>NC_064621.1:285814378-295814378 GCF_023898315.1 Schistocerca nitens | reverse complement strand
ATGATGTTCTCTAGGATGTTTAATTTATTGCAGTGTTCATCATGTGTTCGTCACGTACACCGTTATCAGATTACAAGCGAATTCATGAAAACGTTTATCCGAAATACTTTCAGAGCGGAAAAAAATGTAGTTGGCATATAACTCCAACGACGATCTAACAGTCATAATAGAAATTACGAACGTACTCGAAATTCAGAACGGACCACCCTGCTACAACTTCTGCACAAAAACAGACGAAAAGCTTATCGGGCGAACAGAGCAGCGGATAGCAGAAGGTGCAAAGAGGTCCGCAGGACCACCAAGGACACGATGAAAACCAAGGAGGACCTCGTTTTGGATCTGGAAGGATTTCTGTATGACCCAGAGATCGAAGACTTGAGGTTTGTTTAACTACAAAAAAATGTAACCCGTAACTTTAAACCCGTTTTTCTCGAAACGATATTTTTCAAATTGGTGGGAAAAAAACTTGAGAGCGGTACATATGATTGTGATCGAAATTTGATGATGACATTGTAAACATAATTCTCTATCACCGTATGCAGCCGTTTTGTGACAGCTTCAAAAGTCAATTTTCGGTGCACACTTCTGACTAGATTTTGCTGACGAAGAAAATGACGTTTGCTTCAGCACGCACCATTTTGTTGAAACTTAATATTTTCAGTGATCCTATGTACTCAGATAGAAAACATGTTGGGCCGACCGGTGTGGCCGAGCGGTTCTAGGCTCTACAGTCTGGAACCGCGCGACCGCTACGGTCGCAGGTTCGAATCCTGCCTCGAGCATGAATGTGTGTGCTTTCCTTAGGTTAGATGGGTTTAAGTAGTTCTAAGTTCTAGGGTACTGATGACCTCAGAAGTTAGTCCCATAGTGCTCAGAGCCATTTGAATCGTTTTTTTAACATGTTTAAAATGACTTACAGATGATTGTTTTTATACACGTCCAATATTAGGTCTTCGGGAGTGTCAGAATGACAAATGTTTCGATAGCTGCGGGCCCTCCCATCTGGTGGAGCGGTCATAGGAAGCGTCTGATGTGGACACAAAAATGGCCTCTTATAGACGAACGTGTAAGGAATAAAACTACATCATCATATTTAGCATTACTTTTTATTTTACTTGAAAAAATAAAAAGTCACGGAAGTCAAGTGTATTTTATGCGTTCAAAGCGAGCTAACTCTTTATAAAAAGTTGTCCAAAGCCGTAAGTTAGTTCTAATACAACATAACGTATACTTGGGATCGCCGAAGAATAAATCTAGAGAAATCCTGTTTTTCTAACACTAGCCATTTCACGCATATTTACTCCAGCTGTATCAACATAAGATTTGATTCTCGCAGCAAACGTTCATTTTCAGTGAGAGGACGCATTTTCGCCAGGTAAGACAGAGATTTAGGAACCAGGTATTAAATTGTAAGACATTTCCAGGGGCAGATATGGATTCTGACCACAATCTCTTGGTTATGAACTGCAGATTGAAACTGAAGAAACTGCAAAAAGGTGGGAATTTCAGGAAATGGGACCTGGATAAACTGAAAGAACGAGAGGTTGTAGAGAGTATCAGGGAGAGCATAAGGGAACAATTGACAGGAATGAGGGAAAGAAATACAGTAGAAGAAGAATGGGCAGCTCTGAGGGATGAAGTAGTGAAAGCAGCAGACGATCAAGTAGGTAAAAAGACGAGGGCTGCTAGAAATCCTTGGGTAACAGAAGAAATATTGAATTTAATTGATGAAAGGAGAAAATATAAAAATGCAGTAAATGAAGCAGGCAAAAAGGAATACAAACGTCTCAAAAATGAGATCGACAGGAAGTGCAAAATGGCTAAGCAGGGATGGATAGAGGACAAATGTAAGATTGTAGAGGCTTGTCTCACTAGGGGTAAGATAGATACTGCCTACAGGAAAATTAAAGAGACCTTTGGAGAGAAGAGAACCACTTGTATGAATATCAAGAGCTCAGATGGCAACCCAGTTCTAAGCAAAGAAGGGAAGGCAGAAAGGTGGAAGGAGTATATAGAGGGTTTATACAAGGGCGATGTACTTGAGGACAATATTATGGAAATGGAAGAGAATGTAGATGAAGATGAAATGGGAGATACGATACTGTGTGATGAGTTTGACAGAGCACTGAAAGACCTGAGTCGAAACAAGACCCCGGGAGTAGACAACATTCCATTAGAACTACTGATTGCCTTGGGAGAGCCAGTCCTGACAAAACTCTACCATCTGGTGAGCAAGATGTATGAGACAGGTAAAATACCCTCAGACTTCAAGAAGAATATAATAATTCCAATCCCAAAGAAAGCAGGTGTTGACAGATGTGAAAATTACCGAACTATCAGTTTAATAAGCCACAGCTGCAAAATACTAACGCGAATTCTTTACAGACGAATGGAAAAACTGGTAGAAGCGGACCTCGGGGAAGATCAGTTTGGATTCCGTAGAAATGTTGGAACACGTGAGGCAATTCTAACCTTACGGCGTATCTTAGAAGAAAGATTAAGAAAAGGCAAACCTACGTTTATAGCATTTGTAGACTTAGAGAAAGCTTTTGACAATGTTGACTGGAATACTCTCTTTCACATTCTAAAGGTGGCAGGGGTAAAATACAGGGATCGAAAGGCTATTTACAATTTGTACAGAAACCAGATGGCAGTTATAAGAGTCGAGGGGCATGAAAGGGAAGCAGTGGTTGGGAAAGGAGTGAGACAGGGTTGTAGCCTCTCCCCGATGTTATTCAATCTGTATATTGAGCAAGCAGTAAAGGAAACAAAAGAAAAATTAGGAGTAGGTATTAAAATTCATGGAGAAGAAGTAATAACTTTGAGGTTCGCCGATGACATTGTAATTGTGTCAGAGACAGCAAAGGACTTGGAAGAGCAGTTGAACGGAATGGACAGTGTCTTGAAAGGAGGATATAAGATGAACATCAACAAAAGCAAAACGAGGATAATGGAATGTAGTCGAGTTAACTCGGGTGATGATGAGGGAATTAGATTAGGGAATGAGAAACTTAAAGTAGTAAAGGAGCTTTGTTATTTAGGGAGTAAAATAACTGATGATGGTCGAAGTAGAGAGGATATAAAATGTAGACTGGCAATGGCAAGGAAATCGTTTCTGAAGAAGAGAAATTTGTTAACATCGAGTATAGATTTAAATGTCAGGAAGTCGTTTCTGAAAGTATTTGTATGGAGTGTAGCCATGTATGGAAGTGAAACATGGACAATAACTAGTATGGACAAGAAGAGAATAGAAGCTTTCGAAATGTGGTGCTACAGAAGAATGCTGAAGATAAGGTGGGTAGATCACGTAACTAATGAGGAGGTATTGAATAGGATTGGGGAGAAGAGAAGTTTGTGGCACAACTTGACTAGAAGAAGGGATCGGTTGGTAGGACATGTTTTGAGGCATAAAGGGATCACAAATTTAGCATTGGAGGGCAGCGTGGAGGGTAAAAATCGTAGAGGAAGACCAAGAGATGAATACATTAAGCAGATTCAGAAGGATGTAGGTTGCAGTAGGTACTGGGGGATGAAGAAACTTGCACAGGATAGAGTAGCAAGGAGAGCTGCATCAAACCAGTCTCAGGACTGAAGACCACAACACAACAGCTTTTACGAGCACCTTCTAGGAAACGTGGTATGAAATCAGTACAACAATTGATTTTAGATGTATTTCAGAAATATTCTCCAGAATTACTGATCTATCTCATTCCTAACATGAGATCGAAACAACACGCTTCACACTGCCTCTTACACACAAAACCTTGCATTTTCAATATCATAAATAAATGAAAACATCAGTGAAGTGTATGAATTATATTTCAAAGATGTTGCCTAGACGAATCTGATCCCAGGTTCTTGATCGAAGATCAGATGATTTTGTTTGCTGTGTGTGACTATAACACTACGTTCAATTCTTATTTGGTAACATTACGGTAAATTTAATTGTCTTGTGTTTCCCACACTTCTATTCTCATTACACCTCCATTTAATCAATAACATGAACTGCATGAGTACAGAACTGTTTCTGCAACTCCCTTTATTCAAATAAAACAGCCTGTATTTCCATATGTCATTTTGAAGGCACAAAGGGAACTAAGGAGCACCGTGCAAGAAAATTGAAAATGTCGGTATGCGGGATTTATGCAGAGAGACAACACAAACACAGACACACACGCCAGCACACACACATACCAACGGGTGAGTTAGCATTGACTCTGCCCGTCAGCTGTTTGAATAAAGTCAGAACAGGATTTCCACCATGCTTAGTTGCTGTCGTTCTCTATGGAACATAGGGCCGTGACGAAATACCTCCACCTGCTACGATTTTTAGCAAGTCTCTTCACTTCGCTCCAGGTTTTCCTATCCTTTGCAGCTTCTTTCTCGATCGTCCTTTTCCAAGTCTGTTTGGGATGACCACGACCTTGTTATTAATGATGAAAGTTTCTGTCTCAGTTCTGCTTTGAATCTTGCTCTCTCCCTGCAAAATAACAAAGAGACAGAGTTAACGCCGTTGGTAAACGTATGCTCGTTATCTGTGACACCTGATGTTGGTCACCTGGGATAACCTCAATCTCCATAACTCCCTTTTATATTACTATTCACTAAACTATAAAGTAATGTAGCCTTTTGCATGAATTACGATAGTAAAAATCGATTAAGTCACGACATTATGTCATTATGATCTAGAGCTCACCTAATTCTCGAACGACGACGCCACGAGCTGTTAGATAAAAGATGAGACCTCAAACGAAATTTGACATATATTGAATACAGTCTATAACACGGTGTAAGTCACACGGATCATGCATTCACACATCAATGTGTGCGTGTGAGACAAATTTTATGTCGGCAACAATGATGTCGCTCATATTGAAATACTGCACTGTGTCAGTTTTATAGTCTCATACGTTATGAAGCGAGAAGTAAACAAACAAAAGCTTATCATTTAATTAATTCAGTGCCCACATACCCCTAATATTAGGCTTTAAACCGTCGAATGCATCAAAAACCTAGAGGTCTGTGCTTACGCAAATCTTCCTGTGCTAACGATCAGAAACAAATTGTAACCAAAATGCAAAAGCCACAGATGGAGAACCAATGTTATTACACTTGGATCTAAATTCTAACATTATGTATATTTTGTGGCTCGGAAAATTCTCAGCGAAAGTACTACAGAATCTTTACCGTCCTTTCTGCTGCAGATGCTATCGTTGGGGTCGTTCGTTTTTCTACTCCAGTGGGTGTCTAGTGGCCAGCCTTCCACTCTGAAAGGACTGTGTGACTGGACCTTTCTTCTAACAAAGGCAGAATAGCAGAAAAAAGTGTTATATACCTCATTACTGCACAGTATTATCTCCTCGGTAATCGGTGTCTTCTGAGACAGAAATTCTTTTTAGGAGGATACGTGAATGCGAACAAGAAACCGCCAAAACCAGTTTCCAGTATTTTCTACTCTTTCAGTTTTTGTGAGACATGAGGATGTCTTTTGTGCAACGTTTTCAGTACCTTGAGTAGATGCAGGATAATATTTTAAGTTTATTTGGAGTGTTTTGTGTAAGTAAAAGTAAGTATATTTTTAAAACTAGTTCCCTACGTGGGGACCGTTAAGAGGAACTTCGTCAGTCATTCACCGACTTGTTCGGTGAAATGGATGGTCTTCTACCGTGGAACAAATATGGAAAGGGTTTCTTTAAAGTCTTGACAGTTTTGCCCTCCTTGAAAAGGAACATTTGTATAAGTTGCCTATAGCTTCTATTTGAAAATGTTTTTCACCTGTAATTGGTTTTGATAATACTTCTTAATTTCACTTCAGTTACAGGTTATTTGTTTGTAGCAGATATATAATATAATACGTACATTATTAATACAGAACTGAGAATATGTTCTCGATGGCAAATTTTTAAATTTGAGTAGAATATTTGTTCCTAAGTGTATAAGCACATTGTACCTTGCAAGAGCTTCTCGCACTTCGAAAAGCCTTACGTTCCCGGAGTAATTTTTATAATTTCATGAGTAGTCTGTGACACAAGTGAACGGTATGAATTCTAAATCTGATAATAAATTACATTAAAATTGTGGCACATGGCTGGCTGGAAGAGAATGTCTAAAAAGTTACCCTAGATAGAATACCCTAAAGCGAAACTAAGGTTCCATTGTTCATTCTCATTGTTAACTGTGGAGCATCTTTATTTCAACAAATATGATCCTGTAAAATGAAGCTACTAAAACTACTATAAACATTAAGCGTTAAGTACTGCCTATTTGTAGGAAATGACTAAGTTTTCAATTTAGTGGTCAGATTTTCAAAATACTTCTATTTTCCTGTAGACAGTTTTCCACTCGGTGCTTTGTATTGATCTTAGCATTCTTATTTTATCGACCAAACATAAAAATCATTTTTCAGTTTCCTGATCTGCTATAACTTTGCAGTAGCTGTGTACCTGTACAAAATTCATTATTCAGAAATAAATTAATTTACAACGTACTGGCTCATACCTAACTTCTCATTTCGAACTGCTACGCAGTCTGACACTTCTTCATTTAGTCCTTTGTATTTGTCCTTACTTTTAACGTACATTACAAAGATTAAATTTCATCCTAATTAATTTCATACTGTCAACCACACATTCACTCGCATTCCATTTCCATAGGGTATTATGGTCCTGGAAAATGGTTCTCAAACTTCTTCCCAATAGTAGACCAACATTTAAGAGCGTGTGTTATAAAACAGATCGTGTGAATGCTCCAATACTTCTGCACCTGCATATTAGGTTTCTAGAGGAGAGGTAGAATGTTGCTCCTTGGAGTAACTATTCGTGCGTGCTATATTTAGACAGTTTTCAACACCAGAGGCAGTGCCGATACTGTAATTTCGTGAGTTCTTTTCTAACAGTCAGCCTAGGCTTAATGTTCCCTGGAAAAATGATCAAGGTTGCGATGTGCCACTTAGCAATTTTCTTTTGCTTACTTAGAATGTTTTCCCATCTACACTTTATCTATTACCGATATTACTTCCCATCGATCTGGAAGTACTGTAGCACAATTTTTAGAGCGATGGCAAAATTTTCAAATGCTCGATATTCTGTGAGATGTCACACTTTCTGTTAACGTATCGGGTGATAAAAAATGCAGTATAAATTTCAAACGTTAATAAACCACGGAATAATGTAGATAGAGAGGTAAAAATTGACACACATGCTTGGAATGACATGGGGTTTTATTGGAACAAAAAAAAAACACAAAGTATTGCTAGACACATGAATGATATCTTGCGCGCGTTGTTTGGTGAAGATCGTGTACTCAGCCGCCACTTTCATCATGCTTGGCCTCCCAGGTCCACAGACCTCACTCCGTGCGATTATTGGCTTTGGGGTTAGCTGAAGTCGCAAGTGTATTGTGATCGACCGACATCTCTAGGGATGCTGAAAGACAACAGCTGACTTCAGTGCCTCACCAAAACTCCGGACAAGCTTCACAGTGCTGTTCACAACATCATTCCTCGACTACAGCTATTGTTGAGGAATGATGGTGGATATATTGAGCATTTCCTGTAAAGAACATTATCCTTGCCTTGTCTTACTTTGTTATGCTAATTATTGCTATTCTGAACAGATGAAGCGCCATCTGTCAGACATTTTTTGAACTTTTGTACTTTTTTGGTTCTAATAAAGCCCCATGTCATTCCAAGCATGTGTGTCAATTTGTACCTCTCTATCTACATTATTCCGTCATTTATTCAGTTTTCAAATTTATACTGACTTTTTGATCACCCGGTACTTTACAAGCGGAAACTGCTACACCGACAAATTTCGTCAATTTCAGCTGGGGAATGATTGATTTCTTATACCTATTGCGGAATCTGTTGTTTTCCGTTTTTCGTAATGACATTTGTCACCCAATTAGCTGTACACGACTGCTGCGACGTGGCAAACGGCGAGCGCCTCGTGTCTGCACGATCAGCACTTACTTGGTTCGGATTCTACGAACCAGCTAGTTATTGCAATATGCCCACTGCTGCTTCGATATGTTTCTGTGAGCACCGTTTCAGCTTCGCGTCCACCCGTTTTACACAATCGACATTCTTGTCTCAGTTGACTACTAGAGATAAGTGCGTCTACTGCAGTGCGCCTGACGTTTTATTCCCGTACTGAGTTTCGTCTCTTTTCAGTGGTCATTTTCGTTTACACTTCAGCACCAAAGCTACCGGTGCTGTGAGAGCCGTCTGCCGTGCCGTTTGGCATATGAATGGTGAAAGTGAGTTTGTGAGGGGCTACCGTCTTTACGGAAAAGTCTAAATATATTAACAATGTGTAGGAACAAGCAATGACAGTGATGATGATGAGGTCCCAGCTCCGAGGAGCATAGGGGACGATGCGGGAAATCCGCACCGCTGTACTAGGCAAGGTTCTAGCGGTGGTGGTTTGCCATTGCCTTCCTTCGACCGTAATGGGGATGAATGATGATGATGGAGACGACACAACAACACCCTGTCATCTCAAGGCTGGGAAAATCCCTGACCCCGCCGAGAATCAAATCGGGGACCCCGTGCGCGGGTGCGAGAACGCTACCGCAAGACCTCGAGCTGCGGGCAGCAATGGTAGTAGAGTTTGTTAATAAACGAGTTAGAACTCGTAGTGGAAGTTGTTGTCAAATGTCCTGTGATAAATTGTACACAGTCCTGATGATTGAAGGAGTAGGAATTATCCAAACATTTCAGAGGATACACATGTGTTTGCTCGAGAAAATATATACTTGCGAACACATCAGACACCATGTGGAGTAGCCGCACAGGATAGCCGCACCATCTGAGACGGCTTTGCCACGGTTTGCGCGGTTGCCCCCGGCAGGGGTTCAAGTTCTCCCTCGGGTATGGGTGTGAGTGTGTGTTGTCCATAGCGCAAGTCAGTTTAAGTTACAGTAAGTAGTGTGTAAGCCTAGGGACCGATGACCTCAGCAGTTTGGTCCCATAGGAACACAAATTTCCAAGAAACCATGTAGAGCGCACTGAGTAGTGCATTTTATCTTTATCGTCTGTATCTTATTTTCTTGCTACCTGCCAAACAACAACGAAAACTATTTTTGTCATTTAATTGTTTTTACTTTTTTACTGTTTAAATAATTTTCATTATCTATTGACTTTCTCATTTATGGGTAGTATTGGTTTGTTTATCTGTAAAATAAAATGGTTTTTGCTCGCAGATATTTCGACTCCCTTGTAGATTAGAAGAACACTAGTAGGAAAAAAAAAACCAGAACCTTGTGCGAACTTTTCAATTGCCACGGAAACAAGTCAAACCACAGAATAACGATTCAGGAGACAGAAGAGCAGAAAATCAGTTTCTGTAATAGGAGTGAGCTCGACCAGAATGGGTTATAACTTCAGATGTTAGCAGACGCCGCCACAGTCCATTGTCTGGGCACGCGCAGTGTGCAGCATATCCGGAATTTTAGAACTCCACTCTCGGTATAATCTATAGATCACTGACGTCATAGACACATTAGCGACGTGATTGGTTGCTGATTTACACGCAGGCACGAAATACGGACGCACTTTGAGTAGTCGATTTTGACCAGAAAGTGTCTCATGTAAAAGAGGCTTTTACTCATTGCTGGATCAGCCACCCAGTGTGTGCTGTGAGACTGAGGAGCTGCCACCTGCTGTCCATCGACTGCTCCTCACGTTTCGTATAACTGAAAGTTTCTGTAGGAGGGGAGTGGGCATTAAAAAAGGACCCTCACGATACCACTGAACAGACGTTCATAAAAGTATGTAAAAGACCATATGGCATCCAGACAAGGGACGACATTGTGGCACTTGATGTGGAACTAATGCCAACGAAATTAAGGTTTCGATTCGACTGGCAAACTATTTACTGATGAGACATGGATTTTTTAAAAAATTTGCAGGGGGTTTCACTCCTGGATACATTTTCTACTATATGAGTTTCGAAATATTACATGACCACAGATGCTATAATGCAGCGGTCATCTCCGAGATTTTATTTGTTGCCGACATGAAATGTCACAGAGTTCGATGTATAGTTACATGCAATTTTAAAAACATCAGAGCGGATGCGACTTATCCGTGATGTCATACTTCTCGGCACGCTTTTGAGAAGTATCTCATCGGCTCCAACTCATTGAGCGCCTCTCACTCTAAAAGAAGCGATCAAAAAGTATCCGTTCGAAGACAACACTAACTACTTGCGTATGTATCGGCATCGGAGTCGCGCCGGATTGCATACATGCTGTAGCATTGCGAAAAACGGAAACGTTTTTATCGCTCTTTATGAAGGGAGTAACGAAAATTGCAGGGCACCTCCCTCACACGTAGGCGAAGAAGTTATGTTATATGAAAAAATATCTAGAAATGATTTATTTCCATGTTACAACACATTTTCTCATCAATATGCCCCCGTGCGCACATCGAGCCGCCGTCTTTGTGAATTTCGGATGCGCTCATTTATCGCTACAGTATTGCATACGGTTTCGCAGCCTTCCGTGATAAGGGCGCGGATATTTTTGAACATCTTGTAAAGTAGTTCTAAACAGAAAAGCTTTCAAATACCCCGCAAAGTCCAGTGAGTTTAAGTCCAGAGAGAGTGGAGGCCAGGGCAACTGATCCATTTCTATCTTTCCATCTGTCACCGAATCTGTTATTTACAAGCCGACTGGCATTAACAATAAAATGAGAAGGTTGCAAGTACGCTGTTTAGGTTTTCTTATTGGTAACGCCATGTAGCGCTCTGTATGAAAATCACTGGCTGTGCTGTGTGCAGTCTGTGGCTAGTTGGCATTGTTGTCTGCCATTGTAGTGTTGGGCAGTTGGCTGTTAACAGCGCGTAGCGTTGCGCGGTTGGAGGTGAGCCGCCAGCAGTGGTGGATGTGGGGAGAGAAATGGCGGAGTTTTGAAATTTGTAAGACTGGATGTCATGAACTGCTATTTATATTATGATTTTTCAACACTATTAAGGTAAATACATTGTTTGTTCTCTATTAAAATCTTTCATTTGCTAACTATGCCTATCAGTAGTTAGTGCCTTCAGTAGTTAGAATCTTTCATTTAGCTGGCAGTAGTGGCGCTCGCTGTATTGCAGTAGTTCGAGTAACGAAGATTTTTGTGAGGTAAGTGATTTGTGAAAGGTACAGGTTAATGACAAACTGCCTATTGGCTTCTGTCTCGGGTTCTTCGGCCGACGTTCATCTAATGATTTTTCTGACGTTTCGCCAGCACGAGTGGCTGGCATTGTCAAAGCTTCACCCTCCATTGCCGGTGGTGAACTGGAGCCGAGCTCGCGGGCGCAGGCTATATGTACCTGGCGCGCCAACGTCCGAGGGCTTCTCCGCGGTCATTTCCGGTGCGGTTCTCCTCTTGCTACCTGCGACGGTCGTTCGCTGCAGTACGGGAAGCCAGGATCCGTTGACCTTAAGGCTTTCCTCTTTCTTGTTCAAACTGTTCGCGTGTTTTTGTATTTCTACAGCTTCTCTGAACAAGCGCGTGTGACGTTGGCGCGCCAGGTACATATAGCCTGCGCCCGCGAGCTCGGCTCCAGTTCACCACCGGCAATGGAGGGTGAAGCTTTGACAATGCCAGCCACTCGTGCTGGCGAAACGTCAGAAAAATCATTAGATGAACGTCGGCCGAAGAACCCGAGACAGAAGCCAATAGGCAGTTTGTCAACAAGTGGCCACGAAAGCCTCAACAATTTTGTACAGGTTAATGTTAGTCAGGGCCATTCTTTTGTAGGGATTTTTGAAAGTCAGATTGCGTTGCGCTAAAAATATTGTGTGTCAGTTTAAGCACAGTCATGTATAATTTTTCAAAAGGGGACGTTTCATATGTCGACCCTTAGCCGAGGATACCTCACTGGAATCTTCTGATTTTGTTCTTGTAGTTTGTGTAATTAGTGTAGCTATTGTTTCTTGCTAGCGCGTAATCATAGAGAGAATTTCCTTTGTAATTGTAGTTTTTCATTGTTGTACAGTAAAACAGTTGTCACATGCACGTAGATTTGCACCAAGTATTTCGCAGCTGCGCTTGCAATTAAGTAGACATTATTTCCATTGCTATGTTTATGTGTTTTCTTATTTTGCTCCTCAAATTGTGCTTTTAACGTAATACTAGGCTCCAAAGTAAACTGAGAAATGACAGTGAAGACGAAAGCAGTGTGTTGGCGCCACCGTCTAATGAATTAACTAATGTTCAACATAGTAATTTGGTAATTATGCATAGGGAAATGGAGCGGGCGGCAAACAATGGCGTAGACAGTGAAACAAATAGTGAACAGGGAAGCATTATCGATCGATCGGTCGGCAACAGTTCGCCTCAGGAATCCGAAATGATAGGACACAATCTTGCAAATACTGTAGATTCAGGTTTTGCGTCCTCACCGTTTTCTCAAATAAGTCAAGACACATTTTCTGCTTTTCAAAATGCGAATATTGCCGGTTCAAATGCACTGCCTCACAGCACTGAGGAACATGTTTCAGACACCAATGGATTGTTATTACAGTTAGTGCAACAAATGGGACAAAGGCTACAAAAGTTAGACACAACGCTCGAACAAAATCAGAAACAAATGGGACAAAATCTTCAAAAGTTAGACACAATGGAACAAAATCAGAGACAAACACAGCAAAAGCTTCAAAAGTTAGACACGATGGAACAAAATCAGAGACAAACACAGCAAAAGCTTCAAAAGTTAGACACCACACTTGAACAAACACGTGAAGATTTAACTACTGAGTTACATAGCATTGAATCGAAATGTCAAAAAGTCTGTAATAACGTAAAAACACAAATTTGTGAACATTTTCAACCTATTTTTTCGCGGCATGAAAATGCATTACAGAATGACGAAGCAGCCATAAAAGAACTGCAAACCATTGTTCATGAAAATCACGACACCTTGCAAGCTAAAATTGACTCAGTTGCATCTACTGATTCGGTTACGCAACTTGCAAAAACTCAGGAAAACTTAAAGGACACAGTAGATACCCTGAAACTTGGTTCAGAGAAACACAGTGAGGAAATAAGTAGACTATCGGAGAAAGTAGCCGAACTTTCGGATCAGTTCACTAACTTATCTACAAAGGTAGATGATGATCTGAATGACACAAGACCTGTAACCATCACTGACACAGAAGAGTATGAACAAATTAAGAAATTCAAACAAAATCAGAATCAAACTAATACGCAACACAAAAGAGAAATCCGGGAAGTACAAGATCAGTTGGCACAAGTAATACAAAAATTACATATTTCAGAGGACACTCGCGCTCCAACACGGGAAGAGAGTCTTAGAAATACAGAACAACCACAAAATAATAACACAGGACACTTCGCAAATTATGAAAGAAATTGGCAAGGCACACCGAATTTTGAGATGGAACCGCCGAAACGACGTAACAATGACCGACATGCGACTCGCCGACATGATGATTTCGACTATAAGCTGTTCATTACTACACGTAAATTCAAAACATTTAAGAATTCTGGCAACGACATTCATCCACAAGCATAGCTCCATCAATTCTCTCATTGTTTTCCTCCCAACTGGTCGTTAGAACACAGATTAGAATTTATGTGTGGCTACTTAGAGAATGAACCAGCTGTAAGAATGCGATCGGTCATTCACGATTGTATAGTGAAGGAGAATTTTATCATGCCTTCCTCTCAGCATATTGGTCTCAAGCTACACAAGACAGAGTAAAACATAGCATCATAATGATGAAACATTTCGAACAATCTGAATTCTCCAGTCTTGTGAAATATTTTGAAGACATGTTGCACATGAATCAGTACCTGTCAAACCCATACAGCCCCTCAGAACTCATCCACATTTGCTTAATCAAATTACCTGAACATTTACGACATATTATTTTGGCAGGACGTTGCAAAGACGACATTGAAGCTTTTCAGGGACTCTTACAAGAACTGGAAATTGACATTGACAACCGCGGAACGCGAAAGCAGGAGCACAACAATTACAGGTCACATCCGTCACAATTCCGCGATGACATAAATAATAAATGGACACGACAAGGTTATTCTTACAACGTAAATCGTGACCAAAACAGACACCATCCGTATGACAACTGTTGGCAGAATAATAGTTACAGAGAAAGATCGCTTTTCCATAGTAATGAATGTGACAGAGACAACCATAGAAACAGACAATATGGGAACCAAAATAATTATTATCAAGGGAGACAGAATAACTTCAGACGCAACGGTCCACCACGCAGTTACGATTCCGGGAGAAATTCTCCACCACATGACCGACAAACAGGAAACTGTGTTAACTACCGACAAAACGACAGACCTGAATTCCATCAGAACTGGCGAGCTTCAAACAGGGCAGGGCCTTCTCGTCAAGGTGAATTTGTAGAAGTTAGGTCTCCAAATCCCAATAACGACGCGCGCCAGCAAAGAGACAGACAATGACTCGCGCCGCAGGCAGCCACGTCAGCCACGTGCGCCGGCTGGCTCAGAGAAAAATAACATACACGCTAACCTTGAGAAAAATTTTAGCATTCCTTACCGACGGATACCACATGATAATTGCGTTGAAGTTGAAACTCTGCATACTAGGAAGAGTAAAGGTTTACACCACATTTCACATGTAAAACCGTTTATTAAAGATAATCTGTTTTTTAACTTAGTCTTTGCCATAAAACTTTTCACTTCACGCCACTAGTACAATTTGTCAGACTTAGAAACTGTTACCATGCAACAATGTTTGAAGTTAAATATCCAATCAAGAACCAAGAGAACTTATTTAAACAGAAATTACGAATGGATTGTTATAGTGAACAGACGTCACAGTGTTATTGTGTGTGTACAGTCTTGCTTGTTAGTTGCACGATTACGTAACGACTATAAGGCTTACATACTTAGAACATATACTGGTACTACTAATGAGATTTTAATGCAACATTTTGGTTTACTTGAAAATACATTTTGGATTTAAAGTACTTTCTGTGAGATACCAGACGACACAGTGGTTAGTTTATGTGACAACTACACGGTTTTATCACGACGCTACTAATGAGTGACAATTTACAATGTTGCTTTTGCGGTGTTTCTGTTTTATATCTGCACAGTTTTTCTGCATTATTCTGGAAAGTAAAACATGTTTTAGTAGTAACTTTTGTGGTATAGCAACAATGAGACAGCCTTTTTCGTGGCACAACAATACATTACTGTACAGTACTTTCTTCATCATGCCAACAAGCATAATAACTACGCTATCTATACGCAAAGCATTTCACTTTTGTTTATCATGAGGTAAGTACATTGACTTCTGCAGAACTTAGCTTTCGGCGGACGATAACTACGACACTTCCACAGAGATTATGTTGCAACAAGATGCACAGTTTAGCGCTACAGTACACGGATTTGAGTGATTAATTTTATACTTAAAACATTTATTTTTTAAGATTTTTGAATTACAAAGAAAGTTTTCCGTGATACATTTCATTCCATTGCTGTAATCTGTAACACCTGAAAGTATAATTACATTAATCCTCAGGGGGGTACACGCTTACTTTGTGTACCATGTGGCTGGCAAGCACAAGGAGCCCTAGCTAATATGGTATTTGCTTATACAACTTTACACATCGGTACCATATTTCTCTAACACATAAATTACACAGCTATCTGATCATTTAACTGAGAGAGACAAACATTTATTTTACTACATCAGTGACAGATGTTTACACAATTACACTGTTGGATAACTTCACATTTACGAAATTGTATTCTGTACTTTGTGAACTGTTCATATTTTTTCGGAACCATTGTGATATTATGAGAGCTTTGAATGATATATGTGGTATGGGATCATGATTTTTAAAGTACGTTTGAGGTAGATAACACTTTTGAAATGAGAAGAGGATTTTTTTAGGTTTTAAAATATTCAGAAAGCTACGACGATTTTGAGATGTCATTGATCTGTTATGATGTTATTATTACGACAACAATGTGTATTATGCCGTTGAGGTATGTTTATGATCAATGAGATGATGCTATATGAGGAATCTGATTATGCTATGTATTTATTATGATGAAATATTGAAGATGTGTTGATGAATATGTATATGTGTAATAAGGTAAGGAATAAGGAGTAGCGTTTAGGGACTCTGACTTGTGAAAAAGGATGTTGGAAACCAAGAATCGTACTTTAAGAGTTATGAAATGTGTGTAAATGCGTGAATGTATCACAATGTCGACGAAAATTTTTTTGGACACTGTTATATTCACAGGATTTTGTTTCTACACATTTGTAACGCAAATTCTCGACCTGTGAAATTTCTATATGAGACTGTCACTGCTGTCGAAAATATTTTGGTAAGAAAGTTAAGTGACCTTCATGTAATGCGTCGTGGACGCCCAGCTGTACCACCTGCCTGGAAAAAAGCCATTAGTGTGTGCCTTTCAGAGGCACAGGTGCAGAAAAAAAAAAGAGGCCATTAACCTCGCTATTGACATTTCTTTGCAGAAAGCATTGCAAATACGACACGCTCATTACTTGGAAACATGATTACTCGTACTTTGTGCTACTTACTGAAATGCTTATGAATTGACGGGAAATATTTGTACATCTGGATATCTGATTATGACAAGTGTCTTTATAAGAGAATTTCTACTGACTTATGAAATGCCACATAGCTGTTGAATGATGTTTTTATGCTTTGGTTTGTGTAATTGCTTATTTAATTTGACATCTGTTTTCCAGCTGTGTTGCAGCATTAGTTTTATAAAATAAACTTAAATGCATTTGATAATGTGAACACTTTCTGTCAACAGATCTATTAAATAATTATTTTATGATCCATATTCTTCGAAAAGGAGCACTTGGAATGGAAAGAACAATAAGAAGGGATTAATAACAGTATTTGCATACATAATTTGGTTTTCAAGTACTTGGTAAATTCTTTTGTAGAATAAATTGTGATGCATCACTCTGGTATTAATATGTGACATAGGTATTAAACATGGCCATTTGTACAGTAATATTTTTATTGCTTGAGCTTTGTCATGTTTAGATATAAGTTATTGCATTTGCTGCTGCTGTTTGCCAGGCATAGTGCTACTGAATTTTAATTTGTGTTACTCTGCTAGGCCAGTTTACTACTGATTTATTTTTCTTGTTTGCTGCACATTGCCTTATATTAGTTGTAATATTGCAATTGCTTTGCTAATTTCTATAATGCTGCTTGCTTTGCAAATCTGCATTTTTTGTCATTGCTGTTTGCGTTAATTGTTTTGTGCTGCTGCATTGCCTCGTCCCTTAGTTTAGCATCTGAGCTCAGTAGATTTCAGTTAGCTTAAGAGGGGTAGACTATATAAGAGAATGAGTTGCGATGAATTGGAAGAAATGCATTGAGAAGTTTTACAAAAAAAAGTACAGAATGCTGGTATAGATAGCACTTTTTGAAATAATTAAGAACGAAGGGAGATCTCCAAGAAGTAAAGAAAGTTTTGTTTGCAAGATACTGCAGTAAGCTGGCCGCGGCGGTCTAGCGGTTCTAGGTGCTCAGTCCGGAACCGCGAGACTGCCACAGTCGCAGGTTCGAATCCTGCATTGGGCATGGATGTGTGTAACGTCCTTAGGTTAGTTAGGTTTAAGTAGTTCTAAGTTTTAGGGGCCTGATGACCACAGATGTTAAGTCCCATATTGCTCAGAAACATTTGAACCATACTGCAGTAAAACAAACCCTGTCCTTTCCCTTTCTGTTATTCCGCTATGTGTTTGCGTACTCTTGTATATTTGTGTTCTTCCTGTCTTTATGTGTTTATCTGATGAGAGTTATGTTGTAGAATTTCTCTAATACTATGTTATTTACTTTGTAAAGATGTTTAGACATTATTTATCTGTTCTGTTTTGTTGCTCACGTGTGAAGTTGATGTTTCAAAAGTTATTCTGATCTTTTATGTATTTACTTATGTCATAATTCCTGTAACACTAATGTATATGTTTATTTCTATTCTTTTGTAAAGTCTGTGTTACTACATATGTTATCTATATTGTTATGTTCTTTAATGATGTATTTTGTACCTTTGTTATTGTATTCTTACGTAATAAAATTGTAATTGGCACCAGTTCATCTTATTATTAACTTGTAGGTTCCATTTCACTGCACACGTTTCGGTTGGTCATAGTATATGGACAATATGTGAGAAGTAGGGACTGTTAGTGCTTGCACGTGTGTTAATAATTCAGCAAGGGACTGGATAACAGCATTGCTGGTTCTAAGGACAATTCCAAAAACTTTGTGAGTGCACAAGTGATGGTTTATGGACTTGCTATATTGTCCGCAAGACTCTTCGATGGTGATTGTGCACCTGCACAGTTGCAACAGATGGCTGCTGGCCGTCTCTACAAGGACTACAGTGGGTCTACACCTTTGATGATCCATCAGTACCATTATTTCTACAAGGACTACAGTGGGTCTGCACGTTTGATGGCCGACTATAGTGGGTCTGCATCTTTGATGGCCCACCAATACCGTAATCTCTACCAGGACTACAGTGGGTCTATTCTGTGATGACCTACCTACCAGTACTCTTCAAAACTGCGGTGAGTTTGTTGTGGCCCATTACCTGTCTGCATGTCGAGTCAGCACTGTCTTTCCGTTGGAAGGACAACACTACTTCTTCAAGACTGCATGGAAATCCACTACTTCCGTGTGCATTTTATTTTACTGCTCAGACTTTGGAAAAAAAACCTGCAATTTTACTATGATGGATGATCAGGACTGTCTTTATGGACTGTGAGAAAATTTTAGCTTATGACCAAGATTGTATCAATAAGTGTGTGCATTTGATTTCTTTGTTATTGTAATTATGAATTTTTTTTTAAATCTGCATTGGCCACTGCCCAAAACAATTTGTAAAATTTTTTGTGGGGAGCATGGAGGCTACGTAAGTAGGCTGTTTAGGTTTTCTTATTGGTAACGCCATGTAGCGCTCTGTATGAAAATCACTGGCTGTGCTGTGTGCAGTCTGTGGCTAGTTGGCATTGTTGTCTGCCATTGTAGTGTTGGGCAGTTGGCTGTTAACAGCGCGTAGCGTTGCGCAGTTGGAGGTGAGCCGCCAGCAGTGGTGGATGTGGGGAGAGAAATGGCGGAGTTTTGAAATTTGTAAGACTGGATGTATATTATGATTTTTCAACACTATTAAGGTAAATACATTGTTTGTTCTCTATTAAAATCTTTCATTTGCTAACTATGTCTATCAATAGTTAGTGCCGTCAGTAGTTAGAATCTTTTATTTAGCTGGCAGTGGTGGCGCTCGCTGTATTGCAGTAGTTCGAGTAACGAATATTTTTGTGAGGTAAGTGATTTGTGAAAGGTACGGTTAATGTTAGTCTGGGTCATTCTTTTGTAGGGATTTTTGAAAGTCAGATTGCGTTGCGCTAAAAATATTGTGTGTCAGTTTAAGCACAGTCATGTATAATTTTTCAAAAGGGGACGTTTCAAGGTGAATGGAGTTAATGTTTTGTTGCACAGCTAAACACACATCTGCTAACAGACCAGGTGAACATACTTTACGAAATGATGATAACTTTGTCCGATGAATCTAAGTGACAAAAGCTGAGGTCATACCAAGCAGTCACTAAAAATGCCTGCCCAAACAGTGACAGAAAATCTTTGCTGATGACTTTCTTTAACAGTCACAAGAGGATTTATGTATGCCCATTTATGCCGATTGTGAAACTTCACAACCTGGTCTTCAAACTCTTTAAAGAAAATGAGTTGTAACACGGAAACAAAGCCTTTTCAGATCCATGTTCGTGTAACATAATTTCTTCGTGTACATGTGAGGAATTTATCCTGCAATTTATGCCGTACATTTTTGTTGCACTCTGTATATAACACATAAACACATCACAAAAAGTTAGATACCATCCAGGAGACATCCCTCTAACACCGTGCAATGAGGCCTCTAATCTTGATATTGATCTCAATTTGGAGAAGAAGAGAATCGACAGGTTTTCTCATCTGTGCCATATCCAACTCAGGCCACTCATTGATCCCGTAGAGCTAGAAAACTGCCGGGAAGTCGACTGCTACGCTTTACCAGATGTCGCATACAGCCACAGATATTTTCTGTGAATTTTCGTTCTCGTGATTTAGCGAGCAATTTCGAGAGGGATAGTTTGTGAATGTGGGAACACGACCGTTGTCATCTTGGGAGACGGTAATGAAATCCTAAACTCAGATTGGAATGGATACCGCAGAGACAGGCTGGACAGTGAAGGGGGAGGCGTGTTTATAGCGATAAAAAGTGCAATAGTATCGAAGGAAATTGACGGAGATCCGAAATGTGAAATAATTTGGGGGTAGGTTACGGTTAAAGCAGGCTCAAACATGGTAATTGGATGTCTCTATAGGCCCCCTGGCTGAGCAGCTGTTGTGGCAGAACATTTCGAGTAGATTTCCCGACCACATTATAGTTTTGTGTGGAGATTTTAATTTACCAGATATAGACTGGTAGACTCAAACATCTATAACGGGTGGCAGGGACAAAGAATCCAGTGAAAATTTTAAGTGATTTAGCTGAAAACTACCTTGAGCAGTTAAACAGAGAACCGACTTCTGGTCACAAACAGATCCGCACTGTTTGGAACAGTTAACGCAGACACAGGGAATCAGCGATCATAAAGCGGTTACAGTATCGGTGATTTCAGGAGTAAATAGGAATATTAAAAAAGGCAGGAAGATTTTTCTATTTAGCAAAAGTGACAAAAAGCAGATTTCAGAGTACTTGACGGCTCAACACAAAAGTTTTATCTCAAGTACAGATAGTGTTGAGGATCAGTGGACAAAGTTCAAAACCATCGTACAATATGCATTAGGTGAGTATGAGCTAAGCAAGATCGTAAGAGATGGAAAAGAGCCACTGTGGTACAACAGCCGAGTTAGAAAACTGCTACCGCAGCAAAGGGAACTTCACAGGAAACATAAACATAACCAAAGACTTGCAGACAAACAAAAATTACACGAAGTGAAATGTAGTGTGAGGAGGGCTATGCGAGAGGCGTTCAAAGAATTCGAAAGTAAAGTTCTATGTACTAACATGGCAGAAAATCCTAAGAAATTTTGTTCTTATGTCAAAGCGGTAGGTGGGTCAAAACAAAATGTCCAGACACTCTGTGACCAAAATGGTACTGAAACAGAGGATGACAGACTAATGGCCGAAATACTAAATGTCTTTTTCCAAAGCTGTTTCACAGAGGAAGACTGCTCTGTAGTTTCTTCTCTAGATTGTCGCACAGATGACAAAATGGTAGATATCGAAATAGATGACAGAGGGATAGAAAAACAATTAAAATCGCTCAAAAGAGGAAAGGCCACTGGACCTGATGGGATACCAGTTCGATTTTACACAGAGTACGTGAAGGAACTTGCCCCCCTTCTTACAGCGGTGTACTGTAGGTCTCTAGAAGAGCGTAGCGATCCAATAGATTGGAAAAGGGCACGGGCCATCCCCACTTTCAAGAAGGGACGTCGAACAGATGTGCAGAAATATAGACCTATATCACTAACGTCGATCAATTGTAGAATTTTGGAACACGTATTGCGTTCGAGTATAATGACTTTTCTGGAGACGAGAAATCTATTCTGTAGGAATCATCATGGGTTTCGAAAAAAAAAAATATCGTGTGAAACCCAGCTCGCGCTATTCGTCGAAGAGACTCAGAGTGCCATATACACGGGTTCCCAGGTAGATGCCGTGTTTCTTACGGGTTCCCAGGTAGATGCCGTGTTTCTTGACTTCCGCAAGGCGTTCGATACAGTTCCCCATAGTTGTTTAATGAACAAAGTACGAGCATATGGACTATCAGACTAATTGTGTGATTGGATTGGACAGTTCCTAGATAACGGAACGCAGCATATCATTATCAATGGAGAGAAGTCTTCCATGCATGATACGTGAATTGGAGTGGCAATCATTAAAACGTAGGAGTTTTTCGTTGCGACGGATCTTCAAATGAAATTTCAAGCACCGGTTTTCTCCTCAGATTGCGAAAACATTCTGTTGGCACCCACCTAGGGAAAAATGATAATCACTATAAAATAAGAGAAATCAGGTCTCGCACAGAAAAATTTAAGTGTTCGTTTTTCTCGCGTGCCGTTCGAGAGCGGATCGGTAGAAACACAGTATGAAGGTGTTCCATTGAACGCTCTGCAGGGCACTTTATTGTGAATAACAAACTGATGACGTAGACGTATATGTAGATGTAGAAGTAGGAGTGATTTCAGATGTGCCGCAGGGGAGTGTCTTAGGACCGTTGCAATTCGCAATATATATAATGACCTTGTGGATAGCATCGGAAGTTCACTGAGGCTTTTTGCGGATGATGCTGTAGTATATCGAGAGGTTGTAACAATGGAAAATTGTACTGAAATGCAGCAGGATCTGCGAAGAATGTACGCATGGCGCAGGGATTGACAATTGAGTCTCAATGTAGACAAGTGTAATGTGCAGCGAATACACAGAAAGAAAAATCCTTTATCATTTAGCTACAACATAGCAGGTCAGCAACTGGAAGCTGTTAATTCCATAAATTATCTGGGAGTAGGCATTAGGAGTGATTTAAAATGGAATGACCATCTAAAATTAATCGCCTGTAAAGCAGATGCCAGATTGAGATTCATTGGAAGAATCCTAAGGAAATGCAGTCCGAAAACAAAGGAAGTAAGTTACAGCACACTTGTTCGCCCACTGCTTGAATACTGCTCACCGGTGTGGGATCCATACCAGATAGGGTTCTTAGAAGAGATAGAGAAGATCCAAAGGAGAGCAGCGCGCTTCGTTACAGGATCATTTAGTCATCACGAAAGCGTTGCGGAGATGATGGATAAACTCCAGTGGAAGACTCTACAGGAGAGACGCTGAGTAAGTCGGTACGGGCTTTTGTTGAAGTTTCGAGAACATACCTTCACCGAGTAGTCAAGCAGTGTATTGCTCCCTAATACGTATATCTTGCGAAGAGACCATGAGGATAGAATCATAAAGATTAGAGCCCATACAGAGGAACACCGACAATCTTTCTTTCCACAAACAATACGAGACTGGAATAGAAGGTATCTTCCACCACACACCGTCAGGTGGCTTGCGGAGTATGGATGTAGATGTAGATGTGCATAGCCCTACTTATCATAAAGAAGTTTATGGAATACCAACACTTTAACGAGAACAATTTTAAAATAAACAGCCTGGTTCGTGTTCAACGTTACCTGAATGGCTGGACCAAGTCATGTTACAAAAAACACTTACAGACGTCAATGAATCATCTCCAGCCAAAACTACAACCCACATCCACCTCATTGGACCCTCACTGCAACAGATACCTTGCATCATATGAAAAGGGGAAAATCATGGAGCATTGGATCACTCTGTTAGCTTCCAGATGCCTACTGTACAGGTTCTGCCTTATTTGGCACAGTGAAAACATGCAGTGGAGGCACCGGACTCCGACCGTCTACTGCATGCAGTTCTGTTTACAATGTTCGATCGAAAACTGACTGAGATGGTTAATATTGCTTGTATTTAAACAATAATGTAATATTAAATTTATTGCTTTTACTGGCGGCAAGCTTCTAAAATGATATAATGGTGCATAGGAAATTTTTACTTCTGGATGATGAAATTATATATTCCGCCAACCAGCATCAGATTCCCATCAGACCGACGAGAACGTTGACCGGCGGATTGTTTAGAGGCCAGTGGCCCATCTAAAAATAGCGCAGTTTGCGTAATTACATTGCCCGGATACTGACAGAAAACACCGGTAAAAGATATTTCCAGGACGCTGGAATAGAAGTTTGATAAAGTAATAGCCGTTTGAACACTAGTAGCGTTCGGCTGAGGCCACCAAACAATTCGTCGGCAACTCTCCTTTGCTGCAGCCTGGAAAATTTTTAAAATGTAGCATAGTAATTTGATATGTGGAATTAATGAAAAAGGAAAGTACAGTCTTAATTAAAAAACAGCTTTTGAAATTAAATTAGCGTAATTATTTCCCAAACGTTACAGAGCGACACTTACATTTGTGTAACAGCCACCGAACCGAAAACAAGCGAGAGTGAGAGAGATAAAGAGAGAGCTCACAGCTCCTGCTTTTATATAATCCGAAAACAAATTGTGGCGACTGCCGTCAGCTTCTTTTACAGTTTAGATAGATAAAGAACCCCATGGAACATTCGTTAGCAGAACAGCAATAAAAAATACATTCCTTATATTAAATCGTGACTTTTTTTCCTTACTTTACAAATTTATTTACACAGAAGAAATAATTTCTTAGTGAATTTTAGCCTTAATATTCTATTAATTATTCGAAAAAGTAACATTTCAATGGACTTGCTTTTACTGATAACAGCTATTTACATCAGGTTTGAAACTAGGTTCCGTGTAAATGAGAATTTCTATGTTCAATCTGATACATAGCATTTTGTGTATCATATCAGACGCCTATATTTTTTTATTGAGGGTTGATTTTCTAAAGACGAGTCAATCTATAGAGGGTTGAACGTACCACTGTTTATGAGTACCCACTTATTTAAATTATTTTCTATTTATTACTGCTTAGAGAAATTGTGGTTTATGTGATTGAACACGTATAACTATGACCGGTTCACTTCTGTGAAGCAATAGAGATGAATTTAGTAATCTGGTAAAGGTCCCCCTTCCTTTTCTAGACAGACCTGCAACACGAGTTTAATATATTTTCTGTTTACTTTTTTAAATGACGGTATGGCTTAAATGTTGTAGTGTTATATAAATAGTTCTGAAATATACATCATTTTACTCGCCATAAAATTCTATACCTTACAATCAACAATATATTCCAAATAGCTAAAATATATTATATACCACTTGAACGTGTACAACGAAAAATATTTGCAAATGATGCGCAGGGCGTAAAATCATAGTAACAACAATAGAAAATGTAAAAAAATGGCAGAAATTGCTTATTGCGGTCTCTCTCTAGGTACAATACTCTCCTACCAGTCACACATATTCTGCTAACATTGGTCTTCAAGACAGTTACATATAAATTTTGTTCCAGATCTTGTTTCCTCTGCCAGTGACCGTTACAATACTGTCAATAATAGCCAGTAGTTCACCTTCACACCAATGAAATTAAGCTGAAATCCACTGCAACTAGAGGGCTGCAAACTGCAGCACGTTATCATGGCGATGTGTAACGTAACTCTGTTGGTGCGTTGTTAACATAATGCTTTAATTGTGTTTTAAACGCAGAAAATATCTACAAAGGATCACAGACATCTAAAAAGGTCAAGGCCATGCCATAAGCGGGCAAAGTAATTCCCAAAGCGTTCTAGGATGTTCAAGGTGTGATGTATTTGGAACTGCTGCCTAAAGACATCATCATAAATTCTGCAACATACTGCGACACCCACAGAAAACTTAAAGCACGAATTCGAAGTGTTCGTCCGCACATGGAGCATCCTCTCTTTCACCATGACAATGCCAGACCACACACGAGCGCTGCGACATCTGCAACAATCTGACGCCTTGGCTTCCCTGTCGTCGGTTATCCTCCATAAAGTTCCGATTTGGGCCCACCTGTTTTTCATCTGCTTCCAAACCTTACAGAACAGCTTAGAGGACTTCTCTTTAATAATGATAAAGCGGTGCAAGCAGAAGTGAGGTTGTGGCTCCGTCATCAACATCAAACGTTCTACAGTGACGATATCAACAAAGTGGTCTTTCGCTGGGAGAAATGTGTTCGTCGACTGTGTTAAGAAATAAATATGTAGACATCAAGAAAAAGATGTAGATTTTCATAAGTTTTGTTTTATTTCGAAAAGCATGAAGAGTTGCACCATAAAGAATTAGAAGGCATTGCACTTCAGCACGCCTTCTACAGTATATAGGACGCAATTATTTACATATAGAACTTAACGAAGTAATTTCACCCAACTACAGTCAGTTCTGGAGGAAGTTACATTAACGAAAGGAATATATGTTCGACTTTTGTAGTCCTGTTCTCCTCAGTTCCATGTAATATTACGGAATATTGATGATTTTTACATTTTTGGACCTTCCGACTACAACTGAATGAATCACAATTTTCGTGCCATACGCGTTTCGCCTTTATTCTCTGCAATGCTTCTTCAGTGGCAGATTACATGGACGATTTTCTACATAATACCTTTCCGTTCCATTTTCAGTCCGGTTCCTCCTCTTGTAATTGTCACTTGGGGTTTTTTCCACGTTTCACAGCGCTAGGAACTGAACACTCGTTTTGATGCAGTGTTTAGTTTTGATACAGCGTTCCATTTCAGTTTCAACCTAAACACTGCATCAACGCATATTATGTAGAAACTCGTCCACGCAACCTGCCACTAATGATGTCTTGCCGAGAATAAAGGCGAAACGCAGATGGCACGAAAATTTAGTTACATTCAATTATAGTCATACAGTCCAAAACGTAAAAATTATCAATACACCGTAATATACACTATGTGGTCATAAGTATCCGGACACCCCCAAAAAATACCTTTCCCATATTAGATGCATTGTGCTGCCATCTACAGCCAGGTAGTCCATATCAGCGACTTCAGTAGTCATTAGCCATCGTGAGAGAGCAGAATGGGGCGCTCTGCAGAATTGGCTGACTTCAAATGTGGTCAGGTGATTGGCTGTCACTTGTGTCATACGTCTTTACGCGAGATCTCCACACTCCTAAACATCCCTAGGTCCACTGTTTTCGATGTGATAGTGAAGTAGAAACTAGAAGGAACACGTACAGCACAAAAGCGTACAGGCTGACCTCGTATATTGACTGACAGAGACCGCTGACAGTTGAAGAATGTCGTAAGTTGGAATAGTCACACATCCATCCAGATCATCACACAGGAATTGCAAACTGCATCAGGACCCAGTGCAAGTTCTGTGACAGGCAGGAGGTGAGAAAACTGGATTTCATGGTCGAGCGGCTGCACTTAAGCCACACATCATGCCAGTAAATGCCAAACGACGCTTCACTTGGTGTAAGGAGCATAAACATTGGACGATTGAACAGTGAAAAAATGTTGTGTCGAGTGACGAATCATGGTACACAATGTGGCGATCGGATGGCAGGGCGTGGGTATGGCGAATGCCCGGTGAACGTCGTCTGCCAGTGTGTGTAGTGCCAAATGCCTGGTAGACGTCGTCTGCCAGTGTGTGTACTGCCAACAGTAAAATTCAGAGTTGGTTTTCTTATGGTGTGGTCGTGTTTTTCATGGAGGGGGCTTGGACCTCTTGTTGGTTTGCGTGGCACTCTCACAGTACAAGCCTACATTGATGTTTTAAGACCTTCTTGCTTCCCACTGTTGAAGAGCAATTCGGGTAAGGCGACTGCATCTTTCAGCATGATTGAGCACCTCTTCATAATGCACGGCCTGTGGTGGAGTGGATACATGACAATAACATCCCTGTAATAGACATGCCTGCACAGAGTCCTGACGAGAAAACTATAGAACAACTTTGCGATGATTTGGAACGCCCACTTGGTGCCAGGCCTCACCGATCAACATCGATACCTCTACTCAGCACAGCACTCCGTAAAGAATGATCCGCCACTCCCCAAGAATCCTTTCAGCACCTGATTGAACGTATGCTTGCGAAAGTGGAAGCTGCCATGAAGGCTAAGGGTGAGCGAACACCATATTGAATTCCAACGTTACCGATGGGGAGTGCCACGAACTTCTAAGTCATTTTGATCACCTAGTATATGTTCGATTTAATACATGGCACGGTAGATCCGCTGGTAGTAGTGCATATACTCAACATCGTCATTAAGCCCAAGTAATTCTCTGTGAGATGATTAGACACAAAGAAAACTTTGAGAGAAGACAAGTTACTCTCTCACCTACTTTCGTGTACAGAAAATTATTAATGATTTTGTTACAGTCTTATGCACTTTGAGCGAGACTCTAGAAAGTTAACAGCCTAAGCAGACGTTGATGGAGCCTGGTAGGGCACTAAAAGCATGAGGTACTTTTATGCTTCCTAGCTCGCAGAAACGGCATGTTGAAAGTTGAAAGCAGTTGGCGGTGGGATAATCCCCCAGTAAATCTTGCCAGACAGGCCCACAGCCGTACAGGGCAGCCACAGCAGTCCCTTGTCGAGAGAGGTCTCCAGCAGGACAATGCTGGTATACCTGCATTGGTGCGCAGTCCGGAGCCGTGCGACTGCTACGGTCGCAGGTTCGAATCCTGCCTCGGGCATGGATGTGTGTGATGTCCTTAGGTTAGTTAGGTTTAAGTAGTTCTAAGTTCTAGGGGACTGATGACCACAGCAGTTGAGTCCCATAGTGCTCAGAGCCATTTGAACCATTTTTTGCATTGGTGCTATCCAAAGGCTAGGCTGGAGGCTACAGACTGAAGGGACGCATCTACACAGTGGAGTCGTAAACTAGCCATTGTGTGTAGAGCCACACATAATAAAAGTTCAGAAGTTTTCATGTTCGCCACTACTGCAAATAGGCCAGTGATCCACTTCCATTGGCCGCATTGGTCGTCAGGCATCTGAGAAACGTTTAGAGATAGAATCTTTATTACACCTCATAGCTAGGTCTAACATGCTCCAACGCACAGGTGATTTAGATAAAGCTCTTTAAGATTGTATCTGTTTGCTTGTTGCTGTGGCAAGCAACACAACTTCAGAGAAAACGATCTTCCCCCTCCATGGAAACTTAAAAAAGGCAGTAATTGGCCATTTATTATTTTTTTTTCAGAGACACAAGTTTCTTAACTCTTGTGCTGGATCGGCATGAGTTTGTGCTGTCGTGTAGGAGGGGAGATTTAGCGCCTCTAAAGCCCTGTGATTGGCTCAAGATGGAGTGAAGGCAGTATCGTTCATGCACTTTGCGGGAAAACGGAAATTTTTAATCTGGAGAGGTGCGAAGCACTCTGGTTCTAGACTTTGGTCTGGAAGCATTTTCTGATCGAAGCTCTGCCATGTGTACTTGGTGCTTGGGACCTGTCCTTGGACTGACTTTACTTGAAAGTAGTTAGACTGGAGAGTCTGTGGTGAAGTTTGGACGTACAGATCTCAATCGCCACTTGCTCTCAGCTGCACCTATATTGAGAAACTTCTGTAAATTATCAATCAAAGTCTTCTCAGAATCAGATCAATTCAGATTGCGTTATCCACATTCTTAGGGCCAGAGTACTTGACTCACTTCTGCCACCCAGGATCCTTATCCATCGTTCTCTTAACCCAACTGTTAGTTGTTTACAGTATCAATCAATAACTATAATTAATGTCTGTCTTTTCTTTTAAGAAATAAATGTTGTTAGTAAATTTTGCTACATTCTCAATCATTTTATGTAGTCTGCACAACGGGTTAACTTTCATTGTGGCGTCCCATGCCAGGATAACTTCAAACTTCATTATTATCTGAGAGTAAACTGCGAGAACTCGCAGGTACTGATCGAATCCAAACTCCAGTTGGAAAGTTTCGAGATAGATTAAGGGTGTTTTCCGAGCATGTTGGTTTCAGGGACCCGCGGTCTTAGTCGGCTCGTTACACAGTAATTACGTTTCGTTTGATTTCTTGGCCCCATTTTTCTTTTTAACTGTGTTCCACTGAAAATATCCGCACATCAGTGCAAATGTTGAAAGCAGGCACGGTTTGTCTTATTTGGATACCTATATCCTCACTGGACTCATGGTACTTGTGTTGTGAATAATATTGTCTGTTACTTCGCTTCAACTTTTTTATTCAGCTCTGCTCTGTTATGTCTTGGATTCCCTCTTTCTGGCTGTTCTCAGTCGGTATTTCTTGTATTAAGTATCGGTGATTACTTATTACCGGACTTTTTGTAGCTGTGAAGATATTTTTTTGTGGAGAATCGCAACGGGGATAACAGATCGACTTAACCATAATTACAGCTGGTCTGCCACATGATACGGAACGCAGCCATAACTACAAATGCGCCGAGTTGTCTACCTACGTAACATAGTTACACTGGTTTGCAAATTGTAAGGTCGAAAGTAACTTTCGTGTGATGTGTCACTGCCTAGTAACATAGCTCTACGGAACTTGGAACATTTATAGAAAGAACTGCTACAATGTAGCTGAGAAGGTAACTGACAGAAATACACAATGAGACGAACAGAAATAATACTTTTATTCAGAGTCAATAATTAGAGTGAACTCACCAGGATTCATGATGGTGCTGTAAACAATTCAAAAGGATAGACATTGTTACTAATAGGAAGCATCATTACACGGATGGCGATACATGCTGTTGCAATGTGCTCCCATGCTGGCCGTAAGGTTGTTAATGAGTTCTTGTGGTAAAGGCCACCAGTGCAGTTGACAACTGTTGGATCGCCATTGGTGCATGTGGATGTGCTGCTATCATCACCCCAACGCTTCGCACACCTGCTCGAATTTAAGACGGGGGAATGGGCAGCAAGTCCATTCGTCGAATATCATCTCTTTCCAAAAGCATCTCGACCTGTATCACGACCGAATGCACCCTGGAGAGACGCACGGGGGGAAGAGTCCAGTATCAGAATGACACTGACTGGTGAGTGTACCGTGGTTAAAGATCTGGAGGTGACTACGCCCATGGAACGTTTGAACTACCCACACTGTAACACCTGGATCACCAAAAATATCACGTGCGACAATGTTTCTGGGTGCATATGTGCCACTACCTCCCGCAGTGCGAGGGTGCATGTATAATCACAACCCCTGCTGGATGTGCTCTCACCCGAAAAGAGGAAGCAAACGCCATTCTTTGCTGCTTCGTTGGACCTGTCCCTATGGTCTTGGCACCATCTCAAGCGGTGTCTTCGACGTGCGGGTGTCAACAGAACGCAACGTACTGTTCGTCGGGCAAAGAGACAACCCCCTTAAAGTCTCCGTGGCAGTACGGAGAGTGTCACGGCGTGCCTTGATGTCCTGCTAAATTAGGTAGCAACTGCATCCACTTTTTAAGGTGGGTGTTTAGTTGCATGTAGCACAATGTTGCAGTCTTGTGCTGCTGAAGTTGACCATGGTCAACTACCTCGTCTCTTTCGGCAGCCGATGAATGTGTCTCGCAACGCTCCCAATGCATGAGGAACTGGGCTGTGACCAAGACCAGACTCCTGTCGCAGTCTTGTCACACTTACCAGTTTTCCCATAGTTCTTCCCCATATGACGTCATCCAGATGTTGTCTCCAGCAACGATCTAATGAAGAAAACTACCGCACTGCACCGTTACAGCTCCCTGATTGACATAGCGACTTTCTCTTCCCATTGCTTCTCCTGTCTCGTGTTGCGGGGACCGCGCCAATTTACGCTATAGTCGCGATGACCTTACACCATGAGAGGTCCTACTTTCTCTGCACAACTGGCAGACCTCTGGAAAAAAGCTCTCGCACTTTCATTCATTTCCTCCGAGTTTTTAATAGTCATGTTACTTTATATTACTCGTCTTTAACTTTTGAAGAGTAGCGTAGTTCCAAAATGGACACCAACTGTCCAAACTTAGATACACGCGGACAAACGCAGACAGACTGACACACAATTCCACTTATACAATGTCAACAGTACCTCAATACACCTCCAAGAAGAGTAAATACTGGTATTCTACAAGTGATCGTAGTTATCGTTCATCTGATTCGGGACCAGACTAGAGTTAAACACAGAGAAGTGCAAGTGAACTTCCCACGCTCCATTTTCACAATGAAGTAAAGGTTGGATGGTTGGTTGGTAGGTTGATTTTGGGGAGGGGGCCAATCGGATGGGAGAAGAATAGGGAAGGACATCGGCCGAGCGCTTTCAAAGAAACCAACCCGGCATTTGCCTTAAGTGGTTAAGGGAAATGACGGAAGACTTTAGTCAGGATGGCCGGACGCGGGTTTGAACCATCGTCCTCCCGAATGCGAGCCCAGTATGCTAGCCACTGCGCCACCTCTCTCGGTGCAGTTAAGAAATGTAAACATTCTACTAATAAATTATTAAAAAATGTTGCTAATCTGTGTTGTCAACATTTGGTGTAGCAATTTGTAACATTATTTGGGCCTCGTAATGAGCCTGTTTAACAGCTGCTCCCAAACAAGGTAACTCATAACAGTAACTACATTTTCTTTTTGCCACCTCATTAGTTTTTGACATTAAGTGTGCTTACTACATGTGTTACATTACTTATATCTAACGAGTCACTCTAAACCATGGGTCGCTCATACCAAAACACTGAGAAAATATCCCAGAAAAACTTTCCAAACTTTGCCAGTGGAGCTCGTGTTGTCACAGTATATGATTAAGCGTACAATGTTTCAGTGACGTCACTATAAGTATAGATTTGGTGATAGTTGGCTTACATTTTCACATTGTGACGACTGCTTCCACGCGCCGCAGTCATCGCCCTTAGCCATATTCGTGGGTTAGACGGTTCTTAAATAAATAGCGCCACGCGGGTGCATTCTCTTACCGAGAAGTAGAGCGCGTGCGGAGCGATCCAAGTTTTTTACCCCAAGTTTCACAGACGTAAGACAAAGACTTTCCATCTCCAAACATACTTGAAAGAAACTGACCTTGCCATCTATACTGGGAAACACAGTAAGATAAATCAGCAAATAATATTTTCCGAGTTCTCTGACGAGTTCTTTTTAGGCCATACCTGTGACCCATTATTTCCTTGGGCAGGGTGTAGGTTTTTACACTTTTTGCAACGAAGGCTTGAGGCCTTGTAAACGGCCTGTCCCTGACTGCAATGGGCTCCACGCAGTAGCAAACATTACTCTTTGAAGCGAAGAAAGGATACAGAAAATAAATGGTATAGCACATTTACGTCTAGGTTCATATAATTTAGAATCTACCTTCACTAGGATTGATTTTAAGATGTTTGTTTTATTTGGACTCATTTAAATATGAATCTGCTGCTTCATTGGACGGTACTTCCATTATTTGTTCATTTTATGTTCTAAGCAATAAGAGAAGCCGTGACTCACCTCTGCCCATTGAGTTACGAGCGCTGATGGTAGACTCCACACCGGCTCCCACGGATGTCAGTATTGTTTAATACCATGACTTCAACACGCACTAAGAAATATACCGCTGAAGAAAGACTGAAAGTTGTTGTCCATAAACAGGCTATTCATAGAGCGACGGCAGAATACGGTTCGTTGCTAAGCAACACAGCTGCAACCAAGCAGGTGGGGGGGGGGGGGCAGTGATGGCGCCTGCTGTCTATGCAGTTGTTGCCCAGCAACGAAAGATCAACACGTTCGGTGGAAGACATCTTTCGAGACTGCGCTATATAACATCGCTGTCTTCGCCTGTTAATCAGAAAGTATGTGGCGCTTCTTGTTCAATTACTTCCACCATTTTACGTTTTGTACCATAATCTCGAAAATAATTTAGTCATTATAAGTAGTATTGCAAGCATATTACTTTATGAGCACCCATCTAAGTTTTCCTGATGGTAGTCACCATACAACTTCCTTTGATGTCTGTGTCTTCGTGTAACACCATGACACAAACTTACGCTAAGAAATATTTCGCTGAAGAAATGCAGTTGTTGTCGAGTAACAAGGGCACCCTTCGGGCAGCGAAATCAAACCGCTTGTTGCACACAGATCAAATTCCGATCACTGTTTCAGCTTCTTGAGACGTGTGTTATGGCGATAGCTCTGAAAGGTTACAAACGAGCTAGTCAGTACGAACTCTTACGCTTTGTGTGAAATATTTATTTATACCATTGCCCTGCACCTTGAACTTGCTACGTTTCCAAATGTTTCTAAGGACGACTTGAATATAATATTAACCGCTCATAGTAATATGTATTAGTTGGTTAAACGTGATTGAAAGAATGACACTTTAAGTTAGACGCGAAAAATTCGCTCAAAATTTTACCTTCGTTCCAGCTAATCATTGTGAGGTTGTTTTCTGACCCAGTCCCAAGGAGTCAAGACTGTATCCACGATCTGAAATATTTCATATTTCAGTGAAAGCTATGTGGAAATGTAACGTTCACCCTTGACAAATTGTTTCGGCTGGGGAAAACGAATGTACCGCGTATGTCTCCTGCACAGATGTCTATACTGAGGGTATTGTTTGTGGTATACTAGGAGTTCAGCCTTCCAGTGCCTGGGAGACGTGCCCTTGTCTTCTGACGGGTGAATGATTATTTTCAATTTATGTTTTTCTGATATTGAAATGCAGCCTCTCGATAGAGAAAATTCTTCAAACGGAAAAACCTTTAGTTAAGTGAGACCGAGAAATGCGAATGATTAAAATTTGGCGTACATAATCTGTCGCGTGAAGAAGGCAAATTACGACGACGATTGGATTGTCCCTTATTCTTAGAAACTGCATGAACATCTTTGTAAGAAAACATTTAGTGAAGAAAATGATAATGTCTCAGGCCAATATGTTTTGGTTGTTTAGCGTCATTGCTCAGTGAACCTCGGTCGTGAAAGTTTAATAAAATTCTTTCTCTGTTGAGAGAATAATTAATGAAAGAGAGAAATGAAGCTCCAATTGTTTTGTCATTGAACAATCCGGCTACAATCTCCTGGAGACAGTTTCTGAAAATTATAAATAACAGATGTAATCCAAAGATGTTATTAAGATTAGGTATTTTATCTCCTACTATAAAATTAAACACAGTTAAATAATTAACGTTAATAAACAGTTCCGTAAGCAGGAAGTACGCGACACTTACATGTTGCTTCCTTAACGACAAGCCAGAGAAGTGATCTGTAGGTACAGAAGTGGCAAGTGAAGTTAAAACATAAAATTCGTAAAGAGAAAATAAAATAGCCTACTGCTAGCCTCTCCGACGCGTCTTGTTAGTAACATGCGTTGGTTTTCAGACATCGAGTGGTTACAGTTTTATTTTCTTTTAATTTCAAATATCGCATTTGGAAACAGTAAAAAATAATTCTGTTGCATTTTGTTTTTGGTTAAAAAGTTATGATGCAATACTCCGGAGGACATTCCCAGTCTAAGGAAGAATAAACTTTTTACAGTAATGACATAAGCAAGGACCAGACAAGCAGATATTCACGCCAAGCTATTAAAAGTCATGGTATTGTCTGAGTGTACGGTGTGGACAGATTAAAATGGAACCGAAAAGCACGTCACGAAAACGGAATGTAAACAACAAATGGACTATTACACTTAAGATGAAATACATTTGAAGACGATTATTCTTTACAGAGCAAGTTTCCTTATCATTAACTACGACTGATATATTGCCTTAGCTTATTTCACATCGTTTGATGATTACTGCGTTGTTTCATTATTAACAGAGCGTTACTGCGCGATAGCAATGAAAATGTTACCGATGATGGTGCCACTAAAACGGGGTTATTAAATACAGTTTTCCGTAATTCCTTCACGAAAGAAGACGAAGTAAATATTCCAGAATTCGAAACCGGAACAGCTGTTAGCATGAGTGAGATAGAAGAAGATATCTTAGGTGCTGCGAAACACATCACTTAAGAAAGGCAAGTCTTCCGGTCCAGATGGTATACCAACCAGGTTCCTTTCAGAGTATGCAGACACAACAGCGCGTTTCTTAGCAATCATATACAACCGCTCACTTGACGAAAGGTCTGTTCCTAAAGACTGGAAAGTAGCACAGGTCACACCAATATTCAAGAAAGGAAATAGGAGTAACTCATTGAATTACAGATCCATATCACTGACCTCAATTTTCAATAGGATTTTGGAGTATATACTGTACTCGAATATTATGAATCACCTAGAAGAAAATGACTTATTGATTCATAACAAAGACGGATTCAGAAAATATCGTTCCTGTGCAACAAAGCTAGCTCTTTATTCCCATGAGGTAACAAGTGCTGTCGAAAAGGGATCTCAGATCGATTCCATGTTCCTAGATTTCCAGAAGGCTTTTGATACCGTTTCTCAAAAGCAACTATTAATCAATTGCGTGCATATGGAGTATGATCTCAATTGTGTGACAGGATTCGTGATTTGCTCTCAGAGAGGTCACAGTTCGTAGTGATAGACGGTAAATCATCGAGTAGAACACAAGTGATATCTGGCGTTCCCCAAGGTAGTGTCATAGGCCCTCTGCTGTTCCTGGTTTATATAAATGATCTACGTGATAATCTGGGCAGCCCCCTTAGATTGTTTGCAGATGACGCTGTAATTTACCGTCTGGTAAAATCATCAGACGATCAATTCCAATTACAAAATGATCTAGACAGAACTTCTGTATGATGTGAAAAGTTACAATTAGCACTAAACAAAGAAATGTGAGAGGTCATCCACATGGGTACTAAGAGAAACCCGATAAATTTTGGGTATACGTCAAATCGCACAAATCTAAGAGCTGTCAATTCGACTAAATACCTAGGAATTACAACTACGAGGAACTTAAATTGGAAAGACCACATAGATAATATTGTGGGGAAGGCGAAACAAAGACTGCGCTTTGTTGGCAGAACACTTAGAAGATGAGACAAACCCACCAGAGAGACAGTCTACATTACACTTGTCCGTCCTCTGCTGGAATATTGCTGCGCGGTATGGGATCCTTACGAGGTAGCATTGACGAAGGACATCGAAAAAGTGCAAAGGAGGGCAGCTCGTTTCGTGTTATCGCGCAATAGGTGTGAGTGTGTCACTGATATGATAGACCAGTTAGGGTGGCAGTCACTGAAACAAAGGCGGTTTTCTTTGCGGCGAGATCTACACTCCTGGAAATTGAAATAAGAACACCGTGAATTCATTGTCCCAGGAAGGGGAAACTTTATTGACACATTCCTGGGGTCAGATACATCACATGTTCACACTGACAGAACCACAGGCACATAGACACAGGCAACAGAGCATGCACAATGTCGGCACTAGTACAGTGTATATCCACCTTTCGCAGCAATGCAGGCTGCTATTCTCCCATGGAGACGATCGTAGAGATGCTGGATGTAGTCCTGTGGAACGTCTTGCCATGCCATTTCCACCTGGCGCCTCAGTTGGACCAGCGTTCGTGCTGGACGTGCAGACCGCGTGAGACGACGCTTCATCCAGTCCCAAACATGCTCAATGGGGGACAGATCCGGAGATCTTGCTGGCCAGGGTAGTTGACTTACACCTTCTAGAGCACGTTGGGTGGCACGGGATACATGCGGACCTGCATTGTCCTGTTGGAACAGCAAGTTCCCTTGCCGGTCTAGGAATGGTAGAACGATGGGTTCGATGACGGTTTGGATGTACCCTGCACTATTCAGTGTCCCCTCGACGATCACCAGTGGTGTACGGCCAGTGTAGGAGATCGCTCCCCACACCATGATGCCGGGTGTTGGCCCTGTGTGCCTCGGTCGTATGCAGTCCTGATTGTGGCGCTCACCTGCACGGCGCCAAACACGCATACGACCATCATTGGCACCAAGGCAGAAGCGACTCTCATCGCTGAAGACGACACGTCTCCATTCGTCCCTCCATTCACGCATGTCGCGACACCACTGGAGGCGGGCTGCACGATGTTGGGGCGTGAGCGGAAGACGGCCTAACGGTGTGCGGGACCGCAGCCCAGCTTCATGGAGACGGTTGCGAATGGTCCTCGCCGATACCCCAGGAGCAACAGTGTCCCTAATTTGCTGGGAAGTGGCGGTGCGGTCCCCTACGGCACTGCGTAGGATCCTACGGTCTTGGCGTGCATCCGTGCGTCGCTGCGGTCCTGTCCCAGGTCGACGGGCACGTGCACCTTCCGCCGACCACTGGCGACAACATCGATGTACTGTGGAGACCTCACGCCCCACGTGTTGAGCAATTCGGCGGTACGTCCACCCGGCCTCCCGCATGCCCACTATACGCCCTTGCTCAAAGTTCGTCAACTGCACATACGGTTCACGTCCACGCTGTCGCGGCATGCTACCAGTGTTAAAGACTGCGATGGAGCTCCGTATGCCACGGCAAACTGGCTGACACTGACGGCGGCGGTGCACAAATGCTGCGCAGCTAGCGCCATTCGACGGCCAACACCGCGGTTCCTGGTGTGTCCGCTGTGCCGTGCGTGTGATCATTGCTTGTACAGCCCTCTCGCAGTGTCCGGAGCAAGTATGGTGGGTCTGACACACCGGTGTCAATGTGTTCTTTTTTCCATTTCCAGGAGTGTATTTACGAAATTTCAATCACCAACTTTCTCTTCCGAATGCATAAATATTTTGTTGACACCCACCTACGAAGGGAGAAATGATCATCATAATGAAATAAGAGAAATCGGAGCTCGAACGGAAAGATTTAGGTGTTCCTTTTTCCCACCCGCCATTCGAGAGTGGAATGGTAGAGTAGCAACGTGAAAATGGTTCGATGAACCCTCTGCCAGACAGTTAGGTGGGAATGTAGATGTAGATATACATAACATAACTCAACTCTTGACACACCGATAAAAAATCTTCAATCGTTTTTAATAAACCGTGTGGTCTTCTTACTCATTATTTTGCCGACAGGTGAATTCTAGACGCTCCATCTCAAGGAAATAAAAACGAAGAAACCTTAACAAAACCTTAACATCGAGTACTAACTTGAGTCAGTGGAGAGTTATGTCACGGCCATTCGCTGTTTTCAGAAAGGAGAGAATCGTGATGTAACGTTGAGAATGTGCTATGCGGGCACAGAAATGTAAGAGAAGCCAAATTCATGCACGAAGTGCTAAAATCGCTGAGAGTTGTGTCACAGTTAGCAGGTTATTTAGTCAGAGTGCTGTGTCCCAGTTGAACCAGAAGAACGCCCGTCTGTTTGATCCAGCGTTCTTGCGTATCGCACAGACATTATGGCCTTGCCATCGTTCTGGTGTTAGCTAGCTCAAAGCGCTGATTGTGGAAGTTGTGCCTTGTTGGTTTGTTCCAACGTGTAGCACCGAGCGACAGGCCAAGTCGACGAACAATGACGCGAACAATTTCGCCGATACAAAGACAGACACAATTACACGGAATAATAAATAATCGGATGTCCCGACCCAGATGCTCACCGGCCATATCGGCGATGCTATTCGCCGTCAATTTGTATAGTCTGTCCGTTAATCCGCGCAGTTGTCAGCGGTATCCCAGTATGTGTTGTGCAATTGATAGGCGGTCCGCCAGCGTATAATCCTAATTGAAAACATCTCTCCCGCACGTCCCGCCATCGCTGCCTGGAGGGGAATAGCCCTAAGGGAGGGGTTGGTGTGTAGGAGAGCGGGAAGGGGTAGTGGCAGTCCAATTCATTATGGCATGACTTACAGCGCGGATCAAACTGGTGCTGCTAATGGACAGTGGTACGGTGAAGCGTCTGTAATGAGATTTTCTGGTTGCTGCGGATAATGGAAGTTTCGCAGCAGAGGCGCATTGGTGGAGGAGGATGGCGAGCTGTGTATAATGCGCAACAGGGGCCAAATCCCCCAGTCCGATAACAAACGAGCTCCGAAGGACGAGCGCTCCGAGCCGGCGGTGGCGCGAGGTCGTCACTGCCGGTGCAGAACCGCGTGCGGATCCAGCGGAAAACCTGCGTTCTCACCAGCAGTATGTAAACGTGAACGGTCTGTGATTCTCAAAACGATATTCGAGATAGAGGTAAAGCCAACTTAAGTGTCGCAGATTATAATTTCACCTGGTTCTGGGCATGTTGTTCAGAATGATCGTTCTTCTCTCTCTCTCTTACACACACACACACACACACACACACACAGAGAGAGAGAGAGAGAGAGAGAGAGAGAGAAATAAAGAAATATGCTTCCAGTACTAACCATCTTTAGCAACCCGATATTATGGTGGATAGTCACAAAGTATTAATTATCACCTCTAGAAGGTAAATTACTTAATTACTGTTTTCTGCGGGTACGTGGGTAAGTACTGGCACACTATGAAAATCCGTGCCACAGCAACGTAGAAAACCGCTAGAGGAGCTGCAAAAAAGGCACAGTGCTTTGATAAAATGGAGTTCGATGCGGCAATAATGTTTATGAGTTTGAAGCAGAACAACGATGCGACAATCTATGCCGAGTTTCTGATGAGTCTTCCGGGTCGTATGGTCATGGTACAAGAAACCTTTCGGTCCTTAAAATTTTATCCATAACTGTGCTGGACATCTTTGGGTGTGCTCCTGGAGACGCCTAATCTTTCCGACTGACGAGGCAGATGTCGTGGAAAACAGAAAAATCAACTGTAGCAGAGCATGCTCTTGAGTCACGAAATCATGAAGTTTCCTAAAATCAAACTTTCAGCTGCAATCACAAACCACACAGTGTGTCCCAGTTCCGTTATGCCTGTGGCTATGAACAATTAAAGTAGTGGATTATGTTCACAAAATTACTGTGTTTGTTCAAAATAGTCTCCCCTGAATAAAAAAAAGCTGAAATCGTTTAAATAGTGTTCTGAAACAATTACTACATTCCTTTTTTGAGCTGCGTTTACTACTGCACCACTGTTTCCTTGGGTGTCCTCAATTGCGTCATAACGGCGTCCTATCATTGCCATCTTCAATTGGCGGAACAGTCAGTACGCCACTGGGGCCAAATACGAGGAATACTATTATTGATTCAGGGCTGTAATCAATTTGCTGTCCCAAAACTCGTGCACAGCCTTTGGTTTTGAACTGGGGTTTTCTAAAGGAGGTAAAATCACGAATCTGTCTCTCGGCATTCGTGTCGAGTTCGACGAATTCTCTTGCACAAGCGCTAGAGGACTCAAAAAGCTTAATGTTGCCTGACTACACCAGTGCCATTTTCCGATAATTACGAGACACGTTCTGTTACATTCGAGGCGAGCACGCCTGCTGCAGCAATGCAAGTGCCTTGACTTCCTGCACAGCTATTTTTTATACTTCAGGGATCGTAACCCAGCAGCGCGTCACGAGGTAGTATTGCAGTTAGAAATTTGACACAAGCAGTCCTAACGAACTAGGACACATTGTGTATTATACGTGGATACACAGAGAAGCTAACGTACTGGGTCACCCTGTGTATTATCCATGGCTATGTAGAGAAGTTGGCGGTATATACAAAGGGCGTTCAAAAAGTTTTGCACAGTCGTCTCTATTTTTTTTGTTTTTTGTAGGAGGAGAATGGAATTTTTTGTGAGCATACTTGGAACACTTACCTATACATTGAGCCTACTCAACGTAGCCTCCATCAGCTGTGATGCATGTAAGCAATTTTTATCCAAACATGCTGCAGCTTTGTCCAGCCAATACAAAAAATTGTAGAACGTCACAATAGCTGAGGTAAGAGGGTTCTGAATGTAGGAATCAACAAAAAACTTACATTGTTTTCATACTGTAGCACAAAACCATCGAAGGCAATTCCATGGTTTGGCAAAATCTATTCTGTTCCAAAACACAAGTATTAGGTGTTACACTGCATACATCGGGCAGACTGTAATATATAATTGTTATCATTATTTTGTCTGTAAATAAAATTAAAATTTCATTTTTGTTATGTCATTTTACTCCGAAACTGGTATATGTTTTATGGACATTAGTGAGCTTCCTTTAAATGAAGTACAGTGTTCAATGATTAGAAAAAAATAAAATTTGTATTATTTTTAAAACACTTTTTATTTCGCCGCTTATAAACACTTTAAATGGAAGAAATATTAAAATCTAGGCATGCCATAATGAACTACATATTTTTATGAGTAGTTGGTATTTTTTTCATACTTTTAAACTGAATCCTGAACTATATATGGCAATTTAAAAAGTGCACAGCATGACAGTATAACAGCGTATGACATTTTTAGCGTTCACCACTCAGATTGGCTGACTCTAAAAGCAGTAGCGTATTACCAAAATCTCGTTACGAGATTGCAGAAGGTGGTCCATGACAACACACCAACTCTTCCGGCACAGGTCGCTCCAACGTAAGTTGATAATTTTGGCTGTATAATTTTTTATCACGCTCTCCCCCACCCCATCCTGCATTCTTCCAACATGGCACGCCGTTGAGCTTTTCAACGTCGAAGTAAACAAAATAACGTGCGTGCATTAATGAAGGATCTTTTTTGATTGCTGCTTATTATAACGTTCCTTTTTTAGTCTTGTGGTTTTGTATACCCTCTTAAAATACAAATGAAAGACAATTCCCACGATCTGCAGCGTTATCTTAACACACGCAGAGTCTTTTTTCTCCTCCCTGTCACCTCGGATGCAGAAGTAATCCTTTACCGAGTGAGGGCGAGATGATACACGAAGTGCTGAACAGGCAAAATGTAGAGTTCTACATTCAGGTCTTCGGCAAGCCATCGCAGAAAAAAAAAAGTGATACATTTAAGGATGAATAAAACGAGAAGTTCTAACACGCTCACCAAGGTTCATGAATGCAGCTCGATTTTTTCAGAGACGATAATTAACTTTTCGGCTACCTCTCGTCATTGTATGCGTGGCATTTTGATCTTCGAAGCTAATGGAATCGAAGCACATCTGGTGAAATTCAGGGGGAGACTGTTTTGAAAAAACACAGTACTTTTGTGAACGTAATCCACGACCTTTATTTCAATTTCACTACAAGATAGGAGCCATAGTGACGTGTTTTGCTAGGAGATCACGAGGATTGTCTAGCAGCCACTGTCGTTACTTGCTTAGCGCCATCCTAGGGTCACGTGCAGGATACTTTCATGTTACAACTGAAGACGCGAAGCAGAAACGAGCAACTGGTATTTAGCTTGTACGTGCAGAATGCCAGCCACTCAGTCCAGGAAATTTGGTCATACTAACAGCAGCACAGCACAAGCAAGTCGAGGTTACCGAAGATACATTAACAAAAGAGGTACATAAAATAGGACAGTACTGTCGTGAAGGAGACTTCAGAGGAAACCTAAAAAGCTGAATCCACTTGCTTTCATATGAGTAATATCCTAGCCAAACGAGAACTGGACAAATTTTTCAACCAAAATGGATCGTGGATGTCTTTTAGAGATGGAGCTACAGAGACCAAATCGATTTTCTGAGACTTAATCTTTAACTCTAATATTGAAATAACAAGTTCAGTAAGGGTGATTGCCTGGAACAAATTGTTTGCTATAGTATGGAACCTGAAGCGTAAACATTGTTATCACTCATAGGCGAAAATAACTGTGTAAGGGACAACCACATGACTGAGTTTTGCTTTAAAAACACTCTTGAACAAGAGGCTTTAAAAACATTCTTGAACAAGAGAAGTTATTACCGGAACTATGCCATATTCACTTGCGTCTTGCATCACTGAATTACCGAAAATACACCATCTTCACTTGCATCACTGAGTATGAGAAAGCTTTCGACAGGCCGGCCGAAGTGGCCGTGCGGTTAAAGGCGCTGCAGTCTGGAACCGCAAGACCGCTACGGTCGCAGGTTCGAATCCTGCCTCGGGCATGGATATTTGTGATGTCATTAGGTTAGTTAGGTTTAACTAGTTCTAAGTTCTAGGGGACTAATGACCTCAGCAGTTGAGTCCCATAGTGCTCAGAGCCATTTGAACCATTTTTTGAGCTTTCGACAAAACTCAACATCGAAAACTGATGAGAATAATTAAAGGAACTGATATCAGTCACAAAGATGTTCATACAGGAATAGATTACTGAGTAAGAGACTTAGAAAGAATGTCTACGAGAAGATGAATGTTTCCTTTGAATTTGGACAAGGGTACGTACAGTTCGAAAAAGTCAAGTCCTTGATGAAAAGACCTCATCGGCGGATTTCCAAATAAATTATGACTTCTCTCTAAATCGTCAGACTACATATGCATAAGGTTTCAGGACAAACACAAGACGATCGTAGACCTAGGAGCAAACGGTATTATGTACGTAAACTGTCGTAGCTGTGTTGGGAAAGAACCAGAGCTGCACGCACTAATAGAGTACACCGAAGCTGGAATCGTTATAAATACTGAATGGCGGCTAAAAAGTATGTGAATTCTGTTGAATTTTTTTACAAAGAGCCTAACGGTTTTCAAAAAGGACTGAATTCAAGTCGCGGTGTTGCTGTTAGAAACAATTTATATTGTTGTGATTATTAATGTAATACGTGGGTGATCCCAAAAGTAAGGTTTCCTATTTTTTTTATAAGTACATAGACCTGTTTATTTCTACAATGGTTTACATCAGGTTACAGCTTGAACATTTAGCTATTTTCGATGTAATCACAATTTCTGTCGATGCATTTTTGTAGACGCTGTTGCAGTTTTTGTATGCCCATGTCATACCAGCTCGCCGCCATGTTGTTCAGAAAGTTATGAACCTCTTCTTTCATCTCGTCGTCGGAGCTGAATAGCTGGGACCACAATTAACGCTGACAGGTACTGTGAGACCCTGAAAAATCTCAAACGGGCAGTTCAGAACCGGAGAAGAGGAATGTTGAGCAAGGGCGTACACACTCTCAGTGACAACGTTCCCCCACACATCGCTCGGCATACCGTTGCTCTCCTGCAACAGTTTCAGCTGAACATAATCATCCACCCACCCACCCTGTAGTCCTGACTTGGCGTCCAGTGACTATCACCTGTTCCGTAGGTTAAAAGAACATTTGGCCGGAAAGCGATTCAGCTCCAACGACGAGGGGAAAGAAGAGGTTCATAACTTTCCGAACAGCATGGCGGTGAGCTGGTATGACATGGGCATACAGAAACTGCCACAGTGTGTACAAAAATGCATCGACAGAAATGGTGATTATGTCGAAAAATAGCTAAATGTTCAAGATGTAACTGATGCAAACGATTGTAGAAATAAACAGGTCTACATACGTATAAAAAAATAGGAGATCTTACTTTTGGGATTACCCTCGTATAATACAATATCTACATAATTGACATATTTACTGACATTATTTATGTAACTTATTACATCTGCTGTAGTGTCCAATAAGTCCGAGCGGTTTCCACGGAACACATTTTTAGGGTAATCTTACACGACGGGTCTCACAGTGTGCCATGGAAAGCCCCAGCAGCATCTGTAGTGGGAGGCTTTCTCGATCTGTATAGTAGGTGATCGCATATCCATGGTTAGTCTGGATCCTGTTAAGTGGAATCCATGTCCTCTGGGAAAGATTAACTTTTTTGTTGTTCACCAATATCTACATGACTATTCTACAATTACGTGCGTGGCATGGAAAAAGCTCCAGAACTGTGGTGGAGTATTATTGTAACACTACTGCCTCCAGATTTCATGCAGACTGAAGTTATGATACTCCTGGTTGCTAGCTGCTCTGAGTGACGTTGATTTGGTCCGCACTTATGTCTTCGTGAATTGACAGCTTCTGGTTGTTGGTGAATTTCTTGTACTTCTTCAGAATATCGTTCTTTCTCCTCGTGTTAGGTGGTATAGTGCGGCTCAGGGGAGACAGACCACTGGAGTGCACTGTGCTATACTAATAACAGTTGGCATTATTTCACTTAGTTGCCTATCTACCAGATTCGTGTGGCTGCTGTTATCCAAAGAGGGTTGCAATACTCTGCCGCTGAGGAGACACGGACGAGAGCGGATGGTTGTTAAGTCCAAAGCTGCTGAACACCAGTTTTACCACATACTTTTTGCAGAATATTGTTTCTTGACCACAATATAGCTGTAGTTGTTGTTAGATCTTTTAAAATGACACCATACTGTCAAGCATACCTCTAAGGTACCGTGAGATCTTTGTTATAGGCAAGCCGGTTACTGTTGAAAAATTTGTCCGGTTCTCGGTTGGCTAGCATATTACTCGTATGAAAGAAAGTAGATTCAGCTTTTTAGGTTCCCTCCGAAATCCCCCTCATGACAGTACTGTCTTATTTTAGGTACTTCCTTTGTTAATGTATCTTCGATAACCTCGACTTACTTGTGCTGTGCTGCTGTCGCTCATTAATTAATATGACCAAATTTCCAGGATTGAGTGGCTGGCATTCTGCATGTACAAGCTAATGTACACGATGGGCGTATGGGAGGGCGGTCGGCGTTATGGAATAAGTAGGATAAGTAGGACAATATTTAGATAAAGGCCATTTACTGGCGAAAGCATGTTAACAAGGGGTCACATAGCCAGGCCTAGGGAGGCGAGGGTAAGCCAGAGCCTAGAGTTTTGCGAAACATAGTTTGTGAAGCTAACAAAAGTTGGCGTCTGCCAATCGGGCTAGTCCGAGCGGCATGCCGGCTGCCAAAACTAAGTTCCCAGAGCAACTGCACGGGGAGAAGAGGGAGACGTTCACTGCTACAGAGCGCGCGTCCAAGAGAGCGAGAAGACAAGAGAGCGGGCCCGGCGACGGGCGGCCGGGTATATTCCACACACCATGCGGCTTCCGCCGCCCTGATTGGTCGGGACCGAGAAACCCGTGGGGACGGCAATGGAACTTCCCAGAGCGTTGCCAGCTAAGCGACGCCTGGGGCGGCGTTACCTCGTAACCACTTGAGGGAGGCACGTGATCAAGGTGCCCTTCCTTGGTGCTGACTTCCTGTTACCAGACCGTGGGACGAAAGCATTTACAGGCAGATAACACTGCTGGCAGTGGCTTGGCCTTAATGGAAAAATGAAGTTGCCGTTTAAAGCTCATATAATAAAGTGAAATCCCCTACTGGTATCTAGCACGTGACCCTAGGATGGCGCTAAGCATGTAACGAGAGTGGCTGCTACACAATCCTCGTGGTCTCCTACCAAGACACGTCACCATGGCTGCTGTATTGTGGTGAAATTCAAGGAGGTAGTAGTTCCTGTGCATTAGTGTGGGTAGAGATTATAGCTGACAAACCGAATTAATTGTTTCCGCTTATCCCCCCCTCCCCCCTCTTCCCTCAAATCGGATGATACACTTTCTGAAAAGGTTCGAAGAAAACTTCAGTCTTATATCTAAAGTAATGCAGTAATTATATTTGGTGGTTTCTTCAATGCACCCTCGATAACGTGGCGAAAATACATGTCTAAAGTTTATAAGAGGCATAAAACATCTTTCGAAATCGTACTAAATGCTTTCTCCGATAATTATTTTTAAGAGTGCAGGCACCCATTCGAAGTGTAAACGGTTGCGAAAACATACGTGACATCTTAGAAACAAATTTTCCTGAAGAAGTAGGGAATGACGTAACGGATAAAGGGATTAGTGACTTCAAGACAATGGTAGCTACGCTATGAATAAGATGGTGAAAGGGTAAAAAAGGAGCAAAGTGAAAGGACGAGAAACAAGATGTAAGAAGAAATTCAGAATTCAATTTCGTTTTGACCTACTGTGAAATTCAATGCTGTCCTATAGACTGGCACCCAGAGCACTAGATGTCTATTTTCAAGGAGACAAACTGCATCACAGACAGCTGCTCGTGTTGTATCGACATGTCCCACACGTGCCTAGAAGGGTCTTTTCGAAGATTTTCTCACAGCAACGACAGTCTGGAACCGTGCGACCTCTACGGTCGCAGGTTCGAATCCTGCCTCAGGCATGGATGTGTGTCATGTCCTTAGGTTAGTTAGGTTTAAGTAGTTCTAAGTTCTAGGGGACTGATGACCTCAGAAGTTAAGTCCCATGGTGCTCAGAGCCATCTGAACCATCTCACAGCGACGAGTGATGTTTTCAAATACGTAAAAGACCTTGATATCCATTTATAGCTGTTTTATTTCATGCTGGGGAGCTGTGCTTAAAGTTTGGCCTGTAGTAGCCACGTAACCTTAGCATACGATAAATAAATATATAACCTTAAATCATGTAATAACTACGATCACACTCATTTAATCAGGTGCGGTGCACCGGAGCACCTACGAGGTTTTGTGTAACACATGTATATTTTCTTCAAGTATTCCGTGCAAATTATACGAATACGCCCATGCGTCGAAAGTGGCTTTTTATGAAAGTAGGAAGTGCTCAAACGATTTACGGAACGCTCTCTTACGGTCACTCTTAAGTTCACTATGTTTCCCAAATTTCCCCTCGGACGTTCGCTAAACTTTTCACGCTCTGTGGCTCGCTTTTGTCACGTAATCTGGAGCATTCCTCCGAGTCGGACGGCCTGAAAAGGAAGGGGCGCCGCCGTGCCGAATTACGGCACAGCAATAACAACCGACTTAGCGGGACGGCCGTCTCCGCGGACTGACGTTCCGGCTGTCCGCCGCCATCCTCGGCAGATAATCCCGCCGGCCCGAGCGGGCAATATCTCGCCGGCGGCGTCCACAAAAGGACGCCGGGGCTCTCCACTTGGGATTATACTCCTACCCGACTCCCTCTCCCGGACGCGACACGCCACTGGACATCCAGCCACGAGCGGCGTCCCTTGTTGATACGGCTGCTGCGGCCGTACAGCGATGTCGCCCGTCTCACCACAAGTGAAAACAGTTGTTATATGAGTGACTAGCAACCCATCCCTGCTTCCCAAGGATAGCACTAAGTATCTGCGGTTGGACGACTTGTCTATAGAGGGTGATGACACAAAAGTGATGACACATTCTGCAGGACCTGAGCATCATTTTGCAGGATAATGTTCAAGCACGTACTATGCAAGCTGTTGCTGATTTGTTTGACTGATGGGGCTGCTAAGTGCTGTACCACCTACTGCACTCCCCTGACGTAAGACCTCGTAAGTCCAACTGGATTTCTAAACTGAAGAAAACACTTCTCGGCATTCGCTTCAGAAGTGCTACAAACTCGCCGGGCCGTAGACCGCGCCGCTCGAAGTCTCAACACAACTACACAATGCTAGTCACTACTTTGAAGGTCAGTAAAACTTTGAAACACGTATCTATTTTTTACGAGCTGTATATAAATAGTTGCCACTATTTAAGTTCCAATCCTCGTATTACCTCATTGGCACAAGTCCGGATATTTCGTAACGAATCGAAATACACATATTACTGCAGTACTACTATGTCCAATAAGCATCGGTTTAGAAACTCGGACTTTATGTCTCAATTCACGATCCTTGGAGGGGCTCAATATTATGTCCATGTATAATTCTTCTTCATTCAATGTGTTTAAGGGGGGTAGGACGTTAAACGGGCCGTTCAAATGGTTCAAATGGCTCTGAGCACTATGGGACATAACATCTATGGTCATCAGTCCCCTCGAACTTAGAACTACTTAAACCTAACTAACCTAAGGACAGCACACAACACCCAAACATCACGAGGCAGAGAAAATCACTGACCCCACAAACGGGCCGTCTTGGAGGAGGAGAGCCACCACAGGACATTTTAATTTCCACTGTCTATACTTCCACGAATAACTTCATAAAACTTTGTCAGCATGACAAGGAAGGATTCAGGATTCACAATCATAGCAGCGGAAGTTCAAAAACATAAAAAATAATTTTTTTACATGTGAAAGTTCATCATTTTTTTACTTCTATTGGCTGTGTTTGTTGCTATAGGTACACGTTTCTTCATAAGTAAGAGAGATTCTTCGATGAATTTTGCACAGCATACAAACCATACTCACAGGTGTATGAAACTCTAGAAATTATTTAATTTATGAAAAAATGAATGTGCTGTTATATTTTAAACTTAATGTTTGGAAAAAAAACTCAAATTTGATAGTTCATTATGTCAATTTTTACCACAGTTTTTAATATATTTGGAAAATTCTCGAATTTCATACACCTGTAAGTATGTTTTGTATGCTGTGCAGAATTCATCGAAGTATCTCCCCTACTTATGAAGAAAAGTGTACCTATAGCAACAAATGCAGCCAATGGTAAGTGAAAAAAAGGTGAAATACAAATGTAAAAAAGATAAATTATTTCCTTAAATTTTTGTACTTCCACCACAATAAGTGTAAATCCTGAATTCTTTCTGGTCATTCTGACAAAGTTTTATGAATTTATTTTTAAAAGTATAGACAGTGGAAATTAAAATGTCCTGTGGTGTTTCTCCTGCTCCAAGTCGTCCCGTTTGACGTCCTACCCCCCTTAACCTATCTGCCATCCATGGCGATGCATCCCTCTTCCAATTAGATGTTTAGAAATCAGGAACTCCTTGAAATTTACCTTGGTGTTGTCTCACTTCTTTGCATTCACTGAACTTGCTATCCTGTAGTGCACGTACTTCTTTTTACTCAAGTTTCATAGACCAATTCTTCCAAGAGTCCCATCACTGGGATATTGAGGTCTCGCGAACGAGAAGGTCAAGATGCGAGTATGGGGCCTCTCCAAACAATTCAGTGACAATGAAAAGTCAGCGTCCGAAAATCACGAACATAGATGAAATCGTATTGATGCGTCATCGTACACTCTTTGACATAAAACTCGACCGGCGGCCGGCCGCTTCAGAGGCTAAGTCCGCGCCGATCGCGACATGGGACAAAAAAACTGGCCAACTCGCTAATTCTCTAAGTCCGGTTATCTGCACAATCTGGCAACACTGTAGACTGCGGCACTTCCTGGAGGAAAACTTGTCCCATGATAGAGAAACTCTAGGCTGATTACGCCTGTGGTCTAGCGGTAGCGTGCGTTGTTTCTGTTCATAATGTCAGTGGATCGAGAGCAGCTGGCATAAAATATTTTTATAGCCTCTTCTGTCTGAATGCTGAAGACGTGAATGTAATGGTAGCGCAGATTCAATCTATTTCGCTTTGTGACACACCGATATCAAAATTTTATCCAGTAACGATTTTGTGGCAGATTTCCTGCGGACTGTCCTCCTCTGGACGCCGTATGCGGCAAAGCTCCGGGATCCATTTGCTGGCTACTGGCAGCGGCCGTGGCGACAGCAGCGGCGCTGCACTCCCCCGTTCTTTATCGAAAGCGCCTGCTACCGCTCATCGCTTTTGATGATTTAAAACGCTTTATTATTAAATGTTGCTCCACAGAAAATTTCTACAATTTCCATTCACGCTCAAAAGAAATACAGTAATAATCGAATTCTCCGGCAACTTCACACTTCACAGTGGATTTTCTCGAACTAAGAAATTTGCTGAATTTGTGAAAAATCAAAATGGCTTCACATCCAGCCTATGATGCCTAGAAGAGTCTTTACATCCTGCTGACATGAGAATAGCATAATCTCTGTGTCAGAAGCTTGCTTCTACTTGACCATTTAATAGACTCGCATTTTTTCCACCGTGACTAATTTTGTAAGCTAAGCACATCATCCGTTACAGCACACTCTTGGGGCTGGGTAATGTGGCCACAATGGTATGGTGGAACGAGCTATCACAGGTGCAATGCGTGGGTTCAGGCATTTACTTTTAAGAGGCACAAACAGATTTATTTTACCTCTGGTAACCTCAAGAGAAAGACGTTATAATCCAGAATCCGCATTAAACATCACGTTCCTTCATTACCAACTGGGCAGAGCCGGTTTACGTTGGGAAATGACACAGCGGAAGTCATGGTAAACAGAAATGCAGTCGCCAGTAAGCTTACTTACATTAGGAAATTTTATTTTATTTGATGAACCGATAGCCATTTAAAGGGACAGGGCTCTTATTTTACTTGTACTTGATTGAACTAGAGACGTTTAAAAATTTGGTGCTGGACTGTGATTCGAATTCGTATCTCCTCTTTCGAGGATCTGAATCTCTCGGAACAGTATAGTTCAGTCATTTCGTTCCTTTTCCCAAGACTGCAATCTTCTCTAGGTCTCCTTCAAAGGTAAGTATGTCGGTCTGAAACCTGATCCAGTACAAAAATATTCATAATTTCATCTCTAGCTTTATCAAGTGCACACCCACCTGCTAGTGAAAATTAACGCGCAGTTTCAATGTCTGTTCATGTGTTTCCAACAATCGCAACAGGTGTCGTTATTTCTGGTCAAACACGCACACATCTTACTGTTCATGAGTAAGCAACTGATACTTAAGCTATATTCGTGGATGCACGGTAGGTGTGCAGTTCGATTGTCGCTTAGGCACAAAAGTTTGTATCCTTATTTTAGATTCAGACACCTAGCGGCTCGTAAGAAAAACCGATACGTAACATTTGATTTTTCTTAGTTAACAATCGGATTACGTGTTGGGTTCGTATCTCCGTCACAGAACTTCACATCATGCACTTCATCTTTAAATGCATGCACACTTTGTTACTTCAGAATGGAGGTATATCAGACATCTTTCGTGGTTAGATAACAGGGACGATAGGGTCTTGATAGGAGCCACGGTTTATTACAAAAATTGTCGTCTTTTATTTTCAAGTTTAGATTTGGTTACTGGTATTGGCCAAAATTTCGGTAATTCATGACTCTTCATGGCTAATCAACTATATGATGTGATTAGATTAGATTAGATTACATTAGATTAACTCTTGTTCCATAGATCATGAATACGACATTTCGTAATGATGTGGAACGTGTCATTTTAATGAAAGATTTCTTTAAATACCATGATTCAATTTCTTTACAACAATTTTTTACACACTCTCTCATTGCTTTTTATTTATCTCTCTCTCTCTCACACACACACACAAACACACACACACACACACACACATTCTTTTTTATTTTTATTTGTATGTTGTGCTCGACTATCGGCGAGGCACGAAAACGCCTGTGAATGACTTTCTTAGTTTTGAGTACACTTACGAAAGAAATATAAAAACAACAATGAGAGTTACTGATTTATGATGCTCAGTTTGCAGTCAGTTCTGAGTATTATTAGTAACTACGCTCCAGTCCCTAAACCTAGTTACAGAAAGCGAATCAGACGTATTACGTATTCCAGGCCGTAGCAGCCGCGACTTGGAGACACCAGCTATGGTCACTTCCCAGACCGCTGTAGGATCACATCGGTTCGTCTTCTTCCTGCTGGTACTGTAACTGAGATTTGGCAACAAGGCAACGTATGTTTGGCAACTCTGTGATCGACGAGTTACTTCCTGGTGTGCACGGAATTCAGCCTCAAAGTTCACTTGATTTTACCTGTCATTTCCATTGAATAATCTGAGTTATTATCGCTTGAAGGGTAACAAAAGATTGAAAATTTACGGTTTTCAGCCCAGGAAAGTCGTTGCAGGTGGAAACCGCAACTAATCTCGACCTTCAAATAGTGGTTTACGAGTTCTAGTTACTATTGCCCTCGTAATAGGAAGCTAAGACCCATACCTCCTCGCCAGCTCTGTGGTAACGTGCTGACCTGTGAAAAAGCGTGTGTTACGGTTCGCAGTTCCAGTCTCACTGACTGTAACGTTTTTATCCCCTCTGTGAAAGAGCTACAAGCAGTCAGATCAAACATCAATAAGGAAATCGCAAGAAAGTGCTTTCAGCTCATAGTGCAATGTTGAAAAACTTACAATGCTGCACAACAGGTAAGGCCTCTTTCCGCAGCTGCCAAGCGAATTTTGGGTTTCTAGGAATACGTAACTATATTTATGAAATGCCACATTTGCATACCTCTTGAGTATGACACAGCATACCAATTAAACACAGACCCAATCAAAATCTAAGTGAGTAGTATTTTACTAATTCGTGTCGATAGAAGCATGCTTGTGTACAGATACTTTCGTCGTAAGGTTATCATGGTTAGTTTTATTTCATTTCTTATAATACAGTGCACAATTTTCGTAAGGTTTCCTTTAGTGTTGTTAAAACAATAGTAAACATGAGAGAGAAATTAATCATCAACGATATATGCGAATTCTCTGATGTTACCTATGACAGTCTGACAATGCACATGCAGTTTATTGATTACATGCATGTAGAAAACTTGTTCTGAGTTAAAGCTGTCAAACAAAGTTTGAAGAAGAATAAAATATCACTACCACACGACGGCTAATGTAGAAAATACTTTTCTGACATATTATGGCAGGATGCGCTCTCCCTGCACATCTTCGAGATGCATCTGCTGCCTGCTGTCTATTAAACCTGAATAGAACAAAATGTCACAGTAGTTAGCCCTTTTTCCACATGCGACTACTTTGGGTTGAGAAGTGAAGGGAATTATGTTCAAAGTTCCATTAGATTGATACCTTCAGCAGAGAGCAGAATTGCGTTTTAAAAAATGTAGCACTGAATGTATTCGAACTCGCGACATCTTATCTATGCTACAAGCTGACACGTAGCTACAGCAGCTCCAGAGCTCGGCAACTATTCCTCCAGAACTTTTGGATTCCACAGCACTGTGAGATTATGCATATGGCCAGGTCTTGACTTCTGAGAGACAAACAGTTACAGCTTTTCTTTTGGACTGAACGACGTTTTCTAGTAACAGATAGCGCAATAGAATAGCTCAAGTGGAAAGGAACACTTCCTATTCAAACTTCTGCATCCTACACTGCTGGTAGTTGTGTGTAGGTGGCAGTTACGTGATTTTATTTCTGTGATTACAAAATAGTCGAATGTATGCACTGGGTAGCCGAGGCAGCTAGTTCATGGTGATTCGGTCAACCAAGTAAATGAATTTACTGAACATGCTGCAAATTACTACAGGGAGCCTGTGTGTCAGAATTCTCATTCAGTGTGGCGCAACTGCGTTACGATAGAAAAATGACTCGCAGAGAAGAGGATTTCGTGGTTTGTTGGACGGATGGTAGGTTGTTATACCTATGGTCTGGGTTCGATTCCCACTTCCGTCAATGATTTTAGATAGGGAGAGACAGATTCCATTCTCTCCTGGCTACACCAAGTGAAGGAGATATAATGGCTGCGTGGTCTGAAAATTCACATTAACGATGATATTCCTTCTTTACCAAGTAGACGGTAGGTTGAACCACAATAAAGTCTGTAGTGGCGACATGTAGAAACTCTATCACCAGTAATCTTTCTTATACTAGTTATTTATTTCAAGTGACGACACAAACGCTATGTATGGTCACAGGACACTTATTCCATCTTTTATTTGAGCTTCTGTATGTCGATAAAATTGGTTCTAAACTGGGAATGCAACTCAGACCGCCCTTAACGCGAAATTTGATCCCTTCGTGGCAATACAGCTCGGCTACAATTTGTTGTTTGTTCAAAACTGCAGATTCCTCAACACCTTCACATATTACACGTGAATGGGATCGAATACTGGCCCGGCACTAAAGATTTAATTATGTATTATCAAGTTCTATCATGAGAACACCTATCTGCTGGTGGATAATAATTTTGATTTTTAATGTATTTTCATTCGTTGTCAACACTAACGATATCTGACGTTTTTAACTCCCAGTGAGACACAGAACTATTTGCGAGATGACTGTAAGTTCAAGATGCTATTCTGAGCAGCTGGTGGATAAAAATTCGGTAGCTGACGTCTCTTTGTGTGTAGTCAACAACGATATGTGTGGGGCTCTATTCCCAGTGAGCGCTGAACTCTTCGCCATATTATTTCAGTTCGTCGTGTCATTTAATGTTCATACATATTCTCAACTAGCTGCTCGTGAATAACTTTAATTTTTAATGTCATTTTGTGTTAAATAGTTCAAATGGTTCAAATGGCTCTGAGCACTATGGGACTTAATTCTAAGGTCATCAGTCCCCTAGAACTTAGAACTACTTAAACCTAACTAACCTAAGGACATCACTCACATCCATGCCCGAGGCAGGATTCGAACCTGCGACCGTAGCGGTCACGCGGTTCCAGACTGAAGCGCCTAGAACCGCACGGTCACACCGGCCGGCCCCCACCATCTGGTATCAATGCATTACCCTATCATCCATTATATATAATCATTTTCATAGTACACTTGATATTATAGATGAGTAGGACACAAGACAGGACATAGATAATGTCCGTTTGACGTCAACAGTGTGTAACATTTTACTTTTTTTTGAATAGGACAATATTCCTCTCCAATAATTTTTAGATTAGTTACAATAAGCTTACGCTGCAAGAGAATTCGCTTGTATTTTTCAATATGTGGTCTGTTGTCGGTTTGAAGGCCTTCCATAACATCGGCAACGTAGTGCAACTCCACCGAGGGCTGTCTGGAGTAGGGTGGAGATAGCAATGTGAAAGTTGCGAGCTGTCGAAGACGATCTTCATATTCCTAATGCGATTAGGACATCGTATACTCTTGACGACGTTTAGCACCTGTGCAGTCAGTCACCCAATTTCAGAATTCATTTTGAGTAATCCTGCTAAATTCCCAAAATATTGTCTTTTTATATTGATGAGTAATATGGAAAGTCGTCACGTTCATGTGCCGTCTACAACGCAAATTTAATGTTATTATCCTAGGAACTAACCGGCAATACGTTTTGTATTTCATAATCGGAACTATCTGCATTAACCATCATCAGAGCAATGTCAGGGAACAGAATGCAGCAGTGCCTTGCTACCTACTTGAGGACCTGCTTGAGTCGTGTTCTAAGGAAAGGGTAGTTGCTGGTTCACATTATATTACACTAGCGAGAAGTACCGACTTTTCTTTTACTCTGCAAACATCCAGAACTAAATTCAGTAACTAAATGCTAAGAATATATTTGCATTGTGCCAACTCAAAGATCAATAGATATGGATATAGATATAGATACAGATTTTTATATTTAAAGCCATTTCGCTCTGCGTTGGAATAAACATCATTCATTATTTGCTTGTTCTTGTTACGATTGTTATTGTCATTCTCTCACTCGCAAGAGTTTTCGCATTCCTATTTGGTATCGATGCACATGAAGAGTGGCTATGAAAGAAGGGAATACTGAATGTTACGTCATGCAGAATACACTCATTTACTTCGGCTCCTCGTGATCTACGCTACAGGAGAAGTGAGATGCATAAAGTTGACAGTGTGAGGACAGACCTGGTAGCACAACTGTGCAACTACACAGTGTTAACAGATAAAATGGTGCTGCGGAATCGAAAGTGTAGTACGGACTTTGCCACAGTAGCAGACAGCTGGTAATTTAGGACCATGACCGTGGATTACACTTTGGTCAGTGCTGGTTAGAGTGCTGCAACTGTAAATGGAAGGCTTTGTTTGATAGACTTATGCTGATGCTGTCTGAATAAATTATGCCATTGGATACAAAGCGGTTTAGTTTTGAGACCTAACCCACGAGGGGGGAAGGCACAGTGGTCTGCTTCAGGAATTCCAAGCAATAAAACACAAAAAACAACCCAGGAAGGGAGACATGCATTTGGAATCTGTTCATCGTTACGGGGTCAAACAAGAGGGTAACATTACTGAAACAATGATCGGGCTACTTAGTATATAATAGAGCATACAGATTTCAAGGAGGAAACGTATGAAGACGCAGACTTCCTCGTTATCAATATGTGCGGCATATCTTTCGTGTTAACGAAAGTAAATTCCCGCTTTACCTCTTCTTACGTGTCAAATGAAATGAATGCCATGAGGAATAGAATATTTGTTGACTGCGTCTCTTCTTGCTTCCATCCTTACCAACATATTTCTTCATTCTCGTGGTAATAATGACATTCTATGTGTATGCTGCAAAAGATTGCAAGTGGACAAATTCGACATCGAGGTGCAAAGCGTTATATTCAATTCGAATAAGCTTCCGGTGTATTTTTACTTCGTTTGTATTTTTAGATGATTATGAACGTTACGGAAAATTATCTCACATGCTTTATGTTGAATGAGAAACATTGAATGATCCGTTTTGCTTTCCCTACGTTGAAATGATATAATGTCGGCGTCAACAGCCTTCTTCCACGCCGGAAGCTGAAACTTGTATGATTCTGGATTAATGATAATTGAATGTCTCATATGTATACATAGCCCACAAGGCGACGTCAGAAACCATCAGGGGAGAACGCCGCATAAAAACCAAACGTGCGCGCGCGTCTCCACTCTGAAGAACCGTATCGGAGAATCACGGCAAGCATTTCGCTGAAGAGCTGCCTCGTCAGAGAGCCTAGAAATGGCAGCGTCGTAGCAAGTATTTGTCAACACTCTGATAGTGCATTTACTTCCGGGTGTAGGTCGGCGTTACCTCGCTAAATTCACTTGACATTCGTTTTCCACATCGAAGACTCGTACGATATAATCCACTGCAAGATGACACAATTAGAAAGTATATTTAATTTCTGGACTCCAAGAACGACGTTCTTCACATAAGTAACACCTGTTTGTGTGTGCATTCGGGAGGACGACGGTGCAATCCCGCGCCCGGCCATCCTGATTTAGGTTATCAATGATTTCCCTAAATCGCTTCAGGCAAATGCCGGGATGGTTCCTTAGGAAGGGCACGGCCGATTTCCTTCCCCATCCTTCCCTAATCCGAGCTTGTACTCCGTCTCTAATGACATCGTTGTCGACGGGACGTTAAAACAGTAATCTCCACCTCCTCTGTTCGTGTGTTTAAGGTTGCGTTTTGAGGCTCAGGCACCATCGCAGCGACTATATTCCGCCTCTGGCCGCCAGTGTGTCGTTAGCTCAGAGGTTCCCTTGTGCGTTGCAGTGCTTGTACTATAAGACATAGCAGTTCGAATCACGGTAGAAGCCGCTGACTAAAACCTTTTATTTTCCATTTTAATTAATGGAGTTGCAAACTGCTATTAAAAATTTCTTATGCGAAATCTGAAGAATGCCTTTAAACATCAATCTTCGTCCGATTTCGACTTAGTAAATTAAGTTAATATCATGGATTTCTGCTTTGCAAATTCCAAGGTGCTTCACTGTAAAATAGATCCTGAAGAGATTCAAACCGACTGTCAACGATATAAATTTGAGCTTTGTTCGTCATATAGGTCTAACATGTCAGAAGGTTGTTTATGAAGTGCACATGTTCATTAATATAGTTCCCTTCTTCTAAATTTTTGCAATAGCATTTAACTGTAGACGTTTTCTAACACCGGCGTTAGCAATTCCTTTCCGTTCTCTGAAACCTTCAAAACGACAAATTTTTCTGGTTTAAATCTGATGACCTTAACTATCACTTCCGATTAACAATAAATACTTCATGAACCCATACATGGAACTCCAAATTTGCAGTGTTCCTGCACTGCTACAGAGCATGCATTGCAAGGTATTCACACAGTTTATCGCATAGACTTACCATAAGGAATGAAACAAGAACTGTAATACACTTTACACCACAGACGCTCACTCTGGCTTGACGAAAACATCCAAACATTGACCAAAAGTTGCACAAATAATTGAGTTTGAAAGGAAAAGAAACGAGGTATGAAGCATTTATAAATTCATCGAATGTAGTGAGGTGGTTTAATTTCGTCCCAGTCTATAAAATTAATTTCGGGCCATACTCAGCTCTTGCCGATTAATGTAATATAATACCCGCCTACTAATCAGGGCGTCTGTCTCCGTTGCTTTTGAGCGTGAATGGAAATTGTAGAAATTTTCTGTGGAGCAACATTTAATAATAAAGCGTTTTAAATCATCAAAAGCGATGAGCGGTAGCAGGCGCTTTCGATAAAGAACGGGGGAGTGCAGCGCCGCTGCTGTCGCCACGGCCACTGCCAGTAGCCAGCAAATGGATCCCGGAGCTTTGCCGCATACGGCGTCCAGAGGAGGACAGTCTGCAGGAAATCTGCCGCAAAATCGTTACTGGATAAAATTTTGATATCGGTGTGTCACAATGCGAAATAGATTGAATCTGCGCTACCATTACATTCACGTCTTCAGCATTCAGACAGAAGAGGCTATAAAAATATTTTATGCCAGCTGCTCTCGATCCACTGATATTATGAACAGAAACAACGCACGCTACCGCTAGACCACAGGCGTAATCAGCCTAGAGTTTCTCTATCATGGGACAAGTTTTCCTCCAGGAAGTGCCGCAGTCTACAGTGTTGCCAGATTGTGCAGATAACCGGACTTAGAGAATTAGCGAGTTGGCCAGTTTTTTTGTCCCATGTCGCGATCGGCGCGGACTTAGCCTCTGAAGCGGCCGGCCGCCGGTCAAGTTTTATGTCAAAGAGTGTACACGAATCACATCTGTATTCTTTGTTGTATGGCACATCGTCCAACAAGGTAATATATCAATGAGGAAGTCGTGATAATGAACCCCATTTATGTTTGGAGGATGCCTACTCGTATATGAGCCTACTAATCTGTAACCAAGAGCACCTAACAATACGTTGATTACGAAATGGAGCTAATGCATTCTTTCTGCATTATAGAAGGATTGTCATCAACCTACAAATTGCATTTTGATTATAAAAATTCACAAACTAATCTCTTGTGAATACGGGCTAGTCAGCGAACAGTCTGACATGAGAACAGTGCATCTGCACCACACTACACAAGAGCCATCATAAAACTATAACTAGACCCTGGACGCAAATGATTTGAAATAAGGAATTTCATTCAAGAATCGCTCAAATACGAGGATGATTCACGCCTTCTGTTGTTGGTAATTGTCCAACTTTGGTTCCAGAAGCTTCGTCCACTAAATGTGGCACACGCTGGTTTATCTCCGACGTGCGAACTGAGTGACGCCTTCCACTGTTTACATTTCTGGGTGCTAGATATTTTCCGTTCCTAAACGCTGGAAAACTTTGACGAGAAGGATATCAGGTGGTACTCGGAAACATGGGTACTTTTGCGTGTCTAGGTCATGGGTTCGAAGACTACTTCGATTAGATAAACCATAGCAGACAATCGTATCCAACACATCTCTTATGGTATACTAGACTTCCATTGCTAGTAAGTAATGCAAAACGTAAAATAAAATATACTGACTGATTCGTAAATGCAAAAGGCAAAACAGAAGAGAACAGAAACGTCAAGTGGTTTGGGAAAATAGGTAAGACACCTAGATATACACTCAGAGTTGCAGAGATTTGTTGCACAGTAATGCAACTGAAGCAGCAGTGTAACACAATTCGACCAACACAACCGATACTAATGTGTGTATAGAGTATTGTGACAAAGACGTTGAAAAACACTGTTAACCCTGTTGAAGAAGCGACAGTTCAACGGGTGTGCCAATGTCCCGAACGAGAGATGTTCCAGCCTTCCCTTTGAACAAGCGCTCTCCTCTAAGAAAGCATACGTTTCCAGACCCAACCCTAAATGGAACTGTTTTTATTGTTTCGGAGAATGCTAACCCCAATCAAAATATTTAATGTCTTTTCAACACTCTGTGTAATGCTTGATCGGGGAGAATACCTAACTGACCCCGAAGGGTACCTATTATTCAATCAGGTACTTAACAGTGTAGTAGTGGCAGAACTGTGCTGAGGGCGCTTTTCTACACTATAATGGACGTAAGCTGTATCTTCGTTCTATACCTATATCTCTTCGTTCGATACATCGATATTTTTACAAAGCCATTGTACTGGTACAACCAATATACGTCTCTGCAGTTTCAACAGTTGCAAGCTTTTAACCTATCAATATAACTAAACACTCCACTTCATTATAACCAAACAGTGCGTTTTTATATACGTGCCTCATAGAATTTAGAAAGACGGGTCTAGTAACAGAAACAACGTCAAAATTTTCAGGGAAACAATTCGCAAAAGAAGCTGAGAAATTTGCAAAATACGGGACAAAGTCTGTGGGTGTGGTACAGCCTTCATCCTATTAGAAAAATTAGCAAAATATTCCGTGAGATAGTTCACAATGTAGAGGAACTTCAGTTACTTAAAATAAATGCCTGTCCCAACTTAGCAATATAGACAGGTAATTTCAGAATGAGATATTCACTCTGCAGCGGAGTGTGCGCTGATATGTAACTTCCTGGCAGATTAAAACTGCGTGCCGGACCGAGACTCGAACTTGGGACCTTTGCCTTTCGCGGGCAAGTCCTCCACCATCTGAGCTTCCCAAGCACGAGTCACGGCCTGTGCTCACAACTTTACTTCTGCCAGTATCTCGTCTCCTACCATCCAAACTTCACAGAAGCCATGTCTCCGCAGCAGTACCCTTTCTTTCAGGGGTGCTAGTTCTGCAAGGTTCGCAGCAGAGCTTCTGTGAAGTTTGGAAGGTAGGAGACGAGATACTTGCAGAAGTAAAGCTGTAAGGACGGGCTGTGAGTCATGCTTGGGTAGCTCAGATGGTAGAGCAGTTGCCCGCGGAAGGCAAAGGTCCCGAGTTCGAGTCTCGGTCCGGCACACAGTTTTAATCTGCCGGGAAGTTTCAGACACGTAATTTGTTTTAAAGAGCCTCAGCCATTTTTTGGGCGCAAAAGTGTTCTACTGTCAGCAGAGAAAAGTACTTTCTTGCACAACTTTATCAGTCGAGGCAACACTTATCGAAAAGGTACATTATTTAACATCAGATCATTTCCAAAGGGGGGTAATCGAACACACTACTGACACCTTGTGATGCAGCAACCGTAAGACTGCGTCATGAAGGTTTGTTCATGACAGACTGACAAAGAGCGTTTGGTACAACATCGATTACTTCTTCCCAACAATTTGCTCGAAGTACTGGATACTGCTACTGTCCCTATAATCATATGTGAATTGCTAACGAATACCATTAAAAAGTCCACAGCTATATTGAAAGCAAACCAGTTGTGCCTGAATATCTCGGTGGTTTGGCGAGGAAACCATCATGCCAATCATTTACAGCGATGCCTCATTAGAAGAATAAAGAAAAACAGTGTACATCGTCCGTAAAATGTAAATCTTTCAAATGATCACATAGCAACTAAAAATCAATCAAAAGTTACCAAGTTCTTCTTCTAAACCATAAACATCCGTCCCATATACATCATTTCTACAGAGTATTGACCTTCTGTCTGAGGCAAACTTCATCAGCTTCACCATATACGCTCACAAAATGGGATTGAGGCCCTCTAGAGAATAAAAATTTACGGCTTTATGCAGGGTAGTGTTCACATATGTTGCTACACACTAGTGAAATCAAGGACACAGTAAAACTTCTGCTCACACACACCTTTATTCTCACACGTCCATTTTACAGTTACAGTTGAAATATATCCGCTGCAGAGGGCAGCGCAATGTACAGACTTAACAGAACACCAACAGATGGCGTAGTAGTCTTCATTCCCCGACATCCTCCCCACCCTGGTCCATCTCGAGGGGGATGACCAGCTGGACCGGTCGACAGATCTTCATACCATCTGGCTGGCGGAGGATGATGCACCGTATTTTACTGTCTCTGGCATGACGAACTTCTTCTACCACAGCCCTCTTCCACAAGTGCCGTGGTTTGCTGTCTTCTTGGAGCAGAACAACCTCTCCAATTCTCGGTTTCCTCTGCGAAGGGTATCCCTTCACCTCATGATATTGTCTTAGCAGCAGGAGGTATTCTGTCTTCCACCTGCGCCAGATGTCGTCATTAACCTTTTGTCTGAGTCGGAACTCCTTGGTAAGGTCCTTTCTAGTTGCTGGCTCTGGCCCACATGGAATTGTTACTAATTTCCCACCATTTAGAAAGTGGGCTGGCGTCAACGCAGTGTCGCTCTCTCCTTGAGTGATGGGTCGTGAGTTTATTGCGGCTTCTATGCTGATCAAGGTGGTGTTTAAGCTCTCTTCATCCACCTGGGAGCGACCAAGAACTTTCCTCAGGCAGCGCTTGACTGAGCCTATCATGTGTTCCCACCAGCCTCCCCACCAAGCCGCACGTGGTGGTATGAATTTCCAAGTGATTCCATGGTGGGCACAGTAGAGCTGTACGTCAGTATGCTGCATGGTTTTGAAAAACTCTGCCAGTTCTGAGTTGCCTGCATGGAATGTTGTGGCATTGTCTGAGTAGACAGTGACTGGTAGGCTCCTACGTCCTGCAAAGCGCTGCACGGCCATCAAAAATCTGTCAGTGGACATGTCAGTTGCAAGTTCAATATGAATGACCCGTGTTGTTGCACATGTGAATAGGACCATGTAGGACTTTTTTGTTTGATGTCCAGATTTGACATATAATGGTCCGGCAAAATCGATTCCTGTTACTGCAAATGGTCTTGAAGGTTGAACTCTGTCCAGTGGTAGTGGGGCCTCCATCTCTTCATACCGGCGACTGTGTATTATCTTGCATGGTAGGCAAGAGTGAAGAACTCTCCAAACAGCTTGTCGTAAGGCGCGAAGACGCGCTTCAGCAGTTGTGCGGTTGCAGGAGAGAGGCATATACTTCTTTCGAGGCAGAGATACAACTCTGCGACCATATTCCACACAGTATGATTCTCGGAATTCCTGATAAATAGGGTGGTCCATGGGTTTTAATGCTCGCTCTTGATGTCCTGTTATCCCGATGGTCTCCAGGTCCCAAAATCGGCGCACTGACTCATCAGATACATCACTGCAGCTGCCCTGAATAAAGTTGACAGTTGTTCTGTTGATGCTGGTGCTAGATCTGTTTCCACTGAGAACATATCCAAAGATTGTTGGGAGAAAAAACAATGATGGTGATACCTTGATGGGGAACCTAAGGACTTGGTCGATGCGATTGCTGTTACAGCCGATACATATGAGCAGACTAAGCAAATTTAGAAATCCAAATATGGGGATAAGAACAGAATTATCCAAAGGCACCTGGATTTCTTGGAGAATCTTAACACTTCGACTTCAGGCAGTCCAGAGGCTCTCAATTCCACCTACATTGAGTGCCATAAGCGCATCCAAGCACTACGAGCACTAGGAGAAAATGTGGACTCTTATGGGAGAGTGCTTGCACCCAAACTTCTTCGAGCCTTTCCTGAAGAAATTTGCAAAAATTGGCTTGTTCATGCCCGAAGGCAAAAGATTGAAGAAGGGAACCTCACCCACCTTATGGAGTTCTTAAATGAAGAGGTGGAAGGAGCTATCAACACACGCAAAATTCGTGGAGATACTGTACCACGCGAAAATTACCTACCAACAGCATCTGCCTTCCATGTAAAGGTTAAAACGAAGAGGGACAAGAAGAAACAACAGAATTCAGAGCCCTTCTGTGTGTATTGCGGCGAAAGAGGGCACTGGGGCCAAGAGTGCCAAAAGATTGCAAGCTTGCAGCCAAGAATCGACGCCTTCAAGACAATGAACCGTTGCTTTCTATGCCTGAGACGTGGCCACAACAGAAATCAGTGTTTCAAACGGGGAAAGGCGTCCTGTGCGAAATGTAAGGGGGAGCATCACATTTCTATCTGTAGTAGCCATACCACAACAGTAAATAAAATTAAAACTATGACTTCTAACTTCACATACCTGCAGACTGCTCGTGTGAGTATCACAGGACCCACTGGTAAGAGCAAACAGACACGTGCCATCTTGGACACAGGGAGTCAATCGAGTTTCATTCACCATTCACTGATCGAATCTCTCCAACTAAGTGTCACTGGAAGCACTACTCTCGAGATAACTACTTTCGAATCCAGTTACAGTTCATCACTCTCAAGGAAGAAGGTGCAGTTTAATATGATGGGGTGCTCCACTAATTCCCGCATATCAGTAAAACCAAAATGTTGCTACACACTAGTGAAATCAAGGACACAGTAAAACTTCTGCTCACACACACCTTTATTCTCACACGTCCATTTTACAGTTACAGTTGAAATATATCCGCTGCAGAGGGCAGCACAATGTACAGACTTAACAGAACACCAATAGATGGCGTAGGAGTCTTCATTCCCCGACAACATAGATAAAACACTACATAGTAATTCATGATAATTTCGCGGAAAAATTTCAATATCGGCATTGGTATTTTAATAAAAATCGATCAAAATATGCAAGGGTTGGAGCTAATTGTAGTTTTTCCTCTCGTCAATGCATTCGGTGTGTAAGGGTGTGGGGTTACCACTTCGCTCCACCGACCGTTGCCTGTCTGTTTTGTGACACAGAAGAGGCTCTTGAATTTGAGTTGCGCCTCACAAATCTAACTGCTTACCCAACTGTCACTCGAAATTCGTCAGAAAAAAGGAACTTCGTTGAAGTAGAAGATACAGTTTTTATCCTCTATGGTTACTACAGAGACTCCACAAAGAGCAGAAACAGTCTGACACTCCACTCCATTTCACGTTTGTCAGACATCAGCAAAAACACCCTGTGAGTGCGTTACCGTCACTAAAATAACTATTTGGGGTCAGGAGTGCAGCCTTATTCTATGCCAGAGCACAACGGTGTTTAGCTGTACTAAATTCGTTTTATTCCTATTTGGTTGTTACAGAAGCACATGGGTTTACATAGTGACATGACAATTTCAGGACAGTTGTGAAGATAACCCATTACGTCCTGTTTAGCAGAAGTAACACTGAACACGACAATATCATATTTAAATAGAAGGTTGTCTACAAGATTTTGCTTACTTCTACACTGTGAAGTTGGCCAATAATAAGACAAATCATCCGATTCCGGTTCTATGTTCGGCACTACTTAGGACGACAATCAAGTCTACGGAGGATGGTTAGTTTTCGTGACAAGATGAGCTAAAGATTACTCATAGTTGTTCGAGTACACAGTGGATGCAAGCTGGTGATCAAACAATCTTACGCCTCTGCCAGTGGCATTTACCTTTAGCTGCGACGTGCTGTCAGCTGCATGGCTGCTCTCACCCTCTGAAAATCCTATAAAAATCTAATCAATATCTTTACTGATTTTATCGGCTGAAACTGTGCAATGTTTCTCGTTAGGCGAGAAAACATGCATTCATACCTAGTCTGGAAAATATGGCGATATACACGTGCATAGATGGCGCAACGAGTGTGCTTCAACGCCCTCTTAGTTCTCGCAAGTACAATTAACTACGTGGCTGTTTCGTTTCTCCACTATTGCATCTGAACGACTCTTCAACTAATTTGTAGCTGAATTTCAGTAGTGTTCGCAGAAAAATTCCTCTTTTGGCATATTACAGAGCGTAATGCGCCCTGTTCTACACTTGACGTTGGTTCAGAGGAGAGTCCCCGAAGTTTTCGGTATTGTGTCTTTCATAGCAAACTGTCCCTCACTTGTGTCCTTTTGTGCTTCACGTCACGACTTTTTCAGACCAATGAGAGCGTTCCTTTCATCTTGTGGTAACTACCCCTGCCAATCGCAAAGGTCCTACCTTTAAACTGCCTCGAAATATCTCCCCTTTTATTCCTTCCTAGTTTACAGCGAATCAGACATTTTGTGTCCGCTCCTGACGCCTAAAAGTTACATGTCTACATCAAGGGCGTACCATGGGCCTTTCACGTGATCAGCTGCTTCGCTGGTCTCTTTGTATCCATCTGGAAATTCCACAATGCAGTTTTCTAAAGAAGTTCTCCATTGCAAGCAGCGCTGGGCCGCTACCTGCTCCCCTCGCTGTATCGCCCGGTGCGTTCGTTGTCTCTCTCGTTGCAGGTCCCCAGCCCCTTTTAGAAGCCTTCCGTTGTATGTGGGCCATGACGGCGCAACGTTTCTTCCAGCAGCTTTTTCACCTTTAGCTCACAGACATGCAGTATTTGGGTTCAGTGTGTTAATACCATCGAATCGAGTGCCATCCCTTAGCATCACACACTGTACATTTTGATAGGCAAATCAGCTCACTATCGCCGAAGTATGCCAAGTCCATCTACTTGTTATGAGGTATAAAATGTCATGTAAGGTGCGAAACTGACATTCATTCATGCTGCCACCTTTCAACAGATTAATATACAGTGTGGAAATGGGTAACGCAAATGGCAGATTAGTGATCTGAAGTTTGTTCAACACAGTACACCACTGTCAGGGAGAGTTGGAATGTGAATGTCTATCATGCATGTCCTAGGTAACTGCTAACGGAGACACAAATTTTTCAGCTTATATCTGAAAGTATTTACCAGAATTTGCGATTGATTAAATAACTTTGGACATGAAGTAATGGTATGAGATGTTATTTGGGACATTCTTTTTTACAATTCGAGAGTCATCAATGGAAATGTTTGCCTCTACCGATTGTTAAAAACGAGTTCATCCTTTTTACTTCAAATGAATCAAATCTTCTGATATACATTTACACCACATTTTACCATCACTTGTCTCATGCTCTTACATGAGCTCCTCCCTCACCTTTAAAACAGCAGAGAACTTTGTCTACTACATCTCCTGAAGCAGTTTGTGACATCCTCTACACATCTCTTTTGGATGAATGTTTTTTATAAATAAATAATACCAACAGTTCTGTTAACTAAAGCATATTTATTAACATATTTTCATGGAAAATGCATGGTACAGTATTCAACATAAAAAGTAATAGTTATCTGGTTATTCAAAAAATGGCTCTGAGCACTATGGGACTTAACTACTGTGGTCATCAGTCCCCTAGAACTTAGAACTACTTAAACCGAACTAACCTAAGGACATCACACACATCCATGCCCAAGGCAGGATTCGAACCTGCGACCGTAGCGGTCACGCGGTTCCAGACTGTAGCGCCTATAACCACACGGCCACGCCGGCCGGCATCTGGTTATTCCATTGCACATTTGACCTAGACATATTAATTGCATAATATAATAAAATAAAATAATTACAAAAATATACAATTTCAGTATCTGTTCTGCAAAACTGAAGTTATAGAAACATGGCCACATTTCCTGACTACTGGAAAGCAGGGAAATCAGTTGATTTTTGCAAAACCATGCTAATAAGGAAGCTCAAAGTGAATATATTGATTACAATCAGTGAACTGGTAGAATCTTGCAGCCTTACATTAGATATAATGCAATTCCATTTTCTATCATTTGCCTGTTTTACTCAGTAGCTTTTAACTGCAAACTTAGGCACCAGTTACGTTTTGGTTTTGAGACAAGATCTTTTCGTTAAAATACATTGTCTAACAAACGTAATAAGTTTATGAAACTACAAAATATTGGCCTAGAAATATAATGGCTCATTTTAATTGACACGAATCTTTGAGCAGTCCTTCCACATGGGACTAAAATTGGGAGTCCTGTTTCTTTACAAGAGGTATTGTATACAAAACCATATATTTTGATAATACTTGTTTAGTAGAAATCTAGGCACAGAACATAGTCATTTCACTTTAGCCACACATAATATGCAGACTGCAGCTTAAGATTCAATTTCAATTTTTATTATCTTTTCTCATTCAGTAAATTAAACTTGTCTTTCACTTAGGGTGTTATGCAACAAAATATAAGAATCCAGTGACTCACAACTGAACAAAGGAAGCAAACTTTCAATCCTCTGAGAACACACTGTTTATTCAGCTAACACTTTTTCACGTAAGAAATGATGTAAAGACTTACACTGTGTATTACAGTTGTTGAAAAAACATTAATTTTGGCAAGCACCAGATAAGCCTTGGAGGTGCTACTTCTCATTTTAGTAACTTCTCAGTTGTCATCAAGAGGCTAAGTACACACTGTTCCAGTCCTTCCTCCCAAGGAAAATCCCTAGCAGTACCGGAATAGAATCCGGGGCCTGTGTCTACCATCCGGAAATGATTGCCACTGAGCTACGGAAGCGGACCTATTCAGGGGCAGTTATTGTTAAATCTCTTTTGTGTTTCATCACATGACTGGTTTACACTTCATGCGACAAAACATGTAGGAAACTATTATTAATTTAAGTAACTTATGAAATTAGGACACGCAAAGATGTAGACAATACTTACGGAATGTTCGACAATGTTCAGTCATGGGACTATTGATATTTTTGTATGTTTTAGTGAGTATCATTGCGGGTAATAAGACTTTCCACTGTTTTTTATTGTTTACGTTCCTGTAATACCCAGAAAAGGAACGCGGTAATGCTGTTTCTGTGTCATTGTCCCGTCTTTCTAGTTCATCGTAAAAGTCCTTGATGTATACAATAGAATTTTTCTTGCTGTTTAATAGTGATTCCTCAGACCTGTGTTTCTACATTCATTGCACTGACATGTTATTTCTTTATCCTGGTGCAAAGAGATTTATCTTTGTTCCCCTTTTTGTTTCCGATGTAAAGTGCATAGTCCAACCCATCTCGTTCATGACGGACATTGTTAAAGCAAAATATCAGTGTTTTTCTTACTCTTTTGGTAGTCAGTACTTAAAGCAATGTTTCCTGCTTATTTGTAGCAGTAGTTTTCTATGCGTTTACACTGGTAGTATGCAATTTATATTAGAATCGCGTTCTGTATTTAAAGTAGAGTATAAATCGCTTCGACCCGTCGTTTATCGGAAACATCTTGATAATAAACGTTTTTGTTTTGAACTTGTGTTTTAAGGACCTTACTGGATATATAGAAGTAAGTGTATTCTGCATGTGTCGTATCTTACATTCCTCCTCCTATATTATTGCCCAAAGTAATTTTATTATATAAACGTAAACTTCCGTGGCAATTGTGACAGTCAATAAAATTATTTTATATTATTATTATTATCTACATTTTATTACCTTCATTGGACCACTCTAGCCAACTTCATACAAAGGATATTTCGGTTTCCTGTCAGCCCAGTACTTCTTCATTCTCTCGGATCTCATCCTTCTTTCTTCATCGGAAATCACCCTTCCTATCGTATGTTTGTTGATTCTAGTTTTCAGTATGGTTTGTTAGTCTGTGAGTTTCCTGATTTTGTTAGTTTTGTTTCATAGGTCTTCCAATGTAATCTGTAGCTCATCCATGTCTTCCTTGATTTCTGTAATCCACTTAATGTTGCACTTATTATTGCACAATTTTTCTGTTGTTCTCCTGATGATCCTGTTCTCTGGTGTTCTGATTAGATGTCCCGAAAATGAAATGCGTTTCTTCCTGATTGTACTTATTACCGGTTACATTTCCTTGTGTCTACAAGGAACTGTAGCTACTCTCCAGTGTCCATCTCTCTAGTCCGATTTCTTGATGCACGTTCAGATGATTCTTCTCTCTATTTTGAGTATTTTGTCTATTTGTGCAGTGTTAGTTGTTTTGAAGATTATTACTGTACTATATTATATTATATAATATAATGATGTAGTCTGCCTCTGTCCCTTTACTTCACACCTTTGGAGAACTCTGGCTGAATTCCCGGTACTGCGGAAGATTTCTCCTTGTCGGACTATGTGGAGCGGGGCACACTCATCTTCATGATGTCTTCTGAACTAACTGAATGAGAAATACCAGTTCTAACGCCTGGAAAGATGACAAGGACCGCAAGACCTGTGTGTTGATGTCCATACTTTTCCATAAAATACTTCGAATGTCGTCATACTTGAGACGATGACGTTCCAACCAGTCGGCATAGCACGGTTCTCTGTGTCGAGCTGTGTTGTTACTTTTTGTAGTGTCACATCATTTCTCACTCAATTCAGTTGGAACAGTGACAGTCATAGCTCATGTCTCCGGTTAGCATGTCATAATAGCACTACTACCCACTAACTGCTAATGTAATAGCTGGCCATGATGGCTCCATCCGCTGCTAGTAGTCTTCAGGATCATCCGGCTACAGTATATGTACACTGGCTCGCGTTAGTTCTGTGTCCATGCGTTTTTAAAATGTTGGGAAAAGTGGAATTGTTCATTACGGCCAAGCCAAGTTCAAAATAGTTCAAATGGCTCTGAGCACTATGGGACTTAACTGCCCCCAAGAACTTAGAACTGCTTAACCCTAACTAACCTAAGGACATCACACACATCCATGCCCGAGACAGGATTCGAACCTGCGACCGTAGCGGTCGCGCGGTTCCAGACTGTAGCCCAAGCCAAGTATTTAAGTAAATTAGCTAAGCACGCTGTTGTGTCTCTCTCTAGAGTGCCACACTAAAACCTAAGTATATGTGTCGACAGCAATTAGATCACATCAGATTCTGTTTACCCGGGTGTATTACTCAGATTGTTCACTTACGAAGCAGGGTCACAGCCTTAGTTACAGTAAATGATTGTTAGTAAACGGTACTTCAATAATTACGGATACAAAACTAAATTTTACCTTTTAGTCCTTTTTAGTAACAGCTAATGCACCAACCGATGTAGATCCTGTTATTAGTATCTGGCCGAAAAGAAACCATCTAATGAATTACACTACATAGAGTACGATTTTCTGATAGATAATAATTGGACGTTCACCTGTTCCCCTACTCTTTGTTCTCACGTTCCACCATTGTTCCCACTCTTTGCACGGAATTCACTCACTTACTCCTACTGTCCCGCGAAAATTTGCAGCAGCAGTTTACATGATTCACTGACGTTTTGCCATTAATTTGTTTAGATAAGATAGTAATTAAAAGAACTATTTTGGTATTGTCGATGATTGGTTTCAGTAACCTAAGAATAACCTTATGGTCTTTAGCAAGCATGCATTCAAATGTTTGTGGGAAGCTTTGTAAGTGCGAAAATGAAAAAAGAAGTGTGCATTTTTTCTCGCTTCCTTGGGGCCAAACTCATTTAGCGTGTATGCAGGGACAGTTGAAATATCTTTTCTTTCGTATACATTTACAAACTTCTTGTGGTTTTCCCGACTTGTTCCACATCCTCATGCGTCTCGACAGTTTTAGTCCATGGAACAAACAGATCATCAAATCCAATCGCTGTAATAGCGTCACAGGCACTAATCTCTGTGCCTCTAATGACACCGTCGAGAATATCACGTCTTTTTAGTCCAGAATTAATAGATTTTCCCGACGTACGGGTTGTCTGGCTAACTACTGGGGACAATAACGTGTTCACCATTAATTCCCAACACGATTTGTCCTAAGTGCGGGTAACGTATGTGTAGTTTTCCTAGTAGATACTACGTGATTTAAAGCCATTCCCTACAACTGCTGTTTGAGCAACGTATTTCCTTCCTGTCGAATAGTAGCTATCTTCGAGAGACTTTACGGTGCAGATATACGAGCATGCCATTGCAAAACCTTACGGCATTCTGATTTCTTTGTCGAAGAGCCAAGTTACTGCAGTGAGCAAGTCTCTTTGCAGTGAGGCAATAAGTTCCTTTAACACAGTAATTCGTCTTTTTAGGTGTCTTACTCTGTTCTGCTAAGGAAACCCGTGCGGATTTACGATTGCGGGAAGTCGTTCGGATAAGAAATGTGGCTTTGCTTTGTTGCTGACATCGACGGCAATGTCAGCAGAAAAATCAACGCAATGAAAGAAATGTTTTTCTATATTCCTGTCTGCAAGAGATGGTTTTATATTTTTGCCCAGATCTTCCTAACATGCTATTGACGGAACAGTAACGTTTTGTTCACTCAATAATATGCGTTAGTTAACGAGCATAATACAGCTCTTTACATAGTTCACTGTGCCACTTCAGTGGGGCTCGCTAACAATAATGATAAGTGAAACGTCAGTTCCCCTCAATTCGTTGCTACCTAATCACCGGAAAGCGGGTACACGACTTTAGATTTGAATATGGCCCATGTGATCAACAGGGGTTCTTTCATGCACTGTTGGTTTAAACCCTCACAGAAGCATCATAATGTGGGCTAAAAACAATTATTCATTTATTCAAATCACACACGAATATATTAGACTGGTGGCCATGGATAAGTTTTTACTGAATACAGTATAGATACAATAAACCAAAATGATTAATGTTCCAATGCAAGCAGAGCGTTACAACATGTTAACTCTTTACAGTTTTCAATAAATCAAACATAATCAGGATGGTACAGAGGTGCCAAAACATATATCGTTAAGAACAAAAAAACAGCGTTTTTGCATAAAAGGGAGGATGACATATATCCAATAATTTTACTGCAAGCACGGAAAGAAAGACAAGAGCTGCAGATCCAAAAGATGAATAGGTGATTAGTCACTCCATGGCCAACTGGAAGATCAGCAGTAAAATGAAAGAAGAAACGAAGGAGTTTTCGAGAGCAATCGGAATAGTAGATACATAACCCTAATCGCCAGTATAACGAGCGAAATAGTGAACAAAATGACGTGGGGCAGGCATGGTGAGTGTACAAAGATTGCCTGGAATGCTGAACATCGATTTACATGAGCTGTGAGAGAGGTTACATGTCATCCTGTAATTCATGTAAATATGTATGGTAAGTTGCCACAGTTTGTTTTTGATATAGAGAGTCAGGTTTTGGTGCTTGACACATATGGATATGAGGTATGCAACAAGGATACACAATGGCCAGTATTCAAAATGTATGGTATAGATGTGAATCATGCTGTGAGAATAAAAAAAGCTGGGGTGAAAGAAAAAGTTGCAACTATTTCGAATGCGAATCACACATATTTGGGCCAAATTCTAATTACTGAAGGTGTCACAGTTGAAGCAATTTTAAATCTTGACTTTCTGAATAAAATCGAAATTATGCTGTACTTAATGAAAATATTTGTGTTGGTAAAGGTTGCAAAGAGGTGGTAGAGATTGAGTTCTGACGACTTATGTAAGGAATGATAATGGACGGCATTTCGTTGACCTGAGTCTCACTGGTGTGAGTGTCAATGATCCTCACACATTGATAGCGATACTGACATGACATTTCTGCGTAGTGAGTAAGTTGATGCGATGCAATGATTAAGAAACATGTTGAAGACTCATGCATGAGAAGTTTTAGATGCATGATAAGTGGAGCGAATTTTCATGTATCATTTCGAAATTATGGAAAAAATAAACTTTTCGTTTGACTACATTGAACAATCCTCATTTACAAGGAGAAAGTCCAAAAGTTGATGAAAGTGATGTTGAGTGAAGGAGTAAATGGGGAGACAGATAGTTCCTATAACAACCCACTGTTGTCCATTACCAAAAATAGAGGACTAATAGAAATGTACTTGATCCTGCCAAATTAGAATCATCGTGCAACTAAAAACTGAGAGAACTGAGATGATAGAAGAACTCCCAAAATTATTCCATGGACGACAGGTCCTCATGTCTGTGGCCTTCCATGACAGTTTTTGGCTACTGGAGATATGTCCTGCATTTGGACAATGTACACCGTTTTTATGCTAGGGAGGGTGTCGCCACTTGCTGCTTGAGTCACGTGGTTCAGTAGGAGGTTGGGCTCTGTGGTCTTGGGAGCACAGAGGAACAGAGTGATGCTGTACGTTGATACCGTCCTTTTTGCGGAAGAGACCTGTCAGGAATATAACGTAGCTTCATATTGGTTGCTCAGGGGCTTTGAGTAGCATGGCGTTATGGCCATCCTAACGAAGTCAGAGTTTGATCACAAGGAGGTAGGCATCTTGGGGCTAATTAAATCTTCTGATGGCATTGACCAAATCCGGGAAAGATTGATGCAAACAGATGTTTCTGTAGGCCGAGAACGAAGTAGCAATTTGGTGTGTTTGTAGAACTCGTAAATTTGTAGGAAAGACTTACAAAGAAGACTGTCACCACGCCTAGTTTGTTGCTGTTAATCGGAAATAATGTTGCATGGACATGGGGCAAACAGGAGTATGATCTCAGGGCAGATTGCCTTATGCTCCACTATGGTTTCACCCCAATTTGACCTAGAAATGTTACATGACAACTGATGTAACATAGACTGGTTTCGATGTAGATCTGTTTAAAGAAGTTGAATGTGATGGAGAAATGGTCTGGCAACTAACTGCATTTGGGGATTATATCTTCACGAAAGCAGAATGAAAGTACTCATTAAATGAGTTGAGTCCTTGGAAGACATGTGGTGCTTCAGAAAACTTCCATATTTCTTGATAGTTGCCACACAAAGGTCTACAGTGTCCACAAAGCATTAGAATTTCTTATGAAATTAAAATTAAGTCATACATCTAGCTCAATGGCCATCGAAATGATGTGTGATAATTATAACGAGTTGAGAGCTGCAAACTTCAACTGGCTGTATGTGAAAGCTCATCTTCACAAATTTTGTTCATGTCACAGCTGCAGGTATAGGATGTGAACAATGTGAGAACCCGATCCTCAAAGACGGAAAATTTCAGTGGTGACGTGGCGCGGTACCTACCACTAGGCCGTGTGATATGCTGCTGAACGATATTTTGTTTAGATCAGTGGTAGCAAACCTGGTCCTTCCCACCCCAAGTGTGCGTTGCAGCTTTCAAAGTGGATGTTGTGCAGTAGAGGTTTAGAAACTACTTAAATTCGTAGATAATAAAGTGACTGGTCCTACATCAACTACAAAGGAGCAAAAATGTGTTATATGATACGAGTATATTATTGCGCTATGTAATGGTACATACACGAAAATTAAGTGTTATTAAAACCTATACTTACAATATGGACTTCGGCCCCCATGATGTATACTGCCACAACACATTTATGATTCCCTGGTGAAAGCGAGCAGCAGTGAGAGATGAGATCAAGCAAATGCTAGAGTGGATCATAACTGAGCCATGAGCCATAAATAAAATAATTGTACCTGTACACACAAAAGACCTCGATGTGCAATTTCAAAACATTCATGGTGTAAAGTACCTTAAAAGGATTGATTTAAAAAATTCATACTGTCAGATAAAACTAACGCTAGAATTTAGATAATATTAAGTCCTTATTTCTGCTGGTAGGAGTAGCAGTTTTCCGTCCTACATTTCGGACTTAAGGTCAGTTCTAGAGTGTTCATCACTGCTTGACACATAGTATTAACTCCAGAATCGCCACAGAATGCAACACTTTACGTTGACGACATTCTAATAGCAACGAATACTTCGGAAGAATAACTACACATTCTAGAAATAATACTAGAGAAGTTTTTACAAACAGAAGTAATTGCAAATTCACAAAAACCTAAATTTACATAAAAGGAGCTAAACGTTTTAGGTCATGTAATATCCTCACAAGGAATACTATCATATCCTGGTAAAATAATCAAATATAATAAAAATATAATAGAATAACCAATCACCAAGAAGCAGTCAAGAGTATTTTTCGGTCTCTCCTCTTTCTTTTGGCGTTTCGTTCTACAGTAATTACTAAATTGCACAGCATTACAAGGTTTACTTAAGAAGAACGCTTTATGGCTTTGGACACAGGAAGGCACAAATGATTTTAAGGGGACCGCACCCTGCCTATCTAACCCATGTTAATTTAGGCAAGTATATGACCCATTTCTGAAAAAAACTATTTATGCAGGACCTTAACAATTTTACTGTATGTTACATGATGCTAATAGAGTCAACTGTACTAAAATCTGCTTTACCCGTTATATAGTTTTTAAGAAAGACTTTTTAAGTTTATTAACAAAAAATATTGAGTTTTTCTGCAGAAAATATTTTTTGTGAACTATCTATTGGGGTAATATCAATGAATTTAGTACCAGAGGTGGCTTTTTATGTTATGCAGAGTCTCTGAAAATTTAATTCATTTATCTATGATAGTTTCTGATATAATGGGGCATATGTACTGAAAATTTTAGTCATAGCGTGTAGGCTTTCACGGCCGGCGTCTTCAGTAATTAAAACTTCCGGGCTAAGAGGCCGTGGTCCAATAGTAGAAATACTTCTCCCTGACGTTTCGTTGCCAGCTGCGGGCAACATCATCTGTGGCGAGTCTACGACTGGCTGCTAGGCCGTGGAGGTTCTGTTTACATAGAGCGTGTAGAGGGCGCCACCACTCGTCATGTGTTGTCAACAGTAAAACTATCTCTGGCTGGCGTCATTACTCTCAATCGAAGGTAAACGATTGTCACATCTTTGGTACAAAGTCGATCGCCATATCTTATCTAACTTCAAGCCTTCTTCTTTCCTGTTAAAATTATTTTGGTGTTTAAAAATCTCTACAGCCTCTCTATACATACGTGCATAATAATGCGATGTCTTAGCTAGATTTTTAAACACCACAATAATTTTAACAGGAAAGAAGAAGGCTTGAAGTTAGATAAGATATGGCGATCGACTTTGTACCAAAGATGTGACAATCGTTTACCTTCGATTGAGAGTAATGACGCCAGCCAGAGATAGTTTTACTGTTGACAACACGTGTCGAGTGGTAGCACCCTCTACACGCTCTATGTAAACAGGACCTCCACGGCCTAGCAGCCAGTCGTAGACTCACCTCAGATGATGTTGCCCGCAGCTGGCAACGAAACGTCAGGGAGAAGTATTTCTACTATTGGACCACGGCCTCTTAGCCCCGAAGTTGAAATTACTGAAAATGTTAGTATTTGGGAAATTGAATTTAAAGAAAAAACTTTTGAAATTTATTACTTCCAGTTAATTAAAATGGTCCTGCAGCATAAGATGGCCCTTCTTTGGCATATAGCAGGTCTTCCACCTTACTGAATGTTTGTCTTTCTTTCTTGGCCATATTAGATGCAGACCTGTCTGCTTCGCCTATCCTTATTTTATCGCAATGTAGCAGTCCACTGATCATATTTTCACCAGATATTCCCAGCTTTATCAGTACCCTACGCTTCCCTATATTACCACAACTGAATGTAATAACAGCATCATGAACTCCTAGTTTCATTGTAATCATGCCTACAATTACAGTTTTAGGAAGGTGGTTCCAAATTATGCTGTTGAAACATTCATTTGGGTTCTTTGTCTGCCCATGCAGACATTTACTTAGAAGGTCAGGGTGAGCCAAGGCTCTGAAAATAGGTTTAATTGCTGTAATAACAGCAGCAGGGAGAGATTTCTGGTGAGAAAAAGATTGTCCAGTTGCCTGAGCCCTATTGTATTTGCGCAACGAATTTCTCCCGATGGACACAATCCATGTCATGGCTGATAATCAGTAGAGGACTTATGAAAGAATATGGCCCAAACATCTCTCTTCATTGCCTCCAGATTTTCTTTATTTCTCCTAATTGCCTGCCCATAGTATACCTACAAGTTTTCTATAACAACTACTTACAATCACACTTGAACAAAAGTAACCGCGTGTTTGAAAGCGTGTTGTTTACGAACAGCAGAAACAAAATAATATAGACCGTTGCATTCCAAAGATAGCCAACACACTCGGGAGTAAAAAAAAATCCCTAACGTGCAATGTAGGGAATATAAAGATCTAAAATATATGCAGAAAAGTGGGTGAGAGAAAAGTGGGCGAGGCACATAAACACACATGGTAGGGAAATGCTCTTTAAATGCTTCAAAAATTTTTTTTCAGGAAATGCTTTTGAGAACACTTAAATAAAACCTTAATCTATTGAAATGATTTCCTGTTTTATAATTTTGCGTGTTTTAAGATTCACGTCATACTGCAATTTTCTAAGATGCACTTGATGAGGATATTCGTCGTACTTATCGCCGATGGAACTAAAACACGATTCCCTACTTCATTTTGGAATTAGCATTCTGTTTGCAACACGCGTATGTATCAGTGATACAGGATCTACACTAGCCCAAATTGTATTTATCCATTTTCATTCACAGAAATGTGTTAACATGTGGAAGATGTGCTTAGCACTGACTCACTATTATGTATGGTTTTTCTTGGTTTATTATGGTGCTAAGTATTTTCCCCGGATAGGTACAAGGTTATTTTTCTTAGTGCAGAGCTGTATCCCAGACGTATTCACTGCTGAATACTAGCTATGCTTAACACTTTTTAATACTAAAATATTTATTTTGTGAAGTAAGTGAACGGTGGTCATACATTTATAGAACTGAGTGAATAGTAAATTGACAGAGAATGATGCCCTGTCAATAAATGGAAACGTTTATACAGATACGCTGCTCTGTGTGCTATGCACCATCTGAATGCAACACAGTCACACGCAAATAAGTAATCACTAGCCTGTTTACAAGGTAGAAATCAGTAGTAAACTCACGTAAATTACTTCTCAGCAGTATGAATGGTTGTGTACTTCTGATGCGAAACTTGTAAGGTCCTTTTTAGATGGACATTTCTTTGTTTTGTATTTGAATCGTTTCTAATAGCACACACTACTACAGCACTTTAGGTACTGATCTGTTGCAGTGACGTTTCTATGACTTGCCATTTATGTGCTTATAAGTAAATGAAACATTAACTTCATAATGTATGAATGCTACGCCCAAATTCTAAAGCATAATTTAAAGATTGTGACCGGTTAACCAAAGAAATTTGTAGATAAGATGACCTGGACAGAAAATCTGTAAATACCAACGCCCATAGTAAATACGAAACATTGTACAAATGTACCTATAGCTTCTACTACAGTGATAAAATGATGACCAGTCATGTGCTGGGATAAAGAATGCATAGCATGTAATCCCAACCCCTGGCGCGGTGCCAAAGGAGCATGAGGACACTCTACTGGATACAAATATGTACAGTTACCTCGTGTGGAAACTGGAACTGCTTCCTCCTAGAGTGTGTGCTACCCCGAAGGAGTGGATGCCACTGGACAGGAGTTTAAAAGTTTCCCCGACAGCAATCTTCGCAGAGATAACTTCACATAACATAAACACTGTGTGCTGCATCCAACTATCAGACCTCAACAAAGCCGCAGGCGCGCCTACAGTAGAATGTGATTGCCACCTGACTATTGTGCGAAGCACATTATCGAACATTCAAATGTACACACTAAATTGCGTATAAGTAACCAAAACAACGACATTACAATATTCGTGTAAAGGTATCAACTTTCGACTTTCGTAGATAAACAGCGTATTACCATGATAACGAAAACCAGTAACTTTCAGCTAAAACTGTCCTGATACACTGGACAATGACCATGTCTCTCCAATTATCTAAAATCAAACAGATATGAGTGATATCTATTGTATATAGTATGAACATTCTAAATTCATGTTATTATCTATCGTTACGAAAGAAATATTAACTTCATCTGATATATATATATATATATATATATATATATATATATATATATATATATATATATATATATATATATATATATATAATTCCGATGCCAAAGAAAGCAGGTGTTGACAGATGTGAAAATTACCGAACTATCAGTTTAATAAGCCACGACTGGAAAATACTAACGCGAATTATTTACAGACGAATGGAAAAACTCGTAGAGCCGACCTCGGGGAAGATCAGTTTGGATTCCGTAAAAATGTTGGAACACGTGGGGCAATACTGACCGTACGACTTATCTTAGAAGAAAGATTAAGGAAAGGCAAACATACGTTTCTAGCATCTGTAGACTTACAGAAAGCTTTTGACTATGTTGACTGGAATACTGTCTTTCAAATTCTGAAGGTGGCAGGGGTAAAATACAGGGAACGAAAGTCTATATACAATTTGTGCAGAAACCAGATGGCAGTTATAAGAGCCGAGCGCCATGAAAGGGAAGATGTGGAAAGGAAAGGAGAGAGACAGGATTGTAGCCCAACCCCGATGTTATTCAGTCTGTATAATGAGCAAGCAGTAAAGGAAACAAAAGAAAAATTCGGAGTAGGTATTACAATCTATGGAGAAGAAATAAAAACTCTGACGTTCGTCGATGACATTGTAATTCTATCAGAGACAGCAAAGGACTTGGAAGAGCTGTTGAACGGAATGGATAGTGTCTTGAAAGGAGGATATAAGATGAACTTCAACAAAAGCAAAACAAGGATAATGGAATGTAGTCGAATTAGGTCGGGTGATGCTGAGGTAATTAGATTAGGAAATGAGACACTTAAAGTAGTAAAGGAGTTTTGCTATTTGGGGAGCAAAATAACTGATAATGGTCGAAGTAGAAAGGGAAATTAGACACATAAAGTAGTAAAGGAGTTTTGCTATTTGGGGAGCTAAATAACTGATAATGGTCGAAGTAGAGAGGATATAAAATTTAGACTGGCAATGGCAAGGAAAGCGTTTCTGAAGAAGAGAAATTTGTTAACATCGAGTATAGATTTAAGTCAGGAAGTCGTTTCTGAAAGTATTGGTATGGAGTGTAGCCATGGATGGAAGTGAAACATGGACGATAAATAGTTTGGACAAGAAGAGAATAGAAACTTTCGAAATGTGGTGCTACAGAAGAATGTTGAAGATTAGATGGGTAGATCACGTAACTAATGAGAAGGTATTGAATAGGATGGGGGAGAAGAGAAGTTTGTGGCACAACTTGACTAGAAGAAGGGATCGGTTGGTAGGACATATCCTGAGGCATCAAGGGATCACAAATTTAGCATTGGAGGGCAGCGTGGGGGGTAAAAATCGTAGAGGGAGACCAAGAGATGAATACACTAAGCAGATTCAGAAGGATGTAGGTTGCAGTAGGTACTGGGAGTTGAAGGAGCTTGCACTGGACAGATTAGCATGGAGAGCTGCATCAAACCAGTCTCAGGACTGAAGACCACAACAACAACATATATTAACTTTGTATGCACCGCAGTAGCGCATCTTTTTCAAAAAAATAATGGCATGATACAAATGTTTCATGAATTCCGGAGCTTCGACAGTGCTGCACGTATGTGAGCAGATATTGATGTGAGAAGAAATAATACAGAGCTGTGTACGTAGACTACGTGGCATACTAAGTGAAATAAAGTGAGCTGCCCCGTCGCCGACCAGGTGTCGTCATACAACCTGCGCCTGACGCCACTCCTCTGGACTGGTGACGTGCACTGCGTCACAATCAGAAAATAACAATTGTCTGAACTCTACTCTCACCCTCAGAACAATGATGTTGCTCACGTGCCATACTAATGTATATCCTTATACCTGCCCGCGCAAAGAACTTGACAACTTACGACTCATTCACTTACGGGACTGTTCTTGTCGAACATATGAAAATGTATACATTAATTTTTCTCTTCTGACTGTGTAGGGAATCTGTCGCTTCTGTAAATCGAGTGACACCCACAATAAAGCAACAAACTGTTTTGTGCTCATTCAGTGTCAGTGTAAGACCTTTTTACTATAAATAACTGTGTTGTGTAGTAAATTTTGTGTACACTCTCGAAAAAGGAACATATAATTAATATATCGATTAAGGACCGGAGAGTACGTATCCCAAGACTTACACTATCTGTACAAATAAAGGAGGGGGGCAGCCTTCTACGTTTTGTTCAAGGGCAGCTAGGAGACGCCTGGCTGCTCGCTTTTGTCATGCAACCGTCGTTATCTGTAGCTCTCAGTAATTTCTAAAACATTGAGCTAACTTTCAGTCAGAACGTGGTTGGATACTTAATTACAGTACCAGTCCACTAAATTAATGTTTATAATCATTCTGCAGGTGTGCTGCTAGTTGCGTTTTCAGCTTTTTTTGTTGGAGAGAAGCAACACTTCCATGTGTGCGTGACTTTGTTACTAATTTTCAATATTTTTTTCTCGTATCTTACAACCTGAACCTGCAGTCATTCGAAGAAGGAGGCTGTGGAATTTTACTAATCACACAAGAAAGAAAGGGTATCAGCTTGTGACATGTAATTTACATTTTCATGAATTCCGTGGTCCTCATCTCCAATAGCGCTGCTCCCAACACCAACCTGGGACTATTACAAGGTGTATGCTCTTGCTGTTTCCGTATTCATTTAGTGAAAGGAGGCAGAAACCAACTCACAGTATCTTTACAAAGGTGAGAAAAGTGATACATAATAACATTGTCAAAGTACAGAAGGTAATAAATTGTAAGTAGAGAAACGAACATCATATCAGGAACATCCAAAAGTTCTGATAGAAGGATTTGTACTGAAGTTCAGAGACACAGCCACCTGTTTCGCTGTCTGTAATAATATTTGAGTAGATCTGTGTAAGATACGTGAACTGCTGTCGTCTTCTTAACAGCAGTTGTGAGTTTACATTGATGATAATTTCTGTGTAGGCAGATTTCAGTCAAACTTAGGTTAATTTGCGGCTGCTGTGTAGTTGTCAGCTAAAAGAGAAGAGTTACAGCAGCCACTGGTTGATAAAACACGAAGTGATGACGTCATGTGCATGCTGTAATGTTGTTTTATAGATAACAGGGGAAGATTACTAATGGCAAATTGGGACCACATGAATTAACTAGTGATAGGGAAAGATCAATGGAACATGTTACAGAATGGACTGAGCCTGTAGCGCAGCCGATTTATTTTATTCTACTAATGCAAGATTTTAGTTAGGCGGTCTACAGTAACAGTAGTGAAACGATGTGTTAATTGAATGTGTGTCTGATCATACTGTGGACGGGTTGAGTATCTGTGTAGTGGAGGAATCCACCAATGGAAAATCCAGGATGGAATGTATTAATGTAATGAAAAGGATAGTTGCTACTTACCATAAAGCTGAGATGCTGAGTTGCAGAGAGGCACAACAGAAGGACTGTCGGAAAGTTAGCTTTCAGCCAACAAGGTCTTTGTCAAAAACAAAAAAAACATACAAGCACACACACACACACACACGCAACTCACCTACACATGACCACAGTCTCTGACAGCTGGAGCCAGAAAAGAAGAGAGAGTAACATTGAAAACGCAAATATTTTAACGTTTCAAGTTAGGACCACAACTAAATTGTATGAGAACTGGAAAATTAAGCCGACTAATGAAGGTGAAATCCCATACATAAGCATTGCATAATCAGTTTAACTGAAGATTGTTATATAGTAATGATACTGTAAGAAATAATTTGTTATATAGTAATGATACTGTATGAAATAATTTGGAAGGGAATTTGTCATTGAGTGTTGACGACTGTAATTATTGTTTATTTCTCTGGTATGTTGCAGTGAGACGAGTGCGCTGTAACAACTGAGAAAAACATCAGATCAAGTCAAGGAAAATGAGCGTTTGAAGCTACGACCATACGAGCAGACTGTATCACATATAAAGGGAATAAGCAAAGGTGATACAGATTTTACAACCAATTTCTGGGATCCACATTATCTCAGGCTTGCACACTATTTATTGGTGTAATGGTCAGCAGAGACAAGGGATTCTCGGTAAGGTGGCAGCTAGTAAGATGTCTGTTTCTGTTGACATGTCAGGCCAGTTATCGTAGTACATGTTGCAATTAATAGCGATTTAGGAATGACTAACTGTAGAAGTTGCATCCTTTATCCTCCTAGAAACCGGTCTTACCTTCTAATGACTATACACCGTAAAAATACTACCTGTTAAGTAAATATGTGTGCTTACTTAACTTGTCACTATCAGTGTTCTCTATTAATAGACGTCAAAATTATTTTATTGTTGTAATGAATAACTAGTGCACAGTGAAATATTATTAAAAAATTAATGGTAAAGCAACAATACACTGGGGAATATTATTTGGTAACGCTTTTGTGTCTGAGGCGTGGTTGCTATGAACCATGAAAGGAAATTATGTATGGAAAGTTCATACGTTGTGATTGGTATAAAAGTAATTAGATAAGTAGTGATAGTAGATTACACCATTGATGTCACAGTGTTTGAGATAGTACGAGACAAGACATGGCGACGAGACATGAGTAAAATCTCTCCTTCGGGCATACCACTGATGAGGGCCAGCTTTAAGAACCCCTAGACCTGCAACTCATGGTAGAAGAGAACCCTTCACTTTCCATGCGCTGTGGGATATCAACAGTACCCCTGTGCTCCACCAAACTGAATCACACAACATGGAAGGTGCTAGCATTTCCCTCTAGGGGCATGCGCCCCTACTTGCTTTCCGCAATGGATTCTGCATTACCTAGGCTAATGCCAGTAGACTTCATGTTGCCAACAAGGATGACTGCTGAGGGAAGGCGCTGGGGCTAGCTGCCTGCTGGCTGTGATGACCTGCCTATTAACCTAACTACTAAGGTATAAACAACTAACACGTGTCAAACATGCTCAGACAAACCTTGTTGTTGATACTATGATGTCTACATGGTGTCTGCATGTGAAGAATTAATATTTTCGGTGCCCATGTGATATACAAGCTGAGTGTATCTTTCTTCTGTACACTTGGACAAACACAGTATATCCCATGGACTGCTTGTACTGCTTGAGTAGTTCATAACCCTTGGAGTACCGTTTGCGCATTTGCTACATGGGATAGTGATGATCGATACTAGAAACAAGTGGAAATTGTGGACATATAGTTACTGGGTTAAATTTGTTAACATTTATCTGGTGTTGTGGCGGTCTTTAGAATGAAGAAAATGTATTTAATGGCTAGATGGTGGTCTCACCAGTCTTCAGAATGAAGATCACAACATCAACATGATAGACTCAGGTGACAGCATTCTTGAAAAACTTTGAAAGGGACTGATCGTTTTCAAGGTCATTTGGAGCAACCTTCGTTCATGAAATACTGCAGGTGAAATTCACCCCATCTCCAGTGAACCTTAACTGTATTGCACTCAAACAAAGTGAAATGTGATGGCGGAAGGTGGCGTGGCAAATCTAAAACCTCAAGTACATGGTTTCCCATGTGTGGTGTTGAATTTTTATTCAGTAAATGTTCTGTATTTTCCTACTTGCCATACATGTTTATGTGGAAAATGAGGCTTAAAATATGTTGTCTGATTGTTGCAATGAATGTTTAAGGTGCTAATTCTTACATTTTTAGAAATTAATAGTTGTGTTTTTGAATAGTTTTCGGTATTATTTGTACCATCATATAAAGTAAGAATGCATCTAAATGTTGATAAAGACAGTATATTGTTCAAGTAACAAGCGGATGTGAATTATTAATAACAGGTTTAGTAAGAGTGAATGTGATTAGTCAAGATTAGATTCAGTGTGAAAGTGAGTGGGTCAGCAAGAAAAAACAAATTTGTTAGAAAATCAATGTAAGGCAGTGGAATTTGTTTTACTGGATAACCATTGTAAGATACAATACACACAGTGAATGAAATATATAAACTGTAGTTCCCATATTATATTGTGTATCCCAAAATAAATTTTTCGACGTTCCCGCGCCAGAACATGGAATTAATGGATGTGATTTCTTTAGGTATCAGTGATTGTTGTACTTATATGCATAAAAATATCGCCTTGGTTAAGAATGCTTTTTCCACTCGTGTCGCATAGCTCTTTCCAACGAGAATAGGAGAAACCAATAGCATTTCTTTAAATTTGAACGATATGACGAGTCTAAGCGCAACTACCTCTCCAGAAATTTTCTGCGAAGGTAAGAGTGATGATTTACATCAGTCCTTTGACAGATTGGCATACCTCATGTGTCATTCATTATCGATTTGACAGCATTTCTCTCTGAATTCTGATTCTGTCAATTAACAAATTAGTTAACATTTGTAATTAGCAACATTAGTGACAACCAGGATTAAGATGTATAAGACCACATTAATTCCTTCTTTCTCCTAGTGGCTGTTTTGCAGGATTAAGATGTATAATACCACATTAATTCCTTCTTTCTTCTAGTGGCTGTTTTGCATATAATATTCTCTACAGATTCTCTTGGTATGTGATGAATCGACTGCGCACAGACGTCCAGGCCAGTGGCTTTGTGTTCTGAGTGACCCAACTGGGAATTTCAGCTGGTATTTCAGGGAGAGCAAGGGGACAGGGCGAAATTACCGCTGAGGACGGGAACCGGACGACGCCCCAGTGGCTGTCTAGAGCAGGCTCCTAGCAATCGCATTCCTGTGGCTGTTCGCATAATAGAGAGCCCAAGTCTACATTCAGAGAGGTCATGCAGCGTAGTCTGGTGAGCACCTGTGCTTTTGCTGGATATTAGCTTACACCATCAGTGCCATCCGGCCAAAATACATATCAAAGGTATTATCTTTTGTGTCAATGGGTCGCCTTCAGAGATTGCTGTGGAAGGAGTATTCAGTAACAGATAAGGATCTCCACATTCTGTTACAAGTGTGTTACATCATAGATTACGGATCGACCTGCGACAGCAATCGCACAACTTGCGTACGGCCCGCTAGACGCCCCCGCGAGTGCTAAGAGTGCATTGCGATCGCAGGCGCGAGTGTTGCGTACGGGCCGCGAGGTGCCGCCACGAGCGCAACCGTATAGAAGTGCTGACGGAGTTCGGCCATCTCTCATTTTGTTAGCATCTCATTTATGTCTATTCTCTTATTTGCTTAGTTGCTTAGCTCTTATTCGTTTATGGCTCATGTTATTGTGCTCTCTTTCAGCCATTCTGATTGTTTTGATTTACTTCCATTTGAGAAGTGCTCATTTTGGCATTTCACTTTTGCATATTTCTCATTTTGCTAATAATATGCTCCTTAGCTTTTTACTGTTGAATTGATTAACATAGTCTCATGTACTGTTTGTTCATTTCAGCCTGTTCATGTTTTGATGTTCTTTAAATACTGTAATAATTATCGGAAGCATTTCTTCCCTTAAACTTGTGTAAAGTATTCTCGATGTAGAATTTGTTCTGTGAGACAGATGTAAGGTTTTGAATATAAATTATATACGAAACTGTGCTTTAAAAGGAATTTATTTTTTCAGTTTGTACTACATCAGACGACAATTTTGTGATATGACGGAGGAATTTGAGGGGCGAACCCATGGAAATAGTCTTAAGTGATCCCCTTTAAAAATAAAAATTTGTGTGACACTGAAAGACGTGACACTGTAGGCACCGAAAATTTATACGTCACAAGTGGCAGAGCTGCATTGTGAACAGCAGTTCATTGCTCTCTGTCAAGCGATAAACCGACTTCGTGACGTCATTTTAAGTGGGGTAAGCAATCTCTTGTCTACATAGTTGTAAGAGGGCTTCTCATAGGTTGATCTTATAAAAATAGCATGATGAAGAAGCCAGGAGGTCAGTTTCCAAAAAATGCAGAGTAGGAGATAAAGTGTCTAAAGTAGCAAACTTAGATGAGAAGTGGGAGAGTAGCTCATAATGGATAAAATGATTGATTATTGTTTTAAGACTTTTAGTAGGAGAGATGGTAGATTCTTGTTAGCAAAAATAGCATTCGTCAGCATTTTGCACAGCCTTTTCCATTGGTGCATGCGTAATGCATACACCTGAGTAGAGGAGAAGGAGCTCTATCTCAGTGGAGAACACTTTGCCTATTAACTACATCTGGGGACCATCGAGGGAACAATTGTCTAGAGACTTCATCGAGACGCTTGGCTCATTATATATTTCATCTGTAGTTCCAGCAGGCAGATGAGATGCTGTAGTCTGCAGCAGATCATGGCGCTTACTGCTCTCCGCAGAAGTGAGTATGGGGTTTGGGGAGAAACGGCAGCTTAGGTGAACAGTCTATGAGAATTACTGTGAGTTTTGTCAGCATGTTGTTAGTATCATGAACTTTTCGGAATTCTCATGCTTTTCCTGAGTAACTTAAGGCTAATCACTGATCCAGTCCGTAACGTTGTTTGCATTTGTAGTTGTCCGTTCTTCTGGCAATTCATGCAGTCAGACTGTATCCAATGTAGATTTATCAGTCCATAAGTCATTCACAGATTACAGGTTTCGCCGATTCATCCAAAGTATCCAGCATTTCTTAGGACGCTCAACCGTTAGTTTAGTGCTGTCCTATCTGAATAATTACTGATTTTATTATTCTCTGAATTTCCTATGATTGAAAAGATCCTGTAACAATTAGTTATTGATATGTGTTAGCAAGGCTCATTTTAATAAACTGGGAATAATGTGAACTACTGTTTCATTGCATAGTTACACGATCTCCTTATTAATTATGTTTTGTGCGATGCAATACCCGTATCTCATGTTTGCTAAGACCACCCCAGTCCTAGTAGTTATCAGCTGAACAGCACCTTTTATTAAGTTCATATGAACCTATGGGGATGGATCTGACTGTTAGCAAGCTTAACGGATACAAATCTCTTTGAACTCCATAGGGGTATGTCGTAACTCAGATGTATCCTTAAATAAGGGGCTTTATACTGTGTAAGAGCTAACCCTGGTGCTTTATGTGTGAATCTTAAATAATACTTTTTACCACAGAGATGAGGGAAGGTGTTAATATATCTCTTAGGCCTACATGCCTATATTTTAAGCAAAAATTTTGTTATTAGTAATTAACTGTATGTTATAAGTGCCTCTCTTGAAAGATAATACAATGCTGTATATGTTACTTATTTTATGAAATGTTATATTAAGCTTCTTCAATGGAAATGCTGTTGCAGGTGTACATCAGAGCTGGGAGCATGTTATTAAAATATTGTGTGTCTTAAACATGTGGATGTAATGAATTTAATTTTCTAATTTTAGAGGGCATCACAGGGAATGGGACTGTAATCTTATATCCTGCTCAAATTCTATTGTGACCGATTTTTCAGATAACCAGATTTTCTATTCTGTAGTGTACTGAAACGGGTAGTCTCAAGGGCCATACGTAATTCCTACCCCTAACTGTGAAGCAACTTTCATTTCAAAGGAGTGAAGGCGTTTACTCACTGTATTTATTGTAAGCTGCTTAGTCAGGCTTTGAATTTGGTATATCAATGTTTAATAAAACAAGCAGCAGCCTTCACTCCTTGAAAATGGACGTTGTACGACAGCTTACAGGTACCTGTTACATATGATAAACACTGATCATCCCTTGAAACACTGTATGCAATGAACATTCTGCTCATCTTAAAAGAAGGTCACAGTATAACTTTTCCAAAATATAGGATTACTAAATATAGGAGTACAGCCCCATGATCTCAGATATGGGACAGTTGAGTTATTTGTACCTGCAAAATTAAGACACTATTTTAATAATACACTACCAACATGGAGGTAAACTGACATAGTCGTGCCCGCATCTCGTGGTCGTGCGGTAGCGTTCTCGCTTCCCACGCCCGGGTTCCCGGGTTCGATTCCCGGCGGGGTCAGGGATTTTCTCTGCCTCGTGATGGCTGGGTGTTGTGTGCTGTCCTTAGGTTAGTTAGGTTTAAGTAGTTCTAAGTTCTAGGGGACTGATGACCATAGATGTTAAGTCCCATAGTGCTCAGAGCCATTTGAACCATTTTGACATAGTCGTCCTAGTGTACAGCTTAAAGTGATACTTCATGAAATGACTAACGTGAGCAGTATCACCAACTTTCAAATCCTCAAGACAACCACATGTATCATACAGCTAATTACCAGAAATGAAATTCTTGCTTAAAATAATTTTTTACAAATGGTGTATTAACACTTTCCACCCATGTCTCTGATCCAAAATCGTATGTAAGTTTTGCACAGAAAACATCAGTACACAACTACTTACTAACGGATAATTTACCTCAAACATGATACAGTTCATTCATAAATAGACCCCTATACATATCTAGGAGTGTTTACAGTGACTGCAATGATGTGGAGTTAAGCCTACGGTGAACTGCTTTGTAGGTCGATTGTACAAGCAAATATTAAGTATCAGGAAATAAACCTTGGGGCCTTCCGCGAATGAGAAGATGTTTGGTTTGTGGGGTGCTCAACTGCACGGTTATGAGCGCCCACCTGCGAGTGAGAGCTGTGAAGAGGGTACATAGTGTGGTTGAGTACAGTGAATCTAATTATAGCGTATTCTCTCCCGGTAATTCGACTACTCTGCAATATATCGGTAGAGGTTTTCGTTGAATAGCTAGGTTTTGCACATCCACGTTACAGTGTGGTATGTCGATTTTCAGGACAGAAGAAAACAAATGGTGCGCTACAGCTGTCATGACAATCTCAACACGACTATGCCACTGTTCTTCCCATATATTCCATTTGCACTAGGAGCTATAAGCCACTACCCGTCTGAGCACTCAGTTTCTATTCTGCCAGGTAACCTTTTCGTTCAGATAGTCACATCAGACTGCCCTGCCGACCATCCTAGTTACACAGAGGTGGAGCCCCTCCACGCCCATACCGGCATGATGGCCAACACAAAAGGTCTACTGCCATCTCTGCATAAGGGTTAGTATTCACTAAAGTGAGGTGTCGCAGGATGTGGGTGCTGCGATGTTTGCGTACGTCTGGTTAGGATTAACCATTAATACGCGCTCACCTGCAGATAGATTGGTCGAAATCTGACGAAGGGTAGCGGTTTGAAGGGCAGAGGAAAAAAAGTGCCAAGGCAAGAGCCAAGGGAAAAAAACCTCTGCGAAAGTTAGGTCGGGCGGCAAGAGCAGTAGCGGTTGTCTTGCTGCCTGCGATAGGTTGTACAAGGATAGGCTTTGTTAGTAGTGGGTATCATGCATGTCGATACCTTGACGTTGTGCGTTTGTGCTGCTCGGCGGCTGGCGCTGGGTGCTGGTACAGAGTCCTCGTTCAGCGTCAGCAACCTGCAACAGTTAGGTTTGCTATCGATCTTGTGTCCGATAGGTCATATACCGGAAGCACAGTGTGAGGGAATGTTGACAGATTGTTTGTGCGTCTGTGAGCGAGCTCGTCGGTGTCCCTGCTGTGGCCTGTTGGTCGGCTCTAATAGCAGCTGGTAGTGGCCAGTCAGTGTTGCTGATATGCAGGGGCTAGCCAACGTTTGTCGCTTGTTTGCGTTTGTTAGTTTACCATAGGTGCCTATGCCCTAGCTAGCAGTGTCTTTGGCCGCTTGTGTTTCCACCTGTGGTTGTGATCGTAGTTTCCCAGAGTGAGGATGAAAGGGTTGTTCGAGTGTCTCGAGTTCCTGTATAGTCGTGTGGCGTGTTTCTTGAATACTTCCTTGAGGGTATCAAGGCGGTATTCATGGTGAAGATCCACGGTGCGTGTGTAGCGTGGAGCATTGCTAATGATTCGTAGCACCTTGTTCTGTATGATCTGCAGGCGGCGCAGTCGTGTGGGAGCTGCATATCCCCAGACGGGAGCTGCGTATGTCATCAGAGGTCTAATCAGTGTCGTGTAGAAGGACCTCGACACCCTCCTATTTAGTGTGCTTTCCCTGTTGAGCATTGGGTAGAGATGTTTGAGCCTCGCGTGCGCTCGGTACCGACCATCCTACTCCGCTTTGCCACTCATGGGGTGCCATGACTTGGAGGATTACAAACGTCTTGCAACAACGAGAAAGTGAGAGAATGCTGAATTAAAAATGACAGTTGCATTTATTCTATCCACCAAGTGTCTGTTGCTGCAGCGTATATCACAGCTGGATTCACGAGCATGAAGGAAAGACCATTTGTCCCCAACATAATGCAGAGTTTCATTTGTTAGTGCCCGTATCACGCCATCACAACCTGCAATACACAGGTGACTTGTGATCAATGTGACATAGCTGCAGAGAAAGGTAGGAGGACTTACACTGCCCCTCCCTTCTTTGTCCAATAGAAGGCAACACAGTAGTTACGAGCTGGGACTGCCGAGTTGTTCTGAGGAGAAAATAAAGAAATTAAAGTGCCAAGCAAGATTCCCTGTTTAGAAACTAAGAAGATACGTACTGCGCGGAGACCACCGAGATTGTTACGTCATTTACTTATGTGGACAAAAACATCAAGTCAAGAAAGGACTCCTCAACACAGACTTTATCAGTTGAAGCTATCACGAAAGCTTGCATCTGCAAATGTCCTTCAATGGTAGAGTTGCCACAAGAGTAATTGTGTCTATCGGTAATAAAACTAAGCCGTTAACATTCTGTTCAGTTGTAGAGTGTTATCGAAAGCTCAAGCACACGGAATAAGTTGTCAGATACGTGGATGACTTGAAGACTTTTTACTTAATAGAACCTGAAACCTCCCCTTAAAAAAATTAATGAATTACTGTGCTGATAGACCTCTTACGTTATTTGATTTTCAAACAGCTGAGCAGAACTGAACGTACTCAGACATTTCTCTCTTTACTTATTCTGATCAACACTAAACTGACACACAATGATTTTAGAGCAACGCAATCTTACTTTCAATAATCCCTACAAAAGAATGGCCCTGACTAACAATAACCTATACCTTTCATGAGCCACTTACCTCACAAAAATCTTCGTTACTCAAATTACTGAAATACAGCGAGTGCCAATACTGCCAGCTAAATAAAAGATTCTAACTACTGAAGACACTAACTACTGATAGGCATAGTTAGCAAATTAAAGATTTTGATAGAGAAAAAACAATGTATTTACCTTAATAGTATTCAAAAGCCATCATATATATCTATCATTTCATGATATACAGTATTACAAATTAACTCTTTCTGATGGACACACGTCCAGATCGTCCGCTCTCAAATTCTGCCATCTCTCTCCCCGCATCCACCACTGCTGGCGGCTCACCTCCAACTGCGCGACGCTACGCGCTGTTCACATCCAACTGCCCAACACTACAATAGCGAATATTCCAACAATGACAACCAACCACAGACTGCGCACAGCACAGCCAGTGATTTTCATACAGAGCGCTACGTGAGGTTACCAACATAAAAACCTAAACAGCCTAAGTACAACCTTGTATTTTCTCCTGGACAGAAAGTAATTTTCAGAGATAAGGGTACCACCAGAAGTGGCCCAGGGACCGCTCTTGTTCTCTGTACACACAAATGATCTCCTGGACAGGGTGAGCAGCATCTACGATAGTGGACGGGAAAGTACCGTTGTTGAGGGACTGTAACATGATACAGAATAACTTAGAATTTCTGTTGCTCTGATGAATGGTAGCTTATTCTAAATAAATAAAAATGTTAGTTAATGCAGATTAGTAAGAAATACAGTCCTGTGACTCGAATACTGTTTGACGCAGTTACGTCGATTCCATATTTAGGCATAACGTTGGAAAGCCGGTGACGTAAGGTCAGTTGTAGAGGAGATGGGTGATCGACTTTGTTTATTGTGAGAGTTGTAGGAATGTATAGCTCATATACAAAAGAGACCACCTATACAAAAATTGTGCGACTCATTCTTCAGCTACTGTACATTTTCAGAAAGTATTGCTTCAAATTAAGGCCCTGTTTAATACTGTTAGGCCAAGTTTGCCTTTGATAGTGTGCATTTTAATGCATTATGTATTATTTTGCTCCCTAGATACCGTAATACACTCTCTTCATCTACTTCATTAAATTGTATGTTAACTTTATCGCTGCTCTCAGTGTTGCTACCGTTTATTAGTTTCGCCTTTCCATTGGCATGAGATGATCATTCAGACAGCCGAGGTACTGAATATTATTATTATATTATTAGTTATATTGTATATTAATTATAAGTATATTACGAAGTAATGGGATAACAATATTATAATTTTAAGTAAACAATAGTAAATCAACGGACAGTCTTGTCTCTAGAGCACTCACAACTAGTAATATTTTAAATTAAATGAATAAATATTGAAGATTGAAATCACAGCTGGTAACAGTTTGAACAGAACGAATAGAAATTGCAATAATTACACCTAATATTAATCTATATTATTATAAACCAACTTTTGTAGAAAATAACTAATTTCTGTCGATACATTCATCATTGGCTCTTGGGTAAGTCACCTCTGCAAGATCAGTGGAATTGAAGTTCCACTCTTCTCGCCTAGGAAGAAAATTCGGTAAACAACTTCTCAAAGAAATGTTCCTTCTTTTTCAGACCTATGTTTTTCATTTGACATTTTATCTTAACAATTCTGTAAACTGAAGCAGTCGTTCCGACGACTGTTCCCTTCTCGCACTTACCCGCAATTTTATTTCCAGGATTATGTCATCCTTACAAACTCCCTGACGAAAAAGTGAAGCACCCATTAGGTGAGGAGTGAACGATGTGAAATAGGGTATGCGATGCTACTTCAGGAATTACAGCATGGAGTTAAACTTACATAGCGATTCGCAGTACCAGCTCACTTAACGAAATGACATTGCGTCCTCTCTGGTTTGGATGCATGAGCTGATTGGATTTTGAAGGGTGTAATGAAGCCGTTGTATCCTTTCCTGAAGCTGTCTGACCTATAATTGTTGTAACTGCTCTTTGACACTTTGTACACTGATATTGGGACAGAGTTGATATCCGAACTGGCCTCATCGTTGTTCTGTCGCAACAGATCTGGAGATCTTGCTGTTCGTTAGAGTACCTTAACATAACGCTCACAAGAGTTCATAGAAAGAGATGCAATGTGTGGACGGACATTGTACTGTACACCATACTATTGCATGAGAGGTGACACATGATGACGGAGGCAGACTGTGACGCACCGATGAGCCGTCATCGTCCTCTTAGGTTTTACTAATACTGAAGTCATAACCGACGACTTCACACTCCATGGCGCCAGGATAGACAACGCTGTGCCTCTTCAGAATATCGGGAGGAATGGGATCTCTCCCCAGCTCGACGCATGCCTGAGATGACATTCAGCGTTGTGCTTTGTCGCTCAACACAGATCAGCGCCATTCGTCTTCAGCACATAGTTTCCGGTCACTTCACCAATCAAAATGGTGTCGTTTGCTTTGAGGTTTTTAACGTCAGCCTACGCATGGAACGGTAATTCCCTAATCCAACTGCTTGTATCTATCCAATGGTGCGGGGTGACAATGAGTCTTGTAGGGAGTCCATTGCTTGTTCTCGGATGGTAGGTGATGATGTAAAGCCGTCAGAATGTGGTCGGCGCGCTAAGCAGCGATCCCCTTATCTGGTGGCGTGATGTGCTCGACCGGAATCTTAACGCTTGTAAGCCTGCACTCAGAATTCCATATTGTCCTTCATCGGACCACTGTCACATCCAAATGTGTCACAATTCCACGTGTTATACAATTTTGCCCAGACGGCCAAACGGAGATCCCCAATGAGGCGCAGTTCAAAGTCTGCCGGATGCTAACAACGCTGTCTCATACGGGTACGGGGTATCTTCGTGTCTTTCTTGGTGATTACTGAACATATGACGCAGTTCACACCTATTTTAAACGCTACCAGACCTGATAACAACACTAAACGCTAACGAAATCTGGTGGTCGCTATAAAGGGGAAACACTGCGAGAAAAGCATGCTTGATGATAAGTGCGGATTCCAGGCAAGCCTACAGGCTGCCCTGTTCTATTAGACACGAACAGCACCTTTCTTCAATATGTTACAAATGTCAGCTGTGGCGAGAACCGAATTCTCTATGGGTGTGAATAGGTTATGTGGAGCTAAGTGATTTTTTACATAGGCAAGTTGTTGGTGCTCTATGGTGAGTGCTTCCGTAACCTAGGCAGCCGACGTGTTTGTTGTTTCAAGAGGTTCCACATATAAGATTTATACTACGTGCTGAGAAAGTGGAAAAAACATCATATGCTAAGTCACGAACGAAAGGCCTGTTGAGTGGTCGTGACAGGCGGATGTTGAAGAAGATTGTGACGAAAAATAGTTTGATGATAGCTGCAGGCGTCACTGAAGAATTGAATGGCGTACTCGTGGAACCTTTCAGCTACAAAACAACACGAAAGGAGCTCCATAAGTAGGGAATTGCAGGGCGAGCTCAAATCTCGAAACCACTCGTCAGTGACACAAATACCCGTAACAGGAAAACGTGGTGCGGAAGCCATAAAACCAGCACTATGGAGCGATGGAATAATGTCATTTAATCGGACTTGGTTCGCATTGTTCCCAACTTATGGCCGAGTTTACGTCCCAAGAGTGAAACACGACGGGGGTTAGGTGATTTTTTTAGGCAGTCATATTGTGGTAATTTATGAGCCTCATGGATGCTGTGCAAGGCCCCAATACTGCCAAGGATTATGTGGTTATTTTGGCTGATAAGGTCCTTCCAGTGGTATGATGTTTGTTCCCCAGTGGTAACGCTGTGTTCCAAGGCGACGCGGTCCCTGTCCACACAACTCGCATCGACCAGGACTGGTTTTGTAGCCAAGAGGATGAATTGTCGCATCTGCCCAGGCCACAACACTCACCAGATCTCGATATTTTTGAGGCTTTGTGTACGTTATAGGTTGCGCCATCGCTTTCCACCTCCATGATTGTTACTTGAACTGGGCACACTTTTGCGGGAAGGATGGTACAAAATTTCCTTGAATACCACACAGGATCTAAGCTATTGTGAATGCCAACGGTTGCTCTACGCCACACTGGGCATGGTGAGGTGCTGCGGTTTTGTTTTCATATTTTTGTGCACCCCCCGCACCTTTCTCAGAGAAATACAGCTATGATCATGTGTGTATCTAGAGACCGACGACCTCAGCAGTCTGGTCCGATAGGAACGTACCACCATGAGTATATCCGCTAACAGTATGTACGTGTAGGAAGCTACGTTGACACCCCGTCATGTTTCCTGGTTGCTTCACTTTTTTTGTTAGGCAGTGTAAACATAATCGACATTCAAAAGAAAAGTCTGTTTTCCCGCAGTGGCGCAACGAGACAGACACGGGCCGTGCTTTCGAACGTCAACGTCGAGGTTGCCGGGTTCTACGTGCTGCTGAACGTTGAGATACAGTGCGACTTCTGTATAAGGTGCGTGTGGCTCAACGTGAAACACGAGGTCGCAACTCGCTCTAGCGGCAACTGTGGGCTGTAACGGGTGCGCGAATCACATTGTTTACGACATGCACGGGCGTAAAACTCGTCCTTTAGCTCTATTAACACTGCCATTTCCTCCCTTATGCATTTGCTAGTCACTTTGTTCCGTCTGTAGTACACATAAATAAAAATTTTAATATTCGTGAACATGATATAAGGCACAAAGGAAAATTCCATGTCCGGTCAACAACGACGTCGGATTATAAAAGTTCCATTACAAATAGTGCGACTCAAAGATAAAAAAATATTTCATCATTCTCACTTTTTAATAAAACCCCAGTGTCATTCTTACTTCACCAGTATTTCTATTCAGTAGCTGATTAAAAACTTGAAACAAGAAAATGCATAATTTATTACTGCAAAAGTAGTGCAAGCTGTCTTGTGCATCAGGCCAATGGAACAAACCCACAATTCAGAAAAAGCGCACTTATATTTACATAACATCGATTATTATATAATATTCTTCGATTAAACTAACAAGAAAGCATCAGAACGTATTAGAAGACGCGAAGGTTACAAAAACAAATTTCGTATTTGGTGGGATGAAAACCAGCAACACATTACGGATTATTTAACTGCTCTGTGCCTTTGCTCATTACGTGATACAGACCATCCGTCACTTACGACAGAACCTTGAGTTGTACCATCTCCTGAAAGCTTTAATCATACATTATTAATTATAACAATTTGTACTAAGAGTGGCGAGGGATTAGCCTTGCGGTCTAAGGCGCTTCAGTCATGGACTGTGCGGCTGGTCCCGGCGGAGGTTTGAGTCCTCCCTCGGGCATGATTGTGTGTCTTTGTCCTTAGGATAATTTAGGTTAAGTAGTGTGTAAGCTTAGGGACTGATGACCTTAGCAGTTAAGTCCCATAAGATTTCACACACATTTGAACTTGTACTAAGAACAATGAATTTTTGATGGATTCTTCATATTACGTTGCCTTGAAATGGCATACTTGCGTAATACACAAGTTACAGTAATCATATAGCCACCAACAAGGTGTTTTCTGTCATTTTATTACAACTTTTCTTACAATTAAAGACGGGTTTTAGAGAGATCTGAAATTTTCTGGTACTTCTAAACAGCATATACACATATGGGTTTCAAATTAAATCCATAATGCCGTCTCGCGAATGTGTAGTGAAGAGAGACGGCGTCTTGTGACATAGGTGGCGTTCTTTCATCTCTTTGGTCTACGTTCAAACATGCGTTTAGAATATGTGAAGGGCTTATTCCAATAGTGGTACAGGTCCATTTTTGTTCATTTTGAGATACAGAGTCCTAAAGTTAAATGAGACCTGAAAAATCTGAAGTTGAGATACCAGAAATATTCAAGCATATGGCTTCTTACTAGAGATGAAACATTCTTTCTGTTTGTTTGGGTCATTAATGTCAGAAGCAATATAGGCAGAAAAGTGGAGGTAATGGACTTGTACCACTATTAAAATAAGCCCTTCATATGGCATACCAGATATTGCCGTAAACGCTCGAAAAGAGCCCTTCCCCCCCCCCCTCCCCCAACGTACTTTTTCCAAGCGATAACGTCAGACGCTCGGTACGCTTCACACTCGACGTTCGACCGGCGGCCGGCTGGACCGCACAGCGCTCCAGCGCCAGCTCGAGCTCCAGCTCGCAGCGCCCTCCGTCCGCCGCGGCGGCGGCTGAGGGACAGCCGGTCGTTTGGCGAGACCGATGGCCGATGCCGGCCGCCGATTTATCGCCTGCGGCCGCAGCTAGCGCTTCGTCTGCGGTTCGAGGGAGCGCTGCGTGGCCTACCGCGCCTTACGACCAGTTTGCCTCCGGCAAGTACAGCGCAGGCTAATACGCGGGGCACGAATGTACAGGGCTATTACAAATGATTGAAGCGATTTCATAAATTCACTGTAGCTCCATTCATTTACATATGGTCACGACACACTACAGATACGTAGAAAAACTCATAAAGTTTTTTTCGGCTGAAGCCGCACTTCAGGTTTCTGCTGCCAGAGCGCTCGAGAGCGCAGTGAGACAAAATGGCGACAGGAGCCGAGAAAGCGTATGTCGTGCTTGAAATGCACTCACATCAGTCAGTCATAACAGTGCAACGACACGTCAGGACGAAGTTCAACAAAGATCCACCAACTGCTGACTCCATTCGGCGATGGTATACGCAGTTTAAAGCTTCTGGATGCCTCTGTAAGGGGAAATCAACGGGTCGGCCTGCAGTGAGCGAAGAAACGGTTGAACGCGTGTGGGCAAGTTTCACGCGTAGCCCGCGGAAGTCGACGAATAAAGCAAGCAGGGAGCTAAACGTACCACAGCCGACGGTTTGGAAAATCTTACGGAAAAGGCTAAAGCAGAAGCCTTACCGTTTACAATTGCTACAAGCCCTGACACCCGATGACAAAGTCAAACGCTTTGAATTGTCGGCGCGGTTGCAACAGCTCATGGAAGAGGATGCGTTCAGTGCGAAACCTGTTTTCAGTGATGAAGCAACATTTTTTCTTAATGGTGAAGTGAACAGACACAATGTGCGAACTGGGCGGTAGAGAATCCTCACGCATTCGTGCAGCAAATTCGCGATTCACCAAAAGTTAACGTGTTTTGTACTATCTCACGGTTTAGAGTTTACGGCCCCTTTTTCTTCTGCGAAAAAAACGTGACAGGACACGTGTATCTGGACATGCTGCAAAATTGGCTCATGCCACAACAGGAGACCGACAGCGCCGACTTCATCTTTCAACAGGATGGTGCTCCACCACACTTCCATCATGATGTTCGGCATTTCTTAAACAGGAGATTGGAAAACCGATGGATCGGTCGTGGTGGAGATCATGATCAGCAATTCATGTCGCGGCCTCCACGCCCTCCCGACTTAACCCCATGCGATTTCTTTCTGTGGGGTTATGTGAAAGATTCAGTGTTTAAACCTCCTCTACCAAGAAACGTGCCAGAACTGCGAGCTCGCATCAACGATGCTTTCGAACTCATTGATGGGGACATGCTGCGCCGAGTGTGGGAGGAACTTGATTATCGGCTTGATGTCTGCCGAATCACTAAAGGGGCACATATCGAACATTTGTGAATGCCTAAAAAAACTTTTTGAGTTTTTGTATGTGTGTGCAAAGCATTGTGACAATATCTCAAATAATAAAGTTATTGTAGAGCTGTGAAATCGCTTCAATCATTTGTAATAACCCTGTACATGGTAACCATTAAGATCTGGAAACAGAAACAGGTGCATAAACAAAAATTTCAAGTGCCGTGGTAAGAGATGAGTCTGGGGGTAAACCTGTGCAGCTGTTCCTAACATGTACCTATTTTGGAAACCGCTATCTTGCATATTTTATCTTATATTCTGATGGAAACGGGTTATATCTCATCATTCTAAATTACGAGTAATGCTGTTTGATAAAACGGTGCCGGCCGCGGTGGTCGAGTGGTTCTAGGCGCTTCAGTCTGGAGCCGCGAGACTGCTACGCTCGCAGGTTCGAATCCTGCCTGGGGCATGGATGTGTGTGATGTCCTTACGTTAGTTAGGTTTAAGTAGTTCTAAGTTCTAGGGGACTCATGACCTCAGATTTTAAGTCCCATGGTGCTCAGAGCCATTTGAACCATTTTGAACCATAAAACGGTAGTGAAATAATGATAAAGCCGTCTTCACACAGGTCAAGGCAGCTAACGTCCACATGTGCACAGACGGGACGTCCAACGTCTTGCAAGACTGTCCCCGTACTGAGCAGGTTAACTTGATTTTCCACTCTCAGCACACCCCAGGGGCAGTTGTCGGCTTTTTTTTGCTCGCAAACCACAAAATTTGTTCACGAAAATGGACGTGGAAAAAAATCCTGAGTTACCTCCATTAAAACCCTCATTTCCTCTCTTGTCCACGCTAGACGTAGTATTATGTCTGACGTATACATAAATAAAAATCTAAGTTCAAAATGGTTCAAATGGTTCAAATGGCTCTGAGCACTATGGGACTTAACATCTGTGGTCATCAGTCCCCTAGAACTTAGAACTACTTAAACCTAACTAACCTAAGGACATCACACACGTCCATGCCCCAGGCAGGATTCGAACCTGCGACCGTAGCGGTCACGCGGTTCCAGACTGAAGCGCCTAGAACCGCACGGCCACAGTGGCCGGCTAAAAATCTAAGTATCCATGAACATGTAATAAGACCAAAACGAAAGATGCACGTCCAGCCAGAAAGGATGTCTGCTTATGTAACTTCACCAAATAGAATAAACTCACTCCCGACAGAGATCATACTTATATTTTAATAACATCAGATATTACAGAATTTATTTCTGTTAATTTCATGATAAAGTCCCACATCCTTTCAGAAAAAGCGGAAGTGCAAAAAAAAAAAATGGATGCAGCAGAACGTGAACTTTCTACTAGTCCACCCTCAATTCCGTAAATCGGTGCCTGAATTTAGGTGTGGTCTGCAATAATCGACATTATATTTTATGTTACGGTCCTCTAACAGCTTTATTCGCCAAAATATTATTAACCTCTATTTAATAATAACAAATCCTAGAAAGAACGATCTGTTTCCTTGAACCTTCAATGTGTCACTGCCCTAAAACGGCTTACCTTCATAACACGCCAGTTATAACGCGAAAATTAATAAATATATAAGTTGTTTCACCAGCAGTTTGACGTTTCCCATCATTTTGCTACAACAAATCGTACTAATAACGATTCATTAACAAGACATTCAGTGTGCTGGTGCTAAGAAGCAACATATATTCATAAGGCGTAAGGTATAACATAAAAACTACCGAATATGGGCTGCTCCTGAACATGACGGATACAATACAGTGTGTCGCTTTCTGCTTGTGACATAAGGCTCGGTCTTACTTCGTACTGCCTCTGCTTGACGTGTCACGTTGACGAAATATCGGAGAACTTATATTTTGTTTTTCAGGTGATGAAATGGCTCTTCAGTGTGAAATAACAGGAAGTAACGTCACAAAACTCGTAGAGCACCATATCAACGTTATCCAACTCGTCCCGTATGACGACCGCTTTAAGCGCACTGAACAGCACTTAACGTGAAGGGAAGAGTATATGTCAATAAAACGATACTAGTTCCAGGAACACGTGATCAAACGCTGTCAGTTTGTTGCTACCTCGCACGGCAACACGAAGCTTTCGTGTCCAGCACGAAGAGCGTAGGGGTAACAATGACCACCAATCAAGAATATTTTACAAAACTGTGTGTGTTGTCCTTAGCGTAAGTTAGTTTAAGTTAGATCAAGTAGTGTGTAAGTCTAGGGACCGATGACCTCAGCAGTTTGGTCCCATGGAACCTTACCACAAATTTCCAGAATTTTACAAAACGGTTTAGACAGATATGTGCGGAGGAAAGATGTGAGGGACGCAAAAGTGACGCTCTGGTTCGTGAGTCGTGTTATAAAATTGCTAAGACCGCGAAGAGAGTTTCACAGCAAATTTAAACACAACCAACGTCTCACAGGCAAACAAAAAGTCAAACAAACTCAAAATTAATGTAATGAGAGTTATGCGTGAAGCGTCCAACGAATTATAAAGTAAAATTCAGTCTACTGAGTTGACAAAGAGGAAATGGTTCAAATGGCTCTGAACACTATGGGACTTAACAGCTGAGGTCATCAGTCCCCTAGAACTTAGAACTACTTAAACCTAACTAACCTAAGGACATCACACACATTCATGCCCGAGGCAGGATTTGAACCTGCGACCGTAGCGGTAGCGCGGTTCCAGACTGAAGCGTCTAGAACCGCTCGGCCACAGCGGCCGGCGACAGAGAGTACTTAGAAGTTTTGGTCTTACGTCAAATCAGTAAACGGATAGAACCATCTATCCAGACCATAATGGCACTGAAAAGGACGATGATACAGAAAAGGCAGAAATACTGAACATTTTTTTTCTAGAACTGTTTTACAGAAGAAGGTTGCACTGTAATGTTGTGTTGTTGCGCTCTTCAGTCTAGAGACGGGTTTGATGCAACCCTCCATGATACTCTATCATGTGCAAGCTTCTCCATCTCCGAGTAACTACTGCAACCTACATCCACCTGAATCTACTTAGTGTATTCATCTTTCGGTCTCCCTCTACGATTTTTACCCTCCACTCTTACCTCCAATACCAAATTGGTGATCACTTGATGCCTCAGAATGTGCCCTACCACCACATACCTTCTTCTCGTCAACTTGTACCACAGATTCCTCTTCTCCCCAAATTTGTTCAGCACATCATCATTAGTTACGTGATCTAACCAACTAATCTTCAACATTCTTCTGTAGCACAGCATTTCGAAAGCTTCTATTCTTGTCTACACTGTTCATCGTCCATGTTTCACTTTCATACATGGCTACACTCCATAAAAATAGTTTCAGAAAAGACTTCCTGACTCTTAAATCTGTACTCGAAGTTAACAAATTTCTCTTCTTCAGGAACGCTTTCCTTGCCCTAGCAGTCTACATTTTATATCCTCTCTACTTCGACCATCATCATTATTTTGCTCCCCAAATAGTAAATGAGTAAATAGTAACTGATTCCCTCAACATCACCTGATTTAATTAGACTACATTCCATTATTCTCGTTTTGCTTTTGTTGATGCTCATCTTATGTCCTCCTATCAAGACACTGTCCATTCCATTCTGCTGCTCTTCCAGGTCCTTTGCTTTGTCTGACGGAATTAAAGTGTCGTCGACAAACCTCAAAGTTTTTATTTCTTCTCCATTGATTTCAATTCCTACTCCAAATTTATCTTTTGTTTCATTTGCTGCTTGCTCAATATATAGATTAAATAATATCGAGGATAGGCTACAACACTACCTTCCCAACCACTACTTCCCATTCATGCCCCGCGGCTCTTATGGCGGCCATCTGGTTTCTGTGCAAATTGTAAAGAGCCTTCCGCTGCCTTTATTTTACATCTACCATATTTAGAATTTGAAAGAGAGTTTTGCGGTGAACATTGTCAAAATCTTTCTCTAAGTCTACAAATTCTATAAACGTACGTTTACCTTTCTTTAATCAGTTTTCTATGAGAAGCTGTAGGATCGGTATTGCCTCACGTATTTCTGTATTTCCACCGAATCCAATACTGATCTTCCTCAATGTCGGTTTCTACCAGTTTTTCCATTCTTTAAAGAATTCGTGTTAGTATTTTGCAACCATGACTTATTCTACTGATACTTCAGTAATTTTCACAACTGTCAGCACCTGCTTTCTTTGGGATTGGAATTATCATATTATTCTTTAAGTCCGAAGCTATAAGCCTATCTCACACATCTTGCTCACCAGATGGAAGAGTTTTGTCATGGCTGGCTCTCACAAAGCTATTAGTAATTCTGATAGAATATAGTCTACTTCCCGCACCTTGTTTCGACTTGCATCTTTCAGGGCTCTGTCAAATTCTTCACGCCCTGTCATATCTCCCATTTCATCTTCATCTACGTCCTCTTCCATTTCCATAATATTGCCCTCAAGTACGTCGCCATTGTGTAGACCCTCTATGTACTGATTCCATCTTTCTGCTTTCCTTCTTTTCTTAAGAATGGTTTTCCATCTGAGCTCTTGATATTCATACATGGTGCTCTCTTTTCTCCAAGGGTCTCTTTAATTTTCCTGTAGACTCTGTCTATACTACCCCTATGCTTCTACATTCTTACATTTGTCTCTAGCCAATCCTGCTTAGCCATTTTGCTCTTCCTGTCGATCTCATTTTTGAGAAATTGGCATTCCTTTTCGCCTGCTTCATTTACTGCATTTTTGTATTTTCTCCATTCATTAATTAAACTTAGTATCTCCTGTGTTACCCAAGGATTCCCACTAGCCCTCGTCTTTCTACCTACTTGATCCCCTGCCGCCTTCACTATTTCATCTCTCAAAGCTACTCATTCTTTTCTACTGTATCCCTTTTCCCTGTTCTTGTCAACCGTTCCCTAAAGCTCTCACTGGAACTCTCTACAACCTCTGGTTCTTTTAGCTTATCCAGGTCCCATCCCCTTACATTCCTAACTTTTTGCAGTTTCTTCAGTTTTATTCTGTAGCTCATAACCAATAAATTGTGGTCAGTGACCACATGTGTCCCTCGAAATTTCTTACAATTTAAAATCTAGTTCCTAAATCTCTGGCTTACCATTATATTATATATCTGAAACCTTCCCGTGTCTCCAGGCCTCCTCCAAGTATATTGGCTTCTTTCATTATTCTAAACCAAGTGTTAGCTATGATGAAGCAAGGCTCTGTGCAGAATTCTACAAGGCAGCTTCCTCTTCCATTCCTTAAACGGAGTCCACGTTCATCTACTACTTTTCCTGCAATCGGATTCCTGCCCTCCTCCCCCCCCCCCCCCACTCCCTCCATGACTATTAAATTTTCATCTCCCTTAACTATCTGAATAATTTCTTTTATCGCATCATACATTGTTCCAGTCTCTACATCATCTGCGGAGCTAGTTGGCATATAAACATGTATTACTGTGGTAAGCGTAGGCTTCGTTTCTATATTGGCTACAGTAACGCGTTTACTGTGCTGTTCGTAGTAGCGTATGCGCTTTCCTATTTTTTATTCGTTATTAAACCTACTCCAGCGTTACGGTTACTTGAGTTGGTGTTTATAATTATTTGATTTTGTATTTTTCACCCTGTATTCACCTGACCAGAAGTCTTGTTCCTCCTGCCACCGAACTTCACTAAGTCCCATTATATCTAACTTTCTCCTGATGAAGACGTCCTTCTTAGTAGTCCCCACTGGACACCCGAATGGGGGACTATTTTACCTCTGGAATATTTCACCCAAGAGGACGTCATCATCATTTAACCATACAGTAAGGCTGTTTCCTCTTGCTTTCAGGCGTTCGCAGTACCAGCACAGCAAGGCTGTTTTGGTTGATGTTACAAGGCCAGATCAGTCAATTATCCAGACGGTTTTCCCTTAAAATTCTGAAAAAGCTGCTGCTCCTCTTCAGGAACCACACGTTGGTCTGCCCTCTGAACAGATACCCCTCCCTTGTGGCTGCACCTACGGTATAGCTATCTGTATCGCTGAAGTACGCATGCCTCCCCACCAACGGCAGGGTCCTTGGTTCATGGGATGGGGGAGCACTGTATTACTATCTTTAAATTGTTGCACGAACCACGAAATGGCTGATAAGTGACCACGGCACAGAAAAGCCACTGAAATCGCCTCACAGAAGGTAGGCCAAAGGACCTGACGGGACACCAATACGGTTGTACATTGAGTGTTGGAAAGAACTTGATGCTCTTCTAGTATCAATGTACCTCATATCTATGGAGGAGCGAAGCGTTCCTTATGGTTGGAAAAAAGTACGGGTTATTCCTGCTTTCAAGAAGGATCGTCGAATAGACGCTCCAATGACAATCGTTGTCTTCGTAATCCTTGTTGATTCCTACTCAGGAGATTTTCCGTCTTCGGAAATGTCGATCTGTCCTGTAAATTTGGAACATGATTTATGCTTGCGTATCATATTTCCGGAGAGGGAAAATCGCCAGTGTTCCAAAAACAATGGCCGGCTTAAGCCCAGCTGTGCCTGTTCGTCCACGAGACCCAGAAAGCGCTAGATACCGGCGATCTGTTTGACCCTGTGTTCCGTGACTTCCGTAAGGCATTCGATACATTCCCGCACTGCCGCCTATTGAACAGACGACGAGCATGAGGAATATCAGACCAACTGTAGGGGTAGATTGAAGAGTTTCTATCAAACAGAGGTCGGTATGCCATTATGAATGGACAGATGTCTTCAGACGTAAAAGTGACTTCGGCCATACCCCAGTTGATTGCTGTACGTTCGTTATATGTCCATTACTTTCCACGTCATACATTAATAACGTAGCAAAGAGCAACGGAAGTTCCATGAAGCTCTTCGCGAATAATGATTTTTTTACAAAGAGAGTAGGCTACGCTAGAAAAATGTAGAGAAATGCAGGAATACCTACAGAGGATCGACACGATTGTGCAATACGTACAAACTGACCCTGAGTATTAACAATGTAACACACTTCGATTTTAAAGACAGAAAGACTCATTAATGCTTGATTACACGATTGCAGAGCTATCACTGGAAGTTGTTACTTCTATAAAATATCTAGGAGTATGCACAAGTAGAAATTTAAAATTATAACGACCATATGAAAGTATTCACAGTATAGACATATGCCAGATTTTGAATACCTAGAAGAATCATTAGGCAATCTAGTCCGTCAACAAAGGAGGTAGCTTACCCATATGGGGCCAGTACTCGAATACTGCTCGTCAGTATGGGATCCTTACCAGACAGGATTGACAGTGGAAATAGAGGAGATCCAAAGAAGAACAACGCGTTTCCTTACAGAATAATTTAGTAAGCACGAACGTATCATGGAGACGATCAACCAGTTACAGTGACAGATGTTGCAAGAGAGGCATTCTGCCTCATTGAATGGTTTACTGTTAAAGTTCCGAGATTGTGCGTTCCTGGAAGAGTCAACCAAAATATTGCTTGCTCCTACGCATATCTTACGAAGAGACCTTGAAGGAAAAATTGGAATGATTCAATTGCACACCGAGTCTAAGTGACATTCGTTCTATAGTATATCAGGCTTTTGTTCGTAAATTTCCGTTACCCATAGTTATCAATATAATCATCTTGGGATTGAAGCTTTTTTTCCTTCTTTCCTTTAACAATAGGTATGTTTTTGGATGGGGTCCGCCTTTAGCAAAACACAATTTTGTTTTTTAACCCAAAATGTTTCACTGCAGTTGCAGCATCTTCCGGGGGCTTTTATTTTTCATCTGTTTAAGATAAAGAATGTTCTTTACTATTTGTATACATGTAACTATTAGTTTTTAAATCGTCAATAACAGATATTTGATAGAACACATAAATTATGAATTCATACCTTTTTACCACATGGTGTGGTATTTCTGATGTGTTGTGTTTCTTCAGTGACTGTTTTGTTCCACAGTTTGTCATCTGCAACCAATTTCACCTTAAAGAAGATAAATTGCTTAAGCCAGAATTGCGATTTGAAAATTTTTATTTCTATGCCTGAAATTAATTAATTATGTGTGTGTGTGTATGTATGTATGTGTGTGTGTATGTGTGTGTGTGTGTGTGTGTGTGTGTGTGTGTGTGTGTATTTACATAACGTTTAACTTACGTTTTCTTTTTCCTCGTCTTCATCACTGTCGAACACTGTATACTGAGTTGCCACTGTCACTGCCACTGTCACTGTTTCACTGTTTACCAGCTGTAAAAACAAACATGGCGGGTAGTGGAACAGTTGAAGGTGTAAAAACAAGTTGAAGGTGTTCTGGTGATTGTTCTGAATCTTTCAGAGGTGTCTGTGAATTTTTCTTATTGTTATTTGTGTATGTGTGTGTGTGTGTGTGTTGTGTGTGGTGTGTGAAAAGGGAGAGAGAAGGGGGGAGAGGGGGCTACAATACACACACAAATAAAATTTTAAAAAATTCACAGACATCTCTGAAAGATTCAGAACGACTGCCAGGAACACCTTCAACTGTTCCACTGTCATCCATTTTGTTATTACAGCGTCAGCTGTTCCACTGCCCGCCATGTTTGTTTTTACAGCTGGTAAACAGTGAAAGAGTGTCAGTGTCAACTCAATATATAGTGTTTGAGAGTGATGAAGGTGAGGAAAAGGAAAAGGTAAGTTAAACATAATGTAAATACACATACACACACACACACACGCAGGTGGAATTAATTAATTTCAGGCAATGAAATAAAAATTTTCAAATCGTTATTTTGGCTTAAGCAATTTATCTACTTTAAGGTGTAAGTGGTTGCAGATGGCAAACTGTGGAACAAAACAGTCACTGTAGAAACATAACACATAAGAAATATCACACCATGTGGTAAAAAGGCATGCATTCATAATTCATGTGTTCGATCAAATGTCTGTTATTGACGATTTAAAAACTAATAGTTACATGTATACAAATAGTAAAGAACATTCTTTATCTTAAACAGATGAAAAATAAAAGCCCCCGGAAGATGCTGCAACTGCAGTGAAACATTTTGGGTTAAAAAACAAAATTGTGTTTTGCTAAAGGCGGACCCTGTCCAAAAACATACATAGTTATCAGTGTTGGCGCGTTGGTGATCTTTAGTGCTCCATGGAAATGCCCATGGAGCTACTATCTTGGGTTCATATTGGACTATCATGAATAAAGATAAGATTTTTAGTGACATAGGGCTGAGTTGCGGAAAATTTTTCTGACTTTAGTATACCATCTTCTCAGTTGTGATTGATAATGAAAATATTACAGAAGAAGTATAAGTGTTTCACATGACATACAAAGTGAGACTTGACTAAAATGGACTTGACGTGTCTAATTTTTAACTGAGAATAATTTCTGCTCTCGTTATTACGATCTGACGTGGCATATGGTGGTATGTGAGAGGCTCCTGAATCTGCTTTGGTGATGACTACTCTCTTACTAGTTTCGACTAACTCCGCCCATCATAAACTGTCTAATTAGCGCTCCTTGCACACACACCCTTTTACCAGCCATTGATTTTGGCTTCAAAGACTATTCTGCAGAATTCATTGAATGAGACTCAGTCATCATTTTATTTGGGCCTTTGTCCCACTCCAACGCAGGATCGGCCGTGTTACTATGGAATTTGGCGATGTTAGTGTCAAAGGGTCGCCAGATGCCCTTCCAGTCTCCACCTCATACCCTCACCCCCCCCCCCCCTTTCTCACGAGACAGAATCAGTGTACCCCAGCTGTCTGCATCTACTGTAAGCCATGAAATAGTGCGAACATTTTCAAATGTCTGCGAGTCGTGCAACTGAGGCGGGACTTGGGAACCAGCCCGGTATTCATCTACAAAACCGCCTAAAACCAAATTCAGGCTGGCCGGCACACCAGCCCTCGCCGTTAATCCTCCGGGCGGATTCGTTCGTGGCTGGCGCGCCTCCCCGAGTCCAGGAAACAACGCATTAGCGCCCTCGGCTAACCTGGCGGGTCAATTCAATGCAGGGGACTATGACAACTACAAGAGTTAAACCCACAAAAATAATATAGTTTGTAAAATTGTAATTACGACATGGTGACATGATGAAAGAAACTGTAGGACATTTATTGTAATACCATATTTCTAATTGTTGAACGGTTGCATTAATGTGTTTTACTCTTTGTTTTGTTCTGTTGGTTTCATGTCTCCTATGTTATGGATGGAGGGAATGGCATGGACAAGGATAGTTGTAAGACACCGAAACAGCTACGTTGCTGAAAATTATAAGCTAGTAGAATACAATTTACTGATTCTCTGCTTGTACCAATGGTGGATAATTTGTTCAGAATTCAGTGTAGGATTGCCATTTTTCCTTTCTTGTAATGTATAAGTAGGTATTATCAATTACCAACCAAGAATTGTGTGAGTGACAGGTTCTTTTGGGAAGCTTTGTTACCTTTTTTCTTTTTAAATTAAGTAGTAATAACCTAATTTTGGCAATATACAGCCCAGACCAGTGTGTCTCAATATTGTTGCTGCTGCCAAATTAGTATAAGAGGAGATTTTAATTTTTGCTTGGACTTCTCTTGGTATAGTAAAGACGCTTAATCAGATTAAAATGGGAACTCTAGGATGAGTTAACGTTCAGCAGTTCGTGGAACATATTGAACCAACTGTTAATGATGAACCTCTCGCGGGTCTGATATCGAAATTATTCTGGGAGGTTGAAATACTAGGTAGAACCTTAACTGCAATATTTGGTCAACTGGACTTAGTGTCTGATTTAGCCTTGCGCGGAGAGATTTCCGAGTTGAATGCCAAAATGACGAAATTTCAGGCTGGGTTATGCAAAGAGGTTGGTGTGCCTCATGGCGTCTTACCTAATGAGGTATCCGTATTTAATTGGGCACAACAGCACTTGCCTGAAGCAACTGCACGCTTAACCAAGGAAATAACTGTATTCCCCATGATCAAGAAACCCGTTCTGAAACACTTACGGAGTTGTCACACTGCGTTACGATTATGTCTCAGGAAAAAGACAAAACTACAACTTAGCAAGTTGCCTTACAACAGAATCAGCACTCTGCTGAACTGCTGGCTTTGACCGATGTCGTAATGACACGAAAAGAAGTAAAGGCTGCGCAAGAGACCCTCACTTCAAAGTAAGTTAGCATTAGCGGATACCTGTCGAATGAATTACTCTTCATTAAAACCCAAATAGGGAACCATTATGGTCAGCGGCGAGCATCAGTTAACGACCAAGTCGAATCCGTAAGCAAGGAGCTTGCTGATATGAAGGAAGCACTCCAAGATGACAAGACAAGTGTGCGTGAAAATGACCTGATTCCAACACTGGCTCTCATGCCAGGAAGTCCACAATGTAACCGGGAAGACGTTCATGTAAACCGTTCACTTGATACACAGAGAATGTGCGAGGCGATGTCAGGGTGTTGCCTCGAATCATTTGTGACTGAAACAAATTTTGAAAATTTGTTGTAAGCTCCCATGGGACCAAACTGCTGAGGTCATCGGTCCCTAGGCCAACGCACTACGTAATCTAACTTAGACTAACGTACGCTAAGGATAGCACACACCCCCATGCCCTAGCGAGGACTCGAACCTCCGACGGGGCAAGCTGCGCGAACCGTGGCAAGGCGCCTTAGACAACGCGGCTACCCTGCGCGGCGTGACTGAAACAGCAAAGGGTGAAGTGGTAGTAGTGCAGAACGAACCCTTCGCCCGCACCTCATGGTGGCTTGCGGAGTACAGATGTAGATGTAGACGGTATCAGCAATAGAGCTGTACGATTGTCCGTACCCATGTTGAGAAGCGCTTCCGAAGCAACACCGCCCTGGTAAGTATTAATGTTCAATTTGTCGGCGACATGACTGAGAACGCGTTAAAATGGGTGTAAGGCATTGAGTACGACAACTTCCGCAACCACAAAGGGGAGTTAAAAAAGTCTAATATTGCGGAGTCCGAGTCCCGCGTGATCGACTGACACCATCCACATATTGCCTTCAGAATGTTTAAATTTAAGCCTATTCCTTTGGTCACGTAAATTTTATCACCGACTTTGCCGTTTATCAATTTCTGGTAAACCACACTACTCGTGACCATCAGATCATCTACTGTAAACTCTTCCGTACGAATCAGTCGATTTCGAAAACTTCGTGTGGTGGGGATCCAGTAGCGAAGCTGATCTTCATGGTTGGCTTTATATGTGAATGAACCATGTAGTGTCTACAGCGTAGTTATTTGCGAGAACCACAAGAGGTATGCCGACGAGCTCCAGCAAAAAAGACACAAGTAATCTTAATAGCTGATGAGAAATTGATAAGTTCATATATCCGCGAATGGCTGCCTCATACTCTGCTCGATGGTATTCTAATACCATATCAAACAACAGTTATGAGCTTGGGTGTAACTTTGGATGAGCGTATCAACTGGGCAGAGAATATAGTTGCAGTGTGCCGGAAGACGTCCGCTTGTCTCTATGCCCTCAAAAAGTTTCGGAAAGTATTTCCACAGGACGTGAAACACCAGCTCGTGAAAGCATTCGTTCTACCGACCCTTCACTATTGTGATGTAATTCAACAAAGTAAGAGTAGTGAAAATAAAAGACGGTTAGAACTAACCATGATGCCTGTGTGCGTTACACCTGCAACATTCGCCGATATGATCATGTTAGTGCTTCATACTCCCGGCTAGAGCGGCTGCGGCCGGACAACTGCGTCACTACCACACTCTATGTCTACTTCACCGGCTCCTCGTCGTACAAGCACCCCAGTACCTTGCTTCAGAGATTAAATACCTTTCATGCCATCATAATAGAAACACGAGGTCACTTATTTGGTATCCCAACTCTGCCCACTCACAAAACCAAAACTTTTGCAAACTTCTTCTCAGTTGCCGCTGTCCGCCTCTGGAACAAACTGCCCATTACCCTGCGCAAAATTCAATCCCCTGCTGCTTTTAAGAAGAAGTTGAAGCATTCCCTACTATCATCCTCATAACGTTTTCCACAAAATTAATGTACAACGCCATTCCTTCCCTCTGTGAAATAGCAAAGCTAGTGTCTTCTATTTGCTCCTTTCTCTTTTTCCTCTTCATCTATCTCTATTAGCCACTCAATCTTCTTTTCCTTTATATTTCATTAATTATGTTTCATCATCTCCCTATTCTTCTCCTCCCTTCAGCATCAGTATCCCTCATACCCCTGCTGGTAGCATTCCTATCAAAAATCTGTCTCTATTATAATGTCTAATTATAGCAGTACTTATCATCTACGAATATAAACTGTTTATGTATGTATTTTTCCAAGTGTGCTTTTTTAATTGTTTATTTTACTTTTTGTACTAGATGTAGTTTAACATGCCTACTAAAACATATTAAAGTAAAATAAGTAGAGTGCCTGGTTAGATGCAAGAGATCGCACGATGGCCCTAATCTTGCCAGGTTAAATAAATCAATAAATACATAAATTGTAGCCCGATTCTGGCTTTGTGATTCCGGCAATTGTTCTACTGAAAAATAACACTCATCGAGGGAGACAAGAAGCACGAAGGGATACAGAGGTGCATGATAAAGTTCATATAGTGCCTATTGGCTTCTGTCTCGGGTTCTTCGGCCGACGTTCATCTAATGATTTTTCTGACGTTTCGCCAGCACGAGTGGCTGGCATTGTCAAAGCTTCATCCTCCATTGCCGGTGGTGAACTTGAGGCGAGCTCGCGGCCGCAGACTATATGTACCTGGCGCGCCAACGTCCGAGGGCTCCTCCGCGGTCATTTCCGGTGCGGTTCTCCTCTTGCTACCTGCGACGGTCGTTCGCTGCAGTACGGGAAGCCAGGATCCGTTTACCTTAAGGCTTTCCTCTTTCTTGTTGAAACTGTTCGCGTGTTTTTGGATTTCTACAGCTTCTCTGAACAAGCGTGTGTGATAGTGCTTCTCTACAGCCAGAACTTCCGTGTCGGCGAATTTTATTACGTGGTCGGTCTCATTAAGTGCGTGCTCTGCCACGGCCGATTTCTCCACCTGCCCCAACCTGCAATGTCGCTTATGCTCTTTGATCCTGGTGTTAATGGATCGTCCAGTCATTCCGACATAAACTTTTCCGCATGTGCAAGGTATACGGTATATTCCCGATATTGCAAGTGGGTCTCTTTTCTCCTTCGCCGATCTAAGACACTCTTTGATCTTCCTTGTCGGTTGGAAAATCGTCTTTACTCCGTGTTTGCGCAATATACGGCCGATTCTGTCCGTCACTCTGGGAATGTATGGCAGAAAGGCCGTACCCGACATTTCTTTTTCTGGTTCCTTACTTCGCCGAGTGTTTAGCTCTGTTACACTTCTAATGTAATTTGTGGAGTACCCATTGCTCCTCAGAACAGTTTCCAGGTGTTGCATTTCTCGTTTGAGGTGTTGAGGCTCACATATTCGTCCTGATCTCGTTACGAGCGTACTAATCATGCCTCTTTTCTGGCTCGGGTGGTGGTTTGACAGTTTGTGCAGGTATCGGTCCGTGCGTGTCGGTTTTCGATACACGCTGTGTCCCAGGTTTTCGCCGTCCCTTGTGACCAGCACATCTAGAAATGGCAGTTTCCTGTCCTTTTCTACCTCCATGGTAAATGTTATGTTGGCATGGAGGCTGTTCAAGTGTCTCAGGAATTCACCGAGCTGTCACGGCGTAAAGACGATTTTCAAACCGACAAGGAAGGTCAAAGAGTGTCTTAGATCGGCGAAGGAGAAAAGAGACCCACTTGCAATGTCGGGAATATACCGTATACCTTGCACATGCGGAAAAGTTTATGTCGGAATGACTGGACGATCCATTAACACCAGGATCAAAGAGCATAAGCGACATTGCAGGTTGGGGCAGGTGGAGAAATCGGCCGTGGCAGAGCACGCACTGAATGAGACCGACCACGTAATAAAATTCGCCGACACGGAAGTTCTGGCTGTAGAGAAGCACTATCACACGCGCTTGTTCAGAGAAGCTGTAGAAATCCAAAAACGCGCGAACAGTTTCAAAAAGAAAGAGGAAAGCCTTAAGGTAAACGGATCCTGGCTTCCCGTACTGCAGCGAACGACCGTCGCAGGTAGCAAGAGGAGAACCGCACCGGAAATGACCGCGGAGAAGCCCTCGGACGTTGGCGCGCCAGGTACATATAGTCTGCGGCCGCGAGCTCGCCTCCACAACACACCAATACCCGCACAAGCGGCCGCTAACCCCACAACAGCACCTCAGGCTGCCACACCCAACACCAACACATCACCTGGGGGAATATTGGAAACACTATTCCCCCGACACACGACCATTGAAATCCTTACCAAGGTGCTGATGGCCGTCACTACACTCATCACCCAGCTCATGAGCGCCGAACCCGGGCAATACTGGGCTGTCATACACACTGCCATCACAACACTCTTTCACACTCTTACATGAATAATATACCACACCTGGCCCATAACGCAGACCCGCACACACTATCACGGATCCTGTTCTGGAATGCAGACTCGATCCACAACAAAAGGGCAGAATTTGCCGCATTCATGGAGCGCAAGGGAATCCTTGTCGCGCTACTGAGCGAGACTAAACTTAAACCGCACAAACAATTAAACTTTCCTGGCTACTGTGTCTATCGTACCGACCGACCGGGCGACGCCGTGGCAGGTGGAACTGCAATCGTCATACACAAAGACATTGAGCACACAAACATAGAGCTCCCTGAACTGGAAAAAATCGAGGCTACGGCCGTCAGAGTCAAGTTCAACGGAGCCTACACCACACTGATATCGGTATACAACAGCCCTGTAGGCATTTCAACACGTGATATCAGCACATTACTCAACATCTCACCGCGAGTAATAGTCGCTGGAGATCTGAACGCAAAACACCCAGAATGGAATTCACGTATACGAAATCCCAACGGCAAAAAACTGTACGAACATTCACTTGGCAGAAACTACATTATACTAGCGCCGACTGAACCGACGCACATTCCCTATCAGAGGGGACTCAGGCCAGACGTGATAGACATGGCCCTCATCAAGGGCATTACAACGACACTCAACGTTGCCGTTGAAAACTATCTGCCCTCAAACCACCAACCTGTAATACTATACATTGAGGAAACACTGCAGCACATGGAACAACGCAAGATGTTGGACTACGGGCGTGCGACTTGGACAAGGTTCAAGCAAACGCTCGATAGCCACATCCCACCTATACACGAAATTAATGAAACAGCACAAATTGACGAGGCAGTAGAAACCCTCACTAACGCCGTCCAGGACGCAATGGCAGGCACCATACCTGATCGCACCTCACAACAACGCAGTGCGGCCCTGTCCCAGGAAATCCTGGGCCTAATCTCAATGAGGAATCGCCTCAGGAGACAATGGCAGCACACCAGGCGTCCGTACTTCAAACGGCACATTAACAGACTACAGGGCATCATACATGATAAAATACAAACACATAGAACACAACAGTGGAACCAAAAACTCGAAGGGCTGGACACCACACTACCTGGCGTGTGGCAACTAGCCCGACACTTCACCAGGGAGAAAATATACACCCCAACGCTTCAAGGGCCCGACGGACCTGCATACTCAGCGGAAGAGAAAGCAGAACTAATGGCCCGAACACTCGCAGCGTCATTCACACCGAACCTGGTACCATCAGATCCAGTGTTCACACTTGCTTCTGACCAAGAGGTTACACGCATTCTAGCCCAACCATCGCGCGACGACATTCGACATGCTAGCACAGCCGAAGTCTCCTGGGCTATAATGCATTCCGCCGCTAGGAAAGCCCCTGGTCATGATGGCATTCAAAACCGTGTCCTCCAGGAGTTCACGGATAAAGCAACTGAGTACCTAACACACATAACGAATGCCATACTAAAACACCAACACTTCCCCGCCTTTTGGAAGACGGCCAAGGTCCTGATGTTCAGGAAGCCGGGGAAAGACCACAGCCTCCCACAAAATTACCAACCCATCAGCCTTCTGAGCTCGCTCAGTAAGATTGTTGAGAAGGTGATTCTCAAACGCATCACTAGGCACTGCATAACAAATGACATCCTGAGACCGGAGCAATTCGGCTTCAGGAATCACCACTCCACAACACAACAACTCCTACGGGTCGTTGAACATATAACACATGGTTTCAACATAAACAAAGCTACAGGGGCAGTGTTCCTGGACATCGAAAAGGCTTTCGACCGTCTATGGCACAACGGCCTCATCCGCAAACTCAGCGACGCGGGATTCCCCGACGGGCTGCTGCGTCTAATACACTCATACCTCACAGACAGGAGTTTCAACACTGATGTGCAGGGAAAACAATCAACACGACACGGTATACACGCGGGAGTACCCCAGGGAAGCATCCTAGGGCCCCTACTGTTTAACCTCTACATAAACGATCTCCCAACCACACACAACACAATGATGGCAATCTACGCGGATGACACAGCCATCCTTGCGCAAGATTGGAAACCATCAAACATTACGTCACGCCTACAGACTGCACTCAGAGTGGCCGAGCCTTGGTTGGAGAAATGGCGTGTTAGAGTAAACGTCGACAAGTGCGAAGCCGTTCTGTTCACTAGAAGACCGAAGCAACTGCGCAAACACCGTTACTGCAGACCAATAACCCTACATGCACGTCCAATACGTTTCCGCGAGAAAGTCAAATACCTCGGTGTCTGGCTGGACCGGAAATTACTCTGGGGGGACCACATACAACACATGACCAACCGAGCTAGCGCGAGGCTCAAACAGCTCTATCCTATGCTCAACAGGCGTAGCACACTGAACAGAAGGGTGTCGAGGTCCATGTACATGACACTTATCCGACCCCTGATGACGTACGCAGCTCCTGTCTGGGGATACGCTGCGCCTACACGCCTGCGCCGTCTGCAGCTCATACAAAACAAAGTACTCAAAATCATAAGCAATGCTCCACGATACACACGCATCGCGGACCTTCACCGGGAATACCGACTTGAGACTCTCACGGAGGTAATCCACAAACTCACCACAAGACTATACAGAAACTCCAGACATTCGCAGAACCCATTTATTCTGAATCTGGGGAACTACGACCATAACCATAGATGGAAACATAAAAGACCAAAAGACATACTTGTAAGGGCATAACATCTATGGCCAAGCATACGCAAACATAACGGCACAGGCGAGCCCCTGTTAATCAGACGCTATTACTGGATATCCAGCTGAAATACACTGCCGAATAACTGGCACCACACAGGGAAGCCGTACCGTACACCGCATGCAAACAAGCTCCACACATCCCCCACACAGTGAGACGATCTATGGCCGATCTCCCACTACTGTATAACGATCTTGAATGTTCCAGGAATGTAGCAGCTGCAGCCACTGGGATACATCGCCATCGCTTGTCACGGTAATGATGCATGATACCCATACTAAGAAATCCAACCTTGCATGAGCTATCGCAGCTAGTAAGCCACTACTGCTCTTACTACCCATCCCACTGTCGCAGAGGTTTTTTCCCACGGCACGAGCCATGGCACTTTTTTCCCTCTGCTCTTCAAATCGCTACCCTCACTCGCGTTTCGTCCACTATCTATCACCTGATGGACCGTGTTAATGCGTAGCCTTACCCAGACGCACGGACAACATCACAGCCCAGCATCCTGTGATCCACTTACTAGATAACTAACATGTTTTACGGAGGTGACAGTAGAACTTTTGGTTTGGTCACCACGTTGGTGCGGGCGTGGAGGGGCCCCATCTCTATCTCTCTAGCTCGCCTCCAGTTCACCACCGGCAATGGAGGGTGAAGCTTTGACAATGCCAGCCACTCGTGCTGGCGAAACGTCAGAAAAATCATTAGATGAACGTCGGCCGAAAAACCCGAGACAGAAGCCAATAGGCAGTTTGTCAACAAGTGGCCACGAAAGCCTTAACAATTTTGTAAAGTTCATATAGTCAACAGCTAGCATGGTTCCTTGACTACTGCTGCAAATTCCACTGGAACTCAGACGATAGTATCCAGCAGCATAACACTGCCTCCGCTGGCCTGTATCCATGCCGCGGAGCATGTTTAGAGCAGCCGTTCGCCTGGACGACGGTGTATGTGACCATACTGGCACCGAAACTGATGATAACTGAGAGAAGGCCGAAATGCTGAATTCGGTACTCCGAAATTGTATCACCGCGGAAGATCGTAACACGATCCCCCTTCTCAAAAGAACGAACGTCGAAATTATAAAAATTGAGGTAGTCTATCGGGGAATAGAAAATCAGTTACAATAGCTTAGTTATGGAATCAACACGACATTAGATACTCATAGGATTCTACAATGATTGTGCGAAAGATTCTGATTCCCTTCTTGCAGCAGTTTATCGTAGTTCGCTGGTGGAACGAAGGATACCTAGCCACCGGAAAAAGTGCAGGTAATTCCCGTTTTCAAGAAGTTCGAACGAGAGGTGCATATAATTGTAGGCCTACAATGTTCACGTCAGTATTATGTAAAATTATAGAACATATAAAGCTCAAGATTTATGACGTTTTTGAAGAACGAAAATCTTTTCTATAAAAATTAACACGGATTCCACAAACAAGAGCTTGTGGAACTCTGATCGCACTGTTCCTCCATGATATTCTTAGCGTTGTAGAAAACGGCGCTTAGGTTGATGCCGCGTTCCTTCACTTCAGGAACGCTTTTGGCTTTTACATAACACAGATTTGCGACTGGATTCCAGATTTCCTTATAGATAGAACTTAGCACGTCACCCTTAACGGAACAAAATCTATCGATGTAATTTCAGGAATACTCCAAGTAAGTGTGATAGTACTGTTCCTGTTTAAAACGTATATAAATGATCTTGCAGAAAGCGTCTGCTGTTCGCTGATAATGAGGTTGTCTGAAAGAATGTAGCAACGCCAGAATAGAGTGGCGATTTGCAAATTGACCTGCAGAGGATTGATGAATGAAGTAGGCTCTGGCAGAGGTGACTCTGAGTGTAAATCGATGTAACTTTTTGCTCATACATAGGAAAAGAAATGTACTGTCATACGATTATATTATTGATGAAAAATTGCTGGAAACAGTATCTACCGTAAAATATCTAGGAGTATCCATCCGGAGCGACCTTAAGTTGAATGACCACATAAAATAAATAGCACGATAAGCAGATCCCAAACTGACATTTATAGAAAGGCACTTAAGGAAAAGTAACTCGTCCACGAAAGGAAGTGGCTACAAAGCCGAATGTTCTACCTCTTCTTGAGTACTGTTCATTATTTTGAGATCCTTACATGGTCCAACTGATAGAAGGGATAGGGATGATAAGACGAAGTGTCGCGCGTTCGTCACAGGATTGTTTATTCGTAGCGTCAGCGTTGCAAATATGCTCAACAAATTCCACTGACAGACGCTTCAAGAGAGGCGTTGTGTGTCACGGAGGAATTTAGTACTGAAATTTCGAGAGAGTACTTTCCGGGAAGAGTCGCACAACATATTGCTTCCTCCAATATTACTTCCTCCCACGTACATCTCGTGAATTGTCCACGACAAGAAAATTCGAGACATTGGAGCTAACACAGAGGACTGCCGACAATCATTCTTCCCACGCGCTATTCGCGAATGGAACAGGGAAGGGGAGGGGAATCTTTCAGTGGTACCAGAAGTACTTTTCGCCACACACCGTTAGAGACGTGTGGACTGTAATGTAGACGTAGATGTATATGGACAAGGTCATCGACCTGGCGTAACAAAATCGACCAGGCGACTCGTTTCCATTGATCCACGATCCTCTCTCGATAATCCTGTATCAATGCATCGTATGTGACGATGTCGTTAAGTCAACGTGGGAACACTAAGGGGTCGTCTGCTGCAGACCATCATCTACAACAATGTGCACTGAACGACGTTCTCCTACACCAGCCACGTATTCTGTCGTCAGAATTGCCACAGATCGCAGAACGGGCAAACCTCCAACCTCCAAGTTCTGAAATGTGGCAAGGCCCTCCAACCCATTGTTATCTAATAGTTGTTTTACAAGAACGGATTTTCCCATTTTTAGCCTGTATAGTTCATAGAATGGTTCCCATTTCGTTACGCTTACATACTTCCCTTGCCGCACATGGTGCAAACACTGCCATCAGTCAGCATCCAATTAGGCTGCGGGGAGTTCTCATAACGTTTGGAATCGTCATTGTGTATTTATGATTACCTATATTCCAAGTGGCTTCAGTGGCTAGTTTTCCATTTAGTACGTAAATTATCTGATAGAGTTAGAATAGGTGCAGTTTAATGTCAGAAAGGGAAGACACAGTTTATTACATAGTTGGAAGACCAGCTCAGAATCCATATCAAGAAACACCATCCAACAACCCTACCGACTGCCGAAGCTATAAAAGCTAAGGCCAGCATCTAGGCCACAGCTTCAGCGGCAAATATGGCTTCAGAGACACAGCGCTGTTTTGACAGGCGTTGTTTCGTTGATAGCCATCTTTCATGCTGAATGCTATCACGCCTTATGAGGTAAGTTACGCTCTCGATTCGTCAGCTTATAAACTCACGTTCTCTGGCAACGCGGGGGAGCGGATGAGGAGCATTGGGGGGGGGGGGGGGGGTACTGAAACATATTGTCTCCTATAATGATCAATCAATAAAATGCAGTTCAGCTGTATTATTACACATTTTCTGTTTTACGCCTGATTTTGTTCGTTGAACACTTTGAGGTTTCCAGCTTTAACCTTGTCCGCTGAACTGCAGGGCTGCTCGTTTTGCCTGTTAAAATAGACAGGAAATAATTTTGAACATGTTGAGCACCACAGCTGACGATGTTAATGATTATTAAAAAATTACCTCACCCGTGTTAGTGCACATTTCTTGTGTTACAAACAGTTTCGTCCGTTGAACACCTAAAGGTTCAAAAATATGTAATGATGCAGGTGATACGGTTGTTATTGGTCATTAACACTGTCAGCTGTGGTGGTCAACATGATCAGAATTATTTCCTGTCTGCTTGACCAGGCAAAACGAGCAGCCGTTGCACTTCAACGGACTAGACTAACACTGGCTGCCAAATGATGCTCAACGAACAAAACCGGTCATACCACAATAAACGTGTAGTAATATTGATGTGGCGGTTTTTCGGAATCATTAATATCGTCAGCTGTGCTGCTCAACATGATCAAGTTTATGTTCCTATCTCCTATAACTCAGACGTATTTTATCTTTAATAGATGGTTGGGTCTTCGATAATGTTCCTGTAATCGATTTCCTAGCCTGACTTCGTTCCTCAAGACAATTCCTCGACGTAGGTCGGTAACATTTTGTTATAACTTATACACCATTATGTGATTACAGCTACGGGACGTGTTTTCATCACTTGCATGGTCAAAGTCTTGTTGTCGTATGCTGGTGCTTGCTTTCTTTTGTAATGGAATAACGGATGTAACACAACCTGTTACTGAATAAGGCAGGATTAAGCACTGTGTTTATGATGAAGGACTGTATGATTTGGGACCTAAGTTTCTCTCGACGTATACAAGGTTCAAATAACTTATGGTAATGCAGCCGTGTGGCGTTGTTATCAAAAGCCGTTATTTCGACAGGAGCACGCCCTGCCATTTTGAAGGCAAAACTGCAGCAAGTAATCTCTGTGCAAGGAAATTTAAAATCTCGGATTTCAGAGAAACTCCACAAAGATAACACTCACACTGCAAACACAAGAGACATCACAAAACAAAGATGACCAACTGAAGTATCTATCGACAGTGAAACTGAGAACCAATGGGCGAGGTAGTATAAACTCTGGCCCTCTATTTTTTGGACAAGAGAGAGAGCAGGATTACATGCATTCGTAAGGGGGACATCAGATTTATATTTTACTTCTTCTCATAAGATATGCCTAACTCCAAAATTTCTCTTTGCTATAGAGTGCCTGCGCAGTGGCTCTTACACCTGTATCTATAGATGTTTATTTAGACAAAACGTAATTCAAGATAACGTTGAGAGGCCGAACGGTCGTCGTGTCGTCTTCTGCCATGTGGCTTCATACGGATGCGGTATGGAGGGACATGAGAACAACACGCCGGTCACCCGTCCGTTGACAGATGTCAAGACTATGGGGCCGCTACTTCTCACTGAAGGTGCTCCTCAACTGGTATCACGAAACTGAGTGGACCCAGTTCCAGTCTTCTCAGCATGAAAAAATCTCTGGCAGTTCCGGGATTTTAACCTGGGTACTCCGCGTTGCAGTCAGGCGCCCTTACAGTTCAACTACGGAGGTGGACGCACATCAACGATTGCACTGTACTGTTGGACGTTTTGTCATTTTGAATTTACGTTAGTCTGAAATATTTCAACACAAGCGACGAAAATTATCTCGATCTTCCGGGAAAACTTATGTAATGGTCGGTATGGCCTGACTACAACTTTTGAACTCAATAGGTGTTAAATTAATGCAATTTTTGTTCGGCAGCATACGGAACATTCATATATTAAAAAAGGGAAAAATTTCGGATGCATCAAATTCTTTGCACAACACGTACCCAGTTTAGTAGCAGAAGTTATCCAATCCGTAACAGTCGATCACAAAGCTGCTACAGCCTAATCAGCATAGTAATGCGTTCCTGACACGTGGCTGTGACGTTGATGAATTGCGTCGGGTGGAGCGAGTATTCTCCCAGTGTAGCTCATGCGATGCGTGGAGATTTAGAAGCTCGATGAAATATTTCTACATTTAGCAAACCTCAACTCATTTCCCCTTCCCTTGCAACAAGCACAATTCCGTTAGGAGAATTAATATACACTGTACATGCAACTAGCGACTGGCCTCGACTTTGCGTGAGGAGCACTAAGTGTCTGCGGCCGGTGCAGTGGTAATAAAGTAGATACTCTATTCTTCCTCATGAAATAGCCTGTCTGTTAGCGAAAACCTTATCAAAATCCCTACAGTAGTTCCTGAGATAAGAGACTGAGACACAAGCGTGGGACTAATGTTATGTGTTCGCTCTAAATGACTGGAAAAACGATACATACTATACCAAACGAAGGTTTTAACTGGTATTAGCTGATGGTACAGAATAGATATAGCGCAGACAGAATAATTTGCTCGAATTGTAGCCTCGACAATCTGTAGAATTGTACGAGGGTAATCATATTATTTCAATTACCAGCTCTGAGAAACAAAGTTACATTATTAATCCATTGTTCGCTCACAAGTATATATCTGCAGTCCGGGTTCGTGTTGGAATCACCGTGCGACAGTTACCTAGCACGTCTAAGCAGGGACGAAAACTCTTAGAGGCAGTGCATTGATAAACTGCAATACCGTCTCCTAACTGAGAGTTGACCCTCATCGCAAACAAAGGTACAATTTCACATAAATTGGCAGGAAAACGCCTTACTGTATGAGTGCAAGATTGCAGAACATTCGGGGAGAATGCATAAGGAGCAGTTTAAAACAGAAAGACCACATAAATCTAATCGCACCTGAGCGAGTTAATTGTGGTCTGCACAGTAGTCATGTAGATGTAGAATGCAGATGCTGCACTGCGGTTCGTTGAAAGAATCCTCAGGAGATAGCTTATAAAAAACTCTTTCGACGGGTACGTGAATATTCCTTGTCAGATTGAGATCGTATCACATAGGATTAACAGAGTTAATAGAGAAGATTCACAGATGGATAGCGCGTTTCTTTACGGGTTCATTTATTATCTGTTATTTTGTCATGGAGATGCTAATCCAGCTGCAATACCAGGCACTAGAAGTGGAGCGTGGTCGATCAAAGTGTGGTTTTCGGTTAAAATTCCAAGAGCATAAGTTCCTAGTAGTGTTACGTTATATATCGTTTCATTATACCTATATTTCATGAAATACAAAACAGGCAACCTCATACTTTTAGTGAGTTTATAATAAAACCCATTACACTGTTCGACATGGGTTCTATTTCTGATATTAAAGTATGTGCTTCTAGACCATTTTACCCTGGGAAATTCAAATATGTAAACAAAATATCGTTGTCAGGGATTCTTTTTATGTAATACGTATATATATGTATATTCACAATTCATGGCAAACACAGAGACGTTATAGAGAAATACGGTTATGTTGCTGCATCCAGTAGTGATAGAACGTGATAATTTCTTGTGCAACAGCAGGTGGGAAGAATCAGACATCATTAGGTTAACGCTGCCACACCTATGTCATTAAGACCACCTGAAACATCTCATTAACTCGAACGGCGACAGCCGGTCGCTGCCTCGGCAGTAAAGATTCACTCCTCCTAGGGGCAGCTGCATCGAGTATAAAACAATGGTGTTAGCCGCAATTTGTGTCAGTCTTAACAAGTGGGTGTTCTGGCTGACAAGTGACTGTCTGTCACATTTCTGAGCACGGTTGAACTTCTTAGTTCCTGTGTGTAAACTGATTGAGCCTGGTGCTGAAGGTTAAACGACTGCTTGCTTTTACACATCAGCGTTCCTCTAGTTCCCTACTATTAATTTAATACAGGTGTATTACCAAAGTGGTATTTTTAAATTTGCAGAAATGCCACGTCATCGTGGATGTCGATATAAGCCGGAAAACTGTGGGAAGTTCACTTTTGCCAGAAATAGGAAGAAAATTTCTTCAGTCATAAAGAAAGCATACAAACATTACTTTGGAGTAGAGGTAGGAGACCAAGATAAAGAATGGGCACCACATTTCTGTTGTGCTACATGTTACTGCAAACTAATTCAGTGGTGGAAAGGTAAAGAGAATGTGGCGTTGTCTGCTGTTCCCATGGTGTGGAGGGAGCCTAAGGACCATGTTACTGATTGTTATTTCTGTCTAACAAAAATTCAGAGTTTTACAAGCAAAAAGTCGAAGAGGCACATTTTTTACCCAGATCTGCCTTCAGCGAGAATGCCAATTCAGCATTCCGACAACCTTCCAGTACCTTCAAGAGCTCGAGGTCAAATTCTGAGTGACAGTGAAATAAGTAGTACTGAAGAAATCACAGATGATGATTCTTTATATCACTGCACAAGTGAGTCATCGCCACATTTGTTAACACAGGCAGATTTAAATGATTTAGTACGTGATCTAGGACTAAGTAAACAGAAGGCGCAGCTGCTTGGTTCAAGATTACAAGAGTATAATCTACTGCACCAAAGTACTAAAATCAGTGTGTTCAGGCACAGAGAACATGCCTTTATTTCTTATTTTTCAACTGACGAAGCACTAACATTTTGCAATGACGTTGCTGGGCTGATGAAAGTGCTGACCTTCACTTATATTTCACTGGAGTGGAGACTTTTCATAGATGCATCGAAAATAAGTCTGAAGGGTGTTTTGCTCCATAACGGAAATAAAATACCCTCTGTTCCAGTATCTTACGCTAGTTTGACAAAAGAGAATTACGAATTCGTACAAAGGATGCTAAATTCATTAAAAAAGAATGAACACAAATGGAAAATATGTGCAGATTTCAAGGTAATTGCTATGGAACTGGGAATGCAACAAGGCTACACAAAGTATGCCTGTTTTCTTTGCGAATGGGATAGTCGAGACCAAAATTCTCACTACATGAAAAAGAAATGGCCTAGGCAAGGAGGGAAAGTTGCCGAAAAGAATGTACAACGTGAAAGTGTGGTAGCTCCTGAATATATACTACTTCCACCGCTTCACATCAAACTTGGCCTGATGAAACAATTCGTGAAGGCCATGGATCCAACAGGCTGTGGGTTTGTATATCTAGCTACCAAATTACCCCGTCTTACAGCTGCAAAAATAAAGGAAGGTGTATTTGTGGAGCCACATCAGAGAGCTGCAGAAAGATGCAAATTTTGAAGCATGTTTAACTGATAAAAAACCGCATGGGACTGTTTCAAGATGATGTCGGAACACTTCCTCGGATGAAGAAGAGCTACTAACTACAAAGCAATGGTGAAGGATATGATCAAAGCATATCAGGATTTGGGGTGCAATATGTCTTTGAAAGGTACATATGATGGACTCTCATCTGGACTACTTCACAGAGAGTTGTAGTGACGTATCGGATGAACATGCGGAAAGTTTCCATAAAGACATTTCTATCATAGAAAGGCACTATGAAGGGAAGTGGGTACCTTCTATGTTAGCAGATTATTGCTGGAATATCATTCGAGAGAAGAAAGATTCACAATACAAGAGAAAAAAGTGATGCGCATTACAAGGCAGTGGCTCATTGTTTGTCAATTTTCTGTAATTTCTCATGTCAAATAAATGCTTCAAAGTGTATACACAAAGGTTACTGTGTTATATGTTAGATCCCAGCCTCCATTAATGTGATGAACTTATAACATCATAAAGATGTGCATTTGTTTGTCGAATTTCACCTCACGTTTGCTACACTATATCAGAAACTGAAAAGAGAAATAAAATTGCGATTACTCATAAACTATCCCTGACAGAAAAAAACCAAAAACAGTTTTCAATTCAGCACTCAAATTACAACTAGGATCACAATACTTTTTATCAGAAATAGAAAAAAAGGTTTTTTTGTAGAACAGTGTTATTTAAGCAATCAAAACTGTTTTAGGAGAAGATAGCAAAAAATTAACACGATACCTCTTTCCAACAATAGTGACAATTGTAGCATCGAAGAAATCTCTCTGAATCTGAAAGAACAGCTAGTTAAAACACTGAAAATGTCTCCGGTGTTTTTTCTTGTTTCTGTTTTTATTTCTTGCTGTATGAAGAGCCTTAAAACTCATCTACATGCATATGTTGGACCGGATTTTCCACACTAGGCATAATGAAAAGAAAACACCGCAGTCGCCTGAAAGTGGATAGTGACCCTGTATGTGTCTTAACTAGTTTGATACCAAATATTCAGGAGATGCTTAAGCAAAAGCAATTTCAACAGTATCTTTGGTTGTCTGAATTTTTCTTTTGACATTCTTCACACAAGAAATAGGTGTTTCAGAGAAAGCGTAGTTATTATAGGGCGAAAAATTTCATTTTGTGTGACTAGACAGGGATTTCACCTCACTCCTCCCTCTCTCTCTCTTTCTCTGTCTGCGTGTGTGTGTGTGTGTGTGTGTGTGTGTGTGTGTGTGTGTGTGTGTGTGTGTGTGATGTAGGAGCTTATGGGCTCTCAGTGGCAGTGTTATCAGCACCTTACACATGTTAAAACAACCGAATGTGGATAAAATGGCTAAGAATGTTATCACGTAGTGAGGAGCAATCCTACAAAATAACACAATCCCACTCACTCACGTCTCAATCGTGTCGATATTATCTCACACGTCTCAAGACAACGGGCAGTAGGTGAAAGGTGATATATCTGGAATTAAAACACAAGTAAAACGACAGAGGAGCTGACATAACGTCACAAGGAAATGTGGCTGGCTGACCACTTACAAAAAGACATGGATGAGCAAGTCACTTTGTTAACAGCCTCTAAAATTGTAGGAAACAAATTTGACGTATCACAGGACCTCATTACCCTCACCACATTTGTTTGCCTGTCACTTGAAAGAGACAGCATATCTGTCGCCACAACTCCCGCTGCCCTCTCGTACGGAAACAAAAACGTCTCCCAATTATTGCATCAAACTCACTCCTCCCGACCATATAAATTCGAATCTGTAAATTAAATGGGATCACTGCTGTCAGCTGCAGCGCGACATTGCGCGGGATCAGCGGCGACGGGCGAAAATGTGGTCCGAACCGGGATTCCAAACTGGGATCTCCTGCTCACTAGACAGGTGGGTTTACCGCTGCGCCATCCGGCACACAGCATTATCACAACAGCGCAGATTATCTCCGCACGCCTCACAGCCGATCCACTTTCCCACCGAGCGCTACTTATCCGCACTCCCTGTCCAATGACTCCATATTCACTACTCTGAGATTCCCACAGGAGGCCAGTTGTATTTGTACATCTGCACTAAAGAAGGTGGATCCATTGCCCAGCTAGGTGTATCAATCATATACGAATGTGCTGTGTCTATTCTTTCGGACACGTCTGAAAGACACGTCTGAAAGAACAGAAACCATACATTCATATATAAGTTCGAATCTTTTTTATATCTACTATTCACTGAGTTAGTGATGGTGGTTTCTTGCCATGAGTCCATGTTATTGTACACATTTCTCATGTGAGAGTATATGTATATATGGTGTGGAAAGATTTAGATATCCGAGGTACTTGAACAACAACCTGTACGACGTTCATGAGTTGACACGGCAAATCTTACTACGTGCCATTTCTATTGGCAAAACATGTTGTCTGTAAACGAACGAAATCGTCTCAAATATGAATTAAGACGTAACCAGGTTTAAAAAACAAAACTACGCAAATCTTTTTGGTTGGGAAAATCCAACACAAAAAACGATTTTATTGTAGAATTGCACCCTGGAAACGCGATTTTCAAATACGAAAATACATTGGAACGAAACAAAAAGTTTGACTGGTTATATTTGGCAACTACCTCCGAGAGCTCTGGGTATTCGGACTTAAGTCATTTTCTAGTCACTGCGGCCAGAGTATCGATCAAAGTTCCATGTCAGTTAAGCTATTAATCCCAAGAAAAAAATGCTATTACGTTTTATTTGCAGTTGATCGCCCGTAAAAATATGTCCCGTGCGCTTTTCCTACAATGAAACACCCTAGTGTCAGAAACGCCATGCATATCCACCGATGCAAGTTCAGGCTAGACAGTTATATGAAATTGATCAAGCGTGTATTAAACAGAATTTCGCCTTTTATCAGAAACACTGAGACATATACCAAGAAAATAGCCACGTTTATCTTAATGACTTCTTGCGACAATGGTGAACCTGAAGATTTACGTCTAAAGTCCCGTCGACAATGAGAGCCTGTCGTTGGAGACGTACTACGAACTCGAAATGAAAATAAACGGAAAAGATGTGTCGTCTCGCTTCAAAGCTACCAAGCCGGCAGTAGCCTAAAACCATGTCTGGAAATCACGGAACCCCTAATTTGGATAGAATCGCTGACCTGCTGAATAAGTGGCATGGCCACTGAGCCACCTCACTCGTCAATTTCAGAGTGACACTGCGAAACGCATATTAAATATTCATTAGGATACAGGTAGATAATTTGTACCAAACTCTATAATTTTAACTAAATGTTGATATGCAGTGTGCAGAATTATCTACCATAATATTAAAATTTATCGGTTTGATCGATCGTTTATAATGTTTCTGGCACTGGCAGAACCTCTTCATGATAGTTTTTATCACTGTCTCCTCAGTTTGAATAGCTAACGGCAGATTAGTAAACCCGAATTTAATCTGAGGGTGAATTTTCTTGGAATAATTTTATTTTAAGACAGCTTGCTGTATACGAGTACGCATTTTAAAATACACAGTATTTCTTCTCGCTTCGCATTATCTAATCCGTCTCTATGTGTAAGTGTATTACATGAGTACTTTAACGTCCATAGATAATCTTGCCTATGGGGTATTGCCTCAGTTCTGCGACTGGAGTCGTCATTTCCTCTGAAGTAGGTCACAGTTCGTAGCAACTGACGGAAAGCCATCGAGTAAAACAGAAATAATATCTTGGTATTCCTTGTTGCAGTCTCCCTGCTGTTTCTGATCTACATAAACAATGCACGGGACAATCTGAGCAGTCCTCTCACCTTGTTTGCAGATACTGTCTTTTACCGTCCTACACACTCATCAGATGATCAAAACTAATGGCAAAATGATTGAGAGAAGATATCTGTATGGAGTGGAAAGCGGAAATTGACTCTACGACTAAATAGCCGTGCAGTGTGGCCGCGTGGTTAGAGGCGCTATGTCACGAATCGCGCGGCTGCTCTCGCTGGAGGTTCGAGTCCTCCCTCGGCCATGGGTGTGTATGTGTTGTCCTTAGCATAAGTTAGTTTAAGTAGTGTGTAAGTCTAGGGACCGATGACCTCAGCAATTTGGTCCCTTAGGGAATCACACGCATTTGATCATTTTTTGAATCTAAATAACGAACAGTGTTAAGTCATTCATGTAAGCAGTAAAAGGAATCAGCTAAATTCCGGTTACACGATCAATCATACAAATCGAATGCCTGTGAATTGAATTAGTTACTTTGGGATTTCAATTTCGATGAACTTGAACTGAAACGACCACATGGATGCTGTTGTCGGGAAAGCGAAACAAAGGCAGATATTTATTGGCAGAACGCTTACAAAATGCTAAAGCGATTGCCTACAGTACGCCTCTCCATCTACTTCTGGAGTTCCGCTGCGCGGCATGAGATCTACCTCAGATAGAACTGACGGAGGACATCGGAAAAGATCAAGGAAGGGAAGGTCGTTTTGTATTATCACGAAATAGGAAAGATAGTCCCAGAGATGTGGTACGTGAGTTTGTTGTAGCAAAGAAATATTTTCACGAAATTTCAATCACAAAATTTCTCCTCTGAATGTGGAAATATTTTACTGTCGTCATCGTACATAGCGAGATAGATCATCATAGTAAAATAATCTAAACCAGAGCTCGCACGGCTCTCTCTTCGGAAGTGGAAGGGTAGAGTAATGGCATGAAGGATGTTCATGTTCGATGAACCCTCTGCAGGCGTTTTAATTGTGAATTGTGTAATAATCATGTAGATCTGTATGTAGCAACACCCCTTAAAGTAGCCCACTGGTAGATCTGGAGCGCTGTAGGCGGTGTAGAAGTGTTACCAGGCCTGTTATGTGATTCCCCAGTCATCGCGGTGATGTGGTGGTATGTGAAAGTCATGCGTATGGAATCAGCGCATTAAAGTGGATCAATGTGGATACGTGACGGAATGCGCGAAAGGAGCTGATTGATTTGACATGCCCTTTAATACACTGTGAACGGAGGTGCCCAAACTTTTTTTTGTATCAACGTGGGCTGTCTAACGTGTGTACCACTCGCAGCAGTGTAACACGGCGTAACAACAATTACCTTGAAAAGATACTAAGAGGCAGGGAGTGGAGACAAATATGTCACACATAGTTAATGACAGGCGTCTTCAACTGCAGCAAGAACTGATGGTGTCACGAACGCAGGTGTGTCTGAAACGCGGAGCGAATGATATGCAGTGGACGTTTGGAGTCGAATACTTCGCGAAATTCCATTTCTGACAGTGACGCATAAAGCTGCACGTCTTCAGAGAGCTAAACAACGCAGAGACTCGACTAGCTGGGAGCATATGGTATGGTTCTATCAGTTGTTTTTCCTTTTCCCAAATGGTGGACGCAAAGTGCGCAGAAAGCCCAATGAGGCAGTTAAGCCGTACTCTGTGGAGCTGCGTGAACGTAGTCCTCACATGTTTTGGATGTTTTCCGTATGATGACTTGACCCCACTCATTTGTGTCACACTGGCCATGAACCAGGACGCTTATTGCTGTGTTCCCGGCAACCAAGATTTCCCCTTCCTTTCTTCATCTTCATAACTAGTACGTTGTGCCCAAACCCACATTCCAAGATGATAACAGCCATGTTTATAGGGCTGCACGCATACACTTTTGGTTTACACAATAGTTCAAGTGTCTTCTGCCATATAGACAGTACCATTAAATCACCTGATTCTAAGTCCATACAAAATGTTTGGGTTTATTTGGAAGAATGGGTTAAACGTAGCAATCCAAGTCCCCTACTATTTGATAGCTGTTTGGGATCCAGCCACCTCCTGCAGGGTTCCTAATCTTTTGTCCAGTTTTTACTCGGCCAGCTCTCTCTGAAATTGTCACGCAACACATTTCATTATGTTTTTATGTTCATTCCGTTGATGAGGAAATCGAGCTCTGATACTGCATAATAATAGCAAGCTACATTCAATACCGCCAGTGGGTGTCCCACTTTTGTCTTTTTTCCACTTCTCTTTCTACGACGACTGTTCGGAAAGTAAGGTCTGATCGGTCACGAAATGGAAACCACAGTGTAAATCAAAAACGTTTTATTTCCAACACTTTGCTACATCTTCCAGCTAGTTCCGTACATAGTCGCCAGTTGTCTATACTGGTTCTTCTGTCTTTAATGACCTCGTTGTCGACGACGGGACGTTAAACACTAATCTCCTCCTCTGTGCTGGTCTGCAGTTCGTTGTCTGTGCCAAAATATTGTCTTCATCGCCAGCTGTTTATGTGAGCAAAGATGAACATCAGAGGGAGCCAAAACCGGGCTGGTGGGTGATCAAACACATCACATCGAAAACGTTGGAGGGACGCCTTCATTACCGCCGCAGTGTGCAGCCGATAATTATCATGAAGAAGAAAGTACATGTCAGGTACATTATCTGGGGTTGCATGAAAATAGTCGAAACCTCACAGCGGGAATCCAGACTTAGCACGAGACACTACTGTTCTAGTCCTCTTTAGGTGCTCATTGTGTGCTAAGAACTGAAAAAAAGGGTCGTGACGAGATTAACAGACGTACTAGAGTCACTACCCAATACATATGTGCAAAGGTTCATCGGGTTTTCACTGTCGTTTTCATTTCGTGGCCTATCGGACCTTACTTTTCGAATAGCCCTCATTGTACGGTGAAGCGACTAGATGAAGAGCCTACGAGCTGGCTAGCAAACGATGAGAGTGTTAAAAGGCGTTGGCTATTAAACAAATGGTCCGAGACCGCGACTGGGTCCGTAGCCGACAAAGCGCTCTGTTCCCCCAACGCCACACTCAAGGCGGTGGACTGGATAGCTGTCGCGCAGAAAATAACCCAGTATTGTTCAAATAAGCCGTTTTGGAATTTAAAGTGCCTAGCCAGATATCCCTCTCCCGAGGTAGCGTGTGAATCCTCATTACCTTAGAAGTGACACTACAAATTAACGTTCAGTTTAAATTTCAGAATTCAGCGTTAAGGGTGGTTCATACCGGTATTCTACATAGAGCACTCACTTTCTCGTATTAGCCTATGACCCAAGCGTCTCTTTCTAAATTGTGTAGATGAGTGGGTGATATCTTCTGCCTGCCTCCCCACACACGGCTGTGGCATAAATCTGCAAGAGCAGGAGATTGTTTAACATTTTTACTTGAGTTTTACTGAATGGAACTCATAATGTCTGCCATGATTGGCGGGCGTGTCTCCTGCTCTGGCAGAGACAGTAAAGTTTCGGAGTGTCCAGAAAGAGAATACTTGCTGCCAGGCTATGGTAGTGTTATAACAGAGGCTGCTAGGAGATTATGGAGTAAAGACCTGATGCTGGACGCCAAATAAGGCCGAGCATTGCGTCGTATAGAAGGATGTTCCCGCTTGCGTATTGAGGACAGAGAGAGACCTGAACTCAGTCTCCAGTCTGAGTCGCCATGACTGTCGTGTTTATGCCACGAGTGTGGTAAGATGGGCTATAATTATGATCACTGGTTCCATATTGAAGCAATATTAGTTCACTACCTTCACGAACCAGTTATCCCATTTTAATGCTTCGCAGCCAGCAAGTTGCTTTCAGTATGCACTTTGGCGATATTATTGGTGTTCAAAACTATTTTTCCATGTTCTTCCTGTAATTTACTCACCGTGCTTACAGTCACTGGTCGTGTTAGTATATTATTAGCATAACTTCGCATTTATTGTGCTCACCCACCTATTCTAAAGTTAGAGCTCAGTTTACAACCCCTTGTCCAAGTGTTAATTGTTCAGATTTTTATCTCAGTGGGTAACTAATGAGCTTTTCTTTGACTGTAATAGTGACCACTTGTTTCTTTTATAGATAAGATGACGTTTTGTTTCGTTAATATGTCTATGCGGTGATGTGGTACCCATACTGTTATGCTTGATTGAGTCTCCCCTGTTAATTATCATTCAATAACACGTCTGTATAGACCACGATCATCAGAGGTCATCAGAGATCGGATTACTGAATCTAGGGGTATGCTGAACCTCAGAGCTCGCACCCCACACAGTGAGCTTATTCCTCGTATTTTTCGTTAATAGAACACACTTGGTGTTGATGCCATTCTAGGCGGAAACTGCTACTATCATTAGTTCACATTCTCTTCAGCCTTTTATGCGATGCAGACCGCGAAAGTTATTCATTCCCCTCGCACACAAACGGACACAGCAACGAGCGTGGTAGGTAAACACCGCCTTCCTAATACTGAGCTTGCAAGGGAAAGAAGTTGCAATTGTGTTTCATTCTTCGTACCACGAAAGTACCTATTCCAAATAGACCTGCAAAGGTAAATAACGTTAGAATATTTCACACTAGGTAAAATATCGCAATACTCAGAAGCTGGAGTATTAAACCGACATAGACAAAAAGACGTTAACGCTTCTCCTGACACATTGCATTGTTTGTCTTGAAATGTTGGAAAAACTCGAGACACATACGCCACATGCCTGCAGACTTTCTTATTTCTACAGACTCAACCTCACCGCACCGATAATTAATGGTAACGTGAACAACGAGTGAGCTAAACGCCCGATGATTGTTGCTCTCTTGTTTGTTTTACAGACATTATTATTACTGCAGTTAAATTTTGTTTGCACATGACTTTTAATATTTCGCTATTAGGTTGTACAAATGAAATCGATACACATACCTTCGAAATACACAAGTATCAAATCACATTAGTGGCACTAAATATCAATCCACGAAATACAGTGAAACAAAGAAAGCAAAATAATTTTTCACAGTTTCATATACACATTCAACACAGCAGAGAGAATTTTCCGGTACAATAACTGACAGTAATGGCGTAGTGTCACGAATGAATAACTTCCACAGAAAACCGTTCGCTGCATGGAATCATCAGGGTGATTTCATACCTGAATAATTTGAAGTTTGCCTTGCTACCTGTCGCAATACTGAGAATAACCAGCAAGGAGAATGGCACTCAATCATTCGTCTGTGCAGCACTACTCCTCTGGGGAACTGGGTTCTACATTGACTTTGTTTTATTGCAGCGGCTACCATATTACTCTCTATATGTTTGAGAAGTGTTGCAACTTGAAGATAAACTGGTTATCTAGAAATGTACGAGGGCTATTCCGAAAGTAAGGTCCGATCGGTCACGAAATGGAAACGACTATGAAAATCCGATAAAGCTTTGCACAGATGTGTTGGGTAGTGTCTCTAGTATAACCCCAGTTAGCATCACGTCGCTCTTCTCATTTCTGAGCTCGCAGTGAGTGCGTAAAGATGTCTAGAAAGTAGTGTCTGCCGCCAAGTACGGGGTCCTGGTGAGAAATTTCCCCTGAAGCTATGCAGCTAACATTACATAACTGTCGTGCTGTTTCGTCTTCAAGACAATTCTCAGCCGCATTCTGCAGGGGCAATGAAGATGCTCCTGCATCGTTTTCAAATGGAAATGTGAGAGTATCCACAATACAGCCCGTAATTGTCTCCCTCTGAGTTTCAGCTCTGGTCACATGAACCGCTGGTTATGAAGACAACATTTCGGCACAAGACAACGAGCCGTAGGCCAGCGTAGAGAATTGGCGGAGAGCACTGGCGGCTGCCTTCTATAGGGAGGGTATGGGGAAGTTGGTACAACGCTACGATACACGTCTAAGTCGGGTCGGCGACTATGGAGATAAGTAGCTGCAAGGTGTATCTAACTGTTGCAAATAAAACATTTTTGATTTTTACCGTGGTTTCCATTTCGCGACCTATCGGACCTTACTTTCGGAATAGCCCTCGTACTTTCGTGTATTACAGACTTTAACAGATTTCATTTCATTCAATATATTAATATTAGACTATAAAGCACGTTTTCCTTATATTGTTCAATTTAATGGATTAAAAAGAATATAATGTACTCTTGGGATGGTTCGAAATGTTTAGTCTCTAATAAAATGCAATTAAGAAAGCATGGCATGCTTATCTCTATGATCTCCTCGCTCACAGTTTAAGTACCTACAGCGATGAGTTTCTTTCAACAGTTTCAGCAAATGCACCATAACTGTCGTGAATACATGAATGTGTTCGAGCACTAAACACTTATAATGTGATTTGACACTGCAGTGCAACGACCTGAATCAAACAGAACCCTCAGCTTTTCTTTTTCTTATTAATTTTGATAGATATTGTCACCGAAAGTTTTACTGGTGCGCACACGCTACTCATTCACGATTTCGCCTAATCCATAAGACAAGAAAATAAAAAATAATGACAATACTAAAGTAATTTACCACAACAAGAAAACATATTAAACACTAGCAGATTAGGCAGGTGAATTATCCACTACAGGTGCAAGTTGATTTTCGTTAGTTTTTCGTGTAAGTGAACTAGTAATTAGCTTTCAAATAATATTATTGCCTTATGAAACTCCAATTTTTTCATACTTTTTGACTACATTGTGTCCGATGACAATTATATACTGCAAGATATCAGTTAATGTTTTATTCTAAAATCTCAACACCTGTTGTAACTATAAAGGAATGTACATATTGCTGTTGCATGAAATAAATGAGAGAAGTGAAACTAATTTCATGTGTTTATGTCTAAAATGTTCCTCCACTACACAAAAGGCTACAGTCTTTAATCTGTATAAGGGATATTTGGTTGACCGTTGGATCAAGACACATTCACTATCTGTTACAGTTTTAACTCTGGTAAACTTTATAAAACACAATAGTTTCTAAGATGTTGAAAGGCGGCCGCTGTTAGACACGTTCCATGCCGCGAATTCATGCGCGCGACGGCCGGCACTTCTCCGCCTCAAAGATCTGTAGTCAACCACCTGTCTACTGGGTTAGCGTTATCTCTGCGTGCAAGTAGTAAGTTATGTCTTAGTCAACAGTGTGATCTTTGACGGAACTCAGGCAAGAGCGAAGGTTCACGAGACCCTGAGGCTGGCAGACAAAGAAGGATGGAAGATTAAGGTTTAACCACCCGTCGACATCGTCATCATTAGGGAGTCAGTACAAGCAGGTACTATTTCAAAGGTGGTGAAGGAAATGTGCCGTGGCTTTTCAAAAAAGCCATCCCGGCTCTTTCCCGGAGAAATTGAGAGAAATCAAGGAAAACCTAAATCAGGATACCCAGACGGGGATTTGAACCGTCACCCTGCCGAATGAAAGGGCAATGATCTGACCAATGCGCCACCTCACTCGATGGCAGATATGATAAACCTTTTTCATTTCTTACTTTTATGTTTTCGTTTTTTTAAGGCAAAGAGAAAAGGCGAAGCGGTAGCCCAGCGTAGAGCCTGTGCCTATCGTCATGTATTTTTGGTTTTCAAATGTTAAAAAACATAAGATGTTTTTTATGCCCCTCAGTAGGAGGAAGGACTTGCTCTCTGCTAGTGAACGAAGGTAGACGTAATCGGAGGTAGCCATTTCGGGTTATGTGAATAAGTGAGAAGTCTGTATTTTCTATGTGCATCGAAGAGAGGTATATAATATTATTTTACTAACAGAAAGTTTGTATGAGTTACTATTCCAAGTAGTAATGTAATAAGAAGAACTATAGCCCACCTGTGTACTTCGGAGAATTCACGAAGATCCGATTAACACAACATAGACACGGTCAAGATTTTGTAGGTGGATACGGCGATCGAACATAGCATTATTAAGTGGTAAGCAAAAATATACAGAGGGAAAAAGCGTACTGTGCATGCAGAACCTATATGAACTAATAAGAATTCATTTGCAGGCATATCCAAACTTACTGTGCTTGTCCGAGTGCCAAAAAATTAATCTCATTGATCCCATACATCTGAATACCCACACACCCTTATTCTCATTATTTATTATATTTTTAATTATATTATACAGTTCCAAAAAATTAATCTCATTGATTCCATACATCTAAAGAGCCACACACCCTTATTCTCATTATGTATTATATTTTTAATTATATTATACAGACAAAGACACACTCTTCTCCCCGCTTGCTGACGTGATGGCAATGTGCCGATTGTGAACAGTTGTAGAGTAGCTTTGTCTTGCGCAGTGAATTGGGCATTTTCAAACAGTTTTGTTCTGAATTAAGGTGACTAGTTGTTGGATACTTGGTGACCCTTTACGTGATTGTACGTTACGTGGTTTTCTAGATTATGGAGCATTTGATTTCTTACCGCAATATACTTAGTAGTCGTGTTTGATTAGGGAAATGTAAAGTCTATGTTTCCACCTTGCAAATTCTTTAGAAGATGTGGGAGCAATATCTAATTTTCAGTCAGTAATCGGAGGTTTCTAGTTGCTTATCTCATCGATCATCTGATATTGTTTCTTGCATTAATGCTAATATATGCTGAGTTTGTTTTGTTTATTCTCTCCAGTGAAAATGTAAAGGCATTTTTCCTGCTGAATTGTATTTTTATACTACTTGTGTAACCTGGCACACATGTGCTGGACTTTATATCACGTTTGAGCTTTTTTAACCTTTACGAGCTTATGATAAGGGACTATCAAAAAGTTCATTTGAGGGTGTTGCTGCAACATATATGCAAGTAGCGCAACTCCTAAGCGGGTACATAAGGAATGACATGTAGACAACGGGTTGGCGTGGCATTCGTGTCTTTTCGATGTGCATGTGGTACTTATAGAAACGTGAACCATAACGACGTTATTACAAAATGTCTTTGTATGCCCATATTTATACAAATGGTTGCGGGACCTCGGCTGTTCAGAACAGTGTCGGCAAGTGTGAGAGAAGAGATTGATGTGTCAAAAATCTGCGAATACCAGTCATTCAATGCTGGACTCTATTTTGACTGGACCAGAGGTAGAGAATCTTCCTACACGTCGGTCACAGGTCTGAAGATGGCGTAATAAGTGCAAGTCGTACTATAAGACAAGTCAAGCTGGAGGCACTCGGGCACTCTCTCTATGGGCCTTATCTCTCCACACATGATTATCACACCTTCAGTTCCTTAAAAAAGGCAGTGAAGAGTCGACGATTCCTTTCGATCGAGGTTGTGCAGCATTCAGTTACGGACTTCTTAATGCAACAGGACACAGTGTTTTACCAAACAGATATAATCAACCTGGTGTGTCGATGGGATGGCTAGCGCGATGCTCACGGTGATTTTGCCTGACTGGCACACCGAGTCTGGACTGTCCGGCCTTCAAACGGAAACTTTTTGATCGCCTCTTACAGAGTTCGCCATGAACCACGTACTCGAAATACACTACATTCATTTTAAATCCGTGAAGAAATAGCTTGCCTCAAAGAGAGACTGCAGTTTTACTTCATAAAGCTTTCAGCTATATGGGAAAGTTCATGAAACTATTGCTTTTCACATAGAGCTTTCAGCTATATGAGAAAATTCATGAAGCTATTGCTTTTCAAGGCGCAAACCTGATGGAGACATCATGATCATTTCTGCTTCCACATTAGCTCAGCGTTTTTCAAATTTTAGGTCTCTCAGGCATAAAGAGCAGAATTATTTTCATTGCAGAAATTGTGTCTATAAGATGCAGTTCCTTTAAGTGCGTAGTTAGTAGATGCTTGAGGCCTACAGGGTGTCCCAGAAATGTTGTGACAGACTTTGAGAGGTTTTGGAGAGTGTCTTGAGGAACAAATCGAGGATAGGTGTTTGAATCCGAAACCTCATGCAACGACCCTACAGAGCAGTAGAAGTTACAGGCGCTGGCGCCTGCCAGTACGCTACCCTTCCTGCAGCAAAAGTGACTTTGTACACTGATGGGCCATAGGCGGAACGTCTCGCACTGTTGTATATCACTCAGTGGTCGCCACTGGAGAAGATGGAGCTTGCTGCTGGGTAGACAGACCTTGTCTCCTATGAATACAATTCTCTGTTGCATTGGTGTATGACGGTTTTGGACACAGATTTTCATCTGCAGTTATATTTTCTGATTTCAGACGACTCCAGGAGAGAAATAAACTACAGTTGGAAACCTGTATCCGAAACAGTCATCCATCAAGGAAACAGAGCATTGCATTCACATAAGGCCTTACTACACAACAGGTAGCGCAATCTTCTCCTCTGGCGATCGTGGTAATCAGTCACGATAACTGAGTAACAAACAATATTGTGAGATGTTTAGCCTACAGTCTGTCAGTGTATAAAGTCACGTTCGTTGCCGAAGGGCTGGCCAAGTAAAAGGCACCGATGCTTATAAGTTTGACACTCTGTAGCATCGTTGGATTACATTGCCAGACACGAATGCCTATCTTGAATTTGTTCCTCATGACACACTCTACAACACCTCGAAATATATTTTTAGAAATGTGGGACACTCTGTATAGTAACGATAATAGTTTCAGTTCTGTTAAACCACATTTAATTATTTTATGGCGTTTTGAGAAAGTTGTACAAAACTTAAGATAATGTCATTCGGATTCGGTTAGTTAACATATGGGTCGGATTTTATAAAAAAAGGTAACATTTCAAGACATAAAAGCTGGGGTTGTTGTCTTATGATCTCACACATCGAAGTAAAAGAGTAGTGGCAGGCTTTCAATGTTCTGCTTTTACTCACATCGCTCGCTAAGAGAAGTGAGGAAATTGCAAATATATACTTTCATGCTGCACCTGTGCTGGGCGTCTTTTCGAAGATGTTACATAATATCTAAGCCTTCGGCAGGACCATAGAAGATTGTAATCAACCACAACCGACATTGCTATAGTACATTTCACTACTTGTAAAAAGTTTGTTAATTGTAAATTAATGTTGTGAAGCTCATTCCGATTCCCTCCCGAACATATTTAAGGTTTCTTAGCCTTGTAAAATGTCAGACTAGGATTTTTAGGTTTGAAAATCAAGTGTATTCGGTATTTCTGAGCACAATGTACACGTCCACTTCCAGTTTCTTAACGCGGAGCCTGTAGGTTTATTGCAGTTCTACCAGTAAGACATAAAACTCGCAAATGTGTACATAATAATTAAGACACTTCAGTTCTCACATATCACAGTCGCGAAGAACATAACTTACAATGAGATCTCTTGCCCCACACATTCTGCGACCCAGATTGTAAATTTCTAAAGCTTGCCTCTTTTAATGACGAAACAGACCGTCATTTGCATCACAATGCGCCACACTAAATTATGTTTCCAGAGTCTCCACGTTGACTCACTTCAACAGAACACTACCAACCTCTTCTCTTCCATGTCTAAACAAAATTCACAGTTCGAATAAAGTCTCAATTCCAAGTTTTTACAGAATCTGGTTTCCGAAATTAATGCTCTCCGCTCACATTCGCATACCCCCTCTAGCACCACAACTTACGGTCTTTTGTTTTCAACAAACAAATGTTTCCCCTTTAATAAAAATGTGGTAGACATTATTAATATGCAAAACTGGACTGTCGCATTAATTTACAGATTACAGTTTTGCATCAAGCATTATATAAATTTATAACATAAAGTAACACAATAAAAGCAATACAGTTTGTAGTCAATATTACTCTATATCAACATAGAAAGCACACCATACAATAACATGAGAAAACAAAAGAAAACATACATATGTAGAAAGTATGTTAAACAAAGATATGCAAAAAAATTACATCCGTCACAGCGTTACTGACTTTATCTTCGGGTGATAGGAGATCATATTGTAATACAACCAACATATCTCTCTCACACGTGGTGGTTTTGAGCGCCACGGGCTGGCCGAAGTGGCCGAGCGGTTCTAGGCGCTACAGTCTGGAAACACGTGACCGCTACGGTCGCAGGTTCGAATCCTGCCTCGGGCTTGGATGTATGTGATGTCCTTAGATTAGTTAGGTTTAAGTAGTTCTAAGTTCTAGGGGACTGATGACCTCAGAAGTTAAGTCCCATAGTGCTCAGAGCCATTTGAACCATATTTTTGAGTGCCAAGAAACACAAAGTTGGACCCAGAGTTTTTGATGCACAACCAGTTCTCACTATTTACGTTTCATCAACAAAATGTCGTCGAACAGCAGTTCTGCAGTTAGCACGAAACTAGAAAATGTCTGATATAATAATGATACAATGAAATCTGCTTTCTTGAGAGAAAAGGTATAGCGATGGATCTTTCAGTACACATGACAGTAGGAAAGAGTGAGCTACCATTATTTTATAATACTACTGGTTTTACTATACACATAACGTGATTCAGTGTTGTACAGGCAAGGAATGAAGAATTCTGTGATTTCAGCTATGAATTATCTATGAGATCTGTGTCTGCTGTTATTCAGACATTACACTGAATTGTGCAGAACATCTCCAGATGTTATATCGGCAGTATTCTAGATCAGTGTATTTATGGAACAGTGTGTCTGAAATACCAGCGTCAGTTAGCAATCTCAGTACTCCGTGTAAAGGCTTAAACGAGTTTTAACTGGGTAAATAAATTCAGAAAGAATTTCTTTAGTAATTCAAAACCAAATTAAGAACACACCGTTCCATATTTAATCAAAAGTTTAGTAAAAAGTTTCTGAGGAAGTACCAAACCTATCCTGTTAAGATAAAATGCGAAGTACTTCTGTCCGGATAGACACTTAAAGCAGTGGTGAATATAAAAGAGGTTTCTTGTCGTGCGTTGCAGGGAATAATTACTTTTGCAAATACTTTGTCTAGCTCCTGAATTAGCTGAAGCCCGTACGGTATTAGAGTCGGTAAGAGAATCAGTCGGTAAGAGAATTTCGTGTACGAAATATAATGTCTTTACGGCCGATATCTAGCACTGTCAGGTAATATGATCGTTGTGGAATGTTGTCAACGCGTTTCTGTGAAGTACAAAACTCTTACATTCTTCTGTCACGAAGAGTCTCCTTCAGCACACATACTAAAGAAGAAAACTTAATTTCAGGCATATACAAAAGTCTCTTTATAATTAACAACAGAAATAATTTTTTTAATTTGTGTGCATCCTGAGTTCAATGGTAACAATGGCCCGTGACATACAGATTCTATGGTATTCGACGATGTTCGCGTAAGGGAAACCTTTGTTGGGAGATTGGTTTATGTTTTATGCGACATACGAGAAGTAACTCTTAAAAGAGTCCTTCACGATGTGAGTTAGCATGAAAATAACTTTTCATGTATTTCCGCTCGTCTTTGCTATAGGTTATGGTTGCAGGTGCAGCCTGTTACCTGAGAATGTTCTTTTTCGATAGAGCAGCGCTTCCTGAAATCCGTGCGAATATTTTTGACACGGATAACATTGGGGGGAGCTTTTATCTCCTCAGACATACTAACTGTTTCTAGGTGTAATTTTAAGAAAGTGTTTGGTATGGCACACCATGCCTGACTGACGCAGTATAATGTCAACTACACTAACCAACCAGAACGTTGTGATACGCTATCGGTATAAACCCGTCCAGGCAATAGCGGCGTCACCTGGCCAGGAATTACTGCTAGTCAGGCATACGCACGGTGCATGTAGTATCAATGAGCATGCTGCCCGTGTGTAGAAGGGGGAGGCGCTAGGTCTATCTCAATTTGAACGAGGACAGATTGTGACGCCCAGAGGCTCGCCACGAGTATTTCGCAAACTGCACGACTTTTCGGGTCTTTGAGGAGTGCTGTGGTGAGTGTCTCCAACACGTGGCGAAACGAAGGTGAAACCACTTACAGACTTCATATGGTCGGGCTACCACCCCTCGTTACAGGTGTCGGGCGTCGTAGGCTGGGCAGTCTGGTAAAAAAGGACATGAGACGAACTGTGACAGAACTAACGTCAGACTTTAATGCTGGTAAGGGTACAAGTGTATCTGAACACATAGTGCACCGAACACTCTTAACGATAGGCCTACGCAGCCGACGATCCATACATGTGCCAATGTTAACACTACGAAATCTACAACTACGACTGAAACGGGCACGGGACCATAGGTACTGGACGTTGGCGCAGTTGGCAGAGCGTTGGATGATGTGATCAATCTCGATACCTTCGTCATCATGCCGATGGCAGGCCACGAATCCGTCGTCTTACAAGGGAACAGTTCCTTGACTCATGTAGTGCGGGAGGGAGACAAGGTCGCGGCAGCTACATTTAGTAGAACGTAAAGTCATACCCATTTTTTTATGTTTACCATGTACTGGAAAGTCGTTATGCAACTCTCGGTACCTACATGACTGTGTGAACACTGTCTAAGCTACCTTTTTTCCGCTCTGTTCATACCATAATAAGAATTTAATCTGAGGGGGTTGAGATATGGAACTGGAAAGGATGTTCTCCTTTTTTCTTTTTTCCATTTCATTGCACGGGAATGCTAACCAATAAAAATTTTCTGTTGACCTTTACATATCCTAATTTGTGAATGACAATAATGGCTGAGAAAAAGTAGATTAGAGAATTTTTGAGAGGGGTTGATTCCTCTGTTTCTTCAAGTAATTATACCAAGCTGAATTTATCACCCGTGATTTGCACTGCAGTTCAGACATGAGTGTACAAACATTCTGGCAGCCTATACAAGCATTTTACAATATTGGTGAGACCATAAAGACTTCTTTATAACCTCTTGCTGGCTGACGCACAAGGACACGGCTTAATGCCTATGATGTAGACCAGTAGTTCTGATAGTTGTGTATCACACTGCTGAGCAATATATCTGTACAAATCTAAAAGAGCCCTAGATGAAAGACGATACGCTGCTATTCAATTCATTCCAGATTTACGGTGCTATTCGTCTCCCAACTTATTCCAAATTTACGCTTTAAATTTGTGGACTGACTTCACATCTTCGGCAGACTTGAGCTTTTTCAAATAGGACGTATACGCCGATCAGAAGAACTCCATGTTGATTAGAATTGACAAGGATAGAGGAGTGGTCTGGATCAGCTTCTGACATAATTATTTATAATTTTTCGCCATTTTTGTTAATCTAAGGTACATGCCAACAGCTACTAGTGTCAACTGAAGCAGTACAAAGATAATTTGATTCAAAGGACACTTTGTGGTTATGAAGCTGCCTAAGTTATTAGTTGGCACTATTTCAATGAGTTTCGGCAGTTGCTAGCGGAGTGACGGGAGCTACCTGTTCCTGGCCTTGTCTGATAGTTTTAGATGACAATGTGAGTGCTAGATTTTGGGTAATAGAATTGTCGAAACATTGATGACACTTGTGTTGATGTGGAGCAATACGTAATTCTCTTTCTTTTTTTGTGATTTGTAAATTGCCAATTGAGAAATTTAGCGCACCCCTAAGATGTTACAATTCCAATCCCTGGTGACCTAAGTGTGAGGTAAGTTTCCCGTAAGATCATGCATATTTAAGAGAAACATTGTAACACAACGGATAACGTCTTACTGAATGAGATTTACTACGGGAAGCCCAACCAAACATGTACTTACGGTTAATGTATTTCAGACAGCTAGATAAATGAAGGAACACATATAACTACCAAAAGAAACCAGAAGTTACTACAATAATACAGTTTATTGAGAAACGACATCAAACGAAATGATTTACCCAGTGGATTTAGCCAATAAACGTTTAATAAACTGATAAAAGATTGTACTGTGAACTTTTCCTTTGTTACAAGTTGACTGACACGGGTGGTATGATACTTTGTCGTGGATATGGCCCATGGTTGTGAACATGGTTAGTGATTTGAAGAAAAACCCCATAAAAGCACGAATGATCATAAGATTAGCCGAAGTGCATAACGAGTGCAACTAGTTGATGGCAAATGTTAAACTGTAAAGTTAACACCTGATGTAAGGTAACTGCTCCGCCCCCCTCCCCCCCCTCTCTCCTCACTCATTGATGAGTGTATCGACAGCTCATGCTTTACATTCTTAATTGGTGTGATTGTTGCTGGAAATTCTGAGTCCAGCGATTCCTGCTCGACCTTAGTACCCTGTTCTAAGTGAAAGACATACCTCTTTGTAGCTGCCTGAAGTGCGTTCTCGATGGCTCACCTAAGGCAAGTGTAACCCTCAGTATTCCTGCAGCATGTGTGTTCTGTTCAACCTCTGTGCCGCAAGTGTTTTCTGACTTTACTCCCAGTATCTTAGCTGGTAGCGCCAGCATAGGGATCTTGCCAGCCAACTGCAGCAGACATTGCAAGTTCTGACCAATACTAATTTTATAAACATGTTTAACAAACTCCAATCCTTACTGTTTTTTTTTCACAGTTAACCAGTAATGGTGTAGTGCACGAAGAAAGGAAGGGATCTCTCCTACTACATTACAGACTTCCCACTCCAACCAATAGAAATCCTTGCGTGTAGATATGCATGTGAAAACACGCGTTCTAGCCAAATAATTACGGTGAACAAATGACAGACTCTTAGATTTAAACCAATATTCCTGCACTGCACAGCCATGACCAACGGCTAGACCCATGAACTGAAGTTCTGAGTTTATTACCTGTCATCCAGATCATATCTCACCAAACGACTTATTCCTAGCGTCTCACATAAAGCAGTTTTTATGGAATGCAGCCTACCGTCCTACACAACCGCCTTGTGGACATGGGAAGCTGTGACTTTCGTGTTCTGCACTTAATTTGGGGCGACTTTCAGCGTCGAACAAGTTTATGACGGTTCAGTCCTTCTAAGCTACTTCACTTGTCACGAGGCAGCTAATGAATGCTGCGAAGAAAGCATCATAAGAAAAGGAAAGCAGAAAAAGGAATAATTAGCAGTGCAATCATTGGCAGTAGTGGATATCATCTACAGTTTTCATGCAGCGTTAAAAAATCGACAATAGTAATTCCTTGGATGTGCATATAACATTATAAGATTGGTTGCATAACAGTTTGGGCACAAACTGCGATGTAACAGCTGCATAATAATAATCAAATATCACATAAAGGTTTTGTCTGTTACTCAACGAGTTGAAATCGCGTCAGACATTAGCTGAAGCACAAGCTGCGGCACTGTCGCGAATAAAACAGTGACCCATATATACAATAAGTTTCCTTTAATTTACGTCTATGGCCACAAACATTGTAGTAACAAATTATCGGTTTCGGTCTATAATGACCATCATCAGATCTGCAGCAAAAAATGAGAAGAAAACATAAATACACTCGCAGATTGTCTACAGCTTAAAAACAATAAACAGACCATAATGAAAAGTACTGCTGACAAATATAAGCATTTGTGCGCTTTAAGTATGAAGAGGCATACCTGTTTTATAAAAACCAAGTCCTAATGTACTGCCGCCATAGTGGCATCGTGAAATGTTAAATGCAAAATCAGCACCAGCATCGTCAAATATATATAAATAACATCATATGCACGAGTCATGTTGTCAGTAGCACTACTGTTCAAAACAAGCTGCAGTACAGCAGCCACAAGATGTTTGTGTTGTAAGTTCACCAGATGTCGCTAATGTCGGCGTACACTAGTTTTCAATAATTAATTGAACAGCGTAAAATAAAGGGGGATACAATAGTTGAAGTCTGAAATGAACTTATAACGTATTAAAAGGCATTATTGAAATAAAAAGCGATGCCTTTGTACGTTATAAGCTCATTACAGACTTCAACTATTGTATCCCCCTTTATTTTACGCTGTTCAATTAATTATTGAAACCTAGTGTATGCCGGCATTAGCGACATCTGGTGAACTTACAACACAAACATCTTGTGGCTACTGTACTGCAGCTTGTTTTGAACAGTAGTGCTACTGACAACATGACTCGTGCATATGATGTTATTTATATATATTTGACGATGCTGGTGCTGATTTTGCATTTAACATTTCACGATGCCACTATGGCGGCAGTACATTAGGACTTGGTTTTTATAAAACAGGTATGCCTCTTCATACTTAAAGCGCACAAATGCTTATATTTGTCAGCAGTACTTTTCATTATGGTCTGTTTATTGTTTTTAAGCTGTAGGCAATCTGCGAGTGTATTTATGTTTTTTCCCATTTTTTGCTGCAGATCTGATGATGGTCATTATAGACCGAAACCGGTATTCTGTTAATAAAAAGAAACTAATTAGATGAAGCAGTGAGCCTGCAGCTCTGCACAAAGTGACTGCAAAAGGATAAGTATGACCACGGAAGTTGTGGATTTGAGAAATTGCTGAGTGGGTGCTGGAATTAGATGTAAAATCCTAAACCCAGGAGGACCTCAAAAGCTGCACCTTTGGAGAAATTGTTACGTGATCGCAGTACCTCTTCCCTTTGATTCTGGGAGTTACCGGTGTGTCCTCGACCACCAGCTTCCTGTATGCTCAGTCTTTCAACATCAGACTCCTGTAGACATAGCTAGTCTCATTCCTAGATGTTCCCTTGTTTGTACCGATTATTACCATCTCTCTGAGAGGCTGCCAGAAAATCATGGTAAATCCAGGAGGTCGTCACATTCGTAGAGTAACTCTGAATATACGAGACCCACTTTCATGTAATATATGAAATGTCTGGCAAATTTTATGTAATATATGAATTGTATCCGAAAATGGCGAATACGATTGTAAACGGCTATATGATATACTAGTAACATGCAAAAATTAGTAGCGGACCGTTATTCGAGCCCGGATCACGTATCATGCGACAGGTGAACACACCTCCAGTAAAAGACACAAACTTCCATATTACGTACCGTCTCCGTCGCATGGCGCTCGCTTACAGATCGTATCATTCCTACAGACGGAGAGACATTGTTCTCCTCATCAGATTGCGTTGCATTGGCGTGAAATTCGACAGGACATTTCATATAATATAGGAGGGGTCATATTGTAAGTGGTGGGGCACCTGAAAATACAGAGCGCGTGGTTTCGACACATTATCCCCAAGGGCCGCAATTGATCTGCCGGTGATGTTACATGGCGAACATATCTTGTGTAATGTAGTATCCCTTAGCCCGTCCTAGCTGATGGTAGCCATCGATCGGTTTAACAACCTTTGGTAATGTAGTATCCCTTGGCCCGTACTAGCTGATGGTAGCCATCGATCGGTTAATGTAGTTTCCCTTGGCCCATACTAGCTGACGGTAGCCATCGATCGGTTTAACAACCTTTCATTAGATATTCCTTTAAAGTGAACATATATCTCGAGGGACCATGTTTCGCCTGCGTGAGCGAAATGTTTATTCCTTGACTCCGCTTTGCTCCATGGCGAGCGAAGTAAAGTAAGAAAATCGGAATGTGACTGGACTTCGTTACGTGACAGGATAAATAGAGGACTTGTAGGAAGTGTGTGAAGTGAAACAGTCATTTTAGCCACCATATTGGATAATTCGTGTTGTTTGAGATTCACATGCAATATGTAACATTAATGTGGAGTTTAGTAAAGTTCTTAATACAGTCTGTTGCATTTCTAAGGTAACTGCGCGTATTTAATTTTGATCAAAGGATTGTGTGATGAACTATTATGTACTACAAACTTGAATAGGACTTCGAACATTTGGCTATAGAACCTGCTCCAACAACACGGTCAAAAGAATACAGAAAGTTTTCACTGCTAAAAACAACTGATTTCACTAGCAAAAAATGGTTCAAATGGCTCTGAGCACTATGCGACTTAACTTCTGAGGTCATCAGTCGCCTAGAACTTAGAACTAATGAAACCTAACTAACCTAAGGACATCACACACATCCATGCCCGAGGCAGGATTCGAACCTGCGACCGTAGCGGTCGCTCGGCTCCAGACTGTAGCGCCCAGAACTGCACAGCCACTCCGGCCGGCGATTTCACTAACAGAGAATCATCGAATGACAAAATGCGGATGGTAATGTTCCAATTCGAGATGATCCTATAGAAGTTTTCTTTCCCTTATACTTTAAGAATTTCACAAGGAAAACGTCCGAGTCGGCAGCTGCTTCTCACCAGGACATTAACTTGTCTACGTGTACGAAATTACGTATGTGTAGCCGGCCGAAGTGGCCGTGCGGTTAAAGGCGCTGCAGTCTGGAACCACAAGACCGGTACGGTCGCAGGTTCGAATCCTGCCTCGGGCATGGATGTTTGTGATGTCCTTAGGTTAGTTAGGTTTAACAAGTTCTAAGTTCTAGGGGACTAATGACCTCAGCAGTTGAGTCCCATAGTGCTCAGAGCCATTTGAACCATTTGAACCACGTATGCTGTGGGAGTAGTCGACGCCGATCTGGATAGTTTCCTTCACAGACATACAAACAGAGCCACTACACACACTAATTCAATAACAACGAGCTTAGTATTACCAGCTGTTGTTGTTGTTGTTGTTGTGGTCTTCAGTCCTGAGACTGGTTTGATGCAGCTCTCCATGCTACTCTATCCTGTGCTAGCTTCTTCATCTCCCAGTACCTACTGCAACCTACATTATTCTGAATCTGCTTACTGTATTGATCTCTTGGTCTCCCTCTACGATTTTTACCCTTCGCGCTGCCCTCCAATGCTAAATTTGTGATCCCTTGATGCCTCAAAACATGTCCTACCAACCGATCCCTTCTTCTAGTCAAGTTGTGCCACAAACTTCTCTTCTCTCCAATCCTATTCAATACCTCCTCATTAGTTACATGATCTACCCACCTTATCTTCAGCATTCTTCTGTAGCACCACATTTCGAAAGCTTCTATTCTCTTCTTGTCCAAACTATTTATCGTCCATGTTTCACTTCCATACATGGCTACACTCCATACAAATACTTTCAGAAACGACTTCCTGACACTTAAATCTATACTCGATGTTAACAAATTTCTCTTCTTCAGAAACGATTTCCTTGCCATTGCCAGTCTACATTTTATATCCTCTCTACTTCGACCATCATCAGTTATTTTACTCCCTAAATAGCAAAACTCCTTTACTTCTTTAAGTTTCTCATTTCCTAATCTAATTCCCTCAGCATCCCCCGATTTAATTTGACTACATTCCATTATCCTCGTTTTGCTTTTGTTGATGTTCATCTTATATCCTCCTTTCAAGACTGTCCATTCCGTTCAACTGCTCTTCCAAGTCCTTTGCTGTCTCTGACAGAATTACAATGTCATCGGCGAACCTCAAAGTTTTTACTTCTTCTCTATGAATTTTAATACCTACTCCGAATTTTTCTTTTGTTTCCTTTACTGCTTGCTCAATATACAGATTGAATAACATCGGGGAGAGGCTACAACCCTGTCTCACTCCTTTCCCAACCACTGCTTCCCTTTCATGCCCCTCGACTCTTATAACTGCCATCTGCTTTCTGTACAAATTGTAAATAGCCTTTCGCTCCTTGTATTTTACCCCTGCCACCTTCAGAATTTGAAAGAGAGTATTCCAGTTAACGTTGTCAAAAGCTTTCTCTAAGTCTACAAATGCTAGAAACGTAGCTATAAAACACTAATTTCTTATTTTGAACAGAAATATGGTAGTGTCAAAAAGATTTGAAATGACACAATGTGGAATTATGAAAGACAGCGAAGCAACTATCTTTGTCACAACTGCTTCAGAACCATTTAATAGAGGTATCTATTTGTAAACTGTAGGAAGAGTCGCACCGTAATCTTTATTGAAAGGATGAATTTTATGGGATAAGAAACTGCTTTCCTATTCTTTCTATCATGCATCTACTCGACACAATTAATACAGCCACCTTAATCTAGATTGTACTCGTGCGAACGACTGAAGACGCCGCTTTTACAGCTGCTACTGCAGACTCACCTCTTCGCACGTTGTGTAACACCCCTGACTTTTCTCCCCTCCTGTTGGAGAAGGCCTTCGCTCCTCTTCCGGGTTTCTTGGTTCTCGTCAGGAACAGAAGCCTCCCCTCCACAGACCTAATTAATTGCCTCGGCACTCGGTGTGCGTCGCAAAAGTTTACAGTCCACACAATAACACGATGTGCAGTGGGAGGGAGCGGCTAGCAGCGCTGCCCCCGGCCGCCCTTGGGACTATTCCGCCGGCTGAGAGCTTCCGAGCTTCCACCCCGCAATAACGCGACGCACTTATGTTGCCGACCCCTCCCCTTCCCGGCTTCCCTCATTATCGAACTGACACAATCTCCCTGCACCAGCGCAACTTGCGATTACCCAAGCGCCCAAAATTAGACGAAAGTTTTATGGGAACACACTCTTCCTGAAATTTGTACTACTGTGCCTTGCATTATAACGCATGTGAGTTTGGTCTGGTAATCATGACGGTTGGGACTCAATGTTTTATCATCAGTCATTACAATACAGGAAATCTCACATAAATTCAACCGCGAAAAAATTTCCAGGACGTGACACGGAACCGATGTGACATCTACATATACATCTACGAGTAGATGATTACTCTGCAATTCATAATTAAAAGGAACTAATTCAAAAGCCAAGACCGCTTAAATAGCATTTGAATTATTTCTAAAACAGAGTGATCGCCCCACAACACACTATGTGTTCACTGCATCATAATTAAGTGCCTGGAAGAGGGGTATTCCTTCCGAGAAATTAAAAAAAACTGTTAAACCTTTTTTTCCTTAAAATGCTCTCTGGGATGTATACTTTATTGTAGTCTTCATCTCAGTTTTGTCAGAAAATCTGTTATCGAGCTACTGGGCGATTTGTGAAAAAGTGTCTCCGAAAACCACTCACAGCGAGAACAAAATAGTGGACATCGTGGCCAGCGTGGCAGCATGTAACTTGAACGACAGTCTAATTGTCATTATGAATATCATAAATGTGCTGGAACTTGAAATTGGACTAGCCTGTTGCAACTTCTGTACAAATACAGACGAAAAACACATCGAGCGGGCAGAGCAGCGGACGACAGAAGTTGTCAAAGAGGCCCCCATGACCAGCACGGCTACAAAGAAGACGGAGGAGGACATTCTTTTGGACCTGGAGGGACTGCTTTATGGTTGTAACCAAGTATTTAAAACGCGTTTTCCTCGAAACTGTATTTTTCAAAATAGGTGGGAATATGCCGTGGGAATGGCACATACGATTTTAATCGGAGTTCGTTGTCAGGGTTCTAATTGATTTCTCTATCAGCGGACGTTACCTTTTCGCTATACCCTCAAAAGTATGTTTTCAGGACACGCCTTTTGTCTGCATTCCTTCTGGGCGAAGAAAATTACATTTGTTTCAACTCTTCACCACTTTGTAAGAACTTAATATTGTTTAATTATCTTACTTATGCCGACGGGAATTGTGTTACTTATACAAAATTATTTCGTTATGGGTCTAGTAGGAGAACTTCGGGAATTCTCGCCGATGACCAATATTCCGGCTTTGGGTCCTTCCATCCGGTGCAGCGCTTACAGGGTACGTCAGATGTGGACACATAAAGCGTTTCTTCAGGACAAAAGTGGAAGGAAGAAAAGTATACCGGCAGATTCAGTATGAATTTTTAACTAGAAAAAAACCACGAAAATCACATTTTGCATGCGTTCAAACAGAGCTACCATCTCAACGAAACAACTCGCTAACAGCAGCTTTAAGCTTTTTTTGTTTGGGTGTGAGGTAACGTTAACCCAGATTAGAAATCGTGCAGCATTCGTGTCAAACAGGACACATTCACGGTTTTGGCGAGCTTATCAATAACAGATGGGCAGTTAGTCTGCCAGTAAAGAGTTTCCCGAAACTTACTCTACTGGCCATTAAAACTGCTACACCACGAAGGTGACAAGCTACAGACGCGAAATTTAAACAGGAAGAAGATGCTGTGGTACGCAAATGATTAGCTTTTCAGAGCACTCACATAAGGTTGGCGCCGGTAGCGACACCTACAACGTGCTGACATGAGGAAAGTTTCCAACCGATATCTCATACACAAACAGCAGTTGACCGGCGTTGCCTGGTGAAACGTTGTTGTGATTCCTCGTGTAAGGAGGAGAAATGCGTACCATCACGTTTCCAACTTCGATGAAGGTCGTATTGTAGCCTATCGCGATTGCGATTTATCGTATCGTGACATTGCTGCTCGCGTTTGTCGAGATCCAATGACTGTTAGCAGAATATGTAATCGGTGATTTCAGGAAGCTAATACGGAAAGCCGTGCTGGATCCCAACGGCCTCGTATCACTAGTAGTTGAGATGACAGGCATCTTATCCGCATGGCTGTAACGGATCGTGCAGACGCGCCTCCATCCCTACCTGAGTCAACAGATGGGGACGTTTGCAAGAAAAAATGGTTCTGAGCACTATGGGACTTAACATCTGTGGTCATCAGTCCCCTAGAACTTAGAACTACTTAAAGCTAACTAACCTAAGGACACCACACACATCTATGCCCGAGGCAGGATTCGAACCTGCGACCGTAGCAGTCGCGCGGTTCCGGACTGCGCGGCTAGAACCGCTAGACCACCGCGGCCGGCCCGTTTGCAAGACAACCACCATCTGCACGAACAGTTCGATGACGTTTGCAGCAGCATGGACTATCAGGTCGGACACCATGGTTGCAGTTACCCTTGACGCTGCATCACACACAGGAGCGCCTGCGATGGTGTACTCAACGACGAACCTGGGTGCACGAATGGCAAAACCTCATTTTCTCGGATGAATCCAGGTTCTGTTTACAGCATCATGATGGTCGCATCCGTGTTTGGCGACACCGCGGTGAATGCACATTGGAAGCGTGTATTAGTCATCGCCATACTGGCGTCTCACCCGGCGTGATGGTATGGGGTGCCATTGATTACACGTCTCGGTCACCTCTTATTCGCATTGATGGCCTTTGATCCGTGGGCGTTACATTTCAGATGTGTTACGACCCGTGGCTCTATCCTTCATTCGATCCCTGCGAAACCCTACATTTCAGCAGGATAATGGACGACCGCATGTTGCAGGTCCTGTACGGGCCTTTCTGGATACAGAAAACGTTCGACTGCTGCCCTGGCCAGCACATTCTCCAGACCTCTCACCAATTGAAAACGTCAGGTCAATGGTGGCGGAGCAACTGTCTCGTCACAATACGCAAGTCACTACTCTTGATGAACTTTGGTATCATGTTGAAGTTGCATGTGCAGCTGTACCTGTACACGCCATCCAAGCTCTATGCCCAGGCGTATCAAGGCCGTTATTACGACCAGAGGTGGTTGTTCTGGGTACTCATTTCTTGGATCTATGCACCCGATTTGCGTGAAAATGTAATCACATGTCAGTTCTAGTATAATATATTTGTCCAATGAATACCTGTTTATCATCTGCATTTCTTCTTGGTGTAGCAATTTTAATGGCCAGTAGTGTAGTTTGTTGCTCATTACCGTCATCACTTTGAACGACATGAGAGATCGCTGATGACACATTTTTACGTAAACACTGGAGCAGAGTTCGGTATCTTGAAATCGGCAGTAATCACAGACAGTGAATCACATGACATGTTTTCTCAAATTGCTTTCCTTGAATAAATAAGGACCGTTGCAGAAAAAGTCTTCCACATTCCATAGAACACTCGTACATGTCTGTGTGCATCGAACTGCAATTAATAACATAATATTAGTCCGTTATACCTAACATCTTACACTTGTTAAGTTCTTTTCTCAGTCGTGCTTTTGCGACATTCTCAGGTGGCGTATCCATTGTATTGAGAACGTATTTTCAGTCTTTCGTCAAGGCTAATAGACCGACATAAACCGCGGCGCTCGTTGCTGCACACAGCCGCTCCGCCGTGCATTATTAACTCTGTACACAGACGGCGCAAGTTGGTTGCGTCTTGAATATTTCATTCCTCAGCAGAAGCTAGCAACCTGAAGATAAAAAGATTCCGCAGCACGACGTTAACCCTAACAATTTAACTCATTTTAAAGTTAAAGTCTCACTTTAATTATTTTAATACGAAGGTTTAATATTTAAGTAACAAATTAGAAGGTCGTCTCTGGATAAATTCGAGCAGCAAAAAGTGGCGGGAAAGTTGTGACAAATTCAGTTAGGGTGGATTTCGCAAGAGAGTCCGCCGACGTTTCTTGAATTAGGGTACGGAGGTGCGTCCTCCATCCCATACTTGCTCCCTGGACCCGAAAAGCACGTGTGTTTCTCCGAAAGTACAATTTCAGCACATGCAAATGTAGTAGGACCTGAAACAGGCGACGTTTTCGCGAAAAAGATGTGCATTCTAACACAGAGCAGCGGTTCTCTACAAAAACCAGTTTTGGTTCTAGATGTTCTTTTCAGTACATACTTTCATCGCAGTTTTGAACATTCTACCGACAGAGCGTGTCTCATAAGTCATGCGTTGATCAAACTACGACGCTCCTGTATGTATTGAAAAGAAATCTAAATTTTGCAGCCAGCTGACAAACCCTGCAATTTACTGTTAAGTCTCACATTCATTGTCAAATGTAACTTAACAGAGCTGCTGCGGAAATAAAGTAAAAATCCACATTTTAAAACTTATTCCAATGAAGATAATATAGCTGAATGTATGACAGTCACTTGATTTCGGTCAATAGAAAATTTACTGTGAAGTAGGAATTTTAATGTCATGTAACGCCTATATTTCTGTACCTTGTCATCATTGTCATAGTCTTTAAAGTACATCAGAAGTTAAATACATGATGCGTTAAGTCTTTTTTCTGGAAAGCTACAGCTTTGTAAAGACATTACCTGTTTTCGTTAGAAGCTACGACGCCTCTCCTATTAGGATGTGATTAGAAGTACTCCTAAAGCTTCACAACTCTGTATTCTGTAAACGAAACTGTTCGTTTAATCTACTAATACATAACAGCGTGAGAGTAGGAAAACAAATCGCTTTAGATAATTGTATTTTAAGCTCATCCGATGCAAACAGAAGAACTGGCTTTGTTAACAAATATAAATTTAGACGTAAATACTCGCGCAGTGTCCCACTGACACTTATTAAATACATTTATATAAAAAATTTTCACTTAAAACAATTACGATATCGTCTGTATTTCAAATAAAGTGCTCCAGACTAGTATTTATAAAACGATGGTGAATTTAGAATCCGAAAAACTTTTCGGGGTGTCAACAGCAAATTCTCCTAGATACCACTGAAAATTACAGTTATTATTAGGGGAATTTGATCTAGATCGTTATATCTCTAAGATAAAAATACAATATCTTCCATCTAAAACTGAAACTACAACCAAGAATGTAAACAGATACAACCCCACTACAGCTAATACTACAATATAACATATAGAAAAATTTATAGAAGAAATTAAACAACAAAAGAAGGCAACTGACATGAACTCAAGGGACGAATTACTACAGCAGCAGGGAAAACATTAGGACTAGCCAAGAATAAAAATAACACATGGTGGAACGAAGAGCATGAAGAAGCACTAACAGAAGAGCTCAAAAATGGAGACAATGGAGATTTTCAGAAATGGACGACACTTAGAAGAATTCAGACAACAAAGTAAAGAAACATCAAAAATAATGTAGAAAATAAAAACAATCTTTGGAAAATTTCAGCCTATGTAGTAGAAGAAAATTTTACCAAAAATAACTCTAGAAATTCGTGTCAAACTTTTAAACATGTACTAAGGGTATCAAGAACCAAGTATTTGTTTCAAGATGAAAAGGGAAAAATAGGATAAATGACAAAGAAAATTTTGAAATACTAGCAAAATTTTTTGACATGTTCTTAAGCAGTCTAGTACCAAGAGTTTAATTGGAATTTCCAGCAATACCACAAAATATTGAGCAAGATTTCCCACCAAGACAGCAAGATATTCAAGAATCCATTAAATCGCTCAAAAACAACAAAACAAGAGGTGAAGACTCCATTGTAACAGAATTATGGAAATTGTCAGATCCTAAGACTATAAATGATTTTAAGTGCGTTTTGAAAAAAATTGGGAAACTCAAAGGATTCCAGATGAGTACCAAATAGCATTACATCACCTGCTGCATAAATATGGATAGAAATATAATATCACCAGTTCAGAGGAGAGTGACCTCTGCCAGAGGCATACAAAATATTATCACAGGGTCTCCTAAATAGAGTTGAAGAAGATTTAGACAAACGATTGGGAGAATAGCAGCGTGGTTTTCGAAAGGAAGATGCAGCACAAATTTATAAGTTAAAATCACATTCGCCAGCGAACCTGTAAGAGTATTGTTCATTGATTTCAAGAAAGTATTTGATTCGGCAGGCAGAGAAACGATAGATAAAATCATTAGAAAATTTGCTGTTAAAGCAAAATTAGCGTACATAATTCGTGGAACATTAACAAATACGATATATAAAGTTAAATTTATGGGAGAAGCCTCTCAACCATTTGAAATAAAAACTGGTGTTAGCCAAGGGGATGGTTTATCACCGATATTGTTTAACTGTGCTCTAGAAAATGTAGCAGTTATCTAGAATCTGGAGCTAAAAATTACAAAATTTAATGAGTAATTCTAGGAAAGAAAACAAATGAAAATAAGGTAACCTAACAGGATTTTGCAGACGATTTTGTAATACTTTCAGAAAGTCTTACAGACACAGTTATTTATATAAATCTTCTGGAAGAAACAGCAAATAGAACTCGACTCAGAAATTCAGATGAAAAATAAAAATTCATGACAATTACGAAAAATGCGCGAAAATTTATAGAAACAAAGTACGTAAAATAGAGCGAGTAAGTAAATTTAAATATCTTGGAGAAAATTCACAACAGTAAAAATTGGCAGTAGATGTAGGAGTTAAAATAATGGAGAGAGTATATGGTTTGACAAAGAAGATTTACAACAAAAAATGCATGTCTAAAGAATCAAAACTGAAACGGTATACCACAGTGGTTCGATGGGAATATTTATGTGGATGTGAATTCCTAATGGTGAACTGTAAGCTCGACGGGACAGAGCTACTTGAAAGATAGATTATTAGAAAACTAATGGGGGCAACGCAAACTAAAGATGACTGGAAAATTAAAAATTATTTGGAGGTCTACCAAAATACAGAGGACATACATATGTAAGGGTTAAGAAAGATTAACTTTTTTTTATAATCTCTATCGAATGAATGAGAACAGGGTAATGAAACAAATATTCCTGTATTCCTGGAAGAAGAAATCGACGAGAGCAATGATGACAGAAATAGGGAAAAAACTACATAGATAAACAACATCAAAGAATCTGATATAAAAGACAAAAACATTTTTAAGAATAAAATACTAAAGTCAGAAGTCTGTCAGGGTAGAATAAGCAAAAATCTGGTACAACATAGACAGAAGAAAGGAGAAGACAAAAAGGGGAGAACATAAAGGCGTACTGGAGAAATAGAAAACAAAAACAAGAAAAGAAGAGGAATTGAAGTTGTTACGTCATCAGTATGAAGATAAAAAGATGGCGATTAATTTATGAAATGTCGTTTACTGTAATGCTCTTTTTAATGCCAAAATTAACCTGTAATCTATTTACTCTGCATGTATTGGTAACAATTTGAACGAGTGCAAGCAGTGGAAAGCAAGAAGCGTACAAATTGGAAGATTAACAAACTCTTTTTAATTGCCTTCAAGAAAATCAGATATTTTCAGAACCTACAGAGATCCATACCTTCAGATACACTGGTCAGTGAAAAGTTTTAAGTTCGTAGACATTTTTCTTAACGCTGTTCCGTTCTAATCTCTGTTTTTCCTCAGTACATAGCGCTGAAAAACTCGTTTTGTAAAAATTATCAAGCCATTTCCATTGACACTCTGTCATGATATGAGCTGGAAGTAGTGATTCGAACAAGCATTTGGGTTCTGTTCAAAGGACAATTATGGCATTAATAGGATGCGTAACCATTAAAGCAATACGGTAGCAACTTATTACCTAAAAATTATAAACGTCAATATGACTGTTGCCATATTCGTCTTCATCATCACCGACGTCTTTATCCAATATAGTTGTGTTTTCGCCTTTTATCATTATTTTCACTTTGGATGAAACCGGCAGATCCAACACGATCTTTGTTGTAGTTCCAGTCTATGCTGATAGTCTCAATCGATAAACGCGTTTTTGCCGTTCATTGTTAAACTCTCTGATTCTTCACTGTACAAAGCGAGTAGTTCTTATGGTTCCATGTTGCTCACACCAATCAAGTAAGCGTTGAATGTTCGAGTTTTATCTCCCTTCATTTGTTTAATAATCTGGTAATGAATATCTGCTGTGACTGACGAAAACCGATATCGACTTGGATTACTTGTCCTACGGTTAACTACATAAATATATTCCGTAAAAGTAAACTTCGCTGCTTGATTTACCCTATTGTTTATCAGCAACTTTTATTTTCATCATAAGGATTCGAGCTGTTTCTGCTTCATATCCGACAACTTTAATATGCAAGTCGTTGATGTTCTCGATAAACTAAATTTTAGCATAATACCTCTGGTAACTACTTAAATTGTGTTCAATAAGGGACAAATACGTGTTTAACGGAAAATCAAGTGAAGTTGAATCAGAAGTAGATCCTACACCTTGAGGTCGCTTTGTTTCAAGCTACGACAAGAGTTTATGATTTTGAACTCGAGGCACATGAACCTCACACACAAAATGAAAGCTTTTAAAATTCTAGTATCAGAGTGGTTCAACACTCTGTTTACTACTTATTCAACATAACATTTTCCCTTATCGGATACAAAATCTCTAGATTCCGCGTAAGATAACAGACGGTTTCATATTTAAAACATATAAATATCAACCTTCGGGTATTATCATTACTTTGAAAATGTCTACTCGTAATTATGGGTGGAATGTCGTTGAATTTACTTCTCTTAGAAGTACGATACGAGCAGTGGAATTTGATGTAAGTTGTAATGCTTCACTGCTGGGCGCTGCGAGATGAGAGGTACGTTTAAGCTGCAAGCAGCATTGAGAATTTCCCAAACGCCCGACAGGGACAGCTTAACTGAAGTGTCTGCTCACTTTAGAACGATCTGATGGACGGCAAGAGGGATACAGCCAAGTCACAAGCATCTAGAGAAACTTGAACAAAGTACAGGGTTTCCCATTACAAACAAGTGGATTTGAAGTTTGATAGCTGCTTCATTGACAACTCAGGAATACCGACAAGCACTTGAAACAACTCCCTAGGCAGATTACAGCCAACACTGGGAACAACGACAACGTGGAGAACCTGAGAGTGAGACACAAGTTCTCAGGTTACACGTCAGCAACCGCGGATCGTCAATTTTAAACCTGTACGAAGATTGGGAAGCACAGTTATGTAACACTCGGCGGTCACTCGGTAGGTTGCTGGGATATTGTTTGCCGCTTTAAAGGGAGCATAATTAGCTGTTGGGTGGGAGGGCCAGGCCACAACAAGGAGATGAAAATAATTTTTCAAATACTGTTCACAGTTAAATGACGAACTTCAATTAACAGTTATTTTAGAGATTAGTTTACACATCACTTATAATGAAACTATTTAAATCTTGAATGCAAAACTTTTCCAAGAAATACAAAATCAAAATTTGGACAAGAATCTTTAGATATGCGCCATCGGTGACAGTCACAACCCGTCGGGGACAGTCGCCATGTAGATCACCCAACAGAACCCACACAAGAGCAGTTACAGTCAAATCACTACAACAGACCAAAACTAAAATTACACTTCCAATACAAACAAAACCCTAATTCCTTTTGTGAATCAAAGCTATAACGTCATATAATCTTAAACAACGACACGGTAGGAAGATGATACAATTTTAAAAAAAATGAATCCGGAGTTTGGCTGAGCATAAACAGCCTCAAATAGCTTCAACCTGCAACGTATTCAGTCTCTTTAAGAAAATTCCAATATGGTTCCAGAAGGCCTGCAACTTACACTGAAACGCCAAAGTATAGGCATGCGTATTAAAATACGGAGATATGTAAACAGGCAGAATACGGCGCTGCGGTCAGCAAAGCCTATATAAGACAACTCGTGTCTGGTGCAGTAGCTAGATTAGCTACTGCGTCCACAATGGCAGATTGTCAAGATTAAAGTGAGTTTCACCGTGGTGTTATAGTCGGCGCACGAGCGATGGGGCTTAGCATCTCCGAGGTAGCTATGAAATGGGGATTTTTCCGTACAACCATTTCACGAGTGTACCGTGAATATCAGGAATCCGGTAAAACATCAAATTTCCGATATCGCTGCTGCCGGAGGAAGATCCCTCAAGAAGAAGACCAACGATAACTGCACGACACAGAGCTTTATTCTTCGTTTGGGCCCGTCAACGCCGTCATTGGACTGTTGTCTGGTTGGGCGAGTCTCGTTTCAAATTGTACCTTGTCGATGGACGTGTACAAGTATGAAGACAACCTCATGAATTCATGGACCCTGCATGTCAGCAGGGGACTGTTCAAGCTGGAGTGATAAGGGACCTCTGATACTGTAAGTCTAGATACGACTCTGACGTACGTAAGCATCCTGTCTGATCACCTGCATCCATTCATGTACAATGTGCATTCTGACCGATTTGGGCAATTCCAACGGGGCAATTTGACGCCCCACACGTCCAGAATTGTTATAGAGTGACTCCAGGAATACTCTTCTGACGAGAATTTTTCCGGGTTGTATGGCCGTGGTCCATGGAACTCTTCTATCCCTCACGTTTCGTCCAAAGCTACGATGGACATCTTCTGAGGTGCTCCAGGTTGTGCTGAGTCTTGCCAAATGACGAGTCGGACGTAGGAGTCCGCGTTATTTAAGCCGTTCTTCGACGTGCGACTCGTCATTCGGCAAGACTCAGCACAACTAGGAGCACCTCCGAAGATGCCCAACATAGCTTTGGACGAAACGTCCGGGATAGAAGAGTTCCATGGATCACGGCCATACAACCCGGAAGAATTCTCGGCAGCTGAAACATCCGGTAGTGAAAGCCTTCATTGTATGAGACTCTTCTGAGTTTAAACACTTCCGCTGACCACCAAACTCCCCAGACATGAACATTATTGAGCATATTTGGGATGGCCTGCAACGTGCTGTTCAGAAGAGATCTCCACCTCCTCGTTCTCTTACGCTTTTATCGACAGCCCTACAGGATTCGTCGTGTCATTTCCCTCCAGCACTACTTCAGACATTAGTCGAGTGCATGTTACGGCGTGTGTGGCACTTGTGCGTGCTCGAGGAAACCCTACGCGATATTAAGCAGGTGAACCAGTATCTTTTGCTCTTCAGTGTAAAAGTCACTGATCATAAGAAATGCATTACCATTACTTAAAAAGGATTAAGGTAAGAAAGTTTAGTAACCATAAGAATTTCAGGACAGCAGTGGATAGCCTTGCAGTAAAATTTATATTTATTTGGTTAACCACTAGACGTCGTACAAAAGTAATACTGCGGTAAATATCATTTGTGAATTACTAAATTTAATTAGACAGGTGTTCATCCAACAGCGCAATGTGCTTTAATGACTGCAGACTCCACAGCAGCTTTGCAGATTAAGAGACTTATAACTTTTCTAAGAAACAAAATATCCTAATCAACTTTCCCAATATGAGGAAGTTGCACAATACTAAAGACTATGATTACCAAAAATCGAAAGCGCTTTTCTTTGGGAAATGGTTGTTGTTGTTGTGGTCTTCAGTCCTGAGACTGGTTTGATGCAGCTCTCCACGCTACTCTATCCTGTGCAAGCCTCTTCATCTCCCAGTACCTACTGCAACCTACATCCTTCTGAATCTGCTTAGTGTATTCATCTCTTGGTCTTCCACTACGATTTTTACCCTCCACGCTACCCTCCAATACTAAATTTATGATCCCTTGATGCCTCAGAACATGTCCTACCAACCGATCTCTTCTTCTAGTCAAGTTGTGCCACAAACTCCTCTTCTCCCCAATCCTATTCAGTACCTCCTCATTCGTTATGTGATCTACCCATCTAATCTTCAGCATTCTTCTGTAGCACCACATTTCAAAAGCTTCTATTCTCTTCTTCTCCAAACTATTTATCGTCCATGTTTCACTTCCATACATGGCTACATTCCAAACATATACTTTCAGAAACGACTTCCTGACACTTAAATCTATACCCGATGTTAACAAATTTCTCTTCTTCAGAAACGCTTTCCTTGCCAATGCCAGTCTACATTTTATATCCTCTCTACTTCGACCATCATCAGTTATTTTGCTCCCCAAATAGCAAAACTCCTTTACTGCTTTAAGTGTCTCATTTCCTAATCTAATTCCCTCAGCATCACCCGACTTAATTCGACTACATTCCATTATCTTCGTTTTGCTTTTGTTGATGTTCATCTTAAACCCTCCTTCCATGACACTGTCCATTCCGTTCAACTCCTCTTCCAAGTCCTTTTCTGTATCTGACAAAATTACAATGTCATCAGCGAACGTTAAAGTTTTAATTTCTTCTCCATGGATTTTAGTACCTACGCCTAATTTTTCTTTTGTTTCCTTTACTGCTTTCTCAGTATACAGATTGAATAACATCGGGGAGAGGCTACAACCCTGCCTCCCTACCTTCCCAACCACTGGTTCCCTTTCATGCCCTTCGACTCTTATAACTGCCATCTGGTTTCTGTACAAATTGTAAATAGCCTTTCGCTCCCTGTATTTTACTCCTGCCACATTCAGAATTTGAATGAGAGTATTCCAATCAACACTGTCAAAAGCTTTTTCAAAGTCTACAAATGCTACAAACGTAGGTTTGCCTTTTCTTAATCTAGCTTCTACAATAAGTCGTAGGGTCAGTATTGCCTCACATGTCCCCATATTTCTACGGAATCCAAACTGATCTTCCCCAAGGTCGGCTTCTACCAGTTTTTCCATTCGTCTGTGAAGAATTCTCGTTAGTATTTTGCAGCCGTGACTTATTTAACTGACAGTTCGGTAATTTTCACATCTGTCAACGCCTGCTTTCTTTGGGATTGGAATTATTATATTCTCCTTGAAGTCTGAGGGTATTTCGCTTGTCTCATACATTTTGCTCACCAGATGGTAGAGTTTTATCAGGACTGGCTCTCCCAAGGCTGTCAGTAGTTCTAATGGGATGTTGTCTACTCCCGGGGCCTTGTTTCGACTCAGGGAAATGAGAAAATATCTTTTACTTGGTCTTCTTAAGCACAATGAAACCTGTAAATAAACACTAAGAACGTTAGCTCAGTAGTTTGCCCTCAGTTCACGTTCGCATGTTAATTACGTAAAACCAAACATGTAAAGGCTATGATGTATATCAGCCTTGCTTTCAGCGAAACTAAACTTTCTGCCAGATACCAACATACGTGAAATCAGTTCCCATTTAAAATTGTGCTTGTTTCCTATAATTCAGTTGAGGAGGCTGCTACTGCATGTTATACAATCAATCGTAACTTGAGTCACACGCCATGATCGACATAAAAACTGCAGCGGCACTTTACTTACACGACAAAATGGCTCACCAAATCAAACATTATGTTTGAGCAGCCACTGGTGAAGTATCAGTGAAGCAGCAGTGCAGTAGCGAGTCGTATATTTAGCTTCCATATTTGTTTTGTAGTTTGATTCTTAAATTCTTTCCTAGTGTTTGTCCGCTTACATATTTAATTACATAAAATCCTTGCGTATTCTCGTATTTGAGAGGAGTAATATTGCTTAATGATAGCCGTAGAGTATAAATTCGCGGAGTCGTTAGATATTGGCAGTGCGATGGATAGGGTGTGTGCGTGATGTGTGCGGGCTCAGGGGGAACTGGCCGCGGTTCCGAGAAGCTGAGCGTGCTGTTGGCCACGCTCAGCCGCCTTCAGGCTGCTGCCTCGAGGTGCAGGGTCTGGGGCGTCGCTTGAGACACCCCGCCAGCCGGAGTGGCCGAGCGATTCTAGGCGCTTCAGTCTGGAACCGCGCGATCGCTACGGTCGCAGGTTCGAGTCCTGCCTCTGGCATGGATGTTTGTGATGTCCTTAGGTTAGTTAGGTTTAAGTAGCTCTAAGTTCTAGGGGACTGATGACCTCAGATATGAAGTCCCATAGTGTTCAGAGCCATTTGAACCATTTTTTTGAGACACCCCATGTGTCGCTTGCTGCGTCCACTGACTCACCCGTCGAGGCACCTTCTAGTGTACCCGGCGCGTTGGGGCTGCCCTCACCTCAGGGTGAGTGGCGGACTGCAACGCATTCGCGTCGCTCTAGGCGGAGGGCCAATGTGGAGGCTGGCCTGCTGGCCTCGCCCGTTCATCCTGTCAGTGGGCAGGTGGCCACTCCTTCAGCAGGGCCCGAGCTGGCACACGGGGGCAAAGGCTTGCTGGTTATTGGGAGCTCCAACGTTAGGCGGGTGATGGAGCCCCTTAGGGAAATAGCGTACAGGGCTGGAAGTAAATCCAACGTGCACTCGGTTTGTCTACCGGGGGGCCTCATCCAAGATGTGGAGGCGGCCTTGCCTGCGGTTATCGAGCGTACGGCGTGCAGTCGTCTGCAAGTAGTTGCTAACGTCGGCACCAATGATGCCTGTCGCTTGGGTTCTGAGGCGATCCTCAGTTCGTACAAGCGGCTGGCGGATTTGGTGAAGACCGCTGGCCTCGCACGTAGGGTGCAAGCAGAGCTGTCTATTTGCAGCATCGTTCCCATAGTGGATCGGGGTCCTTTGGTTTGGAGCCGAGTGGAGGGTATCAACCAGAGGCTTCGTCCACTCTGTGACAGTCTTGGCTGCAGATTGCTAGACTTCCGCTATTGGGTGTGGAATTGTAGGACGTCCCTAGATAGGTCAGAGGTGCACTACACAAAGGAAGCGGCTACTCTGGTAGCAGAGTACTTGTGGCGTGTATATGGGGGTTTTTTAGGCTAGGAAGTAGAGCGAGGTGTCCTGATGAACACTCACCAGTCGACGTGCAGGCAGGGAAATCAGGACGCGCTCAGTATAAAGACACTTCAGCTATCAAGGTATTAGCAGTAAATTGTCAGAGTGTTCGGAATAAAGTTACTGGGTTTACTGCCCTCCAGGAAGCGTGTGGCGCGCAAATTATTCTCAGGACTGAGACCTGGCTGAACCCTGAGATAGGAGTTCTGAAATATTTAGTGAGGGTTGGAACGTGTACCGGAAGGACCGATTAGACGCCGTAGGCGGTGGTGTCTTCATTGCAGTTGATAAAAATATTGTGTGTACTGAGGTCGAAGTAGAGTGTGATTGTGAAGTTATCTGGACACTTTTAACAGGGCTAGGGGAAATAAAGTTAATTGTGGGGTGTTATTACCGGCCACCAGGTTCCACCGTAACGGTTCTAGAATCATTCAAAGGGAGTCTGCATTCTGTATCGCAGAAGTACCCGGATCATGCTATATTAGTCGAGGCGACTTCAACCTACCTAGTATAGACTGGGATGTATATGGATTCATTACAATTGGTACAGAGAAACCGTCGTGTGAATTACTTTTGACCACATTATCCGAAAACTGTCTTGAGCAGCTAAATCGACAGCCAACGCGTAATGGAAATATTTTAGATCTGGTAGCCACGAACACACCAGACCTAATCGACGGTGTCAGTGTTGAGACAGGGAGTAGTGATTATGATGTTGTCATTACGACTATGGTTACGAAAGTTAAAAAGTCGGTCAAGAAGGATAGGAGAGTATTCTTACTAGAAAGAGCAGATAAGAAGTTGTTAGCATCCCACTTAGTAAATGAATCGACTTCACTTACTTCCGATACGATGGACGTGGAAGAATTATGGGCAAATTTTAAACACATTGTAAATCACGTATTGGACAAGAAAGTGCCGAAAAAGTGGGTTACGGACGGAAAAGGCCCACCGTGGTTTAACAAAATGGTTCAAATGGCTCTGAGCACTATGGGACTCAACTGCTGAGGTCATTAGTCCCCTAGAACTTAGAACTAGTTAAACCTAACTAACCTAAGGACATCACAAATATCCATGCCCGAGGCAGGATGCGAACCTGCGACCGTAGCGGTCCTGCGGTTCCAGACTGCAGCGCCTTTAACCGCACGGCCACTTCGGCCGGCGTGGTTTAACAGCGCAATTCGGAGAATGTCAGGAAGCAAAAGCAGTTGCATTCGCGGTACAAGAAAGATCGGGACAATGAGGACAGGCAAAAGTTAGTAGAGATTCGTGCTGCTGAAAAAAGAGCGATGCGCGAAGCATTCAACCACTACCACCGTCATACCTTAGAAAAAGATCTTGCCGAAAACCCAAGGAAATTCTGGTCTTGCGTAAAATCGGTAAGAGGGTCGAAGGCTTCCATCCAGTCACTCACTGATCAATCGGCCTGGCAACGGAAGACAGCAACACGAAAGCTGTAATTTTAAATTTAGCGTTTGAGAAATCTTTCACGCAGGAGGAACGTACAAACATACCGCCGTTGAATCTCGTACAGATTCCCGTATGGTGGACATAGTGACAGACATCCCTGGGGTTGTGAAGCAGCTGAATGGGTTGAAAATAAATAAATCGCCAGATCCTGATGGGATTCCAATTCGGTTTTACAGAGAGTGCTCTACTGCATTTGCTCCTTACTTAGCTTACATTTATCGCGAATCTCTTGCCCAACGTAAAGTTCCGAGCGACTGGAAAAAAGCGCAGGAGACGCTTGTATATAAGAAGGGTAGAAGGACGGATCCTCAAAATTACAGACCAATATCTTTAACATTGGTTTGTTTCAGATTTCTCGAACATATTCTCAGTTCGAATATAATGAATCTCCTTGAGACACAGAAGTTGCTGTCCATGCATCAGCACGGCTTTAGAAAGCATCTCTCCTGCGAAACGCCACTCGCCCTTTTGTCACATGATATCTTGCGAACCATGGATGAAGAGTATCAGACGGATGCCACATTCCTTGACTTCCGGAAAACGTTTGACTCGGTGCCCCACTGCAGACTCCTAACTAAGGTACGAGCATATGGGATTGGTTCCCAAGTATGTGAGTGGCTCGAAGACTTCTTAAGTTATAGAACCCAGTACGTTGTCCTCAATGGTGAGTGTTCATCGGAGGTGAGGGTATCATCTGGAGTGCCCCAGGGAAGTGTGGTACGTCCGCTGTTGTTTTCTATCTACATAAATGATCTTTTGGATAGGGTGGATAGCAATGTGCGGCTGTTTTCTGATGATGCTGTGGTGTACGGGAAGGTGTCGTCGTTGCATGACTGTCGGAGGATACAAGATGACTTGGACAGGATTTGTGATTGGTGTAAAGAATGGCAGCTAACTCTAAATATAGATAAAAGTAAATTAATGCGGATGAATAGGAAAAAGAATCTTGTTATGTTTGAATACTCCATTAGTAGTGTTGCGCTTGATACAGTCACGTCGATTATATATTTGGGCGTAACAATGCAGAGCGATATGTAGTGGGACAAGCATGTAATGGCAGTTGTGGGGAAGGCGCATAGTCGTCTTCGGTTCATTGGCAGAATTTTGGGAAGATTTGGTTCATCTGTAAAGGAGACCGCTTATATAACGCTGGTACTACCTATTCTTGAGTACTGCTCGAGCGTTTGCGATCCCTATCAGGTCGGATCGAGGTAGGACATAGAAGCAATTCAGAGGCGGGCTGCTAGATTTGTTACTGGTAGGAGTGTTACGGAAATGCTTCAGGAACACGGGTGGGAGTCTCTAGAGGACAGGAGGCGTTCTTTTCGTGAATCGCTACTGACGAAATTTAGAGAACCAGCATTTGAGGCTGACTGCAGTACAATTTTACTGCCGCCAACTTACATTTCGCGGAAAGACCACAAAGATAAGATAAGAGAGAGTAGGGCTCGTACACAGGCATACAGGCAGTCATTTTCCCTCGTTCTGTTTGGGAGTGGAACAGGGAGAGGAGATGCTAGTTGTGGTACGAGGTACCCTCCGCCACGCACCGTATGGTGGATTGCGGAGTATGTATATAGATGTAGATGTGATTAAAAGTATCCGGACACACCTAAAAATATACGTTTTTCATATTAGGTGCATTGTGCTTCCACCTACTACCACGTACGCCAGCGACCTCAGTAGTCATGAGACATCGTGGGAGAGCAGAATGGGGCGCTCCGCGGAACTCACGGACTTCGAACGTGGTCAAGTGATTAGATGTCACTTGTGTTATACGTCTGCACGTGTGATCTCCACACTCCTAAACATCCATAGGTCCACTGTTACGGATGTGATAGCGATTAAGCAATCAATTTCAACGTTATCTGTAAAACGAATGACTTCTGATGATTTGTAATTAGGCAACGAATTTCAATGTAAAACGAATTACTTCTGATGATTTGTAATTAAGCAACGAATTTCAATGTTATCTGTAAAACGAATGATTTCTATGATTTATAATTAGGCAATGAGTGCCAATGTTGTCAGTAAAACGCCAAACAATGAACATTATTCTGTAATACTACATACATGGTACAGAAATGTTCAATAACTGGGCAATGAATGCCGCAAACTACTAATGTAATTTTCAGTGAAGACTAGTATGTGACTTAATGTCCTTCACCTTCTGGCCTAACTATCCTGAATTACTGCAATATCCATTTGTCCTGTCTATCCTCTTGATCAAGGAGCACTATATTTGGTTTTTGCACTAATTCTACGTTGGTGTGCCTTGTAAGAGCGTGGTGTTGACACGACATGCTGTCCACTACCGTGAACGATGGAGACGTTATTATGGTCCCACTGTTTGGTGTACCTGATGTACTGCCAAAATGATAACATGGAATATTACTACCACTTTTCAGTGTCTTGGCTACACTGATAAATACTTCTGGAACAGGAACTTCAGATTGTCTCACTTGGTGTTGTACTTCTGTGGAAAGATATGGACTTTCAGTGCAGCTGCGTGCAACCTAAGTGCTACAACCATGACACAATCCTTCCTATTCCTTTCCTATTTCTTGTAAAATGAAAAAGTCATATACAGTGCGTGTGCCTTTCCTTTCATTTGTTAATAAGATCAGTTGTCCTGAAATTACTAAAGACTTCTATAGTGCATGTGCACTTTATTACACTCCTTGATTTGTTTGTTTGTTGTAGAAAAATACTGGAGCGTATTACAGTGCGTGTGCACTTTATGCCATTTGTACTCATTACGTATACATTTTGATTTGCTGATATGTTCTGAACTGCAGTGCATGTGCACTTATGTCACTTGTCAACATAATTTTTTGTTGTGAAAATGCTAAAGAGTTTTTCAGTGCGTGTGCACTTATGTCATATGTTCTGTTCTCATTGTCATTGTCTGAAATGTTTTGTACTCGGTGCATGTGCACCACATTTAATTCATGTTCTACATCCGAATATTCTGTGAATTGTAAAAGTTAATTTTGTTGTTCATTAATTTGTTGTTCATGGCAAGTCCAAATGACTCACCATCGCTGCCAAATTTTTGCCCCCCCCCCCCCCCCCCCCCAGTGGAGGGTTATGAAACACGTATGTATTCAGTGTATTCATTAACAGCGATGGCGAGGCATGACAGAATCTCTGACCAGAGAGTTTTTTATCGTTGCTAGTCTGCGCTTGACCGCGCGAGTGTTCAGTTGCATGTAGGGAGGGAGTCGGTAGTTGCAGTCGAGTTGCGAGGCTGTTGTTGTACGTAGCGAGTCGCGAGAGCATGTAGTAGCGCGCGAGAGACAGTCGCAGTTGTGTGTGAGGAGTCGGCGGGCGTCGACATGGGGCTCTGGTCAAGGTTCAGGACGAGGTGTATTTTTAAATAAGGTAATGAAGCAGCATTGCGCTCATCTGATAATGTAATGTATCTTAACAGTAATTAATTTGTTCAAGAATCGCCCCAATAATAATTTTGTTCTGAAAGCAATTTTTTAACAAAATAATCATTACAATTGAAACAATATTTCCTTTGCTTTTCCGCCCAGAATCAATTTATAGGGTTTCATCTTAACGTTAATTTTGTGGGGACTTAATTTTTTGCACATTGTTATTATCATTGAGTTTTACTACTGTGGGAAGCTAACATTTGGCACTGTTTGCAATTCTTATTCAATTCATATCATTTAAAATTAATTGCGGGAAGATTACACTTAGCTCTATGTCGATTTACATTTGAATAAAATTATCAAACATTTCTGTGGGAGGTTACACCTTCTGTCAGGCACTTAAATGTGAATTTCAGAGTATCCATGTAGATGTAGATGTAGATGTAGATGCAGATCGGGGGACGAAGAAAAACAGTGGAGTAGCTGTAATGCGTAAACGGGGTGATTTATCTGACGACCAAAAGTGCCAAAATCATGGGTTATCAGGCCAAGGTTGGATGTTTTTGAGAAATAGTTAACTTTGAAAACTGTTCACGAGCAGCCGTAGTTAGTGTATACCATGCACCATACAATGGCGCTATCCAAAACCAACGCAATGGCAACTGTAGCGTACCATGGGCCTTAGATGACAGCGGTGAACAACAGCTGCGGAGATGTGTACGGAAGAATGGACGTGCAATTTGTAACCTCCCCGCAGATTTTTAAAAGTCAACAACAGTGAAATTGTAACCTCCCAGCAAGAATATGAAAGTCAATGTTAAGTGAAATGTTGTCTTCCCACACAAAACTGAATAATAAAATGAGAGCCAAGCGTAACTTCCTTGCAAAATTAAAGAATAGTAATTGATCATAAACCCACAATAATATTAATTAAATAATGAACCATGAACTGAATGTAACATCTCAACACAAATAATTAACCTGATAAATTTTATAAGGGCAGCTGCGCTGACCTTCGGCCCTGTGAAATAATTAAACCTGATAAATTCTTACCTCAGTAACACTGCATCTATATCTGCTCCTATTTTTCGGCACAGCTCTGTGCAATGCTGGCGTATATTTAATTTTGATTCTTGGAGGAAATGCATAGGAAATATTCTTTAAATTGAAATCAATGCTTTTTCTTCAAAAGAGTGGAAAAATTCTTTAAATTGAAATGATTACTTTTCTTTAAACGATTTACTTGATAGAAAAATTATTATTGGGGCATTTTTTGAACAAATTAATTACAATTAACATACGTTATTAGCTGAGCGCAATGCTGCTTCATTACCTTCTACAATAATACACATCGTCCACCACAATCCTGACCTGATTCGGAAAAACAGCACGCCGTCGACGCATGCCGACGCCTGCTCAGTACAACCGTCCACTCGCTACATGAAACTGCTCCAGACTGCTACTACTATCCAACTGACTACTCTCTTTGCCCACTCGCCACACACTACTCAACTCTCGCGCGGTCAAGCGCAGACTAGCCATGAAAAATAACTCTCTGGTCAGAGATTCTGTCATGCCTCGCCATCGCTGGTAATGAATACATATGAAACATACGTGTTTCATAACCCTCCACTGGGGGGGGGGGGGGGGCAAAAAATTTGGCAGCGATGGTGAGTCATTTGGACTTGCCATGAGCAACAAATTTTTTCTTAACTAAATAACTTTACAATCACAGAATATACAGATATATAGGTGTAGAACATGAAGTAAACATAGTGCACATGCACTGAGTACAGAACATATCAGGTAATGACAAAATATATATACAATGAGTACAGAACATATCAGCAATTCACAAAAAATGTATATGCGATGAGTAGAAATCATGTTAACAAAATGATAAAAGTGCACATGCACTCTAGTTCAGAACATATTTGCAAAATCACAAAATGTATAGGCCATAAATACAAATCATGATAACAAAATGATGATATTTTTTGACTATTTCACAAGAATTAGGATAGGAAAGGGAAGGATTGCGTCATGGTTGTAGCAGTTTAGGTTGCACACAGCTGCACTGAAAGTCCATATCTTTCTACAGATGCACAACTCGTAGAGAGGCAATCTAAAGTTCTTTTCCCAGAAGTATTAATCAGCGTAGCCAAGACACTGAAATGCCGTAGTAATATTCCATGTTATCCTTTTGGTAGTTCATTAGGTACACCAAACAGTGGGACCATAATAGCATCTCATCGCTCATTGTGGTGGACAGCATGTCGTGTCAACACCACGTTCTTGTCTGTTACAGCAACGTAGAATTAGTGCAAAAACCAAATATAGTGCTCCATGATCATGAGGATATACAGGACAAACGGATATTGCAGTAATTCCAGGTAATTAGGTTAGAAGGTGAAGGACATTAAGTTACATACTAGTCTTCATTGAGAATTACACTAGTAATGGGTGGCACTCATTGCCCCGTCATTGAACATTTCTGTACCAAGTACGTAGTATTACAGAATAATTTTCATGAGTAACTTTACAGAGAACATAGGCATTCATTGCCTAATTACCATCAGAAGTTAATTACAGAGAACATTGACATTCATTGCCTAATTACAAACCATCAGAAGTCATTTACAGAGAACATTGGCACTCATTGACTAATTACAAACCATCAGAAGTCATTTACAGCGAACATTGGCACTCATTGCCTAATTACAAACCATCAGAAGTCATTTACAGAGAACATTGGCACTCATTGCCTAATTACAAACCATCAGAAGTCATTTACAGAGAACATTGGCATTCATTGCCTAATTACAAACCATCAGAGGTCATAATTGAAAATGAGTTAATAAATGGCGTAATTAATCTAATTATAGTAAACATTGTCCTCATAGTTCATCTTATTACGTTAATCAGTGGCATTCATTTGCCAGTTACAAAGCATTTTTTTTTTGTGCTAGCAATGCATTGCGTTGGGTTCGATAATTAATAACAATATTTGCTTTTGATTTATTGCTGCAAATGAAGATGTGTAACGTCATTCGTCATGAGTCAGCTGTATCAAGATTATGAAACAAGTAGAGTATATGTAATCACATTCACAAATGACATGGGTTTAATGAACAACTGCTTATAGTACATTAATTTCATGAATAATTTCTCCTGCAAAATATACTAAAATGGATTATTAGACTGAAAGAAGAAACGCATTTTACGCTGAAAAGTAGTGAACTTCGAATTAACAGGTAGTGAAATGTGTATAAAATGTGTTCTCTAGCTGTCCTTTCCAAAACCTTCAGTCATCATACTATTCAATACAACACATACTGTCAAAACGTACTGCAACAAATACTTAAATAACTACAGAGCATAAATACATAAACTTCAACATCATCCTCATCTGTAAAGAAAAAACTTCATTATCCATCACTTCACTATCATAACTCCATTATTATCATCACCTGTAAAGAAAAACTTCATTATTCAGAGCTGCATATCCTATATCATTATTCATCACCATTCATTATCATCTGCAAAAAAAAATCACTTCATTATTCATTACACAACTATTCCTTATTTCTAGCATATTTCCTCACTAAAACTAAGATGTGAAGTTCTGTCTGACAGCCTGCATCAATCGCTTCGTATTCTGAAAGAAAAAATTAGTTAAGACTGCTATTCTACGATGTGTATAGTATATTCTTGTTAATGCTTGTTAATTCTGATCCATTTACTCTTCCTCATCAGGTTTTTGCATCTTCTTTCGTTTATTCCGTAGGTGAAATTCCCATTTCTGTTTAATTTATTTCCTTTACACGTTATTTCTTTCTGAAAATGATGAACAAAGATTAATGTCTTGCATTTAATTCATATACCCATTAGATAAAAACTGGTTTATAGTGATATAATTAATCATACAGCATAGCATGACAGAAAACGTATTATGTCAAAAAATATAGACAGTGTTCAGATGCAAAAATGTACACAGAATATCATAATGCAGCAGCAAAAAATGTAAAAATAGTCACGATGTTGAGATATCATAAGGCAAAAATGTCAAAGTCAACTGGTGTTTGTTATATCGTAAATATTTCATAGTGCATACAAACAAAACAGGAAAACAATCATACATACATGAAAAATGGAAAATATGCACGGTCTGATATATAACGAAAAGGAATGTGACCTTCTTTGTGTTCAGCTTGTATGTTGTGTAGTTAATAGAGGCGAGAATTGTAGACTTTAATGTAGAGAGAATTTAATAAAATTAATATGTCACTAGATAGAATTGCATAATTATTCATAAGATACGTAAGTTTATCCGGAAAAATGTGCACGGTCTGATGTGTAACGACAAGAAAAGCGACCTGCTAACCTTACCTTGCCGGGCACTTGCCAAGAAAAAATACGACAATCATCAGTAAGTAATCACATAAATATAATTGCATAAGTGGTCATAAAATGTGTAAGTTTATTTGGAAAAATGTGCACGGTCTAATGTGTAACGACAAGAAAAGCGACCTAATAACCTTACCTTGCCGGGCACTTGAAAAAAAAAAAAAAAAAAACCATAATCATCAGTAAGTGTTCATGTGAATATAATTGCAAAAGTGGTCATAAAAAAAATTAGGAAATGGCATTACAGTGTGATAAATCATAAAGTATGTTCATTCAATAAAGGGTTTGATATTCGATATATTGTGGTTTCCTTTCGATTTTCTGGTTCTCCAAGATTCGACGTGTACAACATTGGGGTGAGGAATGCTGCGAATCCGATATGGACCTGCGTATAGAAGTTCAAATTTACTGCACCTACCTTTTATTTTGTTGGTTAAATAGTGTGTACGTACTAATATCTTCTGTCCAACGTGAAAGTCACGGCGTATACAAACCTGTTTTTGCTGTCTTCTCCGGCGCTCTGCGGCACGTTTAATGTTGTTCAGCGCAATATCAATTATTTCATGGTGTCGTAGTCGACGAGATGTAGGAAAGTTTACTAATTCTTTAATTTTGTTATGTGGTTCAACATTTTTCAGTATAACAGACGGAGATAGCATAGTGGATTCATTTGGTATGGAATTAATTACATCCTGGAATGAGTGTATGTGTGTGTCCCAATCAATATGTTTTTTTATGGCAGTAAATTCTACACAGTTTACCAATTTCTTTCATTAATCGTTCACAAGGGTTCGAAGAAGCATGGTACCTGGATATGTAGATCGGAGAAATGTTTCTAGCTCGTAAGATACGTGTCCATATAGCAGATCGAAACTATGATCCATTGTCGGAAATTACTTTCAACATATGCCCTACATGAAATAGAAAATGTTTTACTAATGCTTTCGAAACAGTTTTAGCAGTAGCTTTGCATAACGGAGTGATGGTAACAAATTTTGAAGTGAGTTCAACAGCGACAAAGATGTAGCAAAAACCTCTATTAGTTCTGGAAATCGGACCAAAAATGTCCACAGCAGCCATATGTCTCAATTTAACAGGTACAATGGGATGTAATGGAGGAATATGAGAAGTTGTGTCTGACTTAGCTTTCTGGCAGATTTTACATGACGCTAAAACTCGTCGTATACGTTTCTCCATGTTGGCAAAATAACAGTTCTGTCTCAGTATAAGAAAACATTTTCTAGCTCCGTAATGTGCGTAACTTAAATGAGTATACCAAATTAATTTGTTAACAAGCTCGTCAAGACTGCATAATAACCAAATGTTGTTGTCAGGATGAGAGAGGCGAAACAGAATGTCATTGCGTACAATGTAATGGTTTCTAATGGTAACATTATTCCTATCTTGCCAAAGGTGTTTAATCTCTTTCCATACGTTGTCTTTACTTTGCTCTTGTGCTATGTCCTGTAATGACGACGAAATGAAATTTTCAAATGCAACTTGTTGAATGTACATGACGCTGAAATTTGCTTTGCAGAAGTTGGTTGCGATGTCTTGCTGATTGTTGCTAAGAGAACGAGATAGTGCGTCTACTACAATATTTTGTGTGCCGGGAATGTGAACAACTGTAAAATTAAATTCCTGTAAATAAAGTTTCCATCTGCGTAACCTATCGTGTGTAAATTTAGCCGAAAGTAAAAATTGTATTGCTCTATGGTCTGTGTAAACGGTGGTGTGTCTTCCATAACGAAAATGCCTAAATCTCGTAAAAGCCCAAACAACACATAATGTTTCCAGTTCTGTAACAGAATAATTTCGTTCAGCAGGTGACAAAATGCGACTCGCAAAAGCGATGTTTTTAATTACTGTAGAACCATCATCTTCAATTTCCTGAAAAATGTGTACGCCTAAAGCGGTGTTAGAACTGTCGGTGGCAATGGAAAAATTTCTAATAAGATCTGGGTGCGATAAAAGTAGTGCATTCAAAAAAGCATGTTTCACATAACGTTTTCGTGAACAAGTTTCTGCGTGTCAAAAATATTGCTTGTGTTACTGGAAGATGCGACCTGTACAGTATCTAGTCAAATTCTATCTGACGTATTATTATTATCAGGAGAATGCTGTGGCATTTCGACTATTTGAACTGTTCTGTTATTTCTTCCTGACGTATTGCGTTCTGGATGATACCTATTGTCTGGTTCATTCATGATAATTTGTTGTGGCGGATGTTCTTGCTGCTGATAAGATAGACCGTCATTAAATGTACGCTGAAAATTGTGCTCACTATTTTTACGTCTGTCATGATAGTCATTTCTATACGGCGCATTGCGATAGGGATTGAAATAGTGTGTTTTCTGTACGTAGTTATTTCCTTGTTGCTTTGCGTTACTATTTGTTGGAGCTGAGACTATACGTGCACGCGGCGAAACATTAAAGCTTGGTTGACCTTGTAGACTGCATTGTTGGTTAGGTATGCTAACCGGCTGGCTTTGATGCTATTGCGGAGAAAGACCTCTATTATTGCCAAAATGTGTTTGCTGTTGCTGATAATTTTGTACATACTGATGATTAAAATTTTCTCTGATATTAAAGTTCTCATAGTTGTCATTTCTGGAGCGTCTAATGAAAAAGTGTCACTTTCGGTGTAACTTGTCTTATCGGGTTTTCTTTACTCACTTTTCTTAATACTAGGTAGAGCAATAGTTAAAGAGCTGTTTTGATAGATATAAAGGATAGTAGAAGAGAAGGCAGCAGTGCAGAAAACTAAAGATGAAACAGCACTACCACAGCTCGGGGCCCTATGCCCGCTACGGCACATATTCATTGAAGCGTAATGAATCCCCTGAGGTTAATTACGCGCTGCAAATAAATTTCAGCTTTTGTGTTACAGGCAATGGCGGTAAAAATTCAGAAATAAATTGCTGTATCCATGCTAATTGTTGTTTCTTCATTACAGGTAATGCTATTGAAAGTACAAAAATAAATTGTCGTATACAGTTCAAATCGTGTATCTGTGCTCTGTCATTATTAAATTCCTTAGATTTTCTTACGGATAAAAATTGCTCGTAACCAACGTTATCGTCTCTGAATTTGTGAACACGTTCAGGTTTGTGTGAGAATCTGTTTGTCTGTGTCATTCTGGATTTTAAGTCGCGTAGCTTCTGTAAATTGCTTAAGTTAAACTGGCTATGGAGTATGACAAACGTTCAGAATGTGCCGCACGCTGTGACGCGTTAGCAACTGAAACAGTTTTCATTTCTGCTACTTTAATACTTTCGTCAATTTGACTGATCTGTTGTTCATATTTAGTATCGATTTCGGTATTCAGAGTGTGTGAAAGTTCAGGTGACGTTAAATTAAACTCGTCGTGTATCTGTATTGCGTTTTTAGGACATTGTTCAGCGACTGCATTCATTTCGTCTCTATGTGATTCTGTTGTGCCTACACGTGTACTACTTAATTCTTGTGCAACAGTTCCAACTTCTTCATTACTGTTATTAGCACAAGCCTTAGTATCCTCACGTAATTGTTCTTTAGTGTCATGACATTGCACGGTAACCGCTATAATCTGTTCACTAAGTTGTTCATTCTGTTCATTAAGGTTGACGTGTTTTTCGTTCGGCTGTTTAAGACTTTCAGAAAATTGTTTGTTTTGTTCTATTAATTGTTTGTTCTCTTCAGCAAGTTGTTTGTGAAAGTCGTCTTGTCCTTTTATCAATTGTTTGAAACTTTCCTTAAGTTGTTTGTTATCTTCTTTAAGGTTGTCTTGTTTTTCAAAAATTTGTCTGTTTGATTCAAGAACTTGTTGCAATAATGCCATCATTTGATCCGAACCAAAATTAGCATTTCTATTCTGTGTGCTGTTTGGTGGTGTACCTGAAATTGTCACGTTTTGTGTGACCATTTGGTCATTCTGTGATTCTTGAAAATGTTTGCTAATCGGATATACTCTGTTGGTCACTATCTCGGAATTAAATAAATCCGACACATTCTGATTGCACAGTTCGTTTTCATTAATAAAATCTGTCCGTTCGTCACGTAAATCCTGCAAACCGGGTGTGTTAAGCTGTGCAGCGCTCAATGCAACAGAACGCCCCCCGTCATCAATTGTCGTCAAATTAACAGAGAACACAATTGAATTCGTTTGTTCAACGTTAAGATAAAAATCCTTACAAGTGGTCGGTACGCACTGATTGTCAGTAAATGGAGGATTGTCATCATTATACTGCATGTCGCAAGTACTAACGGTCAAGTTGTTTAATTCGGTTATTTCACTCATTATACCTCGCGATGTACTATTAACAGTTTTCCGCGGCATTTTTACACAAATCACAGTTATTCAATAATGAAACAAAGACAATACAAAAATGCAACAAACACAAATACAACAAAGAGCAACGAATTGCCGATGATCTGTGAAAGAAAGTGACAAAATTAGTAAATGTGTTGCGCCAAGTGTTAATTACATTTAAGTAAATAAGAGCAGATATCTGACTACTCATCAGAAGATTCACAACGAAATACGATCCTGGTCCCGATGTCGCCAAGTGTAACCTCCCTGCAGATTTTTAAAAGTCAACAACAGTGAAATTGTAACCTCCCAGCAAGAATATGAAAGTCAATGTTAAGTGAAATGTTGTCTTCCCACACAAAACTGAATAACAAAATGAGAGCCAAGCGTAACTTCCTTGCAAAATTAAAGAATAGTAATTGATCATAAACCCACAATAATATTAATTAAATAATGAACCATGAACTGAATGTAACATCTCAACACAAATAATAAATCTGATAAATTTTATAAGGGCAGCTGCGCTGACCTTCGGCCCTGTGAAATAATTAAACCTGATAAATTCTTACCTCAGTAACACTGCATCTATATCTGCTCCTATTTTTCGGCACAGCTCTGTGCAATGCTGGCGTATATTTAATTTTGATTCTTGGAGGAAATGCATAGGAAATATTCTTTAAATTGAAATCAATGCTTTTTCTTCAAAAGAGTGGAAAAATTCTTTAAATTGAAATGATTACTTTTCTTTAAAAGATTTACTTGATAGAAAAATTATTATTGTGGCATTATTTGAACAAATTAATTACAATTAACATACGTTATTAACTGAGCGCAATGCTGCTTCATTACCTTCTACAATAGTACACATCGTCCACCACAATCCTGACCAGATTCGGAAGAACTGCACGCCGTCGACGCATGCCGACGCCTGCTCAGTACAACCGTCCACTCTCTACATGAAACTGCTCCAGACTGCTACTACTATCCAACTGACTACTCTCTCTGCCGACTCGCCACACACTATTCAACTCTCGCGCGGTCAAGCGCAGACTAGCCACGATAAATAACTCTCTGGTCAGAGATTCTGTCATGCCTCGCCGTCGCTGGTAATGAATACATATGTCTTTCAAATTGACCGCCCACAGGAGCAAGAGTATCTCCTCAACTACTATTCAGCAAAAGTAGTAAGAGTGTGATCCTCCACAGCAGCCGCCTGGTCCACGCATCTATGCTGACTGCTGTCCAATAGCGATGAAGGCTGAAAGTCGCACGCCAGCATCGCAGCTGGATGTCCACAGAGTGGCGACAAGTGGCCGTTCAAGATGAACACGTTTCATGCTCCATCGACCTGAAACAAACAGCCCGTAACAACGGCCATAAATGCAGAGGCCAGAGGAAGAAGCGTTACGGTCTAGGGAATGTCTCCGCGCCATTACCGGGGTGACATCGTCATTCTGAAAGGCACAGTGAATCAATACATGTATGCATCTAGCTTTGGGACCAATGTCCACAAGTACATGCTGTCTGCTTTTCTCGGCACGATGGCATCTCGCAGCAGTACAACGCAATGTGTCGAGACAGATCGCAGTACGTGCATTGCTCAGAGAGCAGCAGGTTGAGTTTACCATACCCCCCCCCCCCTTCCCTGGCCAATAGAATCCAGGGATTTAAACGCTGTCGACAAACTGTAGGACTACCTCGATCGGGCTGTTAGCGCCATGGATCCTCCACCGAGACACCTGTCGCAGCTGGCCACGGTGCCGGAGTCACCATGGCTCCACATCCGGGTCGGTACTTTGCTGAACGTCATTAACTTTCTTCCTGCACGTCTTGCAGCAGTGCGTGCAGCAGAATGCGGTTTTGATAGATGGTCACTGTAACGTCACTGGGCAGAGTAGAAGCAAAAAAGTCTCAGCAAACATAGGCTCAAAAAGGCATACCTTGACCACTTCTCCATCTTCCATACTATGCCGCAGGTCTGTTGTACTGTAAGCTCCTTGCTTCAGAAAGAGATAGTATGAGATAAAAAGGTCCATAAAGCGTGGGTTCAAAAAAATGTTCAAATGTGTATGAAATTTTATGGGATTTAACTGCTAAGGTCATCAGTCCCTAAGCTTACACACTACTTAACCTAAATTATCCTAATGACAATCACACACACCCATGCCCGATGGAGGACTCGAACCTCCGCCGGGACCAGCCGCACAGTCTATGGCTGCAACGCCTTAGACCGCTTTTTTTTTCATTTTTGTTCGTTGTTGACCGTTGGGTTTGGTCATTTCGGACGTCACATGACATCTGGTAAAGTTCGTTTGTTGACCCTTCCACTGAGTATTTTTATTACAGAGGCCGACGAGCTCTCTGACCGAACACGCTGAGCTACCGTGCCGGCTTCCACTCGGCTAATTAAAGCGTGGGTTCAAAGTGCGTACCTCAAGAGCTATGAGCTCTTGTTCTGTAGAGGGGATTTGTTTCACAGTTGCGAAGATGAATCGGCTTTTTTGTGCACAATATCATCTGCGAGAGGAGTTAGTTTTTCTCCCTTATCCGATAACGTGCTTCGGGCGCTCGTAGTCGTAGCAACCTAACTAGAAATTCTGTTCATGCAATGTGGCTTCAAATTTTAATTCCTTGGAAAATCCAAGTCGTTTGAGAAATTTTTTTGCCCATTTCTTTGTTATTGTTTATTGATTTACATACCTAATAAACCCTCCTATTCATAGCAATTTTGATGCGGAAAAAATTCAAATAAAACAACGATGCAACTGCTGATCGAACACAGGTTCATAGCCCGGCAATCAGACGTCTTCGGCGCTACACTAGCGACCCTTTCGTTTCATATAGGTACAAAGGTGCCAGTCGAATTAATTTCTTTCCTAGGTTGCTAGGAAAAATTTGTGTTCGCGGACTCCATATACGTTGATGATAAACGCTCAATTTCCAGTTACCTATCGAGCCCGTGAATTGTGAGTCAACTGCGCGTCGCGAAGTGTAGGGTTGGTTTCCTCAAAAACGGTGGTAGTGGACGTTAGGAAACAGCGTCTCGGAGTCTTTCATATTACGTAACGAATAAATCCACTACAGCTGTATTTGACAGATTCTTTGTTTGGATAAAGCAGCGCGGGATTAGCCGAGCGGTCTAGGGCTGCTGCAGTCATGGACTGTGCGGCTGGTCCCGGTGGAGGTTCGAGTCCTCGCTCGGGCATGTGTGTGTGTGTTTGTACTTAGGATAATTTCGGTTAAGTCGTGTGTAAGCTTAGGAACTGATGATCTTAGCAGTTAAGTCCCATAAGATTTCACACACATTTGAACTTTTTTTTTAAACTGTACACACGACCCTGGTTTCAGAATGTCCGTCCTATCTCCAGGCGCTAAACAAGCTAAACTATGGGGGTATCTTTGAAAAATCAATTAAAATTAAAAAAGGCCCATGAAAATGTGAACATCAGATTTCATATTGATTGCGTACAGAAAATTCGAAGCATTCACGTAAAAAAATAAAATAAAAGAATGAAAACAGCAAATTGATGAAGTAGCATGCGAGATCGCGCGAAGGTGAGGCCTGAAAGGGATCTCTCACTCAACCAGTTACACACCGGGTGAACCGGGTCTAACCGAAAAAAACAAAATGTAATAAAAAATGAAGACACGCTGCTAACATGAGGTGTAACCTAGGAACCAGCTGCGAACGACTAGATGTATGTGCGGTTCGCACGGCAGTCTGCTCACCGGCTTTGTTGGGCTTCCATGGTAAGCGGCAGGATGGGCACTTATATGGTTAGCTACTTTTGAGGCCTACAAATTGGCATTCTGCGACTTATATTCCTTCATTTTAATCTCTTAAGATCGTGCCACATGTCTAGTCGTTCGCAACTGGTACGTATGTTACATTATAGTGGCAATGTGTGCTTATTTGTTGTTACATTCGTGTTTTTCCGGTTACGCCCCGTTTACCCGGTGTGGTACTCATTGACTCAGAGAGGGTTCCATGCCTCATCCGCACGGGATCTTGCATGATAGTTGCTAAATTTACTAATTTTTTCATGGTTGGTAAGACTGTCTCGTACGCTATCAAGGTATAACCTAATGTGCACATGTCTGTGAGTCCTATTAATGTTAATTAATTCTATGTAGAATCCCTCTAATTTCTCTTTTATTTTGCAGCAGCTGAAGATGGGATTACATCCTGAAACTCGGGTCGTATGTAGGATTTTATCCAAATAAAGTACACTACTGGCCGTTAACATTGCTACACCAAGAAGAAATGCAGACGGTAAACGGGTATTCATTGGACAAATATACTACGCTAGAACTGACATGTGATTACATTTACACGCAATTCGGGTGCGTAGACCCTAAGAAATCACTACCCAGAACAACCACCTCTGACCGTAATAACGGCGTTGATACGCCTGGGCATTGAGTCAAACAGAGCTTGGATGGCGTGTACAGGTACAGCTGCCCATGCAGCTTGAACACGATACCACAGTTCATCAAGAGTAGTGACTGGCATATTGTGACGAGCCAGTTGCTCGGCCACCATTGACCAGACGTGTTCAGTTGGTGAGAGATCTGGAGAATGTACTGGCGAGGGAAGCAGTCGAACATTTTCTACATCCAGAAAGGCCCGTACAGGTACTGCAACATGCGGCCGTGCATTATCCTGTTGAAATGTAGGGTTTCGCAGGGATCGAATGAAGGGTAGAGCCACGGGTCGTAACACATCTGAAATGTAACGTCCACTGTTCAAAGTGCCGTCAATGCGAACAAGAGGTGACCGACACGTGTAACCAATGGCACCCCATACCATCACACCGGGTGATAGGCCAGTATGGCTATGACGAATACACGCTTCCAATGTGCGTTCGCCGCGATGTCGCCAAACACGGATGCGACCATCATGATGCTCTAAACAGAACTTGGATTCATCCGAAAAAATGACGTTTTGCCATTCGTGCAGCCAGGTTCGTCGCTCAGTACACCATCGCAGGCGCTCCTGTCTGTGATGCACCGTCAAGGGTAACCGTAGCCATGGTCTCCGAGCTGATAGTCTATACTGCTGCAAACGTCTTCGAACTGTTCCTGCAGATGGTTGTCGTCTTGCAATGTCCCATATGTTGACTCAGAGATCGAGACGTGGGTGCACGATCCGTTACAGCCATGCGGATAAGATGCCTGTCATCTCGACTGCTAGTGATGCGAGGCCGTTGGGAACCAGTACGGCGTTCCATATTACCCTCCTGAACTCACTGATTCCATATTCTGCTAACAGTCATTTTCTCTCGACCAACGCGAGCAGCAATGTCGCGACACGATAAACCAAAATCGTGATAGGCTACAATCCGACCTTTATCAAAGTCGGAAACGTGATGGTACGCATTTCTCCTCCTTACACGAGGCATCACAACAACGTTTCACCAGGCAACGCCGGGCAACTGCTGTTTGTGTATGAGAAATTGGTTGGAAAGTTTCCTCATGTCAGCACGTTGTAGGTGTCGCCACCGGCGCCAACCTTGTGTAAATGCTCTGAAAACCTAATAATTTGCATATCACAACATCTTCTTCCTGTCGGTTAAATTTCGCGTCTCTAGCACATCATCTTCGTGGTGTAGTAGTTTTAATGTCCAGTAGTGTATTTGCCTTTACAACTGCAGCGGATCTATTCATAAGGAAAAATTTTAGCAACAATTGTGGATGTCCCGCAAAGAGTATATTATGTCTTTCACTTTAGGTTGTATAGAAGTGAGTTGGGAGAAATGAGCCGAATCTGTTGATCGTATCTGAGGGTTTCCATGTTAGTACCATATCTGACCCCCCCCCCCCCCTCAATGAACCATGGACCTTGCCGTTTGTGGGGAGGCTTGCGTGCCTCAGCGATACAGATGGCCGTACCGTACGTGCAACCACAACGGAGGGGTATCTGTCGAGAGGCCAGACAAACATGTGGTTCCTGAAGAGGGGCAGCAGCCTTTTCAGTAGTTGCAGGGGCAACAGTTTGGATGATTGACTGATCTGGCCTTGTAACATTAACCAAAACGGCCTTGCTGTGCTGGTACTGCGAACGGCTGAAAGCCAGGGGAAAATAAAGCCGTAATTTTTCCCGAGGACATGCAGCTTTACTGTATGATTAAATGATGATGGCGTCCTCTTGGGTAAAATATTCCGGAGGTAAAATAGTCCCCCATTCGGATCTCTGGGCGGAGACTACTCAAGAGGACGTCGTTATCAGGAGAAAGAAAACTGGCATTCTACGGATCGGAGCGTGGAATATCAGATCCCTTAATCGGGCAGGTAGGTTAGAAAATTTAAAAAGGGAAATGGATAGGTTAAAGTTAGATATAGTGGGAATTAGTGAAGTTCGGTGGCAGGAGGAACAAGACTTTTGGTCAGGTGATTACAGGGTTATAAATACAAAATCAAACAGGGGTAATGCAGGAGTAGGTTTAATAATGAATAAAAAAATAGGAGTGCGGGTTAGCTACTAAAAACAGCATAGTGAACGCATTATTGTGGCCACGATAGACACAAAGCCCATGCCTACTACAGTAGTACAAGTTTATATGCCAACTAGCTCTGCAGATGATGAAGAAATTGATGAAATGTATGACGAGATAAAAGAAATTATTCAGGTAGTGAAGGGAGACGAAAATTTAATAGTCATGGGTGACTGGAATTCGTCAGTAGGAAAAGGGAGAGAAGGAAACATAGTAGGTGAATATGGATTGGGGGGAAGAAATGAAAGAGGAAGCCACCTTGTAGAATTTTGCACAGAGCATAACTTAATCATAGCTAACACTTGGTTCAAGAATCATAATAGAAGGTTGTATACCTGGAAGAATCCTGGAGATAGTAAAAGGTATCAGATAGATTATATAATGGTAAGACAGAGATTTAGGAACCAGGTTTTAAATTGAAAGACATTTACAGGGGCAGATGTGGATTCTGACCACAATCTATTGGTTATGAACTGCAGATTGAAACTGAAGAAACTGCAAAAAGGTGGGAATTCAAGGAGATGGGACCTGGATAAACTGAAAGAACCAGAGGTTGTAGAGAGTTTCAGGGAGAGCATAAGGGAACAATTGACAGGAATGGGGGAAAGAAATACAGTAGAAGAAGAATGGGTAGCTCTGAGGGATGAAGTAGTGAAGGCAGCAGAGGATCAAGTAGGTAACAAGACGAGGGCTAATGGAAATCCTTGGGTAACAGAAGAAATATTGAATTTAATTGATGAAAGGAGAAAATATAAAAATGTAGTAAATGAAGCAGGCAAAAAGGAATACAAACGTCTCAAAAATGAGATCAACAGGAAGTGCAAAATGCCTAAGCAGGGATGGCTAGAGGACAAATGTAAGGATGTAGAGGCTTGTCTCACTAGGGGTAAGATAGGTACTGCCTACAGGAAAATTAAGGAGACCTTTGGAGAGAAGAAAACCACTTGTATGAATATCAAGAGCTCAGATGGCAACCCAGTTCCAAGCAAAGAAGGGAAGGCAGAAAGATGGAAGGAGTATATAGAGGTTTAATACAAGGGCGATGTACTTGAGGACAATATTATGGAAATGGAAGAGGATGTAGATGAAGATGAAAAGGGAGATAAGATACTGCGTGAAGAGTTTGACCGAGCACTGAAGGACCTGAGTCGAAACAAGGCCCCGGGAGTAGACAACATTCCATTAGAACTACTGATGGCCTTGGGGAAGCCAGTCATGACAAAACTCTACCATCTGGTGAGCAAGATGTATGAGACAGGCGAGATACTAACAGACTTCAAGAAGAATATAGTAATTCCAATCCCAAAGAAAGCAGGTGTTGACAGATGTGAAAATTACCGAACTATCAGTTTAATAAGTCACAGCTGCTAAATACTAACGCGAATTATTTACAGACGAATGAAAAAACTGGTAGAAGCGGACCTCGGGGAAGATCACTTTGGATTCCGTGGAAATGTTGGAACACGTGAGGCAATACTAACCTTACGACTTATCTTAGAAGAAAGATTAAGAAAAGGCAAACCTACGTATCTAGCATTTGTAGACATAGAGAAAGCTATTGACAACGTTAACTGGAATACTCTCTTTCAAATTCTGAAGGTGGCAGGGGTAAAATACAGGGAGCGAAAGGCTATTTACAATTTGTACAGAAACCAGCTGGCAGTTATAAGAGTCGAGGGGCATGAAAGGGAAGCAGTGGTTGGGAAAGGAGTGAGACAAGGTTGTAGCCTCTCCCCGATGTTATTCAATCTGTATATTGAGCAAGCAGTAAAGGAAACAAAAGAAAGATTCGTAGTAGGTATTAAAATTCATGGAGAAGAAATAAAAACTTTGAGGTTCGCCGATGACATTGTAATTCTGTCAGAGACAGCAAAGGACTTGGAAGAGCAGTTGAACGGAATGGACAGTGTCTTGAAAGGAGGATATAAGATGAACATCAACAAAAGCAAAACGAGGATAATGGAGTGTCGTCAAATCAAATCGTGTGATGCTGAGGGGATGTTGTTGTTGTGGTCTTCAGTCCTGAGACTGGTTTGATGCAGCTCTCCATGCTACTCTATCCTGTGCAAGCTTCTTCATCTCCGAGTACCTACTGCAACCTACATCCTTCTGAATCTGCTTAGTGTATTGATCTCTTGGTCTCCCTCTACGATTTTTACCCTCCACGCTGCCCTCCAATGCTAAATTTGTGATCCCCTGATGCCTCAAAACATGTCCTACCAACCGATCCCTTCTCCTAGTCAAGTTGTGCCACAAACTTCTCTTCTCCCCAATCCTATTCAATACCTCCTCATTAGTTACGTGATCTACCCACCTTATCTTCAGCATTCTTCTGTAACACCACATTTCGAAAGCTTCTATTCTCTTCTTGTCCAAACTGGTTATCGTCCATGTTTCACTTCCATACATGGCTACACTCCATACAAATACTTTCAGAAACGACTTCCTGACACTTAAATCTATACTCGATGTTAACAAATTTCTCTTCTTCAGAAACGCTTTCCTTGCCATTGCCAGTCTACATTTTATATCCTCTCTACTTCGATTATCATCAGTTATTTTACTCCCTAAATAGCAAAACTCCTTTACTACTTTAAGTGTCTCATTTCCTAATCTAATCCCCTCAGCATCACCCGATTTAATTTGACTACATTCCATTATCCTCGTTTTGCTTTTGTTGATGTTCATCTTATATCCTCCTTTCAAGACACTGTCCATTCCGTTCAACTGCTCTTTTAAGTCCTTTGCTGTCTCTGACAGAATTACAATGTCATCGGCGAACCTCAAAGTTTTTACTCCTTCTCCATGAATTTTAATACCTACTCCGAATTTTTCTTTTGTTTCCTTTACTGCTTGCTCAATATACAGATTGAATAACATCGGGGAGAGGCTACAACCCTGTCTCACTCCTTTCCCAACCACTGCTTCCCTTTCATGCCCCTCGACTCTTATAACTGCCATCTGGTTTCTGTACAAATTGTAAATAGCCTTTCGCTCCCTGTATTTTACCCCTGCCACCTTCAGAATTTGAAAGAGAGTATTCCAGTTAACGTTGTCAATAGCTTTCTCTAAGTCTACAAATGCTAGAAACGTAGGTTTGCCTTTTCTTAATCTTTCTTCTAAGATAAGTCGTAAGGTTAGTATTGCCTCACGTGTTCCATCATTTCTACGGAATCCAAACTGATATTCGCCGAGGTCCGCTTCTACCAGTTTTTCCATTCGTCTGTAAAGAATTCGCGTTAGTATTTTGCAGCTGTGACTTATTAAACTGATAGTTCGGTAATTTTCACATCTGTCAACACCTGCTTTCTTTGGGATTGGAATTATTATATTCTTCTTGAAGTCTGTGGGTATTTCGCCTGTCTCATACATCTTGCTCACCAGATGATAGAGTTTTGTCATGACTGGCTCTCCCAAGGCCATCAGTAGTTCTAATGGAATGTTGTCTACTCCCGGGGCCTTGTTTCGACTCAGGTCTTTCAGTGCTCTGTCAAACTCTTCACGCAGTATCTTATCTCCCATTTCATCTTCATCTACATCCTCTTCCATTTCCATAATACTGTCCTCAAGTACATCGCCCTTGTATAAACCCTCTATATACTCCTTCCACCTTTCTGCCTTCCCTTCTTTGCTTAGAACTGGGTTGCCATCTGAGCTCTTGATATTCATACAAGTGGTTCTCTTCTCTCCAAAGGTCTCTTTAATTTTCCTGTAGGCAGTATCTATCTTACCCCTAGTGAGACAAGCCTCTACATCCTTACATTTGTCCTCTAGCCATCCCTGCTTAGCCATTTTGCACTTTCTGTCGATCTCATTTTTGAGACGTTTGTATTCCCTTTTGCCTGCTTCATTTAATGCATTTTTATATTTTCTCCTTTCATCAATTAAATTCAATATTTCTTCTGTTACCCAAGGATTTCTATTAGCCCTCGTCTTGTTACCTACTTGATCCTCTGCTGCCTTCACTACTTCATCCCTCAGAGCTACCCATTCTTCTTCTACTGTATTTCTTTCCCCCATTCCTGTCAATTGTTCCCTTATGCTCTCCCTGAAACTCTCTACAACCTCTGGTTCTTTCAGTTTATCCAGGTCCCATCTCCTTAAATTCCCACCTTTTTGCAGTTTCTTCAGTTTCAATCTGCAGTTCATAACCAATAGATTGTGGTCAGAATCCACATCTGCCCCTGTAAATGTCTTTCAATTTAAAACCTGGTTCCTAAATCTCTGTCTTACCATTATATAATCTATCTGATACCTATTAGTATCTCCAGGATTCTTCCAGGTATACAACCTTCTTTTATGATTCTTGAACCAAGTGTTAGCTATGATTAAGTTATGCTCTGTGCAAAATTCTACAAGGCGGCTTCCTCTTTCATTTCTTCCCCCCAATCCATATTCACCTACTATGTTTCCTTCTCTCCCTTTTCCTACTGACGAATTCCAGTCACCCATGACTATTAAATTTTCGTCTCCCTTCACTACCTGAATAATTTCTTTTATCTCGTCATACATTTCATCAATTTCTTCATCATCTGCAGAGCTAGTTGGCATATAAACTTGTACTACTGTAGTAGGCATGGGCTTTGTGTCTATCTTGGCCACAATAATGCGTTGACTATGCTGTTTGTAGTAGCTAACCCGCAGTCCTATTTTTTTTTATTCATTATTAAACCTACTCCTGCATTACCCCTATTTGATTTTGTATTTATAACCCTGTAATCACCTGACCAAAAGTCTTGTTCCTCCTGCCACCGAACTTCACTAATTCCCACTATATCTAACTTTAACCTATCCATTTCCCTTTTTAAATTTTCTAACCTACCGGCCCGATTAAGGGATCTGACATTCCACGCTCCGATCCGTAGAATGCCAGTTTTCTTTCTCCTGATAACGACGTCCTCTTGAGTAGTCCCCGCCCGGGGATCCGAATGGGGGACTGAGGGGATTAGATTAGGAAATGAGACACTTAAAGTAGTAAAGGAGTTTTGCTATTTAGGGAGCAATATAACTGATGATGGTCGAAGTAGGGAGGATATAAAATGTAGACTGGCAATGACAAGGAAATCGTTTTTGAAGAAGAGAAATTTGTTAACAATGAGTATAGATTTAAGTGTCAGGAAGTCGTTTCTGAAAGTATTTGTATGGAGTGTAGCCATGTATGGAAGTGAAACATGGACGATAACCAGTTTGTACAAGAAGAGAATAGAAGCTTTCGAAATGTGGTGCTACAGAAGAATGCTGAGGATAAGGTGGGTAGATCACGTAACTAATGAGGAGGTATTGAATAGGATTGGGGAGAAGAGAAGTTTGTGGCACAACTTGACTAGAAGAAGGGATCGGTTGGTAGGACATGTTTTGAGGCATCAAGGGATCGCAAATTTAGCATTGGAGGGCAGCGTGGAGGGTAAAAATCGTAGAGGGAGACCAAGAGATCAATACACTAAGCAGATTCAGAAGGATGTAGGTTGCAATAGGTACTGGGAGATGAAGAAGCTTGCGCAGGATAGAGTAGCATGGAGAGCTGCATCAAACCAGTCTCAGGACTGAAGACCACAACAACAACAATCATATCTGACACGTGAGCTAGGTACAGAATTGAAACGAAGACGAGTCGGACGGCTTTCTCCGAGCAGTGATTCGCACAGGACGTAGAGTGGGTACTTATCACACTTTCCCAGTCGTAAAATTGCGACTGTAGAAGTGTACCCTGTACCATAGATAGGACGGGTCGTAAGATAGGCACGGCTTCCTCTGCTTCTTCCCATTTGGTGTTTCGCGGTGCGGAACTCGGGGGTTTACTGCAAGGGAGTGGCCGGAGCCTTACCTGGTCCGGTGCGACGTTAAGAAGAACAAAACACCGGTGCGCCGGCGCCGGCGTCGGCGCGGGCTGCGCGCTCTGTGATCTGGCAAATTGAAACAGGATCCCCGCTAATGCGGCGGCGCGAGGGATCCGCGCCGGATGAGGCTGCAGCCAGCTCCCAATCGCCTCCTCGGCGAGGCCTTCCGCTCCGCCCCTGGGACTCAAGTACTTTGCCGCCAGAGCCCGCTCACTTGGCGCCCTTTCGTTGTTGCCGCCGGCTTTGCGTTCGACGACGAGGAAAGGCTTCTAATTCGTGGCTGCTCCTATTTCTACTGTGTGTGTAGCGACGCTTTTCTCCCAGACGGAGCAGTTTACTGGTAGCGAGCTCCTTCACAGTACGTCTGCACCTACGGGGTTGACCCACAAGTTCTGACTTTGTTTTCATTTTTTATAAACTTAGTATTTCACAAAAATAGACAACAAATAAATAAAAATCAATCAATAATGTACTCTCCATTATTTCTTACAACTACGTCCCAAATTCAACAAGCTGTTCGATGCGTTGACGATAAAGAATCAGCTGGTTTCCACTCGGAGAAGTTATCACATTTTCATGTGATTACTGACTGAATTACTCTGTACTGTAGAGGAGTCGGAAGATAAGGGATTCCGAAGGTGCGAAGTCGGGATAAGGCGGAGGGTGTGGCAGCAGTTCCCAGCCATCTTTTGCACGGCTTCCTTGAAGATGTGAGGGCGTTGTAGCATTGCAGAAGAACTCCATGCCGGCGATCAGACCGGTTTTGCTGCCTAGCGTTGTTGAGTCGTTGCATTCACAGAGGGGGAAGTTCTGCATTCACTGTTTGGTTTCGATCAGGTAGCTCGTGGTGGATCACCCCTTCCCAGTCTCATGGTATGCGCAACATCCATCTGCACGGCTAGAGCTCTTGTGTAGCTAGCGGTCTCACCAGTATGTCGGGGCTGAGCGATTCTTTAAACAACTTCAACATCTACATCTACGTGATCACTCTGCTATTCACAATAAAGTGCCCGGCAGAGGATTCAGTGAACCACCTTCAAGCTGTCTCTCTACCGTTCCACTCTCGAACGGCACGCGGGAAAACGAGCACTTAAATTAAAAAAAATATGTTCAAATGTATGTGAAATCTTATGGGACTTAACTGCTAAGGTCATCAGTCCATAAGCTTACACACTACTTAACCTAAATTATCCTAAGGACAAACACACACACCCATGCCCGAGGGAGGACTCAAACCTTAAATTTTTCTGTGGGAGCCCTGATTTCTCTTATTTTATCCTGATGATCATTTCTCCCTATATAGGTGGGTGCCAATAGAATGTTTTCGCAATCTGAGGACAATACTGGTGATTGAAATTTCATGAGAAAATTCCGTCGCAACGAAAATCGTCGCCACTCCAATTCACGTATCATGCCTGTGTCATATTGACTTTACGTCGGCGGTAACGACTGCGTAGAAAAATCGCTGCTTGTGTCCCTGAGTTGACCGATGACAAGCAAGCAAACCGTCGGAGACTGAAGCTCGATGATTCTGTTGTTGTCGGTCATAGCATGAGTGAGCCATGGGACCAAATTCTGAACCTTTCCCATCGAGTGAAGGTGGACACTAAGGTACAGTGGGAGCATTCCATTATCTCTGACAGTACTCATGTCGTCTGGTATGCATCTTCGTAAATAAGAAGATTCAGTCGATCCTCGTTGAAATGAATGGGGCGTCCAGTGAGATACATGTCTTTAAGATCTGAAATGCCGCACGTGAATCGCCTGAACCAATTTTCAACCGTCCTAAGAGGTTTTGCTTCATAAATCTCTCGAGAAGCTTCTTTACCTTTGCCACCTCGATTAAACGTAAAAAGCACAAGCCGTCGAAAATGCTGTTTTTTGTCGACTTGCCACTCAATTTCAATGACGTGAAAATAACAGAAAGTATATCAGTATATTAAAATTTAATATACCTTTCTGCAAAGGACTTAATTCTCTATGGAGTAACATAAAATGTACTGCCAAAATATTTTATTTTTCATCCAAAGTTTTCGCTTCAAAAAGTCGCCAACTTCAAAACATCAGTATTTCGCAAACCACCAGACGACGTGTGACGGGGTATACTTCTGCTGTCACTAACAGATCCCCCCTTCCCTACTCCTTTCGCGAGTGGTACGTGCGTAGAATGTCGGTAAGTCTCTCTATTAGCTCTAATTTCTAGAATTTTCTCTTTGTGGTCATTTCATGAGACGTATGTCGGAGGAAGTAATACGTCATCCACCTCTTCCCGGGAATATTCTCTGGAAATTTCCGTGGTAAAACTCTCCATGATTCACAACGCCTGTTTTGTAGCTTCTGCCTCTGTAGTTTGTTGAGCACCTCAGCAACGGTCTCGCGTGGACTAAACGGCCCCGTGACGAAACGTGACGCTGTTCGTTGGATCTCATCTCTTCTATCAGTCCCACCTGACAAGGGTCACAGACTGATGAACAACACTCAAATACCGGTAGAAAGACCGCCTTGTAAGCCACTTGTTTAATGAATGTATTACATTTTCTTAAGTTTCTTCCCGTGAATCTCATGCTGACATCTGCTTTTATTAATATTTGTATTATGTGATCATTCCACTTAAGGTCGCTCCGGATAGATACTTGTAGATATTTTGAGGTAGGTACTATTTCCAGCAATTTGTCATCAATAGTGTGAGAGCCCTGAAAAGGACAGCAGCAAGACAGTCGAAACGTCGGCAATACAGCTGTTTTAGTAGTTACAATGAGGTGGCCCTGTACCCTAAATTATTTTATCCAAAATGATAGCTGTTGTGGGCGGCTAAGAACTTATACCAATAGTGTACTTGAACACAAGTGAATATCTTTTCCTATGTACCAGCAATACGTTACTTTTTTTTACATTCATGGTCAACTACCAATCTCGGAACCGTTCATCAAACCTCTGTAGGTCGTTCTGCAAATTGTAGCTGTCTGCTGGCGTTGATACCTTCTTACAGACAACCAAGTCATCAGGCAATGCCTGAAAGAGTTTCCGGCACATTCTACGAGATCATTTTCACACATTGTAAACAGTGACGGTCCTATCACACTTCCTTCTGGTAGTCCCGAAATTACCTCTGCATGTGTCGATTTTGTCCCGTTAAGGGGCGGAAAGAACTGAACTCAAGAAACTGCAAAAAGGTGGGAATTTAAGGAGATGGGACCTGGATAAACTGAAAGAACCAGAGGTTGTACAGAGTTTCAAGGAGAGTATAAGGGAACAATTGACAGGAATGGGGGAAAGAAGTAGAGTAGAAGAAGAATGGGTAGCTCTGAGGGATGAAGTATGGAAGGCAGAAGAGGATCAAGTAGGTAAAAAGACGAGGGCTAGTAGAAATCCTTGGGTAACAGAAGAAATATTGAATTTAATTGATGAAAGGAGAAAATATAAAAATGCAGTAAATGAAGCAGGCAAAAAGGAATACAAACGTCTCAAAAATGAGATTGACAGGAAGTGAAAAATGGCTAAGCAGGGATGGCTAGAGGACAAATGTGAGGATGTAGAGGCTTGTCTCACCAGGGGTAAGATAGATACTGCCTAAAGCAAAATTAAAGAGACCTTTGGAAAAAAGAGAACCACTTTTATGAATATCAAGAGTTCAGATGGAAACCCAGTTCTAAGCAAAGAAGGGAAAACAGAAAGGTGGAAGGAGAATATAGAGGGTCTATACAAGTGCGATGGAATTGAGGACAATATTATGGAAATGGAAGAGCATGTAGATGAAGATGAAGTGGGAGATATGATACTGCGTGAAGAGTTTGACGGAGCACTGAAAGACCTGAGTCGAAACAAGGCCCCGGGAGTAGACAACATTCCATTAGAACTACTGATTGCCTTGGGAGAGCCAGTCCTGACAAAACTCTACCATCTGGTGAGCAAGAAATATGAGACAGGCGAAATACCCTCAGACTTCAAGAAGAATATAATAATTCCAATCCCAAAGAAAGCAGGCGTTAACAGAGAGCAAAATTACCGAACTATCAGTTTAATAAATCACGGCTGCAAAATACTAACGCGAATTCTTTACAGACGAATGGAAAAACTGGTAGAAGCCGACCTCGGCGAATATCAGTTTGGATTCCGTAGAAATGTTGGAACACGGGAGGCAATAATGACCCTACGACTTATCCTAGTAGCTAGATTAAGGAAATGCAAACCTACGATTCTAGCATTTGTAGACTTAGAGAAAGCTTTTGACAATGTTAACTGGAATACTCTCTTTCAAATTCTGAAGGTGGCAGGGGTAAAATACAGGGAGCGAAAGGCTATTTACAATTTGTACAGAAACCAGATGGCAGTTATAAGAGTCGAGGGACACGAAAGGGAAGCAGTGGTTGGGAAGGGAGTGAGACACGGTTGTAGCTTCTCCCCGATGTTCTTCAATCTGTATATTGAGCAAGCAGTGAAGAAAACACAAGAAAAATTTGGAGTAGGTGTTAAAATCCATGGAGAAGAAATAAAAACTTTGAGGTTTGCCGATGGCATTGTAATTCTGTCAGAGATAGAAAAGGACTTGGAAGCGCGGTTGAACGGAATGGATATTGTCTTGAAAGGAGGATATAAGATGAACATCAACAAAAGCAAAACGAGGATAATCTAAGGTAGTCGAATTAAGTCGGGTGATGCTGAGGGAATTAGATTAGGAAATGAGACACTTAAAGTAGTAAAGGAGTTTTGCTATTTGGGGAGCGAAATAACTGATGATGGTCGAATTAGGGAGGCTATAAAATGTAGACTGGCAATGGCAAGGAAAGCGTTTCTGAAGAAGAGAAATTTGTTAACATCGAGTAAAGATTTAAGTGTCAGGAAGTCGTTTCTGAAAGTATTTGTATGTAGTCTATGGAAGTGAAACATGGACGATAAATAGTGTGGACAAGAAGAGAATAGAAGCTTTTGAAATGTAGTGCTATAAAAGAATGCTGAAGATTGGATGGGTAAATCACATAATTAATGAGGAGGTATTGAATAGGATTGGGGAGAAGACAAATTTGTGGCACAACTTGACTAGAAGAAGGGATCGGTTGGTAGGACATGTTCTGAGGCATCAAGGGATCGCCAATTTAGTATTGGAGGGCAGCGTGGGGGATAAAAATCGTAGAGGGAGACCAAGAGATGAATACACTAAGCAGATTCAGAAGGATGTAGGTTGCAATAGTTACTGGGAGATAAAGAAGCTTGCACAGGATAGAGTAGCATGGAGAGCTGCATCAAACCAGTCTCAGGACTGAAGACCACAACAACAACTACAACAAGGGCGGAGTGTTGAGTCCTGTCTACAAGAAAGTCTTTAATCAAATAACTAATATGTTCCGCTACTTAGCATGTTCGTATTTTTCATTTCTCTAATTGGCAATGTTAGGTGGTGACGAATGTCTTTCTGAAGTCAAGGAACATGTCATTGACTTGAGCGCCGAAGTCTAGAGCGCTGTATGTCTTACGGCGGAACAGAGCGAGCTGAGTTTCACAAGATCTCTGCTTGTGAAAACTATGTTGATTTTTTTAGAGGAGGTCCTTTGACACCCTTCGTTGCTCCAGCGAACTACGATTAACCATTCCTAGAAGCGGAGCAACTTCTTTCCCATAATTTCTGTAAAATCTTAACGGTATCTAGGTATCTCATCTGGTCCTGAAGCCTCCCCACAACAAAGTGATTGTAGTTGTTTCCTGATCTCAGTATCTGTAATTTCGAAAGGACCGAAATGAGGAATCGTACTGCGAAGGATCTTGTTGTGATCCACCGCGATGAAACAATTTCGGAAGACTGAATCCTGTATTTCGGTCTTGTCTCTGTCATTTTCCGTATCGGTGTCATTATGGTCACTGAGTGGCTGAATAGATGATTTCTAAAAGCATACTGATTTTATGTAAGTCCAAAAGTTTCACAGTTTTCAGTCAGTTCGCTTGTCGAGCTGCTTGTAAAGATCGAACGCCAAGAAAAGGTCATAAGCGCAGAGTATAGGGAAATGTTATATGACCCTGAGATTAGTGTACAGAAGCAACTATTTTCACATGTTTAGAATCCCTGGTATGCCTGAAATTTGATGAATAATCTGCCCCTAACATATACCACAAGGGATACACTATCAGATATTCGGGGTATCTGAGGGGGAACGGGAAATATTCCGGTATATCGTAGTATAGACGAATTTGAATAAAATGTGCCATACAATTTGTGTCCGTGTTGAATACGTTTCACGTTCCCTCGTTTATGAAACTGATATGGTTTAAAAATTTGCGATTGATTAGAACAAAAGCGGACATACGCATACTTTACGAATAGTTTTACTAGCTCAGTACATACATAGGTTTACACCAAGAGGAAGAGCCAATTAAAAACTGACTTTTGCAAGGTAATATCGAACAACCAGCTTTATGCGGTAGGCAGTCGTCTATCTGGTGGGGTACAGGTCTACCTCATAATGCCGCATACTTGAAGTCCAGACACACGTCACCGTGCTGTTAACATACCTGCCCTCACCTGCGATGGAGTTATTTTAATGCTGCACTCCCATATGTCAACCTGACAGAACATTCCATGAATGCACCACTCTCGAAAGAATCGGTACACGTTTAAGGAAAGAACAAGCAACTGTGGTAAAATCAAATACTTTATTGAGGCCCTACGTTCTTCAATTAAGTTTGTCTTCTTACGCTACTATATTTGTGCAAGACTGACAAAAGCACTCATCAGAATCTATGGAGGTTGTTAGGCTGAAACTAATTTCCATTGGCAAGACAATGCTGCACACATAATTACAAACAATATGCAGCTCTGCTACGTGGGACTTACACATGAACAGCCAGGATAGTTTTGGATCTAGGTCACACAATTTCTTCAAAATACAAAATACGCTAACCCCAAAGTCGAGAACAACCAAACGCTGCTGCAACATTGAGGCATTACACAGCTGGATAATTAGTATCTCCCAACGTAGGGACATTTTGGTTGAGTCGCGACGTGTGATGCACCTTAATCTTTGTTCAATTAACTTATCTCTGTATAAGACTGTAGGTACTGTCACCAGCAAAAATACATTTTGCAGCAGCAATTAAAAGCACTACCTGTGCACTTGTGCACATTTATCAACAGCAACGGAACACACAAATATTGTGATGCAACCACGGTCGACTGACATCAGGCATACGTCTCACCTCAAACGAGTTCTGACGTGCTCTTCTTACACAACAGTCTGCTACCCCGACTAACAACTTTTGGGGCATTTCTGTCCTCAGACAAGCCACATTAACAATTATTTTCCTATCAGTTCTATTTATAATCTGCGACCAGTTGTAATCATCGGTTACGACGACAATATCGCCGCAGCACAGATCCGTCTGCTTGTGAATATAACAGTTACTCTGACTGGAAAGACTGCTGTACTCTGACGTGAATCTATCATTCTGCAATGAACGAAGTGCTAGTGTTGCGAAAGTATCAAATACACTTCAGCTTTGTGCACTCTCATTGTTAATAAAATTAAGTATTTACCACATTCAGGTTTTAATGAATTTCCTATAGTTAGTGCGTATGTTGTATTACCTGCTCGATCTCTTCCCGAAGTGATACAGTTACTACAATACACCACTAAAGGCTTAGAAAATGATTAAACTGGCACCAAGGAGACTCAGTGTTCTAGTTTCCCATGACACACCTCTTAGGTTGGGAACCATACGACGGGAGAATCAGTGAGATAATTGTGGGAGAAGGGAGACCAAGACAGTATCCCATTCACTTGGGACCTTAGAGAAGACCGCAGGCTGCTCTTCCGTAAGAGTCTTGGAGGAGACAAGATGCTCGCTAATAGCGGCTGCCTTGAGACGCTTGCTTTGCCACTTCCAACTTATCCACGCTATGCTGGTAATCTCTTTGTAATGTTCCGAGATTCACTGCCTGTTCTACCTTACTCTCTGATATTTATAGGATACTCTGCATTTGGTCCGCCACCGAATCATTTTGATCACGAGACCAAGCAATCGTACTGTCATTTTCAGCACAGAAAATCACGCCACTATCATTGCGCAATTGTTTGACATATATAATAATTAATTCTTTCTAACTTTTCTGTTAGCATGTTGTAGAATTTGGAAAGAAATAACGTTTGCAGGACTTACAGAATATATTTTTTAAGTTGTAATATGTTTTGGGACGTTTTGTAGGCCAGCAGGGAATTAAGATAGGAAGGTCAAAATTAGGAAAAACATGTAAATTTGACATGTGAAAAGCTACCATTAGTCTTCTCTGTATAAAATTTAGAATGAGTAAATAGAGTATAAACATGAGGTTTGCAGATTTTAGTAGAATCAGTGTGGATTAACTGCTTTTCATCTAAAATCTTTTTTGGGTATGGTACCACTTCATACTGAGAAGAGCAGTTATTAGTTTTTCTTAACAGTATACACGTCTCCGGCATATAGTCTCATTGACTGGAGTGGACGTATCTTGAGCTATGAGTTACGCTTTGAACTGAGTTTCGACTACCAGCGAAGACATGCCGTGGGACGCCCCAGACAGCGGTGTGATGCCAACCTGACTGTCACCAGCCATACGGCCTGACAACGAGGAGTGCTGGTCCGCGGTGTCATTTCTTTTCACAGCAGGACCGCTTTGGTAGTCATCCGCGGCACCCTTACAGACCAGCGGCACGTCGACGGTATTCTATGCCCCGCTTTGCCGCCCTCCTGCGAGATAATACCCGTCTGCACAGGGCGAGAACTTCTATTGCTTTTTTTAATCCTTTCCATAACCTACCTTGGCCACAATGTTCGACGGATATCTTCACAATTGAGAATGTTTGAAGGATTATGGGCAGAGCTCTCCAGACAGCTAGGCATTTTGACGATTAAACGCGCCAATTTGGCACGATATGTGTCAGGAGGTGGGACCTGGATAAACTGACAACCAGAGGTTGTGGAGAGTTTCAGGGAGAACATTAGGGAACTATTGACAAGAATCGGGCAAAGGAATACATTAGATGAAGAATGGGTAGCTTTGAGAGATGGAATAGTGAAGGCAGCAGAGGATCAAGTAGGGAAAAAAACGAGGGCTAGTGGAAATCCTTGGGTAACTGAAGATGTATTGAATTTAATTGATGGAAGGAGAAAATATAAAAATGCAATAAATGAAGCACGCAAAGAGGAATACAAACGTCTCAAAAATGAGATCGACAGGAAGTGCAAAATGGCTAAGCAGGGATGGCTAGAGGACAAATGTAAGGACGTAGAGGAATATCTCACTAGGGGTAAGATAGATATCGCCAACAGCAAAATTAAAGAGACCTTTGGAGAAAAGAGAACCACTTGTATGAATATCAACAGCTCGAATGGGAACCCAGTTCCAAGCATAGAAGGGAAAGCAGAAAGGTGGAAGGAGTATACTGAGAGTCTATACAAGGGCGTTGTACTTGAGGACAATGTTATGGAAATGGAAGAGCATGTAGATGAAGGTGAAATGGGAGATATGATATTGCGTGAAGAGTTCGACAAAGCACTGAAAGATGTAAGTCGAAACAAGGCCCCGGGAGTAGACAACATTCCATTAGAACTACTGATAGCTATGGGAGAGCAAGCCATGGCAAAACTCTACATTTGGTGAGGAAGATATATAAGACAGGCGAAATACCCTCAGACATCAAGAAGAATATAATAAATCCAATCCCAAAGAAAGCAGTTGTTGTCAGACGTGAAAATTACCGAACTATCACTTTAATGAGCCACGGCTGCAAAATACTAACACGAATTCTTTACAGACGAATGGAAAAACTAGTAGAAGCCGACCTCGGGGAAGATCAGTTTGGATTCCGTAGAAATGTTGGAACACGGGAGGCAATAATGACCCTACGAGCCGGCCGAAGTGGCCGTGCGGTTAAAGGCGCTGCAGTCTGGAACCGCAGGACCACTACGGTCGCAGGTTCGAATCCTGCCTCGGGCATGGATGTTTGTGATGTCCTTAGGTTAGTTAGGTTTAACTAGTTCTAAGTTCTAGGGGACTAATGACCTCAGCAGTTGGGTCCCATGGTGCTCAGAGCCATTTGAACCATTTGACCCTACGACTTATCCTAGAAGATAGATTAAGGAAAGGCAAACCTACGTTTCTATCATATGTATACTTAGAGAAAGCTTTTCACAATGTTGACTGGAATACTCTCTTTCAACTTCTAAGTGTGGCAAGGGTCAAATACAGGGAGAGAAAGGCTATTTACAACTTGTACAGAAGCCAGACGGCAGTTATAGGAGTCGAGGGGCATGAAAGGGAAGTAGTGGCTTGGAAGAGAATGAGACAGGGTTGTAGCCTATCCCCTATGTTATTCAATCTGTATATTGTGCAAGCAGTAAAGGAAACAAAAGAAAAATTCGGAGTAGGAATTAAAATCCACGGAGAAGAAATATAAACTTTGAGGTTCGCCGATGACATTGTAATTCTGTCAGAGACAGAAAAGGACTTGGAAGAGCAGTTGAACGGAATGGATAGTGTCTTGAAAGGAGGATATAAGATGAACATCAACAAAAGCAAAACGAAGATAATGGAATGTTATCGAATTAAATCGGGTGATGCTGAGGGAATCAGATTAGGAAATCAGGCACTTAAAGTAGTAAATGAATTTTTCTATTTGGGGAGCAAAATAACTGATGATGGTCGAAGTAGAGAGGATATAAAAGGTAGACTGGCAATGGCAAGGAAAGCGTTTCTGAAGAGGAGAGAATTGTTAACTTCGAGTATAGATTTAAGTGTCAGGAAATCGTTTCTTAAAGTATTTGTGTGCAGTGTAGCCATGTACGGAAGTGAAACATGGATGGTAAATGGTTTAGACAAGAAGGAAATGGAACCTTTCGAAATGTGGTGCTACAGAATAATGCTGAAGATTGAATGAATAAATAACGTAAGTAATGAGGAGGTATTGAACAGAATTGGAGAGAAGACGAATTGGCGGCACAACTTGACTAGAGGAAAGGATCGGTTGGTAGGACATGTTCTAAGGCATCAAGGGATCACCAATTTAGCATTTTAGGGCAGCGTGGAGGATAAAAATTGTAGAGAGAGACCAAGAGATGAATACACTAAGCAGATTCAGTAGCATGTAGGTTGCAGTAGGTACTGGGAGATGAAGGCGCTTGTACTGGATAGAGTAGCAAGGAGAGCTGCATCTAACCAGTCTCTGGACTGAAGACCACAACAACAACAATGGCTCAGGAGGACATCAAACAACTCTTTCAGTTGATGCTAAGGCGAATAACTGCTTGTGTAAGGGTCAGAGATGGGCCAATGCATAGTTAAATTGCTCAGTTTGTGAAGTGTGAAGCTCTTTCTCTTCAATAAATGATAGAATTTTTCTGTAACTTTAATCATTTAACACTTACAACACATCCATCGATTTCCGTTCCATTTTAATAATTCCTCCCACCTGCTCCGTTTTCTTTTTCTTTTTTTCCAGTGAATTTTGTGTCTTATAGGTGCATAACACTTTAATTTCTTTTTCGTGGAACGATTCACACATATCTATACTTACGCTCAATGTCGTTGCACCCTATTTCTTTCCGCGACAGTTGTAGCTACGTTTGAAACGGATATGAATCTGACTTAGTATTTGGAGCGTCTTCCTATCGTGGCTGTAGAAGTACGACATGTCTTTCGAATGTTCGCTCAGTACATACCTTGTTAGGTGTATTACACAATATTCTTATTATATTTTCCCCAATTTTATCAATATTTTAGGTATCAGATATGACGTTTAAATGTTAAGAGCTCACGTGATCTGATGTCGGTTTCTTTACACATACACTAAGCACAGACCTCTTCACACATTTGCATTCCTATCGACGCCCAAAATCTGTGAGAATTTGGTGGAAATCTGAGTGCCGATTCCCTGCTCTACGTTAACCAAATCGCAAATCTCTCGCTTGCTTGTAAGTAGAAGACGTCGGTTGCCTGATTGCCAAAGTGACCTTCTTTTTCACTGTTATAGTCGCTGTTCACGATTTCAGTCCTGAGGTACTAAATACATAAATTACAGACCGGAAAAATTCTTTTGATTGTTGTTCAGTTTTCCAGTTACGATAATGAATCGAATACACGCTATACAAATGTGAATAAGGCCTCATCCATGTGAGATCATTTCGTCATGGTATACATTTTGCAACAAATAAGTGTGCACTCCCTTCGCTAAGGATGTCACATTTTAAAAAGGGGATTAAAATCTTCCTAGTGCAAGTATTTCCGTTGTCCACCGTGCTTGTCGTAGCTCATCGGAAAAGACTGCGAAGTTGTGTGAACTGTACTCACCTAGTGTTTTCAGTCCAAGTATTAAGTACCACAACGCAGTGGAAGGGGTGGCGTCTGCTCATCACCAGGTACAACTGACTGCAAGTGTTAATATACATATTTCAGGTCGGTAGGTTCAGGTAAATTGTTAGGTGGCGCGGTCTAGACGGACGTCTGCTATTTACCTCACAAAGTTAACGTTGGTTAGACTTAAAAAAAATAGCGTTCATTACAAAATCATGCACTCACATCCATTGGCGATGTACGAATCCACAGGCTAAAAGAATCTACAATTGTAATCATTACGATTTTCATAAAGTCATGAAGAATAGATAAAAACTTACCTATCATGTTTTCAGTTTGCCTTGTTAGCAGACTCTCGACCTACTCTACTGGTTGCCGATAAAGATTTTTCAGCTAACTAGCAGCATGGAAAACGAAAATGCACCAAGTGATTCTAGTTGTCCATTCATTTCTTAACTGTAGATGAATATTGTAGTTAACATTATTTATTCGGCCCTGGGTGCCAAGTCGTCTGAAGCTCCATGAAATTTTTAAGTTATTACTACCCTATTCTCTACCCTGAAGAGAATACAGTGCAACAGAACTTCAAATATTGAACTCCAGAACAACCGATCAGGGACCATAATTTGCTAACATATTAAGTCATTTTCTTTCACAGGGTACCGGACGCTAAATATTAAAGGTCTATGGGACATACGCCGTTGTGCACCTTGAGGAGGATTATAACGATCAAATCAGCTGCATTACTAACATTTATTTCACAAATTGAATGTACTCCTGAGACGACATTTACTAAACTTAAGGTTCCATACGAACAAACATTACTGAGGTTTCGATCATTTGTCAGCAAAAATACGAATGGGGTAAGGGAGATCAACATGGACGTGCGAGTATTCACATTCAAACATTCTAAAGCAAAATTCATTACTCGTTGAACAACTAAATCCAGTTCATGACTGCTAATCAAATGGATATACGTTGCATTAAGTGCTTCGTATACTATCAGACACCAGATTCTGTTCCATCCGAATCTGCGTAAAAACGATTCTGCAATCGTCAGCCGCGCGGGATTAGCCGAGCGGTCTCAAGCGCTGCAGTCATGAACTGTGCGGCTGGCCCCGGTGGAGGTTCGAGTCCTCCCTCGGGCATGGGTGTCTGTCTGTCCTTAGGATAATTTACGTTAAGTAGTGTGTAAGTTTAGGGACTGATGACCTTAGCAGTTAAGTCCCATAAGATTTCACACACATTTGAGTTTATATAAATCGTCAGTCGCAAGAATCCAGCACTGCTCTTAAAGACGGAGTTTCATCGCTATAGAGAAACCCAACACGAAATTGATGCAAATTCAATGCGATAATCACAACTTGCTTGATCTCGGAGCAGCAACTGCTTGCTGCGACTGCTCTCCGCCACGTCCCAGTAACTTATGTCTAAAACTTAGACGCCTCTGTAAACAGAGAACGACAAACTTGATGGAGGCGTAATAATCAACCCCCAGACTGCTTCTCTTAGAAAGAGAAGTCGGTTGGTCAAAGATTATCCATTCTGTTTGTCGGATGAAATTCTGGAGAGGGGGTGTGAACGCTCGGATACGTAACGGCCAACCACGCGGCAGTACGCCTGGGGACGCGCGGCCAGTCGGCCACATGGACGAGCGGTTCTAGGCACTACAGTCCGGAACCACGCGGCTGCTACGGTCGCAGGTTCGAATCCTGCCTCGGGCGTGGATGTGTGTGATGTCCTTAGGTTAGTTAGGTTTAAGTAGTTCTGTGTCAGGGGACTGATGACCTCAGATGTTAAGTCCCATAGTGCTCAGAGCCATTTGAACCATTTTTGAACGCGTGGCCGCGTATGGCGATACAGAGTCACTCCTACTTGACGCCACCGGAAGTGGCTTCGAAAATATAGTTCATCTGACTCCCAAGCACTTGAGGTGAAGACACACAAATTCAGCTTCTCAGCGTAACGTTCTTCCCTGGCACGGAAAATATGAGCATGAGAAATACTAGCAAATGCAGGAAGAGAAACGATACTCTGGCGATCATGATATGGCAAAACCACCAAAATTATACACTGAAGCGCCAAAGAAACTGGCACAGGCATGCGTATTCAATGAAAGATATATGTAAACAGGCTGAACATGGCACTGCGGTCGGCAACGCCTATATAAGATAGTTTGCTGCTGCTACAATGGCAGGTTATCAAGATTTAAGTGAGTTTGGACGTGGTGTTATAGTCGGCGCACTAGTGATGGGACACAGCATCCCCGAGGTAGCTATGAAGTGGGGATTTTCTCGTACGACAATTTCACGAGTGCACTGTGAATGTCAGGAATTCGGTAAAACATCAAAACTTCGACATCGCTGCGGCCGGAAAAAGATCCTACAAGAACGGGACCAACGACGACTGAAGAGCTTCGTTCTACGTGACAGAAGTTCTACTCTTCCGCAAATTATTGCAGATTTCAATGCTGGACCATCAAATGTCAGCATTCGAAACATACGGGCTTTCGGAGCTGAAGGCCCACTCGCGTACCCTTGATGACTGTACGGCACAAAGCTTTTCGCCTCTCTTGGGCCCGTCAGCATCGACATGGGGCTGTTGATGATTGGAAACATGTTGTCTGGTCAGACGACTTTCGTTTCAAATTGTATCGAGCGGATGGACGTGTACGAATATGGAGAGCACTTCATGAGTCCATGGAACATGCATGTCATCAGAGGACTGTTCAAGGTTATGGAGGCTCTGTAATGGTGTGGGGCGTGTGCAGTTGGAGTGATATGGGACCCCTGATACGTCTGGATAAGCTGACAGGTGATATGAACGTAAGTATCCTGTTCTATCACATGCGTCCATTCATGTCCATTGTGCTTTCCCACGAACTTGGTCAATTCCAGCAGGACCATGCGACACCCCACACGTCCAAAAGTGCTACAGGGTGGCTCCAGGAATATTGTTCTGATTTTAAACACATTCGCTGGCCACCAAACTCCCCTGACATTAACATTATTGAGCATATCTGGAATGCCTTGCAACGTAATGTTCAGAACAGACCTCCATCCGTTCGTACTCTTACGAATTTATGGACAGCCCTGCAGGATTCACGGTGTCAGTTCCTTCCAGCACTACTTCAAATATTTTTCGAGTGCAGGACACATTGTGTTGCGACACATGTGGTTGCTCGCGGGCCCTGCACGATATTAGGCAGGTGTACCAGTTACTTTGGCTCTTCAGTGTATGGGAGAAGAAAGAGATAACTTACGCCTTTCAGTATTATTTTCGTTAGTACTTTTTGCTGACTACGCTGATTCAAGACCATTGGACGTTTTGTTTAAGAATTAATAAATAATGACGTTACAAATTTGGGCATGCATGCAGCAGCTCAGCAATTAGAGAGTGGGATCGCTCCTTCGGCGCCACATTTGCCAAATAAAGACCACTACCAAACTATGGTGCCATGTGCAAAACGGCACGTCTTTCGTTACTTCGCTGAATACACCACTGAGTACCATCTACAGTACGAACGACGCTTTGCTAACAAAGTTACGATAGCTGCAAGAACCATACATCTTACAGCTTTTACAAATCTTCATCAGAATCAGTACTTTGTTAAGTAAAGAGAAATCACAAAGAGTTATCAAATTACAAGGTTGTTCACTTAAAAAAATAGTATGTGGAGTTAATTGTACATGTATACATCCGCCTAGCTGGGTGAGACGTACGTACTGCATCACTATCATTTTGCCAATTTTCGATGTTTGTATGATGGTAAAATGAAGTCACGTAGTATTTTGACAGCTATTTGGCCGTTTTCAACAACGTTGCGTGTTTACAAAGCAGTTACATCTTAGTCAGCGATATTCTGTCTGTTATAGATAAGTTATTTGCTTATGCAATCTCTGGTTGTTTGTTTTTTTTATAGCACAACGTCAACAAATTTTTCTAGGTAATATTTATTTTTGAAGTCGATCTGTTCGTTTGGTTTGTCATGCGGATAATTCTTTTTGTTTGTAAAAATTGACAATTCTTCCAGCATGATCATGGTGAGTCCTTCCAGTATTAGGTGTAAGATTTGATGTGCAATTTCGATTTTGTTGACGTTTTGGTTCTGGTTTGGTTTTTTCAATGCATGAAGAATTTCAATTGATTGCTGTCACTGTCGATTGATTGATTGATCTAGCATGTTCTGTAAATCTAATGTTAAAATTTCGTCCCGTCTGTACAATGTAAAATTTATTACAATTGTCGCATCTAATTTTTGTGTATGACTAGATCAGCGTAATGTGGTACGAAAAATTATCCATATGACATATTAAAAGAACAGACGGACTTCAAGAACAAATACCAACTGGAAAATTTTATTGGCAATCTGGAACATGTCGGCGGATAAAAAAATAAACCACGAAAGATTACACAAACAGCATAATTATCTCTAATTCAAACAATACCGCTGACCAAACTATAACCACTTTGTAAACATGTAGCATCATTGAGAACTGTTAACTAGCTGTCGAATCACTACGTGACTTTATTGTATTATAATTAAAACAGCGACAATTGACAAAATGAATCATCAGTGATGCAATATGTCTATACGTAGGTATACATGTACAATTGACTTCCCGTACAAATACCGTAAACGTAAATGAAATTTACAAACTGCAGTATTCGCAGGAGTACTTGACAATGGCAATACCGCCTCAATAGGCCTATTGTACGAAACATAGTAAAAGTATTAGCAGCTAACTCGGAAGGTTCCCACATTTTATGGAAAGGTATTTACTGACGACTTAACGTGAAACCTAATGTGGTAGCTGTCCAAGTGTTGGCTGTGCTTTACTGGAAGCAAGATCAGCTCTGTACTGGCTGCTCGAAATAAGGAGCCGTATCTGCGATCTGTGGAGCTGCTCTGGCGTGACAGCAACAGTGAAACGCCATTACAAGGTGCAGCGGGGCGGACCGAGTAAACCTAAGCTGGCGAGGAGGGTTCGCGAGGCGTCTTGCTTGCTCGCTGGCGCCAGCGCCGGAGCCGGCGCCCCGGGCGAACCACGCGCGATCTGGGGGCGGCGGGGGTGGTGGCGGCGGCAGAGGCGGAGACCAGCCGGGCTGCGCGAGGCGAGGCGGTTTAATCATTCCATTACTCCTTACCAGCGCGGCGTGCTCATTTGCAGAGCACTTGAAACAGCGTGGCGGCCCTAATTGCATTCCTCGACGGCGCGTCCGCCGGCCACGTCTCGCCTGCAGGAGTTGCCGAGTGTGACGTACGGGGTGGGCGTCGCGGCTTGTGTTGGCCTACGTGGGGAGCGGAGCACAGCACACCACTTCGTGCTACTCCACTGCCGCTGGGCTTCCTGTAGTGACACATTCGGGCCAGCTGTGGATCTGCTATATTGCGACTGTTTTTAACGTCGTATGAAGAAGTAATGAAACGAATTTTTTTATTTTTTTCTGACATGAAATAAGTATATGCTATAGGATCAAAAGTATCCGACCACCCTAAGTAATGTGGAACTGATAAGTTGATGACTCGAGAAGTAGACCTGGCAGTATGAAAGGCTATGGAAAGTATTGCATTGCCAGATGTCAAAGTAGAAGCATTAAGAGCAGTTTGGGCCAGTCAAGAGAGTTTAGTGACTTCTATAATGGACTAGTAATTTAGACGGCACGTGAGGAGAGCTGAGCTCTAGCAGAAGTAGGTTATCGTATAGTAGTATTGTAGCATTGGTAGGGAAAGAAACATAAATGGATGTGTACGAGACAAACTGGGAGCCGCTTGTTCGTTTTGCACATAATTAGAACCGCGAGTTAGTCAGTGTCCATTCTACATTTTGTTGCGTTACAGAAGGTAAATGTCGTTTTATAAGATTAGATGATCGTGAAACTTCGGTGTTTTTATGTAACCAAAGCAATCACTTTTGATGTAAGTAAGGCTTACATGAACAAACATGAAAAACTACAATACTATCGTTGTTGTTTTGTTCTCAATATAATTTTCTTCATCATGATCAAAGGCAATAATTTCCTGTTATTATTGATACTTGTGAAAGTTATTCATGAGTAAGTGAAATATGTTTTATCTAAGTTAGACGAAGTATTGAAGAAATATTTGACTTTTTTTTACTTGAGGAAACTGCATTTTCTATCGCTAAGTGAGATACAATCATCGACAACTGCAATTTTTTTATACTGTTTATTTGTAACAGACAGGAGGATAACGATGCAGAACAAAATACTCAGTAGGTTACCTGGCCCTTTATATATCCTCAGTTTCTCAACGGTTCACCACTTCCGGCATCCACGGGAATCTAGTAAGACACTGATACGTGAACAAAGCGATCGGTATTAGATAACGCCTGATAGGTGTGCAGAACACCTAATGTACAATTTGGAAATTTGTGGTAAGTTCCTATTGTGACGTCGCGAGTTAATGCGTGATAGCATTCGTTGCTATATAGCCCTCTGTATTGTAGCTTAGGAAGCTGCAAACTTATTTCTTAGCCAAACAGTCATGTGCACCTGCTGCTACTGCAGCATGAGAACGTCTCCTGTGTCACTTCGATCGACTGTATATTCATTCCATCTATGAACCTAAACAAACGATATTAAATATTATTTAATCATTTTCAAAACCGGTAAACTATCTTTTGTCATTCAGGAGAAGATTGCATAAAAATTTCAACGTTGTAACTATCATACTTTCGGAGATAGAAAAAAGTACTTAAAAAGTCAAAAACCGACTTTTAGGGAATTACATTCAATGAGGAACTATAATAGATTATCTTTTCGTATAATTTGAAAAGATAAACAGAACTCTCACTGTGCAGAATTAATTACTTGAGATTTTCATATTAAAACTTTAATTATTTTTCGTTTCCGTAATATAAAAATCAGGCAAAATTGTTATTTGTGTTTAATATTGATGTGGGAGTAAATGAGAGTGAGTGAGAGTGTGTATGTGAGACATGCGTTACATTTCAGGACTAATTTTATGTAATACACTACGTAAACATAGCGAGGGGAAGATGTTTGTACCCACTTTGCTGATGACGTATGTGTAAGTGTACTTGTTTTTGTAAGGAGGCAGCCAGAGCAGCCGTTTCCAGAGCAATAAGTTTCTAAATTTATTTCAAGTTTAGTTTTCCTTCCGTTTGGTTTTGTTAAACATTGTATTAGTATTTGCATGTTGCAATGACGTAAATGCATCTGTGAATAGTGATTGGCACAGGGCAGCTGTGGTGCGAGAATAATCTCTAACAATGATTGTGATTGCCCAGTCAAACAAATCAACCAATCAGAATTAAGCAATTCTCTTGGACTGCTAGGTAGTTATACTGGGAGAGAAGCAGACCGAAGAGGAGTCGCCAATCAGCTATCGGACGTGCAGGTAATGTTAAACGCTTTCGTCTTTCTTATGTCTAAAATGAAGAAATAATTGGCTTCCCGCGTCCAGATTGTGCGACCGTGATAGCAGTTGCATTTACGGAGAGTTTCGTGAAGTTTGGATGTTTTAGAATTGTTTTGTTGGAAAGTTAGACGCGTGTGAACTTTCACCTGTGTGAAAATTCCGCGTGGCTTATTCTGTATTAATTATAGAATATTTCGCGAGTATCTTTTGTTATAAAGACCACTGAAAAAGATTAAATGTAAAACACAGATTAGCGGATGAATGACTGTGAGATAGCGTAGTCATTCGGGTCCGACTTGAAAACTCTGGCTGCTTTGTCTACACCTGCATCTACATCTACGTGATTACTCTGCTATTCACAATAAAGTGCCTGGCAGAGAGTTCAATGAACCTCCTTCAAGCTGTCTCTCTACCGTTCCACTCTCGAACGGCACGCTGGGGAAACGAGCACTTAAATTTTTCTGAGCGAGCCCTGATTTCTCTTATTTTATCGTGATGATCATTTCTACCTATGTAGGTGAGAGACAACAGAATGTTTTCGCAATCGGAGGAGAAAACCGGTGATTGAATTGTCATGAGCAGATCCCGTCGCAACGAAAAACGCATTTGTTTTAATCATTGCCACTTCAATTCATGTATCACGTCTGTGACGCTATCACCCCTATTTCGCGATAATTCAAAACGAGCTGCCCTTCTTTGTACTTTTTCGATGTCATCCGTCAGTTCCACTTGATGCGGATCCCACACCGCACACCGCACAGCAATATTCCAGAATAGTGCGGACTAGCGTGGTGTAAGCAGTCTCTTTAGTAGACCTGTTGCACCTTCTAAGTGTTCTGCCAATGAATCGCAGTCTTTGGTTTGCTCTACTCAAAATATTATCTATGTGATCGTTCCTAGTTAGGTTACTTGTAATTGTAATCCCTAAGTATGTAGTTGATTTTGCAGCCTTCAGATTTGTGTGACTTACTGCGTAATCGAAATGTAGCTGATTTCTTTTAGTACTCATGTGAATAACTTCACACTTTTCCTTATTCAGGGTCAATTGCCACATTTCGCACCATACAGATATCTTATCTAAATCATTTTGCAAGTCGTTTCGACCATCTGATGACTTTACAAGACGGTAAATGACAGCATCATCTGCAAACAATCTAATACGGTTTCTCAAATTGTCTCCTATGTCGTTAATATAGATCAGGGACAATAGAGGGCCTATAACACTTCCTTGGGGAACGCCGGATATTACTTCTGTTTTACTCGATGACTTTCCGTCTATTACTAGGAACTGGGATCTTTCTGACAGGAAATCACGAATCCAGTCACACAACTGAGGCGATACTACGTAGGCACGCAGGTTAGAGGACGCTTGTGAGGAACGGTGTCGAAAGCATTCTGGAAAGCCGGCCGCGGTGGTCTAGCGGTTCTAGGCGCTCAGTCCGGAACCGCGCGACTGCTACGGTCGCAGGTTCGAATCCTGCCTCGGGCATGGATGTGTGTGATGTCCTTAGGTTAGTTAGGTTTAAGTAGTTCTAAGTTCTAAGGGACTGATGACCACAGATGTTAAGTCCCATAGTGCTCAGAGCCATTTGAACCATTTGAACCTTCTGGAAAGCCAGCCGGAGTGGCCTTGCGGTTCTAGGCGCTACAGTCTGGAACCGAGCGAGCTCTATGGTCGCAGGTTCGAATCCTCCCTCGGGCATGGATGTGTGTGATGTCCTTAGGTTAGTTAGGTTTAAGTAGTTCTAGGTTCTAGGCGACTGATGACCTCAGAAGTTAAGTCGCATAGTGCTCAGAGCCATTTGAACCATTTGAACCTTCTGGAAATCTAAAAATCTGGAATCAATTTGACATCCAATGTCGATAGCACTTATTACTTCACGAGTATAAAGAGCTAGTTGTGTTTCACAAGAATGATATTTTCTGAAACCGTGCTGTCTTTGTGTCAATAAATCGTTTACTTCGAGGTACTTCATTATGTTCGAATACAGTATATGCCCGACTGGAAATGGTGTTTCCATTGCGGCACGTTGGTCTCTGATAGGTATCCGGATATTTTTAATAAGATTTCACTATGTTTGGATATTAAGCCTCAAATATAAAACCGTGTTTTTCACTGTTAAAAGCAATTTAATTGTCATTCGGTCAAGGTTTATTTTTTCTGTTATCTGTCTGCGCGATATTAAGTAAAGAATCAGTGACATGCAGCAGCTATTATGCAGTACTGAATACCATTCTCTTTCTATTGAAAGGGTGTCTTGATCCGTTCTCTACCCCTAAAGCGATGGTTTCTGAGCATGTTAAAAATGTGCTCTGTTTTACACTTATCATGACGGTAAAGCCTGACTGGATGATAATTCTCATCATACTGACGTCACTCTAAAATTTTAACTTTTGGGGGGAAGCTAATTGTATTCAATAAGAAAAGCACAATTGTTTCCATTATTGAATCACGAATCATAATGTTAATATGTGGACATGGAAAATTGAAGTGCGGATTTTTAAAATTTATTATCCAATTAGGCCAATGGAACATTTAATTCGGAAGATACTTGGCCAAAGGCATTCAATAATAAAGAATAGAAGAGGTAAAAGGAATGAGACATGAGAGTAATTTTCCTCTGTCTCTCACATTGATACCATGTTGCACCCCGCGTATCGATCAGGTGCTGTAGTAGAGATGAAACATTAAATTAACAACGTTTCTTCAAATTGCAAACTAGAGATGATCATTTTTAAATGTTGAAACGCGTACGTTTCATATGTATTCATTACCAGCGATGGCGAGGCATGACAGAATCTCTGACCAGAGATTTTGTGGGGAGTAAACATACGGGCCATTATTATTCTTTAATTTTGCAAGGAGGTTACGCTTGGCTCATTTTTATTATTCACTTTTGTGGGAAGACAACATCAGACAGATTCTTTTATTATCATTGACTTTCTAATTTCTTGCCGGGACTTTCAAATTACATGCGGGGAGGTTACACTAGGTGACATCCGGACCAGAATCGTATTTCTTTGTGAATCTTCTGACAAGTAGTCAGATATCTGCTCTTATTTACTTAAATATAATTAGCATTTGGCGCAACGCTTTTACTAACTTTGTCACTTTCTTCCACAGATCATCGGCAATTTGTTGATCTTTGTTGTAATAGTGTTTGTTGGACTTTGTATTGTCTTTGTTTCATTTTTGAATAATTGCGATTTGTGTAAAAATGCCGCGAAAAACTGTTAATAGTACATCGCAAGGTATAATGAGTGAAATAACCGACTTAAATAACTTGACCGATAGTGCTTGTGACACGCAGTGTAATGATGACAATCCTCCATTTACGGACAATCAGTGTGTACCGACCACCAATGTTGATTTTGATCCTAGTGATGAACAGATAAATTCAATTGTGTCGTCTGTTAATTTAACAACAATTGATGACGCGGGGCGTTCTGTTGTAATGAGCGCTGCCCAGCTCAACACAACCGGTTTGCAAAATTTAAGTAATGAACAGACAAATTTTTCTAATGAAAATGAACAATGTAATCAGAATGCGTCGGATTTATTTAATTCCGATTTAGTGAATAAAAGTGCACACCCGACTGGCGAACCTTTTCAAAAATTACAGAAATGTCCAAATGGATACACAAAATGTGACAATTGTATGTACGCCCATAAACAGCACAGAGAATAGAGTAGGTAATGTTACTGTGGATCAAATTATAGCATTAATACTACAAATCAATGAAAAATACGACGAACTTAGTGAAATAATTAATGAAAGTTTCAAACTGACGAACAGAAGAACAAACAATTAATCGCACAGAGGTCATTTCCGTATCACGTAACATAGACTGTAATTCCACATTGTTCACAGATACGTACGTACACAACTATAATAGTCCAGACGAAGCCGACTATGACGTAATGCAGATGATTTCTGATAAAGTTAAACAGAGCAGTGCAAATACAGACGACGAACGCACCCAACTACACAAAATTCTTTTACAGCAAGCTCCAGTTTTCGACAACATTCCTGGTACTATGTCCGGTTTTATGTATGAATTTCAAGTCAAAAAGCATGACACATTTAAAGCAAAGCATTATCCCATTCCATCTGTTATACTGAAAAACGTTGAATCACCTAACAAAAATTAAAGAATTAATAAGCTTTCCTACATCTCGTCGACTACGACAACATGAAATAATTAACATTGCGCTGAATAACATCAAACGTGCCGCAGAGCGCCGGAGAAGACAACAAAAACAGGTTTGTATACGCCGTGACTTTCACGTTGGACAGAAGATATTAGTACGTACACACTATTTATCCAACAAAATAAAAGGTAGGTGCAGTAAATTTGAACTTCTATACGCAGGTCCATATCGGATTCGCAGCATTCCTCACCCTAATGTTGTACACGTCAAAATTTTGAGAACCAGAAAATCGAAAGGAAACCACCACGTGCGAACGTCAAACCTTTTATTGAATGAAAATATTTTATGATTTATCACACTGGAATGCCATTTCCTATTTTTTTATGACCACTTATGCAATTATATTCACATGAACACCTACTGATGATTATCGCACTTTTGGTTGGCAAGTGACCGGCAAGGTAAGGTTATCAGGTCGCTTTTCTTGTCGTTACACATCAGACCGTGCACATTTTCCATTTTTCATGTATGTATGATTGTTTTCCTATTTGTTTGTATGCATTATGAAATAGTTAAGATATAGCAAACACCAGTTGACTTTGACATTTTTGCCCTATGATATCTCAACATCGTGACTATTTTCACATTTTTTGCTGCTGCATTATGATATTCTATGTACATTTTTGCATCTGAACACTGTCTATATTTTTTTTGACATAATACGTTTTCTGTCATGCTATGCTGTATGCTTAATTATATCACTATAAACCAGTTTTTATCTAATGGGTATATGAATTAAATGCAAGACATTAATCTTTGTTCATCATTTTCAGAAAGAAATAACGTGTAAAGGAAATAAACCGAAATGGGAATTTCACCTACGGAATAAACGAAAGAAGATGCAAAAACCTTATGAGGAAGAGTAAATGGATCAGAATTAACAAGCATTAACAAGAATATGCTATACACATCGTAGAATAGCAGTCTTAACTATTTTTTTCTTTCAGAATACGAAGCGATTGATGCAGGCTGTCAGACAGAACTTCACATTTTAGTTTTAGTGAGGAAATATGCTAGAAATAAGGAATAGTTGTGTAATGAATAATGAAGTGATTTTTTTGCAGATGATATTGAATGGTGATGAATAATGATATAGGATATGCAGCTCTGAATAATGAAGTTTTTCTTTACAGGTGATGATAATAATGGAGTTATGATAATGAAGTGATGGATAATGAAGTTTTTTCTTTACAGATGAGGATGATGTTGAAGTTTATGTATTTATGCTCTGTAGTTATTTAAGTATTTGTTGCAGTACGTTTTGACAGTATGTGTTGTATTGAATAGTATGATGACTGAAGGTTTTGGAAAGGACAGCTAGAGAACACATTTTATACACATTTCACTACCTGTTAATTCGAAGTTCACTACTTTTCAGCGTAAAATGCGTTTCTTCTTTCAGTCTAATAATCCATTTTTGTATATTTTGCAGGAGAAATTATTCATGAAATTAATGTACTATAAGCAGTTGTTCATTAAACCCATGTCATTTATGAATGTGATTACATATACTCTACTTGTTTCATAATCTTGATACAGCTGACTCATGACGAATGACGTTACACATCTTCATTTGCAGCAATAACTCAAAAGCAAATATTGTTATTAATTATCGAACCCAATGCGATGCATTGGTAGCACAAAAAAAAATGCTTTGTAACTAGCAAATGAATGCCACTGATTAATGTAATAAGATGAACTATGAGTACAATGTTTACTATAATTAGATTAATTATACCATTTATTAACTCATTTTCAATGATGGCTTCTGATGGTTTGTAATTAGGCAATGAATGCCAATGTTCTCTGTAAATGACTTCTGATGGTTTGTAATTAGGCAATGAGCGCCAATGTTCTCTTTTCATGACTTCTGATGGTTTGTAATTAGGCAATGAAAGCCAATGTTCTCTGTAAATGACATCTGATGGTTTGTAATTAGGCAATGAGTGCCAATGTTCTCTGTAAATGACTTCTGATGGTTTGTAATTAGGCAATGAGTGCCAATGTTCTCTGTAAATGACTTCTGATGGTTTGTAATTAGGCAATGAGTGCCAATGTTCTCTGTAAATGACTTCTGATGGTTTGTAGTTAGGCAATGAGTGCCAATGTTCTCTGTAAATGACTTCTGATGGTTTGTAATTAGGCAATGAGTACCAATGTTCCCTTTAAATGACTTCTGATGGTTTGTAATTAGGCAATGAAAGCCAATGTTCTCTGTAAATGAATTCTGATGGTTTGTAATTAGGCAATGAGTGCCAATGTTCTCTGTAAATGACTTCTGATGGTTTGTAGTTAGGCAATGAGTGCCAATGTTCTCTGTAAATGACTTCTGATGGTTTGTAATTAGGCAATGAGTGCCAATGTTCTCTGTAAATGACTTCTGATGGTTTGTAGTTAGGCAATGAGTGCCAATGTACTCTGTAAATGACTTCTGATGGTTTGTAATTGGGCAATGAGTGCCAATGTTCTCTGTAAATGACTTATGATGGTAATTAGCCAATGAATGCCAATGTTCTCTGTAAATGACTTCTGTTGGTTTGTAATTAGGCAATGAATGCCAATGTTCTCTGTAAATGACTTCTGATGGTTTGTAATTAGTCAATGAGTGCCAATGTTCTCTGTAAAGTTACTCATGAACATTATTCTGTAATACTACGTTCATGGCACAGAAATGTTCAACGACTGAGCAATGAGTGCCACCCATTAGTAGTGTAATTCTCAATGAAGACTAGTATGTGACTTAATGTCCTTCACCTTCTAACCTAATTACCTGGAATTACTGCAATATCCGTTTGTCCTGTATATCCTCATGATCATGGAGCACTATATTTGGTTTTTGCACTAATTCTACGTTGCTGTAACAGACAAGAACGTGGTGTTGACACGACATGCTGTCCACCACAATGAGGGATGAGATGCTATTATGTTCCCACTGTTTGGTGTACCTAATGTACTACCAAAAGGATAACATGGAATATTACTATGGCATTTCAGTGTCTTGGCTACGCTGATTAATACTTCTGGGAAAAGAACTTTAGATTGCCTCACTTGGTGTTGTGCTTCTGTAGAAAGATATGGACTTTCAGTGCAGCTGCGTGCAACTTAAAGTGCTACAACCATGACGCAAACCTTCCCTTTCCTATCCTAAATCTTGTAACATATTAAAAATCATTTTGTTATCATGATTTGTATTCGTGGCCTATACATTTTGTGATTTGCTGATATGTTCTGAACTACAGCGCATGTGCACTTTTGTCATTTTGTTAACATGTTTTCTACTCATTGCATACACAATTTTTTGTGATTTGCTGATATGTTCTGTACTACTGTGCGTGTGCAATTTTGCCATTTGCTGATATGTTCTGTACCTATTGTATATATATTTTGTCATTACCTGATATGTTCTGTACTCAGTGCATGTGCACTATATTTACTTCATGTTCTACACCTATATATCTGTATATTCTGTAATTGTAAAGTTAATTAGTTAAGAAAAATTTGTTGCTCATGGCAAGTCCAAATGACTCACCATCGCTGCCAAACTTTTGCCCCCTCCAGTTTAGGGTTATGAAACGCATACGTTTCATATGTATTCATTACCAGCGATGGCGAGGCATGACAGAATCTCTGACCAGAGAGTTATTTATCGTTGCTAGTCTGCGCTTGACCGCGCGAGTGTTCAGTTGCGAGTTGTACTCTGTCTGTAGTAGAAGTCGGATACAGTTGTGTGTGGCGAGTCGGTAGAGGGAGTAGACAGTTGCGAGTCGTACTCTGTCTGTAGTAGTAGTCTGTCGGCAGTTGTGTGTGGCGAGTGGGCAGAGAGAGTAGTCAGTTGGATAGTAGTAGCAGTCTGGAGCAGTAGTTGTAGAGAGTGGACGGTTGTACTGAGCAGGCGTCGCCATGCGTCGACGGCGTGCTGTTCTTCCGAATCTGGTCAGGATTGTGGTGGACGATGTGTATTATTGTAGAAGGTAATGAAGCAGCATTGCGCTCAGCTAATAACGTATGTTAATTGTAATTAATTTGTTCAAAAAAATGCCCCAATAATAACCTTTTATAAAGTAACTAATTTAGAGAAAAGTAATCATATCAATTTAAAGAATTTTTCCACTACTTTGAAGAAAAAGCATTCATTTCAATTTAAAGAATATTTCCTATGCATTTCCTCCAAGAATCAAAATTAAATATACGCCAGCATTGCACAGAGCTGTGCCGAAAAATAAGGGCAGATGTAGATGCAGTTTTACTATGGTAAGAATTTGTCAAGTTTAATTATTTCACAGGGCCGAAGGTCAGCGTTGCTGCCCTTATATGATTTATCAGGTTTAATTACTTCTGTTAGGAAGTTACATTTCCTACATGGTTCATTAGTTAATTGACATTATTGTGGTTTTTGGTGAATTTTCATTTATTAATTTTGTGGGGAGTTAACATATGGGCCATTATTAATCTTTAATTTTGCAAGGAGGTTACGCTTGGCTCATTTTTATTATTCACTTTTGTGGGAAGACAACATCAGACAGATTCTTTTAATATCATTGACTTTCTAATTTCTTGCGGGGACTTTCAAATTACATGCGGGGAGGTTACACTAGGTGACATCCGGACCAGAATCGTATTTCTTTGTGAATCTTCTGACAAGTAGTCAGATATCTGCTCTTATTTACTTAAATATAATTAGCATTTGGCGCAACGCTTTTACTAACTTTGTCACTTTCTTCCACAGATCATCGGCAATTTGTTGATCTTTGTTGTAATAGTGTTTGTTGGACTTTGTATTGTCTTTGTTTCATTTTTGAATAATTGCGATTTGTGTAAAAATGCCGCGAAAAACTGTTAATAGTACATCGCAAGGTATAATGAGTGAAATAACCGACTTAAACAACTTGACCGATAGTGCTTGTGACACGCAGTGTAAAGATGACAATCCTCCATTTACGGACAATCAGTGTGTACCGACCACCAATGTTGATTTTGATCCTAGTGATGAACAGATAAATTCAATTGTGTCGTCTGTTAATTTAACAACAATTGATGACGCGGGGCGTTCTGTTGTAATGAGCGCTGCCCAGCTCAACACAACCGGTTTGCAAAATTTAAGTAATGAACAGACAAATTTTTCTAATGAAAATGAACAATGTAATCAGAATGCGTCGGATTTATTTAATTCCGATTTAGTGAATAAAAGTGCACACCCGACTGGCGAACCTTTTCAAAAATTACAGAAATGTCCAAATGGATACACAAAATGTGACAATTGTATGTACGCCCATAAACAGCACAGAGAATAGAGTAGGTAATGTTACTGTGGATCAAATTATAGCATTAATACTACAAATCAATGAAAAATACGACGAACTTAGTGAAATAATTAATGAAAGTTTCAAACTGACGAACAGAAGAACAAACAATTAATCGCACAGAGGTCATTTCCGTATCACGTAACATAGACTGTAATTCCACATTGTTCACAGATACGTACGTACACAACTATAATAGTCCAGACGAAGCCGACTATGACGTAATGCAGATGATTTCTGATAAAGTTAAACAGAGCAGTGCAAATACAGACGACGAACGCACCCAACTACACAAAATTCTTTTACAGCAAGCTCCAGTTTTCGACAACATTCCTGGTACTATGTCCGGTTTTATGTATGAATTTCAAGTCAAACAGCATGACACATTTAAAGCAAAGCATTATCCCATTCCATCTGTTATACTGAAAAACGTTGTATCACCTAACAAAAATTAAAGAATTAGTAAGCTTTCCTACATCTCGTCGACTACGACACCATGAAATAATTAACATTGCGCTGAATAACATCAAACGTGCCGCAGAGCGCCGGAGAAGACAACAAAAACAGGTTTGTATACGCCGTGACTTTCACGTTGGACAGAAGATATTAGTACGTACACACTATTTATCCAACAAAATAAAAGGTAGGTGCAGTAAATTTGAACTTCTATACGCAGGTCCATATCGGATTCGCAGCATTCCTCACCCTAATGTTGTACACGTCAAAATTTTGAGAACCAGAAAATCGAAAGGAAACTACCACGTGTCGAACGTCAAACCTTTTATTGAATGAAAATACTTTATGATTTATCACACTGGAATGCCATTTCCTATTTTTTTATGACCACTTATGCAATTATATTCACATGAACACCTACTGATGATTATCGCACTTTTGGTTGGCAAGTGACCGGCAAGGTAAGGGTTATCAGGTCGCTTTTCTTGTCGTTACACATCAGACCGTGCACATTTTTCATGTATGTATGATTGTTTTCCTATTTGTTTGTATGCATTATGAAATAGTTAAGATATAGCAAACACCAGTTGACTTTGACATTTTTGCCCTATGACATCTCAACATCGTGACTATTTTCACATTTTTTGCTGCTGCATTATGATATTCTATGTACATTTTTGCCTCTGAACACTGTCTATATTTTTTTTGACATAATACGTTTTCTGTCATGCTATGCTGTATGCTTAATTATATCACTATAAACCAGTTTTTATCTAATGGGTATATGAATTAAATGCAAGACATTAATCTTTGTTCATCATATTCAGAAAGAAATAACGTGTAAAGGAAATAAACCGAAATGGAAATTTCACCTACGGAATAAACGAAAGAAGATGCAAAAACCTTATGAGGAAGAGTAAATGGATCAGAATTAACAAGCATTAACAAGAATATGCTATACACATCGTAGAATAGCAGTCTTAACTATTTTTTTCTTTCAGAATACGAAGCGATTGATGCAGGCTGTCAGACAGAACTTCACATTTTAGTTTTAGTGAGGAAATATGCTAGAAATAAGGAATAGTTGTGTAATGAATAATGAAGTGATTTTTTTGCAGATGATAATGAATGGTGATGAATAATGATGAAGAATATGCAGCTATGAATAATGAAGTTTTTCTTTACAGGTGATGATAATAATGGAGTTATGATAATGAAGTGATGGATAATGAAGTTTTTTCTTTACAGATGAGGATGATGCTGAAGTTTATGTATTTATGCTCTGTAGTTATTTAAGTATTTGTTGCAGTTCGTTTTGACAGTATGTGTTATATTGCATAGTAGGATGACTGAAGGTCTGGGAAAGAACAGCTAGGGAACACACATATTTTTTATACACATTTCACTACCTGTTAATTCGAAGTTCACTACTTTTCAGCATAAAATGCGTTTCTTCTTTCAGTCTAATAATCCATTTTTGTATATTTTGCAGGAGAAATTATTCATGAAATTAATGTACTATAAGCAGTTGTTCATTAAACCCATGTCATTTATGAATGTGATTACATATACTCTACTTGTTTCATAATCTTGATACAGCTGACTCATGACGAATGACGTTACACATCTTCATTTGCAGCAATAACTCAAAAGCAAATATTGTTATTAATTATCGAACCCAATGCAATGCATTGGTAGCACAAAAAAAAATGCTGGCAAATGAATGCCACTGATTAATGTAATAAGATGAAATATGAGGACAATGTTTACTATAATTAGATTAATTATGCCATTTATTAACTCATTTTCAATTATGACTTCTGATGGTTTGTAATTAGGCAATGAATGCAAATGTTCTCTGTAAATGATTTCTGATGGGTTGTAATTTGGCAATGATTGCCAATGTTCTCTGTAAATGACTTCTGATGGTTTGTAATTAGGCAATGAGTGCCAATGTTCTCTGTAAATGACTTCTGATGGTTTGTAATTAGGCAATGAGTGCCAATGTTCTCTGTAAATGACTTCTGATGGTTTGTAGTTAGGCAATGAGTGCCAATGTTCTCTGTAAATGACTTCTGATGGTTTGTAATTAGGCAATGAGTGCCAATGTTCTCTGTAAATGACTTCTGATGGTTTGTAATTAGGCAATGAAAGCCAATGTTCTCTGTAAATGAATTCTGATGGTTTGTAATTAGGCAATGAGTGCCAATGTTCTCTGTAAATGACTTCTGATGGTTTGTAGTTAGGCAATGAGTGCCAATGTTCTCTGTAAATGACTTCTGATGGTTTGTAATTAGGCAATGAGTGCCAATGTTCTCTGTAAATGACTTCTGATGGTTTGTAGTTAGGCAATGAGTGCCAATGTTCTCTGTAAATGACTTCTGATGGTTTGTAATTAGGCAATGAGTGCCAATGTTCTCTGTAAATGACTTATGATGGTAATTAGCCAATGAATGCCAATGTTCTCTGTAAATGACTTCTGTTGGTTTGTAATTAGGCAATGAATGCCAATGTTCTCTGTAAACGACTTCTGATGGTTTGTAATTAGTCAATGAGTGCCAATGTTCTCTGTAAAGTTACTCATGAACATTATTCTGTAATACTACGTACATGGCACAGAAATGTTCAACGACTGAGCAATGAGTGCCACCCATTAGTAGTGTAATTCTCAATGAAGACTAGTATGTGACTTAATGTCCTTCACCTTCTAACCTAATTACCTGGAATTACTGCAATATCCGTTTGTCCTGTATATCCTCATGATCATGGAGCACTATATTTGGTTTTTGCACTAATTCTACGTTGCTGTAACAGACAAGAACGTGGTGTTGACACGACATGCTGTCCACCACAATGAGGGATGAGATGCTATTATGTTCCCACTGTTTGGTGTACCTAATGTACTACCAAAAGGATAACATGGAATATTACTATGGCATTTCAGTGTCTTGGCTACGCTGATTAATACTTCTGGGAAAAGAACTTTAGATTGCCTCACTTGGTGTTGTGCTTCTGTTGAAAGATATGGACTTTCAGTGCAGCTGCGTGCAACTTAAAGTGCTACAACCATGACGCAAACCTTCCCTTTCCTATCCTAAATCTTGTAACATATTAAAAATCATTTTGTTATCATGATTTGTATTCGTGGCCTATACATTTTGTGATTTGCTGATATGTTCTGAACTACAGCGCATGTGCACTTTTGTCATTTTGTTAACATGTTTTCTACTCATTGCATACACAATTTTTTGTGATTTGCTGATATGTTCTGTACTACTGTGCGTGTGCAATTTTGCCATTTGCTGATATGTTCTGTACCTATTGTATATATATTTTGTCATTACCTGATATGTTCTGTACTCAGTGCATGTGCACTATATTTACTTCATGTTCTACACCTATATATCTGTATATTCTGTAATTGTAAAGTTAATTAGTTAAGAAAAATTTGTTGCTCATGGCAAGTCCAAATGACTCACCATCGCTGCCAAACTTTTGCCCCCTCCAGTTTAGGGTTATGAAACGCATACGTTTCATATGTATTCATTACCAGCGATGGCGAGGCATGACAGAATCTCTGACCAGAGAGTTATTTATCGTTGCTAGTCTGCGCTTGACCGCGCGAGTGTTCAGTTGCGAGTTGTACTCTGTCTGTAGTAGAAGTCGGATACATTTTTGTGTGGCGAGTCGGTAGAGGGAGTAGACAGTTGCGAGCCGTACTCTGTCTGTAGTAGTAGTCTGTCGGCAGTTGTGTGTGGCGAGTGGGCAGAGAGAGTAGTCAGTTGGATAGTAGTAGCAGTCTGGAGCAGTAGTTGTAGAGAGTGAACTGTTGTACTGAGCAGGCGTCGCCATGCGTCGACGGCGTGCTGTTCTTCCGAATCTGGTCAGGATTGTGATGGACAATGTGTATTATTGTAGAAGGTAATGAAGCAGCATTGCGCTCAGCTAATAACATATGTTAATTGTAATTAATTTGTTCAAAAAAATGCCCCAATAATAACCTTTTATAAAGTAACTAATTTAGAGAAAAGTAATCATTTCAATTTAAAGAATTTTTCCACTATTTTGAAGAAAAAGCATTCATTTCAATTTAAAGAATATTTCCTATGCATTTCCTCCAAGAATCAAAATTAAATATACGCCAGCATTGCACAGAGCTGTGCCGAAAAATAAGAGCAGATGGAGATGCAGTTTTACTGAGGTAAGAATTTGTCAAGTTTAATTATTTCACAGGGCCGAAGGTCAGCGTTGCTGCCCTTATATGATTTATCAGGTTTAATTACTTCTGTTAGGCAGTTACATTTCCTACATGGTTCATTAGTTAATTGACATTATTGTGGTTTTTGGTGAATTTTCATTTATTAATTTTGTGGGGAGTTAACATACGGGCCATTATTATTCTTTAATTTTGCAAGGAGGTTACGCTTGGCTCATTTTTATTATTCACTTTTGTGGGAAGACAACATCAGACAGATTCTTTTATTATCATTGACTTTCTAATTTCTTGCGGGGACTTTCAAATTACATGCGGGGAGGTTACAATGTTGCAAGTGGTTCATTTGCAGAAATACATGCACACCGCTGAGCTTCAATGCCACAACTTCTAGGTCGTTAATGTCAACAGTGGAAAACGAAATATCGTAGGAACGAAGCCTTCGGGGGCAACATAGAATGTACATAACGTGCTTTATTGGTGCCTTTTTTTGCTTATTTTTGACAAAGGATAAAGGTAACTAATTAGTGTTTGTTTTCCGCCGTTACCACATAATTTCAAGTAAGTTCCTAATTTTCAGTTTCTTCATTTTGCATTGCAATGTGTTCCCTTACTATACGGAACTTCTATATATCTTTAGGCTGTGCCTCAAACAAGAACAATGACGGGTCAGACTGGAAAACAAAGGGCTAGAGAGATACAACTTTTACGTAGAGAAATTAATAGGAATAATATGCTCACTGGCAATGAGAATTCCATTGTTGTTTTGAAAGATACATTTCAGTATCACTGAGCATAATTTCAAATAATTTTCATAGTTAAAATTGCTCTTTAATGTCTTTACGGTCCAGACGTTGTAATGCAAAGCATTTCACATCTGAGCGTCCTTTATGTGATACAAATGGCAATCACATTATGCTGTCTTAACGAAAAGAATAGTTTGCCGCCGTTATCAGAAAAATAATTTTTGAATGCGCTGTGTCAAAAACTCGCCTCAAAAGGGCAAACAATGAAAAATAAATCAAAGAAGTAATTCATTAATATTCGTGGCTACGAGAGCATGCCGAAAAGTAATGCCTCAGAATTTTTGGTGTGAAAACTCTTAAAACTTTTTAAATAAATGTTATTAACATCGTAAACCTTTGTTCTTCACATCTCCATATTTATTTTTCAACATAGTTATCCTGCCGACGAATGCATTTCACCCATCGAGAGATCAGTTTGTTTATACCCTCACAGTAAAATGTTTTATTATGTTGGTGGAACCACAGCCTTACCTCTGCTTGCACCGCTTCATCACTGTCATAGACCTACTAAATAAAAACTGGACCCCGCATTGGCGCTAGGATCGCGTCCCCACATTGACCGTGATAGAAGACGCCATTTGCAGGGAAACAGTGCGTAAACATGGTTCGTTCGTGCTTTTAATTGTAACAGTAAGAATGGAAGCAAAGACGAATACGGAAACAATGTTACATTTCTCAGGTCAGTTATTTCTGGTTGTTTCTTACTTTCTATTACTTGTATATAGTATTTTCATGGAGAAATAATACACAATGAGCGTTTGTTTTCGTTTAGTTTTCCCTTTAAACATGATTTTCTAAATCGGAAATGGATAGTTGCTACACGGAGAGAGAATTTTCAACCGACAGTTAATCATTTGCTGTGCTCTCTTCATTTTGAAGAGAGTTGTTAGATGGAAAAATTATGTAAATAGACGTCAAGTGAAGGACGATGCTATACAGACAGTATTTGGATTTCCAACTCATTTGAAAAAGGTGTAGTGTCCTGGAAATCGTGCAACACAGGCCTTGGTTAAATAGTGTGGAAATACTGTCAGTGTGTATAATTTTGAACGTTCTTTTACCAGGTTACCAAGGCAAGGAAACCTCAAAAGCCAATGCCAAGAAATGTTGAGACAGCAGAAAATGTGTGTGCGGATGTGCATGTTTCTGGTTACACTGGAGACGACAATTATCCATTTCCATCAAGTCCAAGTAAGCTGAAGGAAAAGTTCGAAAAAATCGAAGGAAGGAAGGAAGCAAAAATTGTGCAATATCAGACTAAGTTAAATACAGTGAACAAAAAGTGCAAAAGACAGATGCAGAAGATTCGCAAATTAGCAAATATTTTAGAAGAACTAAAAGCTACTCACAGTGACATGTTACTGGAGATCCTAGGTAGAAGCAAAAACAGATCTCAGCAATAATCGGACAGGTTAAAAGCTTTTGCTATAACTTTAAATTTTTATTCACCTGCTGCTTACAGGTATGTTCACAGTACATTTAATTTATCCCTACCACGTGCAAGTATTTTATGGAGATGGTACAGTTGTGTTGAAGGTTTGCCAGGTTTTACGTCAGACAGTTTTGACATTATAAAGGCAAGGTTTGCAAAATCATCTCGTGAAGTGTTCTGTGCGTTAATGTTTGACGAAATGTCAATGAAAAAGTGTGTTGAGTGGGATGGAAGTAAATTTGTAGGCTATGTTAAGTTTGGGTGTGTGCCAACAACATCAGGACTGGAGGGTGTAGGAAGTAAAGAAACATTAGTTCTTATGGCAGTAGGTGTCAACTATCATTGGAAGACCCCTATAGGATACTTCCTAAATAATGGTGTTTCTGCCTGGGAGAAGAAAGCAATTATTGAAGGGGCCCTTAAAATGTTGTACGATGCAAATGTCAGTATGTTAGCTGTTACTTGTGATGGACTTTCCACTAATATTGGAATGGCAACGGCGTTAGTGGGCAAATATTGCTGTTGAAGATATTAAACCCTATTTTTCTCCTCCTGTCACAGGTAACAATGAATATATAATTTTAGATCCTTGCCATATGATCAAGTTAGTTAGAAATATGTTTGGTACATGTAAGAATTTAGTTGATGGGAGTGGAAGGAAAGTCTCCTGGCAGTATATAGAAAAGCTGCATTATACACAAGAAAGGGAGGGGCTTACTCTAGCTAATAAACTGAAATTATTGCACCTGAACTTTGGACAACAAACAATTAAAGTGAAGTTAGCTGTCCAGGTATTAAGTACTTCAGTTAGTTCTGCACTGCAATATTTATGCTGCGATTTAAAATTAGAGAATTTCAGGGAGCTAAAGGAACAGCAGACTTTTGTCTTGTTTTTGATCAAATATTTGATATGTTCAGTTCAAAAAATGCTTTGGCTAAGGAATACAAAGCACCTATGCGGGAGAGTAATAAGTGTGTTTGAGAGCCTTTCCTTGAGACAGTATCTGGTTATTTGACATCCCTTAAAGATACGAATGGGAAGCTGTTATATAAAGGGAATAGGAATACAGCTATACTTGGGATATTAGCACTGTGTGAAACTATTAAAGGCTTGTATAATGATGTAATCAAGACAAAAAAGATGAACTACTTTCTTCTGTACAAGTTTAGCCAGGATCATCTGGAAATGTATTTTTCTTTAGTTAGATCTGGGTTAGGATGGAATAACAATCCATCCTACCTGCAGTTCAGAGCAGCATATACGAACCTTCTCCTTTCTGATGAGGTCAGACATAAGGCTACTGCTAACTGTCAGGTGCTTCATGATACATGTGTTTTACCTTGGACTGGGAAAAGTAAACATGTTTCGTATGACCCATTTGAGTTTTGCAACAGCAGGAGATACGGCTGTACTGATGAAAGAAATGTGGCGTCTGTGTCTGATCGTGATTACGTAATATTGCCAAATAACTTAACAGAGTACACCAGTAATGTTGTTGTATATAATGCAGGTTTTGTTGTGAAACATATGGTAAAGAAATTGAACTGCAGTTCTTGTGTACATAGTTTATTTAGTGTAGAAGCAGTTCAATTCTCAGATTTGTTACGGAGGAAAAACAATGGTAGCTTGATTATGCCATCAGCAGGAGTAATTGTGGTTTGGAGAGAAGCTGACAAAATAATACAGCTACGGGTTGTGAAATCAACTAATGTAATTCAGAAAAGCAATACACTCATTGAAATGATGTCACATGTTGTGCCAATAGTAATGCAGCATGATTCACTTCCTGAACTGAAGGACCATCTGATGGAAAATGTTTTCCCAGAGAATCGTTTGTACATTATTGTAAAATCAATTGTAAGGCAGTATGTTACTGTTCGTTGTCATCATATTGCAAACACATGCAATGCAAAGTTGTACAAAAAAGTTATTAGACAGACACTGAATGGCTCAAATGGCTCTGAGCACTATGGGACTCAACTGCTGAGGTCATTAGTCCCCTAGAACTTAGAACTAGTTAAACCTAACTAACCTAAGGACATCACACACATCCATGCCCGAGGCAGAATTCGAACCTGCGACCGTAGCAGTCGCGCGGTTCCGGACTGCGCGCCTAGAACCGCTAGACCACTGTGGCCGGCAGACAGACACTGACAAAATCAATTTTATTTCAGAATCAGTGATGTGTGAAATATGATGTTTTTTAATGAAAAATAATAAAATATTTAAAAATTAAAAAAAATAGTGTTGTATCATTTCAACGCTTGCATTTTACCACCTGTGTATGAATAATCCAGACAGCTGTAAATATGTACAAAATTAAATCCTGTATCAGTAGTATTCCTTGGGGTGTGAATGAGGTTAGAGATGTATATGTCAGCGTAAGACAGCGAAAAGTCATTACATCATTGTATTAAAGTGCTAATTCTATAACCAAAATATAAAATTTAACATTTACTGCATAGATTTCAAGGAGTAGCCACATAGAAAGATCTTTGATTGTTTTGACCTCCACTACATGGCATTTAATGTGCTCTGGTAAGTTACTGAAAACATGGATAGCTGGCTCTTCTTAGTAGCGTTAGGTCTTTGCAGAGGCTCTTTTTGGTCCTAGTATTTTATTTCCATGCTTTCACCATTTATTTAAAGTGAGAAATGTTGATAATGATAAAGGGTATTAATGGATAGTTGTCAGAATACCAATAATAGGTTGTTACAGGATGTTCTTGAAGTGACACTACATCTTCGTTGTGATAAACCAATATGTGATGCCTCTGAGTTGTAGGTTAAATTGGAATGTAACAATTCATTTGCAAGGCCAGTTAATGCAAATGCTAAATGTAGGTGATAGTAGACTGTTCTATATTTACACCTTATACTGTATCTAATAAACTTTCTGCTAAAAAAATTGCAAGCTACACAGGGAAAAAGTTGCAGTGTTAGATTACAGACAAAGGTACTTTGTTTCATGTTAAGTACTTATATTGCATTTGTATGTAAATTACTAAAAATACTAACAGGGTTAATGTACTAAGTTGAACTGAATGAAAAACTAGGCACATGATTGGTGTTTAGATTTTTTAATCGGCTAATGACCTCAGCAGTTAAGTCCCATAGTGCTCAGAGCCTCAGATTTTTTAATCATATATATATTAAGTATGAATCAGAGGTAGGTCGAAAAATTGCGTTTAGATACTTAACATGTGTTGTCAGTTGGTGATTATACTTCGTAAATGGTCAAATATCTGATCAAATGTTGCAAACTCAACCACTTTCGGAGGTGCTATCAGTGTTAAAAACTAATGTGCGACTGAAATTCCTACGGTATTTAAAGTGATATGGGTTTCTACAATTAATCATACCAAAATGCGAGTGTAAACAGTACTGTGCTAAACAAAAGTAAGCGTGCAAAATGTACACAGTAGTCGGCAAAAAGCAAACAGGGCCTGACAGGAAAATTACTTGAATTAAATAGTAATCGTATTGTCTGCTACTTTAAAAGTTTCGTGTAATTATCTAATGCAAATAACTCGAGGTAAACTCTCTCCACCTTGTTAGGAAAGAGCCTTACATTCTTAAACTTCGAGTCTCTTTGCAGACGTATTTCGGAAACCAGGAAACTTCGATCATTTAGGTATACTTTTAAAATATACTCAAATACTCAGTATTTTTTTAAACAAACATGAGTTTAATTTGTGCTTCAATTTGCAATACTTCAAATCCCAACCCCAGTAGTAGGATTCATCAGTGCAAATGGCGACAATCAGCTGCTTCAATTTGGGGACAGATGCCTCGCTTCTCCGCTACGGCGTGGCAGGGGCTTGATCGCTATCAATGGGAAGTTCTCAAAGATGCTCTTTAAGTTTTGGAAACAGATGAAAATCGGATGGCACGAAGACGGAACAGTATGGTGAACGATAGATGACAGTAAAACCAAGCCGTCGGTTTGTCGCAGATGTCGCTGAGCTCGTGTATGGTCTGGCAATCAGACATAGTTACGTTAAACTATGTTCAGTCACGCGCTACAATTCGGGGAACCCCTAGCTGCGCATGGGTGCCAGTTGCGTCTACGAAACGGGAGCGAGTAATATACGTGAAATTTATTATTTCACGCATACTGAGAACAGAATAAAAAATTCTAGAGCATTATTTTTCAGCAGCCCCTCGTAGAACGCAGCATTTTCTATGGTTAGTTCTGAAATTAAAATGTCAGATCTAGTTTTAGGTGGAGTGGAGATAGAAGACTTATTTTTATTCGTCAGTCTTCTGACTAGTTTGCTGCAACTCATCAGTTATTTGCTGGATGTATTTCAACCTCTGTTTTCCCGTAAAATTTCACAATCTACAGCTCCCTCTAGTTCTAGTACCGCGGAGGTTATTCACTGATGCCTTAATACATGTCCCGTCATCGTGTCTTTCTTCCTGTCGGTGTTTCCGATATTCTCCTTTCCTCGCCGATACTGTCTAGAATCTCCTAATCCTTTATCTTATTAGTGCACCTGATCTTCAAAGTTGTTCTGTAGCACATCTCAAACATTGTGATTCCTCTCTGTGCCGGTTTTCAAATTGTCCATGATTCCTCCCAAAGTTGGGGCACTGTAGATGCCTGACGGAGTGTTGTTGTGTTGTCTGTGTAAACAGCTGAATGATTATTAACAGTAATTGTACATTAAATGGATTACTAAATACAAGATGCGATCACAAATGTTTACTAAATGTTTAGAATGTAATTTTTTGGCGATTCACTGCGTTTTGTAGGTCGATCTCTATAATGTCCATTCACGAGTCCGTGTTATTTACGAGTCAAACTTTATACCGTTGCCGCTTGTAGGCATGAGTCGTGCACGTCCGTGAGTTGTCAGTACGGTAAGACAATAAAACATTCCCCCTCACACATCGTCTAATTGCGCAGTCGCCCCACTACTTGCCCCACTGCCCTTCAGGTACGCGTCCAACATTATTTCGCTCACGTCCGCAGTCACAAACGCCCATTCAAATTAAACACTTATTAAAATTTTACTGTCCCTGTAAGTATTTTTGTTTGTTACTGAACAGGGTGACTACAAGGAAGAACTTAATGTTAGTTGACTTTTTAAGGCGACGCTTAGCTGTCAGACGCATAATATTATAAAATATGACTGAGAACCGCGGAAAGCACGAAAACTTCATTCTGGCCGCAGCTTGACCACCACTGCTGTAGACGGTAACCACACCCCAATCTCTCTTCCGCCCGTCTCTGACGGTTGCTGTCTTCACACAGCTCCACACTCCGATCTCTGCAGGTGATGCAACTAACACACTGACATCCATACAGCATGCAGTTTACACTAAAGTATCACGCTCTAATCACGTGAACACCACACAGGGTTCCATAGTAGCAATACAAGCTTTTTCCACATAAAAAAATTAATTCGAATTTCCCGAATGATTCTCTTTCATGGTACTCAGAAAGAGTTACATGAAAGAGCTTCTCAGTTCAGGGGCAAATTCAGGTATTAATTTAGATACTGAAACTTAGAAAAAATGTATGTTAATGACAATGTGAGACAACCTTCTATAGTCTCTGTGGACAAGGTCATCCTAGAATGTTATCGCTGGGGCTTCCCGAACTTATGCTTCATTTGATAACACTACATTTCGCCAACAAATATTTCTACTTCGTTATTCCGGAACGCTGGGTAATGAGCGAACAGACTCTTGTCGCAGCAACTTGACACGCTCCTGTTCAATAAATCAACAGCCTTATAAAACTGCTTATCAACAAATGCACAGTGTTTCTTTTGACTTGCTTAACGTTCTGAGAAAATGTTGACGCAACTGTAGTGCAGTGCACATAACTTCACGGGTAATATCAAATTGTTTTGGTATAGCCTGTACAGTGAGCGAGTGATAAACTAAACCCATGAGAAATTTGGAAAGATAATAGAAATTCATGAACAGGATATTAAAACGATAAGGTTTGCTGATGACGTAATTTTCCTGGAAACGGCATAGAACATGGAAAGGCAGTTGTGCAGAATGGATACTGTCGTGAGAAGAGAATGTAAGATGAATATTTAGAAAAATAATACAATGCAAATGGAATGCTGATAAATTGTATACGGCGAAGTTCATGGAATTCAGTAAGGAATTAAGACAAATATGACATGAAACGTAATAGATGACTGTTACTATCTGAATGGTAAAATAAGTGATAATGGCCGAGGATGAGATAATGTGATATGCATTCTGTCAATAGCAAGAAAAGGTAAATCGAGAGATGTAAATGTTTCAACATCGAATATAAATCTGGATGTTATTAAGGCTTTTCTGAAGGCATTTCCTGGAGTGTATGCTTCTACGGAGGTGAAAAATTTACAATCAGTAATACAGACACGACGAGATTTAATTTTTCAGTGCCGTGAAGATTAGTTACGTTGACCGAAAGACAGATAAAGAAACCACGATTTCGCCGGGGAAGAAGGGGGCGGGTGGGACGAAGTGTATGGCACAACCAGACTAAAACAAGGGGTAAGCCGACAGAGAGAAGGTATACGAGGATATTGAAAGGGTAATATAACACGTAAAGAGAAATTAAAATCGAGTAGTCATGTGGGACGGGAATGTGGTTGTAGCGGAAGGAGTAAAAGGAAGGATTGCAGGAGAATATGTGATTGGGGTTAGGAATGAGAGAAAAGAAACACTAATTGAGTTCTGTAATAAATTTCATCTAGTAACAACGAATGCTCTGTTCAAGAATCACAAGAGGAGGAGGTATACTTGGCAAAGGCCGGGTGATACTGGAGGATTTGAGATAGATTACATCATGGTCAGACAGAGATTCTTAAATCAGGCACTGGACTGTAAGGCGTACTCAGGAGCAGATGTAGACTCAGATCACAATGTAGTAGTGGTGAAGAGAATAGTTCAGTAGGCAGTACAATTGACGAGCAATGGGCATCTCTAGAAACGGTAATCACACATGTTAGAAAGAGAAACGTAGGTACAAATGGTTCAAATGGCTCTGAGCACTGTGGGACTTAACATCTATGGTCATCAGTCCCCTAGAACTTAGAACTACTTAAACCTAACTAACCTAAGGACAGCACACAACACCCAGTCATCACGAGGCAGAGAAAATCTCTGACCCCGCCGGGAATCGAACCCGGAAACCCGGGCGTGGGAAGCGAGAACGCTACCGCATGACCACGAGCTGCGGACGTAGGTACAAAGAAGATAATTGCGACGAAACCATGGGGACATAAGAAATACTTTAGTTGATTGATGAAAGAAATGTTCGGGGAAATTCAGGAACACAGAAATACATGTCGCTGAGTAATGAAATAAATAGCAAATGCGGCGAAGCTAAGATGAAATGGCTGCATGAAGATGTGAAGAAATAGAAAAGGAAATGACTGTCGGAAGGTCTGACTCAGTATACAAGAAAGTCAAATGAGTTTTTGGCTGAACAAAAAGCAAGGTTGGTTATATTAAGAGGGCAATGTGAATCTCATTGTTACATGGAGAGAAGTGAGCGGATAAGTGAAAAGGGTACATTGAAAACTTCTATGAGGGGGAAGATTTGTCTGCTGTCATATAAGAAGAAACAGGATTCATTTAGGAGAAACAGGAGATCCACTATTAGAATCAGAACTTAAGATAGGTTTGGATGCCTTAAGATCTAACAAAGCAGACGGGATAGATAACATTCCGACAGAATGTCTAAAATCATTGGGGGAAGTGGCAACAAAAAGACTATTCGTCTTGGTGTGTATAGTGTAGAGTCTGGCGACATGTCATCTGACTTTCGAAAAATTATCAGCTACACAATTCCGAAGACTGCAAGAGCTGACAAGTGCAACAATTATAGCTCTATCAGCTTAACAGCTCATGCATCATAGCTATTTACAAGAATAATATACAGAAGAGCGGAAAAGAAAACTGAGGCGGTGTTATATGAAGCGCAGTTTTGCTTTAGGAAAGGTAAAGGCACCAGAGTGGCAATTCTGGCGTTGCGGTTGATAATGGACGAAAGACTAAAGAAAAATCAAGAAACGTTCGTACTGTCGACCTGGGAAAAGCGTTCGATAGTGTAAATGGGGCAAGATGTTCGAAATTCTGAGAAAAGCAGGAGTAAGTTATACGGAGAGACGGGTAATATACATTGTGTGCAAGAGTCAAGAGGATATAATAAGAGTGGACGGCCAAGAATGAAGTTCTCGGATTAAAAAGGGTGTAGTCTCTCGTCCCTACTGTTCAATCTGTACATCGGAGAAGCAATGATGAAAATAAAAGACAGGTTCAGGAGTGGAATTAAAATTGAAGGTGAAAGGATATCAATGATACGATTCGCCTGTGACATTGCTATGTTGAGTGGGAGGGAAGAAGAATTACATGAACTACTGAATGAAATCAAGAGTCTAATCTGATAACATGGATTAAGAATAAATCGGAGAAAGACGAATCTAACGAGAAGTAGTAGAAATGAGAACAGCGAGAAACTTAACATCTGGATTGATGGTCAGGAAGTAGATGAGGTAAAGGAATTATGCTTCCTAGGAAGCAAAATAACCAGTGACAGACAGAGCAAGGGGTTTATCAAATACAGAACAGCTCTTGCACAAACGGCGTTCCTGGCCAAGAGATATCTACTAGTATCAAATGTGGCCTTAATATGAGGAAGAAATTTCTGGAAATGAACGGTTGGAGCACAGCATTGTGTAGTAGTGAAACACGGAATGTGGTAAAACCGGAACAGAAGAGAATAGAAGCATCTGTGACGTGGTGCTGCAGAAGAATGTTGAAAATTAGGTGCACTTATAATGTAATGAATGACGTGGTTCTCCACAGAATCAGCAAGGAAAAGTCCGTATGACTTCCATGGTACAAGAGGGAGCTATGGAAGAGACAGAGATTGGAATAAATCGAGCAAATAATTGAGGACATAGGTTGCAAGTGCCGTTCTGAGATGAAGAGATGACAAAGGAGAGGATTTCGTGGCGGTCCGCATCAAACCAGTCACAAGACTGAGGAAAAAAAAAAAACAGTTTGACGGACTCATACAGGAGGATCAAAGAATCACAAACAAGTAAGGGATGGAATTGCGGAAGGTAAAATTATAGATGAAAACAAACAGATAAAGCTTGACTGCAGTAAGCCATATGAAACGAATATGCTTTATGGGGATGAAGAGTCTTACACGGGCTAGACAAGCGTGGTAAGCAGCGTCATATCGTTCTTCGGACGTTGAGAAAAGATTGGAGGGAAGATTCTCTTACATAGATTCTTCTTAATTATTATATTAGTTGTTATTGCTTATTAGTTACTAACACCCTTTTTAAAACATTATTTGAGTCCATAGAATTATCCACTGAATTCTGTCCATTCCGCTTTTCATCTTTACAAATCTACAACTTCTAATGAAAGATGATTTCCATTAGTTAGTCACTGTATACCCCAACAAACTTAGTCCTGTGTTGTTGCTTCTCATGCTCGTTAAAATTTCTCATAATTTTCATCGAATATTCCGTCCAGAATCTCCTAATTTCGTCCTTTATTTATATATTTAACTATTAATCTGCTCTGAAAAGACCACCTTTCAAATACTTAGAATGTTTCCCCTTCTCGGGCTTCCCGTTTACTATCGTTTCTCTTCCATACAGCCATATAATTATTTTACAGACCTTTTCAAGATTTCCGCACATGTGTTCTCCTGCAGGTCCTTTATTTTACAAATTTTTGGAGAACGTAGTATGGGTCGACACAAGAAAAAAAATCCAGCAAACGGGGGCTCTAAATTCCATAATTTATGAGCTCTTTTTGATACTGTGAAACACACCTCTTCTACTGAACAAGTTCTCATAGCTCTTAAGTTATGCATTTTGGAGCCCATGTGTACCACACATTTGTTTGCTGTAAGGAAACTGTTCGCTTAGTCTATGAAGGGAATTTAGTTATGCCGTATATATACATAAATATTTTAGAAACAGTTTATGAGGCACAACTAAAAACTTTAGTATCCATGAACATCATACAAGGCGAAACGTACTGTGTCCAGTCAGTAAGAAAATCTGTTTTTAAAATAGCCACTTTAGATAGTTGATAAAATTTACTTCCACAGTAGAAAAAAATCGTTCACAGTTTCAGTTAAATTCAAAGTGATTTCCTTATTGATCACTGCTTCTAGGTAGTAGCATTATTGTCAGGTAAAACATTTTGTGCATGTGCCACATTCTGTTCAGTATATCCTCGGTCTTGCAACGCGGTTCGTTCTACCAGTGGTGTGTCTGATAAAACTATACTAGTAAGGGAAAACGCTAACTGCAAAGGGACCTGATTTGCTGAATTACCATACTTAGGTGCAGTTTCGGATAGAATCACAAGGTATTCGTAGGGGTCATTTTTCACACATATGATACATTATGCAAGAAAATCACACACAGCAATATCAGAAACAACCAGTTTGCCGGCCGGTGTGGCCGAGCGGTTCTAGGCGCTACAATCTGGAACCGGGCGACCGCTACGGTCGCCGGTTCGAATCCTGCCTCGGGCATGGATGTGTGTGATGTGCTTAGGTTAGTTATGTTTAAGTAGTTCCAAGTTCTAGGGGACTGATGACAACAGATGTTAAGTCCCATACTGCTCAGAGCCAGCCAAAACAACCAGTTTAAGACATCGGCGGTATAGTGAACAGAATGAAGCACATGCACAGTAGTTATATTGGACATACTGAGCGTGTGCATTTAGTGACAAGTTTAAAGAGCATATTACGTCGAGAGTAGTACCTCTAAATTTATTAAACATTTAAGTGAGAATAAACGAACGTTGAATAACATATATTCAGCCCTTGCAATACTGCTGTCCTTTGAAAGCTTCTACAACAGATTTACGGTAGAGATATAGACATATAGTTGTGTGCGTCTGTTAGATGGCTTTCCTTGAGAATGGGAATGACCTGCGTATTTTCACAATCACTAGGAATGCTTCTTTCGTCCAGTGATCTATGGCACGTATTTATGACACACTGTTATTGGAAGAGAAGTAAGTTTTTTGGCACACACAGTTTAGAATTGTATAATTATTGCATCAAGTCGAGTCACCTTACCTCTGTTGAACGATATTCTGTTTCCGTATGCTTATTTCGATGTCGTTCACGTGACGGTTTATAGGAGGAACCCAGTAACATTCTACTCGGCGAAACAATTTTGGAAGAAGGAATTTAGTATTTGTACCTTCTATCTGTCATCATCCGTTCCGAAAATATAAAGGTCAAAAATTGTCTAGATAGAAGGCTTTGATCCATTTATTGATGTAATGTAATATCAAAATTTCTTAGGAATTTCTGTCATACTGGCGGATAAAATTTTATTCAATGAAAGTTTCACTTTCGGCTCTCCCTACTTTAATGTTCGCTTCCATAAGGTTTTCTTCGTCTGTAAGGCCTTCGCTACGTTTAACTCTACTGTGGACCTCATCTTGCTTTCGGATCGGTTTTCTAAAAGGCTGTCGAAACAACGGTGGGGTTTTCTCATCACAACTTTTCTTCCTACGCAACTGCCAAAGGCGTAGTGTATGGTGCTTCAGAGCTTTTCTTATTTATTCCATGCCTTGTTACTGCTTCGCATGTGACTGGATGCCTACTGATGTGTATGGTTTTGAAACAACGCGGTTTTCCCGCCCTACAATCTCTACTGGATTCACCATTTCACTTAACATGTCACCACATAATAGTAAAGTGAATCCTTCCTTAGATGCTTTTCCGCCGGTGCACTTCTCACCTTGAATTGTAGAGATTTTGAAGATCTGCGCGATAAAACAGTCCCGTTCCATCGGCAATGAACAAGTGTTTCGGGTCAAAATTTGCAATTAAATTGCACAGTATTGTCTGCCATTTTGCTGCTACGCTTTACTGCACAGGTTCCCCTAAAATTTCATTCCATTTACAACTGTCCAGTCATCCTGTGGGACCCTTAAATTCCAAATTTCCATGCTCTTTGACGTCTGTAAGAGCTTTGCTTTGCTACATGGGTCCAGGCAAAGGTTCGTTTTTTGCCCCTGCACGCGCGAACCTTCCCACTCCACACTATCTCGTTAAGTTCCTCGTTTCCCGTCTTCTTCGCCTTTCTTTTCATTTGACTGTTTCCTTTCATCCATTCATCTATTGTCTCAACCTTGTTTCTTAACGTTTTATAAATTTGTGTTTTACAGCATTTGACAAGCAACATTATTTCGCGTATAGAATGTTTCCCTTTCTCACTCACCTTGATTACCTTACTCTTTTCGTTAAGTGTCAGCGACACATACATTTTGATCGACATCATGTTACCTCTTAAAAGTGCTACTAGTCAACTGAAACTGGCGGAAACTAATGCAGGTAGGGTATTTCTTAGGAATGCTTGACCTTGTCGGGTAAAACCATTGTTTAACGGAACAATACCCACCACTTTCATTGCACAGCGGAGGTTACGTAAGTGCTCTACAATGTTACAGTGTGCACCCGCGCGCTCAGTAATAATGGAAAACGAGAAACGCCAACAAACAGAGCGGTCACAAACGAACAATTTCCTTTGATGTAACGTCAGCGTGCGAAGTATGCTCGTTATTGCACAGAGTGGCACTGTTTGATGTCCACCTGCGCTGAATCGCCTTTCTTGATTTTGTGCCACTTAACAGCATTTAACATAGTCTTTGTGTTAAAATTAGCACTCATATAGAGACATGAATAGCTTTGCAACATCTCTCTTAAGAACATCGATACCGAGACATCGATGTCCCCGAGGAAAAATATCGACGTTAAAGGAACATCGCTCTTAAAAACGATACATCAATGTTTTTACCATGTTTCTGTATATTTAATGTATAAATACTAGAAAACTCATGCCGAAATCATTTTATTTGTAACTAGTATAATAAAAGATCGTCACTTCTGTGACCAGATATATTTTAAAACACAAAGGAACTATTTTTTTCACAATTCAACCAACATATAACTATCTTTCCTAATTTTAAGTTACATTAGGCGTAGTGATACTGACCGATGAACCGATGAGATTGTTAACTGTCTTCATATGAGTCAGACTGTAAAAATAAATGAAACATATCTTTATATGTACTAAGATGGTATCTGTTCTTTCGGACATGTCCGAAAGAACAGATACCATCTTAGTAATTGTATAGTTAAGGCTCACCGGCTACTTCACCATCTTCTTCTTCTGTGCGAATGCACAAACAGTGCCCGAACTGTTAAGGGAATCGGCAACGCGCCGCGAGTAAAGAGCATAAAGGGCGGGGCCACTACGAATGTAGTGCGGCACAATACGTTGAGAATGTGGGTTTCGCGGTAGGCGTGCCAGAGATAAATCCCTGCAGTCGCGCTATCCTCTGTGTCCTCGGTGGCTCAGATGGCGCAGTCTGCTTTCGGTCGGTGAGCGGCGAGGACGTCTTGTTTACGTCCCGTCCGCAGAGTCGCGAGCGCGCGTAGTTTGTTTACTTCCTCGCCGCAGCTAATACTCGCGTCCGTTAACATTGTCACCATGGCTCATTCGAACAGAAAAGCTACCATCAAGATCAGCTTCCAGCCCGACTACGCACGACCACGAGCCTTTGAAGTCGAACGATTCATCCGTGACGAAGTTCAAATACCAACACAGCACATCATCGGTATCCACCTATCCATCACAAGTAGCGTCGTTTACGTCAAGATGGTCGATGACGAGTTATGTCACGCAGTTGTGAACAGATGCGCGAACACTCTCAAGTTCAAACGCTCCAATGGTCACATCTGAGAGGTTATTGTTGACCATGCTGGACTGGGATTACGCACACTAAGAGTCTTCGAACTCGCTTTCGAGGTGCCACCGGACGTCGTTACCTCAGCTTTCCGCCCTTATGGGACGGTAATTAGCCACGTGGCCGAAAAATGGAACACCTTAGAGACGTACCAGGTCCTCAACGGCGTCCGACAAGTGAAAATTGAATTAAAGAAACATGTGCCATCCTACTTAGTCATAGGTGGCTGTCGAGCAATAGTAATGTACGACGGACAACCTCGTACTTGTTCTGGTTGCGGACAGGAGGGTCATGTGCGCTCGGCGTGTATTCAACGTCGGGTTACACAACTTCCATTACATGACACGACACCACCTCCTACGCTCACGGCCCTCCTCCTCAGTTACGCAGAGGTGACACGATCGACCGTCATGACAGACGAGAAACCCCTTGGAAGACAGGAAGCGTTAGAATGCGCACCTGTCGCCAGTCCTGGATTGACCAACACCATTACGGTGTCTGCAGAGATTCCAGAACGCCGCCCATCAACTCCACATGAAGATTCGGACGAGAGAATGGAACTCGACGCTAGGGTTGTACCGACCTCTGCCTTTCTACCTCAGTGGGATGCGATACGGGAACCACAAACTCTTTCGGACACAGAAACCCACGTCCGCAAACAAAGGTCACCGAGAAAACATAAAAAGCCACGTCGCACACCCTCAGACGATTGCCTGCATCGGACGTCTTCTCCAGTTGACGTCCGGACGGCTGACGAAACGACGAGGAAAATGGATCGCCCTCACCTGTCACTTTGTCTGATTTTGACAAACCCGATTCCGCTCTCTCGGGCAAACAGATGGCCAGCACAGCGCCCGCCGTTGGTACACAACCAGAAACAACTGCGGATTTACCCTTAGTCACTCAGCCCACAAGCGTTCTACCGCAGCCACAGTTAACTTGCTGACCTTGGGCGCATGACATTGAAGACGATTCTACGCCCGCTGTGGTGGCTGAGGAGAGGGGTCTCTCCTCCCACACCTCGGCCCCTCCCGAGTAGCAACAGACGACCACATAGCTCATAAGCATGACGAGACAGTACTACGGGTAGTCGAAACACCAGCTTGCTGGGGCCACGGCGGAAAAAAGCATAATAACAGTTTTGGGCGACAACAGCAACGATGGCATGTTGACAAGGGTAACTCTAGACACTGCAGCTGCGATCAGAAGTGCTCGCTTCTCTGACATGTGACAGCCACATCGGCGCCAGGAGGTTGAGCCAATGGGAATCTATTTGTTTCTGCGCAATATGCCACAACACAATCTTCTGCTGGCACTTTATTTAAGATACGGTACGGCCAGTGACCAGCAGTCGAAACCAACGCACTAATCTGGAGACCAACGCCTTATTCACTCGGTCTTAAGCTGCGAACTATCAACCGTGAACCAATGCTGCGAGTTTGGCTTCACAGGGCTGTCGTGGCAGGACTCCGATATATCGCAGGCTTGTTAGCGTGTTAGTGCTATTGGACAGCCACCTAAAAATAGTTGTCCTTTTCGGGGCATTTATTTTTGCCATTGTGGCATTTATTGAACTAGTTTACTTACGGATAAGTTATCGCCAGCTAATATAAACTTTGCACAGACTATTTACAAGCAGACACTTGACACTTGACTATGCCAACAAGAGTTGCTGTGGCTTTCCCTGATATATGAATCATTTGCAACTCATAGAGCATTGTTGAGTATTATTGTTGTTTACAACCAATGTTTTCTTGTTATCTATGCACCTGGAAGTGTGTTCTTGCTTACTGAGCCCCACTCCGTGCACTTCAGATAATGACGACAAGGATTTGCGAAACTTAGAACTGATTCTTTGTACTGCTCCCCAGGTAGATGATGCTTATAAGATACACATTCCCGTACTTCAGTATGTCTACCGTCAACACAGGTGATCTCACTCTAGCAAAACATGCAATAGGTGCAGGAACATGTTGAAATAAAATGGCCACCACTCCACGTTATCAGAATTTTCCAATCAACTCCATGATGAAAGGCTTCAGAGTGTTGTCAACACCGTTTCCGACATTTGATAAGATGACAGATTCCTGGGCCAAGAGTGTAGCCTGTTTGGGAAAGCATATCATCACACATGAAGTTTCAGATGATATCCAGCAATATGGATTCTTCTCAGCTTACATAAGTGTCGACGCCTATCTTCTACTTCAAAAGTTCAATCCAGAGGCAGAAGATTAAGACTTGTCCCATGTTCATCTTCAGACTGAATTGATGGAATATTTCGATTCTTAGATCCATGTGGGCCGCTGGCAGCACAAATTTCCTAGCTGTAATAAAAAGAATGGTCTCATTGGGAATGAATCGTGCCGTAGCAGGAACTTTCACAAGAATCGTTTTCAGTGAACTAATTCCAAATATAAAACATCTTACGCCAGTTCCGGCGAAAGACTCAAAAATGATCTTGTGAAACTGAACAGCCCTTCCTTTTCAACATATCTTCCGCACATTGGGGCGTTCGAACAAACAGCACGGCCCACAGCGACCATCTCTAGGTTTTCTCTACCCGCCCACACTTTAATAGCCAGAAACCCAGCCCCACCGAAGAAGTTTCAGCCTCATCCAGGAGAGGCTACATTTTTAAAAAACGTTCCCGAGGGCTATCGTACTCAGAAGTTGTAATCAAGAAGCAACTGTCTCGTCACTCACAAAAGGTAACAACGCTATTTTCATCGAGATAATTGTAAATTCTTTGGTAAATGAGGACACGAAACTGAAGTGTATCCACTCGCACTGAAGATGAATATAGCTCGTAACCAGTCTGGAAACTTAGACTCCACAATCCGATGAAGTCCCGGCAGGATCGGATGTCCTTCATGTGCAAGCAGTATTACCGATTTTCGATAGCTTATTAACGTTAGAAGTATTACGTAACAGCTTTCCTGTCACATTCCAAACTGACATTGGTTCCTCCAGGATAACTGTTAATTTGACAGCTTACAGACCACTATGCTCGCCATCGTTTCAGTCTCTTGCAAAACTATTAAGTCAATTAAAATATATAGTAACGACAACACTGAGGTGATGGGACAATTTAGTTCCACGATTAAATATCGCAAGTTCTCCTTGTCGAGTCGCATATTGGTCATCAGCACACATGGAACTACAAGTATCTTTGAATTGGAGATACCTAACTGGACTCATCGGATACAGACGTTTTAGACGCATATCCAACTCTAGGAACTCCCGCGAAATGCGCTTCAATATTTTCCTAGAAAATGTGTCACTATGAGGGTCACATCATTATGAAACCTTCTGCAATGCTCAAGTTTCCTGAAGCATGCAATGTGTCTCTCATGCTGTGGGACAAACGACTCATGGAACTCCGACTATTGCAAATGAAGAGCTGCTGACACCGTTCTGAAGCAGTCCATGGATCATGCCTATTATTTTAACAGAAAAACATGATGGATCCTTAAGGATTTATGGAGATTTCAAATCAGCAGTGAATGCACAATAAAATGTGTTCACTGGTCACATTCAAAACTTGGAAGACATGACGAAAGAACTTGCTGGCGGCACTTTATTCGCAAGGACCGAGCTCCGGAAGGCCTGTCTTGAGTTAAGGTTGGATGAGGATAACAGTGCATCCTGATGGTTAACTCCCCTTTCGGCCTGTTCCAGTACAACTGACAGTCTTCCTTCTTAGCCGTTGTGCTGGCCATTTTTCAGCTTTACTTGCTGCAGCCTAACCAGGGAGACTGTAGTACGGCTGACTACCATGCCAACATTCTCATAATGGACTGGAACACCAAGGAGCTCGCAGTAAACCGGGAAAACCCTCTTCCATGCTTTAGAAATAGCCATTTGAAATGCAACAGGGTGAAGTTTATCTTTCTTACCCTCAAGTAGAATACTTGAGGCAGAAGTAGAGTATTTTCAGTGGTTCTGCGATCTGCCATACTCCAAATTTTGCCGAAGTCATCCAAAACGTGGCAGCACTACAGGACCCCAACCAGCTGAAGTTAGTTTTAGACAACTGAGGTACTACCGAAATTTCGTTCCTCATGCCACCACTATCGCCGATTTCCTCGACCATCTGCTGCACACAACATCAAACTCACCTGGTCTCCCAGTTGCAGCAGAGCATTACAATAGTTGAAGTGGGCGCTCCTTAACGATATATCACCCTACCAAAGTAATCATTGTGACAGAAGACGCATCGGACTATGGCCTCAGAGCAGTGCTCGCCCATAAGGTGGATGACGTTGCGTGTTCGATTGCTTTTGCATTAAAAACCGTGATACTAGCTCAACACAGTTATAACTAAATTGTGAAAGAGGCTTTAATCATTACCTTTGCTGTAAAAATATTTGACGGTTGTGTCTGTGCCCAATTCCTTGTATGGCCAATGGTTAGTTCTCCTAACATACGACAAACTGCCACTGGTCATGTTGACCCTACTAAGACGGCGAGGTGACCCCATGGTTGGGCCTCGTTTTTGTCTGGATAAACATACGATATTCAATATCATTCAACGATGCACCATACAGATGTACTTTTGAAGTATATTTCCTCACAGACCTTCAGTCGGACGCTGTTGTCGGGCAATTTCCAATCTTTGCGATGACAATCGTAAAACTGTTAGCACACGAGTCCATTCTCTGTACATCATTAAGTTTCTCATAAATAAAAATTTTCAGTAACATCTGGCTTACGTTCACCATTACTACGAACTATCAACCTTAATTGGGACGATCCCCCTCCACAGGGAAAATGGAAAGACAAGGGACAAAACTCCAAAAGTTTTGTAATGCGTTGTGTTAAACTTTCTCCATCAAAGCTAGTTGGGTACATTAATCGTAAAATGGACTGCTTGCCAGCATTTTTTTCTTTGCGTTTTTTTTTTTAAAGGCAGCGATTAAGATGAACGCACTCTTGGCAGCTTACCAGCTATTCCAGCGCTATCAAGAACCCCATTGTGCAAACATTTGCCTTAGCTTGTCGTGACGACAGCGGGTCCAAACTTTATCTTCCCTTTGTCAGTCTATATCTAGGTTCATCTTCCCTCATACTGATGGACACCAGGGACAAATTTCCTTTGTTTAGCAAATGCATTTCGTAATGAGAGCCAAGACTACCCAAGCGATGTCTCGAATTTTCGCTACTGAAGACATACATGAAACTATTCAGTTTGAGAATGGTTATCAACTTACATATGCCGAATTCCGCCACTCTTGTGTAGACAATGTTATGCAGCTGGTTAACATAACCCCATTTCATCTAGCATGCCAGTGCGGAAAGATACTTCAGAGATTTAATGACCTAACTGGTGAAATTGCTACATGACCACAGCATTGATGATGCGCTTGCACTGTTACTGGTCTCATATCATTTTCTACTCCACAGGATATGGCGAGTCTAGCAGAGACGCTTGTGATGCATCATTTTACGTACTCTCCCAAGAATCCCATATGTCGAAACGAACGTAAAGTTCATTTTAAAGTACCTAAAAATTCAACCATTAATTTTAAGTAAATTCAGAAAGGATGTAATAATTTGTCGTAAGTGTCGCCGACTGTTAAAAAGATTCAGTTTTGAATGGCGTGTTGTCTTAGTAACGAGGCGTACGGGGATGAAGGAAAGACCACAAATCCGATAGTTGTAATGGCGTTAGGGCAGAGAATCTCTGGGGAAAAATGGTAGCGGCCACTCGTTGGCCCTCCCAGTTTATCTGTGTAGGTCCTATTCTTTGAAGGTGTACGTTACTAGTGTGATGCGCTGGCCTCCTGACAAAAGCCCTGACGGTCGCCACATCATATCATTCTGTAAGATCCTCTTGAAAGGACCAGCGGTTACCGTGTTGCCAGCAACCGCGTCAGTGAAGTTTAACTGATCACTTCTTTGGGCAGAGTTTAGTGACGTCACTCGCATTCGGTAGTTTGGCGATCGTGATTATTTAGCGATACAACGGCAAAGCAGCAGTGTCAGCCGTACGGTAAAGTTCATTGAAGTCTACTCCCCTCTCTCTGTTGTAGCCTTTGACTGGTTCCCCTGGTTCAGCATTCCCTCTCCGATGTGCCTGGTGTAATGTATGTGTAGATTTAGTTCATTACTCACTCTCTATGTCGTTTTTTGGTTGTCTGTCCTCGATTAAACACCACCTTGTTGTTTTCTGATTTCGGAATACAGCCGGCCGCGGTGGTCTAGCGGTTCTAGGCGCTCAGTCCGGAACCGCGCGACTGCTACGGTCGCAGGTTCGAATCCTGCCTTGGGCATGGATGTGTGTGATGTCCTTAGGTTAGTTAGGTTTAAGTAGTTCTAAGTTCTAGGGGACTGATGACCACAGATGTTAAGTCCCATAGTGCTCAGAGCCATTTGAACCATTTTTTTTTCGGAATACAATTCAGTAGTTGTAGTTTCAACATCTTTTATTAAGTAATGTTGAAATTCCTACCACATTTTCCCAGTGCCCATATAAATCAGAGGCTTCCTGTAAATAGAACTTCCTGCATGCTTTCCCATTGTTTCATACCGGGTGGGAAATTATTCTGAGAACCCGACAGTCTTTTAATACCTATCTCGCTGAGAGCCAGGGCAAGTTATGCCGCCCGGGACACGACAACTGAGCTAGACAGTTGGTAGACGTTGCATGGCCGACCAGTGTGCTTCTAGCTCATGGCTGTGAAATCTTTAGCCCAAACCTCTTAGCCAGAGAACTTACCGCAACCGGGACGTTCTTCTATAATAGGCACCGATGGGTTCCAGTGCACATCCCTGCCTCCCCGACAGAGTTGTAGTCGAGGTACAGTTGTTGGACGTGACGCAGTCCCTTAAATATATAAATCAGCTACAGACTTGCGGGGGTCGAGATGCCTTGATTGGTGACTCCTCTGCTATCTCTGTTCTATCCCTCTTCAACTGGGATCCTTGTGGAATCTCCTCCAGTTGCCACAGCAAACACCCCCGGAACCGACACCCATTGGCCAAAATGAGACCAGATTTCTCAGGCCAACATCGTCTGCCGCTGACTCCCCCATTCCGATGGACGTCAATGGTGAAGGCTCTGGTGTTTGTTTCTTATGGGTGATGACGACATCTAGTCTAGCCTCCATGACATGGAGGTGATCAACCATCTTCCTGGACGGGAAGAGATACTGTGTCGGATCACACAGCACCGAGCATGACAGGACAGCACCGCTGGTAGCTGAAACAAGTGCTTGTAGAGGCCATGGCAGAGAGACTGAAAGTAATACGTGAGGAAAGAGAAATTCCAACATCAGTTACAATCGGCGCTGAAATAAATCCAATGGCAATAATGAAAATTAGTGCTGGACCACGACTCAGATCCGGGAATCCCGCTTATAGCGAGCAGTCTGCTTAACCACTTCGGCAATCTGAGCACGCTTCCCGTCAAACTCAAATTCCCCGTATGTCACAACCACTACATATCCTCGCTGCTCTTAGCGTTATCTAATTCCTGCTAGAGGTCGAACGAAGAGAGCATCCGCAAATTTGCCGGAAACACTCATACATTTATATGTGTGTTGTCTGTACTCTCTGACATGCCTGAGAGAAGAGACAATAAATATATAAAAATAATAATAGTTCTGGTCGACAAGAGTGTGTTGCCGAGGGCAACTGTGGATTCCACTGGTGCGACCAGAGGCTTTCGCCTCACTGACTGCTGGACACCATATCGCTCCTAGGAGGCGCAGTCATCCATATCTATTTGCTGCTGCCCTGTCACTTGTTCACAAATTTATTACTACACATTCTCCCACCGGCACTGTATTTAAGACTCCACATGACCAGTGCTAGGCAGTTGAAGTCAATACATCAACCTGCAGTCCACAGCAAAACAACGATACGATTCTGGCTCAAGGACTTTGGTTTTTCACCAGCTTGCTATCTTGTTAGTGTTATAACACAGCCGTCCAAAAAAAGTGGTCCTCTTCCGGACATTGATTTTTTGACCATGGGACATTCAGTGAACTTGTTTATTTGCAGACAGTTAAGAACTTTTCTCATATTATCTACAAAGAGACAATACACAATTTACTGTGCAAGAAGAGTTGTTGTGACTTTTCTTGCTGACTCAATTATTCGCAACACATGTAGCACATTGATATGTTATGCTGTTTATAGCGCCGGCCGGTGTGGCCTAGCGGTTCTAGGCGCTTCAGCCTGAAACCGCGCGACTGCTACGGTCGCAGGTTCGAATCCTGCCTCGGGCATAGATGTGTGTGATGTCCTTAGGTTAGCTAGGTTTAAGTAGTTCAAAGTTCTAGGGGACTGATGACCTCAGAAGTTAAGTCCCATAATGCTCAGAGCCATTTGAACCATTTTTTTTTTTTTTTGCTGTTTATAAATATGTTTTCTTGTTCATTGTCTATCTGGGAGTCAGTTCTGCTTACCTAGTCCTAGTCCAGACGTATTATCTAATATCCACTTGAGTCGAGTCTGTCAGTCTATAGCAGGTAAGTTGAAATATCTCCCTAACACCTGCTGGTTATGATTGAAGTGCAGCTACTCACAAAGGTACAGTGTGGGCTGCAATTATCATATGGCAGCGAAACTTGTATGTCTTCTAATGCATGTATGCAGAACTGATATGCACTGAAAATAAATTATTTCTAATTTTGGTCATCAGGTGAAAATCTGGCGCTGTGAATGCAAGAAGGCGTTCCGAAATGTTTCTGTATGCTACGGATTAGGAGTGACACGTCGACACAAAGGGTCATACAACTGAGAAATGTATAATGTTGATTTTATTACTAACTGTTACTTACACAGATTGTTCAGTAAGAGCACTGGAGCCGCCGACGCAGTCTGCTGTGGGAACGTAACAAGTAAACGACTACCATCTCGATCTACTATGCGCCACTAATGGTGCCCCTCTGGTGTTTCAACTGGGACTTCACCATAAGTATACATTTCCCATTTTCACATAAACTTCATGTTCTGTCTCGAAATTTGCCTATGCAAAAAATGTTTTAATTAGTAAACAGAGTTTATGGGCAGCCCGTATGTCTTTACAGCGATACAGATGAACAACCTGATGATGCATCAGTAGCCGAGTCATCAGCGGTTATTTTATTTTACATTTTGAGGTGGTCATGCACTCAAAGAAAACTTATTAAATCAAAGTGAAATTGCTGAAGCACCATACTGGTGAAAGACTGACACAGATTTCGCAGGAAAATATTTGCTGTCTAACATATTTTGTTACTCATCATCTTAAGCACAGTAGTTGGAGAAAAGAAGATGTTGTTGTTGTTGTTGTTGTGGTCATCAGTCCTGAGACTGGTTTGATGCAGCTCTCCATGCTACTCTATCCTGTGCAAGCTTCTTCATCTCCCAGTACCTACTGCAGCCTACATCCTTCTGAATCTGCTTAGTGTATTCATGTCTCCCTCTACGATTTTTACCCTCCGTGCTCTCCCCCAGTACTAAATTGGTGATCCCTTGATGCCTCAGAACATGTCCTACCAACCGATCCCTTCTTCTGGTCAAATTGTGCCACAAACTCCTCTCCTCCCCAATTCTATTCAATACCTCCTCATTAGTTATCTGATCTACCCATCTAATCTTCATCATTCTTCTGTAGCACCACATTTCGAAAGCTTCTATTCTCTTCTTGTCTAAACTATTTATCGTCAATGTTTCAGTTCCATACATGGCTACACTCCATAAAAATACTTTCAGAAACGACTTCCCGACATTTAAATCTATACTCGATGTTAACAAATTTCTCTTCTTCAGAAACGCTTTCCTTGCCATTGCCAGTCTACATTTTATATCCTCTCTACTTCTACCATTTTCAGTTATTTTGCTCCCCAAATAGGAAAACTCCTTTACTACTTTAAGTGACTCATTTCCTAATCTAATACCCTCAGCAATACCGGACTTAATTCGACTACATTCCATTATCCTTGTTTTGCTTTTGATGATGTTCATCTTATACCCTCCCTTCAAGACACCATCCATTCCGTTCAACTGCTCTTCCAAGTTCTTTGCTGTCTCTGACACAATTACAATGTCATCGGCGAACCTCAGAGTTTTTATTTCTTCTCCATAGATTTTAATACCTACTCCGAACTTTTCTTTTGTTTCCTTTACTGCTTGCTCAGTATACAGATTGAATAGCATCGGGGAGAGGCTATAACCCAACCACTGCTTACCTCTCATGTCCCTCGACTCTTATAACTGCCGTCTGCTTTCTGTACAAATTGTAAATAGCCTTTCGCTCCCTGTATTTTACCTCTGCCACCTTCAGAATTTGAAAGAGCGTATTCCAGTCAAAAAGAAGATATTTCTTGCTAATAGCTAAGGACCAAACAGATGACACTTGTGAGAACCACAGGTGTGAAATTAAACAGTCAGTGGCCTTTATGCATCACTGCCCGCACTTATTACATTTTTCTTGGTATGTTTTAATGGACAGTATAGGAAGGTTTTATTACGGCAGGTTAGCAAGCAGGTAGGATTACAAGGCAGCCTCGCCAGCTGGTCAGACAGCTTGAGAACGGCCGAGCGAGCGAGAATCGTGTCGCACTGGAACAGAGGGCGCCAGGAAGCGAATATTTTATTATTTGTATTTCCTGTTTAAATATTAATATACAGCTCCAACTGTACTGATAATGTCACTTGCACTGAGAACATGCTCATAATAATTTCATTATCAGTTCATCAGAAAATTCTCATTACAAATTTCAGTTACTGTAAATGCTTATTGATGGAAAGGATGGACGAATCACAAGTGCGCTCTGAGAGGGCAGGTGTCAAATTGCTAAGATAGCTCACTGCTAGTCTGCAGTCAGTTTCCGAGGAGGTACTACATTAATCCGTGAATAAAATCTGATTTCATGTAAACACATAGGTAGCAGACCGCGCCTTGTGCACGTCCACCCCGATGCTCGGGGGTCACAGCATCAAGTTAGACACCTGAAGATGGGCGTATAAGAGCCCGAAACCGGTAGTGTTATAATAAAAGAACTTTACAACTGTAGCGCTATTTTCAACCTCTGACGGAACAGATTGTTGAAAAACTGCCTCCGGTGAAGTACTTGCGCTATAATGTGTCAATCCAAGGCAATCTACGATCGGTTTCCGAAGTGGCAATACCCGGACTAATGAGTGGGGTGTAACTGCGCGTAAATACGGGATTGATTTTGGATAAAATAATTTTGAATATTGCCCCCTGTGATTGTAACTGCTAAGACAACTAATACCGTCCTGAAGAAGACATCAGAAAATTGCTCGAAACGCCAGCAATTTAGCTGTTCGAGTAGTTACAATGACGCGGCCCAGTACCCAAAATTATTGTATGTAAAATGACACTAACCGTGAAAACTTGCGAACGGAGTTAATTGTTGAAGTTTCCTCGGAAATGCCGGCCGGTGTGGCCGAGCGGTTGTAGGCGCTTCAGTCTGGAACCACGCGACTGCTACGGTCCCAAGATCGAATTCTGCCTCGGGCATGGATGTGTGTGATGTCGCTAGGTTAGTTAGGGTTAAGTAGTTCTAAGTTCTAGGGGACTGATGACCTCAGATGTTAAGTCCCATAGTGCTCATTTGAACCATTTTTGCCTCGGAAAATATATTTGTGCGATGTCATTTTGAGTCTAAAATCATGTGAATCATTTTTGTGACTTTTGCGGAGGAGGAGAAGATCAATGTCCGTCCACAATAATGTCATTAGAGGCGGAGCGCAAGCTCGGATTAGGGAAGGATGGTGAAGGAAATCGGTCGTGCCCTTACAAAGGAACCATCCTGGCATTTGCCTGTATCGATTTAGGGAAATCACGGGAAACCTAAATCAGGATGGCCGAACGCGGGTGACTTTTGAGGTCCTCGGGAAAGCATGATTAATAACCAGGAATCTTGTCATAATTATTAATTACAGACCGGCTCTACCAATCGTTTTACTAATATTGCGACTATAAAACTAAAACAAAATGAGTTGGCATTATAACGTTTCACGATTCCTCTTATGCTTATCATTTAAGCCTACCCACTTGTCTCACTATTACGCACTGTTTATGGGACAAGCGTTAGATCTCGCGACCGACGGAGAAGAAACCAATTGGGGCAACGTGTACGAGATGCGAGGTAGGCAAGCTGACTACAGTTCAGTTACGAGAAGTGGGAGGCGGATGCGCCTGACTTTCGTCTGTAAATCGCACGTCACATCATTGTGCGAACATTTGCTCCCCTCTGTGCTGTGACAGTGTAGCACATGGCATTCCTTGTTGTTGTTGTTGTAGTCTTCAGTCCTGAGACTGGTTTGATGCAGCTCTCCTTACTACTCTATCCTGTACAAGCGCCTTCATCTCACAGTACCTACTGCAACCTACATACTACTGAATCTGCATAGTGTATTCATCTCTTGGTCTCTCTCTACATTTTTATCCTCCACGCTGCCCTCCAATACTAATTTGGTGATCCCTTGATGCCTCAGAACATGTCCTACCAACCGATCCCTTTTTCTAGTCACGTTGAGCCACAAACTTCTCCCCAATTCGATTCAATACCTCCTCATTAATTATGTGATCTACCCATCTAATCTTCAGCATACATCTGTAGCACCACATTTCGAAAGCTTCTATTCTCTTGCTGTCCAAACAATTCATCGTCCATGTTTCAATTCCATACATGGCTACACTCCATACAAATACTCTCAGAAACGACTTCCTGACACTTATATCTATACTCGATGTTAACAAAAATTTCTCTTCTTCAGAAACGCTTTCCTTGCCATTCCCAGTCTACATTTTAGATCCTCTCTACTTCAAGCAAAATCAGTTATTTTGCTCCCCAAATAGCAAAACTCCTTTACTACTTTAAGTGTCTCATTCCCTAATCTACTTCCCTCATCATCACCCGAGTTAACTCGACTACATTCCATTACCCTCGTTTTGATTTTGTTGATGTTCATCTTATATCCTCCTTTCAAGACACTGTCCATTCCGTTCAACTACTCTTCCAAGTCCTTTGCTGTCTCTGACAGAATTACAATGTCATCGGCGAACCTCAAAGTTTTTATTTCTTCTCCATTGACTTTAATACCTCCTCCGAATTTTTCTTTTGTTTCCTTTATTGCTTGCTGAATATACAGATTGAATAACATCGGGGAGAGGCTCCAGCCCTGTCTCACTCCCTTCCAACCACTGCTTCCCTTTCATGTCCCTCGACTCTTATAACTGCCATCTGGTTTCTGTACAAATTGTAAATAGCCTTTCGTTCCCTGTATTTTACCCCTGCCACCTTCAGAATTTGAAAGAGAGTATTCCAGTCACCATTGTCAAAAGCTTTCTTTAAGTCCACCAATTCTAGAAACGTATGTTTGCCTTTTCTTAATCTAGCTTCTAAGATAAGTCGTAGGGTCAGTAATGCCTCACGTGTTCCCACATTTCTACGGAATCCAAACTGATCTTTCCCGAGGTCGGCTTCTACCAGTTTTTCCATTCGTCTGTAAACAATTCGCGTTAATATTTTGCAGCCGTGACTTATTAAACTGATAGTTTGGTAATTTTCACATCTGTCAACACCTGCTTTCTGTGGGACTGGAATTATTATATTCTTCTTGAAGTCTGAGGAAATTTCACGTGTCTCATACATCTTGCTCACGAGATTGTAGAGTTCTGTCAGGAAGGGCTCTCCCAAGGTTGTCAGTAGTTCTAATGGAATGTTGTCTACTCCCGGGGCCTTGTTTCGAGTCAGGTCTTTTAGTGCTCTGCCAAACTCTTCACGCAGTATCATATCTCCCAATTCAACTTCATCTACCTCCTCTTCCATTTCCATAATATTGTCCTCAAGAACATCGCCCCTGTATAGAACCTCTATATACTCCTTCCACATTTCTGCTTTCCCTTCTTTGCTTGGAACTGGGTTGCCATCTGAGCTCTTGATATTCATGCAAGTGGTTCTTTTTTCGCCAAAGGCCCCTTTAATTTTCCTTTAGGCAGTATCTTTCTTACCCCACGTGAGATAAGCCTCTACATCCTTGCATTAGTCCTCTAGCCATCCCTGCTTACCCATTTTGCACTTCCCGTCGATCTCATTTTTGAGACGTTTGTATTCCTTTTTTCCTGCTTCACTTACTGCGTTTTTGTATTTTCTCCTTTCATCAATTAAATTCAGTATCTCTTCTGTTACCCAAGGATTTCTACTAGCCCTCGTCTTTTTACCTACTTGATCCTCTGCTGCCTTCACTACTTGATCCCTCAAAGCTGCCCATTCTTCTTCTACTGTATTTCTTTCCCCCATTCCTGTCAATTATTCCCTTATGCTCTCCCTGAAACTCTTTACAACCTCTGGTTCTTTCAGTTTATCCAGGTCCCATCTCCTTAAATTCCCACCTTTTTGCAGTTTCTTCAGCTTTAATCTACATATTATGCTTAGCATTTCAGCCTATCCACGTGTCTCACCATTACGCACTGTTTATGGGACAAGCGTTAGATCTGCGACCGACGGAGAAGAATTGGGGCAACGTCTACGAGATGCGAGGTAGGCAAGCTGACTACAGTTCAGTTACGAGAAGTTGGAGGCGGACGCACTGGACTTTCATCTGTAAATCATTTTGCGTCCCCGAGTACATACTGTGGCAGACGCTATTTCGAACATTCGCTCCCTTCTGTGCTGTAACAGTGTTGGACTTGGCATTCCTTGTGCGGGCAAAATGCCGTTAAACAGCGATTAATTGCGATAGTATCCAAGTAACTCTCTTCGATAGCGTTACAAGTTGTACGTTACATTACGAAGCCAACACGGTGAAAGAAGATCAGAAGAGCTGTCGTCAGAGACTGTTTACATCGTTTATACAGCGAATTGCAGTATTCTAGAGACAGAAGACTGGCTGGAGTTCACAGAGTGAAATTGGGAGCCTGAGAGGGAGAGATGGGAATGTGGATAGAAGGGGAATTCCGCGGACCGTGGTGGGTGGTGCGCGAGTAATCGGCGGCTGCGCCTCGAGGCTAATTAAGCGGCACGTCCGTGCTTCATTCTTCCTCAGTCGGCGGCGCCCAGTGTCGCGGACGGACTAATTAATGGCGCGTGCAACGAGCGATAGGCGCAGTTAGCATATTTATCGGTGACAGAGCGCGGGGCCTGCGGGGACAGATGGACTGGCGCCGCGTTTCACGGATCGCGACACGTCAGCACGGGGTCGCTCGTGCGTGCATGTTCGGCATTCCTCGCTGGTGACGGCATTTTGTGCGCTGCCGCCACCAGCGGTCGCACTGACAAGGGGATAAGCCTCAGACACGCCAACCATTTCTGCTCATATTCGGCAGGTCTCTTGTGTGCAACCAGAAATGTAAACTGTAAGATATTTTTGTTCAGTGCCGTCCCCCAACACCCTCACCTGTTTCCAGAACTTCTAGAACTTCACTTTCATACTAATTATGCGGTACAAGTGAGGTTGTGGTCCGCCGGCCGAAGTGGCCGTGCGGTTAAAGGCGCTGCAGTCTGGAACCGCAAGACCGCTACGGTCGCAGGTTCGAATCCTGCCTCGGGCATGGATGTTTGTGATGTCCTTAGGTTAGTTAGGTTTAACTAGTTCTAAGTTCTAGGGGACTAATGACCTCAGCAGTTGAGTCCCATAGTGCTCAGAGCCATTTGAACCATATGAGGTTGTGGTCCGTCAATAAAGTCAAACATTCTGCGGTGGCGGTGTCAACAAAATGGGCTGCTTTTGAGACATATGAGTTCGTCGCCAGGGTGACTGCGTTGAGAAATGAATATACGTGGTGAATTACGTAAAAGTTGAACCGCAAATATTGCGGAACTGCAAGGTGTTACGGATGTGTGGTTATCACAGAATCCATTGGTACTCAGAGGCTCGTACTTTTAGACAATAGCCGGCCGGTGTGGCCGTGCAGTTCTAGGCGCTTCAGTCTGGAACCGCTTGACCGCTACGGTCGCAGGTTCGAATCCTGCCTCGGGCATGGATGTGGAAGTTAAGTTCAAATGGCTCTGAGCACTATGGGACTTAACAATTGTGGTCATCAGTCCCCTAGAACTTAGAACTACTTAAACCTATCTAACCTAAGGACTTCACACACATCCATGCCCGAGGGAGGATTCGAACCTGCGACCGTAGCGGTCACGCGGTTCCAGACTGAAGCGCCTAGAACCGCACGGCCACACCGGCCGACAGAAGTTAACTCCCATTGTGCTCAGAGACATTTGAACCAATTTTAGCAGAGTGTAATAACGCCTAGACAACGTATTTTTTGGGCAAACATACACTTTTGTCAACGGAACACTGTGTATTGATATTAACAATCTACAAGTAAGTAAATTAGAATGTCAGTGGAGTTTGTTGCACGATTTTAGTGCCAGTCGTCTACGAGATATCGTATTTTGAATAGTTTCCACATCGACAATTGTATACCTGTGACAGCTCACACTAAGGCACAACACAAGTGCATACACTAGTTCTATGTATTCTGACTACTAACAGGACAACTCACCATCACAGGTAGTGCTCATACTGACCACCAGCAGCGGCAATACACCCACCCTGTCTGGTAAGAACGACTGCTACGGCCATACTTCCATTACAGCGCAGATGTCCGAGCAGACCGCAGTAATATGTCGTTATGTACCATCGTGTGTCCTTTTAGACACATCTTTCAGCTTTCCCCACAGAGAAAAGCCTACAGGCTTCAAATCCGGGGAATGGTCCGTCCAAGGTGCAGATCCATGAGTCCAGTACAACGCTTTGGAAACGATTTGTGAAAATATGCTGCAGTATTTCCAGCACTACTAGACAGCCATAGTGTGGGCACTACAGATTCCTCCTAGCCCGCATAGGATCGCCTTCTAGATTTTCTGGAAGATGGTCTGTTAGGAGGCTGCTATACCAGTGAGCATTGAGTGTTAAGACTATGAAACACCGGCCAATGGGCTGGTGGATCACTATCCCTGACTACACCTTTAAGATCCACGGACGCAGACGTTCCATCTGACGAATCCAACGGGGATTGCAGACCAAAAGTGCAAGTTTTGGCGGATTACGTGCCCATGATGGGTAAATGTGGTTTCATCACTAAACCAGACATATGATACATCTGGAGTATTCTGTTTAATGCCCATCTACAGCGGTTAACACGATTATATATTTTCAGCAGCCATTATGAATTAAGGCGCTAAGGAATTATTTATATAATACAGGGTAAGCCTGACGACCGTGTGGAAGATTCTCTATCACAATTGTTACTACCTTTATCACTCACAGTGTTCGCAGGGCTTGCTAGCGACGGACTTCACTTTCCACATTGGGAGCAGTTTTTTACTGGTTTCCTCAGCAGATATATATTTTCACGCTGTGCAAACTCCAGGGAATGATCAAAGATAGGATACGGAACTAAAAAATCTAATGAACTTATGTCTGGAAATGGAAGGTTTCCATGCTAGAGACAATTCATTCAATCATACTTTGTTACATACACTGCGGTCTAATACGTGCCGTACCATGAAGTCATAGTTTGCATGGTTTCCTCCTAGAGGGTGGCATTGTTTCTCTTACGTCATGTCCTAGAGACTTCTCCTGCCATTGTTATTGGCAATGTTATGTCCGATTCATTTCTGTTGCTGACTCACCTTGTGGTGGATGTGATACAGCGTTGTACACAATGGTTCCTCATTCGATTCGAGAGCTTGCCGACATGATGTTTACTTACGGAAAGACAAATAACAAGAGGCGGCGGGCAGCAAGGTTGTATCAGGAGACCTATCCTCTCCGACGACAACTGCATCAATGTCTGGAACAATCTGTCGACGTTTGCCTGAGACAGTGTCGTTTCAGGATCCAGGAAATCATGAAGGACGTACCCGAAACGTTTGGACAGCAGACTTGGACGAAAATGTCATTGACATAGTGGAAGGCGACCGCCGTGTCAGTACCAGGCATTTGGCCCGGCAATACAGCGTAGGCCAAACGGCCGTGTGGAACATTCTCCATCACTATTGTCACTACCGTTATCACTCAAAGCGTTTGCAGGGCTTTCTAGCAACAGACTTTCCACATCGGGAGCAGTTTGTCACTGGTTTCCTCACCAGGCAACAGCGATTCTGGGATTTATGACATCTGTATTAGTCATAGATGAGGCTACCTCTACGCGCAATGGTATCTCCAACTTTCATAGCAGTCATTTGTGTGATGGCATGCAGGACCTGCATGGTACGGTGACAGCGAATCATCAGCATCGGCGCAGCCGGAATGAGTGGGCCGGGATTATTGGTGACTGTATTGATGAACCAGTCTTCCTTCCACGTCGCCTAACAGGCCGAAACTATCGGCATTCCTAGCGGGTCACTTTGCCTCCCCTGCTGGAAGAAGTGCCATTGATAATTCCAAGGGTTATGTGGCTGCTATATGATGCTGCTGAAGCCCACTTCGCCGTTAAGGTCCGGACGCATCTCAATCGTGTCTTCTCTGGTGGATGGATCGGACGAGGGGGTCCAGTTGCATGACCTACTCGTTCAAATGATCTCTACCGTGCTATTTCTGGTTAGAGGGCCATGTCAAAAGCATCGTATATGCAGAGCCCAAAGCAGATGTGAATACACTGGAGCAGCATATTCATGCTACCTTCGACACTGTTGGGATGCGGCCTTGCCGACGTCAACGTGTGAGACAGAACACAGGTCGGCTCGTACACGTATACGTTGAGGCTCATGGGAACCATTTTCAACACATACTGCAAGTGGGTGCATGGTATAGCCCGTATTAGACTGCAGACTCTGTAACAATGTATGGTTGAATAAATGGTCTCTAGGATGGAAACCATGAATTTCCGGTCTTAAGTTCATTACACATTTTTTGTTTCGTATCCTCTCATCGATCAATCCCTAGAATTTGTGCACGATGGAAAAAGTCACCCAATGTATATATACATATAGGTTGAGACGGCCAATGATCGCTTCAGGATAGATGCACACCAAGCTCTAACTCATCCGGAAGTCAAAGAAATACCGTTACAAATGAGAGTATTACGTAAGGGTAATTACATTAGTAGTGTGTCGATAAGCTGATTGTTTGAGTCCGATGGGAGGCATGCTGGGGTAGTCCGTGCAGTTGCAATGAGCACTGTGTCTGGCGGCTCAAAGGTCAGAGCATCTGCCTAGTACGCAGAAGCCCCGGTTCCAATCCTGATCCGCCAGAAATTTTTAACTTTCCACATTGATTTCAGTCCATGCCTGTTCGCGGCCTATGTCTGTAATTTCTTTGTGTCTTAACACGATTTTCGTAGTAGTTTCCCTGCAGCTCTTGCTGAACAGAGAGGTGACATGGATAGAACGTATTTCGAATTCAGAATTACATATTAATATCTTCGGCTGCTGAAGGGCGTTGATATATATCAACGGGGACGGGTGCAAATGTTTGCCCCGAGCGGGGCTCGAACTCGGGATCTTCTGTTTACATGGCAGACGCTCTATTCATCCGAGCCACCGAGGGCACAGAGGATAGTGCGCTTGCAAGGACCATCTCGCGCACGCCTCCCGTGAGACCCACATTCTCACCTTATATGTCCACACACTACATTGATAATGTCCCTAGCGAACACACTCATTACCCTTGGAAGTCATTCTTACCAAGTCCTGTAAGAGTTCGGGTAATATGTGTGCATCCGCACAGAAGAAGGTCATGGCCGGTATTTCCAGAACTATATACTTATATGGATATGGCCTCTGTTCTTTCGGACATGACCGAAAGAACAGACACCATATCCATATAATAACGTATTTCGGTGGAGAATACGTAGGACACTTGCCTGACTCACGCCTCTTCCTCAAAGAATTTCGCAGGACCTAACGTGCGGATCAACTGCTTTAGCAGCAAGAACATTAATTTCCCTCCTTCTGCCGTCGATTGTTTCGTTCTGTTACGTTGCCTATGTGGTACACTTCCACTCCCACGTAATTGGTTGCGGAGGCTGATAGATATTTGCCGAAACGATTGACTTCTGTTGGGATATCTTGCCGCATACACCGTACAAAAAGGAACAGTATTCTTCCTCCACTTTCTATATACGATGTGCATGTGGGCTTTTTCTGCATTTTTAAATCCTATCGTCCACTTAGGACCTACTGCTTAGACTGTCACGCACTTACTGACTATCAAGTCGCCGGGCACTCAAGGAACACACAAGCAGGAACACACAAGCACATTGTAAGCAAATATAACATTATCTTATCTAGCAACCATGTAGCTTGAATGGCACAAACAAGTGACTGTGTGGAAATTTCACACAATAAGATACCACGTAAATGAGTCGTACTGGAATCCTGCAATAAATGATGTTGTTATGCGACGCACAGAATTCATACTCATCTGATGTTACCTTACTTGTACAGTGAAAAAGGCGTATTTTTGACGATGACACGTATACATGTCAGAGGTTTTTATAGTCTGACAAGTGTTGAAGTAACATCTTTTGCAGTACCCCTTGAAAATGACCCATAGGCCGAAGCTGCAGTCGTAAAATAAATAATTCCTACAGTCATCGACGAGTATGATATCCTTTAAAAAATTTATTTCAACTTTGAAGTCGGTTAGCAAATGAGAACAAAAATGTTTCTTTCATGTGGCATAGTTACAAATTAACAATTTCGGGTATTTTTCTTTACTTGTAGTGCAACACCTTGCTTCTTGTGAAATTTCATGATTGTAGGTCGAAGGGAAGTACCCTGTTGGTTTTGATGTGTGAGGTTTCGAATATCGAAATACGTGACGTAAATGGCCGTATGCTTTGACTCAATTTACTTATAGGCTTAAACATTTTATTCCACTAAGGGACGGTAGACCTTAATACGACATAAATTTGAACTTGATACGTCTACTCGTTCCTGTGAAAACGGGTTCTGGACAGCTGGACAAATAGACAGACGAACAACAAAGCAACCCTGTAAAGGTTCCATTTTTACAGATTGAGACACTGATCCTTAAGGGTTTCTTGTCACGATTTGTAGGAAAATATGTGTTTGGAGACACCTTATATTTCTATGAAGAATGGTCAGTTTTTGATTATCTATCGATCTCGATAATAGGGCCAAAGTGGGATTGTATGGAGGTTGATCGATGACAGTGGGCCAAAGGCAACCGAATGTCGTAAAGCTTGCAGCACTCGTGTGTGGTCCAGCATTATCACGCTGAAGTCGAGAGTGCACCTTGCGTTGACGTATTCTTTGCTTTTGAAAGTCGATTACAGTACGCTGTTTCTCATGAGGCAGCATTTTACCCAGAATCTTATTAGATAATAATTTCTTTCATTCTTAAAACTTAAGTAGCTGTAATTTTTTATTTCAAAATAATCAGTTTAAGGCTTTACATTATTCGTTAAAACTTGTAATTATATATTTAAACAGATGTATTATATTAAAATAAATAATTTGCATGAAAACTTTTTAAAAAACAAAATACATCATAAAGGTAAACAAAATTAAACAAAACCGCTCCGCCATGTTACACGTTGCAAATCGGGGCCTTTTAGCGACAGAGGGCGGCAAATACTTTGTATATACATCATATATAAAAATGTAGAATGATAATAACATTCTTTTCAGTTAGGAAGCTTTAAGAGTGTTGGCATTAAAAATTCGGAAGCTTTACTTTACAGTACGTCCTCGTACGTACATACTCTGTAAACCAGTGACGTATGAAGTGCTTGGCTGAGGGTACTTAGCGCGATACCACATGTTAGAATTTCTTTCTGTTCTAGTGGCGTGTGGAAAGAGGGAAGAGTGACTGCTTGAAAACCAAAAAATGTTCAAACGTGTGTGAAATCTTATGGGACTTAGCTGCTAAGATCATCAGTCCCTGAGCTTACGCACTACTTAACCTAAATTACCTTACGGACAAACACACACATCCATGCCCGAGGGAGGACGCGAACCTCCGCCGGAATCAGCTGCACAGTCCATGATTGCAGCGCCGAAGACCGCTCGGCTAATCCCGCGCGGCTGCTTAAAAACCTCAGTGTGTTCTGTTATTAGTATAGCTTTGTCTTCACAGTCCCTAATGGAGCGATACCTAGGGGGCTGAAGATTTCTCTAAACTCTTCACTTCATACTGGCCCTTGAAATTTTGTAAGTAGGCTTTTGTAGCTAATTTCCATATATCGTCAGAAATCTCAGAGCTTTCAGCCTTTCCGTGGTGCTCTACTGTTAGTTACTTCGTTTCCAAGCGAAGTCACTCCTTCTTCTACGTTTCTTGAATTTTGTATGCAGTTTATAGAGAGCTTATTCGTTTACGCCTATGGTTAAAATGATTACCGTGGTACAGGATGCTCCTTTGTCTACGACGAAGAGGCTTTTAGATTTCGCCTTTCAGACCAGTGCTCAATTTCTACGGCCGGACTCTTTGCCCAATATACATCCGATTGCAAGGAATTTCTAGCTACGTTTTACGCCCTGTGACGTGTCAGTCACTTATCACTAAGCGACGGTTCTTGACCTTTTTATTTTTGCTCATTTGTTGGCTATTTTTGAGGCGTGCACAAGACGTGTTAACTCGGGAACAAGACTTGAAATTATCTTCTTAAGAAATGTGAGTCTCAGAGGATCTAGAGAAGGGTGGCGGTAAGGCGCCACTTCAGACCTTCGCAGCGAATGTGGTATTACTCATTTGAAGGTGGCTGCAAATAAGCCACTGGAATTACTTAGAGTATAGGTGTACAAGAAGCATTCAATTCCCTGTACGTAGATCTAAGAACGGGATGCCATGGCGCCCATTCCGGACATTGCGAAAAGGCACTCGCCCTTTCTTCCAATCTTGTTATCCACTGCGATGAGTCCTTGGTACATCATTCTCCGGCGCGGAAGACTCTACGAACGAATGCAACGTGGCTAGGAGCCAATACTAGTGTTAATACGTTTTCTGTAAGCCAAGAATGGATAATACGTACTGAGTTCCCCTATATTCGTGTAAATTAAGCGAAACTCTCTCTCGTAACTACCGCAAAGGCTGGGTGTCATCTCTCCCACGTAGCGTTTTTCAAAACGTGGGAAGTGTAATTTAGAGAGGGATAATTTGAAGATCTTGCGGTCCTCCAGTAGAAGGAGAGAGAATTTCGGACCTGCCACAGACTAGAGAAGACTTCGGGACCAGACGCTGATTGGATCACGCGTTTACCGAAATTTGAGTGTCACATTCCGCATCAGTGCTATTCTTTTCTGAGCAACTCATAATTTGCCGTATTTGCTATGCAACTTGTGTCGCCTAATTGATTGTATCGTGTGTTTGGTCTTGGACTTGTCTACATTGAATTTGCAGTTTGCTTGTTGTATTTCCCAAGGAGTTTTCCACGTAGATAAGGTACCTCCCCAGAATGTTAGACGGATATTGATGATTAAATTGAGCTTCTAGGGAGCTCTTTGTTTAGTATTTTAGGCAACTTGTGCTCGTTGTGTGGGAGCTATTTATCAGTCAATATTACGAGACTTTATGTTCATTCCGTTGGAAATTTCTTCTCTGTTATTTTAACAGGATACGTGTCGAGATCTTCGAGTAAATGATTAGATTTCACTCCAAAAACAAATATAGCGCATGCGTTCCCAATTTGTTACTCTCACTGTGACGGTGTTCCTTTGCAAAGCCTGTGGCGACCATTTTCGCTTAAATATTAAATATGAAAATATTTTCATCTGTGGATATGATACGATTTACGAGCATCACGCTGAGCTTGCCATAATAGTGCTAAAGGCAGGTTAGAGAGAGCAAGAAAGATAGCCACCGGGGGTTCTCTTCAACTATAAACTCTTCTGTGGTCGCCAGAGCCCCTTGCGACGAACCCTTACCATCCTTTAGTACAACGGATCCAGGAACGGCTTCTCTCGCTTTCTGATTCCTGGACATGTCGGCGTGTGGGCGAAAGATTTTGCTGGCGCTAACGCCAATGTGCATCTCTATTACACAGCTATTTTGTCCCCTCGGGCGGATAAAGCGTTGCTATACGTAGGAACATCCTCCTTGGATGTCTCTCCTCGGGAATAAACTCAGGCAGATTTAACCCCTCTCAACTGCTTGGGAGACTTGCACTCGTGCAACCCATCACAAGGAGATAATTTTATGTAGACTACGTATTGGGTGTGGTCTTTTCAGCCACTATCATGTGTTAAGAACCGACGAAGAACCACTTTGCTCTCAGTGTTGCGAACCAATGCTTGCGCGGTACTTTCTAACCCAGCGTCACTTTCTTTAGCCCACTGCTCTGCATTGTAATCTGAGCCGCCCTCGGCCACAGCAGATACAGCAGCGGCTGTAGAACGCGTTCTAGAGTTTTAATCGTCGTAGAAAAATGGCAAAAGAGATTTAACTCCCGAACGTGGCCACCGACTGTGTTACAGGCACTTACCGAATGGTCTTTTAAAAAAGGAGGGTCATAATTATTTAATTTTTCTTTCCACACCTATGTTTCTTGCCCTTTAACTAGTGTTTACGTTGACTGTCATAACTCATTATAGTTTTACCAACCCACAAATGTCATTTAGGAACCTACGTGTCAGCTAACTTCAAGGATCACGGAGTGATTTCCCTACAAAACGGTAAATTTTTTGTCAATACTTGAGAGATTTTAATCTTAGCGGTTTTGCACCCTGAAACCTCAACAAAGATACGTGAATAATACAAACCAGTTACCATTCGTGCTACCGTTCTTTGTATACCCCTGCTATTCGCAACTGTTACGGGTTCCATACACTTCAGCAGTACTCAAAGATGGGACACAAAAGTGACTCCTGAGCCGTTCGATTTGTAGAATGCATTTTCCCAATATCCTGCTAATTAACAGACACCTGCAACCTGCCTAACTAGCGACTGAAACTATATGATCCCTGTACCTCATGTTATTACTAATTGTAAGGAAATGGCATGAGTTTACTGTTGCCAGTCGTGAGAGTGGGAGCTTTCAAAACACAACTGAACAGTTTATTGTTGCCATTCGTGAATCATGGATATTGTAACCATATATAATTACGCTCCATCACTTTGTGAAACGCAGACTATTACATTTCTGTACATTTAAAGCAAGTTACCAACATCTGCATTGAAAGGAGTCTACTGGGGCACATTTGTATGTGGCATCCGAATATTATAAACGATGTAGATCTCTGATAGGCTTTATAATGCAAATCGCTGACTCTGCACGACCGCAGAGCCAACGATACTGCTTATGGTCTGAGATTTTAGTTTGACAGCTTGGCGTACAGTTGTGGAGTAAGCTGTTTTTGTGGTGTGCCGCGTGATGCCACAAAGTGTTAGATTAATTCAGATATGTTACTGTTGTTGAACATCGAAGCAGAAGTCTTCATGCAAGCAAGATAAAGATGTTAAGTAATTATGATTTTTGTTTTGCCAGCGCGTTAGTATAGACGAGTTGACTGATAATTTGTAATTGTTGAGTAACCTCAGAATGTACGTAAAGTGATTGACAGAAAGGCAAGTTAGATATTTCACCTTTTTAATGTTTCTAAGATTTGTTAACAGAGCTATGTGTAATTTGATGATATGCATTTATGTTGGATTAGTGAGATTAGACACTACTTACTGTTTAAATCGCATTTTTTGTGAATCAATTATGAATAATGTAACTTTAATTGTCTGAAGTTTTTGAAGGACAAACTTCACACGCAATATAATTTTGTCAATAAAACTCAGTGTTAGTAATTCACCGTAATCAATACCACCTCCCTGTACAGACCATATATTTCTCAGAGAAGTTGGATTTTCTTAAATGTTTTCATTTATCAGCCAAAAGTATTTCATGTACATTCCAAAGTATTACGGCCAGCATTGCACACTGCTGAGCCTGTAGCTAGCATATTCATATTCATTGTGAGAGAACAGAAAATTTCACGTTACACCGTTGCTGCTTTAGAGGTAAGACAGTTCAGTTTATTTGTTATGTGAGCAGGGACCAAAGTTATAAGTTTTGAACAGGGCCAGAGGATTCAGTGCCTAATGGGCTGAATGTATTTCGCCGTGACTGCATTTCTTTATTGGTACTCGGATTTGCATTGCACAGTCTCTTCATATAAAGCTTTTGATAACAATAACGCAGAATAAGCCCACCACTTGCATTTACAACACGCTACACGATAATTCGAGTTTAGTATCCATTCCACAGATCAGACTTTCATTCAACTTAACCGTAAAAGTTTCTTATTTAAAGAGCGTTACAGCATCACTCTAAAATCTTGTAAAGATCATACTGAATACTTCCCTAGGTTTTTAGAGACAGTAATTCACTATAGATAACGGCACCACCAGAGAAAATCTGTGGATATTATTGACAATGTTGGCCATTTTGGTAATATGCAATTTGAACAACAAGTGTCATACCAAACGTTCGTGCTAAATGTCATAAGTGTCTCCACTTCTGTCTGAAATATTATGCTGCTTCCTGACTACCAAGTAATCCTTAACCCACTCAAAACTTTTCTTGTTATCCTGTATCTTTTTATTTCTGGTTTTGGATCGACCGTTCTGTGAGTGGTATGATGCGTACCGCCACGACTTCCTCTCCTGTGCCAGAATTTCTTGGTAGGGAGGACGCAGCAAGTTATCTTGGATGGAGAGTCATCGACAGATGTAGAAGTAACTTCTGATGTACCGCAAAGAAGCGTGTTGGGTCCCTTGCTGTTCATCTTGTTTATTAAAGATCTTGGTGACATTTTTAATAGTAACCTCAAACTTTTCACAGATAGTGTAGTCATGTGGTACGAAATATAGTATGAACGAAGCTGTACAAACATTCAGTCAGACCTTGGTAAGATTTGAAAGTGGTGCAATCGCTAGCCGCTTCCATTAAATGTAAAACAACGTAAAAATGTACACTTCACAAATGATTAACAAACGTAGAATCCTAAGAACATAATATTAGTGAGTCACAGTTGGAATCCATTAACTCATACAAATACCTTGATATGGGTGACTAAGGCCTCCCGTCGGGTAGACTGTTCGCCGGGTGCAAGTCTTTCGATCTGACGCCTCTTCGGCGACTTGCACGTCGATGGGGCTTAAATGATGATGATTAGGACAATAAAACACTCAGAACCTGAGCGGAGAAAATCTCCGACCCAGCCGGGAATCGAACCCGGGCTCTTGGGATTGACATTCTTTCGCGCTGACCACGCAGCTACCGGGGACGGACAAAAACCTGGCTGTAACTTTGTGTAAGGATGTGAAATGGATTGATCACACAGGTTCAGTTGTTGGTAAAGCAGGTGGTAGACTCCGGTTTATTGGTAGAATAGTGGGGAAGTGCAATAAGCCCACAAAAGAGGTTGCTTACAAACCAATCGTGAGACCCATCCTAGAATATTGTTCGACTGTAAGGGACCCGCACCAGCTAGGAGTGGCAGGGGACATTGAACGTACCTGTATACAAAAAAGGGCAGCACGAATGGTCACAGGTTTGTTAGACCAGCGGAGAATGTCACTGAGATGCTGGAAGAGCTCAACAGATAGACTCTTGAAGACAGACAGAAGCTATCCTGAGAAAGTCAGCTAACGTTGTTTCAGCAGCCGGCTTTAAATAATGACTCTAGGAGTAGACTACAGCCCTCTACGTGTCTCTCCGACAGGGATCATGAGGATAAGATTACAGTAATTGCAGTGCTCACAGAAGCATTTAAACAATCATTTTCCCCGCTCCCCGTATGAGAATGGAACAAGAGAGGCCCTAATAGCCGGCACAGTGGGATGTGCCCCCTGTCACACACTTTAAAGTGGCTCACAGAGTACAGGTATAGACGAAGATGCTGATGTCCTACCATACTGTCCCTCCTTCTTGTCAATTTCTTTTTTACGTTCCTTTCTTAATCGATTCTGCTGAGAAACTCTTCGTTCCTTATCAATGCAGTATGGTGCACCTAACATTCTTCTGTAGCACCACATTCAAAACTCTTCGATTTTCTTCTGTTCCAGTTTTCCCACAGTCCGTGTTTCAGTACTATACGAGTACAAATCTGTGCTCTAAAGGCACATTCTTAGATGTTTCTTCCTTAAATTAAGGTCTATGTTTGACTCTAGTAGGCTTCTTCAGCCCAAGAACGCCCTCTTTGACTGGCGTTAGTACACCCTTTACGTCCTTGCCTCGTCCATCAGTTGTTATTTTGTTTCGAAGATAGCAGAAATCCTTCACTTTGTCTCGTTTGTGGTCCCCTGTTTTAATGTTAAGCTTATCGCTAATTTCATTTCTGCTACGCCTCATTACTCTCGTTTGTCTTTGGTTTATTCTCAATCAATAGTGTGTGTTCATTACAATGTTCGTTGCATTAAACAGGTCATACAATTTTTCCTTACTTTCACCAAAGATAGCAATGTCATCAGCGAACTGATAATTTTTCACCCCGGATTTTAATCCCACTCTTCAGCATTTCTTCTCTATCCGTTATTGCTCGTTTGGAATATATATTGAACAATAGGGACAAAAGACTGCATAGGTATCTTACATTCTTTCTAATCCCAGCGCTACGTTCTTGGTCTTGGTTCCCATTCATATTGTGTATTCTCCTTCTTTTTAAACAGCTACACTTCTTTTCCTCAGAATTTCGTACATTTTTCACCATTTTACTTTGTCGTACTCTTCTTCTGGGTCGACAGATTCTATGAACTTGTCTTGATTTTTCTTCAGTCTTACTCCCATTATCAAGCCCAACGTCAGAGCTATTTCTGTGGTCCTCTATCCAAATTTCCAACCTGATAGTCGTCTAACACATCGTCAATTTTCTTTCCCGTGCTTCAGAATACCAGGAATACCATTCTTATTTGCAACTAATGTTGCATAGAATAAACAGAAATCCACTCAACAAGAGAAACTATGAAAAAGAAATGAGTACAATCATACAAATAGCTAGGAAGAATGGGTGTGACACACATGTAGTACGAGGGGTCAATCAAAAATAAAAACTCCAATACAAAACAAACACAACACATCCAGAATTCAAGAGAACTCACAAGCGGCCAACTTACAAACACCCTCAACAAACACACACAATGACAACACCACACAGAAAAAAAACCAGATGGTAAGCTATACTTACACCCATAAATTAACACACAGAATTGCAAAACTCCTAAAAAGACAGGGCTTCCAAATAGTATATAAGACTGTGCAAACCCTCCAATCACACCTAAGCCTACCAGCTACCAAGAGGGATAAATACCAGTAAGCAGGAACATATAAACTTGAATGTCAAAGTTGTGAAGCAGTATACATAAGCATGACATTCAGGGATTTTAAAACACGGTACAAAGAACATAACAGGAGTTGGAAGTACGAAAGAAATCATTCTACATTTGCAGAACATTTCAAACACCATAGCCACCATCCTACAAACATGGACCAAGAAATGAAAATAATGAGAATAAGCAACCATGACAAACATCTTATAGGCTATAAATGCAAGAAAAGTCCACATTCAGAAAGCCATCGCTGAAAACAAACATGTGATAAATGAACAAACACACTTCGCCTTCAGGACACACACACACACACACACACACACACACACACACACACACACAGAAGCCCACAAAAAGTTATATCACGCCAAAACACACACACATTCACAATCGAACACATACACACATACACACACACACACACACACACACACACACACAAATGCATACACAAACAGATCACAGTTACTTCAAAAGCTACACTCGAAAGTTGGCAACAACATTCGATCCTTGGCAATAACATCCGACAGTCGATAACCAAACCAAGATAATACTTGAAAACAAGTGTTGAGTTCCCAGTGCTATGAGATGTGGGAAAAGAAACCGCAAGTGGCATTTATAAGATGAGGAACGGCACGAAAAAGGAAACAGAAGCGTAATACGTAGAAAATGTCCACGCAACCTGTAAGCACAGTTCTAAATATTACAGCATAAGAGGAAAAACCAACCACCAGAACTGTTTATAAACTATAGTGGCATTGCCCAAAATGTAAACTAAATAATAAAAATATGTACATATTCCAGGCCACTGAAGATGCCTTGCACAGAATAAAGGCGAAACGCGTATGGCACGAAAATTGTGTTTCATTCAGTTACAATCAGACGGCCCAAAAAGAGAAAATTATCAGTGCACCGTAATATAACAATAGATGTTAACGAGACTGTACGATAATTGTCGGTCATATCTGCTCTTGTTTTCTTCGGGACTCTATCGATGGTATTTTTTCTGAAAGACTTATGGTCTATCTCCGGACCCAAAGATTCTGCAAACCAAAAGTCGTTTGGTTGTTACTTCCTCCAAATAGTTTGAAATTTCGGAGAACGTTGTTTGTGCGTTCCGCCTTACTCGGTTGCACGTCTTCTAAAGCTCTATTAAAATTTTACTCTAAAAGTGTGTCATATGTATATTCCATATCGTCTCCTACTTCCTATTCTATTAACTAATCACATAGTCTCGTAGAGGCTCTGATTGTACTGTTTGCACCTATCCGCTCTCTCCTCTAAGGTTTACAGTGAAATTGCTACACACTCTTAAAGTTGACTCACATACTTTTAATTGCACTAAAGACTGTTTTTACTCCCCTACATGCTCTATCAGTCCCTCCGACAACAATTCCTTTTCCGATATCTTCGCATTTTTACTGCATTCATTCTGCATTAGCTTCCCTGTACTTACAGTTTATTTCTTTCCTGAGCGAGTTATCGTAAGTGATTATATAGCTTCTTTCCTATGTTTTTCTGAGCAGTTTGTAATTCCTTCTTTTACCTCTCTATCCAACGTAACTAACAGGAAGTACTTCGTTTAGAAGTACGCAAACTTTCCTAAATTCTGGAGAGAAAGAGGAGACAGAGGAGGAGGAGGAGAAAGAGGGGTGCAAGAGGCCGTCATTGAGGAGGAGGAGGAATAAGAGGAGGAGGCGGAGGAGGAAGTGGAGAGAAAGGAGCTCCATGAAGCCGATAGGGACAACGACGAGTAGACGGATGGGTAAGCTACCACTTTGTTGCTTCCATAGTAGTGGAAGTAGGAGTCGTCAGTTGTTAAATATTTGTAATATGAATTTGCTGCTCTTGCATTTACCGTATTTGCAGTTACACTGATTGTGTATAAGGTCCACGTGTTATTCGAAGCATTGTTTTTTCATAAGACACAAACATGTGAATGCCAACTGAGTGGGCACATGGTAGAGACTTTTACAGTGTGTTTTGGAAATGCGACAAGTGTTTTTACAAAACAAATTCTTAAAAATAAATTTATATTTGTGTGGTTCTTAGTAACTCTTAGGAACTCACTAGAACAAGTATCTGGCTAAGGAAAACGTGACAAGCTACCAGTACATGATAACGTATAAACTGTCCTTCATAACTGTATATGTAAAATGAAGGACAGAAAGAATTACATCGGCTGTAATATCACCTGTATTTCACTGTAAATGTATATTTACCTAGGAGCACAGCTGTCCTAAGTGCTACAAATACAAAAGTAATGCAGGAATCAGACACCGAAACAGCACACTGACCTAGAACAATGTCACAGTTGTACGCAATACCTATTACACAGTTAGAGTCATAGGTAGTCATGTAGATCCAGCATAATTATAACGACACATATTACAATGTAACTTCGGCATGTACAATATCTGTCTAACTGACTCTACTGTTTAGACATCCGTACCGTTAATCTCGGTTTACCCTATTCTCGATGGCCGAAGTCCTCTATTTCTTTTACCCGCATATAAAAAAATCGGATAAGATATAATTCGTACATACAAAAAAGTGAATTCAGATAAACAGATATTCAAATACATTGATATTTTTCGAGTAAATTATTGTAATGTTGATGCATTAATTTGTTCTGAAAGCGGTTCTGATATTCAAGACAATAAAAGCGGGTTAAAAGCTGTGAGCTATCTGGGGAAGTTAACCTTGCATTACTGAGCAACTGTTTCACCTGTTATCCAGTCTAGCTTACCAAATATATATATATATAAAGACAATTTAAATAAAAAGAAATAAGTTAGTTTATCTTCAACTTTTATAGTCCTGTCTTCCTCAGTTGCGTGTAATATTACGGTATATTAATAATGTTTACTTATGGACCGTCTGACAGCAACTGAATAAAACACAATTTTAGTGCCATACGCGTTTCGCCTTTATTTTCTGCAAGGCATCATCAGTGGCCTGGAATATGTACATATGTTAGCTATTTTACTTACATTTTTGTCTTGTGCCTATAGGTTATAAACAGTTCTGGTGGTTGGTATTTCCTAGTAAGCAGTAATGTTTTGAACTGTACTTACAGGTTGCGTGGACAATTTCCTACATATTACGCTCCTGTTGTATTTTAGGTGTTGTTCTTCTTCTTACGAACGCCAATTTGCGGTTTTTTTCCCAATTCCACAACACTATGCACTGAACGCTTGTTTTAAAGCAATGTTTTGGTTTCTGTTGCCGACTGTCAAATGTTTTTGCCAAAGATCGAATGTTATTGCCAAACTTATGAGTGTAACTATTGAAGTATCTATGGTCTGTTCGTGTATGCATTTGTGTGTGCGTTTGTGTATGTGTGTGTGTGTGTGTTTTTTTTTTGTCTGATATATATTTTTTTGTGCTGTGTGTGTGTGTATTTTGGTGTTTATATATTGCTGTGTGTGTGTGTGTGTGTGTGTGTGTGTGTGTGTCTCTAGATGATGTGAGGAAGAGTTTTTTTGTATTATTATTTTTTGTTTTATGTTATCATTTCCTTTACTAAGTGTAGTAGGGAGCCTGTGCTGATGTGTGTTTGTTCATTTATCACATGTTTGTTTTCTGCTATGGCTTTCTGGATGTAGAAGTTTTTTTGCAGTTCTATAAGATGGTTGTCATGGTTGCTTATTCTCATTATTTTCATTTCTTGTTCCATGTTTGTAGGATGATGGTTGTAGTGTTTTAAATGCTCTGCAAATGTGAAATGGTTTGCTTCATACTTCCAACATCTGATATGTTCTTTGTATCTTGTTTGAAAATTCCTGCATGTCATGCCTATGTATACTGCATCACAACTTTGACATTCAAGTTTATATATTCCTGATTGTTGGAATTTGTCTCTCTTGGTAGCTGGCTGGCTTAGGTGTGATTGAAGGGTTTGCCCAGGCTTATATGCTAATTTGAAGCCCTGTCTCTTTAGGATGTTTGCAACCCTGTGTGTTAGTTTATGTGTGTAGGTCATGGTGTACCATCTGATTCTTTTCTGTGTGGTGTTGTCTTTGTGTGTGTTTGTTAAGTGTGTTTGTAAGTTTTCAGCTTGTGAGTTCTTTTGTATTGTGGAACTGTTGTGTTTGTTTTTTATTTGTGTTTTTATTTTTTGATTGAGCTTGTGTACCACATATGTGTCATACCCATTGTTCCTAGCTATTTGTATGATTGTACTCCTTTCTTGTTCATAGTTTCTCTTGCTGAGTGGGATTCTGTTTAATCTATGTATATGTGTCTTAGTGCTGCAAGTTTCTGGCTGTGGGAGTGGTTGGATGTGGAATGTATTATTGTGTCTGTGGCTGTTAGTTTTCTAAATATGTTAAATGTATGTTTACCATTTTCTTTTTTAATTGTAATTGTCAAGAAAATTTATGTGATTTGCTTTTTCTTTTTCAAGTGTGAATTTTATGTTCTGATGAGCTTTGTTTATTTCTGAATGTAGTTCATCTATTTTTTCACTTGGCTCATCTACCAGACAAATAATGTCATTCACGTATCTGTACCAATATATGATTTTGAAACTTTCATTTGTGGTTATCTTATCAAATATCTGATTTTCTAGGTGACTGATGAAAATGTTTGCTAGTGTTCCTGATATTGGGGATCCCATGGGCAATCCATCGGTTTGTAAATAATATTCTTTCTCAAACTGAAAGTCGTTTTGTTCAGTTGTCAGTCTGAGCATATCTGTTATTTCTTTTATTGCATCTGTGGTGAGGTTGCTGTGAGATGAGAGATTTTGTTCTATGATTTCTATTGTTTCTGTGTTAGGGATGGAGGTATACATATTTTCTATATCGAATGAAATCAGTGATGCTGTGTGTGGTACCTGTATGTTCGGTATGTTTTCAATTAGGTTTCCTGTGTTCATCACTGTTCTGTTGTTTTCTACTTTATAGTGTTTTGTAATTAACTTTTGGAGGTGTTTGGCTATGTGGTATGTTGGGGCTTTCTTGAAGTTGATAACAGCTCTCATTGGCATTCCGTCTTCATGTACTTTCGGTTGACTGCGGAGTGTCGGTGCTTGTGGGTTTTTCTGTGTTAAGTAGTACTTCTGTTTGTCTGTGTTCAATGTTTTTCAGTGTTTGTTTCACATTTGCCTGGAATCGTGTAGTTGGATCTGACTTCAGTTTATGTATGGCGTTGGTGTTTATGTATTCCTTGGTTTTTGTGATGTATTGCTCTTTATCCATGAGTACTGTTACATTTCCCTTAAAAAACCGCAAATTGGCGTTCAAATCAAATGGCTCTAAGCACTATGGGACTTAACATCTATGGTCATCAGTCCCCTAGAACTTAGAACTACTTAAACCTAACTAACCTAAGGACATCACACAACACCCATTCATCACGAGGTAGAGAAAATCCCTGACCCAAAAATTGGCGTTCGTAAGAAGAAGAACAACACCAAAAATGCAACAGGAGCGTAATATGTAGGAAATTGTCCACGCAACATGTAAGTACAGTTCAAAACATTACTACTTAATAGGAAATACCAACCACCAGAACTGTTTATAACCTATAGGCACAATGACAAAAATGTAAATAAAATAGCTAACATATGTACATATTCCAGGCCACTGATGATGCCTTGCAGAAAATAAAGGCGAAACGCGTATGGCACTAAAATTGTGTTTTATTCAGTTGCTGTCAGACGGGTCATAAGTAAGAATTATTAATATACCGTAAAGTCAGTTTATATTTGGACATTTATTTTAACATTGATCATTCTTCCGTTAAAATTTCTGCATATTAAACTTGATTCATAACTAAACTGGTGCCTTATTTAGGATTGTGAAAATGTGAGTTTGTAATCTTACGGAACACATAAAATATGGAGCCAAGACTGGGAGACTGCATACAGCACTGCATTCATAAAATAACACACGAAGAACGTTGACACATATGCAAGAGGAAATTAACCACAACCAACCGATTCAATTTTCACCCAAAGAAGTTATGTTGGTAGTGCAAGCCTGTCCGTCATGAAATTACCACACACTGGTATACTAAATTCATACTAACTCTCTGTGAAATCTGCCCAAAAAGAATAGCTGAGGGCTACTTTGATGATTACACTACATGCTTCACGTCGCCAACTTGGTTTACACAAAGAGTGTAACTCCACAATAATTTTGATAATTAAAATAAATTACATCGAAACACAAATTACAAAAGAAAAACCTCGAACTGGTTACTATCGTGTTACTATTAACCTGATGGGTCTAACAATTGCATAAGCACGTGGTACTGGTCTCACAAAATACACCCCACGTGGGTTAAACATAAAGAAAAGTTGCTATATTGAAAAATATTGTCAAGACGAGACGTTATAATCTCACGCACATTCGCATTTAAGATTGATGATCTTAGTTAGAGTTACTGATCAACACGTGGTTCCACTTCACTCACAAAGTAGTGACAAAGCTATTACTGGAAGATATTCTGAACTTCACACTCGAATTACACTGCGTTGCAATTCAAGATAACATATTTTAGATATAAACCTGAAACAAAGGTGATTAAATTTCCCGTCATGCTGAACTTAAGAAATCCATTACCCTACGGACTTAGCAGAGACGCGCTTAGCCGGAGATCTTACCACTTCAGAAGCTCGCTGCGGACAGACTGCCTGGGCCCCTACCGACGGTGCTTAACCGATACAAACGGAAGTGACCAGAGAGGCAGCTTCCTATACCAACATGACAAGGGACGGACAGGACCATACTAAGAATAGAAACCTCTTTGCTTTTATAAAGCGTAGCTACCTGTTTCGACGTTGGTCCTACTGTTCTCTAGCAGACAGGCTTGTCTGCTACCATAAAGCATGCAACTAGAAATACATTTGCTCGTTCATCCTTTCACACAGAAGGGAAGGGGGATGACAGTATCTTTTCATATACAGTATATAAAAAAAGTGGATGTATGTTCCGTATGAGACTGTGTGACATGAATTTCATATAAACTGTGTTTTAAAGTGTAGTAGTGTGACAGATCGTTCTTGATTATGTGTAAAAGTAACACTTTCCACGGCCCAGTCTCCTCCCAGATAGTCAGAAACACCACAGTAAATTTAGAAGTGGAATGTATGCCGTAAACGACAACAGTTTTAATAAATTAACATGAAAGGAATCCAACAGAGACCTTTCATTATTATTTGCATTAATTTTATTGCTATGTATAATTTTATCTTCACCCTTTTCTGTATATGGATAATGGAAATAGAGGCCACTGGCCATTCAGCATGGCGTAAACAGAGATTGGCTAATGGATCTATAAACAGCAGGCTGAGTTTTACTGATGCTTGTGTATGCCAAATTTGTGTTGTGTTATGTGCGGTTAGATTTGTGCAGAGTTTCCGTGACTACCTACGATAGCTGCGCTATTAGCTGAAATCTACACCTGCTATTAAATACATTTGATAGTACTGTCGTCGCTGACCCTGATTCTGTCCTGCACTGCGTCACGGTCATGAGGCACAATTATTCTCATGGAGTCAAACCTGATGCAAAATTAAGGTCGAAATAAACAAACCCCACTGATGATAAGGCAGATGTGCTGAAAAATGGATGGGACGTATAAAAAAACGGCGTTTCACGTAACAGGTGGACCTGAGTTTATTGTTGACCATTTGTTTGTTACTTCATTTCGAAGCATCTACGACGTCCTCTTCGGCTGTAATCAATGTGATATACCACCGCAAATATACTTGTGGAAAAAAAATCGCAACACCTAAAAATAATTAATTTGTTTAGGTATCATATTTAAGTGATTAACTTAGCAAGGCCACAGGTTATTGAAAGCGCGAGATATGCCATTTCAAACGTTAAATGCTGATACATTAATAGCTGGTGTAAACGCCAGAATGTCGCACGCATGAAAACGTGCAAGCACTGCGTCGTACAAATGCTGGATGTCAGTTTTTGGTATGGAGTTCCATGCCTATTGCACTTGGTCGATCAATACAGGCACGGTTAATGCTGTCTGGGGACGACGTTGGAGTTGTCGTCCGATGATGTCCCATATGTGCTCGAATGGAGACAAGCTGGACAAGGCAACATGTCAGCACTCTTTACAGAAAGTTGGGTTACAACAGCAATATGTGGGGTGGCGTTGTCCTGTTGGAAAGCATCCAAAGCTGTTCATGAATGACAACGCCACCGGTCGAATCACCAGACTGATGTACATATTTGAAGTCACGTTGCGTAGGATAACAACGAGAGTGCTCCTACTCTTACACGAATCGAACCCCAGACCATAACTCCAGGTGCAGATCTAGTGCTTCTAGCTGGTACACAAGTTGGCTGCAGGCCCTCACCTTTCTTCTTCTAACCAATACAAGACCATTACTGACACCGAGGCAGAACCAGATTACATAAAAAACAACAACAGACCTCCACTGAGCCCTCGCTTACACCACTGAAGTCGCAAATGGCGTTAGTGTGGGGTCAGTGGAATGCACACTACTACATATCGTCTGGCACGGAGCTGTCCTTGAAGTAACCGATCTTCAACAGTTCGTTGTGTTGTGTGGTGCCAACTGCTGCTCAGATTGCTGCTGCAGATGCAATACGATGTGCCAGAGCCATATGCCGAATATTATGGTCTTCCATGATGGTAACCGAGCGAGGTGGCGCTGTGGTTAGGACACTGGACTCGCATTCGGGAGGACGAGGGTTCAATCGCGCATCCTGATTTAGGTATTCCATTATTTTCCTAAATCGCTCCAAGCGAATTCCGGGATGGTTCCTTTGAAAGGGCACGGCCGACGTCCTTCCCCGTCCTTCACTAACCCAATGAGACCGATGACCTCGCTGATTGCTCTCTTCCCACAAAACAACCCAAACAACTCTCTTGGTATTTCCACTTGGTCGTTCGGGCCCCGGTTATCTTTCGCCGTACTTTCTCGTGACGAACGCTGCCAGCAGTCATGTACAGTGGCTACATTCCTGCCAAGTATTTCTGCAATATCGCAGGAAGAACATCAAGCTTCTCGTAACTCTTTTACCCGCCCTCGTTCAAACTCACTGGGGTATTGACAATGGCATCTTTGTCACCTTAAAGGCAGTCGTCTTTAAATATCAACTCACCATGTCCAGTGTCAAAGGTAATTAGCGCTCACGATCGTTACACCGCGTGTAAAGCAAAACTGATATGTATCCTCATAGTGGTTCTACTACCGCCACTGCCGGCCGCTGGTGGCCGAGCGGTTCTGGCATTACAGTCTGGAACCGCGGGACCGCTACGGTCGCAGGTTCGAATCCTGCCTCGGGCATGGATGTGTGTGTTGTCCTTAGCTTAGTTAGGTTTAAGTAGTTCTAAGTTCTAGGGGACTTATGACCTCAGCAGTTGAGTCCCATAGTGCTCAGAGCCATTTGAACCATACTACCGCCACTCTTATGCTGCTGGGGCGAAATTTGAATAGACATCATCTCTCAGATGTAGAAACACCATGAAACGTCTCTGTGAAATCGTTTCATAAGACGCTTGTCGTATTCGGTACAACTTATTCATTTTACTACTTGATTTTAGCTCAATTCATGAACTCTTCCAGAAAGACTGGGCACTCAAATAAGGCCTATTGAATATTGATATATGTGTGTTTTAATGTGGGGTTTTGGTTTTGTTTTGTGGGAAATGCTGACTTCGCCATCGTCTGCTGGGAGCAGACGATGTTGCTTCTCGTTTGATGGAGAGCACAGGATGACCAACTTAGGTTTCCAATACTTGAACAGAGAGGTTTACCCATCTTAGTCGAAGGCTGTGTCCAAGGCTGTTTTTGTGTGTGCGGTTGGTGACGGAGGGCTGCCCCTCTGGAAGCTTCCGCTGCACGGGGAACTAGGTAATCTCGTGAGAGAAAGCGGGCACACTTCGGTGAACGCTTGGTGAGTACGGATCGTAGCTCTCAAGGGGGCTTTCAGGTGATAGGAGTCAGGTTGAGTTAGGACTTCGTTATGTTTAACTGGTGATATACTTAAGAACTTCAGCCTAACTGAAGCGTGTGAAGCGAGTTACTTTTTTAATGATTTTTAATCTTATATTTTGTGGAAATTGCTTTTGTCTTTGTGTGTCGATTTTGTGCCACGTTTTTGGTAATCGATAACCCTTCTGGTCCACCACGGCACCGCAATAGGCTTTATTCTAACAGTTTGCTTCTTGAATGAGCTACAATTTCTGCAAGAATATCTGTTCTTTCGTGCGATTTCTACAAAGCAGTACAACAGTTTGAGTCAGAATGCACCACGTGCTCTAGTTCGGCCGTTTGCAAGCAGCAGACGCAGTTAGTATGTTAAAAAATTATCGCACAGCTTTGTGTATTGGTTAAACCTCTGTACAGAATAGTGCATGCTTAGAATCGTAATGCAAATCTCACTGAGATATTTTTATTGTGTTAATGCAAAGGAGATGATAGTATAATTGTCTCCCACCCCTGTCTTCTGTGATTCATCTTGCTGTAGTTAAATTGTGCTCTGTTTCATTCTCACGTAATTCTTACTTAAATATTTCGATTCAGGCACCAGTTATGTGTAGTTGGGATGTGCATCCAAATACTTAGATAAAATAAATAATCTACGTGAAAGATAAATTCTGTGGTGTTGATCTTACCCACTTACTCCGATTTCCAATCCTGAATTACTCAAGTTTCTTCATGCACGACATGGAGTGCTATTAATCTGGCTACTTAAAGAAATTTGCTTACTTGTAATCAAATTATTAAAGTAATTAAACTAATAATTTTCCAGCTCCGTTCTTTTCTAAATGGTTAGGAGGGGCTTGGGCTGGTGGCGACCCTGAATTTCTGAATTTTTATCATTACTTGTGCGAGAGAAGCAGCTAGAAATGCGAGATAACTTATATGGCTCGATGAGCAACGTCGTAAAGATAGTAATACGTTACAACCTTACGAATTGCATAGCTCCTTCTTGGTTATGCAATTTTTTCCGTCAGTGTATAGCTGAAAACAAAGATGTAATTGCTGCAAAATCAATAGAAAATAAATAAAATACTATAATCACAGCTTCATAGCAAAACAGCGATTTTCTTTGGCAAAGGGGACTGAGAGAAAGTTGTGGGGGATTGAGGATTTTTATGGAGCAGGTGAAGTATTTTTTTCCTCTAGGTAATCTCTCATGAAATTGCAGAATCTTCGCATCAAAGCAATCAAAATAGTCAGACGCCCACTGAAATCCATCGCGACAATAGTACTGTGCGTAGTGAGGCATCAGACCAGCATCCCCATGACGCGGTCCTGGTCGCCAGGCTGTTTCATCGCAGCGTGGTTGGCGCTCCAGCAGCGCCTCTTGGGCACGGCGCCCCTGACACTCGTTGCGCCGCCGGTGAAGAAACAGTTGCCTGCACTTGAAGCGCGCAGCCCGGGGAACCCCCGTCGCTACGTAATGAGGCCCGCGCCGGCTGCGAAAGGAACCGCGGCGCTCGAGGAGGCGCACTCGGGCAGCGAGGTGAGGCGAGGTGCGAGGGCGCTGGCGCGGGCGCTAACGAAACCAATAACCGGATGTCGGGCGAGCGGCGGATTTCCTTTCGCGTCCACATTCCGCAGCCGCCCGCCGTTGGCACCTGCAGCCGGCGCCGTCCGACGTGCCGCATCGCTGCCATCGGCTCCGTCGTTATCTTGCCTGCGTTCGCCCAATTCCCCTTTTCTCCGGTGTATGGGAACCCGAAACCAACAGATTGATTCAGACGCATGAAGACTGGCACTTCAGAGAATTGATTACACTCGAGTTGCATTCTATACAGCATCAATAGCTTCTGTGCTAGATTAGAGGAAGAGGGAACCCAGGTCACATACCTAGACCACCCCTAGTTTTTATGTAGGTTTTTTACTGATTCGTCTACGAACTACGTCATAAATTATCCAGGGTGACTTTTTCCGCCGTGTACAGACTTGATCGATGAAACAATACGGAACAAAAAATGTCTAATGAACTTACGTCAGAAAACGCATGGTTTCCTTGCTAGAGACAATTTATTCCGTCATACATGCCGATGAAATGGTAATTCTGTCAGAGACAGCAAAGGACTCGGAAGAGCAGTTGAACGGAATGGACAGTGTCTTGAAAGAAGGATATAAGATGAACATCAACAAAAGCAAAACGAGAACAATGGAATGTAGTCAAATTAAATCGGGTGATGCTGACGGTATTACATTAGGAAATGAGACACTTAAAGTAGTAAAGGAGTTTTGCTATTTGGGGAGCAAAATAACTGATGATGGTCGAAGTAGAGAAGATATGAAATGGAGACTGGCAATGGCAAGGAATGCGTTTCTGAAGAAGAGGAATTTGTTAACAACGAGTATAGATTTAAGTGCCAGGAAGTCGCTTCTGAAAGTATTTGTATGGAGTGAAGCGATGTATGGAAGTGAAACATGGACGATAAATAGTTTGGACAAGAAGAGAATAGAAGATTTCGAAATGTGGTGTTGCAGAAGAATGCAGAAGATCAAATGGGTAGATCACATAACTAATGAGGAGATATTGAATAGAATTGGGGAGAAGAGAAATCTGTGGCACAACTTGACTAGAAGAAGGGGTTGGTTGGTACTACATCTTCTGAGGCATCAAGGGATCAGCAATTTAGTATTGGAGGGCAGCGTGGAGGGTAAAAATGGTAGAGGGAGACCAAGAGGTGAATACGCTAAGCAGATTCAGAAGCATGTAGGCTGCAGTACGTACTGGGAGATGAAGCAGCTTGCACAGGATAGAGTAGCATGGAGAGCTGCGTCAAACCAGTCTCAGGACTGAAGACCACAACAACAACAACAAAAACTTTGTTACAGGGGCTGAGGCCTAATGCGAGTTGTACCACACAGCCACAGTTACAGAGTTGTTGGAAATGGATTACGTGTGGCTCAACGTGTACTTGCCGTAACATATTCTGTCGCACACGTTTACATCAGCCAGGTTGCATCCGAACAGCGTCTAAGGCTCCATCACTACGCTGCTCCATTGTCTCCACGTCTAGAATGGGCTCTACATCACGATACTTTTGAGATGACCCCATAACCAGAAATCGCACGGGTTGAGACACGGTGAACGAGCAGACCGTGCAACTGGACCCTTTCGTCTGATCCATCCCACAAATGACTATTATAAAAGGTGAATATACCACTGCACGGAAAGGTGGCCTAATCTGCGACTAGGATGGATGACACAAATCCTGGAATCGTGATTGCCTGGTGAAGAAACCAATGACAAAACTGCTCCTGATGTGGGCAGTCTGTAGCTAGTAAGCCCAGCACACATTATAAGTAGTACCGGTAGGAACATTTGCAATGGAGAATATTCCACTTGGTCGTCTGGCTTACCCTGTACTGGGTAGCCAAAGACCTCGTACTGACACGGCTGTCGTCTTCCACAGTGTTAATGACATTTTCCTCCAACTCGTTTCCGTACATATTGGGTACGTCCTTCATAATTTCTGCTTCCTGAAACGACTCAGGCAAGCGACGAAACACTGTCGCCGACATTGAATGCTGTTAAATGCTGTGGTTGTTGTCGGCGGAGATGGGTCTACAGACACAACATTTGTGCCCGCCGCCTGTTGCCATTTGCATTTCCGTAAGTAAACACCATCTCGGAAAGCCCTCGATTCGAATACGGAGCCATTGTTTACAGCGCTGTATCACATCCGCTACAAGTTGAGTCACCAAGAGAAGTGAATCGGACACAACATTACCAATTACTAAGGCAGGAGAGGGAGTTTGGGCATGAGGAGCAGTACCACCCTCTAGCAGGAAAGCATGTATATTGTAAATTTGGCTACTTGATACATCACGTATTGGACCGCAGTCTTTGTAACAAAGTATGAAGAAGTGGTCTCTAGCAGCATACATTTCCGGAAACAAATTCATTGTACCTCTCATGGATCAGTACCTGGAGTTTGTACACAGTGGAAAAAATGACTCTGTGTAGCAACTATGAAAAACCAATTACATAATTTAAAATGCAGAGTAGTGATTTTCGTGTAAAACATACTAATCAAGTACCGAAATACACATTCACAAGTTATATCAAATTTCGGTCATCCAGATTTCGGTGCAAGCTGCAGTGTTCCCATAATTCCCGGAGGTTCACTTAAGTACGCTCTCTGAATGCAACAACTAACGGGGATTTTAGAGAGTGTTGCATTTTGTATGTTTCACCACGCTAACACTTGCCAGAGTCTATGTAGTCCCACCTTTTCATAAGTCGTTTTGAGCGTCCTGTCCCCGCACGAAGTCGGACCAACGTTTTCAAAAATGGCTCTGAGCACTATGGGACTCAACATCTCAGGTCATCAGTCCCCTAGAACTTAGAACTACTTAAACCTAACTAACCTAAGGACATCACACACATCCATGCCCGAGGCAGGATTCGAACCTGCGACCGTAGCAGTCACGCGGCTCCGGACTGAGCGCCTAGAACCGCTAGACCACCGCGGCCGGCCAACGTTTTCCAGTGTCACCTGTTTAAGTGGGAGCCCTGGGGTAGAGCTTCCCATGTGTTGAGAGTTTCTGGATACTCTTCTTACCACAATGATTTTATAGAAGTTTAAGGTGGCTGTACTAAATGTATGAAACTTCGTCTGGATTTGTCTTTTGGGCATGCGTTGATGATTGTGTAGTTTGTGACGCTAGCCATTCATCTGTCTGTTCCTTTCTTTCAAGCTTAGGATTGATCTTCTAATATCTGGTGGAGCAATAGCTGATAATAATTATAAATGGTTTACACTAGTACGTCTCAGGCAGCTAGACAGATATCTTCCAGCAGCGTTTACGACTGCGTCTGTATCTAGTGTGACGACATCTTTCTGAACTGTGCATCCGTATTCAACAACAGTAAAGCAGGCCGGGAGTGCTGTGGAATGGAGTACGTACACACTGGGGCCCTATTTTGCAGATGTCAGATTTCTCAGTATGCGATTACGTGTTTGTATTTCAATATTTATTTTCTAGGTATGTTTCTTATACTGTATATATATGTTCTGTGGAGAGTGATGCCGAGAGATAGAGTGGATGGGACAACTGTTCAAGCGCGTACCATTGCAGATGACATTAAGCTCCTTTCCTGCCTCCCTGTGGTTATGAAAAAAGGCACACTTGTTTTTTACTGGGGTTTTTAATTTTAGATAATTGCGTCTGTAGTAGTTCGTGAGCGTTGTGAGGCCTTCACTCAGGCTGTTTTCAATTTCATTAAAAAATTTTGCTTGGTACTCAATCTCGCTATCACGTACGTAAATAAAAGGTTTTATCTGTTATCCCATACGTTGGTCATTAGTGTATATGTCATACAGCAGTGGCTACGTAGTTAATACAGACAGATTATTTGCCATATCACATATTGAACACATGTTCTCTCTTCAGTTATGTTTACATCATAAATCTGAAGTAGAAACTCACTTTTATGAAAGTGAACACACCATTCTAGACACCAATATAAAACTAACAGTCTGTCATAGGCAAAATTCAGGCACAAAACTCACTAGAGCCACTTTAAATACACAGACAACATATTTTCCAACCCACTGACAAGTTGAACGAACAGACAGATAGGGAATACACCATATTACTCTCAGTGTTCAGTAATGAGTGTATCTCAATAGAACAATTTCATAATAAGCAATAAACACTATTTCTTTACCCATGACTAAAAAATAAATGCACCATCTTGTCCCCATCTCATTCCACCTTCCCCAGTTTCCCTCCCTCCCTTCCTCCCCTATCCCGTCTCTTTCACTCTTTTTTTCTCTCTCTCTCGGTCTCACTCCTTCTCTTATCTAACAGAATGGGCAATAAATACATGTCACTCTGTTTGAACACTGTTTTCTTTGTTACAATTGTTAACTGCCACTCCTTTGCATTACTTTTTAATATCTTATTTTATTTCCTGAATAATGTAAATGGAAATAACAGTCAACCTAATACTCCATCGAATCACTGTAATACAGGCTAACATGCACTGTTTGAGTCATGTAGTACTGTAATAAACGCGTTAAAAAGTTTCTAAATGTCAGTGCAAATATGAAAGTTTTCCACCAACGCAGAAGACGAAAGTCAGGTTACCAAACGCCGGTAACAGGTTACTAGACTTTCTTTCTATCATTTATTTGCTGTATCTCATTAATTTCGTCTGAGGTATGGCTTATCTCGTTATATCTAATAACTGCATCGTTCTATCTCAGTTAGGTGAAAAGCTGAAGTGGATTTAGCGCCCGTTATATCCACACAGTCCTTGAAAATGGATCTGTAGCTCCGAAACGCGATGGACAGCTGTCAGAAAATTAAAAAGTGAGTAACGACGCTATATATATCCCTAAACGGAAACTGAAACAATTTTCCTGAAGCATTTGAGGTTCTGAAAGCTTCATTGTGTAGTTTTGTCAGAAATTGCGGATCACGGACTGATTGCATAGGGGAATCCATTGTTTACAGATACAAATAATGTTAACATTACATAACGTAGCAGCAAGTGCCGTAGTTTCGAAAAAGAAAATATATCTTAGCATGCTCCACTCGAATTTTTTATTTTATTTATGTATACATACGCACTCCTTCTTTTTAACAAGGAATCTTCACGTATGTCCTGGAATGTTACGTAACTTTTCTTTTTCACATACTGGCTCACAGACTTGAAACACTTAACAGAATATTTTCTAGTAATATGAAAGTGTCGTTCTGATGAAACACATGACTCAATCTTTGAAAATTATACAATTTTCTCCTCAGGAAAACCGGGTGAAAACTCCAATTAATCTTATACTCCCTGTAATTTTCTTTTAACAGCCTATTTCAGTGTCTAGCCTGTCATATATTATTGTAATTGAGGTAATGCTTACAGATTTTTGTTGTTTTAATTTTTTTCTTTCTCTGTGTGTGTCTGTCGAGCACCCTCCATGACAGGTGTGAATGCCACGGCGCCGCTTTCGCGTCGCGGAGATGCGGCGTACCAGAACGGATCTGATCCGCACGGCTGACGAACGACGAGGATCGATGTGTCGGCTAGCCTCAATGTAGTTTCTTACTCGCTTTTCCATTTCAACCAGGTGGATGCAGGGCAGGTACCCAAATTCCCCACAGTTACACCATTTTCAAACATTTAGAAAAATTTTCGCACACTTTCTCGTGAATCACACTACACATAGACAGTTGGGGTACACAAGTTTTGTTTTTGTTTTTGTATGTGATTGCTTTCTTGTACAGATAGCTGATGCCTGTCATAACTTATTATAGGTATTTTCGTGATTCTCTTTCCGTTCCGGAGGTAATGTGGTGGCAACAGAAAGGCTGTGCAGCTACCGTATAAACAAAACCATTGCAAATCCTTTAATCAGCAACCCGAACCTGCACAGACGTGGACCAAAGCACAAAAAAGAAGAAAAATGTATATTCATTACGTGTGTGTGTGTGTGTGTGTGTGTGTTTTACTACGTAATCAGTTTGTGTAAACTCACTTGGTTGTTTAATAGCAGTTCGTTTATTTTTTCTTTGTTTTGTTTTGTTTTGTGATAGCTTTCCTGTACAGACAGCTGATGCCTGTCATAATTTATTCAAGGTTTTTTCGTGATTTTCTGTCTTTTAGATGGCCTGCGATTATGTATTACGTATTAGGTGCACAGTAAAATTCACAGTTATTTCACGATTTTCCATTAATCTGTAATTCTGTAACTCTCTAATTTTTGTGAATGTGCTAAATGTACTTTTGATTGTTCTAATTCTCGTTATGTCGAACAGAATAACAAAACCAAAAGAAAATTCTAAAATAATGCCGCAGCCAGGAGGACACTGGTTTTCAAAGCCAACGTTCAAATAAGATGCAGTAATTCCGGTTAAAAAAAATAACTAAAAATGGTGTGTCATAAAATAAAATAAAGTTCTTTGAATATCTCTTGAACCGTGCAGAACAACATGCAGACCAACTTACTGTGGACTGCAAACAGAATGTGGAAATGGTCGATCGTGCGCAAAGTACACTCTTTTATGAGTCATCAGAATTCTGACTGGCCCCTCTCTTGTGCTGCCAAAATTTTCGTCCCAGACTATCACTTGCTACCTATCTTCCCAGTTGTCTTAAGTAATGTCCTATCATCCTGTCCCCTCCTCTTGTCAGTCTCCTCCATATATTCCTTTGCTCGATGATTCTGAAGCGAACCTCCTCATGTCTTGCTTTATCAGTTTACCTACTTTTTAACATTTTTCTGTAGCACCACATCCCAAATACCAAGATTCTCTTCTGTCCCAGTTTCCCCACAGTCCATGATTCACCACCACACAATGCTGTGCTCCAAACGTACAGCCGCGCCTGATAGCCGCGTTGTTTGAGGTGCCTTACCACGGTTCGCGCGGCTCCCCCCCCACCCCCCTCCACCCCACCGTCGGAGGTTCGAGTCCTACACTCCTGCCACGGGCATGTGTGTGTGTGCTGTCCTTAGCGTAAGTTAGTTTAAGTTAGATTACGTAGTGTGTAAGCCTAGGGACCGATGTCAGAAATTCTTTGCTCAAATTAAGGCCAATGTTTGATACTAATAGACTTCTCTTGACCAGGAATGCCCTCTTTGCTAGTGCTAGTCTCCTTTTTATGTCCATCACAGGTTATTTTGCTGCCTATGTAGCAAAATTCTTTAACTTTGTATAATTCGTGATCCCCAGTTCTAATTTAAGTCTCTCGCTTTTGTCATTTCTGCTGCTTCTCAATACTTTCGTCTTTCTTCGATTTACTGTCTTGTATCTTCCTATAGTCACTCAACTTCCACACTTTATCGTACACCACGGTATCTTCAGCAAACAACCGCAGATTGCTGCCCACCCCGTCCGCCAAATCACTTGTCTATATGAACAACTGCGGTCCTATCACACTTCCCTGGGACACTTCCCTGACGATAATCTTGTCTCTTTGTTGATTATCGGGGCTCACTCCGAAGTAGGAGCCCACACTGAACACACCACTCTCCCTTTTTATTTTTTATAGGGTAATAATAAGACACCAGACATTCGTCTCCTTAGAAAATAGGTATAGACTCCTTTCTTTAAGAAGAAAGGTGGTAACAAATGACAAAGCATATCTCTAACCTAACATGGGTAATAAAAAGACCTGACACATTATGACAACCATATCTGTACACACACTGCCACTCTATACCACCAATCATCTACTTAGCGAAGGAAGTTAGGGGTAATGTACTTATTAAGCTCTAACTGTTGGTGTCCTTTTATATGTGAGATGTATCTCCAAGCGAAGGTTATATTCCATCCAGACAAATTTATAGAACAACCAAAGCAAAAAAAAAAAAAAGAACAAAGTATTGTAAGCCAACAGTTAATGTCAAAAATTACCTAATGTGGGGTAACTATAATGTGTGGTGCTCTAACACAATTTTGCTTTAACAAGATGACTTACGGAACAATTGTATTTGATGCTGGCACGTAACCAAGAATACTATTTGTGATTCCTTACCTCGGGAAGACTAACACATCAACTGCGGTAATCGATAATACGGATTCCAATGTAAGTGTTACACTCAAGTGTTACAAGGCACTCTTAATATATTTGACAGAGTCGAAATGGGTTCAACTGCAGGGAGGCATGACAGTATGGTTTTACTGCTTTTAAATCCTGACTCTTCTCCCAGATAAGTCATCACCAACACAATGCTAGCTGTCAGAGCAAATGCTTATATATAGTCAGATGCATGGAGTTCTATTTTAGACATAGTATGCATGAATTGTGGTACAATGACTGATGCTCTTTTTTACCCAAACTTGTCACCCACTTTTCCCTATAAAAGCTAGCTGTTGCTTCCCAATCAATTTACAATTGCATTTCTGTGTTATCAAAACGTCACATTCCTGGCTGGATAAGTGTTCTGTCGCTGATCTGAGCTGAGTGGATTCTGAAAATAGTGTGCATATGGCTTTGTGAGGATACCCTATGTTATTTTTCGATTTTTGACTGCGTGTAATTGAGCGATCATGTCTGTGTATAAAGTGCCCCACTTACAAATACGTTTCTTTTGTACCATTCCATTGTTGTTTTATAACGGTAAGCCCTTGCCTATTCCTTGATTATTGCCTCAGCTAATATAGTAATGAGTTGCGTTTTTTACGTTCAAGTGAACAGCAGTAAGATAAAACAAACAGCAAGCTAGGTGATAAAAAATTTGAGATCAGCGCAATAAAATACCCAGATTAGGAGCTAGCTACACAATCCCCCAGTGAGGCATTTATCTACGAGATAAGTGTTTGGCAGGGATCTTATGCAACTGCATGGTTTAATGCTTGGAGTAAGTCATTACTATGGGGTAATACTTATACTTGTGTGTAGCAACAGAATGATACAGTGAGAGATTTATTTTACTGACATGGGGAATAATCGGGTCTACTGTCGGATGTTTGTGTCGCTCTGGCACAATATTTCGGCCACGTAACTCGTTGCCTTCTTCAGGTGCTACCTGAGACTGCCGCACTGGAGGATCTTGTCCAGTATTTATGCCCAGAGGGCATTGGGTGCTGGATACTGGACAAGATCCTCCAATACGGCAGTCTCAGGAAGCACCTGAAGAAGGCAACGAGTTACGTGGCCGAAATATTGTGCCAGAGCGACACAAACATCCGGTAGTAGACCCGATTATTCCACATGTCAAGATCTCGCCGGGAAAGCCTAAAGAGTTACGTTTATTTTACTGTTGTTTAATTAAACAGTGATTTAGTTCATACAGTGCTACTTTATTTTTGTCGTTTTGTAATTAAACTACGAGTGAACCGTAATTCTGTTCATGTATTTTTACCTTGGTAACACAAAGACAGCAAATCTTTGCATGTGTGCAAAATGTGCTGCACGCCCGTTTGTGTTGTGGAAAATGGCGCACCTGCACGAGGGTTAAAATGGTCATAAATGGTATGGATTGTGATCTTTTCCCATCCTGTTCACTTTACCCCACAAATCCCCCTACAAATGAAAACTACCACATTCTGCCATAATATTATTCTACAAAGAAAACACCTACTTCGTGAGAAAACTCCAGTTTACGAATACTCTCCAAGATGTGGATATCTTCTACTTCTTCTAGAGTATCCAGATTTATTAAATACATGCAGTTTAAAGCTGTTTGTAGACCTCTCTACAGTCAGACCTCATTCACGTTTATCAGTCTTTTGGTTACTTACAATAACATTACAATATCGCTGCACTAATGACGTTGTACAATGTTAGGTAGTCACACATGTCCATTTTGTAATTTGGTTACGTCCCAGTATTTGGTGATAACGTGATGCACAGTCCAGTTGATTCAGAAAAGAAAAATATTTCTCTTGCTTTAGTGTAACTCCTCCACATCGCTGGCATTTAATACTTTTAAAAGTCCGCCCCCGGTAGCTGAATGGTCAGCGTGACGGATTGTCAATCGTCTGGGCCCGGGTTCGATTCCCGGCTGGATCGGGGAATTTTCTCCGCCAGGGACTGGGTGTTGTGCTGACCTCACCATCATCCTATCGTCGTCATCGACTACAGGTCGCGAGATGGCGTCAAATTGAAAGACCGGCACCCGGCGAACGGTCTGCCCGACGGGGGGCCCTAGCCATACGATTAAATAAACATACATTTAAAGAGGCCTCCACGGGGTCAAACATACAATATATTCCCCAGTTAGTAATCGTAGCTTCTAGTATAGCAGTACCTTGATGTTTAGCCAAGGCGTTGTTCAGGTGGTTCAAATGGCTCTGAGCACTATGCGACTCAACTTCTGAGGTCATCAGTCGCCTAGAACTTAGAACCAATTAAACCTAACTAACCTAAGGACATCACACACATCCATGCCCGAGGCAGGATTCGAACCTGCGACCGTAGCTCAAGGCGTTGTAACAGTCTTAGTACTGTTAACAATAACCTTACCACCTCGCCTGCTAGTCTTCCTCTTGTGTACAGAATTCATAAGTAGATGTTAGGTATTCACATATCCTCCATTTATTAACAAATACTAGCTGTGCCTAAGATTATATCCACATCTGTAAGGTAACAATTACAGAAAACTACGGACTATGGCCAATACTTTGCTGGTAATTGATTAAGATATACAACTGGATAGCACTCATTAATTATGGTACTGTGGGTTGGCATTTATAGGTGCGCTAGCACCCTGACACAAACGCACAATTTGCCTAAAGGACTAACATTTTTGCAGATGTTGCTGTGACATCATTAATTAATACACGTACTGTAATTTCAAAGGGCTGTAGGATAATATTTATCGCTATTTTTCAGCTTATGCCATGACATCATTACTTTCCTTTATCAAAGTAACGCCGATTTGCGGAATATGCCCTCAAATCGCTAATTTACACTGTCAAAGTATCTTACAATAATATTTGCTACTATTTAGAAGAATATGCTATGACGTTAATTTATGATATCATAGTATCTCACCTCGTACATAACGGTAATTTTGGCACGTAGGATAACTCTGTTGCCAATGGTCTTCTCACTACAGCATACGAACCACGAAAGACGAAACTCGGAACGTTGGAATAATAACAGTAACATTGTTACCTGTAACAAAGAGAAAATTTATATACATCCAACATGATGCAGGAAAAATGGGTCACCAGCTAACGTTTATTAAAACTACAATATTATTTGCAAAATCCTTTGGAAGTTGCAAAGAGAGAGCATCAACTGTTGGGCGAGAAGCAGTAAAAATATACTGTACATTCTTTGTACACTACGGATTGTGGCTGTTTACAAATGTACTGGTTGTATAACGTGTCAGTACATACGATGAAAGTGATACTTTGATAACGGACGTCATGTCCAAAACTAGTATACGCAAATAAATAATGTTTTTCACTTCATTTTTGATAGTATAGCGAATAATAATAAATGAAAAGCACTAGTTTGTTTTTGTTCTACTACTGCTTTTCATTTACTACAATATAGTTCTACCAAGAACCGACGGAAGATTCAGTTGCTAATAATAGTGGTGAAAGGTTGGGAGCATAATGAAGTCGACATTTGGGAAGTGGCTGAGAGCAAAACGGAGGGAGGGGAGAGGCGGGCAGTGACCCTGAATTAACATGGGCAGTTGCCTCAGCACAAGGAAAGCTGACACTGGAATGTGCTGAAATCAGCGGAATTCCTGGAATGCTGACACCAAAACATGCTGACATTAGCGATTTTCGCTATCAGGACTTTCGTACACTGTCAGCTACAATATGTAGGTTCACTTAAGGTATAACTTTTATTATTGTGCATTGGATAACGTCAAAGTACGTCAAGGAAACTAAAATCTGTCCCCGGCAGGGGTGGCCGTGCGGTTCTAGGCGCTACAGTCTGGAGCCGAGCGACCGCAACGGTCGCAGGTTCGAATCCTGCCTCGGGCATGTATGTGTGTGATGTCCTTAGGTTAGTTAGGTTTAATTAGTTCTAAGTTCTAGGAGACTGATGACCTCAGAAGTTAAGTCGCATATTGCTCAGAGCCATTTGAACCATTTGAGCCAAAACCTGTCCAACAGGATCAAAATATCTCTTGCTGCATACAGACAATCATGACATACAAATTGAATTTAATGGATGCGATTTGACAGTTCTCATTCTTCAGATACATGAACCAGTTGTTTTTAATAATCGCAGCAAAATTTTTGTTTAGTGAAAAACAAAAAAGAAAAAAAAAAGCACCTTAGATATTACACGAACAAGATGATATAGTTCGAAGAAGGACAATATAATTCCTAGCTGTGTTAAATATATACTGTAGGAAAATCAGTAGCAATAGCAAACATTAATTAATATAGAGTAATGAAATTTTGGGAATAAGTTTGTCTAGTTAACATATTTCAGTGATTAATGTGGTGTCACCGCCAGACACCACACTTGCTAGGTGGTAGCCTTTAAATCGGCCGCGGTCCATTAGTATACGTCGGACCCGCGTGTCGCCACTATCAGTGATCGCAGACCGAGCGCCGCCACACGGCAGGTCTAGAGAGACTTACTAGCACTCGCCCCAGTTGTACAGCCGACTTTGCTAGCGAAGCTACACTGACCAATCACGCTCTCATTTGCCGAGACGATAGTTAGCATAGCCTTCAGATACGTCATTTGCTACGACCCAGCAAGGCGCCGTATTCAATTGATATATTGTGAAGCATGTACCATCAAGAGCGATGTTCTACAATTATGGATTAAAGTTAAGTATTACATCATCTACGTACTTTATTTGCAATTCTCAAGACATTGTCCTGTTCCAGACCTCACGCCAATCTGCGTGAGCTTAACGCGTGCCTTTCGGCTACCTCCGAGTGGCGTGGCTGTCTTGCTACGCCACTACAATTAATATAGCGAGGTCACACGTTAATTTAAGCACGAGATGAGCCATTGCAAAGGTGAAATGCTGGTACATTAATAAATGGTGTAACCGCCAGAACGTGAATGCAAGTATGCAAACGTGCATGCATTGTGTTGCACCGGTGTGGAATATCACTTTGTGGGATAGAGTTCGATGCCTGTCGCACTTGGTCGGTCACCACAGGACGGTGAATGCTCTCTGTGGATGATACAGCCCAACGCAACTGTGTTGAGAGTGTTGGGTTACAACAGCGGTATGTAGGTGAGAATTGTCCAATTTGGAAACACCCACTGGAATGCTGTTCATGAATGGCAGCACAGCAGGTCGAATCAGCAGACTGATTTACGAATTTGCTGGCCACGGTGCTTGAGATGACCACGATATGCTCCTGATGTCATACGAAATCGCACCCCAAACCATAACTCCAGGTGTAGGTCCAGTGTGTCTAGCACGCAGGCAGGTGAGTTGGAGGTCTTCAGCTAGCATCCATCTAGCCAACACACGGCCATCACTACCACCCTGTTGAGTCAGCTATTATCAGAAAACACGCCGATCTACATAGTGCCCTTGAATGATGTCTCGCTTGACACCACTGAATTCACAAATGGTGTCGGTTTGGGGTCAGTACAATACACGCTACAGGACGTCAGGTTCGGTCCTGTCCTCGAAGTAATCTATTTGTGACAATTCGTTATGCTACTGTGGTGCCAACTAGTGCTCGAATTGCTGCTGCAGATGCAGTAAAAGGCACCAGATACATGCGTCGAACGCGATGGTCTTTTCTCCCGGTAATGCTACGTATGGAATGTAGTCGTATTAAATCGGGTAATGCTGGGGGAATTAGATTAGGCAATGAGACACTTAAAGTAGTAAAGGAGTTTTGCTATTTGGGGAGCAAAGTAACTGATGATGGTCGAAGTAGAGAGGATGTAAAATGTCGACTGGCATTGGCAAGGAAAGCGTTTCTGAAGAAGAAAAAATTGTTGACATCGATTACAGGTTTAAATGTCAGGAAGTCGTTTCTGAAAGTATTTGTATGGAGTGTAGCCATGTATGGAAGTGAAACATGGACGATAAATAGTTTGGACAAGAAGAGAATAGAAGCTTTCGAAATGTGGCGCTACAGAAGAATGCTGAAGATAAGATGGGTATATCACATAACTAATGAGGAGGTACTGAACGGAATTGGGGAGAAGAGGAGTTTGTGGCACAACTTGACAAGAAGGAAGGGACCGGTTGGTAGGACGTGTTCTGAGGCATCAAGAGATCACAAATTTAGCATTGGAGGGCAGAGTGGAGGGTAAAAATCGTAGAGGGAGACCAAGAGATGAATACACCCAGCAGATTCAGAAGGATGTAGGTTGCAGTAGGTACTGAGAGATGAAGAAGCTGCACAGGATAGAGTAGCGTGGAGAGCTGCATCAAACCAGTCTCTGGACTGTAGACCACAACAAACACAACAACAATGCTACGTGGCCGCCCGGAGTCCTGTCGTCTAGTGACCGCACATTCTCGACCGCTGCCAGCAATCATGTACAGTGGCTACAGTCCTTTGAAGTGATTCTGCAGTATTACAGAAGGAACATCGAGCTTATCGCAGCCCTATTCCATAACTCTGTGGGGTGTTGAAAACGGAGTCTCTGTCGCCTTAAAGGCGTTCGCAACTAACATCAACTCATCAAGTCCAACCTTAAAGGTGAGAAACATTCCCATTATTTACATTAATCATTACAGCGACGTTGCTTCTTTTCTGTCGGCGTACTTTATCTGCACTGTCTGCTTTTGGCACTGCCCATTCTCAAGTGCACCTAAAACCCATCACAACACACACTAAAGGGAGTTAGAAGATGAAGATCATCAAGTACACTGAATTTAGCATCAAGAAAAAGTATTTTAAACATCACATGGTGGAACAATGTCGTTTTACAAATGTATTGAACCTGTGAGGCCCACCTACAAAAAAAGAACAAAAAAAGAAAAAATCAGATATAGCCCGATCGAAAATATAGCAATCAGTCGCAGCGAACGTAATTGAGAATCTGTGGAGAAGGTCCGTTGGGTATATTCACAAGAGCCTATCGAATAGTTTCTGTTGGAAGGACGCACAGTCCTGAATCGGTATGTCCGTCAGGCACAATCCTCGTGAGCCCTGAGGCAATCCTCCCATCTATGCACCATGTTGAACACACCTGTTTGGTAAAATACCATTTCCTGCTGTGCGAAGAAGTCCGCAACTTCCTGCTACACACATTCGTCTGATGGAAATCGTCGACCCTTGGAGCCCTTTTCTTAAGAAACTGAAGGCATGATAATGGCATTGGGAGCGATGTGGACATCAGGACGGGTGCTCTGGTGTGTCTCACATGGACGAGGCTGATCATCGACCGGCGTCTTGTGTCAGATTGCGACCAGCACCATTCAACAATGATAGTTCCGGAGAAAGATGCTTTTCCATACACACTCTTCAGTCTTCAGTGGATGTTTATCAGTGTTTGTTCTCCAACAGCCAACAAAAGAATAACATCACTTTGCTCCTGTTGGGATGCATTTGGTAACAACGTCGCCATACTTCACGTTTCCACATTTACCGCAGGCAGTTCGGAAAGACACGAATTCAGAATTAAATCCTTCTCTGCATACTAGTCCCTTGCCTAGATGTCGGTGCTTAAATTCCCGCATCTGAGTCTCGCTACGTTGCATATAAGCTGTAGCAAAGCCCTTAAATGGAAACTTCTCTATTGCCACTTACAGATAACTCATATTCTTAAAAGAAATTTAACTATGGGGACATATCGAGCATATAAATTTTGTAGGGACCATCGGATAATGTTAAGAAAAGCTAAAGAACTAGAGGAGGAATACCGCTTAATGCTTTTCCCTGCTTCCAGTCGCAAATGCAGCAGAATAATTAGCTTTCAGCGTACTTTGTGTAGTGACAACTAGAGGACTGGTCACAAGAACTTAAAAAAATGCTGCTACAGGAAACGCCATTCAAACCGTAATTTAGTTAATAATGCCACATTACATTTGATTTGGTAGCAGAACTTCATTTGAGTAACAGATTTTTTCTCTTCCCTCAGTCCTACCACCGTCTTCAACCCCCGTGCCGGAGCACGAATGCAAGCAAATTTCTCCGCGAGCCGGTGGAGATAGAACATGAATGGACACGAGGGGAGTGCCTTGTATTAGCACACTCTCTAAATTATGTTGCGGGCGAAATGGAAAACACGGTTCGTGTAAAGGGGTGGGGAGGGGGGAAAGGGGAGGTTCTCGCCAAGTGTGCGCGTAACTTGTTGAGTATCATTAGGGCAGGGGAAGAGAGGGCGGGGCGGGTAAAGGAGACGGTCTCGGTGGGAGGGGGGGCGGGGGGGCGGGGAAGAGGTTCCAGGCGCTGCGGACGCTGGACTGGGACGCCGCCGCAACAAACTTCTTTCGCGCGCTCTCTTCCCTCCGCTGTGCTTTTCTTTTCTTCTTTCTCTCCTCGGCCATTGGCGCTGCCGCAGCGCTGCCGACCGCTCGGATCGGCGCCGCTGAAGTTGGGCGCCCGCCGCGGGATCATCTGCCACGCAGCAATCTCTCCGCGGAGCTCCTCCTGGTGCAGTTAAACTTGCGCGGCCTTTTGTTTCTTAACAACCTATTCTCCGGGGAGCATCTTATCTGCGTTCGAACAGCGCCGAAACTTATATTCGAGAATATGGCAAAGGGCGGAGCAGGAGAAAGAGCCCTCTCCGCCCCCCCCCCCCCCCCAGTCGAAGCGAATATATCTCGGGCCCTCGATGTGCTTGCCAGGAATGCCGAGCATCTGGAATTTGGCGCAAAAGGAGCGCGGAGGTTCTCAGCAGATACTTGCAGAGGAGCCGAAGCGTTCGCTCAGGCTGAGGGGTTGGGGGTGGTCGGAGAGGGTGGGGGACAACTTAGCGCCGCGCGTCAGTTATGTCGTGCAAATGCTGCTCAGTCGCCGGGAAGCTAATTAACGCTTTGAGCGTTGGCCAATACTTGATAAACTCCTCGACTGACGCAAGTTCATATTCCCTACACAGGACATCCTGTAAGATCACTGTAGCTAGAAAAACATATTAAAGTTCATATCGTCTTGTACCGGAACAAATACGTATAAACTTATCTACTTCCTGACTGCGCAAAATGTAGTTTTTTTCTTAAGATATACAGGGTGACGCACGAAATGTGTTACCAATTGTTTCTTTCACAATTTACGACGCACATTAGATATCCCGCTGGGATCTCTACAGCAGTACCAGCAGAGCTTGGAAAAACAAATGAGTTAACGAAATAACTTGTAATTCACGATATTGCCGCTAGGAGACTAGTAAGCAGCCATGGCTGACAATGGACGACTGACGACGCAGCAACGATCGGAAATTGTGTTACTTTTCCATGAAACGAAATGCCTTGTTGTGACGGAGAGGCGTTTTCGACAACAGTTTAACACATGATGGATCCCTTGCGAGAAGACCATCCACAGGTTGTACGAAAAATTTGTACAGGAAGGAACAGTATTGGAAGCGAAGCGACCTCGGCCTAAGCCAGCGGAGAATACTGAAGCGGTACGAGTTTCTGTACAGAGAAGTCCCGGGAAATCGTGTTCAAAAATGGTTCAAATGGCTCTGAGCACTATGGGACTTAACATCTGAGGTCATCAATCCCCGAGAACTTACAACTACTTAAACCTAACTAACCTAAGGACATCACACACATGCATGCCCGAGGCAGGATTCGAACCTGCGACCGTAGAGTCGCGCGGTTCCGGACTGAAGCGCCAAGAACCGCTTGGCCACCGCGGCCGGCGGAAATCGTGTAGAAAGGCAGCAGTGCAACTGGGAATGTCCAGACGCTCCGTTCAAAGCATTCTTAAAAGTGACCTCCATATGTACCCGTACAAGATGACCTGTGCACAGAAGCTCACTGAAGAACACAAGCAGTAGAGACTACTGTTTGCTCAGTGGGCGGAGGATAGGGAAGGAACTCTCAACAACGTTTGGTTTTCAGACGAGGCGCATTTTCATTTAGAGGGTGTGGTTAACAAACAAAATGTACGCTTTTGGGCCACTGAAAACCCACAAGTGCTTCATGAACGACTACATTATGCTCCGAGGATTACAGCGTGGGCAGCAATTTCCAGTCACGTACTTATTGGACCCTTTATCTTTGAATAAACTGTGAACAGCGAGCGTTATTTGAGCATGCTTCGCAATTTCTTCATTCCACAGCTTCTTGCTACTGCCTTGCCCTTCAACACGCAGTCGTTCATGCAAGATGGAGCAAGGCCAAATACTGCAAACATTGTGTTGGAGTTTTTACACGAGCATTTCGACATCCCGATCATTTCACTCAGGTTTCCAGGTCGCTTCAATGACGGACAAACTTGGCCCCCCAGTAGTCCAGACCTCAATCCATGTGACTTTTTCCTTTGGGGGTACCTAAAGGAAAAAAATTCCCGAAACGTGCACGTGATTTAATGGAGCTCAGAAGACTTATTCTTCATGCTTGCAGTGAATTTACGGAAGACATGTGCCGTAGGTTTATCACTAACTTCAGTGTTCGTTTGAAGGATGTTAGGAAACGATATGTTGGACATATTGAGCATGTGCTGAGATAGAACAAATCTCCATGGACGGCTCTTCATTGTAGTATATGTTCCTTTCAGAGTGAATTGACAATACAGTTTATATTCAAAAACTAAATGGTAACACATTTCGTGCGCCACCCTGTATGTTTTGTAGAAGCTCTCAGCCAATAAATAATCAAACATTACAATCCTTTAACAGTATTAAAAATTCGGATTGGCTTAATGGTTTGGTGCAAGTCTTTCAACTGTACTCCCCTACGGCCTAGTACGAGGGAACTATGTGTCATTCCTGATCAATGTCAGAAAGAAATATTGTTGGTATGACTGGCTTTCAACACTGTGACCTTTATCATGATGTAATGATGTCCCCACAGCAAATACCCTCTACCATGCACCAATTAATCATTTTCAATCAAACCATCCACATTCATTCACTTTGGAAAAGTTATCTGATCTCATTTTCTCGTAATATATGCGGCGACAGCTCGTCCACGCCAAAGTATTTTCTAGTGTGTTTATTCTTTGAAATAACGGAGATGCATATATGCATTGTCCATGGTTGTTAGAGTGGTAACTAGAGCAGCTCCTGGAGTATCTGTTGAGGGATCGACGTGTTTCTGAGAGATACATATTCTGCTTTTCTTCTCGCAAAAGCGAGCCAATTAACATTTGTGCCGCTAGCGGTTTGTTTTGAAGAGAAACATATTGTAAAAGGAAAATAATTAAGGCGTGGAATCACCGGAGATCTGGACATGTAATGGAGATGGATTTAATACACGATTTCTTCCATAAATAAAGTTTGTGACTTTTTTGTTCTGGAGTGAATGAACGAATGAGTTTTTTCTGAATCATTTGTTGATCACGTTGGCCCTGTAATTAGTGGGGAAGTTTCAGCTGTGTCGAAGATAGCCTGCAATCACTGAGTCTGTGTTAAATCGTCCAAAAAGGCTTCGTACTCATCTGGAATTCGCAATCTTTCGTAAAAGGAATAAATTCTCCAAACGATTGAATCTCCCGACTGACTGCAGTGTTTAACAGTAATAATAAATGTAAAGATCTCTTACAGCAAGCCAGCCGCTGAAGACCAAGACGAAGGACTCCACCAAAGATTCTATTTGGCTGATTCTTTTCATTACGTAATAAAATCTTATATTAAAAACTATACATAGATAAAGGAGAGAAAGAGCGAATGAACATAGAGATAATACTAATAATCCTCCATTAGTCTAATTATTCGCCTGTCTCATCACGGATCAGCCAAGAAGTGGGAGGGCCTTACTTTACTGTATAGACTTATGTGTGAAGGTGAAGGGATCTTAAAGACAACAGATACACGTCTATACAGACAAGACATTACACAGAGATAGCGGCTAGCTGCATTGATCATCTATTCTAAAATGGCCAATCCGTGACAGGACACGTTTTTGGACGTTGCTAAAATAATTTTGTTCTCTGTTTCATGTCAACTACGACGAGCTAACCTAACTGACGCTTGGAAAAGAGAGGAAAGACTCGCAGGTGATATATAAACGGATCCACAAATTTATATTATTGAAGGTTGCTAGAACAGTTGAAGTATTCCCTTTTTTATTTAGTGTTATTTGATATCTGAACATTGATTATTTGTGTTCATGTTAGACATAAGAAGTGTTTTGGTTGACGTGTCCCAGTTGCATTTATCTTTATGTGTACACAGAAGTACTCTCGTCTGAAGGACAATAGAACATTTATATGGTTTTAACTAGGGCAATGTCTAGGATGAGTCAAGCAGAGCAAAGCAGCACGCATCAGCCTTCAGCTGTTAGCACTGATAATAATGAAGCAGTAAGAAGAGTTGTAGGACCGATGGCTACAGATAGCGCCACAGAACGCCCTGTAGACACGGCTGCGGGTGTAACAGCAAGTACGCAGCGGGGATTAGATCCATTGGTAATTACCATGAGACAGATGCAGATGATAACCGAGAGCATGAATACTTTGAAAACCGACATTAATGCGAAATTTGCCTCAGTTACTGAAGGGCAAAATGATTTGAATACGAAATTAGCCTCAGTTACTGAAGGGCAGGAAAATCTGAAAATCGATATTAAAGCATAATTAGTGACAGTCACTCAAACTCAAGAAGAGATGAAATTAGTCCAGACTGAGATTAAGCAGCAGTTACAAAACAGTTTTTCCGAATTAGAGCAGCGGATAGAGGCGAAGACCAAGGAACTCAAAGATCAGGCCGAAAAGACGGAACGAAAATTAACTGTACCAATAGAATTGGTGAAAGCACAATGTGAGGAATCTACTCAGCGCGTAAGTGTCGAAATGAAGGAGTATGTGGCTATTAAAATAGATACCGTTGGGGAACAAGTGGAAATGATTCCGCAATTAGTACAAAAGCAAGACGTCATGGCATGTGCAATTGCGCAACTTCCTGAATTGGCACGTACACAGATTAACCTAAAGGAAAGCGTTGAACGTCTGATAGAGCGTCAAGACGTTATAGACCACCACATTAACGTATTAACGGGTAAATTATCCGAAATCACATTAGAAAACGAAACGATAATGTGTGAAAACGTTGAGCAAAATGTTAAGGCAGCATTACAGAATTTATCTGGCAAACAGGAAGAGAATTTGTTTGCGAAAGGACTTGAAGAGGTGCGACAGCAGTTAGGTGCTGATTTTGAGCATTGGAAACAAACGATAGAAGAGTCGATGCGCGCCTCACAACAAAGCTCAGAGCAAATGAATTCAGGGCAGCAGCAGAAGTTGGCAACGACTATAGAGCCAGTAACTGCCCATTCGCACACAATACCGACTTGTACAAGTAATTCAAACATTAAATTGCCACAAGCTGGCTGTTCGCGTGAATTATTATCTACCGGAGATTACGAAAGCCTTTGGCATGGCGAAGAAAAAATGATAAAGCATCGGCAATTCCAGATTTTTAACCCTGACAAAACGGGGGTCCATCCAATTGCTTTTATTCGAAGTTTCAGAGGAGTGCTACACAGCAATTGGTCGGAGTGGCAGAAGATCAGTTTTATTACAGGATAGATACAAGGTTCGGGGGCGATCTGGGCCTCGGACATGACTTCTGTTTGCCCGACATACGACGATTTTGAGAAGGCGTTTTTAGCAACGTTCTGGTCAGAAGGGGTACAGGAACGCCTAAGGCAGGAGGTGCTCTACCCAGAGCCTTTCTCCTTTTCGAAAGGAAGCCTTAGAAGGTATTGCGAAAAATATATAAATGAAACGAGATACTGGGACAGACCTATGCCCTTGTCAGACATAATAAACATACTTAAGGCAAGACTACCATTTAGCATTCGGAGTCAATTGATTTACTTCAACGACAAAGACTTGGAGTCGTTCCTCACGACGTTAGACCATATAGATATTATCGAAGAGAACAACCAGAAATCCCGTGATAACAGATTCCAATATAGACCCATAGAACCTCCGCCAAACGGTAGGCAAGATGGAAGTATGCGTTATACCAATGGCGATCAATCGGCATTTAGAAGTAATGAACAGAGATCGTTAAATAATGGAGGAACCCCTCAAAATCTCAATAGTAATCCCGGCAATGGTCTTGCGAGGGGCTATTCAAGAAACAGCAGGAACGGGAAAAGATACAACCCCGTGTGGGGGAACGAAAGAAATTTCAGACCCCAAGCCTGGAATAATAACAATAATAGAAATTGGAATCAACCGGGAGGAATGAATTCAAATAGCCAACATCAGTGGGGACGGACATCTCCGAATCAACCGGTAATCACCGAAGTGACGGATGATGTCAACCAGCAGACAAATCAAAATCCAACAAACTCGTAAGGACCCACTCGTGCCCCGGAGGAGCGGTCAACAATTGGTTGAGGGGCAACAGGATATGTGTACCCATGCTAACGTATAATGATGGACGATTACTGGCAGATGAACTGACCAAGGACTTAGAACCACAAGATGAGGATAATGGACAGGTGGCAGTAGCCGAAGTGTAAGTCATTATGGAGACCGTACCTATAGTGGCGGTTTTAGACACAGCTGCAACCACAAATGTTATTTCGGAGGCAGTATTCAACAGGATCAGAAATATAAGACGAGTACCAGTCTTTCCAGTTCAAAATTGCAGAATAATAGGCGCCGTTGGGGCTCGATCGGCTAATGTAAAGGTGCAGTCACTGCTTGGTGTGGAATTCGGAAATGTAGCAATATTAAGCACATTTTTTGATGTGAAAATTTGTTGGTAGATTGCATTATCGGAGTCGACAGCCTACGTCAATATGGATGCAGAATAGATTTCAAAACAGGAAAAATTTGGTTGAATGTTAATAAACAAGAAATTGAGTTGGAGTTGTTGAAAAAAAAACCTTACGAGAAAATATAATTGTGGGATCAGTGTGCAAGTAATCAGGACGGCCCAAAATTCTAAACAGCACGTAATTAATGAGTTCCAAGTCAAAGAAGATTTATGTCAATTAGTGTTGGAAAAGTAAAATGAATCCGACTGCATTATCGAAGATCAGAAGAAGCAGCTCAATGAATTATTATTAACATATGAAAACGTTTTTGATGAAAGGCCAGGAGTTATTAAGGGATAAATATGCCATCTCTACGTTAAGCCGCACGAAACGTATTGTAGATCTTTCTATCCTGTTCCCTGGAGGTTAAAGGCTCAAGTTCAAAAGGAAATAGATCGCATGTTGAAATGGGGTTTGATCGAACCCTCTACAAGCCCATACTGCTCCCCATTGTTAGTCGAGCCAAAAGCAAATGGGACTGTTAGACTGTTACTCGACGCCAGATACATAAATAAAATCATAATTCCAGTGAGAACACATCCGGAAAACATATACAAACTTATACAACGGTTCTAGGATGTCAAATATTTGACGAACATTGATTTTCGGAGCTCTTATTGGCAAGTCAAGCTGGATGAGTCATCAAGGAAGTACACGGCTTTCATTTATTCCGGAAGAAGTTATCATTTCACCGTAGTTCCTTTCGGACTCAACATTAAAAATGGCTCTGAGCACTATGGGACTCAACTGCTGTGGTCATTAGTCCCCTAGAACTTAGAACTACTTAAACCTAACTAACCTAAGAACATCACACACATCCATGCCCGAGGCAGGATTCGATAAAAATGGTTCAAATGCCTCTGAGCACTATGGGACTCAACTGCTGAGGTCATTAGTCCCCTAGAACTTAGAACTAGTTAAACCTAACTAACCTAAGGACATCACAAACATCCATGCCCGAGGCAGGATTCGAACCTGCGACCGTAGCGGTCTTGCGGTTCCAGACTGCAGCGCCTTTAACCGCACGGCCACTTCGGCCGGCGGACTCAACATTAGTGCTGGAATCTTTATAGCAGCTCTAGATTATGCACTAGGCCCAGAACTCAGAAGCAGGATAACAGTGTTTGTTGATGATTTACTTATTGCATCGAAAACTTGGGAGGAGCATATTACCTTACTGAACCGAGTGTTGGACGTGTTTAAAGCCACGGTAATAATTGCTAACCTACAGAAATCCCATTTTGCAGTAAACAGAATCAGGTTCCTGGGGCATATAATTGACGCTAAGGGAATGTTATCAACCAAGGAGAAGCTAATTGCAATTAGTAAGTTTCCAACACCCAGGAATAGGAGGCAATTAAAAGGGTTTAGGGGTCTTGCCTCATTTTTTAGAAGATTCATAACAAATCCGGCGATGAACGCAGCAGCTCTAAATAGTCTGTTGAAGAAGGATGTGCCCTGGCTCTGGACATTAGAGTGGCAAGAAGCATTCGAAGAGATAAAGAAGCAATTAGTAAATGCACCGCTTTTGTACCATCCGGACATGCAAGAAGAATTTTACTTGTCAACAGATTCTTCGAATGTGGGTATTGGAGCGTGCCTTTTCCAAGTACGCAAGATAAATGGACAACTCACCTTCTGTCCTATTGCGTTTGCTAGTCGTGTTCTTGAGGACAATGTTATGGAAATGGAAGAGGTTGTGGATGAAGATGAAATGAGAGATACGATACTGCGTGAAGAGTTTGACAGAGGTCTGAAAGACATGAGTCGAAACAAGGCCCCGGGAGTAGACAACATTCCATTGGAACTACTGACGGCCTTGAGAGAGCCAGTCCTGACAAAACTCTACCATCTGGTGAGCAAGATGTATGAAACAGGCGAAATACCCTCAGACTTCAAGAAGAATATAATAATTCCAATCCCAAAGAAAGCAGGTGTTGATAGATGTGAAAATTACCGAACAATCAGTTTAATAAGCCACAGCTGCAAAATACTAACACGAATTCTTTACAGACGAATGGAAAAACTAGTAAAAGCCGACCTTGGGGAAGATCAGTTTGGATTCCGTAGAAAAACCGGAACACGTGAGGCTATACTGACCTTACCACTTATCTTAGAAGAAAGATTAAGGAAAGGCAAACCTACGTTTCTAGCATTTGTAGACTTAGAGAAAGCTTTTGACAATGTTGACTGGAATACTCTCTTTGAAACTCTAAAGGTGGCAGGGGTAAAATACAGGGAGCGAAAGGCTAGTTACAATTTGTACAGAAACCAGATGGCAGTTATAAGAGTTGAGGGACATGAAAGGGAAGCTGTGGTTGGGAAGGGAGTAAGACAGGGTAGTAGCCTCTCCCCGATGTTATTCAATCTGTATATTGAGCAAGCAGTAAAGGAAACAAAAGAAAAATTCGGAGTAGGTATTAAAATCCATGGAGAAGAAATAAAAACTTTGAGGTTCGCCGATGACATTGTGATTCTGTCAGAGACAGCAAAGGACTTGGAAGAGCAGTTGAATGGAATGGACAGTGTCTTGAAATGAGGATATAAGATGAACATCAACAAAAGCAAAACGAGGATAATGGAATGTAGTCGAATTAAGTCGGGTGATGCTGAGGGAATTAGATTAGGAAATGAGACACTTAAAGTAGTAAAAGAGTTTTGCTATTTGGGGAGCAAAATAACTGAAGATGGTCGAAGTAGAGAGGATATAAAATGTAGACTGGCAATGGCAAGGAAAGCGTTTCTGAAGAAGAGAAATTTGTCAACATCGAGTATAGATTTAAGTATCAGGAAGTCATTTCTGAAAGTATTTGTATGGAGTGTAGCCATGTATGGAAGTGAAACATGGACGATAAATAGTTTGGACAAGAAGAGAATAGAAGCTTTCGAAATGTGGTGCTACAGAAGAATACTGAAGATTAGATGGATAGATCACACAACTAATGCGGACGTATTGAATAGGATTGGGGAGAAGTTTGTGGCACAACTTGACCAGAAGAAGGGATCGGTTGGTAGGACGTGTTCTGAGGCATCAAGGGATCACCAATTTAGTATTGGAGGGCAGCGAGGAGGGTAAAAATCGTAGAGGGAAACCAAGAGATGAATACACTAAGCAGATTCAGAAGGATGTAGGTTGCAGTAGGTACTGGGAGATGAAGAGGCTTGCACAGGATAGAGTAGCATGGAGAGCTGCATGAAACCAGTCTCAGGACTGAAGACCACAACAACAACAGTCGTGTTTTGTCCAACTGTGAACGATCTTACACGGCGACGGAATTAGAGGTCATCTGGGGATTTAAGAAATTTGATTATTATCTATATGGGTCGAAGACTGTCGTATATTGCGATCATCAATCATTAACGTTTTTACAAATGTGTAAGGACTCTCGCTCTGTAACAATACCAATTTAAGATCGCGCATGTCTCAGGACAGCAAAACATTATTGCTGACGCTCTATCAAGATCACCACAGGGTTTGACTAAAGAGATTGAAGTAAATAATAACTCAAAATTCCCTGTATTGCTGCTGCAGGAAAATCCATATAAGACGTACCACGTCAATTTGTGTACGCATATGGCACAGTTACAGAAAAGAGATGCTCAATGGGGAAGTGTCATTCAAAGGTTACAACAGCAACCTTCGGATTATTACAAGCTGGTAAATGGCGTATAATTTTTCCGCTGTGGAAGGCCAAACAAAGTACGTTGGTGTGTTTGTATACCTGAGGCGCAAATAGAGAAACTCGTATGGTTCACCCATTTAACCTGGGGACATTTCGGTGCGACAAAATGTGCAGAGAAAATAAGTGTGTACTGTTATTTTCCCAACATAAAGCGCAGAGTGCATGAGGTCTTGAAGAAATGCATAATCTGTCAAAAAGCAAAGCCGGATTCAAAAGGGAGTAAGCACCCATTATGCTCCATATTAGTCCGAAAACCAAAAGAATTAATTTCGTGCGATATGTGTGGAGCGTTACCTACTTCAAGAGGAGGTGTTAGATATGTGTTGGCATTTCTTGATGTGTGTACGAAATACGTAAAGCTATACCCGATAAGGCGGCTACAGCCAAAGTAATTGTAATAAGATTCCACATGTTGGTATACCTAAGGCGATAATAACAGACAATGCTAAGATATTCACGGGACTCCGATGGAAACAGGCTTTGTCTCAAGTCGGTGTGAAACACATACTAACATCATTTTACCACCCACAAGGCAATTTGATTCAGAGAATTTTTAGAGAGTTCAATCGCTTTATGAGGACCTATTGCCATAATAAGCAGACTGCGAGGGCAAATTATGTGCAAGAATTTGAGCAGATATACAACAACATGCCCCACTCCTCCACTGGTTATACACCTCATGAATTGATGTTCGAGGCAAAAGAAGAAAACTTCTGGACTGAACATATGTCCAAAACTCAGGAAACTGAGATGCCTTGGGAAGAAAAAATAAGACAAGCCATCATAAATATGACGCAAAAGGCTGATCAGAGAAAACATCAATATGACAAATTAATCAAGAGGGTACAGGCGTACCACGTCGGAGAGAACGTACTAGTCAAAAGACATGCCAAATCATCCTTAATAAAGAAGAGTATAAAGAAATGGGAGTTATTATATACTGGCCCATACATCATTCTACAATTTCCGAACCCTGGGGCTTATCTGTTAGCATACCCGGGATCTAACAAAATTGAAGGGTTCTTTCCCATAACGACTTGAAAAAATTTAATGAAGATTAGAAGATAGGGAGTGAAAGAGATGAACGCTCGTAAAAACATAACAATAAACTGTGTGTGTTTAGTGTTAGAAAATTTTAAACTGAAATAATTAATCAGTGACACAGATTGTAGAAATAGTGTCTAAATATAACTATCGAGTGCTGCAAAGAAGATAGTGGAGTTAGGCTTCACCTGTGTTTGGGTAAACATAGAACTTCAGCATTGCTAATGTCATCAAGAAGTATAAAGGATCTGAATGACCTTCAAGAAGAAAGAAATATTTCCCGAAAATGACGCTGCATAATCAAAAGAGGTTCCCAGTGAATGTTCATATATAATTTCAAGTGCACGCTTAGAAGTGTAAACGTGTGAAGTGAAGTTTTGCGGTTAAGTAGTGAATCATGAGCGACGGTTAACACCGTAAAGATAATTTCCCGCGCAAAACAACTGACGTCGGCGCGAGAGTTAGAATCGATATAGACGACACAGATATGCTTTGTAAGAGACTCGCATCAAACGCGAGGGGAAACTGATTGATGTTGAACTTCAAAAAAGTGTCATAATTAGAGGTTAAGAGCTCTTGATTTATTGTTGAATGTCAAAAGAAATTAATATTCATAGAATTAGTAGTTGTGGCAGTGATATTTTTCCTGTCTGGTGCACAGTGATATCAAAAGTGCGCGAGAGTTTTTATTTGGTCATGTGTTGTTTTTTATCTTTGCCGTAAGACTATAGGATGTCCTAGTTTTTGTTACTTCTCTGTTGTTTTTTCTAGTTTCTTCTCATTGTGAGTTTTCACGAATAAATTTGTTTTCGTTAACTCATGATACCGGACGGCTATGCAATTATTTGTTGTAGGCCAGTCGCCTACATAATTGGTGACCTCCGATTAAGGAACTTTAAATCTTTCGTTAGCTACGTCGAACATTAACTGCAAAAGCAATGAACGACGACGGCAAACGATACGGTTCGATAAAGGAAGAAATTCATAGGCTTCAGAATGAGATAGAAACTTTACAGTTGCATATTTCGAAAGATATGAACTTAAAGCATATACCGGACCAAAGGAATGACGTTGGCTCAACAACCACGGCAGCACAACTACAGCAAGTAACAGCAATGGAAGTACCCGCTGGTTTCAACGCCTCACCAACTCAACGGTTGCAATTACGGGCGCCCCCATTCATGCCTTCTCATCCACACACATGGTTCGCGGTAATGGAAAATATATTTCTACAACAGAGAACAGTCAGTGAGCACGAGAAGTTCACCTTGGTGATAAGTAATTTGGACCATCAGACCTCGGTTTTGATATCTGACATTGTAGTGAACCCGCCTACTGAAGGAGCATACTGTAGACTGAAAGAAGAATTAATTTATCGGTGTGTGAAGTCAGTCGACATCATAGTCAAACAAGTACTGTACCAAGAGAAACTGGGAGATAGGACCCCGTCAGAATACTGGCGTCATTTACGCAGCCTGGTAGATAGATCGACAGTCTCTGATAGACTGTTACTCCACGTATGGCAACAACAGCTACCAATGCAAGTAAGAACTACACTAGCTATATACGACGAAAGATCAGTTGACAAACTGCTGCTCGCTGCAGACAGAATCTACGAGACGCACGAGCCTACTGCAACAGTCGCAATGACGTCGACAGATGCCACGTACGGTAACTACCATTACCAGCAAGACCAAACTGACGATATAACAGAAAACTGTGCCGCGGTCGCAACGCGACAAACAACAAAAAGTTCAAACGAAGTTAGAGATTTAAAAACTGCAATAGTGGATTTGCGAGCGCAACTACGCACGCTACAGCGACCACAAGTTATCTTTAAGCGCAAGAGAGACCGGGCTGGGCGTGAAACACGAAGTCAACAAGAGGACGAGCGTAAGGTGTGTTGGTACCATAAACGTTTTGGGAGAGATGCTACAAGATGTACATCACCATGCGCCTACTCATACAACCAAAGTATGTTCAGAAGACAGCAGTGATTATACCATTTGGATTATTCGAGTTTTTATTTATGCCTTTTGGCCTTAAGAACGTAGCACAGACTTGGCAGCGATTTATCGACGAGGTGATAAAGGGATTAACATTTTGCTTTGCTTATCTCGAAGACATCTTGGTTTTCTCTCCGGATAGTCAAACACATGAACAGCATCTGTGTCAACTTCGCAAGCGTCTATCTGACTACGGAGTCGTTTTAAACGAAAATAAATGCGTCATGCACAAGAACCAAGTCACTTTCCTCGGCCATACTGTGTCATCAGAAGGTATATTGCCTCTGCCAGGGAAGATCGCGGCGATACAGGCCCTTCCGAAACCGACAAACTACCAACAGCTACGACGATACATGGGATTAATAAATTTTTATAGACGTCACCTACCAGAAACGGCTGCGGTGCAAGCACCACTCACTGATGCACTCAAGGGACACGACGCCAAAGGTCGATGAATAGTTAAGTGGACACAAGAGATGGACAAAGCATTTAGTGATCTTCAAGCAAGCCTCAGCAAAGCAGTGTTGCTCGCTCACCCAGTTCACTACGCACAGCTAGCTATTGTTGTAGACACGAGCCAGTCAGCAATAGGGGCGGCGCTGCACCAGCGTGTAAAAGGGCAATGGCAACCACTACGGTTTTTCTCTAAAAAGTTAAAGAAATGGCTCTGAGCACTATGGGACTCAACTGCTGAGGTCATTAGTCCCCTAGAACTTAGAACTAGTTAAACCTAACTAACCTAATGACATCACAAACATCCATGCCCGAGGCAGGATTCGAACCTGCGACCGTAGCGGTCTTGCGGTTCCAGACTGCAGCGCCTTTAACCGCACGGCCACTTCGGCCGGCTCTAAAAAGTTACAGACTGCACAACAGAAGTGGAGCGCGTATGACAGAGAATTGTTCGCGATTTACGAAGCAATTCGATACTTCCGCCTACAAATGGAGGCTAGACCAGTGACTGTGTTTACAGACCACAAACCCATAACATCGGCTTTCAAAAACACCAGTGATAAATGCTCACCAAGACAGTTCCGTTATATTGAGTTCATAAGTGAGTTCACGACAGATATACGCCATTTAAGAGGCGCAGAAAATTTAGTGGCTGACTATTTTTCACGTATTTGCGGGATTTCCGAAATTATAGACTATGATAAACTTGCAGTGGAACAGACCAAGGATGCAGAGCTACGACAGCTGTTAAACGACCCGTCTACGGGTCTGAAGTTCGAGCAAATTCTGCTGCCTAACTCCAAGCGGAAGCTGTGGTGCGACTTTTCTCAAGGCAGACCAAGACCATTTATTTCAGAAATACTGCGCAAGACGGCATTCGACAGTGTCCACACACTATCGCACCCAGGAGCCAACGCTACAATAAAGCTGCTGACAGACCGCTATGTGTGGCTTTCTATGAAAAGAGACGCGCACCTTTGGGTACGTTCCTGCATTCCTTGTCAACAGAGTAAAGTAGCACGACATGTGCGTGCTGATATTGGAGATTTTCAAGGTACCTCTGCTAGATTCGCACACGTTCACGTGGACCTGGTTGGACCTCTCCCACAGTCAGAGGGTTACAGATATTTGTTTACGGCCATAGATAGGTGCACAAGATGGGCAGAAGCAACTCCAATAGTCGATATTTCAGCCGAAACTACTGCTAAGACGTTTCTGTGTACGTGGGTGGCCCGTTTTGGATGCCCCCTTCATGTCACAACTGACCAAGGACGTCAGTTCGAATCTACGTTGTTCCTCAAGCTATCCAAAATGTGCGGTTTCCAACGCGACCACACGACTGCCTATCATCCTGTCAGTAATGGTATGGTCGAACGATGGCACAGAACACTCAAAGCAGCATTGATGTGTCATCAAGAGAGATGGACGGAAGCATTACCATTAGTGTTGTTAGGCCTGCGGACAACTCACAAACCCGATATTGGTGCATCAGTTGCCGAGATGGTTTACGGCGAGCCGCTACGGATTCCTGTAGATTATTTAGTACCAACCTTACTACCTGGATCAGAGGCCTCACACACTGGGTGCAGCAGCTAAAACGTCACTGCACAAATATACGTTGCCCGCCACCTTCTCGCCATGGTAACCGTAAGGTGTTTGTACACAAAGACTTGTACAATTGCTCTCACGTAATGTTGCGAGCAGGCTCAGTCAAATCGCCTTTACAACCACCATATACGGGCCCATTTCAGGTGCTGAGTAGAAATAAGCATACCGTGGACATCATGTACAATGGTGTTCCGACAATGGTATCGACTGAACGTGTCAAGGCAGCATGGGTTTTACCCTCTCCGACGTCTGACACCACGCCTGTGCATCAACACATGATGGACGCAGAGCATACCAAAACACCGCTCAGTACATCGTCCGAGACAGGCGAATCACCACCACAAACAACAACGTCACCGTCCCCGTGACACCCGACGCACACCAGAGCTGGACGTCGAATAAAATTCAAGTATCAAGATATCCCTGGGGCACCGCACTTTAAGGGGGGGGGGGGGAGGGGCTGTGTGGCAGTGATATTTTTCATGTCTGGTGCAAAGTAATATCAAAAGTGCGCGAGAGTTTTTATTTGATCATGTGTTGTTTTTTATCTTTGCCGTAAGACTATAGGATATCCTAGTTTTTGTTACTTCTCTGTTGTTTTTTCTAGTTTCTTCTCATTGTGAGTTTTCACGAATAAATATGTTTTCGTTAACTCATGATACCGGACGGCTATGTAATTATTTGTTGTAGGCAAGTCGCCTACATAGTTATTTAATGGGTCTTGTTCACTTTGGAATTTGGTTTGAAAATCCATTTTCATATATGTGCATGTATGAATGCCGGATGAATCAGAGAATAAATGAAAGAAGTGAATCCACATTCCTCACTACTAATAACTTTTACATTACAGCAATCAAGCGGAGAAATATATGTATTTAGGATAAAAATTTTATGAGTATAGATAAATGATGTGACTTTTCAAGGAAATGATGGATTATGTCTTCGTATAAAATGAACCAAACTTTCCATTATTCGATGATCTGAATCCAAAATCTACTACAGGTTCCATGAATCCTTTACATTACGAAGAATAAATCATTGACAGAAAATGTGTCAGAATTTTTGGACTTATAAGCACAAGTGGTGATGCGAAGTCCAAAAGAAAATTCAAACTAGAGTAAATATTATGATGTTTTCGGCAACAGCATTAGTCTATGAAATGTTAAAATGAGATCATCAGTCTCGACAATTCGTAGACACCAATATATCATGAATTTTTACCCTTCTGTGATTCATTCATACCATTGCGCATATCTCAATTACTTGCTATGGGAGCTTAAGTTTTGCATAGACGAAGACATATCAAATAAGAGCAATACACTCTAAACAGTAATTCATACAAAGTGGGAGACAGTTTTAGTGACGTGGAAGAAATCATGAGTTATGGTGATTCTTAGTCCACTGCTATCCCACATATATGTGAACCTAGTACCGTTAGTGTACATCAAGTAAAGTTAATACCTTTCGGAGACGTCGCTGGTCTTGTAATGAATCATGTCAGACAGAAACCGATACAAAGGAAACCATTAATAACGTCCTTCAAAGAATTTTAACCCTGTTGTTTCTAAATAGTCTATGTTCACAGCTGCTAGCAAACCGTCCAGCTGTTCACGGATAGAAAAGATCTAAGGTGCCAAGATTCCGCGACATTTAATATAAATCTCCATATGTATGTGCTAAAGCAAAGGAAACTAATACAAGTGGAATTAACACTTGAAAAGAAGGCAAATAATATTCGACGCAGGTGTGTGTAAAATGTATAAATCTGAGGACATGCCATCTCACTTTCGGAAAAAAGATCATCCACCCAGTTCTGAAGACTGCAAGAGCTGAAAAGTGGGAGAATTATCGCACAATCAGCTTAACAGCTCATTCATTCAAGTTGCTGACAGTAATAGGACACAGAAGAATGGAGAAGAAAATTGTGGATGTGCTACGTGACGATCACTTGGGCACTAGAAGAGGTAAAGGCACCAGAGGGGCAACCCCGACGCCAGATGTTCGAAATTCTGAGAGAAATAGGGGTAAGCTATAGGGAGGGACGGTAATATACAATATGTAAATAGCCGAGAAGGGATAATAAGACTGGACGACCAAGAACGAAGTGCTCGGATTAAAAAGGCTGTAAGACAGGGATATAGTCTTTCGCCCCTACTGTTCAATCTTTACGTCGAAGAAGCAATGATGGAAATAAAGAAAAGCTTCAGGAGGAGAGTAAAAATTCAAGGTGAAAAGATATCAATGATACGATTCGCTGATGATATGTTATCCTTAATGAAAGTGAAGAAGAACTACATGATATGCTGAATGGAATGAACAATCTAATGAGTACAGAATATTGATTGAGAGTAAATCGAAGAAACACGAAAGTGATGAGACGTAGCAGAAATGAGAACAGCAAGAAATTTGGCACCAGGATTGATGGTCACGAAGTAGATGAAGTTAGGGAATTCTGCTACCTGGGCAGCAAAATAACCATTGAAGGACGGAGCAAAGAGGACATCGAAAGCACACTAGCCCCTAGCAAAAAGGGCATTACTGGCGAAGCGAAGTCTACTCGTATCAAACATAGGCCTTAATTTGAGGAAGAAATTTCTTAGAGTGTACATCTGGAGCATAGCATTGTATGGAAGTGAAATATGGACGATGGTAAAACCGGAACAGAAGAGAATCGAAGCATTTGAGATTTGATGTTACAGGAGAATGTTGAAAATTAGGTGGACTGATAAGATAAGGAATGAGGAGGGTCTACGCAGAATTGGAGAGGAAAGGAATTCGTGGGAAACACTGACAAGGAGAAGGGACAGGATGATAGGGTATCTGTTAAGACATCAGGGAATAAATTCCATGGTACTAGAGGGCGATGAAGAGGTCAAAAATTGTAGAGGAAGACAGCAATTGGAATACGCCCAGAAAATAACTGACGACGTAGGTTGCAATTGCTAGTCTGAGATGAAGAGGTTGGCACAGGAGAGGAATTTGTGCGGGCCACATGGAACTAGTAGTCAGAAGACTGATGATCCAAAAAAAAAAAAAAAAAAAAAAAAAAGACCAAGGGATTATACCTGCTACTGGAGTTGAATACAGTTCAGTACCGCAATAATTGCTTGCACATTAAATAGTGTCCTTTTATAGTCCAAAGCAATATCTGCAACGAGAGATCAAAAAGATTCCGTTCGATGGCCGTACAGTCCCGATTCGGTATGCCAGTTAGGCAAAATCGCCGTGGTCATTGAGGCAGTCAACCCAATGACGCGCTAGGCTGAAGGTAGAAATTTGATAAAGGGCCGTGTTCTCCAAGGTGAAGAAGTCCGTTCTTTGTTTGCTTTCCTAAAACGGAACAAGAAATCTGTATAAAACTTGAATATGGGACGGTAGCAAGTATTAAACGCGAGCCAAAGGCTGACTAGTCTCGCGTGCTACTTCTATGCTATTAGAAGAACTAACACTAAATGTATCTAGCAGGCCGCTTGAATTTGCGCACGCAGTGGCCTGATTGACTGACTTCACTGCTAGTTAACTAGGAAACGGTGCAACATATCAGATTTTTTCATAAAAATTATTGCGCAGCACAACCTGTTCTGCAACACCCCTATAAGCTTTCTGACGGTTTCTGTCCATGCTGCAGTAAATTGGCTGCGTAAGTTAATCTGTGATGGTTGGCATTGGGTCACAGCGCTACACCCTTCTTTTCACCATATTCCACGTATTTTCGACGCAAGCCTGGTGATCTGGCGGTCCGCTGTAAAAGGCTGGCATCCTGTGACACCAAGAAGGCACGTGTTTGTGCAGCAACGTGTGGTCGTGCATTGTCTTGCTGAAAAATCGCGTCTGGGATGTTGTGCGGAAAGGATATGGCTACGGGTCGCAGTATGCCATTCACGTAGGTCATACCGGTCACAGTGCTCTGGACACACCTACTGTGGTTTGTGGTTGCACCCAACAGCACCTCGCACCATACGGCCTTGAGTTGGCGCTGTATATCTTGTGCGAATGCAGTCACAGTGATCCCGCTTCCCCTGTCCGTGGCGAAGCAAACTGCGGCCATCGTTTTTACACAAGCAGTATCTGGATTTGTCCGCAAACACTATCTGATGTCATTCCTATCCCCACTGACTTCGTTCCACACACCATTGCCTTCTAGCATGTTTCTGCACATTCGTCAGAGGAAGGCGGAGAAATAGACGACGCTCATGCAACCCGTGCAGTAATAAACAGCGACGGACTATCACCTTCGATAGTGTACGATGTGTTACACTGTGGCACTGTTGCGCCAGAGCCGAAGAGGACGCAAATGTTTCCAGCAGTGCAGTTACGATGATGTGTCGATGTCCTTGTAGGGGTAGCCTGGGTGGTGCGACGTGGCCCATCCTGTCGTGTTCTACAGCCTTCCGAGAAACCATTCCGCACACACCCGTTGAATTACTGAAACTCTTCGTCGTACACGAGCAGCAACTTCCCGGACGGATGCATCACATTCTCTCGTGCCAATAATGCGCCGCCTTCCAAAATCAATGATTGGACGGTACGGTTCGCGCATACCTCTACGAGGCATCCTGCACATTTGCTCTAGTCACACCGATCCACTGCTTTCGGCTTACCGCGACAGCGACACTCGCAGGCACATTTTACCGTTAGGTGCTGTTGCGCAGTGATACCAATGTTGACTTAGAACACGTGGGCCGACGTGGTTCAAATGCTAGTCATCCCTGCAGAACATACTAATTATGTTCTTCAGAAAATGAAACGGAAAATTAATGATCGCCCGTTGTAGTTTGGAAAGAAATAGCTACTGCCCCACTAAAGGAAATAATGAGTATAAAGGACAGTCAAATAAAAAAGAGACAGAAATTTCGCTGGAAAGCCCTTACACTTTCTCCACACAGTCCCATCTCTCCCGAAGCGATTTCCATATTTTTGTGCCGTGAGGAAACACACTCGTGTCCGTCGACTCTTTAGACGAAGAGGTACACGGCTGGGTAAAATCGTGATTACGTAGAAAACACAAAAACATTTTACAACATTTGCATTGACCGTCTTGTCTCACTGTGAGATAATTCTATTAAGAGTTACGGCGACTTCTTTTGAAACAGTGAACAGTTTCTTTACTTTTTCCGACACGCTTCGTTTTCATTTGTTTCCCCTAATAACAATGTTAGAGAAGTGAATAAAACCGAGTTACAAGTGGACAGCCTTACGCCAGAGAGAACTAACAACAAATTTGGCGAAATTCTGCTTTTAACGTATTTGTAATAATCGATACTCTATCTTTCACATGTCAGAATGACCTAATGTTCAAGGCATTGCAGCCCACAATATACTATGTTGGCACTACTTGTGCCTGAACGATTGACAGACACTTCTTTCAGCAAAGTGAACGAATGTCAGTCGCCAAAATAGCGGCCCAACATGTTCACTTTGTTCAGATGCGCTCAATAACAGTGATTTGGATGTGGAAAGTGGTTCAAGAGATGATTATTAGCCCTATCAGATATGTCAAGTAGTGATGGTATTTAAATTATAGAATTTCTTGAAATTTTGTTACTAAATAATGAAATATAGATTCTAACCTATACTCGTCAATTTCACATATTGACTTATAGCAGAATGAACCAACTACTCGAAGCGTTGAGGTGCTGCCATCTATGTCTTAAGCATACAAGTAAGTACTAATCTACGAACTATACTCAATGGAGGGTGTGGTGTCACCGCCAGACACCACACTTGCTAGGTGGTACCCTTTAAATCGGCTGCGGTCCGTTAGAATACGTCGGACCAGCGTGTCGCCACTATCAGTGATCGCAGACCGAGCGCCACCACACGGCAGGTCTAGGCTAGAGAGACTCCCTAGCACTCGCCCAGTTGTACAGCCGACTGTGCTAGCGCTGGTTCACTGTCTACACACGCTCTCATTTGCCGAGACGACAGTTTAGCATAGCCTTCAGCAACGTCATTTGTTACGACCTAGCAAGGCGCCATATTCTTCAAGAATGTATTCTGAACAGATAATATTGTGAATCATGTACCGTCAAGAGCGACTTTCATCATTAATGGATTAAAGTTAAGTATCAAACTAATTATGTCCGCTTTCTGAATTCTCATTCCTTGTCATGTTCCAGACCTCACGTCAGTATAGTTCTTCTGCGTGAGCTAAAACGCGTGCATTTCGGCCTCCTCCAGTAACACGGTGTTGGCTCTTCTGCCAACACAACAGAGGGCATTATGTGATGTCCACTGAAACCTAGCGTATTTAGACACACGCACAAATGAAGTTGGTTCAGTCTGGCTCAAAATGGTTCAAATGGCTCAAAGCACTATGGGACTTAACATCTGAGGTCATCAGTCCCCTCGACTTAGAACTACTTAAACCTAACTAACCTAAGCACATCACACACGTCCAAGCCCGAGGCAGGATTCGAACCTGCGACCGTAGCAGCAGCGTAGTTCCGGACTCCGCACTGAAGCACCTAGAACCGCTTGGCCACAGCGGACGGCTCAGTCTGGCATATGTGAAATCTTATTAATTATCATCTGGGACAGCGTGAATGAAAGATTAAGTTTTAGCTAATAACACACAGCTGCGCATTGTTAACTCGCTTATATATGTGACCTGAGCTGTTCTCATCAATGATCTGTCACGAAATAAGAGTGTTGGAATAACATTTACAAAAATTAATTTTCGATTTTTTGTTTCAGGAGATGTAAGTAAATCCAGAAAAAGAAAATTCAAGAAGAATGGTAACCCTTCGAAACTGAAGAAGAATGACAGAAAAATACGAAAAATCGGTGGGAAATCATATGTTTCAACAACATGAAGAAATATACCTGGAAAATTTTTTAAAGAATACTCTTGCAGTTGCAAAAGTAAATGTTTTGAAAAAGTTTCTGTGGAAGATCGAAGACGATTTTTCGATCTGTATTACAAAGAGGGATATTTCACAACACGAAGTACAATACTTGGACTATTTGTGAACTCAGTGCCAGTGACGGACAGAAGGGGTAGTGTTGATGACTTTAAAAGACATATATCTAGAAATTACTTTATTCCTAAAGATTCAGGTGATGTGAAAGTGTCTAAAGATATGTTTCTCAACACACTGTATATTGATAGTGTAAAGTACACAGATTCATTACGGAAGTTAAATCAGGTAATGTACAGGATAAAAGGGGTAGACATGAACCACCTAAGAAATTCCCAGAGGAAAAGATCCAACATGTCAAGAGCCACATAAATTCATTTCCTCAATATAAAAGTCACTACGCAGGAAAGAGAGTCCCAACAAACAAAATTTGCCACAGACTTTAAATTTAAACTTGATGTACAGACTCTAGAAACAAAAGATGTAAGAAAAGACAAATTAGAAACTGAAATTGTGTCTCAGGATTTTTATGAGAAAGTTTTTAGAACAAAATTCAACTTGGAATTCAAGCCTCCCCATAAAGATATTTGTAAGAAGTGTGCTATCTTTGAAATAAAATCAAGTTCTCTTACGACAGTAGAAATAACTCCTGAAATCTTAAAAGCACTTCAGGATGTGCAAACAGAGAAAGAATATCATCAGCGGCAGGTTGATATTGCACACGAAATCGTGAAGAGAGACATAGAAATGGCAAAGAACGGAGAATGTACTGTGCTTTCTTTTGAACTCCTTAAGACTTTTTCTCTTCCAAAGTGCCAAAAGGTATTGTGTACTATAAAAGACAGTTATCTTGTTTCAACCTCGGCACACATGACTTAGAAACATCCAAAGGCACAATGAATATCAGGCAAGAAGGTATAATAGGACGAGGACCCGATGAAATAGGTTCCTGTATTCTGAAGAATTTAAATGAGCATCATGTGAAAGAAAAGGTTACACTGTGGTCTGACTCATGTGGTGGTCAAATAGAAGTATAAAAATAGTAAGCCTATTGATGCATTTCATACGAAATCCTAAGAACCGTATCAAGGATATTGTTAAAAATTAAAAATCCCAGGACATAGTTATTTGCCCAACGATACTGACTTTGGCCATATTGAGAACAAAATTAGAAAACATCAACGTATTTACCACCCCAGTGAAGTTCAAAATATAATAAAAACTTGCAGAATTAAAATGCAAGGTTTTGAAGTAGTAGAGATGGAAACAAAAGACTTTTATTCTTCAGAAAAAATGACATCGGTATTAACCATCAGAAAAAGGTTGAAGGTCACCCTTTGTCATGGGCGAATATGAGACGTATTCGTTTCTGTAAAGAAAATCCAAATGTTATAGAATTCAAATACACTCACAATGAGGAAATGGAGTTTCACCAGGTCAGCTTTACAAAAAGGATTAGAGGCCGAGTATCTGAGGTTCGTAACGTAGTTCTGAAATTGAAATACCCTGCAGGAAAACCATTGATTGCTCCAAAGCTAAAAGGCCTTAAATCTATACTTTGTCTAATTCCTGCAATATGCCATCAATTTTATAATAGTTTACGAAGCAGACCCCGTGTTTCACTCGGCCAGTGTACATCGCGCGGTGACGGGCGGTCGCGCGGGCCAGTGTTTACGTCGCGAGCAGTGCTGAGGTGGAGAGCTGAGCAGCGAGTGCGAGCGCTGTTAACGTTTCTTTCTGTATAACTGTTGTAAGTAAGATGTCGACAATTAACAGAGCGAACAGCGTTCAGTGTGTTTTCGATCGCGCTGCCTTGCGACTGACGGCTTTTGACATTCAAGAGTGGATCTTTGAGGATCTGAAATTGCCTGAAGATATAGTCGATACGTTCCAGTTGGACTTTGTGCAGTACTCGTTATTTATCAAATTTATTTCGAGTGACACTTATGAGAAATTCGTTGAGGAGCATGCTGGTGTGAGACCATTTCGTCATAATTATGGCAGTATTAGTAATGTCCAAATCGTGCCTTCGGGATACGGAGTGAGAACCGTCAGGGTATTTAATGTGCCACCTGAGTGCCCTAATGACCTGATTGCACGTTCTCTGTCGCTGTACGGCGCTGTTTTGTCAGTTACAAACGAAAAATGGTCGAGTGCATATCGCTACGAAGTTAACAGCGGGGTGCGAAGTGTACGTGTAGACTTAAAAACGCATATACCTTCGTATGTTACCATTGGCGGCTGTCGTGCACAGGTAACTTACATTGGACAACCCCCTACCTGTTCGATCTGCCATTCAACAGAACATCTGCGGATGAACTGTACACGTCGACGTCCATTTCAACTTCCACGGGAACGTCCTGCAGACGGTAGTGAAAAGCTTGTTCCGCTATTGAGTGAGGTAGTCGCGGGGACTGTACAACCACCCCGGCAGCCGGAACGTGTTAGCGAGGCGGAGATGCCAGTTCAGGTGGAATGCAGTGCCCAAGACATTCGCGGTAGGACGGACGTCGATTCGGCACCGTCATCCTCACCGGGGCAGTTACCGCTGGATAGCAACGATGAGCCAGCCACCTCTGTAACTAAGCTGTGTGAGATACAGGAGCGGGAGCAGATCAGTTTGCCTGAACCACCCCTATCGGTAGAGACTGCAGCAGAAACGAAGAAAGGCCGCCGAAGGAGAAGCAAAGGGAATAGTAGCAAAGAGGAAAAGTCGGATGATTTGAGACCCGTAGACATGTCAGAAAGTGGCAGCGAGACTGAACCTCAATCATCTTGCTCCGTGCGCTGCGAGGACACCGCGAGGCAAGACCGCATCCGTGAACAAACCAAACACCTGAAGGCACTACTGAGCGCTGAGAGGGAACAGAGCACCGTAACGGCTAAGAGGAAGAGCGAACAGAGTAGCGAGCAGCTGCAGCAGCGCTCCCGCAGGAACTCGGTGACGTCAGTCGCAGCCACGCGTGGTGGCCAGGCGGACGCGACCACGTTGACAGACTCAGCCGGCGGTGGCGGGCAGGGCGGCGCGCGCACCGCGAAGCACCCCGACAGCAATGAGCCGTGGTGGCAGCAGAACGAGGAGATGCAGCAGTAGCTGCTCTCGCGTATAACCATCGCGCTGCGACATTTCCACTCCCTGACCCGTTATTGGTTTTGACATTTCGTTTTGTACTCCAGACGTTCCCGACGAGTTTTTGTTCAAAGCCGTCGAGAAGGACGATCCAACACTCAGAGCTCATTGTCCTTTGAACCATCATGTGCGATAGCCAAACCTACAACGTTACCACACTTAACGTCAATAGAATTCAAAGTGCGGTGAAACTCCGTTCGTTAACTGATTTCTTGTATGGTATCAGCGTTGACATTGCCCTCCTACAGGAGGTAGTCACAGTCTTAGAAGTGCCCGGTTACGTTCTCATTGATAACATCAATCTCCAGGATGCTGTTGGCACTGCCATACTTCTGCGCGACGGTATCCCATTTACGTATGTGCAGCGGCTGCCTAGTGGTCGTGGCATTTCTCTTCGAGTGAATGGTGTGCAGATTGTTAACGTGTACGCCCCCTCAGGTAGCACTCATAAGAGAGATCGTTCAAAATTTTATAAAAACGAGGTTCCCATTCTTCTTAGCGCTTATCGTGCACATCTCATCCTCGGTGGTGACTTCAATTGCGTGCTTAACGACAGAGACCAAACTCCTAATACGAACAGATGTATCGAACTTGAACATTTAATTCATGGCATGCGTCTTCACGATACATGGCAACAACTGCACGGTGAACGGGTAGCGTACACCTTCGTATCCAGTCATTCTGCCAGTCGGCTGGATAGGATCTATGTGTCCGATGCCCTCCAGCGACACACTGTGAACTGTGACATAGCTCCTGTCAACATCTCCGACCATTGTGCGTATCAGTGTTACCTTAACCTACAACGCCAGCAAATATACCGCGGGAAAGGCTACCGGAAATTGAATGTCAGCCTTCTGCAGGATGCCCAACTTGAAGAGGAGGTGAACATAACGTGGCAACAACTCCAGCGGAAACGACGTCGTTACGATAGCGTTCTCCAGTGGTGGATTCAGTGTGCTAAGCCTAAATTACGCCTCACCCTCATGAGCTATGCCCGACAAAAAAGCTATTGGCAGAAAGAGACTATTGAGTTTTATTATCGCTGTTTGAGAGAACTGTACAGTCGCTCTAACAATCCTTCTCGCGATATCGACGTAAAGATCAAACGATATAAAGCGAAAATCACGGCGATACAACGCCAACGAATGCAAGGCATCATCGTGCGAGCCCATCCCAAAGACATTGCCGCCGAAGAACGGGCCTCTCTGTACCACATCCTGAGAATGACGAAACGGTGTAAAGCCATGTTGATTGAAGCCGTCTTTGATGACGCTGAGAATGCCATCACGAAGCAACGTGACATCATCTCGCACGTCTACGACCATTACAGTCAACTTTACAAGAAGCAATCCGTTGATGAACGCTCGTGCGACGATTTTCTTAGGACCTTGAGCTGTCGCTTGTCACAACAGGATAATACAAATCTGGCATCTCTTTTCACAGAGGACGAAATCCGACTGGCGGTCCACAGTGCAAAGAAAGGGAAGTCCCCAGGACCCGACGGTCTCAGCGCTGAGTTTTACCAGCGTTACTGGAACCTCCTCGGTCCGACACTCCTCGAGATAGCGAATGAACTCTGGCACATGGACGTTATACCCAAGGCATTTACGGAAGGTATCATCCTGCCCTTACCGTAAAAAAGGGAACAGCAGGAAGGTCGAAAACATGCGACCCATCACACTCCTGAATGCCGATTTCAAAATCATCACCAGATCGATTAAGCTAAGGATGCAAACTGTTATGTACAAGGTTTTGGGCAGTTACCAGTACAGTGCAGTGCCAGGCCGAAGTGCAACCTCAGCTGCCTGCGATTTGAGGGACATGATCTGTTCATATGCTGAAACCAAAGGACAGGGCGCTCTGATCTTTCTAGATTTTGAGAAGGCTTATGACCATGTACGTCATGACTTCCTCTTTAAAATCATGAAGAAACTAGGATTTGGACCTCATCTCATAGAATTAATTCGCAAACTTACTACAAACGCCTCTTCACGGATTCTCATTAATGGTCATTTTACAAAAGAAGTTTCCATTGAGCAGTCCATCCGCCAAGGCTGTCCTCTGTCAATGATTTTGTACGCCATTGCAGTAGAGCCGCTACTGAACAACTTAGCGCATAGTGGGATCGGGATTAGCGTCGAGTCAGTCACTATCCCTTGCATTGCGTATGCTGACGATATATGCGTAACTGTGTCATCATCGCAACAACTTCTGTCAGCGGAAACTCTTTTACAAACATTCACATTTCTTTCAGGAGCAATGCTAAATACAACTAAAACCACAGCTTTGCAGATCGGTGGCGGTATCGGTGACATATCCCATATTACCTGGTGCAAGGCCAAGGATTATCACACAACCCTCGGTGTTACCTTTGAGGCCAAACCAGACAAATTCCTGACGAAGAACTGGTCACACATGCTTAATAAATTACGTGTTGCTTTGATACTTCACTCCGACCGTGACTTGAACGTACTACAGAAAGTTAAGACCATCGAGATCGCCATTACGAGCAAGATGAATTATTTGGCGCAAATTCTTCCAATCTCCGACCGTCTAGCCAAGAGTATACAACAAGCGTTATGTTGGTTTCTTTTTAGGGGGCACATTTTCAAAGTTCAATTCGATACCTTAACCTTACCTTTGTTCAAAGGTGACCTTAACCTCATTAAAGTACACAAAAATGTGTCACCCTGCTCCTAAATCGCATCAGGAAGGAGTTCCGTACCCGGAGGACCAGTATCATCGCAAACCTCATTCAGCGGTGGAAGCCTCATAGCCTTGACCCACCCGTCAATATCGCCGGCATTCCACTTTCTTACCGACATGTGCGACTGTACTACATGGAAATGAGCTACATGCGACACAACACCGTCGATAACGGAAGCCTGACGAACAGGAAGCTTTATGGCCTTCTCATGACAACAAACCACAGGAATCGTCTCGAAGAAAAACATCCACATACACATTGGAGTATAGTATGGCGGAATGTGCACAGCGACGTGTTACCGTCATAGCCGACTGGTATCTAACAGTCAACGATAAAGTCGCAACGAATGAAAAGCTACATAAAATTCGCCTTCATCCAACGCCCAAATTTGACGCATGCGGAAGGGTCGATACGCTTCTTCATAGGTTCACGTGCGGACTTGCAGAAGAAATTACTACATTTCTTCGTCAACGATTGTCGGTGATAGACCGTGCGACGCCCTGTGGTGTAAACCTTTTAGAGATCATTCAGCCACAAAAACTGAGATATCCACGAGCGAAAAACAACGCTGCAACGTGGATAATGGGCCACACAGCATCGTTTATTATGCAGAATAGGCATGCTACTTTCCTCGACTATTATTCTTACATAGAAATTGAACACTTTAAAATGAGACAACATTGTGACTACAAGAGGATATTTGGAAATATGCTGAAAATCATAATTAACGTTTAAATGCTTCAAATACAATATTTCGGATAGCAGAGTTTGCCAGTGACCTGTATGTATGAATCCTATTTGCTTCCTGGGAATTTTACGATACTATTCAGATGCTCACCAACGCAGAAGGCATTTTTTTCCCATTTTCGTTTTTTCACATTTCCCTTATCTCGCAGAGCAGCGGAGCAACTTTCCTTCAACTATGAAGTGATAGTCTTTCGTGCACCATAAAACAAAAAAAAAAGTGGTCTAGGGGTAGCGTCTTTGATTCATAATCAAAACGTCTTCGGTCCCGGGTCCGATCCCCGCCACTAGCTAAATTTTGATAAATAATCAGCATTGGCGGCCGAAGACTTCCGGCATAAGAAGTCAGCCTCATTCTGCCAACAGCCTTGTCAAAGAGGGCGGAGGAGCGGATAGAGGTTCAGGGCACTCTCTTGTCCTAGGGGTGGGAAATTGCCCCTAAAGGCGGAAGAATCAGCAATGATCAACGACATGAGGATACAGAAGGCAATGGAAACCACTGCATTAAAGACACGTAACGCGTATCCACAGGACATGTGGCCTGTATTTGAAGAAGTGTCATAATGATCTCTCCATTGGCAAAAGATACCGGAATAGTCCCCCATTCGGATCTCCGGGAGGGGACTGCCAAGGGGGAGGTTACCAAGAGAAAAAGATTGAATAATCAACGAAAGGATAACGTTCTACGAGTCGGTGCGTGGAATGTCAGAAGCTTGAACGTGGTAGGGAAACTAGAAAATCTGAAAAGGGAAATGCAAAGGCTCAATCTAGATATAGTAGGGGTCAGTGAAGTGAAGTGGAAGGAAGACAAGGATTTCTGGTCTGATGAGTATCGGGTAATATCAACAGCAGCAGAAAATGGTATTACAGGTGTAGGATTCGTTATGAATAGGAAGGTAGGGCAGAGGTGTGTTACTGTGAACAGTTCAGTGACCGGGTTGTTCTAATCAGAATCGACAGCAGACCAACACTGACAACGATAGTTCAGGTATAGATGCCGACGTCGCAAGCTGAAGATGAACAGATAGAGAAAGTGTATGAGGATATTGAAAGGGTAATGCAGTATGTAAAGGGGGACGAAAATCTAATAGTCATGGGCGACTGGAATGCAGTTGTAGGGGAAGGAGTAGAAGAAAAGGTTACAGGAGAATATGGGCTTGGGACAAGGAATGAAAGAGGAGAAAGACTAATTGAGTTCTGTAACAAGTTTCAGCTAGTAATAGCGAATACCCTGTTCAAGAATCACAAGAGGAGGAGATATACTTGGAAAAGGCCGGGAGATACGGGAAGATTTCAATTAGATTACATCATGGTCAGACAGAGATCCCGAAATCAGATACTGGATTGTAAGGCGTACCCAGGAGCAGATATAGACTCAGATCACAATATAGTAGTGATGAAGAGTAGGCTGAAGTTCAAGACATTAGTCAGGAAGAATCAATACGCAAAGAAGTGGGATACGGAAGTACTAAGGAATGACGAGATACGTTTGAAGTTCTCTAACGCTATAGATACAGCAATAAGGAATAGCGCAGTAGGCAGTACAGTTGAAGTGAAATGGACATCTCTAAAAAGGGCCATCACAACAAGTTGGGAAGGAAAACATAGGTACAAAGAAGGTAGCTGCGAAGAAACCATGGGTAACAGAAGAAATACTTCAGTTGATTGATGAAAGGAGGAAGTACAAACATGTTCCGGGAAAATCAGGAATACAGAAGTACAAGTCGCTGAGGAATGAAACAAATAGGTAGTGTAGGGTAGCTAAGACTAAATGACTGCAGGAAAAATGTGAAGATATCGAAAAAGATATGATTGTCGGACGGACAGACTCAGCATACAGGAAAGTCAAAACAACCTTTGGTGACATTAAAAGCAACGGTGGTAACATTAAGAGTGCAACGGGAATTCCACTGTTAAATGCAGAGGAGAGAAAAGATAAGTGGAAAGAATACATTAAAAGGCTCTATAAGGGTGAAGTTTTGTCTGATGTGATAGAAGAAGAAACAGGAGTCGATTTAGAAGAGATAGGGGATCCAGTATTAGAATCGGAATTTAAAAGAGCTTTGGAGGACTTACGGTCAAATAAGGCAGAAGGGATAGATAACATTCCATCATTATTTCTAAAATCACTGGGGGAAGTGGCAACAAAACGACTATTCACGTTGGTGTGTATAATATATGAGTCTGGCGATATACCATCTGACTTTCGGTAAAGCATCATCCACACAATTCCGGAGACGGCAAGAGCTGACAAGTGCGAGAATTATCGCACAATCAGCTTAACAGCTTATGCATCGAAGCTGCTTACAAGAATAATATACAGAAGAATGGAAAAGAAAATTGAGAATGCGCTAGGTGACGATCAGTTTGGCTTTAGGAAAAGTAAAGGGACGAGAGAGGCAATTCTGACGTTTCGGCTAATAATGGAAGCAAGGCTAAAGAAAAATCAAGACACTTTCATAGGATTTGTCGACCTGGAAAAAGCGTTCGACAATATAAAATGGTGCAAGCTGTTCGAGATTCTGAAAAAAGTAGGGGTAAGCTATAGGGAGAGACGGGTCATATACATTATGTACAGGAACCAAGAGGGAATAATAAGAGTGGACGATCAAGAACGAAGTGCTCGTATTAAGAAGTGTGTAAGACAAGGCTGTAGCCTTTCGCCCCTACTCTTCAATCTGTACATCGAGGAAGCAATGATGGAAATAAAGGAAAGGTTCAGGAGTGGAATTAAAATACAAGGTGAAAGGATATCAATGATACGATTCGCTGATGACATTGCTATCCTGAGTGAAAGTGAAGTTGAATTAAATGATCTGCTGAACGGAATGAACAGTCTAATGAGTACACAGTATGGTTTGAGAGTAAATCGGAGAAAGACGAAGGTAATGAGAAGTAGTAGAAATGAGAACAGCGAGAAACTTAACAGCAGGATTGATGGTCAAGAAGTCAATGAAGTTAAGGAATTTTGCTACCTAGGCAGTAAAGAACTGATGACGGACGGAGCAAGGAGGACATCAAAAGCAGACTCGCTATGGCAAAAATAGCATTTCTGGCCAAGAGAAGTTACTAATATCAAATACCGGCCTTAATTTGAAGAAGAAATTTCTGAGGATGTACGTCTGGAGTACAGCATTGTATGGTAGTGAAACACGGACTGTGGGAAAACCGGAACAGAAGAGAATCGAAGCATTTGAGATGTGGTGCTATAGACGAATGTTGAAAATTAGGTGGACTGATAAAATAAGGAATGAGGGGGTTCTACGCAGAATCGGAGAGGAAAGGAATCTGTGGAAAACACTGATAAGGAGAAGGGACAGGATGATAGGACATCTGCTAAGACATGAGGGAATGACTTCCATGGTACTAGAGGGAGCTGTAGAGGGCAAAAACTGTAGAGGAAAGAGGAAGACAGAGATTGGAATACATCATGCAAATAATTGAGGACGTAGGTTGCAAGTGCTAGAGGTTAGCACAGGAAAGGAATTCGTGAATTCGTGGCGGGCTGCATCAAACCAGTCAGTAGACTGATGACAAAAAAAAAAAAAAAAAAAAAAAAAAAAAAAAAAAAAACAAGCAGCGGACAAGAAGCAGGAGACTCTAGTGAAGATGACTATGTGGATGAAGTGTTAGACCATGTTTAAGGAATACTTCAAAATAATACTCAATGCACGTAAATAAATTAGTATTAGTTTGAAACGTTTAAACATCAACATAATTTGAATATGTTGAGATTACGTAAATTTGTAAAAGACTAGTATTAAGGCAGTTCTCTAAGGAAACAAATAACTTTAAAAATATGTACCAAATTCTGTTTATGAACTACAATACCAAAAATATTGGTAATTAATTACTTGTGCTTTATGTTTGAAAAAGCAATACATATTGAGAAATATGTATAATGAATGTAATTTACTCCAATTTCAATCCCATAGTAAATTATCCGATTTACAGTAGTGTCGGGAACTTAAAACTCAATCGTCTCAAATCGTGAATTTTGTAGTTTGTTCACTCTAGCGTAAAACCGTCCACGTAAGTTATATACTAAGTTTTTTAATTGACCCTATAAAAGAAAATATTGACAGTTGTTTAGTGTATAAACCTACCTAACATCTGTTACTGAAGTCATAGATGTTAGGTAAGTTGATACACTAAACAGCAAACACCATCTTCCTCAGATATCCTAATCTTTTGGAGTCGGGTAGTCTTAAAACATACAGAGAGAGTCAGAGGCCCATATTGAAATAATTTTATGCAATCCGCGTGCGCTTCGTATGTATGAGGAACGGTATCCAGACTGGCGACAGCCGCCTAATGGACATAGTTTCCTCCCAGAGATTTGGGCGACTGTTAGCAAGCGGAATCATACTGTAAAAATATAACTCATGTTTAGCTATTAGTTAAGCGGTATTTTTGGATCAAGATAGGCCTTATTTCTGTCATAATTACACAAGTGTTTCCAATTTTTTTTGTTTAATTAGCGGCGTAGTTATACAGATTTTTTGATGTCTCTGTAACTTTGTTCTGTAGTATTTAATTTTTCGTAAATGGTTTAGAAACTTTTCCCTATAAAATTCGTTTCATCACTGGAAACAACTGTAAGTTTATTTCGTTTACACTACTTCATCTTTCGTAAATGGTTCTTAAATGTTACCTTGCACAGCGTGTTCCAGCATCAGAAATAACGAACTTAACATGAGACATTAAAATGGGAAGCCTGGAAGTAACAATTTGCCAATATACAGAGTGGTCAATTGATAGTGACCAGGGCAAAATTTCATGAAATAAGCATCAAACGAAAAAAACTACAAAGAACGAAACTCGTGTAGTTAGAAGGGGGAACCAGATGGCGCTATGGTTGGCCCGCTAGATGGCGCTGTCATAGGTCAAACGGATAGCAACAGTTTTTTTTTTTAAGTAGGAACCCCCATTTTTATTACATATTCGTGTAGTACGTAAAGAAATATGAAAGTTTTAGTTGGAACACTTTTTTCGTTTTGTGATAGATGGCGCTGTAATAGTCAAAAACGTATAAGTACGTGGTATCACGTAACATTCCGCCAGTGCGGACGGTATTTACTTCGTGATACATTAACCGTGTTAAAATGGACCGTTTACCAATTGCGGAAAAGGTCGATATCGTGTTGATGTATGGCTACTGTGATCAAAATGCCCAACGGGCGTGTGCTATGTATTCTGCTCGGTATCCTGGACGACATCATCCCAAGTGTCCGGACCGTTCGCCGGATAGATATTTAAGGAAACAGGAAGTGTTCAGCCACATGTGAAACGTCAACCACGACCTGAAACAAATGATGATGCCCAAGTAGGTGTTTTTGCTGTTGTCGCGGCTAATCCGCATATCAGTAACAGACAAATTGCGTGAGAATCGGGAATCTCAAAAACGTCGGTGTTGAGAATGCTACATCAACATCGATTGCACCCGTACCATATTTCTATGCACCACGAATTGCATGGCGACGAATTTGAACGTCGTGTACAGTTCTGCCACTGGGCACAAGAGAAATTACGGGACGATGACAGATTTTTTGCACGCGTTATATTTAGCGACGAAGCGTCATTCACCATCAGCAGCAACATAAACCGGCATAATATGCACTATTGGGCAGCGCAAAACCCACGATGGCTGCCACAAGTGGAACATCAGCGACCTTGGCGGGTTAATGTATGGTGCGGCATTGTGGGAGGAATGATAATTGGCCCCCATTTTATCGATGGCAATCCAAATGGTGCAATGTATGCTGATTTTCTACGTAATGTTCTATCGATGTTACTACAAGATGTTTCACTGCATGACAGAATGGCGATGTACTTCCAACATGATGGATGTCTGGCACATAGCTCACGTGCGGTTGAAGCGGTATTGAATAGCATATTTCATGACAGTTCGAGTGGTCGTCGAAGCATCATGTCATGGCCAGAACGTTCACCGGATCTGACATCACCGAATTTCTTTCTGTGGGGAAAGTTGAAGGATATTTGCTACCGTGATCCACCGACAACGCCTGACAACATGCGTCAGCGCATTGTCAATGCATATGCAAACACTACGGAAGGCAAACTACTCGCTGTTGAGAGGAATGTCGTTACACGTATTGCCAAATGCATTGTGGTTGACGGACATCATTTTGGGCAATTATTGCATTAATGTGGTATTTACAGGTAATTGCGCTGTAACAGCATGCGTTCTGAAACACGTATGTTGTGTGGCGGCGATGGCGAGGCATTGCAGAGTCTCTGACCAGAGAGCTATTTGTCGTTCCTAGTCTGCGCTTGACCGCGCGAGAGTTGAGTTGCGAGTTAGAGTTGGAGAGTAGTAGCGCATGCGAGATGACGTAGTCTGTGGTAGTAGCGCGCGAGAGATAGTCGCAGTTGTGTGTGAGGAGTCGGCGGGCGTCGACATGGCACACTGGTCAAGATTCACGACAAGGTATATTTTTTTTAAATAAGGTAATGAAGCAGCATTGCGCACATCTGATAATGTAATGTAAATGTATGCTGATTTTCTACGTAATTTTCTATCGATGTTACTACAAGATGTTTCACTGCATGACAGAATGGCGATGTACTTCCAACATGATGGATGTCTGGCACATAGCTCACGTGCGGTTGAAGCGGTATTGAATAGCATATTTCATGACAGTTCGATAGGTCGTCGAAGCATCATGTCATGGCCAGAACGTTCACCGGATCTGACATCCCCGAACTAATTTGTTCAAGAATCGCCCCAATAATAATTTGTTTTCAAACCAAGCATTTTAACAAAAGAAACATTTTATTGAAAGAAATATTTCCCTTGGTATTCCTTAAAGAAAAGTTTTCCTTAAATTCAAAATTTTTGCAATGCATTTCCTTCGAGCTATGGCGAAAAATAAGAGCAGATCCAGTTTTACTGAGGTAAGAATTTGAGTTTAATCAGGGCCTAAGATCGACATTTCGGTCTGTTTGTGTTTTCATTGTCACTGAGATTTCATTATCATTGAATTGTCTTACATTTTTGTGAGGAACTTATACCTGGGTCAGATTGCTATTTCTGATTTATTGTCGTTGTGATTAAATATAATTACTGGGAGGTTACACTAGGTTCTATTCTTGTTAACATTCAAATATTGACTTTAAAATTACTGTGGGAAGGTTACACTTGTCTCCATTCTTATAAATATTGTCTTTAAAATTTCTCTGGGGAGGTTACAGTTCTCATAAATGATTAGTTCGCAAAGATACATGTATCAAACTGGAACAACCGAAATATAATGTCCAAACGTACCTACTTTCTGTATTTTAAATTAAAAAACCAGCCTGTTACCAACTGTTCGTCTAAAATTGTAAACAATATATTTCTGACTATTACAGCGCCATCTATCACAAAGCGAATAAACTGATCCAACTAAAACATTCATATTTCTTTACGTACTACACGAATATGTAATAAAAAATGAGGGTTCCTATTTAAAAAAGCGCATTTGATATCCGTTTGACCTATGGCAGTGACATCTAGCGGGCCAACCATAGCGCCATCTGGTTTCCCCCTTCAAGCTAGGTAAGTTTCGTACCTTGTAGTTTCTTCGTTTGACGCTTATTTCGTGAGATATTTGGCCCGGTCACGATCAATGGACCACCCTGTATAACCGAATGAAAAGTTTAATATATGACTCGCTGTGTTAATACGAATTAAAGTAATTCTGCACACAAAATTTGTTCAGTAGGTCTAAGGCATCTTCACATACTTTACCATTCGCACTGCGACATTTTGACAATGGGCTTCACACCTGTTGAGTGAACTGGCCAATAACATCGCTGTCTCTGTGGTGTTCCACATCGATAGGGGCAGCTGAATCACCAGTATGTTAAGTTTAATCGAAAGGGTTGTGAGCGCAGAACTGGTGTAAAGGAGGTCACGAATAGCAGAGAGACCGTCAATACTGCAGCTAAAATAAAAATTGTGCAGTTTTAGATATCAGTGACAGACAAAATGGTCCGTATAAGGATACCTTAAGTAACGGAAGAAATCTGTGTTCACTTTAAGGAATATGAACTGCTAGCTGCAGCGTTTTGCAGTACTGTGAAAGACACATTATCATGACCAATAGTTTTGGAACACAACAACGGTACATGTAGAGGATTTGGCGGAGGTATTGTGCATGAGACAGAAATGCTACAAATTGATTGAAATGAGGAGTCTCGATTTTCTCAGAATGCTTTTGGAGACAACCTGGAGATGCACTATCATGCTGCAACGTGTACTAAACTAGTCACTACTTGGTAGTAGGGTAGTGAGACACGAAATTTACAGGACACCGTAATTTATGAGATGTGTACCACGTCCCTTGCCTAAGGTTTCACAGACAAGTGAGAACAAAATGATAAGTGGAATCAGACCTTGTTTTAGACGTGAATGTGGCTTTTGTTGCAAATGTTGCGCTACACTCGTTTATTCTCCTATGTAAACAAGTACTTGATACGCACAGAATATAGGTACAAGGAGCTGATCTTCAGAGACACAGAATAAGGAGCAGCTGCAGCAATCAAAATGCTGTTGACATACCCCTACTTCCTATAAATATGCAATTGTTTTTAGCCAACAGCAGGTGCATGAGATCATATAATAGGGTTAGTAAAGTTTAAATATAATACTGATTTGTTGCTGAATATCCGTTATCAAAAATAAATAATGATTTGTAATGGTTGTTTTACATGACCCGACTGTTTAATTATTGTTACTGAAAGCATATTACGGGAAACGAAATGTTCGAGGTTATACCAACCGCAGTAGCCGTGAAACATTACTAACGCTGTAATTGTGTGTTTATGGAAATAATTAAATTTTCCCGTCAGAAAGAACGCGCTCACAACGCAATCCAATGAGATAATTTTCGATTAGTGGTCGTTTCAGAGATGTTGTAAGCGGTCTAAAAGAAAAGGCTGATGACAGACTTCCACTATGATTTGCTTTTAAAAGTCTTTCAAATGCAGTTTATTCATAGTGGATGCTGTCGAACTCCGTGACTGTTCCTTTATGGGGTGTAGAAAAATATCCGCTACCAGTCACAATAAAAGGTTATTCATTTTCACACGACCGGTTTCGGGCTTGCGTCCATCTTCAGGTGTTTATGCATTCGTGTACACGTTTGTACTTTTCGAGATCACCGTATAAATACAAAAAATTATTTGCTGGTGACTATACAGATACAAGTGGGACAATTGTAAGTGATAAGGCAGCATTTGACGAAAATATATCTGTACTTACATAAAGATGAAGCGCCATTATTAAAGTTATGCTGTGGTGATAGTTTTGCCACTTAGTTACACACTTATGGTCTTTCAAATGCTATGTACGGAAAACAGCGCAATAACCTATCGAAGAAAACGGTTTGTGTTATCCTTCGCCGAAATTTGCATAATTTCTTTCCTCTGATGTCAGTACGTCAGCAACATCAAGCCATAGCATTATGAACCTTGACAAATACATTAATCCACTAATTTTGAAACACGTTGCGTACTCAAAGACGCATTTGCAACTGCCGCCAGAGGTCTACACTAGCCTTAGGTAAGGCTAGGGAAACAATTTTTTAACTGCCCACCTCCTTTATACTCTCAGGGTATCCTAGATACAGGGACATATTTTCGTTAATTGGCACATATGCGAAGTTTTCTGGGATAATCATCTCAATAATCTACACACAGTAATCTACAGTGAAACTTATATGTCCAAAATAGTTGCTATAGTAGGAACAGATTTGAATAATTAGCAATACATACGGCAAAATTCATTACGTTGACAGTTAAATGTTATGAGAAATTTTTAATTTTCAAGTGGTATTTGGGTTATATTGCTATGAACGGTGACACTGAAAATATTCGTATTTGACGTTGGGAAGTGCAGTGTTTAAAATGCAAATGTCGTGTGACTAGGGCCTCCCGTCGGGTAGAGCGCTCGCCCGGTGTAAGTCTTTAGACTAGACGCCACTTCGGCGACTTGCGGGTTGATGGGGACGAAATGATGGTGATTAGGACAACACAACACCCAGTCTCTGAGCAGACAAAATCTCCGACCAAGCCGATAATCGAGCAAGGCCCTTAGGATTGACATTCCATCGCGCTGACAACTCAGCTAATGGGGTCGGAAAGTGTTTAAAATGAGGCATGGGGCGTATCTACTATAAATTTATATCCCTGAATTTACTCAGGAACAGAAAAACACTCTACAAACAATGAACTCTAACCTGTGCGCGACCAAATTAAATGCAAATTTTTATATGGCCAGGCTCACTGATTGGAGTACTTCACATATCTCTCTCTATTTATGAAATTAATCGAATGATTTCATGCAGTAACACGAAATCTCAAAAACAATGTTATCAGGATACTGTCAGAATAACATACCGTATTAAGGATCACGAAAATTTTTATTTCCAATCAAAGACCAGTTTCGATAGTGATATGTACATTGCCTGATAAACTTAACCACCATACACTGAGTGAAACTAACTAGCGTTGGCAAAGTGGAGAAGGATTTCCGCGACTCCCCCCTGGATGAGATGAACGGATAGCAGAATCTAACACGTTGATACAAAAGTGAAAATGATTAAACCTTACTGGCTGGTGGCCCCCTGAACTTGAAAGCACAGCGCTTCTCGCTGTTAAAAACTTCTCAACTTTGCAGATCAGCAAATCCCTATGTGAAACTGCTCAAACGGCTCAACTTTACGCATCAGCCAACCCCTATGTTGGACTGCTCTGACTAAGCTGCGAGGATGTCACCTGCACCCAAAACAAGCTGCAAGATAGGTGATACAAACCGCAGTGCGTTGTCACATAAGTAATTTCGAACGGACAGATGGTTGTTGCGGAACCCACCCAGGTAGGTGCCCGTATCTGGCGTCTTTACTCAACGGCTCTACTGACCAATGTCTCCTTTTTCTACGAGACCCACGAGTAAAGTCCTCGGTCTCTGGCTGCCACAGACTTAGTGTCTTTACTGCATACTGCCCACAGGCGAAGTTTCCTTAACATGTTGTTTTGTAGGGTGGACAACAACAGCCAAACTTAGACATTTTTTTTCAAAGAAAATTCAGCATCGAGGTGTGTGAATAGCAAAATTCATACAGCCAGTGCGAAATTTTCTATGAAAAAGAATGTCGAAGTTTCCTAACTCTATGTTCGCTCAGTAAAACTTCGGCATTTCTCCACGTGGAGCACTGAGAGAAATGTGTTGGAACACCAAACCCAGCGTTGTTCCACATCTGTGTGCCAACTGAACACTTTCTAGCATCCGAAAATCAACCTCCATATAATTTTCAAGCATTGCTTCTAACATGGCACTGCGTGTACTCAATCGCAGGCCGTCGCCTCTGTGTCAGAGGGACGCTGGCGAGAGACGAAGCTGTCCCAAAAACTCTTGGAGCAGACCATTCCCACAGCAGACACCACAGAGCTCCCCGCGCCCCTCTGACAACCATTCACTTGTCTGTTAACAGAGTTTTTTCTCCTGACCAACGCCCAGCTAAGGTGAGGGCAGGTAGCGTCGATGTTTCACTTCAGGAGTGTTCACCCTGTGTTAAGACCATAAAACTTTACTGGCTACACTCTGCCGGTGTCTCAGGGACCATTTCACAAAATACACATACTATAGTAGAATAGCTTCCCACTGTAGTGGCCTCCCGAAGGCGCCAAGCTAATTCAGACATTCTGCGAGAAACGGAACGCCTTCTCCCCACCCCTACATCGAACAAGCCCCCTATTGCCATTAGAATGTGAGGTCGACGGCCTTCCACTGCCTGGCTGCAGGAGTGCCGCTGCCCCCACTAGAGGTCTTAAATGCTTTTCTGTTCCTGGTGAGGTAACGTACACACGGCTTTCCAAAATGGCCGCCGAGTCGGTAGTGTTTGAACGTCCGGTCTGGTCTTACCTTATGGAAAACGGAATCCACTAAATTTAGCGCTCGGTTGGAGAGTGCGTGTAGTGCCACTGATGCCGCTGTGAGTGGGGGGTGGTCCGTGGTTCGATACTATAACCACAAAGGAGGTGTAAATACTCTTCGTGATTTCGCCTCCGTCCCCGGTTCGTGGCGCGCCGCGTCGGTTTGTGCTTCGGTTTGTGAACCATAAGCGCGGCTTAAGGGGATACGGAATCGGATTTTGGGTTAAAAAATCGAATTTTTTTTATTGGCGTATTATATTCTGCCATGTTTCCTCTTTAAAATGACGTATCATACATAGCTCTACTACAATTATAACTATTTTATTTTTATATATTTGTGAGATCGGGTATTGCGCTCTTCACAGTGGTGTAATGTTCGCTATGTCAAATATCTGGGAGATGGTGACTCTAAAGCATTCAAAGAAGTTTTGGAAAGCAAACCATATGGGAACAGTGTAAATATAAGCAAACTTGAATGTATAGGACATGTGCAGAAGAGAATGGGTGCCAGGCTGAGAAGGTTAAAATCAGTTATGAAAGGGAAAAAACTAGATGATGGGAAAACCTTGGATGGCAGAGGAAGATTGACTGATTCCATAATAGACCACATTCAGAACTGCTATGGCCTTGCAATCAGGCAAAATACAGGCAATCTTGAAGAAATGAGGAGAGCTATATGGGCTTTATATTTCCACACCGCATCCACGGATGAGCATCCACAGCATGGTTTGTGCGCCAAAGGTGAAAACAGCTGGTGTAAATACAATAGGGGACTAACAACAGGAGAGAAATACATTCACCACCACAGTCTACCATCAGCCATCATGGCAGAAATAAAGCCCATTTTCAGAGATCTGGCTGACAGAAGTCTTCTGATGAAATGTCTTCACGGAAAAACGCAGAACCCCAACGAGTGCTTGAATAGTGTGATATGGCATCGTCTCCCAAAAACAGTGTTTGTCGGAATTAATACACTACATTTTGGTGTGTATGATGCTGTGGCAACCTTCAATCTTGGAAATATAACTAAATGCCAGGTCCTTCAAAAGTTGGGTATGTGTGTTGGTTCCCGTACGGTACGTGCTATGTTCTTTTTAGATCAGCACAGACTAAGGCATGCTGATAATATAATCAAGACATTAGTGAAAAAAGCAAGACAGGTGCAGAGGGGTGCCAAAAGAAGACTTGAAGATGATTATGAAGACTGTGAAGGGGGTATTAGCTACGGATCAGGAATGTTTTAATCTTCTTTCTCCGTTTCCCGTAAGTTTACTTTTTACTTCATCTAGGAACATTATCTCAGGTACTGGTCAACCTAGAAGTCTGAAATTTTTATGACGTAGTGACATAGGTCCCTATTACATACTGAAACAACGATTTTTTAATTACTTGATTTACAAAAGACTTAGGGGTGATAGTCTAGTAAAAAGCGATGGAAAAAATTTACTTAAAAATAAATGTACAATATCTCTGTAAGAAAATACTTTGACAATAAACTGTTGTTTCAGTATAGTTGTAACATATGAATGCACATACAGTAAAATTTTTACCTCTCTGTCTCCAGTAGTTTGTGAGAAAATGTTCCCTATAGTAGGCATATATTAACATTGCGGGGATAGGTGATTCCGTATCCCCTTAAATCAGCAACAGCGGCAGCTGAAACGCCACCCGTTACCGGGGGCATCGGCCTCAGCGTCTGAGAGCGCGTGTGACGTCGGCTACAGAAGACGTGTCAGCACCGAGGTATGTGAATAACAACTAGCAAAGTAACAACAGGGTCGCGGGACGTCACTGACCTGGCATGTGACGTTTCTGTGCACTGTGTCTACTGTTCCTACGCTACGGGCAAACAGACTAGAGAATAACTATATTTTAGAGAAACTGAAGCGATTTTTGCTCCCAGCACCTCACATTGTGAAGACTTTGGGACGCGCGTTTTGTGCCCCTCTGACTGTGATGTCTCCACATCCTCTTTACAGCGTGAATACGGGAGAAAACTACTTGGTCTCTGCTGGTCACAGCCACCGCTAGTCCTTGTAGCGACAGAGGATCAACAAGAAATAGTGATCACGGTTACTTCAGTTGGGAAACACAATGACTGGCACACCGAGCGGCGGATAAACAGGTGCTATAAAACGAAGTACCTCTGCTGAGCCGGCCGCTGTGACCAAGCGATTCTAGGCGCTTCAGTCCGGAACCACGGTCGCAGGTTTGAATCCTGCCTCGGGCTTGGATGTGTGTCATGTCTTTAGGTTCATTAGGTTTAAGTAGTTCTGATGACCTCAGATGTTAAGTCCCTTAGTGCCGAGGGCCATTTGAACCTATGCTGAAATGTCATCGTTGGTAACACCTACACATGCGTAGAATGCGGAAAAGATCGCCAAGTCGATGATATTCTTTCTGAGCTTCAGAAAGGACTGAGGCGTAAGAGAATCTTAACAGTACTACCAGCAACAGTGGAAAACGAAATTTTGGCACTCGTCATTACTCAAGCAAAATTAGAAGGGCAGAATGAGGCTTTAAGTAATGATAATGAGCGTTTACGTAAAGAATTCGCTAACGCCAATGCACCAGATGGCCTGGAACCGTCTGGAATCAGTAATAAATGATCTAGAATCAGAAAATCAAAGATAAATAACAGAAACTAAGTCAACTCCAATGTCCTTTGTGACAGTTGCAGTCATACGCCCAACTTCAAAACCGAGGAACAAAGTAGAGGAATTAATACAGCAAGCCAAATCAAAACAGTCGGGTGTTCTCTTCTTCAAATAGGAAAACAATCAAGACGCCAAGGCAATACACGATAAAATCAGTAAAACAATTAATCCCAGAAAAGACAAAGTAAAAATAAAAGTAATCAGCTCCACAGAAAACACAGTTTTGTTAGAAAAGGAAACACAAGCAGATAAAAGATTGCCCAATTAAAAGATATTACATGTGAAGAACCGAGGGAATTTCGAACACTCCTTGCAGTGTATCAGGTCGCTACTGCTTCAACTGATCATAATTAGTTCAAAATTGTTCAAATGGCTCTGAGCACTATGGGACTTAACATCTGAGGTCATCAGTCCCCTAGATCTTAGAACTACTTAAACCTAACTAACCTAAGGACATCACACACATCCATGCCCGAGACAGGATTCGAACCTGCGACCGTAGCAGGCCCGCGGTTCCGTACTGAAGTGCCTAGAACCGCTCGTCCGCCACGGCCGGCCGATCACGACTTCCTAGAGGAACTCCATGAGATCTACGTAAGGGGATAATTCTATAAGGAACAATTCTACGATGAAGTCAAAATGAAGTTCAAAATATGCCCAGAAGGTCAACGAACAGTTAATAACGTCTTGCAAGTCACGCCAACCGTTAGTTTCCTGCTGCTGAAAAGGGAAGGAGTTTGTATTCAGTTCGAGTCATTGTACATCAACGATTTTGTGGCTGCTTAGAAATGCTTCAATTGCTGGAGCCTAGGTCACCCACCAAAACGTTATGATAAAGAACTTATCTGTGGAAAACGTGCGAAGTCAGGACACAATAAGTCAGAATGCCGAGAGGAAGCCACAACTCGATGTATACCATGCAAATAGGGAAACAGGACATGTGATAAGGCAGGGGGAGTTGACTGCCCTATCTACAGTCAATAGTACGAGACGCTACGGTCGCAGGTTCGAATCCTGCCTCGGGCATGGATGTTTGTGATGTCCTTAGGTTAGTTAGGTTTAACTAGTTCTAAGTTCTAGGGGACTAATGACCTCAGCAGTTGAGTCCCATAGTGCTCAGAGCCATTTGAACCAATAGTACGAGAGGCAAATATATCGCAATGAATGTAACATTACCAACAACGTTCCCTAACAGGGAGTACAACTACAACGTTCAGACACTAAAGCGCTCCTTAAATACAGGTACAGATATGCAAAGAAACAATATATGAAAACGCAAACGTAAGTCTTCATCAACTAAAACGAGGGATTGGAGGCGTGCAGTCCCTTGACGTAAGATGTGGATGTAGTACAATTAAGAGATCTTACATCGCTGCAAAAGTGTGACATTATACAGGAAAGATATTTTGGCATCACTGATTACGCCGGCCAGTGTGGCCGAGTGGTTCTGGGCGCTACAGTGTGGAACCGCGCGACCGCTCCGGCCGCAGGTTCGAATCCTGCCTCGGGCATGGAAGTGTATGATGTCTTTAGGTTGGTTAGGTTTAAGTAGTTCTACGTTCTAGGGTACTGATGACCTCAGAAGTTAAGTCCCATAGTGCTCAGAGCCATTTTGAACCATTACTGATTAGGTAGACGACATGTCTGTGCAGGGAGCCATTGACTACCACGTAGGTACCCAGACAAAACACTTAATGCCCCATTGGGTATCTTTCAGACCGGACTTCTGCTTCGAGTGGAAGAGATGGAAGAGCACGTTTCTACCACTGTAGCGGGGAATGTAACAAACAATCAGGAAACAAGCAAAAACGGATGCCGGAGGTCACCTCAGTCCTACCAACACATACTCATCTTATGACACCGAAAAATAACGAATAGATAGACATATTGACACACCGGTACAAGAAACACAAAAAGATGCAACACCTGTTGATAGGTCACTAAGTCAAAACACATCATCAGATTTACATTCAGAATATGACTATAGCAAATGCAGACCGTTCATAAAGCCTGTACGTTTCACATATGGTGGCACCACACACAGCACAGACAACAGATAAATAGCCACAAAAAATCTCTCATCTAAGATCCTCGACATAGGCAAATAATATTCCAAAAACAGATATAGTGGAAGTCCAATACTAAATAAAAACAATTTACCTAGTAATACAACTACGCTTCATCACCACACACATTTCCCAGTATACACAAACAATAGAGGAAGACAAATGTCAGGATGCTTCACAGGACACACACAGAAGTCCCAAACAACACAACAGTAATGTAATTGATTATGATAACATCGACAGTAATTTACGCATAAAGAGTTTAGAAAACAGGAAATTTTCCAGATTGCTCTGCGTCTGGTGATACGCCTCAGTCACCCTGAAGGGGAAAAACTTCTTTCGCTACAACAGAACGGACCGATAGATTTGACACATAGGACAGAGAACCTGCCAACCAACCATCATGAGCTCTCCAGTCTCTTAGGACAAGCACGTGCACGAAGAAGTGTAGGTTTAAACATAGACAAAGTTTAGAAGAACCATTAGAGGGCGCGTTTAATATGACGCTAAAGAGACAACACCTTAGTCTTTACTAGATACCCCCCCTTCTCCTCCCCCTCCCCACCCCCTCCCCCTCCCCATCCCCCTCCCCCTCCGTTGTGAAGATCTAATACTACATGTAATACTAAATACAATACTATACTGCAATAGAAGCACTTTGGTTGGAGTGGAACTAGGTAGACATCTGAAGGAAATACAGGCAGATATAATCTGTCTCCAAGCGCATATATGCGTGGCGGGAGACTTCCCTGCTTTCCAAAACATCACATAATAATTACCGGGACAAAATGTGATAGCGAGCATAAATTACACAGTGACAAAAGTAACACAACTTTTTTCTGAAAGCGTAGCTACAGCTCAAGTTACGCATGGACGAAAATCTTGGATTATCACATCCATGTATGCACAGTATTCATGTGACATAGAGCCCTTTGCTGACCAAAGAAGAGGTGTAGCACAAATTTCTAGGGACAAAAGATTATTCATCCTTAGTGACATCAATGCAATCGACTCTATGGTAGGCAGATAGATCAGACAATAGAGGACAAATCGTAGTTGATAAAATAAACGTATCCAGCCTCTTTGTTCTAAACAAAGCAGGACGAACACCTACATACTGCAACAACGGAGGAGAATCCAGCAATATTAAAATCTGCGGAGTTCATAATATACGTCAACAAACAGCTAGAAAATGCCACACAGTGACCACTACGCCATACTCATCCATACAGACACATACACAAACACGAACACACAAACGCCACACCAACAAAAACAATGACTTCCTCTAAGCAAAGGTGACGTAAAAATTAAGGAGCTTGATTGTAGAATTTTCCCCCATGCAGTCAATGTTAGCATAGACTCTAAAGCTCACATCCTGATGGACCTGCTTCAAAAAGCAAAACAATTAGCTGTCTCAAAGACCGACCGTGCACTGAAACAGAAACTCCCCTGGTCCACTGAGTTATCAAAACTAAGGAAAGACGCTAGACACCAAATGAAACATTCCCAAAAAGCAAAAACAGCACAAGAATGGACGGTAACTTTGGAACAATATCGTGATGCAAAGCAAAAATAAATCGATTTCTTCGATGTACCCATGAACTTCATAATGTTCGAATAGAGTATATGTTCTAAAACACTACTGCAAATCGACGTTAGTGATATAGGCCTATAATTCAGCGGAATACTCCTACATCCCTTTTTGGGTATTGGTGTGACTTGAGCAATTTTTCAGTCTTTAGGTATGGATCTTTCTGTGAGCTAGTGGTTGTAGATAATTACTAAATATGGAGCTATGGTATCATCATATTCTGAGAAGAACCTGACTGGACCGGAGGCCTTACCTTTATTAAGTGATTTAACCTGCTTTGTTACACCATCTACTTCTATGTTTCTCATCTAGACACTTGTTCTTGATTGGAATTCAGGAACATTTACTTCGTCTTCTTTGGTGAAAGAGAACATTAGTAGAGGACTTTGATTGTGGACTGCTGTTGTAGAGCACTGAGATGATACGAACTTTGAGTGGATTCTTATTACCAAACTATTAATGTGGTAATGGCGAACTAACTGTGAGCTGAACTGTACGAGGGAAGACCATGTGATCATTGGACAACACGCGTGAATTCGACTGTGGTAGACGGCAAGTTACAAGCGACTGAGGGTGATTTGACAAACAAACAAATTGGCAGCACTGTGTCAGCCTGGTGGCACTTAATGGCTCTCGGCGGATAGCGATCGGTCGCATGGACGGCTCTTGACGGACTCTTGGTGACATAGGCGGCTCTTGGCAGGTGGCGTACTACAGGAGCAAAGTATGCGGGCACTTGGTCCATTTGGTGATGGGACTGTCGATAAAGGCATTTCCCAGTTACAGTCGCTACTGTTAGCCAATGTGCTGAGTGTCAACAGTTTGGGTGGATTGTGTATTTAATTGGGGACCTAGAAAGGACGGAGAGCCTTCGTCCCGCCATAGCCCTCACTTGTTCACAATCCCACAATAGGCCACGGCAGACCCCCAACGCCACCGCCACCACACACCGAAACACAGTTATTGTGCAGTTCGGCCCCCTCAGTGGACACCCTCCCCTACCTCCCCCCCCCCCCCCCCTCCGCCTTGGAAAACATCTCATACCAGACGAGTGTAACCGCAAATGTTCGCGTGGTAGAGTAATTATTGTGTACGCGTACGTGGAGACAGTGTTCGCGCAGCAATCGCCGACATTGTGTAACTGAGATGAAATAAGGGAAAGCAGCACGCATTCGCCGAGATAGATGGAAAACCCCTCTACAAACTATCTACAGGCTGGCCGATACACTGGACCTCGACACTAATCCGCCAGGCGGATTCGTGCCGGGAACCGGCAGGTCTTCCCGCTCGGGAAGCAGCGCGTTAGACCGCGTAGCTAGCTGGGCGGTCGTCAACCGTTTACTCGGACACCACATGACTTCGAGAGTGATACGTGGCAGCGGCCGACTAGCAGTGGGTGCTAGGGGTCCGGTTACGTTAGAAGCTCGACGCGTGCAGCTTCAGCTTCGTGACAACGTGGTGGCACCACATAATGTCAGTGTGATTAGTTTAAGTGGTATATATGGAAGACTGTTCTAGGGAGTTCAGTACTGCAAGTTTTAAGCATCATAAATCTTGTGTTTTGTAAATAATTGCTACTGTAAATCAGGCTAGATGAGTTCAGTTAATGGAAATAAAAGTTCTGAGATTGTCACCTGCGGAACAGATGCTGATAGTGAGGACAGTATAAACTTTTGCTGTAGAGTAACTAAAGCAAGATGAGTGATGTCAGTATGAATATAGATGATGATATGCCCATTCAGGGAAACTCGTCTGTGTGGATAGTGTTGCTAATATTGTCAGTTGATAATAAATAAGTTAAGGTTCTTGAAGTTACTGGGTGAATCTCGGGGACTGGAAGATGGTTCAAATGGCTCTGAGCACTATGGGACTTAACATATGAGGTCATCAGTCCCCTAGAACGTAGAACTACATAAACCTAACTAAACTAAGGACATCACACACATCCATGCCCGAGGCAGGATTCGAACCTGCGACCGTAGCGGTCGCGTGGTTCCAGACTGAAGCGCTTAGACCCCCTCGGCCACACCGGCCGACGGAGTGGAAGACTATGTCACAGTTGACACGACAGGGAAAGTGAAAGTAATTAATAGCTTAAGTAATACAGTGACAGTAGAGTAGTAATCAACAGAAATAATAGTAGACTTCATGTAGACTGAATATGATGTATTGTTAAGTGTATTATAGACAAAGTAAATAGGATTATGAGAATTTGAATGAAGGGGTAACATAAATGAGTAAACAACTTGTAGAAGAGTTATCAAATAAGACTGGCGATCCACTGAGCAACTTGAACAGCTGGGACAAAACTTCTGAAGACTCACATGAATAAATTAATACTGAACTGACAGATATGAATAAAGTCTTAATCGATAGGAGCTTAAATACTGAAAATGATGAACGAAATAGTGAATACAAAATGGTAGGCGTGGTTACTTAGTTGGTTGGTTGCTTGGTTTTGTGGAAGGGGACCAAACAGCGAGGTCATCGGTCCCATAGGGTTAGGGATGGATGGAGAAGGAAGTCGGCCGTGTCCTTTCAAAGGAACCATACCAGCACTGGCATGAAGTGATTTAGAGAAAGCACGGAAAACTTAAATCAGGATGGCCGAATGCGACTCCAGTGTCCTAAGCACTGCTCCACGTCGCCCGGTAGGAGATGTTACTTGTGATATAAATAATGTATAGATATACGACAGTAAAATTACAAAGCGTGACGTGCAGTATTGTTAACTGGTATCAGACTTCGATGTTATGTGAAAATATGGAAGTAGAATTGAATTAAGGAGAAACAGAGGTGAAAAATATGGAGAAAGATGTTTTCAGCAAGTGAAACAGAGTAATCTTAATGATGAAGTAGTGGAAAAAGAGGTTAACTGTTGTACAGAGCCCGCATCTCGTGGTCGTGCGGTAGCGTTCTCGCTTCCTACGCCCGGGTTCCCGGGTTCGATTCCCGGCGGGGTCGGGGATTTTCTCTGCCTCGTGATGGCTGGGTGTTGTGTGCTGTCCTTAGGTTAGTTAGGTTTAAGTAGTTCTAAGTTCTAGGGGACTGATGACCATAGATGTTAAGTCCCATAGTGCTCAGAGCCATTTCAGCCATGTTGTACAGATGGAAGTGTAAGTAGATTATTGGAAAATTCAGGTTACACGGACAAGGAGTACGGAAATAAGCCGAGTTTTGTGGAAGAAATACAGTTTTTAAGGTGATAAACTAGAATAGTGACTTCAAGATTCATAGAATAAAGTTTAAGAAAGCTATTAATGACATAATTAATGAACAACCGAGTCAGATAGAAGGGTATGATGGATATGAACAGTTGTTAAAATTCTGAAAGCATCAGAAACATTTTCTGAAAATCACGTAATGTGGAAAGACCATGCTTGCAGTTAGAGGTACAGTACTATAAAGTTTTCAGAAAAAGGTGTCTGATCATGTAATACTAGCGTGAAAAGCCGTAAATAATAAGATCAGGTAAATTCTAAAACGTGTAAATATTAATTTAATGTTTATTGTGAGGTCATATTAACGTTTTGTTTAGTATCCCGTGTGGTTTTGGCGGCGAACATTATGATCTGCTATGTGTAACTTAAGGGCGATGCATCAAGACAGCAGAATCTGGAATGCAGAGCAGTGCTGTGTACTGATTGGGTCATCGACATAAGACAACTAAGGGGATGAAGATCGCATTCGCGGCAGCCAAACATAAGTGACGCACTTGCTAGTGAGAATCATATGCGTCAGAATGATGTAAGAGCATGCTTTGTTTACCAACGAAAAGTCTTAAGCTAATTTATGGAATGAGTTGCTAGACAACATGTGGATTATATTATGAGTTTGGTCGTATTTTTTTAATATTAATGTAAATGACGTTTCGTATTCAGGAAGATTATGCCATTGTATTATCTTACGTGTGTCAAGTTCAATATATGTTAAATGTGGTATGGTGATTGGAGGATGATGACAAAGGAATTCCACCTAAATTTGAATGCCGTGGTCAGCCTGTGGATCGAAAGCTGATTCCGCAGTTGCATCAAGAAACATGAGCACATCAATCAGTAATGTGGCTGCATCATAAATGTGGTTAGTCAAATTCATTATCGTGAAATGGTAATAGCATATTAAATTATTACAATTGAAAATTGAAGTATCAGAGCCAGAGAATAAATTTTGTATATTGTGCTAAGTAAATTTGAATGCTTTCTGGAAGTAGTGACGAACACCTTAGGAATGGAAATAAATCTGAAATTCTGAAAAGATCGATGATACAAAAGTATTTATTAGGTGGCCTAAATCGCAACAGTGTGAATAAGTTCCCAGGAGATTTGAACTCTCCTTTATTTTTTTAAATTTTCCATTTATTAAATTTTCTAATTTTTAAGTAGAAACAGAAAATCTTAAGAAAACATTTTTCCTTGGGGTATTTGTGGCATTTACGCCCCACGTTGACTAACATTGTAGTAGATTTCATCATACGATGTAGAAAGGCTTATGCTGCTATACGCCAGCAGGCAGTTAGGATCAGTAGCAATCCCCATGTCATAAAACGACAGGTTGCCACGGAGCGTGAGAACAGAAATGCGAATAGCAGTTGTGTCTTACTTGAGAATGTCATGATTCACATTCTGAGGCGTGTTTGACAAACGTATTATTTTGTTTGTTAGCACTCGCAATACCACAGGGTGTGGCTGGAGCGGTGGTGGTGGGGGGTGGTGGTGGGGAGAAGGGCGGTTCTTTGTGCCCATCTTTTCAAAATATTATAATGTCGTCAGTTACTTTACATTTCGAAATTCTCAAATTGTTTCTATTGAATTCTTCAACTTGATTCCGTAAGATCGCACATCATAGCAAAATACACTCCTGGAAATGGAAAAAAGAACACATTGACACCGGTGTGTCAGACCCACCATACTTGCTCCGGACGCTGCGAGAGGGCTGTACAAGCAATGATCACACGCACGGCACAGCGGACACACCAGGAACCGCGGTGTTGGCCGTCGAATGGCGCTAGCTGCGCAGCATTTGTGCACCGCCGCCGTCAGTGTCAGCCAGTTTGCCGTGGCATACGGAGCTCCATCGCAGTCTTTAACACTGGTAGCATGCCGCGACAGCGTGGACGTGAACCGTATGTGCAGTTGACGGACTTTGAGCGAGGGCGTATAGTGGGCATGCGGGAGGCCGGGTGGACGTACCGCCGAATTGCTCAACACGTGGGGCGTGAGGTCTCCACAGTACATCGATGTTGTCGCCAGTGGTCGGCGGAAGGTGCACGTGCCCGTCGACCTGGGACCGGACCGCAGCGACGCACGGATGCACGCCAAGACCGTAGGATCCTACGCAGTGCCGTAGGGGACCGCACCGCCACTTCCCAGCAAATTAGGGACACTATTGCTCCTGGGGTATCGGCGAGGACCATTCGCAACCGTCTCCATGAAGCTGGGCTACGGTCCCGCACACCGTTAGGCCGTCTTCCGCTGACGCCCCAACAACGTGCAGCCCGCCTCCAGTGGTGTCGCGACAGGCGTGAATGGAGGGACGAATGGAGACGTGTCGTCTTCAGCGATGAGAGTCGCTTCTGCCTTGGTGCCAATGATGGTCGTATGCGTGTTTGGCGCCGTGCAGGTGAGCGCCACAATCAGGACTGCATACGACCGAGGCACACAGGGCCAACACCCGGCATCATGGTGTGGGGAGCGATCTCCTACACTGGCCGTACACCACTGGTGATCGTCGAGGGGACACTGAATAGTGCACGGTACATCCAAACCGTCATCGAACCCATCGTTCTACCATTCCTAGACCGGCAAGGGAACTTGCTGTTCCAACAGGACAATGCACGTCCGCATGTATCCCGTGCCACCCAACGTGCTCTAGAAGGTGTAAGTCAACTACCCTGGCCAGCAAGATCTCCGGATCTGTCCCCCATTGAGCATGTTTGGGACTGGATGAAGCGTCGTCTCACGCGGTCTGCACGTCCGGCACGAACGCTGGTCCAACTGAGGCGCCAGGTGGAAATGGCATGGCAAGCCGTTCCACAGGACTACATCCAGCATCTCTACGCCGGCCGAAGTGGCCGTGCGGTTAAAGGCGCTGCAGTCTGGAACCGCAAGACCGCTACGGTCGCAGGTTCGAATCCTGCCTCGGGCATGGGTGTTTGTGATGTCCTTAGGTTAGTTAGGTTTAACTAGTTCTAAGTTCTAGGGGACTAATGACCTCAGCAGTTGAGTCCCATAGTGCTCAGAGCCATTTGAACCAGCATCTCTACGATCGTCTCCATGGGAGAATAGCAGCCTGCATTGCTGTGCGAAAGGTGGATATACACTGTACTAGTGCCGACATTGTGCATGCTCTGTTGCCTGTGTCTATGTGCCTGTGGTTCTGTCAGTGTGATCATGTGATGTATCTGACCCCAGGAATGTGTCAATAAAGTTTCCCCTTCCTGGGACAATGAATTCACGGTGTTCTTATATCAATTTCCAGGAGTGTATGTGGGCCATCCCAGGCATAGACAGGAACACATGCGAATATCTCTTTAACATCAGGAAGAACGTCGAGTGGACTGACTGAAGCATTATCTCACCGGTCACTGCCCGTACGTTACGTATCTATACAAAATCGAAAGATGTATGAATGGTAGTTGCGCCTATGGCAATGTGGGCATGCGAGGACACACACTGTGAGACAACGCGCTCTCTACAGGACACAATGGGTAATGGCTGTTCGGCAGTTAGGATGTTGGATTGCAAAGCAGCACTGAGGTGGAAGTCAATCTGGTACATCTTGGACGTAACTGCAACTACAGTATCCAGGAAGGCCAAAGAAAAACTTCATGAGGCAGTCACACATCATCGTCCTACTATCCTTACTAGAGAGTATAATCTACATATCGGTGACCACTGACTGAAACGGTCTCTCAAGAACGCGCGTTGGTGCAAACTATCACGAAATTGTGTATTCTAAGACCAGCTCCCTGGATAGTGAAACAGCTCGTTATAGTGGAAACGCTGCTAACGTGCTGCCCTACTCGCAAGGAACGAGCGGACAATGGCTGATGATCGAGGTTATATGAGGGCGAATTCCGTAAATGTGACACTCACCTACAGTTAAATTCACCACAAAAGATGAACAGAAACAGAACAGATTCTGTAGAACTAACGAAAATAATAGTAGTTCGCTAACTGATTAATGATTTTATTGTAATTTACTCGTCGTAAAAAGTATGAGTAGTATTAGCGTTTTTGTAGCAATTGCATTTTTATTACGGAATAAATTATTTATTAAGTATCAGAAATAAATAGTTAATATAGCGTGTGTATTTATCATTATCCACGAAGATGTGTATTGTATGGCCTACGTTTGCTTCTCAGGTAATATGGTGTAACTCTGAAGAAAAAATACAGATAAATTTGAAGCAGTACACAGATGTGCAGTTTATAATGAAATTTCAGGCAGTTCACTGACAATCTCCGACTAGCATTCAGGCCAAAAACGTGTACTTATTGTAAGCCGATATTTTACGTTCTTCAACTTAACTGAAAGCACTGTCATACCTTTAAAACGGTTATGTGGGATCTCGCTTGCGAGCGATCTCGGGTGATCATCAAAATCGTATTGAGCTGTTTGTGTGCTTGCAGTGGTGTTCGATTAGTGAAGATTGTATCCCATGAGCTTCGATTCAATTTGTTTAACGGTAAGTGACACCATTTTATAGCGAGACTTTCAGTGAAGTAGTACTGAGACTTACCGACTTGCCAGTCTATCATCCAGAGTTGACTGTATGCATGTTACGACTCACAACCGGCAGAGAAGAAGACCAGTAGGGACAAAGAGACAGCTTGACAAGGCACTAAGTAGCCATGTCTTTACCAGCTGTTCGCGGCAGTACTCCACACACAGTGATTCCTGAGGAAAAACTCGCATTGGCAGCATGTCCGACGTAGTATAGTCTCACGCCAGGAAAATTCCATACGTATCATTGTTATTAAGCGTTTAGTAAGGCAGTGGGATATTATTTTTAAAAGGAGCCAATACAGTGTCACCTGCCACATGTTTACAATTTCTTCTGAAACTACCTGTGTAGGTGTCAAGTGTAAGAATGAAGAAGTTAGTTCCGATAAATACGAATAGGACTGAATTCGACATAGAATGAATAAAGGATCATAAAACTACAATAAGCATACAGCCTTACATGGAATAATTACAACAAAAGAAGTATTTCCATCAATTCCAAATGAAGACACTATAGTCAGTAACCTTACCAGAGGCCAAGTATGCCTCAGAAACAACAGTAATCAAGAGAAGAACGGAAATAAAAGGAGATAAAAAAAAAGACACGAAAATACTGAGATCGGTCCACGGGGCGATTCAGAAAGGGAGCATGTGTAAAATGAAACCGACAAAAGAGCTGTACGAACAGCTACAAACAAAACCTGGAAAAGAAGAGCGAAGTCGCTTGGACACATACATAGTATGAACTGACAAAACAGATTGACCAAGAAGATTTTTACCACAATGATCACTAGTATAGTGAAAATCAACTGAAATATAAAACCATGGAGGACGTTAAGAAACAGAACATCTCCACAGAATACATAACAGGCACGAAAAAAATTCAGGGAAAAAAATCGGAAAACAGAAATTTAGCTAATGTTCAAAGAGAAGAAAATAGGAAAGAACATGCAGGCAAGAAGAAGAAGATGCACATTGAATATATGAGAGATTTTTGGAAAGACAAAATCAAAAGACGGAATAAAATGATATGAAAATTGATGGTGTTTTAGCGTTAGGACAATTAACAATAGTAATAATAATAATAATAATAATAAATTGACAGCGCCTAGTTGGTTTTCATCAAAAATTCTAGAGCAATAACCTAAATAGTAATGACTCTTTTGGTATAAAAATGACATGTTAATGCTGTATCCCACAGATCCAGTGATAATGATGTCGCAGAAGCATACATGGTCCCCTCAACAGACTCACACTGTGTGTTCCTTTTAACGACACGAGAGGGGCGCTGTGTTCGGTGCCATGCCTCTCGCCACCGACGTAACCGTTCCAGCCGCCTGTATCACTAACCCTTAATAACACAGAGATTCCTATCACTGTCACCCAGCCTAGAGCCTCGCTCTTTGCCGACGCAACTCTCTTCCTACGGACTTTCTTGGGCTGCGGTTTGGATTCAGGTTCTCACCATCTGTTCTTGTATGTTCTTCAACATTCGTTAGCAAACAGGGTAACGTTAGTCTACGTAACGAGAGTTCTTAGTTACTTCAGGATTATCTGTTTACTGCCTCATCCGGTGTAACAGTGCCCAACAAAGTTGTAGAGGAAAATTTTCTGCATGTTTAAGCCAATGTAATAATGGTCTGAAGTCGGTGATCTAATAAAAATCGTGAGTCCAAGCGTTATGACCACCAACTTGATAGCGTGCTCGTCCATCTTTGCAAGGTAATAAAGCTGGAAGTATGAGGCGCAAGATGTCTCCGTGCAGGCTACGGTATTCTGCGAATTACGGGCCGATGTTTTGTGGGTGCGGAGCTGTCGCTTAAGAGAGTCGCACATGTGTTTCATCGGGTTTACATCAGAAGAATCCGGTAACCAAGGTATCAACGTGAGGTGACTGTCACCCTCCAAAATCCAGTATTGAGCTTGGCGTGGCTCCTGTTCGTGCCATCTCTTATTTAACATCATGTTTTGGCCGCAGTGCCACCTAGTTATGTTAATTTTCCATTACTGGTGTCACTGATTTGCTGCTTTGCCTGTACGTGAGGGGCAGCAGCAGAGCTTATCAATTTAAGCCCTGCAGTATTATACGTTATCTTGTCGGTGGGTCCGCTAACTGTCGGTCGGTTGGGTTGTCGTCGGATCGTGAATGTTTGTAACCACTGCCTGTCTCAATTAAGCGAGCGTTAGTGTTTACATTACAGGGCGCCCCTCGAACATTTGGGCGCCCTCGTGTGTACTGCCTTATTTCTTAAAATTTGTTCTTGTGGTTTGTACTTGTATGGCTTCTAGTTGATTTTGCTTTAAATTGGAGTTGTTTTACCATTAAGGTCTTCAGCCTAGTTTACTGTTTTACGTAAGCCCTTTAGCATTTAAGCCCTTCAGCCGATTTTGAGTTTAAGCTGTCCGTTCTTAAGGCTTTCAGCCTAAATTAAAGAATTGTTTCACGTAAGGACTTTGGTATCTTTTTAAAAAATTAATGTTTTGGAATTTTTAAGTGTTTTGAATTTAACTTGTTTGCTTCAGCCTAACTAAAGAACTGGTTTAAGATCAGGCTTGCCTTTTAAATTTCTAATTATGTTTACGTTTTAACTTGTTTGCCTTCGGCAGTTTTTTAAAATTTAAATGTAGTTATGTCCCAAAGATTGCAGCTGCGTATTTAAACAACTTTTTTGGGCTCTTGCAATGTTTGATCAAGTAATAAAGTTGTATGTTCGATTGTAACTGACAGCCCCTTATTTTGGCCCCTTTCCACCATTAATTCTATCTTTCCTGTCCAGCAGGTTAAGCAGAGCATCTCAAGTATAGCACGATTCTGAGCTTATGTCTCAAATGGTATTCTGTCAGGTACCATCGCCGGTCAGGGAAGCCTTCAAGCGTGGAGGGATGCAAGTCGCGGTAATAGCGTTGACATAGTTCACAGTCATCATGATGCCTTCGATTAACACCACAGGTACCGTTTTAGCCTTGGTGAATGTCAACAGCGTAATATCTGTCCCACCTTTTACAACTAGGTACCGCGCGGAGTGGCCAAGCGGTCAGGGGTGCCTTGTCATTGACTGCGCGGCCCCTCCCGCCGCAGTTTCGAGTCCTCCCTCGAGAATGGGTGTGTGTGTTGTTCTTAGTGTAAGTTAGTTTAAGTAGTGTGTAAGACTGGGGACCGATGACCACAGCTGTTCGGTTAAAAAAAAAAGTAGGTGACATGGTCCCACTAATCCGCTTTCAAACATCGATTATCTCGAATGAATTTCCAGTCTACAGTAGAGTGTGCGCTGATATGAAACTTCCTGGCACATTAAAACTGTGTGCAGGGCCGAGACTCGAAATCGGGCCTATGCCTGGTCCCGAGTTCGAGTCTCGGTCCTGCACACTCTTTTAATCTACCAGGCAGTTTCATCGATGATCTACATCTACATACATACTCCGCAGTCAGTGCATGGTGCATGGCGGAATGTACCCTAAATCACTACTAGTCATTTCTTTTCCTTTTTCACTCGCAAATACAGGTGGGAATAAACGACTATCGTTACGCTTCCTCATGAGCCCTAGTTTCTCGTATCTTATCTTTGTGGTACTTGCGCCAAATGTATGTTGGCGGCTGTAGAATTGTTCTGCAGTAAGCTTCAAATATCGCTTCTCTATATTTTCTCAATAGCGTTCCTCGAAAAGAGCGTCGCCTTCCCCTCCACGGATTCCCATTTGAGTTCCCGAAACATCTCCGTAATACTCGCATGTCGTTCACACCTATCGGTAACAAATCTAACAGCCTGCACCTGAACTGCTTCGTTGTCTTCCTTTTTAATACTGCCCAATGCGAATCCCAAAAAGTCGAGCAGAACTCAAGAATAGATCGGACAAGCGTCCTACATGCGGTCTCCTTTACATATGAAGCACCCATTCCAAAAATTCTACCAATAAACCGAAGCTGACCATACGTCTTTCCTACCACACTCCTCACTTCCTCATTCGATTTCAAATCGCTTTGCAACGTCACGCCCAAATATTTAAACAATTTGACTGTCAAGTGAGGCACTACTAATGCTGTATCAGAACATTACGGATTCGTTTTTCCCATTCACCCGAATTAACTTACATTTTTCTACATTTACAGATAGCAGCCATTGATCAAACCAACCAGAAATTTTGTTTCGTTTAAGTCATGTACGGTCACCCCACGTCAAAGGATCACCAGCAAACAATCACAGATTGCTGCGCAGCCCGATTGCCATATTGTTTATGTATATAGAAAATAATAGCGGCCCTATCACACTTACATGAGGCAATCCTGACGATACCCTTGTATCTGGTGAACGCTCGCCATTGATGACTACATAGCGGCTCTGATCCCGTATTCTTTGGAATAGTAATCGACGACGTCGTTGAATCAACATGGGAAGAGGTAGGGATTATCTTCTGCAGACCCCGGAGTTCAATAATGTGAGCTGAACGGTGTGTTGCGAATTACTTGTGCCCACAACAACATCGTACTCTGTCGTCAGGGCTCCCACAGATCGCCGTGTGTCCTGCTTTACACATAGGCAAACTGTCTGACCTCCACACCTTCTCTTACTGAGGTGAGGACGCCCAACGTCTTCTCTCCTGTTTCTGGTTTCATCGCTCTTCAACCACTTTCCACAGACTGACGACAGTAGCACTCGAACAGCCGACCAGCATCACCTTTCCCGAGAAACTTGTACGCAAAAGTTGGGCGGCACCAGTGTATCTCTGTCAAAGCAGCTTATCTTAGTGAACAACCTCATTTGCTGCCGTATCACCGCTGGAGTTATTCGCTTTGAGCCTCTGCTCCACTTACATACTTTTCTAACGGCGTCGCATGCCCACAGTGCCACCGTGAGGCATGGGTTTCCGCAGAGTGCGCGGGTCATAACGTTTTCGCTCATCAGTGAAGTACACGATGTGACTCAGTTCCGTTAGGATTGCTTGCGGGAAATTCCATATTGCAGTGCTATCTCGTGGCGATTTGTGGCATTACGATGCTTGAAGTTTCAACAACAATCGTGTAGAAGGTCAACGTGCACCACATGTCCTGGCCGCGAATGTAACAGTACGTCTCTGACACTTGTCGGAAGATGGTGGTGGAGTAGCGCGGCAAAAACAAGTTTTTTGAGTCTTCCGCCGTTTGTGGCCGAGAATTCATCGAATTCGGCCCAAAACCCGAGACGCATGCTCACGATCGTTCCTCCACGACAACGCCCCAACCAACAAAGTGAAGGTTGTTACGAGTTTTTGGACAGCAGATCGCTCACAATCCTGGATTACCAGCCATATTCGCCGGAATTATCTCCACACGACTTGTCGTTATCCCTGAATTGACGCTGGCAAAGAAAAAACGCAATTGCTATGAAACTGATGACATACAAGAAGACTGTACTACAGTCTTAAATGCAATTAAAAAAAAAGTACTTTAAAACGTCCCCTTAGAAAAATTATACATGACTGTGTTTAAACTGACACAATATTTTTAGCGCAACGCAATCTGACTTTCAAAAATCCCTACAAAAGAATGGCCCTGACTAACATTAACCTATACCTTTCACAAATCACTTACCTCACAAAAATCTTCGTTACTCGAACTACTGCAATACAGCGAGCGCCACTACTGCCAGCTAAATAAAAGATTCAAACTACGGAAGGCACTAACTACTGATAGGCATAGTTAGCAAATGAAAGATTTTAATAGAGAACAAACAATGTATTTACGTTAATAGTGTTGAAAAATCGTAATATACATAGCAGTTCATGACATCCAGTCTTACAAATTTCAAAACTCCGCCATCTCTCTCCCCACATCCACCACTGCTGGCGGCTCATCTCCAACTGCGCAACGCTGCGCGCTGTTCACATCCTGCTGCCGCTGCCCAACACTACAATGGCAGACAACAAAGCAAACTAGCCACAGACTGCACACAGCACAGCCAGTGAGTCTCATACCGAGCGCTACGTAACGTTGCCAATAAGAAAACATAAACAGCCTACTTACAACTTTAGTGTCTGTTTCAGAACACTTCTAAAATGATTTTGGTTATGTGTTGCTTCAGGGGGAGACCACTTTGAATAAATACTGAATTTTTGTGTATAGAGTGAAGAGCCAAAGAAATTGGTACACCAACCTAGTATCGTGTAGGGCCCCCGCGAGCACACAGACGTGCCGCAGCATGGCATGGCATGGATTCCACTAATGTCTGAAGTAGTGCTGGAGAGAACTGATGCCATGGATCCTGAAGGGCTGTCCATAAATCCGTAAGAGTACGACGGGGTGGAGTTATCTTCTTAACAGTACGTTGTAAGGCATCAAAGATATGCTCAGTGATGCTCATGTCGGGGAAGTTTGGTGGCCAACTGAAGTGTTTAAACTCAGAAGAGTGTTCCTGGAGGCAATCTGTACAAATTCTGGATGTGTGGTGTGTCGCATTGTCCTGGTGGAATTGTCCAAGTCCGTCGGAATGAACAATTCACATGAATGGATGCAGATGATCAGACAGCATCCTTACGTACGTGTCTCCTGTCAGAGTTGTATCTACACATATCAGGGGTGCCATATTACTTCGACTGCACACGCCACACACCAATACAGAGCCTCCACCAGCTTGAACAGTCCCCTTCCGACATGCAGGATTCATGGATTCATGAGGTTGTCTCTATACCCGTACACGTCCCTCCACTCGATACAGTTTGAAACGAAACTCGTTTGACCAGCAACATGTTTCCAGTCATCAATAGTTCAATGTCGGTGTTGGTAGGTCCAGATGAGGTGTAAAGCTACCCTAACAATGTTGCCATAATTAAAAGCAATAACAGCATGACTGATCCCCGACTTTAGTGTCTTCATTTCAACAAAAACATTCTTTAGTAAGCGAGTCAAGATTATTGAACGACTCATCGGGGTTTTGAGTCTAACCAATTCTTCTTCAGTAATTCAGGATAAGGCAGGTATCTGTAAAAAGGTTTTATGATATCCATGAGTGCTGCTGGGATGGAATGTTTATGGGTGTATGAACTGTTTTAATACTGAGCATTGCGGAAATTGCACCATGAAGAAGGTTCAGAAGGGCAAAGATGGTGTACTAGTTTTTCATCAGTTGACGGCCTGTGGAAGAAGGTAGCCTATACTGCCTGCTTTATTTTCAACAAATCGTCAGTATTATTTCTAATGACCATCCCATGTTACTGCTGTAGTCCACCAATCATTTTGTCTGTTATGGTTTTACTATCAGAAAATTTTTGTCTCTCAAACTTTGTTTCAACTTCCTCAACTTGATGTCCTCCCTCTTCTGGACATGACCAAACATTCCAGTTTTGTGATAATCTTCTCACCATAACGCTGAGCGGTTACTACACTGTTATATGCTTTTGAGTCTCCATCAACTAAGAACTTAGTGTAAGACACTCCCCTTTCCTTCACAGATCGATTAAAAATTTCCAATAGCTGCAGAGGTCTCCTTATCACTACTTGTTCCTTATTAATTTATGTCACAGATACGCCCTTCTTCATTCCCTGATCTTCACTTATAACAATGTTTGGTTAAAATATGGAAATCTATTACCTTTCCAGTATCCACAATGGTCACTGTAGCAACGAAATTCTTCAGCAGCTTCGTTTGCAACACCCTTCATGCAACAGATTCCACAGCAGCTCCAATAAATCCTGCATACTGGTCGATTTTACAAGATGGGCGTGGCATATTCATCACGGCACACATTGTTTCTGCTGCAATGTGTCCTTCGCCAGTAGCTCTCAATCCATAAAAGAACCTAACATTTACTTCAAAATAATTATCTTTACACTTAGCAGAATTCCAAAACGAATGGGTATATTTACAACTGGCACAATTAATGATACGTTTCCTGGCTAGTTCATTTCATACCTCACTGTCTTCATGTAAACTAACTGGCCCTCCACATATTTTACAACGCACACATTCACCTAACACCCTTGTTAGAATGTGTAAATATATCAGAATATAACCTAATCTACCATTTACATCACTTTGTTTTGAGAAACCTGTGTATCAGAACTTTTTATTTCAATCTTCGAAGCACTAATGGGTGTGTCTCTACATAATGACGAGTTTGTCTGTGATTCATTGTCTGTAACTTCACACGCCACACGTTGAAAATAATGCTTCCCTTTATTCGAAAATGTTTTACCATAAGACCCACGTTTCATAAAAAAAAACTTCGTTTTTGCGTCATATTTTACTTTTCGAGAAAATTACCAATCTATTCGTCACTCTTCCTCGGAAAAACGTTAGCACTTCGACATACAACGCGTGTTTATACTATGAAACAATACGATACTGTTTTTTACAGTGCTGTCAAGACAAACACGTAATTCAACCATTGTAACACAGCAATCCACAGACTTGTATATAAAAACTACTGACTTTATTAGATCTTGAAGAAATGCAGGTAATAGCTTTAACATTTTCAACCGGTGTAGATTACATATAAAAAATAAAATAAAATACTGCCAATGTTATTTTATATATATATATATATAATTATATTCGGAAAATAGCATATTTTAAAGTGATATAAAAATCCGGAAACATGAATATTTTTTTTTCTTTCTAACTCCCATTAAATCTTGATAATCTCCCACTGCAGCAGTAGTAACCGATCTAAGAACTGCGCGAGGTACTGGTTGTCTTATAGAGGCGTTGCCCACTGCAGCGCCATATTCTGCCTGTTTACATGTCTCTGTATTACAATACGCATACCTCTACCACTCTCTTTGGCGCTTCAGTGTATAATCCATTGCTTTTAGTTTTCATATCCACAGTCCTAATGGAACTAGGATATACTGCAGATGTTAGCAACATCAACAAGCAACGCCTCATGTAAGTAAGTAGGAATATGGAAACTAACGAAGCTTGTGTGTGTGCATGTGTGCGTGTGTGTGTGCTCGCGCGCTCGGGTGTGTGGAGTGAACTGAGTGTGTAGGTGAAGGGGATGAGACGGAAACGGCAATGTCGAGAGGCGACGTGGACGCTGAATCATTAGTGCGCAGTTCTCTCGGCTGATAATGGCGCTATACGGGGGAATTGCGACGTCTTGAGTGCCGTGTAAAACGCGGGAATTAATTGTCAGTGCAGCAGCAACGACGACAGGTGCCCGTGGTGGCGCAGCGAGTTATGAAGCCGTGGCTGCAAGTTTAATGAGGAACCCGGCAGCCTGATCCGGTTAGTGGCTCTCAGCTCAGTCCCGTAGCTCCAGGTACCTTCATCAAGAGGCACCTAGCCGTACGTCGCTGTACGACCTCCTGGAGTCCACGAGAGACAGTGCTGCCACTGACGTTCATTTTTTTTTTTTTTTTTGGTAGTACAGGTGCAGAAACGACAATGAAACGCCCTTTCGGTAAAACCTTGAAGCTAGTTGTAAAGAAATAATTTCTTGATACCGGCTCAAAATTCTCTCTCTCTCTCTCTCTCTCTCCTATTCTTCGATATATCAGTACCAATTCTAAAACAATTCACTTTAAAGAAAAATTGCTATATTTGCTTTGAACCAAAGTATTTCCTTGCCTGTTAGCTCCAGTCTGGCTACCTGCGTATAAATCAGTTGCTGATACTTTTCGCTGATAGTGTAAATTATACATGCTATGGTGCGTTCACTGCTTCCAACTGAAAACACCTACGTATAATAAAGGGGGACCTGTGTGCTTATGTATGTTCCGTTTCTCCTCCTAATCTACCAATTTGATTTCCACAAATTTGGTAGACTTATCGCTTACTGTAGGGGAAAGAACCACCTCCGTGTTAAAGGGGTGAATAGTATCGTAGCTCTGGACACGCAAAAAGCCAGACATTATTTGAAAATTGAGAATGGGAACACCTGGTGGTTTGCAGCAAACTTTACACACAATTTCCCCTCCCTTCGTTTCCCCGGCAAAATAAAGAAAGGAGAAAAATTTTCGCTTTTTATGCTGGAAAACAGTCGCATCAGGCATGACCTTCTGATTTATTACATCTTTACTAATAATTATATTCGCAACACGTTTTGCAGACAGTATTCACATAGACGTCTGAATATAACTACTAAAACCTATGTTCTATGATACGTAGTTCAAGAGAAATGACGTCACAAACACTGAGGTTGTTGAAAAGCTTCCACGCCGTGTATGACATTTTATTTTATTTACTGTATTACTAACACTGTTCGCAACAGGCTTCGCAGACAGCATCCAAATATGTCACTGGATGTACAGTCGTGGACAAAACGAGCGAGACCCCTCGCCTTTTCGTTATGCTGATCCACACGGCTTTAAAGTCTGCTACACAGCATAACAGGCAAGGCGACGAAGTGCTACCAACATACTATGCACAGGCGTGAAATTGACAAACTATCTGAACTTTTTTAGACTGTTTTCCATAATTTGTAAGACTATATTAATGCTGATTAGTGTGTTAAATACAACACGTAAATATAAGACAGAACTGAAAGAAGTAACGCTAATTGGTATGAACTGGACAAATAAAAATGAATTTCAACTTATCGAGATGACTTAACTGTTTCAGTAAGACAAAGAACCCCAGATCGTTACGAAGTAGCAAAATAATATCCGCATTCGGCCGCGAAACGGTCTGTGTCAACGTTCAGACCAGTCATACTGGATTACCGTTGCTGACCTACCATGAAAGTGTGCAAATTTAGCAATGCGTGAAGATTCATAACGAAATTCAGTTAAAAATCATTCAGTGCCACGCTTAAGTCAATTCCATTATTGACAGAAGCGGTAAAAGTAGGCAGTAACATGTATGAAATTCTACAAGAGTGTCATATTGACATCCACAGAGCGCCAGTACAGAATAAAGGTAGCGATAAAACGTATTGGGTGCGCGAGAATTTCTTAAAATTGCTTTACTGATATTCTACCTGCCTCCATAGAGATTAGAACCGAAAACAAATCAGACCTTCCTTTCACTATGCTAGCAGACAACCCAGGTAAACAGCCCTCTATTATTACCCCAGACATGAACAAGCAGGCAATTTCGCAATGAAAATCTGCAGTTTCTGTTGCATAGAGCTTTCTGGACTCAAAAACATGAATTTTGTTCCTTTATGTCACCACTTATGTGACAATCATTCGGGATGATTATCGAAATAACAAATTACTGTTATTAGAGAGTAAATTTTGTAGGATAATTCTGCACCACCCCAGGAAATAAACGGCTACATAGCTGCCAAACGTATTCTGCATTTTTTCGAATTCTCCACTAGACTCGCCACAGACAGAAAACGTTCATTAGCCGAAGTGTTTCTTAAGCTAGCTAGCAATGAGAATGTTCGCAGTTCTAAAACGCGGTGGCATTAATACTGGGATGTGAATTACCACGTGTATAGGCAAATACATTCTATTTGCATTCCTGTAAACGTGATTTGGATCGAAAACGTTGCTACGATTAATATGCTTATGTATCGACAGCAACTAGAACATTTCGAATAAAGAGTAGCGGGTGTTATTTATGCGGCCCTCATCTTCAGTGTTTTCGTTGTTAGGATTTCGTCACCTAAACCGGTAAAAACGGAACCCTACTAGTCTCACTTTCTTGACCGTCTGTCGGTCTACCCAACCCTTAAAACCCGTTTACCTCCAGAACGGATGGACATAATAAGTGGAAATGTATCGCACTTCTTGCGGTAACCGGTCCCTTGGTGGAGTAAAAAAGTGAGCTTCTATGTCAACGCAATCAAAAGATACGACGGTTTATGTAAAGAAAATTTACACGAAAGGACAAAAAATGGCTTCAAGAACTGTGCGACCTAACTGCTTAGGTCATCAGCCCCTACACCTAGAACTACTTAAACCTAGCTAGCCTAAGGGCATCACAGACATCCATGGCCGAGGTAGAATTCCAACCTGCGACTGAAGCAGCCGTGCGGTTCGTCACTAAAGCGCCTGGGCCCGCATCTCGTGGTCATGCGGTAGCGTTCTCGCTTCCCACGCCCGGGTTCCCGGGTTCGATTCCCGGCGGGGTCAGGGATTTTCTCTGCCTCGTGATGGCTGGGTGTTGTGTGCTGTCCTTAGGTTAGTTAGGTTTAAGTAGTTCTAAGTTCTAGGGGACTGATGACCATAGATGTTAAGTCCCATAGTGCTCAGAGCCATTTTTTTTAAAGCGCCTGGAACCGCTCGGCCACCGCAACCCGGCGAAACCCTACTCACCTCATGTATAATGATAATGTATACTGTCTAGCTAGGATAAACTGTATTCGCCAGCAACTCAGATCGTTTGATCAGGGAACTTTTACGAAGCTACATTCAAACTTTTTTCGAAGTCGTCTGCAATATCCATTTATAAACACCCTAGGAACGTCGTATGCGATATCCACTTCTGAAGACGCTGGCAGATACTGCAGTACTATAACAAGTAGGTGGGAATTTATTGTTATTGGTCCACGCATGACACTTTATTTCAATATCAATTTAACGCGCCTAGGTATTTGTATATGGCTGAAACTATTGAACAAGAAGTAAATAAACAGCAAACAACTTCGATGTTTAAATCAAATGAAAGTCACATGTCGTATTTAAAACATAATTTCGTTGTTACATCTACATGACTACATCAACAGGATTTCTTGGCAATCCGGACTTACGTGCCTGGCAGAAGGTTAGGGTTATTTCTCTACCGTCCCACTCATTAACAGTGTGCGGGAAAAAGGACCACTTAAATTTTTTCTTGCGAGCCTTGAATTACATTATTACTATGGTTTCTTCCTGTGTAAGTTCCCGAGGAAATACCCTGATCTTGCTGAAACTTCGCTCAGTGAAAGCGGGGACAAAATAAGCGAACACGTGTCTCGGCTTATCTGCTTACACTCTACCGCTTCTGAGAAAACGACGGTCAAAGTGTTCAATGAGTTGTTGCTATAGTGTAGATACCTCTTAGCGGGTAAGGATTCAACTGAAGCGGTGGCTCTGCGGCTACCATAGCGACTTCGGAACTTTGCGCTGCGAGTTCGAAACCCGGTATTTCGCCGGCCGCGGTGGTCTCGCGGTTCTAGGCGCGCAGTCCGGAACCGTGTGACTGCTACGGTCGCAGGTTCGAATCCTGCCTCGGGCATGGATGTGTGTGATGTCCTTAGGTTAGTTAGGTTTAAGTAGTTCTAAGTTCTAGGGGACTTATGACCACAGCAGTTGAGTCCCATAGTGCTCAGAGACATTTTTGAACCCGGTATTTCCTTTTTTTTTCCCTCACTCTCTGAATTATCTACGAATGTTTATTCCAATTTATGATGAAACACTGTTGTCGTTATTCGTCAGTTAATTTACTGTGTAAAGAAATAAGTTAAAAAGGGAACACACAGTGCGTAGTGGGGCCATCACTCTGTTGTAGAAATAATTCAGAAGCCAAGATCGCTTAAATATTGTTTACTGGATAATCGGTTTCAACACACTAAAGGTGCCATCATCGGATCTGAATGTAGATTAACATTTATAAAATATTTGGTTATAACGATACATGAGGCAGCCCAGATGATTTTAGATCAGCTTGTCTCATTCGTTTATTACTTTTTAATTCATTAATTACACATAAAGTTAATTGGCGAATAATGACAACATTATTTCAACACAGAAAAAAACATTCGTAGATAATTCTGATAGAGAGGCAGGAAAATAAAATAATAAACAACCCAATATGGTCTCGAACACGGGAATCAATGTTAAGAAGGAACGACGGTAGCCACTGAGCCACCGCTTCAATTGCGTTCTCGGCTGCAGAAGGTATCTACACTAGAGCAACAGCGCGTTGATAACTTTGACCGTATTTTTCTTGGAAACGGTCGAGTGTCTGCAGATAAGCCGAAACACATGTTCGCTTATTTTGTCCTCTCCTTCACTGAGCAAAGTTTCGGGACAATCAGCCTACGACATTTGGCGAGTTCCCCTCGCTCGTCGAGTCGCTTCTTACGCCCGGCGAGAATTATGTATGCCTCCGAGTAAACTGCGCCACCTGGAAACACGGCGAGCGGGGATAAACACGTTTTCCTTCTTATAAGGCAACCTTCTACAGATAAAATTCACGAAATGTTCTTCAGGTTGCCTCAGATATTTCAGAAATGTTTCTTGCGTCAGGCCTGACGCATATGCAAAACGTAAACATTTCATTTCATGTAATATTTATCAGGATAAGACATGACAAGACTGGACCAGTCCCTTCTGAGAAAAATTAGAGATTCTAAGTTGCTCCACTATGTAATGACACGGATACGGGCTTGCGATCTCTCTTTTATGCCATCGATTTCCGTGTTACACATACTTGGCCACTGCGTTGCGGCTGCCATCTTGGAGGAGGCAGTCTGTTTCCTGCCAGCGCTGTTTCCGCAGCCAATATTAACCGCGACGAATCATTCAGTCAACGCTAAATGGCCCATCTGGCTGAGGCAGACAAGGGCGCTATAATACAACTCAATGCAGAGGGATCTTCAAATGCCGACATAGCAAGAACTATGGGTTTTCACAAGTCGACGGTAGCCAGGTGGATCAGACGAAAGGAAGAGAGTGGTAACCTGAATGGGAGGCCTCATGGCCGTCGCCGCAAAACAACAGCAGCTCAGGATCAGCAGATACGCCGTTTCAGTGAGAACCATCCATTTGTCAACGCACGACAAATCAGCAAATTCATGACGCTTGGAATGAGTTACTTGAATCTCCTAGTTCTGTGGCTCGAGTTGTGGGCTCAATGCCCAACAGACTTCCAGCTGTTGTGGAAGCCAAAGGAGGCTATACGCGATTTTTTTTTACAGAATTATATTTTATATAATTTCAAGTAAACGCAGTAAGTGGAATGGGGACAAACAAATTAATTCACAGCAAGATATGTAATATTTAATTTGATAAGAGAAGAAATACTCACCTTATATATTCATTCAGTTTCTATAAAATACGTGACACACGTGTGTATGCAAGAAGGGTACAAAACAGTTCAGCACAAAATAAAAATATTGAGGAGAAGCTCGCCGATGAAGACGTAATTGCAGAACAAAGGTTGGGCTAGAAGGAGAGGTAAGGAGGCCCGAAAAAGCAGAGCAAAATCAAATACCCAATAGACTTTGAGTCGTTGTCGCAGCAAATGGCGGTTGGTATATGCGATTCGGAGCAACTGTACAAGAATAGTTTTATTTACTGATTTTTGAGGCTTTACTTTGTGACGGCTAAACAGTGCTGCATCATGAGACCCACAATTTTTCCACATGTGGCTAAACATCAGAGCTGAAAAAGTTTTGAGAGGTACCGAAGTTCTCTGGAAGAGTAAAGTGTTTTAGACAAGAAGATGATTTTTAGTTCATTTCATTTTAACCATTCACACTATGCTTTGACATTCTAATCTTTGATTTCATTTTATTATTATGTATCTTTCCTTCAGTGAAAGTCAACGGTAGTGAGTTTCAAGATATGAAGAATAACTGGAAGTTTTTAATTTGTGGAATAGCGTATTTAGATCAGGAACCTAATCCAACTGCCTTTAATTTTATTCTCACGGATGACATTGGGACAGTAAATAACAAGAGAAATAACAAAACTCTCAGAATCAATATATAGAATTCAAGTGTCCAGTGGATTCAAAAGTTTGCTATAATAGCGATTAATTGCTTTTACAGACTCCTTCATGCCTACGTTTCCTATCTGACAATGTTTGAAACTAGGACTAACAAGGTAAACAATTTTTCCACAAATTGTCAAATTGGAAGTCGGAGAGCCAGTTACATAAATTACGATGACAACAAACGTTTTTCAAGTAAACTGATCACAGGAGGCATCCAACGCATTTATTGTGAGTTACATGCACAGTATGTAAACTGGCAACGCCACCAACACACAATACCACTAACAAGGGAACTTCCCCATCGCACCGCCCTCAGATTTAGTAATAAGTTGATACAGTGGATAGGCCTTGAAAAACTGAACACAGATCAATCGAGAAAACAGGAAGAAGTTGTGTGGAACTATGAAAAAAATAAGCAAAATATACAAACTGAGTAGTCCATGCGCAAGATAGGAACATCAAGGATAGGGTGAGCTCAGGAGCGCCGTGATCCCGTGGTTAGCGTAAGCAGCTGCGGAACGAGAGGTCCTTCCTTCAAATTTTCCCTCGAGTGAAAAGTTTAATTTTTATTTTCAGACAATTATTATCTGTCCGTCCGTCCGTCCGATGCGAGGTAATCGCGCCGTAGTATGATGACGCTACACCTAAACAAACATCGAAAGACATGACGTCAGTCGACTACAGCGCACGGAAGAGAGAGTATTCCTGCTAACGAGGCTCCCTGGCTGGCAGTTAACGGTTCGCTACTTTGGACGAGGGTGTATTAAATACGTGAGATGCATTGCGTGGGCAATATGAATCCAGCAAAAATAGCTCGTGACTTCAATAACAATGTCAATGAATATTTTCCGAACAGTAAGGCATCGGAAAGTTCCTTAAGGGATCGAACGATTATCGAACATCTGTATGATTATTTCCTACATTTGTTGATAAACAGTACGTGTGGTGATGATTGTCTGAAAATAAAAAAATCAAACAACTCACCCGACGGAAGACTTGAACCAACGACCTCTCGTTCTGCAGCTCCTCACGCTAACCACGCGACAACGGCGCTCCCGAGCTCAAGCTATCCTTGATGTTGCTTATCATACGCATGGACTACTCAGTTTGTTAAGTTTGATTATATTTTTCATAGGTCCACACAACTTCTTCCTGTTTTCTCGAATGATCTGTGTTCAGTTTTCAAGGCCTATCTACTGTGTCAACTTATAACTAAATCTGAGGAGGGTGCGATGGGAAGGTTCCCTTGTTAGCTATGAAACAACTGTAGCAAAACGGAGCATCCTCGTTATCCATGTGATGGATAAGACGACTAATTCGCAACATAAATGTCAATGTAAGCATCAGTTTCTGTTGGAACGTGCTTCCCGGACCAAATAACATACATTTCCTACGTCTTCAATGCGAATCATGTAGCAAATGTAATTTAAAGGACATAAAAATATCGAGTGAATTTACTAACATAATTATGAACCACTTGAATTTGCATTCAACAGGCAATGTTCAGAAGTCTGGTGCAGGAGTACTGCATGCTCTAATTCAAAACAACAAAAATCAACGGAGTAACTATTATTGAACGTCATCAGGTCACTCATCGAGCATTCCTATGCAGAACTGTTACTGGTGACGTGTTATGATGCCTTTAGCGTTAACTTCCTAAGAAGAAATGAAAGGCTGAGCCCCACCAAAAGACGTAAACTCGAGGAGAGAGTAGTGTGAACAAAATATTTTACATCTGATAAATCCAAAAGTGTGTTTTGGGCTACGAATTCTGCCCCCAGGGTGTGTGCAACACAGCTGGAATTTGTTGCCAACAACTGAGACACCTTTCGGTCACAGTGTAAGAAAATCGAGCAACAAAACTACATCACCTGTACTACTGCATGATAACGCACTATGTTGATTTGAGAAACAAAACTATCCAGGAGATTGATAGGAAAGTCGTCTCTCAGTCACTTGTATTGATAGGGAAGTCCTCTCTCAAGCACTTATCCCTCTCGTCATATATTTGTAAAATTTTACCTTTCCCACTCTTGATCGATCAACCGTCAAGGCAATTCATTTCTAGACGAAAATACTGTTTAAACTACTCTGAATTAACGACATCGTTAGAAACAGTAGGTTTCTACAGGCGTAGAATTTGTAAACAACTTTAGCATTGTCATATCGTTTTAGATATCGTGAAAGAAAATTCTGCTGCTAATTAATTTCTCTTTGATAATTACTGTTGCGTTTAGTAAACTAATGGAAAATGCAATTAAAATATTCACTGTACTAATACAAATTAAATTCAGCTTACTACAGAAACATCACGACGGAAGTCTATCTTAATAAAGCATTAAGTTTCTGTGAGACGATTGAGCCTATTTTAACACGAATTAGTAGGATATTACAGACTTTACACTTCGAAAAGATCTGTATTTATTTCATTTCCTGTACCATTCGTAAGTATTATCAAAATGTGACATTTCATAGATAAAATTATGTGTTCACAACAACAACAAAAATGTCGTCAGAAAACAAAAGTGGCGTTATGAATCTGGCAGTACCGTAAGGTTTTCGCTCTGACACTAAGAGTTACTGAAAGTAGCAAGACGAATTTTGCTCGAGCGTTGTCTTACGAGTCCCTTATTAAGTTTTTATCTGCCTGCTTGTAGATGTGCTACAAAAGAATTAAAAATCTGGCTTTCAGCAACTCTCGAAAGGCGAACAAAAGCAGCTTGCACCTGGTTACTAAGCATGTTACCTGGGAACTGGTTTTTTCTTAAAGTGGGAAGACATCCTTTTGTGGTTCAATTGGCAAATGTCAGTCAGACGTGTGACGTTAGTCTAACCGTTTCGGTGTGTTGAATTTGTACCAATGATTTTTCTACAGGTTTTTTCTGTCCCAAATAGAGAGTTGAAGTCTCCCATTAGTATCTTCACATCATCTTGGTGAATTTTGCTCATGGTATTTTCGAGTGTGTTCCAGAATTTTTCAACATTGTCGGTGTTTTTCTTATTTTCGATGTTGGTGGGTTCAAATGGTTCAAATGGCTCTGAGCACTATGGGACTTAACTGCTGTGGTAGCGGTCGCGCGGTTCCAGACTGTAGCGCCTAGAACCTCTCGGACACTCCGGCCGTCGATGTTGGTGGGGACACGTGCATTGATGAGTGTATATGTTTTACTGGGGCTCTGAATGACCATAGTCATAAGTCGCTTGTTGACGGGCCAGCCGCGGTGGCCGAGCGGTTCTTGGCTCTTCAGTCCGGAACCGCGCGACTGCTACGGTCGTAGGTTCGAATCCAGCCTTGGGTATGAATTTGTGTGATGTCCTTAGATTAGTTAGGTATAAGTAGTTCTAAGTTCTACGAGACTGATGACCTCCACTGTTACGTCCCATAGTGCTCAGAGCCATTGGAACCTTTTGATTGTCGATCGGTGTGATTTCATTGACAGAGTTGATAGATCGGTGTTCGAGAAATGCAATGCCGAAGATTGGTACGCCTTTCGCTACCTTTTGTTGTATTCTGCTCTTGAAGATGCAATGGTTTCCCTAATGCACGGTTTCATTGTCAGTTAGCCGTGGTTCTTGAAGTGCAAGGATGAGAATTTTTTGTCGGTCCATTTCTTTTGTGAGATTATTTAGTTTTCGTGTTTGGATCAAGGTATCAATGTTTACTTTTAAATGCATGTTTTTTGCTTGTAGGGAAATTTACCAGAGATCTTCGATATTCTCTGTCGTGCTAACCTGGACTCCCCAGAATCCGAAAATCCAACTGCCGCCTGTCAACAGCCGGGTTGTGTACCACCTGGGATAAAGTTGACTTTGCTTGCATAGTTTACGTTTGCTTGTGTTTCATTGGTTGTGCTTGTGTGATACCAGGACCGGACAGGACCAGAGGGTGTTGAAGCCTTTGAAAGCAAATATTTTCAGCCAAGCTCATTGAGCTAACAGACGGTGACCAGAGTAGCGGTGATTTTCACTCAGACGTGTCTGGATTTTGCGTTCAACGGATTGAGTAGCCGTTCAGGATTGTGTTAGTATTTGGTTCACCCCTAGTATTTGATTTCCTCGGTGCCACCCATATGGGGGAGGGTTTCCACTATCCGCCACACACGATTATTATTATTATTATTATTGTCATTATGTCTCAGCAAATCCGATATGGTGTATCTTCCCACCACTGAAATAGATGTGTATTGCTCGATTCAGTATTTCCATCACTTAAATGTGGTTTATAATTACGTTACATTGCTACTAGTAGCCATTTTATCACTTTTTATTAGACAGTTGCTACCTGTTACTCCATCATAGGAATTTATGTGCGAAGCATTGTTGCAATACAGACGTTCAAATTATCCGATTTCTGTAATTTCATTTCGATACCTGATCGTTCTAATCGGATTCAGCCAGGTAGTCTTAATGTGGATATCCGACCACGACTGTCATCATATGTTAGACTGTGTAAACCACATTCTTTATCGGACTGTTGAATATAGATCACTTATCTATGACAGGACTTGAATTCTTAAACACTGTGGAAAATAATAATCCGATGTGCTTATTACAAATACGTTATTTCAATATAAATATGTGAACTAACGAGATAACAGTTTATTTACAGGAGCAGAACTAAAGTTCAAATGTTCAAATGTGTGTGAAATCGTATGGGACTTAACTGCTAAGGTCATCAGTACCTAAGCTTACACACTACTTAACCTAAATCATCCTAAGGGCAAACACACACACCCATGCCCGAGGGAGGACTCGAACCTCCGCCGGGATCAGCCACGCAGCTCATGACTGCAGCGCCCCTGACCGCTCGGCTAATCCCGCGCGGCTACTAAAAGTATGCTCGTCCACAAAACCCATGTGGACAATTATCTGATAATCGGTCAAGCTTTGCTTTGTCGCAGCTTTTTAGGATACAAGTCCATTTACTTTCAGGGGTCTCCTTACAATTCTTGCAATGCAAGGTAATTGAAAAATCTCATCCACTCGACGCCAACTGAGGAACTGACTGGTGCATCTGTTGTTCAACACACAGTAGTTGTCACCCTCACTGGAATCAATGAGTGTGTGCGTGTGTGTGTGTGTGTGTGTGTGTGTGTTTGTGTGTGTGTGTGTGTGTGTGTGTGTGTGTGTGAGTTTTCGTGTTCATGCTCAATCTGAATCAATACTATTAACATTAGACAGACAACCGGCTATAAATATTGCATCAAATATGACTGTAAAGTATGTTAATGCGATGGGAAGTTACAAACTGAATTTTCACCCAACCCACGTCCTGCATATTACGTTAAGTAAGATGTATTAACTCCATAGTATCGTTAGCAGAGAGTGCGCTCTTGTTGTCGAGGCCTGCGACAAGCGCAGCTATCAGCAGTGCCCAATGCCGCCGCGATTTGTTTATGTTGGCTGAGCGTGGACACTGCAGCAGATGCTTCGTCATAAACAGAAAGAAATCACCTTGGCTCTGACTGCAGTGAGCGGATATCACTGCCTGCGTGTTCTTATAGTAACCAACGTGAGACTCTACTCACAGGTGCCATGGAGCAATTGCAACGAGTATCATGTCATTAGTCATGAGAATATTAACCAGTGATGAAATGTCCACTCTATTTGAATCCTAAGCAAATAGGAACCTTCTCACAAAGGAATGTGAGGTGATATCAAAATTTATCCAACATACAAAAATTAACTGCTGGACTTTCATGTATGCAGTAGTAGCACACAAGGAAATATTATGTCTTGGAAGCGTATATTTCATTTCCTCTTGTCATATTAACGTCCTTGTTTTAGAATGAAGTGAGAAAATTAACACGAAAAACTTAAGTTCCTGAGAAGCATATAAGTCATTTACTCTTCTCATATCATAGCTTTTGTTTTAGTATGAGGTAAAAAAATAAACAGTTTACGGCTCTGAAACATAATATGACACCAGATTCTTATCGTAGGCGCTATCGGAAACGCAAAAAGCAGGGAGCTGTCCATTCTTTTGTCCTAAAGTCTGTTTCCTTTCATGCATTACTCACGCTAGGAGGTTCTTATTTAAGGACTTGTGGGCATCAAGTTCTTCAGCAGAACAAGCCTTATGTTATTGTGCTAATTACGGCATGGAAAAAATGCAAAAAAGACGAGTTCCCCTAGAGCAGTGAGGATATTTGCACATGTCTGTATTCAGCAATGACTGCCAGCTGCCACAGCACTTCACAGAATCCTTGCGGCAGGCAACATAACTGTGCGTGCACTTCAGACTTCATTCAGTAAGACGTCAGGAGATGGTTGGAAACGTCTAATTAACGTTGCTTTCCGAGTCGTATTCAATCCAGAATGAGGTGTTATTAAGGTAGTTGAACGTTCTAGCAATTACACTTCTATAATTCCCATATGAGCATTCCGATAGCCAAAAGAACCCGTTAGTGTGAAAACATCTGGAACTGCATTAACATCAAACTGCGAGAACTCGAGACAATACGTGGACTCTTCTCTTCGCTAGGTGACCTATTAATGGTATTTAGGATTCTCTCCGTCCTAGGCGTAATGGAAATGGAACTTCAGAGGCGCTTTCCGATATTCTTGACAAACATGAGAAACTTGTAATCACTGCGAGTTACAACTGCGTGATGATAATGGTTCAGGTTGTCAGTAGTTGTGGTGGTGTTATGCTGTCAAACAGCTTACAGCAACGTTAATGGTGGCGCTCATAATTTAGCGCTGACTACCTACTTATGTAGAGATAGTGTTGTGGCGTCGTCGCTTGACTTTATTTGGCCTCAGCTTGAGTAATCCAACTTAAACGAACATAGTACTACATTCGCGGGCTGCTAATGATACAGTATGACTACAGAGATCATCGTGCGGATATTACATTAATTCTGCAATGAATTGCTTAAAAAATATTACCCTCAGCTATGCAGGTGGAATGACTCATTACGCAGGTACTCTATGTTGCACTTGGTTAAGTGATTAGTTCGCTGCAATCCTGCTTCTACTGCTTGTAAATACTTGTATACTTCAAAAATGGTTAAAATGGCTCTGGGCGCTATGGGACTTAACGTCTGAGGTCATCAGTCCGCTAGAACTTAGAACTACTTAAACCTAACTAACCTAAGGACATCAGACACGTCCATTCCCGAAACTGGAGTCGAACCTGAGACCGTAACTGTCGCGGGGTTCCAGACTGTAGCGCCTAGAACCGCTCGGCCACACTGGCCGGCATACTTGTATACTGACCATACGTTATTTGACTAAATATGAACTACAATCTAATTCGCATGTATATGACATGGGTTAGCGCCGGCACAAAGGTATGACTAAGGATTGGATGCCGTTGGAGTCCCGTTATTTTGATGGCAAGACAAAAGTTCGCAAATCACCTCTATCGCCTCAAAAAATATCGAAGGACCGACGTCCACACTGTCACAGCGCGTTGAAATACAGCAACGACGGCAGATGAAAATTTGTGACCGACTGAGCTTCGAACCTAGACCTCCTGCTTACTTGACAGACGTGCTGACCACTGCACTATTTTTTTTAAAAAAAAGTTTGAGAAGACTTTCCGCACCAGGTAGGCGGAGGCAAAGAGGGCAGGGGTCGAAAATCCGAGGCCTGGCCACAATGCCTCCCCCATACCTGTCACTGAGCAGCTGCATTATTCACATGTATTCCATGTTTGCTACTAATATATTCCTTTAAATTGTAGAACAAAATTGAAGTAGTAATTAAGGTAAAATAAATTACAGATTGTCGCCTCCAATGGCGTGCGTTCCTTGTGGAACATAACTTATAACAGTGAACAGGGTGACGGAAAAATACATAACAAACATTCATTCAGAAATATATTCACAATTTAAGTTATTATGCACTGGGTGCATATGAGGTCTGTACGGAAGCCATATATTTTTCAACAAATGAAAAAAATTTCGGAGCCGGAGGGGTTTTGCCAAATTAGAACAGTTCTGATTTTAGAACCAACGTAAAGGAATATTCCAGGAATAAAAAAAAGTGGAAGAATAGTGTTCTTCTTCTAATAAAAAAAACTGTCCACCTCTCCGTAGCCCACATAAAACAATAGATAAAAAAATTTGAAACCGTTCGTTATATTTGTTATTCTTCTTCAGCGTAAAATGTTATTCTGCAATATAAAACATGTACTCTTCTAAGTTCTAAGTTTATACCCAGAAGCCACGAATAACTGTTATTCTTTGTGGACGGGTAACTTTTCCAGTCGGGTTGTAAAGCTTCAAAATGGTTCAAATGGTTCTGAGCACTATGGGACTTAACTTCTGTGGTCATCAGTCCCCTAGAACTTACAACTACTTAAACCTAACTAACCTAAGGACATCACACACATCCATGACCGAGGCAGGATTCGAACCTGCGACCGTAGCAGTCCCGCGGTTCCGGACTACGCGCCTAGAACCACTAGACCACCGCGGCCGGCTGTAAAGCTTCAGTTACCGGTATATGACTTTCTGCGGTTCTGTTGATAGTGCTAATTTATTCCTAGTCCAGTTCCAAATTCTGAGTCTATTTTCACATAAGAAGGTGTGCGCTACAGTTTCTACAAGCCAACATTTGTCGCAGTAAGGAGATGGTCTCAATTTGATTTTTCATAACCGTTCCGCTGTGGGTATGGTTTCGTTTACAACGTCGCACCATGCGGCACTGACTCTACTTGGTAGAATTTTATTGTTGATATTTTTCCAGACGTTCCTCCAGTTTTTTGTAGGTCAGTGTAGACGATGTCTGGTAATATAATCATAGACGGTTCTAGTGTTGGTCTGTTATGGTGGAAGTCTTATACAGCCTTAATCGCCATAGTACTTTCGGACGTAATCACTGCAGTCAGAGCCAAGGTGATTTCTTTCTGTTTATGGCGAAGCATCTGCTGCAGTGTCCACGCTCAGCCAACATAAACAAATCGCGGCGGCATTGGGCACTGCTGATCGCTGCGCTTGTCGCAGGCCTCGACAACAAGAGCGCACTCTCTGCTAACGATACTATGGAGTTAATACATCTTACTTAACGTAATATGCAGGACGTGGGTTGGGTGAAAATTCAGTTTGTAACTTCCCATCGCATTAACATACTTTACAGTCATATTTGATGCAATATTTATAGCCGGTTGTCTGTCTAATGTTAATAGTATTGATTCAGATTGAGCATGAACACGAAAACTCACTCACACACACACACACACACACACACACACACACAAACACACACACACACACACACACACACACGCACACACTCATTGATTCCAGTGAGGGTGACAACTACTGTGTGTTGAACAACAGATGCACCAGTCAGTTCCTCAGTTGGCGTCGAGTGGATGAGATTTTTCAATTACCTTGCATTGCAAGAATTGTAAGGAGACCCCTGAAAGTAAATGGACTTGTATCCTAAAAAGCTGCGACAAAGCAAAGCTTGACCGATTATCAGATAATTGTCCACATGGGTTTTGTGGACGAGCATACTTTTAGTAGCCGCGCGGGATTAGCCGAGCGGTCAGGGGCGCTGTAGTCATGAGCTGCGTGGCTGATCCCGGCGGAGGTTCGAGTCCTCCCTCGGGCATGGGTGTGTGTGTTTGCCCTTAGGATGATTTAGGTTAAGTAGTGTGTAAGCTTAGGTACTGATGACCTTAGCAGTTAAGTCCCATACGATTTCACACACATTTGAACATTTGAACTTTAGTTCTGCTCCTGTAAATAAACTGTTATCTCGTTAGTTCACATATTTATATTGAAATAACGTATTTGTAATAAGCACATCGGATTATTATTTTCCACAGTGTTTAAGAATTCAGGTCCTGTCATAGATAAGTGATCTATATTCAACAGTCCGATAAAGAATGTGGTTTACACAGTCTAACATATGATGACAGTCGTGGTCGGATATCCACATTAAGACTACCTGGCTGAATCCGATTAGAACGATCAGGTATCGAAATGAAATTACAGAAATCGGATAATTTGAACGTCTGTATTGCAACAATGCTTCGCACATAAATTCCTATGATGGAGTAACAGGTAGCAACTGTCTAATAAAAAGTGATAAAATGGCTACTAGTAGCAATGTAACGTAATTATAAACCACATTTAAGTGATGGAAATACTGAATCGAACAATACACATCTATTTCAGTGGTGGGAAGATACACCATATCGGATTTGCTGAGACATAATGACAATAATAATAATAATAATAATAATCGTGTGTGGCGGATAGTGGAAACCCTCCCCCATATGGGTGGCACCGAGGAAATCAAATACTAGGGGTGAACCAAATACTAACACAATCCTGAACGGCTACTCAATCCGTTGAACGCAAAATCCAGACACGTCTGAGTGAAAATCACCGCTACTCTGGTCACCGTCTGTTAGCTCAATGAGCTTGGCTGAAAATATTTGCTTTCAAAGGCTTCAACACCCTCTGGTCCTGTCCGGTCCTGGTATCACCCAAGCACAACCAATGAAACACAAGCAAACGTAAACTATGCAAGCAAAGTCAACTTTATCCCAGGTGGTACACAACCCGGCTGTCGACAGGCGGCAGTAGGATTTTCGGATTCTGGGGAGTCCAGGTTAGCACGACAGAGAATATCGAAGATCTCTGGTAAATTTCCCTACAAGCAAAAAACATGCATTTAAAAGTAAACATCGATACCTTGATCCAAACACGAAAACTAAATAATCTCACAAAAGAAATGGACCGACAAAAAATTCTCATCCTTGCACTTCAAGAACCACGACTAACTGACAATGAAACCGTGCATTAGGAAAACCATTGCATCTTCAAGAGCAGAATACAACAAAAGGTAGCGAAAGGCGTACCAATCTTCGGCATTGCATTTCTCGAACTCCGATCTATCAACTCTGTCAAAGAAATCACACCGATCGACAATCAAAAGGTTCCAATGGCTCTGAGCACTATGGGACGCAACAGTGGAGGTCATCAGTCTCGTAGAACTTAGAACTACTTATACCTAACTAATCTAAGGACATCACACAAATTCATGCCCAAGGCTGGAGTCGAACCTACGACCGTAGCAGTCGCGCGGTTCCGGACTGAAGAGCCAAGAACCGCTCGGCCACCGCGGCTGGCCCGTCAACAAGCGACTTATGACTATGGTCATTCAGAGCCCCAGTAAAACATATACACTCATCAATGCACGTGTCCCCACCAACATCGACGGCCGGAGTGTCCGAGAGGTTCTAGGCGCTACAGTCTGGAACCGCGCGACCGCTACCACAGCAGTTAAGTCCCATAGTGCTCAGAGCCATTTGAACCATTTGAACCCACCAACATCGAAAATAAGAAAAACACCGACAATGTTGAAAAATTCTGGAACACACTCGAAAATACCATGAGCAAAATTCACCAAGATGATGTGAAGATACTAATGGGAGACTTCAACTCTCTATTTGGGACAGAAAAAACCCGTAGAAAAATCATTGGTACAAATTCAACACACCGAAACGGTTAGACTAACGTCACACGTCTGACTGACATTTGCCAATTGAACCACAAAAGGATGTCTTCCCACTTTAAGAAAAAACCAGTTCCCAGGTAACATGCTTAGTAACCAGGTGCAAGCTGCTTTTGTTCGCCTTTCGAGAGTTGCTGAAAGCCAGATTTTTAATTCTTTTGTAGCACATCTACAAGCAGGCAGATAAAAACTTAATAAGGGACTCGTAAGACAACGCTCGAGCAAAATTCGTCTTGCTACTTTCAGTAACTCTTAGTGTCAGAGCGAAAACCTTACGGTACTGCCAGATTCATAACGCCACTTTTGTTTTCTGACGACATTTTTGTTGTTGTTGTGAACACATAATTTTATCTATGAAATGTCACATTTTGATAATACTTACGAATGGTACAGGAAATGAAATAAATACAGATCTTTTCGAAGTGTAAAGTCTGTAATATCCTACTAATTCGTGTTAAAATAGGCTCAATCGTCTCACAGAAACTTAATGCTTTATTAAGATAGACTTCCGTCGTGATGTTTCTGTAGTAAGCTGAATTTAATTTGTATTAGTACAGTGAATATTTTAATTGCATTTTCCATTAGTTTACTAAACGCAACAGTAATTATCAAAGAGAAATTAATTAGCAGCAGAATTTTCTTTCACGATATCTAAAACGATATGACAATGCTAAAGTTGTTTACAAATTCTACGCCTGTAGAAACCTACTGTTTCTAACGATGTCGTTAATTCAGAGTAGTTTAAACAGTATTTTCGTCTAGAAATGAATTGCCTTGACGGTTGATCGATCAAGAGTGGGAAAGGTAAAATTTTACAAACATATGACGAGAGGGATAAGTGCTTGAGAGAGGACTTCCCTATCAATACAAGTGCCTGAGAGACGACTTTCCTATCAATCTCCTGGATAGTTATGTTTCTCAAATCAACATAGTGCGTTATCATGCAGTAGCACAGGTGATGTAGTTTTGTTGCTCGATTTTCTTACACTGTGACCGAAAGGTGTCTCAGTTGTTGGCAACAAATTCCAGCTGTTTTGCACACACCCTGGGGGCAGAATTCGTAGCCCAAAACACACTTTTGGATTTATCAGATGTAAAATATTATGTTCACACTACTCTTTCCTCGAGTTTACGTCTTTTGGTGGGGCTCAGCCTTTCATTTCTTCTTAGGAAGTTAACGATAAAGGCATCATAACACGTCACCAGTAACAGTACTGCATAGGAATGCTCGATGAGTGACCTGATGACGTTCAATAATAGTCACTCCGTTGATTTTTGTTGTTTCGAATTAGAGCACGCAGTACTCCTACACCACACTTCTGAACTTTGCCTGTTGAATGCAAATGTCGCATGATGGTAAAATGGTAATCTATCACATATATCAGCAGTCGAGACTTCCTTAATGTGGAAAATCATTCATGCCAGAACGATCTTTGTTAAAACACCAATATCTTTTTCTGGCGTATTTTTCCCAAAAGCACTCGCTCCAAACACAGTTCAAATCTTTCTAGCTGCCTCCTCTGCATTCACCCCTCTGTTATACCAAAAGTAAACGTTATGTTGCAGATGCTACACCTACTTCCACTTGGGACTCAACTTTGCAATGCTTAACTGTATTTCATGATTGTCAAGTATGCAAAATCCAGTTCTTAACTGCAAGTCGATAACTAGAACCTCAAATTCGAAAATGACAGTTGATACATACACTGAAAGCGCGGCGCTGCGTTCACATGGGCGGCCCCGGATTTCAGGCAGCGGGTGGCGTCTGGCGGGTGGCCGGTAGCCGCTGCAGCGCGAGGAAACTCTCGAGAGTAAGCTGTTATGATCGCGTCGCATCCACGAGCTGTCCTGCGGAGTTGTTTCTGGAATACTTGTTATTGCTGGTGGGTAGAATGTTTAGCGAATTATCTTCGATACTCAATCAGACTCATAACTTTAGACCGAAGTGTGATATTGAAATAAAGTGTCATGCATGGACCAATAACAATAAATTCCCACCTACTTGTTATAGTACTGCAGTATCTGCCAGCGTCTTCAGAAGTGGATATCGCATACGACGTTCCTAGGGTGTTTATAAATGGATATTGCAGACGACTTCGAACAAAGTTCGAATGTAGCTTCGTAAAAGTTCCGTGATCAAACGATCAGAGTTGCTGGCGAATACAGTTTATCCTCACTAGACAGTATACATTATCATTATACATGAGGTGAGTAGGGTTTCGCCGGGTGCGGTGGCCGAGCGGTTCCAGGCGCTTCAGTCACGATCCGGACGGCTGCTTCAGTCGCAGGCTGGAATCCTACCTCGGGCATAGATGTCTGTGATGCCCTTAGGCTAGCTAGGTTTAAGTAGTTCCAGGTCTAGGGACTGATGACCTAAGCAGTTAGGTCGCATAGTTCTTGAAGCCATTTTTTGACGTTTCGCGTAAATTTTCTTTACATAAACCGTCGTATCTTTAGATTGCGTTGACATAGAAGCTCACTTTTTTACACCACCAAGGGACCGGTTACAGCAAGAAGTGCGATACATTTCCGCTTATTATGTCCATCCGTTCTGGAGGTAAACTGGTTTTAAGGGTTGGGTAGACCGATAGACGGTCAAGAAAGTGAGACTAGTAGGGTTCCGTTTTTACCGATTTAAGTGACGAAATCCTAACAACGAAATCAGCTACGACAGCTACTGAAGATAAGGGCCGCATAAATAACACCCGCTACTCTTTATTCGAAATATTCTAGTTGCAGTCGATACATCAGCATATTAATCGTAGCTACGCTTTCGATCCAAGTCACGTTTACAGGAATGCAAATAGAATCCATTTGCCTATACACGTGGTAATTCACATCCCAGTATTAATGCCACCGCGTTTTAGAAGTACGAACATTCCCATTGCTAGCTAGCTTAAGAAACACTTCGGCTAATGAACGTTTTCTGGCTGTGGCGAGTCTAGAGGAGAATTCGAAACAGTGTAGAATACGTTTGGCAGCTATGCAGCCGTTTATTTCCTGGGGTGGTGCAGAATTATCCTACAAAATTTACTCTCTAATAACAGTAATTTGTTATTTCGATAATCATCCCGAATGATTGTCACATAAGTGGTGACATAAAGGAACAAAATTCATGTTTTTGAGTCCAGAAAGCTCTATGCAACAGAAACTGCAGATTTTCATTGCGAAATTGCCGGCATGTTCATGTCTGGGGTAATAATAGAGGGCTGTTTGCCTAGGTTGTCTGCTTGCATAGTGAAAGGAAGGTCTGATTTGTTTTCGGTTCTAATCTCTATGGAGGCAGGTAGAATATCAGTAAAGCAATTTTAAGAAATTCTCGCGCCCCCAATACGTTTTATCGCTACCTTTATTCTGTACTGGCGCTCTGTGGATGTCAATATGACTCTCTTGTAGAATTTCATACATGTTACTGCCTACTTTTACCGCTTCTGTCAATAATGGAATTGACTTAAGTGTGGCACTGAATGATGTTTAAGTGAATTTTGTTATGAATCTTCACGCATTGCTAAATTTGCACACTTTCATGGTAGGTCAGCAATGGTAATCCAGTATGACTGGTCTGAACGTTGACACAGACCGTTTCGCGGCCGAATGCGGATAATATTTTGCTACTTCGTAACGGTCTGGGGTTCTTCGTTTTACTGAAACAGTTATGTTATCTGGATAAGTTGAAATTCATTTTTATTCGTCCGTTTCATACAAATTAGCGTTTCTTCTTTCAGTTCTGTCTTATATTTACGTGTTGTATTTAACACACTAATCAGCATTAATATAGTCTTACAAATTATGGAAAACAGTCTAAAAAAGTTCAGATAGTTTGTCAATTTCACGCCTGTGCATAGTATGTTGGTAGCACTTCGTCGCCTTGCCTGTTATGCTGTGTAGCAGACTTTAAAGCCGTGCGGATCAGCATAACGAAAAGGCGAGGGGTCTCGCTCGTTTTGTCCACGACTGTACCAGCAAAATTATATTGTTGTATGACACACACTTCAGGAGATATGAAGTTACAAAAATTGGGCTGTGTGAAACCGAAATTGTACGTGGAAATTCACTAGAGACACAGGTGAAATATATGTAGAAATATGAGTGAAATGTATTCACTATGTGTGACAAGAACGTAAGCGAGGGCATCTGTGGCTAAAAATTTCCTTCTGAATCCGTGGGTAGATTTCAGTGAAACTTGGTACACGTCTTACTTACCGTCTTCAAAGGAATACTATCGGCGTAAGAATCAGTAACCTCGTCTTGGCGTGGGGGTGATAACGTGAGAGGAAAACGCGGAGGATAAAACGAACAGACAGAGAGGGGCAAGTAGGAGGTAGGCACAGATAGGGAAGAGTAGGAGATTAACAAAGAGAGGAAGTAGGAGAAGATGAACAGAGAGAGAGGAGGGCGAAGGTGGATACGTACAGAGGGGACAAGAACAGATGGACTGAGAGGGGAGTAGCAGATGAACATGGTGGGAGGAGCAGAAGGACAGGAAGAGACGCGGGGTGAGATTGACAGAAGGAGAACGTGGAAAGAGAGAGTGGGAAGAAGATGTGGGCAGAGAGAGGGTCAGGAGCATGGGGAAAGAGAGAAGTGAAAGGAGGCTATGGAATAATAGAAGACTGGAGTAACTAGATGTGGGGTACTCAGCTAATATAATACACAGGTTTATATTATCAGTATCCCTTTGCTCGCCCTTGTTATCAACGAAGTTTTCCGGGAGGGCATGACTCTTATTTTTTGCATGTCATTTTTCTCTCTTTTTTATACGATATGTAGTTTTACCCGTTGTGGAACGTTCGTCACTCAACTGCAAAAATATAAAATCACACGAAAAATTACGGTGTCGCTATTCCTGCTATTTCATTTGTTGTTATACATTAATGTACTTTTAGGTACTACATTCCCTTATATTTCTACTTCATACATTAGATGTCCCAAAATTACCGTCTTCATTATCTTTTTCGGGCGGTGATAGCAATCACATAACGATTTTTAAGGGGTGTCATTTTCACTTTAATAATATTTCATTTACTTTTTCAATTTTTATGTGTTACTTTTATAACTAAAGTACTCTCAACAGTCAAAAACAACAATGATATCCATTACAAAGTTCTTTTGCAGTTAACCATATATTCACTTTCATTTACCCTTGTAACGGTAAGTACACGAATAAGCGATAACTGAGTCCGCTTACAAACTGCATGCACATAAAATCACACATGACAGCGCTTCTGATGACAATTTACGAAATTTGCTTATAGTCTGCTTCGTTGTTTTCGAGTCTCCGAGATAAATCATATAGTGATACGGCTGACTCATCCACAAGAGGAACAAACATCGGCAGTGTGACTGAAGTGAAAACGAGAAGAGGTTTCGTATGTAAAAAATAAGAGTATACTGAAAACTGAACTTCATAAAAGAGCCGTCACGTAACCTGAAAACAGGTGGTTGATGCGGGCAAAATAGTTGACCCAAGAAGCTGATGATGTGTCAACAAACCATTTTTGTCTCCTGGACAAGGATTTCAGCTTGCGACAGAACAAACATACATCACCAACAACCGAGGCGAAAGAAGTAAACACACCATCACGTGATCTCTCAGTTACTGTAGGTGCAATGGATCACTAGTGAGTCCAGGGTATGGTGCAGAATTGGTGTCTACATTTCGCGCACAATATTTCGGTAACAGACCCAACCGTCTTCTTAAGAATCTGGTTGGAGTGCGCACAGCGAATATGAAAATCACAAAAACTCTCAAGAGCTCGCAGAAATATTTTGCATGAAATGTAAACAAAAGGTCATCAGAATTCCCAGAAACACATTGATAAACACAGCCCTAACTCTGGCAAGCTTCTATAACATCAGCGAAGCTACCCTGCACTCACCGGACTTAAACACACCTGTAGTTGGCACTATTAGCAACAGAAGCACTTAGGCTGTGGACGATCCTTCCTATCCTTATTAATACCGTCGATTAGCCCTCACTATCATACTGGGTCACACTCGTACATCCTGCTGCCCTTGTAGATACATCAATGAAACAAACTCATGATGTGATTAATAGCCATTCAAGACTCTTTCGATTCCGTTCGTGTATAAACGGTGGAGTAATAATACAGGCTGCGCTTCACTGTTGGAATGAAGTGTATTTTTTAAATTTTTTATTTATTTATTTCTGAGTCATCTATCTTGTGTATCGTTTAATGCTGCGCACCACGGATTACTCCTCAGCTCCAACTCTTTCACATCAGAGTTGAAAGTTAACCCCGTGGGGCTGTTATATATAATGATTGAGTATGTGTAACACACCCATTCGCTGGTTGTACCAAGGACCAATTTGGCTCACTTACACCACAGAGTGCACAAGGATACCAAACGTCCAGTCTGGTAAACCAAAAACGAATAAGTGTGCCCCCAGCAAACGAGCAGTCCGAGATGTTTGAAGTCACACTGTCGGTACAGTAAGAACCTCACTACAGGCTCTCTAGTCTAACTACACGCAAGTGAAGTCAGTCTGCCCGCATCTCGTGGTCGTGCGGTAGCGTTCTCGCTTCCCACGCCCGGGTTCCCGGGTTCGATTCCCGGCGGGGTCAGGGATTTTCTCTGCCTCGTGATGGCTGGGTGTTGTGTGCTGTCCTTAGGTTAGTTAGGTTTAAGTAGTTCTAAGTTCTAGGGGACTTATGACCACAGCAGTTGAGTCCCATAGTGCTCAGAGCCATTTGAACCATTTGAAGTCAGTCTCAGGACAGGCCCCAAGCACCAACCACACATGCCAGAGCTTCGACCAGAAGTTCTCTATCGGAGCAAAGTCCAGCATCCAAGAGCTTCAAACCTCTTCAGAAACGAAAAAATGCATTTTCCCGCAAAGTGCACGAACGACACCGCTTTCACGCAGTCTTGAGCCAATCATGGGGCTCTAGAGGCACTAAATATCCCCTCCCATACGACAGCACAACCTCATGTCAAATCAGGACAAGAGTTATGAAACCTGCGTCTCTGAAAAAAAAAAAGGAAACTGCCAATTAATGTTTTTTTTTTAAGTTTTCGAGGAGGTGGAAGATATTTTTCTCCAAAGTCACGTTGCTTCCCACGGTAACAAGTGAACAGATATAATCTTAAACATCTTTATCTAAATTGCGTGTGTCTTGGAACTTGTTAGTCCTAGCTGGGAGGTGTAATAAAGATTCTATCTCTAAACATTTCTCAGACGCTGGAGTAACTTATACATCCGAGGTAACAATGGATGTGGGTCACAGGCCTATTTGCAGCATTGGCGAATACGAAAACTTGTGAAATTTTATTACGCGTGGCTCTGCACACAATGCCCAGTTTACAACTACACAGTGTAGACACATCCCTTCAGTCTGTCGCTCCCAGCCCAGCCTTCCACCGGTGCCAGTGCAGGTATCACAGCATTATTCTGCTGGAGACCTGTCCTAATGTGGGGCTGCTCTGCCTGCGATGTACAGCTCTGGATCTGTCCAGCAAGATTTAGTGAGGGATGGGCTCGCCACCAATTGCTTTCAACTCCAAACTTGCCATTCCAATGAGCTAAGAAGCATAAAAATACTTCATGCTTTTAGTGCCCTACCAGACTCCATCAATATCTGTTCAGGCTGTTAATGTTCTAGAATCTCACTCAAGATGTGTCAGGATGTAATGAAATTTTAAATAATTTTCTGTATACGAAAGACGAGGGCTAGTAGAAATCCTTGGGTGACAGCAGAAATACTGAATTTAATTGATGAAGGATAAAAATGCAGTATATGAAGCAGGCAAAAAGGAATACAAACGTCTCAGAAATGAGATCGACAGGAAGTGCAAAATGGCTAAGCAGGCATGGCTAGAGGACAAATGTAAGGATGTAGAGGCTTACCTCACTAAAGATAGATACTGCCTACAGGAAAATTAAAGAGACCTTTGGAGAAAAGAAAACCACTTGTAAGAATATCAAGGGCTCAGACGGAAACCCAGTTCTAAGCAAAGAAGAGAAAGCAGAAAGGTGGAAGGAGTATATAGAGGGACTATACAAGGGCGATGTTCTTGAGGACAATTTTATGGAAATGGAAGAGGATGTAGATGAAGATGAAATGGGAGATATGATACTGCTTGAAGAATTTGATAGAGCACTGAAAGACCTAAGTCGAAACAAGGCCCCGGGAGTAGACAACATTCCATTAGAACTACTGACAGCCTTGGGAGAGCCAGTCCTGACAAAACTCTACCATCTGGTGAGCAAAATGTATGAGACAGGCGAAATACCCTCAGACTTCAAGAAGAATATAAAAATTCCAATCCCAAAGAAAGCAGGCGTTGACAGATGTGAAAATTAGCGAACTGTCAGTTTAATAAGTCACGGCTGCAAATTCTAACGCGAATTCTGTACAGACGAATGGAGAGACTGGTAGAAGCCGACCTCGGGGAAGATCAGTTTGGATTCCGTTGAAATATGGGAACACTTGAGGCAATACTGACCCTACGACTTATCTTAGAAGCTAGATTAAGAAAAGGCAATCCTAAGTTTCTCGCATTTGTAGACTTGGAGAAAGCTTTTGACAATGTTGACTGGAATAATCTCTCAAATTCGAAAGGTGGCAGGGGTAAAATACAAGGAGCGAAAGGCTATTTACAATTTGTACAGAAACCAGATGGCAGTTATAAGAGTCGAGGGACATGAAAGGGAAGCAGTGGTTGGGAAGTGAGTGAGACAGGGCTGTACCCTCTCCCCGATGTAATTCAATCTGTATATTGAGCTAGCAGTAAAGGAAACAAAAGAAAAATACGGGTAGGTATTAAAATCCATGGAGAAGAAATAAAAACTTTAAGGGTCGCCGGTGACACTGTAATTCTGTCAGATGCAGCAAAGGACTTGGAAGAGCAGTTGAACGGAATGGACAGTGTCTTGAAGGGAGGATGTAAAATGAACATCAACAAAAGCTAAACGAGGATAATGGAATGTAGTCGAATTAAGTCAGGCGATGCTGAGGGAATTAGATTAGGAAATGAGACACTTAAAGTAGTAAAGGAGTTTTGCTATTTGGGGAGCAAAGTAATTGAAGATGGTCGAAGCAGAAAGGATATAAAATGTAGACTGGCAATGGCAATGAAAGCGTTTCTGATGAAGAGAAAATTGTTAACTTCGAGTATAGATTTAAATGTCAGGAAGTCGTTTCTGAAAGTATTTGTTTGAAGTGTAGCCATGTATGGAAGTGAAACATGGACGATAAATAGTTTGGACAAGAAGAGAATAGAAGCCTTCGAGATTTGGTGCTACAGAAGAATACTGAAGATTAGATGGGGAGATCAGATAACTAATGAGGAAATACTGAATAGGATTGGGGAGAAGAGGAGTTTGTGGCACAACTTGACAAGAAGATGTGATCGGTTGTTAGGACATGTTCTGAGTCATCAATGGATCACCAATTTAGTATTGGAGGGCAGCGTGGAGGGTAAAAATCGTAGAGGGAGACCAAGAGATGAATACACTAAACAGATTCAGAAGGATGTAGGCTGCAGTACGTATTGGGAGATGAAGAAGCTTGCGCAGCATAGAGTAGCATGGAGAGCTGCATCAAACCAGTCTCAGGGCTGAAGACCACAGCAGCAGATACGAAAAGCAGGTGAGAGAGTAACTGGTCCTCTCCCAGAGTAGCACTTGCACCCTATGTCCTCAATTATTTGACATATGTATCCCTATCTCTCTCTTCCTCTGCATCTTCCTCTAGTACCATAGAAGATATTTCCTGATGTGTTAACAGATATCTTATCATCCTATCCCTTCTTCCTCTTGGCGCCGCGCGGGATTAACCGAGCAGTCTAGGGCGCTGCAGTCGTGGACTGTGCCGCTGGTCCCGGTGGAGGTTCGAGTCCTCCCTCGGGAATGGGTGTGTGTGTTTGTCCTTAGGATAATTTAGCTTAAGTAGTGTGTAAGCTTAGGGACTGATGACCTTAGCCGTTAAGTCCCATAAGATTTCAGACACATTTGATCATTCTTCTTGGTGTTGTCCACATGGTCCTCTCCTTGCCAGTTTTGTGTAGAACACCATCATTCCTTATGTTATCAGTCCACCTAGTTTTCAACATTCTTCTGTAGCAACACATCTCAGATGTTTCTACTCTATACTGTTTCTGTTTTGCCACACTCAGTGTCCCACAGCTTACAAATACAAACTTTAAACATAAATGCTCAGGAATTTCTTCTTCAAATTAAGACCTATGTATGAGGCTCGTAGATACTCCTTAGCCAGCAGTACGATATTAGCGAGTGTTAGTGTGGTTCTGATGGTCTCGTTGCTCCATCTGTCATGGGTTATTTTGCTGCTTAGATAGCAGAATTCCTTAACTAAGTTTCTCGCCGTTCTCATCTGTGCTACTTCTCATTACTTTCGCATTTCTTCGATTTACTGTCAATCTATATTCTGTACTAATTAGACTGTTCATTTCATTCAATAGTTATTGTGATTCTTCTTCACTTTCACTCAGGATAGTAATCTCATCAGCTAATCTAAACATTGATGTCCTTTCACTCTGAATTTGAATCCCACTCTTGATTCCTTATTGTATTTGCATCGCTGCTTCTTCCACGTGTAGACTGAACATAGGGGCGAAAGACTACATCCCTGTCACAGCGCTTTTTAATCCGTGCACTTTGTTCTTGGTCTTCCACTCTCATTTTCCCTCCTGGTTCTTGTACATATTGTACATTACCCATATTTTCCTGCAGCTAACCTCTGTTTTTCGGAGGTTTTCGAATATCTTGCACCATTCGGCACTGTCGAAAGTAATTCGGAAAAACCATGGAAAATCAAAATCGTCAAGTCTGCCGAATTCGAAATCAGCGAAGCCATGTAAACGAATAAACGAGATCCTATGTATCCTATATATAACAGGATCTCCTGCCACCCGCGATCAGCCTGAAGTGGCTTGCGAAGTCATCCATGTGATAATTTAGATGTGCTGTATATTGTGGGGAGTAGCGACCATACAACACTTCGTTGGAGGACACCAAAACTTACGTTCATATCTGACGATTTCGCCCCACAAGGAGCGACCTGTTGAGTTATATATGCTAGGAACTTCATAATTCATTGTGAAAACATTTTCTATACTCCGTAAGTTTGTATTTCAGTCACCAAGTTAACGTGTCTTTATTTTCCTTTAGCCTTGCTTCCATTACCAACCGTAACGTAACAATTGCCTCTCTGGAGCCTTTACGTTCCCTAAAGCCCAACTAAGAGTCATCTAATATATCCTGAATTTAATTTTCCACTCTTCTGTGTATTACATTGCTTCTCGGTACTATCAATTTATGTCGTTCCTAAGTGACTTTTGTTTCATTCCTACGTGATTTATTTTCCCTGAACACTTTTTTTATACTTCCTTGTTTCGTCGATCAAGCTGAAGTATTTGAGCAACCTGTATACTTGGGCTTCTAAGTTGTTTGTGCTATAATTCTCGTACATGACGACTCTTGCAATTTTGCTAACTGTGTGTATGATGTTTATCCGAAAAGTCTAATGATATATCGCCAGTCTCACACATTCTACATACCTAAATGAATAATCCTCGTGATCTTAGAAATTCTGATGGAATGTTATCTTTTCCTTCTGTCTTATTTATTTTTAAATCTTTGAAAGCCCTTCCAAATTCTGTTTTAATATTGGATCTCCATCTCTTCTACATCGCCTCCTGTTTCTTCTTCTATCACGTCATCAGATACGTCCTCCCCTTCATAAAGACCCTGAGTCTACTCTCTCCACCTGTCTGCTCTCTCGTTCACTTTTAACAGTGGATTTCCCATTGCACTCTTAATGCTACCGCCCTTGCTTTTAATTTCACCGAATGTTGCACCGACTTCTCTATAATCTGAGTCAGTCATTCCGACAATCATTTCTTTTTACATTGCTTCACATTTTTCATGTATCCATTTCGTCTTAGCTTCTCGGTACTATCTATATATTTCGTTCCTAAGTGACTTTTGTTTCATTCCTACGTGATTTTTTTCCCTGAACACTTTTTTTATACTTCCTTGTTTCGTCGATCAAGCTGAAGTATTTCTTCTGTGCCCATGGTGTCTTCATAGTTATCTTTCTTGTGCCTACATTTCTCTCCAACTTATGTGATGGCCCTTTTTAGAGATGACCATCCGTCTTCCAATGAAATGTTAATTGCTTTGTGGTTTGTTGCACTGTGTATTGTTAGTGTATGTGTGTACGTGAAATGAAATGTAATGCTCTGATCACACACAGACTAATTTCGTCGCGTCCTGTATTTCATGATTTAGGGTGATCTGGAAAGGATTATTGTCATTAATATTAGTATAATTTTGACGTGTTGACTGATGTTAACCCCGTCTCATTGGTTACTGGTTCGTAGAATTCTCCTCACCGTCGCGCCGACCTTACCCCGTAAAAGCTGAAACTTTCTCATAGATATTAATAATGATTCTTAGTTGAGTCTCATCTAGTAAATAATCTTCGGCGAAAACCCGTTTATTGTTCTTTGATGAGAATAATACTTTCGTACTAATGCAATTACACTTAATTAAATTAATATTCCATCCAGCCATTTCCTTTTTACAATCACCAAGCCCAGAACAGAAGAAGACCTCATAACCTCAGTCATTACTACTGTGTACAGAGATCATGATTGATCAGATATAATATTTAACCATTGTCCGCTACTGTGAGCGCAGTCATTAAGTAATGTCTTTGCTTGTCACTCTCGTTACATGGTTTTTACACACAAACACACGGTACAGAAATGATATATTACTTACGCCCCCCAGGAATACAGCAGAATGAAGACACAAATTGATGTTGAACATCTGCATCCATAGTCTTACACTCATATCTCAGATGGATATTGGGAAATAGTTTTTTTTTTTTACACTACCATCACTAGGAAATATCATGAAGTATGTTTCACTTTTTTTTAGTTTCTTTGATTATTTATCAGAAGAACTACTAATCAGTAATCATGTATATCACACTAATCGTTGACATAAGTATTATTTGATTCGACAAAAAGAACATTGAGCGCAGTTAGCTACATCTTTGCTCTTACCTGAAGATGAAGATTCAAATGGTGTTGTATGGTGAACAACTGCAACGTTCCACTGCAGTTCTCAAATCCGGAAAACACTACCCAAGGCTGTCCGCAGCTCGTGGTCGTGCGGTAGCGTTCTCGCTTCCCACGCCCGGGTTCCCTGGTTCGATTCCTGGCGGAATTGGGGATTTTCTCTGCCTCGTGATGACGGGGTGTTGTGTGCTGTCTTTAGGTTAGTTAGGTTTAAGTAGTTCTAAGTTCTAGGGGACTGATGACCATAGATGTTTAGTCCCATGGTGCTCAGAGCCATTTGAGCCACTACCCTAGGTTATTACTTACCTCTTCATTCGAGCACGGATGAACAGAAAACCGCATCGAGGCTTTTAGCAATAAGAGCTGCAATATTTATCAATGTGTTTTTAACATGTGTTATTGACTTTTAATAAAGGTAACATAAATACTGACTGTTGTAGCGGAATTCCGCTTTATGTAAGACACCCTTGTAGTTCTGTTTTCTCCAGACATGTTTTGGCTATTTTTTATGCTATATTCTTTCCGCTAAACTGTTACATTGTGTGTAGAGGAATGGTCTTAGCTTTTTGGGGTCTACCTCCCATCAGGTAGAAACAGAAAAGTTTGGTGTCTGGATAGCTTGAAGATGGGACATGGAACAATCGTAATATGGTACAAGAACTAGGAAACTCTGTAATTGGTGCCTCTAAGTTTTTTATCTACGTTCCCTTCTCACATGGCGAATCTGTGTTACTTAAATTTCAGTCTTTATTCCTGATCTAGCAGCTTAGCCAAAATGAATCGGTATGTTGCATCTGGTCTCCACAATTTAGCGAAAGTCTTAGGACACAAAATGCTTTCAACAGCTCTATGGTACAAAATGTTGGTCAGAGTTAATGTCCGCGAACTGCAACACACACCACTCGTGAAAGGGTAGTGGTCTACACCGTTACATCACATTGTAGTTTGGTCAAACAGACTTGATCACATAGCCTGATACTTATTGAGCGCTCATAATGGATCGCATTAAATTATATAGTATTATACTCTGCAAAAAATTAAAGAATAGATCCTAAAATTTTCTAATGTCTCTGAATAAGGTTCACACGTATGGTAATATGTCTCTGAACGTCATTGTACACACATAGTTCTTAGCAAAATATTGGCCAGTGATAAAACATTCAGTTTGAATATTTCTAGATTAAAGATAGTCCCTCATTCATTTTATCTACACGCATTATCTATAACTGATGTATTTAAGATAAACTGTAATGCATTTCTTTACAGTAGATACTTGCTTTCTATGGACTGTACCTTCATTTTTATATGCTCATATCTACATCTACTGACTCTGCCTATTGGGATGGATTTTTCCAATCTAAAGAACTTTAAAAAGGGCAATGTAGAGCCCAAGGTATTGAAAAAATCATCATCCATTGACTTAACTTTCGTTAATATTTAAACTTACTTACTCACTAAAGCTGATGTACGCTGAGATCTGGTGAACAGTGTGTGTACTGCTGTAAGAGCCTTCAGTGAGAATATTCTGAGGCTACTACCCTTAGACTAAGAAGAAAACATAATTATATACATATATACATACATAATTATATACATACATACATACATACATACATTAGTTGTTACCCTGCAAGTTTTACTTAAAACTACGTACATATTATTCACAACACAACAATAACAATGATAATAATAATTGTAGGTCATAGCAATGTAAAGCTCAAGTACTGTATGTTTTGCATTTTCTGGTTAAGAAAAATTGAATTCATACAGGAAAAAATTGTGACTAAAGAAAACTTTTCATTACCTTTCAAAATTAAAAATTCGGTTTCTGACAGGATCAGTCTCTGGGATAATAATGCTTTAAGTCCTGGTGTGGGTACACTCCTTTCACCTTCCCACTAGTAGGATAAAACAGTACATGTGCGCTGGTATTTGGTATACGATTATCTGAAAGAATGCCGAGTACATTGGTTGCAATTTCTTGTTCATCCTCCTGATGACGATGACTTGAGGTGACGTCTTCAACGCACTTTTATGCTGCAGGTGACACTTCTGTCCTCCTCAGTTGTCCGTCGCAGTATAGATGTTTTTTTCCTTTCATGGGCCTTGGTAATAATTGCAGCTAATGCTAATCGAACTTTGGCCTCCTTAGACTTTTCGGTATTTTGTATCTCTATTGGACAATTTATCTACTCATTATTTTCCATCTCATTAAACAGCATTTCTGCTGATGTAGCTTTTGTCGAAGTCTAACATACAATGTTGTAAGATTCTTTCAATGGCTTCAACTATTCCACTCACAGTGCATCATTTGGTGGCAAAATAATGTAAATTAATTCTTGAGATGGTATGTACACCACCTAGTTCAATTACGAGTTATTTGCCTCTTCATACCTGTTAGTGTCCTGGAAAGTCCCTTGCGAATCCCGCGTTCAAAGAAGAACAGTATGTCAACATTGGTCAAACTTCTATGTCGATAATGTCCTCTTCTTCACATTGCGTTCAATGAAAACCGTGGTACAGTGCAATAAAAGCAACTACTCTGGCCATCTCAGGACCTGTTTCCTGTCGACCACGTGTGGGAAACTACAGAAAGGGAAGTGTCTCGTGCGATACGCCAACCTACATCTTTTACAGAACTACGTGGGCAGGTCAAATAGGAGTGCCAGGACGTATCCCAGGACACTATTAGCCATCTGAGAACCGCTTGTGCTGTTGATCTGTAAATGTAATTATTTCATGTACTCCTTATGCACTCTTGCAACAATAAATTCGGAGTCAACTGGAAACCCCTAAAACGGTGTACTACTGTTTTGCGATAGTGTATTATTCACACCGTATGTCAAATACAAATGAACCGAAGATACCAGTGGATGCACTGTTCTAGAGCTGTCTTAATGGCACTTTGTATCAGCTTTCGGTAATCTCATAAGCGACCTCTGTTGCTGAAAATGAAGCAGGCTTGTAAAATAGAAAGGGAATTCATGTGTAATTGTGTGGAAAACAAGGAATAACACCGTCGTCTTTACCTGCAGATGTCAACGACGCATTTACTCTCTCTAGGGCGCTTCACTTTCAACCCAAAGCACAGGCACGAGGCCTAATAGTAATGATAAGACTTCTTCTTATTTCTCTGCCTCGTGATGACTGGGTGTGATGTCCTTAGGTTAGTTAGGTTTAATTAGTTCTAAGTTCTAGGGGACTGATGACCATAGATGTTAAGTCCCATAGTGCTCAGAGCCATTTGAACCATTTGAACTTCTTCTTAAACTGTGGCATTACAGCTTATTGGGAAGCTGGTCTCTGTTAGTTATTGCGCTCGATTTGTCCATCTCTTGCAGCTCATTTTCTTCAGGTACTCCATGACTCCATCTACCCACCGTATTCTCGGTCCAAACCGTCGTCATTGACCCCAAATAATATTTAACCTACTTCCATATGAATCATTTATGCCACTGTATGACTCATTTGTGCCCATCTCAATCTGGCTAATGTCATTGTTCTTCTAATAAATAGCTCTTCCTGCCCAGTGTACAGTTCATGGCTGTTCTTTGCCCTTCATCCTTCTCTTTCTGGTTAAGTCAACGATTTTTCCTAGTAACTTTCTCACAATAGCATCTAGTCTTACACTACTTGTTAATGTTAAAGACCGACATTCTGAAGCATGTTAAGCACTCCTCTTATTAGTGTTTTATAAGTGTTTAATTTATTGAAAAAGATAATAGCCTTGCAGTGGTTGTTGCCTGGAGGTAGAATGTGCCACATTAAAACTCGGCGAGAACTTTCCAAATGATTTATTGTTTCCAACCACAGTGCCCCTGTACACCTCGGTTTGTGTCACAGGGTCCCACAATGCTGAGGAAGCACCCCAGTGGCCCATGCAAGACAGTGCTGTGTCGAGCCAGCCTTGGCCGGCCCTCTGACTTCCGATGATGTCAGGAAGGCTGCGCCAGCAGCCGATTCAGTGACCACTGCCCTTGTTGTCTCAGCTCTGCTCCGCCGGGAGCCGTAGGCCAGCCCTGCTTCTTCCTCGCTGGCATAGCTGAGATCGCGGAGGAAATAAGCGCCCACGACCGCCATCCGAATCTGGGACCCTCGCCTTGGGATGTCTCCGGCGCGGGTCGGGAGCTGAGATGACTGCCGGCCATAGTGAGCCAAAGGGTGGCCCGCCGCTGGCTGCCTGCAAACCCCATTCAGCCTCAGAGGGTCGAACCAACAACCTGCCATGGACTAGTGTGCTGGCGCCCCATCTGTTGCTGCGTGTAGCCTGGTGGTGTGACACGCCCTGCCATCCAGGAGAGCTACCACACTTCAATGAATCTCTTTAGAAAACGGCACCTATTTATACTCGGCTGTGCGCCTCTGTTTTGCTAATGCTCCACTTTGGGTCACATGTGCATAACACTTAAGTTGGCCAGTGGCCCCATTCTGCCGGTGACTTGCACCATGGAAACTGCTGTGTGTGCCCTCTCTGGCAGTTTTACACCCCTGTGGCCTCTATTGGCCTTCGCAGCTGCGGGTATTCGTAACTGCGTAACTCACTGCAATCCAGCCTGTACCTGGCTGTAACTTGTGCTAAGAACATCGCACAAAACTAACTTTCCCCATCCTATAACGTGGTGCTACTACAGCCTTAAGGAAAATAGCTTTATGCCACAAAATAACCTCGGTTCTGTACTGTACAGGGGTTGAAAAAAAAAATGGAAACATTGCGAGAAATGGATGCATCAACACAAAGGCAGGTGCTAGCCAAGCGTGCAGGTTACAATGTAGTATCTGACTATGAATGGCACCTGTGCAATACCATTAACACAGCCCTACACATGCTATTGTCAGATGCAGTCTGAACAGTGCTCCACGGAGTTGTGAGTGCATAATGTAAGAGCTAATTCAATTCGAAACTTGGCAAGCTCCTGGTGCTAGTATGGCGGGTATTTCCGAATCATTTTAGCTGAAGTATTTGTTGTTTCAAGAGGCACTATATCAACCACTGTAGCAAGTGGACAGCTAAGATAAGAAGTGAGGAAAACATTCAAATAAGTGATGACCAAAAAAGAAAAAAAAAAAAGAAAACACATAGGGGAAATCGGAAAGCATTATCCGCTAAGTCACAACGTGGACGAAATTAGTTGTGGTGATAGATGGTCACTCAAGAGGATTGTGACGGAAAACAAGGGGCAACAACAGCTGCAGGACTGACAGCACCACATTAACATGAAGGCAGCTCTGTAACTGGGGCAAGCTGGAATTCCAAAATCACTCAACAGTATTGCAGACGTCTGTAACACAGATGCGTGGTTCAGAATCTATAAAACCCGGACATAAGAGCTGCGGAGGAAAGTAATTTGATCAGATGGGTGTCGTTTTAGACTGGTTCAACGTTCTGGCCAGGTTTACATCCCAAGAGTGAATCATTGCGAGGACTCGGTGATTCTTTGGGCAGTATTATCGTGGACTTTGGGTAGCATCTGTGATTGATAATGTAAAATTCTTCGATCCCGGGTGCGAATCCTGCGGCTGCTTAAATTTTAATTAATAATCAGCATTGGTGGTCGAAGACTTCCGTCATAAGCAGTCACCCTCATTCTGCCAACAGCCTTGTCAAAGAGAGTGGACGAGCGGACAGAGTTTCAGGGCACTCTTTTGTCCCGGGGCTGGGAAACTGCGCCTGAAGGCGGAAGAATCAACAAAGATCAACGGCAGGAGGCAATGTAATCCACTGCATTAATGATACGTAAAGTGTATCCATAGGACAGGTGGCCTGTAATTGAATTATGATGATCTCTCCTTAAGCAAAAGATTCAGGAATAGTCCCACATTCGGATCTCTGGGAGGGGACTGCCAAGGGGGAGGCTAACATGAGAAAAAGATTGAATGATCAACGAAATAATAACATTCTACGAGTCGGAGCGTGGAATGTCAGAAGCTTGAACATGGTAGGGAAACTGGGAAATCAGAAAAGGGAAACGCAAAGGCTCAATCTAGATACAGCAGGGGTCAGTGAAGTGAAGTGGAAAGAAGACATGGATTTCTGGTCAGATGAGTATAGGGTAAGATCAACAGCAGCAGAAAATGGTACAACAGGAGTAGGACTCGTTATGAATAGGTAGGTAGGGCAGAGAGTGCATTACTGTGAACAGTTCTGTGATAGGGTTAATCTTATCAGAATCGACAGGTCGACATTACTGAAAGGGTAATACACTATGCAAATGGAGATGAAAATCTAATAGTCATGGGGGAATGGAATGTAATTGTAGGGGAAGGAATAGAAGAAAAGGTTACAGGAGAATGTGAGCTTTGGACAAGGAGTGGGAGAGTAGAAAGATTAATTGAGTATTGTAATAAACTTCAGCTAGTAATAGCGAATTCTCTGTTCAGGAATCACAAAAGAAGGAAGTATACTTGGAAAAGACCGTGTGATATGGGAAGATTTCAATTAGATTACATCCTTTCTTACGGGAGTGCTAGTTCTGCAAGGTTCGCAGGAGAGCTTCTGTAAAGTTTGGAAGGTAGGAGACGAGGTGCTGGCAGAAGTAAAGCTGTGAGTACCGGGCGTGAGTCGTGCTTCGGTAGCTCAGTTGGTAGAGCACTTGCCCGCGAAAGGCAAAGGTCCCGAGTTCGAGTCTCGGTCGGGCACACAGTTTTAATCTGCCAGGAAGTTTCATATCAGCGCACACTCCGCTGCAGAGTGGAAATCTCATTCTGGAAACTTCCCCCAGGCTGTGGCTAGGCCATGTCTCCGCAATATCCTTTCTTTCGGGAGTGCTAGTTCTGCAAGGTTCGCAGGAGAGCTTCTGTAAAGTTTGGAAGGTAGGAGACGAGGTGCTGGCAGAAGTAAAGCTGTGAGGACCGGGCGTGAGTCGTGCTTCGGTAGCTCAGTTGGTAGAGCACTTGCCCGCGAAAGGCAAAGGTCCCGAGTTCGAGTCTCGGTCGGGCACACAGTTTTAATCTGCCAGGAAGTTTCATATCAGCGCACACTCCGCTGCAGAGTGGAAATCTCATTCTAGATTACATCATGGTCAGACAGAGATTCCGAAATCAGATATTGGATTCCAAGACATACCAAGGAGGGGATATAGACTCAGATCACAACATAGTAGTGATGAAGATCAGGCTGAAGCTCAAGACATTAGGCAGGAAGAATAAATACGCAAAGAAGTGGGATACGGAAGCTTTAAGGAATGACGAGATACGTTTGAAGTTCTTTAAGGCTATAGATATAGCAATAAGGAATAGCTCAGTCGGCAGTATAGTTGAGGAATGGACATCCCTAAAAAGGGCGATAACAGAAGCTGGGAAGGAAAACACAGGTACGAAGAAGGTAACTGCGAAGAAACCTTGGCTAACAGAAGGAATAGTTCAATCGATCGTTGAAAGGAGGAAGTTGAAAAATGTTCTGGGCGATTCAACAATGCAGAAATACAAGTCGCTGAGGAATGAAATAAGTAGGAAGTGCAGGGCAGCTAAGACAATATGTCTGCAAAAAAATGCGAGGAAATCGAAATAGAAATGATTGTCGGTAGGACTGACTCAGTATACAGGAAAGTCAAAACAACCTTCGGTCACATTAAAAGCAAGGGTGATAACATTAAGAGTGCAAGGGGAAATCCGATGTTAAGTGCAGACGAAGGAGCGGATAGGTGGAAAGAATACATTCAAAGCCTCTGTGAGGGAAAGGATGATGTGATAGAAGAAGAAACAGGAGAGGAGTTGATTTAGAAGAGATAGGGGACCCGGTATTAGAATCAGAATTCAAAAGAGCTTTGGAGAAGATCAAACAAGGCAGATGGGATAGATAACATTCCATGAAAATTTCTAAAATCGTTAGCGGAAGCAGCAACAAAACGACTATTACGTTGGTGTGTAGAATGTATGAGTCTGGCGACATACCATCTGACTTTCGGAAAAACATCATCCACATAATTCCCAAGACTGCAAGAAATGACAAGTGCAAGTATTGTCGCACAATCAGCTTAACAGCTCAAGCATCCAATATACAGAAGAACGGAAAGGAAATTGAGGATGCGCTAGAAGATGATCAGTGTGGCCATAGGAAACGTAAACACACTAGAGAGGCCATTCTGACGTTTCAGTTAATAAAGGAAGCAAGACTGAAGAAATATCAAGACACGTTCATAGGATCTGTCGACCTGGAAAAAGCTTTCGAGAATGTAAAATGGTGCAAGATGTTCGATATTCTGAGAAAAAGTGTGGGTAAGGTATACGGAGAGACGGAGCTGTAGAAGGCAAAAACTGCAGACGAAGACAGAGACTGGAATACATCCAGCAAATAAAAGAGGACGTAGGTTGCAAGTGTTACTCTGAGATGAAGAGGTTAGCACAGGAGAGGCATTCGTAGCAAGCCGCTTGAAACCAGTCGAAAGAATGAGGACCAAAAAATAAAAAAGAAAGAAAACGTCGTGTTATTCCATAGGCCCCATGGTTACTGTTCAAGTTCGCATTACTGCTAAGGATTATGTCACAACTTTTGGCTCATAGGGTCCAACTCTTTGGTACAATGCTTATTCCACAATGGTTATGCTGTGTTCCAAGACGACAGGTGGCATCGTCCAGGGCTGATTTTGTAAGCACAAGGGTGAACTGTAGCATCCCCCTCGCCACCAAGGACACATAGAAATACTGTTGAGCTTTTGTGGTCCACTCTAGGGAGAAAGGTACGTGATCCATTTCCATTAACTTTACTTGTACATGCCACTATCCTGCAGGAAGAGCGGTACAAAATTCCACGAAAAACCATACAGCACTTCTGTTAACAAAACCGAAACGACTGGACGCTATTTTGAATGCCAATAGTTTTTCTACACCGTACTACCCTCAGTAATGTGTTCATAGCGTTCCCATACTTCTGTGCATCCCCATAAATTTCTTTTCAATTTCATAAGAGGTGTCAGATATTTAAACAGCTAAAGTGTCTCAAAAGAATAACTGGCCAAAATAATAGAGGGTGACCTGTTTTCTTTATGCTATCTCCTAGAGGACATATATTTTTGTTTTCTGTTCAGTGATACCCAAAACCAAGTGACTTTATATACTGAAGAGCCAAAGAAATTGGTACACCTGCCTACTATGGTGTAGGGCCCCCGCGAGCACGCAGAAGTTCCGCAACACGACGCGGCAGGGACTCGTCTAATGTCTAACGCAGTGCTGTAGGGAACTGACATCATGAATCCTGCAGGGCTGTCCATAAATCAGTAAGAGTACGAGGGGTTGGAGAAGTCTTATGAGCAGCACATGGTAGGGCATTAGAGATATGCTCAATAATGTTCATATCTGGGGAGTATAGCGGCCAGCGGAAGTGTTTAAACTGAGAACAGTGTTCCTGGAGTCACTATGTAGCAATTCTGGACGTGTGGTATGTCGCAATCTCATGTTGGAATTGCCCAACTCCGTCGGAATGCACAGTGGACATGAATGGACGCAGGTGATCAGACAGAATGCTTACGTAGGAGTCACCTTTCAGAGTCGTATCTAGACGTATCACGGGTCGCATACGCCCCACACCATTACAGAGCCTCCTCCACCAGCCTGAACTGTCCCGTGCTCACATCCAGGTTCCATGGGTTCATGAGGTTGTCTCCATGCCCGTACACGCCCATCCGATTGATACAATTAGAAATGAGACTCGTCCGACCAGGCAACATGTTTCCAGTCATCAACAGTGCAATGTCGGCGTTGATGGGTCCAGACGAGGTGTAAAGCTTCGTGTCGTGCAGTCGTCAATGGCTTACGAGTCGGCCTTCGGCTCCGAAATCCGATATTGATGACGTTTCGTTGAATGGTTCACACGCTGACCCTTGTTGATGGTCCAGTTGTTAGATCGGTTACTGCTTCTACAGTGTCAGGGCATAAAGATTCAAGTGAGTTTTAACATGGTGTTATAGTCGACGCGACGCACGAGCGATGGGACACAGCATCTCCGAGGTAGCGATGAAGTAGGGGATTTTCCAGTACGAACTTTTCACGAGTGTACCACGATTATCATGAATCCGGTGAAAAGTCAGATCTCCGACATGGCCGCGGCCAGAAAAAGATCCTACATGAACGGGCCCAACAACGACTGAAGAGAATCGTTCATCGTGACGGAAGTGCAACCCTTCCGCAAGTTGCTGCAGTTTCACACTAGCAATACCTCCGCCGCAGAGTGAAAATTTCATTCTGGAAACATGGCTAAGCCATTTCTCCCCAATATCCTTTCTTCCAGGCACGCTAGTCTTGCAAGTTCCGAAGGAGAGCTTCTGTGAGGTTTGGGTGGTAGGAGGCGAGATGTTGCAGTAGGTGAAGCTGTGAGGACGGATCGTCAGTCACTTATTGCCTTACATAGGCTTTGCCGGCCGCTGCCTCGTATTCTGCCTGTTTACATACATCTGTATTTGAATAAGCAGGCCTGTACCACTTTCTTTGGTGCTTCAGTGTATAACGTCGCTCTTATTATTATGGATCACAAGTAACGCATATAGGCGAAAATCGTAATACTAGTAGTGTCCTTTAACTTTTATAAATAAAATAATTGTAGTTACTGGTATCTGCAGATATTTCGGTGGATGTCTATATTGGTGCGGGTTTTTATATGCGACGTAATTATTACTGCAGATATCTGCATTCGTGAAACCGTCTAGGGACAGTCGCATCGTGTGATGTAATCGAGTTCTAGATGAGGACAGTATTACAGAATATGTACTGCCGATAACGCCCTGAGTTGCATATGGAGTTCTCGTGTAATAGTCGGAGCGCACGAGCCCCTGGCTTTGGAAGTGCCGCAGTGGCATTCGCTTAACTTATGGAGGAGTAGATAGAACTCGGAATGCGCGCCGGGCCCGCGAGCTGTTTGTTACGGTTATAGCCCCGGTGAGTTATTCGGCTGCGGCAGCGCCTTTAATTGAATCTCATACATCAGGCTCCGAGGGCGACAGACCCGATGAATTGACTTCCCATCCGAGGTTTGATTTAGGGGCGCGTTGCATGTTGCAGTTTAGCCGCCAAGGTGTGTGCAGCCGCGGCGGCTCACCAGTGGTGTGAGGGGTGGAGGGGGAGGGAGGGGGTGGGGTGGAGGAAGGCGGTCTGCGTTTGATTTAGGGCAGCTAATTACCAACAGCAGGCGCTAGAGCGCCGGACGCGGTGCGTCGTGGCGGGTCAGGGCCATGACGCCACGATATACTGACGCGTCAGGTGCTCGTCGCAGGTGGCTCAGATGGGGTGCTCTTTGGAGCAGTCCATCTACAGAGGTGCCATGTTGGGTACGTTCTCGTTGTTGTTTCGGTCTTCAGTGTGAAGACTGCTGTAGCTCAGAATGAAATTTTCATACCGCAACGATATGTGCGTTGATATGGAAGTTCCTGGCAGATGAAAACTGAGTGCCAGACAGAGACTCAAACTCAGGACCCTTGCCTTTCGCGACCAAGTGCTCTACCTACTGAGCTACCCGAGAACGATTCACTATCCGTCCTCACAGCTTCACTTACGCCAATATTTCACGTCCTACCTCCCAAACTGTGTGCCCGACCGAGACTCGAACTCGGGACCTTTGCCTTTCGCGGGCAAGTGCTGTACCATCTGAGCTACCGAAGCACGACTCACGCCCGGTCCTCACAGCTTTACTTCTGCCAGTATCTCGTCTCCTACCTTCCAAACTTTACAGAAGCTCTCCTGCGAACCTTGCAGAACCAGCACTCCTGAAAGAAAGGATACTGCGGAGGCATGGCTCAGCCACAGCCTGGGGAATGTTTCCAGAATGAGATTTTCACTCTGCAGCGGAGTGTGGGCTGATATGAAACTTCCTGGCAGATTAAAACAGTTTTAATCTGCCAGAAAGTTTCATATCAGCCCACACTCCACTGCAGAGTAAAAATCTGATTCACAGAAACTCTCCTGCGGAACTTGAAGACTAGAGTGGGTGAAAGAAAGGATATTGTGAAGAAGTGGCTTAGCCATGTTTCTAGAATGAAATTTTCACTCTGCGGCGGAGGTAGTGCTAGTGTGAAAATTCCCGGCAGATTTCTACGTTAGCCTATCTAGTGCAAAGCTCTTGAAACCTATACTGACGGGAAAAAAATTCGCAACAAGAAAGAAAGAAGAGTAATTAAATTTCGGGAATGCTTTTGTCTGGGTAGCATATGTAAGTCAGTAACATTGCAAGGCAGGTTAATGTAAGCAGGAGATTTGCCATTGCAAATGTAAAATGCTGGCACAGTAACAGACGGTGTAACCGCCAGAATGTTGAATGAGAGCATGGAAACGTGCACGCATTGTGTTCTACAGACGCCGGATGTCAGTTTGTGGAACGGCGTTTCACACCTGTTTCACTTGGATGGTCAACAGACCGACGGTTAATGCTGTTTGTAGAAGATGCTGAAGTTTTCCTCCGATGATGTCTCATATGTGCTCGATTTGAGATAGTACTACTGACTGAGCAGGCCTAGGTAACAACTCTACACTCTGTACGTAATAGTGCTGGAAAACACTCACTCGGATGCCGTTCATTAATGGCATCACAATAGGTCGAATCACCAGACTGACGAACAAATTTGCAGCCAGGGTGCTTGCGATAGCCACGATACTGCTCGCGCTGTCGTACGAGATAGCACCCCAGACCACAATTCCTGGTGTAGGTTCAGTGTGTCTAGACCACAGACATGTTGATTAGAGGCCCTGAACTGGATTCCTTCTAATTAACAGAAGGTCATCACTCGCACCATGACCGAACCAGCTTTCATGGTACAAACACATCGGACTTCCACCCTGCTCATCAATGAGCTCTCGGTTGGCACTCACGAAGTGCCAAATTGCGGTGGTTTGGGATCGGTGGAATGCACCCTAAAGGTCGTCCGAGCTGTCCTTGATGTAAGCGATATGTAACAGTTCGTTGCGTCACTGTGGTGCTAATTGCTGCTCATCATATTGCTGCTGCAAATGTAGTACGATGCGCCACACCCTTACACCGAAGACGATTGTCTTCCCTCTCGGTAGTGGCCTTCCAGAGCCCGGTCTTCCTGCGACCGAACATTCTCGTGACCACGCTGCCACCAGTCATGTACAGTGGCTACGTTTCTGTCAAGTCTTTCTGCAGTTTCACAGAAGGAACATTCAGCTTCTCGTAGCCCTATTACCCGACCTCGTTCAAACTCAGTGATATACTGATAATGGCGGCTTTATCGTCTTAAAGGCGTTCTTGACTAACATCAACTGAGCAAGCGCAATCTCAGAGGTAACTAACGCTCAAGAACGCTACAACGTGTATTTAAAGCAAACGTAATTTTCATCCTCATAATGGCACTACTAGCGCCACTCTAACGCGGCTGGTGCGAAATTTGAATAGAAATCATCTTTCAGATGTAGAAAGACGACTAGGAACTTTCATTTATGTCGCACAATGACTTCTTCTTGCTGCAGCTTCCTCCGTCAGTGTACAACCGACATATACGTGAATCTCCTTTCAGCAGTCCAGTCGTTATCTCTCCTACGATTTGTAGCCCTACACAAATCTCTCCAGCGTCAAACTGACTATTCATTGACGCCTCAGGTTGAGTCCTGTCTGCCACATCCTTCTTTTAGTCAGGCTCCGCCACAACTTTATTTTCTCCCCATTTACATTCAGTAGCTACACAATGATTATCCCGAGCTACCGATTTAACCATCTGGATCGGATGACATAGCTGTGGTATTTCACAGAGATTTTGCTAAATGTATTTCTCTACTTCTACCAGTAGTACATCGTACTACTGGAACAATGAACAGCCATTGGGAAAAAGCACTGATCATTCTCGTTTTCAGAGAGTATCGCGAAACTGATGGTCGTAAATATAGGCGTACTAGGTGACAAACCATAGATGCCAGGTTATTTATTTTGCCAGTTTTCTATCATAAATAAAAACAAAAAAATGAACTTCGTATATAGTACAATATCGATAACATTTCATTTTCATTTATTCATGATCACGCCTTTGAAAAGTACGTTGGACGCAGCTTCTTCGCGTGTCTGCAACGCGACTTTGTAAGCGTTTCTATGTCAACGTCTCTTCGCAGCTCTGCAGATGGCTATTGTTTTCGCCTACAGCTGTTTGCGTTTCGCATTTAAAAGCTGTCAAAAGCGCTGCCAGGTTTCAGGGAGTTCCTTAAGGTGAGTCGACTGTAGGAGTGTCTTAGTAAAGTACATATGTAGGGAGGTGGTTCTTACCCCACAGAGATTGGTATCTGATAGTAAGGGATACGTGTAACGAGTTTGGTTGAAATCGGTCAAGTGGTTACGAGGACATGTCGAACACACATACGCACATACATACATAAATTTTGTATATACATTTTAATGTATCCTTTGTCTGGCAGTAAATAGCAAATATAAGTGATAGAGACAAATCCGCTCAGTGATATGAGGTGCATTAGTAAAGGTTTTGTCATTCAAAGGACACACCACAAAAGCGAAAGCAGCATGTATTTGCTCATTGATGTCAAGTGCATAAGTAAAGGTTTGATATTCAAAGAACACGCCACAAAAGCAATAGCAAGATGTAAACCTCATCGTCCACTTAACTAAATGACCTGTCTGATGCTCATTTAAATTGCGAAAAATAAAATATATATTCCCACTCATCGCCTATTTTATCAGGCCGTGGATGTTGAAGAACGTTCAGTTCTTCGATAAACGCGTTGACCATGAAAAGTATTACCCTAATTGTCATTTTAAAATGTGGTATCAAAACTAATTCGGACGTCGTAAAACACGTTGCAGGTTCTCATCGAAATGAAATGTTCAAATAGTAAGACGTGGTCCCCGATGAATCTGTTAGCTTTCTATGAAGGTACGTCATCCTTTCTGAAAGGTATTCTGATAGAATAGAAAATGCACAACACGAAAACAGATGTGAGGAATCTATAGGTGATTGCATTACTGCTAGACGCTTTTGGTAACTATGCCCAGTTTGTCTGTACAGCGAAATGTAACAAGTGAGAGTGTTTAACGGGGAGAGCTTCTTCTCTCAACGAACTTCTACTGTTTAACAACTGACTGACAGTTTTTTACATATCGATGCAGTTATCAAAATTTTATTCTTTTACATAAATTGTCCTTGTCATTTTATTCTTGTTGATTTGTCTGTTTCCTTCTTATATTGCTCATGAATGGGTTTCGCAGGTTATGGTGAGAACTAATCGTTAAGAAAAAAATTCGGTACGTAGCGTCGTTTCCAACTTGATTAGCTTCGAAGTTAGCCAATCAGGCCGTTGCGCACTGAGATTCCAACGGCCCTCCAGAAGCGGTATCGCCAAACGGCTTCTAAGTTTGGTTTCCTAAAACCGAACAAGAGAGTGACATAAAAAGTTGACGTGGGACGGTAGTAAGGATGATGGCTAAGCGGCCTCGTGTGTACCGTCTACGCTATGATAACAACACCATTTGCATCTGGCAGGCCGCTTGAATTTGCCCGCTCAATGGCTTCAAGCCTAACTTCAATGATAATTAACTTGGAAACTGCGCAACATATTTGTTAACAATTATTTCTCGGTATAACGTACCCTGCAACATCCTTGCAAGATTTTCAGTCTGTTTCTGACCACGCTGTATAAATACATGGCGTAGAAGATAATGTAAGAAGTCCTATGAGCCTCTTTTAGACAATACTGTGTCTGTATGACAATTACAGTACCAAAAGACTGAAACGCCAAATGACTTACCGAAGCTCGATGCTTGTGCAAATATTGGCAGTTGACTCTGAACGTAAATAAATGTAACGAATTGCCCTTAAATAAAAGAAGACATCCATTTTTACTCGATTACTCTCTTGGTGAAAAGTCATTGGAAGAAGTAACGAATGTCAAATACCTGGGAGTAACCATCAGGACTGACTTCACGTGGAATTACCTCATAAAAAATGGAAAAATAACAAGTGCCAGGTTGAGATTCACTGGAAGCATCTTAAGAAAATCTGATTCATCTACGGAAGCAATGGCTCACAAAGCATTTGTTTGGCCGAATCTTGATTACTGTTCGTCAGTGTTACCTACTGACATTATCAAAAGTAATTGAGGAGATCCAACGAAGAACGGCACGTTTCGTCCCGGGCATCTTTTAGTAAGCGCGATGTTGTTACGGAGGTGCTCAACAAACTCCACTGGGAGACGCTACAAGAGAGACATTGCATTGTGTATTACGGATAGGGTAACTGTTGAAATACTGAGATCGTCTCCGAAGAAGAGTTGGGGAACATATTAATTATTTCCACGTGTTTCGCCAAATGAAAACGAGTAGAAAATCTAAGAAGTTAGAGATCCTACAGAAATTTTTCGACAGTCTTTCTTCCCACGCACCTTTCGCGAATGGAATAGAGGTGTAGAGTCTATCCTCGATTTTAATTTCTCTTTATTAGAAGTGGTTTCCTTGGAATTACTAGCATGTATTTTATGTTCTTGTAGTTTCGACTATTGACAGTTATTTTGCTGCGCGGGCTGCCGAAACTTATCAATTACTTTCAGTATCATTTACTGATTTAATTTCGTGATCAAATTAGTAAATGTGATACTTAAAGATCTGTAACTTCTATTTGCCCCTTGTGATTTTTTACGGATTTTATTGGTTTAATTTTGTGGTCTAGATGCAATGTCATTACCCACATACTAGCGTAAATGCACATTGCAAAGAATTTATACAGTGTTTTTAACCAGTATGTTTCCTTAATATGCAATTAATGCTTGCTTGTTGCCCAACGACAATACAACACTATTTACTGTTTAGCAACGGATAACGAAAACCTCCTGAACATAATTTAGTACTACATCCACGTCACCACACACAACATTAAAAAATAGACCAATTTACTGTGGTGAAGTTGGCATCACTACATAAACTGGTCTTCATACTGCTGTAGTGCTGCAGTTCCGTTTCTTTCCTCCGTCACACGCACGAGGTGTATGTCACCATATTCTGCACACGTCAAACCAGGCATACTGTTCCACGGCTAGCACAACAGGGCTGATACGTAGATCTCTGAAGACAGAGGTTAGGGAGAACTGAGCCATACTCATACCATCAACAGCGACTACAAATATAAATTAAAACATCTCAGCTACAATCATGATACACATTGCAACTTCGTATATTTACACTAATGTTCAAGTACACTTAGCACAATAAAAACAAATATTAGCTTAATTGGGGTAATCTACTGAAGGGACTCGTATGGAACCAACCACAGCACACCAAATGTTCTTTATACTAAAACACACCATTATTTTGAGTCTCGTTATTTAAGATTATGCGAGTCCTTCCGCCCCCTCCCTCTCCAAGAGCATGTGCTCGTATTTTATTTATGTTTCTTAAGAAAGCTTTTGAGAATAATATTAAAACTGAGGCTAAAGATAGTAGAAAATCATAAGTATCATTTTGCACTAAAGTTATGCAAGTGTGACACGTAACGACTTTTTATCTAAGGTTCGCTGTTGTTATGACCAGCTGTAAGATAACATACACTGATGCTGACGTGAGATGCTGTCAGATGTTGGACAACACTTCATGCTGGGTACCTCGTAGGGCATTTAGCAGCAGATGAAGCGATGTGTCGACAATGAAGGTGGTCAATAAACATAGACGTCTACAAAAAGATAGGTTTCTCTACACTGTGTATGAACGCCTGTCTTCACATTGTGTTACCTGGGTAACATTTACAATAATCATTTTTTTAGGTGTATTGAAACTAGTATACTCAAGCTGCAGGTTATTCCTCATTTGTATCTTTACAAATGTTATGTTTGTTTGTTGTGGTCTTCAGTCCTGAGACTGGTTTGATGCAGCTCTCCATGCTACTCTATCCTGTGCAAGCTTCTTCATCTCCCAGTACCTACTGCAACCTACATCCTTCTGAATCTGCTTAGTGTATGCATCTCTTGGTCTCCCCCTACAATTTTTACCCTCCACGCTGCCCTCCAATACTAAATTGGTGATCCCTTGATGCCTCAGAACATGTCCTACCAACCGATCCCTTCTTCTGGTCAAGTTGTGCCACAAACTCCTCTTCTCCCCAATCCTGTTCAGTACCTCCTCATTAGTTATGTGATCTACCCATCTAATCTTCAGCATTCTTCTGTAGCACCACATTTCGAAAGCTTCTATTCTCTTCTTGTCCAAACTATTTATCGTCCATGTTTCACTTCCATACATGGCTACACTCCATACAAATACTTTCAGAAAAGACTTCCTGACACTTAAATCTATACTCGATGTTAACAAATTTCTCTTCTTCAGAAACGCTTTCCTTGCCATTGCCAGTCTACATTTTATATCCTCTCTACTTCGACCATCATCAGTTATTTTGCTCCCCAAATAGCAAAACTCCTTTACTACTTTAAGTGTCTCATTTCCTAATCTAATACCCTCAACATCACCCGACTTAATTCGACTACATTCCATTATCCTCGTTTTGATTTTGTTGATGTTCATCTTATATCCTCCCTTCAAGACACCGTCCATTCCATTCAACTGCTCTTCCAAGTCCTTTGCTGTCTCTGACAGAATTACAATGTCATCGGCGAACCTCAAAGTTTTTATTTCTTCTCCATGGATTTTAATACCTACTCCGAATTTTTCTTTTGTTTCCTTTACTGCTTGCTCAATATACAGATTGAATAACATCGGGGAGAGGCTACAACCCTGTCTTACTCCCTTCCCAACCACTGCTTCCCTTTCATATCCCTCGACTCTTATAACTGCCATCTGGTTTCTGTACAAATTGTAAATAGCCTTTCGCTCCCTGTATTTTACCCCTGCCACCTTTAGAATTTGAAAGAGAGTATTCCAGTCAACATTGTCAAAAGCTTTCTCTAAGTCTACAAATGCTAGAAACGTAGGTTTGCCTTTCCTTAATCTTTCTTCTAAGATAAGTCGTAAGGTCAGTATTGCCTCACGTGTCCCAGTATTTCTACGGAATCCAAACTGATCTTCCCCGAGGTCGGCTTCTACTAGTTTTTCCATTCGTCTGTAAAGAATTCGTGTTAGTATTTTGCAGCTGTGGCTTATTAAACTGATTGTTCGGTAATTTTCACATCTGTCAACACCTGCTTTCTTTGGGATTGGAATTATTATATTCTTCTTGAAGTCTGAGGGTATTTCGCCTGTTTCATACATCTTGCTCACCAGATGGTAGAGTTTTGTCAGGACTGGCTCTCCCAGGGCCGTCAGTAGTTCCAATGGAATGTTGTCTACTCCGGGGGCCTTGTTTCGACTCAGGTCTTTCAGTGCTCTGTCAAACTCTTCGCGCAGTATCGTATCTCCCATTTCATCTTCATCTACATCCTCTTCCATTTCCATAATATTGTCCTCAAGTACATCGCCCTTGTATAGACCCTCTATATACTCCTTCCACCTTTCTGCTTTCCCTTCTTTGCTTAGAACTGGGTTTCCATCTGAGCTCTTGATGTTCATACAAGTGGTTCTCTTATCTCCAAAGGTCTCTTTAATTTTCCTGTAGGCAGTATCTATCTTACCCCTAGTAAGATAAGCCTCTACATCCTTACATTTGCCCTCTAGCCATCCCTGCTTAGCCATTTTGCACTTCCTGTCGATCTCATTTTTGAGACGTTTGTATTCCTTTTTGCCTGCTTCATTTACAGCATTTTTATATTTTCTCCTTTCATCAATTAAATTCAATATTTCTTCTGTTACCCAAGGATTTCTACTAGCCCTCGTCTTTTTACCTACTTGATACTCTGCTGCCTTCACTACTTCATCCCTCAAAGCTACCCATTCTTCTTCTACTGTATTTCTTTCCCCCATTCCTGTCAATTGTTCCCTTATGCTCTCCCTGAAACTCTGTACAACCTCTGGTTCTTTCAGTTTATCCAGGTCCCATCTCCTTAAATTCCCACCTTTTTGCAGTTTCTTCAGTTTTAATCTACAGGTCATAACCAATAGATTGTGGTCAGAGTCCACATCTGCCCCTGGAAATGTCTTACAATTTAAAACCTGGTTCCTAAATCTCTGTCTTACCATTATATAATCAATCTGATACCTTTTAGTATCTCCAGGGTTCTTCCATGTATACAACCTTCTATCATGATTCTTAAACCAAGTGTTAGCTATGATTAAATTGTGCTCTGTGCAAAATTCTACCAGGCGGCTTCCTCTTTCATTTCTTAGCCCCAATCCATATTCACCTACTATGTTTCCTTCTCTCCCTTTTCCTACACTGGAATTCCAGTCACCCATAACTATTAAATTTTCGTCTCCCTTCACAATCTGAATAATTTCTTTTATTTCATCATACATTTCTTCAATTTCTTCGTCATCTGCAGAGCTAGTTGGCATATAAACTTGTACTACTGTAGTAGGTGTGGGCTTCGTATCTATCTTGGCCACAATAATGCGTTCACTAAGCTGTTTGTAGTAGCTTACCCGCGTTCCTATTTTCCTATTCATTATTAAACCTACTCCTGCATTACCCCTATTTGACTTTGTGTTTATAACCCTGTAATCACCTGACCAGAAGTCTTGTTCCTCCTGCCACCGAACTTCACTAATTCCCACTATATCTAACTTTAACCTATCCATTTCCCTTTTCAAATTTTCTAACCTACCTGCCCGATTAAGGGACCTGACATTCCACGCTCCGATCCGTAGAACGCCAGTTTTCTTTCTCCTGATAACGACATCCTCTTGAGTAGTCCCCGCCCGGAGATCCGAATGGGGGACTATTTTACCTCCGGAATATTTTACCCAAGAGGACGCCATCATCATTTAATCATACAGTAAAGCTGCATGCCCTCGGGAAAAATTACGGCCGTAGTTTCCCCTTGCTTTCAGCCGTTCGCAGTACCAGCACAGCAAGGCCGTTTTGGTTATTGTTACAAGGCCAGATCAGTCAATCATCCAGACTGTTGCCCTTGCAGCTACTGAAAAGGCTGCTGCCCCTCTTCAGGAACCACACGTTTGTCTGGCCTCTCAACAGATACCCCTCCGTTGTGGTTGTACCTACGGTACGGCTATCTGTATCGATGAGGCACGCAAGCCTCCCCACCAACGGCAAGGTCCATGGTTCATGGGGGGGGGGGGGGGGGGGACAAATGTTATAGAAAATGCAAAATTAAAACACTTTCAAGGAAGATCATTTAAATGAGATTGAACATAATGATATTTCTAATTTATATTCGGGTTACTCAGGTAACCACATATTACCATTAGAATAGGTATGAAGTTCACAAAAAATACATTATTTTATATAACATATTGATAGCTTCATTATTTATTAGACAACCGAGTAATAATATAACAGATATAGTCATAGATATTTGGAAAATATGTCAATTCATTACCATATGTGACAGGGTAAATTACACAATATTATATAGCTACCATATTTTACTGCTTGTTACTATGAAAATCAAACTTGGAATTGTTATTTATTCACAAAGTCCATAAACTGTTGTTGTAATTCAATGCTCACCACATATTGGTTTTTAACACTACATGCAACTTCTTCTTCTTTTCGACTTTCTTTTGTTTGACTGAGATGTGCATTCAAAACAGCTACAACGATTTTCATCCGTCCAGAAGCATCTCGGTTTGGCTGAGCCTCACCTTGTTCAGGAACAAAAATTAGAGGTCCTCCTATCTTGCGCTCAATACCCGATTTCACGGAAAATTTTCTCAAGCAATTAGTGTTTCATGATCTAGATTTAATGAAAAGCACTGCCAAATGTATTTCCAGAACCAGTAGAAACAATCTGCGTCTGTGAGTGACATCATTTGCTTGACAAATAATTAAGCCATCAATATCCAGAATATTGTTAAAAAGTGTTGGAGGCCATCTCTGTGTCGTCCTTCTTGCACTGTAATGAGAACACATCCTGTCCATATTATCAACGTCTCCTTTCGTGCTGTTATAATAACGTATAACATCTGGCTTTGAAGGTGGGCCAGAAGTGGACGCATCTTAATGCATTGTGGATAACCACTGCTTTCTTCTTCCTTTGAATATATGAACACAGAGAAACGTTATATTCACTGAATCCAAATAGAGGCGACAGTTCTTGGCGTATAGATGAACGTTGATTTCTAGCGGTATATAGGGTTTGTTTCTTTTCACAGCACCAGCTATGGACAAATCCCAAGTTATCAACAGCCTTACTAATGGTAAAGTTGTGAAAAGATTGTCAGTGACTATATTTGTGGCAGTCCCTTTGAAATGGTAACATAAATCTTTTACTGCCATCTCCACTTGATTAGCTTCTCTTCCGGAAGCAGATTCACATGTATAAATTTGCCCAGTTATTGGATAAGACTTTCGCGAATCACAAATCCACCAAACCTTTAAGCCATATTTGGCTGACTTTGAGGAGATGTATTGAATGAATTTGGTCCTTCCTTTGTAAGGAAAACGCTGCTCATTAGCAGTGAGGCAATCAGAGGGAACATAGTTTTTACGAAGATTGGAATTTAGCATTACAAATATGTCAGGCATTGGAGCAGCTTCATCAATTTTCAGATGTTCAACCCTAGTGTTCACATTGTCAAAGCTTGTAAATCAGCTTATCTGTCAAGAGCTGTTGAGGAGTAAGCTTGGACGACACAATACGAATGCATTTGTTTTCCACATTTCCTCTGTGTGTTGGTTACAGAATATTACTCCAGTGTAATCAGTATACCCAAATATACACCCAATTCTTCAGTTGTCAGTGGCTTCCACAATTTTACTGCTCCTTCTGGTTTCACGTACTATTATATCATACATTTCTTCTGTTAATATACTTTTGAAGATGCCTTTTATAGAGAGAAGTTTTGTTGTGCATGTTGGACCAGCCGTCTCCGGCAAAATATTATGCTCCAGAAACATTATTAACCCAAAATGTTCCTTGTGTCATTTAGTTCCATCTTTACCACGTAGAATGATTGCCAAAGATACAGGCGCTTCATTGTTTTCGACGGTTCTGCCATTTCCATCACTATATTATCACTTGTCTCTCTTTCAACTTCAACATCACTACAAGCACCAACAGTATCTTCACTATCTCTAGCTGCAGCATCTTCTTTTCTCGGAATCCATTAGTCTGTAGAGTCCTCGTCACTGAAATCTGTAGCGTCATCCTCTTCTGTATTAACACTAGACAATAGCTTTCTACTGTACTCTTCTTCCGCTCCATAGCTTAATCTGCTGTATACAGACTCAGAGAGTTCCAGTTTGCCATGCATGAGAATCCAGAGTTGAGGTTCACAGCAGCAAAGCTTACAGCATAATGAACACTTCATAACGTTGCGCAACAATAGCCAGCAACTACTAGAATGACTTGTTGCAACTATTTAGCGTATACCAAGAGCTGAGTGTTGCCAACCGTGACAGTATGACAATAAATTAATTGGTCTACGTCGGTAACCTGGTTATAGGACTAAGTATAACTTTTTGAGTGTGAACACAAGGGTCAATAACTGAGATACACATAGCTTCGTGTAACTGTGGGTTGTTCTGAGGTGCTGAGTTATGTACAAGTGCAAGTAAGGCTCTTCGTAAAAACAAGTAGTCTTGAAGGCTAATACACTTAGACAGACCTGACTATTAGTAATGTTTTTTGGCGACAAGCAAAGTCCTTGTATTTTACTCATTGCAGTCTTCTGTTTTAATTCTGAGAAGTCTATATAGGCACTGCATCAGGGGCAAAGCTCTAATAGTAGCTGCTTAAAGCCACGCGCCGGCATATCAGAGTTGCATCGAGTAAGGTCATCATGTCAATTTAGCGTCCTCTAGTGGCGTGTATGTTTGGCGCCCCCTCCCCCTTCCCATCGGAGACCACGAGCGATGGAGGAACGATCAACCGGACAGCGCGTAGGCGACAGGTTAAGAGTGACGTCTTTCGTGTAGCTGTGAGCAGCTCGCGACGTGCCGCGTGCGATCGACGAATATCGCATCGATACGGCAAGAAGTATCGACGTTACTGTAGAAATATCGGTTGGAAAGTCAGTACTCTAAATGCATAATGCCACAATCCCACTTGCTGCAATGTGGTTGCACTGGGGAACAAGACACGAGTAGGAAACGCCTGGCTCGTAACATCGTGTTCGATTTACTCAGACGGGTGTATATGGTTTCGAGAGGTTGGTATAGTAAACACCTTAGATATATCTGTACACCGTTGACTACCATAAGTCACAGAGTTCACTCCATTTGAGCTGTCGTAATATGACTTTGCGAGGGTTTGGATGGTCCTCATACCAGACTACATGTGCGTCAATAGCTGCCTGGAGACACTGGTGCCAGTTATTGTAGGAATGTCGTAAGAGCGTCGCCTTGCTAACGAAGCAACCAGCATTCAGATCCATCTCCGCTCTATGGAATCAGGGATGAACTTTTCACACACGACCAACAAAAAGTCATAACTCGAACCCGGGCTGCGAGTAAAATCGTTTTCACTTATATTTAAGAAAAGGAGTAGGAAGGATTGTAGAAACTGCAGGAGAGTCACAGTGGTACCACACTATGTCAAGGTATATATGGAAAGATCCTGGAGAGCAGAAACCGCACTAGGGTGGAGAACAAATTGAGAGAGAAACAGCTAGGCTTCAGAATTTGGAGGTCAACTGTTGACCTCATATTTTCCGTGAGGTTCTTCCAGGAGCACCACTATGAATATGGGAAGACTTTGGTATTGCCTTTCATGGCATAAAAAAAGGCTTTGATAGTGTCTGTGGAAGAAAGGTGTGGGAACCACTAGAAAAGAAGGAAATGAAGAAAGAGATAACAAGCAGGATGGACGAGATGTACTGTGGAAGTCTGAGTTGTGTGAAAGTGAGAAATGGAAGGACGGATTGGCTACAGCAAACAACTGGTGGTAAACAGAGCAGTGCATTGTCATCTCTCCTCTCCATTGTGGTTTCGGATCATATGATGACTAAGGAGACAGAAACAAATGGAGAAGGCAAGATGAAAGCAATAGTGTTTGCAGATGACTTGAAGATCAGGGGAAACAGGGAGGAGGAGATTTGGGAACAAATGGATCCTTGGGAAGAGCCCGTGAGGCAAATGGTATGAAATTTAATGTAAACATCCTGGTTTCCACTAGAAAGAAAGATATACCAGCTACTGTAATAACGACTGGAGATGAACAGTTGGAGATGGAGGAAAGAGTCAAGTACGTGGAAAGTGTGACAGAGGAAACTCGAAGAAATGAGAAATGGATCAGTGACCGTAGGAGATAGGTAGAAACACTCCTGTGAAGTGTTAGGAGCCTAGATTGAAACTAAGACGACCCACAGAAAAGAAGAGAAGTAATGTATAGAAATTAATACATCCAAATTCTGACCTATACATACGATATCTGGGTAATGAAGAAAGGAGATTAAAGCATGAGATATGAAATTCCACAGAATTACAAAGGAGCAACAAGGAGAGAGAGAGAATGAAGAATGAAAGGGTAAGGTAAATCGTGGAGGAGGAACCGTTGCAGAGCTGGATAGAAACATCAAGGTTAAGATCGCGTGGGCACATGAAGAGAATGGAAAACGAGAGGATTCCCATGAAGATACATGAGTTCTGCAGTAAATTTTAGCTAGTAGTAGTGAATATTTCCTTCAAGAATTAAGAGAGTAAGAGGTATACTTGGAGAAGACCCGGAGACACGAGAAGATTTCCGCTGGAATACATGATTGTGAAAAGGAGATTCCAAAATCATATTTAGTACTGTAAGGCGTACCCAGCAGCAGAGACAGAGTCAGTTCATAAGAAAGTTATGTTGAATAGTAGACTGAAGTTAAAGAGAATCATACGGAAGAATCAGTGTGGAAGGAAGTCTAATACTGAAGCACTGAGGAATGATGAGAAAAGTCGGAGGTGGGCACTGTGATAAGGAATGTCAGAGTAGGTATTTCAGCTGAAGAGGAGTGGGCATTTCCAAAAAATGGCATTCACAGAAGTTGGACAGTCCTTGGGTGACGGAATAAGTACTTTAGCTGCTCGACGAAAGAAAACAAAAATGTTGAGCAGAATTCACGAATATAGAAATACAATGCACTTGGGAATAAAATACACAGGAAGTGCAGGGAACCTAAGGCGAAATGGCTTCAAGCAAAATGTTGAGAAATTATCGTCAGAAGAACTGACTCAGGATATAGAAAAATCAAAACAACCTTCAGTGAAATTAAAGGCAAAGATAGTAACATTAAGAGTGGTATGGTAATAGCACTACTAAATACAAACAAAAGAGCGGGAAGGTGAAAATAGTACATTGATCGCTGAGGAGGAGGAGGATTTATCAGATGACTTGATTGAAGAAGAAACTAGAGTCGGTAAGGAAGAGATAGTGGATCAAGAATTACAGTCAGAATTTTTTTTAAAAAAAAGAAAGAAACCTCTGAAAAACTTGAGAAAAAATAAAGCAGAAGGACATAAAATATTCTATTTCTAATCTCAATGATGGAAATGGCAACCAAATGGCTATAAAAGTTAGTGTAAACTATCTACGAGCTTTTTACTGTACCATCAGACTTTCGGAAAAAGATTATTCGGATAATTCCGAAGTTAGCAAGGGCTGATAGACGCGAGAACTCTCGTATCGACAGCTTAACAACTCATGCTTCGAGGCTAATGAAGGGAATGATATACATAGGGATGGAAAGGAAAATTGAGGATCTGTTACGTGACTTTCAGTTGTTGTTTCGGAAAGTAAACTCACTACAGAGACAGTTGTGCCTTTGCTCTTGATAATAGACGCAGTACTGAAGACAAATCCAGAAACGACATAAAGTGTTTCATTCTAGAAAAAGTGTTCGGCAATGTGAAACGGACCAAGATGCTCGCAACTTTGAGAAAAATGGGTATAAGCTACAGGAAATGACGGCTGATGTGTAAATGTAGGAGAATCGAAAGGGAATAGTAGAATTGGAAAACAAGCACGAAATGCTCGGATTACGAAGGTTGTAGCCTTTTGCCCCTGCAGTTCAACCTATGAATCTAAGAAGCGATGACAGAATAAGTTCAAGATGCTGCTTCTATACTCACCGAAAGTGAAGAGAATTGCAGTATCGGCTAATCAGTACAGACTATTGACTGAGTATAAACCGAGAAAACGTGAGAGTTACGAAAAGTAGCAGAAACGAGAATAGCAACAAAGTTAACATAAAATTTGATGATCACGAAGTATACAAAATTAAGGGATTCTGTTACCTGGGAAACAAAAAAAAGGAGAAGAAGAAGAAAGAAACAAAACATGATGGACAAAGAAATGAGGAAAGGAAGACTTAACAACCGCACTAGTACAGGCGAAAAGGGCATTCCTGTGCAAGAGGTGTCTACTGGTATGAAACATAGGACTTAACTTGAGTGTTGTGTGATGTCCTTAGGTTAGTTAGGTTTAAGTAGTTCTAAGTTCTAGGGGACTAATGACCATAGATGTTAAGTCCCATAGTGCTCAGAGCCATTTTTGAACTTAACTTGAGCAACAAGATTCTAAAAATGTATGTTCTAGCACAACACTGTACGGTAGCAAACAATAAATAGTGGCCAACCCGGAGCAGAAGATAATCGAAGCTTTTGAGATGTAGTACTACATAAGACTGTTGAAAAGCAAGTGAACTAGTAAGATGTTGAATCAGGGGTTTCTCCATAGAATCGGCGATGGAAGGAAAGTACGGAAAACACTGATAAGAAAACGAGACACGATGATAGCACATGTGTCAAGGCATCAGCGAATATTCTCCATGGTGTTAGAGGGAGCTTTAGAGGGTAAAAAATGTAAAGAAAGAAAGAGATTGGAATTCATACAATAAAAAATTACGGACGGAGAGTCTAAGTGCTACCCTGAGATGAAGAGATTGGTGAACCAGACCAGACTGAAGACCCCTCACAAAAAAAAGAAAAAACAGTCGAGATATGATATCGAGCCTGAGTGTTCGTCAAACCAGAAAACCAAATACATTTACGTGCATTCCAGTGAACACGAATGTTGTCACATTGGAAGAGGCGAGGTTAGCAGTCGTCGGACCATACTTCTCGCTTTCAGTCCGGTTCTTTCCCATTTTTATATTGCTCAGCTCACAGCAAAGGTGTAGCTGTAAGTGAAGCTGATACCAACGGCTTTTAATTTAATTCACAATCTTCGTTCGGAAACTGCATCGAAGGAACCTGCATTAATTTGCAGCAGGTGCTTCACTCTGGTTTCAAATCCGTTTTGTGGACATTTTTGTCACTTACCACTTCTTTCTCCTCTAGCAGTGTAGGTTGATATGAAAAATGCCGAGTTGCTAAGTGGTTCACGATACGCGTTAAAATGTTCGTCACCTGTAACTGTCTGCTTCAGTCAGTAAAGAGGTCAGATGAAAGCAACGGCATATCAACTCCAGCAGGACCATGTCTAGTAAAACAATGGGGTGTTCAAAATAATCTTCGTGTTGATAACTGCTTTTCCTATGACTTCAATTTGTGGCTGTTGACCCAATTACGTGGCTGCGAGCTGTACACCGTTACCTGCAGACAAGTTTGATCGTCTTCGTTGACACACCAACGAATCAGTAACCGTCATTCAGAGTTCAGGCATGGGGACACCGGAACGAAACGGCTGCTTTCTGACATCCTGTCTCAACGTCGACTCATTTCACTGTGCTGCTTCCATATAACCGATTGGCGCCATTCTTTTCAACAGACGGCTAAACCGGTTCAAGTATCATGACTACGATTCCAGTTACACGTTGTATCTCTAACGGCCTCCATGGAAAAAAATTGATTTTCAATATTCTATATAAATACTGGCCGAATTTCAAACTTTCAAATTCTCTCATAATCTACTCATTCACATGTACAATCTTGTAATAAACGACTTAACACGTAAAGACAAGTATTACAGCAAGAATATATATATATATATATATATATAATGAGGCTGCCTAACATAGGGCGCTAAAATGACTTAGATTGCATTCCTCAGTTACCTGACAATGATAGCACTTAGTAAATTCCCACGATTTTGACGCTCAAATTTTCCTAGCTAACATATTCTATAAAATAATGAAAGAAAAACGTGTAACGGTCGCTACTTTTCCGCTATTCATGCAGCAAACTTCAGCATCAGCCACGAAGTTTTCATTTATTACTTCTATATTATTACTCTATTCCCCACACAATTTGTACTCAGTGTGCACATATATCACTGAATATATCTGCAAAATTATATCATTGTACGACGCATAATTCAGGAGATATGTCATCATAAGTACAGAGATTTGAGAAAAATTAATACGGAGTGGAAATTATCTAGACAATACTCAACTAGTGTGTCACCGTGAAAGCACCTAGCGATCTCGAACAATCTTTAGACGTAATTTCAGACCTTTTCCAATTTTTTTCTCGGATACATACTTAACGTCAAATATTTAGCAAGTTAATTAATTTATAAAGCAATCAGACGTTTCAAAATGAACGAATTCAGTTTTTTAAAGAATCGAAGGTTTACTGGTACACATTGTCTGGTATACACAGCTTGAATGCCAGGACAGTTGGCGCGTTATATGACAGCCGGTATCATCGTTACACTATCTCCCCTATCCTACAGCGCTCTAAAGCGACCAAAGAGCTCTTTTAAGATGACGAGTAGTATGGTTACCAGCGCGCATAAAATTTTGTTCATACTGTGTCTATTAGTTTATAGGATTTAATTTTCACTTTCAGCTAGTTTGTAATGAAGTCGATATAAACAGGCAGTAATGAAACTGGTCTATGCTATGCTTTCTCTACTGAAGAACACGATGCACTAGATCAGTATACAACATGCCCCTATCAAACTTGACGTACTATTATTTTTTACAAATCATTTATAAATTACATGAGCTTTACATAAAGTTCACACATGTCGATATAAAGTGCATGTACAAAGAGTTTTTATAATCAAACGATATTAATTCAGAATTAACCTGAATACCACATCTTTTTACAAACAATTATTTCTAGCTGTTCAAATTTTCATTTGAAATTATCGTTGCTATTATTATTATTGTTGCTGGTGCTGTCGCTGTTACCATTAGTAGTAGTAGTAGTAATAGTAGTAGTTTGATTCTTGAAAACATGTTGTAAGTGAGAATCCTTTTTGTTGGAATGTTGACCTGGCTACTACTGGAGTAGCTGTGGACTGTAACTTCTTTGGGAAAACGTTTTGGCAGGAATCATAGAATTACGTAGGGCAAGTTGGTGTCGTGTGGCTCATTTTGGACCTCATGTTATCTGGATATGAACAGTACAGAAAATTGCTAATAAAATGTGGAAGGTTGAAACAAAGCCTGTGACATTACTGATGTGCATAGATACTCACAAAAACTCTGGAACCGATTTTACGTGCAAGAATATCATCCAATAGAAAATGCTGTGCCGAAAATGGGAACAAGTAATAATGAACATGGAACAGAAAGTAAATGATCATTTTACATTTGTTCAAATTAAATTTATGGACAATCTAGCGTTTCCTTGTATATGTTGTCGAGTTATGACAAAATGGTGCAAACAAAAGCAAAGAAGATATTAGTGAGGTCTCTCTATTCAGAAACATATTTACATAAGTACAATTTTTAGAAATAGTAAAATTGGAGGCACGTTAGCAGATGCTTCATTTTCATTCCCTTTCTTTCGTGCACAGCCGTCATCTACATTCCTGGTGAACGCCACTCTAAAACGCAGCCGGGGGCATTCTCTGTCACCAAGTCTAGAGCTCACAGTTTGCTGTTGCTAGGGTAAATAAACTGCGGCGATCGACGTGCAGGCCGACGCCTCACAATGGGTGGCCAGCAGATGGTCCACTATTTGAGTGGAGGCCGCGTTTGCTCTGTGGGACCAGGTCAGCCGCGCGTCGCTCCGCTGTGATGTGCCTGATTTGGGCCTGCTAATTGGTAGTCGCTGTCCGCCTGGCGCACTGGCAGCCGGACGTCATACCTAACTGAACCCCCTCCCCATTTCCCTCCTCCCCCTCCCTCAAACAGGGGTTGCCACACGTCACGGACATCGCTATCGACCCGATCACTGTGCCACCTACCGCCGGCTGGTCACGCACAAAGCGTTCCGTGGCTAATGACACGTAAGAGAGCTGGTCATTAGAGTGCTCTCTTGTTTATTGCTAAATTTCTGCACCGGCACAGGAGAGCAAATTGGAATTCACTTAGTGCTCAAGTAACTTCACCCAACCTAGACCACTTACCTGTAAACGTAGAGTTTAGGGCGCATGCTCTTAGTGAGCTGATTCAGCGGAAGCAGGTAAATTACCTCCAGAAAGGCATATGCTGGGCAAGATTCAGCGGAAGCAGGGTAATTACAGTCCGAAAAGGAGATGCTGGGCAATTTCTAAGACATTTTGGTGCAGAGATCGACAGAGTTGCATGAAAAGGTCTTAACGCAAGAAGAAATTGCCAGCGCTCACTTGGGAGCGACTAAGTACTGTCCGGTCACAAGATTGAACAACCATCTTTTGCAGCGCCGACCGCTGCGAGATGCACAGGAAGAGAGCAGGTGAGGCTGTGGAAGTTACCAACAGCAATGTGGAGCCAGGCAGACTCCAGTGCTTTGGCCAGCTGCGCTAGGTTTCTCGGTCGAGTATCAAAGGCGCGAACATCCCAATCGGGTGGTCCCACAGATTCTCTATGTCGATCGAATCCGCGTAGTTTGATGGCCAGGGTACTACGGTAAAATCATCCTGATGTTCCTCGAACCACGCACGTACACTGCTATCTGTGTGCCACGTGGTATTGTCCTAATGCTAGATGCCATCGTGCCGAGGGAAACAAACACTACGGAGGGGTGGACATGGTCCCGAATGATAGGTGCATATTTGTCTTGATCCTTAGTGCCCAGGGATGCCACAAAAAATTTCCCAGACCATAACGCTCCCTCCTCCTATCTGGGTTCTTTCGATGATTGTTGAAGGTCCGTAGACACCAAACGCCATTTGTCCCAAAGAGCACGAAACATGACTCATCTGGAAAGGCCACCTGTCGCCACTCAGTGCCGTATTGGAGTACATATACCAGCCCTTGTCACCGATGAACAGCCGTCAGTATGGGTGCATGAACGGGCACCTGACGCGGAGGTCCATACGCAGCAACATTCGCTGAACGATCGTTGAGGGGACACTGTTGGCTGTTGGTAGTCCCTTGGTTCATCTGGGCGGTCGGTTGCTCGACCGTAGCACATCTCTTCGTCCTTGAACATCTCTGCAGCCGTCGTTCTCAGCCGTCGTTCTCCCCTCTCATCTGTGGCCCGTGCTGTGCAACAGTTCCCCGTGCGCTGGTTTTCGATAGCGCTATTTTTTCATTGAAGATATACTCTAACCACGACATCCCGCAAACACTTTACAAACTTACTCGTTCCGAAAAAGCTTACACTTTTAGTCCGAAAGCCGATTAATATGCTCTGTTGGACATTCGATAAATCGGTAAGATTCCGAGGTACGACAACGACTGCACTGTTAACCGCGTCATCAGGCACACTCTATATACCTTCCATCCGCAGTCTATGAGCTGTGGTGGTCAAATTAAGTGGCTGGACCGTTTATACAAGGGAACTTGCGGCGGAAAGGGGGACGAGACAAGACTTCCTAAGGGTACAAAAAGTCACCTTGTGGTTTAAGCTAGTGTACCTTACTTGAAAATCAGATAAAACTCTGTTGTTATCTACTTTTTCTTTCTTTCGAGGAATTGCTTGCGTATTTCCAGTTAAGTCCCACACAGAGGCAGAATGGAAGAATGCAATTTTATTGTGAAATTACAGCATAAATGTTGAATTTATTAGGATTATAATTTGAAAACTATGACGTAAAGTGGTTTAATGGACAGTGTAGAGTAAGGAATACGGATACTTTAAAAATATATGTGAAATTCATTTCTCTCAGGATGCCGGGCATTGAAGCCAGCAGCAGGCATGCCTGTACCTCGTCCACTACTGATTAACACAATTTCTATGCGTACCTGCAATCTAAGTGCCACTGTGGATTACTTGCAACAATAAACAAAATTGATCGCCCCCTTGCAATTTTATACTTTAACAGATCGTAACACCTACAAAAATGAAGATATTTTAAAACAAATTTCACATGTGTACACCTGAGGGTGTGTGAAGTCAAGATTGGCTGTTCATCTGTAATTTATTTTATGCCAATTTGTTAATGTGTGGTCATCAGAAAGATTTTTAGTAGTTGTTTTTTGTCTGGTTGTAAAATGATTGCTTCTCCGCTTCTTCATTTGACCTTATTGAGATTGAGATCAGAGTAAGGCAATGTTTTTGCGACGATTTTCCTTCATTATTAGTCGTTCTGCACAAATTTTTCAGAGCGAATGGCTCGTTAAATTCAGTGATCAGTACTAGTCTTCGTTGTTGTTATCAGATTGATCCGTGACGATCGTCCTAAGGGGACGTTTTTCTTCGGTATGAAGAATTCTGCGAGAATTTCGAGTGGTCGAGTAGAGAAATTAGCCGTGAGAGGTCGTGGTTGGGGGAATAACGAGGAGACGAGTGAGGACGGCGGTTGCGAGAGGGAGTGGAGAGGAGTAGTGTGGACCCGCACACGGTGTGGAGACCTACCCTGGGTCACTCAGCTGGTGCTGCCTTGGTTGGCAGCGGTTGTCTTTCACTGAGATAGTCTGTGGAGCTGTGAAGCGGTGGCCTCATTTCTATTCATTCCACTGTGTACGCTGCTCGATGGGGCCAATTCCTGCGATTGGAATCGGTGATCCTGGCTGTGCATTGGACAAACCTGAGTGCAACGAATGTTAATAAAGTGGCCAGTTGGATCAAAAGATGGTAGTGACTGTTTCTCACGAATCGAGCTTAATGCTTGGAACTGTGTACTCTGGTTAAATGTCACTTTGTGGTATAGCTTGGTCAGCTGAGTTACATGATCTAAACTGTTTGCATTCTCAACTGTAAACGCCCCCTTGCCGTGTTGTTCTTGCTGTAATTACATACAATGAACCTCATTAGTGATGACTGGCAGTGGCTTAGTACATTTTTTTCATTCTTGTCAGATAACGGAATTCAACCTTGTGTCAATGCTCATGGGCCATGCACCCCTTGAAGCAAAATAAGCTTTCGGTGTGGCCAGCTATAGATCCTTAGTAATCATATAGACATAGTCTTTTTTAGTGCACTACTCCTCGGGTCCTGTAATTGGTCGCCTTTCCGTCCATGTTGTTGGACAAGCAATTCAAGTTATTTATGGCGGTCCAAATGGTCTGGGCCGATCAGTTGATGGAGTAAGGAAACAATGTTGTAACAGTATTTGTATACCTGTGATACTGCTGTGACAATGAAGAACGTGTCTGCACCTTGACCTTGGATTATTACGGATTAAGATATCTAAATAATAGCTGTGTTAAAGTTGTCACGTCTAATGACTTGTTAAAGTAGCTTACTTAATCTGTTTCCCACTTGGTGATGTGTTAAGTGCGTGCCTGGCAGTATTTTCATACATTGTGTGCGAGTGCAATAAATTAGTTTAATCACGTTTTAACCTCTATAAGTTATTACTAGCCGGTTCATGAGTGTCGATTTTGCGATTTTAACCAGTTCTGTGTCTTGAGACATGAATTGACTAATGGTTTTATTTGTGTTGGTATATTTGATGTTATAAATTTAATCAGACATTTAGTGAACGTCACTATTCGTTAGCATCAAGTTTTGATACGAATTCAGGGATCTGCTAGTGGTTCAAGATGTTGATTGTCTTAATAGTTGCTAAAAATGTGAAGCAAACATCTTACTTAAAATGCTTTTTTCTTGGATAAGCCGTGGCGGCATTAATTTTGGCGGGAATGGCGCTCCGCTGGCTCCACTGACTACTTGGGCTGCCGATATTGATCCGGACCATATGTCTGGGAGCAGTGTCTTCGGTCGAGAGGTGAGCTGTTGCTTTCGGGCGGGCCCTGGTACTGCAGTTAGCTAGACGGCACGTGGCTGGCAAGTTGTTGGTTTTGGGGGACTCCTGCTGTCTCGTACGGGCCCGAGAAGCCGCGAGTGGTAAAATCGCTCGGAGTCAAGCTTTGCTGGCTGGATTAAGGACTGATAGCGGCGAGTAGCGGAAAGAGCAGCCGACGCCGTGTGCAACATGATCAGCAAGTTCTGCAGGCTTAAAAGTTTACGGCACGTGGAAGGTCACCTGCATGAAATGCAGCCGGCCGAAGTGGCCATGCGGTTAGAGGCGCTGCAGTCTGGAACCGCGAGACCGCAACGGTCGCAGGTTCGAATCCTGCCTCGGGCATGGATGTTTGTGATGTCCTTAGGTTAGTTAGGTTTAACTAGTTCTAAGTTCTAGGGGACTGATGACCACAGCAGTTGAGTCCCATAGTGCTCAGAGCCATTTGAACCATTTGAACCATGAAATGCAGGCAATAACACCCCTGCTTGGAATTCTGGAAGTCACGGCTACTTATACCTGAGTGGAATAATCCGTTATTTTTATTGCTACTTGTTACCACAAGGCCAAGTCTGTGTTAACGTGGAATAAGACCTGTAGTATTAAGGCTCCCCCAAGTGATAGTGTGAATGGTCATCGGTCAATAAACTGATAATAATTTGTTTTTCCAAGCCGTATTCCAGGCAAGCGTACTAGCATTTTATGTTGTGAAATGAATTGAAGAAATCGAAACTGCAACATAGTCTGTGCCAAAAGCAAGGCACTTTTTATTGATGAGTATGCCCTAGTAATAGGATTTACAGGCGCTGATGATCACCTTGTTAATTTTCAAATAAATTTTAGGAGCGTTAAGCTTGTAACTTATGTGAGTAGTCACTTCCAGAGTAGTCTACATCCTAGACATTCTCGTTTGTAGCCTTATTTGGACAGATTAATGTTCCCTACTGATGTGTGTTGGCAGGGTAGTCCTGGCAGTGGACGACGCTTTCCTGTTTCCTGGGCTCTGACCAGGGACGTGTTTTCTCTCTGCTGTGGCGACACTTCCGTCGACGCCAAGACTGGCCCGCAGTCAGGCCCGTCTACCAGCAGCCTCGTGTTGGCTCAAACTAAGTGAATTTGATCGTTTGACACGTGCCACGGCCGAGAGTGTCCAATTAATTCCAGAACTCTTGATCTATTCAATATTGTGAACTTAGCGAGCACATAAACTTCAAAGCGTGTTCTGCAAGTACTAGGTTCCTTGTCACTAAATTTGATCTTTAACTACTTGTTTAAATCTTGCACCCTTATTGCTAGTTCTGGAGCTTGTTAAGTTTTAAAGCCCTTTACTGATGAGAATGAAGTGTTGAGTTTTTCCTATTTTTCGTACACAAACTGCCTCCAGTCATTGTGAAACTTCCTTGCTTGTTGCCAGCTGGGGACTGCATATTTATTTAATGGTCATTGTTAATGTTTCTACTGGTGTGTGCAGTTGGGAGTAACATTTAAATTGCACGTCTTCCCGGCTTATCTTGTATTTTGGGCAGTTGTATATTTATTTAATGGTCATAGTCAACGTTTCTGCTGTTGTGTACCAGCTGGGAGTCACATTTAAAATGTATGCCTACCCAGCTTTTCTTGTATTTTGGCGGATGGTGTATTTTATTGCTTAAGGGATTTTATTAAGGCTATAAATTATTAAGGGCTTCCCAGCAGCATCATTCATTGGGTTGACTTGCTAGCACCGAGCGGGGTGGCGCAGTGGTTAGACACTGGACTCGCATTCGGGAGGACGACGGTTCAATCCCGCGTCCGGCCATCCTGATTTAGGTTTTCCGTGATTTCCCTAAATCACTCCAGGCAAATGCCGGGATGGTTCCTCTAAAAGGGCACGGCCGCCTTCCTTCCCAATCCTTCCCTAATCCGATGAGACTGATGACCACGCTGTCTGGTCTCTTTCCCCAAACCAACCAACTTGCTAGCATTAATGTATTTTGGGTGGCTGTTGTCTATTATTTAATGTTTTACCAATGCCTGGGAATTGTTAGTGCTTTTAGTGACACTCATTGCAATTTATCTTATTCGTAAACTCAGTTTGTTTGAACCAGCTTGCAGTCGTGCCTAGCTGTTGTGACTCCTTACTCGCATTTGCTCACTTATTTATGTTCCTTGATCTTTTTAAGATGTCATTTTTAAATATATGTGAGATTTCTCAATCTGTCGAGATCTGAAAAGATTCCTTACGATTTTATTATCATAAATACATGCTATATCAAATTAATACTGCTAACTGTTAAATAAATTTTCTATTAAAATTTTTTCTATTGTGAATGGTGTTGCTGCTGTTACCTTTGGGTTCCCCTTCCACTCCACAGCCCTTTTGCGGGCCTTTATCTTTCCCCTGGCAAAATTTTTTTCACTTATAATTCCGTGCTAACAGTTGTTTGAAATTATTTTTTCAAATATTGACCAACAACTGTATCGGGCTAAAGGCTGGTGTAGCAAAGAAAACGGACTAATAATAGTATTCCTCTGCTAAAGTTGCTAAAGCATTTGTTAAAAAGAGGAGGGAAAGAAGTTTTTAATAGTGCTGCCTCTTAGAAGTTTTTTGCCTAAACAGTGATTTAACTGCAGTAAGTTCATCATGATGGATGTTTGTCTGTTAAAGTTTATGCATATACCAGTGAAGCTTATTCTATATTTTTCGGAATAATTTAAATCTATTTTCTCTATTGAACTCAGTGTCTCTACTCCAGCAGCCCTGTTCCATTAAATTCTTCTTGATTAGTCAGAAGTTTGACGAGAAGACCACTGAACTTTTTAGGCATGTCTTGACTTCCACGTATTTTATTTTTAATGGAGAATACTACGAACAAACGGAGGGAGTCGCCATGGGTAGCCCACTCTCACCGGTGGTAGCGAATATGTACATGGAGAACTTCGAGGAGGAACCCCTGTCGTCATCCGTATGGATACCCACTTGCTTTTTCTGTTACGTGGACGACACGTTCGTCATCTGGCCACATGGTATGGATAAACTCCTTGACTTCCTTACACATCTAAACTCGATACACCCCAACATCAAATTCACTATGGAGACTGAAACGGAGGGTAAATTACCTGTCCTTGACGTCTTGGTCAAGAGAAGGGCTGACGGCACCCTAGGTCATGGGGTGTATCCGAAGACAACGCACACTGATCTGTATTTGCACGCAGACAGCTGCCACCACCCTTCACAGAGGAATGGGGTACTTAAAACTGTAGTACATAGGGCGCGCACTATCTCTGACGCAGAGAGTCTACCCCAGGAATCGGAACATCTGAGAACTGTATTTCGAAAAAATGGGTACTCGGAGTGGCAGATTCAACGTGCTCTCCGCCCAACCACTGCAGCCCAACCTGTTGAGATGGATAAAGTCACGAGGGAGGAGGTAGGCACTGCATTTATTCCATACACAGGCGCACTCTCGGGGAAAATCGCCCGCATTCTGAAGAAACACCGGGTCGGAACAGTGTTTGGTCCTCCGAATAAAACCTGTGCACTGGTGGGGAGCGCCAAAGATGACCTCGGTTTGAGGAAGGCCGGCGTGTACCAGATTCCGTGTCATATGTGGCAAGTCGTATATTGGTCAGACGATGCGTACCGTCGAGGATCGATGCCGTGAACACCAGAGGCACACTCGACTGATGTATCCGAGCAAGTCGGCGGTCGCTGAACATTGTTTGTCGGCAAATCACGCTATGGAGTATGACCGCATGAGGATTCTGGTACAGACGTCGAGATACTGGGACAGCGTTGTTAGAGAGGCCATCGAAATTCGCACCAATGACCACCTCATAAACCGTGACTGTGGCTATAATCTTAGCAAGGCTTGGGAACCAGCGATTGGGTTAATCAAGAGTAAATCGAGCAAACGTATAGTTGTGACGACCACGGAGGACAGAGCCATCACACCGACGTCATCTCAGACGCCGTCGCAATCTGTTCCACCGCGCGACCGTGGCGCGGGGCGCGGACGGCGGAGGGAGCGCGCCGCGGGCGGAGGGTATTTAAATCGGCCGCCGCCGCGACCGAACCCAGTTCCCTCTGAGCAGCCATAGCGTACGGATCTCCGTGCCGGCACGTTCACAGGAGCTCAGTCCGTCAGTTCACCTGATGATGGCGACATGTATGATCGCCGAAATATTGTGCCCGTTGGACAGTATAGACCGGCAGCACACCCGTGGATATTTTGATTATCATATACGCCGGGAGAAACTCAAGAATCACAACCTCTGAGAGGTTTTCAGGGAGACGGGAAAGACGACATCAACTTCCGGGCTGGAAGGCCGGTGCAGTGGCAGCGTCTCCGGTATTACTGACAACTTATTTTACGTGCCAATCATCTACTGTGGTAAAAATATCACACGGAACGAGAAAAATTTATGAAGGAGCATTTAAAAGATGATCACGTTCAAATGTATTACAAAATGGCTGCAACAACAGGCACCAGGCTCACGTGCAAGATTTTGCACAACGGTTACCAGAATGCATTTCAGTAACAAGTTTCGAACCAAACAATAGATCGCTAGGATTGGCAGCAGTGAGACAAGGCACGAAGTACAGCAGTTTCTACCGAACGGATCTAGGATCCCTGAGCTCAACTCAGACTTTAATTCACACACTGCATGCTGACGTTGTTTCTATTTTCCTAGTTCTCTGGCTTCATCGGGTTTCCCACAAAATCGTCGTTGCTGGTCACCTGGTTAATTTCTCATTTCGTTCAACTACACGAAAGAAATTTTAAATCAACAAATAACATTGCTATTTTATTACCTGAATCTTAGACATTTGCTCCTGGTTAAGAGTTTTCAGTTTCCTTAGAATGTTTAGTTGAAAGGTGACGCAGAAGCTTTGATGGTTTCATACTCTCACATCACAATACTTCGCCGCAAATTAAACACTGAGGTTTATTCTTCGTGACAGTAAAACCATACTTCAGATAACTGTCGTCATAAAGTCTATTTTTTTCCATTTTGATTCGCCTCCGCCACTGCCACTTGTACCAGACGTACAGGGCTGTACAGATCTTTTAAGAAATTTGTCCATTTTATGCTCGTTCAGAGCGAAGTGCGAAAACATTAATCACGTCCGTATTTGCTGGCGTATTCGGACAACTGATTGTAGGGCACGAAAACGCGTGACTATGCCCCCGGTGACCCCTTCTCAGAATATAACTATATGACTGTGACCTCTTTTCACACTGAACTTCAATTCTCATCAGTATAGTATCAATAGAAAGAAAATTAAATACGTTGCCTTTCAAATCACTGGCATACTTTCATTATGGTTCAGGGGGTCGCCAGAATGTTTTTCTTGGAAGAGGGTCGCGTATTCAAAAAGGTTCAAAACACTGGTCTAGGGTCCAAATGATATGGTCACGAGCCCAGGAAAGGCGCTGCAGGCGTTGCCGTAGTGTTAGCAAACGCACTCGCGTCGGTCCTCTGCTGCTACAACCCATTGACACAAAATTGTGCCCCACTGTCCTAACGAATATGTTAGTCGCACAGCCGACATTGAATTATGAAGTTATTCCATGCAGAGCTGCTTGTCGTTTAGCACTGTCAACTCGACGCAAACTCCTCCATTCTCGGTCGTTAACTGAAGGCCCTCGGTCACTGCGTTGTCGGTGTTGAGAGGTAATGCCAGATACTTGGCAATCTCGGCACACTCTTGACACTGTGGATTTTGTAATGCTGAATTTCATAGCGATTTCCGAAATGGGATGTCCCATGCGTCTAGCTACAACTACCATTCCACGTTCAGGGTTTGTTAATTGCCGTCGTGCGGCGGTAATCACATCGGAAACATTTTGACATGAAGCACCCGAGTACAAATGACAGCTCCACCAGTAAACTTCTATTTCATACCTTGTATAAGCAATACTAGCGCTATCTCTATGTGTATATAGCTATCGCATGACATTTGTCACCTCAGCATATATCAGAAAACTAACGCTGCAAGTCATTGTTGACGACACAACGTCAGAGAACTTTCTGTCGTAGGGTGGCGAGGAAACATACGACGTTGTTAGAGGAAAGCAGCCTCCAGGAGCTCCAGAATGCGCACGACCGCCGCAGCCCTCGACACGACCACAGCATGCACGCGCGCTTGCTCCCGGCTAACCTAATTACATTAATTCCCAGTCCCCAGTGAGGCTAGGCCGCGGTCATCCGTCGCGCCAATTACAGCCGTTAGCATATTGCATTAAACGTATGGCTATTGAATAGCAACGGGGCGCTCCGCGCGATAGCAGATTACCAGAGATAGTGGCGGGGAGCGCCAGGACGCGAACCAAAAACCACCGCCGTGCGCCAATAATCGTGCCCGCAGGTCGGCGCGATAACGCCCCTTTCCGCCTCCCCTGCCGCCTACCGACACAATCAGCATTATTTAGATCGCTCCGCCCCCCAAAAGCGCGGTAGCTTTCGAATTATTCTCTCGCCATGTGGAATTTTTTTATTTTCTTTTTTTATTTTCCGCTCTGCTAATGTCGCTATATTGGACGTCACTGCAGAACAATTCATTGTATAGCTACCGAAATTTTGTGCAAACCGCGAAGCCGTAAAACTGACAGGTAGCCTAATAATTAGCAGCAGGAACTTGAGCTCTGCGCAATGCTCCCATCCCCCACTGTCACCAGCTGCGCAACTACTCGTGTATAGAGCGTAGAGCACAGCGAATCTGAGTGAAAATCGGCAAAATTAAAAGCCAGTTCCACTTAAGATTGAGCTGTGTAATTGGTCTGTAAATATTTAGGGATTCCCAACTGTTCGGTAAGAATTCGAAGAACAACATTCAGGAACATACGGTGAAGGTTCTTCAGTTACTATAAACAAGGGTGCTCAGGATCTTCCGTGTCTGCGGCTACAATAACGATCAGTCATCACTCTATGAATATCCTGTGAACACGGTTTCCTAGTTCACAGTGATAGACTGGTAACATCAGTGGTTACAGCACAGACATTATCATGGACTAGGAGAGTACCTGTACATCATTCAAGCTATCGTGCATAGCAGTAACATATCTTCAATGTTGATACAAGACATATGCTTCCATGGAAAATTTAGTACTACTGATACACAAAAATGGTTCAAATGGTTCTGAGCACTATGGGACTTAACATCTGTGGTCATCAGTCCCCTAGAACTTAGAACTACTTAAACCTAACTAACCTAAGGACGTCACACACATCCATGCCCGAGGCAGGATTCGAACCTGCGACCGTAGTAGTCGCGCGGTTCCGGACTGAGCGCCTGAACCGCTAGACCACCGCGGCCGGCAGATACACCCTAAGACTGATCAGAAAAAGTATTCCAGTCTGTGATATTTGGGACACCTTGTGGTCTGATTCCCACCACCTAACCAGGTAAAACTGGCTATGTAACTGATGACATCGCCTCCAAATATACTGTGACCAGTAAAATCACGTGACAAAAAGCAGATATTCTCTGAAAAACATGGTTGAACTGGGCAGTACTCGGAAAGTTGGCGATCAGCCCTAAGCCCATCTCACACAGAATAAGGTTTGCCCTAAAGTTTGCTAGATGGTGCGTTTGACTGGTAGCTAGCAGAGAAGCGTGATGGCTGCCTTGCATGCTGAAACTGTCACGTGATGCAAGATTAGATGTGAAATCTAGCAAGCTCGCTTGGCTGCGTGAACAACAAGGGAAGCAAGCCATTCTGTCTGCATCTTTCTCAAACAGTTAGTAGAATAAAAAAAATTAATTCTACCACTTCGTGATTCATTCATCACCTTCATAATGAACCGTCAATCATTTCGTTAATGGTCATAGTTATTGTGATATTTTGCGAGTAAGTAAACTGCTGCAAGAAATTCGAAAGTTTGTTTCTAAAACAGGGGTAGCTAAGAATTTGCGGCTGGCGCACTTTACGTCAAAGGTTGGTGCATATGAGATGTAGATAAGATATTAAATTAATTTTTAACCTCGAAGGGATTTCTCTGTCTGGCTCCAATATCGAAAAAAACGAGTGCATATAAAGCACTCTGTCCCGAACGCCAGAATGAAATATTCGTACATACCTCTTACCACATAAGCGGTTGGGATGTCGAAACAAGACATTTGCAACTGATAGCAGGCAAGAGGAGTGTATTCAGCCATATGACAGATATATGAAACTTTAATATGTAATGCAAAGTCAAACAACTACAGGCTTTTCAGCGAAAAGATGTAATTTTTAAAAATAATCGGTAGATGTTCAAACGAGAATTGGTGTGGATATTCCAGCATATAAGTGAAGTTCCTACATATTTATTTTTATACTGACAATAAATTACTGATTTGTCCTTCCCTCGTTCGCTCGGTTAATGACAATTTTTCTCAAGGTTCTGCCACAGTTTTGCTGCATTATAAAGTTATCGATATTAATATTTGTAAACTCATAGCAGAAGGTATGAGTATCTATGACTTCAAGAAAATAATGACTGTTTATAACTTTCAAGCTGTCGTTATGTAATTGTTTTTTCTAATGCTATGCTCTGATTTCTTAGAAGGAGGGGAAGGAGATGGTGTAACTTACATAACTGGTATGTTTCCAATATCTTTCATTTTTCATACTGCGCAATGATCGGTTGCAGATAAGCATTGGTGAGGGGAAAGGATGTGAGTCGATGTGAACGTCGCAAGTAATTTAATTTTACACCATTTTAAATTTGGATTTTAAACACTGCGGTATGACTGGCTGGAGATATGATGCGGAGAGGCTATTTTCTATTATTATGTTATGATCGGTTGTAAAGAGAAGTGGCTACAAAGGGCAGCTGGTCTGTTTACATCATCTTGGGATGTTTACTACTGCGCTATGTTTGCCTGGTGATAAGGAAAAAGGATGGGAGAGATGGTTTTTAATTATTCAGTTAGACAATTTGGTTGTACCAGCCATCTTGAATTTTTGTAACGGTGCACTATGGTTGGCTGGATATACAGTGGGCTTGGATTCCCACTGATAAGGATGATGACGTTTCCAATAAGGATGTTGACGTCACGAGCTCAAGGTCATCCATAATTTCCTGCTTGACATCACCCATAAGGATGATGACATAACTGATGATTTCACTTCTCAAGGTCAGGGAAAGAGGGACAGTGTACAAGTGTGCCAGGTAGTGCATACTCATACTATTCAAAACCTTTTTCCTCACTTGTAGTAACTCATCGATGCAAAACGGCGGACATGAGAAAGCCGATGGCTCGTAAACCTATAGTATGCACAGAGAGGCGTGGGCGAGATCAGGTCTAAGGTTATCTGAAGAACAGTGTCTCGTAGAGAGTCGCAAAGCTGAAATGACAAAGGGCCGGAGAGATAGCGAGGTCGACATTAGTGTGTGGAGCCATAAGATGGTTCACTTTAGACTTTGGAGACACAAAAGGACACTGGTAAACCGTAGATCTAGCGTCTTTGAGCTGTAACCAAAGTGCCATGGATTCTGGATTCGAGCTCAGTCACTGTTTAAACCCTGAACGAAAATCATTCCAAAGGCAGCCAGAGATTTTCGGTATAAAGAGTCATCCTTGTTCAACAAACAGCCCCATCGAAGACAGCGGAGAATGACAAAGAGATTACAACAACCTCTAGTCCTTTAGTGGGAATCTCCACCCAAACGGAGACAGAAGCAGAAATGTTCAATGGCATGAGGATGCTAAGTGTAAAATAAACCACTGCATCAAAAATCCATAATGCTTATCTCGAGGGCCGGCCGGTGTGGCCAAGCGGTTAAAGGCGCTACAGTCTGGAACCGCGTGACCGCTACGGTCGCAGGTTCGAATCCTGCCTCGGGCATGGATGTGTGTGATGTCCTTAGGTTAGTTAGGTTTAAGTAGTTCTAAGTTCTAGGGGACTGATGACCTTAGAAGTTAAGTCCCATAGTGCTCAGAGCCATTTGAACCTTATCTCCAGGACATGTGGCCTGTATTGAGAAAGTGATACAATGGTCTGTCTGTCAGCAAAAGATTCCGGATTAGCTCCCCATCCTCAATCCAGGAAGGAACTGCCAAAGAGGAGGTAATAATGACAAAATCACTAAATAACCAACGAAAGTATAACGGTCTTCGATTCGCATCTGGAATATCATAGATCTGAATGTGGTAGGGAAGTTACAAAATCTGGGAAGGAAAATACCAAGCTCAGTATAGATATAATGGCGATCACTGAAGTGAAATGGAAGGAAAACAAAGATTTCTGGTCAGATTAAAATAGCATAATGTCAACAGCAGCAGAAATTGATAAAGCACCAATGGGATTAATTATGGATGAAAAAGTAGGGGAGAGAAAAGGATAACAGTGAAGATCTTAGTGGTAGGAGCTGAGACTGGGGTGATGCATTTGATGCCCTTCATGCTACGGAAACTATTCCAGCCATTTATGTAGGATATTCTGAAATATATATTGCCAGCATCTTACATATATGGTAGAGAGTTGACAGTTCGATCTGCGGAGTTTTTTTTCTTTTGTTTTCAAGCAGTCGCACACTTAAAAACCGCAAAGACGTATTCATTAAACTGAAAACAATTTATCTATATAAACAACCACTCAGTGAAGTTCATTCGTATACTCCCACGATATAAATGGACAAGAAATTCCAGGAAGGTATATAGGCCGTCTGAAAACGGAAAGGCGAGCAGCACTTATGGTGGGGGAAGTTGCGTTTTCCGGAAGAATGCTACAGTTGCCATATAGGATAATTTCGTCTCTAACAGTGTAGAGCAGTGCGTATGGATTTGCGTAGATTCTGCCTATGTATACTGGGAATTTCTTTACGCTGGAAATAGCGGTTTTCGAGATATTCAAGGAAAAGTTATTTTCAAACGACCGGCCACCGCTACGCTCACCCCCTTCCATATGACTTTTAAATTCTGACACTAACACTAGATTGCCATCGCATTACCGTTCATAAATTTGCCGCTACGTGGATTTTACCCCTAATTTCCTATTGTTGCCTAGGCTGTAATGCAAGAAAGCTTGTCCTCTCGTGACCTACCTCGATAAACTGTGTGCTCTACAGACTGCCTTCACTTACACGTTCTCATGAACACTCACCCAATGAAAACATGTTGATCTGTATAGCAGATAGACTCGTAGGCTATCAGTCGCCATCCATTATGATTAATGAATTCAAACACAGACCTAAATCACCGTTGAGACACGTACTAGTATACCTCACCAAAAGTCCGCTCAAGACCAGCCGGGTTAGAGCAGTTGGTACTGCCAGAGATGCCATGTCTGTGTACTAAGTTTCGCACTTCTAAATCATTAACAAAGTTTGACATGTATTTTCCCCAACATTATATTGCCTAAATTAAGTCTGCGGTCTTCTAAGTTATTTGACATGGCCCACCACGATTTTCTCTCATGCATTAACCTCTTCTTCTCAGGGTACCACTTGCACACTTCGTCTTCAGTTAATAGTTATTTGATGTATTCCAGTCCCCCCCCCCCCCCCCACCCTCCCCGTGAACCATCGACCCTGCCGTTGGTGGGGAGGCTTACTTGCCTAAGCGATACAGTACGTAGGTGCGAACACAACGGGAGGCCAGACAGACGTGTGGTTCCTGAAGAGGGGCAGCAGCCTTTTTAGTAATTGCAGGGGCACCAGTCTGGATGATTGACTGATCTGGCCTTGTAACATTAACCAAAACGGCCTTTCTGTGCTGGTACTGCGAACGGCAGAAAGCAAGGGGAAACTACAGCCATAATTATTCCCGATATTATGCAGCTTCACTGTATGGTTAAGTTATGATGGCGTTCTCTTGGGCAAAATATTACGGAGGTAAAATAGTCCCCCATTCGAATCTCCGGCGGGAACTATTCAGGAGGGTGTCGTTATCGGGAGAAACAACACTGGCGTTCTACGAATCGGAGCGTGAAATGTCAGATCCCTTAATTGAGCAGATAGGTTAGAAAATTTAGAACGGGGAAATGGGGAGGTTAAAGTCCGATATGGTGGGAATTAGTGAAGTTCGGTGGCAGGAGAAACAAGACTTCTGGTGGGGTGAATACAGGGTTAGAAATACAAAATCATGTAGGGGTAATGCAGGAATAGGTTTAATTGTGATGTGGTCTTCATTCCTGTTGATGCAACTTTCCATGCTACTCTATCCTGCGCAGACTTCTTCATCTCAAAGTACCTACTGCAACCTACATCCTTCTGAATCTGCTTGGTGTATTCATCTCTTGGTCTCCCTCTACGATTTTTTACCCTCCACGCTGCCCTCCAATACTAAATTGGTGATCCCTTGATGCCTCAGAACATGTCCTACCAACCGATCCCTTCTTCTAGTCAAGCTGTGCCACAAACTCCTCTTCTCCCCAATCCTATTCAACACCTCCTCACTAATTATGTGATCTACCCATATAATCTTCAGCATTCTTCTGTAGCACCACATTTCGAAAGCTTCTATTCTCTTCTTGTCCAAACTATTTACCGTCTATGTTTCACTTCCATACATGGCTACACTCCAAACAAATACTTTCAGAAACGACTTCCTGACACTTAAATCTATACTCGATGTTAACAAATTTCTCTTCTTCAGAAACGCTTTCCTTCCCATTGCCAGTCTACATTTTATATCCTCTCTACTTCGACCATTTTCAGTTATTTTGCTACCCAAATAGCAAAACTCCTCTGCTACTTTAAGTGTCTCATTTCCTAATCTCATACCCTCAACATCACCCGGCTTAATTCGACTACATTCCATTATCCTTGTTTTGCTTTTGTTGATGTTCATCTTATATCCTCCCTGCAAGACACTGTCCATTCCGTTCAACTGCTCTTCCAAGTCCTTTGCTGTCTCTGACAGAATTACAATGTCATCGGCGAACCTCAAAGTTATTATTTCTTCTCCGTTGATTTTAATACATACTGCGAATTCACCTTTTTCTTCCCCTTACTGCTTACTCAAAATACAGATTGAATAACATCGGGGATAGGCTACAACCTTGTCTCACCCCCTTCCCAACCGCTGCTTCCCTTTCATGCCCCTCGACTCTTATAACTGCCATCTGGTTTCTGTACAAATTGTAAGTAGCCTTTCGCTCCCTGTATTTTACCCCTGCCACCTTCCGAATTTGAAAGATAGTATTCCAGTCAACATTGTCAAAGGAAATCAAGACGCATTCGTAGGATCTGTGGACCTGGAAGAAGCGTTCGACCATGTCAGATGGAGCAAGATGTTCGAAATTCTGAGTATAATAGGCGTAAGCCACACAGAAAGTCGGGTAGTATTAAATGCACACAAGAATCAGGAGGTAAAAATAAAGCTGGAAGACCGAGAGTGAAGTGATCAGACTAAAAAGGATATAACACAGAGATGCAATCATTCTGCCCTACTGTTCAATCTACACACGGAAGTAGCAATGACGGAAATAAAAGAAACTCTCTGGGGTGGGACTAAAAATCACGGTGCAAAAATGACAACGATAATATTCGTTGATGACTTTGCTGTCCTCAGTGAAAATGAAGGTGAATAACATGATCTGTTGAATAGAATGAACGATCTAATGAGTACATAATATGAATTCTGAGTAAACCGGAAAAAGACAAAGGTAATTTGTCGGAAATGAGAATAGCGATAAAATTGCCATCCAAATGTGTGATCACGACGTATACGAAGTTTTGGAGACACCTCTACCTTGGAAACAAGAAAACCCATCTCGGACGGATCAAAAAGAGCATACAAGAAGACTAGCAGAGGGAAAGATGACTTTCTAGAACAAGGAATGTCTACCGGTATCAAACGTGGGCCTTAATTTGAGGAAGAAACTGAGAACGTACGTTTGGAGCAGAGCATTTCTTGGTGTTGGGTCATGGGCCATGGGAGAAGAGAAAGAGAAGATAATCCGAGCATTTGAGAAGTGGTGCTACAGAACAATGTTGCAAATTATGTGAACTGATAATACAAGGAATGGGAAAATTCTGCCCAGAAACGGCGAAGAAACGAACATACAGAAAACATTGACAGGAAGAAGAGACAACATGATATGGCATCAGGGAATAGCCTCCAAGGCGCCAGAGGTAGCAATAGGGGGTAAGAATTATAGGAGAAGGCAGAGATTGGAATTTTGTTGTTGTTATTGTGGTCTTCAGTCTAGAGACTGATTTGATGCAGCTCTCCGTGCTACTCCATGATGTGCAAGCTTCTTCAACTCCAAGTACGTACTGCAACCTACATCCTTCTCAATCTGCTTACTGTTTTCATCTCTTGATCTCCTTCTACGATTTTTACCCTCCACGCTGGCCTCCAATACTAAATTGGTGATCCCTTGATGCCTCAGAATGTGTCCTACCAACCGATCCATTCTTCAAGTTAAGTTGTGTCACAAACTTCTCTTCTCTTCAGTTCTGTTCAGTACCTCACCATTCGTTACGTGATCTACCCGTCCAATCTTCAGCATTCTTCTGAAGCACCACATTTCGAAAGCTTCTATTCTCGTCTTGTCTCAACTATATTCAATTCTATACATGCCTACACTCCACACAAATACTTTTAGAAAAGACTTCCTGAGACTTAAATCTGTACTCGATGTTAACAAATTTCTCTCCTTCAGAAACGCTTTCCTTGCAATTGCCAGTCTACATTTTATATCCACTCCACTTCGAACATAATCAGTTATTTTTCTCCCCGCTTTAATTCGACTACATTCCATTATACTCGTTTTGCTTTTGTTGATATTCATCTTATATCCTTCTTTCAAGTCACTACCCATTCCGTTCAGCTGCTGTTCCAGGTCCTGTGCTGTCACTGACAAAATGAAAATGCTTTGGCAAACCTCGAACTTCTATTTCTTCTACATGGATTTTAATTCCTACGCAGAATTTTTCTTTTGTTTTATTTATTGCTTGCTCAATATACAGATTGAATAACTATTTTTCTTCGATGTTTCACTTCCATGCATGGCTACATTCCATACAAACGCTTTCAGAAACGACTTCCTGACACTTAAATCTAAACTCGATGTTAACAAATCTGTCTTCTTCAGAAACGGTTTCCTTGCCATTGCCAGTATTCATTTTATATCTTCTCTACTTCGACCATCATCAGTTATTTTGCTCCCCAAATAGCAAAACTCATCTACTACCTTAATTCTCTCATTCCCTAAACTAATTCCCTCAGCGTCACCCTACTTAATTCGACTACATTCCATTACCCTCGTTTTTCTTTTGTTGATGTTCATCTTATATCCTCCTTTCAAGACACTGTCCATTCCGTTAAACTGTTCTTCCAAGTCCTTTGTTGTCGCTGACAGAATTACAATGTCATCGACGAACGTCAAAGTTTTTATTTCTTCTCCATAGATTGTAATACCTACTCCGAATTTTTTTTTGTTTCCTTTACTGCTTGCTCATTATACAGATTGAATAACATCGGGGTTGGGCTACAACCCTGTCTCTCTCCTTTCCTTACCACATCTTCCCTTTCATGGCGCTCGGCTCTTATAACTGCCATCTGGTTCCTGCACAAATTGTATATAGAGTTTCGTTCCCTGTATTTTACCCCTGCCACCTTCAGAATTTGAAAGACAGTATTCCAGTCAACATAGTCAAAAGCTTTCTGTAAGTCTACAGATGCTAGAAACGTATGTTTGCCTTTCCTTAATTTATCGTCTAAGATAAGTCGTAGGATCAGTATTGCCTCAGATGTTCCAACACTTGTACGGAATCCAAACTGATCTTCCCGTAAGTCAGCTTCTACCAGGTTTTCCATTCGCCTGTAAAGAATTCGTGTTAGTAGTTGAAGCTGTAACTTATTACACCGATAGTTCGTCAATTTTCACACCTGTCAGCACATGCTACCTTTGGAATTGGTATTATTATATTATGCTTGAAGTCTGAGGGTATTCTCCTCTCTCATACATCTTGCTCATCAGATGGTAGAGTTTTTTCAGGGATGGTTCTCAAACGCTATCAGTAGTTCTAATGCAATGTTGTCTACTACTGGGCCGTGCTTCGAATCAGGTCTTTCAGTGCTCTGTCAAATTCTTCACGCAGTATCATATCTCCCATTTCATCTTCATCTACGTCCTCTTTCAATTCCATAAAATTGCCCTCAAGTATATCGTACATGTATAGACCCTCTATACATATACTCCTTCCACATTTCTAGTTTCCCATCATTGCTTAGAGATGGTTATCCATCTGAGCTCTTGGTATTCATACAAGTGGTTCTCCTGTAGGCAGTATCTATCTTACCTCTAATTGTATATGCTTCTACATCCTTATATTTGTCCTCTAGCCATTCCCGCTTATCCATTATGTACTGCCTGTCAATCTCATCTTTGAGACATTTCTATCCCTTTTCGTCTGATTCTTTTACTGGCTTTTTATATTTCATCCTTTCATCAATTAAACTCAATATCTCTTCTGTTACCTAAGGATTTCTACTAGCCCTCGTTGCTTTACCTACCTGATCCTCTGTTGCCTTCACTATTTCATCTCTCAGAGCTACTCATTCTTCTTCTACGGTATTTATTTCCCCCATTCTTGTCAATCGTTCCCTGATGTTCTCTCTGAAATTCACTGCAACCTCTGGTTCTTTCAGTTTATCCAGCTCCCATCTCCTTAAATGCCCACCTTATCGCAGTTTCTTCAGTTTTAATCTACAGTTCGTAACCAATTGGTTGTGGTCAGAGTCCACATCTGCCACTAAATATGTCTTACAACTTAAAACCTGGTTCCTAAATCTCTGTCGTACTATTATATAATAGATCAGAAAGCTTCCAGTGTCTCCCGGCCTCTTCCACGTATACAACGTTCTTTCATGATTAAGATATGCTCAGTGCAGATTTCTACCAGGCGGCTTCCTCTTTGATTCCTTATCCCCATTCCATATTCACCTTCTACTTTTCCTTCTCTTCATTTTCCTACTATCGAATTCCAGTCCCCCATGACTATTAAATTTCCGTCTCCCTTCACTATCTCAATTTCTTTTATCTTACCTTACATTTTTTACTCTATTCGTCATAAGCAGAGTTAGATGACATATAAATTTGTACTGTTGTTGTAGGCGTCGGCTTCTTGTCTTCTCTTGGCTACAATAATGCGTTCACTATGCTTTTCATAGTAGCTTATCCGCACTTCCATTTTATTACCTATAATTAAGAAAAAAATTGGCGTTCTACGGATCGGAGCGTGGAATGTCAGATCCCTTAATCGGGCAGGTAGGTGAGAAAATTTAAAAAGGGAAATCGATAGATTAAAGTTAGATATAGTGGGAATTAGTGAAGTTCGGTGGCCGGAGGAACAAGACTTTTGGTCAGGCGAATACGGGGTTATTAATAAAAGGTCAAATAGGGGTAACGCATGAGTAGGTTTAATAATGAGTAAAAAATAGGAATGCGGGTAAGCTACTACAAACAGCATAGTGAACGCATTATTGTGGGCAAGATTGACACGAAGCCCACGCCTACTACAGTAGTACAAGTTTATATGCCAACTAGCTCTGCAGATGACGAAGAAATTGAAAAAATGTATGATGAAATAAAAGAAATTATTCAGGTGGTGAAGGAAGACGAAAATTTAATAGTCATGGGTGACTGGAATTCGGTAGTAGGAAAAGGGAGAGAAGGAAACGTGGTAGGTGGATATGGATTGGGGGTAAGAAACGAAAGAGGAAGCCGCCTGGTAGAATTTTGCACAGAGCACAACTTAATCATAGCTAACACTTGGTGAGAGAATCATAAAAGAAGGTTGTATACATGGAAGAAGCCCGGAGATACTGACAGGTCTCTGATAAATTATATAACGGTAAGACAGAGATTTAGGAGCCAGGTTTTAAATTGTAAGACATTTTCAGGGGCAGATGTGGACGCTGATCAAAATCTATTGGTTATGAAATGCAGATTAAAAGTGAAGAAACTACAAAAATGTGGGAATCTAAGGAGATGGGACGTGGATAAACTCACTAAACAAGAGGTTGTATAGAGTTTCAGGGAGAGCATAAGGGAACTATCGACAAGAATGGGGGAAAGAAATACAGCAGAACAAGAATGGGTACCTTTGAGGGATGAAGTAGTGAAGGCAGCAGAGGATCAAGTAGGTAAAAAGACGAGGGCTAGTAGAAATCCTTGGGTGACAGAAGAAATATTGAATTTAATTGACGAAAGGAGAAAATATAAAAATGCAGTAAATGAAGCAGGCAAAAAGGAATACAAACGTCTCAAAAATGAGATCGACAGGAAGTGCAAAATGGATAAGCAGACACGGCTAGATGACAAATGTAAGGATGTAGAGGCTTATCTCACTAGGGGTAAGATAGATATTGCCTACAGGAAAATTAAAGAGGCCTTTGGAGAAAAGAGAACCACTTGTATGAATATCAAAAGCTCAGATGGAAACCCAGTTCTAAGCAAAGAAGGGAAAGCAGAAAGGTGGAAGGAGTATATAGAGGGTCTATACAAGGGCAATGTACTTGAGGGCAATGTTATAGAAATGGAAGAGGATGTAGATGAAGATGAAATGGGAGATACGATACTGCGTGAAGAGTTTGACTGAGCACTGAAAGACCTGATTCGAAAAAAGGCCCCGGGAGGAGACAACATTCTATTAGACTACTGACAGCCTTGGGAGAGCCAGTCCTGACAAAACTCTACCATCTGGTGAGCAAAATGTATGAGACAGGGAAATACCCTCAGACTTCAAGAAGAATATAATAATTCCAATCCCAAAGAAATCAGGCGTTCACAGATGTGAAAATTACCGAACTATCCGTTTAATAAGTCACGGCTGCAAAATACTAACGCGAATTCTTTACAGACGAATGGAAAAACTGGTAGAAGCCGACCTTGAGGAAGATCAGTTTGGATTCCGTAGAAATATGGTAACACGTGAGGCAATACTGACCCTACGACATATTTTAGAAGCTAGATTAAGAAAAGGGAGACCTACGTTTCTAGCATTTGTAGACTTAGAGAAAGCTTTTGACAATATTGACTGGAATACTCTCTTTCAAATTCTGAAGGTGGCAGGGGTAAAATACAGGGAGCGAAAGACTTTTTACAATTTGTACAGAAAGCAGATGGCAGTTATAAGAGTCGAGGGACATGAAAGGGAAGCATTGGTTGGGAAGGGAGTGAGACAGGGTTGTAGCCTCTCCCCGATGTTGTTCAATCTGTATATTGAGCAAGCAGTAATAAGTACTTAGGTATACATAAACGAGAAATTTTTTTACCGAACATCTCGGAAATTACTTGATCGATTTACTTCAAAGTTCTAGGCCGAATTACTTCCAATTTCTAGAGTCAGATGAAACATTGAATAAAATTAATGGGAAATTAAATGACCGAGAAATGAAATTCATCGTGGTAAACTGACTGTTATTTGTACGGTGGAAATATTCGTCTTGGATACAGTACCGTCAAATGTCATTACATCGTAGGAGGAGCAAACTATGTATTTAAATTGCACAAAATACACACATTAAAAGAGTTTTGCATCACCCCTGTTCCCAGAACTCCTGAAGATAGACGTTGACTGTGGATATTGTATCACAGACACACTCCCTTTGACTACTCAGAGATGTCACTAAACCAGCTCAGACATGTAAACAGCCATGCATAAGCAGCGCCTAGAGACGGAGGCGGTCCGACAGCCGATCATTTCCAGTCTTTCCACTAGGAAGGAGGTACACGGCACGTGTTGTCTGTAGTTCAACCATGCCTAGACGGTCAATAACGTGATTAAATCTTATCCGCATTGTTCCTTTGTGCCAGGAAGGACTCTCGACAAAAGAAGTGTCCAGGCGTCTCGGAGTGAGCCAAAGCTATGTTTTTCGAACATGGAGGAGATACAGAGAGACAGTAACTGTCGATGACATGCCTCGCTCAGACCGCCCAAGTGCTACTACTGCAGTGGATGACCGATTATAGCTCGGAGGAACCCTGACAGCAACGCCACAAAGTTGAATAATGCTTTTCATGCAACCGCAGGACGTCGTGTTACGACACAAACTGTGCGCAATGAGGTGCATGATGCGCAACTTCACTCCAGACGTCCATGGCGAAGTCCATTTTTGCAACCACGACGCCATGCAGCGCGGTACAGATGGGCCCAACAACATGACGAATGGACCGTTCAAGATTGGCATCACGTTCTCTGCACCGATGAGTGTCGCATATGACTTCAACCAAACAATCGTCGGAGACGTATTTGGAGGCAACCAGGTCAGGATGAACGCCTTAGACATACTGCCCAGCGAGTGCAGTAAAGTGGAGGTTCCTTGCTGTTTTGGGGTGGCATAATTGCGGCCGACGTACACCGCCGGTGGTCATGGAAGGCGCCGTAACGGCTGTACGATTCGTGAATGCCATCCTCCGTCCGACAGTGCAACCATATCAGAAGCATATGGGCGAGACATTCCTCTTCAAGGACGACAATCCGCGCTCCCATCGTGCGCATCTTCTCAATGACTTCCTCAGTTATAACGACATCGTTCGACTAGAGTGGCCAACATGTTCTCCAGACATGAACCCTATCGCACATGCCTGAGATAGATTGAAAAGGGCTGTTTATGGACGACGTGACACCCCCCCCCCCCCCAAACACTCTGAGGGATCTACGACGAATCGTCGTTGAGGAGTGGGACAATCTAGACCAACAGCTTGATGAGCTTGTGGATAGTATGCACGACGAATACAGACATTCATCAATGCAAGAGGAGGTGCTACTGGGTATAAGAGGTACCGGTGTGTATAGTAATCTGGACCACCACCTTTGAAGATCTTGCTGTATGGTGGTATAACATGCAGTGTGTAGTTTTCATGAGCAATAAAAAGGGCGGAAAATATGTTTATGTTGATCTCTATTCCAATTTTCTGTACAGGTTCCGGAACTCTCGTAACCGAGGTGATGGGAAAACTTATGTGATGTGTGTATTAATAAATAATTGAAATCTTTATTCATTTAGCATCTACGCATATTTTAGAGTCAAATCATTTCTTGCAGAGAATCAAATGTACTGAATTGATAAAAGTGTGTGTTTTACAGTTATATTTTAGGTACATTATGCATTTCAGATATATTACTTTAATTTAAATTTAAAAAGGAACCAAAACATGATATATTATGTAATGTTATAACTAAGCTTTTGATTTTAAATTGGTGTATATTTGCTCAAGTCAAGACCAGAAGCCTAGAATCAGATTTTTGTGAACGCCGCAGGTGAAGACGCATACATGCGTCGCATCCCGTTGACACTCAGTGATTCAAATATGCCCTTCAATTTAAAGAGACTGCCGTTTCACCTGTTACTTGCATTCGCTATGAATGTGATCAGGGTACAGGCCCAATCACTTTGTGGACTGATATTAAACACCCCATGCACGCCGGGCACTGCAGGTAGTTAGTAATATTTACGGGAGTGACTTATACAACTTCTAAAACCCAAGTGTTTTTTTTTTCATATAGGTCAAACATTTTAAATAGATTACGCTGTTTGCAATCATGAACTTAAATTCGAAAAAAATTTCTGAAATTACGTTTAAACAAATGGGAGCCAGTAGTAATCACCTGTCACAGATCGTTGTAGATGACATGATATATTATTCAGAATTCTGAGTGTTTGTTTCATGAAACAGCGTCCATTCGCGTTCATCATATCGTAAAAGAAATCCAAGATCGGTATTTTTGTATTCTTTTGAATTGCTATCTCTAATACGATGAATAACAAGCTCGGCCGGTGTGCGATAAAGGGAGTATTAATTGCAGCTTATCGTATTGGACATAGATACTCGCCTGTGTAAAACAACAAATTTGGAACCTGCGGTAAAACAACAGGCGCGAGATAATGGAGATAAGCTGCCTGCCATTGAAGAGCGCATTACATTCTCAAAAAGGCTTAGCAGTGTGCTTGAAGGGAACTGGCAGGAATTCTATAACACTACTTACAAAACTTCACTTTTGAATACTTGCGCACTCTGTAAATACTTCATAAAAAAAATAATATATGGTGTGGCATAAACGAAACTTCTGTCCTTACGGTTTCGAAATATTAGTAGCATTCAAGCTCTTAAAGGGTCATTATTAAATGGTCGAACTCATACAACTTGCTTTCATGTATCTCGGGTGAATCGTCCCCAGATTTTGGGTACTCATGCGTAAATTTAAAATTATAGGATGTCAGTGTATTGAATGAATTTCTATGTCAGTGAGATAACACAATCCTTGTAATACGAAGGAGACGAGAAGAGTTTGACAATATACAATACTGTACAATAGAATTTTTAATATGCCTATGATTACTAATCAATGGTCACAGCAAATTCTGACAATATTCCATTTGTCAACAACGGGACGCTTGTGTGTACAATAATGCCAGTATAAAAAGTACTAAATTAAATGTTGTTTTGAACAAAGGAATGACTATTTCTCTGGTGAGAAGTGAAGGGTAAGCGCTAGTCATTGTTTCTTTGCTGTAACCGTGTCAGGTTATAAACTGATTCACCTCTACTCAGGTCTCTTGTATTCGGCTTTTGGAATTCACATATCTTGTAAGCGTTTTCCCCAACATATTGGCCTTTTTGAAAGGTGGTGAAACAGCAGGCACACTGCTGAACATAACTGATACTGATGAAGATATTTTGGGAAAATGAAAATAATGTTTTGAGATGCAGCTCTTTATCTTTGTTGAAAGGCGTAGATAACACACCTTAACAGCAAATGGTAAACAGGGAAATTCTAATTTCAAAGGATAAAGCAACAGAATGGAAGACAGAAACTCTACTTCGACTGGGTCGGCATACAACATGTAATATAGTTCACCTGACCCCACAACCAATAATGCATAACACTTCTTACATTTCAAATGAGTACTCTGCTTTCAAATGGTTCCTTCCTCCATATACTGAAAACATTTATTCACCCTACTAGTTCGTTGTTGTTGGAAAAGGTAAAATCGGTAATGTTATAATTGAAAAAGGTGTCACAGGTAATGTTACCGTTACAAACTGCAAGACATGTCAGCTACAGCGCATAGGCCTTGTTTCCTTTTAGGGTATAACCGGGGGTCAAATATTCCATACACAACTTGTTTCACTGTCACAAAGTACGTGAAACTTGATACCATACTTTCTGGCTGCTTACCCATATACCTGAGGAAAGAGCAATTCCCCCTGAATCCAAACAGTTGTTCAGCCACTGTAACAAACGTATTGGGAATTGTGTAACTTACGAAATATCCCTACTCATTTCTCCCGGGAATCCTTAATACGTGCGGACTTATCTTGTCACATGGACTTCAAATCGTGTAATTCTTTATATCTTTTTAAAATTTTCTAGTGGCATTGCAGCTCTGAGAATTGGGTGATCTTTGTATGCATCTTTCAGTAGAATCATTATGTGATTTACACACCACTAATATGAACAGAATTATGGGATCATCTAGGCCAAGAACTTCTAATCTTTTATCTCCATACAAACGCGTTCCGTCAACATTAGAATGGGTGAATATCAAAATGACTGGAACTCTGCGAAAAACAAGCCTTCCATTGAACCATAACTATTGGAGACCAGCAGGATTTCTGATTACACGTGAACATTAGCTTTCACGAAGGACACAACGCTTGTATCATACACCCCAAAGAAAAAGATTCGTGTGATTCTGCAGAGGGCGCTGCAACACGATGCAAAATTTGGTGACGGCACACGACTTTAGACTACACCTCTACGAAAGAGGCCATGGGCGCACTACACGACATGGAGGCGAAATATATAGGAAACAGGAAGAAAAGCAGGTGGCCTGTTGTTTTCGCAGATGTCATCGACGTACCTACATATAATCCTTAGGTGCTATTCATGGCTACTTACCCAATGGAAAGTAAAGACCCTACAGAGAAGAAGACAGTTCCTAGAAACTCTTGGCGATCATTAATGAGGAAATGGAGACACGAGGATATGTTCGTACAGGAAATACTGCAAGAGAAGCCATCTACATGGAAAAACTGATAACAAAAGTTCAATGAAATGTGCGAATCTAAATTTTTTTTTCAAAAATACCTTACATATATAATTAAAAATTTTTAGTAATAGCTAGGCAAAGGGTAGTGTAATCAACACACACATTATTTTAATACTCGTCTATTGTATTGTGGTACTATTCTCTTAAGCAGTATGAATGATTAACACATAAACTATCCAATCCATGATATTCGAGAGTTCAGTACACAAATAAGAAAAAGTATACCTACGAAACGGAAAAAACTGGCTCCAATTTGACCCAAATTTCTTGAGATCATATGAAAAATAAACGTTGTACTAAGACTAAGAGAATACTACAGAGTAATCATGGTGAAAGGAAGTGGAATACCGAAGTAATGAGGAATGGTGAGACGCGTTTGAAGTTCGCTTTGCATATTGATACTCCGTTCATGAGTAGCAGGGCAGCCAGTTCACTTGAAGAGGAGTGGACGTCTCTAAAAAGAGCAAACAGAGTTCTTAGAAAGACAAAAATAGATATTAAGAAGGAAACAGCAAAGAAGTGTTGGACAACAGAAGAAAAACTTCAACTGCTTGTCGAAAGAAGCAAGCACAAAAATGTTCAGGGAAAGACTGAAGTCCAGCAATATAAATCCCTTAGGAATGAAATGAATTATACGATGCCGGGGATCCTAGAAGAGATGACTGTAGGAAAGATATCAAGGAATCGAAAAACAAATTATCGTTGGGAGGACCGACTCAGCTTACAGAATATCAAAACAACTTCGTATGAAGTAAAAGCAATGTTTGTAACCTTAAGAGTGAAGAGGGAATTATATTTTTAAATGTAGAGAAGAGAGCCTACAGCCATGTATAAAGCAAAATACTTGTATCATTTGAGAGAATAAGGAACTGGAGTGAATATGGAAGAGATAGGCGATCTAGTATTAGTGTCAGATTTTAAAGGCAATGTGAAAGGCTCGAGTTCGAATAAGGCAGAAGAGGTAGAATAATATGCCATCGGAATTTCTCAAACCATTGGAAGTGATAACAAAACGACTATTGAAGCATGCTTGTAGAATCTATGGGTCAGACTTTCGGAAAAATATCGTCCCCACAATTCCGAAGATAGCAAGGGCACATAGGTGCAATAACTATCGTGCAATGTGCTTAAGAGCTCATGCATTTAAACTGCTGTCGAGAATAACATACATAAGAATGGAAAAGAAACTGAGGATATGTTTGATGACAATCAGTTCGGCTTTAGGAAAGCTATGATTGAGCAAGCAGTAAAGGAAACAAAGGAAAAATTCGGAGTAGGTATTAAAATCCATGGAGAAGAAATAAAAACTTTGAGGTTCGCCGATGACAGTGTAATTCTGTCAGAGACAGCAAAAGACTTGGAAGAGCAGTTGAACGGAATGGATGGTGTCTTGAAAGGAGGATATAAGATGAACATCAACAAAAGCAAAACGAGGATAATAGAATGTAGTCGAACTAAGTCGGGTGATGCTGAGGGAATTAGATTGGGAAATGAGACACTTAAAGTAGTAAAGGAGTTTTGCTATTTGGGGAGAAAAATAACTGATCATGGTCGAAGTAGAGAGGATATAAAATGTAGACTGGCAATGGCAATGAAATCATTTCTGAAGAAGACAAATTTGTTAACATCGAATGTAGATTTAAGTGTCAGGAAGTCGTTTCTGAAAGTATTTGTATGGAGTGTAGCCATGTATGGAAGTGAAACATGGACGATAAATGGTTTGGACAAGAAGCGAATAGAAGCTTTCGAAATGTGGTGCTACAGAAGAATTCTGAAGATTAAATGGGTAGATCACATAACTAATGAGGAGGTACTGACTAGGATTGGGGAGAAGAGGAGTTTGTGGCACAACTTGACTAGAAGAAGGGATCGTTGGTAGGACATGATCTGAGGCATCAAGGGATCACCAATTTAGTATTGGAGGGCTGCGAGGAGGGTAAAAATCGTAGAGGGAGACCAAGATATGAATACACTAAGTAGATTCAGAAGGATGTAGGCTGCAGTACGCACTGGGAGATGAAGAAGCTTGACAGGATAGAGTAGCATGGAGAGCTGCATCAAACCAGTCTCAGGACTGAAGACCACAACAACAACAATATGTACTTATTGTGTACATTAGAAAATATAGGCTATGTCCATCCAAATTTCATTAGGGGATCGTGTAAAAATTTGAACTAAATTGACAAAGTACTTTCTGAGATTTTTAATAATAACCTTTCCCCTTTGTGTCTTACACAGATAACTTTTTTAAAATCAGATTACGAAATCTTAAGTAGACAGTGATCTTCCTCTTGTCTTGAAGGCAAAGAGTACAAAATTTCATCAAGACTGGTATAAAACTGTTGATAAGTATGAATTACAAACAGACAAAGCAATGGACATTCTTACATATGAAGCTTTATTATAGATCACGGTTATAACGAGGTAACAGAACGTTGTCCTACGAACTACTTGTTGTTGTCGTCCTTGTGGCATTCATAGTATAAGGTACCTTGATATTCTGATGGAAAGAATAGACATTGGAACATTTGTTGATTAGCTATTTTCTGGATTTGCTATTTTGCCCAAAATTACTATTGTGTGACCATGGTTGCCCGAAAATACAGGTTACCTCTTACAATAAATTAGCAAATGGCCACTGTTAAAAATGCTGTTTACTGGAAATAAGTAGTTCCAGACCGATAGGTTACCTTTAGACCGCTGCCACATTTAGCGTTACATTACGCTGCATATGCGATCTTCGGTACAGCCTAAAACAGCGCAAGTGAAAAGGGAACTTTTAGTAAATCGGTCCAACAATATATTATAATAACTGAGATGAATGATTTCTTTAATTGTACTTCTGGATGAACAGACATTGAAGGCGATGTACATGCCGGCCGCAATGGCCATGCGGTTCTAGGCGGTACAGTCTGGAACCGCGCTACCACTACGGTCGCAGGTTCGAATCCAGCCTCGGGCATGGATGTGTGTGATCTCCTTAGGTTAGTTAGGTTTAAGTAGTTCTAAGTTCTAGGGGACTGATGACCAAAGAAGTTAGGTCCCATAGTGCTCAGAGCCATTTCAACCATTTTGAACGATGTACGACCATCCGAAATGAATTCACTGTATGCGAATAACTCGGCCTCAGCTGTATTAGGAATGGAAGTACTACCTATTGGTGACATGTGAAAGTTTGTGCCAGACCGTGGTTCGAGCCCGCATTTCCCATTTAACGCGAGCTGTCATCTAAACCATTAGGCTATCCGTGCACAAATTTTCATGTAACCAACATACGTCTATACCTAGCACAGATGGGGCCAAGTTATTCGCGTCCAGCGACTTTATTGAGAACTCAATTCGGACGGCTGTATTTCAACGTCTGTGTTTGTTCATTCAGACATGCAAGTAAATACACTCCTGGAAATGGAAAAAAGAACACATTGACACCGGTGTGTCAGACCCACCATACTTGCTCCGGACACTGCGAGAGGGCTGTACAAGCAATGATCACACACACGGCACAGCGGACACACCAGGAACCGCGGTGTTGGCCGTCGAATGGCGCTAGCTGCGCAGCATTTGTGCACCGCCGCCGTCAGTGTCAGCCAGTTTGCCGTGGCATACGGAGCTCCATCGCAGTCTTTAACACTGGTAGCATGCCACGACAGCGTGGACGTGAACAGTATGTGCAGTTGACGGACTTTGAGCGAGGGCGTATAGTGGGCATGCGGGAGGCCGGGTGGACGTACCGCCGAATTGCTCAACACGTGGGGCGTGAGGTCTCCACAGTACATCGATGTTGTCGCCAGTGGTCGGCGGAAGGTGCACGTGCCCGTCGACCTGGGACCGGACCGCAGCGACGCACGGATGCACGCCAAGACCGTAGGATCCTACGCAGTACCGCAGGGGACCGCACCGCCACTTCCCAGCAAATTAGGGACACTGTTGCTCCTGGGGTATCGGCGAGGACCATTCGCAACCGTCTCCATGAAGCTGGGCTACGGTCCCGCACACCGTTAGGCCGTCTTCCGCTCACGCCCCAACATCGTGCAGCCCGCCTCCAGTGGTGTCGCGACAGGCGTGAATGGAGGGACGAATGGAGACGTGTCGTCTTCAGCAATGAGAGTCGCTTCTGCCTTGGTGCCAATGATGGTCGTATGCGTGTTTGGCGCCGTGCAGGTGAGCGCCACAATCAGGACTGCATACGACCGAGGCACACAGGGCCAACACCCGGCATCATGGTGTGGGGAGCGATCTCCTACACTGGCCGTACACCACTGGTGATCGTCGAGGGGACACTGAATAGTGCACGGTACATCCAGACCGTCATCGAACCCATCGTTCTACCATTCCTAGACCGGCAAGGGAACTTGCTGTTCCAACAGGACAATGCACGTCCGCATGTATCCCGTGCCACCCAACGTGCTCTAGAAGGTGTAAGTCAACTACCCTGGCCAGCAAGATCTCCGGATCTGTCCCCCATTGAGCATGTGTGGGACTGGATGAAGCGTCGTCTCACGCGGTCTGCACGTCCAGCACGAACGCTGGTCCAACTGAGGCGCCAGGTGGAAATGGCATGGCAAGCCGTTCCACAGGACTACATCCAGCATCTCTACGATCGTCTCCATGGGAGAATAGCAGCCTGCATTGCTGCGAAAGGTGGATATACACTGTACTAGTGCCGACATTGTGCATGCTCTGTTGCCTGTGTCTATGTGCCTGTGGTTCTGTCAGTGTGATCATGTGATGTATCTGACCCCAGGAATGTGTCAATAAAGTTTCCCCTTCCTGGAACAATGAATTCACGGTGTTCTTATTTCAATTTCCAGGAGTGTATTATGAGCCGAGGCTGATGAAAGAGATAAAATCGTAGGACTCGATTCCTCATAGTCTCATTCTCATTGGTGCGGGGGTGTACAGTAAAACTACGAGTATTTACTGATGAATATAGTAGTCTATGGTATAGGTATGTAGACAATGTGACTTTAAGAAAGTTTCGGTCGGTCCTCGAGGCGTGCACGGACAGCCCAATGGTTAAGGGGACCACTCGTGAAGTACGTGTATACCCTCACGGGTGAGGCCAAGTTATTTGAACTCGGAGAGTTCATTTCGAATTCAGAACTGATTTAGATTGGTGTTAGTTACACAGGGCCAGTTAAAGTGCACTGCCGCACTGAGATGCCACTGTAGGTCCGCCGGCGGAGACGTGATACACAAAGCACGGGTCTCAGTTGAGCCTCCTACACCTGGCATCCACCTGGTTGTGGCGTCTCGGCCAGCTCAGTTGCTGCGGCAAATTTCTGCCAGCATGTCTACCATCCTGGCACCGCTGCCAGTCGAACAAGGGGGCTTATGGCCGGTCCCTCGTTGGGACGCCCGCAGAGCCACCATCCGCAGCCTGCCACTCACCTATGTCTAGTGTTCTTCGAATTCCACGTGTGTGCTATGGATAGTTTTGACCTCGAATCCTTTAACTACGAGATTCAAATGAGACCAGCAATTTGAGACAGTCTCTGTCAATACTATTCAAGCTGCTACCTGAAGAAAAACGTGTTCTTCACGACTTCTAAAAAGTTTCGGGAGAAAACAATCTACTTTGGGGAAAAAATGAGCTGGGTGTTTCAAAAACATTTTATTTTATTTCGCTTAAGTTTTGTGAAAATAAGTAGACGCATGGAAAAAAATTCCAGCACCACGAACGACGGTAGGTGTATTTCTACATCAGAATAATAGTAAGTGTCGAGTGACTAGGGCCTCCCGTCGGGTAGACAGTTCGCCGGGTGCAAGTCTTTCGATATGACGCCACTTCGGCGACTTGCGCGTTTATGGGGATGAAATGATGATGATTAGAACAACAAAATGGTGCAAATGGCTCTAAACACTATGGGACTTAACATCTGAGGTCATCAGTCCCCTAGACTTAGTACTACTTAAACCTAACTAACCTAAGGATATCACACCCATCCATGCCCGAGACAGGATTCGAACCTGCGACCGTAGCAGCCGCTTGGTCCCGGACTGAAGCGCCTAGAACCGCTCGGCGAAATCGGCCGGCTGATTAGAACAACATAGCACCCAGTCCTTGAGCGGAGAAAATCCCCGACCCAGCCGGGAATCGAATCCGGTCCCTTAGGATTGACATTCTGTAGCGCTGACCACTCAGCTGCGGAGGGTGGACATTTGAAAAATGATATCTATTTAAATTTTGCGGCAGTTGCATAAGAGTGGCGCTAGCAGTACGTCTAAGAGGATGAAAATCACGTTTGCTATAAATACGCGTTGTAGCGGTCGTGAGCGATAGTTACCTTTGAGGTTGCATGTGGTAACATGATGTTAATCAACAGTGCCTTTAGGATTACAGAGACGTTCTTATCAGCACGTCACTGAGATTGAACGAGGTCGTGTAATGGGGTTACAAGAAACTTAATGTTCCTTGCGCAATATTTCAGAAAGCCTTGGCAGGAATTTTGCCATTCTACGTGACTGCTGTCAGCGGTAATCACTAGAAGCCATTGTCTCAAAAAGACCACGCTCTGGACTGCCACTCGGCAGTACCTAGAGGGAAGACCGTCGTGTTTGACGTTTGGCTGTGGCGCATCGTACTGCATCCGCAGCAGCAATTCGAGCTGCAGTTGGCACTACGAAGTATTGCAGATCGATTAGTTCCACGACAGCTCCGAAGCAAACGCCGTGTAGCGTCAATTCAATTGATCCCAACCTATCACCGTTTGTGATCAGTGGTGTCAAGCGAGAGCTCATTGGAGAGCAGAGTAAAGCTCTGTGGTTTTTTTTGAAGAAAGCCAGTTCTGCCTAGGTCCCAATTATGGCCGTGTGTTTGTCTGCGGCCTAGGCACATTGGACCTACATCTGGAGTCATGGTCTAGGGTGCGATTCCGTATGACAGGAGGCTCACATTCGTGGTTATCCCACTCACCCTGACTACAAATCTGTACCTGATTCGACCAGTTGTGCTGCTATTCCAGTTGATGCTTTTCAACTGGAGAACGTTCGCCCACATACCGCTGCTATAACCCAGCAAGCTCTACATAGTGTGACATGTTCCTTCGATCTGTTCGATCACCTGACCTGTCTCCAGGCGAGCACATATGGAACATTATCGTATAATAACTTCAGCGCTTCTGCCGGCCGCGGTGGTCTAGCGGTTCTAGGCGCTCAGTCCGGAACCGCGCGACTGCTACGGTCGCAGGTTCGAATCCTGCCTCGGGCATGGATGTGTGTGATGTCCTTAGGTTAGTTAGATTTAAGTAGTTCTAAGTTCTAGGGGACTGATGACCACAGATGTTAAGTCCCATAGTGCTCAGAGCCATTTGAACCATTTAACTTCAGCGTTGTCCACAACCAGCATTAACAGTCCCTGTATTGACGAGCAAGCGTCGACTTCCATCGCACTGACTGACCTGTGCGACGTGATGCAAGCACGTTTCAGTGCTTGTACTCAACATTCTGGATGTTACTCTCGTTGATAATCTACAAGTATTCCTCATTTGTAATGGTTTTTCTCGCACTTGCACTATGCTGTGACCTTTTAACGTTAACCACTTAAATGTGTTACCTGATGAAATGTGCTAGCGAAATTTCATTACTCTACGTTAATGATTTCCTGGCGTTGGGATTTTTTTCCCATCAGAGTTAAAGGATCTTGTTTCATAAAACACTCCGCATGTCTGCTTACACTGCAAGCACGTATCGCCCTCCACTGCCTAATTACCTAACGCATTCATTAATCTTTAGAGAAGAGGGCAAAGAATTTCTGGGTTTCTTTTCGTCGTGAACTGTATCGCAACAAATCTGTAAAGTCAGAATCAGTTGCATACGTAAGGAAAGGTAAATATAGGCATTATGATTGACTCAGGCAGGGCCTAATTTCAGCCGAGAAACACCGGAACGGCGTTCTATCACCTCCCAATGAACTTTTTTACTCACTATAACAAGTCGGCAGTGGAGATTTAAAAGAGTAGTCATGTATTAAATCGCAACGTACGTATTCTTGTATGAATGAAGAAGGGTATTCTTGCACCTAAAACTAAGCGCTGCCATCAGGTGTCGTTTCTCAAGACCTTCGCCAGCATACGAGAACTAGAAGAAATCGACGATGCACACGAAGACCAAAGTAGTCGTATGTCTAGCGGCTGCATAATGAAAAATAGAAAAAGGCAGAAGGGAAATGAAGATGGCCTGTTAATAAGGCTGCTAACAGGAAATACAAAGAAGAGGGAATTACGCAAGGGACAAGCCGAAGAGGACGAAGACAAAATGTTTCATTGCCTCCAATAAAGAACCTTCAAATTATTCCCAAAGAATACAAATTGACCAGTAAAAGGAGAATCAGAATTGCCATAAATGGAGCCTTGTAAGTAGAATAAGCCACTCCCTGTTACAGTGAAATTCAAAACACTTACTATGATGCAGTTTCAGGACGGTGGTCACTTGGATAACGTGGGAATTATCGATCCTCTATTTCCTCACCACCTGTTCCTGGTATTCCTCTCCAACCACAAGTACTTGCCAACACAAGCAAAGCACATCCTTATCCGGGAAAGCGCAGCTACGTCTCCTGTTGCAGTACCAGTAGTGGTTCCGATAAATCAGGCGCGGGAAAACTGTTTTAAGAAATAAGACCTGTAAACAAATGGGGCAGTTCTGCTACTTTTTGTCTTGGACATAAGGGGCAGTAAAAAGGAAACGAAAAATGCGAAATAAAGTAAGTAAGTTTATTATTACTTCATTACAAAACGTCGTAACTGTTAATACATTTTCCGGCTGTGAGACAGAACTGCTACTGCCTTCGTGGAAAAATGTTTGCGATGCACTTCTTCGTCCGAAGAGAATCAACAGAGGCGAATCCATTTCTTCAGGGCACCAAAATGTAGGAATCGCATGGGAAGCAATCGAGACTGTATGGAGGATGCGGAAGAGCTTCCCAGCGAAAATTCTGCAAAGTATTCGAAACAACCTCGGCTGACCACATGGGGGTTATTATACTTAAGACATGAGTAAATTGTTTCTGATTTTATATAATTAATATCAGAGCAATGTGATTAATAAATTACAACTGCTCTTCACAGCAAAGTACGAAGAACCTCGTCATCGCTCACTAAGGAGGAGTGCAGTTTTTACGGGAAGAGTTTCACGCGCCCTCGCCCACTGTGGCATCTCCCTCATCTCCTTCCCCGTTGCATAGTCGACGATGACATTCAAATAGCGTGGCTGCAGCACTTGACTCCAGACCACAGTATTCAGCTGATCTCCAAGACTTCTGTGCTCTGATTGCCCGTCCACAACTTTTGTAAAGTTATTCTGTGTTTCCACTACCTTCATAAGGATGGACCGCCTGACGAAAATAAATCTACAAAAATTAACTTACTACAAACGAAAGAGCAAAAAAAAAAAAAAATGGAAAACATGCTAAGGCTATGAAATTCTTTTTTAACTTGCCATCTTCAATCAGAATAAAGTCTAGTTTGGATTTTAATTTCCAAATAGGAATATTGTAGGCCACGATGACGACCTCCCAATAGCTACAACTGTCTCTTTAACTGTTAAACCATTTCCGTTAGGGTAACATTTTATTTACACGTTAACAAACTTGAAATCTTATTTCTAAAAAGTAAATAGGAATATCTATATAAAAACTTAATTTTGATAATAAACTTGTTTATAACTGCAATAATCAGGTAAGTTTGCAGTCAAAGAATTAAAAATTACATCATCTTAAAGAAATGACGAATATGGTAGAGTTTCGACTATGTGGCTCCCGACTCTTCCAATTTCCATATTAGACAGCCTTCACGAAGATGTAACATTGTGGCTGTACCGCAAGTGGGCGTGTGTCCCGATTCCCAAATCTTGTGGAGGTGTTTGTTGCATAATGGAAAGGGCAGAGTTCCTTCTATAACTTGCACAGCTTCGCTCGTGAAGTCAGTCATTAAAACATTTATCTTAAAAGATACACATAACTTTTGTTCTCGGATAGGGTTTTCTGCAGTAAGTTTTAAAATGTAGGCTGCGGTTGCAAAAAGTGCTTGTTTGCATTAGGAGGTCAGAAAATATGAATTTTTACCTTGTTTCCAAGACATTTATCTGGTCACTAAAAGACAGATCTGAAGTTATGAACAGTCATAACTGTTGCTTCAGCTTTTGATATGATATTTATTATCTGCAGCGGTGGGATGGTGGAGAACTCAAAGCTGGTTGCATGGCTACTGAAACTGTTTGATGTAATGGCGATGAATCTGACATCAGTGGTGCAGTGCGGCGACCATACCGTGTCAGAAACGTGCAGAGAAGGAAGTAGATAGCAGCAGGGCCAGCGTAGGCAAGTCTGGGTGTTCTGCGTTACATAGCACAACACAACCATCGCAGCATTGGGTGGCAAGATGGCCTGATGTGTGGTGGAAACAGTTCACAAAGCAGTACCTAAGCGGTAGAAGGTGGTTAGGTAGTTAGTTAGTAACATGTTCCATGAATCATTTCGCGATAGATCGTAATGATGTGGAATGACTCATTATACATTCAAATCACAAATTAATTGGCACATACTGTTACATTCTGAACATCTATATATATATATATATATATATATATATATATATATATATATATATATATATATATATATATGCCAGTTACTAATTCCTACTCATCATCTTTTACACATTACAATAACAGAAATTCCTCTACGGAGCAGAAGAAGTTGTCAAGTAGAAACTTTCTCAGTTTATCAAATTTTACTTTGCTGTCTGTCAGATATTTTATATCACTGGGTAAATGATATAAAATTTTGGTTGCACTTCTGCAGCCCTTTTTGTGCTGAAGACATCCCGTAATCACATTTCGCCTGACTGTTTTTCGATATGTTACATATTTGTTTGTATGTTCCAAATTTTTTCATATTTTCTTTACTTCCCATACGTGGAAAATCAAAGTATATAATCCAATTATTTACGAAATATTGCTGTGTAGCGACAGGGGACTGATGTGGAACGAAGATGAATGACTACTTTTTAAAGCCGTAAAGTGTATGGTTTTAGTGTTGTCACTATGTCAGAGCAATGTGTGCGAGTATGTGTGAGTGTGTGTGTGTGTGTGTGTGTGTGTGTGTGTGTCTATGAGATGAAACTAAAAAAAAATGTATTAAAGTGATGTTTTTATAGGTTGCAATATGTGTTTCGTACCATAATGCATGTTATTATTTTTTTCCATGGGAGAAGATGCCATGGTCTTTAGTCAGGAAGTGGAGGATATGTTTTATGGATTATGGAGTGCTTGCGGAAATATCATTGGGTGCAATACCCTGCTGCAAATCGTATAAAACGGAACTGTATAAAATGTTGAAGCATTTTTCGGGTGTGCAGATAGGCAGAAGACAAGTCATACATATTTATGACTTGTGGTCCTCAGCTACGTAATTTCTGAAGATGCTCGCGTTGGTGAAAAGTAAAAATGAAGACAGTTACTTGTAGCTGGTCTACAATTTCAAGCCGGCCGAAGTGGCCGAGCGGTTCTAGGCGCTTCAGTCTCGAACAGCACGACTGCTACGGTCGCAGATTCGAATCCTGCCTCGTGCATGGATGTGTGTGATGTCCTTAGGTTAGTTAGGTTTAAGTAGTTCTAAGTTCTACAGGACTGATGACCTGAGATGTTAAGTCCCATAGTGCTCAGAGCCATTTGAACCATTTTGAACTACAATTTCAGTTCCTAACAGTCTCATTTCCCCTGCAGGTGAATACTTGTGCTTGGTAAAGTTAAATCTATATTCGATGTTAGCAAATTTCTCATTTCCATATACGCTTTTCTTGATTTCTCATTTATATCATCAATCGATTTACTGTCTAAATATCAAAACTCATCTACAACTCCTAGCGTCTCACCTACTGTAATGTCCTCTGTATCACCTGGCTCAATTCGACTTTAATCCATTACCCTATTTTTGCTTTTGTTGATGTTCATCTCATATTCCGCTATCAAGACACTGCCCTTTCCGTCGACCTGCTCTTCCAAGTCATTTTACAATGTCATCGGCATTCTTTGGTCTCCGTTACTGTTTGCTCAATGTACCGATTGTATAAAATCGCTGATAGGCTAAATCCCCGTCTCACTCATTTCCCTGCTTCACTCTTGTGCCTTTCGACTCTTCTTCTGGTTTGTGTACAAATGTAAATGTAGTTTCTTTTCCTGTAATTTACCCTTGTAACCTTCATAATTTCGAAGAGTGTATTCCACCTAATGTTATCATAAACTTTCTCTAAGTCTACAAATCCTATAAATGTAGATTTGCCTTTTGTTAATCTGTCTTCTGGCGTAAGTCATTACGTCAGTACTGCCTCGCGTGTTTTTACATTTTTCCGGAATACAAACTGGTTTTCCCCGATGTCGGCTTCTGCCGGTTTTTCCATTCTTCTGAATATGGTATTAGTAGTTCTGATTGAAAGTTGTCTGCACCAGTGCCTTTTATCTACACAGATATATCGGTTGTCTGTCAAATTCTTCTCACAGTATCATATGTCCCATGCTATCTTCTTTGCTCTTTCTGTAATAGTGCCTTTAAGTTCATTCCGCTTCTACAGTCCCTCTATTTACTACTTCAACCTTGGAGCCTTCCTTTCTTTGTTTAGAGACTACTTTCCAACAAACAGTATTTATCTTTGCTATAGTTATGTATTCCTTTGCAGTTCAGCATTTGTCCTCTTGTCGTTCCTGCTTAGCCGTTTTGCACCTTCTGTCAATCTCATTTTCTATTTGTTATTTTTATATATCTCCTACCATCACTTATGTCCAGTATTTTCTGGGATATCTAAGCTTTTCTCCTAGGCCATTTATTTTTCCGGTTTTATTCTTTGCTGCATTTAGTATTTCTTCTCTGCAAACAAATAATCGGTAGTTGGCGAAGCGTCACGCTCAGTGCAATGCGTTCACGTTCCGCTCGGTTAATCGTGAGCGTCAGTGTGAATAAATGGCAAAATCACTGTACGATTCCGTGATTATTATGACCAGTCAATGTAATTGTCCGTCTTGATCGTTGGTATATGTTTATTATTTTAGAAATTCTCCTTCACGCGTTTCGACCACAGCCATCATCACTGTCTGTCAGATAAACAGAGTAACAAAAATGGTTCAAACGGCTCTAGCCACTATGGGACTTAACATCTGAGATCACCAGTCTCCCTATAGTTAGAACTACTTAAATCTAACTAACCTAAGGACACCACACACATCCATGCCCGAGGTAGGATTCGAACCTGCGACCGTAGCAGCAGCGCGGTTCCGGACTGAAGCGCCTGGAACCACACGGCCACAGCGACCGACACAGAGTAACAACTAACACTTCTAACATAATTGCTATAATGTATTGCAGAGAAAAAAATGAAGACATACCGCAATTAAAATACTAGTTTCATTGTATCTCGTCGTTTCACACCTACGACTTTAACACGACTAGTGTTGCTCAGTGAAACGGCCTGTCTTAAATAACACTTTGTGGCCGATAGGTGACGGTAAAAGCAATACGACATGACAATGTTAAATTACAATTAAATTCTAAAAATGAAACATACAGACGTAACATGAAAGCATAAAAAAAGTAACGAACTGGAATTGTCACGTTAAAATTCAAAAGAATGTCTACAAATTGAGCATGCAGTCATTTTATAAAAAACTACGTATTAAAATAATGAAAAAGACCTTGTAAGGGTTTCACCACCCTGCTGGAGCAAATGTAATTTCGATGTATTGACCACGCGCTGCCTGCGACAGAAAATATCTTTGCTGCAATAGAGTCGCAGGACAGAGCAGTCTCGGCAGTTGTTGCAGTCGCTCGCTGCTACGCTGCAGTTTTAGTCTGTCGCTCGTACAGTGCTGTTCGTAGCCATGTATTGTAAGGTAAATTTTATTACTTTTATTGGCATGCGCGTAGTTAAGTCACTTGTCTGAGATGTTAATATGAATTTTTTTCAATCTTTTTGTGAATCGTCAGCACCAGTTAACCCAGATTTGTAATATTCAATTTTTCATATAATGGATTGCAGATCTCTAACAATAATATAAAAGATTTTTACAATATAATTTTTACCAGTCAACTAATAAAGGAAGCTATAATTTTGCCTTAAGTCATTACCAGTCCCGATCCAATCATTTATTTAAATTTGAATATTTCAGAAATTTTCGGAGATCATAGTCATGTGTTCTTTAGTAATCAGACGACCAGCTGTGCAGCTATGTCAATAAGCAAAGTCAGTCTTCTTAATGATTCTGATCTCCGACAAATGTTGTCCAGTATTATTAGATAGGCCATCATTGCAGTAAGCTGTGCCCCAGCGTTTTCCAGCGACACATTCATGAGGTAAGAATTTTTTCGGTTCATTCAGACTGATTTCACAGGGCCATGGCGTAGCGCTGCTTACGTCAAAATTTATCAGTTTTCATGAGTTACGACATTAACAAAAGAATGATCATTTTTATTATTTTATACGGGAAGGTTACAACCTGTCACGTTAAAAATTCAGATTTACGTCACACATTAAGTCTACAGTAACTTCATACGAATTAATCAGTAGAAGTAAAAATGGAGAGTTATATTGGTAAAGCATTTTAGCGCGTAGATGTAACATTATGTAAGGCAGAGTTTAACGTACCTCTACTTTTTTCTGTCGGGTATGTAAAGCTATATTGCAACCTCTATTTCCCTAAGTTGACGATTTAAAATGAAATGAGTTTATGTTAAAATAAATAGCAAGACACTGACATATTGACATTGAAAGAACAGTAGGTTTGGGCACGCTCGCCATTTCGCGGCTGTTACGTTTACTTCTGGCGCTGACGCGGCAAACGTAGCTATGTGTGCGGGCGCCCACGGCTGATGCTCACGTGATGGACAACAGGCAAGCAACCTTTTCAGCTCAGGCCGCCCAAATCGCTGCACAGCTTCTGTAGTAAGTCGTCGGAAATCTCGAAGTGACAGTTCAGTCTGAAATCATTTTGTTCATTGCCCAGACGTTGTAGTTCTTTTTTACTATGAACAAAGATGTCGATTTCTTCTGGTATGTCTAAGTTGTAGCTTTTACGTGCTTCGGTGTAATATTTCTAAATTATCTTGCAAATGGCCTGCTTTATGTTTATCGCTGTTCAAATGATTACACACGGCACTCTTGTTTTTATATGTGTGCCCTCTAAATTTAACTGCGACGTTCCTGCCAGTTTGGCCAACGTAAAATTTACTATCGTCTTGGCAGTTTATTTTGTAAACCGTAGAATTCATGTAATGATTACGTTTCACGCCGATTCTACGGTGTAGCCTTGCTGCGAAAGTTCCTTTGATGCAAAATCCACGTTAATTTTTAGTCTTTTTGAAACAGTGCCCGATTCTTTCTGAGTGTCTACCACTGTACATCATTGCTACATAATTTTTGTCGCGAAAATCATTTCACAGTCACTATTTTTATATCCGTTAGCCTTCGCCATTTGCGTGAGTGTGCTAACCTCTTTCTCGATTTCATCTTTTTCAAGTGGTAGCTTAAGGAGCCTAAGGATTACTGATCTAAAGTGAGATCATTTGCATATATTCGGATGGCTACAGCTGACACTTATAATCGTATTTGTGATGGTAGTTTATCTGTATCTTCTAATTAATGTTTGCCATCTTTTTCTGCAGCTGTCAAAGACGGAAAATTCATACTCTCCTCTTTTTGGAGCCCTGCCTCTGGCTCAACTTATAGACGTTAAATTGGATTTTAGCGTGACAATTTCTATTAGCTATCTTTTTTACTTTTGTAAAATGGGTGTATGCTTAATTTGTAGATGTTAAAATGAATTTAACACTCAAAAGCCATACTGCTTTTCCGACACCTAATAGCAACAAAATGCTGCTTAAGGCAAGGAGCCTCACTGAACACTACTAGTCATGGTGCAGTTGTGTGTTGTGTGAACTGTAGAGTTACATTGTATGGAGTTTTTTAAATGTGGTATGTCTTCACATTTTTTATATACAATGTATTATTGTAATTATTGTAGAAATATTACTTCTCATTCCTTATATTTGTTAAAATCTGATGGTGGTTGTGGCGAAACACGGCGCAGAACTAAAATCAACAGAACTAACTGTCATCAACATGAGGGAGAAAGAGATCGACGCGGGTGCCATTTCGGCGCTTAAGAAAGGTCTCCGTTCCAGCGCCTCGGAGCACCCTATCTGTGATAGGGATGCTCCACCCACTCTTTATGGACTACCAAAAATCCACAAAGCGGATTCTCCTCTTCGTCCCATTGTGAACACCATTGGGTCACCCACTTACAGATTGGCAAAACACCTATCCAGCCTCCTTGCACCGCATGTGGATCGTTTGGAACTTCCCCTTAGAAAAATTATACATGACTGTGCTTAAACTGCCACACATTTTTAGCGCAACGCAATCTGACTTTCAAAAATCTCTACAAAAGAATGGCCCTGACTAACATTAACCTATATGTTTCACAAATCGCTTACCTCACAAAAATCTTGGTTACTCGAACTACTGCAATACAGCGAGCGCCACTACTGCCAGCTACATAAAAGATTCAAACTACGGAAGGCACTAACTGCTGATAGGGATAGTTAGCAAATGAAAGATTTTAATAGAGAACAAACAATGTATTTACCTTAATAGTGTTGAAAAATCATAATATACATAGCAGTTCATGACATCCAGTCTTACAAATTTCAAAACTCCGCTATTTGTCTCCCCACATCCACCACTGCTGGCGGCTCACCTCCAACTGTGCAACGCTACGCGCTGTTAACAGCCAACTGCCCAACACTACAATGGCAGACAACAATGCAAACTAGCCACAGACTTCACACAGCACAGCCAGTGATTTTCATACAGAGCGCTACGTAACGTTGCCAATAAGAAAACCTAAACAGCCTACTTACATAGCCCCCATGCTCCCCACAAAAAATTTTACAAATTGTTTTGGGCAGTGGTCAATAATGATTTGATAAAATTTTTCATAATTACAATAACAAAGAAATCAAATGCACACACTTATTGATACAATGTTGGTCAAAAGCTAAAATTTTCTCACAGTCCATAAAAACAGTCCTGATCGTTCATCACAGTAAAATAGCAGTGTTTTTCTCAATGCCTGAGCAGTAGAAGAGAATGCACATGGAAGTTGTGGATTTCCATGCAGTCTTGAAGAAGTAGTGTTGTCCTTCCAACAAAAAGACAGTGCTGACTCTTGACATGCAGACAGGTAATGGGCCACAACAGAGCAAACCCACCGCAGAGTCAGTCAAAGTTTTGAAGAATATTGGTAGGTAGGTCATCACAGAGTAGACGCACTGTAGTCCTGGTAGAGATTACGGAATTGGTGGGCCACCAGAGGAGCAGACCCACTGCAGTCCTTGTAGAAATAATGGTATTGGTGAGTCATCAAAGGTGTAGACCCACTGTAGTCCCTGTAGAGATGGCCAGCAGCCATCTGCTGCGATTGTGCAGGTGCACAATCACCATCGAAGAGTCTTGCAGACGATATAGTAAGTCCGTAACCACCACTTGTGCACTCACAAAGTTTTTGGAATTGTGCTTAGAACCAGCAATGCTGTTATCCAGTCCCTTGCTGAATTTTTAAAACACGTGCAAACACTAACAGTCCCTACTTATCACATATTGTCCATATACTATGACCAACAGAAACGTGTGCAGTGAAATGGAACTTACAAGTTACTTAATTTGATGAACTGGTGACAATTACAATTTCATAACATAAGAATACAATTACAAAGGTACAAAATACATCATTAAAGAACATAACAATACAGATAACATTTGTAGTACAGGCTTTACAAAACAATCGAAATAACATATACATCAGTGTTACAGGAATTATGACATAAGTTCATACATAAAAGATCAGAATAACTTTTGAAACATCAACTTCACACATGAGCATTAAAGCAAAACAGAATAAATAATGTCTAAACATCTTTACAAAGAAAATAACATATTATTAGAAAAATTCCACAACATATATCATATCAGCTAAACACATAAAGACAGGAAAAACACAAATATACAGGAGTACACAAACACATAGCAGAATAACATAGGAGGAAACGACAGGGTTTGTTTTCAGTGTAACATTTGGTACTGCTGTATTTTGCAAACAAAACATTTTCTTTCTCAGAGATGTCCCTTCGTTCATCATTATTCCCAAAAAGTCCTATCTATACCTGCTTTCTGTAATTTTTTCGTATAACTTCTCAATGAATTTGTGCCAATTCATCGCAACTCATTCTCTTATATAGTCTACCCCCTCTTAAACTAACTTAAATCTACTGAGCTCAGATGCTAAACTAAGGGACAAGGCAATGCAGCAGCACAAAACAATTAACACAAACAGCAATGACAAAAAATGCAGATTTGCAAAGGAAGCAGCATTATAGAAATTAGCAAAGCAATTGTAATATTACAAGTAATATAAGGCAATGTGCAGCAAACAAGAAAAATAAATCTGGCTTAGCAGAGTAACACAAATTAAAATTCAGTAGCACTATGCCTGGCAAACAGCAGCAGAAAATGCAATAACTTATATCTAAACATGACAAAGCTCAAGGAGAAAAAATATTACAGTAAAAATGGCCATGTTTAATACCTATGTCACATCTTAACACTAGAGTGATGCATCACAAAAACTTACTCTGCAAGAAAGTTACCAAATCATTAAAAAAATTATTTATGCAATTCCTGTGAAGGGAAATGTCTATTTGTGCTCTCTTTTCTAAGAAAGTATATGAGAAACGTATTCTTTACTGGGTCTGTAGACAGAAAATAGTGATAATAATACATCTATTAAATTTTATAGTAACGAATGCTGCAGTGCAGCTAGAAACTAGATATTAAAGAAAATGAGCAAATATGTACAAAGGAAGACATGAAACATCATTCATTAGCCATATGGCATTTCATAAGGTAGTAAAAAAAATTTCTCAACTAGAAAGACAGTAGTCATAATCAGGTGTATAGACATAAAATATTTCTCGTCATTTCATTAGACATTTCAGTAAATATCATAAATTAAGAGCTCCACAGTGTTATCATATGTTTTCAAGTTTGAACGTGTCGTATTTGCGATGCTTTCTACAAAGGAATGTCAATATCGAGGATAATGGCCCCCCTTTTTTTTACCTGTGCCTCTGAAAGGCACACAAAAATGGCTTTTTTCCAGGCGATTGTTGCGCAGCTGGGTGCCCACGACGCATTACGTGCAGGTGGTCACTTAACTTTCTTACCAAAATATTTACGACACCAGTTTGCACTACAGTGACAGTCTCATATACAAATAAAATTTCACAAGTCGAGAAATTACAGTAGAAAAGTGTAGAAACAAAATCCTATAAATATAACAGTGTCCAAAAAATTTTCGACACCATTGTAATACATTCACGCATGTACACACATTTCATAATTCTTAAAGTACGATTCTTGGTTTCCAGCATCCTTTTTCATATATCAGAGACCCTAACCACTGTTCATTACTCCTTACTTTATTACACATATACATATTCGTCGACACTTCTTCAATATTTCATCATAAGAAATACGTAGCATAATCAAATTCCTCATATACGGTAGCCTCATCTTATTGATCATAAACATACCTCAGCAGCATAATACATATCGTCGTCGTAATAATAACATCATAACACCTCAGTCAAATCTTGAAAACGTTGTAAGTTTCAGTAATAATTTCAAAACCTAAAGAAAATTTTCTGCTCATTTAAATAGTGTCATCTACCTCAAACGTACTATAAAAATCATGATCCCATATCAAATATATCATTCAAAGCTCTCATAGTATCACAATGGTTCCGAAAAATATGAACAGTTCACAAAGTACAGACAAAATACAATTTCATAAGTATGAAATTATCCAACTGTGTAATTGCGTAAACATGTGTCACTGATGTAGTAAAAAAAATGTTTGTCTCTCAGTTAAATGATCAGATAGCTGTGTAATTTATGTGTTAGAGAAATATGGTACCGAAGTGTAAAGTTGTATAAGCAAATACCATACTAGCTAGGGCTCCTTGTGCTCGCCAAACACATGGTACACAAAGGAAGCGTGTACCCCCCTTAGGATTAATGTAATTATACCCTCAGGTGTTACCGATTACAGGAATGGAATGAAATGTATCACAGAAAACCTTTGTATCTTTGTAAATCAAAAATCTTTAAAAATAAATGTTTTAAGTACAAAATTAATCACTCAAATACGTGTACTGTAGCGCTAAACTGTGTGTCTTGTTGTAAGATAATCTCTGTGGAAGTGTCGTAGTTATCGTCCTCCGAAAGCTAAGTTCTGCAGAAGTCAATGTACTTACCTGATCATAACCGAAAGTGAAATTCTTTGCGTATAGATATCGTAGTTATTACGTACCTTACCGTAATCAGGAAGGTACTATAATGTAACGTATTGTTGTGGTACGGAGAAGGCTGTCTCATTGTAGCTATACCACAAAAGTTACTACTAAAACATGTTTCACTTTCCAGAATAGTACAGAAGAACTGTGCAGATGTAAAACAGAAACACTGAAAAAGCAACATTGTAAATTGTCACTCATTAGTAGCGATGTGATAAAATCGTGTAGCTGTCACATAAACTAACCACAGTGTCATCTGGTATCTCACAGAAGGTACTTTAAATCCAGAATGTATTTTCAAGTAAACCAAAATGTTGCATTAAAATCTCATTAGCAGTGCCGGTATATGTGAGCCTTATAGTCGTTACGTGATCGTGCAACTAACAAACAAGAATGTACACACACAGTAACACTGTGTCGTCTGTTCACTATAACAATGCACTCGTAACTACTGTCTAAATATGTATCCTAGGTTCTAGATTGGATAGTTGACTTCAAACACTGTTGCATGTTAACAGTTTCTAAGTCTAACAAAGCATACTAGTGATGTAAAATGAAAAATTTTATGGCAAAGACTAAGTTAAAAAGCAGATTATGTCTCAATATGAGGTTTTATATGTGAAGTGTGGTGAATTCCTTTACTCTTCATAGTATTCAGAGTTTGAACTTGAATGCAATTGTCATGCGGTATACGTCGGTAAAAAATACTGGAATTTTTCTCATGGTTAGCATCTATGTTATTTTTCTCTGAGCCAGCTGGCGCACGCGGCTGCCTGTGGTGCAAGTCATTGTCTGTTTCTTTGTTGGCGCGCGTCGTTATTGGGATTTGGAGACCTAACTTCTACAAATTCACCTTGTCGAGAGGGTCCTGCTCTGTTTGAATCCCGCCAGTTCTGATGCAATTCAGGTCTGTCGTTACGATCATATCGTCTGTCGTCATGTCGGTAGATTCCATAGTTTCTTTCTTGTCGGTCACGTGGTGGAGAATTTCTCCTTGAATCGTAACTTCGCGCTGGTCCGTTGCGTCTAAAGTTATTCTGTCTCCCTTGATAATATTTATTTTGGTTCCCATATTGTCTGTTTCTCTGATTGTTTCTGTGATAGTCATTACTGCAGAGAGGTGATCTTTCCCTGTAGTTATTAGTACTCTGCCAGCGGTTGTCATATGGGTGGTGTCTGTTTTGGTCACGATTTGTGTTGTGAGAATAGCCTTGTCGTGTACAGTTATTATTTCTTTCATCACGGAATTGCGACGGATGTGACCCATAATTGTCGTGTTCCTGTTTTCATGTTCCACGATTATCTGTGTCAATTTCTAATTCTTGTAAGAGTCCCTGAAAAGCTTCAACGTCCTGCCAAAATAATATGTCGTAAATGTTTAGGTAATGTGATTAAGCAAATGCGGATGAGTTCTGAGGGGCTGTATGGGTTTGACAGGTACTGATTCTTGTGCAACATGTCTTCAAAATTTTTCACAAGACTGGAGAATTCAGATTGTTCGAAATGTTTCATCATTATGATGCTATGTTTTACTCGGTCTTGTGTAGCTTGAGACCAATACGGTGAGAGGAACGTGTCATAAAATTCTCCTTCACTGTGACAATCGTGAATGACCGATCGCATTCTTACAGCTGGTTCATTCTCTAAGTAGCCACACATAAATTCTAATCTGTGCTGCAATGACCAGTTGGGAGGAAAACAATGAGAGAATTGATGAAGCCATGCTCGTGGATGAATGTCGTTGCCAGAATTCTTAAATGTTTTGAATTTACGTGTAGTAATGAACAGCTTATAGTCAAAATCACCATGTCGGCGAGTCGCACATCGCTCATTGTTACTTCGTTTCGGCGGTTCCATCTCAAAATTCAATGCGCCTTGCCAATTTCTTTCATAATTTCCGAAGTGTCCTGCGTTATTATTTTGTGGTTGCTCCGTATTTCTATGTCCCACTTCCCGTACTGGAGTGCAACTGTCCTCTGAAATATGTAATTCTTATATTACCTGTGCCAACTGATATTGTACTTCCCGGATTTCTCTTTTGTACTGTGTATTGATTTGACTTTGATTTTGTTTGAATTTTCTAATTTGTTCATACTCTTCAGTGTCCGTGAAGGTTACAGGTCTTGTGTCATTCAGATCATCATCTACCTTTGTAGATAAGTTAGTGAACTGATCCGAAAGTTCGGCTACTTTCTCCGATAGTGTACTTATTTCCTCAGTGTGTTTTTCTGAACCAAGTTTCAGAGTATCTACTGTGTCCTTTAAGTTTTCCTGAGTTTTTGCAAGTTGCGTAACCGAATCGGTAGATACAACTGAGTCAATTTTAGCTTGCAAGGTGTCGTGATTTTCATGAACAATGGTTTGCAGGTCTTTTATGGCTGCTTCGTGATTCTGTAATGCATTTTCATGCCGCGAAAAAATAGGTTGAAAATGCTCACAAATTTGTGTTTTTACTTCATTACAGACTTTTTGACATTTCGATTCAATGTTGTGTAACTCAGTACTTAAATCTTCACCTGTTTGTTCATGTGTGGTGTCTAACTTTTGAAGCATTTGCTGTGTTTGTCTCTGATTTTGTTCCACTGTGTCTAACTTCCGAAGATTTTGTTCCATTGTGTCTAACTTTTGGAGCTTTTGCTGTGTTTGTCCCATTTGGTTCAAATGGTTCAAATGGCTCTGAGCACTATGGGACTCAACTGCTGTGGTTATCAGTCCCCTAGAACTTAGAACTACTTAAACCTAACTAACCTAAGGACATCACACACATCCATGCCCGAGGCAGGATTCGAACCTGCGACCGTAGCAGTCGCACGGTTCCGGACTGCGCGCCTAGAACCGCGAGACCACCGCGGCCGGCTGTCCCATTTGTTGTATTAATTGTAATAACAATGCACTGGTGTCGGAAACATGTTCCTCAGTGCTTTTCGGCAGTGAATTTGCACCGGCAACATTGACATTTTGACAAGCAGGATGTGTGTCTTGACTGATTTGAGAAAACGGTGAGGACCCAAAACTTGATTCTACAGTATTTGCGAGATTGTGTCCTGTCATTTCGGATTCCTGAGGCGAGCCATTGCCGACCGATCGATCGATAATGCTTCCCTGTTCACTAATTGTTTCACTGTCTACGCCATTATTTGCCGCCCGCTCCATTTCCCTATGCACAATTACCAAATCACTGGTTTGATCATTAGTTCGTCTTCACTGTCATTTCTCAGTTAACTTTGGAGCCTAGTATTACGTTTTTCACACGCCATTATTGTCACAATATTTCACACGACAACAGAGAAAAGCACAATTTGAAGAGCAAAATAAAAAAAAACACATTAACATAGCACTGAAAATAATATCTAGTTAATTGCAAGCGCAGCTGCGAAATACTTGGTGCAAATCTACACGCATGCCACAACAACAATGAAAGGCAGCAACTACAAAGGAGATTCTCTCTACAATTACGCGCTAGCAATAAACAATAGCTACACTAATTGCACAAACTACAAGAAAAAAATCAGAAGATTCCAGTGAGGTATCCTCGGCTAAGGGTCGACATATGAAACTTCCCCTTAGAAAAATTATACATGTCTGTGCTTAAACTGCCACACATTTTTTAGCGCAACGCAATCTGACTTTCAAAAATCTCTACAAAAGAATGGCCCTGACTAACATTAACCTATACATTTCACAAATCGCTTACCTCACAAAAATCTTGGTTACTCGAATTACTGCAATACAGCGAGCGCCACTACTGCCAGCTAAATAAAAGTTTCAAACTACGGAAGGCACTAACTACTGATAGGGATAGTTAGCAAATGAAAGATTTTAATAGAGAACAAACAATGTATTTACCTTAATAGTGTTGAAAAATCATAATATACATAGCAGTTCATGACATCCAGTCTTACAAATTTCAAAACTCCGCCATTTCTCTCCCCACATCCACCACTGCTGGCGGCTCACCTCCAACTGCGCAACGCTACGCGCTGTTAACGGCCAACTGCCCAACACTACAATGGCAGACAACAATGCAAACTAGCCACAGACTGCACACAGCACAGCCAGTGATATTCATACAGAGCGCTACGTAACGTTGCCAATAAGAAAACCTAAACAGCCTACTTACATAGCCCCCATGCTCCCCACAAAAAATTTTACAAATTGTTTTGGGCAGTGGCCAATAATGATTTGATAAAATTTTTCATAATTACAATAACAAAGAAATCAAATGCACACACTTATTGATACAATGTTGGTCAAAAGCTAAAATTTTCTCACAGTCCATATCAAGTTTACGTTGGAAATCGAGAGAGATGGAGCACTGCGCTTCCTTGACGTCCTCGTCCAACGGAAAATCAATGGGCACCTCAGCCACAGTGTCTATAGCAAACCGGGACACATAGATCTGGATCTGCACGCTCTCAGCCACCATCATGCGGCACAAAAACGTGGTGTTCTGAATACCCTCGTCAATCGTGCTAAAGTCGTCTCAGACGCTGAAGGTCTGCCTTCCGGGAAGAAAGGTACAGCCACGGATAGGTGTCACAGGCTATATCTGGTGTGACACGCAAGAAACACAGCAACAGAGAAGAGAACTCCACCGTAGAAGAAAGCAAGAAACTTGTGTTTTTGCCGCTCTGTATTACAGTGTCGGGAATGATTAGCCGGCTCCTGAAGAGATATAACGTTTCATCGGTGTTCAGGCCCCCAGCAAAAATTAGATAGCTCATGAGGCCGGCCTGTGAAAGACGATCTAGGGCTTAGAACGCCTGGAGTGTACAAGATACCATTTCAGTGTGGCTGTTACTACGTCGGCCAAATAATACGCACTGTGGAGCAACGCCGAACGGTACACGAGAGGTGCTTACGCCTACGCTATCCAGAAAAATCAGCCGTGGCAGAACACGTCTTAGAAAATGGACACCAAATTCTATTCGACACAACTTCTGTCGTTATGAGGACGAAGGAATGTTAGGATAGCGTTATAAAAGAAACTATTGAAATAAAAATAAAAACGTCTGACACCACCATCAACAAGGACGGTGGTTTGCAGCTCAGCACAGCCTGGGACCCGGCCACCGGGGGGTTAAACGGGGGCGACGGACGCGGGCTGAAAACATTACCATATATAGCGAGGAACAGAGCACTAGCGACGATACAGCTAGCAGGGCGCCTATACACGACGCGTCCACGGCGACACAGTAGTCATTCTTACCGCTTGACAATGACTGAGGAGAGCTCGGTCGAAAGCTCGTGTGATTTTAACCACCGGACGTGGCTGGAAGCCCAAGAAAATTTTATTAACGTTAAAGAGTATTATTAAAACAATAAAGATATAACAGCGATCAAGATCGACAGTTACAATGGCTAGTGAAAATCATCACGTACTCGTGCCGATTTTATGTCACATTGAGAGACTGATGCTAATCATTACCCGAGTGAAACGTACGCACATTGCACTGAACATGATACTTTGCCATCTACGAACCATAATTAATCAGAATAATAATTAAAATAGATATTCTTGATTTGAATTAAATGACAGATAATTTAAACGGAGAGGGTTCTTCTGCTAGGCAGAAGGTCGGAGCAGAAGAAATACGAGAACTAAAGTATCTCTCCCTATTAATCCCTAAACCTCATTCCTTTCTTGCAACTTTTTTTCCGGTCAGATATTGCACGCCGTCTGCGCTTCCGTCGTTGAAGATGGTCGATCTCGTCATCCTTTCAGTAAGATTTTGATGAGAAGGTGGCGTTTTCGTCCAGAGAATCATTAAGTTACACACAGGAACATACAGTCTAGTATTGTTGAAAAATATAAAACATTAATATACAACGTGCATGGAAAAGTTATTTACGTGCAGAATATTGACAGAAGCTCCCGTCTCTAGTCAAGTGCGTTTAATGCAATTGATACACATTATATAGAACTACTGATCAGTCGTTGCTACATTGCCGTTACGTACGCTGTTCTCGCAGGTACAGTGTGGTATTAACAGGCTGTTTCAGCGAAGTTTACCTCCCTTCCGCTCGTGAACCGAAAAAAAGTTGACTATGTGTCACACAATGGGAACTGACGTGCCACACTGCAATGACCAGATCATAGAGCTTGTTACTTTTTATTGCAGCGCAATAACTGATTAAAAACGAGTGCGGCCGGAGGGGGTGGGGTGAGAGGAACGCCCGCCAAGTTAAACAGTTCAAATTCACAGGCAATTGTTCGAACGGCCAAAACAGCCGCCGGCCGAATGTTCATTAGAGCAGTCGGGTGGGGGGGCAGAATGCAGGCAGGAAATTGGATAATTTCCTGAAAGCGGCTCGGCGCGCATGCGCACTCGCGCGGCCACCGCTGCGCCAATCAAACACCGACGGCTCATCGGTGCGTCTGAAAGCGACCGCCGCGCCGCGCGCAGCAGGACAAAACACTGTCGCTGCCCATCTGCCGCGCTAATGACGCCTCCCAACGGACTGTCCTGCCTACGCCACTGCCGGCGCAGCGCGCGCCCGCTGTATGCAGGGACGCCACTGATGGAGTGCACGGTTTGGAGTGCGATTCAGCGATTCGCTCCCAGTGCTCTGCCCGCCCCTGCTACGGCATTCCCGACTCGACGTCGTACACCTCGTGGATGAATCGGCTCTGGCGCCTCACTGATATGTTGCCAAATGCGTTACAAAAGCGCAGAGGGCGAAGCAGTGCCTTATTTCCAGAATCAACATATCAGTCTGCAGTGGAGTGTCCGCTGTTTTGAAACTTCCTGGCAGATTAAAACTGCGTGCCGGACCGGGAGTCGAACACGGGAAGCTTGAAATGCTCTTACCGACTGAAATGTCTAGGCATGACTCACGACCCGGTCTCGCAGCTCCAATGCCGCCAGTAACTCTCTCCTACATTTCAATGTTCACAGAAACTCTCTTGCTGGATGAGAATACTTCGAGGAAAGAATGTTGCTGAATAATGGCTTACGCACAGCTAACGTAGGATATTCGTGTCGCTACCATAAGCTCGTTTAGTGAATTATGCGTCACTGACGACGGGTTTCGGTTAGTAAGTCGACGAATAAATACGTTGTAACAACAGGGGTGCCGAGCAAAATTTTACCAATGTGCTACGGACTGGTGGCGTACAGCCGTTGACTTACAAGGATAGTAATCGTAAATAAAACGAGTATATTAGTTTTACTTACATAAAGTGAACTGTTTAAATATATTTAAATTTTATAATTTATCATTTAACATTGCGACGAATAAAAAGAGAACGTAAGCGCTATTGCCTTGTTTATGCATCTTGTCCCACCGACCTTCTCACTGACGCTGAGGAGTTTCTTCATATCACGGTGAATAAAAAAGTTTTGAGAACTTACCATGTAACATACGTGCCTGTTTACCCGCTGCCACTTACAAAAAACATCAGTCCGATGTCTCGAACGAGTTATGAAATAAAAAACGACGTTTGTTGTGACCACACGATTCATGAAGGGCACAGAGAGAAATGATTGCAGTGTGCACAACCATGTGGTGGATACAAAAACCAATAACTCGAGAACAAAGTAAGACATCTTTCTGCTCTCAATTTTATCTCATCAACATTCCATACACAGCAACGTAGGGCTAAATTCAACATATGCAAAGTTTATTTTTTATTTCTGTTTCACACGTCTAGTTTCGGAAGACCAGATTGAGGAGCAAATCTCCAAGGTCATGGTACGTGTCAGTACATGAAATTACAACATAAAAGTAATAACAGGTAAAATAAAATGTTTATGAACCCAAAAAAGATAAGCCATAAGTTTATGTAAGCGCAGTCACCAATATAACATAGGAATCATCTTAATTTTTCAATGAACTCCTCTACAGAATAGGATGAGTGACCCATGAGGAAACTCGTCAGTTTCGATTTGAAAGCGAATGGATTACTGCTAAAATATTTGAATTCTTGTGGTAGCTTATTGAAAATGGATGCAGCAATATACTGCACACCTTTCTGCACAAGAGTCGAGGAGCTGCGATGTAAATATAGACTTGATTTCTGCCTAGTATTAACTTAGTGAAAGATGCAAATTCTTGCTAATAAGCTGATATTGTTAACAAGAAATGACAGTAAAGAATAGATGTATATTGACAGGCCAATGTCAAAATATCCAGATTAATGAACAATGGTCGATAAGAGGTTCGCGAAGTTGCACCGTTTATTGCCCGAACCACTAGTTGCTGAGCCAGAAATAACCTCTGAGAATTAGAAGAGTTACCCCAAAATATAATACTATACGTTATAAGCGAATGAAAAGAAGCTAAGTAGACTAATTTTCATTTAGAACTAACATTTACCTCAAACACCGCTTGAATAGTGAAAATGGCAGCATTACGTCTCTGAACAAGATCCAGAAAGTGGGTTTTCCACGACAGATTACTATACATCTGAACATCTAGAAATTTGAACTGTTCAGTTTCACTTACCACATAACCACACTCTGAAATTAAAACGTCAGGTTATGTCGAATTGTTTCTTAGATACTGTAAAAACTGAATCTTACTGTGATTTAGTTCTAGTTTATTTTGTACATGCCACGAAATTATGTCTTGAACAGCACTATTTGAAACAGTACCAACGTTGCACACATCATCCTTTACAATCAAACTAGTGTCACCAGCAAACTGTAGAATCACCTGTAGTACTATAGGGCATATCATTTATATAAATAAGGAACAGGAGTGGCCCCAGCACTGATCCCTGGGGTGCCCCCCATTTAACTGTGCCCCACTCAGACCCCACATCATAACCATTCTCAACACTGTGGAGAATGACTTTTTGCTGTCTGTTATTAAAGTCAGAGGCTAACCAGTTGAGTTACTCCCCGTATTCCACAATGGTCCAACTTCTGGAGCCATATTATGTGATCAACACAATCAAATGCCTTAGTTAAATCAAAAAAGATGCCTAGCTTTCGAAACCTTTTGTTTAATCCATCAAGTACGTCACAGTGGAAAGAGAACGTAGTATTTTCAGTTGTTAAACCACTTATGAAACCGAACTGTACGTCTGACAGCAAATTATGTGACATAAAATATTCAAATTCCTCAAGGTAGTGTTACAGGCCCTTTACTATTCCTTATCTATATAAACAATCTGAACATCCGTCTTAGATTGTTTGCAGATGATGCTGTCGTTTATCGACTAGTGAAATCATCAGAAAATCAAAACAAATTGCGAAACGATTTAGAAAAGATACCTGTATAATTAAAAAACTGGCAATTGACCCTAAATAAATAAAAGTGTGAGGAAATACACACAAGCGCTAAAAGGTTGTGTGCATTTTGGGGGAAGAGACCGAACACCAAGGTCATCGGTCTCATTGGATTAGGGAAGGTTGGGAAGGAAGTTGGCCGTGCCCTCTCAAAGGAACCATCCCGTCATTTGCCTGAAGCGATCTACGGAAATCAAGGAAAACCTAAATCACGATGGCCGGACGCGGGATTGAACCGTCGTCCTCCAGAATGCGGGTCCACTGCGCCACCTCCTTCGCCATGAGCGCTAAAAGAAATCCATTGTATTTCGATTACATGATGCATCAATTCCAAAAACCGCAAATTCAACTAAATACCTGTTGTTGTTGCTGTGGTCTTCAGTCCTGAGACTGCTTTGATGCAGCTCTCCATGCTACTCTATCTTGTGCAAGCTTCTACATCTCCCAGTACCTACTGCAGACTACATCCTTCTGAATCTGCTAGGTGTATTCATCTCTTAGTCTCCATCTACGATTTTTATCCTCCTCGCTGCCTGCCAATACTAAATTGGTGATCCCTTGATGCCTCAGAACATGTCCTACCAACCGATCCCTTCTTCTAGTCAAGTTGTGCCACAAACTCCTCTTCTCCCCAATTCGGTTCAATACCTGCTCATTAGTTATGTGATCTAACTATCTAATCTTCAGCATTCTTCTGTAGCACCACATTTCGAAAGCTTTTATTCATTTGTCCGCATCTCGTGGTCGTGCGGTAGCGTTCTCGCTTCCCACGCCCGGGTTCCCGGGTTCGATTCCCGGCGGGGTCAGGGATTTTCTCTGCCTCGTGATGACTGGGTGTTGTGTGCTGTCCTTAGGTTAGTTAGGTTTAAATAGTTCTAAGTTCTAGGGGACTGATGACCATCGATGTTAAGTCCCATAGTGCTCCGAGCCATTTGAGCCATTTTTTTCTATTCATTTCCTGTCCAAACTATTTATCGTCCATGTTTTACTTCCCTACATGGCTACATTCCATCCAAATACTTTCAGAAACGACTTCCTGACACTGAAGTCTATACTCGATGTTAACAAATTTCTCTTCTTCAAAAATGCTTTCCTTGCCATTGCCAGTATACATTTTATATCCCCTCTACTTCGACCATCGTCAGTTATTTTGCTCCCCAAATAGCAAAACTCCTTTACTACCTTAAGTATCTCATTCCCTAACCTAATTCCCTCAGCATCACCCGACTTAATTCGATTACATCTCATTATCCTCGTTTTGCTTTTGTTGATGTGCATCTTATATCCTCCTTTCAAGACACTGTCCATTCGGTTCAACTGCTCTTCCAAGTCCTTTGCTGTCTCTGACAGAATTACAATGTCATCGGCAAACCTCAAACTTTTTATTTCTTCTCCATGGATTTAATACCGATTCCGAATTTTTCTTTTGTTTTCTATATCGCTTGCTCAATATACGGATTGAATAACATCGGGGAAAGGGTACTGTCCTGTCTCACTCCCTTCCCAACCACTGCTTCCCTTTCATGCCCCTCGACTCTTATAACTGCCGTCTGGTTTCTGTACAAATTGTAAATAGCCTTTCGCTCCCTGTATTTTACCCCTGCCACCTTCAGAATACCTAGGAATTACAATTACGAACAACTTAAATTAGAAGGAACACATATAAAGTGTTGTGGAGTAGGCTAACCAAAGATTGTGCTTTATTGGCTGGACACTTAGAAAATGTAACAGATCTACTAGAGTAACTGCCTACACAAAACTTGTCTGTCTTCTTTTAGAGTACTGCTTCGCGGTATAGGATTCTTACCAGATAGGATTGACGTAGTACATCGAGAAAGTTCAACGAAGGGCAGCGCGTTTTGTCTTATCACGAAATAGATGAGAGCATGTCACTGAAATTATACAGGATTTGGGATGGACATCATTAAAACAGGCGTTTATCTTTGCGGCAGAATCTTATCACGAAAGTTCAGTCACCAATTTTCTCCTCGGAATGCGAAAATATTTTTTTGATGCCGATCCACATCATAATAAAATAAGGGAAATCAGGGCTCGCACGGAAAGATAAAGGTGTTCGTTTTTACCGCGTGCTGTATGTTAGCCATACAAATGAAGCTCGATTCTAGATACAAGTACGTACACTGATCAACCAAAACACTATGACCAGTGACCTACTATTGATATAAAACCGTCTAGACGACGGTGATACCTACCGAGAAATGACTGTCGGTCAGATACATGCACGGAGCATTTAGTGTGTAGAATGGCAAAGGAGCGCAATATGTGTTAGACCGAGGGCCCATAGGCTCGGCAGGAGCATTTATGAAACTACCTGACATGTTGGCTCTTCGAAGAGTACTGAGGTTTGCTTTCTTTTTTTTTACGACGCAAAAACGACAACGGTCATATACGCCCATGTCAGAACCGTGGAACGTAAAAACGAAAAAGGAGTTAGAAACAACTACACTTTAAGCCCAATCGACGGAAGGAAAACCAGCTAGAAAAAGGTCCATAAAATAAGCTATAGAGACAAATGGAGCTCCTGAAATAAAGATTAAATGCCCTTCACCATACTTCTACGACGGATAAAGAGTAAAACGCGGTCGGCAGCCCGCGCATCGTTCGCTAAAACGGCCGATAACTCAGACGACGGGCATAAATTAGAACACAAGTGATAAAAAAATGGCATTTCATGAGGAAATGGCGAACCATCAATTGGTGATAACAATAGGAACATAATGGTGGGGGATCAGCACTTAACAAATGGCGATGGCTAAAAAAGACAGTACCCAGTACGCAACCTCTTCTCGCGGTGAGAGTGCCGAGAGGAAGTCGGCCAAGCCGCTGGGAGAGGTTTAATTCCTCGGAGCTAGTTCCCATGAAGGGAAGACCAATGGTGATGTCAAAGTGACACTGCCTGCTAACAGGTGGCAACATAGAGATCTCTGGAGGGAATGGAAGAACTAGCGGGTGGAGGTACGAGGACTGCAGCCTTGGCAGCAGCGTCAGTGGCCTCACTTCACGTCGGACCGACCACAGTGGCTCCATCAATTGTAAGCAGGTGGAAGATTTCCTGGACTCTTTGACTATGGGATGGAAGGTATACAGCCAACAGGGACTCTGAAAAGCACTGAGAGAGTCGGAGTAGATGATGCGATTGAAAAGCCTGTGTCTCTGCATGTACTGCATGGCCTGCTACAGAGCGAAGAGCTCGGCTGCAAATAGTGAGCAGTGTTACGGAAGCTGGTACCGAAAATCGTCGGTGACAATGAGGAAAACACACCCGACACCACGGTGGATCCGAGAGCCAGCAGTGTAAACAAAGGTACTATCGTTCAGTTCCGTGCTCAGATCGAGAAACTTGCCCTGATAAAGCGAATCTGGAGTAGTGTCCTAGGTGAAAACGGGCCACCGCACGAAGCCAAGGTTTCACACCCAATGGGAAAGTGGCAGATAGCATGAAGTTAAGTTGCCGCCGGAACAATAGCCGGAAACGAATACCGACACGTAACAGAGAAGAGGGGCCCGCCCCAAACTATCGATCAAAGGAGTCATTGATGAAGGAGACATAGGATGGGTGGCCAGGCATGGCAGACAAACAGCATGCGTATCCACTGAGGATAAAATCACGGCTGTATGACAACGATAGTTCTGCAACTTCTGTATAGAGACTCTGAACTGGGCTAGTGTAAAAGGCACCAGTGACCAAACAGATTCCACGATGATGGATGCTATTGAGATGGCGTAAGATGGACGGGTGTGCAGTTGCATAAATCTAGTTCTGAAATGACAAGGGACCTGCAAAAATGGAGGAGTTTGGTCCGACCCGTTCCCCAGGAAGTACCGCAGGGGACGCGTAGGACACTGAGGGACGACATATAGTGGGCGATCAGTTAACACACGTGAGAGGACCAAGAAATTTTTTTATCGAACATGAGCCAGAGGAATTTCGTAGTCTCAACGAACGGAAGAGCAACATGCCCAGATGTAATGATGATGGAAGAAACCAACTGCACTGCCAGAAATTCATACGAAAGGTTTTGTCAGTGGAAAAGCGAAAGCCACTGTCGATGCTCCACGAGTAAAGACAGTCGAGACAAAGCTGAAGATGTCGCACAAGGAGACATGTCCATGAAGAACAACAACAGGTAGCAAAATCGTCAACGTATAAGGGAGCTGAGGATGTCCAGTGGGAGACAGGCCGTAATAGGGTTAATGGTGATAAAAAAGAGGATAATGCTCAGGACGGAACCCTCACGCACACCGTTTTCCTATATAAACTATCCAATAAGGCTGAATCTAAACGTATCTTGAAAACTTGGTCTTTTAAAAATTGCTGAAGGAAACGGGGCATGCGGCCTTGGAAACCCCAAGTGTAGAGAGGGGGGGGGGGGGAGGATATCAGCTCTCCAGCAAGTGCCGTAGGATTTCTCGAGATCAAAGAAGACGCCCACATCTAGTATTTCCGCAGAAAACCATTCATGACATGGGATAACAAAGTGACAACATGGTCAATTGCAGAACAGGGCGAATCCACATTGTGCAGTGGTTAGTAAATTGTTAGATTCCAGCCACCACACAGGCTGGGCATGAATCATAAGCTCCATCACCTTGTTAACACAGGAGGTAAGAGAAATGGGTGGTAGCTAGAAGTAAGGTGTTTGTCCTTACCGGACTTAGGTATGGGTAAGACAGCGGTTTCACGCCAGCATCTGGGAAACAGGCCGTCTGCCAAGATGCGATTGTACTTATAAACCAGAAAGTGCTTGCCAACAAGAGAAAGGTTCTATAAAATCTGAATGTGAACATCGTCCAGCCCTGGGGTGGAGGATGGGGATGAAGTGAGGGAATGATCTAACACCATTATAGCAAATGCGAAATTGTAGCACTGTCGATTCTGAGAAGACAAGGCTATCACTCGAGCCTCCTCCCCTAGTTTCTGGTGGAAAAAGGCAGGGGGATAGTTGATGGAGCTCGACATCTCCACAAAATAGAGGCCCAAGGTGTTGGAGATAGCAATAGGATTCACTATGACATCAACAGCTACCGTCAGTTCAGAAATTGGGAATTAACCTTGGCCCCAGAGATCTGGGGAACTCTAAATGGAGCTATTAAATGAAATTAGGGTAGCTGTTTTCCTTTGCCGAAGAACACGACGACACTGAGGATGCAATTGTTTATAACCAATGCAGTTTGCCATCGTAGGATGATGGTTAAAATGGCGGAGAGTACGTCTCCGCTCGCGAATTGCGTCGCAGCACGCTTCAGTGTACCAAAGGACAGGGAAAAGATGCAATAAGATAAAGTGCGAGAAATGGAACATTTTTGGCAGGAAGGATAACGTTCGTAATGTATTCTAGCTGGTCATCATAACTGGGAAAATACTGTTCATCGATGGTCACCAGGGAGGAGAGAAGCCTCCAGTAGGCCCTAAAAGTTGCCATTTGGTTATGCACATAGGTGAGGTAGGAGGAAACGGATAGTACAAGGGAAATAGTCGTTCGAGTACGTGTCAGAGAGAATGGACCACTCGAGACAATTGGCAAGCTGGGCAGTCCAGAAGGAAAAGTCCCAATGGCAGTAAATATGCGAGAAGTCTGAAAGGACTGGGTGCTCCCATGTTAAGACAATCAAGGTTAAGTTCATTGAGAAGGTCACTCAAGAGGACGCCTCTTGGACAGGTACTGGGAGCACGTCAAAGGGTATGGTGCACATTAAATTCACTGAGCAACAGAAAGGGGTGAGGGAATTGTCCAGTAAGCTGGAGGAAGGCTGCCTGGTGACACCGAATAACGGAGGGGTGTAAATGGTACCAAGGGAAAAGGTGAAGTGAGGAAAGAAGATGCTAATTGCAGTAGCTTAAAACTGGGCAGTCAGGGACATGGTTTGACTGTGAACGTCATCCCAGATGAGCAGTATGACTGTCCTATGGGATGGAATGCCGTCCTCGAAGGGAACGTCAAAGCGGACTGGAAAGAAATGCGAGAGGTCAAAGCAGTTGTGAGGAAGAAGTTTTGTTTCCCGGAGGGAGTAAACAATAGCAGCAATAATTCCTCTTTGTTGGATTTAAGGCCACGAACGTTCCATTGGAGGAGAGTCATGAGAAGGAAAGGGGAGGAGGGAAAAAAATGAAGGGGCGTCTCCTCAGCAGCTGCCGTGTGCCAAACTTCGATGATTCACTGCTACAGGGTGCAGAGGCTGGAGGGCCTGCTCTATAAGATCGACAGAGGTTTCGCCATTCTCCCTCTGACATTCTGTAGAAACAATGGCAGAAAAACGGTTGGTAGTGCTCATTGGCGACACGGATGTCTGCCGGGTGAGGGTATCACGTGAAGAGGATCTCTGAACCGGCAAAGGGGAAGACCATTTGCCTTTCTTTGATTTAGTGGACGCTTTGCGGGCGGAAGATAACGATTCAGATGTCTGTGGGCTGAGGAGCACAAAAAGTCTTCACGGGCATATTCCTTTTGCCCTTACCAGCCTGTCAGTTGTGTAGAAGGTGAGTTCACCTCGTGAGGCAAAAATTTGATGGCTTGATGCACAGCAGGAAGAGGAGGAGACAGGGATGCTACCATGACACTGGGTGATTTTACAGAATGGTGCTGAATTTGGGGTCGTATGTCTGCATGGTCATGTCCTTCATGGAGCGAGATATAGCAAGAACAGTACTGTACACAGCAGATGATAAAATGCAAAGTTTCCGATTGGCCAACAACTTGCGAGCGACAGAGTAAGGCACCTTTTCCTTCACCCAGATCTCCTGGAGGCCCACTCATCAAGATACACGAGGCAATCTCGGTAAGAAGCTGCATGGTCGCTATTGCTATTGGTACAGCAGGGAAAACGAGGCAGCCTCGTGATCATTCGTACCACAGGTCAAATATTTGGCTGGATGTTGACAGGACATTCGAGTGCGGTCGTAATGATGACACTGGCGTGTGCGAACTGTGATAACTTCACAGCTTGCTTTGATCTTTGATGGAAGCACTGCTCCATCAAACTTGAGAAAATGAGTGCATGTGGGCACTAAAGACGCATCTACCTTTTTCATCACCCAATGGACTGCAATGACACCCTGATCAGAGAGGGATGTTTGGATTTCTACCTCAGTCAGACCAGCGAGTCACCTTGCTACTCGAACTAACGAATTCAGCGTTTGATGGACCTCGACACAAACAGGATAGCTGTGGAGCATCAAAGTTGCAAGCAGTTGTTGTGCTTGAGAATCAGTAGACTCTGAAAGCAAAGTGCCACTGCATAAACGAGAGCAGGGTGTCGCAGAGCTGCCAATAGCATCAACAACTTTCTGAATAACAGATTTACCATAGAAAAGGACTGACCGTTTTCAATATGCGAAACCACGAGGAATTTTGGGCAGCTGAAAGGGTCTCTAAATCTTTAGTCTCAGTCTGTTTACTTCTAGTCGACGGCGACTGTGAAGAAGATGATAGGTGCACTGCAAGAAAATCTCCCATGACTACTAGCACCTCCAATTGCGTGCTCTTTCCAACCGGAGACATACCTCAGAGGGTGGCGGATCTGCGTTAGGTGATTGTTCACATCTCAGGTCACACCTCCTGAACACCTGACAGATGGACCAATTGGCAATCTGGAAAGGTAAGAGCTCAGGCAGTCACCCGTCCCTGGGCCTGGCCTGTACCACGGGGTACATGTTAACTCTACCTGTCGACTAGGGGCTGGTAATTATGCGTTATCCAGTCCCCTGTTACGCATCATAAGCGTGCGCTGGCCTTCAGGAGAGCACAGGGAGGAAGAATAAAGAGAGGAACCTCCTCTGCGAAAGGACAGCAGAAGGGGGATGAAGAAAGGAAAAGAAACAAAGAACAGTGGAGAGACTGTTCTGATGTCAGGCTACTGAAAATGCAGAACACATTCCCAAAAAATCCCATACCCGTTCCTCTAAGGAGGGGAAAAAGAATAGGTGGAGGAAAGACGTGCATCACTGAAGGGAAAAGATATTGTAATGGCTGAGACCCCATGGTAGCCAAACACTAACCCGCCAGAGCGGCGAGCCCCCTGGGGGTGGAGTGCTGTGGTGAGTGTCTTCAACACGTGGTGAGTACAAGGTGAAAACACATCGTGGGGTTGGGCGGCCACCCCTCGTTAGAGATTTCGGTCGTTTTAGGCTGGGCAGAGTGTTAAAACAGGACAGGCGGAGAACTGTGGTGGAACTAACAACAGTCTTTAATGCTGTGCTGAAAACAATTGCGTTTGAACACACAGTTTATCGAACACAATTAACAAAAGGCCTCAGCAGCCGACGACCCACGCATGTGCCAATATCGGTAATTACTACCGAAATGGGCACGTGGCCAAAGGCACTAGACGTTGGCGCAGTGGGAGAGCACTGCATTGTCTGGTGAATCACCACACTTTCTGCATCGTACCGATCGGAGAGAGCGAAATCATCGTCTTCCATGTGAACAACTCCTTGACACATATACTGTGGGACGGAGACAAGCTGGCGGATGCTCCACTGTGCTCTGGGGAACATTCACGTGGGCATACATGCGTCCAGTGGAGCTCGAGCAAGGCACCATGATAACCGAGGACTATCGAACACTAGTTGCAGACGACGTACACCTTTTCGTGATGATCATGTTTATCGACGGCAGTGGCATTTTTCAACAAGATAATGAGCCATAGCATAAGGTCAGGAGTGTGATGGAATGGTTCGAGACACAAAATGGCGAGCTCCAATTGACGTGCTGGCCCCCCTATTTGTCAGGTCTGAACCCCATCAAACACATCTAGGATGTGATAGAACGTGGCGATGGAGTTCATCGCCCCTCCCGGAATTTACGGGATTTAGGTGACCTGTCTGTGTCGATGTGGTGCCAACAATCTCCAGCAACCTACCAAGCCCTCATTTCATCCATGCCGCGACGCGTCGCCGCAGTTATCCATGCCAAAGTTCGAAATTAGGTAGATGGTCATAATGTTCCAGCTCACCAATATATAAATCCTCGATGTTCAGCGTGATCTCAGGCAATCGAAACCATTAATAATATACTCGCAGCTGTCGAATCGAAACAATTTTTACTGAGGATGGGGAATACGTTGACACGTTGTAGGAAAGAAGTATGAATATGGAGGAGAGATTATAAAATGGTACAAGAAAAGAACAATTTGCACACTGGAAAATAAGTGGAACTACCATCACCGTTCAGATATTATCTGAAAGATTTCTTTTGAAATCCTCTCTTTCAACCACACGTGAGACTTACTAAGAAACTTCTCTAAAAAGGGTTATTTTTACAGCTTGTATAAAAAATATTGTGGAATGTCTAGAGTAGCTGGGGTGAAAGGGCGGGGTGGCAAGAGCATACTGGTCCCTAAAGCAGAAATTCACCGTTGCCCCACAGGCAGCTATACGTCATCGTCCTCTCTCTTCTATTCTGGAACATCGTGGCAGTCGGACGTTTACAGCTTGAGATACTGCGGTAAGTTACTTTAATACGTTTTCGATGTAAAATTTGTATAGTTCTGATTGAGTGTTAGGTGAACCTAAATATATGTAAAAATTAGATAAACTCGGTAGTGGAACTGGTGCCTGTAAGCTTCGAATATCCTGTTTGATCTCCCCGAATTTAGTTGTCTTTGTTACCTATGGGCTCCCGAAGAAGAAAATAGCAGAATGGGATAAAAGTGAGGTTGGTTAATGAGGTACAATTTCGCTCACCACCACTGACAAATCAACATTGAGGATTAGGCGATGTTGCGTATTCTAGGACTGTCATTGGGTGGCGCGGACACACATACTCTTAAGAGGCTAATCGTCCTAGGAACATACTACCGAAATCCCCAGACGAGAATATGAGATGCTGTTTTTGCTACATGTCGTTGCCCATTCTCACTGCGCACAGAACACACATACTGTTTCGTGGGCTTCTATATTTTGCCCACTCTACGAATTCTCCAGACATAGCACAGAGTGATTTGTATCTTTGACCTTTAATGAAGAAGTCATTACTTGACAGCAACATTTATAGTGACAACAAGGTGGTTTTCAAGGTATAACTTCTGGTGAGCAGCCAAGATTTCCAGTAAGCCAACCATCGCTGGAAAAACTAGACCGCAATGAAGGGTGAATATGGAGAGAGCGAACAATGCTATCACAAACTTTCGTGGACACAGACTCCTTTTCCCGATGTAATAACTGACACTTGTAGAGTATGTCCTGGTATTATCACGTGGGAATTTGGTAACTTCGTTAACATTAGCAGGGTAAGGTCCGTAAAGCAATGCAATTCATTTTACTATTAAGTGACTGTTCGTTGTAGCACGTTCGTGTCCCTTGGACTAAATGGCCCCGAGAGAGAACGTTCAGTGTCACAAAGGTTCCGCTGTCACCCACCGCCAAGCAATGATTGCAACACTATCGTTCATTTTGTGACACTACTCTTCTAGGCTGTATTATGACACTCGATGCAACAGACGAGCTGACAACGGTATATGATCAAGTTCTCCGCCAGACTTTGGCAAAATTTATTCTGTTATCAATCAGTAGTCATGTTTGTTGATATTGTCAACGCTGGAGACAAGACATCTGTCGTAATTTTTATATTAACACTAGTACTAGACTTCGCCGTATCCCTGGTAGTACCATGTGGGTCATTTTTGACCCACAGTAAAAAACCACCGCTTATTGGTATTTGGGTGGTGATTTGAGCGTCTTCATTTTGACAATACGTCCCTAACATGAATAATGCACGGTCAAAAAAAATTTTCAGAAGTAAATTTTTTTTATTTTCAATTTTACAGAAAAAATTCCGCAATATTTTGTCAATGGCCTTTAAAAACCATGTTATAACGTTTTTCACTATCAAAAGATTGAGGCAGAATCAAAACATATTGTTTATGTATTAATAGTACTTTTACTTTTACGAAAAAGTAAGATATGTACCAAATATTTGTGAAAGATTCGAAAATGCAGCAGGTGACTACAATGCTCTGCGTGTTTTCTTGCTTATTGCAGTCAAGGAACTAAAACATAAGAACAAATAACTTCAGCCTATAATTATAAATATTTGGAAACATTTAAGAACAATGACTCGACAGAATTGTCTAAGCAGTGATTCTCACATTCATCAAGAGTTTTTGCTCGGCAGCGTTTGCACACACACTTCGTGCACTTGAAGCATACGCTTGATGTTTTATTTCCTTAGTTGTTTTGTTGTTTGCAGGAAATCTGAATTTGACAAGACTTTCTTCTTCCATTTAGTCCAGTGCCGGTATCGAGTGCCTGAAAGGGGAGACTGACTTCTCTCTGCGGTTTGTAAGAGGCAGCAAGCTCACTTGTGACTCTGGGGATAAAGTCCTGAATTTGACAACTCCGTTCCCATATTGGCCTGCGCAGGTATCGAGTGCCTGCAAGGGGAAAGACTGGCTCCTGCCTGCAGTTTGCAGAGGGTAGCAAGCTCATTTACAATTCTGAGAGCCGCGTGGGATTAGCCGAGCGCTGCAGTTATGGACTGTGCGGCTGGTCCCGGCGGAGGTTCGAGTCCTCCCTCGGGCACGGGTGTGTGTGTTTGTCCTTAGGATAATTTAGGTTAAGTATTGTGTAAGCTTAGGGACTGATGACCTTAGTAGTTAAGTCTCATAAGATTTCACACACATTTTGAACTATTCTGAGGATAAAGTCCCGACGTGAAATCTTCTTAGAGGTAAGTAACTTAAAAATTGTGTGAGCATTGATCATGGCAAGGTCAACAACATTGTAAAAGACACGAAAAGGTCATCGGTGGATGCCAGCTCGGACACTGTAGTGTCTAGCCATTTGGTCAACTATATCGACACCATCTTTCGTTTCATTATAAAACGTCACAGTTTCTGGAAGTTTCTTCTCAGTATTCTCATTCATCTGACATGCAGCACGCATGCTACTCAGGATAGTGAAATTTTTTCGTTCTTTTTCCCTTGATATGCTGTGAGAAGGTTGTCGTCTGACTTGTAATTGTGTTGCATACAATGTGTCGTCTCCACTTCGTGCTGCAGGATGGACCTCCGTGAGTGATCTCCAAAGAGCTGCTACTACAATTGTTCCTTTTTGTTTCAGCTCAACTTCCAGTTTCACGGAAGCGAAGAAGTTGTCAGTCGTGACGATCCGTAAGGGTGACGCACCTTACATCTGCTGTTATGTAAGAGAACTGTTAGCAGTGCCCTAGACAGCAGTGTAGAAGGGGACGGGGGGAATCCCCACTGTATAATATGTTATTCTGTAGGTTCCCAGTGTGACTCCGTAGGTCTACATATGGCCAGTCCATAGAAAACGGAAAGCCGTCCTGATATAAAGTAACTTCCGACCTCCGAATATTTTTCGTTCGTTTCGGAGCCTCGACCAGAAACTACTTAGTGTCTGGAAACCGGTGTCATTGGTGTCAAGCGAAGGCTCATTGTAGGGAAGAATGCGAGGTCTATTGTGTTTTCTGATAAAAGCTGGTTCTGCCACGGTGCCAGTCATGGTCTTGTGCTGGTTAGAAGGAAGCCAGTCGAGGGCCAGCAACCAACGTGCTGCTAGACACGTTAGACATAAATCTGAATATATGGCCTGGGGTGCGATTTCGTATGACAGGAGAAGCACTCCCATGGCTATCCCACGCTATATGACTGCAGATTTGTACATCAGTCCGGTGGTTCGACCTGTTGTGCTGACATTCGTGAACAACATTACAGCGGGCGTCTTCCAACAGGATACCACTCCCCCATGTACTGCTGTTGTAAGGCAACATGCTCCACACAGTGTCGACATGTTGTCGTGGCCTGCTCGATCACTAGATCTGTCTTCAATCTAGCATATATGGGACATAATTGGACAACTCCACCGTCACCCACAACCAGTATTAACAGCGCACGTGTTGAGCGACCAAGTGCAGTAGACATGGAACTCCATCCCATAAATTGACATCCGGCACCTGTACAACAAAATGCATGCACGTTTGCAGGCTTGCATTCAAGGGTCTAGTCGTTATACCGCTTATTAATCTACTAGTATTTCACATTTACAGTGCTTACGTTGACCTGTGATCTTGCAGTGTTAATCACATAAATAATTGGTGATCAGAAAGTCAGTATAAATTTTAAAACTGAATAAATCACTGAATAATGTAGATAGAGAGGTAAAAATTGACACACATGCTTGGAATGACGTGGGGTTTTATTAGAACCAAAAAAAAATAAAAAAAATTCAAAAAAGGTCCGACAGATGATGCTTCATCTGATCAGAATACCAATAATTAGCATAAAAAAGTAAGACAAAGCCAAAATGATGTTCTTTACAGGAAATGCTCTATATGTCCACCATCATTCCTCAACAATAGCTGTAGTCGAGGAATAATTTTGTGAACGGCACTGTAAAGCATGTCCGGAGTTATGGTGAGGCATTGGCGTCGGATGTTGTCTTTCGGCATCCCTAGAGATGTCGGTCGATCACGATAGACTTGCGACTTCAGGTAATCCCAAAGCCAATAATCGCACTGACTGAGGTCTGGGGACCTGGGAGGCCAAGCATGACGAAAGTGGCGGCCGAGCACACGATCATCACCAAATGACGCGCGCAAGAGCTCTTTCACCCGTCTACCAATATGGGGTGGAGCGCCATCCTCCATAAACATCGTACGTTTCAGCAGGTGTTTATCAGCCAGGCTAGGGATGATGCGTTTCTGTAACACATCGGCGTACCTCTCACCCGTCACGGTAGCAGTTACAAAACCAGAATCACGCATTTCCTCGAAGAAAAAAGGCCCGACAACGGTAGATTTGATAAATCCAACCAATACCGTGACTTTTGCGTCGTGCAGTGGAGTTTCCACGACAGTTCTAGGATTTTCGGTAGCCCAAATTCTGCAGTTGTGGGTGTTGACAGACCCTCGGAGCGTGAAATGAGCTTCGTCGGTCCACAACACGTTACTCAACCAATCGTCATCTTCCGCCATTTTTTGAAACGCCCACACAACAAATGCCCTCCGCTTCACTAACTCGCCAGGTAACAGTTCATGATGCCGATGGATTTTGTACGGATAGCATCGGAGGGTACGCCTAAGTGCCAACCAAACAGTAGTTAATGGAATGCCGGTGCGACGTGCGACTGCATTTGAGCTGACTTCCCCGTGCATAGACGAACCCGCTAGTCTCAATTTCTTCCTGAACTGTCTCAGCAGCATTACGCCTCGTGCTCGGTCGGACACTACGCGGTCTATCGTCTAAACAACCCGTGGTTTCGAACTTCGAAATCATTCTCACCACAGCTGCATTTGTCAACGGACCTTTACCCGTTCGAATCCTCTCCCTATGGCGATAGGATCATAACGCTGAACTAGCACACTCCCCATTGTGATAATACAGCTTCACTAAAAGCGCCCTTTCAGGTAACGTCAACATGCTGCGACTGCTATCGCATCTGATTCTCTCTCTCATTACAGCTCCTTTTATACACGATTATCATGCGCAGTCACTGACGTTTAGCTGTCTAGCGCCACCTGTCGGTCATTTTGTGAACTTTGTTTTTTTTTGTTCTAATAAAACCCCATGTTATTCCAAGCATGTGTGTCAATGTTTACGTCTCTATCTACATTTAAAAAAATTCTGTGGTTTATTAAGTTTTCAAATTTATACTGACTTTTTGATCACCCGGTATGTTACCTATAGACAAGTAATCCCAAAATTTCATTACTCTACATTAATTATTGTTTGGTTGAGAGGTGGCATGAGCCTCCTCTCCTCTATCTATCTTACTCTGAGTAATTCGATTTTCCTCTCTAATTGCATGTGGTGAAAAGTCGCTAGTCCTTCACACGCGGACTTCCCACGCAGCGTTTCTCGTCACCCGGGTGGTCTGGTGACAGGCGGGTACTGCTGAACTTGAAAGGATTAAGCCAACAGGTGTGAGGGAGTCGAGTGGATGCTTTCCAGACGCCGACATTGTCATAAGAGCGGCAGCAACATGCCCACAGGGGTCTGACGGAGCGGCTGGGCTAGACATTCCGTTACTTCGCAGAAACTTACTAAAAACACTTTCTGGCGGGCTACCAGCGAGGCGTGGGAATGACTTGTGTTCCCAGGCAGTCTTAGCGGGCAAATTCCCGCGTTTTCTGCAAAATCATAACTGTGACTGGCTGGCTCAGGGGATAGCTCAGTGACGTAGCAAAATCGGCGCAGAAATTGGCGCGAAGTACCTCCATTGGTGGAATAGTAGTGCGTCGCCAATAGAGTGGAATTATCCGCCGGTCTCGAGTTGCTGATTGGCACGTTTAACCACGGCCACTGTCGTGAGGGCGGGAATGTTCTGTGTTCGGTTTGTGCAGGTACTCTCGAGAGTGTCGGCTCTCGCCTTTCGGTGGGAGTAGGTTACAAGACTGAGCTCTCGCTGCTCTGGACAGCCTGCCTTCCGTCGGCTGTCTAATATACTTCAATTTAATTGTAACTGTTTGACGAAGTTGCTGAAGTTTCTACTTAAACGTAACTTTCCGAGTACAGTTGGCAATTGAGCGTTCTGTGTACAAGCGGCCTATGTTGTCCCTCTTGAGCAGTTTTGGCTAAAGTGGACTGTATCGGAGTTACTGTGTACTTCTTTTGTTAAAATCACTCACTGTGCCGTCAGTGCTTGTGTAGCGAGCCTTCTTTGTCTCCCTCAAAAAAATGGTTCAAATGGCTCTGAGCACTATAGGACTTAACTGCTGTGGTCATCAGTCCCCTAGAACTTAGAACTACTTAAACCTAATTAACCTAAGGACATCACAAATACCCATGCCCGAGGCAGGATTCGAACCTGCGACCGCAGCGGTCGCGCGGTTCCAGACTGTAGCGCCTAGAACCGCTCGGCTGTCACCCTCAGAGGCGTATTTGTGTTGCTAGGAAGTCTTTAGTCTGGAACAACCAGACCAGGAGAATTTGTTTCGGGCTATACTCGCGGCATTATCATCACCATGATGGGACGTCGAAGCAACCAGCCATCGCCTCCAGTACGCCAGATCGTGTCCTTGCAGTTAAGAAGACAGCTTGGTAATGTATGTCCGCAGCACCGGTAGATTAGGGAATTTTGCTCTGTGATAATCAGAGCTTAGCAGAGCGCGCCTGTTCCCGTCTTTTCTTACGTGGTTCTGTCTTGGATGTTCATTGTCTGAGTTCTCACTACTGTAGTAGCAATTAATGTTGGGTTGGGTGGGTGTTTCTCTTAAGATTTGATTTGCAAGGAATTGGCTCCACATACCACTTGGTCATAAACGTCACAAGCTAGTTTATGGACAACTTCACCTTCACAACATTTATTTGAGTATCCAAATTGGTGTATTGTAATGTTTAATGTGTTTTTTTTATTTTGAGTTTAGTCATAATAAATCAAATTGTTATTTTGTACAGAACTTTCATTCTGTGAATCGGTAGAGCGACCCTTTTAGTTCTCACTATGTTAATGAAACTTTCCTTTATCTAATTAATTTCTATTCCATTAAATTACTGCAGGTGCCAAACTCTTTTCTACTCCACTTGCAGGGTCGATTACACTCAGTTCGCGTTTCTTCTTAATCCATGTGGAACAGGAGAAGTCGGAGTTAGAAAAGGGGGGGGGGGCGCTTAGAGCATCATTTTCGTATGAAGATTCTAGAAGAATTTAGTGTTAAATGCACTGCTAGTCCTGGCACCTCGCATGGTGTTGTGATTTTTTTTCCGTCAATTATCTGCATTACTTTGTGAACATAGCTTGTACTTCAGGGTACTTTCCATCTCTATTATGAGCTATTCTTTCCGGCAGCAAGATGTAGATCCTATACTTCTGCCTCTCGTTTTTGTTCTACCTGTGTCTCATTGAATGGAACGGTTAGACTTTCCAAGCATGTAGGCTCAGGTGGCTGTAGGGCTGAGCACCTCCGAAAGGGAAAAGTGAGGCCTGGGCCGCGTGCCAATGCCTCTTGCTCACGTTCCTCCCGTGTGGCCCTGCCATCGCTCCCTACACGTCCCCCGCCACCAGTACCCCCTTCACCCCACCGATCGCCGTCCTACGGCACATCTACAAAACGTACACGCGCGGGCGGGCGATGCGTGGCCGCCGGCCAGCAGGGTTGGTGGGAAGGGGCTGAAACATTGACAAGCAGGTAATTGTGACTGGACAGAGGGTCCGGCTCTAACGAGCCGCTTGTGGACCGTTGCAACGCTCCAATTGTTCGCGCAGCGCAGCGCAGCACACAGCACGACGCCGCCGCCGCCACCGCCGTCGCGCGGCCAGGGGTGGAAAGTTAACATCAGCAGTTCAGCGGACGCACCACGGGGGGTGGGAGTTGGTCGAGGGTGAACGGAGGGAGAGGTGGCCGGGTGGAGTGGGGCGGTGCGACGCCACTATTACTACTGCCGGTCCGGCTGCCGCGCCATGCGGAAAGACTGCTGAGAGGGCACGGCGCACGCGAAAATACCGAAAAAAAGAGGTAAGTCAAAACAAGAGTAGCGAAACAATGTCGCAATCACGGGACGAGCGCCGGCCGGAATACTGCCTCGTTGCGGGCAGCCTGCCATGCAGGGGCACGGCCGTTCGCCAGCACTCAGGGCCGGCCGTAATTGTGGAGGCAGGGCGGTGCACCAGTCGCTAGTTCCGTGCGACAACGGGACACGCAAGCTCAGCAACGGAGAAATTTCACTGAGGTCGGACATCGAATGAGCGGCGGAAACGAACGCATAACGTGTCCACATTTCCACTTTGACTTTCCAGGGCAGTACTATAACAATTTGAAGCAAAATTTCGTAGTCACAACTGCCAAACCGGTGATGTTTATCTGCTATAAGTAATCTAGATTCAATACGTTGCTCCGTTTCCGAGTTATTAAGCATAGAATTTAGCCATTCGTGGCGTCGCGCGCTCGCATTCAAGCGGCCTGCAAGGGGCGGTTTTGCCCAACGAGTGCTTTGTCTCGTTAGCTGAAACTTGAATTTAAGCGCGTAACGATCTGATTGGCTAACTTCAATGCTAAATAACTCGGAAACGTCGCAACCTATGGCATTTTTTCTTAACATTTATGTCTCAGTACAATCTACCCTACAACATCACGACAAGCGTAAGCGTTTCAGACATTTTCTGACTACCCTATATATATATATATATATATATATATATATATATATATATATATATATATATGTGTGTGTGTGTGTGTGTGTGTGTATGTGTGTGTGTCTGTGTGTGTGTGCGTGTGTGTGTTAGGAAGTTTTATTCTTTATTCTCGAGCAGTGGAATAACACGTCGTGGATGCTTTATGGTGTTCTAGAGCTGTTGATCACCATACCTATTGCAATTTGCAATCGCGAATGAGGCACATAATGAAAGAGTTCGAATATTTTCCATGCGTTAAAATTTCTGTGTCTTCGTAATACCGATCTCCATTCGTCACTAGAGTAAACTAGACGCGTTTTGCTCCCCGAGTGACCCTGCATTTAGAAATGTTGTTGAACTGAGCTTTTGGTGAAGAGCGGCCTTATTTCTTGCGACGCTTTTCGCAACGTTTATTCAGTATTTTAGAAGACGTAAAACTAAATGCTCACAATGAGCAGCAGCACATTTTTTTCCCATAATTTTAGATTGGAAAGGATTCTAAACATGTAACAACGTTTGAAAATACATTGCTCGAGTGCATTGTAATCGAGGTTCCTAGAGAGTGAGTTAAGACTTCGCTGATGCATTCCAGTGAAGCTGTTCATTCTCTTTGAAGGATTTGGAATTGAATCTTTACAACCAAAGTGACAATTCACTCAGTGTTATGGTAATATTTTTAGACTTAGAAGGAAGGTGGAGCACTTTATATTCTAAAAGGGCCACCATTAAGGGACATAAAGACGCAGTGATGATGAGAGAAGCGGTTTATCGACATGAAAAAGATTTCGATCTTCCCCTCTTCTTTAGAACTAATTCAACCATTCATCTGTGTCTAAATGATTGCAGTCTATACTTACGTAGTAAATACTCTTCTGTATCACTCTCGAATAGCACTTTCGCGAAAGGAACACGTAAAATATTCCTTGTAAGTTCTAATTAGCTGAATGGCTATCGGGCCGTGCGGCGACAGTTCAAGCAACTGCCACTAGTCGACGCTACAGTCGCCGAAAATTCCGAGATGCTGATGGCGGGAAATTAAAAATGTAAGATGCAGCTGGAGGGAAAATGAACAACACAGTGTAATGCAACTAGTCCAGCTGGGCTAGTGACATAATAAAAAAAAATCCCAGTTGGCCTGACTACCTCACTTGAGGAAGTGGCCACTATGGCGCTATGTTCAAAAGTATCCGAACGATCTGAATTTTAGGCCATGTTAAACAGTATCAAAATTACTTGCATTATTTATTAAAATATGTAAGGGTTGCAGCTTACAGTATTTCCATATGTATATTATTCATCAGTGCATTGTTCGTATGCATCCAGATGACCTGAATTGTGTAAATTGTCATGTACGAAAGTATCTGCATAGTCTGAATTATTTGTCAGAAAACATATTTCGTTCATTAATATATTATCGAAGGAAAAGAAAAACCCAAAAAATAAACAATCAAAAATACTCTAGAAATAAATCCAATTACAAAAATGTTACTTCCTGAACATCATAATAACAGATCTGTCTTATTTTAATTCCAAAGAAAGTTGGATTCATACGTGGTTAACTGTAGACTTTTAAGCCATTCAACACTACCTTGCATAATGGCAGATAGCAAAAATCTATAACTCCCCTTCATAATTTGTATTTATAAGGAATGTATGTTAGAACCAGTTGCTACCCGAAGTTGTAGTAGTAACTCCGGTCGTATTCCAAACACTTTTCATACACCTTTCAGCATAGCCTATGACATTTACTGTGTCTATGGCAAAAGAAATTACAGAGTTTAAATTGGTCCACTGAACAGAAGTATGTATGAATAATTCCAGAAATTCTGAATGGCTGCTTGTTGCAAATGATGCTTTGTTGCTCAATAGGTGTAAATACACTACTGGGCATTAAAATTACTACACCAAGAAGAAATTCAGATGATAAACGGGTATTCATTGGACAAATATATTATACTAGAACTGACATGTGATTACTATTTCACCCAGTTTGGGTGCATAGATCCTGAGAAATCAGTACCCAGAACAACCACCTCTGGTCGTAATAGCGGCCTTGTACAGAGCTTAGATGGCGTATACAAATACAGCTGCCCATGCAGCTTCAACACGATACCACAGTTCATCAAGAGTAGTGACTGGCGTATTGTGACGAGGAAGTTGCTCGGCCACCATTGACCAGACGTTTTCTATTGGTGAAAGATCTGAAGAATGTGCTGGCCAGGGCAGCAGTCGAACATTTGCTCTATCCACAAAGGCCCCTACAAGACCTGCAACATGCGCTCGTGCATTACCCTGCTGAAATGTAGGGTTTCGCAGGGATCGAATGAAGGTTAGAGCCACGGGTCGTAACACATCTGAAATGTAACGTCCAATGTTCAAAGTGCAGTCAATGCGAACAAGAGGTGACCGAGACGTGTAACCAATGGCACCCCATACCATCACGCCGGGTGATACGCCAGAATGGCGATCGCGAATACACGCTTCCAATGTGACTTCACAGCGATGTCGCCAAACACGGATGCGACCATCATGATGCTGTAAACAGAACCTGGATTCATCCGAAAAAATGACGTTTTGCCATTCGTGCATGCAGGTTCGTTGTTGAGTACACCATCGCTGGCACTCCTGTCTGTGATGCACCGTCAAGGGTAACCGCAGCCATGGTCTCCGAGTTGATAGTCCATGCTGCTGCAAACGTCGTCGAACTGTTCGTGCAGATAGTTGTTGTCCTGCAAACGTTCCCATCTGTTGACTCAGGGATCGAGACATGGCTGCACGATCAGTTACAGCCATGCGGATAATACGCCTGTCATCTCGACTGCTAGTGATACGAGGCCGTTGGGATCCAGCACGGCATTCCGTATTACCCTCCTGAAGCCACCGATACCATATTCTGCAAAAAGTCATTGGATTTCGACCAACGCGAGCAGCAATGTCGCGATACGATAAACCGCAATCGAGATAGGTTCAATTCGACCTTTATTAAAGTCGGAAACGTGATGGTAAGCATTTCTCCTCCTTACACGAGGCATCACAACAACGTTTCACCAGGCAACGCCGGTCAGCTGCTGTTTGTGTATGAGAAATCGGTTGGAAACTTTTCTCATGTCAGCACGTTGTAGGTGTCGCCACCGGCGCCAACCTTGTGTGAATGCTCTGTAAAGCTAATCATTTGCATATCACAGCATCTTCTTCCTGTCGGTTAAATGTTGCGTGTGTAGCACGTCATCTTCGTGGTGTAGCAATTTTAATGACCAGTAGTGTATGTACCTACACAGTTACAGTATTACTTTTCTGAAAAAAAGAAAACGAGTGATGTCTCCGAGTGCAACGCATCAGTTAGAATTTCCCTCATAGTTGCCTACAAATTAATCTGTAACAGTGCAGAACCATGGCGTCCCGAGACGTTACCCTCGGACTCCAAGACGCTTCAAACAGCGAAGTATCGACACACGTGATGAATAGGCCACAGCTGAGAAGTTCATGTGACGTTTAAGGCGGTTTAATGATGTCAGTTAAGCACCAAATTTCCGCAGAATTATGCTCAGCGCTATTGTAGATCTGTCACTGGGGGCAGGGGGAGGGGAACGATGGTCGTCACAAACCTCTTAGCTACACCCCTTCCTTTAACGCCTTTGCGCTGAAGGTCTGAACCCCCAGAGTTGAAACCACGTGTTTTTCTTATGGGTGGTCGAAGAAAACATGTCAGACACATCGCCGCTTAGATTCGATATGAAAAGTCCTCACAGGGTGCTTCAAGGGCGTGAATAAACCAACTTCTTACTCGGCACGTTAATTCCCATGAATTTTACTGTCGAAAACGAAAGTTTACATTGCGACTAGGTCTTGGATGACGCGTAATAGGTTGATTATAATGACTAGTATCACCATACATCTCATTCGCATGTGCCGATGTAGGCACTGTCTCACGAGGTGAATTTCTTGTGACTGCGACTTGCTGTTTCAGGTCAGAGATCTGCGTATTTACGACCGCACGCCAGTCACGTAAGTCACGGGTCAATATCTGTCTCACCCAAAGGAGCTCATTTAATATTATCTCACCTCAAGTCACTGGTTCAGATAAAACTTACACGTTAACGACTGCACAGCTATACGAATTTCTTTTCGTCCTTTTCAAAAATGTCGCCTTTTTTTGTAATACATTCACTGAATGCTTTGTTAACCTTTTCTTATTTAACAGACAGGGTTTGTTTATTTTCTGTTCTTGCTCTAGTGACAAACTGTTGCGTCAGTTTTGACTTATTTGTTTTCGTTGTAGCTTCTGGTCTGTAGATTGTCTTGTAGACCGAAACCGGTTGCCTGAAACAAAATTAAATATTCTGATCGATTTGGACTGTTTTTCATTAAAATATCAAGTATTATCGCTGTGGTTCCTCAATGACGTCAAAATTTATTTTGCCTCGACAGGAAAATATATTTCGAATCCTCATTCATCTCGATAAAGAGAAAAGAATAGGCTCATGTAAATATCCTTTTGAACGTAATCACGAATCTCCCTTCCAAAGCTGTTCGGCCGAGTACTTGGGAGAGTGTCTCGATCCATCATTCTACAGGCGTAGTGCATCGAAAACAACTTTCACTTACGAATCGGACACTCAGTTTTACAGATGGTTACGATAATTTTGATTGATGTTCCACCCAGTGAAGCCAACCGCCTTGCCGCAGCGGTACCACCATTTTCCGTCACATCACCGAAGATAAGCGCTATCGGGCTTGGATAGCACTTGGATGGGTGACTCTCGAGGTCTGCCGAGTGCTGCTGGCGAGCGGCTGCACTCAGCCATAGTGAGGCCAATTGAGGAGCTGCTTGACTGAGAAGTAGCGGCTCCAGTCACGAGGGCTGACAATGACCTGGAGAGCGTTGTGGTGACCATATGCCATTCCATATCCCCATCCCGTGACCTCTACCGGTTGAGGATGACACGGTGATCGGTCGGTACCGTTGGGCCTTTCGAGGCCTGTTTGGACAGAGTTTCCGTCCAGATAGACACAAAAACATTTTGTAGAGTCGCTTGAATTGTATTCTGAGTAAGATCTTACACGTAGGAAAACAGCAATAAAAGGTGTATCGTGCACGCAGAAAAAGTGCAGTAAAATGTGCACACCATTAAACCTAACGAGAGGATAATATATCAGTATTATAATTTCGGAAATTTCTTTTTGTAACAGCGCACCTTGTTAACTGTCGAACTAATTTCAAACGATGCTGACTTTTGAAAGAAGCTTGTAAAAATATGTTACTCTCTTTAATCTCAAAAATCTTAATGTTTCATTTATGTGCATAGTTAAGTAATAATAATACTATTTAAATGAAATTTTCAATTATAAACGTCTGTTCGACTCCCAAGGGAACTTTATTATGTCAAATCGTTCTTGTACGAGTAGTAACCATCCAACTACACTGTCTTTTTCCTTTGGTGCCTGGATGACCTCAGAGCACTTAGTAGCGAGGGCACAACAGAAGTGGAAGCAGAGTGAGACTGGTCTGTAGGTAGTGAAGTCGCGCAACTCATGTTCCCGTCTGCCTCGATAGCTGCCCGATCAGCACTGCGGATTACTAAGCGAAGGGCTCCCGTTCGATTCCTGACCGGGTCACAGATTTTGTCCGATCGGAGACTGAGTGTTGTCCGTAAAGTCGTATCGTCATAACTGACATTACTGTTGAGATGGCTGAATGGGCTCTGCCGAAAATTATATACATTAAAAAAAGTGGCTCTCTCATGCGTACATTTAAAGTATTTTGTAAAGAGCGACGACGATTTTATTAGTTTGTCTAGGAAGTATGTGACAAGAGTTTATTGCTTTGCTTTTTGCAAGCGCCTTATATTTCTTCTAATATTCTTTGAAAAATCAAGTTTTGCTTAGATATCTGAAGACAAGGACTATGAAATGCAAAAGTAATCGCAAAAGGATATTAGCGACATAAAATTAGCCCATGGCTGAAACAAAACTCTTGAATGAGTTTATTTTTCGCATGTCTTTTGGTAAGAGCGTAGCTCTGTATATTTTTCATATATCGTCTTCCTCAGTTTGCCATAGAGAGCACAATAGCAGTACGCCATTAAGGCCATCTTCCCACCACATAGATGATGTATTGCTCTCTCTGGCGATAGTAGGATTTTTGTTGAAGGATTTCATTTACGTCAGTTATAATTAAACTAAACTGATAGCCATATTGTAGAGCCCCACGCTCCAGCAAAACTATCATTAACTTAGACAGAGAGATGTGAGAGTAACGTGTGAGAGTTGGCACAGTTGTAGCTCGTTTCCAAATCGGATTTTTCGTGGATGCAAGAATTCCCGCACATATGTTGGGGCGATGTAACTGCGCCACCCTCACTTCGAAAACCATAGCTCCGGATAGAAGCATAGTAACCCATAATTACCCGTATTTACAGAGGGGTGAAGAAATAGTGTGACATGTTCGCCACAACAAACTACGACTACTCATCAGCTACAATGCAAGAACTTTAATTTACTCTCGCAATACAAGGTGTACGGAGACTAAAGGTCATCTCAGAGCACATACTCTGATTATGCCTGGGTACAATATACCTACATGGTTGCAATTATTATATGTTTCAACAATGCTTACACAATTACCCGATCCTATTACCTGCATCACTTTAGAAAAAAGTGTTGATTTGTTATTAATCTACCATTTCAAAAAATGTAGTCATCTGAAACGACGATGTCAATATGTCGTTTCAGTTTTGTTTTTTTTCTCAACAAAGTGCATATGTTAATAACTACCACTGATGAATATATTTAAGTGGGACTGAGTGCTTTTTAACTTGCTATGACTAACTTCACTTCTAGTGAATTCTATCTTTAACGTCCATAACTTTCAATAATAATGTCGGAATAAGTTTGTCAAACATAATCGTTACAAAGCTACTAGTTATGATTTCTGCTTGTATCAATCTTGTTTTTTAAGTAACAGCACAATAACAAAAGAAAAGCTTGTATTAAGATATTTCAGCTCATTACAAAAGAAGCAGAAAGAATTTGTCGCCTTAGAACCGGCAGCTGTCATATTTTATATTTAGCACTTTTTCCAGAGGAACATACTAACGTTAAGTTGGCCGTTGCTCTCAGCCTGACGCTGAATATTCACTGCTTGTTTGGTGGCTCTAACGAAGTTATCAAGGCTGTAACATAGGTAGGCTATGAAGTGTATTGTTTGTGCGTGTTTCGCTAGGAAAGGAAAAAATCAAATGTGTGTGAAATCTTATGGGACTTAACTGTTAAGGTCATCAGCCCCCAAGCTTACACACTACTTAACTTAAATTATCTTAAGGACAAACACACACACCCATGCCCGAGGGAGAACTCGAACCTCCGCCGGGACCAGCCGCACAGTCCATGACTGCAGCGCCGCAGACCGCTCGCCTAATCCCGCGCGGCTGGGAAAGAAAGCTGAACCTGATATCTACTAAAAGTTTCTGAATGAAATATACCATTACCTTAAACAATAGATTCAGTAGAGGCTTATGCTCGGTTACAAGTGGTCAACATTCCCATCACTGACGGGTCCTCGTTATCGTAAAATGTTGTCAGTCCAAATGGGTCATTAGAATCGGTTAAAATCTAAATTCATGGTTTGTTGCGAGTGTAAAAATTGCAGTACACTCAGCAGTATAGAATGAGATTTTCACTCTGTAGCGGAGTGTGCGCTGATATGAAACTTCCTGGCAGATTAAAACTGTGTGCACAGACCGAGACTCGAAATCGGGACCTTTGCCTTTCGCGGGAAAGTTCTCTACCATCTGAGCTACCGAAGCACGACTCACGCCCGGTCCTCACAGCTTTACTTCTGCCAGTACCTCGTCTCCTACCTTCAGGAGAGCTTCTGTAAAGTTTGGAAGGTAGGAGACGAGGTACTGGCAGAAGTAAAGCTGTGAGGACCGGGCGTGAGTCGTGCTTCGGTAGCTCAGATGATAGAGCACTTGCCCGCGAATGGCAAAGGTCCCGAGTTCGAGTCTCGGTCGGTGCACACAGTTTTAATCTGCCAGGAAGTTTCACACTCAGCAGTATAGTTCGCGTGGTGAAGTCACGGGAACAGACGCAGCTATCCACTGTAAAAGTGACTACACGTGTGTTCATAGGGGAGGATACACATGGTGCATATGTTACTAAATATTTCACTAGGAAAAAAGAGGGTGATGTTACAACCGGAAAGTAAATACAGTATTATAATGAGATGAGAAAAGAAGACGAAATGCAGTACTAGCGTGCGCCACTCTTTGGTGAAAGCTCACGGGCTGAACTGCTGTGTGAGTGGGACGGAGAGTGTGTGAACGCCTGCTCGTACGTGTACGTGTGCGTGAGTGTTGTTTGCGCAAACAACGGCGCCACTACTAGTGCGCAATCACGACGGCTACGGCAAATAACGCACTTCCGCGCCGCTCAAACACGGCCACCATTGTGAGTGCTGCCTGTTTGACCGACTTCACTTGTTACCGACCAGCCTCTGCGCGCCGCAGCTGCGGGGCTGCCTTCGGTGATGGAGTAAGCAGCGCCGTACCTGCGCCGGTACGAAACTAACAGAAGCAGCGATGTTTATCGTTCGGTGCAACGTAAATATGGACGATATCTTTCCATTCCTTTTAAAGACCTAGTAAGTAGTGGCATTTTCTTTGAATTATTTGGACGATTTTGAAAGAAGTTTTGTACACTACTGGCCATTAAAATTGCTACACCACGAAGATGACTTGCTACAGACGCGAAATTTAACCGACAGGAAGATGATGCTGTAATATGCAAATGATTAACTTTTCAGAGCATTCACACAAGGTTGGCGTCGGTGGCGACACCTACAACGTGCTGACATGAGAAAAGTTTCCAACCGATTTCTCATACACAAACAGCAGTTGACCGTCGTTGCCTCGTGAAACGTTAGTGTGATGCCTCGTGTTAGGAGGAGAAATGCGTACCATCACGTTTCCGACTTTGATAAAGATCGGATTGCAGCCTATCGTGATTGCGGTTCATCGTATCGCGACATTGCTACTCGCGTTGGTCGAGATCCAATGACTGTTAGCGGAATATGGAATCGGTGCGTTCGGGAGCGTAATACGGAACGCCGTGATGGATCCCAACGCCCTCGTAACACTAGCAGTTGAGATGACAGGCATCTAATCCGCATGGCTGTAACGGATCGTGCAGCCACGTCTCGATCCCTGAGTAAGCAGATGGGGACGTTTGCAAGACAACAACCATCTGCACTAACAGTTCGACGACGTTTGCAGCAGCATGGGCTATCAGCTCGGAGACCGTGGCTGCGGTTACCCTTGACGCTGCATCACAGACACGAGTGCCTGCGATGGTGTACTCAACAACGAACCTGGGTGCACGAATGGCAAAACGTCATTTTTTTTCGGATGAATCCAGGTTCTGTTTACAGAATCATGATGGTCGCATCCGTGTTTGGCGACATCGCGGTGAACGCTAATTGGAAGCGTGTAGTCGTCATCGCCATACTGGCGTATCACCCGGCGTGATGGTATGGGGTGCCATTGGTTACACGTCTCGATCACCTCTTGTTCGAATTGACGGTACTCTGAACAGTGGACGTTACATTTCAGATGTGTTAAGACCCGTGGCTCTACCCTTCATTCGATCCCTGCGAAACCCTACATTTCAGCAGGATAATGCACGACCGCATATTGCAGGTCCTTTACGGGGCTTTTTGGATACAGAAAATGTTCAACTGCTGCCCTGGCCAGCACATTCTCCAGATCTCTCACCAATTGGAAATGTCTGGTCAATGGTGGCCGAGCAACTGGCTCGTCACAATACACCAGTCACTACTCTTGATGAACTGCGGTATCGTGTTGAAGCTGCATGGGCTGTTGTACCTGTACACGCCATCCAAGCTCTGTTTGACTCAATGCCCAGGCGCATCAAAGCCGTTAATACAGTGAGAGGTGGTTGTTCTGGGTACTAATTTCTCAGTATCTATGCACCCATATTGCGTTAAAAAGTAATCTCATGTCAGTTCTAGTATAATATGTTTGTCCAATGAATACCCGTTTATCATCTGCATTTATTCTTGGTGTAGCAAATTTAATGGCCAGTAGTGTAATTATAGCACTACAGAGCTAATGTATGAAAGCTGCCTGCGACAATATGAATTGCATCATACAGTGGAAGTATGGAAACACTAAAAAAACTACATTTTACCATACCTAACAGGGTGTAGGAAACCCGTTGCGTTCAAGACAACTTCTAGTCGTATCGGAATTGATAAACACAGGTCTGTATGGTTTTGAAGGGAATCTTATACCATTCATTACAACAGCAAAATAGTGGCAAATTAAGGTATCGGTGGTGGACGTGGATAGCGATCATGCACTCATCTCTCCAACGTAGATCACAAAGACCCAATGACATTGAAGTCTGGTGACTGTGGTTGCAAGGAAGATGCGACAGTTCATCCTCCTGCTCACAAAACCAATCCTGGACGACCCAGGCCGTGTGGTCGTGGAACACAGCATCGTCATAAGGGAATAAACACTGTACCATGGGATGGACCCGGTCATCCAAAAGACTCATATAATCCTTAGCAGTAATGCAACCTCGCAGAGTAAGCACGTGGGTCATGGAATGCTACTAAACCCCGGCTTGTTCCACTCTTCACACGTAAACTCTACCAGAAGTAGCGAACAGTGTGAAACAAGGCTTATCCGACCAAACAACTTTTTCCCATAGCTCCGTAGTCGCGGTCTTACCGCTTTGGCATCATGTTTTCCTGTTAGGGTCATTTCCATCACCTGTGAGCGGTTTCGGAATTCCAGCACACTCTGCAATTCCGTACTTATGAAGCTGCCGTCTAGTTGTCTTGGTGCTGACAGGATTCGCGAGTGCGAGATTCGCTACTGCAGTGACTTTTGCAGCTGTCTTCCTCTTATTTTTCGTCACAACCTTCATCAGTGACTGTTCTTTACCATCACTCTACACACACTTTCGTTCCCGTTGTCACTACAGATTATGTTCTAAAGTTTTCCGTATGTAGGTTTCTAGCTACCAGCCGCGAATACATTCCTGCGCAAAACCTCTTCATTTCATTTATTTCAGAGTAGCACTTGCATCCTAGATCGTTAGTTATATGTTCTCTGTACTATCTGAAGCTCCCTCTAGTACCACAGAGACTATTCACTGATATTTTAACAGATGTCCTAAAATCGGGTTCCTTCTCCTTGTCAGTGCTTTCGGTATGTTACTCTCTTCACCCATTCTGCGGAGAACCTCTTCATTCTTTATCTTATCAGTCCACATAATTTTCAACATTATTCGGCAGCACCACGTCTCAAACGCTTCCATTGTGCTCCAAACGCATATTCTCAAATACATCTTCCTAAAATTAAGTCCTGTGTGTGTCACCAGTAGGAATGACGTCTGCCTGTACCAGTCTCATTTTTACGTCCTCCTTGCTTCATCTGTCATGGTTAGTTTTGTTTCCAAGGTAGCAGAATTCCTTAACGTCATGTAATTCGTGATCTTCAACTTTCATGTAATGTTTCTCGCTCAGGTCATTTCTACTAAATATCATTGCCTTCGTCTTTTTCTGGTTTACTTTAAATCTATATTCTGCGCTCTTTAAACTGTTTATTGCATCCAACAGATCCTGTCATTTTTGCCTCAGTTTCACTGAGGATAGCAATTTCATCATCGATTATTATCATGGATACCTTCTCCAAAGGAGACGGAGTAAATATGCCGGAATTGGAATCAAGAACTACAGCCAACATGACTAATATACAAATAGATAATGTAGAAATAGATATTTTCGGTGTATCATAGCAGCATGAATCACTTAATAAAGGCAAGTCTTCCATTCCAGATTGTATACCAATTAGAATCCGAGTACTGTGACAGAATAGCTCGGTACTTATCGATTATATAAAACGCTAGGTCAACAAAAAATCCGTACCCAAAGCCTGGAAAGTTGCACAGTTCACACCAATATTCTAGAAAGGAAGTAGGAGTAATCCATGGAATTCTAAACCCACATCACTGATGTCTATTTACAGTAGCATTTTGGAACATATACTGTGTGCACACATCATGAATTATCTCTAGGAAAATGGTATTTTGACACATAGTCAGCACAGGTTCAGAAGATGTCGTTCTTGTGAAACACATCTAGCTCTTTATTCTCAGGGAGTAATGAATGATCTCGACAGGGGATCTGTAACTGATTCAAAGATTCTAGATTTCTTAAGGATTTTGATATAGTTCCTCACAACCAACTTCTAATCAAACTGTATGACTACGCAGTATCGTCTCAGTTCTGCGACTGATTCGTGATTTCCTGTCTGAAAGATAACAGTTAGTAGTAACTGACGGAAATTCGTCGTCTTCTCCAAAGAAGACGGAGTAAATATGCCAGAATTGGAATCAAGATTTACTGCCCTGCCGCCGTTGGATAAGCAGCTGCAGCAGCAAGTCGTATACTCTTACCACACTTATTTGTTACATAGTTTAATTCTTAATTTCTTTGCGTGTTTTTGGTACTTGCATTGTTTAATTCATAAATTTCGGGCGTATTATAGTATTTGAGAGTGTAGCATAGCGTTTTAGTACCCGAATAGTGTAAAATCGCGTAGTCTCCTTCCGCCGCCGAGCAGTGTGTCAGCAGTGCGCAAGTAGCAGCATTACTGCATCTATTAGGCAATCTTGTATTTTAATAACCGTTTAAATTTTGTGTCGAATTGTTTGTGCTCTCTGTAGATTAGTTCAGACGTTCTTTGCACAACAGTTTTTAGCATGGATAGGGACTGCAACTGCTGTGTTCGGATGCAGGCTGAGTTGGCATCCATTCGCTCCCAGCTTCAGGTAGTGTAGGCTTCGGTCACACAGCTTGAGGCTGTAGCCAATGGGCATCACTGTGGGGGTCCGGATGGGGGTTTGTCGGGGACGGCCAGCTCGTCCCACGCATCGCCCGGTTGGACTAAGACTGTGGCTGCCCGGGATACTGCCCACATTGGGGCTGATCCCTCACTTGTGGTAGAGTGGGAGGTCGTCTCGAGCTGTGGCAGGGGGCGAAAGACATTCTGGAGGGCTGAACGGAAGGCCTCTCCAGTTTGTCTGACGAACCGGTTTCAGGCTCTGTCTCAGGTTTATACTGATCTTCGACAGGACATGGCTGCTTGTCCTGTTCCAGAGGTTGCCCCTCAGTCTGCAAGATCCGGGCGCTCGCAGAGGGTGGGCTTACTGGTAGTTGGGAGCTCCAACGTCAGGCGCGTAATGGGGCCCCTTAGGGGAAAAAAACCAATGTGCACTCCGTGTGCATACCGGGGGGAGTCATTCCTAATGTGGAAGGGGTCCTTCCAGATGCCATGAAGAGTACAGGGTGCACCCATCTGCAGGTGGTCGCTCATGTCGGCATCAATGATGTGTGTCGCTATGGATCGGAGGAAATCCTCTCTGGCTTCCGGCGGCTATCTGATTTGTTGAAGACTGCCAGTCTCGCTAGCGGGATGAAAGCAGGGATCACCTACTGCATCATCGTCGACAGGACTGACTGCGGACCTTTGGTACAGAGCCGAGTGGAGGGTCTGAATCAGAGGCTGAGACGGTTCTGCGACCGTGTGAGCTGCAGATTCCTCGACTTGCGCCATAGGGTGGTGGGGTTTCGGGTTCCGCTGTATAGGCCAGGAGTCCACGACACGCAGAAAGCGGCTATACGGGTAGCAGGGGTTGTGTGGCGTGGACTGGGCGGTTTTTTAAGTTAGATGGCCTCGGGCAAGTACAGAAAGGGCAACAGCCTCAAAGGGTGCGGGGCAAAGTCAGGACATGCGGGGACCAAGTAGCAATCGGTATTGTAATTGTAAACTGTCGAAGCTGCATTGGTAAAGTACCGGAACTTCAAGTGCTCATAGAAAGCACCGAAGCTGAAATCGTTATAGGTACAGAAAGCTGGCTGAAGGCAGAGATAAATTCTGCCGAAATTTTTACAAAGGCACAGACGGTTTTGAGAAAGGATAGACTGCATGCAACTGGTGGTGGCGTGTTTGTCGCTGTTAGTAGTAGTTTATCCTGTAGTGAAGTAGAATTGGATAGTTCCTGTGAATTATTATGGGTGGAGGTTACACTCAACAACCAAGCTAGGTTAATAGTTGGCTCCTTTTACCGACCTCCCGACTCAGCAGCATTAGTGGCAGAACAACTGAGAGAAAATTTGGAATACATTTCACATAAATTTTCTCAGCATGTTATAGTCTTAGGTGGAGATTTCAATTTACCAGATATAGACTGGGAAACTCAGATGTTTAGGACGGGTGGTACGGACAGAGCATCGAGTGACATTATACTGAGTGCACTATCCGAAAATTACCTCGAGCAATTAAACAGAGAACCGACTCGTGGAGATAACATCTTGGACCTACTGATAACAGACAGACCCGAACTTTTCGACTCTTTAAGTGCAGAGCAGGGAATCAGTGATCATAAGGCCGTTGCAGCATCCCTGAATGGAAGTTAATAGGAATATAAAAAAAGGGAGGAAGGTTTATCTGTTTAGCAAGAGTAATAGAAGGCAGATTTCAGACTACCTAAAAGATCAAAACGAAAATTTCTGTTCCGACACTGACAATGTTGAGGGTTTATGGAAAAAGTTCAAGGCAATCGTAAAATGCGTTTTAGACAGGTACGTGCCGAGTGAAACTGAGAGGGACGGGAAAAACCCACGGTGGTTCAACAACAAAGTTAGTAAACTACTGCGAAAGCAAAGAGAGCTTCACTCCAAGTTTAAACGCAGCCAAAACCCCTTAGACAAACAGAAGCTAAGCGATGTCAAAGTTAGTGTAAGGAGGGCTATGCGTGAAGCGTTCTGTGAATTCGAAAGTAAAATTCTATGTACCGACTTGACAGAAAATCCTAGGAAGTTCTGGTCTTACGTTAAATCAGTAAGTCGCTCGAAACAGCATGTCCAGACTCTCCGGGATGATAATGGCATTGAAACAGAGGATGACACGCATAAAGCTGAAATACTAAACACCTTTTTCCAAAGCTGTTTCACAGAGTTAGACCGCACTGCATTTCCTTCTCTAAATCCTCGCACAAACGAAAAAATGGCTGACATCGAAATAAGTGTCCAAGGAATAGAAAAGCAATTACAATCACTCAACAGAGGAAAGTCCACTGGACCTGACGGGATACCAATTCTATTCTACACAGAGTACGGGAAAGAACTTGCCCCCCTTCTAACAGCCGTGTACCGCAAGTCTCTAGAGGAACGGAGGGTTCCAAATGATTGGAAAAGAGAACAGGTAGTCCCAGTCTTCAAGTGTCTTCGAGCACATGCGCAAAACTTTAGACCTATATCTCTGACGTCGATCTGTTGTAGAATTTTAGAACATGTTTTTGCTCGCGTATCATGTCAGTTTTGGAAACCTAGAATCTACTATGTAGGAATCAACATGGATTCCGGAAACAGCGATCGTGTGAGACCCAACTCGCTTTATTTGTTCATGAGACCCAGAAAATATTAGATACAGGCTCCCAGGTAGATGCTGTTTTCCTTGACTTCCGGAAGGCGTTCGATATAGTTCCGCACTGTCGCCTGATAAAGTAAGAGCCTGCGGAATATCAGACCAGCTGTGTGGCTGGATTGAAGAGTTTTTAGCAAACAGAACACAGCATGTTGTTATCAATGGAGAGACATCTACAGACGTTAAGGTAACCTCTGGCGTGCCACGGGGGAGTGTTATCGGACCGTTGCTTTTCACAATATATATAAATGACCTAGTAGATAGTGTCGGAAGTTCCATGCGGCTTTTCGCGGATGATGCTGTAGTATACAGAGAAGATGCAGCATTAGAAAATTGTAGCGAAATGCAGGAAGATCTACAGCGGACAGGGACTAGGTGCAGGGAGTGGCAACTGACCCTTAACATAGATAAATGTAATGTATTGCGAATACATAGAAAGAAGGATCCTTTATTGTATGATTATATGATAGCGGATCAAACACTGGCAGAAGTTACTTCTGTAAAATATCTGGGAGTATGCGTGCGGAACGATTTGAAGTGGAATGATCACATAAAATTAATTGTTGGTAAGGCGGGTACCAGGTTGAGATTCATTGGGAGAGTCCTTAGAAAATGTAGTCCATCAACAAAGTGGGTGGCTTACAAAACACTCGTTCGACCTGTACTTGAGTATTGCTCATCAGTGTGGGATCCGTACCAGATGGGGTTGACGGTGGAGATAGAAAAGATCCAAAGAAGAGCGGCGCGTTTCGTCACAGGGTTATTTGGTAACCGTGATAGCGTTACGGAGATGTTAAGCAAACTCAAGTGGCAGACTCTGCAAGATAGGCGCTCTGCATCGCGGTGTAGCTTGCTCACCAGGTTTCGAGAGGGTGTGTTTCTGGATTAGGTATCGAATATATTGCTTCCCCCTACTTATACCTCCCGAGGAGATCACGAATGTAAAATTAGAGAGATTCGAGTGCGCACGGAGGCTTTCAGACAGTCGTTCTTCCCGCGAACCATACGCGACTGGAACAGAAAAGGGAGGTAATGACAGTGGTACGTAAAGTGCCCTCCGCCACACACCGTTGGGTGGCTTGCGAAGTATAAATGTAGATGTAGATGTGTGAAACTGGACTGATATCTGATTTTCCCCAAGGAAGTGATACAGGTCCTGTTCTGTTCCTAATCTATATAAACGGTTTAGGAGACAATGTGAGAAGCCATCCGATATTGTTAGGAGATGATGCTGCCATTTACCGTCTAATAAAGTGATCGGAAGGGCAAAACCAACTCTAAAATGATTTAGATAGTATATTCGTATAGTGCGAAAATTGATAATTAGCACTAAATAATGTGAGATGTGAGGTCATTACTGACAGGAATCCTTAAATTTCTGTAATATGATAAATTACGCAATCTATAGGCTTTCAATTCAGCTGCATACCTAGGAATCACAATTACGAACAAATTAAATTGGACGATCACGTGGTTAATGTGGGGAAGTTTCCCGCTCGCTGTTCGAGAGTGGAACGGTACGAAAATAGTGTGAAAGTGGTTCGATAAACCGTCTGCAGGCACGTAAGTGTGAATTGCGTGGTAATCACGTAGACGTAGATCCTGGTACCCCGAAAATTAATTCGACACCTGAACCTTTATTTTATTTCCGTCATTCCTTCTTCGATGTGTGGATTGAACATGAGGGATGAAATATTGCATCCCTGTCTTACACCCTTTTCTTGTTTTTCCAGTCTTATTGCTCCCTCTTCGTTCTTGTACATTTAGTATATTGCCAGTCTTTCGCTATAGCTTACTCCTTTGCTTTTCAGAAATTCTAACGTCTTACAACATTTTATACTGCCGAATGCTTTTTCTATGCCGACGTAACCTATGAGCGTGTCTTGAGTTTTCCTCAGCCTTGCTTCCAATGTCAAGGGCAATCAATGGACTGCCTCTCTGGTGCCTTTACCCTTCCCAAAGTAAATCTTGGCTACCATCAGCATTTGTACTCAAGCATGCCCTTCTCTCTGAGTTTCCATAGCATTCTGCAACCCCTGTATTGCAAGATTAATAATGTTCTCACTCTCCAAGCTCAAGTAGGAGACGAAAGTAGTTAACAACCGTGGGGCAAAACACCTTCCTGCACTTTCATGGTGACCTGCTTCTTCCTCTATGGCAGTACTGGTGCTAGAAGGAAATAGATGCTACTCTACTGCTCAAGGTAATACAGTCGTGGTAGAATCAGACAGCTGCTGTGAAAAGTTACTTTACTTGGATGTACTATTGTTTTTTATTATTGTTATTTATTATTATTATCAAATAAATTTCCCCTTAAGGAAAGCGCTGAAACACAATCAAATGTAATGGCATTTTTTCTCTCTCTTGCGTTTTTCTTCCTAAGAACCTGTCATATATTCACCGTGGTTCGTCTTTCTCTCTTCTGTCCACTTTTTTACTGTTTTCTTCTCTTTGGGCGTTTCTGCTTTCAGATTTTTTTGTGTGTATTTTCCCTTGTCGGTCACGTCTTCTGAGGAGGTGTTCAGTTTCTTGAGATCTTCCATGGTTTCCTTTACCCATCTGCTTTTCGCTATATTGGTTGTCACTACGTAAAACATTTTCTTGGTCAGTATATGTCCGTAGATCTCTGCCCTTCTCTTCCTAATGTGTTTGTAATCGACTCTGTCTGTTCATACAGTCCTTTTGTCAGTCTCTTTATCCAGATCCTCTCTTTCTGAACCAGCCCATATATCTTCCTCAATATTTTCCTATCTTGTTTCTCCTTCTCTTTCATTTTCTTTCTTCCCTTGATTACTGTTTTTGAGGCATACAAGGCCTCTGGTAAGACTATTGTAGAACAGTGTCTTAACTTGACACTCATCGAAATGGCTCCACCATAAGTCGGCAAATTTTTGTTGTTTTGTGATCCTTTCCTCATTAGATGTCAAGTTCAGTCCTGTTTTCTATATAAATTCTCCCAGGTATTTGAAAGTTACTACTTGTGGTATTTTCCCATACTTCGTTACTAGGGTGTGTCTGTGAGGGATTTTCTGTCCCTGCACTGCCTTTTTTCATACGAGATCTGTAGTCGTGTTTTGGCTGAGATTTCGCATAGGTTTCTAGAGCTTCTCTGGCTTCTTCTCTGTTACTTGTTATGATGGCTATGTCGTCAGCAAAAGCCAGACCTTTCATGCTTGACGGTCCTTCCCTTGTATATCTCCATCTTTAGCCCAATGACATCTTTGAGCCATGTCCTGATTATTTTCTCCAAAACCGGGTTAAATAGAATGATTCCGAGATCTCTCCCATAAACTTCATATTGGACGTTCTATTTGCTAATGTTTCCTGGATTAACTTAATCATATTGTCGTCCATCTTCATTTCTTACGGTGTGTTGAAGAGTGTTTCTCTATCTATGGAGTCGTAGGCCTTCTTGAAAACAGCGAAGATTATTGCCATGTTCTTGGACTGTCCTGTTGCCAATATTGTCCTCAGGCGCCAGATCTGCTCATTACATGATTTTACCTTTCCGAATTTCCTATTTGTGGATCTGTCTCAGGCTCTAGGCGATTTAATAGGGCTCTGACAGAATTTAGTATGTCAGAAGCAATAGTTAAATTCCTCTGTGGTTATTAGGGTCTGTTTGGTCTCCTTTCGTGCGGGGGGGGGGGGGGGGGGGAAGAAATGTATTAGCTCAGACTTTCTTTTGTCTAGTACTTTTTCTACTTACCATTGGTTTTTGATGATTCTGTGTTTTCGCGATCCAATTTCCGGATTTCCGAAATCAGCCATCTTCTCCAAGTTCTCTGTGAGTTTTCATTGATGTTATTGTTTTCACGATCTCCTCGTGCGTTGACGGTTTGTAATCGACGTTAGGTTGCGGCTTCTCGAACTCAAAAATCTTCATGGGTTTATCACAGTTAATAATATATTGAAGTATTGCGCTAGTATTTCACAGTTTTTTTCTGGTTTCTATGGAGTGTTCCATCTTGTCTTTTGAAGCATAAGCTCGATGGCTCTCCTCTCGTATTTTCTCTGATTGTTCTGTAGACATTTCATGTGTTATTTTTGTGGAAGCTCTCGCCTATCTCTTTCAATCCATTGTTTTTGTAACCTTTTTCTCCTCTATAGAATATCTTCTTGAATTCTTACCATTTTGCGGATGTTCTGTTAGTGGTAAATTTTTTCCCGAATTTTGTCTTCTTTGGCTCCGCCATATGTCATGTGCCACCCTTTGTGTTTCCTTTTCTCGGTGGTTGCCCCAATTTTATCAGTTCCTCCATTTTTTCTGATAGTTCTGACCAGTAGTTACTGTCCATTTCGTTTTCTGTTATTTGTTTCTTGTTTTGTTGTACAAACTTTCGGTCTCCTTTAGAAGTTCTGTTAATTCTCTCGATTTGTCTGTCGTTTATAAATTTCGCTTTTATTTGAAGCAGCTGATGATCGGATTCCAACCATTCTTTTCTTGTTCTTACATTCATATTCTCTCTGGTTCTTTCGTGGATATTTCTATGTGCTCCATCTGAAATTCTGCTAGGTCGCTCTTGAAGGTTTGTAGTTTCTTGTGTCGTTTCTGGAACTGCGTTGACATCATTTTCAGGTCTAAATTCCTACAGAAGTTTGTCAGGTTCTCTCCAACCTTGTTTGTCTTATTTTGGATCGTGTGTTTTCCGATTGTATCTTCGAATTTTTTTCCAGCCTATTTGAGTATTACAGTCTCCTTGTAACACATTCACTTGCTTCATGTCGATTTGATTGAAAAATGAGGCGCTAGGCATGGAACCGGCAGTGGCGGAGCCGACATATTAACACTGTGTACACATTAAAACCTCCCTGAGAGTCAGATTACCCATGTCCAACAATTGATTTCTCGTAATCATATCGATATTTTGCATGTCGTGATAGCCGCTCATTTTAACATAATATCGCATGATAATTAGTTGGAGGTCATGTTACATCATGCAATACATGTCGTACAGTTTTCATTTCGGCACAGATGCCGCAGTCGAAAATCCATTGCAGGTATTTACGACTAAAAATCACTTACTGCACGAATAGTTTCAAAGTAAATGTAAATGCGAATGTGCGTCGCCTTTTACATTCGTACATACGCACCTATCGTAAATTACTTACTACTCCGATTAAAAAACTTTTATCTCAGCACTCTCCCCCATGTTAAAGCTAGATAGCCAAATTCTACAAGCCTACCCCACCTACGACGGGAGTTCTAAAAGTAAGCTTCACATTATTATAGCAGGTCAGGTAACTTCTATTATTTTGCGACATCACATTAGAAGTGACAAAGATATATGACACTATTTTTCAGCTTTGTCACCAAGTCTCTTTAAACAACGGTTGACATGCTCTACCAACCGTGCAGTTCCTCGACAACAGAAATCCGTTCTTCGATTATGGAACCATTCGTGGACAATTGTGTTAACTTTCTTAAGATCGAAAAAAATGCGATTGTGTCGAATAAGTTCCTCGATTGCCTGGGCGCTGTCGTCCTTTCTTTCCGACCAGCAGTACTTACGTCTTGTGCAGTCTTGGTCAAATTGTGGGCACCATTTCACTTCGGCTGGACGCTTTATTACAAATCGCCCAGAATTTCACCGTGAATCGATGAGCAATTTTTCCTGTGTACTTTAACTCTGATGTATGTTTCCAGCTGTCGCACCATTTCAGTCCTACACTGTAATGCATATGTTATGTGTACGGCAGGAGAACCGTGTCAACACGAATCCCAGAACACGTACTGTTTTCTGACCATTCGCCACTCTTGTTGCGCAACTGTGTTACCGGCGGATGACATGCGTAACATGCTTTCGTAAAGCCTCTCGCAGAATACTTCTGCTCGACAATCCGTGCCCAAGCGCGTACAAGCGTACAAAAACCTCGCCACCAGCGAACTTTTGACAGCAGCGTACGATTATACACAAGTGGCACACTTTGAAAGTTGTTTTTACATTTGGCAATTTGGTTAGTTGTATTTCATCTACTCGAGAGCAACATTTTCTGCTGTCTCTAAACCCACTGCTATAGCTCCGTATGTCTACTGTGCCGTCTGCGATGGTAGTCCTTTCTGCCGACGATATCTTTGAGGCGGTGCTGCCTCAGTCAGCGAGGAGGCGAGGCGCTCAGACACTGAGAATGGTTTCCATGTTTCGGAGGGCATTTAAATCACTAACTAGTTACTGTATCCTACATGCTTTTTTAAATATATATTATGGACCCAGTTTTTAGTGTGACTGTGTTGATATCACCACATATCTCATGTCACCTTCATTGATTTGTCCCATGTGAAATCTTCGTGCTCCCGAGATCTAATAATGAAGTAAAAAGTTAAAATGAAATCTCCTATCTTTATATTATTTTCATTCCGTTTATCAGTTTAATTAAATGAATTACCATTTGTACAAAATTGTAGCAGTGAGTAGGCACGAAGCCTTACAGCCCTGATTCATATAAGAAACTATATATCCTCATGGCTCTGAGCCAATTCCTAGTTGAATAATTACTGCTCCTACTTAAAGTAACCATTCTGATACCAAGCAGTCTTTTGCATTAGTAAATTATTTACAGTGCAGTGAAAATAAGTTTTCCTCGAGATTCTCTGGAGAGCAATAACTCCCCACTCTGCCTGCGGACATTATTCAGGCTCGGTATATATCACATACGATATTCCCAGAGGCTCAGTCTTTTGTCCGTTATTATTCCGCATCTATGTAATTGATCTACCATCTAATATACGACAAGCAGAATTTGTTCTTTCTGCGGAGGACTCTGGTATTGTAGTTAATCTGATAATTTACGTAGCAACAGAACTAGCAAACAACGTTCTTAAGAGCATCATTGACTGGTTTTCTGCAAACGGTGTCACCCTCAATCTTGATGAGAAACAACGTATTCAGTTCGGCACATCTAGAGGAACTACACCAGCCATGAGTGTAACACAAGGTGAAAAAGTAAAAACTAGGGAGAAAACCTCAAAATTTTTTCTGTCCACATCCTGAAACTTCAAAAACAAGTTATTACGCCGCATTTGAATTTCACATCAGTAAGTTGACAGATTTTGCACATTTTCTTTCACTACTGCCATACGGAACAATGTCTTCATTGCTCAAACACGTGATAGAAGAATAATATGTGGTGCTCACCCATAAACACCTTGTTAGGTATTTTGACTACTGCTTCACACTGAAGTATGTTGTAAATAACCCATTGTAGTTGAAAAGCAACAGTGATGTAAGAATTACAGCACACATTCAGTGGTATAAAATACGTGCCAGACAGCAAAGCAAAACTTGATAATGAACTATAAAAATTTCTTCTTGGGAAATCATTTTGACAACTCCTCCTACACTGTACAAGAATATATGTTATTGTAATGTGTAAAAGGTGATGGACAGTAGTTACTAACTCACATCTCTATGGCTTTTCTTAACGAAAATTAAAAAAATTCTGCGTATCCACATGTAGGCATATTTAAAAAAAAATTTTAATGTGAATATAAAGTTACTCATTTTACATCGTTACAGTTTATCATGCAAATTATCCATGGAACATGAAACTAACTAGTAACATAAAAACGTAATTCTTACTGAAACTTCATGGCAGAATAAGACTGTGCCTGACCGAGACTTGAGCTCGGGACCTACGCCTTTCTTGCGCAAGTGCAGTATTTCTTACTGCTTAGTAAGAAACTTTTCCTTTCTTTTCTTGTTTAGCTTAATTATTTTACAATGTAATATGATTTCCTTCGTAACCATTTGCTGTTCCTACTTTTATGAGAGTTGTTTGCTCTCTTTCCCACCTGTTACCACTTTACAGTAGTTTCAGGATTCTAGTAGTCATTAATCTGAATGTAGTGCCGCTAGCCAGTCTCTGAGCAAAAGCTATAAGTCTTTAACAAAAACAATAAGAGTTATTGAGAAAGCCGCCACAGAGCGTACATTAGCAGCCACGGGCCAGTAGGCAAGTGGCGACATGTGGGACACAATGATAAAGTCACAAATAGATTGCAAGGCCAGAATAGCCGAGAGGAGCAATAAAGCGCACCTGATACTGGTAGCCGCAATGCGAACGGACTGACGTCACCGTAGTAGGGCAAGTCTCTTGTTATAAATGATAAGAATAGGTGCCAGGTTGTACTGAAACACATGCGCTCCAGAGGCATATAAATAAATCCGACCTTTGAGGCAGGGATTGCTTATCGTAGCTGGAGACAAGGAGCACCATCATCACGCCAGCAGCAGCCACGGGTTCGACACTAGGATGTACCTGTCGCCAGTGCTAAATCCTTCACAGGGCTTGCTGCCACAGCTCTGCCAACATGCCACCCACGCCTGCAGCCACTGACACTGAATTCCTTATAGGACTTGGAGCCGCAGCGCCAGCTGCCATCCGTGTCCTGCCAGAAGCATCTCTACATGTCGCTCTGGTGACACCGTCAGAGAGGGACCAGCATGCCTTGAAGCCGCCGAGAGAAGAAGAGCGCCATATCGTCAACAGGCATTTTGTCTGAAGGCTGCTGGCCTACTACGGGCCTGCAGTCAGCATTGCATAACGTCAGCTCAGTATCCAGGGTGAAAGCCGCCACCTGTATGTCGGTGCCAGCCAGGGAGTCATATTTGACTTGGTGAGCGATGACTGGAGTTAAGTAAGGTCACACTTTACTGTCAGCCCCGTGTCCACTTGGTCCTCCTGTACACCACTCATAACATGGAACCTTTGTGAAGTACCCTGAACCATTTCATTTCACTGATGATTGTATCAGTGCTCTTGGGCTTCCTGAAAAAGCTGGAACAGACATTTTCCTTCTTTTTTTTATTAACAGGAGATAAAGAAAACTTATGGTTCCGAGCAACTGTAACATTATTTTAAATTTCATTAGGGAGTCTATCACATACAGTTTCCTTCTGTGTCTTGTGCTTCTTTGTCATTACCTTTACACAGTTATATCTACATTTATACTCCGCAAGCCACCCAACGGTGTGTGGCGGAGGGCATAATGTCATCGACATTAATCTTTAATTCGCTTTTTTATTTAATATGATAGGCTTCTGTGGGAAGGGCCTACTCTCTAAATCATTAACAAAAATGTCGGCCAGAGTCCCCATCAACATTTCTTTCATGGTTACTAAATCCTCTTAAGAAAATAGTTGCCATTAACCTGACTTCCTGTTTAGAGGGCAATTTGCAGATTATAATACTTCTCAGTACAGATTGCATTTAACTCTATTTTGTATAGATGACTGATTTCAACAGTACCTCGTTGTCATCTTCGGATCTCACCTTTTTCAAGACTATGCCATATGAGATCCGAATATGAAGCAAAGCTCAGTTGGAACCGGTCATAAATTCAAAATAAATAGTTAAATGTGAGCTTGGCTCTGAAGTATTTCTTCAGATACTGAACATAATCGAAGCACAGTACAAGCTCTAGCATAACAGCGGCGCGTTCAGTTTCTTTGAAACGTTAGCTTCACTTCACAATTTTCTGGATGTAATTGATGTATTGCGATGTAACCAACGCCATTCGTTTCGTGACTTTTCATGTTATGTCTTGCATTAGAAATAATACGTGGTGTCCATTTAAAAATCTTAACTTTGCTTTGAAAATAACATTTGCTTATGTTTTAGAATGGTATACCAGGTATGTCATACCTGTGAAAGTCTGTTTGCCCTTGACTGATCTTTTCTATTATCATGTTTTCCTTTGTAATGGATAACATTTGAAATATTGGGATTTTGGGTATTAACCAGTCTTATCAAGAGGTGCAACGGTTACTCCAGTCGAGACCTCTATGTCCCTAACATCCTTAGAAAACTGTTAAATATCTTAATATCATATATTGGTTTATATGTGTGTGCACCTCTCAGAAGGTTTTCACGTAAGCTACTGGTTTAGTTATTTGGCCAGGACTTGTTACTAACTGCAGGTCTTATGGACTTGTTACTTCGGTGTAGCTAAATTTGCAGACGACGCTGATAGGTGGAGGGATTCATCATTTTCATTCTTTGTTTCTCTTTTCTGTATTTGAAAATAAGGGTATTACCATAATTTTTTTACATGCCATTGACTGGTATATGGTCACAGCATGCTGAAGGAATTAAATTAGGAAATGAGACACGTAAAGTAGTAAAGGAGTTTTGCTAATTAGGGAGTAAAATAACTGATGATGGTCGAAGTAGACAGGATATAAAATGTAGACTGGCAATGGCAAGGAAATCGTTTCTGAAGAAGAGAAATTTGTTAACGTCGAGTATAGATTTAAGTGCCAGGAAGTCGTTTCTGAAAGTATTTGTATGGAGTGTAGCCATGTATGGAAGTGAAACATGGACAATAACTAGTTTGGATAAGAAGAGAATAGAAGCTTTCGAAATGTGGTGCTACAGAAGAATGCTGAAGATAAGGTGGGTAGATCACGTAACTAATGAGGAGGTATCGAATAGGATTGGGGAGAAGAGAAGTTTGTGGCACAACTTGACTAGAAGAAGGGATCGGTTGGTAGGACATGTTTTGAGGCATCAAGGGATCACAAATTTAGCATTGGAGGGAAGCGTGGAGGGTAAAAATCGTAGGGGGAGACCAAGAGATGAGTACACTAAGCAGATTCAGAAGGATGTAGGTTGCAGTAGGTACTGGGAGATGAAGAAGCTTACACAGGATAGAGTAGCATGGAGAGCTGCATCAAACCAGTCTCAGGACTGAAGACCACAACAACAACATGGTCAGAGGATTTTTTTTCATTTTAGTGATGCTGTCATCTGCAAAACAGATTTGATTTTCCTGTATGTTCTCGACATGAATAATTACTACTACGTTTTCTTGATCATCTTTGGTAGTTATAGCCCTGTGACGTTCAAACTTCTTATTTAAATTTAATAATCCATATGTCTTTTGGATTCCCAGACTTAATCTGTTTCTTTCTGTGAACGGAATTTCATTTACTTTTACTGCAGTGTTCACGTTCTCATGTTTGTTAAGTTTAGGTATATCAGAATCAAATTTTATCTCAATAGTTCAATTATGTCAGTGTTCAGTTCTGGATTAATACCACAGTGAAGACTTTTGTTTGGTCGATGTTATTTCACTGTAATTTGTCGATTTTTCCCCTTTTTATAGGCTGTAAATCTTAATTCCATATCATTTCGTAATTATTTGTTGTTCATTGTCTATCAATTCAACAATCCTCAAGAAAACATGAAAATGGTAGTGATGAGAGTACAGTATCTACATGAAATTGCTATATAAATTCTAGTTAGTTACCGCTGCATTTTGCGTTTATAAGCTTCCTAAGCTCCACAAATTCATTTCTCTGTGGATGCAGATAGACACACTTTTAACACCAGTAAATATTACGTTTCATGTTCACAAAACTTTCAGATCACTAATGTCACTTAAGGCCCTTAGTAACGAATGTAGAGATACAGATACAAATGCAAATATGTCGTTTAGCGGTACACCAAAACTTGTATGCTACATAAATAACACAGCTTTAGATATATTCTTAATTTTTGAGGTACTATATTTAGATACGATCTCTTCCTTAAGCAACGCTTATTAATATCAGTATTCTTAATATATTTCATGATTTTCAGTTTCATTCTACAGCAATGGAACCTCTTTCATGACCAGAAATGTCGTTTTTCAGCCCTGAAAATATGAAATGTGTATAAGAGGATGCTATCTTTTCTTGTTTACAGGTTTGATAGTATTGATCTGTCAGCATCGCAATTTTAATTCTTTTAAAAATTGTTTTGGCTGTTGTCATTTTCACACAACATTACAATAGTGTGTATATTTAAAAATCAGCTTCATGTACATGCAGTAGGACTATTACTTCAGATTCATTGTTTCCGTCAGACGTAAAAGTAGACGCTACGCACGTGAGCTGTATGGCAGACAGCAGGTTATTGTTAGACGGCATTGGTGGAATGGTCAATTGATTCTCCATAGCATAGAGTTAAATATAAGTGTGTGGTCATGGTAATATCGTTATAGTATAAAACAATGAATGGTTATTTAAAAAAACATTGCTCCATATGTAAGAATAATCTGTCATATTCAGATCATGCGTACGCAGTACTGAGTTTCTCATGATGAAAATCATTCCAGAATGTGTGCAGCAAATTAATCAAGTTATGTATCTATACTAATGTATAAAATTGGATCATTGTTTAACTTTGTTGCGAAAAATATCGGGAACTTCTTGACTTGTTTACTTAAAATTTTTACTCATTACTCTACTAAATGTATCTCTGGTACAACAGATACTGAAAAACGACTTTCACAGGTATGACATACCTGGTATACCATTCTAAAACATAAGCAAATGTTATTTTCAAAGCAAAGTTAATATTTTTTAAGTGGACACCCCGTATTATTTCTAATGTAATACATAACATGAAAAGTCACAAAACGAATGGCGTTGGTTACATCGCAATACATCAATTATATCCAGAAAATTGCGAAGTGAAGTTAACGCTTCAAAGAAACTGAACGTGCCGCTGTTGCACATCCAGAGATGTAAGAGTAAACTGCATGTTGGTCATAAGCGCGATGTGATTGACGTAGTACGATACAACAAACGCTGTACTTACTAGTAATTACACTGTTATTAAGTGAACCGGAAACAGTACAGATATCCAATCACACATCTACGTACAACCATAATTTATCCCTCTATTAGATCCTTGAACGGTCGTTAATTACATTTAACCTGGCCGCTGATATCTGCTTTGTGTTGCCATTATCTCCATTCTAGTACGGCAGTAAAGATCAACAAAGCATGAACGAGTAAACCATTCCCTTACATTTCATTGTGTGTCTCGACATCTGTATTGTTTTCAATCTACTTAATAACGCTTTAAATACCAATAAGTAAAGCGTTTGTTGCATCGTAGTACGTCAATCACACGGCGAATACGAGCAACCTGTGGTTCACACTTGAATCTTAGGATGTGCAATACCGGCGTGTTTCATTTATTTCCAAAGTTTAAAATGGTCCTAAATGGTAGGTCGTCTACTACTCTTCACAGATCGTGGGGTCAGCAGACCTGTCCGCTCTGCAAATGGTGATCTCTGGCATCTCTGCCGAAAGAGCTTAATTTCGGGGCACGCACAAGTATTTTGGATCACTATTGCAGTAGGCAAGAGACAGTAGGGATTCGACCGTCGATGAATGGAAACATGTCAGCCCTTTGAGTGAATGACGTTTCTCCTCCACTAGGTCGCTGGTCGTCTCCACAAACTCCGTCATCGAGGAGAACGGCTGCTGGAAACGTGCAGCGCGTCACGGACACAGGCTGGTGGGAGCAGTATTACACTATGGGAGAAATTGTACAGCGTTTGAATGGTACCTGTGGTACTAATCGAAAACACGCTGACAACAGCGATCCACCTGCATCCCTTCATGCCTAATGTCTTCCCCGATGGCGATGTCATCTTTCGGCAGTATTACAGTCCGTGTCTCCGAGTCAGAATCGTGCTACAGTGGTTTGAGGAGCGTATAGTGAACTCATGCTGATGTCTCGGCCACCAAATTCGCCTCATGTACAGCCTGTCGAACCCATCTGGGTCGCTCTCTGGCTTCATCAGCGAGTACGCTAATCAGCGACCCGTTATTTACGCGAATTACAAGACATGTGGGGTAGACATATAATGCCTCATACCTCCATAAACCTACCAACAAGCTGTCGGAACCCTAATACGCTGAACGAGTTATGTATTTCGTTCAAAAGACGAACAAAGAAGCTAATCAGCAAGTAGTCGTAATGTTCTGGCCCATTATTGTAGTTGTCCACTCCTGGTAGCTGAGTGGTCAGCGCGACGGAATGTCAAACGTAACGGCCCGGGTTCGATTCCCGGCTGGTTCGGAGATTTTCTCCGCTCAGGGACTGGGTGTTGTGTTGTCCTTATCATCATCATCATTTCATCCACATCGACACACAAGTCGCCGACATGGCGTCAACTCGAAAGATTTGCACCAAGCGAACGGTCTACCCAACGGGAGGTCCTAGCCACACGGCATTTCCATTGTAGTTGATTTTGTCGATAACGTTGGAAGTAGCATCAGGATGTTTGAAGATAATGCTGATGTATTCAGACATATGCTACGCTCAAATATTATAACAAAGTACAAGAAATACTGGTAGACTGACCCATTATAGTGCGATCACACGATTGCAGAACAATCACTAGACGCAGTCCCATCCATTAAGTATCTAGGAATATGAGTATGGAGTGGCCACATATAAGTAATCGTAACTAATTTGGCTTCCAGACTGTTATTCATTAGAAGAATCCTCAGGAAGTGCAGTTCACCCGCTAAGATGGCAGCTTACGAAACTCTTGATAGAATCGAGAAGTGAATTTAGTCTGGGATCCTTACCAGATGCTGCTGATATTTATTTATTTCATTTACTTATTGGTTTCTTTAGACACATGTCCTATATAATAGGTCGTGTTTTTAAAGTTTTCAATGTTATTACATATTTTTATTGATTACACAGTTATGCCTTGGCGTAATAATAGAAATAATAATAATGATAACAGATAAAAATAGAGTCTTGGTTGAGGAGGTTTTTATTTTCAAATTTCAATGATGCTTTTCTCCTGTACTAAGCATCTTCAAATCAGGTACAATGCAAAAAGTTACAAAAATAAGTGTAGGGAAACGTCCTGATCCCATCTCATAGAAGATCGTGATCTGTGGGGAACAGTTTTTATGAAAACTGACAGGAACTGGTCACTGCACACACAACTCACAAAAATTATTAAACGATGCGAACACATCGACAAAAAGTGAATAGTTTATCAAAAAGTACAAAATCCAAATGCCTGTCAAGTGGGTTCCTGAAAAGAACTGGAATGGTGAAAGACTGCAACGAAAAAATTTTAATGTTTGATCAACTGAAATTAATTAAATTCGAAGTGGCGGCTAAGTAGACCGTGAAAATAAATACCGAAATATCCTTTAATTACCTCACTCGTTGCCACGCGTAAAGGACACCGTACGGGGCACGAACAGATGCGCGACAGAGCGTCATGGAATGGTAGCACAACAGGAACGAGCAGCCCTCCTGACAAACATAGGATGCGGAAAATCGTGGTAACCGGGTCTCGAGTGCAAGTAGTGCAGCAGAATCAGACATCTGACGTTGGGCAACATGTATGTTATCCATTAAGCAGCACCGTATTCGTCCACTGAACATGAAACAGCCATATAAATTTAAATGTGCATAATGTCTAAAATAACAGCCCAAAAATATGACTAAAGTTAACTGGCCTCTATCTTATAAAACAATTACGTCTAATGAAAAGTTGGGCATAAATTTAAAATAGCAATAATTAAATTATACCTTAAAGATAAGGAAATGAAACAAATAACAAAAGAGATATTACCTTACTTCACGATAATTTCTTTAAAACTGTAACAGTTGTCCGCAGCTCGTGGTCGTGCGGTAGCGTTCTCGCTTCCCACGCCCGGGTTCCTAGGTTCGATTCCCGGTGGGGTCAGGGACTTTCTCTGCCTCGTGATGACTGGGTGTTGTGTGCTGTCCTTAGGTTAGTTAGGTTTAAGTAATTCCAAGTTCTAGGGGACTGATGACCATAGATGTTAAGTCCCATAGTGCTCAGAGCCACTTGAACCACTTTAACTTGTAACAGTTACATCAAAAACTCACTGAATGTTGCTGCTTATCACTGAGGCCGCCGTCAACATCAAAAAACGTGCGTTTCGTGATCTCAAATTTCTCACGTAAATTGAGTTTACATTCCTGAAGAGTTGCCTAGATTGAAAGTAATGAATCAGAGGACCCCATATCTAAGAGCACAATTGTACTATTTGTTCAGTGATCAATGACATTAATAACTCACGGGACCCTGCATCAAAATTGCTTTTGCGTATTTTGGAAAAACAATTTTATTTCGGAAATAATTACTCTATTCGTAATAGGAAGTACCTCGTGGACCTACTCGTATTACACTGACATTATCTTATGGCAGGCTCCTCTCTATTGTATGGGATGAATTATTGAACTATATGAAAAAAACGTAAATTAGTTGCAAACTATGGCGTGCACTAACTTTATTCAACACTTAACGGTTTTGGGGTTATTGATAAACGCCTTTTCTTTAAATATATCACCACAAAAAGGAGTCGCATTTCCTGAGGTCCGGAGAATATGCTGGCCAATCGAGGCACATATCAGTGGCCTCTGGGTACTCCAGAGGTAGAAATGCTGTTCCCAAAGTGCTCCTCCAGGAAATCAAACACTCTCCTGCTTCGATGGGATCGAGCTCCGTCTTGCATGAATCACATCTTAGCGAAATCAGAGTCACTTTGGATAACGGGGATGAACCCATCTTCCATAACCTTCACGTACCTTTCGGTAGTCACTGTGCCATCAAGGAATGTCGTACCGATTATTCCGTGACTGAACACTGCACACCTCACAGTCACCCCATTGGGGGTGAAGAGATTTCTCGGTTGCGAAATGCGGATTCTCAGTCCCCCAAATGCGCCAATTTTTCTTTTTGACGAACCCCTCCAACTGAAAGTGGGCTTCGTCGCTAAACCAAACCGTACAGCGCATACTAGTACCCTTCATGACCCGTAACCAACCGTACAGTTTGAATGAACTAACGCAAACCATTCAAGAGTTATGACGATTTCATTTCATGTAGTTCAATAATTGTCACCCTGTATCTGGACATAAGAAATCTCCATGCAAATGTGTCTTAGACTAAACTATTTTAATTACTCGACATAATGTTTCAAGCATGGCCGCTCCGATACAGTTGAATTCATTTCAGATCGATTCCGTATTTCTGGATTTCCGGAAGGCATTTGACACTGTACCACACAAGCGGCTCGTAGTGAAATTGAGTGCTTATAGAATATCGTCTCAGTTATGTGACGGTATTTCTGATTTCCTGTCAGAGACGTCACAGTTTGTAGTAACTGGTGTAAAGTCATCGAGTAAAACAGAAGTGATTTCTGGCTTTCCCCAAGGTAGTGTTATAGGCCCTTTGCTGTTCCTTATCTATATAAACGATTTGGGAGACAATCTGAGTAGCCGCCTTCGGTTGTTTGTAGATGACGCTGATGTTTATCGACTAATAAAGTCACCAGAAGAACAAAACAAACTGCAAAACAATTTAGAAAAGATATCTGAATGGTTCGAAAAGTGGCAGTTGACCCTAAACAACGAAAAGTGTGAGGTCATAGACATGAATGCTAAAAGGAACTCATTAAACTTCGGTTACACGATAAATCTAAAAGCCGTAAACTCAACTAAATACCTGGGTATTACAGTAACGAACAACTTAAATTGGAAGGAACACACAGAAAATGTTGTGGGGAAGGCTAACCAAAGACTGCGTTTAATTGGCAGGACACTTAGAAAATTTAACATACCTACTAAGGAGACTGCCTACACTACGCTTGTCCATCCTCTTTTTGAATACTGCTGCGCGGTGTGGGATCCTTACCAGATAGGACTGACGGGGTACATCGAAAAAGTTCAAAGAAAGGCAGCACGTTTTGTATTATCGCTAAATATGGGACAGAGTGTCACAGAAATGATACAGGATTTGGGCTGGACATCATTAACAGAAAGGCGTTTTTCATTGCGACGGAATCTTCTCATGAAATTCCAATCACCTACTTTCTCCTCCGAATGCGAAAATATTTTGTTAACACCGACATACATAGGGAGGAACGATCACCAAGATAAAATAAGGGAAATCAGAGCTCGTACGGAAAGAAAGAGGTGCTCATTCTTTTGCGCGCTATACGAGACTGGAATAATAGAGAATTGTGAAGGTGGTCCGATGAACCCTCTGCCAGGCACTTAAATTAAATTTTCAGAGTATCCATTTAGATGTAGATATAGACAGAAATTATTTCGCTACTTAGAGTTCTTACTTCTCATAATAATTTCTCTATTAAGAAGGCGACAGATTAGCAATGGGCAGTTGCCTCGCAGGTTTTTTGGCCGATATTTTCGTCAGTTACGTTCAACAAAATTATTTCAGGAATATTTTAACACAGTGCTAGAAAAGTTTGGCTTACAAATCTTACGTTGACGACGTATGCATTCTTTCCAGTGATCAATCATCTGAAACACAACTTGCCAAGTAACTGCACCCGAAACTGTCATTTACATACAAAGTCACGGGTGGAATGGGTACACTAAATTACTTAGATCTCCAATTACAATTTATAAATAAAATAGTTGTTTTATGTCTACAGAAATCCAACCACTAGTGATTCCATCATGCACGCTCCATCTTGTCATCCACGGCGTTAGAAACTGAGATTTTTCAGCTTTCTGGTTGATCGCATTCTTCGTCTCCCTCTCGGTCTGCTTAGCTGCCTTATCAAATCAAATACATTCCAATTTATGAAACATTAAAATTTTTTCACTGCTATCTTCCATTGTTCAGATTTTTTTGCGGGAACAACTTAACAGGTATTAGGGATTTTCGACTTCTTGCATTGTAGATAATCTGAAGATGCTTACTACAGGCGAAATACGCCATTGAAATTTGAAAATGAAAACCTCCACAACCGAGTCTGTATTGTTATCCCTCATTTGACGCTGCTTGCTGTACCAGCCACAACGGTGGAATAGAAGAAATTTGATAATGATAATAATAATGCATGAAAGTATTATGTATCAATACCAGTATTAGTTGAGAGACTATATTTGCTACAGGTAGTGAGATGAAAGTTTAATAATAAGAATGAATGCTGGACAGACGCTGTCTACCAATAAGAGTCCTTTAAAACTAGGATCTAAGGAAGAGGGCTATAGTAGAGAGGAACATTTCGGATGAACACTATCGCCTTAAAAAAAGTATTGGTGCATTTAGATACAAATGTGAAAATGCTCCGGAATGGCACCACAGCACGGTATTAGTGTGTCTTTTTATGTGTTTGAAAACAGTCTCGAAAGAACATCCGGACTGTTTGCGGCAATGTGTTGCACTTTATGTGTTATGCATCCATCTCTTGTCTCCCAACTCCTCATCTCCATCGCCGAGGTGGAGGTGGATGTTGTAGTGAAAAAGGGCTGATGTGGTACTGTGGATTTTGCCTCAAGTGACTCTGTGGTCTTGGTTGGACATGCATATTCTGTAACGCACCGTTGGAATTCATGTATTTCACAACACTGTATACACTCGCCAGCACTCACTTATTCAGAATGACGCTAATATGGTGATGCTGTGGCTGATGAATGGGATTTTGTATTTGCGTACCCTGGCAAGTTTTTCTTTTTGATGTCAGGAACTGGTATTAGCAGCATTGTGTATTATTGTCCTTCATTCGTTGTTTCTTATTAGGTCGTAATGTGGCTGACTAGAGTACGTCTACACGACAGCCTTGTTGCTGGCACGTCGCTGATCGCCAGTTGTGCTGGGAGCCTTCACACTGCGGGTGTTCGGATCTCTAGCTGAGTGGAATAATTCCAGTGAGCGAAGCAAAAGCTATATACTATGCATCGACAGATGATAATAATTGTGGTTCGTTGATAACAAAACTGTGGTGATTGACAACGAGAGAAAAGGAGAGGTGTGAATGCACCCTTCAAATGCAGACAATCCAGGTACTTTCAGCAGTTGTAACAACAGCTCAGAAATTATTCAGACCATTTCTCAGCAAGTTACGACTGTCGTAAGAAAATTTATTTGAAATATTAGTGAACTAGAATAGTGTAATATACGAAGATTGGACTCGAAATTATTAACCTAATTTTTGTTTGTAGGCCTACTCACCCTGGGTTAAAATCTCATTAGTTTTTGTCACGTCTACTTCATGCAGATCTGTGCCTTGTAGGTTTCTGTGCTGATAATCTAACGAAAATTAGGTGAAACAGAGGAAATAGTTTCTAAAAAGAGTCACACGTAATGATGCCCATCATCAAGCAGTTACGATAATCTTTATGCACTTGGTCTCAGACAGCTTCGTGTGAAAAAACTGCTGACATAAGCGCCCACTTAAAATTATGACTTATAGTTCGTACAATAAAAGTGTCTTGAGTATTGTCGTCCCAATGATAGGATACTGGGAAAATTCAGTCGGTCTGCAAGTGATTGCTTACAAAAACCTCGCCTGACCCTTCCTAGTATCTTGTTGAATAGTATTGGAGAAATACCAATTAAGAACATCAGGAGACACTGGAAGTACACAAAGACGAGCAGAATCGATGATTACATCTTCGTTTGATCATGAGAGCGTATCATGGAAATTCAGAAAAACCTGAGCTAGAGGATGAAGTTAGACAGAAACTACCGCTCCATAGAGTATTTACAACGTTGCAAGCACCAGTATTAAGTGAGGAATCTCGGAATACATTCCATCTCCCCGCGTGTCTATCTTGCAGTGATTTCGAGGAAGAGATTAATCTAAGTACATCTTGCACAATGGTATTTAAGAGACCATTCTTTGCAGCGCTCCATGCCTTTCATATATGGTACTAGGGGAAGTACCTTATGCCACGTAGTTTACACTAGTGTGCAGAGCATGGATGAAGATGTAGAGGTAGAAGGAGATGTACACTGTGTGATAACCGCACTTGGAGGAAGAAACACGGCATTGCTAAAGTGACCATGAAGCGAGTTTCAGGTGAAGCGGCGATGCTCGCGGCACGAAACACAAACAAGCTTGATACGTTAACTTGAGCCACGCAGGTTAGCTGAACGGTCTTAGGTGCCTTGCCACGGTTCGCCAGACTTCCCCCTTCGGAGGTTCGAGTCCTCCCTCGGGCATGGGTGTATGTGTTGTCCTTAGCGTAGTTAGTCCAAGTTGCATTAAGTAGTGTGTAAGCCTAGAGACCGATGACCTCCGCAGTCTGGTCACATAGGAACTTACCACTAATTTCCGTTTCCATCACCTGGTGAGGATCGTAGCTAGCAGCGGGGCGAGCAACGATCGGTGGGCACTAAATGGACTGGTAAGGTCCAGTACATTTGTTTCATCATTGCTAGACCTCGCTTGCGATTAGCGAGGTGCCAGAAAAGGCGTTTCCTTAGTTTCAGTTGGCTCCCTTATTCCATTACAGACTCCACAGTTGAAGCCAGGTGTTGCCATATGACCACCCTGACAGAGACCCTTGTCTGTCCTGTTAAACCTGTATGGCTAAACTGGATACGGGCTGTGTCTCATTAGGTAATGTATCATTCTCTGACTGGGATTTTCATGGCCAAGCGCTAGGCATTCTTGAATGCAAAGGATAGTTGGCAGACACTTAGACCCGTTTCACTGTTTTCCCATGAATTCATTTTCAAACCCAGGAGCTGGGAGCTGGTGGCTATCCTTTGTTCTAAGATTTGTTTGACTTTCATCAAATCCCTTTTACATAACCGGCAGGAGGCTAGGTTGATTGCTAGGATCATCAGGAAGGCATCACTTGACCTGGCCCTTGTGAGTATGTGAACCGCACTCCTCTACGCACGTTGCAGGACATGCCAGTTCCGCGTGCGTAGAAGTATTTGCGCACGGATACTGGCTGCATAGCCTATTATGGACGTGAAAAAGGCATCACGATGGGTTCCCACTGCTTGCAGCGATAACTTATACTTTTCTCTTGAGGCGCGGTCAATTTTGCAATTACGTTGCTTGATTTGTTTATGACTGTCTGGGTGTGTTGGGTGAAGTTACGCATTTCGTCTAGTTGACCCAAAGCTATAGCATGACTGTTTCTCTCGTGAAAGAGCTTGCTGATTTGGCTGTAGGAGCTCTATGTAATGAACACATTTAAGGAGTATGTACGTTGTTTCCTGTGGGGCCATAGTTAATTTGATGTTCAATACTAACGCTGGTTTGGGGGACTGCTGTTGATAAATGAAATAGGAAAGATCCAGAGAATATCAGCGCATTTCGTCGTAGGCTTATTAAATAAAGGCGACTGCCTCGTGGAAGTGCTCTGTCAAATACAGACGCAGACACTACAAGAGAGGCGATGTGCATCATGGCGTGATTTCCTACTGCAATTCCGAGATTGTACTGCCCTGGAAATTTTCAACCATTTTATTACATCCTTTTACGTGTATCTCGTTAGAAGGCCATGAAAGTAAATTTGAGAGCTTTCATCTCTCTTGGGAAATAAAGATGTTACACAAAGATTTCTCCGACATACAACGTAAGATGGCTGTCGGAGCATATATATAGACGTACAGCACGCAAGGTGTCGGTTTCGACGCCCAATACACCGCCCGAAAAAAAGTTTGGGCACCCTTTTAGAGGTTTCCAATTTATTGTTGCTACTGCGCATATGGAGTATATGAAATGATTACATTTCCAAATCAATAGCACAGGCGTTTCTGAGGAACTGGGTATGGACCCATGCTGTAACGCCCCTATTAGTACGTGGTGTAGCTTCCATGAGTGGCACTGTTGTACTACTAACGCAGCACGTCTAACTCGTGTGGCTCTCTTCCGAAGGCACCATCCCGCCACCCGGGAGGCCACCGATTCACACCTTTCAAACTAGCTCAGTTGGCCCTAGGATGCATGAGGGCGTTTTCGTGGCATGGTTGGCCGCTTGCTTCACACGTTTTCACTATACTGAGCCTTCTGGCTCCCTATTAAAGGCTCGATGATGATGGAGTCTCAAACTCCCTGACAGAGCGTAGGGGGCGATGCGGGAGACCCGCACCGCTGTACTAGGCAAGGTCCTAGCGGAGGTAGTTTGCCACTGCCTTCCTCCGACCATAATGGGGATGAATGATGATGATGATGATGACGACATAACAACACCCAGTCATCTCGAGGCAGGTGAAAATCCCTCATCCAGGCGGGAATAGAACCCGGGACGTTGAAAGCATTATCAGTATATACCGTCATTGGAAGAAAATCGAAGTCGTTTCTGCAGATGTACTGACTTTTCTCCGGCAGTGTATATCCACGAAGCTTCTAGCTGTAGTCGTATGTATGTGTCACAGTGGAGCTGTGTTTGTTTCCTTGGACTTTGGAGTCCATACGAAATAGTAGGTCGAACTAATGCTGCACAATATACTAATACCATGGGTAACGCTGTGATTCCACCATTGCGATAACAATTTACTGAGGATTTAACCTTTTACCACCAGGAGCTATCTCCAATACAGCTATGGTGGAGGAGTGGTTAGCAGGACAGAACGAGGTTTCACTTCATCTATGCTTTCTAGGAGGGACAATAGGACGACAGACGATAGTTAGTTAGTTACATGTTCCATAGATCATTTGAACGATTCTTTTATCCAAATGATGTAGAACGACAGTTTAGAGCATATTTATATATGATTAGTTTCAACACTAATAAACACCACTTCTTTCTTTACTGGCTACTAGTGTTAAGTAGAAATTCGTTAGTAAAATAGAAAGAGTTGTCCAGGAGAAACGATTTTAGATTAGATTGAATACTTGCTTCACTACCTGCAAACATATTGTGTTATTGGGCAAATATTCAAAATTTCTTTTGCTACATATTGAACTCCTTTCTAAGCCACTAACAGCATTAGCAATGAGTAATAAAAGTCATTTCTCCTTCTAGTGTTGTAGGTACGGACTTCACCGTTCTAAAATTTTGATGGATTACTTATGACGAATTTCATTAGCGAATATATGTGTTGTGGCTATGCAGTTCAGCTGCCTCGCTCCTTGAGAAGGCACCGACACGATGTCTGTGGGTATCACCACATATTATTCTTCTGCTCGCTTTCGTACAATCAGTGCTTTCTTTCCAAGTAACGAGTTTCGCCAGAATATTATTCCATAACATCACTGACCGGAAATGCATGCGTAACCAGCAATAAATAAACCAACATCTGTATTTTCATCCCATATTTATTGCAGAGGCAACCAATTTGACATTCCATTATGCCATCATCAGGCCCTCTGTGGTAATATAGTTGCTAAGCGTATATTGCCGGACAAAACATCTTACAAAAGCGAACCAGCATCCGCACCGGCGTATGTAACACAGCTATACGCTCATAAAAAAATCTGATCACTGGAAATACAAACTCAGCCACTATGTTACCATAGAGGGGCTGACGATGACGTAATAGACTGCCGAAACCGGCTGCCTCTCGAATGAATCAGAGACGAAAATAGGACTGTTGGTTTAGTTATTGCTGGTTATAGAATGAGGTTTCTCATCGCGACTGGCTTTGTTCTGCGCCCGATTGCAGCCGCACTGAAAACGTACTCGTACATGCGGAGGAGAAATAAACCATGCAAGTCTTACCTGACCACACAAAGTCCGCTCCAATAGCTGAATGGTCAGTGCGTTGGAATGCCGCGCATGGGGGGCCCGGGTTGTATTCTCGGCTGGGGAGGGTGATTTTCGCTTCTCAGGGGCTGAGTGCTGTGCTGTCCTCATCATCATTCATTCCCCATTGCCGACGCGCAAGTTGCCCAATGTGGCGTCGCAATCAGTAAGACTTGCACTTGGCGGCTGAACTTCCCGACTTGGAACTCCCGGCCACTGACCCCATACGCTCATTTCCATTTTACCACACAGTGAACTTCAGAACTCTGCCTAGCTATTTGAGAGGCAGTAGCAGCAAGAGAGAGATTCATTACTCACATTATTAAATGCCCTCGATGCAAAATGCTGATGGTCGCTGAACTGGAAAGCCTTCGGAAATTATATACATGCTTTTTAGACGGAAAAATTATAATCAATGGACGAATCGTAGTATTGAGTCTGCGTTTTCCATACATTAAGGAAATTAACACAGAAAATAAAAAAAAATGTTCCGTAAACTAGTTTGGGTCGAAAATTCTGCTGTTGTTAGCTGCTTTGTTGGCTGCAGACTACGACACCGAACTGCGAAGTTATTGCTTGCTGTTATTCCCCACTTGAAACCGGATCACGACTGCAAGTGCCTTTCCCGGGTCTGATAACTTAGAAATGACGCAGAAGAGATTTTTATGCGGTTTTATAGTGTGCGTCCTTTGTGGTGTATGGTGGAATTTCTTCAATTACAGCCACAGTAACCAGTGAACTTTATTTAATGATTAGTACTGTGTACTATGGGATGTGATTGGGTCCTGCGTAGCATGACATAGTTCAGATTCCAGCCGTTGCCACATTTAGTCAAGTGATTGACAAAGTAAACTACATTATACACTCCTGTAAATGGAAAAAAGAACACATTGACACCGGTGTGTCAGACCCACCATACTTGCTCCGGACACTGCGAGAGGGCTGTACAAGCAATGATCACACGCACGGCACAGCGGACACACCAGGAACCGCGGTGTTGGCCGTCGAATGGCGCTAGCTGCGCAGCATTTGTGCACCGCCGCCGTCAGTGTCAGCCAGTTTGCCGTGGCATACGGAGCTCCATCGCAGTCTTTAACACTGGTAGCATGCCGCGACAGCGTGGACGTGAACCGTATGTGCAGTTGACGGACTTTGAGCGAGGGCGTATAGTGGGCATGCGGGAGGCCGGGTGGACGTACCGCCGAATTGCTCAACACGTGGGGCGTGAGGTCTCCACAGTACATCGATGTTGTCGCCAGTGGTCGGCGGAAGGTGCACGTGCCCGTCGACCTGGGACCGGACCGCAGCGACGCACGGATGCACGCCAAGACCGTAGGATCCTACGCAGTGCCGTAGGGGACCGCACCGCCACTTCCCAGCAAATTAGGGACACTGTTGCTCCTGGGGTATCGGCGAGGACCATTCGCAACCGTCTCCATGAAGCTGGGCTACGGTCCCGCAAACCGTTAGGCCGTCTTCCGCTCACGCCCCAACATCGTGCAGCCCGCCTCCAGTGGTGTCGCGACAGGCGTGAATGGAGGGACGAATGGAGACGTGTCGTCTTCAGCGATGAGAGTCGCTTCTGCCTTGGTGCCAATGATGGTCGTATGCGTGTTTGGCGCCGTGCAGGTGAGCGCCACAATCACGACTGCATACGACCGAGGCACACAGGGCCAACACCCGGCATCATGGTGTGGGGAGCGATCTCCTACACTGGCCGTACACCACTGGTGATCGTCGAGGGGACACTGAATAGTGCACGGTACATCCAAACCGTCATCGAACCCATCGTTCTACCATTCCTAGACCGGCAAGGGAACTTGCTGTTCCAACAGGACAATACACGTCCGCATGTATCCCGTGCCACCCAACGTGCTCTAGAAGGTGTAAGTCAACTACCCTGGCCAGCAAGATCTCCGGATCTGTCCCCCATTGAGCATGTTTGGGACTGGATGACGCGTCGTCTCACGCGGTCTGCATGTCCAGCACGAACGCTGGTCCAACTGAGGCGCCAGGTGGAAATGACATGGCAAGCCGTTCCACAGGACTACATCCAGCATCTCTACGATCGTCTCCATGGGAGAATAGCAGCCTGCATTGCTGCGAAAGGTGGATATACACTGTACTAGTGCCAACATTGTGCATGCTCTGTTACCTGTGTCTATGTGCCTGTGGTTCTGTCAGTATGATCATGTGATGTATCTGACCCCAGGAATGTGTCAATAAAGTTTCCCCTTCCTAGGACAATGAATTCACGGTGTTCTTATTTCAATTTCCAGGAGTGTATATGTATGTGACACCGGCAGTCGAAATTGTGAGGACTACAGTCGTAACATTAGAACTGAGCTTTCTTATCTGTAGCCAAGGTAGCTGACGTTCGTTTGTGGAACTACCTTAATGACAGATTAGTTACCGTTAATGTAGTATTCGTACTTGACAGTGTCTGTATAGTTCAGTGCAAATGTTCTTTAGATATGCATCGAGCTATACAGACACTGTCAAATACAGATACTGCTCTAGCTGGAATTCATGGCAACGCAACACAAACGGATGAGAAAAAGTGTGCTTCTCCATATTCGGGAAATATACTAACGGTGAGCGAGCATTATGGGCTGTAGACACTATGGAATGTGGATGTTCGAGTCAATTCGGGAGGCTTGCACGGTTAGCCGAAATGGTTAAGGCGGCCGCTAGCGATAAGTGGGATATCTGGTTTAGATTCCCTGTCCGGTACAGAACTTTATAGCAAACAACGTAAATTCAATATCGTACTCGCATTTTGCGAATACATTTCATAATACATTAGTTTGTATTAATTTCCTACCAAAATGCTTTTCTTTGCTTAAAAGGTTGCTTTTATTGATCAATGTAACAAATGTTGGTGAGCTAAAGTAATCGTCTCACAGATAATGAGTACAGGCAAATGTTCAATAGAATTGGTTTGTCTGTACATCGTTCCCTACGCATCAGTATACAGTGCGTAATTTCAGCACAATATTGTCCCCTGCAAGCATCTGTGTTAATTTCGTTCCTATAACATGTCATCGGTTCTAGATCGCTGTGCCAATTCTAGTGAAGATTGGCAATGAGTCTTTCACGATCGATATACACGGCCATAAATTTTAGCCGACGCCAACATGGAATTATGTTAGTCAGATTAATGACTTACGAATCGCTGCCCAGCTGGATAACCTATTCCGGAACGACACATAATGTGTAGCTGATAAATTACCCTGTCATTATCTGCGATGAAAAATTATGCCCATAGCGTCAGTATGTGGCAGAATGTCAACGGGGAGAGGAAAATGAACCGCGTAAAATCATGTCTCTATCAGTAACGCACTAAAGCTTTTGAGCCTTCAGGGCAATTTCGTGTACGAAAACTGAAATTTCACTAAAGTTTAATTGATATACAAATATAAGTGTTGGTCAGATGCAGGTCTACGTGAACTAAGATTAGGGCTGCTTACCTTCACAGCAGCGGTTGCCAAACTTTTCCTCCTACGAAAGACTTGAAATATACTATTACTTTGATATACCACATTGTTTATTTTGAAGATTAATAACATTTTGATAAAATGGGAAAAACTAGATTTGTTCAGTAATTACTTCTATTTTAAATAATAACTGCTTACACAGAAATCATGATAAAATTTGGAAAAATAGTTATTTCATGAAACTGTCCAATAAAAAACGCCATATTATTACTTACATTTATTTCACTTTCTGCGGAATTCAGTGTTCCGCCGAACACAGTTTGGAAACGCTGCGTAGACCTTGCCCTCATAGGGCGAAAGTTTTAGTCAATGGCTATAGTAGAATTTCTACAAATCAAAATATTTTGGATAACCGATATGGGAAGATTGTTAGTGGAGTTGGTTTACCTTCTCGTGTAACAGTTAGGAAAATTAGGAACTAGTCAGCGTTATTAGATAATTAAGACCGATGGCACATACTTGTTCAAATGGTTCAAATGGCTATGGGAACTACGGGACTGAGGTCATCAGTCCCTTAGAACTTAGAACTACTTAAACCTGACTAACCTAAGGACACCACACGCATCCATGCCCTAGGCAGGATTCGAACCTGCGACCGTAGCGGTCGCGCGATTCCGGACTGAAGCGCCTACAACCGCTCGGCCACACTGGCCGGCTGCACATACTTGTAAACGTGTAGAATTCAAATAATAAACAATTACTATCTGGCACAGGTTGTGATAGGAAGAAAGCAAGAAGCGGAACTCCATCTATTGGAGAGTTGTCGAGAGAAAGGAAAACCCAGCTAGAGATAAAGGACATTCGGCGTGTACCATTTGTGGTATAACAGGAATTCCAGTACACTAAAAATTCACATAATTGTCGTAAGCATCGCGGTAGGAATAATTATACGACAACATAAAATAGGAACTGTCAAACTAAACATAGCACAGCAGGAGAGGTGCGCTTAATTATGTTTCAAAATGGACAAAATTCTCTGATGGGTTGTTAGAGAAACCATTGGGGGTGGGGCAAGAGGGAAATATCCAATCGATTAAACCAATCGTTACTGGTCAGATGGGGCAAAAATATATTAATATTTTACATGATCTTAACAATTACATAGGTGATATATAAAAATTTTACCAGCAACTTGTGTCATAACGTAATATTTGGAGCCAAGGGGACCCCGGAAAATTATTACAGGAAATATTGGTTCTAAAATGAAAGGATTATAACTGAAACAACGTACATCAGTAATGAACTTTGTAAAGACATCTTTAATTTCGCGAATTCATTGGATAACGAGGCATCAGGCCATCACTAATTTTAGTAACTATCCCCTGTCGCCGAGGTTGCTTAGGCACGGCTGTGCAATGGCGCTCGAGACGGATGTCCATGCTATCCATGCTTCGTGCCGGCATCAGGCTCGCCGTCACCAGTCACCATCATACAACACAAACGTAACACTACTCCATGCAAGCGTCCATTGCACTCACATACACTCTAAAAATAAACACATACCACATCTCTCTGATACGCACAACGGGCCAATTTTCGTCCAAGAAAAATGCCCTTTCCAGCAGGCGGCTGGAAAACAGCAACCAACAATGACTGTGTACCCCTGTCCAATCTTTCATAGACTGTTAATACCTTACGTAAATGCCACGTGCATACAAAATGTGTAATCCTGTCTAATCATTCATAAACTATTAATACCCAACGTAAATGCCACGTGCATACAAAACATTTTAAGTGAGACATAGTGTCGTATCAAAAAACTGTTTCTCCCGGAAAAGGTCACTTAAGCGACATAACATACGACATGGATGTGTGACCTTCCCTGCAAAATGTATTGTGCCGTTAGCGGAGAGAAAATTATTATACCACTCATTTGCGTATAATTATTGATATTAGGAGGTGCAAGCACGCTACTAATACCGATTTTGATTAATTGTAACTGTGTGTAATGTAACTGAAACTATTATTTGAAGTCTATCTAGTATTAAATCCCAGAGCGTAAGGTGGATATGGCATTTAATCTGTATCTAACACTCACACGTAAATACTCTACACTGTATTTTAACATTTCCTACCTGCGTTATCATTTTGATAACTTGGTTATATCCGCCATCCAACAGCTGTTTTCCGGAAAAGAAAGAAAGCTGTTTTTAATTCACCTTACGACAATGCTCTTAAATACTAAAGTATGATAAAACGATCGCCAAGCTCTGAGTGATCTAATATTGTGTTTTGACGTGAACTTGACTGAACTACTCTGGAGCACAATTTCTTTTAGCAATACAGTTACTTGAAAATAAAGGTGGATGCAAGAATTATTGTTTCGTAAGTAGCACTATAGAATTAAGTTTGAATTTGAGATTATTTAACTACTGAAAATATTTTAAATATTTTATCTGAACCTGAAAATTATTTCAAACAAAATTAGTGTCAGCAAGAAGAAAGGCTACCAATGCAACACACTGACACACTGTTTTGGCTGAAATAGTCTGTAATAATTTTGTTACTATACAGTTCACAGACATAATCGTATCAAATGTGCGATTTATGAAATCGTATTGACACAAATCATTAATTAGAAACGAGAGATAGGAAATAGGGAAAATTAAATTTAGAGCTACTGCTGTGGATATAAAATATATCTTGTTCCAAGAAAGCACTGGTTCCCACTTGCAGTCACCCCGCTGAGTTACCCCTGAACATGTCTAATTAAATGAAGAATAAACTTCTTGCCTTGTTGCTGATATGCTGTCCTAATTAGTTGCGGCAATGAATTATGAAGATTTTATTTGCTTCTCTGAGAGTGTAAATTAGTGTGGTTCACCAGGACGCCTTCCTGAACCATTGTTCCAACTGCAGCGGAGGCTCGAAAGTTCGATACTTCAAAAGCCTGCCGGCCGTAGTGGCCGAGCGGTTCTAGGCGCTTCAGTCCGGAACCGTGTGGCTGTTACGGTCGGAAGTTGGAATCCTGCCTCGGGCATGGATGTGTGTGATGTCCTTATGTTAGTTAGGTTTAAGTAGTTCTAAGTCTAGGCGACTGATGACCATAGATGTTAAGTCCCATAGTGCTTAGAGCAATTTGAAACATTCTTTTTCAAAAGCCTGGAAATTCTCGCATCTGTCAACAATAAATTTTAGAGACTAATTATAAATGTGTAAGCAACAGCCACACCACTATATAAATGATTCGACGCACATTTAGGCACAATTTTAAAATCAAGTCTCCGAACATCAATAACACTTCTTCACTCTGTCTACTCTTCGTTACTGTGCACACCATTTGGTCGTGAAGATCATCCGATGAAGGTGCTCCAAAAAACCCAATGTGGTTATACATTGAATGAATCTTTCAAAAATGACTAACAAAACATAATTTCGTGGTAGTGTAACATTCGTTTACATTTTTATCATCGTCGTGTGTTCACATTTGAATTTCTATTAAAAACTTTTACTGAACATTCATTTATGTAGTTTCAAAGGCAGCGATATCTCCCATCATTAGAATATCGCTATTTTACGGTATATAGCTTAAAATTTGTGCCGTTTTATTACATTAGCGACAATTTTTTCTCTATACCCTCAATTATATCTTAGCACGTTGTGACGTAGAAACGAGTGCTATATCCTCGCACTAGTATGCACGGCGTGCCACGCCGGGACGATTTAAAGAGTGCTTCTTTAAAGTTTCGAGATCAGTGTTTGTTCCTCGCATAGTGGATTTGAGTCTAACTACTCGCGAAACTGTTACCATTAATGGCTGAAGTGCTTCGACGGACACATATCAAACTATTTCCTTCTACTATATTCGAAGGCTGATACCGTTGTCTCCCTTCTGTCAAATTGAAGCACACATATTTGATGCTTCCACCGCACAGCGTGCTGGAGTAGACGCACTCGGTATACTTACATCTTTGACGAGACCTCCACCTGAACACGTCATAGTCTCAATGGTTGGTCTAGAGTCCAAGCGATAGAGGCTGATCGCAAGAGGCTAGTAGCTGCATATTTCGTTCACTGCACAGTGAGTGGGGTACTAAGGAAAATTTACTCCGCTGTAAAACATTTTTAAAACAAAACGAATTCGACCACCACAAAAGCGAAGTGAGATGTATGTGTTTTGTGGATGGTCTTTGAAAATTGATCTTAGCTAACAATTTTTGTTTAACTTTCCCAGTTTTATTTGCCGTTGCAGTGTTGTCTGCCTCTGGTTATGTTCTCCACTGTAACGGTGATAGCTTGCCTTCCAGAATGGTAAAAATAGAGAGAGTCGATCTTGACGGTCAGTGACAGTTAGTGGCAGAAAAAGTGAAAATGAGATGAGTAGGGCAGAAGTGGACGCTCAAGAGAGATAAGACCATGAAAATGAAAAAAAAGAAAAAAACAGACGAATAGAGACCATACATAGACATCTGAACTCTCCCAGACCGGTAAACCCTGAGGCGCAGGTATAGGGCAGGATGCATTTTGGGCCGAAAAATTAAGCACGTGGGTACAGGGAAAAATTAAGTCCAACCCCCAGAATTTGGGCTGCCGAGCTACAGAGGAAGAAAAAGCGGTGGGAAAGAAAAATGAAAGGAGATTGTGTAAATGAGCGAGGTGACAGTGGCGGCAGAATATACTGTAAATAAATGGGACAAAAAAAAAACAGTGGAAATGAGACATATAGAGACAATGGGAGAGAGAAAGATGTTGAGTGTGAATGCTACTACAAAGAAAGTCGTGGTAAAAGGATACAGCATTTTCTGCGTTAAGAGAGTGCGCACATGTCCGCACGCCAAATTTTTTGGTGAGGAAGACAGAGTGAGCATTGAGGAAAATGGTTCCCCACTTTCCTGTCAGAGGAACTTATTCGCTTCGACAGGAGAATTCTTCAAATGGTTACATACCTTTAAATGTTTCCAAGTTTTTTGAAATAATTTAAAATGTTTTTGTAGCCAGTTCAGTGCTCTGGAAAAATGTTGAATCTGCATCATGTAGCAGGCAGTGTGCATGTCAACACTGTTCATTTATTTATTTACTTATTTTTTATTTACATGTCAACTTCCGTAGGACCAAATTGAAAGGTCATGGAACGTGTCAGTACATGAAATTAGAACTTAAAAGTAATAACAGATAAAAATAAAATGTTTATGTACCAGAAAAAAAGCCAATCCTTAAGTTTAAGTAAACGAAATCAAATATACAACAAGAATCAGCTTAATTTTTCAAGGAACACCTCGACAAAATAGAAGGAGTGACCCATGAGGAAACTTTCACTTGAAAGCGCGTGGATTACTGCAAAGATTTTTTAATTCGTTTGGTAGGTTACTGAAAATGGATACAGCAGTATACTGCACACCTTTCTGCACAAGAGTTAAGAAAGTCCGATCCGAATGCAGGTTTGATTTGTACCGAATATTAGCTGAGTGAAGGTTACTTATTCTTGGGAATAAGCTAATACTGTTAACAAGAAATAACGGTAAAGAATTTATATAGTGAGAGGCCAATGTCAAAATACCCAGACTCGTGAACAGGGGTTGACAAGAGGTTCGTGAACTTACACCGCTTATTGCCCGAACCGCCCGTTTCTGAGCCAAAAATAATCTTTTAGAATGTGAAGAGCTACCCTAAAATTTAATACCATATGTCACAACAAAATGAAAATAAGCAAAGTAGACTAATTTTCGTGTCGAACGATCACTCACTTCAGATACCGTTCGAATAGTAAATATGGCAGCATTAAGTATCTGAAAAAGAACCTGAACGTGGGCTTTCAACGACAGTGTATTATCTATGTGAACACCTAGAATTTTGAACAGTTCAGTTTCAATAATCATATGCCCATTCTGTTATATTAAAACGTTAGGTTTTGTTGAATTGTGTGTTATAAGATGTAAAAACCCTTACTGTGGTGTAGCGTTAGTTTATTGTCTACAAGCCATGAACTTGTCATGAACTGCACTATTTGAAACCGGACCAACGTTGCACACAACATCCTTTACTAACTAGCTAGTGTCAACATCAAACAGAAATATTTTAGAATTACCCATAATACTAGAGGGCATTACATTTATATAAATAAGGAACAGGAGTTGCCCCAACACTGACCCTTGGGGCACCCCCCCCCCCCCCCCCCACTTGACTGTACCCCACTCAGACTCCACATCACAGCCATTCTCAACATTATGAATAAGGACCTTTTACTGTCTGTTGCTAATGTAAGAGGTGAACCATTTGTTAGAATATAGCATTTCCAGTTGTTAAACTGTACATTTGATAACAAATCGTGTGATATAAAATGATCAATTATCACTACACACACAGCCTTTTCAGTAAATTTATCAAACACTGATGGCCTAGAAATAGGTCTAAAATTGTCTACATTATCCCTTTCTCGCATTTTCTTAATCGGCTTTACTACTGTATACTTTAATCGTACAGGAAACTGACAATTCCTAAAGGAAAAATGACAAATATGGCTAAATACAGGTCTACCGTGTCCAGCACCGTACTTCAATATTCTGATAGGCACTCCATCATCCAGAATCCTTAGTCTTCAGTGATTTAATTTTTGACTCAATCTCCCTCTTATCTTTATCTCAGAGGAGTATTTCAGACATCCATCTCGGAAAGGCATGTGCCAAGAAAGTTATATGATGCCCTGTAGAAACTGAATTTTTATTTAATTCACCAGCAATGCTCAGAAAATGATTGTTAAATACTATTCTATTTCCATACCACATACTCTCTGCCTTCCTAATAGCTTTTTTAGGCACCTCACAGTACTGTTTGTAATGGGCTGCTGTAGCTTGATTGTGACTACTTCTTACATTTGATATAACTCCCGATTAGTTCTACGTGATATTCTTACCCCACTAGTCAACCACCAGGGCTGCTTTTTATTGCTTGTACCCCGTTTAGAACGTTCTAATAGAAAGCAACCCTCAAAGAACAGAATGCCCATCTAATAATCAAGAATGAATAAAAATATTGTCTGTGGCAGTGCTGTGGAGAAAACACGGTCTGCATGAGATCATTTTTTCTCAGATTTCCCTCACAACCACATGCTAAATTAAGTCCCCAATTACAACTAATTTAGTACTATATTTGTTCAGTGCAGTGCCGTGATACGTCTATGGACTCAAATGGAACACTGTTTTTTTAAGAACACAACCACTCCCCCACCTCGCAAGGAACTCCTTGAAAAGCAGTCAGGTAATCCGTATTCTGGTATACCGGTAAAAATAAATAAATAAATCCTCTAAATTCTAAAATTATTTAAGTGGTGCTCCGACATACCAATAATTTGAGAGTCAACATCTATAAGCAGTTCACTAACTTTATCTCTAATACCTCTAATAAAAGCCAGCTATTTGCATTAATGCACGTCTTATAAATTCTTTTAGTGCCTGTTCAGCACGGGATGGTAATTCACATGTATCTGTGTTAAGCATGACGGTCATAATCCTGCGTAGATTTTATTGCTGTTTTTAAAGTGCAGCACCGAGTTCGAGTGAAATAAAATAACGTGTTTTTTTCAGGTAAATAGGTATTTACTGTCAGTTTTGATTACCAATAATTAGCTCTCTATCTTTCTGTTATACAATTGCCCCAGGCACTTTCCACCAGTTTGAATGAGAAAGTGAAATACCTAAGAAAACTAAAATGGTGTATTTTTGGATGCTTTGGTAAAGCGATATCTCTTAACATCTTTTACCTGATCCCTCCACACATGGAACGTCCATCAGTCTCTACATCATTGTACAATACAAAACCTGGACATTCCCCAATATCTCTCAAACAAAAGTATAAATAATTAACTAATCGCAACACTAAATAATCGCACAAGAGAGAAGTAGTATTGTAAGACGAAATAGGGACGATTAAATAGTGTATAGGAAGAACATACGCTCGAATACCAATGTAAACCTGCTAATGAACTGTGTGTGTCCTAAATCACTACACTGCTTAACTGCTTTTTCCTCTTTCTTGTTAATGCTAAATGGTCCATTATTTTGAAAAAATCAATCTAGGTGCTTATTCAAGTTGTGCATAACTTATCTTCATCTATATAATCTGTAAAGTAGTGGGAACTACATCAATTCACCCCTCATACTCAGGGGCAGTATTGATGTTTTTTACTACTTTATACTGTATCTTAAAAACGTACGTACGTTTTAATTACGTTTTTAAGACTTTTTGCTACAATTCGGTCGGTACATTTCTTCCTAGTACGAGTTACGTTTGTCAAAGCTGAGATCAATTAGTGTCTCTTTCAGTGAATAGATGGGGTCGTACGTGCTAACCCAACGCGTTGAAATTATTGTCTTTTGCGTTATCTTGGAAGTACTCAAGAACTAGTTTTTAACTCCTGCCGACGTAACACGATACGGTCAAGAAAACTGAGGTTGTTCTCCACTGTTTCGAAATACAGGAGTGTTCCTTAATTAACTACTTAGCCTCGACATCATCTTCAAGGTTGTTGACTTGATTCTTTTCTCCACATCATATCATACGCAACTTGTGTGGGATACTCCGTCATAGCCTTCGTCGTAATATTTGCTCGAATTAGCTGATTTCGTTGTATAGATTCATCTGATTTTCGACTCCTACTTCAGACTGATGTTTGACCTGTGATTTGTTGTTAAATGATCCGAATATCTTACGTTAGAATAGTCTCCAAGGAGTCTTTGATTACATTATTGTACAAAAGTACTTCCCTTTACTGATAATGTTGATATTTTTAGTTTTCCATATTGCACGTCCTCTTAGAGTAAACAATAAATCGCGAAATTACGCTTTTCTCAACAATATACTGTTCCCTGGAAAGGCCCAAGACGTTGTTTATCATTAGTTTGGGATGATTCGAATGAAAGATAAATAATTCCAGTATCACTTAACATGTAATAAGTTACTGTTCTCTGATAACTTTGGCAAACATCGCTATACGAAACGCATCTACTTTGCGTTCTCCATTATGATACCAATTGTTCCTTTAATTTTTAATTTTCTTTATTCTGTTAATCGAATTACTGGACCACGTACGATATAAATCAGATAATTGCTTCTATAAAATACAACGTATAACTTTACTTCGTCTGAATCATTCAACTCAGGAATCAGAATGCCACACTTAGTTTTACTCATAAGAAATTTTATATTATTATTTCACGATCAAATTAAGGATAGATTAGAGTCATAATATATAAGCCATGGTTCTCGTTTAAACTATTGATTGGAATTGTTATCTTGGCTGACAAAGTAAAATAAGAACCAAATGCACTCAATGAAAGCACATTCATCAACATACTACACTGGCAAGTTCCGTACTCCACAAAAACGTTACATTAAAGTTAACAGCATACCTATTCGAAGTAGTGATAGGGGACAGCAGGAACATGTTGAGGAAACAATATATGATTTTATATGGAAGTCTTGTAAGCATACATTCGTTCATGCATCAAGAAATAGAAATTAATTTAATTTACCACTCACGTTAAGCACTATAAGACCTACGGTATAATCAGCAGAGGACTCATAGCTCAACCCTGAGCGACTTCCAGACCACGAAACACATGAATTTCTGTACTGCGAATTGAGATATATCCAACCATAAGCAAAGAATGTAGTATAGGTATACTCTAAGGCTGAACACTTGGTTGATCACACTGCTAAGCATACAAAGAAAACCTGTCTCTTCCAAAACGAAATTCAACTTAAAACTGGAAGATTCAACTTAAAACTGGATTTCCAATACATTACTTGTGTACTTAAGGTGCGGGAAAGTAACCGAAAAAATAGTGAAGCTATGAATAAAATATGAAAATGCCCCCAAGCCACTAAAAATTCATAGTTTACATGGCTCCAAAATGAAATAATATGTGTAATAATAATAATAATAGTACCCCCATGAAGATTCTACTCAGTAACTTTAGATCTATATAATTATTGACAAGGAATTGAGATTTGGTAGACTTCGAATGAGATGTGGTCGAATACTCTGTGGTCTATAGAGAGAAAACTCGTCTCTTCCACAACAACCTGTGGAGGTTCCCAAATTTAAGCTGTTTTTTGTTGTGGAAGATACGAGTTGCTTCAACACTAAATCATTTACTTAAAGGTAAATAAGAAATAGACTCAGATCCTGCCATCTCCCATATGAAATGGAAGCTGAATAAAGCCACCTACTTTCAACCTTTGAAGTCTCATGGAAGTATAAAACTTCATCCCACTCTTGTAGCTATTGCATTTCTCGAATTATCTACGAAGCATCCGAAGGATACCTATTCTTACCCGATCCAAGCGGCACAGTGCCGAACTTTTACTCGTTTACCGTTGCTTTTATTTTTATCTAACTGGGCGCTGTATGGATTTTCGATAAATTTCCAGAAAAAAACATCAAATACGTACAAATAAAACTTCTGTACCATAAATTCATAATTACCTAACGCATACAGGTTGTTTACTTCGATTTACTTGGGAAACAGTGCTCTCAGAACGTGTCAGATTATCTGGCTGATGTTATAAGCAGTGACCTCAAGACAGGCAGAGAGAGCCAGGACAAGCTGAATGGAAGTGTGAATTACGGACAACACCAGCCGACATCCATTTTCGAGACAAGCTCGTAGCCACAACAAATACAGTGACTTGGTTTTCAATTGGTCTACCGATAATATATATTTTCGTATGGCTATTAGTAGCATGAAACAACTAGAAGCACACTGTCATCCACCATACCAACATTAACAGTTTTCTTTTACAGCTTGCAGCTGTGTGAATTTAACTACCCATCAAAGTGTCACAGGCTGTCGGCAACTGCAATCACCCAATTCGTCTTTATTATCACACCTTCTCGATCTCAGGGATATGTTAAATGAGTTATTTCCGATCTTCGATCTAAATTTGTTTTTGTGACAAAAGCTAGTGTGTTCCTTTACTTAGTGAAGGGTGGAATAAAAGGTCGTGTCTTCTTCTGAGTGTTTAAAATAACTTGAATTAAATTATTATGAAGATTTACTTTGTTCATTTATTTTATTTTATTTACTCCTTACCATCTCGTAAATTTTAATATTTTTCAGCAAATATTCGTTGTTAGTCGTCTTATTATTATGATGACATGAACCGGCCGCCATCGTTGCAGCCTTAAGTGCTCACAGCCAGCTACTGAAAACGAACGTCTTTTCATTCGACTGCTTGGTAACCAAATGCGATGCCGCTTTAGAAGCGTCATTTTACGGCAGATTTAATTCTGGCACACAAAACCATTCATTTTCACTTGGCCACGCGTCAACGTGTTGAAGATACGCCTAAAAAACAGGCTCCCCCAATTTTCGTCATTCACCTCATCATTGTCTCTACTGACTTCTGTATTCACCACAACAAATATTAACAACTTACTAACTGGAAAGAGCGATTATAATGTGAACATTTATTTCGAAAATTAACGGCTTCCGACACAATAGCTGAGAAACTGCATACGAAACTGAGAATCTTTGTATTAGCAACGGCAGCAACTACGTAAATGTGCTGGATATTTCGGAAATTTAACAAATGACGACATAGCAAACGTTATTGCTTTGAAGATCTTAACAATCAGAAAAGATAACCGGTTTTTGATCAGTCAGCGTTTGAAAACCGCGTCGCGGTACGTGTGTGGAATGAAGCATCAGTTATTTGAGAAAGAGAACTGACCGAGCGCAGGCAGGCTAGAGTGAAACGAATAATAAAATCAGCAAATCAGTAAACTACAGATGAATGTACTTAAAAAATAAATGCTACAAACAAATTCATTTGGAATAAAAGAAAAGAAAAATTCACTACTTGTTCAATGCCGATGAATTTACGCACATTTCGGTCATTTAACTTACTACGGAAAAGGACAGGAAAAAGTTGTTCATTATGATCGCACTGAATGGCTTTTCTGTTAAATAATTAGTTTCTGTCGAAACCACATAAAATACGATCGTTTATAGAGGTGCATGTTTTGACTGAATATATTTTGGAAAAATATCTCTTTTACTTACCGTATAGGCTTAAGATATATGAGATTATTATATAAGCAGTTTTCTAATTAAATAAGAATTAGCTCCACAAAGAACGCTGTTGTGCAGTATCTTTCAGTGGGCCAGAGGGTTCCACCATGAAAGGTGAACGGCAGAAACCATTTGCGGTTTGTAAACGTTTACGTTCCTTGATGCAGCTCAACTGCGAGCACAAAAACAGAGTGCAGTTTCTTCTGTTACAATTTTCCTGACTGAAATGTATGTCCGAGCATGTTCCGGCGTCGCTCCAGAGACAGAAGGTCCGTATTTGGACGACGGGATGTCCATTTCGATTTCGTGCGTGTGGCTTTATAAACAATGAAATATCGTTTATGGTCCCTGAAAATTGTACTGTTGACTTAATCTTTCGAATCAACAAATTAAAACCGTCACTAAACTAAATCGTGAATCAGAAGCAACAGACGAAGATACATAGTGATTCTGTTACTAACCGTCAGATCCCAAAGTCTATGACTAATGTTACTGAACTACTCTTTCATAATAAAGTAAGATTATATTTAAACAAATGGACGTGAGTGATAAGTTCCTTAAGGCAAATACTTGACAGTGGATCTAAATGAAGATGTAAAAGCTCTATACCTAGTTACTAAACGAAACGTAGTTAATTATCCGACTGAGACAGTTACTACGTTTATGTAACACCGTGACAGATAATTTACAAAAAAAAGGGGAACAACAGCTACCTATACTATAAGAAAATGTGAATTCTCACATCAACTTGCCTCACACGCTTAGAAAGTAGAAAGTTGATAGGTTGTATTATTAAGGTTAATATAGCAATACACTATTACTAATTAAGTTGAAAGTAATAAAGTTTTTCGATAAAAAGATACTTCTGAATAATATTTTTGAGATAAAAACTAAACACGATATTATGCGATTCTACGATTTTTCAAATGTAGAAGTACCTCTTCCACTTTTCCTAATCAGTCGAATTACGAAAAACAAATTCTTTTGTGTAAACAAACCAAAGTAGAGGGTAGGGCAGGGAAACAACCAACCTTGAAAATTAGGAGCCTTCGTAGGCGTCATGCATTATTTTTGGAAGAAATGCGATGCAAGATTTATGTAAGCATTCTCAAACTACATTAAAAATAATCAAAAATTATATTCAAAAAGCCACCTTAAATCAAGCAGATGAAACCTGAAAAACAGATATGGAGAAAAAGCTTTTTGTGCTGCAAGCATGTGTTCTACAGCTGATCAATACAATAAAGAGATAAGTAAGTTTCTTTGTTAGCTGTCTGGAAAACGTAAATATTAGATAATTTTTGTGCAAGTTATATCGTAACAAAAAGTAGAAATGGAGCATGGAACAAGACTGAGGCAAGGAGAGGACTGGACAATACTCTTCTAAGAACGAGACTGGCTGTGAACTTTCCAGCCATTCTGGGAACGAGACTTAGCGAGATCGTAACGATCATTCCAAGAACATGACTGGGCCCTTTCACGTCTTCTCTCTTAAAAAAAAACTACTATAGCTGTTGCCGACTGCCCCTTCGTTAATTGTTGCTTTTATAAAAATTGTTTTTGCTCCTTCTGGTTTATTTAATTATTTTTAATTATTATTGGCGTAACAACGCATATATGGAAAGAGTGACGTGAAATTCTTTTAACAATGCTGTGCTTTTAATTGCTTTATCATCGTTACCTTTTTTTAGCAAAATAAAATGATGGAAGTATTATTGTTCTGAATCTGGCCTACAATTTAAAGAACGATTTTTAGTAACTGCAACTCATGCTAAGTATCAATATATCTTTCCTACTTCATAATTATTCAAAGTTGAAATTAATGTCCTATGATCACTGATGTTACAGTTCGTACGATCGTTCACAAATACAAGTTTGCAGTGGATTTTATTTCTTACTAAATGCTATTTCATACCACGGCTAGCCCAAGAACATGAGACTCTCATTAAAGAAAATTACGTATTCACTATAAAATTTAGCCAGATCAGAACGGAGCACAGCAAGTTTCCTATCAGATTCTTTAGGTACATAAAGTTATTTGCACTGAAAATTATATCCTATCAGCAGCCCGCGTCAACCTGCAACACATCATAAAATCTGCTGATCTTCACTGCCAGCCTGGGAGCTAAAAGAAATAATATTATTTTTTACTATTATTTTACCGCTTCCTTGCGGTATACTCGACTATATTGTAAGTCGTTTAAATACGCCGCGGCAGCGGCTCTTCTTTCTCCACACAGCTCAGCTCCACAGATAATATTTTTATATGGCTGAAAAATATCTTAACAGGATGGGATAATAGGCAGGCACACTTTAACGTTTAAGTAATACAAGTTTTCATTTAAACAACTCTATTTAAACATTTAAATATCTTAATAATTACAGACCTGTGTACATTCACGCGCAATGGCGTCCAATTCACAATCTCGACAAAAGAATGCTATCTTCGCGCTCTCGACAATAACAGGAGATCTTTCTCTCACAGCTTTCAGATTAAGAAGCCAAAGACATTGCTTTACATCATGCCTTATATACAAATTCATTTGGTGATCTTTGTACAACATTTATCTTCTGTGTCGGTCTTATTACTCGCCGACACAGACGTTCTCAAAAATAAAAAATAAAGAAAATAATACATAATTTTACATAATGACACAATATGACACATCTAATATTTTAATTATTACATAATATATTGTCTTTGTTTATTACAAGACGTTACACTGCCCCCTGGCAGCATTTGACTAACGATGAAAATGTTCGGCAATATGCTGCCACTAACGTCTGTCTTGTTTATGGTTTATTACTTTGGTTGGAACATTCACTTTACACTACTCAGTTCTTTTACACGGTAGGTTTAATTACACTTCGTATACTGTTCTTACACTTTGCGAGGTGACCGTCAACCTAGTCCCAGGGTCATTACATTTATTTGGCTCCCCCATTCGGGCTACGTGCGATCAGAAAACCTGGGAAAACTGCGCCGGAGCCATGGTCATCTCACGAAAAGTTTAGACTCTATTCAATGTCCACATATAACAAAGGCTATTTGTGATAGCATGCTACACTTTTAGTCTCTTTGTTATCAATATACTACTTGTATTTTGGATTGTTATGAAAGTCACTTATTACGCATTTTTACAATAGTATAATGAACCGTCTTTGCACTTACTCGCGACAGTTGGTTTAAAATGTCTAGCATTCGTGCGAGTACCTTTCATTAACATGACGCAAACATATTAGATCGATACATCACTAAATCCATGAATATTGTGAGTTCGTGTTGGATAACAACAAAAAAAAAATGTTTATCACGTCATTGCGTGTCCATTAAACACCATTCATGTTAGCACATTATACATATAGTTAATAGTTCATTTGAATGACAACAATGTGGTATGGAGCTGGCGGCGCGAAGCAATTGTTGAGTAGCGTCGTCTGGAACGCCGCGTACCGACGGCCGCTGGGTTCGACGACCGGCTCTCAATAACAGTGAGGTCGTGCTAGCGTGGCGTCCAAGCAGTCGCGAACCGCGCTGAACCATTCGCTGTTGTCGGCGAGTGGCAGTGGTTTACCGCAACCGGCTGGATGGCGGCACGGCACTCGTCTCTGCTTCTCCGCATGGCTCCCCGTCGTGGCGCATGAAACAAACATTCCACAACGGTGTACTGTCTTTAAGGACACAGATTACTAGCTGTGGAAGAAGAGGCAATTTGTTAAAAGCGTTTATTGTTCAGTAAGCCGTCGCTTCACTGGTATGCACAGGATGTTTTGTCGTGATAACAGGTTTTTTGTGGCATCGTGACACTGGTATTCAGAGTTCGTCACACGCACATTGTACTACACGTTTTCACTCACTTCCACGGTTGATACACTGCCAGAGCGTCTTTCAACACGCGAAAATGGTTCGTTACACTCATACTACATGTCTCCGTTGAGCGATGTTTGTGTAAATCGTCTCCGAACGGATCAATAACTACTGTTTTTATACACTGTCTATTGTTCGTTGAGCGCTGCACTAGGACAGTCTATCACTCAACACTAGATTTATCGACGTATATATTGGTGCAGATACAACAGTCATTTTCTGTCCCTACTACACACAATATTCCGTCCTGTCCTTAAGTGTTTATGCACACAGTTTATTTTTTAACACCTTTTAACTGTTCTTTGCATAGTCACTCTGATTTACATAGCATTTATTTGTTTTCACTTTATCACAACATACTCTTCATATTGTTGCTAGGCGTATTTGGCCCTTTGTAATTTTTTTTTTTTTTTTTTATACATATTTTTTTTTTCTTAGTGTAGCTTGCCTGATTATCACCCATCTATCAAACAGATTTTACCATGTGCATGACAGCTTGACTCGGGCATATTGTTCAATAAATACTTCGTTCAGCAATAACATTTTTTTTAATGATTTTTCCTATATGACTACAGTGTAGGTTCTGCATTGTCTGACTTAACTCGCGTATCGCGTAATGAATATTCAAGGTCGTGTACCAAGTACACAGGCTTCAATTGAAGCATTGCTACATACAGAACGGAGTTTCCACGGAACGGGCTCGTTTTTAATTAGGTTCTGCTCCAGTGTCGTTCTCAAATCACTACTGGCAGCCAACATCACATTCCATCATTGTTGCCTATTGCAAAGTTAATGTCTGGCTAGTAAAGACTCTCTCTCTCAGGGTTTCTTATCCTAATACAATTACAGCAATTCCCTTACTCTATAAGATTGCATCATTAATTGCACTTACACACTACACATAGAAAATGGTTCAAGAAATTAATCCTTTATACAACAAGAAAATTGTTCATTTTTTAATAAGCACATAATATCTTAATGACTAATTGTCTGTAAACAAAATCTGTCCTGTGTAAGCTATTGCTCACTTTCTGATTCCACTTCCTCCCAACTTCATTACACACAAATTTCTTTCTAAATACTAACACACTTATATTCTAAAACACAATTAAAATCTTTTTACACCTATTACTCTTTATATGTTATGTGTCACTGAATAAATAACTTCACGTCTTTACGTGGATATAATCCTTTGATCTTCCCCGTATGGGGATGTGCTAACGAATAGCTACTAATTCCCTCCTCGACCAAGGGATGGAGTAGGTTGCACGACAGTATGTATTATGGGGTATCACCTCTATGTGATAGTGGTACCCTTTGACTATTCCTGGACGGTCGGTAAATACCATAGTATATTCCGATAGCAGCTGCGTCAACTGTTGCTTTTGCGTATCATTTAAACCTTCCGATTCGTGCACTTTAGTCTGAAATGCCTCAACATTTGTTTCGAAATTTTGATCCTCTAAATTCGGGTAATAGAGGTCTGTTGCATGTGAAAAATCATCGATGTGTAGTACCCAAGGGTTCCTACCTTTGATATCGATTCGATTACAGTACGGCACAAGTACCTCCTTCGATTTCATCATAGATAATTCAATCCTTCTACCCCTATTAATTATGCTTAGTTTCCCCACGGAGAGGTCGATCAATGCGTCCCTCTCACGGAGAAAATCTACTCCCAGAATGCAGGCCACCTTCAATCCTTTAACCACGAGGAACGAGCTCACTATGGCTTCGCCCTCCTTATAAATCTCCACCTGCACCTGGTACTTAACTGATTGACTCTGTGCACTAATGGCTCCAGACACCTTACAATTATTAACCGGGAAGGTCGGAATACTATGTCCCTTTCCCAGTGCTTTAAATAGCTCCATACTCATCACACTTACTGAGGCACCTGTGTCGATAATTATGTTTACTGCAACATCATTGATTCTAGCTTCAATAATAGCTTGCACATTTTCGTTATTATCCTTCTCACATTCGTGCGGTTCGTTCAGCAGATCTTTATCCATACTGACACCTTCGTTGTATCGCAGCATGCGTATCCCAGGTCTATTACTGTTATTACTCGAGTTGCTCTCACTCCATCCCTCGGCCGTCGATGGAGAGCATATCGAGGCCGATTCTAGTTTGTTGGATTAGTTACTTGGGAGGTACTTGGACGGCTATTGTCCGCGACCTCCACTATATGTACGTTCTGATCTGTAGGCCGCCACGGCTGCGCAATAGGCGCGTTTTGCGGTGGTGGTCTATTGTTGTCATACCGGTCACTAGCCTGTTGCTCTGGGCTTCTACACTGATTCTGTTGCCAATTTCGATTACTATCATTATAATTACTCTGCCACTGACCTCGCGCATTTTTCCAGCGGTTGGTCCCTGACATTCCGGATTCGTATCTGTCGTCAAATCGACGCTTTTTGTTATAATTTGGTTGTCCATACCCGTTTTGGCCTCTACCGTTACTACCATTTTGCGATTGTTCTTGTCGCTTGCTACCACCCCCACCATTTCTATGGTTGTGGTTCTGTGCACTACTGTTTCTGTCGTGATTACATCCTGACCCATTATTCCGCAAATGGTCGCACGCCGATTTTACATCTTCCTGTATCAAATCTATGGAATCTAGGACCGACAGGAAGTTTTCCATGTCGCTTTCTGGTACATGTATTAACTTCTCCTTGATCTGAATTGGTAAATGGGATTTGAGTAGTCTTATTATGTCTCTCGGTGATATAGGCTCGTCCCAGTAGCGTGTTTTGTTTATATATTTTTCAAAGTACCGCCTCAAATTCCCAAGACGGGGTGAGTACGGTTCGGGATTATATACCTCTTTTCTTAGTCGCTCTTGTATACACGGCGACCAATATTTCGATAAAAATGCCCTTTCAAACTGTTCGTATGTCTTGCAGCTGTCTGCTACTTCTGTAGCCCACAGTGCTGCGTCACCTTGAATGTACGACATTACGTATTGGATTTTCTGTGTTTCGTTCCATACACTGGGTAAGATATTTTTAAAGCTTTTTATAAATACTACTGGGTGTACTGATTTCCTTTCAGTAGTAAATGTTTGAAATTGTCTATTTTTAATTAAACTTTCTTCCACTAATATTTTTGAACTACAGGGGTTTGCTGCTGGGACATATGCTGGGTGCTCCGAACCGGAGCTACAGCTCTTCGCATTATCGACTACAGATTCCCCATTGTTGTATCGCATATAAGCTTGTGCGTTGCCAAAACCATGGGCTGTTGGCGACAGAGGTTCCTGTTCCACTTGTTTCCTGCTTTGTGCTAAACCCTTCTCCAGATCGGATATCCGTTTGTTAACATTCACTTGCCACTGCGGAATATCCTCACTGAGTATTTGTTTAATGGTTTGCACATCGTTCTGTACCTGACTATTTACGGCGGTACTGAACGATTCTGAATCTCTATTTGCTATTGCTGCTTCTACTTTAGACTTAATATTCGTGTCAATCTCAGTCTCCTTCACTTCTATCCATGATTTAAATTCTGTTTCAATTTTATTTGCCTGTTCATTCCACTTCTGCTCTACAAGCTGTGTGGAATCTATTTCTAGCTTTTCTACTCTGTTGGCTAAGACACCTATTTCATCTACCATGTTAGTGTTTGCTACTTGCAGGTGGGTGACCTGTTCAGTCAGCTCCTGCACGGCCTTAGGTATCGACTCGTAATTCTTTTTCATATCTGCTATCTCTTTTTTCATATTTTCTAACGATTGCACAAGTTGCTGGTCCCGCTCGGCTTGCTGGCGATCTCGCTCGGCTTGCTGGCGATCTCGCTCGGCTTGCTGGCGATCTCGCTCGGCTTGCTGGGCAAGTAAATTTTCTTCTAGCCTGCGATCTCGCTCAGCTTGCTGACGATCCCGTTCAGCTTGCTGGCGATCTCGCTCGGCTTGCTGTTGCGCAAATTTTGCCTGGTAATTTAGCACACGCTCTAATATAGCCTGAATTGCATACCCACCAGGCAGATTACCACTCTCTGGTTCCTGCTTTTCTGGTGGTGGTACAATTTCTTTATCAACATCGACTTGATGACTAGTGGGCGGTGGCACTACTTCCTGTGGCCCTGCCCCCACATTTTCGCCAGTTATATCTTCAAAGAGAGTACTAGTACTACTTGAGGCACCCGGTTCCACATTTCCTTCACTAGCTAATTGTTGTTCTTCAGTATCCATATTGCTTGGACGTTGACTACGCAACTTAACCATATTCCTAAATTGCTTACTAAAACACAAAATCTAACAGTTTTTCCCCTTGCACACAAAATACATCACTTTATATACACTACACTGCACACTAAAAATTACTATCTACATCAACTTTGTCCTGTCACAATTACTAACATCAAACTACGTACAATATACACACCACTAGCGATATGAGATTACTTCACTGGAGCTCAACTTCTACAAACAGGACAACTACACTGTAGTCTTACCTTTAGTTTCTATTATCTCGGGGTTCGGCTGCCCCCGGATTACGTAGTCGTTAGAGCTTCTCAGTACAATCAGGATCGTCTTCTCAAACTCGCTTGCAGTAGTACGTTTTGTCATGAAAGAGTGTTTGAACATTCATTAATACATAGCATAGATCATGATATACATACATTTAACACTAAATACATATACATATACACCTACATAACAATAGACACTGAAAGAAAATACATAAAATTTTATAATTGTGGCCACTGCAAATTCGGGCCCCGCGTTTTTGGGCGCCAGTTTCACGTCTTCTCTCTTAAAAAAAAACTACTATAGCTGTTGCCGACTGCCCCTTCGTTAATTGTTGCTTTTATAAAAATTGTTTTTGCTCCTTCTGGTTTATTTAATTATTTTTAATTATTATTGGCGTAACAACGCATATATGGAAAGAGTGACGTGAAATTCTTTTAACAATGCTGTGCTTTTAATTGCTTTATCATCGTTACCCTTTTTTAGCAAAATAAAATGATGGAAGTATTATTGTTCTGAATCTGGCCTACAATTTAAAGAACGATTTTTAGTAACTGCAACTCATGCTAAGTATCAATATATCTTTCCTACTTCATAATTATTCAAAGTTGAAATTAATGTCCTATGATCACTGATGTTACAGTTCGTACGATCGTTCACAAATACAAGTTTGCAGTGGATTTTATTTCTTACTAAATGCTATTTCATACCACGGCTAGCCCAAGAACATGAGACTCTCATTAAAGAAAATTACGTATTCACTATAAAATTTAGCCAGATCAGAACGGAGCACAGCAAGTTTCCTATCAGATTCTTTAGGTACATAAAGTTATTTGCACTGAAAATTATATCCTATCAGCAGCCCGCGTCAACCTGCAACACATCATAAAATCTGCTGATCTTCACTGCCAGCCTGGGAGCTAAAAGAAATAATATTATTTTTTACTATTATTTTACCGCTTCCTTGCGGTATACTCGACTATATTGTAAGTCGTTTAAATACGCCGCGGCAGCGGCTCTTCTTTCTCCACACAGCTCAGCTCCACAGATAATATTTTTATATGGCTGAAAAATATCTTAACAGGATGGGATAATAGGCAGGCACACTTTAACGTTTAAGTAATACAAGTTTTCATTTAAACAACTCTATTTAAACATTTAAATATCTTAATAATTACAGACCTGTGTACATTCACGCGCAATGGCGTCCAATTCACAATCTCGACAAAAGAATGCTATCTTCGCGCTCTCGACAATAACAGGAGATCTTTCTCTCACAGCTTTCAGATTAAGAAGCCAAAGACATTGCTTTACATCATGCCTTATATACAAATTCATTTGGTGATCTTTGTACAACATTTATCTTCTGTGTCGGTCTTATTACTCGCCGACACAGACGTTCTCAAAAATAAAAAATAAAGAAAATAATACATAATTTTACATAATGACACAATATGACACATCTAATATTTTAATTATTACATAATATATTGTCTTTGTTTATTACAAGACGTTACAGCCCGACCGTGCTGATCGTTCCAGGAACGAGAAAGGTCACGAACGTCTCATCAACAAGATTGGCCGTGATCGTTCCGATTGCTACAGGAATGAGATCGGCACCAACTATTCCTGAAGTGAGACTGGCCCTGATCAGATTAGAGACCATTGCAGGACCAAGACCAGTTCCTAGTGTTCCAGAAACGGGACTAGCCATAATGATTAAGACCTTTCCAGGAATCAGCTGGCCGTTAGAACACTCTTCATTCCAGGAATGAGACCACCCTCGCCCCTTCCAGGAATAGGACCAGCTGTGATCATTCCCATCATTCTGGGAACGAGACTGGTCACGACCCTTCCGATCATTCCAGGAACGAGAGTGACCCCCAAGTCCAGGAATGTGACTGGCCGCAACCATTTCAATTATTCCAGCAAATAGACTGGCCATGACTGTTCGATCTGGGAATGAGACCAGCAGAGACCGTTCGAAGAGAGAGTGACCCCGACCATTCCAAATGTTCTGGGAATGAGACCGACCACGATGGTTTCGATCATTTCATGAACGATAATAGCCTGGACCATTCTGATAACGAGACAGCAATGACAGGAGTAAACAGTATACGATTGTTCCTTAGAAGCTTTCCCTCGATCCTCCAGTTCACTGTAGTGAACAATTAGTTTCGTTCCATTGGTCAATAAACGACCCTGCTCTAGTGTACTTAACTCTAGGAAGGGTTGGCTGATATGTCAACATGTGTCCACGAAGTAGGCAAGGATACAGTGAGAAACTGTCGATCCTACATCTTGCACGGATCACAGATAACAAAACACATAGCTTCCCTCTTATCGTCAATTGAATAGCCTTTGAATACCATTTAAAACAATCTACATCATTTCATTTAAAAACATTCTTAAGGTCTCCTTTCACACAGGAGTGATGAGGATTATAAAAGCAATAAAATTACGACTCTCTCTGCGTATTGCAGTATGACGAAAACTTAGTTTCTGTATTTTGAAAGGCTCACAAAATAAAAGAACACTTCTAAGGTGATTCATCAAATATGCAGACAGAAAAGTTTAGATATACAGAGTATTGGAGTGTTTAAAGGCAATAAAAAACGCTTTTTTATGTAACAGAGGTGTTCTATGTCCCCCTAGGGTCCATCAAAGTCTGGAGCTAGTAACGTTCGGAGACTGTGTACAGACTGCTGTGTGGTGTAAATTTCTTTGGAGATGTTACTGAAAATGTCCGTTTACCGCAGTGCACAACTGACATCTGCGTTATAATGAGTGCCTAACATGCTAAAACCAACCCTGTGTTCCAGGATCAATACCTGGAACTTCGGCCATCTCATTTCCTCGATAAATGAAGATAACAGGAGGTCAGCAATGTCTCTAAACTAATATTCATCAAACGACAGTTTGAACACCATCTCTGAACATTACTTGCATGAACCTTCATGAACCCCTACCGGGGAAACGGTGAACCTGCGACATTTTTCTGATATACTGAAGATGTTTCTTAATCTCCTCTCAACACGTTATAACTCTGTACACGTAGTCTTTTTACACCCTACATATGTCGTGTTCGGATATGGATACTTACTTGATACCTGATTATGTGGCTGGAATATGTCGGTATTTATTTTTATTTATTTATGTAATCTGGACACATTAGGGCCTGCAGTCCCTCTGCTGCATCGTTTTTAGATCATAGTTACCCAAGAAAGAACCATAATATTACTATGGCACGTAGTAATAAGATGACATTAATGTAATTAAAACTGATACGAGTATGTTTAGAGGAAATGTGATTAAATAATACTGACTGAGAACTAACAAACACAAGTTATAACGGTTAAATACCGTCTTTTGCGACTGTGTTAAAGACTAATCAAGACTAAATGCGTTTCACTTTATTTTAAAGCATTTTCAGTAGTCACTGTAAGAACATAGTTGTTCTCATTAATTTTTTCTGGGATCAAGAACAGTTCTCATGCTTTTACTTACTGCTATAAAAGGTATTAAATATTACCGTGACCCGGTTTTCTTATCTGTTTCTTAGGCAATTTTTCAAATTTTTCTACAAGTGTGTGGCAGATTTTACCACACATCTCTTTCAGTGCACTTAATATGTTCACCTCTGCCATCTATCCATTTTGAGATCTTCGTTTTGATGTGCGGAATGCGTTCACCTTTCGTGTAGTTTTGGTGGCAGCAAGGTCGGCTGTTGCTGCTGGGTGTGTGTATGTGTGCGCGTACATTTTTATTTATTTATCGATTTTCATCTTATTTATTTAATTCGTGTGTGTGTGTGAGTGAGTGAGTGTGTGTGTGTGTGGGGGGGGGGGGGGGGGCGTGCGTGCGTGCGTGTGTGCGCGTTTGTATGTACTTGTATTTCTGTAAAGATAGCTAATATTCCAACATCTGTTTCTGTAAATTACTTCTTTACTATGGAAGGGTTATGTGTGATGTACGTTGGAGATAATGGCTACTTTATGTGATATTGTATTGTGGTGTACAGCGAGGAGCTGTTCTTTATCTACTATACGCTTTGTTAGTTTGAATGACATTGGTTGGTGCTAATAAATACTAGCCATCGTACTACTACTGTTTCTCCTGCTGCCGATATAACAATGGCAATAACTATAACGATAACAACAATAATAAAAATTAGTAATAGCGCCAGATACAAAAAGTACTTGGAATGTAAAAATTATTTCGGTCAGAGCGAATGCTGAGGAGACGATGTTTACGAACAATGCACCAGCATGATCGGTGGGGAAGAGGATGACCTCGTTGGAAACAGGCTTGTGATGTAGTAATGACTGTATGAGTGCGAACAAGGGCAAAGGTATACATCACTGTTCCTTCAGTAAATACGCCATTTACTTTCTTTTGAAGCCTAGATGTTATTCATTTCTATAACGGCGAGGAGAAAAACATTACATTCAATTGACTTACAAGACTCAGAGAAATGTTTGGTACATCGAGTGACCATGTTTCAAACTGACGTCAAAAATCGTAATGTGGTTGCAATGTACCGAAACAAGATTACGCAGCCACCGCGGTGGAAACAATACTGACGGAAGAAATCACAACAGCAAAAAATAATTCATGGAGCGTATTGAAATTTCGGGAATACATTTATCTAGGTAGCATAGTTAATTGATTACCGCTGGAAGATCACAGGTTAATGTAGGCACGATGTAAGCTATTGCAAATATGAAATTATGGTTTATTAATAACCAGTGTAACAGGCAGAATGTTGAATGCAAGCATGCATGCATTGTGTTGTACAAGTGCCGGACGTCAGTTTATGGGATGGAGTTCCATGCTTGTTACACTTGGTTGGTCAATATAGAGACGGTTAACACTGGCTGTGGATAACACTGAGGATGTCGTCCGATGGTGTCCCATGTGAACTCGACTGGAGACAGGTCTGGTGGTAGAGCAGACCAGGGCAACGTGTCGACACTCTGTAGAGAACGTGGAGTTATAGCACTGTGTAGCGAGATTTATCGTGTTGGAATCATCCCCCTGGAATGCTGTTGACGAATGGCGGCACAACAGGTCGAATGACCAGACTGATGTACATATTTGCAATCAGGGTCTTAAGGATGAACACGCGAGTGCTCTTGCTGGCATAAGAAACCGCACCCCGTAACTCCAAGTGCAGGTCCAGTGTGATTAGGACGCAAACAGGTTGCTTGCAGGCCCTCAACTGGTCTCCCTCTAACCAACACACGCCCACCAATGGCATAGAGGCAGAATCAGCTTTCATCAGAAAACACAACAGACCTCCACTTTGCCCCTCGAATAAGCTCTCGGTTGGTGGTTTGGAGTATGTGGAATGCACGCTATAGATTATCTGGCTCGCTGCTGTCCTTGAAGTAACTGTGAAACTTCCCCTTAGAAAAATTAAGAATGACAGTGCAGGAAAAGCTCTTACTTTATTTGATTTTCAAACAGCTGAGCAAAACTGAACGTACTCAGACAGTTCTCTCTTAAATTATTCTGATCATCACTAAACTGACACACAATATTTTTAGCGCAACGCAATCTGTCTTTCAATAATCCATACTAAAGAATGGCCCTGACTGACAATAACGTATACCTTTCATGAATCACTTACCTCACAAAAATCTTCGCTACTCGAACTACTGCAATACAGCGAGCGTCAATATTGCCAGCTAAATAAAAGATTCTAACTACTGAAAGCACTACTGGTAGGCATAGTTATCAAATGAAAGATTTTGATAGAGAACAAACAATGTATTTACCATAATAGGGTTGAAAAGTATATATATATATATATATATATATATATATATATATATAATTTTGTGACATCCAACTAAACAGATTTCTTTTTTCTGACGGACACACGTCCAGATCGTCCGCTCCAATCTCTGGCATCTTTCCCCCACATCCACCACTGCTGGCGGCTCACTTCCAACTGCGCAATACTACGCGCTGTTCACATCCAAACATCCAACTGCCCAACAGTATACAAGCGAATATTCCAACAATCAGTCCAACCAGCCACAGACTGCACACAGCGCAGTCAGCGATTTTCATACAGAGCACTACTTGCCGTTACCAACATAAAAACCTCAACAGCTTACTTACAACTGATTTGTGACAGTTTGTTTCGTCACTGTGGTGATAACTGCTGCTCGAATTGCTGCCGCGGATGTAGTTCGATGCGCATGAGCCATATGCCCAACGCGATGATCTTTCCTTTCAGTAGTGCCACGTGGCCTGCCGGATCCCGGTCTTCTTGTGCCCTTACGTTCTCATGAGCACTGCCGCCAGAAATCACATACAGTGGTTACAATCCTGCCAAATCTTTCTGCGATATGACAGAAGGAATCTCCACCGTCTCGTAGCCGTATGCACGACCTCGTTCAAACTCAGTGAGATGCTGACATTGGGCGCCGGCCATATGGCCGAGCGGTTTTAGGCGCTTCAGTCGGGAACCGCGCTATCGCTACGGTCTCAGGTTCGAATCTTGCCTCGGGCGTGCATGTGTGTGAGGTTTAAGTAGTTCTAAGTTCTAGGGCTGATGACCTCAGATGTTAAGTCCCATAGTGCTCAGAGCCATTTGAACCATTTTTTGCTGACATTCGGGTCCTTGTTGCCTTACAGGTATTGTTGACGGACAACTCACCACGTCCAAACTGAAGGATGACTAACGGTCACGACCGTTACAGTGTGTAATTAAAACAAACCGGATTTGTATCCTCATAGTAGGGCTGCAAGGGCCACTCTGAAGGGACTGACTGGAAATTTGAATAGATATCATATTTCAGATTCTAACAACCCTACCACAACAAATGTCAAAAATTAATTATGGTTGTAGTGTTACTCACGCTGCTAAATACTGCATTTTCGGGCAACAACAAAGTTATATTATGTGGCAGGTGTCATTAGAGCACAGTTAATAAAGTCATTTCTTGAAATGATGGATAAACTAGGTACTCATCTTTTCGTATTTCCCACGCTGGTCTCGTTGTGAACTCATGTCTCAATCGTCGAAAATCAAGGTGGTGATGATTCCAAGCTCGGACGCAAAGAGATCTAGGCGTTATTCTGCGATATTCAAAAGTTTTATAGATGTGTTTCATAAACTATTCTTGAAGATTAAACTTTTGCAAGTTAGGACAATGTTGATGTATAAAAGTAATCAGCATTCCGAATTTAAGTTACATTTCTTTTTTATTACTTTTGTTGCAATATCACGTAACTCGCTCCAATATATCACTTCACAATATAAAACATATTAATGAAAATATCTTCCTCACTGTTAAAGTTCACATTTCATAAACTGACTACAATTTGCGTCTTTTTGACATGACAACCAAAGCTTGACTCTCTAATAACCGCCTACGCGCCCACAAAATCAGAGTTACAAGTACGTCAAAGATCATAGTGACAAAAGAAAGAATACACGTAAGAATAATATCATTGCAATATATACATATCGATGTATAGTACCTCTACATTAATGAAATCAAATCTGAATGTTGTCACAGAAATATGTTAACTATTTTACAGAAACACAGCTGGTATCGAGAGGTTGAGGTGAGGTGCCGTAATGGTTACATAATTCAAGTACCATTACAAGAAATAGAAACACGACAAACAGCTTTCGTTTACGTCGCACATCTCCTTCTTTGTGTTACGATTTTTCTTCTGTCAGTGTATTTTGAATGATTTTCGTAGACGAAAATTTGTATGAGTCCAAATTGGTCGCATTTGAGCTGTCAGATAATCCGACACTCTAGCATCCGTAAGAGGCCACGAAAGGAAAAATGCGTGGCCGCAACTAATTCTCAGAGGAGTGTCGGCGCGCCGGCGGACCCGACGCCTGGAAGATGTTCCCTGGGGTGGTGGAGAGGGGCGGGGGGGGGGGGGAGGGCAGGAGGCCAGGGTCTTTGAAATTCGGGTCCGCCCTCGGGCGCTGCGGCTGCGGCCACGGCCGCCGTGCCGCACCGTACGTGATTCTTTTCCCAGTTCCGCACCGCCCTGCGCCGCGCCGCGCCGCGCCACGCCGTCTACGCGTTAAATGGCGCGTACAGTATTCGCTTGTAATGGCGCCCGGCCGCCCTACCATATTCCTCGAACGTGCGGGATGCGCCGTAGGAACTGCGGGAACCAAGAAAGGGAGCCCCAGAGGATGGCAGGCGCGGCGGCAACGGAAATCGACGGCTCTGATAGGGATTTTCTATAACGCGCGGATATTGGAACTCGTTCGTGATTGCCTGCTCGCCGGCTACAGTATAAAAGAGATTCCGCGGATGTAGTCAATTACGTTCGCGGAGACCGCGCGCCCATTTCTTCCGGTGGACGCTGCGATCCCATCGCCACTCTCTCACCCGTTCCAGAGAGTACCACGTATTTTTAACATTTCAGTCCTTGCTCGTTAATATTGACTCAGTTATTATATGTTCTCGTCGTGTTCTATAAACACCCACATCTTCTCGCCATCGGTCACAAGTTCTACTAATACATAAAAATTTAAATTTAGGTTCACACACTCTTTTAACATAACTTTCACTCTTTAAAATGTGGTTTCGTTCATTTCTCCATTTGAGAATAAATTTCACACATCAAAAAATGGATTGCATCACCTCGATTCCGAGAGTTCCTAAAACTGTATACAAAATTGGAATAGAGATAAACATTTTTATTGCTCATGATTGCTGTATATACCGGTACCTCTAATATGCAGTAGCACTTCCTCTTGCACTCATGCATGCCTGTGTTCGTCCTGGCATACTATCCACAAGTTCATAAAGGCACTCTTGGTCCAGACTGTCCCACTCCTCAACAGCGATTCAGCGTAGATACCTCAGAGAGGTTGCTGGGACATGTCGTCCATAAACAGCCCTTTTCAGTCTGTCCCAGGCATGTTCTGGAGAACATGCTCGCCACCCTGAAGGAAGTTATTCACAAGATGTGCACGATGGGGTCGCGAATTGTTGTCCATGTAGACGAATGCCTCGCCAATATGCTGCCGATATGGTTGCACTATCGGTCGGAGGATGGCGTTCACGTATCGCACAGCCGTTGCGGCGCCTTCCATTACCACCAGCGGCGTACGTCGGCTCCACATAACACCACCCCGAAACACCAGGGATCCTCCACCTTGCTGCACTCACGGGACAGTGTAGTGTTTCTAACGCGTTCAGCCTTTCCAGGTTGCTTCCAAATACGTCTCCGACGATTGTCTGGTAGAAGGCTTATGCGATAGTCATCGGTGAAGAGTAGGTGATGCCAATCCTGAACCGTCCGTTCGGCATGTAGTTGGGCCCATCTGTACCGCGCTTCATGGTGTCGTGGTTGCAGAGGTGGACCTCGCCATGGACGTCCGGAGTTAAGTTGCGCATCATGCGGCCTATTGTGCACAGTTTGAGTCGTAACACGAAGTCCTGTGGCTGCGCGAAAAGCATTATTCAACAAGGTGGCGTCGCTGTCAGGGTTCCTCCAAGTAATAATCCGTAGGAAGCGGTCATCCACTGCAGTAGTAGTCCTTGAGCGGCCTGAGCGAGTCATGTCGTCGATATTTCCTGTCTCGCTGTATCTTCTCCATGTCGGAAGAACATCGCTTTGGTTCACTCCTAGACGCCTGGACACTTCCCTTGTTCAGAGCCCTTCCTGGCACAAAGTGACAGTGCGGACGCGATCGAACCGCGTTGTTGATCGTCTAGGCACGGTTCAACTACAGACAACACGAGCCATTTACCTTCTTCCTGGTGGAATTACAGGAACTGATGGGCTGTTGGACCTCCTCCGTCTAATAGGCGCTGATCACGCATGCTTGTTTACATCTTTGGGCGGGCTTCGTGACACCTCTGAACAGTCAAAGGGACTGTGTCTGTGATACAATATCCACAGTCATCGTCTATCTTGAGGAGCTCTAGGAGCTGGGGTGATGCAAAAAATTTTTTGATGTGTATACAGAGTAACATAGCTAGATTTATCGTTTCTAATGCCTTTTTGATGCACACACTTCAATAAATTATAAATAACTATTTCAGGGTGTATGACGTTAATATTTCACTACTGCAATCACTAGAATACCGTAGGGTAGGCACAACTGAGGGCATGTGCGTAAAAACGGGCTAACCCTCAAATCCAAGAACTTTGAGATAAGTGTTGTCATCTGTTGCTCAGTGTGGAAACTATGAAAACTGACATTGGTCTTACCCCTAAATATTCTAATGTGGTCTCTGCTGCTGAGTGCGGGAAGTATCAAAACTGGCATTGGTCTTACCCCTAAATATCCTAATGTGATGTTTGTACATAGAGGGTACTCTTGAATCCAATCACATATTCATTATACTAGCTAAGTACCCGGTGGTTCCTGGTTATATACTTATTCCAATTCTCTGTTAGTCTACTCCCGCCTTCCGCTTCTGTGAGTCCTCCACCCCTTTATATCCATCGCTTCATCCCCCTTCTCTCTGTCCATCTTCTCTTCCGCCCTCTCTCAATCTGCTCCTTTCCCTTCTGTCCATTTCGTCCCCTTCAAGTTCATCACCTCCTATCCACTCTTTATATCCATCCCCTCCTTTACCCACTCCTTGCCCATCTCCTCTCCACCTGAATCTGTCAATCTCTAATTTTTGTTTTTTACTTCAATCAGCTGCTTATCCACGTGAATATAATGTTTTTCCTACAGTGATTTATTTATTGTCTACCTAAGCAAGTTTGAATACAAAAGAAGGAAATAAACAACCCATTGACCGTAGCATATAACGAGCTGAAACATGTATGGATGACAGAAATGTGTATTGGCACTGTCTTGCATCCAGTGAAACTTGGAACCCAGTTTTTCATTCCAAGCGCAGAACTTAAAAGAGCCACAACATGCAAAAGACGATTCGCTCGTTTCCCATTTTTGTTGCTATTTTCAAACAATAACAAGCTTAGCATTTCGGGTTGGTATGAATTATCACTGACACACGATATTAGCGTCAGCAGCTATTTACAAGGTAACACAAATTTACCATTTTACTGTCTAAACGTGTATGGTTGCAGCTGTTACTTGACACAAATCTCAGGCGAACTTAGTTGCATAGCCTCAGAAACGCAAAAGCAGTACATGGAGAGATGTTCACAGAGTATTGCAATTGCGCCGGTACAGTGACTGGCATAACAGCCACTTGCAGCACGTACAAATTCAGATCGATAGTCATAGGAATATACATACAAATGAACCATAGTTTTTAGAAACTTGTATCACACGGAACTGATTTTGTAGTTCCGCCTGCTGTACAGCTCAAATGAATTTCAATGCAAAGGGATGAAGATGTCGTAAGTACCGATCTCTTCCACGTCATTCCACTCTAGATAGACGTATTTCGTTCTTGTCAGTCAACATTATTCTGTACAGTAGTACGTTGTATATTATTGATGAAGGAGTCTGCTGAAGGTTAAGATTTTTCAAATGTCTCCTTACTGATAAAACTGCCATAAGTTTAAGCATTTGGTTCCCACCTCTCGATCTCTGTGGACACATTGATAAAAGCGGCTCCTGGTAAGTATAAGAGAGAATCCTGTGTAGGAATTTTGGCGAGAATATTACGTGAAATAAATATAGCGCATGTACATGCAAGAATAAATTGATAGCTGCTATGTAAAAACGAGAAGATGAGGGTTACATGTTCACATAAAGAAAGTGGATTAAAGTTTTGCATTCGAGTTTGCATGAGTCCACCTCAGGGATTATTTCATTGTGTGGGAGATGGAAGCGGTAGAAATTGGCCTTTAATTGATGTTAATGAAAGGAATTCGGAAAATGCTGGCAGGAGGGTAGGACCACTATCAGATGAAAATTAAATATATTTGACAGACGTCTAGAGCTTTGTATTGAACGTAAGCATGACATACATACGAGTATACAGAGGCCAAGAAAATCTGAGAGTATGGAACCCTCTTTTGTTACTAGCGGTACCGTATGTTCAGCAATATTTAGATTTGGCCCCCACTTCCTTTGGAACTATGTACTGAGCGTATCTCTCGAAGTTAAATTACAACGGGACGTTGTAATTACATACGAAAGGTATAATACTGCAGTCAGGATTGACTATTTAATTATCCTACTTAATTAAGAAATGTTATTGTGAAAGTATCGGACTACTCAACGCCGTGTTATAACAAAATTTCAGGTACACGCAGTTATAATACTTCACTTCTAAGTGTACAGACTGATAACAAGAAATTAGACACAAAGAGAACTGTTACGCTAGTTGGAAGTTCCACGTTTTTATTGCTGATGATGTAATATATATTAGCAGTGAATCACACAGTAACCTAGAGTCGCAGTACATATGGTAAGTGCTCATAAGATCATAAACTACAAATCACGAATTAACCAACGTAAGTATTTGCACACATCATACAGTGCAGCTCACAAATACTTTAATTTACTGCAGTAGTGGAACACTGCTTTCGTAAAGAAACTTTATACTATAGAGCCACACTTCGATCAGTAGTCGTAATACTTCATGCTGATGGGTTGTAAGAACTGTCAATAAAGGACGCGAGTTAACTGCATCGTATTTAACTCTTTAACTGCAGAACGTCGACGAAAATGTTTATCAAGGAACTGCATTTTACAAAGAAACAGAAATTAGGAAATCACACGAAGGTTTTTTCATAAAACTGTTCCCACAGCATCTGAAGATAGCCTTTGTAGGCAGCAACCGGTTATGATAGTGTCATAAAAAAGTGATTGATCTAAAAATAAAAAAATAACAATAATCTAAAACAAAACTTAGCTGAATTGTTGCTGTAACTGTCGCGGTTCAGTGGTAGGTAAACAATTCTCAAATTTTCCATCATTCCTTCCTTCGGAAAGTTATTTTCAATAGTGGCCAACCTAATCTTCAGGCATTTCCATGTATAGTCACATATGGGTGTCTTTCCACGTGCCTTTTCTGGATCGTCACAAACGCACACAGCCGTTATCACCTCTCACAGTTCAAAAATGGCTCTGAGCACTATGGGACTTAACTCCTCAGGTCATCATTCCCCTAGAACTTAGAACTACGTAAACCTAACCAACCTAAGGACATCACACACATCCATGCCCGAGGCAGCATTCGAACCAGCGACCGTAGCGGTCGCGTGGTTTCAGACTGTAGCGCCTAGAACCGCTCCAGAACAGCGGCCGGCTACCTGTAGAAATATTTATTGTTGGGTCTATAGTTGTTCTTACCCGCACGCATTCAGGTGACACGTTCGAGCTACTTTACTGACGAAGGACATTATCATTTATTTCTGTGGGAACTGAGGTTCAGTACGTACCTCAACCCTCTATCAGAATGTACGTAAATACGATGAACATACGGCGTTGTTAATATACTCCACAATAAAAATGGGGCTCGGTGAAATGTAATGCCTCTGAACTTTCTTATGTGAAATTTCTTAAAATTTTTAAATAAAACAAACTATATTAACATTGTACACATCCATTTTTCACGTCTATATTTTTGTTTCTCAACACATTCATCCTGGAGAGAACAGATTTCTCCCAACGAAAGACCAGTTTGCTGATGTCACTATAGAATGTGTTACTTTATTCCCGGAACCACAGTCTTACATTTGTTTGTACAACGTCGTCACTATAAAAGCGCAGTTCTGGGCGGTGTACTTACGTTTCGGTCGTTCACTGCAAGCTGTGTCACGTATGGTAACGTTTGTACCACTGTTTCCTCCATTAAGCCTAGTCTACACGCCGACATTGGGTTGCGCCACTCGTTGCGTGGAATGAGTTGCACGCAAGTGGTTTCGTATTTGATTGCGGACACGGTGACACCACTATACACTTCAGTTTCGTCGTTTTGTGGGTCCCTGAGTCATGTCTGAAATGAAAGTTTTGGCAGCTGCACATCGCACGAGTTGTGATGGAGTTAAAGCTTGTTGCGTGAAATCGCTGCATGAGAAAAAATAACAAACGTGTTTCGATTCGTGACTGTAAGAAGGAAAGACGTCAGCTCGGTTGCTCAGCATCCTTGCTGAAATAATTTATAATGGAAGATCCAGAACTGTTCACGTTTCTTCTAAATAGAGTTGATTATGCGATAAGGAATAAAGGTAGTGTAATGGATGAAGCACTATCGCCAGAACTGAAATTACATATCATATTGCGTGCATTAGAATCGTGAACATTCGGCGCGCTATAAGATACGGTTTTATTTGGTGATGGCGCGTTCTTATTAACACCAATAATTATTAACATTAACAGTAATAATTGGTGGTGGATAGTGTTTAACGTCCCGTCGACAACGAGGTCATTAGAGACGGAGCGCAAGCTCGGGTTAGGGAAGGATAGGGGAAGGAAATCGGCCGTGCCCTTTCCAAGGAATCATCCCGGCATTTGCCTGAAACGATTTAGGGAAATCACGGAAAACCGAAATCAGGATGGCCGGAGACCGGATTGAACCGTCGTCCTCCCGAATACGAGTCCAGTGGGCTAACCACTGCGCCACCTCGCTCGGTAACAGTAATAATTATTAACATGAGCAACAATAATTATTCGAAGCAGGCCATATTAAGAAGAGAATGGTTTGCAAACTACTGTCTTGAAGGTAGATCTGTACAGTGGCAATATTTCAAAATTCTAACCTATGTGAATGGGAAGCACTGCAGCGACGTTTTAAACAGATGAATATCGAGTAAAGAATGCAGCTTCTTGAATTTTTATAGCCTTCTCTCCTGTCGACAATATTCCTTAACAAAGAGTCGGCCAACTCGAACGATGGGATTTTAGTCTTGTAGACGAGAGCATTGACACAGCTAGAATTGCACGTGGTTGGTTCTTTCTTAATTCAGGTGTATATGTGCTCCTAACTCAATAAATTTAGCCCTGCAGCTCAGATATTGTCACACCATCTATATTATGATCGTACATGATGGTCTCAGCGGCACCAATAAGTTGCTTATTTTTGTTATCGGCGTCACAATATATATCCAGAAAGCGAACATTATTCTGCGTTCTCCACTACATATTTAAGTTTGTCTACCCTCTACGAACACACATAACCTCAAAACTCACGCAAGTAGTGTCGCCAAAGTTGGAACACGCCGAAAGTGTTTAGTTTCACCAACGAGTTGCGCAAACGAGCGGCGCGCATGCGCAGTGGCCGGTAGTGCAGTTGCCTGCAACCTAGTGTCGTCGTGTAAACTAGGCTTTACGAACACGAACAACCCACCGTCACGCATTACTGGTGTTGGTACAATCATCATCATTCACAACTTTCATTCTTTTATGCATTTAAATGGAGGGAAGTTGTCTGCAGTTAGAAACTCGATTACAGCATCTTGTTTCTCAGTCACCGACATAGCTACATTCCACACAATCTTCTTATCACATATGAGGAAACTCGATATTACATGACCGCCAAGAACTCCCGAAGGATATTGTAAAAACCATTCGAGTTTACGGGTTTTAGAGCGTCCACTGATATGTGGTTCCCCGCCGAAAGGGGGTTCTCATGAAGTTCAGAGTCTCAGACGTGAATTTTAGTTCTATAGGGAGTGTTATTCCGCTCTGTTAGAGTTCAGCAAATCATCGTAACAATATCATTTTGCAATTTCAACATTTTGTTCACGTGTGACCAGCAACATTTTCATTTCATGAATTGTGGCGATTGGTTTCGAACGGACTGGAAACTAGTTGCCAAAATATATTTACTGCCACTGTGGCAGATTTGTAGCAAACTGTACATATGCCGATTTTCACTGAAGATATAGTCTTATTTGATAAGTATAATTTAAATAATGTTTGCAGCGACCTGTTACAAAACGACCATCTTGGTTACTCTTAAACTTGAACTTCAACTTCCCGAAATAGAGATTATTTTTCTACTTTCAAGCTTTCCTGATTGTGTTACAATTGTGTCGGAGATGGCAATGCGGTGAAATCATTTGAATCGAACAGAAAGCTTCTTGAAAAGATGCTATAAAAGTATCCTTAATCAAAGTCAAACGAACGTGATGGAGTTACTTGAATTAAGAAAGGTGATGCTATAGGAATAAAATTTTAAAATTTGAGAATTTTTAGGTAAGCTGAATGTACAGACGGCATATGCTATTCGGGCAGCAAAACAACAGACGACGAAAGCAGTATAAATAATGTAAACTGTGCTAGAACTACTATTCGTAAAAGCGACAAACGTTAATATAGAATATATATTTCTGTGATAGGTATTCATTTTAGAACTAGTTTCATCTATAGTGTGATATTGTATAGAAAAGAAACGTAGTTGGTGGACAAATGGCTCTGAGCACTATGCGACTTAACTTCTGTGGTCATCAGTCGCCTAGAACTTAGAACTAATTAAACCTAACTAACCTAAGGACATCACACACACCCATGCCCGAGGCAGGATTCGAACCTGCGACCGTAGCGGTCACGCGGTTCCAGACTGAAGCGCCTTTAACCGCACGGCCACACCGGCCGGCAGATGGTGGACATTATGAACTATTACATAATAGCGGCTTTTAAAAAGTAGTGTAACAGATGCCTGCTAAAGATTGGATTGGTATGTCCGATTACTAATGAGGGGACACTGAACAGACTGGAGAAGAAAAGTGCTCTATGAAGCAACTTCAGTCAAATAAGTAATATATTGATAGAACACATCCTTAGGAATAAAGGAAAACTTAGTTTTGTTCTCGAAGGAATTGCGAGGGGTAAAAATTAGAGATACAGCCCAAGGTATGAAAACAGTACGCGGGTTAAAATCATTGTAGATTAAGACAGTTTTACGGAAATGAAGAGATTTACACATGATATACTTGCGTGTAGAGCTGCATTACATCAGTGTCTGAACGTCAGGAACAATGCTAACAGAAGTACAGGACGTTGATGCAAACTCGAGCCAGTCATCTTACAAACACAGATTGTGCGACAGGACTGAAACCCTACGAGTTACCTGAACATCTGATAATCTCTTATAGTACGAAATATTAACTAGTAGTCAGTCGTATGATAGCAGTGTCTGGTTTGTAGTGATCGCATTAGAGTTTTCTCTGTGTAAACGAATGGTAAGCGAGTTATTAATGCACCAACAGAGGCCCCTTTGTTAAGAATTTGCACTGTACATTGAAGACAATGCTCGGAATATTTATATGTACCCAGGAAGATAGGGTGAAGGTACGTCAACATTTCACTTATAGTGGATACCGGGAGTTGTTGGCATTAAGAGCAAACGAATAGCCAATCAAGTGGCTAAAATGACGCAGCATCGGCTTCCCAGAGACACACCCCTACCATACAGCGATTTTCACTGTAGTCCTCAACCAAGGAAAAACGGAAAGGACAATGTTGGCTGTTACGGAGATTCAACTTCGCACTTGGTTTCTGAAATCGGCTCTCACGACATTATAAATTGTTACTATTATCAGTCGAAGAGAAGGCCACACAAATACTGACAGAATGAAGCATTTCTTAAAATAAATGCCGTCTGAAAACTTTGATTCCTTCCTCATTGCCGAATACATCTTACAGATACTTGCGAAATGTAGAAAACATATTCACCGAAGAGCAATTTTACTGTATAATATTTTAAAAATAAAGTGTTATATTTCTTTTAGAGCAGCTCTCAGTTCCATGGACAGGTCCGATGCCAGATGTATTCGCATATCTCTATTAAACTGTCTTTGTAAATGATAACTTTAAAATTTGATGAGCTTTTTTAATGATTCATTATCTGTACGTGCTGTTCCAAGAGCAATGTCCGGTAGTCAGGGGTATGACGGGAATGGTCATTCGAAGGTAAAACTGTCTAGTAAACATGGGCTCCTAAACGCATTCCGTAAGAGCTATGAGAAGTTCTTCGTCTTCGATACTATGAAACAAATCTTGCGACTGAAAGCTCTTTGCTTCCCGTATTTTGAGAGGTGATAGTACGGACCAAATAAAGAAAAATTTTGCCAGTAAAAAAGGACTCAAAAATACATACCTTAAGATATACGAGCATTTGTTTAGTAGAATAGTTGCGTTTCACAGCATCGAAGGCGAATAAGTGCTCTTAGCATTTAAGTTATGTACTGTAGATCCCTTGTTTACTGGACATTATTTTCTTGTTTTGCTGTGTAATTGCACGTCTCAAAACACGGGAGGAGAAGAGTTTGCAGTGTCCAAGATTTGCCTGACAGTACCGCACATGAAGAATTGTTCATAGATTTAAAGGTATGGTTTTTAAATCCCATGTTTACTAGACGTTTTTGGCCTCGAATGGACGTTCTAGTCATATACCTTATTATTAAACATTCCTCCTGGGTCATCCTGTACACGTAATTCGATGTTGTATTAAACATCTTTCAGTTGTATTGTAACAGCCAAGTAGAGAATAAAGTACTTGTCGGTTAAGTATCTCTCATAACTGCGGTATATACACTCAAGCTCATAAATTAAGGATAATTGCAGAATGTGGTCCAACACAACGTGGCCCTACACAAAACTGGCGCTAATAGCATAGGCACATAGGAAACACACACGACACAGATCTGTAAGTCCACGGTATTGGTGATAAATTGAGAAAACCGTCCCAAAACACGTGTGCTACAAAACGCCACTGTTTCCTGCGCATGTACCTCGACATCAATATGGGATATGATCACTATGCACACGTACACTGGCAGCACAACGGTTTGTCATTCTCTGTATCAGGTAGTCGAGAAGATGCTGGGTTATAGTCTCCCATTCTTGCACTAGTGTCCGTCGGAGCTAGTGAACTGTCCTAGGCGTTTGAAGACGTGCAGCGAATCGTCGACCGAGAGCATCCCAGAAGTGCTAGATGGGATTTAGGTCTGGAGAACAGGTAGGCCACTCCCTTCGCCTGATATCTTCTGTTTCAAAGTACTCCTCCACGATGGCAGCTCGGTGGAGCCATGCGTTACCATCCATCAGGAGCATCAGGAGGAAGGTGGAACCAACTGCACCCGGAAAAGGCGGACACACTGGTGCAAAATTACGTCCCGATACACCTGACCTGCAGGGGTCTACGTGCACCAATCATAATCCCACCCCACATCATCAAACCACGACCTCCATCCAGTTCCCTTTCAAGGTCATTAAGGGGATGGTATCTGATTCATGGTTCACGCAAGATGAAAACCTGGTGAGACTGTTCAGACTATACCTGGACTCGTTCGTGAACATAACTTGAGACCACTGTTCCATTTACCATGTTCTGTGCTCTCGACACCAGTCTTTACGGGCTCTCCTGTGACCAGGGGTCAGTGGAATGCACCTTTCAGGTCTCTAGGCGAAAGAACCATGTCTGTTCAGTCGTCTGTAGACTGTGTGTCTGGAGACAACTGTTCCAGTGGCTGCGGTAAGGTCCCGAGCAAGGCTACCCTCAGTATTAGGTGGCCGTCTGCGGGCACTGATGGAGTGATATCGGTCTTCTTGTGGTGTTGTACAGTGTGGACGTCCCATACTGTAGCGCTTGGACTCGTTTCCTGTCTGCTGGAATCGTTGCCATAATCCTGAGATCACACTTTGTGGCACACGGAGGGCCCGTCCTACGACCTGCTGTGTTTGACCAACCTCCAGTCGTCCTAGTATTGTACCCCTCATAACGTCATCAATATGTGTTCTTTGAGCCATTTTCAACACACAGTCACCTTTAGCACTTCTAAAGGTCTGCACACTTACTCGCTGCCCTGTACTTTGACACGCACCAACACACCTCTTCGTATGTGGACTGATGCCAGCACCACCGTGCGACGACCGCAGGCCAAATGCACCGCATGATCATATTCTGAGGTGATTTAAGCCCGCAAACCGCCCATCAGAGCGTTGTTTCATCGTGTATCAGCATTATCCTTAATTTATGAGGATGAGTGTAGTTTGTTTAAGACGTCAGACAAATGTTCTGCTTATGATGTGTACGAGTTCGAATGCGATGGTAAGGAGAGGCGGGCTACAGATTGGTGTTAACACACAGAACAGAAGACTTACGTAAGATGGGTTTCTCCAAGCGTACGAAGACTCATTACAAACAATGCAGATAATGCAGCAAGGAATAGAGTTCAGTTCTCAGTGTCAGCATGGAACAGACTCTCTGAACTAAGCACAGAGAATAGTGTGAGGGCCGGCCGGAGTGGCCGAGTGGTTCTAGGCGCTACAGTCTGGAACCGCAAGACCGCTACGATCGCAGGTTCGAATCTTGCCTTGGGCATGGATGTGTGTGATGTCCTTAGGTTTGGTAGGTTTAAGTAGCTCTAAGTTCTAGGGGACTGGTGACCTCAGAAATGAAGTCGCATAGTGCTCAGAGACAATTGAACCATTCCGTAGTGTAAGAGCCGCGACTGTGGAGTACGTGCATCGCGACACGTAGCAAAGAGGCTCGAAATGTCAATGAGCTGAAAGGCTGCCGCGGGGATCTTACATGGCGGCGGCAGAGAGAGCTCGTAGTCCAGGGCCACTGAAGGTGTGCTCGGTGAGCGTACTCCATTGGGTCCGCCGTATCAAGAACGACCGCTATCGTCGTCTGACGCAAACTCGCAAATCCATCGCCATCTTTGACGCCCGTGGAGTTGTATAGGTAAGTCAGACCACAGCTTGCATCATTATCTGGCGTAATTTTATCTGTTGAAATTGATTTTACCTTAAACCACTAATAAAATATCAAACTTTTGTTTAGCCTACCTGCTGTCGACAGCTATAACATCTGTAATGGAGTCTAATGCCGTCATTCACAGGCACGGTACTTTGAAAGCCGCAAAAAGTACGCCAGTCGCGGGTTAATGTGCTAATTCCGGTCGGGGAATGGTATTCATGAGAATAGATTCCTTAAACCACATTTTCCTTAATCTGGCGATTTAGCGTGAACTGTGAGCGCTGATGACGGCGATAAGTATCGCCAGTGCTGAGGTAAGTATCTTTGGAGTTGGAAAAGTGGCATCCTTTACGCGCCCCGGAACCCTCTCACCCTCTCACCCCCTTCCATAACCCGGCCTCCCACCACGCCCCCACTTCCGGCAGCCTGCGAGGCGACTCTCCTCGCGCGTAGCAGGATTAATCAAACTGCCATGCAAATGCGGTGCTAACAGTTCGCCATTCCGCCAAGTCAAATATTTGCGCTTTTACCCCTGAGCCGCCGGCAGGCGAGTGTATAGGCAGCCGCGGGCGGAAAGAGACAGCCCGGCCCGGCAGCGGGTAGATAGCGCGCCGGAGCCACGCGGGCACAGCCGGGCCGGCCGGCCGCACGGCAGAGTACTTTGCAATGCAGAGGGCGGGCCGTGCCGCAGACCCGGCCCCACTCAGCGCCCGCTTATTGGCGGCGCAGGGGGCCGTCTGCACGCTGCTGCTGCTGCTGCCCTGATGAAGCTGACAAGACGCCGTACCAGCGCCTAATCTCCAGCTGGACGAGTCGCCTGCGTATCCCCCGCACGGTGGCCTCCCCCACTGCCAGAGCCTTTGTATCCCAGGCGGGCTCAGAGAAGCGCAGTAACGTCTCTTCTGAAATTTGACCTGTTCGGCTTCATTGTGAGATACAATTTAATAAAAACTTTATCGGCATGCATGCGACATCAGACACAACTGATAAAAAAATAAAGAATGATAATTAAATCGACAACATAACTGCAAACATCTGTTGATATACGTCATTGGGGACATGTTGAAAATGTGTGCCCCGACCGGGACTCGAACCCAGGCTCTACTGCTTACATGACAGACGCTCTATCCATCTTTTTTTTTCTCGATTTAGTTCGTTGCGTTTGGTCTAGGCGGACGTCACAAGACATCCGTTCAAGTTGATCGTTGATTATTTGACTCAGTTTTTTTTTTATTACACAGAACACATAGCCCTGTGACCGAACACGCTGAGCTACCACGTCGGCTACTGAACCACCGAGGGCACAGAGGACAGTGCGCCTGCAGGGACTTATCCTTTGCACACTCTCCGTGAGACCCACATTCCCAACATGTCCACTCCACTACATTCGTAGTGCGCCTAATACTCGTTACTCGTGGCAGATTAATCTATCAAGTCCCGTACGAGTTTCGGCATAACGTGTGCGTTCGCACGAGAGGGTCAACGGCCGGGTAGCCATATTTTAACTATATATGAAGATAGTATCTGTTCCCAAAAGAAAAGATACTACTGATGACGGTGCAGCTTCTCTGGAATGAAATGATAATTAAATCGACACGCTAGCTGCAAACAGAAGTTGATGTACATCATTGGGGACATGTTGAAAATGAGTACTCCTACCGGAACTCGAACCCGAGTTCTCCTGCTTACATCTGCCACGAGTAATGAGTGTGATGGGCAAACATCTATTAGGCGCACTATGAATTTAGTGGTGTGGATATGTTGGGAATGTGGGTCGCAGGGGTAGCGTGAAAGGGATAAGACCCTACAGGCGCACTATACTCTGTGCCCTCGGTGGCTCAGATGGATGCCGGCATGGTGGCTCTGTGTGCTCGGTCAGAGACCTGGCTGGCATCTGTAATAAAAAAAAAACTGACCGAACAAACTGAGCTACCATGCCGGCATCCATCTGAGCCACCAAGGATGTATACATAAAGGAGGAGATGAATAATGAATAGAGCGTCTGCCATGTAAGCAGGAGATCCTGGGTTCGGGTCCCGCTCAGGGCACACATTTTCAACATGTCCCCAATGATGTATATCAACGCCTGTTTGCAGCTAGGGTGTCGATTCATTCTAGAGAAGCTGCACGGTCATCAATGGTATCTGTTCTTTCGGGAACAGATACTTCTTTCATATATAAAAGTAAAAAACCTCGCGTACTATGCTTATTTTCATTTCATAACGTCATCGAGGGTCATTATATGGGCAAATATCAAACTAAGCTACATTTTCCGAATCCAAAAACGTGCAGTACGAATTATTTGTGGTGTGAACTCAAGATTGTCCTGAACAGGGCTGTTTAAGGAACTGGCGACACTACCTATTGCTTCCCAATATATTTAATCCTTAATGTGTCACTGAAAGTTCATCTCTTTTTTCTTCTTCAAACCAACAGCCCAGTTCATGCGATGAATACTAGAAACAAGAATAACTTTCACGAAGGTTTAAAGACACTTATTATGGGTCAGAAGGGTCTGCTTTATTTAACAATACACTTTTTCAATAGCATGCCAGCAGCCACAAAAAGTTTTACTAATAATATAAGTTCAGTTTAAGAAGAGTAAAATACATATTGCTGGACACCTCCTCCTACTGAATCGCTGGATTTTTTAGCAGAAAGGACTATGTTATTAATAATATCACAAAAAGTGAATATAGCTTCCAGTCTGACTTGTGTACAAATTTTGTGCAATGATGCGATCATTGTAAATAAGTGCTATCAACTTTTAATCACTTAATTTTTTTATTTGATGATGTGTGGATACAATAGCCTAAGAATTATCATATGCACCTAAGTGTATTGAACATTTCATAATTGATGACCGTTTTTACATCCTTTTAAATGTACATACGCTGAAGCTTGCTTTTTTTTTTTGCGTATTCCACACCCACGAGGTCAGTTTAATTGGGTATTGTGGAAGATACATTACCATAACTGCTCTTATTTATCCCAGAAATATCCTCACTATGACTCAACTGGAACGAAATATACATCTAATGTACTACAATCTACGTTCCAAAACGCCGAGCATTAAAAGAGGGATTTTTAGGTCCTCATACCTTACGTTCTATTGTTGATAGAAAGGTAGGGTCAAGTGTTTTCTATAGCCCACGACCTGTTTGATAGGACTAATGGAGGCACCATTGGCTCATGGCAGTTATTCAGAAAAAGCCAAAAAAGGTTTTTTCTATACCTTCACCGTCATCAGCAGACCAAAATAAAGCCAATTATTTCTAGACGATATACACAACTTGTGAGTGTAAGTTTTACGACATATTCCTAAGATCCCTTTCAGGCTTTATAATTTTCTTGTCTTTATCCGTTTACAAGATACAGAGATTCAAATTTACGTTACTTATACTTGTAAAATCCGGTGTGAGACGAAAATGTTTACAAAGCTAGGTACCACGGAGAAACGTGCTATTAAATGTCTCCGTTATCACCTACGAATCCCATGTTGAAGTTCTGAAGCACATGCAAAATATTTTTGAACGTAAAATCCGATATGACGTGTAAAATTAGTTTGGAGTTATTTTCATTTTAAATCAGTTGTTGTTGTTGTTGTGGTCTTCAGTCCTGAGACTGGTTTGATGCAGCTCTCCATGCTACTCTATCCTGTGCAAGCTTCTTCATCTCCCATTACCTACTGCAACCTACATCCTTTTTAATCTGCTTAGTATATTCATCTCTTGGTCTCCCTCTACGATTTTTACCCTCCACGCTGCCCTCCAGTACTAAATTGGTGATCCCTTGATGCCTCAGAACATGTCCTACCAACTGATCCCTTCTTCTAGTCAAGTTGTGCAACAAACTTCTCCCCATTCCTATTCAATACCTCCTCATTAGTTATGTGATCTACCCATCTAATCTTCAGCATTCTTCTGAAGCACCACATTTCGAAAACTTCTCTTCTCTTCTTGTATAAGCTATCTATCGTCCATGTTTCACTTCCATACATGGCCACACTCCATACAAATACTTTCAGAAATGACTTCCTGACACTTAAATCTATATTCGATGTTAACAAATTTCTCTTCTTCAGAAACGCTTTACTTGCCATTGCCAGTCCACATTTTATATCCTCTCTACTTCGACCATCATCAGTTATTTTGCTCCCCAAATAGCAAAACTCCTTTACTGCTTCAAGTGTCTCATTTCCTAATCTAATTCCCTCAGCATCACCCGACTTAATTCGACTACATTCCATTATCCTCGTCTTGCTTCTGTTGATGTTCATCTTATATCCTCCTTTCAAGACACTATACATTCGGTTCAACTGCTCTTCCAAGTCCTTTGCTGTCTCTGACTGAATTACAATGTCATCGGCAAACCTCAAACTTCTAATTACTTCTCCATGGATTTTAATACCTACTCCGAATTTTTCTTTTGTTTCCTTCACTGCTTCCTCAATATAAAGAGTGAATAACATAGAGGACAGGCTACAACCATGTCTCACTCCCTTCCTATCCACTGCTTCTCTTTCATGTCCCCCAACTCTTATAACTGCCATCTGGTTTCTGTACAAATTGTAAATGGTCCTTCGCTCCCTGTATTTTACCCCTGCCACCTTCAGAATTTGAAAGAGAGTATTCCAGTCAACATTGTCAAACGCTTTCTCTAAGTCTACAAATGCTAGAAACGTAGGTTTGCCTTTCCTTAATCTAGCTTCTAAGATAAGTCGTAGGGTCAGTATTGCCTCACGTGTTCCAATATTTCTGCGGAATCCAAACTGATCTTTCCCGAGGTCGGCTTCTACTAGTTTTTCCATTCGTCTGTAAAGAATTCGCATTAGTATTGTCCACCTGTGGCTTATTAAACTGATTGTTCGGTAATTTCCACATCTGTCAACACCTGCCTTCTTTGGGATTGGAATTATTATATTCTTCTTGAAGTCTGAGGGTATTTCGCCTGTCTCATACATCTTGCTCACCAGATGGTAGAGTTTTGTCAGGACTGGCTCTCCCAAGGCCGTCAGTAGTTGTAATGGAATGTTGTCTACTCTCGTGGCCTTGTTTCGACTCAGATCTTTCAGCGCTCTGTCAAACTCTTCACGCAGTATCATATCTCCCATTTCATCTTCATCTACATCCTCTTCCATTTCCATAATATTGTCCTCAAGTACATCCCCCTTGTAGAGACCCTGTATATACTCCTTCCACTTTTCTGCTTTCCCTTCTTTACTTAGAACTGGGTTTCCATCTGAGCTCTTGATATTCATACAAGTGCTTCTCTTTTCTCGAAAGGTCACTTTAATTTTCCTGTAGGCAGTATCTATCTTACCCCTAGTGAGAGGAGCCTCTACATCCTTATATTTGTCCTCTAGCCAACCCTGCTTAGCCATTTTGCAATTCCTGTCAATCTCATTTTTGAGACGTTTGTATTCCTTTTTACCTGCCTCATTTATTGCATATTTATATTTCCTCCTTTCATCAATTAAATTCAATATTTCTTCGTTACCCAAGGAGTTCTACTAGCCCTTGTCTTTTTACCTACTTGATCCTCTGCTACCTTCACTATTTCATCTCTCAAAGCTACCCATTCTTCTTCTACCGTATTTCTTTCCTTCATTCTTGTTAATTGTTCCCTAATGCTCTCTCTGAAGCTCTCTACAGCCTCTGGATCTTTCAGTTTACCTAGGTCCCATCTCCTTAAATTCCCACCTTTCTGCAGTTTCTTCAGTTTTAATCTACAGTTCATAACCAATAGATTATGGTCAGAGTCCACATCTGCACTTGGAAATGTCTTACAATTTAAAACCTGGTTCCTAAATCTCTTTCTTACCATTACATAATCTATCTGAAACCTGTCAGTATCTCGAGGATTCTTCCATGTATACAGCCTGCTTTTATGATTATTGAACCAAGTGTTAGCTATGATGAAGTTGTTCTCTGTGCAAAATTCTAGCAGGCGGCTCCCTCTTTCATTTCTTAGCCCCAATCCTTATTCACCTACAACGTTTCCTTCTCTCCCTCTTCCTACTACCGGATTCCAGTCACCCATCACTATTAAATTTTCGTCTGCCTTCACTATCTGAATAAATTATTTGATTTCATTGTACATTTCTTCAATTTCTTCGTCATCTGCAGAGCTAATTTTCATATAAACTTTTAATACCGTAGTAGGCGTGGGCTTCGTGTCTGTCTTGGCCACAATAATGCGTTCACTATGCTATTTGTAGTAGCTTATCCGCACTCCTATTTTCCTATTCATTATTAAAGTTACTCCTCCATTACCCCTATTTGATTTTGTATTTATGATTCTGTATTCGCCTGACCAAAAGTCTTGTTCCTCCTGCCACCGAACGTCACTAGTTTCCACTATATCTAACTTTAACCTATCCATTGCCATTTTTAAGTTTTCTAACCTAGCTGCCCGATTAACGGATCTGACATTCCACGCTCCGATTCGTAGAACGCCAGTTTTCTTGCTCCTGATGACGACATCCTCATGAGTAGTCCCCGCCCGGAGATCCGAATGGGGGACTATTTTACCTCCGGAATATTTTTACCCAAGGGGATGCCATCATCATTTAACCATACAGTAAAGCTGCATGCCCCCCTGAAAAATTACGGCTGTAGTTTCCCCTTGCTTTCAGCCGTTCGCAGTACCAGCACAGCAAGGCCGTTTTGGTTAGTGTTACAAGGCCAGATCAGTCAGACATCCAGACTGTTGCCGCTGCAACTACTCAAAAGGCTGCTGCCCCTCTTCAGGAACCACACGTTTGTCTGGCCTCTCAACAGATACCCCTCCGTTGTGGTTGCACCTACGGTACGGCTATCTGTATCGCAAGCCTCCCTACCAACGGCAAGGTCCATGGTTCACGGGGGGAATAAACTATACAAATTTTGCTGGCCAATACATTTCTTCTCATGTCAATTACATGCCCTCCTGCAGCAGGCAAAAGAAGGGAATCAGGGGAGAAACGCTACTGTTGAAGTAAAAAAAATGCGCGTAAGTTCCTCTTTTTTTAAAAGACTCTGACAGAAAAGTGGGGCAGTAGCAGTCTCATCCACCTTCCTCAGCACCTTCAAAAATTTTCACAAAATTTGGCATGCGAACGTATTTGCGCTTTTTTGTGCTGATAGAGAAGGCAGTGTCAGAGGCGAAGAGAGGGAAAAGTAACAAATACTGTAAGAAAATACAATCCTGGAAATGGAAAAAAGAACACATTGACACCGGTGTGTCAGACCCACCATACTTGCTCCGGACACTGCGAGAGGGCTGTACAAGCAATGATCACACGCACGGCACAGCGGACACACCAGGAACCGCGGTGTTGGCCGTCGAATGGCGCTAGCTGCGCAGCATTTGTGCACCGCCGCCGTCAGTGTCAGCCAGTTTGCCGTGGCATACGGAGCTCCATCGCAGTCTTTAACACTGGTAGCATGCCGCGACAGCGTGGACGTGAACCGTATGTGCAGTTGACGGACTTTGAGCGAGGGCGTATAGTGGGCATGCGGGAGGCCGGGTGGACGTACCGCCGAATTGCTCAACACGTGGGGCGTGAGGTCTCCACAGTACATCGATGTTGTCGCCAGTGGTCGGCGGAAGGTGCACGTGCCCGTCGACCTGGGACCGGACCGCAGCGACGCACGGATGCACGCCAAGACCGTAGGATCCTACGCAGTGCCGTAGGGGACCGCACCGCCACTTCCCAGCAAATTAGGGACACTGTTGCTCCTGGGGTATCGGCGAGGACCATTCGCAACCGTCTCCATGAAGCTGGGCTACGGTCCCGCACACCGTTAGGCCGTCTTCCGCTCACGCCCCAACATCGTGCAGCCCGCCTCCAGTGGTGTCGCGACAGGCGTGAATGGAGGGACGAATGGAGACGTGTCGTCTTCAGCGATGAGAGTCGCTTCTGCCTTGGTGCCAATGATGGTCGTATGCGTGTTTGGCGCCGTGCAGGTGAGCGCCACAATCAGGACTGCATACGACCGAGGCACACAGGGCCAACACCCGGCATCATGGTGTGGGGAGCGATCTCCTACACTGGCCGTACACCACTGGTGATCGTCGAGGGGACACTGAATAGTGCACGGTACATCCAAACCGTCATCGAACCCATCGTTCTACCATTCCTAGACCAGCAAGGGAACTTGCTGTTCCAACAGGACAATGCACGTCCGCATGTATCCCGTGCCACCCAACGTGCTCTAGAAGGTGTAAGTCAACTACCCTGGCCAGCAAGATCTCCGGATCTGTCCCCCATTGAGCATGTTTGGGACTGGATGAAGCGTCGTCTCACGCGGTCTGCACGTCCAGCACGAACGCTGGTCCAACTGAGGCGCCAGGTGGAAATGGCATGGCAAGCCGTTCCACAGGACTACATCCAGCATCTCTACGACCGTCTCCATGGGAGAATAGCATCCTGCATTGCTGCGAAAGGTGGATATACACTGTACTAGTGCCGACATTGTGCATGCTCTGTTGCCTGTGTCTATGTGCCTGTGGTTCTGTCAGTGTGATCATGTGATGTATCTGACCCCAGGAATGTGTCAATAAAGTTTCCCCTTCCTGGGGCAATGAATTCACGGTGTTCTTATTTCAATTTCCAGGAGTGTAAATAGTGGTTTTGTTATAGGCAGATCTAAAGAGTCATTGGCAATGTGAGACATAAAGAGGGCCACGGTGATAGTGCAACATAGTTGACAGTGTCAGAACAGCGGTAGGAAAAGACCGGTGGGAGACAGTGCCAGAGGGGGAGGGGGGAGCGGAGGAATAAAGAGAAAGTGAAAGTGGGCGAGAGCCAGTTATAATGAGGGAGAGAGTATATGACAATGACAATGACGTAGAGATATAGTGACAGTGAGAAGATACAGCAACAGTAGGAAGGACGTAATGAGAAAAAAGCAGTAAGAGAGGGCAAGAAGGAGACAGTGACAATGAGAGGAGACTGTAGTAGTTGGACAGAACGAAGAGAACTGTAACTGTGACGCAGGAAACAATGACAGAGAAGCACAAAGAGATAATGACAATGAGTTGGGCTGAGAAAGAGCAACTGGGATTGGATGGGTATGAACGACTTACAGAAATGGACTAGTCGGTGTGAATAAATTACAATAAGGGGGCTTATGGAAGTTTGAACTGAGTCGCATGTCTCAAAAAGCGCGAGTGTGTGCGCATGCCAAAATTTTTGGGAAAAGATTTAATGGTGCTGTGGAAGGTAAAATGAGGCAGTTAGTACTCAACTTTTCAGTCAAACAGAAATATATTCGAATTTTTTTCTGCTGCGACAGGAGCATATTTCCAGTTGTACGCGTAAAGTCCTAGACGACTCTTAACTATACACTATCTAATCCAAAGTATCCAGAAAGTGACGTGTAAAGCGGAACTGACCACTATAAGTGTCCAGAGGGGAAGTGCCCGTATAAAAGGAGGTGGGCAGTAATGTGATCTCAGAGTCTTCCGGGGTGGAATGACTCAATAAAATCTTCTGTTTTCAGGCCTCGTCAGTTTCAATAGAATTCTCGAGCTTTCGATGGCTAGTTCCTCCTGACAACGAGGGCGGAGCTAGCCATCGAAAGGTCTAGAATTTTATTAGAATTGACACGCCTTGAAAACCGAGAAGATTTTATGCAGTAATGTGGTGTCAGTAGAGAATCAATAACAGGATTATGCGTCGGTCATGAGAACTCAGTGACTTCGATGGCAGACCAGTAATTTTACGATACCTGTGTAACAAATCCATCACGGACATTTGAATCCTTCTAAGCAGACCAAATTAACTGTTGGTGGTATAGTTGTGAAGTGGAAACACAAAGGATTAACGACAGCTAAACTAAAAGAAGGCACATCTTACGTGCTGCCATATACAGACCGTCAAGCAATGTAATTGTTAAAAATTACACGAAATTTTGAAGTTGCAGCAGAGCCATCGACGTACCTCCGTGGATGTCAGAGAGACCTTTACCGGGTGACCTTACCTAAGATCAGATCACTTTCCTTAGAATCAAGTGAACTTAGCTACAGGCGCCAGGCAACAGATAACTAGTTTAATTATTAAACTGGAACGACCCCAGAATACTTGAAAAACGGGTACTTTAACTCACAAGGTGACAAAATATTTTCATCAAACTAATGAATGAAAAACTGTCACTATAAGCCCTATTTAATACAATTAGCTGAAGACTTCAAGTTAAACACATGGGCTCAAGGGTATAAAATCATTACGTTCATTAAATGATAGGACCAGTTACAATGGAATTAAAATATCAGGCCTTGATAAAGTCAGATAATGAGGCTGAGGCGAATATATTAAAGGATTAAGTTACCAGAAGTCGCACATTGATTGCTGAATGTTGATAAGTGAGGAAAGAAATACGGGAAGAATCATACATGCACGTACTATCTTGAATCAACTCATGTTGAGTTCGACATTGCTAATAAATATACATGGGTTTCAATTATAAAAATCCTAACGTCTATCTGGAAATTCCGCACACATCCTATCATTTGATTTGCGAGTGCTGCAGTGCTCACCATACTTAGCATTACCGGTGCCTGTGGTGGCTGAAAATCCCAAGGCATGTGGCCTGCACAAAAGGCTGCTCTCCCTCAGATTCTGGAATCGAAATCCTTTCCTCTGCTGGATAATCCTCTGTCGAGTCTCGGACGGAAGTAATTTCCATACAGCGCTCCCACCAAGGAGCTGAATTTTTACTGTTTTCTGATTGTGAGCCTTATGCATGATTTTTGGTACCAATTACAGTGATTCTACCGAGTTGTGACCAGTCAGGTCTGTTATAATAGTGCAACAATGTCGCTTCCGTATTTAGATTTAAGGTAATTAACCAGTCGAAAAAAAAATGGTTCTGAGCACTATGGGACTCAACTGCTGAGGTCATAAGTCCCCTAGAACTTAGAACTACTTAAACCTAACTAACCTAAGGACAACACAAACAGCCATGCCCGAGGCAGGATTCGAACCTGCGACCGTAGCAGTCGCGCGGTTCCAGATTGTAGCGCCAGAACCGCTCGGCCACCAGCGGCCGGCTTAACCAGTCGTCTGGGCTTTTAGAGCTGAAGTTCAGAACCAAGCACCTTCTAACTCGCTTCATCTCTTCTGTTTCGCGTTTTAGCCAACCAGGCTTCCCCATGCACACACAGCGATTTCAGTTCTCCTATTCCAGAAATTATTTATGGTATCCAACGTCAGATGCTCTTGTTGTTTTTTACCTGTGTCAACAACGAGGCAATTAACTTGGTGCCGGTCAAAAGGCTGCAAGTGCCGCGTTTTTAAACACAAATGAGACCCTACCTTGCACTGACGCAGCCTCCCCCCCCCCCCCCCACCAAAAAAAAAATCACTGAATTCTCGTGGCACGTCTCTTTGGCACCAGTGGACTGCCTATGCTAAAAATACTGTACAACTTTCCGCAGTTTAGGATCCAAGACAGAGGATGCCTCTCCAGCAAAGCTTGGCCCTCACGCCATATACTGGTCCCAAGTTGCTACCTCTTATCCTACTTTCCTTGGGGTGTGTCCTCTGCAAAAGCCTGCGGCCCCTCTTAAGGGTCAGATCCTGACTCTCTCTGCCCTGCTTAATTGGTATCTGCTCAGCTCGCACTACATTTAAATAGACTTCTAGAAGAAAAATTTAATGTGATAAAATAGTAATTAGGTATGGCAATAACTGGGCAATGGCCTTGCCGCAGTGGATACACTGGTTCCCGTGAGATCACCGAAGTTAAGCGCTGTCGGGCGTGGTCGGCACTTAGATTGGTGACCATGCAGGCCGCCATGCGCTGTTGCCGTATTTCGGGGTGCACTCAGCCTCGTGATGCAAATTGAGGAGCTACTCGACCGAATAGTAGCGGCTTCGGTCAAGAATACCATCATAACGATCGGGAGAGCGGTTTGCTGAGCCCATGCCCCTCCTATCCGCATCCTCCACTGAGGATGACACAGCGGTGGGATGGTCCCGGTAGGCCACTCGTTGCCTGACGACGGAGTGCTTTTTATGGCAATTACTGACATCAGCACTAATCACGCTTATACTCTTATAACTATCTCGGGGATGAGTTAGATGGGCTGGATTTATTATTTGTTAGAGTCTGATTAAGGAACATGGCAGTGTCAACAAAACATGTAAGCGGAATGAATCTTTCGTGAGTTTCAAAGTGGTACTAGCCATCCAACTAGTACAATGGCTGCATGAAAGGAGTCAGAAATATTGCTTAAGCTAACATTTTCGTAGTGAATGTTAAGCCATGCTCGTGGAGACGTAAAGAATGATGCCAGTGCAGACTGATGAAACACACTATATCCTGTGGCAGTCCAGTGGAAGGCTTTCTATTTGGACGAAGCTATCTGCCGTCATGTATAGCATTGAGGAAGTGGTGTAACGGTGTGAGGTGTTTTCATGCTTGGGATATGTTCCCTTTATTTCGCGTTAAGGAAACGCTTCATGCGGAAGGTTATGATACATTTTACAGAGTTGTGTACCGCGTACGGTCAAGGAAGATTTCGGTGACGATAACTGTTGGTAACAGCATGACAATGCATTCTGTAATACAGCATTGCTACGACTAAACAGTTTGTGGGCAGTAACATTCCGAAAATGAACTGTCCTGCCTACTTTGGAATGAATTAGAACGCCTGGTTCGCTTCACGCCCCACCGTCCAACTTTCCCCATTTCGGCTTTTGACGAAAAATGTGCTCCTATTCTTCCACGGACATTCAGACAGCTCGTTGAATGTCTCCTCACCAAAGCCCAAGGCGTCATAGAGGCAAAGGGTTGACACACCAGTATAAAAGTCCATTAACAAGTGTCTGCATACGTTTGCTCAGACTGTGCGTCCCTACTCTACATACTTCCAAACCAAACATGTATTTTGATTTTAATTTTTGTATCAAGCTGTCAAGGTTGCCGCCTAACGGCCACCTTAGACAAACCTCGAAATGATAAAAAATCATTACACAGAATGCCTAGGCTGCAGACTGAGGGGGGGGGGGGTTAGTCTTAAGCAGTAAGTAGGTTTCCGACAATTATAAACAAGTTAGACTCCAGTATTACTGAGATTAAGACGCTTACAAGGTAAGACTGATAGAGAAAACAGGAAACACTGCAAGAAGATCTGCGCATTTCGTTACGGGTTAGTTTCGTAAGCGAGGAAGAACCTGGGAGATGCTTATCGAACACAAGTAGCAGACTCATCAAGAAGAGCATGGTGCTCCACGGTATAGTGTACCATTAAAGTTCATTGGGCGTCAACGCGTTCGATTCTCGTACGTATATTTCGTGGAAAGACTACAAATCTAAAATTGATGCAACTTTTCTCATACGGTGACACCTTTCGGAAATGGAACATCAAAGAATGTAGCGACAGTGGACATTGAGTCATTTGTGCGCTTTAAGTATGAAGATGCATTCCTGTGTTTTATAAAAACAATGTCCTAATGTACTGCAGCCATAGTGGCATCGTCAAATGTTAAATGCAAAATCAGCACCAAAAAGCCACTATGGCTGCAGTACATTAGGACATTGTTTTTATAATTCACAGGTATGCCTCTTCATAGTTAAGGCGCAAAAATGTATATATATATATATATATATGTCAGTAGTACTTTTCATTATGATCTATTTATTGTTTAGAAGCTGTAGCCAATCTGCGAGTGTATTTATGTTTTTCCCATATTTTTTGCTACAGAACTGAAGATGGTCATTATAGACTGAAACCGGTAATCTGTGAACAAAAGGTCTGTGACCATAGATGCAAATTAAAGGAAATTTATTCTGTATACGTGTCACTGTTTTATTCACAACAATGTCACAGCTTGGGAAAATCAGTCTTGTGAAATTATAGAACGTGCATTGTTGTGTACTGTTTTCTTCACTCCGAAGAACAATGTAGTTCCCCACGCTAGTCTGTTCTGTGCAGGTCTCTTAACATCTGAATAACTACTGCATTCTACATACATCTGAAACTGCTTAGTGTAGTCGAGGATTGGTCTCCCCTCACGTTACCCCCCCCCCCCCTCCCCCTTTCATTTCTCTCCACCACCAAATAGGCCTTTCCTTGACGCCTGAGGATGTGTCCTATCAGTCTGTCCTATAGCCAGATTGTGTCATAAGTATCTTTCCTCAGTAATTCCATTCAGACCTCCTTATTAGTTATTCGATCTACCTACCTTATCTTCACCATACTTTTGCAGCTACTCATTTCAAAAACTTCATGTTACGCTGAAACCTCACTCTGAGTAAAAAGTACACTTGACCAAAACAGAAAAAAGTTGTAGGAAGCAATTTCAAATACCTTGAACGTAGGATTTCATTACGAAATGAGATAGTACAAATCGAGTTTTCCATTTAGAATATAGGGTAGCCACTACAACATTGGACTCACATAGACAGTGTTCGGATATTCCCTTTACAAAGTTCTTGGTCTTGTAAGTACATAAAATTTTGAACAAATTTACCGTTTCCGTTGTACAACGGATTCAGTTCAAATATGTAACAGGTCCTCGTCTGCTGAGGCAAAGAGAAAAGAGTGGTTTGTGCTGTTGTGGAATAGGGTGGACAAGATGACATGTGCTACGTCACAGGTCGATTGACTTCACCTAACGTCGGCCTTGGTACAAGACTCCTCTAGAGACAAAGGAGGATCTGCTGGCACGAGTTCTGGCCACCGCACTAGAAACTGAAGAGATATCAGATTGGATGGAGAGTGTGTGCTTCATAGGTACAATGTTTGTAACGAAGTTAGTGGTCGCCGCAACGAGCCGCCGTTGTAATGCATCAATACCAATCTGTACCTACGGCAAGCTGGATTCTTTTTTGTTTCAGAATAATGTACACACGTAATGTCTAAGTGTTATTACAAAAGAACGTCTTTAAGTGATAAATAGATGTTTCGTTACGTTTTATTTCAAACTGTTACCTAATCATTGTACTTAATCAGTCCAAATTCAATTCCTCAAGCAAAAGTGGATGAGTTAGACATCTGAATTGAAACCGTCGTAGAACAGAAACGGTACGTTTCCGAATGTAGGTTCCTATTCGAAATATTGTGCACTCACTCCGCTCTATAAGTCTTAGAAGTCTGTAACGGGAATTTCCGAACACCATCGCACCTTCATTATCTTCATCCATACCTGGTTTCCACAAATCATTTTAGGTGAACAGTGGGATGGATCCATCGAAATATCATCCACTACTAACATAGCATTCAATTTTAGAGTTACAGGAAGCGTTTGCATGTCGTCTAGTGATGATGAGAGCGGATTATGCACTGGTTGCTTTAAATTAAACAAACGATATCCGTACAACTTCTACGCTCAAATCTGTGCGATTGGACAGAACGAAAGCTCCTCCCACACAGCATAAAAGCATCTAAAATAACATTAGCAGGACCAAGGAAAACGCTATCACTGGACTAGGAAACCAGATACAACAATGCTGAATCAGTTTAATCGTACACAGATTTTATAAAATCTGGCTCTGTCAACCTACGATATATTATGACATCAATTTCACGTAGACACTATTCCTTTTACACTGTTATATGAACTAGTACGTCCAAGGCCTGTAATTGTTTAATAGATGAAAAGAGTAATGCTGCATATTCATAGTGAATGAAACATTTCTCTTTCTTTCAACACTTCAGTCTTACCAGAGGTTTTATGTTGCCCGCAACGAATCCTTCGTCCGTGTAGACTTCTCCAGCTGAGAGTAGTATTCGTACTCAAATTCCTAAATTATTTATTAGACATATCCCGATATCTGTATTCCGCTACAACTGTCGCCCTACAGCTCCCTCTGATACAGTGGAAGTTGTAAACACATATCCCATCAGCCCGTCTTTCTTGTTAGTGCTCTCCATAATTTCTTTCCTTACCAATACTACGAAGAACCTCAGCCGGCCTAAGTGGCCGAGCCGTTCTAGGCGCTACAGTCTGGAACCGCGCGACCGCTACGGTCGCAGGCTCGAATCCTGCCTCGGGCACGGATGTGTATGATGTCCTTAGGTTAGTTAGCCTTAAGTAGTTCTGTTCTAGATGACTGATGACCTCAGCAGTTAAGTCCCATAGTGCTCAGAGCCATTTGAGCCATTTTTTGGAGAACCTCATTTCTTATTTTAACAGTCCACCTAATATTGAACATCCCTCAACGGCACTAAGTCTCAGAAACTTCGATTCCCTTCCTTTCCGATTTCGCACAGTCCATATTTCATTTCTAAACAATGCTGTACTCCTTGAGGTCATACTCAGAAATTTCTTCTTCGAAACGCCTATTTTTTGTACTAATAGACTTCTTTTGGTAAGGAGTGCTGTATTTGCTTGGCCTAACCTTATTTCTATATCCTGCTAGCTTGGTCCATCACTGTTATGTTGCTTCCATGACAGCAGATTTCATTAACTTCATCTACTACGTTGTCCACAATTTTGATATTAAGTTTATCACTAATTATGCTACTAATTAGTGTCTATCTTCGGTCAACCTTCAGGCCATTTTCTGTACACAGACTGTTTATTCCATTGAAAGTGTCCAGTAATTATCCTTGGCTTTCACTGATGATAGCAATATGGATAGCCAATTAGATCATTGATGTCTTCCTAAATTTTAATCATCCTCCTGAATCTTTCTCTTATTTCTGTCATTTCTCCTTCGGTATATGGGCTAAGAAGTATGAGCGAAATACTGTATCTCTGCCTACCACAGTTTTTAATACAAGCATTTCTTTCTTGGTCTTCCATTCTCATTTTTCCCTTTTGATTTTTGTGCATATTGTATGTTACCCGTCTTCCCATGTGACGTAGAAGAATTTTCCTGAGAATTTCGACCATGTTGCACCATTTTACATAATGGGACATTTTTTTATATTACGGCAAATCCTATAATCGTGTTCCGATTTTGGTTGCGTTTTGCCTCCACCTTCAAGCGCAATGTTAGACGTGCTAAAACGTCCCAATATGTTGTCATAAAATGCAGTTCGACGAAATATATATGAGACTGTGTAAAATAAGCAGAACACGTCATGTGAACGTATGGAAAAACTTATCATCAAAAGTAATTAATTTTGTGAAACTTATTAACATACCGAACGATATACGTCTGTAAACATATTATGGTAACTGTATTAATGAAAATCATTATCCATGAGTTTTTTATTTATAGAGGCGACAATGTACTCTCCCCTTCTCTTGTTCGTCGTCTCTCTTGTTCTCTGATTCTCGTAGATATGATAACAACTTACGTAGCCATATCAGGTCCGCAACCGTATATGTAATGAATTAACTGTTAAAATAATTGTTTGAAAGTGCTTATTTCAGCCTTTATTCCGTAGTTTTGTGTGCCCTGTGTCAAATATTTGCATTATTTCAGCATTCATAGCAGGCTGTCAGAAAAGCAATCAAGCAGTGGCTTATCGACCATATTGTAGCTATTAAGCGGCAAAATTCAATTTAAACCTTTTTGTTTCCAGAACCACTCATATCAGCGCAACAAATAGTAACACTTTCTTTCACAGGACTAGGCGGGCCTGACACAGCGAATATTTTCTGGTTTTTCCAAGCAGGTGGACTTGTGATATTGCCCTGGCTACATGTAACGAAGAGTCATTACAATTAATTTCTCAGTTAAATATTACAAGAGCAACTAAATGAGAACTGAAGTTCATCCGAACTGTTTTCTCTTTCATTTCGGTGAGATTTTCACGTAGAACTTTGTGTTATAATGTCTGTCTACGACGTAACATGTTTGTTAGGACATGCCACAGATGTGTGTTATACTAGTTAAGACAAAAAATACTATTAACTGCAATAATTCCTTACAAGATTCAGGGAAATAATCCACTTGAAAGTTAGAAACGGCACGTTACGTATGTAGACTTAAACTCAATGAAAATACATTAGCCGCAATTTCTATTAACAGTTGCATACCAACGCACTATTTTGCACAGGCCAATGTTGATGGGAGGGGTCAGCAACTGACCCCACTTTCTCTATCTACGATAAACCGTATGATTTAAGTATGAAATATTTTTGGTAGACTAGAATTTAAAAATATTTATTATTATTACTGGAAAAGGGCTTCTGGGACGTTTTTAATAAAAAATATTCCTTATAAAAGTCTTTAAAAAATTATAAAAATGATTTTACATTTATTTATGTTAATTTAACAACTGCAAGAGCTACTCGGATTCACATTCAGAATACTTTACGAAATGAACTACTACTTCTTTCTTGGTGTGTGCAGGGTAGATATACTTCTTGCAAGAAGTGCCAGCCATCATGTAGTTTCGGTTCTTGCTTCCGGCACGTAAGTAGCAGCGTCCTTTCTTTGCCAGATTATCCCCAGTTGCACGTGTTACTTTCCGTCGTGGCTCTGTAATTATGTTTCCTCTGCTTACAGCACTCGATGTTGATTACACTCATACCCAAAAGTTGATAACGTTTTAGTGTATTTTGAGTGTAGGCCGACAGCGTTTTGAGCTCGTCTTTTCATGTTGAGATCGCAAAGTTCCAGAACAAGATCCTTTAGGTACTTCTTTCTTCTGGAACTCTTCGTCGGGTGATTCTTTTCCCATTCCTTGCGTGTATCTTGAAATATAACATAACGAATTCTATGCTACAATGCCAATCAAGCTGCAAAACACCGCCCTTGTCCATCGACGCGTTGCTCGACGGCAGCTGTACTTTCTTACACACTTATCGATTGTAACCACTCCAGACTTTGTACAGTTGTAGAATAGGATGATGTCTGGCTTTTCTTCCGTCGCATTCATGTCGTGATGTAGCGTTGACAATACTGTAACAACCTTTCCTTTCTTATGCACATAACTGACTAAAGTGGCATCTTCACTAAACGCAAACCGGCCTGTTCCCGGTGTAACTTCTTTTTAAAGAAACATGACGCTTTTCTGTAGGAACACCGCGTTTGTCACTTCGAATAGTACCACCTATAGTTAGTTTTTCTTTCGAAAGATCGGACGCTAGTGGAAAGGAAACATTTCTTCCTGATTGTTTCAAGTCAGACATTTCAATCAACCTTCTATTTCAGAGCCACTGTTATGATCCAGCATAGGGATCCGCAGCGAAGCAGTATTTCGTATTTGAGTCACATAACATGTTAACTTCTATTCCATATTTTCCTGGTTTTGGTAGAATACTATTATAGCCTGAATGGACATCGTCCATGGAAGGTCACAATTTCTTCATCTACCGTATGTGACTCACAAGGATTATAAAACTCAACAAATTTATTAACTGTCATGTTCCATATATCCGTGATAGGAGCAAATTTGTCGATCTGTTCGAGTTAGAGCATCGTTAAAGGGTAGGCTTTTTAGTGAGAGCCTCCGTCTATGCTCCAAAAATAGTGATCGGTATATCGGAACGTTTTCTTTACTAAATATATCACTTTCGCTGTCATGGTTCTGTCTATGGATTCCACAGTTCAAAATAATTCCAATTGCTGACACAATTTATTCTCCTTCAAATGCTTTCAAATTTTTCACGAAAATATCTTCAGATGATTCCCTAACATTGCCTAACTTTCGTTGGTATGCATCGAAATGTTATCCAAGATGTTATCATCAAGGTACATGAGAATAGCTTTACCTGGTGTATCATGTTTTTTTTCCCTGGCTTTGTTCCTTCAGGGGTCCTGATTACGTCAGCAGCAAACCTCCTCCTTTGATTAACTTGATGATCTGTCTTTCGCATCATACCTCATGAATCTACAATGTCTTTTTCAATGTGATCAGTTTGTGCATTCGACCTTGGTCACCTTCTTGTTGCTAGCATATCTACAAAAATGTGAAAGCAGAACCGAACACTAGCACACAAGATACTCATCTACCGAGACAGACATCCTAATGTACTCCAAAATTTCTGCAAAAAGTAATGAAAATCAGTATGTACCCTGTTCATTTTTATCCAACTCGCTGCTGTCAGAAGCTAATTGATCTGGATTTTAGATGACCACATCTTCAGTTTCATTGCTTGAAAATTCAGATAGTCCCCCAATAAACTCATCGTCTGGATTCTCCAGCAACTTTCTTATTTTTTCATCTGTCAGTTTCATCTTTCTGTATATTCTGTCAGTATGCCACAGAGATATTAGCTTCCCCTCACCACACTGTTTACCGGTTGATTGCGGGTGGTGACGGTTGAGCTGATACACCTTCAATTACAACAGTCACTGTAACTCGACAATGAATGTGAACCAAAAGCTCTTCTTAATATCAATTGTAGTAAGAATCATTAAGATAAATGTCATGTGTGTATTAAATAAAATACTGAACACAACGGGAGTTGTAGCCCAAAAATTACGTTGGAGTCGGTTATCGAACCCTCCCGCCCATTCGTACGTAACTGTCGATGAATTTTAACTACGGCTCGCCTAAAAAGGTAAATAATAACCATAAGTAATAATTAGTAATCACTGAAACATTGTCTCATTAACAATAAGATTTTAGAGACGTAATACTAATTCACTAGAGCTTCTACCTTGCCGAAAGTCAAACTGATTGTCATCTAAGGGGCCGTAAGTTTTCTTTTCTATTGGTTTGTAAATGATTCTTGTTATCAACTGATGTTTAGCTGTTAAACAGACTGCCTGATAATCCTTCCACTGCTCTACTCGTCCAATCTTCGGGACTGTGTGGAAAATATTAACATATGTCTTCAGACTTGTAGATTATAAACACGAATTTGGTTGTTGTTTGGTTATCATATCACCCAAATATTTTAGCAATTCCGAAGGAAGGTTCTCAATATCTTCCGCTTTATTTTGTCTCTGATCTTCCAAAGCTCTGTTAAACTTTGGCTATACTGGATCCCGTATATCTTCCGCACTGATTCTCTTTTTTTCTTCTATGACGTAATTAGATAGTTCCTCCACTCTGTAGATGTCTTTAGTGTACCATTTCCACTGATCTCTCCCGTGAGTTAACTGTGGAATTCCTCTTGCATTCTTAACGTACAGGCCTTTCCATTTAATTACATTGAAGGTTGTTTTGACGTTTCTCTATGCTGAATGAGTTCTTACAATGACTACTTCTTTTCTGTTTCCATACATTTTATTCCGCAGATATTTCACCCAATGTATTACATTCCTAAGTGAGTTATACTGCTGTATTCCCATCTCTACACAAAGATTTTTGATCTTCCTTCGTTCATCGATCAAGATAAATATTTCTTATGTTACCCAAGGCTTCCCCATAGGCACCTTCTTTCACTTGAATCTTTCTGACAGTTCTTTTTAGAGATGTCCATTCTTCTTCAACTAAAATATCAGCTGTGGCATTTATTAACTCATTAGGTACAGCATCATACACAGTCCACACTCCTTCATGTTACCTCCTGTTAAATGCCTGAATAACCGCCTTTAGCTGTGTGCACGTGCAAGAATAGAGTCAAAGAGGATCTACTGTATAATGCACCGACAGGGATGTGCAGCCATGCTGACTCGAGCGCCGTGCACAGTTGCGCAACGTTTCACGGTTGAGGCTCTAAGGCACGAATGTTAGTTGACAAGGTACTGTTTCTGAAATTTTTAGTATGAGTGAAAGGAACACTTTACGGTTTCAGTGCACACTGTGATATGCAATGAAGTGGCTTTCCCTGCTATGACTATTTCTAAATGTTCTCGGGTACTCAGCAGGTTGGCGTCTTCCAAATGATGAGGTATTTCGCTATTCTGACTTGCTATTTTCTTCATGCGGTCCTGATGACTGATTTGTGTTTCACTGGGAGTCGTCATTTATACTCTCTCCCTCCCGCTGTCGAGATCATGTCAGTGTTAGGAATGCGCCACCAATGTAGAACTTAGCGGGCTTGGTGGAGGGTAATAAAATGTACTAATCAAACCCACCTGACTATCTTAGTAACTGGCAGAATGCTGAATTTAATTTCAATACCTACTCGAGTAGAAGGGTGCCGCTTTCTCCATTTACAAGGGCGGGTAGCGTGGCAACGGCCATCTGGTGTTTGTGAAACGCTGCGAGCGCCAAAAACCCAGATATTTCACAATCATGAAAAGGCAGTCAAGGACATCCTTGCTAATTCGATGTCGTTGGTACATACTGTTATTATCCAAATCAAATTTATATTGAGGTGACGTGGGAAGAAGGGTTGGTTAGCCACGAATAAAAATAACAGAACTCTAGCAACCTCCAAATGCAATTGAGAGACGCTATGTCCTCTAATAAACGGCAGTTTCAACAGCTGGAAATTTATTGCTACTGTTGTATCTGGAACCTACTGTTTAATATGAGATCACACGAAAACAGTAGTATCAGCCAAACGTCCGCCCTTACGTGTCCTGTATGATTGCTCTGTGAGCCATATTAAATATAATTCTTCTTACATATCACGAACTCACACATTTGGTCGTTTTGTATAGGTAAAAAAAGGACAAGTAATATGTATAGAAACTGTAACTTGCATTAATCAATTTTCCATTGCCATGCGTCTGCTCATAATTAAGAGAACAAAGGCTCAGGATTCAGCACTTTCATAATGCGACCAGTCGGCCACCTGTTTCGATAAACTTAGAGGACACGAGCATTAGAAATGCCAAGCCATACGTGGAAATCACTTTACCATCATGCTGAGACAACATAATGACTTGAGAACCCGGGTCTAACATCGTTCTAATAACCGTCACATTGAGATATGATACGTCTGCACACAATCAATGTCACTTCCTACCCGTGCACATTACTGTGTGTAATATTTGCGGAATAACCTGTTGCTACTCAGATGCAATTTCGGATATTCGATACACTGTCCTAAAAGTGAAAGTACTCCGAAAGCACTATATTACATCACAAAATGAACATTTTGCTCTAGCGTTCGTATACGCGGCCTACCTCTCAGGCAGCCGCTGTCGAGACTTTTCACCGAGCTTGGAGCCTCCCCCCCCCCCCCTCCCCGGAATATAGCCTTCCGTGGCCCTGAGCAACAGTGAATAAATACGCTTTTGAAAATGAAGGAAAGCATATGACTAGAGTCAAAGGAATCTGACGAGATAGGTATTTTCCTCTCTTAGCTTCTTTAGATCACAATTAAAATTAATAGTAGGCCTAATTAACCCTAGGACTATTTTAGGGCTTTGTTGTATATCTCAACCTATCGCAAAGCAGACTAGTAGGGGGATACCCTTTCGGCATCGTCATTCCGCTTTCTCTTAAGCTGTCGGGAAGATACTTCTGGAAGAATTCAGATATTTTCTGTCATTCCGCTCAAACGCCTCGGCCATATTACTCGCAGCTACTTCACTCTTACCTTCCCGCTCTGCGCCGTTTTTACCGATTGAGATAGAGAACCTTAAAAAGTACGCATGATAAAATTTAAGGTTTTAATATTTCACAAGAGAATCAAACAAAACTTGGGATGAAATTTGAACAATCTCTAGGACAAGGAATAAAATACGTGAGGCTATTTCTGGAGTTCTGTATGGGTGAGATAATAATGTTTTATGTATAGAAGTTAAAATGAAGGCTTTTTGACGTATCGAAAGTAAGAGGGAAATTGGACACAAAGAGTAACGTGATCACGACCGAGAATCAGCTGCAGCGAAATTTCACTCACAAAAAACAATCCCTCCCGCTCCCCCTTCCTCGCCACTCGCACGTAAACACAAACACACACGTTCACATACAGGGGACCCGATTGACACAGTGACTGGCTTTCCCCATCCGTGCGGTCCCAGTTCCTCTTTCTGTCCCCGGTCCGCGTTTTGTTACACACATACACACACATACACCTGGAAGGGCGTGTCTTTTGGCCGTCGCGTGTGTTAGTTTCCCGTCCGGTTCCAATAAACATCAGTCGGCGTTACTTTGAACGGGCGTGATTCACAGGCTCCATTATTCGATTGAGCCGGGCGCTATTGTTTCAAAATTGCTGATTCCGGCTGACCGGCAGCGGACGGGCTCGCAATTGCTTTCGCAGAATTGGATTAGCATTCCGGCGTTCATTTTCCTTCTCCCGTGTGTCGCCTGCGCATCACCGCTCGCCACTGCCGGCACACTGGATCGCGCGGATACAGCTTTAATTTTGCGCGGACAATTAATCTGGTCACATCGATCGCCTAGCAGTCCAGCCGCCCATCTGGTCTGCAGCCACTTTGTCTGCTATCCGCACTCGCAATTAAAATAGTAACGTAATCCTGACGATGTGACTGCCAGCCGAAACGTCACTTGTTCCACAATTGTCACAGTCAAGTACACACTGTGGAAGCTCGTCTCTTGTGTCTTGCGGTTGTGAGTACATCGGGAAAAAAGTTTTCTTTTTCCTTTTTGTAGGTTTATCAAGCTTCAGGTTGGTTTGCTGCGGCTGACCACAAATTTCTCTGTGCCAACCTCTTCATCGAAGAGTCTGATCGTGTTTTATCATTATATGCACAGCTATGCTGACAACCGCAAAGATTTCCATATCCTGTGTATTCTACACTGACTTATCAACGAAAACAGGCTCTCATTCTTCTCCCCAACCTTAACACTCTTATCTCAATAACACGTTAGAAACAACTGCCCTCATTAGTGCAAAATGGTTTTTAGGCGGTTATCCATCTGTATCGGCGAATGCGGGCTGGTTCCCCTTATTCCGTGGTGAGTAATGGCGGTGTACGTGTAGCTGAGGCGAAATAAGAGGAACCAGCCCGCATTCGCCGATACAGATGGAAAACCGCCTAAAAACCATTCTTATCAGCAACATGGACGCATGAGATGCTAATGTGATTGTGCAATAATTCATGCAATTGCCGGCTCCTGCAATTTTCGGAAAGGTGTGAATGATGTTTCCTCAAAAGCCTAATGTTATGTCGACAAGGCCATACAGTCTACACATCAACGTGAATAGTCGTTTTGCTGCCACTTCGGGAATGATTTTAGAAATTCCGATAGAATGTTATCTGTCAATTTTTCCGTATTTGATTTTAAGTCTTTCAAGTGTTGTTGTTGTTGTGGTCTTCAGTCCTGAGACTGGTTTGATGCAGCTCTCCATGCTACTCTATCCTGTGCAAGCTTCTTCATCTCCCAGTACCTACTGCAACCTACATCCTCCTGAATCTGCTTAGTGTATTGATCTCTTGGTCTCCCTCTACGATTTTTACCCTCCACGCTGCCCTCCAATGCTAAATTTGTGATCCCTTGATGCCTCAAAACATGTCCTACCAACCGATCCCTTCTTCTAGTCAAGTTGTGCCACAAACTTCTCTTCTCCCCAATCCTATTCAATACCTCCTCATTAGTTACGTGATCTACCCACCTTATCTTCAGCATTCTTCTGTAGCACCACATTTCGAAAGCTTCTATTCTCTTCTTGTCCAAACTGGTTATCGTCCATGTTTCACTTCCATACAAGTCTTTCAAAGATCTTGTAAATTCTGATCCTCACATTGGATCCCCTATCTTTGCCCTGTTTCGTCTTCTATGACGTCATCAGACATGTCCTCCCACTCAGAAAGGCCGTCAGTGTACTTATTCAACCTATTCACTCTCTCCTCTGTCTTTAACAGTGGATTTTCCAGTGACTCTTGATGTTATCGCCCTTGCTTTTACTTTTCTGTATTCTGAGTCATTGTTTCCGACCATCTTTACATTTTCGATTTCTTCTCATTTTTCATGTAACAATTTCACCTCAGCTTCCCTGCAGTTCCTATTTATTTCATTCCTACGTCACTTTCATCTCTGTATTTCTGAATTCCCCTGAATAGTTTCGTGCTTCCATTTTTCTTCGATCAACTGGAGTATTTCTTCTGTTATCCATGGTTTCTTTGCAGTTGGCTTCCCAGTACCTACGTTTTTCTCTCCAACATCTCTGACAGCCCTGTTTATAAATGTCGATTCCTTCTCAACTGAAATGCCTGCTAATCTATTCATTATTGTCGCAGCTATAGTCTCAGAGAACTTAAGTCATATCTCTTCATTCCTTCGTGCTTCTGTATCACTCTTTCTTCCTCAATGATTCTTTGTGACTAGTTCCTTCAACTTCAGGCTACTCTTCATTATTATTAAATTGTGAGCAGAGTGTATATCTTATTATGGGTACGCTTTACAATCCAGCATTCGATTTCTAAATCTCTGTCTAACCGTGATGGAGTCTGAAACCTTTCCTTAACTCCCTGTCTTTTCCTCCTCCTCTTGTGATTCTTGAATAGAATATTCGCTGTTACTAGCTGAAATTTATTGCAGAAAATTAATTTTTCTCCTTTCTCATTCCTACTACCAAGTAAATATTCTCTCGTAGCCCTTCCTTTTATTCCTTCTCCTACAACCACTTCACAATCTCCATGACTCGCAGATTTTCATCTCCCTTTACGCACTGAATTACCCGTTCAGTACCTGCGTGTACTACGTCTCTCTCTTCAACTAATGTTTGCGACGTCAGCACGTATACCTGAACTATTTTTGTCGGTGTTGATCTGCTGTCGATTGTGATGAAAACAATACTATCACAGAACTGTTGGCAGTGGCTCACTCTCTGCCCTAACTTCCTACTCATAACGAATCCTATTCCGTTATACCACTTCTTGGTGCTGATGATTTTAGCCTATGCCCATCTTTGTTTTATTTCCATTACATGTCACTTGTCTCCACTATATCCGGATTGACCCTCGGCATTTCACTTTTCAGATTTTCTAAGTTACCTACCACGTTCAAACTTCCGACACTCTACGCGTCGGCTGGTAGAACGTTATCCTATCGTTGTTTATTTAGTATTTTTATCATAGTTCCCTTCCCCTTGGGAGATCCCTCCCAGAGATCCCAATGGGGACTAGACCGGAATCTTTTGCCAATGGAGAGATAATCTTGACTCTTTTTCCATTAGAGGCCACATGTCCCATGGATACACTTTATGTGTCTGTAACTCAGCGGTTCCCGTTACCTTCTGTATCCTCATGTTGTTGATCATTTATGATACTTCCACATTTAATGGGGAGTTTCCCATCTCAGAGGCAACAGAGTTCCATGAAATTCTGTCCGCTCCTCCACTCTGTTTACATGGTCGTTGGCAGAACTAACCCTGACTTATTATGCCTAAAGTCGTCAGCCGCTATTGCTGATGACATTTTTTCAAAATTTAGGAAGTGGTGGTGGTTCGAACCGAGTACCGGGGGCATTGTGATTACAAATCAAAGACGCTACCACTTTTTTCTAATATGGTACCCAGAATATTTTCGTTTACAGGGAAAGATATTACCTTCTTTTCTTTTTTGGTGGGTGTATCTCCTTATCTAAATGCAATCTCCAAAATAAGAAAAGAAGAAACTAAAATAAAATGTACCTCTACTTGCCACCGCCACTTTGGCCCTACCATAAAAAATTAGCTAACCCTCTTCAGATGTTGCCCCTAACTGTTCCCAAACTACTCCCAAGGCGATAGGCCCGAGACGGTAATTTTATTTATTTGTATATTTATTTTTAGTACATGATTATAAAGAACAAACGTGTACAAATGATAATTCTACGGGGTGTTCAAAAAGTCTCCCCGCAGTGTCCTATGATTTTTAGCCGCGCGTGCTGCAGTATCGTTGGGCATTTATTGTTTCGTTGAAAAATATGGGACCCACAATCCGACGTCTAGAAACTGCAATCCAAACTCCTATTTCTACAGAATGAAGTGGTTCCTCATGAATACACAATGGATTTACAGTACTCCACATACGAGAATTTTACGAGTTCATGGACCCGGATAAATAAAACCACGCCTTATCAGTGAAAAAATTTCATTAAGATCATCCCTTCCATTCTGTTAAACGAAAGCTTTGAACCGTTGACAATAATGCAGTTTCTTGCCATGATCAGTATTTTTCAGTTAATGCACGACTGTCACTTTGTATGGGAAAAGTTCTAATTTTTTCCTTACAGCTGTGTGGGCCGTTCCGATCCTAACATCGATTTCCTGGGTGAGTTTTCTTACTGACTTCTTGGAACTCATGGACATATTATCGGAAATATCGAGTAGTTTATCCTCAGGCAAAACGCTAGGACGACCACTTCTCGGGGCATCTGTCACTGAAACCGTACTTCCAAATTTATTAATCAAATCTCGCACAGTATCGTGATATGATAGTGTTGCCTCCGGGAAATTAAATATTTGACGAACTGAAACTGTGTACTTGTTCGACTAAAAACAGACGTTCTTCAATGGTTCGCATTTTAACACTGACAAAACCAAAACAAACGAACAAAAGAACTAAAGGTTCACGTCAACACGTAACGACACACACCAACGATACTAATGACGCTGGCTGAGATAAATGAATCAGTGGAATGTTAGGATAGTCCACTTGAAGGGAAGTAAGCGAGGCAGACGGACAATCATACGGCACGCACGGCTAACAATCATACGGCACTGCGGTGAGACTTTTTGAACACCCCATATAATACATAATGTTACAAAAAATTTCGTTCAAAGCGTAAATTAAAATAACTTTGTACTATGCCTTGCTTTATTTCAGCTAAAAGATACTTTCTTCAAGTAACGGTGCACCTGGAGTTTTAATGACCACTGCCACTGGCGTTCTCTATCTTCTACAACATTGCCTAAAGTTTTTACTACAGGCTCATGCTGCATCACTAATGTTTGAGTGAATGCAGCGTTCCATAAATTAGCCAGTCTCTTTCCTTCTCTTCGGTATGCAAGGCATGCAGTTCAAGTCATTCCGTCTTCGATGTGATGCTGCGTGGAGCGCCACACTGAGCTGGGCATTCCACAGCCAGCGGAGGACTTACGAAACCTTAGACAACGGGCCATCCCTTTTGCAAGGTTACGCCTAGATATTTATGCGACGTGACTGCTTCTAGGAACACACTACTAATGCTGTATTCGAACGTTATGGATTTGTTTTTCGTACACATTTGCATTAACTTACATTTTTCCACATTTAGAGGTAGCTGCCATTCATTACACCACCTAGTAATTTTGTCCAAGTCATCTTGCATCATTCTACAGTCACCCAACGACGACATCCTCCCGTACACCACATCATCATCAGCCAAGTGCCGCAGATGGTAGCTCACTCGGTCCGTCAGATCATTTATGTATATAAAAGGTACAGATGTTCAATCACACTTCCTTGGACACCCCTGTCTCTGATGAGAACTCGCCGTGGAGGGCAATGTATTGGATTCTCTTATTTAATCTTCGAGCCACTCACATATCTGGCAGTATTTCGTATTCATACCTTCGTTAACAGTGTGCAGTGGGGAACAGTGCCAAGTGCTTTTCGGAAATCTAGTGATACGGAATCTGTCTGTTGACCTTCATCCATAGTTCGCAGGAAATCGTGTGAGAAAAGGGCAAGCTGAGTTTCACAGGAGCGATTCCTTCAGAAACCAAGTTGATTGGTGGACAGAAGATTTTCCCCTCTCAAGAAAATTTATTTTATTCGAATTGAGAATGTCTTTTAGAATTCTGCGGCAAACAAGTGTTAAAGACATTGTTCGATAATTTCGCAGGTCCGTTCTTTTACCCATCTTGTACACGGTAGTCACCTGCACTATTTTCCAGTCGCTTGGGAAAGGCAACTTTTACTTTCAACTCTTTCAGTTGTTTCTCTACGCCAGGTATGCTTACTACTTTACTTTTGCTTTCTTCTACTGACACACCAGATATGTCAAAGATTGACTGGATGGAAGCTTCAGACCTACTTAGCGATTTTTCGTAACACCAGAATTTTGTCGGGTTCTCGGAAAACTCTTTGGCTAAGCGATGATGGTGGTTATTGCAATCGTCACGCACCGATTTTTTTACAAATTCATGAATTCCGATTATCTTTTGCCTGTTGTTATTTGCGTGTTCTCTTTTAAACCAAGAGTGCAACAGCCTTTGCTTTCTCAACATTTTACAGATTTCCTTGTTAAACGACGTGTGTCTTTTCCGTCCTTAATCCAATTACTCGACACATTGTTCTTCATAGCACTATTAACAGTCCGTTTAAACTTTGTCAATAATTGCTCTACGTCCATAACAATTCCTTTATGTCCATCATACTGGAACTAAATTATTCGCTTCATTCTCTAAGGTGGTTGCTATCGACTGCTTATCTAGCTTATTTAGCTAGTATACTCTCCAAACCTTGACTGACCTATTAACTTTAGAAACCAATGTCACATTGACGACAATAAGTTCATTAATCCGTGCTTCTATACTGACATCGTCGGTAAGGTCAGGCCGGTTCGTAGCTACAATGTCTAAAGTATTTTCATGGTGTGTCCGCTGAGGAACTAGCTGCTCAAGACAGTTTTCGAAAAACGTGATCAAAACAAATTTGATCAAACTAACTTTAAAAGCTGTTTGCCTGTACCACCAGCAATGAATCGAGAGACTTCATTGTCTCTACTCGGTAGGTTAAAATCACCTCCAACTAATGATGTGAATATTCTCACGCTGCCAACGTAGAATTTCTTTGAACGACTAAAACTGTTGCAACGGAATCGGGTGACTGATTCAAACATCTAACAAATAACTTGATTTCATCTGGACCTGTTATAAAAGACCAAATAACTTTACTGTTACTTCAAATTCGAGTTCAATAGAGACAATATTTAAGTCAGTTGCAATGCAAACTCCCCTCCTATGGTGCCTAATTGGTCTTTTCAATATGTGTTTCATCAATCTTAAATATCTCAGAGCTTTCTATTTCGGGCGTTCTGCGAGTCGGTGCGTGGAATTCAGGCGTTTGAACGTGGCAGGAAAGCTGGAAAATCTGTAAATTGAAATGCTAAGGCTCAATCTGTAGTAGGGTCGGTAAAGTGAAATGAGAAGAACTCAAATATTTCTGATCATATGAGGACAGTAGACTGAAGAGCCAAAGAAACTGGTACACCTACCTAATACCGTGTAGGGCCTCCGCGAGCACGTAGATGTGCCGCAACACGACGTGGTATGGACTCGACAAATGTCTGAAGTAGTGCTGGAGGTAATCGACACCATCATCCCTGCAGGGCTGTCCTAAAATCGGTAAGAGTGCGAGGGGTGGAGATCTCTTCTGAATACCACCTGCGAGGAATCCCAGATATGCTCAATAATGATCATGTCTTGGTAGTTTGGTGGCCAGCGGATGTGTTCAAGCTCAGAATAGTGCCTCTGGAGCGACTCTGTAGCAATTCTGGACGTGTGGGGTGTCGCATTATCCTACAGGAATTCCCCGTCGGAATGCACAATGGACATGAATGGACACACGTGATCATACAGTACGTGTCACCTCTCAGATTCGTTTCTAGACTATCAGGGGTACCATCTCACTCCACCTGCACACGCCCCACACCATTACAGAGCCGCTACCGGCTTGAAAAGTACCCTGCTGACATACATGATCCATGGATTCTTGAGGTTCTCTCCATACCCGTACACGTCCATCCGCTCGATACAATCTGAAACGAGATTCGTCCAATCAGGCAACATGTTTCCAGTCCTCGAAAGTCCAATGTCGATGTTGACGGGCCCACGCGAGGCATAATGCTTTGTTTCGTGCAGTCATCAAGAGTACACGAGTGGGACTTCGGCTCCCAAAGCCCATATCGATGATGTTTCTTTGTATGGTTCGCACGCTGACACTTGTTGATGGCCCAGCATTGAAATCTGTAGCAGTTTGTGGGAGGGTTGCACTTCTGTGACGTTGAACGGTTATCTTTAGTCGTCGTTGATCCCGTTCTTGCAGGATCTTTTTCTTGCCGCAGTGATGATGGAGATTTGATGTTTTACAGGATTCCTGGTATTCAAATTACACTCGTTAAATGGTCGTACGGGAAAATCCTCACTCCATCGCTACCTTGGAGATTCTCTGTCCCATCGCTCGTGCGCCGACTTTAACACCACGTTCAAACTAACTTAGATCTTGATAAACTGCCGTTGTGGCAGCAGAAACCGATCTAACAACTGCGCCACACGCTTGTTGTCTTATCTAGGCATTGTCGGCCGCAGTGCCGAATTCTGCCTCTTTACGTATCACAGTATTTGTATACGCGTGCCTATACCAGTTTCTTTGACCAACAGTGTATATATCAACAGCAGCAGAAAATGGTAAATGGATGTAGGATTCGTTATGAATAGGAAGGTAAGACAAAGAGTGAGTTTCTGTGAACTGTTCATTGACAGGGTTGTCCTCATCAGAACCGACGGCAAACAGAGATAGGCGCAGTATATGAGGATATTGAACGAATAATTCTGTTCGTAAAAGGAGACAAAAATCGAATTGTCATTTGGGGTTTGAATGATGTTGTAGGGGAAGGAGTAGGAGAAAGGGTTACAGGAGAATATGGGCTCGGTTTTAGCGATGAGAGAGGAGAAAGACTATTTGAGTTCCGCAATAAATCCCAACTAGTAGCAGGGAATACTGTGTTCAAGAAACACAAAGGAGATATACATGGCAACGGCCGGAAGATACAGGATGTTTTCCGTTATATTCATCTTTGTCACGCAGAAATTCTGAAATCAGATATTAGATTGTAAAGCGTGTCCAGGGGCAGCTATAGATTATGATCACAATTCAGTAATGATGAAGAGCCGGTTGGAGTTTTTGAGATTAGTCAGGAAGATTGACTTCACATAACAGTTGGACACGGAAGTTCTAAGGAATGGAGAGATACGGTTGAAATTCTCTGAGATCTATAAATATAGCGACAGTGAAAAGCCCAGAAGGTGAAAACACGTCTTTAAAGAGGCAATCACTGAAGTAGAACAGGAAAAGGTAAGTGATGGTAACTGAGAGAAACCATAAGTATGTAAGGTGTCAGGCAAATCCAACACCTTCCATCAAAACCCTGACATGATAAGCAAATCCAGTAGTATGTCACATAGCTCCGAATAAACCGTGACATTAAATTAACCAAAGTAATAAGAGTAACGAGTGAGCAAATGGAATACCACAGACTAACACAAGAATGCCTAAATGCATGTCATACCTTCCCACCGTGAGACAGACGCAGTTCCGAGAGGAGCAACGAAAACAGAAGCCGAGAGCAGAACCGTGTTAAGCTGGAATGCCCTTCAATAAGGGACGGACACCCACGTCTCCAGCTAACCGCTAGGACCACCCCAGCCGCAAGTTTTAGCGTGAGACTTTTTCGCATCTCTGTTACGTCAGGACCACCCCCCAGCAAATGTTAAAAGATAGAGCCCACCAGAAGAACAGTATAGATCTTACAATAACACTAAAAGGAACACACCAGCTGCAAGTTTCAGCGTGAGACTTTTTCGCGTCTCTGTTACATTGCAAACTTTAAAAACATTGCCCCACCAGGAAAAGTATAACGTTTCTCATTGGATAGACAGAATTTTTGTAGGCGGAGCTTAAGGTTAACATTGAGACCCTGACTGGTCAGATGAAAACACAGCCAGATACTTTTTTTAAACCAACTTCGGTAAATTGTAGTAAGGAGAAGTTAGGAGAGAGTTGCTTCCGAGACGGCGAGGTGAGCGGAGCTGTGCTGCCCGCCGCCCCCTGACGAACACCGACAAGGTAATGAACGCACGCGATGCCATCATAACAGCGCATAAAGCTTCACTCAGAACTGCAGAGGTCTCATCTGTTACACCCTCTTTTTGCGTAATACTAGTGTCGATCGTCAATTAAAGCTCATGGTGTTCACATTTGCCACTTGAAGTAAAAATCTGAAACGCAATGATTTTTCTGTTATATAGTTATTGAGAAGCCACATCAGCCACTGTAATTTACGACAAGTTAGATAAGTAATTAAAGATAATTGAGGGTCACTGTAGACCATTTTGATAGTTTTCTCTCTTGTGAAACTTAATTTAAACCTAGATTATAGATGTGATATGGCATAGGTCATCCTTCGATCCATTGTAGAACTTGGAAACCCACTCAGGGAATATTCGTTCACATTTTTTTTGAACGCAGTTGGTTTTTATCATCCTGTATTAAAACATTTCCTTTTATCAATAGTGCAATTTATAAACAATGTTTTGTGAGTAGAATAAAATTTCCAATGGTAAACTTAACTGCTTTTTCGACGTTATTTTACCAGCGAACTATAGATAGGAAAGCCTTGAACCCCTTCCACTAAATGTAGTTAGTATTAAGATTGTTTTACAGGGAGTGCAGTGGAGCTGACACTGAAATCATTAAGTATTTGGTTATATCATCGCTAGTCTCACTGAACTCTTCTGAACTCTACATGTCATGTGTGGTCTGGCGTCTCCTTACCAGCAACAGGTCCCAGGTTCAAACTAGGGAAATTCCTAAAAAACACACTCAGAGCATCATTGCGCGAAAGTGGTAGGGAGACAGGATATAGAACAAACAGACACCACGCAGAATGTTAGAAGTAACAGAAAAAATACTTCGGTTTATCGACGAAAGAAGGAAGTACAAAAATGTTCAGGGAAAATTAGGCATACAGAAGAGCAAGTCATTTAGAAATGAAATCAAGGAAGCGCATGGAAGCTAACGAGAAGGGGCTGCAAGAAAAATGTGAATTACCAGAAAGATAAATGATTATCGACAGGACACACAGCGTACAGAAAAGTCAAAACAACCTTTCATGAGGTTAAAAGCAAGGACGGTATCATTAAGAGTGCAATTGGAACTCTACTGAGAAAGCGGGTAGCTAAAAAGAGTTCATTGAAGGCCACTGCTGGGTTGCAATTTGTCAGATGACGTGACAGAAGAAGAAGAAGAAGAAGAAAAAGGAAGAAGTCGATAAGAAAGAGATAGGGGATCCAGTGTTAGGATCATGGTTTAAAAGAGCTTTGGAAGACTTAAGATCAAATAAGTCAGAAGGGGAATATAACATTCCACTGGAATTTCTAAGAGCATGGGGCAAGTGGCAACAAAACGGCTCTTCACGCTGGTGTATTGCATATAGGAGACTCACAATATACGATCAAACGTACGGAAAAACGTCTTCCAATCAGGTCCAACAACTGCAAGAGAAAACAAGTGCAAGATTTATCGCACAGTCAGCTTAACAGCTTGTGCGTCCGCGTTGCTGACAAGAATAATATGCGTAAAAATAGAAAATAAAACTGAGAATTCGTTAGATAACGATACGTTATGATTTAGGAAGTATAAAGTCACCAGAGAGGCATTTCTGACGTTGCGGTTGGTAACTGAGGCAAGACTGAAGAAAAATGAAGCCATGTTCGTAGGGTCTGTCGACCTGGAAAAAGCGTTCTACATTGTAAAATAAACCAAGAGGCGACACTATGAACGGAAGACAATGAATGACGTGCTCAGATTAAAATGGACATAGGACAGGCTATAGTCTTGGCCCCTCCCATTCGGTCTATAGATCAAAGAAGCAATTACGGAAATAAAAGAAAGACTGAAGAGTGAGATTAAAATTTAGGGTGAAATAAAGTCAACGAGAAGATTTTCTAGTCATTGGTCAGTGAAAATAAAGAAGAATTACAGGATCTTCTGAATGGAATGAGCAGCCTAATCAACAAAGAAAATGAAATGAGTGTAAATCGAAGTAAGCCAAAAGTGGAAAAAAGATAAAAAAAAGCGGCAGAAATAAGAATAAAGACTAAGTAATTAAGATTGATGATCACAAACTAAACGAAATTGAGAAATTCTTCTACCTACTCAGCAAAGTAACCCAAGACCGACGGAGCAAGGAGGACATAAAAAGTAAACTAGCACTGGCAAAAAGAGCATTCCTGGGCAACAGAAATCTAATAGTATCAAACATCTTAATATGAGGAAGATATTTCTGGGATCTTATGTTTGGGGCACATTAGTAAGTTTTACAGATACTTGTACAATGGGAAACCGGAAAAGAAGAGAATCGAAGCATTTGAGATGTGATGTTGCAGAATAATGTTGGAAATTAGGTGGGTGGGTAAGGTAAGTAATGGGAAACTTGTTTGCAGAATCGGCGAGGAAAGAAATATATGGAAAACTTCGACAAGAAGAAGGGATAAGAATGTAGAAAATCCGTTAGAACATCAGTGAATAAATTCCATGGTATCAGAGGGAGCTGAGAGGGTAAAAATAGTAGGGGGAGGGAAGAGACTGGAATATTTCCAGCATATAATTGAGGTTGTAGTTGCAAATGTTACTCCGAGATGAAGAAGTTGGCACAGGCGAAGAATTTATGATGTCACAAGGTAGAAGGCTGATTTGACGATTCTTTTGCCTATTATTGAGAACTAAGTCCTGTGTTTTTGGATTTTGTAGTTAATGAGACCTAGATCAGTGTGTATTTAAGAAAATTCTCACATCCTGCAGGAATTTGTAATTTCATTTTGTTGACCATGTGAAAGAGATACCCTTGCTTCCCTCATGTGCACAATAGACCACTGAGCGTCTGGAGGTGTGTTTGAACTGATTAGTTACACTGGTCAACTGTGAAAATGCTTCGGAGATGAAGTAGCCGATTGTTACTAATTTCAAGGAGCTGACAAGAACATGACATTAGTTTCTGATGATTGGTTCGGGTTTCAAAGAAATACAGTATCGCCGGATTTGCCCAAGTGTGCAAAATAAGAGTTCACGACAACAGCAGTTGTCTGTTTATTTAATAAACATCCATTGTTTGGCGGTCAGCTACATCACCACTAATACCGGTAGCACTACAATACTGCCAAAGAAAATCAGCAGTGTCAACAGTGAAGTCAGTTTGGCAGGTTTGCCACTAATATAGTGGTTTCTTCAGTGGGTAAAATCTTCCTAAATTTACATTTATTATATGGTAGTTTAGGGGTTTATAAACAACTGTTATGGGTGTCAATATATTTTTTATACTGAAAATATAATAGTTTGAAGATTATTTTATCAGCATTTGGTGGTTTTGCCTGAAATTAATTAGCATTACTTTAGTTTGTATAAGAACTTCGGCAGGAAAAATATGTTGTGTAATGTTCTTGTGCAGATACAATTAGCATTTCCAGAGATGTTCATGGTGCTAGCCAAAAGTGTTCACTGTGCACAGAAAATTAATGTTTGCAACGATGTGACCCTTGACCATCAAAGAAGTAATTTCTTGAATTTCTTGGCCATCAGAAAAACAAGGCCTATCAGAAGTTGTATGTTTGTATCGTCGTAGTGAGAATTAGCACTTGCAAATGCGATCGCGGTGGCATGTTTGGCGAGTCAGTGTTTATCTATACTGACTAGAAACACGTCGCGTAAACGTGTGAACAATGCGGACAGTACTGTTGTTTGTGGTGAGCCATTATTTTCCAATGAAACACGGAACTTCACGACAATCTTAAAAAAAGCCTACAATTTCTATTTTGGTTGTAGAGTGGAAAAGAGGTGGGCACCACAATACTGTTGTAATACATGTTCTACAAACTTGCAGAAGTGGCTGCATGGCAAAATACCAACATGCTGTTTGACGTAAATTGCTGCTTTTGCATGATTCCTCAATTGGACTATCATTTATCCGAATATCCTTGCAGCTATTCACCCTGCGCCTGAAGAATTACCTGTTCCACAACCTCCCGCATCTTACTCCAGTGGTTCATCCGACAAAGAGCAAGAATTTTAAGCTTTCTGAGAGAGCAAGAAGTAGCTTCCAATCACCCGTATATCCAATTACAAAATGACTGATATATAAAGAAAAACACTTGGTGTACAAAACTTCTTCTGAATGTTTAACAGTAATATAACCCACAATGTAGCATCTATATTCTGGCTTGAGCCTTAATGCTTTGCAATGCTGTTTCATTTTCTGAATAGTTGTAAACCAGAAGATAGTAGCAATCGGATGACAATTTTTCAGAGAGACAGACGACAGGAAATAAATCTCACTAAATCTGTCCGCTTGCCATTACGCGTATCAGTAATAACAATGCACAACGGAGTACATCATGTCGATGTATACACCATCTTTTGCTTGGTGAACCGTTAATCACGTCTGCGTCAGTCCTCTACCGACGAATAAGAGAAAAGGTATAATATGTAGGCAACTCAATTTCCAAGTAGAACAACAGTATTAAACTACGAAATTCTGTACGTCTCCAATATGTACTCCATGGACTTGATCGTCTGTCGAGGAGATTATTGGCTCTGCTTTCGGTGCAAGGGGCGCAGAACGCTGTCTTTGAAGTTAACGAACTTTCGCAGGCAATTCGCCACTACGGCTAGAGGTACTTCCAGAGTTTCTTTCCGCGAAGAATGCAATAAAGCTAGCAAATTGCTCTCTTTTCGGAGAGGATAACTGCGTCTAACATGTCATTCGATTTTTGAACGACAAGGGGGAGAATGTTTACGCGGACCTAAAGCGGTGAGTAGGAGGGAGATGAATTTCGTTTTGAAGCTCACATCAAATGAGAATGGTTTGTTTTTGTTATGTCTTTGGACTCGTTCGGAATATGTTCATTAGCACCTGTATTCTTTACTATGGCCGTAACTTAAAAAGTAGAAACGGAAAACATTAACACAATGAGAGAAGCAATGCTCCTTAAGTACGCTAGAGCAGTATTGTTTTTATAAGGTGATTGAGATTCGCAACAGTAAACGTAGTGATTTATGATCTTTCTCTCTTTGTCCTTTGCCTCTCTGGTATTTCACAATTTGAATATATCTGCTCAGGTGCATTCAAGATAGCTGTTACCTCAGTATCACACGGTGTAGATTCATTTGAAACGTTGAAACGTCCCCTTTTGAAAAATTATATACGAGACTGTGCTTAACCTGACACACAATATTTTTAGCGCAATGCAATCTGACTTTCAAAAATCCCTACAAAAGAATGGCCCTGACTAACATTAACCTATACCTTTCACAAATCACTTACCTCACCAAAAATCTTCGTTACTCGAACTACTGCAAAACAGCGAGCGCCACTACTGCCAGCTAAATAAAAGATTCAAACTACGGAAGGCACTAACTACTGATAGGCATAGTTAGGAAATGAAAGATTTTAGTAGAGAGCAAACAATGTATTTACCTTAATAGTCATCAAAAGTCATAATATATATAGGAGTTCATAACATCCATTCCTACAAATATCAAAACTCCGCCATTTCTCTCCCCACATCCACCACTGCTGGCGGCTCACCTCCAACTGCGCAACGCTACGCGCTGTTCACATCCAGCTTCCGCTGCCCAACACTACAATGGCAGACAACAATGCAAACTAGCCACAGACTGCACACAGCACAGCCAGTGATTTTCATACAGAGCGCTACGTAACGTTGCCATTAAGAAAACATAAACAGCCTACTTACATAGCCCCCATGCTCCCAACAAAAAATTTTACAAATTGTTTTGGGCTGTGGCCAATATAGAATTGAAAAATCTTTTCATAATTGTAGTGAGAAAGATATCAAATGCACACACTTATTAATACAACGTTGGTCAAAAGCTAAAATTTTCTCACAGTCCATAAAGACAGTCCTGATAATTCATCACAGTAAAATTGCAGTTTTTTTTCTCAAAGTCTGAGCAGTAAAAGACAATGCACACGGAAGTAGTGGATTTCCATGCAGTCTTGAAGAAGTAGTGTTGTCCTTCCAACGGAAAGACAGTGCTGACTCTTGACATGCTGACAGGTAATGGGCCACAACAGAGCAAACCCACAGAAGAGTCATTCGACGTTTTGATGAATATTGGTAGGTAGGTCATCACAGAGTAGACCCACTGTAGTCCTGGTAGAGATTACGGTATTGGTGGGCCACCAGAGGTGCAGACCCACTGCAGTCCTTGTAGAAATAATGGTAATGGTGTGCCATCAAAGATGCAGACCCACTGTAGTCCTTGTAGAGACGGCAAGCAGCCATCTGTTGCAACTGTGCAAGTGCACAATCACCATCGAAGTGTCTTGCAGAGAATATAGCAAGCCCATAACCACCACTTGTGCACTCACAAAGTTTTTGAAATTGTCCTTAGAACCAGCAGTGCTGTTATCCAGTCCCTTGCTGAATTATTAACACACGTGCAAACACTAACAGTCCCTACTTCTCACATATTGTCCATATACTATGACCAACAGAAACGTGTGCAGTGAAATGTAACTTAATTTGAAGAACTGGTGTCTATACAATTATAACATAAGAATACAATTACAAAGGTACAAAATACATCATTAAAGAACATAACAATACAGATAACATTTGTAGTAAAACAGGCTTTACAAAAGAATAGAAATAGAGATATACATCAGTGTTACAGGAATTATGACATAAATAAATATATAAAAGATCAGAATAATTGTTGAAACATCAACTTCACACATGAGCATTAAAACAGAACAGAATTAATAATATCTAACATCTTTACAAAGTAAATAACATATTATCAATGCAAATTATATTTGAGGATAACAATATTCCTCCTCATAGTTCATGTAGCTGAGTATTAGAAAAATTCTACAACATAAGTCTTATCATATAAACATATAAAGACAGGAAGAACATAAATACACAAGGGTACACAAACACATAGTGGGATAACACAAGGAAAGGACAGAGTTTGTTTTACTGCAGTATTTTGCAAACAAAACTTTCTTTACTTCTCGGAGATCTCCCTTCGTTCTTCATTATTTCCAAAAAGTCCTATGTATACCTGCTTTCTGTACTTTACTCGTATAACCTCTCACTGCATTTCTTCAAATTCATCACAACTCATTTTCTTATATAGTCTACCCCCTCGTAAGCTTAAATCTACTGAGCTCAGATGCTAAACTAAGGGACAACGCAATGTAGCAGCACAAAACAATTAACACAAATAGCAATGACAAAAAATTCAAATTGGCAAAGCAATTGCAATATTACAACTAACATAAGGCACTGTGCAGCAAACAAGAAAAATAAATCCGTAGTAAAACTGGCTTAACAGCGTAATACAAAGTCAAATTCAGTAACACTATGCCTGGGAAACAGCAGCAGCAAATGCAATAACTTATACCTAAATATGACATAGCTCAAGCAGAAAAAATATTACAGTAAAAATGGCCATGTTTAATACCTATGTCACATCTTAACACTAGAGTGATGCATCACTGTAACTTGCTCTAGCAGACAAGTTACCAAGTCACTGACAAAAATTATGTATGCAATTCCTGTGAAGTGGAAATGTCTTTTTGTGCTCCCTCATTTTTTTGGAGTACATCCATCATAAAGTTATATTTTACTGGATCTGTAGACATAAAATATTTATATTAGTACATCCATAAAATTTTATTTTAACCAATGCTGCAGTACAGCTAGGCACTAGATATTAAACAAATTGAGCGATCTCTCAACTAGAAAGACAATAGATGTAAAAATGTTTCTCATCATTTCATTAGGCATTTTAGTAAACATAATAAATTAAGAGCTCCACAGTATAATCATATGTTTTCAAATTTGAGCGTGTCGTATTTGCGATGCTTTCTAGAAAGGAATGTCAATAGCGAGGATAATGGCCTCCCTGTTTTTTCTACCTGTGCCTCTGAAAAGGCACACATATATGGCTTTTTCTCCAGGTGTCTGAACAGCTGGGTGCCCACGACGTATTACGTGCAGGTGGTCACTTAACTTTCTTACGGAAATATTTACGACAGCAGTTTCCGCTACAGTGACAGTCTCATATAAAACTATTTCACAGGTCAAGAATTTGCGTTACAAATCTGTAGAAACAAAATCCCATTGATATAACAGTGTCCAAAAAATTTTCGTCGGCATTGTAATACATTCACGCATTTACATACATTTCATAACTCTAAAAGTACGATTCTTGGTTTCCAACAACCTTTTTCACAAACCAGAGCCCCTAACCACTACTCACTATTCCTTACCTTATTCGTCGACACTTCTTCAATATTTCATCATAACAGATACGTGGCATAATCAAATAACTCATATAGCATCAGCTTATTGATCATAAACATACCGCAACAGCATAATACACATAGTCATCGTAATAATAACATCATAACACCTCAGTCAACTCTCAAAATCGTCGTAGCTTCCTCCAATAACCTAAAAAAAATTCTCTGCTCATTTCAATAGTGTCATCTACCTCAAATGTACTTTAAAAATCATGCTCCCATACCAAATACATCATTCAAAGCTCACATAGTGTCACAATGGTTCCAAAAAAATATGAACAGTTCACAAATTACAGACGAAATACAATTTCATAAGTATGAAGTTATCCAACTGTGTAATTGCGTAAACATCTGTCACTGACGTAGTAAAAAAAAAGTTCGTCTCTCTCAGTTAAGTAATCAGATAGCTGTGTAATTCTGTGTTGGAGAAATATGGTACCGATGTGTAAAGTTGTATAAGCAAATACATATTAGCTAGGGCTCCTTGTGTTTGCCAAACACATGGTACACAAAGTAAGCGTGTACCCCCCTGAGGATGAATGTAATTATATCCTCAGGTGTTATAGATTACAGCAATGGAATAAAATGTATCACAGAAAACCTTTGTATCATTGTACTTCAAATATCTTTAAAAATAAATTATTTAAGTACAAAATTAATCACTCAAATACGTGTCCTGTAGCGCTAAATGTGCGTCTTGCTGTAAGATAATCTCTGTGGAAGTGTCGTAGTTATCGTCCTCCGAAAGCTAAGTTCTGCAGAAGCCAATGTACTTACCTCATGATACACCAAATTTCAAGTAAACCAAAATGTTGCATTAAAATCTCATTAGCAGTACTGGTAAATGTTCTAAGTGTGTGAGCCTTATAGTCGTTACGTAATCGTGCAACTAACAAGCAAGAATGTACAAATAACAACATTGTGTCGTCTGTTCACTATAACAATGCATTAATAATTCCTGTTGAAATAAGTTCTCTTGGTTCTTGTCTGGATATTTAACTTCAAACATTGTTGCATATTAACAGATTCTAAGTCTGACAAAGACTACTAGCAATGTAAAGTGAAAAGTTTTATGGCAAAGACAAAGTTAAAAAGCAGATTATCTCTCAATAAGCGGTTTTACATGTGAAGTGTAGTGCAATCCTTTACTCTTCCTAGTACACAGAGTTTCAACTTTAACGCAATTATCATGTGGTATCCGTCGGTAAAGAATACTGGAATTTTTCTCAAGGTTAGCGTGTATGCTATTTTTCCCTGAGCCAGCCGGCGCAGGTGGATGCCTGCGGTGCGAGTCATTGTCTGTTTCTTTGTTGGCGCGCGCAGTTTTTGGGATTAGGAGACCGAACTTCTACAAATTCACCTTGCCGAGAAGGCTCTGCCCTGTTTGAAGCTCGCCAGTTCTGATGCAATTCAGGTCCGTCGTTACGATTATATCGTCTGTTGTCATGTCGGTAGATTCCATAGTTTCTTTCTTGTCGGTCACATGGTGGAGAGTTTCTCCCTGAATCGTAACTGCGCTCTGGACCGTTGCATCTGAAGTTATTCTGTCTCCCTTGATAATAATTATTTTGGTTCCCATATTGCCTGTTTCTCTGATTGTCTCTGTGATAGTCATTACCGTGGAGAGGTGATCTTTCCCTGTAATTATTACTACTCTGCCAACGGTTTTCATATGGGTGGTGTCTGTTTCGGTCACGATTTACGTTGAAAGAATAGCCTTGTCGTATATTATTTCTGTCATCACGGAATTGTGACAGATGTGATCTGTAATTGTTGTACTCCTGTTTTCGCGTTCCCCGATTGTCAGTGTCAATTTCCAGTTCTTTTAACAGTCCCTGAAAAGCTTCAATCTCGTCTTTGCAACGTCCTGCCAAAATAATATGTCGTAAATGTTCAGGTAATTTGATTAAGCAAATGCGGATGAGTTCTGAGGGGCTGTATGGGTTTGACAGGTACTGATTCTTGTGCAACATGTCTTCAAAATATTTCACAAGACTGGAAAATTCAGATTGTTCGAACTGTTTCATCATTATGATGCTATGTTTTACTCGGTCTTGTGTAGTTTGAGACCAATATGCTGAGAGGAAGGCACGGTAAAATTCTCCTTCACTGTGACAATCGTGAATGACCGATCGCATTCTCACAGCTGGTTCATTCTCTAAATAGCCACACATAAATTCTAATCTGTGCTCTAATGACCAGTTGGAAGGAAAACAATGAGAGAATTGATGGAGCCACGCTTGTGGATGAATGTCATTGGCAGAATTCTTCAACGTTTTGAATTTACGTGTAGTAATGAACAGCTTATAGTCAAAATCATCGTGTCGGCGAGTAGCATATCGGTCATTGTTACGTCGTGTCGGCGGTTCCATCTCAAAATTCTGTGCACCTTGCCAATTTCTTTCATAATTTCCGAAATGCCCTGTGTTATTATTTTGTGGCTTTTCCGTATTTCTAAGTTCCTCTTCCCGTGTTGGAGCGCGAGTGTCCTCTGAAATATGAAATTTTTGTATTACTTGTGCCAACCGATCTTGTACTTCCCGGATTTCTCTTTTGTAGTGCGTATTAATTTCATCCTGATTTTCTTTGAATTTCTTAATTTGTTCATACTCTTCTGTGTCAGTGATGGCTGCAGGTCTTGTGTCATTCAGATCATCATCTACCTTTGCAGATAAATTAGTGAACTGATCCGAAAGTTCTGCTTCTTTCTCCGATAGGGTACTTATTTCCTCAGTGTGTTTTTCTGAACCAAGTTTCAGAGTGTCCATTTGTGTTGAAATCGTATCTACTGTGTACTTTAAGTTTTCTTGAGTTTTTGCAAGTTGCGTAACCGAATCGATAGATGCAACTGAGTCAATTTTAGCTTGCAAGGTGTCGTGATTTTCATGAACAATAGTTTGCAGTTCTTTTATGGCTGCTTCGTGATTCTGTATTGCATTTTCATGACGCGAAAAAGTAGGTTGGAAGTGCTCACAAATTTGTGTTTTTACGTCATTACAGACTTTTTGACATTTCGATTCGATGTTATGTAACTCAGTAGTTAAATCTTCACGTGTTTGTTCAAGCGTGGTGTCTAACTTTTGAAGATTTTGTTCCATTGTGTCTAACTTTTTAAGATTTTGTTCCACTGTGTCTAACTTTTGAAGATTTTGTTTCATTGTGTCTAACTGTTGCTGTGTTTGTCTCTGGTGTTGTTCTATTGTGTCTAACTTTTGAAGCTTTTGCTGTGTTTGTCTCTGATTTTGTTCCATTTGTTGCATTAGCTGTAATAACAATGCATTAGTGTCTGGAATCTGTTCCTCTACGCTTTTCGGCAGTGCTTTTGCATCGGCAAAATTCACAATTTGACAAACACAAAATGTGTGTTGACTTATTTGAGAAAACGGTGAGGACGCAAAACCTGAATCTACAGTATTTGCAAAATTGTGTCCTGTCATTTCGGATTCCTGAGGCGAGCTATTGCCGAGCGATCGATCGATAATGCTTCCCTGTTCACTAATTGTTTCACTGCCTACACCATTATTTGCAGCCCGCTCCGTTTCCCTACGCACAATTACCAAATTACTACTTTGAACATTAGTTAAATGGTTCAAATGGCTCTGAGCACTATGGGACTTAACATCTATGGTCATCAGTCCCCTAGAACTTAGAACTACTTAAACCTAACCAACCTAAGGACAGCACACAACACCCAGCCATCACGAGGCAGAGAAAATCCCTGACCCCGCCGGGAATCGAACCCGGGAACCCGGGCGTGGGAAGCGAGAACGCTACCGCACGACCACGAGATGCGGGCGAACATTAGTTATTTCATTACATGGTGGCGCTAACACACTGCTTTCGTCTTCACTGTCATTTCTCAGTTTACTTTGGAGCCTAGTATTACGTTATTCACACGCCATTATTGTCACAATATTTCACACGACAACACAGAAAAACACAATTTGAAGAGCAAAAATAAGAGAACACGTTAACATAGCACTGAAAATGATATCTAGTTAATTGCAAGGGCAGCTGCAAAATACTTGGTGCAAATCTACATGCATGCCACACCTGTTTTACTGTACAACAATGAAGGACTGCAACTACAAAGGAGATTCTCTCTACAATTACGTGCTAGCAATAAACAAAATCTACACTAATTACACAAACACAAGAAAAAATCAGAAGATTCCAGTGAGGTATCCTTGGCTAAGGGTCGACATATGAAACGTCCCCTTTTGAAAAATTATATACGAGACTGTGCTTAACCTGACACACAATATATTTAGCGCAACGCAATCTGACTTTCAAAAATCCCTACAAAAGAATGGCCCTGACTAACATTAACCTCTACCTTTCACAAATCACTTACCTCACCAAAAATCTTCGTTACTCGAACTACTGCAAAACAGCGAGCGCCACTACTGCCAGCTAAATAAAAGATTCAAACTACGGAAGGCACTAACTACTGATAGGCATAGTTAGGAAATGAAAGATTTTAGTAGAGAACAAACAATGTATTTACCTTAATAGTCATCAAAAGTCATAATATATATAGGAGTTCATAACATCCATTCTTACAAATATCAAAACTCCGCCATTTCTCTCCCCACATCCACCACTGCTGGCGGCTCACCTCCAACTGCGCAACGCTACGCGCTGTTCACATCCAGCTTCCGCTGCCCAACACTACAATGGCAGACAACAATGCAAACTAGCCACAGACTGCACACAGCACAGCCAGTGATTTTCATACAGAGCGCTACGTAACGTTGCCAATAAGAAAACATAAACAGCCTACTTACACATTTTGTATGTGCATTCTGAGGTCACCAAGCAGACGATGTAGTCTCGCCGCTTCGTGCCACCGTTTACGTAGTTGTGGTGCTCTACTCTTCTAAACTATCATAAAAAATCGGGTAAAACTCTCAATGTTAGGCAGTGTTGTCCTTGTACCTCAATAATCTGAACACTACTCTGGTCATCATCTGTGATCAGAGGGCCCACTACAGCCACGAATGTGGTACATGTCTAAGACTGTGCGACGTGAGTCACCGTCTTTCTCAACATAGGAGTCTTCATTATATTTTGAGGGTGGACAAATCGTTCACAGCTTTTCATCGTACTTGATTACCGAAACTCAATCTCCTTAGGTAATGTTTCACTCTCTTTTGTTTATGCATTGCTTATGTAATTGATTGTTTCAGTGCATGTGAGAGCCTACAGGAAGAAGAGACATCTTTCGTTGGAGAGTTTCTTGCTATTAACCCACGACTGTTAATTTTTATTAAATTATTCTTGGAATATTTTAGCAAGGGAGAAAATCAGCGCAGTTTTTCGCGCCTGGTTTCACACTAATATCACTATTATTAACACTGTCGCCATGGAAATAAAATACCTCAAGTCTTATTGTGGGCGTTTGGACGACGGAATACAAGTTAACGAGGAGGACGTGTTAGGCTCGATAAAAAGGTTAAAAACTAAGTTTAACTTCACCTTTACTATCTGTTGTATAACACATAAGCAATAAAAATTAACTGCACCAAAATCTACATCTACATATATCACTGTAAAGTATTCGTTCCAGAATGACTTTTATCATACAGTGCCATTTAGAAAGGAAGAACGTCTATATTCGCGATCTTACTACACGTGGACAGCAGCACTTGGTCAGACTATTATAATATACTACACACTATATTTAAACTTAAGTAGTCACAACAGCTGTAAACAGGGCCACACTGTTGCTGGTATACTGCTCTCATATATCAAGACAGAGTGGCCTCATGGCGCGTTAGGAAAAGGATCAGGTCTGTGAACTGTTCAAGACGCTTAAAATAGACTGGATTGACTATTACAGAAATGTGAGGGTCCGAAAGAATAGAAGTAGATACCAGTCTTCATAGAATGTATATGATATACATAGATTATCTATTCTATCGCGATATTCCAAGAAACTCAAGACGACATGCACGAACGTATCGCGCTTGCTTGTAATTCTCTTCAGTAGGCACCACTGGAACCAGTAAATAATTCCTTCATTCAACGAGTGCACCAGTGTACCGGTGTCCAAGGTCACCACTTTGACCACCTTTGAATGTTCTACTCCTGGGTAATGGTACGGGAGAGTCAAAGTCAGCGTAACGTTATGAATAGTACTTGCATAAAATATTTTGTGAGTATTCTATTCCTGCCAGCCTAATCCACACAGGTCGTCAATGATATTGTCGTTACTAAATAGTTGTCTGTTTAAATTTATTTCAGTGAAAGTGGATCTGTAACGTTAATTATTTCCATTGGTGCGCATACCAGATCTTAAGAGCTGGTAGTTGCCTAAAACTAACTGTCGGCGACAAAATGCAGCTGCGCGAATGCATAGAGAAATCTGCAAGAATAGTTTTTAAAAAAATGCTCTCTCTGCAACTTATTGCTATCGTAAACTCTATGAACTTTGACGAAAAACTGATTACTTTTAAACTGAAGTCGGTTCCTATGAAATTTAATTAAAGAAAAAATCTATTTTCTACACTATTTGGCTTACAGGGTAACTGCGCAAACTACTCTCGTAGCTGCAGTGTGTCTCGCTAACAGAGCTGCAAACTCTGAGATACACAAAGGTGTTATACGCTCTCTAAAAACAATTTTATCATTCTTGGCTCATTATTTATTATAATGGTTATAAATAAATAGAAAAATAATTGAGGCTTGGGAAGCGGACAACAACTTTGGGTTAACTGAACTTAACATGGATCTCATATCATTTGACTTTATAACATTTAATGAAGTTTCGAAAATAGTTAAGATTTCTCTGTAATCAAGTAACTATAATCGAAGAATTCCTAAATTAAACTTCACATGTATAATCTTTTCTTAAACAAAGTTCCAAAATCTAATTCTTAAATTCATTTCCCTCGCAAATATTCATAAATCCCAACAAAATTATGAAAAACATTATTGATCTGATATCTTATGAACCATAAATGTTGCAGCATCAAAAGACTGCGGCAAATAGAAAAAAAACTTGATCACTACCTGTAACCCATTCTTCACAACGAATATAATCATACCAATGTAAAAATCAATTATTTTTCTCTCCACAATAAATATTCGGTTGACCCATAATGTAATTTTAAAAAGTCTTGATTGCTTCTAAACCAAAACTCGCCAGTGCACATCCAACACCGAAGCTCGACTGTCTGTCCCTTCTCTCCTCTCGATCAACAGATAAATCTTTGCTGAACAGAAATCACTTATAACTCATCTCTGTCCAGCGAAGATTTCTGCTAAGGCTTCTGGCGGATGTCTAAGCAATTCAAACCGCACGAGATTGATTCCAGTATCCAAAACAAGAAGAATTCCTACGAATATTTACCTATACGCCTTTCACTGTTTCTCGGCCTCTTCGGTTACAATTTCGTATAATGATATTTGTAATTAACAGAGATTAGACAGCACAATTCGCTAACGAAGTTAAAACGTACAACAGATAATAACAAATAAAGAAATGATAATTGTAATAGCATGAAAAGATAACACGAATCACAATATTTACAAATTGTTTTGAATCGTCATGTTCAAGGACATTAATAGTCATCGACGAGCGGTTTTAAATCATTGTGCACAAGCGCACAAACAATCCATGACAATTTTTTTAAAATTATTGTACACAGGTGCACCAACGATCCCATAAACATCAGTGTGCTCAAAGGAGCAGCAAGAAAACAAATGTGGCATTATCATTCATTGTAACTGGTTGATTGTTTTACTCTGCACATAGTATGTGAGTCCACTGTTAAGAAATTTTCTACGTCACAAAGATAAAGACAGAACTTCACTGAAAAGTTTTTACACCATTTAAGAATTATGATGCCAGCGTTGAATTATATACGCGGTGTCCCATTTATCTTGACCACCCTAATTAACTGTTTGTCCAGATGCAAATTACAAAATGTTTCAAGCAAACATTCTTTGGCCGTCATGGGGAAATCAATCACCATGATTGCTTTCGTCGTAGCTTTGTATTTTACAACGATATGAACAGCGATATGACTTTCTTAAATGGCACCCTATATTTTTTATTCGGTAATTCATTTCCTCTCCTAAATACTTATTCAAAAATTTGTCACAGTGTACCATTCACTGAGACACAACGTTATTAATTACATAACAAAAAACTGACTTTGAGCCCGGGATTACAAACTCGTTCACTTGCTGGAGTTGTCAGGAAACAAATGAAAATCAAGTAAGAACATAACACAAAATTGACTATGACTCTCCTGTACCATTTCCCAGGAGCAGAACATTCAAAGGTGCTCAAAATGGTGACCTTGGACAACGATACACTGGTGCACTCGTCGAATGAAACAATTATTTGCTGCTTCCAGTGTTGTCTCCTGAAGAGTATTATAAGCAAGCATGATACGTTCGTGCATGTCCTCTGGAGTTGTATAGACAACGTCTTTAATGCATCCCCAAAGAGAAAAGTCCAGAGGATTTACATCAGGAGACCTACCAGGCCAAGTAATTATTCCAGGATTTACATCAGGAGACCTACCAGGCCAAGTAAATGTTCCTCCTCTACCAATCCATCCGACAAGATATCTTCGGTTCAGAACACTCACGTGCTCGCAAGGCATTGTGTGCTGGACATCCATCGTGTTGATGCCACATAAGCATTCCGGTTCTTAGCGGTGCTTCATCCAGAAGAGGAGGAAGAATTCATGTGTGGAAGTTGGCATACGCTGTGCCGTTTAGTCTACTATTGATGAAATAAGGGCCAATAATTGTAGTATCAAGCATCCCACACCCGACGTTAACTGTCCATTGACACTGATGTTCCACCTGTCTAAGCCATCGTGGGTTGTCACTCGACCAATAATGCATCTTCCTTGTATTTACCAGTCCTTTGTTAGAGAAGGAACATTCATTGGTAAATAGAACATTGGAAAAATGTTCGAGTTGGCGAGGATTTGCTCCTGTGCCGACTGACTGAACTGTATACGATTCTGGAAATCATTCCCATGCAATTCTTGATGTAGGTGTACGGGGTAAGGATGGAATCGGTGTCTTGTAATAATACGAAGTACACTGGTTTTTGGAATTCCAATCTCGTGTTCAAGCTGTCGTGTGCTCACATGCGGATTCATAGCAACGGAAGCGAGAACAATAACTTTGACAGTTTGGTCTGTGCGAGTGCTACGACAGTTACGTTGTCGTGGGTTGAAAGTTCCCGTTTCATGAAACGTCGTAACAAGACGAGAAAACATCCGTCGGGAAGGTGGGTTCTTGTCAGGATATCGCTCTCTGTACGGTTACGCTGCCTGCGTAGCATTTCGCCTACCTTCAACAACAACAACAACAACAATACTAAAAGAAACGTTATGTGGGTGCAATTTGTAGGAAGGACAGCCTTTTCTGTATGCCTGCTCTACACAACAGTATTTAAAAGGACTAAACTACTGTACTAAATGTACTCGTACCTAAGAAAACTGTATTGCAATTACTGTTCTGCTACCTTACATTCCCCATGGATGAGTAGCATTTCTATCTTCCATAGGTTGGTCTATATTCTAATCACACAACTCTTTAACTGACGATGGTTGATGGAATGATGGGTGGGCATTCTACTTATGTTTCCATTTGTCCCCTGTCAACGTCAGCACGTGGATGTGTTCCATTACCGCTAGTACCTGTACTAAGCGCTGGGAGCGTCCATTTCAGTTTTGTGTTATGCAGTTAATAACGTTTTTTTTTCAGTGAATGGTACATTGTAATACATTATTGAATAGATATTTAGGAGAGGAAATTAATTACCAGATAAAAAATACAGGGTGCCATAAAGAAGTCATACCATCGTTCATATCTTTGTAAAAATCAAAGCTAGAACGAAGGCAATCATGCTGATTGATGTCCCCCTGACGACTAAGGAACATTTGCTGGAAAGATTTTGTAATGTACATCTAGACAAACAATTATTTAGGGTGGTCAAGGTAAATGGGACACACTGTATATTCAGTGAAAATCAGCGTTAACCTAGGTATACCCAGTAGGGTATACGCAGCACACGACTAAAACAAACTCGTCGAAGTGTGTTTTCAAGTAAATATGTTTGGACGAATGATCAGTACATAAATATTGTATGATTTGCATCAACGTATACGTTTATTTGTAAGAAGGCTAAGATGACATTCAGAGGATGCAGTAATGTTCCATAAATATTCCATTGAGAACTCAAAGCCAGTGTCTATCAGGACAGTAATGTACTGTTCCATAGCAAGTCGGTAACGTAGCATTAGTTCCCCAGATGTGAGTGGAATAACAGTACAAATCAATCTAAGTGATCTAACATATCGTTGTTGTAGAAAAACGTCCATTCGTTGCGTCTCACAGGTAGAAGAGAATGCTTAAATTTTTCAGAGACTCAGCACAAACATAATAAACAAAAATTGTTACAAATTAGAAGACACCTGAGTTACAATAAGAATTCGAATATTCATTTGTTATCATATGGTTAGGTAAAGAAGTACCTAAAGCAACTTCCCATAAAGGATGAGTTTGGTAGTTGCAATGAAGATCAGTCCAACATATATAACTAAATTTGGAAAATCACTGTAAAGGTCGCATTACCATTACACAGTATTCTGCATAAGTAAACATAAATAAATGTTGTATGCATACAGGACATGAACTGAGAATAAAAATCTTAGAATTATCCTACAAATATCTATCGCATTAAATCTACTGAAGTGAAAGGTTCTTTAAGTTGTCTTATTTACAGTGCACAGTAATAAAAAGAAACATAATACTATTTCCTACAAAAATTCCTAGGTCGAGCAACTGCTCAGAAGGATAGTCGGTGCTAAAGGAAATAAAGGTTTGTGGACAAAATTATCGTTGTACCTATTAAAAGAAATTAATTACAGTAAATGTCAGTCGTCAGTCCGCCACAAAACATAATGAAATTGAAAATGTGGCTACAGATACTTATTTTATGCACGTGCTAAACAATCATTATCATCTAAAATAAGTGCTAAGCATACCCCAAACACAAGAAAGACAATGTGGAAAAAAAAAGTCTTATAGCTATATATATAAAGGGTGATCCAATGATAATGACCGGGCCAAATACCTCACGAAATAAGCGTCAAACGAAAAAACTGCAAAGAACGAAGCTTATCTAGCTTGAAGGGGGAAACCAGATGGAACTATGGTTGGGCCGCTAGATGGCGCTGCCATAGGTCAAACGGATATAAACTGCGTTTTTTTTTAAATTAGGAAGCCCCAGTTTTTATTACATATTCGTGTAGTACGCAAGAAAATTTTAATGTTTCAGTTGGACCACTTTTTTCGCTTTGTGATAGATGCCGCTGTAATAGTCACAAACGTATGCCTCACAATTTTATATGAACAGTTGGTAACAGGAAGGTTTTTTAAATTAAAATACAGAATGTAGGTACGTTTGAACATTTCATTTCGGTTGTTGCAATGTGATACATGTACCTTTGGGAACTTACCGTTTCTGAGAACGCATGTTGTCACAGCGTGATTACCTGTAAATACCACGTTATTGCAATAAATGCTCAAAATGATGTCCGTCAACCTCAGTGCATTTGGCAATACGTGTAACGACATTCCTCTCAACAGCGAGTAGTTCGCCTTCCGTAATGTTCGCACATGCGTTGACAACTGTCCCCACAAAAAGAAATCCGGGGACATCAGATCCGGTGAACGTGCTTCGACGACCAATCCACCTGTCATGAAATATGTTATTCAATACCGCTTCAACCGCACGCGAGCTATGTGTCGGACCTCCATCATGTTGGAAGTACATCGCCATTCTGTCATGCAGTGAAACATCTGGTAGTATCTTCGGTAGAACATTAAGTAGAAAATCAGCATACATTCCACCATTTAGATTGCCATCGACAAAATGGGGGCCAATTATCCTTCCTCCCATAATGACGCACCATACATTAACCCGCCAAGTTCGCTGATGTTCCACTTGTCGCAACCATCGTAGATTTTCCGTTCCCCAATAGTGCATATTATGCCGGTTTACGTTACCGCTGTTGGTGTATGACGCTTCGTCGCTAAATAGAACGCGTGCAAAGAATCTGTCATCGTCCCGTAATTTCTCTTGTGTCCAGTGGCAAAACTGTACACGACGTTCACCGTCGTCGCCATGCAATTCCTGGAGTATAGAAATATAGTACGGGTGCAATCAATGTTGATGTAGCATTCTCAACACCGACGTATTTGAGATTACGGATTCTCGTGTAATTTGTCTGCTACTGACGTGCGGATTGGCCGCGACAGCAGCTAAAACACCTGCTTGGGCATCATCATTTGTTGCAGGTCGTTGTTGACGTGTCACATGTGGCTGAACACTTCCTGTTTTCTTAAATTACGTAACTAGCCGGCGAACGGTCCGGACACTTGGACGATGTCGTCCAGGATACCGAGCAGCATACATGGCACACGCCCGTTGGGCATTTCGATCGCAATAGCCATACATAAACACGATATCGACCTTTTCCGCAATTGGTAAACGGTCCATTTTTACACGGGTAATGTATCACGAAGCAAATACCGTCCGCACTGGCGGTATGTTACGAGGTACCTCGTACTTACACGTCTGTGACTTGTTACAGCGCCATCTATCACAAAGGGAAAAAAGTGGTCTAACTAAAACATTCAAATTTCTTTACGTACTACATGAATATGTAATAAAATATGGGGGTTCGTATTTAAAAAACACAGTTGATATCCGTTTGACCTATGGCAGCGCCATCCAGCGGGCCAACCATAGCGCCATCTGGTGTCCCCTTTCAAGCTATACGAGTTTCGTTCTTTGTAGTTTTTTCGTTTGATGCTTATTTCGTGAGATATTTGGCCTGGTCACTATCAATGGACCACCCTGTATACGGTAAAGAATAATTGTACCAAATAGTTAGTGAACATACACTCCTGGAAATGGAAAAAAGAACACATTGACACCGGTGTGTCAGACCCACCATACTTGCTCCGGACACTGCGAGAGGGCTGTACAAGCAATGATCACACGCACGGCACAGCGGACACACCAGGAACCGCGGTGTTGGCCGTCGAATGGCGCTAGCTGCGCAGCATTTGTGCACCGCCGCCGTCAGTGTCAGCCAATTTGCCGTGGCATACGGAGCTCCATCGCACGGATGCACGCCAAGACCGTAGGATCCTACGCAGTGCCGTAGGGGACCGCACCGCCACTTCCCAGCAAATTAGGGACACTGTTGCTCCTGGGGTATCGGCGAGGACCATTCGCAACCGTCTCCATGAAGCTGGGCTACGGTCCCGCACACCGTTAGGCCGTCTTCCGCTCACGCCCCAACATCGTGCAGCCCGCCTCCAGTGGTGTCGCGACAGGCGTGAATGGAGGGACGAATGGAGACGTGTCGTCTTCAGCGATGAGAGTCGCTTCTGCCTTGGTGCCAATGATGGTCGTATGCGTGTTTGGCGCCGTGCAGGTGAGCGCCACAATCAGGACTGCATACGACCGAGGCACACAGGGCCAACACCCGGCATCATGGTGTGGGGAGCGATCTCCTACACTGGCCGTACACCACTGGTGATCGTCGAGGGGACACTGAATAGTGCACGGTACATCCAAACCGTCATCGAACCCATCGTTCTACCATTCCTAGACCGGCAAGCGAACTTGCTGTTCCAACAGGACAATGCACGTCCGCATGTATCCCGTGCCACCCAACGTGCTCTAGAAGGTGTAAGTGAACTACCCTGGCCAGCAAGATCTCCGGATCTGACCCTCATTGAGCATGTTTGGGACTGGATGAAGCGTCGTCTCACGCGGTTTGCACGTCCAGCACGAACGCTGGTCCAACTGAGGCGCCAGGTGGAAATGGCATGGCAAGCCGTTCCACAGGACTACATCCAGCATCTCTACGATCGTCTCCATGGGAGAATAGCAGCCTGCATTGCTGCGAAAGGTGGATATACACTGTACTAGTGCCGACATTGTGCATGCTCTGTTGCCTGTGTCTATGTGCCTGTGGTTCTGTCAGTGTGATCATGTGATGTATCTGACCCCAGGAATGTGTCAATAAAGTTTCCCCTTCCTGGGACAATGAATTCACGGTGCTCTTATTTCAATTTCCAGGAGTGTACTTAAATCAGTTAAGCTGAGATGAAAAAGTAAAAAAATGTCATTAAACGTTAAGCGAGAAAGAAAAGTTGTCAGAACAAGCAAAACCAAACACATGTGAAGTGAAGCACATGAAGAGTCATCTCCTATAAATATCATGACCCTCACAGAAAAATGCTTATAGGCTAAAAAGTTCTCATGGCTGTGTATCAAATGAAGTACCAAATTTACCAAGACTTCCCCATTCACAAGAGATCTCTTATCCCAGACAAAAAAACACTAAACTTCAATAACACAGTGTTCCCTACAAGAATGGTTCAAATGGCTCTGAGCACTATGGGACTCAACTGCTGTGGTTATCAGTCCCCTAAAACTTAGAACTACTTAAACCTAACTAACCTAAGGACATCACACACACCCATGCCCGAGGCAGGATTCGAACCTGCGACCGTAGCGGTCTCGCGGTTCCGGACTGCAGCGCCAGAACCGCTAGACCACCGCGGCCGGCGTTCCCTACAAGAGAATCATCACGTAATCCCTAATAGTCCCTAATCTCATTGCGTATCCCCGGAAATCTTAAAACATATCGCCTCATGTACAAAATTCATAAATCAACAAAATCATCCATTAATCGTCATAACTTCCATCACACACTATATATTACTCAAAAAAAAGCTCATATGACGCTGTACTCACAGTTCTTATCCTGTATTATTACGTTCAGTGATCTATGCTGAAAATAAAAAAAAAAAACCTCTTCCGATAAGTAACGAAAGACGTTAGATCTAACCAATAATTCTCTTCCTGTTTCACAATTCTTGCGTAATTCACTGTGCTGGCTTGTATGAAAAATTATATTATTTTACTCAGTGCCCAATGATGTCATCCACCACTGATGGTTCAGTGTTCTTCCGTATTTCTACTCGACCAAATGTTGCTGCTACTTCTTTTGCAATGCAGTGTTACTATAATCTTTCTGTGACACGTATTCGTAGGAAGTTTCATTATTAGTGACATTCTAATTTATATATCTAACAGTAAAATACATTGTATTAATAGAGATACATAAACTGAAATACATATAAAAAGTGTCAACATCCTCTACTCTATACAAGGGGAAAAATTACGATCTCTGCTACTGAGGATGAAATGGCTCACGACTTAATTACTACACATTTACAGTTATCCATTCGTCAATGAGAAAATCACATGTATCACAACATGACGATGCGACGAAATGTGTATTAAATAAAAACAAGAAAAGCAACGGCCGAAGAATTACTCTACGACGTATTTTATATCGGTAATGTCGTGTAGACTTCGATATCTTTTTTTTTCCCTCAGTGTTTCGAATTAAGTTGCAACCGAGTGAGCTGTTTAGGTAATATGGAACGGCCCATTGTGGATTAAACAGAATTTTTAAAACTCGTTCTTTGATTTGCATGATAACTGGTGAGAGCAATCAACATAAAATTTTTCGACCTACTTTGCCATCTTTTTTGTTGTATCTCCTTTCCTGTAGTCGTTTTCCCTTCTCTGTCGTCTGTTTCATGCTTTATGAGCTATATCAGTGACTGCATGGTGCCTTAAGCACTGTGACTTTAGAAATGGTATAATTTCTCTGATTTTGTCTCTTAGTTGTTTGTTTTGCTGTAGCAGATGTAGAGAACGTAAAGTGGAATCTTAGAAAAGGAATTTATGGTGTCTCGAAATAACTGAATACCCCTATATCATTCTGTGTGCTTTTTGTGACACTACTGTCTGCATAATTTTGCTATTTCTTTCATGGATCTTTCAGCATGGTACCGGGGAATGAAACATGGTTTAGTTTCTTTTATTTCTCAAATTACGTATCCAAGAGCCGAACGAAACTGAGATCCAGTATCAGAGATAACTTCATCGACATATCCAATTTCTATTAAAATGCCTGGTAAATGCTGCAGAAACATTTCTCGCAGTTGCTTTAGGGAGTGGTGTAAGAACGAGAAATTCCGGTGCGAGTTCTATTGCCACAAAATATATGAAAATTTTTTCTGCTCACTGTAATAGGTCCCTACAGGTCCAAGGCTTTTAAATGACGTAATTTAACTGTTGGGAAAGAGCTAGCTAACTGTTAAGAGGTGGATGTTATAGTTTTTTGACACAGTTAACAGAGAGTACAGGTTGGATGCGTTTTTCCATTTGGAGAAACTAAGATGTCTGACGAAGTATGGAATGCAATCAAGCCACATAACCCTCTTAGGTTTCAAATGTTTGGAGAGAGTATTGTTCAAAAATAGTTCAAATGGCTCTGACCACTATGGGACTTAACAGCTGTGGTCATCAGTCCCCTAGAACTTAGAACTATTTAAACCTAACTAAGCTAAGGAAATCACAAACATCCATGCCCGAGGCAGGATTCGAACCTGCGACCGTAGCAGTCGCACGGTTCCGGACTGCGCGCCTAGAACCGCGAGACCACCGCGGCCGGCGAGTATTGTTCCTAACTAAATACTGACGTCTAACTGTCGAGCTGTCGCCACAACTATTTGATGTTCTTCCTGATAGGATCCTTGTCTTGTTCTTCCGCAATGTCCTTTAAAGCAGATGAAAAGTAATTTTCGAAAGCAACCTGTTGTTTGTATAGAAGACAAAATTCGACTCACTGTCTGTGGATGAACCAATTTGTGAGCAACTGAGATGGTGAAAAGGTTTCTCTTGCAGGAATGTTTATAATAGTGAAATGAAATTTTATGTTAATATAATGCCCATGTCCTTAGGCGATCATGAGAAAATTTGGTGGTCATAAGAAATTGTAACCCAAGTCGGTCTGTGTATGTTCCATGTTTGCCAAATAAAGCGTCGAAATTTTGTAGAAGCCCAAACGACGTTCAGAGTCAGATAGAACACGACTGACAAATGCAGTTTCCTCTACTTCATGGAACACATGAAAGCCATGGGTTGTCTTGGAGCTGTCAGTCGCTATGCAGAAAATCACGTGAAATGTCCAGGAGAGAAAGTAAAGGGCAATTTCGTAAAGCTTGTTTCAGTTTATCATATTCCTTTTGCTTGTTCGTCCTCAAACCAGTTTGAATTTCTACCACTTAACTGACATACTCTCAAGTGTCCAGAACATTGTGTAAGAGGTCCATGTTTACGGAATTTGTTGCTAGCGCACTCGAGCAGATGTAATTTCGATGGGATTGCTCGCGCTGCCTGCGATATGTAAGCTATAAGACAATCTCAGACCAGAGAGCAGTGTTGTCAGCATCAGGAACTGTGTAGCAGTAGCAGTAAGTTGTTGCCAGCAGTCGTGAGTATGGAGTTGGCTGGGCCGGTCGTGTGGAGCAATGGCACAGCCTGAGCGTAGTAGTATAAGGTAAAAGCAGCCTTGCGCGTATGTAGATTGTTATATCAAGTCCCATGTAAATGATTTTAAAAAGAAATATCTTAATAATAAACTTTCTTATAAAAATTAACTTTTGACAATTAGTCAACTCAATATAAAGATTTTACTAATTTCTCCAATCCATGGTCATCCTGATTATTGGAAAGAAAAATCAGTTTTTTCTTTTATACATGACAAATCTATCGGCCAGTATTGCACTTAGCTGTGCCAAAAAAATTTCTTATAGCAGCAGATGTATACGCGTTATCCAGCGATCTTACTGAGGTAAGAATTTTCAATTTATTCAGAATGATCTTTCAGGGCCATGACGCAATGCTGCTGACATCCAAAATTTACCAGTTTAACTTCACAGTCAATTATTGAAAGGTTGTAAGTCAGCCTCTATTTTACTGAGAGATTAGTCACACATTTTTATCATTGATAGGTTGCGGAATTTTCCTGTTGGGGAGGTTACACTATCCTGGCAGGGTCGCCAAGTGTAACCTCTCAACAGATAATTATATAATAACCTCCCAACAGTAAAAAATATAAATCTATAATTCACATTTAGTGTAACCTCCCCAACAGAAAAACACCCCCAAAAACATAGGTTTTTTTCTTATTAGGTGCATTGTGCTGCCACCTACTACCAGGTACTCCATATTAGCGACCTCAGTAGTCATTACACATCGTGAGAGAGCAGAACAGGGCGCTCCGCGGAACTCAAGGACTTCGAACGTGGTCTGGTGATTGGGCGTCAATTGTGTCACACGTCTGTATGCGAGTTTTCCACACTCCTAAAAATCCCGAAGTCCACTGTTTCCGATATGATAGTGAAGTGGATACGTCAAGGGACACGTACAGCACAAAAGCGTCCAGGCCGACCTCGTCTGTTGACTGACAGAGACCGCCGACAGTTGAAGAGGATCGTATTTTATAATAGGCAAACATGTATCCACACCATCACATAGGAATTCCAAACTGCATCAGGATCCACTGCAAGTACTGTGACAGTGAGGCGTGAGGTGAGAAAACTTGGATTTCATGGTCGAGCGGCTGCTCATAAGCCAGACATCACGCCGGTAAATGTCAAATGACGCCCAGCTTGGACGATTGGACAGTGGAAAAACGTTGTGTGGAGTGACGAATCACGGTACACACTGTGGCGATCCGATGGCAGGGTTTGGATGTGGCGAATGCCCGGCGAATATCATCTGCCAGCGTGTGTAGTGCCAACAGTAAAATTAGGAAGCATCGCTGGATTAGCCAAGCGGTCTAAGGCGCTGCAGTCATGGACTGTGCTGCTGGTCCCCGCGAAAGTTCCAGTCCTCCCTCGGGCATGGGTGTGAATGTTTGTCCTTAGGATAATTTAGGTTAAGTGGTGTGTAAGCTTAGGGACTGATGACCTTAGCAGTTAAGTCCCACAAGATTTCACACACATTTGAACATAAAATTAGGAGGCGGTGGTGTTATGTTGTTGTCGTGTTTTTCATGAAGGGCCTTGCACCCCTTGTTGTTTTGCGCGGCACTATCGCAGCACAGGTCTACATTGATGTTTGAAGCACCTTCTTGCTTCCCAGAGTTAAAGTGCAATACGGAGATGGCGACTGCATCTTTCAACACACTCGACCACCTGTTCATAATGTACGGCCTGTGCTGGAGTGGTTAAACGACAATAACGTCCCTGTAATGGACTGTTCTGCACAGAGTCCTGACCTGAATCCTACAGATGACCTTTGGGATAATTTGAAACGCCGACTTCGTGACAGGCCTCACCGATGGACATCGATACCTCTCCTCAGTGGAACACTCCGTGAAGAATGGACTGTCATTCTCCAAGAAACCTTCAAGTACCTGGTTGAACGTATGCCTGCGAGAGAGGAAGCTGTTACCTAGGCTAAGGTTGGGCAAACACTATACTGAATTCCAGCAATGCCGATGGAGGGCGTCACGAACTTGTAACTCATTTTCTGTCAGGTGTCCGGACACTTTTGATCACATATTGTAGCTCCGGCCTAATGTTCGCGAAACTGCACAGGATACTGTTCTTGCTACAACTGTCACTTGCAACGTATTAGGGACATCGCGTAGGTATCGCTTGTGGTCAGTCAGAAAAGCGCAACTATCAGGCTTGACTGGTGTCTACTAACATGTTCAAGCAAGCGTTCCTCACGCTTTTTCCGTATTTTTATCCAACTTATGTATATTTTCTTTCGCATATAATTAACTTCTGTTTGTTTCGGGATACATGGCCATGATCCTCAAGTAAATCCTAATCCAGATAATAGAAAATGAGTCAACACAGGTAAACTTACTCTGGAATTTATCAGACAAACTGTATTGGTCTATTTATGCAGTAGCTGTCCGCTGTCAGCGCCAGTGGGGCGAATACTAATTAGATTCAGATTTTATGGAAATCACTATTTGAATGAGCTTTGGTTCCTGTATGACATTTGACTCTAGATTATGCCTCCATTCCCGGCATATATTTATGACGTTTTAGTTTTGAATAGCTCATTGAGCAGTTCAGATAATTCGTGACATTGCTTTCTAGACTTAGTATCGGGTAAAAATGGATAAACGAAGTGGAATTGCACAGTATCTGATGTTTCTCATATTTCGTTGACGTCAGGCCTTGAACAACTCTGTCTGCCTCTCTTGATATGAATGCTTTCTGTGGTAGAGCTCTGTTGCAGCTGAGGATGGTTAAGGAGTAACGGGGCAGTGGGGGTAGAGGAAGAAAGTTATTTCACTGAAGTATCGGTGAAGGAACGATTCCAGCATTGGACCTATAAAATATTAGGACAGCCGGCGGTTGCGGACCAGCGGTCTAGGCGCTGTAGTCCCGAACCGCGCTGCTGCTACGGGCACAGGTTCGAATCCTGCCTCGGGCATGGATGTGTATGTTGTCCTTAGGTTAGTTAGGTTTAAGTAATTCTATGTCTAGGGGACTGATGACCTCAGATGTCAAGGCCTATAGTGCTTAGTGCCATGTGAACCATATTAGGATATCGTTGACCATTTGTTTATATGTTGACTCGTATTCATTGCATACAGTATGTGTGTCTTGTGCCTTAATCACTCAGTTCACAGCACTCGCTCTGATTACAGAGCAATAAAATATTACAGCAATTGCAGAAACTTCAGCTGGGTTCGGATGTAAGGTCCCTGTTCTACACCAGCTCAAAATAAAACCTAATAGTACTGTATGAAATGTTGGTTTATGATAAGTACCTGAATGTAAGACATGGGCAAATGAATTCATACGTTGACATAGAGATTTAAAGCCGTCAATCAGAAAGCGAAAGGCAATAGACAGTATAATATCCAGTGATGACTACTAGGGGCAATAATTGCATCACTGATCACAAAATTTCAAAAAAAATCATTACCACATAATATAACCCCATATGTGGCTGGAAATGAAACAATGAGTCTGAAAATGAAAGAACTCGCTAGCTTCTCATGTTCCATATGACGCTACGTAACATCTTGCATAATCTTTTGGTCTCTATTCTAATACGTTGATTGCAGGATTTCAACACTGTAGCTTTGCCTTGTTACTCCCAAAAACACGTTAAACTATGTTCTGTCCGCAGCTCGTGGTCGTGCGGTAGCGTTCTCGCTTCCCACGTCCGGGTTCCCGGGTTCGATTCCTGGCGGGTTCAGGGATTTTCCCTGTCTCGTGATGACTGGGTGTTGTGTGATGTCCTTAGGTTAGTTAGGTTTAAGTAGTTCTAAGTTCTAGGGGACTGATAACCATAGATGTTAAATCCCATAGTGCTCAGAGCCATTTGAACCATTTTTTGAACTATGTTCTAGCGTAATACACTGACGGAACAAAATCGCAACATCAAGAAGGAGTTGTTCCTCCTGCCACCGAAATTCACTAATTCCCACTATATCTAACTTTAACCTATCCATTTCCCTTTTTAAATTATCTAACCTACCTTCCAAGTTAGGGGGTCTGACATTCCACGCTCCGACCCGTAGAACGCCAGTTTCCTTTCTCCTGATAACGACGTCCTCCTGAGTAGTCCCAGCCCGTAGATCCGAATGGGGGACTATTTTACCTCGGGAATATTTTACCCAAGAGGACCCCATCATCATTGTACCGTAAAGTAAAGCTGCCTGCCCTCGGGAAAAATTACGGCTGTAGTTTCTCCTTGCTTTCAGCTGTTCGCAGTACCATCACAGCAAGGCCGTTTTGTTTAGTGTTACAAGGCCATATCAGTCAATCATCCAGACTGTTGAACCTGAAACTACTGAAAATGCTGCTGCCCCTCTTCCGGAACCACACATTTGTTTGGCCTCTCAACAGATACCCCTCCATTGTGGTTGCACCTACGGTACGGCTCTCTGTATCGCTGAGGCACGCAAGCATCCCCACCAACGGGATGGTCTTTAGTTCATGGGGGTGGAGGGGGTGGGGATATTCTTGTTAATGGTTGTTAAGTTTGATCCATTTACTCTTCATGACAAGGTATTGCATTTTCTTCCGTTCATTCCGATATAACGTGTATGGTGAAATTTATATTTCATAGTAAACCACTGTGGTTTGTTTAATTTATTTCTTTTGCTCGCTATTGCTTTCTGAAGATAATGAATATGGATTAATGTCTTGCATTTAAATCATATACACATTAAATGAAAATTTGTTTCTAGAGATATAACTAATCATACATCATGGCATGACAGAAAACGTATTAGGTCAAAATCATTGACAGTTTTCAAATGCAAAAATGTACACACAATATCATAGTGTAGTAGCAAAAAAATTTAGACTAGTCAAGATATTGAGATATCATGAGGCAAAATGTCAAAGGCAACTGATGTTTGTTATATGTTACAGATTTCATAGTGCATACAGACAAAAATTCTACTTTCGATAGGAAAACAGTCATACATGCAACAAAAAAATAAAAACACGTGGAAAATGTGCACGGTCTGATACATAACGACAAGAAAATCGACCTGCTAACCTTACCTTGCCGGGCACTTGCCAAGAAAAAATATAATCAGCATCAGTAAGTGTTCATATAAATATCTGCAGATGGCATTACAGTGTGATAAATCATAAAGTATGTTTTTTTAATAAAGGGTTTAATATTGGAAATATGGTGATTGCCCTTGCTTTTTCTGATTCTCTGAGCTTCGACATGTACTACATTAGGGTGAGGAATGCTGCGAATTCTATATGGACCTGCGTATAGAAGCTCAAATTTACTGCATCTACTCCTCCCTCTGTTGGATAAATGGTGTGTGCGTACTAATATCGTCTGTCCTATGTGGAAGTCACGGCATGTACAAACCTGTTTCTGCTGTCTTCTCCGGCGCTCTGCGGCACGTTTGGTGTTGTTGAGCGCAATGTCAATTATTTCATGATGGCGCAGTCGACCAGATGTAGGAAAAGATACTAATTCTTTAATTTTTTTGGGTGATTCAAAATTTTTCAATATAACAGTCGTAGACAGAATAGTATATTCATTTGGTATGGAGTTAATTACATCCTGGAATGAGAGTATGTGTGTATCCCAATCAATATGTCTTTTATCGCAGTACATTCTACATAGTTTACCAATTGCTTTCATCAGTCGTTCAGAAGGGTTCGAAGAAGCGTGATACCTGGATATATAGATCGGAGAAATGATTCTACCTCGTAACATAGGTGTCCATATCGCAGATCGAAATTGTGGTCCATTGTCGGAAATTACTTTCAGTACATGCCCTACGTGGAAAAAAAAAATGTTTTACAGATGCATTCGAAATAGATTTAGCAGTAGCTTTGCGCAACGGAGTGAAGGTAACAAATTTCGAAGTGAGTTCAACAGCGACAAAGATGTAGCAAAAACCTCTATTAGATCTGGGAATCGGACCAAAACTGTCTACAGTGGCCATAAGTCTCAATTTAATCGGTACAATGGGACGTAACGGAGGAATATGTGAAGTCGTGTCTGATTTAGCTTTCAGGCAGATTTTACATGACGCTAAAACTCGTCGAATACGTTTCTCCATGTTGCCAAAATAACAGTTCTGTCTCAGTATAAGAAAACATTTTCTGGCTGCATAATGTGAGTAACTTAAATGAGTATACCAAATTAACTTGTTGACAAGCTCGTCAGGAATACATAATAACCAGTTGTTACTGTCAGGGTGAGAGCGGCGAAACAGAATGTTCTTGCGTACAGTATAATGGTTTCTAATGGTAACGTTATTACTACCTTGCCAAAGGTGTTTAATTTCTTTCCATACGTTGTATTTGCTCTGCTCTTGTGCCATGTCTCGTAATGACGACGAAATGAAATTTTCAAATGCAATTTGTTGAATATACATGAGGCTAAAATTTGCTTGGCAGAAGTCGGTTGCGATGTCTTGCTGATTGTTGCTGGGACAATATTTTGTGTACCGGGAATGTGAACAATTGTAAAATTAAATTCCTGTAAATAAAGTTTCTATCTGCTTAACCTGTCATGTGTAAATTTAGCGGAAAGTAAGAACTGTATAGCTTCATGATCTGTGTAACGGTCGTATGTCTTCCATAAAGAAAATGCCTAAATCTGGTAAGTGCCCATACAACACATAATGTTTCTTGTTCTGTAACAGAATAATTACGTTCAGCAGGTGACAGAATGCGACTTGCAAAGGCGATGTTTTTAATTACTGTAGCACCATCTTCTTCAATATCCTGAAAAACGTGTACGCCTAAAGCGGTGTTAGAATTGTCGGTGGCAATGGAAAAATTTCTGGTAGGATCTGGGTGTGATAAAAGTGGTGCGTTCAACAAGGCATGTTTCAGATTAACAAATATTCGGACTGTGCTTGGCTATCCCAGGACCAAATAGCGTTTTTAGCCGTCAATAGGCATAATGTAGGGGTGTCTAAAGCAGAGTAATGAATAAGTTTACGCAAAAGGTTAATTAATCGCAGAAAGCTTCGTAGTTGTTTCTCCGTCGTTGGAACAGTAATGTCACGTAAAGCTTGAAGTTTTTCCGAGTCAGGCGCAATACCTTCTGCTGAAATTATATGTCCAAGAAATTTTATAGAAGTTTTGCCAAAGTGCGATTTGGTAAGATTAACTGTGAGTCCTTGTGCAAGAAAAGCTTGCAACAGTTGTTCAAGAATGAAATTGTGTTCAGACCAGTTAGCTTCAGCGATAAGGATGTCGTCTACATTTCTCTGAAATCATTTGCATAATGTCACAGTCGGCTTCGTCTGGTGTATTGTAGTTGTGTACATGCGTGTCTGTGAACAATGTGGAGTGACAGTCTGTGTTACGTGATGTAGAAATGACCTCTGTCCTATTAATTGCTTGTTCTTCTGCAGATAAAACGTGCTGAAATTCTATTGCCAGTTGTACATTTTCATCCTTTAACATTAAATAGGACTTTTGAAAGTCAATAATTGCATCGTGCTGTACCAAAAAATTCGTACCTAAAATAACGTCTGTTGTCAACAAGGGACCCATCCAAAAATTTGAGTGGAACGTATGACCTACAACACAAAATGATAAGTTTGTAATTTCACATCTACTACTTCACCACATACTGCTCCTTTTACTTTAGTTTTGCCTAATGGTAACGTCGGATAAATATTCTCTTTGTTATATTTGTTGAGAGTTTCTTCATTTTTAACTGACATAGGAGATCCAGAATCGATTCCTGCTGAAAATGTGGATGATCCAATCTTTACTTCAATGACAGGGTGGGAAATGTTTTTTTGAATGACAAATTCTTTATGTAAAAGTGTGTCTCGGATGTCGTCAAAAGTAATAACATTTTCGTGAACAAGATTCTGTGTATCAGAAGCATTGCTTAGTTGCTGGAAGATGCAACCTGTACTGCATCTAGTCAAATTCTTTCTGACGTGCTGTTATTTGCAGGAGGTTGTTGTGGCATTTCGACTATTTGGACTGTTCTGTTATTTCGTCCTGACGCATTAGGTTCTGGATGATACCGATAGTCTGGTTTATTCGTGATAATCTGTTGTTGTGGATGACTCTGTTGCTGATAAGATCTACTGTTATTAAATGTATGCTGAAAACTGTGCTCATTACTTTTACGTCTGTCATGATAATCATTACTATACGGCGCGTTGCGCGTTAAAATGATGTGTCTTCTGTACGTAGTGATTTCCTTGTTGCTGTGCGTTACTATTTGGTGGAGCCGACGCTATACGTGTAGGCGGCGAAACAGTAAAGCTTGGTTGACCTCGCACATTATATTGTTGGTTAGTTATGCCAACTGGCTGGGTTTGTTGCTGTTGTGGGGAAAAGTCTCTATTGTTACCGAAACGTGTTTGCTGTTGCTAATAATTTTGATGATACTGATAATTAAATTTTTGTCTGTTATTAAAGTTCTGGTGGTTGTTATTCCTGGAGCGTCTATCACATTTGCTATTAAAATAGCGTGGCTCATCGTAATTACTGTATGCTTGTTGGCCTTGGTTATGATGTGAAAAATTTTTGTTTATGAAGGAATAGTCTCATTGCTGAACTTCCAAAAGCTGTAACAGATCTCTAAATGACGAAATATTTTCTTTCTGCTGTCCTGTTAAAAGTGATACTCTTAACGATCGTGGTAACTTTGAAATACATAACTGGATAAGTGCTGCTTCACTGTATGGCTCACATAAATACGGGTTTTCTTCTACCATGTGTTCAAAAAATTGCATGACAGTGGGAAAATTTGAGTTCTTATAATTCGGTAAGCTAATTAATTGATCCTTGATTCCTCGCTGTTTCGTCTTCGACCTTTACGCTGACAGAAGAGTATTCAGAAATTCTTCTACCGAATGACATTGTCTCGCGATCGGTCTCATACGAGTTGCCGATCCGCCTTCCCAAAAACTGCAAATAAATTCAAGTTTGTGTGTTACGGGCCAAGTTGGTGGAAAAGCAAAGGTAAATTGATGTATCCAATCCAAAGGGTGAGTCTGTTTTCCGTCATTCTAAAATACCTTAAATTTTCTAACTGATAGAAAGTGCTCGTAATCAAAATTATCGTCTCTGAATGTCTGATCAGATTCGTGATTGCATGAGAATCTATTTGTCTGTGTCTGTTCTGAATCTAAGTTATGTGCTCTCTGTAAATTACATAAATTATACTGACTGTGTGAGTGTAACAAATGTTCAGAATGTGGCGTAAGCTGTGACGTGTTAGAGGCTGAAACATTTTCCATTTCTGTCACTTCTTTCTGTAAAGATGACAATTTTCTACGCAATGTATTGTTGGACGAACCTATCTCACTGACTGTCTGCTGTAAATTTTGGAATTCGGGTGTTTGATTGAACGAAATTGGTGACGTATCGTCTGATTTGGTGTCATTGTTATTTTCGATAACGTCAATACGACTGGCCAATTCATCAAATTTTTCAGTCAGTGCTTTTACCAGATCGCCGTTTCTAGTGTCATAGCATTAATTTGTTTCTGCATTTTACGTGTGGTTTTGATTATTTTCTTAACGTCTGCTTTAATGGCATCGGGACCCTGTATTAATTCTAACTGTTCAAGTCTGTTGGTCATTGTCTGAAAGCCTACTGTGTATTTATTTTCCAAAGTCTGAAATTAGTATCTTTTTGTTTTTAAATCGGATATTTCACCTTGCGTTTCAGTGTTCAACTGTTTGATAGTACTAATTTCGTCTGATATTGTCACAATGTTGGTGTCTACGTATGTTTTTGGTTTCGTAAACAACTTACGCTTGTCTTCCTGTCTCCGTGCAGTAATTGTTTCCATGTCTTGTTTCTTTACTTTGTTCTGTTCCTGTATGATTTTACGGTAACGCGTTTCACTGTTTTGTACGTGGTGATTAAAACGTTCATCAGCTTGGCTGTTCTGTTGTTCTAATTTCTTGTCTACTTTCGCATCCAATGTGCGTGAAAGATCTGCTGACATTAATTTAAACTCGTCATGTAACTGTGTTTCGTTTTCTGAACATTGTTTAGCAACTGCACTAATTTCATCTCTAAGTAATTTTGTTGTGGCTGCATGTGTATTGCGTATCTCTTCACTACTATTCCTGGCACAGGCCTTAATTTCCTCATGTAATTGTTCTTTAGTTTCATTACATTGTATGGCAATGGCTGTAACCTGTACATTCAACTGTTTGAGACTTTCGTGAAGTTGTTTGTTCGATTAATTAAGTTGTTTGTTCGATTAATTAAGTTGTTTGTTCGATTCATTAAGTTGTTTGTTCGATTCATTAAGTTGTTTGTTCGATTCATTAATTTGTAGCAATAATGCCACAACTTGATCCATGCCTAAATTAGCAACTCTATTTACTGTGCTGTGTGTAACCATTTGGTCATTGTCTCATTCACGAAAAGGTTTGCCAATCGGATGTGCACTGTTGGTCACTGTATCGGAATCACATAAATCTGACATATTTTGAGTACACTGTTCACCTTCGTTAGAAACATTTCTGTGTAAATTTTGCAACTCAGGTGTGTCAAACTGGGCAGCATTCATTGTAACGGAGCGTGCCGCGTCATAAATTGTCGTTAAATTTATAGTGGACACAATTGAATTTGTTTGTTCATCATTTATATTAATATCATTACTGGTGGTCGGTACGCACAGATTATCTGTAATTGGAGGATTATCATTATGACACTGAGTGTCGCTAGTATTATCAGTCACATTATTCAAGTCGGCTTTTTCACTCAATGCACATCGCGATGTACTGTTAGCAGTTTTTCGCGGCATATTCACAAGTCGAAAGTAGGCTCAAAATCAAACAAAAACAAAGCAAAAAGGGAAAAAACACAATAACAATAAAGAGCAATAAATTGCCGATGATCTGTAAAAGAAGGAATGACAAATTAGTAAATGCGTTGTGGCAGATACAAACTACATTTAATATTAGGTAAATAAGAGCAGATATATAACTGGCTACTTCTCAGAAATTCACAAAAAAATACGATCCTGCCAGGTTGTCGACAAGTGTGACCTCCGGCCAGAAAAATTAATTATGTATAGCATTCACATTCAGTGTAACCTCCCAACAGAATTAATTCGTTCCGTAACCTCGGAATAAGAAATAACTAACCACCCAATAAAAAATGTGACTTATATATAACCATTCAATAATTGACTGTAAACCTAAACTGGTAAATTTGGACGACAGCAGTGCTGCATCATGGCTCTGAAAGCTCATACTGAATAAACTGAAAATTCTTACCTCAATGAAGTCGCCGGATAACGCGTATATATCTGCTCCTCTAAGAAATTTTTCTGGCACAGCCCAGTGCAATGCTGGCAGCTACATTAGTCACATTAAAAAAGAAGCAACAGATTTTTCTTTACGATAATCGCGATGATCATGGATTGGAGAAATTAGTAAAATCTTTAAATTCAGATGAATGATTGTCAAAAGTTAATTTTATAATAAAGATTATTATGAAAAGATTTTTAAAAACATTTACTTGGGACTTGATTAACAATAGTACAAATTTAGTTGTAACAAACTACATATGCGCGCGGCAGCTTTGACCTTATACTACATCGCGCAGGCACCGCCATCGCTCCCCACGACCAGCCCCGCCAACTCCATACACCAGACAGCTAGCTACTACTTACTCCTACTGACACGGCTCTTACTGCAGCCGACACTGCTCTCTGTTCTGAGATTCTCTTATAGCTTACATGTCGCAGGCAGCGCGTAAGCAATCCATCGAAATTACATCTGCGTCAGAGCGTTAGCAACAAATTCCTTAGTAATGGACCTCTTACACCCTCTTCCCCAACACTATATTTAGCGCATGTTTGTGTGACAAAGGAATTTCAGTTTTCTATTAAAAGTTTTCCAGCATGTATATTGTTTTAACTAGTTACAGTAAACACAAAATAAACTCCAAGTTCATATCCTTGTGTGGAGTGGCACAGTCCACACAAATGTGATAAATCTTATAGGCATATACTACACACGATAATAACCAACGGGGTTTATGTTTTAATATTTTGGTATCAGCTGTACTGGACAGCATCTCTGGTGAATCAGCAAGTTACTACAACTCTGAAATACACAATAAGAACAAGTGAATACAGTTTTTGCGTAGCAGCTGTACACTATTTATCTAATAGTTAAATAGGTTTAGTAATACGTATGCTGAACTACAAGCTAAGCATTCTAACCATAGCATTTTGGTTCAGCACACGTCAGACTTTAAAATCCTCCAACATGTATACATTTCGAAGTCTGACATGAGCTGAACCAAAATCTGTTGTAGTACCACTTGAAGAAATTGCAGTTGTGAAATAAAGAATTTCTACAGTCAACGGCGATTATAATTCCTTTAAAAAATTTTACATGACTATTAACCCTGACCTTGAGAAGTTAAACATTTTCTTTAGATGTCCACATACATATTGACATGAAATAAATAAAGAAGAAGAATACATATAATTTTACAAGAAACCGCTATGAGGTGTTATACTGGTGGGCAAGCTGTTGATTAATAATTGAAGAGGGTGAAACACGTATTTTACAGTTATTCCTCATTTTCCCTAAGAACTGCAATGACATTATTCATCAGTGAATCTAATGACTGATTTCCGTTCACCTTCAATTTTCATACCCCCTGCAAAACTTTCTTTTACTTCGTACAATGCATGGTAGAAATACATCTCGAAAAGTACAACAAAATAACTGCACTCGTGCCCTCTAGTTTTTTATCTTCCTCTTGAAGTTCAATTTTTATTGATTCCTCCTAATTTTTAAACATAAGGTGTATTACCCATCTTCGTGCAGGACTTCCTGAGCATTTAAACATATTGTTCTACTTTAGAATATCGAATACTCTTTTGTAAGTAATCCAACGCTTCTATTTTGTTCAAATGACGTCATTCGCCTTTCGGTTGTTGCTGTTTTTACCGTCGAATTCTAATGTTGGTTTATTTGCCATTGTCAAGCATCCCTAAATATATTATGCAACGTACCAAGAAAAGCGTATTAGGAGACACAACACCATGTATAAGAAATTTCCAGTCCGTTTAGTTAGTCATAACACCAGCAGCATTTGAGAATATTTGAAGGACGTCCTTTGTGTGGAGAAATATAGATTAATAGACGTTCAGAGTAAATTGGAATTTATAGCATCATCAGAAGGCAATCGAAAATATACTCAGTGAAAAACGAACCTGTGAAATAAGAGATTTTCGAGATTTAGGGATTTACTCTGTGATGTAACTACACAAAGTTATTTACGTAAATCCTCTTTGGGATGTACATGATCCAATACAGATTGCGCCAGATAAAACGAAGAATCATGACTGTCAATGCGGCGCTCAACAATTTACTCTTTGATTGAAATACGGTCTATAGTGTTATTTCTTCCGCCTATTGATAGAGATCAACCTGCATGTTAATAGCAGAAATCTACATATCGCATTACCTGTGTCATTGCTGAAACCCACTGAATCTATGACTCTGAAGGGCACTCGAACCTGTAACAACGTTAGTGTTTGTAACCTTTTTCTATGCCATATCATGTTTTGTAAGCATATTAATGTTTAAAGAAGCAAATTTGTTGTGCTCGTAGATACTGTTGTTCAACTGTTAGTTTTTTTGGTTGGATATACTAGATAGTTGTGAATAACTGATAATTACACATGAGCCTTAACATAGAAACAGTTATAGGCAAAATGATATATTGTCGTCATTTAAAGAATTTCTGTTGCAAAGGACCCACATTACAGGAAGCTTCTGGAGCGTTGGTTACGATTTAACAACCATCTATAACAGATGTAGTTAAAATTAACGACCAGATTCAGATCACGGCGTGGTACACGGGAAGTATTATTTGCCTCTTTATGAAATGCCAGCAAGAGTTTTTCTGAAGCAAGAATAACGCGTCAGGAAGGGACGCAACATGTCGTGCGGTGCAATTAAGGACTGAACAAGGCTGATGGCGAGGACTGGCCGCGTGCGCATGCGCAGATTGCGTGAGGGCGATACGGCGAGCTTTGCACCGCTGCGCGGCGCAGACTTGGCCCCATTAAGAGACGAGATAATCCCCCCAGTTCTGGGACAGTTTTAATTTACTGACTCGGCTACACGGTTCGAGTTGGGACAAATACAATGGGCTGCAGTAAGGCCCGCATAAATTTGATCGCTATTATCTCACCGAAATTCAACTGAGCATAAATCTGCGGTTCTAATTAGAGTATTCTCTGCCGGAACACCATTAATTAGACTAAATCGCTCTTAGAAGAACCTGCATCTTGTACTGCCGTCCTTTCCTCTATTAATTATAGCTGTTGCCCCCCATTAAAGGTGCAGGCGAGAGGAAATCGCAACAGTTGGCGCTCGGTACACATTGTCTTAGCCAGTGAGCTTAACGGCACTAATTCGGCATACTCGATCGAATCGTAGTCCCTATGCATAAAGTATAAATTGCAAATGTTTCTCGGTTCTACTACGATAGCGTGTATGTTTCGAGGGGGGATGTTGCAAGCGAAAAATTTTAAAAAGGCCTAATGGTAGAAATTGGTCATTGAGAGATGCTACAATCGTTCGAGAGGTCATCTCCAATTTTGAGGCGTCGGGTGTATTGGAAAAAAGTCACAAAATATTCTTCTCCTTTAACGGCTGCCTCAGTATTGGAGTAAGATCACCTTGTTTAATCCCTGCTTAACAGAAAATAGTATGTGGTCTATTGGCAGCGTCTTTGACCAGTAATCAAATATGTCTGTGTCCCATATTCGATCCCTGCTATAGTTTAAATACCAAATACAAATCATTAGCAACGGCGACTGAAGACTTCTGGCACGAGGAGTTACCTTCGCTCTGCAAACGGCCTTCTCAGAGAGATAAAAGGAACAGATGGGGGAACGTTAATCCAACTTTCCCCTTGGGTGACGGTGGGTGGGCAACTGCCTGTAAGCGCCGGAAGAATCAGCTGTGATCATCAACATCAGGTTGCAGAAGGCAACGGGATCCGCAGTGCAAGTGGCCTATAACTGGAAAAAAGTGTCATTATGATCTCTCCGTTGACTAAAGGTTCTGGATAAGTCCCCAGTTCGCACCTCCGGAATGGGAACCAGAGTAACAACCAACCTGAGGTGCAAGATCTACTCTGAGACGAAGAGACTATCACAGTCAAGTCACATACACCACGGAAAAGAGAAAACTCATAATTATGTATGTTTTGGACATACTCGCTTATCATATTTTGTTTTAAATCGATTTAACGTTGCAAATACTTTAAAGCTATCTAGCTCAGGTATCAAAACTGCCATAACAATGAATAGTATTCAGATTTTGACAATTAGAGTCCCAACAAATTTCAACTGCTTCTGCCTAAACATTTTGAACTAAAATTTTGCATGTAGTGCTAGTTATTATCGTAACAAAGTGATTGTTTGCACAATATTGTTGACTGGTGTTGTTTCATTATGATTCATCGCTATGTCCTTGTGGCCAAAGTAAACGTCGTGATAACATTTTTTAAAATACAGATGTTAGTTAATATCAATATAAAATATGAAGTTATAAATGGGATGTAGCTTTGGCTCCACAATGTTCATTAGCAACCCTTGTGTTGAAACTATGTCGACGAAGATGGAAATTCCATAATTTACAACCCTTTCAGAGAATGGGTATTCACTAACAATTGACTCTGAATCTGAGAATGTGTTTCCAGAAGGCATCTTTTGTACGCATATCTTCTCTAAAGCATCGTAGCAAGTTTCTTTACGTTATATTGTTTCGTTCATCGACACAGTATTTGTCCTCCTAAAATAGTGAATAGGTTGAAAATACATTGTAGCCTACAACGAAAGTACTGTTATAAAAACTTAATTTTGTGTTCTATGTATGGAAAACGACAGAAAATATTTCTAAACGTGTCCTTTCGAATTTTCTTCGTTTGTACAAGCTTCTACTGGCATACTTAAATTATGATTACAGTATTATTTAAAATGGGGTGTAACCCATTTTGATTTCAGAAGTAAATCTGGAACCTTTATCTCCATTAACATTGACGTTATGTATGTAACTAAGACGTTTTACTGCTGCCAAATACCAGAGCTGCAAAATTAACAAATTAATAATAATTAAATACGTGAGTGACCTATAATGCGTTTTGAGGGTTTAAAGTAGAAATTTTAAAGTAATAATAACATACAGCGGAATAGAAAGATTTCTACAGTCTTGGAAACAAAATCACTGAAAGTGATATAACGGAGAAGAATATCAGGGTAAATTGTCAAAGAAAAGTATTTTTGAGACGTGATTACCATCACTGACATGCAATCAAGGAAGAAGTTCATGATATTTGTAGGGTATAGACAATAGTTAAGTTGTGTAATGAGAGTAACGCGAAGTTTTGAGTATTGTAGATATCTAATGACTGCGCTTCTTCTAACATTTGCTGGAATTACTTACCCCACGCTTCTGTAGGAGGGTTCCCCAACGCACAACTACACAGGGGCATTCGACTCGGAGGTAACTGGTTCGGAACATGATGATGGAAGAAATTTTCATTGCTATTACTTGGACAACAAGGGGAGGAGAGGTAGTGGAGTACCGTGTCCCAACGTCCTGTGTTAAATCCAGTGATCAATGCAGTGTCTCAAGGAGACAGAGAATGGCACTGTTGATGTACTATCCATCGAATGGAGACGTTAAACTCGAAGACGGGCAGGCCATGTGGAGGCACCAGATTTCACAGTCCTGTCTCTCTCACTATCATACAACGTAAATACAACTGCTCAACACTGTACCAAAACTTACTACTCATCCATTCGTCACAAATACACTCTCGATTCTTCAAACATGTCGGAGGAAGACGGCGGCAAACAAGCTCCACTAGGACCTTGCTCACTATGGCAATGTTGAATCCGCACATCTGGCCCTAATGCTCGTTACTGTGGGTTGGAGTGAATGACTTACCACATTTCATGGCCTGTACCGTGCAAACAAAGCTCCCATACACTGATCAGCCAGAACATTATGACCGTTGGCCTAATAGCCGCTATGTCCACCTTTGGCACAGATAACAGCTGCGATGCGTCTTTGCATGGAAGCAATGAGGTCTTGGTAGGTCGCTGGAGGGAGCTGGCACCACATCTGCACACTCAAGTCACCAACTTCCCTTAAATTTCGGGGAGGGACGATTGGTTCTGGCGCCTCGCTCAATCACATCCCAGATGTGTTCGATGGGGTTGAGATCTAGCAAGTTGGGGGGTGGGAGGGAGGAGAAGGGGGGGTGCTGTCTCCCCCTCACATCAATTACAACTCGGCACTGTGTACCTCGAACCAGTCCATCATACTCCTGGCCTTTTTACATGTCGCATTATCTTCTAGAAAAATGCCACTGCCGTCAGGGAACATGATCGGCATGAATAGCTGTAAATGGTTTGCAACTAGTTTATGATACTATTTGGCCGTCATGGTGTCTTCCACGAGCTTCCCAGGACCTATGGGCACCCACGTGAATGTTCCCCAGACTGTAATGGAGGTGCTGCCAGGTTGTCTCCATCCCGAAGTACAGGTGGTTAGGAGCTGTTCCCCTGGAAGACGACGGATTCACATACCTCCGTCGGTATGCTGAAGAAGGAACTGGAATTCGTCACCAATCAGCTCTCTGCCACTGCGCCAAGTCCAGTTTCGATGGTCATGTGTTCATTTCAGTCGCAGTTGCCGATGTCGTGTTGTTAAGATTCTCATATGCATAGCTCGTCGGTTGCGGAGGCCCGTCGTTAGGACTGTTCGATGCACAGTGTGTTCAGACACACTTGTACTCTGCACAGAATTAAAGTCTAATGTTAGTTCCTCCACATTTCGCCTACTGTTCTGCTTTACCAGTCCGCCCATCCTACGACCTCCGACATCTGTGGCCACCGAAAGGCGTGAGGTCTGGACGTCGTTTCACCTTGGTTTCGCCACGTGTTGAAGACACGCAGCACAGCACTCCTCGAACACCCGATGATTCGTGTAGTTTCTGGAATGCTCGTGTCGAGCCTCCAGACCATGACAATGTGCCTTCAGCCAACACCAGATAGTTCGTGTGCCTTCCCCATTCTCCACAGAATACTCACTGATACTACATGCACAACATGTGTGTCTGACTAGCCGCCACTCCCCGCCAGGTTACGCTGCTATCGCCTGGACGGGGTTATGTCGATAGTGGATCGGTGGTCATAATGTTCTGGCTGATCAGCGTAATTTCATTTTGCCCAGCATGATAACTCCAGGTCATTGACAATTTTTTGGATATTTATCAGTTTAACGCAACAGAATAATACTAAAATATGGCACACTCAAAAAATAAAAAAGTGCAATTTTGTCATATGATGAAATGGTTTGAGACTGTGGCTGTTATTTGAAGACAAATGTTGATGGTGTTGAGACGACAACCAGCCACAAATTTATTTTAAGTTCGTTCATTGCCAGTACCGGATTCTAATCATTACAGTTCATCGTCAGACTACTTTCATGTTTTCATTAGAACATGTGGTGCATTTTTTACTGATAAGTTGTCCTAAAATATAAATAATACATAGTTATAAGCACGTCACACAGATGGTTTGGTTACAGATTGGCATTGGGATGTGACTCACGTGAAATGTCAGTTTGGAGAACTTGTTTTCATAGTTTTCATCCAGCAGACGGCGTTCGTAGTTTTCACCACATTCCCAGCATTGCACACATAAACTTGTATAACTGAGCGCTTCAGATTTGTCACTGAATACATTTCCACCATATTCTTACCGTTTCATACGTCAATTTCTATAACTGAGCACTTCATATTAGTCACAGAACAGTCTTCTAACATGCACCACATGTAATGATAGATACCAAGTGTTTACAAACATATGAGTGTCAAAGATGCTACGATGTATCGTAATATTATAAAGATGCCCCATGTTTGGAAAAAGATAATATGTTCACTTATGTAACTTAAATGCCTCTTAGACCAGTAGAGAGAGACACTAATTTTGTAAATATTAGAGCGAATACTGCTACACTAATTATAAAAATGTTCCAGGTCAAAGTTTTTTAAACTATATATATAGGTAAGACAGTATATTATTTATTTACAGTTAACATCATGAGAATTGTAGTGACATATAAATTTGATACTTTGTCTGCAGATAGGTGTAGGAATGCTATTTGCTTTGGAGGGTGGAAAATAACTTTTGGAAATTTCTGAGGAAAGAGGTGTTGGCCAGCTCAGTTTATTCATTAAGGGTATAGTCTGGTGAGCTGTGTTTCTTTGTGTGTACTTCTATTTCATCCAATATATTCATAGTGGTTTCCTTTTACTGCTAGGTGTAAAATTTTTAAGTTGTTCTCAGTGTTTCCCACTGAATGGTTTTCTTCAGCAATATGGGCTGCAAATGCAGATTGGTTCAAGTTGCCAAGCCTTAAAGCATCAATGCGTTCTTTGTATTTAATTTCAAAACTTCTGCCTATTTGTCCAATGTAGAATTTTGGGAATGCATCACATTTGAGCTTGTATATCCCTGACTTACTGTAGGGGCTCTTGGAGATGTTTACATCATAGATTACTTTTTGTTGTAATTGGGGTCCAGGTTCGATTCCCGGCAGGGGACTAGGCTTTGTGTGTCCTTCATGACCATTTTCATTATCATTGACTCGTAAGTCGCCGAAGTGGCGACAACTAAAAAAGGACTTGCAATGCGGCGGCGGAACTCCGCCGAATGGGGCCTTCTGGCCAATAATGCCATACGATCACTTAATTTTCTTTCATTTGTGAAAAAGTTCATTGTGATATTTTTCTTTTTAAATAAGTCAGCTATTTGGTCTGACAGTGGGCCTATGTATGGGAGTGCAGCATATTTAGGTTTGTCTTCTGCAGCAAACTGATTTGGCTTGGAGTGTACGTTGTGTGGATTGCTATTAATTGGATATGTGTTTTTTTGCATTTTGTTGTGGAGTTTTTCTATTATTATGGGTTTACATCTATTATTATGAGCAACTGTTTTCATTATATTGATTTCATTTTGTTGGTCTGTGTCACTCATTGGTAATTTTTTAATTCGATGTACCATGGCTCTGAAATATGCCATGTTTTATTCGTGGGGGTGGTAAGATGAGGTGTCAATACTGACATCTGTAGTGGTAATTTTTCTGTTAATACTAAGTTGATGTGTATGGTTACTATTACTAATCTTCTTTTGTGCATTTTGCTCAGATCTGCTGCTAATATATCAAATTCATTGTTTGTACCATCAAAAAGCAATATTGTATCATCACCATAACTTCTGTAGTAGATTATTTTGTTTGAGATGTGCTGGTGGGTTGAAAAGACTTTTTGTTCTGTATGGTTGATGTAAATATCAGCCAATATCTCAGCTAAGCTACTTCCCATTGCCAAACCTTCATGTTGTTGGTACAGCCTGTTGTTGAAGCTAAAGTAACTATGCTCTAGAATAAGTGTAAGTATTTCTATGAGCTCATAGCAATACTAACCTTATATTGAAGCTGTTAATAGTCTCTTTGACAGGGATGTTCGTGTACAGGTCGACTATGTCTAGTGATACTAATTTATCTGTTGGTGGGATGTCAATGTCTTTAATTAAGCTTGTGAGTTCATGTGTGTTACGTATGGTGTAGTTATTTTCTAATGTATAGTATTTGGTGATGAGGGCTTTTAGTTTACGGCTTATGAAGTATGCAGGTCCGTTTCTTGAGTTAACAATCGGACGAATGGGAGAATTTTCTTAATGAACCTTTTGCTGTGCATGCAGTTTTGGAGCTGAGGAATTCATTGTTATACAGTTAGGTGCATCATATTTGTTCAGTAAGAAGTTACATTTTTGTAGTAGCTTACGGAGCTTAATTTAGAATTTTACTGTACGCTCGACTTTATTTCAGTAATATTGTTGCCATGGAAAAATTGTAAGTATTTCTCTATGCATTCTCTTTCATGCATTAGGTTTAAAGAATTTCCTTTGTCGGTGTTTACTAAGAGTGCTTTACTTTCAGATAGTTTGCTGTTAATATTTTTCAAATCTGTAAGTTCAGTGCTTTGGTGGGTATCATTTGTTTGTAGTTGTTTCATTATCAGTTTATTTGCCTTGTTGACTTAAATTACTGAAATTAGCCCTTCCTATAACGTATCTGCAAACCTTCATCGGTTGTAAAATTAACGCTGTACTTAAACTGTTCTGTTCACCAGCTGTTTTCCGGTATTGATAAAACTCAGCTGACAGCACGCCATATGGGATTCATTCCATACCATTCTTTGGTATATTCTAATTTCTCAATGGATCTTGACTGCTGTGAAGTGCGTCCGCCAATTTTCTGTTGGCTCATTTCCTTTAAGATTAATTCTGCCACATTTTAAAAATTATTCCCCCAGTTGATTCGATCTGGGAACAAAAGAATATCAGAAATAACAGAAATAATTGTGATGAGAAATAGCTAGCACACTTATCGTAGTCCTTTGAAATCTGATTCAATTTTATGCTATGGCGGTGTATGGGCAATTTCGAAATCTCGCCAATTAGCTAGTGGAGGACCGCGAGTTCACCTAGGGTTTTGTCAGTGAAATTTCCTCCGTGAAGAGGATTAACAGGCGGTCTCTTCTCCGATCATCGCTCGTCATTTTGGCTTTAGTAGGGTCCAGACCAAGATTGGACAGTTTCTCTTCGCTTCGGATACCAGCTTATGCTTAGCAGGGTGTTCGTCCAGTGAGGCATCGGGGGGATTCCAGTGTTCTCTTTGGTGTTATTGCTTCGATATTAATTCTTAGTGATTTCTAAATTGATTTTTCTCTAGATTCCCGATATGCCTTTGTGTGATTACTTCCACATTGTTGAGTGGACTTGTGAAGTATTTTGATTTCAATTAAATCATTGATGTGGTTGATACTCGATTTTTTCGTTGATTTGATGACTGATTTTCACTTTTGTTTTATCCGCAATCTGATTTTTTACCTGGAAACCTGTTTTCTTTGGTTATGTCTTCCGATATGTAGCCTTTACGCTGACTTAACTGTCCCAAATCGGTTTTCACTTTTTAAAATTTATTTCAGATCATGCGCAATTTTCCGGGCAATTTCTGATCTTTTTAAACACTGATATTAGTTTTCTTTGAGGGAAGAGGTGCACGTGGCACTGAGCCATTGTTTACAGGCACTCAACGTTCTCCGCATCCTTTCCCACCGTTAACTGATATTAAAAAATTAAATGAATTCTAAGTTAATTAAATTCTAGAAGCCTTTCCGCTAATTATTTTGCATATCTCAATGAGTTTGATTTGTGTAGTGCACCTAGAGCAGCGGATAGTATTCCAGTACTGTGAAGCGGATAGTATTCCAGTATTATTTATACGCATGACTTTCTTTGACATATATTCACTCGTTGATTATAAAGAGCTGCCCACGTGAGATTATAACGGATCCTAACGTGTCTCTCCCTGATAGCAGGCTGGTGTATGGCCTCTCACGCTGGCACGACGCAAATTTTTGCTGACGCAGCTGCCAGCAACGTGCCACTAATCCTGTTTGCATGTGCATCCTACACTCAGAGCGTCGTCGGCGCAGTTTACGCTCCTTACACCAAGCGAGGCGTCGTCTGACATTTATCGGCGTGATGTGTGGCTTATGAGCAGCCGCTCGTCCGTGAAATCCCAGTTTTCTACCTCCCGCCTAACTGTCATAGTACTTGCAGTGGATCCTGATGCAGTTTGGAATTCCTGTTTGATATTCAAGATAGCTGCCTGCCTATCACACATTTCGACTCTCTTCAACTGTCGGTGGTCTCTGCCAGTTAACAGACGAGGTCGGCCTGTACGCTTTTGTGCTGTACATGTCGTTTCACGTTTCCACTTCACTATCATACCATAAACAGTGGACCTAGGGATGTTTAGGAGTGTGGAAATGTCGCGTGCAGACGTATAACACAAGTGACACCGAATCACCTTGTAAGTAGGCTGTTTAGGTTTTTATGTTGGTAACGCCGCGTAGCGCTCTGTATGAAAATCACTGACTGTGATGTGTGCAATCTCTGGCTGGTTGGACTCATTGTTGGAAGTTTCTCGACTGTGTGGTGTTGGGCAGCTAGATGTGAACAGCGCGTAGCGTTGTGCAGTTGGAGGTGAGCCGCCAGCAGTGGTGGATGTGGGGAAAGTGATGGCCGAATTATGAGAGCGGACGATCTGGACGTGTGTCTGTCAGAAAGAGTAAAGTTATAATACTGGATATCATGAACTGATATATATATATATATATATATATATATATATATATATATATATATATATAATGACTTTTGAATATTATTAAGGTAAATACACTGTTTATTCTCTAACAAAATCTTTCATTTGCTAACTATGCGTATCAGTAGTTAGTGCCTTCAGTAATTGGAACATTTTATTTAGCTGGCAGTATTGGCGCTCGCTGTATTGCAGTAGTTCGAGTAACGAAGATTTTTTGTGAGGTAAGTGATTCATGAAAGGTATAGGTTATTTTTAGTCAGGGCCATTCCTTTTTAGGGATTATTGAAAGTCAGATTGCGTTGCGTTAAAAATATTGTGTATCAGTTTAGGGATGATCAGAATAAGTAAAGAGAGAAATGTCTGAGTACGTACAGTTTGCTCATCTGTTTGAAAATCAAATAACGTAAGAGGTTTATATCAGCAGAGGAGTTCACTAATTTTTCTGAGGGGACGTTTCATAACCTGACCACGTTCGAAGTACGCGAGTCCCGCGTAGCGGCCCGTTCTGCTCTTTCACGATGTTAAATGAATACTGAGGTCTCTGATATGGAGTACCTGGCAGTAAGTGGCAGCTTAATGCACCTGAGATGAAAAAACGTATGTTTTTGTATGTGTCCGGATACTTTTAATCAAATGGTATATGTTGGTGATTATTAGGTGTTCTATAATCGAACAGGAAAACGGGGCAGAACAAGCAAATTGGTTGCCATTTACATACATGAGCTATGGCGAAAGAGATTTATATGGTGTGCTTAAAACAAATGAGGTAATTGTAGTTTTAATCGTCAAAGAGAAGAGACTGAACTTGACTGTCACTGTAGTTTATGAATGTGAGGAGGGGAGAAAAGTGGAATCTCTGGAATTCTATGACAAACTGCAATCAGCTATAGACAAGTGTAACAAAAAACATCAAATAACATCGACTGGAGATTTAAAAACAAGTGTAAGGGATAAAATCCTCTCAAGGATTTTAGGAACGATGGAAGATGGCATCATAAATAACAATGAACGTAGCTTAGAGTTTTGTACTTTTAACAAACCGTAAGTAACTGATACTTTCTTCCACAAAAAGGCATTTCTCAAAGCACATGGTAACTCAAGCATATAGGTCTCCTATTGACTATATTATCATTCACGAACATTTGGAAGGCAAGGTAAGGGACCCAAGAGTGTACAGGCGATATGATGTACGTTCTTGAGGACATCTCAAATAGATACGTACACCAAATGCTGAACGAGTAACAGGGCGACAGGAGAACAGTTGAAGGAAGTGATTCACAAAGTGTATCCTCTAATTGAACGTACTGCAAGATATATCTATACCACATTAGACTTAATCAAGAAGTAGAGCAGAAAAAAATCAGAAGAAACAGCAAATGAGTGTGAATTAACAGGAACTGCACTTAATAAGCTAGCTGAAGTAACCTTTGGGAAAAAAAAAGGAAAAAAATATGAGATGAAACGGAAATGTAAAACTCTTTACTACAGAATTAGGTTAAATTATAGGTAAAAAACACGATGTCTATCTTATCTCACTGAATCAACAGTGGGGAATTATCGGATTTACGAGCAAGAGGGAAATGCATCAAATACAGCAATAAAACGAGCTCGTCAAGATAGTCGGATAGGTTTATACGCTTAATACAAGACGACACTCACGGATGCAAATGATAATTTATAAAACAATCAAAATATTGAATCAAATAGGAAAAGGTGTTGGCCATATAAACAAAATCCAACAAACGAAATGGATAGGCCGTTACAAGAACTTGTGGAATAGAGAAATACGCCTCCCAGAGAATAAACTGAAACTTAAAACTAAAACCAAAACTAAAACCCGTCCGAACACGCCATGAAGGCTCAACGGTACCTGCCCGGCCCACAGGAGTCACTGGATGCCTATATGGAGGGGCATGTGGTCAGTACACAACTCTCACTGCGTATGTCAGTTAACAAGACCGGAGCCGCTACTTCTCAATGAAGTACCTCGTCAGTTCGCCTCACAAGGGCCGAGTGCACCCCGCTTGCCAACAGGGCTCGGCAGACCGGATGCTCACCGATCCAAGTGCTAGCCCAGCCCGACAGTGCTTAACTCCGGTGATGTGACGGGAACCGGTTTTACCACTGCGGCAAAGTCGTGGGTCCCAGAGAATAAAGAGGACGAAATTTTTTAAAAAAATAGTATGTACATGGTTTATGTACGGATGAACTGAGAGATACCCTCATCTATACAAAGAACAGCATTAGTGGTAGGGATGGCACAAACGCTCAACTGCTATTACATACGACACTAATATTTTACTTAATACGTGCTAGAGAAATAAAGCCATTCCAGAAAAATGTTCCAAAGCATATTAATATCCCTGTTTCTAAATGGATACCGCTGTAATTGCGAGAACTATAGAGGAATCAGCTTGGAAAACAGACAGTGTTCAAGTGAGATTAGTGAACAAGAGGTTAAAGGAATTAGCTCAGAGTTTAATAGGGGAACAACAAATATGATTTCGGAGGGGCAGGTTGATAAAAGATACCGAATTTATACATAAACAAATAATCTAAAAACAATGATAGTGTAAAAGTGAAATACATTTAGCATTTATTGATTTTATTAAGGCATAATATTGATAGAGAGAAATTATGGAGAAAATGCCGAATAATTGATATGCTCAACACATAATAAACAGTTGTAAGTAATTTGCACAGACAGACGACTATAATCTTAAATATAATTGATCCTCTAACACATCTCAGAACATGACCCCATGTAAATGAGTTACACAAGGATGCAACATTTCGCCAGCACTTATAACATTTATTTAGGTGATGGAATAGGAAATGGAAGAAGAATTTTGTCTGGGTAGTTAAGATTAACAGAAATTTTTACTTTCATTGCCTTTTTTATGCATACGACGCCACAATACTGGCAGAGAAAGAAGAGTACACAAGGGCAAAAACATTAATTAGGTAAGATTAATGAAGGCTACCGTCAGAGAAGAATAAGAAAGGGAAAACACCCCACACGGACAAAAACTGTGATTAATATAGAGAAATTTAAAGTATCAAACATTTAGGCTATTGCTACGTTACTTATGCAGAACGAGAATGACGAAGAAGACATGTGGAAGAAATTAATAACGTATGGGAATATATGTGCAACAATCAACAACTGTTTAAAAGTAAAACGAAGAAATTGGTTACAAGTTAACTCCAGGATTGTAGGACAAAGGAACAGAGATGAGATTTCTAAGGGCATTATAAAGATGCACATGAGATGACACATTTAGAAATTCGGATGATAGCTGTACACTGAATGTTTTTAATATTCCAGAATGACATTTTGACTCTGCAGTGGAGTGTGCGCTGATATGAACTTCCTGGCAGATCAGAGCTGTGTGCCGGACAGCGACTCGAACTCAGGACCTTTGTATTTCGCAGCCAAGTGCTCTTTGCTGCAGAGTGAAAATGTCATTCTGGAAACATCCCCCAGACTGTGGCTAGGTCAAAACTGCGCATTATCCTTTCTTCCAGGAATGCTAGTTCTGCAGGTTCGCAGAAGAACTTCTGTGAAGTTTGGAAGGTAGGAGACGAGGTACTGTCAGAATTGAAGCTGTAAGGAAGCGTCGTGAGTCGTGCTTGGGTAGCTCGGGCGGTATAACACTTGCCCGCGAAAGGCAAATGTTCCGAGCTCGAGTCTCGGTCCGGCACACAGTTTTAATCTGCCAGAAAATTTAGTTTTCAATATTTTTAGTAAAATACAAGATATGACTGAAAACGTGAAGGAACATCTCAGAGGAATGAGTGGAGAAGATTTAACCTATTTGGGACAAGATGTCAAAGAAGACCTAAGAAGCGATGGGTAACGTAACAGACAAAACATAAAAGGTAAAATGATGAAGACGAATAGAATTATTTTTATATGAACATCTACACGTCGTATTCCTGCTGTTGGAAATTTAATAATTGGACGTAGTATTTCCAGGAAGATGAATTCAATAATTCAGCGACAAGAAAGTAGTCTTTTGGACAGCTAGTGCGAATTTGTTGATTGTGCACCATTCCTGCACCAGAGATAGAGTACAAATTGCTATTACCTCTAGTTTTGTCCAATATCCATCTAAAACTACAACCGATATGTCATCAGCATATACACCAATTACATCCACAGCACTTACGGATCTAGATTCCTCATTTTAAACTGCATGTTCTGTGCGGTTAAGGCTTGTGAACTGGAAATCTCAGGACCTGAATGGAAACCTTAAACAGCGATCTTCGTAGACTTTAGATTTTGTTTGGGAGCACGTTCCCATAGACCCATAGACAAAAATTGGTTCAAATGGCTCTGAGCACTATGGGACTCAACATCTTAGGTCATAAGTCCCCTAGAACTTAGAACTACTTAAACCTAACTAACCTAAGGACATCACACACACCCATGCCCGAGGCAGGATTCGAACCTGCGACCGTAGCAGTCCTGCGGTTCCGGACTGCAGCACCAGAACCGCTAGACCACCGCGGCCGGCAGACCCATAGACACATTTAGCCCCTGAATCACGAATGGTATGGTGGCAAAGTTAGGATTTAGGTATGCGAACAGAAATGTACTAGATACCACAAGTTTTTGCTGTTTTCAAACATGTTCAGTTTCTAAAAAATGGATACCTAGACCAAGAAAATTAGAGAGAAATGAAAACTAAATATTTGTGAATTTAATGGGAACACAAAATGCAGACTAGGGAGACTAAAAAATACCGTCTTCATCTATATCTATATGCACTTACCTCAAGGTAGGAAGGTACATAGTGCCATTGCTAGTCATTTATTTTCCTCAATCAAATGGAACTACATCGTTCCAGAGACCCTTACTGTTCAATTTCCGCAGGATCCCTAACTTCTTATATGTCGTTGTTGCGATCCGTATACAAGGTGCACGTCGGCAGCAGAACAGTCATTCGACAGACACTCGTGAATACTGGTTCCATAAACTTTCTCAACCATGTTTCACCAGTAAATTATCGTCTTCCCTGCAGGTATTACCGTTTGAGATCGCGAAACATATTCATAATACTCGCTTGTTGATTGAAGCGTGAATTTACTTTCAAAACCTTTTCTTAAGAATTTACTTTATTTACTAGCGATTCATCAGAACATTAACACATTTAATCACACTCTGTGAGCGTGGAAGTAGTTGCCAATGGGTCACTGATCACACAAATATTTTTTTTTTCAATAAATGGAAATTTTATTCCTAAAAGCCTTTTTTTAAACGGATTTAAAAATTATAATCAGAAAGCACCCTGTAAATATCAAATTACAATTTATTCAGAGGCAGAAATAACAATATTTCTTTTGATAGTATGAGCTTTCGGGCTGAGAACCTTGCCGCTCCGTTTTAACACGGCCGTAGTCACGACCTCTCACAACAACCTCTGAAAGACTACACTGGTGCTAATCTGCAACTCACCAGATTACTTTAAACTAAAAATTTTAACAACTCACACAAACACATAAACTATGCACCCCGTAAGAGGGATGGAAATGGTGCAAAACACATTAAAAATTATTTGCCACCGAAAGTGCAAATTGTTTTTAAAAGAACTCTTACGGTGGAAGGGTGGCAACTTTATATACTAAAATGACCATTTAAGTAAAACCCATGAAAAGCAACCTTACATAAAATGTACAAACATGCTCTACATTACACATATAGCGCCTCTCAAGATGATAGGCAAGATAAAAACATGTTTCAGGAATTCGGCCGTCACTTCAATCAATAAATTCGTTAACACACCGATTCCGACAAACATGACAGAGGCAGCTATTAACGTACGGCAGACCGACAGACAGAAAGACACTAACTGCCTAACAATTGCGGACGAGAGACAGAAGAGCAAGCTGGGGACGAGAGACTAACCAAGAACACAAGTGGAATTTAACAAGTAAATGAAACAACATATCACGAATCACTTAACCTTTAATAAACTGCGATGTCAGGCGAAGACCTGGGGCAGCACGCCCAAAACGCTCTCCCGAACCGTCCGCTGCCAGTCGCTTCAACGGACGCAGGAAGGAGCGCCGGTCTCCCGTCTCACGGCGTCGCAGCTCGCGCCGGCCAGACCGATGTCGTGGGTTGACTCCTGTTGCTTTCTTGTCGGCGCCAAGCCACTACCCCTCGCTATACGGCGCGGCCTACTGGACTGACGTGGCGACCTCACATGCGGCGACGCTCAAGACGGACAAGTCATCTTGCGTCCCAGTGCGCTACCGACCAACCGATCGATCCAACAGCCAATGAGCATTACCTGAACAAACTCGAGCAGACTGGCGGCCTAACACATACTAGCACTCCGGACGACAGACAGACACTGACTGCCCCACACCGACCCGGCTGACCAACTGACCAGACTCGCCCCGACTGACTGAGGGGCTGACGAGCTCATAGCGCCCCTTAAATGCACGTGAACAGGCAACTTTTCCCCTTTCCTAACAGAGGGAGACACCAAAGCTGTGTTTTATGTCCGTAGTTTCTTAGATAGATGAACTGCATTTTCCCATAATTCCTCCGTACAAAACTCGAGAATAATGTAAAATTTTGTTGGACAGCTGCTATGGCAGCAACGACTCGTGAACTATGGTCATTATGGAAATGTACAGGGGCAGACAAATACAGATGTCTGAAACAGGTGTTTGAAGTTATTGGATGGAAAAGATAAGTCAAATTAAACATCACCTCATTATTTTAAAACGATGAAAAGGAGCATCATGCATGTCGAAAAATTCCATACCTAGACAGCTAATTCGACTACGTGATCAACTTTATCACTGCATCACTCAAAACATTTAAATATGAATATGAAATAGAAATTACCGATGCGCAGCCAGCGTACTCTTACATTTTAAAACTAACGCCAATCTATAGAGTAACATTTGTTGCATATTGTAGGAATATAATTAAATAATGGTTTCTGGTAAATTTTGCATTATTATGGATACAGGAGAATAAAGAATCTTAAACGGTTGCTGAGTTGTGGGAGAAGAGCGAAAATGGGAAAGATCGTTCTGTTAGTGGTTCTCTGAAATTCTGTTCCACGCCTGCTACACACGTTCCGGTGATTGGAATACAAGGGGAAGTAATGTGGATGCGGTGAATGTACGGCATAGTCGCTACTGAACAAGAGGCATTACGTAACCATCAGAGCATGTTGTTATAACGCGCAACAGGCACTGTTTGGCTGTAAAATCGTCGTTTCCTGTTTTGTATTCGTGTTAGGCTGATATGTCAGTAGCCTGCGCGACCAGGCTATGGCATTTACTGCTGACTGAGACAGAGAAGTTAGATATAGGCCCTAAGAGGTGGAGTGCCTATAATATCATCGAGATATATCTATCGTTTGGTTTTCAGTATTCTTAGTCCCTTTACAAAATGAATTGGCTTGAAGGTGAGCTCATTTTATTTTCAATCAATGTGCGTATTCTTAGTTTTCAAAAAGCTACATGAAGCTACGTACATTATAATTTCTATGGCAGACAATGAAAAACTCGTAAAACAGCCTGTGTGTAAAACCTCGTAATTCGAGTAACTAGCAACTCCATAAAGAGAGATTAGAAAGTGCACGGATTCTAATCTGTCAATGGCTAGGCTTCTACTATTCAGTTACAGATGTAGCAACTTCCTATATGAGTTATGTGTTAAGAAATCGGTTTTGTTTCACCTGCAGGATTTAACAGAGTGGAATTACGAGGTTTTCATTACCTGGCATCGTTGTACTTCTTGGATTCGCAATTTTTGTTCGGTTTTTAGGTAGCGATCGGCATAGTGGCTGCCACGCAGAGAATATGGGTTCGATTCCCGGTGCTACCAAGCACTTTTTCTTTTTTTAAGTAGCGGCATCTGAGCGTCAAAATGCGTTTTTTTGCAGTCAGATGCTAATCTAATACTCCTGTTTTAACTTTATTGCTGCTAACAAAATTATTCCAATGATCTTTCAATTAGGCCACTGAATGTGAAGTGACCACTAGATGTCACGAGAGGCGAACCCACTACCTTGGTGGGTAGGGGGAGGGGGCGGGGGGAAGAACTGCGTTGTCAGTCGAGATGAAGTAACAGCAGATTGGGTCGGTCAGGTGGTCTTAGTGACTTCGAAAGTGGTTTAGTCACTGGATGTCACTTGAGTGACATATTTATCAGGGACATTTCTCTGGTACTGTGCGCCGCGGAATTTGATTCCGCGCCAGACGTCATGGACGTCGAAGGCCCCTAGAGGTCTCTGCACCATCGCGCCGTAAGCTGTGGCGACGCGCGGCTCCTGGCCCGTTTTCAGTGTGAGGGCGCCACAGTGGAAGACGGGGTTCCAGCGGCCAATACGAGCGGCGCCTCCGATAGCGTACTTAAGCGCCTGCCTCTCGCTCCTCCCCCACGCGGATCCTGTATGATCTCATCCCCTTCCCCCACCTCCTCCTTTTCCTTGAAAGGATACGGATCCTGTACACCTCCCGTAAACTTGATCCTCCTCACCCGCTCGTCTCCCCGATCCTCTCCCACCCCCGCCCACTGCCGCGCCTGTATTCCCACGTCCCGCCCGGTCTCCATCTGTCCACCCTCCTTACCCTCTCCCAAGGTGGCTTCCGCCAGCTCCCTCTCCCTGATGATGTCCTCGTCCCCTCCATCTACCCCTCCTATCAATTTTGACCCTGCCCCGCCCCCCACTTCCCGTGTCCTTTCCTTTCGGCACCCTCCCTCCCTTCTCTTCTCTTCCCTTCTTTTTCCATCTCCCCGTCCCCTCCCTTCCCCCTCTTCCCCCGGGCTTCCTCTCCCCCTTCCACCCTCCCCCCTATCTCCCCTGCCCGTGGCATCTCTGCTCTCCCCTCTCGCTCTCCCACTCCCCTTCCTCCTCCTCCTCTCTTGGCAGGTCCCCGGACTCGCACACGCATAGTGAACATTTGCGCGCCGGAGATCGTCGCCTTCTGTGTCTCGTGTGTGTGACGTCGTATAGTGTTTTTGGTGTCCGCCGTCCCACTACTACGTTCACTTGTGCCGTCGGATTCATCAGTGTTTTGTGCGCCGTGCCAACGTGTTTTCAGTGTTGTTATCGTCACATGTGAACGACTCCGTGTTTTTTGTGTCTCTGTGACCTCTCTCTTTTGCCCGTCATTTTGTTCATTGTCATTCACCATTTTTTTTATACTCTTGTAAAACGCTATGGCTGAAGAGCGGCGTAGTGTGCCGCTGCCAGCCTACCTGATTTGTACAGGTTTTAAAATAACAATAAAGTAAAAAAAAAAAACCTCTCGCTCAGCCAGACAGTCTAATCTCGCGTACGTCTGTTGACACATCGCCTCGTGGTAGGCAGCTTACTTACTTCTCCTGTGTAGGAGTGGACGTGTTTGTTATGTTTCCTTGCGACTCCGTTGTTCGATCTTGTTGTTCGTTCTGTCCTTCGTTGGTCGTGTCCGTCCTCTCCCATTGTGTTGTTGTTCGCGGGCCTCTCCGCGGGTCCCGCCGTGCTTCCTGTCTTTTCTACCACGCGACCGTCCCGGTCGCAGTTACAACAATTTCAGTCATTCTCAAGCGCCCCAATTCGACTATTGGTGATGTAGCTGTGGAGCGGAAAGGCGAAGGAACAGCCATAGCCTAACCAAGATCAGACAGACGTTCGGTACTAATGGGTAGGCACCATCGAGCATGGCGGAGGATCACTGTAAAAAATCGCATGGAAACATCGAAAAAAGTGTCCGCCCCGGTAGCTGAGTGGTAGCGCGACAAGATGTCAATCCTAAGGGCCCGGGTTCGATTCCCGGCTGTGTCGTAGATTTTCTCCGCTCAGGGACTGGGTGTTATCCTCATCATCCTCATTTCATCCCCATCGACGCGCAAATCGCCGAAGTGGCGTCAAATCGAAAGACTTGCACCCGCCGAACGTCTATCCGACAGCAGGCCCTAGTCACACGACAAAAAAAAAAAAGGTCGAAAAGAGTCACTCGTCAGTCCCATAGTGCAAGCAGCAGTCCAAATAGTATAGTCACTGTGATTGGGCAGTTAAAAGTAATGGTCCAGATGCTTCAGTCCGGAACCGTGCGACTGCTGCGGTCGCAGGTTCGAATTCTGCCTCAGGCATGGATGTGTGTGATGTCCTGAGGTTAGTGAGGTTTAAGTAGTTCTAAGTTCTAGGGGACTGATGACCTCCGATGTTAACTCTCAGAGCGCTCAGAGCCATTTCAACCATTTTTTAAAATGGCGGAGGTGGTGGGGGGTGTAGTCGAGCAGATCATTATAAGGCACACGTTTCTGTAGAAAATCCAGAGTAATGATTGAGGTGGCATACAGAGTATCTCTACTAGACAGTGGATGATTGGAAACGAGCGATTTGGGGCGAGAAATCACGCTGCATTCTGTGACAACCGGATGGAAGGTTTTGGGTTTGGCAAGTACTCGGAGAACGTTCCCTGTCGTTCAAAATAATGCCAATAGTGAAGTACAGCTGAGGAGGCGTTACGATATCGAGGAATTTCGGTGGCTATGGTGAGATTCCGCTGTGGTGCTTAAGATAACGGTAAATGCAACACGAATGGAATTCAGCACGATTCAGACGATGACTGTATCAGCAAGACAATGAACCCTACCATAAAGCAGCATCTGTTGGGCAACGGCTAGTGGACTATCACATCCCTAATATGGATTTTCCTTCCCAGAGCCCCGATCTGAGACCGATGGAAAACTGCTGGGATGAATTACAATGTCGACTTCTTTCCAGATCCCGGCATCCAACATCAGTACCTTCTCTGCTTTCGGCTCTTGAGGAGGTTCAAATGGCTCTGAGCACTATGGGACTCAACTGCCGTGGTCATAAGTCCCCTAGAACTTAGAACTACTTAAAGCTAACTAACCTAAGGACAGCACACAACACCCAGCCATCACGAGGCAGAGAAAATCCCTGACACCGCCGGGAATGCTCTTGAGGAGGAATTGGCTGTTATTCCCACATAGACATTCAGTCATTTCATTGAAATTGTCTCGAGCAGAGGTCAAGCCATCATAAGGGCGAAGAGTGGACACACCCCATATTAATGACTGCAAGATATTTGTGGATACTTTCGTACAGACTCGGCGCTGTACTTTGGTACAGACAGTGTATGCACGTCTAAATAACGCTTCTTTCACAGGTGTTTCACCAGGGTGTCACGTTCAACAGCTACGAAACCTAATTAACACTGATGGCAGAGGAAGAGCAGAGTGAGAGCAGTGAGATTTTCGAAATTGGAGCAGCTTCACACTTTGCTTTATTAAGACACGTTTCGTAGGCTCGGTTAGGAAGGGCCTAAAGTGAAACAAAGTGGCGGCAAGTTTTTAATCCGCGGAGCAAGCTACCTCGCGAAGGCGGCCGCGGCGCGGCGCTGCGCTGTCACTCGTGAAGGAAGATGTTTGCGGAGGCGGTCCCGTTCCGCCCTCCCGCGCTCGGCTACCGGCTGTATGGCTGCAGCCTGACTGGCTGACTCCGCACTGATTAACAGCAAACATTTGCTCGAGTTATCATAGCGGGCGGCAGCGGCAGCGGCGCCGGCGCCTCCGGACGGCGGTCGCTCTAACCAGATTACTGTACTGCTGCCTCGGCTCCTGTTTGACTCCGGACACCGACGCCGGATGGCGGTATTTCCTTGTCATACAGGAAGCAGCGGCAAGGCGTACTCAGATTCCTAGCGCACCGTGGATCTCACCACAGTTGGAAAATCTTCTGCGGCTCCACTGCGCTTCTTGTCCGAATCAGTAATCAGTATCATTTAACACGTCGACTGAGGGAAAGTAATAGCGTTACTGGCTGGGAAATCTCGAGAGGAACGTAACCGCAAAGGTTCACCTCTTTCACACACCTCGACACTTTCCCTGCAAATAGTCTGAGGGTAGTATGAGGGTCTTGCTCATATTCAAGCTCCAAACTTTCGCCGTTCCTATTAACTACATCCGTCTGATCGCCTCCTTTCTTTCCCACCATCTTTCCTATGTGACCATACACAACACGGATTTCTCCACCTTCTACCCCTCCGCCGGTGTGCCCCAAGGTTCCGACCCCTCCCCCCTTCTCTACATTCTTTACATGGCGGACATGCCGCCGACTTCACTTCCCTTACACCTTCTTCAGTACGCCGATCACATCGACTTCCTTGCCCTCGCCCCCACCCTGAAACGCTCCCAGCACCTTCTCCAATCCCATCATGACTGATAAACACTTGGTGTAACCAGTGGTTTCTCAAGGTCAATCCTTCCAAGACCCAGGCGATCATTGCAGGCAAAACCACCCATTCCTTCCGTCTCCTAGATTTTAATCTCACTATCTACGGCCGTCCTATCAACCTCACCCCCACCCTCTAGTACCGTGGCGTCATCCTTGACCGTCGCCTCTCCTTGACGCCCCCCCCCCCTCACCTCCAGACGATCGAAGCCAGGGCACACTCTCGACTCCGCCTCCTCCACCGTCCTCCACACCTATAAATCCCTCATCCGCTCTATCCTCTGCTATACCTATCCCGTCTGTGTCACCGCCCTTCCTACCTTCTACAAATCCCTTCAAATCCTGCAACGCCATGCGCTCCGCCACGCCTATCGCATCCGCCTCCCCTCTCCCACGAGGATCCTCTGCGACTTAATTCCGTTCCCACACCTCCTCCTTTTCCTCGAATGGATACGAATCCTTTACACCTCCTGCAAACCTGGTCCCCCTTCGCGCTTATCTCTCTCATCCTTTCCCACCCCTGTCCGCTGACGCACCTGTACTCCCACATCACACCCACTCTCCATCTCTCCACTCTCCATACCCTTACCCAAGGTGGCTTCACCAACTCCCCCTCCCTGATGTTGCCCACATTCCCTCCATCTACCCCTCCTACCAACTTTGATCCTCCCTTCCTCCCCCTGTGCTTCTCCCCCAGTGCACCCTCTTTCCCTTCTCTCCCTACTCTCTCCCTCCCTCCCACCCCTCGCCCCAGGTTTCCACAACCCCCCTACCCTTTCACCCCTCCCCTCCCTTCTTCTCTCCCACTGGCATAAACACCCTCACCTTCTCCCTCCTACCCGCACCTCTTCCCTTTGGCAGGTCTCTGGCTTTATGCGTGAACGGTGCATCTTCGTGCGCCAGTGCTCATGAGATTCTTCGCTGCTGTGCGTCAGTGTCTTTCCGTTTGTGCTCCTCCGTTCACGTGTGTAAACTCGTTCTTCCCCGTTGTGTACAGTGATGAACGTTTTTTGTCCAATCAGTACGCCTGTGAACGGCTTCATTTATTTTTACAATATCTGTCTCCCGTTTTTGACCACCATGTTTGTTTCTTTTTCTGTCTTTCTGTTTTTTGTATGTGTTCACTGTGGCCGAAGAGCAGCGTAGATAGGCCGCTGCCGGCCTACCGTTATTGTAAAGCTACTGAAATAACAATAAAGAAAAATATTTCTCGTATCGTGTAAAGCGCAGCACACTAGTTTCCTTTGCAGGGAGGTACCAAGAGTACAATACAACCCACGTGGCGGATTAACGACCGTCCGCTAGTATACTGGCCAAACTAAGTGTTGTTTTTAGTGGGTTTACCACGTTTGTTCAGGCAAATCCTTTGCCAGTCCCCAAATTCTGCCTCGGAGAATACAATACATTATCAGCCAAGGGTCCGTTCTTCTCTGTCAGCCTATAAATTTACCGATTTTCACTATTTTATTCTGAGGTATAGCAATATGCACATACACACATGCCCGTGGTATCGCGTACTCGAGGTTTAAAAGGGCAGTGCACTTGCCGAACTGTCATTCGTACTCAGCTGATTCCAATGAAAAAGTTTTCGACGTGATTATGGCCGAAAGAAGGACGGGAATTAACAGACTTTCAACTCGGAGGGGCAGTTGGAGCTAGACGCATGGGACATCCCATTTCGGAAGTCGTTATGGAATTCCGTATTCCGAGATCTACAATGTCAATAGCTCGTCAACAAATCCAAATTTAGGGCGTTGCCTCTCACCATGGACAACGCAGTGGTCGACGGCCTTCACAGCGGCGTTTGCTTAGCGTTGTCAGTGCTCACAGACAAGCAACACTGCATGTAATAACCACAGAAATCTATGTCGGATGTACGACAAACGTATCCATTACAACCGCGCGGCGAAATTTTGGCGTTAATGGGCTATGGAAGCAGGTGACCGACTGGAGTGCCTTTGCTAACACTACGACACAGCCTGCACCGTCTTTCTTGTGCTCGTGACCATATCAGCCGGACCCTAGATGACTGGAAAACCTTGGCCTGGTCGGATGAGACCCGATTTCAGCTGGTAAGAGCTGATGGCGGAGTTCGAGTGCGACGCAGACCCCACGAAACCATGGACCCAAGTTGTCAACAAGGCACTGTGTAAGCTAGTGGTGGCTCCATAATGCTTTGGGCCGTGTTAACGAGGAATGAAGTGCGTCCTCTGGTCAGACTGCACCGGTCACTGACTGAATGGTTTTATTCGGTTACTTGAAAACTTCATGTTTCCATACAGCGATGGAACATTTGTGTATGACAGTGAAAGATGTCACTTGACGACAGCTGTTCGCTATTGGTTTGAAGAAAGTTCTAGACAATTCTAGTGAATTATTTGGCCACCTAGATCGCTCGACATGAAGCACATCGAAAATTTATGGCACATAATTGAGAGATCAGTTCATGCACAAAACGTTGCAACGGCAACACTTTCGGAATTATGGACGGCTACAGAGGCAGCATGGACAGTATTTCTGCAGCGAACTTCCAACGACTGTTGAGTCCATGCCACATCGAGTTGCTGCACTGCGTAGGGCTGCAAGGGGTCGGACATGATTTTCGGAGGTATCCCATGACTTTTGTCACCTCAGTGTAAATCTTTTTCCACATTGTTTACTGATTCTTGTACGACGGAAGTTAAAATAAAAGAACTAGCCTGTTACTTTTTTACGGATATGCCCAGGAAGTACTTCAGCCAAATTTCAGAAAATTATCTTCGTTAGTGTGCACACAATCCATTCCGTCAGCTTGATATACAAATCAAAAATTAAAGAAATAATATATTTTCTCCAAGGAATAACACGAATTTTAATTTATAAATTAGTTATTGCAAATAAATGTGACCAAGAAACCGCTCAAAACGACTGTCAGTGTCAATGAAGTTCTCCATCAGCCGTGTAACTTAAGCTTTTTTATTTTATTTTGAAGGCTACCAGTTTCAGCACTTCACTATTCCATCTTCATGTCCCATATGCATCTCTCCAAATAAACGAAACAGTCATATAGTGCCATTAATCCCTGGATGTCGTGAACTGAGTAGTTTCACTAATGCTTCATTAGAAGACTTGATAGCAGTTGCCTCCATTGTATTCGATGATAGCGATAGATATCGAATACATTGGTACTTCTTGCCGGAATACTTTTCAGTAGTACCGTAGGGTTGCTGGCTTAAGGTATCTGGGATATCAAGACTATTATCGTTTCTCGACCCATCGAAGATGTGGTCATAAAGGATGATTCAGCTGCCGCTACCAGTATCATTTTATGCAACTCGTAATGTTACGTCAAGCCTTGAAAAGCTACGAACGAGATTTTCATAGTCTCTCGCTCGCTACGAGCAAGCAAACTATTAGACCTATAGAAAAAATGGACAGGACTTTTATGTAGGAAGTTTAATGTAATCGAATCTTGTACTAGGATATCTTCTCGCTAGAAGCCGGTTTTAGAGTTATTGAAGAAGAACGTACCTTCAAACGCACTCTTGCTCTCACATTCAGCCCGCTCCGGTCCGGGTTTCTAGTATATTATTCATGGCACTCCCGCCTACACTGTACAAAAATATGCGACTGCAAGAATTGTTTCGAACTTTATACCGTGTTTTAACTTTATCGACTAACCTTATGCATCAAATGCTTAGTGGAGCAAATACAAACTGTAAAAATTACGTTTGTATAAATTTTTGCCAAATATCTTGTGAATTTTAACTGCATACAACCAACAATTACATCGTTGTATTCGCCAGGACGTCTGACTACGAAATTACTGTGTTATAAGAGGTAAATTTGGATCGAATTGTCAACATAATTTCGCTTAGCGTAACGTTTACAAAAGTTGTTTTTCTTTCTTTACCCTCATGGGCACGTTTAAAGTAAGTCATTGAAGTTTCCGACTATGCTGGTGGCGTAATAGCCCAATAAAGGACACAAAAAAAGTTCGATTATCTGGAATGATTCGTATAGTAGGAAATTTTTGTACAGTGACAGGAGTGAGTGCCATGACAACATACGTGTAATCCTGACTGGTGACGAATGAGTGTGGGGGTGGATGTGCGTTTGAAGGTCATTTGTAGGTATCTCTTGCATAAACCGAAAACTGTGGCCTCCAACGGAAACATAGCACAGTAAAAAAAAATAACTACATTAAATGTCGTGCATAAATGTCCTGACAGTTTTTGCTGTAGGACTAATACTTTGCGCGTAGCGAGCGAGAGAATATGAAAATCTAGCGAGTGGTTTTGCAGGCTCGATTTATCGTTGCATGTTGCATAAATTGACATCGGTGAGGACAGTCGAATCACCGTGTATAGGTGAAGACCACAAGTATGGAACAAGTATGGATTCTAGCTGAGGAATTGCCCTCTCCATTCAAAAGGAACCACCTGTGTTACATGATTTAGGGTGACTATGTGTAGCCTAAATCTGAACTGCGGAAACGGCATTCGGAAACAACTCGCATTAAGTTACATCCAATGTAGAGATCAACATAGTCATCTCCTCTCTCTCTTTAATAGATATGACAGAGAAGTTAGCATTAGTAAATCGGTACGAATTTGTTTGATAACAGTCTTTCCAACAGCAGCTCTATCCTTTTGCCGGCTGTGCAACGCTGATGAACTTTCTCTCACTGACGGAATTGAAACCAGAAACTTCTTCAAGGCATGGCATTCGTATTAACGGCTACAGAGGCAACAACGTGTAACACATCGCTATAATTTAATGACACTAATTATGCCGTAGGAACCACTAGCAATGTGATTCAAAATAATGCATCGATGCCAGCATCAGACAACGTAACACATATTAGCCGAGAGTTGGCTCAAATGGCTCTGAGAACTATGGGACTTAACTTCTGAGGTCATCAGACCCCTAGAACGTAGAAGTACTTAAACCTAACTAACCTAAGTACATCACACACATCCATGCCCGAGGCAGGATTCAAACCTGCGATCGTAGCGGTCGCGCTGTTCCAGACTGCTGCGCCTACAACCGCTCGGCCACCAAGGCCGGCTAGCCGAGAGTAAAGCACTAAATGTCTAATTAAACTATGTAGCACTTAAATTGTGTTAACGTTACTGTAGTAACTCCATTAGAGGAAAATATTTTTACATTTTTTGATCTGTTTGGAAATACAGCTTACAGTGGAGAGATATTTGCGTAGCAGTTACATCTTCCGAGATGCTGCTGAAATGTTGAAACCTGAGACCTTTCTATTCTGTACACTCAGTATCTAGGTCGAACATCGAAATGATACTGCCCAGATTGTTCAGGGGCATAGAAGAAACATCATTTTGTAATGGAGCGTACTCTCATAAATTAATGTTTAACAAACAGAAAGACAACTTTTCGCAGGCAACATAATACCATAAGTAGAGACGTCATGGAAACTAGCGAAACCACTTTTCTCAATTAACAGAATACTGTCGCAAGATATCTCAGTCCCAAAATAGGATAAAGAAAAAAGATATTGTAAAATTATGTACTTACTGTTACACATTTAAACTTTTCAGGATTATTTTGAAGTAGATTCTGTAGATTTTCCTTATGCCAAGGAAAAATTGTATTGATAATTATTTAAACGTAAATTAAAGCAGCGAATTGAAGTTATGAAGATACTGAAGACAGAAACTTTATAATGTACACAACATCATTAAAATTTTTCGGAAACTTGTTAGTGGATATTAATAGGGGTTACATCAACCCTTCGCCTTTATGATCGCTTGAACTCTGCTGCAAACACTTTCAGTGAGTTCTTATGTGTGTGGAATATTGGTGGCCCGTTCTTCCGCAAGAGTCGAAACAAGACAAGGTAGTGGCGAAGTATGATGGTGCCTGGAGTGAAATCGACGCCCTGGTCGATCCCAAAGGTGTTTCGCTAGGTTTAGGTCGTTACTCTGGACAAGCAGGTCCATTTCAGAACTGTTGTAATCCACAAACTGTTGCACCATATAAGCTGCTTGCTGCTTTACGGCTGGTCGGTGTCTTGATTAACATATTTAAGCCCGCCCGGTTAGCCGAGCCGTCTAACGCACGGCTTTCTGGAATGGGAAGGAGCGCCTGGTCCCCGGCACGAATCCACCCGATGGACTTGTGTCGAGGTTCGGTGAGCCGGCCAGTCTGTGGATGGATTTTAGGCGGTTTTCCATTTGCCTCGGCGAATGCGGGCTGGTTCCTCTTATTCCGCCTCAGCTACACTATGTCGACGCTTGCTGTGCAAACAAGTTCTCCACGTACGCATGCACCATCATTACTCTACCACACAAACATAGGGGCTACACTCGTCTTGTGTGAGACGTTCCCTGGGCGTCCACCGGGGGCCGAACCGCACAATAACCCTGCGTTCGGTATGTGGCGGCGGAGGGGTGAAGTGGACTGTGATAGTCATCGTGGGGACGGATCCTCTCTGTCGGTTCTAGGTCCCCGGTTAACATACAAAATGCAACATATTTAACTTTTCTCTCATTAATGGAATACATCCCATTCCATGATAAAGAAACATAGTCCGATCTATCCCTTGGATCGAGAACCGACAATCGCCTAGTTATTAGCATTTTATCAGCAGTTTTCACATTGTTCACGTTTCTAATCGATGAACAAGTGCGTGAATTCGACTTACATAACAAATACAATCCAACTTTTGTAAACACTGCAGCACAAACACTATACTAATCAAGGTCACTGATGACCTGAAGTATGCCACTGACAAGCGTGAGGCAACAATACTCACACTAACAGAGTTTAGGAAGGCTTATGATATTGTAAACTTAGACATTCTGCTCAGAGAAATGAAAACACAAAAATTCACGGATAGTGAGCTGAATTGCTTTCAAAGTTAGTCGAAAAAGAGGCAGATATCTGTTGTCTGTGAGAACGAAAAATCGTCCTGGAAAACAAGTTCTTTCAGCGCCACAGGGGTCAGTCTTAGGTTCACGGGTTTTTTCCTCAGTGGTTACGGGTGATAATCTTGGCTCTTAAGATAGACGCAGAAAAGGCACAATTACACTTTGTATCTCTTGTGAGATTAGTAAGTTCAGAATTTCACGAAGCATCACCTCCTATTAAGGTCAACGATATTACAGTACTGTTTTAGAAAACAGTGAATATTTCGGTGTAACTTTGGATGAGCATCTCAACTTGGCAGAGAACACTCTCTCAGCGTACCAGAAGCCCTCCGCTTGCCTCTACACCCTCAAACATTTTCGGAACATATTTCCCCAGAAAGTGAAACTCGTGTACACACTCCAGTTCTACCTAATGTCCATTACTGTGATGTTGTTCACTATAGTGAGAGTTGTGAAAACACAAGGCGATTAGAGCTAACCATGAATATCTGTGTATGTTTCATCTGCAACATCCATCGACATAACCCTCCCAGTGCTTTTCTGCCCAGATAGAGTGGTTGCGGCCAGATAAATAACTTGACTACCACACGCTATGTACACTTTACTGGCTCCCCAGTGCCCAAGCACCCCACTACCTTGCATCAGAGACTAAACACACATCATGCCATCATACTTGATATCCTGGGCCTATTCACAAAACAAAAGCGTTGGCATAATCGTCTGCTATCACTGCTGTCAGCCTATGGAAAAAGTTGTTCTGCACTCTTCGCACGAGTAAATGCATTTCTGCTATTAAGAATAAGTTCAAACACTTCCTTCTGTCACTCTCATAGCGATTTCCCAAAAACTTAACGTACAAGATCAATTTTCTCTCTGTGAAACAGCGAAGCTAATGTTCCTGTCATCTGGTTACGCTACTGCCTCTTTTCCTGCCTGCATCAGTCACGACGTCTTCTTTACTCTTACTTTCTTTAAATTTGTGTTACTGTGTTACCAGTTTCACGTTTGTCTTTGCCTCCCTCCTGCACGACTTCCTCTCCTGTACTCACATAATAGAGATCCGACCTTACCATACTTTTTAATTACTATTGTACGTTTCGTACACGAGTTTACGGTATTCATTAAATTTTTAATTTCTAAATGTAGTATAGCATGCTTACGGAAATGTAGCTTATGTAAAATATGTAGACTGCCTGGTTAGGCGTAAGAAATGGCCTGCAGGCGCAGTATATAATGCTGTAAGAGGTGTTCATAACTTTCGGTGTTAGCATTTTCTTAAGCTCATGAAGTGGACCACGTCTTAGCCACAAAATGTACCCCAATACTGTAAAACCATCTTCTCCATACTACATTGTAGGCACTACACATAGCGACAAGTAACTTTCTCGAAGTATTCGCCAAACGTAAACCCTTCCATCGGATTGCCACACGGAATACCGTGAGCTATTACACCAAATCACTTGCTTCCATTCATCCACGTTCCAGCGGCGTCGCTGCTTACACTACCTCAAGCGTCGCTTAGCGCTGATTACAGAAAGCCGGCCTTGGTGGCCGTGCGGCTCTAGGCGCTACAGTCCGGAACCGCGGGACTGCTACGGTCTCAGGTTCAAATCCTGCCTCGGGCAGCCTTAGTGCTCAGAGCCATTTGAACCATTTTTTTGATAACAGAAATGTATGTCTAATGACAAGGTGCTCTACCACTGTACCCCATTCTTTTCAAGTTCCTAAGCACGTTCATAGCGGTAGATGACGTCACGAGAGATTACAGCCGCAAACTTCATGCGATTTTTTACAATCAGCTGTTCGACCGTCCGTAGCAGTAAATGAGAGCTGCCTAGTCTCTATGTGTGGTTGTTCGTTCGCACCTCACAATCACTTCACGAAAAGTCAACGTGTGCAGTTTTAGAATGGTTGAAATGTACTTTATGGATCTGTTACTCAGGTAACATCCAATGACTTCTCCACGTTCGGCGAAATTCAGCTCTCCTGAACGACCGGTTGAGCTCTTGCTGCTTCCCTGCTGACAACACATCAGTCCCCGCTCCATTTATACTGACCTCTGGCGATATCGTCAGTTACGCATTACATAAGGATATCCCGGCACTTCTGGTCAGGTAGAATATACAGCAGCTGCTCGTCTCGAAAAAGGACGCGCGGGTAAAGATGGATAATGGATAAATGGGGTTCATAATATTGATTTACAATCATGATCACTGAAAGAAAGTGTTTCTATGAACACAGTTTTAATTTTGAATGAAGATATCCGTAGCCGCGCCTCACACTATAATTAGAGATGGGACGAAGTTTTTGCCACTAGAAGTGAAGGTAACTTACACGAAGCCTTTAATTTACAGCTCAGATCAATTGCACGTAAGTTCAACTATCAGTCCATGGGTTTGCTTTTCCACTGTTTGATGTTACACCGTCTCGATTTCTGGAAGCATCATTACAACCAACACAGAGATGAATAATTATTCATAATTTGCAGTTCACCTGAGTGGCTAATGTAGGAGAGCGTATTTAAAAAGAGTTCTCTATAGACGTAACGAAAGGAGTGATACTGTAAATAAATAGATCATTAGGAGACGTGAGCGATGTGCTTAACACATACCCTCTCGTACCGCATTCGACACCGCCAATGGTGGAGGACGGTACGACGATATTTTATGGTCGATTGGCCCGTCTAAGACCAGAAAGTGACACTTTACCTTACTTTATCAGAGACGTGTAATGTTATGCATCACCAGTACAATGGTCTCTCAAGGTTTAACAAATATTTCCAGCGACCACCGAGAGTTTGTGGATAAGTCTAACCCCGTGTTAAAGGGTCTTGCGTTCTTTTGGAGAAGCTGGTGTCAATGGTTCGCTGGTGTCCATGCAGAGTTTGAAAGGGATAGGAGGGAGACGGCAAAGGAGGAGGGAAGCTAACGGTGGAAGGAGGGGTATAGGTTGGAGTAGCGCTCCAGCATAGAGTTTCAACTTGTCATATCCAGCCAACGAAGTGACAATTCCGTACAGAATAAGATAATGTGACAGAATATTGACATGCATGTGGAAGCCGGACTGCCGGAATGTTCAATTCCTTAGCACTTGATCTATGATGGAACACCTAATCCATTGTTTAGATAAGTTGTGTGTGAAACATGCTGTAGAATACCATTGACCAAGGTGAGATGATATTATCTTCGGAAATCCTCTAACACATATTTGGAGTATTATACTCACGTCAACAAAACAGTAGACACAAAAAGTTATCGTAACTAATTGTCATGGTCATGATGAGCTTCATAGCTGATTGACACTACGAGGGCTTTCTGGACAATGATGCCTCCGGACATTTATGTGAAAACTTGAAGCTTATCTTATAATGTTGATTTCCCACTTTTATTGGTAAACTCTTAAGATTAACCAATTAATCAGTAAAGAAATATATTAAAAAGAAGTTACAATATATTAAAATCCAAGGAGTTCATATTAAATGCAATGCATAGATATTTCAAAAGAGATGTTAAAAGACATTCTCCACGACGTTCATTTTTCTTGAAACAAAATACTGTCTTTCTCTTCTGGTATGACACTTGTGCTGTTACAGACGACATAATAGCAGGTATTTTTCCAGGGCTCTTTGCATATTGTACTCTTTACTGAATAATAATTTTATTTTTTCCAACTGATGTCTGCAAATCATTTGTAGAATCCCATAGTTGATCACATTAATTTACTGTTGTGAATTTTTCCGTGTGTAATATATGTGTGTCAGGACTGTGCACTCATTATTTGAGAGCAAGACGACGGAATGTTGTACCACCTCGATTAATTATTATTTTCACACAAAGTACAGCCTGCGTACCCTTTTTCTTGAAGTCCGATCTAATACTTGTTATCAATTTTTTTTTCATATGGAGTTCAATACATTTTCCTGGTCAAAGAATTCCTTCAGAGAATGAAGATACACAGTAGTCATCAGGTTCTGATACGTCAAAAGCAGATGTCAAGTTCAATGGCACTTATATGTTAAAAAGGAACTGAAGAACTTATTCGAGATCATTAATTTTTTCTTGACATTGCTAAGACTAATAATTGCATCACGCCAGCGCAGTCTTCTCCCGAGGCAAGTCATTGCTAAATGCATTGGATCAGCTTTTTAAACATGTAAATATTTCGCTTTAAATCTTATTCTGCTAGTAAGAAAAGCTGCGTTACCAACTGGACAAATTATGTGTACGTTACATGTGTTACAAATATTTTCTTTGTCAAATGCAACACGCTGAACGCGACTGCTGACACGAGAAAAAGTAGAAAGACGAATCCAAGGAGAAAGAGAAAATTAAAAAGAGTAATAATTTATATGTCTCACATATCCAAATTATTATTAAGCATTACAAAATAAAATTGCAGCCATCGCAGCAACAAACAAAAAGGACAAGTACGAGCGGGCATCCTCGATCCATTGCTTATTTAATATTGTCGCGAATCTTAAGATTTGCTGTAGGCGGATTATATCCCATCAAAATTATCGACTTGCAGTTTAATGAAATTGTAACTGAGTAAATTTTTCTGTGCTCAAAAAGCTCGTGGCATTAAGGCGCCTGATAATTTTACAATGACCATGTTTTGTAATGTGGATCGCTTCTATTGCAATTGTTTTACGATTCGCATTACCGATAACTGCAGTGCTCAAACGTATGCACGTTACAGTCAAGTTCATAACATTAATTTTTTTCGTTTCCAAAAATTGGCAAAATGAATAACATCGAACACGTACAGGTAATTCAAGCCCAAGAGAGTGCTGGAAGTGGTAACATAGTGCAGCGTGGCGCTGAAATTACAAACGCTGCCGTCATTAAGAATGCGGTACAAATACACCCACCGCCAGCAGAAACAGTTCGACACCCAACTGCAACAGCAGGTCCTTTTGTAATATTATGCCAGAAAGTAGATGCAATGATGAGTTATTTTGATCATATCGATACCAAAGTAAATGAATATGACAAAAGGCATTTCGATCACATTAAATTTAAGCTTGATCAAGCATCGAAAGAAAAATCGGATCAAATCAAGAGAACTGTTGATCAGATAGCAAAAGAACAGTCAGATCAGATTACTCAAAATTTTACCGGAATATGTTCTGAAATAGTGGGGTTGAGAGAGGCATACAAAGCTATACCCGAAAAAATAGGACGATTGTCTGAAGAAACAGACACATTAAAGTCAGCGAAGTCAGCAGTCGGAACGTGTGTGTAACACCTTAGCAGCCAGTTGTAAAATTTAGTCGTGGAACGGGAAGGGAAAATTGAGCAAAGGTTTGGTGGACAGCGTGAAGAACTCGAAACTGACTTATTGTCTCGGTTGCGAACACAGGAAGCGTACATTAATGAGTAACTTGGTAATGAATTATGCTTGGCTGTATAGGCAATAAGTCAAGAAGCGGTGCACGAATGCAGCACATCAAACAATGTTGTAAACAGTGAATTGAAACAAGTTAACGAAAAATTAAACCCGAAATACGTGCCATAGTGGCTGGAAGAAGTAAGCACCTAGGTCAGCCACCTGCGGGAAGAATTAGCCACGATAAAAGGGACCATGCATGAATTATCACTAATAAGCAAGCACGCCGGTGATGTATTCGGTAACGCACATTTCTATGACAGACAATACAGAGTAACAGCGAGACTGTGCAGGAAAAGTAACAGTTCATTCCAACAGTTCGTCTGCTACCCTGTTAGAAGAAATTCTTGTGAAACACTGATAATTTAAAGTGTTTCTACTGGAGATGTTAACTCCGCCTTCTATCGCTTGCAGGAGGGTATTCAGAGGTGTATTGCCTAAATCCTGGAACTGTAAACAAAAGACTAAAATAATAATAATAGTATATATACAAGGAGATGCCAACTTATGGGCTATGGTAACACCAGAAATACGACTCGCGACCCAGCGAGTTGGCGCAGTAGTTGTTAGCATACTGGACTGGCTTTCGGGAGAACGACGGATCAATCCCATGTCCGGCCATCTTGATTTAGATTTTCCGTGATTTCCCTAAATCGCTCCAGGCAAGTGCTGCTGGGATGGCTCCTTTGAAAAGGGCACGGCCGACTTCCTTCCCCGTCCTTCCCTAATCCGATGTGACCGATGACGTAGCTGTTTCGTCTCTTCCTCCAAACAACCCAACCAAACAACTTGCGAAGAGTTCGTGAAAGCCTTCTTGAACAAGCACTAGACTGCATAGTTTCAGGAACATCGAAAAGAGGTGTAAAATTCTGAAACACACAATGTAAAGCAGGGCAATTTAATGAAATATTATGAACGGTATGTTAACAAGGCAGGATACCGGAATGAACACATGTTACACAAAGAGTAATAAAATTACTAAATATTACTGAACTGAATTCATTTCCACATGACGTAGGCATATATGGAACAGTTTATGACGGTTCTCGATTCGCGAGACCTCATACAAGAGGATTCAAAGAGCAGATTTGGCAACGACGCTGTTTAACATTCGACAGCCAAAAGCGCTCGCAGCATTTGTGGCAGTAATGTGACCTGGCATAGCAACGGTGCACAGCGACACGGCAGATCAGTATGGTAAACACAAACAGACCGCCGAATCAAAAAAACGCCCCGTACCATAGCAAGAGGGGGGAAAATCATCCGTTGAACCCACAGTACAACATTCTGTCGACGGCTTTGTCAAAGAGGGTGGACGGGCAGACTGAGATTCAGATCACCCTCTTGAGTCGGAAACTGCCTGCAAAAGGCAGAGGAGTCAGCAATGGTCAGCGGGACGAGAAAGCTAAATGCAATGGAAAACAATGAATAAGGGCACATAATGTATATCCAAGGAGGGGACTGCCAAGTGGGAGGTGACCATGAGGAAATGATCGAATAACCAATGAAAGGTTTACGTTCTTCGGGTTAGGGCGTGGAATGTCAGGTGTTTGACGTGTAGAGAGGCTATAAAATCTGAAAAGGGAGATGTTAGGGCTCAGTCTAGATATAGTTGAGGGTAGATAAGGATCTTTGGTCAGATGAATACAGTGTAATATCAACAACACTGGGAAATAGTTTAACAGGAGTACGATTTTTAATGAAGTGGACTGGTAGGTCAGAGAGTGTGCTACTGTGAATAGTTCAGTGACAGGGTTGTTCCCATCACAATCGACAGCAAACCAGCACTGACAACAATAGCTTAGGTATACATGCCAACGTCGCAAGCAGTAGATGAAGAGACAGAGGAAGCATATGAGAATGAACCGCTAATTCATTTCGTAAAGGATGAAATTCTAATAGTCGTGGAGGTTGCAATACGGTTGTAGGGGAAGAAGTAGAAGAAGAGGTATAGGGAGAACATGGGCGTGTTAGTAGCGATGAGACAGGAGAAAGACTAATTCAGTTCTGCAATATACGAGTGTGTCAGCCAGTAATAGTGAATACTCTGTTCATGAACCACAAGAGGAGCAACTTTACTTGGAAAAGGCCAAGAGTTACGGGAAGATTCAGTTAGATTGCATCACTGACAGTCTGAAATTACAAAGTCAAATATCGCCTTGTAAAGCGTACCCAGGAGCAGATATAGGCTCAAATTACAATATCGCACTAATTAAGGGGAGGTTGAAGTTTAAGACACTAGTCAGGAAGAATCATGCGCAAAGAAATGGGATGCGGAATTACCATGGAGTGAAGAGATAATCTAGAAGTTCTATAAGGCTATAGATACTGCGATAATAGGCAACTCATTTGAAGAGGAATGGTCATATCTAAAAATAGCAGTTACAGAAGTTGGAAATAAAAAGATAGGTACAAGGAAGCTAACTGCGAGGAAACCATGAGTAACAGAAACACTTCAGTTGATCGACGGAAAAAAATGCGTATAAATACGTTCAGGGAAATATAGAAATACAGATGTTCAAGTCACTTAAGATTGAAATAAATTGGAAGCGTAGGGAAGCTAGTGCGAAATGGCTGCATGAAACATGTGAAGAAATAGATCAAGAAACGTTTGTCAAAAAGACTGCCTCAGCATACAGAAAAGTGAAACCAGCATTCGATGAAATCAAAGGAAAGGTCGGTAACATAAAGAGAGCAATGGGGATCCCAATATTAAATGCAGAGGAGAGAGCGGATAGGTTGAAAGAGTACATTGAAGGCCTCTATGAGGGAGAGGACACGTCTGGATGATGTGACAGAACAAAAACCAGGAGTTATAGGGAAGAGATAGAGGTTCAGTATTAGAATCAGAATTTATAAGAGCTTTGGATGACCTAAGATGATATAAGACAGAAGGGATCGATAACGTTCCATCAGAATTTTAGAACATCATTGGCGCAAGTTGAACGAAACGACTATTCACATTGGTATGTAAGCTGTATGAGGTTTGCAGTAAAAAATGTAGTCACTGCGAATATTTACGTTTGTAGCAATTAGATCATACAATGCTGTGCACCAGTTGTAGGTATCATACCAAAATTGGTTTTAACGCTGTAAGGAGAACCATACCTCTTTCCAGTCTTCATTCAATATGCCACATGTTTGAAAGTTATCAACAACGACGCTGGCTGCAACGTGTCACGTGTAAGGCTACTGCCACCTGCTGTGTCTTGTTGCTTGTTGTACTGCTTCAGTGGGAACACGAGGGTCACATACACAACCGTTGTGTGCGGAATCTCTATTGCGACGTGTAGTATCGCACCTCGTATAGCCTCAGCTTGAACTGCACGTGAGAGTTAACAGACTCCAACCCTTATATGTGAACAGAGTAGGAGTTTTCTCATTTATATAAAAGAATGTAGATTCCACTAATAAGAAAACATTGTGTCAAACTGGGTGTAACTGATGTTGAATTCGTGTCTTTTGTGCGCATGATTTCCAGTAGGTGTGAAATTTGACGACTAAAGTTCTACGTGCTTGCTGGATGCTACTACCAAAGATTCCATATGTAGTGTGAGAGATCCAATTTTCCATAATTTCAGCGTTAATTAGTCACTAGTCACAACTTACAATTTTCTTAACAATTTTCATATTTTAGTGATATCTTTCCCCCTGCTCCCTCTTAGAAATATGACATTGTAAAAGAACGTTTTAAGATGCAGTTAATTAACATAACATAGAACGTAGAGAATTATGTACGACATTTAATAGAAGTCCTGGTGGAAAATGTTGTCCATTCATAATATCTTTGGATTCTGTTATGCGTACCATTTATTACTTGGGCACAATGATTGGCTTCCGGACTGGGGAGTGATCTCGAACAACTTCCCAAACACTTTTTTGTTGTGCGGCTAATATGAGAAATAGTTGAGTAAACATTCTCTTCATAAAGTTATTTCATTTCGAATTTTCTCAGCAACGGAAATTCATACATAGCTTATGTGTAGTCCGCATCTTTAAGGTATCTATTAAAGATTCAAGATGTGAAAGGCGCTCCACAGCAACAAGTGGCGATAAAAAATCAATCAAGACAGTGTACAGTATGGGGCTGGACGATCAGTCATTTATGATATATGAAACAACTGATGCAACAGGCATAGGGAAACAAAAAACACAGTAGATTTGATCCGAGGAATTGACTATGAGTAATTTATTTTACAAGATGTTTAGAGCATTGATTGACCACTCACGAAATTCAAATAACGAAAAAATTTTGTAATGTTATATAGAGACTTTTACAATGACTCAAACTGACTTAATATGAATATTTATAACAGGGATAGATACTTGGAGTCAGCATTTCACGCCAGTAACCAAATAGTAAACACAGAAGTGAATTAAGGTAAGTCTGCACCATGTTTGTTTCATCAGTCGTAATAGCTGGGAGACAAAGGGGATCCATTTACTCATTTTTTTGACAGAGAAACATAATAATCTATGAGTGTAACAGAAGTCATCTGGACATGTTAGATGACAGAGTTTGGCAAAAGACACCATGGGACTTACTATTTGGAAGAACGAGAGATTGTTACTATACATTTCCACCGTGTAAACTTTTTTCACCTGAAATTGGGTCCTTTGTCAATCAACAAGATCGTAAATTTAGAAAAATTTATACCCAGAAACTTTTTTGAGTCTAATTAAGGTATTATGGCACACACAGAGGGATTCTTCTCAGCTCATTCAGGACCGCACTTCAGTTATCGTATGAACTTATCACAATAAAATGTGTACTGACGTTAAAAGAACTTGTGACGATCAAATAATACCTAACTGATCGATAACATTCTACCTTGCAATTTTAAGATCATAGTTGCAGTTAGAGGGCATTGAGATTCGACGTCAAATGATGTTGGAGCCACTAAGCACCGGTATATAAACTATACCGTGCTGATATTATTCTGCCTCCATGCCTTATAATGTCCACTCTCGTCGAAAGACGATTATTGTTAAATATTCTTAACATTGTTATACGTGAAGAGATATTTCATACAGGCACATAATTTCATTTTTGTTAATAGCCAAGATTAACTAAAGAGTTTCATTTTGTATTTATATAAGAAAAAAATATTTAGTTGATAACGACAACAGCCAATATTTCATAAAGGAACCTCATTTGACTCTCGTGAGTCACATTCGGTACGAGTACACAGTCTGTGACCGCATATCAAAGGTGCATACGCTTCTTATTTCACTCACTCTTGTATCAACCGAAAATCTTCATAAGGTGTTTGGTTATTTACTTTCATCAACCTGTTTCCGATATGGCTACTTGTGTTTGTATGTAACATGCTCCTCTTCTAAGAGGTGTAGGTTTATTTAAGAATTTACTTCTGCTACATTTTGTGACAAAATTACGAAATCGTGTGGAACTGACGGACAATTTACCTTCCTTGTACATGGTATCCTTTACAGAACTACTGGTAAATTTAACATTTTTTAAGTTTAAATTCCAGATTTCATTCTATAATACGCACATTACCTTTTAGTAGAAAGAGGTGAGAGGTTTCTTCATAAATCTCATTTGTCAGCATATTAAAAATTATTTATGCTAATTTCTTTGAATGTCAGATTTTTACTTGTCTATTTCTCTGCCGTTGGAGTCTAATGCTTTCTATTAAACCACAATTTATCCTTATTTAGATTTTAATGTTTAACTTAAGATGGGGAGTTATTGTATTTAGGTTTTGTTCTATAAAAAATCCGTACTGTATCCAAAGCACTTATTTATGTTAATGAATCGTTAGTGTTAAACGTTTTCTATCCCATCACAAGCAAGTGGATAGTCTCAGACGCGGCCAACCGATTCAGTTCATATTTGGTAGGTAGCTTGTGCACCGCCTAAATTGATAGACTCTAAAACGTTTTGGCTCAGACAACTCCCCAGTCCCTCTAGATACCTGAAAACCGAACACTTTCCGTCATTTTATATGGGGTCGGTAAACGAGTATTTTCTACAAATCGAGGAAAGAAACTGTTATGTCTCGTGCTTACCTGCGCGAAAGGCAAATGCCTTTGAGCAAAAGTGGTGCTGGTACAGCGACCAAGGCAGTTGGCTGGAGAACAGAAAACCTGTCCTTCATCATCCAATGTCTTATTTACTCCTGAAATGTGTACCGTTCATTTTTTCAATGTAAGAGGGGAAATGAAATAAATTTGAAGGTATCGCTTTGAAATTGTTCAGAACATATCCTTGACTAATCTGAAGGACAAAAGTAATGTGTAAAATAATGTGGGACGTAATGGGACACTTTATGAAAAAACTGTACCCAAATACGGAGCCGGTGAGGCTTGCGAAATTTGTTTTGTTCTTGTACCAAATGGGGTGTCCTCTCCGGCAAGCCGTTCTTTGTGCAGTGGGTACTCTGAACGACCAACAGTGGGGTACTATGGAAGAGTCCCTCAGTGTACGGGCCATTTTTTTAATGTAAGAGGGGGAATCAAATACAACATATGAAATCTCGTTAAAATGGTTCAGAACAGATGCCTGACTAATTTGTGGGACAAAATTAATGTGTACAATAATTTGGGATTTAATGGAATATTTTATCGAAACCAAAATATTCAAGGTATACTGTGGACTCTATAGGACATTTTATATTGATTTTTTATATGAATATAAAACATAAAGAGCCGGTGAGGCTTATCAGATCTGTTTTGTTGCTGTAACAAATGGGGCGTTCTCTCGGACAAGGCGTTCTTTGTACAGTGGGTGCTCTGAACGAGCAAACAGTGAGGTGCAATGGAACAGTGCCTCAGTGGGGGAAGCGTCGCCCGCCGTGGCTTCAAAATAAAAACCTCATTTCGGCGTCTGTACGGCCGCAGAGGTATTTAATTACACCGGCGGCTGCGGCGCGCCCAAAGCCAGGCCGGATGCGCCGCGGTTTCGGCGAACCCTTCTGGTCTGCTCTGCTCGGCGCTCTCCTGTTTTGTTTGCCCAGCGCCGGCCGGCAGGCCCGCTTCCGCCACACTGCTGTAATAATGGCGCCCAGCCGCTATGTGGAGCGCCACGCGATTCTTAGCAACACAACAATGCGCTGTTGGTTAAGCGAAGAGGGCTCTGGGTGCGGAAGCAACATTGGAACAGCGGCATGGCGGTTGCAGCAGGGGCGCTTTCACCGTATGAGTACTTTTTAACACTGTCGATAGTCACATGATAATGCAGCCATTTCTGAGATCGTGATCAAAAGTACTCATGGAAAAAAACACAGGTACTCACCATCCGCTTAACAAATTTTTAATTTTGTTATCTAGGTACAGTTAGTAGCCCATTATAAGGAGTTAAGGATAGAGATATTGCTGTCAGTAATGGTAGAAATATAAACACCAAACAATTTACAAATATGTAATATATTAATTGTTAAAGCTACTTTATTTTAAAAATGATTATAACAGAAATACCGTTTCTGTAAATCAGTGTATTTTACACCCAATCAGTTATGTTTAGCCTAAGCATCATCAGTGAGAAACGAAGAATTTTAAATCTAGCCACTTAACATGCGGCAGACACATCTCATTACCAAATACAGAATAGAGACCGCACCGTAAGTATAGACTTGAAGTAAAATAATTCAGAAGATAACAGGTTTTTAACATATCGTGATATCGTTACCATACTAAAATACTTGTGAAAAAAATGAAACGTAGCAACAACCTAGTTAACATTGTAGACCAATGTTGTTGATGGTTATAAGAATATCTTCTGTTTAGCTTAACTCGCAGTAACCAAGTCAGTTACTTTACCCTTCAAAATATTGAAAAATATTTGTTGTTTTTAATGAATTTATCTAACGGAGTCCACAAATGTTTTAAATTTTTCGCTTAAACCTAACACAAAAATTTCTGTCTTAATATTAGACGTCACTTCCTACAATGAAAGTCATATTCAATAATTTCACGTTCAGGGCCTTACTTTCACATCAATACCTCTTTAAAAAGTATGTTTGCGAGTAGATGTCGACAACAATAAATGAAAGTAGCATTTTATTTTTTTTTTGTGTACTCATGAAACACTCCCAGCTTAATAGTTCATCACAGTAAAGATGTATTGATTTACTAAGAGTGTGCTAAAAGTTTTTTTCAGGTTGTTGTTAATATAAGTCAATAACTATTAACGAATTTTTCACCCTTTTTTGCGGGACATAAAGTACACCCCCCCTCTTCTTAATGTACAACGTAGAAAATACGTTGGGATGGTTAGGGTTTAAGCATCTGTGATTCAGAAATGATTATTTAATTAAGATACGATTACAAGACGCCCATAATTTTTAATGAAATACAATATTTTAAAATTGTTTTTTGGTAATAATGAAATCAGAAATTTTCCGAATTCAGTGACGTTCTTAAATTTCCTGTATTTATATTTTTAAATAAAATGTTCGAAATTTAATCATTTATTAAATATATTATATATGCCAACTCTTTTACAAGTTGTTTTTTAATTGAATATAAAGGTACGGTGTCACTATGATATCGCAATTAGTGCCTTGTCATTTGGTAAAACACGAGGATACAAAACAATGGGTAAATATGTTATCATCATCATCGTCAATAGCAGCTATTCGTCGATGGATAGACGTTTTCTCTACAATTATTATTGCAACAATACACAGTGTTACTGAAAACATGGTCCTTATTTAATTACTTTTATTTCATAAAATGTAAATTTTATTTAAATAATTTACACAGTATTTGGATCCACCTCCACAGCCGAGGTTGTTAACATACCGCTGTGTGGTAACTAACAAGCTAAGCCAGTTCGAATACTGATGGTGGCTGAAATTTCACTGTCAATATTTGGCCGTTAAGGGAAGAGAATTCTGGGCGTAAAGTTCCAGATCAATAGTCTTTACTTCTATTTCTGTATTAAAGTGCAGCCTTTTTCCGCTGTATCTCGTGAAGTGAGGACACCTCAGAGTGTTGATGGTAATCCAATCGTGGGATGGGTACAGCAAACTCGGCGGCTGCTTTGGTGCTATTCAGAAAGAGTAATTTGTCGGCTTCAGGTTTCGCTGTCTCCCTTCTCTCATCATCATCATCAGCAGCAGCAGCAGCTGCAGCAGCAGCATCAGAAAACACAAACATAACACTACATTACATAAGCATCCAGTACACTGCCCTACACTCGGCACGGAAGGAGGCCAATGTGCGCAAAGGAAGAGTACCCTTTCCGACAAGTGGATGAATCCACCCTTAGATAACCCAGTCAACAGTTCTGGACGACACTGACATTTTCATTTTCATGGTATTGGAAAGAAAGATGATATAAGAGTTCGGTTACCGCCGCTAGAGAGCCAATATGTGCATAAACGACGGTCAGAGTGCTCAAGCCAACCAGTTCTCCTCAGATTTATGGTGACTACAGCACATATTTCCTGCGCTCTCGAGTTCGGTAGAAGTCAGTCGGCTTTTTCAACATAGTGGGTATTTTGTCTACAATTCTTCATTGAACCACTAACTACGAAAAGTATGACTTGATGGTTCAAGCAGTCTCAACAATCTGGATGTTACTGCGAGGGGTAAAGTACCTACAGGCCACTGTGTCGGATGAAGATGTGAGACGAATTGAGGGAAGATTTGTCCCAACTAACTCAACTGGTGGAGCTAGAAGAAAAACACTGAAGATACTTCAGCCACATTGAAACTTCCACTTTGAACAATTATACAGGACTGTGCTTATACTGACACACAATATTTTTTTTTAGCGCAACGCAATCTGACTTTAAATAATCTCTACAAGAGAATGGCCCTGACTAACATTAACCTGTACTTTTCACAAATCACTTACCTCACAAAAATCTTGGTTACTCCCACTACTGCAATACAGCGAGCGCCACTACTGCCAGCTAAATAAAAGATTCAAACTATGGAAGGCACTAACTACTGATAGGGATAGTTAGCAAATGAAAGATATTAATAGAGAACAAACGTATTTACCTTAATAGTCATCATATATATATATATATATATATATATATATATATATATATATATATATATATATATATATCAGTTCATGACAAATTTCAAAACTCCGCCATCTCTCTCCCCACATCCGCCACTGCTGGCGGCTCACCTCCAACTGCGCAACGCTACGTGCTGTTCACAGCCAGCTGCCTAGCACTACAATGGCGAGTATTACAACAATGCAAAGCAGCCACAGACTGCACATAGCACAGCCAGTGATTTTCATACAGAGGTAGCGTTACCAATAAAAAAAACCTAAACAGCCTACTTACATAGCCCCCATGCTCCCCAAAAAAAAATTTTACAAATTGTTTTGGGCACTGGGCAATACATATTTGTTAAAATTTTTCATAATCGTAATTACAATAACAAAGAAATCAAATGCACACACTTATTGATACAATGTTGGTCAAAAGCTAAAATTTTCTCACAGTCCATAAAGATAGTTATGATCATTCATCATAATAGTAATTACAGTTTTTTTTCACAAAGTCTCATTAGTAAAAGAAATTGCACACAGAAGTAGTGGATTTCCATGCAGTCTTGAAGAAGTAGTGTTGTCCTTCCAACGGAAAGACAGTGCTGACTCTTGACATGCTGACAGGTAATGGGCCACAACAGAGCAAACCCACAGCAGAGTCAGTCGAAGTTTTGAAGAGTATTGGTAGGTAGGTCATCACAGAGCAGACCCACTGTAGTCCTGGTAGAGAGTATGGTATTGGCGGGCCACCAGAGGTGCAGACCCACTGTAGTCCTTGTAGAAATAATGGTACTGGTGAGTCAGCAAAGGTGTAGACCCACTGTAGTCCTTGTAGAAATGACCAGCAGCCATCTGTTGTGACTGTGCAGGTGCACAATCACCATTGAAGAGTCTTGCGGACAATATAGCAAGTCCATAAACCACCACTTGTGCACTCACAAGTTTTTGGAATTGTCCTTAGAACCAGCAATGCTGTTATCCAGTCCCTTGCTGAATTATTAACACACGTGTAAACACTAACAGTCCCTACTTCTCACATATTGTCCATATACTATGACCAACAAAAACGTGTGCAGCGAAATGTAACTTACAAGTTACTTAATTTGATGAACTAGTGTCAATTACAATTTTATAACATAAGAATACAATTACAAAGGTACAAAATACATCATTAAAGAACATAACAATACAGATAACATTTGTAATACAGGCTTTACAAAAGAATCGAAATAACATATACGTCAGTGTTACAGGAATTATGACATGAGTACATACATAAAAGACCAGAATAACTTTCGAAACATCAACTTCACACATGAGCATTAAAACAAAACAGAATAAATAATGTCTATAAACATCTTTACAAAGAAAATAACATATTATTAATGTAAATTATATTTGAGGATAACAGTATTCCTCATCATAGTTCATGTAGCTGAGTATTAGAAAAATTCTACAACATAAGTCTTATCAGATAAACATATAAAGACAGGAAGAACATAAATACACAAGGGTACACAAACATATAGCGGAATAACATTAAAGGAAAAGACAGGATTCGTGTGACTGCAGTATTTTGCAAACAAAACTTTCTTTACTGCTTGGAGATCTCCCTTCATTCATCATTATTCCCAAAAAGTCCTATCTATACCTGCTTTCTGTATTCTATTCATATTTCTTTCAAAATAATTATTTCTCAGTGCACAATACTCATTTTTGCCAAATCTGTTTCATATAACCTCTCAGTGCATTCTTTCCCTATTCTTCATAGTCAGTTTCTTATATAGTCTACCCCCTCTTAAGCTAACTTAAATCTACTGAGCTCAGATGCTAAACTAAGGGACGAGGCAATGCAGCAGCACATAAAACAATTAATACAAACAGCAATGAAAAAAAATGGAAATTGTCAAAGCAAGCTGCAGTAAATCTAATTTACCAAGCGAAGCAACATTACAACTAATATGAGCCAATGTGCAGCAACAAGAAAAATAAATCAGTAGCATAACTAGATTAACAGAGTAATGCAAAGTGAAATTTAATAGCACTATGCCTGGCAAGCAGAAGCAGAAAATGAAATATCTTATACCTAAACATGACATAGCTCAAGCAGAAAAAAAATACACTAAAGATAACAATGCAGATAAGGGAAATGTCTGTTCACATCTTAATGTCTATGTAATTAAAGTGGTGCACCACAACAACTTATTGTAAAAAAAAATATTACCACGTACTTGAAAAGAAAATTATGTGTGCAGTTACTGTTACTAGTCCCTTCTTATTGTTCTTTCCTTTCTAAGTGCTCCTTTTTTGAAGAATGTGGATTACAAATTTATTATTTAATAGATCTCAATAGTCATAATATATATACAGCAGTTCATGACAAATTTCAAAACTCCGCCATCTCTCTCCCCACATCCACCACTGCTGGCGGCTCACCTCCAACTGTGCAACGCTACGCGCTGTTCACAGCAAGCTGCCTAGCACTACAATGGCGAGTATTACAACAATGCAAAGCAGCCACAGACTGCACACAGCACAGCCAGTGATTTTCATACAGAGGTGGCGTTACCAATAAAAAAACCTAAACAGCCTACTTACAACATATATAGAAACTTCTGAAATGCTGTTTCCCATACACGCCTGACTGCTAACTATTTATGCAACCTCTTATTGAAATGTATAAATAAAAGTGTACTGAATTTTATGGTGACGTAACAAGTAATTGCAGGATTAAATGTTTCTCGCACGCTTCAATTTAAACAAAGAGGCAATGTCCTCATCTCAGTGGAAAGGTGAATACACACATTGTGCTCAGATGGGGCCTGCTATGTGCCTATGAAACAGTGCAACTGGAGAAAGAGACTCAGGGGAGCAGAGAAAAAAGGGACCCATGAAAGCAAAGAATCCAAAAGTAAAGACAAAACCGACCAGTCGAAACCTCAGTCTGGGGTAAAACCACTAAAGCACCGTGAAAAGGTCACAGGAATGAAGGGAAAGCCAGCTGAGCAATAGACTTTTTTTGCCTTGACGACACTTTAGTGCCCCATTAAGTGAGTGATATGCACTATATGAAGGAAGATGTCTATAGGTAAACAAGAACAACGAAATTTTATTACTGACGCAGAGTACACAATAACTTTAGGTTCTCGATAATAACTAAACCGTTTGGGAATTAATGCAACTGAAAGATCACCCTGGTCTGTTGAGAAACGACTTAAAAGTATACACTCCTGGAAATTGAAATAAGAACACCGTGAATTCATTGTCCCAGGAAGGGGAAACTTTATTGACACATTCCTGGGGTCAGATACATCACATGATCACACTGACAGAACCACAGGCACATAGACACAGGCAACAGAGCATGCACAATGTCGGCACTAGTACAGTGTATATCCACCTTTCGCAGCAATGCAGGCTGCTATTCTCCCATGGAGACGATCGTAGAGATGCTGGATGTAGTCCTGTGGAACGGCTTGCCATGCCATTTCCACCTGGCGCCTCAGTTGGACCAGCGTTCGTGCTGGACGTGCATACCGCGTGAGACGACGCTTCATCCAGTCCCAAACATGCTCAATGGGGGACAGATCCGGAGATCTTGCTGGCCAGGGTAGTTGACTTACACCTTCTAGAGCACGTTGGGTGGCACGGGATACATGCGGACGTGCATTGTCCTGTTGGAACAGCAAGTTCCCTTGCCGGTCTAGGAATGGTAGAACGATGGGTTCGATGACGGTTTGGATGTACCGTGCACTATTCAGTGTCCCCTCGACGATCACCAGTGGTGTACGGCCAGTGTAGGAGATCGCTCCCCACACCATGATGCCGGGTGTTGGCCCTGTGTGCCTCGGTCGTATGCAGTCCTGATTGTGGCGCTCACCTGCACGGCGCCAAACACGCATACGACCATCATTGGCACCAAGGCAGAAGCGACTCTCATCGCTGAAGACGACACGTCTCCATTCGTCCCTCCATTCACGCCTGTCGCGACACCACTGGAGGCGGGCTGCACGATGTTGGGGCGTGAGCGGAAGACGGCCTAACGGTGTGCGGGACCGTAGCCCAGCTTCATGGAGACGGTTGCGAATGGTCCTCGCCGATACCCCAGGAGCAACAGTGTCCCTAATTTGCTGGGAAGTGGCGGTGCGGTCCCCTACGGCACTGCGTAGGATCCTACGGTCTTGGCGTGCATCCGTGCGTCGCTGCGGTCCGGTCCCAGGTCGACGGGCACGTGCACCTTCCGCCGACCACTGGCGACAACATCGATGTACTGTGGAGACCTCACGCCCCACGTGTTGAGCAATTCGGCGGTACGTCCACCCGGCCTCCCGCATGCCCACTATACGCCCTCGCTCAAAGTCCGTCAACTGCACATACGGTTCACGTCCACGCTGTCGCGGCATGCTACCAGTGTTAAAGACTGCGATGGAGCTCCGTATGCCACGGCAAACTGGCTGACACTGACGGCGGCGGTGCACAAATGCTGCGCAGCTAGCGCCATTCGACGGCCAACACCGCGGTTCCTGGTGTGTCCGCTGTGCCGTGCGTGTGATCATTGCTTGTACAGCCCTCTCGCAGTGTCCGGAGCAAGTATGGTGGGTCTGACACACCGGTGTCAATGTGTTCTTTTTTCCATTTCCTGGAGTGTAGATTGAGTTCATAGTCTGCCACAGTAAGGAAACACTGCCAAAGGCAAAGTCCATACCTGGTACACTTTCTATATCTTGGTTCCAACTGGTCTGACGAATAGAGCTTTTTGAATGTCGATGTCGAGCTCGTGAATTTGAACTGGAACTTATACCCTCACAAAATGACTGGCAAGCTGCTGGGCACAGACTTATAAAGCTGTCCAGTGGAGGAATACTGGGAAGTTGTGCTTGCATCACACGGCCTGCGGAGCTGTGCTATTTCCGGCAACTGTGGGGCTGTGATTCTCTGTGATACCACAGTGACTGTCACAAGCAGAATGAGTTGCGCCTGGGTGGCGGGTGCGTTGACACAATGGCCACCTGTGGCATCGTAACTGTACTGCATTGCTGGTGGCTGGATCTTAAGATGCCGGCCTAGTCGCCACATTGTTGTTTCGGAGACCGTGTATGGCGGAGACACCTCGCTGTGTTGTCATGTAGGCGACAACCGACGATGCTGCGAAGTTAGGCAGCGATTATGAGTGTGGTAACGTTTCGGTCTACGTGGGCTAGGAAATCGCAAGGAATGGCAAAGTTATGGCAGATGTAGACAGTGGAAAGTTGTTTATGACCTTTAAGGTGATTGATAAGGTGCTCAATTGAATCATTGGGCAATGATGGTGGGGAACAGGAGGTGGCGGTCGGAAGGGATTGTGATGTAGGAGCAATTTCTATGGAATTATGGGCAGTGGGAATAGAGGGAACGGATATCTTAGTAGTATATTGTATGTATGCCGTGTTTTCAGTCAGAATCTATGTTTGACGGTTGGGTTCAAATGAGTTTTTCCATGTGTTGAAAAATGATATGGGCTTCACTTGAGGTATAGGGGCTGTTTGTATTGAGATGGACGATGATGTCTGTGTCGAGGATTATTTGCTGTAAGATGTTGGGTTTTTCGGAAGGATGGACTTTTTGGGATGGCTAAGATTTCAAAATGGCCCTTTTCTTCGATGGTGGATGCGTGACGGAGAATTTGTTTGTATAGAGTGGTTTTTGAGGCATCCAGCTCAAGTTCTTGGAGAGGAGATTTGGATTTTCAGATGTAGGAGTAGACAGGGTGATAATAAGCATAGGTTTTGAAGCTAGTTGGGGATTTTAGCTTTGGGCATCGTTCGTGAAGGTGGCGTTGCTTGGAGTGAGGACGGGTGGATGGGTTCCTGCGGACTTTTGCCCGATGATCGTCATACTGGGCGCATCGCTGACGTACATACGCTTGTCTTGTTGTTCGAGATGGTTTTACGCGATGCTTCCTGTGGTATTTTCTACAAGTTTGTCTAAGGCGTCGGGTGAATGTGAAATTTCTTTCTTTATTTGTATAATGTCCTCTTTTGTGGTGCCAATTGATGGAGTAATAATGCACCTAGACATGTTGGAATCATGACTTAGCAACTCACAAGCCTTCACTTTTCAACAGGGTGGAGCTCCAGCCAATTCATACTTTAATTTACGAGCAGTTTTTAATCTATCTATTATACAACTGCGGATCGGTTGCATGGAAAAAGAAGACCTTTCCCCCTGCGTTTTTGTTGCCTAGATGTCCAAATCGCATGCCACGTGATTTGTTTTCTGTTTGCCTTTTTAAAGGAGGTAATCTGCATTGCACCTGTAGCAACAGTTTTGTATGACCAGCGAAACCGTATCAAAGCTGCAGCGAATTCGGTAGTATAAGAGATAACTCTCTGTGGTCGGGTGAGCTCGGCTACCGTTGAAGGAGAAGGAGGACCCACGTAACGTTTATAATCTATGTTTATAAACTTTAAAACCGCATGTTTCCCTAAATGTGCACAAAATTGTTATTTTTGTTTATATTTTATAAAATATAAATTAGTTCAACAGCGTCCATCTAATTGCATAATCCTTCACGACATGGTGTGTGCGACTCATAAGTGTATGATACATACCAGGACTAACTAGACAGTCCTTCTTCATCGTCATCTGCCCACACTACACTCAGTCGTATCCACGGCCATTTGTATTCTCCTGGCATCCTCTTGCCTAACTTCATTTCCAACACAAATTTATTTAATTTTTCATCCTAGTCATAATTACATCTGTCACTCCTCTGTAATGTATGATCCATGTGTTAGTCCTCCTGTTTCTCTTAGTTAATCTCTGCTTTGATCACTGAGAAATGCTCAATTATTCAATAGTTTTCGCTTCAGTAATCTATGTCTTCCCGTGGTTCGTCTAAGCTTGTAACACTGAATGACAGAGAAGTTTCCGTTTGGTTTACATAGCAATCTCTCTTTTAGGTTAGTAAAAACGTGCGATGCAATTTTTACTTATTCCTTTTCTTGTCTATCCAGTGAGTATTTTTAATGCTATAAATACAAGTTCTTATAAATTGGTTCTATGACTATTTGTATTATTTCCTTTCCAAGAAAGGTACATACTTTCTGTTATGGATTGGTGAAGACTTGTTATAACTGGTATTCAGGACTGCTGCCGAACTCGTTGTAATTAATATTTCACCCATCATCAGCCAAAGGCAAACAACAGTTTCATCATCAAAACGAAGGTGAGTAACAAGGAGATCACACGACAAACCGATGTGACTCTAAAATCTTCTCGAGTAAATCGATTTTGAAGTTTTCCAAGCATCTTTAAATTCATAAATCGAGGAAGTCTTTTTTGATAGGCCATGTGGCTCTGAGGGAGAATGCTTGTCTCCCATGTCGACAGCCCAGTTTAAATTCCCAGCCAATGTAAATTTAAAAAAGAAAACATTTCTGTGGAGCGTAGAAAACCTAAAGATGAAAAAAAGAAATCGCTAACACAGGAGATGGTAATCGCTGGTTCTTGGGTTGTTTTCATCATTCTTTCGTTTCATCCGTTCCAATAGCGGTATCATTCAGCTACAAAATTCATTGAATGTGTGGTATCAATATTTGATTTCTGAATATGAAGTGCCATAAAAATGAAAAATTGCAGAAATTCGATTGCCGTGTGGAGTACTTGTAAGGTACGTTTCATTTACAAGCGATCCATCTCCATCCCTTTCATTTTTAGAATTTGAAAACTCTCAGACTCTCAGTAATTGATTAGTTAATACGAAAATAACTTCCCATTCTAAAATAACCCTATTTTTTAGAAGTGTGATGAGATAGGTGGTATTGACGCATATATTCTTCAACTCGTTAATAGAGGTTGAAGCAAGACTTTTATTTTATAGGAATTTTGGCGGAAAGTGAGGCATTAACTCCAGAATTAATTTTCATTCTGTGACAGCCTGTGAGCTGATCTGAAAATTCGTGACAGATAAAACTGTGCGCCGCACTGGAACTCGAACCTGAGACTTCGGCCTTTCGCAGGATGTGCTCTAGGATCTGAGCTATCCAGAAACGAGTGACGACGCACCTAGATCGGCAGGTTTTGGAGGAAACTGTATGCGTTGTTTCAAATGTAAGATTAAGGTACTGGCCGAAGAAGAGCTGTGAGGACACGCCGTGAGTAGTGCTTCGATAGAACTTAGGGTAGGGCGCTCTCCTGCGAACGAAGGAACTCAAGATCCGAGTCCCAGTCTGTCACACGGGTTAAATCTGTCTGGAAGCGTGAGCCACAGACGTCCTTAAAATACCAGGCTAACTGTATGTAGTACCAGCTATTCATTGCTTTGCTGTGTAATATCGTTTACAAACTGCAAATGCTGCAAATTATTTATGCGTGACAAAACGCATCTTGTGTACAGTCTCATTTAAATCCAAAGTAGTAAACTGTTTTTAGATGCGAGCGTAGCGCAATGAATCGTGTAGTAGATGGGACGCGTTGGGTAACCAGTTTGCGTTACCTTACGACTTGGTTACAGAGTACGTACTAGGGAAAAAGCACAGGGGACTCGAAAATTTAAATTTTTTTACAGTATTTAGAAAGTCTTTAATGTGGATGAAGAAAGTGGGACAGTCGAGATATCCACCGGCTCAGTCTTTCGTCTTCGCATTCTGTGTGACGTTAATGTTTATGTATGCAGTTGTTTCACGTGTGCGGGTTTGATACGTTAACACTGTCCCTCTTTCATAAACCCGTAGTCGTTGTATAGCTTCATTCGTTAGACTGTAGCTTGGAAGGGAATTTCGTGGACTTCCCATCCTCATAGAGCAGTAAAAGGAAGAACATAAAATGAAGAGAGGGATTGGTGCTTAACGGCAAAGCTTTCAATGAAACAATGATGTCCGCAAAGGACAATTAAATGCAACGGCCTCTTGGAAAGAATATTACTGAAAATTCCAGGAACTTGTTCGCCAGGGAGATGCCTTTGTTGCTAGTCGACTGCCGGACAATGAACGCAGACCAGACGGCCGCGAGGACGCTGCAATTTCGATCGCGAATACCCGCCCGTTTCCCAGCAGCTACAAGCGGTGTGACAAAGCAGCTCTGCTGGCTTTCGCCGAAGCCGGAATTAATCCCTTCTGCCTTCGGCGGGAAGGTCGCGGCGAGCGTACCGGAAGCCATCTGGGGCGTGCGTTGCAGAGACGTCACGGACTATTCGGTGGACGTCGCCAGTTGTGCCGGCTCCCGATTAAACTCCCGGCCTCGGTGTGCTGGCAGAGAGAATGAACCACTGGTTGGACGGGACCTCTGTCGGGGGAAGTCAAAGACAAAGGGTGCGGCAATCTGCCGGCCGAACGCAGTTGCGAGCGAAAACCGCGGCAACTGAGGCTTGGAAATATGTAACGGTAAGCTAGGGACACGAATAGCAATCCAGACGAGGCAGTTAAAGGTTCTGAGACAGACACCACAAATTATTTTTACAGTAATAACTGACAAAATTCATCCTTAATCGCTTTTTCTGACTTCATAAATGTGAATCTGTTGTATGTCCCAAAAACTGCGGTACTATCAAGCATCTACATTCTACTATTCCATAAATAAAAATATGGTTCTAAGGAACAGGGTGCTGAGAAGCATATAATGGGGCCCTACGCCGTCGCAGTGTATACTTCACCATTCTGCAGGTGAGGGCGGCACAGCATAGACTGCGGTAATCTGTTACTAACGGCGCGCCCCGACAATATGCAAGTATGCGGTCTCCCGTTCCACTAATTCGGAAGGCAGATACTTCCCTATGAGCCTCTGAAACCCCGGTTGATTCCAGTGTGCAGGTGGACCTGTTTGCTGATCTGCCAAACCAATTTGACTCCGTGACATGACTATGAATGACAGAGTAACTCAAGTGTTTAGACGGCCGACTCAAAACAAATAAGTACACCCACGCATAACTTGTTGCGTGCATGATGCAAGAAGCAGTACCTCTGACGGTTGACATGGTAACTGGCACAGGCTCTAAGTGGCGCACTAGTAAAGGACACAAGCCTCACCGTTTAGGTAAAGACCTGTCGTTTTTTACTAGCGAAGCGCCAGTACAAGAGTGCCCTCCTCTTTCTCAACAGATTTCCTCGGCACCTCGGTAACATGGCACATTTGCATGCTTAGACTACACCCACCTTAACACAAGCCAATAAAGAGTTGGACCTCGGCATTCGAAGCTGCGAGACCGCCCCCCTACTCTGCATACACAGATTTGACCAACCAGCGACTTTAAAAATTAACTGAGAGAAAAGGAAAAAAGTTACATCTTTGCGGCATCTATCCCACGCGTAAAGCTTCGCTAAAAGCTTGACTTGGATGGAACCACAGCCCTCCATAAGAAGATCGTTATCTCCTCTATGTCATCCATTTAAAACTTTCAAAAGAATGGCCATAAAGTCGCTAAAAGCCTCATGCCTTCACAAACATTTTTTGTAGCAGAGTCTTGATGCCTGGGGCCACTGCCCCGTCCCACGGAAATTCACAGAAACTTGCAGCCGTCTCATCCGATTTCTACCTAACAAGGGCCCAATCTGTGCGTTTTTGCTGGTCATCAGATCTTTAAATGCTCTGCTCATAGCTGCAGCGTCTCCTCGGTGCAAGTCAGCCTACCTGGACGCGGCCGCCGAACGACTGGTGCCACCAAATGTGTCTGCAGAATGGAACCGAGTATCTTCGCGGTTGGCAAAAGTTTTCAGCAGGTTCAAAAATGGTTCATGATGTGTCGGCAGCTAGGCCAACACCTTGTAGATAGAGGTGGCTTAAAAGGCACGCTAGACTAACGCAGACGGGCGTGAAGTATTGGAACAGGATACGTAATTAATGCTACGAAGAAAAGTACGTAGCTGGTACAATACTTATCTTTAATCAATCATTGTGGTACATCGCACAAATGAGACTTTAATTACAATCACTGTAAGGCTAATGGCGCCTTGCTAGTTCGTAGCCATTAACTTAGCTGAAGGCTATTCTGTCTCTCGGCTAATGAGAGAGAAAGGCTTCGTACGTCTAGTCGCTAGCTCTGTCGTCCGTACAACTGGGCTGAGTTCGAGTCAGTCTCTCGAGACCTGCCTTGTGGTGGCGCTAGGTTTGCGATCACACAGTGGCGACACGCGGGTCCGACATGTACTACAGGACCGCGGCCGATTTAAGCTACCACCTAGCACGTGTGGTGTCTGGCTGTGACACCACAGTTCAAATGGCTCTGAGCCCTATGGGACTTAACTTCTGAGGTCATCAGTCCCCTAGAACGTAGAACTATTTGAACATAACTAACCTAAGGACATCACACACATCCATGCCCGAGGCAGGATTCGAACCTGCGACCGTAGCGGTCGTGCGGTTCCAGACTGTAGCGCCTAGAACCGATTGGCCACCCCGGCCGGCTTTTCACCAGGTTCCGCAGAAGAAAAGCTCCCCTCGCCCATCAGTCGCCGTGCACTTTTAATACAGTCTATTAACTTGGCACCCTCTTCCTTCGAACTCAGGTAAAGCCTACAGCAATGCCTTCACTGGAGCACACTTGCAAAAGTGTTAACTAGTGCCAACCATTTCATCATATGAATTAAGTAAGATCGTATGGCAACCTGGTAATAAAGATCATTTTCCGTATGAACATTAAGCAGCATGACACTGTATCAAGTGCTCTGCAATCTCTCAATATATAACATCATATGATGCGTATGTTAAAATTTTACCCAAAATTCTTCTGTTTAAACATGTATAAAACACGTATGAAATAGAATGAATATTTTCGAAACACCGTGTACATAAACGCTTAATAGAATAGATAGATAATCTGTACAGTGATGCTGAAATCCCAAACGAAATGGAAGACACTGAGACATACAGCGAAGAAAATGATTTAGAATGAGTGCCTTGAAATTTGAGGAATCCAGTAAAGCACCAGTGGAATTTGAACATAAATTAGTAAAAATATCAATAATCATTTGGTCCTGATAATAAGCAACTGGTATGAAAAAAAATGAAGTTCCATAATAATTCTGAAAAAGTAAAATATTGTGAAATATTATAGTTATAGAAAGATACCTCATTTAGCCCATTCATGACCTATGATATTAGATATAATAAGGAACAGGAATCAGAAGGTAGAACATTACACCAATGAATATCAGCTGTGTTTTACTGTTGGCACTGTAATCATGGAAGCATTTTTTGCATTCTGGATGATATGGTGAAAATACATAAACATGAATAACGTATTAGCTATGGCATGGTAAACCGGACACTGACGTTTCGCTCCGCAATGGAACTGGGAAGCGATTCGAAGCATAAATTGAAGCCAAACAACAACGTAGAAAAGAATGGCCAGTAACTACAAGACTACAAATGTATTGTTTACGTTTCGCAGCATTGTGCCAGGTTGTTATCTACCCGTGCAGACAAAGTGAAAGTAGCCGTTTACGTACATGTGGCCACCAACAGATGACAAAACACTTGTGCATATTAGGTAGCTCAGCACTAGAATTACTTTATCAGACAATCGGCATGTAATTTTACTGTATCCTTCTACCTGAGTGCAGCGTATTCCATCAACATTACAATGTCATATGATATATCATCGAAATATATTGCTACGTTACACAGCCGAAAAATGCACAAAAATATCTTCTCACTACATCCCGAAGATTCTTCAGGTTATCCATGTATTACGAAACAATTGCTGCCATCAGTTCAAAGGTCATTGCTGTGAAGTTCTATCTTAGACGTGTCACGACTGATAAATATGCACTCATTGTCGTCTGTCCATATCTGTTTTATTATCTCAAAATTACATGTATCGGGAAGTTTAGCCCATCATTAGGTGATTCTCGTAGTTACAGAGTAACCTGTCTTAACTTTAACACTCATACATGTAGTAATTAAAGTATGTAAGTTATAAATAAAGTGTCGACAATTTGTTATCGTTCTTAGCAGGGGCGTCCCTAAATTTTCTCCAGCCAGGGGGCAATATTCCATAAGTGCCGTCTTCGACATACATGGTTATTCGACTCTGAGAACGCGTTGTGTCCCAAGGAATTAATTTGTCGGGAGTACAGGAAGCATACTGTATCTTAGAAGTTTAATAGTTATCCAGTATATAATTTTAGGGTTTCTTACCCCAAACAGTAGAAACTGAACCTTTATAGGATCACTTTGTTGTCCATCTGTCTGTTTGTCTGTTAAGACACCTTTTTCTAAGGTACAGGAAGAGGTATCAAGTTGAAATATATGTCAGTTGCTGAGGTCTAAGGTTACTTGATGGTGTGAAAAAATTTAAGCTTCGAAGTAAAAACAAAGAAAAGATACGGCTATTTTTGTCATATATTTGTTAGTGGCAAAGTCACTCTTCAGAACCTATAGGTGATCTGTGTACATAATTACGTTTGTACTGAAACCTCAGAAGGTGAGTCCTAATTTCACCATAGAGGAAATGATATTTTAGTACTGTTTCCATACTACATTTTTGTATATTATTAATATGAACATGGATGTAGGGAACATTCAACCCTCCAGTTGGTTAGTGGAACCAATTCTTAATATCGTAGGATTGAATTAAAACGGTTCTCATCACCCTGGTTTGGAACATTACTGAGTAGCCATGGTAACATGACTACAGGACCCACAAATGTATGGCTGGAAGTCACGATGAGTTGTACCCCTTACAGTTCAGCAACCGCATAGTTTAAGAATGCCATAACCCCTTTTCAACGTTGATATTACACCATCAATCGGTCTCTTCAAGGACAGAGACTGGTATTTCTTCTGAATTTGTCTCCATCGATGAAGTGCAGGTGAGGACATCTACAGTTTCGTGTGGTACCAGAATTGATCTATTGTTTAAAACTGAGTGAAGTCTACGGAAGGCTTGATGGGTTAAATATGAACCCCTCTTAAGAGATTTAGATAGGCAGCAGGCGAAGGAGCTGATGTGGTGGAAACTGGAAAAGCGTGTTCGACTTGTATACTGTAACAATGGTGCTAATTGTTCTGGGTATTGGAGCTACCCCTTTCGGTAACTCGTCTATGGCTGTTTAAGGAATTGGCAGAATAAAGGTCGTGTACTGTATTTTGATAAAGTACAATAAATGGCATTTGTCAAGATTGTAAAACAGCGTCGAAACCGGTACTACGCCGAGAATACGATATAATATATCGTGAACAACCTCAAACAATATAGTGTTTACTGAAGTCAGTGTTTTGCCTTGCGTAGAGCAATACTATTGCGGTTCCTATAGGTTTATTTATATATTGTCATTCTTTGTTTGTAGTTCAGACTAAGTTTTACAATTGTAATTTTGTCATTTGATACAATGTGTGGAGCTGTGGACGCTAGAAAATGGAGTGCCAAGTAGAGAAGCGGAACATTTCCGGCATGTTCTTCTGTTTGAGTTCAGTAGAGGGGTGACAGGAGTGCAGGCAGCCAGAAACATTTGCGTCTTGTGTGGGGATCATGTGGTTGGATAGAGAACGACAACAAAATGGTTTTCTCGTTTTCGGAAGGATTGTTTTGACATTAGTGACACTCCAAGTTCAGGAAGACTGTTGGTTTTTGATGAAGATAAAAAAAATGGTTCTGAGCACTGCGGGACTTAACTTCTGAGGTCATCAGTCCCCTAGAACTTAGAACTACTTAAACCTAACTAACCCAAGGAAATCACACACATCCATGCCCGAGGCAGGATTCGAACCTGCTCGCGCGGTTCCAGACTGAAGCGCCTAGAACCGCTCGGTCACTCCGGCCGGCTGATGAAGATCACTGAAGCGCATTAATCCACGATGATACACGTCGGTGTACTCGAGAACTATGAAATGCGACGAACTGTGATCATTCCACGATCGAGCATACTGTGGGGAAAGTTCAAAAATCGGGTGCAGTGTACCGCATGCTCTAACCCAAGATCACAAAAATCAGTGAGAATATATGAATCTCTGCTTGCTCGTCATCAATTGTCTCCTGAACGACGACCACCATTCTTATTCTGAGTCGTTACTTGCCACGAGAGATGGTGTCTTTATGCTTGCATAAGAAAAAGAAAGAAATAGTTGAGCCCAAAAAAGCAGCAACTCTCCTTACATGAGCGCATCCATAAAAGATGTTATGCATCTGGTAGAACAGTGACGGTGTGGTATACTACGAATTGATTCCCCGAAACGTAACCATGACTGCTGACACTCATTGTCAGAAACCGAGTCGTCTTGCAGACGCAGTCCAAGAACAACGACCAAGAACACTACGTGATGTGATGATACTCAATGATAGCGTCCGCCTGCATTCTGCTAGACTGACAAAAAACGCAAACGGGTTTCAGAAGTCATTCAGCACCACCTTATTCACCTGATCTTAGGCCCTCAGATATTCACATTTTCCGCTCTCTGTAGATCAACCTTCAAGGAACTTACTTTTTAGACGAAAATGCGCTCCGAACTTGAAGAGTTCTTCCCCTCAAAAACCAGGTGTTTTCTAAAGACGCGGAATCGAGAAATGACCTCGGAGTTGGCACTGTTGCAAAAGGTTCAGAATAGTATATTATTAACAACTAAAATCTCTGTTATGTGTGTCTGTTGTGTTTATTAAACTTACCGAAGAACGCTACGTACTTACGCACCAACCCAATAGTTCAGGTTGGTAAGTTATTCAGGAACATTTTATTCGTCGCAGTTTGCATGTAACTTAGTACTTGGTCTATCAGGCAGTGTGCAAACAAGTAATGGAACACGACTGCTAGTGGAGTAAAGCTGAAGAACATATTCGTCTCTATGCCGAGGCGACAGGGCCCCTGCTGTGTGGCGGACAGGCAGCCAGCAGAACGGAGAGGAAGAGAGGCTTGCGCCACGCAGGGGCGCCACGCTTCAGGGGCTCCGTAGCTGGCGGAGCCTGGTAGGGCCGTGAAGTCGTCCAGTCGCGTCCAGCGGGAGCGGGGACTCGGCTCCTAATGACGCTGCAGGTGCGGGGACTCCCCTGACCGCCCCGCCCAGCCCCGTCCAATTTGCGAGGGGTTGTTACGGCGCCCGCCGACGGCCACGCTAACTGTTCCGCGCGAGCCCGAATTAGGTCTGAATTATCGGCGATGGCCGGCCGGCTGAGGAGGCCGTGCGAGGGTGCGGCCGGGGGTAGGCTAGGCGAGGGCTGCGCCGTCCACCTGCTCCTCCGGCGCAACTGGTAAGGCATTGAGTCGGGGACTACCCGTGACGTTCGGCTGGGTCAGTTCCTATGCTGTGGGTTCTGGCATTTCATTGCAAGACTGAATGAGGTGTTGATGAAATTACACGCTAACCATTAACGGAGGAGAAATAGCAAATAACGATACATTACCTATTGAGCGTACACTAGTGACAATTAATGACGAACTATAAAGGTGATTTGTGGGCATACAGGGTGCGAAATTAGGTACTTGGTTCCGCCTTCTTGGGTAACAGTAGTGGCTCTAACAGGGTTGGGAGCCGAAGAGAAATGAACTTGAAAGGCAGATAAGGGTATGTAATTTAATGATCCTCCAACTCTGTATCAGAGTACATTAGTTTCAGTGGCTAGCGAGTGGCAGAGTATCGTTCTCTTGGAGACCCGTAACAAGATGCTTTTAGTTGTCAGAGATCTGTGGAATGTGGTGGCCAGGGCTACTGTCGAACACCATCTGTTGCGACGTAAATCGGGCCAACAAGTAAAAAAGAGAACGTCAGAGCCCTTCACCATAGGCAGGAACTGCCATTCATAAAACAGCAGCTGGTGTCCTAATTTCCAGATGCGCCACCCACAAGTGACGCGGTACGTCCAGTGGCACCGCGTACCGTAACAAGTGACGGTCCATATGACAATGACAAGTGCAATCTGGCAAAGTTCGGTCTCCTTGGCGTCTTCACACATGGATACTATTACACGCGATTCCTTGTGGACTATCTAACGAACCCGGGATTGTCCAGGTATTCGTTTTGTCAGTTTCTTATTGGAAACGAAAACAAAGGATGAACTTTGTGGTGTAATACTGAAAAAATTTCATTTCCATGTGTTATTGAAAACATCTTTGGAACTATGAAACAGCGGTACAATTATCCCTCTCAGTTTCAGTACGCTAGACGCAGCTGCCTCGCGTGTCTAGAACGTGGTTTTGTCTCTATGCCAACGCCTCTTCAAGCCTCATAGACGGCTATTGTTTTGGCCGACAACCATTTGCTCTTAGTAGTTGAAATCTGTCAAAAGCGCTGCCAGGTCTAGGGGACTACCTTATGTTGGTTCGGCAATAGGAGTGTTCTTGTAGTAAAAAATAAATCTGTTAAAAGTTGATGCACGATGCGACATTTGTTTCACGCGTATCAGTGTTTCAGTGTTCACGACGTCATATCTCTTAAACTATGCGCCGGACAGTTATATTTAGGGTGGTATATGATCGTGACCGGGCCAAATATCTCACGAAATAAGCATCAAACGAAAAAACTACAAAGAACGAAACATGTCTAGCGTTAAGGGCAAACCAGATGGCGCTATCATTGGCCCACTAGATGGCGCTGCCATAGGTCAAACGGATATCAACTGCGTTTTTTAAAAATAGGAACCCCCATTTTTTATTACATATTCGTGTAGTACGTAAAGAAATATGAATGTTTTAGTTGGACCACTTTTTGCGCTGTAGGGAACTGACATATGAATCCTGCAGGGCTGTCAAATAAACCCGTAAGAGTACGAGGTGCTGGAGATCTCTTCTGAACAGCAAGTTGCAAGGCATCCCAGATATGCTCAATAATGTTCATGTCTGTGGAGTTTGGTGGCCATCGGAAGTGTTTAAACTCAGAGGAGCGTTCCTGGAGCCAACATGTAGCGATTCTGGATGTGTGGGGTATCGCATTGTCCTGCTGGCATTGTCGAAGTCGGTCGTAATGCACAATGGACGTGAATCGATGCAGGTGATTAGACAGGATATTTACATATGACTCATCCGTCAGAGTCGTATCTAGACGTATCAGGGGTCCCATACCACTCAAACTGCACACACCCCACACCATTACAGAGCCGCCACCAGCCTGAGCAGTTCCCTGTTGTCATACAGGGACCATGCATTCATGAGGCTGTCTCCATAACTGCACTCGTCCTTCGGTTCGATACAATTTTAAACGGGACTCGTCCTACCAAGCAATATCTTTCCAGTCATCAACAGTCCAATGTCGGCGTTGACGGGCACAAGCGAGGCATAAAGCTTTGCGTCGTGTAGTTATCAAGGGTACACGAGTTGGACTTCGAATACGATAGCCCATATCGATGATATTTTATTGAATAGTTCGCAAGCTGACACTTGTTGATGGCCCAACATTGAAATCAGCAGCAATTAGCTGAAGTGTGGTACTTCCGTCACGCTGAACGATTATCTTTAGTCGTAGTTGGTAGCTTTCTTGCAGGATCTTCTTCCGGCAGCAGCGATGTCGGAGACTTGACGTTTTACCGGATTCCTGATATTCACGGTACACTCGTGAAGTTGTCGTATGGGAAAATTCCCCACTTCATCGCTACCTCGGACATGCTGTGTCCCATCGCCCGTGCTCCGACTATTACACCACGATCAGACTCACTTAAATCTTGATACCCTGCCATTGTAGCAGCAGTAACTGATCTATCCACTGCACCAGACACTTTTTGTACTATATAGGTGTTGCGATGCAGCCCCGTATTCTGTCTGTTTACATATACCTGTATTTTAATACGCATGCCTATACCAGTTTATTTGGCGTTTCAGTGTATAATACACTGTATTGACTTGATAGCTCCAAAGATTAGTCCGTGCATGGTCGTCATACTTTCTAGATTACTATTTGCGAATAAACCAGATACTCCATAGTCAAATCCGTTAATACTCTGAGGAAGAACAACAGAAACGTTACTCCAGTAGAAATCCGTTAGACGGTAAGCCAGGCCACGAAAGTACAGTGTAACCGAGTAAGGACTTCAGCAAGAGCTCGATTCAAGGTGCTTTTCAGCCACTTGGAAGCCTGTTGTATCTTCGGCTTGACATTAGCAGCAAAGCCCATGTGATGACCCGACGGCGCCTTCTATCTTTCGTGGCAGCTGTCGTCTATCTCGCTGTCGGATGACTGAGATATATCAAATACAGCCATCGTGAACCAGGATTCGTCTGAAAAGACTGTGTGGTGCCACTGCCGCAATCACTGTTGTGATTGAGCACGTCACTATCCTCGCGAATTTTTTGTTACTGTATCGAGAGAACTTACGTCCTTGTCGTCGTGGTGACAGTTCACTCCACTCCAGACACAGTCACAGTAACCGTGTGGATGACTGTTAGAAAGGTGCCCATACCTTGAAGATGATACATGATTTTGAAAGTTGGGGGCTACACTTCAACTGTCGTAACACAATTTGTTATTCTCCGTTTTTCAGTTATTCCCCCGGATAGTTGATCGAACTTTGCGCTCAAGGTATTATACTTGAATAGACTGGTAACATACGGGCTTGTCTGTGAGGTTAACAGAAAGTGAACATTGAGTTCCAGGTGAACGGAATAATCACGACGCTACCGGCCGCTCTAAGTACACTGAGATTGAGTCTTGGATAGATTTACATGTTCAGTTGCCTTGAGATAGGAGATTTTTGCTGTCTAATGACGTGAAGCAATGAGACGGTGAGATGTTGCTAGCCTGCACGCAGGAAATGTATAGTTGCTGTATGATCTTGTTAATCATCCGTGCTGTAGTCTCTTCCTATCTGTAATAGAAATTGGAGTAATTTCGAAGAAACCGTCACCAAGCATTGCAGTAGCACCCACTGGTCGGTATGTGAAGTGTGGCGACATGTAGGTCCGAATAACATATACACAAAAGTATTGTCAGACAGGCTAGCCGTACTAAGTGGAAAACTGCACCAGCCAGAGATAATAGCCGTAGCTGGCAGGACGACGTCACCACACCAGGGCAAAACCCTTATTGTGAGCTACGTGACAGGGAGCGAGATTTTAATGTAAAAATGCGCTTCAGATCTTATAAATGGCTGTGGATTTAGAGGCAGGTTCATCTGGCTTCCAGCAGCGCCAGCAAGATCGCAGGTTGACGCCAGATGACAAGATGATTGGGCACTGTCAGTAGCAGCCAGCGGTTCGAGAGTGTCCTCGTCGGACCTGATGCAGCTGATATGCAGTCCGCATCTGTCGTCACCAAACTTGCGCCAGAAGGCAGTAGCTCGTCTCCTGTGCATGGCACTCTTCCCTTGGCCCAACGGGGGAAGCAAGCTGTGACTGAGCCATGTGGGTGCTGGCTGTCGCCACTGCAGATTATAGCCACAACCATCACAGAGTTCGCCTTTGACATCGAGGCCGTGGCCCACAGTTTGGCCGGCCATCTCTTAGCGTGACGTCAGCACTGCTGGATGCCTAAACAGGCAGCCGCCTGCGAGACAGCATGCCTTGGTCACTGGAGTGGGGGCGTGACGTGTACTGAAGCCAATAAAATATATCTCTCGATCATTATCACTGGGTCTCACCAGCTCGTCACCACCACTATTCACCCTACCGAGTGCTACTGACCTCCTTTGCAGTGTGTGTCAGAGCGGCCGCGCCAGCAGACACTCTCCAGTATGGATCATGGCTTAGCTATTTTATTCATTTGTATCGAGAAGTTGTTGTAACTTTAATGTGCCGAAATTAGATCCCACATGCGGATATCGGTTCTTTGTGCCTTTATGAGGAGATATCCAGGCACAAGTAGTACAAGAGTTACTACGATTTTGTTGCTTTGATTCTACTGTGTCCTCAATTCAGTTCCACGTCCTCACTCCTATTTATCGAATTACGGTGACTTGTACTCTGCACTCATGATACGATGCGTAACTCACCATTTACAGTCAGCAATTGGTAATATTTTACAAGTTTCTTATTGCAATCAAAGATATAGGTGGAATAGCACATAACGATGGCAGAGGCCGCGGGCATCACAAGGTTCAGCGGATTCGCCACAGCACGTAGCGTCACAGCAGCGTGACTGTCACACATTCGCGTCGGCGACATGAGGAACTATGAAGATGGGAATATAGACGCTCGCATTGCGTGACATGGCAGTAAAATAGTGAAGACGAAACGAACTAACGATAAATAATGAAAAACTAACGTTACATATTTCTCTAGGAAGTTACAGATTCTCAAAGTGAGATCACAGCAATTGCTATGAGTAGTATCCGTCCCATTCATTGCAACTTTTTCACCCAAAAATTTTTGTTTTGTCGTTGTTACTATTGACAGTCTGACAGTGCCTTGTTCTGCAGAGAGTGTATAAGTTCTTTGCATCTTACGAGGACTTGATTAAAAGATATTGGAAGGGTAATACTGTACGTAAAGAGAGATGAAAATCTAATAGTCATGGTGGACTGGAATGCAGTTGTAGGGAAAGAAATAGAAGAAAAGATTACAGGAGAATATGGGCTTGGGACGAGGAATGAGAGAGGAGCAGGACTAATGGAGTTCTGTATTTAAGTTTTGCTACAAATAGCAAACACTCTGTTCAAGAATCTCAAGAGGAGGAGGTATACTTGGAAAAGACCGGGTAATACGGAAAGATTTGAGCTACATTACATCATGGACATTCAGAGAATCCGAAATCAGATACTGGATTGTAAGGCGTACCAAGGAGCAGATATAGACTCAGATCAGAATGTAGTTGTAACCAAGAATAGGCTAAAGTTTAGATTAGTCACGAAGAATTAATACGCAAAGAAGTGGGACACGGAAGTACTGAGGAATGACGAGAAACGCTTCAAGTTCTCTAAAGCTATAGATACAGTAATAAGGAATATCTCAGTAGGTAGCACAGTCGCAAAGGAATGGACATCTGTAAAAAGGTCAATCACAAAAGCTGGAAAGGAAACCGTAATTACAAAGAAAGTAACTGCGAAGAAATCATGAGTAACAGAAGAGATACTTCAGTTGATCGAGGAAAGACGGAAGTACAAAAATGCTCAGCGAAATTCAGGAGCACGGAAATACAAGTAGCTTTTTTTTTTAATTCCTAAGGGACCAAACTGCCGAGGTCATCGGTCCCTAGACTTACACACTTCGTAAACTATCTTAACGCTAAGGGCAACAGTCACACCCATGCCCGAGGGAGGATTTGAACCTCCGGCGGGAGGGACCGTACGATTATTAACATGGAGCTTCTAACCGCGCGGCCACTCCGCGCGACTGCAAGTCGCTGAAAAATCAAATAAATAACAAGCGCAGGGAAGCTAAGACGAAATGGATGCATGGAAAATGTGAAGAAATCGAAAAGAAGTGATTGTCAGAAGGACTTAACACTGAGAGTGCAATGGGGATTGTCCGCAGCTCGTGGTCGTGCGGTAGCGATCTCGCTTCCCGGGTTCGATTCCCGGCGGGGTCAGGAATTTTCTCTGCCTCGTGATGACTGGGTGTCGTGTGCTGTCCTTAGGTTAGTTAGGTTTAAGTAGTTCTAAATTCTAGAGGACTGATGACCATAGATGTTAGGTCCCATAGTGCTCAGAGCCATTTCAACCACTTTTTAGCAATGGGGATTCCACTGTTAAATGCAGAGGAGAGAGCGGATAGGTGGAAAGAATACATTGACGCCCTCTATGAGGGGTAAGATTTGTCTGATGTAATAGAAGAAGAAACGGAAGTCGATTTTGAAGAGATAGTGGGTCCGGTATTAGAATCAGAATTTAAAAGAGCTTTGAAGGACTTAAGATCAAATAAGGCAGGAGGGATAGATAACATTCCATCAGAATTTTTAAAATCATTTGGGGAAGTGGCAACAAAACTACTATTCACGTTGGTTTGTAGAATATATGAGTAGCATCAGACTTTCGGAAAAATATCATCCACAAAATTCCAAAGACTGCTAGAACTGAAAATTGCAATAATTATCGAACAAAAACCTTGACAGCTCACGCAGGCAAGTTGCTGACAAGAAAAATATACAGTAGAATGGAAAAGAAAATTGAGGATGTGTTGGATGATAATCAGTTTGGCTTTATGAAAGGTAAAGCATCAGAAAGGCAATTTTGACGTCGCGTCTGATAATGGAAGCGAGACTAAATATCAATAATGACACTTTCATAGGATTTTGGGACCTGTTAAAAGCATTCGGCGATGTAAAATGGACCAAGATGTTCGACATTTTGGAAAAAATAAGGTAAGCTGTAGGGAGAGATGGGGTAATGTACAATACGTCCAAGAGGCAAGAGGAAATAATAAGAATTGACGCTCAAAAAAAAAGTGCTCGGATTGAAAAGGGTGTAAGACAGCGATGAAGTGCTTCGCTCCTACTCTTCGATGTGTACATCGAAGAAGCAATGTTGGAAATAAAAGAAAGTTTCAGGAGTGGAATTAATATTCAAGGTGAAAAGATATCAATAATCCGATTCATTGATGACATTACTATCCTGAATGAAAGTGAAGAAGAGTTACTTGATCTGCTGAATAGAATGAACAATCTAATGACTTCAGAATACGTACTGAGAGTGAATCGAAGAAAGATGAAAGTAATGAGAAGTAGCAGAAATGAGAACACCGAGAAACTTAACATCAGGATTGATGGTCATGAAGTACATGAAGTTAAGAAATTCTGCTACGTAGCTAGTAAAAGAACCAATGACGGACGGAGCAACTAGGTCATCCAAAGCAGACTAACATCGGCAAAATGGGCATTTCTGGCCAAGAGAAGTCTACTAGTACGAAACATAGGCCTTAATTTGAGGAAGAAATTTCTGAGAATGTACGTCTGGAATACTGCATTGTATGGTAGTGAAACATGGACTGTGGGAAAACCAGAACAGAAGAGAACGGAAGCATTTGAGATGTGGTACTACAGATGAATGTCGAGTATTAGGTGGACTGATAAGGTAAGGAATGAGGTGGATTTCCGCAGAATCGGAACGAAGATGAATATATGGAAAACACTGGAAACAAGAATAGACAGGATGATAGGAAATGTGTTAAGACATCGGGGAATAGCTTTCATGGTACTAGTAGGAGGCAAAAACTGCAGAGGAAGGTAGAGATTGGAATACATCCAGCAAATAATTGAGTCCGTAGGTTGAAAGTGCTGCTCTGGGATGAAGAGGTAGGCACAGGAGAGGAATTTGTGGCGTTCCGCATCAAAACAGTCCTAAGACTGATGACTCAAAAAAAAAAGAAGTTTCACATAAAAATTCATAGGCATTACTTATCAGTATGCTCTCGTACAACAGTGTGGGGCTCACATCCCCATTTGCCAGCAGCTGCCTACGAGCCACGTCGCATAAACACTTCCATGCTAGGTGAGATTATTGACATGACTGCTTACATCAGTGAAGCCCCTATGAGTACTGTAAGCCGTTGCACTCGTGTAGGAAGTGGCTACCAGATAGATAAATTTCTATAAATCCTTTGAAGTCAGGTCGCTAAATTTGATTCATGAGCCTAAATTTTGTATATGAGAGGGTACTTTCCTCACAAGAGGGCAATCGTGCAGGTACTTTCATGGGTAATCCAAATTTAAAGCCTAACAGTCCGCTTACAAGGTGGCAGCATAGTCCTCCACTGCTTTATGTTTGTCCTCTTGGTGCTATAGACATGGAGCCCGTTCATACCAAGCATGGTGCTATGGCCCATCTGAAAACGTCGTTCCATATCCTCTACATGACAGACGGGGGATCCTGACACACATGAGCAACAGTGTCGTGGAACACTGACCCACAGTCTCGATAGTGTAAGAACCAGCCGTTGTCAAATTCCGTCACATGTTAGTAGATGTTTCTCCTGCTCACGCGAGGGTTTACTAGATTTTCTCACTATCAACTAACATTCTGAATGAAAGACCGGTTGCACTAAATTTCTTTGTGTCGAGAGTGTAGATGGTGTTACACCAACCGACTTTGCGCGCTTGCGCCAAGATTTCATTAACTGCAACTTACAAGCATGATGTTTGTTTGCAGTGTTGCAGATGTCATTGATAGCAGTCTAAAAGGATTAAATACGGAGTAGAAAGATTAGGAAAGCATCCTATTAAAGGTCTTTCAGGCATTACACAATTCCGAACATAAAACAGTACATCTAGTTAATATGTAAGTTTTACATCTTATGCTCAGGCGAGAAAGATTAGAATGTGTTCACTCTTGATAATATACTAGACACCAATCGACGACCACCGAACCACCATATACATTTCGCCCTACCTGCCAGTGACTGAGTTATGGTGATGTTCTCAGTTGTGTAGCGGCACTACCATTTCGGAGAGGAACAGTCAGTTTTGTTGCAATATTGCTGAGCACGCAAGTTACAGCCAGGTGTGGGCCTGTTTACAGTGAGTTATGCTCACCAGCAGTTGCGAAGTAAAATAGAGGCCACAGGCGTTTAGCCGCTTTAAGTTTTAAGGATCTTACTTATCAAGTATTACCTTTTGGAAGATAAAGCTGTGGGCTTTCTGCCTGTTGAAAATTTATTGTAGTGTATTGTTTTTAAAATCATCGCCCTTCAGCCGCTTCAAGCTTTAAATTTCTTACTTATCAAGTATTGCTTTCTTTCGAAATAAAACTGTGGGCCTTCTGCCTGTTGAAAATTTATTGTAGTTGTATTCTTCTTAAGATGATGGGCCTTCAGCCGCTTCAAAATTTTGGATTCTTCATTATCAGTTCTTACATCACTTGGGCTTAAATACTGTTTAAGGTTAAAGGCTTTGGACCTTCTGCGTAGGAAAATTGGTTGAAATGTTTCTTATTGGTCATAAAGCTTTGGCCTTCTGCCTATTGAAAGGTTATTGTGGTTATGTTGTTTTAAATTTATGGGCCTTCAGCCGCTTTTGAAAACTTAATCTATCTGACTAGTCAAGTCTTACATTGCTTGGCCTTAAATACTATTTAAGGTTAAAGCCTAGCGCCTTCTGTCTCAAAAAAAAAAAAAAAAAAAAAAAAAAAAAAAAAAAAAAAAATTATAGCAGATGTATTTAATTCATGGACCTTCAGCCGTTTTAGAATTAAAGACGTTTTTTGTCGATAGTCAAGCTTAGAAGTTGCGCTGTAATGTTTGGACCACTAAATAAAGTGATATGTTTGGAGTCTAACTGACAGGCACTCATTCTGGTCCACTTCCACAATTGTCCTGTCCTGCGGGTTTAGAAGGGCGTCTCAGAAAGGGCACATGGAATAATTGTTGAGGGATTTTAAGGATTTCATTTTTCCGCGAGGGCCGTTACCAGCAACTCCGTTAGTTCAACATAGGATACCAATAGGGAACGAAGCACCTGTTTACCGTAAACCGTACAGAATGCTGAGGTATTTGCAGCAGATTGTGGAGAATTTCATTGATCAACAGCTTGCGGACGGTATTATAGAGCATAGTAATAGTTTCTTGGGAGCGGGCATCGTTGTTGTGCCATAAAAACATATGGATGGGACTAAGAAATACAGGTTACGTTGTGACTACCGATACCTCAGTAATAAGACAGTAACGGACGCATACCCCATTCCCGACATATTGGAGAATTTGGATAATTGAGGACAGTGCCAGTACTTTTCAACTATGGATTTGACAAGTGGCTATCATCAGTTAGAGATGGCTACAGAGGATCGTCCAAAAACTGCGTTCTCTACTCCTGGAGCCTATTACCAGTACATCGGAAGGCCATTCGGTTTGACAAACGCTCCGGCAACGTTTCAGGGGTTGCTAGACTTTGTCTTGAGGGGTTTGAAACCATGCCAGGGTGTTGTGTATTTGGATGACATTATAGCGTTTTCAAGTAGTATGGAGCAACATTGACAGCGGTTAAGGGAAGTCTTTATGAGGTTAAGAGCAGCTAGTTTGACGTTGAGCCTGGAGAAGTGTCATTTCGCATTACAAGAAGTAAAATATTTGGGTCATATTATCAGGAAGGACAGACAAGAAGTAAAATATTTGGGTCATATTATCAGGAAGTACAGAGTGCAAACAGATCCGAGGTTGGTACTAGCTGTAAGGGATTTTCGGGAATCGAAAAGAGATAAGAAAATGCTGTGATTCATCGGAATTTGAAATTCCTTTCAGAAGTTCGTGAAGATTTAGCACAGCCGTTATAGAAGGGTGTGAAATTTGAGAGCACAGAAGAGTGTCAGGAAGCGTTCGATAAACTGAAAGAAATGTTAACATCAAGTCCGGTTCTTGTGTTTACACATTTAGAAAAGGAGTTTGTACTAGCATGCGATGCATCGAATCAAGCATTAGGGTGTGTTCTTTGTCAGGAAATTGATGGGAAAGAGCATCCTGTAGCCTATGCATCTAGGCACTTGAATGAAACAGAGGGAAATTGCTCAACAACAGAGATGGAGATCATTAGCGTAATCTATGGAATCACATATTTTAAATGTTATTTATATGGGAGAAGATTTTGTGTAGTGACATATCATGCTGCGTTGAAGTGGTAATTGGGGTTGAAGGATCCGTCCACTAGGCTCGTAAGATGGGATGTGAGGCTTAGTGACTTTCGACTACGCGGTGCACAAGCCTGGGAAGGAGCACAGTAATACAGATGCACTAAGTATTAAGGTGGCATAAGTGGAAGTCATGGGTTATGACCTAGCAGTGTGGCAAGGATTACAGGATTCGGACAACGATTGTAAATTGTATCGGACACAGCCAGAATTCAATATGTACGACGGTCATCTCTGCAGGGAAACGAAGTTAGGACCACAGGTTGTAGTGACAGCGAAGCTGAGGGATGAGGTTTTAAAGGAAGCACACGATCACGCGTTATCTGATCATGGATGTTGTAGAGTGACGAATAGGACAGTAGTAGAGAGGTATTGGTGGAAAGATAGGAAAGCAGATGTGGATCAGTATCTCAAGAATTGTATACCACGTGAACAGAGAGAAGATTTTAGTCAGAAACAGATACAGCTACAATGATTGCTGGAAGCGACATGTCCATTCCCTTTGTTGGGGATTGATGTCTTAGGACCTTTCACGCGAACACCATCGGGGAACAGACACCTTCTGACAATTATAGATCATTTTTCGAGGTATGTGGAGATGGTGGCTATGCCAAATCGAACAGCAATGGTAGTGCAAGGGTTAGTAAACAAGTGGATTTTGACGTTTGCTGTAAAGGAAACATTAACTACTGAACAAGGGAACAACTTGATGTCGGATTTAATGAAGGAACTGTGTAAACTGTTGAACGCAAAGAAGTTGAGGACGAGTGTGATGTATCCACAGGCCAATGGAAGGACAGAACAGGTACACAGAAAAATCGGGAAGATCCTGAGTTTTTATGTGGATTCTCATCACCATCAGTGCGACAAGTATTTGAAGCATATTGTATGTGAATATAATGCAAAAATCCATAAAAATACCAGTTTGTCTCAATATGAGGAAGTGTACGGGTGAAAAATGAAGTCACCGTTTGATTAGGTAAGGCTGTAGAAAGGAAGGACCGGTGAAACAGTACACCAATTCGCGAGAACCATTCGGGATGTTTGGAAACGGGTACAAAAGGTGAATGCGAAGGCTTTGGAAAGACAGGAAGACGCAGTGAAGCGGAAAGGAAGTTTCTTGCAGTATAGAGTGGGGCAATGGGTAATGCTGTCCAGCCCCTATATGCAAAAAGCGAAAACGAAGAAGTTCCTCACACAGTATCAAGGGTCATACAAAGTGGTTGAAACCACATCCCCCATTACTATTAAGCTTCAGCTGCCAACTAGAACAACGATAGTACACATTGGGTTGCCTGGATGTGATACCAGGCATGTTACAGGAAGGAAAGAGGAAGAAAGACAGAGTGAAGAGGGGTGCTAAGCACACAGGCAACCAGGAAGATTGAGTAAAGCATGAAATACCGTATGATTTGCGATCCAGAAAGTAGTAGAGTATTTGTAGTTTTTTTGTTTTCTTGTCATGTATCACTAGGTTTGTGTAGATTAATTAGGCATTCTACTTTCATGTATTGTGAGCCTGCTAGGGACAGCAGTCTTTTTGAAGAGGAAGGAAGGGCAATGGTGATCCCTGTCCTCAGGTCACTGAAAACAGGGGTGATGAGCAAGTTTGTAGAAGTAAAAAAATAGGGAGGTATTGCTGATTTCAGCAGCTAGCACCGGTACACTGAGATAAGAAAGGAGGAGTTACGAAACTGCCATAGAGGGAAGGTAACGGTATTTCCAGCCAGGATGGTAAGAACCAATCTGGATTCGTGCACAGTGCAGTTATTTTTAGCCAGGAGGGAGGAAGTAGACTGTCAAAGGGAGATCATGGAGCCAAAATTAAGTTTGCAACGGGTCGGGATGCATTGGATCTTCTCCACCTACGAGAATTTGGTAGTAATAGCAAGTTGTTTTACTAATAAGTGTTTTCAGGTGGGCATTGCGGAAATTTTCTTTGCTTCTGTGCTTATTTTTATTACTGGCCTTGTCTCTTTATTGCATTTCTCTCTTCCGATATGAACAACCCACCTCTCCCATCCGATTCTCAGGCGCCTTAGCGGCAAGCGATAGATGCAACTCAGCTAACATAGATGTTTCAGTATCAGAGCCACCAAATAACCACGCTATTAAACCTTGGACAGCATCTCCTGGCGAGATAATCTACCAACAAAGCGGCACAAATAACGACGGTAGCTCCAAGTGTTTTAAAGCCTTTTCGACAGTTTAACGACAAAGAGGAGCAATGGCTCGTGTGGTTGCTACAGTTTGACGCCCACGCAATTGCTCACAACGTACCAGTTACTGTAAAACTACGTTACTTTTTGTGAATGGTCGGTAGTGCAGTATTTCGCCTCATTCAGAAATTGTTCCCTAACGCAACTCAGTGTGAACTTTCCTACAATCAGGTTGTAGATTCGCTAACTAACTATTACGACCAACAAGTGAATGTGATAGCAGCTATGTACCAATTCTTTCGTTGCAAGAAACGCTCAGAAATAACTTATCGCGAGTGGGTAACAGAGTATGACCGAGGAAATGCAAATTCATATGTGCTTGTTGTGCTTATATTCAGATGTTACGTTGCGTGATGCAATCGTGTACAATGTAACTGATGTCCGACTTAGAGAACAGATTTCGAAACAGTCAGATCTATCATTTCAGCACGTAGAGCAATTATTAGATCAACACAATCAGTCCACTCCACCATAAAATTTTCCTCTTGGCCTAAGTCGCAATCACCATGGCAACGTGTGCACATAGACTTTGCGGGACCTCTGTGGAACACTCGTTTGGTTGATCGCTTATAGCAAGTTCCCTTTTGCAGTGCCAATGAACAGCATCTAACTAGTACACCGTTATATCCACAGTTACACGGAGAAGCGGAAAGTTTTGTCAGAACCTTCAAACAGCAGGTGGCCAAAGATCACACCGCACACACCAGCGATCAAGCTTTGCAACTGTCTCTCGCCTCCTATTGTTTGCATCCACGAGATGGACCATCGCCGGTGGAACTGGTTCACGGCCGCCGCCATCGGACTCTGCTCCACCCTCCTTAGCATCCGGCTCCGAAGGAATACCGCAAGTATCGCTTTGCGCCGCATGATATTGTGTTTTTCAGGGCTTTTAGCGGCAGCAGATGGCGGGTGCGAGGCGAGATCCTTCGTCGACTTGGCGCATGCATGTATCTCATTTCAGGCCCAGACATTGCAGAGCCAATTCGCCACCGTTATGTGCTCGGTGATCCTTGTGTATCTCTTCAACCAGATTCACGGATCCCAGGGACAGCGCGGCCACAGCAGCCGCGAGAGAGTGTCATCACGACCACGCGGAACTATCCCATGGAGACAGAGCCTTCGCCTCCTCCGCCTCCTCTCGTCCCGCCGATGGAGTTGAATCCGCCCACGCCGGACCAGGCGACGCCTTCTACATCTGATTATGGGCCTCATGAGGTGGACGCGTACCCTCCTGCTCGTTTTCCGGGGGACGTTTCCGCCAGAGCGAAGTTTCGATGTCGGGGTACGACCGGAAGTCTGACGTCCCCTGAAGCTACAGCTTCTGGTGCTTCCGAGCGTCCACGTTCCTGCCTCCTCTGGTGTTCTCGTGCTCCCTATACGACGACGGTCCGTCGCTTTGGGGGGGGGGGGGAGGGGAAGGCGGGGAGGAATGTTACGGCGTAAAGTCAAGCGCCGGCACGTCAGTCGGAAAAGAAGAGAGCAGAGGGATCTGTGAAGAAGACGTCAGCCAATTGCACGCTGATCGACCCCTCTCCAGGACGACAAAACGACGGCAGCGGCCTCTATGGGCACAAGCGCAGCGCCGACTGGTCGCGGCCAATTCTACAGCGTCAAGACTAGTAACGAGGACAGAAGTGTCAAAGCTCATTGCTTTGCTCGTACATTCTATGGAGCTCAAACTTGGAATTGCTATACTGAAGAGATTTCTTATTTTGTCTGTCACCATTTGCTAGCGATACATCTGTTAAACACAAAGTTAAATATTTTCATTCACTTTGTTGTAATAAAACTCATTAATACGATTTTCTTGAATTGTTGTGTAGCGATCCGAGAGAACAGGTTTCCTTGACACTAGATCTTTGACGACTAGGCCGGATTTAACACTCAGAAATATTTAAATTCCGCCTATTATCTGCTACTTGTTTCATCCACATTATTGAATCAGATGATCACGTATTTATCTCTGAAAATTGGAAACAGTTTGCTGGTTTTGGAATATTAATTGCTCTTGATGTATCTCCAAGTCTCATGCAGCTCACATGTGAGTAGTTATATCTTCAGTCACTGTTCATGTTATTTGGACATTATACATCCGCGGTGAAACACGATAGTTTTCATTTTTCATTTCAGGAACACAGAGCTGATCGAATCACAATGTGTTACGTAGTATGTGAGAAATGCAATAGATTTTTATTAAAACTTCCAGGCAGATTAAAACTGTATGCCTGACCGAAACCCGAACTTGGGACCTTTGCCTTTTGCGTGCAAGGGTTCTGGAAACTGAGGTAACCAAGCACGACTCACAGTCCGTTCTCACAGCTTTATTGCCGATCCAAGATTAGTTTCTCTATATTTTCAGATCTATTGTATGAAGTAAAAGTGAAGATATCTGTTGGAAGTAATTATCACAGTACAGCTGCGTCTTATAGAAATTGTTAAACGTTGTATTATTGTCATATGGGCCTACAAGGTTCGAAAAGGCTGCATGGAAGATGGTCACAAAATGACCCGAATCGATCTGTAAAATACAGGATTTCAATCCTTACGTTCAATGCTGCAATTTATGGAAAGTACACTGAAGCGCCAAAGAAACTGGTACAGGCATGCGTATTGAAATACAGATATATGTAAATAGACAGAATATGACGCTGTGGTCGGCAACGCTTATATAAAACAAGTGTGTGTCGCTGTTTTAGCGGTTACTGCTACTAGAATGGTAGGTTATCAAGATTTGAGTTTAAACGTGCTATTATAGTCGGCACACGAACGACGGGACACAGAATGGTTACTGCTACTAGAATGGTAGGTTATCAAGATTTGAGTTTGAACGTGCTATTATAGTCGGCACACGAACGACGGGACACAGAATCTCCGATGTAGCTAAGTGGTGGGGATTTTCCCGTACGATCATTTCACGATGTACCTTGAATACCAGGAATCCGGTAAAACACGAAATCTCCGACATCACTGGGACCGGAAAAAAAGAACGAGACCAACGATAACCGGAGAGAATCGATCAACGTACAAAAGTGCAACCCTTCCGCAAATTGCTGCAGATTTCAGTGCTGGGCCGTCAACAAGTGTCAGCATGCGAACCGTTCAACGAAATATCATCGATATGGCCTTTCGGAGACGAGGCCCACATCTGTACCTCTGATGCTGCACGACACAAAGCTTTACGTCTCGCCTGAGCCCGTCAACACCGACATTCGACTGTCGATTACTGGAAACATGTTGGCAGGTAGGACGAGTCTTGCTCCAAATTGTATCGAGCCGATGGACGTGTACGGATATGGAGATAACCTCATGAATCCATGGTTCCTGCATGTCAGCTGGGGACTCTTCAAGTTGGTGGAGGCTCTGTAATGATGTGAGGTGCGTGCAGGTGGAGTGATATGGGACTCCTGACACGTTTAGATACGACTCTCACAGATGACACGTACCTACGCATTCTGTATTTGATCACTGGCATCCATGCATGTCCATTGTGCATTCCGAAGCACTTTGGCAATTCGAGCAGGACAATGCGACACCCCACACGTCCAGAATTGCTACAGGGTGGCTCCTGTAACACTCCTCTGAGTTTAAACACTTCCGCTGGCCACCAAACTCCGGAGACATGAACATTATTGAGCATGTTTGCGATGCCTTGCAACGTGCTGTTCAGAAGAGATCTCCACCACCTCGTAATCCTACTGATTTATTTATAGCCCTCCAGGATTCACGGTGTCAAATCTCTCCAGCACTATTTCAGACAATTAGTCGAGTAGGCGCTTCTGCAAGCTCGAGGGGGGCCTACGCGATATTAGCAGGTCCGCCAGTTTCTTTGTCTCTTGGGTGTATATTGAAAATAGTGGTGCAAACGGCTCCCAATGGAATTAGACATTAACAAGTTTGTAAATTGTCAGTAGCTTTTCTGCTTCACCGAATTCTCTACCAGTAGTACCATCTGGGAGAACGTTGACTTGTTTTAAGACCTGGCGCATAACATCGTGTAGTGTCATACCTGCTACGATAAGGGCATTTTCATTGTTGGTCACCAATGCTACGTGTCATGGCTAACTGTAAACATGTTGTTCACGCTGCACATGTGGAGTCTATGTAATGCAATACTTGCAGTGTAGAAAGGACACTGACATATTATTAAGTGAAAACTATATATTGTTTCCCGGTGCTGTGTCTCTAAAATAAAATAATGTGTTAATTCTTATCTCACTCTCCACATGTGGAGATTTACTGATGCAATGTTATTACTCAGTGCATGCGATGTTCTCCTTGATAATAACATGTCGTGGCAACTTTTCGTTTGATGTGATGACACACTGCTTCATAATAATTGTTCATATTGTAGATATGTACTTATGTCATAGGTTATTTAATATAAATGTTTCATTGATGTGTGTAACAAGTCCTAGCTATGCAGCTTGCTCAGAATCTATGAAAATGCATCCTACTGGTTGATGATCGTACATACACAAAATTTTTCTCATCCTGTGGCAGTTTGCACCAAAGCATTTTTTGTGATAGGCACTGTTCTGTGTAATACAGCTCTGAAAATGTCTCATAACTTCAGCTGAAACTAGTAAGAATAGTAAACTGCGATCTTGGATTATTTTATGAATTCGTTGACTGTAGACTTGTTCTTGTTACAGTATGTCTAACAGGTTATTGTAGAAACACCACTGGCAACTTGGAGCAGGTGCGTGTCCAAGTGCGGCGCCACGCGCCAAGAGGCCGCGGAGGCCGTGCGGCGGAGGCGACCGCGGCGGCACACGTCCTACGCTAACGACCGCCTTGTGCCCACCTCTGCCACTGCCTTGCGACTTGTGTGTCCTGCGCAGAGTCCTTCCCTCCCCTGGGAAATGGCAGTTGCAGCGTCTCCGGCACTGCTGCCTTCAGAGCGATTGCTACCCGCTTCTGCAAATGTACCGGCTTCGTTGTTCACTGCATCAGGTACCTGCTCTACAGACACGTTTGACCTCTGCCGGTACTTACCTTTTTTGGGATGACAGCCTGTTGGTGCACCATACGTATACAGTATTTTTGGAGTCATCAAAAGCGTAATCGCCAGTCCTCTAATTCTGCATTTACATTCTGTGGGATGTTCTCGTAAAAGAATTATCAACATAGGGGAGACGTAGGCAAGTAGACGACTGGGATAATATCACAAATCACTTAGTCCAAGTTCATGAGTCTCGGTGTCACCACTGATAATGGAAACTATCTGCGTAAAGGAAACCATCAAAGACATCAAGTAACTAAACATGGCCACGCAACATATGAGGGATAGGATTAAATAAACATCACAAAACAAAAATTTAAGCTAACGCAAAAAGACCAAAAAGCAGAAACGAAGTCGAGAGAACAAAGTAAGTAGGAACACAATGAATACATGAGAGGCTTTGGGAACAACGAATAACAAAAATTACAATAAACGAAAATGCTTGTATAAACTCCCTTAAATTCTAAATAGCCCCATTGATGGAGAGAAAAATGGAACTGACAGAGACTGACAACAGATAACAAACCACCAACTTCCGTGAGACAACAAAACAACTCCCATTGATCATAAGGTAAATATGATTTAAAATGATTAAAAGGCTAAAAAGTGTTGTATGAATAAAACGTTCATTCTTGACGGGAAATTTGAACTCAGAGTAGCGCATGTACGTATGACACCTTCATGATCATACTCTTCTAATCTCTGCTCCCTTCCTAAGTCTCACTCCTCTCCATTCTTTCCCTCTCCCTACCCCCTACATTCTACACTCCCGTCCCACTACCCAACCGCCTCCTTGCCCCCTTGTAAGCTACGACCCTTTTCTGGAAGTTCGTCAGGGGGAGAGGTCAGTGAGTATTATTTGCTTCGAAGTGTTAACTAACAAACAATAGCTGCAAACATGCACAATATTGTTGCTTCCTGTTAATCACTTCCACCTCTAACCTACAACACAAGCAGAAAAGTCTCATGCAAGTTCACAGGACGTGAAATAATTCAATATTCAACATAAAGTGCAATCACTATCATATGATTCCATATCAAATTTATGTTAAGTTAAGCAATGACTTTCTGACATGCACAATATTGTTAGAAACACGGAAATTATGGTTAAGTAACGAAGTTAAGCAACAGCGTGTAAAAATAACGTCAACTTCAAACTTCGCATCTGCTGAGAGCACCTTACCTGAAAATTTTATTGTCATAGCCCACATAGTTGATAAAGGAGAACAAATAGCAAATAAACTGTCAACAGAACAGCAGAAAAAGAAAAAACTAAATTAGAAGCGTTCGAGAAAAAAAAATCTGCAGCAGAACTCTCTCTCACTCTTTAACACACACACACACACACAGAGAGAGAGAGAGAGAGAGAGAGAGAGAGAGAAGACTTTCAACAGTACACTTTACACAAGAATAGTGAATCCCACGGACATACAAATTATTAAAGTGGAAACATAACTGCTACAGAAGGATCTTAAGCATTATATTGAATATAAAAAATTAATAAATGCTGACATTTCGAACATAATAATAGAAGCAGAACGTACTGTAGCATAGGAAGGAAAAAACACAATGCAATAATATAAAAACAGGGATAGTCACGGAACTGGCAGCGAAACAAATTAATGGCTTCATCAAAAACCATCAGACTCCTCGTAAAAAGCAGGGAGGTAATACAAGAGAACGAACAATTATGTTAGTAAACAAATATTTTCCGGGAACTTGGCAATAGATACACGATCTGACAAAAGTAACACTGTAGTGTTCATGGGTATAAATAAATGTGTGAATAAAACAAAGGCCACTCGTAACTAATAAATATGAAGAACCAAAGTATGGATCAAATATTAGATTCCAAATGAAACTGAGAAACACATTATAGAGCAAAATAATGTTCTCAATAAAGAACAGAAACAAAACATTATACAAAAAATTTCTGTACTACAAACATTCAGTCCGAGATACTTAAAGACAATAGCCCAACGAGACTAGTGATCAATTTAAAAAATGTTCCTACATACCACATTGCAAAATTCACACATTAATACTTAGCTCAAAACTACAAAAAAGAGGAGTATATAAAAGAACTTAGAATTAGTCCAAAAAATAACAGATACACCAATTCTACAAACCTCAAAACTGATTTTCTTTGAAGTACAAGACATCTACACTTTAACCCTTCTTGGTGATACAGTAAAATGATAAAAAAACAACTGGCAGAAAATCCAGAAGCCCAAAATAATATTACAAAAGAACTTATAAAAACTGTAGGAGTAATCACCTTGCAAAACGTCGTCACATTTACGTAGGAAAGTCTCCAAAGGGAACAACTGTCTCATACATAGTAGCAGATACCTAGATGAATCCCAAAAGACACTGAATTATAGCAGCAATGATAAACACCAAATTACAATGTCTTATATGGGCATAGAAACGTAGATAACATCATACTTTTCATAGACAAAAAACTATGTATAAACATAGGATACTAGTTGCCATTAGGTGGAATTTTGATGTCATTTATTTTTTGTGCTAATGTATGAGAATTTTTAGAGTGATTTGTGTACTGAATCTATCTAATTTTGAGAGTGGGCAGTTAACACTATTATGCCTGGACAAACTGGTATATGATATCCATGAAGCTTTGGCTGCCCATATAATCGTGTTGTTCTTTGGTTCATTTCAATACTTCGTCTTTTTTCTCAAAATCTGTATACATGTTGATGCTGCTTTTTTTTATCACTTTGCCTTGGCTGGCTATTTGTTGGTAGAATCTCTAGGGACTTGTATTATGTTATTAGTTGTGATAGTCAGGTGCTTTACTTATATAATCCTTTTTATTGACCAGCCGTTGAATGATTTGATTGATATCTCTATAAATGCCATCAAGATATAAGCAGACAAGACGAGAATGTAATAAGAGGCTACAACATGTGATGGTACGAGGTAAGATAACGTTTTTGTACAGATGAATGTTAGGTGGACCAGGTCTCAGGGCGCACCACAGTAGTTTCGGATCTCAGCTACGTGACTGGTCGAGCCAGACCAAGTACAAAGACTAGCAGGGACCTGGGAAGTAAGAAAAATCCCATCACAAGGAATTTTGACAGCTGTCATTTGCATAGCCTTTGTACAGGATACAATGCTCCAAGATATGGCCAAGTGTCAGAAAAGGTGAATGATAGCTCCTTACAGCTCTCTGAGAGTCTATAATAAAATAACAAAACTCAATGCACCTGTGTTCTAGGGGTAGCACCTCTGATTACTAAACGACACGTTCTCGGTCGTGGCGGCTGAGGATTTCTGGCGTAAGAAAGCACCCCTCATTCAGCCAACGGCCTTGTCAAAGAGGGTGGAGGAGCAAACAGAGGTACAGAGAGCTCTCGTGTCCTTGGAGTGGAAAAGTGCCCGTAAAGGGGGAAAAATCATCAATGGTCAATAGTATGATGATATAGAAGGCAATGGAAACAACTTCATTGAAGACACATAATGTTTATCCAGTGGACATGTGCCTGTACTTGAAAACTGTCATGATTATCTCTCCATTGGCAACAGATTCAGTATTAGTCCCCTAATGCGGATCTCCAGAAATGCCACGGGGATGTGAACATGAGGAAACGAATGAATAACCAAAGAAAGGATAAAGTTCTGTGAGTTAGGGCGTGGAATATCAGAAGTTTGAAAGTGGTGGGAAAATTAGAAAATTTGAAAAGGGAAATGCTTATTCTCATTCTAGATACAGTGGGGATCAGTGAAGCGAAATGGAAAGAACACAAGGATTTCTGGTCAGATGAGTACAATATAATATCAACAGTGGAAGAAAATGGTCTAACAGGAGTACCATTCGTTGTGAATTAGAAGATAGGACAGAGGGTGACTTACTGTGAACAGTTCAGTGATAGGGTGGTTCTCATTCAGAATTAACAGCAAACCAACACCGAAAGTGATAGTTCAGGTATACATTCCGACATTGTAATCCAAACATGAAATAATACAGAAAGTATGTAAGGAAACTGAAATGGCAATTCAGTACGTAAAGGGAGATGATAATCTAACAGTCAAGGGGGATTGTAATGCGGTGGTAAAAGAAGAAGTCGAAGAAAGGGTTACGGGAGAATATGGGCTTTGTACTAGGAATGACAGAGGAGACAAATTAATTAAATTCTGTGATAAATCTCAGCTAGGAAGAGCGAATTCTCTGTTCAAGAATCAGAAGAAGAGGAGATATTCTTGAAAAACGTCAGGAGATACTGGACGATGTCAGATTACATCTTGGTCAGAAAGAGATTTATAAATCATATATTGGATTGTAAGGCGTACTAAGGAGCAGATATAGACTCAGATCACAGTTTAGTAGTGATGAAAAGTAGGCTGAAGCTTAAGAGACTAGTCAGGAAGAACCAATGCAGACAGAGGTAGTATACGGCAATGAGGAGGTTCGCTTGAAGTTCACTGAGGCTATAGATACTGCGAGAAGGAATAGCTGAGTAGGCATCTCAGTTGAAGAGGAATGGACACCTCCAAAATGGGCAATCACAGAGACTGGAAAGAAATGCGTAGATAGAAAGAGAATAACTGTGCAGAATCCAGGTGTAGCAGAAGAAATACTTCAGCTAATCGATGAAAGAAGTAAGTACAATAATGTTCAAGGAGACTCAAGAATACATAAATGCAATCCACTTAGGAATGAAATAAATAGGACATGCAGGGAAGCTAAGGCGAAATGGATGCATTAAAAGTATGAAGAAATCGAAAACTAAATGATTGCCGGAAGGACTGACTAAGCACATAAGAAAGTTAAAAGACGTTCTCTGAAACCAAAAGCAATGGCGTTCAGTTAAAAGTGCAATGGGAATACCACCATTAAACGCAGAATAGATTGCAGACAAGTAAAAAGAATGTGTCTATGAGGTGAAAGATTTTTCTGATGACGTGATAGAAGAAAAAGTAGGATTCGGTATAGCAGAGATTGGGGGGTTGGGTGGTTTGGGGGAAGAGACAAAACAGAAAGGTCATCGGTCTTCGCGGATTAGGGAAGGACGGGGAAGAAAGTCGGCCTTGCGATTTCGAAAGAAACATCCCGTCATTTGCCTGGAGCGATTGAGGGAAATCACGGAAAACCTTAATCAAGATGGCCGGACGTGGAATTGAACCGTCGTGCTCCAGAATGCGAGTCCAGTGTGCTGACAACTGCGCCACCTGACTTGGTGGAGAAGTGATTGAAGATCCAGTGCTAGGATCAGAATTTAAAAGAACTCAGGGAGACTCGAAATAAGGCGGAAAGGATAGATAACATTCCATCAGAATTTCTAAGATCATTGTCGTAAGTGAAAATAAAACGACTATTCACTTTGGTGTGTAGAATGTATGAGTCTGGCGATGTATCATTGACTTTCGTAAAATGTCATCCACACAGTTCCTAAGCTTGCAAGAAGCGACTAGTGTGTGTATCATCGTGCAATCAGCTGACATAAGTAATACACAGATGAATGGAAAATAGACTTGAGGCAATGTTAGACTACGATAAATTTGGCTTTAGGGAAGGTTAAAGCATCAGACAGGCAATTGTGATGTTGCGGATGATAATGAACGAAAGACTAAAGAAAAATAAAGACACGTGCACAGGATCTGTCGACATGGAAAAAGTATTCGATAGTACTAAATGGTTCAACATGTTCAAAATTCTGAGAAAAATGGAGTTAAGCTATAGAGAAAGGCGGGTCACATACAATATGTACCAGAATCAGAGGGAATAATAAAAGTGGAGGACCAACCAAGTACGAAGTGCTCGGATGAAACGGGGTGTAAAACAGGGATGTAGACTTTCGCCCCCACTGTTCAATCTATACATCTAAGAATCAATGACGGAAAAGAAAAATTCAAGAGTGGAATTGAAATTCAAGATGAAAGGATTTCAGTGATAAGATTCAACGATGACATTGCTATTCTCAGTGAAAATGAAGAAGAATAACAGGATCTACAGAAGGGAATGAACAGTATGAGTAGAAAATATGCATTGAGAGTAAACTGAGAAGTAGAAAAAGGAAGTGAGAAACTAAGCATCAGTGTTGTTGATGACGAAGGACATGTAGTTAAAGAATTCTGCTGCCTAGGGAGCAAAATAACGCATGACGGATGGAGCAAGGAGGACATCAAAAGCAGACTAGCCCTGGCAAAAGGAGTATTCCTGGGCTACAGAAGTCTGCTAGTACCAAACACAAACCTTATTTTGAGGAAGAAACTTCTGAGAATGTATGTTTGGATTAGAGCTTTGTCTGGTAGTGAAAAATGGACTATGAGAGTAGCGGAAAAAGAAGAGACTCGAACCGTAAGAGATGTTGTGCTAAAAAGAATGTTGAAAATTAGGTGGACTGATAACATTAGGAATGAGGAAGTTTTCTGCAGAATCGCTGAGGAAAGGATTACATGGAAAACAGTGACAAGAAGAAGGTACAGGATGGCAGGATATAAGTTAAGACATCAAGGAAGTACTTGCATGGTACTAGTGGAAGCTGTAGAGGGTAAAAACTGTAGAGGAAGATAGAGAGTGGAATACATGCAGGAAATAATTGAGGATGTAGATCCCAAGAGCTACTGTGAGATGAAGAGGTTGACACAGGAGAAGAATTCGTGGCAGGCCACATCAAACCATTCATAAGAACGAAGGCTCAGAAAAATTCACGTCGAGTACTAAAGTAAATAAGAATACATCATCAGTTTCAGATAAATGGTGTGCATCCAGTGATACAATATTTCAACAGCTTTAAAGCTTCAGAAGTTAATATTTCGCAGTGAATAAACGTTTAGGTGATGGACCTCTGAATAATCAACTTTTAATCACTTCATGCGAATTCAGCATACAATATCTCATATGATAGCACTGAACTATTGCTGTCCTCCTAGATAGCCACTCATCTGTATCTATTTTATTTATTGACTTATGACCTCTTTTATATCTGTTTTATTACGCAGATGATTGTCAGGACAACATATTCTCAACATTTACACAGAACATGAACACAGCATCAGTATATCATATTTCGCTATATTTGTATTTTTATGTAATGAACAGTCAATCATTTTGCCAGTAGCTTGAATGAAATGTCGATTGGAAGTGCTTTTAACAAGCTGTGCTAATTTAGAAGCTGTCATTACATGTGTTTGCAGACAAGACAGATGAAAAATGAACCAAAAGAACTTCTGTGAAGAAGCCATGAATGATAATTTAAATAATATTTAGCAATAATTTGTAGGCATATAACGTGAGCGCACTTGTACCAGAACACTGGCTTATTTATTTATGAACAACAATTACTTATATTTATTGTAAATGATCTGAATATAACCGAATGTTTACAACATTTATTTTAGTTAAATATTATTAATGCATTATGGTTTAGTGTGGGGAAAGTGGCCAAGATAAATTAGATCATGTTTGTAATTCGTAAGAGTAATGTTTTTGGTGGGGATGGCCTTCGGCTAATGGAAAAGCAGACAGTAGAGTAATATTAATGGATTCAAGTGGAGACTGGTACTTTTCGAATTAAGTGCCACTTTTACTTGATTTCTGGTGGAAGGCAGACATGTCTAGAGTAACGTACACAGTTCTGTCATCTAGGTGACTGATTCTGGGTGGTGAACAGCCACTACCATAATGTAACTTCTGAAGGGACTTCACATTTTGAGAGGTCTGAATGTGCACCAGGGTAGGGCTCCAAATTTTTCTGCTTGTACTATGAAGCTGATGGTAGACAGAGAATGAGTTACTGTTCTCTGTGTCGTGTGTGATAATTTGTAAATCATTATGTAGAACTCAGGACTAGTTTGAGCTGATGAATATTTCAGATACTGTGGTTTGGGGATTTTGCTACCATTCTCATAACACTCTCAATGCAACGTTCCTGTATTTTAGAAGAGTATTTCTGTCTGTATTATACTTTATTATCGTAGAACCAGTTAAGGTATTAGATTAGGACAATTGTTATTGAATTATTCATTTAACTTTTATTTTGTATATCTGTACATTTCATTAACTCGCTATTCTAGCCAATGCTTAGACAACCTGACTGCACGATCACAGCTACAGGTTATTATCTGGTGCAAATTAGCTATGGAGCGTGGTAGCAGACATACATGACTCGCCTCTATGACTAAACTGACCTATTCTTTTTAAAGAGAGCCAGATCCAGACCAATATCTGGCAAAGTCCCAACTATTTTGTCGTGTGGGATGCTGTCTAAGAAGTGCAACTATGCAGCTGTAGTGACCATTAGATTCCACTGCAAACAACATAATTACAGATTTTGAAAAAATGATAAGATATTGCACAGAACTGAAGACCACATGGCTTCATGGGAAACCAGAGCTTCATAAACCTCATATTCCAGATCGTCCCGTAGCTAATTGCATTAATGGTACAGCTTTCCTTGTCATAAACAAGCTAAACAGACTACTCACTAAATTATAACCATTCAACACCAAATTCACTTCAAAACCAAACCTCATATGCTGGCACAAAAAATAAAGCACATCAAAATTCGATCTAAAGGCGATCTACTATCCATTGTTTTTTGGTTCTTATGGTTTGTCTATGATATGTTTGTATATATATATATATATATATATATATATATATATATATATATATATATACGGCAGTATGAGACATTATAATTTTGTTTCTAATATTCCTGTAATAAGTACATTTACTTTGTGATCCATTTCAGTATTTGCTACTATGTGTGAGACTATGCTTCCATTTAGAGTGTTTGCTATGTAACTGCATAGTTTTTGAAAATAATTAAGTATTACTTGGCGATTACTTCTATAATTTTTATAAATTCTTTTTTAGTGTTATTTGGAGTCTCTGGGTTTCTTGCTCTGCTAGTTCTTTTTCCATCATTAGATTGTGTCACAAAGAATCCTTTGACATCACCAGCCAGCACACAAATATAACTATTAAACAGATAATTACAATCACACAGATTAACTTCTCACAATAGCAATATTTAAAACACAGATATACAACAAATAGCAGGCCTATTCAGTTTAGTTATAACGTAAAATTATATTCAATTAAAAAACAACACTTCCTCCAAATTACATAGAATAACCAGCAGTGCGGTATTTCTGGTACTTTAGTAGCTATTTCTTGAATACGTTAGAAAAAAAACTTTTTGCACCCAGAAAAGCTGTAATTAAGAAAATTATTTGTTAATTTCAGATATGTGGATGACATTCTTGCCCTTATAGGGGGAGATGAATTTAACATCCAATATATCCATCAAGCACTAAATAAACTGCATCGTAAAATACACAACATTACAGAAATACAAAAGAGCACATCAATAATTTTCCTGGAACTCACAATCACTAACAAAAATAATTCACACATTTTCCTAATATATATAAGCACACATTACCTGACAACATCACACATGCTAATTCATTCCACCTTAAGGCACATAAGAATGGATACAGCCAAGCAATGATGAACAGGATACAAGATCTACAGCTAACGAAATCGCCATAAAAAACTTGAGCATTATGATATATAGCACAAGAAAGAGGTCTCAATCCAGACGTAATAATGCAGATATGCGAATGGAGGACCACAGCTAAGCAACCAAAAATTCACAAGGACACTTAAAAATGTAGTGAATCACAAAAAGACTAAAGCAACACAGATAATTGTAAAGTATTTAGGTACATAGTCAATAAAATTAAATGTGCTAATCTAGAACACAAATGCTCATTTCATGTATAGAACCAACAACAATATCTCAAATAGACTTCATGCAGCGAAAACAAATTAGCTGCATACACAAAACCAGGTAAATACAAAATCGAATTTCATGATTGCAATAAATTATACATAGGACAGTCATTGCGCAACTTCAGTATAAGGTATTGAGAGCACAGTAGAATTAGTAAAAGGTAATCCATCTACATTCTTCAAACAGTTAAAGAACGATAACCACAATGCAGAACGAATGTAGTTATCAATGAAAATATTATACACATTACCTAAGGGTTCGGCAAAGAATATACTTGAAGAGGTAGAAATCTACATGTATACAAATCAATGATCTATGACATTTCAAACAAAGAAACGGATTTAGAACCATACACTTTTAATACTACATTTCACAAAATTCTTAATCAAAGTTAACAGATAGCAACAACTACCCACTGACACATTGATCACAAAGATCATACATACATTCCAAAATGAACACACCATAATAACTGTAACTATATAGCACCTTTGGGCAACAGTCACAGCTGTTCATGTTTCAAATCTGACAATAAAACGTCAAACTACAAAACTGTCTAAAATTATTATTGACAACAGGAGAAAACTACCCAATAGCTGTTGCATAATAGTCCTAAATCTTTACCTTGTTGTAATACAGTGCAAAGTGACAGCGACCACTAATGTTATATGCACATAATTAAAAGTATGTTTATCTGAAAATACAATTAACCATCGTTATAATAAAATAAGGAATATTATGTAGCTTTTGCAGATGGTCTGAAGATGGCAATCTAGCCAAAGTCGATCCATTACAATAAATACATCGTTAAACTGCTATATCAGCAATTTGAATTTTGTTATATAATGTTTCTAAGAGAGGTGTTCAGTGCTGTAGATATATTTAGTCGTAAATTGTTGACAATAATGTCACACAATTCTGTGGGTATTATATGAAGTAATATGAAGCTATAAGTTAAAGGTAGCATAAGACATAAAACCCTATAAAGTGTGTCTCTAGCATAATATTATTGCAAACTATGTGTACATCAAACTCATCACAGCGGCCAACCCTACAGCACCAATCAAAATTTTTGGAGTAAAATTACAAATGTAGCAAGAATAAATGACAAACTGAACAACAAACTCCCATTAAGATATTGTTTGTAGCTCATCCATTCCACTCGACTGATAGCTGATCACTTACTTCGATGCATACATGAATATATTACTTTTACAAGTCATAACACATGACACACTAACAGCAACAAAAGATTACATAATCTAATACACCTACAAAAGTGCACAAAAATCAATAGCTTCAGTCTCAAAACTAATATAATTTCATACAAGAACAAAAAACCTTTCAAGCATTATATTTACCATATTTGAGCCAACAATCATAGATAAAGGACTGAAACATAATATCCAACCAAAACTAAACGAAATAAACATATAGACACCTAATAGCAACTGCTAAAATTTGCTTTGACACTACAAAATTACTAATGAGACAACGGAATACATTAACTGTAGAAACAGCTCAGATCATACACAGGGAAAATACTAACAACATAGAACATATAATTGTAGACAGCTGACCACAATATCATCTCCAACATAAACAACAAATTCATGTCAAACCAAGCAATAGCAATCAAGGCAGACAATGGGAGTAGCCTCATCATAATCAATCAAAATTATTACATAATTGAATTACGAGATTTTTCACAACTAATAACAAGACAAATCTCTAAAGATCATAACAACAAAAATGCAGACAGGACGAAAAAAGGAATAACAAGGTACAACAATATCTTATCAGTTTTGAAAAAAAGACCTCCTCATGGGCAACCAAAAATTCATGAGCTTCATATTCCAGTGCATCCATTGGTTAACCGTACTAACTGTTCCATTTATTTTATCAGCAACAAACTGAACAGATTACTCTCAAAATTGTATACATTAAGTACCAAATTCACTATAAAGAACTCTTGTATATTGGCATAAAAATTATGAATTGCAACAGTTCATCCAAATAGATATGTAACATAGAACATCATCACCAGTCCTGAGCAAGCCATTGTCATCATAAGTGAATCTTTGATTTTAACAAATTCCACAATAGATGCAACTTTAACACATCCAGAAAGGAAAGAGTTACAGATATAATAATACACAAGAAATCAAACCACCCACATTCTAAAAACAAGCAGCTATCCCACATATGATATGCAGATACTACACAATAATGTTGCACACTACCTCTAAGCAAAGTAAAAATCAGTAAGGGCTAAACATGAACAAAAACATAGCACTAAAGAAGGTTAAAGAAAATATACATATTATGAGATATAAACAAAACACCGCAAAAATTAGAATAAGCAAGGTAAGTAACATATAACTGTAACACAAAAAACACACTCATATCAAAAAAATTTACCCCACAACACAAACAGTCAAAACTAGTTATCATAAAAAAGTAGTAATACCTTCAAACAATACAGAAAATGATAGTACAATATAAAGAACGTTTGTGAAGGAAGAGATAGATAAAATTTATTACAATAGTCCATCGACATGTTACTAAAATGTAACAGCTGCAACTTTAAAAACATTGTGTTGTTTGTGTAAAAATTTATGATTTCAAAACCAATCGAACACATATAATGTATTCACATTAACAGCTTTTACAAATAGCTGCCATCTTTAGATGTTATATATATATATATATATATATATATATATATATATATATATATATATATATATGTGTGTGTGTGTGTGTGTGTGTGTGTGTGTGTGTGTATGTGTGTGTGTGTGTTAGGCACTTTCAGTGTGTGTGTGTGTGTGTGTGTGTTAGGCACTTTCAGTATTAAGAAGCCCAATGAAATATTTCAAAAGAAGTACATCACATCATCACTTTGTAAATAGAGAAACACAATGTTGTTGTATAGTACAATGCACATGCATTGAAATATTTTAGTTAACAGAACGCCTGTTTCTGTTACATATCTGTGCGAAGATTTTTAGTGGATTTTATGTCATATGATAATGTGAATTATTTATATACGCTTAAGTGATCATGATGTAATAAATTATTATTTTTACAAAAGTTGCACACTTATAATCAACAGTATATCAATTTTTAAAAAAATATATTCATATGACTGCAAGAAATTTTAATATCAGGAGAAAAGAACATACAAGGACACAGAAGAATAAATATAACCATTACATTTCTGCAAAATATCTAATAAATGAAACTTCACAACACAGTGACATAAAAACAAACATGACAGTTTTTTGCTTTAATAACAAAATGAAAGAGATTTCGCTGTCCCGGAAGACTATTTCATACAGTGAGGGACAAAGAAAAATCGAAATACAATGGGTGACATAAAAATGGAATATGACACACCAATACCCCGGAATGGGGTAATGCAAAGTGTGTTGCACCAATCTTACAAACCAGAAATAGTGTATGTGCTTTGCATCTGTACTGTATATATCTTGCAAGAAAGTGACAATCAGCTGAAACACTTTTCTCGACACCCATTAATTCTCAATATTGCACTTCTCTGAAGATTGCACTTCTGCATGTACCGTTACCGTTACTGCTAAGAATGTAGTGTGTGCAATTTTCGGAGCTGGTAGTATTGACAAAATCAAGAATAAACGTCCGGTAAACATGAGCTCTAAAATGCAACTGGGGCAGCTATGAGCCCTTGTTCGTCTTCGCTAGAGTAAAACGCATATCCTCTGTTGAACAAGTGCACATAGGTCTTAACGTATGCATTTTAGAGTCCCTGTTTACTAGACATTTTGTCTTCTTTTGGTCCGTACTTGTACAAAATGGCTACCGTACAATCTTAGCAACAACAGTACTGGTACATGTGTTTCATTGTCAGAGGTATCAGAACGGTTTCGTATATACTTTTCGACTAATTCATTTCCAAACCAGAAACCCTTACCTTAGATTGATGCACTGATCCCTTTCCATCTTTTAATATCATCATAGAATCACTCTGTATCTACATACAGAGTGACAATTATTGTACTATATGAAAAAATGTTAATTAGTTACTAACTACGGCTTATACACACTTTACTCAACACGTAAACGTAACTGCAGATGATCGGTTTTAAGTTGACATGTTCGATGTGCCTCCGTCATTGGCGATGACGTTAGTTGGCTGGTTGGTGTAAAGGAAGGAGGGGGGGGGGGGGGGGGGGAAGGACCGAACGTCTTGGTCATCGGTCCATTGTGATGTGGCACAGACAAATAGCGAAATTCAGCATAAATCTCCGTTGTGTCGGAACATCGAAGACGTCGATAAACTACTGAACGGCTGTTTGCAGCTCAGCAATGGTTTTGGATTATTGGTGTACATCTTGTCTTTAAATATAGCCCCAGAATAAATAACCGCATGTATTCAGTTCTGGAGAATGTGGCGGCCATTCGCAGCCCATGTCAGTGGCCTCTGAGTACACCAGACGTAGAGTTCGGTCCCAAAAGTGTTCCTCCAGGACATGAAAATCTCTCCTGCTTCGATGGGGTCGAACTCCGTCTTGCATGAAACTCATCTTGTCGAAACCAGGGTCACTTCGGATGATGGGGATGAAATCATCTTCCAAAACCTTCACGTACCGTTCGGTAGTACCGTGTCATCAAGGAATACCCCACCGATTATTCCGTGACTGGACATTGCACACCACACGGTCACCTGTTGGGAGTGAAGAGACTTCTCGATTGCGAAATGCGGATTCTCAGTCCACAATTGCTCCAATTTTGATTATTGACGAACACATTCAAAAGACAGTGGGCTTCGCCGCTAATCTAAACCATTTATACGCATACTAATTACCATCATGCCTCGCGGCCAACAGTGCAGTTAGAACGTCCTAACGCAAAGTGTTCAAAACTTATGACGATTTTATTTCTTCAATAATTGTCACCTTGTGTGTTCTACAGGTTTGTAACGGAACTTGGTGAACACCTTGTATATTTTGTGAAATACAGGCTCAATAGTATGTTTCCTTGTGAAATAACTATACCTTGAACTCTAAATTTTATGGTATTCCGTACAGTATTTGTAGGTACTCTATATAGATATGTGACTATTATAGCGGATGTACCAGCTGAATTAGTCCTGATATTCCTTCATATTAACCTGTAAGGCTTAACATCAGAACAATTGAATGCAACATCAAATTGAAGACAAATATACTGGAGGCACAGAAAACTACAAACGTCATAAAATGAGGTCTACATAAAATATATCGCCGCAAACATTCCCCGGAATTATAAGTATTTACACTAGGTCGTCTCGTCCGTACATATAGGCTGCTCAAAGCCACAGAAACGAATAGTCGCATTTACGTTCTCATTTATGTATGCATCCAGTCTGGCCCTTGTTTCATTATCGATCGTAAATGTATCGTAACTTTGATTTACATTATTTACTGCAATTTGTGGATAGTCAAATCGCTGTGCTGTGTTGCAGACAGGAAATAGAGCTCCCGTCCGAGACAGAACTTGGTGGGCACCTTGTGCCGGCAGCCAATATCCGCAGAGTTGCACTGAGATCAGGTTATATATACGCCACGGCAGCTCCTATCGTAAAACAAAGGGCGGCCGAAGAATTAATTGGAGCCATTCAAGTGCACGGGAGCGTTAAACTAAGACTCTTATTTAAGATTTCTTGCACGTACTTCCCTTCCTCGGCGCGTTTTCAGTTTTAATCGAATTTGAACTCGCGATCTGAAGCGCTCGCCCGGCTGCCGCAGTTCGGGAGTCGACGATTCGCGCCCTGAACGATGGCTGCAATTACCTTTACGCTCAAAGGTTTAATCCGCTCTAGATTCTTATTGCAATCCATCTATGGAACTCAATTAAAGGCGCAGACGAGATATTACGGCCAATCTCGATACGATAGTTGAATCTGCTGGCGCGATTTATGTCCAATTATACGCTCCTGACACTCTGCGGTAGATTATTGTAACGTGAAACTGAGAAAGTACTGACCATTCTAGATCTCTGCAGCCTCTCCCATGCATAAACTTCTCATGAGCATCTCTCCTTCTTTTCTCTGCCGTACATTACTTAAGCGATTAAATGTTACTATAGATTCCATCGTATTAAACGTTCTCTAGATAGTTCGAACTCAGAGTTTTGCCGCTTATTTTAATGTTCGCAAGTTTACTGCCGAATGACACCTAACAAATTATCTGGGTGGGATTATCTACTAATTCTTTATCTTCACGAATAGATTACCATACAAAAGTGAGCACCGCAAAATGATCGTCAGCGAAATTTGAAATCGAGAGGCAATATAGCTTTAATCATATTACTCAAATTGTAGGAGAAACATTCTTCTCAGAGGCAGAATCATTAACTGTTTTACGCTGCTGTATGCTTACGATCTTTCATTGAACGTGCGTCCACTGTCATAGGTAATACAATATTTCATCCATATCATAAACCTTATTTACCTTTACTGTTAAGGGGATTCTCCACTCTTGAGCAGTTGCCTTATATTTCTATTAGCCAACTTCCACAGTCACTGCAGTCTTCCACTTTCAGACCTTTGTTTCTCCACAGTTCAATCCGCTTTCGAACATGTTCTTGACCGACCCAGTAACTACCATTCCACGTTGGCTTTCAGTCATCGACCTTGTTCCATTAGCCTGTCATGGCCATGCCATTGAAGCTCTTTTTACTTAATTGTTTGCACAACTCGTTGTTCCATATCCTTTATCCTCCTAATTTATTCATTTCTTTTCCTCTCCGTTCTGCATATCCTGCCTAACCTCCCTATTTCATTCATCTCTACCGCCATTCAGCCATTCCCCGAAGTTCCATTGTTCTGCATCATGTTTTAGCACACTTTCAACTATTTTTTGCTTGATCGTCATCTTTGTTTATTTTTATCTTGCTCTGCTCCACAAATTCCATTTAGCGTCGTAATTGCTCCTCTTTCGTCTCAGATCCTGCCTTCCTCATCTTATTGATGCCAACGTCTGTACAATCGATCCTAAGTATGTAATCTACTTTGCTGTTCTAATGTTGTCTTGCAGTCGTACTACATCTCTTCCTCCTCCTCCCACTACTAGATATTCTGTTTCGCTCATATTTATTGAAAGCTCACCTCGCTCATGTGCTTCCATTAACTTCTCATAAACTTGACGTCCTCGTTACTTTGTTCCATCGGTTCTTAATTACCGGCAAATAATAAACAGTAGGTAGTTTCATGCTGGAACGGAATTCCCATACCAACACACGACTGATTCCACTGTTCTAGTACATGATGCATATATATCATAAACAGAGTTGGCGACTTTCTGCAGCTCTGTCTAAGTGCGTTCGATGTTTGAAATGCTCCTCAAATTTCTCCTTACTTTAAATATCGCCTATGATTTCTGATATATCCTCCAAATAAGGGATATTTACTGTACCTCTGTATTTATATATTCCAGTACTTTCCGTATTGTGTTGATAGGTACAGAATCAAACGTTTCTAAATCGAAAGCACGACGTGTACTTCTTGACTCTTAGAATACACCTTCTCACTCACTTGTCTTACATTAAGATCGTCCAACACCAAAATCTATCTGATCGTCTCACATCTTTCCCTCAGTCTCAGTTTCTGTTCTGTTTTTGAGTAAAGTGCAAAAAAGTTTGCTGACGCAAGCCATAACATTAATCCCACTGTAACTGCCTAGGTGCTTCTCCCTTCATTTTTTGTAGATAGCACGTACATCTGATAGACACCACTTTCTTGGCATATCCTAACCCCACAATCTGTGTGAACGCTTACGTACAGGTGTCACCATTTGATGTTGTCCATATTACCACTACTCTATCACAACTCCTCTTGGTTCACTTCCCTTTCCATTTATTGCCTTTTTATGCCGTCTTTTATTTCTTTCTCGAGTATTATTTCTGTACTACCTAATCTAATGCTTTTGTTGTAGACTTCTATCGGCTGGTCTTTTCTTCCTTCTACCCGAGTTGCTACAAATTGCTTTTTCCTCCACCCGATAGCTATACGATGTGTTACGATTTCTGGATTCCTAGCCATTTTCATCTCCCTTCCATCCTCCAAGCCTCCGACGAACTCCTGTTATCAAACGAATGCTCTGTTTTCCCACATATTCTTTCCCAAGCCTCTTCCTCATGATTTGTTGTTAATTTCTTAGTCCTATTTTTATATCTTGTATCTACTTAAAACCTCTTGACCCCCAGAGCTTAACCATATATGACATAAATTCTTTCTTTCCTCAGTCACCTCGCACAACTTTATTTCTTACTCTTCTCTCCCTTTGACTTCCTACAGCCTGCTCAACTGTTTCATTAATTGACTATTTCAGGAATGTGTATAGATCACTGACACATTAGTCCCCTTCCATTGCAACCAGCCTTAGATCTAATCCTTACTGTCACAAAGTTTTTACATTTTCTCCTTGTAGTAAATGTGTTCTATATTTTGGATCCTCTATAGTTGTATTTTCAACGTCTTCCTCCTCCTTCTCCTCCTGATTTATCTTGTACCTAATCGGAAAAGAATTTTTTGAAGTAACTGCATAATGATCGGAGCCCCACTCTATCCCTGTTTCTAATCTATTACATAGTCTATAATCGATATCAGGTTCCTTAACGGAGTAGCCTAGGTGCGTTTACGGATTTCTTTGTGCTGAAAATTGTCATTCATAACATTGCACTTCTGACTCTTAGAATTAACCAACCTGCTACCGATATCATTCTCTACGAACCTACAATATCATCATTTAATTTTTTTCGGTTTATTAACAATTCACGTCCATTTCAACATTAGTCAACCACTTCTAGGTTATCGAAGAAGTCGCCTTCCCTTCAAGGACGTACAGTATTTATTAGGGCCACACATTCAATTCCAGTTTTATTGCATACTCACTTCCTTGCAATTAATTATTTCATTCTTCCATTTTCTTCTCAAAAGATTTTACTGTTCCAGTTTCTTTACTCCACTACAAAACAGAACGTATTCTCCAATCACCCTTGTCCACATTCCTTGTTTTTATTTTCTGTTATTACCAGGATGGAAATTCAGTACTTCTGTTTCCTTAATTATATTCTCAATTTTTCCTGCCAAACCTTGTACAGTCCATGTTCGACGAATCAGAATTAGAAAAGTAATTCAGTGTCCAAACTCAACAGCTACATTTTCATTCCAGTTCGATACGCTAAATCCATTAAGGTTTTCATGGCATCCTCACTATTTCTCGTTCACTACCCTTGCTTTTCACTGTAAAACCGCCTTATGGTCTCTCAAACTCTATCTACCGTCCCGTCTTTGTCTCTCCGTCACTCCACTGCAAAATCCTTGTCTTCTGTCTACCTATCTCTCTCTCCCTCTCTCTCTCTCTCTTCCCCTCTCTCGTTCTTGATTCCGCTCTTCCTCTTCTCTCTCTCGAGAATTGAAATACACCCTCCTCTCTTTAAAATACAAAAATGGTTCAAATGGCTCTGAGCACTATGGGACTTAACATCTTAGGTCATCAGTCCCCTACAACTTAGAACTACTTAACCCTAACTAACCTAAGGACATCACATACATCCATGCCCGAGGCAGGATTCGAACCTGCGACCGTAGCAGTCCCGCGGTTCCGGACTCAAGCGCCTAGAACTGCACGGCCACCGTGGCCGGCCTTTAAAATACACCAATCACACACCCCTGTCAGTAAAGTTACGCTCTCCGCCGTCTATCTCCCGTAATCCCCTCCTTCTGTCTCACACTCCTCCCATTATGTCACCTATCTTTATGAAATACAATTTTGTTCAGTCCTCTCTGTCCTCTTGGGCAACACTCCTCTTAACGTCACTTACATCTAATCCTCAATCCCTCCCACATATGCAATGGTTGCATTAACAGTGATTTAAAGAAATGATGTGTAGAAAATGAGCAAGGTGAGTGTATATGGAGAGTGATTCCAGGTGTGTCACTACTGCTGAACACATTAGACTGAAAGATATTTTTCTATTACTATCAATGAAACTTCCTGTGAGTGAGGATTCATCTCATAGAACAGTGGGAAATCAAGTATACACCATGTTTCGTCAGAAATTGTGATAAACGCGGGAGGAGAAAGGTTTTATGACGATACAAGTGTACAAAGAGAGGACACGTTCACAGCCATCTTTGCAACTGGTTTACGAACAATCAGTGCAGAAAGAAAAGCTAATCTGCCACACTTCTGTGGCCTGCAGCAGTCAACATCAAGCCAGCGTGAACGACGCAGCCACTGCATCGACGACTGGGACTCATGTTGAATAGGAGACTAGCAAAAACGCCATTTGGTTAAGCAAAAAAATCTGTTCCCATTCTGTGACGTACACTGACTGATAAACTGGAGGTACCACGAATTTAGGCTACTGCAGTTTTTATCGACATGCGTCGCCGGCGCCAATCACTTCTGTAAATCACCAGCACAGAGAGTGCAAAGTCATTCTTCCAACCGTTTATTCATTCTTCCATTGTTTTATAATACCGTTCACCGAACTTTCCCAATGCATTTTGTACATTAAAAGGACGAAGATAAACAGATACTAAGTACGCGTGCAGCCGATGAACACACGTGCCATTATGGCAATCACCATACCTTCAAGCAACAAGAACAATTCAAGTTATTGAAAATTATATCGGTGTAAAACCGCAAAGGGATACTGACGGGTAGAATGAAGTAAAAATTTTCAATTAATAAACCTTCAACAATTACTTTCTATGGTATCTCAGTCATATTATGTATTTTAGACAATGTACATTAAGCTAAAATACATTTCTGATTTATGGAAATTGCTGTGGAACGTAAGAGCCTGAACACCGAAGCGGAAGACATTTTCTAGGAGTTGCCAACATTGATGTGGATGAAGCAAGACGAGTCAACAGTAATCGACAAGAAGCATAAACAGAGCACTAAGGGTTCGTAAGAAGTAAATGAAAGATTTGTGATGGGGACGTTTTAACGAATGGACATGAATGCACTTTAATGGTAGTGTATGACCCAACAAGTGACGCTGACGGCAAAATCTAAGTTGAGTTTTATGTGGAAATTACAAGTATCCTGGAGAAGATAAAGCTTCAAAAGGAAAGAGCAGGTACAGAGTTGGATAGTAGGAAGGTATGAAGACGGTGTCGCAAATGAAACTGGCTAAAGACTAGGAAATATGTGCAGTGGATTAGATTTGAAAAGTTTAAATTATAACTTCCGACAGAAGCTGATACATAAACATGCGTGGCAGAGTCAGTCAAAAGATATGAGAACAATCATACACTGAAACGCCAAAGAAACTGGTATGCATTTCAAATACAGAATTATTTCAGCAGGCATAATACCACGCTGCGGTCGGCATCGCCAATATAAGACAACAAGCAGGTGGAGCAATTGTAAGATCGGTTACTGTTGCTCCAATGGCAGATTATCATGATTTAAGAGAGTTTGCACGTGGTCTTATAGTCGGGTCAGGAGCGATGGGATACAGCATGTCCGAGGTAGTGATGTAGTTTGGATTTACCCGTACGACAATTTCACCAGTGTACCGTGAACATCAGGAATCCAGTAAAATATCAAATCTCCGACATCGCTGCGGCCGGAAAAAGATCGTGCAACAACGTGACCAATGACGACAGAAGAGAATCGTTCAACGTGACAGTAGTCGAACACTTCCGTAAATTGCTGCAGATATCAAAGGCGGGCCATCAACAAGTGTCAGCGTGCAAACAGTTCAACGAAAGATCATCGAGATGAGCTTTCTTAGCCGAAGACCCACTCGTGTACCTTTCTTAGCCGAAGACCCACTCGTGTACCTCGACACGAAGTTTTATGCCTCACTTGTGCCCGTCAACACCAAAAATGCTGTTGATGACTGGAAATAAGTTGTCTGGTCGGACGAGTCTCATTCCAAATTATATCGAGCGGATGGAAGTGTACGGGTATTGGGACAACCTCATGAATCCATGGACCCTGGATGCCAGCAGGGGACTGTCAAGATGGTGGAAGCCCTGTAATGGTGTGAGGCGCGTGCACTTGGATTGATATGGGACCCCTGATATGTCTAGTTACAACTCTGACATGTGATACGTACTTAAGCATCCTGTCTGATCACCTGCATCCATTCATGTCCGTTGTGCATTCCGAAGGACTTTGGCAATTCCAGCAGGTCAATGCGACATCCCACACGCCCAGAATTGTTACAGAGTGCCTCGAGGAACGCTCTTCTGAGTTTAAACTCTTCCGCTGGCCACCAAACACCCCAGACATGAACATTATTGTGCATATCTGCGATGTCTTGCAATGTACTGTTGAGAAGAGATCTCGATCTCCTCGTACTCTTACGTATTTGTAGACAGCCCTGCAGAATTCATGGTGTCACATCCCTGCAGGAGTACTTCAGACATTACTCGAGTGCATGTCACGTCATGTTGCGGCACTTCTGCGTGCTCGCGGTGGCCCTACACGATATTAGGCAGGTTTACCAGTTTCTTTGGCTATTCACTGTAGATTACATCACACGAAAGCAAATTCTAGATTTAGGGTGAATGACGTAGAGGTTTATGGAGGCCTAAATTATTGCTTCGACCGCTACCTGCTTGGAGAAAAGGCTGTCTTCCTGCCGTGGGCGAAAGAGGTAAGTTAGGAAGATAGTAATTCTACAAAAGTTCTGGATGTTGTTAAATATAGTACAAGTATTCTCAGAGATGAAAATGTTAAATTTATTTGTAAATTGAGACCTCACAAGCTGTAAAATTTTGATCAAGGCTTATATACTGAAGAAAAATATCAACAAATGGAAAGAGACATTCGTGAAGCGACATACTAGGTGCTCGTTCCACAGAGAAAAGAAAAAATATAAAATTAAGACTGGTAGATAGAAAACATAGGGGATCATATGAAATTGAAAAAGAAAACTTATAACAGAGGGCTGAGGATGAGAGACCCAGAGGCTAGGAATAAGTTTGCATAAATACAGGAGATTAAACAAGGAAATTATTAATAGGGAAAACGTGAGGTGAGAAAACAAAGGTGAGGAGACAGATAAGATATATGGGGGTGTGGGGTACAAATGTACCAATAACCTGGAGAAATGCGAAGAGTTTAAGAAGACATGTGAAAGAAGAGACAGATTTAACAGTTATTGGCATTAGAGAATACGAAAATCATTTCAGGCACTGCTTATGGGAGAGAGAACCAGGTATAAAGACGTGCACGACTTATCCGCGTGTATTGAAGACCCCGCGGAAGTAGGAAAACCTTTGAAAGAAACGGAAACTGAAAATCTGCCGGACCAGGAATCTTACCAATAAAATTAGAAGTGTTGTTGGAATGTTTCAATAAATTATTTATTGTATTATAAAACGGAAGAAGTACCCAAGGAAATGGAATTTGACATACTTAAGTCCGATTTATAAGAAAGATAGTAAGAAGTTGTGTGGAAACTATCGTGCAGTCAGTATCACAAACTCTACTGGCTGCTTCTAAGTTCTGATTATAAATGATTCGGGGTCTAAAAGCAGAATAGAGGGGATATTGGCTGACCTCGACGGGCAAAATAGATTCTGGAAGGGAATGGCAACACTTCTAGATTAAGACAATTGTAAGTGAAGAAACTGGAAAGGAATGCGGGCAGCCATTTATTGTGTGCAGACCTCGAGAAGGCGTATGCCATAATGTTGCTGAAGAAACTCTGTCACTAATGACCTCAGTGTCGACAGGACGTTAAACCCTAAACTTCGTTCCTACCTTCACGAAGAAACCCTTTGAAGTACAGATGTGGAGTGTGCTTGAAAAAACATATGAAAGCTATACAAGTTTGCGAAGTTTGTAATTAAAGTGGGGAATGAAATTTCGTAACAGCTTTTAAAATTTAGAAAACAATTGATACTTGAATGCTGTTTGTCTCCTACGTTGTGTAAATACGCATTCAGAATACCTTAGATTTGCGGAGTAACAAATGCATGTGAATTTTTATTCAGGTAACAAAGGATCAATGTATGTACAACTCGTTCTTCCGAGATGATCAGGTCATGGTGGCCAGTGAAGAGGACGATATCTGCTCTATGCTAAGAAATTATTGGAAGAACATGGTAGGTTGGGACTGAAACAAAATTTTCAAAAACTAAATACTTTTGCAGTGCAGAAAATGTAGGAAGCATACAGATCAAGGCAAGTAATAAATTCAAATATTCTGGGTAGCACCCTATCGGAAGATGAAGCAAGCAAATTGGGAATACAGCAGTGACTAGTGCGTGGGAAAACAGGTGTCCAACAACTAAATCCTCTTTATGATCTCCTAAGGTAACTTGAAGGTACATTAGATGCTCTATAGCAGCATTGTAGAGTCTTTAACAGATTATGGATACTTACTGGGAAAAAATGAAAAGAAATTGAGGTCTGTAGAAATGGAGTATCGCATAAGGTTGTGCAAAACTTCTCAGCGAAAAGACATGTGGGGAAATTACCCAGACTCAAGAAAGCAATACAGATATAATACAAGAAGGGCTGTTCACCTGCTATGGACACATTGTACGAATCACAGATGACAGAGGCCAAAAGAGACTTTGATGTACTATCCCCAGGGAAGAAAAAGAAGACGAAGTTTTCTTGGTTAGACGAGTTAAGGAAGCCATTAAAAAAGGAATATAGAAGGTAAGGAAACAAGGGAAGAGGGAAACCTCTGGCGAAAGAAACGTGTGATATGGCAATGGCTGCAGGAACTCCAAGGAGGAATATTCATGTAAATAACATACAGAGCCCCGAACATTTGAAACCGGCACTATGGCTGAGGAGTGGCTCGAACACACGATCTCCATTTCATTACAGATCGTCACAACATCAGGACGAAGAAAGACTGTTTCCTTTATTGTTATTTTCGTTTTCCCCAAAGACTGTAACCGATGACACATTCTCGAAAAGATTGTGGAAGAGAAGGCTGCAGCAAAAATAGCTATAAGAGGTGAACACTACGTAGTTTCACATCATTGTCAGGAAATGGGTAACTGCTGATACAAAAAGAGCTGTCAGTAAAATCTCACATTTTGCATGAGTGTCTTAAAGAATATGCTTCTAATTTTTCCGTCGTTTACAGTACAACTAAATCTTAAGCAAGATCTGATATTGTTTGCGTTAGTAGCTAATGATAGAAATATTTCGAATGTCGTTCTATGACCACAATTAAATTACAATATCGATTTTCTGAATTATGAAGCTTACAGTAGCCGTGAACCGTGAACGTAGGTGACATGTTGTTCATGTATTTAAAAAGCAGTAGCAAGGAGATCACTTAGATTTTAAGAATCTTTGAATTCCTTTTTAAGTTCATAGTTCTGAGTATATGAGTAAAGTAACACTGAGACAGAATGAAAAATACAGAAATAATTGAAGTACATAAAGGTAAAAAAAAGCACATGTCACAGGTAAGGTTGTTAAATTATGTTATTAAGGTAGAAATGTGATTTTTGAAAGTACTTAAAGAATGGGCTATAAATAATTACCTCACTAACCTTCCTTAACAAGTTATTTATGTGTTAATCGTCATTTTGTGAGGTTTATTTGTTTTTAATCCTTAGAAAGTGTTGCAAGAGCTCTAAAGTTGACATACCTTTAGGTGATGTTTCTAATTTTAAGTGGGCCATATGATACTTTCTCAACTATTACTGTTTCTCATGAAACTCGCAAGCGAATGTACAGAACCCATTTCAGTGGTGCAAGAGGCCATTTACATACCTCCCTTCCTGCAACAGAGGTTCTCTTTCACCCACAATCCACAGAAGACTGAAACCCCCGTCGATGCCGTCAAGCTGCTAAGCCATCATTTTGCAAGGTCGAATAAATCTGCCTTCACTCTATCGACTGTTTAACGCTCCATTAATTAAGACCCTCCTGTCGAAATCATTGTGTCGCCAGACGACGAATGAAATATTGTTAATTGCCCCCCGCGGGCCCTCCTTGCAGCCGTGACAACCCCGGATGTTGTAATTAGCACATTTGTTACCAATTAAGTACGAGTGTCAGACTTGCGCACCCTCCGACATTTGTAGCGCCCACCCCTTTCTGAAACCGATGTAGCGTGCGCCCATTCATCCCCATTCACAGAGTCGTCAGATGGCTACGGCGTGCATGGACGCGGAATAAATCTTGCGTGGTCGCTCCCTTCGGCCAGCGTGTGGACCGTCCCTTGGAAGTGCTAGAGAGGCATACGTGTGCACTGGACACAGTTGTTTCGACCTTTCTGCTGCCAACCTTAAGCAAATATGACGTTTAGCAAAATACACCATGTCTTGTGGTTTTCTTGGTCTGGGGATACGATTATTCTGATTTTTTAATTTTTTAAATGTTTTTTTGTTATTTTTTATTTTGTTTTTTTTACTTGCGCATACGGTATTTCCGATCTCAGTTACCAGCGGTTGAATCAGTAATAGGTTCACATTTTATTTTGAAAACTTATATTTATACATCATGTTTGAATGATATTTCAGCCATTCGACTATACAAACTACTTTATATTATAGATTCGGTCTTAGCCCATTACAGGAGAGAAGTGTTGGCTATAATTAGTCATTGTAAAGTGAAGCCACCACCAAGGTCTATTTGCGCTGGGTGTCCCAGAGTCTAGTTACTGCCTGCCATGGGCCGGCCGGAGTGGCCGTGCGGTTAAAGGCGCTGCAGTCTGGAACCGCAAGACCGCTACGGTCGCAGGTTCGAATCCTGCCTCGGGCATGGATGTTTGTGATGTCCTTAGGTTAGTTAGGTTTAACTAGTTCTAAGTTCTAGGGGACTAATGACCTCGGCAGTTGAGTCCCATAGTGCTCAGAGCCATTTGAACCATTTGAACTGCCTGCCATAGCGATAGTCTCTTCTCCTGTAGTACTTCTTTTATTCCGTTCTCACACATTTTTGTTGCTCTTCTTTGACTTCTCCTGCTTTCCACAGTTACTTTCTTCATTATACGAGGGCAAAAACAAAAGTTGTTAACATTCTACTTCTTTTTTATTCTATGCATTTATTTCGCAACATAGTCAGTTTGTCGATGAAAACATTTCTCCAACCGAAAGACCAGTTTGCTGATACCGCCATTGTAGAATGCTCGACGCTGTTGATGGAGTCACAACCTCACTTCTGCTTACACTGCTTCATCACTATCAAAGTTAAGTCTTCAAAGATATTCTTTAAGTTTTTTAAATAGATGAAAATCGAGTTGATAATAATGAAACTAAGGCGTCGGATTATTGCAGATGTCGCAGCGCTCATGTGTGATCTGTAGCTGTCACACTGAAGAAAAAGGTGCTCAGTGTATGGACGAACTCGTAGAATTCGAAACCCGATTGCAGTACGCGGTTTCTCACACACCGACATTGTCACTTTGCAAACCGACGTGCTACACGCTATAATTTGGAGACCTCTAGCAGAAGATGGCTATGAATATGAAGAAATGAACAATAAAGATGAATGTTAATAATATCTGTTTTATTTAAAAAGTTTAAAAGTTTTCGTGTAAAAAATTCGGAAGCATTCTTTTTCAGCATGCTCTCGCACATACCAGACGCCCTTTCGACATACACTTAGCCCTGTGAAGCTAACACTCCCACTTCTTTCCATTTTGGCTATGTGAGGCTCATGTTAAATGTGATCAGCTTGGGTTATTCTACTTTTTATCTTTTTCCAACATTCATTCATTCTAATACTTTGCAACTTTCTTCATTCTTCATGCTGTTTTGGTTCTCGGTCTGATTCTGTCTTCGAAACTCTAAGATAACATTAATTGATAATTTGAAATTTAGCCTGATACGGATCTCTGTTGCATGCATTACCAATTTCTCCAGATCTCTTCATGCCTCTGAGAAACAACGTACTTTTCTGGTCTTTTTCGCGAGAAACTGAATTAACCGGTGCGTTGTTTTCCTCAGGTCCATTCTAAGGACGTGTCCCAAGACCTGAAGGTATTTGGGATTCTCTCCATCTGGATATGCAGTTCTTGATTCGCTCGTCAGCTATGTTAATCGCCTCCTTTGCTTCTAGATCCCAATACCCTCCTTATAGTCTTTCGTTCCAGCCTCTAGCTTCTTACATAATTCTATTCTCACGACATTCAGGCCTTATGCTGCGTATAAGGCTTAGGGATCACTTTAAGACGTCTTAATTTAATACATTCTTCGCCTTCTAATATTTCATAGCGGTTTTGTATGTCGAAGTGATCTTGTTTACTCGTGTCCTCAAACGAACTTCTTTTTTAAACAAGTTTGTACCCACAGTCCTTGGAACTGAAAACTCTTTAGTTACTGCATATCTCCACATAAATAGCGCATTTCCTGCTGCAATGTGACGCAGGCGGTTACTCCAAGTAGGCAGCCTCAGCTGCAGTTTCTAACACGTATAACTTTATTGAGATGTTGTTTGTAGTGCGCTAACGTGAGTGATAAGAATCGCTGATGACTGAAGTTGAAGAAGAATTACAGGGTCTGCTGGATGGAATGAACAGTCTAAAGGATTCAAAAGATGGCCTGAGAGCACATCATAGAAAGACGATACCCATGAGAAGTAGCAGAAATGAGAACAACGAGAAACTTAAAATCAAAATTCTGGATCACGCAGTAGATGAAGTTATGGAAATCTGTTACCTAGTCAGCAAAATAACCCTTGACGGACGGAACAAGGAGGACATAAAAAGCAAACTAGCACTGGAAAAAAGAGCATTCCTGGCCAATAAAAAGAGAAGTCTTCTAGTACCAAACATAGAGTTTATTTTCAGGAAGAAATTTCTGAGAATGTACGTTTGGAGCACAGTATTGTAAAGTAGTCAAGAATAGACCATGGGAAAAGTGGAAAAAGAAGGAACTCGAAGCATATTCAATGTGGTGCTCCAAATAATGTTGAAAATTAGATGGACTGATAACGTAAGGAATGAGGAGGTTCTCTGAAGAATCGGTGACGAAAGGAATATGTGGAAAACACTGACAAGAAGAAAGTACAGGATGGTAGGACATCAGGGAATAGAGGAAACTACCGAGGGTAGAAATTGTAGAGGAAGATAGAGAGTGGAATACATCCAGAAAATAACTGAGGATGTTGTTTTCAAGTACTACTACGAGATGAAGAGTTTGACACAGAAGAGGAATTTCACACTGATGACTCAAAAAAAGAGGGGATGGGGAGGAATGATGACACGACGTTTCCGATGATTAAGCATCGAGCGTCTCGACTGTTGGATAGCAGTCATCCTGAAATTGGTCTGATATCAGATTTTTTTAAAAAAAAGTGTATAATTAGTTAACTGAGTAACTGTTGTTATCTGTCTCACTTTTATTCCGAGATCTTTTAAATCATTTTTGATAATGTCAAGATAAAACTTTGCAGATATGCTAGCTAATTTCGCCGTTAAATATTTTTATTAGTAAACTGAGGTGACAAAGGTCAAGGCATAGTTCACAATACCGAGTCGAACATCCTTTTGCCTGCTGACTACAGCCTTTCATAGCTGCGAAAGTGTTGAACGAACGATGGGTTGCCACATCCTTCGCTCGAACTGTTCAGAATGTTCTTCAAATCAGTCAGCAGCAATTGTAGCATGTTGGCATGAGGCGTTTCATCCACAAAAGTTTCATAGTTGTTTGAGAACATGAAGTCCATGAGTGGCTTTAAGTGCTCACCAAGTAGGCGAACATAACCATTTTCAGTCAGTGGTTGATTCATTTGGACCACAGGATCCAGTCCTTTCCATGTAAACACAGCCCCCACCGTTATGGAGCCACCACCATTTACACAGTGCCTTGTTGACATCTTGAGTCTATGGCTTCATGGTCTCTGTCACACACTCGAACCCTACTACAACCTCTTACCAACTAAAATCGAGACTCGTCTGACCAGGCTACGATTTTTGATTGGTCTAGGGCCAATGGATAACATCATGAGTCCAGAGGAGGCACTGCAGGTGATGCCGGGGTGTTAGAAATGGCGCTCTTATCAATCATCGGCTGCTATAGCCCATTGACACCAAATTTCGCTGTTCTGTTCTAACGGATACATTGATTTCTGTGGGTTATTTCACGAGGTGTTTCTTGTCTGTTAGCACTAACTAACTTACGCAAATGCCGCTGCTCGCGGTCGTTAAGTGAGGCAGCCGGCCGCTGCGTTGTCCGTTGTGAGAGGTAATGTCTCAGATTTTATATTCTTGACACACTCTTTGCACTGGTTCTCGGAATACTGAATTCCCTATCGATTTCCGAAATAAAATGTCCCATGTACCTAACTGCAACCACCATTCCGCGTTCAAAATCTCATAATGCGGCCATAATCGCGTCGTAAGCCTTTTCACATGAATCGCATGGGTAGAAATGACAAATGACCGCTCCATCAATGCACTGACGTTTTATACCCTATCTACATCATATTTTCGCCATGTGTGTACGTGCATTTGCTATTCCATGGATTTGGTCACCTCAATGCAAAATCTACGTGTTAACGATGCTATTCCATGGCTTTGGTCACCTCAATGCAAAATCTACGTGTTAACGATTGCTTTTTCCCATTTATTTCAATCACTTGCCATTTACATATGTTACAAATTTTTGTACTTTCTGCAGTGACGTTTTCCTTTTGTTTTTATGTGCATATACTTCCTGTTTCTTGTGTATTAATCATTTACTTCGGTATCTGAGCAAAATTCGTATCACATTTGCGGTATTTTGTGCCATTATGTGGTAAAATACGCATGTCATATATAATCCGTCTTGAAGTCATTTAGCTTTGACAACCAGAAAAAGCTAGCTGAATGTTCATTGGAAGTTGAAGTTTCCTCGGGTAGCAAGCCAAGTTTATGTTTGACACTTATTTCTTGATTACATAACTTATTTATGTTAACTCGCAATGCTGCAGTATTCCAGCCCTTGATGGTGAACCTCACAGATACAATAATGCATCGTAGAGTGTGATGGTGCAGCAGCAATTACACTCCAACACAACGTGTGCAAGACATTAGACCAAACTACTTCGAACGCAATGTTCACTTTTGTCAGTTTATTAACCGCAATTTCACTGCACTGCGCTTCCTGCACATTATGTTGCTCAGGGATAAAGCCTCACTGAATCACAAAATATTTTCGAAGGAGCTTCTTTCACTCGCAAATGTATTTTTGGCTGATGGAAACGTCGAGAGCGATGACTATATTCATGCCAAGCTTGGCTCATATGAGGAAGAACCCTTTTCTCTTAATATTTGGCTAGGAGTTGTAGAAAATTACTTAACAAGACCTTGGTTATCAAGCTAAACTAAATTCGGCGATCAGTCACTGAAGACCATATGTTTGTCGACCGGCCGCCATGTCATACTCTGACAACTGACCTCTTGTGGACGCTGCATGGTTGGGTATAGGGTCAGCATAATGCACTCGCTGCCGTTCTCGAGGTTTCAGACCTTGGTAATGACTCTAATTTTAAGATTTATTTTTTAACTTTCATTTTTGAAATATTGATGGTAGTAGTATTATTTTTCTTATACCTAAATAGCTTATAATTAGAGTGTAGCACTGATTATGATAATGCCACAACTTCTCATTCAAGTAGCTCTATAGTCACGGTGACCTGAATGCATCCATGCCACTCATGACGGAATAGCCGGCCGGTCTAGGCCGCTTGCCACGGTTCGTGCGGCTCCGCCCTTCGGAAGTTCGAGTCCTCCCTCGGGCATGAGTGTGTGTGTTGTCTTTAGCGTACGTTACTTTAAGTTACATTAAGTACTGTGTAAGCCTAGGGACCGATTACGTCAGTAGTTTGGTCCCTTAAGAAATTACCACCACGACCACCACCATCATGACAGGAATTCTGTACTTCCGAGATCTTTCTATGAAACGTACAGACAGTCTCAATATAGTCTGATATTGTCTCTGAGAAGCCAGAGCTATCATCGCAGTACCACAAGGCGGCAGATCTGGTGTGTAGGTATATGTGAGCAGTTCAAGTGTGAAGAAGAAAAAGCGATGGACACCTCCTTATATGCGGCCTATCGGTAGAATTTGGAGTTCGGCGACACAAATGATCGCTTTCTTCCTTCGAATGGGACACCACATCATTGGTCTGGTCATTGTAATCTTTCTGGACGAGACATGCTATCCATGTACTAAAATGAATGCAGTAACGTGGTTTCGAAGCCAGACAGTGCTCCATTTATTCAGTTACGGTCCGTTGAATGTGATGGACTCTTGGACCTTTTTGCATGAACGACATCTAAAGACAGTGAGCAATCCGAAATACCGATAACATTTCTCTAACTTCCTAAGGAGTGTGTTCCAAGACCACCCCCCCCCCCCCCCACCCCGCATAGCCACAACGTTCAGAGTAGGAGAAGTTAAATTATCGATGCGATGAAAGAATAAACTGAAGAATTGTGGAATACCACATGCGTACGTGAAGACATACCCGGATAAAAAGCGGAGCGGGTTGGTTGGAAATCAAATTCTCCGTTATGCTGTGTGTTTCTTTCTTCATGCCATTTGAATATAGTGTTACGTTTATATAGCTTTCAAGGAATATATAAATGCTGTTTTTTGCACGACAATTAAGTGCTCGTTATTGGAATTTAACTTTACTTAACTGTTATATGTGTAACAGTATATGCTACAAATCGTGAACAATATTCATTAAAATTTGAAGTAAAGTTAGAGAAATATTTCGTTTATTATAATTGTATTATGTTTTCGGTTTATGGCGTATATTTAACTTTCCAATGTATACTACTTTATTACGGTATTAGGTTTACGTTAGTAGGGTGTATTGTTATACCTTTCAGCTTCTATAAAGCAAAAAAGCCATTCAACTTAATCTGTAAACTGTAACATAAAGGCAGTTTTATTATTTTCTTTGGTTCCTGATCAAATTTTGTTGTGATTCTCTGGAGAAGGATAATTAAATAGCATGTAGATGACTAAAATATTTGTCACAAGTTTCAGGAAAAGCGATTGAGAGGCGTCCTTCCCTTGAAGTGATATGTGAACGTATAAGGAGAATGATGTTTTGCATCAATTAAGAAAAACGGGTTAACTTTCAACACTTGCGATTTAATACAAAAAAAGTAGACTGATGGAACACCAAGCCCATATCCACCCTAGAGCTACGATGCGAATCCTCGCTAGATTCCATTTCTATTTTTTGGATTCCCGTTTCCTAGTTCATGTCATATATAAGCAGGACACCATTTTGTCAAATTACAATAGCCTATCACATGACAGTACGATCCATTAAACTTGAAGCATGTGTTCCCTAACCAGGCACGTACAAGTTCACGTATAGCAGCTCCCCGATGGAGTACACAGACGATAAATATGTCAATATGCTTTTGGCCGTGTGTGCATCAGATAACAAAGTTGCATCTGCTGCTCGTTCGTATGCGGCACGATACACTCAAAGGCGCCATTACGATAAGAATATTTTTCTTCCGCTGGAGTAACGCCTTCGGGAAACCGGTAATCTTTAACCACAAGTAATGTACAGAAGTTGTCCAAGGACTTGACGTACTCCACAAATAGAGGAAGCGCTTCTTGAAACCGTTCATCAGTCAACTAGGCGAACTACCAGTGACACTGCAAGGCACTTCCAGATATCTCGAAGACTGGTTGTTTAAGCGTTGCACATTGAAGAACTGCATCCATATCAGTACACGTTAACTCAAAACCAGCAGCAAGAAGACCGCATCTGACGAGTACAGTTTTGTGAATGGCTTTAGCACCATGGGGGAAGTGACGAACGTTTATGAGTAATATGGACTGACGAATCTAACCTCACTCGTGAAGATATTTTCTACTTCCACAACAGACATTTTCTGGTCGGAACACATCCCACATGTCACCAGCGCACGTGGCTTTCAGTGTCGCTTTGGCATAAACCTGTGGCCTGCAATCGAGGGAGGAGTGCTTTGGAGACCTTACCTACTGCCGGAAAAGCTGAATACACCCCTGTGTCCTACGTTTCTTTGCAATTCTTTGTCTGCTGCATTACAAAACGTTCCACTAGGCGTTCGCTCGCAGCAGAAAAATGTGGAAGCATTTCCAGGGATATGGAGTGGTTGCGGAGGTCTCTCTACGTTTCCCCGATTTTAATAAATTAAATTTTTGTTTGGGGATACAAGTTTGCAGTATTACACGACCTAAGAGCTCGCGTGCAAGCAGCTTCGGCAATTGTGGATGCAGGATTGTTTCATAGGGCCCAGCAAAGAGTGATCCAGTGGATAGCGAAGTGTTCGCAAATGCAAGGTGGTCGCTTTGAATATCTTGCCAAAATGAACGTTGCTTGTACGTGTACGTACCGGCTCTCCAAAGATAAGCCAAGACTCCGAACATGCAGACTGGAATTATTTTACGTAGCATAATGTGCAGTCTAGTGCAGCCTACCTATTGTGTTTCTTGTACCTCATTGGATACACCACAATGTTACTGCATCAACTGTTATTTTCAGTTGAGTTTCTTTTTGCATGGACTAAAGAAAGTGGTCGTTTATGTGTGTAATAAAATGTTATGTCTAAATGATTAAATAACAGTAATATAAATAAATAGGATACAGCAAAGTGAAAGAATAAATTGAATACAGTCTGATGCTTTCACTAAAAGAAAAGTTTGTCGTGAACGCGACTCGAACATCGACAAGTTTGCATATCCTTCCGACTCGTCTCACTGAGCTAATGGGGCAGCTCCGAACTGTAGAGTCCATTCTATCTATTCTTTGGCAACTCTGCATGCGGTTACAACGTTGCCAGGGACTCGACTTTTAAATCGCGTTTGTGTTAAAACCATTGGCGGGGCAAGGTTTTGCTAGACAAATTTTTGTTTTTAAGTATGATGAGAAATCTCATGCCGACCTCCAAGTGTGTAATTTTTTCTTTACTCTGTATTGTCCCAAAAAGCAGGGAACACGAGCTCGTTTGAGCTTGTGTGTGTGTGTGTGTGTGTGTGTGTGTGAGTGTGTGTGTGTGTGTGTGTGTGGGTGGGTAGGTGTCAAAATACATTTCGTGGGTGCATGTGATGTGTTGTCGCAATTATTTGAAAAGGAAAGAAGTAAGATTAGTTTATAATGTCCCGTCGGCGACGAGGTCATAAGAGCCCGAACAAGAGAAGCTTGCACTGAGGAAAGATGGAAAGGTTGTCAGAAGTAAACTTCGAAAGGAACCGTTGCAGAACCCTTCTTAAGGTATTCAGAGAAATCACGGAATATCTAAATCTGAATGATCAGACGATTTGGATCGTCGTCCTCACGAAAACTAGTTCATCGTTTATTTACTCCCGTCTTGTGAGCGCAGTGTGGACTGTTGGAGGACTTCGCCCTACCGCAGACCAACAGTCCGAAAGGCTGCTAGTGGGGGAGAGTGAATCCCAATTGGGAATCTTCGGTGGATTACTTCCAGTTGGCTTGATTTCCATGGAAAGGCTCCGAACAAGAGAGTGTAGGATTGGAATTATTCTAATTTATTTCTGGGTCAAGTGTGTCCATTGCAAGAGATAAATATTAATTTTTTTGGGTGTCTTTAACAAGTGAACCAGTGGACCACCTCGCTCATTCGCAATTAAATCAGGCTGTGCCTCTTGTTACCTTCGTGTGGATGTAGTTTCATCAGGACAGTGCTACATCCCAGTTCTAATGACTCATTTCCTTGTCGTTGGCTCAGAATCAGAAGTCCTGTCCGGCAGACACAACGATGATGTAGAAACTAAAGTGAAACCGTTTGATAGAGCCTCATCTCTCTGCTTCATTGATTAACAGACTACAGGATACACCAGAGAGTGCAGCAAAATATCATGAACACTTGCAATGCAGGCGGCGGCCGTTGTTACATTGAACATTCTTGAGAAGCTTCATTTAGTGTTGTAAGGTGCAAGGTGTTGACGTCAATAAGAAAGAAAAAAGAAACATTTCACTAGGTCCCTAGTACCACAACGCTAGTGCTCTTAACACGAACGGGAATCGACGAAATGCCGCCAGTGGTGGGCAAGGGGTACTACGTTGGTAATTTGTGGATGAGTTGAGAATTTGGGTCTGATGTGAGGTGCAATAGGGCAGTCTGCGCATCAGCAATGTCGTCCGTGTATCTGCAGTATCCACTGTGTCCAGATGGCCAGTGGTCAGAACATCTGCCTAATGAGCAGGAGACACAGATTCGATTCCCGGTCAGGCACAAATTTTAACTGTCCCCATTGATTTCAATCAATGCGTGGTCGCAGCCCATGTTTGTACTGCCTTTGTGTTATAATACACATTTTAAAATAAACGACGAAACCCTCTAGAACGTTCGTATCTGAAATCAACAGGACTGTCACTCAGCGTGAACTGAACGTGTGGATCAGCCACACGTTCAGTTCACGCTCCACCCCTCTTTCTACCCCTTCGTCCCCCTCCCAGTCCACCACAACGCACGCATACACACGCTCGCACGGCTAAGTGCCTTCGCGTGCATTGTTTACTCAGGTAAACGACCTGTGGTCGCGTTTATGTTTCCCATCCGTCTTGCAACAAACACATTATGGGGGCTTTGTTCCTCGGGAGATAGGACGGAAGGGGAGGAGAAGGAGGAGGACTAATAGCAGGCGCTAAAGATAGCAACTTAGTCGACTGCTGCAAATCTTACGGATTAGCAAATCAGCCGCCCCGGTAGGTGAACAGTGAAACAAGAATTTCCGAAAACAGGAATGAGAGCCAGTATTTCTTTTGTTTGCTAACAGGGGTAAATGTCGCGCATTCTGTTCCATTTTCCACTGTTGAGCAACTTAAACGTCACTAGCGTAGTTATGTGGCATCTCAGAAAGTGCAATGAATGACTTCGTGTTTGCTGACTGTAGGTTTCTAGCAAAGCTTTAGTTAATTGCGAATTCGTACCTTAACAAATTTTAGCCAGCTGTATGGATTTCTTTGGTTCTTTGTTTTGAGGAATCTAGGAGCATTTGTAATTGTATAATTGCTCAAGTTGGAACTGAATATTAGACTGTTAATTTCAGGCAGTCATTTTCTACTACCAGTAACTATTCAGCGAACTCCACGACGTCACTTAGTGCGTAATTCTTCTAATGCAATACTGGTTTGAAGCGCCACACATTTCATATATCGATCATGAATGTAAAATCTTAAAAGTAATACTTCCGGTACAAAGTGAAGGTACAAATAAAAAATAACTATTTTTAGTGTCAGAGAGCAGTCGCATGATACGTGTGAATAAGTATTGTGTCCTTAATGTTAAGATGATAGCAATTGAAACATCTTTGGTAATAACCTGATCGGTGCATGATAAAGCTTCCTAAGATATCGATGAAAAGTACGTGCTCAATGTTCGGGACCACGGACTTAATAGTCAAAGCAGGTAAATTCTGATTTATAAATGTAGCAATTTCTATCAGAGTGGTCGGGTTCTGGAGAGTAAAATGCGGATGAAGTTTTCTCTTCGCTCTCTGATACTCACAGCAGAAGTCTCAATTTGTAAAGGAGAAGTTGGTTAACATATCGATAACAAGGGACTACGTAATTAAAAAGATAAGTTTCTTAAAATTCATCTGTGTCAGAAAATAGTTACAACGTCTTAAGCGGGTGGATAAATATTTGACGCAAAACGCCGAAATGACTCAGACTGTTTATGTGTTCACTAATGAACGAAAATTGATGTACCTTTGGTCTAGGAGTTGTAATAAAAAAAACGGAGTTAACAGATCGACAACGAACTTAAATGGATGTCTTACGACGTCCGCCCCGAGCAGATGCAACGAACTAAAGCGAACAAAATGAAAATTAAAGAAAAAAAAGGTGGGGGTAGCGTCTTTGATTCGTAATGAAAACGTCTTCGGTCCCGGGTTCGTTCCCCGCCACTGCCTAAATTTTGATAAATAATCAGCATTGGCGGCCGAAGACTTCCGGCATAACAAGTCAGCCTCATTTTGCCAACGGCCTTGTCAAAGAGGGCGGAGGAGCGGAGAGAGGTTCAGGGCACTCTCTTGTCCTAGGGGTGGGAAATTGCCCCTAAAGGCGGAAGAATCAGCAATGATCAACGACATGAGGATGCAGAAGGCAATGGAGACCATTGCATTAAAGACACGTAACGTGTATCCACAGGACATGTGGCCTGTAATTGAAGAAGTGTCATGATGATCTCTCCATTGGCAAAAGATTCCGGAATAGTCCCCCACTCGGATCTCCGTCCGGGGACTGCCAAGGGGGAGGTTCCCATGAGAAAAAGATTGAATAATCAACGAAAGGATAACGTTCTACGAGTCGGGGCGTGGAATGTCAGAAGCTTGAACGTGGTAGGGAAACTAGAAAATCTGAAAAGGGAAATGCAAAGGCTCAATCTAGATATAGTAGCGGTCAGTGAAGTGAAGTGGAAGGAACGCAAGGATTCCTGGTCAGATGAGCATCGGTAATATCGACAGCAGCAGAAAATGGTATAACAGGTGTAGGATTCGTTATGAATAGGAAGGTAGGGTAGAGGATGTGTTACTGTGAACATTTCAGTGACCGGGTTGTTATAATCAGAATCGACAGCAGACCAACACCGACAACGATAGTTCAGGTATACATGACGACGTCGCAAGCTGAAGATGAACAGATAGAGAAAGTGTATGAAGATATTGAAAGGGTAATGCAGTATGTAAAGGGGGACGAAAATCTAATAGTCATGGGCGACTGGAATGCAGTTGTAGGGGAAGGAGTGGAAGAAAAGGCTACAGGAGAACATGGGCTTGGGACAAGGAATAAAAGAGGAGAAAGACTAACTGAGTTCTGTAACAAGTTTCCGCTAGTAATAGCGAATACCCTGTTCAAGAATCACAAGAGGAGGAGGAATACTTGGAAAAGGCCGGAAGATACGGGAAGATTTCAATTAGATTACATCACGGTCAGACAGAGATTCCGAAATCAGATACTGAACTGTAAGGCGTACCCAGGAGCAGATATAGACTCAGATCACAATATAGTAGTGATGAAGAGTAGGCTGAAGTTTAAGACATTAGTCAGGAGGAATCAATACGCAAAGAAGTGGGATACGGAAGTACTAAGGAATGACGATATACGTTGGAAGTTCTCTAACGCTATAGATACAGCAATAAGGAATAGCGCAGTAGGCAGTACAGTTGAAGAGGAATGGACATCTCGAAAAACGGCCACCACAGAAGTTGGGAAGGAAAACATAGGTACAAAGAAGGTAGCTGCGAAGAAACCATGGGTAACAGAAGAAATACTTCAGTTGATTGATGAAAGGAGGAAGTACAAACATGTTCCGGGAAAATCAGGAATACAGAAATACAAGTCGCTGAGGAATGAAATAAACAGGAAGTGCAGGGAGGCAAAGACGAAATGGCTGCAGGAAAAATGTGAAGACATCGAAAAAGATATGATTGTCGGAAGGACAGACTCAGCATACAGGAAAGTCAAAACAACCTTTGGTGACATTAAAAGCAACGGTGGGAACATTAAGAGTGCAACGGGAATTCCACTGTTAAATGCAGAGGAGAGAGCAGATAGGTGGAAAGAATACATTGAAAGCCTCTATAAGGGTGAAGATTTGTCTGATGTGATAGAAGAAGAAACAGGAGTCGATTTAGAAGAGATAGGGGATCCGGTATTAGAATCGGAATTTAAAAGAGCTTTGGAGGACTTACGGTCAAATAAGGCAGAAGGAATAGATAACATTCCATCAGAATTTCTAGAATCATTGGGGGAAGTGGCAACAAAACGACTATTCACGTTGGTGTGTAGAATATATGAGTCTGGCGATATACCATCTGACTTTCGGAAAAGCATCATCCACACAATTCCGAAGACGGCAAGAGCTGACAAGTGCGAGAATTATCGCACAATCAGCTTAACAGCTCAAGCATCGAAGCTGCTTACAAGAATAATATACAGAAGAAAGGAAAAGAAAATTGAGAATGCGCTAGGTGACGAACAGTTTGGCTTTAGGAAAAGTAAAGGGACGAGAGAGGCAATTCTGACATTACGACTAAAAATGGAAGCAAGGCTAAAGAAAAATCAAAACACTTTCATAGGATTTGTCGACCTGGAAAAAGCGTTCGACAGTATAAAATGGTGCAAGCTGTTCGAGATTCTGAAAAAAGTAGGGATAAGCTATAGGGAGAGACGGGTCATATACAATATGTACAACAACCAAGAGGGAATAATAAGAATGGACGATCAAGAACGAAGTGCTCGTATTAAGAAGTGTGTAAGACAAGGCTGTAGCCTTTCGCCCCTACTCTTCAATCTATACATCGAGGAAGCAATGATGGAAATAAAAGAAAGGTTCAGGAGTGGAATTAAAATACAAGGTGAAAGGATATCAATGATACGATTCGCTGATGACATTGCTATCCTGAGTGAAAGTGAAGAAGAATTAAATGATCAGCTGAACGGAATGAACAGTCTAATGAGTACACAGTATGGTTTGAGAGTAATTCGGAGAAAGGCGAAGGTAATGAGAACTAGTAGAAACGAAAACAGCGAGAAACTTAACATCAGGATTGATGGTCACGAAGTCAGTGAAGTTAAGGATTTCTGCTACCTAGGCAGTAAAATAACCAATGACGGACGGAGCAAGGAGGTCATCAAAAGCAGACTCGGTATGGCAAAAAAGGCATTTCTGGCCAAGAGAAGTCTACTAATATCAAATACCGGCATTAATTTGAGGAAGGAATTTCTGAGGATGTACGTCTGGAGTACAGCATTGTATGGTAGTGAAACATGGACTGTGGGAAAACCGGAACAGAAGAGAATCGAAGCATTTGAGGTGTGGTGCTATAGACGAATGTTGAAAATCAGTTGGACTGATAAGGTAAGGAATGAGGAGGTTCTATGCAGAATCGGAGAGGAAAGAAATATGTGGAAAACACTGATGAGGAGAAGGGACAGGATGATAGGACCTGCTAAGACATGAGGGAATGACTTCCATGGTACTAGAGGGAGCTGTAAGGGTAAAAACTGTAGAGGAAGACAGAGATTGGAATACGTCAAGCAAATAATTGAGGACGTAGGTTGCAAGTGCTACTCTGAGATGAAGAGGTTAGCACAGGAAAGGAATTCGTGGCGGGCCGCATCAAACCAGTCAGTAGACTGAAAAAAAAGACGAAATTACATTTCTTGTTTAATCAATCTTAAATATACTCCTTTCTGGGATAATCTCATGTAATGATAATATCTAAACTTTTGATAGAAGATCAAACAAGAAAAGATGAGGCAATACATTTACTACTGTATTTGGAGATACATTGGTTTGTAAAGAAGATAAACACAATGCTCTTAAGGTCACCTTTAGATATAAGAAAGAGATAACTCAAAACTACAGTGTGTTGTCAGTTACCAGAAATATGGGACAGAGCGTTTGAACTCTGACTAAAAATGTATCAGTTTTCACAGCTATGCTAGAGTCTTAAAATACTATTACAGTAATTGCAAAGGGGTTCTCAAGACACTGAACAGTTCTCTTTTAATATTCTATATTGGTTTTAAGCATTTTGGTACTGCGTAAGATAAGAGTTTAGCATTAATTGTTTTCTTTACGTAGATGCGACCGTTAGAAGCAGAGTATCTTATAGGAGGCCAAAATAAATGTTTGTTTTCAATTAAAATGAGCAGCAGGCTCCCTATAAGATTATCATAACTGGTTTCTATCTAAATACAGTCAAGGCCAAAGCTCAAACATCTACGACAAATGATATCTCTAAAAGTATTTGAACTCTCACAAAATTAACTCATGGAACTATTCAGATTTAAATTAAATAATGTTTTAAAATGATTTTATCACTTCTACTCTTGTGGAAAGCTGTAAGAAAAGTTAATATTAAGTCCGCGCGTAATGGCGGAAAATTGTTGCCCGTCAGCGATCACTGCTTTCGTCTTCTTGATAGCTGAAAAATACTAATTACTCTCTCTTTTCAATTAATAAATTGCAATTAGTGGCTGGCATGTTCTTGAAATAATACCGTGAACTCACTTTTACACATATTTTTCCATCAATAACCTGATACACACCTTTTTTATCGTTTAGTCTAAAGAACAAAAAGAACATCTGCTTGCGTTCAACGGTACACACAATATCTATCTAACAACAGTAACATGTGAATGAGAAACAGCAGAAGAGCGAGTAATAATTTATCTTTTTTATCTTCTATAGTTCTTCAAAGACATAAACGTTTTATTTCACCCTGTTCTTTACTGCGATATTGTTTATCATCGTTATTGACTTTCCCTACCGTAGTATCGATGTTATATTTTTCACGTCACTACTCTCTCGAATTGTTTTAAATTGTTGCTCTTTGGTTTATTTATTTATTTTTTGATTATTGGCGTAACAACGCATATATGGAAAGAGTTACGTGAAATACTTTTAACAATGCTGTGCTTTGAATTTCTTTATCATCGTTACCTTTTTGCAAAATAAAATGTATCTATGGAAGTCTTATTGTTCTGTATCTGGCCTACAATTTAAAGAACGATTTTTCTTAACTGCAACTCATGCTAAGGATCAATATAACTTCCCTACTTCATAGTTATTAAAAGTTGAAATTACTTTTAATGAACACTGATGTTACAGTTCGTATGATCGTTCAAAAACACAAGTTCGCAGTGGATTTTATTCCTTGGTGAAATACTATTTCATACCACGACTAGCCCAAGAACATGAGACTCTCATAAAAAAAATTACGTTATCACTATAAAATTTGCCAGATCAGAACGGAGCACAGCAAGATTACTATCAGATTTTGAAGGTACATTAAATTATTTGCACTGTAAATTATATCCTATCAGCAGCCCGCGTCAACCTGCAACACATCATAAAATCTGCTGATCTTCACTGCCAGCCTGGGAGCTAAAAGAAATAATATTATTTTACTATTATTTTACCGCTTCCTTGCGGTATGCTCGACTATATTGTAAGTCGTTTAAATACGCCGCGGCAGCGGCTCTTCGTTCTCCACGCAGCTCAGCACCACAGATAATATTTACATAACTGAAAAATGTCTCAACAGGATGGGATAATAGGCAAGCAAGCTTTAACAATTAATAATACAAGTTTTCATTTAAACAACTCTATTAAAACATTTAAATATCTCATTGATTACAGACCTGTGTGAATTCACACGTAATGGCGTACATTTCCCAGTCTCGACAAAAGAATGCTACATTCGCGTTCTCCACGACAACAACAGGAGATCTTACTCTCACAACTTCCAGATTAAGAAGACCAAGAATTTAATTTACATCACGCATTATATACTAGTTCCTTTTGTAATCTCTGTTCAACATTTATCTTCTGTGGCGGTTTTATTACTCGCCGACGCAGACGTTCTCAAAAATAAATAATAAAAAAAATACATAATTTTACACAATGACACAATATGATACATCTAATTTTCTAATTACTACATAATATGTTGTTTTTGTTTCTTACTAGACGTTACAATGCCCCCTGGCAGCAATTGACTAATGTTGAAAATGTTCGGCAATATGCTGCCACTAACGTCTGTTTGGTTATTGTCTGTTACCTTGGTTGGAACATTCACTTTACAGTTCTTAGTTCTTTCACACTGTAGGTTTAATTACACTTTTTATACTGTTCTTACACTTTGCGAGGTGGCCGTCAACCTAGTCCCAGGGTCATTACATTTATTTGGCTCCCCCATTCGGGCTACGTGCGATCAGAAAACCTGGGAAAACTGCGCCGGAGCCATGGTCATCTCACAAAAAGTTCAGACTCTATTCAATGTTCACATATAACAAAGGCTATTTGTGATAGTATGTTAAACTTTTAGTCTCTTTGTTATCAATATAATATTTGTGTTCTGGATTGTAATGAAAGTCACTTATTACACATTTTTACAATAGTATAATGAATCGTCCTTGCACTTACTCGCGACAGTTGGTTTAAAATGTCTAGCATTCGTGCGAGTATCCTTCATTAACATGACGAAAACATATTAGATCGATACATCACTAAACCCATGAATACTTTGAATTTGTGTTGGATAAGTCAAAAAAAAATGTTTGTCACATCATTTCGTGTCCACTAAACCCTATTCATGTTAGTGCATTAGATACATATTTGATAGTTCATTTGAATGACAACAATGTTGTACGGAGCTGGCGGCGCGAAGCAATTGTTGAGTAGCGTCGTCTGGAACGCCGCGTACCGACGGCCGCTGGGTTCGACGACCGGCTCTCAGTAACAGCGACGTCGTGCTGACGTGGCGCCCAAGCAGTCGCGAACCGCGGCGAACCATTCGCCAATGTCGGCGAGTGGCAGTGGTTTACCGCGACCGGCTGGCTGGCGGCACGGCACTCGTCTCTGCTTCTCCGCGTGGCTCCCCGTCGTAGCGCATGAAACAAACATTCCACAACGGTGTACTGTCTTTAAGGACACAGATTACTAGCTGTGGAAGAAGATGCAACTTGTTAAAAGCGTTTATTGTTCAGTAGCCGTCGCTTCACTGGTATGCACTGGTATGTTTTGGCGTGATAACAGGTTTCTTGTGGCATTGTGACACTGGTATTCAGGGTTCGTCACACGCACATTGTACTACACATTTTCACTCACTCCCACGGTTGATACACTGCCAGAGCGTCTTTCAACACGCGAAAATGTTTCGTTACACACATACTAAATGTCTCCGTCGAGCGATGTTTGTTTGAATCGACTTCGAACGGATCAATAACTACTGTTTTTATACACTGTCTATTGTTCGTTGAGCACTGCACTAGGACAGTCTATCACTCAACACTAGACTTATCGACGTATATATTGGTGCAGATACAACAGTCATTTTCTGTCCCTACTACACACAATATTCCGTCCTTTCCTTAATTGTTTATGCACACAGTTTATTTTTTAATACCTTTTAACTGTTCTTCACATAATTACTCTCATCTACATGGCGTCTATTTGTTTTTACCTTATCACAACACAGTTTTCATATTGTTACTAGGCGTATATAGCCCTTTTGTAAATTTTTTAAAGGTGTTTCATTTTTTTTTTTTTTTTTTTTTCTGTACATAGTTTTCCTTTCCTCCCTTCAGTGTAGCTTGACTGGTTATCACCCATCTAGCAAACAGATTTTACCATGTGCATGACAGCTTGACTTGGGCATATTGCTCAATAAATACTTCATTTAGCACTAGCATTATTTTTAATGAATTTTCCTATATGACTACAGTGTAGGTTCCGCATTGGTTGACTTAATTCGCGTATCGCGTAATGAATATTCAAGGGCGTGTACCAAGTACACAGGCTTCAATTGAAGCATTGCTACATACAGAGCGGAGTTTCCACGGAACGGGCTTGTTTTTAATTAGCTTCTGCTCCTGTGTCGTTCTCAAATCACTACTGGCAGCAAACATCACATCACATAATTGTTGCATATTACAAAGTCAATGTTTGGCTAGTAAAGACTCTCTCTCTCAGGGTTCCTTATTCTAATACAATTACAGCAATTACCTTACTATATAAGATTGCATCATTAATTGCACTTACACACTACACATAGAAAATGGTTCAAGAAATTAATCCTTTATAAAATGATTCAAGAAATTAATCCTCACTTTATCAACAAGAAGATTGTTCGTTGCTTAATGAGCATATAATATTTTAATGACTAATTGTCTGTAAACAAAATCTTTCCTGTGTAAGCTATTGCTCACTTTCTGATTCCACTTCCTCCAAGTTTAATTACACACAAATTTCTTTCGTAATACTAACATACTTATATTCTAAAACACAATTAAAATCTTCTTACAACTATTACTCTTTATATGTGATATGTCACTGAATAAATAACTTCACATCTTTACGTGGATATAATCCTTTGATCTTCCCCATATGGGGATGTGCTAACAAATAGCTACATTATTGTGGCACGCTTATTACTTCGAAGGGCCCTGAATATAGCAATTGCCACTTACTATTTTGTTTTAAGGTGGCTGAAGATTTAGGGTGGTTACGAATAAGTACTAGGTCTCCTACATTATATTTCTGTTCGTTAGTTACACTTCGATCGTACCTCTTTTTTTCTTTGGCCACTACATCTCTCCTCGACCTAGGGATGGAGTAAGTTGCGCGACAGTATGTTTTATGGGGCATCACCTCTATGTGATAGTGGTACCCTTTGACTATTCCTGGTCGGTCGGTAAATACCATAGTATATTCCGATAGCAGCTGCGTCAACTGTTGCTTTTGTGTATCACTTAAACCTTCAGATTCGTGCACTTTGGTTTGAAATGCCTCAACATTTGTTTCAAAATTTCGCTCCTCTAAATTCGGGTAATAGAGGTCTGCTGCATGTGAAAAATCATCGAGGTGTAGTACCCAAGGGTTCCTACCTTTGATATTGATTCGATTACAACACGGCACAAGTACCTCCTTCGATTTCATCATAGATAACTCAATCCTCCTACCCCTATTAATTATGCTTAATTTCCCCAAGGAGAGGTCGATCAATGCGTCCCTCTCACGGAGAAAATCTACTCCCAGAATGCAGGCCACCTTTAATCCTTTAACAACGAGGAACGAGCTCACTATGGCTTCGCCCTCCTTACAAATCTCCACCTGCACCTGGTACTTAACTGATTGGCTCTGTGCACTAATGGCTCCAGACACCTTACAATTATTAACCGGGAAAGTCGGAATGCTATGTCCTTTTCCCAGTGCTTTAAATAACTCCATACTCATTACACTTACTGAGGCACCTGTGTCGATGATTATATTCACTGCAACATCATTGATTTTCGCTTCGATAATAGCTTGCACATTTTCGTTATTATCGTTCTTACATTCGTGCGGTTCGTTCAGCAGATCTTTATCCATACTGACACCGTCGTTGTATCGCAGCATACGTATCCCAGGTATATTATTATCACTCGTGTTGCTCTCACTCCATCCCTCGGCCATCGATGGAGAGCATATCGAGGCCGATTCTAGTTTGTTGGATTGCTTACTTGTAAGGTACTTGGACGGCTATTGTCCGCGACCTCCACTATATGTACATTCTGATTTGTAGGCCGCCACGGCTGCGCAATAGGCGCGTTTTGCGGTGGTGGTCTATTGTTGTCATACCGGTCATTACCCTGTCGCTCTGGGCTTCTTCGCTGATTCTGTTGCCAATTTCGATTACTATCACTATAATTGCTCTGCCACTGACCTCGCGCATTTTTCCAGCGGTTGGTCCCTGACATTCCGGATTCGTACCGGTCGTCAAATCGACGCTTTTTGTTATAAGTTGGTTGTCCATACCCGTTCTGGCTTCTACCATTACTACCATTTTGCGAATGTTCTTGTCGCTTGTTACCACCCCCACCATTTCCATGGTTGTGGTTTTGTGCACTACTATTTCTGTCATGTTTACATCCTGACCCATTATTCCGCGAGTGATCGCACGCTGATTTTGCGTCTTCCTGTATCAAGTCTATTGAATCTAGAACAGACAGGAAGTTTTCCATGTCGCTTTCTGGTACGTGTATTAATTTCTCTTTGATATGAATGGGTAAATGTGATTTTAGCAGTCTTATTATGTCTCTTGGTGATATAGGCTCGTCCCAGTAGCGCGTTTTGTTTATATATTTTTCAAAATACCGCCTCAAATTCCCAAGACGGGGTGAGTACGGTTCGGGATTATATACTTCTTTTCTTAGCCGCTCTTGTATACAAGGCGACCAATATTTCGACAGAAATGCCCTTTCGAACTGTTCGTATGTCCTGCAGCTGTCTGCTACTTCTGTAGCCCACAACGCTGCGTCACCTTGAATGTACGACATTACGTATTGAATTTTCTGTGTTTCGTTCCATACACTGGGCAAGATATTTTTAAAGCTTTTTATGAATACTACTGGGCGTACTGATTTCCGTTCAGTAGTAAACGTTTGAAATTGCCTATTTTTGATTAAACTTTCTTCAACTAATATTTTTGAACTACATGGGTTTGCTCCTGGGACATATGCTGTGTACTCCGAACCGGAGCTACAGCTCTTCGCATTATCGACTACAGATTCCCCATTGTTGTATCGCGTATAAGTTTGTGCGTTGCCAAAACCATGGGCTGTTGGCGACATAGGTTCCTGTTCCAGATGTTTTCTGCTTTGTGCTAAACCCTTCTCCAGGTCGGATATCCGTTTGTTCATATTCACTTGCCACTGCGGAATATCCTCACTGAGTATTTGTTTGATGGTTTGCACGTCGTTCTGTACCTGACTATTTACTGCGGTACTGAACGATTCGGAATCTCTATTTGCTATGGCTGCTTGTACTTTAGAATTAATATTTTTGTCAATCTCACTCTCCTTCACTTCTAGCCATGAGTTGAATTCTGTTTCAATTTTAGTTGCTTGTTCGTTCCACTTCTGCTCTACAAGCTGTGTGGAATCTATTTCTAGCTTTTCTACCCGGTTGGCTAATACACCTATTTCGTCTACCCTGTTAGTGTTTGCTACTTGCAGGTTGTTGACCTGTTCAGTCAGCTCCTTCACGGCCTTAGATATCGACTCATAATTCTGTTTCATATCTGCAATCTCTTTTTTCATATTTTCTAACGACTGCACAAGTTGCTGGTCACGCTCAGCTTGCTGGCGATCTCGCTCGGCTTGCTGGGCAAGTAAACTTTCTGTTAATTGGCGATCTCGCTCAGCTTGCTGGCGATCTCGCTCGGCTTGCTGGTGCGCAAATTTTTCCTGGTAATCTAACACACGCTCTAAGATAGCCTGAAGCGAATACCCACCAGGCAAATTACCACTCTCTGGTTCCTGCTTTCCTGGTGGTGGTACAACTTCTTTATCTACATCTCCTTGATCACTAGTGGGCGGTGGCACCACTTCCTGTGCCCCTGCCCCCACATTTTCGCATGTTATATCCTCAAAGAGAGTACTAGTACTACTTGAGGTACCCGGTTCCACATTTCCTACGCTACCTAATTGCTGTTCCTCAGTATCCATATTGCTCGGACGTTGACTACGCAACTTAACCATATTCCTAAATTGCTTACTAAAACACAAACCTGACAGTTTTGTCACTTGCACACAAAATACGTTAATTTATCTACACTACACTGCACACTAAAAATTACTATCTACCATCAACTTTGTCCTGTCCCAAACACTAACATCAAACTACGCACAATATGCACACCACCAGCGATATGAGATCACTTCACTGCAGCTCAACTTCTACAAACAGGACAACTACACTGTAGTCTTACCTTTAGTTTATCTTATCTCGGGGTTCGGCTGCCCCCGGATTACGTAGTCGTTAGAGCTTCTCAGTACTATCAGGATCGTCTTCTCAGACTCGCTTGCAGTAGTACGTTTTGTCATGAAAGAGTGTTTGCACATTCATTAATGCATAGCATTGATCATGATATACATACATACATTTATCACTAAATACATTTACACTCCTGGAAATGGAAAAAAGAACACATTGACACCGGTGTGTCAGACCCACCATACTTGCTCCGGACACTGCGAGAGGGCTGTACAGGCAATGATCACACGCACGGCACAGCGGACACACCAGGAACCGCGGTGTTGGCCGTCGAATGGCGCTAGTTGCGCAGCATTTGTGCACCGCCGCCGTCAGTGTCAGCCAGTTTGCCGTGGCATACGGAGCTCCATCGCAGTCTTTAACACTGGTAGCATGCCGCGACAGCGTGGACGTGAACCGTATGTGCAGTTGACGGACTTTGAGCGAGGGCGTACAGTGGGCATGCGGGAGGCCGGGTGGACGTACCGCCGAATTGCTCAACACGTGGGGCGTGAGGTCTTCGCAGTACATCGATGTTGTTGCCAGTGGTCGGCGGAAGGTGCACGTGCCCGTCGACCTGGGACCGGACCGCAGCGACGCACGGATGCACGCCAAGACCGTAGGATCCTACGCAGTGCCGTAGGGGACCGCACCGCCACTTCCCAGCAAATTAGGGACACTGTTGCTCCCGGGGTATCGGCGAGGACCATTCGCAACCGTCTCCATGAAGCTGGGCTACGGTCCCGCACACCGTTAGGCCGTCTTCCGCTCACGCCCCAACATCGTGCAGCCCGCCTCCAGTGGTGTCGCGACAGGCGTGAATGGAGGGACGAATGGAGACGTGTCGTCTTCAGCGATGAGAGTCGCTTCTGCCTTGGTGCCAATGATGGTCGTATGCGTGTTTGGCGCCGTGCAGGTGAGCGCCACAATCAGGACTGCATACGACCGAGGCACACAGGGCCAACACCCGGCATCATGGTGTGGGGAGCGATCTCCTACACTGGCCGTACACCACTGGTGATCGTCGAGGGGACACTGAATAGTGCACGGTACATCCAAACCGTCATCGAACCCATCGTTCTACCATTCCTAGACCGGCAAGGGAACTTGCTGTTCCAACAGGACAATGCACGTCCGCATGTATCCCGTGCCACCCAACGTGCTCTAGAAGGTGTAAGTCAACTACCCTGGCCAGCAAGATCTCCGGATCTGTCCCCCATTGAGCATGTTTGGGACTGGATGAAGCGTCGTCTCACGCGGTCTGCACGTCCAGCACGAACGCTGGTCCAACTGAGGTGCCAGGTGGAAATGGCATGGCAAGCCGTTCCACAGGACTACATCCAGCATCTCTACGATCGTCTCCATGGGAGAATAGCAGCTTGCATTGCTGCGAAAGGTGGATATACACTGTACTAGTGCCGACATTGTGCATGCTCTGTTGCCTGTGTCTATGTGCCTGTGGTTCTGTCAGTGTGATCATGTGATGTATCTGCCCCCAGGAATGTGTCAATAAAGTTTCCCCTTCCTGGGACAATGAATTCACGGTGTTCTTATTTCAATTTCCAGGAGTGTATATATATATATATATACATACATAACAATCAACCCTGAAAGAAAAATACATAAAATTTTATAATTGTGGCCACTGCAAATTCGGGCCCCGCGTTTTTGGGCGCCAGTTTCACGTCACTACTCTCTCGAATTGTTTTAAATTGTTGCTCTTTGGTTTATTTATTTATTTTTTGATTATTGGCGTAACAACGCATATATGGAAAGAGTTACGTGAAATACTTTTAACAATGCTGTGCTTTGAATTTCTTTATCATCGTTACCTTTTTGCAAAATAAAATGTATCTATGGAAGTCTTATTGTTCTGTATCTGGCCTACAATTTAAAGAACGATTTTTCTTAACTGCAACTCATGCTAAGGATCAATATAACTTCCCTACTTCATAGTTATTAAAAGTTGAAATTACTTTTAATGAACACTGATGTTACAGTTCGTATGATCGTTCAAAAACACAAGTTCGCAGTGGATTTTATTCCTTGGTGAAATACTATTTCATACCACGACTAGCCCAAGAACATGAGACTCTCATAAAAAAAATTACGTTATCACTATAAAATTTGCCAGATCAGAACGGAGCACAGCAAGATTACTATCAGATTTTGAAGGTACATTAAATTATTTGCACTGTAAATTATATCCTATCAGCAGCCCGCGTCAACCTGCAACACATCATAAAATCTGCTGATCTTCACTGCCAGCCTGGGAGCTAAAAGAAATAATATTATTTTACTATTATTTTACCGCTTCCTTGCGGTATGCTCGACTATATTGTAAGTCGTTTAAATACGCCGCGGCAGCGGCTCTTCGTTCTCCACGCAGCTCAGCACCACAGATAATATTTATATAACTGAAAAATGTCTCAACAGGATGGGATAATAGGCAAGCAAGCTTTAACAATTAATAATACAAGTTTTCATTTAAACAACTCTATTAAAACATTTAAATATCTCATTGATTACAGACCTGTGTGAATTCACACGTAATGGCGTACATTTCCCAGTCTCGACAAAAGAATGCTACATTCGCGTTCTCCACGACAACAACAGGAGATCTTACTCTCACAACTTCCAGATTAAGAAGACCAAGAATTTAATTTACATCACGCATTATATACTAGTTCCTTTTGTAATCTCTGTTCAACATTTATCTTCTGTGGCGGTTTTATTACTCGCCGACGCAGACGTTCTCAAAAATAAATAATAAAAAAAATACATAATTTTACACAATGACACAATATGATACATCTAATTTTCTAATTACTACATAATATGTTGTTTTTGTTTCTTACTAGACGTTACATATTTCTTCTAAATAATTTTAAATTTTTTGGCACAATTGACTTCGTCTGGTCTGTTTAGTGTTATTCAATAATTTTATACACACTTCACACGCACTATTACCAAACAACGCGAAAGGGACACTACAAGACGAGATATGAATATGTAAGTTTGACAGTTTAGAGCAACTGAATTAGGGAACATAAAAAAAGAGCACAGAATATTTGCGCAATGTAGCACCACTACAAACGTTGTAATTTATCAAAAGAAAAATTATAGTGCGAAAGCATCTAAAATTAATATTGTTTTAATAATCACTCTGTTATTAAATTTTTCAAAACATTCATACATTTTACCTAAGAATCATGGCGTGCTTGATCTTTGTACATACTAAAGACATTGTCGATGTGGTTTTTATGGGTGTTGGTGCAGTCAGATCGGAGGAAAGTAGCCGAGTCGAGGTTTCATGAAATGACAAATGCAGATATTTGTTTGGTTCACACAACTGACAAAATTTTTAATGTGTTAATATACATGCCTAATCAACATGGTAGCCCAAAATTAATACGACCGCATTAGTCGTTTCAGTGGAATTTGTAGGCACAAATAGTGATACATATCTCAGATGACATTTGTGAACATCAACACTGTGGTGAACTGTGGTGTCATCTAGGCTTAATAGTGACTTTTTCCGATGTAGCAGTAAATAGAGTTGTATTGTATTCTATGTATTGTATGTTAACCCGCAGCCGCAGTGGTTCACAACCCCACGACGACTACCGCAGTCCGCTTCACCCCTCCTCCGCCCCACACCGAATCCAGGGTTATTGTTCGGTTCGGCCCCCGGTGGACGCCCCAGGAAACGTCTCACACCATGTAAGAGGTATGCGCTGCCTGCAATAGGCAATCATAGGAGGCTCTCTGACCAGAGAGCAGTATGTTGTTAGTTGTTGCTTGTCGCTAGTCCGCAGTAGTCTGTGCTAGTCTGCAGTAGTCTGCGCGTGTCTACGCTTGTCTGCAGTCTGCTCTGGTCGGGACTCTGGAGGATGAGTATTATTGTATAAGGTAAAGAAGCAGCCTTGCACATATCTAGTAATGTATGTGAACTGTCATTCAATTTTTTTAAAAAATGCCCTAATAATATTTTTTATAATATAAAGTAATTTAAAAAAAACGTTAATTACAATTTAAAGAATTTATCCAATGCATGATCATTCATTTCACGAATCACAATTGTATAGGCCAGCATTGCACGGAGCTGTGCCGAAATTTTTTTAGGTAAGAGCAGATATATTTGCCATTTTTATTGAGGTAAGAATTTTTGCTTTTTTATTCAGAATACAGGGCCGTGGCGCAGCGCTGCTGTCGTCCTAAAATTTACCAGGTTACTGAATTTTTTTTATTTCGGGGTTTAGGAATTTTTCTGTTTCGAGCTAACATTCAAATGAGAAAAGAATTTTGTGGGTACATTAAATGTGAATGCATTTCTGCACAGAGATTATAAATGGGAACCAATTTTGTTCAGAGGTTACATTCATTTATTCATATTTAAAATTCATTTAATAAAATACGTGTGGGGAGGTTACACTTGGCGACATCCGGCCAGGATCGTATTTCTTTGTGAATCTTCTGATAAGTAGTCATATATCTGCTCTTATTTATGTAAACGTAGTTTGCATCTGGCGCAACGCATTTTACTAATTTGTCACTCTTTCTTTCACAGATCATCGGCAATTTATTGCTCTTTGTTGTAATTGTTTGTTCCAGTTTTTTTTTTGCTTTGTCTTTGTTTCATTTTGTGCTTAATTTTGATTAGTGAAAATGCCGCGGAAAACTGTTAACAGTACATCGCGATGTGTAATGAGTGAAATAGCAGACTCGAATAATTTGACCGATAATACTTGCGACACTCAGTGTAATAATGATAATCCTCCATTTACAGACAATCAGTGCGTACCGACCACTAGTAATGATTTTAATTCTCATTATGAGCAAACAAATTCAATTGTGTCCTCTGTTAATTTAACGACAATTGATGACGTGGCACGTTCCATTACAATGAACGCTGTCCAGTTTGACACGCCTAATTTGCAAAATTTACGTAGCGAACAGATAATTGTTTCTAATGAAGGTGAACAATGTACTCAAAGTACATCAGATTTATTTGATTCCGAGGTAGTGACTAACAGTGCACATCCAAGTGGCGAACCTTTTCAAGAATCAGAGAATGAACAACTGGTTACACAAAATGCGACAAAAGCAGATACACCATCTTACAGCACAGAGAATACAGTAGCTAATTTTGGCATGGATCGAGTCATAGCATTAATGCTACAACTTAACGAAAATCTCAAACAACAACTTAACGAAAATAATGAAAATGTCAAACAACTTAATGAATAACAGGACAACAATTATAAACAAATTAATGAAAGTCTTAAACAGTCGAATGATAAGCAAGACAGCAATCACAAACAACTTAGTGAAAATCTCAACCAACAAATTAATGAAATTAATGAAAAACTAGACAACAATTACAAACAGTTGAATGAAAAACAAGATAACAATTTCTAAGAGCCTAGTGGACAGATTACAGCCGTTGCCGTGAAATGTCATGATACTAAAGAACAATTACGTGAGGAAATTAAGGCTTGTGCTAGGAACAGTAGTGAAGAAATTAGATCTGTGGCACAAGAATTAAATAATACCCATGCAGCTACAACTAAATTACTTAGAGACGAAATTAGCGCAGTCGCTAAACAATGCTCTGAAAACGCAACACAGTTACGCGACGAGTTTAAATTAATGTCAGCAGAACTTTCGCGCACACTGGATGCAAAGGTAGACGCGAAATTTGACCAACATAACAGTCAAATTGACGAACGTTTTAATCACCACCTACAAAACAATGAAACGCGTTACCGTAAATTTATACAGGAACAGAACAAGGTAAAGCGACAAGTCATGGAAACAATTACTGCACAGAGACAGGAAGATAAACGTAAATTGTTTACGAAAGCAAAAACATATGTAGACAACAATATTGCTACAGTATCAGACGAAATTAATACTATCAAACAGTTGAACACCGAATTGCATGATGAAATCTCGGATCTTAAAGCAAAAACAGACACACACACAATAGACTTACAGACAGTGACCGACAGACTTGAACAATTAGAACTAAATCAGAATCCCGATGTCATCAAAGCTGACGTTAAAAGTTGAACAAAACCACACGTAAAATACAAGAACAAATTAATGCTTGCGAGACTAAAAACGATGATCAGGTAAAAATACTGACTGAAAAATATGATGAATTGGCCAGTCGGATTGACGTTATCGAAAGTAATAATGACACCAAATGAGACTATGCTTCACCGATTTCGTTTAATCAAACGCCTGAATTCCAAAATTTACAGCAGACGATCAGTGAGATAGATTCGTCTAATAATACATTACGTAGAAAATTGTCAACTTTACAGCAAGAGGTAACACAGATGAAAAATGTTTCAGCCTTTAACACATCACAGCATACGCCACCTTGCGAACATTTGTCAGACTCCCACAGCCAGCATAATTTAGGTAATTTACAGAGAGTACGTGACCTAGATTCCGAACAGTCACAAGCAAACAGATTATCATACAATCCTGAACCTGTTCAGACGTGCAGAGACGATTATTTTGATTACAAGCACTTTCTATCCATGAGAAAATTTAAAGTATTTAAAAATGACAGAACACAGATTCACCCCTTGGATTGGATACAACAATTTAGCTTTGCTTTTCAACCGACTTTGCCTGTAACACACAAACTTGAATTTATTTGCAGTTTTTTGGAAGGCGAACCGGCAACTCGTATGAGACCGATCACGAGACAATGCAATTCGGTAGAAGAATTTCAGAATGCTTTTCTGTCAGCGTATTGGTCGAAGACGACACAGCGCGGAATCAAGGATCAACTAATTAGTTTACCGAATTATGAGAACTCAAATTTTTCCACTGTCACGCAATTTTTTGAACACATGGTCCAACAAAACCAGTACTTAAGTGAACCTTACAGTGAATCTGCACTTATTCAATTATGTATTTCTAAATTACCACTATCATTAAGAGTGTCACTTTTAACGGGTCAGCAGAAAGAAAATATTTCGGCATTCAGAGATCTGTTACAGCTTTTGGAAGTGCAGCAATCGGATTATTCCTTCATAAACAAAAATTTTTCATATAACAACCAAGGTCAACAAACATACAGCAATTACGATCAGCCACGCAATTTCAATAGCAAAGGTAACAGACGCTTCAGGAACGACAACCACCAGAACTTTAATAACAGACAAAATTTTAATTATCAGTATCGTCAAAATTATCAGCAACAGGTACCACATTTTGGAAACAATAGAGGCTTTTCTCCGCAACAGCAACAAAACCAGCCGGTTAGTATACCTCACCAACAATGCAGTCTGCAAGGTCAACCAAGCTATAATGTATCGCCGCCTACACGTATAGCGTCAGCTCCAACAAATAGTAACGCACAGCAACAAGGAAATAACTACGTACAGAAAACACACCATTTCAATTCCTATCGCAATGCACCGTATAGAAATGACTTTCATGACAGACGTAAAAGTAATGAGCACAGTTTTCAGCGTACGTTTAATAACAGTCGGTCTTACCAGCAGCAAAATCATCCGCAACAACAAATTATCATGAATGAACCAGACAGTAGATATCATCCCGAACGTAATACGTCAGGAAGAAATAACAGAACAGTACAAATAGTGGAAATGCCACAGCATCCTCCCGAAAATAATAGCACGTCAGATAGAATTTGACTAGATACAGTACAGGTTGCATGTTCCAGTAACGCAAGCAATACTTTTGACACGCAGAATCTTGTTCACGAAAATGTTATTACTTTTGACGGCATCCGAGACACTCTTTAGCAGGAAAGACCAGTCGTTCAAAAAACCATTTCACACCCTGTCATTGAAGTAAAGATTGGATCATCCAAATTTTCAGCAGTAATCGATTCTGGATCTCCTATGTCAGTCATAAATGAGGAAACTTTCAACGAATGTAACAAAGAGAATACCTATCCTACGTTAACCATTAGGCAAAACTAAAGTAAAAGGAGCAGTATCTGGTAAAGGAGTAGATGTAAAATTACAGACACATTTCTCATTTTGTATTGCAGGTCATACATTTCACTCAAATTTTTGGATTGTTCCCTTATTGACGACTACAACACGACGCAATTATTGACTTCCAAAACTCCTATTTAATGTTAAAGGATGAAAATGTACAATTGGCTTTAGAATTTCAGCACTCTTTATCTGCAGAAGAACAAACAATTGCCGGCCGAAGTGGCCGTGCGGTTAAAGGCGCTGCAGTCTGGAACCGCAAGACCGCTACGGTCGCAGGTTCGAATCCTGCCTCGGGCATGGATGTTTGTGATGTCCTTAGGTTAGTTAGGTTTAACTAGTTCTAAGTTCTAGGGGACTAATGACCTCAGAAGTTGAGTCCCATAGTGCTCAGAGCCATTTGAACCATTTGAACAAACAATTAATCATACAGAGGTCATTTCCGCATCACGTAACATAGACTGTCATTCCACATTGTTCACAGATACGTACGTACACAACTATAATACTCCAGACGAAGCCTACTACGACGTTATACAGATGATTTCTGATAAAGTTAAAGAGAGCAGTTGAAATACTGACGACGAACGCACGCAACTACGCAAAATTCTTTTACAGTAAGCTCCAGTTTTTGACAACGTTCCTGGTACTATGTCCGGTTTTATGTATGAATTTCAAGTTAAACAGCACGACACATTTAAAGCCAAACATTATCCCATTTCGTATATTCACAGAGAACAAGTTCAGAAAGAATTGCAAGCTATGCTTGACCAAGGAATTATTGAACCGGTAGTTAGTCCGTACATAAATCCGCTCCATATTGTTAAGAAAAAGGATGGTTCACTTCGCCTCGTACTTGATTCGCGCCACATCAATGTCATTATTATTAATGAAACAGATCGCCCTCAAACACTAGAAGAACTTCTACAGAAATTTCATGGTACTGCTATTTATTCCACATTAGATTTGAAATCGGGATTTTGGTAAATTCAACTCCATCAGGACTGCAGAAAGTACACGGCTTTTCTCTGCTTTGGTGACTGTTATCAATTTTGTAAATTACCGTTCGGTTTAACCATTTCTTCAGCAGCATTTATTCGCGGTTTGAATACTATACTTCCGACAGAACTTAAAGACAGAATCACAACGTATGTAGACGACACTCTTATTGCAGAAGCTAACTGGGTTGAACACAATCTGATTCTTGAACAACTGTTACGAACTTTTCGTGCACAAGGACACACAGTTAATCTCAGTAAATCGCACTTTGGCAAAACCTCTATAAAATTTCTTGGACATGTAATTTCAGCAGAGGGTATTGCGCCTGACCCGGAAAAACTTCAAGCTTTACGTGACATTACTGTTCCTACGACGAAGAAACAACTACGCAGCTTTTTGAGTTTAATTAACTTTTTTCGTAAATTTATTCAGTACTCTGCTTTAGATACCCCTAGATTATGTCAATTGACAGGTAAAAACAGTATTTGGTCCTGGGATAGACAAGCACATTCTGAATTTATGAACCTGAAAGAAGCTTTGTTGAATGCACCACTTTTATCACATCCAGATCTTACTAGAAATTTTTCCATTGCCACCGATAGTTCTAACACCGCTTTAGGCGTACACATTTTTCAGGAAACAGAAGAAGATGGCACTACAGTAATTAAAAACATAGCCTTGGCGAGTCGCATTCTGTCGGAATTATTCTGTTACAGAACGTGAAACATTATGTGTTGTATGGGCATTTACGAGATTTCGGCATTTTCTGTATGGAAGACACACTACCGCTTACACAGATCATAGAGCTATACAGTTTTTACTTTCCGCTAAATTTACACACGATAGATTAAGCAGATGGAAACTGTATTTGCAGGAATTTAATTTTACAATTTTTCACATTCCCGGTACACAAAATATTGTAGCAGACGAACTATCCCGTTCTCTCAGCAACAATCAGCAAGACATCGCAACCAACTTCTGCAAAGCAAATTTCAGCGTCATGTACATTCAACAAGTTGCATTTGAGAATTTCATTTCGTCGTCATTACGAGACATAGCGCAAGAGCAGAGTAAAGATAACGTGTGGAAAGAAATTAAACACTTTTGGCAAGATAGGAATAACGTTACCATTGGAAACCATTACACTGTACGCAATAACATTCTGTTTCGCCGCTCTCACCCTGACAGCAACAATTGGTTATTATGCATTCCTGACGATCTTGTTAACAAATTAATCTGGTATACTCATTTAAGTTACGCACATTACGGAGCCAGAAAATGTTTTCTTATACTGAGACAGAACTGTTATTTTAACAACATGGAGAAACGTATTCGACGAGTTTTAGCGTCGTGTAAAATCTGCCAGAAAGCTAAGTCAGATACGACTTCACATATTCCTCCATTACATCCCATTGTGCCTGTTAAATCGAGACACATGTCCGCTGTAGATATTTTTGGTCCGATTCCCAGAACTAATAGAGGTTTTTGCTACATCTTTGTCGCTGTGGAACTCACTTCGAAATTTGTTAGCTTCGCTCAGTTACGCAAAGCTACTGCTAAAACTGTTTCGAAAGCATTTGTAAAACATTTTCTATTCCATGTAGGGTACGTATTGAAAGTAATTTCTGACAATGGATCACAGTTTCGATCTGCTATATGGACACGTATGTTACGAGCTACAAACATTTCTCCGATCTATATATCGAGGTACCATGCTTCTTCGAACCCTAGTGAACGATTAATGAAAGAAATTGGTAAACTGTGTAGAATATACTGCCATAAAAGACATATTGATTGGGACACACACATACTCGCATTCCAGGATGTAATTAATTCCATACCAAATGAATCTACTAAGCTATCTCCGACTGTTATACTGAAAAATGTTGAACCACCTAACAAAATTAAAGAATTAGTAACCTTTCCTACATCTCGTTGACTACGACGCCATGAAATAATTGACATTGCGCTGAACAACTTCAAACGTGCCGCAGAGCGCCGGAGAAAACAGCAAAAACAGGTTTGTACACGCCGTGACTTTCACATTGGACAGAATATATTAGTACGCACACATTATTTATCTAACAAAGGAAAAAGTAGATGTAGTAAATTTGAGCTTCTATACGCAGGTCCATATCGAATTCGCAGCATTCCTCACCCCAATGTAGTACACGTCGAAACTCTGAGAACCAGAAAAAGTAAAGGCAATCACCATGTCTCCAATATTAAACCCTTTATTGAATGAACATACTTTATGATTTATCACACTGTAATGCCATTTCCTGATTCTTATATGACCACTTATGCAATTATATCTTTGTGATTACTTACTGATGATTATCGTATTTTTTCTTGGCAAGTGCCCGGCAAGGTGAGGTTAGCAGGTCGCTTCTCTTGTCGTTACATATCAGATCGTGCACATTTTCCATTTTTCATGTATGTATGATTGTTTTACTATTTCTATTGTATGCATTATGAAATGTTTAAGATGTAACAAACACCAGTTGACTTAGACATTTGCCTTATGATATCTCAACATCGTGACTATTTTACATTTTTTGCTACTACATTACGATACTCTGTGTACATTTTTGCACCTGAACACTGTCTATGTTTTTGACATATTACGTTTTCTGTCATGCTATGCTGTATGCTTACTTATATCACTAGAAACCAGTTTTTATTTAATGGGTATATGATTTAAATGCAAGACATTAATCATTGTTCATCATTTTCAGAAAGCAATAACGTGTCAAAGAAATAAACAAACCACAGTGGATTGCTATGAAATGGGAATTTCACCTTCGGAATGAACGAAAGAAGATGCAATACCTCGTCACGAAGAGTAAATGGATCGGAATTAACAAGCATTAACAAGAATATACTATACACATCGTATGATAGCAGTCTTAACTAATTTTTTCTCTCAGAATACGAGGCGATTGATGCAAGCTGTCAGACTGAACTACACATCTTAGTTTTAGTGATGAAATATGCCAGAAATAAGGAACTCTATCCTATGAATAGTTGTATGATGAAGTGTCTTTTTGTAGATGATAATGAATGGTGATGAATAGTGATGAAGAATATAGTAATATGAATAATGAAGTTATGGCGATATGAATAGTGAAGTTTTTGTTTACAGGTGTTGATAGTGATAAACTTTATATGGCCACTAAACACACCACTTTTAAGTTTTTCTTTGCAGATGAGGATAATGTTGAAGTTTATGTATTTATGCTATGTAGTTAGTATTTTAAACATAGCTGCACAACAGCAACGGTTCCACGTAATAAAATTATAAACAGCCGACCAGTTGCAATGGGTAAAGAAATCTTTACCTAGGTTTCAACAAATTTAAATTTGTCTTCTTCAGAAGGTGGCAATTTTACATTAGTATGACTATGATACATCAGTCCATACTAATGTAAAATTGCCACCTTCTGAAGAAGACAAATTTAAATCTGTTGAAACCTAGGTAAAGATTTCTTTACCCATTGCAACTGGTCGGCTGTTTATAATTTTATTGCTATGTAGTTATTTAAGTATTTGTTGCAGTTCGTCTTGACAGTATGTCCTATGTCGCATGGTATGATGACTGAAGGTTTTGGAAAGGACAGCCCAAGAACATATATATTTAATACACATTTCATTACCTCTTCATTCGAAGTTCACTATTTTTCAGCATAATATGCGTTTCTTCTTTCAGCTTAAGAGTCCATTTTGTATTTTTTTCCAGGAGAAGCTATTCCTTTTAATTAATGTGCTTTCAGCAGTTGGTCATTAAACCTGTTCTAGTACTTGCATTTTTTTTACCCATTTGTGTGTGTCATTCATGAATGTGATCACATGTACTCTATTCGTTTCATAACCTTGCTACAGCTGACTCATGACGAATGACGTTACTTATCCCCATTTGCAGCAATAAGTCAAAAGCAAATATTGTTATGCCCCAGCAATTAATTATCGATCCCAACGCAATACATTGCTAGCACACAAAAAAAAATGTATTACCAGTCCCAAATAATGCTACCAGTTTAAGAGATTTCTAAGTAATACTGAATGATGTTTTCTAACCACAGACTTGAGTAATAGTTACAGTATGTTACATTATAAATATGTCTTAAGTCACTTGAATGATGAGTTCTGAGTAATAGTGAATGATATTTTGTAATAATGCATGCATGCTCTACACTCTTTAACTCCTGTTTTGAAGGATGACTTCTGATGTTTTGTAACCGGCCAGTGAGTGCCAATAATTATTTTTAAATATGTCATATGTCACTTGAATGATGAAAAATGTTTTGTAATATTCAATACTTGCTGTCCAACGAATGCCACTGTTTCTTATATTTTAAATTTATATTATGTCACTTACATGCTATATATATGAATACCAGTAGCTTGATGCTACACTCATTAGCTCCTGTTTTGAATGACGACTTCCGATGGTTTGTAACTGGTCAGTGAGTGCCAATGTTCTTTGTAATCAGGTGACTTATGAACATTATTCTGTAATACTTCATACATGGTACAGAAATGTTCAGTAACTGGGCGATGAGTGCCACCAATTACTCAAATCAGTTGAAAGACTAGTGTAATTATCAATGATGACTGGCATAAGACTTAATGTCCTTCACCTTCTGACCTAATTACCGGAAATTACTGCAATATCCGATTGTCCTGTCCATCCTCATGATCATGGAGCACTATATTTGGTTTTTGCACTAATTCTACGTTGGTGTACCTTACAAGAACGTGGTGTTGACACGACATGCCGTCCACCACCTTGAGCGATGGAGATCTTATTATGGTCCCACTGTTTGGTGTACCTAATGTACTACCAAATGATAACATGGAATGTTAATACGACATTTCAGTGTCTTGGCTACACTGAATAATACTTCAGGGAAAAGAACTTCAGATTGTCTCACTTGGTATTGTGCTTCTGTAGAAAGATATGGACTTTCAGTGCAGCTGCGTGCAACCTAATGTGCTACAACCATGATGCAATCCTTCCCTTTCCTATCCTAGTTCTTGTAAGATAGTAAAAAAACTACAGTGCGTGTGCACTTTATGTCATTTGTTAATATGATTTGTACTCATTGCGTATACATTTTGTGATTTCCTGGTATGTTCTGTACTACAGTGCGTGTGCACTTTTGTCATATGTTAATATGATTTGTACTCTTTGCGTATACATTTTGTGATTTCCTGATATGTTCTGTACTACAGTGCGTGTGCACTTTTGTCATTTGTTAATATGATTTGTACTCATTGCGTATACATTTTGTGATTTCCTGATATGTTCTGTACTATAGTGCGTGTGCACTTTTGTCATTTGTTAGTATGTTTTGTACTCATTGCGTATACATTTTGTTATTGCTTGATATGTTCTGTACTCAGTGCATGTGCACAAAATTTTATTTCATGTTCTGCACTTGTATATATGTATATATTCTGTGATTGTAAACTTAGTTAATTAAGAAAAATTTGTTGCTCATGGCAAGTCCAATTGACTCACCATCGCTGCAAAATTTCTGCCCCCCCGCCCCAGTGGAGGGTTATGTAAGAGGTATGCGCTGCCTGCAATAGGCAAGGCATAGGAGGCTCTCTGACCAGAGAGCAGTATGTTGTTAGTTGTTGCTTGTCGCTAGTCTGCAGTAGTCTGCGCTAGTCTGCAGTAGTCTGCAGTAGTCTGCGCTAGTCTGCAGTAGTCTGCGCTAGTCTGCAGTAGTCTGCGCGTGTCTGCGCTTGTCTGCAGTCTGCTCTGGTCGGGACTCTGGAGGATGAGTATTATTGTATAAGGTAAAGAAGCAGCCTTGCGCATATCTAGTAATGTATGTGAACTGTCATCCAATTTTTTTTAAGAAAATGCCCTAATAATAATTTTTGTAATATAAAGTATTTTTTTTAAAAAAAACATTCATTTCAATTTAAAGAATTTATCCAATGCATGATCATTCGTTTCACGAATCACAAATGTATAGGTCAGCATTACAAGGAGCTGTGCCGAAAATTTTTTAGGTAAGTGCAGATATATTCGCCGTTTCTATTGAGGTAAGAATTTTTGCTTTTTTATTCAGAATACAGGGCCGTGGCGCAGCGCTGCTGTCGTCCTAAAATTTACCAGGTTACTGAATTTTTGTTTATTTCGGGGTTTAGGAATGTTTCTGTTTCGAGCTAACATTCAAATGAGAAAAGAATTTTGTGGGCACATTAAATGTGAATGCATTTCTGCACAGAGATTACAAATGGGAACCAATTTTCTTCAGAGGTTACATTAATTTATTCATATTTAAAATTCATTTAATAAAATACGTGTGGGGAGGTTACAACCAGACGAATGTAACCCCTATATTTGCGTGGGAGAGTAATGGTGGTGTACGCGTATGTGGGGACTTGTTTGCGCAGCAGTCGCTGACATAGTGTAACTGAGGCGGAATAAGGGGAACCAGCCCGCATTCGCCGAGGCAGATGGAAAACCGCCTAAAAACCATCTACAGACTGGCAGGTTCTCCGGACCTCGGCACAAATCCGCCAGGCGTATTAGTAGATAGAGTTACTTGTCCACTTTCGTATATTATAAATATTACTGCGACTTACAAGTCTGACGCAACTGTATCGACCGGGCAGTTAACTTTAGCGTTAAACTCCATTCCGTTTTAAATATGAAATGGCCTGAATAATTCTATTTTGCAGGAAACGTTAAATGATACATTCAACAAACCGACATTCAGCTATACGGTAGTCACACACAACACAAATGAATTAAGAAATATGTTTTCGAATTTATTAAATAAGAAACAACTGACTCTAGTAAGGTACATCCACATTTATATTCATTTGATGTATTATAAAATCTCCAGATACTGAACGTTTCTCAGCCTATTTCACGATGTATCGAATTACTAGTCAAGGCTCTGTTGGTACCTATCAATCAGTACAACATGTAAGAATGTGATCATTTGATTTTAATTAATATAGTGCTTACAATAAGGAAATAACGTATGAGTAATGTATTTATTACACCATCACCAGCATAAGATCATGTTTCTTCAGTTAAGTTGCACATTGAAGTAACAAAAGTCATGGGATAACGACATGCTCGTATACAGATGACGGTAATATCGCGTACATAAGGCACAAAAGGATAGTTCACTGGCGAAACTGTCATTGTCTTCAAGTATTTCATGCGAAAACGTTTCCGGTGTGATTATGACGTTAAGATGGGAATTAATAGATTTTGATCACGTGGTGTTTGTGGATGGGGGGATGGGATATCAATATTCCGAGACCCACAGCTCAAGTGAGTGCCGAGAACATCAAACTTCGGGCAATACCTCTCCCCATGGACAACGCTCCAACGACCATCCAGCAGTGTGGAATGGAATCCCCTGCCATACGAAGAAACAGTGGAAACATAACACTATCATCTTTTCTACTGTTTCGCACGTATTTTTCGCGTCTGACTTATGAAATTTATAACCTAAGATCAAACCTTCTCGTGACAGGAATATTCATTTCATCTCATTCAAGAGAACACATAACATCACTTGCGTCTCTGGAGATGAATTTTATTATACGGTTGGAAATCCTAACGTGATATAATACACGTACGTCCGGAATATTCGTTGCATTTCTTCATTAATATAAACGATCGTTCTAATGAATAGCTACCACAGATTGATTGTATAACAATGATTTTTATCTTGAAGGTAAGAATAAGTATTACCAATGTATTTTGCTTTCGTTTTTAAACAGATGTATATAATGTAACAGTTTTGATAGCCAGTTATTTAATTGTTTGCACTCTCATTCCATAACAGAAAAAGAAAATTCCATAGCAATTCACAAACAAATTCAGTAACCTCTGGATAAATTATGAGAGAACATTAGGATATAAGGCAAATAACTGTACTAGAAGCCAACAACATTCCACATAAGTTGAACGTGTTGGCGGGAGTGGTCTAACATTTCGTAAATGAGACAACTCTCATTCAACAATGTAGCATCATCAAAAAGTTGAGGTTGTATACGTACGTTCAAAGAAAACATATTCTTCCTTCGTGTTCGCAGTTGAAGGATATGTAAACTACATTTAGGACTGTTGGGAGTAGTTTCTGTGGTAAGGAATCTCCTTGCTCCACTTCCCTTTCAGTCCTGCCTCTCTCACTACGCTGATGAAGTGTAACCACAGCTTTCAAACTGGTGAACATATTATCTAGTGCAATAACACTGCCGGCCAGAGTGGCCGTGCGGTTCTAGGCGCTACAGTGTGGAGCCCAGCGACCGCTACGGTCACAGGTTCGAATCCTGCCTTGGACATGGATGTGTGTGATGTCCTTAGGTTACTTAGGTTTAATTAGTTTTAAGTTCTAGGCGACTGATGACCTCACAAGTTAAGTCGCATAGTGCTCAGAGCCATTTCAACCATTTGTAATAACACTGCTAGCGTCAACGACCAGTTTCTCAAGAGTTCTGAGTACAAATTACACACTAGTGTGCAGACCTTAAGGACGAAAGTAACTTTTGCGTGAGGTTTCACTGCCAACTAACATATCTCGATGAAACTGGGACCATACATATAAGGAACTGCTAGATTATAATATTTAAGATAATCAAAAGAACTACGCAATCACACGAAAAGAGATTAATTCAAAGTCAATAATTACAATGAATTCATTGCACTTTTTTCATGGCTTTCAGGCAAGACGTCGTTCTTAATAGGGTGTGTGACCACCACAGATAGCAAGGTATCCTCTGCAACGTGTCCCCAAGCTGTCTATGAGGTTGGTAACGACTTCTTATGGCAGGGATTTCCATTCCACACTGCTGGATGGTCGTTGGTGCGTGTGTACAAGCTGCATCTCGTCTCCCCAGCGCATCCCATACGTAAGTGATGATATTTAAGTTCGAGGAACTGGCAGCCCAGTCCAATCTTCGAATATCCTCTCGTTCCAACCTGTGCTCTTTGATTCGGTCGTGCGTTGTCATACGTAAAGATGAAGTTAGGGCCGGATGCATCCCTGAAAACTGGCACATGGAGGAGGACTACATAGTCACTGTACTGTTTACCAGTGAGCGCACTGTGTTCAAAGATTTGGACGTCAGCACGACCATGGAAGTCTACGCCTCCCAATACTGTAATACCTGTAATACCCCGTGTCAGGGTAATCTGCTCTCATTCGAGAAGAGCAGGCAACCTGACTCCTCTTTACTCCAGCCCCTATGATGTTACACCGTCGCAAACGGTGCCACTGATGCGCAGGTATGAACGGAACACAGTGCTCTGGTATTTGGGTAAAGATATCAAACGCATGCAGACGTTCCGCTGTGGAGCGTGAGACTGAGCGTCTTGCAGTCATGTTAAATACAGTTGCAGTTAAAAGTATTTGTTGTTGGTCCCTTCTTATCTGTTGCAATATCTAGTGGCCACTTGCTGCTGTAGCTGTCCGTAGTCGACCACCTCCTTTCCTTCATGCAGTGGTGCCTGCGGATCGGAACATTTCCCATGCACGAAAAGCAGTGATGTGAGCCGTACCAAACTTCTGAACTACACTTCTCACACGCCGTCCCTCTACCAGACTACCGATAATTCTTCCCCGTGTTCTGTCACTCAAATGTTGTCTCCGGGCAGTGTTTGTAATTACTAACGCCACCACAATGCGCCGCAACTGCTAATAGATTGACACACACTCTCTTTTCCTGTTCTTTCAGTTCCTTCGTGTTGTGATGCCAGCCCCATTCGGCCCTATAGTCAGGCTGATCTCAGATCATGTGATGTTGAACTTTCTGTACATCTACATCTACGTCATATACTGCAAGCCACCTAATGGTGTGTGGCGGAGGGTACTGTCAGTACCACTATCTGATGCCTCCAACCCTCTTCAACTCGCGAATAGTGCGTGTGTTGTTGTTATTGTTATTGTGGTCTTCAGTCCTGAGACTGGTTTGATGCAGTTCTCCATGCTACTCTATCCTGTGCAAGCTTCTTCATCTCCCAATACCTACTGCAGACTACATCCTTCTGAATCTGCTTAGTGTATTCATCTCTTGGTCTCCCTCTACGATTTTTACCCTCCACGCTGCCCTCCAATACGAAATTCGTGACCCCTTGATGCCTCAGAACACGTCCTACCAACGATCCCTTCTTCTAGTCAAGTTGTGCCACAAACTCCTCTCAATTCTATTCAATACCTCCTCAATAGTTATGTGATCTACCCATCTAATCTTCAGCATTCTTCTGTAGCACCACATTTCGAAATCTTCTATTCTCTTCTCGTCCAAACTATTTATCGTCCATGTTTCACTTCCATACATGGCTATACTCCATACAAATACTTTCAGAAACTACTTCCTGACACTTAAATCTATACTCGATGTTAACAAATTTCTCTTCTTCAGAAACGCTTTCCTTGCCATTGCCAGTCTACATTTTATATCTTCTCTACTTCGACTATCATCAGTTATTTTGCTCCCCAAATAGCAAAACTCCTTTACTACTTTAAGTGTCTCATTTCCTAATCTAATTTCCTCAGCATCACCCGACTTAATTCGACCACATTCCATTATCCTTGTTTTGCTTTTGTTGATGTTCATGTTATATCCTCCTTTCAAGACACTGTCCATTCCGTTCAACTGCTCTTCCAAGTCCTTTGCTGTCTCTGATAGAATTTCAATGTCATCGGCGAACCTCAAAGTTTTTACTTCTTCTCCATGGATTTTAATACAAACTCCGAATTTTTGTTTTGTTTCCTTTACTGCTTGCTCAATATACAGATTGAATAACATCGGGGAGAGGCTACAACCCTGTCTCACTCCCTTCCCAATCACTACTTCACTTTCGTGCCCCTCGACTCTTACAACTGCCATCTGGTTTCTGTGCAAATTGTAAATAGGATTTCGCTTCCTGTATTTTACCACTGCCACCTTCAGAATTTGAAAGAGAGTATTCCAGTCAACATTGTCAAAAGCTTTCTTTAAGTCTACGCATGCTAGAAATGTAGGTTTGCCTTTCCTTAATCTTTCTTCTAAGATAAGTCGTAAGGTCAGTATTGCCTCACGTGTTCCAGTGTTTCTACGGAATCCAAACTGATCTTCCCCGAGGTAGGCTTCTACTAGTTTTTCCATTCGTCTGTAAAGAATTCGCATTAGTATTTTGCTGCCAGGGCTTATTAAACTGATAGTTCGGTAATTTTCACCTCTGTCAGTACCTGCTTTCTTTGGGATTGGAATTATTATATTCTTCTTGAAGTCTGAGGGTATTTCGCCTGTCTCATACATCTTGCTGACCAGATGGTAGAGTTTTGTCAGGACTGGCTCTCCCAAGGCTGTGAGTAGTTCTAATGGAATGTTGTCTACGCCCAGGGCCTTGTTTCGACTCAGGTCTTTCAGTGCTCTGTCAAACTTTTCACGCAGTATCTTATCTCCCATTTCATCTTCATCTACATCCTCTTCCATTTCCATTATATTGTCCTCAAGTACATGGCCCTTGTATAGACCCTCTATATACTCCTTCCACCTCTTTAGTATATGTCATTTTACTCACCTGTTAATGGTAGTGCTACTTGGGTGTCTTCTCTGTTATGATGCAACATATATTTGTAGAGCTTTGATGTGCACAATTTTTAGATGTGTTTTATATGAGAGATATGGTGTACTATTTTCTTCCTTTCCCAACCGCTTTCTCTCTCCAACCCCCCCCCCCCCCCCAATACCTCCATTCCCCTGTTCTGGTTCCTTTTGCTAGTGTTTCTGTTTTTCTGTTTACACCATTCTGTTTTATGTAATTTGCCCCCGCCACAATGACTTTATTTAGATGGTAAATTACTATTTGTTGTGATGTTAAATTTTAAATATGTACAAAGGCTAAATATGATCTGATTTTAATGTAATAATGTTAATTTTAACCTTTATTATGAGAAGGAAAGCTGGTACCATATAGCGGACATGCTGAGTCGCAGATAGGCACAAAACAAAGATTTTCACACTTAAAACTTTCAGCCAGTGGCCTTTGTCAACAATAGACACACATAAGCACTGTGTGCCTTCAGTTGCCCGACACTGCGGCCGTGTGAGTGTGTGTGTGTGTGTGTGTGTGTGTGTGTGTGCGTGCGTGTGCGCGTGCGTGTGCGCGCGCATGCGCACTTGCGACTCAGCATCCCCACCATACGGTGAGCAGCAACCTTTCCCTCTCATAATATCGTTACATTCCATCCTGACAAAGGGTCAGCTGCCACTCCCTGCACCAAGTGCCTATCCGCTGCAGATCTTCCTGCATTTCGCTGCAATTTTCTAATGCTGCAACTTCTCTGTATACCACAGCATTATCCCCGAAAAACCGCATGGAACTTCCGACAGTATTTACTGGGTCATCTATATTTACTGTAAAAAGCATTGGTCCCATAACACTCCCCTGTGGCACGCCAGAGGTCTGTAGATGTCTTTCCATTGAGAACAAGTCACTCAAACTTACATCAAGCTGAACTTGCTTCCAAGGTTAAAATTAAATCGAACAATGGAATAGGGCGTAGGCAGAAAGATTGTCAGCAAGCCTCAGTTTTTTTTCTTTTTTTGGTCATCAGTCTACTGACTGGTTTGATGCGACCCGCCACGAATTCCTTTCCTGTGCTAACCTCTTCATCTCAGAGTAGCACTTGTAACCTACGTCCTCAATTATTTGCTTGACGTATTCCAATCTCTGTCTTCCTCTACAGTTTTTGCTCTCTACAGCTCCCTCTAGTACCATGGAAGTCATTCCCTCATGTCTTAGCAGATGTCCTATCATCCTGTCCCTTCTCCTTACCAATGTTTTCCACATACTCCTTTCCTCTCCGATTCTGCGTAGATCCTCCTCATTCCTTACCTTATCAGTCCACCTAATTTTCAACATTCGTCTATAGCACCACATCTCAAATGCTTCGATTCTCTTCTGTTCCGGTTTTCCCACAGTCCATGTTTCACTACCATACAATGCTGTACTCCAGACGTACATCCTCAGAAATTCCTTCCTCAAATTATGGCCGGTATTTGATATTAGTAGATTTCTCTTGGCCAGAAAGGCCTTTTTTGCCATAGCGAGTCTGCTTTAGATGTCCTCCTTGCTCCGTCCGTCATTGGTTATTTTACTGCCTAGGTAGCAGAATTCCTTAACTTCATTGACTTCGTGACCATCAATCCTGATGTTAAGTTTCTCGCTGTTCTCATTTCTACTAGATCTCATTACCTTCGTCTTTCTCCGATTTACTCTCAAACCATACTGTTTACTCATTAGACTGTTCATTCCGTTCAGCTGATCATTTAATTCTTCTTCACTTTCACTCAGGATAGCAATGTCATCAGCGAATCGTATCATTGATATCCTTGTATTTTAATTCCACTCCTGAAACTTTCTTTTATTTCCATCATTGCTTCCTCGATGTACAGATTGAAGAGTAGGGGCGAAAGGCTACAGCCTTGTCTTACACCCCTCTTAATACGAGCACTTCGTTCTTGATCGTCCACTCTTATTATTCCCTCTTGGTTCTTGTACATATTGTATATGACCCGTCTCTCCCTACAGCTTACCCCCACTTTTTTCAGAATCTCGAACAGCTTGCACCATTTTATATTGTCGAACGCTTTTTCCAGGTCGACAAATCCTATGAAAGTGTCTTGATTTTTCTTTAGCCTTGCTTCCATTATTAGGCGTAACGTCAGAATTGCCTCTCTCGTCCCTTTACTTTTTCTAAAGCCAAACTGTTCGTCACCTAGCGCATTCTCAATTTTCTTTTCCATTCTTCTGTATATTATTCTTGTAAGCAGCTTTGATGCATGAGCTGTTAAGCTGATTGTGCGATAATTATCGCACTTGTCACCTCTTGCCGTCTTCGGAATTGTGTGGATGATGCTTTTCCGAAAGTCAGATGGTATGTCGCCAGACTCATATATTCTACACACCAACGTCAATAGTCGTTTTGTTGCCACTTCCCCCAATGATTTAAGAAATTCTGATGGAATGTTATCTATACCTTCTGCCTTATTTGACCGTAAGTCCTCCAAAACTCTTTTAAATCCCGATTCTAATACTGGATCCCCTATCTCTTCTAAATCGACTACTGTTTCTTCTTCTATCACATCAGACAAATCTACACACTCAGAGGCTTTCAATGTATTCTTTCCACCTATCTGCTCTCTCCTCTGCATTTAACAGTGGAATTCCCGTTGCACTCTTAATGTTACTTCGTTGCTTTTAATGATACCAAAGATTGTTTTGACTTTCCTGTATGCTGAGTCTTCCATCCGACAATCATATCTTTTTCGATGTCTTCTCATTTTTCCTGAAGCCATTTCGTCTTAGCCTCCCTGCACCTACTATTTATTTCATTCCTCAGCAACTTGTATTTCTGTAGTCCTGATTTTCCCGGAACATGTTTGTACTTCCTCCTATCATCAATCAACTGAAGTATTTCTTCTGTTACCCATGGTTTCTTCGCAGCTACCTTCTCTGTACCTATGTTTTCCTTCCCAACTTCTGTGATGGGCCTTTTTAGAGATGTCCATTCCTCTTCCACTGCATTGCCTACTGCGCTATTCCTTATTGTTGTATCTATAGCGTTAGAGAACTTCAAACGTATCTCGTCATTCCTTAGTACTTCCGTATCCCACTTCTTTGCGTATTGATTCTTCCTGACTAATGTCTTGAACTTCAGCCTACTCTTCATCACTACCATATTGTGATCTGAGTCTATATCTGCTCCTGGGTACGCCTTACAGTCCAGTATCTGATTTCGGAATCTCTGTCTGACCATGATGTAATCTTATTGAAATCTTCCCGTATCTCCCGGCCTTTTCCAAGTATACCTCCTCCTCTTGTGATTCTTGAACAGGGTATTCACTATTACTAGCTGAAACTTGTTACAGAACTCAGTTAGTCTTTCTCCTCTTTTATTCCTTGTCCCAAGCCCATATTCTCCTGTAACCTTTTCTTCCACTCCTTCCCCTACAACTGCATTCCAGTCGCCCATGACTATTAGATTTTCGTCCGCCTTTACATACTGCATTACCGTTTCAATATCCTCATACACTTTCTCTATCTGTTCATCTTCAGCTTGTGACGTCGGCATGTATACCTGAACTATCGTTGTCGGTGTTGGTCCGCTGTCGATTCTGATTAGAACAACCCGGTCACTGAACTGTTCACAGTAACACACCCTCCGCCCTACCTTCCTATTCATAACGAATCCTACACCTGTTATACCATTTTCTGCTGCTGTCGATATTACCCGACACTCATCTGACCAGAAATCCTTGTCTTCCTTCCACTTCACTTCACTGACCCCTACTATATCTAGATTGAGCCTTTGCATTTCCCTTTTCAGATTTTCTAGTTTCCCTACCACGTTCAAGCTTCTGACATTCCACGCCCCGACTCGTAGAACGTTATCCTTTCGTTGATTATTCAATCTTTTTCTCATGGTAACCTCCCCCTTGGCAGTCCCCTCACGGAGATCCAAATGGGGGACTATTTCGGAATCTTTTGCCAATGGAGAGATCATCATGACACTCCTTCAATTACAGGCCACATGTCCTGTGGATACACGTTACGTGTCTTTAATGCAGTGGTTTCCATTGCCTTCTGCATCCTCATGTCGTTGATCATTGCTGATTCTTCCGCCTTTAGGGGCAATTTCCCACCCCTAGGACAAGAGAGTGCCCTGAACCTCTATCCGCTCCTCCGCCATCTTTGACAAGGCCGATGGCAAAATGAGGCTGACCTCTTATGCCGGAAGTCTTTGGCCGACAATGCTGATTATTTATCAAAATTTTGGCAGTGGCGGGGAACGAACCCGGAACCGAAGACGTTTCGATTACGTATCAAAGACGCTACCCCTAGACCACGGGTCTAATTTCTCGACTTTGCTCCTCGTGATCAATACGCGGGACGTTTGTGGGGGAAGGTAATACGTTGGCCGACTCCTGAAAAATGCTGTCCCGAAATTTCAATAGTAAATCTCACCGTGTGCACAACGCCTCTCTTGTAACGTCTGGGAGTGGAATTTTTTTAGCATCTCCGTAGCGCTCTCTCGCCAGCTAAACGACCCAGTGGCGAAACGCGCCGCTCTTCATCGGCTCTTCTCCATCTCCTCTATCAGTCCTACCTGATAGGGATCCCAGATCGATGAACAGTACTCAAGATCGGGCGAACGAGCGTCTTATAAGCCACTTCTTTCGTGCATGAGTTACATTTCTTTAAGATTCTTCCGATGGATCTGAAGCTGGTGTCTGCTTTTCCCACTACCTGTTGGGTGTGTGGTCATTCCACCGTGCAGGATTGGAAGAAAGCTGACAAATACTCTCACACTTCCTTTCATTTCCAAAGAGTAATTAATTTGTTATGTTACTTTATCTATCTCGTCCTTACGTTCTGCGCAGCAGGGTGTTTGAACTTACTATCCATTTCGTAATGATTAACCGCTGAGTTTCATCTTCTGGTTACATTGCATGACGAACATCGATATGTTGTACCGTGCCGAAATCGTGGAAACGGCTGCTTTTAATTGGTGTTGAAAAGCGGTCGACATACATGGTAATGTTTAAGAGAAATCGTTCTTTTCTGAACATTTCTTCAAGGGTGTCAACTTTGAGGCGTCATAAAAGTCTGACCGTAATTAGGAGAAAAATGTCCTATGCATAGTATAAAGGTACAACCGCTCCTTTCATACTAATAAAAGTGGATATGCATTTACTTTTACATCTACGTATATACTTCACATATTATCGTACGGTGCGTGGCGGGGAGTACCTAGTACACTACTAGTCATTTCCTTTCCCGTTCCACTGGCAAACGGAGCGACGGAAAAACGACTATTTACATGCATCCATACGACCTCTAATTTATCTTACTTTATATTTGTGGTCTTTACGAGAACTGCACATTGGCGGCACTAGAATCATTCGGCAGTCAGCTTCAAATATCGGTTCCCTAAATTAGGCCGTCAGTGTTCATTAAAAACAATTCCGTCCAGGGATTTCCATTTGAGTTGCCAAAACATCACCGTAATACTTGCATGTTCTTCCAGTCGACCGGTAACAAATCTAGCGTTCTGCCTCTGGACTGCTTCGGCGTCTTCCTTCATTCCGACCTGTTGGGGATTCCAAACACCAGAGAAGTATTCAATAGTGGGGCGCACTGGTGTTCTATAAGCGGTCTTCTTTGCGGATGATTCACAGTTTGCTAAAACTTTCACAATAAACTGAAGTCGATTGTTCGCGTTCCCTACTGCAGTGTATATACGCTTCTTCCATTTCATATTGCTTTGCAACGATACGCCTAATTGTTTCAGCGATCTGACTGTGAGCAGCAACACATTCCCAACAATGTATTCCTAACTTACGAGATTGTTTTTCCTACTCGTCTGCATTAATATACATATTTCTGAATTTTGAGCTACCAGCCATTCACTATACCAACTACAAACTTTGCCTAAGTCATCTTGTGTCCTCCTACACTCACTCAACGACAACACCTTACCGTACACCACAGCATCCTCAGCAAACAGCCGCAATGTGGTGTTCACCGTCTCCATTAGATCATTCATGTATATAGAGCGGTCATACCACACTTCCCTTGGGCACTCCTGACGATACCCTCGCCTCTGATGTAGATTCCGGCAGTTCGCCTAGCGACAATGCATATAAACGAGACTAAAAGTGTAAATCCAAGCTATGTTGTAGCTTCCCTCAGATCTTATGTTTTATGCATTTATATCCACATAAAGTGTTAATACAACAACACTTTTAATTTACTATTAATGCGTCTTTATGTGCTCTATGCTCGCGCATGCTACGACGCCGAAATTCTGGAATAGAATTTTCACTTCATTGCTCATCGTAGCAGTGTTTATATCGGGGCGTCTGGCTCCCATAGGTTGTTGTATACCCGTGTGAGCAGTGTTCGTGACATAATTAGTTGACTTGTCTCTGTGTGAAACCATGAATCATTTACGACGTTGAAAGAAGTCTATACCCATGACTGTTCGTGCTTACTTTGAGGCGGAACAGGAACAGGGCATGATCAGTTCCGAATCACACCCAGTAAATAGAAGTTCTGTAAGTCTGGCTATTACTGAAATCACAGTGAAGCAAATGTTGAGAGAAAAAAGATAAACTTCATGTTCTGTTTCACTAAGAAAGATTCCGGCAAGCGACAGAAGCTTCTATTGGACGAGTTTACACAGGGAGTCGTTGGAAGGAAAATCTATGATTTCTCTGCGAAAAAGGGGTTTTGCACCCGTAACAGCCGTATTGGAGAAGTCGAAGACTGCTGTGGAAGACCTTCCTGATATGTGTGAAACTACCCTTTGACGAACCAGGTTTAAATTGTAAGACATTTCCAGGGGAAGATGTGGACTCTGACCACAATCTATTGGTTATGAACCATAGATTAAAACTGGAGAAACTGCAAAAAGGTGGGAATTTAAGGAGATGGAACTTGGATAAACTGACTAAACCAGAGGTTGTACAGAGTTTCAGGGAGTGCATAAGGGAAAAATTGACAGGAATGGGGGAAAGAAATACTGTAGAAGAAGAATGGGTAGCTTTGAGAGATGAAGTAGTGAAAGCAGCAGAGGATCAAGTAGGTAAAAAGACGAGGGCTAGTAGAAATCCTTGGGTAACAGAAGAGATATTGTATTTAATTGATGAAAGGAGAAAATATAAAAATGAAGTAAATGAAGCAAAAAGGAGTACAACCGTATCAAAAAAGAGATCGACAGGAAGTGCAAAATGGCTAAGCAGGGATGGCTAGAGGACGAATGTAAAGATGTAGAGGCTTATCTCACTTGTGGTAAGATAGATACTGCCTACAGGAAAATTAAAGAGACCTTTGGAGAAAAGAGAACCACTTGTATGAATATCAAGAGATCAGATAGAAACCCAGTTCTCAGCAAAGAAGGGAAAGCCAGTCCTGACAAAACTGTACCATCCGGTGAGCAAGATGTATGAGACAGGTGAAATACCCTCAGACTTCAAGAAGAATATAATAATTCCAATCCCAAAGAAAGCAGGTACTGACAGATGTGAAAATTACCGAACAATCAGTTTAATAAGTCATGGATGCAAAATACTAATGCGAATTCTTTACAGACGAATGGAAAAAGTGGTAGAAGCCGACCTCGGGGAAGATCAGTTTGGATTCCGCAGAAATGATGGAACACGTAAGGCAATACTGACCCTACGACTTATCTTGGAAGCTAGATCAAGGGAAGGCAAACCTATGTTTCTAGCATTTGTAGACTTAGAGAAAGCTTTTGACAATGTTGACTGGAATACTCTCTTTCAAATTCTGAAGGTGGCAGGGGTAAAATACAGGGAGCGAAAGGTTATTTATAATTTGTACAGAAACCAGATGGCAGTTATAAGAGTCGAGGGACATGAAAGAGAAGCAGTGGTTGGGAAGGGAGTGAGACAGGGTTGTAGCCTCTCCCCAATGTTATTCAATTTGTATATTGAGCAAGTAGTGAAGGAAACAAAAGAAAAATTCGGAGTAGGTATTAAAATCCATGGAGAAGAAATAAAAACTTTGAGGTTCGCCGATGACATTTTAATTCTGGCAGAGACAGCAAAGGACTTGGAAGAGCAGTTGAACGGAATGGATAATATCTTGAAAGGAGGATACAAGATGAACATTAACAAAAGCAAAACGAGGATAATGGAATGTAGTCTAATTAAGTCGGGTGATGCTGAGGGAATTAGATTGGGAAATGAGACACTTAAAGTAGTGAAGGAGTTTTGCTATTTGGGGAGCAAAATAACTGATGATGGTCGAAGTAGTATAAAATGTAGACTGGCAATGGCAAGGAAAGCGTTTGTGAAGAAAAGAAATTTGTTAACATGGAGTATAGATTTAAGTGTCAGGAAATCGTTCTGAAAAAATTTGTTTGGAGCGTAGCCATGTATGGAAGTGAAACATGGACGATAACTAGTTTGGACAAGAAGAGAATAGAAGCTTTCGAAATGTGGTGCTACAGAAGAATACTGAAGATTAGATTAGTAGATCATATAACTAATGAGGAGGTATTGAATAGGAATGGGGATAAGAGAAGTTTGTGGCACAACTTGACTAGAAGAAGGGATCCGTTGGTAGGACATGTTCTGAGGCATCAAGGTATCACCGATTTAGTATTGGAGGGAAACGTGGAGGGTAAAAATCGTAGAGGGAGACCAAGAGATGAATACACTAAACAGGCTCAGAAGGATTATAAAATAAATAAAAATAAAATGGAATAAAATATTAAAGATTAATTATTCTGTATGTATGATGATTGGTTGTAATTGGTATTTGCTTATCTGGAACGTGGACGTTTAATTATTCGGTATCAGACGCTTGACAATGGCTATTTGGAAAAGGCAATGTAACTCGTAGTTGACCGTGAAATAAAACTGAAATAATCGGACTTCGTAATTAAATCGTTTCCAAAGACTGCTGCGGTAGGTACGGACTCATGATCTAATCTCAATATTACAATGATTTGCCAGCCATGCCAATACGACGTACAGAGGTGATTGTCTACTAAACATAAAAAGTTACACAGTTAGTCAAATCAGATATATTCAATGAAATAGCCTACAGTTGATAATCCTACTTACTTTTATAAATATAAATTCATTACAGAATCGAGTGCCTAGTGTGGTTGCAACTCGCAGTATTCTTCTATAACATGAAAATATTGCAGTGTGCCAGACAATAAAATAAAATACGTGCTTCTCGCACCACTTCTACCTGAGCTCTCTCTTCTCTTAAACAGACATAAGAGTAACGTAATTATTCTTTTGTCTTTATCAGCGACACAGCGCTGCAGTTGTGTGCCATAGGCTTTATTTATTAGTCACTGATTATTTATTTAATTAATATTTCGCGTTTCCGCGGAAACTCACGCTCGGCATGCAAATGTGCCTTTATATTGCCCCCTGAATTGCGAGGCGAAAGGACACACCTGCAGGCGAGCAATTCGCTTAAAGGCACAAGAAAATTTAAGTTATCTACAACTATTCACATGACTTACATTACACACATTATATACAAAATTTGAATGACGCGGGTGCGCCGTAAAAGTTCTTATGTTGGCAGATAGAGTGCGCGCATGCGCAGAAGCGTCTGTGTGACTCCGGCAGTGCCGTTATATCATACAGTTAGATCACGCGGCACAGTAATGCAGTTCATATTGTTCGTGTGCGCGCGTATCTTAGTCGTTGCACAAAGAAAATATTCAACCAAGATTACATATGAAGACTACATTCTATAACAGGTAACTTACTTTCAAATTTACAATATTTGCTGTATCACAATACAACTCAGATTGTTGAATGTTCTTAGTTACATAGTATTGTTTTGAAATACTTCAAAGAAAAATGTCCGTATGTTTCAGGTGCGTCGACCTATTGACATCGTGTCGTTATTACAGTTCATATTCATCTGCTGCACAATAATTTTTTCACAGGTTAGTATCATCGTTGTATAACAACGTGATTAAAACATGAGCGTTTCCATTTCCATTTCCATTATAGTCGTTGTGGTGCAGTTCGTTGTGACAAAAAAAACATTGTTTATTACAGATTTGACGTGACCCGTTAGTAATTGGTCCACGTGCAGTTCGTTTTTTACATTCCGTGGAAGCTTGGTTGCAGAACCTCGGGCGGTACATAGCTGGCGTGGATCCTTGGACAGTCCAGGTAAGAGTGTCCGTCACATTTCGAGAACATTTCATTCCCTGAAGTTCCAACCAAAATTCTTCCACCCGTCGTGTTGTTTTCTGGACAGGCACTTTGTGTCCGTTTAATCCAGTTAACATCTTGAAGTTAGGTACTGTAGTATTGTCACTAGACGATGCACGAATTATGCACTTCACATTTTCAGTTTTTTGCTGAATATAGCTCACCTAAATGTTCGTAGTTATTAATCAAAGAAATGGTTCATCGCGTTTACATAGGTACGATGCATAATGAATGTCATTAACAGTTTCTTTCACATAGGTTTCTGCGTAGTCGCAGAGTTAGTAATGTTCATTAATGTCCGTGAACAATGGTTCACTATGCAATGTCCTTTTGGCACTCGTTTTGTTCAAATTTCTTTTACATAGTAACAGTTACATTATACATCATTGAAAGAGAAGAAGAAAAAAAAATATAAGTAATCATACATATACACGTCACATATTTCTTAGCATAAATATAATACAGTTGCACATAAACATGTTTACATCATTATTACATAGCTATGGGTTATTACATTGTGTCACATTTGATTACATGAATTGCAGATAATTACGTCCTCTTTAAGGGTTTTGCTGGGATTTTAGCGATGTTTATTTTGTGATGTCATCTGAAATTAAGATAGGTTAGACACAACATTCATTACATCAGTAGGCAAGACCAGGCATTTTCACTACTCAATAAATATTCAAAATAGTAAGAGAGAAAATGTTTGATTCCTCGCGTTTTATGCGTGTGTGTATAGTGTCTGTGTGGCCTTGACTACTGATAGATGCTTTTCGTGTTGAGAGATGTGCGTCTAATCTATTTCTCAAAGTAAAAGTTCGCTTCACAGATGACGTCTGTCGGTTCGTCAGGTGTCACACCAAGTCAGTGATACCCACAGTCACAAATGTTCCGTAAAAAAAATTAATATATCATTCACTGCTACGTAAACATAAATTTTATTTTAATATTCCGTCTTCCAGGTGGTGGCGCGCGCTGAAAGAAGAGTTCTGCCTTCAACTGCGTCACTGGAACCGCTGAAATGAAAATTTCTATACTACTTACTATCTGTGTTGTAGCAACAGAGTTTTTTGGAGTTGCTTAGCAATGTTTTGATGGATGTGACTTTGATATTATTCCGCATGAAATGCTCTAAGATCTCGGTGTGCGTATAGCCCAAGGAATGATTTTAACTGCTTTTTAGTTCGAGGACTAGGAAAGTTGACTCCAGCTTGTGCAAATTTTTCTAAAATTCTTTGAAGTGTGTCAAGGTGTTCATTCCAAGACTGTGTAGCTATCAGTATATCATCAACATAGTGTGTGACTGTTCCAACTAAATCATCGCCAAGCACGGTATCCAGGGCTGTAATGAATACCCCAGAACTGACATTCAGTCCGAAAGGTAGAACACAAAACTGATAGGTTCGCCCCCCGAACATAAATGCAGTATATTTCCGAGAATCAGGAGTGATACTCACCTGCCAAAATTAATTAGCGAGATCTATTGTGGAAAAATACTTTGCATCTAGAAATTTCTGTAATTGCTCTTCTAAATTTTCGGGTTTTGTGTGAACTGGTAAAATTATTTCATTAATTGCTCGTGCGTCTAACACTAACCTGATGCTTCCATTTGATTTTTTGACAACAAGTAGAGGACTACAGTAAGGTGAGGTGGATGGTTCAATGACCTTCCAGTCTAACATTTGTTTTAATTCTTGCCACACAGCAGGTCGTTGAGATAACGGTACGTTATATGTCTTGTGGTAGAAGATCTTGTGAGGCTTAACTTCAATCTTGTACGCATACGTGTTGATAACACCTATTCGTTTGGCAAAAACTTGTAAATATTTGGATAACACTTCCTGTAGTTTTATACGTTCATGTGCACTGAGAGCTGTAGCTTCATTTATCTTATGATCAAGCAATGTTTTCAAGTCCATTAGCTCTGTGTCAAATGAGTGTGTGTGCGTGTCTTGAATGTCATTGTCAAGTACTAACTGAACCTTGTACCCTGTACAGTGTTTGTCATGCTTAAGGGTTCTCCTGTCCAAATCAATAATAATTACACTGCCTTTATCATTTAAAATACATTTACCTTTGGAGAAGTCTATAATGCAGTCCTTCTCGCTCATAATATCTATTCCTAATATGCAATTTGTCACAAGGTTTTGTACAACCAGGAATGGCCATTGTACGGTTCCATTACCTATTTTAATGTTTACAAAAACTTGCTTCGTAACCCTACATGACTTATTACCTAGTGCAGTAGTTATTTTACAGTTTTGGGCAGGAAACTCAGGCACAGGTTCCAATTCACACATCTTTTTATAGAAATTAAAAGACAAAACGCTCACAGCTGCACCTGTATCTAGAATAATAGTAGTTGGAATCCCACCTACTACACCAGTGGTAGATGCTAAAACAATTTCATTTGTGTTTGAACGACATTGTGTACTGTCTTGTAAAAGTTCATCTGATATATTGTTATTGTGGTTGTATCTTATAAATAAAACAGGTAATTTTTGTTTAGAATTATTCGGCATATCATTATTCTGATGTTCAACTGTGGTGTCAAATAACTGATTAACATTGAAGTCGCCCCCCAAGAATTCCTCAGCCACGACCTGGGGCATAGAAGTGACTGTTTCTAGTTTGTTGGATTAGCATTTGTACTAGGTACTGACACAGATTGAGGTTGTGTGTCAGGTGTCATTTCTATTATATTCACATTCGGATATTGCCTATTGTGATCTCCAAACTTTTGCGGTTGTTGTTGCTGTTGCGCATTATAACTTACCTGTCGGTCATAAGGTATGCTCTAATTTTGTCCTGGTGGCTGCTGTGGTAAAGCAGTGTTTGAATGAAAGTACTGATCGTTACGAGTCCAGCCTTGACGCTGTCTTGGCTCGTAGTTATTATTATTTCTGTTTCTGTTTGTGTTTTTGTTGTTGCCTATGTATCCGTTGTTACCGTTGTATTTATTACCGCGGTGCCTTTTGTATGGATTGCCGTATGAAGTGTTATTACTGTTGTAACTATTGTTTGTATTGGAATACGCGTGTTGATTTTGATTTCCGTATTGAGACGGCATGTGAGTTTGCTGTTTTTGTTGTACCGCGTATCCAACTGTGGGCGCGCCAGAATTGAGTTGGCAAGCCTGCATGTTTTGCATTCCACTAGTGTAAACATTGTGGCTGCTGTTTTGCCGCGCGAAGCGCTGATCTTCAAGTAACATGTCAACCGAATCAAAAGCTGTTAAAAAATAATCTGAATCGTCATCCGGGATATGTAGGAGTTTTTCTTTAATGTTGAAAGGCAATTTGGCCTTCAACGCACGGAGTATATCGCGTGTTGCGACTGGTTCGTCTAAAAAGTGTCCCATGTTCAAGTATTTTTCAAAATATCTGCGTAAGTTGCCATTTTTTCCGTTAAAAGTTTCAGGTTCTAGAATTTGTCTTCTGAGTCGCTCCTGGACGGATTGCGACCAGAATTTGTTCAGAAAAGCACGCTCAAACTCACTGTACGTGGTACATACGTCAGCTTGACTGTATGCCCAGACAGCTGCATCGCCTTGGATGTAACCGACAATAAATGAAATCTTTTTCCGGTCACTCCAAGTGCGTGGAAATGCGTTACTAAAAGATTTAAGAAAAATCACCGGATGAATGGTTCGTTTTTCTGGGATAAAAATCTGAAATTGCCTGTGTTTCATTAAGCTTTCTTCTTCCTTCGCATTGTGATATGGATTTGTTCCACTGTAATTACTGCAATGTTCAGCTGGCGAGTAATTACAATAATGTTGCTGTGGTTTACCATGATAATAGCTTGTGTTTGTGTTTGTACATCGTGGTATGTGTTGTAGTCGTGGTGTGTTTTGTTCTTGTGTGTTTGTCGTGTGCGGTATGTGTGTGTCATACTCGAATGTATATTGGTTCCTGAACTGTACATTTTGACTGATATTTTCGTTACATTCAGACTGTGGTCGATCGGTGAATTGTGTCATTGGCCCAGTGACGGATTGTACTGCGTCACTGATCAGCTGTTTGTTATTAGTAATGTATTGCGCTACGGAGTCGTGCACAATTGTTGGTAAATTTTCACGTAGGCATCTATCAAAATGTTTGTCTTTGTTCACTACCCAATCATGAAATTCTTTATTAATGTTTTGAAAATGAGCTGTAGCATCAGATTGTAAGATGTCAGTCAGGTGTTGTTCAACATTGTCAAATTTATTCTGTACGTCAGTAATTCGTTTTTCAAGGTTGTCGTGTACTGAAGGATATGTTTGAATTTGTTCAGTAAGAACTTCACACGTGACATTAAGATTTTTTACTTGTGTCTGTAAAAGTGCTACGTCAGTTGTAGTCTTTTCTTGTGTCGTATTAAGCTGGGAAAATTTAGTACTGAGTTCAGTCATCTGTTTGGTCAGTGTGGCGTCTATAAGTTCCACACGTTTACATAAAGTGTCATTACTCGTCTTGAGTGCTATGAGGTCAGATTTAATTTCGTCATTTTGTGTCTGTAAGGTTGCCATGTTTTCGGCGTTCTGTTTCATTATCATTTGTAACATGTCGGCAATGTTTACCGTTTGCAACGTCTGTGCCCCCGCCGCGTCATTAGACGTGACGTCATGCATTAACATGGGCTCTGACTGAGACTTTGAAATTTTTGTGGTGGACGGCCTATTGTCAAAATTTCCGTCAACACTTGCGTCAATGTTTGATAAATCGTCACTACCGGTTGCTGTCGTAAAGTCATTTTCTAACATTTGTCTCTCGTCCGAGTCGGATTGTGTCTGAATAGTACGTCTTTGCTGTTCCATTTTTGCGTATTGATTTCTAGTCATTACCATGCCACACGTGATTTATGTTTCAAGAAAATATTTGACACTGATTTTAAAATGAAATGCAGTTGAGCATGAATCGCTCGTAGCAACAATGGCTGTCCCGTTAATTTAAAAATATAAACTGAATTTGAGATTATTGGTAATGGCTGGTGGCCATGTTACATCATATCGTACAGAAGTCGGCCATATTGTACACTCGTGTATTGGTATTGTTGGATACGTTATTGTTTAGGGAAAAGTGCTAAGAATGAAATTTGTTACTGAAAACTGTTATGCGCGAAAGAAACACTACAGAATTTACTGAAAAGCTAATACACTGAATTATACGTCTGGTCAAGCCTGCTAATGCAAAGATGCTGCGTCTTACCTTATTTTGCTGGAAGCTTCATTGCGTCTTCCGGCAAAACTTTAGAATTGGAAAATATCTTCAGATTTTCATTATCTCTCATACATTCACGTCCAGGTCCAGAAAGTTGATTTTTGACATGAAACAAAAAGAACAATGTAACAAATGACAAAATAACAAGTCCGACACGCAGTCGCCAATATAAAATAAATAAAAATAAAATTTGGAATAAAATATTAATGATTAATTATTCTGTATGTATGATGATTGGTTGTAATTGGTATTTGCTTATCTGGAACGTGGACGTTTAATTATTCGGTATCAGACGCTTGACAATGGCTATTTGGAAAAGGCAATGTAACTCGTAGTTGACCGTGAAATAAAACTGAAATAATCGGACTTCGTAATTAAATCGTTTCCAAAGACTGCTGCGGTAGGTACGGACTCATGATCTAATCTCAATATTACAATGATTTGCCAGCCATGCCAATACGTCGTACAGAGGTGATTGTCTACTAAACATAAAAAGTTACACATTTAGTTAAATCAGATATATTCAATGAAATAGCCTACAGTTGATAATCCTACTTACTTTTATAAATATAAATTCATTACAGAATCGAGTGCCTAGTGTGGTTGCAACTCGCAGTATTCTTCTATAACATGAAAATATGGCGGTGTGCCAGACAATAAAATAAAATACGTGCTTCTCGCACCACTTCTACCTGAGCTCTCTCTTCTCTTAAACAGACATAAGAGTAACGTAATTATTCTTTTGTCTTTATCAGCGACACAGCGCTGCAGTTGTGTGCCATAGGCTTTATTTATTAGTCATTGATTATTTATTTAATTAATATTTCGCGTTTCCGCGGAAACTCACGCTCGGCATGCAAATGTGCCTTTATAGGATGTAGGTTGCAGTAGGTACTGGGAGATGAAAAAGCTTACACAGGATAGAGCAGCATGGAGAGCTGCATCAAACCAGTCTCAGGACTGAAGACCACAACAACAACAACAACCCTTTGACCTACAATTCGTAAATTCGGCTTCTAAAACGAAAAAGTTTAACATAAAACCTGGGCTGATAAAAAATAGCTGCGGGAAATAAGACACTTGCCTAACGCTGTATGGACTATTTATTACATCGATGAGACTTGGTGTGAGGTAAATCATACCGGAAAGTTCAAATGGCATGAAAAATGCCTTATGCGTCAGAAGATACAAACAGTTTCCACCAAGGAAGCATACTAGTGTTGACTGGCTGGAAAGTAGGAATTCAAATACCGTCCTGTTCTATAAAATAGATTATAATGTGTCACATTGGGAGGAAAGAAGAGGTCGTGCTAAATGCTTCTTCTTTTTTATCCGGCAAAAAGGAGGTGCAGATAACCATTCTGAGATGAATGCCAGACACTACGAAGAGTGCTTTTGGAGGGTTCTAGAAAAATTACCAAACAGATCTGCGATTATTTTCAACTGCGCTCCATATCACATGATGCTAAATTATCACGAAAACCATCTATGAAATGGAGAAAGGATTCAGTGACTGAGTAGCTGGGAAACAGTAACACAGATCTACCATCCAGTGCCACATCTTATGAGGAATTTACCACAGCTGGCGTACTGGACCACACACGACTGCAGTCCTGGTCACAGAACACCATTTGGAAAGCGTATTGCTTTTAGCGGGCATGGAAATTAAGCTTGTGTGGTTCCCTTTGGCGCACTGAGAGTTCAGTGCCATTGTACTTAGGTGAACATTTATCAAGATTAAGTGAAAAATGAGAACAAGAATTTTAGTGTCAATGATACTGTACAGCAGTGTCACTCGACTCTGAGAAGTGTTACCAGAATAGTGTGGAAGAATTCAGTTGTACCTGTACACGAACTTGATAACAGTTATCCACAAAGAGCCCACTGTCTTGACATAGCAACAGTACCGTTGCTGGTACAAGCTGATGACGGCAGTAGTGGCAGCGAGATCTCAGCCATTAGAGAAAGCGATTAAGGTATCTTTCATTTCATTCAGATTCTTTCCCACAAAATGTGTTCGATTTTTTGATTATTCATTTACTGTTAAAAAGTACAATGCATTTCGTTGTTCATTTACGAGTACTGAGAGCTGCTTGGATATCGAGTGTTCACTGACAATTTCGCATGTAATTTCCCTCTACTCCCAACAGCAAATTAACGTGATAATACTGTATTGGAACTCGACTATGAAGTTGCCATTCTTCGCTGATGAATAGGCACATATAGAGCTTTGCAAGAGTGGTGGCGTGCCGCTATGACAAATTAACTCCACTACAGTCTCGTATGTATTGCAGCTACTAATAACATTACTTTACAAACTCTTAACTAAGGAGTAATGAGATACAACGTAACCCACAAAAGTTGAAGCTTTACACTCGTACTTTCTCCGCCGCAAAAGAAACAAAAACGGTAATATCAATAGCAGTGTCTCGCGTTTGAAACCATAGCGATCAAAAACAGAAAATAATGAATATCTATATGCAAATTGTTGTGGACTGACAAGAGCAGCCAGTCCACAATGAAGTAGCCGATAGGGCATGCGTCAACTCACGCCGTCTTGCGTTAAATCTGAAACAGGATATGTGGTAAAAGCTATAAGGAAAAGAACGGAGCTTCTCATATACTTATCTTTAATTTCTTCTTGTACATCTCTATGGTGAACACAAGTGAGACTCTCTCCAGATATGGATAACTGCGCCTTGCTAGGTCGTCCGTACTACTGGGGCCGAGTTCTAGTCAGTCTCTCGAGACCTGCCATGTGGTGGCGCTCGGTCTGCGATAACACAATGGCGACACGCGGGTCCGACATGTACTAGAGGACCGCGGCCGATTTAAGCTACCACCTAGCAAGTGTGGTGTCTGACGGTGACACCACACAAATAGAGCAAGGTCGTATCTTGAAAATGAGTAAAGGAATTTTTTCTAATTACAGAGTGACTGCTACGATTTTCAAAGTTGTCACTCGCCAGAAATTCTTGAAAAAACGCCATCTCGTAAACAGCAATCGGTATGGTTCCACAGTTACATCTAAAATGCAATATTCAAACACTATAAAACGTAAATATTTCCACGAATCCGACAAATTACGACACATGGATTTTTGTGACGCTGTGTAACCTGAACATGAGCTAGAAATCAGGGGCAGTCATTATGAAATAGGTAAGAGTCTAAATATTTCTCAAAAGCAATGAATCCTGGTTGAAATTGTAGTTCAGACTCCTTCTTCTTTATATGATTTTGTTCACGAATTGCACCATATCCGATTTCAAAATGATAAATCTTCCTTCTTTATTACTGTAAATTTATGTTCCTGATTTATCTCTCACAATATCCAAACAATTTACTGAAATATTGGAAGGGCTGTGGAAGTGTTGTACACGTTTTAGTTAATATGCAATGAGCTAGCATGAATGTAGAAATTTTTATCATGGTTCTACTTTTTGTAATTGTTTCTTTTGCTAAATATTCTATCATGTTCCAATTATTGTTTGCCTAAATATCTCACCATCCCTGTAGTTGCTGACTTGTTCTATTTGAAAATTTACTTTTTTGTCACACGCTTCTTAGGTTTTCTATTGAAATGTCGTAGCTTCCACTAAATGTTCACTGGAGCTACTGGATGTTGTTGCTACTGGTTACCACTGGCACTGTTACTGCCGTCCTCTGGAGACAACGTCCAGAAACTGCGCAAGTGCGACGCAGCGTGTACTCCACGTATGAAAGTTATACACGCTGCCGAAGGGTGGAAACGTACAGATGCTCTTTCAGTAATAATTTTCAGACAGGAATTATGAAGAACTGGTCTAGAGGGGATGCACGGAAGGCCCTGAGTACTGGCGTGCCCACTCTCATGAGACAATCTGCTTGTCCAACGACTAATTGTATTGCGTTCAACTGCGTCATCGCCATACATCATCTATAAAGGACCAGTAATTGGTGTCTTGAAAAAATGTATTGTTCATTTCTTTTATAGTGAACCTTGTATTAGTAACTTCACAAACTGTAAACTCTCTGGACCAAAATTAGTCAGCCCTAGGGAAATAATCGGAAGCATCGTTTAATACAGTGTAATTCCGCCTCTGTACTTAACAACAGCCTGGATTCGCTTAGGGTGTGGGTGCACAATACTATGCAGGTATGTCGCGTCCATCGCGAAATTCCACCAAATTGCGGGGATCCTAACGTCGGTGTTTTGCTCGCTGCTGCAACATGTCCCACAAATTTTCTTTGTGGTTCAAGTCAGGTGATTTCACAGGCCAGTCGTAATAGATTGGTGGAGTGTTCAGAAAACCAGTCACATGTTCTTCCAGCCCGATGAACTTTGGTGTTGTCGTCTCGAAAAATAGCGGTGTCAATACCATACGCATCGGGCAGATTTTGACTGAAAGGCAACACCTGATTAATCAGAATGTTAACATAAACTTGTTGATTGATGTTAGTCGTCATCTCAGTGAGAGGTCCGAATGAATGATTTGAAGAAAACCCCATAAACATCACAGATTCACCTCCGGCTAGCACGTAATCTTGCACGCATTCAGGATGTAATGCTTCATTTGGCCTTGGAGCACTCGACGATATGTGTCATTTGAAAATAGGAAAAAACATTAGTCGTCAGAGCACTTCCTGACAGTCAGCTACTGTCCACGTTTGATGATTGCCAGCCCATTGAAGACGTGAAGCTCTAGATGCCTGCATGAGCAATGGCCTATCGCGAGGTTATCGACTCCAAATCTTCTTCCCGTGGCAGTTTTCTCTCGCTAACGCGTGGGATGGACATTTATTCACTGGCTGCAGTTTACTCTTGTCGGATTTGCAAGCGATTTTGATTCACCAAACCGTTGAAGCACGCCTCCCGCCCCTGTAAGAAAGGGTCTTTTTCCGACCGCAATTCTGACGTGTTTCGTGACCAAGTGTGTTGCAGTTGTGCTTGTAGACACGTTGATCAGTTCGCCCCGAAACATCAACAAATCCAGCAACCCATACACATTATGGCCATGGGTACGGCCGAATACAATAGCCCATGAATAACTGGTCTGAAGGAAATGGAAAGCAAACGGGATAGGGAACAAATAGGAAGGAAACAATGACTCACAGTCGCACACGGCAACGCAGCAGTGAGAGCTGAAAATTCGTCCCGGTCCGGAACTGCAGCCAGGATGCTCCGCTTCCCTGGAACAGTTGCCTTAACGGCCCAATTTTTCTTTGCCATTTAAAATGCGAAAGTACAGGTACCACCTAAAATTTTTACTTGTTTTTGTTTTCTTATTTAATTTTTTTAGTTTCTTAAAAATGTTTTTCCGTCTGCAATCAGTTGAACTGAAAGTGAAGTCTTTCTTAACGAAATCTGTTCTTCCTTCGCACTGAAATTTATTTCCTTCCTCCATATAAGTAGTTAAATTAAATTATTTCTTAGTGGGTGTTTATCTCACTGGAACACAGCTATGGTTTGTGGTTGGACCAGAACAAAGGTGTAAATATAAAAACCAAACCACTCCATCTACAGGCCACAAGTGGCCCATCAGGACCATCCGACCGCCGTGTCAACCTCAGTGGAGGATGCGGATAGGAGGGGCGTGGGGTCAGCACACCACTCTCCCGGTCGTTATGATGGTATTCTTGACCGAAGCCGCTACTACTCGGTCGAGTAGTTCCTCAATTGGCATCACGAGGCTGAGTGCACCCCGAAAAACGGAAACAGCGCATGGCCACCTGGATGGTCATCCATCCAAGTGCCGACCACGCCCGACAGCACTTAACTTCATTGAGCTCACGGGAACCGTTGTAGCCACTGCGGCAAGGCCGTTGCCATAAAGGCGTAAATATGAAACAAAAATTATTTCCTCTTATCTCAATTACAAGGCAGTTTAGGTACGAACTTATGTAATTTTTCACGTGTCTAAATGTGTATTTAGAAGTAGCACATAAGAGATGAGCCGTAAGTACGCGTTGTACTTGACGGTGGTTACTTTGCCGTCATAACTCTGTTAATCGGTATTTCCTCATATTTCCCTAGTTTTACATGAAATGTATAAATAGTAAAATTTTTTCTCTTGTCCTTTTCTTGTTGAGAAATTACTGTATTTTTCATAAATGTTGTGTAGTTTAAAGTCGTTTACACACTATTCTTCGTCTTTAGAGACGTTATGTATGAAAGAATATATTAACCATGCGTGTGTTCTAGTCGTGGTCGCTAAAAAAGCCTTAACACCGATGTACATCAGTTCTAGGTGATTAGTTTGAAACGCCCCCTTAGAAAATTTATTGAACTACTGTGCTGAAAAATCTCTTACATTATTTGATTTTCAAACAGCTGAGCAAAACTGAACGTACCCAGACCTTTCGCTCTTTACCTATTCTGATCAACACTAAACTGACACACAATATTTTTTAGCGCAACGCAATCTGACTTTCAATAATCCCTACAAAAAAATGGCCCTGACTAACATTAACCTATACCTTTCACAAATCACTTACCTCACAAAAGACTTCGTTACTCGAACTACTGCAATACAGCGAGCGCCACTACTTCCAGCTAAATAAAAAATTCAAACTACTGAAGGCACTAACTACTGATAGGCATAGTTAGCAAATGAAAGATTTTGATAGAGAACAATGTATTTACCTTAATAGTGTTCAAAAGTCATACTACATATAGCAGTTCATGACATCCATTCTTACAAATGTAATGTTTCTGATGGACACACGTCCAGATCATCCGCTCTCAAAAATCTGCCATCTCACTTCCCCACATCCACCACTGCTGGCGGCTCACCTCAAACTGCGCAACGATACGCGCTGTTAACAGCCAACAGCCCAACACTAAAATAGCGAATATTACAACAATGCCACCCAGCCACAGACTGCACACAGCACAGCCAGTGATTTTCATACAGAGCGCTACGTGGCGTTACCAATATAAAAACCTAAACAGCCTACTTACAAGTTCATTAATACTCGCTGAATACAATACTGTCGATTTAAACTTTGTTCATTTCCAAAGACCTGCAATTTTGGAGGAACCTACAGTTCGGTGTATGACAGTGTCAACCATTCCACAGCACTGGCAGTACAGGTGATTAGTCAGTTTTATTCTATGGCGTTGCGCAACCGTTGGGATTAAATAATTTATAAACACTTAAGCCGCTGAACGCTCACGTCTGCAGGCTTGACTGCAGGATTTGATCAGGCTGTCTTCCAGGTTAAGTCTATGTGCTTTTCTGGTTGCTGGGGACCATGGGAATTTGCTCCCGGCGGATTCTATTATTTTATTTGTCCTATAGGACCTGACATTGGAAATCTTTTCTAAAGCAGATGTTCCAGTTTGCAAGGCACGATTTACAATTTCTGGTATCCTTGGTCATTTCTATTTCCCATCGAGATATCCCACACAGCTTTTAGTAAGTCCGACTGACTAGATGGTAATTTAATAACATTTATGAGATTTTTCCGTGTAACGTCTAAACACTTTGCCTCACCATCCGTTAAACCTAGGCCACCTTCGTTAAGCGATTTCATCACGATTCCTAGATGACCCCAAACAAATTACTTTTCAAAATAAACTACTCTTTGTGCTATTTGACTTGGGCCATATATTTCCTGTTAGTGGGTATGTATTGTGCAACATACCACATTTTCGACAGGGCCAGTTTGTTTACTCGATGAATCCCTCGAATGATGTTTAATTGTCGTATACAGGTTCGCTATAAGGGAACTTCTCACCTTTCCTGCCATTCTTTAGGAATTCACTTCAATTAACTCCTTCTGTTTCAACACATTCGGTGAACGGATATTGCATGGGATGAACATCTTCACTTATCCACAAGAGTTGTGTTATTCCATTCTTGACCCTAGCCCCTGCTGCTTGTTTACAATCGCCCTCTTTTGCTGATATTTCTACGATGTCTTCGGGTTCTGTAATTATAAAGATAACATCTTCAGCGTACTGGTTCATGGTGAACCATTGTGCACTAACATGTAATCCTAGTATTGAGGTGCTGATTGTACAGAATGAGGGTACTATGGAGATGAAGAACAGAATCGCGCGACCGCTACGGTCTACGGTCGCAGGTACGAATCCTGCCTCGGGCATGGATGTGTGTGATGTCCTAAGGTTACTTAGGTTTAAGTAGTTCTAAGTTCTAGGGGACTTATGACCTCAGAAGTTAAGTCCCATAGTGCTCAGAGCCATTTGAACCATTTTGAAGAACAGAATCACTGATAAGGAACAGAACGTTAGATATGGAGGGCTTCCGTGAAGAATCCTTTGATTTGCACCTTGCAGACCAGTAGATATCGACTCAGTAACAGTGAATCACGTTTTCTGCGGAATACTGAAATTATCTAACACACTCCTTACTCACTGACAGCTGACGTTAGCGAACGTTGTCTCCGAATCTACACTCCTGGAAATTGAAATAAGAACACCGTGAATTCATTGTCCCAGGAAGGGGAAACTTTATTGACACATTCCTGGGGTCAGATACATCACATGATCACACTGACAGAACCACAGGCACATAGACACAGGCAACAGAGCATGCACAATGTTGGCACTAGTACAGTGTATATCCACCTTTCGCAGCAATGCAGGCTGCTATTCTCCCATGGAGACGATCGTAGAGATGCTGGATGTAGTCCTGTGGAACGGCTTGCCATGCCATTTCCACCTGGCGCCTCAGTTGGACCAGCGTTCGTGCTGGACGTGCAGACCGCGTGAGACGACGCTTCATCCAGTCCCAAACATGCTCAATGGGGGACAGATCCGGAGATCTTGCTGGCCAGGGTAGTTGACTTACACCTTCTAGAGCACGTTGGGTGGCACGGGATACATGCGGACGTGCATTGTCCTGTTGGAGCAGCAAGTTCCCTTGCCGGTCTAGGAATGGTAGAACGATGGGTTCGATGACGGTTTGGATGTACCGTGCACTATTCAGTGTCCCCTCGACGATCACGAGTGGTGTACGGCCAGTGTAGGAGATCGCTCCCCACACCATGATGCCGGGTGTTGGCCCTGTGTGCCTCGGTCGTATGCAGTCCTGATTGTGGCGCTCACCTGCACGGCGCCAAACACGCATACGACCATCATTGGCACCAAGGCAGAAGCGACTCTCATCGCTGAAGACGACACGTCTCCATTCGTCCCTCCATTCAGGCCTGTCGCGACACCACTGGAGGCGGGCTGCACGATGTTGGGGCGTGAGCGGAAGACGGCCGAACGGTGTGCGGGACCGTAGCCCAGCTTCATGGAGACGGTTGCGAATGGTCCTCGCCGATACCCCAGGAGCAACAGTGTCCCTAATTTGCTGGGAAGTGGCGGTGCGGTCCCCTACGGCACTGCGTAGGATCCTACAGTCTTGGCGTGCATCCGTGCGTCGCTGCGGTCCGGTCCCAGGTCGACGGGCACGTGCACCTTCCGCCGACCACTGGCGACAACATCGATGTACTGTGGAGACCTCACGCCCCACGTGTTGAGCAATTCGGCGGTACGTCCACCCGGCCTCCCGCATGCCCACTGTACGCCCTCGCTCAAAGTCCGTCAACTGCACATACGGTTCACGTCCACGCTGTCGCGGCATGCTACCAGTGTTAAAGACTGCGATGGAGCTCCGTATGCCACGGCAAACTGGCTGACACTGACGGCGGCGGCGCACAAATGCTGCGCAGCTAGCGCCATTCGACGGCCAACACTGCGGTTCCTGGTGTGTCCGCTGTGCCGTGCGTGTGATCATTGCTTGTACAGCCCTCTCGCAGTGTCCGGAGCAAGTATGGTGGGTCTGACACACCGGTGTCAATGTGTTCTTTTTTCCATTTCCAGGAGTGTATGTTCAAAGGTCTTAGTGGTTCTTCTTGATGATCCTATAAGTAGAAGGTCGATTCATTTAGGAGCAGACTCCATCTATAATAGTTTTGTTACACGTCTGTTCCAGTTCAAGGATGTCTGGAAAGGCTTGCTTTAATCTTGCCTCTGTGACACGAGAAATTATTTTCGAGTCCGCGCATAATAAAGTTATCGGCCTCATATCCATTATTCTTAGTAGGATTGGTTTCTTGGTAACGAGCACGATACTTCGGGGCCCCTTTTCGGAGTACAGTTATCCACGTAGCTTTTTCTCTCTTTCTACTTCCATGAACTCTTTTTTAACAGTAAACCGGAAGGGGTTATAAAAACCATAGGAGACACCGTCTGCTCCTGGATTCCTATGTTATGGTAACAGTCTGAGAACAATTTATTCCTCAGGTATTGGTCCTGAAAACAGAGCGATAACTTCGTTTGTTAGCTGTGATGTACAGTTTTGTAGCAGCTGTGGTGTTTTTAGAGCATCAGATGCTTGTGTGCTACAATGTCTTTGCTAATTTTCGCTTATTTTTTTTTACGAATAATACACTCGTTACCATTACTTAGGAATCTCTGTTTACACCTTTTCATTTCTCTTGTGATGTGGTAAGTACTCCACTTCTCATCTAATAAACCCCAGTAATCCTTTCCCTTCCAGTTCCCTTTCCTGTAGATCTAATACTTTCTTTTCAAATTTTTACGAATCACTTCCTCGATCGTTCCCGTTGTCTACCTTCGCTTGCAGTAAACGAGTGTTGAGATAGTAGTACTCTACGTTATTTCTCCTGGACTCATTAGCTCTGTAGGCGATATTGAGAAATGGTTTCCAAATACCGAGTTTCAGAAAGTACTCCCATCACTGAATCGCGATATGAAAGAAAAGTTTCTGGTTTATTCACGATTTGTAACGAGCACTGAACTCTGATTTTACTTTTGGTGTTCGGAGCAGGCTAAAACTTAATTTCCATTATCCTCTACCAATTATTTTGGGATAAGGGAATCCTTTTACTTTAACAACTGCAGCTTGATGGCCGGATACGCTGACAGGGATTACATCGAAATCTTGCATAGTTATTCCCGTTGTGACGTAGATGCTGTCAAACCTTGACGCTGCTGCTGCAGAGACATACGTGTAGGGGTGGTGGGATTAGAGGGACCAGACTACTACGGTCATCGGTAGACATACGTGTAGTGAGTACGCGTGATGTCATGGTGCTCAAGCAGATCTCTGATGTTTAGACCTACAGTATGACCATGTTTCCCAAAGGATCACAGAAGGGTGCAGCGTCTTCCGAGTTAATCACCCTTAGAATGCAATTAAAATCTCCTACAAAGATGATTTCGCCTTTCGCCTGCCTCATGTAATACAACACATCTTCGACAAAAAAGCTTTGCCCTTTGCAGCTCTGTTTTTGGATCCGGAGGGAGCGTACGAATTTAAAAGATTTACCTCATGCAGAACGCCATTGGCTATGCCTCTTCCCTGCTCTTTTGTTGCGGCCACTGACTCTAATCCATCCCTGGTTAAAACACAGCAACCTTCCCTTTGTTTTTTCGGTGTTCCTTCACTCCTTCAATCTTCGTTTTGTTACGTGCTACGTTTAAATTCGGTTTTAGTTTCACCTGTGACGATTTCAGTACTTTGGGGTTTAAGCGACGTCTGACTGCTGGCGGCTTTTTCAAAGCCCCTACCGGTGTCCCCGTCTGTGCCATCAATAATAGTGAAAGCTGTTTTGGAGGCGGTTCCCACTTCCTTGTGTACTGCATTACTTTTCAGCTGTTGAGGAGTGTTCAAATGGCTCTGAGCACTAAGGGACTTAACATCTGAGGACATCAGCTCCCTAGAACTTAGAACTACTTACACAGATCCATGCCCGAGGCAGGATTCGAACCTGCGACCGCAGCAGTCGCGCGGTTCCGGACTGAAGCGTCTAGAACCGCTCGGCCACTACGGCCGGAGTCAGCTGTAGAGGGTGCACTCAGCTGTTTCTGCGATGTAGCCTGTTGTGTTCCTCGGTCCGTCGGCTGCTTTTTACTTTTCTGAGTGGCATGACTTCGGGGTTAGTTACGTCTCCTATAGGTGACAGATGTGCCCTAGCACTTCCATAGGTACTCCCACAGATGCGCCCATCTCCGTTTCTGAGGGGGAAATTCATTACTTCATTGGATTTCTGCTTTCTCGGGTGTTTGTGAAAAATTGCCACCACCATCTTCTGCTTTCCTTTTCCAGTGGCCATTGTTTGCTCTTCTGTGATTCACCGGTAATGACATGGCCACCCGCTACTATTTCGGTTCTGCATCCTGTTGGATAAATTACCGCGTCATCTACTTTTGTGCTAGTTTCTTGCGTAGGTTCAAATGGCTCTGAGCACTGTGGGACTCAACATCTTAGGTCATAAGTCCCCTAGAACTTAGAACTACTTAAACCTAACTAACCTAAGGACATCACACACACCCATGCCCGAGGCAGGATTCGAACCTGCGACCGTAGCAGTCCCGCGGTTCCGGACTGCAGCGCCAGAACCGCTAGACCACCGCGGCCGGCTCTTGCGTAGGAAGAACAGGTCGAACGTCCATGCTTCTTCTAATTTCCTCGCCACCTGTCTGTACATTCAGCGCCGCTATTCTTGTACCTTTCATCAAAGGATGGAAGTCATCAACAGTGATCAGGTGTGGTTCTGTAAGCGCCATCTTGGTAAAGTCACTAATATCTCGTACAGTAAGGGTGGGCATCACTTTCTGTAACTGCAGTCACTTGTGTTGTAAGTAGTAGAAAAACAGGGGTGTCAGCGCATTTTGTTAATGTTGGTTGCTTACATCAGGGACAGGTATGTACTTAGGGGCAAACGCATTGCTTTCCGTTGATTGACAGGTACTTAACCTATTGTCCTTGTTTGAAAGACAGGTACTTAACCTATTGTTCTCCTTTGATTGACAGGTCCTTAACCTATGGTTCTGCTAAGAGGATCCCTCCTTAACCTATTGTTCACCCTGCCACACTCCCCTCCCCCGTCAGGAAACCTGCCCCATCGCTGCTACAGGTACACTTCCAGGTCTGAGTTACTGGAAAAGCCTATCTCACTTTTATCAATTTGATTGATTACTTAATTAAATTGAGCAATTAATTAACCTCTCCCCTGAATGATATATTCACTCTGCAGTGGAGTGTGTGCTGATATGAAACTTCCTGGCAGATTAAAACTGTGTTCCGGACCGAGACTCGAACTCGGGACATTTGCCTTTCGCGGGCAAGTGCTCTACCAAATGTAGGAGACGAGATACTGGCAGAAGTAAAGCTGTGAGGACGGGCAGTGAGTCGTGCTTGGGTAGCTCAGTTGGTAGAGCACTTGCCCGCGAAAGGCACAGGTCCCGAGTTCGAGTCTTGGTCTGGCATACAGGTTTAATCTGCCAGGAAGTTTCATATCAGCGCACACTCCGCTGCAGAGTGAAAATTTCATTCTTGAAACATCCTCCAGGCTGTGGCTAAGCCATGTCTCCGCAAATACCTTTCTTTCAGGAGTGCTAGTACTGCAGGGTTCGCAGGAGAGCTTCAGTAAAGTTTGGAAGGTAGGAGACGAGATAATGGCAGAAGTAAAGCTGTGAGGATGGGGCGTGTGTCGTGCTTGGGTAGCTGAGTTGGTAGAGCACTTGCCCGCGAAAGGCAAATGTCCCGAGTTCGAGTCTCGGTCCGGCACACAGTTTTAATCTGCCAGGAAGTTTCAATCTCTCCCCTTCAGGTAAATCCCCTTTCCTCCCACCCTCCCTCCTGGGCTTGGCGGGAAATAGACTCAGTTAATCGGTCATTTGGAGGGAATTCGATTGCAGTGTATGGAATATTGTTTAAGCCCTTCACACAATGTATAGAATATTATTTAATTATTTATGGCAGTGTTTGGAATATAGTTTATTTATTTGTCAAAAAATCGATTGCTATGCATGGAATATTGTTTATTTAAGCAATTTAGTTGGTTCAATGCAGTGTATGGAATATATGGAAGTTGATAGCTCCATGGTGGAGAGGAAGGATCTCATAACAAGAAATTCAAAGGTGTTTTGTTTATTTATAAAAAGTTCAGTTTGTGGGGGTTATATTTCTCTTGCTCATTATTCTCTGCTATTTGAAAACATGTAGATATTGTAAGACATAATTACATGATGCTAGCATGTTGCATAACCTAATGTTTGGCACTGTACTCTGGGTGTCTTGACCTAATGTTTATCCCTTTATCGGACTAACTTACTATTCTGTTTAGTGGTTTTCCATGTCACCCCCATTTCCTTAGACTATTATACCTCCTTTGGTACCAAATTAAGTGATTAGTTATCTACTCCCACCATTTTCTTGTACACTTTTCGAATTTCACATGCTTTTGAACGCCATTTCTGGCGCATTCTTCTTTGTTACCCACCCTCTTAAACTATTGTATTGTGTTTTACATAAAAATTAAGCAAATTAACATAGTGATCCTCTCTCAACCTGTTGTTCTACTCCATGTCACCCACTTATGCCTCCCCCCTTTAACTATTATACCTATAACACTACACTGATATAAATATTTATGCAAACTAATTAAATCGATATTCTGCTCATGTATGGGGTAGTTTGTTTAATTCACATCATCACACTGGTCGGTGAAATTGATGGAATATAGTTTAAACAAAAGATCGCTAATAAAAAGCACATCCCGCCACTTGATGACTGACGCTGATGGTGCTGACTCCGCCAACTAAGCATACATCCCAGGAGTCAGGTGCGTGAAGTGACAACGCAGTCATCAGCTGCCGAACCACACATAGGTGTCCATTCACGTCTGGCAAGCATGCGGCACTGGCATCCCTTTCGTACTTGCACCTGAAATTCCTTTTGCTGGTGCAGTACCTCTCCACCTGTGGTTACTGACGTCACAGTTGGCACTATAGAAATCTGTTCCAGAAGAACATTGACTGCTTTGTCTCTACAGATCCTAATGGAACAGTCAGTTTGTCACTGAATATACCTGCCAAACTGCTGCTGCTGCTGCTGCCGGTGTGGGAGCACTGTCCATCAATGTCTTCTGCAGAGCCACACCCTCAAAAGTTATCTATAGATCATCAAAAACGTAACATGACAACATGACTTATACTGTGTGATGCCTAGTTTTCTGTGAGAGGCAATGGATCAGAACATGTTAATGTCAAACTTCCGGGCATATTAAAACAGTGTGCCCGACCGAGACTCGAACTCGGGACATTTGCCTTTAACGGGCAAGTCAATGTCAGTTTAGAACCTGACACAGACTTCGAAGTCGTGGCGGAAAAACAAAATGTATGACAGTGGACAAAGGATGTTACAGCAGAAAAAAGCAATATTTCAAACAACGACGCAGGGTAACAAATAGGGTCTCTTCGACTTACAGTATGATTTGTGGGATAGGGTCATCCTCCTACAGCACAGGCGATGCAACTTTACACTGGTATGTGCAATGGATCAATGGCTATACATTTAATATGATCGTCACATGTGCTCGATGCCGGCACGCAGATGGTATTAGTTTTAGATATATGGGAGGAGAGAGATGCGGTAAATATCTTATCATGTTCTCTATTGGATGAAGTCAGTGGAGCTTTTATATTTCGTAAATTTTCTCTATTGACTGGTACAGAATGACGAAGGTAGCATGCTGGGGTGATAGATGTGAGTGTGTACAGAAAGACACGAATCTGCTTCTGACAGCAGTACTTATATGTAGTTTGTGGGTGCACCACAATGCAGTAGCAAAATCTCCATCCTCCCCCCCCCCCCCCAGTCATGTAGTGTCTTTTATACTACCTCGTGTTGCAGGAGTAGGCTTCATTTGGTGCTGATCTTACACATTGTACATTTCCACTGAATGGACAAAACACTGTCCCGTCGCACTGACTCAGGTCACTTTGTTTCTACACGGGTTGCAGAAGGTGGTAGATTCAACTCTGTCTTACTTCTACTCAGTTCCTACTTAAAATGGAATGATCACACGCACAAAGCGGTAGAAATGGCGCGAGCTGCAAGAGGCATAGGGACTATCTAAAATTTTACTGTATCTGGTAGATTCGAAACCGGTGACTCGTTTCAGGATATGAGAGTGGCAGAAATATGATTCACTAGTGGTTGTATTCCTTAAAGGACTTTTCCATAGCATCCAATGCGTGTATGTGGTTGAATAGAAAGTCTTGATTTGAAATCATCAGACGTTGTTTCTACCAGGAAGTGTATATCTGGAAAGCTAGTGCGCATTTCGTACGACCTAGCTACTGTTTGTGATCCTTCTCAATCAACCATCACCTATAACCCAGTCGATATATCATCGATTGTCTGATGTCGGAATGAGACAGAATGTGTTACAAATACTGAAGAAATATCTAGTGTCGGCGTGAGGGAGTTGCAAATACCGGTTTCATACCATATTCCTTAGCCGAATCACTTTCTAAATTCGGTAATTTTATTATAAGGCTGCACCGTTAGCGACGTGTAACTGCCCTGTTGGTCTGATAATATACAGTCTGGCAATCACCATCTATATTAATTGTCATGGTATTTTCTGGAAAACCCACTTCATTTGGAGGTAATGCCATACCTTGGTTTATAAAGCCAGTATAGCTTTTAACATGGATACTTGTATGCACCTAAAAAACCAAGACCACTTGTGACAATAACCTACAGTAGTTGTAGGATCGTGTTTTTTAACATCTGCCGGTTTGTAAGAGGACTACGCCTCTCTTTCTAAGGCACAGTGGTACCACGTGCAAGAAAAACTTATGAGACATGTCCACGCATGCTGATTTTCGGTCAGTATTATTTCGTATCGCCAGCAATCAGTTATTGGCGAAATATTATGCTTAGTAACAGGGGATGTGTTATAGGTTCACCTTGAGCATCAGGCTTATAAAGTATGTGATGGTGTTCCAATATGTGCAAAGGAAATGACTATGTCCAGCCGTAAAGAAGGTACGGATTTGACGTGGAATATGGTAATGGCAAAGGGAAGAATATGTCAAGTCATAAGAATGGTACAGATATTTATATTTCCAGAGCCACAGCCGTCCGCATGGAGTATTTCTGGTATTTCACTCATTGTCCAATATCATTCAACTGGGACTGCTATCATAGTATTTAGTTTTAAGCATAGCTATAAAATATATATGTAGCCAATTTCGTTGGAAGATTCTGTCTACGCGTGCTTGGTGCGGCGGCGGTGGTGGCCTGTGGCGGCTATGATTCACGTTTCCCGCTAACAGCCGGAGCCGCCCAAATGGAGAGGACAGTTGGGATGTAGGAATGCAGTTGACTTAACCATGTCGTCCTCTAGACGGCCAAATAGCGGACTAATACTTCATATATGTTGGACAGCTTTTGTGATCGAGTTGAAATTTGAGAAGATTCAATATGGACAGCCGGCCGGTGTGGCCGTGCGGTTAAAGGCTCTTCAGTCTGGAACCGCGTGACCGCTACGGTCGCAGGTTCGAATCCTGCCTCGGGCATGGATGTGTGTGATGTCCTTAGGTTAGTTAGGTTTAATTAGTTCTAAGTTCTAGGCGACTAATGACCTCAGAAGTTAAGTCGCATAGTGCTCAGAGCCATTTGAACCATTTTTCAATATGGACATGTTTTTGCATTGGACCATTATTCCCTGCCATGTAAACTGTCCGACTGACTGCTTCTTCACATTTCCCAACTTTATTTGGTTGAGAGAATATCGATTGTGGTGTGCATCTAGTAGGTGAAGGATGGGTGGAGGATACGTTTTCTGGTTCTCTAGACAAGAGAGAACCCTTAGTTGTCTTTGTAAATTATAAGGATGATTTGGCATTTGTTACATCACCGACATCGGTATTCGTGAGTGGAAATGTCAGTTCCTCTATTTTGTTTCGAGGTTTCACGTAAAGGTCTTCGCAGATGGGATAAGTTTCTAGTTAATCAATGGATCACAATGATTTCTTATTCAGGGGAAAATTGTGTGATCTGGGTGGTGGTTACTATGCATGGAATGCACTGACACAAACCCCGACTTGGCTGTCTGAATGAATAAGATACCACTGCGTGTTGTCTGGATTTGCAAGTGTTGAAAATACCAAAGGTTTCGTGGAAATGGTGAAATCGATAAACAGAAAAGACTCTATGGCTTTTTTAAATTTAATTAAATCCTTTATTCAACGACAAATATGTAATGGTAGGGGGCTTTTTGCAGTGCGAAAACTTCACCCAGCTGGTGCAAGTGTGGATGTATCATAAGGTTTTTTTTATACACCAATAATTGATATTCAGAAATGTTACGCTGCTGCTTGAACATAAAGGCACTGTGGCTTATGTTCTGACATACGTTTGTGGGAAGTAATCAAACTATTCTTCATGTAAAAACAAAAAAAAAAAATACGTATATCTAGTCACAATGGAAGGATAGATTGGACATGATGAATTGTGATTTCAACGCACAGAGGAATATATTTGAACATAACAGGTGATAGATTCATTTCGTAAACAGCATCAAAATATAGCAATGCAAGTGTTCAACTGGACCTTCTGTAGTGTACAAACGGGACCGGCAATATGGCTGTAACAATACATCCCGCCATGGGCACCCGTAAGCGTACCCTCGAATTTTCCTTGTTATTCTATCGGTTATGATATTGATTACAGTACACCAACCCACATCGGTGATGTCTTTCCAAGCATTACGTCCGCAGGTGCGGTATTCACATAGTGCCGGACACCTGATCTTCATAACGCTAGTTTGAGAGAATCTTGGCAGGATGCAGAACCTTCCAGAAGCGCTGATTCGGAGACTTTGTCAGATAATTTCCTAGGACTGACGAGAATCGAGACAAATAGCCAGTGTGAGTGTAGGCATACCACAACTTTTTCGGGTGCTGTACAGATATAAAAAATAACAGCACTGTTTGTGTAAAATGTGTATATATTACAGTGTAATGTTGCTGTGGCTACTATTGTGGTATGACCAAAGAAAATGAGTGTGTGTCTATCGTGAGGGACGTACAGATTCAGCGCATCAATAACCGTGAGTGTATGAGACAGACTTTTTCCTGGAAAATTATGTGCGCTAAAGATACTGAGATTCATTCCACAACCACAGCCGTCAAGAGACATTACCTGCTCATCGATCGGTGTCAGACTGCAGCAGCAATCGTAATATTGAACTGTAGCTACTCTAGTAAATATGTATCAGGTTCCCAATATTCTGGTTCCCAATAGTCTGGAATGTATTTGATGGTCTCTAGACACCTTTTGCAGGGGTGGCTCTGCAGCAAACATTGGGTGCACAGTGCTCCCACGCTGGCAGCAGCAGTGTGACAGGTAAATTCAGTGATGAACGGGCTGTCCCATAATGATTGCTAGGGAGAAAGTAGTCAACGTTATTCTAGAACAGATTTCTACAGCACCACCTGTGACGTCAGTATCCACAGGTGGGGAGTTATAACGTCAGCAATGATGCCCAGGTGAACACGTATTTTGACAGGAATTTCTCAGGTGTCAAGTATGAAAGGGATGCTGTTGCCTCATGCTTTCTGGACCCAAACAGACACTTATGTATGGCAACGTCGTCACTTCTTGGGGGGGAAAACGGTGTCCCCCGACTCCGGGGACGTGTGCAGAGTTGATGGAGTTGGTGACGTAGGCGTCGGCATTGAGTGGTAGGATGTGCTTTTACTAGTGATCTTTTGTTTAAACTATATTCTATCGAATTCACCAACCAGTAATGAGCTGTGAATTAAAAAAACTTCCCCATACACGTGAAGAATATCGATTTAATTAATGTGCATTAACACTGAATTAACTTTAATAAATTTTTTATACCAGCATGGTGTTTTTGGTACAGTAGTTAAGGTGGGCTGTGTATGTGAGTGGGTTACCTGGAGCAGACCAGCAGGTTAAGTGCAGAACATTAGGTTAATTTGCATAATTTTTACGGAAAATGCAGTACAATAGTTTAAGGGGGTGGGTGACAAAGAAGAATGCGCCAGAAATGGCCTTCAAAAGCATGTGAAATTCGAAAAGTGTACCAGAAAATGGTGGGAGGACATAAATAATTACTTAATTTGGTATCAAAGGCGGTACAATAGTCTAAGGAAATGGGGGTGACATGGAAAACCACTTAACTAAACAATATATTAAGTGTCGATAAAGGACCAAACATTATGTTATGACACCCACAGTACAGTGCTGAACATTAGGTTATGCATCATGTCTGCCCCATGTAATTATTTCTTACAAGACCTACATGTTTCCAAACAGTAGAGAATAATGAGCAAGAGAAATACAACCCCCACAAACTGAAATTTTTATAAACAAACAGTATACCCTTGAATTCCTTGTTATGAGGCCCTTTCTCTCCACCACGGAGCCATCAACTTCCATGTATTCCATTCACTGCCTTGAATCCCGTACATTTTTTAAATAAACAATATTCCATACACAGCAATCGATTTCTGGACTAATTCCTTAACTGCCATAAATAATTAAATATTATTCTATTCATTATGTGAAGTGCTTAAACAATATTCCATACACTACAATCGAATTCCCTCCAAATGATCGATTAACTGAATTTTGTCCCGCCAATCCTAGGAGGGAGGGTGGGGGAAGAAGGGGTTTACCAGAAGGGGAGAGGTTAATTAATTGCTCAATTTAATTAAGTAGTCATCAAATTGATACGAGCGAGATGGGCTGTTCCAAAAACTCATACCTGAAAGTGTACCTGTAGCAGTGCGGGGGGAGGTTTCCTGAAGGGGGGAGGGGAGTGTCTGGGAGGAACAGTAGATTCAGTGCCTGCCAATCAAATGGAAGGATCCCTTTAGCAGAACAATAGGTTAAGTACCTGTCAATCAAAGGAGAACAATAGGTTAAGTACCTGTCAATCAAAGAAGAATGATAGATTATGTACCTGTCAATCAAAGTAAAACAATAATTTTGCCTCTGAGTACATACCTGCCCCTGATGTAGACGAACCGCACTAACAAAATGTCCTGATGCCCCTGTTGTTCCACTACTGTCGTAGATTGTGCCTCAAAACAAACACCCGCTGTGGACAATTTTCAAGACTGTGCCTATTTCGTTAGAAAGATAACTGAACGGGCTAGAGAACATATTCCTTGTAACCATACATTAATGTCTGAGGAGACATCAATTTCAATGAACTGCTTGACCACTTTTCAGATTCATTGTGTTTAACCTGGCGTATTTAGAAAAACTCCTGTACTAAGTCATTATTTCCTAGTTCTGGGGGAAGATTGGAAATTCTAACAAACTCACTGTTACCATTACGAATTTCAACCACTTTAACAGAATCATCGGGGTGACAGAATTGGAACTGTCCCTCAGCGTTCGTTAAAATCTTGTCCAGCAAAACAGAATTGTAGAACTTGACAAAATACACAACACTTTTCTCTCTCGATCTGAGTGAATTCTGCACTATCTCCTGAAGTACCGAAGATATCATATAACAACTCATGGATTTCCAAGGCAGTGGGCTGAACGTAATGAGTATCCTAGTCGAACGCCACACCATGCGGCCCTGCTAAGCTGCGTCTACACTCGACGAGTAACCAGCCACAACCGAACAGCCTCGACCATCCGGAGATGCTTTCCGCCAGTCCAAAATTCCCAACTACCTCTCCCCCCCCCCATTCCCGCGTCCACGCGCTGCAACACAATGACCCCCACCCATTACTCTTATTTTTGGTTCTTGCAAAGTTCGGATGTTGGCTGTGCATTGGCACTAGAACTTTTGTTTTGATCTATCTGGAAAACCAGTCCCAAGGAATGAAGGGACAGCTGAAAGTTGGAAGGAGTATACAGAAGATCTATACGTAGGAGATGAACTTAAGGCACTATCATAGAAGTTGAAGAGGACGCTGATGAAGATGAGGTGCGAGATAGTGTACTGTGAGATGAATTTGACACAGCTCTCAGAAACATATACGTAAACAAATACCTTGGAGTAGACAACATTCCGACTGAACTAGTGATAGCCTTGGGAGAGCCAGCCTTGACAAAACTTTTCCATTTGGTGTGCAAGATGTATGAGACAGGCGAAATATCATCAGACTTCAAGAAAAAGGTAATAATTCCAACTTGAAAGAATACAGAAATATTCATGTCTGTTGATTTAATAAGTCATGGTTGCAAAATACTAAAACGATTCTGTTCAGCAGAATGGGAAAACTGATAGAAACCTACTTCGCGGAAGGTCAATTTGGATTCCAGAGAAGTGTAGGTACATGCAATGCTAGAATGACACTATGATTTTGAAGATAGGTTAACTAAACTGAAACCTTACGTTTATAGCATTTGTAGAGTTAGAGAAAGCCTTTGACAATGTTGACTGGAATATCTTTGAAATTCTGAATGTAGCAGTGGTAAATCACAGGGAGCGAAAGCCTTTTTACAATTGGTACAGAAACCAGATTACAGTTACAAGAACCGAGGGGCACTAAAGGAAAGCAGTGTTGGGAAGGTGGTGAGACTAAGATGTTATTCAATTTGTACGTGGAGTAAACAGCAAAGGAAAGCAAAAAACAATTTGCAGTAGCGATTAAAGGTAAAATAAAAGCTTTGAAATTTTCCTAGGGGTTTGTAATTCTGTCAGGGGCAGCATAGGGATTGGAAGAGTAGTTGAGCATAATGGACAGAGTCTTAAAAGGAGGATATAAGATTAACATCAACAAAAACAGAACAAGCATAATGGATGTAGCCGAATTAAATCAGATGACGCTGAGGGGATTAGGAAACGTTACACTTAAATTAGCAGATGAGTTTTGCTATATTGTGAATCAGTGTAACTGATGATGGCTGAAGTAGAAGGGATATAACATGTAGACTCATAATAGCTAGAAAATTGTTTATGAAGCAGAGAAATATCTTAATGTCGAACATAGACTTAAGTATTAGGAAGTCTTTTCTCAAGGTCTTTTTCTAGAGTGAAATCAAGTATGCAAGTGAAAGTGGACTGCAGAAGATTAGAAAGGTAGATCACGTAACTAATGGTGAGGTACTGTATAGAATTGGGAAGACAAGAAATTTTTGGCACAACTTGATTAAAAATTGAATCTGTTGATAGAAAACCATCAGTTTAGTACTGATGTGAAGTGTGCGTGTGTGGGTGGGGGAGGGAGAGGGGAGGGGATGCGGGTAAAAACTGTAGAGGGAGACGAAGAGATGAATACAGTAAGCGGATTCGAAAGGATGTAGCTTGCAGCAGTAATTTGGAGATGAGGCTTGCACAGAGAGTAGCGTGGAGAGCTGAATCCAACCTCTCTTCCAACTGAAGACCACAAAAACCTCGACTTAGAACGGTGGAGCTGAGTTCCTATGAAACATTTTGCAGATTTAATGTGGCCATGTTAGACTGCGTCTCGGATTGTACGATACGCTGTAATTGCTCGCATAATGGACTGCCCGAGCTGCACGGCAAGGCTGAATACAGCAAAGAGCGGGTCCGCTAGAGCACGTGCGCTGTTGATAAGACGAGCCCACTCCCCTGCGGGCACAGCGGGCCGCTAAGCGCACACACGGATGGAGCGCCGGCAGCGCCGGACACGCCGCGGTCGGCGTGGCTCGCCTTTAATCAGCGCCTCGCCGCCATACCTGGCGTTCCTAGCGCGCTGATTGGCGAATGCCTGGCCGCGCGTGGCGCCCTCGACGTAATTGCCGGCAAGGCTGCCGCCGTCGCCTATACAGCCTCCCTCCGTCTGTCCGAACAGCCATTACTTTCTGCAGAGGGTCGCCTGGTCTCTCTGACAGCTCCCAACAGAGCTCGTAGGCTAGTGAGGGGATGGGGTGGGTTGTAGTAAAGGGGAAGGGACGTCTTCCAATACCGCTCAGTTCTGGATGCCCAGAACTGCAGTTTAATCGCCAACCTATCCTCCGGGAGACAGCGAGAAATCAGAGGCGCAGCTGCTATTAATGAACGTAGAACGCTCCAGGCAAGTATTAGCCAGGTATGCAATTACCTTCTCCACAGCTGCTTCGAGCAAAAGGAGCTGCCATTGCTCTTGTACTGACAATGACTACGTTAATGAAGCTGAACGCTCGTGACACGTGTGCCAACATATATCCGTTTTGTTAGGTTTTGAATATCGTGCTGAACATGTCATACTTCTCGACCTTACTGTTGGCCAAATAGCCCTATCACTGTCAATGTTTGCTTCCGTGTCTCAATTACACTCACAACGCACGAGTAAGAGTCATTTAAATACACAAAATTGGACGCTTGTGCACTGCACAAAGTACTCTTTTCTTTATCCGCTTGTGTCCACAGTCCTGCAACGTTTTAGAAATGACAACATACCCCACTATCCATGATAATTTCTGCCTCTATCCTCGTTTTCAAGTGATAGCTGTAACAACATAAATTGCCTAACAGCGAGTCCTACTTTTAATAATATGATGCCGAGGAAAAAAATTTTGTTTGAAGACCTTACAGTGCAGAATCGCCTTGCCGCCAGTTTGAAGATACCTGTTTCAGCTTAGGTATCACACACCCAATAGGTTTCAGATAACTTTTTGGTACACTGACCTTGGTTACGACACCTCTAAGGATGTCTTCATCAGAATGAAATTTAAAAAAAATCTTAAAGTTACATTGCGAGGAAGCAGTGGTCAATGTTTCTAGCAGACATGTTCAAGCCAAAAACGAAGAATACGTGTTTTTTAAAACACCCTATCCTGCTGTGTAAGCAATGGACTAGAATTCCGGAGGATGACAGTTGAAACCCTGGTCTAGCCAACCTGATTTATGTTCAAAATGGCTCTGAGCACTATGGATGGGACTTAACTTCTAAGGTCACCAGTACCCTAGAACTTAAAACTACTTAAACCTAACTAACCCTTGGCCGGCCGCGGTGGTCTCGCGGTTCTAGGCGCGCAGTCCGGAATCGTGCGACTGCTACGGTCGCAGGTTCGAATCCTGCCTCGGGCATGGATGTTTGTGATGTCCTTAGGTTAGTTAGGTTTAAGTAGTTCTAAGTTCTAGGGGACTAATGACCACAGCAGTTGAGTCCCATAGTGCTCAGAGCCATTTGAACCTAACTAACCTAAGGACAACACACATATCCATACCCGAGGTAGGATTCGAACCTGCGACCGTAGCGGTCGCGCGGTTCCAAATTGTAGCGCCTAGAACCGCTCGGCCGCCCCGGCCGGCCCTGATTTATGTTTCCAGTGATTTCCCTAAATATCTTCAGGCAAATGCCAGGACGGGTCCTTTGAAGGGGCACTGCTGATTTCCTTCCCCGTCCTTCGGTAATCCGAGATTGTATTCCGCCTCTAATTGCCTAGTTGTCGACGGCGTGTTAAGCACTAATCTCCTTCTCCACTGCTGTGTGGAGAAGTCCATAACTGGTTACTGAGCTTCCTCGTCCGAATTGAGTCGTTGACATTTCAATAACGAAGGTATAGCAATCGCATGGGTAGGAATCAGGACCATAAGAAGGGTGCCGGAGTGTCTCCCTTTTATTCCTGACTGATGAGGCTGATCTCCCAGATCGTCGGGCGTCTTGTGTCGAATTGTGACCACCGAGGAACTTGGCGTTCCATTCGACAACGATGGTTTTCGACAGACATGCTGGCCCACACACATTCTACACTCTCCATTGGACGTCAATCGGTGTTTGACCATCGAGAGCCAAGAAAATAAGATAGTATATATGGTAATAACCTCCCCATAGTTCACGTTTCTGCATTTGCCACATAACACGAATGCCGCATTAATCCCTCGCCTACGTGTCGGTACTTCTGTCCCCCATCGAAGTTGCACTAGGTTGCATGCAGGGTGATTTAGCTGCCCCGGCTGCTGGGTTTTATGCAACCTGCGACAGGTTCAAATACCATGTCCAAGGTTTTCATATTCTCTTGCTCGCTATATTCAAACTAATAGTCCTACAGACAAAATGAGGAAGACTTCTTTTGTAGGGAATGTAAAGCAGGTAGTACATTTTCGGTAGAGGCTGTAGTTCTCGAATTATTCAAGAAAAGCCCACGAAAGTGACTTTTAAATACTTTCTTCTTGAATAACTCGCAAAACGTGGTCTCCATCGAAAACGTTGCCCAGTACAAAATTTAACTACAGTTTATTTCCTACAAAAGGTCATGTTCATATTTTCTGTGGGACTAATAGTTTGCAAGTAGTGAGAGACTGAATGTTAAAATCTCACACTTGGTTTTTGAAAGTGTTGTGAGTTGCATAAAATCGATAGTGTCAGCTGTATACGCTCCAGCAACGCCCTCAAAAGGAAACGTTTTGATCGCCTATTATTCATTCAGTTCTCAAAACATTTAAAAGAATTCAAACTGTGTTGGTCCATCATGGACAGGGGTCATCAGCTGGTTACGTAATTGTCGATATCAGTGAGAAATACTCCATCTGCCGTGTAACTAAAATGATATTTTATTTTGACAACAACCAGTTTCGGCACTCCACTATGCCTTCTTCAGTCCCCATATGCCTCCAAATGTGCATCTCTCCAAATCAACGATAATGCTAAACAGTGCCTTGTATCTGTGGTTTTCGTGAATTCCAACCATATCAAAAGTGCTTAATTCGAAGACATGGTTGCTACCAAGTCTTCGAATAGAGCACTTGTGAAACGGTTTGAATTCACGAAATCCAGGGATATGTGGCATTTGTGCCGGATGGCGCTGTAGTCGACAAGCGTAAGTGTGCCTTTTTGTGCAATTAAGAACCGACGCATTTATTTCCAGATTTAATTTCTGTGTAAGTGTAAATCTTAGTGGATGACGGGGTTTCAAGGAAATGACTAATTCCTTAGCGCATTGTACGTTGAAGAGCCAATGAAACTGGTACACGTGCCTAATATCATTTCGGGCCCCCGTGAGCAAGCAGAAGTGCAGTAACACGACGTCGCATGGGCTCGACTAATGTCTGAAGTAGTGCTAGATGGATATGACACCATGAATCTTGCAGGGCTATCCATAAATCCGTAAGATTACGAGGGGGTGAAGATATTTTCTGGACAGGAAGTTGCAAGGCATCACAAGTATGCTCAATAATAGTCTGTCTGGGGAGTTTGGTGGCCAGCGGAAGTGTTTATACTCAGAAGAGTTTTCTTGGAGCCACTCTGTAGCAATTCTTGACTTGTGAGGTGTCACATTGTCAGCTGCAATTGCCCAAGTCCATGAGAATGCACAATGGACATGAATGGAGGCAGTGATCAGACAGGTTGCTTACGTACGTGTCACCTGTCAGAGTCGTGTCTAGACATATCTGGGGTCCCATATCACTCGAACTGCACACGCCCCACATCATTACAGAGCCTCCAGAAGCTTGAACAGTCCCTTGCTGACATGCAGAGTCCATGGATTCATGACGTCTCCATACAAGTACACGATCATCCGCTCGGTACAATTTGAAACAGGACTCGTCTGACCAGGCAACATGATTCCAATCATCAACAGGTCAATGTTGGTGCTGACGGGCCCAAGCGAGGCGTAAAGCTATGTGTTCTGCACATCAGGGGTACACGAGTGGGCCTTCAACTCCGAAATCCCATATCGATGATATTTTGTTGAATGGTTCGCACACTGACTCTTGTTGATGGGCCACCATTGAAATCTGCAATAAATTACGGAAGAGTTGAAATTCTGTCACGTTGAACGATTCTCTTCAGTCGCCGTTGGTCTCGTTCTTGTAGGGTTTTTTTCCGGCCGCAGCGATGTCGGAGAATTGATGTTTTACCGGATTCCTGATTATCACGGTACACTAGTGAAATGGTCGTACGGTAATTCCCCACTTCATCGCCACCTCGGAGATGCTGTGTCCCATCGCTCGTGCTCCCACTATAACATCACGTTCAAATACACTTAGATCTTGGTAACCTGCCATTGTAACATCAGTAACCGAGCTAACAAATGCGCCAGACACTTGTTGTCTTATATGCGCGTTGCCGATCTCAGTGCCGTATGCTGCCTGTTTACATATCTCTGTATCTGAATACACAGGCATATAACAGTTACTATGGCGCTCCAGTGTGTGTACCCTTTCAAGTAACATAGATTGTCGGTTGAGTCTGCAGTTGTAGGAGGCGGATACAAGGCAGGTGTTTATACCACAAATACAATTGTATCTATAATATTCAGACACATTTAATTAAAACTAGCTAAGAGATCGGGGGTTACCGAGGTATTTATGTCTAGCTGTGCCTGAGACTACGTACGTGGATATTTTATTTTGACTCACAGAGTTTCTTTGCATAAAACATTTGAAATACTATGATTGGACACGAGAGGACGGTTTGTTAGCTGCCCTAACACAGAAGAAAGCCACGTAGAACAAGCTGAGGGAAAAGCAACTGACACTAATTTCCATACCACCATAAACAGTGTCTTGTCTGTGCTTTGTTATGGTTATGGCATAACATAATCTCACCAAGAAATGTACACGTTTAAACAGAAATGGTAAATAGTTAGGAATAAGTACGATTCTGGTTATAAAAGCTCACTCACCTGTGCCGGTTCCGTCAAAATTTCCGCTTTTGTGCTGTTACGTTGAAGAGAAGTAACTGTAGACCTCTATGATTGAAGGGTTATTAGAAGGGTGATAAAGCATTATGCTCTTGATGAGAATTACCTCACGTTATGTCACCCCTCGCTTTTGGAAGGTGTTTCCAATGATCGAGTTAAGGCCTGACGTTCTCGAGCTGCAGTTTGTCTCGCCTCACGGTGTTTATTGGATTCTTGAGACCGCATAGTCCTCAGTCTTTTAGCCATTTTGGTGTATTCATAAACATTAGATCATTTTCTAGGTATTTTTATTCTTAAACAAATTGAAATGACAACGTAATAAGTAGGTACCCAAATCACAAATCAGACTTAATAACATTTTTTTGCCAGTGAAAAATTAAACTAAAACCTATCGGAAGAAGCGAAACAATGCCGTTAAATCAGTAAATCTGTATATCCTTGCCCAATAAATTCAACGCTGGTCTGTATTCGTAAAGGTAAGATTGAAGCGCTTAATACTGTCACTGACGTAGACTTTCGAAAATACATCTATATCTGAGTTAAAACGAAGACTAATAGCGGCATCGTTTGGTTCTTTCACCTACCTTGAAACTAACAGCACCCTCGGTTTGTTCTTTGAAGCGCTATGCTGTGATGAGTAAACAACGAACTATTAAGCTGAGCAGACGAATTTAGATAACTTTAAACTACAGTGTCTATTTATTTCTTGTTCCGATTTTGACGAACTTCAGCTTAGATGTTGCCCCATGTTAGGCTAATGTTACGGGGAGTAGCTACTTTCTTGGGCTCAGCTATTGATAATGAGCAAGTAGAGGTGCACATATAGCCACTCGCAATTTTTTTTTTGATTTTGGCTTAAAGCATGCCGTACCCATATACCCGATTTTTAACCTCCCACATTGCATGCGAATGGTGCACGATGGTGGAATGATCACAGTTCATGCCATTTGTCAGTTCTCTAGAACAATGGGGTCTGAACGATCATTAAATCTGAAACATCTTCCTGAACGTGGAAAATGACTAATCTCGAAACAGTTCTCCTTCAAACGAGAAAATAATTTTTTACCGTGCTCTGTCCAGTGGCATTATCTCCATACACGGCGGAAATGGTTCTCGCTGCCTCCGCTGCAGTCAATCGTTTATTGAACTCAGACAGAACAATGTGTTGGATACGTCCCCATCTCTCACTTGGAACACCATTTGCTAGCGTCCACAGCTCCACTCACTATTTCCAAATGACAAAATGACAATATGTAAAGTCAAATAGCAACACAGAACTTCAAATAAAAAAAATAAAATTGATAAATAATCCCATCCCCATGAACCATGGACCTTGCCGTCGGTGGGGAGGCTTGCTTGTCTCAGCGATACAGATAGCCTTACCGTAGGTGCAACCACAACGAGGGCTATTGTTGAGAGGCCAGACAAACGTAGGGTTCCTGAAGAGGGGCAACAGTCTTTTCAGTAGTTGCAGGGGCAACAGACTGGATGATTTACTGATCTAGCCCTGTAACACTAACCAAAATGGCCTTGCTGCGCTGTTACTGCGAACGGCTGAAAGCAAAGGGAAACTACAGCCGTAATTTTTCCCAGGGGCATGCAGCATTACTGTATGGTTAAATGATGAATGCGTCCTATTGGGTAAAATATTCCTGAGGTAAATTAGTCCCCCATTCCGATATCCTGGTGGGGGGACTACTCTGGAGGACATCGTTATTAGGAGAAAGAAAACTGGCGTTCTACGCATTGGAGCGTGGAATGCCCGATCCCTTAATCGGGCAGGTAGGTTACAAAATTTAAAAAGGGGAACTGATACGTTAAAGCTAGATATAGTGGGAATAGAAGTTCGGTGGCAGGAGGAACAAGACTTCTGGTCAGGTGAATACACAGTTATAAATAAAAAATCAAGTACGGTTAATGCAGGAGTATTTTTAATAAGGAGTAAAAAAAAAAGAGGAGTGCTGGTACGCTACTACGAACAGCATAGTGAACGCATTATTGTAGTCAAGATAGACACGAAGCCCACGCCTACCACAGTAGTACAAGTTTATATGCCAACTAGCTCCACAGATGTTAAAGAGATTGAAGAAATGTATGTTGCAATTAAAGAAATTATTCAGATAGTTAAGGGAGATGAAAATTCAGTAGTCATGGGGGACTCGCAGTCGATTATAAGAAATGGAGGAGAAGCAAAAGTAGTAGATGAACATGTACTGGGGTTAAGGAATGAAAGAGGAAGCTCCCTGGTAGAATTTTACACACAGCATAACTTATAGGTAACACTTGGTTTAAGAATCATGAAAGAAGGCTGTGTACATGGAAGAGGGCTGGAGACGCTGGAAGATTTCAGATGGATTACATAATGGCAAGACAGAGGTTTAGGAACCAGGTTTTAAATTCTAAGACATTTCCAGGGGCAGATATGGACCCTAACCACAATTTATTGGTTATGAACTGTAGATTAAAACTGAAGAAACAGCAAAAAGGTAGCAATTTAAATATATTAGACCTGGATAAACTGAAAGAACCAGAGGCTGCAAAGAGTTTCAGAGAGAGCATTAGTGAACGATTGGCAATTACAGGGGAAAGAAATACAGTAGAAGAAAAGTAAGTAGCTTTGAGAGAAGAAATAGTGAAGGCCGCAGAGGATCAAGTAGGTAAAAAAGACGAAGGCTAGTAGAAATTCTTGGGTAACAGAAGAGATGTTGAATTTAATAGATGAAAGGAGAAAAAATAAAAATGCAGTAAATGAAGCAGCAAAAAGGAATACAAACATCTTAAAAATGAGATCGGCAGGAAGTGCAAAATGGCTAAGCAAGGATTGCTAGAGGACAAATGTAAGAAGGTAGAGGCATATATCACTAAGGGTAAGATAGATATTGCCTATAGGATAATTAAAGAGACTTTTGGCGAAAAGAGAACCACCTGAATGAATATCAAGAGCTCAGATGGGAAACCAGTCCCAAGCAAACACGGTAAGCAGAAATGTGGAAGAAGTATATAGTGGATCAATACAAGGGCGATGTTCTTGAGGGCAGGAAATGATGGAGGCCGTAGATGACGATGAAACGGGAGATGTGATACTGCGTGAAGAGTTTGACAGAGCACTGAAAGACCTAAGTAAAAAAAGGCCCCGGATATAGACTACATTCGATTAGAGCTACTGATAGCTTTGGGATAGCCAGCCATGACAAAACTCTACCATCTGGTGAGCAAGATGTATGACACTGGCGAAATACCCTCATAAGAATATAATAATTCCAATACCAAAGAAAGCAGGTGTCGACAGGTGTGAAAATTACTGAACTATCAGTTTAATAAGTCGTGACTGCAAAATACTAACACGAATTCTTTACAGACGAATGGAAAAACTGGTAGAAACTGAACTCGTTGAAGATCAGTTTGGATTCATAGAAATGTTGGAAGATGCGAGGCAATACTGACCCTACGACTTATCTTAGAAGATAGATTAAGGAAAGGGAAACCTACGTTTCTTGCATTTGTAGAGTTGGAGAAAGCTTTCAACGATGTTGACTGGAATACTCTCTTTAAAACTATGAAGGGGACAGATTTAAAATAGAGGGAGTGAAAATCTATTTATAATTTATACAGAGACCAGATGGCAGTTATAAGAGTAGAGACGCATGAAAGAAAGGGAAGCAGTGGTTGAGATGGGAGTGAGACAGGGTTGTAGTCTGTCCCCGATGTTATTCAACCAGTATACTGAGCAAGCAGTAGATGAAACAAAATAAAAATTAGGATTGGAAATTAAAATCCATGGAGAAGAAATAATAACTTTGAGGTTTTCCATGACGTAATTCTGTTGGTAAGAGTAAAGGACCTGGAAGAGCAGTTGAACGGAATGGTCAGTGTCCTGAAAGAGGAATATAAGAAGAACATCAACAAAAGCAAAACGAGGAGAATGGAATGTAGTCGAATGAAGTCAGCTGTTGCTGACAGGATTAGATCATGAAAGAGACACATAAAGTATTAGAAGAGTTTTGCTATTTGGGAAGCAAAGTAACTGATGATGGTCGAAGTAGAGAGGATATAAAATGTGGAATGGCTATGGCAACGAAAGCGTTTTTGAAGACGAGAAATTTGTTAACATCGAGTATAGATTTCAGTGTCAGGAAGTCTTTTCTGAAAGTATTTGTATGGAGTGTAGCCATTTGTGGAACTGAATCATGGACGAAAAATAGTTTAGACAAGAAGAGAACTTCCGAAATGTGTTGCTACAGAATAATGCCGAAGATCAGATGGGTACATCACGTAAGTAATGAGGAGGTACTGAATAGAATCAGTCCCCTAGACCTAGAACTACTTAAACCTAACCAACCTAAGGACATCTCACACATCCATGCCCGAGGCAAGATTCGAACCTGCGACCGTAGTAGCAGCACGGTTCCGGACTGAGGCTCCTAAAACCGCTCGGCCACAGCGGCCGGCTCAATTGTTGTTATTATTGTTGTTGTTGTTGCTACTGTTATGGTCCTCAGTTTTAAGACTGATTTGATATAACTCTTTGCGCTAATCTGTCCTGTGTAAGCCTTTTTACATCTTCATACCTGCAACGTACATCCAGCTGACCGGTTTCATTCAAGCCTGGATTAACAACTGACTATTCCTTGATGGCTGAGGATTTTTGCTAAAATTCGTTCGCTTTGAGACGTGGCAGTGAAAGGCAAACTCATCGATCTTATTCACTCCCATGAAGTTGTTCCTGGAACCTTAAGAATTGAGTTAATAGGGCAAAGAGACTGAAACTCAACGTGACTTTGTGCGCTCATTAGTTTAAGGGCGTTTCGTGAAAAGCACATAGTGGAAGGAATCAAGGATCACGAGATATTTCAATTTCAATTAAGAACTGAAATCAAAATTTGTGGCAGCATGCAGAGACATCTATTGCTGCGATGATAAGCGACCGAGCGCTAAATGACGCCAAATCATCATACCAGTGTTTAGAGCGCGATGTCAGAACGTTTTCTGGAAGCCGGTGTAAGAATACGAAGCATATAAACTAAAAATTATACTCAATTTTCAATGAGAGATATCTCATGTAACCAAACAGGTGGACTAATCCATGGAATGGACAAACGAGGAAAGAAAAACAGTTCACCTGCAAAATACAATTTATCAGTGTACGCTTTAAGGGAGAACTTTTATATATATATATATATATATATATATATATATATATATATATATATATATATATATATATTGAAGAGTAATGAAATTTCTGGAATACATTTGTCTAGGTAACATATTTAAGCGTCTAACATTGCAAGATCACAGGTTAAGGTAAACCCGAGAAAAGTCATTAAAAATGTGAAATGCTGGTACATTAATTACCGCCATAATGTTAAATGCAAGCATGCGAACGTGAGTGTATTGTGTTGTACAAGTGCCGGATGTCAGTTTGTGGGCTGGAGTTATATGCCTGTTGTGCTTGGTTGGTCAATTCACAAACGGTTAATGCTGATTGTGGAACACGTTGGAGCTGTCGTCCAACATGTCCCATTTGTGCTCGATTGGGGACTTGTCTTGTGATCGAGCAGCCCAAGGCAGCATGTCGACACTCTGTAGAGCATGTTAGGTTACAACAGCGGTATCCTGTTCGAAAATATCTCCCTGTTCACAAATGGTAGCACGACAGGCCGAACCACCAGACTGACTTACAATGTTGCAGTTAGGGTGCGTGGGATAACCACGAGAAGGCTCTTTCTGTCATACGAAATCGCATCCCAGACCATGAGTAGGGGTTTAGGCCCAGTGTGTCTAGCACACGGAGGAGATAGTTGCAGGACGACAACTGTTTCCTTCTAACCAACACGCGGCCATACTGGCACGGAGACAGAACCAGCCTCCATCATAAAACATAACAGACCTCCGCCATGCCCACCAATGAGCTCTCGTTTGTTACTACTGAAGCCACAGGTGGCGGTGGCTTCGTATCAAGTTTGGTGCCAATGGAATACGCACTGCAGGGTGTCTGGCCGGAAACTGTCGTTGAAGTAAACGATTTCAAACAGTTCGTTGTATCACTGTGTGCCAAATTCCGCTGAAAGTTTTGCTCCAGATGCAATACGAAGCGGTAGTGCCATACGCCGAAAACAATGGTGTTTCCTCTCAGTAGTGCCAGTAGCCTTCCGGAGCCCGGTCTTCTAGCGACTTTACATATCCACGACTACCGCTGCTACGAATCGTGTACAGTGGATACATTCCTGGGAAGTCTCCCTGCAATATTGCAGAAGAGACACCGACCTTGTAGACGTATTGCACATCCCCATTCAAACTTAATGAGGGGTTGATAATGATGTCTTTTTTGCCTTGAATCATTGTTGACAAACCTCAACTCACCACGACCAATCTCAAACCTAACTAACGCTCACGACCGTTACAGCATATATTTAAAGCAAATTTGATCTGCGTCCTAATAGTCGCGCTACTAGTGCCTCTCTTGTGCGATTGGCGCGAAACGTGAACAAACGTCATCTTTTAGACCTGTAAACACGCTAGTCAACTTTCATGCATAGGAGGAGACGGGGTACTGGTGAAAGTAAAGCTGTGAGGACAGGGCGTGAGTCGTGTTTGGGTAGCTCAGATGGTAGAGCACTTGCCTGCGAAAGGCAAAGGTCCCGAGTTCAAAAATGGCTCTGAGCACTTTGGGACTCAACTTCTCAGGTCATTAGTCCCCTAGAACTTAGAACTAGTTAAACCTAACTAACCTAAGGACATCACATACATCCATGCCCGAGGCAGTATTCGAACCTGCGACCGTAGCGGTCTCGCGGTTCCAGACTCCAGCGCCTAGAACCGCACGGCCACTTCGGCCGGCGGTCCCGAGTTCGAGTCTCGGTCCAGCGCACGGTTGGTTTTAATCTGCCAGGAAGTTTCATATCAGCGCATACTCCACTGCAGAGTGAAAATCTCGTTCTGGAACTTTCATTTATGTCGCACAACTCCTTCTTGGTTTTGCGATATTTTTCCCGTCAGTGTAATTGTGACAGACCGTTGAGTTAAGGATAACGTGTCGTGGTTTGGTTGAGGTAGTACCTAAGTAACATTTCGGTCCACCTTAATCACATCATAATCTATGTATTTGTTCATTTGATACTAAGTCGGCATACGTACGTCGCCAAGGCAGTGACTTTCATTGGAGCTTCAATGCATTATTTTGATGGTGACAACATCTGCTGACTTAGATGGAGATAAATTAATTGAACAAAGTTTATGGCTTGTCGTAAGCTATCACTCAGCCATACGTCGTAATGCTGGACGATCAAGGTTTTCTGTCTTTGTACTGGCTCAGCGGTAGATAGTCGCTGATGTCTGGCCACAACTGTTCATTATAGTGTTAGTGCATTGGAGAAATCCTTTGACTTATTACCGGCAGGTCCGAAACTATATACACGTATTTTGTCTAAGTCCATTGTTGCAAGGCAGCCAAGCGATTGCAATAGTATTTCCGCGTAGCTAATTCGGTAGCGCAGAATTTTCAGCTGCATTAGTTTCAGTCTCGCAAGCTGCTTGAATTCTTATGAGCGCTATTGTCAGGTTTTGTAGCATATACACACCAAATTAACTGGAGGACAAAGGGCGTCAATACTGCGTTTGCTTTTACCGCAGTTTGGCCTTTGTTTCATGTTGTAACAACCCCTTCATGATTGTTTTTGTATTCATGTAAGATTCTAATATTCATGCCAGATTCCATCAGGTTTCTCAAATATGAACGCAGCGTAAGAACAGCGGCATCTCAGGTAAGGTCAGGCACGTTAACAGGTCGACTGCGTGCGCAGCCTGAGAAGGTAGATCTGTGTTGCAATTAATAGACGCCTCCACGTTGTTCCATATTACGTTTCACAAGCAGGTTTTTGGCTGGTTCTTTCTCTTGTTGTAAAGCATTATGTGTAAAATGGTAGGACAATAGATCTATGAATTCTTGTGCATACCATGTTTAACTCAAATCGCTAACCATGTTAAAGTCATAACCGAGATGAAGTTATCAGTGTTCCACGTTCTTTTAGTCTATTTGTGGCACAGATTTCTTTTCTCTTCGATTCGATTTAGTATCTATTCACCATTTGTCCAGTCTAATCTCCTAATCTTCAGAATTCTTCTGTAACACTGTATTTCAAATCATTTTACTCTCTTGTGAACTGTTTGCCATTGAAGACTCGCTTACTAGAAAGATTCCTTCAAAATATACTTCCTAACAGATTCATATTCTGTGTAATAAAAAATTGCATTTCTGAAGCACTTTTCTTGCTGTTACTAGTCTGCGTATTACATACTCTCCACTTTTGCTATCGTCAGTAATAGTGCTCCCCAAATAGGAAAAATCCTCTGCTAATTTACGTGTTTAATTTCTTAATCTCCTCAGTATCGCATGAGTAAACTCTTCTGTAGTCGATAACCTTTACTTTACTTGTGTTGATGTTAACCTTATAACCTCTTTTCATAACTGTTTATTCCATTCAGTAGGTTCGCAGTGTCCTTTGTGACCTGTCACATAATAACGATGTCACAGGCTAACCCGAAACCTTTGATTTCTTCATGAGAAACAATAAAATCTGAAAATATGTAGACGAAATGCAGTGGTTTACGTTAAGTTTCGTTACTGAAATCAACCGGTTTACATTATGTTTTGTTATTGAAAGCAACCTGTTTGTAAATTACACCTATGCATCTGTAGTCTGTATTCAATTTTGTTTCCGCAATTATGTGGGTGACAGAACTTTCAATACTGGGTTGCTGAAAAAGTGAGAAATAGCATTATTTCAGTGCCGGACATGGGATGCGCTACTAGTGCCTATATTGAAAGTAAACCTATGTAACCGAATTTAAGAACACATTCTTTCTCTCTTATCGAAAGGTAACTTACAGATGATCAGCGAGTAGAGTAATCTTTACAGCTTTTTTTTATTTAGGAGGTTCTATTCTTCTGATCGATCGCATTTGTAAAGTAAACTGATGTATCCGAATTTAACAACACATTCTTTCTCCGTCACCGAAAGGTAGCTTACAGATGAGTATTGAGTAAAGTACTCTCTTACTTCTTTTTTATTATTCAACTGTTTATGAACAAATAGAAGACAACTGAATTTTATGAATGACGGGAAGTAAGTAATATTACTCCTGTCATTGGGGCCCTCTATGACAGTAAAATCAATGTGAGAGTGCTGTAGAAACTGTATTTCGATTTGTGGGTCCCTATTCAATCTTTACAAATATTCAGACTCTAAAACTTTTTTCAGTATAGGGATACTTAGTTAAATTATAAGTGACTCATTTGATGAGGCACATAACACCGGATTGTTATAACTAATCTTTCCCTATTTAATCCGCTATAACACGGAAAGTACTTACGTACTCGACCAAACATGGTAGCATTAATGTCCAGAGTGTGGGGTGCATGATTTCCATGCATCACACCTCCACCGTTCAGTTCCAACTAAGGACACTAGGTGCCGTGATCAGTCATCGTGATTCATAGTCTCACACACCTGACTAGACGCAGTGCACTTGTTGACGTGTCAACATGAACTTGGACAAAAGGAGCAGGGCATTAGTGGTGAAGCTCTAGTATGAAAACAACAGAAATGCTGCAGCTGCACTTCGAGAATATTGCCGGCTGAAAGAATTACCAAAGGGTCCTCTTTCTCCACATGCTGTGCGGAGCATGATGAAGAAGTTCTAATCAACTGGAGAACTGGGTGTCCCTCCGGGATGAGGCCGATGACTCGTTGCACCACAGGTGATTCACGAGATCGCTGTTGCTATGGCAGACAACACTGCGCGCAATTCCCGATCGTCAGGTAGTGCTCGTGCTGTGCCACGACAGTTGAACATCCCGTGGTCCACTGTACGGAAAGTGTTTTGAATCGCCGGCCAGTGTGTCCGAACGGTTCTAGGCGCTTCAGTCAGGAACCGCGCGACTGCTACGGTCGCAGGTTCGAATCCTGCCTCCGGCATGGATGTGTGTGATGTACTTACGTTAGTTAGGTTTAAGTAGTTCTAAGTTCTAGGGGACTGATGATCTCAGATGTTAAGTCACATAGTGATCAGAGCCATTTTTTGTTTTGTTTTGAATAATTCTCAAATGGTATCGTACACAAGATCCATATGGTACAGCGGCTTTCTCCACACGACGCATAAGGACGTGTTGAATTCGCTCTTTATTTTTTCCCAAGGATTATAGTTGACGAGGACTGGCCCTGGACCGTCCTATGCGTAGACGAAGCTCATTTTTCTCTGATGTGTTAGATGAACACACAGAATTGTCGAGTTTGGGGACCCTCACCTCCAGTCAATATGCATGAAGTTACGCAGCATGGTGAACCTGTCACAGTATGGTGTGGCTCCACGGCTACGTTCATCATTGGCCCATTCTTTTTTGAACAGGTTGGCACTCAAGACCCGAAGACATGCACTGTGTCTGGTTAACATTACTGCAATATTCTTCGCCAGTAAGTCATACCCGCCGCACTGGAGACAAAGACATTGAACTACACAATTTTCATGCAAAATGGAGCGCCAACGCACATCACTTGTGAAGTTCGCCAGCTTCCCCGAAACAAATCTGGAGACGATTGAATTATCAGCCGATGGTTACCTAATAATTGGCCAGCATGATGACCTGGTCTCACTCCCTGCGGTTTCTGGTTGTGGATCTATGTGAAGGATAGGGTTTACCACGGAAGAGTCTCACATGTGGTGATCTGAAGCGCAGCATCTCAAGAGAGGTAGCCAGCATACCTACGGAGATGCTTGATTCTGCTGTGCAGAATGCAATCCGGTGCTTTGAGACTCTTTTGGACACTGATGGGCGCCATATCGAGCCCCTTTTGTAGTAGTAATAGTACCGGTATGTAATAGTTTGATATACCGCAGCAGCACATTAAAAGTGTTTCAGTGGAACTGATTCTGCATTATTTTTCTTCCCCACGCCCTTAACATTAATGCTACTAAGTTTGGCCCTGGTATGGCAGTTAGTTTCCGTGTTATAACGTGTTAAACAGGGAAAGTTTAGTTATAACCACACTGTATGTCTTCACTCAGCTGTGCTCGATCGTACGAAAAAATCACGTACCTCGAGTCAGGAAATGGCTTTGTTTGTCAACATGGACAGTAGGAAGCCTTGAGCATCACGGACTGTTAACGTGGGGACTATTGTTGTGACTCCCCTCGCTTTCGTCACCGTCATTCAGTAAACAACACGATAACTTGTGCTTCGAGTAGTAATTTGTACAGCATCCGTAACATTTGTGATGTTTTAAGGCCGATGGCGGAGCCCTATCTGCAATAGTTTCTATGTTGTTTCTCACAACAAAGTACCGGAAGACCACACTTTACCCGTGCTGTTATGAACTACCTCGAGGATGGTCGAGTTTACTCTGGCAACTGCTATCTATAGATCTCTCAGCTGCTGGCATCTCAGGTCATAGAATGCCGAGAAAATGAAGCCCGGCCACTCGTGGGCACCTACCACTGTTGAACGGCATACAGTCGAAGCAGCATTAGATGACCTACCCGGATCAGTCAGCCATAGTTCGACACAATGCCCTGCCAGGTTAGAGCCATTGTTGTTGCCAAAGGTGGCCTCTGTACTCCCGTATCACCCACAAATTTAATCATGTCTTCTTTCTACTACAGTGTAAAGTATACGCGCATTGAGTAAAATTTCATTATATCCTATTTTTCCTGGGGGTTGAAATTTAATGGTCAGCAGTGTACAAGGCAACTGCCGACGTAACATTTTGGCATGCAAGGCGTGGTCCGAGACCTGACTGGTTTCTCTGATAAGGTGCCACCGGGGGATTTGTTTCCGGGCTGCGGTAGTAATTACCGGGTGGGCAGAGACAGAGAGCCTTGACGGACGGCGCGTGTGGGCTGGCCGGCCGGCCGGCCTGCAGCCACGCCGCCTAAAAGGCAGTCCCCTCGGCCCCTGCTCGGGCTGGCTTTGCCTGTTTCACGCTCGCCTGCACACGGCCGACCATTAGCGGCGAGGCGAGGGCGCGGGCCCGGTGTCCGAAACCGCAGGCATCTGGCCACCGGCCCGCTCCCACGGACACCGCCCCTGCTGATGCTGGTCTGGCGGCGGCCGCGCCGCGTCATCTCGACTGCTGCTGCTGGTGCGGCGAGGCCGCATCCTGCGTGCGCCGACCGTCCTGACTTTCTTCAATTACATCCGTACGGGTGATAACTTCACGTTACTATAGGGTTCAGTTACATTAATGTGACCAGCACCTATGTCCGACCTCAACGTGCAATAACCACTCAGAAAGCAGCTACGCGGGTCAGTCACGTTACTGTGACGACCGCCTACGTTTGACCTCATCGTGAAGTAACCACCCACAGACCGCAGATGGTAGCACTAGCAGTGGAGGCTATATGAAACGTGTCGGGGAGATGTGAAAAGCAGTGCAGTCGTTGCCGTGATGCGCAACACAGCAATTTATTTGACGTCCAAAAGGGCACTGAACCGTGAATTTACTTTCAAAACCTTTTCTTAAGAATTGGTTTACTTTTTTTACTAGCGATTCATCAAGAACATTATTACACTTAATCACACTATGTGAACGTGGAACTAGTTGCCAGTAAGTAACTGATGAAAACAAATTTCTTTCAACAAATGGAAACTTTATTCCTAAAAACCCTTTCTTTAAAAAAACTGATTTAAAAATTATAATCAGTAAGCATCCTCTAAATATCAAGTTACAATTTATTAAGAGGCAGAAATAACACTTTTTTTAGACAGTGTGAGCTTTCGTGCTGAGAACCTTGCCGCTCCCTTTTAACACGGCCGTAGTCACGACCGCTCACAACAACCTCTGGAAGACTACACTGGTGCAAATCTGAAAACGCACCAGATTACTTTAAACTGAAAATTTTAACCACTCACACAAACACACAAACTATGCACCCCGTAGGAGGGATGGAAATGGTACAAAACATTCACATATAAAAAATTACTTGCCACCAAAAGTGCGACTTGTTTTTAAAAGAAAACACTTACGGTGGAAGGGTGGCAACTTTATATACTACAATGACCACTTAAATAAAAACCCATGAACTGCAGTCTTACATAAAATGTACAAACATGCTCTACATTACACGTATACCGCCTCTCAAGATGATAGGCAAGATAAAAACATATTTCAGGACTTCGGCCTTTACACCTTAAGCGATAAATTCGTTAACACCGAATCCGACAAACATGACAGAGGCAGCTATTAACGTATGGCAGACCGACAGACAGACACTAACTGTCTAACATATGCGGACGAGAGACAGACGAGCAGACTGCCAAGAAAAGTAGTAGAATTTGACAAGTAAATGAAACATATCACGAATCACTACTAATAAGCTACGATATCTAGCGAAGACTTGGCGCAGCACCCCCAAAATACTCTCCCGAACCGTCCGCTGCCAGCCGGTTCAACGGACGCAGGAAGGCGCGCCAATCTCCCGTCTCGTGGCGTCGCAGCTCGCACCGGCCAAACTGCTGTTGTGTGTTGATTGCTGTTGCTCTCGTGTCGACCGCGAAGCCACTACCCCTCGCTATACGGCGCGGCCCACTGGACTGACGTGGCGACCTCACATGCGCCGACGCTCAAGGCGGACAAGTCATCTGGTGTCTCAGTGCGCGACCGACCAACCGATCGATCCAACCGCCAATGCCCATTGCCTGAACAAACTCGACCAGACTGGCGGCCTAACACATACCAGCACTCCGGACGACAGACAGACAGACTGCCCCACGCTGAGCCGGCTGACCAGCCGACCAGACTCGCCGAGACTGACAGACTAACCCACTGCCGAGCTCATAGCGCCCCTTAAATGAACGCGAACAGGCAAATTTTCCCCTTTCCCACCAGTGGGAGACACCAAAGCTGCGATTGCCACAGCGGCGCCACCGCCAGAAACGGAAGGCGACTGCTTTCTACAACGCGCTGCGGCGCGCTCTTCAAAACAGCAAATTTTACCACGGCTCAGGCACGATCATTGGGCCAAGGGAGGAAGCATACGTGAAATGGCTAAGATTCTAAACGGTTCGCGTGCAGCCGTGGTTGAAGCACACCGTGAATGGCAAAATGCGTCTATCCAGAACCGCCGTCGAGGTAACTGTGGAGCACCACAGTCCATTCACGACGCACGCGGAGGTCTGTGCGGACATTGACGTGCCACTGTTGCAAACCAACTTGAATCAAGGGTCCACCAATATGTTTCCTCCAAAACCGTTCAGTGAATGGCCTGCGTATTTGCTTCCCCAACTGGTGCATGGCTCACGGCGAAGAAGATTCAGCTTGCAGTAGTTATTTCGAGACGAAGAGGCTAGCACAGGTTAGAGTGAAATCGAGAGTTGCGTCAAACCAGTCTTCGAAGTGAAGTCCACAACAACAATAACGTTTGTATAGATCAATATATACATTCTGTATAAATCATTCGCGATATCATATCGTCTCTAAAGTGATAACTGTGTTGTATGTACCTCGTAGTTGACTCCAACTGCCCTATACCAATTGTCCGCACTAGCTATGTAGCGGTTCAAAGTAAACCACAGACTGATAATAGGGTGCTAACTAAGGTGGGAAGTTCAATTATTACAGGTCGAAAATCAGAACAGCAACAGTGTTCTGTAGCGGTGTACGGCACTGCACAAATAAATTTCTGTCGGTCTTTAGCAGTTTGAGGCTTAGAAATACTATCTCGCACGCTACCTTCATTCTGTGCATTCACGTGACGGTTAAGAAGCGCTGCTCAGCTGTTGCTTCTATAGGAATACAACAATAAAGAAAAGGAAGGGGAGAAGGCTCTTTATTAAATACCGTTAAAAGTGATAAACCTATGCGATAAGTAAACACTACTTTAACTCGACATATGTTCCGACATTTCATGGACAATTGCCACTACCTCAGCTGTGTTAAACAAACGTTACGTGCCTCTTATTCATAGTTTAACTGTGAGTTAATCACCTCGTTATTTATCATAATACAACATTTATATGTAAGCCGTAATATCAGTAGTCCATTTATGACGTGTGATATGTATACTACTGGCCATTAAAACTGCTACACCACGAAGATGACGTGCTACAGACGCGAAATTTAACCGACAGGAAGAAGATGCTATGATGTGAAAATGATTAGCTTTTAGGAGCATTCACACAAGGTTGGCGCTGGTGGCGACACCTAAACGTTTCCAACCGATTTCTCATACACAAACAGCAGTTGACCGGCGTTGCCTGGTGAAACGTTGTTGCGATGCCACGTGTAAGGAGGAGAAATGCGTACCATCACGTTTCCGACTATGATAGAGGTCGCATTGTAGCCTATCGCGATTGCAGTTTAGCGTATCGCGACATTGCTGCTCGCGTTGGTCGAGATCCAATGACTGTTAGCAGAATATAGAATCGGTGAGTTCAGGAGGGTAATACGGAACGCCGTGCTGGATCCCAACGGCCTCGTATCACTAGCAGTAGAGATGACAGGCATCTTATCCGAATGGCTGTAACGGATCGTGCAGCCACGTCTCGATCCCTGAGTCAACAGATGAGGACGTTTGCAAGACAACAACCTTCTGCACGAACAGTTCGACGACGTTTGCAGCAGCATGGACTATCAGCTGGGAGACCATGGCTGCGGTTACCCTTGACGCTGCATCACAGACAGGAGCGCCTGCGACGAACCTGGGTGCACGAATGGCAAAACGTCATTTTTTCGGATGAATCCAGGTTCGGTTTACAGCATCATGATGGTCGCATCCGTGTTTGGCGACATCGCGGTGAGTGCAAAATGGAAGCGTGTATTCGTTATCGCCATACTGGCGTATCACCCGGCGTGATGGTATGGGGTGCCATTGGTTACACGTCTCGATCATCTATTGTTCGCAATGACGGCACTCTGAATAGTGGACGTTACATTTCAGATGGTTTATGACCCGTGGCTTTAGCCTTCATTCGGCACTGCGAAACCCTACATATCAGCAGGATATTGCACCACCGCATGTTGCAGGTCCTATACGGGCCTTTCTGGACACAGAAAATGTTCGACTGCTGCCCTGGCCAGCACATTCTCCAGATCTCTCACCAACTGAAAACGTCTGGTCAATGGCGGCCGAGCAACTGGCTCGTCACAATGCGCCAGTCACTACTCTTGATGAACGGTCATATTGTCTTGAAGCTGCATGGGTAGCTGTACCTGTACACGCCATCCAAGTTCTGTTTGACTAAATGACCAGGCGTATCAAAGCCGTTATTACGCCTGAGGTGGTTGTTCTGGGTAGTGATTTCTCAGGATCTATGCACCCAAATTGCGTGAAAATGTAATCACGTGTCAGTTCTAGTACAATACATCTGTCCAATGAATACCCGTTTATCATCTGCATTTCTTCTTGATGTAGCAATTTTTAATGGCCAGTACTGTACTTATCACGTACGTAACAGCAATTTCCAGTTCTTTAATCTAGATAAGACAAAAATTTTTCTCAAAGATAGCCTCAAAATGTGTATGTATCAATTTCTTTTCATTTAGGTGGAATTTCAAAGTTTTTCTCTCTGTCATATCGGAGTTTCTTCAGATTTTCTTCAGATTTTTCCTTCCTTTACTGATGTGGTTTTAATATTGGCAACCATACGTTCTAGATATTTTTTTGGCGGTTTGAATACTTGAATACTAGCCGCTATCAGTTGTATGTAAATAGCTTGAAAATAACCATTCTAGATTACAGAGGCAATATTTGAAGTGAAGGCATGCACAAGAATAGTTTCACAGTTACCATACACTTGTTCTTTCCCCTTGTTGCCCTCCACAAAATTGAATGAGCTCTGATGCCACGCTTTATTATCAGACGTTGCTTATGTGAAAAATAACTGCAGAATAATAACTCTTAATACATGGTTTAACAACATCGCTCATTTCTCGTCACTACTGTGTGCTGCTGATTTACGTTTTTTTTTTTTTTTTTTTTTTTTTTTAATTTTATGCACACAATTCAGTCATAGACGCTTATGCGGCAGACTTAATACTCTGTTCATTCCTGATACGTCATGTCATCGACACAACAAAACTCTAGAAGCGGTGAGAAACCGTTCTGATCCGTGACTGCTCAATATAACTCTACAACTCTTTGGGTTGTTGCTCGAATCTGAGTCCGAAGCACGCTCAGCTGACTCAGAGCCCCACATGTGTTAAAGGGAGCTGAGACAGGAGGTTGTCGCCACATGAGCACTCTCATGATGCTGTCGTATTCGTTACATGTCGCAGACTGTGTACTTCAGGCTTAAAAAAGGATTGGTATTATTTCGCAGTCTGTTCTTGGCTTGATGATTTCACCCATGGAAACACACACCATCCAATCCCTCTCCCACCCATATCCTCCACAAGCTCCTCAGATTACATCCACTTTTCCTGGATCGTGCCTTATTGGTAATGTGGAGCATCACTTAATACGATATTCGATTCACTCAACGTATGCTCACACGTTATGAACTTTCTAGAGTCCGAAAATCCCCTCTCTATGAATCAATACGGATTCCACAAATATCGATCCCGTGAAACCCAGTACGCCTAAGTTCATCTATGAGACCCAGGAGACAGCAGATATTTGCGTCTAGGTTGACACCGTGTTCCTAGATCTCAGGGAGGCGTTCGATGCAATTCTGAATGTTCGCTTAGTGATCGAAATATTGTGTGTACAGAGTATCAGATAAGCACTGTGATTGCACTAAAGAGCTGCTAGTGATAGAACACAAGAAGTCATTCTTATAAGAGAGATGTTTACTTACGAAACTTCAGGAAGATTGCAACACAACGTTATAGTACCATTGGCATTCACATTGTACATAACTGACGTAGTGGATAACGTCAGAATCTAACTGACGCTGAAACCTCCTGACGGATCAAACTCCTGTGCCTGACCGACACTCATACTTGGGGCCTTGCCTTTTGCAGGCAAATACTAAACCTCCATGAGGATGTTCGTAGATGACGCTGTTGTATACAGACAAATCAAAACTATATATATATATATATATATATATATATATATATATATATATATATATATATATATACGAGGGCGGTTCAGAAAGTAACCTCCGATTGGTCGCAGTGCGGGTTGTGGGGGGAGTAGCGACGCCATCTGTGCGTTCACGCACTCAACAGGTCAGTCGGCATCAAGCCGTGGTCGAGTGAACGTCGTACCTGCGCTAGTTTAGTTTTTGTGGCAGTTTGAAATGTGTGCTGCAATAGAAAACCGCGCCAAATGTGAAGTGCGTGCTGTCATAAGGTTTTTTACAGCCAAAGGATATTCTGCAGCAGCTATTCATCGTGAGCTTTGTGCCGTGTACGGACCAAGAGTTATGAGTGAAGGAGTTGTCCGTGAATGGGTACGTTTATTTAAAAGTGGACGAGAAAACGTTCATGATGAAGAGAGGAGTGGTAGACCATCATTGGTGACTGACGAACTCGTTCAGACAGTTGATGCAAAAGTTCGTGAAAATCGACGTTTCTCAATGTCGAAGTTGTCTACTGGTTTTCCACAGATTTCTAAGACTCTCTTGTACGAGATAGTGACAGCAAGATTGGGTTACCGTAAGTTCTGTGCACGATGGGTGCCCAAAATTCTTACCGACCACCACAAAACTCAAAGAATGGCCTCTGCGTTAGACTTTCTGTCACGTTATGAAGACGAAGGAGAACCATTGTTAAACAGAATCGTGACCGGTGACGAAACCTGGATTAAGTACGTCAACCCTGAGACAAAAGAACAATCAAAGATGTGGGCACGTTCAAATTCGCCTACCAAACCAAGAAAAGCCTCGCAAGATTTTTCTGCCAGAAAACAGATGGCAACGGTGTTTTGGGATGCCAAAGGGGTGTTGTTGGTTGAATTCATGGAACGTGGTACGACCATTAATCAAGACGTGTACTGTGAAACAATAAAAAAGTTACGACGGGCTATACAGAACAAACGCCGTGGTATGCTGACTTCCGGTATCGTTTTTTCGCACGATAACGCCCGTCCTCACTCTGCTCGCAGAACAACGGCCCTTCTTGAGTCCTTCAAGTGGGACGTTATCAACCATCCACCTTACAGCCCAGACCTGGCGCCAAGTGATTATCACCTCTTCATGCATTTGAAGAAATGGCTCGGGTCACAGCGGTTTGATGACGACGAAGAGCTCAAAGATGCGGTCACAGGCTGGCTCCAGGCACAAGCGGGTGATTTTTATGCAGAAGGAATTTCAAAGCTTGTGAAGAGATACGATAAGTGCCTCAATCGCTATGGAGACTATGTAGAAAAATAGTGCAAAGATGTAGTTGTAAGATGTATATATTAAAATATTTTTATTTAACTTGGTGTATTTTTTTAAATCAACTGGAGGTTACTTTCTGAACGGCCCTCGTATATATATATATATATATATATATATATATATATATATATATATATATATATATATATATATATATATAAATGAATCTTGATAGTCTAGGACCTTACCATTTAACTATTATGGCAAGAGGGCCTCCAGCTCACTTCAATCTTTACTGACCTCGAAAAGCGCAAGTGTTCGTGTAAGCTGCCTACATTCATGGCAGAGGTCAGTCTTATTTGACCTTGATCTGGACCTCGACCTGACAACATAATCCAGTCGCTTTCCTCCTGTATCCCCCTACAGCCAGCCTCCTTTTGCTCCTCCTCCTTCCTCCTATTATCTCTGACCAGTTGTAGCATAGCATTAAAAATGAAAAAGTCAATCAAACAAACCAAGACAGCAGAACTAGCCCACTTGTGTTAATGGGAAATTTACATCCCCCGCCTCTTCACAACCAATTAGAGTTGCAGTATTAAAATTATGCGTAAAGTGGTGCCAGACATGCAGCAAAAAATTGTATAACCTTCAACTGAAAGTCTAAGATGTTAATTATGTTGTTGAAAGTCAGTCATTAATTACTTCCAGCACAAAAATAGTGTCGAGTTCTATTCTGACAAAACAGTAAAGTGATGCTAAGGTCAAGGGTATGAATATCTGTGTCATAATTTATATATAATTACATTTATACACACACAGATACACACCTGTCTCTGGCATAATCTTGAAAAGAAACGAAGGTCAAAGATAGGCTTTATGTTTGCAAAAGGCTTGCACTCACACATAAATCTTTGTAATATAACAAACTCTTAACCTGAGAATAAATTTAAGTGGTCTTATAAGCTCCGAATCTAGTAGTTATCAGCTACTACTCAAGTCCAGTAGCTATTTGCTACTGTCAACATCTGATGATACAATACTATTTATCATCCCAGTGCTGCCATGCACTACACATACACATTGTCAACTTCTAATGATACAATAGTGTTTATGATGTAATAGAAGATATCTATCTGGTGTCACATTACTCTGTTAGTCACTGCAACAACTAATGCCTAAGCTTAATATCTACTGCCTAATGCCTAACATATAACACGAAGTATCTATTGCCTAACATGCATTATTTATATACACATACAGACCTCTGGCACAATATTAAAGTGATGTCAGGGGCAATGATATATATTATTGATATGATAATTTGCATATAATTGCATATACATACATACCTCTGCATTTAATCAGCCGAATATGAAATTATGTAAAGGTTAAAGCTATGCCCTATATCTGTGATATTTACGTATTATGGTGTACACATTCATTTAGTAAAATGAGAGCATCGTCAAAAGCGTTAATTTTATGTTAACACATACACAATATGAAAACTTTACCACAAATTTCCAAGGAAGGGGACCTCTTTGCTAGAGATAGTCCCACATTCACACAAATGAATGTGTGTTGAATTTCTTAAGAAGGCAGGATGCAGATAAATGGGCAACGCTCCCCCGCGCCAAAATGTCGCATTTGAAATATTTTTCATTCACTCATTTAATGTGCTCATAATAACTCAGAGTAGTAGAGTGTGTCATTTCAGAGTGGGTGATGTGAGCCCCACACTACCTTACAAGAGATAACGTAATATGTGTCTACTTAGAAGTTTTCTCATAGCCCACGCTTGCGCTGCATTCTGTTGTTAGCTGTACACTGCATACGTATACATTGAAGTTTAAAACTGGTTTGACCAGTTTCACCATGATGCTTTTAAAAAATTTAACTCAGAACGTATTCTCTGCTCATAGGGACTGGAATTGGCGGTTGGGAGAAGCGGAGGTGCTATAAGCCAGCAGGTCTGAGAAAAAAGTCTCGCGTCACTTTATACATGTCTCAATTTGTCGTAAAACATGACTCAGCTTCTTTTATGACTGAAGTGACATACTTGGTGTTAGTGGCAAACTGGTATTTCCAGGGAATGTGCTTGCACAGGCTCTGATTCAGCACGTTAGATATGAATGCTGAGACAGCAGCTGCAAGGTCCAGAACTATTCGGAATTATTAGGAGCCTTTCGGCTGAGATGTTAGTGTATAAAGAGCAGAGCTTTCAGCTCTCGGAAGGCACTTGTGTTCTGTCAACATCAAGATTAGCTGCGAGATGAGGGAGACAACAGAGCACGAAATTCGACAGATAAAATGTAAGTCTTCTTTTTCTTACGCAGTCTATCACTTAAACATTTTTGTCATACCTATGAATACATTTTTTTCCTCATTCAATTTTGCAGAACCTGCAGAGTGTCTGCAGTGCATAAGCTCTGATCAGCAATGAAATAAACATCACAATTTTACAGGTTACATAGAGCAGAGCTTCCAGCTTGCTGAAGGTATTTATCCTTCAGCCTCGGATCTGCAAATACCTTTTGAGCCGCTGTAAATCAGACTGAGCTGCTCAGAGGAAGATATCTGCAAGCAACAGCAGAGTTTCCACCCGAAAAGAAGTTGAAAGTAAGACAGCAGTCTCAGGAAAACGTAAGTATTCTTCCTCTTCTTACAGGGAGTGGACGAAAGTATGGAAGAACCAAAACCTCATTATCAAGTCTAAGATTGTGTAGGAGAAGCTTTTGCATTCAAAACAACCTCCAGTACTCTTGGAATATATAAATACATGTGCTGTGTGGTTATCAAAGTGATCAGATACCATACTTCCTGCAAAACAGCGGCAAGTTCAGATAATGATGATGGAGGTGAATAATGATCACACACCATTCTCTCCAAAGTAGACCACAAAGGCTACATGTCATTGAGATCTGGTGACTGTGGTGGCCAGGGAGACCAGGGAGATGTGACAGTTCATCCTCATAATCAAAAACCAATCTTGGACGGTAAGATTAATGTTAATAGGGGACTGCCGATTTGGAACATGCAGTCATCTTTGGGGAAAAATAATTGTACCATGGGAGGGATCTTATCAGCCAAAAAGGTCATATAATACTTGGAGATAATGCGACATTGCAGAGTAATCATGGAGCCCATGGAATACCACGATACCCAAATTGTGACAAACCACGCCATATTTCTTCACTGGGATGTAGACTCAGCCTGACGTTGGAAAGAGTGTGAAACAAGACTCATCCAATCTTATTTCATTATTCCATTGATCCATACTCCAGGTTATGCGGCTTCAGTAATACGTTTCCTTATTATGGTCGAACTTCCAGATCACTCAGAAATTCCCTGATTATGGAGGTCCCTTCGTGTTGTTTTTTGATATGGTTAGCATGGGTGACATTTCTTGCTATTATTCTATTTTTGTTTCGTCACAATCCTCTTCAATGACCTTCTGTCACAATCACTCAGCACCCACTCTCGTCCACATTATGACTTAGCTGATGAGGTTTTTCTCAATTTCCATAAATTCGATACAAATTTTTGATACAGTGCCTCTCAAAACACCGAACACTGTCTCTGCCTTTGTGGAGGAAGCATCGAGTATAGGAACACCAACAATTAGCACACATTGGAAAGGACTGAACGCCAACATAATGCACTCACAGAACACTGACCTGACAACTGACATTTGATATCGCACATGTTCCATGTGTGTTCGAATACAACACTACAATCTGCAGGTTTGTCTAGCATCTGTAGTTACGTTCAAGTATGTCTTTCGATATTTTGTCTACACCTGTATGTAATCTGTCATTGAAACATTTTTGTCATATTTATAAATATATATTTATTTCTCATTTAATGTCATAGAATCTTCGGTCTGTTTCTGCTATCCTCTTGAACGAATAGCTAGGAAAGAAATCTCCAAGAAGGACTTTCACTCACTAACCTATTTTTTTTCTTCATATGGGGCTCGCTTTTTACAAGTATTCAGTTCATTATACCTCGCATGACTGGCCAATTTCGGCCTTACAGGGCAGTTTCACGTGCAGTAGGTGAAGATTTGTTGTACAATGACTGCTGTTTATTAACAGGATAATTCTACAGCACATCGACACCTACTGCACTTGGAAACGGCTTGTAAGACCGTAATTGGCCAATAGTGCAAGTTTTGAAAAACAAATGATGTGGAATACGTCAAAATGTCCTTTAAACTAATAACAATATTACTACAGTGAGTGAAAAGGAAGCAAAGCGTACTGCATTAAGTGATCTCGAATGTCTTGCTGCCAAGTCAGCATTTAGAAGATGCTACACTGTTCATTCATTTCTCATTCCCACTCACTGCACACACTGCACCCACTATACAACCATTGGTTCATAAGGCTACAGACTCTACGAGGTGATGTCAGGGCCACTTTGTGCACCGCATCTTCCCATTTACTAGCATGAGAAACTGAGCCAGCAACCCACTGTAACTAATGAGATGTTGAGCTCAGCAAGAAGATAAGGTGTTAGTATTACCTATTTCATAGATGTAGGAGTAAGCTTCTCCAGAGAAGGAAAAGTGAAGGAGAAATGTAGTGCGAAATTTTTAAGTGGAATGTTACGCGTTTTAGTATCGCTACTATTATTGTTTCTTACCACACTCCTGCTCTGCGTTATTTACGTAATCATCCAGTATGTAGAATATGTTTCATAATAAATACATCTTAACTAGCTTTTTAAATAAGTATGTTTTAGAAATATCTTTAATCTCCTCTGCTAATTCATACTTCAGTTTTATTTCTTGGTAAAAAATGCTGTTTCGAGTTAACGTTTATTCTTTCCTAACTAATGTAAGTTCAGTCTAGACTTTGTCCTATAGTCATGAATACAGTTGTTCGTCCAGTAATGATCAGTGTTATTTTTATGTGAACAACGGATGGGTAATTGTACTCACGCCGTGCAGCTAAAATCACCACTATTTTGAACAGGTCTTTACAATGAGTTCTACTGTTAAGTTTCGTTATTATGGCTCCTTTCCTCTTTTTCAATGTTGTGTTCATATTTTGTGCATTTGTTCCCCAGAAAAGCATACTAAACCGAAGAACTGAGTGTACATGTGACTAGTATGTAACTAAGAAACATTTTATGTTATACACTGATGACAGTGAAGTCCGTAACTTGCTGATGACATTGTGTTTGGAAGTATCTTTATACTTTTTCGCCACTTCAACTGGAATCAATACTCATTCCCAGAAATTTTATATTCATTGCACAATTTGTTACATAGTCTTACAACTTTGGAAACTAAAGTGAGATACACTTAAAAGGCTGTATCTATTCAAGTTCTATTCAAGTACTTCATTAATCCGGCATAGATGAATCTATTACTTTTTAGAATGATGACAATGAAGAAGTGCACTGATAATCTTCTATATGTTCTGCATAGACTCTTGCCAGTTTTAAATATTCTGGAAATTACCGCACATCAATGCTTTGTTGATTATGTTTGTTAAGGTAGCTTGTATACCGTCCACGCACTGCTTCTATTCACATATTGTTACTTCATCTAACTCTATGAACTTTTCATTTTTGCTTTTGCATAGTTTTACTAACATCATGCCCTTTGGTTTATGGTGCCGGTATCATCATTCTAGTTAACACATAATTATGACTAGGTGTCATGTTGATTTTTGGGAATTTTTCTATAACTTCTCTGCAGCATTTGAAAACTGCACACTCACATAATTTGTTAGGTGTTTTGAATCATGTATTGCTTTACCCCTTCCCTTATCAGTATGTTGTTGTAGCTTTGTTTGTCTCTCCTCGCTTTCCTTTTTATGTCATCCCAGACTGCTTAGCTTTGATATGCTACATTGAATATTATGTCATTATACGACTTTTTTTGCTGCAGTCAGCAGCTTTCTATAAATCTTTTTGTAACTTAGATAGATATTTAAGGACTTCCGCTCATTCTTACTCGTTTTTGTGGAGCTGAGATTCTTAACGGTTTGCGAGACTTGTTAATGCCTGCTGTTATCCATTTGTTTTACGAGACGTAGATACTTATGTGAATACTTTTCGATGTGGCTCTGCAAGGTGCAATTTAAATAATATTGAGAATTTTGAGAATTTCACAATTAAATTAGTTTCTCTGTACAGTTCATCTGAGCTTAGGTTTACTAGTTCTTTTCATATGTGATAAATGTCTTGTGTATGCTTGCAATCTGGGGAATTTCTTACATACGCAGTTTTATTGTTATTATTTGACATAAATGGTGTGATAGTACAGGATGTTTTACAGTTACGTCACACTTTTCTCTGTTCATATTTGTGGCCACATGGGCTATTACTGATGCTGTCATTGTAGTAATCCTTGTTACACAACTGACCGACAGGGACACACCAAAAGGCTGAAGGTTATATATTAGGGTGCTACTAATTTCATCTGTGATACTTGTGTTTATGTTTATGTCTCCACACATATTGTGGTGACTTTTTTAGTTGAGATTTTATCTGGAACTTCTGTTAATTTACTGAAAAAAGTGTCCCAAATACGACTGGAACATCGATATTTCCACAAACGTCAATAATTTAACTGGCACCATTTGTATGCCGTGATAATGAGTATCTTTGACTTTATAGTCGAGTGTACGTAATATTTAACGCATATCTGCTGCTATATTTAAGTCTCCTTTTTATACTGCTTGATTGTAAACAGGGGACGAGGGGGAGTTACATATACCACTAAAACGACGGACCTGTTTTCACCATCGAGGACTTTTGTTGATATGTTGGAGACAGGGAGGGGGGAGGGAGGGGGGAGATCGATCTTAATATCCCATCATCAAAATTAGGCTAGTTCCAACACCTTGGAATTTTTGATTGGCTATCAGTTTATAGTGCTATGCAATGATTGGTTGGAGATATGGAGAGGGCAGGTTAGGGGAAGGAGAGGGGCAGAGTGGAGCGAGGGAGAGAGGGAACAGAGGGGCATGATCATGTTATGTCAAGGTTGAAGCTCATAGACCCCTTTCCATGAATTTAGGCAACCCACTCGAACACTTCTACTTCTTCAAGGCAATTTCAGTTCAAAGTGAGCTACAGTCACTGTAGCTCTGCTAACCTGATAGGGGAAATAGACATGACCAGATTAAAAGAAGTGTGTTTTCTCACAGGTTTATTTAGCAAGAGTGAAAGCATCGTGTAAATGATTAAACACCTCCAGTGGCAGATTCGAATGGAGACTGTATATGCATCACAGCATTGTCTACACTTAAATTACCAATCACAGGTACGTAGAAAAGTAAAAACAATATATTGCTTGGTACTACATATATTTCCTGAAAAGACCATGAAGGTAAAATTAAAGAGCTTCGAACTCACACAGAGGCATACTAACGATCGTTCTTCCCTCACAAATTTTGTGACTGGTACAGGAAAGGGAAACGTCGCAGTGGACTCAAACCACCCTCCGTCACTCACCATTAGGTGCATTGCATAATATAGATCTACATGCTGATGTACGCTGTCGTTGGTGCATACTTACAGCTTCTGTAACAGGAATCGAGACAGTTTTTCGCGTCACTTTGCTTGTTACACATTGTTCATCACTTGGTGTGTTACTTATCGCTGCCCAAGCAAGTCTCAGTCGAATGTAACGCGTGGTTGGCAGAGCTGCAGCAATTGTGTCCATGGCTTTCATACCGCAAAGTAAGGAGGTGACGCCGAGTGGCATGGTTGTTCACTGGTTGTAGTTTTCAAGTACTGAATCTGCGAAAGACTCGGTGCAGAGAGAACGACCTATCTGCGATTGTCGACACTGAATTTTTCATCAACTTGTTGTTTCCTGGGCAATGCACATTGATTGTAATCGTGTTCCCGCAACCGAACAACTCACTGTCCAAAATGTCTGGCAACCTGTTTCGTTACGACAACGCTACTTATTACCTGGTGAATGGAATGTCCTAAAATCCAAACACGTGCGCGGTAGTCGTGTCTGACCCAAAGCGCACAAGTCTCTTGATGCAACATGTGGGAGGACTACAGTGATATCCTTGCGACTTCTATGTACGACCACAGAGAAAACGTGGACTGCGAAGGTGAGTCATTTTGAGGAGAGAATTCTGCAATGGCGACTGAGAAGCAGGAAGCAGATCCTGATGGCTTCGTATGTGGTAATCACTATTGAGATACAACAACGTTTTGTGTATGAAATGAACGGCTACATTTCAGTGCTGCTATGCGTCAAACTGGTTACTTTATTCCTGAGACTTGCGAAAATTCTGTTTACGTGTTATTCCGTTCCGAACTCAATTAAATAATTGTAGAGATATAAAAAAGGCCTAGAAGAAGCAAACGAAGTAATACTCAAAAATTACATCACTAGAGTTTAAATGTAGAACTTGTAGCTATATAGTTAGTCATAAAAAAGATAACATTCTGTTTGAACCTAAAAAATTAGCAGGTAGGTGGAAAGAATAGATATTATGAAAATGTAGTACGTCGCAGACGGTTCAGATTAAAGTTGGAATAGACTGGAGAGATTAACAATTGATTCTCAATCTAGTCAAAATTTAGAGAACAGAAAAAGATGAGTCGCACTAAGAAAGCAACAAGAATAAGAAGTTCCGATAAGGCTGGCCTCTCTCTCCTTATTTACTTAATTTGTTTTGAGAAAGTAAACATAAACAATCAAAAGCAATACCAAAGTAATCAATATTGATGGTAAGCGAATAGAATGATTCAATTTGCTGAAGTTTCGGTAGTCCTACAAGAACCCGAAAAGTGCATGTATGTTAAAAATTTTCTGATTACTCAGACAGCAAAAAACTGGAAATAAATGTCAGAGAGACTAAAAAATGGTGATAGATAAATGATACAAAAAATAAAGACAAAAATTTAAGACAGGGAAGGAGGCAGAAAAATAAAGGCAAAAATTAAGATGGGGAATGAAACAATGATGCAAGTAAATAACTTCTACTGCTTTTGATGTGCCATAGCAGATTGCAACAGAAGAATAATGGAAACTGAATCTTTAAATGCAAGAAAGAAGCAATCATCACATATGAAGGAACTTATCAAAAACGAACAATCACCTCTGTGGAGAAACGAGGAAGAAAATCTTCAACATATTTAGTTGGAGTATTTTAAACTATGGATGTTAAGGGTGAACTGTGGGAAAACAAGCAAGGACAGAATTCAGCAGTTGACACGATGAGATGAAAAGAGCCACTAAAACATGCTGGACTGAAACGAAGTATAATGGACCGATACTAAAAGAAAAGGAAATGGAAAGAGCAGCGATTAATATAATACAAAGAGTAAAATTAATTAATTGAACACCTAGTTCGACAAAAGAAGTTCTTAGATAAGGAAACTGAAGGCAAAATGGAGGGAAAGCATCAAAAGGCAGTTCCAGAATCTCCATATTACAAAATGTTGTCAGTGTTATGTACTGTTGAAACTACGAACACATGGTATTTATGGCGACGGACAGAAAAGAACAGCTACATCATCAAGGCACAGCCTTTAGAATCTGATGATGATGAGGATGAGAATGTCATATATTTGTAGTAGTGGATTTATTTACATTGTGATTTTTGTTCAGAAGACTTATGTACTATCACTGTTATTTCCTCAGCTGAATGGTAAGAACATCACCAATGCCCGTGTGTGTAACTTCTTGTTTGAATAAACAGATGTGTGCAAAGTTATGCGTAGTTTGTATATTTTGCAGATTCGTTAAGGTTGTGATTACATGTATTACAAACTTTCATGTGTTAGCAGTGACTGGAATTGAGTTGAGGTCTTTGGAGAGAATGAAACACTTATCAATGCTTCAACTTTCCTTTAGGCAAATAGATAAGCAAAATTTTTTCACTGTATTTATTTGTACAGTTTTGATCTGATAGATGTTGAACAAATACGGGCTTTTCATATGTTGTCCCAAAAAAAAAATGACGTATATACGCAAAAGTATAATCACATGTAATGTGCGTTTATTCATACGTAAAGAAATTCAGAAAACAGACATATACCAGCATGAGTGGGTAAAGCGCCTCTCCAAGTTTGTAACTCAATGTAGGCACCTTTTTTGACATGGTAAACATAGGTATTTGTGCGCAGTTCATTACAGTTGCTGACACAAATTGCCCAGGAAGGTGCGACTGGGGTCTGCTTTGAAAATGTGTCCATTGTGTGGCCTGCTTGCAGACGCGAACTACTTCGATGCGACAGTAAGAAGCAGACGATACGTTTACGTGTGAAACTAAATCTCGCTGCGTATTGCGAGTTGCAACTTGGAGAGACGCTTCATCGAGTCTATGTCTTGTAGTTTGTGTATGTCTTGTAGTTTTTGAACAGACATTTACTGAAACCATTTGCTTCTAGAGATTAATTATTTAGGGTACTTATTTTGTTCAACCACCACTCCGAGCATCACAAGCTCAATTATTAGCCTAGATAGCTAGAAACAGTCCCCATACAAACTGACAACACTTGCCAGCATTTAGATTAGTCCAGTCATATGTACAAGGTATCTTTCAAATTGGCAACAACAGCCAAGATATTTCAGCTAGTAATTAAGGTAGTTAAAATAAGTCGTTCATTGTATGAGCATGACATGATATGTTCATATGACGAATCTAGCAGCACCTCAGAAAAGGACTGTCACCCGTGTTGGCACTCACCGTTTTACTCATGATTACAGTCAATGATGTAGCATGTTTTCACCAACACCGAGCTACACTGTCATATCTAAAGCCAGTAGAACGTCCTATACAATCTTCTCCTGACATCCCATTTACGTGTCATGTCTGATCGTGTAACGTAGTGTAGCATTTTGAGAACCCATTTATGTGACATGCCTCATCGTGTATCGTAGTGTAGCATTTTGAGAAGCCCCATAACATGTGATATTCAAATTAACTTAAAATGTTCCTGGCCTAACTAGTTACATGAAACCCTCGTTTTAAATATACAACAAAATTATGTGCAAGATGTCTTTACCTGTTTTTGAGGCAACTGTGGAGCATACAGGGTAAGTCTAATCCTCCTTCCTATCAACCCCAAATTTCAGTAAGGCAGTAGAACAATTTTACTATACCTGCGAATTTTAACAAATAAGGTATCTTCTTCTGTATTTCTGTGGACGATGTATGTTAAAAGATAAGGCGATTTTCTTTTACTTCGGGGAGGAATTTTATTTTCTATCTACGTACATCGATGTTATCCTCTCCAGAATACTCCCCATAACATATTTTACAGTTATTCCTGCACTTTCTGTAGACCCCGAACCATATCCGGAATGTGATCTTTGGGAGAAGTTTTAGACCTTTCTGCAATATAGTTTCAATGTCACGTATACTAATAAAACGAAGGTCCTTTAAGATTTTAATTAGTTTTGGAAACAGAACAAAGTCACTTGTGGCCATGTCTGGTGATTAGGAGGCTGGGCCAATACACTATTGTTTTTAGCCAAGGATTCACGAACAACCAAGGAAGTTTGAGCAGGTGCACTGTACGTTGGAAAAGGCATGAATAGTGTCATAACAAATCCGAGCGTTTGCTTGAATTCCTCGTACCGATGTACTTGAATTTGTAAATATTAATCCAAACTGACTGTTGTGTCAAGGACTCATGGTGCTCTATGTAGTTAAAACTGTAGAATATAGTGACCTTCAGCTTCCAAATTGACCTCACTCGTCGAGATTTTGTCGGCGGAAGCGGTCCATAATGCTTCCGCTGGCCCTATTGAGCCGTAGTTTCAACTCAAAGCTTTAAATCCACGCTTCATCGTCTGTTACGACACGTTACAGTAGTTTTACATCGGTTCTCACTCCACTTGGTGAAACCCGAAGAACTTTCACTCCCTACTCTTCTATTTCGAACTTCAATAATATTGGTATTAATTTAACATTCATACATTTAAACCAGAAACATCCGAAGAAATGTCAGGGAATCAGTGTATGTTGCCTACATGTGTGGCAATATCGTCAGCTACTTTTCTGTTTGTGACTCGGCGATCTACCATCATTTCCCTTATTTTATTTCTGTTGCATCGGCTGATGATATGCTTAAAGTCCAGAGTGCATGTCATCATCAACATCTCCACGGCTTTCTTCCAAATGCTTATACTAATCGTAAATCCTTTTTCCACTCATAGCAGACCCACTAAAAGCAATATTTAAGGTTCTAAAGCTTCAATACACTTTACTACGTTATTACAATAAAATTTAATATAAATTCTTCGATAGATTCTTATACAAATTAAATACTCGCTGATACTATCAAAACGCATGTAACACTCCTAACAGTTTACAGTAGACTGAATATCCGATATAAACTTGCTTAGCAGGATAACAACGGAAACGTCACGCGAATCGTACTAATAAAACAGACGCAGACAAAAAATTCCTGTTATTTTTTGAACACTCAACGTATGGTAGAATATAGCTTCGCGAACTGCAATCATCTACGAACTATAAATCGCACAGATACGCGTTCTGCGGTGTTGACATCGCACTGAAGGACATTATATAACAACTGGAGCCGCCATGACGACGTTGTGACTTCAGAATTTACACACAGCTTATGTGAGTTTATATAGAAAATACTGTACACGTGTATTTTCTCTTGTGAAAGTACTGTGCAAAGATAAATTTAAATGAATGTGAAATCAAAGAAAGAGGAGCACAATGCAAAGCTGAAAAGCAATTGCGTATGTTTGCCCCGTAGGTTGCAGGATATGCGACGGGCAGAAATTGTTGAAGAGGATATTTATAATTAATTATCGATGTAGAAAGGAGTTTAAAGTGACTACAGTCTGTTGGAGGTGGAGATAAATGTTTGAAAGTAACTCCTGCTAAGCGCATTTTAAGGTAAGCTACACTTTTACAGAGAAAGCTTGATACGGTTTGGAAGCCCTCTATTTAAGCAGTACGGGTACAGAGCGGCTACTTTCTTGTGGTTGATAATCAATAAACCATCGTCCATTTTCTTAAATACAAACTTAGTGTGCAGTCTTATATGAATGACACTCAGGTGTAATCATATTTGATCTTCATTCCGGCCGAACATCTCTTTCTCAACTGGCCTACATGTAATAAATTGATTTCGAGAAATTGTTATGTTACAGCGACGCATCAGTCATTTATTAATAAGTGGAACGTCGATTTACGTAATATTCAAGAAAGGGAAGACGCCACACTGGCTACAATTTCGGAGTTTGCAGCATCACTGCCTATCTCCAGAAGTCACAAGATGGACGTAACTTACTTGCATATGTCTTCAGGTAAAGAAAAATGTGGACAGAAAAATTGAGTGTCGTGTAAATGACAAGAACCAACATACCTCTTAAAGAGTTCCTTTTCTTATGTAGCAAAAAATATTTATTTAGAAGCAAACTCGTAGACCGGGTTTGTTAGAGAGTTCGTATATCTATTTGGTTCATTGTAATTTAACGTCACGCAATAATTCAAATTTAATTGCTAGGAATCATCATATCTCGTAAGGTTTACAACGTTCAAATGCTGTGGTTATGTAAGAAATTCTCTTAGCGCGATTTGGTTCAAATGGCTCTGAGCACTATGGGACTTGACATCTGAGGTCATCAGTCCCCTAGAACTTAGAACTACTTAAACCTAACTAACCTAAGGACGTCACACACATCCATGCCCGACGCAGGATTCGAACCTGCGACCGTAGCGGTCGCGCGGTTCCAGACCGAAGCGCCTAGAACCGCTCGGCCACGCCGGTCTGCTAGTCGCACTTTGAATACAGTTTTTTCCTCCAGAGGGAGGGGGGGGGGGAAATTAAGCGAGTTGTTTTTGTCAGTGAAAAAGGAAGAGTAGTACAGTTACGGTACGTATAATTTGCTGTATTAGTTTCTAGAGTAGTGCAGGGTGAGTATAAAGAATTTCCTATCTCGTAGACGCTCTACGTGCAAAAAATGGAGCACATGTGGAAGTGTGTCCAGAAAAAACTTTTTCATTTTAGTTACCATTTCCAGCAGTTTTCTTAGTTCGATCTATCATAATCCCTTACGTATAATGGCTTTATGTTCACCCTCTAGTATAATTGACAGCTTATAAGTTTAACATGCGCTGACTCCCAGATGACGTCTGGCGGTTTAGGATTGCAAATGTGGCCCCTCGCTATGACAGATGAGTGATAAAAGTTAGTAATAAAATGAAACTATGGTTCAAGAGACCCCTTCAAATCTCAGATATCTCTCACGCATATACTTGTGTGTATTAACGACGAATAAAAATTTGTACCAATTACCAGTTATGCCTCAGCTAACATGGTATTTCCCAAAAGCCGAACAGGATTTCAGAGGCTCTCCAAATATATTGGAACAGCACCTCAGTACCAAATGGAAAAGGCGATCCTGCCTGAAACCCAGGGATAACTGCTTAATATGCGAAGTAATAACTTGTTCTCTAAAGAACAGTTACTGTTGATGACCGTGCAGCTTTTCCCTGGAATGAATAATGACTAACGTACAACCTCAGCTGCCGACAGGTGTTGTTGTTATACATCGATGTGGACAGCTGAAAATGTGTGCCCCGGCCGTGACTCGAACCCGGGATCTCCTGCTTAACTGCAGGGACTTATCCCTTGCACGCTTCCCGTGAGACTCACATTCCCAACTGTCCACAATTCTACATATGTACTGAACCTTATAGACATTTGCCCACCCACTCATTACTCGCGCACGCTTTGGCGATTTCCGTAAGAGATTGGGCAACCTGTGCGTATTTGCACAGTAAAGGTCAATGGCTGGGTAGCCTTAACCATATATGCGAAGATAGTAGCTTGTTCTCTAAAGAACAGTTACTGTTGATGACCGTGCAGCTTTTCCCTGGAATAAATGATGACTAACTTACAACCTCAGCTGCCGACAGGTGTTGTTGTTATACATCGATGTGGACAGCTGAAAATGTGTGCCCAGACCGGGACTCGAACCCGGGTCGAGTCCCGGTCGGGGCACACATTTTCAGCTGTCCACATCGATGTATAACAACAACATCTGTCGGCAGCTGAGGTTGTCAGTTAGTCATCATTTATAACTGCTTAACATGAAATGTATTTGCAGCTGAAAATCCGAACGACCATCACCTGTGTAAGGAAATGACGACAGTGAAACTACGTGCCGCACCCGGGACTCGAACCGTATATACTACTTTACGCGAGCAGCCACCTTAACTGGTTTGGCTACCGGTGTATGACTCAAGCTCTGACCCAAACTTCCAAAAAATCGTCGTTCCTGCCTCACAGCCTGTACACACATCATGTAATTCCCTTACACGTGAGGACATTTCAATTGAAAGTTTCTGCCAGGTATCGGTGGATATACACGATATTGCACTATTGTTAAGAAGAAAGATGAAATTTTCCTACGGACATGCATGCATTCAAATCCGAAGGAACATTGCATCGTTCTTCTTAATAACATTTGCACTACGACATTGTAAAGATGCTTTAATCGAATATGAGGTATTTAGCCTATTCTCTGTCGTTATATCTGCACAGTAAACAGAAACGGATAGACTGTCAATTTGCTCCTCAAGCAAATTCTGTAGACTGCGAAGGCCACTCTGTCAGGCTGAGACGCCAGTGCGCGGTTGCTCAGAATACGGCTTCTCCCAGCAGAGATACCACCGGAAAAAGCCCAGCACTCGCGCGCGCGCAGCCCGCTGGATGGCCGTCATACATTCGCGTCGGTCCCCTGTAATCGGCTCGGCAGGCGGGCTGGCGAGCCCTGGCGCGGACCATTCGACATATCGGGACGGCCCGGCGCGCTCCACTTCATTGATTCCTCTGAGCCTGACGGGCGGATTCCGAACTGATCACAAAGCCCGGCCGATACGAGAAAACTTTGCAGGGACGACGGCGTCCTTCGTTGTGCAGAGGAGAGCAGAAAGTGGCGGGGGGGGGGGGGGGAGGGGCGCTTCTTTTTTGTCTCATCCGGCGGGGCCCGCCCCTGCGGCCGCCCTTCTGTCCGGAACTTCTGGCCACCCGCTCCAATCACGGCGGGCCCGCAACTTGGGCGCGCGCTGCTGCCGCTATGGAAGACTTAGATTAGGAGCGGCCGGACACACTGCTGGCATTAGCATCCCTTCCCCCCCCCCTCCCTCTCCTCTAACCACCACCACCCCCTCCAGCGACAAAGGCCCGCGCTCCTCTTCTCTCGACATGTCAAGAGCAGCTGCCCTCATCATTGAAATGTCTCGACGAGGACGCCGCTTGCGTTCGGAGAGCAGTCCAGTGCCCCAGAACTTAGTTCTCCACCTGCTGGCATCGAAAAACCCTTCTCAACAACGCTTCAATAACGAGATAACCAGTACAATAATAAACTAAACGAAAATATGTTTCTACAAGTGGGTGCTGCACTTTCGTCTACTAATACTGCACTTACGAAAACAGCGCATGAAAATGTTCAGTATAAAAAGAAACAAAACCCGCTGTCATCGAAGAAATCTCCTCAACATCGTTCCAATAATGAGCTAACCAGCAGAATAATGTATTTTACGATAATACCTTTCAATAAGTGGGTATTATTGTTTCTTAAATTACACCTGCTTTTACGAAAATAGCACAGCAAAATGTTCAGCAAAAAATAAACAATACCTATGATAATTCTGTATTTCAACAAAACTAGTCCCAAACACCAGTCTCTCCTTCCTTCAGTTTCCTAAGACGTTGTTTTAACAGGCACGAATAAAGTACCACTTGTAGCTCATCGTCCTAAAGTAGAGGTTCCCGATTTTGGAGGATCAGTTGTCCATCTTCACACCTTCGATAGTTAAACCATGTATTAAAGTATGTACCACCAGTCTCCCTTTGCAATGGAATAAGGACGCCATCCGTAATGGGACCACCTCGTTGTATCACACTTTTTGCCCTATATTCCGTCCAGGAAAGTACAGAACGTACGACAATACGTTTGAAATCTTCTTCCACAACAATAATTGCATTAAGATACGGAAGTAGTCTGTTGCAATCTAAATTTAAGAAAGAACTACTTAAAACGGGGCGAGGCTACAAGGATTTAACTAGATTTCCGAGGCTCCGTTAAATACCCACGATGATGAGTAGTTCGTAAGAAAAAGAGGTAAACGGTCCACAAAGAAAATTTTCGAAAATAGTTATCGAGATTCTTCCTATTAATCTTGACCCAGGATATTTTCATGAGCTATAGACTTTGTAATAAACCTTTATCAGACTTTCCGACTTTCAGTAAATATTACACGTTACGCTACACTTTATTATTAAAGCAAGAAACAGGGAGGAAAATCAGACTTTCACAAAACTTCTTTTGGTGCTCCAGACTCTTACATCAGTTTTTATTTGTTTTCTGTTTTGATTTTGATAATCATGTGAGTAGAAACTACTCGGTTATTTTGTCCCCTCTGCTATTGACTGTTACGTATAGACGCAAATCTTTCTGTCTGTTTCATTACAGTTTCTTACTCTGTCTGTAAATTTTATTTTTAAGCCGTTGTGTAGCACTATGTTTCGAATACGTCCTCTCCTGTCAGCTACGTGTTTCTCAGTATAAACGTTCTCATAGTATTATGCTCAAAATGCACAATTCAGACACTAGTTCTTCAAATAAATATGAATGTTTAAAAGTAGTGGTGCTTTTTCTTGGAAGAAAGTACTCTATCCCTGCGCCATTATTCTTATCACGTCTCTCTTGTAAAGGCAGTCTCGTACATTCATACTTTCTACATGGGTGAGTTATTTTGGTTTAAGATTAATTTACGCTCTGTGGTCCGCAGCTCGTGGTCGTGCGGTTGCGTTCTCGCTTCCCACGCCCGGGTTCCCGGGTTCGATTCCCGGCGGGGTCAGGGATTTTCTCTGCCTCGTGATGACTGGGTGTTGTGTGATGTCCTTAGGTTAGTTAGGTTTAAGTAGTTCTAGGGGACTGATGACCATAGATGTTAAGTCCCATAGTGCTCAGAGCCATTATGCTCTGTGGATTTGAAATTTATCGAGCTTATAGTTATCTTCCTGCTATTGGTCGATACTTACGGTCACTTTTAGTTTATACTAAAATTAGATTTTGTACCAACCAGTTGGCCAACTTCTTTCAACTCTTGAACTAAGTAGTCCCGTTCTGAAATTTTTTAGTACGAAGTTCTTTGGTAGACGGACAAGCAATACAAGAACAGCAATCCGGTAAACCTGCGCTCCCTTTTCTCACACCATTCTTCGAAGGAATTTACGTTTCACATTATCAAAGGAAAGTGTAACGGCTGAAGTTGATTTTTATGGTGAGAAACAGTATTTTTCAATTCCTCATTTTGAAAATGCGGAAAAACGTAGGAAGCATGAATTATCATCCATACATCTGCAATTACGTTCCTAAAAGTTTCTTAATGGATAGTCGGCAAGAGCTCGACATTATTAGTGATTAAAAGAGGTAGCGACAGAAGTTGCCAAACGAACAAACTTATTTCTTTATAAAAGCCTTTCCCGAAGTTTTCTGTGTTAAGTGACTTCAGTTCTCAAATTTTTCTTTATATGGGATGTCAGACGTACCTATGAAGCTTGATTTCACAGTTGTTTCGTTCAGAATGTTGCGTACGGTCCACCGCCGGCTACCAGTCTGCTACGCACGGAGCATGTCTTGCGTGGGCGTCATCTGTCCTTCTTCTGGTGTACGTCTATCTTACGTAAATGATTTTTGTCACAGACAGTTTTATGCAGTGAATATTTTTAGTTCTTTATTGGCATTTTAAGAGTTTACAACTTTAAATTATTAAATTTTTAAGATCAGTCTTCAGTTCCGACATTCAGGGCGCAAATACGGTTACACTATGAGCACCTTTCTTGGCCTGTGCAGTTGACGAGGTATGCATAATAGATTTTGGTGAATGCTGCTGTGTATAGACGTAATATCTCTTGCTATTATTTTAATGCCGCCCTCTTTCCTTCACTGGAAACAAAACATCTGAAGGTGACTTACTGAGAAATCAAAACCGTCCGTGATAATATTTGCGTGATGCGTGGCCCAGAAGTACGATGGTAAAATTTCGTTACATGACGGTCTCCGTGTTTCTCTTAGGAAGTATGCCTGTCCTGTGTAACAATTTTAGGACGGCGCCCCACAGAAGAAAGAATTATTTCCACACATCAAAAAACGTTTTGCATCACCTCGGTTCCGAGAGTTACGGAACCTGTATAGAAAATTCAGTAGAGTTCAACATAAACATCATTTCTGATCTTTTTATTGCTCATGAAAACTCACAATGGATGTTGTGCCACCATAAAGTGAGGTGGTGGTCCAGATTGCTGAACACGCCGGTACCTCTGATATCCAGTAGCACGTCCTCTTGCACTGATGCATGCTTCTATTCATCGTGGCATACTGTCCACAAGTTCATCAAGTCACTGTTCGCCCAGATTGTCCCAATCCTCAACGACGATTCGGCGTGGATTCCGCAGAGTGGTTGGTGGGTCACGTCATCCATAAGCAACCGTTTTCAGTCCATCCCACGCGTATTCGATACGGTTCATGTCTGGAGAACATGCTGGTCACTCTAGTCAAGCGATGTCGTCATCCTGAAGGAAGTTATTCGCAAGATGTGCACGATGGGGCGCGAATTGTCGTCCATGAAGACGAATGCCTTGCCAGTATGCTGCCGATATGTTTGCACTAACCGTTGCAACTCCTTCCATGACCACCAGAGGCGTACGTCGGCCCCACATAATGCCACCCCAAAACAGCAGGGAACCTCTACCATTCTGTAGTCGCTCGACTGTGTGTCTAAGGCGTTCAGCCTGACCGGGTGCTCTCCGAACACGTCTCCGACGATGTTCTGGTTGAGGGCATATGTGACATTCATCAGTGAAGAGAACGTAATGCCAATCCTGAGTGGTCCATTCGCCATGTTGTTGGGCCCATCTGTACCGCGCTGCATGGTGTCGTGCTGGTGACCTCGCCATGGACGACGGGAGTGAAGTTGCGCACCATGCAGCCTACTGCGCACAGTTTGAGTCGTAACCAGACGTCCTGTGGCTGCACGAAAAGCCTTATTCAACATGGTGGCGCTGCTGTCAGGGTTCCACCGAACCATAATTCGTAGGTAGCGGTCCTCCACTGCAGTAGTATCCCTTGGCGGCCTGAGCGAGTCACGTTTTCGACAGTTCACATCTCTCTGTATCTCCTCCATGTCCGAACACCGAACAACATCGCTTTGGTTCACTCCGAGACGCCTGGGCACTTCCCTTGTTGAGAGCCTTTCCTGGCACAAAGTAACAATGCGGACGCGATCGAATCGCAATGTTGACCGTCCAGGCATTGTTGAACTGCAGATGACAGGGTCCGTGTACCTCCTTCCTGGTGGAATGAGTGGAACTGATCGGCTGTCGGACCCGCTCTGTCTGATAGGCGCTGCTCATGCATGGTTGTTTACAGCTTTTGGTAGGTTTAGTGACATCTCTGAACAGTAGAGGCATTGTGTCTGTGATACAGTATCCACAGTCAACGTTTATCTTCAGGAGTTCTGGGTACCGTGGTGATGCAAAACTTTCTTTTTAATGTGTGTATAATCAGATTCTTGTGAGTGTTGTTCTGTGTATATGCTAGTTTCAGTTGCTAGACCTTGCTACTGTTTTACTCCCCCCTCCCCCTCTTTCGTTCATTGTAAGCAAGTCATCAGATGCTGACAGTGAAAAGCCGAAACCATTCTGGATACTATCTGCGAGATCCGAGGATGAGAAGTACGATAAAAACATTTCGTTACACTGCAGTTCTGTGTTCCTCGTAAGCAGTATGCCTGCTCTGTGCGAAAACTATATATTTTTTTAAGGTAGTGTCCCACAGAAGAATGAAGTTAGTTATTATCAGCTCTTGGCGAAGAACTATGTTCTTTAAATGCCGAAAAAAAAATCATTTGAGAGTCATATACTTTACAGCCCGCTCGGCTAGCCGCACGCTCTAAAGCATTACTTCAGGAGCGTGATGGCGTGCCGGTCCCCACAGCGAATACGCCCGGTGGATTAGTGGCGAGGTCGGGTGTGCCGGCCAGCCTGTGGATGGTTTTTAAGGCGGTTTTCCATCTGCCTGGGCCAATGCGGTCTGGTTCCCTTTATTACGCTTCAGTTACACTATGTCGGCGATTGCTGCGCAAACAGCCTCGACGTACTCGTACACCATAGTTACACTACCACGCTAACCAATGATACACACGTCTGGTATGAGACGTACCCGGAGGGGGGGGGGGGAGGGAGGAGTGGGTGGAAGGGGGCCACTAGGGGGCCGATCCGCACAATAACCCTAGGTTAGGTGTGGGGCGGCGGTGAGGTTGGTGGACTGTTGTGGCCTGTTGTGGGGTTGTGAACCACTGAAGGCTACGGCGGGACGAAGCTTCTCCGTCCTTTCTAGGTCCCCGGCTCAATACAAACACACATACACACACACACACACACACACACACACAAAATACACGTGTACTTTAATAAACATTTGTCAATAGAATGACGTGTATACAGGGTGATATTTTCCACCTTGTAAAAACTCTAGGGATTGATCCAAGAGATGATACGGAACAAACAAGACTAATCAGTTTATGCCCGGATATGCGTGGTTTCCATGCTATGACCATTTATTCAATCATAATTTGTTGGAGTGACTAAGGTCTAATATGCGCTCTACCATGCTCTGACCGTTACAGTATGCACGGTTTCCTCCTAGAGGGTGGTACTGTCCGTCATACGTTATGTTTAACGCTCTCTCCTTCTATAGTAACTGGTAATGTTATGTCCTATTAACTTCTATTGCTGACTCACCTTGATATAGCTTTGTAGGCAACAGTTCCGTATTCGAATCGAGAGCTTGCCGACATGGTTTTATTTACGGAAAGGCAAATGGCAACGGGCTGCGGGCAGCTAGGTTGTATCAGGAGACCTATCCCCGCTGACAACAATCACAGCATTCAATGTTGGCAACATTGTTTCGCCAAGGTAGTTTCACGAAGCAGGAGACCATGAAGAACGTACTGGAAATTTTCGGACACCAGACGTGGAGGAAAATGTGATTAACACTGTGGAAGGCGAACGCCGTGTCTGTACGAGGTAGTTGGCCTCCGAGTGCACGGTAGGCCAGAAGAACGTGTGGAGCGTTGTTACCACCCTCGTCACTTACAGCGTGTGCAGGGCTTATTAGCGACGGACTTTCCACATCGGCAGCCGTTTTGTCACTGATGTCTTCACCAGGCGAACCACGATTTCGGGATTTGTGTCATCCATCTTATTCACAGATGAGGCGGCATTTAGGCAGAGTGGTATCTTCAACTATCGTAACAGTAATTTGTGGGATAGTATGCTGAACCCCTAGGTATAGTGACAGCGGACCATCAGAATCAGTGTAGCTGGATGTGTGGCCGGTAATAATTGGCGACCGTATTTTGGGACGAGTGTTTCTTGCACGTTGCCTAACAGGCCGGAACTAACGGTATTTCTTGCGAGAGACTTTCCCTCACCGCTTGGAAGAATTGCCATTGATGGTTGGGTTATGTGGCTGCTACATGATAGCCCGCTTGGTCGTTAACGTCTGGACGCATCTCAATCGTATCTTTCCTGGTCGATGGATCACACGAGGGGTTCAGTTACATGGCCTGCTCATTCAATGGATTTCAACCCGGGCCATCTCGAAAGTATCATGTAGGCAGAACCTATTCCGGATATGGATACGTTGGAGCAGAATATTCATGCTGCCTTCGACACTGTTAGGATTCAGCCTCGACGATGTGAATGTGTGAGACAGAACATGCCATCGCGCGTACACGCATGCTTTAAAGCACATCGAAACCATTTTCAATCATACTGTAATTATGGCTGCATGTTACAGCGCTTATGAGGCAGCAGTCTTTGTTCAAATGGTTCAAATGGCTCTGAGCACTATGGGACTCAACATATGAGGTCATCAGTCCCCTAGAACTTAGAACTACTTAAACGTAACTAACCTAAGAACATCACACACATCCATGCCCGAGGCAGGATTCGAACCTGCGACCGTAGCGGTCACGCGGTTCCAAACTGAAGCACCTAGAACCGCACGGCCACACTGGCCAGCAGCAGTCTTTGTAAGAAAGTATGATTGAATAAATGGTCTCCAGCGGGGGAACCATGCATATCCGGCCATAAGTTCGTTAGACATTTTTGGTTCCGTATCTCCTCATCGATCAATTCCTAGTTTTCACACGGTGGAAGTAAATCACCCTGTATAGTGACTGTTGTTGTTGAATTGGTGTACTTTCATTTATCGGTTTTATTACTGTCACCATTTGCTTTCTTGTCGGTCTAGTTCAAACTTTCCACAAAAGTAATGAACTGGCGCTCCGTATGCTGCTCTGAGTGAGACATGCTTGGCAACAGGGGTGGGACGGAGATGGTGTTCTAGCATCCCGCTGTGAAAGGGCCTGGCAGAAAGAACGACTATCAGAGATGTATGCACTGACCCAAAACTGCCGATGGCACTAAGAATCTTCGATGAAACAGCCGCTACTGAATCGGTCACGAGGCCAAGCTACAAATCCAGCATTGTCCATTTTGTCCCGATGCATCTGCGTGCCGATTTAACGACGTTACTTGATCGTTATGAGTAGACGTAAACAACGCGGCGGTATGCACGATCTTCAATGCACTGACGTAATCCTATTGGGGCTTCGTTCCATTTGTGGTGCAGCTCTCCCCTGTACACTTGCTCCCTCGAGTTCTAGCCGCTGCCGAACATCGAATTTAAATCATTTGAGCCTGAATCAGATCGTCAAGTCCATGTAGGCCTCGCAGTCACTGCGGCCGCCCATAGGACAGCCAGGGCAGCGCCGCCTCCATTCTGCATAACGTCACTAACCGACCACAGCCACGGTTTATTCCATCGTCGCTTCCTAGTAAGTCTGTAATTTTCTGTGATATATATATATATATATATATATATATATATATATATATATATATATATATATATATAGGTGAGTCACCTAACGTTACCGCTGGATATATTTCGTAAACCACATCAAATACTGACGAACCGATTCCACAGACCGAACTTGAGGAGAGGGGCTAGTGCAATTGTTTAATACAAACCATACAAAAATGCACGGAAGGTTGTTTTTTAACACAAACGTACGTTTTTTAAATGGAACCCCGTTAGTTTTGTTAGCACATCTGAACATATAAGCAAATACGTAATCAGTGCCGTTTGTTGCATTGTAAAATGTTAATTACATCCGGAGATATTGTAACCTAAAGTTGACGCTTGAGTACCACTCCCCCGCTGTTCGAGCGTGTGTATCGGAGAGCACTGCAACATACATCGCGTTTCTATAGAATGATCTGCCAACGTTACTCGAAATTGTCCCACTGGAAACGCGGCGACGTATGTGGTATCAGCATGATGGTGCACCTGCACATTCCGCGATTAACACTGGGCTGACCCTTGACAGGATGTTCGACGGGCGTTTGATAGGACGTGGAGGACGCATAAATTGGCCAGCCCGTTCTCCTGATCTTACACCTCTGGACTTCTTTCACTGGGGTACGTTAAAGGAGAATGTGTACCGTGATGTGCCTACAACCCCAGAGGATACGAAACAACGTATTGTGGCAGCCTGCGGCGACATTACACCAGATGTACTGCGGCGTGTACGACATTCATTACGCCAGAGATTGCAATTGTGTGCAGCAAATGATGGCCACCACATTGAACATCTATTGGCCTGACATGTTGGGACACACTCTATTCCACTCCGTAATTGAAAACGGAAACCACGTGTGTATGTGTACCTCACCCCTCATGGTAATGTACATGTCCGTCAGTGAAAAAGACCAATAAAAAGGTGTTAGCATGTGGACGTGATGTGCTGTTCCAGTCTCTTCTGTACCTAAGGTCCATCACCGTTCCCTTTGGATCCCTACGTAATTCGGTGCTCTCCGATACACACGATCGAACAGCGGAGGAGTGGTACTCAAGCGTCAAATTTAGGTTACAATATCTCCGGATGTAATTAACATTTTACAATGCAACAAACGGCACTGATTACGTATTTGTTTATAAGTTCAGATGTGCTAACAAAACTAACGGGGTTCCATTTAAAAAAACGTAGGTTTTTGTTGAAAAACATACTTCCGTGCATTTTTGTATGGTTTGTATTAAACAATTACACTAGCCCCTCTCCTCACGTTCGATCTGTGGAATCGGTTCGTCGTATTTGATGTGGTTTACGAAATACATCCAGCGGTAACGTTAGGTGACTCACCCTGTATTATGTGTGTGTGTGTGTGTGTGTGTGAAAGAGAGAGAGTGGTGCTGAGGGAATCAGGTGACGGTACGCAAAATGTAAAGTTTCCCTCACACGGTAGAATTGGTTAGAACAGCATAGTACTTCACTAGATCATCTACTGAAACGGAAGTGATGTCTGGGGCTCCCGACGTGTTATAGCTCATCTTCTCTAGGGGAGAAGCTAAGTATTCCTCTTATACTGTTTCAAGCCGATGCTGTCACATGTCTCCTGAAAACTTCATCGGAATATCAAAATAAATTGCAAAAGGGTTTAGACAAGTGATCCACATGGTGCGGGAAGTGACAACCAACCCTAAACAATACAAAGTGTCAGGTCCTCCAAACGAGCATAAATAAGAATTCCACAAAATTTCATGTACATTATAAATGAAGGGGTGATAACCATATCGGTATAAGTATCATTTTAGACATGCTGCACTGGAAGATTTTAATAAAGTGTGTTAATATAAGATACCAAATACTACATTTATTATACACATACAATAGAAAAAAGTCAGAGAACAAAAATAAACATACTTAATCTGAAATAAGCCCGTTAAAAACAAATGAGTCACTTCTACCCTTAAGACTTCAGATATGGTCTCAGATATTTCAGTTGCGTCGTTTTTCGTCTAAAGACAGTGAACATCAGACAGTGTCTAAAATCTATCGCATCCGTCACTGTAGATGGTTACTTTGTGACTTTCATATATTTCATGGCAGTAATCTTGCACTTTGCCCTCCCTGGTTCCAATTCTGAAGAAAATAATTGCTAGTCTACAGCCACGACCGCGTGGATGGCCATATCGACGACTACAAGAGCTAGATGGTAGGTCTCCATCCCTCATTACGCGGTTTCCGTATTTTTGGAGCCCTGGATTTCGAGCCGTCGATTTGCTTCGAATGAAAAATACGCGCCTGGGTACAATAATAGTTCCGCAGACCACGACAAACTGTTTTCCACGAAGGCACTGACTGCCTTGTCCCAAAGCGGTATAAATGTGTTAGAGTCAGGGCTATTACCCTTGAAACAATGAACAGTTTGCTTATTGTTTTCCCATGTGTTTCGTTTTCATTTGACTGCTATACGGGATTGGAATAATAGAGAATTGAGAAGGTGGTTCGATGAACTCTCTGCCAGGCACATCCATGTAGATGAAGATGTAGATGTTATTGAATTTGGCAGGCACACACCAAGGCATCAAGCCTACGAAAACACGAAGGCGCTGGGGGGGGGGGGGGGGGAAGGAATCTTGATGCCAAAGCATCGCCGATAACGTGCAGGAAGTGGCAAGAGCTGGTCCGAGGTGCGCGTATGTGACTCAATAGCGTCCTGTTTGTGTTAGACAAAATTGAAATCAGATTAAACGTGGAATCACAAATGCCCCTTAGAGCGTCACTGAGAGTGTTTCTACCAACCCACTGTACGGAAGTGAACTATGAACTGTGGGAAAACCGGAAAAGTAGAGATACGAAGAATTTGATGTGTGGTGCTATGATAGGACGTTGAAAGTTAGGTAGCCTGATAAAAAAGGAGGAAGATCTCCACAGCATGGGTGAAGATATGAATGAGCGGTAAACATTGACAGGCAGAAGGAATGAGAGCAAATGCTTATCAAGGATAACTTCCACTATACCTGAGGGCTGGTAGGTACTAAGAACTGTAGAGGAAGACAGACAGTGGAATATGACGAAAACCTATTTCGAAACGTTTGATGCAAGTGCTACTGTGAAGTAAATTGTTTGGTCCAATACAAGAATACCTCGCTGGAAGCAATCAAACCTACCAGAGGACTGATGACTGCTCAGCACAACGCGCTTGGAGAATTTATTCTCATTTAGAAGGCATTTTCTTACATGAATATTTTTGTTGCCCTTGAATTTGTGTTTGTTTGTAACTCTTGCATATAATTGACTTTTTGGGGTCCTATCGCAATCGGAAAGTCGGACAAACTAATTCCGCAATTATCAGACACTAAAAATCACAGGTTACTTTTAATAAGTCATTGCGATCATGACTGATTAGTATTTTAATTATCTATCAGATCGCTGCTAATTTCCATTAATGATTCCAAAACTTGTAAATCTTGAAAGATTTTTTACACGCTAAACACTGGACACCCATACAAAAACATATAAGAAAATCTTAAAATACTACATAGTACGCAACCCAAAAATCACGCTTAGTGGGTTTAGTGGAGGAGCTGGAAGTTTTTGTACACCACAGAAAGAAAGGAGAAGAAATTCTGAGTGACACACTTGATGACGAGTCAGTTAATTTTTTGAAATGTTTCTCCTGCATACGATAGCAGTAGTAATTTCCATAGATGTGTAGATTATCCCATGGACTCTACTCAAGCAATAAATGAATAGCCAATAATGGCAAAATAAATTTATGATGGAAAATTTTATGTATGTAACGTGGTTGTTGTTGTTGTGGTCTCCAGTGCTGAGGCTGGTTTGTGCAGCTCTCCACGCCACTCTATCCTGTGCAAGCTTCTTCATCTCCCAGTACCAACTGCAACCTACATCCTTCTGAATTTGCTTAGCGTATTCATCTCTTGGTCTCCATCTACGATTTTTACCCTCCACGCTGCCCTCAAATACTAAATTTGTGATCCCTTGATGCTTCAGAACATGTCCTACCAACCGACCCCTTCTTCTAGTCAAGTTGTGCCACAAACTCCTCTTCTCCCCAAACCTATTCAGTACCTCCTCATTCGTTATGTGATCTACCCATCTAATCTTCAGCATTTCGAAACCTTCTATTCTCTTCTTGTCCAAACTACCCATCGTCCATGTTTCACTTCCATACATTTACTTTCAGAAACAACTTCCTGACACTTAAATCTGTACTCGATGTTAACAAATTTCACTTCTTCAGAATCGCTTTCCTTGCCATTGCCAGTATACATTTTACGTCCTCTCTACTTCGACCATCATCAGTTATTTTGCTCCCCAAATAGCAAAACTCCTTTACTGCTTTAAGTGTCTCATTTCCTAAACTAATTCCCTCAGCATCACCCGACATAATTCGACTACATACCATTACTCGCGTTTTGCTTTTGTTGATGTTCATCTTATATCCTCCTTTCAAGACAATGTCCATTCCGTTCAACTGCTCTTCCAAGTCCTTTGCTGTCTCTGACAAAATTACAATGTCATCGGCGAACCTCAAAGTTTTTATTTCTTCTCCATGGATTTTAATACCTACTCCAAATTTTTCTTTTGTTTTCTTTACTGCTTGCTCAATATACAGATTGAATAACATCGGGGAGAGGCTACAACCCTGTCTCACTCTCTTCCCAACCACTGCTTCTCTTTCATGTCCCTCGACTCTTATGACTGCCATCTGGTTTCTGTAGAAATTGTAAATAGCCTTTCGCTCCCTGTATTTTACTCCTGTCACCTACAGAATTTGAAAGAGATTATTCCAGTCAACATTGTCAAAAGCTTTCTCTAAGTCTACAAATGCTAGAAACGTAGGTTTGCCTTTTCTTAATCTAGCTTCTAAAATAAGTCGTAGGGTCAGTATTGCCTCACGTGTCCCCATATTTCTACGGAATCCAAACTGATCTTCCCCAAGGTCGGCTTCTACCAGTTTTTCCATTCGTCTGTAAAGAATTCGCGTTAGTATTTTGCAGCCGTGATTATTAAACTGATAGTTCGGTAATTTTCACATCTGTCAACACCTGCTTTCATTGGGATTGGAATTATTATATTATTCTTGAAGTCTGAGGGTTACTCACCAGATGGTAGAGTTTTGTCAGGACTGGCTTTCCCAAGGCCGTCAGTAGTTCTAATGGAATGTTGTCTACTCCCGGGGCCTTGCTTCGAATCAGGTCTTTCAGTGTTCTGTCAAACTCTTCACGCAGTACCATAATTCCTATTTCATCTCCATCTACATCCTCTTCCATTTCCATAATATTGTCCTCAAGTACATCGCCCTTGTATAGACCCTCTATATACTCTTTCCACCTTTCTGCTTTCCCTTCTTTGCTTAGAACTGGGTTTCCATCTGAGCTCTTGATATTCATACAAGTGGCTCTCTTTTCTCCAAAGGTCTCTTTAATTTTGCTGTAGGCAGTATCTATCTTACCTCTAGTGAGATAAGCCTCTATATCCTTACATTTGTCCTCCAGCCATGCCTGCTTAGCCATTTTGCACTTCCTGTCGATCTCATTTTTGTGACGTTTATATTCCTTTTTGCCTGCTTCATTTACTGCATTTTTATATTTTCCCTTTCGTCAATTAAATTCAATATTTCTTCTGTTATCCAAGGATTTCTATTAGCCCTCATCTTTCTACCTCCTTGATCCTCTGCTGCCTTCACTACTTCATCCCTCAAAGCTACCCATTCTTCTTCTACTGTATTTCTTTCCCCCATTCTTGTCAATTGTTCCCTGATGTTCTCCCTGAAACTCTGTACAACCTCTGGTTTAGTCAGTTTATCCTTAAATTCCCACCGTTTTGCAGTTTCTTCAGTTTTAATCTACAGTTCATAACCAATAGATTGTGGTCAGAGTCCACATCTGCCCCTGGAAATGTCTTACAATTTAAAACCTGGTTCCTAAATCTCTGTCTTACCATTGTATAATCTATCTGATACCTTTTAGTATGTCCAGGGTTCTTCCATGTATACAACCTTCTTTGATGATTCTTGAACCAAGTGTTAGCTATGATTAAGTTATGCTCTGCGCAGAATTCTACCAGGCGGCTTCCTCTTACATTTCTTACCCCCAATCAAATGGTTCAAATGGCTCTGAGCACTATGGGACTTAACTTCTGAGGTCATCAGTCCCCTAGAACTTAGAACTACTTAAACCTACCTAACCTAAGGACATCACACACATCCATTCCCGAGGCAGGATTCGAGCCTGCGACCGTAGCGGTCACGCGGTTCCAAACTGAAGCGCTTAGAACCGCACGGCCACACGGGCAGGCTTACCCCCAATCCATATTCACCTACTACATTTCCTTCTCTCCCTTTTCCTACTACCAAATTCCAGTCACCCATGACTATTAAATTTTCATCTCCCTTCACTATCTGAATAATTTCTTTTACTTCATCATACATTTCTTCAATTTCTTCGGCATCTGCAGAGCTAGTTGGCATATAGACTTGTACTACTGTCGTAGGCGTGGGCTTTGTGTCTATCTTGGCCACAACAATGCGTTCGCTGTGCTGTGTGTAGTAGCTTATCCGCATTCCTATTGCTTTATTCATTATTAAACCTGCTCCTGCATTACCCCTATTTGATTTTGTAATTATAACCCTGTATTCACCTGACGAAAAGTCTTGTTCCTCCTGCCAACGAACTTCACTAATTCCCTCTATATCCAACTTTAACCTATCCATTTCCCTTTTTAAATTTTCTAACCTACCTGCCCGATTAACGGATCTGACATTCCACGCTCCGATCCGTAGAACGCCAGTTTTCTTTCTCCTGATAACGATGTCTTCCTGAGTAGTTCCCGCCCGGAGATCCGAATGGGGGACTATTTTACCTCCGGAATATTTTACCCAAGAGGACGCCATCATCATTTATCCATACAGTAAAGCTGCATGCCCTCGGGAAAAATTACGGCCGTAGTTTCCCCTTGCTTTCAGCCGTTCGCAGTACCAGAACAGCAAGGCCGTTTTGGTATGTGTTACAAGGCCAGATCAGTCAATCATCCAGACTGTTGCCCCTGCAACTACTGAAAAGGCTGCTGCCCCCTCTTCAGGAACCACACGTTTGTCTGGCCTCTCAACAGATACCCCTCCGTTGTGGTTGCTCCTACGGTACGGCTATCTGTATCGCTGAGGCACGCAAGCCTCCCCACGAACGGCAAGGTCTAGGGTTCATGGGACGGGGGGGGGGGGGGGGGGTGAGTAACGTAATCAACAATAAATGTAATATCCCTGACTCTGCACAAAATCTGTGTGAAGCCGTAGTATTGTAATATCTCCATTGCATGTGTTTATTAAAAAAAAAAAAAAACACCGTAAGTGTTACCTTGTGTGTGCGATAATCCGTGAAACAAAAGACACATAGTACTCGAAAACAAAAGATATCCTCTTTCATACTAACATACAAAAAACATTCCAAGATGTACTTGCCTCATTTTACGTTCGCAGTATAACAGCAAAAGAGAACTACAGGACAATAAAGGCTGAAAATAACACATGTTAACATCACAAAAAATATTTATATACACAAATGCACTAGAAATTGAGAACAAATTCTCGAGAATCAATGTGATAAGCATGAAAAAGTAAGTGATTGGGGCAGTTTGTCATTATTTGAATCCTGATTGACACAATAGCAGGAGCTCCAAAAAAGTAGATTATGATGAAAGAAATGAAATCTAAGGAAAGTAGTTGGAATTTATTTTGGGAATACAAGAAGGGAGCAATAGTTTGGGATGCTGGTGTGGTCATAACGTCAAATGTAGAAGCGGTAGAGAACCAAGGGAAGGGAAGAAATAAAGGTGCAGGTGAAGATGGTGGAGGACGGGAATAAGATGAACGGGAATAAGATGATGCACTGTTGAAGGGTGGTGAGGTGGTTGCAGGATGAAAAGAAATGGGATGATTTTCACTGTTTGGGAAAGAGACTCGGTTGGAATTCCCTTGGGAGAAAAGTGTGAGTAGGGGTACGGTTAGCGAAATATGGCAGCGCTCGAGGATTGGAAATTAGAGGTGAGACAATACAATTTTGAGAACCGTCAATTGTTTAAGTGTTACGGAGGTGTTCACTGTGCATGAAGTGAAACAATAGTACGCAACCTTAATATGCATAATACATTATTTTCTCGGTCGGTATCGGTTGTAAAACTGTGGAACTTGCTATGGGACATCGAGGACTATTCCCGCTTCAGCCCTTATAGTTTCATTAAGTTCCGATACGTGGCGACACTATATGTGGCCTTCAAAACGGCATCTGTAAGGGCGGTTCGTTCCAAGCCAAGGCCTGTCATTGAGACCCGTTTTGTGGAAAACCAGAGGATCGCAGATATTCATAGGCGCACGCAAAATGTCTACGGAGACGTGACAGTGAACAAAAGCACGGTGAGTCGTTAGACGATGCATCTGTCATCATCGCAACAAGGTCGTGCAAACCTCTCCGACCTCGCAGTTGGCAAGACACAGCAGTGCTACCCTCAAGAAGCTGAAGAAATTACTTCAGCGTGTTAGTTGCCACAAGAATGTAAACGAACTTCTCCTTTTCCATGACAACGTAAGGCCCCACGCACCCAAGAGGACTTCATTGGCCTGTTCTTCGTCATTTACCCTGCAGCTCGCAGCGGCCGATTTCCATCTGTTTGGGCCAATGAAGGACGCGTCAGTGATGGATGCGCTCCATCGGAAGCAGTAAGTGGATGATGGGGAGTTTATTGATGCAGTACACGTTGTACCCAAGCAGGCATACAGGCTCTTCCACTGAACGGAGATTATTTTGGAAAACAGGATTTTGTAGCCAAAAGAATGCGCTTTAATATGCTGTATTGGAGCCGTGAATGAAATAAACCTGTTTTCAGAAAAAAATGATGCATTAGTTATTGAATACCCTTCTTAATTACATATATAAACATCCCGGTCTGACGCACTTCTCTCGAGTTGTATGTGCGCACATCGGCAACGTCAAAATAGAACGTACTGTAAGTACTGGACAGCAGCTGGGGAGGGATCGTTCCAATCAAGAATGTAGCGACGTCGTCACAGGAGAGGAGAAACGGGACAGGAAAACGGCCACGTGTGAGCAATCTCCGTCCAGTCCGCCAGAAGCGTGTTTCGCTCCCCGACGGCGTCGCTCCGGCATCGGCGGCCGGAAGCGGTTTGAGTAAATCCAGTTTGCGGCGGCGGCGGTGGTGGCTGCGGCGGCGGATGGCCGCCAGAGCGTGACATGAGCCAGCCACCAGCCAGCGGACGCCAGATTGCACAGGGCTGCAGGCCCTGCCGCACTGCAGAAGACCCCGGGATGCAGCTCTAAATTGGACCGCTCGTTATTGGTCCTTGAAATTGAACGCCGTTATGAGAAGAGAATGTCGCCCCGCGGCGTGAAATCGACGGACGCCCTTCTTCTATCATATCGGCTTGCAGGTCCGACACCCCCTTGCGCGACTGGCGCTCTCGCGGAACGCCATCATTGCCCGCATCACCAATGACGACCGCCCTCGTATATAAGGATGGTGAGCGGAAGGGGAGGGAGGGTAGTGCGCTCCTCACAGAGTGATGGCCGGCCGTCATGAACACAGGTACAATAAGGGGAAACAAGCCCCGCATTTTAAAAGGTAACCGTCCTCATTTAAAGGTAGATAGTCCACACTGTCCTTGAACAAAACGGATTTTTTTTTATTTTCTATTTTTTTTTTAGAATCAGACTCAAATACTATATCTTACTGTGCACTACCCAAACTTGGAATCCCCACCTACCAACCGTCCATAAGAAGGTGAACCACATTACACGGTCCATTATTTTTAGTCATATCCGAGGCGCTTGGGTGGTGTTCTTATGGACGAATATTTTTTTAGGCAAGTGTAACAGCATCGATCTGCGTGAAAAACTGTATGGTGAATACAGTGCTGTCTTGTAAATGCATACAAGTGAGATTCAAGAGGTCGCAAGGCTAAGCCAAAGCTCATATTATCAAATAATAGTGCAAAGTAAGCTACAACATATTATCGTAACTTAAGAAAAGTGAAACGGTGAGAAATACGCTATGACGAACAGCAGGATTTTATATACCAATATTTTGTGTATGTGTGTGTGTGTGTATGAGCGCATGCACAACGATATTAAAGATCCAGATGCAGATACGTAACAGAATAACCTTTCATATGTGTGACGTTGTTATGTGATTTGGCTACATTTGGATCTCTAATATCGGTCGTTATACATATGCCAAAAAGAAAAAATATTTCTTACGTTACGCGATTATGTTGTAGCTTCCTTTCTACTAGTATTGTCTTCGGCTGTATGATTTATTGGACCTCACTTCAGCGTTGTAATGCCAGTATTTTACTTGTTCTTAAATGAGCCATTGCTGTAGCATTGAATATCTATGCTAAATGTTTCTTATGTTTATGACTTGACAATGTTTTTTATTCCTATATACAGGCATGAATGTCATGTGATATTGCCACTATAAAAAAATGAATTTGTTAAGTACCTGATGTTTTCAGTTAAGCTATTCTTCGGAAAATGTAACTTGATTCAATGTTCATGCCTTTCTTTGTTGTTTATTTCGTATGTGCACCACTGTGAAGTGGGTTTATGACTAAAACCGGTTGTGAATAAATGATTTAGAAGACGGCACTGTCTTTAACATTTTTGTATCGCGCCTGGATAGGAGGTGTGTGGGTCTGCCCATGTGAACTGCTTCTGTCATATAGGCCCACAGTGAATGAAGTGAGTAGGAGCAGGAGAGGTGAAGCACTTCAGTACTGCATGTAACGTTAATACTTTTGCTAGAGTCAAAAAAGCTCGTAGGTGTGAAGCCGTAGTCCATGTCGGATCAAAGTCTCAATAGCAAGCTAGCCCACTCGGTAGTCGAAGCGATGTTTCCAAGCCGTCTGCTCTTGATGAAATGGGCTAAAATCAAGACGGCACTCTCTGAGCTACACAGCGTCGGCCGGGGGGCGCTGTGGTCGACGTAGTTAGTCTTCTCTCGTAGTGCCAACTTACTAGAGTGTGGACTTAAGTTGTGGCATCGTAACTATCGACGCCACAAACATGGATTTCCCAGTTCCCAAAATTATTTGTTGTCGTTTGAGGGATATTATCTCTCCGTTAAGACTCGAACGGAGAGGGACACTAGTCGAAATTGCCTGGAGACTGGTCTCTCGCCCGCGACGCCGATTATAGCTGTGCACGTAACGGGAGAAGAGACGCGGGGTGGGCCTGCAGGTGGAGGCAGAAGTGTTTAGACTCCGTGCGGGTGTCAAAATTGGACTGTGATATGCCAATGACGGTACATGAATTCATTGCCACAATAGTAGATGTAGAAGGGGGGAATGGTTATCGACTATGGTGGAGAGGTACACTGCATATTGAATTTTGAGGCAGGTGACCCTTCTAAAGGAGTGTTTCAGGTTTAAGTCCTACCAGAGGAAGTGGTCTTGTGGAAGAGCACACTGTGAATTGTGTTACAAACGTGTTTTTGTTACAAACGTCCTGGGATACTTAGAATGGCGTTGACCGAAAGACTTCCGGAAAAAGATGTTTCAGGGAACTAGTGCTTCATTTACACATTTTTCAATGTACCTTGTTGAAGTTAAGGCCAGACTGAAATGGCACTAGAAACGTCGAAACTGACCGGTCAAAGTCGTGGGTAAATGTTAAGTAATTATTTGTTTGTTCCAGGGCTGAAAATAATAAAGTTGTTGGACATGCAAGAGGAGAATGTAAAAAATTACCTATGTAACTGTAAATTTGTTAGCTATGGATAAGTCTCTCGAAATCGAAATTTCTGAAGTTACTGACACTTCTTCCAAAGATAGAATGTAGTCACAGAAATAGTCGTGCTGGTGTTTTATGTACAAAAAAAGGTGTAAAGATTTTTAAGTAAGTTTTTAATGAAAGCTATTTTATTTAATTACGTTTGCTCAAACTATGATTACTAAATTTCAAATTTTTGTAACTTTAAAAGGTTGGAAATGTTGAGCAGCTAACACAGAATCTCTTGAGAGCGACTTCGCAAGTTTAGTCTTTGTAAGTATTGTGTTACGTTAGGAAAAATGTTAGCTGATCATGACACATCATGTGCGTCAAGAAGGCGACCGACAGAAAATGAGTGTCTGGGAGGTGCAGAGATCAGCATTCCATGCTGTGTACGTTTTGCACTCCAGAAAATGGACATCGTCGACGTTCAAGGCAAGTTCAAAACAAACCGTTAACTGGCACCATGAACACTGGATGAAAAATGGTGCGCCATAGCGATCACAAAGGTTCGCACCAGCAAGATAGAGCGCGAACTCGTTGGGAGTTGGAAAACATGCAGGGCGTTCAGATCGGTATCCACTATTAAAGCCTGCATATAGAATGATGTTGGTGTAACCTGGTGATTAGAAGTGAAAGAATCTGGCAGCATGCAACCGAATGCCAAATAGTCTGTCGTGGAGCTTATCGTGAAACGCTACCCTTTAATGCGTAGCTGGAGATGGTGCGATAATATGTTTCACAGGCGCGAAAAGCAAACATTCGGAGGCTGAATTAGTCTAGTGGTTCTACAATGTCACACAATTTTCGGGAAGGCCAGTTTCTTCTAGGAGTCTGATTTTCATATGCAGATCAGGAATGAAGCAAAAGTAAGCTATTTTGACCAGATGTTGGCCAGAAGCAGTGCTCATACCATAGCTGTTGTTCTCGTACGGCCGTCTTTCCACTCTTTCTTGCTGTGACGTAAATATTCGTTAATTCCCTTACAGAATCACACACACGAGGAGGGATCTTACGGGTAGGGCACCTCTAACTTCTCGCAGCAAAACAAATAACTTTCCAGGCAATTTACCGTCCAGACTAACACTAGGTATAATTGTATACGAATGCGTTAAGGCATTGATGTTAGTTGATCTCGATACAACTCTCTTGGTACCTCACAATTTCAGGTTTCCTTTCATATGAATTTCCCCTCCAAATCACAATTGGTCGGAGTTGAAAAGAAATTACTTACTGAACGATGGGATAGGTTTGTTTATGTGATCTACAAATAATCGGGCCAAATCACTAGTTTGCTGTTCATTGTCAAGTTGAAGCATTGTGTGAAATTCCGTTATCTTATGTCTTCCAGTTCTGTAGAGCTGTCTGATGTTATGCAACCATCCACTTCTTCCCTTGAAATCACTGAAATGCACATCCTGTAAATTGTATGGAGCCTCCCTGAATCGTGCAAACACCAGTACTGGTAGCAAGAGCGCTTTGTCCTCCTTTCAGTATCACCAGTTCTACTTATGCAACAAACGGTCATATTGCAGCGGACATACTCGAAATATGTTCACAATTACTTTTTACTATGCTGCGGATGATCTTCCATGTACGATTGTCCTTTATTGCATTTCACTGGAGACGCTATTTATGGTCCTCCATCCGACAAGGATGATGAACTACATGGATCGAGACCTTCTTCACTATAATTTTCTCTTGTAAACCACTTACCGTCATCATCGTACTCCCCGTGTGCATTTCCCACTAACATTTCATCTGCCATTTCGTTCTCATTGTGCGAAATTCCCTGGGTTTCGTTCTGACGAAATGTTAACCTCGGTAACTTGTTTTGTAGATACGATGCAGCTTCTGTTAAGTTTGGAAGGTAGGAGACGAGGTACTGGTAGAAGTAAAGATGTGAGAACGGGTCGTGAGTCGTGCTTGGGTAGCTCAGTTGGTAGAGCACTTGCCCGCGAAAGGCAAAGGTCCCGAGTTCGAGTCTCGGTCCGGCACTAGGATGTTTCAGCGTTTTCTTTGTTTATCGCTGCCATTGGCTGCTATGTATCAAAACCACTAGTGCTGTGATGAGCTACTCACCGACCTACCAGTTCAGCTTCGTTCCGCGATCACAGGACTGAACCATTCGTTGTTACTGGCATTCCTGTTAAGAAGATTAGCGCACAGATTTCCTCGATTGTCTTTTGCTCAGTTGTGAGATTTTTCGGCACCATTTTGGAATAAACCTTTCGAGTATGAAAATCTTATGAATAATAAAAATTTTAACAGGTCATTCATCATCCATTACTGTTAAACGTACGTCTGATATCACAAGAGCACGTTCCCGTTCGACGATTTCATCGGTTTTTGAAGTCTCCCTGAGCGAAGTTCGTCTTCAGCGACCTCCCGAAAATGATTTGCGCCAACAAAAGAGAATGTTCCCCTTAGGCTTGTTTCATCTTTTCGAAGGTCACCCTAGCGAGTTCTCCACACAACACGTGACTGAAATGACGTTGCTCTAAATTCTTGTGTTTCATTTTTGTAACACACAAAAGGAACACAACTTCACTGATGCCACTCTCAAAATTCACATGACGGCTGGACGGAGCTGAAACTCGAACTGAGCATCTGGAAGGGATGAACAGACCGCTCAACACAAGTATAATAACACAGCGTTGACAGATCACTCGCAGTGTTGTCCGTCTCATTGCTTTTCTCACAAACTTCTTAGCTTTGAGTAAGGATGCACTTCAGCGCATGCTATTTCCAATGTCTGTTCACAGAGTACGGATTCTGAACTTGTTTTGTTTTTGCTGCTTCCAGAACCTGGTGTGGACCCTTGGCTGCACTTCAAAATGTAGAAATTAAACTGAAAGCGAAGTAATTTCGAATCGGCCGAAAGAACACTACAGCTGTGTGCTTCCTATCGTTAACATAACAAGTTAACTGTAACCAAAAGTATATGACTTTTTGCTTCAGGATAATAGGTCGGGGGACGAAGTTCGTTATCTGAACAATGAGTTAATACAAGTATCATTTTGGGAGGCATGGCAAGCCCATTGGCGTCAGTGTTGCCAAATTGTAACAGCGTATCGTCTAAGGCACAGAAGGGAAACAAATTTCCAATCTTTCCAAATTTATTCTGTGTTAAGTTCGTAATGTCGTACCCTCTTGCGAATTGATGGATTTGGAATAAAAGAAGAATTGATGAGGTGGAGTCTTTCATCCCGTGAGAATTTGCAATAAAGGGCGAATTATAAGTGAAGAGGTATTTTTATTACTTTGTCGACGGTGCACGTGGACAAAATGAGAGAGGAGTGTGAAGAGCGACCGGATGGAGTAGGTCTGAGTGGGGAGGGGGGAGGGGGCTCCCCTTTGTTCCTGCAGGCAATCTGGAGCGGGAGTTTGAGCTTTTGTGTGTGTGACCGCTCTCTTCCGCCTTTCGTCAGAATTTAACATTATACGGAGGAGCCAGCAAATCTCTGCCTCTTTCCTGCGTACACACCTGCTTATTGGATGGCATCCGTAGAATCTCCTTCTTGCTCCCAGTGTCAAATGAGAAGGCGAGAAGGAACTGCTCGAGTCTCTGAAGGTGCCTCTCAGGGACAGTTTCCCTAATTTGTCATTTACCTGTAACAAATGTGTGGCTGATGATTATGAAGGAACAAATATTTATTATTATTTTTGCCTCCAGTACAGCATAATTACATATAGATTCACAACATGACTGAAAAGCCCTTACGGAATATGCTGACAGATTTGTTCAGATCATATGGTTTTTGAGGCCCCATATTCTGCAATGGTCATTGTTCGGACGTTTTATGAAACTAAGTCACCACGGGTGCACATTTACTTGAAGTTTCCGGCAGATGTGGAGGCACTATACATTTTGATGTTCTCCAAATTCACATGTTTCTTCTTCAGTAGTATATTCCCACCGTTTATGATTCTGTGTGCACCATGCCACTCGAGTTCACGGTCCATGCAAAGTCTTCTCCTTCTGGTAAAGTAGTTGTAAACCAGCAGCAGGCATCTTCTTTCGGTTTTGGGTGTGTCCTACGGATACCTCAAGTAGATTATGTCAATAGATTCAGTTTTTCTGAGAAAACTCGTCCTCGCTATGGGGTCAGTTCTTGAAATGAATTGTTGGATGTCTTTTACGTGGTTTTTCCTCTCAATACTACTGCTGATCTTCTTCTATCATCCGGAGGGTACTTTGCTAATTGATGTTAGATTTTGTGAGGTGGAATCCATCGAAGGCTAACTATTATACTGCGGCTTGTCTCATTGAGAGCAGAATCAACCTGACTAGCATGTACCGATTTCGGCGAAACTGCTGCTACGTATTCTTCCTGGAGAGGACACAGAACTGGAGAAGGCGTACTTTGTTGTGCCGACAGTGGTTTTGGAAAGTTAAACTGCAGTGCAACGTTATCTTGTGAAACGCACATAACTGTGTTTCGGTTCTGTTAGATTGTGATATAGTCCTACTAAACTTTCCGCCATGTTCATAAATGTTGGAACAGTTGCGACCACTCTACCTTTTCGTAACCTTTTGCTTCATAAGCAACGCCCTTTGCTCGCTGCAACGTAAAATTACGTAATGAGTGTTGATTCTGATGTAAGGTAACAGACATTTCTGGCCACTACAAAAAATTGCTTGAAATTAACCGTCTCTCTCCGTATTAATCTTTTTACTTTGTACTTTCTCGATGTTCTCCGTCAACCCTATCTGATGAGGATCCCACACCGGCAGCAATACTTGGTCAAGCATAGCGTAGACAGTCTCTCAAGTAGACATGTTACATCCTATTAGTGTTCTGCCAATAAACATCAGTCTTTGGATCGCTTTTACCACAACATTATCTATATGATCTGTCCAATTTAAGATACACTTAATTGTACTTTAGCTGAGTTCACAGCCTTAATTTAGAGTTGTGTGATTTATCGTGTAACCAAATTTAGTGCATTCCCTTTAGTAATTATTTGGATGACATCAGACTTTTCAATACTTAGAGTAAATGGCCACTTTTTGCACCACACAGATATGTTATGTAAATAATTCTGGAAGAGGTTCTGATCATCTCATGGCTTCGTAAGAAAGTAAATGACAGTTCCACCTTGCAAACATTCTAAGAGGGCTGCTGGGATTGCCTCCTAAATCCTTCACAGATTAGGAAAAGTACAGGACCTATAGTACTTCCTTGGGAAAACTTCCGTTTTAAGTCGACGACTTTCCGTTTGTTACCACGAACTGTGACCTTTCAGACACAAAATCACGAATCCAGTAGCATAACTGAGACGATACTCCGCAGGCACGCAATTTGAGTCCCTTGTCGATAAGAAGAAATAACTATTTGTGTGTCACAGGAACGACATTTCATGAGTGCACACTGATTATTTATCAATAAATCATTTTCTTTGAGGTGTATGTCTCAAAATCCTTCCGGAAATCGACGATAGTTATATGGATCTGTATTTCAGTGGACTATAACTATTGGTGACTTGTACGACTTTTTAGTGTTTTGGTACGTATTTTTTGATTAGTGAGAGGTTTTACAGCATATGATTGCTATGTATGGAGCTGTTATATCAGTATACTCAGAATGGAATGGAATGTGAGTACAATTGAACCGGAGGCAACGCCTTCATAAGACAACAAGTAGCTGGAGCAGTAGATAGATCGGTTAATGCTGAATGTGGTGTTATAGTCGGCGCAGTAGCGATGGGACACAGCATCGCCGAGGAAGCGATGAAGTGGGGATTTTCCCGTACGACCATTTCACGAGTGTACCGTGAACATCAGGAATCTGGTAAAAGATCAAATATCCGACATCGCTGCGGCCGGAAAAAGATCCTGCAAGAACAGGACCGACGACGACTGAAGAGAACCGTTCAACGTGACAGAAGTGAAACCCTTCCGCAAATTTCCACAGATGCTGGGCCATCAAGTGTCAGTGTGCGGAACATTCAACGGAACGTCGTCGATACGGACCTTCGGAGCCGAAGGCCAACACGTATAACTTGATGACTGCACGAAAGAAAGCGTTACTCATCGCCTGGGCCCGTACCGACATTGGACTGTTGATGACTGGAAATGTATTGCCTAACCGGACGAGACTCGTTTCAAATTGCATCGAGTGGGTGAACGTTTACGGGTATGGAGACAGTCTCATGAATCCATGGACCCTGCATGTCAGCAGGAGACTGTTGAAGCTGGTGGAGGCTCTCTAATGATGGCACGTGTGCAGTTTGAGTGATATGGGACCCCTGATACGTCTAGATAAGACTCTGACAGGTGACACGTCCGTAAGCTCTCTTGTATGATCACTTGCATCCATTCATGTCCATTGTGCACCCCGACGGACATGGGCAACTCGAGTAGGACAATGCAACACCCACACCTCCAGATTTGCTACAGAGTGGCTCCAGGAACACTCTTCTGAGTTTAAACACTTCCGCTGGCTACCAAACTCCTCACACACGAACATCAATGAACAAATCTGGGATGCCTTGCAACGAGCTATTAAGAAGAGATCTCCACCCCCTCGTACTCTTACAGATTTGTCGACAGCCCTGCAGGATGCATGGTGTCATTTCCCTCCAGTACAACTTCGGATGTTAGTCGAGTACATGCCACGTCTTGTTGCGGCACTTCTGCGTGCTCGCGGGGGCCTATACGATATTTAGGAGGTGTACTAGTTTCTTTGGCTCATCAGTGTAATTTAAAGCTGGGTAATGACGTCTTTACAAAGTTAAGTTCTTAATGCAAAATAAAACTACTCGCGTCCCATTTTCAAACAGATCTGGTTCTGTAGGGGGACAAGATCCTCACTACTTAGAGCTCAAAACTGGATGCTGACGTTTTTTGAGTAGTTTGCGGACAAATAACACCTGTATTTGTCGATCTGGTGAAATAAAGGAGGTACATTTTTTGGGAGGGGATAGAACCTCGCAACTAATTTTTTTCTATACGACCACCTGCGTCCGAGTATTTAGTACACGCCACTAAGACGTCGTTTAGATCCCCCACTGCTGTCGTGCTCTGACCGCAATTCCTAGAAGAGATTTGGAGACAACACGGTGTCGAGTATAGAGTTCTGATGAAAGGTAGCCCACGTGTGCTAGTAACAAGGATAGCACAGTAAATGCGCCAAGGAAATCAAATACTCTGTGGAAGGCTCTACTGTGCCACCAAAAGTCGTCGTGCGATAGAATAAAGACATTCTCAAGATACAGCTGTGGTTTTAATTTTTCTTAGGTAAAGCAATGTTTTATTGGATATCGTCACCATCCCAATTATTTATCTGCCTCCAAACTCATCCTAAAGGTCTTTGTTAACATGCAGAGTGAATAGTCGAAAGGTAAGGAGTTCATAGGGATACAGTGTGCAGTACTGCATCGTCGATATTGCCAAGAAGTTAGTAATGTCAATCAGAATGGGAAGAAATAGGCTAGTGGCCAGCCACTCAAAGCATAGTGCATTAGTTTATTCAGCAAATGCAAGGCAATTAACTTACAATATGAGAACAGTCAATATCTATAAAACAATTCCATATGAAAAAAATTCAACTTTCGGTCTTTTTTTTCTTTTTTTTTTAACGTCTCAATAGCTAAAAGAAGTACCTCAGCCATTTCAAAAACCTGAGCAGTTATGTAGTTTCTACTGTTTCTCTAGAGTATTTCTACATTATTGTAAATTTTTATGCATACATGTCATTCTAGACTCGTTGTAATCTGCAGACTGTCTTTCGGCGCTGCTATTTCAGGTGATGCAACTTCCCTAGTGAATTCTAGTAGCTTGGAGTAGACGATGAAAGTGTCGTTCCAAAACTTATGTGCACTATTTAGTTTTGACAAACAACAATTACTTAGTTCACCATTTCTGCCGACTGCATGTTTATGAAGGAAACACCTGGTGAATGTAAGTCTTTCGCTCCAATGGAAAGTGAAATTCCGACCAGCCGGTGGCCAAGTAATTTTCAAGTGGACAGGAAACAAATAAAACGTTAGTGGCCTTGGGGTGGCCTAAATAGCGAGTGTAGATAGCCCGAAAGAGATCATACGTTAATGCTGATAACGATAACCTGTAGAAACCAAACCTATCACAGAATGGGTAGCGTTCACGCCATTCATCATTTAGATCTCGACACAGCCGACAACAACACAACCGATCAACATGTAAGAGTAAAGGTGACGGAAACTTTGCTGAGTAGTAGCAAAATTAATCGACTTTGAAGTCCTATTAGTTGTTAAAGAGCAACAATGGACATCTGTTAAATATTCACTGAATGATGAAATTAGGGTTCATGTATGGGGATACTACTTTATTAGTTGCCTTGGAAATCTGTTATACGTTGAGTTCCAAGGCACCACCGACCTGCACCTATCGTAGGATTCAGTACCTCGCCAGAGGATGTGTGACTGGTGGGGTAGCAAAACAATGAGCCGTACAGGACAGAGTCTGTGGAAGCTATTTGCGTGTCAGAAGAAGATTTGTTGAAACTCTGTAAAACAGCAGCCACTATATTGTATTGGACGTAAAACTTTTATTTGCCAGGCCAATGCAATAGTCAGAGAAATTAAATGATTTGCACTTAATGAAAGACAGGCAAATATTACACAATAGTGTTAATGTATACTTAGAAGAATATTTTTGACTATGCTTATTATTCAGCAGTTCACTGGTTTCCTTTTACGTGATGAGAGGATCTAAGTGATAGTGTGATGATATGACAGTAACTTCCACTTGAGTGTAGTGCAAGTTTCCTGTTTGTTTAACGAATCTCTCAATAATTAGGGAGAACAGTTTATTCTTCCAATTACAGCTGAACACTCTTTACGAGGGCTATTCGGAAATTAAAGAACAATGAAAATCAAAACTGTTTTATTTGCAACGGTTAGCTACACCTTCCAGCTACTTCTCCACACAGTTGCCACTCAGACATCTGTCGTAGCGTTGTACCAACCTTTCAATTCCCTCGTTATACAAGACAGCCCCCATGCATTTAGACAATTTTCTACTCTGGACTGCAGCTCGTTGTCTCTGTCAAAATATTGTCTTCATAGCCAGCTGTTCATTTGAGCAGAGAAAAACATCAGTGGTAGCCAATTACTTCCCATCCAAAACGCTGTAGGAGCATCTACATTGCCCCTGCAGAGTGCATCCGAGAATTGTCATGTAGAACGAACCGCATGGCAGTTACGTTATGTGGATTGCATACCTTCAGGCGAAATCTTTCGCCAGGCCCTCATACTTGGTGGGAGACGCTAATTCCTAGCCATCTTTACGTTATCACTGTGAACTCAGAATTGAAAAGAGAGACATTATGCGATGGACGGGCTTACTAAACGCAGTGCCCAACGCATCTGTGCAAAGCTTCATCATATTTTCACTGTATTTTCTATTTCGCGACCGATCGTTCCTTACTTTCATAATAACCCTCGTACATTATTGTACGAACAGAACCGCGAAACTTTTACTATAGTAGCAAGTGGTTAGAGTACGCAGTGAGGTTGCAAATTTAGGGCACCAGTAGGTTTTTATGTAATGTATGCGTTACTATAATCAAGGATAGTTCATCCACTCCAGATTAAGAGAACTGTTATCACACGGAAAGTTAGAACTCGGGAACTGGAGGCTGTAAGTATAGCGTTTTTCAGGGTAAGTACCAGAACTGCCACTATGCTGGATGGTACATGGAGTCTTCTGTTGAGTAGTGTGCCAAAGGAAGGTTGTCACCTCGCAATAGATCCACAGAAAGGTGCAATCTCCGCACGGCACAATGATGAGTAAGAAACACCGGCGTAGCCACGCCTCCTAGAGTTTCGCTGCGCCACAGCAACGCCTTGGCCCTGTTCTCACTCAACGATCAAGATGTCAGAAACGTCATAGATATACCGCCAATGTATGAAACGTCCAAGGCAGAACATGATGCGAACATCTTGCCAGTTATTCTTCAGGTGAAGAATCTTGTGAATTTGACTGTATCAAATGATACTTTAATGATCAGAGACAGTTGTAAATACTCCGAGAATTCATGTGAAAAGGGATTGTATGATTTTATGCAAATCTTCCTATCTACAGCATGGTTTTTTTCTGCTGTGTACAACTCTAGGGATTGATCGTTAAGAGGATACGGAACAAAATAGATTTAATGAACTTTTGCCTGGAAAGGCATGGTTTCCATGGTAGAGACCCTTTTTTCAGTCATACTTTGTTACAAAGACTGCGGCCTAAGAAGCTCTGTACAATGCTGCCACAGTTACAGTATGTGCTAAAAATGTTTTCCTTGTGCCTCAGTGCATGCGTGTACATGCCGTAGCATGTTCTGTCTCAATTGTTCGCATCGGCGGTGCAGCACTCGAGCAATGTCAAAGGAATACGCTGTTCCGTTGTCTCCACATCTGTAATGATCTGTGCATACACGATACTTTTGAGATGCCCTCATAACCACAAATCGCAAGGGCTGAGATTAGGTGAACGAGCAGGCCATGCAACTGTATCCCTTCGTACGGTCCATCGACAAGGGACGTTAATGGCGAAGTGGGCTGCAGCACCTTCATATAGCAGTCACGTAACTCTTCGAATTATCAATGGCAATCCTTCCAGCAGGTGAGGAAAAGTCGCCCACAAGAAACGCCCACAGTTCCGGCATGTTAGGCTACTTGAAAAGAAGACTCGTCCCAAAACACAGTCGCCAATTATCCCGGCCGAAACGTTCAGGCTACACCGATGCTGATGATTCGCTGTCCACATAATATCCCACAGATGACTGTCATGAAAGTTGAAGATACCACTCCGCCTAAGCCGGCGGGAGTGGCCGAGTGGTTCTAGGCGCTACAGTCTGGAACCGCGCGACCGCTACGGTCGCAGGTTCTAATCCTGCCTCGGGCATGTATGTGTGTGATGTCCTTAGGTTAGTTACGTTTAAGTAGTTCTAAGTTCTAGGGGACTGATGACCTCAGAAGTTAAGTCCCATAGTGCTCAGTCATTTGAACCACTCTGCTTAAACGTGACCTCATCTGTGAGTATGATGCATGACACAAATCCCGCAATCTTGATTGCCTGATGAAGAAACCAGTGACAAAACTACTCTCGATGTGAAAAGTCAGCCTTGTACACGCTGTAAGTGATAAGGGTAGTAACAATGTTCCACACGGTCGTCTGGCTTACCCTGTACTGGCGTGCCAACTGCCAGGCACTGACACTACGGTCGCCTTCTGCAGTGTTATGTTGAGTGGTACTTAAGTAAATAAATTAGTGAAATCAAAGTGAACTAGAAATTAGAATATAAATGGAAAACTTGGTTTAGTTTAGAGAGTTACATACTGGCATTCAGCGGGCAAAACAGCAGAACAGAAGAGACAATGACCATGAAGTCAGCGAGTTCCACATAAGCGGGCGCTGTCGATTCAGCCGTCAGGGCATCGCACGACCGGCTCACGTGTTTCTCAGTTGTCGTATGTGAGCAAAGGCCCTCGCCTACATCCCAAGAGCCAATGACCGACGTTAAGAAGATTCTTCGAGAAGCTTTTCAACGTGACAGAAGAGGCAATGACCGGCTCACGTGTTTCTCAGTCGTCACATGTGATCAAAGGCCCTCACCTACATTCCAAGAGCCAACGACCGACGTTAAGAAGATTCTTCGAGAAGCTTTTCAACGTGACAGACGAGGCAATGACCGTGAAGTCGTTCACCTCCAGTAAACTGAAGTGAATAAATACGCGAGACGCAGTGGGCCAGAGAGATGAAGTCAGATGAAGACAGACGAAGACGGAGTCGAAGACGGAGACGGAGACGAGAGACGAAGAAGACGAAGAAGCGTAGCAGTAGTTTTCAGTCAGTTTCGGTGCTGAAGACCGTCATGTAAGAAGAGTCTGCATCATGCACAGACGAACCAAGTCCGCCGCTGTAATGGAATAGCAAGTAGCAGCCGCGGCGCCAGAAGACAGAAGTTAAAAGGTATTTGAAGCCTGATTTTTACGTACCCGGGTGACTCGGGAGGACGGGAAGGAGACGGCCTCACCTCAGCAGTCACCTGTGAGCTGGGATGAAGACCTGACAGCCGAAGACTGGCAAGCGGGAGTCCGTGGTTCGAGTCCGGGACACTGGCCTTGCCCCGCCGCGCCGCTCCGCTGGTCGACGCACAACACACGCGGCCGCTTAGAGAAGAGAAACACTGGGACGCGACACCCAAGGTATCATCCGATGCACGATTTCGCTCGCAATAATTAAACGGGCCACCTCACGCTGCGCGTCTCCCGTCAGCTGGGCGAGACAGCGACACGAGATACACACCGCTATACGTAATCAGACGCCGCCGCCGCCGCCGCCGCCGCTGCCGCAGCAGAAGACTTCACAAACGACACAGCTGCCGCTCTCCGAACCAGAATATTCCGTAAGATACAGTTGTACAAATCTTCAATAAAAGTTATCTTATGTAAAAATGATGTTTCATTCGACCTCATACCCGAGCCAAGGAAGAACCCACCCTGCCCACATATTGTTAAGAGAGAAAAGTTAATTTATTTAATATTTTCACCCTGACAGAATGCTTTAGAATGCTCATCCTGACAATTGACAGCATCCAAAGAGAAAACCCAGTTACATTTAGTAGCAGAAGTGTCACATTTAGTAACACAATTGTTACATTTGATGTCAGAAGCCGTTATAGTTGTTACATTTGGTGTCAGAGAAAAAACCCTTGGCTCAATATGAGGTGTGAATGACAGTCACTAAAGGTCCACAGTTAGTATTGTTTAATGTGTGAAAGGATAGGGGTTTGCATAGCAGTCGTAATATTTTCTTTATTTAGAAGTGTATTTTCTCTCATAATTTTAAGAGTTTGTCGAAAATATTTAAACATCTTTTTTATTCAGTGTGGTAATATTGTGTAACTAACAGTTTGTAAAATGATGACACGAAGTCGTACAAGGTCAGAGTCAGCACCACAAGCGGTTTCTACTGTGGAAGCTATTCAGAGCTTAGTTAATCAGATAGCACAGCTTAAAAGTGATAATAATGCATTATTTAAACAGTTGAGTGAGGTTAGGCAAACCCGTTCAATCCCTCCCAGCCTAGATTCCTCAGCAGCAGCATTAGTAACTCCTTTTTCAGGTAAACCTGGCGAGGACATAACAGCCTTTTTTGATGATTTAGTAGCAGCTGCAAAGTTAGGATCATGGTCAGATGAACAGCTCTTACAAATGACAAAGTTAAGATTGACAGGAGAGGCTAAAGCACACGTCTTATACCATGAAGAATTACGGAATGCTCCAACATTTGAGGAATTGAAGAAAGGATTGCTTAAACGTTTTCAAAAACAGAACAGCTGTAGATTTTATAGGGAACAGTTAAACACTATGACTCAGAGGCAAAATGAGTCGTTAGAAAGCTTTATAGATAGGATTAGGAAAGTTAATATTAACACCTATCAGTTAACAACCAGTGATGAAGCAAATAAAGTTATTTTACAAGAGGCAGAAGATAGAGCTCTGGATACATTTTTACGTGGGTTGCCTCCTGAAACGTCCTGTCGTGTCAGGGCAGAGTTTCGTAAAAATTTAGCGGAAGCTGTATCTGTGGCGACAGCTTTTGAAGAAATTGACATTGCCACCAGATACAAGGAGAAGCGAAATGTATTTTCAGCAGGAGTACGATGTTTTAGGTGCGATCGACAGGGACATTTAGCAAAAAACTGCAGACAACCTCAATGCACTAATTGTCAAAGAATAGGTCACACATTCAAGGAATGCAGGTCTAAGAAAGTGTTTGGAAATAGAAATCAGTTAAACTCAAACGGGAATGTCGGAGCCGCCGCCAGGCGTTCCCAATAAAATTTCATGCCATTAAGGCGAATGTGAAGGCGGAATGCTGGTTATCTGCTACCATACAGGATAAAGAGGCAAGGATACTAGTGGATACAGGCGCAAACGTATCAATAGTAAGTAATGAATGTATTGGAGAAAAGAAATATGACCCTCCAAGGTATAGATTGAGTGGAGTAGGAGGAGGTACAGTGAAGTCATTAGGATGTACATCATTGATTTTCTATATTCACGGTGTACAATTTCAGGAAGATGTAGAAGTGGTAACAAAAGTAACTGACGGGTACGACGCGATTCTAGGGTTGGATTTCCTGAATAAACATCACGCTAAAATCGACCTCAGACAGCAAACTGTAGAACTTAGCGGAATAGTGTTTCAGCTAGGTGACACCGCTGCAAAGGGCCCGCTGCCGCAAGATTTCCCTAACCGGAAGGCGAAATCAACTATACTGCGTGCAACGTCCTTGAAGGTTGATTCGCGGGATCAGATACCATCTGGCTCAGGAAAACTTTTCTGGATGACCGTTGACCCCGAAGTACCTACAGATACAGTGTGTCTAATAGAGCCTTTAGAGGGAAATGAGGAATTAGATGTATCACATTGTTTTGTACGTAGAAGTGTTGTACGGGTTCAAGACGTTGAGGGAGAAAGAAAAGTACCGGTACATATTGACAATTTCGGAGTGGAGGACAAAGAGTTGCATAAGGGAATATTAGTAGCTACTGTCAGTACTTTTGAAGAAGAAGATTTCATTTGGTCAGATATTAACGATGGTCGGAAACCAGACGCCTATAAAACCGCATTACGCCAGAAGATTGAGCATTTGAAAGGAAATGATAGAGACAAGATAGAAGCAGTTTTAGTTGAGTTTCAAGATTTATTTAATGCAGAAGGTCCACTGCCAGCAACAGATATCACACAACATAGGATCCCAACAGGAAATAGCCCCCCAGTTTATAGGAAGCCTTATAGAGTTCCGCATCACTTACAGCCAGTACTGGATGAATTTTTAGAACAGCATCTAAAAGATGGAATTATAGAATATTCTGATTCGCCTTATAATTCAAATATCGTAATTATTCCAAAGAAGTCTCCCGACGGTACGAAACGATATAGATTTTGCTGTGACTACAGACACCTTAACATACAATCTCAGATGTTTATCCTCTTCCAAACATTACAGATATCATTGACAGTTTGGGTAACAGTAAATACTTTTCAACAATCGATCTACGTAGCGGATATCATCAATTGGAAGTTGCTCCTGAAGATAGGCATAAAACAGCATTTTCTACCCCTGGAGGCCATTGGCAATTTAAAAGAATGCCTTTCGGTTTGAAAAATGCACCAGCAACTTTTCAAAGACTACTCGATGGAGTATTGCGAGGACTCAAAACTCAGCAATGTTGTGTATATCTAGACGATATTATTGTATTCTCCAAAGACATTAATGAACATGCTGTGCGTCTGCGTAATGTTTTTCAGAGACTTAGAAAAGCTAAATTAACATTAAATATGGAAAAATGTACTTTTGCATTGACAGAGGTTACATACCTAGGGCATGTCATTAGTGAAAAAGGAATTAAAACAGATCCTCGATTAATTTCGGCAGTTAAGGACTTCCCAACACCACAACGCGTTAAGGAGGTACAAAGTTTCATTGGTCTCGCATCGTATTACCGAAAATATGTTCAAAATTTTGCTGAAATTGCCCGACCCTTAACCCAATTATTGAAAAAGGGTGCAAAATTTCATTGGTCTGAAGATTGTGAATCAGCATTTCAAACCCTTAAAGATAAGTTAACACACAGTCCAGTATTAGCTACCCAGATTATAATAAAGAATTTATTTTATCCTGTGACGCAAGTGGTCATTCAGTAGGAGTTGTTTTAAGTCAGAATATTAATGGCACGGAACACCCCATAGCTTACGCTTCGAGACAACTAACAACAGCAGAAAGAAATTATTCCACAACGGGGAAAGAATTGTTAAGTGTTATTTATGGTATCAAATACTTTAAATGCTACTTGTATGGTAGGAAATTCAAGGTCATTACAGACCACGCAGCTTTAAAATGGTTGCTTGGATTAAAGGATCCGTCTAGTCGTCTCACGCGTTGGGCCCTATGTCTTTCCGAAATGGATTTCGAAGTTATCCATAAACCAGGCAAAAAACACACGAATGCAGATTGTCTCAGTCGGAAAATAGCACTTTTGGAAGCAACATGCCGAGATACTGAGGACTGGAGAAAGGCACAAGATGAGGACACAGAATGCAAAAAATACGCAACTCAAAAACAATTTTGCTTTGAAGATGGTGTATTATGCCGTAAAACAAAACTTGGACCGCGAATTGTTGTTCCCCAACACCTTAGACAAGAAATAATGGCAGAGGCCCACGGTCATATCCTTGCAGGACACGGTGGACAGCGGACAACCGAAAGACGTGTAGCAGAGCGATTTTGGTGGCAAACCAGAAAGCAGGATGTTGCGCAGTACGTTCGTAATTGCATTGCGTGCGCACAACGAGCTGAACTTTCTCGTTCAAAAATACCCTTACAGAGGCTCCCCGAGGCTTCATGTCCATATCAAATCTGCGGAGTGGATCTCTACGGGCCATTTCATAAAACACCTGCTGGTAATAAGTATGTTCTTACAATTATAGATCACTTTTCACGCTATCTAGCTATGGTGAGTCTCCCAGATCAGCAAGCAAATACAGTTGCCCAAGCTTTAGTTAACAACTGGATACTTAAATTTGGCGTACCTGAAGCTATTATCACAGATCAGGGATCTAATTTTATGTCGGAATTAATGAAACAGCTATGCCACTTGCTAAAAATACGTAAATTACGCACAACTCCGTTACACACTCAGTGCAACGGGCGCACAGAAAGAGTTCATCGGACAATTGGCAAGATGCTTAGTTATTATATTAACGAACAATATTCTAATTGGGATACGTATTTACCAATAATCGTGTCGGTATACAACGCCAAAACGCATGAAGCAACTGGCATGTCACCTTATGAAGTGGTCTATGGGAGAAAAATGCCGTCCCCTTTTGATGTAATCAGGCAGAAAAACGGAAAAGTCGGAGAAACAGTAAGAGATTTCAGTCGAATGATGAAGGATGTATGGAAAAAGGTTCAAAAATCTAATACAAAGGCTTTGGAACGACAGGAAAGATTAGGTAATACCCAAGCTAAATATCCAAATTACAAAATCGGTCAGTGGGTTATGCTTTCAACTCCTTATATTGCGAGAGGAAAAACGAAGAAATTTGTTACAAACTACAGAGGTCCTTACCAAATTATTGAGATCACGTCACCAGTCAACGTTAAATTGCAACTGCCCACCCGAACTACCATTGTGCATGCAAGTCGTTTAAAACCTTTCAAGGGCGCTCCAGATGTAATTCCTTCAACAATAGTGTCTGCTTTTCCGAAGGGTGGATGAAGTACCCGAAAAGGAAAAAGAGTGGCCACGCCAGCACAACATACAGACATGGCACCATACAATCTTCGACCAAGAGTACGAATGTCCTAGTGGAATCTTAGTAGACTGTGGATAATATACAAATGTAAATAATTAATACATGATAATGGTTTATTTTCTAAGAAAGAAAATTTGAACGTAGAAACATGAAGATCTTGTAGTTAACAATGTATTCCTTCTTTTCTTTGTTTTTGTTTTCACTAGGTTGGTAGGTCCATAACCATGTTGTTTGCTTTTTTCAGAAAACGCCATGCAAAGCATTTCCTACACAAAACCTATCCCACCTCAATTACTCCCTAGACAGTTCCCTTCTGAAGTCATTAAGTATGTTCATAAACTCGCACAGCAAGGCGAAATTGATGCCAATGTTATGATGCAACATGTCCTAAAATTAAAAGGTGAACGAAAAACGAAAATTATAACGCTAGGAACGGGTATATCTGGAACCTTTGTGTTGGTGTTTCTACTTTGTACAGTTTTCTTTCATTTAAGACGAAAAAAGAAGCCAAATAATAATATACCACTTCATCAAATCCCTGTTACCTGGATACCACACTCTTCACTGGTGTACTTCAGTAGTTACTTTTCAGCACTAGTGTATTAATTTTGTTTATTGTACTTCATTCTTTATTAGTCTCATGTTAAAGTAAACAATACTGTAGAATAAATATTCTTGCATTCATATAGGGTTGATTAAACAGGTGTTGCTATGTAAATTTCTGAGTGAATAATCCATTTTTGTTTATTCATTGTCATCAAGGTTTGTTACACTTATTACAACAATTTATGTAAGAACTATGTGATTCATGACCGTACTGTGCTTTTGTAAAGTGATAGAGTATTTTCCACATACTTAATGTGAAGCGTGTGTAATCTTCTAAGTCGAGAGTTTTCATTGCTTATGTTAGTGCTTTTGCCGTGTGAAGAGTGGAGGAATGTTGAGTGGTAAATTCGAGGGCGAATTTCTCCGAAGGGTGGAGGAATGTTGAGTGGTACTTAAGTAAATAAATTAGTGAAATCAAAGTGAACTAGAAATTAGAATATAAATGGAAAACTTGGTTTAGTTTAGAGAGTTACATACTGGCATTCAGCGGGCAAAACAGCAGAACAGAAGAGACAATGACCATGAAGTCAGCGAGTTTCACATAAGCGGGCGCTGTCGATTCAGCCGTCAGGGCATCGCACGACCGGCTCACGTGTTTCTCAGTTGTCGTATGTGAGCAAAGGCCCTCGCCTACATCCCAAGAGCCAATGACCGACGTTAAGAAGATTCTTCGAGAAGCTTTTCAGCGTGACAGAAGAGGCAATGACCGGCTCACGTGTTTCTCAGTCGTCACATGTGATCAAAGGCCCTCACCTACATTCCAAGAGCCAACGACCGACGTTAAGAAGATTCTTCGAGAAGCTTTTCAACGTGACAGACGAGGCAATGACCGTGAAGTCGTTCACCTCCAGTAAACTGAAGTGAATAAATACGCGAGACGCAGTGGGCCAGAGAGATGAAGTCAGATGAAGACAGACGAAGACGGAGTCGAAGACGGAGACGGAGACGAGAGACGAAGAAGACGAAGAAGCGTAGCAGTAGTTTTCAGTCAGTTTCGGTGCTGAAGACCGTCATGTAAGAAGAGTCTGCATCATGCACAGACGAACCAAGTCCGCCGCTGTAATGGAATAGCAAGTAGCAGCCGCGGCGCCAGAAGACAGAAGTTAAAAGGTATTTGAAGCCTGATTTTTACGTACCCGGGTGACTCGGGAGGACGGGAAGGAGACGGCCTCACCTCAGCAGTCACCTGTGAGCTGGGATGAAGACCTGACAGCCGAAGACTGGCAAGCGGGAGTCCGTGGTTCGAGTCCGGGACACTGGCCTTGCCCCGCCGCGCCGCTCCGCTGGTCGACGCACAACACACGCGGCCGCTTAGAGAAGAGAAACACTGGGACGCGACACCCAAGGTATCATCCGATGCACGATTTCGCTCGCAATAATTAAACGGGCCACCTCGCGCTGCGCGTCTCCCGTCAGCTGGGCGAGACAGCGACACGAGATACACACCGCTATACGTAATCAGACGCCGCCGCCGCCGCCGCCGCCGCTGCCGCAGCAGAAGACTTCACAAACGACACAGCTGCCGCTCTCCGAACCAGAATATTCCGTAAGATACAGTTGTACAAATTGATGTGTCGGCAGCTGGGCCAACACCTTGTAGAATGAAGTGGCTGAAAGTGCACGCTAAACTAACGCAGACGGGCGTGAAGTACTGGAACATGAGACTTATTAATGAATAAGAAGAACAGTACGTAGCTGGAATAATATACTTAACTTTATTCTCTTGTTGGAATACATCTCTTGAATAGTAGTAAGCTATAAGCACTGATACAAATGGCGCCTTGCTAGGTAGTAGCTATGGAATAAGCTGAAGGCTATTCTATCAGTCTCTCGGCAAATGAGAGGAAGACTTGGTAGGTCTGGTCGCAAGCTATGTCGTCCGTACAACTGGGGCGAGGTCTAGTCCGTGTCTTGTGACCTGCCATGTGGTGGCGCTAGGATTGCGATTACACAGTGGCGACACGCGGGTCCGACATGTACTACAGGACCGCGGCCGATTTAAGTTACCACCTAGCAAGTGTGGTGTCTAGCGGTGACACCACACAAATCTTCAATAAAAGTTATCTTATGTAAAAATGATGTTTCATTCGACCTCATACCCGAGCCAAGGAAGAACCCACCCTGCCCACATATTGTTAAGAGAGAAAAGTTAATTTATTTAATATTTTCACCCTGACAGAATGCTTTAGAATGCTCATCCTGACAATTGACAGCATCCAAAGAGAAAACCCAGTTACATTTAGTAGCAGAAGTGTCACATTTAGTAACACAATTGTTACATTTGATGTCAGAAGCCGTGTTAGTTGTTACAGTTAATCACATTTTGCTCCAAGTACGGTGTCTGAACATTTCGGGTACGTCCTTCATGATCTCCTGCTTCCTGAAACGACCCTGTCTCAGAAAAACGGTGAAACACTGTTGAAAACATTGAATGCTATGTCTGTTGTCGGAGTGAATACGTCTCCTGATACAACCTTGCTGCTCGCCCCCTGTAAGTAAACACCATGTAAGCAAGCTCTCGATTCATACACGGAATAATTGTGTGCAACGATGTATCACATCCACAGCAAGTTGAGTCAGCAAGAGAAGTGAATCGGACATAACATTACCAATTAATATGGCAGGAGAGGTCGCTAGGGTATGACGTATGAGGTACAGTACCACCCTCTAGGACGAAACCATGCATACTTTAACTGTGGCTGGAAGGTACAGCGCTTATTAGACCGCCGTCTCTGTAACAAAGTGTGACTGAATAAATGGGCTCCAGCACGAATACCACGCAATTCCGGCCATAAGTTCATTAGACCTTTTCTGATCCGTCTCCTCTCATCGATCAATCTTTAGAATTCGTACACGGTTAAAAAAATCACTCTATATATCGTAATAAAGTGAACTTATATTTTATATGTTACAGTTCCGCTCAGTCTCCTCCTCGAGCAAAGCAAAGTCCGTACCTTTGTGTTGGTGAATTTACGAACTATGACCCACTGTAACATTTATGCATTGCTATCCTGTATGCCACCTCATCTGAGGTATATAATCTCATTAAACCTATCTCAGAATCCGAGAAACGAGGTACGCTCCTAGCGGGGTGGCCACGAAAGTGACGAAATACACTGCCGAGAAGGAGCTACCCGAATAGTGCCACACTAAGTGAAAGTGGCGACCGGTGTGCAAGCTATACGTGATACGTTTTGCAGCGAGATGGGGTACGCGTAGGCCGATCAGAGCCCTCTCGTGCCGGTCCGACAGGGTCGGTGTTGCGCCTGGTGTAGTCGGTGCAGCACTGTCACACAAGGTGGAAACAATGCCAGTATGCCTCGCCGACGTCAAAGGGAGCCATATCGATATGTGAGCGAGCTCGAACGTGACATAATGATCGGTCTCCGGGAAACGGGGTTGTCATGCCGCGACATTTCGGTTCGTGCAGGGCATGCTGCTACGACAGTGATACGTATGTGGAAGAAGTGGATAGAGGAACGTTGTACGCAGCGGGAACTGGACCACGGAGCATGACCACAGCACGGGATGACCGTAATATTGTCCGCATGGCCATTACGGACCATACAGCGTCATCCACAGTGTTGGCTCGTCCCTGGAGCAATGCAACAGCTGTGAACTTGTCTGCATCGACGGTTCGTCGTCGTCTGCTGCCGGTTGGACTGGTTTCCCGCATGCCATTACGTCGGCTTTCATTTTCCAGAAACCACAAGCTCCTCCGACTGTAATGGGCACGTGAACACCGTCACTGGGGTGCTGAATGGGAACATGTAATCCTTTCGGATGAGTCCCACTTCAACGTGTCCTACGGTGGTGGAATACGGGTACGGCTATACCTTGGTAAGCACAACCTGGAGGGCTGCATTGTGTAACGGCAAAACGTAGAAATACCAGGTGTCATGATTTGGGGCGCCATTGGTGACAACAGCCGACCTCGCCTCTTACGAATTGAGGGCATTTTGAACAGTAACCAGTACCTGTCAGACGTTGTGGAGCCTGAGGTACTCCCTCTGACCCAGGCATCTCCAGAGGCCACATTTCAAGAGGACAATGCCCGGCCACATATTGCGAGAAATGTACAGGCCGACTTCGAAGAGCGATGGGTACCATTACTTCCTTGACCTGCACGTTCGCCAGACATGTCGCCATTTGTGAGCTCGGATACAAACGGCGAGGAGGCGTGGAGGGAAATCCTTGAGGAACGTATTCACAACATTATTGATTATGCCACGGCAATAGCAGCTCTAATTCCAGAGCATGGTGGCCACACGACATACTTAATAGTAGGGCTCAAAGGACATGTACAGGTTTGAAAAGGTAATCTTTATATACTTATCAAATACCTAAGCAGTGGTATTAAATAAATTGAATTCAGGCGTTTCCTTCTCGGTGTTGCAATTTCCACAAACGGTAGTGTATAGATGTTAGATGGGGGCGGACACTGTCAGGTAAACTGTATACAGACGGAAGCAGACGCGGAAGTTCGTCGCAACAGCATCTGGCCGGTGCGACGGTGGAAGCGGCGCTACAGGCGCAGACGCGGCAGGGAGCAAGTAAACGAGGGCAGTTGCCGCTGTCGGGCTGGCCAGCCACGCGCGCATAAATATCCGCCTCCGACGAGGCCTCGGCCGGCGCGCGTGGCATGGCGCGGCTGTTAATTATGCCCTGCGGACCAAGTAGGTGGGAGAGCGGTGGGAGGGAGGGACAGAGAGAGGGAGAGGGAAAGCCAGTGAGAGAGAGACAGAGTGTGGCCCCTGCTGCGCGCGCACCCCACGTAATTGCGTCCTGACGTATTGTTTTAACATGCTAATAGCCGCGACTTCACCCTCTCGCGCGCTCTCATATGTCGGCCGCCAGCCGTTCTCCACCCTTTTCCACTCTGCGGCCAACCGTGCTTGCCTTTAGTTCCCTGTGCATGTTACCCTTTTGCCACTGCGTTTTCCTTTCACCGTGAGCCGCGGATAGCTTTCTTTCTACGCCGTTTGATTCCTAGCCGCAATTTTCCGCTGAAGGGAATTATGCCTTTCTAGTTTTGGCACGTACCGCATCTGAATATATCTCGTTTCGTCATAGTCGCGCACTTCCTTTCGAGGAATACCATACATTTTCGCACGTGTATTAAGTCTTTTAACAATAATTCTCTTAGCAATACAACTAACCTCAGATGCGTACTTTCCTCTGTACTTCGAAAGTTTCCAAGGTTCTTAATTTAATTTTGGAATGTACTAAACCCTTTTTTTTTTACATATTTCAGCCTCAGTTCACTTAGTTAGTGTCACAGATATGTTCTTTTACTACGGAATTTGGCCAATTATAGCCCACTTACAACCTGAAACTATGGTGCAATTTTTTTCATGTGGTGCCTGATGCATTGTCTCTGTTCTTTTGACATCAAGCTTCGAGGCTGCGACTTTTATTGTTCGACAGTAAATGTTGCAGTATTTATCAGTAGCCTGAAGATTTACCTGTCCTGTGAGGTGTCTTCTCTGACGTGAAATTTTCTGAATTCACTTCTTATCTTTGAGAGCCACCCCGTGGCCATTTTTTTAAATTTTGGAATGAATTAAAAATTCTTTCGTTAGCTTTTTGTGATACATTCTGTAAATATGACAATAAATCTTTAATCCCCTCTTTCTTATTTTGTCTGTGATTTTTTTTTATGTTTCTGTATAGTTCTTCATTTCTTCTTTTCGTCCAGCTCTTATCTTTGTTCCTTTGTGGTCACAAAATTTTTCTGATTAATTTTCATTTCTTTCTTTTCCAGTTCTTCTTCTTCACCTCTTTTATTCATTGATAGGCATTCAAATCCGAGTAGTTCTCCCGGTTTCATTACTGTTGCGCAATGTTTAATTTTTGCCTGGAATAATACTAATATTTTATTATGCTATTTTCATTTTCTTCCATATTTCCTTACTTGTTCTGTTACCTAATTCATTTGATTGTATCTATTCTACCAAACTTGTCAACTCTTTTGATGTTTCTGTGTTGTGTTTTTTGTATTTTTGTGTGTTGTGCTTATGTTCAATGTGTTCTGTTTCTTCATAAGATATTTTTAATCCAGTGATAGTTGCAATTGCGTAAAGTATTGCTATCATTATCCTTGTCTTCAGAAATTAGTACAGTAGCGTCAGCAATGGCGAGTATTACATCTCAAATCTTCCTCTTCGTTGCCCTAGTTTAAGCCCTTCGATGTTTTTCTCTTGTAGTTCTTTACCCCTCTCTCTTATGGCCTCGTCTGCACCAGACTGAAAGACAATCGGTGAAAGCTCATCGCCTTGTTAAACACCTATGTTAATTCCAAAGGGTTCAGAAATTTCTCCTAGGAATGTAACTTTTGAAGTTGTGTGTGTGTGTGTGTGTGTGTGTGTGTCCATTTGACAAATTTTCTGGTGGTTTTGCCGATATTTGCTTCTTCCAGTATTAGGACTACTGTCTGTCTGTCTACAAAAAAATGGTTCAAATGGCTCTGAGCACTATGGGACTCAACTGCCGAGGTCATTAGTCCCCTAGAACTTAGAACTAGTTAAACCTAACTAACCTAAGGACATCACAAACATCCATGCCCGAGGCAGGATTCGAACCTGCGACCGTAGCGGTCTTGCGGTTCCAGACTGCAGCGCCTTTAACCGCACGGCCACTTCGGCCGGCTGTCTGTCTACAAAATCGTAGTTTTTTTTTTAACATCAATGAATATAACGACTGTGTTATTTTTGTGCTTTGTTTTGACCCTGAATATTCTTTTCAAGTTACAAATTTGCTCCGTGGATGATCGTTCTTTCTGAACCCCGCATAGAACTCGCCAACTGTGTGTCCTGTGTGTTCTTCTATCTTATTCAGTAGAACTTCAGATGTAATTTTGTAGCTGAATGGAAGTACAGACATGTCCCGGTAACTGTTGTCGTCCGATATTCTTCCTTTCTTCCTCACAAATGGTTTCAGCTGCTCGCTTCTCTACCAGTCGCCGCACCTCATTTCACATCACGCCAGCACCTGGTCCTCTGTTGTTTTTCAGCTGACCAGAGTATTGTTAAGACTGATGCAGAGACGGCGAGGCTGCCTAAAAATTAGACGCTAACTCACAGCTGTCTTTGTTGCCGGTAAACAGTTTGCTGGTGAATCTTTCATGTATAAGCTCATCGTCTTGTACACTGTTATTTCTTCTTTGTGAACTTTGTAGAAGCTCCTAGTTTTGTATGGGGCAAGGAGGAGATGGACACAGATGTGGGGGAGGAGGAGATGGACTGAGAGAGGAGGGGGAGGAGGAGGAAGACTGAGGGAGGGAGGATGGGAGATGGACAGAGAAAGGGGCAAGGAGGAGACAGGCTAATAGATATTGAATAGATACATACCGCACAACACTGGATAATCAGCTAGTAAGAAATATATAACAGGATGATAGCAAAATGTTAGGAAACAGAATTACAAGTCAAATTAACTTCAGTTCACAGTCACTCTCACTTCTATATGTTACGCAGTAAATTTTCGAATAAACACTAGTTGACAATGTGACATCTGTACATCATCGGGAACACGCGAAACCGGTAAGATAATTCACTGTCTGGCAGCCCCTGTCAGAAATATGAAAATTAAGTTTCTCCATTTTCCGGCTGATAAAAAGAATAAGATCTGTTATACTGTATGAATGTAGCTACACAATACTGAATTGCGTGTTTTTAGAGTTCTAAATAAAAAATATTGTACTGAAATTTATTATTTGCGCACGTCTGGTGGGCATTAACATAGAGTCCCGCGTTCTAAATAGGCTTGTTATTTATGGAAATATATCTTTAATAATCTATATTTAGTGGTCGTTTTCTAATTTCAGCGGTTCTAGGCGCTCCATTCCGGAACTGCGCGACTGCTACGGTCGCAGGTTCGAATCCTGCCTCGGACATGGATGTCTGTGAAGTCCTTAGGTTAGTTCGGTTTAAGTAGTTCTAAGTTAAAGGGGACTGATGACCTCAGATGTTAAGTCCCATAGTGCTCAGAGCCATTTTTTTTTCTAATTTCAGCAAAGCCACCTCTCGAATGCGACAATCTTCTTAAAGAGAGCAGCACTTCGAATATATTAGTGCTCTGATAGGGTGACCAGCTATCTGCAGCTGGTTGCTAATGACGCTGCAGTATATGGCGAAGTATCATCGCTGAGTGAAAATCCATGTTCCGAACGATATCCCATCTTGCGACTCTAGGTTTCCACGCAAGTGCTTTAGTGCTAGACCATAAGGACCACCATGTATATCGAAAGTTCACCTATATTGTTTTGGTGATTAAGATTTACAGCATTAAAATATGTGATACATGTGGCCATATATTTTGACTGTAGTGACTTAGAAGCTTAAATTAACTAACACCACCGAGATATCTTAGACTTTCTTATTGATCTAAATTTCTCATTAATACCTGTACCCGTTCATGACGCGGATGGGTCTTTACAGACGGCAGTTTCTTCGGACTGCGCTGACTCAGAAGATTAAATTTTTACGTCGCTGAGGGACCATAGGCAGCATTTGACATAAATTTCAAATATGACTACAAATCAAAGCATTAGAATTTTTTGTTTACGTGTAATGTGAAGCAATACTTCTTCACCAATTTTATGCTTCTAGGTCAACTTGAAGTACTCTAAGTTTTGGTGAATAAATTTCCGACTACCAAAAAATGTTGCATAAATGGCCGTCTCTTTTAAATGCATTTGCTAAGAAGCTTAAATTTTTGACAACGCAAAGGGATAGTAAACCTTAGTATGCATCAAAACTTTGTACTCGATACCGCTAACTATTTCTGAGAAAAAGGGGTATGAACACCTGGGCAGAGAAAAAGACAGAGAGCAGTGTTCCTGTAAGGGTTCCGTCTTTAATAATTGAGTTATGAATCCCCAAAAACAGTCTCGTACATTCGAATACATAATTAGTGGTGTGCAGCTTGTCAAAGGCAAGTCGATTAAATATCTAAGCGTAACGTTGCAGATCGATACGATGGGGGCGAGAGTAAGAACGGTAGTAGTGAAGGCGAATGGTCGACTTCGGTTTATTGGGAAGGCTATAGGAAATTGTAGCTCATTTGCCAAGAAGAGCGCGTACAGCACACCTTTGTTTGGAACCCACACTAGGTCCGGTTAAAGGATGACATCGTAGCAATTCAGAAGCGTGCTGCTAAAATTGTTACTGTTAGATACGATGTGAGTATAAAGGGATGTTTCGTGAACTCGAATGGGAATCCCTGGACGGACTCCCACTTTTTTTGCATGACACCATTGAGAAAATTTAGAGAACGTACATTTCCCGCTGAGTGCAGCATGTCTCTACTACCACCAGCGTACATTTTTCGGTACGACAGCAAAGGGCCGGCCTCTGTGACCGAGCGGTTCTAGGCAGTTCAGTCCGGAACCGCGTGACTGCTATGGTCACAGGTTCGAATCCTGCCTCGGGCATGGATGTGTGTGATGTCCTTAGGTTCAAGTAGTTCTACGTCTAGGGGACTGATGACCTCAGATGTTAAGTCCCATAGTGCTCAGAGCCATTTGAACCATTTTTTGACCGTGAAGGCAAGATAATAAAAATAAGGGGTCGTTGATATGTTCCAATGGCTCTGAGCACTATGGAACGTAACATCTGAGGTCATTAGTCCCCTAGACCTTACAAATACTTAAACTTAACTAACCTAAGGACATCACGCACATCCATGCCCGAGGCAGGATTCAAACCTGCGACCGTAGCGGTCGCGCGCTTCCAGACTGAGGCGCCTAGAACTGCTCGGCCACAACGGCATGCTAAGGGCTCCTACGGAGGCATACAGACTGTAGGGTTTTACGCGCTCCATTTACTAGTGGTACACGAAACGAAATAACTTGTAATGGTACCCTCCGCCATACACCATACGGTGGCTTGTGAAGTTGCTATGTAGGTATGTACGTAGATTTTGATGATTGTTGGACGTGAGGGTTCTGATAACGGCATATTATTATGAAGTTAGTAACTCTTAAATCACTCGGAAAAGTTATGATATGCACAACATATAAATTATTTCTGTCCAAAGCCTTCTGAAAATGAAACCTGTTAAAAATTAATTACCTACTGTTGTACATTGCCTGTAGAATCACCCACCCACAGTCGCAATACATGAATACCAAACTAGTGACTGGAAATAATAGCAAACTAGTGGTTGGAGATTACAAATGTAAACTAAACAGCCAGAAGGTAAAACTGTTTAACGAAAATTATATTTCTTATGTGCTATAAGGAAGAAAAAGGAACACGAAGGGAAATGGATAAAACCGGTAGAATAAGCATTGTACATTACTTTGATTTGTAATTTAGTCTGCTACTGTTTTTGCTGTGTCTAGACAAGACAGTCTAGACACAAGGGAGGTAGCCGAAAGGGCACGCGTCAACTCAAGCCGTCTTGCGTTAAGTCTGGAACAGGATACGTTATGAATGCTATAAAGAAAAGAACGGAGCTTCTCGTATACCTAACTTTTATTCACTTCTGCGGTACATCGCTCTTGATAATACAAGTGAGACTCTCTCCAGATATGGTTAATGGCGCCTTGCTAGGTCGTAGCCATGGACTTAGCTGAAGGCTATTCTAACGGTCTGTCGGCAAATGAGAGAAAGGCTTCGTACGTGTAGTCGCTAGCAATGTCGTCCGTACAACTGGGGCGAGTGCTCGTACGTCTCTCTAGACCTGCCATGTGGTGGCGCTCGGTCTGCGATCACACAGTGGCGACACGCGGGTCCGACATGTACTAATGGACCGCGGCCGATTTAAAGCTACCACCTAGCAAGTGCGTTGTCTGGCGGTGACACCACAATTTTATTGCTCTTCGTCTTTCTTTCTTTCTAAACGGTGCGTCCTATGATGATATGATAATGAGTCGGATTCAATAATAATACCAACTGAACAAAAGAAGCTAAATTATATAACTAAAAATGTCAAGATCACTGTCTTCCTGTGAAACATTGTGCCTAGTCTGTTTACGAAGCTAAACAATATCAGCATTGCTAGCTGTTTCTATATGCTTGTCGTAATGAATCGCAGTGCTCAGTAAAATCAAGCTACAAACTAAGTTACATTTACAGAGACGCTGATTGTAATAAATGTTTCTCTACCGTTCCTATCTTGAACAGCATGCGTGGAAAACGAACGCATAAAATCCCTCCATGAGAGCTCTGAGTTCTCTTATTTTGTTATGGTGATAATTTTTGCCTATGTAGGTGGGCGTCAACAAAATATTTTCGTAATTGGAGCAGAAAGCTGGAAATTAAAATTCCGTAGAAAGACGTCACCGCATCGAAAAACGCCTCTGTTTTAATGAATGCCACCCAAAATCAGAATTACTTAAACAGAGAACAGACAGGAGTAGTGTAGGCAATCTGTTTAGCGTATTTTTTTGCACTATCTAAGTGTTCTGGTATTAAAACCTGGTCACTGGTTTGCTTTCCCCACAACTGTACCCATGTTGGGGTTTTGGTTATTTGTAATTTTAAACTAAGTGTTTGGTTTAAGTAACTGCTTTAAAACTTCTGCGATGTATCGTGTAACCGAAATTTAATGCATTTATTTCAGTATTTATTTTGATGACTGCGCACTTTTCAATATTTAGAGTGAACTGCTAGTTTTTGCACCATAGAGATATCTTGTGTAAATAATTTTGGAATAGATTTTGGTCATCAGATAATTTTACCAGATGGTAAATGACAGCATCATCTGCAAACAATCTAAGAGAGCTGCTCAGATTTCCTGCAATATCGTTTATAGACTAGGAGCTGCAGAGGGCCTGTAAGACTTCCTTGGGAACTCGATAAATCACTTCTGTTTGACTTCATCACTTTCCGTTAGCTACTAAAAGCTGTGACGTCTCTGTCCGGAAATCACTAAACTAGTAGCACAACTGAGGTGACACTCAAAAGGCATGCAATTTGATTAGAAGCCGCATGTGGGTAAACCCAGAAACAGGGAATCAGTTTGAGATCCTCGGTCGATATCACTCGTTACGTCAAGGGAAAAATCAGCTAGTTATGTTGCAGAAGAACGAAGTTGTTGAATCTTTACTAATTATGTGTCAATAGATCGTTTTCCTAGAAATAATTCATAGTGTCTGATTCAGTATATGTCCCAAAACTCTGCTTCCAAACATCCGTGATATGGCTATACAGTTGAGCTGACTACTTCTATTCCCTGTCTTCGGTATTTGTGTGACCTACACAACTTTCCAGTCTTCAGGTTAAAACATTTTGTTGAGCGAGGTGTTATATATCATTGCTAGGTATGGAGGTACTATATTCAGCATACTGTGAAAGTATCCACCTTCTGGTACCCTAATGCTTCTTTGACACATTTTAAATTGATTTTAGTCAATTATTCACTCATCACACTGCGCATATTTGCAGTACGCAGGTACTAATGTTTTGGTGTTTCCTCTCACTAAGATATGTGAGAAAAATATTGGATCGCTCAGGTGTACTAACTCCTTTGAGGTGTAAGTAGTGTTTCATTTCCATTTTGTGCAGTGTTTCGAGGCACTACTGGATGGGTAAACCAGGTATTTTCTCACTAGTTTCCAACGCCCTGGTTGGGTCACAACGCCATTTTGGTAGGGCTGTAGAGTAGAAGGAGCTGCATGTATCACATGCAAGTTTGGCTGATGCCATATTGTGATTTCAAATATACCATAACGTCCACTAACGTGTAAAACACGTATTTCGTTTTAGTCTAAAATGGAAGAAATAAGGTAAAGAAATACTGCACACGGATCAACTTGGCAATGATTATTGTCAGATACAGTATGAGAAATCCATGTATTCATTCTTCCAAGGCAAAAGGTCATTCTTCAGTTGTATCGTTAACATCGCAGCAATAGAGGTGTTTTGCACCTCAGTTGTAAAATAACTTTTGGTGCCACAGACTTCGTCTGGGATTTCGCTGAACTGTAATCAATAAATCTCCATTGCTGATCTCCGCTACATGCATTTTACATAATTCTACCCTCTCTTCTGTGTATTTCAGTCATGTGAATTCTAGGCTAAATTTTCAGGCAGCAAATTTTATTTATTGCTGTTGTGACTGTCGTAAGTATTTATCGGTTAGAGATTTCATCAGTCCATATCTACTTTAATATCTACTGCAACACAGTAGTATCTAATCATTGTCTAATAATAAGGGTGCCAACGTGTTTCTATGACTATAAAATATCACATAAATTTCAGGGTTTTCGTTTTTATAATTGTTCACAGCAATGAATACTGACAGCAATGTTGTTAACAAAATAGTCTCTGATTTCACAAACAGTGATCCAGGTCCTGTTAAATGTTTTTTTATTCCAGTCTTTGATCACAATATAAAGTCCTTCGACGATGATCGATTTCAGTCAATAACGACCATCTTCAGATCTACAATATAAGAATTTATATAACTAGTGGGCAGTCTATCTATCAAAACAATACAGTATTTCATATCACGATATACTCTCGTACAAACTGGGTATTTACAGATAAAATAAGGTAAAGCTTACCTCTTCAAAGCCCACAGTAGCGACATCTATGAAACATATAAGCAAACATATTTCTGGTAGCTACTACGCTTCAGTATGTTTTGTACAGTAAAGCCAGTTGCAAAATGACTGAGTGGACGATGTGGCCTATTTTACACATATTTTAGTTCTACGTAACGATACATTTCTGAGTGTATTTATATGTTTTGACGATGCCATTACGGCTTTATCACTTTACGACATGGTGTAAAACAGGTAAGCTATACCTTATTTTTTTCTGTACTTTCAGATTTTTTATGAGAATGTATCGTGATATGATAAACTGTATTGTTTTGAAAGATACACTGCTCACTAGTTATATAAATTTTTATATTGTAGATCTGAAGATGGTCATTTTAGACTGAAATCGGTCTTCGTAGAAGGACTTGACATTGTGATGAAAGACTGGAATGAAAAACAATTATAGTCTCTGATTAGCTGACAATCCTAGCATTGCATGAGGACTCATTTTGCAAAGGTTCTATTAGAAACAAGCAAAATGTGAACTATGTAGTGAAGTATCAAAAAAATTTAATTGCTATCTGTTCGTGAAAACATCTTTGAAATTATGAAACTGTTGTATAAAGGAAGGTGTACAACGGGGGCACAGCTGCTTTTCATGTCTGTAATACGATTTTTTCGTAAACGCCTCTCAATGGCTTTCGTGCATACCGTCAACGAAATGTGTTGCGAATGGAGTTAGCAGCTAAGAAGTACTAAATGCAAACGTAGTGCATCGTGCGTCAGTTTTTCACGCATCTCAATCGCGTCATATCTCCTGATCTATAAGTCATATCGCGATATCATTTTGTAGGTACATTCAATGGCATGTATGGGTACTGCATGCAACATCTGTAGTGATCAGAGATAGTAGAAAACAAGTAATAAACTTAAACTTTATGCACAATGCGGCAGTTTTTCACACATCTGAGTATTTATGATGTCATACCACCTGAACTACACGTGTTATTATGCTATACTTTTCAGGTGCGTTTAGCAGCATGTCTGGATACTACCTGCAAAATTTATTGCTAGTAAAGTTAGTAACACAGAAGTATATATTTAAACATCATGCAAGATGTGGCAGTTTTTTACGCAACTCAGTGTTTAAGACAAAAACGTAATATTTCCTAAATCATGATAGGCAGGTAGTTCTTACCACCACAGAAACTGTCACCTTATAGTGAGAGATATGTGCACCAAGCCAGAAACCGGTGTGTGTGTGTGTGTGTGTGCACGCGAGAGAGAGAGAGAGAGAGAGAAAGAGAGAGAGAGAAAGTTATATATGGTATAATTCTATTTTAATATAATCAGATAAAATAAGGTGTTTACTAAATTTGTGTGTTACAACTTCATATTTCCTTTGTTGCTGTTGCTACCACGGCTATCTGATTTGTATAACTACTTCTCTGTACAAGTTTCATTATGGTTGTTCACCAGTCATACAGAACCTTCCCATACGACCAGTTCTTGTTAACAAGTAGAATTAATAAGAAAAATAAAACCTTTGCATTTTACTTACATTGTTCAGTGAATATTCCATAATTGCTCACATTTTCTGATATTTCATATTTTAATTCATTTACAGTTTTATGAGCTGTAGATGATTATGTTACATAATCATAAAATATATTTCTTACAAATAACTGCTGTAATATAAATCTATGGCTAACTTAAAAACTTAGAAGCTATAGCACAGAGCCATAGTACCGTATAATCAGATAAACTTCCAAATATTTCTTCTCTCATTTCGTCTGTCTATCGACCCTTTTGAATTGTGCTGTTGCACTTACATTTAAAAATGCTTTACATCATAACATATACGAGGGTAATCCCAAAAGTAAGGCCTCCTATTTTTTTTATAAGTACATAACTCTGTTTGTGTGGCAGTTGGTCACACTGCTATGAAGAGTGCTTCACGCGCTGTGTGTAAACGTGCGCATGCCGCGCTGAGGCGCTCAGACTTGGCTTGGCAGCCGTTGAGAATGGAGCTCCAGTTAGATGTAACCGCTAAGTGCGAATTGCGCGCATTTATTCGGTTTTTGAAGGCAAAGGGCACTGCGACGATGGAAATCCATCGCCAATTGATGGAAGTGTATGGTGAGTCATGCATGGATGTCAAAAATGTTCGTAAGTGGTGTAAAGAGTTTGCAGCTGGTCGGACCGTGATTCACGATGAACAACGGAACGGGAGACTGTCAATTTCTAAGGAGACAGTGTTGAAGGTTGAGCATAGCGTGCGTGAAGATTTTCGGATCACCCTGGATGATCTCGGCACGTTGGTTCCTGAGGTTTCCCGGAGCACCGATCACAGAATTTTAACGGAAACATTGAACTACCGGAAGGTGTGCGCAAGATGGCTGCCACGCATGCTGACTGAGGACCAGATGCGGCAATGAGTTGATGCTTCCAACGCATTTCTTCACCTCCTTGCAGTCGCACAGGACAACTTTCTGGACTCAGTTGTCACGGGTGACAAAACCTGGTCATACCACTTTACACCTCAGACCAAGCAACAATCACGCCAGTGGCGACATCCTTCTTCAGCAAGGCGGCGAGCTGGTATGACATGGGCATACAAAAACTGCCACAGCGTCTACAACAATGCATCGACAGAAATTGGGATTATGTCGAGAATTGACTAAACGTTCAAGCTGTAAACTGATGTAAACCATTGTGGAAATAAACCAGGCCGTACTTATAAAAAAACAGGAGACCTTACTTTTTGGATTACCCTCGTAATAATACATTTCCTGTATGTCACCTCCTTTTGGTTTCAACATGAGAATTTTCCTTAGGTAATACTATCATGCTGTCCTATGCTTATATATACATACGAAAACTTGATGATGATTTATATACAATACACTTACCGCTCTATCAGTTTCATCAATAAGATTGGAAGAGTTTACTTTCAAATTTTAAACAGTTTAATAAAATTAGATTTGCAAAGATAGATACTAGTTCTGCCAAATATGTACACATGCATCATGAAATACCTGGTCGAATCTGACTGTAGGTTTTGGTAACAAATTTAATAATTATTTAAGGGACTAAAACAATTTCCGGTAATTACACTTCAATTTTTCTAACGTCAAATGCAATAATGAGTTAGATTACAACGAAAAATGTTAATAATTGCTTATGTATCCCAAAACGAAATGTGAAAGACATGAAGAAACTATCATTACTATTGTGCTGCTCAACTGGGATATTTTAGGTTTTCCAAACTTAGCACAGAGGTCGTAGGTATGTTCAGTTTAAAAATTCGTTTATATTAGTATTTGCAAGAAATAACTCGTTTTGAACCATGGTCTAGGGCAGTATCTTTGTCTAGTAACGGAAAAGACCTCGATCACGGCTTAGAAGGTAGCCACGGCTGGAGTTTTGTATCAGTGCCGTCAGGAATGGTAGCAGAAGACTTCCGGAGTTAGAAGTCACACTCGTTCGGCCAACGGCCCTGTCAAAGAGAGCAGAGGAGGGGACCGAGGTTCAGGACACTGTCTTGCCTGTGAGCTGGGGAACTGCCCGTAATAGGTGGAAGAATCAGCCATGATCAACGGTTCAAAAATGGTTCAAATGGCACTGAGCACTATGGGACATAACATCTGTGGTCATCAGTACCCTAGAACTTAGAACTACTTAAACCTAACTAACCTAAGGACATCACACACATCCATGCCCGAGGCAGGATTCGAACCTGTGAGCGTAGCATTCACGCGGTTCCGGACTGAGCGCCTAGAACCGTTAGACCACCGCGGCCGGCCATGATCAACGGTGTGAGGGTTCAGAAGGCAATAGAAACCACTGGATTAAAGACACAAATTGTGCAACCGCAGGACATGTGACCTGTAATTGGGAAAGTGTCATAGTGCGCTTCCCACTGGCAGGAGATTCACATTTGGATCCCCAGGAGGAGAGTGCCATGGGCGAGGTGGGCATGAGAAAAGGATTGAATAACCAATGAAAGAGTAACGTCCTGCGAGTTGGGCGAGGGATACCAAAAGTTTAAACGTGGTAGGGAAGCTATAATATCTGAAAAGGGGTGTGCAAATGCTCAATCTTGCGTGTCGGTGAAGCCAAATGGAAAGAAAAGAAGAATTTCTCGGCAGATTAGTATAGCCTAATCCCAACGGCAGTAGAAAACGGTATAACAGCAGTAGATCTCATTATGAATATGAAGGTAGGACCGAATTGAGTTAATGTGAACGGTTCAGTGATAGGGTTCTTCTCATCAGAATCGACAGCAAACCAGCAGTGATAACAAAAATTGAGTTATACATTCAAACATTACAAGCAGAAGATGACCGGATAAAAAAAGGATTCGAGGAGCTTGAAAGGCTGATTCAGTAAATAAAGTGAGATAACAATCAAACAGTCATGGGGGATCGGAATGGGGAAGGAGTAGAAGACAAGTTTACGGGACAATATGGGCCTTGTAGTAGTAGACACGAAGCAAACGCCTACCACAGTAGTACAAGTTTATATGCCAACTAGCTCAGGGGATGATGAAGAGATTGACGAAATGTATGATAAAATAAAAGAAATTATTCAGATAGTGAAGGGAGACGAAAATTTAACAGTCATGGGTGACTGGAATTCGATAGTGGGAAATGGAAGGAAAGTAAACGTAGTAGATGAATATGGAATGGGGGTAAGAAATGAAAGAGGAAGCCGCCTGGTAGAATTTTGCACAGAGCATAACTTAATCATAGCTAACACTTGGTTAAAAAATCATGAAAGAAGGTTATATACATTTAAGGGGCCTGGAAATAGTGGAAGGTTTCAGACAGATTATATAATGGTAAGATAGAGATTTAGGAACCAGGTTTTAAATTGTAATACATTTCCAGGGGCAGATGTGGACTCTGACCACAATCTATTGGCTTTGAACTGTAGGTTAAAACTGAAGAAAAAGGTGGGAATTTAAGGAGATGGTAACTGGATAAACTGACAGAACCAGAGATTGCAGGGAGTTTCAGGGAGAGCATAAGGCAATGATTGACAGTAATGGGGGAAATTAATACAGTAGACGAAGAATGGGTAGCTTTGAGGGATGAAATAGTGAAGGCAGCACAGGATTAAGTAGGTAAAAAGACGAGGGCTAGTTTAAATCCTTGGGTAACCGAAGACATACTGAATTTCATTGCTGAAAGCAGAAAATACAAAAATGCAGTAAATGAAGCAGGCAAAAAGGGATACAAACATCTCAAAAATTAGAACGACAGGAAGTGCAGAATGGCTAAGCAGGGATGGCTAGAGGACACATGTAAGGATGTAGAGGCATATCTCACTAGGTGTCAGATAGATACTGCCTAAAGGAAAATTAAAGAGACCTTTGGAGAAAAAAGTACCACTTGTATGAATATCAAGAGCTCAGATCGATACCCAGTTCTAAGCAAAGAAGGGAAAGCAGAGAGGTGGAAGGAGTATATAGAGTGTCTATACAAGGCAGATGTTCTTGAGGACAATATTATGGAAATGGAAGAGGATGTAGATGAAGGTGAAGTGGGAGATATGACACTGCGTAAAGAGTTTGACAGAGCACTTAAAGACCTAACTCGAAACAAGGCCCCAGGAATAGACAACATTCCATTAGAACTGCTGACAGCCTTGGGAGAGCCAGCCCTGACAAAACTTTACCATTTGGTGAGCAAGATGTATGAGATGAGCGAAATAGGCCTACCCTCATACTTCAAGAATAATATAATAATTCATCCCAAAGAAATCAGATATTGACAGATGTGAAAATTACCGAACTATCAGTTTAATAAGTCAAGGCTGCAAAATACTAACACGAATTCTTTACCCACGAATTGAAAAACTGGTTGAAGCAAATCTCGGGGGAGATCAGTTTGGATTCAGTACAAATATTGGAACATGTGAGGCAACACTGACCCTACGACTTATCTTAGAAGATACATTAAGTAAGGCAAACCTACGTTTCTGGCTTTTCTAGATTTAGAGAAAGCTTTTGACAATGTTGACTGGAATATTCTCTTCCAAATTCTGAAAGTGGCAGGGGTAAAATACAGGGAGCGAAAGGCTATTTACAATTTGTACAGAAATCAGATGGCAGTTATTAGAGTCGAGGGGCATGAAAGGGAACCAGTGGTTGGGAAGGGAATGAGACAGGGTTGTCGCCTATCACCGACGTTATTCAGTCTGTATATGGAGCAAGCAATAACGGAAACAAAAAATATTCGGAGTAGGTATCATCATCCAAGGAGAAGAAATAAAAAAATTGAGGTTCACAGATGACATTGCAATCGTGTCAGAGACAGCAAAGGACTTGGAGGAGCAGTTGAACGGAATGGACAGTGTCTTGGAAGGAGGATATAAGATGAACATCAACAAAAGTAAAACGAGATTAATGGAATGTAGTCGAATTAAGCTGGGTGATGCTGAGGGAGTTAGACTAGGAAATGAGACACTTAAAGTAGTAAATGAGTTTTGCTATTTAGGGAGCAAAATAACTGATGATGGTAGAATTAGAGAGGATATAAAATGTAGTCTGGCAATGGCAAGGAAAGCGTTTCTGAAGAAGAGAAATTTGTTAACATCGAGCATTGATTTAAGTGTCAGGAACTTTTTCTGAAAGTATTTGTATGGAGTGTAGCCATGTATGAAAGTGAAGCATGGAAGATAAATGGTCTGGACAAGAATAGAATAGAAGCTTTTGAAACATGGTGCTACAGAAGAATGCTGAAAATTATATGGGTATATCACATAACTAATGAGGAGATATTCAATAGAATTGGGGATAAGAGGTGTTTGTGGAACAATTTGACTAGAAGAAGGGATCTGTTGGTAGGTCATGTTCTGAGGCATCAAGGGATCACCAGTTTAGTATTGGAGGGCAGGATGGAGGGTAAAAATCGTAGAGGGAGACCAAGAGATGAATACACCAAGAAAATTCAGAAGGATGTGGGTTGCAGTAGGAACTAGGAGATGAAGAAGCTTGCACAGGTTAGAGTAGCATGGAGAGCTGCATCAAACTAGTCTGTGGACTGAAGACCACAACAACAAACAACAGTAGTAATGAGACAGGAGAAAGACTGCTTCAAATTCGAGCTAGAAATAGCGAATAATATGTTCAAGAATCACAAGAGGAGGACATATACCATCAAAAGATTGAGAGATAGAGGAAGCTCTCACGTGAGTTGCATCCTTGCCAGGAAGACATTCCGATATCAGGTACTGGATTGTATGGCCTATCCAGGAGCGGATGTAGACTAAGACCACAATTTAGTAAAGATAAAGCGCAGGCTGATGTTTGTGAGAGCAGTCTGAAAGAATCAATTAGCAAATAAATGGGATAGGAAAGTACTAAAGAATGAAGAGACATGGTTGAAGTTCTCTGAGCCTATAGATGCTGCGATAATGAGTACTTCGGTAGGAAGTTCGGTTGAAGAGAAACAGTCGTCCCTAATAAGGGATCACTGAAGTGGGAAAGGAAAATATACGCACAAGGGAGGTAAATGGAAAGAAACTATGGGTAACAGAGGAAATACTTCAACTGATCGACGAAAGAAGGAAGTACAATAATGTTTATGTTAATTCAGTAATGTAGAAATATTAGACAATTAGGAATAAAACAAACAAGAAGTGCAGAGAAGCTGAGTGTAAACGTCTGTATGAAAAATGTCAATAAATCGAAAAAGCAATGACTATCAAAATGACTGACTCAGCATATAGAAACGGTAAAACAACCTCTGTGAAATTAAAAGCAAAATATTAAGAGTGGAATGGGAATTCCACTGTTAAATGCTGAGGAAAATGTGGATAGGCGGAAAGGAGGCCTTTATTAGATGGAGAACTGGTCTGATGGCGGGACAGAGGGAGAAACGGGAGGTGATGGGAAGGAGACAGGGGGTCCAGTATTAAAAGCATTATGTAAAGGAGCTTTCGAAGACTTCAAATAAGGTAAAAGGGGTAGACAACATTCCTCAGGAATTTTTAAAATCACTCCAGGAAGTGGCAAGAAAACGACTATTCGCGTTGGTTTGTAGAATGTATGAGCCTGGATACACACAGACAGGCTATACACAGGCTATACACGTTTCGAAAAAATGTCTTCCACAAAATTCCGAAGATTGCAACAGCCGACAAGTGCTTAGCAGATCATGCATCCAAGTTGTTGACATGAATAGTATATAGAAGAATGGAAAAGGAAACTGAAAATCTTTTATATCACGATTAGGTGGGCCTTAGGAAAGAGCGCAAAAGAGGCATTTCTCACGTTGCGTTTGAAAGTGAAAACAAGACTGAAGGAAAATCAAGACGCGTAGATAGCTTCTTCGACGTCGAAGAATCATCCGACATGGTGAATGGTGCAAGATGTTCGAAATTATGAAAGTAATCGAATAAGCCATAGCAAAAGGCATGTAGGACAGACTGTGTTCAAGAACGAAGAGGAAATTTAAGACTGGAAGATCAAAGAACGAAGTCTTCGAATTAAAATAGTTCTAAAGCAGGGATTCAGTCTTTCGCCCCTACTGTGTCGTCCATACGTGGATGAAGCAATGATGATAATAAAAGAAAGTTTCAAGTGTGAGATAATGCGATGATATCACTGCTATTGTGCATGAATGTGAAGAAGTATTAAATGATCTGTTGATTGGAACAAGTACAGAATATGGACTGAGAGTAAAACGAAGGAGCGTGGACACTTTGAGAAGTAGCAGAAACGAGAACAGCGAGAAACTTAACATCAAAATTGCTGATAAAGAAGTTAAGAAATTCTACTACCTAGGTAACAAAATAAGCCATGTAAGCAATGACGGACGCAGCAGGGAGGAAAGAAAAAGCAGACTAGCACTGGCAAAAAGGGGTATTTTTGGCGAAATGTGGACCTTAATTTGGGGAAGAAATTTCTTAAGATATACGTTTGGAGCACAGCATTGTATGTAATCAAACGGAATGTGCGGGCAAACAGGAACAAAAGAGAATCAAAGCATTTGAAATGTGGCGCTACAGAAAAACATAAAAAAATTAGGGAAGGAATGAGGAGGTTCTCCGCAGAATCGTCGAGGAAAAATGTATATGGAAGACATTGACTGGAAGAAGGGACATGATAACAAGACATGTGTTACGATATTTCGGAGTAAGATCCATGATAACACAGAGAGGTGAAGAGCGTAAAATCCGTAGGGAAAGACAGGGATTAGGATACATCTAGCAAATACCATGGGACACATGTTGCAAGTGCCACTCGGAGGCGAGAAGTTTTGCACGGATTGCATCAAACCAGTCAAAAGACTGACGACTCAGAAAAAAAGTACCTCTTCTACCAGTTCCCAACCGCAGTGGAAGAGCGGCGCAGCTACGCTATGTAGAGCTGTTACCACTGCGACAGCAATCATGTTGAACACGTTTGTTTTTGAAGATCGTGGCGTTAGCCTGCGTTTTGTGTTGTACATTTTGGTGGTCACATATTGCGGGCGTTTTAACTACTGGGAAGTATTTACAAAAAATCAAAGGTACCTGTGTAATAAACGAAATAAAATAAGATTTTTATTTCTGGGGGATCCACAGCCTTCACATGTTTAGCAAACGTAAACATGGTCCGTAGTAATCTGTAATGTGATTGTTATTTAATCGTGCAATTAGCTAATTTCGACTGCGTGTCATTGTCAAGAACCTGTAAACCCAAAATGGAAAAGCACTACAATGTCTGCATACATTGCCATATATAAATAAAACTTAACACACCTCACTTTAAGATAAAACTTGAGTGCACCAATGTGCAAGGACCACGTTTACGTTTATTAAATAAATTTATGAACCGTAATGATTCTGTAATGAGGCACCATAGGCTACTCGTCCCTAATACAGATGGCAGAAAATATGCCACATGCTGTTTGTGACCCAGATTCAAACAAAAGTTTGGCCGTAAAATCAGGTCGTTCGCATTTTGAAAACACATGTACGACAACGACGCTGCCACGTCATGCACTGTGTTGTAATGTACATAGGAACATGTATCACCCCGCACTATTGTAACAGTTGTAGCTCAATGAATAGACCACAGGGACATAGGGCCCCACGTACACTATGGAGCTATGGCCCAAATCCTCCGCTCTCTAGTTCCCGTCATAACAATGTTTATGTTTAAACATAACAACAGCTTATCACGTGACAGTGGGATTCATCAAATTACATACGCCGAGCGGAGTGGCCGCGAGGTTTGAGGCGTCGTGTCACGAACTGCGAGGCCCCTCCAGCCGGAAGTTCGAGTCCTCTTTTGGGTATGGGTGTATGTGTCGTTCGTAGCATAAGATAAGTTAGTTTAAGTTCGTTTAAGTCGTGTGTAAGACTAGGGACCCATGACCTTAGTAGTTTGGTACCTTAGGAATTCACACACATTTGAACATTTGAAATTACATACAAGTGTCTACTAACTGTTCAGCGCACAACCATAGCTGGTCGTGTCAAGTTCACATAGGCCGGCTTTCACATGGAGTACACAAACGCTGAACACGTAGATGTTCTTTTGGTGTTGGATGCATTCGATAGTCAGCAACTGCTTCTGCTCGTGCATCTGCACGGCACCCTCAAAGACGTCATCCTGTTAAGAATATTCTTCCTCGCCTGAAGCAACGCCTTCGGGAAACTAGTATTCTTAGTCCACAAGTAATGGGCAGAGGTCGCCCCCGGACTAGAACTACACCATAGACGAAGGACGCGATTCTGGGAGACAACGAACATTTTATAAATGACATGTTAGGGCCTGACGAATCTAGCTTCGCTCGTGGAGGTATTTTCAATATCCACAACAGCTATTGTTAGTAGGAAGATAACCTATATGTCATCTGTGAACGTGCCTTTCAGGGACGATTTGGCATTAACTGTGGACTGGAATAGTGGGAGAAGTGCTTTCGGACCCATACCCATTGTCGGACAAGTTGAATGTGCCTCTGTATTGTATGTTTTTTTGTCTGACGCATTACAAAACTTTCCAGTCGATGTTCGGCAACAGCTGTGGTTTTAGAATAATGGTGCATCGTCACACTTTGGAATGAATGTGCAAAATTATCTAAATGAAGTGTTTCCAGGGAAATGGACTAGTCATGGAGATTTAGTGTTGTGGCCAGCACGTTCCCCGAATCTTATTTCACAGGATTTTTATTTGTTCAGACACTTACAGGAACGAATTTCTTGTACTCCAACCACGAACGTACAAGACTTCACAGTTTGCGTGGATGCCGCTTCGGCAATGGTGGATGCAGATAAGTTGCGTAGGTTTTAGCAAACCATGAGTCAGCCAGTGGCGAAGTGTTGGCAAATGCAAGGTGTTCACGTTAGAAATCTCCTCTAAAGCCAATGTGGCTGGTACGCCTATCAACCGGGTCTGTGAAGATAAGCCTGGACTTCAAACATACAGATTGAAATCATCGTGCATAACATAATGTGTAATCTAGTGTAGCCTTCCCAACCTGTTTTTTTACCTCATTGGTTACAGATGAAGTTTCTGTATTTATTGTTACATTATATTAGCTGTATTTGTGTCATGGACGAAAGAAAGTTGTCGTTTCTGTCTGTAAGAAGTTCATGTTATGTCTTCATGTATCAATAAAGGTAACAGTGGCAGAAAGAAATGTACAACATACCTCATTGTGAAAGCGTAAACTGAATACAGTTAGATGATTTAACTGAAAAAAAAAGTTTGGAACGAATATGACTCGAACATCGGCGGGTCTGCATATCCGTTCCCTAGGCCATTGCCTCGTCTCACTAAGGTAGAGGAACTGCTCTGGCACAGTGCAGAGCCCGTGTTACCTGTTCTTGGCTACGATGCATGCAGTTACAGCATTTCCTGGGAGTCTTTTTCTTAAATCGCAGTTCTATTAAACCTATGGGCTGGACAAGGTTTCGCTAAACACACTTTAGTGTTGAACTGGGATGGAGAATCGCATGCACTCTGCCAAGAGCGGCATTTTTTCATCCTCCAGTATAGCGAATACCACGAAAACATCGCTGAATAACCTCCAAACTTTTGTCAATCGTTTTTAGGTTCACCTGTATGACTAATATTTGCTTAGTAGTGCGATCCTCGACCTAGGTAAAAGTATCATGAAAGACACCAAGATTACCAGATTTCAAACACACTTTGAACTACAACTTTTCATCCATTCTGTAACCCAGAAATCTAATGTTTCTGTTCGTTTCACACTGGCACCACGTAAAGCATATATTTCCACCCTTTGAAAAACGTAAGTAGGAAACAGAATGAATTGCATTCGCTATTACTCTCTCTTAACGCACATTCGCAGTTTGCGTTTATGAGTTGAAGAAAGCTGTTTGTGAGGCATGAAAATTTGTGCCAGACCACCCTTCGTATCCACAGTTCCCACTTATTGTGAGCGGTCACCGTAACAACTTCGGCTATCCGAACACGCCTCCAAGACCGATCCAGATTTCATATGTGAGGTAGTCACAACCCTTGTGCCCGCACAGTTCGTGATTAGCCAATAGGAGGCATATATTATATTATCGTTTTAGCCTATAGGGCCATGGATACATGATTAATGTTAACAATGTTCATGTTTAAACAGTACCTGTATCATGACAGTATGATCTATTTTGCAATGTTTACCACAGCCGTACCAGTGACAGTGTCTGTTCCTTTAGACGCATGCATGTGATGATACAGACAATGTATAAACACAGATATTATAGTCGTCACTGATATTACTCTATCATTATGTCTAACTGAGTAAAGTCATTGCAAGAATGTGAAGAGCAGCTGAGGTATTGCAGACAATTATTTTCCCGTAGGTATCGGCCACCTTTTTCCGTTTTCGTGAGGGATATAATAGTTTCTATTGGGTAACGAAGTTCTTTGCGATGCGAGTTGTTCAGTATCGAGTTTTCTACGCGTCACTGTTAATAAGTGAAACGACGTCTTGTGCGGGGAACCCCCGCTGCTGCGGCAGGTAATGGCTCGGCGCGCTCGCCACGTGCTGATTACGTGCGTCGCCCCTTTCATTAACCGCTGGACAGCGCCGGCCAGCTATAATTGACTTTCATTGTAATTTACTTATGCTTCATTAATAAAACAAGGGGGACCCGTGTATCACATTAATTGATCAGAGTAGTTCGCGCGCGCGGGCCACAGCAGCAGAAGCGTTGCCGCATTTTAAAATGGCCTCCCTCGCAGCCGGGTCGCCCCGCTGCAACGGCCAGTGATCAACGGCCGGCAGTCCCCACTCTGCTGGTGCGACTGGGGCCGGCAAGCATCGAAAATGAGCCGCCACCCCTGTGGGAGAGATGGCCCGCCACACGTGCTGCACGGCTGCATACGTTTGCTGGGACGCCAATGGCCGGCTGCCGCTTGTCGCGCAGATGACGGTCGCAGAGCAGCGGTCAGAGCTAAGCCCTCACCTGTTCAAGCCAGGCATTGTATTTTCGTAAAAATGGGTGCGATGCATTAATATTACTTTTGCAAATCAGAAAAGTAGGATACATAAAGATAGCAAATGGATTTTTACAATTAGTTCGTAAACCAGTTTGCAACTGTGGGAGTCTCAGTACATGACCGGGAAGAAATAGTTGCAAAGGACTGAGATCGATTTGTAGTACTGAGGTGGCATAAGTCGTGGGACACCTTCTAATATCGTATCAGACCTGCTTTTGCCCAGCGTAGTGGTGCAAGTCGACGAGGCAAGGACACAACAGATTGCTGGAAGTCCCGCGGAAGAAATATTGAGCCATGCTGCTTCTATAGCCGAACACAATTGTGAAAGTGCTTCCGCTGCAGGATTTTGGACACGAACTAACCTTCCGATTAAGACCTATAGATGTCCGATGGGATCATTGTCACGCAATCTGGGTGGCCAAATCATTCACTCGAATATTCCGGAATGTTCTTCGAACCAGTGCCAAACAGTGGTGGTCTGGTGACATAATGCATTGCTATCCATTAAAATTCTATCGTTATTTGGGAACATGAAACTGCAAATCGTCTCAAAGTAGCCGAACATGTCATTTCCGGTCAATGATCAGTTTTGACTTACGCATCCGAAACCTGGGTTATGAAGGGTGGAGAGAAAAGCAAAGTACAAGCTAGTGAGATGAAGTTCTTGAGGGACAGTACTGGAGCGACAAGGATAGACAGGTTAGAAAATGAGAGGATCAGAGAGTTAGTGAAGGTGGAACCTTTACAGGAGGATATGAGGTATCAACGCTGAGATGGTATGGGCATGTTAAGCGAATGGAGGAAAAGAGGATGCCCAGGGGAATACACGAAATGAAACTGGAAGGAAAGAGACCAAGAGGAAGACCGAGAGCCAGATGGCTGAAAGGAGTGGAGGAATGTGTCCAGAAGAAAGGAGAAGACTGGACCAAGGTGAAGATAGGGAGATAGTGAAAAGACAAGACGATGGAGAAACTTATGTTCCAAACCGACATCCGTCATCAGCTGTCATGAGCCTTCCCACTTCCACTGTCATCTACACCTCCGCCTCCCCCTCTTCCAATGCCACTTTCTGGAGTGCTGTCCCTAGCCTCCCTCCTTATATATCGCCTCACCTCCCCCCACTCACCCATTCCCCATTTCGTCCCCTGCTGTTTACCCCCACATCTACACCCTTCTCCCAGCCTCCACATCCAGCTCACAGTCCTGCCCCCACCATCATGTATGCCTCCACTGCAACCTCTGCTGCCACCCCTAGATGGTTGGCTTCCCCTCTCTCACCTCCCCTGTCACTTCATCATCTGCATGCCCTGCACACATCACGTCACACCAGGTGACAATCGCCACCACTGAACCAGTTACTTCTGATGGTACCTCCACCACGCCTATCGGATCTGCCACCTGCCACCTCCCACTCCTCCCCGTTCCTCTCCCCTCCTCTCAGCCTACAGTCTCCAAAAAACCCCAGAAGCGCGTCATTGCTGACTCTGCTCCCGATACTTCCCACAAAAAGTCTCCACCTCCTCCCACTCCCACCATCATATCCACGCACACCACCCCTCCTCCTGACACCCATACCCAGCCCCCACCCTCTACACCTTTGCCTGTCAACCCCAGACCCCAAGTTCCTTTATGTCCATACCCCGATCATGGAGATACATAAGTACCTACCTGGTGCTCCCCTCCCCAGCTGACTCCCACAAAGAGTCAGTCCTCATCAAGTCCCTCTCCCCCTCCTTTCACACGGACCTCTTCCATAAACTCCCATGCGTTATGTTTGGCTGCCATACGTTTCTGGCACACTTCCTCTTCTCTTCCTCTCCTTCTGAGCCCCAGTCTCCCCCCCCCCCTCCCACATACACTGCCATGATCAGAAGGAAGGTCTGGTGATCACAGAGGATGAGGTGTTGGCAGAACTGAACTCACACCCAGTCCTGGAAATCTGCTCTGCCCACCATATCCACAATGCCTCGGGTCCCACCTACATCATGCTGGTCTTTTACAGAGTCTGCCCCCTCCATTGACCACCTACTCAGCTGGAGTGACCAGATTTTCCATTGTTGGCGCCCTGTTGAATCCTCCAAATCCCTTCCTCAATCCTACCACTGCCAATGCTGCCTCATTTACCTGATCCCCAACTGCAAATCTCCCCCCCTTCTGTCCCCATCGCAAGGCCTCCCATTCTCTTAAAAACTGCCCCAACCTCGCCTCCCCTCCTTCCTGTAAAACTTGCAGTGGCCCCCATCCCACCTACTCCGAAAAGTAAAGCTAAATTTCATCCCACCATCACTGAGCTTACTGTCCCTGTCTGTGCCCTCGATCCCCCTATCCACCACAACAACTCCCTCTGCCCCCCCCCCCCCTACAGCTGAAGACATCAGCTGGTACATCACCATAGTCCTCCAAACCATTCACCCTTTTCAGCGCCCCCACTCTCCAACAGATCTCCCTCACTACCTGCTCTTTCACTTGAACACTTTCGCCACTTACTCCCAAAACCAAACCCACTTCCTCTTCACCTGCCTCGACACCCTAGTTTAAGCCTCTTCCATCTCTTCAACCCACCTCTCTTCCCATCATGGCGTGGTGCGAAGGTTGCATCCTATTCCAGAACGTCTGCTCCTTCCACACCAACAAATACCTACTCATGAACACCCTCTACTACCACTGGGTCGACACCTTCCTCATGAATGAATCCTTTCTCCAGCCCCACCATACTATCCACACATCTCCCTATATCTTACATTGCACTTTGGGTCCTGGTCCTCGAGTGCAGGGTGGAGTTGGCATTGGCCAAACATATCCCCATCTGGCCACAACCTGTCCTCAATGACCCCACCGATCCTCAAAATCTTTTCCCCCTCCCTCACCATTACCTGCGCCACCATCTATGTCTGCTCCACTGCTCCTCTTCCCTATGAGTTCATCTTCCACATTGACCACACCTTCTCCACCTATGTGGTTGCTGCTGACATCAACATCCATAGCCGCTCCCCTGCTGCCCTTCGGCGGTGGCATCAGTTTCTCCCCATGATCCAAGGCGACCTTGTTCCTGTTCCCCGGCACACCTGTCCGGAAAGCTACACCACCCCTGATGTAATTGCCTCCGCCACCCGCCTTGGGGTTATTGGCATCGACATCCTTGACCCCACAGGTAGTGACCACCTCCCTGTCCTTCTCACTGTAACGTCTCCTCACCACCCCCTCCAACTCCTCACCCTGCACCCCCTTCCACAGTAGTCCATGACTATGGTCGCATCAACTGGGATGCCTATCGGAAATCCATCGCCACCCAGCTCTAAAGCCACCCTCTTACCTATTACCATCCAGACGACATCATCCACGCCTTGTCCTCCTTCAGAAGGCAATTACTGACGCCGTGGAGGCCCATGTCCCTACTAAAACCATCCACCCCCACCGTCCCACTCTCCCTACGCGGGCTGTCCTCCTTCTCCACAAATTCCGCCTTCTCTATCGCTCCTTCCTGCACACTCCTGACAGGGATACACTCCAACGCCACCAGCAAATACAACAACAGGTACAGAACCTTATTACAGGAAAGAAACGCCGGGACTGGCGCCAGACCTGTACATGACTCAATTCCACCCGCCCTATCAACTCCTCCAAGTACTGCAGCGCATTCCATCGCCTTAATGGTACCCATTATGCAACCCATTACCCCTTTCTCCATAATGACCACCCCCTTCCTGCCAAGCTCAGTAAGGCCAACCACGTCTCGGTCCCTGATGATCCCCACTTTGATTAATCCCTTTTCTCCACTGTCATGGAATGCGCCGATACCTCGGTTGCTCCACTTACTCCTAGTCTCCTGTACTTGGGGCAGTGGCCCCCTGTGACATCAACACTCTAATCACAGGACAGTAATCTTATCCTCTTGTCAAAATGCAACACAGCCCCTGGTCATGACTGTGTCACCTACCACCATCTTAGAGAAAGCCCCTTCCCCTTTCTGACTGTCCTTGCCTATTTATATAAAGTCATCTTCTCTACCAGCTTCTACCCTGACCTGTGGAAGACTTCCTGGGTCCTCTTATTATTCAAACTTAACAAACTCCCTTCCGTCGCCCCATCGTCCTATCTGCTTCACCTCCGTCTTCAGTAAGGTCTTCGAATCCATCCTCTCCCATCGTATCCATCATCACCTTAATTAATGTCACCTCCTCCCCCTTACCTAATGTAGCTTCTGACCTTCCTTTTCCACAGAGGACCAACTCCTTAACCTCATCCACCTTCTCTCCCTCCAGATTAACTCGTATTGCTCCACCATTTTTGTTTCCCTCGGCTGCCAAAATGCCTACGACCCCATATGGCATTCCGGTCTCCTCTTTAAATTACAAACCTACGCCCTGCCTATCAATTTTGTGTGTTTGTTCACTTCCTTCCACTCACGCCGTCCTTCCTATGTCGCCCTCCACAACAACAACTCCAATATCTTTTATTTCAATTCTAGCGTCCCATCAGAGCTCTGTCCTCTCCTCTATCTCCTGTACACCGCAGATATGCCCAAGCCACCCCCTCCAGTCCACCTGCTCCAATATGCCGATGACACCGCCTTCCTGGCTCTCTATCCTACCTTTCAACAGTCCTAATGCACCCTCCAAACCTGCCTTGATCTGTTCACCACTTGGTGCAACCAGTGGTTCCTCCATATCAACACTTCCAAAACTCAAGCAATTATCACAGGCCGCACCACGTGCTCCATCAATCTTCACAACTTCTACCTCACCATTTGTGGTCATTCCATCCAGCTCACCTCCATCCTGAAGTACCTTGGTCTCACCCTCAATCGTCACCTCACCTGGACCCCTCACCTCCTGACTATCCAGAAGAAAGCCCATTCCCACATCTGCCTCTTGAAACTCCTGTCTGGCCAGACGTGGGGATTGCATACTTCCACCATCTTCCACACCTACGAAACCTTCATCTGTGCTATCCCCTGTTATGCTAGCATTACCTGGATCTCTGCACCCCCCCCCCCCCAGTTTTACAAAGTTCTCCAAATCCTCAAATGCCACTTGTAATATCTCTTTATATTCGATGAATTATTCTGATACAATTCTACCCTTGAATGACGTTTACTAATTTTCTATCTTCATACTCGCAGAATCCATGCGCAAAATAGTTTCATACAATAGCTATGCCATGAGCGCATAATTATTCTTTGTAGTACTCTCTCTGGTGGTTGTTAGAAGAAAAAACCTTCCGAGATTGTCTTCATGCCGATTAGCCTGAGCTTGGTTTGAAGAATTGTAATCTGATTATTGAGATTTATGACAGAAGATAACTGAGACGAAATTTTACGATTTAAAGGGATATATATATATATATATATATATATATATATATATATATATATATATATATATATTGCTCCTTTATACGAAATGTGTGTATTTGACAATTGAGAATTAATGATATTCATCGATATATTGCGTAGTTGTTAATCAGAAGGGAACTTCCGAAAGACTGGATACGAACCTGCATTTAATAATCCAGGAGCTCAATTACTTCTTCGAATGGTTAAACTTCATCAAAGCCAAATATTCGCTTGATCTGAGGTTTCCCGACTGATTATACAACGCTCCCAAAAATTACGAGGCATTTTATTTGTACAGATTAGCAGACTGCCGTAAAGCATGTGCCACCAGAGAAGAAGAATCATTGCCTGATTTCATTCTAACAAGTAAAATTTCTGAATCATTTTGAGTGAATGAGCTATGACTGTGTTTTATATTATGAATGAATGAGTGCTCGAACGAATTGAGAACTACATAGATAGGAGGAAAAATTACACACTCACTCTGCCTTGCCTTCCGTATTCGCCTTCATTCCCCCACAGAACCCCTCCAACATCTCTGTATCCTTTTCACTGTCTCCAGGCTTGATCCCCCGACCCTGTGGTTCCCTCCTTCCTCTCCAACACCCTCCCATTTCTGCGCCTCTATCACTGTATCCCTCCCTTTCTCCACCTCCACATCCGCCATCCCCTTCATCAGGGCAATTTCCAGCGCCTCCCTCTCCCAGATGCTGAACTTCACTGTGACATATACCCTTACTTCCAACTGTAACCTGGCCTTGTTCCCCCCACCCCCATAACACCCACCACTCCTCAGGGCCCTCTTTTTCTTCTCCACTCCTTCTTCCAGAGTGGATTTTCCTCCTTCCCTCCTCAGCTGTTTTTCTCCCCAATCCCTTCCCTCCCAGCCCTCCTTCGGCGCGCCCCCCACCTAATCCCCCTTTCTCCCCGCTTCTTCTTGCCTCCTTTTCTCTTCTCCCTTGTCCCTCCCTCCCCCCCTCCCCCAAGGCAGATTCTACCAGGTTTTTATTCATTATCAAATGTGCAGCGTTAGTCTTGTATTCGGTTTTGTTATACAGTGTCATCTAGTGATGTGGTCTTAATTGTGTGCTCGACCTGTATATGGTCCATACTTGTTCGTGTGCCTTTTACGTTGGTTTTGTCTCGAGTGTATTTTTAAGTGCACTTCAAATTGCCAGCTGTGTTCTTTTAAATTTATGTCGACTTTTACCAGTCCCCCAGTGCATGTCCCCATATTAGTGTGTATTTTAACTCCCATCATTTCCATTTGCTGTGTTTTTATGTCCCCTTTTTTATCCTACATTTTATGTAAGATTCATCCTTTCTACGTTTTATAAAACCGTTTGGCTGCAGAGTAGAGGACTGTGCTGCTGCCAGCCCTCCCCTCCCCGTGTAGAGCAGGGGAATAAAATTACGGTAAAGAAAAAAAACCGTCTGAATTGAGTCCTGCGAGTTACAGCAACAGCACTCTTGCCTAAAGATGGCGGCCATGTTGACATTGTGTGAAGGTGATTCCCGAGAAGAATATCATCAGTTGTTACGCTTGTAAATCCTACGAAGCCACCTGAGAAGTCCTTATGAGCAGGAAGGATGCTTCATAAACTTCTTAAGGAGAAACAGGGGAAGTTCCTGAGCGCTCTCACTTTCTAGCTGAGATGCCGCAATGAGGGTATTACACAACAATATGCAAGATTTGTTTACTATATTCTTATGAAAACGGCTAGCAAAATTAAGGAGTGTGATAGTTTTACCTTAGTAGCGGAGCACATTCGTTTTACTCACAGACAGCCGGGTTGCATATCCAAGAATTTATTTTATTTGCACTTTTAGATTTCGTCACTGCTGTCGGCTGTATCCTGGGAATGAGTGGATTTTTCTTCTTGGGCACTGTCAGACTGAGCGCACAGGAGTGTCACCAGTAAGCTGTCTACAAAGTTCCTTTTTTGTTCTCGACCCACAGTATCGGATGATGACACCCATCGACACCTCACGAGTAAGGAACTGGACGGTATAGCGCTGTCAGTTTTGCAGGAAGGCCTAAATTTAGCTGCTATACCGAGGAATATTCCCATCTCTATTCGTCTGCACAATTGAGCATGCTATGTCAAGCAATATTGAAGAGTGAGCTGAAGGAATTCGTCAAGAAGTCTCGCATACAATGCAATAGCATAGTCACCTGAAGCCGACGGCCAGGAGGACCGCGGAAACATTGTGTAACAGTGACTTCAAGATCCGGCTGCTGACCGCAGAAGAATATTATCACTGGTTGCGGTGGGAAACCATACGTAGCCGAATGTATCCATCTTCTAAATTTCACTCTGTTTTCATTTCACGAAATGATACGTCACCTTTTTCCCCTTTTTCCCTGTAGATAAGGTCTGGGTACAGCTAGTCATACCTCTCACTGACCTTTGCGACTAGCGCACCACGCTGCCTGCTCCCCGACACTCTTCAAAGGTCCCGAGTTCGAGTCTCGGTCCGGCACACAGTTTTAATCTGCCAGGAAGTTTCACTCTTCGTAACAGTCTGCATGCTCTGCTCTGCTTCCTCTGACTTGCGGATGAAGTTTTCAATTCCTCTCCACAGCATAGACTGCCACCCACTGGCGTCGTACCTAGCAGCCACAGAGTGGGGTTGCAAAGGGTCCCGAGTTGCGCATGTGTCTTCTGAACGATACAGGCGCGACCGCGGTAGGAGAAGCGTGCCGTGAAATTCAGTTTCAAGACACACCCCATTGATTCATGTGAACGATTCAAACTTCAGTCTACCCTTCTTCAAAAAATGGCTCTGAGCACTATGGGACTCAACTGCTGTGGTCATCAGTCCCCTAGAACTTAGAACTACTTAAACCTAACTAACCTAAGGACATCACACACAGCCATGCCCGAGGCAGGATTCGAACCTACGACCGTAGCAGTCGCACGGTTCCGAACTGCGCGCCTAGAACCGCGAGACCACCGCGGCCGGCTACCCTTCATCACCACTAAATTGTGACGTGAGTCTGTATCTACTCCTGAGTATACTGAACGATGCAATATGCGATTTCAGTATCTGTCTCTAACCAGGGTGTATTCCAGCTGGAATCTTCCATTATATCCAGGTCTTTTCCAGGTATGCCTCAACTTCTTGTGATTCTGTACAGAGTATTCCTTACAAATAGTTGAAATTTATAACAAGAAGTCATTCCTGTTATCTAGACCATATTCTCTGGTAAATTTGTCATCTATTCCTCTTCGCAAATCAGTATTCTAACAAATCATAATTATAAAATTTCATCACCCTCTACATAATGCATCATCTTGACCAACTTTATCTATCTCTTCATTATTTGCTTGTAGCGTGGGACTTATGTTCAAACTTTTATTGTTGGCGTTACATTGCTGAAGATTCTGATGAGAGTAATCCTAACACTGAAGTGTTCGCAGTGTCTCACTCTGGTCCTGTTTTTCTGTTCATGACAAATCCAACTCACGTTCAATCATTTTCAGCTGCTGTTGGTATTGCCCTCCATTCGCCTCCCTTTCTTCCTTACGTTTCACTTCATATCCACCTCACATCCCTTTCATATCTTGACTGACCCTTTGTATTTCCCTTTTCCAATTTTATAGCATCCTTAATACGTTCAGACCTCTAACATTCCATGATCAGAGCCATGGAATGTCGCTCCTTCATTTTTAATAAAATCTTTCAGGATAGGAGATGAGCTAACGGCGGTAGTAAAGCTGCGGCAGCGGATCACGAGTTGTGCTTGGATAGCTCAGTCAGAGATCCGTTTGTCAAGAAAGACTCAGGTTTCTGTTTCGAGTCCTAGTAAGGCATAAAGCTTTAGTCTGCCAGCAAGTTTCAGACCATCACACATTCTGCTGTAGAGTGACCGATCACTATGGGCCATTTTTGGTTACTGCTCACATTCCACTGGATATACATTATCCTCTCCTCCTCCATCTTTGACAAGGCCTTTGGTAGAACGAGATCGAAAGTCTTCGTCCATCTGCTGATGATTTTTATGAAAAAAGCTATGTGAAATTCCCTGCGTTGCCTGGTATTTATTTGTTCTAGTCCTCTACCACCTCCTCTCTCCTCTACTGATCCATTTCCTCCCACTCCATATCTCTGCAATTCTCCTCTTCATCCCTACCTCCGACACCCTCCTCCTCCTTCCTCTTTGCACCCACCCCCACCTCCTCCCCTCTCCCTAAAGATTCCAATTTCTTAGCCTCTTTTACTGTCTGCTGAGCGATCGGACATTTTATTCCTTTCAAATGTAATACGCTAGCAGAAGTAATTATGCTAGTCGCATTTGAAAAGAAGTTGTTACTTGTAACGTTGTAACAGACATTGCTATGTTACCAGACTGTGTACTGTTTACCGACGACACTCATAAGGTTTCATATGAGTGAGCAGATAATTACATTAGTTTGAACGGTTCTGGAAATATTTGCGAGTAACATGTCAGGTTCCACTCAGTACTGTCCTGCTCTGGCTCCTTCCGAACTGATGCCTCTGAACTTCTCTTCATGTCATCTTTATAGTGAAAATCGGATTGCTTGCAGGAAACTTTCATGAAACATTAACAGAAAACTGGATTTCATACTATCAAAAGGCCCCCAATCCGACTACGACTGTGCCGATAGTATGCACAAACCTATACCTTACTTTTCCTGCAAATGTTGCCACCCAACTATTCTCTCTACTTCCATCCTTAGAAAATCGTTCTTCGCGATAATGCTTCTGCGTGTTTCTGACTTACAATGTGCGTTCACTGACTGTCTGCTGATATATGGAACTACAAACTACAGTAATACTGAAAAACAGGTATTACAACGATATGATTTATTTGTGTCTGAGTTATGCGTAACCACTGTAGTGCAGGTCATGTGTGGAGTTTGTCTGAGGGCTGTGCGAGCCTGAGCTGATGGTAAAACCCTTTTTGTTAGACAACAGTTTACAACATGGGAGCACATAATAAAGTTGAAACTTTGGCTGTCAGTAATACAAATAATGAATTCAGAAAACTTCTGGTACCAGAGGAAAACAATAGTTCACCCACACAGAATACTAGCATGTAACAGAACCTACTCCATAACACTTCCTTGTCCTATTTATACAAAATAATCTTGTTTGTCCCAGGTAACTATACAAGTGGATTTCATCAAAAAGTCACAATTTATTTATGTTCATGATTAACTTCACAAACGGAGACATTGATTAACTAAGACTAACAACCGAGTCATTCTCATATCTACTGTCTACCACTATCAACCTCCACCAACTGCCAGACCAGCCCAAAAAGATAGCACTGCTACATAGAACTACCAGACGCACCATAAGGAAAAACAGTACAACACAAAATAAAATCACTACATACAATCAAAGAACTATGGTCTCGCCAGGTATATAATTTCACAATGAAAATGCTGTACTTCCGTACACAACACTCATGATTGCAATACTGCATTTCACTCGACAGTATTCTTCGCTGCCTCGCCGTGCCTCTGTCGAAGCATAACAGACGCAAGGCGGCCTCACCTACCTAGGCGCATCCTGCTGCATCGTAAACTAATCGTCCAAATATATCAATGCTAACCACCAGCAGCTATGGCTGCTAAGGGCACACTCCATTTAATGCTCTGCACTTACTTGCGATAGCCAGTTTCTGTGCCCTTTCTCCTCACTGACCGTGAAGCTGCGACCTTCTCCTGGATACAGGCAAGAAGACGGCATCTACAACCCAGCTCGATGATGACAGCATACATCAGGCCAAGCCCTTCGCTGACTTTTGCAGGCTGCTGCCTTATGACCCAGCTCGGTTCCTGTACGCTCTCCACTGCAGTCTGTCGTGGTTTGTCGTCGTCAACGAACGCACTACTACATACTGTGACTACACCTTGACCAGCCACACAGACGATGAAGAAAAACAAGGCCGACGTGGCATCCAGGCCCGGCTCTGCATAAATTGCTTGTATGTCACCGCCCACAGCGGACCTTTATGCTGGCACAGGATGAAGTGCCCACCTCCACGTTGCACCGCTGACTATCTCCAAGTCGAGACTCTGACCTGGCAACTGCTTGGGCTAACCAACCCAAAGCAAACAAATGCGTAGAGAATAGGATGCCAGGCACTGGCCTACCCCATAACTTATCCGTTGCTGCCCCCACTGGCGTCTGGCTCTGCCCTAAGTCGGTGTTACCACACGGGATCCAAACTGTTGACCCCTTCCGTTATCTCAGTCTGCTTGAAGTAAGCTGAAGGTGGCCCTGCGGCTACCCTCACACTGCTACACATACCTCTGGCTGGAAGTGAGTGCCTGGTGCCTACACGCATGACGGACAGAAAGAGAAGTCTGGAACGAAATTTCAGTTTTAATGGCACACCATTGTTAATATCTAGGATTCATATTTGCAAAAGCATTCATTTTAATCGTGTTGCCATTAATCGTTTCGTCATTTTACAAATATTAAAACTGAAACAAAAATACCTGCAAAGTCTGGACAAAAAGTTTATGTAAGGACCTGTGAATATCAAGTGCCAGTTGTAAGTAACTCAGTCATTCCTGTGATTCTTTTATGTTATAATCTACGTTGACATAGCCACGTGTAATTTCACAATTACGACGCAGAACATCCTACACTGAGAGTTAAAGGCACATGGTGCCGTTGCGGATATATGGTGCAATAACAGAAATATAAGAGCCGAGCAGAGACGAATGGTTGATCATTCAAGCGACAGTGCGAGACAACTGGGCAAATTCACTGACATAGATTTTTCAACTCCCGATAACATGAGAAAGAGCACCTCGGAAAGGGGGAAGCTGTTCGCATGTTACTGTTGTCAGCACCTGTGGAATGTTGTTGGAAGACTGTGAAACACTTAGTATGATGAGGCTTGACCACAAAACGTGGAACACGGAACCTTCGTTGCCCTTTAAAGCAGGATTTGCGGCCATCTGACACATATGAGGACAAAGTGCCGGCACATGTGTTTTTGAACAAGCAAACGATGCCCATTGCAGTGGGCACAGGACTATAGAGACTGGGTCGTTTTTCTTGCTAGTATGAATTACTTTTTTTTATTCCCCCCCCCCCCCCATGTCGGTGGCCGTGTCCAGTTACCTGTCATCCTGGCGAACGGCTGTCCTGAACGTGCACTGCAAAACGGACATAGGCCGGTAGTGACAGTATTTTGCTGTGGGTAGAAGCACCTGGGCTTCCATGGGACCTGTGGTACGGATCGTAAGCACCATGACGGCTGTTAAATACATTAACATTATTGTTGACCATCTACGTCCCTTCATGCTAAATGTCTTCCCCGACAGTGCTGCAAAGCCAGAATCGTTGGCAGTGATCAGCATGATAGTGAAATCGCGCCAGTGTGTTGACCACAAAGTTTAACTGATCTGAACAGATGGAATACTTAGGGGGTGATAACAGGTGTCAGTTACACGACCACACCGCCGGTAATAAAGTAGAATTACGTGACCTGAACGTAAACCTCAGGTACCACATACGTCCGGAAACTTAACGAACCCATGTGGCGTATAATCGATATTGCGTTCCAAACGTCAACCAGCGTTCTATTACGCAGGTGGTCATTGTGATATGGATCATCACTGTTTGTACCAGTGGACAAAATAGGAGTTACAGATACAGAATAAATTTGTTTTTGGCCAGGTTACGCATTGGACAAATACAAATTTTTCTTCTCTTTACCCTGATATACGTTGCTGAAGTTACAGCTAAATCAGTGGCGCCGCCGTACATTCTCGCTGACTATCTGTGCAGCAGTGATATTTTTAAGTAGAGAACAATGTAATCTGTTCCACATCTATCTTTAAACTACGGGACATTTTATTTACTTTTGTTGTTTCACTCTGTAAAAGTGTTGTAAATTACCTGACCTGACATCACCGGTTAGTCTGCCTGTTGCTGTCAGCTAGATAGCTTCTTCCGATATTGTCAACAGAAAAGGTGGCTCCTTAGGTCGCCTCATAATATTATGACGTATCTGTTGTACCGCACAATGCAATTGCGTAAACATAGTTTGTGCAGCACGTCTATTCTAGCATTTCACCGATTACTTTGGATTATTTGCGGATATTGTAATCTATTTCCTTTTACAGTTTGAAACTGTAGACATGACTGCGACGAAGGGCCTCGCTTTAAAAATCGATGTAGATGTAGCGTTCTGTCATGTGATTTGTACCCATACAACTATAAATGAACCATTAATTTCGTCTATTCCTTTTCCTGCGAGTATTGGCCAGTAGCCTCCTGAAGAGTTTCAGAGCTGAACAGGGCCACTGAAATGATCCAAACAACATTCATGCTCATAAAGTAAGGATAATTGCAGAATGTGGTGCCACACAACGTGGCACTACACAAAACTGGCTCTAATAGTACAGTCATATAGGGAACAAACACGACACAGATCTGTAAGTCCACGGTATTGGTGATAAGTTGAGAAAACAGTCACGAAACACATGTGCTACAAAACTCCACTGTTTCCTGCGCATGTACCCAGACATCAATATGGGATATGATCACCATGCACACGTACACAGGCCACACAACGGGTTGCCATACTCTGGATCAGGTGGTCGAGCAGCTGCTGGGGTATAACCTCCCATTCTTGCACCAGTGCCTGTCGGAGTCCCTGAAGTGTCCTAGGGGTGTGAAGACGTGCAGCGATACGTCGACCGAGAGCATCCCCGGCTAGCTCGATGTTGGTTAGGTCTGGATAACGGGCAGGCCACTCCATTTGCCTGATATCTTCTGTTTCAAGGTACTCCTCCATGATGGCAGCTCGGTGGGGCCGTGCGTTATTATCCATCAGGAGGAAGGTGGGGCCCACTGCACCCCTGAAAAGGCGGACATAATGCTGCAAAATGACGTCCCGATACAACTGACCTGTTACAGTTTCTCTGTCAAAGACTTGCAGGGGTGTACGTGCACCAATCATAATCCCACCCCACACCATCAAATTATGAACTCCATACAGGTCCCTTCCAAGGACATTAAGGGGTTGGTATCTGGTTCCTGGTTCACGCTAGATGAAAACCCGGCGAGAAACACTGTTCAGACTATACCTGGACTCGTCCGTGAACACAACCTGGGACCACTGTTCCAATGACCATGTGTAAGGTGTCACGCAAATCCAACACCTTCCATGAAAACCCTGACACGATAAGCAAATCCAGTAGTATGTCACATAGCTCCGAATAAATCGCGCTATTAAATTAACCAAAGTAATACGAATAACGAGTGAGCAAATGGAATACCACAGACTAACACAAGATTGCCTAAATGCATGTCATACCTTCTCACCGTGAGACAGACGCAGTTCCGAGGGGAGAAACGAGAACAGAAGCCGAGAGCAGAACCGTTTTAAGCTAGAAGGCCCTACGATAAGGGACGGACACCCACGTCGCCATCTAACCGACAGGACCACCCCCAGCCCATGTTAAAAGCTAGAGCCCTGCAGAAGAACAGTATAGATCTTACAATAACACTAAAAGGAACACACCAGCTGCAAGTTTTAGCGTGAGACTTTTTCACGTCTCTGTTACGTTGCAAACTTTAAAAACATTGCCCCACCACGAAAAGTATAACGTTTCTCATTGGATAGACAGAATTTTTGTAGGCGGAGCTTAAGGTTAACACTGAGACCCTGATTGGTCAGATGAAAACACAGCCAGATAGTTTTTTTAAACCAACTTCGGTAAATTGTAGTAACGAGAAGTAAGGAGAGAGTTGCTTCGGAGACGGAGAGCTGGATGGAGCTGCGCTGGCCGCCGCCCCTGACGAACACCGACAAGGTAATGAACGCACGGGATGCCGCATTTTTGAGCGCATAAGGCTTCACTCAGAACTGCAGGACACTCATCTGTTACATCCCCTTTTTACGTAATACTAGTTTCGATCGTCAATTGAAGCTCATGGTATTCACATTTGCTACGTGAAGTAAAAATCTGAAACACGATGATTATTCTGTTATATAATTATTGAGAAGCCACATCAGCCACTGTAACTTACGACAAGTTAGATAAGTAATTCAAGATAATTGAGGGTCACTGTAGACCATTTTGATAGTTTTCTCTTTTGTGAAACTTAATTTAAACCTAGATTATAGATGTGATATGGCATAGGTCATCCTTCGACCCATTGTAGAACTTGTAAACTCATTCAGGGAATATTCGTTCACATTTTTGTTGAACGCAGTTGGTTTTTATCATCCTGTATTAAAACATTTCCTTTTATCAATAGTGCAATTTATAAACATTGTTTTTTGAGCAGAATAAAATTTCCAATGGTAAACTTAACTGCTTTTTCGTCGTTATTTTACCAGCTAACTAAAAATAGGAAAGCCTTGAACCCCTTGCACTAAATTTAGTTAGTATTAAGATTCTTTTACAGGGAGTGCAGTGGAGCTGACGCTGAAATCATTAAGTATTTGGTTATATGATCGCTAGTCTCACTTAACTCTTCTGAACTCTCCATGTCATGTGTGGTCTGGCGTCTCCTTACCAGCATCAGGTCCCCAGTTCAAACTAGTCAATTCCCTAAAAAACACGCTCAGAGCGTCGTTGTTCGAAAGTGGTAGGGAGACACGACTTAGAACAGTCGCAGAAACCACGCAGAATGTTAGAGAATGGCGACCCTGCCAGGATGGTAAAATACCATGATTGAAGGTCGACCACATGCCTAACTAGGTCAGAAAAATATCCTGTTAAAAATTTTCGTATTAAATTTTTTTTTGAAAGGCATAAATAGTTGAAAACAGTAGCTGCAGCGATAGATAGTAAGAAAGTATTCAACAGAAAGTGAGCCATTCTAGCAGAGACAATAGCATAATTAAGTTATGAATTTTAAAAATTGTTAGAATTAAGGTTTCTCCTCAATGTAAGCGCACTGGTGGCGGATACATAGTTGACTAGTTGGTTCTGTTCCAAGAAGTAAGTGAATTGATTGTCAAGTCGTGTGTGCAAAAAGTTTATGAAACGCGTGAGATCATATGAGCGCATGTTGACGCGAAGTAGGGCACGTGAATTGCTTTTGAAACAGAAAATAAGGGATTCGAAAAGATTAGCATTGGCAGATCGAGACCTTGACCGATTTGAGGTAGAGAACCAACATGAAGATGGACACAGAATAGAGGACAGTACAACAGAAGATGCAGTATCGCGAGAAATAGGACAGATGACGCACCATAACGAGGATAATGTACGTCAAGACATAGGAAACACAAATCAGCATGCGACAGAGGAGCAGGAAAGTAGAGAGACAGCCGATGAGGATTCTAACTTGCGTCTTGAATACGTAGAACCCATAGTACAAGTAATCAGAGCTCCCTTACCACAGAGTACAGGGAATTCGAGCAGAAACATGTCACCGCACAGTTCAATGCAATCGGTTGCAAACCATCGCTTGGGCGAAAATACAGAGCGTAGGACGTCGGAAGAAAACGCAATAGGACCCACTAATCTGGCAGAATCATTACAATTAATGACGGAACCCATATCAAGACAAAATGAAGAAATTGCGAACCAAATTAAAATTCAGAATGCAGAAACGACGAACAAAATTGCAGAAACCACGAGACAAATACGTGAGATTAAAGAACAAAACAAAAAAATTCAGTTACACCTAAGTCATATTGAAGACGAGGAAAAAAAATCTCGAGAAGTGATAGGAAACTTAGTAACAGGTCACAATCAGTTGAGAACAGACATTGACAAGGTACAAGCGGACATACAATCATTGCGTAATTACACTCAGGACGGGATCAAAACATTACGTAACAACACCCAGGGAGAAGTCAAGAAACTAGAGAAACAGATAAACGTAATTACAAGACAAGCAGAAGGTACAGCTCGTGAAATTGTTGAAAACAGTGTGTTACACAAACGTATCACAAAAGCAGCACTGAAAAGATATGATAACCGCATAGTCAAAATAGAAGCGCAAACGAAGCAACAATTTCAGAAATTGCGAACAGAGTTGTTGCAAACCATTGAAGAGCGTAGTGAACAGGATCGAACAAGCACTGAGTCTGCAACCACATCCGAATCTGTAACAGCACCGGAAAAAACAAGCAATTAACGAAGATATTACGCATTTGATATTCCAATCACAGGCGGAAAGTAACATACGTGAAATCAGACAGCCTGCACCGCGGGTACGCGAAAGTTACAGTGGACAATATCCAATGGATCTACCACAACCGGGTAGAACGACGGGAGAAATGATCAGAAACAAAAGAGGCGAAGAATCGCGAATTTCATATGTAACTATGACGAAGTACGACAACGATCATTTCCTCACAGTCAGAAAATTTCAACACTTTCCAGAAGGAATCTCATTACATCCACGAACTTTTATTGATCAATTCCGAGTAGGATTACAAGAACAGTGGACGCTAGCACACAAATTAGACTTTATATGTGAACACATGTCAGGTACAGTCGCAGAAACCATGCAGAATGTTGCAGCGACATGCCGATCGTACGAAGATTTCAGAAGTTTCTCTCACGATATTGGTCCAGCGAAGCACAGAACAGAGTGAAGTACGAATTATTACAGAACCCATATTTTTAAAATTCAGGAGAGAAGAGTCCCGTGAAATTTTTCGAATTAATGGCAAAGGAAAATCAAAGCTTAGATGTCCCATACAGTGACGGAGAGTTGATTAAATTATGCGCGATGAAGTTACCATTGAAATACCAGCAATCATTAGTAGGGCGCGGAGGCAATGACGTCGAAGCATTTAAAGATATTCTAAGGGAACTAGAGTTCATATTTCCGGAAGAAGACGCAAGAAAAAGACGAAACGCACGTGAAAATGAAAGCAAAAAGCAGTGGAATCCACAAGACACAGTACGAAGAAACAATAATTACGAACCACGTGATAACTTCGCACCAAGAAACGACAATAGATTTCAACAAAGAACCGGTTATGGATTTAGAAGAGAATATGGCAATAACTATAATTCACCCAGGAACGGCAACAACTATTACAGAGGGAATAACGACAACCGGAACGGGTACTGGAGAACCAATAGACCGACAAATTATCAACAAAGAAACCACTGTCAACAAGCAGAGCAAGAAAAGAGAATACAGATAGAAGAGGTGGAGGTAAGACCACCAAACCCCGATAAACTTTCGAATTGACAGCTAAGCGCCCATGCCATAGAGAATGACGCACCGACCCAGGACAATTGCAGCACCTTGAACAGAGAAGTAAATACCTTATCACGAGAAGAGAAGAAGGAAGAAACAAAACCGCTGGGACCAGATGAAAGCGAAGACCGGAAAATAACAATATCGTGTTGGGACGAAATTAATTGGGAGAATACTGACGAGCAAGATGAATTATCAGAGGCATGCACAACGAATGTAGGAGGAAAGGACGAAGTAATGAGTATTGCAGAGCTATTTGAGATGGAAACCAGGGAAAGCGAATTCAATGAGGATAATGGGCAGTCGACAGAAGTTGAAAATAAGTTACTAGTGGGCACGCAACCCAACGTATGTAATGAAGGAAGTTATGAAGCGATAATTAGAGCATTTAGATGCGATTATGTGGAAGTAGCGACGAAGAAGGAGAAGATAGACGAGGATGAGGAAAAAGTAGGGGATGTTGAAGAAAGCGTAAGTGAAGGAAGAAATAGAGAAGAGGAAATAAAAGAGAGGGAAGTAGCAGTCGAAGCTTATCCTACAGAAAGTTCGAATTCACAAGGGAAATTCCTAAAAACACTCATGTATGATTCAGTGGAGGATTCGTTGATGCAAGAAGGAGAAGAACAGAACCGACCCTATCAAATTCAACCAATTGTGAGGGCCATGGTAAGGCATATCCCAGTCAACATTGTAGTTGATAGCGGAAGTGAACTGACTGCGATCTCAGAAAATTTATTCATGCGGTGTAATGCCAATGAGGAATTGCCAGTTCTGAAAACACGTAAGATTAAAGTAAGAGGTCCTATTAGAAACAATGCTGCGGAAGTTACGACACAAACAAGGTTAACTCTTTCGTGTCAAGGTGAAAAGATCGAAGCCAACTTCGTGATTATACCTAAACTAACTGTAGATTTGATTATAGATGCAGATTTTTTAAATGAGAGACGAGCGATAATAGATATGGAGAAAGGTAGGGTAACATTCGGGAATGTCACACTTCTCTTTGAGCAAAAGATAAAATTAGAATAAATGCCAGTTATAGACAAACAATTAAGAATGACGCGAGATAAAGAGGATGAAAATTAGAATGGTATGCACAAAAGGGGGAATCGCCTCAACTCATGTTAGAAGTCCATAAAGAAATCGACGAAACATTGCAAGAAGTTCAAGGTATTTCGGAACACAGTAAAAGAAAATTAGAGGGTATTTTACGAGACAAGGCAGAGGTATTTTTACCTAAGACTGGCAGTATTAAACACTTTCAGTACAAGTTTGAAGTAAAACAGCACAAACCATTTAGAGTGCCAACCTATACAATCCTATTAAGCTACAGGAATAAAGTATTCCAGGAGATAACTAAAATGTTAGATGACGATATTATTGAACCAGCTACCTCCACATATAACAGCTTGCTCCATATTGTACAAAAACTAGATGGGAGCATCAGGTAAGTGCTTGATTCCAGACAGATCAACACAATTATAATCACTGAGACAGATCGCCCAGAAAAATTAGAGGAATTGATACAAAACTTCCACGGTGCTAAGATATTTTCATCAATTGATCTACGCAGCAGTTTCTGGCAAATAGAATTGGCCCCAGAATATAGAAAATTTACAACATTTATCGCATACGGTAGATGTTACCAGTTTAAACGATTGCCATTTGGTTTAAACATATCATCAGCAGCGTTTATTACAGGATTTAATACTATACTCAGTCATGAAATTTTACAAAAAATTACTTGTTATGTTGATGATGTGATTATAGCAGAACCCTCTTGGGAACATCACAACGACACATTTAATCAGTTTTTACAGATCATGAAAGAGCATGGGGTCACAGTAAATATAACAAAATCCAAATTTGGAAGGCGAGAGGTCAAATTCCTAGGACACATAATTTCAGAGAAAGGGGTAATGCCCGACCCAGAAAAACTAACGGCAATCAAAGAATTCTGTACTCCATATAATAAGAAAATTCTCAGAGGATTTCTAGGTCTCACCGGATTCTATAAAAAATTTATTTGGATCGATTCTCTCGCAACACCACGCCTATGTGCATTGACTGGAAAAAACACGCCATGGGTATGGGATCAACAAGCCAATGAAGAATTTTTAAAAGTGAAAAACGCACTAAAACCAGCACCGATTTTAGCACATCCTGATCTAACACAAAAATTTTATATGGCCACTGATAGCGCGAAAACAGGTTTAGGAGTTGCTTTATTCCAAGAATACGAACAGGCAGGGCTAAGATCATATAGAACAATTGCATTTGCCAGTCGTGTACTCACAAAAAGCGAGAAAAACCATTCAGTCACGGAGCTGGAAGCATTGGCCATTGTATGGGGCTTCCAACGTTTTCGATACTTCCTATTCGGAAGAAAAACAAAAGTATACACAGACCACAAAGCATTAGAATTTCTGTTATCCGTCAAACCAACTCATGGGAGGTTAGCCAGATGGATGTTAATACTACAAGAATTTGACTTTACTATTACACACATACCAGGACCAGCGAATGTATTAGCAGATGCTTTATCACGATGTCCACAGGGTGCATCCAATAATATAGGTTTGGAAGCTGCAGAAGACCAATTTACAATGTACTATATGAAACAAGTACCTTTCGAAAACTACATTACGACAGCATTGAAAAACATAGGCAAAGAACAGGACAAGGATCCCAAAGTACTAGGAATCAAACACAAGTGGAGAAGTAAGAATTATCCAGATATTCGACAGCACTATCTCGTAAAAAACAATGTCTTATTTTTTAGACGAAATGTTGCAACGAATGAATGGTTAATTTATATCCCAGATGAACTAATTAATAAGTACATATGGTATATGCATTTAAGTAATGGCCACTTAGGACCAAAGAAATGCTTTTTAAAAATAAAACAAACAAGACATTTTCCTAATATGGAAAGACGAATTAGAACAGTATCAGTCAAATGCAAAAAAATGTATGAGGGCTAAACACGTCACTTTCCAAACCAACCACTTATGTTTCCAATAATACCTAAAAAATTAAAACAAATAGATGCAACAGATTTGATGGGGCCCCTCCCACGCACAAAAAATGGATATATTTTCATATTTGTCGTTTTGGAACTTACTTCTAAATATGTTACCTTGACACCATTAAAACGGGCAACATGTCTTACTATAAGTAAAGTATTTAGATTTTCTCAAACGAGTAGGTCGAGTGGAACGAATAATTTCGGATAATGGCCCACAATACAAATCAGTGCAATGGCAGAACACGTTAAAACAACACAAAATAAAACCCATCTACATATCTAAGTATAAACCTAGTATAAATTCAGCAGAACGATCTATGAAGGACATAGGAACTTTATGCCGATTATATGCAGGCAAAAGAAACAACACTTGGGATATATACCTTAAAGGTTTTCAAGAAGTAATAAATGAAATGCCACATAGCACTACGCTACTACCTCCAGTTACTGTACTTCAAAATATTGAACCCCCAAACATAACAAGAGAAAATGTTAGATATCCTATTGTACCACGTAGACAGCGCAATCAAGTCATAGCAACAGCACTCTCCAACATCAGAAAGGCAGCCATTAAAAGAAAAGAAAGAGTAGATAGAACAGCAATTAAAAGAACATTCTCAGTAGGCCAGAAAGTATTTGTAAAAACACATCATCTCTCCAGCAAACAGAAACACAAAATACGTAAGTTTTATGCTGCATACAAAGGACCTGTTATGATTAGCCGAATTGCTCATGATAATGCTGAGGAACTAATGAACCCAAAAACAGGCAAAACCTTAGGATTTCACCATGTGAACCATATCAAAAAGTTTGAAGATTAATTTTATTACTGGTAAATAATCAGCTCAATATTTCAAGATTATGTTGCAGATAAGATCGCCAGGAGAAAGAAGAATGAAGAGAGAGGAACGTGGGAAAAAGAAAGTAGTTTCAACAAAAACAAAAACAAAAATAACACCAATAGTACCATAGATTAAGGTGAAGGGATAAAACGTAGATAGTTTAACTGCATGAAATATTAAAATGCTATACACCACGACATTACACAAAAATAAAAAAAGGAATTTGAGGATTCTTGTAGTAGTTAAGACTCAAAATATCTTAGAATTGTAACATGGAAATGGCGCCATAATTTGTAAAGCTTTTTAAGAAGGCGTAAAACAAGGTAGGTACTAGACATATGTTAGATGATTATAAGTACAACTTTTTGTAAGAACCATTGTAAAAACTCCAGCAAAGACCAGATGCAACGACCCACAAGTTGCAACGCGAGAAGTATCAAGAAAGAAAAGGACATAATTAGCAAGATACGATTCCTACAAGGCAGAAGCGTCGAGAGAAGGGAAAGGACAGCGAGACCAACAGAGGGCTCTTGTTGCAGAAGTGGGCAGTAAATCTGTTGAACCACAGGGTGGCGAAACCCTGCTGGGACAGAACACGACAGGACACAGAATGCCAGAAGGGTCCACGGGGCACCCCGAATGAACAGAGCGAGCAAAAAACGGCCCGACGAGAAGACCGCTTGGGCAAGCCACCACTGGCAGAAAAATATGTGTAAAACTCACACTACTGCTATTAAACAGCACTCTGATGCACAAAAGAGAAGAAAACTTCTATAAAGTGAAAATGACATACCCAAACACTTTACCAAACTGTTACTTAATTACTACACTTATAAAAAAAATTTTTCTAAGAAAATCGATGTGAAAGACACGTCACTTTCGATAACAAACCTCTTAAAAAACAAACTTCACACTTCAATAAAGAAATAAAATAATTAAAAATTAATAATAATAATAATAATATAAAAATAGTCTTCTCATGTCAATATAAACATATTTTTGAGAATAATATGGAAGAATATAAAAATATAAATTAACAATAAAAACTAGCATATAACCAGAATAACGTGGCTGAATAGTTGGCAGCATAATTTAGATAAAGGAATAATTTTTGACTGACTTTGACAACGATTCAATCATTGCCTAACTTAAGTTCGAATGGAGGTGATATGTAAGGTGTCAGGCAAATCCAACACCTTCCATGAAAACCCTGACATGATAAGCAAATCCAGTAGTATGTCACATAGCTCCAAATAAATCGTGACATTAAATTAACCAAAGTAATACGAGTAATGAGTGAGAAAATGTAATACCATAGCCAAACTCAAGAATGCCTAAATGCATGTCATACCTTCCCACCGTGAGACAGACGCAGTTCCGAGGGGAGGAACGAGAACAGAAGCCAAGAGCAGAACCGTGTTAAGCTAGAAGACCCTACGATAAGGGACAGACACCCACGTCGCCAGCTAACCGACAGGACCACCCCCCAGCCCATGTTAAAAGCTAGAGCCCTGCAGAAGAACAGTATAGATCTTACGATAACACTAAAAGGGCCACACCAGCCACAGGTTTTAGCATGAGACTTTTTCCCATCTCTGTTACGTTGCAAACATTAAAAACATTGCCGCACCACGAAAAGTAACCGACAGGACCACCCCCAGCCCATGTTAAGAGATAGAGCCCTCCAGAAGAACAGTATAGATCTTATGATAACACTAAAAGGGCCACACCAGCTGCAAGTTTTAGCGTGAGACTTTTTCGCGTCTCTGTTACGTTGCAAACTTTAAAAACATTGCCCCATCACGAAAAGTATAACGTTTCTCATTGGATAGACAGAATTTTTGTAGGCGGAGCTTAAGGTTAACACTGAGACCCTGATTGGTCAGATGAAGACACAGCCAGATAGTTTTTTTTTAAACCAACTTCAGTAAATTGTAGTAACGAGAAGTTAGGAGAGAGTTGCTTCGGAGACGGAGAGCTGGATGCAGCTGCGCCGGCCGCCGCCCCCTGACGAACACCGAGAAGGTAATGAATGCATGCGATGCCGCATTTTTGAGCACATAAGGCTTCACTCAGAACTACAAGAAATCTCATCTGTTACATCCACTTTTTACGTAATACTAGTTTCGATCGTCAATTGAAGCTCATGGTATTCACATTTGGTACGTGAAGTAAAAATCTGAAACACGATGATTTTTTTGTTATATAATTATTGAGAAACCACATCAGCCACTGTAATTTACGACAAGTTAGATAAGTAATTAAAGATAATTGAGGGTTACTGTAGACCATTTTGATAGTTTTCTCTTTTGTGAAACTTAATTTAAACCTAGATTATAGATGTGATATAGCTTAGGTCATCCTACGATCCATTGTAGAACTTGTAAACCCATTCAGGGAATATTCGTTCACATTTTTGTTGAACGCAGTTGGTTTCTATCATCCTGTATTAAAACATTTCCTTTTATCAATAGTGCAATTTATAAACAATGTTTTGTGAGTAGATTAAAAGTTCCAGTGGTAAACTTAACTGCTTTTTCGACGTTATTTTACCAGCTAACTAAAAATAGGAAAGCCTTGAACCCCTTACACTAAATTTAGTTAGTATTAAAAGATTCTTTTACAAGGAGTGCAGTGGAGCTGACGCTGAAATCATTAAGTATTTGGTTATATGATCGCTAGTCTCACTGAACTCTTCTGAACTCTACATGTCATGTGTGGTCTGGCGTTTCCTTACCAGCAACAGGTCCCAGGTTCAAACTAGTCAATTCCCTAAAAAACACGCTCAGAGCGTCGTTGCGCGAAAGTGGTAGGGAGATACGACTTAGAACAGTCGCAGAAACCACGCAGAATGTTAGACATGTACTGTGTTTTTGACTCCAGGCTTCACGGGCTCTCCTGTGACCAGGGATCAGTGGATTGTACCTTGCAGGTCTCCGGGTGAATTAACCATGCCTGTTCATTCGTCTGTAGACTGTGTGTCTGGAGACAACTGTTCCAGTGGCTGCGGTAAGGTCCCGAGCAAAGGTACCTGGGTACTCCGTGGCCGCTTGCGGGCACTGATGGTGAGATATCGGTCTTATCGTGGTGTTGTACACCGTGGACGTCCCGTACTGAAACGCCTGGATACGTTTCCTGTCTGCTGTAATCGTTGCCATAATCTTGAGATCACACTTTGTGGCACACGGAGTGCCTGTGCTACGACCTGCTATGTTTGACCAGCCTCCAGTCGCCCTGGTATTCTATCTCTCATAACGTCATCAATATGTGTTCTTTGAGCCATTTTCAACATACAGTCACCATTAGCACGTCTGAAAATGTCAGCGTACTTACTCGCTGCACCATACACTGATATTCACCAACACACCTCTGCGTGTGTGGACTGCTGCCAGCGTCATCGTGCGACGACTGCAGGTCAAATGTACCGCATGTTCATACCCCGATGTGATTCAACATTTTCTGTTTATAGTTTGTCATCTGCTACCATGGAGAACTTAATGTATCGAAAACTACGACTGAATTTGTTAAACCGTCGTGGTTCACATTATGTGAAAGAACTTTTGCTTTTGACCGGGTAAGCAATATGTTTGCACTTATTTTTCCAGATTTTCGCACTGTCCTCACAGTGAAAACTACGCTTTACACTTACACTGTCTCCCGGTGACGGGAAAAGAAATGGCTAGAAGTTAAGTACGTTCTGGGCATTAGTTCTGAATCTTATTTTGACCTTAAGCATCTGTACAACGTTTGAGAGGTACATCTCTCTCTCCCTCTCTCTCAGCATATTTGTGTGTGAGAGTGTTCAAGCCAAAACCTAGATAAAGATAAATTTATTTACAAGTAATCAGGGACAAACACCTTAAAATGAGAAGACACAGACATTTATCTTTAATTATACATGAGTGTTTGGTTGCGAAAACACAGTTAACCCACGTCTTTGATCGCACTGCCACAGGATAACGTTCGAAGCGTCAGCCGTGTTAAGGCGATACACCCACACAGAGCGACTGCACGACATGCACTAAGGCCGAACAATCGCTTCGGTATCGACCGTCGACGGCAATTAACTGCCACAGTTCATGTAGCGGCGGCGGTCGAGCAGCAACAGCGGCGCAGGTGCGCAGCATCCGCCATTACCCTCACCACCTGCGGCTACCCTCAGGGGTCAGTACCCGACAGTTCTCCGAGAGGTCAAGCCCTAACGTACTATTGAATCTAATTCCTTTCAAATCTCCACAAATGATGTAATACTGATGGTTCAAAAACAGAAGACGCTCGAGCCTGAACAAGGTAACCAAACCGAAAGATCTCAACACCAGCAGAACCATCAATATGAGATATGCTTACTACACAGATTAAAATTACTGGAACATAGGGAATTAAGGAGATGGCGCCTGGATAAATTGAGAGAACCAGGAAATGTTTCGAATTTCAGAGGGAGTACAACCAGCAAGTGATGGGGATAGGGGGAAGAAATATAAAGGACGAGTGACTAACATTGAGAGAGCAATTAGTTAAAGCAGCGTAGAATAAAATGGGAAGAAAGACAAGCAGCACTAAGAATCGTTCGACAACTCACGACATACTGAATTAAATTGGCAAAACCAAAAATTTTAAAAATTCAGCACATGAGACAGGCAAAAAAAAAAAACACACTTGTCTAGAAAATATCATTGATAGGAAGTGCAGAATGGCTAAGCTGCTACTGGTAAGTACTAGGCTAGAAACTCTGTGTTACTATGCACGACTAGGGGAAGGGGTATTTGCTGCCAATAGGAAAATTAATGAGACTTTCGGAGGAAAAGAAACAGCTGTATGAATATCAAGATCTCGTGTGGCAACCAGTACTAATCAAAGAAGTGAAAGCTCAACAGTGGAAGGAGTTGCAGAAGACTATATAAGGAAAATTGAAGACAGTATAAAGATGGCAAAGAGAAAGTAGATGAAGATTAGAAGGAGGATATGATATTACGAGAAAGTTTGACACAGAAATATAAAATCTAAGTCGAAACGAGTCCTCTATAGTAGACGACATGCTCTTCAAAACCGTTGGATCACTGTGAGAGTCAACTCGGTCGCAATTACTTCATCTGATGTGCGAGATATATGATGCTGGCGAAATAACCTCAGGCATCAAGAACTCCGAAAAGCGCAGGTGCCTCCAGGAGTGAATATTGCTGAACAGTCAGTTGCGTAAGTCGTGCTTGCAAAATACTGGCACGAACTCATTACAAAAGATGCAAGTACTGCTACAAGCCGAACTCGGGGAAGATTAGTTTAGTTATTGGGAAATGTAGGAACACGCGAGAAGATTCTGACCCCACGACATATCTTACAAAATACGTGAAAGAAAAACAAATTTACGTTTATGGCATTTTTGGATGCAGAGAAAGCTTCGTCAAATTAAAGAACAGTAAAAGAAACAGATTAGTAGCCGTATATGGTATTATATAACTATTAAGAGATATTTTTCAGTACAATGGATGTAGAAAACATAGTGGTGCTTCATTAAAGAAAGTAAAACACTTAGGACGAACATGTGATTTAGAGTAGGTGTATAAATATCTTAAACATAAAGCTGACTTTTCTTTTCTCGATTCGTCACATGTAAAAGGAACTAGCAGATACAAATAAAACGTATCCTGTAAGTAGTGGATTTCTGTTCGTTACGGTCCAAACGAAGTTGCAGGTTTTATGTTTGAGGCGCAATGAGGCTCTATAGTCAGCCCTCTAATGTTATTAAATATTTCATTGAAATAGGCTCTACTGTTAGAGATGTAGCGCAAGAAAACATGAAAAATGTTGTTGAAGTAGCCCGCCCTGTGGCTGAGCGGTTCTAGGCGTTTCAGTCCGGAACCGCGCTGCTGCTACGGTCGAAAGTTCGAACCTTGCCTCGGGCATGGATGTGTGTGATGTCCTTAGGTTAGTTAGGTTTAAGTAGATCTAAGTCTAGCGACCGATGACCTCAGATGTTAAGTCCTATAGTGCTCAGAGCCATTTGCACCATTTTCTTGTTGAAGTAGCTGTAGAAGTAATAATAAGAAGAACTTATCCATAACTTTTGAAAGGAATGGCAGAATGAAGGCCGGACTTTTCACAGCATTGTAGCTACCAGAATAAATTAAATAGCATCAGTTCTTTATTGAACATAATGAGAATTACACCCACGAAAGAGTGGTGTATTATCCACACACACTATTTTTCCTGGTAATCTCCATCTCGTTCTATGGCCATCCGTCGAAACAAGGGCGTGTATGCCTTGTCGGTACCAATTCTTGTCCTGGTGGCGGAACTGTGTGATTTTCCTTTGCTGACTGACAGATGCAGCGTCAACTACGGAGTTGTAATGCATCTGTCCTCGCGAATGACATCAGCTCGCTGCAACATGTCAGGTGTGACAGCCGTGGATGGTCTCCCCGACCGCTGCAAATCATGGAGCCCCGCCGAACTGTCTTCTGATGAACTCACCCTCCATGCCCAGCGACTAATGTACTTCTGTCGACATCAGATGCTCAATACAATTTGCACAAGCGTTTGTGAACATTCTCCGCAGTTTCTTTCTCTGCAGTGAGAAATTCAATGAAGGCACGTTGCTTGTAACGTACGTCACCTACAGTCGCCATTTTGAAACAGTCCTGCAGCTACGCTATCTGTCGGAAGTAACGGAAACTTGGCACGCTCACTCACAAGGGGAGCTCCCCATCGCACCCCCCTCAGATTTAGCTATAAGTTGGCACAGTGGATAGGCCTTGAAACACTGAACACAGATCAATCGAGAAAACAGGAAGAAGTTGTGTGAACTATGAAAATATAAGCAAAATATACAAACTGAGTAATCCATGCGTAGGATATCCAACATCAAGGATAACGTGAGGTCAAGAGTGCAGTGGTCCCGTGGTTAGCGACCCGGCACGGTAGCTCAGCGTGTTCGGTCAGAGGGCTACGTGCCCTCTGTAATAAAAAAACTGAGTTATTCGATCATCAACGAAATGAAACGGATGTCTTACGACGTCCGCCCCGACCGGATGGAACGAACAAAAGCGAACAAAATGAGATGATAAAAAAATAGCGTGAGCAGCTGCGGCACGAGAGGTCCTTGGTTCAAGTCTTCCCTCGAGTGCAAATTTTAATTTTTTATTTTCAGACAATTATGAAAGTTCAGGCACTTACACATAATCAACTTCGCTTTCCAAAATTCCAGGACATGCTTGGACATATGCAGGATTTGACGGTCTTCACACGGAAAAATTTGAAAACGTTAAAAACATATGTTTTGACAGAGCACAGTGAAAACTGTGTGACTGTGAAACTGTAGCATTCATTTGTTGCAGTTTATGTGACAAACACTTATGTTTTCATCACTTTTTTGGGAGTGATTATCACATCCACAAGAAAACCTAAATCGGGTAAGGTAGAAGAATCTTTTTACCCATTCGCCAAGTGTACAAGTTAGGTGGGTCGACAACATATTCCCGTCATGTGACGCACATGCCGTCACCAGTGTCTTATAGAATATATCAGACGTGTTTTCCTGTGGAGGAATTGTAAGACCTTGCGATTAAATGTTTTCGGTTCCCATTGGAGAGGCACGTCTTTTCGTCTACTAATCGCACGGTTTTGCGGTGCGGTCGCAAAACACGGACACTAAACTTATTTCAGTGAACAGAGACGTCAATGAACGAACGGACAGATCATAACTTTGCGAAAATAAAAAATTTAACTTCTCACCCGAGGGAAGACTTGAACCAAGGACCTCTAGGTCCGCAGCTGCTCACGCTAACCGGACCACGGCACTCCTGATCTCACATTATCCATGATGATGGATATGTTGCGCATGGACTATTCAGTTTGTATATTTTACTTATTTTTCTCATAGTTCCACACAACTTCTTCCTGTTTTTTCGATTGATCTGGGTTCAGTGTTTCAAGGCCTATCCACTGTGCCAACTTATAACTAAATGTGAGGGGGGTCCGATGGGGAGGTTTTCCTTGTCAGAAGACTTCAGTTAATACATACGCAACGTTTAGAATTCGTATAATTGTTTTCGGATGAGAAAAAAATGCAGCGCATTACTTCCTGGGCACCCCCGTACATTGTAGATTAGAGGTCCTAAATGGGGCGAGTTAGAGTCTAACGTCGCGGGTTGCATACTTCACATGACAAGATGCCGCTGTCACATCAGTGTGTTGTGAAACGTGGCGTAATGAGCATTATCTGATTGTAGTACTTTTTCTGATCGCATCATGCTCGTCGACTCGTTCTCTGTTAGTGAAACTTGCGGGAAAGTAAAGTTAGTCGTGAATTATTGTTTCTAAAAATGTTGAGTACAAGGTCTTACTGCTGTAAAGTAGCACTAACTAGGAGAATTGACCGACTGTCGAGATCAGATGGCCCATAACGAAGTTATGTTTCGTTAGACAGTGGAGGATGTAAAACGAAAATAATACGTTGATGCAAATTATACAATTGTAGATATGTTCCATTAGAGGATGAGTGATATCTGGAATAGGTTCCACTCTACAGTCCACGCTTTAGACAAAGAAACATACGTAGTTCATCAAATGCAAACAAAATGGTTGTATTTTTGTTTGTTCGAACTCCCACATGAGAAAAATATGTGCTGCGTAAAATGAAGACTGGCCCCAGAGTGATGTAACTGTTACAACCCTGTGATGAAAAACCGCACTACTTCTGTATTCATTTGGTCATAGCAACTTGAGTTCATCAACTAACAGCGAGTTGTGTAGCTTATCATTAATTTATAATTATTTCCATTTAGTGATTTCATTTCATCCACATGTTATGTTTATTGGTACTGTAGTTGCAAACCCGGTAACGCCCCGAAAATGTGTATACGTCAGTTTAATTCATAGATATTTTCTGATTAGATACTAAATATTAAAATAAATTAACGGTACTTTTATCTTCGTAAATGTATGAACAAACAGAACGATATTCACTGTTAACCGATTAGTCATTATGTTGGTACATAATAACTGTCATCCCTAATGTTCCTTCTGTTATTTATGTACGTCAGACATTTTGTGATATTTCCACGTGCACTGGAGAGTGGTTATACACTTTAAATTATGATTTTGTGAAATTAATGAATATAATTTACTGTTTAATGGTGAAAATTTCTGTTAGAACGGTTGCGAATGTAGCGAGAATGCCTTGAGTTCGCGGTTATACCTGCGAACTCGTTTTTTCCGCTCTCCTTTCAGAGCGAGTCGAATCCCCTTGATCCCGACGACAAGCTAAGGTCACGAGAAGGCTGCGGCGGGAAGTCACGAGTCGAGACTAGGGGCATAAGGAGATGACGTCACAGGACCTGCTGGCAAGCTTAAGGCGAGTATATGGAGCTTATTTGTGATCTCTACTGTGCATACTTTCGCCAGCCGTGCTTTACAACCGGCCATACGACTTCTGAAAATCGTATTCAAATAAATGGCTCTGAGCACTATGGGACTTAACATCTAAGGTCGTCAGTTCCCTAGAACTTGAACTACTTAAACCTAACTAACCTAAGGACATCACACACAATCATGCCCGAGGCAGGATTCGACCCTGCGACCGTAGTGGTCGCGCGGTTCCAGACTGAAGCGCCTAGAACCGCTCGGCCACAACGGCCGGGAAAATCATATTAATTACAAGCAACACTATTGCCATAGTTGCGGAGAATGAACGTTGTTTCCGTTCGAGTCGACAACGAATAAAGTTCTATATTTAAACGGCAGCCGTGTGTTGTATACAAGGGTGACTGTAAAGTTCATGAATAATCACCTGAGAGCAGCTGCCCAAACACGAGACTCGAGAGAACGTCTGTGACTGGCCAGAACCTCGGACTAATTACGACGATTCTTTCACATATCCGGCCCGCCCAACTCAGGCCTATAGTTTCCCACTAACGTGTTGGTCTCTCCCATCGGATCTAGCTCACAGATATGTGCGGAGGCCGATTCCCTTCGTGTATGTAGTATACTGGCGGATTTTCACGATTTATCCTTGGACCCAGGACTGCGGTGGATGCGCCACAGGTGACAAGTCTTTCGAGAGCTGCGACTGTCTCGCCGACAGTGTGTTGTGAAGCGTGGCGTAATGAGCATTACCTGATTGTAGTACTTTTTCTGATTAATATGTCCAGTCGAGAAGAAGTTATTTTGGACGATAGTCGGGAGAAAGTTTTAGTGGCCACCCGCAGTTTGACCACTATCAACTCACACATTTCTCAAAATAAGAATCACACGAAATAGGAGAAAAAATGGACTGCTGATAGGATTACTTCTGAGAATCGTGAAGGTCTCATACCTGCGGATAAGGGCATTGTAAAGAAACGAAACCCGTAATACTTGCAAAATAATGGAAGCAACACAGTAACGCGCAGTAAAACAATAATTGTTCACCTTCCTGCTAGATCAAAAACTGTGTGCCCCATCAAAAATCGAACCTGGGACCCTTGCCTTTCGTGGGCAGGGGCTCTAAAGACTTTGTCTTTGGTTGATCTCATTTCTTTCGTTGCTTTTGTTCGGGGCAGACGTCCCTTGACACTTCTTCGTATTCATCGTTGATCGGTTCACTAACATTTTTTTTATTACAGAGGTCAGGTAATACTCTGACCGAACGCTCTGAGCTACCGTGCCGGCATCGACTGAGCTATGAAAGCACGACTCAGCTGTCATATCAGAGCATTAATTACGCCAGTACATCTACCTTCCAAAGACAGAGGTTTGAGTCCAAGTCGGCCACACAGTTATAATCCGTCAGTAAGTTTCAAGTCAGGTCACACTGCTGTAGTGTGAAAATTCATTCTGGAAACTTTTTCTGGTTTACACAATACATTCTTTCCTTATTCCGCTTTCTTCAGGGACCTCCACGTTTTTGAGCTCTATTCTGTGAATTAGATCTAAGATTTTATAGCTTAATTTTTATAATATTTTGGTCCACAATTGGATTATCACATCTAAATATGTCATCTCTTCGAAGGCTGTATTTTATGTACAGGGTAGCTCCAATTAAACCTTGTGTACTTCAGCCAGTGCAGAGGGAAATTTATTTATCGCATGAGTACCCAACTTTATAGAAAGGATGTTCAGACTGTGCTCTGCAGGAGTTGTGTTCTTACTGATGTTAGTGTCATGACCTGCTGATAGATGACGCAACTGGTACGGCGACATAGGGTTGAATCCCCAAGCATCATTGTGCCTTACAGTTACAGACAGGTCAACCTAGGTCTGCAAAAAGTGAGTAGGGATTTACTCGTAAAACTGTTTTATCAAAGGAATAGCAATAGTGTTGCAGGTCTTCACGAGTATCGACGTTTTAAAGGTATACTGAGAGACTATCTTCTCGCTGTGGGGTTGAACAACATGACTTGGAAATTCGATTTAACTGGCCGTTAGGGAATTGCGCCTGGGAGAGGCCACAGGCCAATTGCGTGTCAAATTGTAGAATAAGTTACTACTGCCATTGAAGAGAATGCTGGACGCAATGACCGATCTTGGAACGACGCACTAGCTTTGTCATGACAGATGAACATTTTATGGTCCACTGTTGTTTAGGGCAGCCGTAGAGCGAACTCTAGTGCCTTTCCATGCTGTTGTGGATGTAGATGTTCGTCGTCACAATGAGCAAAGATTGTAACCTGAAACGGAAACTTGGTACCCAATTAACAGAACTTACCCTCTCGTGTGGAGATAACAATGTGTCTTCCGCATGTCCTTACAAAGGTTTCCTGAATGTTTCATTGTCCTACGATCACTCGTTAGTCATGGGTACCTTCCAAATAATGAAAGCTTAATTACACCGCCCTGTCACTTTAATGTAACCTCCACATCTGTTCGATGTCAACGTGCAATAACCACTCACGGACGGCAAGTAGCATCACTTGCAGTGTAGGGCGTATAAGGGGTGTCGGAAGGATCGCTGATAAGAGGGAGTTATTTATCTGGCGTCCTAAGGGGCGTGATCATTGGTCCTCGGGCCAAGGGCGGAAGCATTTCCGAAATTACTAATTTTGTTTAACTATTTGCTTGCTGCGGTGGTTAAAGTATACCTTGCATGGAAGAATGGCGCTATCCAAACCGGAGCCATTGCTACTCTGGTGCACCACCACCTATAGCTGACAACGTGCTACTGTTCAGCAACTGATCACCCAGATGGACCAAGGGGCTACCAGCAGTAATACCTCAACGACCATTAAGTGAACGTTTCTATGTGTGGTTCATGTATCTATGGTGACTGCAGTTCATCGGTGAGAGAGGCAGGCATCTGCACGTCAGTCCGCAATTGGACCTCCATTGAATGCTGACAGCTCACTTTTTCTGATGAATCGCGTTTTATAATCCACTGGGGAGACGGCCCTAGGCGTGTACGGCCCTGCAACATTCGTCGGAGGAGTCCTGGCCAAAGAAGAGAGCATTATAACCTGGGGAATGTTTTCGTGGCATTTCATGGGTAATTTAGTCGTTCTAGAAGGCGCAAAGAATCTACACCAGTATGCATGTATCCTTGGGGATCATGTCCACTCCTGTTTACAATGTGTTCTTTTTGTGAGGATGTCATCTACTAGCAGGACAATAAAGTATATCACACAGCTCGCTATGTACGTACGTTTGTCGAAGAGTACCGGGATGAATTTACTGTACTCTGCAGGTCACCTAACTGTTCGGATTCAAACCAAATTGAGAATTAATGGCACCACGGAGCCACTTCGATTGGGTTGTTCGCGCCGTGTTTCTCAGCAGAGAAACCTAGTGCAGATGGCTACGGCAGTGGAGTTAGCATTGCTCCACATCTCTGTAGGTACGTTCAAGAATGTCATTGACTCTCTTCCTGCAGGTCTGTCAACGGTCCGCGCATTAAAAGGTATTCTAGCTTTTGAAAGGTGGTCACGTAAATCTGACTGACTGGTTTGTTGACCAGAGGAGTACGGCAAACTCATCCAGGTGCTCTCTGGACCATGCATGTACACTGGGATTTGTTTGGTACGTTGCTCTATATTGCTGGTAGACTCCATAGTGTTAAGGGAACGCAAAGGGTGTGCAGGGGTGGACGCGGTCCCCAAGCATAGATGCATACTTTTCTTGACCGATTGTGCCTTCCAAATTGAGATCTTCCACGGAACTCGGTGAAAACATTACTCTTACCACAATGCCCCTTCTCCATCCTGGAACCATCAGAGGATTGTTGAAGGGTGTTTGCTTCCAAACGAAAAACGCTGATGGAGCATAAGGGTGATTCATGTGAAAAAGGTAATTGTCACCACTCAATGGACGCCCAGTCGCGGTATTGACTTTCAAGCCTTAGCCTTATTTGCCGATGAACAACAGTCAGCAAAGATGGGTCAATCAAGCACCTGCTGCAGTGCACAATGCGCTCCAAAGTCCGCTGCACTGTCTTTGAGGATCCACAGTATTTAGGTTCAAATGGCTCTGAGCACCATGGGACTTAACTTCTTTGGTCATTAGTCCCCTAGAACTTATAACTACTTAAACATAACTAACCTAAGGACATCACACACATCCATGCCCGAGGCAGGATTCGAACCTACGACCGTAGCGGTCGCGTGGCTCCAGACTGTAGCGCCTAGAACCGCTCGGCCACTCCGGCCGGCACAGTATTTAGGGCCTTGGTTCATCTGGACGTTCTGTTGCTCAGCAGTTGCATGTCTATTCGTCCGTACCCATCTCTACAGCTGTCGTTCGTCTCTGTCATATATGGTCCACGGTTTATTTTGCACCTGTTTTAGATAGCGCCATTTCTCCATGCATGTTATACTTCAGCCACAGTGGCAATGGAACAGCTGCGGAAATGCTTCCACTGTCCGGCCGAAAGGGTCATGCCCTTTGGTACATAAGACAAATCGCTCCGTTCCCCATTACGACAGCGACTGCTTTGTTTGTCGCGTCCCCCAGACACCCTCAATATACCCTGCCACCTGCCATCTGTGAGTGGTTATTGTACTTTGCCGTCTAACAGAAGCGGTAGTCACATTAATTGGACGGCGTATTTTCTCACAGATGTAAGCTGCCTTTTGTTTCAGTAAAAGGAAGTGAGAGACAAAGAGATCGTGTTTGGCTAACACGAGGCCGTGCATGCAGACGGGAGGGCGCAGGTAAGACTCGGGCACACGAGGGTGCTTGGCTGTGCGAGCCGTCAGGGCCGGCGCCGCGCCTGAGGAGGAAGCGGCCGTATGGTAATGCGGCGGCGGCAGCCCCATTAACGCCCATCAGGCGCGCCGGCGCCCGCGACAATGCGCGCTGATTGGTCACCTTGTTACCGCGCCGCGGCGCCGCCATTTGAATACATAACTTCCGCCCGGCGGGCCCTTTCCGCCGCCACAAAGACGTGTAATGAGCCTTACAGCGGCGCGGCCAAGGAACTCTCCGCGCGCGCTAGCCTCTAGCCGCCGGCCGCTGTGTAGTTTCCGCTGCTGGCCGAGACAGCCTCGGGCCGCTCGTTAACGCGCGCGCAGCACGCTTTGACCCCCACGGGCAACTCATCCGCAAGTGCGTGTCTGCTCAACCGCGTGCACGCTTTAGTGTAAGAACTGTGCTTTCATATTCTGCTCTCAACAGGCCGAGTTGGCATAAGGGTCCGATGCCAGTTACTCGTCCGCTTTGGAAAAATCTGTTCACAATGAGAGCTTTCACACTCATACTTTCTCCACTTTTTCTGTGTCGCCAGTAAGAGGGGAGCTCAATAATAATACGTCTCTCTCTCTCTCTCTCTCTCTCTCTCTCTCTCTCTCTCTCTTTGCCACTGTTTATGCGTGGTGGTGTAACAGGAGCAGGTACGATAAGCACTGTATCCAGATGGCTTAGGATAGGTTCCATACAATTCACATGACGGTTACGCAACTGTGTTCACAGTGCAGTGTTACAGACAAAGAGGAACATCGCGTGATATGCGTGCCTTCGGCGGCTGTGTGGTGTTTAGTCCAATAATGAATGCCTTCTGCTTTCGGGTGGTGCCGTAAGCATTAGAACCACGGATATGACATATTATCCCCGAAGGAAGACCAATGCAGTGACTTAGATTCGAGGTCTGACTGTACTTTACCTTTGGCATGCTAGACGTTTGGGGCTTACTACAAGAACACCACTCACTGATAATGCAAAGCCAGAGATATCGAACATATTACGCTATTTTTTCAAGGAGTGCCTTACTTGATACCCCATCCAAATGGAGTGTACCGGGTAGGAGAACGTAATTCTTCCATATAAGTATTCAGAACAAGAACGGACCAGGAGATTGGAGAGGATCCACCACTACACGTGAGGACGTACGTGGCACCAATGCGAGGGAGGTGGTCCGTTATTGTTTTGAGCTAAAAGAAGCTGTTTATGTTTATTATTGTTACATCCTTTATGTAGAAGAAAGTGATGTTGAAAAGTCCACTTATTCACATTTTCCAGAAATATTTTATCTTATAAAGAACATCGTCTTATTTTTTCACACAATAAAAATTTTTGTAAGGAAAGGAGGAAAACAACAAAAACACAAAAAGCGTCAGAGCGTCTGCCTAATAAGCAGAAGATCCGGGCTCTCCTGCCAGTCTGGCACAAATTTTCATCTTCCCTCATTGATTTAAATCAATGTCCACTTGCAGACAATGTCTCTAAATCCTTTGCGTCTTCACATTTTTCCTCTGCCAGTTTAGGTTGAAAAAATACGGGATTTGTTTTGGGACGTCGTGAAATATTCCCGCTTCAGCCCCGACAGTTTCATGAAATTCCGATTGTTGGTGGTGCTATACGTAGCCTTCAAAATGGCGTCTATAATGGAGGTGCTTTCCAATAAGAGAGTTGCACTTGAGTTCCTTTTGGTGGAAAACCAGAGCGTCGCAGATGTTCCTAGGCGTTTGGAGAATGTCTACGGAGGCTTGGCAGTTAGCTAAAGCATCAAGAGTCGTTGGTTGCGGCGTCTGACATATCGTAACACGGTCGCGGAAACCTCGCCGATTTCCCGCGAGCCGGCCTGCCACACACAGCTGTGTCTACCGTAATGTTGGACTGTGCGGACGCTCTCATTCGAGGCATCCACGGATCACAATCAAACACCTCACTGCTCAACTGGACGTCACCGCTGGAATTGCTGACACGCTCGTCCACCAGCTGCAGTACTCAAAGTTGTGAGCCCGTTGGGTTCCTCGCAGCCTAATAGGAGATCATAAGGGACAACGAAGGACCTTCTCTAGGGATTACTTGCGCGTTACGAGACTGACAGTGACAATTTTTTGTTGAACGTTGTCACAGGTGATGAAACGTGCAGTCATCGAACAGCAATTAATGGAGTGGCGGCCATATTACCTCTTCTCCGAAGAAAAATTTTATAACCGTCAGTTACTAAAGTCATGGCAACGGTCTTATGGGACTCAAGGGATTATTCTGTTTGATGTTCTCCCTCACGGTGCAACGATCAACTCTGATGTGTACTGTTCTGACACCAGAAAACTGAAGAAATAACTCCAGCGTGTTCGCCGCCACAAAAATGAAAATGAATTTCTCCTTCTACATGAAGAGGCAATACTTCACGAAAGTCTGCGCACCTGATAGGAGCTCACAAGACTTGATTGGATTGTTCTTCCTCGTCCTTCGTACAGTCCACATCTTGCATCTTCCGACTTCCATCTGTCTGGCCCAATGAAGGATGCACTCCACGGGAGGAAGACGTAGATGATGAGTAGGTTATTGATGCAGCAAGGCGTTCCCTCCGACGGCGACACGTATGCGGGCATACAGGCCATCCTAGTAAGGTGGCGTAACGCCGTCGCATTGAACGGAGATTATGTTGAAGAACAAGGTTTGGTAGCCAAAAGAGTGGGGAATCCTGAATGAAAGCAATCGGCTTTCAGGAAAAAATGTGTTGCATTAGTTACTGAACGCCCCTCGTACTCTGCAAAGATGTTCTGGCGAGATGACACGGCAGACAGTGCTAAGTCTCGGCGTGTGTGCCTGTTTCGTGCTCTATTCGCTTCCTTTCTGAGTTTCTGGAAGGTTGTCTGCTGCAAGCTGTCTTGGCTATTTCCTTCAAGTTTCTACTATGGTTTCTGATGGTCATTCCCAGATAACTAGTCACAGAACAGATGGTGAGGCCGCGGATCGGATCGTGAACCTTGGGTTACTGTTGCTTGCGGTTTTTAAAGATCTTTGATGTGTCTCACTTGTGATAACACTTAATGCCGTTGTTCAGCGAAGTGGTTAGTTTTAGACCCACGTGGTACAGAATCAGGTTTTCATTAGTCCATCAGAATAAAAGGCTTGTTGAATACATCAAATTGTCGTTTATTTATATGTTTAGAGCGTATTTGTTGCGTCTAGTACTTTTTATTGTCCAATTCTTTCTTATATGGTCATCTGTAAGCTTGTCGTTTCATGTACGGACAATTATTGTATTCCGTCTTATAATAATGATTGGGTTTTGAGACGAAATAATTACCAGTTGAATTGAAGATTTTCTGATTTGCTCATATTCCCGTGTTACTAATGAATTAATTTTTAAATACATTCCTGGAAATTGAAATAAGAACACCGTGAATTCATTGTCCCAGGAAGGGGAAACTTTATTGACACATTCCTGGGGTCAGATACATCACATGATCACACTGACAGAACCACAGGCACATAGACACAGGCAACAGAGCATGCACAATGTCGGCACTAGTACAGTGTATATCCACCTTTCGCAGCAATGCAGGCTGCTATTCTCCCATGGAGACGATCGTAGAGATGCTGGATGTAGTCCTGTGGAACGGCTTGCCATGCCATTTCCACCTGGCGCCTCAGTTGGACCAGCGTTCGTGCTGGACGTGCAGACCGCGTGAGACGACGCTTCATCCTGTCCCAAACATGCTCAATGGGGGACAGATCCGGAGATCTTGCTGGCCAGGGTAGTTGACTTACACCTTCTAGAGCACGTTGGGTGGCACGGGATACATGCGGACGTGCATTGTCCTGTTGGAACAGCAAGTTCCCTTGCCGGTCTAGGAATGGTAGAACGATGGGTTCGATGACGGTTTGGATGTACCGTGCACTATTCAGTGTCCCCTCGACGATCACCAGTGGTGTACGGCCAGTGTAGGAGATCGCTCCCCACACCATGATGCCGGGTGTTGGCCCTGTGTGCCTCGGTCGTATGCAGTCCTGATTGTGGCGCTCATCTTCACGGCGCCAAACACGCATAGGACCATCATTGGCACCAAGGCAGAAGCGACTCTCATCGCTGAAGACGACACGTCTCCATTCGTCCCTCCATTCACGCCTGTCGCGACACGACTGGAGGCGGGCTGCATGATGTTGGGGCGTGAGCGGAAGACGGCCTAACGGTGTGCGGGACCGTAGCCCAGCTTCATGGAGACGGTTGCGAATGGTCCTCGCCGATACCCCAGGAGCAACAGTGTCCCTAATTTGCTGGGAAGTGGCGGTGCGGTCCCCTACGGCACTGCGTAGGATCCTACGGTCTTGGCGTTCATCCGTGCGTCGCTGCGGTCCGGTCCCAGGTCGACGGGCACGTGCACCTTCCGCCGACCACTGGCGACAACATCGATGTACTGTGGAGACCTCACGCCCCACGTGTTGAGCAATTCGGCGGTACGTCCACCCGGCCTCCCGCATGCCCACTATACGCCCTCGCTCAAAGTCCGTCAACTGCACATACGGTTCACGTCCACGCTGTCGCGGCATGCTACCAGTGTTAAAGACTGCGATGGAGCTCCGTATGCCACGGCAAACTGGCTGACACTGACGGCGGCGGTGCACAAATGCTGCGCAGCTAGCGCCATTCGACGGCCAACACCGCGGTTCCTGGTGTGTCCGCTGTGCCGTGCGTGTGATCATTGCTTGTACAGCCCTCTCACAGTGTCCGGAGCAAGTATGGTGGGTCTGACACACCGGTGTCAATGTGTTCTTTTTTCCATTTCCAGGAGTGTATTTGATTATTTTCATGGTATTGCGCGAATTTTGTTTTTGTATTTCAGTTAAAGCATGAATATGTTGTTTTCCATTTTATCACTTGCGCTTTCATATAGTCATATTTTTATCTTTTCTTAGTTTGGAGCAATTCCTGTGTCTAAGCGACCGGGAATATGTCAAATGTAGCGCAAGCAGTAAAACGGAAATGTGAAATAGTTTGAGTAGAAACACAGATTAGAGAATAATACAAAACAAAATATCAGTTGAATAGGGAGGCTTTTAATCTTCATGTGGTGCCAGAAACCTTTTTATCGCCGCCACAGTCGAAGACGGAACAAACAGAAAGCAAGAAGTATTTATGAACAGACGCAAAAAACTCTTAATTTATTCATAGTTGTAAATTTGAATGTTCAAAACGAAGTGACAGACAAAAAGGTACATAAACTTTGTGGTAGGGTTGTGAATGTAACTGTAATGGTATTCACAGGGTATAAAGAGAAAGTTTTAAATAAAGGGCTGCTCTATAGCCTAAGCCCCACATGCGATACTAAAACAATAAAACAGACAGCAGCGAAATACCGCAAAAATGAGTACATAAGAACAAAGCAATATGGCAGTTAAAGGTAGTCGACGGTAGCCTAACTGTACTCTTCTTACGAGAACAGAAAGGAAATGGAGATATTTAAGGGTATAAACAAGAAACTAGAATTAAAGAAGGCTATTATAACTGAGGCATATGTATGTGTCTATGTGGTCCTAATACGTGATACATGCTGCACTAAGATAGGCGAGTAGTTTTTATCGAGAACGGAATAACAGAGGTAAAGAAAAATACACCCAGGAGACTTTAAACAGATATATGGAAAAAATTAGTGCGTGACATGTTTCTCTTCACGGAGGAAGAATACTTGAGGGTGTGTCACTAACGCAACTGGGCATCGCCGACTTCTATATAAACATTCCTGTGTAAGGAACGATAGGAATCATGAAAAACTGGCTCCTCGCTTATAAAAAAGTGTCAGTACCAGAAGTTTTTAAATTATTAGGAATTTTGTGACTGGTGCCATTGTTCAACTATTTCCCATTCAATGATAAAATTTACCAACAGAGAGATGGGTTGACAGTGGATAACGGTTTAGCCAGAACCTCGGTCAATGTTTTTATAAATCGCTTATTCAACCAATTCGTTGGCGAAAATCTTAATATTAAAGCTGTAGAGAAGAGGCTATGGAACAAGCCAGTTCCTGCCGCATACCAATGCTACCAGTTGTTGAAGAGTTACGAAGGTGGAGGCATTACCTTTCAGTCAACCATCGTACGTTTGAAAAAGAAAATAATGACAAATAGAATCCACCATTTCCTATCCTACAATAACGCTAAATGGATATACATTTCACTGCACGTCGTCTTGTATTATTCGGGTTAAAAAAAGAAAATACTTTTCATCAACTTCCAAACCCTACTCATAACACTATAAATTTTTCTAGAAACAGTGTTGATCGCATAAATATTTTATTTAATGTGTTGATCGGTTAACTTCGATTGTGCTTGGACCATCCTCAGACCTTGTACCCCATGATGGTGACAGGGGTGGGCTGACTGAGCAGGCTGTTCTAGAGAGAGCAGTCTACGTTTGTCTAGAGCAGCTGATCAGTCAGCTCGACTCCTGTCACTCTCCATTGCTAGTGCTGCCACTTGTCGTCTGTGAGTGATCACATTAATTTGACTGGACCACTTATACTAATCACAGTGTTTATTTCTCTTTAGTTCTGGCTTATGACCATTTGTTGAGTCGTTGATTAGCCTGTCAGGCTGTGACCTCGTACAATAAAATAGTGTCTTATCAAAAGAGTAGAGAGTGCATTTTTTTTAGTCGAAGATGAGGGGTTTTCTTGCAAGATTATAATGTGAAGATGTTTCCTCATTCTCACTTCTATATGTATTTTTTTTGTCAAATTTAGCTTTGTGTTCTTCGTGTTAGTTGCGTGTCTTACAACTGTTTGTGTTTTAAGTAATATCAATAGTTTTAATTTTTTATTAAGGGATTACTTTTATTGATGTTGCACCATTTAATGGTATTTAAATCCCATTATACTGATCCAAGAATTCGTAAAAGATGGTTGAATATATCTAAAGGCAATTCATGTGTGTTTTGTAATTCTTGTTCGTAATGAGATGTGATTTATAAAGGTTGGTTTTAAATAAATTGATAAATACTTGCTACTAATTTCTAGATGTCTTTAGTGCTGCTTAATTATAAATATTTATTTATCTTATTGCCCTAACTAGCTTAAGGGCACTTGACCATTAAACTGTCATTCTCTGGCGTTTATAAACGGGCTCTGGTAGTGAAGTGTAGTATTCAGATTGTTCCTATTAAAATTTTTTTAACTTTGTTATATTCCCATGTTAAAAATCAGGACACTGCACTTTCTATCCCCAAGCTCCCTTCTGTCTCATTCCCTTTAGTGTAGAAACGTTGACGTTACACAGGAGCAACATAGTTACCAGCAGTTTGCTCGGTGAGGTGGAGAACGTTAGCCACCAAAAAATAATAAAGATATGTTCTCTGCGAGTAGTTTTCAACACCAGAGAGATAGCTACATGCCAACTGTACTCTTCGCTAGTAGTGCTTCACTTCATTTCACATCACTTCTGCTGGAGTGTCGGTGAAGAGTTAGTGAAAGCAAAACGGAACATTGAGGTTCATCGGTCCCAGTGCCTGCATCAGGCCTGCCGGGCAACAGGAAAGCACCAGCCTCCGTGAGTCCTCGGTACCAGAACACGTTACGTACAGCCGCTATCGAAAAAATGCATTTATGTACTCGGACAAAATGGTGAATGCTGTCTCAAGACAAAACAAAGAAAACGAACACCTGAAAAATCCCCATGAATATTTCATTAAAGATAGATATATTAGTTTCGTTACAATCTTAGTGTTTCACATAAAAATGTTAATTGTTTTAAAAAACGTTAATAAATAATTTTCTGAAAGGTAACTACAATCAATTTAACATAAACTATAAATTTTGTGGAAATACAGACTATTAAAATGTTCTGTAGTTATGTATCTGCAGGTAGTGACCCTATTAAATTTTTATTGAAGGCTAATCTTGTATGTTATTGTATTCCTGGTAGTTAATAAACTCACATAACTGTATTCTCAAGTTGAATGTCGAAAGGAATCATTCAGCACTTGAATTGGCTTATCAAAGTATGCTTCATAAGTGTATTACTACATAAACTGGTTTCGTAAGCGTTGTTTATGAAGTACCAATTAAAAGACTGAACTGTGGGGCCAGTTATAGTTTTACCGCTACATGCGACTATCACTTCGGCGAAAGGATTTTTCTAGCTTCAATAATATTACGTCTGAATATATGCAGCGACGTAGTTGTAAGTGGAAATGAAATGTGTGGAGTTCTGTGAGATCATCTAAAGACTTACGTCATTAAAACAAACAAACACACACACACACACACACACACACACAGGCACACTCAGAGAGATAGAAACTGTTACTTCTTGAAGTATCACTATCTCTGTCATTTCACTATGAATAACATTTTCGAGAATTTCGGATATAAAAGGTCATCTACTAAATTTTGAGTCAACTGTAACCGAAACGTCGCAGCATAGCGCTGAGTTGGCTAAGTGGGAGTATCCCTTTCCGTGAGGAGTGGTGAGTGGCTCACACGTAGCTGGTTACATTATTTACGTGTTACCTTCACAAGACCCTGTACATACAGCTTTACATAGGTTGCAGTATACCTCTTATACGACCAACAGAGAACTACTGGAGCAACTCACCACTGAATTCAATCACAGGGGACAGCGATGTCGTACACTGACGAATACAATGGTCACTTGCTTAATAGCCTATTGGTTAACCTTTGGCGATTAGAGGGAAGTCTGATTCCACCCGCTGCTTTGACGAGGCCTACGAGAAAGACAGGGCGCGGCGCGTACGTCATGAAAGTAGTCCTGCGCTCCCTCACTCGCTCAAATCAGCAGACAAACTGCGTCCCTACACCTGTTAACTCGTAAGTAGGCGTGTCCGCACAAATGAAAACTGAATCTTCTACAGGAATTTGCTATTATGGAATCTTACTGTTATTAGTCCTATAATGATGGTAAGCCCATGGGCCTACTTATAATTTGTTATTCCTGTACTGGCATACAATGAAATAAAATAACACTAAAATGATTATCAGTTGCTTAAGGCACCATTTCCCGCATGTAATGAGTACTGTTAAGTAGAAGAGACTAAATGTTATAAACAAGTCGTTATACCATTTATATCTAGTATTGATCTTGTACACTCCTGGAAATGGAAAAAAGAACACATTGACACCGGTGTGTCAGACCCACCATACTTGCTCCGGACACTGCGAGAGGGCTGTACAAGCAATGATCACACGCACGGCACAGCGGACACACCAGGAACCGCGGTGTTGGCCGTCGAATGGCGCTAGCTGCGCAGCATTTGTGCACCGCCGCCGTCAGTGTCAGCCAGTTTGCCGTGGCATACGGAGCTCCATCGCAGTCTTTAACACTGGTAGCATGCCGCGACAGCGTGGACGTGAACCGTATGTGCAGTTGACGGACTTTGAGCGAGGGCGTATAGTGGGCATGCGGGAGGCCGGGTGGACGTACCGCCGAATTGCTCAACACGTGGGGCGTGAGGTCTCCACAGTACATCGATGTTGTCGCCAGTGGTCGGCGGAAGGTGCACGTGCCCGTCGACCTGGGACCGGACCGCAGCGACGCACGGATGCACGCCAAGACCGTAGGATCCTACGCAGTGCCGTAGGGGACCGCACCGCCACTTCCCAGCAAATTAGGGACACTGTTGCTCCTGGGGTATCGGCGAGGACCATTCGCAACCGTCTCCATGAAGCTGGGCTACGGTCCCGCACACCGTTAGGCCGTCTTCCGCTCACGCCCCAACATCGTGCAGCCCGCCTCCAGTGGTGTCGCGACAGGCGTGAATGGAGGGACGAATGGAGACGTGTCGTCTTCAGCGATTAGAGTCGCTTCTGCCTTGGTGCCAATGATGGTCGTATGCGTGTTTGGCGCCGTGCAGGTGAGCGCCACAATCAGGACTGCATACGACCGAGGCACACAGGGCCAACACCCGGCATCATGGTGTGGGGAGCGATCAACTACACTGGCCGTACACCACTGGTGATCGTCGAGGGGACACTGAATAGTGCACGGTACATCCAAACCGTCATCGAACCCATCGTTCTACCATTCCTAGACCGGCAAGGGAACTTGCTGTTCCAACAGGACAATGCACGTCCGCATGTATCCCGTGCCACCCAACGTGCTCTAGAAGGTGTAAGTCAACTACCCTGGCCAGCAAGATCTCCGGATCTGTCCCCCATTGAGCATGTTTGGGACAGGATGAAGCGTCGTCTCACGCGGTCTGCACGTCCGGCACGAACGCTGGTCCAACTGAGGCGCCAAGTGGAAATGGCATGGCAAGCCGTTCCACAGGACTACATCCAGCATCTCTACGATCGTCTCCATGGGAGAATAGCAGCCTGCATTGCTGCGAAAGGTGGATATACACTGTACTAGTGCCGACATTGTGCATGCTCTGTTGCCTGTGTCTATGTGCCTGTGGTTCTGTCAGTGTGATCATGTGATGTATCTGACCCCAGGAATGTGTCAATAAAGTTTCCCCTTCCTGGGAAAATGAATTCACGGTGTTCTTATTTCATTTTCCAGGAATGTATTAAATTTTGCTCTAGTACTGTTAATCACTAAGACTTCAAAATAGCAGATTCCAGTGGAAGATGCAATTCTCGTTAATAGTTACACGCCCAAGTGCGAGTTAACAGGTTTAGAAACGCATTTTGTCTGCTGAACTGAGCGAGCGACGTACGTGCCGCGGACTGTCTTTCTCGTGGGCCTCGCGCATTGACCCATGACGTTATATATCGAGTAAGGAGCATAGTTTACAGGAGCTACTAAGACAACGACAGATAAAATGAAAGAACAAACAGCTTACACCCTTCACATTGCTAAGTTATGGTGTCACACAGGAAGCCATGGATAGAAGCTGACGGGTGGAATCACCAAGAGAGCTGCTGCAGTGATTAGCACACTGGGCTCGTATTCAGGTGGACGACGTTTGAAATCCGCGTCCAACCATCCTAAGTTACGTTGTCTGTGATTTTCCTAAATCACACTACGAAAATGGCAGGATGGTTCCTTTGGAAGTTCATGGCCCATCTCGTTCTCTATCCTTGATACAATCAGTACTTGGGCTCCGTCTCTAACGGTCTCGTTAATGACGGGTATGGAAACCTTTTCTTCCTCAAGACGTGTGGAATCGGACCTTCCTTTTGATCCCAACTTTGGAGTGTTATCCCGTAGCGATTCGGCGTGACACTGATACGCCAGCTCCCAGGTATGTGACCCCAGATATCTGTGCCCAGGTGCAGAGATTCCCGTAAATTATAGGTCCGTGGCTGAGGGCACAGAGCTGGCGAGTGATGCTGTTCCACATGTCTTACAACGAGTTCAGATCGGGCGAATGTGCTGGCCAAGATATCAACGTGGTTTTGCCATCATGCTCCTCATACCACTGCAGCGTAACGCAGTCCTTGTGAATCGGATAGTTATCCCGCACGTTCGTCTATATCTACAACAAGTCTCCGCAAACTAGCTGACTGTGTATGGCGGAGAGTACTTGTGGTACCAGTAAATGGTCTGTCGTTCCCTGTTCTACTCGCTCAAGGCGCGTGCGAAACCTCTGTGTATGCTCTAATTTATCGAATTTTCTCGTAGTCGTCATTACGCGAGATGCATATGGGAGGGAATAATACGTCGTTCGACTCTTCCCGAATATAGTTTTCTCAAAATTTCAGTATAAAATCAGTTCTCGATGCACAACGCTTCTTAGCCCGCCTGCCACTGCAGTTTCCTGACCATCTCTGTAATGCTCTCGCGCCGACTACACGACATCGTGACGTAATGGGACTCTATTCGTAGTATCTTTTTTCTCTCTTCTATTAGCTGCACCTCGTAAGGGTTCCAGATTGATGAACAGTACTCAAGAACCGCTCAAACAAACGCCTTGTAAGTCACTTCCTCAGTGGATGAGGTACATGTCCTGAAAATTCTTCCTATGAATCTTAGACAGGAATCAGGTTTCCTTACTGTGTGCCTTACGTGGTCATTCCACTTAAACTTGCTCAGAATGGCTACTCCTAGATATTTGACGGTGAATACTGTGTCCAGCAATTTCATATCAATTGAGTAACCGTACACTGATTTATTTTCCTACGCATGCGCCATAAGTTACATTAATTTACGGTTAGGGTTAACTGCCACAGCGTGCACCACTCATCAATCCTCTGTAGGTCATTCGGCCAATCCCTACTGTCATCTCGCGTTACTACTTTCTTATAGACAAGAGCAACATCTGCGAACAGTTTCAAAGAGCTTCCGACTCTTTCTGCTAGATAATATACACAAACCGTTCACAGTAACGGCACCATCACACATCCGTGGGGCACTCTGGAGACCACTTTTTCATCTGCCGACTTTGTTCCGTTAAGAACTACGTGATGATTACTATCTACAAGGAATTCTGAATTTAGTCGCAAATCTGGTCAAACATTCGGTAAGTCTCTATTTTTGTTCTCTAAAAGCCGATGCACGATGGTGTCAAATACCTTCCCTAAGCCTGAGCGCTGTTGTCTACACTGCTATAAATCTCAAGGAGGAACAGAGCGAGCTGGGTTTCAGGATATTTGTGTTTGCGGAACGCATGTTCACGTTTAGAGAGGAGAATTTCGTTTTCCAAAAACGTCCTGATTCTTAAGTATAAAACATGTAGTATAATTGTACAACAGACTGACGACAGTGATATAGACCGATAAAAGTTTGCATGTGTCCTACGAAACTTCTTGAAAACGAGAATGATCTTCACTTTTTTACAGTTGCTAGTACCCTTCGTTGCTCCAGCGGACTGCAATTAATTGCCGCTTTGGGCAAAAGTTCCTTCGCATAACAGTTTTAGAAACTAGGAGTTACCTCATGTGATCCTGAGGCCTTTCCACAGCAAGCTGTTGTAGTTGTTCTATTCTGGGAGCGATTATCTCGATATCTGCCATTTTGACGTTTGTATGATGACTGAAAGGAGACACCGTGTTACGATATTATGTTGTGAAACGTTTTAGCAAGACTGAACTCAGTATTTCGGCCTTTACTGTGTTACCTTCCGTTTCGGTGCCAGTACGGGCACTGCGTGACTCAAAAGATGATTTCGAACTGTTTGCTAATTTCACGTAAGACCGAGACACCTCAGGGCTATTTGTCAGATCGGTTGACAAAATTTTACTTTCGGAGTCACGGAACGCTTGCCTCACTGCTCTCCTTATGCTCTTCCCGCTGAAGGTGCCATCGCTGTTAGCGAAGACATCATGTACACTATGATCAAAAGTATCCGGACAGTCCGGAAAACATACCATTTTCATATTAGATGCATTATGCTGCCACGTACTGCCAGGTACTCCATATCAGCGGCCTCAGGAGTCATTAAACATCGTGATAGAGCAGAATGGGGCGCTCCGCGGAACTCATGGGCTTGGAAAGCGGTCAGGTTCAAAAATGGCTCTGAGCATTATGGGACGTAACTTCTGAGGTCATCAGTCCCCTAGAACTTAAAACCACTTAAACCTAACTAACCTAAGAACATCACACACATCCATGCCCGAGGCAGGATTCGAACCAGCGACCGTAGCTGTCGCAAAGTGGTCAGGTGATTGAGTGTAACTTGTATCATACGTCTGTACACGAGATTTCCACACCCCTAAACCCCCTAGATCTACTGTTTCCGATATAATACTGGAGTGGAAATGTGAAGCGACATGTACAGCACAAAAGTGTACAGGCCGACCTCGTCTGCTGACTTACAGAGACCGCCGACAGTTGAAGAGGATCCTAATGTGTAAGAGGCAGGTATTTATCCAGAGCATCACACAGGAATTCCAAACTGCATCAGGATCCACTGCATGTACTGTGACTGTTAGGAGGGAGGTGAGAAAACTTGCATGTCATGGTCGAGCGGCTGCTCATAATCCACAATTCACGCCGGTAAATGCCAAACGGCGCCTCGTGTGGTGTAAGGAGCATAAAGATTGGACAACTGAACAGTGGTAAAACGTTGTATGGAATGAAGAATCACGGAACACCATGTGACGATCTTATGCAGTGTGTGGGTATAGCGAAAACCCGGTGAGTGTCATCAGCCAGCGTGTATAGTGCCAACAGCAAAATTCCGAGACGGTGGTGTTATGGTGCTTTCGTGTTTTACATGGAGGGAGCTTGCACCTGTTGTTGTTTTGCCTGGCAGTACCACAGCACAGGCCTACATTGATGTTTTAAGTATCTTTTTGCATCCCACTGTCGAAGAGCAATTGTATCTTTTAACATGATCGAGCATCTGTTCATAATGCAAGGCCTGTGGCGGAGTGGTTGCACGACATTAACATCCCTGTAATGGACTTACCTGGACAGAATCCTGATTTGAATCCTGTAGAACACCTTTGGGATATTTTGGAACGTCGACTCCGTGCCAGGCTTCACCGAACGACATCGACACCTCTCCTGAGTGCTGCACTTCATGAAGAATGGGCTGCTATTCCCCAAGAAATTTCCAGCACCTGATTGAACCTATGCCTGCGAGAGTGGAAGCTGTCATCAAGGCTAAGGGTGGGACTGCACCATATTGAATTCCAGCATTAGCGATGGAGGGCGCCACGAACTTGTAAGTCATTTTCAGGCAGATGTCCTGATACATTTGATCACATATATGAAGCAATGCAGATAATATTCCGTGATAATGCTCAAGTGGTGTATAGCTGTCGTGGTGCGTTCGATCACCCCCGCAGGCCTAATAGAAGGCCCGCTGAATGTCCCACATAGCGGATTACTGCCGCCACAGGCTTGAAACCATAGCGCACAGCATGTCTCGACCAGCTGTCCGCCTGACGGCGTATCCAGACACGATCATAGACCTGATGTATGAAGGAACGTGGTTCACCCTACCAGTTGACGCACTTCAATTGATCCATGGTTCAGTCCCACTGATCTCATGTCCGCAGCAATCGCAGCTGTACTTCTTGTTGGTTCAACACGTGAGCGCATACGGGTCGTCTGCTGTACAGCCTCATGTTCATCAATGTCTGCTGACTAGTGTGGTCGAACAAACACTCGTGGCTGCACCAGCATTGTACTTGGTCGTCGTTTCTACAACATATCCACGTCTATCTTCCTTAAAAGAGGGAGCACACCTTTGATCTAGGGACCGATGATCTCAGCCATTTGATCCCATGGTCCCAACCACAAATTTAAAACACCTTCGGTCTCCACACTCAATGATGAGATGTGAACGTTCAACAGTAACTTTCAGTACATGCTCACCACACTGTCATGCCAAGAGCCGATCGCCTTCGCCGTTTCATAGATGCTCGTTCTCGGTGGGCCGTAAGTATCTGACCTGTGTCAAAATTGTTGCTAGAATGATCTCGCTTTCGTCCGGTTTCCCTACAGCGTCACCTGGCCGCAAAGCCACTTTCCATCTGGCGATGAGCAATGATTATGATGTTTCGGTTCATCAGCGTACAAATGCTTGTGCTGACGCGGTTCTAACATTGAAACGCATTTATCCCTCTCACATCCTCCGACGAGTGAAGAAGTCCATGTCCCCACTGCTTGTAGCAATCCGTAAGGGTTAATTGTGACTAAAAGAAAGCTCGTGACATGCATTTAACTAGAGTCACACTCGATGGAATCTGCAGACAGGGCGCTCCGCAGACCAGCGTTCCACTAGAGCCCTCGGAGGCGGGAGGCCAACTACCTCTTAGGCTGCTCTCCGCCTTCCGGCTGACAACCCGATTATTCGGCGCCGTCTCATTATGCGCTAATCCCATTATAACCCGCCAGCGCCTTTTAACCTGGTTTGTAATTAAGAAAGTTGGGCGGGCGCATCTTCTGGAGGTGGTTCAGGTTTCGCGCGGTGATATCTATAGCGGCGCCTGACGTCGGCGGCGGCCCCGCCGCGTCCTGAATGCTTCATTTGCATGCCGTGAGCCGCGCGCGCGCGACGCCGTCACTCAGCCGGCGCGGCGGCTGCCTCTGCACCAAACTTGGCGCTCGCGAACAGCGACCAATCAATGCCGGCTGTTTCGCAGCCGAAGCTGCTTCCGATATCCGCAAAAACCGTCACCTGCATTTCAATGTACGTACTGAGCCTTTCCAGACAACTAGGATGACTGTCTAAGAGGATAAGCCACGACGGTACTTCAGAAAGTCAGCTATACACATCGTCACGCGCCACCGCCATTCCTCAAGAAGAGTTGAGCATGGTCGTATGAGACTACGTGTTCTGGGCTCGCTACAGACACAGAACTGCTGCGGTAAAGGTAATTTCTCACTTCACTGTGACATTATGACGGTATATTAACCAAATGCGATCTCGTGTCCAGTCGTAGTGAAATTAAGGCTGCAGAGACGAGGATGATGGCGGTCGGGAAGGAACACAATCGACGTTGACCATAGCTGGCGAAGTCGAGTTAATGGAGGAACTGATTCGCAGATTTTCCAACAATAAGGACATTCACACAGCGGTTCTCTGTTCGCTCCATGCCCAAAAATGTTCCAAAGGGCTCCGAGCACTATGGGACTTAACATCTCAGGTCATCAATCTCCTAGAACTTAGAACTACTTAAACCGAAATAACCGAAGGACATCACACACATCCATGCCCGAGGCAGTATTCGAACCTGCGACCGTAGCGGTAGCGCGGTTCCAGACTGAAGCACCTAGAACCGCTCGGCCACACTGTCCGGCTCAATGACCAAAGAGCGGATATATACTGTCAAGGAATGGAGTGTAAATGATAGCCTTTCTACAGATTTTGTTGTTCTTTGGTATTTACTATTTCACTTCGCTTTTCATATTTAATGAGGAATCGACGAAAACGATCCACCAACTTATGTTCACAGTTCTGGATTAGAACTAAAGGAATCTGGAGCTGCAGTTCAGTTGTAAGTGCGCTACCTCAAAATATTTCATGTTTACGTACAAACTGAGTCAATTAAGTTCTTCCTTTGCTACACTTGTTTGCTTCCTCCGACAAAACTATGCCCTTTCCATAGAATATAATCAACTGTAAGTAACAGAGTGATGTGTAGTGGATGTGACTAATGTTCAAATGGTTCAGATGGCTGTCAGCCCTATGGGACTTAACATCTGAGGTCATCAGTCTCCTAGAACATAGAACTACTTAAACCTAACTAAGCTAAGGACATCACACACATCCATGCCCGAGGCAGGATTCGTACTTGCGACCGCAGCGGTCACGCGGTTCGGGACTGAAGCGCCTAGAGACGCTCGGCCACAACGGCCAACTAACTAATGTTGAATCTTGAGTGCATTATTATAAACGTCAAAAATATAGTGTATCATGCATGGGCTAAGGTATCGCATATTCTCTTCCGTTCCCAGTAGTGTGAACACTTTTTCGCAGACACAAGCAGATAGTAGTGAACGATGGCGAATTATCTTGGGAAGCGCCAAAACTTGAGGTCCCTTTCGCTCCGTCTGGTGTAAGGCGGCTTCAGTCTATTCGAGTCATAGCAAAGTACTTGGCTGGCCACGCCTCTTCAGAGAGCACGTTGCGCCCTCCGGCGTGAGTGCGCAGCCACAGCGGGCGAAGCCCCGGGCTGCCACGTATCAGCGCCCCGCTCACACCACACACCGGCAGCGCATCCGTCCACTGTGCCAAGTGCCGCATCGACATGCGAGCCGCGGCCAGCGCTCTGTTTGCTCGCCACGGACGTGCCAGGCCTCGCGGCTGAACCCCAGCTGGCATGCCACACCGCGCTACCAGCACCGCAACCCTGTATCGCTTTCCCGCCGACACTTACTTCCTCCCATTTATTCTAGCAGTCCTTAACATATTTGCCAGCTATTTCAGATGATTCGTACTCTAGTTCATCTTCAGCCAAACTTGTTGATTCCTAGACTTAGTTCACACTGAAAAACACAATATTCAAATATACACCTAACAACGGATCCTCCCCATCGCACCACCCTCAGATTTCGTTATAAGTTGGCACAGTGGATAGGCCTTGAAAAACTGAACGGATCAATCGAGAAAACAGGAAGAAGTTGTGTGGAACTATGAAAAAAATAAGCAAAATATACGAACTGAGTAGTCCATGGGAAAGATAGGCAACATCATTGAGTGTATGAGCTGAAGAGCGCTGTGGTCCCGTGGTTAGCGTGAGCAGCTGCGGAACGAGAGGTCCTTGGTTCAAGCCTTCCCTAGAATGAGATGTTTTATTTTAAGACAATTATCAAAGTTCAGACACTCACACATAATCAACTTCGCTCTCCAAATTTCCAGGACATGTTCAGATTTGCTTGGACATATGCAGGATTTGACGGTCTACACAAGGAAAAATTTGAAAACGTTAAAAACGTATGTTTTGACAGAGCACAGGGAAAACTGTGCGACTGTGAAACTGTAGCATTCATTTGTTGCAGTTTATGTGACAAACTCTTATGTTTTCATCACTTTTTTGGAAGTGATTATCACATCCACAAGAAAACCTCTTTCGGGCAAGGTAGAAGAATCTTTTCACCCATTCGCCAAGTGTACAAGTTAGGTGGGTCGACAACATATTCTTGTCATGTGACGCACATGCCGTCACCAGTCTCGTATGGAATATATCAGACGTGTTTTCCTGTGGAGGAATCGGTTGACCTATGACCTTGCGATCAAATGTTTTCGGTTCCCATTGGAGAGGCACGTCCTTTCGTCTACTATTCGCACGGTTTTGCGGTGCGGTCGCAAAACACAGACACTAAACTTATTACAGTGAACAGAGACGTCTGTGAACGAACGGACAGATCATAACTCTGCGAAAATAAACAAAGTAAACTTTTCACTCGAGGGTAGACTTGAACCAAACACCTCTCGTTCCGCAGCTGCTCACGCTAACCACGGGAGCACGGCGCTCCTGAGCACACACTACCCTTCATGTTGCCTATCTCGTGCACGCATCTCGTGGTCGTCCGGTAGCGTTCTCGCTTCCCACGCCCGGGTTCCCGGGTTCGATTCCCGGCGGGGTCAGGGATTTTCTCTGCCTCGTGATCGCTGGGTGTTGTGTGCTGTCCTTGGGTTAGTTAGGTTTAAGTAGTTCTAAGTTCTAGGGGACTTATGACCACAGCAGTTGAGTCCCATAGTGCTCAGAGCCATTTGAACCATTTGAAGCCTATCTTGTGCATGGACTACTCAGTTTGTATATTTTGCTTATTTTTTCATAGTTCCACACAACTTCTTCCTGTTTTCTCGATTGATCTGTGTTCAGTTTTTCAAGGCCTATCCACTGTGCCAACTGATAACTAAATCTGAGGGGGGTGCGATGGGGAGGTTCCCTTGTATGTACCTTTCCGTTACTGAAGAAACGTTGAAGTCGTTTATATACGCTGTCGCAAAACTTTTGGATCAAACTGAATAGGTGAGACTGGGTCCAGAACTGACTGCATTGAGATAGGGAACCTACATGCGTATTTGTTGTGCTACATACATACACAGCGTGCACCGCATAACAGTAGCGCAGCTCACAGTAACTATTCAAAGTGACGACCGCCAGTCACAACACATGCACATCGATGGCCCATGAAGTTCTGCCACACATCCTCAAGAATCCCTGGTGTCTGTTTTACTAGAAGATAGGCAGCTTGGACGCTAGCAAGCAGGAAACATTCGTTTTTACAGGGTTTCATACACCAATGTCCTCACGTAACTACAGAGAAAGAAGTCCAGATCTGTGAAATTCACATGGAAGTCAGGCAGCAATCGCTGGCCGAGCAACAATAACAACAGGGAGTTAACAGATTTTGTGACATTTTACGAGCTTGTAACCAGGAGCGAATTATATAGCTTCATCTGTGTGCTTTGGTAGTTTAGTTTTTGAATTTACACATGTTAATTTAACATTTAATAGAGTTTCACGTTTTCGTTTGTGTTTCAAAGTAACCGATTTTGTGACATTTTGTAAGTTCTTAAGCATAAGCGAATTATTTAGTCTCACCTGTGTGCTTTGGTAGTTTATTATTTGATCTCTGCGTGTTAATCAAATTTACTAGACACAGATCTTGTGTTTTCGTCAGTGTCTACGGTAGTCTTGCAGTACATGTTAACAGTCGTTTGTTTGCCGGTTTAACGTAGTTTTTCCACCGTATTTTGTATGGATAGAGATTGTCATTGCTGTATGCGAACATGAGCTGAGTTAGTGACACGCCAGGGTAATCAGCCTGAGAATGCTATGGATGGCCATAACTGTTGTGGACCCCTATGGGGATCCAACGGAAGTCCAGCATGACCCACGAATCTGCCGATCGGTCCACACCGATGATCAGCCTAGTTACTACTTTGCATGGAGATTGACCTCTCACCTCTGGTCAAGGGAGAGGGGGCCTCAGGGCGTGGTAGGCTGTGAAAGACTCCCCCGGGATCCAAGAATGGGGCCTTCCCAATTAGTCTAACAAACAGGTTGCAGCTGTTGTCTGCGGCTGACAATGCTCCATAGCCAGATGCAATTGCTGGTCCTGTTTCAGACGATACATCTTAGCCTGCAAGATCCGGGCAGTTACAGAGGTTGGGATTATTGTTGATTGGGAGTTCAAATGTTTGGCGCATCGTGGGGCCCCTTAAGGATATGGTTGCCAAGGAAGGGAAGATAGCCAAAGTGCACTCCGTGTGCATACTGGTTGGAGTAATTCTAGATGTTGAATGGGTATTTCTGGATGCCACGAAGAGCATAGGATTCTGCCAGCTGCAGGTCGTGGCTCACAGTGGTACCAATGATATGTGTCGCTTTGGATTAGAAGATATCTTCCCTGGTTTAGAGTGGTTGTCGGAATTGGTAAATGCTGCCAGCATTGCTTGGGAGATTAAGGCACAGCTCACCATTTGCAGCATAGACGACAAGATCGATTGTGGATCTCTGGTACAGAGCTGAATGGAAGCTCTGAATCAGGCACAGACGGTTGTGCAGGGTTGCAGATTCCTCGACTTGCGCCATATAGTGGCTGGGCTCCGGGTTCCGCTGAGTAGATCAGGACTATATTACACGCAGGATGCGCTACGCGGTTAGCGGGAGCTGTGTGGAACGCTCTGGGCGGTTTTTTAGGTTAGAGGGTCTCAGGAAACACAAAAATGGCTCCAGTCTCAAAGGTAGCAAGTCGAACACAGGAAGAATATAGATCCAGAAACCATTGATATAACAGGCGAAAATTCTTGTAGCTATGATGAAAGGTACCCACTTGAAATCGGTGGGTGATTTTAAAACATACATGCCGACTTGTAGTATAGCTCACCATAACAACAAGGACGTACATTATATAGCACCACTTACTATACTGAAGGAGAGGATTGTGTAACGATGTAAACGTAGGTATTTTTCTATTACAGGTATTGAAAATTTTGGACATAATTATGTGTGCTATTATGTAATTTGCTGTATCCGAAGATGGCAATAGAGAAATGCCGAAACCGGTCACATATATGATGATATGATGTCAGCGATCTTAGAAGCTGAATGTTTATTAAGACTTCAGAATATTACAGGTCGCCCCCACGACAATGTCATCAGAAATGTAGAAGGTATCACAAGTCCAATCGCTAACAGAAAGCACTGATGCTCAAATCTTTATAGGCACTGAAACCTGACTAAAGACGAAGGTAATTTGTGCCAAAATTTTTGCGAAGAACCTAATGGTGTTCAGAAAGGTCAGGCTGGATATATTTGACGGTGACGTGTTTGTTGCTGTTAGTAGTAGTTTACCTTGCAGCGAAATTTAAGTTGATAGTTCCTGTGAATTAGTGTGGGTAGAGGTCATTCTTGGCAACCGGAATAAAATAATAATTGGATCCTTTTAGCGACTTCCCAACTCGGACGATACAGTTACTGATAGGTTCAAAGAAAATTTGAAACTAATTTACAACACGTACACGACTCACACAGCCGTAATTGGGGGCGACTTCTATTTACTCCCTATATGTTGGTGAAAATACATGTTTAAATCCGGATTTTCGTTTGAAACTTCTACCGAAATTGTGCTAAACGCATTCTCTGAAAATTATTTCGAGTACTGTAATATGGCTATTTTTATGGTGAAGTTATTGGATGTGTTAATATTTGTAAAGGAAAGTGATATATTTGAAGAACTGTGGTCAAAGAAACAGTTGTAAGGTAACAGTGTATGTGTATGCTATTGCAGCACCGTGGAGTCGTAGAATCTTTGACAGACAGTAGTGAATACCAGCGGTGAGCAGCAGGAGGAGTTTCGTTGCGTTTATAGTGTAATGCATGGAAGCACTTTTGAAACAATTTGAGTTGCATTTTTATTACGAGGAGGAATGGTGACTCATAACAATGGCTGGACAGCATACGGACGTTAAAAACGTTTTGAAATGAAGAACAAGGTATTATTTGATGAAGTAAAAAATTAATTTTTATTTTTGTATACTTGTATTGTAGGTCCACGTCACCCTCGTGACAATCGAGTTTTTCATAATTATTCTACACACATCAAAAAAAGTTTTCCATCATCTCGGTTCCGAGATCTCTGGAACCTGTACAAAAATTGGTATAGATATCAACATGAACATCATTTCCGCCCTTCTCATTCCTCATGAAAACCACACATTGCATGTTGTACCACCATACAGCGAGACCTTTAGAGGTGGTGTTCCAGATTGCTGTACACACCGATACCTCTAATACGCAGTAGCACGTTCTTTTGCATTGATACATGCCTTTATTCATCGTGGTATACTATCATCAAGGCACTGTTGGTTCAGATTGTCTCACTCTTCATCGACGATTCGGTGTGGATCCCTCACAGTGGTTGGTCAGCCACGTCGTCCATAAAAATCCCTTTTCAAAGTATCCCAGGCATGTCCGATAGGGTTCATGTCTGGAGAACATGCTGGCCACTCTAGTCAAGCGATGTTATCCTGAAGGACGTCATTCAAAAGATGTGCACGATGGGGCTGCGAATTGTCGTCCATGAAGACGAATGCCACGTCAATATGCTGCCAATATGGTTGCACTATCGGTCGGAGGATGACATTCAAGTATCGCACAGCCGTTACGGCGCCTTTCATCCCCATCAGCGGCGTACGTCGGCCCCACATGATGCCACCCCTCAACAGCAGGAAACCTCCACCTCGCGGCACTCGCTGGACAGTGTGTCTAAGGCGTTCAGCCTGACCGGGTTTCCTCCAAACACGTCTCCAACGATTGCCTGGTTGAATGCATATGCGACACTCATCAGTGATGAGAACGTGATGCCAACCCTGAGCGGTCCATTCGGCATGTTGTTGGGCCCAACTGTACCGTGTTGCTTGGTGTCGTGGTTGCAATGATGGATCTCGCCATGGACGTCGAGAGTGGGGTTGCGCATCATGCAGCCTATTGCGCACAGTTTGAGTCATAAGACGACGTCCTGTGGCTGCACGAAAAGCATTACTCAATAAGGCGCCGTTGCTGTCAGAGTTCCTCCGAGCCATAATCCGTAGGTAGCGGTCATTCACGGCAATAGTAGCCCTTGGGCGGCCTGAGCGAGGCATGTCATCGACAGTTCTTGTCTCCTTGTATCTCCTCCATGTCCGAACAACATCGCTTTGGTTCACTCCGAGACGCCTGGGCACTTCCCTTGTTGAGAGCCCATCCTGGCACGAAGCAACAATGTGGACGCGATGGAACCGTGGACTGATCGTCTAGGAATGGGTGAACTACAGACCGCACAAGCCATGTACCTCCTTCTCCTTCCTGGTGGAATGACTGGAACCGATCGGCTGTCGGGCCCCCTCCGTCTAATAGGCACTGCTCATGCAGGATTGTTTACATCCTTGGGCGGGTTTAGTGACATCTGAACAGTGAAAGGGACTGTGTCTGTGATACAATATCCATAGGCAACTTCCATCTTCAGGCGTTCTGGGAACCAGGTTGAGGCAAAACTTTTGTGACGTGTAGGTGATAACCAGACAAACAAACTGTGTGGAACTCTGACTATACTGATTATACAAATACATAATATCATTTTCTCAACGCGGTTTACAAACTGAAGCCGCTCCTATAAAAATGCATGACTACCGTGGATGTAACCTAACTCCTAAAGTTAATGTTCAGTTGAACTTGCAAAAAATTTCCTGGCCCTAAACTGTATTTTCACTTACCTTGTGTTCTTGAGAAATATTTTTCTAGATTTATCGAAAGCAGAGCACAGCATACAGCAGTAAAGCAACATGAAAACCTACGACTGAAAAATCTGTACAACACAGTGCAATGTGTGTACACTCATAATAAACAGAATGGGAATTTCAACAGGTAAGAAATGAATTCTGACAAAATTGAAATGAAATTCTATATTCAAAGGTAATGCTTTAAAAATCAGGTCAATGTTCACAAGAGTATTTACATAATATGAATTTAAGAAATAACTATAAGTAAGGGAATCTCCCTGTCGGAGCAATCCATATGACAGTACTACTGTCCGAGCTTCGTTACTGCTATCTCGTTAACATAAAAAAATGCTACAGACTTACGTGATTACCTCAAACTGTCAGCATTACACAAAAACTCACAACTACTTTCTCCATAACTGCATCAAAAGTATTCATACTGAAATTCCATCAGTCACGCTTATAAAGAAAGTTTCCACACTATTTTTGAAAATACTTCTACTACTGAACACTGCTCAACGTAGAGTGCGTGTAACTTTGCTGGCGCTCACAGGCAGATGCGGTGTAATAACACAAAGATATTGCAGCAATAGTCGAAGATTACTCAGCTAATGGTTTTGCTCTGTTGTGCACTATGCATATCGGTATTTATGTAAGAAACAGAAGTTACCGAATTACAAAAGTAACAGGCATGCCTCACATGGTAAGGGATTCATGGGTGGTAACATGTTCACGTTGATCAAGGCGGAGGTTCAGTCTGGAAACTGGCCTGCAGGCCTCGCATATTCGCAGGGCATTGTGCTAGCAGTCACACGTGGTCAGGGATTAGCTATTTACTGCGAGCCCCAATGTTAGGCGGATTATGGAGCCCCTTCGAAACGGTCTGGGAAGAACGTCAACGTGTACGGTACGCCTGCCAGGAGCGGAGGCTCATCTGAGATGTGAAGGAAGCTTCGCCTGCAGCTATCGAGTGTGCCGGGTTCAGCCGTCTCCATGTCGTGGTTCATGTTGGCACCAACGAGGCCTGTGGCTTACGTTCTGAGGCTATCCTCAGTCCACATATGCGGCTGCCGGAGGTTGTGAAGTCTGCTGGCCTCACGTGTAAGGTGCAAGCAGAGCTCACAATTTGTAACACTGTTTTAGAGTTGATCAGGAGCCTTTGTTGAGCTGAGTGGAGGTTCTCAGGCAAAGGCTACATCAGCTTCATGACGGCCTTGGTTGCAAATCTCTGGCCTTGTGTTACGGGGTAGAGAACTGTAGGACTTCCCTTTGACAGGTCAGGAGTTCACTACACAAAGGAAACAGCCAGTTAGGTAGCAGAGTACTAGTGGAGCCCACAAGGGGACATGTAGTTAGACATACTCTGATGAACTCTTGCCAGTCGACACACAAACAGTGAAATTAGACCGTTTCCAGAGTAGGGACACTTCGAGTGTCAAACTTTTACCAGTAAACTGTCTAAGTATTCCTAACAAAGTTCCCAATTTACTGCACTCCAAGAAACAACTCACACTCATATTATTCTTGGAATCGAGAGATAGCTGAAGTAAACTGGGAAATACTTAGTGAGTCATGGTAATTATATCGGAAAAACCAGATTAGACGCCTTAGAAGGGTAAGTTTTCATTGCAGCTGACAAAAATATTGTCACTATTAATGTCGAAAATGAGTGTGACGAAGTTATCTGGTCGCGTGTAAAAGGTCTAGGTGCAAGTGGAACAATTCCAATGACCGATCGCCCACTAATGTATGACGACCTTGAACTGTTACAGGGACGCAGCAACTGCAGCAAGCCCCACAACGAGCTTCCGCAACGACAAAGGTAACGATGTACGATACCTCGCACTAACATAACCACACCTTGCATGCACTGTCGCAGATAGCAAGCCGCTACTGCCCTTACTACCCGTCCTACTGTCGCAGAGGTTTTTTTCCCTTGGCGCTTGCCTTGGCACTTTTTTTCCTCTGCCCTTACAACCGCTACCCTTCGATCGCTTTCGTCCACTTTCTATCTCCCGATGGACCATATTAATGTGTAATCTTACCCAGACGCGTGGATAACATCACAGACCGCATCCTGTGACTCCTGATTCAAAAACTAACATATTATACGGAGGTGACAGTAGAACTTTTGGTGTGGTCACCACCTTGGTGTGGGCGTGGAGGGGCCTCATCCTTTGTGAAAAAAAATGGAACAAACCTGGTTCGTTCTACATAAGCCTCTTCTGTTCTTCTCGGTGGTTCCATAGGCTCCAAAACTGGCTGAAAGATGTCAGTTCTACTAATAGTCTATTGCAATACTGTGGTCGATACCAGAGGTATATTTACAACACTTTGCTTACTTTCTTGGTGTATCCACTGATATGGCCAATATCGGATCTCACATATATTTGAATTACAGGAAAGCGTATTGATACCTAATACACTTGTAACACCACAGCTCGTATGCTGTATGGATTTATTTTTTTTAATAATTTTTTTTTTTTTGCTTTATTTAATGTTGCATTGTTGATCGTCTGTAAATGTGTTTGAATCGATAACATAAAATTGTGTACTCTTTTCTTTGTCAAGCCTTTGATGTCGTGATTTGGTTCTATACAAAGTAGTGTATCTGTAATTTAAAATTCTTTGTCCCATTTGGAGGGAACAAAACTTACTGTATATAATTGTAATTTTGTATGAATAATTTTTTGTAGAGGTGTCAATATGTGAAAATGTTCTGTCTTATTTAATGTATTTGATTGCTGTTATGTAAACTGCTGATCCTCACTTAGGGCTCTTAGTATTCTGTGTATAAGAGGTGTAGTGGTTCCCCTCGGGAACGGAACTGTGTAGCGCGCGCAAAATGTGGTTGGCCTAGGTGGAAAAGGTGGAACAAGAGTCAGTCGGGAACGAGCAGTCAGTCGGGGACGAGCCAGCAGTCAGAGATGAGCTACGAGTCCGTGCACTGCCGTATAAAAGTTGCATAGTGCTGGTTTCGAGAGAGGCTTTTCTGTTATTATCCAATGCCTCTGATGGATGGATAAATAGCTGGGCTATTCTGGAATTTGTATCTATCATCGCCACCAAGAAATGACAGAGTCCAGCAATTCTGCTTGCAATTCCACCTACCAACATGCAGTTGCCACCACATTGCGCAATCATTGCAACGTAACACTATAATGATGTACAGTGAAGGATCAGCTTAATGGATATGTTATTGTGCTGAAATATAAGGTAATTTATATCTGAATTTATGTACCTACTTTGACTTTTCTCCTCATCATAACACCTCTCAGGGTCCTCTCCGTTTGAACTAAAGTGATTACCGAGTGTCCTTATTGAAAGTACGTAAAAACTCAGTTTGCTAATTAATGCCTCTTGAACATAGTAAAGTGAAAGTTAAAGTCAATGTGGCAAGAGAGTGAGTTAAAGTTAATGATGCTTGCCGAAATAATTTTCCTAGTAAAACTGATTATTAACGTGTTGTTGCCAAATTCAAATTAAAATTTCTCAAGACTGAGGCTTATAACATTTTGCTTAGTAAATGATCACATTACTACCTGTTGTTAATCGTAGAAAGTGAGTCAGTATCTTACATTAATATTAATTTTATGTCTCATGGTAGCAAAAGTGGAAAATTGCATAGTAGGAAATTATATACTCATGATTACTAAGTGTTTGTCTCTCTTGTGTGCATATTAATAATATAAAGACCACTCAGTTTGTGTAAGCCCTGAAATTGATAGTGTTTTTCTGTACGTGTTATAATTTTGCAAATAGTTTTTTGTGCTGCTCCAGTTGTTAGCTTCAATCTTAAAACATATGTGTGTTAGAGTTCATTGCACTCGCGTGTGGCCAAGTCTAGGTTGTGTTTGTCCGTTATAGATACTTATACCTACTTTCTTAAACGAGAATGTTAATCATTCTCTTGCCTAGTTAGGCTGCCGGCCGTTTTCTTTATCCGTTGAACAGTGCAAGTAGGCAAAATTTTGTTTGGTACTGTTCAAATATTTACGTAATTTTGACTTTCATTTCCGGTAAGCCATTTCCGTTAGGTACAACACGGTCAACTTAACAAAAATCCTCCCAGAGGGTAACACTGCTCTGTTGCTTTATACCGTAATTGCTATAACAAGATAATTCTGTTTGCAAACTGCCTCCAGCTTCGAGGTTATGGTGTAGCGGTAGCAGACGGGAGTGTTATACGTGGCGCCGCGTGACAGGACGTTATTCAGCATTTTACAAACATAGAGTGAACATAAAACGTCCAGCGGCACGAACCTGTACATTACTTGACAGAACTGGTAGTGAAAGTTCAGTTTAAATTAAAAATAAAAGGTATCAGTACTTAACAATATCTAAAATGGACAGGAAAATAGAAATAAATCTAGACACGCGAGAGCAGAATGCAACCGAGAGCAGTTCAAGCAGCACACCAACAGATGGCATGACGCGCGAATTAAATTACGTACGTTATCACGCAGACGTCAATAAACAGATCGAAGCTATGAATGTCGTGCATACTAAGCAAGGCAATATGAGCAATGTTGTGGAAGACAGTGGCTATGTTAATGAATCGCGGAATATGATTGAATCACCAAAAACAGAAAGGGGTGTACGATCTGAACACGAAAAGGCAGTAGAATCTAAAAGTGAAAAGACACTTGATCTGACTGACTTGCTTTGAATACTGTCTGCGCAAAATGACAATATTAATGCACAAATCGCAGCACTGGGGCAACAAAATGTAGAACAAAGACAGCTAATTGCAGCACAGGGTAGTGATATTAGTAAACAGATTGAGAAGGTTGATGTAAAAGTAGACATTGTGAGTAATGATATTAAAAACCTCAAAAGCGAAATTACTGTCATCAATGGCAATATTGCCAACATACAGGGACAAATTGATGACATTAACGAAAGATTTGACACTGAAGTAATTAAAATCCGAGATCAAATAGAACCTTTAGTCTGTACTAAAGTGGATGAAAAGGTATTCGGTATTAAATCCGAAATACAAACCGAATGTAACGAGGAATTTGCACAGATCAAACAGTCTGTAACAGAAACAAGCAGAGCTCTAACCAAACAGATTCTTACTTGCAAAAAGAAGTGTGAACATAACACTTCACAAATCCAAGGCAAAATGTATGACTTGGAAAGAAAAATAGAAACCGGAGCTACACATATTACTGAAAGAATGCCTCTCAGTAAAATATTAGAGGGCGAAGAGAAATTCGACCCTGCAAAGAGGCATAACGGATGGCACCCCCTAGACTTTATAAAGAATTGCAAAAGAAATTTTCCTGAATATTTATCTGACCAGGAAAAAATTAATGTTGTAATCAGTGCATTAACGGGAGAAGCAAAAAGGTGGGGGTTGAATCTCGATAATAACCAGATGTCTTTTGAGACCTTTAAACAAAAATTTATTGACGAATACTGGTCAGAACAAAAACAAGACCAGTTGTGGCGTGAATTTCTAATGGTCAGACTGTATGATGTCACAGGTAGGCAAACCATGAAAGAATTCTGCGAGTCATGGTACAGAAAACTGATACATTTGAAGGCTAGAAGGACTGAAGCTGAGATCGTTTGGGTTCTCTGGCAGAAACTGCCTGAGGATTCTAAACGATATGTTGGGAGTACACACAGAAGTTTTTCTGCGTTTCTGGAAAGAGTAGAGGATGAAGATCACTGGCGAAGAAATCGCGGGTCCCGCCCCCACCACAATAACAATTATTCGCGAGAAAGCAATGACCAAAATGAACAATCTGAAAACGATAGATTTCGTGTAAACACGATTGAAAGAGGTCGTGCGAGTGGCAGGGGAAATTATACTACGCGCGGTAGAGGTTACATGACGCGGAATTTCCAAAATAGAGAAGAAATGGAAAACTAAAAACCGCGTGTGTTACGGGCCGGATTCACGCGGAAACCGGTTTTGGGCCCAAAGAAAAGATGTCAAATATTAGATTCGAGAAGGAAAGATGTAAACTACGGGGCAGGAAGGTTAAGGGCGCGCCTATAGCAGACGGGCGCGGAGTGATACATAGTGGCGTTCCCAGTGCGAAGTCACGTGACCGTTCGTGCTCGGGCCAGCGGTTGCTGGAGCAGCGTACCTTGCGCTTGGCAGCACACACAAATGGCAGTCGTCAGAACAAGATGGCTGCCGTAGAGAGAGACATAAGAGGCGGGATCGCACACTTCCGATGGCCGGTTTCAGTAGTAGATGAATGTAGGAATGAAAATAAAGGTAATATGTCATGTGATAAAGATAACTCAGTATCGGAAACGTGCGAAAAGACTTCATTAAAGAATGAAAGGGAGATAAAAAAACGCGAGTGAAAAAGGGAATATTGGCACTGTTAATGATGTGCATGAGGTAAAGGACGTAGATGTGGGGGAGGTTGTGATGAATAAAGAGAAAAGGGAGGTAGAATATGCCACGCAAAAGACGTGTGCACAATTAAAAATAGGTAAAAATGATGTAGAGGAGGACGTTAGTAATCATGACATTATAAGCAGTGCAGATGAAATTATTGTTGATGGAAAGGTGTTTTATGGTTCTGATGCAGAAGTGTCCAGTAAGAATTTCGCACGATTACCTGAGAATTATAACAAAAGGGAAAATGAAATGAAAGTTATCAAAGTACATGACGATTATACTAAATATGAAGTTAAGGCCGAAATCGTTCAAAGTGATATAACAGAAGTGTCTGACTGTCCAAACGATGTGTATTGTGTAGAAAATGAGTCAAAAAACGAAGTGGCTGAAACATCTAGTTGATAATCTGCCTCACTGTTTAAAAGTTGCTTTCCTGCTCGAATCGGATGACGAAAATGAAATCAGTGATAGCTCAGACGAAGGAGAGACGACAGATTCAGATACAGATGAGTTTTCGGAGGTAGACAAATCTACTTATACCTTTACAGAAAGAGGTTACGAAAAAATTAACGACATCTTTTCGAAACAAAATCCGGAATGTGTAACTGAAACAAAACCGAAAGAGCCGCCGGATGACACTATATTAGGGCAGGCTTTACTTAATGTAATGACAGAAATAGATTTACTGAAACTTAAAGAACCTCCAGATGATACTATACTGGGGCAAGCCTTAACAAATGTTTTGAAGGAGTGTGAATTACAGGAACTAAAAGAACCACCTGATAAAATAATAGCACAACAGGAGATGTTGTACATTGCTAAAGACTTTGAAATTCCAAAACCTAAAGAGCCACCTGATGAAACAAAACGTTGGCAAGATTTGAATAGCTTAGTGAAAGATGTAGAAAATAGGAGGCCTAAAAAGCCACCAGATTTAAGTCACTGTTTATGAACCATAAAAGACTGCCTTGTTAATAAAGAGACTGGGGGCAGGATGTATGTATATACTCTGTTAATATAATGCATGACTTTATTATTATTGTATCTGAGTGTTACCTGAAAGTTAATTATTGTTTTGTTGACCTTGAGGCCTGTGGCAGTTTGGTGCTTATTTACTGTAGTGCACTGTTTGTCTTTGCTTAGGAACTGTTTGTTTTCAATTGAATACTTATTGTTGCCAGGCTAATTATGAAGATAGGGGCATGTAGTGTGGCAAACCTTAAAACTTTAGGAACAATGATGCTTATGGTCACTTAATGAAAGTGCAAAGAACTCTACAAGATACTAATTTATTTCTAGTATGCTTAAAAATCAGAAAGGGCTTATGTTTGCAGTATGTGGTTTATTTAAAGATTCATGTCCTTAGATGAGGGTTGTTCAAGCCTCAGGGGACATGCACTCTTTGCATTGTCAGGTGCCTGACGAGCACCAGGGACCCGAGTCGTTGCCAGCACTACTTCCATTTCTTTTCATGCTGTCAACCTTCCTCTTCATCATTCAGAACTTTTACTATCTTCTTTCCTTCTTCTCTATCAGAGTAAATTGAATAGTGTAGAAATAATGTAACATACTGTGTAGTGTTTGAGGACAAGTAAATAAATAATATGGGTACACTAGAAAATGACCAAGAATAATGAAAGTCTAGTGGATACAGTAAAAGGGAATAGGAACATGTAGTTAAAGTAAATGAATAAATGGTTCTATGCAGAAAGATGCAAGTGTGAATAAAGGTAACGTTTAAAGTGAATAATCTAATATGATCAATGTCTAAAGATGGTTGTATAGAAATGGGTAAGAACAGTGATGAAAAATGTTCTGTGTCAAAACTGAGGAGAGAAACCTGATTAATATGTGTAAAGTAGATATGAGATATATGTGTCTAGTGCCACAAACAGTAGGCAGAAATCAGTAGGATGTAAAATTATTGTTCTGAGCTTGACATATCTGATGACCTAAATGTGTAGTTAAACTTGATACTGACTTTAAAAGAAATATTAGTAAGTAAGAAAGTGGAGAGAAAAACCACAAATCAAGGATTCAAATAACCCATGAACATTGTCATTATTCCAAAAATGTCATTTAAAAGTTTCTTGATTAATGTATATGTCTCCTGTTGTTGTCATTTGAAAAGAAATGGTTTTGTTGCCAGTGTCTAATTACTGTTTCAAAGTTGCAGGTTTTATATTTTGTACCATTAATGCAAATGTTACGAAAGATGTGACGTAATGATGAAAAACACAAAGATGATGACAATAAACTGCTCAAAAGTATGTTGTTGGGCAGTAAAACAAGACAAAACAACAAAAATGCTGTGGTCCTGAAGTTGAGGGCTACCAAATATACTGTGTGAGCAGTAGCCAAAGGACTTGCCATTGTGGGGCAAGAAGTGAAGTGGTCACGAACTGCCAAACCTAGAGGATGGGGCAGTGTGTCAATTTAAAAATGTGTTTTCTTTAGTGTTTTTAATCTAAATTGTGTTTTGTGTCTAAATATTTATAGTTAAAGACTGCCAAAACAAAAATGGGCAGAATGTGTAACATGGACTGCTAGTGCTGAGGCAAGCAGTGAACTTAGTTAGGTTTATTGGTCAATGTGTTATGAACTGACTGTTCTTTCTGAAGTCAGTGAAAATTTATTATAGAATATATATGGATTCTTATTCAAATGGATGTAGATGTTTTGATGCTAGGGTTCTTGGAATAACTTAAAGTTTTGGACTGTCTGTTTTTAAAATACAGCAGTGATGATTAAAGATAGGGTCTGAATAGGTTAATGTGTTTGTGTGCAACAAACAGTTTGGACTGCTGTTAATGAAGAGCAGCTTTAAAGTTAATTGTTTTGAGAAAACCTTGAAAAATTACTTTTGTATTTAAAGAGTCAGTTGGAAAAGTTCTCATAGCTGTTTGTGTAAATATTTGTGCATTGATGGATGCAAACTGAAATTTGGAACATTACATTAACTACTGAACCCTGTGAAAAGTACTATGATCATTAACGTACTTGTGTGTCTCTGAAAGTTTCATTCTTTAAAAAACATTGAAAGACAAATTTCTGCTTTGTTGAGTTAAAATTATTTATGCTGTTGTCTATGTGTTTATTATTATTATCTGTGCTATTGTATATGTGTTTATTATTATTATTTTTTTTTATTTGAAGGCTATCCCTTGTCTACTAATATGAAGCTTATTTTGTGTACTGTTTTGTCTTTTATTTGAACTGTGTGTGTATGAAATGAACATGATTGAAGGTATCCTGTGTATTGATGAAAATTAATTTCCTTGAAGCAGGGTGAAAATGAAAATTACTATAAACGCTTTACTTTAAAAATGTTTTTGGAAGAAGAGTATGAATCTCCTTAGTGTATATACTGTATATTTGTAATATGTGTACTTTTTTTGTCCCAACTGAAGTTGGATGGTATAATTTTTTTTTTTCTGTAGCCACCACCACTTAGGTGTTATTGATGTTTCCTTGAAGTATCCTTTACAGGAAACTTCAACGAAACATGGGGCATGTGTAACACCACAGCTCGTATGCTGTATGGATTTATTTATTTTTTGCTTTATTTAATGGTGAGTTGTTGATTATCTGTAAATGTGTTTGAATCGATAACATAAAATTGTGTACTCTTTTCTTTGTCAAGCCTTTGATGTCGTGATTTGATTCTATACAAAGTAGTGTATCTGTAATTTAAAATTCTTTGTCCCATTTAGAGGGAACAAAACTTACTGTATATAATTGTAATTTTGTATGAATAATTTTTTGTAGAGGTGTCAATATGTGAAAATGTTCTGTCTTATTTAATGTATTTGATTGCTGTTAGGTAAACTGCTGATCCTCACTTAGGGCTCTTAGTATTCTGTGTATAAGAGGTGTAGTGGTTCCCCTCGGGAACGGAACTGTGTAGCGCGCGCAAAATGTGGTTGGCCTAGGTGGAAAAGGTGGAACAAGAGTCAGTCGGGGACGAGCAGTCAGTCGGGGACGAGCCAGCAGTCAGAGATGAGCTACGAGTCCGTGCACTGCCGTATAAAAGTTGCATAGTGCTGGTTTCGAGAGAGGCTTTTCTGTTATTATCCAATGCCTCGGATGGATGGATAAATAGCTGGGCTATTCTGGAATTTGTATCTATCATCGCCACCAAGAAATGACAGAGTCCAGCAATTCTGCTTGCAATTCCACCTACCAACATGCAGTTGCCACCACATTGCGCAATCATTGCAACGTAACACTATAATGATGTACAGTGAAGGATCAGCTTAATGGATATGTTATTGTGCTGAAATATAAGGTAATTTATATCTGAATTTATGTACCTACTTTGACTTTTCTCCTCATCATAACACCTCTCAGGGTCCTCTCCGTTTGAACTAAAGTGATTACCGAGTGTCCTTATTGAAAGTACGTTAAAACTCAGTTTGCTAATTAATGCCTCTTGAACATAGTAAAGTGAAAGTTAAAGTTAATGTGGCAAGAGAGTGAGTTAAAGTTAATGATGCTTGCCGAAATAATTTTCCTAGTAAAACTGACTATTAATGTGCTGTTGCCAAATTCAAATTAAAATTTCTCAAGACTGAGGCTTATAACATTTTGCTTAGTAAATGATCACATTACTACCTGTTGTTAATCGTAGAAAGTGAGTCAGTATCTTACATTAATATTAATTTTATGTCTCATGGTAGCAAAAGTGGAAAATTGCATAGTAGGAAATTATATACTCATGATTACTAAGTGTTTGTCTCTCTTGTGTGCATATTAATAATATAAAGACCATTCAGTTTGTGTAAGCCCTGAAAGTGATAGTGTTTTTCTGTACGTGTTATAATTTTGCAAATAGTTTTTTGTGCTGCTCCAGTTGTTAGCTTCAATCTTAAAACATATGTGTGTTAGAGTTCATTGCACTCGCGTGTGGCCAAGTCTAGGTTGTGTTTGTCCGTTATAGATACTTATACCTACTTTCTTAAACGAGAATGTTAATCATTCTCTTGCCTAGTTAGGCTGCCGGCCGTTTTCTTTATCCGTTGAACAGTGCAGGTAGGCAAAATTTTGTTTGGTACTGTTCAAATATTTACGTAATTTTGACTTTCATTTCCGGTAAGCCATTTCCGTTAGGTACAACACGGTCAACTTAACAAAAATCCTCCCAGAGGGTAACACTGCTCTGTTGCTTTATACCATAATTGCTATAACAAGATAATTCTGTTTGCAAACTGCCTCCAGCTTCGAGGTTATGGTGTAGCGGTAGCAGACGGGAGTGTTATACACTAGTTTATTGGTTGTTAAATTTCCTAGTGGCAAAACTTTAACGTATTAGATCACATTATCACTGTCGTCATACACGTGTATCCCTTTCCACCCTGTGACAACCATTGCGCAACAGACCATTTAAAACTTCAGTGAGAAGATAAATTCATGCGTTACCGAGATAAATGCACTGTGTTTTCCAATAGTTCATTAGTTTAAGGAAATTGCTGCATCATTTTAGACATAGTTTCAATCGTTTGTTATCCCTGTGTGAATCTGTCTTGATATAAGTCCTTTATGCTTTCTTCTTATAGATGATGGGCTTTGTATTTCAGGTTTTGGCATAGAGATTTCTTTACATCAGTTTGTTTCCTCCATCTTGCCACATTTCAACCTTCGAAGTAACAAGTAAGGATCAGAGCCTATTACCTGTAAAAATATGAGTACCTCCAGGATCTGTCTGCACAAAAAAGGCATGCTCGCGATTTTTCGTCACAAGCCCTTAAAACTGAGTGGGAATAACAGAAGAGAGGGATGAGAATTCTCACTATCAATTATGCCATCGCCCAATTGACGTGAACTGCAAATTTGCTATGAAATGCGAGTCGTAAACAGATTTAGTTGAAACTAAATTGAGCAGAAAAACTAAAACGATCAACAGACAGGATTCATTGTTGTGTACATCAAGAAGCACTGTGTACTAAATTTGCGGTCGCACAGCACGTGACGAAACTCGTGATACGAACGGCAGAATTTTTGGAGTCTCATTCATTATTCCACTGTCAATTGCAATATTTTTCGCTGGAACTGAACGAAGTGTGTGGACACGACATACTACTGCCGAGTACGTTGGTTAAGTACGGAGAAAGAAGAATAGGGCCGAAAGTTAGGACACCCGGAAAGAATTGGAGACCGAATTTTAAATAGACTTGACTTCACACCGAAATTCCAGAAACAATTTAATTATAATTTGATGGGGAGGTATTTGAAAACCAATCTGAAATGCTGTAGCGACAAATTCTGAGAAAAACAGTCCAGTTTCCCAACCTCACTGGCGATAAAGAAAACGCCGACCTGTAGAAAACCCTGAACGAATAACAAGGATAGTTTTCTAAACGTTTTCGGAACACTGTCATTCTTACATCTGTTTTCGAGCTGTATTCGAGACCATTTGCCATCTCAGTTGAAAATAGACAAATAAATGTATAGGTGTAAGTTCTCTAATGTAATTCCCTCTTTAAAGACAAATTCTTATACGCCAAATCTGCCCAGGACGTCTAAATGTGTTCCCATTTATAGTTTCCATGTCTCCATAACGAGGCTGCAAAAGTAGTGCAATATTTCAATCAATATATATGTGTAAAAGATCTTTGTTCTGATTGCGAAACTAAATAAATCACATTTACGTGGCAGCTGTGAAATTTTGTGCTTCTGCCTGAATGCTGACAGTTCGTACCAAGTAAAAATTACATTATGCTTCAGTATGACAGAAATAAACACTAGTGAAACTGTTTTTGTTCGTCATGTGTCTTGTTAGAAAATGTACATTACAAACCCAAGTCGTTTGCAGTGCGGCTGCATTGTCAGATGCTGCACGTTCGCAGCTTCTCCCGCTTCCCCTTCCTCTTGTTCATAGAGCGAGCCATTGCAGTGGGGGAAGCGCCCTTCACTCGTGCCTGGCCATGGTTCGCAACCCGAATTCTGGGCCAGTCCTGCTGTACGTTACAGCTAGCGAGTCTGCAGACGCTCGAATAAACAAATTCTAATGATATCGTAGTTCAAGAAATCGGTTTCAGAAACGAAAGAGACACAGTCGCTACATCAAAGGATAAATCAATGCGTATTATGTTCGACCACGCACTTCAGTAGGAAATCTCATAAAACATGAACTATGTACAAAATGTGTCGTAGTGAACAAGATACCTAACTATGGTACTAACAGAGTAAAGTAAAGAATATACACTCCTGGAAATTGAAATAAGAACACCGTGAATTCATTGTCCCAGGAAGGGGAAACTTTATTGACACATTCCTGGGGTCAGATACATCACATGATCACACTGACAGAACCACAGGCACATAGACACAGGCAACAGAGCATGCACAATGTCGGCACTAGTACAGTGTATATCCACCTTTCGCAGCAATGCAGGCTGCTATTCTCCCATGGAGACGATCGTAGAGATGCTGGATGTAGTCCTGTGGAACGGCTTGCCATGCCATTTCCACCTGGCGCCTCAGTTGGACCAGCGTTCGTGCTGGACGTGCAGACCGCGTGAGACGACGCTTCATCCAGTCCCAAACATGCTCAGTGGGGGACAGATCCGGAGATCTTGCTGGCCAGGGTAGTTGACTTACACCTTCTAGAGCACGTTGGGTGGCACGGGATACATGCGGACGTGCATTGTCCCGTTGGAACAGCAAGTTCCCTTGCCGGTCTAGGAATGGTAGAACGATGGGTTCGATGACGGTTTGGATGTACCGTGCACTATTCAGTGTCCCCTCGGCGATCACCAGTGGTGTACGGCCAGTGTAGGAGATCGCTCCCCACACCATGATGCCTGGTGTTGGCCCTGTGTGCCTCGGTCGTATGCAGTCCTGATTGTTGCGCTCACCTGCACGGCGCCAAACACGCATACGACCATCATTGGCACCAAGGCAGAAGCGACTCTCATCGCTGAAGACGACACGTCTCCATTCGTCCCTCCATTCACGCCTGTCGCGACACCACTGGAGGCGGGCTGCACGATGTTGGGGCGTGAGCGGAAGACGGCCTAACGGAGTGCGGGACCGTAGCCCAGCTTCATGGAGACGGTTGCGAATGGTCCTCGCCGATACCCCAGGAGCAACAGTGTCCCTAATTTGCTGGGAAGTGGTGGTGCGGTCCCCTACGGCACTGCGTAGGATCCTACGGTCTTGGCGTGCATCCGTGCGTCGCTGCGGTCCGGTCCCTGGTCGACGGGCACGTGCACCTTCCGCCGACCACTGGCGACAACATCGATGTACTGTGGAGACCTCACGCCCCACGTGTTGAGCAATTCGGCAGTACGTCCACCCGGCCTCCCGCATGCCCACTATACGCCCTCGCTCAAAGTCCGTCAACTGCACATACGGTTCACGTCCACGCTGTCGCGGCATGCTACCAGTGTTAAAGACTGCGATGGAGCTCCGTATGCCACGGCAAACTGGCTGACACTGACGGCGGCGGTGCACAAATGCTGCGCAGCTAGCGCCATTCGACGGCCAACACCGCGGTTCCTGGTGTGTCCGCTATGCCGTGCGTGTGATCATTGCTTGTACAGCCCTCTCGCAGTGTCCGGAGCAAGTATGGTGGGTCTGACACACCGGTGTCAATGTGTTCTTTTTTCCATTTCCAGGAGTGTTTGTAGCATGGAAATTTTATGTCGGATTCTTGAGGATCTGTTCGTCAATATTACCTGTAAAAAAAATATCGTCTGTTTACTCTAAGTCTTTCCTGAAGTAGCAAAATCCTTGACGTAGCTATGTTTGACTGCTTCCTTTCTCTTTATTGCGCAACTTCAAAGCTAGCAATTGCTGCAGACTTCTGAAGCACAGTTTTTAATGATAGTTCAGATTCGTCATTTACCTCCTCTGACAAGAGTTTAATAGCATTTATTATAATCACACAATCTTAATTGGGAACAATTTTTGCCCACACGTATTGTACGCAAAGACTGCAGCGGCGAGCTTTGTAAAAGGGGCGATCAAAAAGTCTCCGTTTCAGGACGTTGCTGCGGCGTAAATTCTACTTGGTGAGACACAGATGTGGGTGTAAACGGTGTTCAGAGAGTCTGCAAAGCTTATTTCAGAGTAGGGTATGCTGCGAAATAACTGTTAAGAAGGAAGTTCGATACGTTGCGCAGTTTCCGAGTTAATTAGCGTTGAAGTTAGCTAATCAGGCCATTGTGCACGCACATTCAATTGGCCAACCATATACGGTGTCACTAAACGTGCTTTACATCTAGCTTCCTAACAGTGAACAAGAGAGCGATAAAAAACTGGACATGGGACGGTAGTTCGGATAGCACCAGAGCCAAAGGCTGAGCTGTCTTGCGCTCTGTCACTACCCCTATGAGAACAGCTTATACTAATTGTATCTGTTGTGCCGCTTAAGTATGCGTGCCCAAGGGCCTGATTGCCTAACTTCAGTGCTAATTAAGCCGGAAAGCGTGCAACGTATCCAAATTTTTTTCTTAACTATTATTATTTACCACAGCCTACACTGCAACACCGTTACAAGCTTTTAAGTCTGTTTTTGACCATCGCATATGTGAGCACCGACCTGTAAAGAAGGGATTAGTACTGCATTCACGTCTTAGCAACATGTGTGTGGTAAAATCATAACTGTAAACATGGCGATATTATTACCCAATACGTACGTTTGGACCACTGTGGTATCATTCCTTTCTTGGTTGCCGAAGGAGAAACACCGGTAGACATCCACCTGAGAATGAAGAATGTGTAAGGGGCAGCATGTCTGCCGATAACCGTTGTGGAATGGTGCACGAAGTCCCGTGCCAGGTCTTGCTGCTTCATGAGAACACACAGTCCCATACAGCAAATGTCGTAAAGCAGACGTTACATGAACTCTAGTGGGAGATACTCGCGCACCGGACTTTTAGTCCTTATCCCTTCCCATGAGATTATCGCGCCTTTGATCTGTTAAAAAAGGCCGCAAATGGTCGATGATTCTTGTCAGACGAGGTTCTGCAGCATGCACTTACAGACTTTTCCACGCAGCACGACACAGTGGTATACCAAATGGGTATCTTCAAACCGGTGCGCCGGTGGGATGAGGGCCTCAGTGCTCACGGGGATTTTGCTGATTGGTATGCTCGTTCTGGATTGTACGGCCTTGATACAGAAACTTTTTGATCGCCGTTTATAGTAGGGAGATGACAACGATAACTCTGGTGGAGCACAGGTCGACAGCCGATGGTCAACTCTGTCGCCTGCGCAGTTTTCAGGACGAGAATTCGTTTTTGAGCAGCGGTCACGTTATTTAGCGTGAGCCTTACGCACTCCTACCCGGAACAATGTTAAACAGGACAGGCTTTATAAATTTTCAGACGTTGATGGAGTACACTTACAACGTGCAAGACATTAAGCAATATCGAAGAGTCATTACAGGAGAGCTAATTTTATATGTCGACTCTGCACCGCACCTATTAGTCAAATCGACCGGTCGGGAACTGCGAGAACTTTTCGACTGCGTTACTGCGGAAGTTGAGGAGTACATGCAGAGCGCTCAAAACGGGCCGGTGTCAGGTGCCGGCTGCGGCTGCTATCTGCAAGATTGATGCACAGATGAATTACCGGCAAGTGGGAACGGCGCGGCCCTGGCCGGCGCGTCCGGGCCCCCGCATGCATGCGGAATGGGCGCCAGTGATTGATCGGATCCGCCGGCGTGATGGATTGAAGGGCCGCCCCTTTCGCACCTTGGTGCGTGTCGCAGTCGGCGCGATGACCCCTAGCCGTAGCCGGGCTGGCCGCCAGATGGTCCGCTCTCTCCATTACCCTCATATTACGGCCGTTATAAAACTGACCCGCACCTCCCCCACTCTGTCATCCATCTTGCCTTCAGTCCGCCACGCAGTCTCGCTTTTATTGTCGTCTGCCGGATGTCACAGAGGCGTTTTGACTCAATTCTCTTACATTATTTCGGGACGTGCTGGCGCACTTCATTTTTACGTCTCCAGCTCTGCAGCACGTGACTGATGAGGACAACTAGCTGTGAAACGACTTTCTTCGAACAGACTCGTAGAACTATTTCAAAGATATTAATTTTACGTTAAATGGCTACATTGTCAGAAAAGGCCGCTCACAGAATCGCGATTTGAGGGGGTCTTGGTGCTCTGTTCCTGTTTGAATTTCGAACATGGGAAAAAAGTTTTTGGTTTAGCCCGAAAAGTGCTCATTTGCATAGCAATTCAAACATCTCTCATACCGTAGCTACGTTACAGTACATTAAGCAAGGCTCGAACGACCAACCGGATCTGGTACCCTGGCAAATTGTACTAATCGATTAATTCCTGTTTCAAAATATTTTATTGGGCTGAAACAACTGCTCGCCTAATGGCACCATTTGTATGTGCACCATTCGGATTTTACGTGCAAAAACAGTCACCTAAAATAACTCCGGACTGAAGCTGGACTAAAGGTCCTTTGTGGTGGTCTAACGTAAGTTTTAACGGTCTGAGAAAATCTCGCTTCGTTTAGATTTTATGTGCAGAAAACACTTATTCCTCGGACGCTTTTGAAGTGCACAACTTCTATACTTTAAACTTGTACGAATCGAATCAAACTTGGCACGAAAGTAGGTAAATGGATAACGTCGCAACGAAATCTTTTGGTCCAATAATCTTTACCGGTCGTCGATAAGAGACGGTTCAAAGTCCAGGTAGTTATTGTACATAAAATTCTTTCGCACGAGAACTACATGCGAGAAGTTGTTTGAACTGAATCAAATAAGCGAAAAACACATTCTTCCAATGAAATTGAAAACTCTTTTTCATAAATGTAGCTTCATTCGGATTTTAGTACAAATAACAAGTTTTTCTGAACTTTTCTTCTACGCCTGTTACTTCTATAACTCAGTTTTGTGCTAACCTGTTGAAATTTTGCAAGAAGGTAAATTGCACATTTAATTAAAGGTCGTCCTATTGTTTTGTGAGAAGTCTGGCCGTTGCCAGGATACAAGCAGCATGTTTCGAAAAACAATAAAAAAGAACCTACACGATGTTAGCCGTCGCCTGAATCAACAAAAATCTACTTGGGTTCCTAAGGTTTGACTGTCTACTATAAAATTATGGTACAGTAAAAGTTGGGAGTCAGAATGAAAAATTCTCCCAGCGTAGAAAGGAAAGGTGAATATGTCCTGTACAGAGTTTCGGATGTAATAAAGGGAACTGGTTTGTCGCTTTGACTGGCAGCTTCAAAGACGTTTAAATCAAAACGTCTTGAGATATTTGTCCTGTTTTAAAAGGTTAACCCTTCATCCCCAGGGCAGTGAGTTCTCTTGAACTCAACATGTGTCAGTAGTGCAGGAAAAAATACCCTCTACAAAGTGAGATCCATTTATAGTAGGAAGTATCCAAGAGTGGGGGTCAACCTGTATTAGAAAGTATTCCAGAGTGGGGATGCATGTGCAAGTTCCATGTTGGATAACATACAACAGTGTCAGAGACGTTCTCTCTTAGAGGTATTACAATATAGAGATTGCTTTGATTTTACAGTATGACTGTTTTTAAAGAAAAGACATAATGTAGTATTTGTAAATATGCAATGTTTGTGATAATTTCACATGTGACAATTACTTTTCTGTGTGCGTGTGCGTGCGCGTGCGTGCGCGTGCGTACGCGTGCGTGTTCGTGCGTACGCGTGCGTACGCGTGCGTGTACGTGCGTACGCGTGCGTGTATGGGCGTGTACGTGCGTGTACATGCGTACGCGTGCGTTTACGTGCGTGTACGTGCGTATGTGTACGTGCATACGCGTGCGTGTATGTGTGTACGCGTGTGTACGCGTGCGTGTACGTGCGTACGTGTGCGTGTACGTGCGTGTACGTGCGTGTACGTGCGTACGCGTGCGTGCGCGTGCGCGCGCGTGCGTGCGCGCGCGTGTGCGTACGTGCGCATGCGTGCGCGTACGTGCGCGTACGTGCGCGTGTACGTGCGCGTGCGCGTGCGCGTGTACGTGCGCGTGCGCGTGCGCGTGCGCGTGTACGTGCGCGTGCGCGTGCGCGTGCGCGTGTACGTGCGCGTGCGCGTGTACGTGCGCGAGCGCTTGTACGTGCGTGTGCGCGTGAACGTGCGTGTGCGCGTGAACGTGCGTGTGCGCGTGAACGTGCGTGTGCGCGTGTACGTGCGTGTGCGCGTGTACGTGCGTGTGCGTGTGTACGTGCGTGTGCGCGTGCGCGGTGCTTTGCACAATACGGTGATGTACAAATTATGTAAGTGCTACCCCAGATCAAATACAATCCTGCAACTTTGCAACAAAATCGTGTGGTATTTTCGGTATAAGTACCATAACCACTTAACCTCACATATTTATTTACTCTGTATTTCGTCGTTTGGTGTTTAGTTATGTTCAGATAGGGCGCTTCTAACACTGTTTTCTACCGTAAGGCACCAACACAGCAAGAATATTTCGCCACAGTAGAAGAATAATAATCGAAAACGACGATTATGTGAAGTGAATCTTGGAAATCATGTGAACAGCCGTCTGATGATGAACTTGCTAGTTCGAAAACGGTTACAGCGTTATTTACTTATATAAATAGCAGTATTAATAGTGGCTGGTTGTTGTTTTCTTCTTTGTAAGAATCAACCTACATTTATTCTCCTTTCGTCTATTTTTAGGAGATCAGTTTCCGCATCTTTAGAACAGTTCTGGTATAGCCGCAGCCTTAGAGAACTCTAGTATGGTACCTCCGTGGGCTTTCTTTCCCAGTGTTCTGCGTGAAGTCCAACAGAAATAGTTAAATTGATATAACTTATTTTGTATTTCATTGTTCGTCCTGTATCTATTTAAAATATTTTAACATGGTTTATGACCTGCGTTCAAATTCAGTCTGAACTCACATGGGCTGGTTCCTCCTCAGGGAGTGCTGCCCTACCGTTGGCGAGGAGTTTGTGCGTTCTGCTGTGTTGGCGCAGGGAAGCCAACTGTCCTAGAGGAGACAACCTCGATGAAAAACTGGGATGTACACCCTCAAAACCTGTAGAGATAGCTGTAATGAAATCACCCATCTAAGAGAGACAGCCCTAAAAGTTAAACGGATGTGCTGGGATACTTGAAGGCGGCAGACTCCCCACCTACCTACCAGACTACTGGTCGGTATCCTGTAAAGACAAATTATAATATAACTCAGAATATCCACACGAAAGTAAAGATGCAAAATATTCAAAAAGCTTTAAAAGTTGTCACATTAGAAATCGGAGTAATTACTTTTCAGCGCGCCCTCGTAGAAAAAAAGAAAGGAATTAACCAAAACATTTATATAGAGCATATCCTGTTACTCCTGTGCAGTGTGGACTCCGAGGACACAAGAAAGGAAAAAATATAGAACTAATTAGCACATGAATGTTAGAGGAACCACAAAAAAAATTGGATTGAAAGTAAGTTTTACGAATAAATACAAAGACATTAAAGGAAAAAGGACAGTCGAATGATACACAGAAGAACAAAATTTATCGGACTTAGGAAACGGCTGCCAAATCGCCTCACAGAGGAGATCAAGAACGCAGCAGTTGCGACAGAAACCCTAAATGAACAGCAACGATCTCAACAATTCAAATGGAAGATACCTCGTTCTGGAGAAGAAACATCCGCAGAAGATTACACCAATATAGTTCATGGAAGATTTTGTATGTGAGATCTATACCAAAAGAAAAACACACTACCAGACTCGTACACTATGAATTTATTCGTCAGTGGTGACATTCAACGAAAGATTACACTCTAGTCTGTACCTGTATACAGGAAAAGATACTGAGACATTGACGATATTGATAACGGCCAAGAATTTTTCGCTGGATGGTTTACCCTACGGTTTCAGAGAGATTTCATCTGAGGTGGACGTCGAAGCCCATCGAGACAAATCTTCCCCAATCATTCTGGTCAACCGGAAAAGCTGAACGACGAATAATTATTTACCGTAGCTGGGCGCTCATGTTTCTAGCATTCGTCTGACAACCAAGGGAACTCTCGTGGAAACCTTCGTTTCAGCTAGGTGATTAATACATTAATTTATTTCTGGAATAAACTTGTTGCTCTAGATAAATGTGTGTGTGTGTGTGTGTGTGTGTGTGTGTGTGAGCCTCCTTTTCTTTTTGCTTCTTTTCTTCCATACTCATTACAACAGGCATAAAAGTTAATCTTTTCGGCTGAATCTTATGAGTTGAGCAAAGGGATTCCCAATATAAATTTCTTGGCAGCTCGAAAATGCCTGTGGCATTTCTAATCTTCTTAAAAACTGAATCCAATTTCTTCCTTAGCATGTCGTGGCTTTTCTCTCCTTCGTTCTCTACAGAGTCTACTTGCAGTCCGAGTAGCCCTTTCTCCTGTTTTCTTCGTCTTCCCTTGTGTTCTTCCTTAGTTTGTGGTGGTCGTTCCCAATCGTACGGTCCTCAGCCTCTATCTCCGAGGTACTTTTTCAGTCCTCGCTCTCACACATTTACCCCACCGCATCTTCACAGATTACGTTACGCCTAGCGTCTCCTTCGGACTCATATTATTACATGCTTCTTAGAGTAACTACAGTGTGAAATGGCGACTTCTTTCTCATATACAGTGTTTTTTTATCCAGTCTCTAATTCAACTTGTAGATTGGGCTGTTTGAAATCTTGCCTAGGTCCTCTACTCGCTAAGGACAAAAAAGTTATCATGTGTGAACTTTGCCATAATTTAACGGTTTAATTTAATTTGACTTAATTTATTTTCAGTTACAAATAAATGACGTGAATGTAAAAATACCGTCAGATTTATGACATCGAGATATATTTCTTACAACTTGTCAGTGACTGAATTTTTTTTGTGTGTGTGTTTCGTTTCAAAACAACTGCGTCATAACTAAATTCGCATTACCTCCGATACTTAATGTATAAAGTCCAGTTCTTTGCTAATACTCTCTGTTCCTTTAAAATAAATATTTTTATTTACGCCAATTAACGTTCAATAACGATGTATTAGTAATAATTTATTATACGTAGATATTGCAATCTCAGTTCCTCCATCGTAATTAAGAACATTTTACAGATACTAATTTCTGTCACCTATTTCCTAATACATAAAATCTTTTCAATTTCATTTCGAGGGCTATCTGAAAACATAAAGAGACAAATCTGTGTCTTTAATCAGGCTGAAACTTTAGATTTACAGTAGAACTGTGACCTTGACACCGACCGGTTGCTTATGGAAACACTTCAGAAACCTTACGCCACAGTGGCAAAATTTTAGAAGTTTCCTGTTTTTAACATTTCAAGACATCTTTTTGTTTGCAATATTAATTTTTAATCCCCCGTTACAAATCCGAATTCCTAATGAATTGGTTTTCCTGAACGATGTCGGTAAATAACAAGGCCCCTTACTTTCCAATACTTTTTTCTATCGAATCTCCAGTTGATCCAACTTTTGAAGGAAACAGTATCTATATTTTCAGCGAGTAAGATCGAAATACGGTTCCTGCTCTCAATCATCTCATGAATCTCAAAATAGCAGACACTTCGATAAGTGTTTGCAACATACAGAATCAAGTAACGCTGTTCAACAGTGGAAAGGCACCTGGATCAGATGAAGTGATTATGGGAAATTACATGCTCATCTCCTGGTAGGAGTTTATCGTAGGGCACTGAAGGACTGCAGCATTCAGAGATCGGATGTAGAGGTCGTTACTCTATGATACGGGATGTAATTTTTTGCTATGACATCACGAGTGTCCCAAAATCATGTCAACAACCAGAATTCGTGACGTCATCAACATGGGGGATTGTGGGAACTTTGATGGAATTAAAGATGGAACTGGTGGGAAATATTTCTTCAACCAATCATGGTGACAGTTAAAATTAATTAAGATCACAGACATTTTCTAACAATAAGTAGCTTTCGCCGTCTACATCGATACTCCACAATGTACCATACAGCGTGTGGCGGAGGACACCCCTTACCATTACTAGTCATTTCTTTTCCAATTCCAATCGTTAACAGAGCGAACGTAAAACGACTGTCTATGTGCCTCCGTATGAGCCCTAATTTCTCGTATATTTTCTTTCTTGTCCTTTGTCGTGATGTATGTTGGAAGCAGTAGGATCGTTCTGCAGTCAGCATCAAATGACAGTTCTTTTAATTTTCTCAATAGTGTTTCCTCGAAAATAATGTCGCCTTCCCTCCAGGGATTCGCATTCGAATTCCTGAAGCATGTCCGTAAACATGCTTTTTATTCGAACGTACCAGTAACGAATCTAGCAGCGCGCCTCTGAATTGCTTCGATGTCTTCCTTTAATTCGACCTATTACGGATCTCAAACGCTCGAGCAGTACTCAAGAATAGGTTGCACTAGCGTCCTAGATGCGCCCTCCTTTACGGGTGAACTACACCTTCCGAGAATTCCCCTTTCCTACCACAGTTCTAGAATGCTCGTTCCTTTTTACGTCACTTTGCAATGTTACGCCCAGATATTTAAACGGCGTGACTGTATCAAACAGGACACTACTAATGCTGTATACGAAGATTATGAGTTTGTTTTTGGTACTTACCGGCGTTAACTTACATTTTTCTACATTTAGAGCTAGCTGCCATTCATCAGACCAACTACAAGTAGTGTCTAGGTCATCCTGCATCCTCCTACAGTCACTCAACTCCTGCACCTTACCGTACGCAACAGCGTCATCAGCAAACAATCGCAGATTGCTACCCACCCAGTCAGCTAAATCATTTTTGTTTACAGAGAATAACAACGGTTCTACCACACTTCCCTGGGACACTCTTGATGATACACTTGTCTCTGATGAATACTCGCCGTTGAGGACAATATACAGAATTTTATAACTTAAGAAGACGTGGAGTCAGTCAGATATGTGTCAACCTATTCCACATGCTCGTACCTTCCTTAACAGTCTGCAATGGGGCACCGTGTCAAACGCTTTCTGGAAATCTGTAAGTATGGGATCTGCCTGTTGCCCTTCATCCACACTTCGCAGTATATCATGTCAGGAAAGGGCAATGTGAATTTTGCACTGACGATGCTTTCTAAAACCATGCTGATTCGTGGACATAAGATTCTCGGTCTCAAGAAAATTAATTATATTCGAACAAAAAATGTGATCAAGGGTTCTGCAGAAGATCTATGTTAGGGATATTGGTCTGTAATTTTTCCGTCCATTCTTTTGCCATTCTTATGTACAGGAGTAACTTGTGCTTTTTTCCAGTCTCTTGGGACTTTACACTAGGCGAGCGATTAGCGATAAATGCAAGTTATAATAGATTTTTTTATAAACAAATCTTCTTCTACCGCCGGCCGCGGTGGCCGAGCGGTTCTAGGCGCTTCAGTCAGGACCTACGCGACTGCTACGGTCGCAGGTTCGAATCCTGCCTCGGGCGTAGATATGTGTGATGTCCTTAGGTTAGTTAGGTTTAAGTAGTTCTAAGTTCTAGGGGACTGATGACGTCAGATGTTAAGTCCCATAGTGCTCGGAGCCATTTGAACCATTTTTTTTCTTATTCTACCAGTCACGATATTCTTTATTTACTCTTCGCACTACGAGTATCGGGTAATGATTCCCATTTACAAGTGCATTTTTTAGTGTATTAAGCCATTTCTATTGATGTTGTCAATGTGTGAGAGTCTGCTTCATGTCGTTGACTTTTACTGCAATACATATGAAACACGCTGTTTATTAGTTCGTTATCGATTCTCATATTGCAGTAAAAGTCAACGAAATGAAACAGTCTCTCACACATTTACAACAGCAATAGAAGTGGCATAATACACACAAAAATCTCACTTGAAAATGGGAATAATTTCCCGAAACGTGCCGTGCGAGTGGTAAACAAAAACGTGACTGGTAGCAGAAGATTTATTTATAAACAAACCTATCGTTTTCACAGGCACAGGCTTTCCAAAATCATTTTAATGGCTCGAATCAAATGCAAGCTACGTAAGGGGCCAATGCTGTAGAGTATTCTTTTGAAAACCAAAATGGGATTCCATCCGGACCTGATGACTTATTTGTTTCTATCTCCTTCAGCTGTTTGCCTACGCGAGGGATGCCTATTACTAGGACATACGGGAGTCTGTTCTAGGGTCACACAACGGTACGATTGTACGATTTCCTGCCTAATCAACTTCTTAAACGTGAAATATAAAACTTGGGCTTTCGTACTGCTGTCTTCAACGGTGAAACCAGACTGGTCAACAAGGGACTGGATGGAAAATTTATACCTGCTTAGTGATCTTGCAAGGACCAAAATTTTCTCAGATTCTCTCCCAGATCTTACGCTAAGGTATGACGACTGTAATTGTTGTATGCTTCACTCATAGATCTTTTCACAGAATCAAGAATCTCTGCTAATCACTGTTTGTCGTCATTTGAGCGTTGTCTTTTGGACCCAGAGTGTAACATACTCTGGTTCATCAGCATATTCCGAATCTCAACTGTTAAATCATGGTAGGTCTTTTCTGTCCGTAATCCACTTACTAAGCACATAATTCACAAGAACACTATTTACAATCAGCTTAAACTTTTCCCTTAATTCCTCCATTTCCATCTTCCTGGAACTAAGTGATGTCAGTTCCCTTTAAGTGAGATGCTAACAACTGCTTATTTTCTATTTCTACCGGAAAAACTCTTCTGGCCTACTTAAATGATTTATTAACTTTCGTAGTCCTAGTTGGTATAATGACACCATGATCGTTAATCCCAGCTTCTATACTGACTTCGTCGATAAGATTCGGCCTAATTGTACACTGCTGGCCACCGTAAATGCAACACCAAGAAAGACAAGAGGTAGCACAACACAATTTATTTTGTAGATAACATTTTGACCAAGCATCAAATGATTACGTTTACAGACGTCTGTGACATGTGGTTCCTGCCAGAATCAGTAGCCAGAGTAGCCGCCATTGTTGGAGATCACCGCTGCCACACGTCTTGGCATTGAGTCAAAGAGACGTTGGATGTGTTCCTGGGGTACAGGAGCACAAGCAGCTTCCACACGTTGCCAAATATCATCTGGTGTGGCAGCTGGGGATGTAATCTGGGTCACTCTTTGAGCACCCATGGACCACATGTTTTCTATCGGCGAAAGATCCGGAGAGCGAGCCGGCCAGGGAAGCAATTCAATCTGGTTATTTACGAAGAACCTTTGGACAATGCGTGCCACGTGTGGTCGCGCATTATCCTGTTGAAATATGGCTGTGGCCGAGCCCTGAAGGTAAGGAAGGACAACTGGCTCCAGCACCTCGGATATGTAGCGCCGGCTATTTAAAGTACCGGCAATGCGTACTAGAGGCGTGCGAGAGTAATATCCAATACCGCCCCATACCATAACACCCGGTGCAAGACCAGTGTGGCGGTGCATAATGCAGGTGTCCAGCATCCTCTCTCCACGGTGTCTCCACACTCGAATCCGACCATCGTGGTGCTGCAGACAGAAGCGTGCCTCGTCAGAAAAGACGTCATTCCATTCTGCCGTCCACATCCGTCTGTCATCACACCATTGGCGACGGAGACGTCTGCGGTTCTGCGTCAATGGCAGACGAAGCAATGGACGTCTTGCGGACTGACCACTCTGCTGTAAACGGCGTCGAATGGTACGCGCAGACACTGGATGATGCGTTACAGACGCAATGTGCTGTGCTATGGTTCGGGATGTCACTGAGCGATCCGTCACTGCCATACGCACAATTTGCCTATCAGCACGTGCAGTGGTGCACCCAGGTGAATGCGATCGACCACGTCGGTCCATCGTACCCTCCTGCATCCAACGGTCACATATCCGCTTTACAGTTGTTTGGTTTCGTCCAACACGACTAGCGATTTCTCTGTATGATAATCCACAATCTCGGTAAGCCACTATCCTTCCTCTGTCGAACTCGGATACTTGATCAAACGATGTTCGCTGTTGTCTACGAGGCATAACTGATCGTCTTGTGAAACAACCACAAGGTAAACACACGTGCCGAACGTACACTCGTCGAAATCGCCAAGCCTTAAATGGCGCTATGAGGTGGCGCCACAGGCGCGCGTGATGTGCGTCTGCGCTGAAATTCTAATCAGTTGCATATCTCATCTCTGCAAACTCATGGTGTAAATTTCACTTGATTCGGATGCTTCCTTCAGGGTGTTGCATTTACGGTGGCCAGCAGTGTAGGTGCAAGGTCTATGATTCTTCCATTGCCTGTGGCTACCGAACTAATTTTTCATGAGAGTTTTCGGGAAACCTCTTCGAAAGTACTTCGCACGACTGTCTGTATCTGCCCCTGCTATGAGTCCATAGACATCCCAGTCTATACTTGGTAGTTTAAGGCCGACTCCAACTAGTGTGGCATGGTCTGAGTATTTAAGCACTACCGTCTGTAAACTTTCTTTGAATAAATCTTGAACTTTCACAGCAGAATTGGATGGCCAATAAAACATCCAACAATAAATTAACTTGTTGTGACCTAGACCAGTTATAGGCGACCATATAACTTTGTCACAAGCAATTTCGACCTCAATAAACACAATATTTTTGTCAACTGCACTATGGCTTCTAATCCGTCTTTCCGGTATACGTCCCAAGACTCTCTAAATACCTTAGAGTTTTCCACTTCTCGGTCCAGCCAGCTCTCGGTCCCGAGAACAGTTTGAGCGCAAGAACTTCCCTGGACGGCGGTAAATTCAGGAAATTTGTTGCGAATACTTCAATTCACTGACAAAATTTTAACCAGCGGGATGTCTTTACTCTGAAAGCGGTCTGACTTCCCTTGCTGCGTATCGACTGGCGAGTGTTCATTACAGTACCTCAAACTGCCGCATAGCCCCTAAAGCCCTCATGTGAACTCTCTTGCATGATGGATAGTCCCTGGTGGACGAAATTGAGCTTCGACTAGAGAGATCTATGTTAACTCCGAAAATTCACTATAACTCCCTCTGGTCCGCTGCTCTCTCGAAGTATCTGGAAATAATTCGAGGTATCAAGACTCAGCGACTCGGGGTTTTTTCTACAGCTCAACTTTTCTCCATAAATTCCTCTGAGTAGATTTCATATATCTAACTAACATCGAAAAGGTAAGTACAAGTAGTCTAAACATTTTCACCCAGAACAAGTGCATTGTGTCTCTATTTAATGCTGATGCACCAAAAACTAATGAACTAACATAGGAGTGAAAACCCCCTTCAGTGAGAATTCTGTTTTAACGTTTACTTGTACTTCTCCATAGTAAGTTCACAGATCGAAATATGCATAAAATTACAGGTTATGAAATAGTGGCGAGAGACGAGCTTTTGACGTGAGAATAGCATATTTACTTTTATAGCTCTCGCTGAGAGGTGGACTTTAAGCTGTAAGTTAGCTTTTCAGTACTGCCCATGTGCGTTTTACAATATGGCATATGTCTCGTATTACACCAAGTGGATATCAGCAGAACAGGGCATGCCAGAAAAAGGAAAACTCTCACCAATGGCTGCCCGCCTGCCTTGTGTCAGTTGACCATCACGATAAAGAAAGTCAGATGTGAATAATAAATAACTTGAAGGCTGATTGTGCCTTACACCAGCTATGGTGCAGAAATCGAAATCAGCATGCAAGCAAGTGCTGCTTTACATAATATTTGAATAAATGCTTTTGGACATGGTGCAAATATACAGAGCGTTCTGGTACTTTTTGTGTACGACGTAAAGAACTTTGATGTAGTGCCAGTTACAATGTTTGCATAATTCTCGCTAAATACTTTTGAATATAGCGGAAAAAAATGTAAGATCATTCGCATACTTCTACTCCCGTCTGTTCAAGTCTCCTCGAATTAGCAAATAATGTAAGTCTAGTAAATACCATTACTACTAATAAAATTTGTATTTTGCTTATCAGCTGCTTGTTACTGTCAAAAAAACAACGGCTTTCTGTGGCTGAGGTTGCTCATTAATAGGTTTCCTTTTTTATGGGAAATTGCCAAGGATTCGGAACCACAGACAATCAACTTGTTTCAAAGCAATTTGCAATTTGGATACTGGGTGGGGCTCTGAGCAGAGTAATTGCTTCTGTCGATTTCATTTTAGAGTGGACAACGGCCTGCTATGACTTAGATATAACTTGAATAAAACGGTTAATGGAAAATCATCGCCATTGAAGTACATCCTATAAGGAGAATGTAATTTTTTGCCTTTTTTGTAGATTTCAAAAATCAGTTTATTATTATTCAGGGGAGAGGGAGTCAGTTCACAGGTTGTGTACAGCGGAAACCACCAAAGACTATATTTAAATGTTACTGATTTTTTAAAACAAAAGCGACGGAACGTGGTACTCCCCTTCTGATCTCCACTTCTTCTTGTGTTCTCTATCGAATAGAGGTATATGTAATTGCTCTTTGTAATCCGTAATTATTATTGAATAATAACAGTTAACTTCATACTTACCAGGTGTTTGCAAATCATTTGTGGAATCGTTTAGTTGGTCACATGAATTTGTTGTCAATTGCTTTATGTTTCAAACAGATACGTATCATAAATGATAGTTAATTTAAACCCTCAGCTGTCGACAGATGTTGTTGATACACGTTGATGGGGACAGCTGAACCTGGGATTTCCCTTGCACGCTTCCTGTGGGACCCACATTCCCAACTGTCCACAGTCTACATATGTAATGTACCTAATAGATATTTGTCCATCCACTCATTAATCGCGCACACTAAGGTGACGATTCCCGTAAGAGTTCGGGCAACCTGTGCGCATTGGTACAGACGAAGGTCAATGGCTGGGTAGCCTTTAACTGTATATAGGACGATAGTAACAGTTCTCGAAAGAACAGATACCATTGATAACTGTCCAGCTTCTCTAGAATAAATGATAATTAACTGAAACCGTCAGATGCCGACAGGCGTTGTTGATATACCAAATATCTATTAGGTACATTACGTATGTAGACTGTGGACAGTTGGTAACGTGGGTCTCACGGGGAGCGTGCAAGGGATAAGTCCCTGCAGACGCTCTGTTCATCTGTGTCCTCGGTGGCTCAGATTCAGATGGACAGAGCGTCTGCCAAGTAAGCAGAAGATCCTGGGTTCGAGTCCCGGTCCTAGCACACATTTTCAGCTGCCCCCATCGAGGTGTATCAAAAACACCTGTCGGCAGTTCACGGTTTCAATTAATTATCATTTATTCTACAGAAACTGCACGTTCATCAGTGGTATCTGTTCTTTCGAACAGTTACTATCGTGATATAAATACTTATCAGTATTGTGCTGTCAGTCATTTAAATATTGCTTACATACAAAGACGAATCGGCACATCTTTGCTTGAAGTGCGAACTGGTATTTGTCACCACATTTTTAAGTGGAATTTAATACACTATCCTCCCAGTCAAACAATGCTTTCCAACGAGGAAGAAGTACAATAGCCACCATCGTCTGATACATGATGCGATAGCAATAGTATGATAAACAATCCAGTTAGGTTCAAAGCAGTAATTTAACTTTTATGTGATGTATGTTACATTGATAACTGCATTGTGCCATGGCGCTTATAACGTGTTTTTGCCAAGGCAAACCATTCTTAAATGCAATTCATACTTTTTTATGACATTCAGATATTTTTTCCCAAATTTTATTCTAACAGTATAGAAATCACTACAGAATTGGCTCAGCCTGTGGGTAACTGGAATCGGTATTGAATGGTCACATTCAGTTATTCCATAGTAGTCATGTGTCTTTGCGAAGGGTTTTGAAAAAGTGAACAGAAAGACTTGGTCCCAGAATATGAGGAACATAAATGGGTTATTCGCAAAGTAGGAAACGATCAGTCGCCTAATGGAAACCACACTGAAAATCCGATGACGTTTTGCACAGTGTGATGGGCAGTGTCTCTAGTACGCCCATCGATCACGTTACGTCTTTCGTTTTAGTTCTGAGAACATAGGGAGCACATAACTAGAACAATAGTGTCTCCCGCCAAGTACGAGGGCTTGTTGAGAAGTTTCGCCTGAAGCTATGCAACTGGCATTACATAATTGTCGTGCGTTTTCATCTCCAAGACAATTCTCAGCCGCATTCTGCAGGGGCAATGAAGATGCTCGTACATCGTTTTTAATTGGAATGTTTGATTACCCATAACACAGCCCGTAATTGTCTCCCTCAGTTTCATCTCTGCTCACATTAACCACTAGATATGAGGACAACATTTTGCCACGGACAACGAGCTGTAGGCCAGCGTAGAGAAATGGCGTAAAGCACTGGCAGCTGCCCTCTGTAACGAGGGTATTGGAAAATCGGTACAACGCTACGACAAACGTCTAAGTCGGGTCGGTGACTATGGAGATAATTAGCTGGAAGTTATAGCTAAGTGTTACAAATAAAACAGTTTTGATTTTCACTGTGTTTTCCATTTCGCGACCTGTAGTTCCTTGCTTTCCGAATAGCCCGCATAATATTCAGGACAAGGGTTACTAATGTATGTTGACCAATAAGAACCAGTGACTGCTGATTTAAATATGAAGTCCTTGGAACAGTGGTGTCGTGACCGTTACTTAAAAGAATCCCCAGATGATATCAGTGAGCGTGATGTACATTGTTGTTGACCAAAGCAATTAACCCACGTAAGCCTTTTTTGTCACTCCTCCTACAATGGTTCTTGTTCGAAACACACAGGAGTAGCCAAAGAGATACAAAAAATATATTATTTAATGCTATAAACTGCACTTTATTACTGTTATTAATTAGTTTATTCGGGTTCGGGAAAAGCAGGATTAAACCTCTATTAGGATCTTAAACAATTTCACCAAGATGAAGTGGCCATTTAGGGTCAGCCTTTACACATATTACAAAGTAATGGAGAGATATATGTTAATTAAGTTTTTGTATTTGCGTCATGATGCAACTAATCCTATAGTGTGTAGCGCACACTTCCCTTTGAGATATATTTATTTCATTTTTATATAAGGTGCCAAAATTGTGGGTTCTACAGTTACATTTTAATATTTATTTGCAACTGGGGCTCGTATTTATAAGCTAGAATAGACGATTTGCTCTAATGCTACAGGTTTTCTACACTTTAGTATGTTTGTGCTCTGTCTATTACCCTAGGTCATAGTTGCTGAACGCACTATATTGTCGTGGGAAGATTTTGTGGTGGTCATTATTTCAAGTTCGGTACGTTCTTAGGCATTCATCAGTCAGCTAAGGCGAAACACAATTGTCAGCATTGTGTAAATATGCTAAATATATACAGAGATGCATAACTGAGGTAAATAACGTAGTATGTTAAATATTGTGTACCGTCTAGCAGCCTTGCTCAACAATGTTTTTGGTTTATTTTCTAACAATCTATTTGAATGATATTGGTGAATAAAGTTGTCAAAAATCTGATCTAATACTGCTAACGATTGAACACTGATGCACAGACTTTCATAAAGTCATTGTTAGACATGTGTTAAACAAACGCTCAAGTAAGCCCAAAATTCAATTGCCATTTATTTCGGTCAGTGTGAAAATTGCAAATATTGTCAGGATCTATGTAAAGTACTGTCCAAAAACGGGCGAATACCTGCAGCTGAACGGTCTCTAATCCAGAAGCGCTGCTCCTTTACTCGTATGAGTAATGGACATCGCACATCATGTGAACAATGCACGCGATCAACCCAGATTAAATAACGTTATTAAGAATTTGATCTCTGCTTGGAAACGACTGCTGAATGTTTAGTATTTTTCTGAAGATGTTTAGCAGATTTCGACAACAAATATTTTTAATATCTTTATTTTTCTTCAATTGGGGACGCTACGTTATGCTAGCGTTCTTCTCAACTATTCTTTGCTGTGCTATGCTATGTTGCGCTATGCTAAGCTTCGTTATATCGAAGCAGAGCTGACGGTCTGTCTGAGGTGCTTCACAATGTGTTACAGTCTGGTAGAAGCTGTTTAGTTGGTTGTGCTCATTATTGCTGTGGGGTGGTACAGCACTGTGATGGGTACGTAATCCGTTGTTCATCAGGGCTGAACGACGTTGTTAGGCAGATATTGTGGTTTATCGGTGTACGAGTGATGTTGTATTTGCCATTGCGGTTTGTTACGATGTTGTCCTTTTTAGTTGTGCCTCTTCCGTCATGTTTGTGCCGCGTATTGGACCAGTGTAGTGTTTCTCCTATCATGAGCTCGTATTTTGTCAAACTATGTGTGATAAGGTAGCTGTGTGTAGCATAAGTGGAGGGTTTTATTTCGATCCCAATACGCTCCCTTGTTCGTCTCTTGTTCAAAATAGTATTAATTTTGGATTTTCCTACTCTTGACATATTGTAGATGTGTGTCATTCAAGTAATATAAAGGATTGTGATTGTTAATCGTAAATTAATTTGTGAAGATCGCCACTGCTTGATTTATTTTAAGTATAAACTGCACTGGTTGATTATATAACAAGTGGTGGGACAAATGTGAGAGGTATTGATGGAGGTTTGCCGCTAGTTAACTTTGTTAAAGTTTAGTGCACAAGTTGCACTAACGTTACGTAAAGAAGGAAGGAAAATAATTGTTTAATATCCCGTCGACATCGTGGTCATTGGTGACGGAGCAGAAGGTCACTGATTCAAGGATCTAGAAGGAAATCGGCCGTGCCCTTTTAAAGGAACCATCCTAGTATTAGCCTGTTGCTATTTAAGGGAAACACAGAAAAGGTAAATCGCAATGGCCGGACATATATTTTTAGCTGTCGTCCTCCCGAATACGAGTCCAGTTTGTGAACCACTGCGCCACCTCGCTCGGTGAAGGCAATTAATATATGTTTGGGTTTAGAGTTGTGAGACGAAGAGTGGTTTTAAAGAAAGTAGAGAAGTAACTTGTAAATGTCTTTAGTGGTTAGCAAGGAGAAAGATTCGTTTCCCTGTTGGCAAGTGTGATAAAATGCAGACGGCTGCAAAAATGTTTTGTAATAGACGACTGTAAGAATGCTTCCACCATGAGCAGTCATATGACTGTGTATTTATTAAGACAGGTTGACTCTGATTACGTCCAGTGAAACCACCAGCACACTCCACCCACACCCGCTAGTGGCACAATGAAAAGGAATACCACTTAAGACCAATTGTATTGTTTCATAACGTCAATAGTACGTGACTTAATCTGTACCTTTACGTGATTTCATTCGTGCATTGCTTCAAGGTATTCCTCAGTAATTAACGCAAAATAAGAATGTTTCTAGGGAGCATGTGACACCACTGCACCATTACTGTATGGCAGTTTCTATATCGAGAAGAATATAGTAGTATATCTGCCTACTGTCTCCGTACTTCATGTTTTACGACACCTGGCCTGTGCAGGCAGGAGGCACGTTCCAGGGAGTGGCCCGACGAAGAGTGAGCACCACACACCGGCCGGCGCACAGTGGGGAAACAATGGCTGCCGCCGGCAATGAAAAGGCGGCAGCGACGGAGCTGAATCCAGGGAGGAGAAAGAAGGCCGGCCTCTTTCGCAGGTAGGCTGGCAGGCACTCAGTGATTAATTTAAGTCACACTCGGGGATTCTCCGGGCCGCCTTCCACCGGAGCAGAGGAAGAAATTGGCAAGCAGCGGTGCGGAATGAGATGAAAGACCGACGAAGAAGGCTTTCCCCGTTCAATTACTTAAAAATGGCTGCAATACCCTAATAGGATTGGGGCGCTTCCCTACTCCTGTGTTTTTAACCGTCTCTCCGAGAACGGGGAACGTAATTCACAAAGATCGTTGTAATTAATTTCGTCACTGGGAGATTATGCCGAGTACAGGACCCATCGTCGTTGTATTATCAAGCTTTTTAGTCCTCAGGAAGCGTATCAGTGAAGATCAGCATATGCAACTGGTGAATATTAAGTTTTGGAAGGACCTTATGTACCTACGATTGGTACTGTGTCACGATGACGAGCACTCAGCGCGATCACAGAATTTAACGCTGGTACTTCGTTGTGCAAACGCTGTGTTACAATCTCTCAGTAAAAGGATCGTCCGTGACCCATGGTTGTACAAAAGATACAAGCTCACTTACATTAGTAAGGAACTGATTGTCGTGATGCTTCCTGTCTACAGGAAGTTAAAAATAGTTTAGTCCATGTGTAGCGCCAGGGGAATTAACACGGAAAAATATCTTGAAAAGCGGAAGGGATGATTTCATTCTTGGAGAAAGTCAAATGGGTTTTACTTCAAGGCGGGGTCCATTAATTCATGAAACAGAATAAGTACACAAATTTCAGGAATCATTCTTCCGTACGTATCCCTCCTAGCATACGTCAATTTACAGTGGACGGCTGAAACACGTCCGTACTAAACATAACCGTCCACTGGTACGTCAAAGATGGAACCTGATGAAACTTATCGTAGAGTAAGGATACACTTCTTGTATACTGTCGACACTAATAAGACTCCGAAAAATGTCTCCTTACGAAAGATGCTTTACCATCGAATTAGTAATTGAGGTAAGTAAAACGGAAGATCGCTGGATACATCTGACAAACTTACTGAAACTTTAAGTATTACTTAATATCTTATGTAGTAAGTACACAGCTTATATTAGAAGACAAAAGTAATTTGCGTTTACCAAGTGGCAAGAGAGCGTACTTCAGCTAAGTTTTTCTATGTGATCACAGAACTTTCCGTGGCAATTCAATAAAACTCATAGCTTTTCTCGTGATTTGTTAGGTCAGCTACTTACTCATCAAAACCGCAAATTTGGAACGTGTCTCTGACAGCCTTTCTTGTTTGTCATAAAAATATGAGACCACTTCTTCAGATTTTTCATACCGGTTGTGGTAATTATAAGTGAAAATGTACCACATAATTATTTAATAATTTTTTTAGTGTGCGCGCAGTTTGATTTTTGTGTAAAACTGGCATCTGAAAAGAGCGGCTGGTCTCATCACGTAGCAGACGCTGGAACCTATTGAGGAAGTACAGAAGTGGCTACCATTATAAATACGAAAATGCCGCTGGTCACTTGAGCAGAGCGCCGTGATTCTTGTTAGCCACAGGAGGACTCTTCAGAGTCACAGACCTCCGATCATTGCTCGTCTGAGATCTCGCCTACTAAAATGCATGGTAATTTTTATGTTTGTGTTACTTGGAAGACGTTTGTTAGATGGTGCGTGAATATGTCTTATGGAATAGTATATTTAATTTTCGGCTGATATATTGCAGATACTGTCTAAAGCGTGAACTTTTAAGCATTATCTGAATCCATAGCTGAAATGGTGTTTAACATACCTGCAACAGCTTGGTCAGAAAGAAGTCCAGTATATTGTTCTTCTGTTCACAATATTGTGATGTCACGCACACTTATGATCTGAATCACAGTGCAGCCATCCGCATGTAATTTGAGAAAGATTGGAAAGCAATGCCATTGCTGTTGTTTGGAAACCTGTTGGAATTTGCCTTCTCTAATTTGAGGAAGTGATGAAAATCTGTAATCGAACTACTTCGTCAATGATTTAAATCATTATTTTCGTGAATCCAAATTTATTATCTTAAACGCCGCACCATCTCGTCTGGTCGATCCGCTTTAGGTAGACCCCGATACATTATGAACATACAGAGGGATTCATTTGCTCATTTAACGACCTTGAAACACTTCAGACGCTTCATTAAATTACTTAATGCATAAATTTCACAATAATTAGATAGTTACACTTCAAGTAACACCAAAGGACATGCTGTGGAACGTTTGTCATTCACTAAAACATTAACAACACGATTTCATCATTATTAATATCAAATGTAATTGATGGAATCAGTAATTTCCGAACACCCAGCAGAAATAAAACGTGGGCGACGTATCTCTATCTTGAAGGCATAAATGAGATAATTCATCAGAAACTCAAACTACACCTACATGTAATCATCGAGTTTCTGTCATTGAAAACGTACGGTCAAAGATGGTATTCAATCATCAAATATAACCTCTGCAATTTATTTACCTTAATTTCGAATATTAGCATGTTCACACGAGTTGTCAAACCGAGGTACCTTGCCTTGTAAATCTACGATTTATTGTTGCTCGCTTCAGCAAGTAGAGAATATCGATTTGTCATACACGCAGAAAATAAGTAGAAAATGAGTTGTCATGAAAGCTGCACTTTTTAAACTTTCGTCACGTACGTGAGTACGACTTATTTAATGACATCACTGTTTGGCGATGGCTGTTTCTATACTTATTCCTACTTGTACAAGTTGAACAGAACGCCTCATGGGAAGAAGAATGAAGATTGTTCTTAACGCGTAATTTACATTACTAGTGTGGCATATGCAATTATGGTTTCATCTATTTAAATTCAGAAATTCAGTTCGCGAAGTAATTATTTAAATTTATTACACAGTTTTTATACATCCATCTCACTACTCAAACTACACAATAGTGTCATAGGCAATCTTATTACACTACGTTTTTGTTCTGGGAAAAAGCTGTCCGTAAAAGTTGTCAATGTTCCTGCTAGGCAGTCCACCAACGCCACGCCACATGGTTGTTTGAGATAGCAGACATCTTCAGTTTAGATTTATGTCAGAGATATTTTTCATGCAGTAGGCCATTTTGAAAATGGTCAAATGACATGGCAATGAGGAACTGTCTCTCACAGAGTAGATGAGCATAAAGTTTGATTAAATACTTTGATGGATGTTTATGATTTTACAGTTAGGTTATATTGGCTTCAATATCTCATTGTAACAATGTCTGGGATTACACAGGCCACACTAAAAGTAGTTATATAAATTATCTGAAATCTTTACAGCAAATCAAGAACAGTTGTGTTAATAATACTATCTTCCTCGGTACAAATAATATAATCTGACTGGATAACAATGATATAAGAGTCCATTGAAATTAAGGTGACCACCACCAAAGTTCGAAGTCTACATCTATATGACTACTCTGCAATTCACATTTAAGTGCTTGGCAGAGGGTTCATCGAACCACAATCATACTATCTCTCTACCATTCCACTCCCGAACAGCGAGCGGGAAAAACGAACACCTAAACCTTTCTGTTCGAGCTCTGATTTCTCTAATTTTGTTTTGATGATCATTCCTACCTATGTAGGTTGGGCTCAACAAAATATTTCTGAAGAGAAAGTTGGTGACTGAAATTTCGTAAATAGATCTCGCCGCGACGAAAAACGTCTTTTGCTTTAATGACTTCCATCGCAACTCGCGTATCAGATCTGCCACACTCTCTTCCCTATTACGTGATAATACAAAACGAGCTGCCCTTTTTGCACCCTTTCGCTGTCCTCCGTCAATCCCACCTGGTAAGGATCCCACACCGCGCAGCAATATTCTAACAGAGGACGAACAAGTGTAGTGTAAGCTGTTTCTTTAGTGGACTTGTTGCATCTTCTAAGTGTCCTGCCAATGAAACGCTACCTTTGGCACGCCTTCCCCACAGTATTATCTATGTGGTCTTTCAAACTGAAGTTGTTCGTAATTTTAACACCCAGGTACTTAGTTGAATTGACAGCCTTGAGAATTGTACTATTTATCGATTAATCGAATTCCAACGGATTTATTTTGGAACTCATGTGGATCACCTCACACTTTTCGTTATTTAGCGTTAACTGCCACCTGCCACACCATACAGCAATCTTTTGTAAATCTCTTTGAACCTTACTAGACGGTAAATTACAGCATCATCTGCGAACAACCTAAGAGAACTGCTCAGATTGTCACCCAGGTCATTTATATAGATCAGGAACAGCAGAGGTCCCAGGACGCTTCCTTGGGGAACACCCGATATCACTTCAGTTTTACTTGATGATTTGCCGTCTATTACTACGAACTGCGACCTTCCTGACTGGAAATCACGAATCCAGTCGTACAACTGAGACGATACCCCATAGGCCCACAGCTTGATTAGAAGTAGCTTGTGATGAACGGTGTCAAAAGCTTTCCCGAAATCTAGAAATACGGAATCAACTTGAGATCCCCTGTTGATAGCGGCCATTACTTCGTGCGAATAGAGAGCTAGCTGCGTTGCACAAGAACGATGTTTTCTGAAACCATGCTGATTACGTATCAATAGATCGTTCCCTTCGAGGTGATTCATAATGTTTGAATACAATATATGCTCCAAAACCCTACTGCAAACCTACGTCAATGATATAGGTCTGTAGTTCGATGGATTACTCCTACTACCCTTCTTAAACACTGGTGCGACCTGCGCAACTTTCCAATCTGTAGGTACAGATCTATCGGTGAGCGAGCGGTTGTATATGATTGCTAAGTAGGGAGCTATTGTATCAGCGTAATCTGAAAGGAACCTAATCGGTATACAATCTGGACCTGAAGACTTTCCCGTATCAAGCGATTTGAGTTGCTTCGCAACCCATAAGGTATCTACTTCTTAGAAACTCATGTTAGCAGCTGTTCGTGTTTCAAATTCTGGAATATTCCATTCGTCTTCCCTGGTGAAGGAATTTCGGGAAACTGCGTTCAATAACTCCGCTTTAGCGGCACAGTGGTCGGTAACAGTACCATCGGCACTGCGCAGCGAAGGTATTTACTGCGTCTTGCCGCTTGTGTACTTTACATACGACCAGAATTTCTTCGGATTTTCTACCAAATTTCGAGACAATGTTTCGTTGTGGAGCCTATTAAAGGCATCTCGCATTGAATTCCGTGCCAAATTTCGCGCGTCTGTAAATTTTAGCCAATCTTCGGGATTTCGCGTTCTTCTGAACTTCGCATGCTTTTCCCGTTGCCTCTGCAACAGCGTTCGGACCTGTTTTGTGGACCATGGGGGATTAGTTCCATCTCTTACCAATTTATGAGGTATGAACCTCTCAATTGCTGTTCCCACTATATCTTTGAATTTGGGCCACATCTCGTCTACATTTGCATAGTCAGTTCGGAAGGAATTGAGATTGTCTCTTAGGAAGGCTTCTAGTGACACTTTATCCGCTTTTTGAAATAAAATTATTTTGCATTTGTTTCTGGTGGATTTGGAAGAAACGGTATTGAGCCTAGCTACAACGATCTTGTGATCACTAATCCCTGTATCAGTCATGATGCTCTCTATTAGCCCTGGATTGTTTGTGGCTAAGAGGTCAAGTGTGTTTTCTCAACCATTTACAATTCGCGTGGGTTCGTGGACTAACTGCTCGAAATAATTTTCGGAGAAAGCATTTAGGACAATCTCCGAAGATGTTTTCTGCCTACCACCGGTTTTGAACAAGTATTTTTGCCAACATGTCGAGGGAAAGTTGAAGTCCCCACCAACTATAACCGTATGATTGGGGTATTTATTTGTTACGAGACTCAAAGTTTCTCTGAACTGTTCAGCAACTATATCATCGGAGTCTGGGGGTCGGTAGAAGGAGCCAATAATTAACTTAGTTCGGGTGTTAAGTATAACCTCCACCCATTCCAATTCGCACGGAGTATCTACTTCGACTTCACTACAAGATAAACCACTACTGACAGACACAAACACTCCACCTCCAATTCTGCCTAATCTATCTTTCCTACTGAGACTTCGTAAAAATTTTTGCAGAACTTAGTTCAGGCTTTAGCCAGCTTTCTGTGCCTATAACGATTTCAGCTTCTGTGCTTTCTATTAGAGCTTGAAGCTCAGGGACTTTCCCAGCACAACTACAACAATTTACAACTACAATTCCGACTATTCCTTGATCCAAGCACGTCCTGTATTTGCCATGCACCCTTTGAGATTGCAGCCCATCCAGTACTTTCCCGACGCCTTCTAACCTAAAAAACCGTCCAGTCCACGCCACTCGGCCTCCGCTACCCGTGTAGCCGCCAGCTGAGTGTAGTGAACTCCTGACCTACTTAGCCGAACACGAAACCCCACCACCTTATGGTGCAAGTCAAGGAATCTGCAGCCAACACGGTCGCAAAACCGTCTGAGCCTCTGATTCGGACACTCCACCTGGCTCTCCACCAAAGGTCCGCAGTCGGTTCTGTCAACGATGCTGCAAATGGTGAGCTCTGCTTTCATCTCGTAAGCAAGACCGGCAGCCGTCACCAAATCAGATAACCGCTGGAATCCAGAGAGAATTTCCTGAGATTCAAAGCAACACACGTCATTAGTGCCGACATGTGCCACCACCAGCAGCTGGCTGCGCCCTGTGCTCTTCATGGCATCCGGAAGGACCCTTTCCACATCAGGAATGACTCCACCTGGAATGCACACGGAGTGCACACTGGATTTCTTCCCCTCCTTAGCCGCCATATCCCTAAGGGGCCCCATTACGCGCCTAACATTGGAGCTCCCAACTACCAATAAGCCCACCCTCTGCAATTGCTCGGACCGTGAAAGCTGAGAATCATCCTCTGAAACAGGGCAGGCAGCTGCATGTGACTCAGCCAGAGACAGTACCTGAAACCTGTTAGTCAGACGCACCGGGGAGGCTTTCTGATCAGCCTCCGGAGACGTCTTTCGCTGCCTGCCACGCCTTGGAACGACCTCCCAATCAACCACAGGGCTCAGCCCCACTGCGGGCAGCAACCGGGGCAACCACAGTGGCAGACCGATCTGGGGACAGACAGGACGAGGTTGAAATCCCCGTGATACCTAAGTCTGGCTCCCCACAGTGGTGCCCATTGGCAACAGCCTCAAGCTGCACGACCGAAGTCAGCGCCGCCTGCAGCTGTGAGCAAGGGGATGCCAACTCAGCCCTCATCCGAACACAGCAATCATGGTCCCTGTCCATTCTAATCAATGCTGAACAACAGTTACTGAAACATGAGTCCATGCCTAGATAACGCAAGGGAAACACGCAAAGAATGTATGAACTAACCTGTACAAATTCCTAACGACTGCGCTACAATCTGCCTGAATTTACGATTACAGTAACTAAAACTCGAAATTACACCTCCTATACGAAATTCACACGCAATTTAAGTAAGAATCTACGAAGTAAACACAGAGAAGAAGCTATATACGTATCTTTCTGCGCTGTCGATGTGCATCAACTGGGAGCCCAGGCCACACACGTATAAAAACCACTCACACACGACAGGTAGCAACACCAGCAGTGGAGGGTATACAAAGCGTGTCGGGGGGATGCGAAAAACAACGCAGTACTTGTCGTAAGGCGAGAACGGAGTTGTATATCTGACGCACGGCACGGATTGTAAAATGTTCGCTTGCCGCCGTGCTTAAAGTATGGTGTGTCTGACAAAATGGAACTATCCAAAAGCCGGCCGCAGTGGTCTCGCGGTTCTAGGCGCGCAGTCCGGAACCGTGTGACTGCTACGGTCGCAGGTTCGAATCCTGCCTCGGGCATGGATGTGTGTGATGTCCTTAGGTTAGTTAGGTTTAAGTAGTTCTAAGTTTTAGGGGACTAATGACCACAGCAGTTGAGTCCCATAGTGCTCAGAGCCAACTATCCAAAACTGTCACCGAGGCAACTGTGATACACCATGGGTCACAACTGTTAGGGGTGAACGACAGCTCGGGGGATGTGTACAGGTGAATTCACTTGAAACTGTTGAGCGAATGACAGCCCAGATGAACCAAGGGACTAGGTTGGAATTTGGACCCCAGTACTGCAACCGGACGTCCATTGACTGGCGACAGGTTGCCGCTTCAGATAATCACCTTTCATACTCCATGTAACAGACGGCCGTTGGCGTGTGCTGCATGAAACCTCTGAAAGCCAACACCTCGAATCAATCGTCTGAAAGGTTCAAGCTGGAGGTGGAATCGTTAAGGTCTGCGGAACATGTTCGTGGCATTCCGTGGGTGATCCTGTCATTCAGGAAAGCACAGTGAATTAATGAAAGTATACATAGGCCCTCGAGTGTCATGTCAACCCCTAAATGCAGTTCGTTCCTCCACAGCAGAATGGCATCTACCAGCAGGACAATGCAACGTATCATACAGCTCGTAGTGTACGTGCGTGGTTAGAAGAGGACGAGGATGAATTTACCGTACTCTCCTGGCCACCAAACTCCTCGGATTTACACCCGACAGAGAATCTGTGCGCCTTGGATCCTCAGCTGATAAACCTGTCGCAGCTGGCCACGGCACAGGAGCCAGCCTGACTCCACATCCCTGCTGGTACCTTCCAGAACCTCAGCAAATCTCTTCCTGCGCATTCGCAGTAGTCCACGCTGCAAAAGGTGGTTATTCAGGCTTTTGACAGGTGGTCACATTAATGTGAGTGCCCAGTGTGTATTTAAATTAAAGCAGAGCTCTTAAGAAATCGTAATTAGGTTTAAAAGATGAATAGTACCCACTCTAATGTATAGGTATCCAACATCATTTCTTCATTGAAGCTAGGTGCTGGAATGGAAGTAATGTTATTGACAGGGTATGATGCTTTCGGATGAAAGATTCCTAGTTGCGTTAGAAACATTCATGTACTTACTGGTATTTATATTTAGACCTGTTTGATTTTTAAAAATAAAAAGTTTTCTTATTTTCGTTGAAACTTCAGCAACACATTGGATATGTGCAAGAACGACTGGTTGTATTCACATAGTTTAATTTATAATTGAATATTATATCTATATTAACTTCCACATTATAAGAAGACTGCAATCGAACTTTGAAGTTTTAACAGTTACACATATGGGTAGGAGCATGTTTGTGTGTGTGTGTTTGTGTTTGTGTTTGTGTGTGTTTGTGTTTGTGTGTGTGTGTGTGTGTGTTTGTGTGTGTGTGTGTGTGTGTGTGTGTTTGTGTGTGTTTGTGTGTGTGTGTGTGTGTGTTTGTGTGTGTGTGTGTATGTGTGTGTGCGTGAGTGTGTTTGTGTGTTTGTGTGTGTGTGTGTGTTTGTGTGTGTGTTTGTGTGTGTGTGTGTGTGTGTGTGGAGAGAGAGAGAGAGAGAGAGAGAGAGAGAGAGAGAGAGAGAGAGAGATAGATAGATTTGGGAAACTACGGTTACATAGACCACACTGCTATTGTTCATAATAAACTAAACTAAATATTCAGTATTATTTCTCCACCAGGCATTACAGTTTAACTTACGTAAGTACACCGTCCACTGTCTACATGCTCACTGTTTGGTTTTAGTTATGTATTATCCTGCTCATATAATTACACTGTATTTGTCGTAATTCTTTTATTATTTGAATGCATTTACATTTGTGTGTTTTAAATGTTTTTATAAATAGTATTATAATCATTTAACTTGGATGATCACTACTATTAAACGGAAAAGTAATGATTATGAATTCTATTCCCTAAGATGGTGCATCGTAATTTTTAAAAAATTCACGTACAGGACATGTCAGACTACATCGATAGTAAAAATACTTGGAAACCTGTAAGGTAAGGTCTTAGGTAGTTTTAGTAGGAGAAAAGATAATAATATTTCTACAGCCGCTTTAATATGTACACTGGAAGCAGAAGTACCTATTTCTGGTATTGCTCGTTGTGCCAAAATGGAAAATACCAAGTATGTGTAGTTAGGCAAACTGTGAAATTCAAAATTAAATACGTCTTTGTAGGTACACTACTGGCCACTAAAATTGCTACACCTTGAAGAAATACAGATGATAAACGCATATTCATTGGACAAATATATTATACTAGAACTGACATGTGATTACATTTTCACGTAATTTGGGTGCATAGATCCTGAGAAATCAGTACCCAGAACAACCACCTCTGGCCGTAATAACGGCCATCATATGCCTGGGCATTGAGTCAAACAGAGCTAGGATGATGTGTACAGGTACAGCTGCCCATAAGGCTTCAACATGATAGCACAATTCATCAAGAGTAGTGACTGGCGTATTGTGACGAGCCAGTTACTCGGCCACCATTGAACAGGCGTTTTCAATTGGTGAGAGATCTGGAGAATGTGCTGGTCAGGGCAGCAGTCGAACATGGTCTGTATCCAGAAAGGCCCGTACACGACCTGCACTATGTGGTCGTGCATTATCCTCCTAAAATGTAGGGCTTCACAGGGATCGAATGAAGGCTAGAGCCACAGGTCGTAACACATCTGAAATGTGACGTCCACTGTTCAAAGTGCCGTGAATGCGGACAAGGGGTGACAGAGACAAGTAAGCAATGGCACCCCATACCATCACGTCGGTGATACGCCAGTATAGCGATGACGAATACACGCTTCCAATGTGTGTCGCTCAACACCGATGCAACCATCATGATGCTGTAAACAGAACCTGGTTTCATCCGAAAAAATGACGTTCTGCTATTCGTGCACCAAGGTTCGTCGTTGAGTACACTTTCTCAGGCGCTCCTGTCTTTGATGCAGCGTCAAGGGTAACCGCAGCCATGGTCTCCGAGCTTATAGTCCATGCTGCTGCAAACGTCGTTGAATTATTCGTGCAGATGGTTGTTGGCTTGCAAAAGTCCCCATCTGTTGACTCAGGAATCGAGATGTGGCTGCACGATCCGTTACAGTCATGCGGATAAGATGCGTGTCATCGCGACTGCTAGTGATACGAGGCCGTTGGGATCCAGCACGGCGTTCCGTATTACCCTCCTGAACCCACCGATTTCATATTCTGCAAAAAGTCATTGGCTCTCTACCAACGCGAGCAGCAATGTCGCGATACGATAAACCGCAATCGCGATAGGCTACAATCCGACCTTTATCAACGTCGGAAACGTGATGGTACGCATTTCTCCTCCTTACAGGAAGCATCACAACAACGTTTCACCAGGCCACGCCGGTCAACTGGTATTTGTGTATGAGAAATCGGTTGGAAACTTTCTTAATGTTAGCACGTTGTAGGTGTCGCCACCGGCGCCAACCTTGTGTGAATGCTCTGAAAAGCTCATCTGCATATCACAGCATCTTCTTCCTGTCGGTTAAATTTCGCGTCTGTAGCACGTCATCTTCGTGGTGTAGCAATTTTAATGGCCAGTAGTGTATATTCATCGTTTAACTAAACAACACAGTGTATAGCGCGTGTGTACTCCATAAAAAAGTATTATGAGGCACTAAGTGCAGTTATTGTACGCATTACATATGGAGTTGTTCTCCTGCGATACTGATGGCCGAGGATGACCAAAATTGATAGTTAAAAATAAGTGCTGCGCTGTGCGGCATGATACAGTTCCTAACCTATCTATTCCTCATTCGTGTCTTCCTCAGCAAAACGTTTTATGTCATTTCTGTTGATTATATCTTCACGTCTTACTCTGCCAGAACACTTAGTTTTTAACATCTGTGTCCACAATTGAAATAGATCCACAGTTGTTATTAAGTGCTAATGTTATCCTCTTTAAACTTCCATGCAATATCGGTTTACTAACGCCCATTTCATTTTAGATTTTTTTTAAGCTTATACCTATTTTGTTACGTGTTAAATTTCATAATGTTTTTTGTTATATGCGTTAGGGCGTTCTTTAGGACTTCTTTCATTCTTTCGTTTAAGTTCATGTACTAGTTTCTACTTGTAGGTCTCCTTACTCTGAAATAAGCATTAAATTCCTTGTAATTTCCGCTTGCAGTTTCCACTATCTTCATTATTTAGACTGAAAAAAAAAACTGGTAATACTGAAGGCGAATCAGTAATTGGCATTAAATGAATCGAACACCGTAATTATAGGACTTCTCATTTCATTTTGTTGAAAATAGTGTATTGTTAACCTCATTTACAGTTATATTAGTATTACTTGCCATCAAATAGAAGTGGGGCTTTGTTGATTTGTTCCCTGTAAGTCAATTCAGAAATTTGTTACTTACACTGGAGCTCCTCAGTTCGATTGTTGCGTAACTAGAGTTCCTCTTTTCGATTATTGCATTGAAGTGCAGTCCGATTTTGTTCATAACTTCATTATCGTGAGTATTAGTGGATTACGATGATACTCACTGTGTTCCAAACGTCTGGTTTAGTTATCTGGCCTGTGTCATATAATTTTATAAGTTTCCAAAGTAAAACTGTTAAATATACTTAACACTCCGTCGATCATTATGTACGTAAGTTCCGCAATTGTGAAATGGGTTGTATGTCCAGTCTGAATAATTTAGTGGGTAGATGCATCAATAGGGTAAAATATGGGTGCGGATTCGTGTGACAGCAAATTATAGTGGTAATTTCTAAAAAAAGATTCAGCTATATTAAAAGCTTTATACAAGAGTACCACGGCAACAGGTAAACAATGTTTAGAGACCTACGTGAATGCGGACATCCCGGAGTATATCTGCTCACGTATGTAATAATAATTACTTCATATTTAAATGATGAAGCTAAACTTCAGTATTACCATTTTCTCGTATTTACACAACACGAGATCGATAATAAATAATCTTTTCTGATTCACTATTATTGCTCACTCGGAATGGAGTGCCACAAAACTGTCTTGATATTGTTAAGTATCCTAGAGGTCAGAATCGTGACAGTGACTGTCATCTGCAAGGATGAATCGTAATGCTGTGCCCTTCTCCCCGGTTTTTTGCAATTTTTACTCTTCTGCCCTGTATCCATCCTACCAGCAGCGGGCTTACGACAGAATTACTCCTGTTTCGTTTCCAGCAATAGAAATCGTTTATTCTATTACGGGAAGGTGTAACAGCGACGTGACAGTTGCTATAGGGTGCTTCACCCTGAAATCCTTGCTTTTATGTCCGACTCCTGTTTGCGTGTTACTTATGATATGAATCGTATACGATTTAAACAATAATCGCTATTAATGCAGTTAATCTGTCAACATTTCTCTTACTTATATTTGCAAATACACAACGCAATGTTTAATACACTGAGAAGCGCAGCACGTTAATACGTTTTATCATCACATTTTGGTAATGTAATTTACTAAACGAACCATATGAGTAAGAATTAACGTTACGCTATATGTGACAACTGGAACAAGACTTTGACTCACCGATGCTGTGGAAACAGTCCTAAGAAAGTCATATAACGTCATTGTCAACAATGATGATTTACAGAGCGTATCAATACTAAGACAGGCTCTATGGTATTGAAGTATCATGAAAGCCCGCTTTGTTCCTAGCCTATGGAATGTAAACTATGGGGTCTAACATTATCAAACAAAATTTCATTCCGGGCGATGATTACCCTCAGAGCAACAATGAACATAATTGGTTTATGCGATTGGCAGTTGTTTAATATATGCGGATGCAGGTACAAATAAATAACACGTTTTCGGCTAGCATTCCGCCCATCTGCGTGGACCCTCTTCATATGTTAAGTATCAAGCCTAATCTCTCACAGGATATCAAGTACATTTTAAGTTTTCACTCAATAACAAGCTAACAAATGTTTTGTGAGAGTACTGTTTTGAGCGAGTTGATTAGAAGGTGGATTCCTATCATTAAATTAGAGTCCACACTTAAGCTCGACATCTATTTCTTTTTACCATCTGCCTTATGGCTCGTTTGGTGCCTTTCGCCATGGACTTCCTTTCTGTTCCTATCTCTTCGGTTCAGTGCACCACTTGCGTCTAGCGTACTTAATTATTTGTTTGTTTGTTATAATCCAATCTATTTTGACTCGCACTTTTGACCCCCTAGAGCTCCCATGACGACCATGAAGTTATTCCTTCGCCTCTTAAAGCATATCTTGTCAACCTATCCATTCTCATTGACTTTATTTTGCAGACGACGTTCTTCTCGCCGTTACTGCGGAAAACCACCAAATTCCTTATCTTACCAATGCAACTGAATTTGAGTCTCTTTCTATAGCACCGCATCTTGAATATTTTCCTTCTTTTCTTTCCTGATTACCCCAAAGACCATAATCAATTTCCATACAATTTTAACAACGCAGTACTAAAAGACTGCGTTCTCCGATGTTTCTTCTCTATATTATGGACGATTTTCGATACCAGTTGATGTCTTTTGGCCAGGAATGTCCTCTGTGACAGTTTTCTTCGTCCATTACGTGTTATTTTGGTGACAAGGTAGCAGTGTTTCTTTGTCTCTTCTATTTCGTGGTCCATCCTTTTGATGTTATGGGTATTGATGATCTCATTTCTGCTCTTCCTCATGACTTCGTCTTTCTCCGGTTTATTCTCAATACGAAGTGTGCGCTTATTAGACTGTTCTTCGCATTCTTCAGGTCCTGCAAGTCTTAATCATCTTCTTTGAGGATAGAAACTGTCATCAATGAATCTCTTCTACACTTTCACATGAATTTTGATCCCATTACTGAACATTTCCTTTATTTTCACCATTTCCTCAATATACAGGGTGGTCCATTGAGTGTGAGTGGACCAAATATCTCACGAAATAAGCGTCAAACGAAAAAACTACAAAGAACGAAACTTGTCTAGCTTGAAGGGGGAAACCAGATGGCGCTATCGTTGGCCTGCTAGATGGCGCTGCCATAGGTCAAACGGATATCAAGTGCGTTTTTTTAAGTAGGAACCCCCATTTTTATTAAATATTCGTGTAGTACGTAAAGAAGTATGAATGGTTTAGTTCGATCACTTTTTTCGCTTTGTGATAGATGGCACTGTAATAGTCACAAACGTATAAGTACGTGGTATGACGTAACATTCCGTCAGTGCGGACGGTATTTGCTTCGTGTTACATTGCCCGTGTTAAAATGGACCGTTTACCAATTGCAGAAAAGGTCGACATCGTGTTGATGTATGGCTATTGGGATCAAAATGCCCAAAGGGCGTGTGCTATGTATGCGGCTCGGTATCCTGGACGACATCATCCAAGTGTCCGGACCGTTCGCCAGATTGTTAATTTATTTAAGGAAACAGGAAGTATTCAACCACATGTGAAACGTCAGCTACGACCTGCAACAAATGATGATGCCCAAGTAGGTCACGATCAATGGACCACCCTGTATAGACTGAACGGTTGGGGTGGAAGACCACAATCCTGTCTTACACCTTTCCTAAACCGACCACTTACTTGTAGGCCTTCCATTCGACGTACTGTACTATGCCCTCTTTTATACATGAAACCATTTGGAATGGCCTAAATGACAAAACGAATTCATACACATATAAAGTAATTCAACAGAAGTGGGAAAATAGCACCTTCCTTTAATATTTGGCTAACTAAAATTTTGCCGAACATACATAAATGTCATGCATGTAATAAATAGTAAATTTAGAATTTAATATGAAGCAGCGCCCAGAGAAACATGAACGTGTCGGCGTATAGACAACCTCCCGGGCGAGTGTGTGGCTGCTGTGCGGGTTGCATCATCTGCAGGCGGCGCCACCCCATAACGGTGGCTAAGTTATGGGGGCCATGGCGCGGCGGTGCCAGACGTCCGGCCCTAGTTAACACAAACATACGCACTCACGCACGCGGAAGGGGCGTGTGTGGGTGTGTCGCAGAGTTATGCACCAGACGCACGGCACGGCCACTGCTGGCAGGGCCTGCAGACAGCGCACCTCGTCGCCCTCCGTCACGGCCAGACTGAGTCGGCTAGACCGGCGCGGTCTTTACGTAGGCCACGGTCTTCAGTGCTACATGAGTCACCATCATCGAGTTTATGGAGGTATCGCACTAGCCAGACTAAGAGTTTCAATGAGGAAACTTTTACTTTCTGTGATTTGCCAACTAAATCAGAATCTGAGAGGCAACAGTTGCTCTAAAATGACCTCAGTGGATCGATAGATCGCCGCTGCCTCTTTACTTTCCCAGTACTTATACGAAATCTCTCGCCATCACGAAGCCTCAAACTACAACATAAAAGCTCATGTGACTCCCATATGCTGGTAGTCAGAAACAGTCTGAAAACCTGTATGGGTGTTGCAGGGTGGAATATTGTTAGGAAAAAATTCTAGACTTTGCGCCATTTCCGTCTTAATTAGCATTGAAGTCAGAGAATAAGACCGCTGCGCGAACAAATTCAAGTGGCCCGCCGAAGACGTTGTCGTCGAACATGTTCTTCGCCTGGTTACCTAAAACCGAACAAGACACCAGATATTGAACAATAATAAGGATCAAACCGGAACATAAAGCTGAGCACTCTCTGGCGCTATCACCTATGCTGTGCAATGTTTAAATCATTGATACTAGTAGATTTTGTAGTAATCAGCACATAGAAATGTGTACTCGTGAATTAATGGTGAAAAATAGTTTGCCTTTACGAGGGTCACTCCTAAAGAAATGCCCACTATTTTTTTAATCCATCTTTTATTCTACATGATTGAAAGTTTCACAGTGTGTAGATACATCCTTTAGGAACAGTATTTTCATTTCTACACGTAATTTCCATCCCCCTCAACTGCCTTACGCCATCTTGGAACCAGCGCCTGTATACCCGGACGGTAAAATTCAAGACCAACCTGTTGGAGCCACTGTTTGGCAGCGTGCACAAGGTAGTCATCATCTTCAAACCTTGTTCCACGAAGACAGTCTTTCAGTTTCCCAAAGAGATGATAGTCACATGGAGCCAGGTCAGGACAGTAATGTGGGTGTTTCAGTGTTGTCCATCCGAGTTTTGTGAACGCTTCCATTGTTTTTTGACTGACATGTCGCCATGCATTGTCGTGCAACAGCAAAACATCCTGCTTCTGCCGATGTCGTGGAACACGACTCAATCGAGCTTGTAGTTTCTTCAGTGACGTCACATATGCATCAGAATTTATGGTGGTTCCACTTGGCATGATGTCCACAAGCAAGAGTCCTCCGGAATCGAAGAACACCGCAGCCGTAACTTTTCCAGCAGAAAGTGTAGTTTTGAATCTTTTTTTCTTGGGTGAATTTGCATGATGCCACTCCATTGATTGCCTCTTCGTCTCTGGTGAAAAATGATGGAGCCATGTTACATCACCTCTCACAGTTCTTCCAAGAAATTCATCTACAACATTCTTGTACTGTTCCAAAAGTTCGCTGCATACCGTTTTTCTTGTTTCTTTGTGAGCCACTGTCAACATCCTGGGAACCCAGCTGGCACAAACCTTTTTCAACGCCAACACTTCCAGTATTCCGCAAACACTTCCTTCCTCTATCCCAACGTAGCGTGACACCTCGTTCACTGTGATGCGTCTGTCAGCAATCACCAATTCGTTAACTCTCTGCACATTGACTGGAGTGTGTGCAGTACGAGGCCTGCTGTTGCGAGGGCAATCCTCAATATTGCCGTGCCCGCTTTCATAACGTAACCTGCTTGCTCACCGACTGACTCTACTGCGATCGACAGCAGCATCTCCATACACCATTTCAACCTCTTGTGGATGTTTCCCACTGTCTCGTTTTCATAGCAAGGGAATTCTATGACAGCACGTTGCTTCTGACGAACAAGTGTAGAAGCCATCTTGAAGAGATACTGTGACGGGTCAACTCACGGGAACAGGTTGAACTAAGTTTGAAAACAAGCGGGAACGATGTATCTACACACTGTAAAACTTTCACACATGCAGAATGAAAACTGTATTTTTACAAAAATAGATTGCATTTCTTTTGGAGGGACCCTCGTAATTGTAACTGTGTACAGATGCCCACTGGGAAATTTTGTACTATTTATGAGGAATCTGGAAACCATACTGTGCTCTCTCTCAGACAGTAGATACCAGTTATTAGTCTGTGGTGAGTTCAGTGTAGATCGTCTAAAGGATTTTTATACGAAATATGAGCTGGAAACCTTATCTGGCTTCCACAATATGTTGTCAGTAACTAACTTGCCAACATGGATGGATAAAGACAGTAGCACCCTAATTAATAATCTTTTCTTTGATGAAGCTCATAGTAAGAGTATAACAGTTTACCCAGTAACAAATGCTCTCTCTAATCATGATGTACAGTTAGTCACCATAATAACAGAAGATGACACGGGATTTAATGTATGATGAACTAAATGCTAACATAAAATTCAATCTGTTCTGAGACAAATTCATATCATTATTTGAAAATACCTTTCAACATAAGATAATTAGAAAGGATACTAAACAACTCGGTAAAAAACCATTGGTCGCTAGAGGGATTAAAGTATCTTGTGAAAGGAAAAGAGAAATGTGCCTTTTGGTACAAAGATGTAGGGATCTTGCAGCAGTTTGACACTACAAAAAAATACACAAAGTTACTGAGAAAGGTAATCACAAAATCAAAGAACATGCACATAATGTCAGAAATCAGTAGTTCCAACAACAGATTAAAGGCTATATGGAATGTAATGAAGTGAGAGGCAGGATAACCAGTCATGGAACAACACAACAGCACTATTTAACTGAATGTAAGGGCTATAAATGATGATTCACAGGGAGCAAATGTATTTAATAATTATATTTTAAAAATGGGAGTATGCATATAAACAATTCAAAAACAAAATCACAGCAATATGTTGAAAATGTAACTTCCATGAAATTCAGTCATAAGAATTTATCACCAATTTCTCCTTCTGAAAATAAGAAAATTGTGTAGACTCTCAAAAAATAAAGGCTCATTAGGTTTTGATGATATTTTCAATAGAGCACTACAAATTTGTCTCCATGTAATAACCCCGGTCTTATCTGAAATATGAAATGCATCACTAATGTAATGCATTTTCCAGAGAGTGAAATATGTTGTTGTTAAACCCCTCAATAATTACCAAATTCTTTCACTGCTGACATCATTCTCCAAAATTTTTGAGAAGGTGAAGCATTCTAGAATAGTATCTCACCTTAGAAACAATATATATTTAGCATTTCAGAAGAGTTGCTCTACTGAGAATGCCATTTACATGTTCAATCACCAGATTTTGTAAGAATTAAGTAGTAAAATAATACCGATTGATTTTTTCTGCGACCTCTCTAAGGCATTTGACTGCTTCAATCACAATATTCCCCTAGATAAATTAATATTTTATAGGATTGATGGCACACACATGTAGGGTTCTTCAAGGTTCAATCATAGTTCCACTTCTGTTCCTCATGTAAGTAAACGATCTTCTGTCCAGTATAGATTAAGCACAAATGGTTCTTTTTGCAGATGACACTAGTACTGTAATCAATCTAAGCATACATACAGAAACAAAAGAAATGGTAAACAAAGTTCTTAAAAGTTTCATCAAGTGGTTATCTGCAAATGGTCTCACCCTCAATTTTAAAAAGACGCAATAAATTCAGTTCCATACAGATAGAGGTACTACACCATTGATAAGTGTAATATATGGTACGGAAATAATAAATTGGAAACTTCAAAATTCTTAGGTGTCCATACTGATGAGGATTTAAATTGAAAAAAAAAACGCATTTTGGAACTCCTAAAACAACTTAGTTAAACTACATTTGCGCTTAGAATCATTGGAAATCTTGGGGAGAGACAAATCAGTCAATCGACATATTTTGCACATTTTCATGGAAGACTGTCATGTGGAATAATGTTCTGTGGTAACTCACCTTTAAGAAACAAAGTCTTAATCAAAATATCCACGGGTGTACTGCCGGTCTACAGTGTCCAACGGGCACAATATTTCGGCGATCATACATGTCGCCATCATCAGGTGAACTGACGGACTGAGCTCCTGTGAACGTGCCGGCACGGAGATCCGTACACTATGGCTGCTCAGGTGGAACTGGGTTCGGTCGCGGCGGCGGCGGATTTAAATACCCTCCGCCCGCGGCGCGCTCACTCCGCCGTCCGCGCCCCGTGCCACGGTCGCGCGGTGGAACAGATTGCGACTGCGTCTGAGATGACGTCGGTGTGATGGCTCCGTCCGCCGTGGTCGTCACAACTATACATTTGCTCGATTTACTCTTGATTAACCCAATCGCTGGTTCCCAAGCCTTGCTAAGATTATAGCCACAGTCACGATTTATGAGGTCGTCATTGGTGCGAATTTCGATGACCTCTCTAACAACGCTGTCCCAGTATCTCGACGTGTGTACCAGAATACTCGTGCGTTCATACTCCATAGCGTGATTTTCCGACAAACAATGTTCAGCGACCGCCGACTTGCTCGGACACATCAGTCGAGTGTGCCTCTGGTGTTCACGGCATCGATCCTCGACGGTACGCATCGTCTGACCAATATACGACTTGCCACATTGACACGGAATCTGGTACACGCCGGCCTTCCTCAAACCGAGGTCATCTTTGGCGCTCCCCACCAGTGCACGAGTTTTATTCGGAGGACAAAACACCGTTCCGATCCGGTGTTTCTTCAAAATGCGGGCGATCTTTCCCGAGAGTGCGCCTGTATATGGGATAAACGCAGTGCCTACCTCCTCCCTCGTGATTTCACCCATATCCACAGGTTGTGCTGTAGTGGTTGGGCGGAGAGCACGTTGAATCTGCCACTCTGAGTACCCATTTTTTCGAAATACAGTTCTCAGATGTTCCAATTCCTGGGGTAGACTCTCTGCGTCAGAGATAGTGCGCGCCCTATGTACTAGAGTTTTAAGTACCCCATTCCTCTGTGAAGGGTGGTGGCAGCTGTCTGCGTGCAAATACAGATCATTGTGCGTTGTCTTCCGATACACCCCATGACCTAGGGTGCCGTCAGGCCTTCTCTTGACCAAGACGTCAAGGAAAGGTAGTTTACCCTCCGTTTCAGTCTCCATAGTGAATTTGATGTTGGGGTGTATGGAGCTTAGATGTGTAAGGAAGTCAAGGAGTTTATCCATACCATGTGGCCAGATGACGAAAGTGTCGTCCACGTAACGGAAAAAGCAAGTAGGTTTTCATTCGGATGACGACAGGGCTTCCTCCTCGAAGTTCTCCATGTACAAATTCGCTACCACCGGTGAGAGTGGGCTACCCATGGCGACTCCCTCCGCCTGTTCGTAGTATTCTCCATTAAAAAGAAAATACGTGGAAGTCAAGACATGCCTAAAAATTTCAGTGGTCTTCTCGTCAAACTTCTGACTAATCAATTCTAGTGACTCTCGCAGGGGTACCCTCGTGAACAAGGAAACGACGTCAAAACTCACCATGATATCTGACTCACCCAACGTGAAGCTATCAAGGCGTTTAACAAAATCCACGGAATTACGGATGTGTTGAGGGCATTTACCCATGTAAGGACTTAATATTCCCGTCAGGTATTTGGCCAACAAATATGTAGGTGCCCTGATGTTGCTGACAATGGGGCGTAATGGTACCCCCTCTTTGTGAACCTTCGGGAGTCCATATAGTCTAGGCGGTACCGGACCTTGGGGTAACAATTTCTTGGCGTCACCCTCCGGTAAATCTGCGTCCTTGAGAAGCGACCTCGTCTTGCTGTCCACCTTCTTTGTAGGGTCAACGCTGATCTTCCGGTAGGAATCGTCATTTAGCAGGCTCTGCATCTTATCAGTGTAGTCCTTATGGGAGACAACAACTGTAGCATTGCCTTTGTCGGCCGGTAAGACAACAATTTCAGAGCGCTCCCTCAGATCACGAATGGCCGCCCTCTCTTTACTAGTGATATTTGACTTCATCGGCTTGGATTTCGTCAACGCACGACAAGTTTCACGACGTATTTCCTCAGCTGATTCAGGCGGAAGTCGAGCTGCAACCTGTTCAACAGCACTAACAATTTCTGCGACCGGAGTGAACTTGGGGGTGGGAGCGATGTTTAGACCTTTCTGCAAAACCGAGAACGGAGGGTAAACTACCTTTCCTTGACGTCTTGGTCAAGAGAAGGCCTGACGGCACCCTAGGTCATGGGGTGTATCGGAAGACAACGCACACTGATCTGTATTTGCACGCAGACAGCTGCCACCACCCTTCACAGAGGAATGGGGTACTTAAAACTCTAGTACATAGGGCGCGCACTATCTCTGGCGCAGAGAGTCTACCCCAGGAATTGGAACATCTGAGAACTGTATTTCGAAAAAATGGGTACTCAGAGTGGCAGATTCAACGTGCTCTCCGCCCAACCACTACAGCACAACCTGTGGATATGGATGAAATCACGAGGGAGGAGGTAGGCACTGCGTTTATCCCATATACAGGCGCACTCTCGGGAAAGATCGCCCGCATTTTGAAGAAACACCGGGTCGGAACGGTGTTTTGTCCTCCGAATAAAACTCGTGCACTGGTGGGGAGCGCCAAAGATGACCTCGGTTTGAGGAAGGCCGGCGTGTACCAGATTCCGTGTCAATGTGGCAAGTCGTATATTGGTCAGACGATGCGTACCGTCGAGGATCGATGCCGTGAACACCAGAGGCACACTCGACTGATGTGTCCGAGCAAGTCGGCGGTCGCTGAACATTGTTTGTCGGAAAATCACGCTATGGAGTATGAACGCACGAGTATTCTGGTACACACGTCGAGATACTGGGACAGCGTTGTTAGAGAGGCCATCGAAATTCGCACCAATGACGACCTCATAAATCGTGACTGTGGCTATAATCTTAGCAAGGCTTGGGAACCAGCGATTGGGTTAATCAAGAGTAAATCGAGCAAATGTATAGTTGTGACGACCACGGCGGACGGAGCCATCACACCGACGTCATCTCAGACGCAGTCGCAATCTGTTCCACCGCGCGACCGTGGCGCGGGGCGCGGACGGCGGAGTGAGCGCGCCGCGGGCGGAGGGTATTTAAATCCGCCGCCGCCGCGACCGAACCCAGTTCCACCTGAGCAGCCATAGTGTACGGATCTCCGTGCCGGCACGTTCACAGGAGCTCAGTCCGTCAGTTCACCTGATGATGGCGACATGTATGATCGCCGAAATATTGTGCCCGTTGGACACTGTAGACCGGCAGTACACCCGTGGATATTTTGATTATCAAATACGCCGGGAGAAACTCAAGAATCACAAGAAAGTCTTCATTGTACAGAAACGTGCCACGAGAATAATATTTGGTGCTCACCCACGATCGTCTTGTATACTGCTGTTTAAGGAGTTGAGTATTCTGACTACTGCTTAACACTATATTTACTCCCTCATGAAGTTCGTTATAAATAATCCACCATAGTTCAAGAGGAGCAATGAGATAAAGTACATAATTACAATACGAGATGGAAAAACTACGTTCATTACACTACATCGAGGTTGTCTTTAAGCACAAAAAGAGGTGCACAATGCCGTAACAAAAATTTTTGATCCTTCACCTAGTGATATAAAATGTCTGACAGACAGAAAAGTTAAATTTGATAAACTAAGATACGTTCCCCTTGATAACTCTTTCTATTCCTTCTCTTAGAAACCTTCAGAATGTAGCCGTATGTACAAATTAATTTGCAGTGTTAATTAGAATGAATCGTTCAGTATCATTATGACCTATCGGGCAAAATGATTCATGGAATATGTTAACAACTAACTAACTGACACTAAGTGTATCTGATGGGCCGCTTGAATTTTCGCTCTTACCAGCTGGCTGGCTAACTTCAGTGCTAAATAACTCTAACACAGCGCAACGTAATAAAATTTTTTAACGTTAATGTCTCAGCACAACCTACCCTGAAACACCCTTACAAGCTCTTCAGACTGTTTCTGATAACCCTGTATAATGAAATTAAAAATAAATCTCAAAATAACAGACTAATATCTTTAACGCCCACTTCCTGCGAACTCTTAATCTTTATCTCAGTTCGTGTATAAAAAATTTCCTTGACATATACAAGCTTCTGTATGTGCCACACTACAGGGTACAGACTATGAACAAAGGTTCAACCAAACGGAACAGGAACTCTGATAGGTGAGTAGATTGAAGAATTTTTAATTAATAAGACTCGTCATCAGAGACCAGGGCATCACCAGGAGCGCACCAGGGAAATGAGCAGCAGTCTGGAGCTGTTAGCTAATAACGTTGTAGTGTCTTAGTTGAATGGCTGTGGGAGTGTACAGGATGACTTGCAGAGAATTTCCGTTTTGTGTGACGAATGGCAGTTTGATCCAAAGTGGAGCCGACGAGTAAGAAAAAAACCTGTAATATTCGAATACTGTATTTGTGGTATGCTACTTGACACTGTGTCACCTATTAAACATCTAGGCGTAATGCTACAGTTGATTATAGGAAAGAAGAATATTCGACTGTGGACTACAGGTATGTTTCTAGAAAGTGTAGCTCTTTGACTGCGGCAGAACATTTGAGCGATCCGTTCTTGAATACTGCTTCAGTTTCTGGGATTCTTACCAAAGGAAGGTATCGAAAGTATTCAGAGTTGTGTTACTACATGTGTCACTGGTATGTTTGATCAACACAGGAATATTATGGAAATTATCAGGGAACTGTAATGGGAATCCTGGAAGGAAACACGGCGTTCTTTCCACGTGACCCTAGTGAGAATTTAGAAGACCGGCCTTAGCGACAGACGGCCGAACAACTCTTCCACCGCTAACGTACATCTCGCGTAAGAAACGCAAAACCAGATGAAGAAATCCGAGCTATTACGGAAGCATATAGACACTCATTTCTTCATCGCTTCTTTTGCGAGTCGAACAGAAAAGGGAACGACATGCAGAGGTACAAGGAACTCTCATACACCGTATGGTGGCTCCACGATAATGTGTGTTTATGTAGATATCAATGAAGATCCGATCGCATGAAATTAACAGATGAAAGTGGCTTAACGAGCTGAACACACAGTAACTGTGCTTAAGGCGTAGGCTCGAGATAAGCTAGAACCGCGCGTTCGAACCTCGGTCTAGCAGATGTATTCAGTTATTACTATTTATTGATTAAATTAGAATACTATATCTTTAAATAAACACCCATCCGCATAAACTGCTATGAGAAAAGGAAAGAGCCATCTTACACTCTCTTATTGATTTAATTTGACACATTAGCAAAAACCATATTTCTACTGTAGAAGTAGTTTTGTGTAGAACGTGCGGTATACTTTATTTTCTTTGTCTTAATATTCAACTGTCTTGCAGTAAGTACACACGTTTAGAGCAACAGTCAGTATTTATGCTTGTCTTGCCTGAAAGTATGTGATCGAAACTATCACTACGAAAGATGTCATAAATCAGGAACAGGTGTAATTTTAATTTCATCAAGTACGTGATGCTTCACACTAAATACTTTCAATAATTGCATATTTTATTGGAATGTACCAATACATCTCTTCACAAAATGTCTTTTGCAACCGTAGAGTTGTGCGGAAACTGAATGCCCACGTAGAACGTAGGTAATGTCCATTTTGTGTACGATTACCATTCCTTGGTGGAAGAAATCGTGTAAAAGCTAACATTTCCGAAAATCTCAGGAGACATTGATATAAGCTATAGAGTATGACGGAATATATCTAATACATACAAGAACCAAGAGGGAAGTAGAGGAATGGAAAACCGAAAACGATGTGGATGGGTTAGACATGGCATAGAGGAAGGTGTAGTCTTTCGCCTTTACTCATAAATCAACTCATAAATTAATCAATAATTCAAAGAAAGTTTGAAGAGTGAGAGTATACATTTTGGATGAAAGGATACTATGATATGATTACTGATGACACTGGTATCCATAGTGGAAGCTAGGATGGTTTGTAGGGCCTGTTGAACGGAATGAACGGTCTGCTTAGCACCCACTGTGGACTCAGAGTTAACTGAAGAAAGGCGACTGAAACGAGGAGTAGCGCAATTGGATCAGCGATAAACTTAACGTAAGTGAAGAGCACAAAGTAGGCGAACTAAAAGGATCCTTGGAAAGCAAAATTGGGCATGACAGATGAAGAAAGGAAGATATAAGAGGTGGACTAGGAAGCAAAAGTGTCATTCATTTCAAAATGTAATCTACTAGATCAAACAATTTGAGGTGGATATTTCTGACATTACGTATGTATTTATGTTTCACATCCCCTCCTAAGCCACTGGACCGATTTAAGTAAAACTTATTACACACGTCACTTAAAGTTTGTAGAGGGTCGCGGTGCGGCAAGTATTTGTGAAACTTGCAACAAATTTTCTACATAATTTACAACGTTTACGAAACTTTTTCTTCCTGACAACCTCAAAAGAGTGGTGAAAGGAGAAAAGTTTAAAGTTTACCACAATTTCGTTTTCATGTAGTTCAGCTGGTTCAATTGGTTACAAGCACTATAGGACTTAACGTCTGAAGTCATCTGTCCCCTAGAATTAGAACTACTTAAACCTAGCTACCAAAGGACATCTCACACATCCATGCCCGAGGCAGGATTCGAACCTGCGACCGTAGCAGCAGCGAGGTTCCGAACTGAAGCGCCTAAAACCGCTCTGCCACGGCTGGCCGGCTTTCATGTAGTAAAACTGCTGCATCAGGCATGACACTTTAATTTGTTGCTAATTTATAACTAACTCTAATTGTGACACATTTTGCAGACAGCGTCGGCATATTCCATTGAATGTACCTGCAAAATTACATCATTGTACGACTCATAGTGTAGGAGATACGGCGTCATAAACATAGAGATGCGTGAAAACCTGCTGCATAGTGCATGAGGTTAGAATTTCTCTTCTTGGATACTAATTCCATTTACAACATTTCGTAGTCAGTGTGCACGTATATAGCCTTATGTACCGCCAAATTGTATCATTATATGACACTTAGTTCAGGAAATATGACACTTAAACGTTGAGCTGTATGAAAAGGAAATTGCAGGGCGAAATTCTCTAGAGAAAAAGGTCAAATTTGTGTGAAATACATGTGATATGTGCGCATGCGAGCAAAGCAGCCGGTAAAACACCACTCCTAAACCTCTGGTTCGATTACAGCCAAATATGGTACACCTAACACTTCCTATCTGGAAAGACTTGGGGGGATGGTGGGAGGTGTAAAAACCAGAAATCTCCTATTTGCATGGGGGAATAACGTAGCGAGAAAGAGGGCGACGAGGAGATAAACAGACAGAAAGAGGGATGAAGGACATGGATACAGATACGAGAAAGGAGGAGATGGGTGGAGAGAGGGTTAGGGGAAAATGGCCAGAGACAAGAAAGAGGAGGCGATGGACAGAGAAGGTGGAGGAGGAGAGGGACAGAGATACTGGGAGAAGAAAGGGGCAGTAGAAGGGAAGAGAAGTCGAAGACAGAGAGAGAGAGAGAGAGAGACAGGGAAGAAATGGACAGAGGGCGGAGGAGATGAACCGGGGAGGGGAAGAAGGTGGAGCAATAGACCTGGAATAAATACATCTCCGTACAACGCCGGGTACTCACTAGCTTATCTATAAATTCTGTTATGTATTTTTCCTACTGTACAAAATAAGGACAATCAGTAAAATTTCGTTATTTGCTATACTTTGTGGCGTAGCAATTTTAATGGGTGGCAGTGTCCATCGTTTTCAAAGTGGTATCATCAAAAATGATGGATTCGCAAACAAAAGTCTCATACACATTGACCATTCGAATCCCAGTACTGCAGAATCATTCATTTTCGAATATTGGTTCCCTATGTCGGGTTATTCAGATTTTTATCATCTTGATTGTGTTAAAGATTATTTTATGCCGACATAATGTGTCACGTATTCGAGATACCACGTATTTGTTCCCCTGAGATTGGTAGCATGCATCTGGCCAAGGAAAGACAATTACACATAGAATAATAGAAACAAACAAAACTAATGAAAACTGTAACAGTAATGAAAGCAGTTGAAAACATACAAATGCAATATTCATCACGCGTTTAACTTAATAGGTCACTCACACAAGCACGCAATTTGAACGTCAACAGATTTAGTTTCTATATAAATTGACAGAACCGAAACAGTGCAAATTGATTGAATTGATAGGTAATGACACTCTCGGCAGACTCCTTTGTAATGCAGCAGGCCATGCGCAGGGCACTGCGTAAACTCTCGTTCATTACGCAACAACATTCGGAATAGAGCTATCGCTTTTCACAATGTTTCCTCCAACCAACATTTAATATTGCAGTAAATAACACGATTTCCTAAATATTAAAATATTATGGGGAAATCATGATGACAATCGAGCTCATCATGAAGTGTTATCTACACATCTACGTGTATACTTTGTAACTGCTTCATTTCTATGGCCGGCCGGAGTGGCCGTGCGGTTATAGGCGCTACAGTCTGGAACCGCGAGGCCGCTACGGTCGCAGGTTCGAATCCTTCCTCGGGCATGGATGTGTGTGATGTCCTTAGGTTAGTTAGGTTTAAGTAGTTCTAAGTTCTAGGGGACTGATGACCTCAGAAGTAGAGTCCCATAGTTCTCAGAGCCATTTGAACCATTTCATTTCTATGAAGCTTTCACCGTTTTCCGGTTTCATTTTCGAATGTTCCTTGTTTTAGTTCAAATTTCTCCAATTTTACCCGCGTAGTCTTTTTACGAGATATCTGTTGGGGAGAGAGCTGTATATTACTTGACGCTTCTAGGGCACCAGATTTTGACGCTGAGCTACATGGCGTCGCAAAGCTCTAACACTAGAGTTGAACGAGCAACTCGGTGTACCTTTCACAGTTCATAGATTAACCCGTCACAAAACGGACTGGATTGCGTTGTTCTTTTCTATTTCATCTACCCAATCTAGTTGAGCCTGAAAAGTAATACTAGGTATTGGTGGAACGAAGCATTCGTGAGATACTTTGGGTGGACTGCACTTCTTAGTACGTTTCCCATTAATCTCAGTTTGGCATCTACGTTTCCTGCGATTAGCTTTATTTGCGATTTCCACAGTAAAAGTCTCAACAAATTCACTCAAAAAATTTGTTGCATATGATTGTTTCCTTTGTTCGGCAATCATGTAATCAAGCATTGAGGGATCTTTCCACCTGTTCATGCGCGATACGTCACTTTGATTTATCCTGTGGTTCAGCTGGAATCCCTGTTTGATGCGTCGATGTTCTATAGGACTTTTTGCATCTCAACAGTTTTCCAGCGGAATATATGCACTGATATGTTAGAAATTTTTAACGTCGGGATCCCATTGTTAACATTAATTACTTAATGTGCGAGAGTAAATTTCATTGTCTAGGTGCAACAGTACTGCGAATATCTCTATTAGAAAAACAAATATATTCTGTTTGTTTGAAATGCAAGACAAAGCATGGAAATTCTAATGTATGTTCAATTTCATAATGGAGCATACATATTTTTTTTATTCCCGCCAATGTCATATTACATCTTAATACGTATTATGATGTACAGATACTCAGCCAAAGTCTAATTTGTTACTAAGCTGTTCGTTAGTTACTACAGCGAAGCCCGCCCGGTTAGCCGTTGGTCTAACGCACGGCTTTCCGGATTGGGGGAAGGAGCGCCTGGTCCCCGGCACGGATCCGCCCGGCGGACTTTTGTCGAGGTACGGTGAGCCGGCCAGTCAGTAGATGGTTTGTAGGCGGTTTTCCATCTGCCTTATTTCGCCTCAGCTGCACTATGTCGGGGACTGCTGAGCAAACAAGTTCTCCACGTACCCGTACAGCACCGTTACTCTACCAGGCAAACATATGGTTTGCACTCGTTTGGTGTAAGACGTTCCCCCGGGGGTTGGGGGGGAGTGGGGGAGGGGGGGCGGGCACATGGGGCCGAACCGTACAATCACCCTGAAAGAGTGGTTCGGTGTGGAGAGGCGGAGGGGTGAAGTGGCCTGCGGTAATCGTCGTGCGGGTATGGACCACTGCGGCTGCGGCGGGGACGGAGCCTCTCCGTCGTCCCTAGGCCCCCGTTTAACATACAACACAATACTACAGCGAAACCTTCTTTCCAGCTAGCTGCCCTTGTCACGTACGCCATGCTTGACCGCGCACATCTAACGACGTTGACCACTTAACGTTCCTGCAACACTTCTACAGAACGTTCAACCAGCGGTGACATCAAAGTCAGTGCCAAGCACCGGCATCGTCTCTTAATGGCGCTACCGCTGTTGATTATTGTCTATTAAACGATATATTTCCCCTTACTACAGTACGGAGGTACGCGTAAAAACCTTATTGTGAGGTAGGACTTGTGACGATGCAGTGGGTACAGTACTACCTACTGACAATAGCACAACTGTGAACAGTTCTTCTAGTTATGGCAAATAGCTGTACAAACCCCCATCACAGTGCTCCACAGTAACCTCTTGTGACATCAGTGTTGAGGTACTCGTGAATATCCCATCGTGAGGCGAGACTTAACGGTAATAACATACACGCTGTACCAGGTGTTGCCTTGCTTGATGGAAGAGAAATATGCTGAAGAACAATGAAACAAATTTACTGCGAGAATGGTGAAATCAGAGAGATGCAGGAAGGAGTCGCCACTCTCTGTGAAAACCCTTAGTAAGTCTGAATATCATTTCACTTGTGTCTTCGTGGGAAAACCTAGTTGCTCTCTATCCATACGGTTAGACGGAAGCGTAATGGCTTTCCTCAAATCGAGTAAACGTCTGCCAGTTTATCATGTAAGGCCACCGAATTCTATCAACAAGGTGAGTCAGTCCAACAGAGCGGTATTTTACGGAATAACTAGTTCCATTATAGTACTCCCACAGAGCATGTGGTTTGGACTCTTTGTTATGAACATCAGGGATTTCGTGGTTCTGACCTCCATCGGAGAGGCGTCAAAAGAAAGGACGGAGTATGGATAAGAGGGCGTGTGATGTGACACCTTTGTGTCATTTAATACGAGAGCGATGGCTGTGAGCAGAATTGTGGTGAATTTTAGAGCCAGCAAGACACCATTAACCCACCTTACACTTCACATGAATTTCTTAGCTCTGGCCTTTTTTAGACACTGTGCTTTTTGACAGTCGCCGAGTGCGAGAGTAACGTAGTAGGGCGCCATGCTTTTGCACCATTGTAAAGGTAGGTTATAGGGACCTTTGTGCCAAATTTGAACTCGTTAGACCACGCAACAAGAGACACTTATGGAGGTTTCGAATAAGTGGACCCTTAGTTGTGTTGTGCAGAATATATAGCAAAGATAGGATGAGCGTTGGTGATAGTGGGATGGTTACAGCAATAATAACACCATAATATCTACCAATATTACTTAAGACTCAGATTGCTAAATAATTTGAGTGAAGTAAGTATTAAAGGTGGATCAAACCTGGTTATCAGTTGCTTTTATAGACCCCTTGCTTCAGGTGCAATAGTGGCGGATCATTTTAGAGGAAAGTTGGAGAATATTTTTTGTAAACTTCTTGGTTACGTTATAGTATTAGGCAGATATTTCAACTTACTGCAGACTCAAGTGATTACTGCGTGTATAGGGCTAGGGAATCGCTAAAAATTGTTCTAAATGCCTTATCCAAAAATTGTCTTGAGCAATTACTCGTGTTGCATTCAAAAAGTAATACGACACGTTTTTCTCTCGACCAGTTTCGGTTAAAAAAATACGAAATTTGTAGTGGGACAACGTGGAAGATTCCCGCTTCAGCCGCTACTGTTTAATGGAGCTCTGACAGGTGGCGGCGCTTTACGTAGCTTACAAATGGCGTCTGTAATGGAAATGCGTTCAAAACAGAGTTTTTTTACCGCAAAATCAGAGCATCACAGAAATTCATAGGCGCTTGTATAATGTCACGGAAACATCGCAGTGAACAAAAGCAGTTAGTCGCTGGGCGAGGCGACTGTCATCATCGCAACAAGGATGCACAAACTGGACAGATCTCTCGCTTCATAGCCTGCCGTACGCAGCTGTGCCACCCTCAGGAAATTGATGAAACAACTTCAGTGTGTTCGTCGCCACGAAAATGTAAACGAACTCCTCTTTCTCCATGACTAAGCAAGTCATCATACAAGTCTGCACACCCGAGAGTTGGTCAAAAACTTTATTGGAATGTTCTTAGCCACAGTAGGGATCTTCCTTCTGTTTGGCCCAATGAAGGATGCACTCAGAAGGATATGGAGGTTATTGATACAGGAAGACGTTGGCTTCGACATTGAAAAACAGAGTGGTACCATGCGCGCTTACAGGCGTTCCAATAAGACGACGTAAAGCCGGCACATTGGACGGAATTGTGTTGAAAATGAGGGATTTGTAGCAAAAAGAGTGGGGAATAATATGTTGGATTGAAATTCTCAATAAAAGCATCCGAATTTCTGAAAAAAATGTTGCATTAATTATTGAACGCTCCTTGTAGATCTACATGTGAGGAACAGTCTTTTAGACTGAGCGTGGAACAAGCGTGGAATAAGTCCCTTGCAGCACCAATTAGTAAGGTTGCATACAGAAATATAAAGGAAAGAACAATGACCTTTCTGATTAGCCGGTGTGATAAGAAACACATTCCGGATTACCTTAGGAGCTAGGATGAAAATTTCATCTACGACCCTAACAAATGTACGAAACGCTTTTGACTGGTATGTGACAAACGAAGTTTTAAGCGATGGAAAAAATCCACCGTGGTTTGATACCCACATTAGGTAGCTGCTCGAAAGGAAACAGAGTTTCTGAAATTGAAAAGTAGTCAAAGCCTCACAGACAAACAAAAACTAAACCAAGTTAAAATTAGCGTAAAGGGAGTCTTTCGTGGAGCGTCCAGAGTATTCGAAAGTAAAATTCTATCTGACGACTTGACAGATCTGTTCAGGAGCCGGCACGACGGTCAAGAACGTCAGAGCAGAGAGCGCTATGAGACGACATCAACCAACAGTACGCTGACCGACACTTCTCTAGGAAGGCAATTAAACGGCCGCATCATCTACACGATGAAGATATAAGCGCTGGGCCGCCTGACCGCGGCCCTGTTGAAGTCTATCCGTTCTACGAACGCTATAGCAGAGACTTAGGAACTGTATAATTCCACTTGTATTAAGCACTGCCTATATTGAAGAGACTTCTTATTTGTCTGTCGCACGTTGCTTGCGACATTACAGTTTTCCTAAAGTTCAGTATTGTCATTTATCTTACTGTAATAAAAATTCATTAATACGATTTTCTTGAATTGTTATCTAGCGATCCGAGAACGTGTGTTTCCTAGGCACCCTATATTAGACGAGCAGGTAAGACACGGCATTGACGAAGAGGATCAAAAAAAAAAAAAACCGCACCCCGCGGCCACGGAGGTTCTTTAGTGTTCTGCTGGCGCCTTACTTCTCTCTTGCGGTTTCTTTGCAGGGGTGTTTATTTGCTTTAATAGTTTCTTTTGCAGTGTTTTTGCTAATCAGTGTTGTCAGGTCTGCGTTGCGAAAATTTTCTTTACTTTTGCACTTATTTTTATTGCTTGCATTGCCTGTTTATCGTATTTGCATCTCCCAATACGTCCAACCCACCTAACCCACCCCGAGCACAGGTTCCTCAGCTGCAAGCGATAGATGCAGCGCAGTTAATGCAGATGTTTCAGTTTCAGATGTAACAGATTGCATCTTTACTGAATACGGTACAACACTTCCTGGCGTATCAAACAAATGCTGTACAGCAGGCACCTACATTTTCTATAAGTGCTATACCGCCTTTCTGCCAGTTTCATGAACAAGAGGAATGGCTCGAGTGGTTGCAACAGTCTCAAGCCCACGTAATTTCTCACAACATACCAGGTACTGTGAAACATCTCTATCTATTGTCCACCGTAGGAGGTGCAGTGTTCAGACTCATTCAGAAATTATTTCGTAACGCCGTTCCCAGTGTACTTTCGTATGATCAGGTTGTCGATTCGCTAACTATTATGAACAACAAGTGAATGTGGTATCAGCTCAGTATGAGTTCTACAGTTGCAAGAAATGGTCAGAACTAACATATCGCTAGTGGGTAACAGATCTGCAGGGTATGACGAAGAAGTGCTAATTCAAATTTGCTTGTGGTGCTTGATATTCAGACGTAATGTTCTGTGATGCGTTTGTGTACAATGTTACAGATGTCAAAGTTAGAGAACAGATTTTAAAGCAGTCCAATCCATCAGTTCAACATGTAGTGCAAATACTAGATCAGTACTATTCAGGTGCCCTGTCGGTCGATATATCTGAGCAGTCAGCAATTTGTTAGGTTGAGTCCCATTATTCAGTGGCAGTTTGTATGCGCCACGCTGCGTAAATAATTCTCCACGCCGCATAAGCAGCTCTCTAAACAGGCTAACCGCATTAAGTGATGCCCTGGTTGCTATTCACGGCACAAACGCCAAGACTGCCCCTCCAGACACGCACAGTGTTACGTTTGTGGGAAGAAAGAATATGTACAATCTGTATGTAATTATGCAGGTTTTCGTGGCCGTTTTCACTGTAGTTAAAATCTTCTGGGTTATTAGGAGGCGTCATAATTCTACTAAAACGATCGACGTTTCGACTCCTCTGCTGGGATCCTCCTCAGGATCTTCCGGTGTCCACTACTGCTGTCCCGTCTCATAGGCGTAGTCTCCTTCGTTCTGTCCTACTACTAGTGTCTGCTCTCACTGTCTCTGTCTACCTCTGCTCTCTCTTACTGCTACTACCTGATTCACTCCTTCCCACTGCTGCTGTCTCTTCGTAGTATCTGTCTCTTCGTCAGTGCTATTGTCACACAAACTGTCTCTTCTTATCACTGGCTCTCACCTACTTACTCCTTCTCTTTACTCCACTCCCACTGACAGTGTCTCCGCTCTTTTCCTAGCACTGTTCTGCTACAGTCAACTATGTTCCACTGCGACTGTGTCCCTCTATTTCTCCCACACTGTCTCCATCTCTCTCAGCATAAGGAAGGGCGAATATGTTTATGTGCAAATAAACATTTTTCCGCCGGTTGCCTTCTGATCCCTGCTACAGCACTGCATGTCACTCATATGAAAATAACATGCGCCAATAAAATTTTGATAGCTTACCTATGAGAAACTGAAATAAAACAGAACCTTACACCTTTGATCGGAGTTTACGCGCACAAAAATTTTGCATTTCCTTCGCAAATACCACATGCAGCTCCCAGACCCTTCTAATGATAACTGAGACACTTTAAAGCATATTTCTCCTTGCCACGCCACTTTACAAACTACTTTTCCCGCAACCGGGTATTAGTGCGTATTTTATGTGTACTGTCCATACCCAAAAGTATCCGATCGACCAGAATTGGCTTTGGCTTATCTGCATGCAGCTCACATAACGTAGCTGTCTTACAGGTCCTCTGATCTGTCTGCAGTACAGTCATTTGACTATACAAAGTGGATACCACAAGAGATCACTACAGAGCACTGTTATTGGGTTCAGAGGTCATCCTCAGTTCGTACAGGCGGTTGGCGGAGTTGGTGAAGGCGGAAAGCCTCGCTCGCGGGGTGGAATCAGAGCTAACTATTTGTAGTATCGTTCCCAGAACCGATCGCGGTCCGACTCCGCTATCGGGTGGAGAAATGTAGGGTCCTCCTGAATAGGTCAGGCGTGCACTACACGCCGGAAGCGGCTACAAGGGTAGCGGAGCACGTGTGGAGTGCACATGTGGGTTTTTTAGGTTAGAGAAGTCCCTCCCTAGGCGCGACAAGACGCCTCCTGAGACGCGGCAAGGTAGGAGTAGACAAAATGCAACAGGGAATAACAATATTAATGTGCTAATAGTAAACTGCAGGAGCGTCCTTAAAAAGGTCCCAGAACTGCTCTCATTAATAAACGGTCACAACGCCCATATAGTACTAGGGACAGAAAGTTGGCTGAAACCAGACGTAAACAGTAATGAAATCCTAAACTCAGATTGGAATGTATACCGCAGAGACAGGCTGGACAGTGAAGGGGGAGACGTGTTTATAGCGATAATAAGTGCAATAGTATCGAAGGAAATTGACGGAGATCCGAAATGTGAAATAATTTGGGTGAAGGTCACGGTTAAAGCAGGCTCATACATGGTAATCTGATGTCTCTGTAGTCCCCCTGGCTCAGCAGCTGTTGTGGCTGAGCACCTGAAGGATAATTCGGTAAATATTTCTAGTAGATTTCCCCACCATGTTATAGTTCTGGCTGGAGATTTTAATTTGCCGGATATAGACTGGGAGACTCAAACGTTCATATCGGGTGGCAGGGCCAATGAATCCAGTGAAATTTTTTTAAGTGCTTTATCTGAAAACTACCTTGAGCAGTTAAACAGAGAACCGACTCGTGGCGATAACATATTAGACCTACTGGTGACAAACAGACCCGAACTATTTGAAATAGTTAACGCAGAACAGGGAATCAGCGATCATAAAGCGGTTACTGCATCGATGATTTCAGCCGTAAATTGAAATATTAAAAAAGATAGGAAGATTTTTCTGTTTAGCAAAAGTGACAAAAAGCAGATTACAGAGTTCCTGACGGCTCAACACAAAAGTTTTGTCTCAAGTACAGATAGTGTTGAGGATCAGTGGACAAAGTTCAAAACCATCGTACAATATGCGTTAGATGAGTATGTGCCAAGCAAGATCGTAAGAGATGGAAAAGAGACACCGTGGTACAACAAACGAGTTAGAAAACTGCTGTGGAAGCAAAGGGAACTTCGCAGCAAACATAAACATAGCCAAAGCCTTGCAGACAAACAAAAATTACGCGAAGCGAAATGTAGTGTGAGGAGGGCTATGCGAGAGGCGTTCAATGAATTCGAAACTAAAGTTCTATGTACTGACTTGGCAGAAAATCCTAAGAAATTTTGGTCTTATGTCAAAGCGGTAGGGGGATCAAAACAAAATGTCCAGACACTCTGCGACCAAAATGGTACTGAAACAGAGGATGACAGGCTAAAGGCAGAAGTACTAAATGTCTTTTTCCAAAGCTGTTTCACAGAGGAAGACTGCACTGTAGTACCTTTTCTAGATTGTCGCACAGATGACAGAATCGTAGATATCGAAATAGACGACAGAGGGATAGAGACACAAAATCGCTCAAAAGAGGAAAGGCCGCTGGACCTGATGGGATACCAGTTCGATTTTACACAGAGTACGCGAAGGAACTTGCCCCCCTTCTTGCAGCGGTGTACCGTAGGTCTCTAGAAGAGCGAAGCGTTCCAAAGGATTGGCACAGGTCATCCCCGTTTTCAAGAAGGGACGTCGAACAGATGTGCAGAACTATAGACCTATATCTCTAACGTCGATCAGTTGTAGAATTTTGGAACACGTATTATGTTCGAGTATAATGACTTTTCTGGAGACTAGAAATCTACTCTGTAGGAATCAGCATGAGTTTCGAAAAAGACGATCGTGTGAACCCCAGCTCGCGCTATTCGTCCAAGAGACTCAGAGGGCCATAGCCGCGGGTTTACAGGTAGATGCCGTGTTTCTTGACTTCCGCAAGGCGTTCGATACAGTTCCCCACAGTCGTTTAATGAACAAAGTAAGAGCAAATGGACTATCACACCAATTGTGTGATTGGATTGAAGAGTTCCTAGACAACAGAACGCAGCATGTCATTCTCAATGGAGACAAGTCTTCCGAAGTAAAAGTGATTTCAGGTGTGCCGCAGGGGAGTGTCATAGGACCGTTGCTATTCACAACATCCATAAATGACCTTGTGGATGACATCGGTAGTTCACTGAAGCTTTTTGCAGATAATGCTGTGGTGTATCGAGAGGTTGTAACAATGGAAAATTGTACTGAAATGCAGGAGGATCTGCAGCGAATTGACGCATGGTGCAGGGAATGGTAATTGAATCTCAATGTAGACAAATGTAATGTGCTGCGAATACATAGAAAGATAGTTCTCTTATCCTGTAGGTACAAAATAGCAGGTCAGCAACTGGAAGCAGTTAATTCTATAAATTATCTGGGATTATGCATTAGGAGTGATTTAAAATGGAATGATCATATAAAGGTGACCGTTGGTAAAGCAGATGATAGTCTGAGATTCATTGGAAGAATCCTAAGGAAATGCAATCCGAAAACAAAGGAAGTAAGTTACAGTATGCTTTTTCGCCCACTGCTTGAACACTGCTCAGCAGTGTGGGATCCGTACCAAATAGGGTTGATAGAAGGGATAGAGAAGATCCAATGGAGAGCAGCGCGCTTCGTTACAGGATCATTTAGTAATCGCGAAAGCGTTACGGAGATGATAGATAAACTCCAGTGGGAGACTCTGCAGGAGAGACGCTCAGTAGCTCGGTACGGGCTTTTGTTAAAGTTTCGAGAACATACCTTCACCGAAGATTCAAGCAGTATATTGCTCCCTCCTACGTTTATCTCGCAAAGAGACCATGAGGATAAAATCAGAGAGATTAGAGCCCACACAGACGCATACCGACAATCCTTCTTTCTACGAACAATACGAGACTGGAATAGAGGTACTCAGGGTACCCTCCGCCACACACCGTCAGGTGGCTTACGGAGTATGGATGTAGATGTAGAAGTAGATGTAGATTTAAGGTAATCAGTCCAGATGCAAATCGACGCTACGATATTGTAAATATTAGGAAATGCATCATTCGAGATGAGACTGTTCTTAATGCTAGCAGACTCAATTTTATTAACAGTAAGTGACATTTCAAAATTACTACCACGCTCATTAGAACTGTGTTAAGTAACTCCGCCACTTAATTCTTTCCATCAGTATCTAGATAAAACTAAGTATTTTTATAAACCAGAGAATTTGAGAAAACAATTGGACCCCTGAAGTTCTATAAAAATTCAAAGTATTTTTACTCTTTAAAAGGTTTTCCCACACCTGTGAAACGTAGCTCTTGATACGAGTGTTTTGTCATAAACTGCATGTTGAAGTAACCAGTTAAAAGCAATGCGACTAACAGCCGCCATTGCTCCATGGAAATCTCAAAATTAACATCGTATCACCAGTAATTTCTCTGTACTCACGATTCAGCAATAATATGTGCACATGTTTCAATTATAAACGACATGAAGAACCTTTTTGTTCTGGATCTGTACTGAAACCCAACACCTATAACCATTGTAAGGCGGTATAGCTTTCGTGCCTCACCGAACCTCACCGAAACTCGACCATAGAAACGTTTGTCATTGGTGACTAGGCTGAAATAGCCGAGAAACATCGAAGTATCAGTTAACAAATTTGAATTTGTAAATTTTTTGCTTTGTCTGGAATCAAGTCCTGTCTCTTATCTCCCTGTCACCTACCTCTGCAAAACAGTTAATATAATTTCAAGTGACAAAGTTTGCACGTTTTAAAACGAAGCGCCTTGATATAAAGTTTTGTGACGGGGACTCAAAAGCAGCACGTAATCAGATTGTTAACTAAGTAGAATCAGATGTTAGATATTGAATCTCTTCAACAGCTGCGAGAAGTTTGGATTTGATATGAGGGTACAATTTCTTTGCGTGACTGTGGATCGGACCCGGCACTTAATACTGTTGTTTTCTATCCACGAATTGCCTTTAGCCAGTAGTGCGATGTGTGCGTGTTTGACGAGGATGAATGGCGCCTATCGTTAGTATTGACAACATATGAAAAAACATTGAAATGGAAATGATTTATCACTAGTAGTTCGGTGTGCAAATGGAACGGCTTGAAACGAAGCCAGTATATCTTTGTGCTAGACCAGCATTCAAACCCACGTATGTGCCTTTCGTTGAGACATAGAGCAGTTAAATATCTTGGTGAAGACAACGAAATTACCGAACTATACCGTTCGGTGTGGGTCAGATACCACGAAAGAGGAGAATTCCACTCCAGCACCAAATTTTGCAGCGTCCGAAGATCAAATAAAATAAGGGCCCTGTGACCTTAAATGACCATTGGGTCATTAAATAAAATAAAATTTCTAGCTTAAGGAAGCTCACAGGCGACAGAGTTTCTGTTTGCCGAGACTTCCACCTCTGCTATGGCCCAACCTTAACCGCATCTGCCTCATTTGGTAGCGAGGGGCTATGATGTTTATAGCGTAGATTCTAGACTACAGTACAACCTTATATTTTTCACTTGGCATCCCTAGAGGTGAAGGAGATCTGTTCGTTTAAAATACTTGCCGGAAGTGGAATTCGAGCCCATACCTTGCAATTAAGAGGCGAGGATCAATGCGCCAGACCACTGAAGCCTACATTTATTACATTCATGATCGTGTCGTAAAGTGTGATGCACTTGGCTCACAAATTAGATACGGGAGAAAAAAATTCAGTTCTCCATTAACTGGTTAATTATCAGCAGGATTCTGAAACAGAGATTATGTGTCTCATGTCAGGATGATAAGATGTTTTTAGCCATCATAGCCTCGACTGGAAGCCAATTTGAAATTTTTTCTATTTCAAAAAATTTCTTAGATCGAGAAACACCATCCAAGAGTGTGAAGTTACTAAATACTTCGATTGTCCTGCCATTATCGCTATTAACTTCTTCATTCTGCATTGCTACAGGCATGCTTGGTCATTTTTCGAAGCAGTGGCTCAAATACAGCGAAGTATTTAGTTCTCTGCAAACGGTTGTGGCGTTCTGTAAAAGTTGGACTGTCTTTTCTTGTCATTGCTACTACGAAAAACTGGAGATCGTAAGGCTTCCTTCGGTTGGTTAGATATTTTAGTGGGGCGGAATAATCTACCAACATGAACATTCTCCTGTAAAAAACTGATTTCAAATGAACGGAGACGCTGAGCTGTTGAACTGGCCTCCAGAAGGTGCTGACCTGAGTAGCATAGAGCACGTATGGGAAGAGATATAGGATATTATTAGGTGTAGAAGGCCAGCACCCACAATCAAGACAGCGCTGTCCGAAGCATTTCATTATGAATGAGGAGAGCTATCATAGAATAACAGATTCATCTGGAAACTTGGAGCCTCTATTCCCCATCAGCCAAATGCAGTGGTAGAAGAGGACAAAATTTTACATAAGAGTAGCAGATTATACATAAATATTCACTAGTTTCAGTCTTTTAAAAGCCTCTTCATTTTACATAATCTAGCAGCATTTGATCAGAAATACTGAGGCCAACATGAATCTAATTTTTTTGGTCATATAGCACATGACGCCAGTGCTGATGAATGCATCAAAGATAAAGTATTTAGTTTTTTACGCTGAGAAAAAGCTTGCTGACGGAAGCAAAAGGGAGGTATGATTTTCTTTCAATACCAAGCAGAAATTACAGTGCATAAAGGAAGAAAGTGGTGCAAGACCGGCGGCGTAGACGTAATACTTTAAAATTATGCATTTCTAATAATTTTCACTCTTCTCCTAATATAATAACTCTTACCATCAATTAAAATACATAGAAGGGGCAGGATTAGATACCCCTAACTGCGGATGAGAAACTGACTGTTTTAACTAGTACGTCATTCAGCCAACCACGTACGTTACTCTTACGAAATGGTATGATATAGCTTGTAATGTCACATCTTTCACACATGAGAAATAAATGGTACAGGCGAGTGAAAGTTTCACAGTGCGTCTTCGACTTTAAATTCCATGTACAGAGTTATGCAGACCATAAGCTAATTGAACGTGACATAGTAAGTATTACGCTAGGTTTTACCAGATCTGCTTGTTTTCGGGACGCCGCGTGTGAGAGAACTTAATAGCTGCTAACATAAGTGTCATAAAATTGCGACACAGTGGCGGTGAAGTTACTCATATGGCAACTGCTCTTGCATAAAATGGCTTGAGAACCTTTGAAGCCTATGAATATGATCGAAATGTATCAGAAAACGTAGTTGAATTGAAGACTTTTCGTTTCTGTCTCACAAAAAACTGTTTGTTTCAGTCACAGTTGTGAACTGATTCAAGTATATCACACAGTAATCAAAATGTACATTTAGAAGGAAAATTCACCTATTCTGATGCAGATACGAAAAGACGAAAAAGCGTTCAGTTCTGCTATTCAATACTGATTTCGCCGCCAGATATATCTCAGAATGCTCACTGCTTTAGTAAAGTTGGTCCCCGGTACGATCCACCTAGTGACAAACAACTCACAAATTACTGTCGTTAATTGTCTCTTGTATACTTTTGTGAACGTTTCTCGTCAAGTAATTCACTATTTCCAAAATAGGCAATTCTTCTCAGTACTACAATACATCGAATGGAGGTTATGAGATGGTTTATGACGCAGAGATTGTCTTATGATTGAGTAACTGAATTTCGTTCTGGCCGTTTGCAGATCGAATACAGTAAACGATAAAATGGCTTACAAACAGCAGTGTCTCCAGCAAGATCCGAATTGACTAGTATATCAGGAAGCACAATGAAAATCGAGTGAGTTGTCACTAAGCCAACGTAACACCGTAGCGAGATATCGTTTTTCCATTACGTCTATATTTCCTAAGGTATATTACTCAGAACGTGAAATTAGAGCGCAATCTTAGCGTAGGTCACACCTAATCTTTCCTTTACGAATTGTTGCCACGGTTGCTAAGTTAAGGAACCAGAATACTGTGGAATAATTACGTCCAAATCAGTATACGATTAAGCAGAGCAACAGTGTAATGCTGCGACACAGCTACTACAGTGTACCATAAATATAAATGAAGTTTGGGAAGGCTAAGTCGTAAGCCAACCACTGATATATAAAAAGTGTATGACATGACACCGAACCACAATAACTGCTGGAAATCTACGTGCTTCCCACATAAGCTGTGGTGTAAGTCACATCGAGACACAGTTCCACACCAGCAGAAGACACGACTGGACAACGAGTTCTGGCCACTAACTGACAACCTCACCCATAAATACTCCAATAGCCGCTGCAGCAGTTAACAGTGAACACAATAGTTAAATGCTAAGTTAGATTAAGATAATTTGTCTTTACGTAACAGTTTTCTATATGTATAAGCACCTGAAGATGAGCAAAACATCCGTGAAATGTGTTTCAATATGTTAAACTAGCTTAGCAGCCGCTGCTTTGGTCGACTGAATCGTACGGCCTGCAGAATTTATTTTTTATTTTTATTTAATCGAATTTTTATGTTGTAATACCTTCTAAGCTACCCATGCTAATCTAGGCCATATACGCATGGACTTTTCCGAATGTACTTCTGATCAAAAAGCGATTCTGGTAGCTTGATCGCACAGTTATTGTTAATCATTCTTGTTGGGATGTTGTACGGATAGTTTCATAGCAACTTTCATATATCTAACCGAGAAGTGAAATACCAATTTTCATAAATTTAGTTTCGAATTTTTTTAATGTAACGAAATATATTCTTAAAAATTGTCATCCTCTAGTGCACTACCTTAGGGGTTGAATTTCCGATAACACTTAAACACGTACCCTATTTCTCTAACTGAGAACTTAAATACCATTTGTCGTACATGTAGCATTAAAAGCCCTTTAGTAGTTCTTTCAAAAAAATTTCCACTCACTGTTTTACTCCTTTACTGGTTGAATTAGCACAAATGCAGAAGCAAATATTTTTAAGTTTCTGACTGAGAAACCAAATACCAGTTTTCGGAGTTGTAGCTTCTAAATTCCTTAGTAGCGACATACTTTCAAACAGCCTTTTACCCCTTAGGAGTGGAATTTCGGCCAGTTTCTTCTTAAATGATACCTACAGTAGAACATGCAGAGCCTCCAAACTTCAAGTTTCTATCCATAACGGTTTGGGCTTGGCGATGCTGAGTCAGTGAATCAGTCTGATCTTATTTCACCTCAATAGGGGTTGGATTTACAAAAACAGTGAAACGCGTATTTTTTTCATCTCTAATTATTAAGCCACACCAATTTTCAAAGATTTAGCATTTAAAATGCTTTTGCAATGAAATATTTTCTTAAAACATTTCGCCCCCTATTTCACTCACCTAGGGGTTGAATTTGCAAGAACAGTGACATGTGTTTGTTATATTTATAACAGAGATGCGAAATACAAATTTTCATAGATGTGGCTTCGACTTTTCCTCCTCCTCTGTCTTAACCGATAAACACCCCAACGAATTTATGTAGCAGATTCCTACAAAACGCTTAAGTTTGTATTACAGTGCCATGTAGATCAAAAAGCAGTTTTTATGATAGTCAGGTGACTGACCGAGCGTGCCACATATCACTGATTATTATTTGTTAATACATAGGTGCTTCTCTGTCGCTGGTTTTCACAATTTTCCCTGTAATGGACCCCGAGGAATTGAAACATTGGATGATCGCCATACCGAATATTCTTATTTACCTCAAGTATTTATCTTCAGGGCAAAGGCTGAATATCCAGCCAGAATTTCTGATAAGAAGCTGGTTAATTTAGGTAATAAATCTGCGTTCGTTTTCATAATGAATGTATGTGGTGGATAGTGGGAGGTAGTGGGAGTGAACGATGGTGTGGTAGACCGTAACACTTATCGTCTTGGTAATGGAATGGCTCTCCTGCAATAGAAATTGACTCGTTGGCAGAAAGATGCGAGCATAGAACATTTTGCAGCGATTAACTGGCATATAGTGAGACTGTCGTGTGTTGGGTGAAGGTTGATGTGGTTGATGCAATTCACACACACTGTTGAGCAATTCTTCCTCAGGTAAAAATTAAGAATAGCCTGTAATCTGATATAGTTTGGTGTTATTATTCTTTAGCATATGAATAGTCTCAGAAAATTCTACAACCGTCTCCCTTCTGTGCCACAGGAACAGAACTCACTAATTGCATTTGACTATTGTGATAGCCAAAAGGCATGGTTAATATTGAAACGTTAAGAGCTAAATTAATAACACACTAAACTAGAGATGCACAGAATCTCAGCACCACGCTCAGCTTGGAATCCTGTCGTTACTCCGGGTTCTCTCTGTCTTAAGCGCACTACACGTTTACGCTTACGCTTTACAGGCGGGCCTTCCTTGGCCCGAGGTAGCGGAGTTTAAGCTGTTTGAGCTGTTCCTCCTGAAGTCCTCTCGGTTTGGAATGGTTTTTCTTCGCGTGTTGGTCTGTCCTCTGGTTTCTCTGGATGCAGCAGCTTATCTGCCGGCTGATTCCGGCGGCTTCTTGTTCTTCTTCTTCTTATTACTGCTTCCTGGCTGCCCGAATTCTCCGAATTCTATTCTCTTCAGGCGGGACCAGTCCACTGGTGGCGTCTGTGTCCGGATATACTTGACTGCTTCCTCAGTCATGTATTTCCAGTCCTCGTCCGTGAAGATCGGTTGCTTTTTTATGAGCTCCAGATCTTCACGGCTGACGATTGCCCTCCCGCGCAGCTTCTGGTTTAAGGGTTCGCACCCCCAGTGGAAATCGTAAGGTTTGTGAGGAAGGGGAGGGATGTTGTCTGCCGTGAAAGAGTACGGATGGTCATGATGAGGGTAGCTACCGTCTCGCAGGGAATCGGCGATCTTGGTGAGCACCTCCCTCACACAGTTCTTGTTAGGGAGGGGGAGGCACTCGAACGGCTCGTCTTCTTCTTCTTCTCCCTCGGCTTCGATCGGCGCTTCCTGTGTCGTCTGCGTTTCCGCAGAGACAGGAGTGACGACTGCTTGTATGTCCTGCAGGTGCTGCTTCACCACTTCCGGCGGCGGCGGCGAGACGGACTGTACCACGTCCATGGGCGTATCCCCGGTCTCCTGTATTGCTACAGGTTCCGGGGCGACGTCCGTTTGCGCGGACACATCCGTCTGCGTGGACACATCTGTTTGCGTGGACACATCCACCCCAACTTGTCGCGCCACCGTGGGGGTGTCTTCTTCTGCGTCGTCCGGATTTCTTCCCGCAACTCTTGCAGCTGCCGGTGGAGACCGACGATCTCCTTCTGCAAGGCCGCTCTCTCTGCCGCCATCGCGGCTTTGAGGGCGGCCACGGCGTCGTCGGTAGCGGCGCTGGACGGGATTGCGGCCGCCCGGTTTTCCCCCTTGCGCGAGGGTGGCGGGACGGCTGCCTCTTCTTCATGTACCGCCTTATTGGCGGTTGTTGGTGTCCGCTGCTTCAGGTATGCGCAGCTGCGTGCATTTGCGGCGTGCGCGCCGCCACAGTTAACGCACGTTGGCGCGACGTGTGGTGGCTTGTCGCAGTCGCGTGTATCGTGTGCCTTTGCACATTTCAGACACACGACCGCGTCCCCGCACGTCCTGGCGACGTGTCCCATCTTCTGGCAGCGATAGCACTGCCTCTTGTGCTGCGGTCGGCTGCGCTTCTTCTTCTTGTTGCTGCCGCGGCCGTCTCCTGCCAGCGTGAGCAGAAGCTTTGCCACAGCAGCAAGTTTGCCTCCCTTTCCGCGTCCGGACATGGCGATGGCTAGTAGCGAGCGAGCGACGGTGTAAACGGTGCGAGCCGCAGCGAGTCGAGCAGCGGAGTGCCCGCACTACACGTTGAAATATAGGGGCTTTTCGCTTTTATCGACAAAACATCAGCAGCCGATACATTTTAAACATAGCGAATGGATGATACGTATTTCTTTTAGTATTTACGAAATTAACGACAGTTTTACTTGACGATGACTTATTCTAGACATCACTGTCATCGTTTAGTGTTCCTTATTGCACTTCCTGATAACAGCTGCTTTCACGTTAGCAGGAGATGGAAGCTGCGCTCCACACACATTCATTAGTTTAATTCTCAGCAGAATTTTGAGTCTGCGATTTCTGTCATTTCTTACTGTTTCCTGCTTAGAAACCTTTCTCGAGCTGGAACTTCATTTTATTCGTAGCTTACGAAGTGTCTGAGTGTATAACCTTTTGCAATCGATGCTGCGTTGCATCTTCATTTGTATGCTTGGATTCATGGATAGTGCCATTAACATCGATCTCAAACAGTATTTTACAAGCCTATTATTAAGTGAAAAATTGGCTGTCTACTAGTAACATTGACAATATAACTACTGGAGATGTTCTACAAACGTGAAACATGTCTTAAAAATGACCTCTGTAATTTCAGTATGCTAAAGACAGAAAAACAAAAATAATTCTGACAGTTAATGGCTTGTATTGTTTAGTTAGCAGTCGGCGCCTTTGAGTCCCGAAACCTAGATGCAGAAACGCAAATAAGGGTCATTCACACATGCTTTGAGTATTTCGGCGCTCGGCAGCCACATCTTTGGGACATGAACTGTAACCATTTCCTAGAACGCTCAAGTCTGGTATTGCCCGATAGAAGTTGGAACAACACACGATACGTTTGGCAACCTTATTGGATGACGCAGAAGTAGCCTACAAAATTCACTTGATATATGGGTACCATTTCTACTACATAACGTGAGTGATTTTCACATGTGTGAATAAAGTTATCAAATTATGGTTTTGAGTCCAGGAAAGTCATTTGAAGTGGAAACTGTAGTTACTCTCGTCGTTTACATTGACAAATCGTCTGTCCTAGCCGACAGTGGAGCAATAATGGAGAGCACAACGCTGCAGTATTTGGCTAGTTGTGAGGTAACATCGTTGAAATAATAGAAGGGAAGTGGTAAGGTGTCAAACCACTTTACAAAGATACTTTAAACAAATTTATTCTTAGTCTCTTCTGAGCCTTAAACACTTGAACACAAATGGTCGGTTCACAAATTTTTAAAGAAACTCTGAGGACCAGCACTACAAGGAGTAAAATAATATTGACAATTAACAATATATATAAAGAATTCCAAGAATCTCCAAGTATGACGTTTCTCCTTAAAACAAACCATTACAACTCAAGTTTCACAAATGACTGAGTCGGAAATCCCTGAAACAACAGATACCGATCCTTTTGAAGCGACTGACAACCAAGGGTTAACAACAGTACTTAACTTGTGTGTGAGTTTGGGGAGGGAGGGTTATGCGCCACAATACTGGCACAATACTGGCATTTACGTATGGTAGGTCCTTCACTGCACTTGTTGACGTTTCTCTTTACAATAGTGCACGTCTTGGCTCTTCTGATTAGACTAATTTTTCGTACCTGTAACATAGACCTGTTAGCACCAGGCGTGGACGAGAAGTCACAGCACTTAATTAAGACCTGTAATAACGGCAACAAACATAAATAACCCCACGCACACACACACACACACACCGAAAATCTGCAATGGAAAACAATTACAAGTATTTTACAAGTATTACGATCCCCCATCGTTTGGCATTAAACAGCACAAACCTATTTAATTTTAACCTTTCAATTACGCCGTCTGTGAATTAAATCAATAGATGATTGTTTGCTTTTATACCAACTTAACAAACCAATAATTTGAGTGACTTCCAGACACTTCAAGTAATTATTTGACCAATGCAAGCAAAGGCAATTGACTTTATGAAACAATTCTGGATCAGCAGCACTGCAATCAGTTTAAACCAGTTACATTCTACAAACACTCAGTAAGTCAACAGCTAGTTGAAAAACACCTCATTTTACAGGAAGCACCAGGGTCAGCCCATTTAATCGTGCTAGATTTATAAACAATTCAGATATCATCTATCGAGCTAATCTTTCCTGCCCTTTAAGGCACGAAATATCTGAAGTACTGTAAAACAAAAACAGCACGTCATAGTTCTTTAAATGTGAACACCGAACCAAATTACAGCCAACTGAAATCTAGACATATCTTAACAGTGAAAGAGACTTGACCAGCACAACATGAACCAATTACTAATATTAAATAAGTTAGACCAACCAGCTGTCTCATAACAAACGCTCAGTAGTGAAATGGCACAGAATAGTACATAATGTGGTATGTATTAGCGTAACTGTACTCATACTTCTAGTGTAACCAGACTGGGAGACACAGCAATGCTTTAAACCGCCTTTTAGATACCAAACTAACGTAACCAACAAGCGGAGACTGCTGTTTGTGAACGCCAGTTCACACTGGCCCCCCAGACTCGAGCACAATACTCCGCACACTCACAGTGGACGACACGGCGCTGAATGCACCGCGCCTGCTCGCTCTCTCCCTCTGCCAGCAGCCATGTGACCCGCCACCTCGCGGAGTATCCTCGCACCATCGCGGAACCAAATCTGAAGGACTCGAGAACAGCCGAGACGCCGCGCGCTCTCAAATAGTCTTCCAGTGAAAGACCCTCCGACCAGCATCTCTGATCGGAAAACTAAACCACAGAGATGCACGGTGACACAGGACAGCAAGTAAACACAGACTGTTTCGAAGTCAACAATGAGTAATAGGTTACTATTTCGTGCTGATATACGCACGCTCCCGTTACAGACACTTTGTTTCACTAAAATAGACTTTCATCATAAGGATATCGGGGAAGTCTGAATTAATACAGTGTATATTTTAAAGCTGTTGTCCATTATTTTATTGAACACAACAGTAAACATCCGAGAGAGATCAATCATCTACAGGATATTCCCTAGCATCATCTAAAACAATCTGATAACGCTTAGGTAGTTTATCGATTCAACGTCCACCTATTGGAACTGGGTTCAGAATGTCGTCGAACCAGGTTTAGAGTGTATTTTCGTCCTTAGAGAAATTTTCTTGAATGGTTTCCGATAGGGAGTTTGAAAGGTAAACAATTGAGGGCATCATATCAGAAGAATAAGTGGGTGATCGATCACTTTTGAAACTCCTGGGTGTTTTCTTAAGGATATCTTCAGGGTGCGAAATCTTGTAGTATCAACACGTGATAATGTATTATTGGTAGTTTTTCTTACTCTGAGACCGATACACGTCTTAGTTGTTGGCAAAAAATACCAGCTGCGATAATTCTCCCAAGGAGTTTTCGTAAGGTCTAACACCCTTTCTGGGCCACTATACGCCAAATATTATGTTCACACTACTCTTTGCTAGAGTATATGTCTTCTTTTCGGCGTTGCCCCTTAAATTTCTTAAGGGGCTGACACACCATATGATCAAAAGCACCCGGAAACCCCCAAAAGCATACCTTTTTCGTATTAGGTGCATTGTGCTGCGACATACTGCCAGGTACTCCGTATCAGCACCCTCAGTTGTCATTAAACATCGAGAGAGAGCTGAATGTGGCGCACCACGGAACACACGGACTTCGAACGTGGTCAGTTGATTGGGTGTCACTTGTGTCATTCGTCTGTACGCGAGATTTTATTTAATGAGCCAATGGTCATTTGAGGTCATAGGGCTCTTACTGTATTTGAGCTTGTGACTCTGTAAAATTTTGTGCTAGACTGGGATTAGAATTCGGATCTGCTCTTTCGTGGTATTGTAAGTAGGCTGTTTAGGTTTTTTTATTGGTAACGCCACCTCTGTATGAAAATCACAGACTGCACTGTATTTGTTTTCTTCCTGTCTCTGTGTACTTTCATAGAATTTTTTTTCTAATACTATTCACTATGATGAGGAATACTGTTATCCTCAAATATAATTGGTATTAATAATATGTTATTTAACTTGTAAAGATGCTTAGACATTATTTATTCTGTTTTGTTTTAATGCTCATGCGTGAAGTCGATGTTTCAATAATTATTCTGATCTTTTATGTAGGTACTTATGTCATTATTTTTGTAACACTGATGTATATGTTTATTTCTATTCTTTTGTAAAGCCCCTATTACTACGAATGTTATCTGTACTATTATGTGTTTAATGATGTTTTCTGTATCTTTGTAATTGTATTCTCATGTTATAAAATTGTAATTGACACCAGGTCATCAAATTAAGTAACTTGTAAGTTACATTTCACTGCACACGTTTCTATTGGTCATAGTATATGGACAATATGTGAGAAGTAGGGACTGTTAGTGTTTGCACGTGTGTTAATAATTCAGCAAGGGACTGGTTAACAGCATTGCTGGTTCTCAGGACAATTCAAAAACTTTGTGAGTGCACAAGTGGTGGTTATGGACTTGCTATATTATCCGCAAGACTCTTCAATGGTGATTGTGCACCTGCACAGTCACAACAGATGGCTGCTGGCCATCTCTACAAGGACTGCAGTGCGTCTGCACCTCTGGTGGCCCACCAGTACCATTATCTCTACAAGGACTACAGTGGGTCTGCGTCTTTGCTGACTCACCAGTACCTTATCTCTACAAGGACTACAGTGGGTCTGCACCTCTGGTGGCCCACCAATACCGTAATCTCTACCAGGACTACAGTGGGTCTGCTCTGTGATGACCTACCCACCAATACTCTTCAAAACTTCGATGTAAGTAGGCTGTTTAGGTTTTTTTATTGGTAACGCCACCTCTGTATGAAAATCACTGGCTGTGCTGTGTGCAGTCTGTGGCTGCTTTGCATTGTTGTAATACTCGCCATTGTAGTGTTAGGCAGCTGGCTGTGAACAGCGCGTAGCGTTGCGCAGTTGGAGGTCAGCCGCCAGCAGTGGTGGATGTGGGGAGAGAGATGGCGGAGTTTTGAAATTTGTCATGAACTGCTATATATATTATGACTATTGAGGTAAATACATTGTTTGTTCTCTATTAATATCTTTCATTTGCTAACTATCCCTATCAGTAGTTAGTGCCTTCCATAGTTTGAATCTTTTATTTAGCTGGCAGTAGTGGCGCCTGCTGTATTGCAGTAGTGGGAGTAACCAAGATTTTTGTGAGGTAAGTGATTTGTGAAAAGTACAGGTTAATGTTAGTCAGGGCCATTCTCTTGTAGAGATTATTGAAAGTCAGATTGCGTTGCGCTAAAAATACTGTGTTTCAGTTTAAGCACAGTCTCGTGTATAATTGTTAAAAAGGGGACGTTTCAGTATCTGACCCACACGCAACGATATAGTTCGATCATTTCGTTGTTTCCACTAAGATGGCAAACTGCTCTATGTCTCCACGAATGGCACATAAGTTGGTTCGGGTCCTGGTTGGCACAAAAATATCCATGGTTTTATTTCAAGCCCTACCATTTGCACACGGAGCTACTAGTGATCAATAATTTCCGTTTGCTACCACTACATGTGCTGACAACAATAACGGCAGGTGCCGTTCTTTCTAGTTAAACATGCGCACGTCTCACTACAGGTGAGCAAAGAATTCGTAGATAGAAAACAACGGTTGTAGGCACCAGGTTCGATTCCATGTCAGTTAAAGAAATTGTATCCTCATTTCAAGTTCAAACATCTCGCTGTTGGTGAACAAATTCGGTGTCTAACATTTGATTTTACGTAGTTAACCATTAGAGTACGTGCTGTGTTAGAGTTCCCGTCACAAAACTTTATATCACGATACTTCGTTTTAAAGATGCATACTTTGTCACTTTAAATGGTATTAAACGTCTTTACAGGTTATTTAACAGGGAAATAATGGTCTAAACATGATTCCAGATAGCACACAAAAAGTTTCTAGTTCATATTTACGAAACGGTACCTGTGAGAACTTCGATATCTCTCGGCTCTTTATGTCTAGTCTTGAATGACGGACGTTGCTGTGATCGAGTCATGGTCAGTCACGAAAGCATTGCTTAATTACAATGGCTATTGGTATTTGGCTTCAATACGGATCCGAAACAAATAAAATTCGTCATGGAAATTGGAAATTTGTGGTAAGTTCTATGGGAACAAACTGCTGAGGTCACCGGTTCCTACACACTCCTTAATCTAACTTAAACTAACTTATGCTAAGGACAACACACACATCCATGCCCGAGTGAGGACTCAAACATCCGACGGTGGGAACGCGCGCGAACCATGGCAAGGCACCCAAGACTGCACGGCCACCCCGCGCAGCAGTTCGGCATGTCTTAACACGTTCACAAATAGTTGATAGGCCATGAGAACAGAGAAATTACTGGTGATACGATGTTAGTTTTGAGATTTCCATAGAGCCCTTGATGCTATTAATCGCAATGCTTTTAACTGGTTATTTCACCATCCGTCCTACGACAAAAGACTTATATCAGGAACGACGGTTAACAGGTAGGAAAAACTTTTTAATTATTTTCGTCGGCCTTTGTCCCACTCCAACGCGGGGAAAGCCTTGTTGTCATGGATTTGGAAATGTTAGTTTCAGAGGGTTGCCGGACACCCTTCCTGTCACCATCCCGTACCCACCGGGACAGAATTTGTGAACCCAAAATGTCTGTGCTAGTGTAAGCCATGGAATGGTGTGAACGTTTTTAAATGTCTGCGAGTCGTGAAACTGAGACGAGACATGGGGACCAGCCCAGTATTCACCTAGTACGATGTGGAAAACCGCCTAAAGCCACATCCGTCGTGGAAATGAGACGAGACATGGGGACCAGCCGAGTATTCACCTAGTAGGATGTGGAAAACCGCCTAAAAGCTACATCCGCCGGGCGGATGCGATCTGAGGCTAGCACGCCTACATGAGTCCAGAAAGCAGCGCGTCAGCGCCCTCAGCTAAACTGGCGGGTCGTGGGGAAAAACCTTTTAAACAGTAAAAATATTTCGAATTGTCATAAAACATCAGAAATCCAGATATTGTTTCAAAATCTGTTGTATATGAGCTTCCAGCACGATGGTGTAACTGGGGTCAGCAACTTCTGTTAATCAATAGAACCACAAACCAGTCCAAGTTACAAATATATCAATTTTCATTCGATGACTAGTCCAAGTCACTAATATTTTATTTTTCGTTTAATGACTAGTTTCGGGCCAAGACCCATTTTCAAATCACCATAACGAAGTCGAAAGTGGTATTTCCGAAGACGTCAACAAAATGTGTAATGTACATTTACACTGCATACAGATAAAATATTTGCAACGTGGACTGGTTTCTCGTTCTATTGAAATCTTTTGTTCCTAAGGATACTTAATTTTTGCTAGAGACTGCTGGATTGGCTTTTGTCAGTTCTAATGAGCGTGATAGTTATTTTGAAATGTTACTTACCGTACTAAAATTGAGTATACAAATGTTAAGGACTGTCTGATCTCTAACGACGCATTTTCTAGAGTTTACAGTATTGTGTTGTCGATTTACGTATGGAGTGATTACCGTAAAGAAGAGTATTCTCTATTGAGCTCTCGTAGTAGCCATTTTGTACAGTCAAACGACTGATTGGCAAAGAGATACAGAGGACTTGTAAAACAGTACATTTTGTGGGCTGCATGCAGATTCGGTGAAACACGCCGGCCGGTGTGGCCAAGCGGTTCTAGGCGCTTCAGTCTGGAACCGCGCGACCGCTACGGTCGCAGGTTCGAATCCTGCCTCGGGCATGGATGTGTGTGATGTCCTTAGGTTAGTTAGGTTTAAGTAGTACTAAGTTCTAGCGGACTGATGACCTCCGATGTTAAGTCCTATTGTGCTCAGAGCCATTTGAACCATTTGAGGCGAGACGCAGTACCTGTCGTTCGGGTATGACACTACAAGTAGGTGAATTTTGGATCTATTTTTCTCAGAAATGTATAATAATATCAAGAATAGTTTCAACGTTCTTGAGATATGAATCTTAGGAATATACAAAAAAGTTTAAGCCATTTGCTGTGCGTAGCCGTCCTGAAATTCGGTACTCGGCTTTCAGACCGAAAAACCATATTTTTCGGGTTTTATCAGGAACTACCGATGAACTAAATGGTGCCTCCATAAAATCATTCAAACGTCCCCTTAGAAAAATTAATGAATTACTGTGCTGATAAACCTCTTACATTATTTGATATTCAAACAGCTGAGCAGAACGGAACGTATTCAGACATTTCGCTCTTTACCTATTCTGATCAACACTAAACTGACAGCCAATATTTTTTGCGCAACGCAATTTGAATTTCAATAATCCCTACAAGAGAATGGCCCTGACTAACATTAACTTATACGTCTCACAAATCACTTACTTCACAAAAATCTTCGTTACTCGAACTACTGCAATACAACGAGCGCCACTACTGCCAGCTAAATAAAAGATTCAAACTACTGAAGGCACTAACTACTGATAGGCATAGTTAGCAAATGAAAGATTTTGATAGAGAACAGTCAATGTATTTACCTTAATAGTGTTCAAATGTCATAATATATATAGCAGTTCATGGCATCCAGTCTTACAAATTTACTGTCTCTGATGGACACACGTCCAGATCATCCGCTCTCAAAACTCCATTTCTCTCCCCACATCCACCACTGCTGGCGGCTCACCACCAACTGCGCAACGCTACGCGCTGTGAACAGCCAACTGCCCGACACTACAATAGCATATATTACAACAATGACAACCAGCCACAGACTGCACACAGCACAGCCAGTGATTTACATACAGAGCGCTAGGTGGCGTTACCAATATAAAAACCTAAACAGCCTACTTACATCATGAAGGTGTACGAACCAATCGATCTGCTCAGTTTGCTTACGCTGGATTAGGTCTGTTGTCTTCAGGCTTTGACGCTGCCATGTAATGTACCTGCAAGACGATCCCTCTGTTTAGAAGGAAAATGGTCCCTAGCCAATAGGCTGGGCAGAAAACTTAACCTCACTTTCTATCACCAACAGTACCGTCTCTAGGCCCCCAAAAAATCCGTTATTATGGAATATTGTTGTTATGGAATATGTTTGCGGCGTGCACACGTGCTTTCAGTTAGCACGCGATGACCGCGTGGCCTGGTAGCACGGAAGCTGTGCCAGGCCAGGACAGCGTGTCCGCCAGGACGTCCACATGCGGCCGGTGGCCGCAGATCGGCGAGTGACGCGGCCGCGGGCAAGGCCACGCACGCGCAGCCGCCGCCGCCGTCGGCGCCGCCACCGCCCGCAACTGCGTGACCTGCTGACGCAGAAACAGGCCAGCAGGTCCCCATGCTGCTCACGGCTCCGGTTTCTGTACGCCACAGGAAGGATACGTGCCGTTCCACACTGCTGCCTCAATTATGTGAAAGAAAAACTGCTATTCTCAAAACGATATTATAAACGTGAGGGCAATGTGGAATGTTCGCAACCTGGAATTTCTTATTCACGCGATGCATTTTTTACGGTTCCGCAACTCAGTCGTTAGAAACGGAACCGGTGAACGATCATTTTACGGTCCGTTTGTCTGTCTGTCCGTCCGAGCCGGCCGCGGTGGCCGAACGGTTCTAGGCGCTTCAGTCTGGAACCGCGCGACTGTTACGGTAGCAAGTTCGAATCTTGCCTCGGGCATGGATGTGTGTGATGTCCTTAGGTTAGTTAGGTTTAAGTAGTTTTAAGTTCTAGGGGACTGATGACCTCAGATGTTAAATCCCATAGCACTCAGAGCCATTTCAACCATTTTCTCCGTCCGACTGTTAAAATCCATCGTATTGAAACTTACGTCACGTACTAAGGCCTATGGTCCCTTGGCTGAGTCGAAAAATAAAGCTTCTAAGTCTACGCAGTCAAAAGATACTGCAATTTGTCACATACTTTGATATCCACAAACACACTAACCAAACACTGTAGGTCACTCCCCGTTGACCTAAGACCACGAAATTTGGCAAGAAGCAAGGTTTCACAGCATTAGTAAAGGAAAAAATATGGAAATTTTTAAATTGTAATCAAATCAGATGAAAAGATCCTAACTTTTTTTTCATTTGCTATCAGACGTCAAACTTGCAATTAAAAAGATTCGAGTAATCTGTTAATGTTTGTTTCACATACAGCTTGGACGCCATATATGTACGTTCAGTAATCGCTCCTGGATATCTGATGATGGATAAATTCCGAAATTCTCCACACGAGCAATAAAGTCATTCCTTGCCTGACTTTTGAATTTTATCATTGCCACCCAGTCAACCAGAATCCAGAATATTTTGTTATATAATAATGGTCGCCTACCACCTGCATGAATTCATGTCACATTTATATTATTGAAATTAAAGTACAGGCTATATCAAAATGAATTATCCGATATGGCGCGTCTATATTTCTGAAACTAATAGAACTATATAACGAATTTAATTTTTTGATGGACGAAGAACTCTGAGCTTTTTTCATACCTTTTCCATACCTTTTTCCCACACTGCAGCAAGCAGGTCTTGAGTTACAGTTTCCACAGTTGCTGTTATGCTATTTTTCAGTTCATTCATTGTTGTTGGTAACAGAGGCACTTAAACAGTGTCTTTTCTAAACTCCTTCAAGAAATAATCACAAACAGTGAGGACCGGTGACCTTGGAGGCCAGTGATGTAAGGCAGAATCATTTGGTCCAGTGCGACCAATCCATCGTTCAGTAACCCTTTGATTTAAGAATTCCCACACTTCCAGATTCCCTCGTGGCGGTGCCCCGTTCTGTTGCAAATGAAGTCTTTGGAATCAGTCTCCCACTACGGGAAAAGAGAGTCCTCAAGCAAATCGAGATATGTGTTTCCGGTAACAGTGTTCTCAGCAAAGAAAGAAGGATCACACACCTTTTCCCGTCAAACTGCATAAAAATACATTAAATTTTGCAGAGTCCATCTCATCTTGGACAACTTCAGGAGCTTGTTCTGTACCCAATATTCTACCATTATGACAGTTCACCCTTCTGTTTCAATGGAATATTGCCTCGTCACACTAAGCGTGGAAGAAAACAGTCATCCTCCATCTTTCGAAGAACGAAATTACAGGAGGCCACGCGTTTTTGTTTGTCACCTTCACGAATTGCTTGCAGTAGCTGAATTTTGTATTATTTCATGTGTAAAAGTCGACGCAAGACACGCCAGACGGACATCGGGGGCATGTTGAGCTGTCCAGTTGCAAGGCGAACGAATTTCTGGGCTCTGGCTCTGAGAACTATGGGACTTAACATCTAAGGTCATCAGTCCCCTAGAACTTAGAACTACTTAAACCTAACTAACCTAAGGACATCACACACATCCGTGCCCGAGGCTGGATACGAACCTGCATCCGTAGCGGTCGCGCGGTTCCGAACTGAAGCGCATAGAACCGCTCGGCCACATCGGCCGGCCCAACGGATTTCTGCGCACTCTTTGTGAAGCTATGGCGGAAGCTTTCGACGCCTGTGTTACCCACTCGGGGACGGCCCTTTGATTTGCCTTTACACAAACGACTGTTTCTCGGAATTGTTCATGCCATCGTCTAATGTTCTGTACCGTATGATTATCTACATCATACCTAGTACGAAAATCATGCGGAACAGTTATTAGTGAACCGCACTGCGCAAAACGTAGAACTAAAAATGCTTTCTGTTGTCTCGACACCTTTTTCACTAGAACTGAAATAGGCGTACACTGTTTCTAAAGCGGAAACCATCTAAAACTCGAGAAGTTGCATTTTCCAGTAGTACATATTTCAAATAACATAGTAGTTACGATTTTTTTTTTAAATCGTATGATTCTTTTTGATACATCCTGTAATTTTGGTAAGTATAGAATCTCTGGAACCTATACATCGCTGCTATCGATTTCGGTAACAGGAAAAAATGGTCAGTATTCTCGATTCGTGAAATGGATGGACTGTCTACATACATAATTAAGTTTGTACGGTACCCTACGTACGCGAGTCCTTCTCGCATCCGGCCAATTTTTTGATCTAGTTCCCTTGAAAGTCAGTACAATAAATTCATTTTGTACTAAAAATATTCAATCCTAGACGTGATATTCAGGATAGTCTGCCTCATTTCCTGCTACTTCAACCATATTTAAACTTTCCTGCATCCGAAAAAGGCTGTCTCTTTAGTCTAAACTTGCTGAAGGGTCTTTTGGCATCACGTGATCAGCCTCTCGACAACCTGTTACTACGAAGCTCGGCCTTAGGCACGGTAACCTGCCCGTTGAAAGTCTATCCCGGTCAGACTCTTAATATAGTCAGTTCGTTGCAGTGGTGCGTGTCCTTTAGGCTATTGGTAGTCGAATTTTCTCTCAGTAATTCTTGTTTCAATTCTCGTTTCCTTCTGGCAAAGTGTCCAAAATACAAAGGATGTTCATTTATTAAGGTCCAACCTGTCACGTAATGAGAACCACATTAGAAATTCGATGCAGCTTGCGTAAATACGTTGAGCAGCTTCTCTAGTATTCCGGCGATAGCACCATGTCGCTCTTTTCTGTTCAGAGCGCTCAGTGAGCATGCCTAGTGAAGCGTTTCCCTATAGAATTTGTGGTACTAGAGAAAGGCCTGAGATATTACCGTTATGAAAATTTTTCCTGTTACGTCACAGCGAATGAAACTACCGATTATAATTCAGTTCCGTAGCGAGTGACACAAAAGTTCAAAGACGGCAGTCGTGAACAAAAAATGTAGATAAATGATAGTAACGAAAATTGTGAAATTATGGAAACTGCGTATTCACGTAATTATCAGGTTACAGCCTATTAGTATGGTGAGGAACGATACATCAAGCAATTGAAGCGGCTTCCGGCTTCATTGTCCGAAGGCAACTGAACGATCAACCTGATTCTTACGAAAAAAAAATGCGTAAGGAATTTAAAAAAATTATTGGCCACTCGATTTCAGGGTGGTTCCGCTGGAGTGATATTGACTAGTTAAAGAGAGAACACGTACTGTGTTCGGTCGCTCTACCCTCATGTTAAACGCTGAAGCGCCAAAGAAACTGGTATAGGCACGCGTATTCAAATACGGGAGATATGTAAACAGGCAGAATACGACACTGCTGTCGACAAATCCTGCATCAGACGAGTGTCTGGACCAGTTGTTAGATCGGTTACTGTTGCTACAATGGCAGGTTATCAAAATGAGTTTGAACGTGGTGTTATAGTCGGCGCACGAGCGATGGGGCACAGCATCTCCGAGGTAGTGATGAAGTGGGATTTCCCCGTACGACCAGTTCAAGTGTGTACCGTGAATATCAGGAATCCGGTAGAACATCAAATCTGCGACATCGCTGCGGCCGGAAAAAGACCCTGCAAGAACGGGTCCACCGACGACTGAAGAGACTCGTTCAACGTGACAGAAGTGCAACCATTCCATAAATTGCTAGAGAATTCAGTGCTGGGCAATCAGCAAGTGTCAGCGTGCGAACCATACAACGAAACACCATCGATATGGGCATTTGGAGCCGAGGTCCCACTCTTGTACCCTTGATGACTGCTTGATAAAAAGCTTTACGCCTCCCCTGGGCCCGTCAACACCGACTCTGGACTGCTGATGACTGGAAACATGTTGAATGGTCGGATGAATCTCGTTTCAAATTGTATCGAGTGGTTGGACGTGTACGGGTACGGAGACAACTCCTTTAATTAATGGATCCTACATGACAGCAGGGGACTGTTCAAGTTGGTGGTACCTCAGTAATGGTGCGGGGCGTGTGCAGTTGGAGTGGTATGGGACCCCTGATACGTCTAGATACGACTCTGAGAGGTGACGTGTAATTAAGCATCCTGTCTGATCACCTGCATCCATTCATGTCCATTATGCATTCCAATGGACTTGGCGATTACAGCAGGACAACACGATACCCCGCACGTTCAGAATTGCTACCGAGTGGCTCCAGGAACTCTCTTCTGAGTTTAAACACTTCCGCTTGCCAGCAAACTCCACAGACATGAACATTATTGAGCGTACCTGGGATGCCTTGCTACGTGCTGTTCGCAAGAGATCTCCACCCCTCGTGCCCTTACGGATTTATGGACAGCCCCGCAGGATTCATGGTGTCAGTTCGCTCCAGAGCTTCTTCAGACATTAGTCGAGTCCATGACACGTCATGTTACGGCAGTTCTGCGGGCTCGCCGAGGCCCTACGCAATGTTAGGAAGGTGTACTAGTTTCTTCGGCTCTTCAGTGTATTATCAGGTCCGATACTGCAATTAAGCATTTCAAAATCACATCTTATATTTTATCTTAAGTTACGGTTCATAAAAACAATTTTACAACAGCCTGACGACAAAAGACCCTACAGAATGGCCGGAGTAAATAAAGTCCAGTTTCATTTGTTTTACAACAAAAGATATAAAGAGCTTGTTTCCATTTGACACCTTTAGAAAATTTATTTGGGGAAACGTTTTTGTTGCCAGTTTAATTGCATAACATATTTCACATTGAAAAACAAAAACTGAAATTCACCTCATGTCACGATGTTAATACACTCCTGGAAATGGAAAAAAGAACACATTGACACCTGTGTGTCAGACCCACCATACTTGCTCCGGACACTGCGAGAGGGCTGTACAAGCAATGATCACACGCACGGCACAGCGGACACACCAGGACCCGCGGTGTTGGCCGTCGAATGGCGCTAGCTGCGCAGCATTTGTACACCGCCGCCGTCAGTGTCAGCCAGTTTGCCGTGGCATACGGAGCTCCATCGCAGTCTTTAACACTGGTAGCATGCCGCGACAGCGTGGACGTGAACCGTATGTGCAGTTGACGGACTTTGAGCGAGGGCGTATAGTGGGCATGCGGGAGGCCGGGTGGACGTACCGCCGAATTGCTCAACACGTGGGGCGTGAGGTCTCCACAGTACATCGATGTTGTCGCCAGTGGTCGGCGGAAGGTGCACGTGCCCGTCGACCTGGGACCGGACCGCAGCGACGCACGGATGCACGCCAAGACCGTAGGATCCTACGCAGTGCCGTAGGGGACCGCACCGCCACTTCCCAGCAAATTAGGGACACTGTTGCTCCTGGGGTATCGGCGAGGACCATTCGCAACCGTCTCCATGAAGCTGGGCTGCGGTCCCGCACACCGTTAGGCCGTCTTCTGCTCACGCCCCAACATCGTGCAGCCCGCCTCCAGTGGTGTCGCGACAGGCGTGAATGGAGGGACGAATGGAGACGTGTCGTCTTCAGCGATGAGAGTCGCTTCTGCCTTGGTGCCAATGATGGTCGTATGCGTGTTTGGCGCCGTGCAGGTGAGCGCCACAATCAGGACTGCATACGACCGAGGCACACAGGGCCAACACCCGGCATCATGGTGTGGGGAGCGATCTCCTACACTGGCCGTACACCACTGGTGATCGTCGAGGGGACACTGAATAGTGCACGGTACATCCAAACCGTCATCGAACCCATCGTTCTACCATTCCTAGACCGGCAAGGGAACTTGCTGTTCCAACAGGACAATGCACGTCCGCAGGTATCCCGTGCCACCCAACGTGCTCTAGAAGGTGTAAGTCAACTACCCTGGCCAGCAAGATCTCCGGATCTGTCCCCCACTGAGCATGTTTGGGACTGGATGAAGCGTCGTCTCACGCGGTCTGCACGTCCAGCACGAACGCTGGTCCAACTGAGGCGCCAGGTGGAAATGGCATGGCAAGCCGTTCCACAGGACTACATCCAGCATCTCTACGATCGTCTCCATGGGAGAATAGCAGCCTGCATTGCTGCGAAAGGTGGATATACACTGTACTAGTGCCGACATTGTGCATGCTCTGTTGCCTGTGTCTATGTGCCTGTGGTTCTGTCAGTGTGATCATGTGATGTATCTGACCCCAGGAATGTGTTAATAAAGTTTCCCCTTCCTGGGACAATGAATTCACGGTGTTATTTCAATTTCCAGGAGTGTATGTTTGTAATGGTATATTTTCATCTCACGCTTTACACGATTATGAAGTTACATGGGAGCAATGCATGTACGTATTTCATGGTTAGCACATATAACGCTGTACTAGGAAATGGCGTGTGGAGTATATGGTATGTCATCTGACTTTTGTAAAAACACCACACCATTCCGATGATTGCAAGAGCTGACAAGTGCGAGAATTATCACCCAATCAGCTTAACAGCTCATGCATCCAAATTGCTGACAAGAAGAATATACGGAAGAATGTAAAAGAATGCTGAGAATGTGTTAAATGGCGACCATTCGGCTTTAGGAAAGGTAAACGGACCAGCGAGGTACTTCTGACGTTGCGGTTAGTAATGAAAGCAAGGCAAAAGGAAAACCAGGACACAGCCATACGATCTCTCGACCTAGGAACAACGTTCGACAACGTCTAATAGTGGAATATGTTAGAAACTCTGAGAAAAATAGGCGTAAGCTATAGGGAAAGAAGGATTATATGTAATATGTACAAAACCCAAAACGGAACAATTAGAGTGGAAGGCTGTAAGACAGGGTCGTTGAACGTGATAACTGTACATGATCTAAGGGACGTCTGAAAGGTATACGTTAAATGTTTCCTGTGCCATGTAGATGAGTTTAATGTCTCCTACATGTTTTTTATTTATTTATTTGCGTTTCATTGCTTTCGGGACGTGTTTCTTCTCTTTCTCCGTTAAACATTTTGAAATTTGTATTCTTTTTTTCTTTTGTACACTGTACACAATTTACGAAGTAGTGACAGAAACAAAGTCATAGGAGGTTAGAAAGTCCCTCATTCTGCTTAAAGGTACCCCAAAGCCAATGAAAAAAAAAAAGACAAGAATAACCAGTATATAGTTTTAGAGAAGTACTTAAGCGGGGTAGAAGTTTACTATCACTAAGTGCTGAGACCTTCCGTTTCTTACCATTTCATTCTAAAGCTTCAAAATGTACTCATATTTGTATTGGTGGTGAAATACAGCACTCTCAAACAATGGAATGTCAGTAATGACGATACGAACGTAAGGCCAACACGACACCCAATGCCCGAGAGGAAATATCTGTGACCCAGCCGGGAAGCGAACCCGGGCCCATTCGGCTAGCAATTCGCCGCACTGACCGCGCAGACGCTGAGGCGGACTTTGCCACATCTTAATTAGGACGAACATCCAAGTGTAGCCGTCTTATGTAGGCAGGAGATCATTAGAATGCAATATATTTGTCTTTGGTAGTTTTTGTGCAGATTAATTGCAGTTTCCTTGATAGAATGATCTTTACTGGTATTTCTGTCTTCATCGATTATTCGCAATAATTCCCTTCGACTACCTGAGAAGCTTTGAGGTTCATGCCGACTGCATCTCTGCTTAAAATTGGTTTTCGTTTGAGTCTGGATTCTATCCATTACAATACTAAACGCTGAACTTGCTAGAAACAGAGCATATGCTAGAATTAATGGTGCTGAACAAGAGCAGGGAAGTGTCAAGGGAGCGGCGGTCGGTAACGCGACATTTACCCACCGCAACAGTGACGATGCCGACGTCGACGCCGCGTCGCCAGATAATGAAGACCTCACTCAGGCGGGGGCCAAACGCTCGCTGCCACTACCTGAAAGGTCGTCCGCCGCTGTCCGTGTTCATTATTTTAATTGGAATGTCTCAAAAGGAGCAGGCTAGCCGGAAAAAGGCACACCCCGGCACTAATTGGAATTCCCTGTACAATAAATGTATGCAGTACAATAAATGATATTTTTTCTGGCGGTCAATTTCCACTTTCATTTTATGGAGTTTTTCATTCAAGGCCTTAATGCAGATAACTGTGAAAGCACGATGATATTAATTTACCGCTTATTGGAACCATTTTTCTCCAGAATATTGATATAACAAAGGCTTATCGTATTTCTCTTCCACCACTGTGCTGTATAGGCATATGCCACCGTATCAGTCTGAAGGAGAATCGTCAACATACAGAAATGTGCTTGTGATGTGAGGTGTTGCTTTCGCTGTCGATGTACAGTGCACCACTTTCGCGATAGGGGTCCTTTAAGAGTTTGATGCTGTACTTCCCTACGCTCACATTTGCTTTGACTGCTTCACATGCAACATGTTGACAATGGAATCTGATCTGCCGCACAATTTGTGTTTTTATGAGGGGAGGGGTATATGACACAGTCACTCCAGAGCAATCAGCTGCCCGTTCGGATAAAGCTGCAGTTATTATTCGTATCGTAACATACGTGGTTGTTTTAAACGTGTTACATAGTCATTACCAAACAGATGCCAGTTGTGCATTTATGTTAAAGTACGACACTTTTAGCAATATCTCTGAAATAACATGCACCACACAGCAGTTTCAACATCTTATTTGAACATCAATAGCGTAAAAAGCTACTTGGACACCTAGCGGGGAACCGGTGTACCTGTGCCGTATCTGTCACATTTAAAAGTTTCTTCTCTAGCTCCTTTAAACACTATAAAATTTGTGTACGTATTTCTTTTATATCCTATATACAGACACAAATTACCTCATTGCAAGTTAAACAATCCCTCATTCCCTCATTCTGCTTAAAGGTACCCCAAGGCCTATTAAAAAAAAAAAGAATAATCAGGATACTGTTTTAGAAAAGTACTTAACCGGGGCAGATATTAATTTTCATCAATTTCTTGCTATTCCATTCTAAGATTTCGAAACATACTCGTATTTCTATTGGTCATGAAATAGAAACTTGTGCAGTTAGCATTACATAACGTAAACTATTACGATGAAATCCAGTAGAGTAATATTGGCGATTTGATCAAACCATGCACTAAGTATGCAACATACGCCTGTCCGTTTATGCCAATGTCCGAAGAGTCCAGTTATGATGGTTGTGAAAAGAAAAGTAACGTGACTACCGTGCGTTCTCTTTACTTCACCGATTTCCCATTCTATACGACCTTTATATTTCATAATCACAAGACCAGATTACTATTGTCTGAGTAAACCCATCGGTAAAACAAATTATTAAAAATTTCTTCAGCATTTGTGTTTCCCGCCTCTGATATAAGCTTGTCTCCGTTCTAGTCCCAACTGAAAACTCCGTTTTGTTTGAGAAAATTCGAAAGCACTTTCTTTGCCATCATCTTTATAAATCACACAAAAGTTAACACGTAGGTCATTTGCGTTTGTTTAACGCTCGCTTCTTCCTTTCACACTTGTTTTTTTTCCCTTTCTAAACAGTTCATCTTCATCTCTGCTGCACCTGCGTTACAGCACTTATCTTCCCCAGTTTCAGTTCATTCCTTAAAGTATTCTTTACTATAGCTCACAATTTATAGCTTCTTACTTGTAAGCTGTCTCCACTTTACTGTTTGAAAAAAGAGTACTAATAATTTATTACTGCTGTCACTATTAGTGACTTTCGTCCGCCTATGATAACTACCTCTAATTTTTGGACGAAGCACGGAATGTATGACCACTTGTAGAACATATATCATAAACAGGATATAATATGAAAAGAATGTCAGTTAGCATGTAAAAGATTTTTTCACTATAAGTAAATACATATTTTCACTGTTTATTGGTTGTAATGATTACTGATATGATATAAATGGATGAGTAGAGGAAATAACACAAACCAAGCAGTTATAGCAGTGACACAACACTGTACTTTAATCTTAGTTTTGAAGAATCATACTGGATAAAGAGCAGGTTTTTACATTAATGCTCTTTCTCAGTATAATGCTGATACTATATTTCGATGAGACAGCATAGGATGATCCTGAGACTTGGAAAGCACTCATCTGTGAGTTTTATTCTTGCTGAAGCCCAATAAAATTCTAAGTAATGTTGACACAATCTGTATACATTTAGAGGTAGAGCGTCAGGAACAAGGACGTTTAAGTAAGTCCCAGCACTTACACTATGCTTCTGTGCGTAAGTCGGTGGCGTAGAGGTGTGGAACTGTGTATGTGTTACTACTCCTAGCTGCTGGAGCGACGGGCCTGTCAGTGACATCATCATCAGACGTACAGATGTCATCATTGTACATGCGAAAAAGGAAACACTGAAAAGAGTATAGTGTGCTAAGTGTGTTGTACATCTCGAAAGTCCGATGTTCCTTATTACGTAGATGATACATAAATAATATAGAGGGACACTGTCTAGATTTTATAGAACATCAAACTCGCATTTACTAAAAACCGTCATCTACTAGATAAAGACTGAGTGTAGAATGATTTAAATACTTTATCATCTTATGTATTACTGCTTAATTGTTTCACTTCGGTTAAAAAAGAATAACTTGAAGCATCTATGTATCTCTCTAATTCTAACTGTAACGAGACATACCTCCCGCTCAGCTATCGAGATACATTAAAGAAGCTAGTCTTTTGGACTTGGGTTTTCCATTCTGAGTAGAGCAGGTGCTGCGAGTGGTATCTATCAGTGCCACTTGCAGGTCAAAGGCACAGCAGATTCTCAAACTACCCCAAAGGCCAGTGTACTGGTGCTGGTGGCTTTAATGTTAAGTCACTATCACTGGTATTTCGAAACCAAGAAACATTCTTCAGACATATTTATAATAATTGACTCCTTCCAATTGATGAAGGTAAAACACCTGCAGATAGCAGCTGCTCTGTACAAGTTCGTTTCCGAAACGCCCTCTAGCCGTGAGATCTAACACGTAACTGCTGCTTTACACAATATGCTTCTGCCGAGGCTGGTGGACAGATATAACTCAAATAAGTGTACAAAACACATTGGCAGCGTCAGTAAAATTATTGGAAACGTTCCTGTTAAATATTTGATGCACAGAAACAATTAGTTTATTTAATTTACGAATTTTTCAGTAAAAAATACAAACACTTTAATTCATTGATTTGTTTAATTACCGAACTGCCTTCGACTACCAGCGTAACACCCACACCTACAAATTAGAAACGAACTAACCGATACTCCACATATCGAAATTCAGCTTGCACGAACGCTACATATGAACTGTATCGAGGTAAATGATAAGGCATGGTGAACCTTTAAAGTACAGGTGTAGTTTCAATCGCCTGTTTCGGCGATGCCATGATCTAAAATATTTGCATCAGATGTTTCACGACACAGTTAGAGGCCCAAGGTACGTAATGAACAAGTACGTGCGATCCATATATTGTAACCCAGTACATAGATTCCATTCTTAAACCTTTTGGTTCCCATAAGGAAACTTATTCCACTATTACTCTTGTTGATCCATATACATTTAAAAACGCTTCGTAGTGACCAAATAATGAAGGTCCTCCAGTAAAATAAAAAACATCTAGGTATGAATATGAAGAGGAAAGCTAGGTGACTTAGCTGGAGACATGCCGTGCCAGTCCCTTTTGCCAGTTCGGTATGGGCTCATACGCATTACATAACGGGCGATTACAGGATTGTTGATTGCGAATTGGACGTGAAAGGCGACGCAGTCACGGACCATTTGCGAGAAAACAGTCCCAAACGGAGTTTATCGAAGCCACCAAACGTCTACTGAAGCAGTTCCTGCCAGCAGCAATATCGACCCTGACGTCCATCGAAAGCAGTGCCTCGGATGAAAACCAGCCGACAGCCGGAAGTAGGTGACTAGTATACTCAATCATGTGCACGAAAAAGCACTTGCAAAAACTTAGCCTGTATATATCTCTGGATAGTGATTGGCGGTTTCCCATTGTTCATTTGCCTATATGTTTGTCACCTCCATAATGACGTGTAGCTGAACCTACGGATTCAGTTAGAGAGATAGAAACTCGCTCCTTTTTGTGAGCCACGGTCTGAAATACCATCGTTAGACGTTACGTCTTTAGATGGCTCTAAGCAATATGGGACTTAACATCTGAGGTCATCAGTCCCCTAGACTTAGAACTACTTAAACCTAACTAACCTAAGGACATCATACACGTCCATTCAGAAGGTAGGATTCGAACCTGCAACCGTAGCAGGAGTGCGGTTCCGGACTGAAGCGCCTTGAACCGCTAGGTCACAGCAGCCGGCAACTACTTGTATCCGTTTCCTCAAAGAGTGTTAAGCCAGTGTGACTGTTCCCTCTAGTTATCTAATGCAAAGTTATCTATTAAAATAACTAATATGTTTGAAGTTATATGGACTGAAGTAATCTGTTTCCGATTCCAAGCCTGAAACGTAGTAATGAACGAACTGACGTAATTAAACTTGTATTATCATAATGTATAGACCAAGCTGCACTATAAAAATAATAATTGTCATAATGAAACGGTTAGTCTTTCATACAGTAAAAGTTAGCAACCTGACTGCAAGAATTTCAAACAGTACAAACTGCCTGAATAACTTGGACATGAAACCTGGAGAAGCTGTTCTTGCAAAATTTCATCACAAAAACTCTCTCGGTATGACGTAAGTTTTCCCTGCTTCAATAAATGACACAAAATATTTTCCCCTTAGCTTTAATCTGCTCAAATCTGGATAACGCGTTGCGGTACTGCTCTATCTTGCGCGCCGCTATGCTAAAGCTGCAAATTACTGTATCTGCAAAGAGGCACTCGAGGGGTTCAATGAGTCCTCTGTTAATTGAAAATCGGACATACTTGGTTGCATCATCCATTAAAAAGAACTGTAAGAGAAAGGTTGGTAAGAAAATGAAATATGCGCATAAATGAAAACACACTGTTTTCTTTGGGGAGTGAGAAAAATTGCTGAAAGCAGATTTTAAATTTAATGAGCTTCTCAACATCCAAACAATACACTTTCCAATCTCTCAAATCTGACAACTTCCAGTACAATAACCAAGTTCGTTCGAAGGTGAAGCAATAGTAAAGAAGAATAACATCATTATTGTATTTACCTCACATTCCATTAGATTTCTCCATTCAAAAGTTAGTTTCATAGTCATGTTGGCCAAACAAAGGATAAATTTTAATTTCAATCATCATACTGCCGTAGCTTCTTCACTAACACTGCTTAAAATTATAAGATTAACTCCAACACACTTGTACTTCGGCTCCACTCGCTACCAGAGTTACTCACTGTCTGTCTTACTCAAACACAGCTAAAATTCGACTGCTCCCTTGCGCCCCCGTGCAGCTCAAAGATGTTAGCTTAACTTCTGCGATACAGCGTACCACATCGCTGCTCGATTACATTCGATTCTTGTACCAAAAAATCACATTCCAAAGTTATACATGACACCTTTCATAATGATAGCGTGAGGCAGGCTACAAGCCTCGTCTGTGGATTTACATGTGCATTGAGTGTGCCTTAGGACCCAAATGATAACTCAGCGTCTGTGCTCTTCGGCTTCGGTATGTTTACGTAAACATGCGAAGAGACATTAAAATCAGACCAAAAACCAATCCAGACTCTAATTTTCTTATTACTTCAACATCTTCCTCATTAGCCTTATTTCCGAATCGTTTTGTACAGCCCTTAACTACAGAGACCTGGAAAATCGTCCCCCGCACTTATTCCCACATGTGCCGAGACGGTTAACCTCATACCTCTTGTAGTCTACAATCTGATTCTGAGGTTCAGAGTAAGTATGTTGTGACAGACGTTCCGTTACGACAGTTTTGATCTACTGCACATAATCTCATCATATACGTGTAACGTCCCCTTATGAAAATTATAAATTACTGTGCTGATAAACCTCTTACGTTATTTGATTATCACACAGCCGAGCTAAAGTGAACATACTCGGACATTTTTCTCTTTACTTGTTCTGATCGTAACTAAATTCACACACAATATTTTTAGCGCAACGCAATCTGACTTTCAATAATTCCTACAAAATAATGCCCTGACTAACAATAACCTATACCTTTCATGAATCACTTACCTCACAAAAAATCTTCGCTACTCGAACTACTGCAATACAGCGAGCGCCAATACTGTCAGCTAAATAAAGGGTTCTAACTACTGAAGTCACTAACTACTGATAGGCATAGTTAGCAAATGAAAGATTTTGATAGAGAATAAACAATGTATTTACCATAATAGTGTTCAAAAGTCATAATATATGTTTCAGTTCATGACATCCAGTCTTGCAAATATCCTTTTTCTGGCGGACACACGTCCAGATCGTCCGCTCTCATAATTCTGCCATCTCTCTCCTCACATCCACCACTGCTGGCGGCTCACCTCCAACTGCTCAACCCTACGCGCTGTTGACATCTAACTGCCTAACACTACAATAGCCAATATTCCAACAATGCAAATCAGCCACAGACTGCTCACATCACAGTCAGTGATTTTCATACAGAGCGCTACGTGACGTTACCAACATAAAAACCTAAACAGCCTACTTACAGACGTTATGGATAAAAGTCGTCTTCGAGAATTACATTACGATCTATTTCACACAAACTTGTCGGTGGAAAGTGGAACTGCACTCTTTACCAGTTTTCGAAACGCTATTACAGATAAGACAGGTGCAAGATGGGACAGTTTTGTAAAAAGTATGAGAATATTCAGTAATCTGAATGTACTGTATTGAATAAAGAAAGCAGTTTTTTTTATTTATTTTAGAACTCTGAAAAGCAAAATGAGTTTTCATCTCACTTGCTCTTAGGACTGCTATGGAGTCATGCGTCTACATTTGTCTGAAATCTGAAGTTACGGTACCTCTGTGTGGCTGCGAAAACTGATTGTCATACCAAAGGATACTATATCGTCTGCGGTGCTAGAATCGGCCCGAAACGTGTACGAACCGATGCGTTCAGTACCAGCGACACGTCCGCAGCAGCCTTTCCGCGGCTTTTGAGTAACGAGAATTTATGGAAGCTACGGTAACTGTGTCCATTACAGATAAGGACACTTCACTGATACTTCACCATCCCTGTGTGTTGGCTCTATGTTTCGAGTTCATGTTAACTGTCGGTGCGAATTATAACGGAATTTGCCCCGTATCGTGATGAGCTCCATAATGATCTGATTGCTGTAAATCAATTACCGCGGGTTACGCGGCCTGTTGCTATGCTGAGCTGGTATAATCCCGATCGGATCAAATGGGATACTCCTCTATATCATGCTCGTGACTTGCAGCACGTAAAGCGAAGAACGCGACGTGAATGGGAGCGTTTAGTCTTGTTTTCCCCCCAGTACTGAGTGCGTCTTTCATTAAATATCACTCTAATTTGTCAATTAATTCATTTATGGTGTAACATATGAACACTTTTAAAAACTATATGGGCAGACCTATCAATAACTGAAACCAAATTAGTTGTATTACCTAAGAGTCACAACAATTATATTTTTATCAAAATCACATATAAGTCATATTTATAGAGTATAATTTGTAGCATCATATATTTCTTACCGTAGGAATTTTAGCATTCACATAAATGAAACGTTTTCTTCTAATTCAGTGTGAAGTTATGTTTGTTTTCAAATGACTTTGCTGTAACCTGTCACGATTTTCTTTTCTTTATATTTTGCATTATGCATTTCGGGAAACGAATCACATATTGAAGTGCGTTTTTCTCTGAGTTTTTTCGTAATGTTTTTGAAGTTCGAGGTTCTGCTTTGTGCCATTGACTTTACTGCAATATGTAAAATATATGCAATTTTTTGTTGATTATCAATCTATATATATAGTTATTGGCGAAATTTGGAAGACTTTAGTTTTTTTATGGTCCATTTGTGTAAGCCCTCACAGTTAAACTTCACACACAATTTTATGTGCTTAGCATATACAAACAAACAAGTACAAAGATATCTTTAGTTGAAGTCCGCAAAAACGATGTTTCTTTCCGAACATCGCAGAGAAGTTTCGTCATTGTTGGATAATATTACGCACAAGTAACTAAAACGTGACCCTATTTTGTCACACAGTAGAAAAACGTTTGAATTCCTGAAGAATTCTGGTTTACCCAAATGATACAATGAAAAATCTTAGAGCCCAAGCTCTTAGCCATCCCAGGCGTAGGAAATAACTATAGTCTAAGCAAGGTAACCGACTGAGAACAGTTGTCTGTGCTGTTGGCTATCCTATCTACAGGCTAGCAAAATTTGTAACTAGGATACTGGTTTCGATAATTGGTTGCTGTGAAACTCACATCAAAATCTCTCAGATGTTCATGGAGAAAATTAAACAATGTGTTCCTGTGGAGGATACATTGTAACTGTAGGCAGTGCCTTTTCATCTTGATGAACTGGTTCCGACATGTTATGACCAGTGCTCGGATTTATATTCACTGAAAAGTATGAATATGTGCATGCATCTATGCATTAAAAATGTGATAAATATGCTCTAAAAACTTTAAAATATGCGTAATAAATAAAATTCATTATTTTAACTTTCTCACATCTTTTAATCCTCCGAAACTAATCTGATTATACAATTATTCTTAAAACATTAATTAACAAAGGTAATATTTATTAACCTCTGTTTGTCTCTTTCTCCTAGTCTATGATAGCATCAGTTGTTTTCATTGCAAGAAACAATTAAAAATTTTTCACAGTTTTCTGGGAGAAATGATTTCCTTCCGTCACTTAAAATGTTTTTATACGAAGAGAAAGATCTCTCTACATCATACGAAGTCACAGGACAGTATCAAAAAGAGGCTATGTCACTTACAGCATAACCATTAAGCTGTTTTTCAGATTCTCCCTGTAACACCTTATTCACATCCCGAAGAAACATTAAACCTGGATATCTTGCTTCAGTTTTCTCAATTCTGTTGCGAAGACACTTTCCTATTTCTCCTGGTATGTCCCCGACGACAACTGTTTCGTAGACCTCAAGGGCAGAAAATAGAGGCATTGCTTTTTCTTCCAAACGTGTGATTGTGGCTGGGAGTTTACTGAAATAGGTCCTAATAAACACTAATTTACTCTAGAGACTCTCCTCATTGCAAGCAGTTATTGCAGTTGGGATACTTGCTGCTTCGTTTCTGTTCATCACGTCCAGCACCCTTTTCACGTCTTCTCAATGCTCACTGTAACACAGAGCTGCTTCTATCCATGTTTCCCACCTCGTGATGATCGGCTGTGGTGGTAAACGAATACCTGGAATCCTTTCAGTACATAATTTTACTCTTGATGGCGCCTTCACAAACACTTTTTTCACAGAGGACATTAAGGCATTTATCTCTGGAAAATACGCTCGAATTTCTTCAGCCAGTCGGTGAAGAGCTTGTGCTAAACAAGTTATATGAACTACCTTGGGATAAAAAACCTGCAAAGCTTTAGCAGCCTTAATCGTATATGCTGCTGCATCTGTAACTATCACCAGGAGTTTTTCCTCGTTTTCTTTAGCGGGCCACAAAACGCGTAATGCATCACGAACAATCCTAGCAATAGTAGAATGGATTGTTTTATTCCAGTACTCTGGAGACAATGAGATGAGGTGTTCCTGGTTCAGATTCCGCCATTTTTCCGACGACAACGTTGGCAATATATCTCTCACTTGAGTCAGTCGTTTCACCTACAGATAATCACACGTTTGAATCCCCAGTATCATCTCTGATCTATTGTATTACCTAAAAAGAATTATTTTATTGAAAATTTGTAAAGAACAGCCATGGTAATATGGGTCTCACTTTATTTGTGGGGGGGGGGGGGGGGGCACAAGTGTAAAATGGGGCGGGGGAGGATAAGTATAACAAAAAATATTAAAAATGTTTATTGATAGTAGGCTTAAACTCGTTGACACTACAGGCCATACGAAATTTTATGTTTTATGTTTTATGTTTTAAAATATTTTTGTGTAATAGGTTTAAAATTCTTAAAAAAAATTTAAAAGTTTTAATGAAACTTAAATGGGGGGTGGGGGATATGGGGGTAGCTGACACGCAAACTAATTTCAGAGATAACTTTGCCAAGATAGTTTTTCCTTATTGTTGATTCATCATGAACTTTTCGTTTGGTATATTTTTCGAGGATCCCTTGAAATTCTACATTAATTAATTTATTGAAAGGGATATTAGCTGAAACTAAAACTCTGCGGAGATCTTTCGAAAAAATATCATTGCCACCATTTCCACTTCTGCTTGCAGAAAATGCTGCTGGTAAGGTTGTCTGGATGTTGGAGATATTTTTATTAGCAGCATTTCTATGAGCAGCTGTTTGTAAATGTGTAATCTGTAATTTTGTCACAGGGCGCCTATAACAATGGTACATAAATAAAGTGAGTTTATTTTCATTAAGTAAAAAACTAAATCGAAAATCAAATTGATTTTTAACTTTTAGTGCAAAAATAGAACTTACGTGCTTCTCACTCACTTGGCACAATACTACTTTATCATCTGTTGTCAGAGTAGGCTTTCCATCAATCCACTGTTGGAGTAAATAAGCTTTACTGTTCTTCTCCTTCGGCATTGTGATAATATGGTCTCCTCCTGCACACACTTCAGAAATCACGAAGAACAACACACTAGCTAATGATTTATAGGTAGCTGCCAATGTCACTGTTGCCGCCGGCGGCTTCGTTTGTTACACAATACAAACCGTACTGACTTTTATGACGCGATGACCTAACGAACGTTCAAGGTTTGCCGCATGATTGTTGATCGCTATTTAGTTTTTGTTAAGCTGTCGAGAGACATATTTTTGTGGTACAGGAACCGCCCACTTTTAGGCGCCCTTTCATGGATTTGTAAAAATGACAGAGAAGTAATTCTAAAAAAACAGAGCAATAAAAGAGAAATTTGCTGAGGTCTTACTCTTTTTCTTAAACTAATGTGGTGAAATACTTGTGTTTCAAGAATCATTGCTGCAAAAGTAAAATATATGCATAAATATGCAAAAGTTATTTATACAGGGTGTTACAAAAAGGTACGGCCAAACTTTCAGGAAACATTCCTCACACACAAATAAAGAAAAGATATTATGTGGACATGTGTCCGGAAAAACTTAATTTCCATGTTAGAGCTCATTTTAGTTTCGTCAGTATGTACTGTATTTCCTCGATTCACCGCCAGTTGGCCCAATTGAAGGAAGGTAATGTTGACTTCGGTGCTTGTGTTGACATGTGACTCATTGCACTACAGTACTAGCATCAAGCACATCAGTATGTAGCATCAACAGGTTAGTGTTCCTCAGGAACGTGGTTTTGCAGATGTGCAATGTTTACAAATGCGGAGTTGGCTGATACCCATTTGATGTATGGATTAGCACAGGGCAATAGCCGTGGCGCGTTACGTTTGTATCGAGACAGATTTCCAGAACGAAAGTGTCCCGACAGGAAGACGTTCGAAGCAATTGATCGGCATCTTAGGGAGCACGGAACATTGCAACCTCTGACTCGCGACTGGGGAAGACCTAGAACGACGAGGACACCAGCAATGGAAGAGGCAATTCTTCGTGCAATTGACGATAACCCTAATGTCAGCGTCAGAGAAGTTGCTGCTGTACAAGGTAACGTTGACCACGTAACTGTATGGAGAGAGCTACGGGAGAACCAGTTGTTTCCGTACCATGTACAGCGTATGCAGGCACTATCAGCAGCTGATTGTCCTCCACGGGTACACTTCTGCGAATGGTTCATCCAACAATGTGTCAATCCTCATTTCAGTGCAAATGTTCTCTTTAGGATGAGGCTTCATTCCAACATGATCAAATTGTAAATTTTCACAATCAACATGTGTGTGCTGACGAGAATCCGCACGCAATTGTGCAATCACGTCATCAACACAGATTTTCTGTGAACGTTTGGGCAGGCATTGTTGGTGATGTCTTGATTGGGCCCCATGTTCTTCCACCTACGCTCAATGGAGCACGTTATCATGATTTCATACGGGACACTCTACCTGTGTTCCTAGAACATGTGCCTTTACAAGTACGACACAACATGTGGTTCACGCACGATGGAGCTCCTGCACATTTCAGTTGAAGTGTTCGTACGCTTCTCAACAACAGATTCGGTGACCGATGGATTGGTAGAGGTGGACCAATTCCATGGCCTCCACGCTCTCCTGACCTCAACCCTCTTGACTTTCACTTATGGGGGCATTTGAAAGCTCTTGCCTACGCAGCCCCGGTACCAAATGTAGAGACTCTTCGTGTTCGTATTGTGGACGGCTGTGATACAGCACGCCATTCTCCTGGGCTGCATCAGCGCATCAGGGATTCCATGTGACGGATGGTGGATGCATGTATCCTGCTAACGGAGGACATTTTGAACATTTCCTGTAACAAAGTGTTTGAAGTCACGCTGGTATGTTCTGTTGCTGTGTGTCTTCATTCCATGATTAATGTGATTTGAACAGAAGTAATAAAATGAGCTCTAACATGGAAAGTAAGCGTTTCCGGACACATGTCCACATAACATATTTTATTTCTTTGTGTGTGAGGAATGTTTCCTGAAAGTTTGGCCGTACCTTTTTGTAACACCCTGTACATGCAATAACCCCTTACATATGCAGTTATATGCAATATCATGCAAATATGCAAAAAACCTAGCTCTAGTTATGACCACCAGCGGTCAGTCTTGTGAAACGACGAACGAAATGACTATTGGTTCTCCGTTGTCTCCAGCAGGGAGTGTGCATTAAATTTGGCCGCCCTCAGCATTTTAGTTTTAGTCTACAGTCTTCTGATTGATTTGGTGCGGCCCGCCACGAATTCCTCTCCCCTGCCAACTTCTTCCACTCAGAGTATCTCACGCAACTTATTTCCATAATTACTTGCGAAATGTATTTCAGTCTCTGTGTTCCTCTACAGTTTTACTCTCTACAGCTTTCTGTAGTAACACAGATGTTATTCCCTGATATCTCAGAAGATATTACATCACTCTATTCCTTCTTTTTGCCAATGCCTTACCTTGCCTCATTCCTTAGCAGCTATCTAATTTTCAATTCTGTCACGTAGGGGAAGGTGTAATTAGATGAATGACGAACACTAACTTCATTTAACGAAGGTTTATTCAGCACTTGCACATACGAGAGCGCGGAGCGAACTGCCTCCGGCCAGAACACATACGGTTCATATACAGTTACAGAACATTCCAGTACAATGATTTTTGATATTTGTGGATACTTCTAGAATGTCCTCGAACCGAATATAGAAATTAAAATTTGACAACTCATGCGAGTTTTGAAGACCGGACCATCCATGCAACAGTCTACAGGTAGTATCATAACCTCTACACACAGCGACATTCTTCCAAGACATTGCTCCACCTTTAAGAGAACAGCGTCTCGGTGTTACGTCGTCCTTATTCGGGAACGAGTCATCGGTCCTGCATGCTCCGACTACCGATGACTGACTCTCGCCCCGGCGGTGATCTTCTTAGAACTTCTTCTGCCGCTACGCTCTTCGTCTCCTTTCCGCTTGTTGCCTGTCGCTGGAGCTTCGAATTTATCCTGGGTTGCAGGATCCTTATAGGGCTTCATTCGAAGGACGTGGACCGTATCTCTGATCTTTTGTCGTTTTGTGTCGGGGTCGAAATCTTCAACTTCATAAGTAACATCAGACAACTGCCTTACAACCTTATAAGGTCCAAAGTACCACCTGAAGAACTTCTCAGAGAGACCAACCCTCCGAATAAGAGTGAAGATCAGGACGAGGTCATCAGGCTGGTAGACAATAGGGCGGTGGTTCACGTCATACCTTTGGAGGTTGTTTTCTTGAGCCTGCAGCGAGCGAAGTCGAACTAACTGCCGAGCTTCCTCAGCTCTGGTTAACACTTGGCCGATGCAGTCGCCGTCCATGTCATCTGGATGTAACGGAAACATAGTATCTATCGTCGTAGTCGCCTCACGCCCATGCACCAGGAAAAATGGAGTAAAGCCTGTGGTGTCTTGTTTTGCGGTGCTTTTGGCAAACGTCATGAAGGGTAGCACCTCATTCCAGTTGCTCTGCTCAACACTGACGAACATTGATAGCATGCCGGCCAAGGTCATGTTAAGGCGTTCAGTAAGCCCGTTAGTTTGCGGATGGTAGGCAGTCATCATATGATGAGTAATGTTGCACCGACGGCGTATCTCTGTTACAAGATTTGATTGAAAAACTTTAACTCGGTCCGTAATTGACGACCTCGGGGCACCGTGTTTTAATACGATGTATTCCACGATGAATTTGGCTATCTCGGATGCTTCGGCTGTTTTCACGGCTTTGGTAATGGCATAGAGTGTCAGATAATCATTGCAAACAATAATCCACCTATTACTACTAGCAGATGTTGGAAATCGTCCGAGGAGGTCAATCCCAACACGCTGGACAGGCGTTTCGGCTGGTGGAATTGGTATGAGTGGGCCAGGTGGTTTCTGAGGAACTGCCTTTCTCTTCTGGCACTGTTGACAGTGCGAAACATAGTGGCGGACACTCCTAAATAAACCTGGCTACAAAAATTTCTTGCGGATTTTATCGTATGTCTTAATAAATGTCCAGCCTCAGGTGTGTCATGGAATTTCTGTAGAACTTCTAAGCGCATGTGTTTAGGAATAACTGGTAGCCACTCTTTCCAAACAGATCAAAGTTTTTCTTGCAAAGTATTCCATTAAATACCTTAAATTGTCCTTTAACATCCTCTAGCCGATTTAAGACAAGCATAATTTGAGATATCTTGGCGTCCTTCTGCTGCTCAGTAGAGAGATCGTGGAGTGCGGCGAGACAGTCACTATCTTCACTATGTCTTGATGGTCTTGCACTGGGTTTCTTGAGATACAGTCGGCTTCTTGGTGTTTTCTTCCACTTTTGTACACTATGGTAATGTCATGCTCTTGAAGACGTAGTGCCCAACTGGCGAGTCGTCCTCTTGGATCCTTAAGACCAGCCAACCAACGAAGTGACTGATGGTCTGTAACAACTGTGAATGGCGTTCCATAGAGATACTATCGAAATTTGCACATGGCCCAGGTCACAGACAGACATTCTCTTTCTGTAGTTGAGTGGTTTCTCTCGGCTTTTGTAAGTGTCCTGGAAGCATAGGCTATAACTTTCTCTTTTCCATCAGAAATTTGCACCAGAACAGCACCCATCCCATATCCGCTGGCATCTGTGTGTAGTTCTGTAGGCGCTCTCTCGCCATACAGACCAAGTAATGGTCAGTCGTCAGAGCTTTTCGCAGCACATCGAAAGAATCTTGTTGAGCACCACCCCAGAGAAATTTAGCATCAGCTTTTAACAACTCTTGGAGTGACCTGGCTTTGATACAAAAGTCTTTGATAAAACGAGGGTAATAAGAACATAATCCGAGGAAGCTTCTCATATCTCTAATAATTTTAAGAATAGGAAATTCCGTTATAGATCTCACCTTCCCTGGGTCTTGCGGCACACATTGGTTTGACACAAGGTGTCCAAGTATTTTGATTACTTTTGCTCCAAAGAAACGCTTGGATTCAGTTTCAGTCTGCCTTGTTGGAGACACTTAAGAACGGCCCTCAGCCTTTTATATGTTAATCAAATGTCTCTGAGAGCACTATAATGTCTCCTAAATAACAAAGATACATCGCCCGCTTCAGGTGCTTTAGAAGATTATCCATCATCCGTTCAAAAGTTGCTGGTGCATTACACAAACCAAACAGCATTACCTTAAACTCATACAGGCCCTCAGGGGTGATGAATGCAGTTTTCTCACGATCAGCCTCGTCTACTTCGATTTGCCAGTATCCCGAGTACATGTCCGTGGTTCAGAAAAACTTAGACCCCTTCAGAAAATCTAGTGTATCGTTAATTCGTGGAAGAGGTTAAACGTCCTTTATAGTTATCTTATTAAGCTTCCTGTAATCAACACAAAACGCCAACTGCCATCCTTTTTCCTGGCGAGGACCACAGGTGACGACCATGGGCTCTGCGAAGGCTGAATGATGTCATTCTTCATCATTTGCTCTACCTCGTCGCGAATTATTCGACGTTCCGTTGCTGACACACGGTATGCTCTCTACCTTATTGGTTAAAGGTCTCCAGTGCTAATCCGGTGCTTCACCTTAGATATGTCTAATTTTCTCTTCACCTGTTGATTGAAGCATTCAGAGAACTCTTGAAGAATGGCATGTAGTATCTTCTATTGTTCCTTAGTGAGATCTGGTGATAATCGAGCTAGAAGATCTTGTCTCGTAGTGGTAGAGCTAATTTCGCCCATAGACTCGGCATGGGAGGTTTCTATGATGCTCAGCTGACCTTCAATTAACGACTCAGCGTTTGCTTAGCACATACGTCTTGGAAGGATCTGTGGTTCTTGGCGACAGTTAACTATCCACAATTCACCGAATTCGCTCTTAAACGAGACGACAGAGGCTAGGATGACCAAGTTATTCTTCAGTGGTATGCTTCCCTTACATTCCGCTACAAGATCCATGGTTTGATGCACGGCTTGACACGTGACAGCTACCTTTCTAGCGCTGACTGCAGGAATGATCACGTGATCCAGCACACATAGTCTCCACACACTCGGATGTGCATCTTCCTGACCACAGTATATCTTCTCGTCTAGCATAATCTTCGAGCGACAACAATCTATAACTGCCTGAGAAACTTTCAAAAAGTCCCTCCCGAGAATGACGTCATGACTACACTCTTGTAAGACGATGATTCTAAGGGCTGTGTACGTCCACTTTTACCCACATAAATGGTACAACTTCCTGTAGGTTTTGCATATTTCCCATTATCCACCTTCAGCAGAAATGTTTTGCTGTCAACGAATACGGCTTTCTGCAACTGTCGACGGTACTGCTCCGAAATGACTGAATATGATGCTCCAGAGTCCTCCAGAGCTTGGACTGGTCCGCCATCCATGATGATATCGACGTAGTTTCCTATCATTTTTGTAGTGATCGACGGGGAAGTATTTTTCTCTTCGGCGGCCTCACCTCCAAGGAAGGTCGCACCCTTTAGTTTCCCAGGTTGCGGCGGCTAGGTGATCGACTGGAGCTTCTAAACGGTGATGGAGACCTTGATGAGCGTGTTGGGGAGCGTCCTCTCCAGTGGCTAGCTTGCGACGATGGTGACCTACGTCGTCCTGCACCCACACCTTTTGTTCATCTTCGTCGTCTAAGATCGGTCTGCTGTCTTCAGGCCCGGTCGTCATCAAATATCCGCCGCCTTTCTCGACAATAGCGCACCACATGTCCCGGTCGTCCGCAGTGGAAACATACTGGCTGGTTATCCTGGGTCCTCCAGATGTCAGTATTCCTTGGTGCCAAAACAGGTTCCTCATGCGGCATTATATGAACGTAACTCCGCCTGGGTCTTTATTTTCTCACCGTTTGAAAGGGATATGAAGGACGAGAGATTGGGTTCCATGTCTGTTCCACTTTCTCCCTTATGACCTCTTGAAGCGTCTCGGTTTCTTGCTCGTCGTGCAATCCACGTACCATTTGAATTTACTCTCCCACTATCTGGCGAATAACACCTGTGAAATCAGTTTCTTCCTCCATCACAGACATCGATACGACTTTTGGAAGCCGTTCAAACTTCTTGTGGGTAATTCATTTTTGATGCATTGTTTCGATGGACTGGCACGATTTTATGGTCTACTCTCGAAACCTCCTTCAGGAGTAGGGCTTGATAAATGTCCTCGCCAACACTCTTCATGAGATGTGCAACCTTATCTTCCTCCTCCATTCTAGGATGCACTATTTTACACAGCTCCAAGACGTCTCGAATGTAGGATGCTGTAGTTTCTCCTGGACGCTGTGTCCTGCACTTAAGTTTATCTTCAGCCTTGCACTTCTGTCATTGTGTGTCGCCGAAATACTTGCGCAGTTCCGCCTGGAATACTTCCCAGCTTGTGAACTACTACTCGTTCTTCTCATACCATTGCTTGTTAGTGCCCTCCAAGTAGAAAAAACGTTAGCCAAACCCACGGTGTCATCCCATTTGTTAAATTTGGCAATACCCTCATATACCTTCATCCGCTTGTTTGAATCTTGGCCATTGTCACCAGAGAACCCGGAAGGATGTCCCATGTGGTGGCATAGAGTTGCTGTCATCGTAACGTCCTCCTCTTCTTCTGTCTCCGATAGATTGCAGTCTGCTGAACATGGCTCGAACACGGGTTTCTCGCCACGTAAACGGCGGCTCTGTCGTGGCCTGATGGGAGCCACTGTGTCGTCTATAATGTGCGCTATCTCAAGTTCCAATACCCAGCGTCTCTACCCGAATAATGTCACATAGATGAAGGTCTAATTAGATAAATGAAGAACACTAACCTCACTTTACGAAGTTTTATTCAGCACTTGCACATACAAGAGCGGAGGGAACTGCTTCTGGCCAGAACATGTACGGTATATATACATCCGCAGAATATTCCAGTCCAATGATTCTTCACATTTTTGGAAACTTCTGGAATGTACTCGAACCGAATATACAAATTAAAATTGTACAGTGCGGGTGAATTTTGAATTCACGACCCTCCATGTAACAGTTCCGTATCATAACCACTACGCCACGACAATACCTTCTATAGTACCACTTACCAGGTGCTTAGATTCTCTCCTTTCCCGGGTTCCCCACAGCCTATGTTTAACTACTAAACAACTCTGTGCTCCAAACGTACATTCTCTGAAATCAGTTCCTCAAATAAAGACGTATGTTTGATACTAGTGGGCTTCTCTCAGCCAGGAATGCCCTTTTTCCCAGTGCTAGCTTGCTTTTTACGTCCTCCTCGATCCCTTCTTGCGATTCATGTTATCAACACGTTGTCGACATGTTTATTGTCTGGCGACACGGCGTTGAAACTTTTAAACGCTTACTTACACGTGTGAATAGCATGAACCCAAACATCCAGTTCATTGTCGACACAGAGAAGCAGGGAAGGCTGCCATTTTTTAGATGTTGTGGTACAACGGACGTCGCATATAGACGTCTCGGCCATTCTGCGTACCTCAAGCCAGCGCACACTGATTTACATCATAGCGCCCAGAGTTTTCATCATTCAGTCCAGAAGAAAGCAGGCCTATACTCATGGTACACAGAAAAAAGAAACTATTTCTGACGAGGGCCGCATGGATTCCCAAGTTTGAAGTAAGTGTTCCGAAAGAACGGCCATGGTTCTTGTGATATGAAGCCAGTGCTCCAGAAGAAATGAAGACGTGAAAATCTTGAATATTCGTGAGGTGAGCTACCGATTGTACACCTTCCTTTATAAGGCGCTACGTCCAGCACAGTAGGAAATGTCCTAACAGGACGAGTATAAGACCTGTTACACGACAACCAAAGAAAATAAAGGAGATGCTACGCCCTCTTAAGAGCAGTCTCGGCTTCGGGATCAATGGGTTCTATAGTATCCCTTGTGAGCGTGGAAGTAATTACGTCGGTCAGTCCATCCGTACCATTTCCCACCGCTATGTAAAACATCAAGGTCAAATAAAAGTCGAGAACTGGAGAAATCTGCAGTTGCTGAGTGCATCCCTACAAACAAACACAAAACATTATTTCACGAAACAAAGCTTTTGTCGGAGGCTCCTACTTACTAGGATTATTTAATTAAAGAGGCTATATAAATAAGAATGTGTAAGAGCACTTAAACCGTGACAACGGATGTAACCTTAGCGATGCAAGAAGGCGGCCTCTCGGTTCAAAGAATAGACAGAGACATTCGCCGTAATGTCGTACGCTACTAGGGGAGCGATGGAACTACCTGAGCAGACGTTGACACCATTGGCGACGGTATTACGTAACTACCGACCAATGACTGAGTCGTCTATGGGGTATATAAGGCCACCACAGCAGCAATTTAGATGGTCAATTGCTCCTGACGAGGTCAGTGGAGGTAATGAACGAAAACTGGAGGTTTTGAAACTTCCTGGCAGATTAAAATTGTGTGCCGGACCGAGACTCGAACTCGGGACCTTTGCCTTTCGCGTGCAAGTCTACCAACTGGGCTCTACCCAAGACGAGGTACTGACAGAATTGAAACTGTGAGGACGGGTCATGAGCCGTGCTTGGGTAGCCCAGTTCGTGGAGCACTTGCCAGCGAAAGGCAAAGGTCCCGAGTTCGAGTCTCGGTCCGGCACACAGTTTTCATCTGCCAGGAAGTTTCAGTATTGGAGACTAATACGACGACATCTTGAATAATAATAGCTTGACTGTTATTGTCAATTATTTATTTAACAAAAGATTTAGCAGTCTAAAAGCTATATCATCAGTTTAGATATGGTGAATCATGACAAAGTTGCCACGTCGACTGGACCGAATATTCTTTGTCTCTGAAGAAAGACGCAAATCACGAAGGTTTGAGTCAGTGGTTCCTCAAGAGTGCCATGAATGCTGAACGGACGACGGTAGGTCGAACATGGACGTTTAACCATTAGATGTAGATGCTCACTCCATCCAAAGTGCTATAAATACGGCAGACCACAATTCACAAGTAGATAGGTACCCAGCTAGGAACTCAGCTCCATAGCTGGAGGTAGGGAAAATAACCGTGCCGTTCCACACAGCAAGAGCTTCTCAAGTGGCTCAGTGGACTGACACGCGGAGATGTCGCTTTCTAAACTTGGAATGTGTACTTCACAGGACTGTGACATGCGGCAGCGGTGAGAAAAAGCTTCTCGACGTACATAAACAGTAATGTATTGAAAGTGTTACTTATTTGTTGAGCTCTTCCATACAGAGTTACCATGAAAGAGGGTTGTACTGGAGGATTAAACATGTTTTGTATCCCACTAATTTAGAAAGGGACGAAATCCACATGGTGAATAGACTTGGAGTGGCCGGGGATCTAACAAGTGACATTTGCATTTGCAGTCGGGATCATTACAATCTCTTTTTTATTTTACTTATTTATTTATTTTTTTCGTTCACTGAGCCACTGAGCCATATCATATACACAGTGATGAGCCAAAACATTACGACCGTTTGGTTAATAGCTTCTTTTCCCGTCTTAGGAACGAAATACAGCACTGTTTCCGCGTATCCGGGACACGACAGCTTGTTGGTAGGTTTCTGGAGGTATGTGGCATAAAATGTCTACACACAGGTCATGTATTTCGCCGAAATAAAGGATCGCTAATTTGCGTACTTAGTCATGGCACCGGATAACAACCCAGATGCGTTCCATAGAATCTGGTCGCCGAGACATCAACGTGAGTTCACTTTAACGCTCCTCAAACCACTGTATCACGGTTATGGATCCGAAACACGGACAGTTATACTGCTGAAAGATCACACTGCTTTTGGGGAAGACATCAAGCATGAAGGAATGCAGGTCGTTCGCGGCTGTGAGCGTCTCTTCGATTTCTACCACAGGTCCAGTGCAAATGCATGAGAACGTCTCCCATAGCATAATTTCACTACTGGCCATTAAAATTGCTACATCAAGAAGAAATGCAGACGATAAAAGGGTATTCATTGGACAAATATATTATACTAGAGCTGACATGTGATTACATTTTCGCGCAATTTGGGTGCACAGATACTGAGAAATCAGTACCCAGAACAACCACCTCTGGTAGCAATAACGGCCTTGATACGCCTGGGCATTGAGTCAAACAGAGCTTGGATGGCTTGTACAGGTACAGATGCCCATGCAGCTTCAACACGAGTAGTGACTGGCGTATTGTGACGAGCCAGTTGCTCAGCCACCATTGACCAGACGTTTTCAATTGGTGAGAGTTCTGGAAGAATGTGCTGGCCGGGGCAGTAGTCGAACATTTTCTGTATCTAGAAAGGCCCGTACTGGACCTGCAACATGCGGTCGTGCATTATCCTGCTGAAATGTAGGGTTTCGCTGGGATCGAATGAAGGATAGAGCCACGGGTCGTAACACATCTGAAATGTAACGTCCACTGTTCTAAGTGCCGTCAATGCCAACAAGAGGTGACCGAGACGTGTAACCAATGGCACCCCATACCATCACGCCGGGTGATACGCCAGTTTGGCGATGACGAATACATGCTTCCAACGTGCGTTCATCTCGATGTCGCCAAACATGGATGTGACCATCATGATGCTGTAAACAAAACCTGGATTCATCCGAAAAAATGACGTTTTGCCACTCGTGCACCCAGGTTCGTCGTTGAGTACACCATCGCAGGCGCTCCTGTCTGTGATGCAACGTCAAGTGTAACCGCAGCCATGGTCTCCGAGCTGATAGTCCATGCTGCTGCAAACGTCGTCGAACTGATCGTGCAGATGGTTGTTGTCTTGCCAAAGTCCCCAACTGTTAACTCAGGGCTCGAGACGTGGCTGCACGATCCGTTACAGCCATGCGGATAAGATGCCTGTCATCTCGACTGCTAGTGATACGAGGCCGTTGGTATCCAACATATCGTTCCGAGTTACCCTCCTGAACCCACCGATTCCATATTATGCTAACAGTCATTGGATCTCGACCAACGCGAGCAGCAATGTCGCGATACCATAAACCGCAATCGCGATAGGCTACAATCCGACCTTTATCAAAGTCGGAAACGAGGCATCACAACAACGTTTCACCAGGTAACGCCGGTCAACTGCTGTTTGTGTATGAGAAGTCGGTTGGAAACTTTCCTCATGTGAGCACGTTGTAGGTGTCACCACCGGCGCCAACCTTGTGTGAATGCTCTGCTAAGCTTATTTGCATATCACAGCATCTCCTTCCTGTGGGTTAAATTTTGCGTTTGTAGCACGTCATCGTGTTGTAGCAATTTTAATGGCCAGTAGTGTATATTACTCCCACCATTCTGTATCCATGACACGCTGCATGTTTCGAGCGGCCGTTCATCTCGATGAGGCGTATGTGGAGACAACCATCGACCTAGTGTAGCAAAAATGTGATCCACCTGAAGAGCCGACACGTTTTTATCGACAGACGGTCGATCTACATGGTCCCGTGCCGACTGTAATTGTAACTCGTGATGTTTGGTCAGCATGCGAACATGTGGGGTTGGTCTGCTGTGGAGCTCCATGTTCAGCAACGTACGATAGTACTAGGTCAGGGTATTAGTATCAGCAGTGTGAAATGCTTTCTCAAAGACCCAGAAGAAGTGCACTATTACATGAGGAAAGAAAAATCAAAACAAAATTTAATGAACAACTTACAGTATTAAGGGTTAAAACTAATTGATGCTCTGGGAAATATTGTCCACGTGCAAGCTGCATCTGGAATCATGTCGACGTTCTTACCTACCAGTTTCCCCATTTCATAGAACAGTGATTCGGAGTAATTGTGACATTCGCCTGCACAGCTACGTTCAACAACCCTCTGACCTCTTCAGTATCTATCGGTACGGATCCCTGCAATACTGTTGATGACAGCCCAACTTCTGCTTTCTTACCTGATCCCCTGAAAGGCACGGACCAAGGTCGTCCGTTAGATACAGTATTTCCGGACATACGAAAAGCGTTGGAATCGGCCAGCACCAATTTTTTTTATCAAAATAGGAAACTAAATTTGTGGCTGGATTCAGTATATCTACAGCAATATATGTACCTACAACGACATACATACTCCGCAAGCCACGGTAAGGTGCATTGCTGAGGATACCTTGTACCACTTCCTTTAGTTTCCTGTTCCATTCGCAAACATGAGCGAAGGAAAAATCGACGGTCTGTGTGCTTCTATACGTGTCCTAAAGTCTCTTATCTTCATGGTCCTTAGGCGAGATGTACGTTGGTGGCAGCAGAAGCTTTCTTCAGTCAGCTTCAAATAGTAGTTCTACTAAGTTTCGCAGTAACGTTCCCCGAAAACAACGTTGCCTTCCCTCCAAGGATTCCTATTCGAGTTCCCGAAACGTCTGCGCAGTACCTGCATGTTTATCGAACATACCGATAAAAAATCTAGCAGTCCGGTTCTGAATTACCCCATGTCTTCCTTTAATCAGACCTGGTGTTGATCCGAAACACTCGAGCAGTACTCAAGAATGGGTTGCGCTAGTGTTCTATACGCAGTCTCCTTCACACTTTCCTGAAAATTCTCCCAATAAACCGAATTTGACCTTTCCCATTCCCTACTGTAATCCTTATATGCTCGTTCCGTTTCATGTCGCTTTCCAACTTAATCCTAGATATTTAATCGATGTAACTGCGTGAAGCATTGACTGTAGTGAACGTGAATATAATGTGATTTTTTCCATTGTGATCTGCATTAACTTTCATTTTCCCATATGTAGAGCAAGATGCTATTCATCACACCTACTAGCAACTTTGTGTAAGTCATATTCTATCCTCCTATAGTCGCTCAACTTCAACACCTTCCCGTACACCACAGCATCATCAGCAAAACACCGTAGAATGCTACCTACATTGTCCACCCTATCATTCACGCAAATAGAGAATAACGGCGATCCTATCACATTTCCCTGGGACGCTCTTGCCAATACCATTGTCTCTGTTGAAACTCTGAGACCAACATACTGGGTTTATTCCTTAAGAAGTCTTCGAATCACTCACGTGTCTGGGTACCTATTCCATATGTCGTACCTTCGTTAGCAGCCTCCAGTGGGACGCCTTGTCAAATGCAGTTCGCAGGATATCATGTGAGACAAGGGCGTGCTGAGTTTCGCAAAAACGATTATCTCTAAAACCCTACTGATTTGTGGAGAGACGCTTTCAATCTCTATGAAATTTATTATATTCCGAGAATGTAGTCAAGAACTCTGCGGCAAACTAATGTTTAAGATATTGGTCCGTAATTTTCCGGCCCCAATCTTTTAACCTTCATATATACAGGAGCCACCTGCACTTTTCTCTAATCGCTGAGGACTTTACGATTGGCTAGAGATTCGGGATAAGTGCAAAACAAATAAGGAGCAAATAGAATTGAGTGCTCTTTATAAAACTTAACTGGGTTTTCATCCTTAGCTGGCGACCTCATTGTTTGCAACTCGTTCTTGCTTCTTTTCGTCAAAGACGCCTGTTATTATATCCTCCACACGTGAGTGTGTGCAATGGTCAAACGAAGATATGTTTGTTGAAAGAACGCAGTGTATTGTCTCGGATAGAGGGTCGTCAACAGAAATCGAAGTAACTTTGAGTCGTAGCTCAGGGAAGTGTGTTGAGATCGTTGCTTTTCATGTTGTACTGCGTTTTTATAATCAAAATGTAGCTACTCACAGAGGTCCCTAGTGGGCTGTAATTTTCGTATGGCAGCGAAACTTGGTAGATATTCTAAAGCGTTAATACGGAACCGGTTTACGTTGAAAAAAGAAATAGTTTCAGTTTCGGCCACCAGGCACGAAACTGGTGCTGGTGTTCAAAAGAGACGTGTAGAAATGTTTCATATGTAATTGATTATGAACGGGCTGTGGGCAGAAAAGTTCAAACAAGTGAGGAAGGCATAACGATGATGTTATTATTAACTGCCACTTCCACAATTTGTTCAATTTGAGCAACCGGAAAGATCTAAGGGATGGTGTACCGCGCCAGATTTGCACCTAGCACCCAAAATTGGAACTAAATTTTTTCGAGCCTAGATCGATACGCGTTAACGCATTAGTGTATCTACCAAGCCATACTATAATTACAGCCCACTCAGGACCACTATGAATAGCTGCACTTTAATTACAAACACCCGGCATATTAATGTCTGGCAGACAATAATAATAATAACCTAAGAATTACGACATACAACGGAGTCTTTTCTAAAAAAAAAAAAATAGCTGCGCGAGTATCCCCTCGGATGTTAATAAGATTTTAAAGTGCTGCAGAATTTGGTAATATTTTTAAAGGTTCAAAAACGTCATACTGTGCGCTTCAGAAAACATAAAAAAACCGTATCTATGTTTACATGAATGTGTCGCAAGTGGAATCTGTAGAATCATACAAATACCTACCTGGAACAATTTGTCGCGATATGAAATGGAATGACCCCATACGTTCAGTCGTCGGCGAGCCCAGTGGCACACTTTACTTCACTGGCAGGATACCGGAAAAATGCGATTAGTCTACGAAGGAGACGCTTAGAATTTGCTCGTGCGCCCCCTGCCTTAGAACACAGCTCAAGTATCTCGAACCCACACACACCAAGCAGGTTAAGTGGGGCTACTGAACGTACACAAGGAAGGGCAGCAGGAATGGTCACAAGCATGCTAGTGTCACAGGAAAGCGTCAAAGAAAAGTTTAAAAATATGAATTGTCGAGCGCCTGAAGACAGGCGCTAATTATCCCGCGAAAACATACAAGAATTAAGTGAAGCATCGAAAGATATTAGGCAGAAGCAGAGATATTGCGTCCTCAGGAACTATTCAGACAATTTCCAATTAATTACAGTGGACAGGAGCATTTGAACAGTCAATCTTTATGAGATTTATTCATATCTAGACTGTAATAAACCCTAGGCCGGCCGGAGTGGCCGTGCGGTTCTAGGCGCTACAGTCTGGAACCGAGCGACCGCTACTGTCGCAGGTTCCAATCCTGCCTCGGGCATGGATGTGTGTGATGTTCTTAGATTAGTTAGGTTTAATTAGTTCTAAGTTCTAGGCGACTGATGACCTCAGAAGTTAAGTCGCATAGTGCTCAGAGCCATTTGAACCATTAATAAACCCTAACATGTAGCACGAAGATAATTAATTACTCGCTCCGAGTGGTTTGCAAGTTAGATATAAATGTAGGAGTACATCTATACTGTAAATGTAGAGCCGGTCGGAGTGGCCAAGCGGTTCTAGGCGCTTCAGTCTGGAACAGCGCGACCGCTACGGTCGCAGGTTTTAATCCTGCCTCGGACTCTATGTATGTGATGTCCTTAGGTTAGTTAGGTTTAATTTGTTCTAAGTTCTAGGCGACTGATGACCTCAGAAGTTAAGTCCCATAGTGCATAGAGCCATTTGAACCATTTTTAAATGTAGAAGTAGAGAAAGACTGGATTATGCAGAACGGTTTATAGGGAATACTTGGTTTACCAGTTACGAATATACGATAAGATTTACGATACTGAAAAATATCTTGGAAAGCACAAAGACGAAAAGCATATTCCTTAAAATAAAAGTAAACTGAGCTAAAGTCGAGCAGACAACGATAAGCGAATCATCTTTTTCATGTTGCCTTGGTTTTCTACCTTGTATTTTGCACGTGCGTAGACGAGGGGACCAAACATTATAGTCACATATCAGACATGGTGTTTAGCATACTTTCAGAAGATGGTAATGTTAACCACGAATTTTCCGCGGAAGTCGATGTTTATGCACAAAAGTATGCCTTACTCATAGTAAATACTAATGTACCTACAACATAAAATTAGGATGAGATCTTTCAGGTACTGCCACATTTTACGTAGAGAGAGTCCAATACAATAAATTAACACGAAACTTAGGTCAAATTAAATGAGAAAGTTCTGCTGCTAAGGTTATTGCATACTAGCAGTCGTAGAAAGACTAACGGAGAGTGTCACTGCCCTTGCAATCATACGTTCTCCTTATAGAATTGCTTCGGCATCAAATGTATAAAAATGGATAGTTTTTTGTTCGTCTTCTACGAGTTACTGTACAATTGTTGCGATGACGGTGATACATGGCTGGGTTGTTGTGCGCGTCCCGCGAAGGTTTCTGCGGTATTAAGGGTGGAGGTGAAATTGGGGTGAATATTTGGAAATTAGTGACAAGTTCCTACGTGACCAAACTGCTGAGGTCATCGGTCCCTAGGCTTACACACCACTGAATCTAACTTAAAGTAACTTAAGCTAAGGACAACGGACACACCCATGCCCAAGGGAGGACTCGTACCTCCGTCGGGGGAATAAGGGTGACGCAGAAGCTTAACTCAGGAACGCCTTGAGCGATTTGAGTCAATTTTTTCTGTACTTAACTCATTACTTGTCTAATGATACGAATACAAATATTATGAGAGTAATATACCCCGAACACCTCTGTCGGTTAGTAAGGGAGGAGAGGGGGAGGTTGAGAAGAAGCGACCAGTGGAAGTATTCGATAACGACCGATATTACTAAAGCCCGTATTTTTCAGGGGCGCTAGAGTTATTGGTGACAGTCAAGAAAATATTTTACCTGTACTATTTTGGAAAAGGCGGGACGGGGGGCCGGGGTTACAATGACACTGGCATATCAGCTTATATCTCTAACGCCTGAAGGAATTTCTACCAATACTACTACACGTATCTCTTGTTATCTGGGAAAATGTGCTGTGAGAGTAAGACGCCACTAGCGTCTCTGTCGCTGAGGTTTTGGGATTACGGTGAGTGAAAGCATAACCGAGAACGCCTGGAGAAACTTCAGCAGAATTTGTTACACGTGGATATAGTACTTATAAAAATAATGTGGGAGGAAGTACCCTCTACTGCCGCTAGGAGTGAGTGTGACGATGAGAAGCGGTAATTTGTAGAATCGTCTGTAAACCTGTTGGTACTTTCTTCCTGTAACTAGCCCACTTGGAATGCCTATTTCACCAGCACGAAGCGCAGTCTGTCTCTTATTTACGTTGTTCAGTACATCAGATACATCATAATCAGCGCTGCAACGAGACAATATTACCGATTTATTTAACTTTCTGTCCAATACCACATAGTGTTAAGCAGCTAAAAGTGTACAGTTGCCAGTTACAGCCATTTGTCTCGAAAGAATAATCAATTACTGGTAGAACTACGAGTTCCCCCAGAATTCAGGTGAAACTGCAGGGTGACATTCGATTTAGATGTCGATGAACTATGTTTACGAATAAGTGTGAAATATGTTGCACGTATATAATTTATGTACAGGGTGTCCCTCCTAAGAGTTGTCAGGCGTGGTACTTCGGCAGGTATTTTCAATTTCGTTTTGCTATATGTAGCTGGTTTCAGCAAAAAAAAAAAAAAAAAAAAAAAAAGCTGCCTATCGCGTCTCCCATGTAATTCCCAGTGTGAACAGAAAGCGTCGGTTTGTTTTCTGTTATAAAAATATTTGTTCTTGTAGCTGAATTTTACGTGCCCATTCGGTAGAGTGATATTCGTTTTATCGATGTGTATTATCAGCTACAGTAAATCAAGAAGAATAACCAACACCCAATGGCGACGGAGCAGCGCGCTGGCGCATGCTGACTGCTACCGACATGCAGCAGCACTGCTCGGTCACTATTGGAGTATAGGCTATTCCTCGTGTTTTACGGTCCCCGTTCGTAGACATCGATTTAAAAAAAATATAGCACAAGACTAATATGTGACTGCTCAATCAAACAGGAAGGTGATATTCCGCTATAAGAACAATTCTCCATGTAACAGCAAACAAAACGATGCTTTTTCTCCGATATTGGGCACTGCATGAAATAAGTGATGAACGGTGTTTGTTTGGACTGATCCCATCTCGCCTGACGACTCTTAGGAGGGACACACGGTACACCCTTCGCTGCAGCGGCGTTGCATCTAATCCCAGCGGATGAGCGTGTTCACTGAGAGGTAGTGTTGTGGTACCCACAGTTGCACAAGCGGAATACACGACCTGGCAGCTAGTTCCTCATTTCTGGAGAACTGTATCCACATTTCGTTGCGTGACGGATACCATCCGATCAGCACAAATAGTGGTTATCCAGTTTCTTTGGTTCAAATGGTTCAAATGGCTTTGAGCACTATGGGACTTAACATCTATGGTCATCAGTCCCCTAGAACTTCGAACTACTTAAACCTAACTAACCTAAGGACGTCACACAACAACCAGTCATCACGAGGCAGAGAAAATCCCTGACCCCGCCGGGAATCGAACCCGGGAACCGGGCGCGGGAAGCGAGAACGCTACCGCACGACCACGAGCTGCGGACCCAGTTTCTTTGCACAGAATGGTAACAGTCTTCACAAATTTATCGCAGTATCAAAGAGATGTCTCGTACTGCCCACAATATTCCGGTAGTGTCAGTGTCATGAAGTGAGACGTGCGAACGTCAAAGAATGCCAGGCCTTGGGTAGGCGCACGTTGTCACCCCCAGTGCCACGATTTAGGCTGTGGAGGACGAATCGTCGGATCACCACACATTACATTGCTATTCAGCTGTCGATAATCAAAAGAACTGTACATCAAATAATTCACGATAAACTTTGTTATGGCAAAATTTGTGCACTGTAGGAGCCGAAGCATCTTTCAGACAACCATGAAAAGTCCATATGGGCGTTTGTCTCACCCGTCTATTGAGATATGCCGGGCAAGGAAGGGCTTTCATTGCTCAGATTGCAACTTATGACGAAACATAGTGGCACCACTTCAACCCTGCCTCCGCACGGATGAGTATCGAGTGGTTGAATTCCAGTTACCCTAACCCAAGAAAAGCCCACTTTACTCTTATAAGAGTGGCAAATCAATGCTTGGTTTCTTTTCGAGGAAGAGTGAGCATTGCTCACCGACTGGCTACCACCAAGTGCTACAATTAATGCTGAGTTCCATTGCAACAAGTGAAAGGTGGCTACACTGAGCCACAGCGCCAGAGATCGCGCTAGAGAGTATTGTTCCGCCGCCTCCACTGGCAGTGGTTGTTGAGAACTCGTAGTAGTCAGTGCTTGTTAAGAACTCGTAGCAGAGAGTGTTTGTTGAGATGTGCTAGTAGAGAGTGCTTGCTGAGATGTGATACTGAAAAGTTCTTGTTGAGATGTGGTAATAGCGAGTCGGTGTGGAGATATATTGTAATGATTAGAGTGATTTTGGCCAATATATGAAGGTAACGAAACTTGATTTATTTTTCATTATTTAATGTCGTAAATAATGCTTCATTACAGGTTCAGTCAACAAAGCATCTGGCTTGTGTTCTTGGATTAGAGTGCAATTCTGGTTTTCTTGAGTAATTATGGTATTTCTATTTCCTTTAATTAATTCAGTATAATGATATTTAAAATTGTGTTGTTGAAGAAGAACCGTGCCAGATGCGTACGTTGAGTCATACTTCCACACACAGAACAGTTACACTTGTGCCTTGGTTTCGTAGGTTTTATAGTTGCTGGGGACTTAATCAATTGTGTTAACGAAAATGTTCATTTCATTCTTTGTTGTTGTTCTATGCAGTCAGATTGCGTAATAATACTAGTCAGGGCCAACCGTTTACGAGACATAGCGTAATCGGACATACAGCTACCAAAATTATTTGCATTCTATTATAATTAAGCCCCCATGCACGTGGCGACCGCTGCTTCGGATCGTCCCTTGGAATTTTTCTGATTGTAGAAATAGTAGACAGTAGGATTGTTGTAGTAATTTGTAGTTCAGTAATTGTAGTCTATATTGCATGTGTAGATTTGGTAATTGTCATTCTTCTAATGGTATTTTTTTTTTTTTGCAAAATTTCATTTCTGTTGTTTTGTCTACGGGTTTGACAATTTAGTGCAATTATTTCAATTGTTCGTTAATGGTGTTTGAGGGAAACATTTCGTGTGAATGGTATTGTTGGAGATGAGGAGTCATTGTGTGTAATTCGTACAGTGACGAGTTTTGTATTTGTAAATGATTACGCGACCGATGAAAAAGGCAAAAATGATGGATAGTCAGAATGACGAAATTGTTGACATGGCGAGCTCGCCAACACAGGAGAACAGTATGTTGAATAATGAAGTGGAAAACAATGTAATAAGTCGGGCAAATAGTCCGGAACCATTTCAAAATTTTTCTCAATCAGAAAATTCACAGAATACGAGATTAACGATAGAAGATTCTGGAATAGTATCGAACACAGATAGCTTTACAGCCATGACGAAAGAAACTGGTTTTGCGGGAAATGTTATGGGCGAAAGGAATTTTGAACAAGTTAATACGGAGCAGTTGATGGGTGTAATATTATATTTGGCATCTGAATTTAAAACACAGATGGGAACAATGGAAACACGGTTTGACTCACTGGGATCACAAATAGGAACAATTAAAACCGAGATGGGAACTTTGGGATCTGAATTAAAAACAGTGGGATCACAAATAGGAACAATTAAAACTGATATGGGAACAATGGAAACACGTTTTGACTCACTGGGATCACAGTTAGGATCTGAATTAAAAACAATGGAAACACGGTTAGATTCGCGAATAGGGACATGTTTCAAAAACATGAAGGATGAATTAAAGAAAGAGATTAGAGAGGAAGTACAACCGATTTTGAATGCTCACAATAATAGATTAATTGCAGTAGAGATTAGACAAAGGGAACAGGATAGAGAACAGGAAGAAAGAGATCGCGTGATAGTACAAAAATTTTCAGAGTTAAATTTACAACGTGCACACGATAAGGAAGAAATATTTGAGAGAATCGAGGAATCCGTACCAAATGACAGAATAAATAATCTAACACAACAATATGAACAGTTAACTATCAAATGTGTCAACACTGAAACCCGAGTCGCGACACTTACGGAAGACGTAAGTAAACAGAAAGAAAAAATAGGTGACTTATCGGAAAGAGTTGAGGAAATTTCTGATAAATTGACAAATCTTAGTTTACATGGGGACAGATATTCGGATGATACAGCTCCATTGCCATTTGCGGAAACTGAAGAGTACCAGAACATAAATAAACATGTTGAAAATCAGGGAAAATTTAATGAACGCGTTAAAAGGGAAGTTGAGGCATTACGGAAGCAAGTCAAACAAATTGAAGGCGAAATCGTAGGAAAAGACAGCAAAAGAAATTTAGAATCACAGATACCAGGGGGGTTTGAAGAAAGTAATTTGTTTCATTTACGGGATGCAACAAGAGAGCGCCAGACGCGCGAACTTGACAATAATCAACACTGGGACTGGGACAGACGCGGTAGGTCTTTGTCGCCACGAGGCGAAAACTTTGACTATAAACACTTTTTGACTGTTCGGAAATTTAAGATCTTCCGCAATTCTAAGAATGACATACATCCATGTGCATGGTTAGATCAATTTATGTACGCACTTCCACCAAATTGGCCACTAAGTCACAATCTGGAATTTATGTGTGGATATTTAGAAAACGAACCGGCGACGCGGATGCGCGCACTCATTAGAGATTTTAATAATCTGAATGATTTTTATCATGCATTTCTATCGGCATATTGGTCCGAAAACACACAAGACAGAGTCAAACATAGTCTGATTATGCAGAGTAATTTTAAACAGTCTGAGTTCCGCACGCCGGCAGAATACTTTGAAGACATGATTCGAAAGAATCAGTTCCTGTCCAACCCTTATAGCCCGACTGAATTAATTCGCATTTGTTTAACTAAGCTGCCACAATCCATACGACAAATTGCTTTAGCCGGAAGATGTAAAGACGACATTGAGACTTTTAAGACTTTGTTACAAGAACTTGAGTATGACAACGACGACGGGACTTCTTGTAACTTTTTCAGTAACAGTAATTACGATAGATTTTCAGAGAAAAGGGATAGTGATCGGAACGGGCGTTATATGGGTAATTTTGAGAATGAAAGACGTAACAGACAGGACAATAGATACCAGCCTTATGACAATAACAGACGTTCTAACAGAAATTACACAGACAATTATAATAACGGTAATTCTTACCGGAATGATCAATCATACGGAAACAGTAATCGGTATCATCAAGACAGAAATTATTCATACAATAATAGAAACTCTTACTACAGAAATAACCAGGGTAGCAGGTCTAACAATAATTTCAGAAGTGACAGTCGAAATTATACAAGAAGTAGTTATGCAGACAGACAGGAAAACAGAAATTTTAATAACAGACACAACCAAGAATTTGCATCTAACAGACAGGAAGGACCTAATTGGCATTCTCCGCGTGACAGAAATTCAGAGAGACAAGTGGAAATAGTAGAAATTGATCCGCGAAATGACGGGAATAATCAAAGACGTGACGCAAACAATCGACCATGACTTGCAGCTTCGGCTTCTGGCAGCAATATAGACGGTTCAGAAAGTAATGACACTACAACTTTACACTACGTACGCCTGGAAGATATGAGAGACATTTTGCTAGGCGAAAAGGAAAATAATGTAGACGCATTTTTACATCCTGTTATTGAAGTATATGTGGGTAAGAATAAGTTCACTGCAGTTTTAGATTCTGGGAGCCCATTGAACGTCATTAGTGAATCAGTTTTTCGTATATGTGAAAGAACTATTGCCTGTCCTGTGTTACCTATTTCTAAAACTACAATTCGAGGAGCGATTTCTGGAAAAGGTGTGGAAGTTAAACAACAGACCAACCTAAATTTCATTTGTCAAGGATACGAATTTTCTGCTAATTTTATTATTGTTCCATTACTCAGTACACAGATTATATTAGGTATGGAGTGTCTTAACACACATAAGGCAATTTTGAACTTTAAAGAAGGAAGTGTGAATTTGACTGTTGCCGGAATGCCGAAATGTTTGAAATTTTTCGAGTGTTTAGCAAGATCTGAATCAGATACAAAATGTTTAAGGTTTCTTACTTCTGATGTTTTTGTTGAGCATTATGACGACAGTGTGTTTATTCATGACAATGACAATAGATACAGAGACGCGATGGATGATATAATTAATAGCGAAGAATTAATTAATGAGAAGGTTAAGAAAGCTGAAGTGCCAGATGACGTTGCAAGAGAAGAGTTGCACCACATTTTGACTTCACATGCTACAGTATTTAGTCATCACACAGGAACTATACAAGGCTTACAATATTTATTTAAAGTAAAAGAACACACACCATTTCGCGGGAGAACGTACGCTATTCCTTTGGCTTACAGAGACAAGGTTAAGAATGAACTTCAATACATGTTAGATCAGGGCATTATTGAGCCAGCAGTCAGTCCTTATACCAGCCCATTACACGTTGTTCTTAAAAAGGATGGGTCAATTCGTTTGGCTCTGGATTCCAGACAGATAAAAAATATCATCATTCCTGAGGCTGACCGTCCACAAAATTTAGATGAACTTCTTCAACATTTCCATGGAATTAAAGTTTTATCCACGATTGATATGAGCGCAAATTTTTGGCAAATAGAACTCCACCCTGATTGTAGAAAATATACTGCCTTTTAAGCCTTTGGTAACTGTTACCAGTTTCGGAAATTACCGTTTGGACTTACTGTATCTTCAGCAGCATTCATTCGTAGCTTAAATGAAATTTTACCTGTTTATCTTCGTGACAATATTACTTCATATGTTGACGATATTCTTATTGCTAAACGTTCTTGGAGTGAGCACAACAAAATTTTGGATTCATTATTACGTATCTTTGCAAGAGTTGGCATTACAGTGAACTTGGAAAAATCTGAATTTGGTCGTTCACAGGTGAAATTTCTCGGTCATATTATTTCTACAGAAGGTATTCTCCCTGATCCAGAGAAACTAGACGCTATTCGTAATTATGCTGTTCCTACCACAAAACGTGGTGTTCGTAGTTTCCTTGGTGTCTGTAATTTTCTTCGACGCTTTGTTAGATTGGACGATTTGGCCACACCTCGTTTATGTGAACTATCTGGAAAGAAATCTAATTGGTGTTGGGATGAGGAAGCTCAGTCAGAATTTGAACAACTCCGTGATGCTTTAGTTGCTGCTCCACTTCTTTCGCATCCGGATTTATCTAAAGACTTTTGTTTGGCGACGGACTCATCATACAAAGGCCTAGGTGCACATTTATTTCAAGAGATAGAAGAAAACGGCGTTGTAGTACAGAAGACTATTGCATTTGGAAGTCGTGTTCTCTCTAAATCCGAAAAGAATTATTCGATTACGGAACTTGAAGCTTTGGCTGTTGTTTGGGCTTTCACAAAATTTCGCACATTTTTGTTCGGTAGACATACTAAGGTTTACACTGATCATCGAGCTTTGGAATTTCTTATGTCGACAAAATTAACTCATGGAAGATTGTCACGATGGGCGTTGTACCTACAGGAATTTGATTTTAGTATTGTTTACATACAGGGATCTTCAAATATTGTTGCTGATGCTTTATCACGTGCACCTATGGGTTTGAAACAAAGTGCTGAAGAGGACTGCAAAGAAAACCATTATTGTTTGATGTACATTCAAGGTGTTGCGTTTGAGGACTTTATTTCGTCTTCGCTCCAGGGCATCGCTAAGGAGCAAAAAAAGGATCCAATCTGGAAGGACATTAAGGAGAAGTGGAGGAGAAAGGAAAGCGTAGCGATTAGACAGCATTATTTAGTTCGCAATGACATTCTTTTCAAACGAAAATCGGCCGGCAACTCTGTTTGGTTAGTTTGTATTCCTGATGAGTGGGTCAATAAATTGATTTGGTACACACATTTCAGTTATGCGCACTTTGGTCCCAGAAAATGCTTTCATAAATTACGAGAAAATTGCTACTTCAGTAATATGGAAAAACGTATTCGATCTGTTCTTGCCAAATGCAAATTATGTCAAAAGGCTAAGCCGCCAACAATTTCTCACAGAGCACCGTTCTTTCCTATCATTCCAGCGAAATTAAAGGACATGGCTGCAGTCGATTTGTTCGGTCCAGTGGTTCGTTCTACTAATGGTTTTGCGTACATTTTCGTAGCAGTGGAATTGACATCAAAATATGTGTGTTTTACACCTTTACGCAAAGCAACAGCTCGTTCAGTATCGAATGCTTTCATCAAACATTTTCTTAAAGAAGCTGGTCATGTTGATAAGGTTATATCAGATAATGGATCACAGTTTCGCTCTAAAATTTGGCTTCGTACTCTACGGCGTCGTAAGATTAAACCAATTTTTATTTCACCTTTTCACCCTCAATCTAATGCTTCAGAGAGATGGATGAAGGAAATCAATAAATTGTGTCGTCTTTATTGTCATCAGAATCACAGAACTTGGGATCAGTATCTTCATATTTTTCAAAACATTCTGAATGAACTTCCTAATGACTCAACTTCTTTACCGCCTCTATTGATATTAAAAAATAAAGTACCAACAAATCGCATTTCTGAAATCGTTCCTTTTCCGCCTTCACGGAAACTGCGGCATTCTGAAGTTGTCAACCTGGCTCTACGAAATATTGCATCTGCGGCTGCTAGAAGAGAGAAATCAGCTAAACGTCCTGGTCGTTTAAAAATTTTGTCAGTTGGTCAAAAGGTATTAATTTAGTCTCATCGTTTGTCTCACAAAGGCAAAGGATTGTGTCGCAAATTTTTTCTGCTTTATAACGGTCCATGTAGAATTCGCAAAATTATTCATGATAACACAGTTGAAGTAGAAACTCTTAAATCACGACGCTCTAAAGGAATACATCACATATCAAACGTTAAAATTTTTGTGGAATGACATACTTTAGAGAAACTAACAGCTACATGTAAACATGCAGAGAATACAAGGATACCGCGCTGTGTTTTGGCGGCGGCACATACTCAAAGCAACAGTCAGTCTGCGCGCCGCACAAGGCAGTCGTTGACCGCAAACAATTACTTCCTACGTCACGCGCCTACAGCTGATCGAGCGCTCAGTGCGAATGCACTGACAGACGTAAACAAATACACAGTCTAATTTCTCCGACTAAATTCTGTATAAAGCTATGGTGACTTTATAAATTATGTTATTAACGTTCAGTATTTTTCAGGATACGATTGTGTAAAATATTTAAGACCTTCAGGTAAATTCTGTGCATGTCCGACGTTAAGACGACTTACTGTGGAGAAAATTTCAGGATGAATGTAAATTCGAAGAAAAAAGTAATAAACTAAAAAGGGTAACTATTAATTGAGTTTATTTTTCAGGTAACATATTTCCACTTAGGTACGTACTTTAGACGTAATTTTCTGCTTGCGATTACGTGACTCATACTTTGTGCTAAATTTCATGTTCTATGAATTTACTTGTGAAGCGACGTGCTTGTGTACATTTACTGATTTTGACAATTATTGATTAATGAACAGTGTTATTACTTGTGTATATTATGCATCGCTTGGCTGCTATGCTCTTTCACTGATGTCATTTTTTTTTATTATGTGCCTGCTGTGCTTATTTATTTAAATTGTAATTATCAACTGATTAATTGTGCTGACTGTGGTTATGTATGTAAGTTATACTTTGTGATTTATCTGCTTGCGCCTTCATGTTTACTTATTAAGATTACATATGAAAATTTATTTGCTTATGCTGATATGATGATAATGACCTGTTTATTATGTAAGATACATATTTGCTGCTTTGCGTATGGATTGCATATTAACACATTTCCTTTTGTTGTCATAACTACTCTTCAATTTAGAATATAGCAATGCTGATGTACAGTGTACAAACATGGAGATTAGGTTACACTATGGTATTAATTGTAGATTGTTCGCTTGGCAGAGCCTCGTTGTAGGGATTGTGCTGCATCCACTTGTTGACATTCTGTTCTCTACTGGTATATTTACTCGCTATTGCATGTTTTGCTTACGCTCAGTGCCTGATATTTTTAAGATAAGAAAATGAACTGCTATAATTCGACGAACGACATTAGTACGAGAAACTTCATAGAAGTCACATGAGCTGGAGGTTTTATGGAAGCTGTATAAATTTATGCTAATAGGAAGGAAGCTAACGACATGACATACCAACACTAGGTTAGACCATTGACAGTTATTACACTGCATTTTTCGTGAGTAATTGAAATAGGAAGTGACACTTGACACAAGAAATACTCCACATGTTTGCTTCTGTTTGCCAAAATTTTTGAAGTGGTGTACACACTGTGAAATATTATGATCATTCACACTCCGTAATCGTACTTAATTACTGAGAGTTATTCGAACTAAGTCTGTTAGAGGTCATGTATGCATTTCTTTTATTTAATGATGGACAAGGAACCAAAATGTATCTTATAATTTATAATGAGTAGAAAATTTGGGTCAGATGGATTACACAGAGGTTGTGTGTGGACACTGTGTCTTCGGATTGTATGGGATGCTGAATTGAAGTTGCACTAGGATTTTGTCTGTACTTGTTTGAGGAGACTGACTACAGGAAAGAGTTGTTATGGAAGTGAAATGATATTGGTGCTGAGGTTTATATATATCGACGTATTGAAGAGGTATGATTGAGGTATTGAGATTATGTGAAGTTGATGATTATTGGAGTTTTCGTGGACAAAAGGTAAGGTAAATGATATTGATGATCGACGTATTGAAGAGGTATTATTGAAGTATTGAGATTATGTGATGCTGATGATTATTGGAGTTTTGGTGGATAAGAGGTGAAGTAAGTGAGCAGCATATTTTTTTTTTTTGGTTGGTCTATATGGAACAAGGAGGATAAAGATGGCAGACTAGAACACTCAAGTAGAAGGAAGATTGTCTACACACACACTTTGTCAAATCACTAAGCAGTATATACTTTTTTTTGGAGAGAGGAAGTAATTGCATATCTTGGTTCACTGACAGTTGTTCAGCAACTGTACATTTTGATCTGGCTTGGCAAACATTGGTCTTGACATGATGACTATGACGTTGACTAACTATTATTGACAGTTATACATTGCTGCCACTACTACTTGATACACATGATGAACATAAAATTTTGACAGAATTGCATTTACACAGTTAACACTATTCAACTACACAGTAGCACTAAATGTGGATGAAAGATGAGTGAGTGTGTTTTGTGTATTTTCCTTTTATAATCCCAGAGAAGTGATCCCAACCTATCTCCTAAATATTATTTTACTTGTTTGTTGTGGCTTGCACTGACACCCGTAAATATTATAGGTTTACTGCTATTTGTGTATTGTAATAGTTAATGTGACAATTATCTGATATCATTTGTGTGTTTATTAGAATTTATATGTTTAGTGTGTAAAGCATTTGTATGTGCATTCAAACTATTGTTCATGCCTGAACTGTGTGATTAGTGATAGGGAATATTATGGACTGTTATTTGCACTTTTTTCTACATGATTGGTGCCACTAGGACATGTTTAATTTCTGCTGACGAACAGTGTGATTAGTGATAGTGAATTTTATGGACTGCGGTCAGCATCTGGTCAACATTACTGGGTGCCACTGATGGACTGCTTCTACCGAAATGGTGTTACTTGTTGATATCTGCACCTGTTCAACATTGCTGGTGCCACTAATGGAACTGCTTATACTGAAATGGTGTTACTTGTTGGTGTCTGCACCTGCTCAACATTGCTGGGTCCACTGATGGACTGCTTCTACTGAAAAGATGTCACCTGTTGATGTCTGCACCTGCTCAACATTGCTGGGTGCCACTGATGGACTGCTTCTACTGAAAAGATGTCACCTGTTGACATCTGCACCCGTTCAACATTGCTGGTGCCACTAATGGAACTGCTTATACTGAAATGGTGTTACTTGTTGGTGTCTGCACCTGTTCAACATTGCTGGTGCCACTAATGGAACTGCTTATACTGAAATGGTGTTACTTGTTGGTGTCTGCACCTGCTCAACATTAATGGGTGCCACTGATGGACTGTTTCTACTGAAAAGATGTTACTTGTTGGTGTCTGCACCTGCTCAACATTGCTGGGTGCCACTGATGGACTGCTTCTATTGAAATAATGTTACTTGTTGGTATTTGCACCTGTTGACCATTGCTGGGTGCTACTGCTGGAACTGTCAACTGCTTATTCTTGAGCTATGGAAAGCGTTTATGTGAATATTTGTATAAACTGATTTTTTGTGTATTACTGTTTGTGAAAAGTTATGAGACTCTTACCTGCACATATTCGTCATTGCTGATGCTATTGATTGAATTGTTTAACCACATAATACTTGTGTAAACTATTATGTAAAGGCACATGTATGAAAGAATTTGTATTGCTTACTGTATTTTATATATTAGGTTATTGAAAGGTCAGTGCAAAGCTAAATTTTTATCTAGTTATATGATATTTACGCATTAATATTATCTTTTATTTTTGTCTGTATTTTTTTGACGAATTTGGTGGTATTTTCACCACCAATGCTGGCAAAAATACCATCAAATTCTAGCCCGTGGAGGAAGGGCATATGAAAGGTGGCTACACTGAGCCACAGCGCCAGAGATCGCGCTAGAGAGTATTGTTCCGCCGCCTCCACTGGCAGTGGTTGTTGAGAACTCGTAGTAGTCAGTGCTTGTTAAGAACTCGTAGCAGAGAGTGTTTGTTGAGATGTGCTAGTAGAGAGTGCTTGCTGAGATGTGATACTGAAAAGTTCTTGTTGAGATGTGGTAATAGCGAGTCGGTGTGGAGATATATTGTAATGATTAGAGTGATTTTGGCCAATATATGAAGGTAACGAAACTTGATTTATTTTTCATTATTTAATGTCGTAAATAATGCTTCATTACAGGTTCAGTCAACAAAGCATCTGGCTTGTGTTCTTGGATTAGAGTGCAATTCTGGTTTTCTTGAGTAATTATGGTATTTCTATTTCCTTTAATTAATTCAGTATAATGATATTTAAAATTGTGTTGTTGAAGAAGAACCGTGCCAGATGCGTACGTTGAGTCATACTTCCACACACAGAACAGTTACACTTGTGCCTTGGTTTCGTAGGTTTTATAGTTGCTGGGGACTTAATCAATTGTGTTAACGAAAATGTTCATTTCATTCTTTGTTGTTGTTCTATGCAGTCAGATTGCGTAATAATACTAGTCAGGGCCAACCGTTTACGAGACATAGCGTAATCGGACATACAGCTACCAAAATTATTTGCATTCTATTATAATTAAGCCCCCATGCACAAGTTGCAAATAGGTCATTAAGAACAAACGCAGAGGCAAGCTCTCGAATGGTAAAGTGGGACAGTGCTTCTCAGCGACAATGCTAGACCGTATGTGGCTATGAAGGCCCTGTAGCTGTTTCAAAAACAGCAATGGGGTTCCTGGAAAATTGTCCTTACAGCCGCAAATCACTCCATGTGACCACATACTGTATCTTGGTGCCCTTAAAACAGTGAATGAAATGCCTGAGTTTTATCAGTGAGAATAAAGTGCAACACGCCGTAGAAATCTGGATTCGTCAGCAACCGAGGAGTTTTTACAATGAATCCACCCCCTACTTTCCTTTGTCCTAGGATTGGTGTATCAATGTCAGTGACAATTATGCAGGGTGCGGCTGTCAAACCTGCATGTTTTAAATGAGTGTAAAATAAACACGGTTGCTGATATCAAAATTTTATTCATACAATCTTATTCTACGTTAAAAAGCATTTAAGAAAGATGATGGAACATACCCTGAGAAATTCTCTCGATTTCCCGCCGGATTCTTGCTTTGAGATCACCAACGTTATGAGGTCTTTCTTCGAACACTTTGCTCTGAAGGTAACCCATAAGATAAAAACTCAAGCTGTAAGGTCGGGTGAATGGGGAGAGGGAGGAGGGGGCAAGAAATCGCTCCATTCTTGGAAATCACCCGATTAGGAAAAACTTTATTGAGAACATTAAGGGGAGCTGGAGGTGGTCAAATCCAAAAAATTACGGTTTTTTTGCTACCGAAAATTAATTGGAACATTCCTCTTTAATGTAAACGTTGAATTATTGTTCTACTCGCCCTAGAAGTGGAGTTATTACTATTTTCCCCCACGCCTGCAGAGGGAATGGGCGGCCGCTGAATGCATCTAACACCCTCTCGTGACTTCCTGGCGAACTGCTTGTGGTTTTCTCGGCCTGTTACGCATACAGCGCCTTATGTTACGCATACAGCGAGTGTGCAAGGGTTAGCCACATTGTTTTCTGTGACAAATGAAGCGCTAAGAGCGCGGAACATCGTCTCTTTGCTGTTTACCCTTTCGAATTAGTTCAGTGTTGCACCTGTTGTTGGTAGTATTATACCTGTACTTCTTGTGTAAAGCGTTGTTCTGGTTACGATGCCACGTTTTAGTAACCTTGTATATAAGAAGAGGAAGAACGCAGGGAAAAGAAAATTAACACTAATACCAAGTTGCGATATTACAATTACTGAAACAGTGCGTTCTTCTGCTAAGCAACACATGGCCGGCCATAGCCCTGTGACATCTTCTAGCAAGAAGCTGACTGGTGGAAGTGACAGATTTCGTGAATATGTTAGTGACAGTGATGATATTAACGAAGTACTGAATATTGGATTATTATCTTCTGTGCTGAAAGGAAGTGTTCTGTGCAAAATGTGTCCAAGTGTAGGAGTGGGACTAGAGATAACAAAGCAGTTTGGTGTAGCTTGTGAGATGAAGATAATCTGTGCATGTTGCAAGTATCAAGTGACTTTCTGCAATTCACATGCCAGTCTCTTTGGTGAAAATGGACGATCTGGAGTGTTTGATGTGAATGTTCGACTTGTGTGTGGTCTTCGATCCATTGGAAAAAGGGTCTGCTGCTGGTAAACTGTTTTGTGATATTATGAACTTGCCATCGCCTCCAAGCAAATTTGGGACTACTGTGAACTGGTAGGATCCTCTATTGAAGATATGGCTTTGAAAACCATGAAGGAAGCAGTGGAGGAATCTGTAGAAATGAACGGTGGTTCTAGGGATTTGGTAGTGGCATTAGATGGTTCCTGGCAAAAGAGGGGTCATAAATCCCTGAATGGGGTTACAACTGCTACTTGTGGTGGTAGTGAAAAAGTGATAGATGTTGCAATATTATCAAAACATTGTAGGTGCAAAAATAAAATCAAAGGAGAGCACAGTGGAACCTGTGAGGCAAATTTTAGTGGATCAAGTGGAGCAATGGAAGTGGATGGAGTGAAACAAATTTTTGAACGTTCAGTTCCCAGATACAACGTTAGGTACAAATATTACCTTGGGGATGGTGACTCCAAAGGTTTCAAGACTATAGAGGGACTGAAACCATATGGAAATGAATTTGTAGTTGAAAAGTTGGAATGCATTGGGCATGTGCAAAAGCGTATGGGTGAACAGCTTCGAAGGCTCAAACAAACTTTGGGTTCAAGTAAGCTCAGTGATGGAAAGACAATAGGAGGGAGAGGCAGGCTTACTGATGAGGTGATTGAACGTCTACAGAGATACTGTGGGTATGCTATAAGGCAAAATACTAGTAATGTTAGTGACATGCGAAAAGCAGTGTGGGCATTGTTCCTGCATACTACCTCTTCCAACGAATACCCTCAACACAGCCTGTGCCCAAAAGATTCCTGGTGCAAATATAATGCAAAAAAGGACTATGATCACAAACATGGTTTGCCAGCAGCTGTGATAAATGCAATGAAACCAATAAAACCAATTTTTCATGACTTAGCACAGCCAGAATTGTTACACAAATGTCTACACGGAAAGACGCAGAATCCTAATGAGAGCGTAAACAATTTGATTTGGAAAGTGATTCCTAAAAGGGTGTTTGTAAGCATAAAAACACTGCACTTTGGCATTTATGATGTAATAGCAACCTACAACCAAGGGAACAGTGTGAAGTGTGAAGTTCTGAAGGCATTAGGATTTACAGCTGGGGTGAACACTGTATGAGCATTAAGAAATATTGACAGAGAAAGTATAAGAGGAGCAGAAAGAAGAGAAAGGCATATGAAGTATGACGGAACAACAGGCCAGAAAAGAAAACAAAAGAGGAAGCTTTTGGAGGATGAAGAAGAAGACCATGACAATCCATCCTATAGTGCAGGAATGTATTGAGAAACTTTGATAGCCATTTCCCGTAAATTAGAATTTTTCGAATATAAGGAACATTTTCTCAAAATCCACTCAAGCTAGAGAGATGAAATTTTTATACAGCACTCCTAGTGGTCAAACTTACATTGTAACACAGCCATTTGGCAATATGTTCAGTAGTTTCATTTCAGTTTAATTATAAAGCAATTATATGTAAAAAAATTTGGATCATTAATACAAAAATAATTGGAAGGAGACTAAAAAAGATACTCCAAAATCCCTCTGTCATAACTGCAATGCTAAACCACTCTATATGTAAAAAAAAATTCCAAATTTTTCTATTTGGTAGTTTATACATAAATGTTCCTGAAACTTAGTGATTTTAACATGGGCAGCATAGGCACATTCGGCTCCCCTTAATGCTCACGGGGGCTGTGTGACTTCTTGCTCCATCTTGTTGGAATAATGTTTCATCATTCACTGCATACTGACGACGCTGAGGTGCGAATAATGTCCTTAACACTGTCGAATAGCGCTCACCATTCTCGGTAACAGATTGCCCTCTATCGTTCTCAAAAATACACTCCTGGAAATGGAAAACAGAACACATTGACACCGGTGTGTCAGACCCACCATACTTGCTCCGGACACTGCGAGAGGGCTGTACAAGCAATGATCACACGCACGGCACAGCGGACACACCAGGAACCGCGGTGTTGGCCATCCAATGGCGCTAGCTGCGCAGCATTTGTGCACCGCCGCCGTCAGTGTCAGCCAGTTTGCCGTGGCATACGGAGCTCCATCGCAGTCTTTAACACTGGTAGCATGCCGCGACAGCGTGGACGTGAACCGTATGTGCAGTTGACGGACTTTGAGCGAGGGCGTATACTGGGCATGCGGGAGGCCGGGTGGACATACCGCCGAATTGCTCAACACGTGGGGCGTGAGGTCTCCACAGTACATCGATGTTGTCGCCAGTGGTCGGCGGAAGATGCACGTGCCCGTCGACCTGGGACCGGACCGCAGCGACGCACGGATGCACGCCAAGACCGTAGGATCCTACGCAGTGCCGTAGGGGACCGCACCGCCACTTCCCAGCAAATTAGGGACACTGTTGCTCCTGGGGTATCGGCGAGGACCATTCGCAACCGTCTCCATGAAGCTGGGCTACGGTCCCGCACACCGTTAGGCCGTCTTCCGCTCACGCCCCAACATCGTGCAGCCCGCCTCCAGTGGTGTCGCGACAGGCGTGAATGGAGGGACGAATGGAGACGTGTCGTCTTCAGCGATGAGAGTCGCTTCTGCCTTGGTGTCAATGATGGTCGTATGCGTGTTTGGCGCCGTGCAGGTGAGCGCCACAATCAGGACTGCATACGACCGAGGCACACAGGGCCAACACCCGGCATCATGGTGTGGGGAGCGATCTCCTACACTGGCCGTACACCACTGGTGATCGTCGAGGGGACACTGAATAGTGCACGGTACATCCAAACCGTCATCGAACCCATCGTTCTACCATTCCTAGACCGGCAAGGGAACTTGCTGTTCCAACAGGACAATGCACGTCCGCATGTATCCCGTGCCACCCAACGTGCTCTAGAAGGTGTAAGTCAACTACCCTGGCCAGCAAGATCTCCGGATCTGTCCCCCATTGAGCATGTTTGGGACTGGATGAAGCGTCGTCTCACGCGGTCTGCACGTCCAGCACGAACGCTGGTCCAACTGAGGCGCCTGGTGGAAATGGCATGGCAAGCCGTTCCACAGGACTACATCCAGCATCTCTATGATCGTCTCCATGGGAGAATAGCAGCCTGCATTGCTGCGAAAGGTGGATATACACTGTACTAGTGCCGACATTGTGCATGCTCTGTTGCCTGTGTCTATGTGCCTGTGGTTCTGTCAGTGTGATCATGTGATGTATCTGACCCCAGGAATGTGTCAATAAAGTTTCCCCTTCCTGGGACAATAAATTCACGGTGTTCTTATTTCAATTTCCAGGAGTGTATAAGGGCCTATTATTCCCCATGAGGACATTGCACACCAAACTGTTACCTTGGTTGAGTGCAGCGGTTTTTCATGGAACTGGTGAGGGTTCTGATCACTCCAGTATCTAAAGTTCTGTTTGTTCACATACCCATTGAGGTGAAAATGTGCCTTGTCACTCATCCAGAGGTTGTGAACAGCTTCTCGTATTCCTCAATCATTTGCAAAAGACTTTCAGAGAAATGCAGTCTGGCCACGAAGTCGTAATTATTGAAAGCGTTAACCACTTGGATTTTGTAGGGGTGGTGATGTAAATTTAACCTAAAAATCATTCGTACAGTCCTGTCAGAAATTCCAAGTGCCACACTCTGTCTACGCGCTGATCTCTGGGGGCTTCTTCCCACAGCAATTCTTACACGCTCCACATTCTCGGGAGTTCGCACTGTGTTCACTCTGCCACCTGTTTTCCTTGTTGTTTCACCGACGTTTTCTAAGTTTTCCACTCAAGTTTGTATTGAGTTAATCGAAGGCACTGGCCTATTACGATTAATTTGAAAATGCGCCCGGAAACGACGCTGAGCGGCTACATAGCTACCGCTTTGGTAGAACGCTTTAACTTCAGACGACCGTTGTTGCTTAGTCCACTGCTCCACGGCTACTGATATGCTCTGTGTTGGGAACGCAGTCGTGACCTAGGTTACTCGCTCCACACTACTTCCAACGCTTCCGCGCAATAATAATAAATGCAGGTTTGCTGCCGCACCATGTATGTAGTTTTGATGTTCTTCATGCATCGTAATTATGATATTGTTACTAAAATTTTTCCAAGCGCAACCGTAGTCTCCTTTTCAATTGGACACACATTATTCTGTATCATAATTCAAGGGCCACTTTTCCGAAGGCCCGTACCTGTCTACCTTTGCGAAGCCGAACATTGACATTGAGCTCATAGGCGTTTCTATATTTATGCAAAGGCATGACACCCTTCTTGGCGATGCTTCAAACACCTAGGTGTCGACACATGCGAAAAACCGGCCAGAGCTGAGAGAAGTTCATTTGAGATGTAAGGTGGGTTAATAATTTTATATTGGCATTAAGTTTCACCGTAATTCTGCACAACACTACCGTGGGCGAGTCACATGATGGGAAGGTCGCCACACATATTCTTACTCGCTTTCCTCCATTTATTTTGACGCTTCTGCGGTGGAAGTCAGAACCGCGAGGCATTGAAATCAGGAAGTGTTCTTACATGTGGCTGAGGAAAACGTGTCAGACACGCCACCACTCTGAATCTACACTGTATAGCCTCAGAGGATGGCATAATGGAGTCAACGAAACAACTCCCACCCTTCGGAAGTTGAGTCCGAAATATTTCACGGTCGAAAACCACAACTTACAGTGCGATGAGCTACATGCTAGTGTTTGGTGGAGGTAATATAGAGGGCATCAATGAAACAACCGCTTTTCTTTGGGCCCTGAGTCCCAACGTTTGACAGTCAAAAAACCGCTTGCTGTAAGAAGATAAAAAAAAATCCTTTTTAACAACTTTTGACCTTGCTGAGAATGCTTGGACGACCCTGTGTCTAAGGACACCATGGGAAAACAACCCCTACAAATTTTCCTCTGGTATAGAGGGTAGTACCACTATGGACGTTTCAAAAAAATTCGACAAGCTTTGATCTGAGTAACAGAGGGGTGGGGGTTGGAGGAGGGTTACAAATTGCTACATCCATAAATATCCGCCAAAGGGATTCTCCCCAGTTTGGCAACACCCTCAGTGTCACCGGCACACCTTTACTGAGGAGTTTAAAATTGCACGAGGCGTATGCGGAAAGTAAGATCCGATTAGGCGCGAAGTGGAAACCACTGTGAAAATCCGATGTAATTTTGCACAGATGTGTTGGACAGTGTCTTTAGTGTGTGTGTCGATCGCTTCATGTCACTCTTTTCAGCGCAGAGCGCAAAGTGAACTCGTATGCCTAAAACAACAGTGTCTCAAGCTAAATATGTGGATCTGGTGAGAGATTTCGCCTGAAGCCATGCAAACCACATAATATAATTGTCAGGCATTACTTTCCTCAAGGCAACTTTCAGCCGCGTTCTGCAGGGGCAATGAAGACGCACCTGTAGCGTTTTCGATGGGAAGTGTTTGATCATTCACAGTTCAGCCGTTAATTGCCTCTCTCCGTTGTTCATCCTTGGTCACATGTACAGCTGACTAGTAAGACAATATTTTGGCACAAACAACGAAAGGCGGATTATCATAGAGAATTGATGAAAATCAAAGGCGACTACTCTCCATGACGAGGGTGCAGGAAAGTTCGTGTAACGATACGACAAGTGTGTAAGTCGGAGCGGCGACTGTTTAGAGAGGTAGCTGGAATGTGTGGCTAACTGTTGTAAATAAAAAAATTTTTATTTTACTGTGCTTTTCATTTCGCCACCGATCGGACCTTATTTTTCCGAACAGATGCTTGCAGTCAGCCAGCATCGTGCCCCCCCTCGGAGTCGACGTCCTATCTGGGGCTAGAGCAGCAGTATAGCCCGCCTGTAGGCGCCGAGAAGTCAGTGATGGGTGTCTCTGTACATTTTTAAAGTGCTCAACAAATGTGCGCTGGTGGCACCGTGTTAGTTGCCGAACTGGTTGGTCTTAGAGGGACCCTTCGTGCGTTTTGATCAAGCGTGTGTCAGTGTAACTCATGACTGCGATCACGCCACAAGAGGATGCGAAACAGGAGGGCTGAGAAAGCATAGGCACCCTTTACTGCTTGGGTTCACATTTCGTCGAATGTTTATAGCGGTCCATAGTTGTTCAACTCTACACACAAGAGCAAACACACTGGTTGTACTCAACTCAGTATGTTCGCCACCAGGTTCAGAGGCATCGTTGGCACACTACATATTTAGAGAAGGGGTGAATCGTCCTGGGTTTGTCGAAAACTTCGTCATATTCCTCATCGCATTGCTAACTGTCGTTTTCGACCACGAAATGACTGGGAATCGGGGCACCCCTGAAGGCTTCCTCGTGTCGCTTCTGAGCAGTAGGTGTATGTGAAATGTTTTCCTCGGCCGCCCACACGTTGGGCACCGCGGTCCTGAATTACATCGCTGAAGCGTAGACAGAAGGGCTGAAATGTGAGCAAAAGGGTACGTGACGCTCTTCGCATAGCGTGTCACGACTGCGGTGGTGCTGGACGGTATTGTGGTGAAATTTTAGGTCAATGTGACATAATTTATCCACCTTAAACCTCACACAAACCGCTGACGTCTGGCCCTTCTACAATGCTGTTTGCAAAGTCGCCGAGGCAGACGGTAACGTCGCAGGGCGCCACGCTTGTTCACTGTTACAGAGGAAGGTTGTAGGCGCACCACGCAGATGACGGTCTAAAGACGTGAAATTTAACCGGCAGGAAGAAGATGCTGTGATATGCAATTGATAAGTTTTTCAGAGTATTCACACAAGGTTGGCGCCGGTGGTGACACTTTCTACGTGCTGACATGAGGAAAGTTTCCAGCCGATTTCTCATACACAAACAGCAGTTGACCTGCGTTTCCTGGTGAAACGTTGTTGTGATGCGTCGTGTAAGGAGGAGAAATGCGTACAATCACGTTTCCGACTTTGATAAAGGTCGGATTGTAGCATATCGCGATTGCGGTTTATCGTATTGCGACATTGCTGCTCGCATTGGTCGAGATCCCATTACTGTAAGCAGAATATGGAATCGGTGGGTTCAGGAGGGTAACAAGGAACGCCGTGCTGGATCCCAACGGCCTCGTATCACTAGCAGTCGAGATGACAGGGATCTTATCCGCATGGCCGTAACGGATCGTGCAGCAATGTATTGATGCTTGAGTCAACAGATTAGGACGTTTGCAAGACAACAACCATCTACACAGACAGTTTGACGACGTTTGCAGCAGCACGGACTATCAGCTCGGAGACCATGGCTGCGGTTACCCTTGACGCTGCATCACAGACAGGAGCGCCTGCGATTGTGTACTCAACGACGAACCTGGGTGCACGAATGGCAAAACGTCACTTTTTCGGATGAATCCAGGTTCTGTTTACAGCATCATGGTGGTCGCATCCGTGTTTGGCGACATCGCGGTGAACGCACATTGGAAGCGTGTATTCGTCATCGACATACTGGCGTGTCACCCGGCGTGATGGTATGGGGTGCCATTGGTTACACGTATCGGTCACCTCTTGTTCGCATTGACGGCACTTTGAACAGTGGACGTTACAATTTGCGATGTGTTACGACCCGTGTCTCTACCCTTCATTCGATCCCTGAGAAACACTACATTTCAGCAGGATAATGGAGGACCGCATGTTGCAGGTCCAGTACGGGCCTTTCTGGATACAGAAATTGTTCGACTGCTGCCCTGGCCAGCACTTTCTCCAGATCTCTCTGGTGAATGGAGGCGGAGCAACTGGCTCGGCACAATACGCCAGTCACTACTCTTGATGAACTGTGGTATCGTGTTGAAGTTGCATGGGCAGCTGTACCTGTACACGCCATCCAAGCTCTGTTTGACTCAATGCCCAGGCGTATCAAGGCCGTTATAACGGCCAGAGGTGGTTGTTCTGGGTACTGATTTCTCAGGATCTATGCACCCAAATTGCGTAAAAATGTAATCACATGTCAGCTCTAGTATAATATATTTCTTCTTGGTGTAGCAGTTTTAATGGCCAGTAGTGTATATACGATGTAGTGGAACTCTGTTGTGCAGTGTTTGTGTGTGTGTGTGTGTGTGTGTGTGTGTGTGTGTGCGTGCGTGCGCGCGCGCTACCAGGGGCGAAGCCGCGGGCTAGAATCTAGTTCAGTGTAACAGTGGGAGACAATTATTGTAACACTCGTCTCCACTGCTACGTCCTGTTCCCCTCTGCAACAGAATCCTCGAGCGTAAGTGAGTGAAACGGTCGTAGAAAGGGACCTCGCCTCCTCTCGCGCTGATGTCCACTTCCACAGATGCGAGCTAAATTTCGAGCGAAGTACCGCTGTGGAGGCGGATCGCGTTTCCTCTGCCGGCCGCCTCCCGGATTAATCAGCCGGCCATGCAAATGAGGCGCCTACAGCGGCAGCGGCAAGTCGCGGCCGGCCGGTGTTTGACTCGCCTCGCGAGCGCCGCGTCCAAATATTTGGGCTTTTACTCAGCCACTTTGCACTGGGCTGCGCGGCGACGAGCGTCCGGCGGCGGCGGCCGGCGGCGATGGCATTCCCGTGTAGCTGCGTCCGGCCGCCACTTGTCGCCCGGCCGCGCGCTCCGCCTGCTCTGCAAGTTTTGGTCGTGGGCTGCGGGCACACGGCACACACCGGCCGCCGCCCTCACTTCTAGTAACACAGTGGCACTGGCCCCAAAATCGATATCCTGAGGCCAGTCCTCGATTCCACTCGATATCGGGACGATCTTCAAATTTTGCCATCGAGTGACCAGTGAAGAGGAGTCGCTCTTTCTACTGATTACAGAGCCAGAATTATATTTACCGTCAACATAGCCTATCCCTGTCTGCAAATCTACGCAAAAGCCGTGGACATCGTGGGTAGAAATGTCAACACACTGTATATCAGTGTTTCCCCACTACAATACAGCCATTTAAAACTACAACGCCATGAAGGCGGCATACAGAAATGTCAAATATTAAACTATATACGAGGGACGAGCAATAAATAATGCAACAACATCTTTTCGGTCAATTTCGATTGAAAAAATAGAAACTTCTTTGTTATAGCGGGTGATCAAAAAGTCAGTATAAATTTGAAAAATGAATAAGTCACAGAATAATATAGATGTTGTTGTTTTTGTGGTCTTCAGTCCTGAGACTGGTTTGATGCAGCTCTCCATGCTACTCTATCCTGTGCAAGCTTCTTCATCTCCCAGTACCTACTGCAACCTACATCCTTCTGAATCTGCTTGGTGTATTCATCTCTTGGTCTCCCTCTACGATTTTTACCCTCCACGCTGCCCTCTAATACTAGATTGGTAATCCCTTGATGCCTCAGAACATGTCCTACCAACCGATCCCTTCTTCTTGTCAAGTTGTGCCACACACTTCTCTTCTCCCCAATCCTATTCAACACCTCCTCATTAGTTATGTGATCTACCCACCTTATCTTCAGCATTCTTCTGTAACACCACATTTCGAAAGTTTCTCTTCTCTTCTTGTCTAAACTATTTATCGTCCATGTTTCACTTCCATACATGGCTACACTCCATACAAATACTTTCAGAAACGACTTCCTGACACTTAAATCTATACTCGATGTTAACAAATTTCTCTTCTTCAGAAACGCTTTCCTTCCAATGCCAGTCTACATTTTATATCCTCTCTACTTCGGCCATCATCAGTTATTTTGCTCCCCAAAAAGCAAAACTCCTTTACTACTTTAAGTGTCTCATTTCCTAATCTAATTCTCTCAGCATCACCCGACTTAATTCGACTACATTCCATTAACCTCGTTTTGCTTTTGTTAATGTTCATCTTACATCCTTCTTTCAAGACACTGTCCATTCCGTTCAACTGCTCTTCCAAGTCCTTTGCTGTCTCTGCCAGAATTACAATGTCATCGGCGAACCTCAAAGTTTTTATTTCTTCTCCATGGATTTTAATACCTACTGCGAATTTATCTTTTGTTTCCTTCACTGCTTGCTCAATATACAGATTGAATAACATTGGGGAGAGGCTACAACCCTGTCTCACTCCCTTCCCAACCACTGCTTCCCTTTCATGCCCCTCGACTCTTATAGCTGCCATCTGGTTTCTATACGAATTGTAAATAGCCTTTCGCTCCTTATATTTTACCCCTGCCACCTTCAGATAATGTAGATAGAGAGGTACAAATTGACACACATGCTTGGAATGACATGAGGTTTTATTTCCTAGAAGAAAAAAGGCCCGATAACGGTAGATGTGGTAAATGCAACCCATACCGTGTCTTTCTCGTGGTGCATTGGAGTTTCCTCGACAGTTCTAGGATTTTCGGTAGCCCAAAATCTGCAGTTGTGGGCATTGACAGGCCCTCGGAGCGTGAAATGAGCTTCGTCGGTCCACAACACCTTGCTCAACCAATCGTCATCTTCCGCCATCTTTTGAAACGCCCACACCGCAAATGCCCTCCGCTCCACTAAATCGCCAGGTAACAGTTCATGATGCCAATGGATTTTGTACGGAAAGCATCGGAGGGTACGCCTCAGTGCCGACCAAACAGTAGTGTATGAAATGCCGGTGCGACGTGCGACTGCACGAGCGTTGACTTCCCCGTGCACAGACGAACCCGCTACAGTCTCCATTTCTTCCTGAACTGTCTCAGCAGCATTACCCCCTTGCGCTCGGTCGGCAACTACGGGGTCTATCGTCTAAACAACCCGTGGCTTCGAACTTCGAAATCATTCTCGCCACAGCTGTATTTGTCAACGGACCTGTACTCGTTCGAACCTCCTTCCTATGGCGATAGGATCGTAACACTGAACTAGCACATTCCCCATTCTGATAAAACAGCTTCAATAAAAGCGCCTTTTCAGGTAACGTCAACATGCTGCGACAGGTGGCGCATCTGATTCTCTCTCTCTTATTACAGCTCCTTTTATACACGATTGTCATGCGCACTCACTCACGTTTTTCTTTCCAGCGCCATCTGTCGGACGTTTTGTGAACTTTTTTTTTGTTCTAATAAAACCCCATGCCATTCCAAGCATGTGTGTCAATTTTTATTTCTCTATCTACATTATTCCGTAGTTTATTAAGTTTCCAAATTTATACTGACTTTTTGATCACCCGGGACATCAGCCGGCTGGTGTGGCCGAGCATTTCTAGGGGCTTCAGTCTGGAACCGCGCGAGCGCCATGGTCGCAGATTCGAACCCTGCCTCCTGAATGGATGTGTGTGATGTCCTTAGGTTAGTTAGGTTTAAGTAGTTCTAAGTTCTAGGGGACTGATGACCTCAGATGTTAGGTCCCATAGTGCTCAGAGCCATTTGCACCATTTTCTACCATTTGGTTATACATCTTGTAATATTGCCGCTTAAGTCCCTATAGTTTCACGGAGTTCCGATAGGATGCGGCGCTAAGTTCAGCCTTCAAAATGGCGTCTGAAACGGAAATGCGTTTCGAGCGAGACCTGTCATTGAGTTTCTTTTGGTGGAAAACAAGAGCATCACAGATATTCATAGGCGCTTGCAGATTGTCTACTGAAACCCGGCAGTGAAAAAAGCACTGTTGGTAGTTCGGCGAGGCGTCTGTCATCATCACAACAAGGTCCCGCGAACCTCTCCGGTCTCCAGCGTGCCTGCCGCCCGCACGCGCGTGTAACTCGTGCCATGTTGCAACGTGTGGCCATTCTCTTTCGAGGTGATCGACTTATCACAAACACCTCGCTGCTCAATTGGTCGTCTCTGTTGGTAACGCTGACACACTCGTCCACCAGTTGGGGCACTCAAAGATGGGTACCCGCAGAAATCCTCACCGCCTAACAGAAGACCGTAAAGAACAAATTAGAACCATCTGCACGGCATTGCTTGCTCGTTACGACTCTGATCGTGACTATTTTTTGTCGAACATCGACACAGCCATTGAAACTTGGGTTCATCACTTCGAACCGGAAACAAAACGGCAACTCTTGGAGTGGCGCCAAACCACCTCTACTCCAAATAAAAAGTTCAAGGCCGGCCCTGAACCGATAAAACCGTGGCGACGGCCTTCTGGGTCTCTAAAGGTGTTATTCTGTTTGATGTCCTCCGCTATGATGGAACGATCTACTCTGAAGGGTACTGTGCCATTTTCATGACACTGAAGAAATGACTTCATGTTCGTTGTCACAAAAATGTAAAACAGAATGCAAGGACTCAGACAGGTCTGCTCACCCGAGAGGAGTTCGCAAAACTTTTCGGAGGTCGTTCTTCATCCGCCTATAGCCCAGATCTCGCGCCTCCCAAGTTCCATCTGTTTCGCCCGATTGTCCCAATGAAGAATGTACTCCACAGGAAGCAGTTCCTCGGTGATGGCGAGGTTATAGACGCAACAAGACATTGGCTCTGACGTCGACCAGCAGACTGGTAACATGGTGGCCTAAGGCCCTCCCAGTAATGTGGCGTAAGACTGTTTTCTATCCAAAAGAAAAGGCAATAACGTGGTGATTTGGAATCCTGAATAAAACCAACCTGCTTTCAGAAAAAAAAATGTTTTGCTTTACTTACAGAACGAAACTTGTACTTCGTGGTTGAATGTTCATCAGCATTTGTTTTCTCACACAGATACCATATTTGAATGTTGATTGTTTGTGAGAAGCTTGCACATTCCTTGTATTAGAAGGAGAAAGTTAGCACCCGTGCGGTGGATTTCGTCAGCAGCAAGACCATGGCCCATCGAAACTGGAGTTTCCTCGATCCGCAAAGTTGCTGTTCGCATCTGCATAGACCACTGTAATCCAAAAATGGAATTTATGAAATTAAGACAACCATTCTCAACGCCATGCCTGATCGTAACAGCCGTATGCAACATCTGACCGAAATGACAGAGGCCCTTTTCAGTCGGCTATGAAAAATTTCATAATCACGGAAAGTACTGTGCAGTTATTGGTTCGTTCCTACCAGAGTGTGGGTTTATTTGGCCCTATTGCGAGAAAACAGGTGATGCTGGAATAGTACAAACAGATTGCCTTACAACAGGATCAGCAGTAGGCCCTATCACATACACAATAATGAAAAAAATGAGTGAAGTCTTCTGTTAACTACCTTTGTCAAAGCAAGACTTCGACATATTCAGTGATGATAACTAAATAACTCCGCAGGTAGAGCCATCCTATAAATAACGTTAATCTTAACAAACAAGTCTAAGTAAGTTATGCTTAACTACTTGTCCATAGGTACCAATGTACTTTCACAGAACCTCCTGAGCCACATGAGTCTCAAGGCTCCTCTCAAAGAGAGAACTAATCTTTCACGATCTTAGTGTTGGTTGGTGTTTCTTACGCCCTTGTTACATTTGAAATCAGGAGACCACCTAATCTCCCTCCACATGTCAAGCCTGTTCTCCTTATACCATAATAATATTAATTTAAACTTTGTACCGTAATCCGTTCATCTCCTCCCTTATTAATCTATATTTTACTTTTCGTATTAATAATTATGACGTTAGACTGCTCACTATGAATATGACTTCACTATTTATTTACGAACTCTACTTTTCCACCAGGTTACTTTCCACGCTTAAGAACGTCCGTTAAAATGTATTCCCTGGAGGAGTGGCAAGTGGGAGGACGTTTTCGGCCGTTGCTCAAAATTCGGTCAAGCTGGAAAGAGTGACAGTGAGACTCTCTGACGCCCAATCGTATCTGTATTCCCGCCACCTGCCACTGACCTAGACGGTCACGTGTGCACTATACTGCTCTTACGTCTGTAACCTTGCAGTAAGTTGAATCAGAAAAAGGCTTGTTCACAGCGAAAGAATAACCCAGAAGATACTGCCATGACGTCTGCAGCAACGCGCACTGCCAGCGTGGGTACCACTGCTGCTACTCAGGACACAACGCAATCACCTCTGGTCCACATAACCACTAATTTTGACTTATGCCTTTACGTTTCTGACATGTTCTCTGTGGCTCTACCTTTGAACTAGGTAACTCAAGGCTGGATGTTGCAGGGTTATCCTTATCTACGTCGACACAAAGAATACATAGAACAGTGGCCTTTTTTTTTACGTTGCATGTGTAGTTCGATGCAGTGTTCCTTTGGACACGCAGGCGAAAGAATGCATGTCCGAAGAAACATTAGATCAAACTATACAGACAATGACGATTAGACACTTTACTAGTGTATTTCGTGCCACAGACAAAACAACCTGAAGAGAAAAATAAATAGGTCCTTGTGTGGGGAACACATAACTGTGGGAGTACTATGGAAAGCTGAAATTGGAACACAGGGAAATCTGGGTCGGTTCTGGAAGAGTGCTCGGATAGTCGAAGTTGTTGAGGCGACCACTCCGGTCAGGATTCGAGTCCCAGTACAGCACAAAATTTCATATGTCTCCAATAAATTGTACAGCTGTTGTGGTAGCGTTTTGGCAGCTTGCAAATACGTTTCATGATACGAAATGTATTGCCTGTTGAGAGGCACCCACATGCCTTGCTCATACTGTGGCATCAAGCAGTCAGGCCTGCAAGATGAGTGGTCTGCCAAGCTAGTGGATTCATTCTTATTTATCGAGTAAGATGAACTCTAGTACTCACACTAAAGTTACAAGTTATCCTCCTATATGATTAATACGCAACGGAAACACGCAAATTTTGCTCTGAGAGACCAGCCTAACAGATGCCATTACTGGTGTTTTATTCTCTGATCAGAAGTATGGTATTTGCATTCCTACATATCAGTAGAGTATGTCTGTTACATAGACAATTTTCAGTGCCAGCTGCATGTGTTTTAAGGCAAGATGCTAAGGGCCGATATGTTGGATTAGTTTCTCATATTCTTCAATCCATTATGACAAGAATGAAATGCCAGGATTCCATGCTCTCCTGTCATTCTGATAGTTTCTGCCGTTCCTATCCTCGACTCTGTCTGACCTATGAGTCGTGGCTCCGTTTACGATGTTGCTCTCATTACCAAGTTCCTGTAACAAGTGCTGAAATGACGAAGAATCGTCTAAACCTCTGCCTGCTATCACTATATCTCTGCGCAAGTTCACTGGCAACTTCGTTATACAGATCCTAATGAGCTCCCCAGGTTCGTATGTCACATCCAAATACCTATTTCGTCTCAGCATTTCCTGATAGCACGACACTGAATCTCTTATACCACCTTCGTTACAATTTGGCATCATCAATATGCTTTGCTTAACTTGGTCCTGCTTACTTTTCGACCAGAATTCATTTAAAAACTTGTCACAAAATATCTCGTAGCTACTACAGTCGTTAATAACTTCCTGCATTTTCGCTCTAGCCTCGTCCCTCAAATGGTTACACACAAACTTCATTTTGAGGGGCAGTCCCCACGATGAAGGTAATGAATCTTGAAATTGAGACAGCCTTGGACGATACCCAGTTGGGTTTGCCACCTGTTTTATCCGACACAACCGTTCTTCTGACTCTCTGAGTTCGTCTTCCGCTTTCTGCCTATTTTCGTTTTTTGAATTTATCTCACTCTCCCTCTGCAATCTACCTGGTGGTGTGTCACCTTCGCTTCTGCACGCTAATTGCAATTGTGCAAATTCTTCCCTGTTTCCTCTTTGTTTCTAATTGTGCCTCTTTAAACTGTAATAGTGATTGTATCTCCTCCTGGTCGGCATAAACCTCACGCTGTGTACTGTCAGAGCCTGTTTCGCCTCTCATACTGATCTTTTCTACATCTGCGCTAATCGTATTCATTCTGACCACTACCTCCGCAACTTCATCCCTGTGTTTATTTAGCGCCACTTCCTGCCGGGTGACTTGAGCTTCCACGCTGTCTAATACCCCTTGCTTATCTGCAAGTAAGTCCTCCACTATCTCTTTGATTCGCTCATCTGGCAACACGTCCCTACGTTCTGTAATATCGCTCTCTATTGCACTTATTCGTACCTCCAAATCATTGGCTCTTTCTTTCACGGCATCACATACTTGCTTTAACGCATCCAGATTCTTCTCCCCCTCATCTAACCGATTATTAACTGCGGACAGACGCTCATCGATAACTGTGTGTAGCTTCCTCATTGCCTCTTTATTTCCCTTATCCATTGCCTCCAATCTTTCCTTATTTGCTTCCAATCTTTCCTTATTCTCCCTATCTCTCTCCTTATTATCTCTATTCATCGCTTCTAATCTTTCCTTATTTGCTTCAAATCTTTCCTTATTCTCCCTATCTCTCTCCTTATTATCTCTATCCATCCTCTGTAGAAACTGCAGTAGCACACTGTCATTTGCTACTTTCGGTGCGCTCACCTCGTTCGCCTGAGAAACCGTAGCTTCGCTAAGGGTAGCTGCACTTTCACTGCATACCTGACCTAGTCCCGGCTCGCCCGCGTCATCGGGAAAATCCCCCGATTGTGAACAAAGCCCGCCGCTCAAAGGATCACCTAGCAGCGGTCCACTGAACAATTCAGCCCCTTCCGAGTGTTTGCCGTTCCCGCTCATTAGCCCATGGTCGACACCTACTTCCTGCTGCACTGCTACGTTCACCCCAGAATCGCTATTCTCCATGGTGACTACACTTTTCGACTGTGACCTAGTTACTATGGACATTACGCAAAACAATTATGCAACGATCTTCCAGCCTTGGACGATATAGCAATTAATTACATAAAAAAAATAAAAGATCCTCACCAATCCAGAAAGAAATTGCAAAAAAAATAAAATTTTACTTCTTAGCGCTATCACAATATATTGCATCAAAATAAAAAAAATCTTAACAGCAAACCCTAACAGCAAAATATCCTGGCAAAATATATCCAGGCAAAAAATATCCTGGCAGGGTCGAAATTATGAGAGGCACCCACATGCCTTGCTCATACTGTGTCATCAAGCAGTCATGCCTGCAAGATGAGTGGTCTGCCAAGTGAGTGGATTCATTCTTATTTATCGAGTAAGATGAACTCAAGTACTCACACTTAAGTTACAAGTTATCCTCCTATATGATTAATACGCAACGGAAACACACGTCTGACTATCAGTAATTTACAGAACTCTGACTGTACACTACGCACTGGCAATACCACATTTTCTTTCTTTTTTTTATTTAACGGCTTTTGTCAACACATAGCCACCGCACTGAATATGAATGGTGCACACATTATAAATTCGGGACATTATGACAACATACAATTCGAAGGAAAAGTCCACCAATCATTTTCTTTTCACTATCTTATTTATTCCGATAAATTCTCTAACCTAAACACACAAATTCTATAACCTACAACAATAACACATGAGAAATTCCGCCCAGTGGGCATGGCTTTACATTGGTGAATCTCTATATTATGGTCTCGTAATTATTTAACGCTACAGTGCACTTTCTGGATAGGATGGTGGATCTTTTATTATTTCTCAAACTTCGACTCTCACAATCATCATCACGAAACTATCCTCCAGACCGAGCAGTACAGAAGGAACAAGCATAACCCACTAATCTTTTGAAACTACCTTGCTACTCTCCAATGCAAACCACACATACCCAAATTACATGACATACACCACACTACAATATGAAATACTACACAGAGAATAGTCACAACATTATCACTTTCAGCTTTCCCACTTCAATTAATATTTATCCCACTTTCACACGACACTGGCCCACTTCGTAATTCTACTTTCCTACTATGAACTCTGGAGATATATGCACGTCTTCCTGTGCAATGCAAGCCAAGTGGCGTTGCTGGATAGACGGCCGACTCACCTTGCTTCTCTCTCCGAGTTTGAATCTAGCGTCACACGGAATCATATCACGCAAAGTAATATTAAGAACGTATTCATCACACACGCGAGTCCTCAACTGATACCATGGACGAGTACTTCTCTTTATCTTTTGTCTCATACACAGTTTGAGACTCACATAGTACTCACCACGTGGAAGTACTCATCTCTAATTTCAAGTCCTGCACACGCCATTTCTTAAATATTTCAACTTATGGTACACACGCTATTTCTTAAATATTTCAACTTATTGTACACACGCTAGTAATTCAGTTTAACTTAAGCACACGGAAGTATTTCAACTTATTGCTACACGTGGTTTCATTGTGACCGTTGGTCACTTCCGAAGATTACTACGGTCCCATTCATATTACCTGCCTGACACTTAATTCTCCCCACAAAAGTTCCTGAAATAGAGAAATTATTATTTCAAACTACTCTTAAATATTCCACATGCATACCATGTCTCCACTCTTTTGACTTTACGGAGCACAACTAAAAACAGGTCTTAACAGCACAAGATCCAGCGACAGAGTGCTGAAACATGGCCATTCTCCAGGTCCTCTCGCACCTTTGCTGATGTGGGGGAGCACTTTGCTACCGTATTGGTCAGCCACATTTCAGGCGCTCAAAGCTCAGGTAAATTTCATCTCTTTGGTCCCACCAAAGGTGGCCAAAGGATCGTCTCAAAGATGATCATATATTCACATTCACTATCTGCAGTTAGCAGACGACCATACATTCATTTATTTCACAGATCTCACCAAACTGGATGTAGGGATTTACTTTGTGGGAGTGCACATGTGATCAATTAAATAAATAAATTGTCATTCTTTCCCACACTGGTATCCGGCTTCGCTGTATTAATTGAAATTGAGTTATTTTACAAAAAAAATGTGTTGTTCTGACAAAAATAATGAAGTATGATGTACCTATTTTAAATGTCGGGCGGTACTGTACCCTTTCACTGTGTGCTCGCCCAACACATTATCTTGACCTCTTGCCCAATGAAAGCATGTGATTCGTTGTTGCCAAGCGACTCGTTCACCAATACGCCCCAACGACTACGAAGAAGCATATCTGGCATTCCCTTCTCATATCGTACTGTTCTCTCTCTCTCTTTGTTACCATGTTACTTCAATATTACACATTCACTTTCTTTAACAACTATTCATCATTTGGTTTCGCAGGTCTTGCACTGGTCAAGTGTGCACACAAAATTATTGGATTTCAAGTCCGCCCGTTACACAAACAACTGTCTTTTATGTAAACCGAAACACGTTTCAAACCTCTGCGTCATCGTCAGTAAGTATCCTTTATTAAATTTTGTGAAATGTAAACCATTTTACCCCCCCATGAACCATGGACATTGCCGTTGGTGGGGAGGCTTTCGTGCCTCAGTGATACAGCAACCACAACGGAGGGGTATCTGTTGAGAGGCCAGACAAACATGTGGTTCCTGAAGATGGGCAGCAGCCTCTTCAGTAGTTGCAGGGGCAACAGTCTGGATGATTGACTGATCTGGCCTTGTAACATTAACCAAAACGGCCTTGCTGTGCTGGTACTGTGAACGGCTGAAAGCAAGGGGAAACTACAGCCGTAATTTTTCCCGAGGACATGCAGCTTTACTGTATGATTAAATGATGATGGCGTCCTCTTGGGTAAAATATTCTGGAGGTAAAATAGTCCCCCATTCGGATCTCTGGGCGGGGACTACTCAAGAGGACGTCGTTATCAGGAGAAAGAAAACTGGCATTCTACAGATCGGAGCGTGGAATGTCAGATCCCTTAATCGGGCAGGTAGGTTAGAAAATTTAAAAAGGGAAATGGATAGGTTAAAGTTAGATATAGTGGGAATTAGTGAAGTTCGGTGGCAGGAGGAACAAGACTTTTGGTCAGGTGATTACAGGGTTATAAATACAAAATCAAATAGGGGTAATGCAGGAGTAGGTTTAATAATGAATAAAAAAATAGGAGTGCGGGTTAGCTACTACAAACAGCATAGTGAACGCATTATTGTATCCAAGATAGACACAAAGCCCATGCCTACTACAGTAGTACAAGATTATATGCCAACTAGCTCTGCAGATGATGAAGAAATTGATGAAATGTATGACGAGATAAAAGAAATTATTCAGGTAGTGAAGGGAGACGAAAATTTAATCGTCATGGGTGACTGGAATTCGTCAGTAGGAAAAGGGAGAGAAGGAAACATAGTAGGTGAATATGGATTGGGGGGAAGAAATGAAAGAGGAAGCCACCTTGTAGAATTTTGCACAGAGCATAACTTAATCATAGCTAACACTTGGCTCAAGAATCATAAAAGAAGGTTGTATACCTGGAAGAATCCTGGAGATACTAAAAGGTATCAGATAGATTATATAATGGTAAGACAGAGATTTAGGAACCAGGTTTTAAATTGTAAGACATTTCCAGAGGCAGATGTGGATTCTGACCACAATCTATTGGTTATGAACTGCAGATTGAAACCGAAGAAACTGCAAAAAGGTGGGAATTTAAGGAGATGGGACCTGGATAAACTGAAAGAACCAGAGGTTGTAGAGAGTTTCAGGGAGAGCATAATGGAACAATTGACAGGAATGGGGGAAAGAAATACAGTAGAAGAGGAATGGGTAGCTCTGAGGGATGAAGTAGTGAAGGCAGCAGAGGATCAAGTAGGTAAAAAGACGAGGGCTAATAGAAATCCTTGGGTAACTGAAGAAATATTGAATTTAATTGATGAAAGGAGAAAATATGAAAATGCAGTAAATGAAGCAGGCAAAAAGGAATACAAACGTCTCAAAAATGAGATCGACAGGAAGTGCAAAATGGCTAAGCAGGGAGGGCTAGAGGACAAATGTAAGGATGTAGAGGCTTGTCTCACTAGGGGTAAGATAGATACTGCCTACAGGAAAATTAAAGAGACCTTTGGAGAGAAGAGAACCACTTGTATGAATATCAAGAGCTCAGATGGCAACCCAGTTCTAAGCAAAGAAGGGAAGGCAGAAAGGTGGAAGGAGTATATAGAGGGTTTATACAAGGGCGATGTACTTGAGGACAATATTATGGAAATGGAAGAGGATGTAGATGAAGATGAAATGGGAGATAAGATACTGCGTGAAGAGTTTGACAGAGCACTGAAAGACCTGAGTCGAAACAAGGCCCCGGGAGTAGACAACATTCCATTAGAACTACTGATGGCCTTGGGAGAGCCAGTCATGACAAAACTCTACCATCTGGTGTGCAAGATGTATGAGACAGGCGAAATACCCAGAGACTTCAAGAAGAATATAATAATTCCAATACCAAAGAAAGCAGGTGTTGACAGATGTGAAAATTACCGAACTATCAGTTTAATAAGTCACAGCTGCAAAATACTAACGCGAATTCTTTACAGACGAATGGAAAAACTGATAGAAGCGGACCTCGGGGAAGATCAGTTTGGATTCCGTAGAAATGTTGGAAAACGTGAGGCAATACTAACCTTACGACTTATCTTAGAAGAAAGATTAAGAAAAGGCAAGCCTACGTTTCTAGCATTTGTAGACTTAGAGAAAGCTTTTGACAACGTTAACTGGAATACTCTCTTTCAAATTCTGAAGGTGGCAGGGGTAAAATACAGGGAGCGAAAGGCTATTAACAATTTGTACAGAAACCAGATGGCAGTTATAAGAGTCGAGGGGCATGAAAGGGAAGCAGTGGTTGGGAAAGGAGTGAGACAGGGTTGTAGCCTCTCCCCGATGTTATTCAATCTGTATATTGAGCAAGCAGTAAAGGAAACAAAAGAAAAATTCGGAGTAGGTATTAAAATTCATGGAGAAGAAGTAAAAACTTTGAGGTTCGTCGATGACATTGTAATTCTGTCAGAGACAGCAAAGGACTTGAAAGAGCAGTTGAACGGAATGGACAGTGTCTTGAAAGGAGGATATAAGATGAACATCAACAAAAGCAAAACGAGGATAATGGAATGTAGTCAAATTAAATCGGGTGATGCTGAGGGGATTAGATTAGGAAATGAGGCACTAAAAGTAGTAAAGGAGTTTTGCTATTTAGGGAGCAAAATAACTGATGATGGTCGAAGTAGAGAGGATATAAAATGTAGACCGGCAATGGCAAGGAAATCGTTTCTGAAGAATAGAAATTTGTTAACATCGAGTATAGATTTAAGTGTCAGGAAGTCGTTTCTGAAAGTATTTGTATGGAGTGTAGCCATGTATGGAAGTGAAACATGGACGATAAATAGTTTGGACAAGAAGAGAATAGAAGCTTTCGAAATGTGGTGCTACAGAAGAATGCTGAAGATAAGGTGGGTAGATCACGTAACTAATGAGGAGGTATTGAATAGGATTGGGGAGAAGAGAAGTTTGTGGCACAACTTGACTAGAAGAAGGGATCGGTTGGTAGGACATGTTTTGAGGCATCAAGGGATCACAAATTTAGCATTGGAGAGCAGCGTGGAGGGTAAAAATCGTAGAGGGAGGCCAAGAGATCAATACACTAAGCAGATTCAGAAGGATGTAGGTTGCAGTAGGTACTGGGAGATGAAAAAGCTTGCACAAGATAGAGCAGCATGGATAGCTGCATCATTCCAGTCTCAGGACTGAAGACCACAACAACAACACAAACCATTTTAACTAATAATTATTCTAACGAAATTGGCCCTAAAAGAGTTTCTGTCTATTGCTATCACTATCTTATTATTTTTCTATAGCATTTGGTTATACAGGAACCGCTGTACGTTGCTAGATGTTGTAGACTGTCGTCAGAAATTAAAAGATGTTTCTGTGAGTTAGATTGCGTGGTTAAAGAAATTACTTTTTCTCTAAATATTATTTTGTTATGAAAAAAAAATCATCACTGTAATTTCTTGCGGTTACTTACAAAAACACGCTTTTACCTTTGCATTGGCGCTTGTTACTGTAAAGCACACACAAACATCAAATATATTTTGTGGATTTTCACTCGTAAAAAAAATACTGACTTTCCAAAATGCCCTCTTAATGTCGCGGTTGTGTGTCCAGTCCATGTTGACACGCATCAACAAGATTAACAGCGCGTTTCAAAAGTGAATGTGTTATTTGTATAATCATAAAAAATCCGGAGTTGTTAAGCCGCCAGCGAAACTCACAGTAACGTCATTTAATTGCTGATGACAAACTACCAACATCCACCAATGGACAGACTGTCCGACGTACCCAATAAAGTAGGAAGAAATAGGCAATGAGACCAACAGACGGAAACTATATCTCTCCCTGATTCAATTCGAATAATTGTTACGTAAAACATATTTGCACATTACAGGATTGAATAATTGGGAATGGCACAGGGTACCTATAAAAGGCAGCTTTTGGCACTACACGTGAACCTAATTTTCAATAATACTTAGTATCTAGTTTCGGCAACACCCATCATCAGATTCACCGTCACGTGTGTTTCTTCGTATGTGCTGTATCCAGTCAGGTGTACATGCCATACACAGCTGAGTACTTTGTAGTGAATCCTAAGCCGAAATTATGTGTCCACAGTGCAAACAAATATTTATCTCGAGTAGTTTTTGTCTTCAGCAGCAGACAACCTCAGTTAACTGTTTGAGATATTTGTTCAAACGTTGGGTGAAACCACTGTACACACGTATCAACAATATCACAGAAATTTTCAAGGTCACTCGCTTTCGGTGTCGATGAACAATACGCAACAATCCCCCTAGTTGGACCAATTAATAATAGCGCTAGAAATCTTCCTCTTACGGGTAACATAGCTGAACCCCAAACTTTCTCCCTAGATCCGTAGTTGTAGGAGAGGACGTTACAACAGGTCATGAACTCTTTCACTGGCTGAGAAGTCCTGCAAGTGCCCCGCGCAAAATGCTGCAACGTTGCTGTCGCTGTGGTGAAGAGAGTCTGCCTAAGAACATCTCCTGGGGGAAATCAGTCCAATGGCAATATCGCTCAACGACCACGATTGTAGGATAATTATGCGGCATCCCTGAGTGGCCGGTGGAGGGGGATGGCTGACAAAGATTCTGAGAAACAGGAATCGTGGTAAAGCGATCAGAAAATCACTTGAATTCAGGGGCTGGTTCGTGCTTCTGCCTTCCTCTTAGATCTCTCATCCTACTGCAGGGGTTTTACGATTCTATTGACATTCTGATTAAAATCAGTTAATGGTGCCAAGATAAATGCAGTATTCTGTGTGTGATCTTATCCAGGTGCTTAAAATACTAGACATATTTTCACAACAATGCCGACCGACAAATATGCGTTCTCTAAGAAAGGGCCTACGATATTCAAAACATTTTTTATGATTTTTCATTGTGTATTTAACCTGTACTGAGGGAAGGTAACAGCAGGTATCTAAAGCTCCATGTCTGCTACTTTGCAGATAATGTGAACAAACCGGTTTATTGGAAACGCTGAGAATCAAACATATAGCAACAGTCCTCATTTAATATTAAATGATCAGTCTGAACTTCCTTCCACTCTCCTAAATTTCTTTAAGCGTTCTTATTTATACAGTTGTTCTTCCCATTTTCCTTGTATTTATTTAATAATGATTTTCAATGCACTCCTAATTGCTATAGATTCTGCTTTTTGTAGTATATGCATCATCCATGAAGTTAGTGTAATTTTTCATATTTATTTATATGTAATGAAACATATGTACCTCAAATAACGTTACAATTGTCAAAAATAATTTCTACTCTGTACTCCAATCATTGAGCAAATGTCAAAAGTACTTTTTACTACGTATTACAACATTAACACGATCGTATCTTTTTTAAATTTTTCGTCTTAATGTTTTATGAAAGAGATAATGGGGCATAACTTCTGGCGAGATTTATATATAGGTTTAGTTTTCATTTATTTACGGTTTAATTTGGATATCTGGTACAATAGCATTTTCAAAGCTGTGTTTTACTCTGCCTCTAAATAAAACTATCTTTGTGTAATATAATTTTCAAAATACTTCACCATCTTCGTCGTTTGTGAGACCGAGCGATGTTACGCAGTTATTACCACAATCGATCAGAAATAAGTAACATCTGAAAATACGAAGATTATGCGATATTTAATGAGAACCACATTTTAGTTCTTCTCTCTTTTATCTCTTAAGAAGCACTTTCAGAAATTGTGTCTCATTTTCTGTCTCAGGGCTGTTGAAAGTCAGTCTAAATCTGTGAGATTTGTATCGTTTTTCATGTTTTCATAAATTTTAAATTCCTAATATAGTTATAACATGGCAACAAAACATGCTACGCTGGTGGCTGGCGCTGTTTTACCTCCGATTCTAATGATAATATTAAACTGCATTGTTTGTAATCATCTCATTGAAGATTTCCCGATTTACAAACATGGAGATGAAAATGAAAATGGAAGGTGTATCACAATTAATGGCGTAAACTCATACAGTCGAAACAAAAGGGACGCAGTAAACACAGATCAGCAAACTAATCATGTACGAGGTAATTGCGGATTTTTTGGTTACCTTTATCCTCTGACACAGTTCTGCATAAATGTCAACCCAGTTAGGGAAAGGAAGAGTATTGTACAGCATTAAGGAGAGTTATTAGGGCTACTCCGGTAAAAGTCGAGATGTTTTGAATGAACACAGACGCCTGGATCATTTCGAATGTCTTGACAAGCACAGATAAATATCTGCTCCAGTTCTTCAACCATATTAAGCGAAGTGTCGTGCACTATACCTTTAAGGTGGCCCCAAACACAGAAGACCATCGGGTTCAGATCAGGTGATCATGGACTTCACGTTACAGACCCTCCTCGCCCCGTACATATTTGGCCATATCTCTGCGTCAGATGTCATCTCATCATAGCAGCTAAATGTGCTGGTGCTCCACTGTGCATGAACCACATCCTCTGGCGTTGCTCCAAGTGAACATCCTCAAGCAATCCTGCAAGTTGATGCGCCTAAATCGAAGGTAATCCCGTCCACTGGGATTGTCTGGTAACTTGTCAGCCCCAATAAGACCATCAACTAGTAACCCTAACCACACGATCAGTGAGAAACGTCGTTGATGTAAACACTAATGCACAGCATGTCGGATGGGGCGTAGACGACTCCAGAGGTGTGAATTGTGGTAGTGAAACAAACCGCGAGAAATGAACACTGCCTCATCCGTTGTCTTTAAACGTAGGGATTCTCATCTGTATACAAAAATTCATTGTTAAACGTATGGTTGCCCATAGTTGTTGCTGCGTCCATTAACAGAGAGTTAGTCTAGGAACAAAGTCCGTCTCACTAAGACCCCGAACATGTGGGAGGTGGTACGAATAGGCTATATTCCACTGCAATGCATTGTTCTTCATAAAGTACGGTGGCTCATTTCAGAAATTTTTGTGGCAAATCTTCTTGTCGAGATTCGTGAAGTGTGTTCGACTGTTTCCAGTACCTCTTCTTCAGGACAGGTGTAATTCATGCAAGGCTACCAGCTTTAGCAGCATGTGCAAAAGCTTCCAGTTCTCCGGAACCGTTGACGCACCCTTGTTCAACTCTCGGGGTGCCTTCGAGCAGGGTATGTTTCTTGTTACCACCGTGCAGCCACCCGTGCATTGCCATTAGCCCTACCATACATGAAATGCATATCAACATTTTTGTCGTTGCTATAATGTTCCACGTTAGTACCAACACGCGCAATACAACTGACGCCTTACAAGCAGCTGGCTTCTGGGGCACTCTGAGTAATGCACTGTCCTACCCACTCTGTTAATAACTTGACGTTCGAAGATGTAAAGAAAGACCACACCACGGACCGCCATTCGGCGTTTTGCACAGAATCACGTCAGCAGTGGCTGGTAACCACAAAGTCGCTATTATCTCGCAAAGGGTTTGTTTGCAGACCTTTGTTTACTGAGACTTTTTTGCTTCGAGTTTCGTATGCGTTCAGCTCCGTGCGTTTTGGCAAATAATCATGCTATATTTGCATTTGAAATATCTGCAGTTACGCATAGGTTTTCGAGTAGCAGTGAAGTTAGTGATTAGATTATCAAATAACACAGCGCAGAGGCAGATATTACATGTGTAATGTGCTGCGAATACATAGAAAGAAAGATCCTTTATCATTTAGCTACAATATAGCAGGTGAGCAACCTGAAGCAGTTAGGTCCATAAATTATCTGGGAGGAGGCATTAGGAGTAATCCAAAATGGAATTACCATATAAAATAAATCGTCGGTAAAGCAGATGCCAGACTGAGATTCATTGGAAGAATCCTAAGGAAATGCAGTCCGAAAACAAAGGAAGTAGGTTACAGTACACTTGTTCGCCCACTGCTTGAATACTGCTCAACGGTGTAGGATATGTACCAGATAGGGTTGATACAAGAGATAGAGAAGATCCAACGGACAGCAGCGCGCTTCGTTACAGGATCATTTAGTAATCGTGAAAGCGTTACGGAGATGATTGATAGACTCCAGTGGAAGACTCTGCAAGAGAGACGCTCAATAGCTTGGCACAGGCTTTTGTTGCAGTTTCGAGAACATTCCTTCACCGAGGAGTTAAGCAGTATATTGCTTCTTCCTAAGTATATCTCGCGAAGAGACGATGAAGGTAAAAGCAGAGAGATTAGAGCCCACACAGAGGCATACCGACAATCTTTCTTTCCACGAACAATACGAGACTGGAATATAAGGGAGAACCGATAGAGGTACTCAGGGTACTCTCCGCCACACACCGTCCGGTGGCTTGCGGAGTATGGATGTAGATGTAGACAGCTTTAGGAAAGAGGTTGTAATAAGGGGCAATCGCAGACAGTGCTGTTTTTGGTCTCTTCGCTTCAGTAACTAAAACAGTTGTATGATTCTTCAATTTCTCCAGGCGTATTTTATGACGAAATAAATCTCGGGTGAACAGCCTGGTATTCTATCATCATCAAGTGCGCTGATGTACTGTACATCAGCGCACCTGATGATGACAACGTGGTCGATTGCCGAAATATTGTGTCCTATGCACACTCATGCCAGGCTGTTCCCCCGAGATTTATTTCGTGAAAACCATTATACCTTAATTCTACTGATGACGACAACATTAACAATGTGCTGCATTCTCTGAAGCTTAAAAATGACAGAATAACAAAACCCAAGTAAGTGTGAACAGTACTAGATTCCGTACAAATTTAATTACGCATATGGATACTTCATCTATCGCGGAAATAGAGAATCTTGACGATTTTTGTCTGTTATCGATAACGACACAGGCCAAATATCAGCCCTGAGAATTCCAAGAGACTGTAGAAATACAGAATAAATACGTTTTCCGTGCTATAATAGAAATTAACAGTATACGTTTGTTTCCTTTGCTTTTACTCTGAAACCTTGCTTCTCGCTAAATTTCTTGGCTCTGGGCCAACGGGAAGTACCATACAGAGTTTGATACGTGATTTTGCAAGCATCAAAATATACCACATAAAGGGCAGTATCATATGACTACATTAGCATGTGGCATTAATTTCAACTTGATACGGCCACCCACTCCTAAGAAAACTGGTTTTTAACAGTTGGACGGACGGGCAACTAAGTAATCCTATAAACGCTTCCATTTTTACCGATTCACGCATGGAACCCTAAAAAGTAACTGAGTGAGCTGTCCACATAATTAGGATCTCGTCTACTTGAAGTTCAGCAAAACGCTGTATATCAGACGCATTGTTGAGTACATTTCTCTTGTATGAGGAAGTAGCCTTGCGGTGGAGGGTTCAGACATTAGGTATTCCCCTTGTGACGTCACTGTGGTCTGTGCTGACGCCCACCGCCATGTCTCTGTGGATGCTGGATGCACTGGCGAGGCTGGTAGGGTGGGAGGAAAGTACGGGTCACTTGGCTCCCATCTTCATTAAGCGCTCTTTGTGCGTCGCTTATTCAGATGACGTGAGGAGCTCGCCGCTAATGGCGCGGCCATTGTCACAACAGGTACACGCCCCCGCAGTCCGCAATAAATAGGCGCCTATTGTGCAGTCGGCATCGCCACGGGACGGCGCTGATCTAACCACCCGCGCCGAACAAACGAAACAGAAAATGGCACCCATTGTTCCTCCCAGCGTGACGGCGGCGGCTGCTGCTGCAAATGCGGAAACGAGTACAAAGAGACGGAGCTGCCGCTGAGGATAAGGAGACACGTTCGACTGAAAGCAGGATCGAGGATTGCGGAGAATGATAACAGCACTTAGAAGAGAATCGTATTAAGCTTATCTTTATGTGACTACCTTAAACAGTATTAGCTTATCGATTTCTAAGGAATCGTCGGTAACCGCTATCGCGGAAAAAATTAGTGGTACGGCAACACACATCACACCTTATACAGAGTGGTTAGTGTATTTCCTTGTCGTTGAGAGGTTGAAGGGCTCCACCCTGCTGTGCCACTTATTGTTACAATTACTCTCTCCGCAACTTTTAAACTCATCATTCTCAGTAAAGTATTTTACTCGTACATGTTGCAGTCACTGCTAAAAGAGTTTCTCCACATCTGCTGCTTATTACAGTTCCAGATAAAACACCGTTATTCTTCTTCTGATTTTTTCAGTATCCCTTCCTTCCCTCTATATATATTTTGAACTATAGTGATGACAAGGTGCAGCTTTGTGATGATTGGTATTTAAGACGAGTTAGTCTTCCTCATATAATTAGTCACCCTAAGAGCGTATCACAATAATATCACGAATAAATTTTTTTTTGATTTGAGGTCCGCCAAATATGCAAAACACCGTTTTTCTCACTACCCAAACATCTTTGGGCACCACTGTGCCACCATCAGTGGGTTTTCGTTTTTATTTTTCTGCAATGTGAATATTTTTGTTACATGATTATAAAATTATGTGCATTTTTAGTTCAAATTACAGATTGTTTCTTTTTGTAAATACCTTTACATTTGGTGAGCATGAATTTTCTGGACCACTTTTGTGTTAATTATTACAGGTTTGTCACAACAGGTAAACGCTCCTGCAGTCCGCAATAAATATGCATCACAACATCTCAGCATGATGCGGAGAATGGAAGTGCTTGCCACACCGAAACGTAAGTGAATACGAAAATAGGTGCGAAAACATAGCGGAAAACTAAATTACACCCTAGAAGATAGGTACACTCTCAGCAAAAAAAAAAAAAAAAAAAAAAAAAAAATCCTCATCAACATCGTTTGGTTGCAGATGACAAGCTACCTGTAATAATCAACACAAAAGTGGTCCAGAAAATTCATGCTTGCTAAATCTAAAGGTATTTACAAAAAGAAACGATCTGTTGTTTGGACTAAAAATGCACATAATTTTATAATCATGTAACAAATATATTCACATTGCAGAAAAATAAAAACGAAAACCTACTGATGATGCACAGTGGCGCCTAAACATGTTTGGGTACTGAGAAAAACGGTGTTATGCATAACTGGCGGACCTCAAATCCAAAAAATTTTAACTGCAAACACGGCCAATACAAGGAGCTGCAAATCAAATAGACGGATATCACGAATATAGTCTCCAACTTTTAAAATGGTCTCTTTTCGACAAGCTTGAGAATAAAGAAGTTTTCCAGATGTATCCAGTCGAAACTACTTGATGATGACTAGAATCCGTAGTGTTACCACATTAACAGAATTTTTTGTGATGAGTTTCACCCGCCATTCCAAATACATTGTCTGATCAAAAGTATGCGGACGCTTGTTGGTGGACACCACTCGGCTTTAAGACGGCTTGAACGTTGCTGTGGACACTTTCAAAGACGTGGCTAATGTCGGTAGAGGAGTGGCAACCTGTTCTTCTTCAAAAGTCGAAACCAAAAAAGGTAGTCATGTTCCGACGCCGGGATGTGGAGCGAAATCGATGTCTAATTCATCCTTAAAGTTTCCCATTACGCTCAGGTTTGGCCTCCGGGAAGGCAAATGCGTTTCACGAATGTTATAGGCTACAAATCATTGCCTCACAGACGCTGCTTTATGACAGCTTACCGTAATCTACGGTCGATAAGGTGGTACAGACTATAAGACGCACCTTAATTTTTAAGCACTTTTTGAGGAAATAACATTTTTACCATTTTATTATTAGATTGCAAAGCCAGACAAAAAAAATTTAGTTCATAAAATAGAATTGACCTTTAAAATCCCTGAAAATCGTCATCTGAACTGTTTCCTTCTTCTCCTTCTTCCTCTCGTTCTTCCCTTTCGTCGTCATCGTTGTCCTCTTCATATGTAAGATTGTCTTCACTGCCATCAAGAATGTTACTTACGTCGCACTTCTTGAAAGGTTTAACAATAATGTCTTTTCTCAATCTAGACCACGACTGTTTTATCCACTGACACTTGTTTTAAAGCTCCCTTCGGCGTGAATCCATGTTGGGTTCTATCCAGTATCGCCGGTCGTTGTGGCCGAGCGGTTCTAGGCGCTTCAGTCTGGAACCGTGGGACCGCTACGGTCGCAGGTTCGAATCCTGCCTCGGGTATGGATGTGTGTGATGTCGTCCTTAGGTTAGTTAGGCTGAAGTAGTTCTAAGTTCTGGGCGACTGATGCCCTCAGATGTTGAGTCCCATAGTGATCAGAGTCATTTCAACCATTTTTTATCCAGTATCAATTTTTTCCATTCCTCTATCATATACACTTTAAATGGCTTATTTATCGAAATATCAAGTTGTTAGAATTGTGAAGTAAGTCCTCCGGGAAAAAATAGCAAGCTCTGCACTTTCCCGTCTCTATTTCTCTTTCACAGAATTTTTTAAATGACCTCTAAACTGGTCTAGCACAAGAACAGAACTTATCTTCAGTAAAGCACCTTTCCTCCTCTCCCACGCTCTGTTAATTCATAATTTCATACCAGCCTGGCCATCCAGCCATTGTCATGTGCGTTAACACCTGGCGGTATTTCAGAAGATTTTGGCGTTGTTTTGCACTGTAAAATTATCCTAAAATTAAGCTTATTACCGTCAGCACAGTATGATACGACAGCAGTGTAGTGAATTTATTCATGTCCACTTGTTTTTATAGTTAAAGTTTCAGCACCTTTCATGGCTACAATACTGTTACTCGGCACATCGAATGTCAGAGGAGTTTCGTCCATATTCTTTCTTTAGCTTAGTTCCACAGTGGTTTTCTTTCGATGATAATTAATAATGCGATGGAAAGATCATTTTTCTCTTCATAATCTTGTGGCATTTTCTGAGATATTTTGGTTCCGGTTCGTATGCTAAGTCCATTACGATATTATGGTTTCAGTTCGCGTGCTAAGTCCATGACGCTTCATAAACCTGTAGCACCAACCAACTCAACCTTTAAAGTTTGTTATGTCACGTTGTAGCGCTAGCTTACGAGCGTGTATTTGAATAATTGTTCGTATTAATTCCAGTGCCTTTTTGACAATGTCCTTGAATCCATTTGAGTATGTCATCTTCTAGTTTTGGCAATTTTGTAATTAGTCCTCTATTTGAGCCTTTAGTCTTATTCATTTTTTTTCAACTCTTCTTTACTAGCCCGCCAATAGCGAATGGTTATTTTCTGTTGATGGAGGGCCGAAATACCACTCAGCTGCTCTGTTTCCACGTTCTTCTACATACTCTATTAGTTTCAGTTTACAGCCCGCATCATATAAATACCTTTAATTTGTTTCCATTACTAAACTAGCTACGAACAACAATATTCTACTGTTACCGATAGCACAAATCACTTTCATTTCAATTTCACTGGCACCGTAGACAGCAATGACGTATCATAGGCTACACATTGTTCTGGGTTTGCGATGGCGGTGCGGAAAAGGCAGACGGTACTAGCAATCTTGTGAATCCCCGCTAATCCTGTTCACGCGTAGGTGCAGTGCTGCTGCTAATTGAATCCAATGTTGGCAGATAGAGATAGGTTTCCTGGGGCATCAAATATATGGTCATTTTTAAGACTGGCAGGAATTTTAAATCAGACACTTGACATTTTTACGATAACTTCGAGTATAAGGCGCACCTGAATTATGGAGGCAATTTTACGAAAGTAAGTGCGTCTTGTAATCTATAAAATACCACTGTCATACTGGTAGAGTAATCGTATCCGGACTGTTCCTCCACTGTACGCAGTACTCAGTGCTGTAAAATATGGTCGCATCGTTTAGCATTGAGCGTTTTCTTAACCGCAAGAAAAGAAACACACCCTGAACACGGAGAGCCCCTCACCTCCTTCGTATTTCACTCCTGGCGCTATACATTGTGGCAGGTAGAGTTCTCCAGGCATTAGGCAAACACAACCTCTTCCATCTGATCTCATAAGGGAATACCGTTGTTTATCACTCAAATCCAGTCGTCATCAATCATCGATTGTCCGGTAGGGTCTCTCTGTGCACCAAGGCAATCATCGCTTAGTACTCAATACGGAAATTTTGTGGAGCATGAGGAGATGCTCGACCATTGTACCCCTTTTTGTTTTTAAATTCCGTCGCGCAGTGTTATTTTGAATGCTGGTAACACTTTGGAACTCAATAGAGCTTCCTGTTGTTGACTTCACGCGACAACCACTGTCCTCATTCCTGACGATCCCTGCCCGTCAGCAGATGATGTGTGCCTGATCTCGGTTTCCCTGTGGTTGTCCCTCCACGTTTCTAAATCACATTGTAAGTAGGCTGTTTAGATTTTTATGTTGGTAACGCCACGTAGCTCTCTACGAGGTGCATTCAAGTTCTAAGGCCTCCGATTTTTTTTCTAATTAACTACTCACACGAAATCGATGAAACTGGCGTTACTTCTCGACGTAATCGCCCTGCAGACGTACACATTTTTCACAACGCTGACGCCATGATTCCATGGCAGCGGCGAACGCTTCTTTAGGAGTCTGTTTTGACCACTGGAAAATCGCTGAGGCAATTGCAGCACGGCTGGTGAATGTGCTGCCACGGAGAGTGTCTTTCATTGTTGGAAAAAGCCAAAAGTCACTAGGAGCCAGGTCAGGTGAGTAGGGAGCATGAGGAATCAATTCAAAGTTGTTATCACGAAGTAACTGTTGCGTAACGTTAGCTCGATGTGCGGGTGCGTTGTCTTGGTGAAACAGCACACGCGCAGCTCTTCCCGGACGTTTTTGTTGCAGTGCAGGAAGGAATTTGTTCTTCAAAACATTTTCGTAGGATGCACCTGTTACCGTAGTGCCCTTTGGAACACAATGGGTAAGGATTACACCCTCGCTGTCCCAGAACATGGACACCATCATTTTTTCAGCACTGGCGGTTACCCGAAATTTTTTTGGTGGCGGTGAATCTGTGTGCTTCCATTGAGCTGACTGGCGCTTTGTTTCTGGATTGAAAATTGGCATCCACGTCTCATCCATTGTCACAACCGACGAAAAGAAAGTCCCATTCATGCTGTCGTTGCGCGTCAACATTGCTTGGCAACATGCCACACGGGCAGCCATGTGGTCGTCCGTCAGCATTCGTGGTACCCACCTGGATGACACTTTTCGCATTTTCAGGTCGTCATGCAGGATTGTGTGCACAGATCCCACAGAAATGCCAACTCTGGAGGCGATCTGTTCAACAGTCATTCGGCGATCCTCCAAAACAATTCTCTCCACTTTCTCGAGTATGTCGTCAGACCGGCTTGTGCGAGCCCGAGGTTGTTTCGGTTTGTTGTCACACGATGTTCTGCCTTCATTAAACTGTCGCACCCACGAAAGCACTTTTGACACATCCATAGCTCCATCACCACATGTATCCTTCAACTGTCGATGAATTTCAAATTCAGAAAACGAATTATTTCACGCTGTTCAGGTAAGGAAAACGGCGGCATTTTAAGTATTTAAAACAGTTGTCCTTCTCGCCGCTGGCGGTAAAATTCCATCTGCCGTACGGTGCTGCCATCTCTGTGACGTATTGACAATGAACGCGGCCTCATTTTAAAACAATGCGCATGTTTCTATCTCTTTCCAGTCCGGAGAAAAAAAATCGGAGGCCTTAGAACTTGAATGCACCTCGTATATGAGAACACTATTAAGGTAAATACATTGTTTGTTCTCTATCAAAGTCTTTCATTTGCTAACTATGAATATCAGTAGTTAGTGCCTTCAGTAGCTAGAATCTTTTATTTAGCTGGTAGTATTGGCGCTCGCTGTTTTGCAGCAGTGTGAGTAACGAAGATTTTTGTGAGGTAAGTGTTTCATGAAAGGCATATGTTATTGTTAGTCAGGGCCATTCTTTTGTGGGGATTTTTGAAAGTCAGATTGTGTTGCGCTAAAAATATTGTGTGTCAGTTTAAGAACAGTCATTTATAATTTTTCTAAGGGGACGTTTCAACATTCCAGACTCCAACAGTCGATTTGACAGCTTTAGGTGGGTTGAAACGTACACTATGTGATGGAAAGTATCCGGACATCTGGCTGAGAAGGACTTACAAGTTCGTGGCGCCCTCCATCTTTAATGCTGGAAATCAGTATTGTCTTGGCCCACCCTTAGTCTTGATGACAGCTTCCACTCTCGCAGGCATGCGTTCAGTCAGGTGCTGGAAGGTTTCTTGGGGAATGACAGCCCATACTTCACGGCGTGCTGCACTGAGGAAAGGTATCATGACGATCGGTGAGGCCTGGCACGAAGTCGGCATTCCAAAATATCCCAGTGGTGTTCTGTAAGATTCAGATCAGGACTCTGTGCAGGCCAGTCCAGGGATGTTATCTACTCCGCCACAGGCCGTGCATTATGGCTCAAATGGTTCAAATGGCTCTGAGCACTATGGGACTCAACTGCTGAGGTCATTAGTCCCCTAGAACTTAGAACTAGTTAAACCTAACTAACCTAAGGACATCACAAACATCCATGCCCGAGGCAGGATTCGAACCTGCGACCGTAGCGGTCTTGCGGTTCCAGACTGCAGCGCCTTTAACCGCACGGCCACTTCCGTGCATTATGAACAGGTGCTCGATCGTGTTGAAAGATGCAATCGCCACTCCCAAATTGCTCTTCAACAGTCGGAAGCAAGAAGGTGCTTAAAACATCAATGTAGGCCTGTGCTGTGCTAGTGCCACACAAAACAACAAGGGATGCAAGCCCTCTCCATAAAAAAAAAAAACACGACCACACTTAAACACTACCGCCTTCGAATTTTACTGTTGACACTACACACGCTAACAGAAGACGTTCACCGGGCATTCGCCATATCCTCTCCCTGTCATCGGATCGCCACATTGATGCATTTTGGAATTCGTGTGTGATGGTGTGGATAGATGTCTGCCTATTACACATTACGTGCCGGCCGCTGTGACAGAGAGGTACTAGGCACTTCAATCCGGAACTGCACTGCTGCTACGGCCGCAAGTTCAAATCTTGCCTCGGGTATGGATGTGTGTGATGTCCTTAGGTTAAGTTAGGTTTGAGTAGTTATAAATCTAGGGGACTGATGACCTCAGATGTTAAGTCCCATAGTGCTTAGAGCCAATTGAACCATTTTGAACACATTACGACCCTCTTCAACTGTCGGTGGTCTCCGTCAGTCAACAGACGAGGTCGGCCTGTACGCTTTTGTGCTTTACGTGTATCTCCACGTTTCCACCTCACTAACACAGTGGAAACAGTGGACCTAGGTATGTTTAGGAGTGTGGAAATCTCACGTACAAACGTATGACACAAGTGACACCCAATCACCTGACCACGTTCGAGGTCCGTGAGTTTCACGAAGCGCCCCATTCTGCTCTCTCACGATGTCTAACGGCTAATGAGGTCGCTGATATGGAGTACCTGGCAATAGGTGGCATCAAAATGCACATGATATGATAAATCTACGTTTTTGGGTTGTACGGATACTTTTAAACACATAGTGTACCCGATTGGTTTGTTACTCAGGTGACATCCAACGACCAGCCCGTGTTCGAAGTCATTCAGCCCTCCTGACAGACTTATCATAGTGACAACACAGTACTCCATTTCTCCTTTTATACTGGCGGATACCACTGATGAAAAGTTTAGTTCCATTGTTTTAAATTTCATTGATTTATTAGGCCTAAGCAAGCTAGTCATGGTGCTACTGGCTGCCTGATTGTGCCTATGTGTTTGTGAAGCCAATAGAGCATCCTTGCAGGGGTGTGTGCACGGCTATTTTCATACTGGAAGGGGGGAACACGTAGAAGATACGAAAATTCTTGGTTATAGAAAGACTGGAATAACCATCCTGGTTCATGTTCACGGTAGACTGAATGAGCGGGCGTAAATCATGGAACGAGAAACTCGCCCAAATTCATCACGCAACCATCTCGGACCTGATACACACTCTCCTCAGACTCCGTATTAACGCCTCACTGGGGTCTCCACTAGAAACTTTGCGCCATTTGGAAAGAGAAAAAATTGCGACTCGTCGAACAAAACCACACGGTGGTTCTCGATTACTGTACAGTATCTCTGTTGCCCATTGACAACGCTTCTCTATATTTGTCGCTCTGAACAACGGCCATTTGTGGGATACCCGCCTCCAAACGCCCACGCCATATGCGTCTTTAAAAAGTTTTCTCTCCGAAACTCATTGGGACGGAACTGCATTGACTGACAGCCGCAATTTTTAGGGGATTTCGAATCGATAGTTATTTAACAGGTACGACACTCATCAACAGTCCTTGCCGGCTGCCATTGTTTTCGACCATTATTGTCACTACCTATTACATGGTTGCGAGTCATACTCCGTTCGTCGTCCATGCGTTGGTCATTCAGTCCGATGAATTGCACAATAACATTCGCGGTGCAGCGACGAGTACGTCAAAACGTGAGAGATCCTCTCTGTCATTCTGTGACCTCTTCACGTAGACTCAGTTTATTGTGTGAATCTATAGACCGGACTGACACACAAACACTACTTCACTGCCTTGACTTAAGTTCATGGAGGACGGTCACCTAATATCAGCTTTACACCATCGAAAGCAGGGGTGTCCAATCTTTCAGTTTGCCTGGACCACAGTGGAGCCCCATTCGAATAAGACAAGTATTTTCGGGCTTCAGATAATACAGGTCACGTAGCACAAACACGCTGAGAAAAAAAAGGATAGAAACGAGGTGGGAGGTATGGCGGAGGTGGGGTGGGAGTTTCAAATTGAAAATATTCATTTTACCACACATATACGGAATTTTACACAATTTTTTTTTACCTATCGTGTAATAAACGTATAGTCCTTGTGCCACGTCGATATTTGCTTTGTGCCGCATGCTGGCCACGAGCCGCGGATTGGATACCCTTGATCTAAAGCGTACCTAAGACACATGCGTTATCCTTTCACAAGCTGTCCACTGGTTTTACTGGTGAGTCCACTTGTGCTGCCGCTGTACCAGAAAAGGAGTCGGGTTAATGAACAAATCTAGCAGGACTCTACTGCCTGCAGCAGGGAGAGTGACGTGTCTACACCCACAGCCTCCCCCCCCCTCCCCTCCCTGTGGGTTGGAGTGCTAATGTCGTATAAAACCCCGCGCTGTATAACGAGGCGCGCGCTACGTCAGCGATAATTTGAATGTATGAGGCCCGAGCCGCTAGGGGCGCCTAAATTCGCACGTATGGATATATTACCAACGATCGCCGTCAGAGTGCGTCCACCCCTTCCCTGCAGAAAGGTAGCTGGTCCCTCTCATCTGGCGATCGATCTTCGTGAAATGACATCAGTTTACAGGTAGCGAGTTATCATATACTGTGCACAATAAATTCGTCTTCCTGTTTCGTACATTACTGTTAAGTGTTAAAAGTTTCAAAATCCTTTATACACAGACATTAAGGTTACCAAAGCCATGAGACAGCGATATGCTCAAATGCAGGTGTCGGAAGTATTGCATACACAAGGTATAAAAAGGCAGTCCATTGACGCAGACTTCGTTTGTAGCCAGGTGATTCATATGCAAAAGGTGTCCGACGTGATTATGGCGGCACAACGGTAACTAAGAGACCTCGAACGCGGAATGGTTGTTCGAGCTAGAGGCATGGGACATTCCACTTCGGAAATCGTTAGGGAATTCAATAAACAGAGTCAGGCTTGTGCCGAAAAGAATTGCAGGCATTACCTCTAATCATGTACAACGCAGTGGCCAATGGCCTTCATTTAACCGTTGAGAGCAGGGGCATTTGCATAGATTTGTGAATGCTACACTACGTGAAAGAACCTCAGAAATCAATGTGGGACGTAGGACTAACGACTAATGTACCCATTACGGCAGTGTGACGAAAGTTTTCTTTCATGACCTATGACAGCAGCCGACCGACTCGAGTGCATTTGCTGACAGTAATACATCGCCTGTAGCGAGTCTCCTGGGCTCTTGATCATATCGGTTGGATCCTAGAAGACTGAAAAACCGTGACCTGACCAGATGAGTCCCGATATCAGTTGGTAAGAGCTGACAGGTTTGAGTGTGGTACAGACTGCACGAAGCGTTGAACTCAAGTTGTGAACAAAGCTGGTGGTCGCTCCATAATGGTGTGGGCTGTGTTTACGTGGAATGGGCTGAGTGCTCTGGTCCATGTCAACCGATCATTGACTGGAAGTAATTATATTCTGTCACTTGGAGACCATTTGCAGCAAACAAAGGTGGAATTTTTACAAATGACAATACACCATGTCAGTGGACCAAGATTGTTCACGAGTCGTTAGAAGAACATTATGGACGGTTCGAGCAAAAGATTTGTCCACCCAGATCGCCCTACATGAACCCCAACGAACATTTTTGGGACATAATCGAGAGGTCAGTTGGTGTACAAAATCCTCCACCGCCAACACTTTGACAGCTATGGACGGGTATAGAGGCAACATGGCTCAAAATTTTTGCAAGGTCTTGCGACAAGTTGTTGAGTCCATGCCTCGTGCAGTTGCTGCATTACATCGGACAAAAGGAGGTCCGACACTATATTAAGAGGTATCCTATGACTTTCGTCACCTCATTGTGTTAACAAGCACAACGAAAAACCAGCCAAAGGTGCAGATTTGACAGTTCCAGCGCATACAGATATACTGTCACTGTTCTTTTCCATGGTTTTCGCATTTTCGGAAATACCGTTTTTGACCATGTCACAATGATTAAAAAGTGTGCCCCGACACGAAGCTAGCCATCGAGTAAACAAAATACGAAATTTGCTACTTTAGTTGGTTTCTTCTGATACTGATTAAAGGAATTTACTAACCCTTAGCTATTCCAGCATGTATTATGTGAAGTATTTGCGTGCCGTACAGAATCTGTGCATATTTTGAAGAAATATTGCTAGAGTTGTCAACGGCCTTGCCGCAGTGGTAATACCCGTTCCCGTCAAATCACCGAAGTTATGCGCTCTCGAGCTGGGATAGCACTTGGATCGGTGACCATACAGTCTGACAAGCGCTGTAGACAAGCGGGTACACTCGGCCCTTGTGAGGCAAACTGAGGAGGTGCCTGATTGAGAAGTAGCGGCTCCGGTCTCGTAAACTGACATACGGCCGTGAGAGCGGTGTGCTGACCACATGCCCCTCCATATCTGCCTCCGGTGACGCCTATGGGCTGAGGATGACACGGCAGCCAGTCGGATTTGTTGGGCCTTCCGATGCCTGTTCGGACGGAGTTTTTATGGTAGAGATAGTAACTGAATAAGAGTTAGTGCTGCTATTAGCTGGTAAAGAGATTTGAATAGAGTCTTTAACTGATAGTAGATAAGTTACTCTTTTATAATGAATATATCTACGAGGAGTCGTCATAAAGTTTTATTACCTCGAAAAAGTTACTTAATAAAATTTGTGTGAGTTGGAGGCACCTATTTGCAGTCCAGATGGGCACTGCAACGCCTGTGCCACGGCACCTATGCACTCTGCTAGAGGTACAACTGACACCGTGGCGCTGGCTGGATCCTGGACAGTGGATTCAAGTGCAGTCATCACTTTAGAGCCACCTGCGTCGCCACTCACATTAACGCAACTTCTTTCGTTAATTACAATATCTGCACTACTAACATCAACACTTTACACTTGACACGCTATAAATCACTAGATATAATACTTTCACTAGAGTTTCAGAAGCAAACAGGGCTATCTCTTGTGCTTGGTTGTGTTACGTGCCTAAGTTTTTCACTTATGTCAGCACTTCCACCCAACGTATTAGACCCAGTTTCTCTTCGGATTTCGCCGATTCTCCCCATTTTGTAATAAATGACTAAAGAAACTGAGTATCACACACTCTTCTTTCAGAATACGCCACAGTACAGCATAAAAATGTAATAATTATGAGTCAAGCAACTGAGCCGGCCGGAGTGGCCGTGCGGCTCTGGGCGCTACAGTCTGGAACCGCGCGACCGCTACGGTCGCAGGTTCGAATCCTGCCTCGGGCATGGATGTGTGTGATGTCCTTAGGTTAGTTAGGTTTAATTACTTCTAAGTTCTAGGCGACTGATGACCTCAGACGTTAAGTCGCATAGTGCTCAGAGCCATTTGAACCATTTGAACCAAGCAACTGACAACCAAGAAACTGTTTTCCCTGTGCCCCCAGAATCTCTGTAAAACACTGCAAAAGTAGAAAATTAAAATAACTCTATTAAATATTGTTCTACAAGGTCCAAAAAGTATGCTTAAGGAAATGTAATGAACTCAGAGCAGTCTCCAAAATCAAAATTTCCCGCAATTATCTGAAGGACAAGATTAATATATTACCAAAGAACAGCCAGTAAACAGTTAATACTAACAGAGAAAGACATCCAAAAGCTCAACAGCCAAGAAATATAAGTATTTCATATCCCACCAGCCAACAAAAATTTTTCGGATTTCAGTGTGCTCTCCAAAGAATAAATAAATTAAACAAAATCACTACAACGCTAATTCCAATAATAGAAATGTACCAAGGACCTCCCCCCCCCCATGAACCATGGACCTTGCCGTTGGTGGGGAGGCTTGCGTGGCTCAGCGATACAGATAGCCGTACCGTAGGTGCAACCACAACGGAGGGGTATCTGTTGAGAGGCCAGACAAACGTGTGGTTCCTGAAGAGGGGCAGCTGCCTTTTCAGTAGTTGCAAGGGCAACAGTCTGGATGATTAACTGATCTGGCCTTGTAACACTAACCAAAACGGCCTTGCTGTGCTGGTACTGCGAACGGCTGAAAGCAAGGGGAAACTACGGCCGTAATTTTTCCCGAGGGCATGCAGCTTTACTGTATGGTTAAATGATGATGGCGTCCTCTTGGGTAAAATATTCCGGAGGTAAAATAGTCCCCCATTCGGATCTCCGGGCTGTGACTACCCAAGAGGTTGTCGTTATCAGGAGAAAAATTTAAAAAGGGAAATGGATAGGTTAAAGTTAGATATAGTGGGAATTAGTGAAGTTCGGTGGCAGGAGGAACAAGACTTCTGGTCAGGTGACTACAGGGTTATAAACACAAAATCAAATAGGGGTAATGCAGGAGTAGGTTTAATAATGATTAAAAAAATAGGAGTACGGGTAAGCTACTACAAACAGCTTAGTGAACACATTATTGTGGCCAAGATAGACATGAAGCCCACGCATACTACAGTAGTACAAGTTTAGATGCCAAATAGCTCTGCAGATGATGAAGAAATTGATGAAATGTATGATTAGGTAACAGAAATTATTCAGGTAGTGAAGGGAGACGAAAATTTAATAGTCATGTGCGACTGGAATTCGGTAGTAGGAAAAGGGAGGGAAGGAAACATTGTAGGTGAATATGGATTGGGGCTAAGAAATGAAAGAGGAAGCCGCCTGGTAGAATTTTGCGCAGAGCATAACTTAATCATAGCTAATACTTGGTTCAATAATCATGAAAGAAGGTTGTATATATGGAAGAACCCTGGATATACTAAAAGGTATCAGATAGATTATATAATGGTAAGGCAGAGATATATGAACCACGTTTTATATTGTAAGAAATTTCCAGGGGCAGATGTGGACTCTGACCACAATCTATTGGTTATGATCTGTAGATTAAAACTGAAGAAACTGCAAAAAGGTGGGAATTTAAGGAGATGGGACCTGGATAAACAGAAAGAACCAGAGGTTGTACAGAGTTTCAGGGAGAGCATAAGAGAACAATTGACAGGAATGGGGGAAAGAAATACAGTAGAAGAAGAATGGGTAGCTCTGAGGGATGAAGTAGTGAAGGCAGCATAGGATCAAGTAGGTAAACAGACGAGGGGGGTAATAGAAATCCTTGGATGACAGAAGATATATTGAATTTAATTGATGAAAGGAGAAAATATAAAAATGCAGTAAATGAAGCAGGCAAAAAGGAATACAAACGTCTCAAAAATGAGATCGACAGGAACTGCAAAATTACTAAGAAGGGATGGCTAGAGGACAGATGTAAGGATGTAGAAGCGAGTTTCACTAGGGGTAAGATAGATACTGCCTACAGGAAAATTAAAGAGACCTTTGGAGAAAAGAGAACCACTTGCATGAACATCAAGAGCTCAGTTGGAAACCCAGTTCTAAGCAAAGAAGGGAAAGCAGAAAGGTGGAAGGAGTATATAGAGGGTTTATACAAAGGCGATGTACTTGAGGACAGTATTATGGAAATGGAAGAGGATGTAGATGAAGATGAAATGGCAGATACGATACTGCGTGAAGAGTTTGACAGAGCACTGAAAGACCTGAGTCGAAACAAGGCCCCCGGAGTAGACAACATTCCATTAGAACTACTGACGGCCTTGTGAGAGCCAGCACTGACAAAACTCTACCATCTGGTGAGCAAGATGTATGAAACAGGCGAAATACCCACAGACTTCAAGAAGAATATAATAATTCCAATACCAAAGAAAGCAGGGGTTGACACATGTGAAAATTACCGAACTATAAGTTTAATAAGTCACAGCTGGAGAATACTAACGCGAATTCTTTACAGACGAATGGAAATACTAGTAAAAGCTGACCTCGGGGAAGATCAGTTTGGATTCCGTAGAAATGTTGGAACACGTGAGGCAATACTGACCCTACGACTTATCTTAGAAGCTAGATTAAGGAAAGGAAAACCTACGTTTCTAGCATTTGCAGACTTAGAGAAAGCTTCTGATAATGTTGACTGGAATGCTCTCTTTGAAATTCTGAAGGTGGCAGGGGTAAAATACAGGGAGCGAAAGGCTATATACAATTAGTAAAGAAACCAGATGGCAGTTATAAGAGTTGAGGGACATGAAAGGGAAGGAGTGGTTGGGAATTGAGTGAGACCGGGTTGTAGTCTCTCCCCGATGTTATTCAATCTGTATATTGAGCAAGCAGTGAAGGAAACAAGAGAAAAATTCGGAGTAGGTATTAAAATCCATGGAGGAGAAATACAAACTTTGAGGTTCGCCGATGACATTGTAATTCTGTCAGAAACAGCAAAGGACTTGGAAGAGCAGTTGAACGGAATGGACAGTGTCTTGAAAGGAGGATATATGATGAACATCAACAAAAGCAAAACGGGGATAATGGAATGTTGTCGAATTAAGTCGGGTGATGCTGAGGGAATTAGAATAGGAAATGAGACACTTAAAGTAGTAAAGGAGTTTTACTATTTGGGGAGAAAAATAACTGATGATGGTCGAAGTAGAGAGGATATAAAATGTAGACTGTCAATAACAAGGAAAGCGTTTCTGAAGAAGAGAAATTTGTTAACATCGAGTATGACAGGAAAACATTTTTGAAAGTATTTGTATGGAGTGTAGCCATGTATGGAAGTGAAACATGGACGATAAATAGTTCAGACAAGAAGAAAAGAGAACCTTTCGAAGTGTGGTACTACAGAAGAATGCTGAAGATTAGATGGGTAGATCACATAACTAATGAGGAAGTATTGAATAGGATTGGGGAGAAGAGAAGTTTGTGGCACAACTTGTCTAGAAGAAGGGATCGGTTGGTAAGACATTTCTGAGGCATCAAGGGATCACCAATTTAGTATTGGAGGGCAGCGTGGAGGGTAAAAATCGTAGAGGGAGACCAAGAGATGAATACACTAAGCAGATTCAGAAGGATGTAGATTGCGGTAGGTACTGGGAGATGAAGAAGCTTGCACGGGTTAGAGTCGCATGGAGAGCTGCGTCAAACCAGTCTCAGGACTGAAGACCACAACAACAACAACCTAGCGCCTACAAGTAGTATGAAAATGAATGTAAAATCCATTGTACGTGGATAAGAGGGGTGGTTTTGTTCGTTTCATGTGCACTGCCCGGACTTAATTATGTTTCTTAGTCACTAAACATAACTGCGGAAGTTTGTCTACTGTTGCATTGTGACTGTAACATGATTTGCAAAAAGACACATGTAGCCTTATAGTGTACTTCATGCAGGAAACTCAGAGTATCAGCTGCTAACAGAAGGAACTCAGACTCACAACAATAATCAATGGCACAGACACAGTTTCAGTTAACTAAGAATGATATTTTAAAATATAAATCCTAGATAATGATAGGCATTAAATTTACAACAATATCTCATAATCTGACGTGAAGAATGAATGAGTTGGAGAAAGACTTCAGTATTCAGTATGGATTCCAACACAACTATCCTATCAACAAACACAGTCATAAAGTTCCTTGTGATAAGCACAAAATAAGAAACCAGTGAAGCATCAAGTTGGCGTCCACTCGACTGCGCAGTCCTTAAAATATGACTTCTACTTTCAGCTAGAGAAATGTTCAAACACAACGTTTCTTTGTGTGTTCTAAATACATGTCGAACGAAATCATGCAAAGACAAATATATGTGTAGTGAGTGCTTGCTGGTGCCATTTCGGTACATGAGAATAGTAAATGTGGAAGCTTTTGTGTTCAAACTTACCAGTATGACGAACGCAAGTTAAACTCTTAAGAGTGATCGGTCATCAGATGGGATACCTGTATGATTGTGTAGCAATATCATTGTAGTTTTAACATGTGTAAATATTTGAAAATTTTATTGTTAATCTAAATGTGATATAGAACAAAATATAATTTTACTTCAAGGGGAAACGTGTTACATAATTGCGAAGTGTTAGAGGGGATTATCAGTTTCAGGGTTTGTATTACAGCCAAGCGAAACGTCCGAATACCATGCTCGAGACAGTTTGAATTGGTTTCTGGGACATTGTAATTTCATAATCGATTATACAAGAGGCAGTAGACAGTATAGAAAGGTAATCTCGAAATTTCATAGCACCACGCCGGCCGCGGTGGTCTTCCGGTTCTAGGCGCTGCAGTCCGGAACCGCGGGACTGCTACGGTCGCAGGTTCGAATCCTGCCTCGGGCATGGATGTGTGTGATGTCCTTAGGTTAGTTAGGTTTAAGTAGTTCTGAGTTCTAGGGGACTGACGACCTCAGAAGTTAAGTCCCATAGTGCTCAGAGCCATTTGAACCAGCCATTCATAGCACTACAGGAGGAGTAACGTGACCTGTAATCCATCCATCGAGCGTGAGATGCTGTAAGGACGGACTTCATGTCAAGTTATGAATATTTTCCACTACGTAAAGATTCCGATACTCTGCACGAATTATACAACATTGTACAACATATAGATTGATACAGTCACGACGGCAAGTTACGTGTCAGACAATGGCATAAGGCGTCAGTTGCCAACTCTGATCATTCTGTACCACCATCTCAAGTAACAGCCGTGTTACAGCATATTTTAAATATGTCTGATTATACAAATGTGCCACAATGCCGAATTCTCTACACGTGTAAGGAATATGAATACGCCATTGTGTAGCTCTGAACAACCTTGTCCCCTTCTCCCTACCCCCCTCCCCTCCCGCTTTCCCAACGCCCCCCAGTAACAAACGTGTACGGCATTCAAAACAGACTTAAGAGTTACGTAGTAATTATTCGTTTCTCCATTAAAAAGGTTAATTTTATTTTAAAAATTTTATATTTAAATTGACAATATTAGGCCCATCAAACCTGAGCTTCCATCTTACTAAGCGTTCTACATAATTTAACTTACATTACGATTAGAATGTTACATCTCCTTGTGTAAAAGGCCATGTCCTCATTTACAGACTCACTTTCTGACTCATCATCACCGAGCCGAAACCACTAACGACGGAAACTTAAAATTTGCTGAGGATGTTGATCCTATACGATAGGCATCGTTTAATAAGGTTTTTTTTCTTTTCTTTTTTCCTATATTCCAGCCCTAACGGGGTGAAATGGAGGACCAAAGGCTTTGTGAAAAATGTCACTATTAAGGAAATTTTGACGCTGGAACAACGAAAATTGATATTTGGTTTCTTGGTCAGAATTTTTAAAAAAGATACGTATTTCGGCGTTTTTGAAAATTCAACGCCTAAGGGGTGTAATACGGAATGCAAGGTTTTTTCAGAAATTTTACTATTAAGGGAGTTTTGAAGCTAGAACTACGAATATTGTTACTTGGCTTTTCAATCAGAACTAAAATAATACGTCCTTCAGCGGTTTTAGAAATTCAACCACTACGAGGGCCCAGTAGCGAATGACAAATTTTATGAAAATCTATTATTATAAAAGCATTTTTGAAACAAAATCTATGGAAATTTGTAATCGGCATTTCCGTTAGAAGTACAAAAAATTTTGTTTCTATATTTCTGGAAATTCAACCCCTAAGGGGGTGAAACAGGGGATGAGACTTGAAATTTTGAGAGGGTGTGGAGGAGGTGAAAGATGGGAGGATACGATTTTTGAAAAATGTCGCTATTAAGACAATTTTGTAGAGAGAACTACGAAAATCGATGTTCAACTTCTTGGTCAGAAATAGGAAAAAATGCTTCACCCTTAAGGGAGTGAAATAAAGGATGAAATATTCTATAAGAATCCATGAAATTTTGTGTAAGGATTCATTGTTAGGATGAAAAAAAAACACGTGTTTCAATGTTTTTCGAAATTCAACCTCTAAGGCTGTGAAATATGGATGAAATTTTGTGAAACTGTTTCATTATGGAAGCATTAATTTTACCCTCTTACGAGTTGAAATTCCGGAAACACCGAAATACGTTTTTCTTTTTCTTTTTTTTTATTTCTAACTGTGAAGTCAAATCCCAGTTTTCGTAGATTTAACTTTATCTTCAGTATTTCCTTAATAACGAGTGTTTTTCCCAAAAAGCACTTTGACTCCATATGTAAACCTATTATGGGTTTAATTTTCGGAAATGCTGAAACACGTATTTTTTTCTGTGTTAGAGGCACCAAATATCAATTTTCGTAATTCTGGCTATCAGAATCGCTTTTTGGGCAAAAGTGCATTTGTAAACGCCAGTTCTTCTTTGTACCTAATTGGCAATGGGCGTAACAACATACAAATTGGATTCAAGAAAAAGAAAAATGTATTTGCGGATCATACAGTGTACCTGTTTACATATCTCTATATTTGAATACCCATGCCTGTACCAGTTTCTTTGGCGCTTCAGTCTATATTACGTAGGTGCGTAAGTTCGTAGCTTTTCTGTTTTGGATGTTGGTATTCTGATTGCTATTGAGTTATTTATCGATTGTCATTTTTCATTTGTAGTTCTCTGTTGCTATCAGAGATATACATTTTGTCATTTTGAAATAATAAGTGGAGCAGTGGTCGTTAGAAAGTGGAGTGCCAAGTGGAGAAGTCGGAACATTTTCGATATATTCTTTTGTTTGTGTTCAGTAGACGAGTGACAGCGTCGGAGACAGCCCTAAACATTTGTACCGTGTTTGAGAACAATGCCACTGGCCAGAGAACGGCAAGAAAATAGTTTTCTCGTTTTTAAGGAGGATCGTTTTCACATTAGCTACAGTCCACGTTCAGGAAGACCTTCGGGGTTAGATGAAGATCGTTTAAACGCATTAATCCACTATGATTCACGTCAGTGTACTCGAGAACTCTACCATCGTGCGACATTCGCATGCAATGGGGAAGGTTCAAAAAACGGGCATATAGGTACCCTAGGTTCTAAACCAAAATCATAAAAATCTGCAGGTAACCGTATGTGCAACTCTGCTTGCTCATTGTCAGTTGGCTCGTGAAATACACCTACCATTCCTATCCTGTATCGTTAATGATGACCAAAAGTGGTATCCTTGTACTAAGATAGGGTAAATAAATGGAATGGTTGAGCCCATATAAAGCAGCAACTCCTCTTACAAACACATGCACCCACCCACTAAAGATGACGTTACTTACCTCGTGGAACAGCGACGGTTTCGTATACCCCGAATTGCTTCCCCGAGGTATAACGATCACTGCTGGCATTTATTATCAAAACTGAGACGTCTTGCAGACACAATCCAAGAACAGCGACCAGGTAGACTGCTTAAAGTTATGCTACTCCAGGATGAAATGAGCCGCATTCTGATAGACAGACAAATAACATTATGTAGGACTTGGGTTTGGAAGTCATTCCGCACCCATCTTATTCACCTGACTTTGCGGGCTCAGATTTTTACCTTTTTCGCTCTCTATTGAACAGCCTTCAGAGGAACTTCCTTTCCGGATGAAAATGCGTTCCGAAGATGGCTGGACGTGCCCTTCGCCTCAAAACCACGTGATTTCTACAGTCGTGGAATCGAAAAGTTACCCTAGCGTTGGCGGCTTGTTTCCAATAGTGTAGGAGAATGTACGAGGGCTGTTCGGAAAGTAAAGTCGGATCGGTCGCGAAATGAAAACCACAGTGAAAACCAAAAATTTTTATTGGCAACAGTTAGCCATACCTTCCAGCTACCTCTCTAAATAGTCGCCGCTTCGACTTAGACATTTGTCGTGGCGTTGTACAGACTTCCCAGTACCCTTGTCACAAAAAGCAGCCGCCTGTGCTCTCCGCCAATTCTCTACGCAGGTCTGCCTTTCGTCATTTGTGGCAAAATGTTGTCTTCGTACCCATCGGTTCATGTGAGCAGACATTTACAACGGCGGTAGCCAATTAAGAGCTGTATTGTGGATGATCAAAACTTCCCATCGAAAAAGCTGCAAGAGCGTCTTTCAGTGACCCTGCAGAATGCGGCTGAAAATTGTCTTGAAGAAAGAAACATCACATTTTTTTACGTGGGCTGCGTACCTTCAGGCCAAATCTGTCACCAGATACACATACAACATGGTGGAAGACAAAGTTTTTTTTTTTTTTTAGATATTTCTACTTGATCACATTGCACTCTGAACTGAAAAGAGCGACGTGAAGCGATCGACAGTCACAATGAAGACACTACCCAACACATCTGTGCCAAGTTCCGTCGGATTTTCCACAGTGGTTTCCATTTCCAACCTGATCGAAACTTGCTTTCTGATTACGCCTCGTATAGAAAAAAGCTAAGAGATTATCCACCAACGCAATATACACAACAAATAAAACATCGTCTTTTTCTATACTTCCCGATATTGCAATTTTAATGGTACGCAGTGTATTACGGCTATGGAATACGATGTTGTGTCAAAATGAGCTAATGAATTTAAAAAGTTGTATTTATGAAGATAGTAACTGTTCTCGAAAGAACAGATACCAATGATGACCGCGCAACTTCTCTAGAATAAATGATAATTAACTGAAACCCTCTGCTGCCGACACTTGTTGTTGATATAGCTCGATGAGGACAGCTGTCCCCATCGAGGTATATCGACAACACCTGTCGGCAGCAGAGGGTTTCAGGTAATTATCATTTAAAAGAGTTATAGTTGCAACATGTAGCTAACCTTGCAGCTACTTGTCTGCATGGCAACCGCTCCAACTTACACACTTGTGATAACGTGGTACCAGCTTTCCAATACTGTCGACATAGAAGGCAGACGCATGTGCCTTCCACCGATTCCCTACACTGGTCGGCAGCTGATTGTACAAAAAAGGCTGCCCTCATAGACAGCAGTTCAAATGAACTAAATGATGAAAACCAGAGGAAAAATTAGTCCGTACTGTATGATGGATAATCAAACATTTCCCGTCGAAAACGACGAATGAGCGCCTTCATTGCCCCTGCAGTGTGTGGCTGCGGATTGTCGTTAGGAAGGAAACGCATGATTTTTCCTTTATATGAGCCGTATGAAATTAGGCGATGCTCCTCACTAGGACTACACACTTGGTGGGAAACGCTAGGCATCTTGATATGCATACTGTGTACTCATAACTGAAAACTGTCACGTGACGCAATAGACGGACATAGTAGAGATACTGCACAACACAATTGTGCAAAGTTTTATACGATTTTCACTGCGGCTTCAATTTTGTGACGGAAATCAAAAATTACCCTCATAGCTTTATCAATTTCTTGGGTATCTGAGTTATACGAAACATTCCATTAACGGTAACATTTTAATTTGACAAAGTTTCAGATCATTGCCACCCTGCTGTAGAATCGTGATAGAAATATCTTACTGCTAGTTTGCATGCAGCTACTAGTCCGCCGGTCCTCCTAGGTCTGAGCAGATTTTCTCCTTGACTGGTCTGGAGGGATCCGTTGAGCAACACCGACGGTCACTCCTCTGTTTATGGACTCCAGTGAAAAATGGTTTTGCAGCTCGCCTTAATGAAACTGACTGGAGCAGCTCGGCGAAGTTGGGGCGCAAGTTTAACGGCTGCAGGCGGCTGGGGCAGTAGAGGCGCTTCGGGCACCTCCTCCACTGTACACAAGATTCCTCTCCTCAGCTGCGTCCAATGGTGCCGGCCAGCTCTGGTGCCCACCAGAAGTATGTCCGGTTTACTTCACTTTGCCATTAGGAGTGAGGAGAAGGTAGTCACTTTCAAGAGCCGTGGTTGTAACTGCAAGCTGTCTATCTGTTATTTACTGCACTTAAGACAACGGTGTATGTAAATAAGATCAGTTCAGGTTACTGCGAAACATTCATATTGCGAATACTTGCAACCGGTCTTCTTCAGTTCTTAGTATAATGAGAATGGGAAAGACAATAACTTTCTTTAGAAACTAAGTGTTAATTTTGTTTACAACCAAATGGAATGTGGCAGGAAACTGGTGTTAAGTGGTAGGATACTACGGCATAATTTTCTTAACAAGTTTAATAAAAAATTAAGCACTTCTCTGACACATCAAAAAGATCCAAAAACTCCCAACACTACCCCCGGAATTAAATTTGCTGACTTTTTCTTTAGGAAGCAAGGCAACTGGTGGTAGAATTTACAAAACCGCCAAAATAACAAATAAGAAAAAATTTAAGAAAAGAAGCTTAAGAAAAATTTTCTAAAATCTTGACATTAAATCCACGCCTAAACACAGACATTCAATAAGATCAACAATATGGTGTTTAACAGCACATTCGAGATTTAAGATTTAGAAACTAGAAAAATGATTGACAGGCAATTAACAGCCGACATCCATCGGCAATTAAAACAAATAACATGCAGTTAGGAAAAACGAACAAATCAAAGTAAATAACATGATGACAAGTTTACATAAAATATAATCAATTGGTCGTGCAGACTACTCGCCCAAGTAAGGCTAAAACAACTAGTTCCCTTTGTTTATGAACAAGAATCAGCCTGGTTGGCTATCTGTGTTGTTATGCTCTCACTTTAGTACGGTTAACAGAGAGAGCAATCCCTTTAAGATTAGCCATTTTATTTACTCAAGACCCATTTAGTGGAACTCACATCATACACGACGTCTGTACAGAAGCTACAAGTTAACACGTTTATAAAACTTACGATACCAAAAACCACTGGAGAAAATTTGGAAGAAGCAAGTCATGCACCTAAATCACATCATATACTGCTTAATTTACGTAATGACATTCGTCGCAGCCAAACACAGCCAACAGGCTTCCGCAGTGCCAGTTTAATAATTAAAAAATTCACTATAAAAGAACTTGAATGAGATCACTTCCAAGGTTCACTAAAACGGCTTTAGAGACTGCAATCGATAACCAACTCCTTTAAAGATATCAATCGACCACCAAGACCGCAAGTAAGAGAACAGCTTTTTTACATGGAAACTACAGCCGCTGGGACAGTAATTGATCACTCACCATAATTCCCAGGAAGCTGGAACGTAAGTCTGCAACAGCTCGATCAATGCCTGCAATCGTTTGAGCATATCCACCAGTCGCCCTTGAGTTCTGTCCTTTGGTACTGGCTGACAGGAATTCAACCAGGCACCACAGTGGACATTGTCATCTTCGTAATGATCCAAATCCAAGCAGATGCCAAAGCAACACACCAAAAAAGTTTTACCTCGGGCAATCTCTACTGATCGGGCCGACATAGGACATCACGTAACCCGGTACGATGTATCCAAACGGCTCACACTCACAAACACGTAATACGCATAATCTTCCACCCCCCCCCCCTCCCCGTCTCTCTCTCTCTATCTTGTTAGATATGATCACGAAGTTTTTCACGGTGAGGTCCTTGCATAAAATTGTCTTAGTTGACTTGCCGCACCAGATTCGGATAAAATTCCAAGCTTTTGATGAATCCACTATCATCTTTGCCAGGGACTAAAACTGACTTTTGCAGCTGGCAAAGTTGCTTGTAGTGCCATCCATCTAGCCAGGGGGTGACCTTCGCTCCAGCTCCGTAAACGCTACCAGCAGCCGAGATTATCAGTAGAGGAGAACAAGAGGTTCGGCATCTTCCGGAGAAAGCAGCAGATGGGTAAAGCTTGCTATTAGCCGGATTTTAGTGTCAGCCAAGCCACCTTAGCAGAATGGAAAAACTTTGACTGAAATCTTTGTAGAAGAGTGAACTGTCATTTATCTTACCAGCTGACAACGGGTATGCTATGGCTATTCTCAACGCTACAGATTATCACAAGAAAGTGAGTTTGTAATTAAGAGACTGTACGCACAAAATTCTCAAACAGGATCCCACATCGGAATTTTGCAGGAAAACAGGAAAGCTACTTAAGAATTTTGGCCTTGTGACGAACTTGTGAAGAATTTAAGGCCAAGAACACAGAGGTCACCCCGGCTGCATGGTCTGCCTAAAACACGCAAAGATGGCATCCCATTACGACCAACTGTTAGTGCTATTGGCTGTCCCACATACATGCTGGCAACGTATTTGACTAAATTATTGGCACCTATAGTCGGTCGCTGTAGACATCATATTTAAAACTCACAAATGTTTGTTGTGTTGAGTGGTACTTAAGTAAATAAATTAGTGAAATCAAAGTGAACTAGAAATTAGAATATAAATGAAAAACTTGGTTTAGTTTAGAGAGTTACATACTCGCAAACAGCGGGCCGAACAGCAGAACAGAAGAGACAATGACCGTGAAGTCAGCAAGTTCCACATAAGCGGGCGCTGTCGATTCAGCCGTCAGGGCATCGCCCGACCGGCTCACGTGTTTCTCAGTTGTCGTATGTGAGCAAAGGCCCTCGCCTACATCCCAAGAGCCAATGACCAACGTAAAGAAGATTCTTCGAGAAGCTATTCAACGTGACAGAAGAGGCAATGACCGGCTCACGTGTTTCTCAGTCGTCACATGGGATCAAAAGCCCTTGCCTATATTCCAAGAGCCAATGACCGACGTTAAGAAGATTCTTCGAGGAGCTTCTCAACGTGACAGAAGAGTCAATGACCGTGAAGTCGTTCACCTCCAGTAAACTGAAGTGAATAAATACGCGAGACGCAGTGGGCCAGACAGATGAAGACAGACGAAGACGGAGTCGAAAACGGAGGCGGAGACGGAGATGAGAGACGAAGAAGACGAAGAAGTGAAGAAGCGTAGCAGTAGTTTTCAGTCAGTTTCGGTGCTGAAGACCGTCATGTAAGAAGAGTCTGCATCATGCACAGACGAACCAAGTCCGCCGCTGTAATGGAATAGCAAGCAGCAGCCGCGGCACCAGAAGACAGAAGTTAAAAGGTATTTCAAGTCTGATTTTTACGTACCCGGGTGACTCGTGAGGACGGGAAGGAGACGGCCTCACATCAGTAGTCACCTGTGAGCTGGGATGAAGACCTGACAGCCGAAGACTGGCAAGCGGGAGTCCGTGGTTCGAGTCCGCCACACTGGCCTTCCCCCGCCGCGCCGCTCCGCTGGCCGACGCAGAACACACGCGGCCGCTTATAGAAGAGAAACACTGGGACGCCACACCCAAGGTATCATCCGATGCACGATTTCGCTCGCAATAATTAAACGGGCCACCTCGCGCTGCGCGTCTCCAGTCAACTGGGCGAGACGGCGACACGAGATACACACCGCTACGCGTAATCAGACGCCGTCGCCGCCGCCGCCGCCGCTGCTGCAGCAGAAGACTTCACAAACGACACAGCTGCCGCTGTCCGAACCAGAACATCCCGTAAGATACAGTTGTACAAATCTTCAATAAAAGTTATCTTATGTAAAAATGATGTTTCATTCGACCTCATACCCGAGCCAAGGAAGAACCCACCCTGCCCACATGTTGTTAAGAGAGAAAAGTTAATTTATTTAATACCTTCACCCTGACAGAATGCTTTAGAATGCTCATCCTGACAACTGACAGCATCAAAAGAGAAAACCCAGTTACATTTAGCGACAGAAGTGTCACATATAGTAGCACAACTGTTACAGTTGGTATCATAAAGCAGATGAGGACTGTCCCGAATGAAGTCATGGTTAGCCTTGACGTGGTCTCTCTGTTTACGGAGGTACCAGTGGAATACATATTAAACCTTCCGGCCAATCATCTCTCTGCAAAATTTTGAAATTATTTCGCCACACTTTGACGACCATATACTTCCTTTATGGTGGTAATTATTATGAAATGACTGAGGAACAGCCATGGATTCGCCACTGTCACCAGCTGTAGCTAACTTTTTCAGCGAAGATTTTGAAGAAAGAGTATTGAACAGTACTCACTTCCAGCCATCTTATTTCTTCAGATTTGTTAACGATACATTTTTAATCTAGCCGCATTGCAGTGGGGTGTAGAGCAATTCGTTGATCATTTGAATTGTATACATCCCTACATGAGATTTACAGTGGAGGTGGAGAAGGACAGGGAGTTATCTTTCTAGATACCTTATTTGAACGGAAATCAGATGTACGACTTGGCCATCCTGTTCACTGTAAACCGACACATACAGACCTGTATCTCCAAGGACGTAGTTTCCACCGTCCAGCTCAGAAGAAAGCCATGCTGAACGCCATAGTACACAGAGCCAGAGCTGTTTCGGAGACGGATCACCTCGGTTTCGAGGTTAAGAATCGGAAGACGGTGTTCAGAAATAACGGGTATTCTGGCCGTGGAATGGAATCAATGCTGTTGAGAAAACCAAGACACGACTCCGCTCAGACAAGCTAAGAGAACGTCCACATAGCGCGGCTCATTATGCGGTGCAACAATTAGCAGGAAAGGTAGGGTCCTAAACACGCAAGGAATCCGATCTGTCTTCTGGACAACCAGAAAAATTAAAGAAACGTGATGACTAGTTAAAGATAATCGCTCTTCAGCTAATAGCGCCCGTAAAGCGAACACAAAGATGACAGAAAAATAAAAATTTGAGGACTCTTTACATTTTAAGTTAGTAAGATTAATGATGGACAGCTAGAGGAACAAAGAATATATACAATTTAAAACCACAGTTGCGATGACGTGAAATTCTTCTTTAAAGAAATGCTGGAACGCTGCACTTATACTTAACATCTGCAGGGCCTGCACAGCTGAAAAAATATTCTGAGAGGAAAGGATATGTTCCATAGATGTTCGGGGGGGGGGGGCGGAGGATAGAGAACAGAGGTGGGGTAGATAAGTCGATAGGTGTCTGTTAGGCGAAGAAACTATGGAGATGATAGGTAGGAAGCGAAGCAGATAATAGGAATATAGACACTGGGAAGGACAGAGGGTGCGGAAGAGTAATGGTGTGTGAGGAGAGTAATGGGACAAGAAGAAAGGGATAAGGGTGAATGTGAGTGTAAAGGAGGGAGTAGCTGTGACGTGGAGTGGGATAGGAGGGTAAGGGTTAAAGTAGGTAGGAGGAATAAATATCAGAGCGTATCTAATTTTCTGGTAGAGGGAGTCGGTTAAAGTTGCGTTGGGATAGGACATGGAGTGTGTAAAGGTATAGGGACGAATGGATGTGTGGTGAAGGCGTGGCAGTATACCAGGGTTGGTGATCATAGAGGAGAGACAATGAGGTTATCGGAAATTGGTTTTCGGACAGCATTAGAGATGTGTAGGTGTTCGATGCGGGAAAAAAATTCTGAGAATCTACATTTGGAACGCAGTATTGCATCATGGTGAAACATGGACTCTGGTTCAAATGGTTCAAATGGCTCTGAGCACTATGGGACTTAACATCTGTGGTCATCAGTCCCCTAGAACTTAGAACTACTTAAACCTAACTAACCTAAGGACATCACACACATCCATGCCCGAGGCAGGATTCGAACCGGCGACCGTAGCAGTCGCGCGGTTCCAGACTGAGCGCCTAGAACCGCTAGACCACCGCGGCCGGCTGGACTCTGGGAGAAGGTGGAACAGAAGAGAATCGAGGCATCTGAGATGTTGTGCTGCAGATGATTGTTGAAACCTAGATTGACTGATAAGGTAAGAAAAGTGGATGTTCTGCGCAGAATCGGCGAGAAAAGGAGTACATGGAAAACACTGACAAGAAGAAGAGACGGGATGATAGGAAATCTATTAAGACATCAGGGGATAACTGTCATGATAATAGAGGGAGTTGGAGAGGGTAAAAAGCATAGAGGAAGACAGAGGCTGGAATACGTCCAGCAAATAATTTAAGACACAGATTGCAACTGCTACTCTCAGATGAAGAGTTTGGCACAGGAGAGGAATTCGTGGTGGCCACATCAGACAATAAGAAGACTAATGGTATGATGACTAATCGTCCCTCTCTCTCTAACCCCTAAATGCCACTCCAATGTAAACACACCAAAGCTTCTACAATTCCTCAGTAAAAACTATTGTCCTGTGAAATGACTAATTGTGGTACAGTTCATTGTAGATTTATAGTGTACTCATTTAGACTATAAAGGAATGTCCGAATTTTGCTTTTCAGTTCTCTAGGATACAGCAGAGGACACTTTTCCCGAAAGTCTCGACTTTTCTGAAGATTTGACGTTCTATCTGGTAAAGTAAATCACCATAATGTAAGAACTCGGTGGTCACAAATCCTGGCGTCGCCATCGAATATGAAAGTGACTCACCGAAACTAAATATGTTTTGTGCATTTCCTGTTCACAAAGTTTATAGACCTTTCTTTTTTCGGAGGAAACTATGACAAGAGTGTCGCACTAGGACATGCTGCAAAACTGGTTGCTTCCTCAACTTCACGAAGAATCCAATGATTACATTTTTATGCATGCGGCGCCCAGCCTCACAATCATATTGAGATGCGGTTTATCGTAAGAACATCATCCCAGAACACTGGACTGGAAGATGTGGACAACAGAATCTTCTTCACTGTTCTTGGCCTCCCACGTCACCAGACCTCATACCTTGCGATCTTTTTCTGTGGGGGTACATAAAATACAGAGTCTTTGTCCCACCTCAGGTAGCTACTATTCAACATCTGAGAAATCGAATTATTCAATCCGTCGATTCAATAAACAGGGACCTGTTGATTCCCGGCTGGAATGAAATGGACTGCCGTTTTGATGTTCAGCGAGAAATGCATGGTGCTCACGTTGAGTGTATGTTGTAGAGTCTGTGCGAACACAAGTCTTTGCATCTTCTACATCTACATCTACACCTATACTCCGCAAGCCAACTGACGGTGTGTGGTGGAGGGTACCTTCAGTATCTCTATCGGTTCTCCCTTCTATTCCAGTCTCGTCTGCCAGTGACAAGCGGAAATTCTTTCTACCTGACATATCGTGTTTGTAATAAGCAACTGAAATCTGTTCTTTCTTTTTGAATCACCACGTATTTTGTAAATAATAATTTATCGTTGTAGGTTTCATTATAAGTTTACACAAAACGGAAGTATGCCTCCGTAAGAGCATTTCTCTTATCTTGGGAGTCATTGCGTGAAATATACGTTGTCGTCAGTAGAATCGTTCTGCAGTCATATTTAAATCCCAGTTGTCTAAATTTTATGAACAACGTTTCCCGAAAAGAGCGTAAGTGTACCTTAAAGTGGAAGTTAGAAGCAGAACGCGCATGGTAGGCCCGTTACAAGGTATACATGAGAAAAACGGCCGACTCGTGACAGAGGGTAGCGACAAATACAATGGCGTTTGCGAAGGCTGTTTTCAGCACGTCAGCTCCAGCTCGGCGCTGACTCGGCACAAACAGCTCTCCTCCACGTGCAGCGGGCGCGGTGGATATAAGGATAGTGGAGCCGCAGCGGCTGCTCCCGGCTTTCTCGGAACGGTATTAGTAAATTACTGACGACGGATCCGACCGCACTCTGCGAGCTGGCAGGCTCGCCAACGTGACGGCTGCGGCGCGCAACTTGCCGGAGGCGCTCCTTGGCACTCGCTCCGGCTCGTCTCGTCTGCGAAGGGCTGTGTATTCAGAACTCGGCGGAAAGTCAAACACGTCCGACAGCTTTTCCACGCAGCCGGCCGACGGCGGGCGGGTGGCTTCTCGCGAGCAAACACGCTCAGCGAACATCTGAGCAAAAACAATGGGCGCGCTGCAGATGTTTGCCAGACTAATGGAAGGCTACAGCGTCCTCTTAGTACGGGACGCTGCCGCCAGAGTGCAGCGTCCATTGTTACGGCCACGCCGACCGAGTCGACAATCGCTGGGACCCTAATGAAAACTGACAAGTGTTCTCGTAATCAGAATGAACAGTAAGATAAATACTTTTGTTACAGGTACTTAAAATAGAAGGCGTTTAAGGCGTAATTATAATTATTTTAGGAAGTTAAATACAAAATAAACCGAACAAAACGTTTCGTATAACGTTAGTCTGTACGATTTTTTATTTTTTATTTTTTTTATTTTTTTTATTTATTTATTTATTTTTTTTGTCATCAGTCTACTGACTGCTTTGATGCGGCCCGCCACGAATTCCTTTCCTGTGCTAACCTCTGCATCTCAGAGTAGCACTTGCAACCTACATCCTCAATTATTTGCTTGACGTATTCCAATCTCTGTCTTCCTCTACAATTTTTGCCCTCTACAGCTCCCTCTAGTACCATGGAAGTCATTCCCTCATGTCTTAGCAGATGTCCTATCATCCTGTCCCTTCTCCTTATCAGTGTTTTCCACATATTCCTTTCCTCTCCGATTCTGCGCAGAACCTCCTCATTCCTTACCTTATCAGTCCACCTATTTTTCAACATTCGTTTATAGCACCACATCTCAAATGCTTCGATTCTCTTCTGTTCCGGTTTTCCCACAGTCCATGTTTCACTACCATACAACGCTGTACTCCAGACGTACATCTTCAGAAATTTCTTCCTCAAATTAAGGCTGGTATTTGATATTAGTAGACTTCTCTTGGCCAGAAATGCCTTTTTTGCCATAACGAGTCTGCTTTTGATGTCCTCCTTGCTCCGTCCGTCATTGGTTATTTTACTGCCTAGGTAGCAGAATTCCTTAACTTCATTGACTTCGTGACCATCAATCCTGATGTTAAGTTTCTCGCTGTTCTCATTTCTACTACTTCTCATTACCTTCGTCTTTCTCCAATTTACTCTCAAACCATACTGTGTACTCATTAGACTGTTCATTCCGTTCAGCAGATCATTTAATTCTTCTTCACTTTCACTCAGGATAGCAATGTCATCAGCGAATCGTATCATTGTTATTCTTTCACCTTGCATTTTAATTCCACTCCTGAACCTTTCTTTTATTTCAATCATTGCTTCCTCGATGTACAGATTGAAGAGTAGGGGCGAAAGGCTACAGCCTTGACTTACACCCTTCTTAACACGAGCACTTCGTTCTTGATCGTCCACTCTAAATATTCCTTCTTGGTTGTTGTACATATTGTATATGACCCGTCTCTCCCTATAGCTTAACCCAACTTTTTTCAGAATCTCGAACAGCTTGCACCATATTATGTTGTCGAACACTTTCTCCAGGTCGACAAAACCTATGAAAGTGTCTTGATTTTTCTTTAGCCTTGCTTCCATTATTAGCCGTAACGTCAGAATTGCCTCTCTCGTCCCTTTACTTTTCCTAAAGCCAAACTGATCATCACCTAGCGCATTCTCAATTTTCTTTTCCATTCTTCTGTATATTATTCTTGTGAGCAGCTTCGATGCATGAGCTGTTAAGCTGATTGTGCGATAATTCTCGCACTTGTCAGCTCTTGCCGTCTTCGGAATTGTGTGGATGATGCTTTTCCGAAAGTCAGATGGTATATCGCCAGACTCATATATTCTACACACCAACGTGAATAGTCGTTTTGTTGCCACTTCCCCAATGATTTTAGAAATTCTGATGGAATCTTATCTATCCCTTCTGCCTTATTTGACCGTAAGCCCTCCAAAGCTCTTTTAAATTCCGATTCTAATACTGGATCCCCTATCTCTTCTAAATCGACTTCGTTTCTTCTTCTATCACATCAGACAAATCTTCACCCTCATAGAGGCTTTCAGTGTATTCTTTCCACCTATCTGCTCTCTCCTCTGCATTTAACAGTGGAATTCCCGTTGCACTCTTAATGTTACCACCGTTGCTTTTAATGTCACCAAAGGTTGTTTTGACTTTCCTGTATGCTGAGTCTGTCCTTCCGACAATCATTTCCTTTCGATTTCTTCACATTTTTCCTGCAGCCATTTCGTCTTAGCTTCCCTGCACTTCCTATTTATTTCATTCCTCAGCGACTTGTATTTCTGTATTCTTGATTTTCACGGAACATGTTTGTACTTCCTCCTTTCATCAATCAACTGAAGCATTTCTTCTGTTACTCATGGTTTCTTCGCAGTTACCTTCTTTGTACCTATGTTTTCTTTCCCAACTTCTGTGATGGCCCTTTTTAGAGATGTCCATTCCTCTTCAACTGTACTGCCTAATGCGCTATTCCTTATTGCTCTATCTATAGCGTTAGAGAACTTCAAACATATCTCGTCATTCCTTAGTACTTCCGTATCCCACTTCTTTGCGTATTGATTCTTCCTGACTAATGTCTTGAACTTCAGCCTACTCTTCATCACTACGATATTGTGATCTGAGTCTATATCTGCTCCTGGGTACGCCTTACAATCCAGTATCTGATTTCGGAATCTCTGTCTGACCATGATGTAATCTAATTGAAATCTTCCCGTATCTCCCGGCCTTTTCCAAGTATACCTCCTCCTCTTGTGATTCTTGAACAGGATATTCGCTATTACTAGCTGAAACTTGTTACAGAACTCAATTAGTCTTTCTCCTCTTTTATTCCTTGTCCCAACCCCATATTCTCCTGTAACCTTTTCTTCTACTCCTTCCTCTACAACTGCATTCCAGTCGCCCATGAATATTAGAGTTTCGTCCCCCTTTACATACTGCATTACCCTTTCAATATCCTCATACACTTTCTGTATCAGTTCATCTTCAGCTTGCGACGTTGGCATGTATACCTGAACTATCGTTGTCGTTGTAGGTCTGCTGTCGATTCTGATTAGAACAACCCGGTCACTGAACTGTTCACAGTAACACACCCTCTGCCCTACCTTCCTATTCATAACGAATCCTACACCTGTTATACCATTTTCTGCTGCTGTTGATATTACCCGATACTCATCTGACCATAAATCCATGTCTTCTTTCCACTTCACTTCACTGACACCTACTATATCTAGATTGAGCCTTTGCATTTCCCTTTTCAGATTTTCTAGTTTCCCTACCACGTTCAAGCTTCTGAAATTCCACGCCCCGACTCGTAGAACGTTATCCTTTCGTTGATTATTCTATCTTTTTCTCATGGTAACCTCCCCCTTGGCAGTCCCCTCCCGGAGATCCGAATGGGGGACTATTCCGGAATCTTTTGCCAATGGAGAGATCATCATGACACTTCTTCAATTACAGGCCACATGTCCTGTGGATACACGTTACATGTCTTTAATGCAGTGGTTTCCATTGCCTTCTGCATCCTCATGTCGTTGATCATTGCAGATTCTTCCGCCTTTAGGGGCTATTTCCCACCACAATACAAAAGAGTGCCCGGAACCTGTATCCGCTCCTACGCCCCCTTTGACGAGGCCGTTGGCAGAATGCGGCTGACTTCTTATGCCGGGAGTCTTCGGCCGCCAATGCTGATTATTTATCAAAATTTACGCAGTGGCGGGGATCGAACACGTTTTTGATTATGAATCAAAGACGCTACCCCTAGACAACGGGTACCTCCGTCTGTACACTACTGGTTACTATAATACAGTTCATTATAGATATGAGTTTTCATTTCATGCGTTGATCTCCCAGTTGCTAAGGGTTTATTTAGCGAGAAACGGTTTTATTTTGAAATTTTAGTAGTGGAACTGTGCTTGAATTTACGTAAATGAATTCTCAAATTATGATTTGTTGGATTGAGAGGTGGGAAAACTTTCGGGCTAGCCACATTTCTTCCACTTATGAAGCGACAGGATGAATTACCATGTTCATAACAATTAAATTCGACAATCGCTCTTTAAATCTAAATAAAGGAAATGATATAGATTACAATGGCAGTACTAACTCCTGATCGGATTCCTTCTTGCTGTAGTAATGAGGGCCGGCCGTTGTGGCCGAGCGGTTCTAGGCGCTTCAGTCCGGAAGTGCCCGACTGCTACGGTCGCAGGTTCGAATCCTGCCTCGGGCATGGATGTGTGTGATGTCCTTAGGTTAGTTAGGTTTAAGTAGTTCTAAGTTCTAGGGGACTGATGACCTCTGATGTTAAGTCCCACAGGGCTCAGAGCCATTTTAACCATTATTTGTAGTAATAATGTGTAGAAGTGGACAAAAAGCCGTCTTGGGAGAGTGACCTCTAGAGACAGACCGAGGGCCCTACGGAGTGCCGCTTGGAAGTGAATCCAGGGCCAGGGTGCCTATTCTGTATCTTTCCGCTATTGTGCCTATTGTTTCGATACTCAAGAGCATCGAGCGGTCTAGTACTCGAATTAGAGCCCCAGCATTATTCAGTATGCATTTCGGAAGCGACACCATTCGGGTCTAGGGAACCGAAGCGCTGTTGTCGGTTCGAGTCGCGCAAGCCAATCAAAAGCAAGCTGCTGCAGATGCGCGCATGCGCACAGCAACGCACACGGCGCCACGAACACAAAGCGGGTAACAGACGACACAGGCGCGCTATTCTTCGAAGTACCGAAAATTGCGTTTACGTTGCCATAACGCATGATGCCGCATTCCATCGAGCTGACGTGCCCGCCTTCATCGCTCTTGCCTCCTCCTTAACAGTATCAGGCGAAGTATATCCATTTCCATGATTCTCAGCTGAAATGCATAGAAATTTTTACAATTTACCTGACCGCATGTTTCCATGCATGCATAATAACGATATCGTATTTGACTGTATTCAGCAGATTGTCGTAAATGCCGCATTATGTCATCTTATTCACTCTGACATCGTGTTTTGGATTTTACATTTAGGAAAATGATTTTGAAATAGTGTGTAGTACCACATTGTACTAATACATCTATAAAAACACCCGGAAAATTGATTCTGAGAGTTTCAAAGAATAAGAAGATAAATAGAATGTGGTTATATCTCGCTCCTACAGATCCAGATGATTAAGTAGTCCACTTTGCTATATGATACGTCGACGATTTGGGTCTTAAAAACTAAACTGAAAAAAAAAACGCATTTTCGAGAGCTCCTGTAGTTCGTCGAAGTTCATAACATGAATCTCTTGAATGAAAATGTATCGTATATGGTGCTGCAGTGTAAAAATATTACGGCGGAGATCTTTCATCTCTGTCTACTGTTGTTGAGGATTCGACCGCAGATAAATACTTGTGACAAGTATACAAGATTACGAAGATGACTACTGCTAGCTACATTCCTAGTGGCTCTGAGCACTACGGGACTCAACTGCTGAGGTTATTAGTCCCCTAGAACTTAAAACTAGTTAAACCTAACTAACCTAAGGACATCACAAACATCCATGCCCGAGGCAGGATTCGAACCTGCGACCGTAGCGGTCTTGCGGTTCCAGACTGCAGCGCCTTTAACCGCACGGCCACTTCGGCCGGCTACATTCCTAGTAATTTGAGTTGTGCTCTTAGCTTCCTGTCTAACCGCATACTCAGAAATCACTACATAATCGGAAAAAATGATGAATTATTTCTGACAAGAAAAATATAAAGGTCACTGTCGGTTGTTTCACTCACAGCAATTTCATCTCCAGCAATTTCATCTCCAGCAATTTCATCTCCAGCAATTTCATATATCGTTTCTTAAACACACACAAATCACGAATTCATCACGGAGGAAGTGCGCTCTTACATATAAGGAATAACGAATATTGCAGAAAAATCTTAACTTACACGAATAACAATGTCTCAGAACGTGTTGCATATATGTAGAGGGAAAAAAAATTGAACCCATCCGTGTCTTTACATTTCGCATTCCCGCGCGCTGACCACTTGGCCAAGCCAAACAACAGAAACACCGTCCTAAAACATGTTACTATTGCGTTGAGGAACGTAGTCTGACTTCGTTGCCAAACCGTGCTGCGTAAGTCTTATGATATGCGTGATAGTTTGGAAGGTTTCCAATATCGGGTTTCACATAAATGCTTTCCATTGTTACTTCAAAGTTGTAAACACGTTTCGATAGTTACTAACTAAACTATTTGTGTGAAAAAGTACACAAAGTCACTAGTAACGTCAGTTCACACACATGTAATATACGTAAGCAAAGCCAGTTTCTTGATATTTAATGATCTTTAAGCTCTTATTTGCATAAAAACAACACCTATTTTGAGAGATTATTGACCGAAAACTTTTTTTTATGTGGTCATTCACAGTAACAACCTAACCTAACCATATTTCTAAGAAAGGAAAATAGTCTATTATAAACTCACTTTCCAACTGGATAAGTCGTCTGGTGATTCTTTAGTAACACAATCACTAAATCCAAAGCTAAAACCGCTAAATATGTTTAAAATAACAAATTATAGGTGTACATAAACCACAGCTCACCGATCGACAGGGCCACACCGAAATCGAAAACCTCTCGGTACAATTGTCGTAAAATCGGTGGGACGATCTTTCGGTAACAGGTCTCAAAATCTCACTGAATAGGATATTTCGATAAAGAACCGAAAACGACGTCACTACCGAAACTAACTTACTACACCGATCGATATGAACGATACAGAATAGGGCCCCAGGACAGAGCCAAACAACAGTGCTCTGTGCCAATATCCAGGTAGGGGACAATTGAAAGACAAAGCTAAAACGCAAGCACATACTTTTCCTCCAATCTAAATTGCAAGCTGTACCCACAACACCACCGAGTTCGACTTCACTATGTGATGTCCATTAAGACGACGCTAAGACACTAAAATGTATATCTTCAATGGCTCTGAGCACCATGGGACTTAACGTCTAAGGTCAACAGTCCCCTTGAACTTAGAACTACTTAAACCTAACTGACCTAAAGACATCACACACGTCCATACCCAAGGGAGGATCCGAACCTGCGACTGTAGCTGTCGCACGGTTCCAGACTGAGGCGTCTAGAACCGCTCGGCCACGCCAAAAATGTATGTCTTCCTTTTTTGTTTTCCGGATGTGGCGAAAATGCACCAGCTGGAAAAGTGAGATCCGGCATTGGAAGAGGACCTATGACGTAGTACCTGAGTACCACTTTTTAGACTGAGAGTTGCGGCAAATTGATTGTGAGAGTAGTTTTCTGGATCTGTTGGACAGAGAAAATGGGACATGTGACTACAAATACTTTTTGCCAGCGTTGGCGATAAATTCGGCTATTGGTCGGAAAACTTTGGACTCCCAAAAAACCGCACCAGGCTGAGAGGAGTTGTATTTTTAGATATTTGGGATTCGGAAGATAAAGGAACGAAGACTAGCCAGCAGAAATGGTAGAAGATAGGATACAGAGGTGACAGACGACACAAGAACTCGCTAAATGGATAGAAACGAAACTTGCACTTCATATTCAGAGTAGAGACGGAAATCCCTCTCGAGACGATTCTACTATGATTCAAAGCTGCCCACTGCAGCAACAGTGTGGTAGTACTGGATATTCGTTGACATTGTGGAAGTAGTGAAACCTCGATCGGTTGCTCTGCTCAGTAATATGCTTGTCTTCGTTTAATGTCATCTTGCCTAGTTATCATTGCGTACTTGTTGTTTAATTTCACGATAGGATAACGATGACAGGAAAGCGGTGTGATGAAATTGCTGCACCAACCCACCTTGGAACCTTACCTATGTTTAGTTATAGCCATTAAATTGATCACCTCAATTGACTGCTTCGCATGTCATTGTAAAATACAGGAGTGGATATGTTGAGGTAGTAAAGCCAGACGTTGCACTAGACCACAGTATGTCTAAAACAGGTGTGGACAGAGGAGACCAGCTATCCCTTCCAGCGAAAGAATGTAAAAGCGCGGAAAAAGATTTTCCTCCATATTTTTATGAGGGCAGTTGTGAATGCCAATATAATTCACAGTATCAAAAAAGTGTACATTCGTAGATTTTATCCGTAAATTAGCAAAGCAATTGTTTCAAAAGGGAGGAGTTCAGCATCTAGAGTTGGAAGTTCAAATAGACTCAAAGCACGTAATTTTCCTGAGAAACTGTACCAACAGAGAATTAAAAAAAACCAGTTAGAAGATGCAAGGTCTGTTGGGAACAAGGGAAATTTGCGGGAAAGGTAGTGAGTGAAGAGACCAGATACTACTAAAGGCCACGTAACACAGGCCTTTGTGTTCCCGAGCATTCTGAAAAATTTCATACCAGAGTGAACTTCTCTAATTTGTAAAAATGAGAAAAAACATTTCACAACAAAACACTTTATCTATAAATGAAGTATTTAGTATTTCCTCCTGACAAGTGATTTAAAATCAATAGCATACAATTCCTTACGACTTATGAAAATTTTGTCCAATTTGAAGAAAAATAAAAATGCTCAAAAACAGTAATAGTAGTAGTAGCAGCTTTATTTATCTGTAGAGCTCTTTTTACAAGGATACAGATCATGTCAAAGTATTTACAAGTTTAGACCAATTTAAAATAAGCTAATTCGTATACAGATGCAGATGTACACTCCTGGAAATGGAAAAAAGAACACATTGACACCGGTGTGTCAGACCCACCATACTTGCTCCGGACACTGCGAGAGGGCTGTACAAGCAATGATCACACGCACGGCACAACGGACACACCAGGAACCGCGGTGTTGGCCGTCGAATGGCGCTAGCTGCGCAGCATTTGTGCACCGCCGCCGTCAGTGTCAGCCAGTTTGCCGTGGCATACGGAGCTCCATCGCAGTCTTTAACACTGGTAGCATGCCGCGACAGCGTGGACGTGAACCGTATGTGCAGTTGACGGACTTTGAGCGAGGGCGTATAGTGGGCATGCGGGAGGCCGGGTGGACGTACCGCCGAATTGCTCAACACGTGGGGCGTGAGGTCTCCACAGTACATCGATGTTGTCGCCAGTGGTCGGCGGAAGGTGCACGTGCCCGTCGACCTGGGACCGGACCGCAGCGACGCACGGATGCACGCCAAGACCGTAGGATCCTACGCAGTGCCGTAGGGGACCGCACCGCCACTTCCCAGCAAATTAGGGACACTGTTGCTCCTGGGGTATCGGCGAGAACCATTCGCAACCGTCTCCATGAAGCTGGGCTACGGTCCCGCACACCGTTAGACCGTCTTCCGCTCACGCCCCAACATCGTGCAGCCCGCCTCCAGTGGTGCCGCGACAGGCGTGAATGGAGGGACGAATGGAGACGTGTCGTCTTCAGCGATGAGAGTCGCTTCTGCCTTGGTGCCAATGATGGTCGTATGCGTGTTTGGCGCCATGCAGGTGAGCGCCACAATCAGGACTGCATACGACCGAGGCACACAGGGCTAACACCCGGCATCATGGTGTGGGGAGCGATCTCCTACACTGGCCGTACACCACTGGTGATCGTCGAGGGGACACTGAATAGTGCACGGTACATCCAAACCGTCATCGAACCCATCGTTCTACCATTCCTAGACCGGCAAGGGAACTTGCTGTTCCAACAGGACAATGCACGTCCGCATGTATCCCGTGGCACCCAACGTGCTCTAGAAGGTGTAAGTCAACTACCCTGGCCAGCAAGATCTCCGGATCTGTCCCCCATTGAGCATGTTTGGGACTGGATGAAGCGTCGTCTCACGCGGTCTGCACGTCCAGCACGAACGCTGGTCCAACTGAGGCGCCAGGTGGAAATGGCATGGCAAGCCATTCCACAGGACTACATCCAGCATCTCTACGATCGTCTCCATGGGAGAATAGCAGCCTGCATTGCTGCGAAAGGTGGATATACACTGTACTAGTGCCGACATTGTGCATGCTGTGTTGCCTGTGTCTATGTGCCTGTGGTTCTGTCAGTGTGATCATGTGATGTATCTGACCCCAGGAATGTGTCAATAAAGTTTCCCCTTCCTGGGACAATGAATTCACGGTGTTCTTATTTCAATTTCCAGCAGTGTATTTACAGACTTCTAGTTACAGACAATCATTAGATTTACTCCTGGTATACAATACTTCTTTTACAAATAACTTATTAAATAATGTAATGCCACACTGTTCATTCATATCTCACTGCAGACACTATACACACATTGTTTCATAACACATCACTCACTATGCACACAAACACACACACACTGATGATCTCTGGGTCATTTTCCTTACTGCAATTTCCCATTTGCTATCCTGAAAAACTGAGTCAGAATCCTTCCAAATGGGTGACATGTTAAGCTCTGAAAGAGGAAGAGGTGTTATAATTGTGCTATGCATAGATTGGGGTTAAGTTTTTCTAGATGCTCCTGGATTCATTTTTGATTGTAGTGTTGATGTTAATGTCCCCACGCAGAATTATGTTGACCTTTATACTTGACACTTAATCTAAAACGTTTGTTAATTTATTGAAAAAAAGTGTCCACACTATCACTGGGAGATCTGTACACACACAAAATGATTTATTTCTTGGTGATATCAAGCCCTGTTAATTCAGTAGCTGATGTTTCAAAGTGTTTCTCTTCACTTACTGTACTGAGGTCATGTCTCCATTTGAACTGTGTTCCTTTTCTGACATATACACATGAACATGCACCACTTGAAGCAGTTTTTCAGTAAGAGTTCTCCCTTTCATACATTGATAATACTACTTGTTGGATTTTTGTGTCTCTACACCAGTGCTCAGTAGCGTAAATTACTGTGCAGTTCAAAGACTGGAGCTCAACTTTTAATAGTTGTATTTTATTTTTTATTGATTGCATGTTTTGATGGAGGAGTGTTAATTCTGTAAAAACACCCCATGTTACTCTTAACAATAGGTTGTTTTTCCTTGTGACATCTGGTATGTGTGATATTAGGAGTGTTAAAATCTGTCTTGTGAGTGATTGTTTCAGTATTTTTTAACTGCTGAAGATACTCTTTAGGCAGGGGAACCTGTTATCTGGATTTATCCTAAAGAGACTTACTTTTCCTACCCATGACAACAGGTATTTCACCATGTGTGGCCCAAGAACCCCCCCCCCCCCCACCCATACTTTCATCAATCAGCTGTACCAATCTTCCCTTCCCAGTCCTGTTTAGGTGTAGGCCATGTCTAGTGAATCACCATCTGTTGATAGTCCCCATAGGCACCAGAGAAACATGAGCAGGTTAGACTGCCCTCAGAGCCATCTTTACAGTAGTATCTACAAATCTCTGTACAGTTTAGTTGTGCTAAACGTATATGTATTCATAAAGAGTGAAATACTGGGGCACACTTGTTTGTGACACCAGAACAAGATAAGAATGTTACTAAATCAAAATGAAACCAGTGTACTATAAACAATGAACGTCTCTGATAGTTTCGATAATGTGGATCGCTGACCGTGCGCGACCACAGAGCCAAAGATACTGTACTGCTTTGTGAAGTTAGAGACCGCTGGGCGACCAGCTGAGGGAAAGACGATGGAGTAGGCAGATTTGGTGGTGTGCTGTGTGAAGCCAGCAGCAGTTAGATTAAATTTGGTATGCCAGGGAGAGAAAGGCTATTTACAATTTGTACAGAAACCAGATGGCAGTTATAAGAGTCGAGGGACATGAAAGGGAAGCAGTGGTTGGGAAGGGAGTAAGACTGGGTTGTAGCCTATCCCAGATGTTATTCAATCTGTTTATTGAGCAAGTAGTAAAGGAAACAAAAGAAAAATTCGGAATAGGTATTAAAATCCATGGAGAAGAAATAAAAACTTTGCCGTTCGCCGATGACGTTGTAATTCTGTCAGAGACAGCAAAGGACTTGGAAGAGCAGTTGAATAGAATGGTCTTGAAAGGAGGATATAAGATGAACATCAACAAAAGCAAAACGATTATAATGGAATGTAGTCGAATTAAGTCGGGTGATGCTGAGAGAATTAGATTAGGAAATGAGACACTTAAAGTAGTAAAGGAGTTTTGCTATTTGGGGAGCAAAATAACTGATGATGGTCGAAGTAGAGAGGATATAAAATGTAGACTGGATATGGCAAGGAAATCGTTTCTGAAGAAGAGAAATTTGTTAACATCGAGTATAGATTTAAGTGTCAGGAAGACATTTTTGAAAGTATTTGTATGGAGTGTAGCCATGTATGGAAGTGAAACATGGACGATAAATAGCTTACACAAGAAGAGAAGAGAAACTTTCGAAATGTGGTACTACAGAAGAATGCTGAAGATTAGATGGGTAGATCACATAACTAATGAGGAAGTATTGAATAGGATTGGGGAGAAGAGAAGTTTGTGGCACAACTTGACCAGAAGAAGGGATCGTTTGGTAGGACATATTCTGAGGCATCAAGGGATCACCAATTTAGTATTGGAGGGCAGCGTGGAGGGTAAAAATCGTAGAGGGAGACCAAGAGATGAATACACTAAGCAGATTCAGAAGGATGTAGGCTGCAGTAGGCACTGGGAGATGAAGAAGCTTCCACAGGATAGAGTAGCATGGAGAGCTGCATCAAACCAGTCTCAGGACTGAAGACCACAACAACAACAACAACATGCAAATATAGCTGAAAATGGAAGCAGAAGTCTTCATGCAAATAAGGTAAAGATATTCAATAATTACGATATCTGTTTTGCCATCGCATTGGTATAGATGAGCTGGCTGATAATTTGTAATTGTTGAGTAACCCCAGAAAGTCTGTAATCGGTTTTGATGAAAAGGCTAATTAGATATTTCATTTTTGTTATGTTTTTAATATTAGTTAACAGAGCTATGAGTAATTTGATTATATGTATTTACGTTGGATTAATGAAGCTAGATAATACTCGCTGTTTAAATCTCTTTGTTTACGAATCAACTGTGAGAAATGTAACTTCAATTGTCAGACAAACTTAACTTGCAATACAAATTTGCTAAAAAAAACTAAGTGTTAGTGGTTCACCATGATCAGTACCGCTTCCCTGTCCAGGTCATATTTTTTAAGGAAGTTGGATTTTCTTAAAGTTCTCGTTTATCATACTGTAAGACGTATGCGTTGCCGGCGATGGGCGAGGCATGACAGAGTCTCTGACCAGAGAGTAGTATTTCGTTAGTTGTTGCTTGTCGCTAGTCTGCGCTTGTCTGCGCGAGTCGACAGTAGTCTTGAGTAGTCTACGTGAGTCGGCGCGAGTCGGCGCGTGTCGGCTGTGTGCTCTGCTCGGGACTCTTGTCAGGACTCTGGAGGATGAGTATTGTTGTAGAAGGTAAAGAAGCAGCCTTGCACATATCTAATAATGTATGTTAATGGTCATTTAATTTGTTCCAAAAAAATGCGCCAATAATAATTTTTACGATACAAAGTAACTTTTTTTAAAGAAAAGCATTCATTTCAATTTAAAGAATAATTCCAATGCATGATCATTCCCTCCAAGATTAAAAAAAAAAAAAATGTACGCCAGCGTTGCACAAAGCTGTGTCAAAAAAATTTCTACATAAGAGCAGATATATTAGCAGTTTTTTATTGAGGTAAGAATTTTTGCTTTTTTATTCAGAATAGAGGGCCGAAGGGCAGCGCTGCTGTCCTCATAAAATTTACCAGGTTACTAATTTTTTTATTATTATTTCCGGATTTACGAATTGAATTTTGAGGTTACATTAAATGTGAATGCATTTCTGCACACAGATTATAAATGGGAGACAATTTTGTTCAGAGATTACATTAAAATCAATTTTGTTCGGAGGTTACAATATTTAAAATTCATTTAATTATTATTGTTTCTGTTGGGAGGTTACATTTGGTTCATGGTCCACTGTCATTATTATTTTTCTGTTGGGAGGTTACATTTGGTTCATGGTCCATTTTCACTATTATTTTTCTGTGGAGAGGTTACACTTGGCCACCCTGCCAGGATCGTATTTCTTTGTGAATCTTCTGAGAAATAGTCATATACTGCTCTTATTTACTTAAATGTAGTTTGCATCTGGCGCAACGCATTTACTAATTTGTCACTCTTTCTTGCACAGATCATCGGCAATTTGTTGCTCTTTGTTGTATTTGTGTTTGTTGCATTTTGCATTGTCTTTGTTTCATTTGTGAATAATTTTGATTTGTGAAAAATGCCGCGAAAAACTGTTAACAGTACATCGCGATGTGTAATGAGTGAAATAGCCGACTCGAATAATTTGACCGATAGTATTTGCGGCACTCAGTGTAATGATGATAATCCCTTAATTGTAGACAATCAATGCGTACTTACCACTAGTAATGATTTTTATCCTAGTTATGAGCAAACAAATTCAATTGTGTCCACTGTTAATTTAACGGTAATTGATGACGCGGCACGTTCTGTCACAATGAACGCTGCCCAGTTTGACACACCCGGTTTGCAAAACTTACGTAACGAACAGATAAATTTTTCTAACGAAAATGAACAGTGTAATCAGACTACGTCATATTTATTTAATTCCGTTGTAGTGAATAAGAGTGCACATCCAAGTGGCGAAGCTTTTCAAGAATCAGAGAATGACCAACTGGTTACAATAAACGCGAGAAAAGCAGATACACCATCCAACAGCACAGAGAATAGAGTAGTCAATTTTGGCACGGATCGAGTTGTGGCATTATTGGTAAATGAAAAACAAGATAACCTTAATGAATCGAATAAACCATTTAATGAAAAACTTGACGAAATTCCAAACAGTTGAATGAAATAATAGACAACAATTACATACAACTTATTGAAATGTTCAAACGGTGGTATGAAAGTTTCAAAATATCGAACGAAAAACACGACAACCTTAATGAACACGACAAACAACTTAATAAACAGATTACAGCGGTTACCGTGCAACGATATGATACTAAAGAACAATTACGTGACGAAATTGAGGCTTGTGCTAGTAACAGTAGTGAAGAAATTAGATCTGTTGCACAAGAATTAAGTAATACACATGCAGCGACAACAGAATCACTTAGAGATGAAATTAATGCAGTCACTGAATAATGTTCAGAAAACGCAACACGGATACGCGATGAGTTTAATTTAAAGTCACCAGAACATTCACACACTCTGGATACGGAAGTTGATAAGAAATTTGAACTACAGATCAGTCAAATTGACGAAAGTATTAAAGTAACAGAAATGAAAAATATTTCAGTCAATAACACGGCACAGCATACGCCACATTCCGAACGTTTCTCACACTCGTACAGCCTGTATAACTTAAGTAATTTACAGAGACTATGTGACTTAAAATCCGAAAAGACACAGACAAACAGATTCTTATGCAATCCTGAACCTGTTCACACATTCAATGACGATAACGTTGATTACGAGCAATTTTTATCCGTAAGAAAATCTAAGGTATTTAAAAATGACAGAGCACAGGTATACGCTTTGAACTGGATACGTCGATTTATTTTTGTACTTTCACCGCCATTGCGTGTAGTGCAGAAACTAACATTGGCTTGGATACAACAATTTGCTTTCGAATTTTCACCGGCATTGCCTGTAACGCAGAAGCTAAAATATATTTGTAGCGCGTAATTGACCTTAGGGGATTCATTACACTTTAATGAATAAGTGCCATAGCGTGCACAGGTCCCCGAGCCGTAGTAGTGCTATTTCATCTTTAGTTTTCTGCACTGCTGCCTTCTCTTCTACTATCCTTTATATCTATCTGAATAGCTCTTTAACTATCACTCTATCTAGGATTAAGAATGAGTAAAGAAAACCTGATATGATAAATTTTACCGAAAGTGACAGTTCTCTTTAGACACTCCCGAAATGACAACTACCAGCGTAATTATAATATCAGAGAAAATTTTAATTGTCAGTATCGACAAAATTATCAGCAACAGGAACCACATTTTGGTAACAATAGACGTTTTTCACCGCAACAGCATGAAAACCAGCCGGTTAGCATACCTAACCAACAATGTAATGCACAAGGTCAACCAAGTTTTAATGTTTCGCCGCGTACGCGTATAGCGTCGGCCACAGCAAATAGTAACACACAGCAACAAGGAAATCAGTATGTACAGAAAACACACTATTTCAATTCCTATCACAATGTACCGTATGGAAATGACTATCATGACAGACGTAAAAATAATGAGCACAATTTTCAGCGTACGTTTAATAACAGTCGGTCTTATCAGCAGCAGAATCATCCACAACAACATATTATCATGAATGAACCTGACAATAGGTATCACCACGAACGTAATACGTCAGGAAGAAATAACAGAACAGTACAAATAGTGGAAACGCCACAGCATCCTCCCGAAAATAATAGCACATCAGATAGAATTTGACTAAATACAGTAGAGGTTGCATCTTCCAGTAACGTAAGCAATACTTCAGATACACAGAATCTTGTTCACGAAAATATTATTTGAAACATGCTTTGTTGAATGCACCACTTTTATCCCACCCAGATCTTACTAGAAAATTTTCCATTGCCGACGACAGTTCTAACATCGCTTTGGGTGTACATATTTTTCAGGAAATTGAAGAAGATGGATGTACAGTAATTAAAAACATCTCTTTGGCAAGTCGCATTCTGTCACTTGCTGAACGCAATTATTCTGTCACAGAACTTGAATCATTATGTGTTGTATGGGCATTTACCAGATTTAGGAATTTCCTTTATGGAAGACATACCACCTTTTACACAGACCATAAAGCGATACAGTTTTTACTTTCGGCTAAATTTACACACGACAGATTAAGCAGATGGAAACTTTATTTACAAGAATTTAATTTTACAATTGTTCACATTCCCGGCTCACAAAATATTGTAGCAGACGCACTATCCCGTTCTCTCAGCATCAATCAGCAAGACATCGCAACCAACTTCTGCAAAGCAAATTTCAGCGTCATGTACATTCAACAAGTTGCATTTGAAAATTTCATTTCGTCGTCATTACAAGACATAGCACAAGAGCAGAGTAAAGACAACGTGTGGAAAGAAATTAAACACTTTTGGCAAGATAGGAATAATGTTAACCATTAGAAACCATTACACATGTATGCAATAATATTCTGTTTCGCCACTCTCTTCCTGTCAGCAACAATTGGTTATTATGCATTCCTGACGAACTTGTTAAGAAATTAATCTGGTATACTCATTTAAGTTACGCACATTACGGAGCCAGAAAATGTTTTCTTATACTGAAACAGAACTGTTATTTTGCCAACATGGAGAAACGTATACGAGTTTTAGCGTCATGTAAAATCTGCCAGAAAGCTAAATCAGACACGACTTCATATATTCCTCAATTACATCCTATTGTACCTGTTAAATGGCCGCTGTAGACATTTTTGGTCCGATTCCCAGAACTAATAGAGGTTTTTGCTACATCTTTGTCGCTGTTGAACTCACTTCAAAATTTGTTACCTTCACTCCGTTAGGCAAAGCTACCGCTAAAACTGTTTCGAAAGCATTTGTAAAACATTTTTATTTCATGTAGGGCATGTGTTGAAAGTAATTTCCGACAATGGACCACAGTTTCGATCTGCTATATGGACACGTATGTTGCGAGCTAGAAACATTTCTCCGATCTATATATCCAGGTACCATACTTCTTCGAACCCTTGTGAACGATTAATGAAAGAAATTGGTAAACTGTGTAGAATATACTGCCATAAAAGACATATTGATTGGGACACATACATACTCTCATTCCAGGATGTAATTAATTCCATACCAAATGAATCCACTATGCTATCTCCGTCTGTTATACTGAAAAATGTTGAATCACATAACAAAATTAAAGAATTAATAAACTTTCCTACATCTCATCGACTACGACACCATGAAATAATTGACATTGCGCTGAACAACATCAAACGTGCCGCAGAGCGCCTGAGAAGACAACAAAAACAGGTTTGTATACGCCGTGACTTTCACGTTGGACAGAAGATATTAGTACGTACACACTATTTATCCAACAAAATAAAAGGTAGGTGCAGTAAATTTGAATTTCTATACGCAGGTCCATATCGGATTCGCAGCATTCCTCACCCCAAAGTTGTACACGTCGAAACTCTGAGAACCAGAAAATCCAAAGGAAACCACCACATATCGAATATTAAACCTTTTATTGAATGAAGACACTTCATGATTTAACATGCTGTAGTGCCATTTCCTAATTTTTATGACCACTTACACAATTATATTCATGTGAATACTTACTGATGATTATTGCATTTTTTTTCTTGGCAAGTGCCCGGCAAGGTGGAGCTAGCAGGTCGCTTTTCTTGTCGTACACATTAGACCGTGCACATTTTTCCAAATAAACTTACACTTTTTATGACCACTTATGCAATTATATTTATGTGACTACTTACTGACGATTATCGTATTTTTCTTGGCAAGTGCCCGGAGAGGTAAGCTTAGCTGGTCGCTCTTCTTGTCGTTACACCTCAGACCGTGCATATTTTTCCAGATAAACTTACGTATCTTATGAATAATTATGCAATTCTATCTAGTGACATATTAATTTTATTAAATTCTCTCTCCATTATAGTCTACAATTGTCGCCTCTATTAACTACACAACATACAAGCTGAACACAAAGAAGGTCACATTTCCTGTCGTTATATATCAGACCGTGCATATTTTCCTTTTTTCATGTATGTATGATTGTTTTCATGTTTTGTTTGTATGCACTATGTAATCTTTAAGATATAACAAACACCAGTTGACTTTGACATTTTGCGTTAAGATATCTCAACATCGTGACTATTTTACACTTTTTTTTGCGGCTACATTGTGAAACTCTGTGTACATTTTTGCACCTGCACACTGTGTATGTTTTTGACATATTACGTTTTCTGTCATGCTATGCTGTATGCTCAATTATGTTATTATAAACCAGTTTTTATTTAGTGGGTATATGATTTAAATGCAAGACATTAATCTTTGTTCATCATTGTCAGAAAGAAATAACGTGTAAAAGAAATAAATTAAACAGAAATGGGAATTTCACCTTCGGAATGAACGAAAGAAAATGCAATACCTCGTCACGAAGAGTAAATGGATCAGAATTAACAAGCATTAACAAGAATATACTATACACATCGTAGAATAGCAGTCTTAACTAATTTTTTCTTTCAGAATACGAGGCGATTGATGCAGGCTGTCAGACAGAACTATACATCTTAGTTTTAGTGATGAAATATGCTAGAAATAAGGAATAGTTGTATAATGAATAATGAAGTGACTTTTTTGCAGATGATAATGAATGGTGATGAATAATGATGAAGAATATGCTAATATGGATAATGAAGTTTTTCTTTACAGGTGAGTTAATGGAGTTATGATGATATGGATAATGAAGTTTTTCTTTACAGATGAGGATAATGTTGAAGTTTATGTATTTATGCTATGTAGTTATTTAAGTATGCGTTGCAGTTCGTTTTGACAGCATGTCTTATGTCGCATGGTATGATGACTGAAGGTATTGGAAAGGACAGCTAGAGAACATACATAATTTATACACATTTCTCTACCTGTTAATTCAAAGTTCACTACTTTTCAGCATAATATGCGTTTCTTCTTTCAGTTTAATAATCCATTTTGTATTTTTTGCAGGAGAAATTATTCATGAAATTAATGTGCTATAAGCAGTTGGTTATTAAACCTGTGTCATTTATGAATGTGATCACATATACTCTACTTGTTTCATAACCTTTCTACAGCTGTCTCATGACGAATGACGTTACACATCTTCATTTGCAGCAATAACTCAAAAGCAAATATTGTTATGCCCGAGTAATTAATTAACGAGCTCAACGCAATGCATTGCTAGCACAAAAAAGGGAGTTCTGAGTAATTCTGAGTAATGTTTCTAGTCACAGACATTGAATAATAGTTATAGTATGTTACATTTTCAATATGTCCTATGTCACTGGAATGATCAGTTCTGAGTAATATGTCATTTGAATGATGAAATCTGAGTAATACTGAATAATGTTTTCTAGTCACAGACATTTTCAATATGTTCTATGTCACTGGAATGATCAGTTCTGAGAAATACTGAATGATATTTTGTAATAATGCATAAATACTATGCCCATAATTTCTGTAAGTAATATTTTGTTATACTCTATTAATGCTATGCCAATAATTGACTCTCATTTTGAATGACAACTTCTGAATAATACTGAATAAGGTTTTATAAAAATATAAGAATACTTAGTAACTGGCCAATGAGTGCCAATGATTACTATAACTAAGTGAATTATGTTAATATTATGCCATTCATTAGCTCCTGTTATGAATGATAACTTCTGATGGTTTCTAACTGGCCAATGAGTGCCAATGTTCTCTGTAAACAGATAATCTCTGAACATTATTCTGTAATACTTCATACATGGTACAGAAATGTTCAGTAATTGGTCGATGAGTGCCACCAATTACTCAAATCAGTTGTTGGACTAGTGTAATTCTCAATGAAGACTAGTATGTGACTTAATGTCCTTCACCTTATGACCTAATTACCAGAAATTACTGCAATATCCGTTTGTCCTGTCTGTCCTCATGATCATGGAGCACTATATTTGGTTTTTGCACTAATTCTACGTTGGTGTACTTTACAAGAACGTGGTGTTGACACGACATGCTGTCCACCACCTTGAGCGATGGAGATGTTATTATGGTTCCACTGTTTGGTGTGCCTAGTGTACTACCAAAATGATAGCATGGAATATTATTACGACATTTCAGTGTCTTGGCAACACTGATTAATACTTCAAGGAAAAGAACTTCAGATTGTCTCACTTGGTGTTGTGCTTCTGTAGAAAGATATGGACTTTCAGTGCAGCTGCGTGCAACCTAAAGTGCTACAACCATGACGCAATCCTTTCCATTCCTTTCATAGTTCTTGTAAAATGGTAAACACTTATACAATGCGTTTAAATTCTTCTAAAATGATAAAGACATATACAGTGCGTGTGCAATTCATTTTCATTTGTTAATATGATCAGTTGTTCTAAATATGCTAAAGACTTATACAGTGCGTGTGCACTTTATTTCACTCTATGATATGTTATGTAAAAATGCTAAAGACTTCTACAGTGCGTGTGCACTTTATTTCACTCCTTGATATGTTTATTTGTTGTAAATATGCTAAAGAGTTTTACAGTGCATGTGCACTTATACCATTTGTTAATATGATTTGTACTCATTGCCTATACATTTGTGATTTCCTGATATGTTCACTGCTACAGTGCGTGTGCACTTTTGCCATTTGTTAATATGTTTTGTACTCATTGTGTATACATTTTGTCATTGCCTGATATGTTCAGTACTCTGTACATGTGCACTATATTTTATTTCATGTTCTGCACCTATATATATGTATATATTCTGTGATTGTAAAGTTAGTTAATTAAGAAAAATTTGTTGCTCATGGCAAGTCCAATTGACTCACCATCGCTGCCAAATTTTTGCCCCCAGTGGAGGGTTATGTAAGACGTATGCGTTGCCGGCGATGGGCGAGGCATGACAGAGTCTCTGAGCAGAGAGTAGTATGTCGTTAGTTGTTGCTTGTCGCTAGTCTGCGCTTGTCTGCGCGAGTCGACAGTAGTCTTGAGTAGTCTGCGTGAGTCGGCGGGAGTCGGCGCGTGTCGGCTGTGTGCTCTGCTCGGGACTCTTGTCAGGACTCTGGAGGATGAGTATTGTTGTAGAAGGTAAAGAAGCAGCCTTGCACATATCTAATAATGTATGTTAATTGTCATTTAATTTGTTCCAAAAAAATGCGCCAATAATAATTTTTACGATACAAAGTAACTTTTTTTAAAGAAAAGCATTCATTTCAATTTAAAGAATAATTCCAATGCATGATCATTCCCTCCAAGATTAAAAAAAAAAAAATGTACGCCAGCGTTGCACAAAGCTGTGTCAAAAAAATTTCTACATAAGAGCAGATATATTAGCAGTTTTTTATTGAGGTAAGAATTTTTGCTTTTTTATTCAGAATAGAGGGCCGAAGGGCAGCGCTGTTGTCCTCATAAAATTTACCAGGTTACTAATTTTTTTATTATTATTTCCGGATTTACGAATTGAATTTTGAGGTTACATTAAATGTGAATGCATTTCTGCACACAGATTATAAATGGGAGACAATTTTGTTCAGAGGTTACATTAAAATCAATTTTGTTCGGAGGTTACAATATTTAAAATTCATTTAATTATTATTGTTTCTGTTGGGAGGTTACATTTGGTTCATGGTCCACTGTCATTATTATTTTTCTGTTGGGAGGTTGCATTTGGTTCATGGTCCATTTTCACTATTATTTTTCTGTGGCGAGGTTAAAATACAAACAAATTTTATGTGCATTTCAAGTAGTATGGCCAGCATTTGCACACTGCTGGTCCTGTAGGTAGTAGACTTATATTTTTTTTTTATGAGAGGCCAAAATATATTGCGTTACTCTTGCTGTTTTAGAGGGAAGACAATTTAATTTATTTACTACGTTCAGATTTGAACAGAGCCAGATGGTTCAGTGCCTAAGGGTCTGAGTGTATTTTTCAGTGACTGTATTTCTTTATAGGTATTGGGAGTTGCATTGCCCAGTCGACTGGAGTAAAGGTTTGCTAACAGTAACACAGAGTAAACACACCATTTGCAGTTACAACACACCACCCAACAAATCGGGTTCTGTATCCCTTCCACAGTTCATATATTGATTCAATGTAATCCTAAAGTTTATTATTTCATTTTATAGATGAACCTTACACTTGGCGACAGCTCTCTCTGCCAGTCCTTCGTTTTGTGAATTCTTTGATTATAAAATAGTCAGATATACATATATATTATGTTCCATCAACCACTTTGCAGCAATAATAGTAGTTAGATTTTATGGCACAACGCAAGTTACTAAGTTGTCCAACATTTTTCTACAGTTCATCTGCATTCTTATGCGGCGTCTTGTTTTTGTTTTATTTTCATTATTTTGAGTATTGAATTTTTGTCTTTGGATTTGCACCCTTATGTGATTTACCATGCCGCGCAAAACTGTTGAGGTTCCGGCGCGGAATCTCACAGTTAAAAAAACCGAAACAGACGATCTTCCTATTATTGAACACAATGTAGAGAATGAGAGTGACCTCTCTGCGGCGCAACAGTTGCAAAGCACCACAGACAACGTGAGTTTTTTTTTTGGTCAGTCTACTGACTGGTTTGATGCGGCCCGCCACGAATTCCTTTCCTGTGCTAACCTCTTCATCTCAGAGTAGCACTTGCAACCTACATCCTCAATTATTTGCTTGACGTATTCCAATCTCTGTCTTCCTCTACACTTTTTGCCCTCTACAGCTCCCTCTAGTACAATGGAAGTCATTCCCTCATGTCTTAGCAGATGTCCTATCATCCTGTCCCTTCTCCTTATCAGTGTTTTCCACATATTCCTTTCCTCTCCGATTCTGCGTAGAACCTCGTCATTCCTTACCTTATCAGTCCACCTAATTTTCAACATTCGTTTATAGCACCACATCTCAAATGCTTCGATTCTCTTCTGTTCCGGTTTTCCCACAGTCCATGTTTCACTACCATACAATGCTGTACTCCAGACGTACATCCTCAGAAATTTCTTCCTCAAATTAAGGCCGGTATTTGATATTAGTAGACTTCTCTTGGCCAGAAATGCCTTTTTTGCCATAGCGAGTCTGCTTTTGATGTCCTCCTTGCTCCGTCCGTCATTGGTTATTTTACTGCCTAGGTAGCAGAATTCCTTAACTTCATTGACTTCGTGACCATCAATCCTGATGTTAAGTTTCTCGCTGTTCTCATTTCTACTACTTCTCATTACCTTCGTCTTTCTCCGATTTACTCTCAAACCATACTGTGCACTCATTAGACTGTTCATTCCGTTCAGCAGATCATTTGATTCTTCTTCACTTTCACTCAGGATAGCAATGTCATCAGCGAATCGTATCATTGTTATTCTTTCACCTTGCATTTTAATTCCACTCCTGAACCTTTCTTTTATTTCAATCATTGCTTCCTCGATGTACAGATTGAAGAGTAGGGACGAAAGGCTACAGCCTTGACTTACACCCTTCTTAACACGAGCACTTCGTTCTTGATCGTCCACTCTAAATATTCCTTCTTGGTTGTTGTACATATTGTATATGACCCGTCTCTCCCTATAGCTTAACCCTACTTTTTTCAGAATCTCGGACAGCTTGCACCATATTATGTTGTCGAACACTTTCTCCAGGTCGACAAAACCTATGAAAGTGTCTTGATTTTTCTTTAGCCTTGCTTCCATTATTAGCCGTAACGTCAGAATTGCCTCTCTCGTCCCTTTACTTTTCCTAAAGCCAAACTGATCGTCACCTAGCGCATTCTCAATTTTCTTTTCCATTCTTCTGTATATTATTCTTGTGAGCAGCTTCGATGCATGAGCTGTTAAGCTGATTGTGCGATAATTCTCGCACTTGTCAGCTCTTGCCGTCTTCGGAATTGTGTGGATGATGCTTTTCCGAAAGTCAGATGGTATGTCGCCAGACTCATATATTCTACACACCACAATCTGTTACTGATAAATCAGATATATGTACAGTATTTAACAACCATTTTCTGAGCATTGCTGGTGAATTAAATAAAAATTTAGTATCTACAGGAAATCATATAAATTTCTTAGCAAATGCCTTTCCGAGATTGACGTCTGAAATACTCCTCTGTGATACAGACAAGAGGGAGGTTGAGACAATAATCAAATCACTGAAGACTAAGGACTTTCATGGTTATGATGGAGTGTCCAGTAGAATATTAAAGTACTGTGCTGCACATGTTATCCCTGTATTTAGCCATATTTGTAATTTTTCCTTTAGGGATGGTCAATTTCCTGAGCCATTAAAGTACTCAGTAGTAAAGCCGCTTTATAAAAAGGGAGAAAGGGATAATGTAGATAATTTTATACCTTCTTCTGTGCCATCAGTGTTTGCAAAAGTTATCGAAAAGGCTGTGTATGTAAGGTTAATTGATCATTTTATATCACACGATTTGCTATCAAATGTACAGTTGGGCTTTAGAAGTCGTTTGACAACTGAAAATGCTATATTCTCTTTTCACTGTGAGGTACTGGATGGGCTAAACAAAAAGTTTCGAACGCTTGGCGTATTTTTTGATTTAACAAAGGCATTTGTTGTGTTGATCACACAATATTGCTCCAGAAGTTGGACCATTACGGTATAAGGGGAGTAGCTCACAATTGGTTCAACTCTTACTTTAGCAACACGCAGCAAAAGGTCATTATTCACAATGTTGATAACGGCTGTGATGTGGGATCTGAGTGGGGTACTCTCAAGTGGGGGGTGCCCCAGGGATCAGTGTTGGGGCCACTCCTGTTCCTTGTTTATATAAATGATATGCCCTCTTGTATTATGGGTAACTCTAAAATATTTCTGTTTGCTGATGACACTAGCTTGGTAGTAAAGGATGTTGTGTGCAACATTGACTCGGTTTCAAGTAGAGCAGTACATGACCTCAGTTCAAGGCTTGTAGAAAATAAAGTAACATTAAATCACAGTAAGACTCAGTTTTTACAGTTCCTAACACACAATTCAACAAAACCTGACGTTTTAATCTCACAGAACGGGCATATGATTAGAGAAACTGAACAGTTCAAATTCCTAGGTGTTCAGATAGATAGTAAACTGTCGTGGAAAGCCCATGTTCAGGATCTTGTTCAAAGACTGTAACATCCCCACAAGAATATTCGAAAGACAATACTTAATAGAAATGGAACCAAGCGTAACCTTCCCGCAAGAATATTAATGACAAAGACAATTAAACAAATTTAGCAATCTGACTCAAGTACAAATTCCCATTAAATAATGAACGCTAATCCCATGATAATGAAACTGTAATGATAACCTAAACTCAATTCAACCGAAAAGTCGGTGTTTGCCCTGTGCGAAACGAGAATAAATTTCTTACCTTAGTGAAACTGCATGTCAAAATTCTGCTCTTATTGTTCTCTGGGGCTTGCACGAATAGCATTGGAAGTACCTTTTGAAAATCTTTGTTAAAAGGAAATGGAAGGAAATTTGAATGATTGTCTCTAAAATTGCTTTTAAATCAAAATTATTATTGGGGGGGATTTTTGAAAGTTAAATTACAATGAGTGTTCGTTACATTATGTGATGAGCGCAAAGCTGCATGATTATTTATTTAAATAAATTATACCTCGTCCTGAATCTCGACCATTGCGATGCCGACGCCCGCCGACTGCTCTCCGCTACTGCTAGCAACCGACTCCAAGCACTACTGAGGACTGACTACTGCAGACTGACTGACTGCTCGCTACTGCGAGTCGAGCGCAACTGCTCTGGTCAGAGATTCTACAATGTCTCAGCATCGCTGCCGCACAACATACGTGTTTCATAACCCTCCACTGGGGGGGCAAAAATTTGGCAGCGATGGTGAGTCATTTGGACTTGCCATCGTAACAAATTTTTCTTTTAATTAATTAACATTTACAAAATATTTAGATGTATCACATGAATTAAATGTTGTGCGCATGCACCGATTACAAAACATTACAGACAAGACAAAATATAAGTACAAAACAAATCAGGAAAAATATATATACAAATTATTTGACAGATAATAAAATGCACACACACTGAAAAATTCTTTAGCAGTTTCATAACAAAAAAAAAAAAAAATCATGTTGACAAGTGTCATGAGTGCACATGCACTGCAGTGGAGAACATATCAGTAAAAAAAAACGAAATGTATATACAATGAGTAACAAGTGACATAAATCATAAAAGGTATACAGAATGAACACAAATCATATCGAAAATTGAGAAGAGTGCACAGGCACTGTAGTTCAGTTGAAAACATATTCACATAAGTGCACATGCACTGAAAAGCTTTTGAACATTTTCATAACAAATAAACACAAGGATAAATAATCATCAAATCCCAAAAAGTATATACAATAGAGATGACAAGAGTGCACACATACTGCACTTCAAAACAATTGAAAATGTCTTTAGTATTTTGACAACAAATGGCAAAAATCATGTCGACAAGTGACACAAGTGTACTCGCACTAGAGTTCAACAAATCGAGAAAAAATGTATATGCCATGAACATAAATGGTGTTAGTAAAAAAATGATTTTCACTATTAGGATAGGAAAGGAAGTATTGCATCATGGTTGTAGCACTTTAGTTTGCACATAGCTGCACTGAAAGTCCATATCTTTCCACAGAATCACAACTAAGTGATACAATCTGCAGTTCCGTTCCCAGAAGTATTTATCAGCGTATCAAGACAGTGAAACGTCGTAGTAGTATTCCATACTATCATTTGGCAGTATACCAGGTACACCAAACAGTGGGACCAGAATAACGTCTTCATCGCTTACGGTGGTGGACAGCATGTCGTGTCAACACCACGCTCTTAAGAGGCGGCACACAGTGCTCCATAACAAAGTCTTGATTAGTGATTACATAAGTAGTTTCTTCGCCTACAGTGGTGGACAGCATGTCGTGTCAACACCACGCTTTTAAGAGGCGGCACACCAACGTAGAATTAGTGCAAAAACCAAATATAGTGCTCCATGATAATGAGGATGGACAAGACAAATGGATGTTACAATAATTTCAGGTAGTTAGGTCAGAAGGTGAAGGACATTAACTAACACACAAGTCTTGATTAGTGATTACATAAGTAGTTTGCGGTATCCATACTCTAGTCATTGAACATTTCTGTACCATGTATTTTAATATTACAGAACATGTTCATAAAAAGTCTTAATTATAGGCACTCAGTGGCCAGCAAGTATTGAATAGTATAAAACATTAGTCATCATTCAGTATTATTCATATCATTAAGAAATCATTATTAGAAAAACCAGTTAATTACAGTCATAGCATTAATAAGCATGGGCATTATAAGTTACATTAATTATGGGCACTCAGTGGCCAGCAAGTATTGAATAGTATAAAACATTATTCATCATTCAGTATTCTTCATATCATTAAGAAATCATTATTAAAAATCAGTTAATTACAGTCATAGCCTTAATAATCATGGGCATAATAAGTAATTACATTAATTATGGGCACACAGTGGCCAGCAAGTATTGAATAGTATAAAACATTATTCATCATTCAGTATTATTCATATCATTAAGAAATCATTATTAAAAATCAGTTAATTACAGTCATAGCCTTAATAATCATGGGCATAATAAGTAATTACATTAATTATGGGCACACAGTGGCCAGCAAGTATTGAATAGTATAAAACATTATTCATCATTCAGTATTATTCATATCATTAAGAAATCATTATTAGAAAAATCAGTTAATTACAGTCATAGCATTAATAAGCATGGGCATTATAAGTTACATTAATTATGGGCACTCAGTGGCCAGCAAGTATTGAATAGTATAAAACATTATTCATCATTCAGTATTCTTCATATCATTAAGAAATCATTATTAAAAATCAGTTAATTACAGTCATAGCATTAATAAGCATGGGCATTATAAGTTACATTAATTATGGGCACTCAGTGGCCAGCAAGTACTGAATAGTACAAAACATTAGTAGCATTAATAAGCATGGGCATAATAAGTACTCTCATTACAATAGATAGTGGCAATTATGTTTTGGTATCATTAAGAAGTCATTATTCAAGTGACATACTATTCAGAGCTGATCAGTGTTATTCAGAATTATCATAAACTAGTGACATTATCTGGGACTGTTAATACATTTTGTTTTTTTTTTTTTTTTTGCTAGCAATGCATTGCTTTGGGTAATTATAAGGGAAAGCAAGAAGAAATAAGAGAAAAAATTGCTTCTAGGTTGTTCCTATAAATGAAAAGATTGTGTAACGTCATTCGTCATGAGTCAGCTGTAGCAAGGTTATCACATTTATAAATGATAGACACAAGTGGGTAAGAAAAATGCAAGTACTAGAACAGGTATAATAAGTAACAAGTTTAGTAAGTATCATAAAAAGCTTCTCCTGAAAGAAAAATACAAAATGGATTATTGAGCTGAAAGAAGAAACGCAGACTATGCTGAAAAGTAGTGAACTTCGAATTAACAGGTAGTGAAATGTGTATAAAAAATGTGTTCCATAGCTGTCCTTTCCAAAACCTTCAGTCATCCTACTACGCAATATAACACCTGCTGTCAAAGTAAACTGCAACAAATACTTAAATAACTACATAGCATAAATACATAACTTCAACATTATCCTCATCTGTAAAGAAAAACTTCATTATTCATATCATCATAACTCCATCATTATCATCACCTGTAAACAAAAACTTCATTATTCATAGTACCATATTCTTCATCATTATTCATTATCAGCATTCATTATCATCTGCAAAAATCATTTCATTATTCATCACACAACTATTCCTTATCCCTAGCATATTTCATCACTTAAAACTAAAATGTGTAGTTCTGTCTGACAGCTTGCATCAATCGCTTTGTATTCTGAAAGAAAAAATTAGTTAAGACTGCTATTCTGCGATGTGTATAATATATTCTGGTTAATGCTTGTTAATTCTGATCCATTTACTCGTCCTCATTAGCTTATTGCATCTTCTTTCGTTTATTCCATAGGTGAAATTCCCACTTCTGTTTAATTCATTTCCTGTACGCATCATTTATTTCTGAAATTGATGAACAAAGATTAATGTCTTGCATTTAAATCATATACCCATTAAACAGTGACTGGTTAATGGTGACAAAATTAAGCATACAGCATAACATGACAGAAAACGTAATATGTCAAAAGCATAGACAGTGTTCAAAGGCAAAGTGTACAGAGAATATCGTAATGCAGCAGCAAAAAAGGAAAATGTAAAACAGTCATGATGTTGAGATATCACAAGGCAAAATGTCAAAGTCAAATGGTGTGTGTTATACCTTAACTAGTTCACAGTGCATACAAACAAAACATAAAAACAATCGTACATACATAAGAAAGACAAAATGTGACATTCGTTGTGTTCAGCTTATATGTAGTGTAGTTAATAGATGCGATAATTAAAGACTTCAATGGAGAGAGAATTTGATAAAATTAATGCGTCATTATAGAGAATTGCATAATTATTCATAAAATGCGTAAGTTCATCTGAAAAAATGCACGGTCTAGTGTGTAACGACAAGAAGAGCGACCTGCTAACCTTACCTTGCCGGGCACTTGCCAAGAAAAAATACGATAATCATCAATAGGTAGTCACATAAATGTAATTGCATAAGTGGTCACAAAATGTGTAAGTTCATCTGGAAAATATGCACGGTCTGATGTGTAACGACAAGAAAAGCGACCTGCTAACCTTACCTTGCCGGGCACTTGCCAAGAAAAAATACGATAATCATCAATAGGTAGTCACATAAATGTAATTGCATAAGTGGTCACAAAATGTGTAAGTTCATCTGGAAAATATGCACGGTCTGATGTGTAACGACAAGAAGAGCGACCTACTAACCTTACCTTGCCGGGCACTTGCCAAGAAAAAATACGATAATCATCAGTAATTAGTAATGTCAATATAATTGCATAAGTGGTCATAAAATGTGTAAACGGCCTCATAGCATGTTACATCGTAAAGTGGTTTCATTCGATAAAGGGTTTAATGTTTGACACATGATGGTTGCCTTTCGATTTTCTGGTTCTCAGAGTTTCGACGTGTACAACATTGGGGTGAGGAATGCTGCGAATCCGATATGGACCTGCGTATAGAAGTTCAAATTTACTGCACTTACCTTTTAATTTGCTGGATAAATAGTGTGTACGTACTAATATCTTCTGTCCAACGTGAAAATCTCGGTGTCTACAAACCTGTTTTTGCTGTCTTCTCCGGCGCTCTGCGGCACGTTTGATGTTGTTCAGCGCAATGTCAATTATTTCGTGGTGTCGTAATCGACGAGATGTAGGAAATGTTACTAGTTCTTTAATTTTGTTTGGTGGTTCAACGTTTTTCAGTATAACATACGGAGATAGCATAGTGGATTCATTTGGAATGGAATTAATTACATCTTGGAATGATTGTATGTGTGTGTCCCAATTAACATGTCTTTTGTGGCAGTATATTCTACACAGTTTACCAATTTCTTTCATTAATCGTTCACAAGGGTTCGAAGAAGCGTGGTACTTGGATATATATATCGGAGAAATGTTTCTAGCTCGTAACATGCGTGTCCATACGACAGAGCGAAATTGTGATCCATTATCTGAAATTACTTTCATCACATGCCCTACATGAAATAAGAAATGCTTTACAAATGCTTTCGAAACAGTTTTAGCAGTAGCTTTACGTAACGGAGTGAAAGTAACAAATTTTGAAGTGAGTTCCATAGCGACAAAGATGTAGCAAAAACCTCTGTTAGTTCTCGGAATTGGACCAAAAATGTCTACTGCGGCCATATGTTTTAATTTAATAGGTACAATTGGATATAATGGAGGAATGTGTGAAGTGGTGTCAGACTTAGCTTTCTGGCAAATTTTGCATGACGCTAAAACTCGTCGTATACGTTTTTCCATATTTGTAAAATAACAGTTCTGTCTTAATATAAGAAAACATTTTCTAGCTCCATAATGTGCGTAGCTTAAATGAGTGTACCAAATTAATTTGTTAATCAATTCGTCAGGAATGCATAATAACCAATTGTTGCTGTCTGGATGAGAGCGGCGAAACAGAATGTCATTGCGTACAGTGTAGTGGTTCCTAATCGTAACATTATTCTTGTCTTGCCAAAGGTGTTTAATTTCTTTCCATACATTGTCTTTGCTTTGCTCTCGTGCTATGTCCTGTAATGACGATGAAATAAAATTTTCAAATGCAACTTGCTGAATGTACATAACGCTGAAGTTTGCTTTGCAGAAGTTGGCTGCTACGTCTTGCTGATTGTTGCTGAGAGAACGCGACAGTGCGTCTGCTATAACATTTTGTGTGCCGGGAATGTGAACTATTGTAAAATTAAATTCCTGTAAATAAAGTTTCCATCTGCTCAACCTGTCGTGAGTGAATTTAGCTGAAAGTAAAAATTGAATAGCTCTGTGATCTGTATAGACGGTGGTGTGTCTTCCATAAAGAAAATGCCTAAATCTTGTGAAAGCCCATACAACACATAATGTTTCAAGTTCAGTAACGGAATAATTTCGTTCAGCAGGTGACAAAATGCGGCTTGCAAATGCGATGTTTTTAATTACTATTGAGCCATCTTCTTCAATTTCCTGAAAAATATGTACGCCTAAAGCTGTGTTGGAACTGTCGGTAGCAATGGAAAAATTTCTGGTAAGATCTGGGTGCGATAAAAGTGGTGCATTCAACAAAGCATATTTCAAATAACATTCTCGTGAACAAAATTCTGCGTGTCAATAAGTATTGCTTACGTTACTGGAATAGGCTACCTGTACTGTGTCTGGTCAAATTCTGTCGTACGTGCTGTTATTTACGGGACGATGCTGTGGTATTTTGACTATTTAAACTGTACTATTATTTCTTCCTGACATCTTACGCTATGGATGACACCTATTGTCTGTTTCATTCGTTATAATATGTTGTTGCTGATGTTCTTGCTGCTGAAAGGATCGACTGTTATTAAATGTACGCTGAAAATTGAGCTCATTATTTTTACGTTTGTCATGATAGTCACTTCTATACGGTGCATTTGCGATAGGAATTGAAATAGTGTGTTTCTATACGTAGTTGTTTGTTTGCTGCCGTGAGTTACAATTTGTTGTAGCTGGGACTATACGTGCACGCGGCGAAACATTAAAGCTTGTACATTACATTGTTGGTCAGGAATGCTAAGCGGCTGACTTTCATGCCGTTGTGGTGAAAAACGTCTGTTGTTACCAAAAAAATGCGTTCGCTGTTGCTGCTAATTTTACACATACTGATGATTACGATTTTTATCTGTTACCAAAATTCTCGTGGTTCTCATTTTTGGAGTGCCTAATGAAAATTGTCACATTCGGTAAAATTTTGTCTTATCGGGTTCTCATTACTCATTTTTCTTAATTCTAGGAAGAGCAATAGTTAAAGAGCTGTTTTGATAGATATAAAGGATAGTAGAAGAGAAGGCAGCAGTGCAGAAAACTAAAGATGAAAACAGCACTACTACAGCTCGGGGCCCTATGCTCGCTACGGCACATATTCATTAAAGCGTAATGAATCCCCTGAGGTCAATTACGCACTGCAAATAAAATTTAACTTTTGCGTTGCAGGCAATGGTGGTAAAATTTCAAACACAAATTGCTGTATTCTTGCTAATTCCAGTTTCTGCATTACAAGTAATAGCGGTGAAAGTACAAAAATAAATTGTCTTCTACAGTGCAAATCTTGTATCTGTGCTCTGTCATTATTAATTTCCTTAGATTTTCTTACAAATGCAAATTGCTTATAATCAACATTCTCGTCACTGAATTTGATAACACGTTCAGGTTTGTGTGAGAATCTGTTTCTCTGTGTCATTTCTGAATCTAAGTCCCGTACTCTCTGTTGATTACACAAATTATACGCGTTACGCGAGTCTGGCAAATGTTCGAAAAGTGGTGTCTGCTGTACTGTGTTATTAACCGAAATACTTTTCATCTCTGTGACTTCCTGTTGTAAACTAGACAATTTTCTACGTAAAGTGTTATTAGATGAATCAATCTCATTAATTGTCTGCTGTAAATTTTGAAATTCAGGTGTTTGGTTAAATGAGACCGGTGAAATGTCGTCTGATTTGCTGTCATTAGTACTTTCAATAGCATCAATACGACTGGCCAATTCGTCATATTTTTCAGTCAGTATTTTTGCCTGATCATCGTTTTTAGAATCGGACGCGTTAATCTGTTTTTGCAACTTACGTGTAATTTCGTTCAGATTTTTAACGTCAGCTTTGACGACATCGGAATCCTGTGTTATTTCTAATTCTTCAAATCTGTCTGTCACTGTCTGAATATCTGCTGTGTGTGTATCCGTTTTTGATTTAAGATCAGAAATTTCATCACGTAATTCCGCGTTCAACCGTTCGATGGTATTAATTTTGTCGGACATTGTAACAATATTGTTGTCTACGTATGTTTTTGCTTTCGCAAACATTTTACGTTTGTCTTCCTGTCTCTGAGCAGTGATTGTTTCCATTACTTGACGTTTTACTTTATTTTGATCATCAATAAATTTGCGGAAACGCGTATCACTGTTCTGTATGTGAAGACTAAGACGTTCGTTAATCTGAGTGTTCTGTTGCTCGAATTTCGCGTCAATCTTTTCATCCATTGTGCGCGAAAGTTCTACCGTCATAACTTTAAACTCGTCGCGTAATTGTGTAGCTTTTTCGGAGCATTGTTTAGCGACTGTACTGATTTCGTCTCTGAGTGTTTCTGTTGCAGCTGTTTGCAATTCCCTTAATTCCTGAGCAACAGACTTAATTTCTTCGCTACTTTTTCGCGAACAAGCCTCGATTTCCTCGCGTAACTGTTCCTTAGTGTCATGGCACTGCGCGGCAACGGCTCTAATTTGTTCACTTAACTGTCTGGAATTGTTATCTAATTTTTCATTTAACTGTCTGGAATTGTTATCTAATTTTTCATTTAACTGTCTGGAATTGTTATCTAATTTTTCATTTAACTGTCTGGAATTGTTATCTAATTTTTCACTCTGTTGTTTGACCTGTTCATTAAGTTGTTTGAGATTTACATTCTGTTGTTTGGACTCTTCACTCTGTTGTTTGTTCTCTTCAAGAATTTGGTTAACTCGTTGCAGCAATAGTGCCATAATTGGATCCGATACAGAATTAGCATTTCTATTCTCTGTGCTATTTAATGGAGGATCTCGAATTGTTTCACTTTCTGCAACCATTTGGTTATTCTGAGATTTGTAAAAAGGTTTCTCAGTCGGATATACATTGTCACTCACTATTTCGGAATTAAATAAATCCGGCGTACTTTCTGTGTCCCGTTCATTTTCATTTGAAATATTTGCCTGAACGTTACTTGAATCTAGTAAACCGGTTGTGTTAGGTTGGGCAGCGCTCATTACAATAGAGCGTCCCGCGTCATCGATTGTCAAATCAACAGAGGACATAACCGAGTTCGTTTGTTCATCATTAAGACAAAAATCATCATTAGAGGTGACTGGAACGCACTGATTGTCGGTGAACGCAGGATTGTCATCATTACACTGCGTGTCACAATTACTATCGTTCACGTTGTTTAAGTCGGTAAATTCATTCATAATACCTCGCGATACACTATTCACAGTCTTTCGCGGCATTTTTACAATAGTCACAATTAATCACAAAACAAATAAGCACAATGCAAAAGCAACAAACAAAATACAACAGAGCAACGAATTGCCGATGATCTGAGGAAAGAAAGTCACAAATTAATAAAAGCGTTGCGCCAAATTATAATTATATTTAAGCAATAAGAGCAGATATCTGACTGTTTTTCAAAAGATTCTCACGAAATACGATCCTGGACTGGGTGTCGCCAAGTGTAACATCCCCACAAGAATATTCGAAAGACAATACTTAATAGAAATGGAACCAAGCGTAACCTTCCCGCAAGAATATTAATGACAAAGACAATTAAACAAATTTAGCAATCTGACTCAAGTGCAAGTTCCCATAAAATAATGAACGAGAATCCCATGACAATGAAACTACAGTGATACTCAAAAATCAATTTAACCGAAATGTCGGTCTTTGCCCTGTGCGAATTCAGAATAAATTTCTTACCTTATTAAAACTGCATGTCAAAATTCTGCTCTTATTGTTGGCTGCGGCTTGGAGGAAAAACATTGCAATTGCCCTTTTTTTTTTTTTTTTTTTTTTTTTTTTTTTAAAAAATTTTTGTTAAAGGGAAATGGAGGGAATTTGAATGATTGTTTGTAAATTTGTTTTTAAATCCAAATTATTATTGGGGGCGATTTTTGAAAGTTAAATTACAATGAGTGTTCGTTACATTATGTGATGAGCGCAAAGCTGCATGATTATTTATTTAAATAAATTATACCTCGTCCTGAATCTCGACCATTGCGATGCCGACGCCCGCCGACTGCTCTCCGCTACTGCTAGCAACCGACTCCAAGCACTACTGAGGACTGACTACTGCAGACTGACTGACTGCTCGCTACTGCGAGTCGAGCGCAACTGCTCTGGTCAGAGATTCTACAATGTCTCAGCATCGCTGCCGCACAACATACGTGTTTCAAGACTTAATACTGCTATTTTCACTATTCGAACCGTATCGAAAGTGAGTGATATTTCGACACGTAAATTAGCCTACTTTGTTTATTTTCATTCACTTATGTCGTATGGTGTTATGTTTTGGAGTAACTCGTCCCATTCTAGAAGGATATTTTTGGCTCAGAAATGGGCGGTTCGGGCAGTAAGTGGTGTGAATTCACGAACCTCTTGTCGACCTCTTTTCACGAGTCTGGGTATTTTGACATTGGCCTCTCAATATGTATATTCCTTATTGTCGTTTCTTGTTACCCATATTAGTTTATTTCCAACAATAAGCAGCTTTCACTCGGCTAATACTCGGCAGAAATCAAACCTCCATTTGGATCGGACTTCCTCAACTCTTGTGCAAAAAGGAGTGCAGTATACTGCTACATTCATTTTCAATAAGCTGCCACTCGAATTCAAAAATATTAGCAGCAATCCACGCGCTTTCAAATCGAAACTGAAGAGTTTCCTCATGGGTCACTCCTTCTATTCTGTCGAGGAGTTCCTTGAAAATTAAGATGATTCTCACTGTATTGCTGATAGCATTTGGTTAAACTTATGGACTGATTTTCTTTCTGGTTCATGAACATTTATTTTTATCTGTTATTACTTCTTATGTTGTAAGTTCATGTACTGACACGTTCCATGACCTTGGAGATTTGCTTCTCAATTTGGTCCTACGGAACTTGACATTTAAATAAATAAATAAACCAACGTGAATAGTCGTTTTGTTGCCACTTCCCCAATGAGTTTAGAAATTCTGATGGAATGTTATCTATCCCCTCTGCCTTATTTGACCGTAAGTCCTCAAAGCTCTTTTAAATTCCGATTCTAATACTGGATCCCCTATCTCTTCTAAATCGACTTCGTTTCTTCTTCTATCACATCAGACAAATCTTCACCCTCATAGAGGCTTTCAATGTATTCTTTCCACCTATCTGCTCTCTCCTCTGCATTTAACAGTGGAATTGCCGTTGCACTCTTAATTTTACCACCGTTGCTTTTAATGTCACCAAAGGTTGTTTTGACTTTCCTGTATGCTGAGTCTGTCCTTTCGACAATCATATCTTTCTCGATGTCTTCACATTTTCCTGCAGCCATTACGTCTTAGCTTCCCTGCACTTCCTATTTATTTCATTCCTCAGCGACTTGTATTTCTGTATTCCTGATTTTCACGGAACATGTTTGTACTTCCTCCTTTCATCAATCAACTGAAGTATTTCTTCTGTTACGCATAGTTTCTTCGCAGCTACCTTTTTTGTGCCTATGTTTTCCTTCCCAACTTCTGTGACGGCCCTTTTTAGAGATGTCCATCCCTCTTCAACTGTACTGCCTACTGCGCTATTCCTTATTGCTGTATCTATAGCGTTAGAGAACTTCAAACGTATCTCGTCATTCCTTAGTACTTCCGTATCCCACTTCTTTGCGTATTGATTCTTCCTGACTAATGTCTTGAACTTCAGCCTACTCTTCATCACTATTATATTGTGATCTGAGTCTATATCTGCTCCAGGGTACGCCTTACAATCCAGTATCTGATTTCGGAATCTCTGTCTGACCATGATGTAATCTAATTGAAATCTTCCCGTATCTCCCGGCCTTTTCCTAGTATACCTCCTCCTCTTGTGATTCTTGAACAGGGTATTCGCTATTATTAGCTGAAACTTGTTACAGAACTCAATTAGTCTTTCTCCTCTTTTATTCCTTGTCCCAAGCCCACATTCTCCTGTACCCTTTTCTTCTACTCCTTCCCCTACAACTGCATTCCAGTCGCCCATGAATATTAGATTTTCGTCCCCCTTTACATACTGCATTACCCTTTCAATATCCTCATACACTTTCTGTATCTGTTCATCTTCAGCTTGCGACGTTGGCATGTATACCTGAACTATCGTTGTCGGTGTTGGTCTGCTGTCGATTCTGATTAGAATAACCCGGTCACTGAACTGTTCACAGTAACACACCCTCTGCCCTACCTTCCTATTCATAACGAATCCTACACCTGTTATACCATTTTCTGCTGCTGTTGATATTACCCGATACTCATCTGACCATAAATCCATGTTTTCTTTCCACTTCACTTCACTGACACCTACTATATCTAGATTGAGCCTTTGCATTTCCCTTTTCAGATTTTCTAGTTTCCCTACCACGTTCAAGCTTCTGAAATTCCACGCCCCGACTCGTAGAACGTTATCCTTTCGTTGATTATTCTATCTTTTTCTCATGGTAACCTCCCCCTTGGCAGTCCCCTCCCGGAGATCCGAATGGGGGACTATTCCGGAATCTTTTGCCAATGGAGAGATCATCATGACACTTCTTCAATTACAGGCCACATGTCCTGTGGATACACGTTACGTGTCTTTAATGCAGTGGTTTCCATTGCCTTCTGCATCCTCATGTCGTTGATCATTGCTGATTCTTCCGCCTTTAGGGGCTATTTCCCACCCCTAGGACAAGAGAGTGCCCGGAACCTGTATCCGCTCCTCCGCCCTCTTTGACAAGGCCGTTGGCAGAATGAGGCTGACTTCTTATGCCGGGAGTCTTCGGCTTCCAATGCTGATTATTTATCAAAATTTAGGCAGTGGCGGGGATCGAACCCGGGACGGAAAACATTTTGATTATGAATCAAAGACGCTACCCCTACACCACGGGTGATCCTATGGGAGTTCTGCTTTCCCAAATAATGAACGATTTCCTGACGCTATAATGTCACTCACTAATTTGACTAGTAATCAAACGGTAGGTTGAGGTATTGCGGACGCGGCTGATCTGTACATGGCTGATGTGCACAGTTCAACGAATGAGGTCAGTGATTTACACACGTTGTACACAATTAATTAAATTGCCAATAGTATATCAGAGGAAACAACAGTGGAAAGCACTAAATCTGTTCTTAAGAATCCGACACATTTCATCAACGGCAATTGTGCAGATAATGCAACAAACGAGACGTCCATGGTTGTAGATCATGTCTCCGCACCAGGAAACACAACACAGGTGACACCCGACACAACAGCTGAAAAGAATACGGAATCGATGCTTCAAATTCTCATGCAAATGATAGTTAAACAGAGTAACAAAACTGATCAGTTCAATGAACAATTTTGTAAAAATGATGAACACTTTTCTATCATGCGGCAAGAAATACGAGAAATAAATGTTGACACCACGAATCAGTTACGACGAGAAATACAAGTTTACACCACCTTTCAGTTCTACGAACAATTATCCACCATAAGTGATGAGCTTAAATCGTACACAGGAACGACTGATAACCGTTTCAAACCGGTAGATACACATATTAAGGCCAGTGAAAAACGTCTATGCAATAAAATTGAATTCATAGCCAGCCATTGCGCACAGAATACCAAATCTTTAAGAGAGGATATTAATGCTTTAAGACATCAATATAGAGAAACATGTAAAAAACCTTACAGATGGAATCCCATCAGTTAATGAAAGAATAGATCGACAAGACGCTCGATTAGATTCACGTCTTGAAGTGCACACTGAGACTTCAGAAAAGCAATACAAAGGCTTTATTCGTAAACACACAGAGGAAAACTATCGTTTGTTACAGTGATTAGCAGTACAAAGACAGGAAGTAGAACAGCAATTGCTCACTAGTCTTACAACTCACGCTGACGCTAGTATATCTTTCGTTACAGAGTGGTCAATAGATTAAAACAATCACAGAACCAAATACAGATAGATGCAACTGATTTCCCAATCACTGTTGACACACGATAGCAAAAAGTTGAAGAAAAGTGTACGGATGACATTGCGTCGTTAGGCTCCCGTCTTGAACAAATAGATCTGGTGCAGGACTCTGACACAATTAAAGCCGCTATAAAAAAGATGAACAGAACAACCCCCAAACTACAAAAACAAGTCGACGCTTTGGATTCAAACAATTCTACTTTCTTACGCTCATGGAAAGATGTGATGAGCTATCGGCAAAATTAGAAACACTTGAAAATCAAATCGAAAATAAATCAGACTACACAGTTCCCATTCCCTTCAGCTATTCGCTACATAGGGAAGTTAACAGTTTACGTCAGTAAGTAGACAAAATCAGAAAACTTTTTCCACGCAATCAGTTTCAAACTTACGTACCACATCAAGAGTCACCTACTTCCCAGCCTCACAATAATATGAGCAGACTACAAAGAGTGCGTGACTTTGATACAAGCCAGTCAGTTCTTTTAGGCGGCCGAACCCTCTCAAAATTTACAACATTAAGGATTCAATTATAAAAAATTCATATCTGAAAGGAAATTCAAGGTATTTCGAAATAGCCCCACAGATCTACATCCCCATGACTGGGTGAGGAAATTTTCATTGACCAGTGACACACAAGCTTCGATGTGTATGAGACCCACAGCAAGGCAATGTCACTCCGTCGAAAAGATTCAAAATGCTTTTCTGTCTGCGTATTGGTTGGAAAGGACTCAGTGAGGCATTAAAGACCAACTAATAGTTTACCCAATATTGAACACTCCACCAGTTTTTTGAATATATGGTTCAACAAAATCAGTACCAGACTGGTAGCCAATCTGCACTCATACAGTTTTGCATCTCAAAACTTCCGCGCCGGACAGCAAAAGGAAAGAATTTCATCTCTCAGGGGCTGATAACAATTTAGAAGTTCAGCAATCGGACTACTCTTTTGTCAATAAGAGCTTTAATAACGGCAGTCACGGTAACAACTCATTCGGTTACAACGAGCAATCCTGCCCATTCCACAGCAAGAGAAATAAAAGATTTGGTTCCGATAGCGATTTTCATGGACATGCTAACAAGAGACAACATTTTTATAGCCAGTGTATTCAGCAGCTGCAACTATATCGCAGTTTCGACGCCAACAATCACAGTTTCCAGCCGCAATTCTTGCCGGAGCCCTAGCTGCCCGGAAATATCCAACAGTTCGGGCGACAAGCCCAAACGAAGGTCAATGTGCCATCGCCCAGCTTTGCCAGTACAGCCCAGTCCAGTAATTTTACGCAACCGCAAGGGAGTAACTTCTCCCACAAAAACCAATGGTCACAGTCACATCTAAACGAGAAACAGCAAAGGCATTTTCACCACAAGCATGAAGGAGATAATCAACAATTTAAGCGTAATTTTGGCAACAGAAACTTTCATCACAATCAGCCCCAGTTCATTCTTAATTAACCTAATGTTCGTTTCCATCGACCGCGGCATCCTGCAGACCAAAACAACAGTACAGTACATATAATTGAACTATCACAGGAATCTTCTGCCACCAATCAGCCCACTAGTAATGTATAACTAGAAACTACCGACGCTATTCAATCGGGAAATATGCAATGCGATTCTTCTACTCATAATACCGTTCAGCAAAGCGTCATAACCTTCGGCGACATTAGGGACACATTATTACAAGAGAGACACCAAACTCAAAAGAATATTTCTTATCCCGTTGTTGAAATTAAAATTGGTTTGTATTTATTTTCTGCAGTGATCGATTCTGATTCACCAGTAACGGTGATAAATGAAACAGCCTTTAATAAATGTAACGATGATAGTTTTTACGCAGCATTTCCGCTAAGCAAAACCAATGTAAGAGGAACTGTTTCTGGCAAAGGAGTTGAGATACAAACTGCAGGTATCACATTCTATTCGAACTTTCGGATTGCTCCCCTCCTCACCACTGATATAATAATAGGCATAGATATTCTAATTACATATGATGCGATTACTGATTTTGAGAATTCATATCTGATGCTTAAGAATGGCAAGTAACAAGTAGCCCTGGAGTTTGAAAACACGCTTTCGTCAAGAACACAGTAGTATTTCCCTTGCACTGAATCTCTGAATTTTGCAATTAATACTGCGCAAAAGAAAACTGAGTGTACCCCTCACAGCCCACTGACATACTCAGCAGCCCATTCTGAAAAGTAAAATTTTTCGAACAAACTTGTGTTCGACCTACTATTGTTACGGATTCCTGTGAAACCACACAATATATCACCACTCCGTTGATCTCTTCTTAAGCAGCTACATATAATTATGACAACCTACAGCCAGAACCCAAAATTAACAGCTACAAAAAGATGATGTCCATTACTAAAGAAAATAAAACACAGCAACTTCTTGAAAGTCACATTCAGAATTTAAGAACGGATACAAATGTTATTTTGAGCAAACAGAGTCTTATTATCGACAACAGCTTGCCCAATGTGATGTCACAGCTTGTAAGAACGATGGTCACAACAGTTCGAATTTATTTGAAAAGCCCACTTCTAATTCTAACGGACAGCATATTCACTCTGAATACGTTAGAGAACTACAATTAACAGCAGTTTTCATAAAAAAAAGATTATCTTCTGGCACAGTTGACCTTACACTGTCAAGCAACATTTCTGATATTTCAGATGAAGTTTGTGAAACCGCTCACAGTAATATTTTTAGCACCTCTACAGAAAAGCCTGAGCCACGAAAGCAACGTCGTAGAAAGAATATTCAGAAGACTGGTATGTATGCAGATATCATTTTATGTGAACAGGATTTTATTGTCTACGATCAATCAGTTCTAACTAAAGAGACAGCCCGTCAGGACAATGCCAAACATAGTTCCACACTATTTTCGCAGCAGACTACGCAAGGGGAAGAGAATATTTTATATTGAATTCACCGCTTATTCAATACAGAGCAAAATCTTACAGACTCCGATGTACCGATCCCGCACAGTTATCCTATACAAACTGAAAGCGTGATATTCCTCCAAAGTTACAAATTATTCAAGGTCACGTTCAGTTGGTAATACATCCTCTTGGAACTTAGAGGCCAGGGACCGAGGAAGTGTGTACCTAGGTTGTTGCCATACCGTCCTTGAAACCACCAGCAGTGGCGTGGTCAACAATACCGTCGGGCCGCATAGCGGAACACCACAGCTTACTTCAAAGCCTTGTACCGCTACGCCGAACAAAACAAAACTCGGTTCTGCATACATCGAGCCCATTGACGTCAAAGTTACTTCCTTTTACTCGCAACGCACATTTGATTTAACATCAGTGCAGAGATTCCTTGAGATTAATCGCTAAGACATCAACAGCAAATCAGTAGACAATAAAATAACCACAGCTGTATACCACCAACACCTAACTGTCAAGCATATTTATCTGAAAACATCAACTTACAAAACCAAGCACAAATGTATTCGTCTCAAAATATTGTGGCAAGCCAAACACAGAGCTGGTTCACTTATATTGCGCTATGTAAATACAACATAGCAGATTCTGCCATCACAAAAATAATTTTTTTACGAGTTTGCTTTCTCACGCTGCGACGTTACACACTATTTTGACACATACACTGAATTTGTCTATTTTTTGTCTTTTGTAGCTATGCAACACCTGAATATGTACTGAATAAGTACTGCATTTCAATTTCCATCGAATAGCGATAATGAGAAATTACTGAAATACCAATAAGGTAAGGTTTAGCGCCAAGAAGGCATGTTGTTGTTGTTGTGGTCTTCAGTCCTGATACTGGATTGATGCAGCTCTCCATGCTACTCTATCCAGTGCAAGACTCTTCACCTCCTAGTACCTACTGCAGCCTACATCCTTAATCTGCTTAGTGTATTCATCTCTTGGTCTCCCTCTACGATTTTTACCCTCCACGCTGCCCTCCAGTACCAAATTGGTGATCCCTTTATGCCTCAGAACTTGTCCTACCAACCGATCCGTTCTTCTAGTCAAGTTGTGCCACAAACTTCTCTTCTCCCCAATCCTATTCAATACCTCCTCATTAGTTATGTGATCTACCCATCTAATCTTCAGCATTCTTCTGTAGCACCACATTTCGAAAGCTTCTATTATCTTCTTGTCTAAACTATTTATCGCCCATGTTTCACTTCCATACATGGCTACACTCCATACAAATTCTTTCAGAAACAACTTCCTGACACTTAAATCAATACTCGATGTTAACAAATTTCTTCTTCAGAAACGGTTTCCTTGCCATTGCCAGTCTACATTTTGTATCCTCTCTACTTCGACCATCATCAGTTATATTGCTCCCCAAATAGCAAAACCCCTTTACTACATTAAGTGTCTCATTTCCTAATCTAATTCCCTCAGCATCACCCGATTTAACTCGACTACATTCCATTATCCTCGTTTTGCTTTTGATGATGTTCATCTTATACCCTCCTTTCAAGACACTGTCCATTCCGTTCAACTGCTCTTCCAAGTCCTTTGCTGTCTCTGACAGAATTACAATGTCATCGGCGAACCTCAAAGTTTTTATTTGTCTCCATGGATTTTAATACCTACTTCGAACTTTTCTTTTGTTTCCTTTACTGCTCGCTCAGTATGCAGATTGAATAACATCAGGGATAGGCTGCAACCCTGTCTCCCTCCCTTCCCAACAACTGCTTCCCTTTCATGTCCCTCGACTCTTATAACTGCCATCTGGTTTCTGTACAAATTGTAAATAGCCTTTCGCTCCCTGCCATCTTCAGAATTTGAAAGAGAGTATTCCAGTCAACATTGTCAAAAGCTTTCTCTAAGTCTACAAATGCTAGAAACGTAGGTTTGCCTTTTCTTAATCTAGCTTCTAAAGTAAGTCGTAGGGTCAGTATTGTCTCACCTGTTCCCATATTTCTACGGAATCCAAACTGATCCTCCCCGAGGTCAGTTTCTACCAGTTTTTCCATTCGTCTGTAGAGAATTCGCGTTAGTATTTTGCAGCTGTGACTTATTAAACTGATAGTTCGGTAATTTTCACATCTGTCAACACCTGCTTTATTTGGGATTGGAATTACTATATTCTTCTTGAAATCTGAGGGAATTTCGCCTGTCTCATACATCTTGCTCACTAGTTGGTAGAGTTATGTCAGGACTGGCTCTCCCAATGCTGTCAGTAGTTCTAATGGAATGTTGTCTACTCCTGGGGCCTTGTTTCGACTTAGGTCTTTCAGTGCTCTCTCAACCTCTTCATGTAGTATCATATCTCCCATTTCATCTTCATCTACCTCCTCTTCCATTTCCGTTATATTGTCCTCAAGAATATCGCCCTGTATAGACCCTCTATATACTCCTTCCACCTGTCTGCTTTCCCTTATTTGCTTAGAACTGGCTTTCCAACTGAGCTCTTGATATTCATGCAAGTGGTTCTCTTTTCTCCAAAGGTCTCTTTAATTTTCCTGTAGGCAGTATCTATCTTACCTCTCATGAGATAAGTCTCTACATCCTTACATCTGTCCTCTACCCATCCCTGCTTAGCCATTTTGCACTTCGTGTCGATATCATTTTTGAGACGTTCGTATTCCTTTTTGCCTGCTTCACTTACTGCATTTTTGTATTTTCCCTTTCATCAATTAAATTCAGTATCTCTTCTGTTACCCAAGGATTTCTACTAGCCCTCGTCTTTTTACCTACTTGATCCTCTGCTGCCTTCACTATTTCATTCTTCAAAGCTACCCATTCTTCTTCTATTGTATTTCTTTCCCCCATTCCTGTCAATTGTTCCCTTATGCTGTCCCTGAAACCCTGTACAACCTCTGGTTCTTTCAGTTTATCCAGGTCCTATCTCTTTAATTTCCCACCTTTTTGCAGTTTCTTCAGTTTTACTCTACAGTTGATAACCAATAGATTGTGGTCAGAGTTCACATATGCCCCTGGAAATGTCTTACAATTTAAAACCTGGTTCCTAAATCTCTGTCTTAACATTATATAATCTATCTGAAACCTTTTAGTATCTCCAGGGTTCTTCCATGTATACAGCCTTCTTTCATGATTCTTGAACCAAGTGTTAGCTATGATTAAGTTATGCTCTTTGCCAAATTCTACCAGGCGGCTTCCTCTTTGATTTCTTAGCCCCAATCCATATTCACCTACTACGTTTCCTTCTCTTCGTTTTCCTACTATCGAATTCTAGTTACCCGTGACGATTAAAGTTTCGTCTCCCTTCACTGTCTGAATAATTTATTTTATTTCATCATACATTTCTTCAATTTCTTCGTCGTCTGCAGAGCTAGTTGGCACATAGACTTGTACTACTGTCGTAGGCGTGGGCTTCGTGTCTATCTCGGCCACAACAATGAGTTTGCTGTGCTGTTTGTACTAGCTTACCCGCATTCCTACTGTTTCATTCATTATTAAACCTACTCCTGCATTACCCCTATTTGATTTTGCATTTACAACCCTGTATTCACCTGACCAAAAGTCTTGATCCTCCTGCCACCGAACTTCACTAATTCCCACTACATCTAACTTTAACCTATCCATTTCCCATTTTAAATTTTCTAACCTACCTGCCCGATTAAGGGATCTGACATTCCACGCTCCGATCCGTAGAACGCCAGTTTTCTTTCTCCTGATAACGATGTCTTCCTGAGTAGTCCCCGCCCGGAGATCCGAATGGGGGACTATTTTACCTCCGGAATATTTTACCCAAGAGGACGCCATCATCATTTATCCATACAGTAAAGCTGCATGCCCTCGGGAAAAATTACGGCCGTAGTTTCCCCTTGCTTTCAGCCGTTCGCAGTACCAGCACAGAAAGGCCGTTTTTGTTAGTGTTACAAGCCCAGGTCAGTCAATCATCCAGACTGTTGCCCCTTCAACTACTGAAAAGACTGCTGCCCCTCTTCAGGAACCACACGTGTGTCTGGCCTCTCAACAGATACCCCTCCGTTGTGGTTGCACCTACGTTATGGCTATATGTATCGCTGAGGCACGCAAGCCTCCCCACCAACGGCAAGGTGGAGGAGGAAGAAGTCATACACGTGCGTAATTCAGCAGCAAGAAATTCAGAAGAAAATTTTACGGCATTTATTCTACGAAATTTCTACTTAACCAGCTACGTTATTTACAATACAGATATGCATCAAACTTGACGACGTAAATTATTTCTTGAGTTCGTCGTGTTGCAGTCTGCACTACTGTTATTTGTATTTTTGTTAACGTCTTTCAACTAGGTATGAAATTTTATTGCTATTTTTCAAGAACTCTGTTAATTGACAATTTTTTTTACAGATATGCGTATTCATATTGCCAGCTTTTATATATTCTTATTCTGATTTACATATGAGTGTATTCTATTGGTACCTTCTTTCCACGTTTCCTTATTACTCAGCATTTTATTGGTCGACGAAGTACCTGATAAGGAGAATCTTGCAGGTCGGTTCTCTTATCGTAAATTTTTGGCTTGCACATTTTTCTGTTTTCATACGTTTGTACATGGAAACAACAACTCAGTGAGTCACATCCCTGACCACTGCAAACTGTAACGCAAACTTTTCTTTCATTATAAGAATTTATGTCCTTCTCTATAGTGTATCTATATATATTATGTTCATTTATTTCTGATGCTATGTTGTCTTTGCTGATACCATGAAATGTGCCATTTTGTGATGCAATGCTGCTTCAGTTTGCTATTATTGCACACCCTACGCAAGATAGTATTACTCCTGTCATTTGAATTATTATTACATTTTTATTAGGTTAGTCATTCTTTGAACCTTACCATTTATGCCCAGTCGCGGAATTTGCTATATCTCTTGTATTTCATGATGTCACTAGTTTACTTCCTTTCGTCTATGAAGGAGAAGCACATGGAAGTACAGGAAATGCAATACATAGAATTCACGACATAAACAATTTATATGGAATACGAAACACCATTATCCCTACTCACACTGTTTCCTGGCAGGCCTTTTACAAAGATTTTCCTCTTAGTGCAGTAGGTAAATTAGGCAGATTGCCTATAAGTTAGGTATAAGAGTATTGTTTGATGAATGTTCATGCCCTGAGCTGTACCAATTGTTTGGGATAATGATGGAATATTGATGTTTAATGAGTGTTCATGCCATGACTGAACTTCGATGATGAGTATTATATTGATATACTGATGATTTTCCTTAATGGTTTTCTACGATGTTAATATGTATTTTGTGTAAGTTGTGTCCTTTCTAGGAAAATCTGTCTAGCCTTCTACCAGATAATTGGAGAATGTTGTGGGAGACTGTCACAGAAGCTTTACACCTAAAAAAACTTTTCTTTTCACCATTCCTTATGAGATTTGTTATGGTACTGCCTTCTTATGTTAGCATGCATGACTGCCTTTCTTTGTTTTCAGGTTAATAATCACATTTACACGTTTCACTATTTCGGCAGTTCACCGTCATCTTTATATCTTTATCTCTTGATTTACCATGATATGTTGAAAAAATGGCTCTGAGCACTATGCGACTCAACTTCTGAGGTCATCAGTCGCCTAGAACTTAGAACTAATTAAACCTGAGTAACCTAAGGACATCACACACATCCATGCCCGAGGCAGGATTCGAACCTGCGACCGTAGCGGTCGCTCGGTTCTAGACTGAAGCGCCTAGAACCGCACGGCCACTCTGGCCGGCCTGATATGTTAACTTTACCTACTTACTAAGCTATATTGCACTTAGTACTCCCGTCTTTATGCTTGCATATACTATAATAATAATTTTTTCTTTGCTTTGGCCATAGCAGTTCTTGACTCAAGACGAATGATGATTGACTTTTTATGATTTTCTTTACAGATAAAGTGCACTGACCTTATCAAGGATTCCAGCATCCTCCACTTAAATATGTTCATTGTTAGACATATACGTAATTTAATACATAGTTTTATGAAGGCCTGCGGGTGCTATACAACCTCGAAATATTCTGTCTTTCCTCAAATGCTACCATACTTAGGTTCTATTATTCTATTTGTCTAATAGATATTTATACAGGCCATTCAAAGCCGTACTGTTATATAATACTGCTATTTATGCTCTTTGTTCTTGTAAAAACTATCTCGAGTTACCCATTCTTATTATGAACTATTCAAAGCCCTGTGATTGCCATATAAAGTTATAGGTAAATGATATTTTATGATACTTTCTCAGCCTTGAGGTTTATGCTATATAATACTAGGCCACTTTCAGCCACAAACATATTTTCTGTTACCTTTTAGTAACTAAGATCAGCATTTATGTATGTACAAAGGCCACTGTGAGCCTCAATGACAATTTTTCTCACCTTTTAGATATTAAGGTCAGGAATAATTTTTTTGCAAAACATGGCCACTTTGAGCCACAGATACAATTTATGTAACATTTTGTAGGTACTAAGATCAGCATTTATGTATATAGAAAGGTATCTTGACAACTGTGATTGACTATTTTCTATTCAATTTTTTTAGTTATTATGATTTGCCTGTATTCTAAGTACAAGGCCACCTGGAGCCATTCAGTTCTTTATTGTTTTGTTACGTTTCTTATGTAATTATACCACAATATTTCATACACAAGGCCACTGAGAGATACAGTATAATGCTGGGATCAGTGATGTTCTGTGTAATGTTTGATTATTCCACATCTAATTATCTTATTCAGATTGCACCTCTAATTTTGGGTATTCACTCTGATGTAAAGCATTGTTGCTTCATCCAGTCTGTAATTTCATTAGGATACTGAATTTTTTCCTATTAGATAAACTACTCGAAGTCGCCATAGGTAGAAATGCTCATAATCCACTACCTTAAATTAGCTCCTTTTTTGTACCTTCCATTATCCAGTCTCCTACCTCTGTTCATGGCATTGGAGTAATTTACTACTGGTATTCATACTTCAATGTAAGTGAATGTTTGTTGTTTGGATTTCAGAAGAATCTCTACTATGAAAAAAAGTGATGATGATGGTCAACACGTTACTGATATTACGGCCGTCACCAACTACGGTTGTTGGAAATCTGTTGCCGAATACCTCTTGCGTGTTTGTATCTGACTGAGGAAAATAGTATGGAGTTCAGATATCTTGGTACACTGAATGCAATCCACATGGGTCACTATTAGTTTTTGAACCTGCACAAAAAAGAACGATATGGACTTTATGATGCAGTCACTTCAAGATGCTGCTAGGCTTTAGCCATGACGCATCCTTTCCCTTGCCCAATCCTATACCATTATATACCATCATCTTGACGATTAGGAATCTATACTGATTCTGATTTACATGATTTATTTGTCAGCAACATTATTTACGAGACAATTTACTCAGATTATAACCAGATTATGACTTATACTAGTGCACCTGAGCAATATAAGTTCTTTCGTGTTTAATGATGTAGAGTTAGATAAATTTACCACACGTTTTTTTGTACAAGGTACTTCCAAAGATGTGTCAAATTTGTTAAACCTCACTGGAGGGTTGTGAAAGGAGTATACTGGGGCAGTCTTGTATGTGGCACAAGAATAAGATAAGAATACTAATAAATTCAACTAGTATACTATAAACAATCAATGTCTCTGATAGGCTCGATAATGTGGATCGCTGACTGTGCGCGATCACAGAGCCAAAGATACTGTACTGCTTTGTGGGAGTATGAGAGCGCTGGGCTTACAGTTGTAGGTAGCTGTCTGTGAGGGAAAGACGATGGAGTAGGCAGTTGTTGTGATGTGTTGTGTGAAGCCATCAAGAATTAAATTAATTTAGGTATGTCAGTTTTGCTGAACATGGAAGCAGAAGTATTCATGAAACTAAGGTAAAGATATTAAATAATTATGATTTATGTTTTTGCCAGCGCGTTAGTATAGATAAGCTGGCTGATGATTTGTAATTGTTGAGCAACCCCAGAATGAATGTAAACGGTTTTTATCAAAAGGCTAGTTAGATGTTTGATTTTTGTACTGATTTTAAGATTTGTTAACAGAGCTAAGTGTAATTGGATAATTTTCATTTGTGTTGGATTAATGAAGTTAGATAATACTTACAAACTTTACTTGCAATATAATTTTGCAAAAAAAAACCTGAGTGTTAGTAATTCACCATGATCAGTACCGCCTCCCTGCCTAGGTCATATTTTCTTAAAGAAGTAGGATTCTCTTAATGTTCTCATTTGTCATCCAAATAAATTTCATGAGCATTTCAAGTAATATGGCCAGTATTGCACACTGTTGAGCCTATAGTTAGCATATTTATGTATTTTTATGAGAGATCTGAATATATCGTGTTACTCCGTTGCTGCTTTAGAGGTAAGAAAATTTAATTTATTTGCTATGTGCACAGGGACCAAAGTTATCAGTTTTGAACAGGGCCAGATGATTCAGTGCCCAAGGGGATGAATATATTTTTAAGTGACTGTATTTCTTTATTGGTATTGGCAGTTGCATTGCCCAATCGATTAGTGTGAAGTTTTGCTACGAATAATACAGAGTAAGCACACCATTTGCAGTTAAAACACGCCACACGACAATTCGAGCTCTGTATCCATTCCACGGTTCTTACATTGATTCAACGTAATGGTGAAGTTTATTATTTCATTTTATTAAAGAACGTTAGAAGAAGACGGATGGAAGGTTAAGCTGATACACTGCGTAAAGAAGTAAGTGGATTACTAAATTTATTAAAAAATTCTAAATTGAAGCAAATTTTCTCGGGATCCAGGTATTAACTGCATTGTAGACCCGTTACTGTCCAATGTGTCAAACACCTGCTGGTTCCTTTTCCGTCCACTTCCCAAAGACCATTTTATCTAAGAATTTACGTTGTGTGGACCACTTCGATCTTTTCGTTAAGTTAGCGTAAGGAGGGCTATGCGTGAAGCGTTCAGTGAATTCGAAAGTAAAATTCTATGTACCGACTTGACAGAAAATCCTAGGAAGTTCTGTTCTTACGTTGAATCAGTAAGTGGCTCGAAACAGCATATCCAGACACTCCGGGATGATGATGGCATTGAAATAGGGGATGACACGCGTAAAGCTGAACTACTAAACACCTTTTTCCAAAGCTGTTTCACAGAGGAAGACCGCACTGCAGTTCCTTCTCTAAATCCTCGCGCAAACGAAAAAATGGCTGACATCGAAATAAGTGTCCACGGAAAAGAAAAGCAACTGGAATCACTCAACAGAGGAAAGTCCGCTGGACCTGACGGGATACCAATTCGATTCTACACAGATTACGCGAAAGAACTTGCCCCCCTTCTAACAGCCGTGTACCGCAAGTCTCTAGAGGAACGGAAGGTTCCAAATGATTGGAAAAGAGCACAGGTAGTCCCAGTCTTCAAGAAGGGTTGTCGAGCAGATGCGCAAAACTATAGACCTATATCTCTGACGTCGATCTGTTGTAGAATTTTAGAACATGTTTTTTGCTCGAGTATCAAGTCGGTTTTGGAAACCCAGAATCTACTATGTAGGAATCAAGATGGATTCCGGAAACAGCGATCGTGTGAGACCCAACTCGCTTTATTTGTTCACGAGACCCAGAAAATATTAGATACCGGCTCCCAGGTAGATGCTATTTTTCTTGACTTCCGGAAGGTGTTCGATAAAGTTCCGCACTGTCGCCTGATAAACAAAGTAAGAGCCTACGGAATATCAGACCAGCTGTGTGGCTGGATTGAAGAGTTTTTAGCAAACAGAACACAGCATGTTGTTCTCAATGGAGAGACGTCTACAGACGTTAAAGTAACCTCTGGCGTGCCACAGGGGAGTGTTATGGGACCATTGCTTTTCACAATATATATATAAATGACCTAGTAGATAGTGTCGGAAGTTCCATGCGGCTTTTCGCGGATGATGCTGTAGTATACAGAGAAGTTGCAGCATTAGAAAATTGTAGCGAAATGCAGGAAGATCTGCAGCGGATAGGCACTTGGTGCAGGGAGTGGCAACTGACCCTTAACATAGACAAATGTAATGTATTGCGAATACATAGAAAGAAGGATCCTTTATTGTATGATTATATGATAGCGCAACAAACACTGGTAGCAGTTACTTCTGTAAAATATCTGGGAGTATGCGTGCGGAACGATTTGAAGTGGAATGATCATATAAAATTAATTGTTGGTAAAGCGGGTACCAGGTTGAGATTCATTGGGAGAGTTCTTAGAAAATGTAGTCCATCAACAAAGGAAGTGGCTTACAAAACACTCTTTCGACCTACACTTGAGTATTGCTAATCAGTGTGGGATCCGTACCAGATCGGGTTGACGGAGGAGATAGAGAAGATCCAAAGAAGAGCGGCGCGTTTCGTCACAGGGTTATTTGGTAAGCGTGATAGCGTTACGGAGATGTTTAACAAACTCAAGTGGCAGACTCTGCAAGAGAGGCGCTCGGCATCGCGGTGTAGCTTGCTCGCCAGGTTTCGAGAGGGTGCGTTTCTGGATGAGGTATCGAATATATTGCTTCCCCCTACTTATACCTCCCGAGGAGATCTCGAATGTAGAATTAGAGAGATTCGAGCGCGCACGGAGGCTTTCAGACAGTCGTTCTTCCCGCGAACCATACGCGACTGGAACAGGAAAGGGAGGTAATGACAGTGGCACGTTAAGTGCCCTCCGTCACACACCGTTGGGTGGCTTGCGGAGTATAAATGTAGATGTAGATGTAGATGTAGAAGGTAAGTTCATTCACATCGTTTTGACGAGGGAAACCTACGGACATACTTCATCACTTATTTCTTGAAAGTGACTGAGCTCATAAATGGCTGATTCGATGTTATTACTTAAGCTAGCAAAGGCAGTGGCAAAAGACGACCAGTCGGTACATTATCTTTCGTGTTCCATTTAGTACATTTCCGCTTTTTAGAATGAATTTGTCAAAAATGGTTCAAATGGCTTTGAGCACTATCTGACTTAACATCTGAGGTCATCAGGCCCCTAGATTTTAGAACTACTTAAACCTAACCAACCTAAGAACATCACACACACCCATGCCCGAGGAAGGATTCGAACCTGCGACCGTAGCAGCAGCACGGATCCGGACTGAAGCGCCTAGAGCCGCTCGGCCACAACGGCCGGCAATGAATTTGTCGAAGAACACTTCTGAAATTAGTGGAGAACAACCTTCATTTCGTATGGTTGTTTAAGCTCATTCATTATTTTTGTTTCCGAGTGTAAGTAGGCTGTTTATGTTTTCTTATTGGCAACGTTACGTAGCGCTCTGTATGAAAATCACTGGCTGTGCTGTGTGCAGTCTGTGGCTAGTTTGCATTGTTGTCTGCCAATGTAGTGTTGGGCAGCGCCAGCTGGATGTGAACAGCGCGTAGCGTTGCGCAGTTGGAGGTGAGCCGCCAGCAGTGGTGGATGTGGGGAGAGAGATGGCAGAGTTTTGAAATTTGTAAGACTGGATGTCATGAACTGCTATGTATATTATGATTTTTCAACACTATTAAGGTAAATACATTGTTTGTTCTCTATTAAAATCTTTCATTTGCTAACTATGCCTGTCAGTAGTTAGTGCCTTCCGTAGTTTGAATCTTTTATTTAGCTGGCAGTAGTGGCGCTCGCTGTATTGCAGTAGTTCGAGTAACGAAGATTTTTGTGAGGTAAGTGATTTATGAAAGGTATAGGTTAATGTTAGTCAGGGCCATTCTTTTGTAGGGATTATTGAAAGTCAGATTGCGTTGCGCTAAAAATATTGTGTGTCAGTTGCATAGTCTTGTATAATTGTTCAAAGGGGACGTTCCACGAGGTAATATTTGTTAAGTGGAAGGAAATAATATTGTTGTGTGTAGAAAATACTAATACTATTAACTGTAGCTGTATCGTATTGAATTATGAATGCCTTGTGAAACAAAACACCGTTGCTCCACTAGACCCCATCGTTGTTGGTTGTCTGTGAGCCGGTGTACGCGAGAGAACTAATTAAGCTGGAAGAGAGACCAAGTGGTATAGAAAGGGTGAGAAAGTTGGGGACGTGGGGAGGGATGAGCGCTGAGAGCGAGGCAGCTTGTAGTATCTTAGTAATGGAATGGACATCGATCCTTATCGCAATTGCTACCTTTGGAATGGGGCATATTTGTATCGTAATATTAGTTCTTAGTCAAAGGAACAGAGAACAGTAATACGCGTCGGCCATTATAACATTGAATTAATCTTTTGTGAGTCCTGTAGATCCGGCCGCGGAGCTCTGTTTGAGCGACTGAAAGGATGAGCGCGGGGGAGACAGAGCCATTGTGGAGGGAGGGAGGGCTTTGCATTTCGGCCGTGGCTCGCGCATCGCATTCAGGAAGTTGGCCTCAATGGGTCCTCCAGCGGTTTTGTGCGCCGACTTCTCCCGCGTCCCATCGAAACAGATGCCGGCAGCGGGACGTAGCTTTCCTGTCAAATGGCACAATGCGCTTTGTAACAATGTCGAAAAATTATGAATGGTTTCCAGCCCGCAGTTCCCTTTCCAGGAACGACAGGACAGGAGAACCAACTGCATTACCAGCTCACGGAGAGCGAGAATTCCCTTACGCTAAAAATATGCGTCCAGGATGCAAGTAGAATGTGAGAACTCTAAAAGTGTTATCTCTAACATAATAACCGTATACTTGCTGAGCACATAAATGAACCTTCATTTAAATTGTCACTTATCTAACAACGTGAACGGCAGTAGTGCCCATTATGTCACTGTCATTTATCCATACCTTACTGTACTGAAGCTGTTCAACACCAAAGATTTTACATTGTCATTTAGCCCTGTTTGAAACATACTGACCTGATAGTGTTTATTGCACTGTTTTAAAATAATCAAAAAAATTGAATGGTGGCTATAATTTCGCACCTTACAAGAACTCATCTAGATACTTTGCCGTGATTTACAACATAATTAGGTATCATTTGATAGGTTGTATATGGTATACATGAATATTCAAAGAAGACTGAAATTGTCAGGTACACCTTGTAAATATTTGGCAAAAACAGGCACAATGTCTGCTGGAATAACGCAATCACTTTTTATGCAATGTTACTTATAATCCGTCTTGATTGCAAAATATTTATTCATATGATGCAGCATGTGACACAGCATGTGAAGGTTGCTGAGTGAGGACTGGTTACTTCTTTAAGCGAAATTTTCAGACCTGAAGATGGTTCTAGAAGAACCGAAACCGGTCATATAAATAAATATTTTGCAATCAAGCCAGATTATAAGTAGCATTACCTTGTAAACAGTTTTAACGCTTATTGCACGAAAGGTGATGGAGTGCGAAACAGCGGAATGAATGATTACCTATACTAGTAGAGGTTGAAACTCCAGTGGAAATGAAAAGGTAGGCATAACTCAATCCCTGGGTGGAAAAGTCCGCACAGGTGTGTTGGTCCTGCTTCACACAGGAAGTTCCAAGACGGGCGGCATGGGCACCTGAGCGCGGAAGCACAATACAGCAGCGGCGGGCCGGTGTTGTAGTGGGGCCGGAATCGGATAATGCTCCGGAAATTATGAAAATCTTGGACGCAGCAGAGAGGAAATCGCATGCTAGGTTATTTCCGAGGAATTTTTACTCTGAGAAGTGTACCATTGTAGGAGTATAGGTCTTTCCTCAGAAACTTTCCGCGCTGGACGACAAAAGACTAAAACATGGTTGGTCAGCGTTCGGAAGAATATTTAGAGAGGGAGAATATTGCGTGGTTTCGAGAATACGATTCGCCTTCCGAGTTAAGAGGTTGGGGAACCGTGGTTTGCTGGGAAGCCAGCAGTGGAGAGATCTTCCGTTTTGAGCACCCATGTTGGACAGTCGGTCAATATCAGCTTTTCTTGGTACAGACGGACTTGCTGTCTTTGCTCTCAGGAGATTTTAAAGTAAGTGAACGGTTAGGCACTACACTGTTGCAAACGTAAACGATTCTGGACTTCACCTCCGGGCTGGGAGTCGTCGTTGAGTACGCAGCGTTCAGTGACTGAGAGCAATCCTCCTTTTTATACTCAGGCTGAGACGTTACCTGACTCCGTCCTTGTGGCTGGGAGTTCGCGTCTGTAGAACACAGAGAGGAGAAGACAGTATTAGATTATATTAGTCAGAGGACCGTCTTGTGCTGTGTTTGAATGAGTTTCTTTATATATATTTTTTGTAGATGGAGTTCTTCTGTCGTCGCAGACGTGTACGAGAACCATCACTCCGACGCACCGGATGCAGTACTTACAGTGATATTGGTAACTGCTTCACCTAATTAGGCCTATAAAGCTAAACACCTGTGATCACGTAAATTTTATTTCCGCAGAGGCTGCACACCATTGTAGATCATCTTGGAAAGTAGTGTCTTCTGGTGTTTGGTACATAGATTATGTCAGTCGTATCACGTTATTTATATTAGATCGTGTGGCCATAAAAGGGGAAGATTTGGGCAATTGATCAGTCGTATTAATTAGCAAATTCATTTCTATCAAAATGGCTCTGAGCACTATGGGACTTAACTTCTGAGGTCATCAGTCCCCTAGAACTTAGAACTACCTAAACCTAACTGACCGAAGAAAATCACACACATACATGCCCGAGGCAGGACTCGAACCTGCGACCGTAGCGGTCGCGCGGTTCCAGACTGGAGCGCCCAGAAACGCTAGGCCATCCCGGCCGGCCATTTCTATCCCTTTATGTCCTCTGGACATTGATATATAAACATTTTGTAATATATAGTGGTTTTAATCTACAATATATCTATAAGCGGAAACAGCATTTCTCATTTGGTAGTTAATAGTTCCTTTAATCATTCATTCATGTTTATGTTGTAATTTTTATGTTAAAGTGCAAGGAGAAGGAGATAATCACCATTAAGAGATCGTAAGATCTGCTTCAGGAGGTAGTCAAACAGGGCCAATCCTCATTTTCGAGTTCCGTATTTCCGTTGTGCACATTCATTTTACACCTCCCGTGAGTAGCAAAATGGTTCAAATGGCTCTGAGCACTATGGGACTTAACATATGTGGTCATCAGTCCCCTAGAACTTAGAACTACTTAAACCTAACTAACCTAAGGACATCACACACATCCATGCCCGAGGCAGGATTCGAACCTGCGACCGTAGCAGTCGCGCGGTTCCGGACTGAGCACCTAGAACCGCTAGACCACCGCGGCCGGCCCTGAGTAGCATCTTGGAAACCATGATATAGTCAACAAATATATTTAAACTACTGTTGAGCTTGAGATTTACAGCAGTCGCTCGACCATTACTCGAATTGCTCAAGCAGTTTACGTCACAGCTCGGGGTATCTGCGCATTTTAATATCAAAAATTGTTGTGAAAACCAGAATGAAATATTTTCTAATGTGCATGTTGTAGATGAAAACAGCCACTAATAGATAAATAAAAGTTCACAATCACGATTCAGTCAAAATCTCTGGCTTCCGTTCGTCCCACGATCTAGTAACACCTGTTGGCACTGTGTCCACGACGGGACTTGTCGCTGCAATTTATTTTCACGATCGCAGTTACAGTCAGATTAGTGCGATTTATTTCGCTTAGTAAGCATTTAATTTCAAACTAATTTTCTAAATTAATGAAATATAAGAATACAGTGCGCGAAGTCTAACAACTAATCCGTCTGTATGTACTAAAATCTCTCTTTCATCCGTATCCATTTTAGATTCTATGAAAGGGATAGGTAGATTACACAGTGTTGCCTAGCTTCAAAAACAAATATCTTGTAAACGTTTTACTGTCAAAAGGAGCAGTTATCAGAAAATATTGCTACTGTCACTATACTGAGCTGTCAGATCAGTTGTTCTCCATATTTGAAGAATGAACAGAGATTTTTGTAAGATCCACTAGGAAAAGTAACACTAACTGCAATGACAATGTCTCTAGTCTTACGATGATTTGCAGACCTCTACAAGTTCCCTGGAACTTTTATGCATGCAAAGAAAAATTATTGCTCAACCAGAGTTCACTCCATATAATTTTGTAACAAGGAAATTGGCAAATTTCACGAAACAGGAAAAGTTTTGTAAGAGAGGAAATAATAAGGCGCTGGTGAAAAGTGAAGCTGGCGCCAGTGCTCGGGACTGAGTTCTCTTAATAAACACTCAAGTGTTTAAGAAGTTTTCCAGTGGGGACCAAGGACGAAGGGGTCGCCAGTCGGGAGAGTGCTTCGTTACGTTCAGGTTTTGTTAGCATCGTTCCTCTTGCCCTGATGTAGCATAGGGGTCAGAAGTCCATCAGAGCAAATGAAGGAAAACTACTTTTTTACAACATTGCTTTCGTGTTATCTGCTTATTGGAGGCCTGTGTATTAAACTTTGTCATTTGCGGATGCATCATGGTGGAATGGCATTTTACGTGACGGGGTAAATTATAAATTCTTGATGAATGTACTCATAGACTGTAAGTAATTAGTAGTCTCATAGGATAAAGAAGGATAGATAATATGATACGGATAATTCAAGGCAATGATGTGTATGTAACTAACTTGTAGTAGCAAATACCGTTTTAGAATATACGTTGTAACTTTGATGGTAAGTATATGAGTCTGGAAACATAAATAAATCGCTTCAAAAGTGTAGTTACATGACAGCACGAAGTGTTTAACAGGAAACTCACGTGTAGTGATAATATTTTTTTTAACACTAATGCACATTGGTTACTGGCTATATTGCCATGTGCTTTTTCTTTCTTTTATAATACCGCATCATCTGTTAGTGGTCGTAATATTTATTTTATCATCTGTAACTGATAGTTTTTGTTGGTTTGTTATTGCATCGATGCAGCAGCAGCAAGGCGTCATGAACAATTCTAGTTCGTGTAATGTGTGCACCAAGTTTACATCACCGTAACAGGAAAAGCGTTACGACACTAGCTAAAACTGCAGACTTAATAATATCATAACGAATTCCAGCGAAGATAAGAAGTATTCGTATAGCAGGCTAACCCGTAAACAAAATCTTATTTTTACACTGTGTTAACGGATGACTGTCATATAAAACAACAACCATATGGATATTCCACATGATTGGATGTGTACACCTGTGTTCGCAGAAGGCCTTTAACTAAGGCCTTACCTCCACGCTGCCCTCCAATACTAAACTGGAGATCCCTCTATGTCTCAGAACATGTCCTACCAACCGATCCCTTCTTCAAGTCAAGTTGTGCCACAAGCTCCTCTTCTCCCCAATTCTATTCAATACCTCCTCATTAGTTATGTGATCTACCCATCTAATCTTCAGCATTTTTCTGTAGCACCACATTTCGAAAGCATCAATTCTCTTCTTGTCCAAACCATTTATTGTCCACGTTTCACTTCCATACAAGCCTACACTCCATACAAATACTTTCAGAAACGACTTCCTGACATGTAAATCTATACTCGATTGTAACAAATTTTTCTTCTTCAGAAACGCTTTCCTTGCCACAGCCAGTCTGCATTTAAGTGTCTCATTTCCTAATCTAATTCCCTCAGCATCACCCGACTTACTTCGACTACATTCCATTATCCTCGTTTTGCATTTGTTGATGTTCATCTTATACCCTCCTTCAAGACACTGTCCATTCCGTTCACCTGCTCTTCCAAGTCCTTTGCTGTCTCTGACAGAATTACAATGTCATCGGCGAACCTCAAAGTTTTTATTTCTTCTCCATGGATTTTAATACCTACTCCGAACTTTTCTTTTTTTTTCCTTCATTGCTTGCTCAATATACAGATTGAATAGCATCGGGGATAGGCTACAACCCTGTCTCACTCCATTCCCAAACACTGCTTCTCTTTCATACCCCTCGACTCTTATAAACGCCATCTGGTTTCTGTACAAATTGTATATAGCCTTTGGTTCCCTTTATTTTACCCCTGCCACCTTTAGAATTTGAAAGAGAGTATTCCAATCAACATCTTTCTCTAAGTCTACAAATGCTAGAAATGTAGGTTTGCCTTTCATTAATCTTGCTTCTAAGATAAGACGTAGAGACAGTATTGCCTCACGTGTTCCAACTTTTGTACGGAATCCAAACTGATCTTCCCCGAGGTCGGCTTCTATCAGTTTTTCCATTCGTCTGTAAAGAATTCGCGTTAGTATTTTGCAGCTGTGACTTATTAAACTGATAGTTCGTTATTTTCACATGTGTCAACACCTGCTTTCTTTGGGAGTGGAATTATTATATTCTTCTTGAAGTCTGAGGGTATTTCGCCTGTCTCATACATCTTACTCACCAGATGGTAGAGTTTTGTCAGGACTGGCTCTCCCAAGGCTGTCAGTAGTTCTAATGGAATGTTGTCTAGTCCGGGGGCCTTGTACCGGCTTAGGTCTTTCAGTGCTCTGTCAAACTCTTCACGCAGTATCATATCTCCCATTTCATCTTCATCAGCATCCTCTTCCATTTCCATAATATTGTCGGCAAGTACATCGTCCTTGTATAGACCCTCTATATACTCATTCCACCTTTCTGCTTTCTCTTCTTTGCTTAGAACTGGTTTTCCATCTGAGCTCTTTATATTCATGCAAGTGGTTCTCTTTTCTCTAAAGGTCTCTTTAATTTTCCTGTAGGCAGTATCTATCTTACTCCTAGTGAGATAAGCCTCTACTTCCTTACATTTATCCTCTAGCCATCCCTGCTTAGCCATTTTGCACTTCGTGTCGATATCATTTTTGAGACGTTTGTATTCCTTTTTGCCTGCTTCATTTACTGCATTTTTATATTTTCTCCTTTAATCAATTAAATTCAATATTTCTTCAGTTACGCAAGGGTTTCTACTAGCCCTCGTCTTTTTACTTATTTAATCCTCTGCGGCCTTCACTATTTCATCCCTCAAAGCTACCCATTCTTCTTCTACTGTATTTCTTTCCTCCATTTCTGTCAATTCTTCTCTCATGCTCTCCCTGAAACACTATACAACCTCTGGTTCTTTCAGTTTATCCAGGACCCATCTCCTTTAATTCCCACCTTTTTGCAGTTTCTTCAGTTTTAATCTACAGTTTATAACTAATAGATTGTGGTCAGAGTCCACATCTGCCCCTGGAAATGTCTTACAATTTAAAACCTTGTTCCTAAATCTCTGTCTTACATTATATAATCTATCTGATACCTTTTAGTATCTCCAGGATTCTTCCATATATACAACCTTCTTTCATGATTATTGTACCAAGTATTAGCCATGATTAAGTTATGCTCTGCGCAAAATTCTACCAGGCGGCTTCCTCTTTCATTTCTTAGCCCCAATCCATATTCACCTACAATGTTTCCTTCTCTCCCTTTTCCTACTACCGAATTCCAGTCACCCATGACTATTAAATTTTCATCTCCCTTCACTACCTGAATAATTTCTTTTACCTAATCATACATGTCATCAATTTCTTCATCATCTGCAGAGCTAGTTGGCATCGAAACTTGTACTACTGTAGTATGCGTGGGCTTCGTGTCTATCTTGGCCACAATAATGTGTTCACTAAGCTGTTTGTAGTAGCTTACCCGTACTCCTATTTTTTAAATCATTATTAAACCTACTCCTGCATTACCCCTATTTGATTTTGCATTTACAACCCTGTATTCACCTGACCAAAAGTCATGTTCCTCCTGCCACCGAACTTCACTAATTCCCAATATACCTAACTTTAACCTTTCCATTTCCCTTTTTAAATTTTCTAACCTACCTGCCCTATTAAGGGATCTGACATTCCACGCTCCGATCCGTAGAACACCAGTTTTCTTTCTCCTGATATCGACGTCCTCTTGAGTAGTCCCCGCCTGGTGATCCGAATGGGGAACTATTTTACCTCCGGAATATTTTACCCAAGAGGACGCCATCATCATTTAATCATACAGTAAAGCTGCATGCCCTCGGGAAAAATTACGGCCGTAGTTTCCCCTTGCTTTCAGCCGTTTACAGTACCAGAACAGCAAGGCCATTTAGGTTAGTGTTACAAGGCCAGATCAGTCAATCATCCAGACTGTTTCTCCTGCAACTACTGAAAAGGCTGCTGCCCCTCTTCAGGAACCACGCGTTTGTCTGGCCTCTCAACAGATACCCCTCCGTTGTTGTTGCACCCACGGTACGGCTATCTGTATCGTTGAGACACGCAAGCCTCCCCACCAACGGCAAGGTCCATGGTTCGGGGGTGGGGGCTCAGTATTATTAAAGAAATTAATTTGATTATTAATTTGAGTTATGAAAGTGACCACAGGCATAGGGCAATAAAAGTGCCATTGAGTAAATTCACGAATTCATATATCAAAATTAAGGTAACGTTTTGAAGGTTACTGAGAAGATAATACTTTTCTTAATGTAAAATTGTAATAACATTTTGCATCACTCTTACTTATATTTATGATTAAAGCAAGCAAAAGTTGCAGGAGTACTTCCTACATAATCCTAATTGGGGACTAGTATTGCGGAGAACGTACAGTTAATAAGGAAGGAGTCCGCTGTTTATATTTAATAAAATAATATCCTCTGGCATCAGCAGATATGCTGAGCAGTACAACAATTCATAACGTCTGTTCAGTAACTTCTTCCCATAGTAATAGTATGCTCCAATTGGAGCATCGTAGTTCTAAAAATAAACATACTTTAACGCTCTTTGTATGAGCCATGCATATTAAAATAGGTATGAGGTCAACAGCAGAATTTTTTGTGTCTCTATTAGACAGTCCTCTTCCACATCAGAACTGTAGACTGAGTGTAAGACTAACATATTTTAAAAGAATGTAAAACTTGTTGTCCTCCACATTTTTTATTGAGCCTCCCGGTCAACCCTCCAATCATCCAAAGATGGTTCAGAAACTAAAATTACGAACTTTCGAACACATAAAAGTTACAGTAACATCGAAATGTCATTACCGATACAGGTCACGATAAATTCAGTTAATGTTTTCAATTGCTCTTTGAATTATCTTTGTAATGTTAATTAAATAACATTGGATAAGTTAAATGCAGTCAGAACTGTCATCAAAATCGTTCCTCGATCATAATGGAAAACGAACTGCCGGCCGCGGTGGTCTAGCGGTTCTGGCGCTGCAGTCCGGAACCGCGGGACTGCTACGGTCGCAAGTTCGAATCCTGCCTCGGGCATGGGTGTGTGTGATGTCCTTAGGTTAGTTAGGTTTAAGTAGTTCTAAGTTCTAGGGGACTTCTGACCTAAGATGTTGAGTCCCATAGTGCTCAGAGCCATTTGAACCATTTTTGAAAACGAACTGATAAAAAAAAAAAACAGATATCTGGCTGATAAACTTCATTTCGGCCTATTAAGAAAGTATTTCCTTTCAGCGAAATCCGTTAAATGGTGGAGGGTGTCCCAACATAGACTAACTGGTAGGGTTTATTAGTTCTCTCATAAGCCTTACAATCAATGGAAACTTCGCGACACATTAACGGTAAGCATCACTATGGAGGCCCTGTTCATTTATGAGTGTACATGGTGTGTAAGGCAAAAATAGCAGGACACATTCCTCACAAGTAGTAGAAGAATTTATGTTAGATGAAAATGGGTCTTTAAACACTTTGTTTGCATGTTACAAGTCATTTTCCCCGACTCATGGATCATGGTAAAGGCACACGAACAGTACGCACCAGCATACTACGCGCAACTCTTTCTCACAGGAGATATTCAATATGCCCTCCGCGGGCACTGACAACTGCATCTACCCACCAGGGAATCTCGGATGTTCTGATGTATCGCTGGAGAACTGCTTATGGCTTCGCAGCTCCCTTAATACGGGCACCGAGACTCTGAAAATCTTGTACGAGCGTTTCATACACAAGAGGTTTCCCATTCCCCGCACCGCCCCCCAAATAGAAGTCCAGAGGGTTTAGGCCCGGAGAGAGTGAAGCCCATTGTTCTTCAAATGGTTCAAATGGGCTCTGAGCACTGTGGGACTTAACATCGGAGGTGATCAGTCCCTTAGACCTCAGAACAACTCAAACCGATCTAACCTAACTACATCACACATCCATGCCTGAGGCAGGTTTCGAACCTGCGACCGTAACGGTCGAGTGGTTCCACACTGAAGCGCCTAGGAACGCTCGGCCACACCGGCCGGCGCAACTGTTCTGTTGGGCACCTTTGTCCTGGAAATCTCTCCCGGTACAAAGCTTGAGCGTGAGTGCTGTTGATTTTAGATGATCCAGACATCAAACGGGCATCTCTGCATTTGTGTAAACTGCCATTGCACGAGCCAAGTCTGTGATTAACTTTGCGTAGGAACTCGTTTGCTTGCAACGGTCGTACTGATAGCTGGAACAGCTGATGTTATCTGTAAATAATCAATGACGTTCGTCACATGGCGTCAGGGACATGTAAAACAAAATACCAGTGATGCTCAACTAACCAGACTTCACCAAGAGCGCACTTTTTCCACGATTCTATCGTTCTGTTCTTGTGTTTTTCACGTGAGTAATGTGTTGGAGAAAATGAGTTGTAACACGGAAACAAAGTGTTTTCAGACCCATATTTACATAACATAATTTCTTCGTCTACGTGTGACGAATGCGCCGGGCAATTTGTGCCGTACATTTTTGTTAACCTTGTATATTTTCGTGGGGAAGACAGTAAGGGCAGGAACTGACAGTGGTAGGCAAAAAGCCCTTCATCCTGTATCGTAAGATCGTTTATAGAGTGTAGTTGTGCAGATGTACATGTAATGCAGGGCTTCGCAAAGGACATGCGCGCGATGCCAGCTGCGATCAGAAGGGCATGAGCACAGAGCACGGTTAGCATCGTACGCCCACTAACACCTAAGGATGAACCAAAATGTTGATACGTCACATAATTTCTTTAATGTATGCATCTAAATTTCTCTTAATTTACTTTGTGAACTGTTATACAAAAACGAAGTAATTCAAGAGTGGGATTCTCAGTTCTCATTCGCTTTTTCACCTTAACAACCCGTTCTCTGTTTGCAGTAACTGTTCTTGTGCATTGTAGAGGCAGCTTGCAGTCGAGATTACGATCAGACAGCGAGTTTATCGATTGCGTGTTATTACATTTAGTTGCAGAGAACATATGTGAAACCGAACGTTGACAGTATTATAGCTGCTAGTTTGTAGAAATGAGGTAATCTATCCTGAGGGACGTGTCCACCCAATTCCAATATGTTTTTCTTGTACTGACATTTGTATTTGTGTTGTCTATCACATTACAGGTCAATAATTCTTAGTTGTATTTCAGAACGAATCGCTTCATTATTCTCTGCATATGGAGAGGGGAACAGATCAGAATCACTTTCTAATGCCGTCAGCTACTGAAAAGTTGCTCAAATTCATCCTTACGAAATAATTAAATATGTGAATAACGTTGAAAAACTTTTTAACAACAGCATCTTGCACGGAAAATGACTTAATTTCCGTTTTTACTAGCTGCGATTTTGTGTATTTATCGTTATGCGTAAAAAGGTAATATTCCTCATATCGGGGACCGAGATGGGAAGACACTGTTAGTGTTACACACGACTGCCTCGCTGTTGCTGCTATTAGATGGCACCGTTGTCGTAGGTGACCCTCCCGTATTTCAAAGCTGGCGCTTCTTCCGTATTATCGCGACGAAACGGTGTGCGCGCATTTGCCTCACTCTCCACCACGCCGCCACCGCTCTGCACGAAATCTGAGAGTAGTTAAACCCTGGCGTATGGGGCGAAAGTTTATTACTTTCTCGACGTCTTGAGCGAATCTTCAAATTTGTTTCCACGATCTTGTGGTTGAACGAGAAACTGTTTACACTGAGGCAAGATGACACTTTGTTCGTATTGTAAATACGTCAAAACAAAAGATCGGAGAGTAATCTTAACATCTTAGATTTCTTTATTTCAATTAGATATGTTAATGCAGTACTAGTTATTCTTAATAACGAAATCACCTTGATGCAGGTCCGTTTGAGATGTAGAAAGTTTTATGCGTAAGTGGGATCCTGAACCTGAAAATACTGAGTGCGACGTTAACTGTGAAAAGTCGCTTCTACTGCTCTTTGTGTGACTTGAATTTATGGTTAAATTTAACTGCAAAATTTAAAAAAAAATATAGAATTGGGTAGAAGACATCATTAAAAAATAGATATGTTTTTTAATATTTCAAAATCTAAAGAAACTGACGTGATTATAATATTTTCCGAAAGTGTGTACAAAGCACCCCTTACCCCCACTGTATTGTGAGGATTAATCCTCAGTAGTCGATAACATCGACTGAACGTCAATTAACTGACGAATCAAATCTGGCGACTACCCGTTAACCACCGATAAAAGATTTTTTTGCTTTCTATCGCTTAATTTACTGAGTATAAATTACCACATTCTCGAAAAAGTAACATCTTATTCGCAATAAAATGGTTGGTGCACGCAGCATCCAACAGAAACGTCTTTGGACACTAAAATTTCATTTACTTGTAATCTTCAACCACTGAAAACTACGAATACGAGAACCGAAACACTTTCAGATCGAGCGGCAGATTTTCAGAAACACGTTCTGCGTATAATGATTTAACTTATTCTCATGTGTAAGGAAGTATACCACGTCAACCTTAAACATAGAGAGCCGAGATACGAAATATAAAGTACTATACATAGACATTATTTGACTTCAGATTTTCTCTCTAGGCATTAGGATTGTGACACTGTACCTGGAGCCATACTCGCCAAGTCTCGATACACGTACATGTACTTCTGCGCGATATCAGTTAACAAAGACCGTGATTCCTGTTAATTAATAATCATGAGCGTATTCCTCCGGAATGTAAATACTTTCCTTAGAACTGACACTGTCGTGTACTTCAATGTTAGATTTTTATGCTATTTCGAGGTGTGCACAATTTACTCTACTCCGACAAAGAAAACTCGAAGGGAAGGAGACAAGGGTAGTCAGATACCCTACGTAGTGGAGAACGGTATCCCGGAAGTTACTATTTTCTTCAAAATAGTGAAAACATAATACGCTAAAAATTTTAACGCCTTCTTCTTGTTCTTTAAAGAGGCGCATTTACAGCCAAGTTTATTTGCACCAAAAAACAGAACAACATCAATCTTTATTCTTACTGCAATTCATCCAATACAAGGGCCATATATGTACTTATTAACAAAATATCATACTCCGTTAATATTTTTTTCACAAATTCGACACTCCACTAACATCTTCGCGATCCGTAGGTCATGCCAAACTTACATTGCACAGTCTGGTCCCTTTAATCCTCCAAACCAACCAACCATACATTGCAGTTCAACGTCCATAGACAACTCATTTGATTATATTGCACAAAACACAGAAAGTAATTGATCAAAATGATTATGACAGAAAAGTCAGGACAGATTTTTTTGTCTAAACTCTGTTCAGTATTACGTAAGAATTTGGCGCTGAGGAGGAATTCGTGTGAATTTTGGTAATTCGCATAGCCACACTATGACTTTCCCATGCAGGTTCCTGCTTCCTGTTAATTCACAAACGTTTCCTTCCTAATCTACATAAAATGCGTTTGTTTATATTCACAACTGCGGTATTTCTTTTGATTACCTCCCTAAAGTAGGCCATCTTCCTTAAATAGAACACTATTAAACTGCATCTTTTTTTTTCTCAAAGCAAGCAAGTATCGTACCCAGATAGCACCCTCCACCCCTCGTCCAGAGAGAAAATTCAAACATTTCCTCTTATTACGTTTGAGCAATGTTCTACCAGTGTTCCACATAAACAACACACAACAAATAATAGAATCAACATAACACATTCTAAGTACGAAAATCACATGAAATTAAGACCAACAAAATCACAGGGCGCAACGAACTATCCCCTAGGCCAGAAAGTTACCTGTAACAGAGGCATAGTGCAAGTGGAAAGTGTTGTTGGTGTGGTGCTGAAGTTTGAAAAGCATGCACGCTTGCTAACGCAACAAATCTCGTGGGATTGGCTGAAAGCGTGCCGTGCCTGCTGCGTAGGCAAAAGTCTCACTCAACTACTTCCTTCGTAACTCTCAATTCTCAAGAAATGTGAGAAACAGTAAAGTTCTAAAGGCAATACTACAGCTCTGGATACAGATCTAGAGCATTTTCTAATCTGTTAAGCCATGACAAGTTTAAAAAACTTTCCGAACCGCGATTCACATATAAATTTCTCTGTACCACTCACAGTTGTACGTGATGTAGAATGTACCCCGTACATGACAATGACATCCATTGGATTGCATTACAAGTAGATAAATACAGAGATAAATCTCAATAAATACCAAGTATTTCTTATAGTTTACTCTCCTCTCTGTGTTATCAGTCGACTCGTTTAATTTTTCATATCGTTGAAATATTTACGGAAAGAATTATTTCGTGTTGAAGATAATCTAAAATGCCGATCGGAGATTCTGAAAACCACTGCGTATCAAACAGCGTACCCTAGATCACTACACTATTTAACATTTTGGTGATTAAAATCAACTATTATTGATGTATCATGTGGATGGTATTACATTCATCAAATAACTTTGTGCAAGAAAATAATTGAAGTTAACACCAATTTCCTATCAACAACTCCATTATTCTCGCGTCAGCATATACACCAATTTACAGAAACATTTAAAAGAGGTTGCAGCCTAGCAAATACACCAATTTACAGAAACATTTAAAAGGGGTTGCAAACCTACCCATATCATTGTCCATTCCTACGGAGAGTTTCTGTTTCACACCATGAACTATCCAACAAGCGTCACTTGTCTATATGGTATTGCTTGACCTTACTCTAAGACGGTGTGATAGAAGCAGAAGATAATGTCGCACTATGAGTACAGAACAATCTAGTATACTATGTTTTCCTTAATTGTGAGGATGATTATTTTACCTGTTACCATGATGTGTTCTGATTGCAACAACCCAAGGATAATTTTCCCTCTTCCAGATTGACTCTGTCGATGTCGGTCTGCGCCGGCCGAGGTGGCCGAGCGGTTCTAGGTGCTACAGTCTGGAACCGCCCGACTGCTACGGTCGCAGGTTCGAATCCTGCCACGGGCATCGGTGTTTATGATGTTCTTAGGTTAGTTGGGTTTAAGTAGTTCTAAGTTCTAGGGGAATGATGACCTCAAAAGTTAAGTCCCATAGTGCTCAGAGCCATTTGATATCGGTCTCACTGTTAAACAATCCCTCGATAATACTTTTTGTCAATAATTCTCGGCATTTTGCTGGAGTGCTGTTTTATGGTAATTAATCCTTATTTCTATTCCTTCATATTATTCGATATTATTCGGTAAGTTTTTTTACGAAAACATGTGCATTCGGCAAAACTAGTCTTTCAGATATTATTACGTTCAAGTTATAAAAATCGAATACAAATTATTATTAATATCAATACAAGTTTTATTTCACAAGAACAAGAGAAAATCTATTTTTTGGTGTACAAAATTAAGTGACAAAATTGATCGTGGTAACGTCTTTGAGAAATGTCGTCTGTGATACAGGATAGTCTTTGGTTGTAAGTTGTTACCACGTGGCGAGTCAGTTTGTGTAAAGCTATGGCTACTGAGCTACCCTGTTTAGTTATCACCTATGTCTTATGAAGTAATGCTGAATGAAAAAGACATTAATCTGGCTTACATAAACTATATGATGAAAAGTTAGAGAAATTGTATGTTTGGATTGATGAAAGCCGTAGAAATAAGTCAGTTATAGCGGAACAAAACTAATAATTCAGTCATTTCATAAAATATCCAAACCTCACTTATGGAGAATTTTAATGAAATTTAACTGCCTCTGGACACTGATTCTGCAGTAAGATAACTTGAAATGATATTTTTCTGTTTTCTACCACTGCTACTGTAATGGCTTCCACGTCGTTGCAATAAATGTGGTTTACTCGTAATATGCAACGCTCATAATTATTTGTCACAATTGGTTATTAATAATTCGTCAGGCACAGTGGAGGTTTTAGACTATTCGTTGTGAGCTACCACCAGCTCCTTATACACAAAAAAATACAAGACTTTCTTCCTCAGAGGTAACTCTTGTATAACATATTGCTGGTACAAGGTACAGAAATCAAATGCAAATAAATTTTAAGTAACTAGAGGAACCAATTTCTCTAAATTTCTTCTAGGGGCCATGTGGAATATGCGCTCACCGTAGAAAACATTAGTCACTCCCTTAAAAGATCAAGCTGGTGTAAAACTGGAGCCTGCTGGTATTTCTGGGAGCGCTAATACCGATGATGGAAGTTGTGGCAGTACGTTACATATACACTGAGGTCACAAAAGTCAAGAAGTAGCGGTATACACATATAGAGATGACGCTAGTGTCACGTAAACGAGGTAAAAAAAGTTGTTGCGTTGGCGGAGGTGTCATTTGTACTCAGATGATTCGTAGAAAAACGTTTTCAGCGTTATCATGGCGCACGACGGGAATCAACAGACTTTGAACGCGAAATGATACTTGGAGCTAGACATATGGGACATACCACTTCGGAAACCGTTAGGGAATTAAATATTCCGGATCCAAACTGTCAGGAGGGTGCCGAGAATATCATATTTCAGGCATTCCCTCTCACAACGTACAACGCACTGCCCGAAGACCTTCACTTAACAACCGAGAGCAGCAGATTTTCCTTAGAGTTGTCAGAGGTAACAGGTAAGTAACACCGCAGAATTCAGTATTGGACGTACGACGAACGTGTCTGTTTGAACAGTGGGACGAAATTTGACGTCAGTGGGCTATGGCGGCAGACGAACTACGCGAGTGCCTTTGCTAACAGCACGACATCGGCTACAGCGTTCCTCCTGGGCTCGTGACCGTATGGTTTGGACCCTAGACGGCTGGAAAACCGTGGCCTGTTCAGATGACTCCATATTTCAGTTAGTAAAAGCTGATGGCTGGGTTCGAGCGTGACGCAGACCTCACGAGGACCCTATGGGCCCAAGTTGTCAAAAACTCACTGTACAAGCTGGTTCAAATGGTTCAAATGGCTCTAAGCAGTATGGGACATAACATCTGAGGTCATCAGTCCCATAGACTTAGAACTACTTAAACCTGACTAACCTAAGGACATTACACACATCCATGCCCGAGGCAGGATTCGAACCTGCGACCGCAGCAGCCGCGTGTTTCCGGACTGAAGCGCCTAGAACCGCTACAAGCTGTTGGTGGCTCCTTAATGGTCGGCTGTGTTTACATGGAAAGGTCCTCTAGACCAACTTAACTTATCATTGAGTGGAGATGGCGATGTTCGGCGACTTGTAGAACGTTTACAGAAAAAAAGGATGGAGTATTTATAGATGACAATGCGCCATTTCACCGGGTCACAATTTTTTGCGACCGGCTCGAAGAACATTCTGAACAATTCTAGCGAATGGTTTGGTTATCCAGATAGCGGGAGGTATCTCATGACTCTTACCACCTCAGTGCATGCCAGTAGGTTGTATAGAATAAGCATAGTAAGATGGTGTGATCTGGAGACGCGTTAGAATCGCAGAAAGGGGCTGTCACGGTGGACGCGATCATGATTGCAACACGATTCAAGTTACGTAATTTCTTGGCGCGTCCTCGCTGATTGTCTTTAAGGAGTGCGGTACCCAAGGCTGGTTGAATGCCCAAGCTACATAAATCGACGCTTGGAGCGCCAAATTGAGGGTGAATATCAGAATCAGTAGCGAGAACTGACTTGGGTGAAAGTGTACGAGGGAACATGAGAGAGGGGGTGTGGTGGGAAAAGAAAATTCGCTCGTGCAGTAAACCGTTCTGGAAAAGGCGGTGACTGTACCACTCGTAAACACGTAATACTACGAAAGTACAGTGGTTGTAAGAAAATCGCAATTGACGGGTGCGAACATTCCGCCTTGTCACTGACGATCAGTTTCCAATGCGGCTGGAATTGCAGTTGGCAGTGAATGCACTTTCATCTCAACCAGTTACCAAGCGATCACTGTTAGGTGATCCGTATGTGTTGCACATTAGGAGTCTGTTACCCTGCAAAAGGCTGCCGGCCTTTGTGGCCCAGAGGTTCTAGGCGCTTCATTCTAGATCCACGCGATCGCTACGGTCGCAGGTTCGAATCCTGCCTCGAGCATGGATGTGTGTGATGTACTTAGGTTAGTTAGATTGAAGTAGTTCTAAGTTCTAGGGGACTGATGACCTCAGATGTTAAGTCCCATAGCGGCCAGAGTCATTTGAACCATTTTTTGCAAAAGGTTATTGCTCACAGAGCCTCATAGAGTCGACGTATTTAGTGGGCAAAAGAACCCAGAAACTGGACATTATCTGAATGAAGACGTGTGGTGTTGTTCCACGAGTCGCAGTTTCGATCCTTTCCGAGCGATTAAGGGCTCTGCGAGCGCCTATGGCCCAGTAAGGGATTTAACGTATAGTGTGTGGAGTATGTAGTTCTGACGAGAAATGGTATTGGGGGAATTTTTTCGTGCTGTATGTTGAGTCTAATCCTTAAGTTACTAAGAACCACGATGTTCGTGTCAACAGTCCCGAAGACTGAGCGTTGCCTTTTCCTCTACATTTTCATGGGGAGTATGCTGTGCACACTCCCGTCGTCAAAGATGACAACAGCCTTGATTAAAGGACTGAAAGCGTACGTTCTTGGTTTGACACACACCCAAGAGTCATATTGCTCAAAAATGGCTCAAATGGCTCTGAACACTATGGGACTTAACATCTGAGGTCATCAGTCCACTGGAACTTAGAACTACTTAAACCTAACTAACCTAAGGACATCACACACATCCATGCCCGAGGCAGGATTCGAACCTGCGACCATAGCAGTAACGAGGTTTCGGACTGAAGCGCCTAGAACAGCTCGGCCACCGCGGCCGGCAGTCATATGGCACCTTGACTACTTCTAAATCAGGGGTGGCCAACAATTTGGATAGCGGGCCGTACCCTGGCACGAGTGCCATAGCGCTAACCCTGGCTAGGAGGGTTTACCCCACCCACATCACCACGCCACGCTGCGAGGGTGAGGAGGTGGGAACTGTGAACGTGCCACATTTAAATGGCATTGCAACAGCACTTTTGTAGGACTTGGTTTTGTATACTGCATTTCTCAGAAACATAGGGAAGAAAAAGTTTCAGTACCATTGTCCCCTGAAGACATAATTTTTAACTGGAACAAACTGTCTGCATGTTCACAGATGCAGTCAATTTCACAGATTTTAGCACTCAAATTACTACGCCATTGTGAGTTATTTAGTTTCCTCATCGAAATACATCTTTCAAACGTATATGCCGCTCGAAATATAACAGTACCTCTGCAAGCTCATTATGGAGACATGGAAACTATCTGAGGAAAGCAATGTAGAACCACAAGGAAATGACTGGTAGTGGTACGAGGTACCCTCCGCCAGGCACCTACGGTGAATTGTAGAGTATCTTCGTGGATATAGATGTAGACGTCCTGGACAGTTTTAACGTTAAAGGGATTTGTCTTTAAAACGGGTTACCTTGTAGATTAATCAGTTACGTCTGCACATGCCCGGGGGCGCTTTCAACTGCGAAGACAAACGGTCTCGTAAGCAGCTCTAAAACAGAAACTACCTTTGTAATTCTTTCGGGGCCACAATGGATTCTTCAGACATCACGCTTCATTTAACGTCGGCGAGCTCATTGAACTGGATTGTCTGGCAGAATGCCCCTTCTACAATGTGATCTACTTTCTAAATGCGTCCGTATCAAGTCGTAAATCAGTGGTTTCTATCGCTGCAGGGCCTTACTGTGGGCAGCGTGCAGTGAAGTCCACTTAAAACGGCGCGGTCAGCACTCAGTTCCGGATGTTCTAGTTTTCGTTCCAGCACTTACTTTCCCTTCATAAATTCAGCAATAGCGAATTGCTATTTCCAGGTTTCGTTTGGCTTTCTAAAACTAGGCAAGGAAGCGATACAAAAATTGCATGTGGAAAGGTAGTAAATATCGAACCCGATAAGAAGGCAGAGATGTCACTTGCACCATCATCTAAGCTATGAGAGCAACTGACACTAATTTTATCTGGCGATTCGCTTTAATCTGCGCAAGAAACGGCTTAATTGGCTAATTTCAGTGTTACTTAATTCTGGAACGACGCAACGTATCGAATCTTTTTCTTAACAACTATTTCTCAGGCTTTCAGACTGTTGCTGGACAACCCGGGTATGTTATTACTCAGACGCTCTGGCCTGGCCCATACTTCTACAACGACGAAAGAGAACTAATCTCTGCGGGATAGCCGTTTTGAATTTTTAACAATACTCGTTTCCAAGAAACTTGTGCCGCTTTCGGCTCTTTTGTGCCTACGGGACTGCTGGTTTATTAACCAAGCAAAAAGTATTGTAAAAGATACAAACATTTCTCTCTAAGATTTGAGTCGTTATTTTTCCACGGCTTCTCTACAGACAGTGGAATGTCGGTAATAGTGTCCGCGGACATTTCGGTAATTCGCCCGTCGGCGCAAAGGCCCGAAGAATAAGCACCCGGTCTTGCCATTCGACATTTCCCAGCGGACACATCGCTCAGAATGGAGTTCCGCTTCTTTTTAATTCCAAGTCTGAATACGCTCCCGCGAGGCGCGGATGCAGCGCACGGTAATTAGTTTCGTGATGCTGCACGCCCATTCAGTCTTCGAGTATCGCGATAATTATTTCCCGGAAACGAGCGCCCGTGTACAGCGGAGGGGCTCTCGTTTCACTGTTGCAATGATTCTCCAGCCAAGCAGTTTGCTGTAGCGGCAACCGAGATAAAAATATAAAAAAAGGAAAAATTTCTGAGAGCGAAAAATACTTCTTTGCTTTGATTCTTTCCTCGTTCTACTGGGATCCACACAAACTAAAATATAAGTTCAATGCTCATCATTACCAGACAATTTTTGGTTTCTGTAAATAACAGTTTCGCTGTTCTCTAAGCTCTAAGTACCCGATTGTCGCAGGAAGGACGTTGAATAATCCTAGCTTTTCAATGCTGCGAATCTGGCTAATATTCTTTCATTCGAAAAGTCTGGAAAAAATCGTTCCGATGAACTGCTAGCTACGCTTGTAAGTCACACCTGTCAATATAACGCAGACAGATGCGCAGCAATTATCCCGATCAGTACTGTATGTTACTACTTTTTTTTACAAGCACCACTATCTAACATATTGATATGCAACGAATGTTCATAGTAATTAAGTACTCCGAGCAGAGATACAGTGAAAGATGCAACTGCACTGTTATAGACTCTTCATGCGATATTATTTCTTTGCCTTCATGCAATGGTTAACTCTCGCTATGTTGTTGTTGTTGTGGTCTTCAGTCCTGAGACTGGTTTGATGCAGCTCTCCATGCTACTCTATCCTGTGAAAGCTTCTTCATCTCCCAGTACCTACTGCAACCTACATCCTTCTGAATCTGCTTAGTGTATTCATCTCTTGGTCTCCCTCTACAATTTTTACCCTCCACGCTGCCCTCCAATGCTAAATTTGTGATCCCTTGATGCCTCAAAACATGTCCTACCAACCGATCCCTTCTTCTAGTCAAGTTGTGCCACAAACTTCTCTTCTCCCCAATCCTATTCAACACCTCCTCATTAGATATGTGATCTACCCATCTAATCTTCAGCATTCTTCTGTAGCACCACATTTCGAAAGCTTCTATTCTCTTCTTGTCCAAACTAGTTATCGTCCATGTTTCACTTCCACACATGGCTACACTCCATACAAATACTTTCAGAAACGACTTCCTGACACTTAAGTCTATACTCGACGTTAACAAATTTCTCTTCTTCAGAAACGATTTCCTCGCTATATGAACATGATATTGGTTTTGTTTGAGCCTAGTTCTGTGTGTGAAAATATTGATTTCTGTACTAAGTTGCACGTTAAAGTGTGGAAAAACATTGTTAGAAGACGAATGAAGAATTACGCCAACGTTACCTGTGAAATTATTTTGATTGAAGAACTGAAAAATCAATAAAGTATATCCATCGCTCCATTGTGATGAAGAGAAATCACAATTCTACGCTGGAGCACAAGGTCAAGGGCATTAATCACTGTGTCCATATCGGGACACATATTGCACCGAGTGTAGTCCACCGGCCGAAATGACCCGTTTCTATCCCAGGAACATCAAGAAAAGAAACATTTAGTTATTTTGGGATTCGAAATTGGCTTGCAGAACATTTCAATAACTACACGATCCATGTAGAAATATTTCTATTTTCTTCTTGTTCCAGTTTCTCCCGCTAGAAGTGTACTGAAAAACGTCGATATTTGAGCCAAAATGTAGTTAAAATTCTAACCCCTGTGCAATACTCAGAGATGACTTAAAATTTGAAACATTCTGTAGCCACGCTGAAAAATAGGCTAATAATGTACAAACAATTAAATATGTGAGTAAATTTAGTTTAGTTAACCTAGATATTAACTATACAACTTAGATTACGTATTGGTAGTTTACACGTCATGGATCATAAAAATCGAACAGTAATGTGTCAATACAAACAGAGTTGGAAGTAGAAAGTTGAAGAGTGTCCGCCGCAAAGAAGGGACATCAAGGCAGCAGGAATGGTGTCACGTCAGAGTAAGTGAAAAGTGTGTGTCGAATGGGCGTGATGAGCTGTTACGTCGTCTTTTTCGGAATGCTGTCCTGATATGGTGGATTTATTTCAGCAATGATACTTGGCTCAGCTTTGTTATGTTTGCAGTTCTGGAGGAAGCAACGTTTCATAATTTTATTTTATCCATCTCAGTGATTATATAATTGTATAATCTCAAGGAGCTGCGTTGATGCTTGATCAACAATATATTCTCACTCGTTTCATTAAAAACAGTTTATTGTTCAATTCGTCGTGTCCTCAAAGCGGGTAGTTAAGTTTTTATTTAGACTAGTAGTTCCTTCTCCACAGAAGTTATAATGTGGCTTTACCACGTCTGAAGACTCTTTGTAAGCCACAAAGCAATGTTGATTCTATTAATGCTAAGTTCATCGACTGTTCTTTTGTAGCTCTGTCATATTAATAGATTAAACTTCTGATTTTACTTAGTTAATTCTTCAGATTCGAAATAGAACATTGGTACGAAGAATGGCGTTGATAAATATTTTAGTCAAATCAGTTTTTCAACTATTGCTTGTTAATCGCCGACGCACGATTTTGCCTTATAAACCTTTATGCCGAAGTCTTTCTAGCCGATAACTTAAAAAAAATATAGTCACTTAATAAATCACGGTGATTCTCAATTAAAAAATCAGATAAACTCGTTTGGAGCTTTGGCGTACATACTCCGTGTTCCAAATATCTATTACAAGCTTCTACGGTTTGAAGAGGGGACTTAGTAGACAAACAGTTTCTTATGGAACATATGTTCGAAAAGGTACCGTTCGGATATAAAATAAGTTTTCAGATGAGATCACTTTCAGATTTGCAGCTTCACAGAATACACAAAAATTACAACAGTCCCTGTTGTAATTATACGACGTATTATTTTCGTCCGACAGCTACAACGGCTGAGAGTAACTGGCACGCTCGTAAATAAAAGAGGTGACTGAAGTGCTCCTTAGGCGCAACTTTGAAGTCCTTCATCTCATAGAAAAGAACCCGACGAAGAGCACCCTTCTGGAAATGTTGTTAGTGCCGTAGGCCTCTGTAAAGTACACATATCTGAGCTCATTTTCTCCCCCGAGTGCGTACCCTAAAGCGGGAGATTAAAAGTGAACAATCTTCTAAATTACTTTACATCCAAAGGATACATTTTGGATATGGATTCCTCATCGAAACTTTATGTAGTAAGTCATCGAAACTTTATGTAGTAATTCCTAGAATCCTATAATACTAATTTTGAAACACACACCCTGTTATGTCATATTCACAGATACTTAGTGAAGTTCTCACTGTCTTAGTACTGAAAAACTTTCAATACAAGGCGGATCAAACAGAATTATTTTATTAATACAGATCAACGAGTAAATCTAAGACATTGTTATCTATATTCAGATTATTCCAACTTATGCCCCTCGTCCTATTACCTTCTCCCTCCAGTCTTTATGTTACTCCTTTCATTGTACTGTCAAGAAAGGCGTCCAATGTCGCTTCTTCCACGTCCATTGTTTCTGCTCATTCTTGGTGCAACCGTTATGTAATTCATACGCGGTTGTGTTACTAAACGATTACAGAAGTAGTTTCAGCTCATTCGAATCTACTTATAAAACTGCCCAGACCACACCAAGATGCTCCTTTCAACATTCGTTTGACAACTTCTGGCAAATTCCATTGCAGCTCACTGTTTCTCAGCACGTAGTTGGCTTGTGTTTCGGTGTACTTTGGTTTGCGTAGCAACTTTCGAAAGTAAACAGACTCACTGCCTCCACTTTAGTATGGTCTCCACATCAACAGAATTACAACATTTGCCTGTATCTCCTTAGAGCGTAAATATCTGAATAATATTTTCGCAGTTCCTGGATTGGGTCTTAGTTTGATACGTTCACTCACGACTTTTCCCTGCACCAAACTGCACTCCAGCTTCACCCTGTTACCGCTGTCCGATGAGCCTGCGTATTCCACCTCACACGCTGAACTAATTCCATATGACACTCTGGTACTTCCTCCTTAAGTTTTGCATTACTGTACTTTGTCCTTTCACGATACGATTTGCAAATTTCATGTGTTCTTCCACATGTAACAATATTCCCTGAAGATTCTTGCAGTTACTGTCCCAGCTCATTAATTTCCTGTTCTACAACTGTGACGATTTTTCTCAGTGCTTCTGCTTCAGCTGTTGTGTCTTCATGTTTTTTGCTTGCTTCTTTCACACTACTTCCTACCAGGTTGAATTTCTCGGAGACTGTTGACTCCATTTACTCTGGGACTCTTGAAATCTTTCACTCAATCATCTGTTCTTTCTTTTCTTTACAGCCTTGACTTTCCTCCTAATTCTTAAAAGAGATTACTCTGTCGGCTTTCAATCAAACTTCAACTTCTACTATAGCTCCATCCAACTTCTTCCAAAGTTTCGAGTTGGCTTTCACCTGTTCGAGTTTGACGTTCTGCCTTGCTCTGATCTGTTTCTATTTTATCCCTACTTTCATTTCAGCTTCCAGCTTACTTTGATTTCCTTTCATTTCTTCCATCATTTTAAATGGCGACGAAACATAAAACTCGTGTGAATTTCTCAAGCTGAAACTGCTTCCAGTGATGTATTTGCTACACACGGTGGAAATTCAGTTTCGGATGTCCCTCTTGCCCTCCTTTCTTGCCGACTATCCGTCCTTCTGTTTCTTCCACTGATGACATTTTGATGCCTTTGAATTTAGCTTCAGTTTAGGTAAGTATAAACTTTCGTTTGATCTCTACTTCTAATCATACGTTTGCTGAACAAGTCTAACACAGCTGCTGTTACTTTTATAAGAATTCAGCGTGCTACTCTGCTGTCGCCAGATGAAACTATTATGTCTTAATTTTGCCTACAAATATACTTGTTGTACTATCTAGTTACGTCAATTGAAGCAAAGACTGCTCCAATTAACCTGCTCTTGAATAAAATGTATCGTGAAGAAAAATATGTTTGCGACTGTCTCAAACGTCAGAGTCACACGAAACTCGCACGCACATGAAACATATGCTCTGTGCCTCAATCGTACTTCACCACAGGATATTAATAATGCATCCACAGCTCTAAAGAAATAGATAAACAAAATTAGTGAAGTAAGCTACAACTATAACGATAGTGTTGGACACTTACTCGTATGGTGGCTCATGAATCAGACGACTTCGAAAAGTTATTCTCTACAACATTCAAAATGCTACTATCTGTCACTTCGAATTAACTTGATTAACATTAAATTTTTTTTCTGTTCTGTTGTAGATATCTGTATGAATTAATACACGAATAGCTATACCGTCTTTCCTTGTCGCCACTGCATTCCCTCAAAGACGAGAGAGATGACAAGGAATGCCTTGGAGTGTCAAAGCCTCGTTGATACTGCAATAAAATCTGCAACCGTCGATACACCAAGACAAATTAGAAGATCTTGATAAAGGCGTATCTCCTCTGTGTCATATCCGTAAATAAAAGATTAAAATTCAGCGTGAGGGAGTTTTAAACTGAGAGCTCGACAGTTTACTAAATGCTGGAAGTCTCAACAATCACAGACGGATGTTAAGAGTTTGATTTCGAATTACGCCAAAACATGATTAATACAGATAACAGTACAAACCCGTTCCAAGTTTCTTTTTTCAGCTCTTGCATTTTTATTTTATTCCACATACACCACATATAATGTGCGAGTTCGTCGTTCACAGGCCTTCTTCTGCCTGTTTAAACTTCAGTCAATTGCTTAAAATATTAGTCTCTCCTTAACAAATCCCCGAACAGCAGATCGCAGTTCGACAGTCTTCAGCATTTAATTAACACAGTCCACAATCCTTATCATGAATTTTCAGTTATTAAACTTCCACATTTCTTACAGTTCAAATCCACGAGTGCAGTCTTTTAATAATTTTTGTTTTTAAAACAGCAGTAACCTCCATTTTCATAAAATGCGGTATGCAAAATTGTTATTCCGCAGACTTCACTTCGTCTTCACTTAGCCAAGTAGCAACAAAAGAGTCTCTGGAAAACCACTTCCAATTTCAAACCCGTAACGAAAATATCCCACAACCAAATTTGAATGTCCACATAACACCTCTCAAGCACTGGAAAGCGTCTTTCTTCCTACAGCTCTCGTTTCAGCTTCACATCTTCTCAATTTTGCAAGATGTTATATAGATAAAATATATCTTTACCAATCACTGTTCATATACTTCCACAGTGCTCTTTGGCAGTGTGAACCTCCATCATCAGTTGGATATATGTGGATTAATAGTGCATCTACCTGTTATGTCATGACTTACGAATAACTTGTGGCAATGACTCTTATTCCCTCAATGTTTACTAACTGTGATGGCTTATGTGAGTACCACGACAGAGAAAGGCACCTGTGACCACAGGAGGCAGAGGCGGAGGTTACTCAAAATGGCTCTAAGCACTATGGGACTTAACATCTGAGGTCGTCAGTCCCTTAGAACTACTTCAACCTAACCTAAGGACATCACACACAGCCATGCCCGAGGCAGGATTCGAATCTGCGACCGCTGCAACCGCGTGGTTCCGGACTGAAGCGCCTAGAACCGCTCGGCCACATCGGATGGCGTCCGATTAGAACTCAGTATGGAATCTCTCTGTCCAGTTCGTGACTTCCGATCAAACACATTACACCGGACAGTTAGGACACATGTGTTGCTCATGTCTTAGATTGCATTGTCGTTTTGGGCTTCGTTAACTTTATACTTCAAGAGAAGAGATATAAAAATTTCAAACCAAGTTGTAAATATTCGGCACATTCCTGTGGCAATGCATCGTATATCTTTTTATCATTCTTGTAATAAAGTGAACTAATATTTCGTATGTTGTAGTTCCACTTTACCATTTCCCACAACAATCAAAGAACCTACATTTCCCGACATTTACACCGGACGACTGTATTTTAGTGAGGTCGTAACATTTACCTAGACAAGGTGAAATACAGAATTAGTAACGAAAGTTATGCTCTTGCATGGCTAAAAATAACGTGCTCTGTATTATCTAGGTTTTGAACCAGCAAATAAAAGACCAACCAGTGCCTTATAATTAGCAACCACTCGGTCTACGATCAATGACTAGATTTTCCTTAAGAAAGTACACATAGATTTACTTTTGAGCTCATAGTCAACAAGAATGAGGTCTTTCAGAGTAACAAAAGTGATTAATTCTTATTTGAAGTATATCTTGTGGTTTCTCTAGGTAATGATTATATGATAAGGTTAAGAGAACCGTATAGTCAAAACTATGTTCTTCGTAATCAGTTTTCGGCAAATGGTTCTCGCTCTTATTCCTGACGTTAGCTAGGGTACGTCCTGTCGGTCTTACTCACTTACATTCAACATTCATTACAACAGATACACGAGTCAGGGTGAAAAAAGAAACGTGGAAGCTCTAAAAAAAGATCCTTGCAGACGAAAAATACCCGAAACTGAAAACAATGTGCTTGTTCACTCTTGGACATAGTCAGAAACAAGAACAGTGCGTAAAAATTATGTTCATTACGAATTCCTAAAGCACTTGAAAACTATTCATACCGGCGTTCTGTTCACTATTTGTAATTTTATGATGTGTGTGCGTCACCTTTCATCAAATGGCTACAGATGTATGACTCAATAGCACGAAGCCGAGGTTTCGCTAGTGGTCATTTATTTCAATCTTAAAGAAGTGTCCAATAATCGGCTACGTCGCAGGTGTTAAGATAAAGATACTTCTTGTATTAACGTAATTCTAGCATACTTTATTTGTGCCTAACTTGTGGACAAGGCTGGTTATTCAACGTCAGTAAATCGGTCCATGTTAGTGTCGTTGTTTTGTAGCGAACCATATCGGGGATCGTGTTGTGATAAGGAGGTCGAGCAAAGAGTGAGGGTGAATGATCCATTACATACCTGGAGGAATCAGTGGTGCAGCGTTTTCTGTAATATTATTTATTATTCGACAGAATTTGAAATGGTATAACTTTTCTTCGGATCTGTGGGCAGCGGCCGGGCACAGCGAACGAGGAAGGCGTTGCTCGCCCGGACGCTATGCTGTAACCCACTGGCCCTCCCACATCAGTGCTCTCGAAGATGGTGGATCGTGAGCTTAGGTAGAGACTGCCACTGTGGTTCAGGATGTCAGTTGTCATGCAGACAAGGCCTCCGACACCCAACAAGGATCGACCAACACTGAAGCAGATGCCCACAACTCGGCCAGGAGGATGCACGGTCTTACCTCGCCTGGTACGTGCGAAGATGGCAGATTGCAGATCATCTACGATGACCTCTTAATGAAGGAGAGCTGGTTGTTCACCAGTTTTCTCATCCACGATGTCTTAGTAATCGGCCGATGTAAACCAAGGCTGCGACATACATCGGCTGGCTGTCACTCTACGTTGAAGTCAGAAAGCAAAAGCAGGCTTGTCATCATTAATCAGTGTCGTGCTTGCACTGAAACTCATTAGACTGACTTCCCTCTGATTCTACAACACGGACAGAATGGTAGTACGAAATAATGTGTCGCTGAGCTCTGAAAGCCTCTTATTTAACGGATCGAGCCTGCGTTTATGACATAGTGGCTCTGGTTGTACGACCGCATTTATCTCCATTATCAGACCCGTCAGCGCCGTGGTAATTTTAGTAATGGCTCTTGACCGCTGAGCTCTGTCGTTTTTGTCTATTGTCATGGTATTCAAGCCAGAGGTCACATAATGTTACCTTACAGCGTCCTGTTGAATACTACAGCAGTGATTGCGTGTCTGTCTGCATTGTCCTGAGATCTGCTGCATCGGCACTACGTATTGTCGATAAAACGATCGGCACACTGGACCATTGCTAACCTGGTCTGTTCCTCCTTCGCCTAAGTAAGCGTAACAAAGTTTTTAACCTGCAAAATAAATGTATTCTGCTGTCTAACAGATTAGACATCGAACGGCATCAGGACTGGCCCATCTGTCAAGACTCAAGGTAACTGCACTTCAGAACAATATGCCGGGTCATGGGGTGTTTCTGCACAGAATTAGACATCTACCACGTACGTCCGTTTTTCAGGTTCACACTGTGTCTGGTACAAAACTAGTAACTGTGCAGACAACTACGTTTTGTTTGCTCTTGGGCCCCCAAATAAATTGAAATTGTCATAACACTGTTCCTGGGTTTCAGAATGATTGGTTGGTTTTTGTGATTTGGCTGAGTAGGGGCCAATCAAATGCGTTTTTCGTAATTACCCCTGATAATTAGTTACAGAAGCTCAATAACATAAATATGCTGACAGTATTGTGCGGTGAATATTAATAGTTACTGTTCAAAGTTCACAGTAGTTTTCATTTAAATGACTTAGAGTTCATTAACGTCGTTTCAGCACCAAGTCAGTGCAACGACTGTGTCGTAGTTCAAAATAAAATAAAGTTAGAGCTGCATCTGACATTAACAAACGTGTAAATTCTGGCAAAATCTCTGAAACAGTTCAAAGTTAATTCAGTGTATATTTCAAAATTAAAAGTCAACTTTGGCAAACCAATTAAAACCACAAATTCAATCCAGTCACAAGATTAACAGCGGAAATGTGTTTACAGTTACATCTTGTTCTCCTAGCGTGAATGATACTTGGTTTACACGCCAGCTCAGCTCGAGGTGACAAAAGTCGTGGGATAGCGATATGCACATATACAGATGGCGGTAGTATCGCCTACACGAGATATAAAACGACAGTGCATTGGTGGAGCTGTCATTTGTACTGAGGGGATTCATGTGAAAAGATACCACATGATGGCATTTAACAGATTTTTATCGCGGAATGGTAGCTGGAGTTAGATGCGTGGGACATTCCATTTCGGAAATGTTTAGGGGGTTAAATATTTCCAATGTGTCATCAATAGTGTGCCGAGAATGCCAAAACTCAGGCGTTACTTCTCACGACGGACAACGCAGTGGCCGAAGGCCTTCCCTTAACGACCAAGAGCAGCGTCCTTTGCGTAGAGTTGACAGGGCTAACAGACATGCTGCACAACGTGAAACAACCGTAGAAACCAGTGTGGTACATACGACGAATGTATCCATCAGGTCAGTGCTAGGATATTTTCCATTCACGGGCTGTGACAGCCGACGACCGACGCGAGTTTCGTTACTAACACCACGACAATGCCTACAGGGCCTATCCTGGGCTCGTCGGTAGCCTGGTTCGATGAGTCCCGGTTTCAGTTGGTAGGAGCGTGGCGTTGGCCACACGAAGCCATGGACTCAAGCTGTCAACAAGTCACTGTGCAAGCTGGTGGTCGCTCCATAATGGAGTTTGAAGTGTTTACATGGAATGGACTGGGTCTCTTGTTCAATGGAACCGATCATTTATGGTTACGTCCGGCTGCTTAGAGACCATTTTCATCTATTTATGGACTGCATGGTCTCAAACAACGAAGGAATTTTTATTGATGACGAAGCGCCAATTCACAATTGTTTGCAACTGGTTTGAAGAGCAATTCGGACACGCCGCGCGGTCTGAGGCGCCTTGCCGCGGTACGGGCGGCCCCCCACGTCGGAGGTTAGAATCCTGCCTCGGGAAAGTGTGTGTGTTGTCGTTAGCGTAAGTTAGTTTAATTCTGATTAAGTAGCGTGTAAGCCTAGGGACCGATGACCTCAGCAGTTTGGTCCCGTAAGACCTTACCACAAATTTCCAAATGCACCACATTTCGGACAGTGCGCGCGAATGGTTTGGCGGCCCGCAGTAAATTTATGGGGCATAATCCACAGGTCACTTCTTGCGCACAATCCTGCACTTGCACCACTTCCGCAATTATTGTGGGCTATAGAGGCAGCGTGCCTCAATATTTCGGAAGGGGACTTCCAGCTACTTGTTGAGTCCATGCCACGTCGATTTGTTGTACTGCGCCTGGCAAAAGAAGGACCGAACACGATATTATGATGCATTCCATGGCTTTTGTCAGCTCAGTGTATGTGAACGCAACCAACACACGAGAAAAATAGTAGTCTCTGAGGTAGCACATATGAAGATTTCGTACACTACCGAAACGCAATTCATTCGTCGCTCATCCTACTTGTTCACAGCCCTGCCTCCGGCAAACGAATGACCTACGCGGAAAAGAAGAGCCCGTTATTAAGTTCACAATCTTCAGTCTTCCATTACATACTGATAAACTATTAATTTTACGTTACACATACGTATGATACATCAGATAGTGCGTAGATTTAAGAAACGTCCCACTGATGGTCTCAGCTTTATGCTAATTTCATTACTTTGTCCATTTAGTATTACTTTATTACCGTAAACACTATTTTAAGTTGTATTGTTGTTAATAAATGAAAACAAATAAAACTAAACAGACTTATTACTTCCATATCGAAGTCTACTTTGCTGTACTGCCGCTAGTTTCATTGTATTATTTATCATTTTGCTGATAATTTACGTTTTTATTTACGGAATGCATATTCTGGCCCGTATTTTACAATAAGCACATTTTTTTATAAAATATTCTACTATTATGCTGTGATAGAGCTCCATGAACACTATCCGTGGATACTTAGTTTACAGAAATGGAACAAGGTGTTGGTGAGATGTTAATCATCAAGTCATTGCAATTATGAAACGTTTGACGTGGAGTAACATAGCAACTGCTTACTTCATTGAGGCGTGTTTCCTCTTTGCAACGACGTTACTATCTTTTCCGTAAATATTGTTAATATGTTTTTATTGAATGATCTAAAACATTGTGACCACCTGCTTAATATCTTGTTTGTCCGTCTTTGGAACGAAATACATAATTGACTCTGTATCAAGGATCCAACAGTTTGTTGGTGGTTTTGTGGAGGTATGTGTCATTAGATGTCTACACATAGATCATGTAATACGCGTAAATAAGGGACCGCTGATTTGAGTACGTGTGTAAAGGCACTTGTTAGCGACCCAAGTGAGTTCATAGGACTCATATCAGGCGAGTTTGGTCTCCGAGACATCAACGTGAGTTCACTCTAAAGGTCGTGTTACCACTGTAGCACGGCTTTGGCTCCGGGACATGGACAATTATACTGCTGAAAAGATGACATCTCCGTCGAGGAATACATCAAGCATGAAGGGACGTAGGTGGTTCACTGCTACCGGCGTGTCTTCGATTACTACCAAAGCTGCCATGCAAAAGCAGGAATGAAAAAATGAGCGTGCGGCATTGTGGGCCGGGAGTCCCCTATTTGGGGAAGTTCGGCCGCCGAGGGCAAGTACTTCTTGCATTCGACGCCACATTCGGCGACTTGCGTGTTGGAGATGGGAATGAAATGACGATGAGGATAACACAACACCCATTCCCCGAGCGGAGAAAATCTCCTGCCCCAGCCGGGAATTGAATCTGCTCCCAACAACCTGCGTCTGTGGTGCGCTGCACGTTTCGAGCCAACGTTCACCCTGATGACGGCGTCTGTGGAAGCTACCATAGTCCTCGTGTTGCAAAAATGTGATTTACTCAAATAGACGACATGTTTTCAATGATCGTCAGTCGAATACCGATGGTCCCGTGCCAACTTTGATCGTAAATTACGATGTCTTTGGGTCAATACGTGAACATGTAGGGGTGCTCTGCTGCGGAGTTGATGTTCAAGGTGCGATGAACGGTGTGCTCCGAAACACATGTGTGCGCACCAGAATTGTGCTCTTTGGGCAGAGGTACCACAGATCACCATCTATCCTACTTTACAGAGCAGACATATCTCCGAACTTCACCTCCAATGAAGAGTCGCGGTCGTCCAACCATTTAGCGCCTCGTGGCAGTTCCACTGTCCTTATATCTCTCTCCGCAGATGCTCATGACAGTAGCACGTGAACATTCGAGTACCTTCGCCGGTTTCGAGATACTCATTCACTGGGTCTGCGTAATAATAATCTGCCCTTGTCAAAGTCACTTATCTCAATGGATTTCGCCACTTGCAGAGCATATCTTCGCTAGAGTGATCCCCCGTCCATGTCTGCTCCGCTTACATACTTTTGTTACAGCGTCATGTGCCAGCAACGCCATCAGGTGGCATCCAACGTCGCGGTGTGCAGTGGTCATAATATTTTGGCTTGTCAGTCTATCCTGTCATTCAGTTGAGCCACGACGGATAGACTTTCCATGCTTTTCGCCAACGGTTGAGCTCCCTGCGTTCTCCCAGATGACGCACGTGAACATGAGTTTACCCAATAGCCTCCTGCAGACATGGTGTTTCTCATTATATAAGTGTCCGGCAATCACCGTGACTGATAGCTGCTGTCATCTATCGGCGACACTGCGACACTTGCGCGTCCGGCTCTCAGCTCATCGTAGTGTGACAACCACCCCTCCATAGCTGTCCAAATACTTGCTCTCGAATAGCTATGGCTCTCTCTCTCTCTCCTCAGGAAAGGAGTGCGATGACATATCTACTTTTTTAAAGTTTGTGTTCACTTCCATAGGGCTGAACTCTAGTGGCATTAAGAATTATCGCTGCTGATGAGATGACTCCAAAAAGCCAGTATTCATTACAACGATTCAAATGAAAACAAAACTAATAAAATCAGAGATATTCACAAAATTTGACACTTTTATTTCTTTGCATGTAGTGATATATTCTGTATCAAACTCTGAGCTGAGAAATAGAAAGGAACATAAGACAATTATAGTTCGAGAGTCAAGCAACACTATGAATTTTATATGTTAATAAGAAGAGTTACATCATTGGTTAAATTTAAAGACAAGAATATAAGTACAATATAACGTATATCAGCGTGCTCTTCCTAGCAGCACTTGTGAAAAAACTTATTACCAGCATTTGTTGCATTGATGAACCACAGTAGTGTACTTCATCAACCTAATCCTTACTAATTTTAGGGTTAGCATTATCTTCCACAGACCCATACGATTGTTTGCGGCCAAATTTCTGACCACATATTTACATTACCTCAGATGTTTCTGTGTGTACTTTGCGAAATTCTTTAATAGGTGAACTGCCGCCTCTCTCCTTATCACCCAAACATGTGTTTCTTTTCCGCAAGGGATAACTTACACCTAGGATTTGTGTGATTAAATATTCCTGATACCAGAGAGAATAGCGAGGTTTACAACCTGTTTACCAACATACATGGCCGAGTTTCCATTTTATTTCATTAAATGGTACGGTTTCCTCTTGAGAATATCGAGTAGTTAGCTTCTATTAAGCTACTCACCATACAGTTATATGCCATTATAGCACATTGTTCTTCAGCGTCTTGCATTAATAGCTTGAACTTTTTCACTTCTCGTCTCCTTTATTATTTGTTTAGTTGTTTTTATTATTATTATTATTATTCGCGTAACAACTCATATATTAAATGAAATATGTTACTACGAAAAGAGACCCGAAATACCTTTTAGTGATGCTGTGCTATGCTCTTCCTTAGATCATTAATTTTCAACAAAACAAAATGTATTATGTTCCAATTGTTCTGTATCTGGCTTTCTATTAAGCAGTTATAGTACGCAATGATTGTTCAACATCATAGTACTGCAGTGGATTTTTGTTAATAATAAAACAACAATAAGTACCACGGCTAACACGAGAACATGAGACTATTATCGGAGAAAAATGATGTTTTTACTATAAGGTTGCCAGACCAGAACTACGCACAGCAAGATTTCTTTCATGTGATGAAAATAAATTATCTCTTTTCACTATTAGTACTATATTATCAGCAGCCCGCGTCAACCTGTAAAACACATCATAAAATCTGCTGCTCTGCTCTGCAACTTCGAAAGCTGAAAGAAATAATTTTTTACTTCACTATTACCTGACCGCTTCTTTGCGGTATGATAGATTTCATTTACTGCAATTTAAATGAACCGCGGCAGCGGCTGGCTCGTTCGTAGCGCCGCTCTGCACCACGAATAATATTTAAACAACTGAAAATGTCTTAAAGGGATGGGATAAAACACCAGGCAAGCTTGACAGAAATTATAATGCAAGGTTTCACTAAATAACTCTATTCAAAACATTTAAATATCTTAATTATTGCACACCTTTTTATCATCTCGCTTAATGGCGTCCCTCTTACAAACTTGACAAAAGAATGCTACGCTAGCATACAATATCACGTCACAGGCTATCCTTCTCTTGTAACTCCAAGAACAAGACAGAGAAATTAATGTTCGTTCTGTATTATTTATACTAATCACACATTCTCATCTTTGTTTGATATTTATCGTCTGTGGCGGTTTGAGTACTCGCCGACACAGATATTATCTAAGATAAATAATAAAAAAAGTACATAATTCGATTCAATAACAAAATATGATACACAATGTTTTCTCTTTATCACATAATATGTCTTTTGCTAAGAGACGTTACAATGCCCCCTGGCAGCAATTGACTAACGTTAAGAATGTTCTGCAATATGCTGCCACTAACGTTCGTTTTGTCTTTGTGTGTCACCTTATTTGGAATATTCACTGTTCACTTGTTTGCTATTTTGCATTATACTTTTAATCGCACTCTTTATGGTTTTCTCACACTTTGCGAGGTGACCGTAAACCTAGTCCCAGGGTCATTAGTTTTTTGGCTCCCCCATTCGGGCTATGTGCGGTCAGAAAACCTGGGAAAACTGCGCCGGAGCCATGGTCATCTCGCCTGGTTTGTCTTAAAACACAGTTCGATTGTTCATCAAAAAGGTTGGAATTTATCCAATGTTCACAGATAACAAAGGTTATTTATGACAAAATGTTAAACTTTTAGTCTCCTTGTTAAAAATGTACCTACTACACTCTTTCACATTTGTGTTCTGTGTCACACTGAAAGTCAATCGTTAAATAGTTTTACAGTAGTGTAATGGATTGTCTCTGCACTTACTCACGACAAATGTTCTACCATTGTACGGCATTCGTGTCATTTTGCTTCACTAATATGACGAAAACATATAACATATATCATCGAACAAGTGAATGTTTTCAGTTTATGCACAGTAAACTAAAGAAAAAACTGTTTTTCACGAAATTTCGTGTCCTATAAATCATTTTCATGTTAGTACATTCACCGCGTAGTTGGTAAAGTTCAGTTGAATGTCAACAATGTTGTACGGAGCGGGCGGCGCGAAGCAATTGTTGCGTAGCGTCGTCTGGAATGCGGCGTGCCAACGACCGCTGGGGTCGACGACCTGCTCGCCGTAACAGCGACGGCGTGCTGGGGTGACGCCCGCGCAGTCGCGAACCGCGCCGAACCATTCGCCAATGTCGGCGTGTTGCAGTGGTTTCCCGCGACCGGCTGGCTGGCGGCACGGCACTCGTCTCTGCTTCTCCGCATGGCTCCCCGTCACAATGCATGAAACAAATATTCCACAACGGTGTACTGTCTTTAAGGATACAGATTATTAGCTGTGGAAGAAAATGCAACTTGGTTAAAAGCGTTTATTGTTCAGTAAGCCGTCGCTTCGCTGGTATGCACTGGATGTTTTGGCGTGATAACAGGTTTCTTGTGGCTTCACAAGTCAATCGCATTGTGACACTGGTATTCAGGGTTCGTCACACATACGTTGTACTACACACTTTTATTTGTTCTCACGGTCGATACGCTGCCAGAGCGTCTCTCAACACGCGAAAATGTTTCGGTTCACACACACTAAATGTTTCCGTCGAGCGATGTTTGTTTGAATCGACTCCGAACGGATCACTAATTACCGTTTTTACACACAGTAAATTTATTGTTCGTTGAGCACTGCACTACAGTTAGTCACTCAACACTTGACCTATACCGACGTATATATTGGTGCAGATACAACAGTCAATTTCTGTCCCTACTACACACAATATTCCGTCCTTTCCTAGATTGTTTATGCACACAGTTTATTTTTAATGCATATCAACTGTTCTTAGCATAATCACTCTCATCTACATTGAGTCCATTGTGTTTACAATGTCATTACACACTTTTAATACTATTACTAGGCATATATGGCTTTTTGTAATTATTTAAAGGTGTGTGATCTTTGGTACATAGCTTTCTTTTCCTCTTTCAGTGTAGCTTGCCAGGTTATCACCCATCTAGCAAACAGATTTTACCATGTGCATGACAGCTGGACTTGGGCATATTGCTCAATAAATACTTCATTTAGTACTAGTATTATTTTTAATGATCTGTCCTACAGGACTACAGTGTAGTTTCCGCGTTGATTGACTTGACTCGCGTATCGCGTAATTAATACTCAAGGACGTGTACCAAGTACACTGGCTTCAATTGAAGCATCGATACATACAAAGCGTAGGTCACACGGAACGGGTTTGTTTTTGATTGAATTCTGCTCCAGTGTCGTTCTCAGATCACTATTGGCAGTAAACGTTACATCACATAATCGTTTCGTACTACAAAGTCAATTTTTGGCCAGTAAAGACTCTCTCTCAGGGTTCCTTAACTCTAACACAATTACATCTGTTACATTACTATATGAGATTGCATCATTAATTGTACTTACTTACTACAAATGAAAAATGATTCAAGAAATTAATCATTATTTTATCAACAAAAAGATTATTCATTGCTTAATGAGCATATAATATTTTAATGACACTAATTGTCTGTAAACAGAGTCTTCCATTTGCATGCTATTGCTCAGCTTACTGATTCTACCTTCATGCTATGCTTACTTATTTATGTCTTGCTTCCTCAAAATTTTAACTACACACAAATTCTTTCTTAAAACTAACATAATTATACTCTAAAACACAACTGAAATCGTCTTATAACTACTACTATTTACATCAGATATGTCATTGAATAAATAATTTAATATCCCACTCTAACATCTTTCAATTCTCTTTAGCCATTACTTCCCTCCTCGACCAAGGGATGGAGTAAGATGCGCGACAGTATGTTTTGCGGGGCATGACCTCTATGTGATAGTGGTAGCCCTTGACTATTCCTGGTCGGTCGGTAAATACCATGGTGTATTCCGATAGCAGCTGCGTCAACTGTTGCTTTTGTATGTTGCTTAAACTTTCAGATTCCTGTACATTGGTTTGAAATGCATCAACATTTGTTTCAAAATTTCTATCTTCTATACTCGGATAATAGAGATCTGCCACAGGTGAATAATCATCGAGGTGTAGTACCCAGGGGTTCCTACATTTGATATTTATTCGGTTGCAACATGGCACAAGTACCTCCTTCGATTTCATCATAGACAACTCAATCCTCCTACCTTTATTAACTACGCTTAGTTTTCCCGAGGAGAGGTCGATCACTGCGTCCCTCTCACGGAGAAAATCTACTCCCAGAATGCAGGCCACCTTTAACCCTTTAACAATGAGGAACGAGCTCACTATGGCTTCGCCCTCCTTATAAATCTCCACCTGCACCTGGTACTTAACTAATTGACTCTGTGCACTTATAGCTCCAGACACCTTGTAATTATTAACCGGGAAAGTCGGTATGCTACGTCCTTTCCCCAGCGCTTTAAACAATTCTGTACTCATTGCACTCACTGAGGCACCTGTGTCGATGATTATATTCACTGCAGCATCATTGATTTTCGCTTCTATTATGGCTTGCACATTCTCGTTGCTATCTTTCTTACATTCATGTGGTTCGGTCAGTAGATCTTTATCCATACTGATACCGTCGTTGTATCGCAGCACATGTATTCCAGGGATATTATTGTCATTCGTGTTGCTCTCACTCCACCCCTCGGCCAGCGATGGAGAGCATATCGAGGCCGATTCTAGTTTGTTGGATGGCTTGCTTGCGAGGTACTTGGACGGCTATTGTCCGCGACCTCTACTATGTTTACGTTTTGATTTATAGGCCTCCAAGACTGCGCAATAAGCGCATTTTGCAGTGGTGGTCTGTTGTTGTCGTACCGGTCATTACCCTGCCGCTCTGGGCTTGGTCGCTGATTCTGATTCCAATTGCGATTACTGTCGCTGTAATTGCTATGCTACTGACCTCGCGCATTTTTCCAGCGGTTGGTCCCTGGCAGTCCGGAATCGTACCGGTCGTCAAATCGACTCTTTTTATTATGGGACGGTTGACCATACCCGTTCTGACTTCAACCATTATCACAATTTTGCGAGTGCTCTTGCCGCTTGTTACCACCCCCACCATTTCCATGGTTGTGGTTTTGTGCACTATTATTTCTGTCATGTTTACAGCCTGATCCATTATTCCGCGAGTGATCACACGCTGCTTTTGCGTCTTCCTGGATTAAGTCTATTGAATCTAGAACAGACAGGAAATGTTCCATGTCGCTCTCTGGTACATGTATTAATTTCTCTTTGATATGAAGGGGTAAATGTGATTTCAGGAGTCTTATTATGTCTCTTGGTGAGATAGGCTCGTCCCAGTAGCGCGTTTTGTTTATATACTTCTCGAAATACCGTCTCAGATTCCCAAGACGGGGTGAGTACGGTTCGGGATTGTATACTTCTTTTCTTAGCCGCTCTTGTATACAAGGCGACCAGTATTTCGACAAAAACGCTCTTTCGAATTGTTCATACGTCATGCAGCTGTCTGCTACTTCCGTAGCCCACAGCGCTGCATTACCCTGAATGTATGACATTACGTATTGAATTTTCTGTGCTTCGTTCCACACACTAGGCAAGATATTTTTAAAGCTTTTTATGAATACTACTGGGTGTACTGACTTCCGTTCAGTAGTAAACGTTTGAAACTGCCTATTTTTTATCAAACTTTCTTCGACCAATATTTTTGGGCTATACTGGTTTGCTCCTGGGACATAGGCTCTTCGCATTATCGCCTAAAGATTCACCATTGTTGCGTCGCGTATAAGTTTGTGCGTTGCCAAAAACATTGGCTGTTGGCGACATAGTTTCATTTTCAAGATGTTTGCTGCTCTGTGCTAAACCCTTTTCCAAGTCGGATATCTGTTTGTTAATATTCACTTGCCACTGCGGAATATCCTCACTGAGTCTTTGTTTGATGGTTTGCACGTCGTTCTGTACCTTGCTATTTACTGCGGTACTGAACGATTCGGAATCTCTATCTGCCATGGCTGCTTGTACCTTAGAATTAATATTTTTGTCAATCTCACTCTCCTTCGCTTCTAGCCATGAGTTGAATTCGGTTTCAATTTTAGTCGCTTGTTCGTTCCACTTCTGATCTACAAGCTGTGTGGAATCTATTTCTAGCTTTTCTAATCGGTTCGCTAAGACACCTATCTCGTCTACAATGTTAGTGTTTGCTACTTGCAGGTTGTTGACCTGTACAGTCAACTCCTGCACGGCCTTAGGTATCGACTCATAATTCTGTTTCATAGAGGCAATGTCTTTTTTCATAATTTCTAACGATTGCACAAGTTGCTGGTCCCGCTCAGCTTGCTGGCGATCTCGCTCAGCCTGCTGGCGATCCCTCTCAGCTTGCTGGCGATCCCTCTCAGCCTGCTGTTGTGCAAATTTTGACTGGTAATCCAGCACGCGCTCTAATATCGCCTGAAGTGAATACCCACCAGGCAGATTACCACTCTCTGGTTCCTGCTTTTCTGGGGTTGGTGCAATTTCTTTATCTACATCTCCTTGAGCACTGGTGGGCGGTGGCATCACTTCCTGTGCCCCTGCCCCCACATTTTCGTATGGTATATCCTCAAAGAGAGTACTTGTACTGCTTAATGCACCCGTTTCTACATTTCCTGCACTAACTAATGGCTGTTCCTCAGTATCCATATTGCTCGGACGTTGACTACGCAATTTAACCATATTCATAAATTACCTACTCGAACACAAGATCTGACAGTTTTGCCACTTGCACACAAAATATGCTAATTTCTCTACAGTACACTGCACACTAAAAATTACTATCTACACTCAACTTTGCCCTGTCATAAATACTAACATCAAACTACGCACACCACTAGCGATATGAGATCACTACACTGGAGTTAAGCTTCTACAAACAGGACAACTACACTGTAGTCTTACCTTTAGTTTATCTGATTTCGGGGTTCGGCTGCCCCCGGATTATGTAGTCGTTACCGTTTCTCAGTACTATCAGGATCGTTCCTCTGACTCGCTTGCAGTGGTGCGTTTTTTCATGAAAGAATTTTTGTACATTCATTAATACATGGCATTAATCATGATACACATACATACATTTATCACTATATATGCACTGAAAGAAAATACATAAAACATTCTTATTTCCGTGGCCACTGCAAATTCGGGCCCCGCGATTTTGGGCGACAGTTTCACTTCGTATTTTCGGGTTTCGATACCAAATCACAGATATTATAGGTTATTAGAATCAGTATTAACAACAATAAGAGAGAGGATTGATACATTTAGCTCACAACAAATTTTTTTTGTGTGATGAAAATAAATTCTCTCTTTTCACTATTAGTACTACGAGGGCAGTTCAATAAGTAATGCAACACTTTTTTTTCTGAAACAGGGGTTGTTTTATTTAGCATTGAAATACACCAGGTTATTCCCCAAACTTTTAGCTACACAACACTATTTTTCAACGTAATCTCCATTCAATGCTACGGCCTTACGCCACCTTGAAATGAGGGCCTGTATGCCTGCACGGTACCATTCCACTGGTCGATGTCGGAGCCAACGTCGTACTGCATCAATAACTTCTTCATCATCCGCGTAGTGCCTCCCACGGATTGCGTCCTTCATTGGGCCAAACATATGGAAATCCGACGGTGCGAGATCGGGGCTGTAGGGTGCATGAGGAAGAACAGTCCACTGAAGTTTTGTGAGCTCCTCTCGGGTGCGAAGACTTGTGTGAGGTCTTCCGTTGTCATGAAGAGGAGAAGTTCGTTCAGATTTTTGTGCCTACGAACACGCTGAAGTCGTTTCTTCAATTTCTGAAGAGTAGCACAATCCACTTCAGAGTTGATCGTTTGACCATGGGGAAGGACATCGAACAGAATAACCCCTTCAGCGTCCCAGAAGACTGTAACCATGACTTTACCGGCTGAGGGTATGGCTTTAAACTTTTTCTTGGTAGGGGAGTGGGTGTGGCGCCACTCCATTGATTGCCGTTTTGTTTCAGGTTCGAAGTGATGAACCCATGTTTCATCGCCTGTAACAATCTTTGACAAGAAATTGTCACCCTCAGCCACATGACGAGCAAGCAATTCCGCACAGATGGTTCTCCTTTGCTCTTTATGGTGTTCGGTTAGACAACGAGGGACCCAGCGGGAACAAACCTTTGAATATCCCAACTGGTGAACAATTGTGACAGCACTACCAACAGAGACGTCAAGTTGAGCACTGAGTTGTTTGATGGTGATCCGTCGATCATCTCGAACGAGTGTGTTCGCACGCTCCGCCATTGCAGGAGTCACAGCTGTGCACGGCCGGCCCGCACGCGGGAGATCAGACAGTCTTGCTTGTCCTTGCGGCGATGATGACACACGCTTTGCCCAACGACTCACCGTGCTTTTGTCCACTGCCATATCACCGTAGACATTCTGCAAGCGCCTATGAATATCTGAGATGCCCTGGTTTTCCGCCAAAAGAAACTCGATCACTGCCCGTTGTTTGCAACGCACATCCATTACAGACGCCATTTTAACAGCTCCGTACAGCGCTGCCACCTGTCGGAAGTCAATGAAACTATACGAGACGAAGCGGGAATGTTTGAAAATATTCCACAAGAAATTTCCGGTTTTTTCAACCAAAATTGGCAGAGAAAAAATATGTGTTGCATTACTTATTGAACTGCCCTCGTATATTATCAGCAGCCCGCGTCAACCTGTAAAACACATCATAAAATCTGCTGCTCTGCTCTGCAACTTCGAAAGCTGAAAGAAATAATTTTTTACTTCACTATTACCTGACCGCTTCTTTGCGGTATGATAGATTTCATTTACTGCAATTTAAATGAACCGCGGCAGCGGCTGGCTCGTTCGTAGCGCCGCTCTGCACCACGAATAATATTTAAACAACTGAAAATGTCTTAAAGGGATGGGATAAAACACCAGGCAAGCTTGACAGAAATTATAATGCAAGGTTTCACTAAATAACTCTATTCAAAACATTTAAATATCTTAATTATTGCACACCTTTTTAACATCTCGCTTAATGGCGTCCCTCTTACAAACTTGACAAAAGAATGCTACGCTAGCATACAATATCACGTCACAGGCTATCCTTCTCTTGTAACTCCAAGAACAAGACAGAGAAATTAATGTTCGTTCTGTATTATTTATACTAATCACACATTCTCATCTTTGTTTGATATTTATCGTCTGTGGCGGTTTCAGTACTCGCCGACACAGATATTATCTAAGATAAATAATAAAAAAAGTACATAATTCCATACAATAACAAAATATGATACACAATGTTTTCTCTTTATCGCATAATATGTCTTTTGCTAAGAGACGTTACAACTTATAGTATTAACACTTTGGCACATTACGATCAAGTTGTCGCATTGCCTGGTTGAAAGCAAGCAACACACACAGCTACTCGAGAATGTAGGGATATGGTTATTAGCATAAAAGGTCTCACAGAGTCCAAACTACTTGGCTACATAATCTATCAGAAGATCAACTCAAGTATTGAATATGTGTACAATCTGAGCGTGCTTCCCTATACCCATGTGCCATAAGATGAACTTGGAGCAGCCTGGTTAAGACAAGTTCCTTGGTGGTTCCCTAAACTAGGTTGACACCAATTTAAACATGTGTTCTTGCCAATCAGTATTTTTCAAAAGCCTTGTGTATATATATGTATATATGTCGGTATATTCCTAATCTTGTAAACCCGTGGAGCGATTTCAGCCAAACTTAGCAGCAATGTCACTACCTAGAAAGGATCATCGTAGGGGCAAGAAGTACCTACCTCCCACAGAGACGGGGACCAGAGGAGGGTGACCTACAAGCGTAACGGAGCAACGTCTGGAACAATTTCAATGAAACTTTATATACACATGACTTATTGAGGTAGTTGTATAGGTAATTAAGTGTATAGAATACTGTAGGAGTAAAGCATCGCTACTTCTCTTTGTGGTGGGGGAGTAGGTGAGAAGGATGATATATAAAACTACTTGGTGGTTTTTGTTTCCCATATTTAATTCACAATTCACTTGGAGCTCTGAAAAACTATCAAGAACACTCTGATTCTTACTTCTTTTGTCCAATGCGTTCTTTTGTCCTGGTCATGAAAACTAGCATTGCCACGAGTCATTACTTTTCCAGCGTGTTCAGGGACCAAGGATGATGAGTCACCGCTAAATACCACGGACAAATTTTACATTTTTTCTGGTGTCTCATGGCTCAAACCAGCACGAAGGGGACAGTTCCTAGCGACACTCTTTATTCTCGAAACAGCAGTCAGTTATCGTTGTCAAAATGACTGAAACGAAACGGTGGTCTGTCGGTCAGATTCAACGGGAAAGAAAAAAGGGAAACGGTAGAGAAGAAATGAAGCGATATTTACTGGTCCACAGAAGATTTATCTCAGAAATAAAATTTTAGATTTCGATGCTCTGAACACGAATACCACGTTAAAAATTTTCTCATATCTAAGGTTGCAAGTAAGGTGGGATTTTACGTTTAACGTATATTGCTACCGTAACCAGTAGGTTATACACATAACGTGAAGGTACCTAGTTTATTCGCGCCACGTCTTTGCCTTCCGCTTATGAGTGGTGTCTGAAACAACTTCCTATAGGTTCCGGCAGAAAACAGTCAACATAGCTGTAGACCACCATTATTTGTACCGCTGTTCCTCAAGGTAAATGTCCTTGAGGAACCGCTCGCCGTGATAATTGCTGAATGCACGACGGTTGGTGTAAACTTTGCATAAGTGTCACTGGCGGATGATTGTATTTCTTCTGCTTTATGTGTCTGCTGAGCATCATCGCAATCACTGCTTGATGGTGGCACATTTGACGGAACAGGAACTGGCGGTCCATCGGTATGAGCCACAGGGCGAATGACAGATGAGGTAGCAACGCACTAAATATCCCACTTCTTCTTGCTATTGATTCTTTTTCTCGAAGAAGATACCACAAAAAATAGGAATCCGATGAATGATTTATTGATTCGTGCTAAGCTGTAGGCACACCAACATTCATGGAGTCGTTTTTGCTATGCATCTAAGAATTCATGGTAGACGAATACGAATTGCAACATACGTGTGGAACCCACAATTTATCTTGGTCTCCAACTCAGCACCTTCATTACAAGGCGTATGCTGTCTAGCTGCTTCAGTCAGTGGTCGCCTTTGTGGACCATAAATAACATCTGCACAAATTTAAAAAAGTTATCAGGTTTTTTACTGCAGGTGTGGGAAATTTTTGTGAACGCGAGCAGATGCACAATAACACAACTCGAGCTTAACACTTCGCCACACAGACATTCATTGCCAACCGCCACGACACCCATTCCAGTAACAAGTGAACTAACGCTGTACAAGAGCACACAGATGCGCCAAACAACACTTAAAACCGCGGCTGGTTCCTGCATTTGACAATGTGTACTAAACTGGATGGCACGCACATGTAGTGTAAAGCAGAGTTGCCACATTGTATTGGGAGCTGTAATACGGATATTTTTCGCTGAAACTGTCCACTAGCTTATTTCAGTGATTGATATGCAAATTCCCTTGATCAAGCTGTCGTTCAGTGTATTGATTTGTAATTGCAGATTTAGATTAGCATTGCCAATGGCTGTTTTTTGCTTCACTTTTGCCTTCCTTATGCAGGTGATAGTGGGCTCGAAGACTGGAAAGCTCTCAAGATAGATGCCCGAGATTAGAGTCTCTGTTTGCAGAAATTTACCGCTATAAAACTGTACCACCTTGGGCAGGTACCCTTTCCACAGGTGGCGAGTCTGTCATTCTCCCCGCTTTCTCTGCAGAGGGGTCGAGGAACACGCATTGCTGTCTCAAAGGAAACTTGGGTTTCTTCACAAAAGCCCTTTTAGCGAATTAAGAGATCTATACGCGGGTGTGGTTCTTCTCGGACGTGTGAATGTTCGTTACGACAACTCCGAATAATTTCCAGTTTAATACAGCCTCCTGATTGGGTTTGACAGTGATAACGCTGTGCCTACTTGCGGTTCTTCTCACTTGTCCATTTCAGAATCACATCATAGTGTGGGAGGCGTCTCCTCACTCTAACCGCCTGTAGTGTCGGCAGACTTGCCAACACTACGCACACTAATTGAAAGAGGCGGCCAAGATGCACGCGCTACCTCACGAAGGATGGAGTGAGGTCTGAAACAGGAGACTTAATGAATGCTATAAAGACAATACGTAGCTTTGGAATATACTTAACTTTTAATGCTTCCTTTGGTACATCTCTCTTGACTATACAAATGAGACTCGTAAGATACATGCACTGATACAATTGGCGCCTTGCTAAGTCGTAGCCATTAACTTAGCTGAAGGCTATTCTAACTGTCTCTCGGCAAATGAGAGCAAAGGCTTCGTCCGTATAGTCGCTAGCAACGTCGTCGTACAACTGGGGTGAGTTCTCATACGTCTCTCGAGACCTGCCGTGTGGTGGCGCTCGGTCTGCGATCACACAGTGGCGACACGCGGGTCCGACATGTACTAATGGACCGCGGACGATTTAAGCTACCACCTGGCAAGTGTGGTGTCTGGCAGTGACACCACACCGCCAGTCTCTGATCGAATGGCTCAGATATAACTGTAATAGGAAAGAGTAGGAGATTGCTAAACTCTCTTATGCATTCTTCATTCGTCGCAACTCGGAGTTCCCGCGTACATTGGATAGCAATTTCCCGTTCTGGCGGAAAGACAGACGCGTTTCAGATGGCACTTACAGAAAACACTCCGCTTTAGTCGGTAAAGAATTTGCTTTAGGTTTTGGGTGGGAGATGTGACTCATAATCCGAGCCTTGCTACCGCAATGGAGATATCTGTACATCAGCTCACAGTACTAAAACTATTGTTGCCGTCAGCCTGTTTATGGACACACTGACCGATTGGTAAAATGACACATCGCCCGTCCTGCCCAAGCAGCTTAGAAATAAATCTGATTCGGTTCCCTCAGCAGGCGAGTCTACGATCTTAAAATCAGATCCAGCTTGTTGCTCTTAATGCGCATTTTGAAAATCTAATGGTGTTCACTCCTTTCTTTCCTCGTACATCCTACACTTAATTAATAATTTCTGAAGTCCCGGCCGTGTCCGTGATTTATTAACGTAACTGTATTTTATCCTCCACCCAACTGTGCCAAGGTCATACTGCGAGCTGTATTCCCCTATCGGATTATAAATGGCCCTTTTTAAGACGTCAGAGGGCAACTTTCGTGTCCAGAGCCAATAAATCTATTTGTTACGGTGTACATTTGTTTCCATTCATAGCTAGAAGATCCTTCGTCATATTAATTTGTCTATGTGGGTCATGTGGTACTCATTTGTTTCAGGCTGAATTGGGTCTCCCCTATTCACATACACTTAAATAAGATGTGTGACAGTAGTCTTGTTTTCCATTAATTTGCATGATCATTTGAGATGGATGATTCTTCTTCATTTCGTTTTGTGCATCGTATAGATTTGCTCCGATCAAAAGTGATGTCCCACAGAGTGGCACCTCACTCCCTTACGGCAGAGGACCCCTTCTCAGAATGCCTTAGAATGAGGCTCTTGTAATGTCTCGTAAGTGTGACTGGGAAACGTAGGCACTTTATTTATATTCAACACAGAGCCAGGAGACGATTTTAACCTTGATATTCGAGTTCAGCGTCTGTAGCTCTAATAAAGGACGGCTGTTTTCGTTTCTGTGAAAACAGAAAGTGAAAATTTGTGAACTAGTGTTACAGACACTATCGGTTTCAGGTTACATGTCACAACAATACAGGCCGGTGAATGTGAAGATAAACGTAAAAGTCTCCTGCAAGTGACGCTTGAACGAACCAGCACATCACGGGCTGGTGAGATTGAGGCAAAGATGCGAGTAATTGCTATTAATTCATAAAACAGCGACGTCGAAAGGACATACAGTAGACTTCCCACGTATGGTTTCATGTGCACTGCTACTGCCGATGGTAGTGCTTGTCTGCGATACGAGGCAGAGGGCTTCCGACCGTTAACAGGCGACTAAAAGCTCCTAACAGCGTCCGCCAACAGGTTGTGCGCCTGGCGTCCCGGCAGACTTCATTAGGCGGCGCGACTGCCTAGCACCACGCACGCTGCAGCCGGCTAAATCACCGTGCGGCTATTGTCTTCACTTAGCGCACATTGTGCGCGGCACAAAACGCGCGTGAAACGCCACGCGCGTCGGCCTCCAGGCCCCTGGGCGGCGATTTATCGCGCTAATAATTTGGCTACAGCCGCCAGTACCGCATTCGCGCACCCAGCAATAGCGGAATTTGAAATATGGCAGCGGGTGAAACTGTTCGGCTGGAGTTTTCCTCTCTTTCCGGTTCGTTGTTGGTGTTTTGTTTATCATTTCCCTCCAGCGCGTGCTGCGTAAGCCATAAATTACCGCTGCTTGGCGAGCTGTTTTTGCGCTTGGCATTGTCTCGTATGAGGCCTGTGCTATCGTAGGGCGTTTAATTTATCTGCGCGCCGGCAGAGGCGCTACACGCGCGGCGGTTGACGTAACCGACGCTGCGCCGCCTGGTGGCCTCATCCGACCACAGTTCTCTGTCGGCTCTAGATACGCCTTGCGCCTAGCACAGCTGGTTATCTGCGATAACGGAGGCAGGATCTGGAGCAGCGGTCTCTAAAACTGCTGCCCACGGGCCACAATCGGGGCCTAGATAAGTATTCTTCCTACCCACCGTTCACAGTAGTTTTCACTATACGAGACTCAGTCAAATGAAAACCTTAAATTTGTAATAACAAATCGAAATTTCGCGCCGTTATCCTGTAAGTTGGTAAGCTAGCTACAAACAGCGTGCAGAATGGCCTGTAGGTGGCAACATAGTGCAGATGCACACATACCGTGCCAGTATCAGTATAAAGATGGCCGCCCCACTTGCGACTTGCACTAGGAAAGGAAAGCGTTCTGTTATTCGGTTTTTGCGTGGTGAAGGTGTGAAACCTATTGAAATTCATCGACGAATGAAAGTTCAGTACGGTGATGCATGTTTGTCACAACGGCAAGTCCGTGTTTCCTGACTTCCGCAAGGCGTTCGATACAGATTCCCAAAGTCGTTTAATGAACAAAGTAAGAGCGTATGGACTATCAGACCAATTGTGTGATTGGATTGAAGAGTTCCTAGATAACAGAACGCAGCATGTCAGGTGTGCCGCAGGGGAAGGGTCATAGGACCGTTGCTATTCACAATATACATAAATGACCTTGTGGATGAAATCGGAAGTTCACTGAGGCTTTTTGAAGATGACGCTGTGGTATATAGAGAGGTTGTAACAATGGAAAATTGTACTGAAATGCAGGAGGATCTGCAGCGAATTGACGCATGGTGCAGGGAATGGCAATTGAATCTCAATGTAGACAAGTGTAATGTGCTTCGAATACATAGAAAGATACATCCCTTATCATTTAGCTACAAAATAGCAGGTTAGCAACTGGAAGCAGTTAATTCCATAAATTATCTGGGAGTACGCATTAGGAGTGATTTAAAATGGAATGATCATATAAAGTTGATCGTCGGTAAAGCAGATGCCAGACTGAGATTCATTGGAAGAATCCTAAGGAAATGCAATCCGAAAACAAAGGAAGTAGGTTACAGTACGCTTGTTCGCCCACTGCTTGAATACTGCTCAGCAGTGTGGGATCAGTACGAGATAGGGTGGATAGAAGAGATAGAGAAGATCCAACGGAGAGCAGCGCGCCTCGTTACAGGATCATTTAGTAATCGCGAAAGCGTTACGGAGATGATAGATAAACTCCAGTGGAAGACTCTGCAGGAGAGACGCTCAGTAGCTCGGTACGGGCTTTTGTTAAAGTTTCGAGAACATACCTTCACCGAAGAGTCACTATTCTCTTCTTGACCAAACTATTTATCGTCCATGTTTCAGTTCCGTACATGGTGAAACACGTACGTATTCAGTAGCAGCGATGGCGAGGCATGACAGAATCTCTGACCAGAGCGTTATTTATCGTGGCTAGTCTGCGCTTGACCGCGCGAGAGTTCAGTGCAGTTGCGGTCGAGTTGCGAGAGAGTTCAGTTGTACGTAGCGAGTCGCGAGAGCATGTAGTAACGCGTGAGAGACAGTCGGAGTTGTGTGTGAGGAGTCGGCGGGCGTCGACATGGCGCTCTGGTCAAGATTCGGGACGAGGTATATTTTTTAAATAAGGTAATGAAGCAGCATTGCGCACATCTGAGAATGTAATGTGTCTTAACTGTAACTAATTTATTCAAGAATCGCCCCAATAATAATTTTATTTTCAAAGCAAATTTTTAAGAAAACAATCATTTGAATTGAAAGAAAGTTTCCCACGCATTTCCTTAAAGAAAAGTTTCACTTAAATTCAAAGTTGCACAGGGCCTAAGATCGACATTTCGGTCTATTTGCGTTTTCATTGTCACTGTGATTTCATTATCATTGAATTGTCTTACATTTTTGTGGGCAGCTTGCATTTGGCTCAGATTGCTATTTCTCATTTAATTGTCATTGTCAATAAATTATTTTACACTAGGTTCTATTCTCGTTAACATTTAAATATTATCCTTCGAAATTTTTGTGGGGAGGTTACACTTGGCGACACCTGGTCTAGCAGATATCTGCTCTTATTTGCTTAAATATAATTAGCATTTGGCGCAACGCTTTTACTAATTTTTTGACATTCTTTCCTCAGATCATCGGCAATTCGTTGCTCTGTTGTATTTGTGTGTTGCTTTTGCATTGTGCTTATTTGTTTTGTGAATAATTTTGACTATTGTAAAAATGCCGCGAAAGACTGTGAATAGTGTATCGCGAGGTATTATGAACGAAATTACCGACTTAAATAACGTGACCGATAGTAATTGTGACACGCAGTGTAATGATGACAATCCTGCGTTCACTGACAATCAATGCGTTCCAACCACTAATGATGAGTTTTATCTTAATGATGAACAAATGAACTCAATTGTCTCCTCTGTTAATTTGACGACAATTGATGACGCGGGGTGCTCTATTGTAATGAGCGCTGCCCAACTTAACACACCCGGTTTGGAAAATTCATGTAACGTACAGACACTTTTTTCTAATGAAAATGGACAGTGTACTGAAAGTACGACGGATCCATTTAATTCCGAAATAGTGACCGACAGTGTACATTCGACTGGCAAACCTTTTTGTAAATTACAGAATGACCAAATGGTCGCACAAAACGCGACAATTGCAGATACGCAATCAAACAGCACAGAGAATAGGAATGCTGATTTGGGGTCGGATCCAATTATGGCATTGTTGCTACAAATGACTAAACAGTTTAATAAAAAATTAGACAATCTTAATGAAAAACAAGACAAACAGAGTGAAAAATTAGACAACAATGACGAAAATCTCAAACAACTTAGTGAACAGGTCAAACAACAGAACGAAAAACAAGACAAGCTAAATGAAAAATTAGACAACAATTCCGGGCTGCTTAGTGAACAAGCCGAGTGGTGAAAGGCGCTACAGTCTGGAACCGCACGACCGCTACGGTCGCAGGTTCGAATCCTGCCTCGGGCATGGATGTGTGTGATGTCCTTAGCTTAGTTAGGTTTAAGTAGTTCTAAGTTCTAGGGGACTTATCACCACAGCAGGTGAGTCCCATAGTGCTCAGAGCCATTTGAACCATTCTTAGTGAGCAAATTAGAGCCGTTGCCGCGCAGCGCCATGACACTAAAGAACAGTTACGCGAGGAAATTGAGGCTTGTTCAAAGAAAACAGCCACAACAGAAACACTTAGAGCGGAAATTAGCGCAGTCGCTAAACAATGCTCTGAAAAGGCTACACAATTACGCGACGAATTTAAACTAATGACAGCAGAACTTTCGCGCGCAATGGATGCAAAAATAGACGCGAAATTCGAACAACAGAACACTCAAATTGACGAGCGCTTTAATCACCACATACAAAACAGTGGTACGCGTTTCCGCAAATTTATACAGGATCAAAATAAAGTAAAACGACAAGTAATGGAAACAATCACAGCACAAAGACAAGAAGACAAACGTAAATTGTTCGCGAAAGCAAAGACATACGTAGACAACAATATTGCTACAGTGTCCAACAAAATTAATACTATCGAACAGTCGAATACAGAATTACGTGACGAAATTTCCGATCTTAAATCGAAAACAGACACATACACAGCAGATATTCAGACAGTGACAGACAGATTTGAACAATTAGAAATAACACAGGATTGCAATGTCATCAAAGCTGACGTTAAAAAACTGAACGAAAGCACACGTAAATTACAAAAACAGATTAATACTTCTGACACTAAAAGCGATGATCAGGTAAAAATACTGACTGAAAAATGGGTTGAATTGGCCAGTCGTATTGACGTTATTGAAAGTAATAATGACAACAAATCAGACGATACTTCACCGGTTTCATTTAATCAAACACCTGAATTTCAAAATCTACAGCAGACAATTAATGAGATCGATTCATCTAATAACACCTTACGTAGAAAATTGTCATGTTTACAGCAAGAGGTAACAGAGATAAAAAAAGTTTCTGGGTTCAATACGTCACTGAATACGCCACTTTGCGAACATTAGTCAGACTTACGGAGGGCGTATAATTTGAGCAATTTACAGAGACTAGGCGACTTAAAATCCGAAAAGCTAGGCGACTTAAAATCCGAAAAGCTACGCAACTTGAAATCCGAAATGACACAGACAAACAGATTCTCACACAAACCTGAACGTGTTCTCAAATTCAGTGACGAGAACATTGATTATAAGCAATTTGCATTTGTAAGAGAATCTAAGGAATTTAATAATGACAGAGCACAGATACACGCTTTGAGCTGTATAAGACAATTTGCTATTGTATTTTCATCAGCATTGCCTATAATGCAGAAAGTGGAATTAGTACCGCCATTGCCTGTAACGCAAAAGCTAAAATTTATTTGCAGTACGTAATGGACCTCAGGGGATTCATTACGCTTTAATGAATATGTGCCGTAGCGTGCATAGGGCCCCGAGCTGTAGTAGTGGTGTTTCATCTTTAGTTTTCTGCACTGCTGCCTTCTCTTCTACTATCCTTTATATCTATCAAAACAGCTCTTTAACTATTGCTCTACCTAGAATTAAGAAAAATGACTAAATAAAACCCGATAAGACAAATTTTTACCGAAAGTGACAATTTTCATTAGGCACTCCAGAACTACCAGCGTATAATAACAGATAAAATCGTAATCATCAGTATGTACAAAATTTTCAGCAATAGCAAACACATTTTTGCTAACAATAGAGGTTTTTCACAACAACAGCAACAAAACCAGCCGCTTGCATACATAACCAACAATGCAGTCTACAAGGTCAACCAAACTTAGTTTCGCCGCGTGCACGTATAGTCTTAGCTCCAACTAATAGTAACGCACGCCAGCAAAGAAATGAGTACGTACAGAAAACATACTATTTCAACTCCTATCGCACTGCACCGTATAGAAATGACTATCACGACAGACGTAAAAATGACGAGCACAATTTTCAGCGTACACTTAATAACAGTCGATCTTATGAGCAGCAACAACATCAGCAACAACATATTATCATGAATGAACCAGACAATAGGTGTTATCCATAGCGTAATACGTCAGGAAGAAATAATAGTACAGTTCAAATAGTTAAAATGCCACAGAATCCTGCTGAAAATAATAACACGTACGATAGAATTTAAACAGATACAGCACAGATTGCATATTCCAGTAACGCAAGCAATAATTCTGACACGCAGAATCTTGTTCACGAAAATCTTATTTGAAACACGCTTTGTTGAATGTACCAATTTTATCACACCCAGATCATACCACAAGTTTTTCCATTGCCACCGACAGTTCTAATACCGCTTTAGGCGTACATATTTTCCAGGAAATTGAAGAAGATGGCTCTACAGTAATCAAAAACATCGCTTTTGCAAGCCGCATTCTGTCACCTGCTGAACGAAATTATTCCGTTACAGAAGTGGAAACATTATGTGTTGTATGGGCTTTTACGAGATTTAGGCACTTTCTTTATGGCAGACATACCACCGTTTACACAGATCACAGAGCGATACAATTTTTACTTTCGGCTAAATTCACTCACGACAGATTAAGCAGATGGAAGCTTTATTTACAGGAATTTAATTTTACAATAGTTCACATTCCCGGCACACAAAATATTATAGCAGACGCACTATCTCGTTCTATCAACAACAATCAGCATGACATCGCAACCAACTTCTGCAAAGGAAATTTCAGCGTATGTACATTCAGCAAGTTGCATTTGAAAATTTTATTTCGTCGTCATTACAGGACATAGCAAAAGAGCAAAGTAAAGACAATGTGGGGAAAGAAATTAAACACCTTTGGCAAGATAAGAATAATGTTACGATTAGGAACGATTACACTGTACGCAATGACATTCTGTTTCGCCACTCTCATCCTGACAGCAACAATTGGTTATTATGCATTCCTGACGAACTGGTTAACAAATTAATTTGGTACACTCATTTAAGTTATGCACATTACGGAGCCAGAAAATGTTTTCTTATACTGAGACACAACTGTTATTTTGTCAACATGAAAAACGTATACGACGAGTTTTAGCGTCATGTAAAATTTGCCAGAAAGCTAAGTCAGACACAACTTCACATATTCCTCCATTATATCCCATTGTACCTGTTAAATTAAGACATATGGCCGCTGTAGACATTTTTGGTCCAATTCCAAGAACTAACAGAGGTTTATGTTACATCTTTGTCGCTGTTGAACTCACTTCAAAATTTGTTACTTTCACTCTGTTACGCAAAGCTACTGCTAAAACCGTTTCGAGAGCATTTGTAAAACATTTTCTATTTCATGTAGGGCATGTGATGGAAGTAATTTCTGACAATGGATCGCAATTTCGTTCTGCTATATGGACACGTATGTTACGAGCTAGAAACATTTCTCCGATCTATATATCCAGGTACCATGCTTCTTCGAACCCTTGTGAACGATTAATGAAAGAAATTGGTAAACTGTGTAGAATATACTGCCACAAAAGACATATTGATTGGGACACAAACATATTCTCATTCCAAGATGTAATTAATTCCATACCAAATGAATCCACTATGCTATCTCCGACTGTTATACTGAAAAATGCTGAACCACCTAACAAAATTAAAGAATTAGTACACTTTCCTACATCTCGTCGATTACGACACCATGAAATAATTAACATTGCGCTGAACAACATTAAACGTGCCGCAGAGCGCCGGAGAAGACAGCAAAAACAGGTTTGTACACGCCGTGACTTTCACATTGGACAGAAGATATTAGTACGTACACACTATTTATCTAGCAGAATAAAAGGTAAGTGCAGTAAATTTGAACTTCTATACGCAGGTCCATATCGGATTCGCAGCATTCCTCACCCCAATGTTGTACACGTCGAAACTTTGAGAACCAGGAAAAGTAAGGGCAACCACCATGTGTCGAACATTAAACCCTTTATTGAATGAAACCACTTTATGATTTAACATGCTATGATGCCATTTACTAATTTTTATGACCACTTATGCAATTATATTCACATGATTAATTATTGATGACTATGGTATTTTTTCTTGGCAAGTGCCCGGCAAGGTAAGGTTAGCAGGTCGCTCTTCTTGTCGTTACACATCAGACCATGCATATTTTCCAGATGAACTTACACATTTTATGACCACTTATGCAATTATATTCACATGATTAATTATTGATGACTATCGTATTTTTTCTTGGCAAGTGCCCGGCAAGGTAAGGTTAGCAGGTCGCTTTTCTTGTCGTTACACATCAGACCGTGCATATTTTTCCAGACAAACTTACGTATTTTATGAATAATTATGCAATTCTATGTAGTGACCTATTAATTTTATCAAATTCTCTCTCCATTAAAGTCTTTAATTCTCGCGTCTATTAACTACACTACATACAAACGGAACACAACGAACGTCACATTGTCTTTCTTATGTATGTACGATTGTTTTCATGTTTTGTTTGTATGCACTGTGAAATAGTTAAGGTATAACACACACCAGTTGACTTTGACATTTTTTGCCCTATGATATCTCAACATCGTGATTGTTTTACATTTATTTGATTTTTTTTTTTTTTTGCTGCTGCATTGTGATATTCTCTGTACATTTTTGCCTTTGAACACTGTCTATGCTTTTGACATATTACGTTTTCTGTCATGTTATGCTGTATGCTTAATTATGTCACCATAAACCAGTCGTTATTTAGTGAGTATATGATGTAAATGCAAGACATTAATCTTTGTTCATCATTTTCAGAAAGAAATAACGTGTAAAGGAAATAAATTAAACAGTAATGGGAATTTCAACTACGGATTAGACGAAAGAAGATACAAAAACCTTATGAGGAAGAGTAAATGGATCAGAATTAACAAGCATTGACAAGAATATACTATACACATCGTAGAATAGCACTCTTAACTAATTTTTTCTTTCAGAATACATGGCGATTGATGCAGGCTGTCAGACAGAACTACACATCTTAGTTTTAGTGATGAAATATGCTAGAGATAAGGAATAGTTGTGTAATGAGTAATGAAGTGATTTTTTTGCAGATGATAATGAATGCTGAAGAATAATGATGAAGAATATGCTGCTATGAATAATGAAGTTTTTCTTTACAGGTGATGATAGTAATGAAGTTATGATAATATGGATAATGAAGTGATGGATAATGAAGTTTTTTCTGTACAGATGAGGATGATGTTGAAGTTTATGTATTTATGCTATGTAGTTATTTAAGTATTTGTTGCAGTTTGTTTTGACAGTATGTTTTATATGGTATGGTATGATGACTGAAGGTTTTGGAAAGGACAGCTATGGAACACATTTTTTTATACACATTTCACTACCTGTTAATTCGAAGTTCACTACTTTTCAGCATAGTATGCGTTTCTTCTTTCAGCTCAATAATCCATTTTGTATTTTTTTCAGGAGAAGCTTTTCATGATACTTACTAAACCTGTTACTTATTAAACCTGTACTAGTACTTGCATTTTTTACCCAGTTGTGTCTATCATTTATAAATGTGATCACATATACTTTCTTGTTTCATAACCTTGCTACAGCTGACTCATGACGAATGACATTACACATTTTTCATTTGCAGGAACAACACAGAAGCAATTTTTTTGCTTGTTCTCTTCTTGCTTTCCCTTACAATTACCCAAAGCAATGCATTGCTAACAAAAAAAATGTATCACCAGTTCCAAATAATGCTACCCATTTAAGAGAGTTCTGAATAATACTGAATGATGAACAATGTTTTGTACTATTCAATACTTGCTGGCGAATGAGTGCCAATAATTAGTATAACTAAATAAATTATGTTAATACTATGCCATTCATTAGCTCCTGTTTTTAATGATGACTTTTGATGTTTCGTAACTGGCCAATGACTGCCAATAATTAAAAATGTTGTACTATTCAATACTTGCTGGCCAATGAGTGCCAATAATTAGTATAACTCAATGAATTATGTTAATGCTATGCCAATAATTGACTCTCCTTTTCAATGATGACTTCTGATGGTTTATAACCGGCCAATAAGTGCCAATGTTCACTATAATCAGTTAATTTTATGAACATTATTCTGTCATACTAAATATGCTTTGTAACTGCCACTCTTTATTGTAATACGATTACCCATGATGCCAATAATTGCTATATTCAGTTAATTTTATGAACATTATTCTGTAATACTAAATACATGGTACAGAAATGTTCAATAATTGGGCTATGAATGCCGCAAACTACTACTGTAATTCTCAATGAAGACTACTATGTGACTTCATGTCCTTCACCTTCTGAGCTAACTACCCTGAATTACTGCAATATCAATTTTTCCTGTCCATCCTCATGATCGTGGAGCACTATATTTGGTTTTTGCACTAATTCTACGTTGGTGTGCCTTGTAAGAGCGTGGTGTTGACACGACATGCTGTCCACCACCGTGAGCGATGGAGACATTATTATGGTCCCACTGTTTGGTGTACCTGATGTACTGCCAAAATGATAACATGGAATATTACTACCACATTTCAGTGTCTTGGCTACGCTGATAAATACTTCTGGGAAAAGAACTTCAGATTGTCTCACTTGGTGTTGTACTTCTGTGGAAAGATATGGACTATCAGTGCAGCTGCGTGCAACCTAAGTGCTACAACCATGACGCAATCCTTCCTATTCCTTCCCTAATTCTTGTAAAATGAAAAAGTCATATACAGTGCGTGTGCACTTCCTTTCATTTGTTAATAAGATCAGTTGTCCTACTAAAGACTTCTATAGTGCATGTGCACTTTATTACACTCCTTGATTTGTTTGTTTGTTATAGAAAAATATTAGAGAGTTTTACAGTGCGTGTGCACTTTATGCCATTTGTACTCGTTACCTATACATTTGTGATTTCCTGATATGTTCACTACTACAGTGCGTGTGCACTTTTGTCATTTGTCAATATGATTTGTACTCATTAGGTTTATTTGTCGTAAAAATACTAGAGAGTATTACAGTGCGTGTGCACTCTATGCCATTTGTTAATATGATTTGTATTCATTGTATATACATTTTGTGATTTGCTGATATATTCTCAACTGCAGTGCATGTGCGAGAGACAATCGCAGTTGTGTGTGAGGAGTCGGCGGGCGTCGACATGGCGCTCTGGTCAAGATTCAGGACGAGGTATATTTTTTAAATAAGGTAATGAAGCAGCATTGCGCACATCTGAGAATGTAATGTATCTTAACTGTAACTAATTTATTCAAGAATCGCCCCAATAATAATTTTATTTTCAAAGCAAATTTTTAAGAAAACAATCATTTGAATTGAAAGAAAGTTTCCCACGCATTTCCTTAAAGAAAAGTTTCACTTAAATTCAAAGTTGCACAGGGCCTAAGATCGACATTTCGGTCTATTTGCGTTTTCATTGTCACTGAGATTTCATTATCATTGAATTGTCTTACATTTTTGTGGGCAGCTTACATTTGGCTCAGATTGCTATTTCTCACTTAATTGTCATTGTCAATAAATTATTTTACACTAGGTTCTATTCTCGTTAACATTTAAATATTATCCTTCGAAATTTTTGTGGGGAGGTTACACTAGGTTCTATTCTCGTTAACATTTAAATATTATCCTTCGAAATTTTTGTGGGGAGGTTACAATCTCGCGAAGAGACCATGAGGATAAAGTCAGAGAGATTAGAGCCCACACAGAAGCATACCGACAATCCTTCTTTCCACGAACAATACGAGACTGGAATAGAAGGGAGAACCGAGAGAGGTACTCAGGGTACCCTCCGCCACACACCGTCAGGTGGCTTGCGGAGTGTGGATGTAGATGTAGATGTAGATGTAGATGTAGTAGGAAGTTCGCAAATGGTGTGACCAGTGGAAGATGCTCCTCGTCCAGATCAGGCACAACGAGTTGTGACTCCACAGAACATTGCAGCAGGTGAAGTCTTATTGAAGGAAAACAGCCGTGGGACACTGAATGACATCGCAGCATGTTTACAGATTAGTCACGGGTCAGCACACCACATTTTGCGTGATGTGCTCCAGTTTCACAAAGTGTCTCCAAGATGGGTCCCACAGCAGCTGACTCCTGAAATGAGAGAACAACATGTTGATGCTTGTGAAGAACTTCTTCGACGCTTTTAACGAGAAGGTGATGAGTTCCTTGTAATAATCGTTACCGGGGGCGAAACCTGGGTTCACTTCCACCAACCGAAAACGAAGAGAGCGAGCAAGGAATGGCGCCATTCCTCATCACCAAAACCAAAAAAGTTTCGAACAAAACCATCAGCAGGGAAGGTTATGCTGACTCTCTTTTGGGACGAAAAAGGCGTCATTTTGGAGCATTACATGTCTAGAGGGACCACTGTCACCAGTGCATCATACACAGATCTCCTAAAAAATCATCTGTGGCCTGCAACCAAATCAAAGCGACGTGGATTACTGTCAGCAGGTGTCCTTTTGCAACATGACAATGCAAGGCCCCACACTGCCCGTACAACAGTTGCAAGAATCACAGACCTGCATTTTGAATGTCTTTCTCATCCACCATACTCACCAGACCTTGCCCCAAGTGATTTCCATATGTTTGGACCACTCAAAAGCGCACTAGGAGGAAAGGTTCTGATGAAGAGGTACGCCACGCGGCACGTGAGTGGTTGCGCGGACTACCAAAAGAATTTTTTTCTAAAGGAATTTATGCACATTGTAAGCGCTGGAGGACTTGCATTGAGCATGGGGGAGATTATGTTGAAAAGTGATACAGCTTTGTACCACTTCTGCACAATAAATAATATTAAAAAATATTTAACGATTTCATTTGACTCACCCTCGTAGTATGGTTCTAGCAAGTAACAGCCGAATTCAAAAACATCAGATAACGTTAAGAGCTTCTGAAGAGCTTTGTTTCCTGCTCAGTAAAAAACTAAAATACTTCCAGAGACATTAACATTTTAACATGCTCTTAATCCGTGTTGCTGAATCCTGCAATGAGATAAGTAAAGTTGGCCCACTTACCTCAGTGGAGTAAGTAGTGAGGTCACTGCGGGGTTAGAAGATTAGTGAGCGGGCCTTTTTCTTGTCGTTCTTCCAATACTGACGACCGATGGGTGTGTGCAACTCGTATCGATAAGCGGCTGTAGTATAAATTTTGATACAGAAGTAACATGGATTCATAAAGAATCGCCCGCATCTCGTGGTCGTGCGGTAGCGTTCTCGCTTCCCACGCCCGGGTTCCCGGGTTCGATTCCCGGCGGGGTCAGGGATTTTCTCTGCCTCGTGATGGCTGGGTGTTGTGTGCTGTCCTTAGGTTAGTTAGGTTTAAGTAGTTCTAAGTTCTAGGGGCTGATGACCATAGATGTTAAGTCCCATAGTGCTCCGAGCCATTTGAACCATTTGAACCATAAACAATCATTACAGAGACGGTAATCTTCAAATGCGGTTCTTATTTGTAGGAAGGAACATTAAATTAATGAAGGATGTTGTAATACAACGCAATGACTGAAAGAAAAATGGCATTCAAAACATTTAGTAAACATTTGTGATCGTGTCTCATGTTACACAATGCATTTAAAAATACATACTGCTACGGCGTACAGTCAGCGCCGGCGCGCCGGTCGGGAACGACAGAGAAGGGAAAGCTGTGAGAAGAGGGTAGATGACCGACCCCCTTTCAGGACGACAATGCGACAGGAGCGGCCCGTAAGTGAAGAGGATATAACCGCCGCGCCCAACTAGTGGCGGCTACTTCAATAGCACCGTCAACGAGGGCCACTTCATTAATAATCTCTATGTAGCACAGAATTTTATTTGTCTGTTCTGAAGAAGGCTGATTATTTTGTATGTCGCCCTTTCTGTGTGACACATTAATCAAGTTAAGTATTGTATCTTGCCTTGTTGTAATAAAACTCATTAATACGAACATTTTGATTGTTTATCTAGCGAACGTAATATGCAGGCTTCCTAGACCCAACAAATACAGCTACTGTCATTCATCAGTTAATCATCCATTCACAGAGACAACACAACAACACTACGCAGACAATTACAGTGTCAGAGATTTCGGGCCGCTCAGGGTGGCAGCAGTCTGAAATAGCCTAAGGGCGACACCAAGTGTTCAGAATGGTGTCATCATTAAACGCTGATTGATGTGATGGAACTACATTTTACTTGAGAAGTACTTAAGTATTTAATTAAAATCTTTACCAACACCAGGACTTGAACTCAAACCCGCTGCTTATTAGGCAGATATGCTATCAACTGCACCACCCTGGAAAACCGGCTAATACAGCTGTATGGATTATCCTAGTTTAATGCCCTCCCTAACACAAACTGCACACCTCAGGACATTTTGATTTTTCCCTTCCTAAATTATTGGTATTGCCAAGGCTCTCCGAAAATGGAATGACTCCCAGATTTATGCGTAGTTGGAATAACTGAAGATTTAGGTGGAGGAAATTCATGATGAGCTGAGATGTGAAGTTTGTGTTAGAGAGGGCACTAGCTTATGGTAATCTGAGCAGCTATATTAGACAAAATGGCAGGATGGTGTAGTGCATAGCAGTTTCACATAATAAGCAGCAGACCCAGGTTGAAGTACCAGATTGGCACAAATTTTCATTCATGACTTCACCTTCTATCCTTATCGAAGATAAAGTTGAGACTCAGTATGTCCCCAGCAAAACGTAATTGCATCAGAAAAAAATAGATCACCTACATCTGAGGTACAGATGGGATTTCCCCATTGCATGCAAAGCTAGTGTGCTGTTCTGGTGTCGAAGAGCGTTGGGAATACTAACGATCTAAGAAGAAGAAAATGAAGATGGGCTGAGGTGAAGTTTGTGTTAGGGAGAGCAACGGACTAAGATAATCCGATCAGCTGTGTTAGCCACATCTGTTTCCAGTTGTTTTGCTGCTGCTGGCAAAAAAATGGTTCAAATGGCTCTGAGCACTATGGGACTCAACTGCTGTGGTCATAAGTCCCCTAGAACTTACAACTACTTAAACCTAACCAACCTAAGGACATCACACACATCCATGCCCGAGGCAGGATTCGAACCTGCGACCGTAGCAGTCGCGCGGTTCCTGACTGAGCGCCTAGAACCGCTAGACCACCGCCGCCGCTAGCCTGACTGCTGACAATTCAACCAATTGCATATACGATCTTGTAGATTTTGCATCTACTATGCAAATCTGACATTTAACAAGGCATTAATTTCTCTTTTGTGGGTGACAGTAGAAAATGACTCGACAAGCTGTCTCTCCTGAATGTCGTCAGGCCCTTTTTCGCTGCTGTTCCGGCAAATATTTGAAATTTCGTTTTTGTGGTGTGTGGATGGAGTCAGACCAAACAAAAGCTAGACACGTGTCCACTATCAACAGAGGTATCAGTTTGTTTCATTTAGAGACTAAAGTATATTTAGAGTGGAATTTTACGTGCCATTTGATAGAAGCGTTCTATATTCGTCTAGTGCAATGTTAGTTCTACCGACACGTATTAATAGGGACAGTAAAATACGAAAACAACCGGGACTCCAGCAGTGGCTGTGTGGCGCTGCTGGATGGTGATAGCAGAATTCATGTGAGACGGGGTAAGGGTAGCAAGGAATATGAGGCGCCAAACATTTACCGACATGACAACTGTTGTAGGACACAGTTGCTGTCAGTATGCGCCTTCACTCAGCACATACATTCGAAAGTAACAGACTATTTTTGATTATGAGTAGGTGCTGCCAAAACTAGTATCCTGTGAATTATTGCTGTTGTGCTGGATCTTTTTGCCAAGATACCGTAACACAAATATTATTTGTCAACGTATGTGTAACGAGGTTGCCTGGAAGGTAGCAGAGCCGTACACTGGAAGGTGTCTGAAACGAAGAAAGAGACACATTTAACCCTATTGCGGACGCGTTTTGGGCTGTAGCAAAACGAGCTCGCGACACTCTACATCTGCTTCCAGTGAAACGCCAACCAAGCCGGCCTGTGGGAAATCGAGAACAGTGCTATTGCGTCAGATATCGTGCACGCAGATTCACACAACAGAACAAGGGCGCTCGCCAGGGAATTACAAATCCGACGCAGCACAATGCATCGCATTGTGAAAGATTAAAAAGTGCATCTATCCCGTCGGCATGTGCACTTAAAGCGTTCTGTGGAGGACAAGGCCAGCTATGCTTTCCATCGCTTTCCCCATCCTCAAGCCGTTGATCACTGCTGATTCTTCCGCCTTTTAGGGGCAGTTTCCCACCTCGAGGGCAAGGGAGTAACCTGAAACTCTACCCGCTCCTCAGCCTCTTTTTCAAGGCCGTTGGCCGAACGAGGGTGACTTCTTATGCAGAAAGTCTTAGACAGTTATTGCTAATGATTTTTATTTAGAAAAGCAGTGGCGAGGTCCGGAACCGGGACGATGCACAAGATCAATAGGGTAGGTTTTCGAGAGCGCACATTAGACCAACCTATTGGCTTCCTTGAAAGATACAGTTCACGGAGAGTCAAAGTTTGCAGTACATGTGTGCCAAATCGTACTGCAGGACACCCTTCGTGAACCCCAAACTGCTGCGTGAGGCAGGTCATCAGCGACTATTATCCGTGAACTGTGTGGGTGAAATTATCGGTAAATGGGTTGTTGGTCCCCATTCCTTAAAGGCAGACTGAATGCATGACAGGTCATCAGCGACTATTATCCGTGAACTGTGTGGGTGAAATTATCGGTAAATGGGTTGTTGGTCCCCATTCCTTAAAGGCAGACTGAATGCATGAAAGTACATAATTTTCCTTCTGAACGAACTGCTTTCACTTGTCTACAACATTCGTTCAAGAACGAGGGAAGTGATGCGGTAGCAACATGAAGGTGCACGCAGCCACTGCACCTGGGCACCGAGCCCAACGGTATAAAAATTCAAATGGCTCTGAGCGCTATGGGACTTAAAATCTGAGGTCATCAGTCCCCTAGAACTTAGAAATACTTAAACCTAACTAACCTAAGGACATCACATACATCCATGCCCGAGGCAGGATTCGAACCTGCGACCGTAGCGGTCGCGCGGTTCCAGACTGAAGCGCCTAGAACCGCTCGGCCACACCGGCCAGCCCCGCGGTAACCTTTCTCAGTAACACCATAGGCAGTTTTGTGGACGTTGCATGACCAGCTAGGTCACCCGATGTGCTTGACCTCGTCTTATATATACGGGTGACAGTATAGGAAATAATGTACGCAGAACGATATGAAGAGATGAAAAATCGCATCAGGCAGGTCTTATCTCTACTTGATGGGTCATGTGAGGTACTGCATGTAACAGCCAGTGTAAGGTTATCGCTGAGCCTTTGACATACCTCTGAGGGTATCAGGATGATCCGCATGTGGCGATAATCAAATCGCTCCACATGGACTCACATACATTTAATGAAAATGGTGTCCTGCGACGAATAATTAATGAGACAGGGATGGCACTAGCAAACATAAGAACTGGGCGCTGTACCTTGTGTGAGATGGCAAACATGGTGTTCATCTGACTACGTAATGTAACATGCAATATATTTATTACCGTTTCTGTTAAAATTTCCTCTGCAGACATATATGAATAACAAATTTGTATTGGATAATCTCGATCATAAGCAATACAAATAATGAGAGACAAATTAACAGATTTGTGCTAGGAGGAGGTCAGCCTTGATCAAAACACTATTTTTATCTTTTCGTTCATTCCCAAACATGTTCCGCTGAAGTTTCAGCATCATCATTGGACTTTTATTTTATTACTGTTAAATAGTAAAAATGCTCTTTACTGCTTGTTTGCATATAAATTTGTGTTTCTATGACAGTGTTTATAAATTTAAAGAACAGACTAAATGTTTCACTTGTTTTCTTTCACACTTTCTCGTCTGCAGTCATACCGAACATCATGTAGAAAAGATATTCATATCCAAATGTTACGGTTGAGAACACTATGGTTAGGCCTAACATTAACAAATTCTATTTGGAAGATTGTGTGTGCGTGTGTGTGTGTGTGTGTGTGTGTGTGTGTGTGTGTGTGTGTGTGTGTGTGTGTGTGTGCACGTGTATTTGCAGTATGTTTCACGTTTATTTTCAATGTGAAGAACTGCACTACGTAACTTTCACTGTCATTGTCTACGAACTATGAAAACAAGATGGCCGTCAATTGGGCTACTGAATGTTTTGGGCAGGAATTTTGAATCACTGAGGTGTATCTGCCATTTTGTGTGTGTGTGTGTGTGTGTGTGTGTGTGTGTGTGTGTGTGTGTGTCTGTTCTTGTGCTTGTGTGTGAGAGAGAGTAGTTGAGAGTTTATAGATTTTTTAAAAATTATTTTGTCTTGTCTGTGGGGAGGTAGCAGGAGTGGGGGACGGCTGCAGGACTGGTGTGTTTATAGGTCGGTGTTGTCTAATAGTTCTATGAAGGCAGGGAACAGAGTTCCGTTGCTGAGAGCTGTGTATTTATTTTTTATTTCTTTCCTTCATATATGGCTTCTTGTAATTAGTGGTTTTCGTCAATTACTACTTTTTTGTGACGTGCTTACTCCATTTGAGAATTTCCAACTCAGTGTCTATGTCTGATGGGCTGTGTTTTATGTCCATAAAGTGTTCAGCAAATGCAGAATGAAAGCTGTTTTTTTTTTTTAATTCTGTTCTGTGTTTTGTGTATCAGATGTTAAAGTTTCTGCTTGTTTGTCCTACATAAATTGATCTGGATAATCTACAAACCTTTAGCTACTTACATATACAAACACTCACTCACTCACACACACACACACATACACACACACACACAGACACATACATACACGCACACACCATCTGTCATATAGAATTAGTTAATGTTAGTTCTGATCATAACATTCCCAATCCTAAAATTTAGAAAGAAATAGTTTTTGTACATTAACTTCTATATGGTTGCAGATGAGAAACAGTGAATGAAAATAAGAGCAAAAAACGTACAAAACCCCAGAAAAACCACGTTTGTGGTATACCACATGCTGCTGCTGTTGATATTACCCTATACTCATCTGACCAGAAACCCTTGTCTTCTTTCCGTTTCACTTCACTGACCCTATATTCTGCCAATGCATTTCGCTTTTCAGATTTTCTAGCGTCCCTACTATGTTCAAGCTTCTGACATTCCATGCCCCGACTCGTTGATTTGTATTTCGTCTTTTTTTCACGTTCAACTCCCCCACGTCAGTCTGAACCGAGAGACTATTCCGGGATCTTTAGCCGATGGAGAGATCGTCATGACACCATTTCGACTACAGGCCACATGTGCTGTGGGTATACGTTGTGTGTCTTTTATGTGGTAGTTTACACTGGCTTCTGCATCCTCATGCCGCTAATTATTACTGGTTCTTCCGTCTATAGGGGTACTTTCCCACCCCCAGGGCAAGGGAGTTTCTTGAACCTCTGTCCATTCCTCCGACCTCTTTGATAAAGCTGTTGGCAGAATGAGTATGACTTCTTATGCCCGAAGTCTTCGGCCGCCAACCATGATCATTAATCAAAATTTAAGCGGTGGTGGGTTTCGATTCCGGGACTGAGGATGTTCTGATAAGTAATGAAGGACTTTACACCTAGACCATGGTTGCGACGACAGATATTCGGAAATCAGATACTGGATATCAGGACGTACCGAGGGGCAGATATGGACTCAGATCACAATGTAGTAGCGACGAAGAATGGGCTGAAGTTTAAGAGATAGGTAAGGAAAAATCAATACACAAAGAAGTGGGATACACAAGTACTAAGGAAGGACGGGAAACACTTGAAGTTCTCTATGACTGTAGCTACAGCAATAACGAATAGCTCAGTAGGCAGTACTGTTGAAAAGGAAGAGACGTCTCTAAAACTGCAGTCACACAAGTTGGAAAGAAAAACATAGGTTCAAAGTAGGCGACAAAACCATGGGTAATACAAGAAACACTTCAGTTGATTGATGAAAGAAGGAAGTACAAAATTATTCAGGCAAATTCAGGAACACAGAAATACAAGTCGCTGAAGAATCAAATAAAGAGCAAGGGCAGGGGAGCTAAGACGGAATGGCTGCATAAAAATGTGAAGAAATCGAAAAAGAAATGATTGTCGAACGGACTTATTCAGCATATAGGAAAGTCGAAATAACCTTCGGTGAAATTAAAAGCAAGGGTGGTAACATTAAGAGTGCAACGTGAATTCCACTGTTACATGCAGAGGAGAGAGCGGATAGGAGTACAGAGTGCAGTGAAGCCCCTATGAGTGGGAAGATTTGTCTGATGTGATAGAAGAAGAACCAGAAGTCGAGTTAGAAGAGATAGGGGATCCAGTAATGGAATCAGAATTTCAGAGAGCTTTTGAGGACTTAAAACGAAATAAAGCAGAAGCGATAGATAACATTCCCTCAGAATTTCTAAAATCGCTGGGCGAATTGGCAACGAAACGACTATTCACGTTGCTGTGTAGAATGTACGAGTCTGGCGACATATCATCCAACTTTAGTAAAAATATCATCCACTCAATTCCGAGGACTGTATAGCGTCCCCCAATGCTATATTACGAAAAGACTTAAAAAACAGTATTTATAAAGAAGAGACATTAAAAAATTGAATAATATATTTTTATCATGTAACCGTAAAACTATAATTTCTCTGTCGAGAAATGCAAAGAAATGCAAGGCAAAGAAATAATTTATGACAAAATGATCTAAAGAGACGACAAGATACGCTCTTTTGTTAATTTTTTTAGTCGACTTCACTTCCTATCTTGTCTTTGTTGTGTATAGACAGACATCTTGCGAGTGCTGGCAGATGTAAGCATATTTGTATGAGTTAAGCAGATTATGTATATATATATATATATATATATATATATATATATATATATATATATATATATATATATATATTCATTTAATATTATTGTGCACTTTTAATTTGTAAGAGGTGATCCCGATTTCATGTCCGTCTTCCTTGATTTAACCTGCATTCAAGTAATTTACAGTTCAACAATCGCAGCGGCCGATGCAGCCAACGACGCCATTACGTGGCGATATAAACTTATGAAAAATTAGCGGAAGCGGAAAACTCGCCCGCTATTAACATAATATTAATTTTTATCCACAGCCGCCCGACGTTGCAGAAAATACGTAGCTTTAAGATTCTTATTTTCAGTACCATAGCCGAGAGCCAGAGCCAGAACTCCGACTACAATACAATGGTTAACGGAGGTAAGAAAAATACTCTCGCGCGTGTGTGGGCCGCAATTTTAATTAATAACTAAAGATTCCTTGCTTTAAAGTGAACTGACTAGCCGAGGAAATTAATATGAAAAGTTTACTACATTGTTCAACTTATATGCTCATGTTTTAAGATTCAGCGAGTCTAACATTCATTAACGTAACAAGTAATTTGAAATTAATATTGTTAAAAAGGAGAACTTCAGGAAAGCATATAATCGTAAAATCAAAATTAAATGAAATATCATTTTTATTAAGGCCCACCACGTAAGTCGGCAACAATCAAAAAATAATAATAACAATAATAATATATTAAATTACGACGGCCGACAGACGCGGGATTGGCGCCGCAACTTTGGGGCCCGATCAATATGATTCTATTGTAATGAATGTAACTATGTATGTGTCTAATTGTTGTAAAATATTAATGCCTATATGAATTCCTTTACATGTACAACAACAAAACCACACCCTGAGGAGAGCTGGAGAAGAAAAAGTGTAGAAAAGAAAAGGGATTACGAGAAAGAAAAATAAAGGTAGGGCCTACTGTGCAAGCATCCTGTGTAGCTCTGTGCGGAACATCGAACCCATGTGCACATGAGATACCTTCGGTATTTTGTGTATTTATGTGTTTATTTTTGGAGGGGATAATTATTCGTTTTCTGTATTTATATGTTTATTTTTGAAGGGGATAATTATTCGTGTGTGTATCAGTGTTAAAAATTCTTCAGTGGCTTAAAGTGAATTTATTATGGGTAAGATAGGACAAGCTAAAGCATCCGTACCAGACGAACAAAATTTTGTTAATATGGAAAGTGAGGGTCATTTGCAATACGCAAACGAATCCCAAGACACCGCCTCGGATAATATAATTTCCGGAGCGGGGGGCGAGGATCTGTGGACGGTGAATGACGCTCCACAGCAGAATGGGAATAGAGTAACAACTCCACAGCCTGGGCAGGGGGGCAATCGAGTGCTAGATTAAGCGGGGCACCAGTATTCTCACCGATTGCAGACCCTTTTGCTGAATTTCTGCGTAGGCTCGAAGAAAGAGATAGGGAAAGAGACGAAAAACTGGCTCAGATGCTGCATGAGCAGGAGAAAAAATTAATGCAGAAGCTCAATGAGCAAGAGCAGCGCAGTGAAGCGAAGCTAGACAGCATCCAAAGCGAACTTGCCGAGATGCGGGACGCTTGTAAAGAGATCCCCGATCTTGTGCAAAGCTTAGCCGGCGAGATGCAAAAATTACAGATATCGCAGGCTAGGCTTGAAGATAATGTCCAGACTTTAACCAACCGCGTGGATAATGTGGAGATAGATGCACGGAAAAGTATTGACGCGTATTTGGAAGTGCAAGCTCAACAAGTAGAAAAAGAGTAAAATGAATGGCTAGAAATAAAGGATCGCGAGATATCTGCAAAGATTGAAAGCGACGTAAAAACAGCTGTAGAACAAGCGACTGCGGCCGCGAGTGTAAATATTGACGCTAGCGCTACCGCACTGCGTGCCGAATTAACACAGATCAAATCCCGTATGACAGCGGAGTTGCCAAATAGGCAAGAGGAGGTCACGCGGAGACTGTCTGCGTTGGAAAGCAATGTAAACAGTGGGGACAGATAATGAATCCGACTCCGCGTACTGATTACTATAATAACGCTGACGGTAGGCAGGGTGCGAGTGCGCAACCGCAACGTAATGCGAATTATGAGCACGAACAACATGCGTTACCGTGCAGCGCACATCACGAAGTAATGAATGTCCCAGAATGTAGCAATCAGATGTGCAAAAAAGAGGACAATGTAATAAAACACGGGACATTCCAACCCTTCAATAGCGAAAAACGAAATGTCCACGCTGTTGTATTTATTAAGAGCTTCAGGAATGTGTTTCCCAGGACATGGACGGAAAGACAAAGAATACAGTTCGCGGTCTCCTTTATTCAATGTGACGCGGCACTGTGGGCCACCGACGTGTCCGAAAAATGTCTAACGATGCAACAGTTTGAAGGTGCATTCATGCAAAAATTCTGGTCCGATAGCGTCCAAGAAAGACTACGAAAGGAGTTATACAGTCCAGAAATGTACAATCCTAAGATGGGAACGTTACGCAAACATTTTGAAAAGTATATAAACAAAACCAGGTACTGGGACGATCCAATGTCCGATCGTGACATAATCATATTAATAAAAATGAAGTTGCCCAGTGAAATTAAAAGATATTTCATCAATGTGCCAGAATACGATATAGAACAATTCATGGAAATAGTCGATTCTGTTGACTTATTGATCGAAGATATGAAAACCGAAAACAAGTGGAACCATGCAGGCTGTAATTAACAAAAAGCCGATTACAATGGCAGCCACAGTAACGGTAGTAACTTAGTACCAAATGGTAACGGGAATAGACAAGAGCACCGGCAACAGAATCGAGGCAGAAACAATGGCAATGGTTATAACGGCAACGGTTATAATCGTCAAAATCGAAAGAGACATCATGATGGACGCATGAGTAATGGATATAATGGTAACGGCAATCCGCAATGGCGGAACAACCGAAACCAGTGGCGTGGTTGTAATGAACCGACACCACAGTGGCAACAAAACACAGCGCCACAATGGAACGCCAACCCAGGTCCGTCTCAGAACATCTCAGGGAGTTACAACCGACCACCACAAAACCAGGGCCATACACAGTATAAAAATACACCATCGGGGAGGCAGGGCGGCCAACCCAACAGTAGCAGCAACAACAACCAAAACCACAATGTGAGGTTAGTGGAAGTGACTGACAACTGTCAACCCACTAATGCTCATCCGTTAAACTAAAGACAGCCACAATACGCTCTCCGTTGTTGGCTGCAGGATGGTGTAGTGAGGGCATATTCACGGATGACAGCAATAAACTTTGTCTGCTGAGATACAATGAAGGAACAAAAATAGAAAAGGAACTTGTAGACATACCGCAGTAATGTAACCGAACCGACCAAACTGTTGTGCAGGCTATATTGCAAGCAGATATGTACGGAGCACCAATACAGATAATAGTCGATACCGGTGCGTCAACCAATGTCATGAGTGCAAATTTTTACAGGTACTTGAGTCAAAATAATACAATACCAGTATTGCCAGTGAAGAATTGTCTTGTAACAGGTGCAATAGGTGCACAATCTCATATCATAAAGCACCAGGTGCAAGTCGAGTTTACGGTACGAAATGAAGCAATGAAAAGCTCGTTCCTAGTAGTTAAAGGATTAGGTGTTGCTTGCATCCTGGGGATGGAATTTTTACGCCAGAGGGACGCAAAAATCGACCTCTTGTGCGGGGAAGTAAGCCTTATGAATGAGGGTAGACGTGTAGTTTTGCCATTGTTGAGGACACGGGAAGAGCACGGTAAATATTGCCGGAACTTTCAGTCGAGATTCGAAGTAATACAGGTAATGAATTTATATTGTGACTTAAGTACAAGACAAGCATATTATAGAGAATTTATTACTGAAGACAGAGGGGAAAAAAGGAAACTGATAGCCATGAAAGTCAGGGAGTCAGAACATTTGACTGAAGCACAACAAAACGAGTTGACTCAGCTACTTACAGATTATGAGAATGTGTTTTCGGAAAAACCCGATGTTATCGAGGGCTACACCTATAGCATCAAAGTGGTACCTCACGATACCTTCTGTCACGCAAACTACACCATCCCGTGGTCAAAAGGAGGAGGCAATTACGAAGGAAACAAGAAAAATACTTACAAAGACTTAAAGAAGTTTGCTCAGTAGAGCAACGTTTACATATATGAGTAGTAGGTTAAGTTTATAGTGTATTTTTTTGTGAGTAAATGTTCAGATTTTAGTGTAACATTTAAAGACAATGAGGCGCACAAGATTAGTGCGATTCAGTTTTGTAGATGTTAAGGTATAATAGTATTTTTAAGCAATTGCATTTTGAAAGAAGAAAAATGAGCGTAGGTTTAAGAATATTTTACAAATTTCATGTTTAAGAATGCTTTAAAAAATATTTAAAAAAAAATTCAACAGCATGTAATGATGAAAGAATTTTTCATTAGTGTGTCATGAATATTTTTGAACTGTAGTGGTAATGAAACTTATGAAATTCAATATTATAGTGTATATGTTTTTCCATGTATTTATGTCAATACCGATCCTGAAATATGCTCCATCATAATTTACTAAACAACATGAGTGCAGGGTGTACATCACCCAAGGTAGCTCATGTGTTGTGGACAAGGTACAAAGCAAATCAGTAAACGCGACTACCGCTAAGCGCTGTTAAAATATATTGCCATCTGCTAAGGCAGAGATTTGCACGAATTTGTAGTGTAAATAAAAGTCACAAATCTAACATTAATCTAGGAACTTGCACGCTAGGCCTAGATTATAAAATGTCTACAGTAATGCGAGAGGCAAAGTTTTGTAAAGTCGAGCCTGGCTCCGGAGGGCAAGTACGCAATGAGTGGGCAGACATGACATGGGGACTTACCTCAGATGAGACGGAAATACAATTGTATAGTCAAAAAAAATCTGAAAGCAAGTACGACTCTAAGTGGAAAATGAAAAGAGATAGCCGGCCGGAGTGGCCGCGCGATTAAAGGCGCTTCGGTCTGGAACCGCACGACCGCTACGGTCGCAGGTTCGAATCCTGCCTCGGGCATGGATGTGTGTGATGTCCTTAGGTTAGTTAGGTTTAAGTAGTTCTAAGTTCTAGGGGACTTATGACCACAGCAGTTGAGTCCCATAGTGCTCAGAGCCATTTGAAAAGAGATAATTAGTGCGAGAGACTGGTAAAATCCTGCACGAGCCAAAATCCAGTTCAGACTGAATGAAATACATTAGTGTTTGTGAGCTAATCGAAACAGTTACTTTAAGCAGTGTGAAAAACTGTGAAGGTGAAACTGTGATACGGACAGTGAAGTGCTAGTATTGAACGTTCAACAGCGGTAAGGACGCCAAACGCCAATATTACGCACGAAAAACTGTGAATTTGCTTATAAATGTGAACTGTTAACGTGAAGTGAACCCACAGTCAATACTTTTGGGACAGACTGTAGTTTCAGTGAGCACAATAATGCGAGATTGGAATGCGATGCGTGGACTGTTGCAAAACAGCGACCGCAGAAACGGCGAATGTTTGTGCTAAGCTCGTACTGGGACACTCACCAGTGCCTGCGAGTGCGGCGAAAACATAAATAATTTTATCAAGACAAAAACTGACGTGTAATGGAAACAGAGGCGCATCAAAACTTCATTCACGGGAGAAGATCCATGTCATGTATTCTGCAAGACACTCGGAAACTGGCGAAAACTTAACAACAACTGCCGCACTAATAAATGCTTCTTTCCCACTAGCGTAACCATCTGCAGCGGGGAACAAATATTACGTTGGTTGTATGTATGTTTCATGTACTACGTCGGAGACGCGTAGCAGAGCTGACTCCTACCAACAAGCGCGGGGGGCGAATATCATCCCACTCCGACACGCCCGGGCGAGACAGAAGCGCATCGCCAACCGTGCAGCCGATCAGCTGACTCTGACGTTCCGCGACGGCGAGAGACACGCTGGCGTCGAGCAGGCGTTGACCTCTCCGCAGCCGCCGCGAACGCCGAGCACCGAACACACCAACCGACGCCGTCGCGAGCTAAACGTCGCGGCGTAGATCATCAACGACACCGCAATCAATTGTTATAATGACCTCATTTCTTTGCATAGTGCAACAACAAAAAATAGTTGTAATGTATGCACATCCTGTACTCCAATGACATCCCAGAAACATTTAAGTGAAAGTGACCAAAGCAGTTAGTCTGTCGCTCCGCCGAGGTTTTCCCCAGGGTTTCCCTACGGCCGCGCCAAATGGGGAGCGAACAATTGACACTCCTGGGACTTCAAGTTCTACAGACTAACTCGTGATTGTATACCTTTGAACACTGCAAAAGTTGCAACCCTAAAAAGAAGCAGCCAAAATGAAACCAATTGCATTCTATGTCCTTTTGTACATGACTGTATACGTAACCAATTGTATATTGTATTGTTATGTAAGATAACTTCATCTGTATTACACTTTGTGTGCAACACACCTCAGTAATTACTACGGTGTAAACATACGATGTGACATATGTAGACTGTGAAAGAAAAATCTGTGTGTGGACACTGTGGACATGAAAGAGGAAATATTTATGTCAAAAAATACGAACATTTTTTATGACATAAACATTTCGGGGGCCAATATAGCGTCCCCAGTGCTATATTACGAAAAGACTTAAAAACAGTATTTATAAAGAAGAGACATTAAAAAATTGAATAATATATTTTTATCATGTAACCGTAAAACTATAATTTCTCTGTCGAGAAATGCAAAGAAATGCATGGCAAAGAAATAATTTATGACAAAATGATCTAAAGAGACGACAAGATACGCTCTTTTGTTAATTTTTTTAGTCGACTTCACTTCCTATCTTGTCTTTGTTGTGTATAGACAGACATCTTGCGAGTGCTGGCAAATGTAAGCATATTTGTATGAGTTAAGCAGATTATATATATATATATATATATATATATATATATATATATATATATATATATATGTTCATTTAATATTATTGTGCACTTTTAATTTGTAAGAGGTGATCCCGATTTCATATCCGCCTTCCTTGATTTAACCTGCATTCAAGTAATTTACAGTTCAACAATCGCAGCGGCCGATGCAGCCAACGACGCCATTACGTGGCGATATTAGCTTATGAAAAATTAGCGGAAGCGGAAAACTCGCCCGCTATTAACATAATATTAATTTTTATCCACAGCCGCCCGACGTTCCAGAAAATACGGAGCTTTAAGATTCTTATTTTCAGTACCATAGCCGAGAGCCAGAGCCAGGACTCCAACTACAATACAATGGTTAACGGAGGTAAGAAAAATACTCTCGCGCGTGTGTGGGCCGCAATTTTAATTAATAAGTAAAGATTTCTTGCTTTAAAGTGAACTGACTAGCCGAGGAAATTAATATGAAAAGTTTATTACATTGTTCAACTTATATGCTCATGTTTTAAGATTCAGCGAGTCTAACATTCATTAACGTAACAAGTAATTTGAAATTAATATTGTTAAAAAGGAGAACTTCAGGAAAGCATATAATCGTAAAATCAAAATTAAATGAAATATCATTTTTATGAAGGCCTACCACGTAAGTCGGCAACAATCAAAAAATAATAATAACAATAATAGTATATTAAATTACGACGGCCGACGGACGCGAGAACTGCAAGAGCTGACAAGTGCGAGAATTATCGCACAATCGGCTTAACAATTCATGCATCCAAATTGCTGACAATAATAATACACAGAAGAATAGAAAAGAAAATAGAGTATGTGTTAGATGGCGATCAGTTTGGCTTTAGGAAAGGTAAATGCACCAGATAGGCGGTTCTGACGCTGCGGTTGACAACGGAAGCAAGTCTAAAGAAAAATAAAGACAGGTTCGTAGGATTTGAAAAAGCATTCGGCACTGTAAAATGGTGCAAGAAGTTCTAAATTCTGAGAATAAAGGGATACCCTGTAGGAAATGACAGGCAATATACAATATGTAGAAGCGCTAAGAGGATTAATAAGAGTTCATGAGTGGAATTAAAATTCATTGTGAAAGGATATCAATGATAGAATTCGCTGATGACATTGCTATCCCGAGTGAAACTGAAGAAGAAGTACAGGATCTGCTGAATGGAATGAACAGTCTATAGATACAGATTATGGATTGAGAGTAAATCGAAGAAAGACGAAAGTAATGAGAAGTAGCAGAAATGAGAACAGTGAGAAACTAAACATTAGGGTTGATGTTCACAAAGTAGATAACCTTAAGAAACTCTGCTACCTAAGCAGCACAACAATCAATGACGGACGGAGGAAGGAGGACATCAGACTACCACTGGCAAAAGGAGCATTCCTGGCCAAGAGCAGTCCATTTGAGGAACAAATTTTTGAGAAAGTATGTTTTGAGTACAGCCTTGTATGGTAGTGAAACATGGACTGTGGGAAAACCGGAACAGAACGGAATCGAAGCATTTGAGATGCGGAGCTACAGACGAATGTTGAAAATTAGTTGGATTGATAAGGTAAGGAACGAGGAGAGTCAGCGCAGTATCGGAGAGGAAAGGAATATGTGGAAAACACTGACAAGAAGAAGGGACAGGATGATAGGACATATGTTAAGACTTCAGGGAATGAGTTTCAGGACTACTAGAAGGAGCTGTAGAGGGCAAGAACTGTAGAGGAAGCAGAGACTGGAATAAATCCAGCAAATAACTAACGACGTAGACTGCAAGTGCTACTTTGAGACGAAGAGGGTGGTACAGGAGTGGCGGGTCGCATCAAACCAGTCAGACGAATGATGACTCAAAAAAAAAAAAAAAAAGAAAGAAAAAAGCAGCAGCTTACAAACTGCGGCTTGAAACATTTGTTCGAATGTTGATTATACTACGGTCCAAGCTGGCGTACGGGCAAAGGGATCTGGTAGTTATCGAGACCACCAGTGTCACTCGCGTTATGGATCCCCTTAGGGAAATAGCGTCCAGGACCGCAAAGAAACCCAATGTGCACTCGGTATGTCTGTCGTGGGGCCTCATCCGAGATGTGGAAGAGGCCCTGCCTGCGGTTATCGGCGTGCCTCACGTCGGCACCAACAACGCTGATGCCTGTGTTCTGAGACCATCCTCATTTCATACGGGAGGCTGGTGGAAGTGGTGAAGATTACTGGCCTCGCACGTGGGGTGCAAGCTGAATTTGCAATTTATAGCAGTATTCCCAGAGTTGATTGTCGTCCTTCCTAGAGGCGAGCGGATGATCTCACCAAAACGCTTCGTCAACACTTTGATGGGTGCAGTCACACATTTTCGGACTCCCATTAATAATCAGTTGTACACTAGACAAAGGAAACAGCTAAGCAGATAGCACTCGTGGTCTCTCTTGGGCTAGGCCCTAGTCTGAGGTGCTTTGATGAACACTCGCCTGTCGACAGGCCTCGTTCAGGGTAGAGACACTTCGACTGTCATTTTATCAGTAAGTTGTGGGTGTATTTGTAACAGAGTTCCAGATTCTACTGCCTTTCAGTAAATTTGCCATGCTCAAAGTATTCTCAGCACCGAGGTCTGGCTGAAACGCGAAGTAGAAAAAACTGAAATGTTTAGCGGGTCGTTGAACGTATATTGAAAATACAGTGTAGTCGCCATATGGGGGGGGGGGGGGAATTTTTATTGCACTGAGAAAAATATTTTCTCTATTGATGTCGAATTTAAGTGTGACTGAAGTTATCTGGACGCATTTAACAGATCTAGGGGAGCTCACGTTAACTGTTGATGTTTTTGTCACTCGAATCCGCAGTGACAATATTAGAACCAGTGAAAGAAAGACCACGCACAGTAGTGCAGAAATAGCCAGATCATGAAATACTAGTTGGAGGCTTCTTTAATCTGCCAACAGTAGACTGTGACGTCTATGGATCCATTGCAAGGGGTATAGACAGACAGTTTTCTTAGGTACGGTGGGAAACGCTTATTAAAAACTGTCTCGACATAGTTCGACAGCCCACATGCAAAGAAAACATTTGAGACCTTGTAGCTTCAAGCAGGCCTGACCTTAGCTACAGTCAGTAGAGAGAGAGGGGTTAGTGATCATGGTGTCACCATAGTGATGACAGTTACTAAGGTTAATAATTGAATCAAAGACGCTAAGAGAGTATTTTTGCTTGAAACAGCAGATGAGTAGTTCTTAGCATCCCACTTACACAACGAATGGACACCCTATAGCTCAAGCATGATGGACATAGAGGAATTGTGGACAAAGTTTAAACGTATTGTAAATCGCAGTCAGTAGAAGTATGTGCCGAGTAAGTGGATTAAGGACGGAGGAGACGCACTACGCATTAATAAAAAAATTCGGAAAATGCTGAACAAACAAAGACCCTACGTGAAATCGCAAAGCAGGTCTAAGGCTTCAGTTCAGTCAGTCGTTAATGAGCCTCATAAGGCCATAGAAAATAGCAGAAGTTATACTGATGTTTTAAATTTCGCTTTTACGTAATCCCTCATACAGGAAGATCGTACAACATACCGTTGTTTGACAACCGCGCTGACTCCCGTATGGAGCACATAGTAATAGGCATCTCTGGCGTAGAGAAGTTGTAACCTCCCCACAAAATTCGTTCTCATTTAGTGTAACCTCAAAACAGAAAAATTCCTGAACTTCTCAACAGTAAAAAAATTATAATTATGTCGTTCACATTCAGTGTAACGTCCCAACAAAAAAATAAATTCAGTAACCTGGTGATAATGCAATGTAACTAACCTCTCAATTAAATTGTCGCTCACTTATAACTTTTCAATAATTGATTTTGAATTTAACCTGGTAAATTTTGGACGTCAGCAGTGCTGCATCATGGCCCTGAGAGGTCATTCTGAACAAAAAAGAAAAATTCTTACCTCAATGAAGTCGCCGGATAGCGCATATATATCTGCTAATTTTTGGCACAGCCCTGTGCAATGCTGGCCGATAGATTTGTCATTTATGAAAGGAAACAACTGATTTTTCTTTTGCAATAATCGGGATGATCATGGAATGAAGAAATTAATAAATTCTTTCAATTGAAATGAATGGTTGTTAAAAGTTATTTTTTATGAGAAAGATTATTATTAGGAGATTTTTAAAACATTTACATGGGACTTGAGATAACAATACTACATTTGCGCGAGGCTGCATTTTACCTTATACAATAATGCTCAGGCTCCAGCATCGCTGCACTACGACCGGCCCAGCCAAGACGATACACCAGACCAGACCAGAGCAGATTGCTCACTAGCAACAACTTACTGCTACAGCTACACAGTTCCTACTGCAGTCAACACTGTTCTCTGGTCAGAGATTCTCTTATACCTTGCATATCGCAGGCAGCGCATGAGCAATTCATCGAAATTACATCTGCTCGGACCTCTTACATAACCCTCCACTGGAGGGGGGGGGGGGGCAAAAATTTGGCAGCGATGGTGAGTCAATTGGACTTGCCATGAGCTACAAATTTTTCTATAATCTACTTAATTAACAAAGTCTACAGTCACAGAGTATATACATATATATAAGTGCAGAACATAAAAATGAAATAGAGTGAACATGCACTGAATACAGAACATATCAAGAAATGACAAAATGTATACGCAATGAGTACAAAACATATTAACAAATTACATAAAGTTCACACGCACTGTATATATTTTTACCATTTTACAAGAACTAGGAAAGGAAAGGGAAGGATTGCATCATGGTTGTAGCACTGTAGGTTGCACGTAGCTGCACTGAAAGTCCATATCGTTCTACAGAAGCACTACACCAAGTGAGACAATCTGAAGTTCTCTTCCCTGAAGTATTAATCAGTGCAGCCAAGACACTGAAATGTTGTATTAATATTCAATGTTATCATTTTGGTAGTACATTAGGTACACCAAACAGTAAGACCATAATTACAACTGCATCGTTCAAGGTGGTGGACAGCATGATGTGTCAACACCACATTCTTGTAGAATCCATACTCTTTCACCAACGTAGAATTAGTGCAAAATCCAAATATAGTGCTCCATGATCATGAGGATGGACAGGACAAACAGATATTGCAGTAATTTCTGGTAATTAGGTCAGAAGGTGAAGGACATTAACTCTTATGCTGGTCATCATTGAGAATTACACTAGTCTATCAACCGATTTGAGTAATTGTTGGCACTCATTGCCTAGTTACTAAACATTTCTGTACTATGTATGGAGTATTAGAGAACCTTATTCATACGTCATCTGATTACAGTAAATATTGGCACTCATTGGCCAGTTACAAACCATTTTTATGCATTATTCTGAAGTGATCATTCAAAGCAAGAGTTAATTAATGGCATAGCAATTACATAATTCATCTAATTATAGTAATCCTTGGCATTCATTGGCCAGTTACTAAACATGTAGCAAGTATTGAATATTACAAAACACTATTCATAAGTCATCTGATTGCGGTAATTATTGGCACTCATTGGGCAGTTACAAACCATTTTTATGCATTCTTCAGAAGTCATCATTCAAAATGAGAGTTAATTATTGGCATAGAATTTATAGAGTATAATAAAAATATTATTTACAGAAATTATTGGCATAGCATTTATGCATTATTACAAAACATCATTCAGTGTTATTCAGAACTCATCATTCAAGTGACATAGGACATATTCAAAATGTAACACACTGTAACTATTACTCAAGGTCTGTGGTCCAATAATACATAGATATAATGGATTCAATACATCTGAGAAATTCGCACTATATTGGGAATTAGAAATACATCTTAAACTAGTAGCATTATTTGGTTGTATACTGGTAATAGCTGGGACTGGTAAAAATTTTTTTTTCTTTTTTTTTGTACTAGCAATGCATTGCGTTGAGATCGATAATTAATTGCTGGGGCATGAAAGTATTTGCTTTTGACTTTTTGCTGGAAATAAGGATTAATAACGTCATTCGTCATGCGTCAGCTGTAGCAAGGTTATGAAACAAGTAGAGTACATGTGATCACATTCATGAATGACACACACAAATGGGTAAAAACATATGCAAGTACTTGAACAGGTTTAGTGACTAACTGCTTACAGCACATTAATTTCATGAATAGCTTCTCTGGGAAAAAATACAAAATGGATTATTGAGCTGAAAGAAGAAAAGCATTTTATGCTGAAAAGTAGTGAACTCCGAATTAACAGGTAATGAAACGTGTACTCCATATGTATGTACTCTAGCTGTCCTTTCCAAAACATTCAGTCATTATACCATGCGACATAAAACATACTGTCAACACGAACTGCAACAAGTACTTAAATAACTACATAGCATCTCTTACCTAATAGTAAATATATAAACTTAATCATTATTCTCATGTGCAAGGAAAAACTTCATTATTCATATTACCATAACTTCATTACTATCATCACCTGCAAAGAAAAACTTCATTAGTCATATTAGCATATTCTTCATATAACTATTCATCATCATCGATTATCATCTGCAAAAAATACACTTCATTATTCATTATTCATATTACCATTCACTTCATACAACTATTCATAGTATAGAGTTTCTTATTTCTAGCATATTTCATCCCTAAAACTAAGATGTCTAGTTCTATCTGACAGATCGCCTCGTATTCTGAAGGAAAAAGTAATTAGTCAAGACTGCTATCATATGATGTGTATAGTATATTCTTGTTAATGTTTGTTAATTCTGATCCATTTACTCTTCATGACAAGGTATTGCATTTTCTTTCGTTCATTCCGAAGGTGAAATTCCCATTTCATAGTAATCCACTGTGGTTTGTTTAAGTTATTTCTTTTACATGTTATTGCTTTCTGAAAATGACGAATAAGGATTAATATCTTGCATTTAAAACATATACTCATTAAATAAAAACTTGTTTCTAGTGATATAATTAAGCGTACAGCATAGCATGACAGGAAACGTACTAGGTCAAAAACATAGACAGTTTTCAAGTGCAAAAAAAAAATGTACACAGAGTATCATAATGTAGTAGCAAAAAATGTAAAATAGTCAAGATATTGAGATATCATAAGGAAAAATGTCAAAGTCAACTGGTGTTTGCTATATCTTAAAAATTTCGTACTGCATACAAACAAAACTGGAAAACAATCATACATACACGAAAAATGGAAAATGTGCACGGTCTGATATATAACGACAAGAAAAGCGACCTGCTAACCTTACCTTGCCGGGCACTTGCTAAGAGAAAATATGATAATCATCAGTAAGTAGTCTCATAGATAGAATTGCATAATTGGTCATAAAATATGTAAGTTCATCTGGAAAAATGTGCACGGTTTGATGTGTAACGACAAGAAAAGCGACCTGCTAACCTTACCTTGCTGGGCACTTGCCAAGAAAAAATATGATAATCATCAGTAAGTGTTCATATAAATGTAATTGCATAAGTGGTCATATAAAAATCAGGAAATGGCATTACAGTGTGATAAATCATAAAGTATATTCATTCAATAAAGGGTTTAATATTGGAGACATGGTGATTGCCCTTGCTATTTCTGGTTCTCAAAGTTTCGACGTTGTAGCGTTGCTCTTGGGGGACGAAAATAAAAAGAATTTTTATTTATTTATTTTTTTTTGAAAAATGTCGAAAAAGTGAATATTTTGGTGGGCCACTTGGCAACAGAATCAGGGATTTATTGCGCTATTATAATAACATACGATGACCATTAAATACCTGAATAAGAGCAGCATATTGATATATATATATTTGAGATCGCTCGGAAGAAACATTATCATTTCTGTGGATTTTTATAGTCATGATGTAGTCATACCCGGTTCAACACTAAAAAAATTGGTTCAGAAATAATAGGAAAACGATAATGTTCCTTCTGCCTCATGCTGCATTCGGCCCATTAGCGTGATCGTAATTTCTGGTGGTGAGGTAACACAAACAATAATTATCATTCAGAAAGGAGATGGAATCATCAAGGTTAATTTACGAAAATAAGCACACTTATCTGTAACACACGTTTTTTTTAACGCTACGTACCTTTTCATATTAAATTACAATAGATGACCATTGTGGTTAAATACTTTATACATAACAGTCAAAATGTCCTCTTGATGCTGTCTGTTCGATATCAGTTACAAGAAACTACATATTTTCTGATTGGAAAAAATAACAATTAGCATATTCACTCAATATTTTCTCATAAAATATAAAATACTGTAGCGGAACGCAGCAAGTCCGCGTCCGCCTCTCATGGAATACAAACAGTAAAAGGTGAGGCGCCAAAAGCCTCATTTCTCTTGAAACAACAGAATTCTTTTTTATACCATTAATCGATACATGTACATAGAGATTTACTGGCACCGCGCAAGAACGGCAAAGATAAAGAATAATAGATTCTGTCGCTGCTATGCGATGGTTCATTTCTTTTACTTTACAATTGTTCGATAACTTAGGCCATCGGGCGTTTACTATTGAGCGTATAATAATGTTTGTGAGGCGAAAATTACTAATATTACACTGCCTCCCATGAGGAGGGAAGGAATACCGAAGGTATTACTTTCATCCTCATTCCCATTGGAATATTTGTAATTTTCGGGTGTAACATACAGGTTATTAAGAATTTCATTTCACATTCATTCCATAATAACAGAATTAACGCTACAATTTGTAATTACTGACGGTGGATCATTGTGAATTTGTTCTGTGTGTCTATCAGTGTTTGTATGGATTCAGTCTTTCTTGATGATTCTTAAAATTAAGGTTATAAGTACACATATTTACAAACTTTATAAGGAAATAGAGTCACACTTCATTTTTCAACGTTGCAAAAGTAATTTGACTATCACAACTGGTACACAACTTTCTGTTTTGGCTGTATTCATTATATTGTCATCGTCTTGTCGATTGATTGCCTTGTCTGTTGTCGCACTTAATTATACATTTATTTTCGTCGCACATACACTATTTATGATAGACTTGGATTGCAGAGCGGCCACTGGTGATGGCTTCTACAAGGAAGTCCATATCTTTCACTTTCAGGGCTCGAGTGTGGCTCTCCGAATTATTTCACATATGAAACAGATGAAATATCTTATATTAGAATAGCTTACAAAACTAATTTTATATACATGTGGGATGAGATATAGGAAGGATCGGATCCTTTGACGTATTTTCGTGTGCTTATTTTCATTCGTATCGTGACCTCTCGTTAAAGTTTACATTTCAACTGTGTTCAGAGGTGACCTTGTGACTTGTCTCTGTGTACAATCAGTCATTATACTAATCACGTTAACTTCTCTATCTTAGAGTCTCTCGGAAGGTTTATGATACATACAAAATATTTTCAGTACTGGGTGTGAATGTTTTTGCTACAGAATGTAGCGCACAGCAACTACTGTTGGCGGTTGAACGTTTACATTATTTCGTCACGTGGTGGCTGTCCGCCGCCACTGTTGCGAGCAATCTTGAAATTCAGTCTGTGCGCGCGCACGTGACCGGAGCTTTCTTGCAGAGCGTTGATTTCGCGCTTGAGGTGCCGTGCGTCGCTTTTTGTTCGGCGGATCGTGGCTTTGTGCTTTTTAGATTGCTGGAGGGAGCTTCTGCCACCGAAACTGCCTCACATCACTTCCTGTCCACTATCCAGTTACGGAGTCACAGGTAAGTGGTAGCTACCGCTGCAGCTGCATGTGTGGAATGACACTGATTATTACACACTGCACACATCAATGAATTTTTTTTATTACACATATGGTGCAGTAGAATACTGCCACTGAAAATCGTCGAACTTTAAAACTTCACTTGCACTGTGGTGAGCGTCTGCGTGAGCGATGTATTAAAAGAAATTCCCGCTTCATAACATCCCACGGTGTTTACAAGTTGATTTACATACTAATATTTACAAGAGTTCATTTAAATCGAGAAATAATCTAATTGACCACTTTGAATCAAAACAATTGTTTCTTAATTAGTCTTTTTTTTTTATTTATGCCTACGGTCACAGGTAGGCTATTATAAGTCCTTTTTCTTTGACCAAATTCATTCCAATCTCCTTTACAAATTAATTTCATTCATAGTAATCTTTATCACGCTTGCTTATTCATTTTGTAGGCCCAATACATTTTTTTTATTGCTCGCCTTATTTAGTGACTTGTGAGGGGAGCTTCATTTATGTCAAAAGTTTTTCTCGTATGTGCTTGTCTTTAAAGAAAGTTCGAGGACAGATTTGAAAATAGCAATTCCGCCTCTGAATTTCGTGTAGAAATACAAACAGTCGAAAAAAAATGGGAAAAGCGGGCCTACTCGCGGATCGTCGACAGAATTTTAATTACTCCTCAACCAGGTCGAAAATTTAATTTACATTGCGCATTACAAAAGCAATATGCGCGTCGCGAACCTACTCATTTTTATACGTAGTGCCTCACTTCCTAAGCACACGTGCATCTTTACAAGTTGATCCTGAGGAGTGGATAGGATCAAGGATCTTAAAGGATTTGCACTTAGGAAAGGGATTCAATAATCACATATTCACAGAGAAAACAATAAATATTGTAGTGCGCACTTAAAATAAATCTATCACTTCAAGCATGTATATCTAATATGTATCTTGCTGCAGCTTGCTTACTACTCTTTGCTCATTTCTTAGACTAAGTCAAGTTTATGCATTACGCATTTGGGTATTAATTATCATTTGTATATATAAGCCTCTCTCTAGAGTGTTGTTGTTTGCTGCTGTCGCGACCTGTGAAGCTTGGGCGAGATCCTTATTCTATTTGCGGCTAGCTTGTGAATTTGCAGTATCGCTAATGCTCAATAGTACCGTGAAGTTGGCATAATAAACCATGTTACTCATATGTTCTTTTACTCAGCTTGTTTATAGTCTGGACTCATCTTACTTAGCGTTATATAATAAACTTCCTTTTTATTCCATCACGCTTTTACTTAAGGTTAACGTCAGGCCTTTTTTAGAACAATTGCACTGCGTTATCAATCTGTTCATGCTTAATCCTAGCTATCTGTTTACTTCAAAGAGATGTTATTTCATCGCTGGCACAGCACTGTGCTGTAAGTTACAAGTTAAATCTACCGACTGTTTTGCGCTAACAGGTGGTGCCTTATTTACGTCACATTTGAAAATAGGGAATAACCTCATGGAATCGAATCTTTTCACACAACTTTCCTCTTTTGTCTGGACGTTTAAGTATTTCCTTTTAAAACAGGTCAGTAATTTGTCCTCGATTAGATTTCACTTACTAATACTAAGCACATATAATCATCATTTTCATATTACTATTTAGTGAGAGAAGTGCATTATTCGCTCCTTCCTGCTCATTCTCAAATTACTATTTAGCGAGAGAAGTGCATTATTCGCTCCTTCCTCTTTCCTCATTTTAGTACCTCGGGGCTAATCAATAACTCTCGAGAACATCATTTTTCTTACATACTAACTTATAACTAAAATTGAAAATCGCCTCTAGGACATGTCCTCCTGTTTGCATAAAGATTATTCATGTAAATACTTGTCTAAAACTTATTCTGTATATTATTTTCCAGACACGTTGTTTTGATACATAAGGTTTCCTTTTAGCACCGGTTAACGTCCGTAGTCAGTTCAGTTCAGTTCAGTTCTTGTTACTCATTGGTTAATCCTGATCTCCAATACCTTAGAATTTTCTTACAGCTTAAATTAACTTAATTCCTGGCGTTATAAAATTTTCTTAAATCATGATGGTGGAACAATCCTTTGATTTTATTCGTGGCAGGGTCAGATAACAAATAGCAACCAACGTGTGGTTTCCTCATTATCACAAAGGGACCTTCATAAATGTGTTGCCACTTACGATTCTTCTTTAACAATAGGGATGGTTTAAAGTGAGTCCGGACTAATACCTTTTCTCCTTCTTTGAAATCTATAACTCTGTTTACCTTCTTATCAAATGCCTTTTTTCGGAGGTTAGCATACGTTGTCAATGATATGAGAGCTTGCCTGATTTTTGCGTCTAGGTCCAATTCGTTGTAACTTTGGAAGGGGGTCTATCCATTCAAACCTGCAGCATCCTCTAGGAGGCTCAAAGGTGCTGCTTTTAATTTTCCGCTCGACGCTTACTTTCCTGCTGATTTATCTGGAACTGGTGTTGGTTTTGTGGTACGAACTCGGTTGGAAATGGATCTTGTTGTCCTGGCGTATTCGCTTGCGCATAATAAATTTGCGTATTATGCGGGCGTTTAGGCTTCAGACTTCCCAAAGGTCCGTTCGCTTGTTGCGTGAAGTGTATATTTTGTGGCTGAAGGGTATTTTGCTGTGGCTTGTGTTGATTGTAACCGTTACTGAAAGGTGTACATTGGTCTCCACCTTGATTATGCCATTTATTTCTTTTCCACTGACGATTTGAATCGTAAGACTGATCGTTTTGGTAATTACCGTTGATCGGTTGCGTGTTTCCATATTGCTGGGGCTGTGTGTTATAATGTGCATTTTCGTACTGAGGTGGTGACGAATTATATATTGGATTGTATCTCTGGCCGTTATTGTACTTATTTTTGTATTTGCTGTTGGATTACGTAGTGTGTTTATTTTTGAAACCGTTGTGGGGTTGGTACTGGCTGTCGCTGTGACGCGCTTTCGCTCGGCCACCATTGTTGCCTGCGTATTCTGTATTGTGCTGGCCGCCTGCACTGAAGTGAGCGTTGCCAACATCAACTCTAGCGTCCTCGTAAATCAGATCTAACGAGTCTAACACAGATAGGAAAGTGTCCGTATCGTCCTCAGACACGTTTACTAACTTTTCTCTGATCGCAATCGGTAGCTTAGTTTTTAGAATCATAATAACGTCTTTGGCGGTGATCGGCGAATCCCAGAACTTGATTTTCACTAAATACTTTTCAAAATATCTTCTCAAACTACCGCGCTTACTGTTAGACACTTCGGCGTTGTAAACCTCTTTTCTCAGGCGCTGCTGCACACCAGAACTCCAGAATTTAGCTAAAAACATCTGTTCAAACTCTTTGTAACTCTTACAAGAGGCGACCATTTCGGTTCCCCATAAGGCAGCATCGCCTACGATAAATCCACTAACGAATTGAATTCGCTGGCGGTCACTCCAGCTACTCGGGAAAATTCCTGAAAAATTTCGGAGGAACACTATAGGATGAATTTCTCTTTTCTGTGGGTGAAAGATCGGAAAAATACGATGTTTGATCACGCTTTCCTCCTGCATCAAACTGACAAAAGTGGGTGGGCTGGTACTCTGGTTAACTTGTGCTTCTATAGAACTATGAGTTTGAGCGTTATCAAATGGTAAACGGTAATGTACCTGCTGTTGTTCATTACTTCGTGGTGAATTATTCCAGTCTCCTAACACGGGAGGTGGGGAATTTTCAACTTAACATTTTAGTGTACGAACTTCATCAACTATCTGTTGACGCCATTCAGGTAAATCTTGAGCTAACGTTCGTCTTATCTGGCCTAATTCTGACATCACCGTGTCTCCTGTTTTTCCAGGGGCTGCCAATATTTCAAAGGTCACGTTTTTGACAGTTTCCCTGAGTTCGTTCTTGACCTTGTTTTCTATGAATCCGTCTTTGTTTTTAATCCACTCTTGGTAGTAGTCGGACAATGCTTCAGCATGTGCCTTAACAGTATTCTTTATTCGATCCTCTACATTAAGAGTCTCAATCTGTTTGGAAAGATCATCAACACCATTCTCGATCGTGTCTACTGCGGTTCTAACTCCTTTGACCTCATCAGAGATTGCAGTATAATCTTCTTTTAAGGTCGCAGCTTGTTTTTGATATTCCATCACTTTTGAATTTATCTCTCCCTTTGCTGCTTCGATTTTTTTATCTAACCGTTTTGAAATATCCTCTATTTTTGACTCTACTTGTGTGTCAATTTCTAGCCTCATGGTCGTGATCTGACTACTGATTTGGCTTTGGACATTTCCCAACAGGGTATTTAAATCAGCTGTTATGTCTGCCTTTAGTTCGGCCTTCACCGAATTTAACCGTGTATTTAGGTCATTTATCTCCGTTTGCAGATCTGTTTTTACTGAATTTATGTCTGCTTTCACTGAGTTGCACAGATTTGTAAGGACCTGATTTTTATTATGCCGTCTTTCGGCCTTCTCTTTTTCTTCGCGGGCCTTTTCATCTAATCTTTCCTGTTTTTGGCTTTCGAACTTGCGTTCCATTATTGCTTCGATCATTGCAGCCAAGTCATGTTTTTCAAAAGCGGGAATAGTTTGCACACTAGGACCAGCTTCTAAAACTTCGGTCGAGGCTGCTTCTGCCTCCGCTCGTGTACCTATCGCGCGTGATCGTAATGGATAGTGAGGTCCATTCGTATCACCGCTGTCGTCTGGTTTTATTTGTGTCCGCTGTTTACCGTCAGCCATGTTCATGAATTATTTGTCAAACGTCAAAATGCTACAGATATTGTTTGTCACTGCCGTCAGTCGTTTGTCTGTGACGTAGTGCTATGGCTTACTGGGACCTAAGATGAAATTTTAACTCTGGGTAACAACTGACGTTCATTTACGCCAAGAAGACAAGATGGTTAATACTAATTACAAACAAATGAAATATCACACGTTTTACCAGTTTTGACCGTAGTTATCCGCCATATCGTTTTTTTTTTTTTTTTTTGCACTGACAACAATGTTACACTTTCACTGAATTTAACTACATAAGAATGGACTATGGACAAATTGAAATAAAGCTGTTTCAAGGCAAGGAAAGACAGGTTTACGTTCTGATCAACTCTTAAGATGCAACGTCACTACGAAAGCTTGGCTACTGCGTATAAAAATTTCACTTACTGTGGCTGTCTTGATGGTGATACGGATGAATACTCGCGTTTTTTGGCAATTTCATAAATCGTTCTTCTGAATTAATTAAAAGGTTTTCCCACTTCTCTTTCTCGGTTGAATTGCATCCACATGAAAAATTGAAACAATTATTAGAACAAGCACTGAAAATTTTTTAAACTCATACATGAAATGATTTTTTGATCAACTCCCTGTTCGGGCGCCAAGTGTAGCGTTGCACTTGGGGGACGAAAAGAAAAAGAATTGTTATTTTTTTTTTGAAAAATGTCGAAAAAGTGAATATTTTGGTGGGCCACTTGGCAACAGAATCAGGGATTTATTACGCTATTATAATAACATACGATGACCATTAAATACCTGAATAAGAGCAGCATATTGATATATATATTTGAGATCGTTCGGAAGAAACATTATCATTTCTGTGCATTTTTATAGTCACGATGTAGTCATACCCGGTTCAACACTAATGGACCAGAAGATTTATAGACTTTAAAAGAAATGCAACACTACACAAAAAAAATTGGTTCAGAAATAATAGGAAAACTATAATATTTCTTCTGTCTCATGCTGCGTTCGGCCCATTAGCGTGATCGTAATTTCTGCTGATGAAGTAACACAAACAATAATTATCATTCAGAAAGGAGATGGAATCATCAAGGTTAATTTACGAAAATAAGCACACTTATCTGTAACACACGTTTTTTTTTAATGCTACGTACCTTTTCATATTAAATTACAATAGATGACCATTGTGGTTAAATACTTTATACATAACAGTCAAAATGTCCTCTTGATGCTGTCTGTTCGATATCAGTTACAAGAAACTACATGTTTTCTGATTGGAAAAAATAACAATTAGCATATTCACTCAATATTTTCTCATAAAATATAAAATACTGTTGCGGAACGCAGCAAGTCCGCGTCCGCCTCTCATGGAATACAAACAGTAAAAGGTGAGGCGCCAAAAGCCTCATTTCTCTTGAAACAACAGAATTCTTTTTTATACCATTAATCGATACATGTACATAGAGATTTACTGGCACCGCGCAAGAACGGCAAAGATAAAGAATAATAGATTCTGTCACTGCTATGCGATGGTTCATTTCTTTTACTTTACAATTGTTCGATAACTTTAGGCCATCAGGCGTTTACTATTGAGCGTATATTAATGTTTATGAGGCGAAAATTACTAATATTACACAAACTGGAAAACAATCATACATACACGAAAAATGGAAAATGTGCACGGTCTGATATATAACGACAAGAAAAGCGACCTGCTAACCTTACCTTGCCGGGCACTTGCTAAGAGAAAATATGATAATCATCAGTAAGTAGTCTCATAGATAGAATTGCATAATTGGTCACAAAATATGTAAGTTCATCTGGAAAAATGTGCACGGTTTGATGTGTAACGACAAGAAAAGCGACCTGCTAACCTTACCTTGCCGGGCACTTGCCAAGAAAAAATATGATAATCATCAGTAAGTGTTCATATAAATATAATTGCATAAGTGGTCATATAAATATCAGGAAATGGCATTACAGTGTGATAAATCATAAAGTATATTCATTCAATAAAGGGTTTAATATTGGAGACATGGTGATTGCCCTTGCTTTTTCTGGTTCTCAAAGTTTCGACGTGTACTACATTGGGATGAGGAATGCTGCGAATTCGATATGGACCTGCGTATAGAAGCTCAATTTACTGCATCTACTCTTTCCTCTGTTGAATAAATAGTGTGTACGTACTAATATCTTCTGTTCAATGTGAAAGTCACGGCGTGTACAAACCTGTTTTTGCTGTCTTCTCCGGCGCTCTGCGGCACGTTTGATGTTGTTGAGAGCAATGTCAATTATTTCATGGTGGAGTAGTCGACGAGATGTAGGAAAGGATACTAATTATTTAATTTTGTTAGTGGTTCAACATTTTTCAGTATAACAGTTGGAGATAGCATAGTAGATTCATTTGATATGGAGTTAATTACATCCTGGAATGAGAGTATGTGTATGTCCCAGTCAATATGTTTTTTATGGCAGTATATTCTACATAGTTTACCAATTTCTTTCATTAGTCGTTCACAAGGGTTCGAAGAAGCGTGATACCTGGATATATAGATCGGAGAAATGTCTCTTGCTCGTAACATACGTGTCCATATAGCAGATAGAAACTGTGGTCCATTGTCGGAAATTACTTTCAATACATGCCGTACATGAAATAAAAATTGTTTTACAAATGCATTCGAAATAGTTTTAGCAGTAGCTTTGCCTAACGGAGTGAAGGTAACAAATTTTGAAGTGAGTTCAACAGCGACAAAGATGTAACAAAAACCTGTATTCGATCTGGGAATCGGACCAGAAATGTCTACAGCGGCCATGTGTCTCAATTTAACAGGTACAATTGGATGTAACGGAGGAACTTGTGAAGTCGTGTCTGACTTAGCTTTCTGGCAGATTTTACATGACACTAAAACTCGTCGTATACGTTTCTCCATGTTGGCAAAATAACAGTTCTGTCTCAGTATAAGAAAACATTTTTTGGCTCCATAATGTGCGTAACTTAAATGAGTATACCAAATTAATTTGTTAATAAGTTCGTCAGGAATGCATAGTAACCAGTTGTTGCAGTCAGGGTGAGAGCGGTGAAACAGAATGTTATTGTGTACAGTGTAATGGTTTCTGATGGTAACATTATTCCTATCTTGCCAGAGGTGTTTAATCTCTTTCCATACGTTATCTTTGCTCTGCTCCTGTGCTATGTCTCGTAATGATGCCGAAATAAAATTTTCAAATGCAACTTGTTGAATATACATGACGCTAAAATTTGCTTGGCAGAAGTTGGTTGCGATGTCTAGCTGGTTGTTGCTGAGAGAACGGGATAGTGCGTCTCCTACAATATTTTGTGTACCGGGAATGTGAACAATTGTAAAATTAAATTCCTGTAAATAAAGTTTCCATCTGCTTAACCTGTCATGTGTAAATTTTGCTGAAAGTAAAAACTGGATAGCTCTATGATCTGTGTAAAAGGTCGTATGTCTTCCATAAAGAAAATGCCGAAATCTCGTAAATGCCCATACAACACACAATGTTTCAAGTTCTGTAACAGAATAATTGCGTTCAGCAGGTGACAGAATGCGACTCGCAAAGGCGATGTTTTTAATTACTGTAGTACCATCTTCTTCAATTTCCTGATAAATGTGTACTCCTAAAGCGGTGCTAGAACTGTCGGTGGGAATGGAAGAATTGCTAGTAAGATCTGGGTGTGATAAAAGAGGTGCGTTCACCAAAGCTTGTTTTAGATTGACAAATTCAGAATGTGCTTGGCTATCCTAGGACCAAATAGTGTTTTTACCTGTCAATTGACATAATCTAGGTGTGTCTAAAGCAGAGTAATGAATAAATTTACGAAATAAGTTAATTAAACCCAAAAAGCTGCGTAGTTGTTTCTTCGTCGTAGGAACAGTAACGTCACGTAAAGCTTGAAGTTTTTCCAGGTCAGGCACAATGCCTTCTGCTGAAATTACATGTCCAAGAAATTTTATAGAAGTTTTGCCAAAGTGCGATTTGCTAAGATTAACTGTGAGTCCTTGTGCACGAAAGGTTTCTAACAGTTGTTCAAGAATCAAATTGTGTTCAGACCAGTTAGCTTCTGCAATAAGAATGTTGTCTACATTCGTTGTGATTCTGTCTTTCATGCAAAAGTGTGTCTCGGATGTCGTCAAAAGAAATAACATTTTCGGGAACAAGATTCTGTGTGTCAAAAGTATTGCTTGCGTTGCTGGAAGGTTCAATCTGTACTGTATCTAGTCAAATTCTCTCTGACGTGCTGTTATTTGCGGGAGGATGCTGTGGCATTTAAACTATTTGTACTGTTTTGCTATTTCGTCCTGACGTATTAGGTTCGGGATGATACCTACTGTCTGGTTCATTCATGATAATCTGTTGTTGCGGATGATTCTGTTACGCTGAAAACTGTGCTAATTACTTTTACGACTGTCATGATAATGATTGCTATAAGGCGCGCTGCGATAGGAATTGAAATGACGTGTTTTCTGTACCTACTGATTTCCTTGTTGCTGGGCGTTACTATTTGGCGGAGCCGACGCTATACGTGTAGGCGGCGAAACATTACAGCTTGGTTGACCTTGCTGACTACAGTGTTGGTTAGGTATGCTAACCGGCTGGTTTTGTTGTTGTAGTGCGGAAAAGCCTCTATTGTTGCCTAAACGTGCCTGCGATTGCTGATAATTTTGACTATACTGATGATTAAAATTTTGTTTGATATTAAAATTATGCCGGTATTTCTTGTCATTTCGGAGCGTAAAATCCTGACTGTCACTTTCAGGTTAAACTTGTCATATCGGGTTTTCTTTACTCATTCTTAATCATAGATAGATCGATAGTTGAAGGGCTGTTTTGATAGATATAAAGGATAGTAAAAGAGAAGGCAGCAGTGCAGAAAACTAAAGAGGAAACAGCACTACTACGGCTCGGGGCCCTGTGCACGCTACGGCACATAATCATCGAAATGTAGTGAATCCCCTGATGTCTCGTACGCGCTGCAAATAAATTTTAGTTTCTGCATTACAGGCAATGCCGGTGAAAATTCAAAAACAAATTGTCGTATCCAGTACAATTCTAATTCCTGCATTACAGGCCAAGCTGGTGAAAATTCAAAAGCAAATTGTTGTATCCAGTCGAAAGGGTGTATTTGTGTTCTGTCATTTTTAAATACCTTAAATTTTGTCACGGATAGAAAGTGCTTGTAATCAAAATTGTCGTCTCTGTATGTATGAACAGGTTCAGGGTTGTATGATAATCTGTTTGTGACTGTTCGGAATCTAACTCACGTACTCTCTGTAAATTACTTGAATTACACTGGCTGTGTGAGACTGACAAATGTTCGGAGAGTGGCGTATGCTGTGATGTGTTAAAGGCTGAAATATTTTTCATCTCCGTCACTTCTTGCTGTAAAGATGACAAGTTTCTACGTAATGTATTACTGGACGAACCTATCTCACTGATCGTCTGCTGTAAATTTTGGAATTCGGGTGTTTGATTAAACGAAACTGGTGACGTATCGTCTGATTTGGTGTCATTATTACTTTCGATAACGTCAATACGAGTGGCCAATTCATCACATTTTTCAGTCAGTGCTTTTACGTGATCGTCGTTTTTAGTGTCACAAGCATTAATTTGTTTTTGTATTTTACGTATGGTTTTGTTCAATTTCTTAACATCTGCTTTGATGGCATCGGGATCCTGTATTAGTTCCAACTTTTCCAGTCTGTTGGTCATTGTCTGAAAGTCTAATGTGTGTTTGTCTGTTTTTGTTTTAAGATCGGAGATTTCATCATGCAATTCGGTGTTCAACTGTTTGATAGTATTAATTTCGTCTGATACTGTAGCAGTATTGTTGTCTACGTATGTTTTTGCTTTCGTAAACAATTTACGCTTATCTTCCTGTCTCTGTGCAGTAATTGTTTCGATGACTTGTTGCTTTACTTTATTCTGTTTCTGTATAAATTTACGGTAACGCGTTTCACTGATTTGTAGGTGGTGATTAAAACGTTCGTCAATTTGGCAGTTCTGTTGGTCAAATTTCGTGTCTACTTTCGCATCCAGTGTGCGTGAAAGTTCTGATGACATTAATTTAAACTCGTCGCGTATCTGTGTTGCGTTTTCAGAGCATTGTTTAGCGACTGCACTAATTTCATCTCTAAGTAATTTAGTTGTGGCTGCATGTGTATTACTTAATTCTTGTGCCACAGATCTAATTTCTTCACTACTGTTCCTAGCACAAGCATTAATTCCCTCACGTAATTGTTCTTTAGTATCATGACATTGAACGCCAACGGATGTAATCTGTTCACTAAGTTGTTTGTTCTGTTCATTAAGTTGTTTGAAATTGTTATCTTGCTTATCATTCGACTGAGACTTTCATTAATTTGTTGTTTGAGATTTTCAATTAGTTGTTTGTTCGAGTCATTGAGTCGTTTGTAATTGTCGTCTTGTTCTTTCTTCGACTGTTTGAAATTGTTGTCTATTTTTTCATTAAGTTGTAGCAATACTGCCATAACTTGATCCATGCTAAAAGTAGTGACTCTATTTTCTATGCTGTGTGTTGGTGTATCTGCATTTGACACGTTTTGAATAACCATTTGGTCACTGTCTGATTCTTGAAAAGGTTCGCCGATTGGATGTGCACTGTTAGTCACTACTTCGGAATCAAATAAATCTGACGTATTTTGACTACATTGTTCATCTTCGCGAGAAAAATTTATCTGTTCACTACGCAAATTTTGCAAATCAGGCGTCTCAAAGTGGGCAGCGTTCATTGTATCGGAACGTGACGCGTCATCAATTGTTAAATTTACTGTGGACATAATTGAATTTGTTTGCCCATCATTAGGATTTATCTCAATACTAGTGATCGGCAGGCACTGATTATCTATAATTAGAGGATTATCGCTATTACACTGAGTGTCGCAAGTATTATCGGTCAAATTATTCGAGTCGGCTATTTCACTCATTGCACATCGCGACGTACTGTTAACAGTTTTTCACGGCATTTTTCACAAATCAAAATTAAGCACAAAATGAAACAAAGGCGAAGCAAAAATGGAACAAACACAATTACAACAAAGAGCAATAAATTGCAGATGATTTGTGAAAGAAAGAGTGACAAATTAGTAAATGCGTTGCGCCAGATGCAAACTACATTTAAGTAAATAAGAGCAGATATATGACTACTTCTCAGAAATTCACAAAGAAAATACGATCCTGGCCGGTTGTCGTCAAGTATAACCTCCCCACAAAATTCGTTCTCATTTAGTGTAACCTCAAAACAGAAAAATTCCTAAACTTCTCAACAGTAAAAAATTATAATTATGTCGTTCACATTCAGTGTAACGTCCCAACAAAAAAATAAATTCAGTAACCTGGTGATAATGCAATGTAACTAACCTCTCAATTAAATTGTCGCTCACTTATAACTTTTCAATAATTGACTGTGAATTTAACCTGGTATATTTTGGACGTCAGCAGTGCTGCGTCATGGCCCTGAAAGATCATTCTGAACAAAAAAGAAAAATTCTTACCTCAATGAAGTCGCAGGATAACGCATATATATCTGCTCTTACAATAAATTTTTTTGGCACAGCCCTGTGCAATGCTGGCCGATAGATTTGTCATTTATGAAAGGAAACAACTGACTTATCTTTTGCAATAATCGGGATGATCATGGATTGAAGAAATTAGTAAATTCTTTCAATTGAAATGAATGGTTGTTAAAAGTTATTTTTTATGAGAAAGATTATTATTAGGAGATTTTTAAAACATTTACAAGGGACTTGAGATAACAATACTACATATGCGCGAGGCTCCTTTTTACCTTATACAATAATGCTCAGGCTCCTGCATCGCTGCACCACGACCGGCGCAGCCAACACGATACAACAGACCAGACCAGAGCAGATTGCTCACTAGCAACAACTTACTGCTACAGCTACACAGTTCCTACTGCAGTCAACACTGCTCTCTAGTCAGAGATTCTCTTATACCTTGCATATCGCAGGCAGCACATGAGCAATACATCGAAATTACATCTGCTCGGACCTCTTACTAAGTAACTGAAAATGATGAAAACAAACGAGCCGCCAATTCGCGTTTTACAAATAATATGGTATTGGTTCATTACTTAGCCTGAATTTATCGCGAATCTCTCACCCCATGCGACATTCCAAGCGACTGGAAAAAGGCCTAGAAATTCCCGCATATAAGAAGGTGAAAGAACGAATCCGCAAAATTACAGATCAATACCTTTATCATTGGTTTCCTGGAGATTTCTTGAACATATTCTCAGTTAGAATTTTCTTGGGACAGACAATTTCTGTCCATGGATCAGAACGGCTTTAGAAAGCACTACCCATGCGAAACTCAGACTGATATCAGCGAATTATGGATGAAGGGCAACAGGTAGATTCCATACTCCTAGATTTCTGGAAAGGGTTTTACAAGGTGCCCTAACACAGACTATTATCGAATATACGAGCCTATGGACTAGGTGCCCAGACGAGCATATAGACTTGGTTCCCAGATTTGTGAATGGTTCGAAGACTTCTTAAGTAACATAACCCAGCAAACATCAATCTACGGCGAGTACTGGAGGCAAGGTTATAGACAGGAATGCCTCAGGGAAATGTGATAGGACCACTGTCACTGTTATTTTCTGTATACTTACGTGACGTGACGTACAGGGTAAGAAGGAGTCTGCTGTTGTTTCCGGATGACGCTTCGGTGAAAGGGCATCGTCATTGAGTAACTGTAAGAGGGTCAAGATGACTTAGATAAAATCTCTAGTTGGTGCGATGAACGGCAAAGTTAATCCAGATGAGCAGGAAAGATAATCCTGTAATTTTCGAATACAGCATAGCGGTGTGCTAGTTAACACAGCCACGTCGATTTAACATCTAGACGTATCGTTGCAAAGCGATATGAAACGAAACGAACATGTTACGATGGTAAGGTACCCTCCGACACGCACAATATGATGACTTGCGGGTTATTTATGTGGATTCAGACGTAGAAAGTTAAAATGAACTAGAATAAACTGAACATTGTATGCATGCACCCATTTCTGTAAACTTGATGTTACGTACGTGTGTCGTGCCTTTACAGCATATACACATATTAGCTACTAACTTACAGCTTATTTATGTAAATGTTCGCTTGGTCGAGACGATGTTGGTTCCTAGGAATAAAGTGTCATCGAAACAATTCGCTGATTCTTCACTGGCTTTCTTTCCAGAGCCTACGTATGAAATGGAATGTTTATCCGTAGGTTTACGTAGGAACGAATACCATCTCTGGTCTCCTTGAAGGAGAAACTGTCTTAGAATAATTTCGAGAGCGTCTGTTAAAGCCCTCGGTAATATTTACCACGGCTGAGCGTCCCGTGGGGAAATCAACTCTCCGAAAGCCACGCTTGTTATGGTGCAGTTCACTTCACCCTTAACGAAACCTTGACTTGCATGAGATGAAAATGAGTGCAGTGTATTTCGCTTAATCGCATAGCTTCTCCACTTCGGGATCATATAACTTCTCCTTAACACTGGAACGCACACCTAATTTTAACAATTTCTCCCCATTCATGTGGTAAGCGAGGTGGAGATATTGAGACGCCGGCTTAATAAAGCCCTTCTGTAAGTGTTTCAACGTTCCCAGAATGGAAATTTCTTGGAATTAACTTCTAGCGGAAACCAAGATGGCAACGATACGCCTCGACGCAAATGAAGTTCAGTTGATTTTATGCACCAGGAACGGAAAGTATTGCAAAACTATTGTTATTTGTTTGTGACCTTATTATAGCTAAATATTTCAGATAGCTAAACACTTCAGAGCCAGTAACTGTGAATAGCGACAAGGTAGCTGTGTAAGAAAGGGGTGAAGGGAGGGGGGGAGGCGTGATGGACTTAGAGGAGTAGAAACAACCTAGTTTTCACTAAGCCCGCATATGAAGTGCCGGACACGATACTCTATACACGTGTAATATGTACTTCAGTACAATTCACTCACAGTCTTCATTTACGTGCATGGTGGTAGGTATGTGCGTGAATTTACACAGAAATTTCATCTATGAAAGTACATCACTTTGTATGGTCCTTTAGCATTTGTCATCATTGGTTTTCTTCCATTAATAGACTCTGTGGCATGAAGCCAGCTCTTCCTTTTGCAGTATTCATTTATGCCTTCCTTGCTTAGGAAAGAGGATTAACGGTTAGGAACACAGGTGGATATGAATCTTCCTAAGGTCTCTTTATGTAGGTCCAAAACACATTTATCTCCTTCTTTTAAAGCCTTTTCTACTTTTCAGCACTTGCCCTGTGTTTCCATTCGCCAGATTTCACTGTCATGACAGACATGCTGCTCAGATCTCTTTTCCTCATCATACCAATTACTCCAGCTCTTCTTGTTAATCTCGGCCGTCCACGCTTCCTCCTTTTTGGAGACGACCATTCCAGGATTGTTTTTGGCCATCGTATTTGCACTGTTCGACGTACATGGCGATACCACTGAAGAGCATTATTCTCAGTTCTTTGCCCAACTGGTTGTTCCATATCCATTATTTCCCTAACCTGCTCATTTCTTCTCCGCCTTCTCCTGGATATCCTGGCTGTCCTCCTTATTCAATACATATCTACTGCCTATATTCTGTTTCTCTGCCGCTCCCCCAGGGTCCAACTTCCTGCGACCTATGTTAGTATACTTTCGACTTCTGTTAGCAGAATCCTCTTCTTTGTTGCTTTTGATATTGCTCGGCTCCACAGAACTCCATCTGACATTTTAATTGCTCCTCTTGTCTGCTGGATCCTGCGTTCCACACCTGCTTCACAGCTTCGTGACGAATGGACAGTTGAGCGTAAGTATTTGAACTACTTTACAGCTTTAATAGTTCCTTGCGGCAGTACTATTTCCCTTCCATCTCCTCCCACTGTTAGATTTTCCGTAGTAGTCATATTTATTATAAGCTCACCTCGTTCAAATGGTTCCATTAATTTCTTCATCATAAATTTAGCACTCTCTCTACTTTGTGCTATAAGTGGCTCAACATAGGCAAATGAAAATCAGTAGATAGTGCCATGCTGGAGAGGATAACCCATACCTTGGCATGACTGATTCCGCCGTTCCAATATATACTACATTTTGAACCATGTCACCGACATACTGCAATCCTGTCTAACTCCTTTCGATGTGGGAATGTGTCGACTCAACTTTCTCTCTAATTTACCTGCTGCGTACGATTGGTGGTATATTATTTGAACTAGGGGTATCTGTAGTGCTCCTACACCTGTAGACTCCATCGCTTCCCATAGTCCGTTGGTGGATGATAGACGTCATAATACTAATTAACCTATAATTATTTAAATGCTTCCTGTTTTCTTTTTTGTAGATGGTAGGTATGTATGAGGCACACCATTCCTCCCCTCCCCAATCTGACTGAACAATTTACATGTACGTCTCCCCACTTCAGGAGTCCCATATTTACATAATTCCATCAAAACTCCTCCCAGTCCAATTGCCTTTCCATTTCTTTCTTTTTTCAGCTTCATTTTTTATCCCTTCCTCTAGTATAGGTTATATGTTGTCTAATGTACTTCATTTGTTGTAGTCTTCCATCACGTCGTCTCTTCTTTTCTCTGCCAGAAGTTATTGACAATGCTTTCTCCACTGTCCAGGAGATATAGGTTGTATTGTGGGTGAGGAACTGGATATCATTTTCATCTTCCTTATCATCCTTCATGCCCCTCCTGGTGCCCTATAACTAAGCGAATACTCTATTTCCCCACGTAATCTTTCCCATTCCTTTCCCTTACACTTTGTTCGGGCCATGTTAAGTCCGGGAACAAAGTCATCTTCATTCTTTAAGAATTGATACCTAGCTTTCAGAATACAATGTTCAGCATCGGCAGAGGCTTAGGTAATTGAAAATACTCTTTTTCAATAGGTAACAGCACCGAATTTACACGCTTTCGCACAAGGATAACAACTGAGTAGAAATAGAATGCCCAATGCCTATCTTCTCTGACTGATATTAATTAGATCACGAATATCCAACCACATTTCAGTATTAATGGTGATAACACTCAATACAATTCACTACAGTATGCAGCATTTGGATAAGCATTTTTTTTATATATTTAGGAAGTGATAAATCTCAGTAGAGGAACAGTCAAACGGCATTTAATGTAGAATAATGCTGACGTTTACAAAAAGAAGACTTGGGTTTGGTGTCTCGTCGACGGGTTCCTTGGAGGCAGAGGCCAATGACTAATTCTACAAGGAGAGGAAGAAATCGTCTACGTACAATTCATGGGAGCCGTTCTGGCACTCCAGTTAAGCCATTTAGATCAGGCACATATGACCTAAATCTGTAACATCGGGCGGGTGTTTTAAATCCCACCACGTACGACAGTACACATTTAATTCAGTGGTTTGTACCACATTCAGTACGGAAAGTTGCTACAAAAATTTGGCGGTGAACCGTTAGTAGCGCGTGGATGCAATGTTCTACAGAACTGTGCCCATCGACACTATGCATTCACCGTTTTCTCCATTGTCGGCAAGAGTTTACCTGCCAACAGTTTTGAAATGGTGGATCATTTGCATGGCCACTATAAGCTCTCTGACATGCTGAATATCGTCATGTTGCCATTTGTTAAAGAATAAGAAATACATATCACTCACTCATTCAGCTGCTGACGCTAAAGGTTCTGGTCAGATAATGGAAGTGGTAGGAATCTTTACGCCAGTGCGTCATCCTGCTCGTTGCTCGTAAGGACAATTGTGAGTTTTCTCTCTGCTATTTCCACAGAATGTAGGTGGTAAATTAGTGACCTTTGATCGTTTAGAGGAAACTATGTCTTCTACATAAACAAAACTTCGACGGGATGCTAATGAGCTTGCTGTATGTTGTCGAAGTCTTCTCCCACCGAATTTATTTTAAGCATGAAAATACACAAAGTAGCGCCCAGAACTTGAACGTGTACAGTCGCAAGCCGCTGCACAGTACTTAGCGGTAAGAGATTTGTGCCAATATTGCCGTCATTTTGTCCAACTCCACTTATGTATGTACGAGGGGGTGCTGATAACTAATGCGTTCGAATTTTGTATGTGAAATTCCTAAAGCTCTTTAATTAAAACAAGCACTACTAACCAAAAAAAAAATGGTTCAAATGGCTCTGAGCACTATGGGACTTAACTTCTGAGGTCATCAGTCCCCTAGAACTTAGAACTACTTAAACCTAACTAACCTAAGGACATCACACACATTCATGCCCGAGGCTGGATTCGAACCAGCGACCGTAGCGGTCGCGCTGTTCCAGACTGTAGCGCCTAGAACCGCTCGGCCAACGCGGCAGGCCACTACTAACATTCTCCACTTTTATTCTTCGTGTCTAAATACTTGCAACCCTCAGCCGCTATAAGGCTACGTATTGTAGTGAGTTACACGGCGTTATGTAACGCTGCTATGTCAGTGCGTGAGAAACGGCTTGCTATAATCGAGTTACGAATTCGAAGAGTTCGTCCACATACGGATCAAGCCAGCATGAAAGTGCGAGACCAAACACGGGCTCTGCGAATTCAGCCACAATTCGAGGTCTTGGATTCAGTGTCATCGATCGTGCTCATATAGTCCTAGCTTGCCCCCCTACTATTTTGACCTGTTTCTAAAACTTAAAGAACACCTTCTGTGGGTTCATCCTACAGTAACGGTATCAACAAACTGTTCTCTCAATGGGAGAAATGTGTTCGTTGCAAGAGTAACTATATTCAGAAATAAATATGTACACATGAAGAATAAAGATGTAGAATGTTAATAAGGTTTGTTGACTTGTAATTTACTTTTGTTACATATTTACTTGCTTATAGTGCACCTATATTCAACTTGGGAGTGACCTTTGTCTTTTACTTGGGACTCTGCCCCCTTTTCGAGAATGAGTTGTACACGTATCTCTGTCCTCATTTTGTCCAGAAACGCAGATTTCCTTGAGGGGCATACTGAGTAGTTTTTCGTAGTAATGTTTCGGAAATTCATTTAGGTCATGAGTCGTCCCCGTACACTCCTACAACGTTTTTGCATGTCTGTGTACACCTAAGTTTGGGTCAGATAGGGTCCTTATCTTTCATTTTACAACCCACCCCTTCTTTGCGACGGAATAGCTGACGTGTCTTTAACGTGAGGTTTCCATTGGTGCCAAAGGGTGCATCGCGAGCTAACAATGGTGAGGCATGGAACATTAAAATATTCTGCATTCGCTAGGGAGCCCGTATTCTGGGAACTGCTATACTGCCAATGGCGCAATGATAAGATACGTCAAGTGGAGCAGTAGCAGAGACTATACGGTTCATTTGTGCTTAAGAGCATGGCACCTGCAGCTGTCGGGCTGGCATCAAGTTAATGTGGAGGCTGTCTGATTGGTTGAAGAGCGAAATAGGACTGATGGTGGGAGTCAAAGGATACCCGTTACTGTGCTCCAGCACTAAAAACCACCGCAATTGATTAATTATTTTAGTATTGAGTTTAGGAGGAAGAATTTTCAATTGGCAGAATGCATTTGGTCGGTCAACACTTACAATTCCGGTCACTGGTGATCAAAAGCATGCACAAGGCTCACACCCAGAAGGCTAGAGTAAAGAGTTTTGTTGTTGCTTGGAATATTTTCTATCGAAGACTCATCAAGTGATGATTCAGCCGAGAGAGACAATTCCATTTTAGATTCTGAGGGAGAGCTGGTGCAGTTCAGATGACGTAGAACTCTGCAGCCACTACAGCAGCCGCTCACGGGTACCGATATGCTAAGTATAATGAACAGCATTGGCAAACCCTGTAGGGGGAGGGGGGCACACGAAGGCTTCAGACCGACATCTCCATCTACATCTACGTAGAAGATACCCCGCAAGCCACAGTACAGTGCGTAGCGGCGGTTTCCTCGTTTATAGTTCAAGAACATTTACTAACAATCGCGACCTCAACATGTTCTCGATGAAGATAGTGTACGCTTCTGTGATTCTTTCTATACTTCTTTGTTTACTCTCTGATTAACGTTCGCCAATTACTGTGCGCCTTCCTAGGAAAATTGTTGTTTTTCCCAATGTTATCTTGACTTTAACGTATTCACGTGAGACTCATCACCCAATCGATAACGAGGTGTTGATATCCTAGTACTCAATGAACCCTCACAGTTTATTTTCTTTGTACACTTGTGTTTAGCTCGACGCCCACAGGGAACTGTAATAAACGAGGGTTTGTAGTCATCATTGTTTCATTCAACAGTTCAATGAACTCGCTGTTTTTATCGTCTTTTGACTTGCAGCACATATTTTTCGCCTGTGCAACGGTCACAACTGTTTAATATATTCAACTTACTGAGTTATCCGTTGCGCGACACTTGTAATGAAATTCACGTGATCCTGTGGGTAGTCATCTGTTTATCGGTAAGGTCTCCCGGAACAGAACTTTCTGACGTCTACAAAGGTAAATCGATGGTTTCCACAACGTCGAGTCACAGTCACCTCTGTTCTCTGTAAGTTTTAACCTTAGCACTATCACTATTCTGACGTCGCGTCGTGTGATATGTCTGTGAGTGGTTCGTTACCGGAACGTTGGACAATCCGCGAAGATACACCAACAAATCAGGTAGTTCATTCACAGGATGTTCGTCAGCACTTTCACTTACGGTTGCTCCTTTCTGCCATTTTGTCGCGTCTCTGCCGGCCGTGGTGGCCGAGCGGTTCTAGGCGCTACTGTCTGGAACCGCGCGACTGCTACGGTCGCAGGTTCGAATGCTGCCTCGGGCATGGATGTGTGTGATGTCCTTTGGTTAATTAGGCTTAAGTAGTTCTAAGTTATAGGGGACTGATGCCCTTAGAAGTTAAGTCCCATAGTGCTCAGAGCCATCTGAACCATCTGCCACGTCTCTACGATGAGCCACCTTTCTGTATTGATTATATACAAACGATTCATAAACACCGTATTACGTCCACGAGTCACTTAAGCGGTGTAGATTCACGTAACTGCCTGGCACCAGTGCTGCTCCATCTACAGTGCTCCAAAACGACGAGTGTCAGGCTTATCATATATTGGAATAGAGTAGCGACAGTGGGTAAGGAATTTTGATACGTATCAGCAATTATCTGAGATTTTCTCTGTGGTCGTTGTTCTGGTCTTCAGTGTGAAGACTTGTTTGAAGCAGCTCTCGATGCTACTTTATCCTGTGCAAGCATCTACTACTACAACCTGTAACTTTTATAATCTGCTTACTGCCTTTCTTGCCATTGCTAATCTACATTTTATGCACTCTCTATTTCAGCATCATCAGTTATTCTGATGCCCAAATAACAAAACTCATCTGCTACTTTAGTGTCTTATTACCTAATCTAATTCCCTCAGAGTCACCTGATTTAATGCGATTACATTACATCGTCCTTGTTTTGCTATTGTTGATGTTTATCTCATATACTCCTCTCAGTTGCTCTTCCAAGTTATTTGCTGTCTCTTCGGAGGTTTTTCTCTACCTGATCAGCGTTTACATTTTTTTCATGATCCGTTGTATCCGTCGTGTTAATTACCGTATTGTCCTCAATATGGTGGAAAGCTTGAGACGGTGTCGAGTCACAAAAAACATTAAAACGTATAAACCTGTATGTATCAATATCACATAAGCGTAGTTCAAGAAATAAAACGAGCCCCACTAAAAATGACACATGGGTGCCATAACATGTTTGGGTAAGGAATAGAAGAAAAAAAGAAATAAGACGTATTTTGCAGAAGAATGAGTTGAAAAACTTCGTGACTTTGACTGCGTCATTACTTTCTTTTTAAATTAATTGGGACCAACCAAGCAGGATGAACACCTCTTCACTGGTCTGCGACGGAAGGGGAATTCGGTTCTGTGGCTACACATGATCAAAATCTACTGTGGTGTCCTCCAGGGGAATGGCAACCCCACCGGTTACGTTAGACGTCGTCTGTCGAGGCCTGTCTTTTGCACTGAAGAGCTAATCACGGAAATGTCATTTAGGTATATTTGGAAGAACATCGCCCACCCTCTTCGTGGTTAAAACTGTGGGGGTCCGAAAAAATAAAGGTTAAGTAGTGACTATTGACTATTCTCGGGGGCCGGTGTTCGCTCGAAGGAACAAGACGGACACCCAGCGGTGGATCGACAAACGAACGCTACCTGCCGCCCGTGGCAAGGTGAGCAGGACTTCCCATTAACTGGGCTCCGAACGAGGCCGCGCCGGCCGTGCTGGGGCGGGGTGAGGTGAGGTGAGGTGGCAGCGGCTCGTCCGCGCCCGACACGCGCCGCCGAATCACAGGGGAGACATTGGCCCGCGGCGAACATTTGCAATCGGCGGCCGCGTCGCCGCCGAGGCCGGCCGCGTCCGTCGCAGTCGTCGCGCCGCGCCGCGGGGGACGGAAGGGCGCGGATTAACGGCAGGCCCGGGCAGGGCCGGGCCACCCCGGGCCCTGTCGCCGGCTGATTGGTGACAAATGCCGTAATTAGCGCGCCGCCCCAGGAGCGGCGCCGGCCATCACTCTGCCTCTGCCGCTGCCCCGCGAGCGATGTCGATGACGCTGCTTCGTTCCCTGCCGCGCCGAGCCGCGACGTTCGGCACAGCTTTCCTCTGCAGCGGTTACCAGGCTGGGGAGTGTTCGCATTGATAATGGCTATACACTGAGAACTCATGGGATAGTGATATACACATATACAAATGACGGTCTACGAGGTACACAATAATTCATGTGAAAAGGTATTCGACGTGATTATTGCCGCGCGACCGAAATTAATGGGCTGTGAACGCGGAATGGTAGTTGGAGCTAGACGCATGGGATGTTCCATTCCGGAAACTGTTAACGAATTAAGTATTCCGCAATGCGCAGTGTCAAGACTTTGTTGAGAACACCAAATTTTAGGCAGTACCTCATGCCTACTATCGCGGCCTTAACGACGCATCACACCTGACTCGAGTCACGCCAAACGTCAACAAAACGGCGTGGCCTCCTGTACGCTCTCAGACGTCCGCCATTCGACTCCCTCCTCCAGACCGACGCTCTCTCGCAAACACGGCAGGCAGCCTGCCGCAGCAATGCCACAGCTCCCTCTGGCAAGTGTAAGGAAACAGCAGCGCGCGAAGCGGGAATTTCAAAAGGAACGCGCTACAAAAAATGGCTCTAAACACTATGGGACTTAACATCTGAGGTCATCAGTCCCCTAGACTTAGAACTACTTAAACCTAACTAACCTATGGATATTACACACATCCATGCCCGAGGCAGGATTCCAACCTACGACCATAGCAGCAGCGCGGTTCCGGACTGAAGCGCCTAGAACCTTTCGGCCACAGCGGCCGGCGAACGCGCTACAGACAAGGAGGAAACACAGAGAACCAACCGTGATATTTTGTAACGGTTCACACATCTTCATAGAAGATCCGCACTCCAGACCATGTACATCCATGTCAGGCAAGCGACACTTTCGGTAGAGTGGATATTCGACCATATTAATGGCATGGAGCCGTTGCTGTGTAAAATACTTTTGGTCGAGCACCAGATACCTGGTCGTCCTGGCGTTCGAGTGTAATGAGGGGTTTTGTATTGAACGCCAGACCCAGGCTAAGCTACCGTAGGTTGACGGCGTTCCACTACATTCCGGTTACGTTCTCTCATCATCAGACGAAAGTAAACAGCATCTCGCGTCCTAGTGGCCCTGGGGCAGGGTAATCGGCGTAGATGTAACTAAAGTCAAGGAAATAAATCTTGACGTGGGAAAGTGATTATGGAATATGCACCTCTGCAACGGGCCGTAGTTGGCAGGTGGCAACTAGTTCTTCGATTGGGATGCCCGTTACTTGGTGCCTACGTCTGGTCCACACTTTTATCAACTTTTTTTGGTCAACATGGTTGTGGAGAGAAGCAGCGATTAGTATGATTAATCAATAATGTAAGAACGGTCTTAATCGCATTTATTATTGTTATAATACCACCAACCGGTTTCAACCCGACGTAGGGGTCATCTTCTGGGCGTTTACACCATTGGTCGACTGCCGTTATGTAGACAGGAGTGACACCACCAGCAGTCGACCAATGGTGTAAACGCCCAGAAGATGATCCCTACGTCGGGTAGAAACCGGTTGGCGGTATTATAACAATAATAAATGCGATTAAGACTGTTCTTGACTTATTGATTTTATCAACATCTTGACATAAAAGGCGGCCATTCGAACTTGCACCTTAGCAAGCCCTAAGCCGACGTCGCTTCTAGTTAGTGCTTTCTCTACAGCTTTTACTCTGTACAGTTACCTCTACTGACAAGTTATTTTCTCATGTCGCAACATTTTTCCTACCATCCTGTCCCCTATTTTTGTCAATGTTTTCCATATGTTACTTTCTGCTCCGATTCAGCTAAGAAATTCCTCATTCCTTGCCTGATCAGTCCACATAATTTGCAGAATTATTCTATAGCACTACATCTCAAATGCTTTGATCCTCTTCTGTTCCGCCTTCCCCCAATAAATCATTCATTGTCGTGCAATACTGTGCTCCAAATACATATTCTCAGAAATTTCGTTCTCGAATTAATATCTATGTTGGAAACTAGTAGATTTCTTTTGGCAAGGAATGCCGTCTTTGCCTGTGGTAGTCTGCCTTTTATGTCGTCCTTGCTTCGTCCATCACTAGCTATTTTGCTTCCAAACTAGGAGAGTTTCCTGACATCGTCTGCTTTGTGATTACCAGTTTTCTTGTCAGGTTTTCACATTTCTTCGGTTTCTCATTATCTTCGTCTCTACGTTGTTATTAGACATTATCAAATCTGGAGTTACGCGATCTGTTATGTTAAAAAAAAATGTGGATAAAAATCTAAGTCAAGCTTGCTAACATCAGCAGATCAATAAATTTGTCATTATTTGATTCCGTGTATAACAGTCACCAGGCACTTCACATCGTCATAATCTGTTCAGCTGCATCTCTATTATCATCCAAAAAGTAACGTAGGTCGTCACTGCGAGAGATAAACGCAGCTATGCATAGACTACCTAATTTATGGATGGACGATCTAACTTAGTTTGTACATGACTAAGAGCGATTCAGCTAAACAGATAATGATGATGCCAGGTGGCTGGTATACACGGAATCAAATAATAGTTTTTTATTGATGTGATGATGGCTCGTCAATGGGTTCAAATTAGTTATCAAGTAAGGGATTGTTAATGACCTTAACCCAGAATTTTTTGTCCAGATACTTGTGCCTTTCTTGAGTTTACTCTCAATCCATATTCTCTACTCATTAAGCGGCTGATTCCATTCTTCTTCACCTTCATTGAGGATAGCATTGTCGTCAGTGTATTTTATCACTGATATCCCTTCACCATGAATTTCAGTCCCGCCCTTCAAACTTTCTGTTGTTTCCGTCAGTGCTTCTCCGATGTGTAGAGTGAACAGTAGGGGCGATAAACTGCATCCCTCGACCTTCCAGTCTCGTTCTTCCTTCTTGGTTCTCGTACATATTCTGTAATACTCGTTTTGCCCTATAGCTTACACCTAGTTTCCTCAATTATCAAACGCTACGTCAGGACTCTGGTATCTTTACCTCTCTTAAAGCCAAAGTAATCGTCATCTAACAGATTCCCACTTTTGTTTTCCATTCCATTGTATGTTGTTCTCGACAACAAGTTGGGTGCATGAGATGTAAACTTTATTGTACAATAGTAGACGCACTTACCGGCTTTTGATATCTACAGAATTTTGTGGATGCTTGTTTTCCGGAAGTTTGATGTATGTCACCAGTCTCATACATTCTACACAACAACTTGAATAATAATTTGGTTACCAATTCCGTTAGTGATTTTTACAAAAAAATTATGGTAGAATGTTATCTATCGCTTCTGCTTTATTTGATCTTAACTCTTGCACAGCTCCTTTTAATTCTGAGTCTAATATTAGATCGCCGGACGGTGTGGCCGAGCTGTTCTAGGCGCTTCAGCTACGGTCGCAGGTTCGAATCCTGCCTCGGGTATGGATGTGTGTGATGTCCTTAGGTTAGTTAGGTTTAAGTAGCTCTAAGATCTAGGGGACTGATGACCCCAGATGTTATGTCCCATAGTGCTCAGAACCATTTGAGCCATTTCTAATATTAGATCACCAATATTTGCCATATGAATCGAATTTCACCGTCATCAGCCTATTCATCCGCTCCGTAGAAGCCTTCAGTGTACTCTTTCCACCTATCCCGTCCCGTCCCCTGTATTTCTATTGCATTTATAATGTTGCCACCCTAGCCTTATATTTCACCGTACAATGATTTGATTTTTCTGTATGCTGCGTCAGTCCTTCCGATGATCATTTCTTTTCTTATTCCTTCACATTTTGTTCAGCAGCCATTTCACCTTGGATACCCTGCACTTGGTATTCATTTCATTCCTAATTGATACATGTTGTTGCATTCCTGTCTTTCCGTGAACATTTTTGTGCTTCCTTCTTTCGTCATTCAGCTGAAGTATTTCTTCTGTTACCCAAGATTTGTCCGCAGATACCTTCCTTGTACATATATTTCTCTGCCCAACGTATGTAGTGGTTCTTTTTGTAGATGTCCACTCTTCTTCAACCGAACTGCCTATTATATTACTCCTTATGACGATATCCGCGTCCTTAGCGAACTTCAAACGCGTCTCATATTCCTCAGTACTTCAGTATCCCATTTCCCTCCTCACTGATCTTCTTGTGGTTCTCTTAAACTTCAGTCTACTTTCCTCATTACAAAATAGTGTAGGATTTGAGTATATATCTGCCCCTTGTATATGAGTCTATATATTTGCAATCGAGTATCTGATTTCGAAATCTCTATCTGACATAGGAATCTCCCCATGTCTCTGACTGTTTCCCAAGTAAACCTCCTCTCCTTCCAATTCGCCACTACCGTCTGAAATTTATGTCAGAACTCAGTGCGTCTTGCTCCTCTCTTCTTCTTATTGTCAAGCCCATATTGTCCAGTGACACATTATTGTTTCCACCTACTACAACCTGCTTTAAAATCTCCAGTAATTACTAGTTTTGCATCTCTCTTCATATACTGATATACCCGTTAAATATCCTCATACACTTTAACTATCACTTCAGCTTCGGTAGCCGGCCGCGGTGGCCGAGCGGTTCTAGGCGCTTCAGTCCGGAACCGCGCTGCTGCTGCGGTCGCAGGTTCGAATCCTGCCTCGGGCATGAATGTGTGTGATGTTCTTAGGTTAGTTAGGTTTAAGTAGTTCTAAGTCTAGGGGACTGATGACCTCAGATGTTACGTCCCATAGTGCTTAGAGCCATTTGAACCATTTGAATCAGCTTCGGCTGACCAGAAATGCACTATGTTATCGAAAGTATCCGGACACCCACAAAAACATATGTCTTTCATATTAGTTGCATTGTGCTGCCACCTACTGCCAGGTTATCCATATCACAAATCATGAGAGAGTAGAATGGGGCGCTCTGCGGCACTCAAGGACTTCGAACGTGGTCATGTGATTGGGCGTCAATTGTGTCATATGTCCGTACGCTATATTTCTACTTTCATTAACACCCCAACTGTTTCCGACGTGATAGTGAAGTGGAAACGTAAAGGGACACGTACAGCACAAAAGCGTACTGGCCGACCTCGTCTCTTGAGTGACAGAGACCGTCGACAGTTGAAGTTTGTCGAAATGTGTAATAGGCAGACATCTATGCAGACCACCACACAGGAATTTCAAACTGCATCAGGATCCGTTGCAAGTACCATAACAGATAGGTGAGAGGTGAGAAAACTTGGATTTAGTTGTCGAGCGGCTGCTCGTAAGCCATACATCAGGCCGGTAAATGCCAAACGATGCCTCGCTTGGTGTAAGGAGCGTTTAACATTGGACGAGTGAACAGTGGAAAAACGTTGTCTTAAGTGACGAATCACAGTACACAATGTGGCGATCCGTTGGCAGGGTGTAGGTATGGCGAATGCCCGGTGAGCGTCATCTGCCAGCGTGTGTAGTGCCACAGTAAAATTCGGAGGCAGTGGTGTTATGGTATTGTCGTGTTTTTCATGGAGGGAGCTTGCACCCCTCGATGTTTAGCGTAGCACTGTCACAGAACATGCCTACATTGATACTTTAAGCATCTTCTTGCTTCACACTGTTGAAGAGCAATTCTTGGATGGAGATTGCATCTTTCAACAAGATCGAGCACCTGTATATGACGCACGGGCTGTGGCCGAGTAGTTACACGACAATAACATCCCTTTTAATTGATTGGCCTGCACAGAGTCCTGACCTGAATCCTATAGAATATCTTTGGGATATTTTGGAACGCCGACTTCGTGCCAGAACTCATCTACCGACATCGATTCCTCTCCTCAGTGCAGCACTCAACGAGCAATGGGCTGCCATTCCCCAACAAATCTTCCAGCACTGATTAAACCTGTGCCTGCGAGAGTGGAAGCTGTCATTAAGGCTAAGGGTGGGCGAACATCATATTGAATTCCAAAATTACCGATGGAGGGCACTACGAAGTCATTTTCAGCCGCCAGGTGTCAGGATACTTTTGATCACATTGTGTATTTAGCAAATAGAAGTATGGCTTTTCGCAGGCAACATAATACCGTAAGTGAGGATGTCATGGAAACTAATGTAACCACTGCACTGGCCTCAACTGACAGAGTACTGAAGCACGATATCTCTAACGCAAAACTAAAAAGTTTTTAAATAGGAGAAAGAAGAAAGATATTGTAAAATTGAGTACTTACCGTTACACATTTAAATTTATTCAGTGATCGTTTTCAAGTAGATTCTTTTTGCATTTCCCTCCCCCTCCCAGCCCCCTAGATCTAGATTGAGCATCTTCATTTCCCTTTCCAGATTTTCCAGCTTTCCTACTATGTGCAGACTTCTGATATTCCAAACTCACACTAGCAGATTATTTTCTCCTCGTTAGTTATATCTACTTTTTCGCTTAGTCACCTCCCGCTAGGCAGCTCCCTTCCGGAGATCCGAATGCGGAACTAAACCTGAATCTTTGCCAATGGAGAGATCATAATTACACATTTCAGTTACAGGCCAAATGCCTTGTGGATTCACGTTACTTGTCTTTAATTCGGTGGTTTTCATTACCTTTTGCTTCCTCATGCCTTCGATAATTGCTAATTTTTCCGCCTTTTAGGGGTAGTTTCCCATTCCAGGGGTACAGAGTACCCTCTACCTTCGTCCACTCCTCTGCCCTCGTTGACAAGGCCGCTGGTGGAGCGAGGGCGACTTTGTGTCCCGGAAGTCTTCGGCCGCCTTTGCTGATGATGTAGTACATACAGTCAGAATTTAAAGATTTAGTTCACGATGAAAGAGCAAAAAATCTAGCAAAGGCAATTAGTACGGGATATTTTGTTTTATACATTACGATACACTCTGAGCTAAATTAACATGCACTTAACACGTGATGAAATTGGTGGTATGATTAGTAAATTTTCTGACCTCGCATGCGTTATTACATCGTCAGTTGCTAGAGTTTTTGATGGAAATAAGCGGATAATATGGAGACATTACATGTTAATGCAAGGGGCGTTCCTTAAGTCTTGTTTTTCAAGCCTGGAAAATTTTTTCGGCTTAAGGGGTGTAGGACATCAAACGGGCCGACTTGGAGCAGGAGAGGCATCACAGGACATTTTAATTTCCACTGTCTATACTTTTACAAATAAATTCATAAAACTTTGTCAATATGACCAAGAAGGATTCAGAATTTACACTCACAGCAGTGGAAGTTTGAAAACATAACAAAATAAATTTTTTTTACATGTGAAATTTCATCATTTTTTTCACTTACTAATGGCAGCATTTGTTGCTATAGGTACACTTTTCTTCATAAGTAAGAGAGATTCTTCGATGAATTTTGCACAGCAGACAAACCATACTCAAAGGTGTATGAAACTCTAGAATTTTACAAATCTATTAAAAACTGTGGCAAAAATTTAAGTAATTAACTAGAAAATTTGTGTTTTTTCTAAACATGAAGTTTAAAATATAGCAGCTCATTCGTTTTTTCATAAATTAAATAAATTCTAAGGTTCATACACCTGTAAGCATGGTTTGTATGCTGCGCAAAATTCATCAAAGAATCTCTCTAACTTATGAAGAAAAGCGTACCTATAGCAACAAATGCAGCCATTAATAAGTGAAAGAATGATGAAATTTCACACGTAAAAAAATTTATTTTGTTATGTTTTCGATCTTCCACTGCAATGAGTTTGAATTCTGAATCCTTCCTGGTGATGCTGACAAAGTTTTATGAATTTATTTGTAAAAGTATAGACAGTGGAAATTAAAATGTCCTGTGATGCCTCTCCTGCTCCAAGGCGGCCCGTTTGACGTCCTATTGTAGAGTTTCTGAAGGAAAACAAAAAAGCAGGAACGAAAATCAGCACATCCAGAATTGTTTGGAGGCTTCTCACTGTAAGTGGACTTGACTTTCCACTATACACAGCAATAAGCTGCAAGATGATTTAGTGGGAATGCATTTATAAAGAAAATCCTACTGTGAACGGGGCAACTTCTGATAAAAAGCCGTCCAGTTCCCAAAGCTCACTCCCATTAAAGAAATGGCGAATTTTGAAGAAATCATTACGAAACTGAAATAATTGCAGAAATAGTTTCCTAGCTGTTTTGAGGACACTGCCAATATTACATACGTTTTTGAGCTGTTTTCGAGGCTGTTTGCTGCTTCAGTTGGAAGCATCACTGTGTACTGAACCGACCGACATATAATGTAATTCCCGTTTGAAAAGCCAACTGTTTTACGATAAAACTGTCCAAGAGTTTTACATTGTTTTCCCCAGGAGTAGTTCCTACATCTTCATAATGTAGTTACAAATGTGATGGAATGTTTCGATCAATATATTCCCATGGAAGGCATTTTTCGAATATGAAGCTGACTGAGTCACGATTACGTGCAACTGGAATAACAAAAACGTGCGAATTTTTCTGCATTTGTCTGCGTGCCGCTTCGAACCACGCAATAGTGCAATGAACCTCCTTCTGTGTTCAGTCATGTACTCCCACACTGATGGTTTGAGCGAGGTGGCAGATACAGGAATTCTACGTTTCTGTGGCAGGCAAGGTCCTGGTGTAAGTTGTTTGGCGTTGTTTTTCGCCAATCTTTTATGAAGTGTCAAAAAAGTATTTATATCATGTGGATGAGTATGGTAACTGCTTGTACTTTGCAGTGTTGGGTTTGTGCTATAATGGGCGAACGGTAGGGAGAAAGTTAAGCTTCTCGAATAGCTCCAAGAGGGCTGCCCACAGTGAGACACTGCACAGATTGCAAGTAGGCTGCTTAGGTTTTCATGTTGGTAACGTCACGTAGCGCTCTGTATGACAATCACTGGCTGTGCTGTGTACAGTCTGTGGCTGGTTGGCATTGTTGAAATATTCGCTGTTGTAGTGTTGGGCAGCTGGATGTGAACAGCGCGTAGCGTTGCGCAGTTGGCGGTGAGCCGCCAGCAGTGGTGGATGTGGGGAGAGAGATGGCAGAATTTTGAAAGCGGACGATCTTTACGTTTGTTCATCAGAAAGAGTAAATTTGTAATATTGGACATCATGAACTGATATATATATATATATATACATCCACCACTGCTGGCGGCTCATTTGTTTGTTCTCTATCAAAATCTTTCATTTGCTAACTATGCCTATGAGTAGTTAGTGCCTTCAGTAGTTAGCATCTTTTATTTAGCTGGCAGTATTGGCGCTCGTTTTACTGCAGTAGTTCGAGTAACGAAGATTTTTGTGAGGTAAGTGATTCATGAAAGGTACAGGTTATTGTTAGTCAGGGCCATTATTTTGTAGGGATTATTGAAAGTCAGATGGTGTTGCGCTAAAAATATTGTGTGTCAGTTTAGTGTTGATCAGAATAAGTAAAGAGAGAAATGTCTGAGTACGTTCAGTTTTGCTCGGCTGTTTGAAAATCAAATAACGTATAGGTTTTCCAGCACTGTCATTTATAAATTTTTCAAAAGGGGACGTTTCATGATGTTTAGAACTTAATCCAGGGCACCGGTGCGATGATTGGTGATCAGAAACTTTATGCCCCACCTCCCCTCTACTATCTCGCCAAATATTGGTAAAGAAAATATTCCACCGCCGGGATTCAAATCAGCATACTTTGAAGTCGAGCGTTACCACACAGGTAATTTCGTCGCAGTCTAGAAACTAAGTCTTTGATTTCACGACGCCAAATAAGCTTTCATGGTTGTATAGATCGTGTGTAACAAGAATGGTCTTACTTGATGGTATCCCTTCCTCACATTTGTACTTCAGACTCGGACCCTTTGACTGAATAACTTTGCTACAATTTTTAAAGCAGTTGCACTACAACAGGTTTTGCAGGAATTGAATTTAATATCGTAGTCTACGTGGCAGACCGCTGGACGGTGGATTCCCAGAGGACAGCAGGAGGTACAAAGTGCTGCGGTGGCTAAGTGGGGAGGCGCAGCACTACGACCTCTAACTAGATGAGCGCGGTATGCGCTGAACGCACTTAGCCCTCCGGTCGATGGGAGGAGCTACATGGGGGCAGGGCTGCTGTGGGGGGAGGGGTAGGGGGCGTGGACTTCAAGTGGTCGCGCGGGAGCGGCGCACAGACCGCGAGGTATGCCCGCTATGGTCCCTGCTTATCACTGCACCCTACCACAATCTGCTACATCAGCTACACTAAGCTTTACCTGACATATCGGTGTTTCCAATAATTAACGGGAATAACGCCGGGAAAATTCTTCTGAAACAGCCGATATTTCGAGAGGTACACTTCATAATCTGCCCTGAAAGTATGATTGACTTTAGAAACAAAATAACAACATGCCAAATCCTTGTTGAGCCGTCTTTTTCATGTTGCAGAGCCAGTTCCAATACAAGAACAACCAGTTCTCAGGCAACGAACAAATTGTATGTCATAAGTATTCAACTTCGCAGTTTGCTGAGGATGGATTTGAAACTCGAAACATTACGGGCGTATCCTTTATCGACTTGACGGCACTTTATGACAATGTCAATCATCGAGAATTGTCTCTGAAGATCTAACGAATACTTATAGTGTCATCAAACTTATTAAAAGATTACTTCAAAACACGAAATTTGGCATGGATTTTCTGAGTTGCTGAATCGATGAAGATCTAAGAGAAATGGGTTACCATGAAAAAGGGTTCTTTCACCAGTATTATTTAACATCATACCAATGACTAACCAGTTTCAGCCAACACGAGGAACTTCCATTTTGCCGACGATATGGCGTTAGCAAGTCAAGGAAAAACTGTTGAAGATGTAGAAGCTCACTTGACAGACGCACTGAGACATTTGAATATCTATTACTCTAACAATCAACCATCCTAACCCAGCTAAAAATAAACTGTGTGCGTTTCAACTTAAGCACAATCAGGCATGTCGCAAACATAACAACAGATGTCAACTGAAACAACTAGTAGATACATCTCATCAAAATTACTGGGTAGTTACTTTGGCTTGTACTCTGGTGTTCAAGCAGCACTGCAAGAATACGAGAATAAAGGTGGAACCCTGGAATAATATCGCTCGAACAATCGCTGGTAGCACATAGGGCTCTCTATTACAAACCACGAGGTCAACGGCCCTTGCAGCATGTTACATTGTTGCAGAGTATGAGTGCCCAGCCTGGACGAACGGAAACATTGTTCACAAGCCGCTAAATGAAATGAGTAGGTTTGTAACAGGTAGTCTGAAAGTTGCACAACTTTGCTACCTCTCAGGCATAGCGCCACGAGGTATTCTTCGTGAAATAGTTGCAACTGCGGAGAGAGCAAATCAGGCACATAAGTAAACTCATACATTATCTAGGTACGTTTCAGAAACTCCAAGGTTGAGATACTGAAGACGTTTCCTTATGAGCGCTTTGGTCTTGCAAACAACATCAGCTAAAGCAAGGACGCAGTTGTAGATTTTTGGACTTGAGAATAACTCTATCTGGTTCACCCTTCCGAAACGCTCTCACCTGGGTATGAGCAGAATTAGATCATATGGTCTTCACTCCACCGCCTTCGTTTTGGAATAGGAAGATACAGGAGTAGTCTCCAAAAAATGTGGTTACCACCAACTGTGGCTGCGGAGAACGACAGACCATGGAGTACCTCCTCTATTGTCAACTTGCCATGCCTCTTGCACAGATCTTCCGCTTGCGACTCCAACAGCAATTAGTTTTGAAAGAATTTGATCAAGACTTTTGTAACTTGATTATTCCTTCCCTCTCGACGATTTTACTCGGAGCAGTTATCGTAAACGATTCAAACGATCTGTTCTTCAGTATTACACGTTTCTAATATACACTAACAACCACTCATACAGCAGCGCAGAACCGGTGTAAGATCACATAGAACCTGCAGCTCGCATAATCTTTGGGGCCTCCTTTCACCATTACTTTTCTTTCATAATATGTGTAAGTAGCGAATAATCTCTTAACTACTGTCCTATCACCTTGTACATTCTTCTTATCAGTATTTTTGAAAGTTATCCGCGCTGGGTAGCCGCTTGGCCAAAGGCGCCTTGCCACGGTTCGCGCGGCACCCCGCGTCGGAGATCCGAGTCCTCCCTGGCCACAATGTGTTTTGTCGTTAGCGTAAATTACTATAAATTAGATTAAATAGTGCCTAAGCCTAGGGACCGATGACTTCAGCAATTTGGTCTTAAACGAACTTATCATAAATTAAAAAAAAAGAAAAGGAAATTCGAGAGTAACTGATATGGAAACCACTGACAGGAAGAAGGGGCAATACATTAGCACACGTCGGAAGACATCAGGGAATAACCTCCATGATAACAGAGGGAGGTGTAGAGGGTAAAAATTTTATGAGAAGGCAAAGATTCGAATACATCCAACAAGTAGTGGAGGACATCAGGTGAAAATGCTACTATGAGATGAAGAAGCTGCTACAAGAGACATTTAATCGCAAATATTGTCACATCCCTCAGTACACAACACGTTTTGGAGGTCCAGGTATTGCGTTGTCGGCCGCCATAACGATGTATGGGCGTAGTGACCTTGAAACACGGTACGCTCCCCAGTCAGCTTCTTTGTGACACAGAACTCCTTTCCCACCTCCGTCTTTTCAGGGGAACATTCAGCCCTGAACGTTTTTACGGATGACAGTGCGCGGCAGCATCGATCAGCGCAGGTGGATGAGCTCTCGGAACCTCAGGATATTCAGTGAACGGACTGGCCTGCCCGCTTCTACGACTTAGATCCCATCTGGCACTCTTGGGATGCGTTTGATAGATGTACTGCAGAATGCAACAACCATCCAACAGTTGTCAATCCCTCTGGTGTGGGAAAGGAACCCCCACCGCAAGAGCTACTTGCCAACATTGTGGCCAGCACGGGAAGCACGTTGCAAACGATGCCCTGCCGTCCATAGCTATCACACAGCTTATTAATAATCACGTCCCACATTTTTTAATATCCAGTGGACCATCATGAATCGCAGTGACTTCATTGTAATTATTGTTTTTGAACAGAACTGTCGTTCTTGTTCGTGTCATTACCTATTTCTTTCACTTTTCTCCTGTACTATGCTACATTGTAGCAGTTCTTTCTATGTTTGACCTAAGTTCCATAAACCTTGGCAGTCACACACCATGCGAGGTTTACTTTCGTCCTTAGGTTTTGCTCACCAGTTTATGTGAAGATGGGACAACCTACTGGTTCCAAATAACCAATTCTTTTTTCATACAACTGTTTTTTCTTCAGTCGTATGAAACAACAGAATGAAACTAATTCCAGAGACCATCTCACCTATGTTAGCGTTTTTCACTCACTCTCTGTGTGTTAGTGATTTCGCTTTTGAGAATCCCGAGTGGCAGTACTCTCTGACGGTTATGTCAATTATTTGAATATCTTCACTCAGCCTCTGTGCAGCAGTGTCTTCATTTTCATACTCGTTCTGTCTTTTAGGTTAAACATAAGCCATGAGTAGGGTGACCAACTTTTTTGTAGACAAATAAGGTATATTATATCAACAAGAGATAAATGAAAGATATATTTCTGAAAACGAAGTTCTTTGAATGTTTATATATTTATTTAGTTGAGCTATAATTTATTGTTCTTCTAGAATTAAACACATTTCCTGACCAAAAAAGTGAAGCACTCAGAGAAAGAGGAAAAAACAAAACGAAACTTCGCAGGTTCAGACGGTGTGTGAAGTTATTTCATTGAATTAAAGTCGAGAGAAATTTACGAATAACTTGGCAGTATAAGCCAGTTTTCCAATACAAGCCACGCACCCCCTCTGGTATGGATACACATATTAGGTTGGGAGGAGTGTCATAAAGTCATTGTACCCTCTCCGCAGGCAAGCTACAAGGTGCATTAAAGTTCTAAGGCCTCCAATTTTTTTTTTCTCTGGACTGGAAAGAGATAGAAACATGTGCATTGTTTTAAAATGAGGCCGCGTTCAATGTCAATACGTCCCAGAGATGGCAGCAGCGTACGGCAGATGGAATTTTACCGCCAGCGGCGAGAATGAGAACTGTTTTAAATACTTAAAATGGCGACGTATCCCTTACTTGAACAACGTGCAATCATTCGTTTTCTGAGTTTGCATGTTATGAAACCATTTGAAATTCATCGACAGTTGAAGGAGACATGTGGTGATGGAGTTATGGATGTGTCGAAAGTGCGTTCGTGGATGCAACAGTTTAATGAAGGCAGAACATTGTGTGACAACAAACCGAAACAACCTCAGGCTCGCACAAGCTGGTCTGACGACATGATCGAGAAAGTGGAGAGAATTGTTTTGGGCGACGTTTTCCTTACTTGAACAACGTGCAATCATTCGTTTTCTGAGTTTGCATGGTATGAAACCAATTGAAATTCATCGACAATTGAAGGAGACATGTGGTGATGGAGTTATGGATGTGTCGAAAGTGCGTTCGTGGATGCAACAGTTTAATGAAGGCAGAACATTGTGTGACAACAAACCGAAACAACCTCGGGCTCGCACAAGCTGGTCTGACGACATGATCGAGAAAGTGGAGAGAATTGTTTTGGGGTATCGCCGAATGACTGTTGAACAGATCGCCTCCAGAGTTGGCATTTCTGTGGGTTCTGTGCACACATTCCTGCATGACGACCTGAAAATGTGGAAAGTGTCATCCAGGTAGGTGCCACGAATGCTTACGGACGACCACATGGCTGCCCGTGTGGCATGTTGCCAAGCAATGTTGACGCGCAACGACAGCATGAATGGGACTTTCTTTTCGTCGGTTGTGACAATGGATGAGACGTGGATGCCATTTTTCAATCCAGAAACAAAGCGCCAGTCAGCTCACTGGAAGCACACAGATTCACCGCCACCAAAAAAATTTCGGGTAACCGCCAGTGCGGAAAAAGTGATGGTGTCCATGTTCTGGGATAGCGAGGGCGTAATCCTTACCCATTGCGTTCCAAAGGGCACTACGGTAACAGGTGCATCCTACGTAAATGTTTTGAAGAACAAATTACTTCCTGCACTGCAACAAAAACGTCCGGGAAGGGCTGCTCGTGTCCTGTTTCACCAAGACAACGCACCCGCACATCGACCTAACGTTACGCAACAGTTTCTTCATGTTAACAACTTTTAAGTGATTCCTCATGCTCCCTACTCACCTGACCTGGCTCTTAGTGACTTTTGGCTTTTTCCAACAATGAAAGACACTCTCCGTGGCCGCACATTCACCAGCCGTGCTGCTATTGCCTCATCGATTTTCCAGTAGTCAAAACAGACTCCTAAAGAAGCCTTCGCCGCTGCCATGGAATCATGGCGTCAGCGTTGTGAAAAATGTGTACGTCTGCAGGGCGATTACTTCGAGAAGTCGTAGTTCACAACTGCTGCTTAATATCTTTGATACTGGCACATACGTTCTATAGGGGAGAAATCTGAGGATCTTGCTGACACATAAGCCCCTCATCAGCATGCAACCAGTTCATAGTGACACGACGCATGTGGATGAGCATTGCCCTACTGAAAAAAGGTACCACGATGCTATCGCATGAGAGGTAACATATGAAGACGCAGGATGTCTGTGACTTTACGTTGTGCTCTGAGAGGTCCTTGAATCACTACCAGACGACACCTGGAGCAACACCCGGTGGCTCCTCACACCATGGAGCAAAGCGTAGCACCGTTGTACTTCTCCAAAGCATTGGAAGTATGGGACCATTTATTTATTTATTTCATTAACAGTACAGAGTAACCCATCGCCTTGAAATGTAAGGTGGATCGTATGCTTCTGAATGTAATAGCAAATACTTCTCATTGTTACAGTCTTATTGGTATAAAGTTGTTAAAGCTTCATTTTTTAAATGATATAAAGAACATAATATATAAATATTTCTCTGAGGTTCCAGCGAATTGAATGCTTAACACTTGTTAAAATGGTTCCATATAATTTGTTAGTACATATTTGATGAGAATATAATTTATAGAATGCAAATGTCAAAGAAAAATTTAAAAAAATGAAATGTAACACAATGAGCGTGGTTAATAATAATTTGTAAAATATAGAGGGAAGTGAAACGCTGTATTTGGATGACTAATACAGTCTAAGTAGCATGTTAGTTAGTAATGGCCTATTTCTATCTATTTCAGATGAGCAGGTCTCGGTACAACCTCGAGCTATTCTCACCTGAAATGGTTTGCGCTAATGCATGTTTACACAGATTATACACATTAAATGCTTATTGAGCACTTCATACACGGAATACATGACTTTTAGCTTCACATGATAAATACACTTACGTTTGTAACTTGTTAGTTGAAATGCCGGCCGGAGTGGCCGAGCGGTTAAAGGCGCTACAGTCTGGAACCGCACGACCGCTGCGGTCGCAGGTTCGAATCCTGCCTCGGGCATGGATGTGTGTGATGTCCTTAGGTTAGTTAGGTTTAAGTAGTTCTGAGTTCTAGGGGACTTATGACCACAGCAGTTGAGTCCCATAGTGCTCAGAGCCATTTGAACCATTTGTTAGTTGAAATAGAATATAGTTTATTGCTACTTGAATGCATTATTCCTTAAATAACATAATACATTTCTGAAATGCGAAAATCATTGATTATAGCTTTGAACAGAGAAGAGAATATACTTCTGTCTGCGCACAATAAGACGAGCAATTTCGTTACTGGTTGTGTTCACTATACTTTAAACACTATGAAGGATGCCATTGGGGAGGAGGAGCCTCGGAATAAAAGTTCTTCGAGCCTTCTCCTCCCAAACGACATTACCTTATTACTACAATCTTAGTATGTGGTGCCGGTGTTTATTTGTTTTATGATTGTTGTGTGGTTTGTGACTGTGCTGTGGCATGCAGTGTCATAAATTGTTGATTTTGGTCCCTTACATGTTGATTCCTTTTAGTCATGTTCACTTAGTGTTCCTTCCTCGTTTTCGGAATCTGTGGTCGTGTTCGTGTCCTCCCATGTGGTTTGTTGTGTTGTTTGTGCTTGTCTACGCCTCCTTCCATATGGGTTTTGGCGCTTGTATTCTTCGTGCAGAATGTTCGATACAATATCGGCTCCACTATTTATTGTGTTCCAGTCATCGTGATTATGTATTATTCTGGCGATGTCACTGTCATTCTGTATGGGTCTCACTTGTGCTAGCGTGTTGCGCAGCAGTCTGACATGTTCTGGTGTCCCAGTTTCTCCGCATACGCATACTTCATAGTTAGTTAATCCCATACGGTTTAAATATACGGGATATGGCCCGTGGTCTGTCAGGAAATGGACCATCCCCCGGCTTGGGTCTACATGTTTCAGTTGTAGTCTTTCGTGTACATCTGGAAAGAAAGAGTGTCCTCGGTTACCCTTACCGGATGCATCCCACTCTCTCTGCCATGTTTGAATCCACCATTGTTTCATTTGTGTTTTGTTCATAATGCAGGTTCCCGTAATTTTGGTGACTCCCTCTTAAGCCAGTAAAGTGCAGCTCTGTAACGTATTGTTATATCTGTAGGGCAGGTCCCCATCACAACGCAAAGTGCCCCTAGTGACGTGACGTTGAAGGCTCCGCTCATTCTCAGGAGTACACCACGTTGACCTCGTCTTGCAATTGTCTTGTTAATCTGTATGTTCAGTCTGTTAGCCCAAGCACTTGCAGCGAAGCATGCGATGGATTCAAATATCGCACTGTGGTAGGTCCTTATGGTCTTAATATGTAATTTGTACCCTATCACAGGTCGTCGTCATAGTCGCCGACAATAGTCATCCGGGATATCGCGAAACCTCTATTTCTTGACGAGCAGAGTGCGACGCCAATCATCAGCATTACATGGTTACCGGTCACAGCACCGCTCCTCTTTGAAGCTCAGTCAGGTGCAAATAATGCTGTCCTACACGTCTCCGTCATAGTGATCATTAAACATCTGACGCCGTTCGTGCCCATTATATACCCCATCAGTCTTGGTAGCAACACTAAGCACGAACAACATTGATGCTTTCTTGAGGCCGCTCCACATGTGGCAGAGTATTGCGACTCTAATCACTTGCACACCTACTTACAGTGTGTACGCGTACGAAGTTACACAGAAGTCTGACACGTCTTGTGGTTTCTTCAGTTGTGATAAATGTACGGTGCAAGAACCAACTCGTCCTGCCAACTTTTTTTATCAAGTAAACTACTATAAACCACCAACTGTAGCACACTTTTGAAAAAGAAAAAACAGGACAAAGTGACAATAGGAATCCCACCTGCGGAACAAGCAATTATCAACTAATTCCTATAATCAGAGTTCCCTTCGACTCTATACCCGCACGACTGTTCCACGTCGAAGTCAGCTGTTAGCAGCTGGTATATAGGCTATAACGACGGAAGCGACGTCTCACAATCGTTGCGGTAGAGAGGATGGTCGAAGTGGTACACCGCTGGACCAGCCGATCTTTTCCGCACTCGGAGAGTCGAGAACTGTCTGCTGAACGGCCGGGCGCCGGCTTATGTAGCCCCAGGCAGAAGGAAGTTTCCGGGGCTATTTGCAGACACGTGATCGCCAGGAAATAGTTCCTTGATCGTCGCGCCCCCTTCTTTTGCTGCTGGTTGATGCCCTCTGATAGACGTTGGTCGTACGTACGTGTTTGTCGTCAACAGTGGTACTTGCTTGTAATAACTCTTGCGTCGGCCAGACTTCGCAGCGGAATCGGAAACCCGCGTCGCTGGTCTGCCTGCGGAGTTTTCGCTGCAGTAGGCGTCTGTGATAATGATGATGATGATGATGATGATGATGATGTTGGTGTTTGGTTTGTGGGACGCTCAACAGCGCGGTCATCAGCGCCCGTACAAATACCAATTTTTACACTGTCCAATTTTTCACGCAATCCAATGGAGCCACTGTCACGAATGATGATGATGATGAGATGATGAGAACAACACAAACACTCGGCCTCGGCAGAGAAAAATCCCCAACACGGCCGGGAATCGAACCCGGTACCCCGTGATCCAGAGGCAGCAACGCTAGCCACTAGCCCACGAGCTTCGGACGTCGGCGTCTGTGGTGACCGAAGCTAGCTGCGCTAGTTTTTACCGATCACTGAAACTTCTCTCTTGGTAAATGTTGACTTGATGTGAACTGAAAGCACATTCGACACTTTTTTTAATTGTTTGGTTACTTAATCACTTGCTTTAAAGCGTATGCTGCCAAAGATCGGAAGTATATTTTTCCTTTTGTTATAAGACATTCAGAACATGATTACCCTTTGCAGAGGCTGTATAAGGGACTGAATTTATCTTGAGGATCACTTTTTATTTACATCATGTCTCTCATTCACTCTTGCATTTATGTCATAATTATAGTTTATGATTTATTTTCATCAGACGTACTGGTATATCAGAGTCAACTTCAGTTATAGTTGGTATCACTTAAGCAGTGCAATTGAACAAAGTACGATTACAAAATCGCAACATCGCTCCTTTTTACAACAATCAAATCACAAAAATCCTGACAATGGAACCTATGATTATCTCCAAGAGGTTGTCTTGCGTGTGTTTGACTATTCCTAACGGCCCGAGTTCGATTCCCAATTTGCTCGGAGATTTTCTCCGCTCAGGAACTGTGTGTTGTGTTGTCCTTATCGTCATCATTTCATCTCCATCGACACGCAAGTTTCCGAAAAACACTTACACCAGGCGAACGGTCTAGGGGACGGGAGGCCCTAGCCACAGGGCACTTCCATTTTAGTATGTAGATACATGCTTCATGTTATATCCATGTATCACGTAAATGAGATGGAAATGCTTAGCTAGTCCAGCATTCGCCTTGAGGAGTGTTTGGCTACATCCCAAAAACTACCCTCACTTTGACCGTCGGAACCATCTTGAAACGACGGGCAGTCAAACGGATATGTCCCCCCCCCCCACCACACAATAAAGTCTGTCGCACAGCGAGCAGACACGGTATCCCGGTACTACTCCAGTGGGTCCACACTTTTGTAATAATAATAATACTCTAGATTATTCAGTTGAATACTGAATGCTCAAATCTGTTAAACACGCGAAATATTATTCAAACACATTTCAGTTGAAAGACAAATATTAACAATCTTAATCGAGCAATGGCTGTCAGACTGTGATACTCTACACTGTTGTTTACGTTTGATCAGCGTTTGCAAACACCTTCTTTTCTTCCATTTACCGATTGCCCCTTTCTGTGTAACAACTCGCTCCGAGATGTTCGGAGTAGCCGGAATACACAAATACCATAAGACAGAGTCAGACGAAAATGTCATGGATCGATAGTACTTCTTTCAAGAAACTACACTCCTGGAAATTGAAATAAGAACACCGTGAATTCATTGCCCCAGGAAGGGGAAACTTTATTGACACATTCCTGGGGTCAGATACATCACATGATCACACTGACAGAACCACAGGCACATAGACACAGGCAACAGAGCATGCACAATGTCGGCACTAGTACAGTGTATATCCACCTTTCGCAGCAATGCAGGCTGCTATTCTCCCATGGAGACGATCGTAGAGATGCTGGATGTAGTCCTGTGGAACGGCTTGCCATGCCATTTCCACCTGGCGCCTCAGTTGGACCAGCGTTCGTGCTGGACATGCAGACCGCGTGAGACGACGCTTCATCCAGTCCCAAACATGCTCAATGGGGGACAGATCCGGAGATCTTGCTGGCCAGGGTAGTTGACTTACACCTTCTAGAGCACGTTGGGTGGCACGGGATACATGCGGACGTGCATTGTCCTGCTGGAACAGCAAGTTCCCTTGCCGGTCTAGGAATGGTAGAACGATGGGTTCGATGACGGTTTGGATGTACCGTGCACTATTCAGTGTCCCCTCGACGATCACCAGTGGTGTACGGCCAGTGTAGGAGATCGCTCCCCACACCATGATGCCGGGTGTTGGCCCTGTGTGCCTCGGTCGTATGCAGTCCTGATTGTGGCGCTCACCTGCACGGCGCCAAACACGCATACGACCATCATTGGCACCAAGGCAGAAGCGACTCTCATCGCTGAAGACGACACGTCTCCATTCGTCCCTCCATTCACGCCTGTCGCGACACCACTGGAGGCGGGCTGCACGATGTTGGGGCGTGAGCGGAAGACGGCCTAACGGTGTGCGGGACCGTAGCCCAGCTTCATGGAGACGGTTGCGAATGGTCCTCGCCGATACCCCAGGAGCAACAGTGTCCCTAATTTGCTGGGAAGTGGCGGTGCGGTCCCCTACGGCACTGCGTAGGATCCTACGGTCTTGGCGTGCATCCGTGCGTCGCTGCGGTCCGGTCCCAGGTCGACGGGCACGTGCACCTTCCGCCGACCACTGGCGACAACATCGATGTACTGTGGAGACCTCACGCCCCACGTGTTGAGCAATTCGGCGGTACGTCCACCCGGCCTCCCGCATGCCCACTATACGCCCTCGCTCAAAGTCCGTCAACTGCACATACGGTTCACGTCCACGCTGTCGCGGCATGCTACCAGTGTTAAAGACTGCGATGGAGCTCCGTATGCCACGGCAAACTGGCTGACACTGACGGCGGCGGTGCACAAATGCTGCGCAGCTAGCGCCATTCGACGGCCAACACCGCGGTTCCTGGTGTGTCCGCTGTGCCGTGCGTGTGATCATTGCTTGTACAGCCCTCTCGCAGTGTCCGGAGCAAGTATGGTGGGTCTGACACACCGGTGTCAATGTGTTCTTTTTTCCATTTCCAGGAGTGTAGTAAATCAAGTTTTTTCTCTAGGCCTTGTAGCTTCTTGGACAAATAGAGCCTCATATCCGCTTGCACATAAACCAGGTCTCTAATACTGCCTCATTTTTGTTTTTCTGTTCCAAGAGAAACAACTACATTTCTCCTTCCTCTACTTTAGCTACCGTATCATCTACCACAAAGGAGTCGTTTTTGAAGCTCGCAGTGGGCTCATTCCATATAACGTCTGACGTTCAGTTACTCCAAAATCACACATTTTGAACCCAGGGTCCAAAATAGCAGCTTTGGCGCTGATACCGGCCCTGTCTTTTTCATAACGGTTCGTTCTTTTCGACAGGGCCTCCTGTAGATGTTTTCTTTGTAGTTGAGGATGTGTATGACAGGACTCTTTGGCACGCGTGGACTAATGGGATACCAACGGAAGGTGTTGTGGACTGCCACTCAGGTGTTTCCTCAGTAACTCGAACAGAGATTTCAATAGATGAAGGCATCCTTCAAAACCACTCCACTCTTCTACCATCAGAACCTCAAAGTTTGCATATGAAAATGTCATTATAAGGGCATCTTTGACCAACACAAGGTGCTGCGTGGTAAAAAATGTAGCTACAACAGGAGTCTCCTGCTTCATCTGTTGTTTGTTTAGCTAAAGTTAGCAGGGTAGAAACCTCGCATCATCTACAGGACTGATTTTGAAAAATCCGGTAATTTTCTGACATTTCTGTCACAAGGAGCTTAGTGCTGACGATTGGGGATGGTTGAAAGCATCTGACTCTACTAAATTAAGAGTATGAGGCATGTAAAACAAATTAACGACATTCTTTTTTCCTGCTGTATCTTCAATAACATTTGAATTCTCAGAAACCGGACAAAACACTTCGTCACTCACTCCCCATTCAGAAACTAAAGATTGTTTAACAGTCTGTAGGTCATGGGCGTCATAGAACGCTAGGAATACAACAGCTCTAGATTTAAGGCGCCCGTTAAAAGGACATGGACTGACAAAGCCACAACACTTGAAAAGAATAAGTCAACAACTTGGCAGGGTAGCTTCGTCGTTCGGCAGCGTGGCTTAGATTCCGTTTAGGAATCTCACCCTGACATACAGTTGTGACTCCTCACACGCATCACACTAAGGCAGCAACAATTAGTAATCCACACTACCATTAATTACTAAATATATATTGATTAATTTTTAGAAAAAGCATGACACGCGAGCCTTAGTCTGACCAAGGTAGAGAAATCAGAGAATAACACCACTGAAGTAGAAAATCTGGTGCCGTGGGTTCAGTGGAATGTATGCTACAGGGCGTTTGACTAGGAGCTGTCCTTGAAGTAACAGATTTTTAACAGATCGTCGTTTCACTGCGGTGCCAGCTTTGCTCAAATGGTTGCTACAGATGCAACACGATGAGCTAGAGTCATACACCGAACACGATGGTCATCCCTCTTGTTAGTGCCACATGGCCGCCCAGAGCCCGGTTTTATTGCGACAGTATATTCCAGTGACCACCGCTGCAAGAAATCATGTACAGTGGCTGCATTCCTGCGAAATGTTTCCGCAATATCGCAGAAGAAAAATCGAGCTTCTTGTAGCCCTTTTACACGACCTCGTTGAAACTCAGTGAGGTATAGATAACAGCATCTTTGCCAGCTTCCAGGCATTGCCTGTGAACATCAACTCACCACGTCCAACCTTAAAGGGAACTGACGCTCACTACCTTCAGAGCGATTGTTTAAAACAAACCTGATTTGTTTACTAATAGTGACGGTACTAGCTCCAATCTGGTGCGACAGACGAAAAATTTTAATAGACATTATCTTTCAGATGTAGTGTAAGTAGGCTGTTTAGGTCTTTTATGTTGGTAAAGCCACGTGGCGCTCTGTATTAAAATCGCTGACTGCGCTGTGTGCAATCTCTGGCTGGTTGGACTCATTGTTGGAAGTTTCTCGACTGTGTGGTGTTGGGCAGTTGGATGTGAACAGCCCGTAGCGTTGAGCAATTGGAGGTGAGCCGCCAGCAGTGGTGGATGTGAGAAGAGAGATGCCAGAGTTCTGATATGTTAATAAGAGGGGACGATCTAGACGTGTGTCCATCAGAAAAAGAAATTTGTTAAACTGGATGTCATAATGACTTTTCAACACTATTAAAGTAAATAAATTGTTTGCTCTCTATCAAAATCTTTTATTTGCTAACTACGTATATGCCTGTCAGTAGTTAGTGCCTTCAGTAGTTACAATCTTTTATTTAGCTGGCAGTATTGGCGCTCTCTGTACCGCAGTAGTTCGAGTAACGAAGATTTTTGTGAGGGAAGTGATTCATGAATGGTATAGGTTATTGTTAGTTAGGGCTACTCTTTTGTAGGGATTATTGAAAGAAAGATTGCGTTGCATTAGAATATTGTGTGACAGTTTAGTAATGACCAGAATAAGTAAAGAGAAAACTGTCTAAGTACGTTCAGTTTCACTCTGGAGTCTGAAAATCAAGTAACATAGAAGTTTTACCAGCATAGTCATTCTTTTCATTCAAAAGGGAAGTTTCAGTAGAAACAAGCCTACTAACTTCCGTTTACGTCACACAACGCCTCCCTGGTGTGGCGGTTTTCTTCTATCAGTGTATCTTACACAGAGTTCATTGTTCTCCATATTAGTGACACTTACACTGAACACTTTCCCACGTATGCGAAAGGTATCGATGCGTGTCAGGTTATCGAACCGAACTTTCAGGTTCTTTGTATTGCAGCTATAGGCGTAGCATTATCCATTAAATTTTTGTGAATGTTAGACGCTAAGAATAGCACTGGAGTGGAAGTATTAAAAAAAAGAACAGGGAAAGAAGCAGGAGGAGGGTGTGAGCGTGAGTGGGGTGGGGGTGGGGTGGGGGGGGGGGTGGGGGGGAACACAAACACAGGAGAGTAACCCACGAAAGGTAACCCGTCGAAGGAATTCCTGCAAGCTGTCAGAGCCAGAAGCAGGGTTCCGCTCTCGGGCGAATTCGCAGCGAGTGACTGCCCCTCTTAGTTCCTTAGGCGGCAACACCCTGAAGAAACCAATTTAAAACACGTGTTTATCGCGGCAGCAGTTAAATCTCCCCCAGCTGCCCCACTCCGCCACCGCCTGTGGTTTATTTCGGCAGACCGGCACCCTTGGATTTGCAACTATAAATCCACATTCAATTTATCAGCTGAGCGAACTTGTCAAACAGGTTCAGTTCATCTAAATGCTAATGGGTTTTCTTCCGTCCGCGAAACAAGGCAATGACTGTCTTCCTTCATTAAAATACTCGCAAAGCCCCTTTTCACGCGGTCGCTTTTCGAATCTATTTCCGCCGACAGAAGGGATTAGCCCTGCAGCCTTTTTTATCTGTGATTCGCTCTCGCCGCCCTTCCTACATCCGTTGTCTGATTTTAATCGCGCGTCCCCTTCTCGCCTTGCGGAGGAGTTCCCACTGGGAACCGCCTCCAATGAATCGGAGCCACGCCTCGCGGCATTACATTCCTTTATTTCTACGTTATTTGAACATTTCTGTTGTTAAGCGCAAATACCAGAACTCTGTCTGCATTTCTTGTGTAACATGTAAAACTTTGCTTCTAAGAAGATAGAGGACTCAAGAAATATTTTCATGTAATGAAAATGTATTATCCACATTATCTCTTGGTTGTAGATACATATTCCAGGCATCAATCCTGTTCTTACATTTTTCTTACGATTCTCATTTGTAAAAGTTTTTCTTAGGTTAGCTATGCTATCTTTTTGAGGTGCACTGTTATGCATTTTATTCTTTCTCTTAATTTCATAAAGGTAAACCACAAGTTTAATGGGAAACACCATTCTCACAAGCATATAATTTTTAGCGAATATTTTCTTATGTAATAATTTCGTTTCTCTCACTAATGCATGTAGATGAACTTTCCATACTGCCACATCTTTGCTCCTGTTGTTCCGTCAGTATTCAGTTACTATTATTACCGGTATTATGTTGACAACATATAACGTATAAAGATAACACAAACACATGGAGATTACACCGCACAGAAGAAACTGACTTATGAACATTACCATACAAAAACTAACACACGAAGTTGCAAACATTCTGAAGAAACAAAATCTGTACTTAGATAAACTGTGTGATCAAAGGCATCCGGACGCCTGGTTGAAAATGAATCACAAGTATGTGGCGCCCTCCATCGGTAATGCTGGAATTCAGTATGGTGTTTCCCTACCCTTAGCCTCGATGACGGCTCCCACTCTCGCAGGTATACGTTCAGTCAGGTGATGGAGGGCTTGTTGGGGAATGCAGCCCATTCTTCACGGAGTGCTGCGAGGTATCGATGTCGGTCGGTGAGACCTGCCACGAACTCGGTGCCCCAAAACATCCCAAAGGTGTTCAGTAGGATTCAGGTAAAGACTCTGTGCAGGCCAGTCCATTACAGGGATGCTATTGCTGTGTAACTACTCCGCCACAGGCTGTGCATTAGAAAAAGGTGTTCGATCGTGTTGAAAGATGGTATCGCCATCCCCGAATTGCTCTTCAACAGTGGGAAGCAAGAAGGTGCTTAAGACATCAGTGTAGGCCTGGGCTGTGATACTGCCATGCAAAACAACAAGAGGTGCAAGCCCCCCTCCATGAAAAACACGACCGCACCGTGACACCATCGCCTCCGAATTTTACTGTAAATCAGTTTTTCCGGGTGGTAACAAACATCCAAATTATATTTTATCTTTCTACGAATAAGATATAGACAATGAACGCTTGCTTCTCTACCGAAGCACGTTTCGTGATGTTATCCAGATTAGTGATTATGCGAACTTCAGTTCAATGGATGAAACAATGAAATACCTGAAAACAGAAAGACACTTACCTGACCTACTATTGAAATTTATACGTATTGCACTGACGATATCGGAAACGTCCTGTACTGTAGAGTGAGCGTCCGCGAAGGCTAGAAACTGTTTTTCGGCCTTTAATGAGGCAGTAATGCCTTAATGCCATTGCTTTTCTCCACGCCTATAGAAATGAACCGATGAAACTAGACATTGATGTCATATGTGACGATTTCATAAGCAGTAATGAACTGAGAATGTGTACATTTGCAGACAAACATACATGTATGCTTTTTCAATTTTTTTTGTCTTGTACAACTGCTGACCTACTTCATGGGACATAAATGACTTAGATCACGATTTTGTGGCGCCGATTTGGTTTTTACATGTAGCTGGCTGGTTGGGAGCATTCAGAGCACCGACAGAACGCTGTCCGCAAACAAACAAACTCAAAGTTATCAGTCATATGAAATATCTTATATAAAGATCTTCCTGTCCTCCCCTCTTCCCACCCCCCTCCCTTCCACTTCAATATTTTATTTTCAAGTCAGCGCCTCTAGTATTTAGTGCTACAAACAGAACAACAGTTTGTGTGTGTGAAATAGTATGGGACTTAACTGCTAAGGTCATCAGTCCCTAAACAACAGTTTCACGAGCAGTATAGCAAGAGTACAAATGAAACAATATAACGGATTTACAGTGGACAAAATCTGCCTTGGCCAGAAATATTCGTAGCTTCCATCTACAACAGCAGAATACGTCTTGAAAGCGCTGCAGACAAATGAAAGTCTACTTCAGGCTGCTAATGGTGCCTTAATAAATTGATGAGAAACGTGTCTACCAGTACAGTTATTCCATTGCAGACAGACAGTCCTAATGTAATGTGACAGGAACGATCATTCGAAGCAAAATTCTCCAGTAAACATGTTCCCTAAAATGCACTGCTTAAGAATTATTTGAACTTGATCATCTTCGACACTGTGAGACGAATTTCTTCTACTATAAGCTTTCCATATATTGAGAGATGGTAGTATGGACCAAAAGCAGAGAAAACGTGCAGTAAACATGGGTTATAAAGTGCATATCTTAAGAACTACGAGCAGTTATTCATCTTCGATACTGTCAAACTTATCTCTTCTACTGAACAAATGCCCTTAGATATGATTCTTACGGTCCAAGTGTACTAGCCTGTTTCTCCTTGTTTTTATCCATATTGCTTCCTCCTAAAATACAGACAGCAAAGAGCTTGCAGATGGAGAACTTTATTTGGCAGTATCGACCATGAAGTACTCATAGCTCTTAACGAACACACTTCAGAGCCCATGTTTACCAGACAGTTTTGCTTCAAGGGCATATCTCTGAATATTGACCATTTCTCCTGGCCCACCCTGTATCATTTCTGTACACCCATTGGAAAATTCGAAAATAAGATGTGAAATGAAGTACAGAGCATTGGTCTTGACATACATCGACTAAAAGAGAAGCAACTGTCAAAAAGCACAACAAATGGTTCAAATGGCTCTGAGCACTATGGGACTCAATATCTTTGGTCATCAGTTGCCTAGAAATTAGAACTACTTAAACCTAACTAACCTAAGGACATCACACACATCCATGCCTGAGGCAGGATTCGAACCTGCGACCGTAGCAGCCGCGCCGTTCCAGACTGAAGCGCCTAGAACCTCTCGGCAACTCCGGCTGACAAAAGCGCAACACTTAAAACAATAAATAAATTATTAAAAACTGATAGTTTATAGAAGGTTTACTCTAGTTAACAAGCAACCTTAGGAAACAGTCTCACCTCCTGAAACACTTTCGTTCTTCACTATCTTCCTGAATTTTAAAATTAAATGCAAGAACTGCATACCAATTTAAGTGACATTACACATTTTCACTGCGTAACTACCAACAAACCCCACAAGGCCACGTTTAGTTGCACACTTTACTGTGTTTTGAATGTCAAGTAATTTTGCAAGTGTCTAATAGTACTGATAAATTTAGATGTTGCGGTAAGTGTTTAGTATTCCGAGACAGAGTCAGTTAAAACAAAAGCTTTCTGGCTGTAAGGTGGCGTCATATAGTAAGACAGCTGTCACTAAATGTTGAAACCAACGTTTCTGCCACTATTGCAGTGACCACTCACTGGGATTAGCAATTTTATGATTGTAGTCTCTTGTACTATTTTGTTACGGTCGGTTAGCCAAATCGGTTTCACGTGAGAAGAATCAGTTATACTCCCATCCCTGTACTGACACCTCCTAAAAATTAAAAAAAAACAGCATTTTATTTCATTCTCAATTACTGGAAAGCTTTTTCGACATCGAAGGTTACAATATACGCTTCCCTGCTTTGTTTTCCTAAACTAAAACTATCTTACTAATTGCAGAGTTAAATTTTTCTTTGATTCTCCTTGCACCTTCCAATTCCAAACAGGTCCTGCCCTAATCTACTATGTATTGTGTGTAGAATCCTGCATACTCGGTTCACCAGACAAACAATCAAACACCTCGTCTTAATGAGTTTTATTACGATAAGAAAATTACAAGTACTTTGATAAATGTGTCGCAAGCAAACGCCAACGTACAAAATAATCAGTCTTCTTCAGCATAGATACACAAGTCCGTGCTACTTAGAGAAAGCTAACGAAGTGGCTAACGTTGACGCTGCTATCCACTTGGGCTGCCACCAGTTGGGCGCGGCGCTTATGTCTTGACCTACGGACCCCTGCTGTCGCGTTGTCATCCTGGAAGGGGGTCTTTCAGCTTGCGTTTGGCTGGCTTCTTCTCACAGCCTTGTCTTCTTTAAGATTCCCGACTGGCGTGCCGGCGCTGACCTTATGCAGTAAGATTCCTCCTCCCCCCCCCCCCCCCTCCCCGTGAGACGGACCGTCGTCGTACATGGAGCATGACAACTGGGAGCTGGGAGGGAGGCAGGTGCGTGGACGCTCTGATGGACCAGAAGCAGCGGCTACAGGGGACGTCAGACTTCCGGTCGTATCTTGCCATCCGGCCTTCTCTCTGGTGGAAACACCCATAAGGGTGCGCGTCCACCTCCTGAGGTCCATACCAGGATGTAGAAGGTGTAGGCTACTGCAGCGTGGGCGAGAGGGAAGCAGAGGAGGCGAAGGCTCTGTCTTCATGGATTCACCCCGCAGTGTCGTGATGAGACCGTCTGGCGACTTACGTGTTAGCGCTGTCCTCGAGATCCGTGAATCGGGGGGAAGAGATACAGAAGAATCACCGTGCCCACGACAATGGCGAATTTGATTGCGATGTCGGCGCTCCAATCCGTTTGGGCCTGAAATGAGGTAAATGCATGCGCCAAGTCCACGAAGGATCTCGCTTCGCGCCCACCATATCTGCTGCCACTAAAAACCCTGAAAAATGCAACATCATGCGGCGCGAAACCAAACTTGCGGCCTTTCTTCGGCGCCCGATGCTGCGGAGGGCGGTGTAGGTGGAGCAGTGTCCGATGGCGGCGGCCGCGAAGCAGTTCGGCCGGCGATGGTCCATCTCGTGCATGCGAACCACAGGAGGCAAGAAACAGTTGCATTACTTCAGCCCTGGTGTGTGCAGTACGAATTTTGAACATCTTCTGCTTGAGCATTCTGACAAAACTTTCCGCTTCACCGTTTGAGCGTGGATTGAACAGTGCACTTGTTAGATTGCTATATGCCATTGCGTTCCCAGAATGTTTCAAATTCATTTGATGTGAACTGGGGGCTATCACCCGACACTATGATTACAGGCAAACCTTCGAGGCAAAAAACAGAGGACAACGCCTGAAGTGTGCTAGGAGACGTTGTCGAGATCACTGGCACAGCTAAAGGAAAATTGCTATAAGAGTCTACCACAATTAACCAATGAATGTTCCAAAAAGGACCCGCAAAGTCTATGTGCGCACGTGGTATGGTTGATGGCGACTTAGGCAAAGCAGAGAATTTTTGTGTCCGAGCAGAATGATCTTCCGCCGATGCGTGACACTGTGACGTCAATTGTTCTAATTGGTGTCCAAAACCTGCACAGAACAATGTCGACTAGCTAATTGTTTCGTACGAACAATCCCCCAGTGTCCTTGGTGAAGTAATTGCAACACTTCTTTTTGCAACGCTTTGGGTAGAAACACACGTGGCTGTTCACTGTCATTTTGAACAAGAAGCACACCTTGCTGTGAAGCGAATCTACGCCGACGTGCAAAGTATCGGCTCACTACAGAGTTCTTTATGTTATGCAATGAGCGAGACCAAGATGTGCGAATGTATTTTAGCAAACTGTTCAAATCTGAATCAGCTTCCGTGCCCTGTGCAATTTTCCTATAGTTCCGAGTTAAGGATTGAAGCAATTCAGGTGAGCATTGATGTGACAACAAGATGCAGCAGAAGCGTCAAAGTCTGTATCAGGGAATCTGGAAGACGTGTGTCCGCATTACCATGTTGAACTTTCGGGTGATACACAATCTCGTACCGGAATTGAGACAGCAGCAAAGCTCATCTTTTAAATTTTTGGGCAATTCGTACAGGAACCGGCTTCGTCGGATGAAACAAGGACTGCAATGGCTTGTGATCCGTTACTGCGTAGTATTTTCTCCCAAACAAATAGTGGTGGAATTTGGTCACGCCATACACAACTATTGTGAATATTTACACTGAGTGAATGGGGCAAGAAGAACTGCACCACAAGATGATTAGCTACACTGAGCTTTGGACAAGAATTCCGATGCGAAAGCAATAGGCCTTCCTTATCTCCAACTCTGTGTGAAAGCACGGAGCCGAGGAAGCGCCAAGTTGCAACACAACTGATTTGTCAGGATCAAAGTGAACCAGGCATCGATCACTGAGCAATGCTTCTTTTTGCATTTGGTATGAATCGAATTTAATAGTTCATTTTCCCTAAGACTGACTGCAATTCTGTGACATTGTGAGGAACTTGCAGGTCACGTATGGCTGACAAATGTGACTGAATATGATATATACCTTGACTGTTTATGATGTGATCAAGATACTGCAGCTCTGGTCTAAAAAAAATCACCCTTGCCCAGTATACACTTTACTTCTGCATCAGATAATACACGAAACGAAGCACGCAAATTTGCAAAGTTTTCTTCAGATGTACGACCTGCTACGACAGTATCGTCCAAATAGTTTGAACTGTTCGATACTTGAGCAGTCAGCTGCTCCAAATACCGTGGGAAAACGGCGGGGGTGGAAAAGTAGCGACCAGCGCGTAACCTGCCCATCAGAGCCTCTGGGCGTGGCAATGGATAAATGTCCATCACAGTTTGTGGGTTGACTGTAGACTAGAAGTCAACACAGAGGCGAATGCGACCTGAAGATTTGGAGAGTAAAACTTGTCCAATGACTAACTTGTGTGGACACAATAGCTCCGCTATCTTACAGTTCTTTAAATTCAGCAGCCACTTTGTCCCGTAATGCAATCCGAACAGCTCTGGCCCGGAAAAATTTCGGCTGAGCATTGTCCTTCATAGTAATATGCGCAACAAAATTGTTAGCCTTGACTAAAACTTCAGAAAAGGGTTCAGATAATTCTTTCAACGAGCTAGCTACTCTGTCTTTGGCACTGAATGCAGGCACTGATAACACATTGCTCTGCATTTGAGCGCCTAACAAATTAAACGAATCAAGGCCAAATACATTCTCACAATCGCTTAATCGTTGCATAGTGAAAGTCAAAATTCCCGCCGGGCGCTGTGACCGAGATGTTCTAGGTACTTCAGTCCGGTTCGCGCTTCTACTATGGTCGCAGGTTTGAATCCTGTCTCGGACATGCTTGTGTCTGACGTCCTTAGGTTAATTAGGTTTAAATAGTTCTAAGTCTAGGGGACTGATGACCCCAGATATTAAGTCCCAAAGTGCGTAGAGCGATTTGAACGACTTTTTTTTTTCAAATTGCGCGTATGCGAGCGACACATGGTAGGCCAAGAACGTTTACCGAGAATAGGAATGTCTTGTCTGTTATAAGCCGTCAGGTGCGTATTAGTTCTAGACAGGCGTGGGGATCCTAGCAGGTCATATGTGTAACAATTCAATAATGTAACAGAGGCACCCGTGTCCAACGGAAATTTCACACCTCTACTACTAAGATGCTGGACTGGCATAGCAATGAAGCAACTGTTTGCTTGCTTGTTTTGATAATGCCTGCAGGAGGTTTTGAATACACTGCATTCATTACATGGGCCTTGTGACTAGGTTTTTGTGAGTGGGCGGAATTCTTATGTTCGTTCTATTGCCAACATATGGATTGTACATGACCTTTCTTGCCACAAGCATAACTCTGTGCTTGTCTGAATGGGCATTCTTGGCGTTTGTGCCATGAATAGCACCGAGGGCATGATTTAATTTTATTCACCGATGTAGCCACCTGTTTTGAGAACTGCTCACGCAACTTGGCAAGCGCGTGCTGTTGCTGCCTACTGGGCCAATTGTGAGCAAGAAACCACTCAACCCGACAAATTAGTGGCTGCTGAAAGTTATTGGTCTCTACGCCACCAGAATCATACAGATCTAGAATTTGCACTATGTGCTAAAATGATGGATGTGACTATTTCAGAATCTGTTCTCTAAAGTTGACATCAGTTACATGGTACATGATCACATCACGCACCATAACATCTGAATATAAAACACCAAAGGACATTTGAATTTACATTTCCTCGTCATTCCTGTGAATCTATTACCCACTCATAAGTTGTTCTGACCTTCTCTTACAACGAATGAATTGGTACCTAGCTGCCACCTCATTCACTTGTTGGTCATAATATTTAGTTAGAGGAACTATAACCTGATCATAAGAAAGTTCATCTGGAGTGGAGTTAGGGAACAATTTGTGAATGAGTCGAAAGACTGCAGTTTCTAATGTTGGGAAAAAGTAAAGGAGTTTCACAGAACCTCATCTCTTGTGAGCAACGATGTGGGCATGATACTATTACAACCACTTGACCGATTCCTCTTCTTTTTTGTTGAACTGGCAAAACGCGATACGGGACTCGGATGTGGCGCAGCGTAAATTCCATGGTTTGCGAGTAACTGCTGTACCATATTGAGAACGTCTGCACTCTGCATGGCTCCGTCTGAAACTGAAACATCTGTGTTAGCTGCGTTGCATCTATCGCTTGAAGCTGACAAGCATGAGCAGGAGGTGGGAGAGATGGGTTGCTCACTTCGGAATAGGCAAATGCAATAAACAGGCTACGCAAGCAATAAAAATAAGCACACACACAAGCAAAGAAAATTTCTGCAACGCACACGTGAAGACACTGAATAGGAAGAACACTATAAGAGACACTGTTAAAACATGTAAACATACTCCTGATCGCCGGCCGGTGTGGCCGAGCGGTTCTAGGAGCTTCAGTCTGGAACCGCGCGACCGCTACGGTCGCAGGTTCGAATCCTGCCTCGGGCATGGATGTGTGTGATGTCCTTAGGTTAGTTAGGTTTAAGTAGTTCTAAGTTCTAGGGGACTGATGAACTCAGGAGGTAAGTCCCATAGTGCTCAGAGCCATTTGAACCATTTGAACATCCTTGATCATGTGACAGTAAAAGAACTTTACAACTGTAGCGGTATTTTTAATCTCTGGTATAAAGCTCAGTGGCGGAGGTTCCTCCAACAGGATTGTTTGTTAACTTTTATAAACGTGTCACAAGCAAAGGCCGATGTACAAAATAATCAGTCGGCTTCAACATAGACAAACATGTCTGTGCTACATAGAGATAGCAAACAAAGTGGCTGACGTTGACGCTTCTATCCACTTGGGCTATCACCAGTCGGACGCGACGCTATTGTCTTCTTCACCCAGCGGCCACTGCTGTTGCGTTGTCGTCCTGAAGGGGTCGATTAGCGTGCGATTGGCGGACTTCTTCACACAGCCTTCTGTTCTTTTTCGTTCCCAACTGACGTACCGGCGCTGACTTTAAGCCCTAGCGCTATGTCCTTAGCTTGCACAACTCTTTGCGAGTGCTCTCCATGCATTTGAATTTAGGATGATTTTGCAACAATTCTCACTTCCATCCGCTCCTGCTTTTTCCAGAAGTATGATAATTAAATTATTTTTAAAACCTAAATTTACGTTCTTAGTTTCATAAATTTACTATATGAGACTTCCTATTCTGTACTTCATATTTCTGACTGATGTCCTTAAGGTTGGTGTTCCATCGAAGACAGGTCATCTTTCTGAGTCGGTGGAAACGTTCTTGAAACTCAGAAATAAGGACTGAATCTACATCTACATCTACATCTACATGATTACTCTGCAATTCACATTTAAGGGCTTGGCAGAGGGTTCATCGAACCACAATCATACTATCTCTCTACCATTCCACTCCCTAACAGCGCGCTGGAAGAACGAACACCTAAACCTTTCTGTTCGAGCTCTGATTTCTCTTATTTTATTTTGATGATGTTTCCTACCTATGTAGGTTGGGCTCAACAAAATATTTTCGCATTCGGAAGAGAATGCTTACTTCGTGCCATCGTCTTAATTGTTAATCTATAACATCATTTACTCTGTATGGATTTAGCGTCGATCCACGCATATTCAGCCTTGGTAATCTACCGTGAATGCGGTGCACTTGTCCCAGTCTTCAAATAGATGCTGAGATGCTGGAAACCATTTTTTGGGAGGTCCTTAAAAATCACCTCCGCAGCCTTCACCACTGCTTCTGCTGATTGATAATGCCTCCCACGAAGGAGTTTCTTCAAGTTACGGAATAGAAAAAAGTCACATGGGGCTAAATCCGGACTATAGGAAGGGTGAGGGATGTACTTCACGTTGATTTTTGCAAAATATTCAGCAACAACATTGACAATATGCGGCCGCACATTATCGTGGTGCAGCATCCAGCTTGTTTCACGGAAATGTGGTCTTTTGCGCCTGATATGGACTTGCAGTGTTTTCAGGACATCCCTGTAGTACCGTCCAGTTACTGATGTGTGTTCAGGTACAACATGCTGATAAATCATTCCATGAATATCAAAGAATGTGATGACCATAACTTTCCCAGCAGAAGCAAGCACTTTTGCCTTTTTTTGGGATTGGTGATGAAGGAGATTTCCACAGGAGCTGTGCTGTTTTCTCTTATGATCAAAAGGATGTAGCCAAGTTTCATCAGCAGTGATTACATTTGAAAGAAACTTTGGATCTTCCTCTAACATAAACTTTAACTACATGCAGACCTGCACTCGAATGTCCTTTTGTTCGGGAATCAACAGTCTTGGAATCCATCGCTCACAAACACATGTCATGTGCAATTTTTCTGTCACCAACGTGTGAGTGGTACCCAATGAAATATTCAGTATTTCAGAAAGTGATCTTAAGGTAATTCGCTGAACCTCTCTCACAATGACAGCAGCAGTGTTGATGTTTTCTTCCGTAAGAGCAGTAACTGGAGCACCGTGTCCACCTTCCTTTGAAATTCATTGTCTCCCCTCTTTAAACATCTTAAAACACAGACTCTCCATAGGCCTCCTGTAACTTTGTGTGGGCCTCAGCTGAAGATTTGTTCAGACGAAAGCAGAATTTCAATGTCACATATTGTTCATATGTGTGTGAAATCTTATAGGATTTAACTGCTAAGGTCATTCATCAGTCCCTAAGCTTATATACTACTTAACCTAAACTATCGTAAGGACAAACACACACACTCATGCCCGAGGGAGGACTCGAACCTCCGCCGGGATAAGCCGCACAGTATATGAATGCAGCGCCTTAGACCGATCGGCTAATACCACGCGACACACAAATTGTTCCTCGCGTGTACCTCCACTGCAACGGTAGGCGATAGTGAACATGTCTGAACTTGTCTGCCTCTCACAAGCGAGAACCAGGGCTCCCAACAATGAAAACTACTACGGCGTGTTTGTTGAACATTAAGCTAATATAAGATTAAATTTTAGCGTGAGAAATTATGACCTCAAAAAATTATGATCATTCTGTATTGAACAGCCCTCGTACTTTGCAGGATTTTTACCCTTCTGAGTGGACTTATGGTTGTTGCCAACATTCATAATTTTTAGTAAGTTTTAGCTTCCGTTAGCTACGACTACCTCTGTCGTGGTTTTTTAAATGCTGTTATTACATAACATTTACGAATTATTTCCAGGTGACCAGTTAGAGGAACCTTTCCGTAACTGTAATATTGTGAACAACTTAACTCACCGTTTTCGCCTGTAGCATGATGTTATGTCAGTCGTCGATGTATTGTGAGTAACCATACTCAGCAGGAAGTATGCGGAAGATTGCAAGTGTGATATGCTTCGTTCAGCTCTGGAGCCTCTGGTTTAAAGCCCAGCTCTGGAGCCTCTGGTTTAAAGCCCATACATCGCCTACATTTATAATTACATTTACATACAGATCTACATCTACAATCAGTAAACCACTGAGGAGTGCATGGAGGAGGGTAGTTCCAATTGTACCAGTTAATATGGTCGCAACCTGTTTTCCTTATGTATGGAGCGCTGAAGGAATAATTCCTTTCACTCAACACTCCACGCTGGATTTATTCTAATCCTGACCTGGCGATCTCTACGATCGTGATACGTAGGGTCCGGCAATATATTCCTAGATTCAGGATTTATAGCTAGCCCTTGAAACCATGTAAGAGGACTTTCTTTGAATAATTTCTGTCGGTCTTCAGGCATCTGCCACTTCAGATTCTTCAGCACTTCCTTGATACTCTCCCATGTATGAAACAAAACAGTGACAGTTCGTGACGCTCTTCTTTGTTTCCGTTCAATGTCCTCCGCTAGTCCTATTTGGCAAGCGTCATAGACACCTGAAGAATAAAAATAAATGAAGTCAGCCGCCTTCTTTAGCTACGACTGAGACTACGTGATCTTTCCATTTCACATCCCTTCAAATTGTTACTCACAGTTATTAGCATGAATTGGACGACTTCAGCTGCCTTATGTTGTAGTCGTAGGATAGTACGTTCTTCCGTTTTGAAAGAGTGGCGTTTCACTTCTCTGAAATTTTAAGGCAATTTGCCCCACTTTGACATCCTGGCAGGGACTGAATATTTTGGCAGCTTTCTGGAGATGATATTTTATGGAAGATAACCGCATTATACGTGAAACGTCTGAGGCTACTATCGTTATTTTCTGCAACGTTATTAATTTACAACGTGACACCAACGCTTTTCCCCGGGGCACATTTGTAATTATGTCTACATCTGTGGAAAACTGTTCAATCCAGATAAAGTGTTGTGTCCTCCCTACCAATAAATCCTCAGTCCAGCCAAAGAATTGTACTTCATAACCCATATGACATTGCTTTCGACAATGAACGTAGGTCTGCTACTGAGCCAAATGGTTTTGAAAGTCAAGACACACAGCATCTACATGGCTGTGTTATCCACTCAGTCGTAGCTGATAATATTTCCTTCCAGTAACGTCTACTTTGAATGATGGGGCCTATTAAGTTAGAATAACAAGCGATAAAGTGTTTAGAACACTGACAGTTTAACTGCAACTTTTATCTCATTACATTAGTCACCAGTGGTTGCCTCTTACACTAGCAAAACACTGTACCACATCATTCCCCATTTAATGACAGCTTCGTGTATCTTTACAATAAACTGTGCCAAAATTATTTTCTTAGTCCCGTGAGACTCTATTGGTGAGTTTCGTAAGGCATTATGAAAGACTGCGGTCATTGCCTTTTGAACTGGCTTCATGGGCAGTGAGGTTTGCTATGGGAAGGATAGATGCTTCTCTACAATGCAATGTCATCTAGCCACTAGAACGAAATGTAGGGTGATGTTTCATTCATAGTTACAACAGCGAAGCATATTTATGTACAGCTCTTTTGTAGAAGAGTCATTTTACTGATAGCCATCTTTATACTGGCCATTTCCTACATCTTCAGCAATATCAGCTGTACCTAGCAGCAGATAGGTTCTTGTGAAACACAACTAGCTCTTTATACTCATGAAGTAATAAGTGCTATCGACAGGGGTTGTCAAATTGATTCCATATTTTTAGATTTCCAGAAGGCTTTCGACTCCGTTCCTCACAAGCGTCTTCTAACCAAACTGCGTGCCTACGGAGTACCGCCTCAGTTGTGGGACTGGATTCGTGATTTCCTGTCATAAAGGTCACAGTTCGTAGCAATAGACGGAAAGTCATCGAGTAAACTATATTAACAACACAGGAGACAATCTAAGTAGGCGTCTTAGATTGTTTGCAGATGATGCTGTTATTTACCGTCTTGTAAAGTCATCAGATGATCAAAACGACTTGCAAAATGATTTAGATAATATATCTGTGTGGTGCGAAAAGTGGCAATTGACCCTGAATAAAGAAAAGTGTTAAGTTATTCACATGAGTACTAAAAGAAATCAGCTAACTTTCGATCACGCGATAAGTCACACAAATCTAAAGGCTACAAATTGAGCTAAATACTTACGGATTACAATTACAAATAACATAAAGTGGAACGATCACATAGATAATATTGTGGGTAGAGCAAACCAAAGACTGCGATTAAATGGCAGAACACTTAGAAGGAGCAACAGATCTACTAAAGAGACTGGAAAAGGGGAGATAGTGTCACAGACATGATACGTAAATTGGAGTGGCAATAATTGAAACGAAGGCGTTTTTCCCTGCGACGGGAAAAGTCCTCATGAAATTTCAATCACCAGTATTCTCCTCCGATTGCGAAAACATTCTGTTGGCACCCACCTACATAGGGAGAAATGATCATCACGATAAAATAAGAGAAATCAGGGCTCGCACACAAAAATTTAAGTGCTCGTTTTTCCCGCGTGCCGTTCGAGAGTGGAATGATAGACAGACAGCCTCGTGGTGGTTTATTGAACCCTCTGCCAAGCACTTTATTGTGAATAGCAGATTAATCATGTAGATGTAGATGTAGATAGTCCACAGGAGTTCTTCCGGGTAATAGTGTCCAGCGGACATGTAAAAGTTGTCAGCCCATATGACTATGTTGACCTGCCTGATCGCCGAAATGTTCTGCCCGCTGAACACTATGTACTGGCAGTACACCCGCGGACAGAGAGATCAACTAATAAGTCAGGAAAAACTGAAAAATCACATACCTAACAGCAGATTTGCCCTAGGCAGAGCTTCTGTCACAGGATGGTATCTATGCCGGTACATCGTACGTTAGTAAAATGAGCTAGCGAACTAAATATTCGACGACCGTTAGGGTCAATCCGTTCTTACAACTGTTGAACATTTTCCTCAGTGAATGGAGTTGACTGTCACTGGCTTCATTTCTGTGGTTTTAATTTTATCTAAAAATTAGACAGTAATGGAATGCATGAAAAGTTTTCACAGTAGCAAATATGGAAAGCCATCAGCTGTATAATGGAATTGCGACAGTAAATCTTTGTGGCGGACCGGTACACTAACCCTAATTTCCCGCTTATTGAGAGAGGTCGCATTGCCATTAGGCTATCCGAGCACAAATCAAGTCCAGACCCAAACTTCCATATATCGTAAACCATGTATCAACAACTTGTACCTGTACGTTCATTATGTATATTCCCGTACAGACGGTTGACCAGTGTCGGCTGAGGTATACGATACTGCACTGCCCATGTTGTTTAGAAAGGCGATGCAAAGTTCCTTCAGACATCATCCTTCTGAACAGCGTAGACAAAGCAATATCGTAATAATGAAATGACTGTAACTATAGTTCATGGCTAATGTTTTAATAACACTGATTTCTTCAGTTGCTCTGTTTCATCAAGTGGAACGTAAGCACACGAGACAGCATTGTTCTGAATTATAGTGTTTTATGTTGCATCAGTGGTTGTTTGTTGCTCTGTTTTATCAAGTGGAACCTAAGCACAAGAGGCAGCATTGTTCTGAATTATAGTGTTTTATGTTACATCAGTGGTTGTTGGTTCCTTAATATGGCAGACTGGCGTTTCTGATTCATAGCTGTAAACTCAAGTAACTTTTTGCTTTTATTATTTTCATGTTTTACAAAGAAGGTGATATTTTATGCACACTGCGGAGTTTATTAGTCTGTTTCGTCACATACCGTCGAATAGAATGATTTAGTCACCAATAAATCTCGTGTAATAGACAACTTTGCCATTAATCGGCTGATCTGGTGAGAAAAATTGCTGCTGTAGGTTGTTTATGCGCAGCTAATAGGTCTGCTAGACTATTACCCAAAGTCACGGTACCCTCCTGTTTATAAAATTAATTATTGAGTCAATGTTACGTGACAGCATGTGTGTCAACAATTCTAGTAATATGTATATTTCTGGTAAACTTAAATTTTATTTATTTATTTCAACAGTTACTGCAACTGGTGCATTTCTGCTTAGATGCACTGTGTCTTTGGAGACAAACTATGCTGTTGCTGGTATAATAATAATAATAATAATTGCAAATACAATTTTAAGAACGAACATTTTCAGAATAATAAAAGATTCAGAGAAAATGGGGAAATTATTTTGGAACCAATACCTCTCGGATGCACGTGCCGTCTGTATATGCAATTCACGTTTGTACATATCTGTAATTATAAGTGACACACAAGCTATAACTAGAGCTGCGAAAAAAATTACAGTTGCATTTTAACTGCCCCAATAACGTAAAGTGCACCTTTCACACAGCTTGCATAATAGCTGCTACTCATAACAGTCTCTGTCTCTTATCACAGTGAAGCAACTGCTAGTGCCAAGTACGTTGCTTTAAGAATAGTCATGTAAACTTAAGGTATAGACAGATCGTCACAGGTCGAGTTTTGTTTGTATTATTACTAGATTCACTCTGCAGACCAAAGCATCTTATTGTACATTTCCTTGTAGGAATTGCTTTCTTTATTACTAGTTTCACTATACGGACGAGAGCAGCTGACATTACGTATTATTTAATTGCTCTGATAGCAGTACTTTAAAAATTGAAAGATGCTTTTTGCACCATTGCTATACATAAGAGATAAAACAAATACAAACAGTACGCCCGCTGAACTGATCTATCTGTACATTAATTCTTAACGCTATGTCCCGTGCTGGCGACGCCTGTGTTTATCAATAAGGTAAAATTTTTGCACACCTTATCTGAAGTTTAGCCTGAAACGACTCCAAACAAGATATCAAATTAAATTAGGCCAACATTTCGGTAAGAGCTATTTGTAGCTGTAAATGATGAAATACTTTGTATGAAAATAATGAAATACAAGGAATTGCCTAAGGTTCCTGTACTATACAATCAACGTCCTTTTATCTTCTTCAATCCACCATCTACTTCGTTGTGGAATTTTTCACACGAAATGGACAGCACGAAAAATGTGTTGAAAAATCAGTGGTATTTCTTGATATGTGTGTGTGTGTGTGTGTGTGTGTGTGTGTGTGTGTGTGTGTATGTGTGTGCAGTGCATGCTGTTTTTGCAGTGAGCATTTAAGAGACTGAATTGATGTGTTGTGATGCATTGCATTAGAACTGCCATAATGAGCTAACTTGTTCGTTTTAGGTAGCAATGTACACAATGCATAAACGCCTTGGAACTACATTTATAGACCGATATTTACTGACACAAATGAATTTATTCATTCTTAATCATATGATATTAGAACTCTCATTTATTTTTTTTAATTTTACAGCAAGTTGTTTAAAGTATCATCATAAAATTTTAAGTAGGTGAATAAAACAACCAATCAATTGAGAATTTAGCACAAAATCATACACTTCTTGATATCATGTCTTGCACTGCAATTTCTCATCTGTACTGTTTCATGTGTACAGATTATAACAGATTTATCGGGTGTAATCTTGACTGTTAGTGGTGGACGCAACTTTCAACTGGTGTCTCTCGTAATGTCTTCTCAGTTCCCACTGATCTCCAACGGCGGAGAATGACAGATAATCTTACTTTCCTGGATATTAATCAACGTCGTCAGATATCAAAGTCTACTTAAAATCAGATATTAGTGTAGGTCCGTAACGATTACTCTTGGTCGAATGTCTTGTAGTGTCCTGCGGTGACTATAGGCTGTACTTCGTACATCGATACCGTCGCCAAAGAGTGTAAGTGGTACTTAGTGGCACATTTAGCGCTGCTATGAGTGGGGTTCACGACATACATTAAGAACCGTGATTGATACGTCCTGCAAAACAGAATTCAAAAGTGTGCTCTGCAGCGTTACTTTGACCACTTCACCGTGGTAAGATACTCTGGTCAATACGAAAATCCAAAGAAGAGTGAGTCTTCATGGAGATACCTAGCCTTGGAAGATTTGTCTGTAATAAACAGAGAGTTGCTGTTTCTGACAATGTGCTTGTGTGGAAATATTTGCTGACATTTACTCCGTTTCTTCTACTTTTTCTCTTCTACATTCCATATTTGGGCATTAGTGCAGTCTCGGTATAAAACTTATTGAAGGTAAATGGTAGGTGCGAACCACTTGCATAGTAAATACGAGTCCATTATACTAAAAATTAACCCTCCAAGTGCTGCTATAAAAAATAAAATGAAAAAGAAATAAAAAGCCTAAGCAGCAGTGAAATTATTTGAAAATACGACGGTTATTTTCCGGAATTTTCCGTCTGTTTTCGACTGAGTTTTTAGAAATTTTTACATTTAATTGTACTGGTACTTACACCTGCCATTACATCTGAAATAGATGCCAGTTCAATAGTTCTTTCATCAGTTTGAGGAAGATGTCGCGGGATTCACGCGCTAGACGATTCCGCTCGCCGTTCGCCGCTCGCTGGAGGCCGTACGAGGAGGCACGAAAGTTGAGTGTCTACATCTACATCTACATCTATACTCCGCGAGCCACCTTACGGTGTGTGGCGGAGGGTACTTATTGTACCACTATCTGATCCCCCCTTCCCTGTTCCATTCACGAATTGTGCGTGGGAAGAACGACTGCTTGTAAGTCTCCGTATTTGCTCTAATTTCTCGGATCTTTTCGTTGTGATCATTACGCGAGATATATGTGGGCGGTAGTAATATGTTGCCCATCTCTTCCCGGAATGTGCTCTCTCGTAATTTCGATAATAAACCTCTCCGTATTGCGTAACGCCTTTCTTGAAGTGTCCGCCACTGGAGCTTGTTCAGCATCTCCGTAACGCTCTCGCGCTGACTAAATGTCCCCATGACGAATCGCGCTGCTTTTCGCTGGATCATGTCTATCTCTTCTATTAATCCAACCTGGTAAGGGTCCCATACTGATGAGCAATACTCAAGAATCGGACGAACAAGCGTTTTGTAAGCTACTTCTTTCGTCGATGAGTCACATTTTCTTAGAATTCTTCCTATGAATCTCAACCTGGCGCCTGCTTTTCCCACTATTTGTTTTATGTGATCATTCCACTTCAGATCGCTCCGGATAGTAACTCCTAAGTATTTTACGGTCGTTACCGCTTCCAATGATTTACCACCTATGGCATAATCGTACTGGAATGGATTTCTGCCCCTATGTATGCGCATTATATTACATTTATCTACATTTAGGGAAAGCTGCCAGCTGTCGCACCATTCATTAATCCTCTGCAGGTCTTACTGGAGTACGTACGAGTCTTCTGATGTTGCTATTTTCTTGTAGACAACCGTGTCATCTGCAAATAGCCTCACGGAGCTACCGATGTTGTCAACTAAGGCAGCTGCCATCGTTCGACGGAGGCCGGATGCAGCTGCGCGTCGAATATTTTTATATAATGAATCCGTTTTCCCTATTCACAGTGGTGACAGCAACAGCGACAACTGGCAAACTTTTTTAATTTCACGCGAATTCTAAATTTAAAATGAGAGTTGTCGTAGGGCAGGTGGCTCCCCCGCGCCTGGGACTTGCTGGCTCGGCCCTTCACACTCCCCATCCACCCCCTTCCCCAGCTACCATCACCACCAGCACCACCACACGCCCCCTCCCCCACCCCACAGTACCAGTCCCACCCGTAAACAAAAGTAAAAACCATCGGCAACTCACAAAACTAAAAACACTCAGAGCTTGTACATAACTGACATTCGGTCTCTCCACCCCACGTATCTTTATTGTAACGATACTGCAGAAATGAAACTCGTTACCAGAGGTTTCCCTTGTGATTACATCACTTAATCATTGTAGCTTTTTGCTCGGATATTTTCTGTTGCAAATAAAGGAAATCAAATGTCGCTATTGACTAGCCCGTGTAATTTGAACAGGGCTCCACAAACTCTGTTCCGTAGGAAGCGAATAAATGCTCCACAAAAAACTATTAAAACATGGCATTTCTTCGACATTTTGACTGTACAAACTTATTTTTAATTTGGTTATTATATCAGTGTTATAAGTTACGATTTATTACTGAAATAATCAGTGAATAAAACAAGTTTTTCTCAATTTTTAGTATTTTATGAACCTTCGAAATAAACAAGGCGTTCCATCAAAGTACCATAATTCTCAAAGTGTTCCGTCGGAGGAAATGTTTCGAACCCCTGTTCCAGAACAATCTTATACGCGATGTTTATACACTGGTGTCCATAAACATAGGTGTGTGTTCCTGACACAAAAATTCAACCAAAAATCCATCTGAATATTGGTCCGAAAATTTTTCGTCAAGGAGTTATGTAGGTCTATTGCTACTGGTATATGTGGTGTATGTAACACCGTACACATAGAAATATTGCTAACATTGACCACCTCGCCTTCTACAATCCGTGCATTTCCCTACTCTGCCGTAATTTCCAACAGTACATCTTGTTTCGTCATATCTGTTTTGGATATGCTTCCTCAGAAATTTAGGTAGAGTAGTTGAGTACACTAAGCCACATATAAAAATCCCTTTCTGGTGAGCGGGTTGGCCATACTTGGGATTCGCCTCGACCAATGTAACGATTCCGAAATTATTAATCGAGATATCAGAGAACTGTTGAAGTAAAGTAAGGTGGAACATCATGGTGCACCAGTCACATAAAATAGATGACATTTAGAGGTATATTATCAGGTAAATGAAATGCTTCATTCCTGGTGAACGATAGGTAATTTTATCCATTAAGACGTCATGGGAAGAAATAGATATCAATAAGATTGATTCGACAACACGAGGTGTTTAAGTCTGTCATGTTGTATACATGACGGTTTTCACACTTCCAGATATGACTGTCGTGATAATTGAAGACAGCATTACATGTAAAGACAGCGTAACTAGTGAACAGGAAATAAATGCATGAAAACAGCACGCTGCCCTGTAAAATATGTTGATAGAAAGTTCTTCTTGGCTGAAGACCTCCCGCATTTAATGCTTCTATCCGTTGAAGGTGATATAGGTGCCGAAGGTTTCTATGCAGAAATTTCCATATGGTGGATTGCGGAGTATGTATGTCTAACATTCTGCGTGGTGTCTGTTTGTTCTAAGTCGTGTCTCCCTACCACTTTCGCGCAACGACGCTCTGAGCGTGATTTTTAGGGAATTGACTAGTTTGAACCTGGGACCCGTTGCTGGTAAGGAGACGCAAGACCACACATGACATGTACAGTTCAGAAGAGTTCAGTGAGACTAGCGATGATATAACCAAATACCTAATGATTTCAGCGTCAGCTCCACTGCACTCCCTGTAAAAGAATCGTAATACTAACTAAATTTAGTGGAGGGGGTTTAAGGCTTTCCTATTTTTAGTTAGCTGGTAAAATAACGTCGAAAAATCCGTTAAGTTTACCATTGGAAATTATATTCTACTCACAAAACATTATTTATAAATTTCACTATTGATAAAAGGAAATGTTTTAATACAGGATGATAAAAACCAACTGCGTTCAACAAAAATGTGAACGAATTTTCCCTGAATGTGTTTCGAAGTTCTACAATGGATCGAAGGATGACCTATGCCATATCACATCTATGATCTAGGTTTAAATTAAGTTTCACAAAAGAGAAAACTAGCAAAATGGTCTACAGTGACCCTCAATTATCTTTAATTACTTATCTAACTCGTCGTAAATTACAGTGGCTGATGTGGCTTCTCAATAATTATATAACAAAATAATCATCGCGTTTCAGATTTTAACTTACGTAGCAAATGTGAATACCATGAGCTTTAATTGGCGATCGGCACTAGTATTACGTAAAAAGGGGATGTAACAGATGAGACTTCTGCAGTTCTGAGTGAAGCCTTATGTGCTCAAAAATGCCGCATCGCGTGCGTTCATTACCTTGTCGGTGTTCGTCAGGGGGCGGCGCGGCGGCCGGCGCAGCTCCATCCAGCTCGCCGTCTCGGAAGCAACTCTTTCCTAACTTCTCCTTACTACAATTTACCGAAGTTGGTTTAAAAAAAAAAACTATCTGGCTGTGTTTTCATCTGACCAATCAGGGTCTCAATGTTAACCTTAAGCTCCGCCTACAAAAATTCAGTCTATCCAATGAGAAACCTTACACTTTTTGTGGTGGGGCTATGTTTTTAAAGTTTGCAACGTAACAGAGACGCGAAAATGTCTCACGCAAAAACTTGCAGCTGGTGTGGCCCTTTTAGTATTATCGTAAGATCTATACTGTTCTTCTGGAGGGCTCTAGCTTTTAACCTGTGCTGGGGGGTCGTCGTAGCGGTTAGCTGGCGACGTGGGTGTCCGTCCCTTATCGTAGGGCCTTCTAGCTTAACACGGTTCTGCTCTCGGCTTCTGTTCTCGTTTCTCCCCTCGGAACTGCGTCTGTCTCACGGTGGGAAGGTATGACATGCATTTAGGCATTCTTGTGTATGTCTGTGGTATTCCATTTGCTCACTCGTTACTCGTATTACTTTGGTTAATTTAATGTCACGATTTATTCGGAGCTATGTGACATACAACTGGATTTGCTTATAATGTCAGGGTTTTCATGGAAGGTGTTGCATTTTCCTGACACCTTACACATCACCGCCCTTCAAACTTAATTTTTGCACTGAAGTTAGGCAATGATTGAATCGTTGTCTAAGTCAGTCAAAAATTATTCCTTTACCTAAATTTTGTTGCCTACTGTTCAGCCACGTTATTCTGGTTCTATGCCAGTTGGTATTACTAATTTATATTTTTATATTCTTCCACATTATTCTCAAAAATATGTTTATATTGACAAGAGAAGAATATTTTTATATTATTATTATTATAATTTAATTATTTTCTTTCTTCATTTGATTGTGAAGTTTGTTTTTTAAGAAGTTTGTTATCAAAAGTGAGGAGTCTTTCACATTGATTTTCTTAGAAATATTTTTTTTAATAAATGTAGTAATTAAGTAAAATCTATTCCTAACACATTCTCTAAATATCATGTACAAGTAAAATGTTTTTGTTTCTAGACACTCACTTCAACATTGCTACACTAACAAATAAGAATTAATTCCAAGAATTGCTTTGGCAAAGAAATATACATACACAAGTATTGAGATATTATCCTAACAAATGGTACAAATGTTAAAAATTGGGAAAACATCCAAAAAGATAATTTTTTATTCTTTGTTTTTATAAGGAGAAAATAAGGAAAATATAGTTATCCTTTTATTTTTATGAGGAGAAAATAAGTGGCATATAGTTTTAGTGTTTATTATGCCTTACTTTTGTTCTTTATATACTGTCCATTTCAGAACTAATGACTTATTTTTATCGACAGTATATTTTTTACTTAAGTCCATAGTCGATGACTGTTATTTTGTAGTTTATTAACTGTCTGGTGTGCTTAACTTATTTAGCTTTTCACACGTTTCTTTTGCACAATTCCTACATCACATAATTTGATTTAACACATTCACACAATCCTATGAATGTTTAAGCATGAGGTTGGCAAATGTTTTTGCATGAAGGTGATGGACTTGCGTGAGATGGATGTGGGAAAGTATTTGATGTACAGCTTTGTTTGTCATTCCTTGTTGGCTTTGTAACAGTGTGTTGATGTTGTAGAGGTTCCATAATGGAATGGAGCTGTGAGTGCAGAATCTCGTGGTTTACTGGCTTTGTATGCGAGAAAGTCATCGTTAAGTGTCGCTGAAAACGGTCGTTTTTCGTTGTAATACTTCGCAGACAACTAGTTTACAATAGGATAGGGATTTTGGAAGGTAAGTCGTCTATTCTTTACCCATCTTCTTTCCCGGTCTCAATCTTGCGAATCTTGAACTTCTGTTCTTCCTGCTTTTTCTCTGCTTCTTACTTGCTTCTTGATTCTTCTCAGGGCAGGATATGGAAATATTTATTGATAACTAGTCGCTTTGAAGTTCTCCTCTTAGTAACAGTTTGATAAATTGTTTGGGCGTGTCATTTTTACTTTGTGGAAATTTTCTTCAGTTTCGTGCATCAGCGTGCTGTTTAATAGCAGTAGTGTGACTTTTACACAATTTTTTTTTTCTTTTTTTTTTTTTTTGCCAGTGGTGGCTTGCCCAAGCGGTCTTCTCGTCGGGCCGTTTTTTGCTCGCTCTGCTGAGTCGGGACATCCCGGCGTTTACGAGCGGTGAAAGTCTGGTGTTTGCTTGTCAGTCCCTGCACCGGTCCCTTCAGCAGTAGATTTACAAGGGCCCTTTGTTGGTCTCACTGTCCTTTCCCTTCTCTCGACGCTTCTGCCTTGTAGGAATCGTGTCTTGCTAATTACGTCCTTTCCTTTCTTGATACTTCTCTGGTTGCAACTAGTGGGTTGTTGCATCTCGTCCTTGCTGGAGTTTTTACAATGGTTCTTACAAAAAGTTTTACTTATAATCATCTAACATATGTCTAGTACCTACATTGTTTTATGCCTTATTAAAAAGATTTACAAATTTCGACGCCCTTTTCATGTTACAATTCTAAGATATTTTGAGTCTTAACTTCTACAAGAATCCTCAAATTCATCTTATTTTTTATTTTTTATGTAGTGTCGTGGTGTATAGCATTTTAGTATTTTATGCTGTTAGACTATCTACGCTTTATCCCTTCACCTTAATCTATGGTACTATTGGTGTTATTTTTGTTTTTGTTTTTATTGAAACTACTTTCTTTTTCCCACCTTCCTCTCTCTTCATTCTTCTTTCTCCTGATGATCTTATCTGCAACATAATCTTGAAATATTGTGCTGATTATTTACCAGTAATAAAATTAATCTTCAAACTTTTTGACATGGCTCACATGGTGAAGTCCTAAGGTTTTGGCTGTTTTACTTCAAACTTGTACTGAAAGTGTTTAATACTGTCAATCTTAGGTAAAAATACCTCTGCTTTATCTCGTAAAACACCCTCTAAATCTCTTTTACTGTGTTCCGAAATACCTTGAACTTCTTGCAGTTTTTCGTCGATTTCTTTATGGACTTCTAACATTAGTTGAGGCGATCCCCCCTTTTGTGCATACCATTCTAATTCTTCATCCTCTTTATCTCGCGTCATTCTTAATTGTTTGTTTATAACTGGTATTTCTTCGAATTTTAGCTTTTGCTCAAAGAGAAGTGTGACATTCCCGAATGTTACGCTACCTTTCCCCATATCTATTATCTCTCGTCTCTCATTTAAAAAATCTGCACCTATAATCAAATCTACAGTTAGTTTAGGAATAATCACGAAGTTGGCTTCGACCTTTTGACCTTGGCACGAAAGAGTTAACCATGTTTGTTTCGTAACTTCCGCAGCATTGTTTCTAATAGGACCTCTTACTTTAATCTTATGTGTTTTCAGAACTGGCCATTCCTCATTGGCGTTACACTGCATGAATAAATTTTCTGAGATCGCAGTCAGTTCACTTCCGCTATCAATTACAATATTGACTGGGATATGCTTTACCATGGCCTTCACAATTGGTTGAATTTGAAAGGGTTGGTTCTGTTCTTTTTCTTCTTGCATCAACGAATCCTCCACTGAATCATACATGAGTCTTTTCAGGAATTTCCCTTGTGAATTCGAACTTTATGTAGGATAAGCTTCGACTGCTACTTCTCTCTCTTTTATTTCCTCTTCTCTATTTCTTCCTTCATTTACGCTTTCTTCAACATCCTCTACTTTTTCCTCATCCTCGTCTATCTTCTCCTTCTTCGTCGCTACTTCCACATAATCGCATCTAAATGCTCTAATTATCACTTCATAACTTCCTTCATTATATACGTTGGGTTGTGTGCCCACTAGTAACTTATTTTCAACTTCTGTCGACTGTGCATTATCCTCATTGAATTCGCTTTCCCTGGTTTCCATCTCAAATAGCTCTGCAATACTCATTACTTCGTCCTTTCGTCCTACATTCGTTGTGCATGCCTCTGGCAATTCATCTTCCTCGTCAGTATTCTCCAAATTAATTTCGTCCCAACACGATATTGTTATTTTCCGTTCTTCGTTTTCATCTGGTCCCTGCGGATTTGTTTCTTCCTTCTTCTCTTCTCGTGATAAGGTATGTACCTCTCTGTTCAAGGTGCTGCAATTTTCCTGGGTCGGTGTGTCATTCTCTTTGGCATGGGCGCTTAGCTGTCAATTCGAACGTTTTTCGGGGTTTGGTGGTCTTACCTCCACCTCTTCTATCTGTATTCTCTTTTCTTGTTCAGCTTGTTGATAGTGGTTTCTTTGTTGATAATTTGTCGATCTATTGGTTCTCCAGTACCCGTTCCGGTTGTCGTTATTCCCTCTGTAAAAGTTGTTGCCGTTCCTGGGTGAATTATAGTTATTGCCATATTCTCTTCTAAATCCATAACCGGTTCTTTGTTGAAATCTATTGTCGTTTCTTGGTGCGAAGTTATCGCATGGTTCGTAATTATTGTTTCTTCGAACTGTGTCTTGTGGATCCCACTGCTTTTTGCTTTCGTTTTCACGTGCGCTTCGTCTTTTTCTTGCGTCATCTTCCGAAAATATGAACTCTAGTTCCCTTACATTACCTTTAAATGCTTCGACGTCATTGCCTCCGCGACCTACTAATGATTGCTGGTATTTCAATGGTAACTTCATCGCGCATAATTTAATCAACTCTCGGCCACTGTATGGTACATCTAAGCATTGATTTTTCTTTGCCATTAATTCGAAAAATTTCACGGGACTCTTGTCTCCTGAATTTTCAAAATATTGGTTCTGTAATAATTCGTACTTCACTCTGTTCTGTGCTTCGCTGGACCAATATCGTGAGAGAAACTTCTCTCTGAAATCTTCGTACGATCAGCATGTCGCTGCAACATTCTGCACGGTTTCTGCGACTGTTCCTGACATGTGTGCACAAATAGAGTGTAATTTGTGTGCTAGCGTCCAGTGTTCTGGTAATCCTACTCGGAATTGATCAATAAAGGTTCGTGGATTTAATGAGTTTCCTTCTCGAAAGTGTTGAAATGTTCTGACTGTGAGGAAACGATCGTAGTCGTACTTCGTCATAGTTCCATATGAAATTCGCGGTTCTTCGCCACTTTTGTTTCTGATCATTTCTGCCGTCGTTCTTTCCGGTTGTGGTAGATCCATTGGATATTGTCCACTGTAACTTTCACGTACCCGCGGTGCAGGCTGTCTGATTTCACGTATGTTACTTTCCGCCTGTGATTGGAATCGCAAATGCATGATATCATCGTTAATTGTTTGTTTTTCCGGTGCTGTTACAGATACGGATGTGGTTGCAGACTCAGTGCTTGTTCGATCCTGTTCACTACGCTCTTCAATGGTTTGCAACAACTCTGTTCGAAATTTCTGAAATTGTCGCTTCGTTTGCGCTTCTATTTTGACTATGCGGTTATCATATCTTTTCAACAATTTCACGCGCTGTACCTGCTGCATGTCTAGTAATTTCGTTTATCTGTTTCTCTAGTTTCTTGACTTCTCCCTGGGTGTTGTTACGTAATGTTTTGATCTCGTCCTGAATGTCACTACGCAATGTTTGTACGTCCACTTGTACCTTGTCAATGTCTGTTCTCAATTGAGTGTGACCTGTTAATAAGTTTCCTATCACTTCTCGAGATTCTTTTGCCTCGTCTTCAGTATGACTCAGGTGTAACTGAATTTTTTTGTTTTGTTCTCAAGCATTTGTGTCGTGGTTTCTGCATTCTGAATTTGAATTTGGTTCGCTATGTCTTTATTTTGCCTTGTCATGGTTTCCGTAATTTGTTGTAATGATTCTGCCAGATTGGCGGGTCCTATTGCGTTTTCTTCCGACGTCCTACGCTCTGTGTTTTCGCCCAAGTGTTGGTTCGCAACCGATTGCATTGAACTGTGCTGTAACACGTTTCTGCTCGCATTCCTTGTACCCTGTGGTGAGGGAGCTCTGATTACTTGTACCATTGGTTATACGTATTCAAGACGCAAGTTAGAATCCTCATCGACAGTCTCTCTACTTTCTTGCTCCTTTGTCGTATGCTGACTTACGTTTTCTATGCCTTGACGTACAATATCCTTGTTATGGTGCGTTATATGTCCTATTTCTCGCGATACTGCATCGTCTGTTGTACTGTCCTCTATTCTCTGTCCATTTTCATGCTAGCTCTCTACCTCAATTCGGTCGAGGTCTCGATCTGCCATTGCTAATCTTTCCGAATCCCTTATTTTCTGTTTGAAAAGCAATTCACGCGCCCTACTTCGAGTCAACATGCGCTCATACGATCTCACACGTTTCATAAACTTTTTGCACACACGACTTGACAATAAATTCACTTACTTGTTGGGTCAGAACCAACTTGTCAACGATGTATCCGCCACCTGTGCGCTTGCATTGAGAAGAAACCTTAATTCTAACAATTTTTAAAATTCGTAACTTAATTATGCTATTGTCTCTGCTAGATTGTCTCACTGCCTATTGAATACTTTACTACTATCTATCGCTGCAGCTACCAGCTACTGTTTTCAACTATTTATGCCTTTCAAAAAAAAATTTCTATTACGAAAATTTTTTAACAGGATATTTTTCTGACCTAGTTAGGCATGTGGTCGACCTTCAATCATGGTATTTTACCATCCTGGCAGGGTCGCCATTCTCTAACATTCTGCGTGGTGTCTGTTTGTTCTAAGTCGTGTCTCCCTACCACTTTCGCGCAACGACGCTCTGAGCGTGTTTTTTAGGGAATTGACTAGTTTGAACCTGGGACCTGTTGCTGGTAAGGAGATGCAAGACCACACATGACATGTAGAGTTCAGAAGAGTTCAGTGAGACTAGCGATGATATAACCAAATACCTAATGATTTTAGTGTCAGCTCCACTGCACTCCCTGTAAAAGAATCTTAATACTAACTAAATTTAGTGGAAGGGGTTCAAGGCTTTCCTATTTTTAGTTAGCTGGTAGAATAACGTCGAAATATCCGTTAAGTTTACCATTGGAAATTTTATTCTACTCACATGACATTGTTTAGAAATTGCACTATTGATAAAAGTAAATGTTTTAATACAGAATGATAAAAACCAACTGCGTTCAACAAAAATGTGAACGAATATTCCCTGAGTGGGTTTCCAGGTTCTACAATGGATCGAAGGATGACCTATGCCATATCACATCTATAATCTAGGTTTAAATTAAGTTTCACAAAAGAGGAAACTAGCAAAATGGTCTACAGTTACCCTCAATTATCTTTAATTACTTATCTAACTTGTCGTAAATTACAGTGGCTGATGTGGCTTCTCAATAATTATATAACAAAAAAATCATCGCGTTTCAGATTTTAACTTACGTAGCAAATGTGAATACCATGAGCTTTAATTGGCGATCGACACTAGTATTACGTAAAAAGGGGATGTAACAGATAAGACTTCTGCAGTTCTGAGTGAAGCCTTATGCGCTCAAAAATGCCGCATCGCGTGCGTTCATTATCTTGTCGGTGTTCGTCAGGGGGCGGCGCGGCTGCCGGCGCAGCTCCATCCAGCTCGCCGTCTCGGAAGCAACTCTTTCCTAACTTCTCCTTACTACAATTTACTGAAGTTGGTTTAAAAAAAAACTATCTGGCTGTGTTTTCATTTGACCTATCAGGGTCTCAATGTTAAACTTAAGCTCCGCCTACAAAAATTCAGTCCATCCAATGAGAAACGTTATACTTTTTGTGGTGCGGCAATGTTTTTAAAGTTTGCAACGTAACAGAGACGCGAAAAAGTCTCACGCTAAAACTTGCAGCTGGTGTGGCCCTTTTAGTGTTATCGTAAGATCTATACTGTTCTTCTGGAGGGCTCTATCTTTTAACATGGGATGGGGTGTGGTCCTGGTGGTTACTTTTCGTGGTGGGGCAATGTTTTTAACGTTTGCAACGTAACAGAGACGCGAAAAAGTGTCACGCTAAAACTTGCGGCTGGTGTGGCCCTTTTAGTGTTATCGTAAGATCAATACTGTTCTTCTGGAGGACTCTAGCTTTTAACATGGGCTGGGGAGTCGTCCTAGCGGTTAGCTGGCGACGTGGGTGTCCGTCCCTTATCGTAGGGCCTTCTAGCTTAACACGGTTCTGCTCTCGGCTTCTGTTCTCGTTTCTTCCCTCGGAACTGCGTCTGTCTCACGGTGGGAAGGTATGACATGCATTTAGGCATTCTTGTGCTAGTCTGTGGTATTCCATTTGCTCACTCGTTACTCGTACTACTTTGGTTAATTTAATGTCACGGTTTTTTCGGAGCTATGTGACATACTACTGGATTTGCTTATCATGTCAAGGTTTTCATGGAAGGTGTTGGATTTGCCTGACAGTTACATATGTAGATGTAGATGTAGATGAAGACTAATGTCTTCTCTTCTTGCTGATCTTCTTGCTAGTTGCAGGGGTTGCGTCGACAATATGACGAATTCGTTTTCCAATGATACAGCTTGGTACCTCTCGTGAACTCCCAACATCTGAAAGTCTCGTTCTCAGATGCGTCTGTCTCTCACAACCGTTGTTGGATTCGTTTTAACATTTTTACAGAAACCAGCTGCCTCACAAGCTATCTTTCGGCGTAAACTCGACTTGCTGCTAACGTTTTACCATTTACCTCGCTGAATCCATTACTTTTTAATGTAATGGGAAGTTAGTCCGAATGTAATACAGAAAAGACTGTCACTCAAAGCAAAACAGTTAATGTCAAGACCTTCTGTAAAGAAGAATCTCGGTAAAAGAAGGATGTCTGAGGTACTTTGCACAGTCAAGGATTTCTACAGCGAGCTCATTTCGCAATTCTCTAACGAGGAATTTTCGGACCAATACTTGTATTTTTGTAAATCTCTGGTGTCAGAAAAACATTCTTACACTTATGGACTCCAATTTATAAACACCCGGTACAGACGAAATGCTATTTTAAGGTTATGCTGAGATATTTCCTGAAGAGTTTTCTTTATCTTTCACACACGAGGGAACGGAGACCTAACGCCTTCGTATTCAATGTTACAGATGACAACCTTTTAAATGACTGAATTAATATGTTGATCCTGAGCCAAATATTTATCATGTCCGTACAGGTTAAAAATAAACTCGCCTATCCGTAGAAACAGTATTTCGGCTCCAAATTTCTTCGTATGAAAGTCCACCCTCAAGCCAGTTCTATCTCAAAATTTGCTTACAAACATAAAGTTCGAAAAATGATAGCGGCTGTGTAAACATAGCTAGTCCATTTATACGGTTTGGGATACAGCGTTTTTGTAAGTTGAGAACATTTTAAGACCTTAATGTAGTCTTATGTTTGGCTCACGTACAATTTTTCATTTTTACCCTCTTCATAGCCGTTTTGGTGAGCGCCCTATTCAAGTCACTGACGTCTTGCAAGCTGCAAGCTGCTACTGGAAGAAAAGATTTTCTCCACCCTCTGTATACTTCAAACTATGCTGGAGAACTAGTGTCACAGTGCCACAGACGGAACTGCAGTAAACAACGAAATCAGATGACTCTGCGAACATTTTCTTTCCACTTTCCAGTCGGAGTCTACTAAATTGTATATTTATGATCTGGCTACATATGAAACCAATCATACAATTGGCATCTTTAGGAATATAGCAACCTGCTGTACGAATACTGCGGACACATCTTAGTGTATGTATGAAACCAAACAAACAAGTGGCATCCCTAGCAATGCCGGGAAATTTCTGCACGAATACTGCAGGGCTAACCTTTGTTTATTGCATTTATTCGGTGCTGCATCCTTTGCGGGTGTCTGTAAAATGTTCAGATACCAGCAGCAACCGACACATACGAAAAAAATTAATTTCCTGACTACAATAAAACCGAAATTTTATGGGTTCTAACACTAACATGTGTCGTGTTATGGGGTTACAGCCGGCCTCGGTGGCCGAGCGGTTCTAGGCTCTTCAGTCTTGAAACGCGAGACCGCTACGGTCGCAGGTTCGAATCCTGTCTCCGGCATGGATGTATGTGATGTCCTTAGGTTAGTTAGGTTTAAGCAGTTCTAAGTTCTAGGGGACTGATGACCTTAGAGCTTAAGTCCCATAGTGCTCAGAGCCATTGGAACAATTTTTTTATGAGGCTACACACTCAGATTTGATAATATCGTTACCCACTATAGCTGGACAATGCTCAAGGTTTCACAGACGTGTTCGGATATCATATCTTAGCAATGACTGCTAGTTGTCTTAACCCCATTAGGTACTCAAGGCTTTTAAACGAAATTCATATATCATCTGCTGCGACGTTGATGTAACCGACATTAAACACAGTTGAATTTGTAAGTATGTAATATCAAGAACATAAAAAAAATTACTGCTGTATCTTTTTTTGTTGAAATTAATGATCGCCATAGCTTAATTTACAAAAGTCTTCGTAATATTTTTTCAACATTTTTCATACTATGCAAGTGAGCAAATCGTTAAATATATTTAGCCGCGCACGGCTCGTGTTAATGCCATTTATTGTTTGTCATCATCTATTACGGTATTGCCGCCACGTTTTCTTATTACATTTACTGGCATCACTAACTTCCTGCATTACTTGCCATGAACGTCAGCAGCAGCGCGTATCGGTAAGTGCACTGTTGTACCATCCCTGGAGCGACCGATAGTATTACCGGATCGTCGTGTGTCTGGGAGTTCAGTCGGTAACGGACCAGCAACGCAGTCGGGACGCAGTATTAGTGAAGTCGGGGAGGGAGCCCCAACGAGGTCCGCACAGCCAGTACCAGCAGGAACGACCATTGGTTGGTCGTTCGGTCGGTCGACTCATCGGCGACATGTGTTTCGGTCGGTTCCTTCCCGTGCAGAGATGTCGGTTGTGTTCCCTCTGCATGGTTGGGTCCGAGCCAGTGTCTCTGGGACGTCGTCCGTTCGAAGGAAGTCAGTGAGTTGGAGACTCACCAGCAGTGCAGTCGCGACGGAGCAGCAGTCGCAGACGGACCAGCAGTCCAGTCGGTCGGTTGGCGTGGAGCAGCAAGCAAGCCCCCGGCGCGCGTAGTCGGGCTGGAGCCACTAGCAGCGTGCACGCGCGGTTGGAGTTGAGATGCTGCTTGCGACTGCTACGAAGTTTCGTCGCCCACCGATCTTGGACATGAAAGTTGAGTCCTAACTTAACTTACTGTCGAGCCTCAACAACTTACATTTCTTCGTTTGTGTTGTGACTTGGCAAGACAGCCAAGCCACTATGAGGTAGCCGAAAGGCACACGTTTAAGCTCACGCAGGCTGGCGTGAGGTCTGGAACAGTTAAGGGGCTCCGGAAAGGCTCAAAATCATGAAAAGCTCAATTTTTACTTTTTTGCGTTTTCTGAATCTGCAGACTATTACCTTTTAATAGATATATAATTTATTCAATTCCGAAGACTACAACTATTTTTAAATTTTTTTTAAAGTGTGTTCTACATGGGCGTGACCTACTGTGGCGCTGTTAAACTGCTGTCAAATGGTGTTATTATTAACGTCCGTGTTCATCAGGTACATTTTAGTGATGTGAGATAAAGTATGTGTTGTGGCTAACCTGTGATGGTTCAATATATATCGCTGGTGTGATTGTCGATTATTTCATGTTTATTTACTCTGTCGTTATCTCGAAAATATTCGTAATTAATTCTGTTTCTTGAGTCTCTGTTTTGTTGAAGTATAATAATGAGTAAAAGTAAAGTTATTAGAAATCCTCTGAAGGCTTTTAAGAAAAGGAGAAATTTTGGAAAGCCAAAGGTATGTGTTATTACTGTAAACAATAAAGACGATGAAAATCCCCAACATAGCTTGTGTCCCAAAGAAGGAGACAGTTGGTGTAAATATAACAAAGGATTGCTAACTGGTGAAGTGTACACTCATAAGCATAGTCTGCCTCATGCAATAATGGAGGTGATAAAACCTATTTTCAGAGACTTAGCAGCACCTGAATTGTTGAAAAAGTGTATTCACGGAAAAACTCAAAACCCCAATGAAAGTGTAAATAGTGTTATATGGTCGAGAATCCCCAAGACTGTATTTGTTGGAATAGAAACACTTCACTTTGGTGTGTATGATGCTGTTGCGACTTTCAATGATGGCAACATTGTAAGGTGCAAGGTATGTAGAAATATGGGAATGAAGATAGGTTCTAACATGGTACGAGCGATGCTTGCTTTAGACAAGGAACGCCTTCGGGCTGCAGACAGGGCTGTAAAGAGTCTAGAAATACAAGCAAGAGTAAACAGGAGGAGGAACAAGAGGAAGCTGGAGGAGGAGTTTGCAGAGGATGAAGATAATCCATCCTATGGACCTGGAATGCACTAAAAAGTTAATCCAATCTTTGTCGCTCGATTCCCGAAACTCTTATTTTCTCATACTAATTACATGTTTTCTAAGGATCTTCCAAACATATTTGTTTCAAACTTTCAGTAAATGTTACACAGTACCTTCTGCATAATTTAACACAGCCTTTTTCCAAAAAATTGTATATTTTTGAATATATAAATAAAAAATTGCAAAAAATGTTGTGAATTTTCATTGCAATTGAAAAAAAAATCATCTTTAATAACTGTGTTAAGTTGTAGCCCATATTCCAATAAATAATCTGTAAAAAGTTCAACTGCCTACCTCAAATACTTTGTGAGGAAAGATGTAATTTATAAGCGTTATTTTAACATTGCAAGTATAGGGCGTTCCGGAGCCCCTTAAAGGAGTTGAGTCTAGTAAAAAAAGTACGTAGCTTCTGGAATACTTAACTTTAATCCATAATTGGTAAACATCGGTCTGACGGTACATGCATCACAAGATAAATAGCAAATGATAATGGCGCCTTGCTAGGTCGTAGCAAATGACGTAGCTGAAGGCTATGCTAACTATCGTCTCGGCAAATGAGAGCGTAATTTGTCAGTGAACCATCGCTCGCAAAGTGGGCTGTACAACTGGGGCGAGTGCTAGGAAGTCTCTCTAGACCTGCCGTGTGGCGGCGCTCGGTCTGCAATTACAGACAGTGGCGACACGCGGGTCCGACGTATACTAACGGACCGCGGCCGACCTAAAGGCCACCACCCAGCAAGTGTGGTATCTGGCGGTGACACCACAGTTTGATTTTGTGTGTAGTTGTATTGAAACCTTGTCGCCGCTTTGCTGGTTGCATCGAGCGGAGCTGATTTGGTTGATTGGTCGATCAGCTGTCCGTTGTTTGGGTTGTCTTCCAATTAAGAGATTGCTGGTCAGGCTGCGAATCTCGCCTAAATGAGCGTTAGTGTTACAGTTCCAGGCCGAGCCGTGGATACTTCTGAGCGCCGTTCCTGGTGTGTTATGTAGTAATTTCGCTGTTTCGATTTTAGTTATTTGGTTGGTGTGTGGCCTTCAGCCGGGTTTTAATGTACCTTAAATTAATGTCCTTGTCTTCCCCTTAAGGCATAAGATCGTTATGCTTTTGTTTTAAGATAAGGCCTTCTGCCTTTTGATTGAAACTCCTGTTATTGCCTAATATGCGGCCTCCAGCCACGTTCCAATAAAATTAAATTGCTTAGGCCTTGTGTCTTGGATTTTGAGTGTGGCCTATAGCCATGTAAAGTTAATCAGGGGAGGTCGATTAAAGTTTTAAATGTTTTGCATCTTTGTTCTAATATTGTGTGTTAATAAAAAAAGTTTGTATGTCGAGTGCAACTGACAGTAACCCTTTTTTTTGGCCCCTTTCCACAACCTAACCCGCTCTGACCTGCTAGCGCAGGCGTTTCAGAATTCATAATCATTGCTCAAAAATGTTCAAATGTGTGTGAAATCTTATGGGACTTAACTGCTAAGGTCATCAGTCCCTAAGCTTACACACTACTTAACCTAAATTATCCTAATGACAAACACATACACCCATACCCAAGGGAGGACTCGAACCTCCGCCGGGACCAGCCGCACATTCCATGACTGCAGCGCCTGAGACCGCTCGGCTAATCCCGCGAGGCTAATCATTGCTATAGCAACATTTTGATAATACGGTATATTGATAATTTTTACTTTTGGACCGCCTAATTAGAATTGAATTAAACACAATTTTCTAGCCACACGCGGGTCGCCTTTATTCTCTGCGAAGCATATTCTGTGGGCTGGAATATTTATATATTTTTAATATTTAGTTAACATTTTGGGCAATGTATATATAGGTTATGAACAGTTGTGGTGGTTGGCTTTTTAATGAAGTAGTAGTTTTTTTAAATTCAGCTTGCAAGTTCCGTGCATGATTTTCTACATGTTATATTTTTGTTCCATTTCTGGAGCTGTTCTTCTTCTTATAATTCCCATTTGGCTTTTTTTTTTCACAGCACTAGGAACTGGCTTGTGTCGCCGACCGTGGGGTTTTATATCCAAAGATCGAATGTTATTGCCCCAACTTTCGAGTGTAATTTTTGAGGTACCTGCCACCTGTTTTGTGTGTGTGTGTGTGTGTGTGTGTGTGTGTGTGTGAACAGGTGGTGAAGAGAGAGGGAGGGAAGGAGAGACCGAGAGAGAGAGAGAGACAGAGAGAGCGAGAGAGAGAGAGAGAGAGAGAGAGAGAGAGAGAGAGAGAGAGGAAGGTACGTATTTCTTTTAATGTGGCTGCATGTGCAAGAGGGATGATTTTTATCTTATCATTTCCTTTATTAATTTTAGTAGGGAGTCTTTACTGACGTGTGTTCGTTCATTTATCACATGTTTGTTCTGAGTAATGGCTTCCTGAATGTAGAAATTTTCTTGCATTTGTTGCATGTATTTGTTATGGTTGTTTATTCTCATTATTTTCAAATCGTGTTCCATGTTTGTAGGATAGTCATCACACTGACATTCTAAATACGTATTAATTCGTTTTACAAGGAATTCAAGTTAATGAAGAGACAATATATGTTGCCAAAAGGAAAGTTTTTTGTATCAGAGAGCCACAAACAAATAAGTTTGATGTGGCCTCTTATGTGATCAACAAAATTTAGGAGACAAATTTAAACAAACTATCTGAATGTTGTATAATCTTGTATGTCGGTTTCATTGCAAACCATATTGTGGTATTAAATAAAGTGCATCTGGACACACACCCTTGCTCCTACTCGTAGCAGTTCCTGCTCTGTTCCCATCTGTGCACCACCGTCTTGGTACTGATCCGTCGCCTTTTACAATGATAAGTTTAGCATTACTGTACTACTCTGCTTTAAGAACAAAACAATAAGCATTGGTTGCAGTAGTCCACTTGCTTAATAGCTTCCGTTGCACGCGGCATTGAACTTTGCTTCTTCGGCGCTTGATAAATTATTGTCTGGTTGTAATTTCCATCCCAGCGACAGTTTCTTCCCATTATACATCGTAACATTACTATACCATTTAAAAGTAACAGGGATTAAATACAGTAGCTGTAATCTCTTACTGTAAGAGGCACACATTTGATTTATCATAAAATCTCACTCTTAGGGTTTCTCATATACTGACAAAGTTACTCTCAGCTAATATCACAAACTCTGTATGAACATATTAAAACTAGAAGAACGTACATTACTATACTGATATGCTTTCTCATTCTTGCTCCAAATGCGCACATGTAAAATTTCGTCCGTAACTAAGAGCATTTTCAGTGGTCTATCTTGCTTATTCGCTCAAACCAGTCCTTCATGTAGCGAGGTGTTTACAGATTCTTCTCGAGTCCTTCCAACATCGCCACAAGAAATCCGGACTCAGGAAAATCCTACTGCTTGTCTTGCATTGAGTACAGCTATAAAAAACTGTTGCTCATCAAATGCCTAGCGACTTCGTGATACTTATGGCATTAATTTAATTTCATATCACATGACATACTGGCTAAACTATCCATTTATTTCATAGAAGCTACTGAGGATAGTCTTGCTTTCGCGTTAAAGCTATGACATTTACAGAATTCTTCATAACAGTCTCCTTTTTACTTCTGTTTTTAACCATTCTACCTACGAAGAAACTTTCACAGTCTTTAGTTAAGTGTTTCAGGCTGGCTGTATTTTCAACGATAAACGTAAATACTAAATATGATGGTTCTTTTAGGATGTGAGTGAATACGTTACTGGTTACCCAGTTTACAGCTTTGGTAACAAGTGCTTCGCATTTATCGCAGCCACTTTCCAATTGTTAAACTTGCGCGATGAATTTTTCACTACCAAGAACCAAAATATTTTCATCTTTAGGAAACGAGAAGACTCACATATGTCTTTCTCTTTCGTATAGTACAACCTTGCAAACAACAGACAGACCTTAGATAAAGAAAACATCTAGGACAAATTGCAGAAGTGAAGAAGCAACTGTCAGCGATTAAAAATGCTTTTGTAACGATTAAACGTATTGTATGTACTCAGTATGTCTGTCAGCTTGTGGACTGTTCAGCGATGTGAGTAGAAACGAATCGTGAAACAAATTCACTTCAAATAAAAACCAAAGCAAACAGCCGTTAAACTGGAGCCCCAGGTGGTTGAGGCCCGCTGCATAAACGGCTTGACTATATCCTGCCGACTGCATATCACATGTGTCTGGCTCGTTATCTCGTAGCCTACGACTGGACGCTTCAAAGCTGTAAATACAAACTGATGTCTTGGAAACCTTTACATACGGAAAGACAGTCAGGTTTTCGGCCAACATTTCTGGAGCAGAAGTGACAAATACCAGTACAGCAATTTTTCAAAGTAACATACAGAAATACAGAACTACAGAAATATCATGAATTAAGTGCATAGAAGTCCAGAAATATAGAGTACAGGAGAAGGCTAGGAGTACTAAGGAAAGTTAACTGTAATATCTCTATTAGCTGAAATAACAACACAATAGTGACGCTGAAATATATTAAAAATTTTATGCAATCATTTCCTGTTTTCCAAAATAATTTGGTCGGTCGCAGGATAGAAGAAAACTAAGATCAGAGTAGACAGTTGCGCCTAAAACAACAGCTAGGATAGCATTATTCATGGACTTACGTGACCACTGTTGGCTGGCTGAGTATCTCTTGCAGTATCACATTAACTGAGACGAATTAATTTGCTCTAGAAGAAAACTGTTTCTTGAAAATACGTTTGTTTTGTAAAATTGTTAATAACCTAGTGTGGTTTAGACCTAAGTTGTCTCACCCGATTTAAGCGTGGAACACCGTCTGCACTGTGTAGTAAGAGATATTTTAAAGCTATGATAAAAGAAAAGCGCTCAATTACAATGAATGAGAGTATACATGCCTTTAGTGTCTGCTAGGCCACATTTTATTGCAAACAAGGCAGTGAGACTTAAATTAGGAATTAATTTTATAAATTAAGTATGTAATTCTCACATTAGATCTCTCCATATGCCAATGAATACCATAGCGTGATGACATTCGGTTTATTTACTTGTGTACAGACGGACCTACCGTTAAAATTACAACAGAATATAAGACGCAGCTGAGGGGGACAGAAAGTTAAGATAACCAAGATAATAATGAATGGATTTATTGTTTCTTCACAGATGATTAAGGTAACAATAGATAGTCGTAGAAATATATTGGTTACTTATTATGAAGACTGGTGTTTGCTCGTTTCGGTGATGCTTCCGGAACATGAGAAGAAGCGCACGACAGTGATGTACCAGAGTATGTTTATCAAACAGCACGAGACATCTGTTAGATCGATTCACAGACGGACGATGGTGTACTTAAATTTCAGATTACTGTGGAGTATGTATGGAAGTAGGAGAATAGCTCTCGACTGCTGAGTGCAATTCCAAGTAAGGTGAAATGACATGCTAGCGCAAACAATTGTAGACACTACTACCACTACTTCTACTATTACTACTACTACTATTTACGTTCAAAATAATTCAAACGGCTCGGAGCACTATGGGACTTAACAGCTGAGGTCATCAGTCCCCTAGAACTTAGAACTACTTAGACCTAACTAACCTAAGGACATCACACACATGCATGCCAGATGCAGGATTCGAACCTGCGACCGTAGCGGTCACGCGGTTTCAGACTGAAGCGCCTAGAACCGCTCGGCCACCTCGGCCGCCTATTAACGTTCCCAAACGTCTTTAGTTTCGAAGGTGCTCAAAAGAACAGCTCTTCCAGCCTTAAGATTAGACTTTAAATTGGAGACGACGTTGAGCTCCGTCACGGTTTTCTCCCTTGTTAGGAACATAAAAAAGCACTAGATCCAAACAGACTGCTGTTTCGTCGTAGTATCTTATTGTTTCTTGACATATAATTTGAATATTAAACCTGCTTTATTTTCCTATACCAGACTAATAAATTAATATATCTTTCAGCGATTTCTGATATTTGTTTCTTGTCTAGAAATGAAGACATCGCATTACGAGTATACATCCCAATACAGGAGACACCCACTTTAAGTGACGCACTGTGCGGCAGACTTTAACTGTCTGTAACAACCCGGATTCATAACGATACGGATTCCAAACTATTGAGATATTTTTGCCGTTAACATCGTAATACATCTATGTGGGCACTATTGGTGACTGAAGACAGTAGACTCAACAATATTACTTCAGTATTTACCCCATTGGTAGATTAATAATTATAGATATTAGGAACAGAATGTTTTTATATTGATTAGTACCTCCAAGAACAGGGATACAATCATTGAACTATATGAAAAAAGACGTAAATTAGTTACCCAATAAGGCGTGCAGGCACCTTAATCAATATTTAAACGCCAGTAAAGACATTAAGATTTAGGTTATAACATGTTATATACGCCTGCTATCATAGACAATGATGTGACGCAGGCGAATAGCGAAATTCTGCATGACTCGCTGAAGTGTCGGCACATCGATGCTGTCGATGACCTACTCAATGGCTGTTTTTTTGCTCAGAAATGGTTTTGTGGTTACTGCTGTACACCTTGTCTTTAATGTAGCTCCACAAAAAAGGAGTCGTATGTATTCAGATCCGGAGAGTATGGAGGCCGATCGACGCCCACGCCAGTGGCCTCTGGGTACCCCAGAGCCAGAGTGCGGTCCCCAAAGTGCTCCACCAGGACATCACTCTCCTGCTTCGATGGGTCGAACTCCGTTTTGCGTGAACCACATCTTGTCGACAAGAGGGTCAGTTTCGATAATGGGGATAAAATCATCTTCAAAAACCTTCACGTACCGTTCGGTAGTCATCATGCCATCAAGGAATATCGCACCGACTATTTCCTGACTGGACATTGCACATCACACAGTTGAGGCTGAAGAGACTTCTCGATCGCGAAATGCGGATTCTGAATACCCCAAACGTACCAAGTTTCCTTATTGACGAACCTATCTAAATGAAAATGGGCTTCGTTGGTAAACCGAACCATACATACGCGTACTAATTCCCATCATGCCCCGCTGCCAACCGTGAAGTTTGAACGTGCTAACACAATCCGTTCAGAAGTTATGACGACTTTATTTCATATACTGTAGTTCAGCAACTGTCACCCTATACATGTGGCAAACGAAAGCCATTAATGCTTTTATCCCGTTGGCAGCAGGTCAGGTGCCGAAATGTAGGCACGTGAACACAAAATGGTCACTCTATACTGGAAGACATAGTACACTTAGTGGTGCAGTTATGGCCATGCAAAACATATGAGGTTATAAAGTTTGTGACGTGGTCGTGGGAATACTGTTCGACGCAGAGGAAAAACAACTGGGACACTGATATGTGTACGTATTAAGGCTCAAAATGGCTCTGAGCACTAAGCGACTTAACTTCTGAGGTCATCAGTCACCTAGAACTTAGAACTAATTAAACCCGACTAACCTAAGGACATCACACACATCCATGCCCGAGGCAGAATTCGAACCTGCGACCGTAGCGGTCGCTCGGCTCCAGACTGTAGCGCCTAGAACAGCACGGCCACTCCGGCCGGCGTACGTATTAAGGTATCACACATAAAAATATCTGCAGTCATACCTTGTACAACCCGTATAATAAAGGAGTGTTTAGAGAGCCGACTGCTTGCTGAAGATACTTACGACAATTTTGTACTGTAGTTTATAAGTTTGGTAAAAGATTATTTACCCATGTTGTATTCCCTCCGTAGCCTTGCGTCAGTCCATTGCAAGACAATTTTCCGGTATCGTTTTCTGAAGTCTTTAGACGTACAACAAACTTCCAATCACCGTGTCTTCATGGATTCGCAATAGTGATATTATTGATCTACGTGCTTAGAGTATCTACAGCTCGACTTCTAACATTATAGTCTAATGGTAGCTATTGTTAAGGTCTATTTCTGGGGGAAGCACATCAGATATCGACTTTCTCGCACGGCGATGACACTGTACTTGAGGCGCCGGCATGCCGTTAGATTGTAGCGCTGCTGGAGGGAAGGCGCACAGGCGAGGGCCGTTGAGACGCGATCCGCTTAAAAGCCGAGGGCCCTCCGCAATGCCGGCAGCTGCCGGCGGCCCACTCCTCCTCCTCTTTGAGGCTGCAGCCAACCTTCCGGAAAGGGGTCCAGCGAGCGCCCGGCGGCCAGCAGGACCCTAGAAGCGCAGCTACTTTGATAATTAGTGGATAGTAACGCTAGTCTCTGCTTCTTCGTTGTTTAGATGAATTAGTTACACCAAATGTATGAACCTGTTTGTAACTCGAATCTGAAGTTCGTTCTTTTCATTAACCCTTTTAGTATGGCGACAGACGCGTGATGTCGCGCCAGTTGGTGGTGATGGTGTTATTGGTGACGGTGCTGGTAGTTGCAGTTCTAATCATCTGCGGGTACCATTGCACCATAATTAAAGAACAAGGAAATAAATGTAATTCATACAGAGCGTAACTAAATTCGTCTGCATACTCTGATGATTTTTAGTTGGGGACCAAGACTGTTAAATTTAGCGTAGGAACCCATTAACGGAAACGTTAAGTTTTCATGATACACGCAAAATGCGACAACACACGTATCTCTCTGCGTCCTGCCGCTTATGGTCTGAGTCCTGTTAAAAGTAGGGCTCGATATTGGCGAACAATGACGTCAACACAGGTACAGTACCTCTGTATCCTCCGCAGCCGTATCCCACGTCAATAAGTCTTCCTCAGGTGCCACAGTGGTCTCGTAAATCAAGGACTTAATGTGTGTGTCAAATCGGGAGAACGTGCAAGCCAAGACGTCTTACGTCATCGTCTAGTGTGTTTTAGTATTTTGCGTGCAGAACTTGCACCGCAAATATTGCGGAAATGGAAAGTGCTGTTGGCATGCGGTTTTCACAGAATGGATTGGTAGCCAAGGTGTCATATTGTTAGCCTATAAACAGATCGTAATGACACCTAGAAACGATATTTTATGTCGAAACAACCACTGTTTCAAATGGAACAATATCTATTGACACCAAAAAACCAAAAGTAGGGTAAATTAGAATGTCAGTGGGGTTTGTTGCAGAATTCTAGTGCGAGTCGTTTGCGAGATATCCTAGTTTGAAAAGTTCCCACACCGACACTTGTTTGTGCCATTCAATCCGCGTAGCTACTAGGGACGATGTTGCTATCTTTTCTTCCAGTGTACTTGTGTGTTCCTTGGATGCAGTGCGACTTGATAGTCAGTTAGTGTGTGACTCTCCAAGCAGTAGGTCTTGAGTGACTATGAGTTTTACCAATGCAGAAAGAACAGTCATGCTCATGATGTGTGGAGAATGTAGGAAGAATGCAGTTCGTTGTTGTACGGCGTATGCGGCAAGATATCCCAGTAGACATCAGCCATCTCGACATTTATTTATCCACCTCATCAACGAGTTGGATGGAAGTGGTAGTATAACACCTAGACAACCTAACAGAAGGAAACAAGTGCTGACAGAAGAGGGAGAAAGTAATGCTCTTGCTGCTGTTGCAGCTGACCACGTTAGTTCCCACGCAGTCACACGAACAAGTGTCATGAGTTAAGTTAGTGTCCTACACATTCTCCATCGACATAGATTCCGTCTCTGTCATGTCTCTCTCCATCAAGGGTTGCGTGGAAACGATTATGAGAGTCGTGTTAACACCTGTACGTGGCCGTGAAGACAGGATATTCCAGATGCATCATAGACCTTACTTAGTGATGGAGCTACGTTTACAAATCATGGCCAGTAACCCGCCGAAACATGCACAGTTAGTCTGTTGACAGTCACCGTTGGCTTCGTCAGGTGGAACGTCAGCAACGTGTGGTGTGGGATAGTGAACCATAGACGGAACACTTGACGCCCAAAGGTATACCCTCCTACCATCTTCTACGGACGATAGAAGAGGTTCCTATGGAGACTAGGGGGAACCTGTGGTACCAACACGATGGCTGTCCAGCCCACAGTGCATGAAGTACTACACCATGTCTTCACGAACTGCCTCCAAACCGATGGATTGGACGCAGAGGATTCGAACCTCGGGCAGCCCGTTCCACACATTTGACGCCTGTGCCTTTTTTCTGTAGCGAAAGCTGAAAGACTACAGCCGATTATACGCAATGACGTATTACTGTAGCCTACTCCCACTTCTCCACTGAGTGCTAGCACGTGTACAGCAGCTGTTCCGCACCAGCCTGGAAGAGTGTACTGGCGCTGCCGGTGGTCATTTTGAAGACAACCTGTGATGGTCAACTGCCTCGTTACTGATCAGAATTTACGTAAGTAGTGTATGCCCTTATGTTGTTCTTTAGTGTGTGCTGCCACAGGTGTTGTGTAAGCTTCGGTATGGGAACTTTTTAAAATACGTATGTCGTAAACGACTCGCACTAGAATCCTGCAACAAACACCACTGAGGCATTGTTCCATTTTAAAAAAGTGTATGTTTCTACAAAAAATACACTCTCTACGTATTGTTACAATCTGGTGATAGGTTATCGATTCGAGCCCTGAGTACCAATCCATTCTGTGAAAACCTCACATCAATAGCACTTCCCATTTCCGCGATATTTACTGTGCAGTTTTAGGTGATTCACCCTGAATGCAGGTACTTACATGTCTGATTTGTTAAGGATAGGGCAGTTAGTCACCTGTGGAAATTGCTCCTGAAACAGTTTAACAACAGCACGGAAACGATAACGAGGACAGCCGGTTGGAGATTTGGGTCTCCATCATTCCGAATACAGGGCAGTCTGCTAAAAACAACGAAAACTCATTTCATTAATCCCTACAGCAGAATACCGTTTTGTAATGAAGTTATTGAATAATGTAAAAATTCTGTGCTACACTGTTCATTCATTTCTCAGAATGAATTACTACACACCGTACACACACTATATACACACTATTTCCTGATGGATCACTAAACGCACTATCAGCTGACGACCGGAGTATATAGCTTATATTTGGTTTCCACCGTGTGCACCGCAACCTCCCATTAGATTGCCTGAAAAGATGAGTCACTTTCCCGCTATACCGAGTGAGATTTTGAGCTCATAGACAGGGTAAGATACCAGCTTATACAATGAAGAGCTATGGGAACAAGGTTTCCATAAAAAAAGTCAGTGCCGTTTCTTTGCTATGATAATAATCTTTTATTAACATTTAGGTGAGTTAAATTATTTATAATCTACTTTTAAAGCTCCATACTAAGGTGAATCAAGGAAACGGAGAAGTGGAGATTTGATATCTTTTAAAGAGGAATGAGAGAATCCTTTTTTCTTTGTGGAAAAACGTGAAAATTCGAAATGTTTAATATGTGACAGTATTCCCGCTGGTCAGCGGAAGTTTAGTATTGAGCGCCATCATAAAAATTTTCACAAAGCCGAGTTCAATTTATTGTCGGATTCTGAGCGGATGGGGAAATTGACTGAGCTTAAGAAGAGCGATCGGACGATACTAGATGAATCTGACTGTTGTTGTTGTCGTCACGAGAGATCTGCGACTTTCTTTCGTCATGTCTCTTGTCTAACTGATTTAACATTTTATGGAGCACTGTTTTCAGTTTTTCAGGACGACAACAATGATAGCCCAGCGGTACGTGCAATGTATAATATTGCGCTTAATATAGAGAGAGCTGGAAAATCATTTGCTGAAGGTGAGTTTATAAAGGAGTGCATCAATGGCGGCTCATTTACTTTGCCCACTGAATGCAAATCGGTTTCAAGCTATGACTCGTTCTCGGCGGACTGTAAGTCGTCGAATAAGTGCCATGGCAGGTGACGTTTACCGTCAATTAAGGAGTGCAGTGCAGAAGTTTATTGCATTTTCCATCGCACTTGATGTATCCACAGATATTTCAGACACCGTGCAATTAGTGGTTTATGTCCGTGGCGTGGACACTCTTCAGCACATAACAGAGGATTTTGTAGATATATCTTTGAAAAGCACGACCACCGGCACGGACATCCTAAAAGCCGTTGAAGAAACTGTCAATTCAGCTGGCTTAAAGAGGGAACGTTTGGTGTCAGTGACAAGGGGAGCAAATGGATTACTAAGAAAAAAGGTACAGCGTACGGAAGAATCATTGTACAGCATCCACTGCATTTTGCACAAAGAAGAAAGCTTCAAAACTGGTGGACGTCATGCAAGTGGTTAGTCGGGCAGTTAATTACTTGAGACCCCACGGGCTTACACATACAGTTTCACATTTATTTAGCTGAAATTGGGGAAGAGTACAATGACATACCATACCACAGTCCACTGGCTTAGCCGTGGTAATGTACTCAAAAGATTTTTTGAGCTGAGAATACCAATAAATCAGTTTTAAAGGACAAAGGAAGGTACGACGCCAAGTTAGAAGATCCAGAGTGGTTTGCCACCTTTCATTTTTAGTGGATATTACTTGACACATGAATGCATTCAACACAATTTTGCAAGGAGGTAATCAGCTAATTTGTGAAATGGCTGAAAGGTGCAATCTTTCACTAGCAAGCTTGAGCTGTGGGAACGACAGCTCTCGTCAGGGAACGCATTCTGCCTACTGTGCGAGAACAGAATTGCAAGGAATATGTGCAATAAAAGAGGAATTTCTCAAGCTATTTAGGGATATATCATACTTATTCGAAGCTTTTGAATGGTTCTCGAGACCATTTACTGTTTCTGTGGATGATATTCATCCGAATTTGCAAATGAAATTAATAGATCTACAGTGGAATTCTTGTCTGAGAAACAAGTTCCTTTTGGCAAGACGTGTATAGACTTTTGTCACGACTTTCCACAGCAAGAGTTTCCTCGTCTCCATCGTGTAGCAGCGAAGATAATGTCAATTTTTGGTTGGACATACGTTCATGAGAGATTTTTTTTCTGTTATGAAAATTAATAAGTCTCGATTAAGAGCAAACATCAGGAACCCTGTAGTGGTAAGATCAAAATCTAAGATTTACCTGTAGTGCGGAAAAAAATAGCTGCAATACTGTGTATGAAATTAGGACCCACTAATGTACTCAGGTAGTGGGTTAATATGTATAATACAATAATTTGAATAAAGATTTTTTTTAAAACAAAAAAAATAAAAATAAAAAGAACTGAAAAAAACCATCAGTGATGGAAATTTACGTAACTATTTGCGGTTGTCTGTATGTAGGAACTTTGTTCCAGACATTAAACGTATTGTAAACTCCACCTGTGACAAGTAAATAAGACGTATCCTAGGTAATAGGTACTCTTTCAAACCATGATTTCTTTCAAGCACTCCTATAAACCTAACCTTATTCCTTCATTCAATAAAGCAAGCTAGGAAACAAAATGCATAAGAGAGGAAGGAGCGGAGAGACGGCGTGGTGGGGAGGGGAGAGAAGCTGGTGGCCAGCTTGCCCCTGTGTGCACGCAGAATACCTTTTAACTGCACATGAGCAAGTGCACCGCACACGTGCAGGATTCCTGCCCGCCCCTGCTTTAAAGTATGCAGACGGATGTACGATTTGCACCATTAGTTGATGCACATGTAATTTCAATCTATTGTGGAGGTAAATAAACAATGACTGGTGAGAGTAAACTTGTTGTTTCATTTAATTTAATCTCCTAGTGTCATTCTACACGAGGGAAAGTGATTGAAGAATGAAATTATGCTGTCTGATTGTTCACATTCCTGAGCCTGAGAGGTTCTGAAACTATCAGAGTCTTCGGCTCGGGTGAGAACTGCATCACTAGTGGTCTAATATTCAAATCTCCTTTTAGTATCCCCACCAGCCGATATCGCGATTGAGGCAGTGGAGTTGTCGTGGGTATATCAGCGGAATAGTACATAACGCTGCATGGGGTCACGTACGTGGTGTGTCATGGGCAGAGCTACTGTCCCGGGTGTTTACCTACGGGTGGCGATAGGCCTCACCACGCAGTTGTAACACTGATTTCAATGCCTGCGGAGCAAGCCTTTGCCTCGCGCAGCGCCCGTTGTCATTTACTCTTACTGGCTGTGTGTTATGTTTCCCTTCGTACTCGTTCACTGCGCGATTTTTGGACTCTGCTTCCCGTAGATTAACTCACACGTGCGATTGGTTCACTCTTCCGACGTTCGGCTCCCTGGTTTGATGTCGAGCCACAGTAAATAAACATCGTTACAGTAGGGACGACTGTGAAGATTCCACGTCGTCGTCACGCCCTTGTTGATAATAAACCCCTTAAAAGTGCAAGGGTTGATTATAGTGATGGCCGTAAATAATTAACCATCTGACAGCGTTCTTCTTAAAGTTATTCCTTGCAGGCGGAATACAGATGTCCACTTTTGTAAGAGATTCTAGCGTTTGTAAAGAACGAGTAATATGCACTGTTCGTAATTATTTTTTACACAATGAAGTAAAACTGTGCAGCATATTAAGCTTCAATTCAGAAATTACACTCAGTAGTTTGACTTCAACAACTCCGAACCACATATCAGAACCAAAAGAACTGCTGTAACAAAAATTCGATCGTATTCTTCAAATCCAAATTACAAGCAGTGCGCCGTATTTTCCCTGACACTGAATGATCCATCTCTAATTCAACACCAGATAATACAGAACCTTGGTGTGGCGCTGTGTAAATACATTACGTCAGCAACTGAAGAACACATCTGCTGTGAGGCCACATATTAAATTCACATTTCTTTTTCAGCAGGAGTGCCATGACAACGGTCTATGTACGCGCACGCTGCCTACCCCAGGTACTTTTATCTTCCCGGAATACTGCGTAACGCTGTTACAGAATCTCTTTCTAGAACACTCTTTTACACAGATGAGCACGTAACACATCCCCTGCCTATGGTTCCACGGGTAACCTAGCAATAGTCTTCTATGCTTTCTCCTACATTAATAAGTTTTGCCGGGAGTAAAATTACGAACTGACGGTCGTCATAGGTGAATTGTTACACTCTAGTCTGCGTTACTTAAGACATTCTTCGGCCTACAGATTTTGTTGATTGACAGTTACTTTTTAGCTGTATTTTTAAAAGAGCAAGTTTTAGTTACCTTCTCAATCTCCTTGGATTGCATTGTTTTTTCCTTTGGCGATACATTTGTTTTGAAATTTATGTTAATTTTATCTTAGTAAATGCAAATGCTATCTATATCTTGCTCCAAGGTAATTCGTAGAGCTGTTTGGGCATTGACAAAGTTATTTTTAATGTTCATGACTAATAGATGTACTCGCCCAGCATAAACGAAATAGTTAGTGTTATCAACAGAAATAATTTCTCAACGACGGAAGTAAGATACAAGACTAGTCACGACGAGATGAAGTACGAGTTTCATATTCTTCTTTTGGATCCAGACTTTGGATCGGCTCTGGCTAAGTTAAAGCAACGTAGTTGTGTTGATTTTGTGTTGTAAATTATAAATCAGCACATATTATAAGTGTTCACGTGAAAAATGAAATTAGTTGTGCGTGTACATATTACTGCTAGACAAGCTCAAGTATTGTGGCATGAGTGGGACAGTGCACAAATGGTTTAATTCGTACCTAACTGGAAGAGTGCAGAAAGTTGAAATAAGTAGTTCTCGTAACATGCAAAGATCAGCACTTTCCTCAAACTGGGGAACTATCAAGAATGGGGTTCCACAAGGGTCAGTCTTGGGTCCTTTGTTGTTCTTATTATATATTAATGACTTGCCATTCTATATTCATGAAGAGGCAAAGTTAGTTCTCTTTGCTGATGATACAAGTATAGTAATCACACCTGACAAACAAGAGTTAGCTGATGAAATTGTCAATACTGTCTTTCAGAAAATTACTAAGTGGTTCCTTGTAAACGGACTCTCACTGAATTTTGATAAGACACAGTACATACAGTTCGGTACAGTGAATGGTATGACGCCATTAATAAATATAGACCTTAATCAGAAGCATATAGCTAAGGTAGAATATTGCAAATTTTTAGGTGTGTCCATTGATGAGAGATTAAATTGGAAGAAACACATTGATGATCTGCTGAAACGTTTGAGTTCAGCTACTTTTGCAATAAGGGTCATTGCAAATTTTGGTGATAAACATCTTAGTAAATTAGCTTACTACGCCTATTTTCACTCATTGCTTTCATATGGCATCATATTTTGGGGTAATTCATCACTGAGGAATAAAGTATTTATTGCACAAAAGCGTGTAATCAGAATAATAGCTGGAGTCCACCCAAGATCATCCTGCAGACATTTATTTAAGGATCTAGGGATATTCACAGTAGCTTCTCAGTATATATACTCTCTTATGAAATTTGTTATTAACAACCAAACCCAATTCAAAAGTAATAGCAGTTTGCATAACTACAATACTAGGAGAATGGATGATCTTCACTATTCAAGATTAAATCTAACTTTGGCACAGAAAGGGGTGAATTATACTGGCACTAAAGTCTTTGGTCACTTACCAAATAGTATCAAAAGTCTGACAGATAACCAACAAGTATTTAAGAAGAAATTAAAAGAATTTCTGAATGACAACTCCTTCTACTCCATAGAGGAATTTTTAGATATAAATTAAGAAAAAAAACAAAAAAAATATTAAAAAAATAAAAATAAAAAATAAAGAAAAACAAAAAACACAATAAAATAAAGTTGTTATATTAACTTAAGTATGTTGTTAAATTAACCTAATTATGTCATGTATTGGAAAATTCGACTCGTTCCACATCATTACGAAATATCGTATTCATGATCCATGGAACTAGTATTAATCTAATCTAATCTAATCTAATCTAATCTAATCTAACTACACCTCCGTTCCGAAAAGTACATTCAGCTATGCTCAATAAAGAAATATTTTTCGATATTATGGAGTGGGTGGTATATACACCGAAGAACCAAAGATACTGGTACAACTGCGTAATATCGTGTAGGTCACCAACGAGTACGCAGAAGTGGCACAACACGACTTGGCATGGACTCGATTAATGTCTGAAGTAGTGCTAGAGGGAACTAAGACAATGAATCCGGCAGGGATGTCTATAAATCCGTAAGTGTAAGAGGGAGTGGAGATCCCTCCGAACAGCACGTTGCAAGGCATACCAGATATGCTCAATAATGTTTATGTCTGAGGAATTTGGTGGCCATCGGAAGTGTTTAATCACGGAAGAATGTTCCTGGAGCCACTCTGTAGCAATTCTGGACGTGTGGGATGTCGCATTGTCCTGCTGGAATTTCCCAAGTCCGTCTGAATAAACAATGGACGTGATTGGATGCAGGCGATCGTACAGGATGCTTACGTACGTCTCACCTGTCAGTCGTATCTACAAGTATGAAGGGTCCCATATCATTCAAAATGCACACGCCCCGAACCATTACAGATCCTTCTCAGCTTGAACAGTCCTCTGCTGACATGCAGTGTCCATGGATTCATGAGTTTGTCTCCATACCCGTACATGTCCTTCCGCTCGATACAATTTGAAACGAGACTCGTCCGAAAAGACAACATGTTTCCAGTCATCAACAGTCGAATGTCGCTATTGACGGGCCCAGGCGAGGCGTAAAGCTTTGTGTCGTGCAGTCATCAAGGGTACACGAGTGGGTCTTCGGCTCCGAAAGCCCATATCGATGATGTTTCGTTGAATGGTTCACACGCTGACACTTGCTGATGGCCCAGCATTGAAATCTGCAACAGTGTGTCAAAGGGTTGCACTTCTGTCACGTTGCACGATTCTCTTCAGTAATCGTTGGTCCCGTTCTTGCAGGATCATTTTACGGCAGCAGCGATGTCGGAAATTTGATGTTTTACCGGATTCCTGATACGGTACACTTGTGCAATGGTCGTACTGGAAAATCCCTATTTCATCGGTACCTCGGATATGTTGTGTCCCATCCCTCGTGCACCGACTATAACACCACATTCACTCATTTAAATCTTGATAACCTGCTACTGAAGCAACAGTAACCGAACTAACAACTACGGCAAACACTTGTTGGTCTTATAAAGGCGTTGCCAACCGCAGCGTCGTATTATGCCAGTTTACATATCTCTGTATTTGAATACGCTTGCCTATGCCAGTTTCTTTGGTGCTTCAGTGTATATGTACAATTTTCACAAATGTACGATCTGCTGCAACTATTACTTCATTACATCAGGAATCAATACTCTAGAAACAAAAGAGAAATTAACAGATATATGATGGGAACTGATCAGTCTAGTAATGATGTCTTTTGTATTACTTCACTTCAAACACAATGAAGAAATAAGAGAGGGAAGGAATTACGACTTTGCTCAGCTCTACGATTATAGCTCTGAATTGGTAAAACATTAGTTTTGTGTGTAGTAAGGGCATTCTTTCGTTGGTCCGGCATCCCATAGGTGTCCAAGAGAGCGCATTTTTTTCAATTCCCTCCTCATATGAACAGCCCTGAAGCGAGGGCATGTCTCAGTTTTCCTGCGCATGAGGCTGGCAACACCTTCGACAATCGTGAGGTGGTGTTGCCTGCCTCAGGGGCTAGAGCTAAATGGTTCAAATGGCTCTGAGCACTATGGGACTTAACGTCTTAGGTCATCAGTCCCCAAGAACTTAGAAGTACTTAAACCTAACTAACCTAAGGACATCACACACATCCATGCCCGACCCAGGATTGGAACCTGCGACCGTAGCGGTCGCGCGGTTCCAGACTGAAGCGCCTTTAACCGTTTGGCCACACCGGCCGGCGGCTAGAGCTACCGTGAGGCTGAATGGATTAAGACGTACATCTACAACGCGCTAAACTAAAGTCCGCTGGTGGCTCCGAGCATGTTGCCGAGTTGCTGAGGGAGGTGAAAGGAGGGAGGGGGGGGGGGGGAGTGGGTCGTAGAGACCCTTTCTCATCCTATTCACGCACATGTCAATATTGTACAGTCCTACTCTCCTTTGATCACGTCACTGGAGGACTGAAAAAGTATGAACACCCTTGGCTCCATCGCACCATATTCACATTTGGTCGAAGGAGTTTGAACGGTTGTTAAGGGTTTTAATCTGTACAGCAGAGTTAAGCTGGGTCACTCTACACTCCAAACGCCTTATATCACGTTCAGTGGGGTTGCAGCCCCACCATGTCCTTAGAGTTGGGTTGAAACGCCCAAGGGGTTGCAACAATCTCGAACATTGTCAGGAATATCGTCCTGTAGCAACGCACTGTGAACTTTCGTTTTCGACAGCGAGCACGTTACTCCTCTCAGCAACTTCTGCGTCTTCTTTCCGCTTTGGTGACAGCTTTCTGTCTGAAGCGTCGCCGCCCAGGGGAGTGACGTCAAAGGTCTCCACACTTTTGCACCATTACAGAGGAAGACTATGGTCACCTTCGTGCCAAATTTCAAACTCACCCCTCTCAATGTGAGACAATTATGGGGTTCCGAAAAAGTGAACCTTAAATTTTGTTGTGCATTGTAGTTTCACCACCCTAGCTTGTACCAGAAAGGATAGAGGGTAAATCTAGAACTAATAGAGTTTCAGCATACTCTACCCTCATCTGCATTATTATTACTGGATGCCATTTCATATCAGCTTCTAGGTACTGATTTACTCCAAACTACACCAAGCTTCGAATTTTTGCCAATTTGAGAGAACTGAAGAGTGATCCGTTTAATTTTTAAAAACCATTTAACAGCCAACATAACGTAAAATATTTTTATTGAAGACAACCGGTCTCAATAGACTACACTGTCATCTTCTGGTCTTAAAATCTTTTGTTGTAAAATATGTTCATTTTAGGCTCACCTCGCGCATAAGTTGTCAAGTGGATAGAAACAGCACATTATAAAACGTTTGTCATCGCTAAAATATTTAAAAACATTCAGCTCATCATACAAACACGGTACACGATAGTACAACTGTTTACATATGTTGGACATACTCTAAACAGTGAGAATCCAAGTGGAGCTGCAACACGCCGTATGCAGTCACTTCTGTAGCTGTGCACTGGTACATACAGCACAGCTGTCAACAACGTTACTGCACTGGCAGACCACACGAGATTTGCAGCACGATGCGCACAAGGGCTGTGTGGAGGAATGTACTGCATGCGCAAATCTTCCATCCGCAGTACATAGAGGGCTAAAGGGTTCCATACCATCCGTATTCAAACACCAGAACTAATCAGCACAAACCATCACAACCGTTTCTTGTCAGACTTTTCTCCAGGGCGCAAGTCGTACGTTTCCAGATATGGGTTCCTTCTTGAAAACCGACCAGTTTGCCTCCGAACACATGATAAACGTTGTTGGTGTTTTTTTGGAACACTCGGATATTCTTTAACCGCTGATGCGACACGTGGTCAATTTCTTGTATTTATTGTTGTCTTTCTGCAATGAACTTCGCAAATTTCTCTATTTTGGTGCAGCAAAAACTTTAAAAAATAAACTAGGGCTTAAAAAACGCTTACTTTGTTCCTTTGGAATAAATAATATATTTTTGGCGTGGCAACTACCATTCCCAGCTCATCGGTGTTGACCCTTCAACTGTTTTGGGTATACCTTACTTTTGTCTTATGGTAATTGGTTTTCAGATATTCTTCATTCTTAAAATATCAATTTTTTCCATTCGTTGCTTATATTGACTTATTTTAGAATAGTAAGTCTTCACATTTTTCAGCTTAGGATTCTGCTAAAACTGACGATTTGTTGGTACAGAATAGCCGTGTGGTTAGTCTATCTGAACTATCCAAATTCCTGGGTGTGCAGATAGATGGTAAGCTGTCATGGAAACCCTATGGTTAGGTAGGATCTTGTTCCGAAGCTGAATACTGCTATATTTACCGTTGGAGCAGTGTCTCCAGTAAGTGACAGTCCAACACGAAATGTAGCCTGCATAGATTATTTTCATTGGCTTACGACACAGAAAATAATGCTCTGAGATAACTGGGACTTCGAGTAATATTTGGTGCAAGATCGCGAACGTCTTGTCGACCCATGTTCTGCAGCCTGCGAACTGTGAAGTTGGCCTCTCAGTATACATTTTAGTATTTGTCGTTTGTTGTTAACAATACGAGCTTAAATACCGAGAATTATCATTTTCACTCAATTAATACCAGAAACATATGTAATCTGCATTTGTATCGTACCTCCTTGATTTGTATACAGAAATGTGTTCAATACTCTGTTGCATTCGTTTTCAGTAATTTACGAAAGGACTTAAAGAGTCTAAACAGTAATTTTTGCACTTTTAAGACTAAATTGAATAATTTACTAGTAACTAACGTGCAATATCGTTGATTAAGCTAATATATACAGGACGGAGTTGTACATAGAGAACAGTGTATATTACTTGATTTATTATTTGTTTGTTTGCTACTATTTACAAATGACCTGCCATCTTGTTACTAAGAACGTCGTATTTTCACAATACGATACTGTACATGCACAGAATGTGAAATTTAGTTGTTTCTTATTTTAAATAATAATTAATAATAGTAAAGCTCTAAATACTTATTGACTTAAGAATAATTAAGAAAAGAAAATCTTAAAATTAATGATTTATGAATAGAAGATAGGTATATACGAAGAAAGAGAAGAAATTATGAGATATTATAACCTTAATACGTATTATATGCTGGAAATTTTTATCTAAAATAAACAAGATTCTTGTATTTAAGATGGACAGATAAAAGATACTAAACATTTATGAAATTAGTAAGTTTTGGAAAACGAAATATAAACCATAACCACATTTTTAAGAAGAATAAAAACAGGAAAGGTGATAGTGGAAGAATGTCTCTTCACCAAATGTGTATTAGATCTGAGCGTCTCGGAATTCTCCATCAGGCCGCCGACCACTAATCATATCTCTTCATCTAAATCTAACACTACTCTAGATTTCTTAATAACTAAATCTTAACCTCTGTTAATTTTCTCTACAGTATGTTGTCAGTATGTTCATTCTCTGCTTGGATGCAGAGTTGTTGAGATGTATGTATATTTTGATAGAAAAAGCTATTGTGTTGTTAAATGAAACAACAAGTTCACTGTTACCAGTCACCGTTATTGTGTTGTTTATTTAGGTATTTCTCCATTTTCATTTACGGTGATGTCGGGATCACTATCATCACCTGCTTTCATGTCGGAATCACTGCTGTTTTGCACCCTGTATATTCCTTCCTGTCAGTGGGTGTGATTAACGTGGTCCATTGTTCTTTGCCTCTGAGTATTTTGTGTATGGCTTCTCTGTTAGAAATAAAGCATACGCATGTCACTGGTTTTTTTTTTTTAATTCAACCTCTAAGGGGACGAAATAGGGGCTGAAACATTTCATAAGAATATTTCATTGTGAAAGTATTTTTAAAGATAAATCTTTGAAAATTGTTATTTAGCTTCTCTGTTAAGGATAAAAGAATACATGTTCCACTGTTGTTTTTGATATTCAACCCCGAAGCAGGTGAAACAGGGTCAGACTGATTCACTGAATCATTTTCATCCAGCTGAAACCGCTAAGGACAGGAAACTTCAGGTTTGAAGACGGTGTGGATCTCATACTGCAGACGTCGCTTAAGAAGAGATTATCGGCAGTTCCACATCCAAAAGAATGAAATAGAGGATGAAAGGCTTTTCGTGTGTCACCATTAAAGGATTTTTGAAGCTAGATGTACGAAAAATGGTATTTGGCTTCTGAGACAGAAAAAAAATAGGTTTCAGATTTTTTTGAAATTGATCCGCTAAGGGGGTAAAGTAGTGAGTAAAAGCTTTTTTTTATAATAAATACTTACTAAAGAACTACTAAAGAATTTTTAAGACTACATGTATGACGACTGATATTTGACTTCTCGGTTACAAATAAATAATATGTGTTTCAGTGTTTCTGGAAATTCTTTCTCTAAGAGAATGCAATACGGGATGAAAACTTTTAAAAGAATATTTCGTTACATTAAAAAAATTTAAAGCAAAATTTTTGATTATTAATATTTTACTTCTCGGTTATATAAAAAGAAATATTTGTTAGGGGATGAACGTTACTATGGAAATATCTCCGTAAGAACGTAAAAGGCATAATTAACAAACATTCTACTCCAGCTACTAGAATCGCTTTTTTGGCCACAAGGACATCGGCAAAAGCCCATGCTTATATGGCTTTCCTTAGCATGAAAAGATGAGAAGGTGTTGAAGTTTGTGAGCAACATAAAAATTCGATCAAATACAAGAAAACGGAAAAAATTCCCTGCAGGCCATACAGTCTACACGAGCGAACTTTTACACACTGCAATTGTTTCTATCACCGAACACGTACTTCGCTTGATGAAAATATACGATAACATTGGTTTATCGTAACAGTTTCGGTTTATTGTGCATATGACCAGCTCAAACCAAGTTTTTTCAGAGCTGTTTTCCTCGTTATACTCGACTCAGAAACACTAAGAAAATTCTGCTATTGAGATGATATTTCTTTGAGATCAAATAAGAAAGCCCACATTTTGGCGACAATCACCAGTAGTCGGGTTGAGAGTTACAAGCTGAAACTATCGTTTAACGACGTTTCTTGAAGAGGGTAGACGTTTAACCATAGTTAGCATGTGCTACATCCATTCTATACAGAAACGCTTTCTTTAGCTCACAGGTCAGGAAAAGGCCACAAACCTTGTATACTGTGTCATGAGAGGTAACCTCGGTAATTCGGTATCATACCAGACGCATTCCCCTCACTCGAAAGTACAATGTGGGTAGGCCAGTGTTGCCTATAGCCTAATGTGAGTGGCCCCGATAACATTGAGCTAGTGTGTTGTTCATGGAGGGGACTTAGTTTGGTCTTGTGATCACTCACATAGCCGAACTGTGTCTCATTCTTGAACTAGACATTAGCCAAATTCTCATAGGCCAGTTGACCGTTTATTCTTTGGCCATCCTCTGGGGGCGCGTTACAGTATTGAAAAAGTTGCCGAAAACGCCAGATGTGGTGGCGGCAGCACACTCGTAGCGGACACTATCACGTCTGAAGCTGACACGATATTCTGTGTGTTTTATAAGGGTTCTGTGACGGTTGTAACATTTACGATGACGTACTGCCACGATAAGCGATGTGTATTCACGATGCACACAAATCTGATGGACGATATTGATTGACCAGACTTGATGACTTGATCGATGAGTACATGTAAAATGAGGACACTGCGCATCTAAATTGTCTAGTCCGCTCTTCCATAGGCAAACTGAACAGCAGTGGGAGGGTTTAGAGCTAGACTCTTCCACAATGTAGGGGACTGTATATTGCCACAGAAGAGCGTCACAACGCTTTACGGATGCCATCAGTAGAGGATCGCCCCACAAGGTAAGATCACCTACGGCTCATTGCACTTTTGCCTTACATCCGAATATTGTGCCACCTTTTACTGCACCCATTATCGTCGTGGCTAATGTCGTTCCGTGCACCTAAAAGATCCATTTGTAGCTTTACTGTCTAATGATAAGATCTACGTACAGAAAACTGGTCCAAGTATAGGGTGAATCTAAATTTTCTATGTGTGAGGTCTCTCGTCGTCATCAGGAACTTCTTGCTGTTTGAGAACCGTCGATATTGTTAGCAGCTTCGATTCCTTACAGTGCTCATTGATGGCCACCACATTTTTTAAAAAAAAAACAGTCTGAAGGTGCCTAAATCCTTTCACCAAGGGCGGTACCTCAGTGGTCAGCACACTAAACATGCTTCCGGCACGTCTAAAGTTCCAATCCATGTTCGGCCATACAGATGTCTATTTCCCGAGATTTCTCTAAATATCTCAAGGAACTTTTGTGGCGGTTTCTTTGAAGTGGGCAAAGGCGATTTCGTTCCTCATAGTTTCGTAATTCAAGCTAGTGCTACGCCTCTAACTGGCGCGCTGTCGACAGGACGTTACACTAATGTTCCTCTCTGCCTTTTAGGTGCAAAAAATAGCGTATATTCAAGAACTTGGTGCAATGTACGTTAATTCTCATTACGAAATGGGAGAGAAACTGAAATCATTGTCATTATGGGAGATACAAACATGTTTCGTGTTGCCGTGAGTAGATTCCAAGTAACGTGAGTTGTGATTTCCGAACTGAGCACGTGTGCCAGGGGTTAGGAAGCATTAAGCACGCACTTGACCCTATACAGTGCTTTAAAAATGAGAGGCTATTATGCTAAAAACGTTAATTAGTTCTCTTATCTAGTCGTGTGCTGTGGAGATCAGGGTCACATTTTCAAGCAGGTCCCTGATTGGAATATGAAGGATAGGAGGAAAACTGCGGTTTATCATTCCGTGGACAACAATATCGTCATAGACCACCAGTTTGATATAAGCGAGGCTGAGGAATAAATTCTAATTTGTCGTTATCAAAGAAACAACCGTATATTCAGTATCAAGGAAACTTCAGTCTGGATGGCTGGACAGTGGTTTGAATCACGCTCCTCGGAAATCAGAGAGCTGTGTGTGTCGCAACCACTGCAGACGTTTGTCGATGGGGTTTTTGGAACTCCTATAATCCCTTTCCCGCAGTAGTTCAGAAAGTTGTAACGTTACTCGTATGTAGACGAGCTAATGGGCCGCCCAGAAACTGGTACCAGCTAAGGTGAATTTGTTGCGTGACTGGACGCTAGCGGCCTACGGCACAGGGCGCACCATGGCCAGCACGGCTAGTTGACAATTTCCGGTCATCCAGATGCAGAGGCAAAGAGCACGTCGCCGGAAACGGGTAAACCCCAGAGTTGGGAATTTGGACGACTGATGCTCGCATTGCCTTTATGCGTAATAGGCTCCAGGAAAATGGTAGAGTGTCAGACACTCTTAAAGGTTCCTAAGTTACAGACCTATAAGATTCGTCAATAACTCACATCAAATATTAAAGCAAATCTGAACAAATTTGCGAACGCAGAAAAAGAGGGTGCAACCAGAGACACTACAACGTTGCAATATCTTGAAATCTACGGGAGTTAATATCTCACGACAAATAAACGTTTTCACACTAACTCTCTGAATTAACAACTTTTAATCGCTTCATGCGATTTCAACAAAAATCTCAGATGACAGCATTGCACGGTAGCTATCATCTCTGAAAGCTACGTATCTCTACCTACTTTATTTCTTGATTAATTATGTCTTTTATATCTTTTTTATTACGGATATGTTAGTCAGTAAATCCTATTCTCTACATTTACGAGGAAAATGAATACAGCATTGATACCTTATATTTTGTCATAATTGTGTATTTTTGTTTACTGAACAGTTTAGTATTTTGCCAGTCACTTTATTTAAATTTTGATCGCAAGTGCTATTTAAAAACTGTGCTAATTTAAAATTGGTCAGTCGTTTGTGTTAGCGGGCACCACAACTGGAAAGGGAAGCAGAAGATGCTTCTGTTAAGATGGTATAAAGAATAGTTTAAATAATATTTGGCGATGGAAATGAAATGAGCGTTTGGCGTCATTGGCCGGGAGATCCCTTGCGGGAAAGGTCCGGCCGCCTTGGTGCTGGTCCTATTACATTCGACGCCACATTGGGCAACCTGCGCGCTGGATGTGGATGAAATGATGATGAAGACTACACAACACCCAGTCCCTGAACGGATGAAATCTCCGACCCATCCGGGAATCAAACCCGGGCCCGTAGGACGGCAATCAATCACGCTGACCACTCACCTATCTGGGCGGCCATATTTCGGGATAATCTGCAGTCATTTAACGTGAGCGCACTTACTTAAAAATACTGGTTTATTTATTTATAGACAGACTTGTATTTATAATTATCATAAATTATGTGAGTGTTACAGCATGTTTATAGCATTTCTTTATTTAAATATTATTTAACACATTAGTTTAGTCTGGCATGTGGTGATGTTGAATCAAATCATACCTGTAGAGCTTGCGATAGATGTCTTTTTGGTGGTAGTGGCCTTCACCGGATGAGCGCTGGACAGTTGCGGGACACTGCTGGAGTCAAGTGGATTCGGGGAGGTAACCGAGTGATGCGTTTGTAACACCGAAAATGCACATAAAATACTTTCTGCACCATCCAAAATATTTCTCTTTTAATATCTGTTGACAACTTGTACAGTACTTCTAATCCTGAATCTGTAAGCTTTATGACGGAACTATGTTAAATAAGTAATGGATATAACAGTGTATTTATATGTGAATGGAATGTATATTATTGATTGAAATCATAATGTAAACATTGTAAACTGCTGGGTTGTAGCCAAGAGAACCTTATGTAATGTATGGATAGCAACGACGAAATGGCAGTAGCTGTGCCGTTTATTATCTTTGCGTATGGAGAGTTTCTGTCGCGCTGCGAGCAGAGAGGATGCAGAGCAACTTGAGTCGTGAAAGAGTAAGGAAATATTTTTGGGCGCTCCCGCCGATCGCGCCAGTGTAGGCGCCCTATTTCATTAACCCGTGAGCATTGAGAGCACGGAAGGAGTGAACAGGCGGAGGAAGCTGCAATTCCAGCTATTGCCTGGCTCTGAAGACCACTCATGGTTCTCAACCAGCAGCAGCAACAGCAGCAGCTCAGCATCGGCTATATTCTTTGTCTTGCGCACAGGCACAACATTGTAACAGTGTTAAATGACAAATTAAAACTAATATTGCACAGACGATACTGAGTTTTATTTCTTTCACAAAGTTTGATTAACTTTCATTAATAATAACCTGCAATAGTTAAAACTTGTAGGACACCTGTGTTGTCATTGTCCTCAGCCATTTTTGCCAAGCAGTGTCCCTTTCCTTTCCATGCAATCATCGAGTGTCTTAAAAATATGAAAACTGATTAACTATTTACTGCCAGTTTAGTTTATTTGCTAATGGCAAGTTTCAGTCTAAATTTTGCTGCCTCAGTAACTGTTCATTCTTGTAGTGCATAACAGAGGCTTAACGGATTTCCTATTTTCAGTATTAGCTTCATCCACTTAAAGTGACGTAAAAGTTCTCCGGAAAAACTAATAACCAAAGATACAGAACGAATTAAGAGCAAGCTATTTTATTTATTCTGTATTTAGCTTAGCGATTGACTTCTGCTGCATTGATACGTATCTTATTATTCTTATGTTAAAAGTAAATCAGTTGATCATTCGGTTAAATTCAGTTCAGTCTTTCAGTAATTAAATGTAAATTGCTTTCCTTGCTCCAAATTTTGGATTACGTTACGCTAAGGTTACCGAAACTCATTTTTTTGCGTAGCAAAGTTAAAGTTAAAACCAGTCACTTATTTAACAACAGAATAAGTAATAGCAAACTCAGCGCTTTCTGATTAATTTATTTTATCGTGAACTGCTGTGTTGTGGATAAGAGTGACAATCTTCTGTTCCACGCCAGCGATTATTTTCTTAATTTTCTTTGCCATTACCTTACTTAAGATTCTGGATATTTATTGCCCTAGTGGGCTGGCGATAGTTTAATTATCCATTTATTGCTAATCAGTATTTTTCTCGGTATTTTTGTATTAAAAGTATTACATGGTACCGTTTCCTCCTGTGTGGCTCCTGAGCGATTGCATTATATTCTACCTATTTCAAAATTATTATCACCATTTAGATTAGGTTTAGAATAGATTCTTCCTTCAGAAGGGTCTGTTGTACATTTTCATCCAACCAACCGATATTACTTACCCTCGGTAATGAGAGCCTTTCTCACTGTAAAATTTCTTTAGGCTTATGTGATCACGGTCATTTGCGAGGGCGTTTGAAAACTCCATGCAAAGTCCGAGAGATGGCACCACCGGCGCGTATCGAGGTCATGTTTAGTTAGTAGCATCTTTGGAAAGAACGCACACCAAGTTTCAGCCATATTGGTCTATTTTTTGGGTTTGGCATTCGTGTGAATCAAGGAAGTCGAGTGATTGTCAAAAAATGGACGAAAAAGAACTTCGTGTGGTGATTAAACATTACTTTATGAAAGACAAAATGCCTTGTGAGACTAAAGAGAAGCTTTATATACGTTATGGTGACTGTGCATCTTCGATTAGAACAGTTTATAAGTGGTTTCAAAATTTTCGAAGAGGTCATATGGGCACAAGAGATGCTCATCATTCTTTACGCCCTGTGAAGGTTACGACTCCAGAAATCATTGATAAAATCCATGATATGGTGCTGGATGACAGAAGAGTTAAGGTGCGTGAGATTGCTAGTGCTGTGGGCATCTAGAATGAACGGGTACATAATATTTTGCATAAACGTTTAGACATGAGAAAGCTATCTGCAAGATGTGTTCTGCGATTGCTCACACTTCACCAAAAACGGAATCGTGTGAAGTGTTGAAAGGATGGTTTGCAGATATTCAGGAAGAATCCACATGACTTTAAGCATCGTTTCGTCACTGTGGATGAAACATGGATGCATTACTATACTCCTGAGACCAAACAACAATCTAAACAATGGGCTGACAAGGCAGAATCTGCACTAAAAAAGGGGAAGACCATCCCTTCGGCCGGAAAGGTTATGGCGACTATCTTTTAGGATTCGCAAGGGATAAGCCTCATCGACTATCTGGGAAAGGGTAAAACGATTACAGAAGCATATTATTCATCGTTATTGGACCGTCTGAAAACCGAGCTGCAAGAAAAACGCCAATGATTAGACTGCAAAAAAGTTCTTTTCCATCACGACTATGCACCAGCACACACCTCAGTAGTTGTGGTCGCAAAATTTATGGAAATAGGATTCTAACTCTTTTCACATCCCCCCTATTCTCTAGACGTGGCTCCCTCGGACTACTGTTTGTTCCCCAATTCGAAGAAATGGCCGGCAGGAGAAAGATTTTATTCAAACGAGCAGGTGATTGCAGCAACTAATAGCTAATTTGCAGACTTGGACAATTCCTATTATTCGGAAGGGATCAACAAATTAGAACAGCGTTGGACAAAGTGTGTAAGTCTAAAAGGAGACTATTTCGAAAAATAGAAAAGGTTTACCGCAAACACATAGGTAGTTTTTTATTTTTGCGCGGACTTTTGAAACGCCCCTCGTATATCGCAGTCCAGTGGGTTGATTAGGAAGGGGGAGGTTAAAAGCTCAAGAGAGCGATTCTGGATACTTGGTGGCGAGTTGTGGAGGAAGTCAGACCTGTCTAGAGCAACGTGCCCAGTGCAGTCGTACAGATGACTGCTTCTGAGCGGTAAACGGCCGCTACAATACACGTAACTTTTGAAGGGACTTACAATTCGAGAGGTCAGAATGTGTCCAGAGAGGATTTTAACTTTTTTCTCTTGTAATACGGAACTGAGCATAGACGAAGTATGAGTTATTATTCTTTCTATCACGTGTGTTAATTTGTGAGTCATCATGTTGAGCTCTGAACTATTTTGAGTTGGTGAATATTTTGTGTATTGTGATCACGAAATCGACTTAGTTTTCGCGAGTGTTTGATGACTATTTAGTTTGGGGATTTTACTACCTTCCACGTAACGCTCTCAACGTAACTTTACTGCACTTGATAAGGGAAATTTCTGTTTGTATTTTGACTGAATACCATAAAGCCACTTCCCGTTTATTTGAAATGTCCTTTCTTGAATAAACAGAACCCTTTTTTATTAAGTTACTTGTTTATTTTTTATTTCTTATTTCTACGTGTTTTATTAACTCGCTATTCCAGTCTATGTATAGACTATATGACTGCAGTATCACAGCTACAGGTTACTATTTACAGAGAATTAGCTGTGGGGTATGAAAGCAGATGAGCGCGGCTCGACCCTACAGCTTCATCGAGCTATTCTTTTTAATCAGAACCGTGCACTGCCCCAGTACCTGAAGTACGAGTAACCGCAAGTAAAGATGCGACTGGTGGGCTCGTAAGGACTGCTGTTAGGAAGAGCAGCCGACAGTTACTGTCGCAAAGTCAGACTGATATTAGTACAGAGTTGTTGAGTGTGAAGGTAAACTCTGAAGCAGAGTGAAGCACTCAGTATAGGACTATACATCTTGATCGAGGTTTATGCAAGGGAACAAAGAGTACCATAATTCATTATTCGCCTTGGAACGTACGCTCTCGATATTTCAGAGTAGGGTGTAAGCTTTCCCTTTGGCGACTTACATTAGGAGTTGTTCAGACTAACTGCTACCCTCCCACATCGACTAAAGAAATCCCTGCCTAATCTACCACTTTTCGCTTGATTTTCCTCTGTCTCTTTAATTTCATTCGAAAATGGAACAAGAATCACACACAACGCTAAAGAACCTGTGTCGGGTGAGTTTTATTAAATGACCACCTTTGAATTACGAATTACGTTTCCTTATAACTCTTTCAAAATACGAGTTGCTCAGCCTAACAAGTGCAGTCCACCCAACTACGCGTGTTGTATATAGTCGGCTCGCTTTCGGCTGCCCCAGGTGAATACCTCAAGTCTATGGTGGTTGCATGTGATTCCAGTAATTGGTCGTCGACAATGTTATCACAAAACACGCGATCTTTGCACCTACTTTTGTGAAGAACATAACATTTTAGTTGTTGTGTTTGGAAACTTGTTGACTTAACACATGATAGGGCGCTTGAAGCCCACGACTAAGGATGCAAACGTGATTACTGTATGTAATTTGTATACCAGATATGTTTCAGAGATAGCCTGTTCACGTTGAATTTCTGGATATAGCACGCACAGAATGATGATGTAAACGAATTTTCTCATCTGCCCCGTTTCCTGGCACTGTCTCACAGCAGCGCAAAATTATATATTACAAAATCAGGAAATATTCAACACATCGAGTTATGTACCTCTGCATCTCACATTTGAGGCACAGATTCAGGCATTAGAAGTAGTATGAGCGGCTATAATTGAATCGCAATAAGAATTAATGATTGAAAGCAGAAATCTGGGCAAGGTGTGTCATTTTTTGGCCAGTATGACAGGATGGGGTAATCGCACCCATACACACTTTTCTGTTATGAAGCTCTGACTGCTCCAGGAGACGAACCACGAGTATATGGAGGTCGCAAAAATAAATTTCAATCACAGTAAACAATCTCTTATTTTAAAAACAGTCGTACTACTTTTAATGGTATACGGGACGCCCTATGCTTACAATGTTAAATTGAGTTAAAAGTTAGGAACATTTTCTCATTTGTTATTTGGACGATACTCTTGATTTTTTTCACAGTACGCAGAGATATGTTCTGCTTTTACGCTGAATTATTAATTTTGAAAAAATAATGTATAGTTTTTCAGATATTTTATTTTTTGTAAATGTTTAAAAAAGTTATACAATTTAACAAGTATTTTAAAATTTACATCCATTAATACAAAATAATTCCACGTATCTTTTAATTCAGATATATTAGAAGGTCTTAAGGAACAACTACAGAAAATTTCCTCTTTCTACTATAAATAGACCCTGAGAAAATGTACCTTATACACAAAAAATCTAAAGTTACGGGAAATTAGCTTCAAAGTTTTTACTTCAGTACAAGCCTGCTCCATAGCTTGTATCATCAGAATCGTCCAACAGCTTCCTCTTGATGGCTCTGCTATGCTGTCTAGCCATCTTTGAATATACTTTTATGGCATTATCTGAAGACCAGAGCCGTTCCTTGTCCAAACAAAGCATAGCTGCGGCAGTTCGTAGTCCCACACAGAGCCCCAACTTCTGCAGAACTTTTCACTTTGTTATATTGCCCTGATTGAATGATGAAATAGCATCATAAACGCCATAGTGAAGTGTGTTTATACCCACAAACACAGTTTTAGGTAGTCTATTCCATATCACATGGTTCACACACTCATTTGGATTTTGAGTCCGGCCATGAATACATTTGTTTAGTAGACTAATATCTGCGAGGTCTCGGAATATTGGTTTTATTTCATCCATTATGGCAGGTGGCAGGTGATGAGGGTGATTGTATTGTTTCTTAGTTACCTTGCCTCTGTTGTACTTGCACCAACTATCGTCTCCTTTTGGACATAGCCCATGTTGGGGATTCTCATTGTTTGAAGCTGTATGAAAAAACAGAGCCCAGACTGCACTTCTCATTAATTCTACATCTGCTGTATTCTGTCTTATTGCTAGGCTATAGCACTTCTGAATATGATCTATTGTAGCATCTGTCAGTCTATTTTTCCCATCTAAAGTTTTTCCATCGCTCAATTTCTTGCCTTTCATGCTAGCCTTGAGCCGTCGAAGTTTTGATACCATCCTTTTCTAAACATGGCCAACACACTCCAGTTTGGAAATTTTCACATCGTTACCATAGGGTCTCAGTTCCTCAATTTCTTTGAAAGCCTTTGAGTCACCATCTCCAAGATAATTTATGTATCTAACGTTGTACCATTTTACTGAGCGTTGATAAATACTTCTTACACCAGCAACTTCCATACCACCACTTGACCCATAGTAATTTGCCATGCACTCCTCTTCGTGTTTAGTTTTCATTTTCTCCTTGCATCTGCAATGCTTGGAAAGTATTGCCACATCAACTACCTTACCAGTGTCCACACTTGTAGCTGTTACTACACCATTCAGAGATGTGTGGCCTCTCTTCTGCTAGCTTCCATAAAAAGCTATGGACAAGTCTCTGCTATTATTATTTTCAACAACTGCTTCCTCAACAGCATCTTTCATGTTTTCCTGTGCCACATCTTCTACAGCAGAGCCTATTGCAATTATGTGTTTGCTAAATTTTGAAGGTGGAGGAGGGAGGTTCATCACACCACACAACATGGCACCTGCAGCCCTGTCCTTTCCTATACACCGTAGTCCTTAAACCAGTCTAATGTTTATATCGTATAGTTTACCTGTATTTGCAGTAACATGTGAGGAATTGAAGAAAGTAACACTGTCTTTGCAATAACTGCACATCAACTCTAATTCACAAGCAAGTCCTACATGTAAGTTTGTTTTCAATGAAACACTACATTTTCCACATTGTTTGCAGCACACATTGTTCTCCAAAACGTCTGATAATAAAGAGACGTTAATTACCTCATATTTTGTAGTCCCAGCATTTAGTTTCTTGTATTATTCTTCAATTCCAGCTAGTTTTCTTCTTGATGCACTTTCCGGTGTAGTGGCAGCAGCATCACTCAATGTATCACTACCAGTGCTGAGGTTAGTCGCTACTGGGACATCAGATACTGATGAAGATGAATCAGACGAATTTTTAGTACACTTTACTTTCTTGCGCCAATGTACACGCTTTCTAAATACCTTCAGACTAGGTCTTGGCATGTTGAAGGAAAGAAAACTCAATGACTTCTCCACATACGACTTTCACAACAATGACATTGATGTACACACAAAGGAAACAATACAAATGGTGCAGAATCTATTGTCAACTGTCTAGCAGTGTAGCCAACAGAAAAGCTAACTCTCTTGTGCTCAATTATATCTCTGGCAAGGCTGTCTATATCAGGTATATTTCGCGTCACATATACGAGGTGCGGAACATCGTGTGTCGAAATTATTTTAAAAAATTATTTAAAATAGTTCTATTCAAGTCATCCAAATATTTTATACATGGTATTAAATGGGAGAGTCTAAATTTTTCGAAAATGTATTTACCCAAAAATCGATTCTTTCATCGAAGAACTCATTCCGTATACCATTAACTCTTCATGAAACACAGCCACTAATTACGTTATAAGCTGTTTGGCTTTATGATGTCGTCTGTAAAGAATTAGATACCAGGATGCAGTACGATGAAAGCCGTTTCGAAGGACGAGAATGTACTCCACATAGAGCTCAAAATTCGGTAGCGAAAGATATTTTTGTTTACAATGTTTGGCACGAAGTGGGAGAGAGGAGTTAAAGTTGTACTTTTGTGTGCCACCTATTTCGCAGTGTTGTGGTTTTCTAGCATTACTGAAATGATCTGTCTGTCGCTTGAGGAATTTATAACCGTATGTGCCAATGAATTCCCAGCCTCTCACCTTTATTTCCATAGTACACGTAACAACTCTAACAGAACGCTACATTACACATGTAGTCCCTACAGCTACCTTCAAAAGGCAGTACATATCATACATAATACGCTCAATACAGGGGAAAACCTGCCTTAGTACTACAGTAGGCTTAAGCTTCATTATCTCTCTTGACAGAAAAATCGAAGGCCAAATGTCAATTAGAAATACTCCTCATTTTGCTTTCGTTTGGATGATACTACACATCTCAGCGCTGCTATGAGCATTATAAATGGGTGCATAAAAACAACCCCACTGTATTAGCTCCTAACAATTTTCCATGTAGCCCCACCTTTCCTGCGGAAACAGGAAGCTTTCCCATGTAAATGCCCGAAGTTTGGAAACAACTCCACTGCGCTCTAGAAATCACCTCTCTGTGAGAGGCCAAACAACTGGCAGCTACCAATTTCAGCAGGGATATTAAATGATACTACACGCAGTGGTAGTTCCTCCCTCGAAAACTGTGGCCGTATCAGTCCAGCAGAAAGAAGCTAAGGCTGTGAACTTCCACGACAGACATGGGAAAGCCTAAAGAGACACCGTTTGTGTATGAGGAATATGTATACCCAGTCTACAAAAGTGGTGAAAGCTACCCAACCCTAGCTATGATCGTGGGGTTCCAAATCAAACTGTCCAACACATCGCCCAGAGCTGTGGACTAACAAGCTGTTATGGTAGCCTGGCTGACTTTTTCGATGGCTCGCCAATCTGTACGTCCGAATATGAAGATACAAGTCCCACAATTTATCTACTGGATAAAACGGGAATTGTTTGTGCGTCATAATCTCTTTTGCTCCCCTGTCTCTACCAAACTCCTCCTCCTTTTGTGCACCTCCTCCTCTTTCCCCCCCTCTCTATACATGACCCCCCCCCCCCACTGTCTTGTCCATCTTCTCATCCCCCTCACTCACCATCTCCTCCTGCCCCCTCTACCCATCTCCTCCTCTCTACTCTCTATGCCAGGTTCCTCCCACCCGTTTATCCGTCTCCTCTTTCCCCCTCTCTCTGACTTTGATTCTTGTTTATTGATATTACAAATTCAGATTCTGTAGTTTGAATGATTAAAAGAATGTAGTTTAAAATTTGAAGTTAATCGGTCAATAACTTTGCAAGATCTTTGGTAACGTCTCCCATTTGTATATATTACATACTTATTTATATATCATATATATTAAAAAGATGCGTCTGCAGAAACACACACGTAATCGATGCAATGTTATGTAAAAAATTGAAAGCAATCGATTTACTACTTTTCCTGTTTTTCGAGCTAAAATATACGCAGGCTTATTGTTTATGTACAGAGTGATTTAGCTGTCCCTACCGATGTCGTTTTACGCAACCCGCAGAGTTATGGCTGGCATTTATAAACCACACGCAAGAGTTTCATGTTCTCTGACTATCTACGCGTGAAGTGTTAGTCCTACAGAGAAATGAGCAGGACGTTTTTGTAGGATATTTAATGCAGTTAAATTTTGTACTGGGATAGGTTTTCGTTGGAGGCCACGGTTTACGAGTTATTCAAGAGAAACGTACGAAAGTGACGTTCAAACTCACGTCCACCACACACTCATTCCTCATCAGTCACGATTTCTAGTATATTGTTCGTGGCACTCCCTCCTATCACCGTACAAAAATGTCCGACTACACGAAATTTTCCCTATATTTGAACGCTTTTGTTCTTCTTGATGGGCTATTAAGCCACAATCGTAATCTGCTTTTTCGTTAAAATTCTTAATTTAGACGTGCCCTTGGGAGTATTGAACCAAAAACAACTTTTTTAAACATTACACTGAAAGCAATTTGTTGGCAATTCGAACCAAACTTAACGCTTACAAGCAGAGTAGTTTCGTAATCAAAGTGGCTGCCGAATACGACGATGTATTGTTTGTTTTATGATGTTAAAATTTACTGTATTGTTAGATAAAATTTATGCAAACGTCAGTTTTACAATTTGCAGAGGATCAGCTGTGCCGGTGGTGTAGTAAGGCCAGTCAATGAAGATCAAAAATAGTCGAATGTGGGAAACAATTCGTGCTGTCACCAATATTTGTTCAGTGGTAGGAGCAAGTGTCATGAGCAACATACTAGAAATTGTGGCCGGTGGGGCTTGAGTGCGTGAGAGAGGGTTTGTTTGAAGGCCACTTCTGTAAGTTTCTCTTGAATAATTCGAAAACTACGGCCTCTAACGGAAATGTATCCCAGTACAAGATGTAACTACATTAAATTTCCTACAAAAAGGTTCTGTTCATTTTTTCTGTAGGACTAACTGTTTGCACCTAGAGAGCGAGAGAGTATGACAATCTCGCGTAGTTTATGAAGGTCCGGTATAACATTTCGGGTGCCATAAAACGACAGCGATAGAGGCAGGTAAATCACCCGGTATAAAGATTCTTTCACTGATCACATACCAGTGTAAACCACGTGTGTAGTGCCATACGCTAAACTGAGATGACACGTTAGCAACGGGTCATTCATGTTTCGCAACTGTGTGTGTGTGTGTGTGTGTGTGTGTGTGTGTGTGTGTGTGCGCGAGAGAGAGATAACTCTGATATTTGTGCTTGGTTCACAATAACCCAAAATTGACATCCACTGCTCATTATCTCAGTAGTCCAATTAAGGATGCAAACAGACCCTTCTGATCGCATAGCGGGAATCTAATCAAAGGCGTGTGGCATCACAAAGTCATACGGTAAACAACTGCGTCAGTGAATTGTGTCACAATGATTCAGACTGAAGGACAGATAATGCAGCAGCTCTTGGTGTGCCATTCGCATGCATTGCGATGCCATTCTTCCTCTGGCAGTCAGAATTTTATATTGCCTTTCACGCGATCGCCCGGAACGAAAACTTAACAGCCGTTCGTTGTGTAGTGATGGAACTCGCACCCACGGTATCAATCGTTACTCAGTTTCCGGCAGCGGACCGCGCCTGCTGTTACCGAATCCCGTGCTCGCTGATAGAATCCCATTCACTGAAGAATAATAGCGCTGGTTACAAAACAGGCCGGACGCTGGGCGGCGAGCCCGAGGCTTCAATGGGTGTGCGTGTGTTTTGTCAGATACGTCCCCGATATATCAGACGGTACGATACGGGCACTCCGACCACTCCGCGAAGCCCAAGTCCGACCACTCCCCCCCTCTAATCCCGCCCCCACCCCCACAGGCTCCCTCTCAGTTCCATGGGATTCAGTTCCACCCATTCCCTTCTCGCACCAAAACAGCCGAACCTCTCCAGTCGCAGCGCGTCCTGCTTGCTGTACTACAAACCGTGGCGCCACAATGCGGCTGATTGGTCAACTATTTTCGACCAGGCGCGTTAGCACTGCCGGACTCTGTGCAAACACGGAATGGCTATTGGAGGACGCTGTCTTTGTCGGCCGATATTGTTCAAACGCAATGCAGGTTGTGTCAATAGCGGGGACAGAGCGCCTCCCGTGGGCTTTCCGCAATAACACTCACCCACCTCCCCCCCCTGGTCTTCCTCGGCAGAGTACACAGATCTGTCGCCCTCCACCACCTTCCTCTGGCTCTGCCTTCCCCTTCCACCCCCTCACCACCCCCAAACCACCAACTACCACTACTGCCCACAGCGGCTGATCAGTTGAAAATTAAAACGAGAAATGCCGCTACCTCTGGGCCTTCATTTTCCACAAGACCACGGCTGCCGCAGCCCGCGATGTTAATCTGCCTCTGAGTCCGGAAGGCTAAAAAGCTACAGAGCCTGTCCGGTAAGCTTCATTTCGCCAATTACTGGATGCTGTCTGCAAGGGAGGAGTTTCAGATTCTGAGTATAGTTTTGGCGATCGCAGAGTTTCCTGACTGGTCGCACTGACAGCTGTCAGAAGGCAATATAAGGTAATTAAACAGCGTTAAGCTTAAATATTGTAATCTAACAAATAATAGCAAATGACACAATATTTCAGTCATCGATCCACACGAGGCTTTTTTTTAGGGTTTCGTAATTAGATCGAGAAAAACGGAACCCTTATAGAACCAATTTGTTTTCCGATCTCTATCAGTCCGACTGTTCAAAATCCTTTTTCCCAGAATCGGAGTGGCGTAATAAGCATAAATTTATACCACACGTCAAAATCTATGTTCCCTTGGTGACGTAAAAAAAGCGAAGCTTCTACGTCAATGCAGTCAAAACATACGGTGATGTACAGGGTGTTTCAAAAATGACCGGTATATTTGAAACGGCAATACAAACTAAACGAGCAGCGATAGAAATACACCGTTTGTTGCAATATGCTTGGGACAACAGTACATTTTCAGGCAGACAAACTTTCGAAATTACAGTAGTTACAATTTTCAACAACAGATGGCGCTGCGGTCTGGGAAACTCTATAGTACGATATTTTCCACATATCCACCATGCGTAGCAATAATATGGCGTAGTCTCTGAATGAAATTACCCGAAACCTTTGACAACGTGTCTGGCGGAATGGCTTCACATGCAGATGAGATGTACTGCTGCAGCTGTTCAATTGTTTCTGGATTCTGGCGGTACACCCGGTCTTTCAAGTGTCCCCACAGAAAGAAGTCACAGGGGTTCATGTCTGGCGAATAGGGAGGCCAATCCACGCCGCCTCCTGTATGTTTCGGATAGCCCAAAGCAATCACACGATCATCGAAATATTCATTCAGAAAATTAAAGACGTCGGCCGTGCGATGTGGCCGGGCACCATCTTGCATAAACCACGAGGTGTTCGCAGTGTCGTCTAAGGCAGTTTGTACCGCCCCAAATTCACGAAGAATGTCCAGATAGCGTGATGCAGTAATCGTTTCGGATCTGAAAAATGGGCCAATGATTCCTTTGGAAGACATGGCGGCCCAGACCAGTACTTTTTGAGGATGCAGGGACGATGGGACTGCAACATGGGGCTTTTCGGTTCCCCATATGCGCCAGTTCTGTTTATTGACGAAGCCGTCCAGCTAAAAATAAGCTTCGTCAGTAAACCAAATGCTGCCCACATGCATATCGCCGTCATCAATCCTGTGCACTATATCGTTAGCGAATGTCTCTCGTGCAGCAATGGTAGCGGCGCTGAGGGGTTGCCGCGTTTGAATTTTGTATGGATAGAGGTGTAAACTCTGGCGCATGAGACGATACGTGGACGTTGGCGTCATTTGGACCGCAGCTGCAACACGGCGAACGGAAACCCGAGGCCGCTGTTGGATCACCTGCTGCACTAGCTGCGCGTTTGCCCTCTGTGGTTGCCGTACGCGGTCGCCCTACCTTTCCAGCACGTTCATCCGTCACGTTCCCAGTCCGTTGAAATTTTTCAAACAGATCCTTTATTGTATCGCTTTTCGGTCCTTTGGTTACATTAAACCTCCGTTGAAAACTTCGTCTTGTTGCAACAACACTGTGTTCTAGGCGGTGGAATTCCAACACCAGAAAAATCCTCTGTTCTAAGGAATAAACCATGTTGTCTACAGCACACTTGCACGTTGTGAACAGCACACGCTTACAGCAGAAAGACGACGTACAGAATGGCGCACCCACAGACTGCGTTGTCGTCTATATCTTTCACATCACTTGCAGCGCCATCTGTTGTTGAAACTTGTAACTACTGTAATTTCGAAAGTTTGTCCGCCTGAAAATGTACTGTTGTCCCAAGCATATTGCAACAAACGGTGTATTTCTATCGCTGCTCGTTTAGTTTTTATTGCCGTTTCAAATATACCGGTCATTTTTGAAACACCCTGTATGTCTCATATTTCGATGCTCGCAAACTCACTCACCTGCAAAGTACTTCCCATTGACCTAGAATCATAAAATTTGCCAAAATCCAAGGTTTTGCAGTACAACCAAAGGAAAAAGCTCGAAAATGTTAATTTGTAATAAGCACTCGAATTTATTTTGTCTTTTGTTGTCAGATCCTCAGTCTGTCCGTCTTTCTGTCGGCCTGTTAAGACCCCTTCTTCTCAGGAACGAGTAGTCGTACAGAGTTGAAACTTATGTTACATACTAATGTCTATAGTCCCTTGGCGGTGTAATAAACGTTAGCATCTAAGCCAATGCAGTCTAAAGGTATGGTCATTTATGTCATGTTTTGATAGTCACAAACTCACTCATCAAAACCTTTCCGTTGGCATAGAGTCAAGAAATTTGGCAAGAAGAAAGCTTTTACAGTGCAAGTGAAGGTAAAAATTCGAAAATGTTAATTTGTAATTATATCACACGAAACAAAATTGTCATTTTTTATCCGACTGCCTGTCTGTCCGTCCATCCGTCTATTAACACCCCTTTTTGTCAGGAAAGGACAGGGGTATCACTTCGAAATGTGTATCACATACTTAGATTGATATTCCTTTAATGCTGTAAAAATTATAAAATTCTAAATCAATACCATCAAAAGATACGGTTATTTATGTCACATTGTAATACTCTCAGAATCACTTATTGAGACTTACAGGGTACTTCCCCTCGACGTAAAATCATGAAATATGGCAAGAAAAAATTTTTCACAGTACATCTAAAGGAAAAAAAAATCAGAAAACTTTTAACTTGTAATCATATCAGATGATAAAGATATTTCTTTGGTAATTTATTACCTTACTTCAAACTTAAAATTAAGAGATTCACGGAAGTTTTGGGATCACTGGGGCCAGTTAGATAACAGGCAAGAAGTCCTTATTTGTTGACTTTATTTCCGTTTCTGGTAAGCAAACACCCTCTTACATTCGTTAATTTATTAAATAGCCGGAATATAGTGTAAGCACCATGATCTTCCAGATACGGGGTCTTCAAATTGCGGCCCGCTGGTAGCATGCAGTCCGAGCCAACTGTTAGTGCGGTTTTCAGTTGTCAGTCATGTTTTATAATAACATCCGTCTAGCAAGTAACAGCCCAATCCAAAAACGAAAACTAATGTTAAAACCTTCCTAACAGAGCGGCTTTCCTACTGAGTAACAAACAAAGAAACGTATAGAGGTAATAATCTTTCCAGATGTGATTAACACTTACTAAACCAGCGCACGACAATTTAAAATTCTTGTTCGCTGTATTTGAGGATCTTCATATGATTAACATGGCTGATCATTGTCAGAAAATGGTCAATAAATTGATTTGCCAAATGAGTTAGGTACAGCCAACATTTGCTGATACTAAGTATTTATACTTCGCCTGCTTATTTCCAATTGTAACTGGTCATTAACATAGTTTCTGGAGAAGGATAACTTATATGTACCTAAAATCGGTAAGGAATAAATACTTACCACTCGCAGCTGTTGGCTGTACTGATTCCTTCGCCGAATCAAAAATAAACTGGAGGAATTGTAACAGGTTTGAGAAAATATGGTCGATCAACTAGGGGGCGAAGCTGAGTGCTTGGTCAGATGGATAAGTCGTTGCGAGGTGAGTGGCTGTGATAGTGGAAGCGTTTCCTTGTTTACCTTCCTGTGCTGAAAACCCATTGTTGTGTGTGCCGAAATAGCGTGGGTTCGTGAATGCGCAATATAGAGACAGTCATCTTCACATCTGGTACGTACTTGTGGCAAAGAATATGAAGTTTAATCAAGGCTGTTGTAATATAACGTAATGAGTACGAGAACAATGACACTCAAAACGTTAAGTAAACGGATGTGATCGTTTCTCACATTTCACAGTGAATGTAAACGTAAGTGCAATTTTCGTTATTAATAAATTAATCATCTACTCAAAAAGGCACCTCAACAATATTTTGACACGCAGTTGCAGTGTCACAATTTTGGTTTTGGTGAGGGTGGCAGCAGTCTAAAACAGAGAACAGTCAACACGAAGTGTTCGGAACTGTACCGACTTTTAACGATTAGTACTAGGAGGCCTGCGGCCATCTTACAGTTACCTTACTGTAGCTAATCGAGTGGGGCCCATTAAATACCATTTTATGTAAGCTATCTAATAATAATATCAGTAGATACGCGGCCCGAAGTGCCACCCTACAATTCAGTAATATCTCTTGAGCTAAACGGTTTGACAACTATTCATCCAGACCCTTTCTAGTACCGAAATGAGCGAGATTAGGAGACATTATTAATCATAATCCACCAGTCTGATACGGTAATTCCCACAACGGTGTCCTAGAGGAATCAGCTGTGTTTCGAGTAGCAACAAACAAACGTGTACACGCAAGGTCAATGGCAAATAATTTTTTAGAAGGTAGTATGGACTAATTCGAATATAACGCTCCTTTCAACATCTGCCCAGTTTCCATTGTTTTCATAGATAAGTACGGTACGCCCGGTGCTGTTTGCTATAGAGCAGTCCGAAGTTGCACTAACTGGGGAATCGCCCTGAGCTTTGTGAGTCTACAGCGTCTCCTCCAAATGGTTCAAATGGCTCTGAGCACTATGGGACTTAACATCTTAGGTCATGAGTCCCCTAGAACTTAGAACTAGTTAAACCTAACTAACCTAAGGACATCACACACATCCATGCCCGAGGCAGGATTCGAACCTGCGACCGTAGCAGTCACGCGGTTCCGGACTGCGCGCCTAGAACCGCGAGACCACCGCGGCCGGCAGCGTCTCCTCCACTTCTGACGCGACTTGTTGGTAACACTATCCCTTATACGGCCGGTATTATGTTTACATAGGTTCTTGGCCTGTGCTTGGGTGACGATATGTTATTCTGTGCTTGTTAAACGTTCTGTTATAAATTAGCTCTGTTTCTGAGAACATGATTACAATAACTTAGTGCTTTTGCGCAGTAGTAGTCAGTGAACCACCATGTTGTTTCGTTGTACCTGTTGCTAGGCCATATAAGTTCTTCAAACTAGAGCAAGCCCTTGATATACACTGCATGCCTTTGATTTAATGTAAGTGTAATTACCGCTCTTTTTGTTGGATTTTGCCCACTCGTCTCGTATAGGGGGCCTGAGGTATGCTGCGTTCTCGGAATGCCAAACAACTCGAGCAAATAACATTAGTAGTTTTATTTCTATAAAGCAGATTGACAATACTTAACTTTTTACGTACAGAAAATGTCGCAAGTGAGGGACGACATGCAAACAGTAATATAATCTTCGCTACAGACAAAGTCCAAGTAAGCACTTGATACGGATCAGTACAATCTGTTCTGCGAGTGCCGGTCTAGAACCGTCCACTAATGTTCTTATGCTGAGCCGGTCTGAGCACTGACGCCCGGCCGAGGCTGGCACGAGCGGCGCTTACAGGGTGTTTCAAAAATGACCAGTATATTAGAAACGGCAATAAAAACTAAACGAGCAGCGATAGAAATACACCGTTTGTTGCAATATGCTTGGGACAACAGTACATTTTCAGGCAGACAAACTTTCGAAATTACAGTAGTTACAATTTTCAACAACAGATGGCGCTGCAAGTGATGTGAACGATATAGAAGACAACGCAGTCTGTGGGTGCGCCATTCTGTACGTCGTCTTTCTGCTGTAAGCGTGTGCTGTTCACAACGTGCAAGTGTGCTGTAGACAACATGGTTTATTCCTTAGAACAGAGGATTTTTCTGGTGTTGGAATTCCACCGCCTAGAACACAGTGTTGTTGCAACAAGACGAAGTTTTCAACGGAGGTTTAATGTAACCAAAGGACCGAAAAGCGATACAATAAAGGATCTGTTTGAAAAATTTCAACGGACTGGGAACGTGACGGATGAACGTGCTGGAAAGGTAGGGCGACCGCGTACGGCAACCACAGAGGGCAACGCGCAGCTAGTGCAGCAGGTGATCCAACAGCGGCCTCGGGTTTCCGTTCGCCGTGTTGCAGCTGCGGTCCAAATGACGCCAACGTCCACGTATCGTCTCATGCGCCAGAGTTTACACCTCTATCCATACAAAATTCAAACGCGGCAACCCCTCAGCGCCGCTACCATTGCTGCACGAGAGACATTCGCTAACGATATAGTGCACAGGATTGATGACGGCGATATGCATGTGGGCAGCATTTGGTTTACTGACGAAGCTTATTTTTACCTGGACGGCTTCGTCAATAAACAGAACTGGCGCATATGGAGAACCGAAAAGCCCCATGTTGCAGTCCCATCGTCCCTGCATCCTCAAAAAGTGCTGGTCTGGGCCGCCATTTCTTCCAAAGGAATCATTGGCCCATTTTTCAGATCCGAAACGATTACTGCATCACGCTATCTGGACATTCTTCGTGAATTTGTGGCGGTACAAACTGCCTTAGACGACACTGCGAACACCTCGTGGTTTATGCAAGATGGTGCCCGGCCACATCGCACGGCCGACGTCTTTAATTTCCTGAATGAATATTTCGATGATCGTGTGATTGTTTTGGGCTATCCGAAACATACAGGAGGCGGCGTGGATTGGCCTCCCTATTCGCCAGACAAGGACCCCTGTGACTTCTTTCTGTGGGGACACTTGAAAGACCAGGTGTACCGCCAGAATCGAGAAACAATTGAACAGCTGAAGCAGTACATCTCATCTGCATGTGAAGCCATTCCGCCAGACACGTTGTCAAAGGTTTCGGGTAATTTCATTCAGAGACTACGCCATATTATTGCTACGCATGGTGGATATGTGGAAAATATCGCACTATAGAGTTTCCCAGACCGCAGCGCCATCTGTTGTTGAAAATTGTAACTACTGTAATTTCGAAAGTTTGTCTGCCTGAAAATGTACTGTTGTCCCAAGCATATTGCAACAAACGGTGTATTTCTATCGCTGCTCGTTTAGTTTGTATTGCCGTTTCAAATATACCGGTCATTTTTGAAACACCCTGTATATTCACTTTTTGCAGAGGCCGCTCCTGGCGCGGCGCAGTCCTTGTCAGCCAACTGTTGGCTGACGTCGCCGCACAACCTTCTCTCGTCTTGCGTTCTTCCTCTTCGTTCCGGCGCTTTTAGTTACGCCAGACCACATTTTCCTTCTGTAATATATAATCTCACGATTATATTAAGATTCTATGTGATTCTCTGGCCAGGTTGCAGAAAGTTGATTTTGGTACGCGTACTTAAATTTTGAAATTGTAAATGCCTATCGTGTAAAGAGATGGCATCCATAAAAATCCATGAGTTTCCATGTTCAACTTGGACCGGGCACTATCAGTGGGGTCATCAGGTGGTGTCGACCCTGTGTCTGCAGTGTTCCTGCGAAAGCTTCAGAACTTCTGAACAATTTTAGGATGGAACACAACATTTATGGCAGCTCTGAAATCGCCTACAGAAGCACGTATCTTAGTTTGGAAGAGGACTCTGGTCATACATGCTTCAACGTTTGGCCCCTCAAGATGATAATCTCTGTGACAAATGTGGCCTGAACACACTTTAGGCCTAAATGAAACCTCAAAACATGCTGCCTAAAGTGGCCGTAGGAAAAGCAATTCGAGAGCATACCTCTTCTCCTCTGTGTGCATGAATTTACGAATCAGTGATTGGCTGCTTCTCCAGCAGCGGAAAGAATGTTATTAACTTTGTTTAGAATTGTCTGGAAGATAGAGCAGACAAGCTAGAGGGGAGACACGGCACTTGTGTAGTCATGTGATTGGCATGAAACTCTTGTGGGAGCAGATGTGTGGAAGCACTTTTCGAGTTTACTCAGTTACCATCATGTAAGGAGCAAGAGGAGAAAGGGAGCTTTCTAATTCAGATTCCAGACTGGAGAGGAGATTCTGGCCTTGGCCCTTGTTATTAGTGGGTTGCACGTGGGACATTCATCCTGAGCATGACTTTGCACTGGCTCTGGTCTTCACTGTGGTGCCTGTGGTGAAGTCTTAGCTCTACCAACAGTTTAGACCTCAGGCATCTCGAACAACTCGCTGTACCCAGAACAATGTTATTTCTATCAGGTCTGCCAGCTTAACGTTTGATCTCCTTGTTCACACTGTCGTATAAAGGAGTCAAATTGGCTAGTTCGACCAGAGAATAGGAATGTCACACGCTGGAATCTGCTGAGATTTCAGGGCTCCATCAGACAGTAGTTGTGATCCATCTAACATATCACTATCCCACGACTTTGCATATTTCATGCCCGTGATAATCCGTTAAACGCGCCGCAGACCGCTACTCTGCAGATGCTTGCACAATGAGCGTCACTTGAGACAGCGCTATTCATCGAGAAAGGGTACAGTATTGCTGCTCCGGCTTGTTAGAGCTAACAGAATCACCGTCTCGCCACTTTTTCTCAGCTGCACCAATGTAGATAACTTTTGTGTAGAATAAATCCATCAAAGTCTATTCAGTATTAGATAATTTCCGGCTGCGTTATCCGTGTTTTGAGCCAGGGTAAGGAGATTAAACAGATAACCTTAACCTTTGCCAACCAAACGCCACTTGTCGAGTGTTAATTATTTGTTTCTTCTACTTGTGTAAACGCCACCATGTGGAGTGCTAATTATTTGTGGCTTTTGTTTGTGTTGCCAACGCTTCATGATTTGGCAACTCGCTTATCATATTATGTTTGTCCTATTTTATGATCAATAAACTTTTGCCATTTTTTTTATAAAAGATTAATCCTCTGTTGATACATTAATCACCCCTCATTAATTGGCTAAAATGACATGGCCACCATTTCATTAAATTATTTCAGTATTTAAAGTTTATTTAAGATTCGGATAAAAGTGATAACTTCCAATGCACGCTAGCAGCAACAACCACTGTCAGAGGGTAGGATCAGTTCAGCAGACAGATGGCGAGGTAGACAAGTAGAAGGTTTGAAAGTTAAAGTGGTTGCTGCCAAAGAGTTAACTTGTCGTCGCCCGTAGCCTATCAAATCGAACCATAAGACCAGCGAAGTCTTGCTTATTAAATGAAAGTTCAAAAATTGATCAACCCACCATTACTACCCCCTTGATACGTCACAAAAACGAATGTACATAGAGGGTATTAAGTAATGGAAAATGATTAAGTTCAAAGTAGGTTTTCGTAAATTACCCCTCCGACTTCACTGCACTTTCGAATTCAATTGACAAACCGCTGATAACCTCGCCACTGAGCGCGTATAGGCTCCTACTGCTGACCAGCCCACATGCAGTTCTCAGGTCATCTTGGATTCTTTTATGGCGGCAGCACTGTTTATGATCAAAACGATCAATTCATCTCTAGTGTTTATTATTTTTTTGTTGACTTCGCCTTTGATTCATTCCCGCAGGCAAATATCTGAAACCGGGACCTTGGTGGCCAAGGAGTTTTCTGCCGATGCGTTGTTCGGAAAATGTTAGGTTTAGATATGTCAATTGATGGCTAAAATATGCAGTGTTCTCGCCATACTAGAATAACATACCCACCCCTGTAGGCAAAGGAACCTCTTCTAATAATGTCGAAAGGTCGTTTTCGTGAAAATCCAGGTAATGGAGTCTTGTAAGAGTAAGCTGTAATTCAACAGGCTCCATGAAATGTTTGTGGTCCCACAACATGAATTTACAGACACACACATTATTGAACATATATCTCCACAAAGGAGTGTGGATTTTCGTCAAACGACCAATATGAGTTACGAGTGATCGTAACTTCACCAGTAAACCGTATTAATGGCATTATTTGACGTTCAGCAATTAGTCATCGACTTCATTCCAGTTGTCTGCCTTTATCTCGTCGAAGGTGTTAAATCCCCTATAAATGTTAAAGATAGAAGATGTGCATATGTGATGTCCAAGGTATTATTGTATGCTGAAGACCTATACGTTTAGGAATCCTGTTTGTCATTGACACACTTCGTTCTGCCAAATGCATAATGTCTCGTATTTCATTCGCACTCTGTTCATTTACACGTTCAGATGAAATATAACTGCTTGGTACTGCGGCAATCTCACACAGTTTACAACAAATGCTAGTAAACACTACTGAATCTGATACTCCGCGGTTAGAAAAGCGTCTGTCATATGCTCTGTAAGCAGCAGCAGCGTTTTCATTGCGTAATCCTTACGAAAATATCTTATGGGTAATCTTAGCATTTGTAAATACAACGTGTGTACAAACGTGTGAAAACATCAAAGACACAATACGTTACGAAGCGTAATACGGTGTAGGAAACCCGTTGGCATTCAAAAGAGCTTCCAGTCGTTTTGGAATGTATAAATACAGATCCTGTTTGGCCGTCAAAGGGACTATAAATAATCCCTCCTGTAAAATAGTGGCAAGGTGAGGTAACTGTGATGACAGCGGATTGAGATCACAAAAACTTCTCTCCAAAGCAGAGTACAAAGGCTCAATAGTACTGTGATCTGATCAGTGTGATGGCCAGGGAACATGTGGGAATTCATTCTCGTGTCCACATAACCAGTCTTGAGCGATCAAGCTGTGTGAACAGCGGCCCTGTCATCCTGGAACACACGACCACCATTGGGGTACAGACATTGTACCATTGGAATGCCGTGATCAGCCAAAATGGTCACATAATCTTTGACGGTAACGAGACTTTGCAGAGTAACTATGGGTCCTGTAGAACACCACGATATTGTTGGCCAGATCATCACCGAACTCCTGCCATGTTTCTGTCTCGGCCAGAAGTTGGAAACAGCGCGAAACAAGACTCATCCGACCAAATGACGTTTTTCCATTGCGCCATACTCCAGGTTTAATGAATTCAATGTGACGTTATCCTGTTACGGACACTTGCATCACAGTTCAATAGTTATCAAAATTCCAGCTCACCCTGCAATTCCCTGTGTATGAACATCCCTTCGCTTTGTTTATGTGTTGACAGGGTTCGAAAGTGTGACATTCAGCTTTGCAGTGACTTCTGCAGATGCAGCGGATAGGCACTTGGTGCATGGAGTGGCAACTGACCCTTAACATAGACAAATTTAATGGTTGCGAATACAAAGAAAGAAGGATCCTTTATTGTATGATTATATGATAGCGGAACAAACACTGGTAGCAGTTACTTCTCTAAAATATCTGGGAGTATGCGTAAGGAACGATTTGAAGTAAAATGATCATATGAAAATAATTGTTGGTAAGGCGGGAGCCAGGTTGAGATTCATTGGGAGAGTCCTTAGAAAATGTAATCCATCAAAAAAGGAGGTGGCTTATAAAACACTCGCTCGACCTATACTTGAGTATTGCTCGTCAGTGTGGGATCCGAACCAGGTCCGGTTGACAGATGAGATAGAGAAGATAGAGAAGATCCAAAGAAGAGCGGCGCGTTTCGTCACAGGTTTATTTGGTAAGCGTGATAGCGTTACGGAAATGTTCAGCAAACTCAAGTGGCAGACTCTGCAAGAGAGGCGCTCCGCATCGCGGTGTAGCTAGCTGTCCAGGTTTCGAGAGGGTGCGTTTCTGGATACCTAACCTAACCTAACCTAGCTAGCTGTCCAGGTTTCGAGAGGGTGCGTTTCTGGATGAGGTATCGAATACATTGCTTCCCTCTACTTATACCTCCCGAGGAGATCGCGAATGTAAAATTAGAGAAATTCGAGCGCGCACGAAGGCTTTCCGGCAGTGTTCTTCCCACGAACCATACGCGACTGGAACAGGAAAGACATTTCCCCTCCGCCACACACCGTTGGGCGGCTTGCGGAGTATAAATGTAGATATAGATGTAGAACTGAAAACCTCCTGAGTTGGTAGACTGCTTCACATTTCTTCTAAACAATCGATGTTTCGACCCTATGTTGGGATCTTTTTCAGGATCATGTGGTCTCCACTGTTGATTGAACTCTTTTGCAGCTGTTGTCGTCTTATTTTTATCACACTTCTTTTCAGTGACTGTCCGTCTTGATCACTCAACATGCAATTTCGTCTGCAACGTGACTTAAAACGGATGACGCTATGCCCCAATCCGTGTATGTGGTACAAATCTTCAATACACTGCCTGTTGTAACACGCAACACATCGGCTAACATGGTTACTGAAGCACTAGCAATTTGCCCATGTTCAAATTCACCTAGTTCCGATGCAATACACTCACAACGGCACAGAACTCTGTTCTGAATACGATTGGCACTTACAACGTTTTGTGGACATTGCACAGGTGCCGTTAGTGGCCAAATACTACAGCGGATCCTGCATGCTTGGCTATCATATGTATTTATGTTCAACCATGCTTTTCCCTCAATGTTTCTATACTTGTGTCCAGCCCTGTACATGTGGTACTCTTGAATTGCGGGCAATTGGACCTCTGTACATGTGGCATTCTTGAATTATGGGGCAATTGGGGTTTAATGGCGTACCTAAAGAAAAAGCCAAATAACAATGACACTATTCACTGTTAAGACTTCAAATTTATTTAAGAGAGAGATAAAGGACATGACGGCATATATGAACTATAACATATTATTTTCGTTGGTTTAAATTAGACTTCATACGACTCAGCACAATGTAATATACAGTTATACACCATACCTTGGGGCACTTTAGGGGCACAGGTGTTATAGGCTATCTTCCGTCTGAGGCATTGGACACACCGATACCCATAAAAGTCATCTTCACTCCGCCCTGTACAATCCTCATGGGCCCAATTATTACGCTCTGTATACTGTACCGAACCACCGACTTTTCTCGTTAACGACTAAGTTTCTTTGCAAAGAAGCCAAGGCGTTCCTCTCCCATCTTCAGAAGAGCTGTTTGCTTCACACGTTTTCTTGCTCTTTTTAGATAGTGTAGATCCGTAGTCCATTAACAATTTTCTTTTAACGTACCAGGTAGATAATTTTCTTGAATTCATTTTTGTGCGAAGTCTTCATGGTCATGGCGCATTATTCTCTTCGCCTGGTTCATGAGAGTCTCTCGTAATGAAGAAATACTTTATACTCTCTAGTGATACAATGAATGAAGACGGTGTTTGCACGTTGGGTGACGGACCCGGTTCTGAAGAAGAGTCAGCAATTGACTTTGTTGTGTTCCGGGAATGGGAAATTACCCTTTCTGTCGTATCTGATGGCGCAGATTCGTCATCGTCATATGCATTTACATTAAACGGGAAAATAGACGTCATGTTAAACCCAGATATGACATTTTGCATTATTTCTGCTCTAGTATGTACAAGTCCGAACAACTGAGACATTTCGTAATGGGTTGCCACTGTTTTCGGATGGCTAATAAACCATGTCTCCATTTCCAGAGTGTAGAACGTGTTTTACGGTCCCGTGATACTGACGTCAATTGGTTGCAACTTAGGGGTGCAGTGTGATAGAAAGAAAACTATCACGACACTATGTTTTCTAGTAAGATCGATAAACTCGAAATTTTTCACACAATCTGCGCGGTCGTCAAGCAACATAAGAAATGTTTCACTCCTGAGAAATTAAGTGATGTAACCAGTGAACGAAGGTTTCAGCTTGCATCCACCCACTAGGATAACGCACTGCTTTTCTTACCAGCTCACAGAAGTTTCTCATTAACTATAACTCTTGGAAATACTGAAAGTGGAGCAGTGTAATAGACTGTTGCAGAGAAACCAAATGCTATTGTTATCAATATTGCTGTCTCCTTGGGCTACGATCTATTAATGCGATTTTGGTACTGCTGTCAGCCCTGTTTCGTCAACGTTGTAAGTTTCACTGGGTAGAAATTTGTACATCTCTAAGCATTTGCACAAGATTTCGAAAATGTTTGCGATAGCTGTTTGACTGAAACCCACAGCATGCGAAGCCGAAGTTGGCTCACGTCTTCTGAGTGTGAGAGCGTGGCGCTTAAGAAAATCACTTAGCCGGTCTAGTCCTGCCGTTTCCCCTTCCGTATTTAAATTATGCTTAAAATTATTCATACGCCAAACATTGATGATCCAAATAAATGGCATTCCAGCACTTCAATTGACAAAATACAGCTACATTTCTTCGATGTATCTTTTGTAAACGTACCATTTCTCATTTTCTTGATTCGATGTTATAATGTCGACTACGGTCTGCCTTTTTGTAAATCATATTTCTATTTTTGTAAGCTTCATCAATTGATAGACGAAAGTGCGAATTATCTTTTGGATATCCTATTTCAATGAAAATATACCTTTTCAGTAAGGGATAATTAGTCAAATTATTAATGAAAAAGTAATCTAAATATTGGCGCAAAATAAGTGTTAGTTCCACACATAATTATTAAGTAGTAGTTACAAAAACCAAAAACGCATACACACAGTGTACAGATATAAAGATAAACTCCTTACATTGAACATGTTGAACTCTTTCAGTATATACAGGATGTAAATTTTAAGTTGACAAACCACAATAACTCGAAAAATAAGCTTTCTCACGAAAAAATGTGTAGGATCCAAAGTTGATTATTTTCTATGGGGACATCTACTGGTGCTAAAATTAGCCCCTAGGGGTGAGGTGGGAGGCAACTTAAAAATTCCAAACGGGAACCCACACTTTTTATTGCAGAATGAGATTCTACATAAAAAACTACGTACATTTTGTCTTACACATTTGTTTTGATTCTTGGTAGATGGCGCTGTAATTCAATAAAATTTTTTGCGTAGAAAATGGTTACGGATAGACAAAAAATACTTATTTACTTCGTAAATTTTGATTCGCTAAAAGTAAAACTCTCCCTCTCTCCCCATAGGGTGGAGTTCGACAGAGAGGAATTAGAGTTTCACAAATGTTGACCACGAAACAAACAAAACTTTCCCGAATCTGCGGAAAAAATGAATATTTGGATCAACATTTGTAAAATTATAATTCCTCTCTCTCAAACCCCAGACTATCGGGAGAGTAGGGGAGTTTTAGTTTTAGCGAATCAAAATTTACGAAGTAAGTAAGTATTATTTATTTATCCGTAACCATTTTCCGCGTAAAATGAGAACATAGATTTTCTTGAATTACAGCGCCAACTACTAAGAATCAAAACAAATGTTTAAGACAAAACGTACGTAGTTTTTTATGTAGAATCTGATTCTGCAATAAAAAAATAGGAGTTCCCATTTGAAATTTTAAAGTCGGCTCCCGACCCACCTCCAGGGGCTGGGGTGGCGGGCTAATTTTAGCACCATCTGGTGTCCCCTTCGAAAATAATCAACTTTGGATTCTACACATTTTTTCGTGTGAAGCTTGTTTTTCGACTTATTATAGTTTGTCAACTTAAAATTTACACCCTGTATATTGAAAAAATAAACCACCATTTGACAGCGTGTTACTATGTTTATCTTGTGTACTCTATAGATTTCGGCTGTTATGCCATTACAAGTACAATGCTACAAGCTGTTAAGCCATTATTGTGCTGTATCTTTTAAGGCAGTCCAAAGCAATATTTGATACTGGCATAAAAGCGGAAATCTAGATTACAGAAGATAAATATAGTAATACACAGTCAAATGGTGCATTACTCTTTCAAAAAGTATTGCATTGAAAACGTTTCACACGTACAGGTTATACATGTATGTAACAAAGTCATCGTGGTAATATCAGGTAATGACGGTTTTAACCTGTTGCTCCTACCCAGTTTTACCTAAAAAAAAAACAAGGTGAACAATCGTTTAGTGTAGCATATATTCAGTAAGACCTTTAAAAGTATTTTCCATCGCGCTTACCAGTTTCAATTTATTATATGACGATGTAAGTTCGTTACTGAACAAGAAACTACAAAACAAGATAGGAAACCACAAAAATCTAACAAATTATTTTGCTCAACAACGCGATTAAGACGACCAGGCTTCGTGGTGGTACTGAAGTTGCCGGCTGATTTCACTGTCTAGTGGACAAGAAGTAATGTTACCAACTTGCAGAGAGAAATGTGAGGGTTCACCGTTTCATACCCAAGCACGATTATACCCTAATTCCCCTTACAGTAGAAACAGCCAACCGATCGCAGCCAGAATCCCAGTCGACAAATGTAAAATAAAAACTGAAGCAAATCATCTTTACATGAAGTTCAAACCAAACATGAGACTCGATAAAGAAACCCGTGAAGCTGCAGTACCAACACGCGACATAACAACTTATCTGTTGCAACCAGCTGTATCTCTGTAACTTCCGAAAGTTTGAAACGTGCTACACTGAACGTTTTATTCGAATTGCTCCATGCCCCTAAGTCCTAAAATATTTACTAATTTTCCTGAAACACCCTGTACACGTCAGTTCCCAAAACGGACGAGCAGCAAAGCACTTAAGCATAAATGGTAATTATTGTCTAACTTTAGAAAATAGTAAGCCTGGCACATTTCAAACTCATTCAGATCATTTCCGCCTCTCAACAGGATATGGTCTTCATTCAGCCTATTTAGGCTTTGGGGAAGTCATAGAAGAATAAGAACAGTCGCGAATGGGATAGACAAACATTAGTTACATGGTGTCTTTAGAGTAAAAATTACAGACTTTGAAGCAAACTAAAATGGATCATGCACGACAACGCACCAAAGGCTGAAAATGCATTTTTCAGGCTTTGAGAGGAATGTGAGGTATGACATACATGACCTTTAATTTTGAAGGTGCTGGTGTTCCGTACCTTTCGCATCGACATTAATGGTATTAACTTGAAGAAACAGTAAATAGTCGTCTGATTTGTGTCCACCGTGGAGCTCAACACTATTTATGACGTATTGTTCAATGATATTTCCATAAATTTTTGGAATAAATGAAGTACATTAAATTTGTGCCCAGAAATTCGAATGAATGAACAGAGAAACACATGCATCATACTAACTGAAAGAAAATAAGCTCGTATTGAAATTTAAAACTGTTCTTACAACAGAACTTGAGAAGACGATGCGGAATAGTGTAGCTGAAAATTCGCCAGTATACACACGTCAACATGGCTGTATAAAGTACACTTCGAACAATGTACTGTGGAGAATTCTTGCGGAACAGTAATTCACGTTGCAGCCAACGAAAGAAAAGTATTTTTACCGCAGTGTTCAGTTCTGACATTGGAATATTTCGCATAGTTCTGCATAGCACAACGTCCTGTTGTTTGTATAGTTCATTGCTGACGCGCCTTTCAACTGCAGTGATCTTTTGTTGCCACAGCGATGTGTAGAGCGCTAAAAATTCATGCTTCACGCTCGACTGAAATAATCGTCAACTATTCTGTATTGTCGCCTGGCCTGTTATTGTGGAAGATCCACGTCTATGACTTTATTTGTCTTCACTCGGATTATACCGGCACATTAACGTCGTCCATTCGAAATGTGTACGAAACTGTAGCTATTGCAGACCGTGAAAGGATGTCGTTTTATCCTCACGGTAGAGTATGACTTTTCAGTATTTACGTTAACGAGCATCTGAGCAACTGATAGCCCATAATATGAGACTGTAATTGGTAGGTCTCGTCCCGCTACTGGTAAGATTGCCGCATCTTGCTCCTATTCGTTTTCTCCTCTGGTGTTTAAGTCGTTGGTGTATGAAACACTTGTAGAAACTGAACAGTAAATAATCAACCACTTGCAGTTGAAGTTATTTGCTTGAGAGGTGATCCTTCTGGACAACAATAAAGCCAGTCTCCATTCAACAACTGATGCTGCACATATGACGACACAACGCACCGGAGGAACAATGGTTTCGGATTTGAGTGGTTTGATCTGCGAAACTAAGGTTAGCGCTCTTCATTGGATCTCGATTTAAGTAACACAATAAAGTAATCAATCATACAACAATAAACGTGGAAGTGACAGAAGCGGCTCCACGATCAGCTCTACTAGTCTGAGAGCTGAGAATGTATCATAGCTGATTTTTTTTTCTGTAGACTGAGGGATTGCCATCTCCTTACCACTTCACCAGTGATTTAAAATAACGATAGCTTCTATAATTTGATACCTACAGCTGCTTTTATCATTTTTCATTCCCTGGCTCACAGTGCAGGGAGGGCTGTTTTTCTTTACAAACAAATGCCAGCAGTTGGGCTTCGGGCATAGGGGATACACATTTCCCATATTAGGCTCATTTATAAGAGGCGGGGGGGGGGGGGGCTGAAAATCTTGGCTGAAGCCGGGGGATTCGAAATAGTTTTTGGCTTTATGTCCATTGTTTTCATAAAACGACTGAAAACCTAGGTGTATGTTAGGTGCGCTTTTGTGGATTCTTTTTTTCTGCAACAAGATAAAAAAAATTGGTATTTTTTTGTGGAATTATTAAATTATCACTGATACTGTACCTGAAAGACTTGCTTTTACCGTTTACGGAAATTGCAGTCCTTGTGGAACAGAATTTGATTTCAACTCGTCGCATAAATTATTAAACAATTATTCGAAACACTACGTAATTAGTGTTGTAAATTACAATTGTTACTGTAATTTCTGACGGAATTTCCCACTATCTGGGACTGATATATGAAACCTTTGTTGAAATCACATACATAAAAGTGACAAATAAGTCAACTACTGTCACAATGTGTTACACAACGTGAGGAGTAATTCTACTCTTAGTAAATATTATATGTCTACAATTATAATATAGAGCAAGGGCTGATGCTAAACAGTGTCGCCCACTTGGAAGAAAGAAACTGAATTCATATTTGTGAGACCTACATGTGTGTTGTATAAATGCGGTATTTCATTTTGTTGAAAATGCTTAAGATACCAGATCTTTGTCACCACAATACTATCGTATTTCTTCTTTGTTAGTTACGTATAATCTGGATGCTATGACAGATCCGTTATTGGAAATCAGGGAGAAAAGTAATTTCATCGTGGTACACAATATGACAATATAAGGTTTAGTTCGATAGTAGCATGTAATAAACTTTTGTTATATTTGAATCAGTGTTAGTTATCAACAGAAACGTGTTGCTTCAAATCCGTGTCCGCTTTATATAGTAATATGTTAGAAAATAATAATGGAATGCAATATCCGAACAGCGAGGCGCCGCTGTAGATGGTGATACGACTCTGACAGCGAATGTGGATGCTGCCGGATGTAATGAATAAATATGTTTTTGGAAGGTAGACGACTGTCTAACTCTTTAGTAGAAACGAGCTTCCCTTGAGGACAAGTGAGGACAACTAGGTTTCTCGTAAATTTAACTTTCAAATATCTACAGAATAAATCGATAGTGTTAACTTTCAAGATGAGTGACATTTAGAGAAAAAGACTGTGGTCCGTAATTAAATCTTGATCTACTGCTGATTAGGAATTTTTATTCTCAAGACGTAAAATGATATACAAGAGTGTAGCTAGTTAGATGACTCCTGATGAAATATATAACGAGAAACTAAAACTGGAGTTATAACCAAAATTCTCCAAAATTTCTACTTTTGTACAAAAGAAAAATAAACTGACGAAAACAAATCATAATTAAAACTGAAACGACATTCCTTGGTATTTTAATACGAGTGATTGTTGCAATCCTTTTGGCACATCGTGGGACTAGTGGAACGCAGACCTCATGTATCACAGAATTATTCCACCAATACTGTAACAATATTACAACAACAGTCATGCCAAAAAAAGAAACGAAGAAATTAAAATGCGCTTTCAGGAGTTTGAAGCGGCCAAATATCCAAAGTAACTATTTTTTAAGGTTTATAATTTATATAAAAAACAGCTACCAGCTACCAGCTACCTTAAGTACAACAGCCACGTTTCTCAACATGTCGTCTTTCGACAAAATAGCGTTAACTATTTTTTCTTTTGGGCGGGGAGGGGGGAGGGATGGAGGAAGCATTCATTTAAAGCTGTTTTGCTGTAGCGCACTGCTTCCTCGGGCCCTTTACGATTAACTCATTGATGTTCCAGTGAAGGCTTTGGGGAAAGCAGCGAGACTGGCTGTGAGGTTAGAGCAGTTGATCGACACAGAAACGACGCCATCAGTCATTGGAATCCACTGCCTGCTCTTACACGCTAGAACGGCTGGAGGACGAGCTCACATACTGGAGTGAGAGTGTTAAGTGACGATGGCACCAGAGGAATTTCAGAGCACGAAGAGCTGGATGTCAGCCATAGTCGACAATGACGTTTCGGCGTATCGGTTTTCTGTTTCTGTCGGAGGAAGAGGTAAATTAAGCGATCACAAAAATATTAGACAAATTGACATAAATGGGTTCATAACAAAAAATTATACAAATAAAAATGAAGTTCTAATGAACAACGTTTTTAAATCAGACTACAAGGTATAAAATAATGTCTCCCTGTCATCTACTCTTTCCTAACCCCATAGACATAGTGCTAAAAATTTGTGATTGGGATTATTTAATAGCTATGAAAATACTTGTAGGACTTAAGACGAAACACATGGGGTGCATGCAGCAGATAATAGCAAAGAAATGAACTACTCGCGCATCAGTTACATATTGCATGTGATCCACCTTTATCCTTTCATATCGTACAATTATTTTCATAGCTATTAAACATTCACAATCACAAATTTCTAGGCCTATCTGTATGGGTCTATGAGAAATTATTTTAAGTATTTCTCTGATTTAAAGAGGTTAAAATTTATTTTTATTTAAATGTGAGAAATTATTTTATATTTTGTACAATTTAAAAACGTAGTAGACGATTTCTGTTTAAAAACTAGTTTTCTACTTTTCAGTCCTGTGTGTGCATAATTTTTCAATTCTTTTCAGAGATTATGATGAAACTGTATCAGTGAGATGTGGTAAATTTCAGGTTTATATCAGTTTCTTTTCACTTAACCCTACCAGACATTGCTTCCTAGACGTATATCACGCGGAAAGACTGCAAAGGTAAAAATTATAGAGACAGGAAATGGTTACCAGCAATTGCTCTTTCACGAACCATTTGCAGATCGAAAGGGGGAAATGCCACACCAGACTAGAAAAAGAGTTACTATTAAATGGTCATCCAGTTGCGAGATAAATTTTCAAGTCTCTGGCACAAGAAATTAGCTTAAAATAAATTGAAAAACTTGTACCAAACAGACAGACAGACAAGAAAGAGATAACAATCTTTTCTTTCTGCTCTCTCTGCTCAGTCAAGTCCGTCCGCTGCCATACCACTTTGAAAGATTTCTGATACTACCCACACAACGTCCTGGTCCTGCAAGACATCCAATATGTTAGGCATTACCAGTTTTTTCATACTCACGCCTATGTGTACCAAACAGACCGACAAAAAAGTGGGTTACTATAGCATTGTCATTCAGTTCTGAGTTAAGTTTAAAATTGCAACTCCCTAGTTCACGTAGAAGCTATTTGAAAAACACCTCCTAAATTTGTACTGAACAGACAGACAAATAAGACAGTGAGCAAATAAAAAAGTGGTAAAAAGAACTGTTCTAAAGGAAAATTTAGCCATTTATCTATACAGCTCTTCCTTCCACACTCAGGAATTGTTTAGTACTCAATATGTGTGTATACACATGTGTTTCAATTAATTTAATTAGTTTAAAGGTAAATTACCATGTAAAAATTTAAATGACTCATGTAAACTGGTAACGTATTGACATTCCATTCTTTTAGAAAAATACAATTTTAGTAAAGTATTTTATATATTTCGTTTAACAATGAAATGCCGCAAACGTGTTCCACAGACCAAGAAAGTAAATCTGCTGACTGTCCCATATCAGCTAAAACAACAGGGACATGCGTTAATGAACAGATAGCGCAAAACGTCACTTTATTGTTCTCCATCTTACTGCACGTAAGTGTATTATTACGAAACACCGGTACTAAGTACGGAATAATTACCAAAGCCACATCTAAAATAGAACCTCTGTCTGGATAGCATCCGTTGAATACGCGCGAGCCACAATACAAAAACTTCCACTCTCCTTGGTGCAGCAGTGGATAGCAGGCACTAGCACCTGTATTTGAGTTTTTTTATGCAGATTTAACATATCAAACACAGTAACTAATTTATGAACCAGAATGGACTACAATACATACTGCCACGCAACAAATGGGGAAAGGTCTTGGTCACCAATGCACAACCCATTGTGTGCGATTTCCCAATAGTCGCCTGCTTAATACATGGGAGCGTTTCTTCATCAGATGAAGCAACAAATATCTCGCTGCCTCTGTTGTGACATTTCATCTCAAGAAGTTCCCGTTAACGAAACGATTCTCCCCTCAATACAAAGCTACCGTCCATATTTTTAAACATTCTTACTCATCACAGCTTGGTTTCAAGGCCCTTATAACATTTCGCAATAGGCATCGTTATAGCCAAACCCTAACTTAAGAAGTCATGTAAATCAGCACGTTTAAAATGTCATACACCGTCAATTCGTTAGCTGCAAGTTCAGGTCCTAAATTGCCTGTTTATCTAGTTCGAACAGATGACTGGAGAACAGAGAAAACCACAGACTAAAGCAGATACCCTAAATGTGCCTATCGGGCAGATCGTTATGGCGCGTTTCCATGCCGTTACAGTTACACACTGGATGGTTAATTTCAAACTTTGGCGAGTGCTTTCATTTATTGTCTCTCCTGACAAGCATTGGTTTTAGTATTGGCCTGGCGATTTTTCTCATCATATGTGGAAGAGTTAGAGAAGCTGTGTGTGTCTGTAATATATGTTGTCCGCACTGCGTAGCTGAAGTGGACTGAAAGAAATGGTTGAGTACTCGAACTTACAGATGAAAGTTTATAATTCAATAATCAAAAATACCCTACAAACTAAACATTACTGCATTATTGTTTTAATTTCATTCAAGTCGTTTGTGATAAAGAGCTGGTGTACATCGCCACTTACTCCGTAACAAAAAGATGTCATCAGTTTGTTTAAATGTTAATGAATCAGCAAAATGCTTACCGTATTTTAGATGAGAAATTTGCTGGGTTTTATTTGTCTGATAATGTGTGGAAGACAGTAGTAGATTCAGCACAAGATACTACATCCTTGGAAACGTGTTGTGAAGCTCTAAATCTTTCTTAGTCGTATTGTGAGCGCGGAGCATTCCGTCTAACAGTTGGATATGAAACTTCGGAATGCGAGCTAATAGGGTACCAAAGTAAGGATGCATGAATTTTAACACATTCGCAGCTAATGATTGAGTGCAGACTGTGGAAAAATTGATGTGCATGTAATAATTGCAACTGAGACGTAACTGCAATTCGTTCATGTTGCTAGGTCTTCAACTACCGTAGTACTAATACCATATAGGATAAGTAAGAAATGGTAGAAAAGTTCTTTTTAACCTTAGAGCCATTCATACTTGAAAGGTATTCTACTGAAATCATCTGTCATTCCACAACGAATCTTATCACTTCAGTTATCACCGATTAGCTTTGGGATCGAGATGGGAATACTGATTTCTTGTCCCGATTTTCTGGTGGAAATCTTTTGACAATATATGGTACATGTGATGAATATGTACTTTTTTACATACCTCGAGCTTTCTACATTTACAGCACTACAGAGTAAGGTAACCACTTGATACTGCACACGTAAATACTTAATTGAAACGTACATTAATACTGTTGATTCTAAGAATCTGTGAAGATCTGACACACGAAAGAAAATATTGTGACTTAAAGTATCATCTGAAACCTCATATGTGTTGTCTTTTTGAGCACATTAATCTCCAAAACGAAACTACGCGATTTCGTGCTGTTTTCGCGGATACTGTAGCTTAGCTTGGGCAATGGATAGGGTCTATTTCAACAAAGTCAGATCACGGAAAAAATTATGTAATAATTTAAAGTTTTGGGAGTTTGTTCAGCTTAGTAGTTCGGATGTTTGCCTTAGTGGCGGTGTAGTACACTAAAAAACCAATAGAGGATGTTGTCAGTCTTTATCTTGTCAGAGACAGAAGTACTTCCGGAAGTTGACGTGAGTGCGAGAACTCAGCACCACATTGCTATATTTACGAATGGAAACTAACATTTAGTTTACTTGGGTAGGATATACGGATTTAGATGTTTGGATTTACTGATTTCGCTTTGTGTATGAAAATCTTAAGGATATTGCTTTGCCTCTTTCGATAGGTTTGATTTATATGTTACTTCGTAGGTAAGACAAACGTACTTATTTAGCAAGTTATACCATAAGGGTTCCGTTTTCTGCCGACTCAAGTTAGGAATCCTATAAAAGCGATGGCCGTCAAATGTCCTTCTTTTACGTCCGTCGCTAAGCAAGAGCGTATACCTACAAAATAGATAGCACGTTTTAAACAGAAAAGTTGGAGTTTTAAACCAACGTGTACCATCAGATGATACTGCAGTAAATGTCCTCTCAAATTTAGCATTCGTATGCAATCTTATTTACTACATGTCTTCGCAGTCACAGGGCAGAATTGTTCGTAAATTCCATTAATAAAGCACCACACCGCGTTTGTAGTACTTTCACCATTGAATCCTTTTGGTACGCAATAATTGCGTCAGTTTGTGTGTGGTAGGAACGACAGGGGTTAAAGGAAATTGCACATCATTTGAGCTGTGAACTTTGTCTTTACTTTAACAGGACACACTAAGTTAGATTTATTAAATATATATTAGAAAAACGCCTCCAGTGGTACTGACTACTAAAAAACAGAATAATTTACAATCGTAAAACTGTACGGGATTCATTAATAGCGAACCGATTAGATACAATAATAAAAACTATAGATTTACAATAAAAGAGCTGAAAATCTTTTTCGAAATAAATTTTAAAATTTGCAATAAAAAATAGAAGTACACTCCTTAAGTAGGCACCATATAAGAAAATTATTTTATCGCCGGATAGCGGAGATGTACAAGGCATGCAAGAGGAATGACCAGATAAAATTGGTGTTAAATATTGGGTCCTCAATCGTGCAAATGGTCATTGACAACCTTCATGAAATTAACAGATCTCACATCCCCTGATGTTTGACCTGTTCAGAAACCAACAGCGCATACAACAAGTAACATTAATAACCATTCAGTTGGCAGAGCCACACTTGTTTAAACACATTTAAGTAAATAAATTTAGTAATTACTCAGTTATCAAATTAGCCGGTTAATACTTCAACAGTTTACATGAGCTAGTAATCAAAATTTCGAAGGAGAGCTTCTGTAGACACACAATGATTAAGACACAAATAAATACACCAGCGTGCTATACAACCCTGTCTTGGGAAGGCGTGGTGGGCTCGGAAAGATTAATTGGTGGATGATCCACTTTGCTGCGCCGTATCAACCACGACATTTCACCCAAGTCCCACCAACAGAAACACAAATTGTAGCGTAATTAATAGAGAAATGCAGAATTTAGTACAGAACTTCGTCGCACGACAGTCGAAATTACGGCAAGAAGGAAAACAAGTAAATAATTTGTAGTGAGTTAAAGGAATCAAATCAATGAAATGTTTAAGGCTGTCAGCATCTAAACACAGTTCCAAATACAGTTACCGAGCAGGAAGTTGGACTGCCAACCACAAAACTGTACGACACTCGCACCACGTGGGCGAGCGATAAATAAGTAACCGCCATGTGTAGCGCAGCACTAAAGCCCAAGCAAACGCTTTCGGTTGGCGAACGAGCCCCTGACTATCAACACGCAGAAAATAAGCTTTTCAATGACATTACAGCCACGTATAAGGTAGTAGTAACAAACGCAAAATAAAGTCCTCACTGAGAGAGACTTAATAATTAACTTCAAGGGGTCCCACCCTCACAAACAATAAAAAAAAATCAGACAAACTTGGTAATATAAGTACCCAATAACACAACAGATGAAATTGAGCGCTCCAATAATAGTACATGCAGGATGTACCACATGAAATGAACCCACTTAAGATACAAGTATAAATTCGCGCCACCAAAAATCTGACGCCTTACAGCAGCCAACTAAGAAATTAAGACCGAACTTCTCAAATAGCATTCTGACTGGACCTCTAAGGGAACACGCCCCTGAACGGGCTGCATTATCTCCACCTTCATAGTGCAAATGATCTATAAATGAGAGATAGCTCTAAATTCTTATACACAATTAGGATCATTAGTCAAAGTATTTCCCAAAAAATCATTGAGATATTTATAATATTTCGGTACTGACAACAATATTTATAATAGTATAAAAACGGAACACTATTTTACCGCGGTACCATTTTCTTTGGAACCATTGACTACACAGCTCGGAAAAAGAGTCAGGGTACATACAACATTCACATAAGTGTTTTACGCCTCCAGTTTCCTTCCCTGATGATGATCTGCGGAAAATACAAGTAATTTATTTTACTGCAACAAAAATATTTAAAATTGCATCTCAAATATCACCGACATCATCATCATATTACAAATTTTTCAGGAAATAGTAGGCAAGGGAGGTAGAGGAGATCATTCTAAATATCTGTACCAATTTTTGTGAGTTTAACTTCAGTAATTTAGCAGAAAAGTGTACCTGAACGATGAAAATTCAAGTTTTCGGTAAATCACAAGAGAAGATTTACAGGTTTATTAACTTACCACTGTATTCGTTTAGAACATTCCAGCTGCGAACTCCAGTTGTCCTCCTGTTTCCTTATCCTCCATAATCTTTCTCTTCATTCTTTTCTTTTCCTTGACTCATTGGTAGCAGCTTCTGCAGTTGTCTCTGCTTCAGTTATCCGCCGCACATCAATAGCAGTTAGAGCTTAAGACATATTCCTTTCCGTCTGGATGTTCAATTTCTTAATAACATTGATCCTTGAAATTGCACCATCATTGAATGTTATTATTGCATCAGCACTGTCAGCCCAAAAAATACAGTTTTGGGTACTTTCTCCCATATACAACTGTTGAAGCTTTCATTTGCATTCTGAGAGAGACCGTGCATACATTTCCTAAGTAGATTTTTATTTGTAAGATCCCTATATATAGACCTAATTGCCTCCATTACAGCAAGTGGTAAGGAATGTTTGTGTGTATATTTTATGCCTGTAGCACTGCTCAACCAGTACTTGTACATTAACTTTACTGTGGGGTTTCATCTGTTGACACTCTGTAAAACCATGTTGACCAAGCAGCTCGTCTCATGTTCCCCAAATCTCCTACATTTCTCGTTATTGCTAGTCCTTAATATTGAGTCAAAGAACCAGTTTCACTTTTTATAAGACGACCTAGACCACCTATGTGTTTTCCGTGTGGCAGTTTTTTTTCACTGAAATCTTTACGTAATTTTCTCAGCCGAGCTCCCATTCTTTTTTGAACATGCCCAACACATTCAAGCTTTTCTATCAGAGTGTCCCCATACGGTCTGTCATTAACAACAGTAGTGTGTCCTTTACTGTCTCCATCCCCAAGGTAGCCTACACACCTCACACCACGACTGACCTCTGATCTTCTAAAAATGTTTAGAACTCCTTTCGTTTTCATGTTTCCACTTGGGCCATCAGAGTTCTTTACACAAACGTGGGTGCCAATAAATTTGCTTGAAGAACCCTGGCAATGCTTCGTTACACATTCATAAGCTAGAATCTTACCAGTTTCTATATATGTGGCAGTTACAACCCCATTCAGAGGAGCATGACCTCCCTTCTGCAAAGATCCATCAAATGCTGCTACAATGTCTGTATTCTCAGACAAGGCTACTGCTTCTGTTGCTGCTCTTTTCATTGAATGTTTACTTACACTACATAAAACATTATGTATTAATTTATTGTATCTGACAAACCTCAGTGGTGGTGCAGGCAAATCCATCACTTCACAAAAATTCTGAGCAATTCTCCTTCCCCTACAGGCAATCGCTAACCGACTTGAAAGACCCTTCCTTGCTGAAATGACCTCAGAAACGTCAATACTATCTTCGCAGTTGTGGTACTTACATTTCACAGCACTCTTCAAAAGTCTTGACAGCATATTTAGGTTAACAATAACACATTCGTCATTATTGCTGCTCACAATACTGCTAGGCCTGTTCTTATTACATTCAGAAAGCGAAAGTTTACGTCTAGAAGCACTGCCTGTAGACGCAGTTTCCACAGGCGACTTTTGAAGCAACTTATGTGTATTAGTGGGGTTGCGTTTCGAACTGGTTGCCACGAAACTTTCGTTTAGGGCTAAATTTCTTTACTCTCGGCATTTGTAGCACAGGAAAAACACACACACAGATAAAAAAACACACACACAATACCACAAAACCACAGGTGTATGAAATTTCGAAATCATATATTTGTTACATTCGAACCATAGCCTTCTTAGACATGCCTGTACTTTGGTTCCTGGAGTCAGTTCCTTCTAGAATACACCTATGTTAACGATCCGTAACTAACGATGGAAAAAAAGAAGAACAAAATAATGCATCAGGTATTCTGACGCACTTGATACTGATATTATGTTTAACCTCAATATTATAATGAATGGAAAATGATAATGCCCATAAACTATACATTTTTGAAATCAGCATGAAATGCTCTTTTCTACGGACGAAGAATTTTTTTTTCAAATTTTTGGTAACTTTCACGAGCATGTCCGCTTAAACAAAGAAACAAATTCAGTAGTCTTGCAGGAGCGCACACGCAACTTTGCTGCCTAGAGACAGAAGCGGGATCAATAACCAGAAGTCTGATATGAAACAGCATGTGACCCACGAACAAACAACCAGAGAACTACCAAACCAAACAGCCACAGTACTGAAACTTCCTGGCAGATTAAAACTGTGTGCCGGACCGAGACTCGAACTCGGGACCTTTGCCTTTCACGGGCAAGTGCTCTACCAATTGAACTACCCAAGCACGACACACGCCCCGTCCTCACAGCTTTACTTCTGCCAGTACCTCGTCTCCTACCTTCCAAACGTAACAGAAGCTCTCCTGCGAACCTTGCAGAACTAGAACTCCTGAAAGAAAGGATATTGCGGAGACATGGCTTAGCCATAGCAGAAGTAAAGCTGTGAGGACGGGGCATGAGTCGTGCTTGGGTAGCTCAGTTGGTAGAGCACTTGCCCGCGAAAGGCAAAGATCCCGAGTTCGAGTCTCGGTCCGGCACACAGTTTTAATCTGCCAGGAAGTTTCATATCAGCGCACACTCCGCTGCAGAGTGAAAATCTCATTCTGGAAACATCCCCTAGGCTGTGGCTAAGCCATGTCTCCGCAATATCCTTTCTTTCAGGAGTGCTAGTTCTGCAAGGTTCGCAGGAGAGCTTCTGTTAAGTTTGGAAGGTAGGAGACGAGGTACTGGCAGAAGTAAAGCTGTGAGGACGGGGCGTGAGTCGTGCTTGGGTAGCTCAGTTGGTAGAGCACTAGCCCGCGAAAGGCAAAGGTCCCGAGTTCGAGTCTCGGTCCGGCACACAGTTTTAATCTGCCAAGAAGTTTCATATCAGCGCACACTCCGCTGCAGAGTGAAAATCTCACTCTGGAGTCACAGTACTGGTATAGGAAACGGCAATTACAGCTATGGTTGTTGCCGACACTCTTCTCACTCACATCAAATAAACCAAATCGTAAGCACACCAGACACATCCGTACAACGATCCAGGAAGGAAAACGTCGAGCCTACACACATCTTGAACACAGCGGCCGTCCACCCCCGCCTCCATGTACGGTCGGTCGCTGAAGCACTCAACATCATCCCCCCCCTCGGTACGCGCTCCACACGTCCCAAGGTTTGCAGAAGAAATAATGATGCGCAATCCTGGTATTCCTGCTACTCTCATACCCGGTGGCTGTTAACTGCTGATCTTGTACTATGTAAAGAAACACAAACGCGATGATTGGTCAAAAGCCGTAAATCTCGTATACTGATGTTGTTCCGTTCTTGGATGTAGGTCCAATTGATGTATAAGATATCTTATTAGTATGTTACTGTAAATGAAACTTTAAGACATTCTGATGTATTAACAGCCGTCAACGTTTTTCTTAGTCATACTTTAGTTGCGTAATTTTTACTTCAAAAATCGTGTACAGTCACAGTCTCTGTAAATGCTGCTGGTGCTTTGAGTGTCTCGCTGTTCATACATACCATGAAAACAGATGACACTGCTTCCTGCTTCGTAGTGAAACACGCGCGAAAAACCGTTAATGACGACAAACAAGTTGTGGTTAATATATTTCACGAAAGTACGGAGAAAAATTAGCTTTCACGTTTTTCGAGTGTCACTTTGTATGTGGACTGCAATTTGTTCTTTGTTCGGTTTGAATACCTAAATCATTTAAACATGAAATTTATCAAACTTGTGGTAATTAACTCATGCTTAACCATCATTTTTCAAGAAAAATGCGTCTTCTAGATTTTTATTACAAATCTCAAACAAAATACTGGTTTTAATTGTAAATACACATTCTTAAGTATCGATATTTTATAAAAGATAGTTAAAGATAGTTGAAGATAAGAATAAATTACACAATTAATTGTTTTTATTGCGAGTATGCTCATTGTTTTGTAGGACAGATGTGGTGTCACACGGGCCAGAGTGATAAGCGTCGTAGAAACCTGGAAAACAGTAATTTTCATGACGTCGAGCACACTGTAAATATGCTGTATTTTTACAGTTGTCACCTTAACACTGCAATCTGAACCCAACAGATTTGATCTGGAAGTTAAGGAATTTGTTGCGAGAAATAACAAGACATTTAAACTGCCAAACGTACTGCAACTTATGGACAAGTTTTGTGACACGTCACTGACCAACGTTGGTGAAATGCAGAACAGCATAAAAGAGGAGGGGAAAATGGGGAGCTTTTAGTGGTTTGGGATTCTGTTGCTGATCGCCTCGTTATCAACGTAGCAGTACTAAAATGTATTCCTCGAATTCCGATACGGAAGGAGTCTAGACCATATCAGTGACTTCAGTAATTACGAGTAACTACGTGGTGAAATCACAACAGTGCCCTTTCCCACCACACACATAGCTGATGCAGAAAAATTTGCCTTGTTAAAGTCAGCAATTTTCATCACTCTGGTTTTAAATTACAATAGTATGTTAGCTAGGACAGCATGTTATGTTTTCCGTCCGGTCACCTAAAAAGTGTATCGCCTAAAGTTTTACTCTATATTATTTCCTTCTGTTTAAAAATTAAATGACATTCAAAGCTTTATTGTACCCTGCTCGTCTTTTTGTACATCTTTACTGTAGCTGTTCACATCATTGCAGGTTAGTTGGATCATTACCTGGCCAATGCTTTCCAAGTTAAAACGCCGTTAAAGCTGGTGCCCTGTATTATCGCTGAGCTTATGTGCGCGTACGCACGGCATAAAACGTAGTCCAATTATCGTAGTTTACTGTCCTCGAGACAGATTGGATTCCACTCCACGTGAAACGAAATGCAATGCGGTTCCAGCAAACGCGGAAGAATACATAGTGTAATGTTTACATGAGGCTTATTCTTATGATAAACGGAGTACAGCCATCAACTGCCGGCACACTACTCGCCTCACCGCCAGGTTCCACCTTGCCCGCCACACCACGAGCGAACTGTTTCACCTCTCTGGTCTCACTGTCACTGCCCTCGCACCTCCGACCTCCGCGCGAACCACGCCCTCCTAAGGCAAAGACGTTCCACAAGAGACCGTGGCGCGAACTGTGGATCACATAACGGTTCACTGATCCACACTTTACCCGGTAGTTAAAGGTTCTGCAGAATGATTTTAGTAAAAGGTGGTTCCAGGCTGCCAACGTGCTTGATATTTATTTCTTTCCGCACGATTGTGTCACCGACATGGTGGTAATGACATCTTTTTGGGGCAGGAGTAGCAGGGGCCCTCATCTCTTAGACTGACGCCTCCCTAATTTACGTCATTCTTCATGTTTTGATGATATTGGGTTGATATTGACTTTCGATTTTGGTGGGCACACTGTCGCGAAAATTGCATAACCAAGAAGGAGAAATGTGATTTCAGTTAAATACAAGTGACATATTAGTGCGTGTCAATACAAATAACTCGCGTGTTGGTTGATTGACTGGGGGAGGCGACCGAACAGGTAGGTTATCGGTCCCCACCGAAGGTTCCGTACAAATTTAATCAGGTGTGTAAATAGTTCATTCCAAGACTTTCAAGAAAGTTTTAATTTTAAGTTGTAAGTTCAATTTTTTGGTGAGAGTTGCAAGGTTACTGTTGTAATTTTACATTAATTTGAGAGGTGGCATGAGCCCCCTCTCATGTTTCTATCTTACGACTCTCCTCTCTATTTGCATGCGGTGGAGGGCTGCTATTCCTTCACACGCGGACTTCCCATGCAGCGTCTCTCGTCACCCGGGTGGTCCAGTGACAGGCGGGCTCTTCTGACTTTGAAAGGGTAGGCCGACAGGCGTGGGGGGTCGAGTGAATGCTTTCCGGACGCCGGCATTGTCAGGAGACGCGCCCGTTTGGAGCCGGAAGTGGCGGCTGGGCTGGAGGTTCCGTTGCTTCGCAGAAGCTTAGCGAAAACACTTTCTGGCGGGCTACCAGCGAGGCGTGGGAATGACTTATGTACCCAGGCAGCTGTGGCGGGAAAATTCCCGCGCTTTCTGCAAAATAGGACTGTGATTGGCTTGCTCAGGGCATAGCTCCGTGACGGAGCAAAATCAGCACAGAAATTGGCGCCAAGAATCTCCATTGGTGGAATGGTAGTGCCCCGGCAATGGAGTGGAATTTCCGCCGGTTTTCGAGTTGCTGATTGGAACGTAACTACGGCCACTGTCGTGGGGGCGGGAATGTTGTGTGTTCGGCCTGTACGGGTGCTTTAGGAGTCGGCAGTCGCCTTTCGGTCGAGGACGTCGAAGCAACCAGCCAACGGCTCCGGTACGCCAGATCGTGTTCTGGCAATCAAGAAGACAGTTTTGGTAACGTATGTCCGCAGCACCGGCAGATAGGGATTTTCCTAGGTGATAATCAGAGCTCAGCAGAGTGCGCCTGTTCGTCTTTTTCTAACTTTGTTCTGTCTTGAGTAGCAGCAATTACTGTTGGGTTAGCGGTGTGTCTCTCTTGAGATTTGAGTGGCAAGGAATTGGCTCCACATACCACTTCGTCTTAAACCTCACGATCTAGTTTAGGGACAACTTCACCTTTACAGTGTTTGTATGAGTCTCCAATTCGAGCCAATTTAATGTATCATAAATTAGAATTCATGTGATTTTGTTTATTAATTTGTGTTTAGTCTTAATAAATCATATTGTTATTTTGGACAGAACTTTCATTCTGTTAATCGATAGAGCAACCCTATCATTCCTCACTATGCTAATGAAACCTTTGTTTATTTAACTTATTTACCAAATTAAATTATTGCAGGTGCCAAACTCTCTTCTACTCCACTGGCAGGGTTGATTAGAGTCAGTTCGCGTATTTTTTTATCCTTGTGCAACAGCAAAAGTCGGAGTTAGAATAGGGGGGGGCTTAGAGCATGATTTACATATGTGGATTCTAGTAGAATTTAGTGATAAATACACTGCTAGCCCCGGCACCTCGCAAATTGTTTTAATTTTGGAGTTATATCAACATGCTACGCTAACTGGCAATCGCATATGCATTGATTACGCCAGCTGTCATCCCCGTTACGATTACTGGTAATTTTTGACGGAAATCTTCAGATAATAAAGCCAGCCATAAGACTAGTTTTGTTGCGCAACTGTCGAATTGTTGTGTAGAACACTTCAATGAAAATTTTATGCGATATCAAGGAGCTAATACCAAACAATATGAGTGCAATCCTGCAGCAGTTACTAATATTACTTCCCTTTAAAACATTAGAGACGCTGTACGTGTAAAAGGTAGAAACTGTCAGGGCGGCAACCGGGCGGCTGTAGGCCCATAACTGCGAAATGGAAAAGGCATCGTTTTCACAGTGGCAGGGAACTTCGTTCCATCGTAGCTCAGGCAATTACGACAAAATCTTTCTAGAATTTATACACAAACTCTCCTCGTGAATCATTCTACTTTCCGCTGCAAAACAGATCAAAATCGCTACTGTAGTTTCTGAGATTTTTAACATGGTATGAATGCAAAAAAATATTTTTTAATGTGATATAATAACAGTTTAACATTTTTTTCGGATTTTCATCTTTGTTTGTACTGTGAAATTTTGCTTCTTGTAAAATTTCATTAATGTGGCTCAGAGGGAAGTACCCTCTAGGTTTTGATGAGTGAGTGTGTGTGACACAAATGACCAAATGTTTTGAGTGGTTAGGTTTCGAGACATGTTTTATACCGCCAACGGACTTAACATGTGACATCAATTTCGACCTGATACATCAATCCATTGCTGAGAAAAATGGGTTTTAGCAGTCATACATACAGACAGACTGGCAACAAGGAGATTCCATAACGGTTCCGTTTTTATCAATGGAGGCAGGGAACCCTAAACATGATTAGAATTTTAGGACTGTACATGAAGAACATGGAGTGAAGCCACCGTGTAATCAGAGACGTCTTGGCACGTACGTTGCTGGAGAACACACTGCCAAGTGGTTTGTAGACGCTTCCACAAAGTACCGACAGTGGCCAGAGGAGCAACAGAACAAACCAACTGCCGTCCAGTATATGCAAAGTACTACACATATTCGATGGGCGATGCATTAGGCAAAGTTCAGACCAAGTAACAGTCGTACCCGTCATTCCTCGAGGAACGTCCTACTGAAACATATTAAATGGAACTGAATGTGGGAGAGGCAGTATCTCGATCTCTAGAATCTTCCTGGTGCAGCAGTTGTTGATCAGATTGCCCTGAATACGTGAGAGCTGAAATTGCATATTATGCTGCTCAATAATGCCGACTTCCCGTCTGTGTTCACATCGGTACCGTCTGACACGTACGCGACCATCACTATAGAACAAGCTGGTCTTCTCCTAAAGCAATATATTTCACTATTCAGCACGCTTCAAGCACCAATTTTAGTCTCCGGTATCGATGGTTTTCGGGCACTGGAAGCCACAGCTATTCCATGCGTTCAACCAGACTAGCCCTCAGCATACACCGAACCATCGACGCAGAACTGTCCACAGCCTTTGCTCCAACACCGAACCAACATTGTGGGCGAAGCTGCTCAGTCAGTTATGGCCATGTGCTCGTTATGACAGTCACCTCACTTTTTGGTAACAATGTGTGGTCCAGCACATGCTTATCACTGTGTACGACTCTCTTCTAAGCACTGGTTCCTCACACACATCACTGTTAGGCAGTATGTTCCACAAGTACTGCTCTGTCATGGGACGACAAACCCGCTTCCAATTGACCAATCGTTCTTTCCCATTATAACTCACTCACATTTTGACATTGTCCCTTCAAAGTCCAAGAGGCTTGTGTCTAAGGTGAACCCCGGCTCTTGCGTGCAAGTTTCCACTTCGTTTGACGGCTATATACGAACAGCGTGGTGCAAAATTGGCCTATCCAGTCTTACCCGAGTGCTGCGCCTACGTGCACGGTACCTTGTGCAAACTTAATCACGTGTTTTACTGTTCTACGCACTCTCTGACCTTGAAGTGATTCCAAACATTCCTTGTGAGTGTTCCGATTCCTACACATAGTAGTGCAGTTGATGCCGTAATTACAGGAAAGTAAAAATGCTGACTGTAGGAACTAGACCAGAGCCATCGTTTGCCCTAGTAAACAATACCCCTGTTTCACTCCCGCATTCTGTAGGTGCATATTGCTCATCCAAGATGGATAGCATTCTGCTGCTGAATACAACACGTCCGTTGCAGTGGTGCAGAATGTTGATGCTCAAAAGAAGCACTCTGAAGGATCTGGCAACATATCAAGAATGATATCTCTTTACTTTAGCTTAGTCAAAAATTTGGACAAATATTTTCGGTGAATACTGCCTCATGATAATATATATTTTAGTTGTGTTTCCTACCTTAGACCACTCCTAAAGAGATAACTGTCTGCGATTGAGATAAAAAGAGGTATTTTAGGTGATCCTTGTAGACACTTCATTGGATTTAGTAGATCAGTTGAGATTTTTTGTAAGGATTTCTTCAAGGGATGGAGGATAGTGTGTTTCCGTTACAAATGAGATTAACGAAACTTAGCAAGGACAACCTAGTGCCGTCTCACAGCGTACTTCTCTCAGTGCCACCCAACTGGAAGGTCTGTATCAAAACTGCCATATTAGCATAACCAATCATGCGCTGTATACAGCGCTGAGAGTGAACTCCGGACATTAGCTTTCTCTTTAATTCTCGGGAATTTTGTGTTATTAACGTTCTTCCCACTGGCAGCTAAAAGCTGTACATCCACTTTCTGAGTCTTACTTAATGGCCATGGCAGTTAAAGTTGTGCCCCAGAACGTCTTAGTTAGCTCGTATCTGGCAGATGTGCCTTTTTGGATACACATCTAATCAGTCATTCTCCACAATGGTCTGCACAGCACCTACCTGCTGAACCTCACCTGTGTATCTTCTATTCAGTGAGAGTAAGTAGGCGCGGTGGTGAGAGGTGACTAACCATTCCGACTAGGATCTAATCATGTAAGCACTAAAGGGATGGAATAGTAGGTTAATAACAATTAAAGAGGCCTATCGCACTTGGAATTTTAAGGGAGGATAAGACGGTGATAGCAGTGGCAAAACTAACTTGCTGTGGTCCTATACTATGGGGTAACATGCATGTCGTATAATGATTTGTAGAGGCAAGCAAGGTAACATCACAGTTGAGCGATTGCAAAGGTGAACGATGGGCGCAACATCGGTCTTCACCTTGATATATATGAGGCTGAGTCCTTTCATTAGTTGGACAGTGAACCCATGACAGAGAGAAAATAGAAGAATGGGGCTTTGCACAAAAGACCGAGTGGTCTACAGGCAGTTGTTGGGTCACAGGCTGCTGCTGTTGCTCACCCTTCACTCCACTCCCCCCGCCCTTTCCCGCTAACCTGCGGGCCGTACAAAGCTCCCTCAGATTAACAAGACAAACTTGTCTGATGGTGTGAAGAATTTCTGAGATAAGCTATCGGCTTTTCTGGATGTCCAGAAGCGAGGCTCCGGCCACTAATAGGATCTTCAGAAAGCTGGCGGGAAGTACCACCGACTATAATTTTATGATGAGGCTGGTGGCACACCAAGCCGACACCGAGAGAGTGGGACTTTCGGGACTTTCTTCCATTATGTTTCCCAGTGATCGAGAAAACGCGGCAGTGCAAAAAAGCATCGTTCAGCATCGGCAGCCGGCCTTTGACTGAGGAAGGCGGTAAGGAAGATGACCGGAAGCTTTACTGAGCGCTGGAGGGAGGATGAAAAACGTTAGAAAATTATAAAATTGGCCAGTGTTGGCAGAAAATCTGGTGATAGGTCGTGAAGTGCACGCACATGCAAAACAGTCCCCCTGACTGGAGGAGAGTGTGGATAGTAATTTCATGGACAGATATTTGAGGTACACAAATTCGAGCTTGGACATGGAGTACAGACATTCGTACACGGACATTCAAAGAGGAGATTAAGGTGCTAGATTAGGAAGCGTATAGACTCAGAGGATGGTACATCTGACCAGCCAGAGATGGAGGGCCTCTTCGAGCTATGCCACAAGATTTGACACCCACCACCGTTGCTTACGGAAAGAACATATTGCAGTAACAGCGTGATTGGGACGAATAGGCGTGATAACCTGGTACCTTTTAGGGAAACAGCCTAGTAACGTGCTTGTCTGCACTTACTGTCACCATCTTCCCTTGCAATCCCTACGTACTTGTCATCTAACTTCGCGATTTGGTAACTATGGGAGTGAATCGTCGTAACCAAATTGCTGCCGCTATCCATCTCGGAACCTTACCAACGATTTGTTTCTGTCAATAATGTAGCCATCTGTATAAGCCTTGAAGAGAAGCACTTAGCGCTGAATGTTTAATCCCTTCAAGATTTATCATGACAGTTAGGGAACAAATTATAAATGTATTTTACTCCCTGATATTCCTTTAGCAGATAGTGAATCCCATGTCCATAGGAAGAAGTAAGAGAAAGTTAATCGATACCCGCTTGTGGTACAGTGCCAGGGCCTCATAAGTAATATCAGTTTATTAAATCCTGTTGTGTAATTTAATTAATCACTGCTGAGGAATGTTCCGTTTCGGTGAGATCAGTCCGGTGTAAAACCAGACGACCCGTGGGCTCAATTTGGATGCAGTAGTTAGTGAAGTGAAATGGAAAAAAATGTAGGGACATCTGGTCAGGGTATCGCCAACAGCAGGAAAAATATAAACTTAGTACGATTCGCCACGAATACGAAAGCAGGTCAGAGAGCGAACTACTGTTTACAGTCCAGGAATTGGGGTTGTTATCATATTCGACAGCAGACTAATGCCTATAACGATTGTTTAGGTACATATGGCAACGTTGCAATCAGCAGATGAAATGGTAAATAAAGTGTATGAGGATACTGAACGGGTCATTCAGAATGTAATGGGAAATAGTCGTGAGGAATAGGAATGCGATTGTAGGGGAAGGAATACACGAAAAACTAAGGCAATAATATGGGCTTTGCAGTAGGAATGTGAGAAGATAAAGAGTAATTGAGGTGTGCAATAAATTACAGGTGGTAACAGAGAATAAATACCCTGTTTAAGAATCACACGACGAGGAGCTATATTTGTAAACGTCTTAGAGGGTAGGTAAGGTTCCAGATGGATTACATAATCGTCAGCCAGAGATTTCGAAATCAGATATTGGATTGTAAGGTGTTCTCAGAAGTAGATGTAGACTTAGATCACAATTTAGTATCGATGAGAAGCAGACTGAATTTAACGGAATTGTCCGGAAGAATCACTGTGGAAGGAAATAGGATAATGAAGTAATGACGAATGATGAGACGCATCTGAACTTCGCCCATAATGTGGATACTGCATTACAAAATACCAGAGAAGGCAGTTTGTTTGAAGAGGAGTGGAAATCCCTAAAAAGGGAAGTCACAGATGGTGGACAGACAAACATGGGTACAAGGAATGTAACTGGAAAGAAACCTTGGGTGATAGAAGATACAATTGAAGTAATCGACGAAAGAAGGAAGTAAGAAAATGCTCAGGGTAAAACAGGAATACACAAAAATATTAATTCCTTGCGAATGAAATAAATAGGAAGTCAGGTTAGGTAAGGTAGAATGGCTGCAGGAAAAAAGTGAATAAATCACAAAAGAAGTTATAGTCGGGAGGACTAACTTAACATGTAGAAAAATCAGAACAATCTTTGGTGCAATTAAGAATAGTGATGGTAACATTATAAATGGAATGAGAAATCCACTCCTAGACGCAGAAGAGACCGGATAGGAGGGAAGAGTTCACTGAAGCCCTCTATGAGGTGGAGAACTTGGCTGATGACGTGATGGAAGAAGAAGTTGTAGTCGATATGGAAGACACAGAGGATCAAGCGATGGAGTCGGAATTTAAAGGTCCTCTGGAAGACATAAGACCGAATAAGGCAGAAGGGACAGACAACATTCCATCGGAACTCCTAAACTCATTGGTGGCAGTGGCATTGAAACGATTATTCAAGTTGGTTTGTAGAACCTACGAGAAAGGCGACGTACCATCGAATTTTCGGAAAAATATCACCGACACAATTCCTAAGGTGGCAAGGGAAGAAAACCGAATACCAGTTATGCGACGATCAGTTCGCTTTATAATGGCGGCAAAAGTGAAGTAAAGTCGACATATGGTCATAGGATTTGTCTACCAGGAGAAAGGGTTTAACAATGTTAAATGATGTATGACGTTCGAAATTCTGAGAGCGGGTAAGCTACAGGGAAAGACGGGTAATACACAATATGTACAAGAACCATGAAATAGCAATAAATTTGGAGGTCCAGGGGCGAAGTGCTGAACAATGTATAAGACAAGGATGCGGTCTTTCACCTCTGCAGTTCAATCTATACATCGAAGCAGCGTGACGGAAATGTAAGAAATCCTCGCGGAGTGGCAGCGCAGATAGGGGTGCCACGTGACGGATTATGTGGCCTCTACCGCCGGATTTTCGAGTCTTCCCTCGGGCATGTGAGTGTGTGTGTGTGTGTGTGTGTGTGTGTGTGTTGTTCTTAGCATAAGTTAGTTTAAGTCATGTGTAAGTCTAGGGACCGATGGCCTCAGCAGTTTGGCTCATTAGGAATTCACATACTGAAATGAAAGAAAGATTCAAAAGTGGGATTAAAGTTCGGGGTGAAAGGAAAGGATGGCAATGACAGGATTCACTGATGAAATAGCTGTCTTCAGTGAAAGTGAAGAATAATTACAGCATCTGTTCGATGGAATGAACAGTCTAATGTGTACAGAATATGGACTGTGAGTAAATCGAACAAAGACTAAAGTATAATGAAGTAGAAGAAATGAGAACTGCCTGAAACTTAATATCGGAAAAGGGGATCACGAGGTAGACGAAGTTAAGGAATTCTTCTACTTAGGCAACAAAATAGCCCATGATATACGGGGAAAGAGGAAAAAGCGGACTAGAGCTGGCAAAAAGGAAATTCCTGGCCGAGACAAGTCTACCAGTATCAAAAATAGGCCTTAATTTGAGGAAGATACTTTTTGGAATGTATGTTTGCAGCACAGAATTGTATGACAGTGAAACATGAACAATGGGAAAATCGTCACAGAAGAGAATCGAAGCATTTGAGAAGTGGTGCTCTGGAAATAAATTGTGAAAATTAGGTGGACCCATACAATGAAAAATGAAGAGTTGTTCTGAAGAATCGGCGAAGAACGGAACGGGTGGAAGACATTGAAAAGAAGAAGGGATGGGATGATTGGATATGTGTTACGATATTACGGAATAACCATGGCACTAGAGGGGTCTGTAGAGAGTAAAAACTGCAGACGAAGGCATAGATTGGAAGACATCCATTAAGTAGTTGACGATTTAAGTTGCAAATGAAGAGGTTAATGCAGGTGAGGATTTTGTGGCGGATAGCATCAAACCAGTCAGACGACTGCTTTCCGCATTTTGGGGGGAGGCAATATGGACCAAAACAAGAAAAAAATTCCTAGTAATCACGGGCACTAAAATACATATCTTAAGAGCTATGATCACTTGTTGAATAGGAGAGATGTGTATCGTAGTATCGAAGATGAACGGTTACTTATAATTCTTATGATACGCTTTTCAGAGTTCATACTTCCTGGACAGTATTTTTTTGTTTTGATCCATACTATCGGATCTCAAAATACGCAGTAGAAGATATTTATTCCATAACACCGAGGATGAAGAAGTGCTCATATCTCATACGGTATGCACTCTGTAGCCCATATTTACTAGACCTCTTTGCTTGAATGGTCGTTCCTGTCGTATTCCTAAATACTGACCATCCGCCTGGAACCCTCTGTATCGCAAGGGGAACACCTAATGCAGAGTGTGGTGTCACAGCCAGACACCACACTTGCTAGGTGGTAGCTTAAATCGGCCGCGGTCCATTAGTACATGTCGGACCCGCGTGTCGCCACTGTGTGATCGCAGACCGAGCGCCACCACAAGGCAGGTCTCGAGACACGGACGAGAACTCGCCCCAGTTGTACGACGACGTTGCTAGCGCCTATACGGACGAAGCCTTTGCTCTCATTTGCCGAGAGACAGAATAGCCTTCAGCTAAGTTAATGGCTACGACTTAGCAAGGCGCCATTAGCCTTACATAGTTTGATAGTTATCGTATGAAATGTCTCATCAAGAATGCTGTATTCACAACAAGGATAAATAAAAGTTAAGTATTAGAGGAGCTGCATACTTTTCTTATTAGAATTCACTACTTATCCTGTTCCAGAATTCACGCCCGTCTGCGTTAGATAGCGTGCATTTTCGGCCTCCTCTATCTACAAGGTGTTGGCACATTCACCAACACATCACAGAGAATAATAAATTTTGTGTTAGTTTTAAACCTGCCACTGAGTGTTACTCATTTGTCTGATTAATTTTATCATACACATAACATATAGTGTCTTAGTCCACTCGAAAAATATTCTTTTGAAAAAATGCATTCTGTGATCTGAGATTTACATTTAGAAAGAGCACGTCAGTCAAAATATTCTCACGGACGAATAAACAATAAGGTGGAAGTTTTATGAACCGTGCGAGATTTTACGCGTGGACAGAAAAGTTTAAAAGTGTTCGCAGAAGCGTAACCGACGAACACCGCTTCGGGCGTCTGGTTGCAGCAACGACTTCGATGTTCGAAGAGAATATTAATTCATTTACCCGTGTAGACCGACTACTTTCAGTTGAACAAACTGTTAAAAAAACTCCCGCACATTTTGTCATAACTCACACTGTCATTATGCGAGGCTGGTTCCGAGAGATTACCGTTCAGAATCGAAAACACGTACTTCCGGTTTGCACCGAACCCGTAAGTCAAGCGGGAGTGCTGTACATTTGGATACGGTTTTAACCTTTGTTGAAACTTGGATGCATCAATTTCATTCGAAGTTAATGTGTGAAACGTGCAGTGGAAAGACCCTGAAAATTCAGTATGTATTTTACCGAGCGAGGTAGCGCAGTGAATATGACACTGGACTCGCATTCGGGAGGACGACGGCTCAAACCCGTGTCCGGCCGTCCTTATTTATATTTTCCGTGATTTACCTAAACCGTTTCAGGCAAATGCCGGGATGGTTCCTTTGGAAGGACGCGGCTGACTTCCTTTCTCATCCTTGACTACTCTGATGGGACCGATATCCTCGCTGTTTGCTCCCCTCCCCGACACCAACCAAGCAGAATGTATTTTATTTTTGATACAGTTCTGCTGCTGTTTTTGATTTATTTCCTCTTAGTGATTACAAAGTTACACGAAGAGATCATTTCGACTTGTTGTCATAATCAAGCGTTCCTGTGCAGATGGTGAAATATCGTTCCTTACGTCCATGTCGGTTTCTATGTCCACATAACATAATTTATAACCATGCCTTAGCTGGTATGACACTGTCTATATTGCACCTTGGAAAGTAAGGGCGAGTTCTCTTTATTTTAAGTTACGGTCATTTATACTTGTGCGGTAGTTGTAAAATTAATTTGACCGGTTTTTGACAGCTACGGATCCAGCATGCTCCGTGTGTATGTTTAAACTGGAAATTACATTTTTCTAAGTTGCAGAAGGTCAGCAGATACGTTTAATTTTCAGAGATAGTATTTTTTTTAGTTTAATATGAATAATTTGTATCGTTTTTTTGTCATTATAATTTTCCCTTTTTCTTTTATAATGTCAATAAAATTTTCCAGGTACTTTTTATGTATAAAATTTGTTCGTTCATTACTGACGTCCTCTAAGCATTTTTCTGCATGAGTACAGATTTCCGTTTCATCCAAAATGTTCATTACATGTCCTTTAGCCTATCATGTGCGTAATCTTTAGGGCATTTTTAATATTTCTACCTTATGTTTTCGGAATTTTAAACGCAAGTAAAATGGGGTTTCGGTGGTGTCGCATTTTCGTCTACGTTATTTAAATCTATTTCTGAAACTGCGACAACAGTCAGCAGATTTTAAGCATAAAAACTACCTGGAAAATCTCGATGACATTGTAAATAAAAAAGGGGAAATTATCACGGAAAACACAAAACAACATAACATTATTTACTTAAAGCTGAAAATGAAACGTATTCTCTGACTTTCCCCGAAATATAAATTTCATTGTAAATCTATGACACTGCTGGAAACGGATCTGTTAAAAACCTTTAAAAATAAAACTACGAATATCGCGCAAATAACGTGATCATAACATAAAAGAAAGACAGCCGACACTTACACTCCAACATGCAATTTGTAACACATTGTACCAGCTAAGACTTAAATATAATGTGCCATACAAAACACAGAACCCAACATAGACGTAAGGGACAATATACCTATTATACTGTCTGCACACGTACTACCTGTACACAAAACGCTGAAATGAGCTCATGGTGTAGCTCTGTAATCACGAGGAGTGAATAAATCAATACTGCAGCATAAACCTGTACCAAAAATTAAATATGTCGTTCTTCCAGCTCATGCATGCTGCGGAAACACTAAAAAAAAAAAAAAAAAAACCGCATCCGTCTACTGGTAAGCTCGTGTAAACCAACTTTGAAAGTGCCCGTGGTCGATTACCTTTGGTTCTTGGAGGATAAACGCTCTACGAGCAGCCTGGACTACTCAGCCGTGACCGAGAACAAAGAGTCAAGCCCGAGCTGAAGAGGAAATATCCGGAACGCGAGATGGAAGGCGAGTTTCTTCTTGAAGGCAGCGCTTGACATCATATGGCAGAACTAACGCTGGAAACTATTGGCAAAGTGGTTTGAGAGATCGTACCCCATCCTCCTTAAGCCCAGAGCTGGCCCTCTGGGGTTTTATCTGTTTCGTCGGATGAAATAAACTTTGCGTGGCACCAACTTTAACGACAACAAATAGGTAAAGAAAAAAGTACAAAACTGGCATGGAGATCAATGTAAAACATTATTCGCTCACGGAATAAGAAGACAAGTAAGAAGGTGGGAACGGTATATGGAAGCTGGTGAGCATTGCGTGGAAACATAGATAAGACTCTACATTCATTTCATAAACCATTTTTGCTGTACAATTATTTGTCTGTTTCATCTTGAATGAATCTCGAGGATTGTACGCTGGATGCCGCATTGGAGAGACTGACAGAAAAGTTGCAATCCGAGGTGAATACAGTTTCACTCTACCAAAACTACATAAATGTCTTAGTAAATGCAGGATTACCAGTAGAATTGATGGCATTGGTAAGGAAAGAAACAGAAATGGACGTGTAAGAGAAGAACCAGGAGCTAACGACGTTTTTTTTTTGTTTCGCTGTTTTTTGCACATAATTACAACGGTGCATCATTCATTGTTACTCCTTTGTGTATTTTATATCCCTACATAACATAAAATGCCTTTTATAAGTAATAAAACTTACCTGGTCGCTCGAATTCTGCATTTTTATGTAACCAGACTAATTACTTTTGATGCAATTATAGTTTACACACACAAACATAAAAAATATTTATAATTAATATTATTTTGTACTCAAGAGAAAATTCTGTATCATTATCAAAGAAAAGAGTGTTTCTGTTATTAATGATAAACGAAAAAGTTGTTTATGAATAATAGAAACATGGTTCATATAAGTTCGACGAAGTATTGAAGCGATGCTTAATTGATTTTTGTTTTGCGTTTTTTTTTTTCCTTTTTCTTGTGGAAGTTGCGTTATATGATAAACCTGTATAATTTATTTTTACCACAGCATCCATGTGTTTCACATTGCAAATCCACAGTTTTCGAATAAAACCTGACTTATTTATAATTTCAATTTTGCTTTAAATACTGTTTGCTTTTAAGTAACAGACAGGAGGACAACTATGTAGAATAAAACGATTCCGTAGGTTACCCGTCCCTTTTATATGTCCTCACGCAGTTTCTAGACGGTTAACCACTTCCAGTCTTTGCCGTCCGGGGTGGTCGAGCGGTTCTAGGCACTACAGTCCGGAACCGCGCGACCGCTACGGTCGCAGGTTCGAATCCTGCCCCGGGCATGGATGTGTGTGATGTCCTCAGGTTAGTTAGGTTTAAGTAGTTCTAAGTTCTAGGGGACTGATGACCTCAGATGTTAAGTCCCATACTGCTCAGAGCCACTTTGAACTTCCAGTCTTTATGGGAACCTAGTAACACACAGCTCACACACGTGAAGAAAGCGATCGTTATGATGTATAGCCCGACAGATATGCAACAAAAATAACGTATCATTAAAGCTTGCACGATAGCTGACTAAAGGTACTAGGAAACTCACCATAATTTAGGGCTTATTATGACTAATAAGCGAAGGAGCCAGGGTTCGATTCCCAGTTGCGTCGGAGATTTTCTCCGCTCGGGGAATGGGTTTTGTGTTGACCCTATGAACGTATCGTTACATTAGAGCTATTGAGGTGGTTGGAAAGGCAATAAATTGGAAGAAAAGTCAAGGCTAGTGCAATTTTACAGCTCTAGCGGTGAGTGATCGGGTTATTTTATTGCACCACTGGTCCAGGCAGCGGAACACCTGTTCCGTGAGACAGGCACCTCGCCATCAGCAGCCGGGCGTCGGCTGAGGGTCTGCCGCGACCTACGGCCCCGGCTCCGGCCCCGGCGTTTCGCGACGAGTGTACACACTCGACCCGGCGCGGAAGACAAATGCCGGCGGGCGGGCAAATTCTCGTTAAGCCGCGCGGCGGCCATCAGTCTTGCGGGCTGCCACGGCGGCGGCGGCGAGGGTAGCGGCGTGATTTATACAAACGCCGAGGGCAGGGCACGCCACCCGCGCCGCCGCCGCCGCCACCCCCTTTTTAATATTTACTGTGTTGCGGCGGCGCGGCGCGCTCTGCCATTAGTTGGCGGCGTCAGCAGCGCGCCAGCTTTCTGGTTGCCGTGCTGACGTTGGCGCCATCAGTCAGCGAGTGCGTGCGCTGCTGCTGATCAGCAGCTCGCAGCCGCCTGACTGCACGCGCCCCAGGTGAGCGATACGCCCGACCCTCTGCTGACTCGGCCCTGCCGCCAACCAAGAACTCCGTCGCTGGGCAGCCAAGTATACAGTTTCATCTCTTCTAAGTAGTAGCTAGAGAGGACGAAGATAAAAAGTCACCACAGTACGTCCTGTTATCGCTGTGTTACGAAACAAATTTGCGCATTTTTAAATGACATCATGTTAGCCACGGACCGTATTGTTTCTTACAATTTCCATTGCTGAGAATTCAACCTTCGGTCATTTTCAGGTGGTTAACGGTGTCGGAAACACAGCACTTGTTAACACTGATAAAAAGGATAGAACCGATGTGAGGCTATATGGCTCATGTCAGCATTCGTAACAAATGTTATCGAATAACAGGTTTACAGATTAGGAGTACAGGATCCAAACAACATAATGAGAGAAAAAGTATCTAGTAAACATTACATCTCTTCAGTTGCTTGTAAGGTACTCTGTAGAGCTCTGTTGAGGAAAGTTGACCAAGAGCCTGATAACGTCATTGGAGAAGCTGCTTTCCAGAAAGGGAAGTCGGGCGTATATTCAACCTAAGAAGCATTCTGCAAGAGAGCTCTATGGAGCCAGAACACGGCGGTGACACTAGTTAGTAAGTTCGGACAGTTTCCAATTGACAAAAAAAAAAAGAGGAAAATCATCAAACACACACTAACAGATACCATCTCAGAAGTCAAGTTCTTCGGAGAAATTTCTGATCAGTTTGAAATTAAAACAGGGGTCAGATAAGGAGTTGAACTATTCGCAGTCCTCCTCAACAGTAGAAAGTAGGAAAACCTGAGAAGTTGCTCAGAGTTAGGAATGAATAAGAGGAATACGTCTTGGGAGGGAAAGTCACAACCTGGAAATCAAGTGTTTAGCTTTCGCTGTCGACATTGCTCTCTTAGCCAACAACCGAGAAGACCGTCAAAGATGCTTGACAGTCTTCACGAAATCACAGAAAAAATGGGTCTTAAAATCTCCTATGAAAACGCACAAAGTATGGAGTACAGGACAGAAGTGAGAGATGCATGGAAGTAAATAACTGGAAGATTAAGAAGAGCCACCCAGTGTGGCCGTGCGGTTCTAGGCGCTTCAGTCTGGAACCGCGTGACCGCTACGGTCGCAGGTTCGAATCCTGCCTCGGGCATGGATGTGTGTGCTGTCCTTAGGTTAGTTAGGTTTAAGTAGTTCTAAGTTCTAGGGGACTGATGACCACAGAACTTAACTCCCATAGTGCTCAGAGCCATTTGGACCATTTTATTAAGAAGACAGAGAAGTTTAAATAGGTGTGAGAATGGATCCAACCCAGAGGACTGGATAAGAAGACAAACAGAGGAAGAGGCAAAAAACTAGACATGGCCTACAATCTAACGCGGAACAAGTAGAACAAACGGGAGTTATCGCACAAGGCCAAAATCAGACGTTGAAACTCGGTAGTAGAACCTAAGATATTGTACGCTTCCGAGGTCTTACTTTTAAATACAAAAGGGGAGCTTCAAGGACTCGAGAAGAAATAAAAGAAAGTTCTGAAGAAAATATTAGGACCACAGAAGGCTGCTGACAGGACTTGGAAGGAGAGGAAAAACGGAGATCTCTATAGGAACACTGAAAAGGTCACATACACGATGAGGAAGCGGAGGATGAAGTTCTACTGGCACCTACTAAGGACACGCAGACTGACAAAAAGGATCTTCACTTTTATCGTGGGATTAAATTACACATTTAATTGGGTAGATGAGGTCAAGGGGGATGCAGTGGGGCCGGCCGCTGGTGGCCGAGCGGTTCTGGCGCTGCAGTCTGGAACCGCGCGACCGCTACGGTCGCAGGTTCGAATCCTGCCTCGGGCATGGATGTGTGTGTTGTCCTTAGGTTAGTTAGGTTTAAGTAGTTCTAAGTTCTAGGGGACTTATGACCTCAGCAGTTGAGTCCCATAGTGCTCAGAGCCATTTTTTGATGCAGTGGAAGTTGGAATCACGCCACAGATGGTCTGCAGTAGAAGAGAGTACAGAAGCAGAGTTAACAGAACGAAATCATTTCAAGAGAAACAAACAAACGCGTGGCCCCAACGCATCATTTCCGAGGAGGAGAGACACGAAAAATAGCGAAATGATGAAGTTTCACAGTATCGAAGGTGAAGAATGCTCATAGCTCTTAAGGTATGCATTTTAGAGGCCATGTTTATTAGACACTTGTTCTTGTTTCGGTGTGCGAAACCTGTCGTCAAATGGTGTAAAAGGAATTTAGTTACATCCTATATTAAGCAAAAGTATACTCGTGTTACTAAATGGAAGCCAAATCTTACACATGTACAAACCTGAAATAGAAAACAAACTCAGCTATACATTATCTGAGAAACATATTTTTCATTTGATTTACCTCAATATTTGGGAATGACCTTTCTCATTTGCTATATACCTAAATACATATGAGAAAAACACATGTACCTGTCAGGATTTCGCAGTACTAACACAAGGACAAAATTTATGCTCATTTTGCTCTAGTAAACCATGGGATAATGGGAATATTTGTGAAGCTTTTTTTAAAGTAATGATACTAGATTTACACGAGTGTAATTCATCTAACACGAATTGATAGTACTCCAACGAGGAAACAGTTAGCTGTTGAATTATATTATCTGGTCACTTTTTACCTAAGCGAGTGAAATACAAACTCTGCAGCACCGTGGCTGCGCGTACAATACGTATTGTAAGCAGTAAGGCCCAAGATGATACCTAATATTTAAATCCGGCGTAGCGCAGATGCTGCGAGCGTCTACCACATAACGCGATTTTATTCACATTTCTATGACAACGCCACATGTTTCAGCTGACACCTGTACTCAGTGGTTACAGATCTACTTTCGCCGTCTACAGTATAAGTAGACCAACATTTGGGAGTCTCGTAATGCTAAGAAAATGCACTTGTTACCTTCAAAAGATCTGTTTTCAAGCTGAAGATGACACTTCGACTTTCTACCTTTAGAAAGCACAGCAAGTTTCAATCAAAGAATCAAAGTTTCGGGTGTGGAACACCTAGGAACGATTTAGGCTAGAGTTAGGTGTTTAGAGTGTGTACCGTGAAGTTGTTTTCAGGTGTTGTACATTATAAGTAAATTAACGGTGGATGCGGAGGGAAAAAATGGTTCAAATGGCTCTGAGCACTATGGGACTTAACATCTGTGGTCATCAGTCCCCTAGAACTTAGAACTACTTAAACCTAACTAACCTAAGGACATCACACACATCCATGCCCGAGGCAGGATTCGAACCTGCGACCGTAGCAGTCGCGCGGTTCCGGACTGAGCGCCTGAACCGCTAGACCACCGCGGCCGGCTGATGCGGAGGGAGGGGGGGGGGGAGGAGGAGAAAGGGAAGGGTTTACTGATGTCACCTACATCAAGACATTAAGGGGAATCAGCGGCGACGAGTGAAAATGTGTACCGGACCGGAACTCGAACATGGGAACTCCTGATTACTAACCAGTTGCGTTAACCACTGTGCACTCCGGTAGTCGTTTTAAAGATCACTTCTACTACCTGGTACCTGAGCTTTCTTCCGTCTATTGGACACAGGCTTTCGTAGCCGGGGTTTGGGCTATATTATGGTTAAAAGTGGGGCTCCTTGAACCACAGTTTCTGTATGCAACTTCATAGTGATTTCATCGGACTCTAGAGCTTCGTTTAGTTTTACTGATTTATGCTGATTCTCAACGTCACTAATACAAATATAAATTTCGTTCATCTTTGCACTGGTACGGTTATTAAGTTTGGGGCAGGATGATCCTTTCTAAATGAACACTGAAAACTGCATTATCGATTTCTACTTTTTCTATGCTATCGGCAATTTCGACTCCTGTGCCATCCGTGTACGTCTGGACGCTAACTTTGGCTCCTCTAGGAGCCTTGGAGTAGAATTTTCAGAGAGATTTAAGGATAACATTTTATTACCGTATTCAATGAAAGCTTTACACTTTGCTCTCTGAGAGCTAAATGAGTTTAATTCGGCATCTTTCTAACTGTAGCAATATCCGTAGTCTCTCCCCTGTTATTAACTCGTCACTGTTTCTTTATACGTTTCTATCTAGTGCCTGTACACCGCGGAGAGTCCGTCCATCTGATTTGTTTTACTAGGTACACATCTTTCCAGTAGACTGCCAACATTATATTAAATCGGAGCCACAGTTTTTCCATATATTCCTCTCTCTGATTAAATGATTGAAGTTCCTCATTGTGATATGACACTTCTGCCTGTTATATAGTTTCCTGAACATACAAATCAGTCTCCTTATTTTTGTTGCCCATCGTACTTTAGTAGTGATTATTCCCACAACAGCCTCACTGTCACTGACCGCATTTGAAATATGGATATCCTCAAGGAGGTCAGACCCAAACTATTAAATCGATCCGGAGATCCGGAGATCTTGCTGGCCAGGGTAGTTGACTTACACCTTCTAGAGCACGTTGGGTGGCACGGGATACATGCGGACGTGCATTGTCCTGTTGGAACAGCAAGTTCCCTTGCCGGTCTAGGAATGGTAGAACGATGGGTTCGATGACGGTTTGGATGTACCGTGCACTATTCAGTGTCCCCTCGACGATCACCAGTGGTGTACGGCCAGTGTAGGAGATCGCTCCCCACACCATGATGCCGGGTGTTGGCCCTGTGTGCCTCGGTCGTATGCAGTCCTGATTGTGGCGCTCACCTGCACGGCGCCAAACACGCATACGACCATCATTGGCACCAAGGCAGAAGCGACTCTCATCGCTGAAGACGACACGTCTCCATTCGTCCCTCCATTCACGCCTGTCGCGACACCACTGGAGGCGGGCTGCACGATGTTGGGGCGTGAGCGGAAGACGGCCTAACGGTGTGCGGGACCGTAGCCCAGCTTCATGGAGACGGTTGCGAATGGTCCTCGCCGATACCCCAGGAGCAACAGTGTCCCTAATTTGCTGGGAAGTGGCGGTGCGGTCCCCTACGGCACTGCGTAGGATCCTACGGTCTTGGCGTGCATCCGTGCGTCGCTGCGGTCCGGTCCCAGGTCGACGGGCACGTGCACCTTCCGCCGACCACTGGCGACAACATCGATGTACTGTGGAGACCTCACGCCCCACGTGTTGAGCAATTCGGCGGTACGTCCACCCGGCCTCCCGCATGCCCACTATACGCCCTCGCTCAAAGTCCGTCAACTGCACATACGGTTCACGTCCACGCTGTCGCGGCATGCTACCAGTGTTAAAAGACTGCGATGGAGCTCCGTATGCCACGGCAAACTGGCTGACACTGACGGCGGCGGTGCACAAATGCTGCGCAGCTAGCGCCATTCGACGGCCAACACCGCGGTTCCTGGTGTGTCCGCTGTGCCGTGCGTGTGATCATTGCTTGTACAGCCCTCTCGCAGTGTCCGGAGCAAGTATGGTGGGTCTGACACACCGGTGTCAATGTGTTCTTTTTTCCATTTCCAGGAGTGTATTTATCATTTCCTTCTCGTCTTTGTCTCTATTGCCCGTATCATATCACTGTTGTACTGCGTTGGTGTCTGGTGTACTGCTGTGTGTCGATGACAGTGAAAATGTATGTGTTCTGGGGATCCATGTTCCCCACATGTACAAGTAGCAATCTGGCTGTGGCCTAGGCGGTGTAAGTGCGTAGGATAAGGGCCATGACCTGTCAGTAAGTAAACCATACTTGATATGGCTCCGTTTCAGACTCTCCCTGATGTCTGGAAAGGGCTGATATACCCTGTGGCCCTTATCGCTTAACTCTCATTCCCTTTGCTGGTACCCACCCGCCATTTAACGAATTGGCTCTTCTCGGTAACGTCCTGTCAGATAATCCCTATTACCTTATCCTGTTTCCCCCTCCTCAGCCAGTACATTGCAGCCCGAAACCGATAGGGAAGGTTCCAAGCACCACGCAGAGTGATTCTACTGAGGTGGTGTTGAAAGCTCCTGATAGCCTCACCAGGGCACTCCTCTGCCCTCGCTGCACAATATTCCGATTCGTCATTAGCATAACAGACCACAGACTCAAATAGCGCACAATGGTAAGTTCCCAGTGAGTGTAATGGAGCCCTAAAGTGTGTTATATTGAGTCTGGCTAAGCCTGTCAGTCGTTGCTCTGATTTGTTCGGCAAAGGACTGTTGTTAGTCAGGTTGCACACCAAGATATCGTGTTTTCCGTTGTCTACGTATGCTAATGTTGTGTAGTTTTACGTTCGGATTACTCTTTAGTGTTCCTTTGAGTAGTATGTAAACTGTTTGATGTAGAGCCATCTGAAGTTTGTTATGTTTGCACCACTGGCTGATGCTTGTGGGAAGCTGTGTTGACCGGTGTTAGAGTTGCGCTCTTGAGTCCGCGGGAGACTACCACCAAGAGGTCTCAGGCGTTTGCTATCGCCCCTGTCAGAAGTGCTCAGTGACTTCGAAAGTTGACTAGCCGTTGCATGCCACTGGAGAAACAAATCCATCAGGGACATTTCACTTGCCGGCCGCGGTGGCCGTGCGGTTCTGGCGCTGCAGTCCGGAACCGCGGGACTGCTACGGTCGCAGGTTCGAATCCTGCCTCGGGCATGGGTGTGTGTGATGTCCTTAGGTTAGTTAGGTTTAAGTAGTTCTAAGTTCTAGGGGACTTATGACCTAAGATGTTGAGTCCCATAGTGCTCGGGGACACTTGAACTTGACATTTCACTTCTCCTAAAGATGCCCAAGACGACTAATGGTGACGTGAAACGTGAAGTGGAAACGCTAAGGAACAACCGCAGCTAAAACAAGGCCAGAGATATCTCTTGTACTGACGGACGGGGATCGTCGAGCTTTGCGGAACGTGGTTTTAAAAAATGAGCGTGAGTACAGTGGAAGGAATCACTCTAGAATTGACAGTGAAATACGAAATGGTGGTATTACGGTATGAGTGTGTTTTTCGTTATTACGCTATGGTCCCGATACTGCGCTTAAGAAAGCGATAAATGCGGAACGACATGAAGACAAACTGCCTATTGGCTTCTGTCTCGGGTTCTTCGGCCGACGTTCATCTAATGATTTTTCTGACGTTTCGCCAGCACGAGTGGCTGGCATTGTCAAATCTTCACCCTCCATTGCCGGTGTTGAACTGGAGCCGAGCTCGCGGGCGCAGACTATATGTACCTGGCGCGCCAACGTCCGAGGGCTTCTCCGCGGTCATTTCCGGTGCGGTTCTCCTCTTGCTACCTGCGACGGTCGTTCGCTGTAGTACGGGAAGCCAGGATCGGTTGACCACAAGGATTTCCTCTTTCTTGTTCAAACTGTTCGCGTGTTTTTGTATTTCTACAGCTTCTCTGAACAAGCACATGTGATAATGCTTCTCTACAGCCAGAACTTCCGTGTCGGCGAATTTTATTACGTGGTCGGTCTCATTCAGCGCGTGCTCTGCCACGGCCGATTTCTCCACCTGCCCCAACCTGCAATGTCGCTTATGCTCTTTGATCCTGGTGTTGATGGATCGTCCAGTCATTCCGACATAAACTTTTCCGCATGCGCATGGTATACGGTATATTCCCGACATTGCAAGTGGGTCTCTTTTCTCCTTCGCCGATCTAAGACACTCTTTGATCTTCCTTGTCGGTTTGAAAATCGTCTTTACGCCATGTTTGCGCAATATACGGCCGATTCTGTCCGTCACTCTGGGAATGTATGGCAGAAAGGCCGTACCCGACATTTCTTTTTCTGGTTCCTTACTTCGCCGAGTGTTTGGCTCTGTTACACTCCTAATATAATTTGTGGAGTACCCATTGCTCCTCAGGACAGTTTCCAGGTGTTGCATTTCTCGTTTGAGGTGTTGCGGCTCACATATTCGTCCTGCTCTCGTTACGAGCGTACTAATCATGCCTCTTTTCTGGCTCGGGTGGTGGTTTGACAGTTTGTGCAGTTATCGGTCCGTGTGCGTCGGTTTCCGATACACGCTGTGTCCCAGGGTTTCGCCGTCCCTTGTGACCAGCACATCTAGAAATGGCCGTTTCTTGTCCTTTTCTACTTCCATGGTAAATGTTATGTTGGCATGGAGGCTGTTCAAGTTTCTTAGGAAGTCACCGAGCTGTTCTTCACCATGGCTCCACACCACGAAAGTATCAACGGCGTACCTGTACCACACCTTAGGTTTGCAAGTCGCCGTGTCCAGTGCGTGTGCTTCGAATTGTTCCATGAAGAAGTTGGCCGCCACTGGAATGAGAGGACTACCCATGGCGACGCCTTTCAGCTGTTCGTAGAAATCGCCACTCCACGTGAAATAGCTCGTGGTGAGACATGCATGGAAGAGCTTTCTGATGTCCTGCGGGAAAATGGAACCGATGTGCTACAGAGCGTCACTGAGTGGCACTTTCGTAAATAACGAAACAACATCAAAGCTGACCAAGATGTCGTTTGGTGCAAGTTTCAGTTTCTTCAGCTTCTCAATGAAATGTCCTGAGTCCTTAATGTATGTGTCGGTCTTCCCCACGTGTGGCTGGAGCAGAGAGGCCAAGTGTTTTGCCAGTTTATATGTCGGTGATACAGGAGCGCTAACGATCGGTCTCAGTGGAACGTTGTTCTTATGGGTCTTGGGTAATCCATAGAGCCGAGGTGGTAGGGCTTCTGTGTTGCGCAGGTTTCTCTGTATGTCCGCCGGCAGAGAAGACGCCTTGATTAATCGATTCGTATTCCATGTGACACGCTGCGTCGGATCTGCGCTTAGTTTTCGGTACGTCGTCGGATCTAATAGGTCTCGGATCTTTTGCTCATACTCTCCGGTCTTCATTACGACGGTCGCATTCCCCTTATCGGCAGGCAGTACCAATATACTCTTGTCGGCGTTGAGATTCTTAATGGCTTGTACCTCTTCTTTCTTTAGGTTGCAAGCTGGTTGTTTCGCTCGGAGCAGTATCCTGGCTGTTTCCGTGCGTATTTCCTCTGCCCTTTCACAAGGAAGGGTCCGAATGGCTGCTTCGGTGTTGGCAATGATATCCTCCATAGGTATAGTTCTCGGGGTGATAGCGAAATTCCCTCCTTTTTGAAGAACAGACACTTCCTCTTCGGTCAATTGTCGTTCGGTGAGGTTGACCACTGTGTGTGACATGTCGGGAATCGCCTTGTCGGTCTGCTTCCGGCATCTTTCAAACTTTTTCTTCTGTCGCTCGGTGCAGCGCTCGAGTTCGTTCTCCATGCTCCTGTGAGTGATGCTGTCGATCTTGTCCCAGTCGTCTCGATGCATTCTGCTACTTAGTTGATAGAAAATGTCCAGAAGCTCCTGATCCGTTCTTGCCAAGTCTCTCCGTGTTGTATGTATTCGCTCACGAAGAAAAGCTCGTTCCATTCTGTCGTAGATACGATGCGCTTGGGCGGTGGTGAATAGGCGCTTACATCTCAAGAACTTCGGTGTAGCACATTCATCTCGGCACCGTGACAGAAAGGCGAGAGAGGACATCAGTCGCGCTTTCTTCTTCCGTCGTTGGTCAAGGCGTCGGTACAATCTGCAAATCTCCTCCCCGTAGAGGCGTAATACAAAATTGTTAAGGCTTTCGTGGCCACTTGTTGACAAACTGCCTATTGGCTTCTGTCTCGGGTTCTTCGGCCGACGTTCATCTAATGATTTTTCTGAAGTTTCGCCAGCACGAGTGGCTGGCATTGTCAAAGCTTCACCCTCCAACGTCAGAAAAATCATTAGATGAACGTCGGCCGAAGAACCCGAGACAGAAGCCAATAGGCAGTTTGTCAACAAGTGGCCGGGAAAGCCTTAACAATTTTGACATGAAGACATTTTACACCATTGTGTACTGTGTGCAGTAGAGGAACAGCTTGGAGCCGACGATTGTTTGTTTCAGCATGACAATGCACCCTGTGATAAAGCAACATCTGTGTGCCCGTTCGGCTGGCCGCTGTGGCCGAGCAGTTCTAGGGGCTTCAGTCCGGAACCGCGCTGCTGCTGCGGTAGCAGGTTCGAATCCTGCCTCGGGCATGGATGTATGTGATGTCCTTAGGCCAGTTAGGTTTAAGTAGTTCTAAGTCTAGGGGACTGATGACCTCAGATGTTAAGTCCCATAGTGCTTATAGCCTTTTGAACCATTTGTGCCTGTTCACTGTGGACAGTAACATTCCTGATACCTACTGGCCTGCCCAGAGTCGTGACCTGAACGTAGTGGGACACTTTTAGGTTTAATCACAGTGTCGACTTCGCTCTGGACGCTACCGGCCAATACCACTGCCTTCTCTCATTTCTGATCTTCAGGAAGAATGGACTGCCCTTCCTGCAGAGACATACAAACACCTCACTGAAAGCTAAGTTCAGGCCGTCATAAAGACAAAGAGTAGACACAAGCCATTCTAATGTCCACTAACAGGTAACTGGATACTTTTGATCAGACGGTGTTTTATGTTGCCTTATTATCTGCATTGTCTGTCCTAGAGTTTTCTACTCCACATGATTACTGAGGAGCGTTTTTTGACGATTCCAGATAAGTCCTCTGCTGTCCCACAAAATTAGATCAGTCTTAGTAAGTATCACCAACCTTGTTTTCACCAGCGAGACAGGATAAAAATTGTCACTACACATAAACCATAAAATAAGTCTCCGTTAGAAATCCTATTACTTTCCAAAGTGTGCTACATCCGACCACTATATTAGAAAACCAACTCCCGTTGACAACTCTTTCATAGACAAAACAATGTTTCAGTCTAAAATCAAAAGTGAAAGATACGTATATTAAATACCTCATTACAAATTTCGACTGGATTAAACCGAATTTACTGTCCTCTGTTATATATCGCATAGTTCATCTAGTTGACTATAAAACACCTCCCACTGTAAATCTCTCCAAGCTGTGCCTGGAAAACAGTCAGATGATCAAGCGAAATGTCACACCCGTACTCTGAAACGCGCTGGTTAACTCTCTGGAAGCTTTCCGCACAGGCCGAATAACTTTATTTAACAATGAGGATCGCCGACCAGAGTGGTCGATCGGTTCTAGGCGCTACAGTCTGGAACCGCGCGACTGCTACGGTGGCAGGTTCGAATCCAGCCTCGGGCATGGATGTATGTGATGTCCTTAGGTTAGTTAGGTTTAAGTAGTTCTAAGCTCTATGGGACTGATGACCTCAGAAGTTAAGTCCCATAGTGCTCAGAGCCATTTGAACCATCTGAACAATGAGGATCACTCACTCTCAACAGTCTTAAAACACAAACTCCACCCGCACGGAAACCATGACTGCCTTCCTGTCTTAGCTAGGGCTGTTAGTCGGCTTCTGATTTACCTAGCTTCAAATCCGCTTCAGGAAAATGTTTTAATATTCATAATTTTCTGCAAATCAACGTTAGAAACACAATGCAAGCATTTTCTGGCTAGCGCTGACGGTAGTTCTGCGGAAGGTGCTGCTCGCTGACAGGACTTTTCCGAATTAATTTCCAACAGGAGCTGGAAAACACTTGTGCTGCTGGGTAAAATTTGTCACGCTCGAGGTAGTCTTGTGGAAGTCGACCACAACCAGTTTAGAATGATTATGGGAAGCTCAACACATCGTCTCCTGGCTGGACACAGCCGCCTCCTCCCGGGTACTTGAAACGCGACTCTGATGACCACAGCAACCAGAAGATGAACTCAGGGTTATCGGTCAGGAGCGTTATGATTCACATGTAACCTGAACTGACAACAGGCTTTGCCTCATTGTGGAGGCGATAGAGCGAATAACGAAGTCCGAACACAAGATAGCTTCGACACTGACGACGTGTGTCTTGATGCTGAATCGCGGTCAGTCCAAACACAATAATTGTGATAGCTTTGGCACTGACGACGTGTATCTTGATGCTAAATCGCGGTCTAGTGTTATTAGCAGGTGCTGGCCCTCTTGCCCTGAAGACCGTTTGCATATGCTTAACCGAGCGAGATGAGGGGATGGGGTTAGCATGCTGGATTCGCATTCGGGACGATGGTTCAAGTTCGCGTCTGACCACCAAGATTTAGGTTTTCTGTGATTTTCCTTAATTCCTCCCGCACCGGGATTGTTCCTTTGCAATAAAATCGCAAACTTTCACCCGCATTCATGAAAAGAATATGAACCTCTGCTCCATTCTGTAATGATCTCGCCTGATTCTCGACGGGACATTAATCCCTAATGTCCTTCCCTTCTTCTCTTCTGTACAAGTTTAAATGGGGTATTGCAAAAGTTATGGTAAGGAATTAATGATCGGTAATGAATATTTCATTTACAGTAGTTACAGTAGTAACTTGGGCAAACAAATATTTAAAGTGAGGGCTGCCAATACCAATGAATGCATTATACAGGGTGATTCAAAAAGAATACCACAACTTTAAAAATGTGTATTTAATGAAAGAAACATAATATAACCTTCTGTTATACATCATTACAAAGAGTATTTAAAAAGGTTTTTTTTTCACTCAAAAACAAGTTCAGAGATGTTCAATATGGCCCCCTCCAGACACACGAGCAATATCAACCCGATACTCCAACTCGTTCCACACTCTCTGTAGCATATCAGGCGTAACAGTTTGGATAGCTGCTGTTATTTCTCGTTTCAAATCATCAATGGTGGCTGGGAGAGGTGGCCGAAACACCATATCCTTAACATACCCCCATAAGAAAAAATCGCAGGGGGTAAGATCAGGGCTTCTTGGAGGCCAGTGATGAAGTGCTCTGTCACGGGCTGCCTGGCGGCCGATCCATCGCCTCGGGTAGTTGACGTTCAGGTTTCATAACTAACCTTTTTCGTAGGGTTCTCCATACAGTTGATTGTGGAATTTGCAGCTCTCTGCTAGCTCTGCGAGTCGATTTTCCTGGGCTGCGAACAAATGCTTGCTGGATGCGTGCTACATTTTCATCACTCGTTCTCGGCCGTCCAGAACTTATCCCTTTGCACAAACACCCATTATCTGTAAACTGTTTATACCAACGTTTAATACACCACCTATCAGGAGGTTTAACACCATACTTCGTTCGAAATGCACACTGAACAACTGTCGTCGATTCACTTCTGCCGTACTCAATAACGCAAAAAGATTTCTGTTGAGCGGTCGCCATCTTAGCATCAACTGACGCTGACGCCTAGTCAACAGCACCTCAAGCGAACAAATGTACAACTAAATGAAACTTTATAGCTCCCTTAATTCGCCGACAGATAGTGCTTAGCTCTGCCTTTTGTCGTTGCAGAGTTTTAAATTCCTAAAGTTGTGGTATTCCTTTTGAATCACCCTGTATTGTAATTAGTAGGTACAAAATAAATCTGAGTTCAGAATGATTTAGACCCATATCTTATACATGTTTTATGTGGGAGAGAAATAAATTTGCGTAACCTGCGGCAGGGTTCAGAGTGGTAGAGCAGCGCTACTTCCACTCCTTCTCGGGTCGGGTTCTTGTGTCGTCGTCCCATTTTCTTTCAGCTGCAGCTTTTAAGATCTGCTTGAGGGGACTGCATCGTGAACACATTTACCGGATTCTGCTGACATTCTGGACACTAGCTCATTTTGAAGTGCCGCTGTTACGGTGTACGAAACCATCAGGGCGCAAATTATGCAGACAGTTAGAGCATCAAACTGAGGTCAGGAACAAGTTGCAGGAAATGAATTCTTCACAGGGTACCAATTACTGCATGAGTAATGCATAAGAAGCATGTGTTTGTAAACTACCAAAGCTGCATAAGTAACACCTATCTGCTGAAACGACGTTAATGGGGCTCTGTTGAAGAACAACAAAACTGGAACGTTTATGATGTCAAGCCGGTGTTTATCACAGCTGAATGATCGTCATTGGTTTTAGAGGTCGCAGATTTAAGCACCGTAAGTAGGTCAAGCAGAAATTAGCGTCATTTTAGATGAAAGACATCTCTCGCTATCGACAGAAACTTACAGAAAACAGACTAATTTTACCCATTGAGACCTGGTCAAGGTTCTCGGAAAGAAAACTGTTTGCGCAGTAGAGTCTGAGATCATAATGTTCGATCATAAGCCAGAATGCCCATTAATAAACACCCGTCGAATTGCCTGTGCAATTCACTCTTCAGTGAATACAGTGTGGAGAATACTTCTGGAACGGTAGATCATTTACTTACTTATTGTGTTCCGTGGGACGAAGAGAACCGAAGCTACATTGTCATGGAACGACTTAGTACATAATTTCTAGAATGGTGACTAGAAAGTTTATAATCACGTGAAACTAAATAATTAAGATCACACAAAAAATGAGACAGTCGGTGAAGAAGTAACACATTACTGAGAAATGTCCTCAAGTATTGCGAGGAACTGCTGTACAGTATATTAGTGGAACACTATGAAACCTTTCAACTTGGATTTGCGCACTTGGGCTTTATCACTCAGAATAAAAGTTGCATCTTCTTCAGAATGATTAAATGCTGTCGACAGAGTACGTGTGCCGAGATAGAAGCGCTAGAAGATCGAAATACCTAAACACCGTCCTACACAAAGTTCTGGAATTAACTCCGAAGAACTATCTGACCTTTATAGGCCTTTATAGGTTAGGGATATTCTCGGCGAATGCAATGAGATGCACCAAAATATTACACCATAAGTGATAATAGAGTGAAATCAACCCAAGTTGACAAGTTTTCGCAGTTCGGTGTTCCTATTCTTGTTGTGGAGTTAGCAGTATTCAGTTCGTGCACAAGACCTTGAACGCGATGCTTCCAAGAAAGCTTTCGTCAACTTTCACACCTAAGAATCTAAAGCGGGTGACTTTATTGACTGTTTGACCACCTTTGGGACAGCAAAATTTCTCATTAGTGTTAGGAACTACGCGTATTGCAGTTATTGCGTTTAAACGATAAACTTTTTCCTTGAAGCCAAGTGCTGATGTTAAATTCTACCTGTTATTGTATTATTTGCATTAATTCTACTTCGTTCACAATAAAGCTTGTGCTATATGCCAAAAGACAAACCTTTGATTCATCTGTTATTTTTAGTGGGAGATCATTGAGATATTCAGGGTGATGTTTTTAACTTCAGACAATTTTAAATATCTCAAACACTGCGCACGCTATAAAAAAATGGAAAAATACTTCCTCAATTCTTTGAAAACGCTATCCACATATACTAGACTTTACCTCCCTCCACCATTTTAAATCTTAAATAGGAATATCTTATTTTTATTGTTGATTCTGATTCTACAAAAAAAAAAAACTTAACTTTTGAATGTACCAGTTTCATCTTTGCGAGATAAATGGGGCTGTAATCGACAAATTACACAATTCTGTTCCAAAACGGTGTTATCTCGAGAAAATGCATGGGATCGAAAAACGAAGAACCAGTTGTGTTCAGTAACTGTGTAAAATGTTTATTGAGCTGTGTCTCGTCATTTTCACAACTGGCACGCTCTTTTGAAGTGTGTCCCCTTTCTCTCTCTCTCTCTCTCTCTCTCTCTCTCTCTCTCCCTCTCCCTCCCTCTCACCCCTCACCAACGGGGTTCTTGCTTTCAAGAATTATTTCACTGCACGTGCCCAGAAATGTCGACGCAGACTTCTATGATCTTCCTCAAATGGAAAGATTCGACATAAGTGAGAAGGGTTTTCCGACGTAATCTGCGGACATGCATGGGTGATACGGTGAATTACGTTATCACACATCGTTGGCACTTCATTACAAACTTTGTACTTTAAGTAATGCGACAAATAAAAGTCAAGCCATATTAGATCTGACGATCTTACAGACCAGGAGACTGCATAGCCTCCTACGATCCACTGATGATTGTAAATGCGAACTAATTATTCCCGTGTTGCAACAGAATAATGTTTCATTATTTTCTCCACCAAATGTTCTTGGACGGTTTCTTTTTCGTGGAAATACAGTTCTCTCGGGGAAAACTTGTTGAATAGCCCGACAAAAGGAAGTGTGTGATATCACCCTGTGGATAAACATTGAGCATAGAGAATTACAGCATTACTGACATTCCTGCCAATTTCTTCGGAAATGGAAACCATTTCAGTTTTCTCTTCAAGAGTAATAGCCTGCATTCTAAGTAATAATGCAGTCGCTATGAAGCAACGTACTCAAGAAATGAGGGACGACGTGCAAGCAATGAGATCAAGTCAAATATTGAATGAATGTTTCAAAACAGTTAAACTGCGAACACTGAGTTGATTGTTACACACTTTTGTTGTTATACTTTTGATAAAACGCATTTATCTCTTAGATAATGCCGTTTTGTAGATCAGCTGTGTTACTTAACGATTACAGCGCTATTTATTGTACAAGAACAAAAAAGTTACATGTAAGTGCTACGTGTTTTTTCCCGTTGAATCAGATTCTACAATATAATGTGTCTCATTTAAGATTCTAAAATTTCAAAGCTACCTCCCACCCCATCCCCTGGTCGTAGAGCCGGGGTCAACATTTTTAAAAATACTAAACATGTGTTTTAGCCTTTTCTAATACGATGTGTAGGTTTTGAGACACTTTGTCGTCTGAAGACAAAAAAACTCAAGTTGTATATCGAGGAAAGGAATCAACCCAGTACAGAACCTGGGTAATTTCCCTCTCTCTGCTCACCCCTACTTTTTGTGGCCAGTATCCTTAATGCTGTCACAAAGATTACGCCCATGTAAAAAGTAATGCGTGCACGTACTAGACCAAAATACCTTCATGTTGATTTCTAACATTTAATTCTGTGTGTTAACGTTTTCTTTCACCAGCTTAGTTTTTACCAAAAGAATCTGACACAGTTTACATTTCACTTATTTTTATATTTCCCTTTAATAGAAATTTATTTATTTACTATGATCTGATTAGGGCAGCAAGCCCTCTGTCACATGGGAACAGGGTTCGTTCATACAGTACCATTCACGTCATAGTTACCTACGAAATAACAATTTTAATACGATAAACAGTATTAAAATAATTTGAGTGTGTATAGAGACAATGTGAATAAATAATACTATGAACTAATAAAGTTTACAGTGGAAGCACTTCTTCTAACGCTGCTGCTTCCACTAATAGTGATAACAGTTATAATAATAATAATAATAATAATGAACCAACACACAGAAGAAACCCACAAAAACAGCATGGCAACACAGGCTACATATCAAAATACAAAAACTGAGAAAAGACATCGGACAGCTAACACAATTTATAAGAAATGAAATATCAGACAAAAAACGAAAAACCTTAGGTAAAATCTCACAACAAGAAGCGATAGAGCAATTAGAGGAAAAGAAGCAGAAATTACAAGCATTGGCCAATCGACTTAGAAGATACAAAAAAAAGGGAAAATAGAAGGAAACAAATCCAAACATTCAACACAAACCAAAAGGAATTTTAGCAGACAATAGATAACACATACATTAAAATAGATAATACACCAAACATAACGGACATGGAACACTTCTGGAGAAACATATGGTCAAACCCGGCACAACAGACATGCACGGTGGATACAAGCAGAAACAGACACGTACAAGATGATGCCACAAATGGCTGAAGTGATAATTCTGCAACATGAAGTTACCCGAGCAATTAATTCTACGCACAATTGGAAAGCCCCTGGAAAAGACAAAATAGCAAATTTCTGGCTAAAGAAGTTCACCTCAACACATTCACATCTAACAAAATTATTTAACAGTTACATTGCAGACCCATACACAGTCCCTGATACACTTACACAAGGAATAACTTATTTGAAACCTAAAGGTCAAGTAGACACAGCAAACCCAGCAAAAGATCGCCCCATTACATGCCCACCAACAATATACAAAATATTAACTTCAGACATTACAAAGAAATTACTGACACATACAACACATAACAAAATCACAAATGAAGAACAAAAAGGCTGCTGCAAAGGAGCACGAGGATGAAAAGAGCAACTGATAATAGATGCATAGGTGACATATCAAGCTAAAAATAAACAAAGGTCGCTACACTAAGCATACATTGATTACCAAAAAGCTTTTGATAGTGTACCCCCTCTCATGGTTACTACAAATATTGGAAATATACAAAGTAGATCCTAAATTGATAAAGTTCCTGAACATAGTAATGAAAAATTGGAAAACCACACTTGATATCCAAACAAATTCAAATAATACCACATCACAGCCAATACAAATTAAGCGTGGAATATACCAAGGAGATTCATTAAGTCCTTTCTCGTTCTGCCTTGCTTTGAACCCACTATCCAACATGCTAAATAATTCAAATTATGGATATAATATTACTGGGACACACCAACACAAAATCACACATTTGCTATACATGGATGATCTAAAACTACTGGCAGCAACAAATCAACAACTCAACCAATTACTAAAGATAACAGAAGTATTCAGCAACGATATAAATATGGCTTTTGGAACAAAACCACATAACAAACCTGACATCATACTCACCAATAAAAAGAAGAAATTAACACAAATAATCGAAATATCCATAGCCAATACAACAAATATACAGAAGAAAACAGGAGAAAAAATTGAAAAATAAATCCAACTGGCTGAGGAAGTCAAGGACATGTGGAAACAGGATAAAGTTGACATTATACCAATTATACTATCAACTACAGCAGTCATACCGCACAATACCCACTAGTACATCAAAGCAATACAGCTACATCCAAACGTATATACACAACTACAGAAATTTGTAAGTATTGATACATGTTCAATTACCGGAAAGTTCCTAAATGCAATGTGACATATACCGTACAGTTAAAAGGAAGTCGCGCTTGTTCAAGGTGCGCGTCACTTTCCATTTTTAACCAGACATAACGCCTGAGAAAGGAAAGCAATAATAATGAAAATAATAACAGTAATGATAGTGTAAATTGTAAAAAGAATTCACAGGTGTACAAAGTAGATATTTTCTGATGTAGTGAATTCTAGGGAAGGAAAATTTATGAAAACGGCACCAGCTAAATACGCGGGGAAATGAGGAAGATTTGGTTGGAAAGACGGATGTACAGGGGTAACGAGTGCGTATGTGTACAATGGTATTCAATATTGTTGCTTTACTACATGTGTCATTAACTGCCTTCTGAAGCTGAAGCTGTTACTCAGTTTTCCAATACAATGATGAAGGTCACACCAGGATCGGAATCCTGCTACTGAGAATGACTTTGAGAAAGTGGCTGAACGATGGAGCGGGGCAGATGGTATGGGAGCAGGTGATTCTGCCACGTAGTTCAGAGAAGAGCGTTAAGGTCAAGGAGATATATGAGGGACAGTAGAGGAGACAGAGGGTATGGAACTCTCTCTGTTTGTCTGCGACCAGCCAGGATGCTGTGCATATGATGGTGAAATACTTTCAAAGAGTCGAAAACCAAAGACAACTGAGGTGACAAAAGTCGTGGGATACTTCCTAAATCGTGACCGACCTTCTTTTTCCCGGCGTAGAACGGTAACTCGACGTGGTATGGACTCAACAAATCTTTTCAAGTGCCTTGCAGAAATGTTGAGCCATGCTGCCTCTGTAGCCCTCCATAATTGCGAAAGTTTTGTCGGTGTATGATTTTATCAGGGACTGACCTCTCGATAGTATCCATAAACGTTCGATAGGCTTCATATCAGGCCATCTGAATGACCAAATGATTCGCTCGAATTGTCCAGAACATTCTTCAAATCAGTCGCCAATAATTGTGGACCCGTGACATAACATCGTAGTTAGGGAACGTGAAGTCCATGGATTGGTGTAAATGGTCTCCAGGTAGACAAACTTAACCATTTCCAGTCAATGATCGGTTCATTTGGACAAGAGGATCCGGTTCAATCCATGTAAACACAGTCCACGCCATTAAGAAGCCACCACTCGCTTGCAGAGTGCCTTGCTGACAACTTGGCTTCGTGGGGCCTGCGCCACACTCGAAGCCTGTCATCAGCCATTACCAATTTAAATCAGGAGGCATGTGGCCAGGCCACTATTTTACAGTCGTCTAGGGTCCAACCGGTTCGGTCACGAGCCCAGGAGAGATGCTGCAGGCGATGTCATGCTGCTAGGCAATCGCTTCGGTTGTCTGCAGCCACCCAAATTTCACCGTACTGCCCTACCGGTTACGTTCGTTGCACATCCCACATTGATTTCTGCGGTTATTTCACGGAGTGTTGCTTGTCTCTTAGCACTGACAACCACACGCAACCGCCGCTGATCTCCATTGTTAAGTAAAGGCGTCGGCCACTGCGTTGTTCGTGGTGAGAGCTAATGCCAAAAATCTGGTATTCTCAGGCACACTCTTGACATTGTGGATATGGGAATACTGAATTCCCTAACCATTTCCCAAATACAACATCCCATGCGTCTACCTCCAACTATCATTCCGTGTTTAAAGCCAATTACTTCCCGTCGAGCGGCCATAATCATGTCGAAAACATTTTTCACATGAATCATTTCCGCCAATGCATTGACTCGTTATACCTTGTGTTCGTGATAGTTCCGCCATTTGTACGAGGATGAGTCAAGTGAAAACTTTAAATATCTTTTTAAATACCGGGTGATCAAAAAGTCAGTATAAATTTGAAAACGGAATAAATCACGGAATAATGTAGTTAGAGAGGTACAAATTGACACACATGCTTGAAATGACATGGGTTTTTATTAGAACCAAAAAAATACAAAAGTTCAAAAAATGTCCGATAGATGGCGCTTCATCTGATCAGAATAGCAATAATTAGTATAACAAAGTAAGACAAAGCAAAGCTGATGTTCTTTAAGGGGCTCCGGAAAGGCTCAAAATCATGAAAAGTTCAATTTTTACTTTTTTCCGTTTTCTGAATCTGCAGACTATTACCTTTTAATAGATATATAATTTATTCAATGCCGAAGACTACAACTATTTCTAAATTTTTTTTTGAAATGTGTTCTACATGGGGTGACCCACTGTGGCGCTGTTAAACTGCTGTCAAATGGTGTTATTATTAACGTCCGTGTTCATCAGGTACATTTTAGTGATGTGAGATAAAGTATGTGTTGTGGCTAACCTGTGATGGTTCAATATATATCGCTGGTGTGATTGTCGATTGTTTCATGTTTATTTACTCTGTCGTTATCTCGAAGATATTCGTAATTAATTCTGTTTCTTGAGTCTCTGTTTTGTTGAAGTATAATAATGAGTAAAAGTAAAGTTATTAGAAATCCTCTGAAGGCTTTTAAGAAAAGGAGAAATGTTGGAAAGCCAAAGGTATGTGTTATTACTGTAAACAATAAAGACGATGAAAATCCCCAACATAGCTTGTGTCCCAAAGAAGGAGACAGTTGGTGTAAATATAACAAAGGATTGCTAACTGGTGAAGTGTACACTCATAAGCATAGTCTGCCTCATGCAATAATGGAGGTGATAAAACCTATTTTCAGAGACTTAGCAGCACCTGAATTGTTGAAAAAGTGTATTCACGGAAAAACTCAAAACCCCAATGAAAGTGTAAATAGTGTTATATGGTCGAGAATCCCCAAGACTGTATTTGTTGGAATAGAAACACTTCACTTTGGTGTGTATGATGCTGTTGCGACTTTCAATGATGGCAACATTGTAAGGTGCAAGGTATGTAGAAATATGGGAATGAAGATAGGTTCTAACATGGTACGAGCGATGCTTGCTTTAGACAATGAACGCCTTCGGGCTGCAGACAGGGCTGTAAAGAGTCTAGAAATACAAGCAAGAGTAAACAGGAGGAGGAACAAGAGGAAGCTGGAGGAGGAGTTTGCAGAGGATGAAGATAATCCATCCTATGGACCTGGAATGCACTAAAAAGTTAATCCAATCTTTGTCGCTCGATTCCCAAAACTTTTATTTTCTCATACTAATTACATGTTTTCTAAGGATCTTCCAAACATATTTGTTTCAAACTTTCAGTAAATGTTACACAGAACCTTCTGCATAATTTAACACAGCCTTTTTCCAAAAAACTGTATATTTTTGAATATATATAAGTAAAAAATTGCAAAAAAATGTTGTGAATTTTCATTACAATTGAAAAAAAATCATCTTTAATAACTGAACTAAAATTTTGTAAAATCCCTGTGTTAAGTTGTAGCCCATATTCCAATAAATAATCTGTAAAAAGTTCAACTTCCTACCTCAAATACGTTGTGAGGAAAGATGTAATTTATAAGCGTTATTTTAACATTGCAAGTATAGGGCGTTCCGGAGCCCCTTAAAGGAAATGTTCAATATGTCCACCATCATTCCGCAACAATAGCTATAGTCGAGGAATAATGTTGTGAACAGCACTGTAAAGCATGTCCGGAGCTATGGTGAGGCATTGGCGTCGGATGTTCTCTTTCAGTATCCCTAGAGATGTCGGTCGACCACGATACACTTGCGACTTCAGGTAACCCCAAAGACAATAATCGCACGGACTGAGGTCTGGGGACCTGGGAGGCCAAGCACACGATCACCACCAAACGACGCGCGCAAGAGATCTTTCACGCGTCTAGCAATATGGGGTAGACCGCCATCCTGCATAAACTTCGTACGTTCCAGCAGGTGTTTATCAGCCAGGCTGGGGATGCTGCGATTCTGTAACATATCGGCGTACCTCTCACCCGTCACGGTAGTAGTTACAAAACCAGAATTACGCATTTCCTCGAAGGAAAAACGGTAGATGTGGTAAATCCAAACCATACCGTGACTTTTATCGTCGTGCAATGGAGTTTCCTCGACAGTTCTAGGATTTTCGGTAGCCCAAATTGTGCAGTTGTGGGCGTTGATAGACCCTCGGAGTGTGAAATGAGCTTCGTCGGTCCACAACACGTTACTCAACCAATCGTCATCTTCCGCCATCTTTTAAACGCCCACATCGCAAATGCCCTCCGCTTCACAAATTCACCAGGTAACAGTTCATGATGTCGATGGATTTTGTACGGATAGCATCGGAGGGTACGCCTAAGTGCCAACCAAACAGTAATGTGTGGAATGCCGGTGCGATGTGCGACTGCACGAGCGCTGACATCCCCGTGCATAAACGAACCCGCTACAGTCTGCATTTCTTCCTGAACTGTCTCAGCAGCATTACGCCTTGTGCTCGATCGGCCACTACGGGGTCTATCGTCTAAACAACCCGTGGCTTCGAACTCCGAAATCATTCTCGCCACAGCTGTATTTGTCAACGGACCTTTACCCGTTCGAATTCCCTTCCTATGACGATAGGATCGTAACGCTGAACTAGCACATTCCCCATTCTGATAATACAGCTTCACTAAAAGCGCCTTTTCAGGTAACGTCAACATGCTGCGACTGCTGGCGCATCTGATTCTCTCTCTCATTACAGCTCCTTTGATACACGATTGTCATGCGCAGTCACTGACATTTTGCAATCCAGCGCCATCTGTCGGACATTTTGCGTACTTAGTTTTTTTTTATTCTAATAAAACCCCATGTCATTCCAAGCATGTGTTTCAATTTTTACCTCTCTATCTAGATTATTCCGTGGTTCATTAAGTTTTCAAATTTTTACTGACTTTTTGATCACCCGGTATTATTTATTGTGCAGAAGTGGTACAAAGCTATATAACTTTTCAACACAACCTCCTCCACGCTCAATGTAAGGCCTCCAGCGCTTACAAAGTGCATACATTCCCTTAGAAAAAAATTATTTTGGTAGTCCGCGCAACCACTCATGCACCACGTGGCGTACCTCTTCATGAGAACGGAACTTCTTTCCTCCCATTGCGCTCTCTGAGTGGTCCAGACATATGGAAATCACATAATCACATGGGGAAAGTTCCGGTGAGTATGGTGGATGAGGAAGACACTCAGAACGCAGGTCTGTGATTGTTGCAAATGTTGTACGGGCAGTGTGGGGCCATGCCTTGTCATGTTGCAAAAGGACACCTGCTGATTGCAGACCGCAGATGATTTTTTAGGGGATCTTTGTATGATGCACTGATGACAGTGGTCCCTCTAGGCATGTAATGCTCCAAAATGACGCCTTTTTCGTCCCCAAAGAGAGTCAGGATAACCTTCCCTGCTGATGGTTCTGTTCGAAACTTCTTTGGTTTTGGTGATGAGGCATGGCGCCATTCCTTGCTCGCTCTCTTCGTTTCCGGTTGGTGGAAGTGAACCCAGGTTTCGTCCCCAGTAACGATTATTGCAAGGAAGCCATCACCTTCTCGTTCAAAGCGCCGAAGAAGTTCTTCAGAAGTATCAACACGTCGTTCTCTCATTTCAGGAGTCAGCCACCGTGGCACCCATCTTGCAGACACTTTGTAAAACTGGAGCACATCATGCACAATGTGGTGTGCTGACCCATGACTAATCTGTAAACATGCTGCAATGTCATTCAGTGTCACTCGGCGGTCTTACTTCACTATGGCTTCAGTTTCTGCATTGTTCTGTGGAGTCACAATTCGTTGTGCCTGACCTGGACGAGGAGCATCCTCCAATGAAGTCACACCATTTGCGGACTTCCTACTCCATTCGTAGACTTGTTGCTGTGACAAACATGCATCACCGTACTGAACCTTCATTTCTCGATGAATTTCAATAGGTTTCACACCTTCACTACGCAAAAACCGAATAACAGTACGCTGTTCTTCCCTGGTGCAAGTCGCAAGTGGGGCGGCCATTTTTATACTGGCAATGCGACGGTATGTGTGCATCTGCGCTATGCTGCCAACTACAGGCCATGCTGCAAGCTCTTTGTAGCAGGCTCACCAACTTACAGGATAACTGCGCGAAATTTCGATTTGTTACTACAAATTTAAGGTTTTCATGTGACTCACCCTCGTATAATTATGTGCTTATCACCGCATTGTACAACGGACAGTCGTTCACAACCAGTACCAGGCGCCATGAGCTCTCGAGACAAAGAACTTGCAGGATAATGTAACTGCAGTGAATAATAGGGAGTAACACCAACTGCGACATAATCGCGTATACAAACAGTGATCCAGTACCGTAAAATGCTTTTTTATTCCAGTCTTCTTTAGACGATGACCGGTTTCAGTCTGTAATAACAATCCTCAGATCTGTTTTACACCATGTCCTAAAGTGATACGGGCATAATGGCATCGTAAAAACATATAAATATAATCAGCATAGCATAGTCAGATAGATTAAACACCATATTTTAAATCAATGTGACGATGCTTTGCTGATTATATTTGTATGTTTTGACGATGCCATTATGGCCGTATCACTTTAGGACATGGTGTAAAAAAGATCTGAGGATGGTCATTACAGAGTGAAACAGGTGATCGTCTAAAGAATTCATATTGTGATCAGAGACTGGAATAAAAAAGCATTTTAATAGGAAGTAAGTTTCGTTCTGAGCTAAAGGGTGAAGAGATTTTTATATTTTTGTAGTATATGGAGAGATAGTGATGACTTCTTGCGCCCTGCAGTTACTTGCTCAGTCGAATTTAGCTTCTCATCTGCTACTGCTCCTAGATTTGATGTTGCTGTGAAAGCGCGCGATCGTTTCGGAAAGCCATCACAGGACTTACTTTAGTGTTCTGCACCCTCAGACTGGCTACAGTTTCAGAGTGTTGTGGTGCTCGTTCTCCTTTAGAAGTTCATTCCTGTTTAATTTCTCAATGAAGGCTGTGGGTTATCTGAGCTGTCAGTGGGCATAAATCACGGAGACGGGAGAAGGAAACGCTTTCGCCCCACGGGACGCCTGACTGAATATTGGGTGGTGGCCGGGAGGCCCGATTCCCCGAGAGGCGGCAGCGCGCGCCCCCGTGTCAGCGGAGACAGCGGTGACTGGCCGCTGGATATTGCGGCCTTCCCGCGGGTACCGCCGCCGCCGTGACTCGAATCCGGCGCACCTGCTCAATAAACGGGCCGCGCTGCGGCGCTTGTCCGGCGCGGCGGAGGGCCGCGTGTCCGTCGCCCTCTGGCAGTGTTTGTGGACGTGTCCTTCCGGCGGCCGGCTCCTGCAACATTCATAGACTCGGCCGCGCCGGGAACCCCTTGCCGGTGTAGACACACTGTTGAGGGCCGTTACTTCCCAACCAGCCGCTTAACTTCTTCAGCCTCTTGCTGCTACCATCAAAACCGTCTACCTGTAAACTTAAAAACAAATTAAAGGAGTAATAATTTCACGTGACAGCAGCCAAATAATACATATTTTATTAAAATGAAATGAACACCTTTAGCTACTTACAGGTGTTGACATACGTCAACGGGGACAGATGAAAATGTGTGCCCCGACCGGGAATCGAACCCGGGATCTTCTGCTTACATGGCAGACGCTCTATCCATCTTTTTTTTTTTTTCTTCATTTTGTTCGTTATTGATCGTTGTATTTGGTCGTTGCAGACGTCGCAAGACATCCTGTTCAAGTTCGGTGGTTGATCCTTCCACTCAGTTTTTTATTACAGAGACCAACCGGCTCTCTGACCGAACACGCTGAGCTACCGTGCCGGCAATCTGAGCCACCGAGGACACAGATGATGGTGCGGCTGCAGGGATTTATCTCTGGCACGCCTCCCACGAAACCCACATTCTCAACGTATTGTCCCGCACTACTTTCGTAGTGCCCCCGGCCATTATACTCGTTACTTGCGCCGCGTTGCCGATTCCCGTAAGAGTTCGGGCACTGTTTGTGCATTCGCACAGAAGAAGAAGATGGTCAAGAGGCCGGTAAGCCTTAACTATATATATACTGAGATGGTATCTGTTCTTTCGGGCATGTCCGAAAGAACAGATACCATCTTAGTATATATAATACATATTTTGACGTAAAACTGTAATGATTGTATCGTTGTTATCCTCGTGATATCAGAAATGTGAAGTATTATGTAAATGAGTTGTACAGGTGTAAAATCAAAAAAGAAAAACTATATATCTCAAGAAAAGAAGATTAAATAGAGAGAAAAACAAGAGTCTGTAAAAAATGTTCGATAACATACGAGACGTCGAATTTAACTGAGAAAAGATGAATATACATGGTCTAGTCACATTAACGTGATCAACGCCTGTGTTCGACGTCAACGTAACAATAACCGCTTTCACACGTCAGGTGGCAGTACTAGAAGTTTAGGGTATACAAAGCGTATCGTGAGGAGGGGGCGGGGGAGGAGGGGGGGAATTGTAGGAAAAAGTGCAGTCATTGTCGTAATGCGGAAACGGAGCGATTTATCTGATGTCCAAAAGCTCATGATCATTGGCTTTCAGAACAAGACTGCAAGCATTTCCGAAACGGCTAAGTCTGTAAATTGTTCGAGGGCCATGGTGGTTAAAGGGTACTGTATATTGCAAAACGGCGTTATCCAAAACCCGTGCCGAGGTTCCTGTGGTGCATCACGGGAGTGAGCTACTGCTGCGAAGATGTATACGGCGATACATTCAACTGTTGAGCAACTGACAGCCCAGAAGAACCAATGAGCAACCAACAATGTGTCCTCGACGACCGTTCACCGAACGTTGCTGTTTACGAGCCTTCGCAGACGACACCTGATTCATACTGACAGCTGTTAATCGGCGATAAAGGCTGGAATTTGTCTGCCAATACCGCAACTGGACGTCCACTGAGTAGCGGCAGGAGACGTTTTCAGATGAATCACGTTTTATGCTCCATCTTGCACAAGACGGTTGTCGTGTTCGTAGTGTAATGTCTGAAAGCAAAGGGCTTCAGCCGAGGGAGGGAGCTTTACAGTCTGGGGAATGTTGTCGTGGCACTTGTATTGATAGGTGTTGTCTTCGTGTCTATCTTGCCTAGAACAATATTTTCACTACGCTACTCATAGTAGCTTACGTGTATTGTCTTATTCTTTGTCAGATTTATTCCTGCATTACCCTTATCTGTGTTGGTATTTATAACCCTATAGTCTGCTGACTGGAAGCACTGTTCCTCTTGCTACCGACGTTCTCCAATCACCACTATAACTTCAGCCAATCCATTTGCCTTTTTTAAAGTATCTAACCTACCTGACCGATTAATAAATTCAACATTACACCCTCCGAGGCACAGAACGGCAGTTTTGTTTCTCCTGATAATGACTTGCTTCTGACGATCACCACCAGAAATCTGAATTGCGGACTATTTTACCTCCGTAATATTTTATACAATCGGATGCCATCACCATTGAACCAAACAGTAAAGCTGCAGGCCCTCGGGCATAATAAAGACTAAATTTTCTCCTTGCCTTCAGCCATTCGCAGTACCAGAATATCAAGGCCAATTTGGCTGGCATTAAAAGGCCAGATCAGTCGATCGTGCAGACGGTCGCTTCTCCAACAACTGATAAGACTGCTGCTCCTCTTCAGGAACCATCAGTTTGTCTCGCCTCCCAACAGATACCTCTCTGTTGATGTTGTAGCTACTGTACGGCTATCTGTTCCGATGAGGCACGCGAACCACCCCATCACTCCAAGGTCCATTATTCACGACGATTACCTAAGTAAAACTAATTTCTTCCACTGTGGCTTGTAATACTGGTGGTGCATGGTTTGGAGCTGTCAGGGAGCAATGTGTGTGAAATGATGTTTACTAATATTTAGACGATGTGAGGAGGACTTCTGTAAAATATTGTTTTGGATAGGATACGGTATCTAGTGGCGTGGAAGAACCTGAGGAATGTTGGACCAACAAGGAAAGGATTAGGGGGAAAGGGAATCCTGGCATCGTGTAGAAAAAGAATCTGTCACAAAACATGCAGTGATGGGTAGATCTCGGTTGGAGACTCTTTGTCATGTAAAAGAAGGGTTTTCGTAGGAGTATAATGCGGAGAATATTTATATGGAACGCTAGGATGGTTGGTGTTAAGTACGTATTAGGGGGTGATGAAAATTCAGAGCTGTTCAACGTAGGAGATAAGATGGGTTAATCAGTAAGTTGATGCCTGGCTCGAGTCCAGGCAGGTAGAGGAATGTAGAATGTGAGAGTGACAGAGTTCATGGTATTTAGCATTCAGAAATAAATTAGTGAAGCTGAAATTACTGTAACATTCATACGAGAGGATATCAGATCAAAGTTTCGTAGGCAGGTCCTGTGAGAAAGGGTGTCCTCCCCGTATTTAGCTTGTTGCTACTTTTAATGGATGACTTATCTCGGTATTCAGTTGCAAAGATGATAGGAGGCGTTTCTCCATCGATCCGCATACGACAGTGCAAAATTTAATCGTTACACACTTCCTTCAGCCCAGGTAAATTCAGTAAATCAATTGCTTTCTTTGCATTAAATGTGGACTCGGGTGGACCTTGGGCGGCTTTAAGAAGCACCATTTGTATAATGATTGTTACTGCGAAAACCCTGTAAAACCTTGAGTTTTGGATACTGAATGTAAAAATTGTGGGGACGGCTACAACTAAGACTTTTATTAGTGGTAAATCGTCAAAACTTTACCACATATTTAAGGTGATATTCTCAGGGAATTTAGAATTTTTTTCGATATCATTATACGTTACCAACATCCAGAGATTCAACGTTACCGTAATCATGCAGAAAACTGCAAGAAAAGGTTTTTAGCAGTTTTTGTTCCGTGGGTCGCAATTACCTAAGTAACTAAACGGAGCCAATACCTCAAAATTTATCTGCAAATTCGTCAGACATTCATCAAGAGACGTCGTTTTCTCATTTTCGAAAACGTGTATACATTATCAAGATAAACACGGAAAATTATGACTTTTGGGTGCCGAACGTACCACTTGTCGAGATCGCCAATTCTATAATTTATATTCATCGAAAACCCAAAATTTTTACCATATGTACTTAAAATGATGTTCTGGAAGAAACTTGAAACTTTTTTCGATACCATTTTAGTTGCCAAGATCCAGAGATTCAACCTTACCGTACTTATGTAAGTAAAATATGCATGTAATATAGGTCTGAATCGTAAGCGTAGTTCTAAGTAACCTAGTGTACATGAGGTTAGGATTCTAGGGTCCTAGCAAGGATTTTGTGATCACAAAAATATGTTCGTGGTCAGCATTTTTCACAAAAAAAAAAAAAACTTCATGACTCGCTGTGTCTGACTTTATGCCTATACAAATGTGCCCAAAGAGGTATTGCAGTGACAAAACAAATGGGCTAAAAGAGTTTTAACATTCCCGAAAGAACTTAAAATGACTACCAAGAATGACGTAAAACTGATAAGACAGCAAATTCAGAAAAATAGTTTAATAACCTCTCTACTCACGAGCCGGGTCTTCTCGATTAGCAAAGTTTCGAGTAAAAAATTAAAGAAAACGATTTTCTATTGGCGTTATATTACTCGTACTAATTTGTTGTTTATACGATCCAAAGCATTTAAAAGTGTCGAAGTATATAAATATACTGTCAAAACATTACGGACCTGTACAATTCGTCTTATAAATATAAGCAACACTCACTACCGTAGCAGGGTAAGGAAGAGAATTAGCGGAAAAATGCTCCTGTCTTGGCAGGGAAAAGGCGAATACATTCTCATTAAAAGTCTCTGACAGAGAAGTGGGTAATCAGTTACGTCAGCCCACATTCTCCCTTCTTCTTTTGGCATGGGGAAACATTCCTGCTTCAATGCTGAATAAGGGTAGCAAACAGTCAGTGATGGTGGAAGAATAAGGAGAGAGTGCAAGTGAGAGAGAAGGAGTAAGGAGAGACTGATGGAGGGAGAGAGAAAGTGTCAGTGAAACGGTAAGAGAAATGGCTGAAGACGATAGTAGAGGCAGGCAAAGGAAGAGGAGATGGTCAGTGTGAGACACTGCCCGTAAAAGAGATAGAGGGATGGAGATAGAAGCAGTGGGAGCAAAAGGGATAGCAGGCAGTAGAAATAAATATAGATGAGTGGAGACGATCCATAGGCTTGGCACGTCTGGACTCTCCCAGGCCAGCTAACTTTAACATGTAGTTATAGGGGATGGCGCATTTATCACCGAAATTTTAAGCAGGTGGATGTAGGGGGAAAAGTAAGTTGCACCCTCCTGAATTTTTGAGCTGCCGCGTTATGTTGGAGGTACTGACGGTGGAAAATGGTTCAAATGGCTCTGAGCACTATGGGACTTAACTTCTGAGGTCATCAGTCCCCTAGAACTTAGAACTACTTAAACCTACCTAACCTAAGGACATCACACACATCCATGCCCAAGTCAGGATTCGAACCTGCGACCGTAGCGGTCACGCGGTTCCAGACTGTAGCGCCTAGAACCGCTCGGCCACCCCGGCCGGCAACGGTGGAAAGAAAGACAAAAGGAGACAATGTAAGTGAAAGAGGAGTCAGTGGCACTGGGACATATTGTAAACCAGTGGAAGGGAGAAAGAGGGGACAGTGGGAGAGAGGTATACAGAAGGGTCCAGAAAAATGTAGACGCTCTTTGATAGTTACTATTAATAGAAAAAAATGACACAATCCTTGTACAGGTGGAAGGTTATTTTATGTGTTCAAAGTGACCGCCATTAACGGTCAAACAACATCGATGCCGCTGAGCTATTGATTGAACTACGGCTGTCAATTTTGGCGATGTCGTAGAAGCAAAGGACACCTCGATGGTTTCTCGTAGCTCGTTCAGTGTAGTTGGCTTCTGCCGATTAACTTCAATTTTCAGAGTCCCCCATAAGTAGAAGTCAAGAGGTGTATGGTCTGGAGACCGTGATGGGTAATCAACGGCTCCTCTTCGACCTGTCCATTGTCCAGGTAGGTTTTCATCCATGCAGGCTCGGACACCTCTTTGGTGGTGAGGCTGAGCGCCAACGTGTTGTAGGGAATATCTTTCATTTCCAAATACCTCTCGGATGGCAGATGAAATCAATGCGTGCAGCATATGAAATGCATCTCATCACTTACAGTACCTTCAAAGAAGAATGGGTCTGTCAAACAGCACGGTGACAGACCGCATTACACATTAATACCCAGTAGGTTAAAATGTTTGTCCACGTGAACGTGAGGATTTTCAGGAGCCTAGCACACGACGTTTGCAGTACCGTTCAGTTTGAATTGCGCCTGGTCAGAACAGATAACCATTCCTGCAGACCATTGATCCTCGGGAGGCACGTTTCATACCACTCGCAGAACTCCATTCTTCTATCCGGATCGTCCTTGTTCACAGCTTGCAGCGATCTTCAAATGTATACTTTCCACTTTGCAGCCTTCAGGATTTGTCATACACTTGATCGGCTTGCCCGCTTGAACGTGCATTCAGCTTCACAAATGAACAAAACGGCTAAAGTATGTAATTTTGTTCCAAAGATATTAATAATCAAGGAGTGTCTACATTTTTGTGGACCCCTCTCTATACAGCAGTGTCAGTGACGGTGAGATGTGCTGAGTATGTGGGCTCAACTGCAAAGAGAGACTCGTTAACATTACATGATCTGCTCTAAAAGAGTGTGAATATATTGGCATGTTAAAATTTATGATGAGAAGGCGGAATGAGGATTGACGCAGCTGGCCAACACGTTTCTGTCAGGGCCTTTTAAAGAGGAACATATTCGCGTTTTTTGTGCTCCAACAGGAGCATTTTTCCGCTGCTTACTTTTTTGTTCAGCATTCGTCCCACTAAGTAATCTAGTTCTGTTTTTCCCGTTATTGTTTCTTCATTCCAAAGGTAATAGGCTGTCAGCAGAATGTAACTGAACTGACATACAGTTACACACAGTGGCGTACATGTCCTTCATAAAAGTAAAATGTGGCAAACGTATTCATGATATTACTCAAAACAAACAATCTAGTCACAGAGACGCCATTGTCCTAGGTAATAGCTGTGACATCAGCATTAAGATGGATGATGATGATTACTAGCAGGAAGGCGGTGTTTACAGGCTTGTTGACCATCACCGGCTAGTGCTGTTCCTGAAATGAGATCAACAATAGGAACATAGAAGTGTGACGTTGGTGAGGAGCTGATGTGTAAGGTTGGAGACTAGAACTGGTCACGTATTATTGCGATAATTGGAGTAATGAAACAGGATCTTGGTATGCTTGAGGTGATGATTTGGTGCTTGAGAATTGGAGACGCTTTGTAAGTTATTTTGGGACGGGGTCAGACAAAGCTACTTCGTTGAAAGAAAGCGCAATGGGAGGCGCTCTAGAAGCGTAGAGTGGTGGCAGTCTAATAAAATACGCAACGGGCAGTCGGTGTGCTTCGGTCATAGATACGGTGTCCCTAGAAGGGGTAGATATTTAGCAGGACATTTATAATTAAACAGCTTATAGTTTCTGCAGTTGGGGTTATAACGTTGTAGCTGAACACATGGAATGGTGTGCCGATGAGTGAGATAGGCACAGTTAACTGAGTTTGTTCCTTTTTCTTTCTTTGCTGTAGTTTGGGACTTAGCGACGAAATTGTAGGAACAGTTGTGATAAATGGCAGCTATCAGATTGTGGAGGGGACTGCGCTTTTTTATGAATTGGTTCCATTGGTTGGATTTTTTTGCAATATTAGGCTAGATATTAGTACCCCAAGCATATTTGGCAACAGTGTATTTCTATCTGAGTCAAATCGTTCTCGTTGTTAGGCCGAGTCTTTTTAAAACACTTTTGATGGTTTCAGTCAAATTGACAATTGTCTTGTAAACATATGAACGTACATTATACTTCAGCTTGTGATCGATTAAGGATCTGTGTGGTGTTTGTGATGGAAAATAATGGCGTCGTAAGAAACGTATTACTGTTAGGGATTCATAAAACAGACGTCAGAGAACGTGAAAGTACCGCATACCGGGATGCGGAGGGCGGTTTGACGTTAAGTACCCGCTCAAATTCCTCGGCTGTGATATGTGGGTCTACACCTTTGATCACATCACTGAGGATTGGCGGACTTTGTGAAGACCTCGATGCATGAGATATGGAAGACCAAAAGGGAGCAAGGATGCACGAGGGCGAAAAGATATGGCCGGGTATGTTCTGCAACAGGTTGGTATGGAAATCGGGTACTTATGACGGACAGTTAGCATGGAATAAATTGGGTAACGCTGAATTTAGGCTTATGTTGTCTTTAGAGCTAATGAATTTTAAATGGGGCTAGACTATAAAGATAACGGGACGGAACAGATACTTGGGTGTGATGGATGGGATGGGTTCTGTTGGTTCAATATTGTTACTTCGTGGGAGGCTTTTTGGCTTACGGGATGGTTGACTTGTTGGCACTTTGCCAATTAATGAGGTTTTTCTGGACGCGATTTGTGAGGAAGATGCAGATGTTAAGGCCAGGCTCTGATTCAAATTGGTCGAAATTCCGATTCTCTTTTTTTGCTGTATTTTTAGAAAGATATATGTGTCTAGAATTTTGAGACGAAAAGGTTTTTTAATCCGTTGTGTTAGAAAAGTCTCTACAGCCCTTTGTTCGAGGCTGTGTCACGGCCGACACGAGACGATCTCAGCCGGTGATGCTCTGCTCACGTAGAAATCTTGTCGTACCGTGGCGCACGTTCACAAAATGATCCATATTGCAGTATGCACGCAAATATATTCGCCAAAAAAACTGACGAAGAATGTGCGTAGACTGCCGAACGGAGCATACCCAGCTCAGCCAGATCGGCTTCTGTCACCAAGACGAACGAGGGAATAGCTCTCCAGGAACAGTTCGAGTCAGAACGAGGATTGCTATACGGTCCTGGAATTGCGGACTAGACGTAAGTAACGAAAACAAATATATTTGGTCAAATTTTTGTCAAAATAGGTTGGAAAATAATTTTTGGTTCACCATATTGGATTATCCATTTTTAATTATGATAATCTAACTTCAGATTTGTATTCAGCGATATACAAAATTTGTAATAACACGTAGTTTTTATGCAAATTGAACTAATACATACAAAAGTTTTCCATAAACTTTAAATAGTTTTTCCTCGAAAAACGATTTTCAGCACTTCTTGCAGCATAAAATAAAAACGGTTCAACATATAACTTCTACCTTTGGCCCCCAAAAAGTAAACGATTTTCTAGGGAACTGATACCTTTAATATTTGAAATTTGTTAACATTAACCATTTTTTGAAAAGCAATAAATGTTGGAACAACTTCCAAAAATCGAACACAAAGTTCTAATAAGCACAACATCGTTAAATTTTAGGCTATTTCATTACGGTTAGGTATAAGGTCCTATGAATTTAGTGCAGTATCGACTGACGCTATCCGTTTGTGATTTAAAGTGACTCCTGAGGGGCTCAGCTGCATACAGTCTGCTTACATAAAACTCGCAGGCCCTTGATCAAACCATAATTACGGGCGACATTTTGTTTTTTATTGAAAATCTGAACTAATTTTCAAAGTATGATCAATCATAATCTCCAAACAGATCCTTTTCATATCTTTTTACTGTTTACAAAAAATTTCCAAACTTTCAATATCTTTTTCTCATTTGGATGAGAACCTGGCCTTCACGGCGCTGCTGATGGCGCTGTCAATGATGCTGGTGACGAAAGAACTCGTGAGACCGCTGGAGGCACTGCCGGTGTTGCTTGCGTTTCTGGTAAAGGTGATGCAGGTGATGATACTGGAGCGGAATGTGGTTCTGGCATAACTGGTGCTGTTGTGGTTGATGGCGGAAGAGGCCTGAAGGCACACCGTCGAGTTTCAGCTGGGCACTACTGTGAATGAGTCGTCAGATGGGAAAGAAGTAGCTCCAGCAATGGGCAGGAGCCAAAAGCCACAATAAGGGACGGCGAAGATAATTAGAGAAGAATGTGGGGAAAGTATGAGCAGTATACAGGCATGTTTATATGGCTGTTTAGGAAGTGGACGTGGGTGACACAATCAGGAGGAAAACGTCGGTAAGATAGGATGACAGGAATGAAACCGACGGCGACGGTGCAGGAAGTCGTACAGCAGATACAGGTGACCCCCTGACAAGGGTAAGAGATGACTGAAGTCGTAGGAGATGAAAAGTAAGACACCGACAGTGGGAGAAGGCGATTTAAGAATACCAAAGACGACGTAATACCATTCACCAAAGCCTTGAGGGGAGCTCAGGTAGTTACTGGATTCCAACTTTTCTACTTATACATAGGCTTGTCCACAGCCGTTTTCTCCGCACTCCATTTGGAAACGGAACAGCAGATAAGGAATGGGAGCTAACACTGGCACACGTTGCATTCTCCGATAAACAAAGAGGGTGGCTTGCTAAGTGGAAATGTAAATATATGTCAAACGTGGGGAAAAATAGATCTATACGTGGTTTAAAGGTGGCTGTTTCACAGGGAGCATTTACTGTCACCGTGTCCACGTCATTTGGAAGCGAACATAGCTTGGCAGGAGCACACCTTATCAGATATAAATACGATAGACAACCATCACCATCATAGCTGTTCCACCACCCAGAACGTTGTTCGCGTCAGATGATCGTAGTTCTCCCCATTATTTTCTTGTTCAACACATGAATTACGCATTTTAAATATTAAAAGCTGTCTCACTGATGCTTTGTCAGTTAAGGACAAATACAGACAAAAGTAAAACGAGAGTGGTAGATGAACTAGACAGGAATTTGAACCCAACAATGTGAGTTCCAAATTATTTGTCAAAGAGCAGATAGTTCTTCCTGCTACTTCAACACTTTGATAACATAGTACTTGTTAACAAGAGGCAATGGATATTAAAACAAGAATTGGTTTAAGGAAGCCGTAAATAAAAACAATTTAGTACACAGATTAGGAATAAGTTTATCAGGACATCTTCTCAACTACTCTTGTGAATTATGTATTCTGGGAGAACAAGAATGATGAAATGTAAATGTCCAAAAGACGTGTGTATAGTACAGAATTCCAAAAACATACTTAACTGAAACCAAATTCAAAAAGTTGGTTCTGTAGAAAATATCGTTGATAAAGACCATATTTGGACACCTAATTACCTAATTAGGAATGACAGCTTAACAAAGAGACCGTAAGAAGAAAATTGTGAGATTAAAATCAAGAAACCAGCGCATAAGGCCCACGCCATGTAATGAACTGCTAGATTGAAATAGAACGGCACAAAGGATCACAAATAATTATCATCCAGAACGGTGTTCTGAATTAATTAAGCGGCAGTAGACGTATTCTTCATTCTTTAACTCAAGTTATTACTTTTGAAAACTTCATAATTTGTCACCTAGCAGTATTTAATGTTTTAATGTTGAGCTTGTAGAAATGTGTATGAATTTAGGTATGATAGCATAATTATGATATTATATGTATTGCTTTCCACTCTGTGATATAACTGATGTGTCGGCAGAAGTGCCAACACCGTGTTGTTTGAGGAAGCCGAAATGCACACTATAAGCTCACGCAGGATGGCCTGAGGTCTGAAACAGGATACTTAATGAATGCTATAAAGAAAAGTACGTAGCTGCTGGAATACTTAACTTTAATCCACAATTGGTGAACATTGGTCTTGTTACTGTACATGCTTCATTAGATACATAGCAAAGGATAAATGGCGCCTTGCTAGGTCGTAGCAATTGACTAAGCTGAAAGCTATGCTAACTATCGTCTCGGCTAATGAGAGCGTAATTCTCAGTGAACCTTTCCTAGCAACGTCGGCTGTACAACTGGGGCGAGTGCTAGTAAGTCTCTCTAGACCTGCCGTGTGGCGGCGCTCGGTCTGCAATTACTGACAGTGGCGACACGCGGGTCCGACATGTACTAATGGACCGCGGCCGATTTAAAGCTACCACCTAGCAAGTGTGGTGTCTGGCGGTGACACCACAATAACTGTCTTGTATTCCTATTAGAAAACAATATAATCGTAACGAAATATAGTCGAGTAGATGTCAACAGATGACTATTTACGAAAACAACATGTAATGTTTACTACGAACAAACACTTCTTTACGATTTGGCTCAAATGGCTCTGAGCAATTTGGCACTTCACATCTGAGGTCATCAGTCCCCTAGAACTTCGAACTAGTTAAACCTAACTAACCTAAGGACATCACACACATCCAGGCCCGAGGCAGGATTCGAACCTGCGACCGTAGTGGTCTTACGGTTCCAGACTGAAGCGCCTAGAACCGCTCGGCCACAGCGGCTGGATCTTTACGATTTATATGAGAGACAGCCAAACAAATAATTGTACAGATTAAAAGTAGAATTCCGCAAGGATTACGTGAAAAGACTATTCTGGTTTGTGAGACATAACTTACCTTCCACACCACAAAACAAGAGGCCCAATAAACATCATCGGTTGTCAGTTCTCGAAAACTACGGTTAGATATTGGTGTTCTGGTGCTCTTAATGCCAGAACTTGCACGACCAGGTTGTGTAACGGTACACGGTTACAAATTACACATTTGGCCCGAAATATTGTTAGGGTTTTTATAATTAGCGTCACAACGGAGGGAGAAAGTGTTCTGACCCCATTAATTCCAATTAATACCGACGAATTTGCCTTTTCAATCTGAAACACTGGATTGGCCATAAATAATTGGTTTTGGAATTACCGTAAATAAGGCCAGGACCAAACGCTCAAAATTGCTGGTTTTCATTTAGAAAATAGCGTTTTCTCATGCACAACTCTATGTGGCCTGCTCGCGTGTATCCAACCCAAAAAAACTTTTAGTCCTTCGAAAAGAAGACAAGACCGGAAAACATTGTTTTGTAAGTGAACGGGTGAAGTAGGCAAGCGATCGTTCACCCTCCAGCGCGGTACACATATTTCTGTCACCGCTGATTCCGCATTGCCGTGTCGCTGTCCGAGCGAGTCAGCTAGCAACGCAGAATAAAAGTGGGTCATTCTGCCGGGCCGGCCGGAGTGGCCGAGCGGTTCTAGGCGGTACAGTCTGGAACCGCGCGACCGCTACGGTCGCAGGTTCGAATCCTGCCTCGGGCATGGATGTGTGTGATGTCCTTAGGTTAGTTAGGTTTAAGTAGTTCTAAGTTCTAGGGGACTGATGACCTCAGCTGTTGAGTCCCATAGTGCTCAGAGCCATTTGAACCATTTGAGCCATTCTGCCGGCCGGGCAGCTGTTGTCGTCAGACACCCTGCTGCGTCGTGAGACACCGGGCTTCCGCGTGGCGTTAGGGCCGGTAGGCTGCGAGGACACTGACCGCTTCTGAGTATGTATGTAACGAGTTTTCAATAAAAGTTAATTATTTGACCGTGTTCAAATGCTGATCACCGGCTCGCCCTAAGACCCTCACGCCCACCCGCCATCATCCTGACTAGTCAAATACCTTATAGTTTAAAGAACTGCCGAGTTAGGAAGCTCCTAGAAGTAATTGACAAGAAAGAAATTTTTTTTATAATTTCTGATATTTTTAAACTAAATTTTTGTGTACAGCAAAATAACAGAGAGACATTCGTTATGTACCTATATACAGGCACTAAACACATTTATCTGTACGACTATAAACCTATATCACCGTTAATTACTAGCTGATTTCCTCAGCGTCACTCATCATAAAGAAACTATCATTTGTTTATAAATTTGCATATTTGCTCCCAAACCCTGTGGACTATCACAGACCTATTAATCATGATTAGTGCATCGGAAAGAGAGTAAAACTCTGATGACGAAGTGATGTTAAACTATAACGTTGGTAATTTTTAAGGGAACGACGAGTATAAACTCTTTTCAAGCACTACAACTAAATTTAGAATTGTTTAAACTGAGATATTGGATGAACTACTACTAAAAACTAGAATGCCTCTCAAGTCGAATTTAGAATCACAAAAATACTCATGTATCAAAAGGTGTAAACTAGGTTCGTGAAACCGCAAAGCTCTTTAAATGACGTACATCTGGTATTTTCGGTGGACTGGTGGGCCGAGGCTATTAAAGGGCGACGGCCATCTTGTTTCAGGACTGTGTTGGGTATGATCTGTTTGAGGCAAGACCTGTGCTGCTCAGGAGAGTGCTCGGTACTTGCAGTGTGAGTCTGAAAGTGTCCCAGCAGCATTCGTTCAGAAACATACGTTTTTCGTATAGTCAGTAGCGGGGCTTAAAATAATTTTGCACCAGTCTGGACTCTGAATATTTTTTTGCTAACAGGTGGGCTGAACTTGTAATTTTCGTGCGAAGTTGGTTTGAGACTCTCGTCTTGAACACTGAGGTTGGACTTTGACTCAGTTTGTCTGAGTTAGATTATTCAGTTATTCACAATTTAGGTTCAAAAAAATGGCTCTGAGCACTATGGGACTCAACATCTGAGGTCATAAGTCCCCTAGAACTTAGAACTACTTAAACCTAACTAACCTAAGGACATCACACACACCCATGCCCGAGGCAGGATTCGAACCTGCGACCGTAGCAGTCCCGCGGTTCCGGACTGCAGCGCCAGAAAACAATTTAGGTTTGTTTGATTTGCTATTTATTTTCGTTTAACGTTTAACTGAGGAAGCAGTCGGCGATTTTTCCAGTTGTTTTAATTTATTTACTTTCTACGTAACGATTTAATTAACCCCTATATCGGGGGATCGAGTAGCTTAACAGGGTAGTTGGTGTCACGAGTTTTCGAATTAAAGAATATTTGAAAATAATAAAGTTCATTTCATGATAATTAAATTATTGTATTAACAAACTTTCCACGTTATCTACTTTCCATCTGTTGTGGTCCTTAATAACATGAGGTGCACATTTATTTATTTATTTTGAAGCTGAAGTGCATGTGAAGAGGGCAAAGTGACGAAGAATGATCCACAGGTATACAGACAACGAGAGTTACACTTCGGATAAACATATTACGTCGCACTGTGTGAATACTTTTATCCTCTTCTTTTCTTTTATGTATTCTGAAATAGTTAACAGCAGTATACATTGTAATATACGGCAAATGTAGGTTTAACCACAGAGTTTTGAAGCATTAAAACATAATCTTCTTAACATCAGCTTGCGGTAATATGGAGACGTATCATCGACCGCAGTCACTTGCAATCGACCCCGTCCAACAGACAGTTGAGATTATTGTTTGAGCACACACACACACACACACACACACACACACACACACACACACACACAACCCGTGTAAGAGCTTCTGAAACTGTAAGAGAGCTATTCGTTATGGTAGAGGAGAATCGTTCAAACGTGAGGGTGCACTTATGAGAGCTGACAAGGGCCCACTCGCCCTCCCGTGGGGGAGATGCTCCACTTTCGCCGCTCTGCCATTACAAGCAATATCGCCGGGAAAGATTACTGTAAAAGTTTCTGGCTGACAGCGGAGCCATCTTCGCTAATAGTTGGGGCACAGGAAGCTTTCAAGGCGGCGAGTGACTCACACCTCGCGGGCACAGGCGGCACTCACGCCCACGCAACGCGGCCGCCATTGGCGGCAAGTGAGCTGGAACGCGGCTTATTGTGGCCGCCGTTTGATGAGCGGTCGCACTCAGGCGGCGGCCGGCGCCCGCCGCGTAATGCACAGTTCTCTCTGGCCGCACAGTGAAAGCACAGGTGCCGCACTGTGTACTCTGTGGCTGGGCCGCGGGAGTGTGCAGACTCCTAATGCCGTGTACCGCCTTGTTGCTAATGGACTCACAGCTATCCACCGGACGTACTGGTACGCAACAAGGAAGAGGTGACCAACATTATCGTATTTATATATCTCACGCTGGGAGCAACGGGGGAATAATATCCATTATCCTACGTGGGTACATTATTATTAATCTTTCTACAAGTCTGCATTTCAACTAACTGATGCCCTATCCATTTATTTCCACCTTATACTATATTAACTGACATTTCATCAAAGGCTGTCTACGAATATACACTACTGGCCATTAAAATTGCTACACCACGAAGACGACGTGCTACAAACGCGAAATTTAACCGACAGGAAGAAGATGCTGTGATATGCAACTGATTAGCTTATTAGACCATTTACACAAGGTTGGCGCCGGTGGCTACACCAACAACCTGCTGACATGAGGAAAGTTTCCAACCGATTTCTCATACACAAGCAGTAGTTGACCGGCGTTGCCAGGTGAAACGTTGTTGTGATGCTTCGTGTAAGAAGGAGAAATGCGTAACATGACGTTTCCTACTTTGACAAAGGTCGGATTGTAGCCTATCGCGATTGCGGTTTATCGTATCGTGACATTGCTGCTCGCGTTGTTCGAGATCCAAGGACTGTTAGCAGAATATGGAATCGGTGGGTTAAGGAGGGTAATACGGAACGCCGTGCTGGATCCCAACTGTCTCGTATCACAGGCAGTCGGGATGACAGGCATCTTATCCGTATGGCTGTAACGGATCGCGCAGCCACGTCTCGATCCCTGAGTCAACAGATGGGGACGTTTGCAAGACAACAACCATCTGCACGAACAGTTCTACGAAGTTTGCAGCAGCATAAACTATCAGCTCGGAGACCATGGATGCGGTTACCCTTGACGCTGCATCACAGACAGGAGCGCCTGCGATGCTGTGCTCAACGACGAACCTGGGTGCACGAATGGCAAAACGTCATTTTTTCGGATGAATCAAGGTTCTGTTTACAGCATCATGATGGTCGCATTCGTGTTTGGCGACATCGTCGTGAACGCACATTGGAAGCGTTATTCGTCATCGCCATACTGGCGTAACAGCCGTCGTGATGGTATGGGGTGCCACTGGTTACGCGTCTTGGTCACCTCTTGTACGCATTGACGGAACTTTGAACAGTGGACGTTACGTTTCAGATGTGTTACGACCCGTGGCTCTACCCTTCATTCGCTGGACGTTACATTTCAGATGTGTTACGACCCGTGGGTCCACCCTTCATTCGATCCCTGCCGAACCCTACATTTCAGCAGGATAATGGATGACCTCATGTTGCATGCCATGTACGGGCGTTTCTGGATACAGAAAATGTTAGACTGCTGCGCACATTCTCGAGATCTCTCAACAATTGAAAACGTCTGGTCAATGGTGACCGAGCAACCGCCTCGTCACAATACTCCAGTCTCTACTCTTGATGAACTGTGGTATCGTGTTGAAGCTGCATGGGCAGCTGTACCTGTACACGCCATTCAAGCTCTGTTTGACTCAATGACCAGACGTATCAAGGCAGTTATTACGGCCAGAGGTGCTTGTTCTGGGTACTGATTTCTCAGGATCTATGCACCCAAATTGCGTGAAAATGTAATCACATGTCAGTTCTAGTATAATATATTTGCCCAATGAATACATGTTTAACGTCTGCATTTGTTATTGGTGTAGCAAATTTAATGGCCAGTAGTATAATTTTCAGCACAGGAATATTTTCGTTAATACCAAGACCCTTCGGTAATTAGACAAACGTATATCGAAATATTCATCAGGAACTTCGCTCTTTCAGCAGACAACTACGCGAAAACTGAAAGACATACAGAAATAGACACATCACTACATAGAGCATGTCTCCAAGTTCTTATCTCACATAACAGGTGCTCAATAAGAGCACCGCTGGTGATTCTGCATGTGTATATATGTTAAGGGTCTTCTAACGGGTTTGTTACGACCCGCCACAAATTCCTCTCCTGTCCCAACCTTTTCATTTCAGAGTAGCGCATGTATTCTATGTCCTCAATTATTTGCCAGATGTATTACAATCTCTGTCTTTCTTTACAGCTGTCACCCCCTACAGCTACCTCTAGTGCCATGAAAGTTGCTCCGTGTTGGCTAAACAAACGTTTTATCATTCTGTCCCTTCTTCCAGTCAGGGTTTTCCATATATCCCTTTCTTTGAAGATTCTGCGAACAACCTCCTCATTCCTTATCCCACCAGTCCACATACATCTTAACGTTCTGTGGTTTCACCACATCTCAAGTACTTTGATTCTCTTCTGTTCCACACTCTATGCTCCACTACCACACAGTGTTGTACTCGAGACGTACATTCTGAGAAGCATCTTGCTCAAATTAAGGCCTGTATTTGATATTAGTAGACTTCTCTTCGGCCACACTGCCCTTGCGACCAGTGCTTTACTCATTTTTACGTGTTCCTTGGTCAGTCCGTCATTTGTTATTTACGTAGAAGAATTCCTTAACTTCGTGTAATTCGTGGTCACCAATTCTTATGATAAGTTTCTCGCTGTTTTCATTTCTACTGCTTCTCATCACTATCGTCTTTCTCTCAATTACTCTAACTCCATACTCTATACTCATTAGACTCTTCAATCCATTCAACAGATCATGTTATTCTCCTTCACTTTCACTGAGCATAGCAATGTTAGCAGAGAATCTTATCACAGACATCTTTTCGCCATGAATTTTAATCACACTCTTTTACCATGCTTTTATTTCCGTCATTGCTTCTTCGATGTATAGATTGAACAGTAGGGATGAAGGACTACATCCATGTCTAACACACTTTTTAACCCGAGCACTTTTTACTTCGTTCTCCATTCTCATTGTTTCCTCTTGCTTCTTGAAAATATTGTTCATCAGCCACCTCTCCGAACTTCTAGCATGCTGGAGTAACTGGGGTCAGCAACTTCTTTTAATCAATAGAACGAAAAACCAAACCAAACTGCAAATATTTTCTTGTTTATTCCATGACTAGTTTCGGGATGAGACCCATTTTGAAACCAACATAACAAAGTCGAAAATGAAGATCTCAAAAAATGTGTAATGCACATTTACATATTAACATTACATACAACCTGTATGCACTGTAGGGGGTTTCTCCTCGATAATGGGCGAAAAGTGTACTTCTTCTTAAAGACAATGCTGCGATCTCATACTGTATAACTGACAATGGAGACTATTGCCAGAGTTGTCTGGCAACTCCTACTTATTCTGACAGCTGTGACCTCGGTTCATATGATTTTTTTTTTCAGTGTAATCCGGTGAAATAAGCTTTGCTCGTCGTCGAGATCAACTGCAAAGAAAAGGTAAAGAGAAGTGTACAAAACCGGCTTCCAAACTGAGGTAGACCATTCTTCGCTAGTGAGATAAGAGGACAGGTATGAAGATGAGACAAGTGAAAAGAAGTTGGTGGTGTTTCTTGGAAAAACAGGTGAAGAGGTACTGAATTTGTAAAACATTTTGGCTGTACAGCTATTTCTCCGTTTAATCACTGAATAACGCCTCGTAATACGCCATCTTTAATCACTATATGTCATTCTGTCACTCTAAACCATCACATTTCAGAGTTACAATTCCATTCTCTGTGACTGCACGGAAATCTTGTGGGCGTTTGATCTACCTCAGCTTATCACTCACCAATACACTGTCTGACAAAGGAAAGTGAAGCTCCCAGAAGACGTGGATGGAAATCAATGTAACTCCATACATGTTCACACCATGTGTCGGTACATAAATGATTAGCGTTGCAATTCTCTGTGCCAGTCAGAGCCGCCATCAAAAGGCTTAGTATTTTTCGCGTTTAGTATTGTTACCTGGACCGCTAGGATATAAAAGTGGCGCGAACAGCATCACACATTGAAGGAACCCTGTGAAGGACGAGGAGGTACTGCAAACTTGTGTGCAACAACGTTATCAGCACCTAACAAATTTAGGAAAAGGGCATGCAAGGGTAAGTGAGGAAAGGCATACACGTCGTCATGTCGTCAAGTCTCCGTTCGACCACGTCTGAGCATCACAGGGGAGGATCTCCGTATTGCCTTCAAAGCTTATCGCAGCCACGTCCCTTCTGCACCTGCTTGAACGTGGCTCTGCGGCAGAGCGCAAGGTAGCCTGCGGCGTCTTCTAACTATACGATAGGTCGCGGCGTCACCCAGCGCGTAACCCTCGACCGAAGGCTGGAGAGCAGTGGTGAGCGGTTGGCGGATACCGGTGGCACGGACCTGCATGACCGTCTGTTCATGCCTCATATAAAAAGGCAGTGGCAGATACGATGGCAAGCAGTCGCGTAGAGGCGGCGACAGAGTGCAGAGATGCCCAGATCCTGGGAAGTCTGGCAGCGGCCGATGCTTTGGAACGAACTGGCGGCTTTGGTGGGTGTGACATACACACATTAAAAACAGTTTTGCATCACGCCGGTTCCCGGAACTCCTGAACATAGACGTTGACTGTGGATACTGTATCACAGAGACGTCCCTTTGACTGTTCAGAGATGTTACTAAACCCGCCCAAAAATTTAAACATCCGCGCATGAGCAGCGCCTACAAGACGAAGGGTGTCCGATAGCCGATCAGTTCCAGATTCCACCAGGAATTATGCACACGGCTCGTGTTGTCTGTAGTTCAACGTATGCCTAGATGGTCAGTACAACAATTCGATCGCGTCCGCATTGTTACTTTGTGCCAGGAAGGGCTCTCAACAAGGGAAGTGTCCAGGCGTCTCGGAGTGAATCAAAACGTTGTTTCTTTGACATAGAGGAGATACAGAGAGACAGGAACTGTCGATAACATGCCTCGCTAAGGCCGCCCAAAGGGTACTACTGCAGTGGATGACTGTTACCTACGTACACTCCTGGAAATTGAAATAAGAACACCGTGAATTCATTGTCCCAGGAAGGGGAAACTTTATTGACACATTGCTGGGGTCAGATACATCACATGATCACACTGACAGAACCACAGGCACATAGACACAGGCAACACAGCATGCACAATGTCGGCACTAGTACAGTGTATATCCACCTTTCGCAGCAATGAAGGCTGCTGTTCTCCCATGGAGACGATCGTAGAGATGCTGGATGTAGTCCTGTGGAACGGCTTGCCATGCCATTTCCACCTGGCGCCTCAGTTGGACCAGCGTTCGTGCTGGACGTGCAGACCGCGTGAGACGACGCTTCATCCAGTCCCAAACATGCTCAATGGGGGACAGATCCGGAGATCTTGCTGGCCAGGGTAGTTGACTTACACCTTCTAGAGCACGTTGGGTGGCACGGGATACATGCGGACGTGCATTGTCCTGTTGGAACAGCAAGTTCCCTTGCCGGTCTAGGAATGGCAGAACGATGGGTTCGATGACGGTTTGGATTTACCGTGCACTATTCAGTGTCCCCTCGACGATCACCAGTGGTGTACGGCCAGTGTAGGAGATCGCTCCCCACACCATGATGCCGGGTGTTGGCCCTGTGTGCCTCGGTCGTATGCAGTCCTGATTGTGGCGCTCACCTGCACGGCGCCAAACACGCATACGACCATCATTGGCACCAAGGCAGAAGCGACTCTCATCGCTGAAGACGACACGTCTCCATTCGTCCCTCCATTCACGCCTGTCGCGACACCACTGGAGGCGGGCTGCACGATGTTGGGGCGTGAGCGGAAGACGGCCTAACGGTGTGCGGGACCGTAGTCCAGCTTCATGGAGACGGTTGCGAATGGTCCTCGCCGATACCCCAGGAGCAACAGTGTCCCTAATTTGCTGGGAAGTGGGCGGTGCGGTCCCCTACGGCACTGCGTAGGATCCTACGGTCTTGGCGTGCATCCGTGCGTCGCTGCGGTCCGGTCCCAGGTCGACGGGCACGTGCACCTTCCGCCGACCACTGGCGACAACATCGATGCACTGTGGAGACCTCACGCCCCACGTGTTGAGCAATTCGGCGGTACGTCCACCCGGCCACCCGCATGCACACTATACGCCCTCGCTCAAAGTCCGTCAACTGCACATACGGTTCACGTCCACACTGTCGCGGCATGCTACCAGTGTTAAAGACTGCGATGGAGCTCCGTATGCCACGGCAAACTGGCTGACACTGACGGCGGCGGTGCACAAATGCTGCGCAGCTAGCGCCATTCGACGGCCAACACCGCGGTTCCTGGTGTGTCCGCTGTGCCGTGCGTGTGATCATTGCTTGTACAGCCCTCTCGCAGTGTCCGGAGCAAGTATGGTGGGTCTGACACACCGGTGTCAATGTGTTCTTTTTTCCATTTCCAGGAGTGTATTAAGGCTTGGAGAAAGCCTGACAGCAACGCCACCATGTTGAACATTACTTTTCGTGCAGCCAAAGGGCGTCGGGTAACGACTCAACCTGTGCTCACTAAGCTGTATGTAGCGCAACTTCACTCCCGACGTCCATGGCGAGGTCCATCTTTGCAACCACGACACCACGCAGCTCGGAACTGATGGGCCCAACAATATGCTGAATGGACCTCTTAGGACTGGCATCACGTTCTCTTCACCGATAAGTGTCGCATATGCTTTCAACCAGACAATCGTCGGAGGCAACCTGGTCAGGCTGAACGCCTTAGACGTACTGTAAAGCGAGTGCTGCAAGTTGGAGGTTCCCTGCTGTTTTGGAGGAGCGTTATGTGAGGCCGACGTACGCCGCTTTTGGTCATGGAAGGCGCCGCAACGGCTGTACGATACGCGAATGTCATCCTTCCACCGATAGTGCAACCATATCGGCAGCATATTCGGGAGGCATTCGTCTTCATAGACGACAACTCGCGCCCTCATAGTACACATCTTGTGAGTAACTTCCTTCAGGGTAGCGACATTGCTCGACTTGAGTGGCCATTATGTTCTCCAGTCATGAATCGCCGTTGAGGAGAGTGACAATCTGGGCGAACAGTGCCTTGATGAACTTGAAGATAGTGTACCACGACGAATACAGGCATGCATCAATGGAAGAGCACGTGCTGTTGGCCAGCCGTTGAGGCCGAGCGGTTCTAGGCGCTCAGTCCGGAACCACGCTGCTGCTACGGTCGCAGGTTCGAATCCTGCATCGAGCATGGATGTGTATGATGTCCTTAGGTTAGTTAGGTTTAAGTAGTTCTAAGTGTAGATGCTTGATGACCTCAGATGTTAAGCCCCATAGTGCTTAGAGCCATTTGAACTATTTTGAACGTGCTGCTGGGTATTAGAGGTGCCGGTGTGTACAGCAAACTGGACCTACAACATGCAACGTGTGGATTTCATGGGCAATAAAAAGGGCGGAAATGATGTTTATGTTGATATCTATCCCAGTATTCTGTACAGGTTCCGGAACTCTCGGGACCAAGGTGATGCAAAACTTTTTTGATATGTGTAGTTATGGGTACCCTGCTTCAATAGAGCTGTTCGTGACGACTCACACACGGAAGGTGCTGTGTGTGGCTCTATCATTCCGATCATCTGCTCATATTGGCTGCGGCTTTATATGCAGTGGTTCAGCACTGACTTTGCGGATGGCGCTGTGTGTCACTTGGGAATATCTGGGACAGGGTCGATGACCAAGGAGCTGCTGTTGTCACTCGGCAGTCGACGAGCCACAAGGCATTACTGAAGGATGGTCCAGTCTCAAGTCTGACATGCGGAATTCTGACGACATGTGAGCAACTCACAGTTGCAAAAATTGTTGAACAAGCAGTAGTCAATGCTCCGTTCCCTGTGCTCTGCCTAAGGCACTGGCTGTGTCTGTTGTTTTACACATTTTACCATCCATGCAACAGTATCGGTGGCACATGTCTCTACAGACTGTCTGGGTGTTAATGAGGTTGCGTGGTCAGCAAAGTGTCCAGATCTGTCCCTGACGGACCACGTGTAGGACAAGCTTCAACTTTTTTCCTAGAGTCAGTGTCCAAGATATCAAGAACCAGCTACAACAGTTGGAGTCCAGTTTCCTTCGAAGACGACACAGCGGGGTTATTTATATCCTTCCCACCTGAGTTAGTGCATGCATCCTCTTCAGAGGAGATGGAACTTCATACTGATAGGTGGGCTCTCATTTCCCAGTTATTCATAAATTTGTCTCGACTTTTTAATGACTGAAATAATATCTCATAGCCTTTCAACCAGTGAAGTTCCATTTCTTACTACCATTGTGAATGGAACCCTTTTTGTCAGGGTATTGTAGCACCGACACTTTTTGGGGTGTTACTGGAGAAATAACAGTTCCCACAGCAGTTAAAGGCAACAAGCAGGTACTACGGTGTCGTTATGGCCGTTGCAGTAATGGGGCTGTTTGTCATGAGGCAGATTAGGTCAAACTCTGCAATATGGCAATCGCAGTGCCAAGATGGAGCTCTTGCAGATAAGCCAAACACTTTCCACACACCTAGGTCTAGGATTTGCTATTCCAATGGAAGCCTGTCAACACAAGGAGTGGGTTGCAAGCCAATATAAATGCTTATTAATTTTAGCAGAGGCGTCAGTAGGCTTGCAGCGACTACGGGCACAAGAGCCACGCCAGGCAACAGAGCTGGGTGGGAGAGCAGCCGCTACAAGTTTGGGCCACAACCACTGCACCATCTACTAGTCCCAGTTTTCCTCTTTGGGCTTGTTACTCCTCCACTGGCTGGATGCCTCGAGGCCCAATCATACAGTAGCCAGGCTCCTGCACTGGTAGGCAGCACAACAAGACGAGGGTAGTACAACCATCCACCATTCCATGATGGTGTCACAGTCAAGCACCACACACTGCCACTCACCTGGGCGAGATCCATCTTCAGAGGTTGGCATCCAGTGTAAGCAACTCGGCAATCTTCAGCGCAGCAAGCTGCAAGAGGGCGTGTCGCCATAACTGAGCGCACGTCGCTGCGTAAAACGTACGTGGTCATCTTTCTCGGCGGGGCTGACGAGATGTATGAGCCCTGCAACGAACTTGTGACGTCACATTAATCGGCTTGTCCGCCACCCTTTGCAAACGCTCGGCTCCGTGCAGGGCCCCCAGGAAATCAATGTTTAATTAAAAAGATAACCCTCTAAAGGTCTTATTTTGTCGTGTGCTATCAAGGACTTGCATGCGTTTAAATAGTCAGTCAAGAATTATTAAACTCGTCTGAAATAGATGTTGAAACACGTATGTTGTGCGGCAGCGATGCTGAGACATTGTAGAATCTCTGACCAGAGCAGTTGCGCTTGACTCGCAGTAGCGAGCAGTCAGTCAGTCAGTGTGCAGTCGGTCGCGAGCAGTTGCGAATGGTAGTCAGTGTGCAGTCGGTCGCGAGCAGTTGCGAATGGTAGTCAGTCTGCAGTAGTCAGTCCTCAATAGTGCTAGGAGTATGTGAGTAGTAGTAGCGGAGAGCAGTCGGCGGGCGTCGGCACAGCAATGGTCGAGATTCAGGATGAGGTATAATTTTATTTAAATAAATAATCATGCAGCTTTGCGCTCATCAGATAATGTAACGAACACTCATTGTAATTTAACTTTCAAAATCGCCCCCAATAATAATTTTGATTTAAAAGCAATTTTAGAGACAATCATTCAAATTTCCTTCCATTTCCTTTTAACAAAGATTTTTAAAAGGTACTTCCAATGCTTTTCATGCAAGCGCCAGAGAACAATAAGAGCAGAATTTTGACATGCAGTTTCACTAAGGTAAGAAATTTATTCTCGTTTCGCACAGGGCAAACACCGACTTTTCGGTTGAATTGAGTTTAGGTTATCATTACAGTTTCATTATCATGGGATTAGCGTTCATTATTTAATGGGAACTTGTACTTGAGTCAGATAGCGAGCTTTCATTTAATTGTCTTTGCCATTAATATTCTTGTGGGAGTTTATACTTAGCTGTGGCACCATTTCTAATAAATATTGTTTTTAAAATTTCTGTGGGAAGGTCACACTTAGCTGTGGCTCCATTACTAATAAATATAGTCTTTTTAGAATTTGTTGTGGGGAGGTTACACTTGGCGACACCCGGTCCAGGATCGTATTTCGTAGAGAATCTTTTGAAAAACAGTCAGATATCTGCTCTTATTTCTTAGATATAATTAGGATTTGGCGCAACGCTTTTACTAATCTTGTGACTTTCTTTCTACAGGTCAACGGCAATTCGTTGCTCTGTTGTATTTGTGTGTTGATTTTGCATTGTGCTTATTTGTTTTGTGATTAATTGTGACTATTGTGAAAATGCCGCGAAAGACTGTGAATAGTGTATCGCGAGGTATCATGAACGACATGACCGAATTAAATAACTTCACCAATAGTACTAGTGACACGCAGTGCAATGATGACAATCCTGCGTTCACTAACAGTCAGTGCGTTCCAATCGCGAATGACGACTTTTACCTTAATGATGAACAAGAGAACTCAATTGTCTCCTCTGTTAATTTGACGACAATTGATGACGCGGGGCGTTCTGTTGGAATGAGCGCTGCCCAGCTTAACACACCCGGTTTGGAAAATTCAAATAACGTACAAACAAATTTCTCTAATGAGAATGAGCAGGATACACAAAGTACGACGGATTTATTTAATTCCGAAATAGTGAGTGACAGTGTACGTCCGACTGATAATTCTTTTTGTAAATTGCAGAATGGCCAAATGGTCACACAAAGCGCGACAATTCCAGATCCACCATTAAACAGTACAGATAATAGAGTAGGTAATGTTACTGAGGATCCAATCATGGCATTGTTGCTACGAATTAATGAACGTATAGAAAAACTAGATAACGATTCCAAACAAAATAAAGAAGAGTCCAAACAACAGAGTGAAAATCTCAAACAACACTTAAATGAAAAATTAGACAACAGTAGTGAAAATCTCAAGCAACTTAGTGAACAGGTCAAACAGCAGAGTGAAAAACAAGACAATCTTAGTGAAGATTTCAAACAACTTAGAGAACAGAACAAACAAGATAACGAAAATCTTAAACAACACTTAAATGAAAAATTAGACAACAATTCCAGACAGCTAAGTGAACAAATTAGAGCCGTTGCCGCGCAGTGTCATGACACTAAGGAACAGTTACGCGAGGAAATTGAGGCGTGTTCAAAAAAAAGTAGTGAAGAAATTAAGTCTGTTGCTCAGGAATTAAGGGAATTGCAAACAGCTACAACCGAAACACTTAGAGCGGAAATTAGCGGAGTCGCTAAACAATGCTCAGAAAAAGCTACACAATTACGCGACGAGTTTAAAGCAATGACGGTAGAACTTTCGCGCACAATGGATGAAAAAATAGACGCAAAATTCGAACAACAGAACACTCAGATTAACGACCGTCTTAGTCTACACATAGAAAACAGTGACACGCGTTTCCGCAAATTTATTGATGATCAAAATAAAGTAAAACGTCAAGTAATGGAAACAATCACTGCTCAGAGACAGGAAGACAAACGTAAAATGTTTGCGAAGGCAAAAACGTATATAGACAACAATATTGCTACAGTGTCCGACGAAATTAATTCCGTCAAACAGTTGAACGCGGAATTAGGTGATGAGATTTCGGATCTTAAATCAAAAACAGATACACACGCAGTAGATATTCAGTCAGTGACCGATAGACTCAAACAATTAGAACTAACACAGGATTCCGATGTTACAAAACTGAACGAAATTACACGTAAGTTGGAAAAACAGATTAACGCGTCCGATTCTAAAAACGATGATCAGGCAAAAATACTGACTGAAAAATATGATGAATTGGCCAGTCGTATTGATGCTATTGAAACTAATAATGACAATAAATCAGACGATACTTCACCGGTTGCATTTAATCAAACATCTGAATTTCAAAATTTACAGCAGACAATTAATGAAATCGATTCGTCTAATAACACGTTGCGTAGAAAACTGTCAAGTTTACAACAGGAAGTAACAGAGATGAAAAATATTTCAGTTAATAACACATCACAGCAGATACCACTTTTCGAACATTTGCCAGACTCACGCAGCGCGTGTAATTTGGGTAATCTACAGAGAGTAAGGGACTTAGATTCCGAACAACCACAGTTCAACAGATTCTCTTACAATCCTGAACCTGTTCCATCTCACAGAGATGATAATTTCGATTACAAACATTTTCTGTCAGTGAGAAAGTTTAAAATATTTAAAAACGACAGAACACAGATTCACCCGCTAGATTGGATACAACAGTTTAGCTTTGCTTTTCCACCGACTTGGCCTGTAACGCATAAACTTGAATTTATTTGCAGCTTTTTGGAAGGCGAACCGGCAACTCGTATAAGGCCGATCGCGAGACAATGTTACTCGGTAGAGGAATTTCAGAATGCTTTTCTGTCAGCGTATTGGTCGAAGACGACACAGCGCGGAATTAAAGATCAGTTAATCAGTTTACCGAATTATGAGAACTCCAATTTTCCCAGTGTGACGCAATTTTTTGAGCACATGGTGCAACAAAACCAGTACCTAAGTGAACCGTACAGTGAATCCGCCCTCATACAATTATGTATCTCTAAATTACCGCGGTCATTAAGAGTGTCACTTCTGACGGGTCAGCAAAAAGAAAACATTTCGGCATTCAGGGATCTGTTGCAGCTTTTAGAAGTGCAGCAATCGGATTATTCTTTTGTAAACAAAAATTTTTCATATAACAACCAAGGTCAACAAACTTACAGTAATTATGATCAGGGACGTAATTTCAATAGGAAAAGTAACAGACGCTTTAGGAATGACAACTACCAGAACTTAAATCACAGACAAAATACTGATTATCAATATCGTCAAAATTTTCAGCAACAGGAACCACCTTTTAGTAACAATAGACGTTTTCCACCACAACAGCATGAAAGTCAGCCGGTTGGAATACATAACCAACAATGTAATACACAAGGTCAACCCAACTACAATGTTTCGCCGCGTGCACGTATAGTCCCTGATACAACAAATAGTAACGCACGGCAGCAAGGAAATAACTACGTACAGAGAAGACAGTATTTCAATTCCAATTGCAATGCACCGTATAGGAATGACTATCACGATAGACGTAAAAATAATGAGGACAATTATCAACGTACATATAATAACAGTCGATCATACCAACAGCAAAATTATCCACAAGAACATATTCTCGTGAATGAACCCGACAGTAGGTATCATCCAGAGCGTAATACGTCTGGAAGAAGTAATAGAACTGTTCAAATTGTAGAAATGCCACAACATCCTCGTGATGATAATAATAACACGTCAGATAGAATCTGACTAGATACTGTACAGGACGCATCTTCCAATAACACAAGCACTAGTTTTGACACGCAAAATGTTGTTCACGAGAATGTAATTACGTTTGACGACATCAGAGACACTCTTTTGCAGGAAAAACCAGTTGTTCAGAAAACTATTTCACATCCTGTCATCGAAATTAAAATTGGTTCATCGAAATTTTCAGCGGTAATAGATTCCGGATCACCTATGTCAGTTATTAATGAGGAAACTTTTAACGAGTGCAACAAAGAGAATACTTATCCTACATTACCTTTAGGCAAAACGAAAGTGAAAGGAGCAGTATCGAGTAAAGGAGTGGATGTAAAATTACAGACGCATTTATCATTTTGTATTGGAGGTCATACTTTTCATTCAAATTTTTGGATTGTTCCTTTATTGACAACAGACGTAATTTTAGGTACTAATTTTCTCGTACAACACGACGCAGTGGTTGATTTCCAAAATTTTTATTTAATGTTGAAGGACGAAAATGTACAATTAGCGTTAGAGTTTCAGCATTCTTTATCTGCGGAAGAACAAACAATTAACCGCACAGAGGTCATTTCCGCAACACGTAACATAGGCTGTAATTCCGCATTGTTCACAGACACGTACGTACACAACTATAATACTCCAGACGAAGCTGACTACGACGTTATGCAAATGATTTCTGATAAAGTTAAACAAAGCAGTGCAAATACAGACGACGAACGAACGCAATTACATAAAATTCTTTTACAGCAAGCTCCAGTTTTCGATAACATTCCTGGTGCTATGTCCGGCTTTATGTACGAATTTCAAGTCAAACAGCACGACACATTTAAAGCAAAGCATTATCCCATTCCATATATCCACCGAGAACAGGTTAAAAAAGAATTGCAGGATATGCTTGACCAAGAAATTATAGAACCAGCAGTTAGTCCGTACATAAACCCGCTACATATTGTTAAGAAAAAGGATGGCTCACTTCGCCTTGTACTTGATTCACGTCACATTAATGACATTATTATTAATGAAACAGATCGACCACAGACATTAGAAGAACTACTACAGAAATTTCACGGTACAGCTATTTATTCCACATTAGATTTGAAATCGGGATTTTGGCAAATACAACTTCATCCGAATTGCAGAAAGTATACAGCTTTTCTCTGTTTTGGTGACTGTTATCAATTTTGTAAATTACCGTTCGGCTTAACTATTTCTTCTGCTGCTTTTATTCGCGGTTTGAACACAATACTTCCGACAGAACTTAAAGACAGAATTACGACGTACGTAGACGACATTCTTATTGCAGAAGCTAACTGGTCTGAACATAATCTGATTTTAGAACGACTATTGCAAACTTTCCATGCACAAGGACTTACAGTTAACCTCAGTAAATCGCATTTTGGTAAAACTTCTATAAAATTTCTTGGACACGTAATTTCAGCAGAAGGCATTGCGCCTGATCCAGAAAAACTTCAAGCTCTACGTGACATTACTGTTCCTACAACAAAGAAACAATTACGCAGTTTTTTGGGCTTAATTAACTTTTTTCGTAAATTTATTCATCACTCTGCTTTAGACACGCCTAGATTATGCCAATTAACAGGTAAAAACACTATTTGGTCATGGGATAAGCAAGCACACTCTGAATTCGTGAACCTGAAACATGCTTTGTTGAATGCTCCACTTTTATCGCACCCAGACCTTACTAGAAATTTTTCTATTGCCACCGACAGTTCCAACACAGCTTTAGGCGTACACATTTTTCAGGAAATTGAAGAAGATGGCTCAATAGTAATTAAAAACATCGCATTTGCAAGCCGCATTTTGTCACCTGCTGAACGAAATTATTCCGTTACTGAACTAGAAACATTATGTGTTGTATGGGCTTTTACGAGATTTCGGCACTTTCTTTATGGCAGACATACCACCGTTTACACAGATCACAGAGCTATACAATTTTTACTTTCAGCTAAATTTACTCACGACAGATTAAGCAGATGGAAGCTTTATTTACAGGAATTTAATTTTACGATTGTTCACATTCCCGGCACACAAAATGTAATAGCAGACGCATTATCGCGTTCTCTCAGCAACAATCAGCAAGACGTAGCAACCAACTTCTGCAAAGCAAATTTCAGCGTCATGTACATTCAACAAGTTGCATTTGAAAATTTTATTTCATCGTCATTACAGGACATAGCACGAGAGCAAAGCAAAGACAATGTGTGGAAAGAAATTAAACACCTTTGGCAAGATAAGAATAATGTTACGATTAGAAACCACTACACTGTACGCAATGACATTCTGTTTCGCCGCTCTCATCCAGACAGTAACAATTGGTTATTATGCATTCCTGACGAACTGGTTAACAAATTAATCTGGTACACTCATTTAAGCTACGCACATTATGGAGCCAGAAAATGTTTTCTGATACTGAGACAGAACTGTTATTTTACAAACATGGAAAAACGTATACGACGAGTTTTAGCGTCATGCAAAATTTGCCAGAAAGCTAAGTCTGACACCACTTCACACATTCCTCCATTATATCCCATTGTACCTGTTAAATTAAGACATATGGCCGCAGTAGACATTTTTGGTCCAATTCCGAGAACTAATAGAGGTTTTTGCTACATCTTTGTCGCTGTTGAACTCACTTCAAAATTTGTTACCTTCACTCCGTTACGCAAAGCTACTGCTAAAACTGTTTCGAAAGCATTTGTAAAGCATTTCTTATTTCATGTAGGGCATGTGAAGAAAGTAATTTCTGACAATGGATCACAATTTCGTTCTGCTATATGGACACGCATGTTACGAGCTAGAAACATTTCTCCGATTTATATATCCAAGTACCACGCCTCTTCGAACCCTTGTGAACGACTAATGAAAGAAATTGGTAAACTGTGTAGAATATACTGCCACAAAAGACATGTTAATTGGGACACACACGTACACTCATTTCAAGATGTAATTAATTCCATTCCAAATGAATCCACTATGCTACCTCCGTCTGTTATACTGAAAAACGTTGAACCACCAAACAAAATCAAAGAATTAGTAACATTTCCTACATCTCGTCGATTACGACACCACGAAATAATTGACATTGCGCTGAACAACATCAAACGTGCCGCAGAGCGCCGGAGAAGACAGCAAAAACAGGTTTGTAGACGCCGAGACTTTCACGTTGGACAGAAGATATTAGTACGTACACATTATTTATCCAGCAAATTAAAAGGTAAGTGCAGTAAATTTGAACTTCTATACGCAGGTCCATATCGGATTCGCAGCATTCCTCACCCCAATGTTGTACACGTCGAAACTCTGAGAACCAGAAAATCGAAAGGCAACCATCATGTGTCAAACATTAAACCCTTTATCGAATGAAACCACTTTACGATGTAACATGCTATGAGGCTGTTTACACATTTTATGACCACTTATGCAATTATATTGACATTACTAATTACTGATGATTATCGTATTTTTTCTCGGCAAGTGCCCGGCAAGGTAAGGTTAGCAGGTCGCTCTTCTTGTCGTTACACACTAGACCGTGCATTTTTTCAGATGAACTTACGCATTTTATGAATAATTATGCAATTCTCTATAATGACGCATTAATTTTATCAAATTCTCTCTCCATTGAAGTCTTTAATTATCGCATCTATTAACTACACTACATATAAGCTGAACACAACGAATGTCACATTTTGTCTTTCTTATGTATGTACGATTGTTTTTATGTTTTGTTTGTATGCACTGTGAACTAGTTAAGGTATAACACACACCATTTGACTTTGACATTTTGCCTTGTGATATCTCAACATCGTGACTGTTTTACATTTTACTTTTTTGCTGCTGCATTACGATATTCTCTGTACTCTTTTTGCCTTTAAACACTGTCTGTGCTTTGAGATATTACGTTTTCTGTCATGTTATGTTGTATGCTTAATTGAGTCACCATTAACCAGTCACTATTTAATGGGTATATGATTTAAATGCAAGACATTAATCTTTGTTCATCAATTTCAGAAATAAATGATGCGTACAGGAAATGAATTAAACAGAAGTGGGAATTTCACCTATGGAATAAACGAAAGAAGATGCAATAAGCTAATGAGGACGAGTAAATGGATCAGAATTAACAAGCATTAACCAGAATATATTATACACATCGCAGAATAGCAGTCTTAACTAATTTTTTCTTTCAGAATACAAAGCGATTGATGCAAGCTGTCAGACAGAACTACACATTTTAGTTTTAAGTGATGAAATATGCTAGGGATTAGGAATAGTTGTGTGATGAATAATGAAATGATTTTTGCAGATGATAATGAATGCTGATAATGAACAATGATGAAGAATATGGTACTATGAATAATGAAGTTTTTGTTTACAGGTGATGATAATGATGGAGTTATGATGATATGAATAATGAAGTTTTTCTTTACAGATGAGGATAATGTTGAAGTTATGTATTTATGCTATGTAGTTATTTAAGTATTTGTTGCAGTTTACTTTGACAGCAGGTGTTATATTGCGTAGTAGGATGACTGAAGGTTTTGGAAAGGACAGCTATGGAACACATTTTTTATACACATTTCACTACCTGTTAATTCGAAGTTCACTACTTTTCAGCATAGTCTGCGTTTCTTCTTTCAGTTCAATAATCCATTTTGTATTTTTCTTTCAGGAGAAGCTTTTTATGATAGTTACTAAACTTGTTACTTATTATACCTGTTCTAGTACTTGCATTTTTCTTACCCACTTGTGTCTATCATTTATAAATGTGATAACCTTGCTACAGCTGACTCATGACGAATGACGTTACACAATCTTTTCATTTATAGGAACAACCTAGAAGCAATTTTTTCTCTTATTTCTTCTTGCTTTCCCTTATAATTACCCAAAGCAATGCATTGCTAGCAGAAAAAACAAAATGTATTAACAGTCCCAGATAATGTCACTAGTTTATGATAATTCTGAATAACACTGATCAGCTCTGAATAGTATGTCACTTGAATAATGACTTCTTAATGATACCAAAACATAATTGCCACTATCTATTGTAATGAGAGTACTTATTATGCCCATGCTTATTAATGCTACTAATGTTTTATACTATTCAATACTTGCTGGCCACTGAGTGCCCATAATTAATGTAACTTATAATGCCCATGCTTATTAATGCTATGACTGTAATTAACTGATTTTTCTAATAATGATTTCTTAATGATATGAAGAATACTGAATGATGAATAATGTTTTATACTATTCAATACTTGCTGGCCACTGAGTGCCCATAATTAATGTAATTACTTATTATGCCCATGATTATTAAGGCTATGACTGTAATTAACTGATTTCTAATAATGATTTCTTAATGATATGAAGAATACTGAATGATGAATAATGTTTTATACTATTCAATACTTGCTGGCCACTGAGTGCCAATAATTAATGTAACTTAACGTTTTGTTAGTGTTTTCAATGATGACTTCCCATATTAATACTGAATGATGATAAATATTTTGTACTAATCGAAAGTTGCTAGGCCACTGAGTGTTAATAGTTACTTGTAAATATGTCATTTGAATGAGGAAAAATGTTTTGTAATACTCAATACTTGATGGCGATTGATTACCACTCTTGTCTTTAAATTAATTAATGAACATTTTTCTGTAATACTACATTCATGGTACAGAAATGTTCAATGACTAGAGTATGGATACCGCAAACTACTTATGTAATCACTAATCAAGACTTGTGTTAGTTAATGTCCTTCACCTTCTGACCTAACTACCTGAAATTATTGTAACATCCATTTGTCTTGTCCATCCTCATTATCATGGAGCACTATATTAGGTTTTTGCACTAATTCTACGTTGGTGTGCCGCCTCTTAAAAGCGTGGTGTTGACACGACATGCTGTCCACCACTGTAGGCGAAGAAACTACTTATGTAATCACTAATCAAGACTTTGTTATGGAGCACTGTGTGCCGCCTCTTAAGAGCGTGGTGTTGACACGACATGCTGTCCACCACCGTAAGCGAAGAAGACGTTATTCTGGTCCCACTGTTTGGTGTACCTGGTATACTGCCAAATGATAGTATGGAATACTACTACGACGTTTCACTGTCTTGATACGCTGATAAATACTTCTGGGAACGGAACTGCAGATTGTATCACTTAGTTGTGATTCTGTGGAAAGATATGGACTTTCAGTGCAGCTATGTGCAAACTAAAGTGCTACAACCATGATGCAATCCTTCCTTTCCTATCCTAATAGTGAAAAACATTTTTTTACTAACACCATTTATGTTCATGGCCTATACATTTTTTTCTTGATTTATTGAACTCTAGTGCGAGTACACTTGTGTCACTTGTCGACATGATTTTTGCCATTTGTTGTCAAAATACTAAAGACATTTTCGATTTGTTTTGAAGTGCAGTATGTGTGCACTCTTGTCATCTATATTGTATATACTTTTTGTGATTTGATGATTTTTTCTATCCTTGTGTTTATTTGTTATGAAAATGTTCAAAAGCTTTTCAGTGCATGTGCACTTATGTGAATATGTTTTCAACTGAACTCTAGTGCCTCTGCACTCTTCTCAATTTTCGATATGATTTGTGTTCATTCTGTATACCTTTTATGATTTATGTCACTTGTTACTCATTGTATATACATTTCGTTTTTTACTGATATGTTCTCCACTGCAGTGCATGTGCACTCATGACACTTGTCAACATGATTTTTTTTTGCCTGTTATGAAACTGCTAAAGAATTTTTCAGTGTGTGTGCATTTTATTATCTGTCAAATAATTTGTATATACATTTTTCCTGATTTGTTTTGTACTTATATTTTGTCTTGTCTGTAATGTTTTGTAATCGGTGCATGCGCACAACATTTAATTCATGTGATACATCTAAATATTTTGTAAATGTTAATTAATTAAAAGAAAAATTTGTTACGATGGCAAGTCCAAATGACTCACCATCGCTGCCAAATTTTTGCCCCCCCAGTGGAGGGTTATGAAACACGTATGTTGTGCGGCAGCGATGCTGAGACATTGTAGAATCTCTGACCAGAGCAGTTGCGCTTGACTCGCAGTAGCGAGCAGTCAGTCAGTCAGTGTGCAGTCGGTCGCGAGCAGTTGCGAATGGTAGTCAGTGTGCAGTCGGTCGCGAGCAGTTGCGAATGGTAGTCAGTCTGCAGTAGTCAGTCCTCAATAGTGCTAGGAGTATGTGAGTAGTAGTAGCGGAGAGCAGTCGGCGGGCGTCGGCACAGCAATGGTCGAGATTCAGGATGAGGTATAATTTTATTTAAATAAATAATCATGCAGCTTTGCGCTCATCAGATAATGTAACGAACACTCATTGTAATTTAACTTTCAAAATCGCCCCCAATAATAATTTTGATTTAAAAGCAATTTTAGAGACAATCATTCAAATTTCCTTCCATTTCCTTTTAACAAAGATTTTTAAAAGGTACTTCCAATGCTTTTCATGCAAGCGCCAGAGAACAATAAGAGCAGAATTTTGACATGCAGTTTCACTAAGGTAAGAAATTTATTCTCGTTTCGCACAGGGCAAACACCGACATTTCGGTTTAATTGACTTTTGGTTATCACTGTAGTTTCATTGTCATGAGATTATCGTTCATTATTTTATGGGAACTTGTACTTGAGTCAGATAGCAGTCAGATAGCGAGCTTTCATTTAATTGTCATTGTTATTAATATTTTTGCGGGAAGGTTACGCTTGGATCAATTTCTATTAAGCATTGTCCTTTTAAAATTTCTGTGGGAAGGTCACACTTAGCTGTGGCTCCATTACTAATAAATATAGTCTTTTTAGAATTTGTTGTGGGGAGGTTACAATGTTCACTCCCCGCCGGAGACGGCTGCTGGCATTCGTAAGACCTGCAGTGTCACGTGCTCTGACGTAAGTGTCACAGCCTGCCTTTCTCGTGGTCCTCGTTTCCCGGACACCAACATAACACCTGCCACCATGCGACACCCGCCAAGTGCTGCAAGAAATGCTACGAGTGAAGTCGTACGATGCTAAAAAAATGTTTTGACTTCCGAATTTCCTTTGTCTAAGTTGCCAACGACCTGCTCGTCGCCACGACCTGCCGCCACGACACATCTCACACAGAAGTGGCTCTAAAACCTAGGTCAGCTTCAGTACGGAATAATTGCTAGTTTTACATGGGAAGAACCTCTCAGACGATATAAATTAAGTATTATTAATTAATAACTTTATGTGACCACGAAATGTGAAGAAGACGGAACATTCGTTTCCGAATGAGTTAATTGTTAGTAACATTTCATTTATATCCTTTTGAGAATGGAGAATTACGTTTGGAGTAAAACTCTACAGTAAAATATTGTGACTGAAGGTGGCTTAGTAACAGCGAAAATGTCCTTCTACCTTCTGTTTAATTTGGAAACTTGTGGTAAGGAGTCTGGGACTAAACTGCTGAGGTCATCGGTCCCTAGGCTTACGCACTACGGAACCTAACGTAAACTTACTTACGCTAAGGACAACACATCCCCCGTGCCCGAGGGTGGATTCGAACCTCCGACAGGGGGAGCAGCGCGAACCGTGACCAGACGCCTTAGACCGCACGGCTACCCCGCACGGCTACCTTCTGTTTAACTGTTCCGTATATCCAACTGTATACATGGCCTTTTCTGCCCATAAAATCCTTTCTGAGACATTTTTCAATTCGTCAAGAGGTCGTCTACTGACGCTCTCACTACGGCCTTTTTCATTGTTCTGGTCTTTTCGGTAACACTCATTTTGGTACGAAGATTGTGGCTTTCTCTTAATAGAATAACACGAGACTAAAGAATGATCTCCCTCAGAATCAATCACGCAGATACTGTCTAACAGAAATTATAACCTTGATAATGAACACCAACTGACAAGAAAGGAAGTTTATCAGATTCTTCAGGCACATCGTATCCGGGTGATACCACTCATTATGGTTTTGGGGATGTTGACTGCTACTTCTTACCCCATTTTCCTAATGTCGCAGACATATTCTAAGGGATTAAGATCGGATGATTTAGTAGGACAGTAGACGTGCGATAGATCCCTTAATTGTCGCACTAGGAAAGTATGGGTGCAGCACTGCGAGCAAAGCCGTTGTCATGTTGGAAATGAGAGCGGTCACAGATTACTCATCATGAATAACAGTGGGTCAGTGAATGTTGAAATACATTTGCTGTTCCATATTCACAGTAACTTAATATGAGCGTTCATAACTCAGGCAACGAACGAGCGTGAGCGCTCTTGCTCGCCTAGCCGCTTCCCCGGAAAGGCCTGGTGTAGACAGCGAACGTAAAAGTTTTGTACTAGGTCTACAAAAAGAAGAGCAAAGTTAGAACACCTAAAAGAAGCCAGTGGGAAGCGGAGTCGGCAGCAGTGACGGCTGAGTGGTGCTGTCGGCAGCCTGCCCTCTGGCGAGCCCAGTGGCCACGGCGACGCGTGAAGGAGCGGCTGAGATGGCCGATAGGGCACGCCACGCCACGCCACGCCACGCCGCCCCCGTCCAGCCGGCCGGCCAGGCACAGTTGCGGGGCTCCCCTCAGGCCGCACCCTCACAAATGTCGAGCACGCTTCATTACGCTGCTTTCCGTAGACGATTCCTCTCCAGGCTAGCCCGGCTTCCCTCCCTCTCCTGTCCCAACTTTTTTCTTCTCTTTGGAGGTAGTTGATTGCGACAAGCAGGAACTCTGATTGTGAGGGCTGTTCGTCTCTCTGCCGAGACGACGAAGTGGTGTGTCAGCCAGACGTTCCCCATTCCGTTCCGGATGCTCAGAAACCATCCTCCCATTAAAATATTCTCATCTTGATACGGTGGATATCTAAATATAACTGTGTTTTGTAATATCATGAAATAGTTGTGGCAGATAGTGAGCGAGGTCTGGGAGTTGGAGTGTCAGGTGACCAAATAAAGATAACTGAAAATATATATTTACTTAGGTCATGACTGTATGGACTTCATGTTGTTGTTGTTGTGGTCTTCAGTCCTGAGACTGGTTTGACGCAGCTCTCCATGATACTCCATCCTGTGCAAGATTCTTCATCTCCCAGTACCTACTGCTACCTACATCCTTCTAAATCTGCTTCGTGTATTCATCTCTTGGTCTCCCTCTACGATTTTTACCCTCTACGCTGCCCTCCAATACTAAATTGGTGATCCCTTGATGCCTCAGAACATGTCCTACCAACCGATCCCCTCTTCTAGTCAAGTTGTGCCACAAACTTCTCTTCTCCCCAATCCTATTCAACACCTCCTCATTAGTTATGTGATCTACCCATCTAATCTTCAGCATTCTTCTGTAGCACCACATTTCGAAAGCTTCTATTCTCTTCTTGTCCAAACTGTTTATCGTCCACGTTTCACTTCCATACTTCCACACTTTCAGAAACGACTTCCTGACACTTAAATCTATACTCGATGTTAACAAATGCCTCTTCTTCAGAAACGCTTTCCTTCCCACTGCCAGTCTACATTTTATATCCTCTCTACTTCGACCATCAGCAGTTATTTTGCTCCCCAAATAGCAAAATTCCTTTACTACTTTAAGTGTCTCAATTCCTAATCTAATACGGTCAGCATCATCCGACTTAATTCGACTACATTCCATTATCCTCGTTTTGCTTTTGTTGATGTTCATCTTATATCCTCCTTTCAAGACACTATGCATTCCGTTCAACTGCTCTTCCAAGTCCTTTGCTGTCTATGACAGAATTACAATGTCATCGGCGAACATTAAAGGTTTTATTCCTTCTCCATGGATTTTAATACCTACTCCGAATTTTTCTTTCGTTTCCTTCACTGCTTGCTCAATATACAGGTTGAATAACATCGGGGATAGCCTACAACCCTGTCTCACTCCCTTCCCATCCACTGCTTCCCTCTCATGCCCCTCAACTCTTATAACTGCAATTTGGTTTCTATACAAACAGTATATAGACTTTCGCTCCCTGAATTTTACCCCTGCCACCTTCAGAATTTTGAAAGAGAGTATTCCAGTCAACATTGTCAAAAGCTTTCTCTAAGTCTACAAATGCTAGAAACGTAGGTTTGCCTTAATATTTCTTCTAAGATAAGTCGTAGGGTCAGTATTGTATCACGTGTTCCAATATTTCTACGGAATCCAAACTGATCTTGCCCTAGGTCGGCTTCTACTAGTTTTTCCATTCGTCTGTAAAGAATTCGCGTTAGTATTTTGCAGCCGTGACTTATTATAGTTCGGTAATTTTCACATGTCAACACCTGCTTTCTTTGGGATTGGAATTATTATATTCTTCTTGAAGTCTGAGGGCATTTCGCCTGTCTCATACATCTTGCTCACCAGATGGTAGAGTTTTGTCAGGACTGGCTCTCCCGAGGCCGTCAGTAGTTCTAATGGAATGTTGTCTACTCCCGGGTCCTTGTTTCGGCTCAGGTTTTTCAGTGCTCTGTCAAACTCTTCACGCAGTATCTTATCTCTCATTTCATCTTCATCTACATCCTCTTCCATTTCCATAATATTGTTCTCAAGTACATCACCTTTGTATAGACCCTCTATATACTCCTTCCACCTTTCTGCTTTCCCTTCTTTGCTTAGAACTGGGTTTCCATCTGAGCTCTTAATATTCATACAAGTGGTTCTCTTTTCTCCAAAGGTTTCTTTAATTTTCCTGTAGGCAGTATTTATCTTACCCCTAGTGAGATAACCCTCTATATCCTTACATTTATCCTCTAGCCATCCCTGCTTAGCCATTTTGCACTTCCTGTCGATCTCATTTTTGAGACGTTAGTATTCCATTTTGCCTGCTTCATTTACTGGATTTTTATATTTTCTCCTCTTATCAATTAAATTCAATATTTCTTCTGTTATCCAAGGATTTCTACTAGCCCTCGTCTTTTTACCTACTTGATCCTCTGCTGCCTTCACTACTTCATCCCTCAAAGCTTCCCATTCTTCTTCTACTGTATTTCTTTCCCCCCTTCCTGCCATTTGCTCCCTTACGCTCTCCCTGAAACTCTGTACAACCTCTGGTTCTTTCAGTTTATCCAGGTCCCATCTCCTTAAGTCCCCACCGTTGGACTTCATTAAAAACCCATGTAACACAGTAACTTCCAGAAATTAACAACGAAACTAAGGTGCTCCAAGTACGAGCCTGATCCTTTGTTATATGCTCACAATGCACCGGGCGAGAAGTCGTCGTCAGCAACCGGTAGTGGAGGTTCCACTCCACACAACTTCCATACAGTTCGCTTAGCCACTGACTGTACGACACCATCTACAAACATGCTCACTAGATTTCATAGAACAGTTTTACGTGAGAGTCAGAGACTGTGCAAGTGACTGTGTGGACTTCGTAGGATGTGACGATCTTAGCGTGCATCTATGCGTCGCCGCTGTTCGGACCCAGGACGACGGGCATGTGCACCTTCTGCCGGCCACTGGCGACAACGTCGATGCACTGTGGAGACGTTATGCCCCATGTGTTTCGCAGATCTGCGGTACGTCCACCCGGCCTCCCGCAGGCCCACTATACGCCCTCACTCAAACTCCGTCAGCTGCACAAACGGTTTACGTACGCACTGCAGCGGCATGCTAACAATGTTGCTCCGTATTCCACGGCAAACAGGCGGCCACTGGCTCTGGAGGTAAAAATGTAAATGTCGTATGACTACGGCCTCCCGTCGGGTAGACCGTTCGCCGGGTGCAAGTCTTTCGATTTGACGCCACTTCGGTGACTTGCGCGTCGATATGAATGAAATGATGATGATTAGGACAACACAACACCCAGTCCCTGAGCGGAGAAAATCTCCGACGCAGCCGGAAATCGAACCTGGGCCCTTAGCATTGATATTCTGTCGCGCTGCGTTTGGTCTGGGTGGACGTCACAAGATATCTGTTCAAGTTGATCGCTGATTTCTTTAATCAGTTTTTTTTATTACAGAGAGCGAGCAGCCCTCTGACCCATCATGCTGAGCTACCACGGGGAGATTCGAAATCTCGAACCCTTCAAAAATCAAAGAATTCACATTTAGTTAATGAAGCTTATGATATAATTAAGCACTCAGCTACCGCGGGCGGACGCTCTGGCGGTGACCACCCGCTGCGCAGTTAGCAGCATTCCACGGCCCTTAACGCGGTTTCTGGTGTGTTCGCAGCGTTGCGCGTTTGGTCATCGCATGTACCGGCCTCTCGCAGTGTCCAGTGCAAGTATGGCGGACCTTATTCACTTGTGCCAATGTGTTCATTTTTCATTTTCCAGGAGTGCATATGATAGAAGCCTTATTTTTGACAAATTACAGGAATCCACGCACTACCCAATGTACGTTTTACAATGGAGTTACTGGTTACTGTAACTGCGAGGTTTTCAGAGACAGGCGGAACTATGAGTTTTTCTTTCTTTACCATTCATAGGTGCCTTCGCACTTTAGATCCACTGATTCTCTTGAAGGTTACAACTAAAACTCAGAGCAAACATTGTAATATTAGTTTTTATATTTTTAACTTTCATTTAGTATCTGTTATACAAGATATGTAATGATGCAATCTACTTTTAGTAAGATTTGAAGTGCCTACTTCTTTTGCGAATAATTTCAGTGTATTTTACGATTTCACCAAAAATACTAAAGTGACGTACTCCTGCGACAGCAAAATAAAAAACACAAAATGGGATTGTAACTCGGGGCATGACACTTCGACATTGAACTTTTAGCCACCGCACTACCAGCTCATTTGGTTTTATGTTGTGCGAGTGGACTGATGAAGTCATGTCAAAAATTTGACCGTCATTTTCTCGGAAACTGTTGAGTGTTAGCATCTAAAGTGAAATAGGTGTCCTTTTTACTTTCACCCTTCTGTCAGCATCAAAGAGCGACCTATAGAGAGTTCCATTGTAAGCTATTGACACACGTTAGGTATTACGCCATTGCCAGAGAGACGTAGCTCTATAACAGTAAGGGAAACATTTATCTCTTAACAGTATGTTCGTATTTACGGTTAAGACTGTTATTCTCTGACAGTTCTTCTGCCCTTTAAGTCACTCGAAGTTGCATGTCTGAATAATATCTGTTTGGTTCCCAGACAATGTCATTTCGATGAAATTCTGTGCCTGCTTGAGGAGTAAAGCTACTGTCTGTAGCAGCTAGCGCTGTGTTGTGCTCACACAAGTGAGAGAAATCATCTAGAGCCTTCCATTGGAGTGCACGCACGAAATAGCGAGGTGGGCAGTTCCTGTCAACTCCGCGCGAACAGTTTAGTTCAGGCGCTGTATCTAACTTGTCACGTCACACTTGCAGTGTAATAACGGATTTCCACCAGACGATCTTATTTTGAGCAGCCGCGTGAAGACCACCTGTGTGACAAAGTTTTCAAAAAAAATGGTTCAAATGGCTCTGAGCACTATGGGACTCAACATCTTAGGTCATAAGTCCCCTAGAACTTAGAACTACTTAAACCTAACTAACCTAAGGACATCACACACACCCATGCCCGAGACAGGATTCGAACCTGCGACCGTAGCAGTCCCGCGGTTCCGGACTGCAGCGCCAGAAACGCTAGACCACCGCGGCCGGCACAAAGTTTTCACTCTTTGCTGCAGCGCCAGTGCGAGCTTTCAGACGACACACTACATAACCTGGAAGTTAGTTATATACTTTTGTCTCCACTGCGTATATTGTTGTTATCAGTGCTATATATTGGTACTGTATAATGTAAAAGGAAACATAGTAGGTGAATATGGGTTGGCACTAAGAAATGAAAGAGGAAGCCGTCTGGTAGAATTCTGCGCAGAGCATAACTTAATCATAGCTAACACTTGGTTTAAGAATCATGAAAGAAGGTTGTATACATGGAAGAACCCTGGAGATACTAAAAGGTATCAGATAGATTATATAATGGTAAGACAGAGATTTAAGAACCAGGTTTTAAATTGTAAGACATTTCCAGGGGCAGATGTGGACTCTGACCACAATCTATTGGTTATGAATTGTAGATTAAAACTGAAGAAACTGCAAAAAGATGGGAATTTAAGGAGATGGGATCTGGATAAACTGAAAGAACCAGAGGTTGTACAGAGTTTCTGGGAGAGCATAAGGGAACAACTGACAGGAATGGGGGAAAGAAATACAGTAGAAGAAAAATGGGTAACTTGGAGGGATGAAATAGTGAAGGCAGCAGAGGATCAAATAGGTAAAAAGACGAGGGCTAGTAGAAACCATTGGGTAACAGAAGAAATATTGAATTTAATTGATGAAAGGAGAAAATATAAAAATTCAGGAAATGAAGCAGGCAATAAGGAACACAATCGTCTCAAAAATGAGATCGACAGGAAGTGCAAAATGGCTAAGCAAGGATGGCTAGAGGACAAATGTAAGGATATAGAGGCTTATCTCACTAGGGGTTAGATAGACACTGCGTGTAGGAAAATTAAAGAGACCTTTTGAGGAAGAAGAACCACTTGCATTAATATCAAGACCTTTGATGGAAAGCCAGTTCTAAGCAAAGAAGGGAAAGCAGAAAGGTGGAAGGAGTATATAGAGGGTCTATACAAGGGCGATGTACTTGACGACAATATTATGGAAATGGAAGAGGATGCAGATGAAGATGAAATTGGAGATATGATACTGCGTGAAGAGTTTGACAGAGCACTGAAAGACCTGAGTCGAAACAACGCCCCCGGAGTAGACAACATTTCATTATAACTACTGACAGCCCTGGGAGAGCCAGTCCTGACAGAACTCTACCATCTGGTGAGCAAGATGTATGAGACAGGCGAAATACCCTCAGGCTTCAAGAAGAATATAATAATTCCAATCCCAAAGAAAGCAGGTGTTGACAGATGTGAAGATTACCGACCTATCAGTTTAATACGTCACAGCTGCATAATACTAACACGAATTCTTTACAGACGAATGGAAAAACATAGAAGCCGACCTCGAGGAAGATCAGTTTGGATTCCGTAGAAATGTTGGAACACGTGAGGCAATACTGACCCTACGACTTATCTTAGAAGAAATATTAAGGAAAGGCAAACCTACGTTTCTAGCATTTGTAGATTTAGAGAAAGCTTTTGACAATATTGACTGGAATACTCTCTTTCAAATTCTGAAGGTGGCAGGGGTAAAATACAGGGAGCGAAAGGCTATTTACAATTTGTACAGAAAGCAGATGGCAGTTATAAGAGTCGAGGGGTAATAAAGGGAAGGAGAGGTTGGGAAGGGAGTGAGACACGGTTGTAGGCTATCCCCGATGTTATTCAATCTGTATATTAAGCAAGCAATAAAGGAAACAAAAGAAAAGTTCGGAGTTGGAATTCAAATCCATGGAGAAGAAATAGAAACTCTGAGTTTCGCCGATGACATTTTAGTTCTGTCAGAGACAGCAAAGGACTTGGAAGAGCAGTTGAACGGAATGGACAGTGTCTTGAAAGGAGAATATAAGATGAAGATCAACAAAAGCAAAGCCGTCCGGTGTGGCCAAGCGGTTCTAGGCGCTTCAGTCCGGAACCGCTCGACCGCTACGGTCGCAGGTTCGAATCCTGCCTCGGGCATGGATGTGTGTGATGTCCTTAGGTTAGTTAGGTTTAAGTAGTTCTAAATTCTAGGGGACTGATGACCTCAGATGTTAAGTCCCATAGTGCTCAGAGCCATATTTTGAACAAAAGCAAAACTAGGATAATGGAATGTAGTCGAATTAAGTCGGGTGATGCTGAGGGAATTAGATTAGGAAATGAGACACTTAAAGTAGTAAAAGAGTTTTGCTATTTGGGGAGCAAAATAACTGATGATGGACGAAGTAGAGAGGATATAAAAAGTAGACTGGCCTTGGCAAGGAAAGCATTTCTGAAGAAGAAAAAAATTGTTAACATCGAGTGTAGATTTAAGTGTCAGGAAGGCGTTTCTGAAAGTATTTGCATGGAGTGTAGCCATGTATGGATGTGAAACGTGGACGATAAATAAATTTAGACAAGAAGAGAATAGAAGCTTTCGAAATGTGGTGCTACAGAAGAATGCTGAAGATTAGATGGGTAGATCACATAACTAATGAGGAGGTGTTGAATCGAATTGGGGAGAAGAGGAGCTTGTGGCACAACTTGACTAGAAGAAGGAATCGGGTGGTAGGACATGATCGGAGACATCGAGGGATCTCCAATCTAGTATTGGAGGACAGCGTGGAGGGTAAAAATCGTAGAGGGAGACCAAGAGATGAATACACTAAGCAGATTTAAAAGGATGTAGGCTGCAGAAGGTACTGGGAGATGAAGAAGCTTGCACAGGATAGAGTAGCATGGAGAGCTGCATTAAACTAGTCTCAGGACTGAAGACCACAACAACAACAACATAATGTAAAACACTCACTTCTTTTAATAAGGTCTGTAGATTCTGAAACCTATCTTTTGTAACGATTGTTCAACTATAATGCACAATTTCGACAAAGTATGGAGGTTTACACGTCCGTTCTAATAGATACGTCCAAGTAATGTGGTGATATTGGGCTCATTTAATGTTATAGGCTTGTTGAAACCTTGATACACCACAAAACTGAGTTACCTTCGAGTATTGTTCGAATCTCGAGGGGCGCCCAGAAAGTAATACATCATATTTCTTTCTTCAATATTTATTTATTGAACACAATTAAACGCACAAGCAAGAAGGAATGATGCCTCTTTACACTTCCTATGATTCCACCTAGCCGGCTCTAGTGACCGAGCGGTTCTAGGCGCTTCAGTCTGGAACCGCGCGACCGCTCCGGTCGCAGGTTCGAATCCTGCCTCGGGCATGGATGTGTGTAATGTCCTTAGTTTATTTAGGTTTACGTAGTTCTAAGTTCTAGGGAACTGATGACCTCAGATGTTAAGTCCCATAGTGCTCAGAGCCATTTGAACCATTTTTTGATTCCACCTAATCTGCTTCCCGTTCTATGTCTGTCCTCCAGCGAAATGCAAAGGCGTGTATGGCCTGTCGTAGTCACTTCTTGTTCCGTCACCAAGCCATTTCTCGACCGTGCGAATCGCATCTTCATTATCCTCAAAAAGTCTTCTACGAATAGCATCCTTTAATGGCCTAAACACTTGCAAGTCCGATGGACCTAGGTCTGAGCCGTAGGGTAGATAGGGAAACACTGTCTAACAGTGATCACGCTGGCGGAAGGAGTTGCTTTGGAGTTTTTCTTCTGTGGAGAACGACGACGCCACCATTCCATCGATTGTCGTTTTGTTTCCGCATAAGAATGGTGAACACAGGTTTTATTACCTGTTACAACCCGGGAGAAGAAGGCTCCCCCTCCGTTTCACAACGTTGGGGCAACTAAGAAGAAATAGTTTTTCTGAGAGATTTGTATTTCATTGTGAGACCCACCGTGCTCACAGTTTTGAGTAAAAAAGAACACGAATAACGGCATCCTCATATCCTGTGCTGATTGACAGCTTCAGCGCCAATTCCTGAGGCCTTATGTGTCGGCCCTTGTCAATGAGCCCATCAGCAAGCTGCATCTTGTCAGATGTAACAGGCGTCGACGGTCTTCCCGCTCGCTGCAAACCACGGAGTTCCCCCAAACCGCCTTTTGAGGGGTCCACGCTCAGTGCCCAGCAAATAACCGTACTTCTTTCAGTTCAGGCGCTCCACAAACTGCACACAAACATTTTTGAATGTTCCCAATTGTTTCTTTCTCCACAGTGAGAAATTATTTTAATGACGTCACGTTTCTTGTAACGTAGATAAGTTACAGATGCTATTTCGAAACATTGCTGTAGTTACTCTATGTGTTGGAAGACACGGAACGTCTGTGCGAGCACTACGGAAACTTCAAATAAAACACACCTAACGTTTCGCATTCGTACCATTGTTGTTGGCTACGAAAAATAACGTGGAGCTTTACTTTACTGTCGACTCTCTTACGAGTCAGAAACTGCAGATTACGACAATCGTCTCGTTTCGTCACATGCTAACAGCTTTTTACAAGGTGAAACACCTGGAATATTAGTGAAAAAATTTCATGATTTTCGCATGATTAGAATGGAAAGCGTTGCAGATAATCGAAAACTAAAGAACGTACCTAGAATAAGGCCTAAACCGACTGAAAATGTTATATCTACTACCTTCCCAAAGTCATGGCTCTACTGTTCAAAATCCGCTTCTAATAAAAGCTCTTCCCATAAAAAATGCTTCCCATCTAGACCAGAGAACAAGGTATATGTGTGTGAAGAAGTGGTGTACGATAACGGGTGGTGTTATGGGAATAGGAAACAGAACACTTCTAGTCCCTTCCTTTCTTCATTTACTTATTATTGGAAAGAAGGATTGGGAAGGAAATCGGCCGTGCCTTTTAAAAGGAGTCATCCCGGCATTTCCTGTAGCGATTTAGGGAAATCACGGAAAACCTAAATGTGGATGATCGTACAAGGGTTTGAACCGTCTTCCTCTCGCCTGCGGGTCCAGTGTGTTAACAACTCCGCCACCTCGCTCGGTTTCTCTTATTACGGTAAAAGCTTTGTTGCAGTGTAAAGGTGGAAGCATACTTAAAAGGCTCAAGCATCTGTATTAAGTGACGATTCTAAGAATGTGTTAACATCTCCTAAGTATCGCACCCATAGAGACATCCAAGATAAGATTAGACTAAACGAAGCAATCGTTCTTCCCGCGATCCATGCGCGAATGGAACTGGATAAAGCCTGAATACCTAGTAAAATAGGAACTACGCTCCGCCATGCTCTTCACAAACGTCATCACAGTGTCGGCGTAGATTTAGTTGTAGATGTAAACATAAAACACCGTTAATACTAAGGTTAAAACTTCCCTGGAAACACAAAGAAACTGAAGTCAGTAAACACATTACGCTGTATCGTAGAAGCAAAAGGGAAAATTAGAGCTTATCAAAAAATGGTTCAAATGGCTCTGAGCACTATGGGACTCAACTGCTGTGGTTATAAGTCCCCTAGAACTTAGAACTACTTAAACCTAACTAACCTAAGGACAGCACACAACACCCAGCCATCACGAGGCAGAGAAAATCCCTGACCCCGCCGGGAATCGAACCCGGGAACCCGGGCGTGGGAAGCGAGAACGCTACCGCACGACCACGAGATGCGGGCAGAGCTTATCAGTTAGAATGTTGCATCCAGTGTATGGAAAATATACTCACTTTTGACCGGAATGAAGATTTATAACTTGTTGCGGTTTTACTTAAAGCATCAGAAATATCATGAAACAACAGACAGTGTAAGAACAAAACAATGACAATAGTTTGCTGATAGTTTGGAAAATGTTACTTCTACAGATAATGTTCTCCAGAAATACACTCTCATGTTTATAATACGTAGCCTAGTGTACAGAACGTGATTTGTAATTACCAATTTGCCAACTATTAATTTGATATTAGTATCCCATACTAGCAAAATACAGTTAAATATCTACACACCATGAGCTGCTTGTGTCTCGTTCGGTGAATGACATCAGCATAAAGCCACTACTTTCATTTAAGTCTAGAGATGTACATACAGGAATGTATTCGTGTTTCATACTACGAGTGTCGCTCAATACGTAATGCAACGTATTATGTTCTACGCCAGCTTCGGTTCAAAAATGCTGAATTTATTGTGGGACATCGTGGAATATACTCTTTCCACGTCGTGTAGTTTCGTGATGTTCCGACAGTTGGCGGCATTATCCGTAGCCTACAAAATGGCGTCTATAGCGGAGGTGCTTTCCAGGAAGAGAGCTGTCAACGGGTTTCTTTTGGTGAACAACCAGAACATCGCAGATAATCATAGGTACTTGCTGAATATCTAAGAAGGCCTGGTAGTGAAAAAGGCACAGTGAGTCGCTGGAGAGACGTCTGTCATCATCGCAAGAAAAGTGGCGCAAACGCGTCCGATCATCGCGTGCCAGCCGGCCGAACACAGCTGTGACTCCTTCCGTGTTGGAACGTGCGATTACTGTCATTCAAGGTGATCACTCATAGATGTGTGCTCAGCAGCACTCCCCGCCCCCCCTCCCCCCTCCTGCATAACAGAAGGCCATAAAGAGCATCGAAAGACAGTGTGTGCGTGTTTCCTTGCGAGTTACGAGGGAAGTTATTGATGCAGCAGGACGCTGGTTACGACGTCGATCAACAGAATGGTACCATGCGGACATACAGGACATTACAGTAAGGTGACTTAAGGCCGCCACATTGAACGGAGATCTCGTTGGAGAATAGGGTTTTGTAGCCAAAAGAGTGAGGAACAACATGACGTATTGAATCCTGAATAAAAATAACCTGCTTAAAAATGCTGCATTACTTAATGAACGCTCCTCGTATAGCAGCCAAAGAATTTATGGTCTCCTCAGTTTTATCATAATATGCTGTCTTTTCACTTGCTGATATGACAGATGAGCAGTTGTAAAATGAAACAACTGATGTTCTGTATTGGTAGAAGGAGTAGGTTTCAAAGGTATTACACTCGTCGCAGCTAATCGAACTGTGAACAGGAAAGTAAAGAAATCTTCCTGTGCCAATTAAATGCTTAAAATCTTTTGTATTATTATTATTATTATTATTACTTATTATTATTAGCACTCTGCAAAAATTTTACATGTATGGCACACATTCTATTAGCGGAAAAAGTGAATGAATCAAATTATGAACTTTTGAAATTATTGTATATTCTGTGCAAATAGTGGTAACAATGTTTATTCCTCTGGACCTAGTTTCCTCGCATTTATCAAGGGAAACTGTATTCTAATACTACTTTCATTTAATACGTTACTACCAAAAGAAACTGTGCAGAGCACAAAAATAATGTCACATTTGAAAATAAGCACAATATAATAGAAAAAAATACTATTTACTTTCCATATATCTATGTATGTTTCTGCATCATCTAGGATATTATTATCATTATCGTCACCATCAACACTTTTGGGAACTGATAATTGTATTGCTTGTTATCGCTTCAATAATTCCGACCTTAACCGAGAACTCTCTGTCAAGTTTATCTATATGCAGCCAGTAAGCGCTCCTGGCTTCCTAACTTACAGTTTCAAATCTTGAAATAATTGCTACAAGTGAAGATACGAACTTTCTCTCTGTTATTAGGAAGTTTAGTTTCGGATAAAAGAATAAATATCAAACGATTGCTACGTAACTTCTTCCAGTAACGGATATGACTTCGTCATACATATTTCCTAGAATATTTATTTCTCCACGAATTGTTTAAGCTTTGCTCATACCATTTCAGTTGAATCTAATTCCCAGGTGTTTGGCGGAAGTCGTAACACATCATGGTCTTGAGTTTCGAATATTTTATAAGTTGTAAGCATTTTGTCTTTCAGATTATGTCGACAATTACGTCAAATAACGTTATTTTTCTCGTTGACACCTGCACACGTTATTCGTTCATAACCCCACAACCATTTCGTTTTTATTGGACTACGAGGCTACGAAGCTGTTGATGTTTTGTTTGCGTATGAAGTACCACTGGACTGTGCCCGTCTGACTTCAGAATGCGCTAGGGGTTTACGTGAAGATCAGAGATTGGGATTGTGTGCATGTTTTCAGTTTGTCAGTCTATGTTTGATGTTTTATGTGTGTGTTATTGGTTCCTAAACTGGCGTGTAAGGATTAATTTTGGGCGTTTGTGAGAAGCTTCTGGTGGTTCGTGTCCTAAATTTTGAATGAGGAAGTGGGGCGAAGTTTGTGTTGTTTCGTAGAATTTTATGGATTTATTCTGAATAAATGTGTAAATGGTGGGTTAGCCTAAAAAGTCTCTTATGCGTGTGTTTGGGACGTAAGTGCCAGCGGTTGAGATGATAACGGAAATCTTTGTTCTGAAGAGGTTGCAGTCGGGTTAGTGCTGTGCCCAACACCATAGACCAAACTCCCGAGCTATACAAGATGACCGGAAGTCTGAGCTGGAGCCAGAGGAGAAATTTTCACTGTATTACTAACCCATCAGCTTTCAGTAGATGGTATAACCTACAGAAGAGTGTGTAACCTTTGTTTGCTACGGTGGTGATGTGCCTTTTCCATGTAAGACGTCGGTCTATTTCGAGGACCAGGTAAATAACTGAATTCATCCAGGTCAACTATCTGGTGAGTTGACGATCAGAGAGTTTGATTTTCGGCGTGAAATAGATCGCCTGGCACTTGGTGGCATTGATCTTTATTTCCTAGCGATTACACCACTCTGTTATCTTATCGAGATGTTGGCGGTGATGGTGTATAAGGAGGAGGCTCCGACTGCTTCTCTATATGGCGGTGTCACCCGCATAGAGAGCAATCTCTCCGCCGATCTTCTTAGGAATGTCATTCGTATATATGGTGTAAAGGACGGGACTTGAAACCGATCCTGGCGGGACTCCTGCCGCAATCCGCCCTGTCTGCCTGGACTTGTCTTCCTTCCTTATGAAGAACTTACGTCCTGAAGGAAGGAGTCAATTGCTCATTTTACGTGAACTGGGCACCCTATTTGATGTAGCTTACAGATTAGACCATCGTGCCAGACGCGGTCAAATACTTTTTCTATGTCCACAACACAGCTCCTGTTGCTTCTTTCGCTGCCCTGCCCAAACAAATGTTTTCTACTAAGCGAATGGATTGTTGGGTAGTGGAAAGCTCAGCACGGAATCCAAAATGTTCAGGTATAAGGATATTGTTTTCAGTCAGGAACTGACGGAGGCATTTCAGTCAGGCCAGTTAGGAGAGATACGGGCCTGTAACTTTCGGGAAGGAGCAGGTTTTTATTAGATTTGGGTAGGGTAATGACCTTCGCAGTTTTACAGGCTGAGGTGAAGTATGTGAATTTCGGGTAGGCGTTATAAACGCTTGCTATATAGGAATTTAGGATGCGGCGGGGGGGGGGGGGGGAGAGGTATGTGTTTTAGGACTCGGGTGCCGACTCAGTCGGGATCAGGGTCTTTGCGATTACACTGGCGCTTGATGAGTGCGCATATTATCGGCTCATTGACGGGCAGGATTTTGTTATTGGCCGCGTATTGCTTATCTGAGTCACTCGTCCGATAACTGTTCTTTCCTACCTACCGCTTTCGTCATCGTGGATGACATGAATTTTGGAATTGTGACTCTAATGATTTTGCCATTATTTCCGCCTTTTCTTGGTCGTCGTATGCAAGACCGTTCTCGCCGTGGAGTGGCTTGTTTTCTCTGGTGGGAGCTTTTCGCTGCAGAGTTATTTTCCAGATTTTGCGTCTGGATGTGCCTGCTTCGGCGGATCTTAGTTACTCCTCCCAGCAGCGGCTCCTGTACGAGGTGTGGCTAGAAAAAAGCCGGACTAGTACTGGTGAAACAATAAAACGAATGCAATGAGGCTGAAAGTCGCGTGGCCTGTCACGTGACTCTCGCTCCGCCTACTGCTCGAGTTTCATCTGCCTCCTGCACTCAGTCTGCCCGTGGCGTCTGTTTTAAGTAGTTGACGTTTTGTCTGTGCGTCGGAAAATGTTGAGTGTACAGAAAGAACAGCGTGTTAACATCAAATTTTGTTTCAAACTAGGAAAATCTGCAAGTGAAACGTTTGTAATGTTACAACAAGTGAACGGCGATGATTGTTTATCGCGAACACGAGTGTTTGAGTGGTTTAAACGATTTAAAGATGGCCGCGAAGACACCAGTGATGACACTCGCACTGGCAGACCATTGTCAGCAAAAACTGATGCAAACATTGAAAAAATCGGTAAACTTGTTCGACAAGATCGCCGTTTAACAATCAGAGCAGTGTCTGAGTTAACAGGAGTTGACAAGGAAAGTGTTAGGCAGATTCTTCATGAAAGTTTCAGCATGAACAAAGTGTGTTCAAAAATGGTTCCAAAGTGTGTCACAATTGAACAGAAGGAACGCCGAAGAATGATTTGTTCTGACATCCTGGAAAACATTGAAAGTGATCCCACCTTCTTACAAAATGTTATTACTTGCGATGAATCGTGGTTTTTTACTTACGATCCCGAAACTAAACGCCAATCGATGCATTGGAAAACTCCTGGTTCTCCACGACAAAAAAAAAGCACGAATGTCAAAATCGAAATTCAAGGCAATCATGATTTGTTTTTTTTTTTTTTTTTTTTGACATCAAAGGGATTGTGCACATTGATTGGGTACCAGAGGGACAAACAGTGAATCAGCATTACTACATTAGCGTCCTGGCTACCCTACGAGAGCGAGTACGGAGAAAACGGAACGATTTGTGGAGAAAAAAGTCATGGATCCTTCACCAAGACAATGCCCCAGCTCACAGTGCGTTGTCAGTGAAGACGTTTTTGGCAAAACACAACATTCCCATCTTAGATCATCCACCCTACTCACCTGATTTGGCCCCCTGTGACTTTTTTCTTTTCCCTAAAGTCAAGTCAGCTTTGAAAGGAACTAGATTTGAGACTGTTGAAGCAGTAAAAGAAAAAGCGACGGAAGTAATGTATGGACTTACCGAAAATGATCTGCAGCATTGCTATGAACAGTGGAAAATTCGTATGTAGCGGTGTAGAGACCGAGGAGGAGAGTACATTGAAGGAGATAACATGAAATTGTAAATAATTGTAAATAAATGTTTTTTCCAGCATCAGTCCGGTTTTTTCCTAGCCGCACCTCGTACTCTTGTGATATTTGTCTGACCTGGTCCTCTAGGCTCCGGAACAGATGGCGGTCGGCTGCATCGCGACAGCGCTGTCACAGCCTACACCCCCTGCATTTGGGGACTACGAGGTCCCAGGGATGTCAGAGAGCAGGTCCCTGGCATCAGGATCGATGGTTATCCTGACGCTAGTTGCACGAGCACAGGCGTGGAGGATTCCAGTGAATTTGTCAATGGCTTCGTCCACGTCTCCTTACGTCTGAAGAGGGGGAATTTCGCCCATTTGCTCTCCCACTAGGTTGATGTACCTGTCTCGGTTTGTAATTACTTGCGTATCTGCGTCTGTCATCCTTCCGACATCGTCCTCGACAATGGCGAGATCCAGCACGACAGGACTGCGGGCGGAGTCCAGCTCATAGTGCACTGTGACAGACGCGTCGAAGTTTTTCGAGACAAAAATATCTCATATATCAGAATTTCTGTCCATGTGGCCAAGAATGTGCGTGGGCTCTTCTGGGGCGATGACATTAACGGCGGCGTGCCCCTCGACAAGCCCCCGTAAAGTCCTGCCACTTACGTTCTCAGCACGACAGTCCCAGGTTCTGTGCTTCGAATTCAGGTCCCTTCCAATCGATACACGACTGCCAGCCCTAAGCCGAGCCTGAAGGTCCTGTACATATGTACGTGAAGTCCGGGGGGTAAGCTAAAATAATTTGCCAAAGGTTTTTGTCAATTTTCATTTCTACAGCGGCAGCCTCGACAATTTGAGTAGTAGAATGGAATCACCTGGCCTTAATCAATACCGCTGTTTCGCCACCTGGACGGTAAACGCAGTCGAACCGGTGTGTAGAGTAATTTCTGTCAGTCAATCGGTCGTCAGGCTTCAGATGTGTATCCGCCAGACAAATAATATCAATGGCATACTGGTCCAGAAAGTACTCCAAACCGGTTTTTCTAGTTTTAACGCCATTGGCGTTCCAGGTTGCTATTTTTATTCTTCTGGACCTAAGGCGATCCATAAAGGCATGTCATTAATGTCATTGGTCCTTCAGCAATAATCATAAATTCTGATAGGGCATCAGGTGCAGCTCGCAGCTTTGTCAAGATGTCGTTAAAGTCTCATGATTATTCTAGTAATCAATGCTATCTTTTCTTTCGTTCCTCTCATATGCATACCATTGTGGCAAGGCCGCCTTTTGTAAATATGAAGCCCGCTCATCGGGACTCCCAAAATCAACTAACAGTTTCTTTGGTGTCCCTTCTTTAATGCAAGCTCTAATTACGTTAAAGGCGACCATGAACTCTTTACTCTGCAGTTGCCTCAACTTAGTATGGTGCACACTTTCCTGAGATGTAACACGGTTATACGCCACTTCGAATTTATTAAGCATCTCAGTAAATACACAAAGATTACGGAATGACGGTGGTGACTAGTACAATTAATTCAAGAAAAGCACACGAACAGAACTCAGGTAAATCGCCGCACGCCGCTGTATACTGCGCTACAATGCGATACAGGAAACGTGGACGGATATTTGGTTTTCCTGAACAGAGCTGCAGCGATCTTCTTGGAAAGACCTCTTCCGGCACTGCTCGCTATTCAGTTTATAGGCAGACGACACAACAACAAATTAATTAAGTTGGGAGATAATTATAATTCACTGCGATAAGTTTCTTTGAATGACTTGCGAACTACAAACATGTATTGGGATATGCAATGTCGAATATTAAATGCTCCTCAAAAGGCATAATTAGAATAGTCCTGGACTTGTTTCATTTCGCCTTCTCTCTTTTCTAACCAGGTGTTCTCATGTTTTCTGTAAGTACTTGTATGCCAATTCTATTATCTTCCCAAAATTAGCGAGAATCCATCTATTCACGTTTGTTAATTTCAAGTGAAACTACGACTGCGCACAGTATGTGCCTAATCACCTTGTACTGAATTCGTATTTACATATTTATTTCATTACTTTTAAAAATACGATTTTTTTTCCACAGCATCCTACTTTGAGTGACGATGTATTCATGATGGTTCTTACGACTTACAAATTATAAATTTCAGATTTACAGGTCATGTTCCAAAAGATACCAAAATATTAATTTCAATCTATAATATCTAAAAAAACTGATTTTTTCCAAAATTTCTCATTTACTTAGTTTAAAGGAAATCATATAAGCAGCGCGGGGTAGCCGAGCGGTCTCAGGCTTCTTGTCACGGTCCGCGCGTTTAACATTTTGATGTTCGGATAATAAGTTGCCGTCTCTTTATCTAAGAATAGATGATGAATGCAGCTAGCCGCTATCTCTGTGTAATGTCTTGTCTGTATAGACGTGTATCTGTTGCCTTTAAGATCCATTCACCTTCACACATAAATCTATACAGTAAAGTAAGGCCCTCCCAGTTCTTGGCTGATCCGTGATAAGACAGGCGAAAAATTAGACTAATGGAGGATTATTTGTATTATCTCTATTTTCATTCGCTCTCTCTCTCTCTCTCTCTCTCTTTCTCTCCTTTATCTATGTATAGTTTTTAATATAATATTTCATTACGTGAAATCAGCCAAAAAGGATCTTTGGTGGAGTCCTTCGTCTTGGTAATCAGCGGCTGGCTTGCTGTAAGAGATCTTTACATTTATTATTACTGTTAAACACTGCAGTCTGTCGGGAGAATCAATCGTTTGGACAATTTGTTCCTTTTACGAAAGATTGCGAATTCCGGATGTGTATGAAGCCTTTTTGGACGATTTTACACAGACTCAGTGATTGCAGGCTCTCTTCGACACAACTGAAACTTCCCCACTAATTACAGGGCCAACGTGATCATCAAATGATTCAGAAAAAACTCATTCGTTCATTCACTCCAGAACAAAAAAGTCACAAACCTTATTTATGGAGGAAATTGTGTATTAAATCCATCTCCATTACATGTCCAGATCTCCGGTGATTCCACACCTTAATTATTTTCCTTTTACAGTCTCTTTCTCTTCAAACAAACCGCTAGCGGCACAAATGTTAATTGGCTCGCTTTAGCGAGAAGAAAAGCAGAACATGTATCTCTCAGAAACACGTCAATCCCTCAACAGATACTCCAGAAGCTGTCCTAGTTACCACTCTAACAACCATGGAGAATGCATATATGCATCTCTGTTATTTCAAAGAATAAACGCACTAGAAAATACTTTGGCGTCGACGAGCTGTCGCCGCATATATTACGAGAAAATCAGTTCAGATAACTTTTCCAAAGTGAATGAATGCGGGTGGTTTGATTGAAAATGATTAATTGGTGCGTGGTAAGGGGTATTTGCTGTGGGGACATTACACGCGGCTTACCCTGTCGGAGGTTCGAGTCCTCCCTCGGGGATGGGTGTGTGTGTCGTCCTTTGCGTAAGTTACAGTCACATTAAGTAGTGTGTAAGCTTAGAGACCGATGACCTCAGCAGTTTGATCCCGTAACACCTTACCACAAATTTCCAAAAATCTCACAAAATATATTACTAAGATGCAGTTGAGTTTACATCTACTTTCACAATACATGCTAGCAAACCTAATAGAATTTTCCTCCTTGAAATATGAAATACGGAATAATCAGTGAACTGCTTCTCCCAGTTGTACATCAGCTTCATAAAATCACGAATATGTTTTCGGGACAACTTAATCAAGAAATCAAATTCTGAGACGAAATTCTTACTAATTACTGTTTCTATTATTGCCTAGCAATTAAAAGTTAAAGTCTTTGTCAAAAAACGTATTGATAAAAGGAAACAGTAAAGTAATATAAATTTTACAATATTTTTGTATTGCATTTGTAGAAAAACGTGAAGTAAATCCACAAGTAGAATATAATGTACGTAATGTTAAGCGTGGAAGAACCGTAGTGACGAGCTGAAAAAGAGTCTTTCCGGATAGTATTTCAAAGTCCCCGTAAGTTACGATATTTGTAACACTCTTAATGTATTCTTTCTCACATTCAGAGATTTAGTACCGTACCTTAAAAACCGCATTAATCACAAATGAACAGCTGTAGTTTACACAAACCTTTCTCAGTACCAGTTGCGATCCCAAATAGAGGAAGGCATAACAGATCTCTTGGTGATTCCCTGAGTTACAAGCTGGGCGTCTGTCGCGGCTTAGACACCTTCGTCTTCCCAGAGCGACCGCTCCTTTTGTAATTCAGAGAGGATGAACGTAGGCGGAAAATATTGCTTCCTTCCATAAGCAGCTTAATCCAGCCACCAGACTGGCTTTTGTTCGTCAGCATCGTTTCCGTCTCGTTTATGCTAGAATTATCGCCCACACAGGTTACTTATTGCAAATCACGATAAAAGGAAGCCGGCCGCTGTGGCCGAGCCGTTCCAGGTGCTTCAATCTGGAACCTCGTGAACGCTATGGTCGCAGGTTCGAATCCTGCCTTGGGCATAGATGTGTGTGATGTCCTTAGGTTAGTTAGTATTTCTAAGTTCTAGGGGACTGCTGACCTCAGATGTTAAGTCCCATAGTGCTCAGAGCCATTTGAACCATTTGATGAAATGAAGAAGAGCATCGCTTCGTTATAATATTTTCTTAATAATAGAATGTTAAATTGATTTAAACTCTCCATAACAAAAAAAAAAATCACTAATGTAGCAACTGTGTTCTGTCCCGTATCAGAAGATGTGTACTTTTAAGGTGCTTCATCATTAGACTTAAGAATAATTCATTGAATGTTTCAGTAGGTATCATGAAATAACTTCTGATATAGCTTAGGCTCATTTGTTCCATGGTGAATTTTTAACTATAATGAGACTGCCGCGTCAATTGACAATCATACGTTTTATCCTTTCACTTTTTAAGCAATGTTCATATATAAAAATGCTACAAATAACTTAGACGGAAGCGCCAAAGAAACTGGTATAGGCATATGTATTGAAATACAGAGATATGTAAACAGGCAGAATACGGCGCTGCGGTCGGTAACGCCTATAGAAACAACAAGTGTCAGGCGCAGTTGTAACATCGGTTACTGCTGCTACAATGGCAGGTTATCAAGATTTAAGTGAGTTTGAACATGGCGTTATAGTCGGCGAACGAGCGATGGGACACAGCATCTTCGAGGTATTAATGAAGTGCGGATTTTCCCGTACCACCATTCAGTTCTAACATCGGTTACTGCTGCTACAATGGCAGGTTATCAAGATGTAAGTGAGTTTGAACATGGTGTTACAGTCGGCGAGCGAGCGATGGGACACAGCATCTCCGAGGTATTAATGAAGTGCGGATTTTCCCGTACCACCATTTCAAGGAATATCAGGAATCCGGTAAAAGATAACATCACTGACATTGCTGCAGCCGGAAAAAGATCCTGCTAGAACGGCACTAACGACGGCTGAAGAGAAATTTCAACGTCACAGAAGTGCAACCCTTCCGTTAATTGCTACAGAATTCAATGTTGGGCCATCAGCATGTGTCAGTGTGTGAACCATTCAACGAAACACCATTCGACTGTTGATGACTGGAAACGTGCTGCGTGGTCAGACAAGTCTCGTTTCTAATTGTATCGAGTGGATGGACGTGTACTGTTATGGGGACAACCTCATGAATCCATGGAGCCTGCATGACAACAGGGGACTGCTCAAGCTGGTGGAGGCTCTGTGATGGTGTGAGGCGCGTACAGAGTGAGTGATATGGGACCCCCTGATACGTCTAGATAGCACACTGACAGGTGACACGTACGTAAGCATCCTGTCTGATCACCGGCATCCCTACATGTCCATTATGCATCCCGACGGATTTGGGTAATTCCAGTAGGATAATGCGACACCCCACAAGTCCAGAATTGCCACAGAGTAGCTACAGGGAAACCCTTCCGAATTAAAACAATTCCGCTGGCCACCTAATTCCACAGACATGAACATTATTGAGCTTATCTGGGACACCTTACGACGTGTTGTTCCGAAGGGATCTCCACCCCGTCGTACTCTTACAGATTTATGGACAGCCCTGCAGAATTCATGGTGTCAGTTCCCCCCAGTACTACTGCAGGCATTAACCGGGCCCATGCCACTTCGTGTTGCGGCACTTCTGCGTGATCGCTGGGGCCCTACACGCACGCTATTAGGCAGGTGTACCTATTTCTTTGTCTCTTCAGTGTAAATATAACCGGTTCCAGTGTTTACGAACGGCGTCATATCTGTCACAGAATTACAACACCCAAAAGAACAATGGAAGAATTAAAATGATAACCTCATTGAAAGTTAATTATTAACATGTGGCCATAATAAAGTAACCTGTTACAGCAGAACTAATCCCAACACCACTGACATGTTCAACAGACCGAAGCTGAAAGGAGTGGAACAGAGCAGCAGGTCATACATGTCACCTTTATTTTACTTCCTTCATAGATGATTTTTTGGGCTTCGGCTGAACGCTCTCTCTTTATAACGTGTCTGAAGAGGTCGTTGGTAAGCGTGAGTGATTTTCCAGCGGTACAGAACTGAAATTCTGTAGTTAACAGATCCCTTAAATCTTCTGTCTGTCCTTTACTAACCTTAAAACAAATTTTTGTAAGAGTAGTGCGTAAAAGTACCTGCAAAACAGTTCATAAGAAAACGTTTCAATGTGCTATGAGTCAAAATATTTCTTAGAAGTACCTGTGTGATAAAATAATAAAACAGTAGAATAGTTGTGCCCAAACCGCTGGTGATTACTTTTGAATACAGACTTCAGATACAACCACAGTGTTGTTTCCTACCTTCTCTTCAGAACACCTTTCGCATTTGGATGTGAACTACATACTGCTGCGATAATAGCATCTGGCAGCGTCAAATAAAATATAAAGAAGCAGCTGTGGTTGATTACTATCACTGTAATATGCATCTCGTACAGTATTTTGAGGGTGAAGACAGCACCTACAAGAAATATACATATCCCTAGAGGACATGCTTATACTTTATTGGAAGGTATTACGTCATTGCGAGAACTATTATGTCTTAACAAGTAACCTAGAGGTTACAATGTGGTATTACATTATTTAATAAGTTATTTGTAAAAAAAAGTATTGTATACCAGGAGTAAATCTAATGATTGTCTCTAATTAGAAGTCTGTAAATATATATGTATACGAATTAGGTTATTTTAAATTGATCTAAAATTGTAAATACTTTGGCATGTCCTATATGCTTGTAAAAAGAGATCTACGGATGAATAAAGCTACTACTAATACTACTACAATAAACTAGTGTTAAATTTTGTTTTTAGTCTCGCTGCAATTTTTGCCCTCTAGCATCACAATGATCGGTCCAAATTAATTTGCGATTAAGTATTTCGTATAAACAGCGCACATCTCTCGATTACAACGCTGTCCATATTCTTGCTGGTAAGCGCACTTTGTAAGACCAAACAAAAAACTACTCGATTACACGAAAGCATTCACCGATCTGAGCGTTTAATTTCGACAGGCACAACACCGTAAACAGCCCTTACAGAGTTAGACACCATTGTGAGAAATACAGTTCTGAGGCAATACGGCAAACTCTTGGTCACTCCTACTTCTATAATGATAATGTACCCCACCAATGAAGTTAGAATCGGTTGCATCTGTGTCGAAAAATACCAATCGAAGATGTTTCAGGAATATACGTACGTGGAGAAAGATATTTTTGGTGAATGGCAACTTCGATGAAAAGCATGTTATGAACACTATTTTTCCTCAGATCTAATATATCCGGCTAATAAAGTCATTTCACTTCAACAGGAGAGGTGATAAATGTCTAACTCCTACTGAACGAGAAGGTAGCGCCGCTTCGAGCGCTCAATATCAAATTCCTAGTATCAATGAGTCCTCTTATCCACAACTTAACTATTTTCTCTCTTCGCGGCTACTTTACCACGGATGAAGGTAAGAAAACGGAGTTTCATAGAGCACTTCTTGTTGCACACCATCAGCTGCGCTTCAGAGGCATTTGTTGGTCAATCAGTACTGGGCCCTACAGCTAATCATCAGTGTCGTGTACTGTGCACGTCTACATCAAACGACGTTTGCGTCAAGAGCAAATTCCTTATCACACATACCAGATACGTAGTTTGATGAAAACGTGTGTAGTGTATGCCACTGGCGATGGGATCCATGCAGAATACCGGCCTGGCAAGTAAATGAACACTAAGGAAAAAAAAAAAAAACACACCAGGAAGGAATTATCGGAGTGGGGCGGAGGTGGGCAGCATGAACACAAACAGTATAAACTTTCGCCGTGTGTGGGGCGGCATTATCAGCTCCAAGCACTCACCGCAGGACACAAAGATATTGAGCACCTTTGGTCGGAATTTAAAGGTATTTTCCACTACGTGCTAGAGAAGTATGTGCCTAACAAAAATATAAGGTAGGGAAAGGATCTACCTTGGTACAGTAAACATATTAGGAAGTTGCTGAGAAAGCAGAGAATTATGCACAGTCGTTTTAAACGTAGTCACTGCACCGCTGAAAAACAGAAATTACGTGAAATGAAAGCAGCTGTCAAAAGGTCAATGAGAGATTATTTTAATGAATTTGAAAGCAATATTTTATCTGCAGATTCTAAAAATAACCAAAAAAAATTTTGCTCGCACGTAAAATCTATGGACGCTACAAATAATTCAAAACCTTCTCTTGCTGAGAGTACGGGTAATGTAACGGACGATGATAAACAGAAGGCCGAAATTCTAAACCTAGATTTCAAAAACTCATTTATGGTAGAGGACTGCAGCACCATTCCCCCTTTCATTTATCGAACAAACGCAAGGATGCCTCACATAGTGTTTAGTATATCTGGGATTGTAAAACAGTTAAGATCCTTAGACGCTAGGAAGGTATCTGGCCCAGACGGTATCCTCGTAAGATTATATGTTGACTATGCTACAAATATATCACCATTCTTATCCATCATATATCAGAGATCGTTGGATCAGCGGAAAGTTCCACGGGACAGAAAGAAGGCTCAGGTCATAGGAATCGATAAAAAGGGTAGAATATCGGATACACATAATTACCGGCCAATTTCACTAACATCGATTTGTTGTAGAATCATGGAACATATTTTGTGTTCAGACATAATGACCTTTCTGGACTATGAGAAGCTTATCTGCAGAAACGAGCACGGTTTTAGGAAACAGCGGTTATGCGACACACAATTGGCCCTCTTTGTGCATGATACACAACAGGCTCTAGATGCGGGCTCCCTGGTTGATGACACATTTCTCGACTTTCTAAAGGCATTCGAATCAGTTCCGCACTGTCGCTTGCTCCAATAAGTGCGTGCTTACGGTCTATCCGATGATATATGCAGTTGGATAGAAAGTTTTCTAACAGACAGAGAGCAGTATGTCGTCCTGAATGGGGTGATTTCAACAGAAACAAGCGTAACTTCAGGTGTGTCCCAGGGCAGCGTAATAGGTCCACTGCTTTTTACGATTTAAATAAACGATCTGGTTGATGGTATCGACAGCAGCATTAGACTATTTACCGATGATGCTGCAATCAACAGGAAAGTAGTATCACACGAAAACTGCGAACGAATCAATGAGGATTTGCAGAAAATAAATGCGTGGTGTAATGACTGTCAGTTATCTCTCAATATTAGTAAGTGTAACGTACTGCGTATAGCAAGACCAAAATCCCCATTAATGTACGAGCAAAAAATGAATGTCCCGTCTTTGGAAACGGTATCATCCGTCATGTACCTGGGTGTGACTATTCGAAATGATCTCAAATGGAATGATCAGGTTACATAAGTAACGGGCAAACCGAACTCTAGACTGCGGTTTATCGGTAGAATCCTGAAGCGATGCAGTCCTTCAAGAAAGGAAATTACTTACAATACGTTAGTTCGTCCAGTCATGGAGTATTGTTCGTCTGTATGGGACCCTTACCAGTTGGGTCTGATTCAAGAGTTTGGGAAGGTCCAAAGAAGAGCGGCAAGTTTCGTGACTGGTACATTTACCATCGCGAGATCGTCACAAATCTCATAGAAAGTTTGAAGTGGGACACACTTACAGATGTACGACGCGCTGAACGGAAGGGGCTGCTAACTAAATTCCGAAATCCGATCTTCGCCGAGGATGTAGAGTATATATTATTACCACCAGCTTTCAGGCCGCGCAATGATCACCATTCAAAGTTAAGGGAAATTAGAGCTCGTACTGAGGCGTTCAGACAATCGTCTTCCCCTCGCGCGATCCGCGAAAGGAAAAGAGGGGGGGGGGGGGATATGACTTTGGTGCGAACTGTGCCCTCCGCCACACACCACTTGGTGACTAGCGCAGTTTATGTCTAAATGTAGATGCTGGAATGTAAGCCCAGGATGGCTTGCCTTAATGGCAACAAAACGTGGCGTAGAATGTGCCGACGTACCGCTATGCTGTAAGGGCAACGCAGATGTTAACCAAAGGGGTTCTGCTATGAAAAGAAATAGCATCCCCACCAACACTGCTGGTTGTCGGGCCGTAAGGGGGTAGGAGTTGGGTTGTTATGCCATTGCTGACAGAGGCCTCTCCAGCCACGTCTTCGCTGGTCATCGAGGCTCAGCCCGAAGGAGGACTCATCACTGAAGACAATTCTACTCCATTCAATGAGATTCCAGGTCGAAGAAGTGTCTAGAAACGCTCCACCGGTGGGATATGAACCGGACTGTCGCCCACCATACAGACCTACAACCAGGAGTGATTGTCTGGGGTATCAATGAACGGCAGCTCGTTTTGTACTATTGCGAAGAATTGGCGATTAAAACAAAGGCGTTTTTCGTTGAGACAGGACCTTCTCATGAAATTTCAATCATCAGCTTCCTCTTCAGTGTTTGAAAATATTTTGTTGGCGCCGAACTACATAGAGAGAATATTGTGTAAGGTGTACAACTTTGCTTCCGCCATCGCTGGCCACTACTTTCTCCCATCTTTCGGGCAGTGACGAATCCCGCGTCCAAAAAATTGTTCATCTTTTGAAGCGATCCACGAATCGACCTAATTTGTGACTTCTTCTTGAGATCGGAAGTATTGGTCAGCCAGACCGTGAGCCATTGATTTGAACAGGTTATAGTCAGAGGGAAAAATGACTGAAGAATACGGCGGGTGGTGTAGGGCTTCCAGTTTTAACGTTTTCAAGAACGTTTTGACCTCTTTTGCAAAGCTGGGTCGAGCGTTGTTGTGCTGCAAAATCACTTTATCGTGCCTCTGTAGCCGTTTATTTTTTAATTCTCTGCTCAAACGCATTAATTGCTTTTGATAACGAGCACCTGTGGTTGTTTCACGCCGGCCGAAGTGGCCGAGCGGTTCTAGGCGCTACAGTCTGGAACCGCGCGACCGCTACGGTCGCAGGTTCGAATCCTGCCTCGGGCATGGATGTGTGTGATGTCCTTAGGTTAGTTAGGTTTAAGTAGTTCTAAGTTCTAGGGGACTGATGACCTCAGAAGTTAAGTCCCATAGTGCTCAGAGCCATTTGAACCATTTTATTCTTTCAGTTGGTTTGAACACCTCATAGTACATTACGCAGAGCTGGTCCCACCAAATGCAGAGCATGATTTTGTAGCCGTAAATATTCGGTTTGGCCGTCGACGTGGAAGCATGGCCGGGATATCCCCATGATTTTTAGCGTTTAGGGTTATCGTAATTAACCCATTGCTCATCCATTCATGCAGAAATCCCTTCTGTTTTTGCCTCTGAAGTAATTGTTCCAAATCACACAAACGACGTCGTCTCGTGGTTTCAGCTCACATGGGACTCAAGTTCTGAATCTTGCTCATAGCCTTGAGACGTTTTGAAATTGCTTGCTGTGTCACTCCCACTAATCGTGGCATTTCTTCTTGAGTTTGACGCGAGCCTTCACTCAGCAATGTCTCCAGTTCTTCATCTTCGAAAACATTCTCTCTTCCACCACTACGCCGGTCTAGGACGTTAACATCAGCGTTCTTGAAGCGAAGAAACCACTCGCGACACGCTATTTCACTAATAGCGTCCTTACCATACGTACTTGAGAGCATTCGTTGAGACTCAGCCGCTGTTTTCTTAATATCGAAACAAAACAGTAACACCTTCCGCAAATGACGATAATTAGGCTCTTAAACTGATATTTTCAATCAAGAACAACTTTATGATGCACACACAAATCGACAAATGTTAGAATGAGGTTATGTCGACCAAAGTCCAAGCTAGCTGCATGACGTCTGCGATCTGTTTCTTTCGACCGCTACTTACCATTCTCGCCACCTATCGGCAAACGGCGGAAGCTAAGTTGTACACCTTGTAATAAAATAACAGAAATCAGATCATGTGCCAAAAGGTCTAAGTGTTCGTTTTTCCCGCGTTCTGTTCGAAAGTCTAGCGGTACAAAAATAGTTTGAAGGTGGTTCAATGAATCCTCCACCAAGCACTTAATTGTGAATTGGAGAATAATTGTGTAGATGTAAATACAGAAAGCACACCGGTACGCCGACGATATTCATTTCAGCAAGATAGTGCACGTCCGCACACGGCGACCGTTTCTACTGCTTGTCTTAATGTTTGCTAAACCCTATCACGACCAGCGATGTCGCTGAAACTCTCTCCAATTCAGAACGTTCCGAGCATTATGGGCACGCCGGCCGCGGTGGTCTCGCGGTTCTAGGCGCGCAGTCCGGAACCGTGCGACTGCTACGGTCGCAGGTTCGAATCCTGCCTCGGGCATGGCTGTGTGTGATGTCCTTAGGTTAGTTAGGTTTAAGTAGTTCTAAGTTCTAGGGGACTGATGACCACAGCAGTTGAGTCCCATAGTGCTCAGAGCCAGCCATTATGGGCACATCCCTCCAACCAGCTCGGGATTTTGACCATCTAACGCACCAGCTGGATAGCAATTGGCACGATGTATCTGAAGAGGACATCCAACAACTCTGTCAATGAACACCAAGCTGAATAACTGCTACCTTAAGGGACAGACGTGGACCAATGCTCGTGTTGTGAAGCTCATTCTAAGGTTCAAATGGTTCTGAGCACTATGGGACTCAATTTTTGAGGTCATCAGTCCCCTAGAACCTAGAACTACTTAAACCTACCTAACCTAAGCATATCACACACATCCATACCCGAGGCAGGATTCGAACCTGCGACCGTAGCGGTCGCGCGGTACCAGTGTGTAGCGCCTAGAACCGCTCGGCCACCCCGGGCGGCTCATTCTAAGGTATAAATGATGCAGTTATTCTGAAATTGTAATGTCTTGTGTGTCCGTCCGTGTACATCACATGTACCGATTTGTGTCCCATCCGGATAATTCTTTCTTGTGTTTAGAGTGTACTTTTGAAGTTAAACTCAAAGTGTACAAGGAGATGTCGTTTCAAATACATACAAGCTGTCAAACAGTTAGCGTAAAAGAATTTCACAATTGAGATGTCACAGACATAGGATGACATACGGTGATGTGAGACTATTGCTACGAAGGCAGTAGCAACGAAGTATGAGGTCTCGAGAGTAGTAGATGACGTACACGGTACATGCGCTTCCGTTAAAATTGATGAAACGTGAAGAGAGTGATTTTATCGCTTTCATGTTTCATCACAGGGGAGAGAGAGAGTAAGAGAGAGAGAGAGAGAGAGAGAGAGAGAGAGAGAGAGAACGGGGGGAAGGGGAGAGGGAGAGGGAGGGCACGAGAGATGGAGGGAGGGAGGGTGGGGGGGAGAGAGAGAGAGAGAGAGAGAGAGAGAGAGAGAGACGGAAAGCGGCTGCTCTGACTGACGCCAGCAGCCGCCATAAAGTAAATTACTGTCCAGTTGGCGCGCCGGGATTTGCATAGTGCGCGCCTGCCCGAGGGTCGGACGTCAATTTGCAGGTCACGCCGAGCAAACAAGCCACGCCAGGCGACGCCGGCGCGGGGACAGCTGTCTCTCCTGGCGTGACGCTCTGCGGAAACGCAGGAACCGCCGCATGGCTTCTGCTGAACTGTTTGGCAAAACTGTAAGCTTCTTGTCACATGCACTTTCTAAAAATCACCATTTCTCCCTTAGAATACATTTATTTTTCAGAGTTAAAAATTGCAACACGAATAGAGATGTAAAGTGATGACATTTTGCTTATTGTGCAAATACAGGTCATCAGGAGGAATACGTGATTAAAGTTTTATGTGGTTTAGAGGCAAAGTGGATGTGAAAGTAAGTACAAACATCGGCCACCTTGGGTAGGAACACCGGCTCTAACCCGGCAGTGCATAGAGTCCAACTCAGCGTGGCTGGCAAGTACGTCATTCCATACTGCTTCATCTTCACGTTTGAATCCATCAACAGTAGTGGGTGGTTATTGGTGGCGTGCCGGTCTCCAGGCCCTGTTCGGTAGGTGAGCGATATGGAGAACGTGCTAGTCAGGGTCACAGTCGAATACCTTCTGTATCGAGGTAGGTCAGTTATCTAGCATTATCTTGTTGAAAGATGACGTCATGGAGGCCTCTCAGATGTAGCGAATGATAATATTGGTAATGCGTCAGTAATGTAGCGGATTATGTTCCACATTATGAGATGTACGTATCAAAGGTGATTGTATTCTGTATCCAGTGGCATCTTCCCACTATCACGTCAGATGCTGGCATGTATGACATCTACATCTACATCTACATCTACATCCATACTCCGCAAGCCATCTGACGGTGTGTGGCGGAGGGTACCTTGAGTACCTCTATCGGTTCTCCCTTCTATTCCAGTCTCGTATTGTTCGTGGAAAGAAGGATTGTCGGTATGCTTCTGTGTGGGCTCTAGTCTCTCTGATTTTATCCTCATGGTCTCTTCGCGAGATATACGTAGGAGGGAGCAGTATACTGCTTGACTCTCCGGTGAAGATGTGTTCTCGAAACTTCCAGAAAAGCCCGTACCGAGCTACTGAGCGTCTCTCCTGCAGAGTCTTCCGCTGGAGTTTATCTATCATCTCCGTAACGCTTTCGCGATCACTAAATGATCCTGTAACGAAGCGCGCTGCTTTCCGTTGGATCTTCTCTATCTCTTCTATCTACCCTATCTGGTACGGATCCCACACTGATGAGCAGTATTCAAGCAGTGGGCGAACAAGCGTACTGTACCCAACTTCCTTAGGATTCTTCCAATGAATCTCAGTCTGGCATATGCTTTACCGACGATCAACTTTGTATGATCATTCCATTTTAAATCATTCCTAACGCGTAATCCCAGATAATTTATGGAACCAACTGCTTCCAGATGCTGACCTGCTGTATTGTAGCTAAGTGATAAGGGATCTTTCTTTCTATGTATTCGTAGCACATTACACTTGTCTACATTGAGATTCAATTGCCATTCCCTGCACCATGCGTCAATTCGCTGCAGATCCTCCTGAATTTCAGTAAAATTTTCCCTTGTTAAAACCTCTCGATATACCACAGCATCATCCGCAAAAGCCTCAGTGAACTTCCGATGTCATCCACAAGGTCATTTAAGTATATTGTGAATATCAACTGTCCTACGACACTCCCCTGCTGCACACCTGAAATCACTCTTCATTCGGAAGACTTCCCTCCATTGAGAATGACTTGCTGCGTTCTGTTATCTAGGAACTCTTCAATCCAATCACACAATTGGTCTGATAGTCCATATGCTCTTACTTTGTTCATTAAACGACTGTGGGGAACTGTATCGAACGCCTTGCGGAAGACAAGAAACACGGCATCTACCTGGGAACCCGTGTCTATGACCCTCTGAGTCTCGTGAACGAATAGCGGGAGCTGGGTTTAACACGACTGTCTTTTTCGAAACCCATGCTGATTCCTACAGATTAGATTTCTAGTCTCCAGAAAAGTCATTATACTCGAACATAATACGTGTTCCAAAATTCTACAACTGATCGACGTTAGAGATATAGATGTATAGTTCTGCACATCTGTTGGACGTCCCTTCTTGAAACCGGGGATGACCTGTGCCCTTTTCCAATCCTTTGGAACGCTACGCTTTTCTAGAGACCTACGGTACACCGCTGCAAGAAGTGGGGCAAGTTCCTTCGCGTACTCTGTGTAAAATCGAACTGGTATCCCATCAGGTCCAGCGGCCTTTCCTCTTTTGAGCGATTTTAATTGTTTCTCTATCCCTCTGTCGTCTATTTCGATATCTACCATTTTGTCATCTGTGCGTCAATCTAGAGAAGGAACTACAGTGCAGTCTGACGAAGATAAAGGAAACCTGGAAACTTTTATTCTTCTCAGAGGCTACGCATATAGGCACTTCCAGCGTCGTTCTGTATGCAGAACCTTGAAAAGGCGACGTGCGGCCTCTTCTGTCCTCTCCTGTCTACTGTTGCCCCAGAGACTCAACACCTTTCAACGTAAGCCATATCAGTGGTCGCCATGCAGACAACTCGACGTTCTTCAGCCGTCGCTGTACCGCCAGAGTGGATACTTTTCTCGGTGTGAAAAAGCGATTTTACGACTCAAAATACAGCAAGGCCGAGCGATCATAATTCTGTCTTCATGGCTGCTAATCGCGTGAGGCATTGATGGAGATCCTGTATGGTGTTGAGTTTAGTTCTCCTGAGATCATCGCCTTCCAAAATTCATGACAGTCGTAGAATGCCAACCTGCTCGAGAACGAATATCGTGAAACGATAAATTATACCGTTGATACACATGGATTCAGCTGCTGTTGAATAACCCACATGTGTTATTAAACATTTCTTCTTTTTATACATGGTATAACATGATCTTCTAACAAACAAACAACTTTCAAATGTTCTCTCTGAGTTAGAAATCCTATTTCCATGTATCACAGAAACAAACAGCTCACAGGAAAGAAGGGGCAAGCCAACAGGAATTTACGTCGAGTTGGAGCTCACACAAAAAGGAGTGCCAACCACAAAAGACACCTGATATGTGAATAAAAATTACATTGAAATAACGTTACTGAAACAGTAACACAACAATACTTATAAAGAAGCATATAAACCAAAGCAAATGGTGAAGAAAACTATGACGTACTTTGAAGTAGGATGATGACAGATTGCGTCTTTTAAAAAAAATAGCACCACGAACTAGCGCGGAAAACCCGATACAGCTGCCATGTTAGCGTAAGAACAGCGCGAATGCCTTCCAAAACGTTTCTTTTTTCAAGCTTTAATTCATCATTAACAATCATGTTCGTATAACTGAAAATGTGCTTGAAGATTTGAAATTTCTCCAGCAAGTCCAATCTAAAACCATTCTCTTCGCTGTGAAAATCAACCGTATCTTTCAGTTTAATAGGGGAGTGTGCACATAGTATGAGAAGCTCGGCTTAAGAAGAACCACGAACGTTATAGCTCCTTTACCCAGTTAATGTTCTTTGAATCTAACTTTGAATACTCTTCCTGTCTGCCCTGTATAGAAACAGGGACACAATCATTATACCTTATTTCATACTCGCCAGAATCAGAGAATGGTTAATCATTATGCTTTAAGGAATTAATTAATTTTTTTCGAAGATTGTTGTTAGTTGAAAACGAAACCTTACAGCCCTGTTTCTTAGTGAGATGGCGGATTATCTTGCATGAAATATTTCCTAGAAATGGTATGGAAAAATAATTCCCTTCCTCTTCGGCTTCTTTTTCCAGTTTATGATGTGCCAGAGCACAACATTATTTAGCGGTTTTAGGATCCAGTATTCAGTCTACTACCGACGGTTCATACCAGTTAATATTGACTATAGGTTTAACCAGATTTATTTCTTACCGAAAATTCTCTGGGGATAACGGAACCACCAAAGCACGACGAACACATAGAATGGAAAAAGGCCAATTTGTGTGCTACGAGGAGAACCAAATCAACCGGGATGAAGTCATGTGAAAAAGTTTGCTTACGAAAGTTCCTGAAGTCAGTTTTATCGTTTTTCATACCCAAAGCAAGCTCAAGGACACTGATCTCAGTGTTTTCCTTCTGCAGTTCTTTAGTGAACATTATTTTCTCTTGACAATGATTACAAGTTTATAGACAGTTGATTTAATTCTTCTTCATGAGTTTCTTCGAACAAAAATTTTGGTTGTGAACATATCGAGAATAGGAGCTATTGTTACTTTTAGCTCAGAATTATTCTTAAAGAAATCTTCTTGGAGGGAATATATGAAAATGTCAGATAAAATGCTAGTTAAAGGACTATCAGTGGCCAAGCAAAAATGCTACATATACAATTTACTGTTAAATGTAAAGTAATTCGAAGCAACGACGTAGGTTCAGCAATTTCAGGAACTACTACCTGACCACGAACGCCACGCGTGCAACGTCCTCAATGCATCGCAATTGTCAGAGTGGCCAGAATTAAGTTATCTGTAGTTGTGAGTGCATTACGTTTGAGCTACGTGAATTCGAAGGTAGCCAAGTACTTGGGACTCACATGGTGGGTGCTTCCGTAATCGAGAGAGCCGATTTGTTTGGCACTTCGAGAGGCACGGTATCGAAGATTGACACCACGTACAGAGAAAGCGGAAGAACATCACCGCTAAGTCAGAACGCGGACGAAAGGATGTGCCGAGCGATCGCTGCTGACGGTCATTGAAGAGGATTTTGACAAAAAATAAAAAAAACGGCAGCCGCAGAAGTCACTGCAGAACTGAAAGTCGCACACAAAAACCCTGCCAGCACAACAAGTCGAAGTGGGGTCCGTAACCAGGGAACTGCAGGACGAGCTAGAATTCCACAACTACTCATGTGTTGCAAATGTTAACACGAAAATGTGGTGTCGAAACCATAAAACCTGCGTTGTGGAGCAATGACACAAACTCATTTGGTCGGATAGTCGTGTAGTCAAAAGTGAAACATGGTTGGGGTTTTGCTATGATTTGGGCAGCCATATCATATTCCACAGACCTCTTGGATACTCTGACAGGTCGCTTTACTGACAAACACTGTGTGGCCGTTTCGGTTCATCAGGTCCATCGCGTAACACAATGTTTGTTTCTCAATGTTGGTGCTGTGTTTCAAGAAAACAGGCCTTCTGTTCACAGAGATCGCATCGTCTAGGGCTAGTTCTGTGAGCACGGCGCTGTGCTGTTGCATCGCCATTGGCCACCACCAACCACAGTCATCTAATCCTTATATGAGGGTTGTCCAGAAAGTAAGTTCCGATTGGTCGCTAAATGGAAAAATGGCTCTGAGCACTATGGGACTTAACATCTGTGGTCATCAGTCCCCTAGAACTTAGAACTACTTAAACCTAACTAACCTAAGGACATCACACACATCCATGCCCGAGGCAGGATTCGAACCTGCGACCGTAGCAGTCGCGCGGCTCCGAACTGAGCGCCTAGAGCTAAATGGAAACCACAGTGAAAATCAGAAACATTTTATTTGCAAAAGTTAGCTACACTTTCAAGATACTTCTCTGTATAGTCGACGTTATTATTTATACATTTGTCGTAACGCTGTACCAACTTTCCAATACCCTCGTCATAGAAGGCAGCCGCCAGTGCTTTCCGCCAATTCTCTACGCTGGCCTACAGCTCGTTGTCTGTGCCAAAACGTTGCCTTCATAGCCAGCGGTTCACGTGAGCAGAGATGAAACTCAGAGGGAGACAATTACGGACTGTATTGTGTGTAATCAAACATTTCCAAAAGAAAACGATGCGGGAGCATCTGCATTGTCCTGCAGAATGCGGCTGAGAATTGTCTTGAAGAAGAAACCCCCGACAGTTATGTTATGTTGGCTGCATAGATCAGGCGAAATTTCTCACAAGACCCTCGTACTTGGCGGGAGAAACTATTGTTCTAGGTACCTTTATGTTCTCCCTGTGTGCTCAGAGCTAAAAAGAACGACGTAACGCGATCGACGGGGATACTAGAGACACTTCCTAACACACCTGTGCAAAACTTCATCGGATATTCACTGTGGTTTCCATTTAGCTACCGATCGGAACTTAGTTTCTGGATAATCCTCGTATTATTCAGCTTTTTTGGAGTGAAGGGTATGTTACCGCTATCCAGTTCCATGACCATTATCGCTTATGAGAGCTGAACCATAAACACATAACTTTCAGAGACCTCAATAAATATTTACAAATTCAAAAAACCTGAAAATAATTAAGGAGAAGGAGTATTAACGTTATATGCCATTGAGCAATCAGTAATTAACGCCGATAGTGAGAACGCAGTGTGAATAGCACATAACTTGTGTGCACAGGTAAAGGTACAGGGTGACAGATATTGAACTATATGAAATAAAAAAAGTCATAACTTGTGAACGGTTTGCGTTAGAGCGTTCAAACTGCACGGTTAGCCGCGGGGAATGATTGGAATTAGTATGCGCTGGATGCTTTGGTTTAGCGACGAAGTCCACTTTCATTTGGATGGATTCGTTAATAATAAAAACTGATGCATTTGGGGGACCGAGAATCCGCATTTCTCAATCTAGAAGCCTCTTCACCCTCAACGGGTGACTGTGTGGTGTGTAATGTCCAGTCGAATAGTCGGTGCGATATTCCTTGATGACACGGTGACTACCGAACGTAACGTGAAGTTTCTGGAAGATGATTTCATCGCCATTATGCAAAGTGACCCTGATTTCGACAATAAGTGGTTCATGCAAGAAGAATATCGACCCCATCGAAGCAGGAGAGTGTTTGATGTCCTGGAGGAGCACTTTGGGGACCGCATTATGGCTCTGGGGTATCCAGAGGCCACTGGCATGTGCCTCGATTGGCCACCATATTCTCCAGATCTCAACATATGGATCTCCTTTTTATGGGGCTATATTAAAGCCGAGGTGTACAGCAATATTTTCCAAATAACTGCTGAAAATAGCCATTCAGGAGATCATCGACAGTATCGATGTTCCGACGGCGAATCATGAAAAATTTCGCTTTCGTCTGCGCCACATCACCGCCAATGATGGCGGGTATATCGAACGTGTCAAAACCTAAATCCGAATATCTGTTGGGACGTTTACATGTTGAATAAAGTGTGTGCAGGCCGTGGTTTGTAACTGATTCACGTTTTTCTTCATGTAGTTCAATAATAGTCACCCTGTACATATGCATGTACCAGCTTACCGCACGCCGCTTCACTCGCGTCGACTGTATGGCCTGCAGAGATTTTAGTTGTTTTTTGTTTTTATTTAATCGAATTTTCATGTTGTTTATAAATTGCAACACCTTCGAATCCTTTCACGCTAATTAAGGCCGTATAGGCAGGGTCTTTCCGGAATGTACTTCTGACCAAAAGGTAATTCCTGTTGCTGGAGTCCAAAATTTGCTAATAATGCCTTTTGCGTTCTTGTGGAGATATTTCCATAGCAAATTTCACCCACTAACAAATATTTCTATACTTCTAACCGAGACGGAAAATATCAGTTTTCCTAAACTTAACTCGAAATGGTTTTTAAATGCAACAAAATTTTTTTAAAATTACCTTTCCCCTATTGCACTCCCTCAGGTGTTGAATTTTCAAAATCACTGAAACACGTATCTTCTTTATTTCCAGCCGTTGATGTTCATCTTATACCCTCTTTTCAAGACACTGTCCATTCCGTTCAACTGTTCTTCCAAGTCCTTTGCTGTCTCTGGCAGAATACCAGTTGTTACGCATGTAGCCTTTAGTGTGGGATTTAGTAATTATTTATTTAAAAAAAATAATTTGCCCACTGTTTTACCACTTTAGTGGCTGAATTTTCAAAACTGCTGAAACACGTATTCTTTATTTTCTAACTGAGAAACCAAATAACAGTTTTCGTAGTCCTATCTTCAAAATTCTCTTATTAGAGACATACTTTCAAATGCCTTTCACTCGCCTTTTCCACCATCTTAGGTGTGTAATTTCAAACAATCCCTCCTTCAGCAAAGCCTACAGTATAAGATTCGCGCCCTCCCCAAACTACAAGCTTCTATCCTTAGCGGTTTGGGCTGGGCGGTGATGACTCAGTGAGTCAGCCTGACCCTCTTTCACCATCTTAGGTGTTGAATTTCCAAAATGTAGTGAAGCACGTATTTTTTCGTCTCTAACCTAGTACCAAGCACCAAATTTCGAGGATTTAGTTTTAAAAATGCTATCGAAATGAAATATTTTAATAAAACGTTTCACCCCATTGAGTGTTAAATTTCTAAAAGCAGTGACATGCTTATATTTTATTTCTAACAGAGAAGCTGAACACAAATTTTCATAGATTTAGCTTCAAAAATGGTTGCACAATGAAATATTTCCATCAAAACTTTCATCACCCTTTTCATCCCCATGTTGTTGTTGTTGTGGTCTTCAGTCCTGAGACTGGTTTGATGCAGCTCTCCATGCTACTCTATCCTGTGCAAGCTTTTTCATCTCCCAGTACCTACTGCAACCTACATACTTCTGAATCTGCTTAGTGTATTCATCTCGTGGTCTCCCTCTACGATTTTTACCCTCCACGCTGCCGTCCAATACTAAATTGGTGATCCCTTGATGCCTCAGAACATGTCCTACCAACCGATCCCTTCTTCTGGTCAAGTTGTGCCACAAACTTCTCTTCTCCCCAATCCTATTCAATACTTCCTCATTAGTTATGTGATCTACCCATCTAATCTTCAGCATTCTTCTGTAGCACCACATTTCGAAAGCTTCTATTCTCTTCCTGTCCAAACTATTTATCGTCCGTGCTTCACTTCCATACATGGCTACACTCCAAACAAATACTTTCTGAAATGGCTTCCTGACACTTAAATCTATACTCGATGTTAACAAATTTCTCTTCTTCAGAAACGCTTTCCTTGCCATTCCCAGTCTACATTTTATAACCTCTCTACTTCGACCATCATCAGTTATTTTGCTCCCCAAATAGCAAAACTCCTTTACTACTTTAAGTGTCTCATTTCCTAATCTAATTCCCTCAGCATCACCTGACTTAATTCGAGTACATTCCATTATCCTCGTTTTGTTTTTGTTGATGTTCATCTTATACCCTCTTTTCAAGACACTGTCTATTCCGTTCAACTGTTCTTCCAAGTCCTTTGCTGTCTCTGGCAGAATTACAATGTCATCGGCGAACCTCAAAATTTTTATTTCTTCTCCATGGATTTTAATACCTACTCCGAACTTTTCTTTAGTTTCCTTTACTGCTTGCTCAATATACAGATTGAATAGCATCGGGGATAGGCTACAACCCTGTCTCACTCCCTTCCCAACCACTGCTTCTCTTTCATGCCCCTTGACTCTTATAACTGCCATCTGATTTCTGTACAAATTGTATATAGCCTTTCGCTCCCTGTATTTTACCCCTGCCACCTTCAGAATTTGAAAGAGAGTATTCCAGTCAACATTGTCAAAAGCTTTCTCTCAGTCTAAAAATGCTAGAAACATAGGTTTACCTTTCCTTAATCTTTCTTCTAAAATAAGTCGTAGGGTCAGTATTGCCTCACATGTTCCGACATTTCCACGGAATCCAAACTGATCTTCCCCGAGGTAGGCTTCTACCAGTTTTTCCATTTGTCTGTAAAGAATTCGCGTTAGTATTTTGCAGCTGTGACTTATTAAACTAATAGTTCGGTAATTTTCACATCTGTCAAGACCAGCTTTCTTTGGGATTGGAATTGTTATATTCTTCTTGAAGTCTGAGGGAATTTCGCCTGTCTCATACATCTTGCCGACCAGATGACAGAGTTTTGTCAGGACTGGCTCTCCCAAGGCTGTCAGTAGTTCTAATGGAATGTTGTCTAGTCCCGGGGCCTTGTTTTGACTTAGGTCTTTCAGTGCTCTGTCAAACTGTTCACGCAGTATCATATCTCCCATTTCATCTTCATCTATCTCCTCTTCCATTTCAATAATATTGTCCTCAAGTCTAAATTCAAACGTAAGTTCAGTTTCTCTTATTAATAAATCAGTCATCTGCTAATACAGACAGAATAACACTTTGTCAGGTGGTTACAGTGTCACAACCTTGAGGATGCTGAGAGTGGCAGGGATCTGAAAACAGCTTAGCCAACACAAAGTGTTCCATATGGTGCTGACTTTTGACAGCCAGTGCTTGGGGGCCTGCAGAAAACTTACTGCGCTCTTAGTACAGCTAGTGCATTGGGAGCTGTTAACATATTTATGTATGTTATCAATTGATAATAAGATCGGTACATATGTGGGTGAAGTTGGTGCCCTACAATCTTGGGATTGGCTCTTGTGTAAAAAAAAAAAAAAAAAAGTTTGATGATCACTGGTCAAGATGGATACGAACATTTACAGGAACAGTTCTGAGGCGGTGTTCTCAATGCTTATTTTCCTCTTCCTCGTATTACCCTTACCAAGGAGTAGGAAGGAACCAATCCAATACTCTGAAACATGGTATCCAGTACAACATAAGTGTGGCAGCAGTAAACATGCCCATAATACACCCCCAACTTTCTCAAGAATGGCACCTCCCACTGCTGCACAACAGAATTTCAATTTAGGGAAAGAGTGGGAACAGTGAGATTCAAAAACTGAAATCCAAATTACACTTTTTAAAAAATCTTTATTGGTTTAATACCATATGGTAACCATGTATACTGTGCTTAAGTATGTTCAAAGTGGAACAATAATATCTTAATGTATTGTCTTTCCTTTAAAAAAAAATTATCATGAAAGTGTCTCAATGTAGCTATGAGTTTTTAATTGTGGGTACAGTGAGACAGTGCCTCGAATCCTAACGAAGATCGTAAGAAGCGAAGTTGAATTCAAATGAAACAGCAGATTGTTGTCTTTTTGTCTTGCTATGTGTTGTAGTAGGTTTAGGCAATAACATTTTACGTATTTTGTGTCAATGAACGAAATATTTGGAACTACAAGCATCATACATTTGTTCTCTAGTTTCAAACTTTTCCTAAGAAATGTAATTTCACATTTGGATGACTCTCCTACAGTTGAAAGTATTTTTCCTACATAATATATTTTCTTTTTTGCCTCAAACTCTACTAAAACAAAGTCACCCACTTTGTGTGAGCGCTGTAAGTTTTCAAAGTTAACCATTTCCGGCTCTGGAATCAACTGTGTCTACATCTTCATCTACATCTACATTTATACTCCGCATGCCACCCAACGGTGTGTGGCAGAGGGCACTTTACATGCCACTGTCATTACCTCCCTTTTCTGTTCCAGTCGTGTATGGTTTGCGGGAAGAACGACTGCTGGAAAGCCTTCGTGCGCGCTCGAATCTCTCTAATTTTACATTCGTGATCTCCTCTGGAGGTTTAAGTATGGGGAAGCAATATATTCGATACCTCATCCAGAAACGCACCCTCTCGAAACCTGGACAGCAAGCTACACCACGATGCAGAGCGCCTCTCTTGCAGAGTCTGCCACTTGAGTTTGCTAAACATCTCTGTAACGCTATCACGCTTACCAAATAACCCTGTGACGAAACGCGCCGCTCTTTTTTTGATCCTCTCTATCTCCTCTGTCAACCCGACCTGGTACGGATCCCACACTAATGAGCAATACTCAAGTATAGGTCGAACGAGTGTTTTGTAAGCCACCTCCTTTGTTGATGGACTACATTTTCTAAGGACTCTCCCAATGAGTCTCAACCTGGTACCCACCTTACCAACAATTAATTTTATTTGATCATTCCACTTCAAATCGTTCGGCAAGCATACTCCCAGATGTTTTACGGAAGTAACTGCTACCAGTGTTTGTTCCACTATCATATAATCATACAATAAAGGATCCTTCTTTCTATGTATTCGCAATACATTACATTTGTCTGTGTTAAGGGTCAGTTGCCACTCCCTGCGCCAAGTGCCTATCCGCTGCAGATCTTCCTGCATTTCGCAACAATTTTCTAATGCTGCAACTTCTCTGTATACTACAGCATCATCCGCGAAAAGCCGCATGGAACTTCCGACACTGTCTGATCAAAGGTCTCATCATCTGAAGAACCTTGCAAAATTAATTAACTTTCGTCAACATCAGCTTCATCAACTAGGAATAAAGCTCACTTTGCTTTAGGTCCCTTATGTGATCTACCCATCTAATCTTCAACATTCTTCTGTAGCACCACATTTCGAAAGCTTCTATTCTCTTCCTGTCCAAACTATTCATCGTCCGTGTTTCACTTCCATACATGGCTACACTCCAAACAAATACTTTCTGAAATGGCTTCCTGACACTTAAATCTATACTCGATGTTAACAAATTTCTCTTCTTCAGAAACGCTTTCCTTGCCATTGCCAGTCTACATTTTATATCCTCTCTACTTCGACCATCATCAGTTATTTTGCTCCCCAAATAGCAAAACTCCTTTACTACTTTAAGTGTCTCATTTCCTAATCTAATAATTCGACTACATTACATTATCCTCGTTTGGCTTTTGTTGATGTTCATCTTATATCCTCCCTTCAAGACACCATCCATTCCGTTCAACTGCTCTTCCAAGTCCTTTGCTGTCTCTGACAGAATTACAATATCATCGGCGAACCTCAAAGTTTTTATTTCTTCTCCATGGATTTTAATACCTACTCCGAATTTTTCTTTTGTTTCCTTTACTGCTTGCTCAATATACAGATTGAATAACATCGGGGAGAGGCTACAACCCTGTCTTACTCCCTTCCCAACCACTGCTTCCCTTTCATGTCCCTCGACTCTTATAACTGCCACCTGGTTTCTGTACAAATTGTAAATAGCCTTTCGCTCCCTGTATTTTACCCCTGCCACCTTTAGAATTTGAAAGAGGGTATTCCAGTCAACATTGTCAAAAGCTTTCTCTCAGTCTACAAATGCTAGAAACGTAGGTTTGCCTTTCCTTAATCTTTCTTCTAAGATAAGTCGTAAGGTCAGTATTGCCTCACGTGTTCCAATATTTCTACGGAATCCAAACTGATCTTCCCCGAGGTTGGCTTCTACTAGTTTTTCCATTCGTCTGTAAAGAATTCGTGTTAGTATTTTGCAGCTGTGACTTGTTAAACTGATAGTTCGGTAATTTTCACATCTGTCAACACCTGCTTTCTTTGGGATTGGAATTATTATATTCTTCTTGAAGTCTGAGGGTATTTCGCCTGTTTCATACATCTTGCTCACCAGATGGTAGAGTTTTGTCAGGACTGGCTCTCCCAAGGCCGTCAGTAGTTCTAATGGAATGTTGTCTACTCCGGGGGCCTTGTTTCGACTGAGGTCTTTCAGTGCTCTGTCAAACTCTTCACGTAGTATCATATCTCCCATTTCATCTTCATCTACAGCCTCTTCCATTTCCATAATATTGTCCTCAAGTACAATGCCCTTGTATAGACCCTCTATATACTCCATCCACCTTTCTGCTTTCCCTTCTTTGCTTAGAACTGGGTTTCTATCTGAGCTCTCGATATTCATACAAGTCATTCTCTTATCTCCAAAGGTCTCTTTAATTTTCCTGTAGGCAGTATCTATCTTACCCCTAGTGAGATAGGCCTCTACATCCTTACATTTGTCCTCTAGCCATCCCTGCTTAGCCATTTTGCACTTCCTGTCGAATTCATTTTTGAGACGTTTGTATTCCTTTTTGCCTGCTTCATTTACTGCATTTTTATATTTTCTCCTTTCATCAATTAAATTCAATATTTCTTCTGTTACCCAAGGATTTCTACTAACCCTCGTCTTTTTACCTACTTGATCCTCTGCTGCCTTTGCTACTTCATCCCTCAAAGCTACCCATTCTTCTTCTACTGTAGTTCTTTCCCCCATTCCTGTCAATTGTTCCCTTATGCTCTCCCTGAAACTCTGTACAACCTCTGGTTCTTTCAGTTTATCCAGGTCCCATCTCCTTAAATTCCCACATTTTTGCAGTTTCTTCAGTTTTAATCCACAGGTCATAACCAATAGATTGTGGTCAGAGTCCACATCTGCCCCTGGAAATGTCTTACAATTTAAAACCTGATTCCTAAATCTCTGTCTTACCATTATATAATCTATCTCATACCTTTAATATCTCCAGGGTTCTTCCATGTATACAACCTTCTTTCATGATTCTTAAACCAAGTGTTAGCTATGATTATGTTGTGCTCTGTGCAAAATTCTACCAGGCGGCTTCCTCTTTCATTTCTTAGTCACAATCCATATTCACCTACTATGTTTCCTTCTTTCCCTTTTCCTACACTCGAATTCCAGTCACCCATGACTATTATATTTTCGTCTCCCTTCACAATCTGAATAATTTCTTTTATTTCATCATACATTTCTTCAATTTCTTCGTCATCTTCAGAGCTAGTTGGCATATAAATTTGTAATACTGTAGTAGGTGTGGGCTTCGTATCTATCTTGGCCACAATAATGCGTTCACTATGCTGTTTGTAGTAGCTTACCCGCATTCCTATTTTCCTATTCATTATTAAACCTACTCCTGCATTACCCCTATTTGATTTTGTGTTTATAACCCTGTAGTCACCTGACCAGAAGTCTTGTTCCTCCTGCCACCGAACTTCACTAATTCCCACTATATCTAACTTCAACCTATCCATTTCCCTTTTTAAATTTTCTAACCTACCTGCCCGATTAAGGGATCTGACATTCCACGCTCCGATCCGTAGAACGCCAGTTTTCTTTCTCGTGATAAGGACATCCTCTTGAGTAGTCCCCGCCCGGAGATCCGAATGGGGGACTATTTTACCTCCGGAATATTTTACCCAAGAGGACGCCATCATCATTTAATCATACAGTAAAGCTGCATGCCCTCGGGAAAAATTACGGCTGTAGTTTCCCCTTGCTTTCAGCCGTTCGCAGTACCAGCACAGCAAGGCCGTTTTGGTTATTGTTACAAGGCCACATCAGTCAATCATCCAGACTGTTGCCCTTGCAACTACTGAAAAGGCTGCTGCCCCTCTTCAGGAACCACACGTTTGTCTAGCCTCTCAACAGATACCCCTCCGTTGTGGTTGCACCTACGGTACGGCTATCTGTATCGCTGAGGCACGGAAGCCTCCCCACCAACGGCAAGGTCCATGGTTCATGGGGGGGTTCATCCCCGTAGGAGTTGAATTTCCAAAAATGGTGAAACATCGATCTTTTATTTCTAACTGAGAAACCAAATTTAAATTTTCATAGGTCCCACTACTTTAGCCCCAAAGGTTTAAATTTGGAAAATTGTTGATGACTATTCCTTTACCTGTCACCGAGAAACGAATTACCAATTTTCGAAGGTCCAGCTTCAAAATTGCCTTAATACCAACATTTTTCAAAATAAAACGCTTCATCCCCAATTTCACCCTCTTAGGATTGGAATCTCGAAAAATGTTTTCTTTAAAGACGCCTACAGTATAATATTCGTATATTCTCCAAATTTCAAGTTTTTATCCTTAGCGATTTGGGCCGAGCGATGATGAATAAATCAGTCAGTCAGGACATGGCCTCTTATATATAGATAAAAAGATAAACACTTCTGATATTCAATGGTAATAATTTGAAAAATATTTCATTCTGGCGGGTGTAGTACAGCTATCCTAAGTGAAAGCACAACTAGAGCCAGAAATCACTGCCACAACACTGAATGAGCAAATGAAGCCTGACAAGTTAATTGCAAGGTAGCTAGTGTACACCTTGCAACGACCAAGAATGGAAATACATAAATAACTCTCCTGTGCTAAACAGGAAAGATAAAATGTTTCCCACCAGAATAATTTCTTATGAGCTCCGCTTGCGGTGCTGTGAACCACCTAGACAACTTATCCTTCTTACGCGAAACATCCATCCAGAGTGCCAGTGGTCCGATACTTCGGACTATGGCAAGGTCAAGTCGAGATCCTCGGCTGCTACATGCCAAGTGTGTCTCCTCCAAAGAGATGGAAGGTGGGAACAACGAACGTGTTTGCCTCAAGTTGATATATGGCGGACAGCACACAACACACAGAAAAACAGGGCTGTACCTCTGTCAAAACACTTGAATCACATTTGCTAAAAATTTCACGGCTAGTTAATTTTAAAGCCATTAAGTGAGGGAAACGGCGCGTAGTCCAGCTGGTCACGATAGCACTCGTTGCTGGGTTGGGGTGGGTTGTCTCGAGGAAGAGACCAAACAGTGAGGTCATCGGTCTCATAGGATTAGGGGAGAAACCATCCCGGAATTTGCCTGGAGCGATTTAGGGAAATCACGGAAGACCTAAATTAGGATGGCCGGACGCGAGATTGAACAGTCGTCCTCCCGAATGCGAGTCCAGCGTGCTAGCCACAGCGCCATCTCGCTCGGTTCGTTGCTGGGATACAACGTGCCAAGATGCAATACTGGGGCTAGCCACAGCGCCACCTCGCTCGGTTCGTTGCTGGGATACAACGTGCCAAGATGCAATACTGTGAAGACCGCTGTCGATAGCAGGTTCACGAGCCAATAAACAGCTCAATTACGTTTCAATAAATTGAAAAAAATCAAATGTGGGTTCTCATAGTTACAGATGAGACTGTTTCGTTCTTTAAGTTTGTGCGTGAAATAGGGTTCATCTGTGATTAATACCTGTGTGTGTGTGTGTGTGTGAGAGAGAGAGAGGGAGAGAGAGAGAGAGAGAAAGAGAGGGAAAGAATATTATTCACAAAGAAACCACCGTAAAAATTTACGAATTGCTTACTGGCTACGAAATCGAATGTCTGCCATTGCTGAAGATGGTAGGCATATGCTATTGGCCTCCAAATCCCTATATCACCTAGGCCCATTACACATATCACAGAAGTTCCACGCCGAAAATTCCCTGTCACAGATTTTTTTGAAATCAGGTTTTCTGAAAAGAAAGATAACTCTAATTTTCGAATGTAATCTCCTATATGGACTGTACCCAGAAAGCACCTATCCAATTCACCACAGTAAATTCGTGTCTATATCAGATTCTTACGTAGATTTTCCTGGTATTGTTTCGATTTATGTAGAGGATTTGAAACTGAATTATCCTCTCTTTTAACCATGGAATGATACAGATCCCTCGAAGACAAACCTGTGTCCATTAACAAAAAAACACCTGCCTTCAACTAGAATAGCGGAAGGTATCCAAACGAAATGACGTCCCGTTTCTTTGGCGTCCATACAATGCAGCACCTTAACAACGTAAAATAAAACGAATGAGCCCTCGGTCACAATTTTTTAGTCTTATTAACCAGGGTTCAACACTTCTAAGAGTGCCTTCATCAGAATTTAGACATTTAAAGTGGTCTATAGCATAATTACAAATTTATGGGAAGAAAAAGAACTTTTCTCTATAAAAAAGTGTAAGTACTGACAAACTGTACAAGGCGTATTTTAAATACTTTGTGACTAAAGTCCTTCTGGCCTGTTATTTATTGTATACGTGACTTGTAAGACATGTAAGTACTGTCTCTGTCTTGTTATGTTAGTCAGTACACACGCTTTTTTATATACAAAAATTTCCTTCCCATAAATTTGTAATTATGTTACAGACCACTTTAATTGTCTGAATTCTAATGAAGGCATTCTTAGAAGCGTTGTAACCTGGTTAATAAGTCTAAAAAACTATGACCGAGGGCCCATTTGTTTCATTTTTAATTTATAAACGGTCACTGGACCAAGCATCCATGTTCAAATCTTTACAATGTATTGTAAGGTTAAACGTAATTGAAGTATGACGTTCTCTTGACCTCCTCCACGCCAAGAAGCATGTTGTCGGGAATCATGTTAAGAATTCAAAGTGACAAAAACACGGACTATAAAAAATAGGCTACCTGTTTTAAGTGCTCAGAAATGTGAAACTGTGTCCTTAAGAAAACAAAAACATGTAGATTCCTATGACTACAGTATCAATGAGTCACAGCTGGAATCAGTCAACTCATTCAAGTGACTGGGTGTGACTACTAGTTCGGATATGAAACTGGACGATGACACTGCCTCAGTCCAAGTTAAAGCAGGTAGAAAACTTCGTTCCTAGGGCAGGATACTGTTAAACTACCTTCAGTTTAAGGTTGTGTCAGTACAATGTAGGCCAACGAGAAAAGGTAGTTGTTGTCCTTTTGGGCCGGTCGAGATAAATGGTTTAGAATGACTGCATTTCGTTTGTGTGTCCATTTGACTGCTGTCTCCTTTCGCAATAGGATGAGCTACGTTACCCGGGAAACCGGCACAATATAGAGTTCAAATCCATTTTTTGTTACGATTTTAATAACGTCATGGTTACGTGAATGGTGCACTGTAATTCGTTTTTGAACAGCTTCTGAGCAGAGGAAGTAGGTTACTGGATGAAAAAGGTAGGGTATTATTTAAAAAAAGAGGTACTGTTCCTGATACCTTCTTAACGAACAAAATTACAACAGAGGCATTCATGTTGGTTCATTTCCCCTGATAATTAAGGAAATTTGCTTCATACATTTTTTCTTAATGCGTTTCACTGAGGGAGGCCAAGCTGAGATTCTCTCTGGCATGAGGTAACCTCTTGAGCAATGGTTTAAACAGTCTCCTTTCTGCTTCGTGTCTCATATTACTCTGATGCTGTCCTTTGCAGTCGGTGTCGCTATCGTGCTGTAAACTGATGACCTTTCTTGAGATTGCGCTTCCTCTCCATGGCTAAATGAATGATCGAGATGCAATCGCAGGGCTTGTATTCTACATAAACACCATGAACATTACGTTGATACGCTTCTGATATCAATAAAGTTGATAGATTGGAAAAGAAATACATTTATCTTTCAAACCCACACAGAGGTGTCCACTAGCTCATTTATAAACGCAGGATGACTCGTCTGCCGCGCAGAAAAAGCTACCATTAGTACTTCATTCTCCCTCCTATATTATGGGCAGTATCAGTCTCCTTCACTTGCTCGGTAAAACATTACTATAATAACAATGACACAGTTGTTGGCAATAGGTAAGAGACTTCTTCATGTCATTTTCTACATAAATAATGAATTACTGTAATCAGTATTTCTTTTTTAAGTTATAACTCTTTACGTCCATTCTCTAGGTCATATCCAATCTAACTTGAATTAACTGCCTGATTACGACAGATAATCAGGACGGTGTTATCTGCATTCGAGTTGATTGCTATAGAAATGATTTAAATAATAAATGGGTTGTTATATCTTACAACAAATGGAAGCATCGATATTAGCGTTCAAGTGCATCTGTTCCACAATACACTTTTAAAATAGGAATGACTCTTAGAACAGAGACCTATGTTGCGGCTTCCCTTGGAAGGGAACCAGAGGTACACATGTCGACAGTGTGGCGCCCTTCCAACGACAAAACTTGACATGGAAGAGGCACCTTGTCATCTTTTCAGGTGATTCATGGTCTGTGTACATTATCATTGGGGACATGTCCATGTTTGGAGTCTCAGATGGGAACGAATGTTACCATATTGTTTTCGTTATCGTCTTACGGGCTTCGTACCTTGCTTTACGATATAGGGCCATTGGGTACACAACACGATTACCTCTGGTTCCTACAGCTCGTAATATTGCCATCAACCGTTTCGTTTCCAACATGTTAAGGTTCAAATGGTTCAAATGGCTCTGAGCACTATGCAACTTAACTTCTGAAGTCATCAGACACCTAGAACTTAGAACTAATTAAACCTAAATAACCTAAGGACATCACACACATCCATGCCCGAGGCAGGATTCGAACCTGGGACCGTAGCGGTCGCTCGGTTCCAGACTGTAGCGCCTAGAACCGCACGGCCACTCCGGCCGGCTAACGTGTTAAGGCAACGCACTGCAGACCGCGTGATGCACCGCTAACCGTACCGTAAATATAAAAGAATATAATCAACGTGCCTGAAAAATAAACTCAGAAAATATTCAAATAATAATCTACTAATAATAATTTGAAATTTATATAAATAAAGATTATGCTCAATAAGAGCGCCAATAGTGAAATTGTGTTTTGTTGTGAACTACGACAGTGGAAAAGCGGAATTTAGAGCAACGTTATACAATCTAGTTTGGTGTTAAACTTGACGAATCCGTGAGTGTGACCTTTGAAAAGTTGAAACATTCCGATGGAGAACATTTCTTATCAAGAGCACAACTTTGTCGCTGGTACAAATCATGTTTTGAAGCCGAGAATTCGTTGATGATGAAATTCACTCACGGAGGCCTACAATTACGAAACCTGACGGAAACGTCGATAGTTTGCATGCTCTTCTGAGATCAGACCTCCAGGACAAACTGTCAAACAAGTACTTTACAAAGAAGTTCTAGAAAGGCTCAGTAAAAGGGTGAGTCGAGTGAGACCGAACATTGCGGAAAAGTGGATGCTGCATCACAACAATGCCCCATGTCACACGGTCACTTTCATCACGACATTTTTGACCTCAAAAGGCATTCCTGTTATCCCCCAGCTGCCCCCCTCCCCTGTTCACCTGATATGAGTTCTTGTGACTTTTTCTTTCTCCGAAATAGAAAGATATACATACAACAAAAAAAGTTTTGCATCACAGTGGTTCCCAGAACTCCTGAATATAGACGTTGATTGTAGATATTGTATCACGGATACAGTCCGTTTGACTGTTCAGGGATGTCACTAAACCCGCCACTAGATGTAAACAACCATGCATAAGGAACGCCTATTAGACGATCAGTTCCAGTGATTCAACCAGGAAGGGAGTGCACGCTTCGTGTTGTCTGTAGTTCAACCATGCCAAGACCGTCAATACAGCGGTTCGATCGCGTCCGCGTTGTTACTTTGCGCCAGGAATGGCTCTCAATAAGGGAAGTGTCCAGGCGTCTCGAAGAGAACCTAAGCGATGTTTTTCCGACATGGAGGAGATACAGAAAGACAGGAACTGTCGATGACATGACCCGCTCAGGCCGCCAAAAAGCTGCTTCTGTAGTGGATGACCGCTACCGACGGATTATGGCTCGCAGGAACCCTAACAGCAACGCCACCATGTTGAATAATGTTTTCTGTGCAGCCACAGGACGTCCTGCTACGACTCAAGCTGTGTGCAATAGGCTGCATGTTGCGCAACTTCACTCCCGACGTCCATGGCGAGGTCCACCTTTCAACCACGACACAATGCGGTGCAGTACGGCGACGTACAGATGGACCCAACAACATGCCGACCGCTCAGGTTTGGCCTCACGTTCTCTTGACCGATGAGTGTCGCATATGGATTCAAACAGACAATCGTCGGAGACGTGTTTAGAGGTAACCCGGTCAGGCTGAACGCCTTAGAATACACACCGTCCAGCGAGTGCTGCAAGGAGGAGGTTCCCTTCTGTTTGCGGTGGCATTACGTGGGACCGACGTACGCCGCTGGTGGTCATGGAAGGAGCAGTAACGGCTGTACGATACGTGAATGCCATCCTCCGACCGATAGTGCAACCATTCGGCAGCATATCGGCGAGGCATTCGTCAACATGGACGACAGTTCGCACTCTCATCGTGCACGTCTTGTGAATGACTTCCTTCAGGATAACGACATCGCTCGACTAGAGAGGCCAGCATGTTCTCCAGACATGAACCCTATCGAACATGCCTGAGATAGTCTGAAAAGGGCTGTTTATGGACGACGCGACCCACTAACCACTCTGAGGTATCTCCGGTGAATCGCCGTTGAGGAGTGGTACAATCTGAACTTGTGAATAGTATGCCACGACGGATACAGGCATGCATTAATGCAAGAGGACGTGCTAATGCGTATTAGAGGTACCGGTGTGTACAGCAATGTGGACAACAACCTCAGAAGGTCTCGCTGTATGGTGGTACAATATGCAATGTGTGGTTTTCATGAGCAATAAAAGGGCGGAAATAATGTTTATGTTCATCTCTATTCCAATTTTCTGTACAGTTTCCGGAACTCTCGGAATCGACGTGTTGCAAAACATTTTTGGTGTGTGTTTTAAAAGAGCATCATTTTGGGACTCTGGAGAATATGGAAAAGAATGTGACCGATATTTTAAAGGCTCTGCGTGTTGAAGCTTTCCAGCGCTGCTACCAAAACTGGGAACGACGACTCCGTCAGTATATAGCTGCCAAAGGGAACTACTTTGAAGTGGACAGTACTGTTGTTTGAAAAGAATAGTAACTTCAGTAGATATAAAATCAGTATCATTACTTTTCGCGTGTGCTCCGTAGCTGAACAAGAGAAGACATTTCAGTTTTTTTCCTCCTGGTGTTGTAATTTCACTGGCCAGCAGTGTCTAAGTCTGTGAATTCTTTGCTATACCTACTAAGCCACTTCGCTGTGTAGACCACGAGAAATTAAAAGGGTGCCCGCTGTCAGTGGATGTCGCGGGTCCACGGCTGGGGGGCGGTGAGTCCCTGTCAATTAGAGGCGCGGCGTGGCAGCTCCCGACGGCCGCCTCCGTCCCCGCCCGCCCCCAGCCGATAGGTCACGTGCGCAGAGGCGGCGGCCGCTAATTGCCGGACCGCCCCCCCTGCCTCCCGCCTCCTGCCGCTAACGTCGTTAGGCGCTGCCGCCACTGCGCCGGCGCCGCCCCCGCTGCCGGTCCCTGCGCCCAGACCACCGCGGACAGCGGACTGCCCTCGCCAGCTGCTCGCTGACACCCTCGCACGCACAATACTCTCACTGCTGTGGCTCACAAGAACCTCGCGAAAGGCCTGACTTCCACGATTCTCAACAGTATCACAACAGAATATAGACATAATGCCGCTAGACACTCTTGTAGGATTCGTCGACATACACAGCGTCCGACAATGTAAATGTACAAGATGTTCGAAATTCTGAGAAAAAAGGTACATGTTGCAGGGAAAATTAGGTGATATACAAAAATTGTAAGAACTAAGAAGGAACAATAAAACTGGAAGGATGGAGAACGAAGTGGTCAGGTTAAAATGGGTGCTAAACAGGGATGCTGTCTTTCACCCATACTGATCAGTCTATAGATCGAAGAAGCAATGAGAGAAATAAAAGAAGGATTCAAGAGTGAGATAAAAGTTTAAGGTGAATGAAATGTCGTGTGGCTAGGGCTTCCCGTCGGGTAGACCGTTCACCTGGTGCAGGTCTTTCAAGTTGACGCAACTTCGGCGACCTGCGCGTCGATGGGGATGAAATGATGATGATTAGGACAACACAACACCCAGTCCCTGAGCGGAGAAAATCTCCGACCCAGGCGGGAATCGAACCCGGGACCCTAGGATTGACATTCCCTCACGCTGAACATTTTTTTTTTAAATTCTCATTTTGTTCGTTTTCGTTCGTTGTATGTGGTCGGAGCGAACGTCGTAAGACATCCGTTTAAGTTCGTCTTCGATCGGTTAACTCAGTTTTTTTATTACGGAGGGCTGCTAACCCTCTGACCGAACACGCTGAGCTACCGTGCCGGCTGTCACTCAGCTACCGGGGCCGGTCAAAAGTTTAAGGTGAAATGATATCAATGATACGAATCACTGATGACATTGGTATCTTTAGTGAATGTGAAGAACAATTACAGGATCTGATGGATGGAATGGACTGTCTAATAAGTACACAACATGGTTTCGACGTAAACTATAAAAAGACAGAACTAATTAGAAGCAGCAGAAATTAGAGTAGCCAGCAACCTAATATCAAAATTGGTGTTCATCAAGTACACAGTGTTAAGTAATTCTGCTAATCTGGAAGAAACGTTGCTCATTAAGGACGAAGCAAGGAGAACACAAAAATCTGACTATCAGATGCAAAGAGGGCGTTCCTGATCAAGAGAAATCTACTGGTAGCAAACAAAGCTCACGGTTATCTGGTTCTAAAATGGTTCAAATGGCTCTGAGCACTATGGGACTTAACATATGAGGTCATCAGTCCCCTAGAACGTAGAACTACTTAAACCTAACTAATCTAAGGACATCACACACATCCATGCCCGAGGCAGGATTCGAACTTGCGACCGTAGTAGTCGCACGGTTCCAGACTGAAGCGCCTAGAACCGCTCGGCCACCGCGGCCGGCTACCTGGTTTTACATGAATTGTAAATCTAGCAAGCGTTTGAAATTACGGTACCCCCCCTAAACAATGAATGAAGCAGCTTATGGCTGCTAAGTGAGACAAGAATCACATTTACTTTAACCTTTTCCGATGAAATAATTGACAAAAAAAAAATAAACTGTAGTTACATTAGCATAAGGCCTTGACCTATCTAACACAGGGGTCACTGCGAAAGAAACTAATAATCACGCAAGTTAATTAATTGCAAGTGTAATGCAGTCAGTGGCTGTAGCAATCTTAACTGAAAACAGATACTACTACAGAAGGGAATACGCCACATATATGTCTGGAGTCCAAACCAAGTGTTCATTGGTTCAAAATACAAGTCTTCAAAGTTGAAGTCTGAAGTGAGAAAAATGGTTTCTTTTATCTATACCTCCTCTCGAGGTTGCAGCTCAATCTAAGGAGGACGCTGAAGTGGCTGCAAAATCAGTAATTAACGGCACTAACGACTCGGGTCAACAGTAAATTGGAGATTATCCTGAAATTTCTCTAAGACCATCGTTGCATGAGCTCTCTTGGCAGCACTTGCCGGTGGCCGAGTCAAAGATGGAGGCTCCGATGAAGTTGATGATGAAGCAGAATATTTTCAGATTGGATGGGCTCCAGATCTTCCGAGTAGTAACCAATAAAACTACTACACTACTGGCCATTAAAATGCTACACCACGAAGATGACGTGCTACAGACGTGAAATTTAACGGACAGGAAGAAGATGCTGCGATATGCAAATGATTAGTGTTTCAGGGCATTCACACAAGGTTGGCGCTGGTGGGGACACCTACAACATGCTGACATGAGGAACGTTTCCAACCGATTTCTCATACACAAACAGCAGCTGACCAGCGTTACCTGGTGAAACGTTATTGTGATGCCTCGTGTAATGAGGAGAAATGCGTGCCAGTACGTTTCCGACTTTGATAAAGGTCGGATTGTAGCCTATCGCGATTGCGGTTTATTGTATCGCAACATTGCTGCTCGAGTTGTCGAGATCCAATGACTGTTAGCAGAATATGCAATCTGTGGGTTAAGGAGGGTAATACGGAGCGCCGTGCTGGATCCCAACGGCCTCGTATCACTAGCAGTCGAGATGACAGTCATCTTATCCGCATGGCTGTGACGGATCGTGCAGCCATGTCTCGATCCATGAGTCAACAGATGGGGACGTTTCCAAGACAACAACCCTCTACACGAACATTCGACGACGTTTGCGGCAGCATGGACTATCAGCTCGGAGACCATGGCTGCGGTTAACCTTGACGCTGCATCACAGACAGGAGCCCCAGCGATGGTGTACTCAACGACGAACTTGGGAGCTCGAATGGCAAAACGTCATTTTTTCGGATCAATCCAGGTTCTGTTTTCAGTATCATGATGGTCGCATCCGTGTTTGTCGACATCGTCGTGAACGCACATTGGAAGCGTGTATTCGTCATCGTCATACTGGCTTATCACCCGGCGTGATGGTATGGGGTGCCATTAGTTACACGTCTCGGTCACCTCTTGTTCGCATAGACGGCACTTTGAACAGTGGACGTTACATTTCAGATGTGTTACGACCCGTGGCTCTACCCGTCATTCGATCCCTGCGAAACCCTACATTTCAGCAGGATAATGCACGACCGCATATTGCAGGTCCTGTACGGGCCTTTCTGGGTACAAAGAATGTTCAACTTCTGCCCTAGCCAGCACATTCTCCAGATCTCTCACCAATTGAAAACGACTGGTCAATGGTGGCCGAGCAACTGGCACGTCACAATACGCCAGTCACTACTCTTGATGAACTGTGGTACCGTATTGAAGCTGCATGGGCAGCTGTACCTGTACACGCCATCCAAGCTCTGATCGACTCAATGTCCAGGCGTATCAAGGCCGTTATTAGGTCCAGAGGTGGTTGTTCTGGGTACTGATTTCTCAGAATCTATGCACCCAAATTGCATGAAAATGTAATCACATGTCAGTTTTAGTATAATATATTTGTCTCATGAATACCCGTTTATCATCTGCATTTCTTCTTGGTATAGCAATATTAATGGCCAGAAGTGTACTTAGAACACGCTAGTCACCTTCCCTTGACTACGCACTATTTGATTAACCAATAACGTTCGTTTTGCCATTTTACATTCGCTCTCTGTTTATTTCTGTGAAGAATGAGGTGGCCTTTTCGACACAACTGAAGTTCTTCGTCTAACCATTAGCTCATTCAAATGAGCTGCTCGATGCTATATTTAAACATTAGTTTTTATTTTTTTTGAGGCAACACATCCAGCATTGTCTCTAATCTTCAAAGACCAAAACTGTGGGTCCACATTCCATTTTGGAGATGTTTATCTGTGGCATCTGTTGTCGTCCAGAGAAAAACTCCGCTTTCTTTATTTTTGTGCACAGAAGTGCTTTGCATTAAAATCGTCTCATTCTGGATTTTGAAAAGCTGGCAATGGGAGCTCCCACGACAGGAAGTTCCATATGTGTGTCCATCAGGCATTAGGCACCTCAGGGTGACGTCATGAATAACTGCCTGGTTCTGGGCTATTGACCCTCATCTCTCCCTCGGGACGCCTTCTGTGAAATCGCTTTATGGATGGCAGCCGACTTTTACTGTTCCTGCACTGTCCAGAATGCTTTCAACATTCTCTCACCACTAAGAGGCCTATAAATCCGAATTAAGTGTAAATGAAGAGCAAGGTTACATTAGCCAGTTACCGACAACCACTGGTACTGATGTTTATCATACTTCTCAGCATCAATAAAATAGTGTTCTGAACAAAAAGGTCTTTCGTTATGAACTTTCATACATTACATCCCTGTTTCCAGGAAAATGGTCACGTAGTAATTTGCCTTAATTTGAGGAATGAATTTTTGAGAATATAAGTTTAGAGTACGGTATGCTGCGGTTGTGAATCATTGACAGTGGGAAAATCGGAACAGAAGGGAATCGAAGCGTGGTCCTTCAGAAGAATGTTAAGAATTAGGTGGACTGACAAAGTACAGAATGAGTTGATATGCAGAACTTACAAAGAAAGGAACATATAGGAGAAGGAGCACGACGCTGGGACATGTGTTGCGACATTAGAGCGTAACCTCTATGATACTAGAGCAATGGTCCCCAACCTTTCTTAGAACATAACCCCTGACTGCAGTCAGACATTAGCCGGTATCCTCTCCCCCCCACGCTATCTGTTTTCCCTGTCCCCCACATTATCACCAACTTCAGCACCTAACTATACTATAGGTTGAATGACTTTTCTTAGACCAATTTTATTTATGATATGGAAAATGGCTGATATTTAATTTGTATGTATGTGTGTGTGTGTGTGTGTGCGTGCGTGTGTGTGTGTGTGTGTGTGTGTGTGTGTGTGTGTGTGTGTGTGTGTGTGTGTGCGTGCGCGCGCATGTTTGTGTGTGTATGTGTGTGTTAAAATGAGTGAAGGAATTCGTGGTGGTGTGTGCATGTGTGTGTGTGTGTGTGTGTGTGTGTGTGTGTGTGTGCGTGCGCGCGCATGTTTGTGTGTGTATGTGTGTGTTAAAATGAGTGAAGGAATTCGTGGTGGTGTGTGCATGTGCGTGTGTGTGTGTGTGTGTGTGTGTGTGTGTGTGTGTGTGTGTGTGTGTGTGTGTATCTGTGTGTGTTAAAATGAGTGAAGGAATTCGTGGTGCATCGCAAATGCTACTCAAAACTTCTTCTCAGATGAGAAAGATAACTATCCACAGTGAGGGTAGACACTTATTATGAAACATACTTCCCCTGCACTAGCCCTCTCCACTGCAACACTTGCTTGACCTGCCCACTCCAACCCCATTTCAAATCAACCATATTTAAATTTGTGCGCTGTACTTACTGTTCATAAATAATGCTTTATGTCTGACCACAGCCACTAATGATGATAATAATATCAATAATAATAAGGATAATAACAATAATACTACGAGTATTTACAGCACTACAGTGGACCTTACGGAGCTACTGCTGTGTCGTGCTGTCAGTTGAGAGAGGACAAGTTGCTCTCTCACCTATTTTTCACATATGGAAAATTTCTAAAGATTTCATTACAACCTGATGCACCTTGAGCGAGACTCTAGAAAGTTAATGGCCTGAGCATACATTGATACAGCCTGGTAGGTATTTTTATGATTCTTAACTCATAGAAATGGCATGTTGGGAGTTGAAAGCAACTGGCGCCGGGCCCATTCCTCAGTAAATCTTGCTGGACAGGTACACAGCCATACAGAGCAGACAGGGCAGCACCTCATCAAGACAGGTCTCCAGCAGAACAATGCTGTGCTACCTGCAGTTGCAACAGCGGAAGCATGGGCTGGGGAAACCATCTGAAGTAACGCATCTACACAGTGGAGGCGTACACCGGGCATTGTGTGCAGACCCACATGTAATAAAAATTCACAAGTTTTCATGTCTGCTGATAGTGCAAATAAGACAATGAACCACTTCCCCTGATCCCCTCGGTTATATAAGAAAAATCCGGTGTCTGAGAAACTTTTCGAGATAGAATCTTTATTACACCTCATAGCTAGGACTAACAACCTCCAAGACACAGGATATTTAGATATAGATCTTTGAGATTGTATCTGTTTGCTTGTTACCGTGGGAAGCAACACGACTTTGGAGGAAAATACCTCTTCCCCCTTTGCAAAAACTTAAAAAAGCCAGTAATTGGCGGTTTCTTGTTTTTCATAGATACAGGTTTCTTAACTCTTGCCCTGGTTTGACATGAGTTTATGCTGTCATATGGGAGGGGAGATTTAGCGCCCCTAGAGCTCTGTGATTGGCTCAAGATGGTGTGAAGGCGGTGTCGTTTGACTTGTCCTGAGACTGACTTCACTTACGAGTAGTTTAGACTGGGGAGCCTGTGGTGAGGTTCTTACTGTGCCGACAGCGTGACTTCAAATGTCTCGGACTACTCGTTTGCCAAGTGCACACTTATTCGTTTTTGGTTTACCAGTCTTGATGTTTGGTATCTTTGTGCGCTCTGACGTGTAAGTGAGCCAAATTGGTCCTCGGTACAACCAGTGAATGGGTGTGTCACACACTGAAATCTACTGTGATTTCAGGGCACTGGAAGAGAATAAACTGCGATCCATCTGCCTGAGCACTAGACCGTGGGAGTTTGGCATTTCTTTTGTGGCCACGATCGATTCACAGGTGCCGCCTCCACGTCTCACCTCCACCGCACATATCTCGCCAGCTAGAAGTTACATTGCCGCACGAAGCAAACAGGGTAACATACTACCACTTTGGCATTGTCAGGGCGTACAGGTCTCAATCGCCATTTGATCTCAGCTTCACCTATGTAGAGAAACATTAGTAGACTTGATCAGTCAAAGTCTGCTCAGCGTCAGATCAATTCAGATTGCGTTATCCACATTTTTAGAGCCAGAGTACTTGACTCACTCCACTAGTTAAACTGTCTCTGCCTCCCAGGATCCTTGAGCAGTTTAATCTTAAATCACCAGTTAGTTGTTTACAGTATTCAATCAATAACTTGTTTAGCATAATTTATGTCTGATTTGCAAACATAAATGTTGTTAGTACACTAACTTCTACCTCCATTCTCAATCATTTATATAATACCACTAGGGTTACCTTCCACAGATAATCCATTTATCTGTCTCGAAGGTAGTAATGAAACTATTTCTGGACTGCTGCAGGTACTATTTACAACTTTTATAGGACATTTTCTGAGATATTTAGTATTTGTTAGGTATATGTCTCACTTTTATCATCATCGATGTTCGGGACATGGTACAACATATGTGTGGAGTGGGTGAACTATGTGAGGAACTTACTACCTCCATCGCATTATTTCTACTAACTTAGAAAAAGTAATTATTCATAACATACAACTAGTATTAAAGTCTTAGAAAATAGTGATGATAGTTAGGATATTTTGAAAATAATTTAGTTCCGTAGTTGGAACAGAGTCAAATCGTTTAGTTTTTACCTGTCAGCAAATTTCATTTTACCCCTCATGGGGTCATTACTAGAACGGAGCTGGAGAGGGTAAAAACTGTAGGGGAAAACAGCGATTTGAATGTGTCCAACAAATAATTGATGATATAGGGTCCAAGTGCTACACTGAGATGAAAAGGTTAGTGCGAGATAGGGATTCGTGACAGGCAGCATCAAACCAGTCAGAAGGCTGATGACTAACAAAACTCCAATTGTTAAGGTGGCGGGGATAAAATACAGGATGAAGTATGAAGGATTAGTTACAGCTTGCACAAAAAACCAGGCTGCAGCTCTAAGAGTCGAAGAACATGAAAGGGAAGTAGTGGTTGCCAAGAAACTGAGACATTGTTGTAGCCTGTCCATGATGTTATTCAGTGTGTACATTGAAGAAACCGTAAATGAAAGGTCAAATCTGGGGAGGAACTAAATGTTTAGGGAAAAGAAGTAAAAGGTTTAAGGTTCGCTGGTGATGATGTAATTCCGCCAGAGGCAACAAATGGCTGGAAGGAGCAGATAGCCTTAATGGATAGTGCCTTGAAAAGAGATGGACTCTGCCAAATCTGAAACATGGATAGTGGAATGTAGTCGAAATACTTCGAACGATACGGAAGGAATTAACAAATGAGACACAAAAAAGGGAGAACTACAAAATAAATGGCGATGACCGAAGTAGAGTTGATACACAATACAGCGTTTATTTCAACATGTACCATTTTGGCATTCATGCGACGAATAAAAGAAATCCTACTTCTTTTTCCGCCGTGAAACAAATTTCGGAAGATCGAATTCACTATGTCAGACTTCTCTCTTTCATTTTCTGTTTCGGTGCCTGTTTGGTCACCGAGCGATTGAATAGACGATTTCGACCCGCTGACTGACCTTACATAACACCAACCACAGATCAATTTGTGAAATTTAATTCTGAAATTCTTTGATTTTATCTGCCAATGCTCTCCTCGCTATCGATTGCGCTCTATTCAGCCTCTCTTTTTGTACAAACTTTGATTTTCTCCAGTCCACGGAAGGGAACGTTGTGGTCTGGCGAATGTTTTTATGGCATTCCTAATTGATTTCGTTGTTCCGGAAAGCACACTGGGTCAAAAGAAGTACCCATCCATGCTTGCGGACCATGCCCGCAGCTACATGCGATGGCATCTACCAGATGTACGTGCGTGGTTCGGAGAGCACCATGATGAGTTTACTCTACTCGCCTGTCCACCGAACTCCTCGGATTTAAACCCTACCATGAATCTGTGGGTCAGACCACCTCGATCGAGCTGTGCGCGCCATGGCTAGCGCAGCTGGCCTCGGCTCTGGTGGCGCCATGACTCCATGTCCTTGTCGGTACTTTCCAGAACTCACTAACTCTCTTCCTGCACGTCTCGCTGTGGTCAGCGCTCCAAAATATGGATATTGGGCTTTTGACAACTGGTCGCATTGAAGTGACTCGACAGTGCACATTATATGTAAGCATAAACAAAAATTTCGGTAATTTCCTAGAATGATTGCCTATCGAAGCTGGAGTGGTCCAAACGATACGTATCGAACGAGCGATAGTAAATCGATCATGGAAGTCTCGTGTCGAGCGTTATGAGTATGTTTCAAGTTGTCACTACAGCAACGACAAAAGAAAAGCGTTAGAGAAGCACTTGTAAAACCAAAGGAGACGACTTACCTTACTCGCCGTCGGTGTTATCCTCTTGTGACAGTCCATCTGATGTTTAAGCTACAGGGGCAATTCCTTTTTTCCCGTAGCCCGGGTAAACTCTGCCAATATCGTGCAGGAATATCGGCAGTGTCGCATGCGTCGACTGTCCCCTGCAAACGCAAGTTGTGGATGTTTGGTACTGGAACAAGCACAATTCTTCCCTCTGTCCTGGACGCCGTTCTCTTTTTATGGTAGAACAGCCGTTCTATATTCTGGGTGTGGACACTGGCGTCATCCTAAGAGACGAACTCCACAGAGTGGTTCACGAATTCGTGGTCGAACTCTTTAGCTTTTAGAGTCTATTACGACTGAAACCCGTCTTTGATGACTTTTGTTCCAGGCAGTATGAAGTGTTTTAGGAGACCAACTAAAGTCACCTTGTCTCGGGACAATACCCTGACAACGGAACACTTGGGGGACTCTTATCCCACCGAAAACCCAGATATGATCTACATCACTTTTAGAAGGTCGTCCTCTCTGATTCTTTCGTCTAGCAATACGAGATTCTTCTACTTCTACTATTTTATTCGGTCCACCAATTGGCACACTGTCATTTGTCACTACCACGTACCAGACTTCTCGGCAAAACCCGAAATAGTCACACGCGGTATTTGCTGATAACACAGTTTCTGAGGCTGCGGCTTGCAACGTATAATCTCGAATCCAGCACGACACAAGAATTATGCTTGTCTTAATCGATAATTTGGAAGACTCAAACCACGTATTTTTCCTGATGCTGGTTCACTTTCCGCAAATTTCGCAGTGAAATTGCAACGGAATCTCAGTGTCGACACTCCTCTTACGAAGTTTCACGGACTTCGCAGCACCACAGTCAACACAGTCCCTCCTTTCCTCGTACGGTAGAAGTCCATATTTGCGGCAAAATGTCAAACATTTGTCTGTGCTTGATATGCATGGAATTAGACTTTTCCATGTCAGGCAATCCGCAGAAGAAACGTGAGAAGCAGCAGACATTTCACTCGCTATCAACAGAAACCGTGTGGGCTTCCCAATCAAATCACCAATAATTACGGTGGGAATGTATTGTACACGAACTGAAGAATCAACGGAAAACTGATAAAAATGACTGTGGTGTCACCGCCAGACACCACACTTGCTAGGTGTAAGCCTTTAAATCGGCCGCGGTCCGGTAGTATACGTCGGACCCGCGTGTCGCCACTATCAGTGATTGCAGACCGAGCGCCGCCACACGGCAGGTCTAGAGAGACTTCCTAGCACTCGCCCCAGTTGTACAGCCGACTTTGCTAGCGATGGTTCACTGACAAATTACGCTCTCATTTGCCGAGACGACAGTTAGCATAGCCTTCAGCTACGTCATTTGCTACGACCTAGCAAGGCGCCGTTACCAGTCACTATTGATGCTGTAAAACATGTACCGTCAAGAGCGATGTTCACCAATTATGGATTAAAGTTAAGTATTCCAGAAGCTACGTACATTTTTTACTAGTCTCATTTCCGTGTCCTGTTCCAGACCTCACGCCAGCCTGCGTGAGCTTAAACGCGTGCCTTTCGGCTTCCTCCTAGCGGGTTGGCTGTCTTGCCAATGCACAACAATGACGATCACAGATAATTGATCATAACGCGCGCCACGAGACTTCCATAATCGATTTACTATCGCACGTTCGACATGTATCGATTGGACTCCTTCAACTTCGATAGGCAACCATTCTTGGAAATTACCAAAATTTCAAATCACCTTCCATTCCAATGTGATATTCCGACAAAAATACAACTTAATGTAAAAAAGCCGTCTCAATATGTAGTAAATTCTTATAAAATATGTTACCTCTTATGATACATAGATGGGACGTAAGTTTCAAGACAACACGATGATACACTCATCTCGTTGAAAATTATTCACACGAGCGAATATAGACAGTATATCACATAGAAACTTCTTAGGAGAATGTATAGTTAGTAGTATTCTATTCTCTTATGATTAAAACATTTATAAAAGTCATGTTTCCCGAACACAGACAGCCGTAGGAGAAAATATAACTTGTATGCCGAAATTCTCCGAAGTACGAAACTACATTCCTGTAGGAGTTCATGCTATGCGTCTGTATAAAGATGAAGTCTATTTGATGCCTGAGGTTTAGGTGGCACGAACTGGCAAAACGCAGAAGCTTGTTGACATACCTTTAATCTGTTGTCGTTTCTCCGAGCGCTAGCGGCATGCCACTGTTTTCTTAAGATTTTCCCGAATAATGACGGAACCATCCATGTTGCTCCTTACTGGACTCGTCTCAAACTGTTGCTCAGCAACGGCGTGAACCACTGCTAAACAGCCCCGGATTGTTGAGAACTGCGTCACGTTGCAATAAGATGTGTTTACTAAGATAACATGCAGCCAAGGAAAAGTAGAGAAAACAACTTTTCCATCGGTCAAGAGAAGTATTTCGCTATGTTAAAGTCTTCAAATATTGTTAAGTTTTAATTATCAACGATTGGTATGGAAATCATTACAACGTGAAGATATCACTTTCCCCCTGAAGCTAGGTCAAAGATCAATCTGAAGTGCGATTTGAACATCAGTTACTATTACCTGTAGGCCGAGAGAGGGTAGATGTGAACATGTGTTTAGGCCAAATTTTAGTGGCGTGATTGGTGTATTCAGTGGTGTGCCAAAAACCAAATTGTCTCATATTTCTGTAGAGGCTATGTAGGTAATGTAGAAACAGACATATATTTCAAAACAGTTGAGAACATCTACGAACATTTTGGTCACTCCACGATGGCACAATTTAGAAACTTCCTCCACGAGTATTCCGTAGGTGACGCTAAGGACCATGAATCCAGCGCGTCGGACTTGCATGTATGACACCGACCATACGCTTATAGATAGTTGCATAGGCGTTATTGTGGGTCAAACATAATCCTTACTAGTAATTGTAAAGATCGAAGTGTAGGAATAGGGTTTAAAAACATAATCGAATCCTGCACTTTGTTACACGTTTAATATTCAACGAAATGCACTAGAAAGACTCAATATAGCACACGAGGCCTTGTAATTCAAGAGTCTAGGCGTTACAGCTGCTACAGTTTATAGTATTTCGCAGAGTATAGACAAAGATGTAGAAGCATGAGTTACGTAAAATATCAAAAAGCACGATGCCTAAATCTACGGACTTTCTTCGACACACAAATACGAGAAAAACTCATGCTTGTAGTACGTGAGTTAAGATAATCTTTTTATTGGCAGTTAATATTTTTATATCGGTACTGGAACATGTGTTCTTCTGTTAACTTATGTATTCGTTCTTCTTTTGACTTGCAATTTTGCTTCACTTTTTGTGACACTCTGTAATTAACTATAATTAGTAAGTGCTTTTGTTATTCCAAATGTAAGAAGATGGTCTTACTATTCAAACACACATTCTCAAACGATACACTTTGGCTTAGAATTTAACTGAAGTGTTTAAAGCTCGATCATAAAGTTTCCGTCTGCTGGCATTACAGCAGAGTGTATACAACACTGCGCAAGTCCAATGTGGATATACTGCATAATCGCCAACATATAGGCAGGAGGTAATTGTAGCTTTGGAACGGAAAATTTTTGGTACTCCCTTATACTGCGGGTAGTGTGCAACGCTTTGTATGTGCAATGATGTACGGACCAACAACCGTTTCTTGGATGGATAAAGTAGGGAAAAATGTTAAGATTTAATTTCGCGTTCCCACGGCATTTAAAATGAGATTCGTTATTTTTATAGTATTTATTACTTGTTTTACTTTTTGAATCAAGTGATAGGAGAGCAGCCAGTATTATTGGTAAAAGCAGTGAGTGTGTTTGAGTGGGAAGGAGCGGTCGGGCAGTTGGCTGTGAGAAGCGATGTGTGGGCAATGAATTTTTTGGGTTGACAGTAGGATTAGGGTGGGGCAGGCACTGGTATTCGAGGAAGGCGGCAGTGGGTCCTACTTTGAGTACTTTCCCTGGGGCCTACTCCTATTCACCTTACAAGAGTGGCTCTCATCTACACAGTACCCATAATCGAAGCCACAGCTGTACCCATTAGGAAAATGCAGCCTATATAAAAGAATCAAACAATTCCTTTCAATTAAATTTTCAAGTAACAGTGTTGGCAATAGAGAGACTACACACTGAAATTTCTTGAACGTAATACTAGGGCGAGGTTGCCACTAAACTGACCAGGAAAGCAATGGCTACTACTATTTCTTACTTTTCGCCTTACTATCAGATATATAATGCAACAAGTAATGAAAAGGAAAGGAGAAAAACAAGTGCTTTCAAAAGAAATATTGTCATGCCAGCTTCTTGGTCATAAAGGGGTTCATTACTGAAGACATATATTCTCTTAGTGCAAGCCCATTCAGGCAAGAGAAGGATGAGAGAAACAGAGAGTTACAAAGGGAAAGGTACAACGGATATTATGATGAACGCGGTGTCTAGTGTACCTCTACCTGACAACGATGGGTGTGATTCTGTCGACTTCTCTGTCCTCATCACCGTTAATGACGAAGAACTGGGCAATTATTAGAGAAAAATTGGATTATATAAAAATCAGGCTAAAGATCACGAATGGCAATGACCGTTAGACAGCAACGTAACTGTTACCTGTGATCTACAGTACATTTCTAAAGGACCTTAGCATGGTGCTAACATAATTAGATTATTTGTTTATTGCAGTATAGTATTTTGCCTGTAATTTAAACAGTTGCGGTTTTCGTTCTCGCACAAACCATTACTACTAACAACAGTTTTTCCTTATACATCTGTAACTTATCGTACAGTATACATTATTGCATTCTATACAACACTACATTCCCTCTCCACAGCTAATTCTGTTATTAATAGCAACTATACATACTACAATATATAACTATGTCTCCTACTATTATACTGAAATAACAGCAATTCTTTTCTGCCACATTTCGCAATGCACGCCACTGGTCCCAAGTCCGTAGGCATACAATGCCGGTTCCTTGGGAGCTACGGAAGACCTACGTCACCTGCCAGCGGTTCTAGGCGCTACAGTCTGAAACAGGGCTACCGCCACGGTCGCAGGTTAGAATCCTGCCTCGGGCATGGATGTGTGTGATGTCCTTAGGTTAGTTAGGTTGACCTCAGAAGTTAAGTCGCATAGTGCTCAGAGCCATTTGAACCATCTGAACCTACGTCACCACGGTTCTAGTTGCGTGAGTGGTAAGCCACTGCACACGGCTCCACTTCCTCTCACAGGCGAAACTCTCCATCTACCTTCCCCAACCAAACAGATTTAGTTTAAGATTGCCGAGTCAAGCATGAAAACAACGAGGTTTCCTGAACTTTGTAAAAAGAAGCAAAACAGAAACAGTGAAAGGTCCAAGGTCAAGATATGCAGCATAGAGCATAGTTGTGGAGTTAGGGCGTCGTGGTTATGTGGTCACGGCGTTGGACGGCGAAGGGGGAGATCTGTGATCAATTCTCGCTCGTCCCCCATTTTTTTCACAAAATTATGAACTTTCCGTCCAGTCATTGACGTGTCTTTTATCCTTCCGTTGTCTTGGAAATTATTATACTATACATTGGTTATATAATATGTCATGTGGTAAGAATTTATCACTGTCGCAAGTAAATGTTTTGTAGGCTTACAGTGAGAGCAGGCAAGATGCCTCATTGACCTTTCCCAGAAATGAAAGCAACAGATAAACCGGTTTGAACTACTTTACAACAAAAGAATACAAAAGTCAAAGCTTCCAAAACGGAACGCAAGAGTCATAACAAGTGGTACCTGTTTAGAACCAACAGAATGTGTGTTCGTCTGGAAGTCCCTTCCTTGCACCTCGCTGGTGAAAACGGACGTTACACCACGACACAGACTCAAAACTGAATACAGTGAACATACACATCAATAACCGAACGGACAGTTCATAATTTTGTGAAGAAAATGGCATGATAGGGATGTGAATCCGTGTCTACTCTTTCGCAATCCAACACCGTAACTACTTGATCACAACGCCGTCAAACGAAGGCAAACTCGATGCTACACATCTTGAACTTGGACAGTTCACTGTTTCTATTTTTCTTATTTTTTCACAGTTCAGTACACCTTCATGTGTTCATGCTTTATCTGTGTTCAGTTTCTGACGGGCTATGCACTGGGCCATCTTACGACTAAATCTGTGAAAGGGGGGGGGGGGGGGGGGGTGCAACGCGGAGATTCTCTCGTCAGTTGTAGCTGTCACGACCACCGTGCATGCTGTGATGGCTGTTAGTCTGACGCAAATCTCTGCTGCATTGCTTCTCGATGTTCTATCGCAACATCCTGTAGATGAGTAGAAGAGGGTTGGTTGATAAGGCAACGCGCTACCCAAACCTTTCTTGAATTAGTGTCGGCAGTACCGTCTGGAGTCTGCATTTCTGCCTTGCAACGCAGTATGTTCTTGACATCGAGTCTTCCACGACGATTCAGTTGCTGCTGATCAGTATCAACGACATAGGCGTACAGCGGACATCCACAGATAGTGGCACAATCAGAGGTCGGTTTCGGCTGATCCGATGGTGGGTAATGCGCATGACGCGTCAAGAAGTGCGGTCGTTAGGCCTCCTGAAATAGTCAGGTGCCTTATTCCCAGTCTTTGTTTTATACTGAGAGAAAACTACAAGTGAGCCTCGCTGTTTGGGATTAAGCCAGTAGTTTTTGCCACAGGTGGAGGGTATGAATATGAATTTGCTGTTTATTCGTGGTCTGCCTTCTTATTAAATTCTGCGTTTCATTATGCTGTTCTCCCTTCAGCAATACATCTCCGATGTTTTGTTGCACCTGGAGGTCGAGTGGACATATTCCAAGCATTATCTGCAACGCCTCAACCGACACAGTGGCAAAAGCTCCTGTCAACCTAAGGAGGATTCCACACTACACCATGTTAACTACCGGTGCTGGTTTGATGAGCAATCAGATTATGAAGAATCAGCACAGTGGTTGGGAGCAGATGGTTATGGTCGGTTAAATGACATAGCACATCTGCAAAATACCCCCCGCGATCAAGTGGCAAGACTAGTGTAACGAACCATCGACTCACAATTGCCCCAATCATCGGTTCCAGCTTTCACTGCCAGATACCCAAACAAACGACCACGCGCCAAGCAAACCACCAGATATGTTCGAGCCGGGGGCTTTACTCTGGCAGGGACCTTGCTGTTGGACCCCCTCCTCCCGCCACACCCGAGCATCCACTGGACAGCCGTTTGTCAACATCAGCACGCCACCCGTATGCGAGGTCTTGGGTTCGAGTCATCGTGCCACCCCGCCTCCACACTAAAGTCCTCACCGACACACCACAGGCTATGCTAAACACCGCCACACGCGCCTGCAGGAATACTGCCATAGCCTCGGCTGCCTTGTCACTGGCATATCGCGAGCGGCATTCAAGTTCTTATCCCACCACTGTCCGGCCTGGAAAGTCATTGACTGGAGTGGAATTCAGTGATGAGTCAAGTTTCGAATTCAGCCCTATGTCTTCGTGCATTTCAGTAAGATAATGCCTGGCCGCACTCAGTGAGAGTTTCTCCTGATTGTCTTCGTGCCGCCAAACCCTACCTTGGCCAGCAGCGTCGCCGGAACTGTCTCCAACTCAGGACGTTTGGAGCATTATGGACAGTGCCCTACAACCAACTCTAAATTCGGCGACCTGACGCGCCAGTCGGACAAAATTTGGCACGATATCTTTCAGGACTACATCCAACAACTATATATCATTGTCAAGCCAGATAACAGCTTGCATAATGGTGACTTGCTTAGTTTCTAAAATTTTTTCTCTTGAATAGATCATCTAATTTTTCTGAAATTGCAGTCATTTGTTTCTCTGTAGATGTACATCACGCCTACTGATTTCCGTCCCATTAGGATAATTCCTTCGTGGCGCATCGGTTCGTTTTGTCTTAGAGTGTAGATGAGACTCACAACTGTGTCATAGGGTCTGGGTTTTTGTGCTCCCATCATACAACACTGACTCAAAACAGAGTAGTTGAGCATTGAGATAACACGAAGGTGAGAGACGCGTCGTTCGCCGTGATCTCGTCACTACATCACTCCCAGTCCCTAGGCGTTCAGTCGGCGTCGTAGCTGACAATCTACCTTAGGTAACTAATCGAATCATTGTAAGGAATAGTTGGAGTCATATTGGAAGAACGAATCAGTTCTCAGGAAAATGTGACAAGGAGAATGTGTTACTGGCGCAACAGGAGTTGAAATATATTTGTACAGATTGAAGCTGGTAGACTGCGTGTGGGTAAATGAATATTTCTGTGATATCGCACAATAAGTTGAATAGGTCCCAGTGACAAGGCAGCCGAGGCTATGGCAGTATTCCTACAGGCGCGTGTGGCGGTGTTTAGCATAGCCTGCGGTGAGTCGGTGAAGACTGTACTGTGGAGGCGGGGTGGCACGATGACTCGAACCCAAGACCTCAGCATACGGGTGGCGTGCTGATGTTGACAAACGGCTGTCCAGTGGATACTCGGGTGTGGTGGGTGGAGGGGGAGATGGGGTCCAACAGCAAGGTGGAGTTTTAAAATTTGAGCACCAGTTCTCCAGGCGTTATGATCAGAAATGTGACTGTAGTGATGTTACCACATACTACTTTTGTAAATAACTTATGTTTAATTTTTTACTGCCTAATTATACTGTGTCGGAAGACTATGCTTGTGAAGGTGGGTGATATAGCGATGAAGATAGTTTACGATTCGAGGAGTGTAAACTGCGTAAACGAGACAGTGAGTGATTCTTTAATTTTCTGTGGCTCAAATGGCTCTGAGCACTATGGGACTCAACTGCTGTAGTCATCAGTCCCCTAGAACTTAGAACTACTTAAACCTAACTAACCTAAGGACATCACACACATCCATGCCCGAGGCAGGATTCGAACCTGTGACCGCAGCAGTCGCACGGTTCCGGACTGTGCGCCTACAACCGCGAGACCACCGCGGCCGGCTAATTTTCTGTAACTTTATACAAGTCAACCGAGAGTGCTTGGTTGTTGAGACTGCATAATTGTTTAAAATTACCCGTAACCACAAAAGCCTAACTCTACAAAATGTTATAACACAGCTGGAGAATGGACAGATTTATTTCTCATGGGCTAGCTTTGGCTGGTGACTCAGAGAGACGGCCTAGAGAGAGCTACATGAAACATTGAATGGGTTACATTAATGTTGACACAAATGTGAATAGTGTGGACAAAAGTAATCACTGGAGACAAAGTATAGCAATACATATCCGCTATCCTAGTGTCTGTTCGCACGACTTGTGTACAGAACTAGCAAGTGACTTGGACTATACCAACTAACGTCATTCCTAATTGTATGTGAGTACCTTTTCAAGCAATTGAAAAAAAAACCATAGGTTCAAGGAAGGCAACTGCGAGGAAACCATGGATAACACACGAAATATTTCAGTACATCGGCAAAAGAAGGAAGTATAAAAATGTTCAGTGAAATTTAGGAATACAGAAATACAAGTCATTTAGCAACGAAATAACTAGAAAGTCTAGAGAAGCTAAGGCAAATGGTTGCATGAAAAATGTGAAGCAATCGAAATAGAAATGATTGTCGGAAGGACGGACTCATCATTTAGAAAAATCAGAACGGTCTCCGGTGGAATTGAAAACAAGGGCGGTAACATGAAGAGTGCAATAAGAATTGCACTATTAAATTCAGAGGAGAGAGTGGATGGAAAGAAAGGGAACATTTAAAGCCTCTATGAGAGGGAAGACTTTCCTGATGACCTTGTAGCAAAAGAAACCGGAGTTGGCAGGGAAGGGACAGCGGATCCAATATTAGAAGCAAAATTTGAAAGAGCTTTGGAAGACATATGGTCAAATAATGCAGAAGTAATAGATAATATTGTAATAGAATTTCTAAAATCATGGGGGGAGTGGCAACAGAACGACTATTCACGATGTATTTGGAATGTACGAGACTGGCGATATACCATCTGATTTTCGAGAGAAAAACCTCCACACAATTCAGAACATTGAAAGAGCGGGTAAGTGCGAGAATTATCGCACAGTCGGTTTAACAGCTAATGCAACCCAAGATGCTGACCAGAGTAATATAAAGAATCATGGAATAGGGAATTGACGATCTGGTAGAGGACGATCAGTTTGTCATTAGAAAAGATAAAGGCACCACATACGTAATTCTGACGTTGCGGCTGATAATGGAAGCAAGAAGAAGAAAAATTGAGACACGTTCATCGGATTTGTTGACCTGAAATAAACGGTTGACTTTGTAAATTGGTGCAAAATGTTCGAAATTCTGAGAAAATATGGTAAGTTTTAGGGCAATACGGGTAATGTACAACGTGTATAGGAGCCAAGAGGAAACAGTAAGAGTGGAGGGCCGAGATCGAAGTCCTGGTATTTAGAAGGGTGTAAGGCAGGGATGTAATCTTTCGCCCCTACTGTTCAGCATACATACCGAAGAAGCAGTTAGGGAAACAGAAGTAAGTTTTAAGAGTAGGACTAAAATTAAGGGTGAAAGTATATCAAGGAGATTCGCTGATGGTATTGTTATACTGAGTGAAAATGAAGAAGAAATACAGGATATGTTGTGTGGAATCAACAGTCTAACGGGTGCGAAAGCAATGAGAAGTCGCAGAAACGAGAACAGGGAGAAACTTATCTTCAGAACTGAGGATCAGGAAGTAATCGAAGTTAAGGAATCCTGCTACCTAGGCAGCAAAATCATCCGTGACGAACAGAGCAAGGAGGAAATAAAAAACAGGCTAGGACTAGCAAAAAGGGAGTTCCTGGTCAAGAGAAGCCTGTCAGTAACAAAGACAGGTCTTACACAAAGAAATTTCTGAAAATGTACGTTTCGAGCACAGCATTGCTGTGAGACATGGACTGTGGAAAAACCGGAACAGAAGAGTATCGAACGAAGCCCTTGAGATGTGGTGCTGCAGAAAAGTATTGAAAATTAGGTAGACTGATAAGGTAAGAACGGGGAAGTTCCCCGGAGAATCGGCTGGAAAGAAATATGTTGAAAACATTGACAAGAAGACGAAACAGGATGATAGGACATCTGTCAAGACACCAAGGAATAACTTCCACGGTACTAGAGGGAGCTGTAGAGGGTAAAAACTATAGTGGAAGATAGAGATTGGATACCCCCGGCAAATATAGGAGGACGTGTGTTGCAATTGCTACTCTGTGATGAAAATGTTGGTGGTGCACAGGGGAGGAATTCTTGGCGGATCGCATCAAACCCGTCAGAAGACGGATGACTCAAAAAAACTTGTCCTTGGTAGCGTTCGTCTAAGTAATTCGGGGACCAAATTTACGGGAATGACATCAACGAAACAATGACGGTAGGTATTTCATGCCTTAGATTCAAGGTAATGTACCTGTATTAATAGCAGCAATATTAACATTAGTATTAAAGAAACAAACAAATAAATCACACAGGTGAGTTTCAAGTCTCACGTTCCAGAACAGATTATGATTTCTCACTGGAATTATGAACTATTTCCTACTGATTATAAAACTTATCTAGAGTTCCAATCATCATGATCTCGATAAAGTTAAAAGATGAAACAATTCGAGTTGTGCCTCGTTCCTACTATCATCACCAATTTTAGTCTCATCAGCAGCAGCAATTTGGCATTCACTGCTGGATAAAGTTCATTCTATACTATTGCGTTCTAAACGAATTCCAGCTCTAAACATCAATCTCTCCGGCAAATTTTGTAATGCCACCTCCTCACCATCCATCAACTCGTCATCTATATCTTTCATTGCCTTTTACAATCCAATAAAGACTTCCGTGAGACATCTACCATCCATTAATATCTGTACATGCCACGCCCACGTTTTACTTGCGTTACTGTGTCTATTGCGTTCTTCACATTACCTTTGATAAGTGTGGCAAAAAAATGGAACTGCCTACTTTTGTAAGTGTATTAACGACATTCTGGTTTTACTTGCTGCTACGTAAGTCAAATGGAAGACACGCTCTTGGGAATTGAATATTTTAAATTGTTGTATTAAAAAGGAAATGGAGGAGAACAGAAATATCAGCTTCTTAGGCATTGAGATAAGAACATTGCTTCAGCTTTCGTAAAGCTATCACAACAGATGTGATAACACAAAACGTATCATGTAATCTCTAAGCACAGAAGAATGCATACTTTCACGCAAATTCAAATCTTATGGTGAGCTTACTCCTGTTGAATGAAGATGTCGAAGATCAGTTACCCTGCAAAATATACACTCCTGGAAATGGAAAAAAGAACACATTGACACCGGTGTGTCAGACCCACCATACTTGCTCCGGACATTGCGAGAGGGCTGTACAAGCAATGATCACACGCACGGCACAGCGGACACACCAGGAACCGCGGTGTTGGCCGTCGAATGGCGCTAGCTGCGCAGCATTTGTGCACCGCCGCCGTCAGTGTCAGCCAGTTTGCCGTGGCATACGGAGCTCCATCGCAGTCTTTAACACTGGTAACATGCCGCGACAGCGTGGACGTGAACCGTATGTGCAGTTGACGGACTTTGAGCGAGGGCGTATAGTGGGCATGCGGGAGGCCGGGTGGATGTACCGCCGAATTGCTCAACACGTGGGGCGTGAGGTCTCCACAGTACATCGATGTTGTCGCCAGTGGTCGGCGGAAGGTGCACGTGCCCGTCGACCTGGGACCGGACCGCAGCGACGCACGGATGCACGCCAAGACCGTAGGATCCTACGCAGTGCCGTAGGGGACCGCACCGCCACTTCCCAGCAAATTAGGGACACTGTTGCTCCTGGGGTATCGGCGTGGACCATTCGCAACCGTCTCCATGAAGCTGGGCTACGGTCCCGCACACCGTTAGGCCGTCTTCCGCTCACGCCCCAACATCGTGCAGCCCGCCTCCAGTGGTGTCGCGACAGGCGTGAATGGAGGGACGAATGGAGACGTGTCGTCTTCAGCGATGAGAGTCGCTTCTGCCTTGGTGCCAATGATGGTCGTATGCGTGTTTGGCGCCGTGCAGGTGAGCGCCACAATCAGGACTGCATACGACCGAGGCACACAGGGCCAACACCCGGCATCATGGTGTGGGGAGCGATCTCCTACACTGGCCGTACACCACTGGTGATCGTCGAGGGGACACTGAATAGTGCACGGTACATCCAAACCGTCATCGAACCCATCGTTCTACCATTCCTAGACCGGCAAGGGAACTTGCTGTTCCAACAGGACAATGCACGTCCGCATGTATCCCTTGCCACCCAACGTGCTCTAGATGGTGTAAGTCAACTACCCTGGCCAGCAAGATCTCCGGATCTGTCCCCCATTGAGCATGTTTGGGACTGGATGAAGCGTCGTCTCACGCGGTCTGCACGTCCAGCACGAACGCTGGTCCAACTGAGGCGCCAGGTGGAAATGGCATGGCAAGCCGTTCCACAGGACTACATCCAGCATCTCTACGATCGTCTCCATGGGAGAATAGCAGCCTGCATTGCTGCGAAAGGTGGATATACACTGTACTAGTGCCGACATTGTGCATGCTCTGTTGCCTGTGTCTATGTGCCTGTGGTTCTGTCAGTGTGATCATGTGATGTATCTGACCCCAGGAATGTGTCAATAAAGTTTCCCCTTCCTGGTACAATGAATTCACGGTGTTCTTATTTCAATTTCCAGGAGTGTATATGGTCAGGCGATACAATATAAAGTTACAACTCATGGCATGACCTATATGGCTTCTACATTAGATTACATACCACTACTTTCTAGTCTCGATGCATGTCATTTCACTGATGTTCGGGCGTCTGTCATAGTTCTTTGAATACTATTGTACAAAGAAGGTAGGCTATGTGGAGAACACATCGATTGGTTGTATGGCGCCCTCTATATGAACTACGCAATATGTAACATACAAAGGAAAGTAGAAAAGAAAAACTTCAAATTTGTATGGGAATTACATAAAATAAAATATAAGTAATATACATTACATTGCTGTCAGACTTATTTTCACAGTTGCAAATAAACATAGAAAATTAAGAAAATTTCCAGGTTCGCTTCTTGTGAGTAAGTTTTTTTTATTCTTATGCAACGTCAGATGGGTAAAACCTTTTTTAACATTTATTTACAGGACACCAGAAGGTACATGCTTTAAAAAAGCATTTTTTAGCATTGATAATGGCTAGGCACTAGCCGAAATCGGGATTTGGCAACTAAAACATGCAAAAAAAGACGACTTGCAACGTCCCGTTTGAAAATTAAGAATGGCAGTGCTGGAGAAAGTCTTACATTATTTGATTTTCAAACAGCTGAGCAAAACTGAACGTACTCATACATTTCTCTCTTTACCAAGCTGATCATCTCTAGACTGACAAAATAATGTCCCTGACTAACAATAACCTATACCTTTCTTGAATCACTTACCTCACAAAAAACTTCGTTACCCGAAGTACTGCAATACAGCGAGCGCCAATACTGCCAGCTAAATAAAAGAGTCTAAGTACTGAAGGCACTAACTACTGATAGGCATAGTTAGCAAATAAAAGATTTTGATAGAGAACAAACAATGCATTTACCTTAATAGTGTTCACAAGTCATCAATGTATATATCAATTCATGACATCCATATTTACAAATTTCCTCTTTTTGGCGGACACACGGCCAGATCGTCCGCTTATAGTAACCTCTCAAAACTCTGGCATCTCTCTCCCCAGATCCACCACTGCTGACGGCTCGCCTCCAACTGCCTAACGCTATTCGCTGTTGACATCCAACTGCCCAACACTACACAAGCGAATATTCCAACAATGAGTCCAGTCAGTCACAGACTGCACACAGCGCAGTCAGCGAGTTTCATACAGAGCACTACATGGCGTTACCAACATAAGAACCTACACAAGCTACTTACAGACTGAATAAATATGTTCCAAAAAGATTCTTTACACGGTAGACAAAGTAGTTGACGTAGACAGTCAGCGTCTCTCATTACTCCCTCTCTCGTTTTAAATAGTTTCGCACAATTATTTCCGTTTTCTAGAGTTCAAAACATAGTCCACCAATTGTTTTACTAGTCAATCCCTATCTGACAGAAAAATATTTTGTTTAAAATATGTAGATAAGTAGGTAAGGAAATGCCCAGTATACAGGATACAGCAGAAAGAAAAAAGAAAAAAAAACAGTCAGCGATCGCAGTAATATAGCACAATACTGATACCAAAATTTTCCTCTGTTATGCAGATAAGGTGGAGAAACATATTCCGTCTAAGCCGGGAGAAACACAGATTGAAATAAATATTAACCTTACAGTTCTGGAGAAAAAAAGCCAACACAGTCGTATCATCAAAGAAATTTATGCCAAACGACTAGTTTCGGTGCAACATTTACGCTATCTTCCAATTCACTATAAACCAAAACAGTACTTTCAGTCCTTGGCCCATGTATCGTAGAACCCACATGATACTAGTTGTTGTGGACTGCATACATCAAGAGCGTACTAGTTAAAATGTTGCGTCTGTTAGGCAGTCAAGGTGGAATGACAAGTAATCCACTTCAGAAAGCATTAATTAAAAATGCGGGTCTGTTAGGCAGACAAACTGAAAATATAGTCAATGTTTTTTGTTTTCAACTGAAGGAGAAGGGAGGGCAATGTTATATTTCACACGCATATATTCCGTCAGAAACACAAACAGAGACACACATAAAGAATGGGGGCTTCGGAAGGTTTGCCTGTCGAGAGGTGTCACCAAGTGTGGTAGCGGAAAAGTATGACTTCTCGTAGGCCGTTGAAGGACTAGTTGACGACGATAAGAATGTCGGAAGTAGAGATCAGCTAAGCAGGACTATGACGTGGAATCCAAATGACCTGGGACTGTAGACATGAGGGGTCACTGCCCTTAAGTAAAGTTCAGCTTTGGGGCTTCCAAAACCGTGCATCAAAAGGATCATCCCCTAACCGTGACCGGTGTTGTCTCATCTTCCTGCGTCTCATCTCAATAGTAAGTGACGTCAGTACTAGCTGCTGCACCCTTGTAGGACTATGCTTCCATGCTTTAATCCAAATTACACATATATGATCAAGATTTAACTTAGACATACTGATATAACGAGTACTTAGTGTATTTTTCAGATAACATTAAAGTTTTGCTTACTAAAATTTCACGTGGTATAAACAATAGTCTGCCATAATACTAAATTTATGATCACCTGGTCTCTTATTTGAGATTACACATTGATCATCACGTTTAAGGTATGGACCTAGAACGAATACACTTGCGTTGGAAGGTGTATGCTCCTGAGCTTGATTATCAAGAGTAAATCTTCCATTATTGTTCAGTTTAGAGGTGTTTGCATACTCGTTCCAAACTTTAACTACATTGATGGTCGTTCCAGATTGCTAAACACAAATTAAAATTTGCTATCACGGAATACAGCGCGTCATTTAAATTGTTGCTCGTATTTAACGCCGGATGTGGAAATATCATAGGAAATTCTAATATCCTAAACATGCTAATAGGTGGCAGTGGTGCGCACGTAAACACGGCGAATACGTATTAATAGCTCGTAAGGCGTAAGGCAATTAAAAGCTGTTCATCGCTCAACGTTCTGGCGGTTAGTTCGTTCAGTATGCTAGTATTACGTAAATCGTTCATGAACTCAAATAGAATTCCCTGAAGCGGAAAAGACTTCCTTATCGCCGAACGCTATTGAGAGATATCGGAGAAAAGTTTGCAGGACAGCCTGTAGAACGATTCAACCGGCAGCAACGTGTATCTTGATTAAGAACTACGAAGTGAAGATAACGGAAATACGCCTCAATCGTTTTGGCCTCGCTCCATTTGCGAGTAAAAGAGAAAAGGGAATGAGTAGCAATTAGTATAAAATACCTTCCTCAGTGCACCGTATTGTGGGTTGCGGAGTATATATGTAGGTACAGATGTAGTGTAATTGCGCGATGCATGTCTATAACGTGCATGCCCCAATTTTAAGCACTAACTAATTTGTGCATATGGCACGCGACACTCCAGTAGCGGCCACACTGTACTACTCTTTCTTATTTACTGTCCCCTACGTACTGGAGGCTGTACTGATGGTACTGATGGAAGGGTGGATGAGTGGGGGTGGGGGGGGGAGGTGGCAGGAGGCGTGGAGTCCCGTGTTTCTGGTGTTTATTAGTAAGGAGCACAGCGTTGTATGTATTGTATGGTAGTGAAACAAGGACTTTGGGGAAACCGGAACAAAAGAAAATCGAACCATTTGAGATGTGGTGCTACAGACTAATGTTGAAAATTAGGTGGACTGATAAGGTAAGAAATGAGGAGGTTCTGCGCAGAATGGGAGAGGAAAGGCATATGTGGAAAAGACTGACAAGGAGAAATGACAGGATGATAGGACATCTGTTAGAACGTCAGGGAATGACTTCCATGGTATTAGAGGGAGCTGTGGAAGGCAAAAACTGTAGAGGAATACAGAGATTGGAATTCATCTGTCAGATAATTGAGGACGTAGGTTGCAAGTGCCACTCTGAGATGAACGCGTTGGCACAGGAGAGGAATTCGTGGTGTGCCGCATCAAACCAGACAGAAGATTGATGACTCAGACAAAAGAAATTAATAAGTAGGGGCAGGAATGGACTCGGGTGTCCCCAAGCGATGCTTGACGCTAGCGCACTGTGGAATGGATGAGCAGACAAATTTGGACGGCTATTGCACTTGTTCGTGTTGACAGACACTATTGAGAATAACTTTGGATACCATTTAAACAAATTGAGTTAGATGTTACATGGTATGTTAAACCTTAAAACCTAACCTCTAGTAAGAAGTATTTGTTGGAAAAATGCTGAGATAGGTCAGTTAGTTGGTTTATACAAATGCTTTTACATCAAGGAATGCGCCTCCAGACACTTATACTGAGCTTGTTATCATATTAACGGAGGCATAAGTCGCATTGCGGCAGTGCTTCGAGCGTTGAACAGCTGGGACGCTTTACTAACTGTACGCAGAAATCTGGCCGCAGAGTACAGAAATACAGCGTGTCGGCACGAACTTGTCTTCTGCATCTTCCGATCTTTTTAGTTATGCAAAACATACCGATTGATCTGTGCGTGTTTAGGAATTACCTGTTACAGGTAATAAACCGTAGGTAATAGCGTATTCAATGTCCTGTTGAATCGAAGTGAATCGAAGGGAAACGCAATATAACGTCCTGTTTGTAGTGATTTGACAGAGCTCTGTCAGATCCCATTTTTCTTTTCTCATCTGTCCATTAGCTTTTGTCACTTGCTAAATGTTTGTAAATGTAACCAGTCTCCCAGAAAGAAGTGTGCCATTGTATTATTTAGGCTAACACGCTTGATAAATGATGATTTGGGTGTGGACTCCTCAGGCTTTTCCTAATGCAACTAATAGGAAAATTCAAACCGACAACAAACGACAAAGAGGTCGGTTAATAAAAGAAACATGGGAAGATGCTGGCATATGTTTCACTGCGCTCCCTCTGACCAACACTTGCTCTTGCTGCGATTAAAAGTCGGCTAACAAGTTTCTACCAGTAATTTCAGTGTGAGGCTAAGCAGAGCAACAGCATCGCAGTCGTTCTCGTAAGTAGCTCTTTTTAATACAATCTGTACAGGTAATGTGATATTCCTCTTCAGACGTCAAGGAACAAACAAATCAGATCTTATGTAAATAACAGTTTTTGGTTTTTAAGACTATAGGACATATTTTTTATTTGGTGTTAATCGTTCATGCACAAACATTTGGCGACCCTTTTATTGAATCATTAGCAGAATCAAGCAGCAGAATACATAGCCCTACATAGTAGTAGATCACTTTCAACGTGTCTCAAGGGCTCTGTTTGCCAGCGTAAATGGTAGTATGTAATGGACCACTTCAGGCAACAAGTATGTAAAAACGCATTGCGTTTACGACTGTGATGTAGGCGCCCTTGAACTTTTTAGTGTCAGTTCGAACTTATTAAGTTTTTGCTCTGTTTACATTTAATATTTATCAGTAGTGTCATATCTGATCAGACAACATGTGCTATAGAGGTTGAAAAATCAGCCAACCAGTAGCAAACGACTAACTGGTTGGCTGATTTTTCAAACTCTTCGGATTTACGCATTTGCAGTTTCGCAGCCATGTTCAAGATTTTGAAACATGTGCCATATTCAGAGAGTGTCACATTATTCACAACACTGAATTCTACGAATCATCGTCATCATCTAATAAAACCTAGGACTTGTCAGTGCCACCACACTTGCCTCTTCTTTTCTGAGCGTTTCAATTCAACGTGTTGTTTGAATGTAAGCCCATTTCTTCCGCACTCTTCCTCTTCCTTTCTTCGTAAAGACCTTTCCTTCTAATATGGTGGTCAATGATGCATTGTAATGCATCGTGTGGTCAATGAGCTTTATTTCCTCTTATTTGTGGAGCTGATCCACTAATTCGACATTTTCTGCCTCCAACTTATTTTGGGCATCCATCTTCAAGCCTACACCGTCATTGCTTATACATGGTGTATCGTTAGGACCTATGTTCATTTGTAATACTTTGTTGTTTGTTTGTTGTTGTGGTCCTCAGTCCAGAGACTTGTTTGATGCAGCTCTCGATCCTACTCTATCCCGTGCAAGCCTCTTCATCTCTGAATACCTACTGGAACCTAAATCCTTCTGAATCTGCTTAGTATATTCATCTCTTGGTCTCCCTCTGCGATTTTTACCCTCTGCGCTTCCCTCCGATACTAAATTTGTGATCCCTTGATGCCTCAGAGCGTGTCTTACCAACCGACCCCTACTCCTAGTCACGTTGTGCCACAAATTCCTCTTCTACCCAGCTCTACCCAGTACCTCCTCATTGGTAACGTGATCTACCTATCTAATCTTCAGCATTCTTCAGTAGCACCACATTTCGAAAGTTTCTGTTCTCTTCTTCTATACACTGTTTAACGTCCATGTTTCAATTCCATACATGGCTACACTCCATACACATACTTCCATAGAAGACTTCCTAACACTTCAATCTAAACTGGATGTTAACAAATTTCTCTTCTTCAAAAACGCCTTCCTTGCCATTACCAATCCACATTTTATATCTTCTCTACTTCGACCATCATTAGTTATTTTGCTCCCCAAATAGCAATATTCTGCACAGTAAGCAATATACACTGAAGAACCAAAGAAACTGGTACACTTTCCTAATATCGTGTGGATCCCCCGTGAGCACCCAAAAGTACAGCGACGCGACGTGGCAAGGACTCCACGTCCATAAATCCGTAGAAGTACGAAGGGTTCGGAGTTCTCTTCTGAACAGCAAGTTGCAACGCATCCCACGTATAATGTTCATGTTTGGGGAATTTATGGTCAGTATAGCCTCACATGCTCCAACATTTCTATGGAATCCAAGCTGATCTTCCCCGTGGTCTGCTTCCGCCAGTTTTCCCATTCGTCTGTAATGAATTCGCGTTAGTTTTTTGCACCTGTGACTTATTAAACTGACAGTTCGGTAATTTTGACATCTGTCAACACCTGCTTTCTTTCGGATTGGAATTATTATATTCTTCTTGAAGTCTGTGGTATTTCGCCTGTCGCATACATCTTGACACCAGATGGTAGAGTTTTGTCAGGCCTTTCTCTCCCAAGGCTATCAAGAGTTCTAATGGAATGTTGTCTACTCCTGGGGCCTTGTTTCGGCTTAGGTCTTTCAGCTCTCTGTCTAACTCTTCACGCAGTATCATATCACCCATTTCATTTTCATCTACACCCTCTTCCATTTCCATAACATTGTTCTCAAGTACATCGCCCTTGTATAGACCCTCTGTATACTCCTCCCACATTTCAGATTTCCATTCTTTGCTTAGAACTGGTTCTCCATCTGAGCTCTTGATATGCGTACGGGTGGTTCTCTTTTATTTTCCTGTAGGCGGCGTCTATCTTACCCCTACTGATATAGGCCTCTACATCCTTACATTTGTCCTCTAACGATTCCACCGAGCGAGGTGGCGCAGTGGTTAGCACACTGGACTCGCATTCGGGAGGACGACGGTTCAATCCCTTCTCCGGCCATCCTGATTTAGGTTTTCCGTGATTTCCCTAAATCGTTTCAGGCAAATGCCGGGATGGTTCCTTTGAAAGGGCACGGCCGATTTCCTTCCCAATCCTTCCTTAACCCGAGCTTACGCTCCGTCTCTAATGACCTCGTTGTCGGCGGGACGTTGAACACTAACCACCACCACTACCACCATCTAACGATTCCTATTTAGCCATTTGGCATCTCCTGTCGATCTCAGTTTTTAGAGGTTTGAATTCCTTTTTGCCTGTTTCATGTAATGCGTTTTTATATTTTCTCCTTTCATCAATTAAATTCAATATCTCTTGTGTTACCCAAGGATTTCTACTAGTCCTCTTCTCTGTACCTACTTGATCCTATGTTGCCTTCATTATTTCATCTCTCAAAGCTACCCTGCTTTTCAGATGTTGTTTCCTGTTACTGAATGCCTGTTTAGTGAGGGCAAATCTCCTTCTGATTTCCGTCGTGCACTTGTTGCTTTGAGTGGCAGTAATTTTTAAGTAGCAGAACCGTCGCATTATCTATTTAAACCTTTCCATAATACAGTATCTAATTTAGTTTTGTCGTCTGTATCTCATGATGTCCTCTTGCACGTCAGAAAATGTATTACAAAAAATAAGTGCCATAATCTAGAACAAATGTTCTGATATGCTAGCGAATATTACGAGTAACACGAGATGTTTGAAATGATATCAATAAATAAGTCGCAAATGGGGATAGAGCCACGTGCACTAGCCTAAAATCTATTTACCTTTTCAGTTTATTCCCGTAGTATACTTAAATACTCGTCCCATCGTTTGACAAGGCGTTAAAAGTTTGATCATAGAATTCACGTGGTAGCATAGGCATCTAACGAGTGTCCTCTCTGGATAAAACAAGTGTTCGGCTCCTGAAATTGCTACAACCCACAAGACCGATGCGTCCTGGGGGTAGCGTTATAGCCCCAGACGTGGAAACCTGTGCCATCAAAGGATAAATAGGACGGCCATTACGTTCATTGTCCTTTGCCGAATTCCTGTATCCAACTGAACACAATTTTCCATGAAATACAATTCTCACCACATACGGATAAATTGTTCCGTGGAAGGGCTCTGCGGGACGTCCCTCCCCTCACAAAATTCGCGTTGTTCTAGTCAGGTACACACTCTTAGCGCACCTGCCATCTTTTTCCAATTACAGATCATTAACCACTGACCTCGGAATACTGAGTATCGACTACTTTCCACGAGACATGTCGCCACCTTCTAGACAAGTATACATGCAAACTTTAAAACGATATACGATATTATGGTGTTTGCGACTTATTTATTGACTGATTTACGTAAAAAAGAATGATCACTGGCTTAAAACAATCCATCTCGTTACTGTCCATAAATGCGGAACGTAATACACTGATGTGAGTGCTGAATCATAACTTATTGGGTTAGCGCATAAGTTCGTAGCGTTTTTCCATAAGTTTAATAAACACAACGGATACTCACAACTGAGACTTTGGCCATCAACAATAAATTCTCCTTCACTGTTTACAACAGTCTACCAACGCTGGGGTAACGTTTTGATTCCGTGACTGTATAGATCGCGTGGATTTGTGGCTAAGAACTCGTCAAACCATGTTCTGAGCGCATTTTCATCTGAAGAGGGAGTTCGTTGAACGTTATTCGATAGAGAGTGGAAAATCAGAAAATATGAGGGTGCAAGATCAACTCAACTCCCTTAAAGTGTTTTTTGTCAGTCAATCAGAGTGCGGGCGGGAGTTATCGTGGGGCAATATCACGCAGGCCGGAGTGGCCGTGCGGTTCTAGGCGCTACAGTCTGGAACCGGGCGGCCGCTACGGTCGCAAGTTCGAATCCTGCCTCGGGAATGGATGTGTGTGATGTCCTTAGGTTGGTTAGGTTTAATTAGTTCTAAGTTATAGGCGACTGATGACCTCAGAAGTTAAGTCGCATAGTGCTCAGCGCCAAGCAATATCACTTCGCGCAGTCCAGTTGGCCGTTGTCCTTGGATTGCATCAGCAAGATGTCTCAGTTTTCGTCACTGAATGTCAGCGGTGGTGGTTACACCTTTCGGATGCAATTCGTAGTACACCACATAGTCAGTGTTCCACCAGATGCGAGCAGCTCTTTGTAAACAACATTTCGCTCAAACATTTCTTTCTTTCCCTTGTGTTAGCATAAAGATACCATATCTGACAACAGTAATTATATAGGATAGTAATAGTAGGCGCAGTTCACGATCCAATTGATGAGAAGCAAGCTGAGCTGCACGTACGGCTACCCACTGTTACCTGTGATTTTAGTTTAGAGCATGCGGTACCCATACTCTCGATTTTTTAATCTTCCTCATTGCATGCAAATGTCACGCGATGGTGGAATTATCACAGTTCATCACATTTGACCGTTCTGTGATGTGGATCATAGTGGATTGATGCGTTTAAACGACCTTCATCAAACCCCGAAGGTTTTCCTGGACGTGGACGGTCACTATTGTCAAATTTATCCTCCTTAAAACGAAAAAGCTAATTTCTTGCCGTGTTCTCTCCAGTGGCGTTCTCCCTATAAACGGTGCAAATGTTTCTCGTTACCTGTGCTGCTGTCACCCTTCACTGAACTGAAACAGAAGGATACGTCGGGAATGGCTCTGAGCACTATGGGACTTAACATCTATGGTCATCAGTCCCCTAGAACTTAGAACTACTTATACCTAACTAACCTAAGGACATCACACAACACCCAGCCATCACGAGGCAGAGAAAATCCCTGACCCCGCCGGGAATCGAACCCGGGAACCCGGGCGTGGGAAGCGAGAACGCTACCGCACGACCACGAGATGCGACGTCGGGAATGCTCCGATTTCTCCACTATTTATTTATTTATCGTATGGCTTTGCCAGCGCAAGTGCGGTATTGACATCGTAAATTAACATAACATAACATAACATATAAATACATATATACATATAAACACATACATAATAATATAAACAAAACAAACCACTGTCATTATTAAATCTGAGCAAAGTTGAAATATAATCACAGCTACAATTCGTCAAAAAGTTATGTCCAAATGTGACAGCCATTTAATGGCAGCAGGGGTGGCCTCCACGAAGTCTCTCCCGTCACCACAGAATCTTCGCATTGGGCAATCTTGCACAAGATGTTGCAATGTTTGTTCATCAGTTTCACTGTCACACATTGGGCTATCATTGGCGCCCTCTTTGCACAGCATGGATTTAGTTCTCGCGTGTCCAGTTCTCACACGGTTAAGCTGGCACCAGATCTTACGAGGAAGCTGCATTCCTGGGAGTTGTTGGCTGGGGTCCTCTATATTGTGTCGGTTAATGTCACTATTGTTCCATTTAGTTTTCCAGGATTTGTGGCAGTCATAGATATTTCCTTGGGCAAGTGTTCTGTCTTCCCATGTTGGTGCTCTTGATTTAAGGCGATATCGACAGCGGTCATCTAGTACTTGGTGTATCGGTAGTACTCTTGCCTTATCTACATGATTTATTTTTTGCCATTCCTGAATTGTTGCCTGCTGTCTACGGATTTCAGGCGTGTGATGTTTGAGAGGACATAAGCCATTCTAGAGGTGTTGACTTTAGTGTTCCTGTTATTATCCTCATGGCTTCATTGATCTGGGCGTCAATCTTCTTTACATGGACACTCCTACTCCACACAGGGGCACAGTACTCTGCCACGTAATAGACGTGTGCTCCACTCACTATCTAACAAAATGACAACGTGTAATCACAAATAGCAACAAAGAACAACAAATAACACAAAAAGATCGACAAATAAATCCATACCAAAAGGAATATCAACATGAAAAACAAAAACCTTACGAACTTAAGCACCAATTTAATATTTTCTCTCGCATTCTAATGAGGCATCATGGGCTCCATGGTGCATGTTGTGTACATAGTTCCGCGTAGTCAGCGCGTACACAACTTTCCCACTAGAGCGTGCCCCGCTCAGCACAACAGCGCAGGCGCAGCGCTCGTCCGTCTCCGCACTACGAGATGGCGCTATGTTAGAGACGGACCAAATTCTGCTTCCGCCGATCCGCGTATTAATATGTAACACAGCCAATGAGATTTCTGCTAACGTAGAACCTTTTCTCCTCGCGGATCACACTCGCACAATCATACCTGAACGCGCGAGGTATTATAACGAGTGTACAGACCTCCAATTAGTTAGTCTGCCTCAGTCTGCCTTAGTCAAGTTTCAGTCTGCGCCTAATAAGATTATCATATTCCTGTACATAGCCATGAAGAGAAATGTATTGACACTGTGTCATCAGAGATTTGTGAGAATGAGATTAACGTACCAAGACCAAAGGAACTTCAGATTGTCAATTGTAAACAGCATCCAGAATCAAGTTACGTAATGTCTATGATTTTTATTCTTTTAATAAATGTGTGTGAAAATTAATCAAGTTCTGTTTAAAGTTGGTCACTGTCAATCTGCTACTCTAAGCGTGCAAGTGGCATTTCTATCGTCTGACCTAACGGCAGAAGATAAACACGCCACGATAAGACCACGAGACATATTGCTGACACTCGCCTACTTCGTTAGAGCGACAAGTCAAATAATCTGATGGTGTGTGTCTTGCAGTACGCACACCACAGTGCATTTGGGAGGGTTGTGAAGTACGATAATTTTTAGCCAGCACTTTTATGCAACTGGAGCTGTACATCCATTTTAGGCAGAAATCACTGGTTACGTCTAACACGCCTTGTTTACAGATTGCGGCATACTATGTGTCACCTGACCTGTGATATTGGTTGGTATTTCCTATCGTATTACCTGCAGCTAGCGCTACCAGTGCAAGACGACTTGTAACGGCACACGGACGTGTGAACAGCACGATCCGCGAGCGGGCGTGAGACACGGCGAGACACGCGGCGCAGCTGGCGCCGGAAGCCCGGAGCTGATGTTGCCGCCTTGTCCAGCATCGGAGCCAGCAGCGCAGGTAATCCGTGGCGCACGCGCGGCTCCGCGCCTAATGGTAAATGCCTGTAATCGGTGCACGGCGGGGGACAAATCCCCGACACGCAGCGACGACGCGCCTCCCGCCGGCCGCACGCCTCGCGGCTCCTCCTAATCCCCGTCAGCGATGGCTGCCGATCTGCGGGCCGTCTGTTCACAAACGCGCTGTGTGCCGGCGACACACCGGCCGGGCCGCGTCACCGCCCCTGAGCCCTCAATTTGTAATACGCCACTGACAGCGACAATTAGTTAGCCGACAAGGCTGCTTGCATAGAACACTGCCAATACCTGCGTTGATCTCTGCCTAGCAGAAACTATGAAGTACGGTCGTTACACGAGCAACGTCTCTTGCCTTAACATGTGTAATGGAGTGTAGTCGAAGTAATTTGTTCATATTTGCCAGGTAGTTGTCACTGAGCGTCACTGTTCGCACTAGACAACAGGGGTTATACACTACTGGCCATTACAATTGCTGCACCAGGAAGAGATGCAGATGATGAACGGAAATTCATTGGACAAATATATTATGCTAGAAATGACATGTGATTACATTTTCACGCAATTTGGGTGCATAGATCCTGAGAAATCTGTACCCAGAACAACCACCTCTGGCCGTAATAATACGCCTGGGCATTCAGTCAAACAGAGCTTGGATGGCGTGTGCAGGTACAGCTGCACATGCAGCTTCAACACGATACCACAGTTCATCAAGAGTAGTGACTGGCGTATTGTGACGAGCCAGTTGCTAGGCCACCATTGACCAGACGTTTTCAATTGGTGAGAGATCTGGAGAATGTGCTGGCCAGGGCAGCAGTCGAACATTTTCTGTATCCAGAAAGGCCCGTTCAGGACTTGCAACATGCGGTCGTGCATTATCCTCCTGAAATGGGAGGGTTTCGCAGGGATCGAATGAAGAGTATAGCCACGGGTCGGCCGTCCGGGATGGCCAAGCGGTTCTAGGCGCTACAGTCTGGAACCGCGCGACCATTACGGTCACAGGTTCGAATCCTGCCGCGGGCATGGATGTGTGTGGTGTGCTTAGGTTAGTTAGGTTTAAGTAGTTCTAAGTTCTAGGGGACTGATGACCTCAGAACTTAGCTCCCATTGTGCTCAGAGGCATTTGAACCATTTTTGAAGCCACGGGTGGTTACACATTTGAAATGTAACGTCCACTGTTCAAAGTGCCATCAATGTGAACAAGAGGTAACCGAGACGTGTAACCAATGGCACCCCATACCATCACGCCGGGTGATACGCCAGTATGGCGATGACGAATAAACGCTTCCAATGTGCGTTCACAGCGATGTCGCCAAACACGGATGCGACCATCACGATCCTGTAAACAGAACCGAGATTCATCTGAAAAAATTACGTTTTGCCATTCGTGCACCCAGATTCGTCGTTGAGTACACCATCGCAGGCGCTCCTGTCTGTGATGCAGCGTCAAGGGTAACCGCAGCTATGGTCTCCGAGCTGATAGTCCATGCTGCTGCAAACGACGTCGAATGTCTTGCAAACGTCCCCATATGTTGACTCATGGATCGAGACGTGGCTGCACGATCCGTTACAGTCATGCGGATACGACGCTTGTCATCTCGACTGCTAGTGATACGAGGCCGTTGGGATCCAGCACGGCGTTCCGTATTACCCTCCTGAATCCACCGATTCCATATTCTGCTAACAGTCATTGGATAGCAGATCTCGATCAACGCGAGCAGTAATGTCGCGATACGATAAACCGCAATCGCGATAGGCTACAATCCGACCTTTATCAAAGTCGGAAACGTAATGGTACGGATTTCTCTTCCTTACATTAGGCATCACAACAACGTTTCACCAGGCAACGCCGGTCAACTACTGTTTGTGTATGAGAAATTGGCTGGAAACTTTCCTCATGTCAGCACGTTCTTAGGTGTCGCCACCGGCGCCAACCTTGTGTGAATGGTCTGAAAAGCTAATCGTTTGCATATCACAGCATGTTCTTCCTGTAGGTTAAATTTCGCGTCTGCAGCACGTCATCTTCGTGGTGTAGCAGTTTTAATGGCCAGTAGTGTAAGTACACACTATATGTTCAAAAGTATCCGTACATCTATGTATAATGCGGAACTGACCACTAGATGTCACGACAGGTAGGCCCAGGAGTATAAAAGTAGGCGATGAGTGTTGTGTTGCCAGTAGAGAAGCTGTAATTGTAAAACAGATCTTTCAGGAGAGCTGGATGAATTCCAAATAGGTTACTGGAAATCCCCTGAGTAGTAGATCCCTCAGGGACACTATATCCATGGAAATCGATCAAAGTTGACTGCTGTATGACACGTTTGCTAAGTAGAAATGTGAACGAACAGCTAAACAAGCACCTCGTGGATCTAATTTGTGGACTTACAGACCGACGAATATTACGTAGGCTGGTTGTAAAAAATTGCATGAAATGGGCGGCAGGAATTAATCGTGGATTCCAAAGTACTGCCAGCAGTTCAGCAGGCACAATGACTCTACGTAGCCGGCCGGTGTGGCTGTGCGGTTCTAGGCGCTTCAGTCTGGAACCGCGTGACCGCTACCGTCGCAGGTTCGAATCCTGCCTCGGGCATGGATGTGTGTGATGTCATTATGTTAGTTAGGTTTAAGTAGTTCTAAGTTCTAGGGGACTGATGACCACAGATGTTAAGTCCCATAGTTGTCAGAGCCATTTGAACCATTTTTTTACTCTACGTAGTTCATATGAATGGAGTACAATGATTGAGGACTTTGAAACGAGGTCGAGTCATTGGATGGTAAATGACAAGGGGAATTCCCCACCGCACCCCTCTCAGATTTGGTAGTAAGCTGGCCCTGAGGATAGCCCGACAAAAACTCAACACTAATCAAGCATGAAAAAAGACTGCGAGGGGGGAGATCCCTTTTGAAACCCCTCTCTTACCTCTTCTTTTTTTGTTTCATAGAATTATGAACCGTCCGTCCGGTCACTGACGTGTCTGTTCGTTGTATCCAAATTTGTGTCTGTGTCGTGGTGTAAAGCCGGTTTGCTACACTTTTTGTGACAGCGAGGTATAAAGAAGGGACCGTCAGACATACTTACCTCCCATTTGTTCTAGACAAGTACTACATGATATGACCCTTACGTTCCATTTTGGAAGTTTGACTCATGAATTCCTTTGTTGTAACACAGTTCACACCCGTTTATTTGATGCTTTCATTTCTGTGAGAGGTCTGTGCGGCATATCTCCTGCTCTTACTATTCATCACGTTTACTTACGATGGTAATATATTATTACCTCATGATTAGAGGCACGTCAATGAGCTAACGGACAGATCATAAACTCATGAAAAGAAAGAAAAAGTTGGGGCGCGAGGGAGATTTGAACACAGGTCTCCCACTGTGCAATCCAACACCGTGACTACACAGCCACAACGCCACTGTCCTTTTTATTCGCTTGATGCTGCACATCTTAAGCTTGATCAGTTCACTGTTTCTACTTTGCTTCTTTTCTCACAGTTCAGCACATCTTTGCGCTTGAACTGTGTTCAGTTTTCGATGGGCTATCCACTGGGTCAGTCTACCACTAAATCTGAAGGAGATGCACTGGGGAGCTTCCCTTGCGAGTAAAAAATCCTTCAGGGACAACTGAACCCTTCTAAATCAGTCCACTTTGGTGTTGGTGATTTGATTGTGAAGTGTAAATGCGGACGAATAGCGGTAGCGAAATAACCACCAGGCAGAAGTCATGTATAGACTAACCTGCTGACGAGCACTGCAGAGATTGCTTGTAAAAAATCGAATGAAATGGGCTACAGAAATCACTTGTCACTTCCAAATGGCTACCAGTAGTCCAACTGGGATAATGACTCTCCGTAGGGAATTAAGAACAGTGGGGTACAATGATCGAGCAGCTCATAAGGAGCCACACATTTCTGTTAGAAATGCTAAGCAACACTTTAGGCGGTGTAAATAGCGACGCCACTGGAGAGAGCTTGATTGAAAATGAGATATGTTGATTTGAACAACTAATGTGGAACGATGAATTACGCTATAAAATCTGCTAGTCGGACAGAAGGGTTTGGGTTTGGCAAATGCTCCGAGAACGTTACCTATCAGCTCATGTATTGCCAATAGTGAGGCAGTGAGGAAGAGCTGTTACCGTAGGGGGGTCTTTTCCGTGGTTGGGATGTGCTTCGCTTATTACGTTTAAATAAAAAAAAATGGTTCAAATGCCTCTGAGCACTATGGGAGGTAACATCTGAGGTCATCAGTCCCCTAGAACGTAGAACTACTTAAACCTAACTAACCTAAGGACATCACACACATTCATGTCCGAGGCAGGATTAGAACGTGCGACCGTAGCAGTCATGTGGTTCCGGACTAAAGCGCCTAGAACCGCTCGGCCACCGCAGCCGGCTTTAAATAAAACTTAATGTGAAAGGATGCGATCTCATTTTAATGAATTATGTAGTGCCTACAGTAGGGGAACAGCTAGGAGACGATTATTATTACCGCTACAATGCCTCCTGTCATAAGGCAGCACCTGTGAGGCAGTGGTTTGTGGACAACAATATTCCTGAAACGGTCTGTCGTACTAAGAGTCCTGACATGAACCCAGTGGAACACTTTCTGCACGAGTGAGAATGTTGACTCGGCTCCGGAAGCCCATCTCCAACCTTCGCTGGGATCGGCTCTTGGTCTGCCTTTTCTCCACAGCCATTCAGTGACATCACTGGAAGTGTCCCGATCAGAGTCCTACCCGTCATAAAGGCAAAGGGTGAATACGCCCCAAATTAATGCCCACTAACTGTTGTCCAGATACTTTTGTTCAGATAGCGTAATGTTCATTGAGCGAACCAGTTGAGACACTTATGCCACGATCAGTAGCCCTATGGAACAAAAAAAGTACAGGGTGATTCACTAACTATTGCCACCCAAAATCACTCCGAAAGTGTGATAGCAGCTGAAAAGTTTGTGGGACAGATGTTGCATGGAACAACGGGAACCATAATATGGCGTTGGTTTTTTGTTGTTTGATGGGGTCGCGTCAGAGATATGACGGTCAAAGTTGTTTTTTAAATGAGATGCTATAGTTTGGCACTTATTTTCTGATAGCGGCTATCGAGACGAGTCCAATGATGTGTAACAGTAAGGTCTTTGAAGGTCAACGAAGATCAAAAAGGTGGCATGAACGTCCACTTGTAGAAGTTGTTCGAAGTGATGTCCATTGTTATCAATGTAATGTTGCAATCTTCTTATCATTGACTGAATGGTGCTCCTTATCACTTCGGCACTTATCGAAGCACATTCTCTAACAATTCTCTTTCGCATATCTTCAGTTGTAGTTGGAACGTCTTTATAAACAATATTTTTTGCGAATCCCAGCAAGGAAAAATCCAGAGGCCTCAAGTCTAGCGAACGAGCCGGCCACGACAGATCTCCTCCGCGTCCAATCCAACGATTTGGGAATTGTCCTTGAAACTCATTTCTAGCCATCAGCGAATAATGTGCCAGACACCCATCGTGTTGATACCACATTCTGTTCCCTGTTCCTAAATGTATTTCTTCCAGTAACACACAGTCTATTGTATAGAAACAGAACCCACACCATTATGGAGACACCACCATCTTGCACCATACCTTATTGATAACTTGGGTCCGTGGCTTCGTCTGGTCTGCACTACACTCTAACACTAGTATCAACCCTTACCAACTGAAATCGGGAGTCATATGACCAGGCCACGGTTTTCCAGTCGTCTAGGATCCAACCGATATAGCCTTGAGCCCAGGAGAGGCTCTGCAGGCGATGTCGTGCTGTTAGCAAGGGCACTCGCGTCGGTCATCTGCTGCCATAATCCATTAACTCCAAATTTCGCCCCGCGGTCCAACGGATAGGTTCGTCGTACGTCCCACATTGATTTCGGTGGTTATTTCCCGCAGTGTTGCTTATCTGTTAGCAATGACAACTCTACGCGAACGCCCCTGGTCTCGGTTGTTTAGTGAAGCCCGTCGGCCCTACGTTGTCCGTGTTGTTAGGTAAGGTAGCACGTGAAATTTAGTTTTCTCGTCTCACTGTCTCTACTGTGGACCTCGGAACATTTAATTGCAAAATGATGTCCCATGCGTCTAGCTCCAACTACACTACTGGTCACTAAAATTGCTACACCACGAAGATAACGTGCTACAGACACGAAATTTAATCGACAGGAAGACGATGCTGTGATATGCAAATGATTAGCTTTCCAGAGCATTCACACAAGGTTGGCGCCGGTGGCGACACCTACAACGTACTGACATGAGGAAAGTTTCCAACCGATTTCTCATACACAAACAGCAGTTGACCGGCGTTGCCTGGTGAAACGTTGTTGTGATGCCTAGTGTACGGAGGAGAAATGCGTACCATCACGTTTCCAACTTTTATAAAGGTCGTATTGTAGCCTATCGCGATTGCGGTTTCTCGTATCGCGACATTGTTGCTCGCGATGGTCGAGATCCAATGACTGTTCGCAGAATATGGAATCGGTAGGTTCAGGAAGGTAATACGGAACGCCGTGCTGGTTCCCAACGACCTCGTATCACTAGCATTCGAGATGACAGGCATCTTATCCGCATGACTAACAGATCGTGCAGCCACGTCTCAATCCCTGTGTCAACAGATGGGGACGTTTGCAAGACAACAACCATCTGCACGAACAGTGGGTTCAGGGGGGTAATACGGAACGCCGTACTGGATCCCAACGACCTCGTATCACTAGCAGTCGAGATGACAGGCATCTTATCCGTATGACTAACGGATCGTGCAGCCACGTCTCAATCCCTGTGTCAACAGATGGGGACGTTTGCAAGACAACGACCATCTGCACGAACAGTTCTCGACGTTTGCAGCATCATGGACTACCAGGTCGGAGACCATGGTTGCGGTTACCCTTGACGCTACATCACAGACAGGGGCGCCTGCGATGGTTAACTCAACGAAGAACCTGGGTGCACGAATGGCAAAACGTCATGAATCCAGGTTCTGTTTAGAGTATCATGATGGTCGCATCCGTGCTTGGCGACATCGCGGTGAACGCACATTGGATGCGTGTATTCGCCGGCTGGGGTGGCCGAGCGGTTCTAGGCGCTACATTCTGGAACCACGTGACAGCTACGGCCGCAGGTTCGAATCCTGCCTCGGGCATGGATGTGTGTGGTGTCCTTTGGTTAGATAGGTTTAAGTAGTTCTAAGTTCTATGGGACTGATGACCTCAGCAGTTAAGTCACATAGTGGTCAGAGCCTTTTTTTTTTTTAAGCGTGTGTTCATCATCGCCTTACTGGAGTATCACCCGGCGTGATGGTATGAGGTGCCATTGGTTACACGTCTCGGTCACCTTTTGTTCGCATTGACGGCACTTTGAACAGTTGACGTTACATGTGAGATGTTTTACGACCCGTGGCTCTGCCCTTCATTTTATCCCTGCGAAACCCTAAATTTCAGCAGGATAATGCACGACTGCATGTTGCAGGTCCCGTACGGGCCTTTCTGGATACAGAAAATGTTCGACTGCTGCCCTGGCCAGCACATGCTCTAGATCTCTCACCAATTGAAAACGTCTGGTCAATGGTGGCCGAGCAACTGGTTCCTCACAATACGCCAGTCACTACTCTTATTGAACTGTGGTATCGTGGTGAAGCAGCATGGGCAGCTGTACCTGTACACGCCATCCAAGCTCTGTTTGACTCAATGCCCAGGCGTATCAAGGCCGTTATTACGGTCAGAGGTGGTTGTTCTGGGTACGGATTGCTCTGTGCACCCAAACTCCGTGAAAATGTAATCACATGTCTGTTCTAGTATAATATATTTGTCCAATGAATACCCGTTTGTCATCTGCATTTCTTCTTGGTGTAGCAATTTTAATCGCCAGTAGTGTACCATTATGCTTTCAAGGTCTGTTAACTCCGGCTGTGCGGTCATAATCACGTCGGCAATATTGTTAAATGAATCACAAGTGTACAAATGAAAGCTTCGCCAGTGCACTGCCGTTTCATACCTTGCGCTCGCGACACTACCGCCATCTGTATATATGAATAACTCTATCCCTTGTCTTTTGTCAACGCAGTGTGTTCCGGAGCTTTGTTTAATAGCGAATACTCCCTTATTTACTTCCTTTTTTTGTGGATACCGGCCGTATAAGATAAGTTGTCTGTAGCGTCTTGAATCTACACCCAGTCGGCAGCTTCACTTGCAAGTAGGCCACTTAACCCCTATTCTTGTACATCGTAGAGATTCCTGGCCTTCTTTTACGTCTGCAATAATATATGCGGAGATATTTGCAAGACTATGTTTGCCATTGAAGATCTAGCCATCCATGTGCACATAGATTGCTTGCTAATGTTCGTTTCTCGTCCATTATGGATAGCATATTAGTGTAGAGTGTCTCATAACACTAATCCCAGCTTAATGAATAGCAATATGTTTATCCTTCTGTTGGTTTGATGAAATTATCTGAATTTTTGACGATTGTTTGGTTTTACGATTATTATGTTCAAATGGTTCAAATGGCTCTGAGCACTATGGGACTCAACTGCTGAGGTCATTAGTCCCCTAGAACTTAGAACTAGTTAAACCTAACTAACCTAAGGACATCACAAACATCCATGCCCGAGGCAGGATTCGAACCTGCGACCGTAGTGGTCTTGCGGTTCCAGACTGCAGCGCCTTTAACCGCACGGCCACTGCGGCCGGCGATTATTATGTTTTAATGCTTGTCGACATGTAAAGTTTTCCGAGGCCACAAGCTATCAGTCAGTCCTTACGTTAATGAACATGTTTCCGTGTTCTGAAGATAGCTCGCGCTCCCCAAAGTTTGCCTGTGTCTCACATTGTGTATCTCGTCTCCTTTGTATGTGCCTGAGAATATGTGTTTGATTCTCCATTCCTTTAGGTTACCTCTGTTGTGTAGATTATGCTCTGTGTGTGTGAATTACAGGAAAATACGCCAATTTTGTGTAACTGTGGGTTTATCAAATCGACGAAAGGACCACCATTCGTCAAGGTCACTGAAGTGGGATTGACTTGATTCCTGTTAGTGTATGTTACCTATAAGGGTGAATGGTGGAACAAATTTGCATGGTTGATAGTTCAGCCAATGATTATTATCAACAAGTCATTACGAAATCCGTTTAATACTACTCGATAATTAATTTAATCCAAATATTTGGATTAGATCAGTGATGTTGGTGTGCTGCTGGCCGCTAAACGATTACCTGCTCCTTCTATACTAGCGTTCTCCGTTTTGTGATCCTTATCCACAATCCTAGTGTAGTACCACATTTTATTACGTAATTAACTATGTCAGATACTGTGCTGTGTGTAGGAAGCAAAGATGTTATTCATTGCATAAGAAAAGCAAACATTATCATGGCATTATCTCTGAATTTTATCTCTGTTTTGAATGTAATGTTACTGACTCTCATTTTGTTCTTGCTTTGATAAAGAGGAAGGGAACTTATAATTGTGAATATTTTGTATTACAGCTCGATAGTAAGAGTACAAGTTGTATTTAAAAGATGAAATAGGTGAGACTCGAACGTAGATATTACTCTTTCTAGTCGATGTAATTGCTATAGAAAGCTTCAGCTCCAGTGCGTCGACGTGGACTGAAAAGACGCTGGGGAGACTGTCGAACTAACCTCCAAATAAACACGGTGACCTTCACCCTACTCAGGAGCACGCAACAAGGAATCTTCCACAGCCCTTTACCAACATACTAACACACACACAATGCGAGTTTAGTTTTAATGGATATTTCAATGCACCATTCGAAAACCATGAATACATGTTAATCTTGTCCATAAAACCATAACATACAATAAAAATAACAATATGTAGGTCCTGATTCCGGTAAGCTTATTCTGCTATACCATTGCGCTACAAAAGACAGCAGGCATCTTTCTAATCAATTTTTATGAATAAATGAGAAGACTCCTTCAGTACTTTTTCAAAAACATTTATATTTCCATGCTTCACTTTCAACGAATGCTATCGCATAAGCCGTGTTACAAAACACAGGATAATTTCGTTCCTAGGTCTTAAATATTTCTATTCGATATATTTTCTCTCGAGAAAACTTTTACGAACATAGTGACGTAATCTATATTCGGGCCTTCGCGCTAGAATATTTACGTCTCGTAGCCAACTTGACAACAATACTTCGATGAAGCCAATAAAGGAAGTCGGCTCGGCGCATAAGTGTGGCTTTTTTCCGTCATCGTCCGATCTGCAATTAAGCAGCTTGGTCGTTATTATAGATGGGAGAACAACTCACAAGCGAATGAAGCCCGTGTTCTATAAGCTAGTGCCCGATACTACACTTTCTAGAGAAAAATCATACTTACTATACAGAACTGTCTCACTGCGACCAGCCATATAACTGTACTACTGGCTAAACGAGAAGTTTTCTGGAATCAGTGGAAATCACCTCTAGAAGTGTATGAGAGTTCCGTAATGAATAAAAATTCTGTACTCCATGTTTCTGGAGTCTGTGGAGAAGAGGGGTACGGTGTCAAATGCTAATGGTTGGACTGATATTGTTGCAGACGTTCTGTATTTGAACCAACCACGCAGTTTTTGTTGGCACTGGTGGAGACAGTAGTAGGTGCCATCCAACAGCGTGAGCCACGAACCGGCAGCCAAAGAATGCCCAGCCGCCTCAACTACAAATTAAATAAATAAATACTTGATATATATGAATGTTCTGTTCTCGCTTGGATCGTATTCCGGAACGAATGATGCGCCAGGCTAAGCTTACACTTCACGCTGAGTCAATTTAATTTTGAGCTTAAAGTTAGTCAGGGATAATAATGGTGCAAATTCCGACCGATAAAACCTCTGAAGTCCCCGAGGCACCGACTGACCACCGTGTCACCCTCACCTGATAGAGCAGGCATCACTGGATGCCGATATAGAGGAGTCAACACACCGCTCTCCCGGCCATTACCAGTTTTAGTGACCGGAGCAATCAAATAGTTCCTCAATCGACCTAACAAGCGTTGAGTGCAACCCGTTTACCAAGAGCGCTCGCATAATCAGACGTTACCCTTCCAAGTGCTAGCCAAGCCCGACAGCGCGTCACTTTGGTGATGTGTCGTGAAACTGTTTTAGCAATGCGGCATGGTCGTTGATCAAATAATGGTGCATTGCCTTTAATATTTATGGAGAACATATGCAAAGTGAGCCGGCCGGAGTGGCGCTACAGTCGGGAACCGCGCGACCGCTACGGTCGCAGGTTCGAATCCTGCCTTGGGCATGGATGTGTGTGATGTCCTTAGGTTAGTTAGGTTTAAGTAGTTCTAAGTTCTAGGGGACTGATGACCTCAGAAGTTAAGTCTCATAGTGGTCAGAACCATTTGAACCATATGCAAAGTGAACTTCACGTTTATTTGATTCTTTTTGGTAGTGGTTGTGTGGAGAATAGGAAGAAAGGACAGGAGCGAACGGTGATCCCTTGCTTAAAGATAATTTTACAGTGAAAAATTTTAATTTAAAAAAATGAAAAGCTTGAAACTCCATACACTTATATAAGGACACTTGTAGCAGGGTCATAATATCTGTTAATGAATGTGCTTCATCAAGGTATTTTTTTTAAGCCCCTTTAGTTGGCGCTGCACCTGGACCAGGTTATAGAATCTTCTCGCGTTCGGGTTCGGGAATGTGGGAAAATGAACTCATCTACAAACATAGCAGAAAAATTACAGGCCCTGCAGGGTTATACATGGCACATTCATTTTGTTATGTACTTTCGAAGACAATATGTCCACATTCGTTTGTATATTTGAGAATGCAAACACACTTGAAACTAGGTAGTAGTGCTTAATTAAATACTCTGCTGAAATTACAGTCTGCTGGAAGTGATGTCATCCTCTCAATTTATCAAGGTATGTTTCCTTTCTGCCTCTCTCTCTGTTTCCATCTCTCTCTCTGTTTCTCTCTCTCTCTCTCTCTCTCTCTCTCTCTCTCTCTCTCTCTCTCTCTGGATATGACGTTAATGAATTTAATCACCGTTTGCTTATTCTCAGAGGAAGCGGTGTTGTGTAGCCAGAAATAACGTAACAGGATTGCAGCGGGTGTTTCACCGAACTGAATGTTTTCTGCGAAATTCCTCTTCGAGTAACGTGTTATTGGTCTTGTTTGGCAACTTGAGGCTTTAATCAATTTGCACTGCCCATTTGAGTGTCACAGTGGCAATGTGTGCTTCCTCATCTACTTCAGAGCCACAGTGATCCATACTGCGGGCACAGGAGAATGGAATTATACGTCAGTGCTTCCTTTGTTCCCGTTGCGAGAGCGTGTGGAGTGTAGGCCGCATTCAGACGAGGGTAGCTCCTACACGCAACACGCCAGGAAATGTCAGACGGACAGATTGACGTTCTAGCGTGTCCGCAGTTCGCCGCAGCAATTACTGCATTCTTCGGCTTTCACAAGGGGAGCAGAGTGCAGATACTGGGCTTCCACAGCGTCTGCGTCTGCTCTAGAATTTATAGGAAGAAACACGGCAAACTTAGAAGGAAAGTATCTCATTATCTTTCGCTATTGCTTTTCGAAACGCTCTGTTGCAAGTCGTAATGATGTGTCGTGCTGTCATGGCGTCTGTTAGGAGTATACGTTTACGTCATTCTCATTGTGAGAATACGGTAAGAGAGATTAGCGCGTACACGGAGCCAAGCCGAAAGTAATTTCTACTGTGGCATAATAAGCGGATGTAGGCTACCAGGAAATAAAACGTCGGTAATGTTGTCACAACTACCATCTGCCATTCACTGTGCAGGATGTATATTGATAGAGATTTCAGGGAAAGTACTTCGTCGTCACAAGACAATGAAGTATTGATGAATTGTTTGGGATCCATATAACGGCAATACAGGATGTACAAACAAAGGCCGAGCAAATGATAACATTCGTAATGAACTCGGAAGCCTTAACATAGGAAACAATAAAAAGTACGTACCCCGATGGAATTTTTAGGAAAGTATGTGACCTTCGTAATGTTTGTATAACAATTTATTGTGCCAACGATCGCTCAGATATATAAAAAATAATCACATTACCGGTTTCCGCAAACAATTGCCATCTTCGTACGTGCCTAATCCAGAAAAACATCCGTACACACGATAAAATGTGATTATTTTTTTTAATACATCTAATCAATCGTTGACGTAATAAATTAATACACAAACGCTGGTCGCGCGGAGTGGCCGCGCGGTTTTGGCGCCATGTCACGGATTGCGCGGCCCCTCCCACCGGTTCGACTCCTCCCTCGTGCATGGGTGTGTGTTATGTTCTTAGCATAAGTTAGTTTAAATAGTGTCTAAGTCTTGGGACCGATGACCTCAGCAGTTTGGTCCCTTAGGAATTCATACTCACACACACACACACACACACACACACACACACAACCACGGTAGTGTGTGTGGTTTTTTTTTTTTTTTCAGAGTAACAAATGGTGTTGATCCAAATGTTATGACTCGAAATTAACGAAAGATTTGGTAGCATCGATGTTGGTATTACGCCTTTGGATGTTAGTCCGAGAGCTTTCCACCAGTAGCTTTCCACAGAATGAAGAACATGTAAATTATCTTTCCTACATTACGATAGGCTAAAATGTTGTTTCTTCGATGCTCTTCAGGAGCAATATTTCATTTGATCCGTATAATCTGAAGAAGCCTTACAGTGATCAAAACCGATATATTGGGATTTTCTATGAATCTGAATGTGAATAAAAAATTCCAAAAAAGGATTACTGATTCCCATCTGTGACTAAAACGATAATTTTATAGCACATCAAAGTACTTAATAAAAATCAGCGATGAGCACGTACATTTTCGCGTTTATTATGCGCTTTTGTGACGAAACTCTACCTTCGTACATATTCATATGATATGAACAAAAAAATGGCTCTGAGCACTATGGGACTCAACTGCTGCGGTCATAAGTCCCCTAGAACTTAGAACTACTTAAACCTAACTAACCTAAGGACAGCACACAACACCCAGCCATCACGAGGCAGAGAAAATCCCTGACCCCGCCGGGAATCGAACCCGGGAACCCGGGCGGGGGAAGCGAGAACGCTACCGCACGACCACGAGATGCGGGCGATATGAACATTAATAGTAATTAAATACTACTGAAAAGTTACGGGGTGAGCAGAGATATGGAAGTTATAACTCTACCGTTATAGACGGTCCATATAATTTTTGTTCTTTCCCTTTGTTCTGTGGTTAACTCTCGCTAGATGGATATCAGGGTGCTTTTTTCTGAAAAAAAAAAGAAAAACCGACATTTGACCATATACACTCCTGGAAATGGAAAAAAGAACACATTGACACCGGTGTGTCAGACCCACCATACTTGCTCCGGACACTGCGAGAGGGCTGTACAAGCAATGATCACACGCACGGCACAGCGGACACACCAGGAACCGCGGTGTTGGCCGTCGAATGGCGCTAGCTGCGCAGCATTTGTGCACCGCCGCCGTCAGTGTCAGCCAGTTTGCCGTGGCATACGGAGCTCCATCGCAGTCTTTAACACTGGTAGCATGCCGCGACAGCGTGGACGTGAACCGTATGTGCAGTTGACGGACTTTGAGCGAGGGCGTATAGTGGGCATGCGGGAGGCCGGGTGGACGTACCGCCGAATTGCTCAACACGTGGGGCGTGAGGTCTCCACAGTACATCGATGTTGTCGCCAGTGGTCGGCGGAAGGTGCACGTGCCCGTCGACCTGGGACCGGACCGCAGCGACGCACGGATGCACGCCAAGACCGTAGGATCCTACGCAGTGCCGTAGGGGACCGCACCGCCACTTCCCAGCAAATTAGGGACACTGTTGCTCCTGGGGTATCGGCGAGGACCATTCGCAACCGTCTCCATGAAGCTGGGCTACGGTCCCGCACACCGTTAGGCCGTCTTCCGCTCACGCCCCAACATCGTGCAGCCCGCCTCCAGTGGTGTCGCGACAGGCGTGAATGGAGGGACGAATGGAGACGTGTCGTCTTCAGCGATGAGAGTCGCTTCTGCCTTGGTGCCAATGATGGTCGTATGCGTGTTTGGCGCCGTGCAGGTGAGCGCCACAATCAGGACTGCATACGACCGAGGCACACAGGGCCAACACCCGGCATCATGTAGTGGGGAGCGATCTCCTACACTGGCCGTACACCACTGGTGATCGTCGAGGGGACACTGAATAGTGCACGGTACATCCAAACCGTCATCGAACCCATCGTTCTACCATTCCTAGACCGGCAAGGGAACTTGCTGTTCCAACAGGACAGTGCACGTCCGCATGTATCCCGTGCCACCCAACGTGCTCTAGAAGGTGTAAGTCAACTACCCTGGCCAGCAAGATCTCCGGATCTGTCCCCCATTGAGCATGTTTGGGACTGGATGAAGCGTCGTCTCACGCGGTCTGCACGTCCAGCACGAACGCTGGTCCAACTGAGGCGCCAGGTGGAAATGGCATGGCAAGCCGTTCCACAGGACTACATCCAGCATCTCTCCCGATCGTCTCCATGGGAGAATAGCAGCCTGCATTGCTGCGAAAGGTAGATATACACTGTACTAGTGCCGACATTGTGCATGCTCTGTTGCCTGTGTCTATGTGCCTGTGGTTCTGTCAGTGTGATCATGTGATGTATCTGACCTCAGGAATGTGTCAATAAAGTTTCCCCTTCCTGGGACAATGAATTCACGGTGTTCTTATTTCAATTTCCAGGAGTGTATTAACGTATTTTTTTCTGTACAGTCTAGATTTCAGCTTTTGCGCCATTATCGAGTACAATGCTAATTGTTCTTATACCATTAACACGTCATGTCTTGCAAAGCCAGCCCAAAGTACTTAAACAAGACTTAACACATGCATTTAAGATTGTTTTGTTTTGGAGAGATATAAGTTTGAGCTGAGATGAGTTGATTTCTGTACCAAGTTGATCGTTGAAGCGTAGGAAGAAGTTGAAGGAAGGCGAATGAAGAATTACGCCTAGATTGTCTGCGGATCTATTTGGGTAGAAAATTTGAATGACCAATAAAATCGCTCCATTGAGGAAAGGATAAATTTCGGTTCTATGGTTAACCATTTCATTAATTAGTAATAGAGGTTTCAGATGGATGCCAGGGGCGTGAGAGGCAGCCGCCAATTTAGCGGACGAGCGTGCAGCCACGTGGTCAGTTGAATTTCTCCATGCCGCTTCGAGTACTACAACTTCCATATTAGGGCACACGTTCCACTGTGTTGATCCAGCGGGCGAATCAGTCAGTTTGTATTTCAGGAACGTTGAGAAAAGGAATATTCATTTTATTTGGAGATTGCAAATTGGCTTATTTACTGTAAGAGTAGTGTAGTTAGAGTATTTTACCCGTGCGATGACAAGCCAAAACTTTTTGCGCTCTGTCCGCCGCGTGACTGAATACTGTCTGGTTGCATTGTTCGCTCGTGACGCTTTAGGGGAAATGTACAAGGGGGTGAGAAACGGTATGAACACTTTGTAGGGGTGTTTCAGGGTATGTTGTTCAGAGAAATAGTTGTTAAGAAAAAATTCGATACTTTGCGCCTTTTCCAAGTTAATTAGTATTGAAGTTAGCCATTCAGGCCACTGCACGCACGAATTCAAAGGACTCTCCAGAGATGGTGTTCCCAAACGTGTGATTCGTTTGGTTTTCTAAAACCGGACATAAGAGGAACCAAAAAGTGGGACATGAGAATGTGGTAAGGATCGAACCCGAGCCAAAGGCTGACCAGTCTCGTGCGCTGCCATCTACGCTATGACAACAACTGACACTAATTGTATCGGGAGACGCTCTTGAATTTCTGCACACAGCGGCCTAATTGCCAAACCTCATTGTTAATTAACTCGAAAATGTGGTAACTTATCGAATGTTTTTCTTAACATTTATTTCTTAGCACAACCTACGCTGCACAAACTTTTCAGAAAAGCAGGCACGAATATGAAATCAGCTTAGTGACGGTAAACACCGCAAATAGTGAAACTTACTGACTTCGGAGTAGGTATTAAAATCCATGGAGAAGAAATAAAAACTTTGAGGTTCGTCGATGACATTGTAATTCTGTCAGAGACAGCAAAGGACTTGGAAGAGCAGTTGAACGGAATGGATGGTGTCTTGAAGGGAGGATATAGGATGAACATCAACAAAAGCAAAACGAGGATAATGGAATGTAGTCGAATTAAGTCGGGTGATGCTGAGGGTATTAGACTAGGAAATGAGACACTCAAAGTAGTAAAGGAGTTTTGCTATTTGGGGAGCAAAGTAACTGATGATGGTCGAAGTAGAGAGGATATAGATTGTAAACTGGCAATGGCAAGGAAAGCGTTTCTGAAGAAGAGAAATTTGTTAACATCGAGTATAGATTTAAGTGTCAGGAAGTCATTTCTGAAAGTATTTGTATGGAGTGTAGCCATGTATGGAAGTGAAACATGGACGGTAAATAGTTTGGACAAGAAGAGAATAGAAGCTTTCGAAATGTGGTGCTACAGAAGAATGCTGAAGATTAGATGGGTAGATCACATAAATAATGAGGAGGTACTGAATAGGATTCGGGAGAGGAGGAGTTTGTGGCACAACTTGACCAGAAGAAGGGATCGGTTGGTAGGACATGTTCTGAGGCATCAAGGGATCACCAATTTAGTATTGGAGGGCAGCGTGGAGGGTAAAAACCGTAGAGGGAGACCAAGAGATGAATACACTAAGCAGATTCAGAAGGATGTAGGTTGCAGTAGGTACTGGGAGATGAAGAAGCTTGCACAGGATAGAGTAGCATGGAGAGCTGCATCAAACCAGTCTCAGGACTGAAGACCACAACAACAACAACTGACTTAAGTTACTGTGAGAAAGGGTAGACTGTTATGTATGAGCGGCTGGAAACGCGCATATCATAGAGGGTACTACTTGTGCTACTGTAGTGAGTATCTACGGTAAGTCATTAAAGAATGGTGAAACCTTGAGTAAGTTGTGTCCACATACGCTGTCATGAAGGGGAACTGCTATTCTAGGCAAGTATCATACCTCGTACCCGGGTGGGGGGAGGGGGCAGTATTCATTTATGAGGGACATTCACTTGGTGGGCTGCTGCGGGAACTGTGATAGCAGTCTAAGGCATCAAAATACGACAAAGTAAATAATATTGCGAATCACCTGTGTACCTTCATACTTTACGTTTTTGTCGATACCAGTGGCGTCTACCATAGGATAACTGTCCTTGCCACAAGGCAAGATTCGTACTACTGTGTATTGAGGAGCATGATGTTGAACTCACGTTGATGCTTTGGACACACACTTTCCCTGACATGAACATGAAGAAATACATCTAGGCTACACACCCGGCCTACGTCTACGAATCACCAGCCCGCAATCTACCGGAATTGTGTGATCTGCTTGTAAACGTCTGGCTCACCGGCGCAGTTGCGACTGCAGTCACAATACATCGCCAGAACTATAACTTAGTCGATAATTAGAGGGTCAGTATCTTTTCTGACAATGAAGTAGAAAAGAGAAACAGCAACAAAAGACTGCCGTTTTGAAAGACTGCGATTATTTAAGGGATAGCCACTAAGGATTAATGTCACTGGTAATTGCAATGCTAAGGTGGATACATGTGACAGAAAATAACTTTATATTAAGAGATGGATACAATAAAAACATAAATGAGTAGTTCAGAGCCATACCTGGGCTCTGGGAGTTTGCACGATCTGAAGCACGAGCATGCTGATGTCAGAACATTAAGTTAAGTAATTTTTCCAGAGACGTACCGAAAATTTTCCTGAAAACCGTAAGTCTAGGCTGACTGACACACTCGACGCCGAATACTATCAAAGGCTGCAAAACCTGGCATACTTGCTTCTCGTCCTTGAGGATGCTAACCTGCACTGTGCATGCTTGTGAGTCTGTAACCGCCTCTGCAGATTCTACAACCAGAACAGCAGAAGTGTTTAAAACGATTGACCTCCCGACGTATCAGCAAAAGAATACCAATGATTTCACTTTTCCTTCTATGATGGAAATATCCATTGCTTCCGTCCTCTCTTCCACATGATACACTCTAAACCTATGCGTCACATAATGGCACGTCTTGTTATTGTTTCTGTTTGCATTCTAACCTTCAGAATAACCCTTTGGACAAACGTAATGAGCATTCCTGTTATGTTAGGGAGAAGTACAGCATCTTCATTCTGAGTTCTCTATCAGCACTGGGTTATTCCTAAGAAACCAGTCATATGTGCCTCTGGAAAAAAATAAACTCATCCGACAAGCAGTATGTCCATAAATGAGGCGCCCACTATTGAACAGGGTAAATCTTAATTGGAAGTCATCCGATCCCCTACCGTACATATCAGTGGCAATAAAACCATACCCATGGTCTCTCTTGTCACATTTAAAGTAGGTCCATCACTTTAATATGGATCTGATAAATTATTATTATTAAAGCCACTCTCCCACTATCTTGCAAACTCTGTCACAAAAGAAATTTCCTGCTGCAGTCGACGAAAAAAATTGTTCTTTGGGATATTAGCCTTCTAACTGGTTTGTCGGGACAACTCACGATTTTACCAAAGTCTTCGTCTCAGAATAACGCGTATATACTAAGTCCTCAATGTTCGTTGCACATATCCAATCTCTCCCTTACTCTGAGGCTTTTGCCATCCATTCCCGAGGAAGTTATTCCCAGGTGCCTTAACATTTGTTGTATTATCCTGTTCCTATTTATTGTCACTGTTTTTCACATATTCCTTTCCTCATCGATTTTGTGAAGAACCCCAAAATTTCTTACGTAAAACCACGTAATTTTCAGTATCTTTATCTCAACTGCTTCGATTTTCTTCTTTTCCGGTTTACTCATAATTCACGATGCTTTGCTCTGGGCGTTCATTCTCATAATGTTGAATTCACTCATTAAGGCCGGTGTTTCATACTATGAGACTGATATTGGTTAGAAGTGCTTGCTTTGCATGTGCTAATCTGTTCCTTATAGCCTCCGTCAATCATCCGTCACGCGTAATTTTGCTTACAAGGTAGTATAATCCCTTTATATAGTCTGCTACGCATTACCAAGTTTTGATTTTAAGTTTATCAGGTTTATTGCCGGTCTCATTTTTGCTACTATTCGTTACGTTCATTGTTATTTAGTTTACACTCAGTCCTTAGTTGACCAGAAAATGATGATTCTTAAAGGAAAGTTTCTGACAAACTTCAAATATGTTTTCGAAGGTGCTGAACCGAATTTTCGAAGTCCCACCACAATTTTGGCCCGAAAATGGGTCAAAATGTAAAAGAAAAAGACGAAAAAATAGGACTTTTTGGGTTTTTCTTTTGCGACTAGGAAACGACGCAGTTTTCAGCGAAACTGACTATTTAGAAGGCAACGAGCATAACATTTTCCACAAAACAGATTCGAATGTCTGTTTTCGTCAGGCGAACGGTGTGGCGTGTCGTGTAGATGCTGAAACTAGCGCAATTTCAGGTGCGACCACCAAAACCCGACACTTCATCCCTCAGTATGCTAACACATTCATTCAAACGGCGAAATGAAAACTTTCATCACTCCTGCAATTAAAAAAAATTTATAATAATTTATTTACAAAATGACATAATAACTATACTTAACTATGCTTATGAAATGTAGATTGAGACTGAAGAAACTGCAAAAACGTGAGACTTTCAGGAGACGGGATCTGGATAAACTGACAGAACCAGAGTTTGTAGAGAGTTTCAGGGAGAGCATCAGGGAACGACTGACAGGAATGGGGGCAGAAATACAGTAGAAGAAAAATGGATAGATTTGAGGGACGAAATAGGGAAGGCCGCAGAGGATCAAGTAGGTAAAAAGACGAGGCCTAGTAGAAATCCTAGGGTAACAGAAGATATATTGAATTTAATTGATGAAAGTAGAAATTATAAAAATGCAGTACATGAGGCAGGCAAAAAGGAATACAAACATCTCAAAAATGAGATCGACAGGAAGAGCAAAATGGCTAACCGGGGACGGCTAGAGGACATATGTAACAATGTACAGGCATACCTCACTAGGGGTAAGATAGATACTGCCTACAGGAAAATTAAAGAGACTTTTGGAGAAAAGAGAAACACTTGTATGAATATCAAGAGTTCATATGAAAACCAGGTTCTGAGCAGAGAAGAAAAAGCAGAAAGGTGGAATAAGTATATAGAGGGTCTGTGGAAGGGTGATGTACTTGAGGACAATATTATGGAAATGGAATGATGTAGATGAAGATGAAATGGGAGATATGATACTGCGTGAAGAGTTTGACAGAGCACTGAAAGACCTAAGCCGGAACAAGGCTCCAGGAGTAGACAACATTCCATTAGAACTACTGATAGACTTGGGAGAGCCAGTCCTGACAAAACTCTACCATCTGGTGAGCAAGATGTATGAGGCAGGCGAAATACCTTCAGACTTCAAGAAGAATATAATAATTCCAATCCCAAAGATAGCAGGTGTTGACAGATGTGAAAATTACCGAACTATCAGTTTAATAAGCCACGACTGCAAAATACTAACACAAATTCTTTACAGACGAATGGAAAAACTGGGAGAAGCCGACGTCGGGGAAGATCAATTTGGATTCCGTAGAAATGTTGGAACACATGAGGCAATACTGATCCTACGATTTATCTTAGAAAATAGATTAAGGAAAGTATAACCTACATTTCTAGCATTTGTGTAACGTGGAGAAAGCTTTTGACAATGTTGACTGGAATACTCTCTTTCAAATTCTGAAGGTGGCAGGGTTAAAATACAGGGAGAGGAAGGCTATTTACAATTTGTACACAAAGCAGATTGCAGTTATAAGAGTCGATGGGCATGAAAGAGAAGCAGTGGTTGGGATGGGTTGGTTCAAATGGCTCTGAGATATATGCGACTCAACTTCTGAGGTCATTAGTCGCCTAGAACTTAGAACTAATTAAACCTAACTAACCTAAGGACATCACACACATCCATGCCCGTGGCAGGATTCGAACCTGCGACCGTAGCGGTCGCTCGGTTCCAGACTATAGCACCCAGAACCGCACGACCACTCCGGCCGGCTGGTTGGTATGGGAAAGAGACAGGATTGTAGTCTATCCACTATGTTATTCAATCTGTATATTGAGCAAGCAGTAAAGGAAGCTAAAGAAAAATTCGGAGTAGGAATTAATATCCATGGAGAAGAAATAAAAACTTTGTGGTTCGCCGATGATATTGTAATTCTGTCAGAGACAGCAAAGGACTTGGAAGAGTAGCTGAACGGAATGGGCAGTGTCTTGAAAGGAGGATATAAGATGAACATAAACAAAAGCAAAACAAGGATAATGGAATATAGTCGAATTAAATCGGATGATGCTGAAGGTATTAGATTAGGGAATGAGACGCTTAAAGTAGTAAAGGAGTTTTGCTATTTGGGGAGCAAAATAACTGATGATGGTCAAAGTTGAGATGATATAAAACGTAGACTGGCGATGGGAAGGAAAGCGTTTCTGATGAAAAGAAACTTGTCACCATCGATTATAGATTTAAGTGTCAGGAAGTGCCGGCGCGGTGGCCGAGCGGTTCTAAGCGCTACAGTTTGGAACCGCGCTACCGCTACGGTCGCAGGTTCGAATCCTGTCTCGGGCATGGATGTGTGTGATGTCCTTAGGTTAGTTAGGCTTAAGTAGTTCTAAGTTCTTGGGGACTGATGACATGATGACCTCAGGAATTGAGTCCCATAGTGCTCAGAGCCATTTGTCAGGAAGTCGTTTCTCAAAGTACTTGTGTGGAGTGGGGCCATGTATGGAAGTGAAACGTGGACGATAAATAGTTTGGACAACAAGAGAATAGAATCTTTCGAAATGTGGTGCTACAGAATAATGTTGAAGATTAGGTGGGTAGATCACATAACGTATGAGGAGGTATTGAATAGAATTGGGGAGAAGAGGAGTTTGTGGCACAACTTGACAAGATCAAGGGACCGGTTGGTAGGACATGTTCTGAGGCATCAAGGGATCACAAATTGGAGGGCAGCGTTGAGGGTAAAAATCGTAGATGGAGACCAAAAGATGAATACACTAAGCAGATGCAGAAGGATGTAGGTTGTAGTAGGTACTGGGAGATGAAGAAGCTTGCACTGGATAGAGTAGCATGGAGAGACGCCCAAACCAGTCTCTGGACTGTAGACCACTACAAAAACTATGCCTTTGTTTGCATTTGGTAACAGTAATTATCGTTTAATCCTCTTCGCACTTCGTGAACCATCGCCCCCGTCTTTATTCATCAGAAAAATGAGAATATATGTAGGTATGTTATCGCTAAGTAGTATAATATATCAGTAATAGTTCATACTAGATAACAGGTAAATAATTAGAGGTGAAGCCATTGTACTATGTTTGTTGCAATAACGAGGTAATGAAATTTCACAACTGGAAATTATAAGAACAGCACTGTGGAATATGGCTTAACTTCGTGTGGTGTGGTACAATAGATTCTCCCCAGTACATGAAAACTGTTGTTTCCATGAATAGTTTGGGTGTTGCAATCAGCCTTGTCCAAGGCAAATTGAAATGACAATGATGGATCAAATTTCAGTCCCTCTGCTGTCACTGCTCATACCTCAAAACAGACTGATTCTTTATAGGAGGCACTGCATTTTAAAACGAGCAGTACATAAACTATTTACTGATAGCTATAAGTCTTATAGATTAATGTAACAGGCCAACTTACAAAGGCAACAAGCTGCTGTTTCAACCAAAAGACGACACAGTTCCGCTGTAGATGACCTTTTTGACTGATGCCAATTATCTGCAAGAATTTTGTAACCATTGTGTTGAAACAAACAACAGTTGTCTTCTTCACAGATGAGACAGTCATTATATCAAGTCAATATATCTTCAACAGCTAATCTTTCACAGTCTTGAAATTATTATGGAAGTGACCGTGGATCTGGTCTATTAACTGATGAAGGGAAACCTGACAAACCTCAACATTTTCACTGAACTAATTGAAAATTTTCTGCATAGTACAATCAATTTCTGTGGCATATAGTCCCCCCTTTCCTTTTATTCTTTTTTTTACTTGCTTTTAACCGCTGTGCAGGACCTATATGCCTTTGATATGGTACTGGGCATATGCTGCAACGAAGTCAGGAACTGCTCCATTACAACGTGTTACTGAGCGTTTTAATTAATTGTTTTGTCTCTCAGCAAGATTCAGAACAGTCTGTCGCAGCCCCAGCTTACGAACGCAATACGCTAGGTTCCGTCGATTTTCTGGGTGCTTGTTTTGTTGAACCGCAAGCTCTGGCGTAATAGCTGACCCACACAAAAAGTAGTTCGTTTTGATATCAAAATTTATCTCTACAAAAATCTTCCTCTACAGCACATCCCAACATATGAAGTTTTCGACCCACTTCAACCTTTTTACGTTTCTGAACGCTTTTTCTATATGCTGAACCTTTCCTTCCGATAATCACATTATTTTCGGTGTCTTCACATGTATCCTGCAGTGATTTCGCTTTAGGTTCCCTGTGCTTCCTATCGACTTCGCTCGTAAGTGACTTACATTGCTAAATTCTTGTCTTTTTTATTTTGTACTTCCGTCTTCCAGCCGTCAATAGAAATACTTCTGTTAACAAAGGTTTCTTCAACGTTACCTTCCTTATTCTTGTGTACATTTGACTGTTTAACCTCTGTGGTTACCCTTTTTAGAGACATTCAGTCTTCTTGAACTAAAATTCTTTCTGTTGTAGTAACTATCGCACTAACTGCAGCCTAAGAGAGACAGCATAATCACTGTTCAATACTTCACGAATCTACAGTTCATACGTCTCCACATCAGTACTAAATTGTGGTCTCAATTTATATCTGCTCCTATGTACAAATTAAATGCAATATATGATACCAGAAGCTTTGTCCACCACGTTCTGCCCAGATAGTATCTGCCCATTATATGTATGCCTTTTCCAAGGCTACCTCCCCCCCCCCCTTCTCATCACTGAACAATATATTTGCGATTACTAGCAAAATTTTATTGCGGAAATGAAAGAGTCTTATTCCCCTCCCATATTTACTACTGAGCCATATTCTCCCTTATCTCTCTCTCCTTTTCTTCCCATACCACAGCGTTTCAATGCTTCACTCTCATTATATTTTCCTCTCCTTACAGATATTGATTTATTCGCCCATGGCCCTCATTATACTCTATCCATTCATCTGTTTGTGACGTCTGCATGAATACCTATATTGTTAATTGCGGCCTTTGGTTTTATGTAGATTCCGATGGCAATAATCCCCTCACTGCACAATTTAAAATCACTCATTCTTTTATCTTCCTTCCAGTTGACAATGGTTCTTCTTACCGTTATACCATTTTGTGTTGCTTTTAATGTTACCCTATATTCGTGTTAACAGAAATCAGTATTTATTTCCATTTCATTTCACTGATTCCTACTAAATATAGATTGAGCCTTTGTACTTAAAATTTCTGATCTCATTAGCTTCCCTGCTTCGGTCAAATTTCTCTTGCTGCACGCTCGTTCTTGTAAACTCGTACAGTTTTGTTCGTTTTTGGATTCCTTCCTTACGGTGATCTCTCCATAGGTAATCCTCTTCCTGAGATCCGAATGAGGTATTTAAATTTACTGGCCACAATTTAATTGGATTTCAATCATGTGCCTCTAATACAGTGGATTCCATTATTTTGTGTACCGCCATCCCGTTGGTCATTGCTTATACTTCCACTTAAGGCTGCAAGAACCTCTCTTCGCCCTTCCTCCCTGTTGTACAAGGCGTTTTGAAAAATGAAGGAGACCAGTATGGTCACTACTGAAAATTTCCTTTTTTTTTCTCGTTTGTTTTGTAAATACTATCTGTTGGTGCTATCGAGCCCGAGATCCAATACGTTTTTATTATTGATCAATCTCTACAGCACAGTGACCCTTAACATATATGAACATACAGTTTGCCTTTTATTCACGTGTAAAGAACTCAAAAGCTACGTAGAAGACGATGTGGCAAGTAATTTTATATAAGGCAGTGGGGCCACAAATGTCGAAAAATACTTCAAACGTGGATGATAAATGTTGGACATGTCACATCACCAAGTCAAGTATTCACGTCGGTTTGTGCTCATACCTACGTGCGCGACTTCCACACGTGGGGTTCAGGGTTTGAGTCAAGCGTTTAGCGGGCGGGATTGTTTTTCATTGCTTAAAACAGTTATGTGTTTACATTGAGTTATATACTTTACTAATTTATGTAACGGTCTCGTGATCTCCGCTGGTTCATTGCAAAGTGGAGTACAACAGAAATCTGCCGCAATGCGTCAGGAGTAACGTATAAGCTTCCCCGATTGCGTCATTACTAGTAAATATCCTATGTTATATTTACTACATAATGTATCTAAGCAAGAAAAGAAAGATGAAAATGAAAGAAACACAAAATAGGAACTGCTTGTCCTTGCTCGCAGGTACGGCAACAGTTTTGTAACTTCTACATTTACAACACATCACGCTTACAAAGGGTGTTCGAATTTGCACCCGTTGCCTGAATTCAAGCATTTCATGGCTTAATCATTCCTTCATGTACGCGGTCGAAACTGCTCTCCTTATTCTGTATGTGACGCCACATGTTCAACATATATAATCCAATTCTGGGGCTTTTCCCTACATTTGCGGGCCCCTGTGTGTTATGCTAAATTACTTGCCTCAGCAACATCTACGCAGCTACGCGGCTGTTTATACGTTAATTAGTGTGACCCTATTTATATAACGATATATTTTATTCTCTTGCAATAGTCACCCACAGTAGCTACATTAATTAATATATTTGTGACCGAACACCGAAGTTCGTTATAACGTCCAAAGGAAGTGGGGAAAGCGAGGGCAGAACGAAATGTGCAGATGCACCAGAAGAAGAGCTGAAGTATGAGCGTGACATGTGAATATTTTCTATTCCCATAATGAATATTCTACGTCAGTGCTGTAAATTATACTTGTCAGTCAGTAGGTAGGTAGTTTTGAAAAATTATAATGATACTTTTATGAGTGTGAATTCTTGACCCCTTACAGTGTCTGGAAGGCATTTACAAACACATTGTACAACAAAAGTTCTAATTGATCACAAAGAAACGTGAAGCGGAACACTCAAGCAGCATCAAGAAGAGGTAATTAGCTGCCATGAAAGGTAATTAAATAATTATGATTTGATGAAATGGCAGTATATGGGTTTATGTTCCCTAGTAGGCGCTTATAAGGTAAAGAATGGCGATTAGGGATTAGCACCCCGCCGTCGAGTCTATATAGGCTCAGCACTACTCGGGCACGACAAAGATTTGGAGGAAAACTAAGTCCGTTTTCAAATAATCATACTGACATTTGCCTGCGTAGATTCAGGAAAACAACCAAAATCAGTGTGGTTCAACGTGTATTTCAATTCAGCACTTCCAGAATACTAGCCCAGTATGTTAACTACTTCATTGCTGCCTTCGGTAACAAAACAGTAATACAATTCGTGTGGGCTGTTAGTCTTAAAAAATCTGCTGGTACGTGTGTGACTATTACATCCAGTTTCATATCCACAGAAATGTAAAAGCACATGCCGGCCGAAGTGGCCGTGCGGTTCTAGGCGCTACAGTCTGGAGCCGAGCGACCGCTACGGTCGCAGGTTCGAATCCTGCCTCGGGCATGGATGTGTGTGATGTGCATAGGTTAGTTTGGTTTAATTAGTTCTAAGTTCTAGGCGACTGATGACCCCAGAAGTTAAGTCGCATAGTGCTCAGAGCTTTTTGTAAAAGCACGATAAGCGAATGCATTACTGTCTTTTGTTGTCTACATCTGAATGAAACACGACTAAATGTACTACAAAAATAGATTATCAGTAATATCAAGATTGCTGACTCTGATGCAGATGCTGCGTGCGTACTATTTCGTGATTAGATTTTTCGCGATGTAACTTAATAGTTCGGCAAGAGTAATGTTGTGGGCCGTTTTAGGAGTAATTGTTCGCGTTCTTTGTTACATACACCCCTTTTTAATATTCCGCTGCATGCAGAGTAGATTGATATCGGGCGCCACACTGCGGCTCGCTTTGTGATGGAGTCTGAAGGCGCCCAGCTGCGCAGAGACCCCACACAGATAGGATCCGCACGTGCCCCATGACGGCATAGAGTGCCACATCTGTTATACGATAGCTGGCTCCGTTAGTGAACCAGGCATCCGGCAGGGGATTCTTTTCGTGGAATATTTTCTAATTTGACTCTGACATTGCCCGTGTTCTACGCATCAAAGGTGCGAGTGTAGTCAGCAGGCTTATTGCACATTTGGGTTGCAGGATTCCCTTAATTGATGTTGTTTGGCAGTATACACGGTACAGGAACTTATGACAAAAGTACTTGACACATGGCGTATTTTACGAAAGTGCAAAGTGCGTCGGAAAAGTTTTGCATAGTCGTCTGTAATTTTTTTTAATTTTTTGTAGGAGTAGAATGAAATTTTTAGTGAACATACTTGGAAGATTTGGCTATACATTGAGCCTACTCAATGTAGCTTCCATCAGCTGTGACGCATCTGGGCCAAGTTCTTTCCATGATGTAAATGCACTTTGGTAAAATTCTGGGGACTGACATTTACACCATCGCTTGACACAGGATATAAGGTCTTTCTCTCTGTCAAACGTTTAGAAATATTTCCACAAAGTTTCATTGTCCTACAATCAACCGGTTTTTTTGGGGCCCTCCAAAGTACAAAAGTTTGGTTACAACCACCTTGTACGACAGACAAACCTATATGACAAAGTAAAATACACGATTAACCAACTAACTGTTACATAGGAATAACACATACGGCTACCAAGGCTGAGGAACCTTGTGGCGTCTATCTCGAAAACCAACATGACACAGAGGACCACTAAACAGAAATAAGAAGTTACAAACCAAAGAAATTTGAATCTAATGTTCCATTCCGACTTCTCGATTATTCGATAGCATTGGTGATGAGACCAAACTGCCCCTCTCATTCCTGTGCTACCATCCTTCTTCCGTCCTTAGATCAGCACTTAATTTGCAAATATCTACCTTCAGAAAACATTTGAGTCGTTGTTAACTATGAAATAGCGCAGGAAAGAAAAGGAAAAGGAAAAATAATAAACAACTAAACTGGAAAAGACTGCCCCGAATCCAAGCTATTAGTCACGGGCAGAGTGATTCATTCAGCCTCCGCTGTTTATCCCTCATCACTTTCGTCCTTATGCAGCCAACGCCCAGGACTCCAAAACCAATTTCATTGCTCTGGTGATGGGACGAAAACAATCGGAAGCAAGAAAAGTGGAAGTCTCTATTCGTTTGGAAAAGAAAGTTTGTGAGACCGGCTTTCTCGGCGTTTTGACAACACATATACCACGTCCGCAAACGTTTATAATTACTTCCAGTTCCCGTAACTAGCTGTCAGTCTCTACTTATAAGGTCTACAACTTTGCTTCCGCCGTTTTGCAGTAGACGGCAGTAGTGGAAAGTAGTGATGCAAGTCGTTCGATTTAAGTGTCATACAGTAAGCTTAGGCATTTGAGAACGTAACGCCATCAAAATATCAGTAGATTTTTGATTGCATCCTAAAGTTATTCTCGACTGAATACGTTAACGTATGAGCCTAATTCTCGTCATCTGCGGGAGGTTTTAATTTTCTGCTTTGATATGGAAGAAATCCGCGGCTGAGGCTCATAAAAAGCTGGGTAAGACCTATGATGAGACGCTTGTTAGTGACAGACTACCCATAAAGTGGTATCCATACTTCAATAATGGTGATTTCGACGTTAAATACCGGCATGGTTGTGAAAGAGAGAAAGCTTTCGATACTACTGCTACCAATGGGAACAACCACAGGAGATCTTTATCGAAAGCAATTAATGTGTTTGAGCCGAGCGCTGAAAGACAAACGGCCACATTACAGCGATAGACATGAAAAAACAATTTTGCAGCACGACAGTGCACGATCCCATGTCGAAAATACCGTCAAAACGCACTTGGAACCGTTGAAATGGGAAGTTTTACCCCACCCGATGTATTCTGCAGATATTCCCCCCCTCTGACTGCCACCTTTCTCGATCTGTAACACACAACCTAGCTGAATAGCACTTGTGGTCATATGAACAAGTGCAGAATGGGATCAATTCATGCCTCTCCTCAAAAGATGATCAGTTTATACACTGCGGGAGTCGTATGCTGCCCTAAAGCTAGGAAAAAGCAGTGACCAATACTTTGAATCGTAAATTTTTTGTAGTTTTTCACAATAAAGTCTCGAACTTCGAGAAAAAACGGCAGAAGCAAAGTTGTAGACCTTGTAATTCTAACCAGCAACACTGCAGAGAGACAGACAGAGAGAGAGAGAGGGAGAGAGAGAATTCGTTAATTTATTTTCATTTTTGTTGTTACTTTCATATACTGATGAGCCTAAACATTATGACCACGTACTTAAAAACGAGCCATGGATTCTGGGAGCCATGGATTCGAAAAGTACCCGATTGGTTTCGAGAAGTTTGTTTCACCAGATTCCCACGCACAGGTCACACACCTCCCGCAATTTACGGGCGGCTGGTTGGAGGACCCGGTGCAGGCCCTCGATAACGTCACAGCAGGGTTTCATCAGGTTCAGATAAGCCAAGTGTGATGGCCAGAACATCAGCATGAGTTCACTATCATGCTCCTTAAACCATTACAGCACGATTCTGGTTTTTTGCCACGGACAGTTATGCTGCTGGAAGATGCCATCGCTGTTGGGGGTGACGTCAAACATTAGGGATTACGGGTGGTCCCTAATAGTGTTCTCGTAGTCCACAGCTGTCGTGGTGCCCTCGATTATTACCGCAGGTCCTACAGAAACCCAGGTGAATGTCCGCCACAGCGTGACATTGCTCTCACAAGCCTGCATTCGTGGCGTGCTGCATGCTTCGAGTTGCCGTCCCCATGGATGACGGCGTATATGGACACGATTATCGACCTGGTTTAATATAAACGGGATTCATCCGACCAGGCGACACGATTCCACTGACCTGCGGTCCAAACTCTATAATCCCGAGCTCACTGTAATCATAACTGACGATGTTGTAGGACCAACATGTGTTCCTCTGCTGCAGAACACCATTTTCAATACTATGCGCTAAACATTGTGCTGCAAAACTGTACTCTGTCGTCAGATATGCCAGAGATAGGCGCATATCCTGTTTTAAAGAGGGTGTAAACTTCGGATCCCTATGTTCTGTGATGAGGTATGGGCGTCCAGCTTCTTGTCGCCTACTCGCGGTTTCTGCATTCTTCAACCACATTCTACGGGTGTTTACGACTGTAGCACGTGAACAACCGACCAGCTTCGCCGTTTCCGAGATGCTCGCTCCCACGTTCTGGACCACAACAATCTGGATTTTCTCAAAGCTGGTTAGTCTGTGGATTTCTGCATTTGAGTCACTTATCGTCGCAACAATGATGCCACATTCGTCTGTGCTAAGCTCATATACTCCTCTTACTGCGTCGCGGTGGGCACTGATATGCGAGAATAATATAAAATCAATGAGATTGCGAGTGTGGGTAGTGTTCCTATTCTTCCTTAAACTCCAATCCATGCCTTCCGCAACGCACTTTACCCTCTCAGTTCCTCGAGTACTTTCGAGATAAATCCCTAATGTCTTCACAAATGCCATACCATCCTGTCCCTTCTACTATTTTCCGGTTTTCCCCATAGTACATGATTCACTTCCAAATAACACCATGTTACAAAAGTAGGTTCTCAGGATTTATTTTTTCAAATATGTTTGATGTCTGACACCAGCAGAGTTCTTTTCTCACCAAAGTCCTAATGGTCTGTGTTAGTCTCCTGTGTGTGCTAGTATGGCTTTCATTTCCTCCTTCCTTCATTCACCACACGTTATTTTGCTTCCACGGTAGCAGAATTGCTTCACTTCATCTATTTCGTCGTGTGGCACGGTAACGGTTCTACCTCGGCTGCTGTTTGCATGTAATTACTTAATTCGATTGCGTACAGTTTCACTATTTAGATTTACAGACCATTAGAATATAGATTGAGCAAAAGAGACGAAAGACTTCATCCCCGTCTTACACCCTTACTAATCCGATCTATTGGTTCTTGGTCTGCCCTTCTTATTTTTCACTCTAGGTTCTTCTACTTATTGCGTATTACCTCTGTTTCTCTAAAGCTTACAGATATTCTACTGATAATTTCGAACATATAGCACCATTTCAATTTATTGAACGCTTTTTCAATGTTGACAAATAATTTGACCGTTTCTTTATTTTTCTTAGATTTTGCCTCCTTTAGCGAACGCGTTAGAAGAACCTCTCTGAAGCCTGAACCTTTCATAAAGGCAAATCGATCGTTATCTAACAAATCTTATATTATCCTTACATGCGTCTGTAGATTATTATTGTCAGAAACTTTTGTGCATTACATATTACGCCAAATGCACGATAGTTGCTACACCTATCTGCCCATGCGATCTAATGGATTGTCTAGATCACATTTTTTCACAGGTCTGTTTATATGTATCCAGAGTCACAGATTCTATAACGAACTTCAGTAATCTGTTGGTTGGTAGATCCACCAACGACTTTAGAAATTCGAAGGGAACGTTATCTATGCCTTCAGCCAACCTGGAGCCAAACATGCATAAACAGGTCGGTGTTAATGTGACTGTGATGTCGCCAGACCTTGCGTCAGCATGACGGTCCCGTTGTAGTGGTATCCAGTCGGTAGGAAGGTATTGGTAAGGTGTTGGAACGAAATTAAATGATTCATTTTGACAAAGATGATAATAAATTCAGTCTGAAAATACACTAAAGAAATTGTGAAAACTTGTAAGATGATGGCTTTAAACATTGGCACAAAATGATAAAAGTTTCTGTTCGGAAACATTGAGCTGAACATTAAAGTTAATATATTTGCAAAGTAAAGTCTGGAAACTCTATTTTGAAGTAGGTTAAGTAGTAAGAAAGTAAATTTAGAAAAAGCAATGTAACGGTGACAACCACGGAGTAGTACTTAAGGCCACAACATGGGAAACTAACAATCTGAAATTCACTTTAAAAAATATGTTTCTCTAACGCCAGTCTTACCTAAGAGCAACTGTAGTTACGTAAAATTTCTAGTTTTTAAAATTTTGATAAAATCCTGAACCACTAATAACAAAAGAACGTGGTGTTAAACTGTACCAAAGTTAAATTTCCACATTTGGCTTAACACTCAGTATCATATTTTAAGAGTAGCTCGTAATAATTTACGCAACCTATAACAAATTCCTGCATCTCGAAGCCTGATCTTAATGCTTAATTATAATACTAAGACTCTACCTTGCTGCCACTAGAAAATAGTTAACGATCGGAATTACGTAATTACAAGTGAGGCAACTCGCAAGATCGCAAATAAAGGTAACAACAACCGCACACACACACACACACTCGGAGGGCCGACTATACCGGTACCTGTAGCAAACTTGAGGCTTTAACCGCCGGAACACGCCGCCGCGCCAGTGGTCATCTGACTACAACCCGGCTGACCTGCGGTGACAACGCGCACGCGCATGTGAAGCTCACTTCACTGCTCTCGCTACCATCTGGAAGGACAACTAAAGACCCAACTCATCAAACCAAACAGGCAGCAGGGCGCGGAAGATCGACAAGGACGACTGGAGGCAAAGATTGCTGGCGTACGGCACACTCGTGTCGGACGGGCAGGACATTTGCTTGTGATCCCTGCTCGGCCATGTGTGCCTGACATATGCCGAACTCCATCTCCGAGGTCGTGCAGACACTGGACTTTGGCGTGTCGTAGTGTAGGATGTAACACGAAGTCTGGAATGGAAATTGACTGAAAACTGACACAGTCAGTGTCAAAGGGGCAATAAGACGTTGGTGACACGAACCACCAAAGACGTTTTCAAATTGTAACAGCGAATAGCAGACCTACAATGCAGCAAATCATTTGACGGTCCACTGTTATACAACAAAAACTGCGTCGGACTCATACTAATCAGAAGAAACTAGCAACTCTTTGCTGCAGGGCACATAAGCCACTGCTCTAAACACGTACCTAAAACACTGTTGTAAAGATGTCCTTCTGCTCCTTGCACCTCAAACGCACACTGGGGCTAGCATCGGCGCAGAAACTCTGCGACTAGAGTCTCACTGCACAGAAAAAGGTTGTCGCACACATTTTTCGAAGCCGATGGCAGTGTACGTGTGGGTCGACAACTGTATGATGCGATGGACTGCCGGCTAACAAGGTACTTTTTTTTTTTTTTGACTGATTGGTTTTCGAGTTGTACTAACACAGCCAACTGAGGAGTGGAATGACAAATATGACGATACGAACACAAGGACAACACAATTTCTAGCCCCTGAGCAGAGAAAAACTCCAACTCGGCCGGGACTCGAACCGAAGCCCCTTTGGTTATCAATCCGCCGCCCTGACTCCCTACGGAGGCGGCCAAACATTGCACCTTCTTCAAACAGTTGCATATGTAGTGTCGTTTGAGGTTGTTTGTATGGAATGAGATGGGGCTGCTGATATGCCTGCCGTCGTTTCTCACCTTCAAACGAAGAAAACTTGAATGACACTGTAATGTGCGCGTGGGGCACACAATACTCGTTTAAGTCTGTACTATGGTAAGTGAGCGGGGTTCACCTTATGAGAAAGGATTTTCGTATAGATATCGACCGCGTGTACCTGAATGGTGGCAAATCAGACTTACACACACTCTGTAATAACAATGATCTGTCAAGCAAGTCCGAAATGCAACTACACGTCAGGATAGACCAAAAGCAACACTGAAGATGCTATCAATTTAATAATAATACGGTCGCCAGCCTAATTAGGCATTAACTGAGTTTCTTCCCTGTACAAGTTGGTGTATATTCATGCAAAACAACACGTAATAACACTGCATAATATAGTAGAATTTTAGAACCAGAAAATCTATTGAACTGATAGTTTCACGTTCTGTACTGATATGGAAAAACCATGAATACATAACATTACACTATAATGTATACTACCAAACTTCGTACTGTCTATTGATATGATTAAAATCGGGCATAGGTTACCCTAGAAATAGCACTTTCGAGCCACACACAAAATGTCAATTTTGATAAAGATAAAACACTGATAAATTTTGGCTTTTATATTGACTTTAACTTTTGCTGGTCAAACCAATTTAGAACACTTCAGAATTCAAATGAATAAAAAAAAGGGGGGGGGACCCTGAAACTGTTATGATCACTGTATTAAAAAAATTTATTACTGAAATTATTATGCGTTCAAGATTTCCTGTATATAAGTTACTACTCATTTTATCTTATTTACTACTCATTTAAATACCTTTATATCTGTCTCGAAATAATTAAACTTCATTACTATATCAATATTAAAGTTATCTTTCAACTTCGTTAGACCTTCGTTATTCATTTACTGGTTCATTAACAAAACAGTTCTTTAAACACCATTCTAACATAGCTAGGTCTGCAAGTAATTATTATTAACACAACATTTAATTTTTCATTTCGGGACACTCGGATTGCACAACATTTGGAATGGACCCTGTCTAGGTTAGTTGTGAGGATAATTAAATGATGGGAAAGTTCTGGTAAAATTTAGGATATTATTGAACAGTTCACTCTATGGTCCATACGAATACAGTACTAAAAGTTTCAACCTGCTTGTATCGATGCGGCGGTTGGCGGGCAGCTAGATGGCGAGGCACAGAGCACACATACAACCACAGACGTATCGGCACTTTATTTCTTCTTTGCGTCGCAATACTTTTCCATTTAGTGCCTATGGACTTTTGCCATGCTGTGTGGGCGTTGGAACGGCATACCCGAGGCTCAGTGAAGTTACGTCTTCCAGGAGAGCCTCCTCGCTCCAGAAGGTATTGCTCAACCCAGTGCCAACCCCCAACTACTACTGAGCACGTTGTGCCGTGCAGTGCGCGCGTGCATTTTCCCGCGCTCGCCTGCCGTCCACCTTTTACCGCTCCCTGACAGGCCGGGTATTCACCTTAGGTTTTGCATTCTACATATCCTAACACATTGCCTACCAGACGCACAGTTACAATTTTAAATATCTTACAATAGTTTCAACATTTATTACATTTCAATTCTATTACAATATTGCTTGACATTTGACATAAACATTAAAATTCACATTGAAACTTGTTTACAGTTTTCTTAACACATTGGCGTGAAATAAAGAAAAAGAAATGAAATGAGAACATCAATTACACAAGTTTAACGAAAAATCAGATGGAAAAAATATTATTTATATGTACAATAGTACAACATCGTTGTTGTTACAACACCAACAGCTTACTTGAAATGGTATCAATAAGAGCCATCGCTAATGTTCCAGAATCCCAAATCGACAACTTCCGCAGATACACTTGTCTTGTGGTTCGCTGTTTTTCAGGGTTGCAGGTTCATAGGTCCTTTTTATGTCTCATGTTATCTTGGCTTCAAAAATAACGTACAAAGATTTTAGGTAATGTTTGTTCGTTATTTTTCAGAACAAAAGCATAAACACGAGTGTATAATACTGAGAAATCTCGCTGCGTCAATGTTGCCACCCTAACACTAGGCAGAACCAGTACCCCGCAACAGTAAAAACATGCTCAGCTCTAGCTGTCAAAGCGTTCTGCTTGTTACACCTGTCGACTGCGTGGCGAGACTTTCACCACAACCGCTACTGCTATCCCCTTCGTCTGAGGTAGTCACTTATTGTCTAGTAGCTTGTGGTGTCATTCTTGTGGCGTCAAACAAGTCCGAGATATCAGAATTATGAATCAAATTAATTAATCAAATTAAGATTGATGTAATTTTAAGCTATGCTGGTGGTACAATTATGAAGACAGTTCAGTGCATCTAAATTATGCTTTGAGACTGTTACAAATTACCTGTTCCTTCCTCAGGAAAATGGTGTTTATAACGTATTTATTGAACCAGGTTGAAAGGGTGTTGAAGGGCTGAAAACATACAAAACCAAAAATCGCAACAAAAATGTCAAAATAAAAATCAGTCACAATGTTATCGAGATATTTAAGAAACAATTTCGTTTGATTAGACGATGACTAAACTAAATTTGGATTTTGTCAAGGTGAAGAGCACCTTTCAGCTTCAAAGACTTAGGGTTCACTAGGTATTTTACTCGCCATGTAAATGAAAATATATGCACGAAACTTTACTGTTCTGCAATTCAACATCTAACAAACATCGGTTGAAATGTTATGTATGTGGACATCCCTTGTTACTCAGTGTGCTGCTTTTTAAGCGTATTTTTTATTTGATACAAACGTTCATTTTATTTTTAACAAACCTTTGTGGCGTGGGCTACATGCGAGTACGACCCACTGTAATGTCAACTTGGCACCCGTGATATAGTCGTTAAAAAAACAGGACGGATAACAAGTTTTTCGAATACCAGAAGATGATAGTCTTAATGTTGAAATCAGCCATCAGAAATAAATAATACTGAATGCAATCTTGACTATTAAAAGTCGCTTCAAAGCAAATGCAGATAGCTCCTCCCAGTCTCAGTTCCAAGGAATTTCTGTGGATTCCTGCCCACTCGTCTCTTACTCTGCGTATAAAGGATGCTGCCTTCTCGGATAACTGTACAACAGTTCAACAAATCACATAAATAGTTTTTATTACAATAAAGAAGGTTGACACTACTTAACTTTGGATTTACAACGATTTGTCGCGAGCGATGGGCGAGATGCAAACAAGTTAGTGTCTTTTGCTATATACAAAGTTCATGCAAGTTTGTCAGACAGTTTGTGGATCACTGACTACGGCTATCGTAGTTCTCTCTTCTTAGGCGTGGTTTCTACTAGTGTCCGTCTTCTACTGTCCCTTTACTGTCCGTCGAGGGTGGTGGGATCGGCGCTTATAGTTTCTTCGTATAGAGACCACTCCTGTCGTGGTGCAGTCGTAGTCAGCGTACTATTGGCTGACGTCGTCTCGCAACCTTCTCGGCTCTTGAGTTCTTCATCTTCGTGCCGTCACTTGTCGTTAGTCCGGAACAATTTCAACATTTGCTTGTCATCTGATCTCAATTTTCTCACGAATATCAAAGCATAGCGTACTGTGTGGGGTCTCTGTCCTACTACCGCACTCGTGTTTTTCGCAGCTGTTAAGCTGCCCTGAATGAGGTCGGCGGATCTAAGCTTCCAGTGTTTCGTACGTTCCATCTAGTGAAGAGTTTCTGCGATCGTCATAAGATAAACTGATGCGACTTATTATTTGGTAGTTGTCTCTAATTCATCCACATTTGCATCTGTAAGTGTGCTGGAATTTAAACTATTCCTATCTCCCTTCTTCACTTTCTCTGAAATGAATGTGACAGTATTGCGACCAGGGAAAGATAGATGTTCATGTTGGTGAGTGAGCTGATATCTCTTAAAGAGAGGAAATTGTTGATAGAGCGAGTATACTTGTTTTCTGCAAAATTATCTTATTGCTTTAAAAAAATAAAAGAAATTTTTAAAGATCTGGGAGCACATCTCTTATAACTTATCCCTTTTTGTGAACTATCCCGGGAATATCTTTTGTTCAAGTACGTTAGTCCAGTCGCCTATCTCGTCTGATATTGTGTAAAAAATTTTCTTTACTAAGCGGCAATGCAGAAACTTGTCTTTTTTTTCTACATGTACATATCTTCGCTTTACCCATCGACTTGTAAGACATTTTTGAGAAAGTGACCCGGTTTGCTGTGCAGCTGCAAAGCCTCTGCTCCTTTCATCTCTCCCTTATAACTGAGCGCAGCTCGCAACTGAGAATTTACTGGGTTTCCGCACGATATCCGCGGAGTCTGCCTCTAGCAAGAGCCAAAGAAGTCGTGACCTGGCCGCGACTTCTTGTTCGCGAGGGATGAAAGGCAGTTCTCATTAAGCTCTGCGGCTGGCGCACGGGAACAACATGAACACTAGGCGCTCTGCATTTCCTTATTCACTGCTGCCTTGCTCCACCCCTCCCTCCTCCAACTTTTCTCCCTTTCCACAGTCCCCAAGACCGCTGAAAAAAAAAAGAGCAAACAAGGAGAGTCAGCTCCATCTGACCCCTGCAGGGCACACGACTCGACCGCGCCACTCTTCATGCAGGATGGAACGGCGACGCCGCAAATGAAAGACTGGCAGCGACCACAGAGGGTGGCGTCGGCGTCGGCGTCGCCGCCTCTAACGACGCTTTTCATTGTCAGCAGCGCCCCGACGCCTCCTTGTCGCCGCCCCTCTAATTGACGTCACAGGGCGTTTGCAAGACGAGTGCCGGCGCCGCTGCGGCTGACATCCGCGCACCGCTCTGTTCTCCACTCGTACCTTCCCTCCTTCGGCCCCACTTCTTTTCAGCCGCGGCGGGGCGGTGCGCGACTAAAGCTTAAAATTAACGCAGACGCTTAGATCTGTCCGCAGCCACCGCTGATTTCAAGTTCGGAGCTACGGAAGCGTGATTCTTTTGTTGCGTATTTTCGCGGTTCGACGCCCTTGCTTAGAAAAGCGGTAAAATCTCGGTAAAGGCGGGATTTTGCATGAGACCTAGTTTTCGTGTTAACGTGCACTCTCTCGTAGTTAGTTTCAGACACTAATCGAAGCTGAGAGCTATTCCTGCGTCGGTACCATGGCAGTGAATAGTGACTCTGCGTCTGGTGTAGTGTGCAAGGCAATGCATCAACCACTTTTAAGTGAAAAAGACACTTGTACTACGAATGAGAGATGAGATAGACCAATCGACTTCTGCAATACATTTCAGCTAGTAATAGCGATAACTCTTTTCGAGAATCACAATAGGGGGAGGAGTAGCATTAGGAAAAGGCCAGAAGACACGGAAAGATTTCAGTTAGATTACACCATGGTCTGGTGGAGACTCAGAAATCATATAATAGATTGTAAGACGTATCCATGAGTAGATATAGACTCACATAACAATTTAGTAGTGATGAAGAGTAGGCTGAAGTTAAAGATAGTAGTCAGGAAAACTTAATGCCCAAAGAAGTGAGGTACAAAAGTATTAAGGAAAGAGAAGATACGCTTGAAGTTCTCTGAGGCTATAGATACTGCGATAAAGAAAAGCTCCGAAGACAGTTAAGTTGAGGAGAAATGAACGTCTCTAAAAAGTGTAATCACGGAAGCTGGAAAGAAAAACATGGAGACAAGGAAGATAACCGCGAAGAACTATGGGTAACACAAGTAATAAAATGGTTCAAATGGCTCTGAGCACTATGGGACTTAACAGCTATGGGCATCAGTCCCCTAGAACTTCGAACTACTTAAACCTAACTAATCTAAGGACAGCACTCAACACCCAGTCATCACGAGGCAGAGAAAATCCCTGACCCCGCCGGGCATCGAACCCGGTAACCCGGGCGTGGGAAGCGAGAACGCTACCGCACGTCCACGAGATGCGGACTAACACAAGTAATACTTCAGTTAATTAATGAAAGGAGGAAGTATGAAAATGTACAGGAAAATTCAGGAATATAGACATACCAGACTCTTAGGTGTGAAATAAATACGAAGTACAGGGAAGCTAAGACAAAATGGGTGTATGAAAATGTGAAGAAATCGAAAAAGAAGTGACTAACTCAGCACAAAGAAAAATTGAAACAACCTTCGGTGGAATTAAAAGCAACGTCAGTAACATTAAGACTGCAACGTGAATTCAAGGAGAGAGAAGTGGAAAGAGTACGTTGAAGGCCTCTGTGAAGGAGAAGACTTGTCTAATGACATGACGGGAGAAGAAACAGGAGTCGTAATAGAAGAGGTAGGGTATCCAGTGTTAGAAGCACAAATTAAATGAGCTTTGGAAGACTCAAGCTCGAAAAAGCCGGAAGGGATAGATAACAAACCATCAGAATTTCTAAATTAATTGGGGGAAGTGCCCACAAAGTGACTATTCACGTTGGTGTGTAGAATGTTTGAGTCTGGCGATATACCATCTGAATTTTGGAAAAACTTCATTTACACAATTCCGAAGATTCAAGAGACAACAAGAACGAGAATTATCATACAATAAGCTTAACAGCTCATGCATCCAAGAGGTTGACAAGAATAGTACACACAAGAATTGAAAAGAAAACTGAGGATGTGCACGATGAGGATCAGTTTGTCTTTAGGGAAAAAAAGGCACCGGAGGGGCAAATTGCTAATGGAAGCGAGACTAAAGAAAAATCAAGACACGTTCATAGGATTTTTCGTCCTGGAAAATGCGTTCGACAATGTAAAATGATGCAAGGTGTTCGGAATTCTGAGACATATACGAGTGAGCTATAGGGAAAGGCGTGTAATATGCCCTATATACAAGAACCAAGTGGGAAAAATGTGAATGGGAGACGAAGAACGAACCACTCGGCTTAAAAAAAAGAGTAAGGCAGAACTGTAGTCTTTTGAAGCTACTGTTCAATCTATATATCGAAGAAGCAATGAAGGAAATAAAAGAAAGGTTCAGGGATGGAATTAAAATTCAAGGTGAAAGGATATCAGTGATCAGATTCTCTGATGACATTGCTATCCTCAGTGAAAGATGATCTGCTGAAAGGAATGAATAATGTAATGAGTACAGAATACGTATTGAGAGTAAACCGAAGAAAAACGAAAGTAACGAGAAGTAGCGAAAATGAGAACAACGAGAAACTTAACAGGTGAAGTTAAGGAATTGTACTACCTATGCAGCAAAATAACCCATGGCGGATGGAGCATGGATGACAAAAAAAAAAAAAAAAAAAAAAAAAAAAAACAGAGTTGCCCTGGTAGAAATGGCGTTCCTGGTCAATAGAAGTCTACTAGTATCAAACATAGGCCTTACTTTGAGGAAGAAATAACTGAGAATACATGTTTGTAGCACAGCATTGTATGATAATGAATCATGGACTGTGGTAAAACCAGAAACGAGGAGAATCAAAGCATTTGCGTGTGGTGTTACAGAAGAATGTTGAAAATTAGATGCAATGATAGGGTAAGGAATGTAAGGAATGAGGAGGTTCTCCGGACAATCGGCGAGGAAAGAGATACATGGAAAACACTGAGAAGGAGAAGAGACAAGATGGTAGGACATCTATTAAGATCTTAGAGAATAACTCCCATGGTGGTAGAGGGAGCCATAAAGAGTAAAAACTGTAGAGAAAGACAGACATTTAAATACATCCAGCAAATAATTGAGGAAGTAGGTTGCAAGTGCTACTCTGGGATGAAGAGGTTAGCACAGGAGAGGAATTCGTGACGGGCCACATCAAACCAGTCAGATGACTGACGACTCAAGAAAAGAAAAGACAGATATATAGTGTCGGTGGCTCTGAGAAACAGCTAAAATCATTAAAACTGAATAAAGCCTCAGGGCCCGCTGGTTGCACAGACAATTTACGGCTATCTCTTTTAACTATAACACTATCAAATAGTGAAAATGTAACTGGGATAAAGCAAATGTTTGGCAACTATATCGATATATAGAATTAGCTCTCGTTCCTAAATTAAAAGCGGATGCATATAATTACAATTATATTTTATTTTTATTCACTGTCAATCCCTTCCCGTATAGACTTCTAAATCCCGCCGATGGTAGACAGAGTGACGAATTTTCAGGCAAGAATAGCTGTTTGTAATTTGTCGCTATTTTTGGCACGGGCTCATAGCAACAAGGGCAAGGGGAAGAAGTAGGAAGGAGGGGAGCTTGTTTCATTCAAGCGTAGTTTCAGTCTGTTACTCACCGTATTCTGTTCGTGTGCTGGAAGAAAGTGTTACTGAAGAGTAATTAGTGCATGTGGTCATTGAAATTCCTGTGATCTAATATGCCTCGCTAATGCGTAAACAGTGCAGACAATTTTTGCTACATTCGCGGACAGGCTATATTGAAATCGCTAAGTAGTCCACTAACGATGTATATTAGGAAGGCGTACAGATTGTGCTTTGTGAAATCAGGGACCACGACCAGTATGTTGCACGTCTTGTGTCTTGAGCCTTCATTCGTGGCTGATTTGTGAAAGAGCTTCCATAGGCTTTGCTATACCCATGGTGTGGCGAGAACATCAAACCACGTGAATGATTGTTAACTTTGTATGATACCTCTATTAACACATGGTAATTCCAAGAAGAAAGTCTTCGTTGAGAAATCCCAACATAACGTCAGCCATGAGTCCAGCGCCTCATGGTGACGGGCTGCCTGTCCCTCCTGACTGTGATAGTGATGATGGCAGTGATGAAACTAGTGCTGCACCATCACCTTCAAAACACAGTTCTTCGAAAGATCCTGATTTTGTGTGTAATGATGAGCGTACAGAGATTCACAAAATAGCATTGTGTGAACTTACTAACGTAGTGTGACATCTGGATTTGCCGAAAGGTAGAGATGAACTTTTCATGTCACAATGGAATTGCCTTGACAAGAAGGTAATGTCACTGTGTTCCGTAACCGCCATATGCCAACCTTTACATTTTTCGGAAGTAAAACGAGCTTGGTATTTTGAACTGATATACAGGGCTAATGACAGCTATGAGGATTGACCACTAAAGTGATCATTGGAGGTTGTTCATCGACTCCTCCAAACTAAGTCTCCAGTGTGTGCTACTGCATAATGGCACCGTGTTACCATCGATTCCGATTGGGTGTGTACCTTACATTAAACAAACATGTAATACAAGAAATAGTTGCTTTTGTGAATGAACTATGACATTTTTAAATGTCAAATTTTTGGGGAGCTGAAAGTCATAGGCTTGCTGTGCCTCCTGGGTAGCTGCCCCACACTATTTCATTATAAAAAAGAAATACTGACTCAAGCGTCAGTCACTTGAACCAGTATCTCACAATATTCTGCACGAATCATTTGTCAAATCCAGGAACTATATTCTCCCCGCTTCTCATATAAAATTGAGCCTAATGAAAAACTTCGTCAAGGCCATGAACAAAACGGGTTAAATTGTCAAGAAATTTCCACGTCTTAGTGAGTCCAAAATATACGAGGGGATTTTCGTGGGTCCACATACACACAAACTGCACAAAGACGAGTGTATCAACATCATCCTGACAGGTGATGAAAGGTTGGCTTGGGATGACTTTGTTCTAGTATCAACAAACTTTTTAGGATATAAAGGGGTGGAAAACAATAATGATCTTGTAGCGAATCTTCTGCACTGCTGCAGTAGACTAGGATGCTACATGTCCTTAACGTTATATTTCCTAGATGTCTTTCGTGAGAACTGGGGTGCTGTACCCATCGAGCACGGAGAACGCTTTCACCAGCTAATCTCGCACGTGGAAATGTGCTACAGTGAGAGGTGGAGAGTATTGTTGTTAGTCGATTACTGCTGAACAACAATCAGCAGAAAACTACAACGCTAGGCAAAGCGGCTACGTGTTCAGTAAACTTCCTTCGAGGGACAGCACCGAGATAAATACAATCATAAACTTATTTAGGTAGTAACGTACAGTTATGATAATTTCAAAACGAGAGTTAATTATGCATTTTCGTTATCATCATATTGTAAAACATAAGATCAGCTGTTTTCAAGTCAGTTACAGAGAAAATCTAAAATATCGTTGGCTATTGTAATCTGTCGTAGATACCTCGAACAAAGACCATGCTCATCAGTTGGAAGAATGCAAAAGCCACGCCTGCCTACAAGAAAAACAGAAGAAGAGATCCATAACACTCTCGTCGATTATCCCTGACACCCATCTGTTTCACAAACTTACAACATATTCTGAGCTCAAATGTAATTACGTATTTCGTGAAGAACGATATTCTCTACGTCAACCAGTACGCATTTCGAAAATTTACATCATGTGAGACCAAACTCGGTCTTTTGTCACATGGCATTCTGAAAGCCATGGATCAAGGCAGTCAGGAAGATGTCGTATTTCTCGATTTCCGAAAATCATTTTACTCTATACCACACCCACTCTTATTATCAAAAGTACGAACGTACGGAGTGTCAGGAGAAATTTGTGACAAGACTGAGGCTTTCTTGGTAGGGAGAATGGAACATGCTGTTTTGGGTGGAGAGTCATTGACAGATGTAGAAGTAACTTCAGGTGTACCACAGAGAATCGTGTTGGGTCCCTTGCTGTTCATATTGTATGTTAATGGCCTTGCGGATACTGCTGTGTTACCTCAGACTTTGAGCGTATGACGAAGTTATCTATAGTGAAGTACAATATCGACGAAGCTGAATTGGAAACTTCCTTCAAAAGAACAGGAAAGAAAAGCAGTGCACTTCATATAACCAAAAAAGATTGTCTCCTCTGACTATAATATCAGTGAGGCCCAGTTGTAATCAGTAAAACTCATACAAATACCTGCGTGTAGTACTTAGTAGGGACATGAAATGGATAGACCACATGGCTCATTAGTGGGTAAAGTAGGCAGCAGACCTAGGCTTATTGGCACATTAGTAGGGAAACGCATTCAGTCTACGAAGAACCTGCGAACCTCTCATGTAACATGTCTGAGTGTGTGTGTGTGTGTGTGTGGACCGTACCAGATAGTACTAACAGAGGGTACTGAACGGATACAGAGAAAGACAGCACGAACGATAACAGGTATGTTCGACCTTCTGAAGAATGTCATAGAGATGTTGAAAGAATTGAACTGGCAGACTCTTTTAGGAAGACGGAAACTACTAAAAAAAGTATCATGAACCCACTTTTAATGCGGACTCCTGGAATATACTACAATCCCTTACGTATTGCTCCCGTACGGATAGTGAGGACAAGACTAGGTTAACTGCACCACGCACGGGGGCGTTTAAATAATTATTCTGATCCTATTCCATACCTGAATGGAATGGTAAAAATGCCCTAATAGTTGGTATAAAGAGACCTACCCCCTGCCATCCACTTTACAGTGGCTTGCAGAGTATAGATGTAAATGTTGATAAAGGCCTTCTGCAAATGTTGAGTATCGTTAACGTTGACCGTTTTATGCCTCCACATTACTCCTGCATTCATTTTTAAATTTCTTTCACGCACCCCACGTTTAGTCTCCAACCTAGTATTTTCATATCTCTTGGAATCCAGCTAAAACTGTTTCTCTGAAGATTGGAAAGTACAAAAGAGGTAAAGCTGTGACAGCAATTCATAAGTAGGACTCCTCAGTCGGTTACAGAACTGCCTGAATAGGCAAAGTTCAGGTTTCGAGTTCCTGAAAAGTACATGGAGCGGTACTAGTATTGAAGGTCGTCATCCTGGTGAAGGACATTTGTTGTAGTGATGGAAATGTTGGAGAATTATACACCCCCTACATCTAAAATCTACGCATATCTGTAAAATCTACACATAAAAAATGGTTCAAACGGCTCTGAGCACTATGGGACTTAACATCGGAGGTCATCAGTCTCCTAGAACTTAGAACTACTTAAACCTAACTAACCGAAGGACATCATACACATCCATGCCCGAGGCACGATTCGAACCTGCGACCGTAGCGGTCGTGCGGCTCCAGACTGTAGCGCCTAGAACCGCTCGGCCACTAAGGCCGGCATCTACACGTATCTGTCAGTCCAAACACTATGTGCAACACAATTAAGGGGTCACATTTTCCAAACGACGCAACGGTATCCCACTTCGATGCAGTGATTTGGTTAAAATGTGCTTACCAGCTTCCCCTCACACTCGGGCTCGGCGACACTTCAAACAGCAAGGTATCGAAACAAGCGAAAAACGGGCCAGTGCTCATAAGTTCACATGAGTTGTAGGGTGGCTAAATGATGTCACATTCGCGCCAAATATCACCATAATTCTGTTGAACAACACCGTGGACGTGCTATACGATCTACGGTGGAGATCACAACCGCGACACCTATCCATGACATCACACGGTTTTCTTATGGGTGGCCAAGGAAAAAATTTCAGGCACACCGACGCTCAGTATCTACCCGAGAAGTTCTTAGGGATTGCATAAATGACGCCAATGAAAGCATTCGTTCAGTTGGGGCGTTGATTGCCAGATATTTTGCACTCGAAAACGACAGTTCTCAATGCAGTGAGCAACAGGATGACGTAGCTGACAGCCTCTGACACTGTTCACATCCTCTCCCCCTCCTGCACGATTCAACCTTTATCTTTGGATTTGTGGGCCTGCAACTCCAATGAAAGTGATCACATCCCTTTGGAATGTAACGCTACAGCATTGTTGCTCTGATGTACAGAGTGAAGCCACTAGAGACCGTTCAGAACCATCCTACGTAATTTGGACGTGATCAGAATCAGCAATGCCGGCCGGTGTGGCCGAGCGGTTCTAGGCGCTACAATCTGAAACCACGCGACCGCTACGGTCGCAGATTCGAATCCTGCCTCGGGCATGGATGTGTGTGATGTCCTTAGGTTAGTTAGGTTTAAGTAGTTTTAAGTTCTAGGGGACTGACGACCTCAGAAGTTAAATCCCATAGGGCTCAGAGCCATTTGAACCATCAGAATCAGCAAAGGATTTTACGCTTTTTCAGTCTTCCTGTTCCATGCACGCTTGTGGCGTGATAGCGCAGTGGTGCAACATTGACACGTGCATGAATTAAAGTGCAAAGAGTCGCTCTAAGACCTCCTTCCCCTCCACCTTCGGTGCCACCCGTGCTTCTTTTTAGATAACTTTAAAAACGTACCTATACAAAGACAGCCAGTCACTGATTACTAGGCGGTGGTGTGATCAGAAGACGCTATTTCAGCGACATAGCGCCACTCAGCTCAGCCTGTCTCTCCAGCGCTTAGTAGAGCTACATTTTTTAGGTGTTTAAAAAGTGTGTGGATGGTACGAAGGGTGGCGTCCAGCAGGAAGGGTCTGAAAGGGACCCTTTTCTGTTTTATTCACGCGTGAGTCAATCTCACTTACCCCTACTCCTGCCGTGATCACACCTCAGGAGGGCTTAAAATCGTAAACGTCCCAAAAGTGCCTCGGATAACTTTGAAATTAGGTCGAATGGTTTTGAACGGTCGCTAGTGGCTCCAAACTACATACCAAAGCAAAAACTGCGGTCGTGCTACATTTCAAAGGCATCCGCGACTTCTTTCAGTGGCGTTTTTCTTTGGAAATTTGTGGTAAGGTCTTATGGGACCAAACCGGTGACGTCATCGGTCCCTAAGCTTACACACTACTTAATCTAACTTAAACTGACTTACGCTAAGGACAACACACAAACCCATGCCCGAACGAGGATTCGTACCTTCATCGTGGGGAGCCGCCCGGACCAATACAAGATGCCTCGGACCGGGTCGGCTACCCCGCGCGGCTAAGTGAGGTTTCAGGCCCACGATGTTCTTAGAGACTGCCTGTATTGTCCGAGGGGTACAGCAGTGTCAAAGGTTGCCAGGAACCATATACTGTTGGTCATCACACAGCGAACTGTCGTTTTCGACAATAAAATATGTGGTAATCAACTTCTCAATCGACGTGGTAGCTTCACTGATGCCCATTAGGTCAACACCTGAGAAAATTCCGCTGATCGTCAGTGTGTCTGAAATGTTTTTTTGGGCCACCCGTAAGAAAACCGCTTGATTTCAACGCTGGGTTTGTCGTTCCGATCTCCGCCGGAGAGGCGTAAAGGCAATTGGCGAATTGTGGGTAAGACGAGCGTGGTGGTCCGCGGTTCGTGGTCAAGTGGCTAGCGTTGCTACTTCTGGATCACAGGGGGCTGGGTTAGATTCCCGACCGGGTTGGGGATTTCCTCTGCCTGGGAACTGGGTGTCTGTGTTGGCCTCATCATTACATCATCATTCATTAAAGTAGCTACATTTGTCTGTGTACAAATTGGGAATTTGTACGGGCGCTTATGACCGCGCAGTTGAACGCAACACAAACCAATCATCATCATCATATCATCATCATCACTAGCGTGGTGGCCTTCTCATCGCATGACACTTACACGATGGCATTGGGGAGACGTGTGCTAATATTTGGTGTCAATGTCACATCATTAACCTCCCTTACACCTAACATGAACTTCTGAGCTCTGGTCTTATATTTGCAATTGTCGACACCTTGCCGTGTAAAGAGTATCCGACCCCAGGATGAAGTCGCAGGGCGCCAAGCTTTTGCACCATGCAAACGAAGGATGTAATCACCTTTGAGCCATATTTTAAAACTCCGTGTCGCTATCAAAGATAATTATGTGGTATCAAAAAGTGCCCCTCTATCGTGTTGTGTGTTGTGCAGTGCAAATTCGAAACTGGATTAATTTAAAAAAATACAGAAAAGTTAAGATAGGTTTTCAACGCTTCTGGTGTTCTACGTACTAGAGTACAACGCAAAAACATTCATACACCGATGTCAAAATAGAAAAGTCCTTCTCTGGAATATCATTCCATTTTTATGTAACGTGTCGGTTATGTCACGAAAGCATGACGCTTCACCTGAATTTCTGTACTTTGTCTTTTTTTTATAGGTCAATTCAGTTAAATGAAGCGTAATCACTTATGACGATTCGTTTCAGAAAATAACTTTCCTTGTTTTGAATTTCAATCAAGTTGTGGCTGGAGTCCACATGTTCTTCTTTGGGAGTCGTGGTGTGAGGGACCTGGAGAACGTCTTGACTACTTGATTTAGAGATTTAGCTCCACTGTAATTTGTGACGCGATGATGTTGACATACTTTGCATACATCCATAGTTGTCACTGCGTGCTCGCAACTCAATGGTCGAATGCATATTTTTACAGGTGTTAACTGCGCTAACGTGTCTCGGGACGTTTTGGACGAATGGAGTATTCTCCGAAGGTTTGTGTACACTGGTTGCTGAAGGACACATTGTATCAGCATTATTGATTTTCATTCGTACTCAGTTTGTGTATCTAATGAGGGAAAAGTGACCATATACTACTGTCAGCGGTATAAGCTTATTCTCATAATCCGTATGCGAGATGCAGGTATATGTTGGTGGCAACAAAATGGCTGCACAGTCTTCTTACAATAAAGTTTCTCTACATTTGCGCAACAGGGTTTGATTATTGTATCAACGTTTCCGATTTACGTTGCCCTAGCATTCCAGTTACCCTTTTGCTGGGCTAAACCGACCTGTTATAATTATAGTCGTGTCTTGTTGAATTTTTTTCGAAGTATGTTGCCATCGCTACTTGGTACGGACTCCAAATAATGGAACAATAGTCTAGAGGTGGTCGCACTTCTATGGGTTTCTTTTTCAGATGTACTGTATTTTTTCAGAAACCTTATAAAAAAACTTCATTCTTGCAGTCGCCTCCTGTAACATTGATTTTACGTTATTGTCTCATTTCTTAGCAATACTCTCAAATACTTTTACTGTCTGACGCTCCTTAGAAGTTTGCTAATGATCTAATCTATTCTTTACTAATAATTGAGCCGGCCGCGGTGGTCTCGCGGTTCTAGGCGCGCAGTCCGGAACCGTGCGACTGCTACGGTCGCAGGTTCGAATCCTGCCTCGGGCATGGATGTGTGTGATGTCTTTAGGTTAGTTAGGTTTAAGTAGTTCTAAGTTCTAGGGGACTAATGACCACAGCAGTTGAGTCCCATAGTACTCAGAGCCATTGGAACTAATAATTGTGTAACCATATATTTTACCCCTCTCTTTTGTTATTATAGGCATTACCTTCGTGATGTAATAAGTAATAATTGATTGTAAGAGAGCATGTGCGCAGCACTGGAGATTTCATTCTTCCAGGGTCGAGCTGAGTCGTTGAGCTAGGACGATGTTCCTAAAGATAGCCCGCATCTCGTGGTCGTGCGGTAGCGTTCTCGCTTCCCACGCCCGGGTTCCCGGGTTCGATTCCCGGCGGGGTCAGGGATTTTCTCTGCCTCGTGATGGCTGGGTGTTGTGTGCTGTCCTTAGGTTAGTTAGGTTTAAGTAGTTCTAAGTTCTAGGGGACTGATGACCATAGATGTTAAGTCCCATAGTGCTCAGAGCCGTCCTAAAGATACCGTAGCGAGTGCGAACTTCGCAGCCCTCCAGCAAGGTCAGTTAAGGTGTAACACGAGAGATGTCATTTGCCTCTACCGTTTATCTATGGGTACAAGCCTGCTGAGAAAACTGTAATGAAATCCACACGCATTATAAAAATTAATTTAGGTATCTACGTATGTTCATTATCTCCTACTAAACCACTGGACTGATTTCAACCAAACTTGATACATATACCACTTACAGTACAGAAGTCATCGCTGCGGGGGTAAAAGCCATCTACCAATTAAAGGGTCGAGGGTGAAAAAGCAGTGTAAGGCATGACTCGCGGATGGCCATAGTTTTGTCATCTAATTTGTGACGATGAGAGCACTTATTGACTTGGAACAATTTTTACACATAATTTCAAACCTTTACGAATCTTTTTACCACTGACAACTCACACAACATCATTAAGGAAAGAAGTTTATCGCTTACTACCATTTCGCTGTTCGTGTAGGAAAACTGCCGCCTGAAGAATAACTTTTTATTTATTACCTCTGCACAACTAACTGTATTCGCGACACACTTTTTAGATGGTGAGTGTATCAGCAAAATGATACCATTGTAAGACACATAGTGCAGCAGATATGCAGTCATAAAGACTGAGATGCGCGAAAAACTGCCGCATCAGGCATGAAGTTTCAATTTTTTACTTATTTACTACTAAATCTGCACGCAACACGTTTCGCACACCGTATCCACATTTGTTGTTGAATGTACTTACGAAAATATATCATTGTTGGACTTATAGTTCAGGATATATGGTGGAGATATGACGTCATTAACACTGGAGATCAGTCAAAAATTGCCGCTTCATGCGTGACGTTTTAATTTATTATTTCTTTACTACTAAGTCTATTCAGAACATATTTCGCAGATAGAAGATATAAATACCACTGGATGTGTGCTCAAAGCTATACTGTTTAATTGTACGACGCATACTTCAAGAGATACGACCTCATGAACATTAAGCTCCGTAAAAATGAAACTGCAGGACGACATCAAAAAGGGATACCGATAAAATATATAGAAACAAGCACGTGTGAAAGGTGTTAAATATATGTGAAATGTATTTGACACGCGCATTCACGAGGTAATCCGTCTATAAAAAGCTCTCGCTAAACCTCTAGAACGGTTGCAACCAAATTTGGTACACATACTACGAGGGGCGTTCAGAAAGTAAGCTCCGATCGGTCGCGAAACGGAAACGACTATGAAAATCCGATAAAGCTTTGCACAGATGTGTTGGGTAGTGTCTCTAGTATAACCCCAGTTAGCATCACGTCGCTCTTCTCATTTCTGAGCTCGCAGTGAGTGCGTAAAGATGTCTAGAAAATAGTGTCTGCCGCCAAGTACGAGGGCCTAGTGAGAAATTTCGCCTGAAGCTATGCAGCTAACATTACATAACTATCGTGCTGTTTCTTCTTCAAGACAATTCTCAGCCGCATTCTGTAGGGGCAATGAAGATGCTCCTGCATCGTTTTCAAATGGAAATGTGAGATTACCCACAATACAGTCCGCAATTGTCTCCCCCTGAGTTTCATCTCTGGTCACTTGAACCGCTGTCTTTGAAGACAACATTTTGACACAGACAACGAGGTGTAGGCCAGCGTGGAGAATTGGCGGAAAGCACTGGCGGCTGCCTTCTATGATGAGGCTATTGAAAAGTTGGTACAACGCTATGACAAAAGTCTAAGTCAGAACGGCGACTACGTAGAGAAGTAGCTGAAAGGTGTAGCTAATTGTTACAAGTAAAACATTTCTGATGTTCACTGTGGTTTCAATTTGGCAATCAATCGGAGCTTACTTTCTGAACAGGCCTCGTATTTACGACCTGAAAAGAAATACTGTGGGAGTAAGAACCACCAGCTTCTTATTGGGGTGATCGCGATAACGGCGAGAGAGAGAGGGGGGGGGGGGGGGGTGGAGGAGTCGGACAGACTGTGAGGCTGATGGAGTTGATGGTCATAGATAACAATGAGAGGGAGTGGGAGGATGAAATGGACAGAGAGAGGTGAGAGGAGGAGATGGAGAGAGAAGGAAATATGGAGTATATGGACATAGAAGGGGGGGAAAGTGGGACAGGCAACAAGAGAGGGGAGGAGCTGATGAACATAAAGAGAGAAAATGTAAAAGAGAAATGGGAAACGAGGAGATGAGTTGGAGAGGGGGTGAAGAGGAAATGAGCAGTGAGGGTGGAGGAGGAGATGAATGGAGAGTTGTGAAGGATTAGATGAACAAAGTGGAGCATACTGGAATAATACACGTTGGACTCAGAAATATCAAAAATCTTAGTGATTAAGAATGTAACAGTAGCTAGATAGATCGGTGGATGGGGGCGGGGGGGGGGGGGCGGGGAAGCTTCCTGATTGGCCAGTTCATACCACCTTTCTTGGGGGATGAATGGCAGATGTTTCGAGCTGCAGGGACACTCACAAAGCTCGATAATCTGTCTGCAGAATGACGTACTTCACGCCGACGAGAGGGCGTAAAATTACAGATTCTAACTTAGCCACTTCTGGCAGTCAAAGCTGACGTTCTATCAAGTTGTCTGTATTTTCATTGAAATACCTAGAAACTTCTCATTTATGGCGTTCAGCTCGTTGCAGTTTGATTGTAAGAGCAGTTTCTGGTGTATACACACGTTATTATTCGTGATCAGATACCTAAAAATATTATGTTTATTCATACTGTGCTCTCATTCCAGGAGGTATCCCTGTGGCTACCCTGGCTTTGTACCTAAAGTGACAGGTTAAATTGTTTGAGAGCCGTTTCTCACAGTAACCTACCTTCCCCCTGAATATTCAGGAAATGCGCACCCCACGGTGTTATATGTCCGGGTACCAATTCCTACAAATGTAATTCTTCTATTCACCTTTCATAATATTTATTTCACATTATCGTCAGGGTGGGCAGAATGAATTCCTTTTTTTGCTATACTGCTACGAGAAAGATGCCAATTACGGAGATGGAAAAAAATGGTTCAAATGGCTCTGAGCACTATGGGACTTAACATCTGTGGTCATCAGTCCCCCAGAACTTAGAACTACTTAAATCTAACTCACCTAAGGGCATCAAACACATCCATGCCCGAGGCAGGATTCGAACCTGTGACCGTAGCGGTCGTGCGGTTCCAGAACCGCTCGGCCACAACCGCCGGCTACGGAGATGAAAAAAGGAAATGAAGTGGATTCATATCTTCTGGCTGTACAGGTTCTCTAAAGTTTACGGAAATTTGCAAAAATTCTCATTTTTACAACAGTTTTTAGTATCAGTCGACCTGCAAGCATCCGAAAGAACCGGCTGTAGGCTGTAATTGTTGTGCCATAGAAACACAGAAAATACTGTTAAAATATTAATGTTAAAATGTTGGCTTACCTGCTACTTACAGCGTAAATACCACTAGAGATTATTCATCATCAGAATAACTGTACAAGAATCTCCAAAAGGGATCAATATAAAACACAAGAAAGAGCAATAAAAGTAATAATAAAATAACGTGGCTACTTCCCTTCCAGCCTTGCCGTCTTAAGATGCGTATCTAATTACCGTCAACAGAATATAATGTTTGCTTGTGGGATTTGGCATTCAGGGCGGCACACTGACCGTGTCTACATACATATGATTCTGTGACGCTGCCAGTACCCACGACAACATATGGAACTCCATTTTCATCCATTTTGTCGACTGAAAGTGAGTGGCTGTACATATTCACAGGACTCGGCTGCAGAGGAATCAGCAGCATTATCTTATAATTACTTCTGTTGTTCTCGTTCATGTTTTATATTTGTCCCTTTTAGAGACTCTTGCACCATTATTCTGATGAGAAATGCTTTACTTTCGAAATGTGTAAATTCTAGTGATTTGTACACAGTAAATAGGTAGTGAGTTGACATATTAAAATCGACTTTTACAACGATGACCTCATATCCATTAGGGATAAAATCAATGTTAAAATAATATTTTAATTCGTGAACGTCTTCAAGTAGCCCATTGCCTTCAAATTTAATGATAAAATGGAAAAAATGACTTCAGAAAAGTAGACAGTAATTATAGGATGAAACTATCAACAGCCTATAGATTTTTACCTCGTCTGTTTCGCCGATTTAAGTTACAATGCTTCAAAACAAATTATTTTGAAACTCAGTAAACTTGAGAAAAGTTTTTTTTTGTGTTAAATACTGAAAGAAACTGTGATTCTTTTGTCAGAGAAAAGTCCAAGAAAGTAACAAAAACCCCTATATTTTCTAACTGACTCCCAGTTGACAAACTCCCTGGTGGTTTTGTCTCGGGTTCTTCAACATCGGCTGATGTTTATTTGGTTATTTTTCTGACGTTTCGCCAGCGCGAGTGGCTGGCTTTGAAATAGATTCACTATCCATTGCTGGTGGTGGACTGCATGGCGAAGCTTTGACAATGCCAGCCACTCGTGCTGCCAAAACGTCAGCAAAATCACCAAATAAACATCAGCCGAAGTTGAAGAACCCGAGACAGAAGCCAACAGGCTGTTTCTCAACATGTGGCCACGAATGTTTTGTACTATTCTCAGTTGTAGGTACTTGGAAATATGATTTCTTAATTCAAGTTAGGCATGGCTAATTTTGACAGCAGTGTCGTGCTAATGAAGCTGTCCCTACGCACATGAATCTAAACATTTCCCACGTTTCACATATCGATCTACTGTATGTGTGTGAAATGGGATATTACAGGTTCCCCTATCCCAATTAGGGACTGAGACACACTGAATATGCGACTTAATCCCATAATCACTAATTTCTTTCAACAATGTGGGGACGATAAATCACATCACAATCCATCCAGTTAATTTCTGGGTATTACTGAGCCTCGAACAGTATTTTTGGGGGAATGAAAGTCCAGTGCTACCCTGCGTGCATTTGTACATACGGTCCGTATATTTGTGATAGTTGTCAGTGTTGTGTTTGCGATGGAATGCGCAGGCCTAAGAAGTGCATTAAATTAGCCCTGCCTGACTGAGAGAAACATCTGAGTAAGTCTCCAGGCTGTGATAATATTCTGACTTACTCAGTACCGGCACTTGGAATCTTATACTAGGGAAAGTAGAGTAACAGAGTTCTGTGAAGATATTCTTTTCAACAAACAAGTGCGGGGAAGAACAATTGTTCAGCGCCGATCTGCTCAAATCTGCCGGCTGTCGTGCAGACGAAGTCCGTTGAGTAGCTTGAAATTCTGACTGTATATAAGATACTGTCCACAAACTCCTAGGGTCGAAAGCTACTTCAGTACAATGCCGGATATGAATCAAGATTTCTGCTTCCTCATAAGCCAGGAGCAGAACGTTGACTTAGGCGTGCGCTCGTAAGAAGCACTTCAAAATGCCTTAGTCTCAATAAAAAAAGAACAGATTGATTTTTCTGCTCCCTGAGAAACGAATAATTCAGCTTCTAGTGGCGAAATCAGCACTTTATGAAATTTGACAGAGAGACTGTTCACTGGTGCCTTGGCAGTAAATTCTCAAAACGCTCTGCCATAATGTGTCGCCCATCGACACCCACCAGAGGATCCCTTGACACTCTGTGCCCTGGTTTAGGGCACACTTCGCATTGTTTGTGCGCACTGTCCGTAACGCCAATCATAGCGCCCATAACAAATGGAATGCCTCTCACCCTACAGGTCATGAAGCTGTCAGCCAGCTTCCTTCAATTCACACTGAGTTTGTTAAAATGTTATAGAACATTCCATATCCTCCTACGACTACAAGTTCAGCCAATTAGATTCGTTTCTCTGCCTTGTTGGAGGAATACGACTTGGCATCGTGCGTGAGAATTTTTGAGGCCGTTAGCTCGCATCTGTGGAAGGCATGCCCTGCACATTCCTTCGTGCTGGATAGGTTGGTGGCGACGTTTGTAACATGTTTTCTCTACGATCTTAAGCTTTCAGCCATCACGTCACCACCAAGTCTTTTTTATCAAAGACACGGGCCAGTGCGAGGAACCTTTCCTGCTGGCCTCTCGACAGGGTGGCAAACTTCGAACAAACGCTCCCACCGTCCTATTCTTTTCAGAGACATAAAAACTGCCCTACCTCCAGAGCTATCTCCATTTTCCTCTGTCTCTTTTGAAGACCGCGGACGACCTAGACTTTCCAAGCATGCAACTCTATAGTACTTTTAGTATGAGGCTATCCAGTAACAACAAATAAATAATTAATAATTCGATAACCCCAGCTAAAATACGATGCCATACGAAATATTAAATAAATATGAAATATTCGTCGTAAGAATTATTCTTGTGTGGTTGCAGAATCTGTTCCTGCTTAACGACAAGCACCGGCACGAAGGTCAAGAACGATACAGCAGAGATGGGTGCGAGGCGATGTCAGTCAACAGCACGCTTGTAAGTAGGCTGTTTAGGTTTTTATGTTGGTAACTCCACGTAGCGCTCTGTATGAAAATCACTGGCTGTGCAGTGTGAAGTCTGTGACTGGTTTGCATTGTTGGAATTCCCTACTGTAGTGTTGGGCAGTTGGCTGTTAACGGCGCGTACCGTTGCGCAGTTGGAGGTGAGCCGCCAGCACTGGTGGATGTGGGGGAGAGAGATGGTGCAGTCTTGAGAGCGGATGATCTGGACGTGTGTCCATCAAAGTGAGTAAATTTGTAATACTGGATATCATGAACTGATATATATATATATATATATATATATATATATATATATATATATATATATATATATAATCACTTTTGAACACTATTAAGGTAAACACATTGTTTGTTCTCTATCAAAATCTTTCATTTGCTAACTATGCCTATCAGTAGTTAGTGCCTTCAGTAGTTTGAATCTTATATTTAGCTGGCAGTAGTGGCGCTAGCTGTATTGCAGTAGTTCGAGTAACGAAGATTTTTGTGAAGTAAGTGATTCATGAAAGGTATAGGTTATTGTTAGTCAGGGCCATTCTTTTGTAGGCATTTTTGAAAGTCAGATTGCGTTGCGCTAAAAATATTGTGTGTCAGTTTAGTATTGAACAGAATAAGTGAAGAGAGAAATGTCTCAGTAAGTTCAGTTCTGCTCAGCTGTTTGAAGATCAAATAATGTAAGAAGTTTACCAGCACAGTAATTCATAAATTTTTCTAAGGGGACGTTTCACGCTGACTAGGACGTCACCACGACAGGAGCGGCCTCTACACGAAGAGAATAAAAGCGACGCGCCTTCTAGCCTAAGCCGCACTAGAATAGAGGACTAGAAGAGTCGCAGTAATAGAGCAGCACTAGAAGAGCCGCGACTTGTGATTCACATCGATTACTTGCATGAACATTGTACATAGCGAAGAACATTGATTATTTGCAAGTCGCTAGTTGCTTGCTAACTACCTTGTACATACGCAAGCAAAGTTTTGTCAATTCAACTACTGTAATGAGCTCCATTAATATGATATGCTTGTATGTTGTCTAGCTATCCGAGGAAACAGCTTCCTAGGCACCCTATAAGAAACGAGTGGGCGGGATCCCACAAAATCTAGCAGCCTTCCAAATATCCTGATATTTTTCTTGTCTCAATCTAGGCTTCTAGCATTCAAAATTTGTCAATAACCGACCTCTGTAATGTGATTCGTTCATGCGACTTGTTTTATCTTGAGTAATGGTCACGGTAAAATGCTCTGTGAAGGCGTAAAAAGCTGTTCGATTCGATTACAGGTTCAGCAGAAGCAGATAAATGTTCAGATGTGTGTGAAATCTTATGGGACTTAACTGCTAACGTCATCAGTCCCTAAGCTTACACACAACTTAACCCATATTATCCTAAGGACAACACACTCCCATGCCTGAGAGGGGACTCGAACCTCCGCCGGTAGCAGCCGCACAGTCCATGACTGCAGCGCCTTAGACCGCACGGCGCAGATAAATCTGACGGCAGGTATCGGGAGATTGTAGTAAATAAATCACATATTTTGGGCTGTTTGTATCTCATTTATTTGCTTAAATAGAAAACCACAGTGCAAAGCAACCACTTCTGATCCTGTCAGCTACATGTACATCTAAATATACTCCACAAGACATCGTATGATGTATGGCAGAGGGTATCGTGTACCACCGATAGTAATTTCTTTTCCTACTCCACTCCCAAATGGAGCGAGCGAAAAACCACTTTCTGTAGGCCTCCGTGCCAGTCATAATTTCTCTTATCTTGTCTGCACGGACCTTACGCGAAATGTACGTTAAAGGCCGTATAATCCTTCTGCAGTCTGCTGCAAACTCCTGTTCTCTGAATTTTTCCATCGTGTTTCGTTAAAAGAACGTCGTCTTAACTCCAGGGATTCCCATTTGAGTTCACGAAGCCAACATTCTTCACTCAATTGCAGTCTGATGGTTCTGTTTGCTGTTGACGACAACCTTCAGAGTGACAAGGGATCAGGATCATGTACAGCAAAATTCATTTGGCAGGGCAATTTAACTGCCTTTGAAATATTGAGTAGATCTTAGTAATCCTCATTTAGTATATCTCTATATTGGACGTCTGACAATAAATCCTATTGACGGCAATCACTGGACATTTTTCAGAGTCACTTAGCTTTTCACCGACTCTGGAGAGAGCATATGTGGGCTGAGGGTGGTTGTGAGAGGGGGAGGGGGGGAGAGGACTGGCTTTGGCTTTTTTTGACCAAAGCCAGAGAGCATATGTACGAGGTTCATCATGAGATTTTCTCGGTATTTTGTTAAAGTTGACAGCTGTTGCGTGATTGTAGGACCTTGACAGATTTAAATCATTCTTCTTTCTAATTATTTTCCGGCCTTCTAACAGCCGTGTACCGCAAGTCTCTAGAGGAACGGAAGGTTCCAAATGATTGGAAAATAGCACAGGTGGTCCCAGTCTTCGAGAAGGGTCGTCGAGCAGATGCGCAAAGCTATAGACCTATATCTCTGACGTCGATCTGTTGTAGAATTTTAGAACATGTTTTTTGCTCGAGTATTATGTCGTTTTTGGAAAGCCAGAATCTACTCTGTAGGAATCAACATGGATTCCGGAAACAGTGATCGTGTGAGACCCAACTCGCTTTATTTGTTCACGAGACCCAGAAAATATTAGATACAGGCTCCCAGGTAGATGCTATTTTGTTTGACTTCCGGAAGGCGTTCGATACAGTTCCGCACTGTCGCCTGATAAACAAAGTAAAAGCCTACGGAATATCAGACCAGCTGTGTGGCTGGATTGAAGAATTTTTAGCAAACAGAACACAGCATGTTGTTCTCAATGGAGGGACGTCTACAGACGTTAAAGTAACCTCTGGCGTGGCACAGGGGAGTGTTATGGGACCATTGCTTTTCACAATATATATAAATGACCTAGTAGATAGTGTCGGAACTTCCATGCGGCTTTTCGCGAATGATGCTGTAGTATACAGAGAAGTTGCAGCATTAGACAATTGTAGCGAAATGCAGGAAGATCTGCAGTGGATAGGCACTTGGTGCAGGGAGTGGCAACTGACCCTTAACATAGACAAATGTAGTGTATTGCGAATACATAGAAAGAAGGATCCTTTATTATATGATTATATGATAGCGGAACAAACACTGGTAGCAGTTACTTCTGTAAAATATCTGGAAGTATGCGTGCGGAACGATTTGAAGTGGAATGATCATATAAAATTAATTGTTGGTAAGGCAGGTACCAGGTTGAGATTCATTGGGAGAGTCCTTAGAAAATGTAGTCCATCAACAAAGGAGGTGGCTTACAAAACAGTCGTTCGAACTATACCTGAGTATTGCTCATCAGTGTGGGATCCGTACCAGATCGGGTTGACGGAGGAGATAGAGAAGATCCAAAGAAGAGCGGCGCGTTTCGTCACAGGGTTATTTGGTAACCGTGATAGCGTTACGGAGATGTTTAGCAAACTCAAGTGGCAGACTCTGCAAGAGAGGCGCTCTGCATCGCGGTGTAGCTTGCTCGCAAGTTTTCGAGAGGGTGCGTTTCTGGGTGAGGTATCGAATATATTGCTTCCCCCTACTTATACCTCCCGAGGAGATCACGAATGTAAAATTAGAGAGATTCTAGCGCGCACGGAGGCTTTCAAACAGTCATTCTTCCCGCGAACCGTACGCGACTGGAACAGAAAAGGGAGGTAATGACAGTGGCACATAAAGTTCCCTCCGCCACCCACCGTTGTGTGGCTTCCGGAGTGTAAATGTAGATGTAGATGTAGATAAACCATTAATTACACTTCCATTGCGGCAAGGTAAGTAGTACAGAGAATTATTTTGCTGAAAACGTGATTTTTTTTTTTTTTTGCATATTTCCGATATGCTCATGCGACAGCAGAAGATATGTATCGGTTTGATTCATTTTCCCCTATTTTATGTCCCGCTTTCCACTGTATTATGGTTCAAAAAAAGGTTTGAATTTCTTTGCCTTACTCAATCACTGATAGCACCTTTGATCTTTTGTTAGTATTATCCCTAAACACTCACACATTGTACTCAGGTACTATACGTCTCTTCTATTTGTTATAGGAATTATATTACATTTCGATATTTAAAGAGATCTGTCATTCGTTACACCAAGAGCAAGTTTTGTGAAAGAAATTCTCCAATTTATTACCGTTGTTCAAGGAGGATACCCTATAACGTAATGAAAAATTCAGCTTCAGTCACATTTTCATAGTACTTCTTAGTACTTTTTAGGAAAATTTACTGCTTATTAATATTATTCTCTAGTTCATACTGCTATTAATATTATTTACAGAGCGGCAGTTTATAAACGTAAATTAGACTTAGCTCGTTTAGGGAATGAGTTTCAATCCTGGGATGAGTAACGACGCAAATGAAAACATTTCTCGACCAGTTGACTGCAAGGTCTTATTACGTTAACTTGTCACAGCATTGAGAAACTGATCAATGCTTAATAAAGCTAACAAACACTGAATCCATCCCAAAATGCTGTGAACCAAACATAACTGAGGTAAGAGAATAATAAAACAAGACGGAGACTGCGATAGTAATGAGCTATACTGTCGCAACTGCCATCCTATTTATAATCTTTTAACAATACACGTTTCCTTCTTTGTTAATTTTTATTCTCACAATTATATTTATTATATTTAAACAATTTATTATCAGATTACAGGTGAAAAGTTATTCAGCTGTTTAAATCTGTCGTTGTTCTTTTGCATAATTTCTCCCTCTACTACAAAAATTTGGCCTTCTGATAAATTTCGCAAACTACTGCATTTTTATTTAAATTCATACTTATTTTAAAACCTGATAAATGCAGTAATTATACAGTACACAAAATTATACAACGATCACTCTGTATCGAGTGTCTTCTTTGAGTATGAGAAACAGCGAGTTTACAGAACACAAAACTAAGAAATAACTTCCACCTGTGTACCTGCAGAATCGGGATTGGCTGCGAACCATTCTTCCCGCCATGCTGTTTCTGGTTGGAATCCTTCAGAAGGAAGCCTTTTTCCAAGTCTCCAGAAGGGTTTCCTGGACTTAAGACGTTGCCTTTGAGTGGCATCACAGTCCTGGTGTAGCGGTAACTCGGGATTCTTGGAGCATTTCTCCCATTCCCTTTTCAACGCTGCTTGACGTCGTAACTTCGGTGGTGCAATATTAGACAGAACAGATAGCCATTCTGTGGGTGTGGATTTTATTGTCCCGGATACGCTTCTCATGGCTACATTCAGCTGCGTGTCTACCATGGCTGTATGAGCGCTGTTCAGCCATACTGGGCTGCAGTATTCCCCAACAGAGTATACAAGTGAGAGGGCAGTTGTTTTGAGTACTGATGCCTTAGCTCCCCAGCTTGTTCCGGAGAGTTTGTGTAATATATTGTTTCTGGTTCTCATTTTTAAAGCTGTTTCATTTGGTGTTTTCTATATGTTAGCGAACGATCCAAGGTCACGCCGAGATATTTTGGGAATGGGTTATATAATAGCAACTGATTTCTAAAGGAAATTTGCGGTTTGTAGCGAGCATGCCTATTACTCAGATGGAAGGTGCAGGATTCAGTTTTATTTCTGTTTATTTTGAGTCGCCATCCATTAAAAAATTCATCTAGAATTCGCAGATTCTGAGTGAGAGTCATTTCTGAAGTTGTAAAATCGTTAGCCTGCGTCACCAAGGTTATGTCATCAGCATAGATAAATGTTCTTGCTTTCGTTTCTGGCAAGTCAGCGACATATAAATTGAAAAGTAGGGGGGCCAATACTGATCCTTGTGGTAGTCCGTCATTTAAATTGTATACCTTGCTTACTTGACCTTTTAGGTGAACTTCGAATTTCCTGTTGGACAGCTTGTTATTGAGTAGTTGTGCAATTCTTTTACATGGAATTATTCTTAAGAACTTAAGAAGCATGCCTTTCCACCACACTGTATCATATGCTGATGTTAGGTCAATAAACACGGCCATTGTTTTCTTCAGGTCTTCGAAGCCCTTCTCTATGTATGTTGCCAACGCTAGCACTTGATCGCTGCAACTGTGGTCTCGTCTGAAGCCAGCCTTTTCTACAGGAATGTGTTTCAGGATAGTTGGTGAAATTCTATTATAGAGTACTCTCTCCAGCAGTTTATAGCAGACACTTAGAAGTGCAATGGGTCTATAGTCTTCAGGATTGTTACCAGATTTTGACGGTTTCAGGATGGCAATTATTTTAGTTTCCTTAAAAAGATTTGGCAGTCTTCCTGTTGCGAGAATTTCATTAAACATTGCAGTTAGCCACTGCACTGCACCTTGGCCAGCATGATTAAGGAACTCCGGGTATATACCATCACAACCAGCCGCTTTACCAGATTTAAGAGTATCTAGGGCTGAATCAACTTCGGCTGCAGAGATTTTCTTTGCAAATTCGGAAGGCTGTGCTTGAGACATTTTAGACTTTAGCTCATGTTTTATTTCTTTGGCTTTCTGTTTGTTATTGTTGCTTGGTGTTCTTGTTATATTAACAATCTTGGCTGCTATTTTGTTAGGATTTATTTTGTCTGATAAGATATTAACTTTTGTGGCACTGCCAAGCTTTCTTAATAAATTCCAAGCTTTCTTACTCGAGTGTTGGAAAGACATGTTTTCAGTTACTTCCATCCATTTCTTTTGCCTAGCTGAATCTAGGACCGAAATCAGTTCATCTGCTACCTTGGTGTCTCGAGTCGTTTTAAATTCGTCATACAATTCTTGACATCTAGGGCTCCATCCACGAATGTAGTTCTCTCTGTAGTCTCTTGGAATATGTTTTCTGGCAATGGAATGAATTAGTCTAACAAAGCGGTCGTAGTGCCTAACTTTAGGTGGAATAAACTGAATAATATGATCAACCTCTTCAGAGAATTTTTCCCATTTGGCTTTTTGGAAGTTCCATCGTGGCTTTGGTATAGACTTCACAACTGGGATTTCGACTCCAATTTTTACCAGTACAGGTCGGCGTTGTATTCTAGGGAAATCACTGAGCACCATCCTGCTACTCTGCAAGGGTAATCCTTTGTTGTTAGTGGTAACGAAACAGAGATCGGGAGTGTAGTCCTGAGCCCAGCTAGCTGAGCGGAATGTCCCTTTGTCCTTCCCGTCAAATAGTAAGAAAAGGTCTTCCATTTCAGCCCATTCTGATACTTTCTCACCATCTTCATTCGTTTGAGCAGCTTCATTTACCCATGGTTGTGCTGGGGGCTTATAGATGTTCACAATCTCTGTGTTGGCGACTTTCAGCCTGATGGTATGGATGTTACTTTCCGTTTTTGTTTGGACATCTGTTACCTCTTCAACATCATTCTTGATATATGTTGCAGATCCGTAACTTGCATGGTATGTCGCAGCAGCTAACGTGTAGCCAGGGAGCTTACACCTGTAATGAAGTTGGGATTCGTCTGAGCAGTGGTTTTCCTATAGTGGAACAACGTCCACCTTGTTTTCAATCAATATTTGAGTGAGATACTCACATTTTGCTCTGCTTGTTCCCTCTATGTTTAGCTATAAGAGCCGGAGGGTATTCCCTAAGTCCTTTGTCAGGTAGTGCTCGGCAGAACTGTTTTGCTTCATTGCTATGTATCCTCTAACAGCTGGGATATCCTAAGGTAATTTGCAACCACCAGAGGTCCAGCAGCCTATATCTGTAGACTATTTAGCCGTAACTTAGGTACGTTGCCCGGGGTACACCACTTGGGGGCTAGTCTACTTTGTACCCCTGTAGGGGACTGGTGACCACAGATGTTAAGTCCCATAGTGCTCAGAGCCATTTGAACCATTTTTTGAGAAATTAACTTGTACTAAAATAAGCGAAACCAGAGCTCGTACAGGAAGATTTAAGTGTTTAGTTTTCCCACGCTCTGCTAATGGAAGAGTAGAGAAATAGTGTAAAGTTGCTTCGAAGAACCCTCTACCTGGCACTTACGTGTGAATTGCAGAGTTGTCGTGTATATGTAAATAGACAAGTTATAAGATATAAAATATAAACGAGTGTATCGTTCCTTAAAAACGTGTCACATATATTGTACTATTAAAATTCTATGGGGGCAATCTGTCACCAACACCGATTTTCCGTACGCTCTGGCTACTTGTACCCACACTGAAGTGACTTTTTCCCCACCTATTACGAGGTGCAGGTTCGCAGTCGCACGTGCGCGTGACAGCAGCCCGCAGCGTGAGGAGCGCGCCCTCCCGCCCGTATCCGCAGAGAGCTGCCTCCGCCGCCCGCAGTACGCCAGCCACTCGGCATCGCGCCGCGGGCAACCGGACGCGGCTTCCCGAAGCAATTTCCGGCGCATCTGTCCCGGCCGATCGGCCGGTTATCCGCCGGCCCACCTCCGCCTCCGGCTCCGCCCCCGCAGCCGCCGCCCCCGTTTTACAGCCGCCGCCACTGACTTTACGAGCCGCCGGCGGGGCTCCACTCACGACCGCGTCGCCCGGCGTCCCCACCCCCACACCACCTCCAGCCTCCGTCGCCCTCCCCCCCCCCCCCCCGCGCCGGCCACTGCGCTCAAGAACCGAGATTGAGTCCCGGGGCCGGCGCCTATTTATGTGCCCGGCGGGCCGACCAGATGACCGGAAATTAGTTATGGCGCACCTGGCGCCCTACTCGATGGCGCCATAAAACGCCGCTGCTCCACTGTATTCGCACTTGATAGCTTCTGGCTGCATTGTAAATTTCTCCCGGAGAGCCGATTCTACCTCTTTCTCCTGGCGTTCGATTTCCCGCGGCCGCTCCATGTTTTCTGCATGCAGTATTTATTCTGTCCTTTCGTCTCAAAGGCACAATGTCTTACGGTTTTATCCGCAATAATAAAATCGAGACTACATTTCACTAAGACCAGTTTATTTCAGAAGGCTCTCTTCATACTGTTAAGAATATCGAGCACTTTTTCTCGATTGTCAGAACACGGTCTCAGTAGCGACTTGATCTTTATCTTATTGCATGCAGCAGCTGAAATGCTGGAGTGGATCCCTGTATATCATGACTCAAACCAAACTATCAGAACTATTACTTTCTTTGGAGTATAGCAGTTTTGAAAGATCCATTTCTGTGCTCTGTTCAGCAGAATTTTCTGCCGAAGGTAATGAGTTCCGCCCTTACAAAGATAAACGTTAAGTGTAATGGCTGAATTGGATATTTTCGACACGTTCTTAACGTCTAACTTTGTTAATGAAGGAAGGAAAGGAGAGAAACTAAAAGACTTTACGTTTTAGCACATCGCATGTTCTCTACAGTAGGTCAGTAAAAATCCACTTAAATAACTAACATAACCTAACAAAACAGTGATCAATCACATAAAAATTCTGAGATATGTCAGTCTTAAAAAGTGATATACAAACTGAGACAGAAACTGTTATCAGCTAGTAAATTATAAATAGCCGGCCGTGGTGGCCGAGCGGTTCTAGGTGCTACAGTCTGGAACCGCGCGACCGCTACGGTCGCAGGTTCGAATCCTGCCTCGGGCATGGGTGTGTGTGATGTCGTTAGGTTGGTCAGGTTTAAGTGGTTCTAAGTTCTAGGGGACTGATGACCTCAGATGTTAAGTCCCATAGTGCGCAGAGCCATTTGAAGCATTTTTTTTTTATAAATATCCTTATCGTGATGAATATTTCAGAGGCACACTCGTTTGCAAAACTTAGGACGAGAATAACGTTCCATGATGTGTCAATGCCAAATGAAACAGCTCGATGAAACTTCAACCACACATGTAAAGAACTACGACAGTATACTACATAATGTGTACACAGTGAGACGATAAGAAGTAACACATTTATTCAGAGGCAAAATTACACTGAAGCCAGAACGATTCACGACGGTCTTCACCACCTTAAGAAAGGTGCGATGTGGTTCTTAAGAGGTTGTGTGATCACCAGAGACAGAAATGCATGTTCCGGAACATACTCCCGTGCTGTTCACTAGGTTGGTGCAGCCTTCTTGTGGGAGAGTGCTCAATTCCCCCACCAGCGTGGCTGACAACTGCTGAATGGAGCATGTGGACGGCCTGTAATACTTATCCCCAACACATCCCACAAGTGCTCCATGCAATGCAAGTCTGTTGCCGATTGTACTGTCACTCCAAGACCTGCACAATTTAACATGGTCGCACGTTGTGTCATCCATGAAAACAGGAAAAGTGTGAGTAGGACTCACATTCTGGAGGATTTGTACAAAATTAAGTACTTGTGTAAGCAATAATAATAGCTGTGTGAGGAACAGTGGTCCTTTGTAATTCTCACTAACTTGCATCTCTCCAACCAACCACGTTTATCCTACCAGGAAAGGGGTCCTACTTCTTCATGTGAAATTCAAACAACTCGTTGTTTCAGGTGACTCCTCACTTCATTGGGAGGTGGAGGGAAGGTCAAAAAAAGTCCGAATAATCTGTTCTTTGTCTGAGATTCAATCCCAAGGCCTCTCGGTTTACAAGCATGCACTTTACCACTAGATCATTAGCCACGACATACATATACAGATACTTTGGTATGTGGCAGCTTTTTCCAGGTACTGTCATATAACCTGTTTAATAATCCAATACTCATATCCCACTAGTAAATTAAATCAGATCACTAGCTGTGTATGGAAACTGCCGGTAGTATTAAATGGCGGCAATTATCAGAATTCTGATTAAGTCTACATCTTTCCCTTTGGGTACGGTGAAGGTATGTTATAATTATGACAGCCTCAGCCCTTGTAACTGGCTGGTAAAAGGAAATAGTCACAAGGTGTAACCGCAAGGGTCATAAGATGTCCCTGCTGATAGATAGAGTTTCACACATGTAATGGAGGAGAGAGCCATCTGCCAATCCAGTGCAGAGGGAGTGGTGAGGGAGGGAGGCCACACCTCCATTAAGCTTTATTGAGTGTGAAGAGAAAAGAATTACTTTCAGCAAAGATCAAGATCTGAAGGACAGGACAGAACACGATGCTAGGAATATGCGACCAGACATTAAGTCCAGAGGAGGTCACATGGACTGTTTGTTCGAAATCTGGTTAGAAGACTGGCTCATAGTAATTATTTTGCCAGTAGGAGTGATTGCTCGCACACGTGTATGTGGATATGATCTCAAGGGCTACAACTAGAAATCTGTACATGACGAGCGAGACTTTCTGCCTTCTTCCCCAAACCAAGAGAGAAATATACTTCATTCGTTGATGATGGCAAGAAATTTCACACATGGGGAATTCGTTAGCATGTTTAGTAAATTTGTCATTCGTTGTTACATTTAGCTGGCAAGATTTTGATACTGGCAGAGCCAGCTAATTTTTGTATAGATAAGAAAGAAAACACTTCATATTGGGACTCTGGAGAGAACAGTTCTTCCTGGAACATCTTAGAGGTACACAGTGAGATGTCTTCAACTTAGTGCAGAACTCAGACTCTGGTGCTGAACGTGGAGTTTTCTGCAACTACAATAACATCTTGTAACAATGGTAATCAGGGGCTGAATTTGCATCCAGCGGGGCTGGTTAGTGGGAACTCTGTTATCTTACATCAAGGTTTTGTTTCGGTGATTTAACTTCCACTGCCAGATAGCTGCACCCACCATGCACTTAGGTTAGCAGAATGGTGTTTTATTATGTTTTTCTGGTTAACTTTTTTAACTTATTAACTTTTCCTGCAGTTAAAGGTAAAGTTTGCTACATCGTTTATGTAATTTCTATCATGTATCCAACCACCTGTGTCAAGGTTTTCTATCATGTATCCACCCACCCGTGTCAATGTTATTGCATGTATTTACAATCCCTGACAATAACTGACTGCATTCTTAATTCAATAGATGAAATAATTTTGGTGTCTTTTAGCAATAATTCAGATTGTTATAGTGACCCTTAATTTTCTTTCATAGGTTGACGGATCTTATTATGAATATGTCTGTGTGACGTGCAGTAGCCATACTTTCATACTTCATCGTGCCACACCTGGTAATTTCATTATATAAGCAATAATTCATAGTGCAACCATGAATGCTAAATTGCTCAACTGTCACCTCACATATAAATTTATCGGTTACAGACCAGTATTTTTCCGATCCCTGGTAGTCTTCTCATTAATCCAGCCACATTTATACGGCGATACATTAAAATTTGTGGTCTACAATGTGAATATTTATTTTTATTTACATTTATGACCAGAAATGTGTTTGTGAACACCATAATAAGTTGTATGCAATGTACTGATTTGTGCTTCCCTTACAGCAACAAGGAAGTGGGTAAGTAGAGCCAACCTTAACTCTGATGGAGGACATTGTACATTTGGGACAATACATTTTCGGTGGTTATGCTTTTAGTAGGTTTTATTTGTGTTTTGCTGTGTGTGTAAGTGAAAAACTTTGTAATAAAGGGAAAGTTTTTTACTGTCCACAATGGTTGTCATTGTGTGTGATATATGTTGTAGAGACGTACTGTAACACATCCACAGTGCAGTTGTCAACAGCACTGGTGGGTGAATCGAATTCCTACCACAAGAATTCCATACTTAACTTGTAGCCAGCAAGGGAGCACAATACCGAGCAGGCACTGTTATGGTGATCACACACACTTTTAAGGACCATGTCTATCCTTTTGCAATATCCAGGGGATTATCACCGATCCCAGTGTCCTTTGTGTAATGATTGTATCTAAATACACTAACAATTTGTATCCATTGCATAATGCAGTTCCTTCAGCTACTTTCAGTGTTACATTCAAGATCAGTTTAAAAGGAGCCTGAAAGACTTACTAGTGGCCAACTCCTTCTACTCCATTGACGAATTTTTTAATAGAAACAAATGATGTATTGTATATATTCATACTATTAGTATTGTTATTTCAGCTTAAAAAAATTGACATGTTCCACATCCACGAGGATCTCCTCAGCACGGATCTATGGAACGAAAACTAATCTAATCTATCTAATCTAATCTAACGAGACAAGATGGCCACCGTGTCAGATGTAAACTAACTTTGGGTCCTACTGAAGTGCTATTTCAAAAGCGAGTAAGACAGATTTTATTTCAAATGGTAGTGCGAACTGTTGCCAATGGCCTTCCCACAGTGGTAACACAGGTTCGCGTCAGATCGTCGTAGTTAAGTGCTGTTGAGCTTCACTAGCGTTTGGCTGGGTCACCATCCAGTCTGCCAAGGGCTGTTGGGAAACAGGGTGCACTCAGCCCTTGTGAAACAAATTGAGGAGCTACTTGATTGAGGTGGAATGGCTGCTCTGGTCACAAAAACGAACAATAGCCAGGAGAGCAGTGTGCTGACCTCACGCCCCTCCATATACGTATGTAGCGACGCATGTAGGCTGAGGGTGATACGGCGGTCGTTCAATACCTTAAGGGCCTTGTCAGATTTGTTCGGGTGGAGTTTTGTTTAAAATTTTTAGTTTTTAATGCATACTGTTGTCTAAGTGTCTGTGCTCTGCATTTAGTGAAACAAAGTTTTCCCGAAGTGCATTGCTCCACAACAAAGAAGCTTTGAAGTTTACGAGTTTTTTCACTGTGGTAAATGTGATGGGTTGGGGCACCATGTAAGTAGTGTGATAATGTTCATTTTCAATTTATTAAAGATGTCGGAGCCTCCTCCCACCCCTGCCCCTCCTCCCTGATCAATTAATTATCGTCTCCCACTCTGCTAAATTCCCAACCCTCCACCCTCCCCTCCCCCCCCCCCCCCCATCACCCACCTCCAACAGAAAAAAATTGATGGAGAAATCACTCAGTCTGTGCTGAGCTGTTGGACTGGAAGGGCCTCATGACACAAAATTAAAAGCAATGTCAATTATATTGCAGAGGATATATTGTTTATATATGAAATTAAGTTTTCATATCTTTTACTTAATCAGTTTGAGGGCTGTGGGTTTCGTTATTTGAGATACGAAGTTCATCATTCTCTGTTCTTTATTTAATTGTGGAAGTTGCAAATGCTGCAAAATACTTCAAAATTATCGACCCATCAAAAAATAATTAAATACGCAAATAGATCCCTTTTCTCCAGTCGTGCATACAACAGCGCCACGAAATTGGCGTCAACATATACACTCACCTCGCATACTTACATAGCGACGGAATGCAATAATAGCGCTAAATATAGACAGTCTTGGCATATGTGGAAAAGTAGAGGTCTTTTTGATGATAAATCATACATATCGTGAAAAAACGTGTATTTAACTAAACACAGGACATGTAGAGGGTAGTGAATACACAACATTTTGAATTGGTACCCATGTCCGGAAAAGTATCGTTTCCGTTCTACTACAGTTTCAATGCAGATGATTATCTCATCCACACCCAAGTGAGGAATGTAGCTAAAAATAATCGCGGAAAACTGCAGGAAACCTGTCCTCTTTTTTTCCGATCACGCATGCAGAAATTGATGTGATATCATATAAATCACGAAAACCAGCACCTCAGCCACATACAAAAATTTCACTTAACAGTGAAAAAGATCACATATGGAAAACGTAATTACATGCCTCGCAGAACACTTGCATTTTCCATGGGAGCGGAACCATCCCTGTATGTTGTGAACATGCATTGAACTCATACTTCTTTCGGAAGACAGACCACTGTGTGCTGACACCCTACCTCTGTTTGTGTCAGGCAAGTGAGTTAATGTCATAGCTCTGCATGCTGCCATCAGAGGGCAGTGCCATACAATAAGTCGGCAGCGTGGCAACAGGCAGACAGCGACCAGCAGATGGTGGCGCTGCCAGCGGACAGGTCTCATACAGGGTGGTCGGAAATTCCCGTTACAAACTTCTAGGACATGTAGAGGGTAGTGATTACATAACATTTTGAATAGGATCCCATGTCCGGAAACGTATCGTTTCTATTACAGTTTCAATGCAGATGATTATCTCATCCACATCCATGTGAGGAATGTACTTAGGGGTGACCCTGTACAATTGTTGCAATCCATCTGAAAAGAATACTGACTCGTTCCATTATTACTTACACATTTCCATTACAAATTACACCTTATGGTTTATATTAGTCGACAACAACAAGAACCCAGCATCTACGGCTCCAGCCGCAACGTACCGATGCATTTCAACAGCGGCTCGATGTGGTGACCACCAACGTTGTGACACACATCGTACGTCCGAAGCATGTTCTGGTACACTCTCTCCATCCCACCTGGTGTCTCTTCAATGTCTTGGCCAGAACTAGTGCCAGCAGATATCCCACTGTCTCTACAGGTGTTTCAAAAATTAGGCTCTTCATATGACCCCACAAGAAGTAGTCCATAGGGGTTAAATCCGGCGATCGTGGTGGCCACGCAGATGGACCATCACGACCTATCTATCTTTCTCCATACCGTCTGTTCAGACGTCTCCGGACAGCCAGTGAAAAGTGAGGTGGTGCTTCATCATGCTGAAACCACATTTCCTGATGGACATTCAATGGCACAGCTTCCAAGAATGGGTCCATTACGTGTCGTAGGAAGACTAAGTATGCGGGGCCTGTGAGCTTGGATAGAGGGAGGTATGGTCCAATCACATGACCGTCCATAATACCTGCCTCACAGGTTAATTCCAAACCTGTCTTTAAATCCCTCAACATGCTTGGCACGGGGGTTTTCGTCCGCACAGACATGGCTATTTCGAGCATTCAGAACACAATCCCTTGTGAATCTACATTCATCTGCGAAGAGAACTCGACGTGGAAACAGGGGCTCGTCGATGCAACGGTGCAAGAACCATGTGCAGAAGGCGATGCGTTGTAGAAAGTCTGCTGGACCCCTAGCGTGTAACATTTGTAAGTGGTACGGATGTAATTGTTGTTCATGCAGGACGTTCCAAACGCTACTGTGACTGACAGCCATTGCACGCGTAACTGTTCGCGAACTCGTTGACGGGCTATCCTCAATGCGACGCAGTACACCTTCTTCAAATTCGGGAGTGCGTCGTCGTCGTGGAGCACCTCAGTCCTGCCTCCTCAGAGTAAAGGTACCCGTTTCTCGTAGCCGTTGTGTAACTTGGGCAAACAGTTTATACGATGGAGTGTGACGGTATGGAAAACGTTCGTGATACAGCCGACTACAGCTCTTCCGTTGCCTCCAGCTTCGCCATACACAAGGAGCATGTCTGCGTATTCCGCAAACGTGTATTGCACCATGTTTCCTCTGTCGGTGACACACAGGTATTGACTCGGTCTCACAGTAAAGCGGACATTAAGTGACATCTGAGGATCGTTTGACGTAGTACACGTCATCGTGTCTACCCTGTTGCGTATCAGGACAGGGAACTCTGAGACGTTTCTCTTGCCCTAAGCAGACGTTGACGAGGTACACATATGAAATGGAACTGTCATAGAACGGAAACGATACTATTCCGGACATGGGTTCCCATTCGAAATGTTCTGTACTCACTACCCTCTACAAGTCCTAGACGTTTGTAACTGGAATTTCCGACCACCCTGTATTTTGTCTGCACTTGGCATCCCATCCAAGTCAGTGAACAGCTGTAATCCTCTACAGACGTTCGCTGGTGGCTTTGTTCTTTGTCAGTAGCCAACAACCTGCTTATCATTATGTCTATTTGCCAGTCGGTAGCTGCTTAAAATACATCCAGTACTTCCTAGAAAGACTGTCACCCTGTGTGCAGTGGCTGCAGCCAGACGGTGTAGACATTTTTTTTTTCGTTACTGCCCCAAAAGCCCATGTTTTGTGGTGGCTGCATTATTTACATGTCCTGCAAGGAGTTGTCACTTATCAGCATACTTCTGGACTGAAAAGCACTCTTCCCTTGCAAACCAGCCCATCTTCTAGCATGTTTGAGCCAGTAGACCTTAGTGGCAGCTTCAAAGACTTTCCTAGAACGGCTGACTAAGAACACTGTGCTTCCTATTCCACATGTAACTGTTTGCATCGAAGGCATCCGGAAAAGTTGTATGGTAAATGCCAGGATGCTGACCTTAGCTCTGATGCAGCCGCCAACAACTTTTCGGAGTGGATTGGTGGACACTGACAAAGACATTTCTGGAACGCCGGCCTTGTGAATAATACACATACCAGATTTCACACTGGCGTTGATGATTTTTTTTTTCTAGGAGAACAGGTGAATGGCGACAGAAACATCCTCGAGAAAAAGAACTGGTTTTAGTTTCACCTGTGTTGTGTAGGGCAACAACACCTAATGTGTCTGAACCCGCCAACCAGGATTTTCCCCCTGTACAAGCGTTTCTTTTGGTTGCTATCAAATTAATGAGTGGAGTTTGAATATACATACCTCAGAGTAGATGGAACTCGAATATGCCAATGAGATCGACATATGCAGTCATAACACAGCCCTATCAAAAGTATCCAAATCCCTATTAGTGTATACTAATATGGGTTAGAATGTAGACATTCCAAACTTACATCATCCTGGTTTGGAAACATGTGTCTTTTAATCCGTAGTTTTTAATGAATAATTAACAACGATCAGTGAAATCGAATTTTCCAGTCACCGTTATACAGCTATTCGCACAGCTGAGTCACGCAACAGACAGATACTTATGTGTAAACGTAATTGGTCCTAGACATCGAAATCATGTCGCAACATTTCTACATTTTTCTTTTTCATTCCTCTGAATATTAGTCTTTGAGCAGTTTGGTTGCATACGATGTTAGCCTGATTGTGCGATAGATTTCGTTCCTGTCCGCCCCTGCTATCTTCGGAACTATGAGGTTGACATTTCTCCAAATGTCTCACGGTACTGTGCCATCTTATTCGTCCCAAGTAGTGGACACTTGTTTTCCCGGGCCCTCCGCTGCTGAAATCGCTACAGTGCTGTCACAAGCAGCGCCAAGTGTGGCGCCGCCTACATGCAGCTGCAGCTTGCCAGACACATCGGGGAACATGCTGTCTGGAGGGAGTCTGCAAAACTGCAAGGGTCAACTTCGCCTCGCTCTCCTTGCAGTACACTGTTCGATACACCGACGCAGCTCGTCCACTTGGTTGGATCGGTGACTATGACGGGCACCATCTCACATGTCATTGGTGTGCTAGATGGTGCCTACGGATCAAGACAGCTTGCTGCTGAGGCTTAAATTTGTTGGGCGCCGTTAAACGACGTGGCTGATGTGTCTATGTGGCTGCTGCGCTGGTTATGGCACGTAAAGAGGGGCCAATGTTATTGAGAAGCAAGTAATGTTGACTTCGTTGTAGATCCTAGAATTTACTGTGGAAGAACACAATTTGAAAATGGTGTTGAATTGTAATGTTTTATCATTTGGTAAATTTAGAGAGATAGTGTTACCTGTGTGCCTTGCAGAATCGTTATCCAGGCACGTTCTTGGTAAATCGAGTATATGGCTATGTACTGTTCAGTTAAAGCTTTTCTGTTGTAAATGGTGTGCATTCGCTAATTCATTTGTGTTATGCGATAGCTTGCAAACCTAAGTCATAAATTTATATCACGGTTTCTTTTGAATGGAGGCAAGTGTTTGAAATTCTGCCTTGTTACAGATTTCTGAGAAATTACTTGTAACTAATTATTCTGAATATCTCCCTTGTTATTGATATAATTGTGTGAGGAAGTGTCAGAAGTGTTTTCATATTCATAATTATTATTATCATCATTATTGTTCTTATTGTATGAGGGACACATTACAATAAACTTGCTGGGATTATTGAAATTATAAAATTCTAACACAGAAATTGTTAGTGGGGATTTTTAAAATTACGTTAATGAACTATTTGTTGGCTTCTAATATTGTAACAAATGGATGTTGTCTTAAAGGAATGTCACACCCACTTCATCCTATCCCTTCCACTCACAGGTACGACGCCAGTCTTACAGATTCTGCGTACCAACTTGCATAGTCGTTTGGTTGCCTTTACTCCCTAATGATTTTATAAATTCCTATGGGATGTTTCCTATCCCTTCTACTTTATTTGCATCTCAAATCTTCGACAGGTCGTTTAAATTCTGACTCTAATACTGGATCCTCTTATCGACTCCAATTACTGCTTCTATCAGATGGCTTCCGTCTGATATAACAAACACCTCCAGGGGAAGAGAAACTGGATATTTTTTTAAACCTGCTTGTGGTACGCCGTCAGACTTGCTCTCAGTTCGTAAATAAAGTACTCTGAGAATCAGTTTCACAGACAAAGTCCTTCCTGAGATATTTCAGACACAGCTCTCCGCCCTTCCTGTTGTCAACAAAGCCCTTTCAACAGCAGCCTACAATAATAATATGGCCATTTCCCCAGATATCAGAGCATTCTGCTGCTAGTGCTGAAAGCTTTGTCTGTCGCAATCAACATCTATTGCAGACAGAAGTAATACCTGCAAAGGAAAAGATCCCCCTCAGTAGTAGTATTCAATAATGATACCGCTGTTATTTGGTGTTGGTCTTTCCTCAGACATCACAGCATTCCTTCTCGGAAGGACAGGTCACTTAAATGTCACTGGGTTCGGTACCAGTATGTTGAACAATATGCTTCCCGTCCTCCATATGCGAAACCGAAACGTTCTGAGAAGTGTTTTTGGGGAATTCCGTGAGGACTGATCCAGTGAACAATAGAAAAATGCCTCATAAGACTTTTCAGGCTTTCTTGACGGATCTATTGCAAATACACTTCGTGGGTTTGCCGCCGGATCATGGTAGTTGGTGTTGTTACAAGACGCGACTGACGAAAATCGATCGACGGCATCGATATTTATGAGGCCAGGGGCACAGAAGACATTCGCAAGTGGAGCAAAGCAGTACCCATATTGCCCCCTGCTGGGAACAGCAGGAAGGCCTTCCGCGCGTGCGCCATGGGGCAAAACTGTACTGACATACGCTCCTGTGGTTAAGAACTGAATTAAATCTCAACCGTGCGCTCGGTAAGGTCATGTCTCTTCTGTTTTAACTTAATGGCAGTCAGTGCTCGATTCCAGGCGGCGCTTATTTAAAAACAAGCATCCTTTTCGACAAGACTGTCTGCCGTGCGGATATGTGTGGCTCACCTTAAGAACACGGTTCCAGAAAGATGACACTTCTTCTCGTATAACTTGCGACTCTCCGTGTACAGGCAATGTTCCGCTATCACTGATTTTATCAGGTTGCCCCAGGCATGTGCGGGAATGAGAATGGTGTCCACATAACGCTCTCGCACCTTTCGGCAAGTCTACCCAACATAAGATTTCCGCCATTGGTGTGGGTCTTACATACCTCACGTCTCCTTAAACCAAGATCGTCTTTGACCGAACAAAAAAAAATTCCTCAGTTTTGCTGGTGGCACAAAACAAATGCCGTGTCTCTTGAGTTCTATTTCTGTTCTTGAATATATGCCATGGGTATCTCCTCATTTTCGTTTACATACCTGCACTGAACTTGCTTAGAACGGAAGGCCTGGCGTCTCTGTCTATCGCAATAGCCGTTCTGTTGGAGTGCTATTCCTAGATGTAGCTCACCACGAAGACTGTCGGTATCCGTGACCACATGTGCTCTATGTACCAACGAACATAATATACTATCGCGTTGTGCAGTATGGCAACAGCATGAGCCACGCAAATGTAACTCCATGTGAGTTGGTTTGCGGTAGGCAATATGTTCCAGTGTACAGTCAGCTTTTCTTCCAAACATGACATCCAGGAGTGGTAAGATGCCACCTTTTTGCACTTCTATAGTGAACTATATATTCGGATGGAGCGAGTTCAGATGCCGGGGAAACACAGGTAATGGCACTATTCAGCGGGGCCACATCACAGATGTATAGTCTACATGCCACCAGAAGCAGGAAGGTTGGAGACTTACCGTCTGCAGTGTTTTTTCCACAAAGTCTTCCACAAAATAATTGACAACTATGGGAGACATTCTGCACTTGTTCAAAACGCTGATTATAGCACAAGAAATAAGTTGAGGTAAGCATACGCTTAAACAATGCCACGATGTCTTTCTCAAACTTGCTAATGATAAGCTCCAAAGAGTACAGCAGAGGTACTTTCGTAAATAAAGACACAATGTCAGTCTAAGGGTCATCACGCGTGTTGTGAAGTACTCTGAATTCCGGACATGAGGGTCGCAACCGTTAATTAAGAAATTTAGCACGAAATACGTAGCAACTCCAATGTTTCTCACTATTAGGCGAAGAGGGGACCCGTTCTTATATATCTTCAGTAGACGGTACATTCTTGAGGGGACTGCAGCATATTGGCTTATGCCCTTCATGACTTAGTTGGAACAGAATTCTTCTCGAGAAAGAGTGATGTTTTTCTCTGGATCTTGCTCATCAGATACTGCTTTTCGCAAGCGAAGAGCATGAGCCGATATACAGCTTCTGTCCTTTTGTGTGCTTCTGTAGGCGTAACAGTAACAGTTAGAGTAGAATTACAGCTGTTTTCTAAGATTTGTATAGATTTTGATGGATATGTAAGGTCTTCTCCAAATATTATCACTGTCCATCTAAAGCGCGAATTTCACGAAATCGAAAGGGAAGTTTCCGCTAAGATGCTAGAAAAGTGGTCCCTTTGGATTTGTCACAGGCAGAGGTAAAAACCTTTACATTTCACGACTTCGATAGGAAATCGAGAAATCAACTGATGTTACGAAGAACCGATTCTGTAGTATTTGCACAGGGTTACAGATTTTCTCTCACCTGACACTCACTACGTCATAATTGATTTAGATTATATGGAACCGTGTAAGCATAGTAATAGAATTTCCACTACCCATTATCATTCGATTATGTGCAAAATCGATTGCCGTCCACATAATAATTTAAATAAGGAAAAAACGTGACCCAGTTGTAAAGAGAATAGGACTGTTGGACAGTATTAAACCACAATCAGCATTTTCGCAATATGAGTGTTCTGCACTGACAGTTTGTGTGCATGTGTCTGATCCATAAGAAAGATGGAAAATGATATGCCAATTCAAAAATTGCACTGCTCGTCAGAAATATGGATGGAACATTCTGATTCATACATTCAAAGGTCTACATCACTAACGTTAGTCGGTCGTTCAGTGTTGTAGAACTTCTTATAACCTGTCTGTAGACAATATTCCATCCCTTTCAACCTGTCAAGAGCTTGTTTAATCCATGTAACGCAGAATCGCGACACTCAAAAGAGGTGGACCAATACAGCTAAATTCAGTGTTCAGTCCGGGATATTGCAACAAGTGCAAGATACGTAATGTTTATGTCAGTATTTTGATTGAATTGATGGTTCTTACACGCTGTAATCCAGTAAATCAATCAGCACTTCGCAATTTCTCTTACTCCTGCTGAATTCTGATCCTGTCGTATTCTATCCTACAACAAACACACACATACACATACACTGAAGCGATAAAGAAACTGGTAAAAGCATGCATATTCAAATACAGAGATATGTAAATGGGCAGAATACGGGGTTGCGGTCGGCAACGCCTACACAAGACATCAAGTGTCTGGCGCAGTTGTTAGGTCGGTTTAAGTGAGTTTGAACGTGGTACTATAATCGGCGCTCGAGCAATGGCACAAAGCATCTCCGAGACAGCGATGAAGTCGGGACTTTTCCGTACGACCATTTCACGAGAGTACCGTGAATATCAGGAATCCGGCGAAACACCAGATCTCCGACATCGCTGCTGCCGGGAAAAGATCAAATGGTTCAAATGGCTCTGAGCACTATGGGACTTAATTTCTGAGGTCATCAGTCCCCTAGAACTTAGGACTACTTAAACCTAACTAACCTAAGGACATCACACACATCCATGCCCGAGGCAGGATTCGAACCTGCGACCTTAGCGGTCGCGCGGTTCCAGACTGTAGCGCCTAGAACCGGTCGGCTATTCCGGACGGCAGGGAAAAAATCCTTCAAGAACGGAACCAACGACGGTTGAAGAGAATCGTTCAACGTGACAGAAGTGCAACCCTTCTTGAAGTTGCTGTAGATTTCGATGTTTGGCCATCAAAAAGTGTCCGTGTGTGAAGCATTCAATGAAACATCTTCGATATGGGCTTGCGGAGCTGAAGGCCCACTCGTGTACCCTTAATGACTGCACGACACAAAGCTTTACGCCTCGACCGCTCCCGTCAACACCGACATTGGACAGTTGACGACTGGAAACATGTTGCCTGGTCGGACAAGTCTCGTTTCAACTTGTATCGAGCGGATGGACGTGTACGGGTATGGACACAACCTCATGAAACCATCGACACTGCATATCAGCAGGAGAACGAACAAGCTGGTGGAGGCTCTGTAATGGTGTGAGGCATGTGCAGCTGGAGTTATATGGGGCCCCTGATACGCCTAGATACGGTTCTGACGTACGAAAGCATCCTGTCTTATCACCTGCATCCATTCATGTCCTTTGTGCATTCTTTCGGACTTTGGTGATTCCAGCAGGACAATGCGACACACCACACGTCCTGAATTGTTACGGAGTGGCTCCAAAAACACTGAGTTTAAACACCTCCGCTGGGCACCAAACTGCCCAGAGATCAACATTTTTGAGCATATCTGGGATTTCTTGCAACGTGCTGTTCAGAAGAGATCTCCACCCCCTCGTGCTCTTACGGATTCATGGTGTCGGTTCCCTCCAACAGTACTTCTGACATTAGTCGAGTCCATCCCACGTCGTGTTGCGGAACTTCTGCCTGCTTATGGGGGCTCTACGCGATATTAGGCAAGTGTATCAGTTTCTTTGGCTCTTCAGTGCATCCTCTATAAAGGAAGACGCTTGTATGATCGATTTTAGAGTGCACGACCGACATATATCGAACGAACTCATAGAAGCCACGAATTATCGAATGCTATACAGAAAGCGGTAGAAAGCGCTTTGCCACTGAATAAACATGTCGATGCTGTACAGTTGACACCTAGGAGCTCACATCTTGCTGAGCTTAGAAGACAGGTTCGGTAGGCATGAAGAATATACCAAACAAGTTTGTACGACAGGGCATTTAGACTGATGCAATATAGGAAACTAAAGGAGAGGTGTAGATCTGAGATATGGTCTGTCGGACGAGCTAGCTAGGAGAGATTTGTTCTTGAAAACATGGCAGTAACCCTTGGAGTACGACCTATGGAATAATAACAGAAAATAGGTACCCTCGCCTTCCCTACTCTATCGCAGTCCAGACTGAGATACGGATGACAACAAACTGGAGGGATCAAGCTGAAGATCTCCTTCAAGTTCTTCTTCCAGTTGACGACGAAAAGGGGTGCTATGAATATCACAAAAAAGTGAGAGAGAGCTCGTAAAGTCTTATGATAACACAGCAGCCACATCCCGACGGCTTAACGACATGAGGAATTACAATTATTAATTCGCTGTGCAATTTCTTACGTCGTCAGATTACTTAAGAAACGCTTCATCCATGGTCTCTTTCATAAATGTTGGAAAATGGCAGAAGCAGTCGTTATAAAAAAGGGAGAAGAGAAAAATGCCATACTTCTCAAATCTCGGCTCACTTTTACAAGAAATGCACCATGTAATTTGGAAAAAGTAATAATGAAAAAGATTAAAATGCCACAAGGTTCTAATGAAATTAAGTAAGAACGCTTAAGGGGCAGGAAACTTAAATGTAATGAAGATGCAATTAACGAAGCGAAAAAATTAGTTTACACTGCAGACACAAAATACGTAATAGGTATAATCATAGACTCATCACTAATTTACGTCACTAATATCAGTTTTAAAGCGTTTATTGGAAAAAGTTTTATGTTTCCCATTTTCTTATGTAATGAGTATTCCATTTGGTAAAATATGATGTAGTCCTAATGTGAAAGAAGAGGAGAAGTTGAACGCATTGTGAGAGGTAGCATGAGCCCCCTCTCAGTAATTCGACTCTGAGTAATTCGATTTTCCTCTCTAATTGCATGCGGTGAAAAGTTGCTATTCCTTCACATGCGGACTCCCCATGCAGCGTCTCTCGTCACCCGGGTGGTCCGGTGACAGGCGGATACTGCTGATCTTGAAAGGGTTAAGCCGACGGGTGTGAGGGAGTTGAGTGGATGCTTCCCAGACGCCGACACTGTCATAAGAGCGGCGGCGACACGCCCACAGGGGCCTGACGGAGCGGCTGCGCTAGAGATTTCGTTACTTCGAAGAAACTTTGTAAAAACACTTTCTGGCGGGCTACCATCAAGGCGTGGGAATGACTTGTGTTCCCAGGCAGTCTTTGCGGGCCAATTCCCGCGTTTTCTGCAAAATCATAACTGTGATTGGCTTGCTGAGGGAATAGCTCCATGACGTAGCAAAATCGGCGCAGAAATTGGCGCCAAGTACCTCCATTGGTGGAATAGTACTGCGTCGGCAATAGAGGGGAATTTTCCGCGGTTTTCGAGTTGCTGACTGGAACTTTTAACCACAGCCACTGTCGTGGGGGCGGGAATGTTCTGTGTTCGGCTTGTACACGTGCTCTTGAGAGGGTTGGCTCTCGGCTTTCGGTAGGAGTAGGCTACAAGACTGAGCTCTCGCTGCTCTGATACCCTCCCTTCTGTTGGCTGTCTAATATACTTTCATTTAATTGTAACTGTTTGATAAAGTTGTTGAAGTTTCGACTTCAACGTAACTTTCCGAGTACAGTTGGCAATTGAGCATTCTGCGTACAAGCGGCCTATGTTGTCCGTCTTGAGCAGTTTTGGCTAAAGTTGACTGTACCGGAATTACTGTGCGACTTCTCTCGTTAAAATCACTCACTGTACTGTCAGTGATTGTGTAGCGAGCCTTCTTTGTCTCCCTCAGAGGCGTATTTGTGTTGCTACGAAATCTTTAGTCTGGAACAACCAGACCAGGAGAATAAGTTTCGGGCTATACCCACGACATTATCATCACCATGACAGGACGTCGAAACAACCAGCCATCGCCCACGGTATCCCAGATCGTGTCCTTGCAGTTAAGAAGACAGCTTGGTAATGTACGTCTGCAGCACTGGAAAATCAGGATTCAAATGGTTCAAATGGCTCTGAGCACTATGGGACTCAACTGCTGTGGTCATAAGTCCCCTAGAACTTAGAACTACTTAAACCTAACTAACCTAAGGACATCACACACATCCATGCCCGAGGCAGGATTCGAACCTGCGACCGTAGCGGTCGTGCGGTTCCAGACTGTAGCGCCTTTAACCGCTCGGCCACTCCGGCCAGTGAAAACCAGGGAATTTGCTCTGTGATAATCAGAACTCAGCAGAGCGCGCCTGTTCCCTTCTTTTCTTACGTGGTTCTGTCCTGGATGTTCATTGTCTGAGTTCTCACTACTGCAGCAGCAATTAATGTTGGGTTGGCTGGGTGTTGCTCTTAAGAATCGAGTTGCAAGGAATTGGCTCCACATACCACTTGGTCATAAATGTCATAATCTAGTTTATGAACAATTTCACCTTCACATCATTTATTTGAGTATCCAATTTGATGTATTGTAAATGTTTCATGTGCTTTGTTTATTATTTTGAGTTTAGTCATTATAAATCAAATTGTTATTTTGGACAGAACTTTCATTCTGTTAATCGGTAGAGCAACCCTTTCATTTCTCACTACCTTAATGAAACTTTCCTTTATCTAATTAACTTCTATCCAATTAAATTATTGCAGGTGCCAAACTCTTTTCTACTCCACTTGCAGGGTCGATTACAGTCAGTTCGCGTTTCTTCTTAATCCATGTGCAACAGCAAAAGTCGGAGTTAGAAAAGGGGGGGCTTAGAGCATCATTTCCATATGAAGATTCGAGAAGAATTTAGTGCTAAATACACTGCTAGCTCCGGCTCCTCGCAATCGTAACATTTCATAGCACAGACACACTAACTGATGGTGGACGTCAGTGTACCTTCTCAACAGCCATACACCTTATTTACAAAACTGCGGGAGTTTGGCCAATATTTACGTACACGTGGAAACTTTACTTTTAAAACTACTTTATTTTTCTTTTCTTCTCCCCGGTGTTATTAAATCTGTATACTGAGCAAGCAGTAAAGGAAACAAAAGAAAAATTCGGAGTAGGTATTAAAATTCATGGAGAAGAAGTAAAAACTTTGAGGTTCGCCGATGAAATTGTAATTCTGTCAGAGACAGCAAAGGACTTGGAAGAGCAGTTGAACGGAATGGACAGTGTCTTGAAAGGAGGATATAAGACGAACATCAACAAAAGCAAAACGAGGATAATGGAATGTAGTCAAATTAGATCGCGTGATGCTGAGGGGATTAGATTAGGAAATGAGACACTTAAAGTACTAAAGAAGTTTTGCTATTTAGGGAGTAAAATAACTGATGATGGTCGAAGTAGAGAGGATAGAAAATGTAGACTGGCAATGGCAAGGAAATCGTTTCTGAAGAAGAGAAATTTGTTCACATCGAGTATAGATTTAAGTGTCAGGAAGTCGTTTCTGAAAGTATTTGTATGGAGTGTAGCCATGTATGGTAGTGAAACATGGACGATAACCAGTTTGGACAAAAAGAGAATTGAAGCTTTCGAAATGTGGTGCTACAGAAGAATGCTTAAGATAAGGTTGGTAGATCACGTAACTAATGAGGAGGTATTGAATAGGATTGGGGAGAAGAAGAGTTTGTGGCACATCTTGACAAAAAGAAGGGGCCGGTTGGTAGGGCATGTTCTGAGGCATAAAGGGATCACAAATTTAGCATTGGAGGGCAGCGTGGAGGGTAAAAATCGTAGAGGGAGACCAAGAGATGAATACACTAAGCAGATTCAGAAGGATGTAGGTTGCAGTAGGTACTGGGAGATGAAGAAACTTGCACAGGATAGAGTAGCATGGAGAGCTGCATCAAACCAGTCTCAGGACTGAAGACCACAACAACAACAACATGAGTTCGCAGAAACTAAACTTTCAATCTTCCGACTGAAATGGTTTTGAAATGGCTTATGTACATGCAGAAATGTGTTGTCCACATTTTATTACAGGAATATAAATGTTCGCCATAAGGCTCTAGATTCCACCCTCCTGTAGGAAACTTATTCCTGCTACCTCGTATATACACTCCTGGAAATGGAAAAAAGAACACATTGACACCGGTGTGTGAGACCCACCATACTTGCTCCGGACACTGCGAGAGGGCTGTACAAGCAATGATCACACGCACGGCACAGCGGACACACCAGGAACCGCGGTGTTGGCCGTCCAATGGCTCTAGCTGCGCAGCATTTGTGCACCGCCGCCGTCAGTGTCAGCCAGTTTGCCGTGGCATACGGAGCTCCATCGCAGTCTTTAACGCTGGTAGCATGCCGCGACAGCGTTGACGTGAACCGTATGTGCAGTTGACGGACTTTGAGCGAGGGCGTATAGTGGGCATGCGGGAGGCCGGGTGGACGTACCGCCGAATTGCTCAACACGTGGGGCGTGAGGTCTCCACAGTACATCGATGTTGTCGCCAGTGGTCGGCGGAAGGTGCACGTGCCCGTCGACCTGGGACCGGACCGCAGCGACGCACGGATGCACGCCAAGACCGTAGGATCCTACGCAGTGCCGTAGGGGACCGCACCGCCACTTCCCAGCAAATTAGGGACACTGTTGCTCCTGGGGTATCGGCGAGGACCATTCGCAACCGTCTCCATGAAGCTGGGCTACGGTCCCGCACACCGTTAGGCCGTCTTCCGCTCACGCCCCAACATCGTGCAGCCCGCCTCCAGTGGTGTCGCGACAGGCGTGAATGGAGGGACGAATGGAGACGTGTCGTCTTCAGCGATGAGAGTCGCTTCTGCCTTGGTGCCAATGATGGTCGTATGCGTGTTTGGCGCCGTGCAGGTGAGTGCCACAATCAGGACTGCATACGACCGAGGCACACAGGGCCAACACCCGGCATCATGGTGTGGGGAGCGATCTCCTACACTGGCCGTACACCACTGGTGATCGTCGAGGGGACACTGAATAGTGCACGGTACATCCAAACCGTCATCGTACCCATCGTTCTACCATTCCTAGACCGGCAAGGGAACTTGCTGTTCCAACAGGACAATGCACGTCCGCATGTATCCCGTGCCACCCAACGTGCTCTAGAAGGTGTAAGTCAACTACCCTGGCCAGCAAGATCTCCGGATCTGTCCCCCATTGAGCATGTTTGGGACTGGATGAAGCGTCGTCTCACGCGGTCTGCACGTCCAGCACGAACGCTGGTCCAACTGAGGCGCCAGGTGGAAATGGCATGGCAAGCCGTTCCACAGGACTACATCCAGCATCTCTACGATCGTCTCCATGGGAGAATAGCAGCCTGCATTGCTGCGAAAGGTGGATATACACTGTACTAGTGCCGACATTGTGCATGCTCTGTTGCCTGTGTCTATGTGCCTGTGGTTCTGTCAGTGTGATCATGTGATGTATCTGACCCCAGGAATGTGTCAATAAAGTTTCCCCTTCCTGGGACAATGAATTCACGGTGTTCTTATTTCAATTTCCAGGAGTGTATATGAGAAAGAACTCACGACTCGTTGTGGAATGACCGCTGAACTTCTTTTCACCAGCGAATCTTGTATCAGTTAACAATGAGTGCTGAAAAAGATTACAGTCACCAAAGATTTTTAAGTATGCTGATAGTGCAACAAAATGAATCTGTACAGAGACAACTGTCTCACCTACGTCTTAAAAGTGTCTTCACAAAATTATTCTCGGCGCACGAGAGATTTTAAAATAAGGAACGGCAGTATCTCATGTGCTCAAATTATTCGAATGACGATCTTCTGGGTTTTTGTGGTTTTGCTGTCCTAACAGTAAAAAGGAGTCGATTTCGGACGAACAGACAGCTATATTCAGTTGCAGTTACTCACCGCACCAGTGATTCATCTAAAACATAGTAGGAGAATAGAAATTTGAGAAGCGCATTTTCGTTTCCTAAACTCTATCTAGAATGCGTACCAACGTGCTGCTTTGAATAAATTCATAAATTACCAAGAGCAGATAGCGCAGCTTCCGCATAATGTGTGTCTCCGTGGGTGCAGGCGGATTGTATTTTGGGCGTGGAGACCTACAATAGGAGACAACGGGTGGTCGCAGATAAAGGCGAGACGGGACGGTGAACTGAAGCAGAGGGCAGGGATGTAGCTACCCAACGTGTCCTGCAGCCAGCGGCGGCCCACCCGCGTGGATGGTAGGGCAGCGAGAAGGGTGCTGCTTTTGTCCCGGCAGCAGACAAATAGGTCCGTGCATCTGCTCCCGGCGCGAGATGTTATCTAGGCCCGGCGGCTGGGAGCTGCAGTACACCCGTGGAGACTGCGCACTCCACAAAGCTCAAAGTTAGCAGTCTCAGAGTGCTTGCATAAGTTAACGAAATATTTCCAGCATCGTGCTCATGGCGATCGTTATAAAATAATCGTTGTCCATACATCTTAAAACTCAGTTGATCTATCTCGTGTGAAGTTGCCATTGCCTTTTTAGTATCTTTTATATGCAGCGGCGACTGCTGTGTAAGAGCTCAAGAGCATGTAGACACCCTGACTTTTGACACTTTGCGGATTTATTGGTTGATTTTCTTTGAACGATGTGAAACGTAATGCAGATGTGGGAATCTGGAATACGCGTCACTAACTCTACCGCGCTGTGCTACATATTGCTCCTGTAGACTCTGTGAAACTTGGCGTCAGGGGCGCGAGCACACCTTCACTTGTGCATGTTTTAAGGTGCTTCTGCGAATTCGCAACTGGCGTAACGTAATTGCCTTACATGCCAAATACATACGGATTTGACAAGCAATGTGCATGGTTCATTGCGTGCACTGCGTTCCCTTACCATTCAACTTCAAGTTCACATCAATACCACCAGGTGGTAGCACATTGCAGCAGACTTCTATCCACGTTCGCTTCCATAAAACTCGCGAGGCGATAGCGCACTCCACAGATATGCGAATTCACTCACTATATAGTGAAACTAGATCGGATGCCAGTATATGTTATAATTGTACCGTCAGAAAAACCTATTTTCTGGGATTCTGAATGAGATACAGTAAATTAAGTTTTGTATTTTATCCTAGAGTAATACATCTGAGGACCATAAAGCAAATCATCGTTGATTGTGAGACTGTAACATTTAATCATGCTCCTGACATATGCTGTTTTTATGGTGGATCAGATTTATCTCTACTGTAAGCCCATATTGTACGTATATCTGAACATCCACGAAAAGCTGTCTCACTGGTTTCTCTGATATTCACTTAAATTTAGAGGGCTGAAGACGGGATGCTTTTGGTCCTTACGGCTCTCAGCGCCTCATTTGTATTCTATACATTGTTGGTAGGTAGTACTACTTGAATGTAATCGTTTGCGCAAACGGCAATTTGTGTTTGGAGATGCTTGCCTACTGTGCAGGAATTAGCTTTGGTATGTAGTGTCAACACGAACTCTGTCGAACCTGCAGTAAGCGCTAACCGGAAAGAAAATTACCGTGGAAAGTTGGCCACAAAGAAACTAGGGCATTCCAGACCAGATCCGTTGTCTGAGGAAGGGAAGAAATCAAATAAGGATGACTAAAAGCAAACATTTAACAATGAAATGTAAGTTGTAGCAAGGATGCAACGTAATAATGCTTTATTTACTGCCAAGAAGTTAATTCGTTAACTAATTTGTGAATTAGGGATCCTGCATATTTGTCCGAAAAAATAAGAAAGCACGAAAACTACGACTTACACAAAAACGCGAAATGGAGAGTAGCAAAAGCTTAAACATTGCTTCGTTTTTGCCATTAACTGTACTTAAATATGAACAAAACAACAAAATTGTACAAAAACAATTCTTACTCTATTGTAACAAGTTTTTCACATTATTAACATTATTATAAATTTGAGAACACTCGGAATGTATACCTACGAGCAGCCACTGTCTATAGTTTTAAACAAACTGGGGACCAGTGTATTCCACTGTCTGTTTTGCTGTAGGCTCTGATAAAAGATATCTACTTACACATTCCTCAAACCGCCCACTTACGTCTTACCTCCCTGCTTCCCAAATTTTGGTTTGAAACTCTGTTGTCTCTCACGTTCTACCTCACTTTTCAAGATGTCATTCTCACTAGCTCTCCCAAATCTTTTTTCCAAGGAAGTCGGGAAGGAAGGTCATTAAAGATGAAGCACAAACTTGGAGAAGGTTGTGGACGGAAAGGAATCGGCCATGTTATTTCCCGAACTACCAGCCCAGCATTCCTTAAGTTGTTTATGGAAAGCACGATGTATCTAAACCTGGTTCAAAGTTTCACTTTGGATTTAGTGACACTACCTTAGTCTGTTAGAATGTTGTTATCAACCACAGGGGGAAAAATCAAAATACAACAATAAACTGATTATAGTTTTAGCTATGTAAGAGAGAAAACTCCATTCAGCCCATGCACGGCTGAATGACAACTGAGGCCACCGAGCAGGAAGTGATGTTCATAGATTACTGTGTCGAGAAATTAGGACCACCTCATTGACAGCGCGATGGTCTACCTTTGCAACATTTACGGCAGCGAATGTGTGTGGTATGTATTCGAGAAGTCCTCGGTAGCTTTCAGGAGTTACAAGGAACCAGTTGTCTATGAACAGGTGATAAAATTCCCGTAAATTACGGGTCGGTGGTTTGTGGGATCGCACCTGGTGCCCAATATCGTCCCAGATGTGTTACGTTGAGTTCACATCCGTCGCATTTGGAGGCCAGCATATCAACACGACTCAGTTCAAATGGTCCAAGTGGCTCTGAGCACTATGGGACTTAACATCTATGGTCATCAGTCCCCTAGAACTTAGAACTACTTAAACCTAACTAACCTAAGGACATCACACAACACCCAGTCATCACGAGGCAGAGAAAATCCCTGACCCCGCCGGGAATCGAACCCGGGAACCCAGGCGCGGGAAGCGAGAACGCTACCGCACGACCACGAGATGCGGAACGACTCAGTTATCATGCCTTACAAACCACTATTCTGCTCCTTCTGATAGTGGAAAAGATTTACTTCCCGCGACTAGTAATCATAGTTCGTGACAGTTTATGGATATTAAACGGGAACAATCTTTTTATAGAAAGTGACAGAACATTGTTTAGTATCTCTGATATTGACGGGATTCCAGTTTAGATACTTATTCAAAGAACCCCTTTGAATGCGATCGTGTGAATGAACTGATTTATTAATAAATATTCTTAAATAAAATAACGTGTTAATTTGAAACTGACTATTCGTCTTGAACTTTACTTCGATTTAGGTTCATAAATAATTAGGTTACGTGATTTTCACCAAGAATAAACTGCAGACTAGTAACTGAAACAAGTGAACGAGACTTTATTGAAAACATTAGTTTTAATTTACTTATTGTTTTTTTTTCTTCAGAACTGGGAAAACAATACGTGTAGTGACTCACTGGGGTTAATTTAAGAACTAACTGGTATAAAACAAAACCCCTCAATACCAGTCAACGTATAGATAAATTAACATTCCCACTTTCATGCAAGATACGGAAGTCGGGATAGAAAAAAGGGTCGCTACAAACGTATATGACGCCCTATAACGTGGGGCTCGATCAGAAGACGAATTAATCAAGATTTAAAGCTGTTACAGGATTTGAGGCCCGTACAGAATCTTAGGAAGAACGTCGTGCGCTATTTGTTTAACAGGTCGCGAGAAGCGCAAGTCTTTCCAGTTGCTGGGGGAGACGACGGGCAACGCAGAGGACGATTCAGCGCAACCAACAGGCGATGACGCTGGACTTCGAGTGGAGGACGATTCAGCGCAACCAACAGGCGATGACGCTGGACTTCGAGTCCACGAGTGCGCAGCCAATCACATCGTGGCTGATCTACGGAACCGCGAGAGCACAGCTGATCGCTGTACTCCACTGCTCGTCTTTACGAGACCTCACTAGAGATTACTACGAAAAGAATCGACCTCAGGTATTTAATTAATTTTTCCTGAAGAAATCTTGATAGGGATTGTTTCTTTGTGTCACCTTGATAATAGTGTCGTAGTGTACGAAGTGTGTATATTTATTGAAAAAGCGTGTGACGATTTATATTAACTTTATAAATGGATAGACGTAGGAGAAATAGAATGGACGAGATGGAAGATTTACCATTCGGTGAACATAATGTTCAGAGAAATGTGGTAGAGGGACTAGGTCCGGGATTAGATCCTGTTGATTTGCAAGAAAATATTCGTGATACCGCTAATAATATAGAAACAACTGCCGATGTGAATGTAAGCTTTATAGAAGCGCAGAATACAGGTACTGTGTTTGGAGATAGTACGTCGCAATCTAGTAATACCAATACTTTGGATGCTAGCTTGTTAATTATTATTCTTACTCAATTTAAAGATGAATTGGTTAAAGAAAGTAGATTAAAAGAAACGGAGCGTTCAGCGAGAGAAGCTGAGCGAGAAGTGGAACGTTCAGCGATAGAAGCTGAGCGTTCTGCTAGAGACGCAGAGCGTTTCGCCGAATTAGAAGAGAATATTTTAAAACAAAAGAAAAAATTAGCAGATAAATTGGATAACTCAGTCTCAGATTTTAAGAAAAGATTTGAAAAACTCCAAGATGACGTACAAGAGATTACTGAAGGGTACGATACCTTGAGCATTAAAGTTACGCATTTAGAATCGAATCAGGATCAGATCGTAAAAGATGTTAATAATTTGACCAATAGGATGGATAAATTAGAATTTAATACTAAAGAAGCCGTAGATAATTATTTAGAGGAACAATCGAAGGGCGCTGAAGAAAGACTATCTAAAATGTTTGACGAAAAATCTTCCAGGGTTACTAAACAAGCCTCTGATAGTAGACGATATTCAGGAAATTATTAATAATTATAAGCAAGAATTTAAATTAATAAAGGAAAGAGCGTTAGAGGAAGTATCGAAACAACATTTAAATTCAAATTCCAAAGCTTCTAGTAATGAAATTCGTGACGAGGGAGTGGACAGATTGGATACCGGAGTGATACAAACCAATATCTTTTCTGACCATGATTTTAATTTTAGACCGAAGAAACGGGTCAAATTTGGTGGAGAAGTGAATGAAAATGATGTAATATCTGGCTGGGATTCGGAACCCCGAATGCAGCAACGTTATTTATCTAATTTAAAAATTGAAAACAGTATCTTTAAAAGCAGACAATTCCCCACGTTTTCAATCGAGAAAAATAGCGTTCAAATAAATCCGAAAGAATTCATTAGTAGCTTTAAGAGAGTATTTCCCCAAGGTTGGACAGAAAAGGACAAAATACAGTTTATTGTCTCTAAAATGGTTGGAGAAGCAGCTATATGGGTTACCGACGCAAGCGAACGATGTTCTTCATGTCAGGAATTCGAAAGGCTATTTCTGGCTAAATTCTGGTCATTTAGCAAACAAGAAAGATTAAGAAATGAGGTTTATAATCCTGAGATATTCAATCCTATAAAGGGTACTTTTAGGAATTATTTTGAAAAGTACATAAATAAGACGAAATTCTGGTATAATCCTTTTTCGTTTATGGAAATAATAAGAATTTTAAGACCTAGTTTGCCAATTTATATTTGAGAACGTCTAGTAACGGTGCCTGATGACGATCTTGAGTATTTTTTGTCCATGGTAGATGAAGTAGACATTATGTTAGAAGATGCTAGACATCAGAATATTAACAATCATTATTGTCAATTTAACGTAGGTAGTGGTAATGGCAACAACCATAACTACAACAATAACAACTTCGCTCTGGGAAACTGCAATCGAAATGGGAATAATAACAATATTAATCAAAGGCAAAATTTTAATTCTGGGCAAAGGTATAGACCTCCTTTTGGAAACAATAATCCGAATTTTGGTTACAACCCATATTACGGTTCTAATAATAACAATTTTGGAGTCAGCAACGTTAATAATACATCGAATGCTTTCCAGAATAGGAAGCGTAGATCTACAGAAAACCAATCACAAAATTTTAACAGAATGCACAATATTTCTGCACTGAGTACATCTTGGGCACGTAATCGAAAAGTGAAATGGGAGGAACCATGTGTGAGTAATGGTAATAGTAATTTCAGAACCAGTATGAATAGTGCTGACAATTCAATACCGTTATCCGATAGAAAAGGTTTTAATAATTCCGGTGCTTTAGATAACGGTCAACATACTCTGAAAATAGTAGAAGTAAAGGACGAACCCAAACTTACCACTGAAACTAGGGAGGTAAACTGAACCCAGTCATCTTAGGCCTTCCTCGGTTGGCTGGAGGTTCTAATAATAACAATTTTGGAGTCAGCAACGTTAATAATACATCGAATGCTTTCCAGAATAGGAAGCGTAGATCTACAGAAAACCAATCACAAAATTTTAACAGAATGCACAATATTTCTGCACTGAGTACATCTTGGGCACGTAATCGAAAAGTGCAATGGGAGGAACCATGTGTGAGTAATGGTAATAGTAATTTCAGAACCAGTATGAATAGTGCTGACAATTCAATACCGTTATCCGATAGAAAAGGTTTTAATAATTCCGGTGCTTTAGATAACGGTCAACATACTCTGAAAATAGTAGAAGTAAAGGACGAACCCAAACTTACCACTGAAACTAGGGAGGTAAACTGAACCCAGTCATCTTAGGCCTTCCTCGGTTGGCTGGAGGGGATCAGGAAGGCAAATTGTGTGATACGTACATACTCCTATATAATTATGAGAAAGATATCCCAGAAGAACTGTTAGAGGAAAGACACTGTACGAAGACCAATAAAGAGACTTCATTAGCCATGGTGGAGGTAAAGATTGGAGAAATTCCTGTGCAGATATTGATAGATACTGGGTCCTCAGTGAATGTCATGAATTACAGTTTCCAGAAGCAGATTTGTCGATGTAAAACGACGCGGACTTTACAGGTATCTGGGTGCACGATCTCTGGGGCATTTAGTGCTACAGCACAACATGTTAGGATGCAGGTGCAGGTTGAGATTGAAATACAAGATGATCGAATAATAAGCGACTTCTTGACTCTTGAGAAACTTTCTGTAATGCGTATTTGGGGTTGGAATATCCTAAGAGATCACAGTGCTGTCTTAGATATTAAAGAAGGTACATGTAAGTTATAAATAAGCTATAAATTTTTTGAGTTAAAGTTCATGAAAAGATTTGATGTTCATGGTACGTACTGTAATAGCTTTAATATAAGATGTTTGAATAATGACATTATACTGCAAGATTGTGATGATCATTGCGAGGATCATACAAATGAAATCAGTGAAAATATTGTTAATGACAAAGTATCGGAAACAGAATATCTCACGGATTTTCAAAGGGAAGATTTATCTTCAGTGTTAAGGAAGTTCAAATCCGTTTTTAATAAAAAACCATGAGTAATAAAAGGGTCTGAATATAACATAATGGTTTATCTGCATAAGAATTTTTCTAGAGTAAATTACTCAATACCTTGGTCAAAAAGAGAAGGTGTTCAAAAAGAGATTAAGCACATGCTAGAATTGGGTATTATTGAACCGTCCAGTTCTGAATATTGCAGTCCATTGTTGGCAGTGAAAAAGGCAAATGGTGATCTAAGATTGGTTCTAGATGCTCGAGACATCAATAAAATTTTAATACCCATGAGAACACAACTTGTAAACCTTGCGGAATTGCTACAGAAATTCTATGGAATTTTTTTTAACTACTTTGGACCTCCGAGCTTCTTATTGGCAAACAAAAATAATGGAGGAATCACATAAATATATGGCATTTGTTTTCGGTGGCCGGTGCTATCAATTTAAAGTCATGCCATTCAAATTAAATATTAGCAGAGGAGTTTTCATACCCACACTGGATACAGTCTTGGGAACTGAATTACTCGAAGCAGTGACCGTATATATAGACGACTTATTGATAGCTACTCAACAAAAAGTTTTAGAAAGATTTAAAGAGTATGGGGTTACTGCTAATTTAACAAAATCTAAATTTGGGAGAAATAAGATCAAGTTTTTGGGGCACATTATTTCACCTAGTAGTATTATACCCGATCCCAAGAAATTAAACAGTCTGAAGAATATTCCTTATCCGAAATCTATAAAGCAATTAAAATCATTTCTGGGATTGGTGTAATTTTTTCGAAAGTTCTTACCTATCAAAATTCTTAATAATGACGTTTTATTAAATTTATTACGGAAAAATATGTCATGAAATTGGACTACTGACTGTAAGGAAGCGTTTGATAATATTCGCGATTCATTATTACAAACAGAGATTTTGAAGCATCCGGACTTGGAAAAGGATTTTTGCATTGCATCTGATGCGTCAAACGTCGGACTGGGTAGTGTTCTATTCCAAATGGAGAACGAGAATGATCCTAATACTATTAGAATTATCAGTTTTGCAAGTAGAATTCGATCAGCATGTGAACGATGGTATAGTACTACCGAGCGGGAAGTTCTGGCCGTTGTCTGGTCGCTGAAAAAATTTAGGTATTTTGTTTATGGTAAAAAGATTACAGTTTACTCTGACCATCTAGCAGTGTCATTCTTTTTATCCTGTAAAATGTTACATGCCAGGTTAACTCGCTGGGTACTACTGTTGCAACAGTATAAGATCGATGTGAAACGTGTGAAGAGTTGAGACAACGTAGTAGCAGATGCGTTGTCCCGATTACCTAAAGGTTTAAAAGAAAATAATTATGATGACAGTGAACATAATTTTAAATTATTTTTAATTAGATCAACATCTTATGAAAAGGAGTTTGATGAAATGTGTAACAAAATCACTGAATTGCAATGTGCCGATAAGAAGTGGGGCAATATAATACGATCTTTGAAACAAGCGAGTTACGTGAATGGCAATAAATATCAGCTGATCGGCGGGACATTGTACTATCGTAAAAATGCAGATTCCAACTACACTCCTGGAAATTGAAATAAGAACACCGTGAATTCATTGTCCCAGGAAGGGGAAACTTTATTGACACATTCCTTGGGTCAGATACATCACATGATCACACTGACAGAACCACAGGCACATAGACACAGGCAACAGAGCATGCACAATGTCGGCACTAGTACAGTGTATATCCACCTTTCGCAGCAATGCAGGCTGCTATTCTCCCATGGAGACGATCGTAGAGATGCTGGATGTAGTCCTGTGGAACGGCTTGCCATGCCATTTCCACCTGGCGCCTCAGTTGGACCAGCGTTCGTGCTGGACGTGCAGACCGCGTGAGACGACGCTTCATCCAGTCCCAAACATGCTCAATGGGGGACAGATCCGGAGATCTTGCTGGCCAGGGTAGTTGACTTACACCTTCTAGAGCACGTTGGGTGGCAAGGGATACATGCGGACGTGCATTGTCCTGTTGGAACAGCAAGTTCCCTTGCCGGTCTAGGAATGGCAGAACGATGGGTTCGATGACGGTTTGGATTTACCGTGCACTATTCAGTGTCCCCTCGACGATCACCAGTGGTGTACGGCCAGTGTAGGAGATCGCTCCCTCCACCATGATGCCGGGTGTTGGCCCTGTGTGCCTCGGTCGTATGCAGTCCTGATTGTGGCGCTCACCTGCACGGCGCCAAACACGCATACGACCATCATTGGCACCATGGCAGAAGCGACTCTCATCGCTGAAGACGACACGTCTCCATTCGTCCCTCCATTCACGCCTGTCGCGACACCACTGGAGGCGGGCTGCACGATGTTGGGGCGTGAGCGGAAGACGGCCTAACGGTGTGCGGGACCGTAGCCCAGCTTCATGGAGACGGCTGCGAATGGTCCTCGCCGATACCCCAGGAGCAACAGTGTCCCTAATTTGCTGGGAAGTGGCGGTGCGGTCCCCTACGGCACTGCGTAGGATCCTACGGTCTTGGCGTGCATCCGTGCGTCGCTGCGGTCCGGTCCCAGGTCGACGGGCACGTGCACCTTCCGCCGACCACTGGCGACAACATCGATGTACTGTGGAGACCTCACGCCCCACGTGTTGAGCAATTCGGCGGTACGTCCACCCGGCGTCCCGCATGCCCACTATACGCCCTCGCTCAAAGTCCGTCAACTACACATACGGTTCACGTCCACGCTGTCGCGGCATGCTACCAGTGTTAAAGACTGCGATGGAGCTCCGTATGCCACGGCAAACTGGCTGACACTGACAGCGGCGGTGCACAAATGCTGCGCAGCTAGCGCCATTCGACGGCCAACACCGCGGTTCCTGGTGTGTCCGCTGTGCCGTGCGTGTGATCATTGCTTGTACAGCCCTCTCGCAGTGTCCGGAGCAAGTATGGTGGGTCTGACACACCGGTATCAATGTGTTCTTTTTTCCATTTCCAGGAGTGTATATAATATGCATACCTACTGAATGTTTGACTACGTTTATTTAGTATGCTCATTTAATTTGGGGACATACGTGTGTAAAGAAATGTGTAAGCAAATTATTAAGATATTGTTTTTATCCAAACTTGAGAAAACATGCAGTACAAATTTTGTCTAGATGTGTTTTGTGTCAGAAGACTAAGCCAAGTAATATCAGTAATAAAGTAGAATTACATCCTATCATTCCGTCTAGACCACTGGAATTGGTTTCGTGTGATGTAATCGGGCAGCGGCCGATTGTGAAGGGAAATTTTTGATACGTGATAGGTTTCTATTATGTGTTTTCGAAATTTATTAAGTTATATCCTATAAGAACTACGAATGTAAGACCTATGTTGAGGATATTTGTGAATAAATATATTGGTGGTATAGGGAAACCAGAAAGAGTAGTTACAGATAACGCATCGTATTTTATTAGTAAACGTTGGAAGCAAGTGATGTCCGGACAGGAAATCCAGCATACCTTCATCTCCAAGCACAGACCTCAAAGTAGCCCGATAGAGCGGGTATTTAGAGAGTTAAATAGATTTATGAGAGATCACATTTCGAAGGACCATGTAAGATGGACTGAAATGTTGTCAATTTTCGAAAATTTACGTAGTAACCTACACCAATTGTACGCCTAATGAGGTATTTTTAGGTAAACAGGATTCCATAGAATGGTTATCTAATCTTCCGATAATGACTAGATCTCCTTTGAAGAAAGAAGATTTATTTAAAGTAGTACATCAGTCATTAAAGAACCAAGCCTGTATTAGGAAAAGACAATTTGACAAAAAAGTGAAACCAGTATCTTATTATATTAGGGGATAAGGTGTTAGTACGTAAATACCCAAAGTCATCTATCTGGAAGAAGATCAATAAAAAATGGGAATATTTGTTCGACAGACCTTATCGAGTATTAGGCAAACATTTTACATGTAGTTATGTTGTAGCAGACGAGAAGAACCGTGTAAGAAAAGGCATTTATCATCATGCGGAAGTTAAGAAGTTTATTTTGAAGTAATAATAATTTTATGATTTCAAATGTTAATACTATTGTGGTTATTATACAACAATTATGTGTGTAGAAGTCATTTGAAGTGCCTGCAAGTTAATATTACAGAGAAATCTTTATTATGAAAGTTATTAGTTGTGTAGGTGGGCTTTACGCCTATGGTAGTTCTTAGTTTTGTTCTGAATATAATAAGTTGATTTGTTTAAAGAATTCTAGGTGTAGTAAGGCTTCACGCCTTTAACAAATTTGTCTTATTATTTGTTTGGAGGATTCTAGGCGTAGTAAGGCTTCACTCCTTTAATAAAATTGTTTTATCATTTGTTTGAAGTATACTAGGTGTAGGAAGGCTTCACGACTCTAAGAAATTTATGTCATCATTTGTTTAGAGAATTTTGGAAGTAGGAAGGCTTCACGCCTTTTGTAAAGTTATATGAGCATTTTTTTGAAGTATACTAGTTATAGGGAGGCTTTATGCCTTTCATAAAGTTTTCTTGTATTTATTTGAAGAGCTTCTTCGAGTGACGACAACGTAAATAGTCTGTATTAAACAATGAGATGCAGACGTTCATAAGTCTCGGTCGAAAGCCAAAAGAAGAGGCGGCCGAGAGAAGAACCAGATTGTACAATGCTGCCTGGTCAAGCAGGTGCGGTAGCAGCTTCTCTTTTGCGCGTATTGTCATCAGCAGAAAATTCAAGAAATTGTTGAAGTTCAAGTTTTGTAAAATTTGTTTTATATAGAGTGATGATATTTTTTAAACAGAGCAGTGCTCTTAAGCCCTATATACTAACTGATAAATTTCAATTATTGAATTGTGTAGTGGCAGTTCGGTTAGGCCAAATTATTAATTTTATTACAGGTTGTGTCTTGAAATATTTAGTGGGCAAATCTGTTAAGCCCTTTTGAAATTTTAATGTTTGTCAAATTTGTTGTAACCAAATTATGTATGACGAGAATGATGTATGAAAGAGAAATGAAAAAAAAATGGAAGAAAAAACACCCATTGCTAGGACCATCATAAGCGAAGAGAGTTTACGCTTATCATAGTCCTGGAGGGGGGGGCGATGTAACACCTACAACGCCTTTCGGTGTTAATAAACCAAAATAGCTCCCAAATTAGCTCCCATGCCCTCGAATTATAAATTCAGAAAGTGTCCCAAGCCCCTCCACAAGTAGTAATTTACGAAATAGAAATAAGAGACAAACAGAGGGAAATCTATAGTAGAAAAATTATAGAAATAGAAAAGAATTTTAATCATAAATTTTGGAAGCATGCGAGGGGGGAAAAACGATAGAAATGGTTAAATTATTAGTTATTCTTATATATGAGAAAATCAATATTATAGTCACAGTACGTAGGTCTTGAACACCAAAGATAGCGTTCACTAAAGTATAAATAGACATACAATGCATTTATGATACTCCAGTCTCTATCCTCTAATCTGTTCGAAGTCAATTATGACGTACAGCTTTAGGAAGCAACAATAGGAGCTTTATTAAACCATGGCGCAAGAATAAAACGCGACGAGATTGTTTTTTTGGGAAGCATTAATTTCAGATCAGAATTAAAACTTTTGTCATATTAGAGGAACGGGGAAGTGATCAATAATCTCTCTGACTTTAACGTCACTTCGTGCGAAGATTTAAATGTTTTACGGAATTAACGATTTTAGGACAGATTCGGACTTTGTATTGTGATAGTGGAAAAGCTTTACTTCACGCGACTAGTAATCATAGTTCGTGACAGTTTACGGATATTAAACGGGAACAATCTTTTTATGGAAAGTGACAGAACATTGTTTAGTACCTCTGGTATTGACGGGATTCCAGATTAGATACTTATTCAAAGAACCCCTTTGAATGCGATCGTGTGAATGAACTGATTTACTAATAATTATTGTTAAATAAAATAACGTGTTAATCTGAAACCGACTATTCGTCTTGAACATTAGTTCGATTTAGTTTCATAAATAATTAGGTTACGTGATTATCTCCAAGAATAAACTGCAGACTAGTAACTGAAACAAGTGAACGAGAATCTATTGAAAACACTAGCATTAATTTACTTACGGGTTTTTTTTCTTCAGAACTGGGAAGACAATATGTGTAGTGACTCACTGGGGTTAATTTAAGAACTAGCTGGGATGAAACAAAACCCCTCAATACCATTCCTACTTTCATGCAAGATACGGAGGTCGGGATAGGATAATGGGTCGCTACAACTTGTAAAAATGTTAGGTAACGTGCTGGAAAATCCCATGCCTTCGGGGAAGACATCAGGCATGAAGCGATGCATGTGGTTCGGAATAATGTTCACGCAGTCCCCAGCTGCCAGGGTGCTTTCAATCAGTACAGTAAGTGGATATCCCCCAGGGCCTTATACTAACCCCACCAGTCCGCTGGAGTACAGCTTTTCTGTGTCTTTCACTGTGCCTGTTAACGCAATGCGCTGAAACTAAAATCGTGCTGGGGTAATTGGACACCGCTGAATGGAATGGCGAAGTAAAATTCCGCTTCGTGTATGACGGGTAACAAACTGATTCCTTTCGTTGGTATAGAGCGTCACATGGAAGACGTGATGAACAGCATATCTTTGCTCTTACTCCTGCTACATATTGCGAAAACTAAATTGGAAATATCTACCTAACCACCAGATAAAATGCTCCTGAGAACTCTTAGATGGGACAACATATCTATATAGCAGTTACTCCTCTATACACTGACGGAAGAAAAATCACAACATCAAGAAGGCAGAGACACATGTTTCTGCATGTCAAAAATGCTGACTTTTCAAAATAAAAGCCAGTTGCTTAGGAGTGATGCTAATAACGCCACTATGAGAATACAATCAGGTTTGCCTTAAAGACAAACTGTAACGGTCATGAGCGTTAGTTACCTGTTGAACTGGGTGCGTTAACTGTCCTTGTATTGACCGTACAAATTCAGTAGACATGGAACTCAGTCCCACAAACTGACATCCAGCACGTGTATAACGGAATGCACGCACGTTTGCATGCTTGTCATTAACATTCTCGCGGTTACACCTGTTATTAATGTAACAGCACTTCACATTTGTAATGGTTTATGTCGCACTTAAATGAAGCTGGGAACTTATAATGCTAATCAGTTGTGTACTTTTCTCAGTGAAGGAACATGTGAAAATGTATACTACGTTTCACCTTTCCTTTTGTTGTCGTCTTCACTCTCTTCATGACATATTTAGACATAAATACTCTACAATTAGCAACCTTCAACTAGGAACAAAGTATTTGGAAATTTTGATGAGTGCCCTTAAGTAGAATTTTGATTACGTTAGTAACTGAAGATTTTTGCATTGCCCTTCTATTACAAACGTAACGATTCAGTTCAAACTTTGACATACTTTGATGTTCCATGAAGTTGTGATGTAATTCACTTTTTCCAAAAAGAATTTAAATAAGGGTAATTACATACATTTTGTTGAGTACGTAAGGAGGTAGAAGACTGTGCATATGTGATACGGAGCTTATGAGAAAGGATTTTGATGGAAATAATTTTGCAATGATATGTAATATCTCTTATCAGAACATATGGGATTCACGTAATTAAAATTTATTTCATGTTTACAAAGGAAATGTCAAATTACTGTCTCTGAACTTGCACATTTGAGGACGGTGCTCAGAGACATAGATACTCGACCCCAGCAAATTAACAGGGCCTTCTCAACTAGAGCCAGGAAGTGCATAAAGAGGAGCCAAGTCCTAGTTTTTCTTCCCTTCGTTGGAAATATCTCCTTCAAAATAGCGAGGATTCTTAATAATTTTAATGTGAAAGGGGTTTTTCATTCGCCTTCTAAGATTTCGGATTTGCTGGAATCAATGTGGTATGGCCTTCATAGGACAGTCAACGCATGCAGTGGAAGAGCCTTGTACAGAAAATCAACGTTGCACTCGCCTACCGCAACCCAGTAAGTCTTCAGTTGCGGAACATTGTATTTCCAACGGACATTCAATAGAGTACGACTAAACCTCGATCTTCGCCACAGCAACAACTTTTTGGAACTCCATTATCAAAGAATCCGTTGAAATACTCATCGCGGGATATCTAGTGAACCGTGACAGTGGTTACCAATTGAATAACGCGTGGTATCCCGTCATCTCCAAAATTTGCTCTAGACAAAAATGCCAGAAGACTTCGATAGCTGCGGCCAGCGACAATACCGACGGCAGCTGAGTCTTGCAGTTCCATCAGCGCGGGCGCTGTTGCTGGACAGTGTGGTCCTTCTGTCTCAGCGACTGCAACACATACGTGGAAGTAGCATCAGCGCACTATATAAGACGGAGCGGAGAACGACTTCACCATCTAGAGGGTTGGATTTCCTCCTTTGAAGGCACAAGATTCCAGAACCTTGGCTACCCTCAGGGTGTGATCTACGTCTTCGAAGCGCCAGTTGCTGTTACGTTTGGTGTGTGTCTGTCCGTCCGCCTGCCTGCCTGCTGTCTGTTCGTCTCCGTCCATCGCCGCCGCCGCTGCCTGTGCGTGCTGTCCCTCTGTTCGCCGCCGTCCAACGCTGCCGCTGCCTGCTGTCCGTCCGTCGCCGTCCGACTGCCACCGTCCGTCGTCGCCGCCGCCGCCGCCGCCTGCTGCCCGTCCGTCTCCGTTCGTCCACCATGTCATCTACAACACCCCCTCCCCCCTTCCACAGTCACGTCCTGGAGTGCCGCCTCGCGCCTCCCTCCTCACAGCTCACCTCCCCTCCCCCCACTTACCCATTCCCCGATCTCCTCCCCCGCTGTGTACACCCATCTCTACACCCTTCCTCCAGCCTCCACACCCTCAACACCTCCCACTACTACCCCCGCCCTAACATCTGTTGCCTCCTCTGCTGCCACCCCTCAGGTGGTCGGCTTCACCTCTCTCACCCACCCCGTCACTTTGCATCTGCATCCCCCCCATGCATCATGCCGAGCCACCGTCGCCACCACTGAACCGGCTGCTTCTCCTGGCACCTCCACAACACCACAGGGATCTGCCACCCGCCACCTCCCTCTCCTCCCCTTCCCTCTCCCCTCTTCCCAGCCTCCAGTTTCCAAAAATCCCGAAAAGCGCGTCATTACCGACTCTGCTCCTTCCACTTCCCACAAAAGTCAACACCACGTCCCCCTACTCCTGTCGTCTCCAGGACACCACCCCTTCTCCAGTCACCCATACCCCAGTCCGCACCCTCCACACCTTTGTCCTGTCAACTCCCGATCCTAACTTCCTTGATGCCCGTACCCTCACCATGGAGATACGGAAGTATTTACCTGGTGCTCCCATCTCCCAACTCATTCCCCGCAGGAACTCAATCCTTATCAAGCCCCCATCCCCCTCCATTCACACGAACCTCCTCCGTAAACTCCCACAAGTTATGTTTGGCCCACATGCATCTCTGACACCCATCTTCTTCTCTTCCACTCCTCATGAGCCCCAGCCTCGCCGTTGCCCCCCCCCCCCCACCCACCTGCACTGCTATGATCACCAAGCTCAGCCCAATGATCACAGAGGATGAGGTGTTGGCGGAACTAAACTCCCACCCAGACCTGTAAATCCACTCTGCCCGCCATATACATTTTGCCTTTGGTCCCACCTACCTCATGTGGGTCTTCTCGGTGTCCGCCCCCTCCATTGACCATCTCCTCACCCAGGGTGCCCTGATTTACCACCATCGCCACCCTGTTGAATCCTCCAAATCCCCTCCACAATCCTACCTCTGCCAGCGATGCCTCATGTACAATGACCACCTAAACCCCAACTGCAACCCCCCCCACCTGTCCCCATTGCAAGGCCTCCTTCCACTTTCTTAAAAATTGCCTCAACCTCCTCCTTCCTGGAACACCTGCAATGGCCCCCTTCCCACCTACTCCCACAAATGTAAAGCCAAACCCTTTCCAGCCAACCCCGAGCATACAGTCCTGTCCATCCCGTTGATCCCCCTGTCCACCCCAACAATTCCCTGTGTTATAACCAGGAATAACACAATAACCTCTTCAGTCTGGTTTATTAAATCACAAATTACTTTTTAACAATTATGTTAGCCAAGCGTCTACCCAGGCTCACACTCAGAAGTAATGCAGAATTAAAGTTTGGTTATACCAATGTCCGAATGTGCATGGTGCGGTGCACGTCCCGTAATTATTCCCAAGTCCAGTGAAGTTCAGTCTCTCCAAGTGAAGTCGCAAGATTTTCCGCCGAGCAGCCAGGTAACCTCGAGTTGTGCGGCGAGTCATCCACAAGCAGCTGGAACACGGCGTACTGCACTTCCCGATGAGAACTGTCGTTTGCGGCGGCGGCCGGGTTTATATAAGGCTTGCTAGGTAATGGAACCGTCGGCTGGGGTCGCTGTTTTCCCGGGAAAACCAATCGCAATGTTTCCTCGCATAGCCAATTGCTGTGTGCTGACAAACGCGCGCGGCCAGCGATGGTAGCCGCGAGCCGCCCGGAGAAGTGCGGCCAGCGGTGTATTTGGCGGCCGCGTACTGGAGCGCGTTGTTCGGTGTTTGTTAGAAGTGGTGTATACCACACCCTCCATCCACCCCCCACGGCCGAGGCCATCGTCCGGTTCCTTACCATTGTACTCCAAAACATTCACTCTTTTCAGCGCCCCCACACCTTCCAACAAATCTCCCTTGCCGCCCGTTCCGTTTTCCACCTGAACACCATTGCCACTTACTCCCACAACCAAGCCCACTTCACCTTCATCCACCTCGACACCCTAGTTTAAGCCTCTTCCTTTCCCTCTCTTCCGCCCCTCTTTCTGCAATGGCATGGGATGAGTATCGCATCCTCTTTCAGAATGTTCGCTCCTTCCGCTCCAACAAATACTTACTCATGCACACCCTCTCCCACCACCAGGTCGACACCTTCCTCTTAAACTGAACTTTTCTCCAGCCCCACCATTCTATCCACACATCTCCCTATATCCTCCACTACACTGATGCTCCTGGTCATCGTGCGCAGGGTGGAGTCGCGGTTGGCCATCTTAAGCATATCCCCGTCTCGCCACAACCTCTCCCCAATGACCCCACAAAACACCTTATCCTGAGCGTTTTCTTCCCCTCCCTCACCACTACCTGTGCCACCATCTATGTCCACTCCATTGCTCCTCTTCCTTACGACTTCATCTCGCACATTCACTGCACCTTCTCCATCTATGTGATTGCCGCCGACCTCAACATCCATGCCCACTCTCCTGCTGCCCTTCAGTGGTGGCATCAGTTCCTCTCGCCGGCCGTGGTGGCCGAGCGGTTCTAGGAGCTACAGTCTGGAACCGCACGACCGCTACAGTCGCAGGTTCGAATCCTGTCTCGGGCACGGATGTGTGTGACGTCCTTAGGTTAGTTAGGTTTAAGTAGTTCTAAGTTCTAGGGGACTGATGACCTCAGCAGTTAAGTCCCATAGTGCTCAGAGCCATTTGAACCATTTTTCAGTTCCTCTCCACGATCCAAGGCGTTCTTGATCGCCTTCCCCAGCACACCCGATGCAAAAATGACACCACCGCAGATGTTGTCATTGCCTCCACCAACCTCCTTAGGCGTATCGCCATTGCCATCCTTGACCCCACAGGTAGTGATCACCTCCCCATCCTTCTCAATCCTTGACCCCACAGGTAGTGATCACCTCCCCATCCTTCTCACCATAACGTCTGCTCACCATCCCCCTTTCCCCTCCTGCACCCCCTCCCAAGGTCGTCCATGACTACCACCATGCCAACTGGGATGCCTACAGGGAATCCATCACCACCCAGGTCGAACGCCACCCTCTTACCTATCGCCATCGTGATGACATCATCCATGCCTCGTCCTTCCTTCAGAAGATAATAAATGATGCCATGGAGGTCCATGTTCCTACTAAAGCCATCCACCCCCATCGTCCCACTCTCCGTCCATGGGCTGTCCTCCTCCTCCGTGAATCCTGCCACCTCTTTTGCTCCTTCCTGCACACTCGTGACAGGGATACACTCCATCGCCACTGGAAAATGCAGCGACATGTACGGAACCTTATTACAGCAGCAAAACGCCAAGCCTGGTGCCAGATCTGCACATGATTCAACGCCACCCTCCTTATCAACTCCTCTAAGTACTGGCCAGCCCTCCATTGCCTTACTAGTTCCCATTCCGATCCCCACTACACCCTTCTCCATAACAACCGCCCCCTTCCTGATGACCTCAGTAAGGCCAACCAATTTTCTTCCCACCTTTCTGAGGTCTTCTCCATCCCAGATGATCCCCACTTTGATTACTCTCTTTTCCCCTCCATCATGGAACGTGCCGATATCTGGGTCACTCCACTTGCTCCTAGTCTCCAGTACATGGGGCAGTTGCCCCCCTCCAACATCAACACTCCAATCACAGCACAAGACATTGCACTGATGCTGTGGTCCTAACGCCACATGGCCCCTGGTCACGACTGTGTCAGATACTGCCACCTTAGAGAAAGCCCCTATTCAGTCCTGACTGTCCTTGCTCATCTCTATAACATCATCCTCTACCAGCTTCAACCCTCACCTGTGGAAGACTTCCCACATTCTCTTATTCCTCAAACCCAACAAACCCCCTTCTGCCGCCTCTTACTATAGTCCCATCTGCCTGACCTCCGTTTTCAGTAAGGTCTTCAAATACATCATCTTCTGCCATATTCATAAGCATCTTAATCAACACTGCCTCCTCCTCCTTATGCGGTGTGGCTTCTGACCCTCCTTCTTTGCTGAAGACTAAGTCCTTAACCTTCTCTTCCTCCAGCTCAACTCCCGTCACTCTGCCATTTTTGTTTCCCTCGACCTCCAAAATGCCTATGACCGCGTATGGCATCCTGGTCCCCTCTTTAAACTTCAAATCTAAGCCCTGCCTATCAGTTTTGTCCATCTGCTCCCTTCCTTCCTCACGTGCCACCCTACCTATGTCACCCTCCACAGCATGAACTCCCGTATGTTTTATCCCACTGCTGGCGTCTCCCAGGGCTCTGTCCTCTCCCCTCTCCTTTATCTCTGGTATACAGCTGATATGCCCAAGCAACCCCCACCTGGCCACCTTCTCCAGTATACTGATGACACCACCTTCCTGGCTCTCTATCCTACCCTTCAATGGTCCCAATACACTCTCCAAACCCACATCAACCAGTTCACCTCTTGGTGTAACCAGTGGTTTGTCCATCTGAACCCCTCCAAAACCCAGGCAATCATCATAGGCCGCACCACCCACTCCTTCCATTTCCATGATTTCTACCTCATTCTTTATGGTCATCCCATCCAATTCACCCCCACGATGAGATACCTTGGCATCACCCTCAACCATCATCTCATCTGGATGTGTCACCTCCGGACCATTCACCAGAAAGCCCATTCCCACCTCTGCCTCCTGAAACTCCTGACTGACCAGACATGGGGATTGCATCCTTCCACCATCCTCCACACCTACATATCCCTCATCCGTCCTATCCTCTGTTATGTCAGCATTGCCTGGATCTCCACACCCATCCGCTTTTACAAGGCCTCCAAATCCTTCAACGCCATACGTTCCGCCTTGCCTTCCATATCTGCCTTCCTTTCCCCACACGGCTCCTGTATGAACTCATGCCCTTCCCACACCTCCTCCTGTTCCTCCAACATCTCCGCATCCTTTACACTGTCTGCAGGCTTGATTCCCCCAACCCCCCCATTTTCTCCTTCCTCACCACCCCCCCACCCATTGCCGCTTCTCTACATCTGTATCCCTCCATCTCTCCACCTCCACACCCTCCATCTCCTTCATCAGGGCAATTTCCAGCACCTCCCCCTCCCAGATAATGAACTTGGCTGTGACATATATCCTTCCTTCCAACTATAACCTGCCCTTGTTCCCCCATCTCCCCAGAGCCCCCTTTTTTCCTCTCCCCTCCTTCTCCCTAGAGCGAATTTTCCTCCTCCCCCCCCCCCCCCATGAGCCCCTGCCCCCAACTTTGCGTCTTTCCCTCCCACATCTCTCCCTACCTGTCCCTCTCTGGTGCATCCCTCGCCCATGTCCCCCCTCTCTTCCTTCTCCCTCTTCTTCTTGCACCTGGCAGATCCTCCGTTTTGATCATCATCAGTGTGGCACGTCAGGGTTGTGTTTGGTGCTGTTTCTCCTGTGCGTCGAGAGGTGCGATTTTAATTGTGTGCTGGCCATGTACTTAGTGTTTCTGTTAGTGTTTGTTATGTGCTACGCCATCCATCGATACTTTTATGCTCCGGTCATACTGCGCCTTGTGTTCTTTTAATTGTCTTAGTGTGTGTTTTTTGTGTGTGTTACTTTTTTACGGTTTTTATCTCCATTTTACAGTCGCTTCATGTTTGCCTATTGTCATCCATGATGTTCCCCCTTTTCTGTATCTATGTTCACCATGTTTTCTCCTTCGTTATTTTTAAATCTTCTATTGTTTGTTCTATGTCTTTCGGGGGAACAGCAGCGCATATGCTGCTGCCAGCCTGTCCCGATGGGGAATTGAAACACAATAAAGGAAGGAAAAAAAAAGACGTCTTCGTCAGTTCTCATTCGGCTCACCTGAAAATGGCTGGCAGTTGTCCAGCCAAAATATCATGCAATTAAGTTTACGACGACTGGCTGCAAGCCCAAAATGATTTTGAACACCTCACTATTACCTGCCATCTCACAGCCAATTACTGCACCAATGTAACTAGTGCAACCATTCTGCTCATGCTTCTTGTTCACCTTCACTTTATATCAGCGTACCAATTTCTTTTCATTGGGTAGCTGACACTTATCTTCCTACAGCTTCGTTTACCTTTCACTATTGCTCTTGCATTTTACAACAATTTATTTTTTCTCTACAACAAACCAACCTTACACATAATAGTGTTCATCTTTAACAAAGCAGCGCCATGCAGTGTAGATCCTTTATGCTATAGATTGTCATATAGTATTATATCATTCTCCACACTCAACTCGATTTCGTCCTGTTATCACTTACTCATTACCACATATTCAGCTAAATCCTGAATATTATGTATCTCACATAATCGATAGCTGACTGTGTTTTATATTTCTGGATTGTACATACATAAGATTTTGCTTCCATTTAATAGTAAACTTTTAGCTGATTACAGCACCCGTCGTGCAAACACTGATGACAGGTTGTGTAAATCAAAATACAAAGAAAATTTCTAGTAAACATGGGCTCTAAAATGCATACCTTAAGAGCTATTAACACTTGTGTATCTTCGACATCGTGAAACACGTCTCATCCACTGTAAGCTCTTTGTTTCCCATAGTTCGGGAGGAGGTACTATGGACCAAAACAAGAAAAAAAGCTTCCGGTAAACAAGGCCCTTAAAATGCCTACCTTAAAAGCCATGAGCAGTTGTTCAGTGGAAGAGATGTGTTTCACAGTATCAAAGATGCCCAAGTGCTCATAGCGCTTTAAAGCCCACAGCTACTTTGCCGTTTTCCTTGTTTTGGCCCATACTACTTCTTCAAAACATATAGAAAGCAGAGAGAATGTAGTAGAAGAGATCCTCTGTCAGAGGTACCCGAACGATTCTCGCTTAAGATTTTCGACTCGGCCGTTTCCGGAACAGGGTTTCATACCTGATATTGACACATTTATCCTTTTCCGTCATCTCTGATAACTTTCAACTTGATCACAGAATCACCCTATATATTAGTTAGAACCTTCAAAAATTTTTGAGTATGAGACTTGCAAGGTTTTGTAACGTTAATGAAGAATTCTGGTGAAGACTAAAGTGTTATATATTTCCTGGCCGTTGTCTGTTGGAGTGCTACTCTCTTCTAAGCCTTGTGGCAAGGAGTAAATTACATTCTGCTTGGTTTCACGCAGAGGATTAATAATTATTGCATTAGCAACCTATACACAAACTGCATTGGTATCCGCCAGGATAGCCGAGAGCGCTAACGCGCTGCTACCTAGACTCGGGTAGGCGCGCCAGCCCCGGATCGAAACCGCCCGGCGGGTTAACAACGGCGGCCGGTGCCAGCCAGCCTGGATGTGGTTTTTAGGCGGTTTTCCACATCCTACTAAGTGAATACCAGGCTGGTCTCCACGTCCCTGCTCAGTTACACGACTCACAGACATTTGAAACACATTCACACTATTTCACGATTTACACTAGACGCAGACAGCTGGGGTACATTACTTCCATCACGGGGGCTATGGGGTGGTAACAGGAAGGGCATCTGGCCACCCCTTAAAAAATTAACCATGCTAAATCCGTACTTAAGCCTGCTGGCCCTGCCGACAATGGGGCATAAGGACAGTAGTAAAAGAAGAAAGACACAAGCTACATTGGTCTCATCTAAGTATTCTTGGTAGCATATGCCATGTAAGATAATTTGGTCTGAAATTGAATAACTGACTGGAAACCAATAACATTACTTCAAAACTGCCATCAGCACTACATTTTCATTGGAGTTCTGCCTGTTGCCCGTTTTTGCCTTCCTTTGGCACTGAGAGCTTCAAAAATCGTTGAAAGAAATAAAGTGGAGATGGCTGAAGGTTCCCCTGTGTAGTGGGTGAAGAGTTTGTGTGAAAGTACCTTCTGGCAGAATAAGAGTTCAGAAAATTATTCGACTAGAATATATATTTGAGCAAAAATTTGTGGCTGCAGTGTAGAGGGAATGGCAGAAATATCTTTCCTCAAAAGCGTAAGAGAAATGGTGGTGAGTCAGTGAATGACACGGTTACACGTGTAGGGCACGTGGAGATGGCGCGGCACGCCCCACGCGAGGGTATTGTTCGCCTGTGGACAAAGCGCTCGCCGTGCGTCTCTTTCTCGGTTCCGACGCACCCCCGAGCCTCCGGGGGGCGGCGGCTGGAATTCCATTTGTCCAGCGGCGCAGGGTGGGCGGGCCGGCAGATGATTGATTCAAAACCCCGCTGACAGCGCTGGATAATGGACCGCGGCTCGTTTGTAACCCGCGCGGTCGGCGAAGTCACGCGCATGCGCGGTTGCGTGCGGACGCGCCAGTCCAGGTGTGTACGCGGTATTCGGCAACCGGCGGCCCGGTCTCGCGGTATGTATTAATCTCCCTCCAGCAGGTCACGTCGGTACCGCTGTCTGTGGCTGTCGGTGCGCGGTGCGTACACACGCAGCACCTGTGGTGCGCGCTCGCACCATTCAGTTGTTTCCCGGTGACTAGCGCCACAGGGTACGCGCCGGTTGCTGACAGCCACTGATACCACGAACGCAGGGAGTCACCTGGTGTGCGTCAGCTCGAATGCATGTGTCCCGATGAACAGCTCGGATATCACTGGCCTCATTGTATCCGTAGTAGACACGAATTTTTGTTTCTTATTAATACACTACTGGCCATTAAAATTGCTACTCCACGAAGATGACTTGCTACAGACGCGAAATTTAACCGACAGGAAGAAGATGCTGTGATATGCAAATGATTAGCTTTTCAGAGCATTCACACAAGGTTGGCGTCGGTGGTGACACCTACAACGTCCTGACATGAGGAAAGTTTCCAAGCGATTTCTCATACACAAACAGCAGTTGACCGGCGTTGCCTGGTGAAACGTTGTTGTGATGCCTCGTGTAGAGAGGAGAAATACGTACCATCACGTTTCCGACTTTGATAGAGGTCGGATTGTATACTATCGCGATTGCGGTTTATCGTGTCGCGACATTGCTGCTCGCGTTGGTCGATATCCAATGACTGATAGCAGATTATGGAATCGGTGGCTTCAGGAGGGTAATACGGAACGCCATGCTGCATCCCAACAGCTTCGTATCACTAGCAGTCGAGATGACAGGCCTCTTTTCCGAATGGCTGTAACGGATCGTGCAGCCACGTCTCGATCCCTGAGTCAACAGATGGGGACTTTTGCAAGATAACAACCATCTGCACGAATAGTTCGACGACGTTTGCAGCAGTATGGACTATCCGCTCGGAAACCATGGCTGGGGTTACCCTTGACGCTGCATCACAGACAGGAGCCCCTGCGATGGTGTACTCAACGACGAACCTGGGTGCACGAATGGCAAAACGTCATTTTTTCGGATGAATCCAGGTTCTGTTTACAGCATCATGATGGTCGCATCCGTGTTTGGCGACAACTTGGTGAACGCACATTGGAAAGGTCTATTCGTCATAGCCATACTGGCGTATCACCTAGCGTGATGGTATGGGGTGCCGTTGCTTACATGTCTCGGTCACCTCTTGTTCGCATTGACGGCACTTTGAACAACCGACGTTAAATTTCAGATGTGTTACGACCCGTGGCTCTATCTTTCATTCGATCCCTGCGAAACCCTACATTTCAGCAGGATAATGCACGTCCGCATGTTGCAGGTCCTGTACAGGCCTTTCTGGATACAGAAAATGTTCGACTGCTGCCATGGCCAGGACATTCTCGAGGTCTCTTACCAATTGAAAACGTCTGGTCAATGGTGGCCGAGCAACTGGTGTAAGTAGGCTGTTTAGGTTTTTTTGTTGGTAACGCCACCTCTGTATGAAAATCACTGGCTGTTCTGTGTGCAGTCTGTGGCTGCTTTGCATTGTTGTAATACTCGCCATTGTAGTGTTAGGCAGCTGGCTGTGAACAGCGCATAGCGTTGCGCAGTTGGAGGTGAGCCACCAGCAGTGGTGGATGTGGGGAGAGAGATGGCGGTGCCGGCCGCGGTGGTCTGGTGGTTCTAGGCGCGCAGTCCGGAACCGTGCGACTGCTACGGTCGCAGGTTCGAATCCTGCCTCGGGCATGGATGTGTGTGATGTCCTTAGGTTAGTTAGGTTTAAGTAGTTCTAAGTTCTAGGGGACTGATAACCACAGCAGTTCAGTCCCATAGTGCTCAGAGCCATTTGAACCATTTTTTTGAACCAGAGATGGCGGAGTTTTGAAATTTGTCATGAACTGCTATATTTATATATGATGATATCAAGGTAAATACATTGTTTGTTCTCTATTAATATCTTTAATTTGCTAACTATCCCTATCAGTAGTTAGTGCCTTCCATAGTTTGAATCTTTTATTTAGCTGGCAGTAGTGGCGCTTGCTGTATTGCAGTAGTCGGAGAAACGAAGATTATTGTGAGGTAAGTGATTTAGTGATTTGTGAAAGGTATAGTTTAATGTTAGTCAGGGCTATTCTTTTGTAGAGATTTTTGAAAGTCAGATTGCGTTGCGCGAAAAAAAATATTGTGTGTCAGTTTAAGGACAGTCGAGTATAAGTGTTCAAAAGGGGACGTTTCATATGACGACCCTGCCAGGATACCTCACTGGAATCTTCTGATTTTTTTCTTGTAGTTTGTGTAATTGATGTAGCTTCTGTTTATTGCTAGCGCATAATTGTAGAGAAAATCTCCTTTGTAGTTGCAGTCTTTCACTGTTGTACAGTAAAACAGTTGTGGCATGCATGTAGATTTGCACCAAGTACACTCCTGGAAATGGGAAAAAGAACACATTGACACCGGTGTGTCAGACCCACCATACTTGCTCCGGACACTGCGAGAGGGCTGTAAAAGCAATGATCACACGCACAGCACAGCGGACACACCAGGAACCGCGGTGTTGGCCGTCGAATGGCGCTAGCTGCGCAGCATTTGTGCACCGCCGCCGTCAGTGTCAGCCAGTTTGCCGTGGCATACGGAGCTCCATCGCAGTCTTTAACACTGGTAGCATGCCGCGACAGCGAGGACGTGAACCGTATGTGCAGTTGACGGACTTTGAGCGAGGGCGTATAGTGGGCATGCGGGAGGCCGGGTGGACGTACCGCCGAATTGCTCAACACGTGGGTCGTGAGGTCTCCACAGTACATCGATGTTGTCGCCAGTGGTCGGCGGAAGGTGCACGTGCCCGTCAACCTGGGACCGGACCGCAGCGACGCACGGATGCACGCCAAGACCGTAGGATCCTACGCACCGCCACTTCCCAGCAAATTAGGGACACTGTTGCTCCTGGGGTATCGGCGAGGACCATTCGCAACCGTCTCCATGAAGCTGGGCTACGGTCCCGCACACCGTTAGGCCGTCTTCCGCTCACGCCCCAACATCGTGCAGCCCGCCTCCAGTGGTGTCGCGACAGGCGTGAATGGAGGGACGAATGGAGACGTGTCGTCTTCAGCGATGAGAGTCGCTTCTGCCTTGGTGCCAATGATGGTCGTATGCGTGTTTGGCGCCGTGCAGGTGAGCGCCACAATCAGGACTGCATATGACCGAGGCACACAGGGCCAACACCCGGCATCATGGTGTGGGGAGCGATCTCCTACACTGGCCGTACACCACTGGTGATCGTCTAGGGGACACTGAATAGTGCACGGTACATCCAAACCGTCATCGAACCCATCGTTCTACCATTCCTAGACCGGCAAGGGAACTTGCTGTTCCAACAGGACAATGCACGTCCGCATGTATCCCGTGCCACCCAACGTGCTCTAGAAGGTGTAAGTCAACTACCCTGGCCAGCAAGATTTCCGGATCTGCCCCCCATTGAGCATGTTTGGGACTGGATGAAGCGTCGTCTCACGCGGTCTGCACGTCCAGCACGAACGCTGGTCCAACTGAGGCGCCAGGTGGAAATGGCAGGGCAAGCCGTTCCACAGGACTACATCCAGCATCTCTACGATCGTCTCCATGGGAGAATAGCAGCCTGCATTGCTGCGAAAGGTGGATATACACTGTACTAGTGCCGACATTGTGCATGCTCTGTTGCCTGTGTCTATGTGCCTGTGGTTCTGTCAGTGTGATCATGTGATGTATCTGACCCAAGGAATGTGTCAATAAAGTTTCCCCTTCCTGGGACAATGAATTCACGGTGTTCTTATTTCAATTTCCAGGAGTGTATTTCGCAGCTGCAATTAACTAGATATTATTTTCAGTGTTATGTTAATGTGTTCTCTTATTTTTGCTCTTCAAATTGTGTTTTTCTGTGTTGTCGTGTGAAATACTGTGACAATAATGGCGTGTGAAAAACGTAATACTAGGCTCCAAAGTAAACTGAGAAATGACAGTAAAGACGAAAGCAGTTTTAGCGCCACCGAGTAATGAATTAACTAATCTTCAAAGTAGTAATTTGGTAATTGTGCATAGGGAAATGGAGCAGGCGAGAAACAATGGTGTAGACAGTGAAACAATTAGAGAACAGGGAAGCATTATCGATCGATTGGTCGGCGACAGCTCGCCTCAGGAATCCGAAATGACAGGAAACAATCTCGCAAATGCTGTGGATTCAGGATTTGGGTCCTCACCGTTTTCTCAAATAAGTCAAGACACATTTTCTGCTTGTCAAAATGTGAATGTTGCCGGTGCGACTTCACTGCCGAAAAGCACTGAGGAACGTGTTTCAGACACCAGTGCATTGTTATTACAGTTAATGCAACAAATGGGACAAAGGCTACAAAAGTTAGACACAACGCTTGAACAAAATCAGAAACAAATGGAACAAAATCAGAGACAAACACAGCAAAAGCTAGAAAAGTTAGACACAATGGAACAACACCATAGACAAAAACAGCAACAGTTAGACACAATGGAACAAAATCTTCAAAAGTTAGACACAGTGGAACAAAATCTTAAAAAGTTAGACTCATTGGAACAAACTCTTGAACAAACACGTGAAGATTTAACTTTTGAGTTACATAACATTGAATCGAAATGTCAAAAAGTCTGTAATGACGTAAAAACTCAATTTTGTGAGCATTTTCAACCTATTTTTTCGCGGCATGAAAATGCATTACAGAATCACGAAGCAGCCATAAAAGAACTGCAAACTATTGTTCATGAAAATCACGACACCTTGCAAGCTAAAATTGACTCAGTTGCATCTACCGATACGGTTATGCAACTTGCAGAAACTCAGGAAAACTTAAAGGACACAGTAGATACGATTTCAACACAAATGGACACTCTGAAACGTGGTTCAGAAAAACATACAGAGGAAATAATTTCACTATCGGATAAAGTAGCCGAACTTTCAGATCAGTTCACTAACTTATCTACAAAGGTAGATGATGATCTGAATGACACAACACCTGTAGCCTTCACTGACACTGAAAAGTATGAAGAAATTAGAAAATTCAAACAAAATCAAAATCAAATCAATACACAGTACAAAAGAGAAATCCGGGAAGTACAAGATCAGTTGACGCAGGTAATACAAGAATTACATATTTCAGCGGACACTCGCGCTCCAGTATGGGAAGAGGGACATAGAAATACGGAACAACCACAAAATAATAACACAGGACATTTCAGAAATTATGAAAGAAATTGGCAAGGCGCATTGGATTTTGAGATGGAACCGCCGACACGACGTAACAATGACCGATAAGCGACTCGCCGACACGTGAATTTTGACTATAAGCTGTTCATTACTACACGTAAATTCAAAACGTTTAAGAATTCTGCCAACGACATTCATCCACAAGCGTGGCTCCATCAATTCTCTCATTGTTTTCCTCCCAACTGGTCATTGGAGCACAGGTTAGAATTTATGTGTGGCTACTTGGAGAATGAACCAGCTGTAAGAATGCGATCGGTCATTCACGATTGTCACAGTGAAGGAGAATTTTATCATGCCTTCCTCTCAGCGTATTGGTCTCAAGCTACACAAGACCGAGTAAAACACAGCATCATAATGATGAAACGTTTCGAACAATCTGAATTTTCCAGTCTTATGAAATATTTTGAAGACATGTTGCATAAGAATCAGTATCTTTCAAACCCATAGAGCCCCTCAGAACTCATCCGCATTTGCTTAATCAAATTACCTGAACATTTACGGCATATTATTTTAGCAGGACGTTGCAAAGACGACATTGAAGCTTTTCAGGGACTGTTACAAGAACTGGAAATCGAGACTGACAATCGCGGAACGCGAGAACAGGAGCACAACAATTACAGGTCACATCTGTCATAATTCCGCGATGAAAGAAATAATAACTGGACGCGACAAGGCTATTCTCACAACACAAATCGTGACCGAAGCAGACACCACCCGTACGTCAACCGTTGGCAGAGTAGTAATTATTACAGGGAAAGATCACCTCTCCGCGGTAATGACTATCACAGAGACAATCAGAGAAACAGACAATATGGGAACCAAAACAATTATTATCAAGGGAAACAGAATAACTTCAGACGCAACAGTTCGGCGCACAGTTACGATTCAGGGAGAAATTCTCCACCACGTGGCGGACAAGGAAGAAACTACGGAACCTACCGACATGACGACAGACGATACATTCGTAACGACAGACCTGAATTGCATCAGAACTGGCGGGATTTAAACAGGGCAGGGCCTTCTCGTCTGAGTGAATTTGTAGAAGTTAGGTCTCCTAATCCCAATAACGACGCGCGCCAACAAAGGGACAGACAATGACTCGCACCGCAGGCAACGGCGTGCGCCGGCTGGCTCAGACAAAAATAACATAGACGCTAACCTTGAGAAAAATTCCAGTATTCTTTAACGACGTATACCGCATGATAATTGCATTCAAGTTCAAACTCTGAGTACTATGAAGAGTAAAGAATTGCACCGCATTTCACATGTAAAACCGTTTATTGAAAAATAATCTGCTTTTTAACTTTGTCTTTGCCATATAACTTTTCACTTTACATTACTAGTATGCTTCGTAAGACTTAAGAAACTGTTAACATGCAACAATGTTTGAAGTTAAGTATCCGGTCTAGAACCTAGGGAACATTTTTAAACAGAAATTACGAATGCATTGTTATAGTGAACAGACGACACAGTGTTGTATTTGTACATTCTTGCTTGTTAGTTGCACTATTACGTAACGACTATCAGGCTTACATACTTAGGATACATACTGGTACTGCTAATGAGATTTTAATGCAACACTTTGGTTTACTTGAAAACACATTCTGGATTTAAAGTACTTTCTGTGAGATACCAGATGACACAGTGGTTAGTTTATGTGACAGCTACACGATTTTATCACGACGCTACTAATGAGTGACAATTTACAATGTTGCTTTTGCAGTGTATCTGTTTTATATCTGCACAGTTTTCTGAATTCTTCTGGAAAGAAAAACATGTTTTAGTAGTAACTTTTGTGCTATAGCAACAATGAGAGACCCTTTTCCATGGCACAACAATACGTTACTGTACAGTACTTTCTTCATCACGCCAATAAGCATAATAACTACGATATCTATACGCAAAGCATTTCACTTTTGTTTATCATGAGGTAAGTACATTGACTTCTGCAGAACTTGGCTTTTGGAGGACGATGGCTACGACACTTCCACAGATATTGTGTTGCAACAAGACGCACATTTGGCGCTACAGGGCACGTATTTGAGTGATTAATTTCGCACTTGGGACATTTAATTTTTTTGGGATGTTTGAAGTACAATGATACAGGGGTTTTCCATGATATATTTCATTTCATTGCTGTAGCCTGTGACACCTGAGGGTGTAATTGCATTGATCCTCAGGGGGGTACACGCTTACTTTGTGTACCATGTGTTTGGCAAGCACAAGGAGCCCTAGCTAATATGGTATTTGCTTAAACAACTTTACACATCGGTACCATATTTCTCCAACACAAAATACACAGCTATCTGATCATTTAACTGAGAGAGACAAACATTTTTACTACATCAGTGACACATGTTTACGTAATTACACCGTTGGATAACTTCACACTTATGAAATTGTATTTTGTCCATACTTTGTGAAATGCTCATATTTTTTTGGAACCATTGTGATACTATGAGAGCTTTGAATGATATATTTGGTATGGGATCATGATTTTTAAAGTACATTTGAGGTAGATGACACTATTGAAATGAGCAGAGAATTCTTTTAGGTTTTGAAATTATTGGAGGAAGCTATGACGATTTTGAGAATTGACTGAGATGTTATGACATTATTACGACGACGATGTGTACTATTCTGTTGAGATATGTTTATGATCAATAAGATGATGCTACTGTATATGAGGATTAAGAAGTATGTTGGAAACCAAGAATCGTACTTTAAGAGTTATGAAATGTGTGTAAATGTGTGACTGTATCACAATGATGACGAATATTTTTTTTAGACACTGTTATATCAATAAGATTTTGTTTCTACAGATTTGTAACGCTAATTCTTGACCTGTGAAATTTTTTATATGAGACTGTCACTGTAGCGGAAACTGCTGTCGTAAATATTTCCGTACGAAAGTTAAGTGACCACCTGCACGTAATGCGTCGCGGGCACCCAGCTGTGTCAGACGCCTGGAGAAAAAGCCATTATTGCGAGCCCTTTTCAGCGGCACAGGTAGAAAAAAAAACAGGGAGGCCATTATTCTCGCTATTGACGTTCCTTTGTAGAAAGCATCGCAAAAACGACACGGTCGAACTTGAAAACATATGATTACACTGTGGAGCTCTTACATTATGATATTTACAGCAATGAAATGATGAGAAACATTTCACATCTATTGTCTTTCTAGTTGAAAGATTGTTTATTGCACTATGAAATGCCATATGGCTAGTGAATGACGTTTCACGCCTTGCTTTGCCTATTTTGTTTAATATCTAGTTTCTAGCTGCACTGCAGCATTGGTTAAAATAAAATTTTATAGATGTACTAATATAAATATTTTCTGTCTACAGATCCAGTAAATAATAGTTTTGTGATATATTTCCAAAAAAAAATGAGGGAGCACAAAAAGACATTTCCCTTCACAGGAACTGCTTTCATAATTTTCTTTTCAAGTACATGGAAATATTTTTTTTACAATAAGTTGTTGTGGTGCACCACTTTAATTGCATAGACATTAAGATGTGAACAGACATTTCCCTTATCTGCATTGTTGTCTTTAGTGTAATATTTTTTACTGCTTGATCTTTGCCATGGTTAGGTATTAGCTATAGCATTTGCTGCTGCTGTGTGCTAGGCATAGTGCTACTGAATTTTTATTGGTATTACTCTGTTAAGCTAGTTTTACTACTGATTTATTTTTCTTGTTGCTGCACATTGGCTCATATTAGTGGTAATGTTGCATTGCTTGGTAATTTAGATTTACTGTAGCTTGCTTTGCCATTTGAATATTTTATCATTGCTGTTTGTGTTAATTGTTTTGTGCTGCTGCATTGCCTCCTTCCTTAGTTTAGCATCTGAGCTCAGTAGATTTAAGTTAGCTTAAGAGGGGGTAGACCATATAAGAACCTAACTATGGAGAATAGGGAAAGAATGCTTTGAAAGTTATATGAAAACGATTTGGGGCTAAATGAGTATTGTACAATGAGCCATATTTATTTTGAAAGAAATATGGTTAGAATATAGAAAAGAGGTACAGATAGGACTTTTTGGGAATAATGATGAAGGAAGGGAGATCTCCAAGAACAAAAAAAGGTTTTGTTCGCAAAATACTGCAGTACCAAAAGTTACACTGAAAACGAACCCTGTCCTTTCCATTGTGTTATCCCCCTATGTGTTTGTGTCCCCTTGTGTATTTGTTTTCTTCCTGTCTCTGTGTACTGTTTCATAGAACTTTTTTCTCTTCTAATACTAAGTTACATTCACTATGATGAGGAATACTGTTATCCTCAAATACGATTGGCATTAATAATATCTTATTTACTTTGTAAAGATGTTTAGACATTATTTATTCTGTTTTGTGTTAATGCTCATGTGTGAAGTTGATGTTTCGAAAGTTATTCTGATCTTTTATGTATGTACTCTTGTCATAATTCCTGTAACACTGACGTATATGTCTATTTTTATTCTTTTGTAAAGCTCATATTACTACAAATGTTATCAGTATTGTTATGTTCTTTAATGATGTATTTTGTACCTTTGTAATTGTATTCTTATGTTATAAAATTGTAATTGACACCAGGTCATCAAATTAAGTAACTTGTAAGTTCCATTTCGCTGCACACGTTTCTGTTGGTCATAGTATATGGACAATATGTGAGAAGTAGGGACTGTTAGTGTTTGCACGTATGTTAATAATTCAGCAAGGGATGGGATAACAGCATTGCTGGTTCTAAGGACATTCCAAAAAATTTTGTGAGTGCACAAGTGGTGGTTTATGGACTTGCTATATTGTCCGCAAGACTCTTCGATGGTGATTGTGCACCTGCACAGTCGCAGCGGATGGTTGCTGGCCGTCTCTACAAGGACTACAGTGGGTCTGCATCTTTGATGGCCCACCAATACCATTATTTCAACAAGGACTATAGTGGGTCTGCACCTCTGGTGGCCCACCAATACCATAATCGCTACCAGCACTACTGTGGGTCTGCTCTGTGATGACCTACCCACCAATACTCTTCAAAACGTCGAATGACTCTATGTGGGTTTGCTCTGTTGTGGCCCATTACCTGTCAGCATGTCAAGAGTCAGCACTGTCTTTCCATTGGAAGGACAACACTACTTTTTCAAGACTGCATGGAAATCCACTACTTCTGTGTGTAATTTCTTTTACTAATGAGACTTTGTGAAAAAAAAACTGTAATTGCTATTATGATGAATGATCAGGACTATCTTTATGGACTGTGAGAAAATTTTAGCTTTTGACCAACATTGTATCAACAAGTGTGTGCATTTGATTTCTTTGTTATTGTAATTACGATTATGAAAAATTTTAACAAATATGTATTGGCCAGTGCCCAAAAAAATTTGTAAAATTTTTTGTGGGTAGCATGGGGGCTATGTAAGTAGGCTGTTTAGGTTTTTTTATTGGTAACGCCACCTCTGTATGAAAATCACTGGCTGTGCTGTGTGCAGTCTGTGGCTGCTTTGCATTGTTGTAATACTCGCCATTGTAGTGTTAGGCAGCTGGCTGTGAACAGTGCATAGCGTTGCGCAGTTGGAGGTGAGCCGCCAGCAGTGGTGGATGTGGGGAGAGAGATGGTGGAGTTTTGAAATTTGTTTAGGTTTTTTTATTGGTAACGCCACCTCTGTATGAAAATCACTGGCTGTGCTGTGTGCAGTCTGTGGCTGCTTTGCATTGTTGTAATACTCGCCATTGTAGTGTTAGGCAGCTGGCTGTGAACAGCGCATAGCTTTGCGCAGTTGGATGTGAGCCGCCAGCAGTGGTGGATGTGGGGAGAGAGATGGCGGAGTTTTGAAATTTGTCATGAACTGCTATATTTGTTGTTGTTGTTGTGGTCTTCAGTCCTGAGACTGGTTTGATGCAGCTCTCCATGCTACTCTATCCTGTGCAAGCTTCTTCATCTCCCAGTACCTACTACAACCTACATCCTTCTGAATCTGCTTAGTGTATTGATCTCTTGGTCTCCCTCTATGATTTTTACCCTCCACGCTGCCCTCCAATGCTAAATTTGTGATCCCTTGATGCCTCAAAGCATGTCCTACCAACCGATCCCTTCTTCTAGTCAAGTTGTGCCACAAACTTCTCTTCTCCCCAATCCTATTCAATACCTCCCCATTAGTTACGTGATCTACCCACCTTATCTTCAGCATTCTTCTGTAGCACCACATTTCGAAAGCTTCTATTCTCTTCTTGTCCAAAGTAGTTATCGTCCATGTCTCACTTCCATACATGGCTACACTCCATACAAATACTTTCAGAAATGACTTCCTGACACCTAAATCTATACTCGATGTTAACAAATTTCTCTTCTTGAGAAACGCTTTCCTTGCCATTGCCAGTCTACATTTTATATCCTCTCTACTTCGACCATCATCGGTTATTTTACTCCCTAAATAGCAAAACTCCTTTACTACTTTAAGTGTCTCATTTCCTAATCTAATTCCCTCAGCATCACCCGACTTAATTTGACTACATTCCATTATCCTCGTTTTGCTTTTGTTGATGTTCATCTTATATCCTCCTTTCAAGACACTGTCCATTCCGTTCAACTGCTCTTCCAAGTCCTTTGCTGTCTCTGACAGAATTACAATGTCATCGGCGAACCTCAAAGTTTTTACTTCTTCTCCATGAATTTTAATACCTACTCCGAATTTTTCTTTTGTTTCCTTTACTGCTTGCTCAATATACAGATTGAATAACATCGGGGAGAGGCTACAACCCTGTCTCACTCCTTTCCCAACCACTGCTTCCCTTTCATGCCCCTCGACTCTTAAAACTGCCATCTGGTTTCTGTACAAATTGTAAATAGCCTTTCGCTCCCTGTACTTTACCCCTGCCACCTTCAGAATTTGAAAGAGAGTATTCCAGTCAACATTGTCAAAAGCTTTCTCTAAGTCTACAAATGCTAGAAACGTAGGTTTGCCTTTTCTTAATCTTTCTTCCAAGATAAGTCGTAAGGTCAGTATTGCCTCACGTGTTCCAACATTTCTACGGAATCCAAACTGATCTTCCCCCAGGTCCGCTTCTACCAGTTTTTCCATTCGTCTGTAAAGAATTCGCGTTAGTTTTTTGCAGCTGTGACTTATTAAACTGATAGTTCGGTAATTTTCACATCTGTCAACACCTGCTTTCTTTGGTATTGGAATTATTATATTCTTCTTGAAGTCTGTGGGTATTTCGCCTGTCTCATACATCTTGCTCACCAGATGGTAGAGTTTTGTCATGACTGGCTCTCCCGAGGCCATCAGTAGTTCTAGTGGAATGTTGTCTACTCCCGGGGCCTTGTTTCGACTCAGGTCTTTCAGTGCTCTGTCAAACTCTTCACGCAGTATCTTATCTCCCATTTCGTCTTCATCTACATCCTCTTCCATTTCCATAATATCGTCCTCAAGTACATCTCCCTTGTATAAACCCTCTATATACTCCTTCCACCTTTCTGCCTTCCCTTCTTTGCTTAGAACTGGGTTTCCATCTGAGCTCTTGATGTTCATACAAGTGGTTCTCTTCTCTCCAAAGGTCTCTTTAATTTTCCTGTAGGCAGTATCTATCTTACCCCTAGTGAGACAAGCCTCTACATCCTTACATTTGTCCTCTAGCCATCCCTGCTTAGCCATTTTGCACTTCCTGTCGATTTCATTTTTGAGACGTTTGTATTCCTTTTTGCCTGCTTCATTTACTGCATTTTTATATTTTCTCCTTTCATCAATTAAATTCAATATTTCTTCAGTTACCCAAGGATTTCTATTAGCCCTCGTCTTTTTACCTACTTGATCGTCTGCTGCCTTCACCACTTCATCCCTCAGAGCTACCCATTCTTCTTCTACTGTATTTCTTTCCCCCATTCCTGTCAATTGTTCCCTTATGCTCTCCCTGAAACTCTCTACAACCTCTGGTTCTTTCAGTTTATCCAGGACCCATCTCCTTAAATTCCCACCTTTTTGCAGTTTCTTCAGTTTCAATCTGCAGTTCATAACCAATAGATTGTGGTCAGAATCCACATCTGCCCCAGGAAATGTCTTACAATTTAAAACCTGGTTCCTAAATCTCTGTCTTACCATTATATAATCTATCTGAAACCTGTCAGTATCTCCTGGCTTCTTCCATGTATACAGCCTCCTTTCATGATTCTTGAACCAAGTGTTAGCTATGATTAAGTTATGCTCTGTGCAAAATTCTACAAGGCGGCTTCCTCTTTCATTCCTTCCCCCCAATCCATATTCACCTACTATGTTTCCTTCTCTCCCTTTTCCTACTGACGAATTCCAGTCACCCATGACTATTAAATTTTCGTCTCCCTTCACTACCTGAATAATTTCTTTTATCTCGTCATACATTTCATCTATTTCTTCATCATCTGCAGAGCTAGTTGGCATATAAACTTGTACTACTGTAGTAGGCATGGGCTTTGTGTCTATCTTGGCCACAATAATTCGTTCACTATGCTGTTTGTAGTAGCTAACCCGCACTCCTATTTTTTTATTCATTATTAAACCTACTCCTGCATTACCCCTATTTGATTTTGTATTTATAACCCTGTAATCACCTGACCAAAAGTCTTGTTCCTCCTGCCACCGAACTTCACTAATTCCCACTATATCTAACTTTAACCTATCCATTTCCCTTTTCAAATTTTCTAACCTACCTGCCCGATTAAGTGATCTGACATTCCACGCTCCGATCCGTAGAACGCCAGTTTTCTTTCTCCTGATAACGACGTCCTCTTGAGTAGTCCCCGCCCGGAGATCCGAATGGGGGACTATTTTACCTCCGGAATATTTTACCCAAGAGGACGCCATCATCATTTAATCATACAGTAAAGCTGCATGTCCTCGGGAAAAATTACGGCTGTAGTTTCCCCTTGCTTTCAGCCGTTCGCAGTACCAGCACAGCAAGGCCGTTTTGATTAATGTTACAAGGCCAGATCAGTCAATCATCCAGACTGTTGCCCCTGCAACTACTGAAAAGGCTGCTGCCCCTCTTCAGGAACCACATGTTTGTCTGGCCTCTCAACAGATACCCCTCCGTTGTGGTTGCACCTACGGTACGGCCATCTGTATCGCTGAGGCACGCAAGCCTCCCCACCAACGGCAAGGTCCATGGTTCATGGGGGGCTGCTATATTTATATATGATGATATCAAGGTAAATACATTGTTTGTTCTCTATTAATATCTTTCATTTGCTAACTATCCCTATCAGTAGTTAGTGCCTTCCATAGTTTGAATCTTTTATTTAGCTGGCAGTAGTGGCGCTTGCTGTATTGCAGTAGTGGGAGAAACGAAGATTATTGTGAGGTAAGTGATTTAGTGATTTGTGAAAGTTTAGTGTTAGTCAGGGCTATTCTTTTGTAGAGATTTTTGAAAGTCAGATTGCGTTGCGCTAAAAAAATATTGTGTGTCAGTTTAAGGACAGTCGAGTATAAGTGTTCAAAAGGGGACGTTTCACTGGCTCGTCACAATACGTCAGTCAGTACTCTTGATGAACTGTGGTATCGTGTTGAATTTGCATGCGCAGCTGTACTTGTACATGCCATCCAAGCTTTGTTTCAGTCAATGCCCAGGCGTATCAAGGCCGTCATTTCGGCCACAGGTGGTTGTTATGGTTACTGATTTCTCAGGATCTATGCACTCAAATTGCGTGAAAGTGTAATCACATGTCACTCCTAGTATAATGTATTTGTCCAATGAATACCCGTTTATCATCTGCATTTCTTTTTGGTGTAGCAATTTTAATATCCAGCAGTGTATGTCGATACATAGGGTGTTATTTGTTTCAGATGCATAGAATGTGTCATTTGATCAAGTGATCGCCATATTGTAACTCAGGCTGGAAGTCTTGCAGCTCTCCGGCTTTTACATTGTTAGAAATCTCGATTATGCTGACGCCGGGGCTGTTGTAGAAATCGCGGTTATCGATGAAGTAACCGGTTTTCGATTATTTCGGTTTCTTCCATGTTCGCTTAATCTGACTGTTGGAACCTCTCAAAATACACTGTTCCTGGAATAACCAATTTTCGGATTTTTATTCATATTGTTTATTGTAATAATTAGAGACTGATAAAATTTGTCTCACTTTCAGGATACAAATAATCAAACTATTAAATTGAATAAGTAGAGAAAAGAAAACTTTGTCATTCGGTGCTTTTCTCGAAAAGTGATATGTGGTTGCACACTACAAAAAAATATCACCAGAATTATCTTACTGATTCTAATTTTTTGAAACCCAGTTCAGAAATCATGTTGCAGTCGGCGATTGTACCACGATTTGGACATTACGAATAGTCTGTGCTAAAGGGAGGAAACTGAAGCTGAAGAACTCAATTTTTCGTGTTGTTTGTCCGTTTTCAAGTGCTACAAGCAGATAACGACGTGTTATGTACACACAGGCACCGTATCGACTACTTTCTATTTTTATTGTTTCTGTTAACGAATTGTTAAGTTTTTAATTTATTACTCTTACCATAATTTACCCCCTTTTTCACTAGTTCATGGAAACAGGAGACCAATCAATAATTTCTTAAAGCAAACGAGGCATTGTACTTCATTGCTAAGTTACTTCGTATAAATATTTCCGGAATAGCGTTGGTGCCATTCTGCAATACAACGGATGTCCGGCGACGAAATTACTGTATAAACTAGTTGGGGGCAAATTTTGCACACTGCAGGTGCACGCGTACTTTAAACCACGACACGCGGCAACAGCGATGTTATTGTTTTAGCAATGCCGTATAAATTCTTACGTCGTGTTTGTTGCTTGTTCCTGTCGGTATTGGTATTAAAATAGCACTGATCGCTTTCCTATATTTTATAACAACACAATATTTCAAAAGAATTTTTGGACTAATTTTTTTCCTTCTGTAAAATGGTTTCTTTGAACACGAAAAATTTTATTGCTGCTGCTATCGTTAATTGTTATTACGGATTTTATACTCAGTTATTAGTAAAAAATAAAAATAAAACTTTTTTAGCCGCGACCAAAAAATATCGAAAATTACTGGTAATTGACAACTAAAGTACCGTTATCTGTTATATCCGTTTGGTGGTTCTCATACCTAGGCTGTTGCAACAATGTGTGTGTTCGTTGAACAATCAGAATATATCTTAACGAAACACTTTTATACACTGGAAAAGTACTTTCGCAAGTAGGGACTCCAACAAACGCTATAAGCGCGGAGGTTTCCAGCTTCCATCTAAGTGGAAGGAATGATTAAGGGGTTTCCATTCAAAGGTAGTGCACTTCAAGTCAGGACTATAGAGTGGGTGCTCGAGGATGTCCCATGTGAGACGCGTAATTTCTGCATTACGAAACTTGAGGTATGGGGACGTGCGTTACCATAAGCAGCAGGATCCCCTGTCGCGTGCCATTCCACAACCATGGTTTTCGACAGACATGCTGCAGCATACACAATGTTTGCTCTCCAGTCGACCTTCACCGGTCTTTGTCCTTCGGAAGCCACAAAAGAATAAGAGCTGGCTTGGTCTGTCTGGACGCATTTGGTAGTAACGCCGCCATAGTCCACGTTTCCGCATTTACGCACGTCGGAAAGACATTTATGCTACACTTATCGCTTGCCTACATGTCGGTTCTTATATACCCGCGTCGAGGTCGCAATACGTTGCATATACGCTGCAGCAAAGACCTCATCATTACCTTCCTTCATGTTTTCCGCTATTTTCACAAATCTGTGGGGGATATCGAAGCTAGATATAAATAGTACTGTTTCCAGTTCAACGTTACAATAATATTTCACTTGCAATTATTACGATAAGCTTCCTAAGAATCAGGTTGGTCCGATAATTACTTAAACCTCGTCCATCAGCGACTCTAATCTCTGCATCTCTACATTTAGCTTCCTGTGTTATCAAAGCAACACCCACGGAATGGCCACCAGTACTAAGCCACATTTCACCCACTAAAATGATATTCATAAATACCGTCACAAAACTGAAGAAAAATAAAGGACAATAACATCGTACCAATCTATCAAGATGTCGATAACCTACAACCTAACCCCACTCGTCCGTATATTAGTGACTTGTGTAACCTAATGTTCTGTGCTTCACAGAAAAGGTATCGATCCCAGATAATAAACTTCGAAAAACAGTCCTTGACCGTTACCGATCAATTACATATTCTGTACAGCAAGGATCGAAACAAACATTGTACCCAAGTTAATTAATTTAGTGTAATTAGAAAAGACTTTGTCTAAGTAGAAGTTAAACTAGCTTAAATATTAATTAATGAATGATAGCATAGGATGCCAGCTCATGTTTCAGCAAACGTTGTGAATTTTTATCCTTTGGTTTCAAATGGTATTAAGAAATAATTATTGACATCTGTTTAATGGGTAACGGCAAATGCACACATGAAAGCTAAAATGAAATGATGTGACTGCAAATTAGCTGTTTATGTATTGATACACTCTAGACTCCTTTAAAACCAATACTGATTAGCCACTAGCAACAAGCAACGCAGTATATGTTAAGCAGTGTCACTAGCAATAATGTTCGCTGTCTTCAGGTTTTGTGAAGCAATACCGATAGTTAATCTATGTTCCATACCAGATTTTGTAGCAGTTATTCTCAAAATGAGCAACAATTACAACATACAACTCCGAAATTACGAGGGCCAAGAGCACATATCACATTTACAGAAGTCTGCAAAGGTAACCTCAACTGTTTAAGTACAATAATTCGCAACACTTCGCCAGTATTCTTCAGTTATTCTTAAAGTCCACTAACATTTATTCTCAAATAATTATAGAATACAGTTACCTTACTACAACCAAATTTGAACCCCAGTGAATTGTCAGTGCCTCTAGTTTCGTTAGTTAGCGGCATTAGAGTTTTAATAGCGAGGGCCTTAAGTAATTTCAAGTCAACAATATTCTTTTGGCAATGTTGCACTCGGTAATAATGGCGACAGGAGTGCTTCCTAATGATATTCGATAATTTGTAAAAATCATTAATACTGAATGCTATTTACATTTTACGAGAAAGCGCTATAATGATCGTAAATATTGAATCTAAGAGATGGCAAGTCTTTAACAATACTACGCTACTAAATGGTACAGTCTTACTTTACGATGAGATGCAGATTGTGCTACGTAATGCATTCCATGGCACCAATAATTGGCAACAGGCTCTTCCTTCAGTAACGAGAAATTTTTGTTCACTTTTACCACTAAATACTTTCTATAATCCATTTTATCATCTCTTCTTGATTAAATCTAGCACTGTGGCCCATGTATACGCTCGCTTGTCAAACATTCACAATGCGTTCTCGCGATTTGTATACCACGCCGACAATGCTCTTAAATACATATGCTAGCACAGCCACTTTCTATCCGTTCTCTACCACTGTCAGCGTACAATTCTCTGCATAACCGGCGTGGTCGCGCCTCACCAAGTTAGTGTCGTACTATTAACAATAAACTTGCACCACAGTCTTTTAGTTAATGATCATTAAAAATAAGGTAATCAAATAAGCACATCTATATTCAGACAACAATATCAAGACTGCAAAATAAATGAAGCGATATTTGTATCACTATATTGTTTTGGTATCACCCATTCCGCTCTAGTTTACCACCAACAACAGCAACGGTTCCTGTGGAAGATGTCAACCCTACTAATGCATGGACTCAAGAAAGAGCTGGACAAATAAATAAATTATGCAATAAATTATGCCATGTATGATCCGCAAACCATCAGGATTTCACTTCCCATGAAAAACATACGAAACAGAATTACAACTGAAGTTAGCAGATGTACATATACTTTTACTCAAATGGGGTAAGCAAGTGTCCCCAATTTTTAGTTGGAGAGAACCACTGATAGTCAGATTCATCGCAGAAGAATTCCCCATTAGATCATACTATGGTAGACGAGAAGATTATTCCGGGTACTCCAAATTCGACAGATTACACAATTTTAGATCGTATATATTTTGCTCTACACTCCATATATTTGTTTGAATGTCTCAAAACGGCATATGAAAAATAATTAATATGTAACTGAATGTGTATTTTAGAATTGTGGTTTTTTTATGGGGGAGGTGCTTCTAGAGGATTCTCGTCAATGCATCTGTGGCCAGATATAAATAAAATCGTTTTCACTTTACTGTGACAATCGTATCTCTCTTCCAGTACTTGTGATAAGGTTTCTAGGAATCAGATATGGGTGATTTATAAAGCTCACCTGTTCAGCGATAGCAGTGTTCACGTTTATTTTTGTGAGAGATAACGTAGTTTCATGATTGCATTTTTCGGCCAGAATGCTGTTTTGTGCAGTTGTATTGCTGCTGTCATTTTTTTGCCTTTTATCTGACGAAGACGGATGGTATAGGCATCTTTCGTTCTCTGGGCACCATAGTAGAAGCACACGATATGTTTCTACATTATATTTTGAAATGAAACTTTCCCTCTAAATAAGTAGTTGAGTTCTTAATATAAATCAGCATTTTCTATTTGTGTCAATAAAAGGATGCACATTTTTAATACTGTAGAAACAATTTATACATATATGTCATTTTCTTGAAGGCATCGCCATTTTCATGGAACAAAGTACAGATTATCTGATGACACCAATTAAAAATAAAAGTAGAAGTAACAGTCTGAATATAGGCACTGAATTGGGCACCAGCGTTTTTGGTAGTTGCAGGTGCCACAGTCTGTAAGTAGTTGGACAAAGTTTGTACCAGGCCAGTTTGTTTGCGCAAGTTGCCTACATGCAGGACCAAGAGTACTCAAGAGTAAATTATCATCCTCTCTCTCCCCTTTATCTGTTGTTATGCTAAATGGTTTATGATCCCCTGGGATTAATCTGTCATTCCAGGAAACCCATTGATCCAACTGCTCCTTCTCACCCACCCATCTAGGAAAAGGACACTTTCTTATCATCCCTCCCAAACTCAGTTCTGAGCCTTTTTCCCTCGCCTGGGAAATCCCTTACCTTTCCTCTTCATTCTTCCACCTCCCCACTCCCCTCCCCATCTGGAAATCGGTGGGAAACAGACCCAGTCTGTGCTGAGCTGCTGGAGAGGTAGGATCCCACGATACGAAATTCAATTCTGTGTCAACTGACATAACAATATATTGTTCAGTTCAGTTTGCATGTCCTTAATTTAACAAATTCCCAGGAGACATTGCTCTGTCTCCCTCCTTCCCCACTTTTCCACGACATAAAAACTGTAAGCACTGAGGAATGGAATGAACTGTGATGTATTAGTGACTATTTTAGGTTACCTGTGCATATTTCTGCTGGCTGGGCGCAGAGTGCTGATCATGCACATCTGCATTCCGCATTGGCCAGCCATGTCTGTTAGGTGGGTGCAGCCAGAACTGAGTGGAGTGCTGAGCACTGACACAGCTCTGTTTGCTGTGGAAACCAACTGGCTGATGGCTTGTTACGGGACTGCATATGCCAGTGCATGCCACTAGCATCACCACGCAGCAGCCTGCTGAAATACTGTGAGATCAGACATATGGAACGTGCCAACCTCCAACCCTTGCAGAGAAACCCCCATCATGGGCTGCAGAGAAACCATTGTCATAGGCCACAAAGCCACCGACCACCAGGACATGTGTCTTCCAATACTGGTGTGAGAGGATGCATATGCCTACCCACCTAAGGGACCTCCAGTTATTCTCATGGCCCTCAACAAAGTATCAGGTGGTGGCATTCCTTTGACTGGGTAATTTTGGACTCGCTTTTTGTCTGTCTCTTTCATTGAAGTGGTTACTTCCTGTTTGTGAAAACTCCTGCATGAACCAGCAAATTGAAGTTTTCATCCTACCTCAGAATACTGCATCCCTGTTAGCTAATGCTGAATCACTAAAGGTATATAGAGCCTACCCAATCCCCAACCATCCTAATTCTGCTATCATCCTTGGTCACATCAGTGTGCCTGTCGCTTCGTTAGTGTGTCGAGTTTTTGATAGTGCATCCATACACCTCTATCATGAAGTGGTCAGCAGCAGCAAACAGCAGCAGCGCCAGTGGCAAACGCCCTAGGCAGTCAGAGAAATGGGAATAACTGGGTAAGTACATATTAAAATCGATAACTGTAATTTTGTCTTCTTTTTTAAAATTCAGGCACTAAGAATTATGTGGTACTGAATACATGTCATCTTACTGTTTCATCATGTATACATGAAATTCTGGATAAGCTGGAAACTGAGAGGCAGCAGTGGCAGCAATAGCAGCATCATCAGTTTATTTATTTATTTTTTGTTGTAGTACTGTGTGTATATGCAGTATGTTATTGAGACACAGTCTTTAAAACAATTCTTTCCAAAATTTCATCATAGCTCTTTGTATATATATATATATATATATATATATATATATATATATATATATATATATATATATATATAATATGTAGTGGTCTGAGACATATGATCTTTGTTGCTGTAGATGATTTTGAGGAAGAGGACCAGGTAGGCGTAGAGGTTGAGGTACCCTCCACATCACAGCTATTGCACAATTGTATGTTCTAAAAAAATAGTTTTTTGATGTGAGTATAGATTTTTATTTTATTCGATCAATACATTGTACACGATGTAGGGGAGTTGGATCGATGGGTGATGAGATACCAAATGGGATGCAGAAGATGGAGAGGGAGCTGTGTCAACATGAGGAGCTGTGAAGGTGATTTCCAATGACCTTGCAGATATGTTACGGGGCCAGAGCAATACAGATAATTTTTATACACATTCACACTGCTTATATATAATCAGTATTTATAACGATTTACTTGCAGCAGCAGTAAGCAATGTTTAGAATATTGTACCTAATTTTTTTCGTTGTTCTTCTTCTTCCAGCAGATATATCAGCATGGTACACTATGGTGCAGGTACCGGGGTTGGCGAAGAAAGACCAACAAGACATGGTAATGCGCAGTGTGCTCCACCAGTATGATGCTACCCATTGCTGTGCTGGAAGCTGCAGCTGTAGCTGTCACTGGCACTACCACTGAATCAGCTCCACTCTGGTGTCCACGGGCCAGCTTCCCTCTGGCAACTGGCTGAGGGTTGTGTCAACGACCATCTCCATAGTTGCAGCTGCAGCAATGCTGCTCTCACTGGGACATTGCACCATCTCCTCCTCCCCCACATTCTCTCCTGAGCCACAAGAGATATGCACCTCGATACTCGTCTTTGCAGGCATCGTCATCATTGTGGTCATCAGGTTGTATTTATAGTAATAGTAGTAATCCTGTAGCTAGTGGCAGTTCCTATTCCCATCCTTCAAGGCTGACAGATTAGTAGCACCAAACAACAATTAGAATTATCCATGATTGTGGATGCCTTTGAGGAACGAATCTAGTTCACTAGGATCGAGAACCCAGCAGGAAAGTACCATGACCTTGTGGGGTTTCTGAAAAGGTACCTTGCTCCTCAAGCTCGTTAATGATCTGCGATATCCCACCATTAAATGCGGTGCTGTGCTGTGCATTTATCTCGTCTCTCAAACAAGGCAATGGTGGTTACAACGAGACAAACCTTCACTTTGATTTATGGGTGTTATAACTCGGATGTTATCGAGTTCCATGTCAATGTGCAGGCCACACAAATTGGAGGCGCATAATACCAGAATATGTGTTCATCTTCGAGGCCTGGAGAGATACTAGTCAGATGTACAGAAGAAGCAGGATAAAATTTTAGTCGTCAGACCACTCCGTTTCTCAAAATTTGCAAGTGAAGGTACCATGCATGTGAACATGTTGGTATTCTCAGATGAGAAAAAGAAGTAAGATGTCATTACTTCTGAATCAGGGACATGTTCTGACTCATTTCCCCCCACTTGTCAAAAAATCATCATTCATTTCCTTAAGGTGTCTCAGGGCTCATCCTCAGACAGGTTATTAGCAAAGCATATAGTAGACTTCACTTCCAAGGGCGCGGTATTTGTTATTATGCTAACTGAGGAAAAGATATTCATAAAATTTAAGAACGCTAACCATCAGCAGCAATACCCATTTGTGGCGTATGCTAACTTAGAAGGTCTCCTCGCTCCTGTGACCGGCTGTGATGGTTCTCCACAGCCGCACATCCTACCTTCACAGAAATACATGTACTATATGCAGCAGTTACCATGTTGCATTATTCTATGATTTGAGTCTTTACTGATACAAAATTTTGGTCGGGGATAATCCTACAGATTGGCTTCCCTGTGAGCTTGAAAAACTTTCATGGGCGATTGATAAGCTTTACAGTGACAGCATTCCGATGACCAAATATGAAGACAACGAAGATTAGTACATGAAGGTCGTTGACTGCCATATTTATGGGCTGCCATTACACAGAAATATGGAAACTCCTTGTAGCGACAACTATCATCTTATGGGGGGGGGGGGGGGTTCCATGGCACTGCACATAACACATGCAAGCTGAAGTATGGGTTACTGTGACACATACCTGTTTTCTTTGAAAATTAGTTATGAGTTCATTCTCCAGATGAATAACGCCAAGAATTATGTTCCACTTCGTTGGTTAGTTGGTTAATTTGGGGGAGTGGACCAAACTGCAAGGTCATGCGTCCCATCATATTAGGAAACGAATAGGAAGGAAGTCGGCTGTACCCTTTTAAAGGAACCATCCCGCCATTTACCTTAAGCGATTTAGGAAAATCGCAGAAAACCTAGATCAGGATGGCCAGACCTAGGTTTTAACTCTCGTCCCCCTGAATACAAGTACAGCGTGCTAACCATTGCACCACCTCTATCAGTCCACTTTCTTGACTTACTACATTTTATGCGGGTACCACTGAAGAAGTTTTTTGAAACTTAGCCTCAGAAGAAAATGCAAAGCACCTGAGCAGCATTCCCCGATGAGGAAAAGTTTCACCTAGTGACTACGAATAGGGTTTTTCCACACGAGTATTCGAATTGTCAGCCGGCTGCGGTGGTCTCGCGGTTCTAGGCGCGCAGTCCGGAACCGTGCGTCTGCTACGGTCGCAGGTTCGAATCCTGCCTCGGGCATGGATGTGTGTGATGTCCTTAGGTTAGTTAGGTTTAAGTAGTTCTAAGTTCTAGGGGACTAATGACCACAGCAGTTGAGTCCCATAGTGCTCAGAGCCATTTGAACCATTTTATTCGGCTTGTATGGCAAAACTCAACAAAACCAGGCTATCCGACATAACAGTATTCTCCAACAACCTTACAGGCAGTGTCACAATGGATGCACAGTACGATCATGCTGTGAATGTCTGGTGGGAATTCAACGTCTTCACCTTAGGAGAGTACGCACAGCTTCACTCATTGATATTTCTAGGAAATCCATGAGTCTTTGCATGACCATATATTTTCCATATTTCTGAATACCGTTATCGTTGAGTGTATTCGCTAGTTCAAAGTTTGTTATCAGTAATGAGTTTCAATTCTCATAATCAAGCACGAGATTAGTTTCTTGCCAAATAAACTTTCAAAACTGATAAAGAAACGTACTAAAAGCTATTTCATTTATCTTCGATTAATTTGTGTTTTCTTAAAAACTGCTAGTATCGAGTAATCAGCAGCGAGAGGTTACATAAGTTTCTTCGTAACAATAGTGAGCTTCAGACTCCATCAAGTTCAGTTTCGTGTGTTTCAGAGCACATTCCAAATTATTTAATTTAACTACATTATATTATCTGAAGATATTTGTTGCAATATTAATTGATTCTTAACTTTTGCATGTAGTTTTCACTAAGCGTGTGGACGCCTTCTGCTGCCACCCGGTAATTTAAATATTATTTCAAACAACTACTGATCCGGTCATTACTAATTTGTGGAAAAGTAACTGACCTACTCGGATGGCGAACGTAATTAGTAATCGCCTTGAATCATTTCAAAAAAAATTGTTCAAATGGCTCTGAGCACTATGGGACTTAACATCTGTGGTCATCAGTCCCCTAGAACTTAGAACTACTTAAAAATAACTAACCTAAGGACATCACACAACAGCCAATCATCACGAGGCAGAGAAAATCCCTGACCCCGCCGGGAATCGAACCCGGGAACCCGGGCGCGGGAAGCGAGATGAATTATTTCACTTGAGTTGTTGTGGTCTAATCGATTCTTGTGGTACCCCTTTTCTTTTAGTACCTTAAGTGAGCGACTGCCCTAATTATCAGCTAAGTCGACATAAATTGTAATAGCAGCAAAGCAGTAGAGAGAAATAATTTATTTATCAGAATAGATTGTTGCATAAATTTTTTTCTCTGATGGTGTCAAATTTTTTTGGAAACTGTAGCCTTAATAAAATTTTATCGTCTGTGTTGGGCATACGCCAAACACTGTCAAATCTCCACAGTAACCGATTAGTAAAGGGAGAAACATTACAATGTCAACATCATCCATGTTTCAGTGTTGTTAGAAAGCAACATGTGATGGCGTCGCGGTTAGGAGTTTCGCAAAACCCTTGTAAGTACATACACAGCTATTAAAGATATGAAATCAAAATGTAAAATGTAAAATTGCAAACCTTACGCAGGTTTTGTGACTTTTGAAGTGGAAAAACATATAACATGGGCAGCTAATAACATCTAATGGGAAGTATGTGAACAAACTTAGCAGCATAAAAATATCGTAAAAAATAGACAGATAGGAGTGTTTAAACGAAAATGTGCGAATGTCCTAAAATACAAACTACTTGGAATTTTCATATGGCACTTTGGAGGATGAAGTGAGATATTCAAGGACTGGAAGCATGCTACGTCACGTCTCCCCAAAAATTTCCAGACTGTGTCCTCAAGCTGGTTGTTCACCGTCTTTTTCAAAGTCAGAGTTCCCGATTCCCATCGAATTCGTCGACCACGGAAAAACCATTAACAGTCTACGAGAGTCCATCAGGCGCAAACGGCCTGGGCTGCTCACGTAGAGGATGTTTTGCTTCACGATAACGGCCGTAAAAACGTCTGCAAGGTCACCGAAAATGAAATGGCCAACCAGGGTAAAGCGGGAGCAGGCTGAGCAGCCGCTATTCAGTCTGGACATATCACCCTGAGGCTTCCATGCGTTTGGTCCGGAAAAAAAAAAAATCTCAAAGGGAAGCGATTCAATTCGGATGAACAAGTCAAGGACACAGTGGAGGACTCGATCCTGTCACAGCCACAGGAACTCTGGGAACAGGGAATTCTTCAGCTCATGAAACAGCAGGATAGCTGTGCTCACGTGTTGAGTTAGACCCATGGTGTTGCTTTGTACCTCTTCTTTTGACCAGCCCTCATTTTATACGTTGTCGTATATCGATTCGGAAATAACTACTGAAATCTTCTCAATACGATTGAGAAAAGCAGAGAAAAGCATTTTCTGTACAGCATAAGTAAATTAAAATACTGAAAAATTACGGGTTTCCAGCATAGTGAGGGGTATTTCCCCATTTTCCGGTAGCATCCATAAAATAAGAAGCGAGTCAATGCTCTTTCGTAACAGATCATCAATCACTATAAAGTGAACTGCAGACTTGCACACTTTAGAACGTTACATTTTCTTTAGGCTCCGTTACAGTGCGTAGAAACATACCTTTTGTTAATGTGTTTCATACAATATAATTTGTGTCACAAAATTTTTTTATTACATCGCAAAGGATGTGGTGTGCTATGAGGATCTAATTCTTATCAGTAGTACGTGATTATTCATTAATACATTTACATAGCATTTTAGGATTTCGATCAATATTTGACAGTTACAAAATGTTATCGTATGTTTGGCACATATAACGTAAAATACTTGATTAAATACAAAACACTGGTTCTAATAAGAATGTGTGTGCATAGCCTCTGCTTACGTTGCGAAGTCGACACAGGCTATAAACATTATTGAGATTATATTAGGTATACGCAAGTATGAACACTACAGTATTATGTTATACTCTAATGAAAGTGACTACTGTAACAGTAACATTTTCTACAGAAAATTGGAACGGTATAAATGCCGTAGAAAGAAATTGCTTAGCTACTTTTTCGTAATTAAAGCATTCTAGTTAATAAATAAGAAGGTGAATCACTACGTAACAACTTATAGTTTCTGTATCATCTTCCAGTACAAATGGTATGATAATATTAAGTTTTCCCTTAATGTTAAGATTGTCGCGAAAATAAGAAGAAAATCTGGCAAGACACGCGAAAATTAATGGTACCGTACAGGAGAAAGACGATGCAAAGTGTCCCGTGAATTTCATCTAGAGTTCATTCAGAATCATACGGACCACTTGAGAACTACTATGATAAGAGACTGTTAAATCTAACACGATAAGTACCAAAACCTGACAATATACAATTTGAGGGTAGAATAACTTACTACTAAGCTCCTGTTATGTTGACACAAGCAGACAATGCGACTGAACCGGTTTTTTTTCCAGTTGCCACATGTTAGAGATAAAAGTAACTGCTGACATCTGTCACATGAACCTAGTGAAGAGAAGCCTTTACAGATGAGATTTTATGTAAACAACTGATGCAGGAGGCCAAGTAGCCGCATTTAAAAATACACAAATACACTACTGGCCATTAAAATTGCTACACGAAGAAGAAATGCAGATGATAAACGGGTATTCATTGGACAAATATATTCTACTAGAACTGACATGTGATTACATTTTCACGCAGTTTGGGTGCATAGATCCTGAGAAATCAGTATCCAGAACAACCACCTCTGGCCGTAAGAACAGACTTGATACGCCTGGGCATTGAGTCAAACAGAGCTTGGATGGCGTGTACAGGTACAGCTGCCCATGCAACTTCAAGACGATACCGCAGTTCATCAAGAGTACTGACTGGCGTATTGTGACGAGCCAGTTGTTCGGACATCATTGACCAGACAATTTCAATTGGTGACACATAGGGAGAATGTGCTGGCCAGGTCAGCAGTCCTACATTTCCTGTATCCAGAAAGGCCCATACAGGACCTGCAACATGCGGTCGTGCATTATCCTGCTGAAATGTACGGTTTGGCAGGGATCGAATGAAGGGTAGCGCCACGGGTCGTAACACATCTGAAATGTAACGTTCACTGTTCAAAGTGCCGTCGATGTGAACAAGAGGTGACCGTGACGTGTAACAAATGGCACCCCGTACCATCACGCCAGGTGGTACACCAGTATGGCAATGACGAATACACGCTTCCAATGTGCGTTCACCGCGATGTCGCCAAACACGGATGCGACCATCATGACGCTGTAAACAGAACCTGAATTCATCCGGAAAAATGACGTTTTGCCATTCGTGCACCCAGGTTCGTCGTTGAGTACACCATCGCAGGCGCTCCTGTCTATGATGCAACGTCAAGGGTAACCGCAGCCATGGTCTCCGAGCTGATGGTCCATGCTGCTGTAACCGTCGTCGAACTGTTCGTGCAGATGGTTGTCGTCTTGCCAACGTCCCTTTCTGTTGACTAACGGATCGAGACGTGGCTGCACGATCCGTTACAGCCATGCGGATAAGACGCCTGTCATCTCGGCTGCTAGTGATACGAGGCCGTTGGGATCCAGCACGGCGTTCCATATTACCCTCCTGAACCCACCGATTCCATATTCTGCTAACAGTCATTGGATCTCGACCAACGCGAGCAGCAATGTCGCGATATGATAAACCGCAATCGCGATAGGCTACAATCCGACCTTTATCAAAGTCGGAAACGTGATAGTACGCATTTCTCCTCCTAACACGAAGCATCACAACAACGTTTCACCAGGCAACGCCGGTCAACTACTGTTTGTGTATGAGAAATCAGTTGGAAACTTGCCTCGTGTCAGCACGTTGTAGGTGTCGCCACCGGCGCCAACCTTGTGTGAATGCTCTGAAAAGCTAATCATTTGCATATCACAGCATCTTCTTCTTGTCGATTAAATTTCGCGACTGTAGCATGTCATCTTCGTGGTGTAGCAATTTCAGTGGCCAGTAGTGTATTTCAGATGTTGAATGTTCATTTTACATTAAAAAAATGCTTATGTTGCACATTATTCTTAGTATTCATGGAGTCATCTTATTAATAAAGGCAGAACAGGTTGCTGATGTTAAGACAGCAGTACTAACAAGTTTTAAATTTGTGTCTGAATGAATACACCGTTTACACACGGAGTAAGAAGCAGCATCTGCGTCATATGGTATCGTACTGGTGGTACTAGTAATATCTTTGAGAGCTTCAAAATAACTGTTTTACCCGTCGTGTCGTATGGGTATAAATAAATACGAAAAAGCTACTCTCTATTATAGATATGTAGCTGATCAGTTTTAGTAGCCTTCTACCAGAATGTGTCAGACGTGCTAATTCTATATCTGCAAGTAATCCTCAATCTGAATAATCCGCTAATATAGGGTTCAGTGACGTGAATGCCAAACAAAGTCGTCTGTGTTACGCGCACACGAATTAGACTGTGGAACATCCGATCGGCGCTGTTTTCCGAGAATTCCGTCACTAATATCCTCGACCTCTGGCGGTTCAGACGAAGGAAAATGAACAGAAGCACTTTCAAACGAGTTCATGGAAGGGCACAAGGTATTGTCACCTGGCAGAGTCTATTTGAAGGCTGACACCCCATCTTTTTAACTCAAATATTAGGAAAATGTTAAAAATGTACCAACAGCCCGAACAAGAGTCAGAATGCTGAGTAGTGAATATTTTACTATGTCTAAATCTACATTTTTGATGGATAGATATGCTTACCGTAATAAGGATGGAGAGCTCTCTGGAAACAACAGGATATAAAACCACTACCGGGTACGTAACATCAAAGCTTTTAAGTTTCCTGTCAGGTTTAGAAGTGAAATTACTTGTGACAGTAAATCAGAATGTGTCTTGATTAGAATGTTATACCCTTACATGTACAAACTTTATCAAGTTTCGTAGCGTAATCATCCCAGAAAGAAGTTCCAGAAATCTTCTATGACGAGACCAATTACATCAGATGCGCAACTGTATATAACTGACACAAAGAAAAGCGAATTTAAAGGAATATATGCAATTTTATAGGTTATCTCATGAATTATATGATTTTCTTCATTAGATAAATGATAAGATTCTACACTTTTGCTTAGATTAAATTTCTGTGTGCTTCTGACGTTTGTTTTAGCTAGTTGCCGCGTGGAGATGTGAGCTCCGAGCTGTTGCAATAACACTTAGATATTCTGTATCGAAGATATACACCTTTTTGTAGAAAAAATGTACAGCGTCTCTGCAGTCGGCGTCAGGATCTACTTCAGTTGCTGAAAATCACACAAAGAATGGGGTGTATGATATTTGAGAGGATTGATATTAGTTTTTACGTGAATTACAGTAAGAATTTAGCAGTAATGTTTGTAATTTCTGAAGGTACACGATTCGTGTCGCAGTCTTATACGGACGGCAAAGTGCAAGTAACACTAAGCCTGTCAAATAGAAAATAACTGATAAGAAAAATTAAACAGCAAGTCGTTTCAAAGTCAACTCAAATAATTTGTTTCAGAGAAGTCAGTAAAACACAGTAATAGATTTCATGTTACTGCACAAGGAGCACGTAAAACGCAGAGCTCTAACGCAGGAATAATTCAGTCAGTCAAGTTTCAATATAATTTGTAAGGAATTTACAACTATTCAGTGGTAGGGTGAGCGATTATTCTTACTACACTATAGTTAGGAGATTTGATAGCAAGAATATTCTATACCGAGCGTCGAAATGAACTCACTTCACAAACTCATAAGCAACCAATATCCACATGTAGGAAATGTGTCTAGCACATGAAATTTATAGTAACTATAGCGATGCATACTAAGGAATTGTTTAAGCATGAGCTACATGTGGCCATGAGTCTTAAAGAAAACAGTTTAGCAAGTGCGAATTGCTTGCACGGAGCTTATCGACACCTCACCACATCATCGACTAGCTACAAGCTACCTGTGACACGTTATAGTCCTTTCTGATTACAAAATTAAGACACAGCGTTCCTATCCTGGCTCGCTCATATGGAATCCGAAAACGTACCTCCTCTGTACTTCAAAGACTGCCCAAAGGTACCAAGCTTTTCGCGATAGATACTAGGTGTAGAAGAGTATCTTCGAAGTGATCCTGCAAGGATTAGTACCAGAAATAACTGATGTGTGGAAATAGCAAACTGAAATATGAGTATTGCCTTATAACAAGCAACTTTCAAGTTTCCGTGCTTTCCCTACAGTGATTAAGCCACATCACTTTGGAAAATGTATGGCCCTATTCACCACCCTCCCTTGCTTCATCCGACCTGTCCTATGACAGACTCGACGCCAACTCGAAGTAGTCTTGTAAGTTTAAGAGAATTTGGGCATCTTCTTTATCTGTTATCCTTCACATTACTATTTCTTCTCCACCGTGTCCCACATCTCAATAAATTACGGATTAAATTCGGTGTAGTTAAATGTCAGTTGACAACTGCGTAATATAATGGAGCATTAGAAGGTCGCCTACTATCTAGTAAAGGTAGAAATGCTTCTGCTCGTCACTTCAGAGTAGAGAAATCACCTTCCTAACAGCATACAGTGAGGTGACAAAAGTTATGGAATAGCGATGTGCACTTATACAGATTGCGATAGCATCCCGTACACGAAGTACAAAAGGGCAGTGCATTGGCGGAGCTATCAGTTTACTCAAGTGATCCATGGGAAAATGTGATCATCGCCACACGATGGGACTTAACAAGCATTGAGCGCCACATGATAACGGCAACTATATGCATGGAACATTCCATTTTTGGATATCGTTAGAGAACTCAATACTCCGAAATCCAAAATGTGTGGCAGCAAACGACCGACGCGAGTGCCTTTGCCAATAGGACGACATCGCCCGCATCGCCTCTCCTCGGCTTGCGACCATACCGGTTAGACCCTAGACGAATGGAAAATCGTGAACTGCTGTCCTAGTGAGATGGATTCAGATTTAAGTTGGTGAAAGCTGATTGTAGGATTCGAGTGTGGCACAGACCCCGCGAAATCATGGACCCAAGATGTCAATCAGGCACTGTGCAAGCTGGTGGTGACTCCACAATGGTTTGGTCTGTGTTTACAAGGAATGCACGGGTCTTATTTATGTGCGGCTAATTGGATACCATTTGCAGACATTCATAGACTTCCTGTTCCAAAACAACGATGGAACTCTTATGGATGACAATGGGCCACGTCATCGGGCCAAAGTTGTTCGTGACTGGTTTGAAGTAAATTCTGAACAATGTGAGCGAATGATTTGGCTGACCTTATCGCCTGAAATGAATTCTGTTATACGTTTTTTGGCCGGCCGAAGTGGCCGTGCGGTTAAAGGCGCTGCAGTCTGGAACCGCAAGACCGCTACGGTCGCAGGTTCGAATCCTGCCTCGGGCATGGATGTTTGTGATGTCCTTAGGTTAGTTAGGTTTAACTAGTTCTAAGTTCTAGGGGACAAATGACCTCAGAAGTTGAGTCCCATAGTGCTCAGAGCCATTTGAACCATTTTGTTATACGTTTAAGGGACATAATGGAGGGGCCAGTTCGTGCACAGAATAATGCAAGGGCGACACCTTCGCAATTATGGACGGCTATAGAGGCAGCCTGGCTCAATATTTCTGCAGGGGACTTCCGACGACTAGTTGAGTCTATGCCACGTCGAGTTGCTGCAGTGTGTCAAGAGAAAGGAAGATCAACACGACATTAAGAGTTAGCCCATGACTTTTCTAACATCACTGCGCACTTGTTAAGTATATTTACAAATTCTTTTGTCTCTTTCGTTCTGTGAGATACAATAAACATTCCTTGGCATTTAACTTAAGAAATTTAATACCACGTGATGAAAAAAAAAACTTTTAACAACATTAAGTATTAAATTATCAGCAAACTGTGTGCACATCTAAACTTAGGTAGTCAACCATGTGTGCTACCGTTCTTCCACGAAATGTTTACTCTTCCCCAGCTGTACTCATCCAGTCACCAAGAGGACTTAGACTCCTTCCTTCCTGTATCAGATCGCAGTTAAGAGTGAGATGCTGCACAGCAGCTTCAGGCACGCCAACTCTGCTGGTCTTGAATTATTCAATAATATTAATAATATATACCTATCCATTTAATGTAGGTCTTTTTACTGTTGAAAATTCTTATTATGTCAAATCGCGCACTGGGCTGATAATACGTAATTTATGATTTGCCGTTTCGTGCCACTATCTCTATCAGGGTTCATTCAATTTCAGCTTTCTCGGAAATGACCGGGTGAGGCAAGGAGAGCGGGCGAAGCAGTGACACCCTCTGTGTAAAAGCCGTTCGAGGAAAAAGGATGTATGAAAACAGGGCCCTTGGAAATTCGCGCCAAACCAGATATTTTGAAATCTGCACCCAGTATTCCCGGAAACTACCTGCTGACTGCGTCACGCCCTACCTGCAACCCCCAGTCCTAGTCTCTCGGACATGTTTCATATACTCGCAGTGCGGCGTTGCACCATCATGCCAGAGACGCGTCGGCGCTGCCACACAAATAGGCAAAAACGTACACAACACATCGTCCTGCCAGAATGAGAACAAGAGCGCCACCAATTGTCGACATAACTTCTTACGATATGACTTCTTAGCTACCGTTAACGTTGACGTATAAATCTTTCTCTTCCTTCTTTTATAAAGCCTACTCTGTCCTAATACGAAAAATCGTTGTGCATTGTCACCGTAAAATTTTATTTAGTTTCTTTGTTACATAGGTTATTTTGCGGTGAATACTCTGTCCTCCTGTAGTATATCTTACTTAAAATACACTTTTATAATGTTCTTGTTTTTTAACTTGCTAATAACGAACAATAATATGTGTAATCATCCGAGGTATCGCACCTATTTAATTCTCGCGCAACCGAAAAGATGAGTAATATAAATATTAATGTCAGTAGTGTTGAGAAACAGCTGAAATTCCTAAAACTTAACAATGCTTCAAGACTCAAAGGAATCCTTAAAAGATGTGAAGCCAAATCTGTGGCTGAATTAAAGCACTCCGTTTTCAGGCCACGAGTGGCCTACTGAGACCATCTGACCGCCGTTTCATCCTGAGTGGAGGATGTGGATAGGAGGGGCGTATGGTCAGCACAACGCTCTTCCGGTCGCTATGATGGTATTCTTGGCCGAAGCCGCTACTATTCGGTCGAGTAGCTCCTCAAATGGCATCACGAGGCTGAGCGCACCCCGAAAAATGGCAACAGCGCGTGGCGGCCCCTATGGCCACCCATCCAAGTGCCGACCACGCCCAACAGCACTTAACTTTGATGATCTCACGGGAACCGGTGTATCCACTGCGGCATGGCCGTTGCCTTGTGGCTGAATTAGCATCTCTATTATTTGTTGAGAAAATCAGCAACCAATTGCAGAAATGTTCCGTGAAGTGCACTGGTTTACATATCTGATCACGAAAGAAGCTGTCATCTTTTCACCACTTAGAGGTTTTATTAGTATCTGGCTGAGTATATGTGCAGCTTTCTTGGGATAGTACCGCATTATAGATAACTAAACAAAATGGCATGATGTTTGCACTCGTTGATTGGTTTCCTTATAGCATTCTGTAGAGGCTCTATGACCCTCGTGAGTATAGCAATATGGTGCACAACCTACCTGTTTTTCACACTCGCTCAATGCAATAATTACAATCTCATAAAGAAGGGTACTAGGTGCCTAAAACCGGTAAACAAATACAATTTGTTTTGTGGAGCTGGTTGCTGATTTTTCAACACATAGAAATACAGATGCCGAAGATGGATGGAGTACTCACTTTTTTCATTAAATACCGCAGATCCCTCGGACAAACATTCACGCCCAGTCGTTGGAAGGAAGCACAGTTCACATGCAGCTACAACGCGTGTATCAAAAGAGAAAGCACGAAACTAACATCCATTAACCTTGACACCCATTTGTTGTAGAAGTTTACATTAATTACGGAGCCCTCTGAGGCATTTAATCAATTATTCTACCCACGCTCCATACATGAATGGAAAGGGAAAAAACCCTAATAATATGTAAATGTGGATCTAGAATAACAGTTACAAAGAAAATTATTACCTTGTTTTTATGTCACATAGAGATGATGCACACATGTAGCGCTTGGGATGTGAGAGAAGCTACTTACAATTCCTTCTCAGGGGGATTCAAACAAACGTTTACAAACTGACATAGTCCATCGGGCGTAAACCAGGATCGGAAATCACATAGCAAACGTGGGTCGCAAAGGCCATCTGTGGCTACTAAATAGCATTTCAGTTATTTAGTCACATGCTACAAATGGACGCCCAGTGCAGGAGATGCTCGTAGTTCTGTCCAGATGCATCGAGACACAACTGACATGGACGCTTCATTGAACGGTGCACACTCTTAAAGATATCTGGTGTATTCAGAAGACAACTTGCTGTCGCCATTACGTCTTCCGGCGATGCAAAAGGTGTTACACACATAAAGCCCTTTAGATATTCCCCACAGGAAAAAATCGGTTGGGGACAGATATGGTGATCGTGGTGGCCATGCAAGTGGCCCACCATGACCAATCCAGCGATAAGGAAAGGTTGCCTGCAGAAGTGCCTTCACTTGTCTGCTGAAATGCGTGGGTGCATTCTTGCACCTCTGGTTCTCAAATTACACGTTGAATCTTGGCCTTGCCCTCTGGAAGTGATCGTGGTTTGTTGCTGTACATCCGAGATTTCTAATACCTCTACAGAAAGAGATCTCATGATGTCAGATCACAATATCTGGGTTGCCAGGTCACGTCACCGTTGCGAGGAATCATCCGGTAAGTGAACCTCTCTCGTTAAAAGTTCATTGTTGCAATCGATTCGTTACAGGTTGCGCCATCTTGTTGAAACCAAACTACGTTAACATTCACGCGATCCAGTTGTTCAGACCATAAAAGTTCTCTTGCGTACGTCGTTCAAAGTCGTTTTTTGGCATCATGTTTGAAGAAGTACGACCCAATTACGTTATCCCAAATGCTACTGTACACAGTCGCTCCTTTTGCATGTAACGACTTATCCATAATTATTGGAGGGTTTCTTTGCCCCGAACCCCCCAATTTTGCCTAAACACGAAGTAATTAAACGTAAAGTGCGTTTCACCGGAAAACTTTTTTTTGTGGCCGAAATTATTGTCCGTTCTTTGTTTCACAGGCCCCCAACGGAAAATGCTTAGTGCTCTTTTCGTTATCATTTAGCTTCTGCTGTTGTGTCATTTGGATTTCATACGCTCATATGTACATACATTCTTTCATTATTCGTTACATGCTGGTTATGAGAATATCCAGCTGTTTTGAAAGTCGGAGAATAGATTTCACCGGACTTACAGCTACATTATCGCAGACGATAGTGACGACTTCCCGAGGGTTTAATGTCCATATCCGAACCAGTTTTCGTATAATCGACAACCAGTCTCATCCTAGTCGACTTACTTGGTGTATTATACTGACCAAACGTTCCTTAAAGTTTGCGAGCAGTCATTGCACAATATTCACCACACTTATAATAAGTTTTCACTAATACAACTAACTGTCCCGTCGTCATGGTGCCCATTACGACATTACGAACCACAAAGTAAACAAATGAAAACCGTGCAAATGTTCAGCGGTGACCACTTAGTAGAACAGAGATGACAGGCATTTCAAAAGTTCCTTTCTTTATGGGACGCTCTTTAGATAAAGGAGGGTAGCGGCCTAGTGTGTACGCAGCTGTTCGGCTTTACACCTACAAAATGTGGAAATGTTTTGCTACACTAGTGTCCAAAATTAAAGCAACAAAACACTATTTCCCCGTTCTGTGTCTAATGCACGATACAATCATACAAACTGTTAACAGATGTCCATACGATCGTGTCCTGCACTGAATATGGCATTCTGGTCAACGGATGACCACGCCAACGATGACGTCAGGGCACCTATTAAACGGGATACTGTTCGACGGGTAGTAGCATCCACTATCGCTGAATCTCTGTGTACACCGTCACGGAAGGTGCAGTATGGCACACAGAAAACACCTACTAGGCTCGCTGCGGTGGAGGGCCATGGGAAGAACGGAAGCATCACAGTCGCAAACTGATGTGACCCGATGGCTTAATGTGAATCGTTCTGTTGTTTTACGGAAGTGGCGACAGTTTATAGTGATCGAAACTGTATCCCGAAGACCATGGCGGGGCCGACAACGTGTAGCATCAGAAAGAGAGAACCGTTGGAGAACCGCTATTTGGTTGTAAGGACGCGACGGTACCGCCTTAGTACTGCACGGCAAGTGGCATCTGACCTTGCAGTATCCACTGGACGTGCTGTAGCGAGGCAAACGCTGTACAGAATACTTCAGCAGAGTGGCCTTTATTATCAGAGACCTACTCTATGTGTACCTCTGACGCATTTTCACAGAAGGGAACATCTAGAGCGGAACTGTCAACATGCCACCTGGATGGTCGAACTGTGGACCAATGTTCTTTTCACATATGGGTCCCGATTTGGTCTGGACAGTGTTTCTCGACGGATTCGCATCTGAAGGGAATGTGGAACACGATTTCAGGACCCAACATAGTGGAAAGAGACTAATATCGTAATGATATCTAATAGTGTGTGCAGGGATTATGTTGACCACTCGAACACAACTTCATGAAATTGTAATGATAAATTGGCAAGGTTTAACTGCTGTCAGGTATCGTGACGAGATCCTGGGACCTCGTGTGGTGTTATTTCGAGGTGCTGTGAGCCGAGACTTCGTATTGCTAAACGATAATGCTCGACCTCATAGAACACGCGTGGTTGATGTTTTCTTGGAAACGGAAGATATTGCACGCATGGCGTGGTCTGCCCGCCCTCCCGATTTGAATCCCATAGAGTATGTCTGGGATGCACAAGGGTCACCAGTTGCATCACGTCAACATTCACCAACCACTCTCCAAGACTTGCGAGCAGAGCTGCAGGAATAATGGGCTTTACTGCCTCAATATGAGATTGGTGACATCATTCACAGCATGCCCCGTCGCTTTTTAGGCCTGTATTTCTGCCAGAGGTGGTCTCACCCCATACTGAGAGCATTAACCAGTTATCGGAATACGTGAGTAAATCCGTTAATTTGGAACGAATGAAGAGCATTTCCGTCTACTGTTATGATTGTTGCAGCTGTTTACGTCCTGCATTCTCTGTATTGTTTCTACTTTACTATCACCTGATTATACGGTTTTGTGGCAAAATAAACGCAACCTTGCAAAATTTCAGTTTGTTGCTTTAATTTTGGACACCAGTGTAATTTCACCCGTGATATTGCGTCTAAGTAAATAGCTTGTTTCACCAAAGAGGGAAATCTTAAACTTATGCGCCATTTACAAATATCACTGCTTGTTGTTGTCTGAGTGGATGTGTGACACAGTTATTTTCGTTCACTTTCATTTACTATCATTATCTTGGGTAACTAAAGATCCTGCGAGATGGTGGATGTACGTGGCGAGGGATGTTGCGATCTCGAGTCCCTGTGCGTCTGCCTACGAATCGTTGTGTTCTGTGTGGCGACTTTCCGTTTTTAGTATCACAGATTTTGCCTTGAAAATTGTAACTGGCGCTAAATGAATGATGGTGCGCAGTATTATAGCAGTTTCTGGAAATTAAAGCTATGCATAGCGGTTAGTGGCAAAATGGTTCTTCTTCGGGATGGGTACTTATTTCATGCAGGAACTAGTTTGATTCGTGTAAGATATCACACTTAAATTTTGTTTCAGCAAATGGACGATCGGCCTTTGAATTGGAGGTACTACACCCTCAAGAGGTATACTTGTATTTATTCTCCCTTCTACACAAATATGCATGGAAAGCACCTTTTTTATCGTAACGTTCTTTCTTGGGTTGTATTTTATCAAGCAGATAAGAAACCTTCCATCCTTTGCAACTGAAATTTGTCCTTTGGTTCAAGACATGCTACCCTTATTCAGGTTAAGTATCGTCAGTGGTCTATAATACATATAACATCACTGAAGTACAGATATTTTGATATGATATTTATAGTGATTGCTCGGCAGTTTGTTTACATGTAGCTATTTTTTTTTTAATTATATGGTTGTGTTTTTTGCTTACATTCACTTTTGTATAGCCATTTGTTGTTCTATAGACTGGCCAGTCAGAACATTATGATCACTGACCTAGTATCGATATAAATCCGTCCAGGCGATAGCAGCGTCACCTGGCGAAGAATGACTGCTAGTTAGACACATGCACGGTGCATGTGGTATCAGTGAACGTCCTGCCCGTGTATATAATGCGGAAGGCGCGCTATCTGAGTTTGACCGAGGGCGGATTATGATGCCCAGACATGGCACGAACATTTAGGAAACTGTAGGACTTAGCAGGTGTTTGAAGAGTGCTGTGTTGCGTGTCTTCAACACGTGGCGAAACCAAGGTGAAACCACGTGCAGACGTCGTGGGGTTGGCTGGCCACCACTCAGCACAGATGTCGGATGTCGAAGGCTTGGCAGACTGGGTAATAAAGGACAAGTGGCAAACTGTGGCAGAACTAACATCAGACTTTAATGCTGGGATGAGTAAAAGCGTATCTGAACACTCAGTGCACCCAACACCCCTGATGCTGGACCTCCGCAGCGGACGACTCATGCATGTGCCAACGATAACACCAGTATATCGGCAACTACGACTGAAATGGTGACGTGACCATCGGCACTGGACATTAGTGCAATGGCAGGGAGTTGCACGGTCTGATAAATCCCCATACTTTCTTCATCATCCCGATGGGAGGGCGCGAATCCGTCGTTTTCCAGGGGAACAGATTCGTGACACCTGTACTGCGGGACGGATGCAAGCTGGTGGCGGCTCCATTATGCTCTGGGACCATTCACGTGGACATCTATGCGTCCAGTGGTGCATGTCCAGGGCACCATGATGGCCAAGGAGTATCGTACACTGGTTATAGATCACGTACACCCCGTCATGACCGTCTTGATCCCCGACAGCTGTGGCATTTTTCAGCGAGATAATGTGTCATCTCACGACACCAGGAGTGTGATGGAGTGGTTCGAGGAACATAATGGCGAGTTCCAATTGATGTGCTGGCCCAGCAACTCGTCTAATCTGAACCCAATCTATCACATCTGGGATGTGATTGGAGTGGCGTTCTTCCCTGGAATTTACAGGAATTAGATGATGTATATGCGCTGATGTGGCGCCATTTTCTTTTCAGCGACCTACCAAGCCCTCATTGTTGCATGCAACGACGCGTCGTCGCTGTTATCAGTGCCAAAGGTGAACATACCGACTATTAGGAAGGTGGTCATAATGTTCCGGCAGATCAGTGTATGCGCTGGATGCACGTCGTATAGTTTACTTCCACTAATAATTTGTTTACATCGGTTCTAGTGATGACTCCTTGTTGGTTAGAAGGAGACCAGCTGAGGGCCTGCAACCAACCTGCCTGTGTGTTAGCACACTGGGCCTGCAAGTGGAGTTACGGCTGGGAACGATTTCATATGACAGCAAGAGTACTCTCGTGGGTATGTCACTTCCAATGACTAGAGATTTGTTCCTCATTCTGGTGAATCGGACTGTTGTGCTGCCTTTAATGAACGGCATTCCAGGGGATGTTTCCTAATACGATAACGCTGGCCTGAATTCTGCTGTTGTAACCCAATATGCTCTACAGATTGTGCACTGACCTGCACTATCACGACATATGCCTCCAATGGCGCACATATCGGACATCATAGGACCAGTCCTGCATCCCTGTATTGACCGACGAAGTGCAACGGAAATGTAACTCCATCCCAGAAACTGACATCCGGCACGTGACAATACTTGCACGTGAGTATGCTTGCACTTTTTTGGGTTGCAATTTTTTCCCGTCGGTTCATATTTTCACACGATCAGTAATTAAAATCAAAATGATATTATTTTTATTAAAAAAACATGTTCTCGTATTTGTTAGCTGACTTTCCTATGGTATTTAAAGAAGCTGACCCAATCAGATCAAAAATTGCTATCAATGACAGAATATAAGTTAACAGTTTCATTTATTTGGCAAACCAAATAAGTTACCTGCCTAATAGAGACATTCACAAAACGCTTCATCAGTTATTACTCATTTCCCTATATTTCCTTAACCTGAGTTTGTGCCCCAGCTCTAATGACTTCGATGTCGATGGAACGTTGAGCGCTAATATCCTTCTTGTTATCATCATTTTCACTACATATATGGCACTATTAATAGAATGTAGGAGTGGTTCAAAAAGGAAAAAAAAATCAAGTGTTATAAAACTATTTCCATGAGATCGCTCCTCTACACGAGTAGAACCAGGATTGTCACGAAGAGGGATAAGAGGAAAATTCAGGCAGCTGTAGCGAGATTTCTATAAACAGTTAAAGGTTTCACACGCCAAGGTCAGATAAAGAATGAACAAATTAGAAAAGAACTGAATTTCAAAGGGATAAACAACACACGAGGGAAATACAACAACACGTGGAAAGAGCATGTAAGAAGAATGCCGGAAGGAAAACTGATGAAACAGCTGTAACTCCGGTAGGGCGAAAATGAAGACGGAATACACAATTAGCCTATCTTCTGGAAGTGAAGGTGCTAACAAATATGGAACTAAAAATACAAAAGACATACACCACTAGCGAGATTCGAATCTCCAAATTCCACGATTACCATCCGGATAGGCTGTGAGTGCTAACGTGCCGCTTCCGGGACGGGAAGATGCCTCGGTCGCTGATAGAATACACCTTGCGGTTGAATAACGAGGGTTGGTGTGCCGTCCAGAATGGATTTGGTTTTTGGACGGTTTCAAACAAACCACTGGGTAAATACCGAATTGGTCGTGACGGAGGTAACTGGGTGGCAACAGGAATGACATCCGGCCACCCCTTACACAAACATCGCCAAGTCCGTAAGTAACAATGCGGACCCCGAGCCATCGCGGTACAAGATGCAAGAAAAAGAAAAAGGAGAAAAAAGAAACTTCACGATTATTATACGATTTCGTTACGAATTCGTTAATAAACTATAAATGTTTTGTACTTAATAGGAATTGGAAATCTTGTTTTCAAAGACGATATTTTCGAGATTTCTTTCGAACTGCGTCGTACTGCTTTAAAAAACTAATGTTCATACAGTCACTCTCAAATCGTATAAGTATTAAGAAAATTAGAGAGTGCGGCTATGTAACGTCCCTTTGAAAATGCGGCACACCACGAACTCGTTCTGTATCAGTTCTCTTTAAACGTTGGTCTTCCTTACAATTGCGACACTCTGCAGACACATAAAAAACCTTCCACACAGATGATTGCAGCTAAACTTGGTTTCAACAGACAAAACGTTTGAGGTCAGAGGTCAAACACCCCCCCCCCCCCACTCCCGTTCCCCTTGCACGGAAACAGTGTATCCCTCTGTCTGCGTCTACAGTAAGTTCTCTTTGCAAGTAAGAGTACGTTTTCTAAATCATTGTTTGGTGTTTATCTGAGGCGGAACGTGAAGGTTACCAGCCTGGTATTTACGTAGTGGGCGGTGGAAAATCGCCTTATTCCTCTGCTTTTTACATAGATAATAAGTTCTCTGGATACAGCACTAAAATTACGCAAATTTTTACACATTTCAGATGACATAAAATCTATCGCTTCAGCCCTGTTCCGCAGGGTCATCCATCGTTAATCTGAAATGGCATGTTAATGGTTAAAGGTTGGCAGGATGCCCTTCCTGCCGCCACCCTGTACCCCCGGGACGTAATTAGTGTACGCCAACTGTCTGCGTCGAGTGTAATCCATGGAATAGTGCGAATCTGTTCAGATCTCTGCGCGCCGTGTAACTGATGCAGAACATGGGGACCAGCCCGGTATTCACCTATCGGGATGTAGAAAACCGCCTAAAAACCACATCCACATCGGCCCTCGTCGTCAATCCGCCAGGCGGATTCGATCCGGGCCGGCGCGCCTATCCGACTCCAAGAAGCAGCGCGTTAGCGCTCTCGGCTATCCTGGCGGGTTTCAGATGACATAAATAACACCTTCAAATTAAAAATACCCGTGTCCCTAAGTTTCTGGTGATCTGATTGACCAGATTTTCTGAGACCAGAGCTTGTCTTTTGCATGACCTATTCGCAATGGAAGGAGGGGTCCTTCCTCACAACTTGAACACACTCGATGTGAGCACATGACTTGTCGTGATCCTAAAACTTTCAAGCAAAATATGCAAAATACATTGTTTTGACAAAGTCTGACACCATCCGCTGCTACCTTTTCACTAACATTTTTTTGTCACAGAGGTAGCAGAAGTTATTTAGGCAATTAATGTATCTCTGTAAGCGTTGAAATTCGCAAAGCACCTCTCGATTATCACCTGCTGCTAAAGCTCGCTTGAAAAGTGAAATGTAAAACACACATATAGGCCTCAGCGCTACAACAGCAGAGAAATATGTAGGTGGCTGTATTATAGACTACAAAATAAAACAACCTTTTTTAGCGGGTTACTCTGAAACATTCACGAAATAATACAGGCACTAATGTAATTATCAAATGGAGATCTTGCGTACCTCACAGAAATTCTCGGTTTGTGCCAAAGCTCCATGTTAGTGAACATTGTAAGTACTTCATGTGAAATCAGCATCTATAAAGACGCCAAAAATATCCTTTTCCTCTAAGAAAAGAATCATCGTCGATCAGCGAAATATTAATTAATGAAGAAAAGAAAAAGGCACAAACGTGCAAAGGAAAATACCGTCTCAGTATCATTTTCACTTGAAACTAGATAACTGTTCAGTACGGTACGTGTGACAGAAAAGTAAGGGCCTAATAACTCTTTCTCAGTTTGACAGAAAAGAGAAAGAAGATGAGTGACGAGCAGTGTTACGGCAGGGTTATCACTGGCTGCACAGTAATAGAAGGCGCAGCGCTGTGAGGTTCGTCTGCAAGGCCCGTGGCGCCACGCAAACCACGGTACAAAGTGGCCCCCGACCATCAATACTGTTTACCGGCGGGGTCGCTGTTTTGACGAGGCTTTCCTCGGAGCGCGCGATCAGTCAGCGCCGACTCCACCGGCCGTCCAGATCCTGCCCATATTTCTCAGTGTCAATACGTGGATGCCGGCACCATTAATATTACTTCATCGTCCCTCCGTGCATTTGCTTCGGGCGTCTGCTTGCGTGCGCGAGCGGTTATGGTCGTAAACACCAGCAGCCGAGACAGTCGCATGAAAAAGGAGCGGCGGACTGCTAGAAGGGAGCAGTCCCTTACCACGCCTGATAGCTGTTATGTTACTGTGTGACACGTTTGTGCGGGGAACAATTTTTCCCCGGGACATTATTTAGCCCAGCGTCCGATACTGGGTGTGTGTAATCTCCAACATGAACGTTATAATAATCGCTTATGGTCGAGAAATCAGTGAGAGGATGCAGAACTATATGTAACACGATTCAGGCCTTCAGAAGAATTTACAGCTCGGAATTTATTTCCTTAGCATTGTATATCTTTCGCTAGTTTCAAAGTCATCCTCTTAAGCAGTAGCGTCTTTACAATCATTCGAGATGACGGTGGCAAATTTATTCGGAAAAATACTATCCACACAATCCCGAAGATAGTAAGGGCCAATAAGGGCGAGACTTATCGCACAATCAAGTTAACAGCTACTGCATCTCAATTGCTGACTACCATAAAACGTGTATCTGCATAACAAGTCTGCAATTCACACTTAATTGCAGGGCAGATAGTTGATCGAACCAGTTTCACTATATGCCTCTACCTTTCCGCTCTCGAACAGTGCGGAAAAATGAAACATTGAAATCTGTCCGAGTTCTAATTTATCTTGTTTCATTACAATCATCATTTCTTCCTGAGTAGGTGAATGTAGACATCACGTTTTCGCATTCGGAAGAGAACTTTGGAGATTGAAATTTCGTGAAAAGATCTCGCCACAACGAACACAGCCTTTGTTTTAATGATTGACAGCCCAACTCGCGTATCATATTCGAGGCACTTTCTCACCTATTTCCCGACATCAGAAAACGAGCTGCCCTTCATTGACCTTTTCGATGTCCTCCATCAGTCGCATCTGGAAAGAATCCCGTACCGAACAACAGTACTCGAGCAGATGAACGACAAGCGTAAAGTAGACTCGTTCCTTCTTCTAAATGTTGTGTCAACAAAAAGCAGTCTTTATTTGCCTTCCAACAACATTACCATGGTCGTTCCTCTTTAAGTTACTCGTAATTGTATTTTCTAGGTATTTACTTGAATTGACAGCCTTTAGGCTGGTGTAATTTATCGTGTAATCAAAATTTAATGGGTACCTTTAGTACTCGTGCAGATGAGCTCATACTTTCCATTGTATACCATCAACTGTCAATTTTCCAACCATATAGATATCACGTCTAAATTATTTTGCAGTTGGTACTGATCTTCTGATGACTTCATGAGAAAGAGGTTCATGAGAAAGAGGTTCCTACTCAATGGTCTGAAGATGACCACAGTAGTGGTCGAAACCGGTCACCTTGTTAAGTAAATCGTGATCAACACTGTTTTTAATAGTAATTAAACTTGATCTGACTGCAAAAATCAGCAGACTAACATGTAATTACGAATCCTGGCAGAAAAAGGACGACAGCTGGATGTTTCTTATAGTTTTTAAACTCGTGTTTGTAAATGTCAAGTCGGCGTCTGGGAAATGTGTAAAACATATTTTGACACTGAAAGATGTAAACTTCGGTGCATGTCAACAGAACTATGTGAAAATTTAATTATGACTGGAAATATGCGGAGCTCACTTTACGCGATAAGATCTCTAAACTTGGCGATACATCATGCATTTCATCTGCGAGAAAGCAAATCCTTTATCAACGAAATTTACGTATGCCATATAACTGCAAAAAAACCAACATTAAAATGTTGGCTTTGGATATTGCTGATCTTTATGTTTCGTCTTGCTAACAGCCACTATATGAGATCTGCTATTGTCATCACACAGCAAATGAACGTAAAAATTAACGCATTAGACTTTCTGGTAAAAACTGTTTGAGAATTTACAAGGTAGCATTTCTGCTGATATCTTGTACTGGATTTAAGCCTCTGAACTGATATGATATTATTTTCGCAGATACTCCCTGACAGTGTGTCTTACAGTGAACATCAAATTTAGTGGTAATTAATTTTATTGGCCTATCTGTGCACACTGATGCTCATCTGCTTTGCAAGTTGTCGCTATTGAGAATAACTACGTGACTGTTAGAAATCAAATTCCATTTGGTGTACTTGCGATGTGCGATGCAAGACGGTATCTTACCACTTTTCATAAAAACGCTTCTCATACACAGTCGTAATGTGCAATGTAAGTATGCATGCATAGCCATGAAAGCGAAAAATGAAAATGGGGAACTAATAATGACTGATTAATGAGAACGAAGACAGTTAGTGTCGTTATGCTTCATTAAGCCATGACAACAATACAACTTTTCTTACATTTCTCACACTTAGACAAAAAACCAAAAATATTTGTCAATAAGTCTCCTATGTACAACTGCCTTCCTTGACACTTGTTCCAACTATAAGACAAGTCCACATGTCGCTTTATAAAATTTCTACGGCAAATTTCAATCATGCACATTGTTATACCAATAAGAAACTACAGAGTCACAAATACAGAAAAACTGGATTACATTAAAAGTTGGCTTTTCTCATTCTTCCATTAATATAATCTCATTTGCGTATAACTTTCCACAAAACATATTATCACAAAATCGCTCTTTCAATAATGCTGCATTCACTTCACAGCAGGCCAGCTTCCATTCTTTTCAAACTCAGCACAATGCCAGACTGTCCATCACACATTAAGTGCTACTCTCTTGAAATGAAGTAACCTGTCTGACAAACATATCTTATCTCAAATCCAGTCTTAGAAAGAATAAATCGATATTACAGAGGTTGAGAACATTTATCGAATTCCCAACTTATGGTCAAAACTTCCTAAAAATCGTCATAGTAAATAGGACAGCCCATTTTCACACTCTATACGTAGGGAAGCCCACCCCATGAACCATAGACCTTGCCGTTGGTGCGGCGGCTTGCATGCCTCAGCGATACAGTTTCTTTGGTATTAATCAGCGGAACTGTAAGACAAGTGACCTACTGTGTCACGCCTAATTAAATACTTGTAAAAGTGATCGCGTTACCATGGGTGTTTTGAAATGTTTATAGTACGGAAACGGGACATTTCCGGACTTGAGTTCCCGTTCAAAATATTATCTACTCACTTTCCTCGACAAGTCTTACCAGTTTGTAGCGAGAATTTCCAAACATCCTGTATGTGCTAGTGTTAACAGAGAACCAGTGTGTGCATTGGGTCGCAGGTTCGAATCCTGCCTCGGGCATGGGTGTGTGTGATGTCCTTAGGTTAGTTAGGTTTAAGTAGTTCTAAGTTCCAGGGGACTTATGACCTAAGATGTTGAGTCCCATAGTGCTCAGAGCCATTTGAACCATTTTTTGTGTGCATTGGTCGAAATGGGCACCTCTCTTACCTCAAACTGTCAGGATATTTATATGTTGCATAGATATATACCCCCCCCCCCCCCGCCCTTGAACCATGGAGGTTTCTGTGCCTCAAGGATACAGATAGCCGTACCGTAGGTGCAACCACAACGGAGGGGTATCTGTTGAGAGGCCACACGAACGTGTGGTTCCTGAAGAGGGGCAGCAGCCTTTTCAGTAGTTGCAGGAGAAACAGTCTGGATGACTGACTGATCTGGCCTTGTAACACTAACCAAAACGGCCTTGCTGTGCTGGTACTGCGAACGGCTGAAAGCAAGGGGGAACTACGGCCGTAATTTTTCCCGAGGGCATGCAGCTTTACTGTATGATTAAATGATGATGGCGTCCCCTTGGATAAAATATTCAGGAGGTAAAATAGTCCCCCATTCGAATCACTGGGCGGGGACTACTAAGGAGGACTTCGTTATCAGGAGAAAGAAAACTGGAGTTCTACGGATCGGAGCGTGGAATGTCAGATCCCTTAATCGGGCACGTAGGTTAGAAAATTTAAAAAGGGAAATGGATAGGTTAAAGTTGGATATAGTGGGAATTAGTGATGTTCGGTGGCAGGAGGAACAAGACTTTCGGTCAGGTGAATATAGGGTTATAAATACAAAATCAAATAGGGGTAATGCAGGAGTAGGTTTAATAATGAATAAAGCAATAGGAATGCGGGTAAGCTACTACAAACAGGCTAGTGAACGCATTATTGTGGCCAAGATTGACACGAAGCCCACGTGTACAACAGTAGTACAAGTCTATAGGCCTACTAGCTCTGCAGATGACGAAGAAACTGAAGAAATGTATGATGAAATAAAAGAAATTATTCAGATAGTGAAGGGAGACGTAAATTGAATAGTCATGGGTGACTGGAATTCGATAGTAGGAAAAGGAAGAGAAGGAAATGTAGTAGGTGAATATGGATTGGGGTTAAGTAATGAAAGAGCAAGGCGCCTGGTGGAATTTTGCACAGAGCACAACTTAATCACAGAATCATAAAAGAAGGTTGTATACATGGAAGAAGCCTGGAGATACTGACAGGTTTCAGATAGATTATATAATGGTAAGACAGAGATTTAGGAACCAGGTTATAAATTGTAAGACATTCCAGGGGCAGATGTGGACTCTGACCACAATCTATTGGTTATGACCTGTGGATTAAAACTGAAGAAACTGCAAAAATGTGGGAATTTAAGGAGATGGGACCTGGATAAACTGAAAGAACCAGAGGTTGTACAGAGTTTCAGGGAGAGCATAAGGGAACAATTGACAGGAATGGGGGAAAGAAATACAGTAGAAGAAGAATGGGTAGCTCTGAGGGATGAAGTAGTGAAGGCAGCAGAGGGTCAAGTAGGTAAAAAGACGAGGGCTAATAGAAATCCTTGGGTAACAGAAGAAATATTGAATTTAATTGATGAAAGGAGAAAACATAAAAATGCAGTAAATGAAGCAGGCAAAAAGGAATACAAACGTCTCAAAAATGAAATAGACAGGAAGTGCAGAATGGCTAAACAGGCATGGCTTATCTCACTGGGGGTAAGATAGATACTGCCTACAGGAAAATTAAAGAGACCTTGGGAGAAAAGAGAACCACTTGTATGAATATCAAGAGCTCAGATGGAAACCCAGTTCTAAGCAAAGAAGGGAAAGCAGAAAGGTGGAAGGAGTATATAGAGGGTCTATACAAGGGCGATGTACTTGAGGGCAATGTTATAGAAATGGAAGAGGATGTAGATGATGATGAAATGGTAGATATGAGACTGCGTGAAGAGTTTGATAGAGCAATGAAAGACCTAAGTCGAAACAAGGCCCCGGGAGTAGACAACATTCCATTAGAACTACTGACAGCCTTTGGAGAGCCAGTCCTGACAAAACTGTACCATCTCGTGAGCAAGATGTATGAGACAGGCGAAATACCCTCAGACTACAAGAAGAATATAATACACTCCTGGAAATGGAAAAAAGAACACATTGACACCGATGTGTCAGATCCACCATACTTGCTCCGGACACTGCGAGAGGGCTGTACAAGCAATGATCACACGCACGGCACAGCGGACACACCAGGAACCGCGGCGTTGGCCGTCGAATGGCGCTAGCTGCGCAGCATTTGTGCACCGCCGCCGTCAGTGTCAGCCAGTTTGCCGTGGCATACGGAGCTCCATCGCAGTCTTTAACACTGGTAGCATGCCGCGACAGCGTGGACGTGAACCGTATGTGCAGTTGACGGACTTTGAGCGAGGGCGTATAGTGGGCATGCGGGAGGCCGGGTGGACGTACCGCCGAATTGCTCAACACGTGGGGCGTGAGGTCTCCACAGTACATCGATGTTGTCGCCAGTGGTCGGCGGAAGGTGCACGTGCCCGTCGACCTGGGACCGGACCGCAGCGACGCACGGATGCACGCCAAGACCGTAGGATCCTACGCAGTGCCGTAGGGGACCGCACCGCCACTTCCCAGCAAATTAGGGACACTGTTGCTCCTGGGGTATCGGCGAGGACCATTCGCAACCGTCTCCATGAAGCTGGGCTACGGTCCCGCACACCGTTAGGCCGTCTTCCGCTCACGCCCCAACATCGTGCAGCCCGCCTCCAGTGGTGTCGCGACAGGCGTGAATGGAGGGATGAATGGAGACGTGTCGTCTTCAGCGATGAGAGTCGCTTCTGCCTTGGTGCCAATGATGGTCGTATGCGTGTTTGGCGCCGTGCAGGTGTGCGCCACAATCAGGACTGCATACGACCGAGGCACACAGGGCCAACACCCGGCATCATGGTGTGGGGAGCGATCTCCTACACTGGCCGTACACCACTGGTGATCGTCGAGGGGACACTGAATAGTGCACGGTACATCCAAACCGTCATCGAACCCATCGTTCTACCATTCCTAGACCGGCAAGGGAACTTGCTGTTCCAACAGGACAATGCACGTCCGCATGTATCCCGTGCCACCCAACGTGCTCTAGAAGGTGTAAGTCAACTACCCTGGCCAGCAAGATCTCCGGATCTGTCCCCCATTGAGCATGTTTGGGACTGGATGAAGCGTCGTCTCACGCGGTCTGCACGTCCAGCACGAACGCTGGTCCAACTGAGGCGCCAGGTGGAAATGGCATGCCAAGCCGTTCCACAGGACTACATCCAGCATCTCTACGATCGTCTCCATGGGAGAATAGCAGCCTGCATTGCTGCGAAAGGTGGATATACACTGTACTAGTGCTGACATTGTGCATGCTCTGTTGCCTGTGTCTATGTGCCTGTGGTTCTGTCAGTGTGATCATGTGATGTATCTGACCCCAGGAATGTGTCAATAAAGTTTCCCCTTCCTGGGACAATGAATTCACGGTGTTCTTATTTCAATTTCCAGGAGTGTAATTCCAACCGCAAAGAAAGCAGGCGTTGACAGATGTGAAAATTACGGAACTATCAGTTTAATAAGTGACGGATGCAAAACACTAAAACGAATTCTTTACAGACGAATGAGAAAACCGGTAGAAGCCGACCTCGGGGAAGATCAGTTAGGATTTCCGTAGAAATATTGGAACACGTGAGGCAATACTGACCGTACGACGTATCTTAGAAGAAAGATTAAGGAAAGGCAAACCTACGTTCCTAGCATTTGTAGACTTAGAAACAGTTTTTGACAATGTTTATTGGAATACTCTCTTTCAAAAATGTAGACTGGCAATGGCAAGGAAAGCGTTTCTGAAGAAGAGAAGTTTGTTAACATCAAGTATAGATTTAGGTGTCAAGAAGTCGTTTCTGAAAGTATTTGTATGGAGTGTAACCATGTATGGAAGTGAAACATGGACAATAAATGGTTTGGACAAGAAGAGAATAGAAGCTTTCGAAATGTGGTGCTACAGAAGAATGCTGAAGATTAGATGGGTAGATCACATAACTAATGAGGAGGTAATGAATAGGATTGGGGAGAAGATGCACAACTTGACTAGATGAAGGGAACAGTTGGTAGGACATGTTCTCAGGGCATCAAGGGATCACCAATTTAGTATTGGAGGACAGAGTGGAGGGTAAAAATCGTAGAGGGAGACCAAGAGATGAATACACTTAGCAGATTCAGAAGGATGTAGGCTGCAGTACGTACTGGGAGATGAAGAAGCTTGCACAGGATAGAGTAGCATGGAGAGCCGCATCAAACCAGTCTCAGGACTGAAGACCACAACAACTACAACAACAGGTAGGGAAGTTCTGTCGAGCGAGCGGTTGCATTTGATAATTACGCAGCGAGCTATTAGTATACTCTGGCATAATGTGAAAGAAATTTGGTTGGTATACAGTATGGACTGAAGGACTTGCCTTTATTAGGTGATTCAAGCTGCTTTGCTACATCGATAAAATTCGTTTATAAGTTACTCGTGTTGGTTGCCGTACTTGATTCAAATTCTGAAATGTTCACCTCGTCTTCTTTGGTGATAGAGTATTCAGTAATTCTGCTTTAGTGGCACTATCATAGGTAACTACTATCGCTATCATGCACTAAAGGTATGGATTGTCTTGCCTCTTGCGTATTCCCACACGTTGTAAGGTATTCCTTAGTTTCAAGACACATTTTATTTCCTTATTTTCCATTTTTAAATGTTTTCATCACGTCATGTAGCATTCTGCGAGTAAAGCGGCACTGTAGAACACACAGTCAGGAAGAAGATCTAAGTTCCTACGCTGGCTGAAGGAAAACGATAAGGCGTTGCCAATGGAAAATGGTGCAGGGCGCTGTAGCTAGACACGGCAACGTCCGTTACGTCAGCAGCTAGATAGGCAGGAAAAGCACATTTACTCTGGCGCGAAGCGAGTAATCTTTTTTCGCGAGCATTTGCTAATATAAGTCGCTTTTTCCAGTGCAGTTATTAGTACAAGTCTACAGGTCACAAGTAAATTCTTATAACAATATTACAACACCTGAAATATATCACCTTAATAATAAATAAATGATTAATGTTCAAGCTAACGAAAATGTACGAACAGCTACGAAATATCACGGGGTAAGTACGAAGTACAGACTGTGCACCTTAGTCGTCAGTCGTCGATAGGATGCCTTCTAGTCTGCTTCTGTCGTAAGACGATGCTCTCAGGAAATCGTTAGTTTTCAGCTACATTATTATCATTTGTGTTCGTATTAGCATTATATGGTGTTCAGTAAATAAATCCATCTTCTACACGATGTGTCACTAAGGTTGTCCAAGGCCTACTTTTTCCGCATTTGTAGACACAGAAGTTGTATTCGGGTGATAAATACCGTCTCCTGCAACTCTAATGGAAGTCTTATTACTATCAAACGCGTTTCGTTTTATCCTAAACCATCTGCAGTGGTCATATATTTGGTGTTTACGTCATTCTTACCTTTCTTCCATTAATACGTGTTAGATTTTAGCATACAGCACTTTCACTAAAACTAGACATATTTACGTAGTGCTGTGGGCTAAAACCTAACACATATATGTGGAAGAACAGGAAGAATGGTGTAAACAACAGCTGGAGGCGCTGGAGAAGAAAGCGAAATGCGTCTGATCTTACTAAGATTTTCATTATAGTCGCAAAAGACCGTGTTTAACCTATACAACTTCATTACAATGGAACTTAATACTGAACGGACGTTGTAGTGTAATAACAGAATCAGACATTGCAAACTGTAGAACACAAAAAGCTTACTGTTAACTAGTCGTCACCTTTGCTGATGCTGCCAAAGAGAAGACAGAGGGAACACTACGTTCGCACCTGTATACGAACAAAACTGTTGAGCTTGCTTTTTCATTTGTTGTATTATTTATAATTGCAATTTGAATGTAGTAAATGCTACAAAGCGGTTGTGCTAATATCTCTTCCCCGTTACCCACATTTCTGTGAAGATGTGAGCAAGGAACGTAAGTCATAACTGTGTCGCACTGCCAGTAAGGGAATTGCCAATGAAAATATGGGTCATGTGGTCAAGTCACGGCCCTGCATATAATTTTAATCTTCCATGAAGTTTTAATATCAAAATACGTAAACGGTGCCTCACCGAAAATGGATTGGCAAACATTTCAGAAACAGTCGCAGATATCAAAATACGGCGTATATTAAATGCTATTGTCACAGTCTTATCATTGGTGGACGACTACACAACGATGACATAGGTCATGGACACCGTATGAGTAGCTGCTTCGACAGTAGTTACGCCACGTCACCGCCAGACAAAGTGAATCGGCCGCCTGGGGTACTTTGAACGTGGCTGTAACACTGATCGCAGAGAGGGATTAAGTCAGTTTATTTAGGTAATCACGTGAGAAGATGATCACCAGGGACGTTACGTCAGTGTTTCCTCGCAGCCACAGACGCTGAAACCTGAATACGACATTGGTCCGCTTCAATGGACTTTGCGAAGTTCTTCGTCTTGCCTTATTACACTACCTTAGGGCTTTGTCACCAGGCCGCGTCTGCAACAGACAGACGCGGACAAGTTTCCCTTCGACATCTGTGCTACCGTCGCCTAGATCGTGTGGGACACTCTCAATCTATTAATGGTATTATCAAGTGGCACTGGTTGCATCCTGTGATGGAGGCAGTGCGCCGGCCGCTGCGCAGAGCGGTTCTAGGCGCTTCAGTCTAGATCCGGGTGACCGCTAAGGTCGCAGGTTCGAATCCTGTTTCGGGCATGGATGTGTATCATGTCCTTAGGTTAATTAGGTTTCAGTAGTTCTAAGTTCTAGGGGACTGATGACCTCAGATGTTAAGTCGCATAGTGCTCAGAGCCATTTTTAAGAGTCAGTCCATCTGGAACTTCAGGTGTCAGTTTCTTTTATTTCGTTTACTTTCTTGTGGACTTTAATTTTTTCTGCATGATGATGCGGTGGTTTAGCTGTATTTGTACTATCATCCAGAGAGCACGGTGCCATCCCGAAGTCGGTAACGCGAATCGATACCACGGATATTAGGGAGGGCTCGCTGCAATCCATAACGACATGTAGGAGTCGCTCCTGGAGACTACGACTCCTATCTCAGCCAAGCAACGCCCTCACCCTGAAGTCAATATAGGGCCGAGCTAGCAATAGCTGAGCCCATATCGTGACTTCAACTACAGCAGTCATCATGATCACGTAGTACCAACGAGCTGTTAAAGATTCATTTGCTCTCTTAATATTGTAAATTTCGAAAGTTGTACTTCAAGACGACAGTATGGTAATTAGTGCATCAGGTGTTGCTTTGCCAAACAGTGACAGTTGTAAATTACACAGTACTCCTATGATAAAGGTTTTGTATCCCGCCTGGAAGGCGGCGCGTGGGTCTGCTCCTGAAAACTGAAAGGCTGGTCGAATGAAGGAAGCGAGTAGGAGCAGGTGAGGTAAAACACGTCAGTACTGCAAGTAAGTAAAAGTGGTTTACTGGTGCATGAATATATCCAGAGGCATACATAACTTTGTATGTAGCTGCGAAGCCTTAGACCCGTCGTAAGTAGAGCATAGTGTCTAAATGAAGCGAAGTGTCCCGGCCGTCTGCTCTTGATCAAATGGGTAGAATCTGCAGCGGCGTTCGTAGAGCTGAACAGCGCCGGCTAGGGGGCGCTGTCGTCAGTGTCGGATGTAGTGCCAACCTACGAACTTGAACCTACGCCGTGGCATCGTAGCTATCGATACCAGAAAAGGAATGTGTCAAAGTTAGGTAAATCCTTTATTCATTAATGTAATAAAGTAAACTTGTATTTAATCGTAGTTAGAAATGAACCATCTCGCAGAGCACTTAAAGAATACACTGCTGTGGCTGGTTGATTGTAGTTTCATTTGGTCACAACAGGATTAATGTTGACTGTCATTAATTATTGTAGCTTCAAACGTGCTTATTTGTTTGTCTCGCCATTGTAGTAAGGTAAAACAGGACAACGACTTAGCTCAGCAATTCTGCAAGCGGCTGCAGAATGTTATTGACAGAACTGGGTTCTTTCAGCTAGCAGCTGACAGCCTCTTTCTTTATTTTTTACAAGTGAGTCATCCTTCCCTTATTGCGCATCATTACATTATCAATTACGAGAAAAAATAGAGGAATAAAAAGAAATAAAAACATTAAATAGTTTGATCTCTGATACAGACTGCACTCAAAGTCAAATCTTCCTTTGAAAACTCATTATCCTCGTAGTTCAAATATTTTTTGAAGATGCGTTTGCCATGATGATTTAACTTAGTGTAGACTCTAGGACACGGAAATACTTTCTTAAAACCTACTTTGAAGTTATGCGATGTAGTAAAGCTATTTTGCTATTTGAAACTCCATTCAGCAACTTGACCTATCAAGTAAGCAACAATAATTATAATTTCCTTAATATCAGTCCAACATAAGGGAAATACTCTGTGAAGTGGTTTTAAAATAAGAGCTTGCTGTATACTGCTAGCTAGATCATATGTAAATAACTTAATTAAAACTAATTCATCATTTTCAGCTATCTCTATTTTTCCCCACAGGTTTCCGCTGTAATGTAATGAACCGGCCTTCACACGAATGCTACGCGTCAGGACGAGGGAGATAAATAGTGCTGGAGAGAGCTGATTTACGCCGCGGCACACAGTGAAACAGTGGTAGCATTACCAAGTGTTTAATTCCTGCGGCGATGTACACCGCGACGGCCGTCGTCCAGGCCACTCTGTGCGGGTACCAGCGAGGCCGGTTGCAGAATGCGCCGCTACCTGCACGCCGTCTCCTCTGCGGGCTCACTACTATGCCTGCTAGGTTCCCCCTCTATCGATTCTACAGATACCTCATCAGTTATCGCCACATCACTAGCACTACATACAGTTCTTCATATTCTTTCAAAATGGCTCACTCTTTCATGTCCACTGACGAAAAACAATCGGAACACCAAAAAATAATTAATGTAGAGTAATGAAATTTTGGGATGACGGTTGACTAAGTAATATAGTTGAGTTATTAACATCGAATGATCACAGGGTAATGTAAGTGCGAGATTAGCCATTGGAAATGGGCATCTCTGGTGCATTAATAACCGGTGTAACTGCCAGAGTGTTGAATGCAAGCATACAAACGCCCATTCATTGTGTTGCACAGCTGTCGAATGTCAGATTGTGGGATGGAGTTCCATGCCTGTTGCATTAGGTCGGACTATAAAGGGACGCTCAATACGTTGAAACTGCTCTCCGTAAATCTCCTCATACGTGCTCGATTGGAGAGAGATATGATGAATGTGGGCTAACGTTATGCGTTTGAAAAACACCCCCTGGAATGCTGTTCCTGAACGGCAGCTCAAGTGGTCGAATCACCAGATTAACGCACAAATCAGCAGTCAAGAGTCCGTGGGAGCGAGAATGTTCTTGCTGTCATACGACATAACAACCCAGAAATAACTTCAAGTATAGATCCAGTGTGTCCAGCAAGCAGACAGGTCGGCTGCAGGCCCTTAGTTGGCATCCTCCCGCTCCAGTCTGGAACCGCGCGACCGCTACGGTCGCAGGTTCGAATCCTGCCTCGGGCATGGATATGTGTGTTGTCCTTAGGTTAGTGAGGTTTAAGTAGTTCTAAGTTCTAGGGGACTTATGACCTAAGCAGTTGAGTCCCACAGTGCTCAGAGCCATTTGAACCATTTCTTTGGCATCCTCCTAACGTAAACTTGGCCATCACTGGCACGGGGGCAAAACAAGCTTTTATTAGGAAACAAAACAGATCTCCACACAGCCTTCCAATGAGCTATCACTTTGAATCAGTGCAGTCTAAAATGGCTGTGGTGTTTGATCAGTGGAATGCGCGCTACGGCGTCTGACTTGGAACTGTCCTTTAGCTGATTTGAAACAGTTCGTTGTGTCATTGTGGTGCCAACAGTTGATCAAATTGCTGCTGCAATTGTAGTACGATACGTCAGAGCCGTAAGCCTAAGTAGTAGTAGTGCACGTGGCCGTCAGGACTACGATGTTCTTACGACCGTACATTCTCGTCACCACCGCTGCCAGCATTCATGTACAGTGGCTACATTCCTGCCACGTCATTCTGCGATATCGCAGAAGAAACATCCAGTTTCTCGTACCCCTATTCCACGACCTTCTTCAAACTAACATAAATTCACGTCGTCCAATCTAAAAGATAACTAACGCTCATGACCGTTACAGTGCGTATTTAAATCAAACTTGACTTACGTCTTCAGATGGTGTACTAGCGCCATTCGTATGCGACTGACGCGAAAATGAAATAGTCATCATCTTTCAGAGGTAGAAATACGCCTACCAATTTTCATTTTTGTTGTTCACCTCTTTTTTGCAGTTGTTCTTTTTTCCGTCAGTGTATTTTAAAATCTGTCTATCTGCTCACACTCCAGATCCTACACGCTCGAAGAATATTAATTCCAAACAGGTGGAACGACCCATAATATAGATCATATATCAAATTTCTTGCACACAGGCAACAATTTATTGTATTGAAATGTTAACATTTGGCACAATATTTCGATCGGGCTCCAATGTAACTAGAAATCTTCCCTGCACGTAATCTGAAGCCCAAGGTCTCTGAGAATTCCGTAAATTCCAAAGAATAAATGTTCCGCTCAGTTCTCGTAACCATCCACCACAGGAAACATGATTTGCACTCCAACCAATGATCGCGCAACTAACTTCAAATTACAAAAAATTACGGGTAGAATGGATTCAGTGCGCTTAAATGTATTTTCAAATAAATGTTACACACCATGCGCCTTATTTTCCCCTTCTCTCTTTAAATATTCACATAATTCAAGCATTACCTGTAATGAAGATATGGTCTGGCACACCAGAAAATTATTACATCAGCCGTTCAGTTATTAAAGTGCAAAACTGACTATACAGTGTTTAATTTCATATTCTGTTCATACTAGCTGTAACATCCCGAATAGTGTTGCCCGGCTGTCGCCCCACACGCTGTTCCGGTCGAGTACAATGCTACTGGAAACCGGATGGCGGTGCCAATATTCCTTCTAATACATTTTTATAACTAATTAGCACAGGATAAATCCAGATATTTGTGATTTCGCCAGGCCACTGAGCAATATATTTAATAAACTTCCCTATCACTATCATTAATAAATAACATTCTAAATCTTAACATGCCCAGTTTTGAAAAGTTGTGACCTATTATAGACAAAGTTGCAACCCATGCAATTTATCTAAGAAAGGAATCTGACTACAATACAATGTATAAATGTTGGTAGTAGATCACATTTACTTCAAGTACGCAGTGGTAAATAGCACGCATGGCATATAGAAACTGAAGTTAAGTGAACATGCAAAATCGTCTCTAATAATTCAGCAATAATAAACGTCTTGTAGGAACGCCACTTATAATCAGTACAGCGCATTGAGGATGCGAATCCCGATCTGTGATTATAACAATCAAATACGACACGTAGAAGATATTGTAAGTAAATAATATTTCGATATCAGTTTGGTCTAAGATGTTGCTATTACATTACTACATCAACCGCTGATGTGAATTACGACATTCGTTCATGAAAAATAGTGGCACATTTTGTCTTCTATCTTTTGTCAGATCTTCTCCAATGGCCTTCTTTCTTGCAGCAGCTTAGCGTGTCAACAGCATTGTAATTAATCCTCAGCAGTCAGATAAGGATAATAGTAATCTCTGCTTATGTTTCATTTAAAGAGCTCTGTTCTCAACACTTATATTTAATAAAAATAAGGTTTCTGTATTTCAGCATAATAGGAGCTGCAAGGAGACCAGTTTGTGACGCGACGATTTGCGTGTCAACCAAGCACCTTTAAGTGTAGATTTGCACGTCACAGAAAAGACGAATTCCTGTAATCTAATTTTACTACGAAATCGGATCTGTGTTAGTCATTGTAATGCAACGTTACTTGTTGCATTGTATTTAATACAGTCACGGTCCGCAGTCACCAAACTTATCTGCTCGCCAACAACTATCCGGAGCCTGACAACCAGCAAAGCAGGTACCAAAATTAATTGTAACACATCATACGCGCTACAAGTGATAATACATCGATATTACTTGGTTCAATTTTTAATTTTTAATTCGCGTTCATTACCTGCGGTGGTCACTGCGACTCATCACGCCTTCCGAACAAGTAATATTCGGCCGAATGCTACAACAGCAATTTTCTCAATTTTAGCTTTACTTTTCTTTCATAGGGTGAGTTACAAGATGCACTTTTGTTGAACCAAATACAGTGTCTCTGAAAGTGGCACCTGCGCCACGACTTACCTTTCTTACACAAAAATGTATGCAAAATGCAGAATACATAATATTCAGAATAGTGGAAGCTGTCTTTGAAGAGAAATATTACATCAAAATAGTGGACTGTATCTATTAATACGGAAGAAGTTTGCGTACGACATTCTGCGACTATATAATGGCTGCTAAGTAATTGTCGCGCTAATGCATTTAAATAATAAATAAATTAAAAAGGAAACAGAAATAAGTGACAATATTTAGACATCAATTAATATAATTGAAGTAAAAAATATAATGAACGTAGATACACCTGTCCTCTTAGTGCACAGACGACACGTGGGAGGCAAATAGCTCCCACTACACAACAAAGTCCCCACACAAATGACATATCATTTAATACAATAAAGTGATGGGAAGAATGACTTAATGTATTGGAATTCTCTTACGATTAATAAATTATAGATTCTGTCTATAGACTCGTAGCTACTGACACCACAAGGAAAAAATACACTACTGGCCATTAAGATTGCTAGACCACGAAGATGAAGGAGGAGAAATGCGTACCATCACGTTTCCGACTTTGATAAAAGCCGGATTGTAGCCTATTGCGATTGCGGTTTAGCGTATCGCGTCACTGCTGCTCGCGTTGGTCGAGTTTCAATGACTGTTAGCAGAATATAGAATCGGTAGGTTCAGGAGGGTAATACGGAACGCCGTGGGGATCCCAACGGCCTCGTATCACTAGCAGTCGAGATGACAGGCATCTTATCCACATGGCTGTAACGGATCGTGCAGCCACGTCTCGATCCAACAGTCAACAGATGGGGACGTTTGCAAGACAACAACCACCGGCACGAACACTTCGACGACGTTTTCAGTAGCATGGACTACCAGCTCGGAGACCATGGCTGCGGTTACCCTTGACGCTGCATCACAGACAGGAGCGCCTGCGATGGTGTACTCAACGACGAACCTGGGTGCACGAATGGCACAACGTAATTTTTTCAGATGAACCCAGGTTCTGTTTACAGTATCATGATGGTCGCATCCGTGTTTGGCGACATCGCGGTGAACGCACATTGGAAGCGTGTGTTCGTCATCGCCATACTGGCGTATCACCCGGCGTGATGGTATGGGGTGCCTTTGGTTACACGTCTCGGTCACCTCTTGTTCGCATTGATGGCACTTTGAACAGTAGACGTCACAATTAAGATGTGTTACGACCCGTGGCTCTACCCTTCAATCGATCCCTGCGAAACCCTACATTTCAGCAGGATAATGGACGATCGCATGTTGCAGGTCCTGTAGGCGCCTTTCTGGATACAGAAAATGTTCGACTGCTGCCCTGGCCAGGACATTCTCGAGATCTCTCACCAACTGAAAATTTCTGGTCAAAGGTGGCCGAGCAAGTGGCTCGACACAATACGCCAGTCACTACTCTTGATGAACTGTGGTATCGTGTTGAAGCTGCATTTGCAGGTGTACCTGTACACGCCATCCAAACTCTGTTTGATTCAATGCCCAGGCGTATCAAGGCCGCTATTACGGCCAGATATGGTTGTTCTGGATACTGATTTCTGCGGATCTATGCACCAATGAATACCCGTTTATCATCTGCATTACTTCTTGGTGTAGCAATTTTAATGGCTAGTAGTGTAAGTTGGTAACGGTACTTGGAAAGCAAATCCACTCGCGCTGTGCCGGCCGCGGTGGTCTAGCGGTTCTAGGCGCGCAGTCCGGAACCGCGCGACTGCTACGGTCGCAGGTTCGAATCCTGCCTCGGGCATGGATGTGTGTGATGTCCTTAGGTTCGTTAGGTTTAAGTAGTTCTAAGTTCTAGGGGACTGATGACCTCAGATGTTAAGTCCCATGGTGCTCAGAGCCATTTGAACCATTTGAAGACAGTAGGAAAGGCACAGTGTATGAAAAAATGAAATGATTGTATGGCATTTATTGGCCGGGTCGTATTGCAAGTCTCTTTAGTTGACGCCACTTCGACTATTTTCATGTCAATGATGATGAAAGGCACACTACACCCAGTCCCCTGCCGGAAATCGAACCCGGGCCTCCAAGCGTGTTAGGCGGTTACGTTACCGCTGCGGTACGGGGGCGGATACAGTGTATTAAAATCTGTGCTCTTGTCTGCACGCAGCCTGGATAGCTATGCATATGATGGTGAAATACGTTTGAAGCGTCGAACATATAATAACACAGACATTAATAACTAGTTTCAGGCACCAAGAGTTTTCCTGAGAGAGTTGTTGCAGGATAACATCGCCATCACGAATAATTGGAATTATATGAAAGAGAAAGAAGAGGCACCATGCGGAATCCGCAGCTGTGATACATTATAAGTAAATTGGAGCTGCCGGAGGGGAGAAAGGAAAGGGAAGTGATTACTGATGTTAGCTGATAAGGGACATTACGCGGAATCAGAGGCGACGATTGAAAATGTGTACCAGACCGGGATTCGAAACCGGGATCTCCTGCTTGCTAGACAGGTGCGTTAGCAATGGCACCATCCGGGCCACAGGGTTATCACAAACTGAGCGGACTGTTGTGGGCTGGCAGGAGAGCCAACCCGTATAAATAGAGGAAGCCGAAAGGCACGCGTTTTAGCTCACGCAGGCTGGCGTGAGGTCTGGAACAGGACAAGGAAATTAGACTTCAGAAAAAACGGACCTAGATGGTGGAATACTTAACTTTAATCCATTAAAGGTGAACGTCGGTCTGACGGTACATGATTAACAAGATCAATAGCAACTGATAATGGCGCCTTGCTAGGTCGTAGCAAATGACGTAGCTGAAGGCTATGCTAACTGTCGTCTCGGCAAATGAGCGTATTTTGTCAGTGAACCATCGCTAGCAAAGTCGGCTGTACAACTGTGGCGAGTGCTAGGAAGTCTCTCTAGACCTGCCGTGTGGCGGCGCTCGGTCTGCAATCACTGATAGTGGCGACACGCGGGTCCGACGTATACTAACGGACCGCGGCCGATTTAAAGGCTCCCACCTAGCAAGTGTGGTGTCTGGCGGTGACACCACACGGACCACCTTGGCAGGTCTCATGGCCAACCCACATTCCCACCGAGCGCAACCTATCCGCAGTCCCTGTCCATTTCGACCATGTTCCTATTCTGAGATTCCCACAGGAGATCCGACGTACACTTGTGCATCCGCACTGAAGAAGATGGCTCCATTGCCCAATTATATGAATGCGTACACTGAAGAACAGGGATCCGTTGCTCTTTCAGGCGAATCAGTTACATGAATGCATTGTGTCTATTCTATCGAACATGTCTAAAAGAATAGGCACCACGCATTCGTACAATTGATTCGCTTGGATGGGAAATGGATCCACCTTCTACAGTGCGGATGCACAAGTACATCCGGCCTCCTGCGGGAGTCTCAGAGTACCGAGCATGGAAGAAATGGACAGGGAATGCGTATAGGAGGGACTCGGGGGGAATGTGGGTCGCCCTTCAGACGTGCGGAGATAGTCTGCACAGTTATGATAATACTGTGTCCCGGATGGCGCCACGGTTAATGCACCTGCCTAGTAATCCCGAGATCCCGGGTTCGAATCCTGGCCTGGTAAAAATTCTCATTCGTCGCTGATGATTCCGCATAATGTTCCGATGCAGCTGACTTTAGTAATCCCTTTTCTTTCCTTTCTTCCCACTCCACCTTCAATTTACATGCAATAATTGGAGGTATGAAGGTTTGTATAAGATTTTTCAGGTGAAGAGATAAGAGTTCTTTAAATTTCTGTAGGGTATGGAGAGATCCTGATACTTTGTTATACGTTGCTGATAGGTGACCAGACATTCTAGATTTTCAGCTATTGCTACTTCTAGATTCTTTGCTGAGGGTGAGAAGTTCATATTTTCTCAATTTAGCATTAAAAATAAAAGAGATTCCCAATATTTTGGGTTCACGATCCTTGAATGACCAACCAGTAGCACTTGGATTTTGGATGGGTTGAACTTGAACCCTTTCAAAAAATGGTTCAAATGGCTCTGAGCACTATGGGACTCAACTGCTGTGGTCATCAGTCCCCTAGAACTTAGAACTACTTAAACCTAACTAACCTAAGGACATCACACACATCCATGCCCGAGGTAGGATTCGAACCTGCGACCGTAGCAGTCGCACAGTTCCGGACTGCGCGCCTAGAACCGCGAGACCACCGCGGCCGGCTTTAACCCTTTATTGTGTGTCCATTTTGTTAGTGTACGTAGGTCTGTATTGAGATTCTCGATAGCCCTCTTTGGGGTTATACAACAACGGGTTATCAGCGTACATGTGGTATTTGCAGTAGTACAAAAGTGATGACACAACATTCGCATAAAATGAAAAGAATAGAGGACCGAATACCGATCACTGGGGCATGCCTGATACTATCTACCTCCATTTTGACTTTCTGGACATGACGAATTGCTGGAGAGACATTAAATATGAGGGAAACTGTTGCACTGCATTTGGCGAGAAGTTTCGACTGCTAAATTTGGCCAGAAAAATGTCGAATTCGATAGTGTCAAAGCCTTTGCTGAAATCTAATATAAATTCCACGAGAGTTCGGACATATGAGTCGAAAAGTATAGTATTCGGTCCTCGGTTTCATGGCAAATTATACAATGAAGTCTTCCTTTTTGAGGCGACAGCATTCCAAAGAGCGAGTTCGACGAAACTCTGCTACAGAAAAGACGTATCAACACAATGTGGTTGCACGCTTCATTGCAAACGCCAACGTAGGTACGGGTTAACTTCGTAGAGCCAACAGAATAAGCATGATAAGAGTTCTGCGGACACAACAGCAATGGAATTTCCGCCCAAACAAAGCGGTACTGCAGCACCGGTTGCATGACGATGGGTTTCAGCAGCGTGTTCCCTTTTGCAGGAAAATTGGAATGGCTATATTCAGAAGAATTTTCTCTTCGCCGAAAAATATTCATGGTATTTGCATTGATGGTGACGTTCAGTCTGCGCTAGATGCGACATAGGGAGCATCTGTGACAATAGAGCGTAACGGTCTTTTACGGTCTAAATACTACGTAATACTCTGTTACAGGTTCAGTGAAAGACTGCAAGGATCGTCATTTCTTCGAAGTGATCTTGCTGTTATGAATGTAAGGGATACCGTAACGCGCTGCAGTGTAAGAGGGGTAGCCACAAAGATTTAATTGTCACCTATAAAAATAATGTTACTTAATTAATATTTTGATTGTTGGCAAGATAATATCTTCATTGATGGCACATGTTGGAATTTCCAATTTAGCAGTTGAGTATGCCATTATTGCAGCTTCTCTAGCTGCTCGCATAGACAAGACTGCTGGTATTACCCGCCGAACAAAATGTTAGTTACCTAGTTTTATTTGTTCTAGGTGAAGTGTCGAAATTTAGCACGAATTTCAATGTGAGATGCTTTAAATAGTTTTCACAACGAAACTCTATCTCGAAAGCTGTCAGAGAATCCAACAGATTCTGGTCGTGCTTGAAGTACACTAATGGCATGACACAATCAATACCTTCACTACATGATAGCTAAGGTAAGTGTTCCAGTGGACGGAGTTACTAAATACGGTTCTCCTAAATTTCTTCGACAAAGATAACGAAATAAGTTTTCCAGAATTCGAATTAAGAACTGTTGTCAACATGAGTAACTTAGAAGCTGATTTCCTCGATGTATCAAAGCAGTTAAAATCACTTAATAAAAGTAAGTCCTTGGGTCCAGATTGAATACTAGCTAGATTCCGTTCCTATACAAGTATGATAGCTCCGTACATATACAACAGCTCGCTTGATAAAAGAGACATACCAATAGACTGTAAAATGATACAGCTCACATGAAGTGAGAGTAATCCGACAGGTTACATCAAGTCGATTTGCAGTAGGATTTTGGAACATATTCTGTGTTCGAACGTAATGAATTACATCAAGTATAAAGATCTGTTGACATAGTTATATGAATATGGTCTGTGTGCATCCGAACAGAAGAAAAAGGTCAATGGCCGGTTAGTCTTAACTGTATGAAGATGGTAACTGTTCTTTCGAACATGTTCGAAAGAACAGATACCATCTTCATATAATTAAGGTTAACTGGACATTGACCTTTTTCTTCTGTTCAGATTCACACGTATTGCCCGAACTCTTACTCGGGAAGATTGTCTGCCGCGGGTTGGTTCAAATGGCTCTGAGCACTAAGGGACTTAACATCTGCGGTCATCAGTCCCCTAGAACTTAGAACTACTTAAACCTAACTAACCTAAGGACATCACACACATCCATGCCCGAGGCAGGATTCGAACCTGTGACCGTAGCAGTCCCGCGGTTCCGGACTGAGCGCCTAGAACCGCTAGACCACCGCGGCCGGCCTCTGCCGCGGGTAGTGAGTGCAATGGACAGGGGCACTACCAATGTACTCGTAGTCTGTGGACATTAAGTCGGGAATGTGCCCTCACGCGGAGCGGGAAAGGGATAAGTCCCTGGAGTCGCTATATCCTCTGCGCCCCCGGTGGCTCAGATGGCTAGAGAGTCTGCCATGTAAGCAGGATATCCCAGGTTCGAGTACCGGGCACACATTTTCAACTGTCGACGTTTATATATATATATGAACGCCTGTTGGCAGCGTAGGGTATTGATTTAATTATTATTTCACTGTTGACATACAGTCAGAACTGATTCAGAAAATATAGTTCTTGTGAAACATAACTAGAGTTTTACTCCCACGAAGTAATGAGTGCTATCGACACGAAATCTCAAACTTATACCATATTTCTAGCTTTCCAAAAGGCTTTCGATACCGTTCCTCACATCTGCTTGTATTCAGATTGCGTGCCTTGGAGTATCGTCGCAGTTTATTATTTCCTGTCAGAAAGGCCGCAGTTCACAGGAACTGACGGAAAGTCATCAAGTAAGACAGAAGTATTATCTGGTGTTCCCAAGGAAGTGTTAAAGGCCTTCTGCTGTTCCTAAACAATCTAAGCGATTTAGGAAACATAATATTTGTATAGTACCAAAAGTGGCAGTTGGCCCTAAACACTGAAATGTGTGAAGTCTTTCACATAAGTACTAAAACGCGTCCTTAAATTTCGTTTACACGGTGAATCACACAAATCTAAACGCTGTGACTGCCACGTGGGGTAGCCGCGCAGTTTCGGGCGTCTTGCCATGCTTCGCGCGGAGTTTCGAGTCCTCCCTCAGGCGTGGGTGTCTGCGTTGTGCTTAGCGTAAGTTATTTTAAGTTAGATTAAGTAGTGTGTAAGCCTAGGGACCGTTGACCTCAGCAGTTTGGCCCCATTGGAACTTACCACACATTTCCATTTTTCTAAAGGCTGTGAGTTCAACTCAGTACCTTACCTAGGAATTACGATTACCAACAGCTTAAATTGGAACGAGCACGTACATAATTAGTGGGGAAGACAAACCAAAAACTTCCTTTCATTGGCATAACGAAGGAGATGCCACAGGTCCTCTAAACATACTGCTTATACCACACTTGTCTGTCCTCTTATGGAGTATTTCTGTGCGGTAAGGGATCCTTACCAGATTGTGTTGACGGAGGACATCGAAAAAGTCTAAGCAAAGATAGCTTGCTTGTTATTATCGCGAAACAGGGGAGACAGTGCACAGCCACGATACGTGGCAGTCATCAAAACACAGGCATTTTTCGTTGCGGCAGAATCTTCCCTTGAAATTTCATCTCCAACATTCTTTCCGAATCTGAGAATATTCCACCAACATAGGGAGAAATGATGATGATAGTAAAATGAAAGAAACTGGAGATGATGAAAGTGCTTACCCTCCCGCATGTTGTTAGAGAGTGGAATGGCAAGGAAATAATGTGAAAGCGGTTCGAAGAACCCTTTGCCAGACACTTAAGTGGGAATTTCCGAGTAGTCATGCACATGAAGATTATTACTAAAACATAGTAACCACCTCTCGTACAGCCTCATTTTGCCACAACGGTGCAGCAGAATCTCGTGAGAGTGCTCCTCGTTCGCTACATGTGTTTCTGGAGAAACGTGTCTCTATCGATGTGAATAACGTTTATGACATTTAATGAAACGACTTAATTGCAAATGTTTCCACCATATCGTAGTTTTTACTATGTCGTGTTGTTACACGGCCGGCCGAAGTGGCCGTGCGGTTAAAGGCGCTGCAGTCTGGAACCGCAAGACCGCTACGGTCGCAGGTTCGAGTCCTGCCTCGGGCATGGATGTGTGTGATGTCCTTAGGTTAGTTAGGTTTAAGTAGTTCTAAGTTCTAGGGGACTAATGACCTCAGCAGTTGAGTCCCATAGTGCTCAGAGCCATTTGAACCATCTTTTGTTGTTACACTGTCGTTCGTATACTCGCACTAATACACAGAATAGTTAACGTATTGGAAGCAGATGTCTTCAAACACGTTGCAATCTAAATAAAACGCACCCTTGCTATCGGAACTGCTCTCTCGTTGTTGTTCAACCGTCAGTTGAGCGACTAGCATTGAGCTACATCATAAAACGTACTCTTCTCGGTATTATCTCAACGTTGTTTTGCTAGCATGTTATTGTACAAGTAAAAAGGACTGATTTTATTACCTAGAGCTATATGTAGCCATTCGCTGTTCAATGACAGTAACGAACGAAAATGACTTATATTTACAAGTTAATTGCGTTGTAGAATTTGTACATGACACCTTTTTACATTTCCCTTTGCATTTTAAATATTTGCCCAGATAAAAAGATGTGTTTCATTGAACGTCCTATGTTGTAGGCATATGGGCATGGTGATCTAGATGATAGAGCACTAGAGACCATGGTGATCTAGATGATAGAGCACTAGAGACCATTCCTGGGCGTTTCCTGTTCAATTCTGAAAGGGGCGATGGAATTTCCTCATTCCAGTGCCTCCGAGACGGCCGCTGTTCCGCTTATCCTGTTATCGAATGAGTATCTGGAACTTTCCCGGAAAAGGCTGCTTAGGATCAGCATCTGCTTGCTTCCTTATACTGCCGCAACGAAGATAGGCTGTAGTCTACCGAGTAAAGCCGATAGCAAGGTTACGGGCTTGTGCCATAGACTGTACTTCCACTTACACACACACACACACACACACACACACACACGTTTTACGAACAGATACGAAGTGGCTGGGGAGCATTTAGAGGCATCCACTCTCCGATGTTTGCAATATCTCAATTTGTCCACTTTATATAGGTCTTACAGTGTAGGCGTTCAAAGGAAGTGAAACATAAGTTATAGCCAGCCATATTAAAGAAATTCTATAGCAGTCAACAGATGCAGATTTGTTATTGGAATGGCTCGATGGCAGGTAACATTGGAGTTACTTTTGTTTAATGTTTTGGAGTTATTGGTTTAAAGTGTTTGAATTTATTACAGCAAATCTGGCGTAAACCCGTAGTTTGGCTTCAAATTATCCGAATGCCATTTGAGGCGATATAGGCTTGCACCTTCATCAAATATGACACACGCTTCACTCAGCTAGCAATACACGGCAACGTGTAATTGGAACCGAATTTTTGCTTTCATACAAGCAGACATGTCAGAGGTGACACATTACATCCTAGGAACGCTCCCGTGTCAGTCGACGTTCGAATTTCAGACCGTTGAATTTTTAGTAATTCGCGGTATCATACTTTGTTGTAATAGGTGAAAGCTAGCCAAGGTCACAGTGAGATTCTCAGAAACACAAACGAGTGTTTCTACTGCGGATGGCAGCCCACTACTAAAGTGTGCGTCTGTCTTCAGTGGAAACATGAAAGAAGAAAGTGTGAGCGTACCTTATTCATATGCCATGCGTGCCTTAGCTCTCGCTGCACGCTTCTACAGCGTTACATTAATTGTTCTCTTCAGGTTCTTGTCTGCACTCTGTCGTCGCCACTCGATTCCGAAAGTAATATATACCAGATGTCATTAGATTCCATCACTCTAAGTTTTTTTGTCATGCACGAAGTCCATGGGCTAAAAGACCAATGAAAATCTTTTATTCTGGCATCCAGCGCAAACACACTTGGCACCTCCTACCCGCTTAGTGTCCGAAATACGAAGTCGTCCCTAAACTGCCATTATAACCAGTACCTGAACTCTGCGACTAGCAGCAGTCTAGCGATTTTCTCTTGCCACTCTTCACAGCAGGCAAGTCATACCTTAAGATTGTAGCAATTTTGAGATGAAGAATACTACCACTTTTTATTACAAAAATTAAAAAAGGAAATTGTTATGTCAAATTCGTTAATTGACAGGTGAATGACAAAAAACTATTTAAGCAAATAAAGCATGTAATGACGAGCTGCAGCTACAAGTACTTTTGTTCAGAAGATTTTTTAAACTAACGTTAAATCTGAAACTTTTTGTTTCTCACATTTCAGTAAGTAAGATCTGTTTATTTTACCATTTTAAGATTGCACAGTTTGGTTCAGTATGAATAGCTGTCTTTATTCAGTTACCTTGACAATTTTTGTATGGAACCAGAGTCAACAGTATTTAGCTAAAAGGGTCGGTTTGTTTTCACCTGAAGCTACAAAACTGTGAATACAGGATGAGTCGATTCCAACAAAATGTTAAAAGGAAAATGAAAACCCTGTTACGTATTTTTCTCTCCCCAAAGCGCAGAGGAGCGAAATGTATGTACGCGCTCCTTTACTTGAAGGGAAAATGGCGTAATTTGGCTAAAGGCTTATTGCAGCCTTGTGTGTATTGCGTGTGTATTAAACTGGGGACCTAGAAAAGACGGAGAAACTTCATCCCACTGTAGCCATCAGTGGTTCACAACCCCACAACAGGCCACGCATCCCACCGCCTCCCCACACCGAACAAAGGACTACTGTGCGGTTCGGCCCCCAGTGGACCCCCTACCCCTCGCCGGGAACGTCTCATACCAGACGAGTGTAACTCCAGATATTTGCGTGGTAGAGTAATTATGGTGTACGCGTACGTGGAGACAGTGCTTGCGCAGCAATCGCCGACATAGTGTAACGGAAGCGGAATAAGGGTAGGTGGAAAACCGCCTTAAAACCCATCCACAGGCTGGCCTGCGCACAGGACCTCGACACTAATCTGCCGGATGGATTTATGCCGGTTCCCGGCTCGGGAAGCAGCCCGTTAGACCGCGCGGCTAGCTGGGTGGACGCTATTGGAGCATTCCGCGACTTTTTTCTGAATTGCGAAAGTCGTGACTCCCCTGCTCACCTGAGGCTTTTCATCTTTATCACGACGACTATGTTCGCATCGTTAATTAATTCCCCAATTCATAATTATGACGGATTTACCGAATGGTTAAAACTAAAGTGCAGCTCCTGATAATGGTCCAGTGAACTTGGTAGATATTCTAAAGTATTAATGGGGAACTGATTTACGTTTCAAATAGCTAGTTACAGTTTTGGTCTCCTGGTGCTGTACACTGTTCGCATGATGGCATGTCATCCACGCTGTCATTTGACAAGCCATAACGTGAGTAAACAGCATAGCTCATTTGAACAAATTGCGTAGGATACGTTTAGTAATAAAATCAATACTATGGCTTTGTGACTTGTTTGACCTTCTTTGCCCACATATTTTTCCTAGACCATTAGATATGCAAACATTTATTTAGGTCTTCCCTGCGTTCTCCGTGCCAGATTTGCACCTGGTACCCAAAATTGAAACTAATGTTTTTCCAACGTAAATCGGTTCCACATTAACACATTAGAATTACTATAAAATTTCGCTGCCAAATTACAATTACAGCCCACACTGGACGGCTGTGAATAGCTGCACTTTAATTATAACCACCTTTGTTACAATTCTCCCATGGTTAAGCCACATATTGACTTTTCCTTAAAATATCTGGTTCAAATATGATTCTCTGCTTATATATATCCGGAATGAAAAGCGATGTGCAACAAAAACAAAACAAAAAAATCTCGCGCTGAATCCGTTTTCTCTACATAAAAAAGAAAACTCTTCCGTCAGTCACATTTGCTCAAAAAACCATTACCGATCATAATAATATGTAGTGAATCCACCAGGACCGCGCTACATAGGAGTGTATATCTCACTTACGAAGTGCAGTAAGCAAAGCAGCGAAAGCGGTTTTCCGACTCACGGTGCGCCTTCATGTGCTCTCAGACGGAGCGCAGAGTGCTGTGCCGGGCAGAGGGTGTGGCCTCTGAGCTGCCATCCGCCAGTCGCAGCGGGTAGCTAGTCCCTGTATGATGCTAATGAGCTTTGCATTCGGGAGTGTGAGGCGTTATAGGCTGCGGTAGGCTCTCGGCAGAGTTACTACAAGTAGCCCAACCAGTAATCCGTTTCAGGAGACACCGTTACACATTCTATAAGCCGTCTGCCGTTGGCTTGGACCACACCACCAGCCCTACACGTCAACGTGTACCTATAAACAGCATAGTATATTTCACCTTAATTTTTTCTTTTCTCTCGTAAAAAAGATAAAGCTGTCATCAACCTGAATATTTGTTGCTTTACTAGCAGTAGCCATATTGTCGCAGGTATGTCGTTCTCTTACTGCAATCTTTGAACAGTCTTACCAAGCCTGTTACGGTAGGGCTTGCAGTATAAAGTGGACTTCGACTCGAGTTTCATCTCGGAATTTTTTACAAAAACTAACAACACCGGGAATGAAAGGAATGATACATGACAGATAAAAACTGTAGACTGAACCCGAGATCCTTGGACTCGTTGCCAGCCACTTTATCACTGAGCCAACAAGCCACAGGTATAAACTCGTCACGTCACAGTCAATCAAAATACACCTCTGTAATCTTCACTGATCAGAGATAAGTACTGTGCTGGATTTTCACACAGTCGTGCACAGCTTCCTTCTATGTTTACCGATACTGAGTAAAAAATTGGTAGGATGTCGTTAGAGATACTAGGACTGCTGGACAATTGTTATGACAATAATCACTGACAAACTTTTTATTTCTTTTAGACTTGGACATGACCTCAACCTCAATTTAGTTGCTGGAGTGAACTAAGACTGCTACTATAATGAGCAAGTCGGGGTTCCACTCAATACATGAACCATAAAATTGAAGGCTAGCAACTTTGAACAGTTCGTACTTTCAGTATAACACATTTTCCTGTTTCGTTTTCACTGCTGGGGAAAACCCTTGAATATGTATTTCATCCTCGTCGATGAATCTGTCGTAATGTATTACAGGTTTTTTCACCAACTGAATACCGGAATTTCCCTTTAATTTTCCGTAACCGGTTTTACTTCCTTTCGGAGACCATCAAAAAATGTACATCAAGAAAAGTGTATAAGGTGGTAAGATGGGGCGTCATGGGGTCAGTCATGAAACGGCGAATAACAATTTACTGAAAGAGTTTATACATTCTAAGACATAAAAAATGACGTAGCACTAAGGAATAATCCCAAGGCAGGGTTTGGCAAGCACGAAGAAAAGCAGTAGAACGTCTCTCAATTTGCGTGCGGGCTTTATCTTGCTGAAATATAAGCCCTCGGTGGCTTGCCGTGAATATCAATAAAATGGGACGTAGAATAACCTTGACGTATCACTGTGCTGCTAAGATACCGCAGACAACAAGCAAAGGTGTCCTGCTTGAAAAGAAATGGCGCCCCAGACCGTCACTCATGGTATACACGATAGTGCAGCATCTGTGTCGTTCAGAAGTACGATAAATTTTTCCTTTGGACTGGCATGCATGTCCGAAGGAACCGTGCATCGTACTTTTGAACAACCAAGGCACTACAATATCGTGTTTATCCGCCGACACCGGAAGAGCGACTATCAATTAAAACGTCTCTTCTGTACACGAATATACATAATTGGCGTACGAATGCAGGTTGTAGAATCTTGTCTGCCGACTAATGGAAATTAGGGTCTGTCCGTTAAGTGTGCTCAGATTGCCTATAGGAAGACACCACTAGCGAGAAGAGGGAACCCCGGTTCGAGTCCTAGTGCGGCACAAATTTTCATTGTCGTCATTCCATCATACAGCTGATGGTTGTCCATATTCGTAACTGCGAATACATTTTATATATCACACCTGATTGCTGGGCCAGGTACCAGGTTGGTAGCCCATCCCTGTCTGGGACGTCTCCTCACAGGTCTTCGCTAGTCGTCGGAGATCTGTTCGAAACGGGACTCATCACTTAAGGCAGTTCTACTGCAGTCAGTAAGACTCTAGCCGGAGGACGTCTATGGGGAATCCCCAGACGGCGTTAGGATCTAACTGAAGCCCGCCATTCGGCCAGACAACCAGGAGTGATTTTTCCCATTTCTTTTCATACTAGGACACCTTAGGTGGTCATCCGTGGCACCTCTACAGCACAGTGGTAAGTCGATGATATTCTACGCTCCGTTTTGTTGCCATTCATCGCAAGCTAACCAGGGTTTACATTTCAGCAAGGTAACGCCCGTGCGTACACGGGAGCATTTCTACTACTTGTTTTCGTGTTTGTCAAACCCTACTTTTGGCACAAAGGTCGTTCGATCTCTCCCCAACGAAGAACGTTTGGAGTGCTATGGTAGCGCCCTCCAACCAGCTTGGGACTCTGACGACCCAACTGGATAATATTTGGTGCGATATACCTCAGCAGGGCATCTATCAGACTTAGCGCCAAGCCGAATAACTTCTTGCATAAGGGCCAGAGATCCACCAACACGTTATTTGCTCCATTTGTGAAGCTCTTTCTCTTGAATAAATGCTCCAACTTTTCTGAATTGGTAATTACGTGTTTGTCTGCACAAGTACATCAGATCTACCGATACCGTCTCTTTCGGATGGTTTCTTCGTGGTGCATCGTTTCTTTTTTTCATTTTCTTCTTTTTTTTGAGACTGTATTTTAAATATATCAATTTCCAAATATTTCGTCTAACTTTCGGAGACTATAGTGTCATTAGAATTAAATGGAGTTCCAATAATCGGGGGAAATTCTTAAAATTACTAGCTTAGTGCCGGCCGAAGTGGCCGCGCGATTCTGGCGCTGCAGTCTGGAACCGCGAGACCGCTACGGTCGCAGGTTCGAATCCTGCCTCGGGCATGGATGTGTGTGATGTCCTTAGGTTAGTTAGGTTTAACTAGTTCTAAGTTCTAGGGGACTAATGACCTCAGCAGTTGAGTCCCATAGTGCTCAGAGCCATTTTTTTGAACTAGCTTAGTTACACGTCACAAAACTATTAGCTTCGTTAAACACAGGATACTTTTCAGTTGCATTAGTGACTGTGAGCCCACGTGGATTGGTTCGCGGCCAGACCGGCTCTAAAAATCATTCCAGCCATGGAAACGTGCCCGTCCACATGCTGGCAATATTTGCTGGCAACAAATGTGTCACAGTTCACGCGTCAACAGGATAATATGGCGTATAAACTAAGAAACTAAATGTTCTGAACGTTTGTTGCCATTATGGTTCTTAAAACAAGTGATGACATAGGTACTAAAATACTTCTAATTATCGGGAATGCAGTTTTATGGCAGATACTTTTAACCAATGTACTAAATACTGATGTAAACAAATTAATACATACATCAAAAAAAGTTTTGCATCACCTCGGTTCCGAGAGTTCCGGGACTTGTACAGAAAATTGGAAAAAGAGATCAACATAAACATCATTTCCGCCCCTCCTATTGCTCATGATAACCACTCATTGCATGTTGTACCACCGTACAGTGAGACCTTCAGAGGTGGTGGTCCAGATTGCTGTTCACACCGGAACCTGTAATACCCAGTAGCAAGTCCTCTTGCGTTGGTGGATGCCTGTATCCGTTGTGGCATACTACCCACAAGCTCATCAAGGCACTGTTGATCCAGATTGTCCCACTCCTCAGAGGCGATTCGACACAGATCCCTCAGAGTGGTTGGTGGGTCACGTCATCTATAAACAGCCGTTTTCATTCTACCCAAGGCATGTTCGATAAGGTGCATGTCTGGAGAACATGCTGGCCTCTCTAGTCGAGCGATTTCGTTATCTTGAAGGAAGTAATTCACAAGATGTGCACGATGGGGACGCGAATTGTCGTCCATGAATACAAATGCCTCGCCAATATGCTGCCGATACTGTTGCACTGTCGGTCGGAGGATGGCATTCACGTGTCGTACAGCCATTATCCCGACTTCCATGATTACCAGCGGCGTACATCGGCCTCCCAAACACTTCCTCGACGATTGTCTGGTTGAAGGCATATGCTCCACTCATCGGTGAAGAGAACATGGTGCCTGTCCTGAGTGGACCATTCTGAATGTTGTCGGGCCCATCTGTACCGCATGGTGTCGTGGTTGCAAAGATGGACCTCGCCATGGACATCGGTAGTGAAGTTGCGCATCATGCAGCCTATTGCGCACAGTTTGAGTCGTAACGAGACGTCCTGCGACTGCACGAAAAGCGTTATTCAACATTGTTGCTGTCAGGGTTCCTCCGAGCCATAATCCGTAGGTAGTGGTCATCCACTGCAGTAGTAGCCCTTAGGCGGCCTGAGAGAAGCATGTCATCGACTGTTACTGTCTTTCTGTATCTCTTCCATGTCCGAACAACATTGCTTTGGTTCACTCCGAGACGCCTGAACACTTCCCTTGTTGAGAGTCCTTGCTGGCACAAAGTAACAATGCGGACGCGTTCGAACCGCGGTGGTGACCGCTATTGTCTATGAGATTTACAGTGCCCTCAAGTTGTCTTATTAAATGGAACAAAACCATGTACTTAGAATGGACCAGAACCTCATTTCATTATACTGTGCGAAAAATTCAAGTACCTTACATTAATATTTGTTATCATTTCCAATGCTCCCAATCTCTCAAATTACACTAGAAGTCATTGTTCAACATGAATGGGCGTTAATCTGAACAGACATGTACGTAAAAGTAATAAAAGTTGCCACACAGTTTGAAAATATATAACAATATCTGGAAAGAAGGCAGAAAACAGTTGCCAGTAAAGCAATAATATGTATTCAGTGTCACTGATAAAAATGGGTAAAATACTCCAATGAAGTGGAAGAGGTAGCAACAGGGAGAGAGTTTTTATCGGAGACCATTATCGTGCTCTGAGCACACCTCTCCTGTCTCTGCTTGTCCCCATTGCAGTGTGGTCTAAAGATAGGCATAAACGTAAACTTCAAGAACTAAAAGGAATCGAATGCATGTCCGAGAAGTGACAACGTCATCAAATACAGTATACTGTTTAAAATAAAAACTGATTATTAGCGTCTAAAGCAGAATGTGTACCTTACAGATGGTACATCTATAGTGCTGTAAGCAAGGGTGAAATCGCAGTACATCAGAAACAGTGTTCAGCGAAAATTAAGTCACCATTTGTGCTCTAACCGTTCTCTGTTCTTTTAAAATGAAAATGTATGTGAGAAGCAATGCATAGCACTGTCATTATACAAGCTTCATCATCTAAAGTGTATGTGCTTTTATTAAGCTGCAGCTAATTCCCCTAATCATCTTCACTCAACAAACTGAAGATAATGGTTGAAATATTAATGGGAACGTTTTAGTATAATATCCGCGCAGTTTTTGCGGAATCTTAACCCAGTCAAAAATATTATATTAACTCACATTTCTATGTGTATAAGACGATACGCGATTTCTCAGAACGTAAAGGAGCGAAAGAAAACTTGTTGCTTATCACATCCTCAAAGAAGATTGTAAAAAGATTTCTTCATCTCTAAATATGTTCTTTATATTCCGTTCTACTATTTTCACTTTGCTATAACTGTCATCAGGTACGCCAACATTTGTCCTAGCAATGCTCAAAATTGTACATATAACAACATCATCATTTTCGATAAATGCAAAGCTATTGCTACTACAACTACCTACCCCTTAAATATTCCGGGGATATCTTATCCTTGTTGTTTTTTGATAAGATTTGTAAATGGTCTGGTTAATATTGCTCCAAGCCTTCCGAGGATCCGTAGAACTGATAGATTCATTTGAATTTGCTCTTCGGTGAAACATTACATACCACATGTTATGTATCATTTCCATTAAAATACGTTTTTCTGGGAAAACGACACACTGGTTTGACATCTGGCGTAGATTTATAATGTAATTCTGATTCCAACAAAGGGAGTAGTCAGCAGTCGCACAGTTTAAATATTGTCAGGTCGAAACCACAGTCAAGTCCTCCACTCTTGTCGCGAGACCTGCTCAGCTGACGGCTTACTGTGTCTGGATGGGTCGCCACCCAGTAGCCATGGTGTTGGTTCAAATGGCTCTGAGCACTATGGGACTCAACGGCTGTGGTCATCAGTCCCCTAGAACTTAGAACTACTTACACCTAACTAACCTAAGGACATCACACACATCCATGCCCGAGGCAGGATTCGAACCTGCGACCGTAGCGGTCGCACGGTTCCGGACTCCGCGCCTAGAACCGCGAGACCACCGCGGCCGGCATCCATGGTGTTCCCTGGCGGCATACTCGAGGGCGTGCTGAAAAAGAAATCTTCTGAATTTGTTGAATGTAGATTCTTAAGGTTTTTTAAATGAAAAAAAAAACGTTATTAATATTTCACATCTTTATTCTACGCTCCTGCGTATTTATTTCTCAACATCGCCACATTTCTCCCACTGGGAGACCAATTTGTTGATACCGTCACTGTAGAGTGTTTCTCTTTGTTGATGGAGCCACAAAAAGATGAAAATAGGATATCGCTGAGTCGGGACTCCATGGAGGATGATTGATGACAGTGAAACAAGGTGTCGCAGCCCATGTAGTATGGCAATATCATGCTGAAGGAGAGAGTGCTGCATGTGCGAAGTAATTCTTCGTATCGCAAAATTGATTAAAGCACGCTGTTTCTCACGGACCGACATAGTTACGTAGCTCACTCTGATGTTAAGCGCTAGAGGTCTGCAAATAAGGGTTTTGCTCGCTCGTATTCGCTCGAGCGCTCTACGCTCAGCCGTGGTGTGGGCGAGTACGACAGCTCGGAGCTGGCCGACTGTGGTCGAACCTGGCGCTGCGGGGCGGGGAGGAGGTTAGTGTTTAACTTCCCGTCGACAATGGGGTCATTGGAGCGCTATCTCGGATTAGGGATGGATGGGGGAGGAAATTATCCGGGCCCTTTGAAAGGGCCTATCTCGGCATCTGTCTGAAGCGATTTGAGGAAATCACGAAAAACCCAAACTGGGATGACCGGACGCGGATTTGAACCATCGCCCCCCCTGAATGCGAATCCAGTTGCGCCATCCTCTCGGTCGGGAGGACAGAGGCCACCGAGTCTAGTGTGCTCGCCGCTTTGCTGCAATAAACGTTATACACTGAAGCGCCAAAGAAACTGGTACAGGTGTGCGCATTCAAATACAGAGATATGCAAACAGGTAGAATACGGCGCTGCCGTCGGCAACGACTATATAAGACAAGTATCTGGCGTTATTGTTAGATCTGTTACAGCTGCTACAGTAGCGTGTTGTCAAGATGTGAGTTTGAACGTGGTGTGACTGTCGGCGCACGAGCAATGTGAGGCAGTATCTCCAAGGTAGCGATCAAGTGGGGACTTCCCCGTACGACCATTTCACGAGTGTACCGTAAATATCAGGAATCCGGTAAAACATTAAATCTCCGACGTCGCGGCGGCCGGAAAAAGATCCTTCAAGAACGAGACCAACGATGACTGAAGAGAATCGTTCCACGTGACCGAAGTGCAACTTTTCCGCAAATTGCTACAGATTTCAGAGGTGGACCATCAGAAAGAGTCAATGTGCAAACCATTCGGCGAAACATCATCGGTATTGGCTTTCTGAGCCGAATGGCCACTCGTGTAACCTTAATGACTACACAACACAAAGCATTGCGCCTCGCCTGGTCCCGTCAACACCGACATTGGGCTGTTGCTGACTGGAAACATGTCGCCTGGTCGGACGAGTCTCGTTTCCAATTGCATCTAGCGGGTGGACGTGTATGGGTATGGAAACAGCCTCATGAATCCCTGGACCCTGCGTGTCAGCAAGGGATTGTTTAAGCTGGTGGAACCTCTGTAATGGCGTGGGGCGTTACCAGTTGGAATGCTAAAGGACCACCGATATGTCTAGATTAGAGATGGGCAAAACGGTTCTCTTCATAGATTGGATCAGAAATGGTCACTCACTAGAATGTACTAAATCTTTCTCATTACTCACCATTCACTCACAAAAATAAGAAGTTCTAAATTTCGTCTGCCGCAAAAATTAAAATAGTACAATAAACTTCTAAAAATTTTTTATCAATGGAAAAATTTTAAGAAATATTTTGTTACATTTTGATATTTTCATAGGAGAAAACACAACATAAGAATTACAACAGCTGTAATTTAAGTGTATCTGCTGTCATCATTTACAGTCAGTAGTACCATATATTTTCCCGTAAAAGAAAAATTAATCAGTATTATCATATATGAATAAAATTTGACACATTTTAGTAGATATGAGTCTCTTTCTCTTCTCAGTGTATATTTGTCCTCCATTGAAACTATTTGTTCACAGGCCACTAATGTTGGTGTGATACATAATACTTTTAGAACCAATTGATAAAGCGCTGGCCAAAGAAATTTTTTATTTCCCACCAGTTTAAGTCATCGCTGATTCTAGGCAAATATCTCTCCACTAAATATTTGTGCAATTCGACAACTGCTGCATTTTCCGGGTTGTGACTTGCTAGTTCAACAAAATGTTCAAATGTGTGTGAAATCTTATGGGACTTACTGCTAAGGTCATCAGTCCCTAAGCGTACACACTACTTAACCTAAATTATCATAAGGACAAACACACACACCCATGCCCGAGGGAGGTATCGAACCTCCGCCGGGACCAGCCGCACAGTCCATGACTGCAATGCTAGAGACCGCTCGGCTAGTCCCGCGCGGCACTTGCTAGTAGAAGTTGACTAATAGTTTCATTGAACTCCTATCGGACTGAAGGAGTATCGTGTGTAACGACTGTAACTGGTTGAGACATGAGCTCTGTTTTCTCTTATTAACAGCCAACGCCTTCATTTCGGCAACAGCCTTCACGTAGCAGTCCTGAAATGTTTCGTCATCTGAAAATCCATGCCTCTGAATCAGGTGGCCAGTAAAGCCGCCTGATTAATCATATCGTTGCTGGAGATACACCAAACCACTCTGATAATCCTTTAAGCAAATTATCAACCAGTAACTTTGTTTCTTGAGGTATTCTGTATTTTTGTCTTTAAAAGGTTTTAGTAGCCATTCCATTATTGAAACTGAGACTGCTTTCTGTGAGGGCACCTTTTCGGTTACATCATTAAAAACTTTCAAAATCTGTAAAGCCTCTTGCATTATCTTCGAGTCTGTACCTTTTAAGTTTAAGGAAGCCGATTTTCCACCAAAAATGTGAGGTAAGAAATTATGGGATCTTTATTTAAAGTTAATCTTTTCCACATTTTTAAAGCAGTTCGTCTGGTTGCTTTTATTAAAATTTTCTTGCATCTCAGCAAGTTTGCTTAAAGCAAAGTGTTTCTCCTTAAGAAATACAACAACTCATTTAAACTCATCAGCGGTCTTCTCAATGGACTGCGGAACTCCGTATTGAGCATTGGCGTTTAAAGAGTGTGCAATGCATGGGACATGTGAAGTTTTAAAAGCATGGCAGTCAATTTCGTATTTGACGCATTTTCTCTTATTATGGAAGTAATTTTAAAATTGATATTGTATTTGGGATGACAGACTTTGCACAGTTTGAGATGTTTTCTGTAATCTGTCTGTCTTCGAATTGTGAGCACTCTAAAACGTATGACTTTAGTTCACTCATCTCAAACTAATGTTACCGACATTCGTGCACGCATCAGATATACAGTAGACTGCCTTTTCGGTGTTTTAATTTTTACTACAAATCATTTTTAAAAGCACTTCATCTAATGGCATACATCTACTTAACCTGAACGGCTGTATAACATTTAAAAAATGAAATGAAAACAATTGCAGCCCTCGATCGCAAAAATGAAGTAACAGATGAGGAGGTGGAGTAGTGGCATAAAAACATTTCGACTTATTACCTACCATGCTACTCACATCCAATATTAACGAAGACAAACATGACAAATATATGTTCGTAAATATCAAATACCTCAAGAAAACTTTGTCTAATGTGCGACTTCTACACACCTTCGAAAGAGGGGAGGATAGCCTGTTTCAAAACTGACCTTTCAACTTTCGATTCGACTTAGGATCATACAAATGATGCTAGGAACACTAACATAAATATTCTACCTCCTGACTGTGAAATTCAAGTGTGTGATTTCTTCTTCAAATGCAACAGTATTTCAACTTGCATACACCCATAATGCAGCCAATAGTCAGGCCCCCATACATATATTTGCCACGAAATCCTCAACCAAAGAAATTCGTTCCTGGAATGTCTGCTCACAACATACTTACCAAACTAACTATGTCATATTATGAATATTCTCCCTCAAAGACTGGAAACCTGAAGAGAAAACCTGCACTTTGGCTAACGGAAGAGCGACGTCGAGTCAGAGACACTCCTCATCAGACTCACAAACGTCCTCCTACCCTTCAAAATAAAATTTATTACACGCGGAAAGCAAAAAGAATCAATCAAACTGAGAGAAACAATAACTAAGACACGCTAATACATTAATCTCAAACATAAAGACATGCTCTCTGGAAAAGCTTCGTGATTTAGGGAAGAGTAGGCAAAGCAGAAACTGCAGCTGATCCCATTGTCCCCCCGAAGGAACTGAACCAGTACTTTACTTTACCGATAACCTTCATTGAACCATAAACAAAGCATAGACTTACAGATTAGTTTGCACAGGTAAATGACGGTAGCTGGCAAAAATACTTTCTTGAGCTGACAACGCTGCCGAAAATTCCTTTAGCTCAGCATTTACTGTACAGGACGGCGTCGCAGTCCAAATATTCAAGCTTATTGTTGACCCACCGCTGCTCATAATGTCTACTGCTCCCTAGACCTTGAAGCTATTTCCTGGAAAACACAGAAGGAACACTTGTTCCCATCAGAATGCAAGCACTAGATATCAGATTGCGTACATTCTATCTGAGGGCAGAGTGGATGTAGACATCAGAAAAGAACTGAAATGAAAAACTTAAATGAGCAGACTGAAGAATACGGAAAGAACTGGAAGGACTAGAGTTCAAATGTCTCTGAGCACTATGGGACTTAACATCCGAAGTCATCAGTCCCCTAGAACTTAGAATTATTTAAATCTAACTAACCTAAGGACATCACACACATCCATGCCTGAGGCAGGATTCGAACCTGCGGCCATAGCAGTCGCGCGGAAGTGTGGTATACCTCTAATTTCCACAGTTCGTTATCGATCCTCTTTAGAAAATGGCTATTACTATTGCTTTCTTTCATTCCATTGGTAACTTTCTTTGCTGTCAGCATTGCTTTACAAAAACTGAAACCTATACTTAGCTTCTTCTCGTAGGTATTTAAAAAGTTCTATATTTAGAGTTTCCGACCCTGGATGTCTTCGAAGTTTACAAATCTGTAATATCTCTTGAAGTTCCTTAAAATGTGTTTTGCCTATTTCCGAAAGACATCAGTTGAGTTCTTCTACTTCCTCTTCTTTCTACAACTGATTTTTACAGAACAATCTTTCATTTGAAATTAAATAAGCTTCTACTGATCTACAGCAACAGAATGCCCAGGTAATTTAGTGACTCTATGTTTAAAAACGTTATTTCCTGTCCTAAATGAATTGAAGTTGACAAAGTCTCGTAACATTTATCCATTCTGATTAACTGCTGACTCGCCATTTATTCCGATCAGGTTCTTACTGGGCTGTTTCCCCATTCTAGCATTCATATCTCCTCCTCTTACGACGTAGTCTTTCCTGTCTGTGGAAATAGGTATACTTAGCAAGCTCTTGTAAAATTTATCAGTTGCACTCTTTCCTCCTTCTTTTGGGGCTTGTACTGACATAATGCTCGTATTTCGTCTAGCTATTATAAATTTGTGGGTTTTATTTCAATAATGCAACTGTAAGACGTTAACCGGCTTGAAACCTGGTAGTCAAGGAGGGCAAGATTCGACTACGATTGTGGACGGAGCCATAATCAGTTACAATTGGTTGGCTTTTCTTTTAATCACACACGATTTGTTTAAAATCAACAACAAATTAAACTAATGGCAATAATTTAAGAATTGTTTCACGGCTGAAGGCCTTAATGGGAACAAATGAAGAACTGTTTAAACTTGTTGCAACTTACAATTGCAGTTATTAAAATGAAAAAGACAAGTGACCAAAGATCTTGATGCTCGCTGCGAAAATACAAGTGCCAAATTAGAATTTTAAGACAAGTAACGACAGTCACGGCCGAAGACCTTAGCGGCAACAAATTAAGAAATGTTTCACGGCTGAAGACCTTAAACGCCAAGAATAGCAATTATTAACAAACTTTAACAAACATACATAAAGTATAGACACATCAAATAATGTTTTGAAAACAAGCCGATGTGGTCGCTATTAGAATTTTAAGACAAGTAACCAATGTCACGGCTGAAGGCGTTTAACGCCAAGAATGGCAATTATAAAAAAAATGTAACAACTTACAATAAAACAGCAAATATAATAACAAAGGTTAATTTAAAAGGACAAGCAACTGATCACCAAACAGGTGAGACAAATGATAGTAACTTCGTATTACAGTAATAAAATGATAACACTATAAAAAACACAAGGGCCAGTCACAGACGGTGCTCCAGGAGTCGGCCTCTCAGTAGGTCAGGCCAATAACACTTTCGCGAACGATGACAAAGGCAGTTAAGAGCTGCATTCACACCACAAGATGGTAGCTTAGGCTGGTGGTGGTCTAACGAGTGACTAATGATAATCTTGGTAAGGCTACCTGACGTCCAATAAACCAAATGCAAAGATGTAAAAATACGCCAAAGACGGAACCGGTGGTCTGGACTCTCCCGTAGAATACTGTGCTTAGAGCGCCCGGAACAAGAAAGGAATCACTACCACCAACGTAGAAGAATCGCCAACTAACCTGCAATCAAGAAAGCTGTCAAACTTACACGCCTCACCGGACAGAGGCGGCAAGGCGAGGAAACGTACACTGCCGTTACATACACTAAATCCAGGGCAGGTAACTGGGGCGTTAGCGGCACCAGGCAGGAAAATACCGCTGGTTGAACTTAACAATAGCAACAAGCTGAAAGTTGTAAATGGCAATTAGAAGCCCAGGAAAGGTATTCAGATCCGCCTTCTCCAAGCTCTCCACTCACTTACTGCTCTTTGCCTCGGCGGCACTACGAGCAGCAACACAAACCCAACTCACAAGAGAATCGCGAGATTTCGTAATGGTGGAAGTATGTCTACTCGAATTGAAATGCACTCAAGACTTGTACGATCCGGTTCTGATGAGGTCGTGCACGCTCGTGACGACAGCCCTTCGGTCCGGCAGTCCATGTGCGCCACCAGCGGTCCCGGCGTGTTCTCGCTCTGCACGGACCTGGCTCCTCCTGCGTCCCCAATCGAACTGCTCACTCTACTACACGGAAGAACAACGATGTCATCCCAAAGATAAGGCCACAGTTACTACATATCGACAACGCCACCGCTGCCACTAGCGGACAGGCAATGCTCGTGAAACCAAGTGGTGCCAGTCAACAGAAAAAGAAGACAAACAACTGGAACATGTCAACTAAATGAAACAATCTGGCCTCCAACAGAAGAGGGACACCTACAAAAGCACCAGCGCAAGCCGAAGCACGGCTCACTGCTTCTTCTATTTTTGTAATGTTTGCCATATATTTATTTAAGGGGAGGGGGGGGTTGTAGAGAATGTCAACAGCGTTGAACAGCAAAAAAAACTGAAGTCTGTGTTTTTGGAGTGGCTGGACTGCGGACCATCTGAGTCTCAATCCACATGTATTAAATGCAAATGGATGACGGTGATGATGACGATGAGCTTGCATGGTGAAACCGTGACAATAATCTTTATCCCAGGCTACCTATTTTAGCGAAGAGAGTGTTGGATGTACCAGCCTCACGTTCAACTAGTAAAAGAAATACCAGCGCCACAGGGAATCTTATCTCGATCGTAGAAGATGACTTGATGCGAAATGAGTCGATGATATTCTAACAAATCACTGAAATTACAATAGTTAAGAAACAATTTCTTCTTAATTTCTGAGTTTTGGATGGTAACATTTGAACAAATAAATCAGGTGATGTTTTAAAACAAACAGCAGTTATTTTTTTCTCCGAGACCAATCATATTAAAAAAAAATTGTCAGTTCCTTATTTTTTCTTTGAAATTTTTAACTGTTTCCAATTTATTGTCTAAAATGAGGTTTCTGCTCTCCTGTGGGTCGTGCTGTCACAATTACACTCTAACATGCAGGAATATACGTCTACAGCATAGCTAAATTGGTGATTCCGTCAGTTGCGGTGTTTAATATCAATCCACAGACACACATAGCTACTACAATGAAGAGCGAAATAGAAAGGTACACCTGGTTACCAAGTAGCGCCCTTGCGAGCACGCAGAAGTTCCGCAAAACGGCTTGGCATGTACTTAACTAATGTCCGAAGTAATGCTGGAGGGAATTGACACTATGAATCTTGGCAGGGCTGTCCATAAATCCGTAAGAGCACTCTTCTGAACAGCACGTTGCGAGGCATCCCAGATATGCTCAATAATGTTCATGTCTGGGGAGTTTGGTGGACAGCGAAAGTGTTTAAACTCAGAAGATTGTTCCAGGAGCCACTCTGTAGAGATTCTGGATGTGTGGTATGTCGCATTGTCCTGCTTGAATTGCAGAAGTCCGTCGGAACGCACAATGCACATGAATGGATGCAGATGATCAAACAGGATGCTTACGTGCGTGTCACCTGTCAGAGTCGTATCTAGAGGTGGGCACTCTGCTCCTGAACTGATCCAGAGAGAGAGAGCTTTCTAAAGACTGGATAATGGATGACTGGAAAAAATGAATGATAGCTCATATGATTTCAAAATGCGTTTCTGAATGCTGTAATGAGTGGCAGGAAATTCTGGGCTAGGCTGCCGCAATGACGCCCAACCGCACATCCTTAGAAAAAATGTCTCAAGGTACATCAAATGTGTTATAGTCCAAGTGCAAATGTGGATTTGGAAGCCTTATTAGCTTTTCTCGTCCAGGAAAATAGAAAATAAAGGAAGCTCCATTTTTTTTCAATTTATTGGCTGATGGCCAGTAGCCATTTCAAAACTAACTCTAATTATGACGATAGGAAAGTAATCACAACAGAACACCTAGTGTGCGAGTGAAAAAATAAATTTATGTTTGCTGGGAATCAAACCTGGGAACTATCTCCTTGCAGTTTACCAGCCTTACCACACAGCTACCGCAGCATACGAAAGTCGCCGTTTTCATGATACATTAATGCAGAATCCAGTGTGTTTCAATTCTTGATTTCGAAAGAATAACTCAAATTTCAGAAGCTCATTAAACGTTTGCATGCCTTAGAGCAAGTTGTTACTTCTTATCCTTTGAGTTAGCATCGCACACGTAATACGTTGCCAGCGATCACAAAAGCTGCAGCCTTCGGCCACTGTGTAGTCAGAGAGTGTCGCAAAGCGTTCCAGGTAACACTCCCCTCCCAACAGCTGAGCCCACCCCACCACTCTCACTAATCGGACCATAAGCTCTCTTACTAGCTCGCTGCTCACCACCACTCTCAGGGATCTGATTGCAAGGTAGCTCACTAGTTCACTGCTCCCCACTATTCTTAAGAATTGGATCGCAAACTAGCTCACTGCTCCGCACCAAGGTAACTAGCTGTCGCAGACGAAATCACATGGAACAGACCACACAGCGGCCTGAGGTGCCGTTCTGTTCTCTGCACTCTTGGCACAGCGAAACAGCTTGCAGCTCGCTCTCATGACTGAAGCAAGTCTCTATTGGGGTTCAGCTCTTAATTCTTTGTATCCTCATTTAATCGGTTCTAATCACCATCTTCTTATGTTGTCGCTGTTCTGCTTTCTTGTTGTGTGAGTGTTCTTGCTAGATGTACTATCACGTCTTCTTCTATGTCTGTTGCATTTATAAGTGCCTTTGTTAGTGTGTCGGTAGCTTTTATGCACCTTTTAAGAACCTTGGTGGATAGGATACTAAATGTATCAGTTATTTTAATATACACGTTAGTCCACGTTTACAGCTTGTCTCAGGAGGAATGGTCAACGTTCACAGATATGATAGGAACGATAATTTGAAGCAAAAGTCTAATAATCGACATATGCCCTATCCCAAATAGTTCCTGAGACGAAAAATATTTAAAATTATTTTTGTATGTTTTCCTTAAAGAACACGAAATCCGCGGCCTCTGGCGAAAACTTTTCGCTGTTCAAACTTAAAGTATATTAAATTTCCGTCATAATGGTCGTATTCATTTGTTCGCGGGGACTCTTAGGGTGCGTGAAGAGAGCGAGAGAATATCGAAATTCGTGAACAACGCTCATGGGTCTGAGCACTATGCGACTTAACTTCTAAGGTCATCAGTCGCCTAGGACTTAGAACTAATTAAACCTAACTAACCTAAGGACATCACACACATCCATGCCCGAGGCAGGATTCGAACCTGCGACCGTAGCGGTCGCTCGGTTCCAGACTGTAGCGCCCAGAACCGCACGGCCACTCCGGCCGGCGCACAACGCTCATGCATTGAGGTGTAGGTAATCCAGCTTGAGGTAGTTTCCCGACTTGATAGACCATGTGTCCTATATCAAATTAATCGTCTCTAATTCGTTTACAGTACTATGGTACATTGCAAATAACGACAATGTACCGAATAATAATGGAGATAACGAAAAATGAACATTAAATACACTCCTGGAAATGGAGAAAAGAACACATTGACACCGGTGTGTCAGACCCACCATACTTGCTCCGGACACTGCGAGAGGGCTGTACAAGCAATGATCACACGCACGGCACAGCGGACACACCAGGAACCGCGGTGTTGGCCGTCGAATGGCGCTAGCTGCGCAGCATTTGTGCACCGCCGCCGTCAGTGTCAGCCAGTTTGCCGTGGCATACGGAGCTCCATCGCAGTCTTTAACACTGGTAGCATGCCGCGACAGCGTGGACGTGAACCGTATGTGCAGTTGACGGACTTTGAGCGAGGGCGTATAGTGGGCATGCGGGAGGCCGGGTGGACGTACCGCCGAATTGCTCAACACGTGGGGCGTGAGGTCTCCACAGTACATCGATGTTGTCGCCAGTGGTCGGCGGAAGGTGCACGTGCCCGTCGACCTGGGACCGGACCGCAGCGACGCACGGATGCACGCCAAGACCGTAGGATCCTACGCAGTGCCGTAGGGGACCGCACCGCCACTTCCCAGCAAATTAGGGACACTGTTGCTCCTGGGGTATCGGCGAGGACCATTCGCAACCGTCTCCATGAAGCTGGGCTACGGTCCCGCACACCGTTAGGCCGTCTTCCGCTCACGCCCCAACATCGTGCAGCCCGCCTCCAGTGGTGTCGCGACAGGCGTGAATGGAGGGACGAATGGAGACGTGTCGTCTTCAGCGATGAGAGTAAAGAGAATGACAAACGTCGCAGGCAGAATATTACACGAAGAACGAAATGCTTTTCGGAAAGGGACGTCCTACTAAGTTAACATTTTCTCATTAAAACAAATAATAGAAGAAGGACGGAATGCAATTTAATAACCAGTGTAATTTTTACAGATTATAGGAAAGCTTTCTGCTCTGTGCACAAAGGAAACTGTGGAATATTATGGAAAATGACGTATACCCATACGTTTGAGTGAAGTTATGCGGTTCCGGACTGAAGTGCCTAGAGCCGCTCGGCCATCTGGAAGGATTGTGTCAAAAGAATGGAAGATGACTGAGTTACAAAATTGGTGATAATTATTACCCAGTGAGCAGAAGATATTTAGGAAGACCGAGGAAAGTCAACAATTTCTGCCAAGAGGGCGTAATAGGCAAATGTCTACTACATCAGGAGAGAAGAAGAGATATCATATTAAAAATATCATGTTTTTTAGGTAACTGTGATTTTAACAAGTTTTGTAAAGTGTGCGGAGCTCTTTTTATACATACGGGAAAAAAGATGAATTTAAGCTACAGTCTGGAAATATCGTCCAAGGAAATATTAATTAAGGGTTCAGATTAGCGTGTATTTCATCTGCACAATTTAATTTATATTTAGACAACGTTGTGAGGGAATGGAAACAAAGAATTATGAAATCTGAGGTAGATGACAGCTTCAAAGGAAGAATTTTGTGAAAACTCTTTATGTTTGCTGACAACTAGATTCTAATTGCTGATAAAGAAGATAACATACAGGAGCGTTTTATCAACTAAAAATAGCAAAGCGACCTAATTTAAGTATATCGACAAATGAACTCAAGTCCATGGCACTCCAAAGCTCATAACCTACCAGAAGTATATTCATTTTGAAAAATAAAACTACTACACTACTTAACACATTCAGATTCTCGGGTGGGAGTGGATACTGAAAAAAGATTGAGTAGTTCAGAATGATCAGTGAACCATCAAAAGAACACTCAAGGGTGAAGAACCTATCGACCATTGCTAAAATTTTACAAAGTTGTGGCAAATTTCTGAGAACTAAATGGACGAGAAACCTGAACTAAGAACTCTAGAATACATATTAGACTCCGAGCACCTGATATCAGATTTGTAAGAACAGTCCAGACGTTAACGAGAAGAGGCATTAAAACATGAGACCATGGAGAATGATGAGGAATTTACAACTTAAATGCTAAGCAGGAGCGACGAGCCGAAACGTGTTCAGACCAGGGATTCGAGCACGGTTTCTCTTGTTTGCTATGAAGGTGCGGTAACCACTGCACCGTCCGGGACACAGTGTTACCGCAACTGCACGACTATCTGGGTACGCCTCATGGCTGATCCACACTCCCATCGAGAGCCACTTATCTGCAGTCCCTGTTCGCTACTTAGACATTCCCGCAGGAGGTCTGACCTACTTGTGCATTCGCTCTGAAAAAGTAGATCTATGGCCCAGCTAGGTTTATCAACACTGCTGCACTATTTGAATGCACGCTGTCTGCTCCTTCGAAGCAACAGACTCCACGCAGATTTAGCAGCTGTGAAATATTATACAGGGTGAAAAGTATTTAAACAAACTCTGGGAGGTTGTTGTTGTTGTTGTGGTCTTCAGTCCTGAGACTGGTTTGATGCAGCTCTCCATGCTACTCTATCCTGTGCAAGCTTCTTCATCTCCCAGTACTTACTGCAACCTACAAAATTCTGAATATGCTTAGTATATACATCTCTTGGTCGCCCTCTACGATTTTTTCCCTCCACGCTACCCTCCAATGCTAAATTGGTGATCCCTTGATGCCTCAGAACATGTCCTACCAACCGGTCCCTTCTTCTCGTCAAGTTGTGCCACAAACTCCTCTTCTCCCCAATTCTATTCAATACCTCCTCATTACTTATGTGATCTACCCATCTAATCTTCAGCATTCTTCTGTAGCACCACATTTCGAAAGCTTCTATTCTCCTCCTGTCCGAACTATTTACCGTCCATGTTTCACTTCCATACATGGTTACACTCCATACAAATACTTTCAGAAACGACTTCCTGACTACTTAAATCTATACTCGATGTTAACAAATTTTTCTTCTTCAGAAACGATTTCCTTGCCATTGCCAGTCTACATTTTATATCCTCTCTACTTCGACCATCATCAGTTATTTTACTCCCTAAATAGCAAAACTCCTTTACTACTTTAAGTGTCTCATTTCCTAATCTAATTCCCTCAGCATCACCCGATTTAATTTGACTACATTCCATTATCCTCGTTTTGCTTTTGTTGATGTTCATCTTATATCCTCCTTTCAAGACACTGTCCATTCCGTTCAACAGCTCTCCCAAGTCCTTTGCTGTCTCTGACAGAATTACAATGTCATCGGCGAACCTCAAAGTTTTTACTTCTTCTCCATGAATTTTAATACCTACTCCGAATTTTTCTTTTGTTTCCTTTACTGCTTGCTCAATATACAGATTGAATATCATCGGGGAGAGGCTACAACCCTGTCTTACTCCCTTCCCAACCGCTGCTTCCCTTTCATGCCCCTCGACTCTTATAACTGCCATCTGGTTCCTGTACAAATTGTAAATAGCCTTTCGCTCCCTGTATTTTACCCCTGCCACCTTCAGAATTTGAAAGAGAGTATTCCAGTTAACATTGTCAAAAGCTATCTCTAAGTCTACAAATGCCTATTCTTAATCTTTCTTCTAAGATAATTCGTAAGGTTAGTATTGCCTCACGTGTTCCAACATTTCTACGGAATGCAACCTGATCTTCCCCGAGGTCCGCTTCTACTAGTTTTTCCATTCGTCTGTAAAGAATTCGCGTTAGTATTTTGCAGCTGTGACTTATTAAACTGATAGTTCGGTAATTTTCACATCAGTCAACACCTGCTTTCTTTGGGCTTGGAATTATTATATTCTTCTTGAAGTCTGAGGGTATTTCGCCTGTCTCATACATCTTGCCCACCAGATGGTAGAGTTTTGTCATGACTGGCTCTCCCAAGGCCATCAGTAGTTCTAATGGAATGTTGTCTACTCCCGGGGCCTTGTTTCGACTCAGGTCTTTCAGTGCTCTGTCAAACTCTTCACGCAGTATCTTATCTCCCATTTCATCATCATCTACATCCTCTTCCATTTCCATAATATTGTCCTCAAGTACATTACTCTTGTATAAACCCTCTATATACTCCTTCCACCTTCCTGCCTTTCCTTCTTTGCTTAGAACTGGATTGCCATCTGAGCTCTTGATATTCATACAAGCGGTTCTCTTTTCTCCAAAGGTCTCTTTAATTTTCCTGTAGGCAGTATCTATCTTACCCCTAGTGAGACAAGCCTCTACATCCTTACATTTGTCCTCTAGCCGTCCCTACTTAGCCATTTTGCACTTCCTGTCGATCTTATTTATGAGACGTTTGTATTCCTTTTTGCCTGCTTCATTTACTGCATTTTTATATTTTCTCCTGTCATCAATTAAATTCAATATTTCTTCTGTTACCCAAGGATTTCTATCAGCCCTCGTCTTTTTACCTACTTGATCGTCTGCTGCCTTCACTACTTCATCCCTCAGAGCTACCCATTCTTCTTCTACTGTATTTCTTTCCCCCATTCCTGTCAATTGTTCCCCTATGCTCTCCCTGTAACTCTCTACAAACTCTGGTTCTTTCAGTTTATCCAGGTCCCATCTCCTTAAATTCCCACCTTTTTTGCAGTTTCTTCAGTTTCAATCTGCAGTTCATAACCAATAGATTGTAGTCAGAATCCACATCTGCCCCTGGAAATGTCATGTTCAAAATCATGAAAAGTTCAAATTTACTTTTTTGCGTTTTCTGAATCTGCAGACTATTACCTTTTAATAGATATATAATTTATTCAATTCCGAAGACTACAACTATTTTTAATTTTTTTTTGAAATGTGTTCTACATGGGCGTGACCCACTTTGGCGCTGTTAAACTGCCGTCAAATGGTGTATTTATTAACGTCCTTGTTCATCAGGTACATTTTAGTGATGTGAGATAAAGTATAAAACCTATTTTCAGAGGCTTAGCAGCACCTGAACTGTTGAAAAAGTGTATTCACGGAAAAACTCAAAACCCCAATGAAAGTGTAAATAGTGTTATATGGTTGAGAATCCCCAAGACTGTATTTGTTTGAATAGAAACACTTCACTTTGATGTGTATGATGCTGTTGCGACTTTCAATGATGGCAACATTGTAAGGTGCAAGGTATTTAGAAATATGGGAATGAAGATAGGTTCTAACATGGTACGAGCGATGCTTGCTTTAGACAAGGAACGCCTTCGGGCTGCAGACAGGGCTGTAAAGAGTCTAGAAATACAAGCAAGAGTAAAGAGGAGGAGGAACAAGAGGAAGCTTGAGGAGGAGTTTGCAGAGGATGAAGATAATCCATCCTATGGACCTGGAATGCACTAAAAAGTTAATCCAATCTTTGTCGCTCGATTCCCAAAACTTTAATTTTCTCATACTAATTACATGTTTTCTAAAGATCTTCCAAACATATTTGTTTCAAACTTTCAGTAAATGTTACACAGTACCTTCTGCATAATTTAACACAGCCTTTTTCCAAAAAAACTGTATATTTTTGAATATATAAATAAAAAATTGCAAAAAATATTGTGAATTTTCATTACAATTGAAAAAAAATCATCTTTAATAACTGAACTAAAATTTTGTAAAATCCCTGTGTTAAGTTGTAGCCCATATTCCAATAAATAATCTGTAAAAAGTTCAACTTCCTACCTCAAATACTTTGTGAGGAAAGATGTAATTTATAAGCGTTATTTTAACGTTGCAAGTATAGGGCGTTTCGGAGCCCCTTAAAACCTGGTTCCTAAATCTCTGTCTTACCATTATATAATCTATCTGATACATTTTAGTATCTCCAGGATTCTTCCAGGTATACAACCTTCTTTTATGATTCTTGAACCAAGTGTTAGTTATGATTAAGTTATGCTCTGTGCAAAATTCTACAAGGCGGCTTCCTCTTTCATTTCTTCCCCCCAATCCATATTCACCTACTATGTTTCCTTCTCTCCCTTTTCCTACTGACGAATTCCAGTCACCCATGACTATTAAATTGTCGTCTCCCTTCACTACCTGAATAATTTCTTTTATCTCGTCACACATTTCATCTATTTCTTCATCATCTGCAGAGCTAGTTGGCATATAGACTTGTACTACTGTAGTGGGCGTGGGCTTCGTGTCCAACTTGGCCACAATAATGCGTTCACTATGCTGTTTGTAGTAGCTAACACGGACTCCTATTTTTTTATTCATTATTAAACCTACTCCTGCATTACCCCTATTTGATTTTGTATTTATAACCCTGTAATCAGCAGACCAAAAGTCTTGTTCCTCCTGCCACCGAACTTCACTAATTCCCACTATATCTAACTTTAACCTATCCATTTCCCTTTTTAAAATTTTTTAACCTACCTGCCCGATTAAGGGATCTGACATTCCACGCTCCGATCTGTAGAACGCCAGTTTTCTTTCTCCTGATAACGACGTCCTCCTGAGTAGTCCCCGCCCGGAGATCCGAATGGGGTACTATTTTACCTCGGGAATATTTTACCCAAGAGGACGCCATCATCATTTAATCATACAGTAACGCTGCACGCCCTCGTGAAAAATTACGTCCGTAGTTTCCCCTTGCTTTCAGCCGTTCGCAGTACCAGCACAGCAAGGCCGTTTTGATTAATGTTACAAGGCCAGATCAGTCAATCATCCAGAGTGTTGCCCCTGCAACTACTGAAAAGGCTGCTGCCCCTCTTCAGGAACCACATGTTTGTCTGGTCTCTCAACAGATACCCCTCCGTTGTGGTTGCACCTACGGTACGGCCATCTGTATCGCTGAGGCACGCAAGCCTCCCCACCAACGGCAAGGTCCATGGTTCATGGGGGGGGGGGGGGGGGGGAAGGTTGTAGGGGACATCAAAACAAATATTTTCCCCTAATGTCATTTTTTCCTATGAGGAGTATTTAATCCGATAGAGGAAGATTTCTCTGGCGGCAAATTAATTAAACCAACAAACACTTTTCCATTTTTTATGACAAAGAGACAACACAACACAACCCAATTTCAGTTACAGTAGATTTTCAAAAATGCCTCCATAGACACATAAACAAAGATTACACCGTCGGATCATTGTTCTTGCTGCTGCTACTTGCTGGGCAACCAGATGCTCTTCTGATGCAACAGGAGTTGCGTAAACAAAGTTGCGCATCTCTCCTCATACAAAAAAGTCCAGTGGGGACTGGGGATCGAGCAGGCCATGGTACAGGACCATTTCTGCCAATCCACGTTTCTGGGAATCGTAGGTCCAGGAATCGAAGCACACGACGACTGAAATGCGCCGGTGCCCCGTAATGTTGGAACCACATGCGTTGTCTTGTAGGGAGCGGGACGTCTTCCAGCAATTCTGGCAATGCTCTGGCGAGAAAATTGTAATAGTGCCTGTCATTTAATGGCCTAGGTAGCGGATACGGCCCAATTAAACAGTCCCCAACAACACCGACCCACACATTAACGAATTGTGCATGTTGAAGATACCATCAAGCCCGAATGTTGCTTCATCGGTAAACAACACAGAGGATGGAAATGTAGGATGCATTTCACACTGTTTCAAGAACCACTACGAAAACTGTGCTCTGGGTGGATAATCAACTGGTTCCAGGTTGTGGACACGCTGTAAGTGAAATGGACGTAACATTTGCTTTCGAAGCACTGTTCTTACATTCGTCCCCATGTTAGGGCAATTGCACGAGTGCTGATTGAAGGGTCCCACTCCACATGCTGCAAGACAGCTTCCTCAGATTGCAACGTTCTTAACGTGCGACGGCGTCCCTGTCCAGGTAATCTGCTAAATGACCCGGTCTCACGTAGACGTTGGTGCACAGCAGCAAAGATCGTATGATGCGGGATACTGCGATTAGGATATTGTTGTTGGTAAACCCGCTGTGCAGCTCGTCCGTTGTGGTGCGCTACGTAGTACGAACCATATCAGTGTAGTCACTCCAGGTGTATCGCTCCATTAGTAAACAGAGACAATACACTACTACACTGGTGGACATCAGTTGCCTACAAATGAAGAACGTAATACGCCCTCTAACAACTGAAGTGCGTAATACGGCGTCCACCGGTTTAAATAATCCTCATAGGAAAAATTGACATTAGGGAAAAATATTTGTTTTGATGTCCCCTAAAACCTCCCAGAGTTTGTCGGTTTAAATACTTTTCACCCTGTATGTAAATTGAAGGGGGATCACTGCTACCAGCTGCGACGGGATATTAAGCGGAATCAGCAGCGACGAGCGAAAGTGTGTACTGGACTGGGATTACTAGGCAGGTGGGGTAACCACTGCACTATTTGGGACACAGCATTATCGCAAGTGCGGATAGGTGGCGCTCGGTGCGAGTGTGGATCGGCCGTGAGGCGTACCCAGATAGTTCGTGCAGTTGCTGTAACTGTTGACATAGATGTAGATTTAGTAGTTCTTGAATAATGATTTACTTCCAAAATAAGTTTCACCAACTATTTCACACCCTTAGAGGTTAAATTTCCAAAATAATGAAACACAAATGTTCTCAAATACCAGTTTTCCTAGTTCTTGCTTCAAAATTGCCTTAATAGCGTAAGCATGCAATTACAATACGCGGGATATAACAGAACCCAGCTAACCGAAATCGAAATGTTAAAACAGTTGCCAGTTACGACGCAATGAGCTTGCTCTTGTATTGATGGGTAAGTCAATATTGAAAGGTGCCGGTACGTTAAAAATTTGGTATTAAACGTTTTTTGTGTGAGACATTATATATAGCCCGAAAATTAAAAAAAAAAGAAATCTAGTTCTCGACAACAGCGCCACCTAACGTGACGAGTAATAGCTAACAGTGGAAACTCTCCATTGCAGCCCTCGCAGATTTAGTGTTATGATGACCCACTGGACAGCCCGTCAAAAACCGAACACAGATCAAGCATGAAACAAGGAAGAAGGTGTGTTGAACTGCGGAAAAATAGAAGCAAAACAGAAACAGTGAATGGTACAAGATGTCAAATGAAGCCACTTCAGATAACTCTGTCGTCATGTTTATGTGGTCACGATGTTGGACTGCGAAGGCGGAGATCTACGTTCAAATCTCCCTCATTCCCCACTTTTTTTCACAAAATTATGAACCGTCCATCAGACCATTGATGTGCCTGTTCCATGCATTCAAATTTGTGTCTGAATCATGGTGTGGCGCTCGTTTGTAACAGAGACGTGTAACGAACGGACCTCCAGACGTATGTACCTCTTATTTATTCTATATAAAAGCCATGTTTTGACTCTTGCGTTCCGTTTTGGAAGTTTCGACTCTTGAATCCCTTCGTTGTAACATAGTTCGCACCTGTTTATTTGTTGCTTTCATTTCTGTTACAGTTCTATGCGGCATCTCGTCTACTCTCACTGTTCATCACATTTACTTGCGACGACAGTATATTCCTTCCACGTGACTCTTATTCTATAGCCAATGCTACAGTATGACAGTTGCCTAGACAGCAGAAGGACAACAAGCATGTCAGTGACCGGAAGGACAATCCAAACATTTGTGAAAAAAATGGGGCATAAGGAAGATCTGAACACCCATCTCCCGCTTTGCATTCCAACATAGTGACCACACGACCACGATGCCTCTGTTCATCGGAGTCGTCCGATGAGGCATATCTTGAGCTTGGACCGTTCACTGTTTCTATTTTGCTGCTTCTTTCTCAGTTCAGTACACCTTTTTGTTTTCATGCTTGATCTATGTTCAGTTTTTTATGGACTATTTATTGGGCCACTTTACCGCTAGATCTTAAAAAATGGTTCAAATGGCTCTGAGTACTATGGGACTTAACTTCTGAGGTCATCAGTCCCCTAGAACTTAGAACTACTTAAACCTAACTAACCTAAGGACATCACACACATCCATGCCCGAGGCAGGATTCGAACCTGCGACCGTAGCGGTCGCGCGGTCCCAGACTGTAGCCCCCAGAATCGCTCGGCCACCCCGGCCGGCACCGCTAGATCTCAGGAGGCTAGGATGGGGAGATTTGCTTATAAGAGCCATCGAGATGACCACATACATAAAAAAAAATAAAAAAAATAGGAGCACCACATCAAAAACTATCACGCTGTTTGTGTGGAAAGTGTTTCGAATACACGCACACCGGAATTTTATACACAAAATTTAAAGCAGACGTCAGGTAAGAATTTACAAAGCAGTATGGAGTCTCTCTTGGATAAATTCATTAGGATTTTTGTATCAAAACGCACCGAGTGAGGTAGCGGAGCGGGTAGCACACTGGACTCACATTCGGGAGGAAGACGGCTTAAAGCACCATACGACCATCCAGAACTAGATTTTCTGTGATATCCCTAAATCGCTCCAGGCAAATGTCGAAATGATTCCTTTGAAAGGGCACGGACGATCACTTTCCACAACCTTGAAACACGCAGAGCTTGCTCTCTGTCTCAAATGACCTCGACGTCGAAGGGACGCTAAACGATAATCCTACTTCCTTCCTTATTAAAACGAGCTAACGATGACGGTGCAATAATGAAAGATTTGAAAGGACCGTATCACTTCGTCCGTGGCCGGGCTGTCACAAATAAAGCAATAGAAAGTGATCCGCGCCTGAAGCAAGAGTCGGGGTATAGAAGAGTAGCTTGACAGCAGCACTGGATTCAAATGGCTCTGAGCACTATGGGACTTAACATCTGAGGTCATCAGTCCCCTAGAACTTAGAACTACTTAAACCTAACTAACCTAAGGAAATCACACACATCCATGCCTGAGGCAGGATTCGAACCTGCGACCGTAGCGGTCCCGCGGTTCCAGACTGAAGCGCCTTTAACCGCTTGGCCACACCGGCCGGCCAGCACTGGAGTTGAGCTGCGACGCGATTCTGCGAAGAATGCAGACTAAATACAGATTGAAAGAGAACTGCACCCGTAAACTTTCGGAGGTTGTTTTGGGACATTCTCAGAGTATTTTGGTACGGGGGACCCGTAGTATCTGGTGGTTCGTTTCGGACTAGTAACGAAATTATGGTTTGCTCCCTTCACTACCTCACTTAGCCTTGGATTCATGAAAATACCTTCACAATATTTAAAAATCCTGTAACACGCAACCCCAAAACCGCGCAACACTGAGTAATGCAATAACCCTCTGAAAAAAGCAAAAATACTGTGATTTGGTTTGTCGCTGCGGAAACTGTAGCGTCATTGCTCCGCACTGCCACCGCATTCAGCGAACCCATACATAGAGCGCATACCTGCCGTCTTTTATCAGTAAACCTATCCATTCACTGTGTCTCAATGTTAACGTATAATCATCACCGCTAGAAGAAAAAACAAACAAACAAACAAACACAAAACGTAACAATAGTGAAAGGAAGCTTGCATGTCTGAAAGATCTGTCCCTGTTGATGACACACAGCTGAACAAAATAATTCGAAATTTGTTCGTTGACAGCGAATTATTTGACAGTAGCTCTATTAGGTAAAGATGTAGAAGGGCATTCTGAAAGGTAACGATTCCAGTTTTGTGTGTGTGTGTGTGTGACTCTGCGGAAGATGATCGATGACAACGAACCCAAGGCGTCGGGTTGTTGCAAGCACTATTATTTGTTCTGGCATTGTAGATTGCTCGAAGTGTGAACGAACCCTTCGAATTCGAAACTCGATTACAGTACGCAGTTTCTCACGTACCGACCTAGTTACATTACACACCACTATGTTACACGCTACAATTCTGAGCGCCCTAACGGCAGAGGGCTGTAAGTATGCAGACACAAAGAATAAACATGTAGGAAAATGATTACGTTTGTTTTATTCAAAAAACCAGAAGAGTTTCCACATAAAAATTTGAAAGCGGATCAGTACTCGAATCGATCTTAATAAATTCGGTTATTCATGCACACTCCCTCTACCGTAGCTTCTCTCGTCGTCGGTGTTCTCGTTGTTGCCGTGAGGCACCGTTATACCAAGTGGAAAGGCGCGTCGATCTTAGACCATGAGATATGGTAACCTTAAGTCATTGACAACACACAACGGTCACGGTAGCACCTGATTCCAGAATAGCTGCAGTAGTTAGGATCTACGAGCTACCTCCTCTTGACCAGGTCCCCAAACAACTCGTAACGAGATCCCTTCGAAGCAAATTGTCATAACGATCGTGTATAAAGGCTTCGTACAACGATAATAAACGTTACAGTTTATGGAATAACAACAGATGCGACCAAACTGTTTTGTTTCTTCTGTTTTATTTAACGTAACTTTGTTCAGAGTTCTATTTCGCATTCACCACTCACTTACACTCTGCGAGTGCCTGAACCCTAACTCCCAAGTTCCATCGAAACCCTTTGATGAAGAGTTTTGGTTGCTCGACGCCAACAGTCAATGATAATGACACAGTATTTTGTAATTGATTCTTCTAGTTTAGCCACCGCCTCCACGAATGTTTGTTAGGCGTAAGACCATTACACACTTTTCTTTCCGATCCGGAATTGTTAAGAGTTCACGTAAAAGTTAACGTTTTTCTCCTTTTCATAAATTGGAGCCCGCTCTCTGCGATATAATAATAAAAAAAAACGGTCTCAGTACCGCGTCCCTCGTGAGATGCGTATAGATTTATCCCGGAATTGACAACCCCGTAGGTGTACTCAGTTTAATGACCACACTTCGCTATCCGCGATTTCGTGTAACTAAATGTCCTTTTGATACTCTGATTGTATAGCGTAGTTATTTAAAACTCGCCCCTATATTTTTTCACTACGCACAATTAGCATTTCTTTGCTTGTTTATTTCTAAGAGTAAACGAAAAAAAAAATGACGCCGTATCATCTGCTTCGTCGTTAGCACACTGGACTCGCATTCGAGAGGACGTCGGTTCAATCCCGCGTCCGGCCATCCTGATTTAGGTTTTCCGTGATTTCCCTAGATCACTTCAGGCAAATGCCGGGATGGTTCCTTCGAAAGGGCACGGCCGATTTCCTTCCCCATCCTTCCCTAATCCGAGCTTGTGCTCCGTCTCTAATGACCTAGTTGTCGACGGGACGTTAAACACTAATATCCTCCTCCTCCATCTGCTTCGTCGATATTAAGCAAAACACCTCAATATGACAAATTTTACCTCTTCTTATAGGATCGGCTAACTTACTCATTAATTTACTACATGTTATTTCCAATAACACTAAACAGGTATCGCCGTTATATTTTAATTGTATTCAAAAGCATGTTATTATTATTAACACCGACCAAATCGTAACAAATCGCGCGGCGTGCGTTTTTAACGATAGCTTTACACTAGCCCAGGCTTTTTTCATGCAATATTATATATAAATATACAGACAGGACCGAAAGGTCGATCTCTCTACCGTAACCAATAGAGTCAAATGTGCTATTCAAGTTCCGTTACATCTATCTTGACTCGTATTGTTACATCCCTAGTCCGACCCAAGACTCCGTATACCGTGTTGCCTACATCGTTATGCCACAGCCCACGATATTCATCACTTAATGCTCGTCGACATTATTAATTGGATTTCCGCCCCAGAGCGAATGAGGCCAAGATTAGTCGAGACATATTTCGAATTACTTCATACAGCTGTGGATCCTCAACAGGGTTTGCTCTTTGAGATAAGCAAATAGGTACAAGTATAACAACATCGGTCTCGATTTCTCGTAGTCTCATTCTCCCTGGCGCGGGGGTATACAGTTAATAGTATTGGCGAGCATTAGGTAATTAACGTAGTGGATTATGGCATAAAGATGTAGACAATGCCACATATGGAGGTTTGTATCTGTCGGGGGGGGGGGGGGGGGGAGAGTACATGGATAGCCCAAGTGATTCACTTGACCGCTTGCGATAAACGGGAATTTCGCCTTCGAGTCCCGGTCACCCACAACTTTTCATTTGTTACTAATAGATAGTATTCTGTACCTGATACAATTTATGCCAGAGAATCCGGAATCAGCGAAAGTATTAAATCTGTAAACAGCAAGTAGCGTGAGCTAATGGAACAAGCTATGAAACAAACAAGACATAAGGTGCATACCCTTGGCATTTGCATTGATCGGTAGATATTTTCAGTGCTACGAACGTATGAAAATGAGCGGGGTTAAGAAATGAAAGAAAACGTAATTACTCTGGAATGAGCGACCAGAGACTATGGGCCCCTTATACCAAAATATTCAGAAAATGTTCCAGAACAACCTCCTAAAGTTTGTCGGTTCACCGTGTAGTTATAAGAAAAGTATCTTATTGATTACGGTGTATGAAAAGTATTACTGTAGCATATGTGGATTATTTTCCATGTGAACTGCGGGTCATTAATTGTACTGAGCACATTTCTTCAATAACTGGGATTTGTTGTTTTAATCAATGACAATAGTACAAATAAAGTAACTGGTACTCTTGTAAGTCTAGGACAAAATCACTTAATTGGGACCGAGCGAGGTAGCGCTATGGTTAGCGCACTGTGTGGGGCGGCGGGTGGAATAATTGTTATATTATGTTTCTATTATTTATTTAATGCTGTTGTTTGCCATTCTCAACACTGGCTCTCTAACTACAATACTGGCAACCACAAAGTGATAAGCAAAATGTGAAGCCTGTAATTAGAATTCCTAGTGCCCACTTCATCTGAGATATACATTTATAGCTACAGCTTATAGCTCTGAGGAATTAGGAGATTGTCTGGGATTCATAATCAAAAACCATTTTCTCTAAAATGTTCACTATATTCTGAAAGTCACAGACCAAAATGAATCCACACAATCCCACTACCAGAGCAGTTCAGAGTCTAATGCGCTGATGCAACTACAACTGTTCAAATTAAATGTTTAAGTGAATGCTCGCCATAATTTGATGATAATGTTCATCAAACGCCACGCTAAATGATGGTAGAATGTCTGTCCCGCGGCGGCACGTGAAAATACGACATACGCAAACTGAAGATAGATCATTAAAGTCATCCCAGAATTAACACTTCACTCGAAAACGATTTCATGGTTACGCGTATCCCGAGTAACTTATTACGGCATCTGAGGTTGTTTATAGCAATGATACCGACGCGACGCGACTCCTGGCACAGGTGGTGCGCTAATCAGCATCTGGAGAGAACTGGGGCCTTTTCTCTCGCGCAGCGTTCTTATATATGAAGCCGCCGTGCGGACGGCTAAGGGAACGCCTGATCAAATCCGCTCTCCCGACTAGCCGCTGGGCTAGTAATGCACCACTTCAAGTTATCGAATAGATCACTGCTCCCTTTGCTGATGGCCGATGAAGCTCTCAATTTAAATGTGCAATCAGCACACAAGTAAGTAATCATAATAAAAGTCTGGCGTGATTAAGTCAAATATTTTGGCCGAGAGAATTAATTTAATTACACTACACGCAGTAGACGAGCTCTGAACTTGCCTTTTGGAGATACGCTATCGCTATAGTTTTATAGTTATTCAGTTGAAACTTCTCACATCTTTATGATTGTAGCGGATCTCCCTTCCACTTAAATTCAAACATCCTAGACTTATTTATTCGCCTACTTAATCTATCTTGCTTCCTTCATTTCTAAGACAAAACCCAGAAAATCATGAATTTCAACTAAAATTTTAATTTGTGAGATCCAGAATACTGTTTCTACTAAATTATTATGCAAAAGGAATCTAAACATAAATTTTTAAGTTTCTAGCTCTTTTCTGTTGCGCCAATGATTTTTACAGAAAAATGTCCAAATTTCGAAAATGGTTGATGTTGTTGAACTGATATTCAACACATATTGATTTAGTATTACTCCTGACATGCTAAAAACGTTTCAGGTTATTTACTTGATTTTTAAAGTATTGCGCAACATTTATGACGTAAGAGCTAGTTACAGCGGACTAGGCTGGCACACAATGGAAAGACTGACGTGAATTTTATACGGCGTGAGTAGGCTGCTTCCCTAAAACTGGACCCGCATTCGGGACGACGATGGTTGAAACCCTCGCCGGCCATCCTGATTTAGGTTTTCCCTGATTTCCCTAAATCGCTTCGTGCAAATGCCGGGATGGTTCCTTTGAAAGGGGACGGTCGACTTCCTTCCCTAACCCCACGGAATCGATGGCCTCACTGTTTGGCCACTCGCCCGAATCTACCAACGAACAAACTTGATAGTCTTCCTAAACATGAATATCCCAGTCACGTATAACAACTGTCTAGTTCGGACAACAGTAACTGATCGAGAACCAGAGGCTCGTCTTCATGGCACTGGAACAAACTTCCTGGAGTGAAGACGCTTGAGTATTACAACATGCAGAGTACTGTGATGTTAAGCGATGAGCTAGGATCCAATCGCCACCCTCAAACGGACTGCAGTCTCACTGCAAACAAAGTCTGTGCCGTGGGCACGGTGGCAATATTAGTAGGAGGAAGGTTTTTCTTATAAGGTCGTAATCAGCATTCTTCCATTATTGTCTACAAACGACTCTATGGTCGGGGCATCCGCAGCTGTGGTAGCACATTTTACAGCAAGAACCCCACAATCAGCTATGTCTCGAATCAGTTTTATTAAGGCACTACTGGTTTCTTGGCTTATACCGAGTTCATAAGGTACATATATAAGCAAAAATAAACAGTAATAGTGACAGAATCCCTGTACATCAAAGTCATGGTACACCCCGAAGCATCTAATCAATAGAATAGATGAAAACGCAAATGTACTTACAAAACTTAAAACAATGTAACCAACATGGGTGTGAATATAGACGGCCCAAGTTCCGTAGTTAAGACGATAATATCCGTAGGGTAGATAACTAATGAATAAAAAATTTGGCGAAGGAAAACATCCTCTGCATGTATCAAGGACGCTCCTATGACCAAAGAGCGAACAGCGCATCATCAAGGCGAGAAGCAGGATACGTACCAGCATGTCAGCACAACTCATAGCAAAATTCCCAGATTTTTAGGCATAGGGAGGGAAGGAGTAACATCCTGAATATTCTATAAGAGGTGGAGATTAGGCGTAGCATGAAATTGTGGCCGCAGCTCACGTTCGACAAACGAAATTATATGCTTCCAGAGACCTTTTCAAGTCTCTAAAATCTATGGCGTTTAATGCAGAGTGAAGCGACAAGTGAAAATTTGTACCGGCATTCAAACAGATATCTCCTATTTACTAGACACATGCGCTAACCACTACGCAATTTTTTTTCTTTTTTTCGTTGTCTTTAATATTCTTCTCTCATGAACCGTAAAATAAAATGTTGAATCTCCGCTCTGAAATTGAAACAGAAGCTAAATAAAACTTATTTTTGTAATAAAATGTCCAATAGCCGTAAGACAGAATGAAGCAGAATAAATCAGACACTTCTTAAAAAAGTTATTTTTATTTTTTTTTCCATGTTGTGTCTTCAGCGAAAATTAGTTTCTTTGTGCCACCATGACTTGGCTTAACAACAAAGGACATTTTTGTGCCAAATTAATTTAAATGATACAAACTCCGAAGCGACTCACTTAAAATTGCTGCTCCAATCAAAAATTACCTCTTCTTTGTGGTAAGGCGTAAAGTAAAAAATTTTCAAAGCTTTGTATTTCGGATTATGGTGCCTTTCCATTATATACTGTGTATAATCATCTTCACTCGCATGTTTTGTCGTTGTTGCAGATTGTCGAAAAGGCCGATAATCTAAGAGTAGCTTCTTCGTTTCAAGAAAGAAAAGCCATTCTGGTCGGAGAACTTCTTGAAATATTATAGCATATTCTGCGGTTCTAATAATCGTTGCGAGTTTGTTTCTAGCCCAGTTCCATATACGGAATTGGTCTCGGCATATTAGGGTGTGTATCAAGTTGCCTACAGTAAGCCAATGATACCAATACGGACTCTGCTTCAGTTTAATCTGCTGCAGTTTTTCACCTGTGTGGACCTTCTCCTTTACAATGTCATACAATGCGGACACTATTTTGGAATGGAGGATTGGATTGTTAATATTTTTCCAGACTTTTTCCAGTTGCCCGTCGATATTTCTCTTCCACTGGGTTTGGCTTATGGTGCCTCGTGAGGTAGTAGAAGGTCATTCTGGTGTTAAGCTGCTGTGGATTACCTTGAATATAGCTCATTTCAAGGTATTAAGTCCGGACGTAGTCGAGTTGAAGGCTGATGCGACCAACGTCTACTGGAGCCTTTTTACTCGTTGGGACTTACCTGCTGAATAACGTTTATGTAATTGTCTGATTGGGTGTCTGCAGTATTTTTAGGATACGGTTCATATACAGGGCGTAAAAGTTAAGTTGCCAAACCAGGATAACTCGAAAAATAAGCTTCGCACGAAAAAATGCGTAGAATCCAAAGTTCGTTATTTTCGAGGTGGACATCTGCTGGTGCTAAAATTAGCCCGTCACCCGAGCCCCATGGATGTGGGGAGGGAGGAAACTTTAAAATTTCAAATGGGAACCCCCATTTTTTTACTACAGAATCAGATTCTACATAAAAAACTACGTACATTTTGTCTTAAACATTTGTTTTGATTCTTGGTAGTTGGCGCTATAATTCAAGAAAATCCATGTTCTCAATTTTTGCGTGGAAAATGGTTACGGATAAATAAATATACCTATTTATTTCGTTAACTAAGATCCACTAAAACTAAAACTATCCCTCTCTCCCCATAGGGTGGGGTTTGAGAGAGAGTAGCACGAATCAAACAAAACTTATCCGAATCTGCGGAAAAAATTAATATGTGGGTCAACATTTGTAAATCTCTAATTCCTCTCTCTCTCTTCAACCAAGAATCGAAATAAATGTTGAAGACAAAAACTACGTCGTGCTGCTCGGTGTGGTATCCTTACCAAGTAGGATTGACGGAGGAATGAATGAATGTCTCCGAGCACTATGGGACTTAACTGCTGAGGTCATCAGTCCCCTAGAACTTAGAATAACTTGAACCTAACAAACCTAAGGACATCACACACATCCATGCCCGAGGCAGGATTCGAACCTGCGACCGTAGCAGTCGCGCGGTTCCAGACAGTAGCGCCTAGAACCGCTCGGCAACTCCAGCCAGCGGATTGACGGAGGACGTCGATAAAGTTCAAATAGGGCAGGTCATTTCGTGTTATCGCGCAATAGGGGTGAGAGTGTCACTGATATGATACGCGAGTTGGGGTGGCTGTCACTGAAACAAAGGCGGTTTTCCTTGCGGCGAGAACTATTTACGAAATTTCAATCACCAACTTTCTCTTCCGAATGCGAAAATATTTTGTTGACATCCACCGAAGTAGAGAGAAATGATCATACTAATAAAATAAGAGAATCAGAGCTCGAACGGAAAGATTAAGGTGTTCCTTTTTCCCATGCGCCATTCAGGAGTGGAATGGTAGAGAAGTAGTATGAAAATTGTTCGATGAATCCTCTGCCAGGCAATTAAGTGTGAATTGCAGAGTAACCATGTAGATGTAGTAGATGTAGATGTAGGGGGCTGGGGTGGCGGGCTAATTTTACCACCAGGAGATGTCCCTCTCAAAAATAATCAACTTTGGATTCTACACATTTTTTCGTGTGAAGCTTGTTTTTAGAGTTATTCGGGTTTCTCAACTTAAAATTTACACCCTGTATATTGCAGGTTGTATACCTGGAAGAATCCTGGAGACACTAAAAGGTATCAGATAGATTATATAATGGTAAGACAGAGATTTAGGAACCAGGTTTTAAATTGTAAGCCATTTCCAGAGGCAGATGTGGATTCTGATCACAATCTATTGGTTATGAACTGCAGATTGAAACTGAAGAAACTGCAAAAAGGTGGGAATTTAAGGAGATGGGACCTGGATAAACTGAAAGAACCAGAGGTTGTAGAGAGTTACAGGGAGAGCATAGGGGAACAATTGACAGGAATGGGGGAAAGAAATACAGTAGAAGAAGAATGGGTAGCTCTGAGGGATGAAGTAGTGAAGGCAGCAGAGGATCAAGTAGGTAAAAAGACGAGGGCTAATAGAAATCCTTGGGTAACAGAAGAAATATTGAATTTAATTGATGAAAGGAGAAAATATAAAAATGCAGTAAATGAAGCAAGCAAAAAGGAATACAAACGTCTCATAAATGAGATCGACAGGAAGTGCAAAATGGCTAAGCAGGGATGGCTAGAGGACAAATGTAAGGATGTAGAGGCTTGTCTCACTAGGGGTAAGATAGATACTGCCTACAGGAAAATTAAAGAGACCTTTGGAGAGAAGAGAACCACTTGTATGAATATCAAGAGCTCAGATAGCAACCCAGTTCTAAGCAAAGAAGGGAAGGCAGAATGGTGGAAGGAGTATATAGAGGGTTTATACAAAGGCGATGCACTTGAGGACAATATTATGGAAATGGAAGAGGATGTAGATGAAGATGAAATGGGAGATAAGATACTGCGTGAAGAGTTTGACAGAGCACTGAAAGACCTGAGTCGAAACAAGGTCCCAGGAGTAGACAACATTCCATTAGAACTACTGATGGCCTTGGGAGAGCCAGTCATGACAAAACTCTACCATCTGGTGAGCAAGATGTATGAGACAGGCGAAATACCCTCAGACTTCAAGAAGAATATAATAATTCCAATCCCATAGAAATCAGGTGTTGAGAGATGTGAAAATTACCGAAGTATCAGTTTAATAAGTCACAGCTGCAAAATACTAACGCGAATTCTTTACAGACGAATGGAAAAACTGGTAGAAGCGGACCTCGGGGAAGATCAGTTTGGATTCCGTAGAAATGTTGGAACACGTGAGGCAATACTAACCTTACGACGTATCTTAGAAGAAAGATTAAGAAAAGGCAAACCTACGTTTCTAGCATTTGTAGCCTTAGAGAAAGCTTTTGACAACGTTAACTGGAATACCCTCTTTCAAATTCTGAAGGTGGCAGGGGTAAAATACAAGGAGCGAAAGGCTATTTACAATTTGTACAGAAACCAGATGGCAGTTATAAGAGTCGAGGGGCATGAAAGGGAAGCAGTGTTTGGGAAAGGAGTGAGACAGGGTTGTAGCCTCTCCCCGATGTTATTCAATCTGTATATTGAGCAAACAGTAAAGGAAACAAAAGAAAAATTCGGAGTAGGTATTAAAATTCATGGAGAAGAAGTAAAAACTTTGAGGTTCGCCGATGACATTGTAATTCTGTCAGAGACAGCAAAGGACTTGGAAGAGCCGTTGAACGGAATGGACAGTGTCTTGAAAGGAGGATATAAGATGAACATCAACAAAAGCAAAACGAGGATAATGGAATGTAGTCAAATTAAATCGGGTGATGCTGAGGGGATTAGATTAGGGAATGAGACACTTAAAGTAGTAAAGGAATTTTGCTATTTAGGGAGTAAAATAACTGGTGATGGTCGAAGTAGAGAGGATATAAAATGTAGACTGGCAATGGCAAGGAAATAGTTTCTGAAGAAGAGAAATTTGTCAACATCGAGTATAGATTTAAGTGTCAGGAAGTCGTTTCTGAAAGTATTTGTATGGAGTGTAGCCATGTATGGAAGTGAAACATGGACGATAAATAGTTTGGACAAGAAGAGAATAGATGCTTTCGAAATGTGGTGCTACAGAAGAATGCTGAAGATAAGGTGGGTAGATCACGTAACTAATGAGGAGGTATTGAATAGGATTGGGGAGAAGAGAAGTTTGTGGCACAACTTGACTAGAAGAAGGGATCGGTTGGTAGGACATGTTTTGAGGCATCAAGGGATCACAAATTTAGCATTGGAGGGCAGCGTGGAGGGTAAAAATCGTAGAGGGAGACAAAGAGATCAATACACTAAGCAGATTCGGAAGGATGTAGGTTGCAGTAGGTACTGGGAGATGAAGAGGCTTGCACAGGATACAGTGGCATGGAGAGCTGCATCAAACCAGTCTCAGGACTGAAGACCACAACAACAACATATTGCAGTGCATTCCTTCTGGACGTCTTTGACGCCCAAACTACCAGTGGGGCGGGTTAGTACTATTGTAGAAATAGTGACTAAAGATATTTCCTCTCCAGATGAACCAAACCCCTGCAGCTAAAATCTTTTGCGCTGTGTCCTTGGTTACTGGTGACAATGCTGCGATGTAATATATTTTGCTTAGGACATAGCTGTTAACCAATTGAGCTCTCTGTATCCGATTTGAAGTTCTAGTTTTAGGTCCATGGAAAGTAGCCCTCAATATACTGACTTTATGGTCCCAGTTGCATCTGTCATCTCTAGTGGATTGGACGTTAAGTGGTTCGTCTTCCTCTCTTTTAAGGCATGTTATAGAAATGTTCTCAGTATGAGGTTCGACAGGTAAAAACTTCGTTTTTTGTTCATTGAGATTGGCTCGAGAAGAAGTGAAGTAGCCATGGATTATTTGTTGAAAGATTTCAGTTACTAATTTCATGTTAGCCATTACACTGATATCATCAGCATAAGCGTAACACACGGTTTTTGTACTCAGTATCTGTAGACCTTGTAACCTGTACTACCGGTTTAACAGTAATGGTTGTACGGCGACCGCGTACAGTATCATAGAAAGGGGAAGCCTTGTCTCACAGACTGTTTAATCGGGACTGGTGAACTTAATTGGCCACTAATTTTGATTCGGAAGGAAGCTCCGACTATATATTTGCGAATGATCTGAATAAAATGAGAACTGAATCCCATCTGTTGCATTGAGTTACTAGAAAGTGGTGGTTGATGTGGCCAAATGTCTTATCAAAGTCAAAAACATGAGACCAAACTTACATTTACATAGCCACGACAAATTTATAATATCCCTATATTCATACAATGCATTTAACATAGATATCCCGGGAACAGCACTCATTTGATAAAGGTCCATTATCTTCGGAAGAACCGACTTCATTCTACTATTTATGAGTCGGGTGAAGATTTTATAGTCGGCACTGAATAAAGTTAGCTGTCGAAAACCCTTTAGCGTAGTGCTAGGTGTTTTTTTTTTTTTTTTTTTGGTGGATCAGGACAATCAGTCTTTCCGTAAACTGAAAAAAATGGTTCAAATGGCTCTGAGCACTATGGGACTTAACTTCTGAGGTCATCAGTCCCCTAGAACTTAAAACTATTTAAACCTAACTAACCTAAGGACATCACACACATCCATGCCCGAGGCAAGATTCGAACCTGCGTCGCGCGGTTCCAGACTGAAGAGCCCAGAACCGTTCGGCCACAGCGGCCGGTCAAACTGTAGCCACCACATGACGCGTGTTGAATATCTGGATTACGTCAGAAGGCATCTTTGCCATGCATCATGGATATCTTGTTTCAGTTCTGTGTCCTCCAAAAGTGACACGTTTAGGTGTCCTACGTACTTTCCCAGAAATGTTCTTGTTTAGTGTGCTGCGCGGTTATATGAAATGCGCAGTAATCCGAGAAGTTCATGGGGCAAATGTCATACTTAATTATATTGTGGATAAAGCCTTTTGTTACAAAAACCTGTCTAGTCTGCTTGCCGAATTACTGGAGACTTACGCGTATGCTCGTGTATGCTGACGGAGACGGCACCAAGTATCTATCACATCCAGCCCATTAGCTAATAACAGCTCCTCGCAAAAGCTGAAGTTCGGGACTTGATCTTCTTGACGCAATACGCAGTTAAAATCACCATATCATCCCGGAAAAGACTGCTCCTTGCTCGTGTCTCGCTGGATCGGGAGGGAGCAGCATAAACAGGAATCAGATCATATATTTTTGGAGTTATTCCTCGTCCAGATTCAAGTATACCATATACTGTGCATGATATGCCTAGTTTGAACAATGTTGTCGTTCAATACTCATTGCATATTGAAACACGTGTATTCAGTAGCAGCGATGGCGAGACATGACAGAATCTCTTGACCAGAGATCCATGTCGACGCCCGCCGACTCCTCTCACACAACTCCGACTGTCTCGTGCGCGCTACTAGCACAGACGAACTACATGCTCTCGCGACTCGCTACGTACAACAACTTTCTCGCAACTGAACTGAACTCTCGCGCGGTCAAGCGCAGACTAGCAACGATAAATAACTCTCTGGTCAGAGATTCTGTCATGCCTCGCCATCGCTGCTACTGAATACACGTGTTTCAATATGTAGAAGACTGCGTCATATCAGTACACATTCGCTATTTTCGTCTTAACCACTAATTCTATCATCGCTATGCCACTATCGGCGGAGTACAAGTAGTGTGGCAATTTTATGCGCCTGCGACAGTCACTAGTGCTACTAATCACACTCAGTGTCATCAGACCAGGCAATTCCCTTAACAGGTTCATTGTGGTTCCCGCTGCAGGCGTCGCTTCTGTGCATTCCCATCAGTTGGAGAGGCCAGGTTCACGCTTACGTTCCCATTCGGTTGTGGGATGTCTGTATTCCGACGTCTACCACGTCTTGCTTTTCGCATCGATCTGCTTTGAGAATTTTTTTGGCACTTGAGAGTTTTTTCTCCAGTTACGTGTTTGCCGTTTGGGTTTCATCGGCTGCTGTCTGAGGTTGTCTTGCGAGGTGCCGGGGCTAGCAGTGTATTTAACACTAAATTCTTCTAGAATCTACATATGTAAATGATGCTCTAAGCCCCCCCCCCCCCCCTATTCTAACTCCGACTTTTGCTGTTGCACAATGATTAAAACAAATACGCGAACTGACACTAATCAACCCTGCCAGTGGAGTAGAAGAGAGTTTGGCACCTGCAATAATTTAATTTGATAAATAAGTTAAATAAATGAAGGATTCATTAACATAGTGAGGAATGATAGGGTTGCTATACCGATTAACAGAATGAAAGTTCTGTCCAAAATAACAATATGATTTATTAAGACTAAACACAAAATAATAAACAAAAACACATGAAACATTTATAATACATCAAACTGGCTCAAATTGGATACTCAAACAAACGCTGTGAAGGTGAAGTTGTCCCTAAACTAGATTGTGAGGTTTATGACGAAGTGGTATGTGGAGCCAATTCCTTCCCACTCAAATCGTAAGAGAGACACACAGCTAACCCAACATTAATTGCTGCTACTCAAGACAGAACAAAGTTAGAAGAAGACGAACAGGCGCGCTCTGCTGAGCTCTGATTATCAGCTAGGAAAATCCCTATCTGCCGGTGCTGTGGACATACATTACCAAACTGTCTTCTTCACTGCCAGAACACGATCTGGCGTACCGGAGGCGATGGCTGGTTGCTTCGACGTCCTCGACCGAAAGGCGAGAGCCGAATACCTAGAGCACCCGTACAGGCCGAACACACAACATTCCCGCCCCCACGACAGTGGCCGTGGTTAAACGTTCCAATCAGCAACTCGAAAACCGGCGGAAAATTCCACTCCATTGCCGGAGCACTACCATTCCACCAATGGAGATTCTTAGCACCAATTTCTGCGCTGATTTTGCTACGTCACGGAGCTATGCCCTGAGCAAGCCAATCACAGTTACTATTTTGCAGAAAGCGCGCGAATTTTCCCGCCACAACTGCCTGGGTACACAAGTCATTCCCACGCCTCGCTGGTAGCCCGCCAGAAAGTGTTTTCGCTAAGATTCTGCGAAGTAACGGAACCTCTAGCCCAGCCGCTACTTCAGACCCCTCCGGGCGTGTCTTTTGACAATGTCGGCGTCTGCAAAGCATTCACTCGACTTCCTCACACCCGTCGGCTTAACCCTTTCCAGATCAGAGGAGCACGCCTGTCACCGGACCACCCAGGTGACGAGAGACGCTGCGTGGGAAGTCCGCGTGTGAAGGAATAGCAACTTTTCACCGCATACAATTAGAGACGAATATCGTAAGATAGAAATATGAGAGGGGGCTCATGCCACCTCTCAGTCTTTCTCAGTATTCTTCAAGTCTATATGAGGTTGGTGTCTCGAGTCAAATCGTCACTCGTGCTCCTATTGGACGTCGGTTTCAATAGAGAAATCTGTTTGCTATGAGGTAGCCCATTTACAGTTGGTTCTTGCATGACATCATTCTCAACAGCGGAGAAACTGCAAGGATTGCGGCGTTTCCCAATGTTTACCGGGGCCTGTTGTGTTGTACTGAAACCGTTACAGCTGTCAGTGCTTCCTTAGGTTCGGGTGACCTTGAATCTGTTGTGTCAGTGACGGCACTCTGGGCTGGTTGTCTGTGTTCATATTAGGGCTTTGGATCGAGACCTGTCCGGGGATAGCCGTGGCGCTAGTCTCTGGCAGCGCAGTCATAGCCGGAGGGCTCGGCGCCTCACCAGCCAGCAGCTGCGCCACTCGCCGCTGGAAACACTCAGCGCGGACGTGGCCGGGGGATGTTGCATGCCGCTCACGCCCTCAGCTGGCCTATATAACGATGCCACAATAACCACAGACACTGATGTACAATGGTGCATGTGCAAATCGATCTTCGATTCACTCCTTGGAACACTTGGAATTTGCACCGAGCGAGGTGGCGCAGTGGTTAGACACTGGACTCGCATTCGGGAGGACGACGGTTCAATCCCGCGTCCGGCCATCCTGATTTAGGTTTTCCGTGATTTCCCTAAATCACTCCAGGCAAATGCCGGGATGGTTCCTTTCAAAGGACACGGCCGACTTCCTTCCCCGTCCTTCCCTAATCCGATGAGACTGATGACCTCGCTGTCTGGTCTCCTTCCCCAAACCAACCAACCAACTTGGAATTTGCGTGCATTGGACCACCGTTCGGGAACATTACTGACGACTTCTCTGTACGGTGCTGTCACTGCATTTATCTGTTCCGCTGGTACTTCGAATGGCAGTTCAATATATCCGGATCGTCCTATTCCAAATCCCGCATGTGTTACGGTAATTTCGGCTAAGTTTCCATGACAATGTTTAAGCTTCATAATTCCTCCGCAAGACTCAGCTACTTTGTCACCTAAGTTAGCAAAATGGCTCAAATGGCTCTGAGCACTATGGGACTCAACTGCTGAGGTCATTAGTCCCCTAGAACTTAGAACTAGTTAAACCTAACTAACCTAAGGACATCACAAACATCCATGCCCGAGGCAGGATTCGAACCTGCGACTGTAGCGGTCTCGCGGTTCCAGACTGCAGCGCCTTTAACCGCACGGCCACTTCGGCCGGCCCTAAGTTAGCATTCTTCAGTTTCACTAAAGCAAATCTGCTCGCTATCGAAAGATATATTCCAGTAACATCTTCTGAATCAAGTTTTACTTCGTGTTTTTACCACTCTTCCATTTGATGTAGCTTCGGTCGGTCGTCATTACGATCAAATGATAACTTCAAAGTATCTTTTTTGTTCAAGTGGGCCATCGCGGTAACATATTTCACATTTCAATAAGCGTAGAAATTCCTGCAACGCTAAAATAAGGACAGCTACTTACCACACCGTAGCACAGCACGAAAACCAGCGTAGGTCCGCACAGCACTGCTGACGCGGCGAGATTGCGCCACCGTCGCACACTAACTTTACACTACTACACGGACTATTCTAGCGCTCCTCCCTCTTCAGTCCAAATTCCCATTCATGCCTCAGTCCACTTGGCACTCCTCCTGAACTCGAACAACATTGCAGAGGTACATTGGAATAGCAAATGGCTCTGAGCACTATGGGACTTAACGTTGGAGGTCATCAGTCCCCTAGAACTCAGAACTACTTAAACCTAACTAATCTAAGGACATCACACACATCCATGCCCGAGGCAGGATTCGAACCTGCGACAGTAGCGGTCGCACGGCTCCAGACTGAAGTGCCTAGAACCGCTCGGCCACTCCGTCCGGCGGAATAGCACCTCAGCGTCTAACGGAACGGGGGATCTCGCGTGACACCCAGGCATAGCTGCTTTAATCAAATGAAACTATAGGGACCAGAGATTTTTTCAAGTTCGGAAGGCCTATGATGTTTACATGCAGACTGAAGCAAAGAATGAAAATTTCATCTCATTTCGATTGTATTTAGAGAGCCTAATTCTTTCATTAATCTGGTTTATATCTATTTGTTTGTCTTTACCCTTAGACATTTTTCGTTTTGTGATATTCTTTCCTTACTGTTTATTCCGTTGCTCCACTACTGGGCGGGAGTAACGTAATTTGGTCTTGCGTCTTGGTCCATCCGCTAGGCTTTCCATGATTGAAATCTGCTTGCTCTGTTACCCTTATTTTGTCGTAATAGATGTACCAAAGCCACAGCTATCATAGTAACTTGGCATTTAGGGCACATGGTTTTGGTCTGTCCTGTCCCAAGTCATCGTGAAGTTCCTTCCACCGACGACTCCTGCGCCGTATACTTTGCTTCAGCGCTTCATACCGCGACTGCAGTGCGGCCTGTGGTTGCTGCGGCTCACCTCTGTGGCTGTGTGTTGCACTGACTTGCTGATTAGCCTTCCGCTCCTTGCCTAGCCGATCTGTTGCTTTTGATCCAGTGTCCCACTCGCTAGGCGCCTCTGCTGTGTCGTCCGTACAAGACAGGGCCAGGCGGCGCCGAAGATGAAGATATCGACTTCGCTTGAGCCACCTGCCGACCGATTACAATCCGCCAATGACCGGACGACAACGGACAGAAGACTACTGCGAAGATGGAAGAGCAACTCTCGCCCACTTGGTTATAGTTCATCGTCCAGGGCTGACTTAGACTCTTAGGAATGAACAGACAGTTGTTGTAAATTGCATTTGCTATATACTGTGAAGTTGAATTACGATTATTTGGCTCAAATGGCTCTGAGCACTATGGGACATAACATCTATGGTCATCAGTCCCCTAGAACTTAGCACTACTTAAACCTAACTAACCTAAGGGCAGCACACAACACCCAGTCATCACGAGGCAGAGAAAATCCCTGACTCCGCCGGGAATCGAACCCGGGAACCCGGGCGTGGGAAGCTAGAACGCTACCGCACGACCACGAGCTGCGGACACGATTATTTGCACTTGGCCATTCAGCGCCTTTTTTTCTGTTATATTACATGCAGTGTTGCAGACTTAATCATTGAACAACTCACAAAGAAAAGTAGACCTTCATCTTATTTGTTTGACTTTGCTACTAATTGGTAGGAGTGTTGTAGAGACTCCGCCCTCCTACCCTTTTACCTGACACTGGGGCACAGCTGTGTAATGGTGACAGAGAGAAATGGTCTTATAGCGGTGTACTGCACCAGAAGCGGTTTCACAATCTTACAAACTCGGGCTACCGTAACAATAGTGGCTATTCGGCCTCCACAGCAGTATCGAAGAGACCTTTACAAACCTGGCGACGAGGGTTTAAAAAAGTCTCCTTGCTGCATGGCTTAGGATGTTTCCCGTCACTCCATTTTATATTCATTGACACTCCGCTCTACGGACATTATCGTTTTAGCTATGAAGCTTGAGCCTTGTATCTTCTCCGCCACGTTTTTTACCATGGTTTACGTTTTGTAACTTAACTTACGTTTTCTTCTATTTTCGTAATTAGGTGTTTTTGGTCACAGGTCGCACCAGCACTATTATCTGGAGAGGGAGAGGACCGTAGCAGCATTTCAAAAAATTAGGACTTAAAACTCCTTTTGGAGCATTCTGGATGTCTCAGACCATTTATTTCAATGACACTTGAAGTTCTTAAGGCATGCCAATTTGAGGTCGGATTCTGCGATTACCGAGTATACAGTAGTTTATATTATTAACGTTTAAATTTATCGACAGTGTGTGTATGATTATTGTTATGTCCTAAACAGCCGTGGAAACTATTTCAAAGTGAATAGTTTTCAAACAAAATTCTGCTTGATTTTCATTGGAAATGTATGCAAATACTCTGTCTGTTACGTACACGATTTTACTTAGCTTATTTTTAAAATATTAAAAAAATTATTGACGTGTGATTCTTGAGTTTCTCCCCGCGTATTTGTTGCTCGAACACTCCAAGGGTATACTACCGCCCTCAGGAGCTCAGTTCGTCAGCGCCCCTGACGATGGCGACCTGTCTGACCGCCCGTTGGACACTATGAACCGGCAGTATACCCGTGGACTGTTCGAGCATTTATTAATGTAGCATCACTAATTCTTTCTGCACAAGAGCTTTTAGTGTGTGTCATTGGTTAAGCTTGGATAAATTCGTACAACTCTGAGTCGCTATTATGGTTAATTTCTTGTTGTTTAGATTTGTATCACGTGATGTGGCTACAAGCTACGAAACCGTTAGTGCCTTTGAGAGGCACCCACATGCCTTGCTCATACTGTGGCATCAAGCAGTCAGGCCTGCAAGATGAGTGGTCTGCCAAGCGAGTGGATTCATTCTTATTTATCGAGTAACATGAACTCTCGTACTTACAATTAAGTTACAAGTTATCCTCCTATATGATTAATACGCAACGGAAACACGCATCTATCAGTAATTTACAGAATTCTGACTGTACACTACGCACTGGCAATACCACATTTTCTTTTTGTCTTTTATTTAACGGCTTTTGTCAACACGTGGCCACCGCACTGAATATGAATGGCGCACACATTATAAATTCGAGACATTATGACAACATACAATTCGAAGGAAAAGTCCACCAATCTTTTTCTTTTCACTATCTTATTTATTCCGATAAATTCTATAACCTAAACACACAAATTCTATAACCTACAACAATAACACATGAGAAATTCCGCCCAGTGGGCATGGCTTTACATTGGTGAATCTCTATATTATGGTCTCGTAATTATTTAACGCTACAGTGCACTTTCTGGATAGGATGGTGGATCTTTTATTATTTCTCACACTTCGACTCTCACAATCATCATCACGAAACTTTCCTCCAGATCGAGCGGTACAGAAGGAACAAGCATAACCCACTAATCTTTTGAAATTACCTTGCTACTGTCCCATGCAAACCACACATACCCAAATTACATGACATACATCACACTACAATATGAAATACAAAACACTAAATAGTCACAACACTATCACTTTCAGCTTTCCCACTTCAATTAATATTTACCCCAGTTTCACACGACACTGCCCCACTTCGTAATTCTACTTTCCTACTATGAACTCTGGAGATATATGCACGTCTTCCTGTGCAATGCAAGCCAAGTGGCGTTGCTCGATAGACGGCCGACTCACCTTGCTTCTCTCTCAGAGTTTGAATCTGGCGTCACACGGAATCATATCACGCAAAGTAATATTAAGAACGTATTCATCACACACGCGAGTCCTCAACTGATACCATGGACGAGTACTTCTCTTTATCTTTTGTCTCATACACAGTTTGAGACTCACACAGTACTCACCACGTGGAAGTATTCGTCTCTAATTTCAAGTCCTGCACACGCCATTTCTTAAATATTTCAACTTATGGTACACACGCTATTTCTTAAATATTTCAACTTATTGTACACACGCTAGTAATTCAGCTTAACTTAAGCACACGGAAGTATTTCAACTTATTGCTACACGTGGTTTCATTGTGACCGTTGGTCACTACCGAAGATTACTACAATCCCATTAATATTACCTGCCTGACATTTAATTCTCCCCACAAAAGTTCCCGAAATAGAGAAATTATTATTTCAAACTACTCTTAAATATTCCACATGCATACCATGTCTCCACTCTTTTGTCTTTACGGAGCACAACTAAAACAGGTCTTAACAGCACAAGATCCAGCGGCAGAGTGCTGAAACATGGCCGTTCTCTAGGTCATCTCGCACCTATGTCGAGGTGGGGGAAGACCATGCTACCGTATTGGTCAGCCACATTTCAGGCGCTCAAAGCTCAGGTAAATTTCATCTCTTTGGTCCCACCAAAGGTGGCCAAAGGATCGACTCAAAGATGATCATATATTCACATTCACTATCTGCGGTTAGCAGACGACCATACATTCATTCATTTCACAGATCTCACCAAACTGGATGTAGGGATTTACTTTGTGGGAGTGCACATGTGATCAATTAAATAAATAAATTGTCATTCTTTCCCACACTGGTATCCGGCTTCACTGTATTAATTGAAATTGAGTTATTATTAGAAAAAAATGTGTTGTTCTGACAAAAATCATGAAGTATGTTGTACCTATTTTCAGTGTCTGGCGGTACTGCACCCTTTCACCTTAATAAAATTGTTTCAAGGTGCAGCTGTTTGCGGAGGTCTTGTTATAAAATGTTGCATTATTGTACAATGAGGTGACAGAAATCATAAGGCGCTTCCCACTATCGTGACGGACCCCGTCTTGCCCGGCAGAGTACGCAGCTCGTCGTGGCATGTACACAACAAGTCACTGGAAATCGCCTGCAGAAATATTGAGCCATAATGCTTCTCTCTACAGCTGTCCGCAACTACGAAGAAGTCGGCGGTTCTGTATTTTGTGCACGAACTAACCTCTCAAAAATGGTTCAAATGGCTCTGAGCACTATGGGACTTAACTTCTGTGGTCATCAGTCCCCTAGAACTTAGAACTATTTAAACCTAACTAACCTAAGGACATCACACACATCCATGCCCGAGGCAGGATTCGAACCTGCGAACATAGCGGTCACGCGGTTCCAGACTGAAGCGCCTTTAACCGCACGGCCACAACGGCCGGCAACTAACTTCTCGATTATGTGCCAAATATATTCGATGGGATTTATGTTGGGCGATCTTGGCGAAAAATTACTCACCCGAATTGTCCAGAATTCCTTCAAACCAATCTTGAACAGTTGTGGCCCTGTGACATAGGGAACAATCATCCACAAAAATTCTACTGCTGAATAGCTGAAAATGGTCTCAAAGTAGCCGAACATAGCAATTGTCAATCAAAGTTCGGTTCACTTGGACCAGAGGACCCGGCCCATTCCATGTAAACACAGCCCACACCATTTTGGAGACACCACCAGCTTGCACAATGCCTTGTTGACAACTTCGGTCCTGGGTTTCGTGGGGTTGGGCAACACTCTAATCCTTCCATCTGGCCAGGTATAGGTTTTTCAGTCGTCTAGGGCGCAACTGAAGTGTCACGATCCCAGGAGACCCGCTGCAGGTGATGTCGTGCGGTTAGCAAATACACTCACGTCGATCGTCTGCTGCCATAGCCCATTAATATCAAATTCCGCCGAAATATCCTAAAAGATACTTTCGTCGTACGTTCCACATTTATTTCTGCAGATTTTCCATGCAGTATTGCTTGTCTGTTAGCACTGACAATTCTACGCTAGAGCCGCTGCTCTCGGTCGTTAAGAGACGGCCGCCGGCCACTACTTTGTCCATTGACAAGACGTTTTCAGTTCGTGAGAGATCTGGAGAATGTGCTGGCCAGGGCAGCAATCGACCATTTTCTGTATCTAGAAAGGCCCGTACAGGACCTTGAACATGAGGTCGTGCATTATCCTGGTGAAATGTAGGGTTTCGCAGGGATCGAATGAAGGGTATATCCACAGTTCGTAACACATCTGAAATGTAACGTCGACTGTTCAAAGTGCCGTCGTTGACAACAAGAGGTGACCGAGATGTGTAACCAATGGCACCCCAGACCATCACGCCGGGTGATACGCCAGTATGGCGATGACGAATACACGCTTCCAATATGCGTTCACCGCAATGTCGCCAAACACGGATGCGACCATCATGATGCCTGGATTCATCCGAAAAAATGACGTTTCGCCATTCGTGCAACGAGGTTCGTCGTTGAGTACACTATCGCAGGCGCTCCTGTCTGTGATGCAGCGTCAAGGGTAACCGCAGCCATGGTCTCGGAGCTGATAGTCCATGCCGCTGCAAACGTCGTCGAACGGTTCGTGCAGATGGTTGTTGTCTTTCAAACGTCCCCACCTGTTGACTCAGGGATCGAGAGGTGGCTGCACGATCCGTTACAGCCATGCGGATAAGATACCTGTCATCTCGACTCTCAGTGATACGAGGCCGTTGGGATCCAGCACGGCGTTCCGTATTACCCTCCTGAACCCACCAATTCCATATTCTACCAACAGTCATTGGATCTCGACCAACGCGAGCAGCAATGTCGCGATACGATATACCGCAATCGCGATAGGCTACAATCCGACCTTTATCAAAGTCTGAAACGTGATGGTACGCATTTCTCCTCCTTACACGAGGCATCACAACAACGGTTCACCAGGCAACGCCGGTCAACTGCTGTTAGTGTACGAGAAATCGGTTGGAAACTTTCCTCATGTCAGCACGTTGTAGGTGTCGGCACCGGCGCCAACTTTTTGTGAATTCTCTGAAAAGCTAATCATTTTCATATCACAGCATCTTCTTCCTGTCGGTTAAATTTCGCGTCTGTAGCACGTCATCTTCGCGGTGTAGCAATTTTAATGGCCAGCAGTGTACAATGCCCGTCGTGCCTCCATAATCACGTCGGAAACGTTTTCACATGGATCACCTGAGTAGAAATGATATTTTATACCTTCTGTACGCCGTACTATCGCAATCCCTACATACACGTATCGCTGTTCCATGAATTTTGTCACCTCAGTGTATTATTGTTATCGATATTGCAATCTGACTCACAATCGGAGTGATGGCTGTGAGCCGAATTATTGGAAGTTTGCAGCGTAGGTGTTCTGTCCTCGTCTGTGTTGTTGATCGGGGAATATTTGACGCTAATCGTATCAGGGAGAGTTCATAATGCGGTGGACGGTGGAGCAACTTGAGTGTCATCGAGGGTCCCTCGACAGACCGCGCCAGCAGGTCTGCCGACACTCGAGCCGCTTTGTGAAGAAGCCCGGGGTGCCGGAGCGTGGCGCCCGGGGCCAGGCCGCGACACCGCCAGCCAGCGGACAATGGCCGCCCGCGGCTCCTCCGGGACTGCCGGAAGGTCGCGCATCTGGCGCCGTCAGCTGAGAAGCCAATTAGGCTAATGGCGGTCCTCGCGCGCCGGGGTGTCTGCGCAGCTTAGGCGGCCCCTCTGCCCGAACTGTCACAGGCCGCCCGCCGTTCGCCGACACTTTCTGATACTCAATCGGCTTGCTAGGCGACCCATCGGCTGTCGTCTGTCATTTGACTCTCGCCGTCTGGATTTGTATAATTGGTGTCACATCGGTTTGAGGATCGCACGTAGCGCTTACTAATTCGCGAGGATAACAAAAAGTTTCTCTTTTGCATAGAATTCACAGTCTGCTATTTGAATTTTTTAGTTTATCATTAAGAGGCATCGTTGTTCCGACACAGGGCATGAGTCCACATGTTCATTGGCTGATTCAGTTCTGTGACTTGTGATGGAACCGAGCACACGTCAAAGGAGAAAAGTTTAATGTTAACTCTCTGTATGTCCATCCTTGTAGAGGATAGTCATCAGGACTTCGGATGTACAGTATTAAATGAAACTTAAAACAGCTGCAGCCGCCAGTTTTGCGTTTAATTGATTTATGCAACCAGTATCTGTGTGCCATTACAAAAAAAAAAAAAATGGTTCAAATGGCTCTGAGCACTATGGGACTTAGCATCGGAGGTCATCAGTCCCCTAGAACTTAGAACTACTTAAACTGAACTAAACTAAAGACATCAAACACATCCAAGCCCGAGGCAGGATTCGAACCTGTGACAGTAGCGGTCGCGCGGTTCCAGACTGAAGCGCCTTGAACCGCTCGGCCACATCGGCCGGCTGTGCCATTACACCATCTTGATTCGTAGGCTGATGAACGAAAGGATAGAGTCATGTAATTTAGATCTGTGCAGAAACCAGTTATACGCTGACGGAAAAAAAAAAAAAATCGCAGCACCAAGATGAATTGTGCGATATAAATGAAAGTTGGTAGGCTTGTCCTTACATCTGAAAGATGATGTGTATTAGAATTTCGCGCCACCCGCTTAAGATTGGCGCTAGTAACGCCACCATGAGGATATAAATCAGATTTGCAGATATGATAATGGCTATTAAAATTTCGCACCAGCCGTGTAAGTTTGGCGCTAGTAGCATTACTGTGAGGATTAAAAACAGATTTGCAGGTATTTTAAATGCTGTAGGGTCATGAGCGTTAGTTGCGTCTGACATTGGACGTGGCGAGTTGATGTTAGGTAAAAATACCTTTAAGGTGGCAAAGACGCCGTTATCAGTGTAAGTAGGCTGCTTAGGTTTTTATGTTGGTAACGCCACGTAGCGCTCTGTATGAAAATCACTGACTGTGCTGTGCGCAGTCTGTGGCTGGTTGGCATTGTTGGAGTATTCGCTATTGTAGTGTTGGGCTGTTGGATGTGAACAGCGCATAGCGTTGCGCAGTTGGGGGTGAGCCGCCATCAGTGGTGGATGTGGGAAGAGATATGGCAGAGTTTTGAGAGCGGACTATCTGGACGTGTGTCCGTCAAAAAAACGAAATTTGTAAGACTGGATGTCATGAACTGATATATATATATATATATATATATATATATATATATATATATATATATATATATATATAGGGTGAGTCACCTAACATTACCGCTGGATATATTTCGTAAACCACATCAAATACTGACGAATCGATTCCACAGACCGAACGTGAGGAGAGGGGCTAGTGTAATTGTTTAATACAAACCATACAAAAATGCACGGAAGTATGTTTTTTAACACAAACCTAGGTTTTTTTTAAATGGAACCCCGTTAGTTTTGTTAGCACATCTGAACATATAAACAAATACGTAATCAGTGCCGTTTGTTGCATTGTAAAATGATATTTACATCCGGAGATATTGTAACCTAAAGTTGACGGTTGAGTACCACTCCTTCGCTGTTCGATCGTGTGTATCGGAGAGCACCGAATTACGTAGGGATCCAAAGGAAACGGTGATGGACTTTTGAACACTATTAAGGTAAATACATTGTTTGTTCTCTATCAAAATCTTTCATTTGCTACCTATGCCTATCAGTGGTTAGTGCCTTCAGTAGTTAGAATCTTTTATTTAGCTGGCAGTATTGGTGCTCGCTGTATTGCAGTAGTTCGAGTAACGGAGATCTTTGTGAGGTAAGTGATTCATAAAAGGTATAGGTTATTGTTAGTCACGGCCATTCTTTTGTAGGGATTATTGAAAGTCAGATTGCGTTGCGCTAAAAATATTGTGTGTCAGTTTAGTGTTGATCAGAATAAGTAAAGAGAGAAATGTCTAAGTACGTTCAGTTCTGCTCAGCTGTTTGAAAATCAAATAACGTAAGAGGTTTATTAGCACAGCCATTCATAAATTTTTCAAAGGGGAGGTTTCATCAGCAACTTACTGAGTTTGAATGACATCGTGCAACAGGGCTATGAGAAGATGGACGTTCCTTCTGCGATATTGCAGAAACACTTGTAAGGAATGTAGCCACTGTGCATCATTGCTGGTAGTAGTGGTCACGGGAATGCATGCTCGCAAGTAGACCGGGCTCCGGACCGCCAGGTGGCGCTAACGAGAGGCAAGACCATCGGTTCGGCTTATGGCTCAGGCCCAACGTACTCCGTCTGCAGCAGCAATTTGACCAGCAGTTGGTACCACAGTCTCACAACGAACTATTACAAACTGGTTACTTGAAGGTCAACTCCGAGCAAGACGACATGTTACGTGCATTCCACTCACCGCAAACAACCGCCATTTGCGACTCCAGTGGTGTCGAGCGAGATTTCGTTGTAGGGTGGAGGTGTGTTGTGTTTTCTGATGAAATCTGGTTCTGGTTCCTTTGCTCGCTGTTGTGCGAATGATTTTATGAACAAAGAATGCATGAAAGAAAAGTCTACGACCGATATAAAATCGTTAGGATCCGCGCGGAAATAGAACGCCACTTAGAGCTACACTTTCTGATTTAGCTCGCATTCTTGTGGGGAGGTATAATATGATAGCGTCCCTGTGTGGAAAGTAGTAATGGCAAATTTCGGACGAGCATTTACGCTTTTGTAAGAGTGTGTTGATTGGCGCTTCGACGGTACTCGCACTGGAGAGAGATCAAAAATTGTTACGGAGGTTTTGCTTGGCAGACACGTCTGCCGTCTACCTGACGATTAGTGATGGGGGCAAAAAGAGTATTCTACTCGAAGGCTATGAAAAGAGCCAGATTTTCTTTTTCAGAGCACATCACATTCTGGCTCCAAGTAGCGAACATCTTCGAGTCGGTATTTTGATTGTTAACACACGGGATGAACACTTATTGGAACATTCCTTTGCATGACAGAGTTTTCGGAGAACCATACATCATCAAGTTTAAAATAATAGTTAGCTATTTTCTATGCGCAGGACCGCCAATATTATCCGGCCACGATGACGGCATGTGCAAAAAATATCATTAGCAAGGGAGCTCCACGTGTTGTTTGCTAACTAGCCACAGGCTCAACTCACGGGTCGGAGTACGTCATCTGCTGCAGCAACCGCAGATTCAGCTACGATAAGTTCACTGTGCTATGCTCAGCCTCGATTGTCGGTTTGGGAGAGATAGTTAAATTTCAGTATATTCCATATTCTATAAGCAGTAAGATGTCTGTAGTGGAAATTAACACTGGAACATGTAAGAGGCAAATTACTGTTGACTTTCCTAAAACAGTTTCAAATTAAATATACACTCATTGCCCAGTCCGAATTACTGTGCTTTTCGTTGTCAGGTGAAGACAGAAGTTACATCCGTTTCTCGTAATTCAACCACAATTTTGCCTCCTCATTTGGAATTACATGTCATGTTTCGTACTTTTTAACGTTTAATTATAATATAACACTATTTTGTATCTTACATGAAATTTCTTAATGAATAAAATCTTTTACCGCATCATGTATTTCATTTTAATTTATCCACGTTACGTTGACGTTAGTATGATCCCGCAAATGCTACTTAGCGTCACAGCCACTGTTAATTACAGACTGAACTCCAAGCAAACTTTTCGTAGCGTTTTCCCAAATGCTTACATACTTAGTGAGCGCTTAAGTTGCCGGGGCACCCCTGAATCACGGGATACAGCGTGTTAGGAATAACTACAAACATTAAGTTATGTACAGCTCGACTGGGCATACTTACACTGGTTCAGAGGTGGAAGCCGTCAGGCTGGCAGAATCAGTCCTACTAAATATTTGGGGAGCCAGAGTGCTGTCTCTATGTGGCCCAATGGAATGCTGGCCAATGAGAACGCGGCGAGCACCTTGTTCCTGGAGAACCGTTTCATCGCCGTGGGATGGAGTCGATGCCTCAGACGCCAAAAAGAGCCAGAGTCTGCCAAAAGCCGAGACAAGGAATTACAGACCTGTATTTAAAATCAGGATGTCCTATTGTAATGGGTGATCCTCCTCTAGCACTACTTTGCCTCAACAGTAGTTGTCGATACCATTGCTATTTTTCGAATTTTGGACAAGTCAGTATTATCTCAGCTGCTTTTTTGAAAACTGTAATATAATTTTATACACAGTATGTTATAATTTAAGCTAAAATTTATGAAAATGAATTAATTTATAAATGTTTTAGTTTCCATGTTATAATCGATAAGTACTACTCCTTAATTTAAAGTTAAAACCATATTTTTAGAAACATTTAAAATTACGAACAATTTGTTTTAACTTTGGCTTAAAATTTCTATTATTAATTACGCAATACTGTACTGGTTACTATTTTATTTCTGGATTTATTTATGAAATAATATTCGAAAGTAATAATGTAACAGAAACTAGTACAACTTCATTTGTTAAGAAGTAGCGTAAACCCTTTGGGTAATGGTTACTTCCACAGAGTCTGTGGGTCGTAAGCATTCCTCTGACGTGATCGCACGTAGTTTTGTATTTTGTGCGAACGTTGGAATTTCGGCTTTGTTAATGTGAAAAATCAAAAGACTGTATGAAATACTAAAATGTGAGAAAATATATTAACGCAAATCAAAAATTCTGCAACAACGATCTTCAAATTTATCTACATCAATTCAATCATGAGGACCTAAAATGTGATATTTTCGGCTTCAAGAAACAGACCCCTTGACAAGAAGGACTGGAGACAACTTAAAATGACAAGTTATTGTAATCTTCGCTCCTCTCAAATTTTTCATAAAAGACTTTGCTTATTGTTTACAATAGCTGAAAGTAGGAACGAGGGGTTAGATTACACTAGATAGTGTAAAACTGCTTCCCAAAATCAAGATATTTAGGAAAAGAGTCTGTCTCCCACAAAGTCAACCAGATATTTTTACTTCTCTTTCAACGCCACTGTTAAAATAAAATGACACCAAAAGCTACAGTTTGTGGAAGGAGATACCCGACCGTGACTAGATGGCACAAACACAGGTTGTGCAGGCTGGTCAGAAGATTATATAGAACGAATGGTACATCTTCCTGGATAGCCGAGGGCAACTGATGCGTAAGACTATTAACGTGGCAATCTTGAGGTGAAAGAGAGGTTTGTTTATTGTGCTACGTAGCACTGGTGAGATGTTATGTATTACCTACTTTGCCGCGTTGATGATTCTTTCTCCTGTCAAGGAACAATTTGTTGTCTAGTCATTTTAGTGCAAATAATTTGTGTAAGATATAAATAATGTTAAAGAAGCATCTGTCCAAACGCATTGTCGGTGGGCTGCGACAATTGTATTATCCTGACTTCCCTTTTGTTTATACAGCACTGGGAAAAAATAAAGCGACCACAGTGTTTTTGTTCCTGCCTGTTTACGTTTCCAAATAATAAAATGCATGAACCCTGAAACGAATCAATTATTGGAAGTACTCTTCTGGTCCAACCCATGCAGCTTTCGTAAGATTATAAACAAACCAGCATCAAACACATGTACATTAACTATCAGCTTCAAATAATACGCAAATTGCAGCTCTCTGCTAACCTTAACATAGCACGTTTATGATAGACCAGTGACGGAACCCAGCTTCTCACGGTTAGCATTAACTGTCTGTGGCCAGACGAATTGTGTAGAGTAGAGAATTTAGCTTCCGGACCAGTGCAAAGAGTTAGGAATAAATTTCAAATAATAACATTAAGTAACTGAAAATCATCACAACTTACGTGATGTAAGCGGTGCAAGGCAGGAAAGTTGTCTGGAAGCGTGAATGTTACGTGTCTCATAATGTTCTTGCGTTTGGAGGGGCATGGCAGTGATGGGAGGGCACCGTGAGGTAAATAATATCTTTACAACCACAGTAAATACTGTATGCGAATCATGGGTGTATGGATGTGCGAGAGGTTGAAGTGGCTGCGGCGGCAAAAATAAAAGGAAAGAAAAATAAGAAAAAAAAAGTGAATGATTGACGTGTTTATCTCGTGTTACAGAACTCCTCTGCCGGCCGAAGTGGCCGTGCGGTTAAAGGCGCTGCAGTCTGGAACCGCAAGACCGCTACGGTCGCAGGTTCGAATCCTGCCTCGGGCATGGATGTTTGTGATGTCCTTAGGTTAGTTAGGTTTAACTAGTTCTAAGTTCTAGGGGACTAATAACCTCAGCAGTTGAGTCCCATAGTGCTCAGAGCCATTTGAACCATTTTTGAAGAACTCCTCTAATGAAACTTGGTAGTCACTATAACCAATTGCTGTGACGTATCGTCGCAGTTCTTTGTCAGGAAATGTTTATGGCAACTTCTTCGCTGGGCCACGCAAAGATTCATGTCCACATACAAGTTTTATTCAAAGAAGGCAGAAAGCTGAATGCCAAATCATCTGATGCGCTGCTGAAACAACGTACTACAAGAAAACGAGCTAAACTTGCTCATGCTCTTTTTCGGAAAAACGTTTGCTTGTAGCTCACAAAATAAAACACAACATTTTTTAGATTTGCCTGCTTTTCGCTATGCAATCATTCTCAAACGATAGAAACTATTTCTTAAAAACGTTTCATTCTTTCAGCTTGTAAGTTTCACAACACAGTTTGATTATTTGGTGGTTAGCTCTTTGTTACTGATCACCTTTATTACGATATTTCGAAGCTGATTAGCTCACTACACATTGCTCGAAGTATCTGCAGTGAATTAAGAGGGCCGATGTTGATTGCTGATCTGAGGGAAAGAGAAACTGGCAATCTGAAGCCTTTATCATATCGCCAAATGCTTATTTCCTCATCAAAAATAGTTCAAATGGCTCTGAGCACTATGGGACTTAATATCTGAGGTCATCAGTCCCCTAGAATTTAGAACTACTTAAACCTAACTAACTTGAGGACATCACACACATCCATGCCGCAGGGAGGATTCGAACCTGCGACCGTAGCAGTTGCGCAGTTCTGGACTGAAGCGCCTAGAACCGCTCCGCCACCGCGGCCGGCTATTTTCTCATCAGTTTGAGGTGAATTGCAGGTCAAAAGGCAGAGTGAAAAAAAAGGGATCCAGACAGGTTTCTAACCCACAGCTGACTGGTATCCACCCACACGCTCAGTCACTACACTAGCACAACAGAAGCAAAATAAATATCGATAAGAGCGTTCTCTGTGCACTGCTGCTCTCTCGAGCAATGGCGCCTCTTTCCAAGTGGCAGTGGCATTGTTTTTAGAACTTAATTCATCTAATTCGGACAATTTGTAAGAAAAATTTATAAACTGTACACATATGCCTCGGTAATCAGTGTATCTAATCGTCAAAACTGTATCAAAATCTCACAGAAGTTCGCGAGATTAGCCTGAAAAACAGACGGACGCTAGGAAGCAACGTCAGTTTATATAGAGGGAGATTGGCGCGCACGCAATATAATGCCGTTTTACAGATTTCTTTAATTCCAAAAATGATTTATTTACTGCATTACAAAGCAGAATCAGCGAATCGTGGTTAATGCACTGAATGAATGGAAGAAAGTGCAACTAGTCTTTTATAAATAATCAGAAAAATTCTAGAGGAAGGGTTGATATGGAGAAAACACTACGTTTATGTATTGGTAGTGTTGAAACGACAATATTGTCGTAGATCGATATATCACAATGTTACGACTTGCACAAAGAAAGGAACAGGTGCTACATTACCTTGCAGTTTTGATTTTACGCGGAAACCATTTCCAAAAGTCTCCACTTAGACTGCATCTCGTTGCGTGATATCGAAGTAGTCTGGTTCAGATAACGCATAGTCTTGGTATTTGACGATTGTACGTTGAAAATAATGTTGCAGATAATGCTACGACTCCCGTACTGTAGCAGCTATCGCTGTGAGCTTCAAGTTGTAAGGTTGCTGTTCCACAGTAATCACAATCAGATATACGTAGCACTGTCGTGTTTGAAGAGTATATTCGTTAATACAATGTCCTTCTCCGTGGCACTCGCGAAACAGTTTCACTTCAATGATTGATGTGATATTTCAAGGCTTATTTACATGAAGGCACATTCCTGTAGATGGTCAAACCTAATATCGTGCATACACATTGTTCCACCAGTTACCCACCAATCTGCGTCCATTAGAAACACGGAAACTTAGCTCATCCGCTCATAAAAGCAGAGAGTACAGCTAAGTTTACTCAGTATTAGTCATTACCCTTCTGCAGTTCATACCGATTGGGTGCACATGTTAATTATATGTTTTATCCGTGTCTTTACAGACGAAAACCAACACAACCAGCGTCTCTTATTCGTCTCCGCCTAACACTCAACTGTTCTGTTCCTATACCCATAATAGGCTCTGATGTAGCAAAGGTGCATGCATGCAAAAACATTGAAACATATTCACATAGAAGTATTATTTCAATGTCCTGATATTTATTACAAACTATGAAGAAAACAGAATAGTAAAAGAAAAAAAAATTATATTCATGTAGGTTATCTAGAGATAAACGTTTACATGTGGTAAGACATTTGGAAGAACGTGAGATGAAATCACCATCTGGCCATCCAGGTTAAGGTTTTCCATTGTTTGCTAAATCACATAAAGATAGTGCTAGGATGATTATTTCCTTAAAATGGACATGATCGGTTTCTTTGCCGTATTTTTCATTAATCTGAACCTGTCTTCCGTCTCTAGTAACATCATAGTTGACGAGACGTTAGATTCTAAGCTCAATTCCTTTATTTGTAATTCCACGTATACCCTAATTCCCCGTATTTCTGGCTGGCTGACAATGGTCGTACCACCAGAGATAGCACTGCTACTTGTATTTAAATATATTGTTCAAACACAACTTCGGTATGATGGCTGAACTGAACCGAGGTAGAGGCAAAGATATGATCTAACTTCGTTGTTCCGTAATCTCTTATGGAAATATTTCATTTTGGGAGAGGAGGAATATATGAAGGCGTTGGTTTAATGTTCACGTGATTGACGGTGTAAGCAGCTTATAGATTCAGTTTGTGTAAGATGTAGAGGTGTGGCGTTGATGTCAGAGTGGTATAAAAGAAACGTAGACAAAACACCCATTTGGGTGGCAACGACAATAAAAAGGATAATAATTAAAGTGCGACGGACGGGGACACTCCAATAGTCCAATTCACATCCATAAGAAAAGTTTGGAAAACTAATACGAGGTTTTGCAGGTCCCTTACACGCCCGATGAATTGTACACGATCTGGGTCTTCTCCTAATATAGTGCTCAAAAGAATTACGAAAACACGTGTATCGACGTCCGACATGTTAGATCCGTTTTGATACAGGTGGCACCTGTAGTCTTACTTCATGACTTGAGATCTCCGCTTCCAATGTAGACAATAATTAAAATCATTCATCATCTACTGCCTGTTTTATGCATTACAGTGTGAGGTAACCCCTCATGAGTACCGTTTTCGCAGTGTTTTCTGGTGAGGTGCACAAATGACAGTTGTCTTTTCGGAACGTTGTATTCACTCAAAGAAATGCAATGCGACAGCTTAATGCAGTACTAGTTGCAAGGACAGTCTGTTTCATCCAATAGGGATGGACTTTCGGTCATGTTGCTGCGGTTTCCAATGCATCTCCCTCCGTTATCTATACATTGTGGACACGCCGCAGTACACAAGGGGAGTTACGAGCTAGACGTCCTGTTCGATTACCCCGCTTGGCTCGACAACATCCTGCAGCTCGACTTGTGTTCAGCCGTTCCCATGCAAAATGGGCAAAATGGCAACTTTGTCACTGGCGGTATGTATTATACACAAATACGAATCCAGATATCCTCTGACGCAAGGTGATGGCCGTACTCGTGTGCGGAGGACCGTGGTGAATGGTACCTGCCTAATGTTGTCGAGATAGTCGATAGATTTCCAAGGTTCTGTGATACTGTAGGGAGGTTCCAGTATTGACAGCCATACGTGTCTTGTCGTTGCCCATGGTAGCCTTACAGCCACACAGTACAGCGAACAGATCCCGTTGGATCGTCTGGTGGCTTATGCATAGTTGGTAGCCCTGAATTCCTTCTAATACTAGGGCCTATGTGACACGGACGTTTTGCAAAGCCTGGACAATGAAGTAATGAAGTGGCTGGCGGTGAGTCCCGACCTAAAACCACCGTGAATAATTAGGACCTGCTCGATAGTTGGTTTCGCAGACGTCCTGTTCCACAAGGAGAAACCCTCATTGAACAATGAGAACAATATCTCTGGGTGACTGCCGTACACTTTTACGGAGCGTGCCGTGCAGGTGTCAGGCACTGATAATCGCTCGTGGACCGTATACATGTTACTGAAGCTCTCAAAGTCCAATGGATGAATGATTCTTTCCACTTTGTTTTCGACACATGGCGGACATTTAGTTTCTTTTTATGTAAATGATCGAGGAAGTAATGATGTGTTGTAGCGTACTTAATTTGTGAAACATAAATGAGCCGTTGGGTTTCTGGCGCCAGGCGATATCGATTCTTATTTCAATCTTTGATCGTTGTCCCTGTGCCTTGTTCTAGTCAAGGTGAGTGGGTCCGCGCATGAGCCGAGTCAGTCTGTGACGTGACGTGCTTTCGATGTTGTCGTTGTGGGGAGTTGGCGACACCATGTCACGTGGCACGGCCGTCTGCCCTGAGGACCAGTTGAGTTGGGGCAACGAAGAAGCATGAGCCGCTGCCGGAATGTATATTAAAGTTGTATTGACACTGCTGGCCAGTGGCGACCAGGATTTGCTAATACTTCGAGAGCTATGTGGACGGATGGCGTGTGAATTTCACACGAAGAAAAATAAATTAATCCGCAAGCTTTTATGGTGCGTTCCTCCTTCTATATATAGTGAATATTATTGCGTACTTAAGGACTGCTGACTGTTGCAGCCGGCCGAAGTGGCCGAGCGGTTCTAGGCGCTACAGTCTGGAACCGCGTGACCGCTACGGTCGCAGGTTCGAATCCTGCCTCGGGCATGGATGTGTGTGACGTCCTTAGGTTAGTTAGGTTTCAGTAGTTCTAAGTTCTAGGGGACTTATGACCTCAGCAGTTGAGTCCCATAGTGCTCAGAGCCATTTGAACCATTTTTTGACTGTTGCTGTTGCTCGTGCTAGTGGCCAGCAAAACATTAACTGCAGTGGTGGCGATGTGAGTTATGTTCTGGAACGGACATGAAATTATGTTACTAAAGTGGCTAGTAATAGCGCCTCGCATTTGTAAGTTTGGATTTTGTGCTTTAGTGGCCCGCTGATGGTAGCTGGTTCGCTTGAACGTCATTTATAAATTTTGTTATAGATTTAGAATTCTCTGGTTTTACGAATTAGTGGTAATTGTTGATTCTTAATAACTTCTTGGGTGTATTGAAGTGACTTTAGTTTCCTATTGGAATTTCAAATACCTATCTGAAGGTTGATTGTCACGTTAGGTACTGTACGTCTGATTTATATGGTGTCAGCCATTCAGCAAAGATAGATTACCTTAAGTCATTGGGTGTGGACTGGCACATCTTTTCACGTAGTATGTAGAAACCTTTTCCTTTTTTTTTTTTTTTTTTTTTTTTTTGGATCAAAGGAAACTAAGCTCCTTAATTCTGTTCATTGGTTGTAATATGTTCATATTAAGGTATGGCTTTTCTATATATATATATATATATATATATATATATATATATATATATATATATATATATGGGTGTAACTTGTATATACTACAGTGTGTCTGCCGCTTAAGTTTCCCTGTTTTCAGAAATGTGTATAGTGGTGACTCGAGCAAACCTCGCCCCGCGAAACCTCGCCCCGCGAGTTTGCAGTGCGACGGAAATCTCAGGATTTGAAATCAGGGCCGTCCGGACCCCGTTAAGGCGCGATTTCTCTGTTGCATTCATTGAGAGCCTTGTTTTAGGCAGAAGATTTCCTACTGCCCATAGTTGAGTATAAGTTCATCCTTTCGATCGTGTGTTTGTGAAATCGTAATAGATTACAGTTTGCTCGCGTCTATCACATGTTCATCAAATTCAGGTTTTTGCATAAAGTCTAGAATCTTCCGGACGTTGAGTGTAAACAGAATAATTAATAGTACCCTTCATGTCAGATAGCATCAAATTAATTTTACCTTTTCATTAAGTGTAAAACTAAGTGAGAAAGGCGATAGCTGACATTACAAACATTTGGTTATCTGTTGTTACCGGCACGAAAAGGGGACGTTGTCACAAGTGAGACGGTTAATATTGTAAATACTAATTGTGGATAGGGCCTTGATATGCAAATGTGAATTGATTATTACTGCTGATGAATTCATGTGTATCTGTAATCAATATAGAAGTGTTGCCACTACAAACTGTTGGTGTTACTGGTACACAAGATTAGAGTGTGCAATCACCACATCAAGAAAGATATAATTTGGTAACATATGCAGCTTCAATTATTGCTAAGTAGAGTATGGCAGACGCCCAATGTCATGTTTCCCTAATTCTTTGGCGCATTGTAGTAATGGGTATTACAGCACCGACAATGGGCGAGTTTTATAAGATAGTATTAGGGCCGAGTTCAGTCAGGATTGAACTTCTCTTCGCCCTTGTACTTAACGTTCCACCACATATCTCATGGGTCAAACCAGGTCTATGCTTTGACCCTCCACTCCCTGACTCCCTGTCCAAGATCTTGACAATGTCTTGCCCATAAGCCTAATAAGTCCTAAATTAAACTGCTCAGGGGCTTCATCAGCATCTACGACAGATCACTTCACATTCGTAGGAACATCTTGTCGAACAGTGCAGGCAGTACTCCGAGGAACGTCGAGTACAATAGTCCATTCAGCTGCCGCAATAAAATGCCGGTTTAGATCAGCTGATGACTAATGACAAGCGGTAATTGTACCCTGAACAATCCCTGTGTGGGCAACGCGTAACATTTTGGTGACATACTGTCGAAAGAGGACATTTTGAGCGGTTTCTATATCTCACTGTCAACTTGTTATAGGATAAATATTTATTGAAAAGGCTTTGATCCTAGTGATCATCGCCCAAAGTTTGTTATAAATTGTGTGATGCAGCGCACTGTGCACAATTAAAACAAGTGTGAGGAGTGAGTTTTAGGGCCTGGGCAGAGCCTAAGCGCTAGTATCGATACAATTCAGTGTGAGTCCGCTACGGACGGCGTTAATGTCATGGTACATCAATTCGGCGGTGCCGCGCGGCTGGCGCCGAACACTCTGGAAACCGCCGCGCGGACGGCAAAAACGCACAGTGCGCCGCTGCAGACAACCAATTTCGGGAACAAGTGAAGCTGAACGCGTAATCAAGTTGAATTTAACGCCAGCTTAAATTATTACGCGAATAAGCGAGCGCTGCTAGACGCTAACGCAGAATTTATAGCACGCCCATTTCGCAGTTTTATTGCCGTTTCACGAATTTTAATTCATTATCGCAATAATTTCAGGCGCAGCGGTGTAAAATTAATATGGCACAGTGAACTGCGCTTTGAACTCGACAGCCGGTGAAACCCTTTCTGACACCTGACCGAGTTAATCAACTTTCTATCCTTTAACTAGTGCTTCGGGCTACCAATTTTCGTAATAAGCAACAGCGATGTTGGAAGGGGTGGGCAATTACCAACATAACCTGAGAGAAATAGTGGTGAATAGCTGTCTCGTATTTTTTAAGTATTTAATCACCCAAGTGGAAACCCTATTCGAACGGCGTGGGGGGAGGAAGAACTTCATGCAGTCGAAAGCCCTTTATTCACATGAAGTGCTGACTGCTATTGACAAGGGATTTCAGATCGTTTCCGTATTTCTGGATTTCCAGAAGGCTTTTGACAATATACCACACAAGCGGCTCGTAGTAAAATTGCGTGCTTATGGAATATCGTCTCAGTTTTGTGACTGGATCTGTGATTTCCTGTCAGAGAGGTCAGGGTTCGTAGTAACTGACGGAAAGTCATCGAGTAAAACAGAAGTGATTTGTGGCGTTCCCCAAGTTAGTGTTATAGGCCCTTTGCTGTTCCTTATCTATATAAACGATTTGGGAGACAATCTGAGCAGCCGTCTTCGGTTGTTTGCTGATGACGTTGTCGTTTATCGACTAATTAAGTCATCAGAAGATCAAAACAAACTGCAAAACGATTTAGAAAAAATATCGGAATTGTGTGAAAAGTGGCAGTTGACCTTAAATAACGAAAAGTGTGAGGTCATCCACATGAGTGCTAAAAGGAATTCGTCAAACTTCGGTTACACGATAAATCAGTCTAATCTAAACGTCGTAAATTCAACTAAATACCTAGAAATTACAATTACTATCGACTTAAATTGGAAGGAACACATAGATAATGTTGTGGGGAAGGCTAACCAAAGACTGCGTTTTATTGGCAGGACATTTAGAAAATGTAACAGACCTACTAAGGAGACTGCCTACGCTACGCTTGTCCGTCCTCTTTTAGAATACGGCTGCGCGGTATGGGATCCTTACCTGTTAGGACTGACGGAGTACATCGAAAAAGTTCAAAGAAAGGCAGCACGTTTTGTATTTTCGATAAATATGAGGGAGAGTGTCACAGAAACGATACAGAATTTGGGATGGAACTCATTAAAAGAAAGGCGTTTTTCGTTGCGACGGAATCTTTTCAAGAAATTTCAGTCACCAACTTTCTCCTCCGAATGCGGAAATATTTTGTTGACACCAACTTACATAGGGAGGAACGATCGTCAAGATTAAATAAGGGAAGTCAGAGCTCGTACGGAAAGATCTAGGTGTTCATTCTTTTCGCGCGCTCTACGAGATTGGAATAATAGAGAATTGTGAAGGTGGCTCGATGAACCCTCTGCCAGGCACTTAAGTGTGATTATGCAGAGTACCCATGTTGATGTAGATGTAGAATGATCTCCTTTATGAAAACCAATGAACTATATTGGAAAATGTTTTGAATTGTTACTATTGTATATATTGAACTGCCAGAGATCCCGTACTGCAGACAATAGAACCGCGAGCTCACAGTCGTGGCTACACCAGTTAAAGAAACACCAGACACTTCGTTTCTTTAGGAAAACAAGTAGGCAGGTCATACTAATATCATAATAAAATGGACTCTTTCTGTAACATGTAAAGTTATGGGGTAGCATACTGATGTAAGTTGATACTTCAGGCGTATTTTCCAATCTCCGTCACTGTCGTATATGTTCCATCGTCTCGTCGTTAGCTTCGCTCTGGATGGCACTTCGTGTTGAATGTAGAGCAGCCATGCTGTGTGGATGCTCTCTTGGCATTGGCAACTATTCAGTCTCCCATCACAGTTGGTCATTGTTCAGCTTAGAAGATACCGGTCTCATTTCACCTGCGCATTTCCGGTTATTGAAAAACACAGTTGCAAGAGAAATTATCAGCTGTTTTCCAATTATGGCCCATGTTGAACAAGAATAGGCTTTTGGACCTAAGTGTATTCAACCTACTCTTTAGTATCCATTATGTTAAGGAAAGAGGGAATATTACTTCTAATTTCTCAATACAATAGTAGAAGTACAATTAATAACACGTTTATTCATATTACTGACAATTACATTAACTTTCCTAACATAATTACAATTCGCAAACCCCATACCCTCCACGCAGTGGAAGTTCAAACTCATTACAATGCTTCAACCAGTGACACGTGTGAGGCACGAGTTCACAGATTACAAAGGAATCGTTGCATTACTCAACTGTTTGACGAATTTGTAAAGAAATTATTGTTCCCAATTGATGAGGGTGACATGCAGAAGAAATTGTGGTATACCACGAGGGCGTCCTGAAGGGTAATGGCCCCGAATTTTATATGTGGACATTCTTAATCCTTTTCAAATGAGAAAAAAGTTATTAACAATGTACACATTCGTTCTTCATGACTACATATATGCAACCGCTAGAACGTTCGGAAACGTGGTAGTGTGGGGGGTGGTGGTTAGTGTTTAACGTCCCGTCGACAACGAGGTCATTAGAGACGGAGCGCAAGCTCGGGTGAGGGAAGGATGGGGAAGGAAATCGGCCGTGCCCTTTCAAAGGAACCATCCCGGCATTTGCCTGAAGCGATTTAGGGAAATCACGGAAAACCTAAATCAGGATGGCCGGAGACGGGATTGAACCGTCGTCCTCCCGAATGCGAGTCCAGTGTGCTAACCACTGCGCCACCTCGCTCGGTGGACGTGGTAGTGTGTGACGTAGCTATGTCTGTGCGTGAGGAATATCGTGCCGTAATCGTGTTTCGAATTCGAAGAGTTCGTCCACATGTGGATCACCCTCCCCTTCAGCATGACAATATCAGACCACACACGACTGCTGCAACATCTGCAACACTCCGAACATTGGGTTCACTGTCATAGACCATTCTCCATACAATCCCGACATGGCTTCATCAGAGTTTCATCTGTCTCAGGAACCTAAACGCTTCACTTTGATTGTGATGAAGCGGTGCAGGCAGAGATGAGGTTGTGGTTCCGACAACAATGTTAAACCTTCTGCGTTGACTGTGTCAGCAAACTTGTCCCTCGTTGGGAGAAACGTGTTCATCGCCAGGATGACTATGCTGAGAAATAAATCAATAGACATAAAGAATAAAGATGTCGAATGTTGATAACATTTGTTTTATTAAAAAATCGTCGTAAGTTTACGCGTAGAAAAATCGGAGGCATTACTTTTCAGCACCCTCTCGTACAAGCAACCGATTGTGCAGCAGCCACGCAAAAGGAACGTCACGAGAATTGCTTAACTTTCAGTCGTAACCAGTTGGCTTCGGTCCGGAAGACTATCGTAACTAATTTACGAAATGAAGTGAATGCAATAATGAAATATCCACAAGTCACTCGACGTTCAACGCTCTGACTTGTTCCACGCAGGTCGATTAATGAAGGAAACTCAATAAAGATTCAGAATAGCCCGCCAAAATGAACGGGAAATGAATTAGATCGTGGTTTAAACTAGTGAAGGAGACAACACTGTAGAGGCTCTATTCGACATCGTGAGCTACATGAGACACTGTGTAATGCAACGTGCAGTCACACACAAAGCAAGATTAGTAAATTGTGAATTATGAAAACAGTATGTACGAATTCTTTGGAAACATCTAGGTACCTTATTGAAATTATTAATATGAGGGAGTAAGCACAGTGGGTTGCCTTAACAAGAGTAGCACGAAACACTGTCTAGCACCCCGTGCAGTCAGTCAGCAAAGTAAGGATGTTTTATATGTAAAAATCGAGCTCTCCATTCTACTCTATCCTGTGCAAGCTCCTTCATCTCCCAGTACTTACTACAACCTACGTCCTTCTGAATCTGATTAGTGTATTCATCTCTTGGTCTCCCTCTACGATTTTTACCCTCCACGCTGCCCTCAAATGCTAAATTTGTGATCCCTTGATGCCTCAGAACATGCCCTACCAAACGGTCCCTTCTTCTTGTCAAGTTGTGCCACAAACTCCTCTACTCCCCTATTCTATTCAATACCTCCTCATTAGTTACGTGATCTACCCATCTAATCTTCAGCATTCTTCTGTAGCACCACATTTCGAAAGCTTCTATTCTCTTCTTGTCCAAACTATTTATCGTCCATGTTTCACTTCCATACATGGCTACACTCCGTACTTTCAGAAACGAATTCCTGCCACTTAAATCCATACTTGATGTTAAAAAATTCCTCTTCTTCAGAAACGCTTTCCTTGCCATTGCCAGTCTACATTTTATATCCTCGCTACTTCGACCATCATCAGTTATTTTGCTCCCCAAATAGCAAAACTCCTTTACTACTTTAAGTGTCTGATTTCCTAATCTAATTCCCTCAGCACCACCCGACTTAATTCGACTACATTCCATTATCCTCGTTTTGCTTTTGTTGATGTTCATCTTATATCCTCCTTTCAAGACACCGTCCATTCCGTTCAACTGCTCTTCCAAGTCCTTTATTGTCTCTGACAGAATTACAATGTCATCGGCGAACCTCAAAGTTTCTATTTCTTCTCCATGGATTTTAATACCTATTCCGAATTTTTCTTGTGTTTCCTTTACTGCTTGCTCAATATACAGATTGGATAACATCGGGGAGAGGCTACAACTCTATCTCACTCCCTTCCCCACCACTGCTTCCCTTTCATGCCCCTCGACTCTTATAACTGCTTCCTGGTTTCAGTACAAATTGTAAATAGCCTTTCGCTCCCTGTATTTTACCCCTACCACCTTTAGAAATTGAAAGAGAGTATTCCAGTCAGCATTGTCAAACGCTTTCTCTAAGTCTACAAATGCTAGAAACGTAAGTTTGCCTTTCCTTAACCTTTCTTCTAACAAGGGAACCTCCCCATCGCACCCCCCTCAGATTTAGTTATAAGTTGCACAGTGGATAGGCCTTGAAAAACTGAACACAGATCAGTCAAGAAAACAGGAAGAAGTTGTGTGGAACTATGAAAAAATAAGCAAAATATACAATCTGAGTAGTCCATGTGTAAGATAAGTAACATCAAGGAGTGTGTGAGCCCAAGAAAGCTGTGGCCCCGTGGTTAGCGTGAGTAGCTGTGGAGCCAGAGGTCCTTGGTTCCAGTCTACCCTCGAGTGAAAAACTTTAATTTTTTATTTTCAGAGAATTATTATCTGTCCGTCCATTATGTTTTCATCACTTTTTTGGGAGTGATTATCACATCCACAAGAAATCCTAAACCGGGCAAGGTAGAAGAATCTTTTTACTCATTCGCCATTCGACAACATATTCCTGTCATGTGACGCACATGCCGTCACCAGTGTCGTATAGAATATATCAGTGTTCCTGGGCTCAGACTATCCTTAATGTTGCCTATCTTGAGCATGGGCTACTCAGTTTGTATATTTTGCTTACTTTTTTCATAGTTCCACACAACTTCTTCCTGTTTTCTCGATTGATCTGTGTTCCATTTTTCACGGCCTATCCACTGTGCCAACTTATAACTAAATCTGAGGGGGGTGCGATGGGGAGGTTCCCTTATAAGATAAGGCGTAAGGTCAGTATTGCCTCACGTGTTCCAAAATTTCTACGGAATCCAAACTGATCTTCCCCGAGGTCGGCATCTACCGGTTTTTTCATTCGTCTGTAAAGAATTCGCGATAGTATTTTGCAGCTGTGACTTATTAAACTGATAGTTCGGTAATTTTCACATCTGTCAACACCTGCTTTCTTTGGGATTGGAATTACGAGGGATATCCACAAAGTACATTACGTTTTGGAATTAAAAATAAATAAAGTATTGGAATTTTTTTTTATATACAGATGAAAGCCACACTTAAATACTACTTTTCTACATAGTTGCCATTTAAATTAAGGCACTTATCGTAGCGATGGACGAGCTTGGAAATTCCTTCGTCGTAAAAGTCCTTTGCTGTCTCTGACAGAATTACAATGTCATTGACGAACGTCAAAGTTTTTATTTCTCCTCCATGGATTTCAATACCTATTCCGAATTTTTCTTTTGTTTCCTTTACTGCTTGCTCAATATACAGATTGAATAACATCGGGGAGAGGCTACAACCCTGTCTCACTCCCTTCCCCACCACTGCTACCCTTTCATGCCCCTCGACTCTTATAACTGCCACCTGGTATCAGTACAAATTGTAAATAGCCTTTCCCTCCCTGTATTTTACCGCTACCACCTTTAGAAATTGAAAGAGAGTATTCCAGTCAGCATTGTCAAACGCTTTCTCTAAGTCTACAAATGCTAGAAACGTAAGTTTGCCTTTTCTTAACCTTTCTTCTAAGATAAGGCGTAAGGTCAGTATTGCCTCACGTGTTCCAAAATTTCTACGAAATCCAAACTGATCTTCCCCGAGGTCGGCTTCTACCGGTTATTTCATTCGTCTGTCACGAATTCGTGATAGTATTTTGCAGCTGTGACTTATTAAACTGATAGTTCGGTAATTTTCACATCTGCCAACACCTGCTTTCTTTGGGATTGGAATTATTATATTCTTCTTGAATTCTGAGGGTATTTCGCCTGTCATACATCTTGCTCACCAGATGGTAGAGTTTTGTCATGACTGGCTCTCCCGAGGCCGTCAGTAGTTCTAATGGAATGTTGTCTAGTCCCGGGGCCTTGTTTCGACTCAGATCTTTCAATGCTCTGTCACATTCTTCACGCAGTATCGTATCTCCCATTTCATCTTCATCTACATCTTTTGTGGCGGCGTTCGTAACGACAAACAATTCGCTGTAGAAACGGCTTACGAAGTCACCGCCACACGTTTAATAGCGGGCCGACCGGTCCGCTGGAACAGTGAACAGAAAGCTGAAAACCCAAACACTCTGATTAAATAAAAGTCGGTACTTATCTTTATTAACGAAGATACAGAAACACAGTAGTGAACTCCGTGTCTGCAGAGATCTGTCTAGTTCGAGTCGGAGCGGCTAGGTCAGCGTCGGCTGACGACAAACAACAACTCTGCTGCGATGAACACACAACTGACTAGCAAGTACACAATTCGGTGGCGAGTATACAACTGAGCGGCGAGTACAGAACTGTCCTAGCGCTCGCGACTCCAGCGCTTAAGAAACCAGAAGCCAGCGGTGGCGCGCGCAGACTTGCGGCGATTTCCTGTCTCGCTGGCGCTGCTTATGCGGACGGCGTCCGGACTTTGATGCTGCCAACCTTTTGGCAGCGGGCTCGGGTGGCATTACTGGCTAGGATATAACAACATCATCTTCCATTTCCATAATATTGTCCTCAAGTACCTCGCCCCTGTATAGACCCTGTATATACTCCTTCCACCTTTCTGCTTTCCCTTCTTTGCTCAGAACTAAGTTTCCATCTGAGCTCTTGATATTCATACAAGTGGTTCTCTTTTCTCCAAACGTCTCTTTAATTTTCCTGTAGACAGCATCTATCTTATCCCTAGTGAGATAAGCCTCTACATCCTTACATTTGTCCTCTAGCCATCCCAGCTTAACGGTTTTGCGCTTCCTGTCGATCCCATTTTTGAGACGTTTGTATTCCTTTTTGCTTGCTTCATTTACTGCATTTTTATATTTTCTACTTTCATCAATTAAATTCAGTATTTCTTCTGTTACCCAAGGATTTCTACTAGCCCTCGTCTCTTTCCCTACTTGATCGTCTGCTCCCTTCACTACTTCATCCCTCAGAGCTACCCATTCTTCTTCTACTGTATTTCTTTCCCCCATTCCTGTCAATTATCCCCCTATGCTCTCCCTGTAACTCTGTATAACCTCTGGTTCTTTCAGTTTATCCAGGTCCCATCTCCTTAAATTCCCACCTTTTTCCCTTTTATTTAGTTTTAATCTACAGTTCATAACTAATAGATTGTGGCCAGAGTCCACATCTGCCCCTGGAAATGTCTTACAATTTAAAACCTGGTTCCTAAATCTCTGTCTTACCATTACATAATGTATCTGAAACCTGTCAGTATCTTCAGGCTTCTTCCATGTATACAACCTTCTTTTATGATTCTTGAACCAAGTGTCATCTATGATTAAGTTGTGCTCTGTGCTAAATTCTACAAGGCGGCTTCTTCTTTCATTTCTTACCCCCAGTCCATAGTCAACTATTCGTTTCCTTCTCTCCCTTTTACTACTACCGAATTCCAGTCACCCATGACTATTAAATTTTCGTCTCCCTTCACTATCTGAATAATTTCTTTTATTTCATCATACATTTCTTCAGTTTCTTCGTCATCGGCAGAGCTAGTTGGCATATAAACCTGTACTACTGTAGTAGGCGTAGGCTTCGTGTCTATCTTGCCCACAATTATGCATTCACTATGCTGTTTGTAGTAGCTTACCCGCACTCCTATTTTTTTTATTCACTAGTAAACCAACTCCTGCATTACCCCTGTTTGATTTTGTATTTATAACCCTGTATTCAGCTGACCAAAAGTCTTCTTCCTCCTTCCACCGAACTTCACTAATTCCCACTATATTTAACTTTAACCAATACATTTCCGTTTTTAAATTTTCTAACCTACCTGCCCGATTAAGGGATCTGGCATTCCACACTCCGATCCGTAGAACGCCAGTTTTCTTTCTCCTGATAACGACGTCCTCTTGAGTAGTCCCCGCCCGGAGATCCGAATGGGGGACTATTTTATCTCCGGAATATTTTACCCAAGAGGACGCCATCATCATTTAACCATACAGTGAAGCTGCACGCCCGCGGGAAAAATTAGGGCTGTAGTTTCCCTTTGCTTTCAGCCGTTCGCAGTACCAGCACAGCAAGGCCGTTTTGGTTAGTGTTAAAAGGCCAGATCAGTCAATCATCCAGACTGTTGCCCCTGCAACTACTGAAAAGGCTGCTGCCCCTCTTCAGGAACCACACGTTTGTCTGGCCTCACAACAGATACCCATCCGTTGTGGTTGCACCTTTGCACCTACGGTACGGCCATCTGTATCGCTGAGGCACGAAAGCCTCCCCACCAAAAGCAAGGTCCATGGTTTTCGGGGGGGGGGGGGGGGGGGGGGGGGGGGGAGGACAAGCCTTAATAACGCTTCAAAACATCGTAAAGTTTCACCTAACAACATGTGATAGCTATCACGAAGCCTCGTCCTCCAAGTCTAGGAATTAAAAATTGCGAAATGAGAAAATAAAGTATAAACACAAGTTGATGAAATTTAACGTGGAAGAGATTAGGAAACCAGTAGCTGCCCCAATCTAGCCTCACGTCCTAACACCATGAATACTTGGAGACAATTACGGTGCTGCTGGATGGAACGTACCACTGTCTGTCAGCCTCTGACCGCGCCTGAAGTGAGAGTGCTTATTTTCTTTAGTAATGGCCGTCACATCAGCAGTCACAGTGCGGTCGTCGTGAAATGCTTTACACCTACCAACCACTGTTCTCTAGTTAAAAATAAAAAATTGGCTTCTCTGGCCAAGGAGTTCTGTGTCTGCCCACAGAAACAAATGTCTCCCGCTTTTTAAACACAACGTAAAATGTCGGGATTTTGAAGGCACCTAAATGTTCCCATAATTAATAATACCTCTCATGGACGGAAAACAGCTGGTATGAACACGCTGTCTACCTCAGACGTCAGGCATTCCTTTTAATCTCACAAAGTTATACTCGTTCTTTAAATATTGGAGGTTTAGTCACTTTACTAACGAAACGAGTCTGCCCAAAATTCGGCAGACGCGTTTCAAGCTTGCTCCAGGGACTTTTCACTGATATCCACTGGGTTAAGGATTTTACTTTGATTATGTGGCTAAGGCACTGAGACACAGAACTGAAGAGGCATATTTTGCCAAGTGGATACGTCATTTGTAATCGCTGAAATTATAATAAAGGTTGTCTGTGTGTTACAGAAATTAGAGACAGACATAAACGATATAATGTAATTAGCTAAGTGTGGAAGTATTCTTGGGTGACTATAATGTTGATGTAACCCTCATCTACATGTAAATATCAGTTTGCAGTAATACGGCAGTGACCGTTACGCTGTGTTGTTAAAAAGACCCCACGAGAGCAAGTATACTTCGGCTGTGAGGTAGGTGGCGGTTTGCACCATTCAAGCACCTGTAATGGAAACTTAACAGACCTGTACAGATGACAAAGAACTCATTGTGAAGCTGAGCTAACTTTCTTGTGTAAATGGCATTGTAAATTGACAAATGAAAATACTGCCCCTAACAATAGTACAGGGTGACTATTACTGAACTACATGAAAAAAACGTAAATTAGTTACAAACTACGGCGTTCACACATTTTAATCAACATGTAAACGTCAGGTTATGACACGTTAGATTTTCCTGCTATCACTGGTGATGAGGTGGCGCAGGCGAATAGCGGAAATCTGCACGATTCGCCGAAGTGTCGGAACATCGATGTAAATTACCTCCTGAATGGCTGTTTTCAGCTCAGCAATGGTTATGGGGTTACTGCAGTTCAACTTGTCTGTAATATGGCACCACATAAAGGAGTCGCATGTGTTCGGATCTGGAGAATTGGCGGCCCAATTGAGGCAAATGTCAATGGCCTCTGAGTACCCCAGAGCCAGAATGCGGTCCCAAAACTGCTACTCCTGGACATCACTCTCCAGTTCGATGGGTGTCGAGCTCCGTTTTGCTGGAACCACATCATGTCGAAATCAGGGTCACTTTGGCTAACGTGGATGAAATCATCTTCCAAAATCTTCACGTACCGTTCGGTGTCAACGTGCCATCAAGGAATATCGCACCGATTATTCCGTTATTGGACATTGTACACCACAGAGTCACCCGTTGAGGGTGAAGAGAGTTCTCGATCGCGAAATGTGGATTCTCGGCCCCCCGAAATGCGCCTATTCTGCTTATTGAAAAACCCATCCAGATGAAAGTGAGCTTCGTCGCTAAACCAAAACATACAGCGCAGAGTAAGTCCCACCCTGTCCCCCAGCCAACGGTGCAGTTTGAACGTCCGGACGCAAACCGTTCAGAAGTTATGACGACTTTATGTCACATAGTTTAATAATTGTCACCCTGTATACTGTCGTATTTCAGGGATCTAGTAATTTAATACGACCCAGAACGTTCATTCAGTCGCATTTACGACAGGTTTCTTGTGCAGCCAAGTGGTAACGTCCACATTGGCTGGTAAGTGTCCTCCACAACGGATCTCATGCTGGGCGCCACGTTCAAGAAAGCCTTGTACCGAGAGCTCCCTTTCTCAGACCACATAGCCTCTTGTATGTAGAGGCATGATTAACACGATCAGAAGGTGATTCGTCGACGCGCACCCTACCTCCACAAGTCGACATGCTACAGTCTACAGGCTGCGTACCATGCTGTTATGTTACGCTCTCGCTTTCCTGAAATCCAATGACTCTCTCTCTTGCTCTTCCCACTTTCATAGACCTTTTCTGAGTGTCACAGTGCAAGATCCCCTCGCTTCTAAACTGATACTGTTATTACTCAGCTTAGCCGCAAGTCCGTAGAGGGTGGTATATGTGACGTACAGTATAACTGGTCAGCATTTCCACCCGGAATTTGCGAGTGTAAGTCGGACCTTCCGTGATCCGCCTTGGTGGGTTGTGTCGTCGGGTTTCCTCTGACCTGTGCGCGGTGCAGCTCTCGTAAATGTTGTCCCGTGCAGATTCTTCATTGGCGCATTGGATGTCTCTGTCGGTGGAAGCTAATTATCTGTCGGTCAACTTTGGGGTATCTGTTTACTCGAAATTAACATTCGGAATGCCGTAATATCACTTTCATTCCTATTAGATCAGTAATGGAACACTCGTGTCACAAACTACTCGTAACCGAGAACATGGCTACCATCGAACAAGACAGAAAGAGCTCTTAACGCCGACTGCCGACTTTAGCGCGCTGTCCGTATCTCTTACTAATTTCGTCACAGTTCGTGGATTTCCGATCAAGTTCGAACTTACTAAGATATTCATTTGTTAATGAACGGGTGTGAATTTTAACGACGCAAAATTATGATAAATAGTTTTAAACATCCAGAGGCTTCTCCTAGTATTCAGGTTGTCATAAATGACTTTAATTATTAAACATAAATAAACGAAATCGGTGACTTTGGTGCCAAGATGGCGGTACTTTCCGTCACCTATATTTCCCAGGCTGACGCCTGTTGCTAAGGCCGGTATTACACTATCAAATTTCTTTGTCAAAGATTTGATCAAAGATGTGATCCAATATTCCGTCCAATATATTTGACAAAGATCTTTGACGTAGCGCTAGAAGGGGTATTACACTGTCATCAAATTTTTCGTCAAAGTTCAAGATGGCTGACAACAACTTGTTATTAACCGCAGCAGTTCTACGTACTCCAGTTGCATTGTGTGCACATGCGGAAAAAAGGGGGGGGGGGGGGGAAATGGAACCATACATACAAGGTTGACAGTCTTAAAAGTCCTGGGATTACAACTTGATAATAAATTCAGTTGGGAGGAGCACACCACAGAACTGCAGAAACGCCTTAACAAGTCTGTATTTGCAATTCGAGTGTTAGCAGACATAGGCAACATAAAAATGAAAAAGCTTGCATACTTTCATTCCATAATGTCATATGGGATAATATTTTGGGGTAATCTTGAAGTCAAACAAAAGTTTTCAAGTTCCAAAAGCGTGTAATACGTATTATTTGTGGAGTAAATTCACGGACCTACTGCAGAAACCTCTTCAAAGAACTGGGTATACTAACTACTGCCTCTCAGTATATTTACTTCTTAATAAAATTTGTCGTAAATAATATATCTCTTTTTCCAACAAACAACTCAGTTCATACATACAATACCAGGAACAAAAATGATCTGCACAAGGACTTAAAAGCACTTACTTTACTTCAAAAAGGGGTCCACTACTCAGGAACATTCATCTTCAATAATTTGCCAGGAAACATAAAAAAATTTAGTTAGAAATAAAGATCAGTTTAAAAGGAGCCTGAAAAACTTACTACTGGCAACTCCTTCTACTCCATTGGCGAAATTTTTAATAGAAACAAATGGTGTATTGTATTTATTCATACTATTAGTATTGTTATTTCAGCTTTAAAAAAATCGACATGTTCCACATCCACGAGGATCTCCTCAGCACGGATCTATGGAACGAAAAACTAGTCTAATCTGGGTGAAGCCGTGGGTTTTACGACGACACGATAAAAGCATTCAACAAAACTTGTTACGTGAGCTTACAGTGGAAGACGTCAAGTCGTACATCAATTACTTAAGAATGGATGAGCATACATTTCTGTATGTGCTCAATGAAGTGTATCCTCATATCACAAAGCACAATTTTCACTTAAGAACTGCTACATCTTCAGAAGACAGGCTCACTATAACACTCCGATTCCTTGCTACAGGAGAGGGTTATGTTAGGTTAGGTTAGGTTAGGTCAGGTTAGGTCTCCAAACTTCTTAATCTATTTTTTTATTCAGGCTGCCTCACGTTGTAAAGCGCCTCATCAGCTTCAGACATCTCTATTAATTCTGTAGTTGTCGGCACACACCAATTGTATTTACCGGCAATGGTTATAAAAACACTACAGACGACAGAACGCTGCAACGATGCTAGCGCTGCGCGTGGTAACATATCGCATTGCAGTGAACAGAAGACAAGCGATTTCTTTGATCAAATATACGGCGGCCTCGGCCTAGATTTGATCAAATATTGGACGACATTTGTCAAAGATCCCTATTACACTATCAAATATCTTTGACAAAGATATTGGACAAAGATATTGGACAAAGAAATTTGATAGTGTAATACCGGCCTAAGGTCCAGCGCCGAGCCCCACCCCACTACGCGCGACATATGGTCGCTTCGTCACCTAGCCAGCCAGCGTGGGAAATGCTCTCCGACTCATGACCGGCTACGGACTACAGCACTTCCTAACTATCGTGAATACATCAATAAGAGACAATAATTTATTAAAGCTGGTAAAAATGTCTTCCTCACGTAAAAGGCACCTTACAATAGGATTTCGTTTCTTTGGCTTTGCTCGATCAATATTTTTACTGTCTCGTGAAACCTATTTATCAAATTATTTATTCTTTGATTTCAGTGCCAAATATTAGTCTGCTTACATAAACGTAAATCCTTGAGGTAAAAAATCTTCGAAATAACGCATCACATCTGTGCTCTCCACGGTGATTGTGGTAGTGCCCTTACGCCATAGCAGCGAATAAATTACGCTTCTGCTGGTCAAGGTGGCACACCACGATGCGTTCAGCGACTGAAGCCATAGACGGCAGCAATCTGTTATTAATGGCGCGCCCGAAAAATGCAAGTACCCAGTCTCGCGTTCGGTTAATTCGGAACGCAGGAACTTCCCTATGAGCCTCTGAAACCCCGGTGCTTTCCGGTGTGCAGTGGACCCATTTGCTTGTCTGCCAAACCAGTTTGACTCTGTGCCACGACTATGCATGGCAGAATATGTCGAATGTTTAGATGGCCGACTCAAGGCAAATAAGTACACCCACACATCACTCATTGTGTGTGTGATGCTAGAAGCAGTACCTCTGATGGTTCAGAAGTTGACTGATTAAAAGCATCGGATTTAGAGGAGTCGAGTTGGTGGAAAAGAGATGGGCGAGGTGCAGGAGGTGGTCATCAGAGGATAAACTGGGACGGAAGCCACATTGCTTAATGGGAAGAAGGTAATGTTGGTTCAAGTGTTGATGAATGCATCGGGGGAGAATTGATTCGAAGACTTTGTTGAACAGTGAAGTGAGGCAGATGGGGCGGTAGGAGGAGGTATCAATAGGTTTATGATGCTTGAAGAAAAGTAGGCTTTTGTAGGTTTTCTACAGCTCAGGATAGTAACCTGTGGACAGCATAGTGGTATAAAGGTTGAAGGAATGACAAGAAAGAAGAGGGGGCATTCTTTACGGTGTCGATAGGTGATGCTGTCGTGACCATGGGATTTTCGCAGCCAAGAAGTTAAATATAAATGAAACCTTTCAAAAGAAGCAACGTAATTTCTTTAAGATTTTAATACAGAAAGCGAAATCACTGAATCCGTACGTCAAAACCAAGTAAATTCAGTGTCGGTTTTATTATTACAGATACCATTGCGACCTGTATTCTCTCAGTAATTTATATTTCAGAAAGTATTCCTGTCACTGAGTTAAAAAAAAAGTAACAGTGTCATCTATTAGATCTTTGGTATGCTACGCCGTCACCAAGGGAAACATCTGAACTTTTAAGCCGAGCAGAGTGCTTAAACATTAAATTTCGATATCTTTTTTTCGTGATCCGATTTTGATGAATTTAAGTTTATACTTTACCCAATCAGACCTCCAGTTACCTGTGGAAACCCCATGCAAATTCCTCTATTAGTTTTGGAAATCAGCATTTTCAAACAGACAAGCACGATGGTTTTACAGTTTTATTATTAGTATAGAAGATACCGGTAAAATCAAGTTTTTCCAAATGGAAGGATCAGAGTCTGTGTTGCTTGGCTGACTACGTATATCTCTCATCCATTGTTATTTAGCATGTGTGCATATCCTGACAATTTTATTCCTGAGCAAGCTATAGCAGTGGCTTCCTTGGGCAGTCTTAACAGTCACACATATCCTCCCCCCTAACCGTAAGCTGTAGCGCTTTCTTAGCTATGGACAGTTTCTTCCTCTTGACTCCCTCTGTACCTACGAAATTTACTCCTGCCTTATCTCTTTCCTTCTTTATTATACAGGGTCATTCAAAATAATTAAGACACTCTGATGTGAAGGTTAATATGTTTTTGTTGAGCTACGTGTGCAAATAGTAGTTTAGGAATTTTTTGTGTCATATTCATAAATGTTCATTGCGTGAAACGTTAGTCAAACGGCACACGCCAGTCTACGGCCCAATTTGGCCCACTCCCACCCCAAAGCGTCCGCATCGATGACAGTCACACATGCCCCTAAAAGACCTCGTCATTCAGCGACATTCTGGATAAGCGAAGATGTGAAAACAGTGTCGAAGGTCTAACATTACAGGTAAAAATCACGGTATGGAGAACGTGGGAGCTATTACTGAAACTGGAGGATGCCAGCTGATTCATTCCCGATCCATCGTCGTCGTGGCTCAGTATCCAACAACTTACGAACGCCGTTGTGGAAGTGTAGTGGAGCACCATCCTGCTGAAAAATGAAAGCAACACTGTCTTCTTGCAGTTGCGGCCATGTCACGCAAAATGGCAGCGATGTTACTGGAGATCACTGTAACGAAGTAACGTCATGAACTGCTGCTTCCATACACATTATCATATAATATCTTACCTCAAAACCAACATTTTTTACAATCACTTGAAAGGGTCCGGGTCATTCTGAATAACCATCTTTTTAACTCAGTGAGGAATAGTATGTTAGTAAAATTCCTAAGACAGTAACTTTTTTCTTCGCCGAACGTTAACTAAATAACTTTGTTCCGCGCCGAACGTTAGATAAACAGCATAATCCTTTGTGCCTCACGTCGTCTTGACTAGATAGATGACATTACAAACGTTTGACGGTAGATTTGCAGATGACGAAATTGGATGTTAGGTATTCCATGATATATGCTTACAAATAATTCTTCTGTGTCGTCGGAGCGTCGATGGACACTAACTTTTATCCTTTAAACGAATTTCGCTAGAGTGCCCGTCGCGAAATTTGGCACCTCAAGGTCACATCCATACCTGCTGTCCACAGACACTAAGCGCTGTGATTCGCCCAAGTCATGGCTTTGTTATCACACTGTTGGCATTGCAGTAGGCCAGCGTCAGATGAATTGGAAATGTTTCTCTCCAATATCATGTTTTCACGCGAGGTTTCAGTCCTCTGTGGAACGTTGAATTGACGTATGTTTAGTAGTGAGCGAAATGCAGAAGCAAGGTGTTTTACTGATCTGGCTAACAGTGAAGGAACGTGGAATAATGTAACATTTGAGCAAATTTATACATTTACAACAAATCATTGTGGTATTTAGGAATCGACTCTATTCCATATTGTTGTGGTCTTCAGTCCAGAGACTGGTTTGATGCAGCTCTCCATGCTCCTCTATCCTGTGCAAGCTTCATCATCTTCCAGTACCTACTGCAACCTACATCCTTCTTAATCTCTTTAGTGTATTCATCTCTTAGTCTCCCTCTACGATTTTTACCCTCCACGCTGCCATCCAATACTAAATTGATGATCCCTTGATGCCTCAGAATATACCCTACCAACCGATCCCTTCTTCTAGTCATGTAGTGCCACAAATTTCTCTTCTCTCCAATTCTATTCAATACCTCCTCATTAGTTATGTGATCTACCCATTTAATCTTCAGCATTCTTCTATAGCACGACATATCGAAAGCAGCTTCTATTCTCTTCTTGTGTAACCTATTTATCGTCTACGTTTCACTTCCATACATGGCTACACTCCATACAAATACTTTCAGAAACGACTTACTGACACTTAAATCTGTACTCGATGTTAACAAATTTCTCTTCTTCAGAAACGCTTTCCTTGCCATTGCCAGTCTACATTTTGTATCATCTAGTTCGACCATCATCAGTTATTTTGCTCCCCAAATAGCAAAACTCATTTACTACTTTAAGCGCCTCATTTACTAATCTAAGCATCACCCGATATAATTCGACTACATTCCATTATCCTCGTTTTGCTTTTGTTCATGTTCATATGATATCCTCCTTTCAAGACGCTGTCCATTCCGTTCAGCTGCTCTTCCAGGTCCTTTGCTGTCTCTAACAAAATTACAATGTCATCGGCGAACCTCAAAGTTTTTATTTCTTCTCCATGGATTTTAATTCCTACTCCGAATTTTTCTTTCCTTTCCTTTACTGCGTACTTAATATACAGATTGAATAACATCGGGAATAGGCTACAACCCTGTCTCACTCCCTTCCCAACCACTGCTTCCCTTTCATGCCCGCGGTGCTGCTACGATCGCAGGTTCGAATCTTGCCTCGGACATGGATGTGTGTGATGTCCTTAGGTTAGTTAGGTTCACGTAGTTCTAAGTCTAGGGGACTGATGACCTCAGATGTTAAGTCCCATAGTTCTTAGAGCCATTTTCAGCCAAGAAATTGCTGTGCCATTAGCCGAAAGATTGAGTGGTGTGATTTTAAGGTTTTTCCTTTTTTTCTTTTTTTCGTGGCAGCTTACAAAAATATTCTAGACTAAAATTATAGACGTCTAATATGTTTTTCGCTATTGGTACTATCATTTGAAATTATTACGCCCGCTACCGTATCTCTCACATAGCTGGCTAGGTGCGAGTGCGTCTACGTGTGATTTGCCTGAGGGCTGTTTCAATAGACGAATTTCTTGGCGGGCCCTGGTGCGTAAGGAGCATGTATAATGCAGGAGGGCGTCTCTGAGTCAGGCAGCCGGCGTCCGTGGGAACCGCGGCGTGCTAACTGCCGCCTAAGCCGATTGCTCGCCGATCCGAGACTCGAGAGGTCCGCTGGGAGAGCGGAAGGGAGGCGGGCCAGCTAAGGCGGATTCCGTCGTGCCGGCGCTACTGTTTTATTTACGTGTGGACCGCGACAACTGCAGATGAGATTCTTGACAGTTGCCACGCCGTCAGACACCGACAGCGGACCGCGGAGGGGCCAGTTTACGTGAGCCGGCGGTTACAGGATCACGACGCGCCCTTTCTCTCAGTAACCTACCTTTGCCTTTCCGGCGGCGTGAAGTCTCTCAGAGGCAACCGAAGGATATCGTACCACACATTGCGCTGGGGGTGACGAGTAAAACCTTCAAGTAAACGAATAAAAAAATACGAATGAGAAACTCTTTTGGTTATAATTGAAGCAAAGTCAAGTTTCATATGCACAGAGTGAAACTTAGTTGTTGCTTGATTAATTATACTCTTACTTCAAGGGAGGCAAGTGGGCTGGTCTTTTTTTTCTTATAATTGAATAGGATAAAGAACCTCTGGCAAGGAATCGCTACGTTTTCTAACAACTTCAACAAAATGTAAGTTAAGAATTGATTAACAAATAGCCCTCAATTCAGGAAAATAATTACATCTTCATAGACACTAGAAATTTCATAATTAATTCTGAAAGCGAATCAGTTGGAGAACTGCTTTTAAAAAATATGTTGTTATGCACACATCTGATCTAAGTTGGCCATGAAGCAGCTCCATAGGAATTTGATTTAACTGCACGTGACTTATTAACATCGAGAATACACTTTTCTCCACATTTATTCTCGAATTAACGTTTTCCTAAAAACACACGAACATGTTATTAAGATCCTTAATATATTGTGTAATGTGGGATTGAACACTGCATAAATCACTGGAATAACGCACGGAATAATGCACTTCTGATGCGGTTACTTGAGATTTGGAAGTAAAGCAGCTTACACGAATTACACACGCACCTTCAGACAGACCGTTCATCACAGAGGAAGAAGTTATTCACAAATTTAAGAAAGAAACAAAATCTCAACTGGATTAGAGAGGAACTAGCCTCGATGGTTGAGTATTTGGACAACAAAACTTGCACAATTTATAGTTAAACTACGTGGAATTACATTTAAGAAACAATGAATGGAAACTGCGTTCTGTGAATAAAACTAAGTTCTGCGAATAATTCTTCGAAAGGTGAGAGCCACCGTGAATCAGTAGTAGCCAAGTGGCTATCCACTACAATGAAACGCAGAATAGCTACAAAATCGCGACAGAGAAGGAAAACGTGTCCAAACTATTAGGCACAAGAATTTATTTAAAAGCGAAAACTGTTTCGTCAGTGAATGCGGAATAGAGTGAACGCTATCTAATGACTTGAATAATAGAGAATTGTGAAGGTTGTTCGATGAACCCTCTGCCAGGCACTTAAATGTGATTTGCAGAGTATCTGTGTAGATGTGGGCATGTTGATGTAGATGAATCACTTGGTAACGCCTATGCTAGCCATGCACAATGAACTCACTCAAATCTCCAGAAGACACAGTGGGATTTTAATATGAGGATCAGAATGTTAAGTGCTCACACAGTGGTCCTAATTAGTTACCGCCTGACTCCGAAAACCCATCGCATTCATACATTCACGCGACCTCACGCGCTCTATCACAGATCACAAAGACACATTCCAATAAATTCCGAAATTCTATAATGAGTATCAACTCCTCCTAACGCAAGGGCTCCCGAGCAAGTTTATAACAACTTAAACCTAATAACAGATGAATTACAGACTCAGTTAAGCTGAAATCGCAGATTTACTAGGTGTTACTTCTCCGATTTGTTTCCACAGCAGTGAAGCTGCTGGCTCCTCACCAGCATCCCGTGGCAAATCGGACACAATATACAAGTGCCAACCTGAATAAAGCGACGGACATTCGGGCACCTTGTCGCTCTGGCCAAAACAACTTCCCTTACCTTTCCACAAAGGTTGGCTAAGCTGCTCCGAGATTCAGATAAATTTACCCCAAGGTCAAGGACATATATGGGCAAGCTTCCTACTCTCTTTTAGTATCTGGACTTTAATAAGAAATGACAAGGTACTGTTAATCACAACACACGGATAAGTTGTGATCTAAATGACAATAGATTTATTCATTCTTAACATCACAAGGCAAAAAAATGGCTAAAGAACCGACACACAAACATTTTCATTTGACAAACGCTTTCACTAACATGGGGTCTATGGTGGACAAAGTGATCAGCTGGGGATCGACGCACGACACTAACCAGAACACTAATCGCTTTATCTGACTTCATACACGTGAATCCGGGGTATGGCACAAAAACAACGACACCATCAAGCATCTATACTCTACTATTAAAAAAAAAAGAAAAATTTGGTTCAAAAGAACAGGGTGCTGAGAAACATATATTGGAGCCATACGTCATGTTGTGTGTTGTTGTGGTCTTAGTCCTGAGACTGGTTTGATGCAGCTCTCCATGCTACTCTATCCTGTGCAAGCTTCTTCATCTCCCAGTACCTACTGAAACCTACATCCTTCTGAATCTGCTTAGTGTATTCATCTCTTGGTCTCCCCCTACGATTTTTACCCTCCACGCTGCCCTCCAATACTAAATTTGTGATCCCTTGATGCCTCAGAACATGTCCTACCAACCGATCCCTTCTTCTGGTCAAGTTGTGCCACAAACTTCTCTTCTGCCCAATTGTATTCAATACTTCCTCATTGGTTATGTGATCTACCAATCTAATCTTCAGCATTCTTCTGTAGCACCACATTTCGAAAGCTTCTATTCTCTTCTTGTCCAAACTATTTACCGTCCATGTTTCACTTCCATACATGGTTACACTCAATACAAATACTTTCAGAAATGAATTCCTGACACTTAAATCTATACTCGATGTTAACAAATTTCTCTTCTTCAGAAACGCTTTCCTTGCCATTGCCAGTCTACATTTTATATCCTCTCTACTTCGACCATCATCAGTTATTTTGCTCCCCATATAGCAAAACTCCTTTACTACTTTAAGTGTCTCATTTCCTAATCTAATACCCTCAACATCACCCGACTTAATTCGACTACATTCCATTATCCTCGTTTTGCTTTTGTTGATGTTCATCTTATATCCTCCCTTCAAGACACCATCCATTCCGTTCAACTGCTCTTCCAAGTCCTTTGCTGTCTCTGACAGAATTACAATGTCATCGGCGAACCTCAAAGTTTTTATTTCTTCTCCATGGATTTTAATACCTACTCCGAATTTTTCTTTTGTTTCCTTTACTGCTTGCTCAATATACAGATTGAATAACATCGGGGAGAGGGTACAACCCTGTCTTACTCCCTTCTCAACCGCTGCTTCCCTTTCATGTCCCTCGACTCTTATAACTGCCATCTGGTTTCTGTACAAATTGTAAATAGCCTTTCGCTCCCTGTATTTTACCCCTGCCACCTTTAGAATTTGAAAGAGAGTATTCCAGTCAACATTGTCAAAAGCTTTCTCTAAGTCTACAAATGCTAGAACCGTAGGTTTACCTTTCCTTAATCTTTATTCTAAGATAAGTCGTAAGGTCGGTATTGCCTCACGTGTTCCAGTATTTCTACGGAATCCAAACTGATCTTCCCCGAGGCCGGCTTCTACTAGTTTTTCCATTCGTCTGTAAAGAATTCGTGTTAGTATTTTGCAGCTGTGGCTTATTAAACTGATTGTCCGGTAATTTCCACATCTGTCCCTTACGCCATAGCAGCGAATAAATTATGCTTCTGCTGGTGAAGGTGGCACATCACGATGCGTTCAGCGACTGAAGTCATGGACGGCAGCAATCTGTTATTAATGGCGCGCCCGAAAATTGCAAGTACACAGTCTCGCGTTTGGTTAATTCGGAACGCAGGAACTTCCCCATGAGCCTCTGAAACCCCGGTGCTTTCCAGTGTGCAGTGGATCCATTTGCTTGTCTGCCAAACCAATTTGACTCTGTGCCACGACTATGCATGGCAGAATTTGTCAAATGTTTAGATGGCCGACTCATTGTGTGTGTGATACTAGAAGCAGTACCTCTGATGGTTCAGAAGGTGACTGGCACAGGCTCTAAGTGGCACACTAGCAAAGGACACAAGTCTCACCATGTAGGTAGAGACCTGCAGTTCTTTAGTAGTGAAGTGCCATTACAAGAATAGTCTTATCTTTCTGTCCGCTTTCCTCCTCAGCTCGGTAGCAAAAGCCTATTTACATCTTAGACTTGCTCCACTTCAGCAAAAGCCAATAAGAAGCTGGAGCTTGGTATTCGAAGCTCGGAGAGCGCCCCTTGCTCTGCATACACCGACTTGACCAATCAGAGACCCTAAAGTTAATTGGGAGAACAGGAAAAAAGATTCAGTTTTGCGGCCTCTTTCCCACGCATTTACGCCATGTCTTTTGCTAACAAAAAAAAAAAAATGGTTCAAATGGCCCTGAGCACTATGGAACTTAACTTCTGAGGTCATTAGTCCCCTAGAACTTAGAACTACTTAAACTTAACTAACCTAAAGACATCACACACATCCATTCCCGAGGCAGGATTCGAACCTGCGACCGTAGCGTTTTGCTAACTACATGACCAGGATGGAAGCACAGACCTCCATAAAAGGCTTGTTATCTCCCCTGTTGCGTCGATTTCGAAATTTGCAAAGAACGGCCATAAACTCGCTAAAAGCCTCGTGCTTTCACAAATACATTTTGTGACAGAGTCTGGACGTCTGGAAGCCAGTGATCTGTCGCACGGAAATTCGCAGAATGCACACAGATGTCCCATTGGCTTCCTGCCTAACGAGGCCCCATCCTCTGCGTTATTGCTGGTCTACAATGCGCTGGCCATTGCAGCTGCGACTTCTTGGTGATAGTCAGACTACCTGGACTTGAATGCCGACGAACTGGCGCCAACCAATGTGTCTGCACAATGAGACTGCAGAACTCGTCCGTCAGGAAATGTTTCCACCCAGATTCCGTAGAAAAAACACGCTTCCCTTGGCCCACAGTCAACGTGCACTTTTAGTGCAGTCGTTTAAATCGGCACCCTATTCGTTTGAACAGAGTTAAAGCTTCCTGTCATTCCTTCGCTAATGCATGAAAGCAAGAGCATTAACTACTGCCCGCCATTTCATCATGATGTATGAAGTCAAATCGTAATGAGGATCACATTCCATATGAACATAAAGCAGAATAACACTGAATCAGAAGTGAGAGTGCGCTGCAAGCTCTCAATAGACACTCAAGCAGACGGAAAGCACTCTTCCAAGCAGACAAAAAGAGGATGACATGTGGGAAGACATAGGGCGACGTCGCAGATGCTTGATGATTGTCTTGCTGTATCAGTGAAACCCTTAATAAGTACGAGGTGTTCAGAAAGTCTCTCCGCAGTGCTGTATGATTGTTAGCTGTGCGTGCCATATGCCGCAGTGAATATACCGAAATTAAACTCAGTGAAATACAAGTTATTAATTTATTGAATATTCATTATTACTAACAAATTTTCACATTAATTGTTGAAACTGTCTCCCCCCCTCCCCTGTGATCCATGAAGGTGAACGATCATACGGCACACGTGGCTAACAATCATACAACATTATGGAGGGACTTCATGAACACCCCATAAATAGGTAGTGTGGAAAACAATTTAGATAAGAAAACTATTCAGACGCGGTAATATGGTGTTGAAATATCACTGTGGCTGCCTGGTTTACCACCCACCTGATAATCATCCATTCAGTTTGAAATTGTGGGAGCACCGACGTAGCGATGCTGATGTAGAAGTGGGAATCGACCCTGAAACTCAGTGAAGCAAATTATACAAAGACGCTTCAACAGGATTTGAAATAGAAACAGTTCTTGCTTTTTTCCTTTTTTCTGCTTCGAAGGTAAAACTAATCTTAATAATAATTTCGCCCATAACGTATCGCACTATGAGGACTATGACTGAAAATTAAATATAAGCAAAACAATTTTCTGCCTAAGTCATTGTTTCTACTACCACGCGTTTCAATGATTCATGCCAAAGTCTTTTGGTGTAGAATTATGTAAGTATGTTATCTGCATTAGCGGATAAAGGATATGTTTCTTCTTTTCAGGTAAAGTAGAACCAAAACCTTGTTGTATTCTCCTACTTCCTATAGGTGATCTTCTCTAGAAGTCAGGTGCTACTCTATACATGTAAATCTACATACATACCTCACAAGCCAGCATATGGTGCACGATGATGGACACCTCGTGCCACTCAAATCATACCCTTTCCTGTTCAACTCGCAAATGGAGTGACTGGGAAACGACTGTTACATGCCTCGACACGTGGCACAATTTCTCTTACGCCATCTGCGCGATCCTTACGCTAAATATACGTTGGCGACAGTAAAATCATTCTACAGTTAGGCTCAGATACCGCTCTTGTTAATTTTATCGATTTCTGAAATATATTCGCGGTTGTGAAAGCGGACAACCATCAGCTTTAAAATGGGAGTGACGCGAGTTAAAATTTATGCCGGGCCGTGATTCGAACCCGGATTTTCTGCTTTGCGGAAGCGTTCGCCTTAGCCACTTTAGCTATCCGTCCACGGCACATGGCCAGACCAAAAGCTCCGTATGTCTGCGTCATGATATGTAGTTGTACATACAGTATGTAATTTCCGTACAAGGTAGGACATTTTAATTGAATGAAAGTCGCTACATGCTGTCGGCGAATAAATACGATATTGCTGTGTTGCTAAGGAAAAAGACGCAATGTTCCTTCCCAATGTTCAGAATGGCGGTAACTGCAGCGACTACGACCCTCATGTAATGCATGAAATGTAATAGCAGTTGCAAATGCGAACTACCATCAGCTACATAAGGGAATGACGACGAGAAAATTTATGTTGGGCCGTGACTCGAATCTGGATTTCAAACTTTACGCGAACACTCGCCTTAACCGCTTTCGCTGCCCATGTCGCCGATCCTATGTCAAAATCTGTACTCGTACACACATTAGGTAATACCCATGCAGGGTAGGATACGTTACTTGAAACCACTGCCTGGTGTCGACCTGCATGTCCGAAGTAACATTGCGTCGTTTTTCTTAACAATACAAGCACTGCAATATCGTGTTTATCAATAGTGTTTCATGAACAAAACGCCGTCTTTCCTCCGGGGATAATACTCTCGTGTTGATCAAACGTACCGATAAAAAATCTAGCAGCATGCCTGTGGACTCCCTCTATTTCTTCATTTAATCCGATCTGGTTGGGATCCCAAACACTCGCACAGTACTCTAGAATGGATCGCACTAGTTTTCTACACGCGGTCTCGTTTGTAGATGAATTCTATCAATAAAACGAAGTAAATCATTCGTTCACCTTCACAACTACCAATCTTACGTTTTCCTTCCATTTAATACCTCTTTGCCTTGCTACGATTAGATATTTGATCGACGTTACGGTGTCAAGCACAAAAGCATTAGTACTATAATTTGAACATTACAGGATTATTTTCCTTACTCATTTGGTTTAACACGCTTCTTCTTACATTCAAAATAGTATGCCATTCAGTACACCAAATAGAAATTCTGTCTGTATTATCATGTATCCTTTTGCAGTCTCTCAGTCACCACAGCGTCATCAGCTAAGAGTCGCAGACTGCTGCTCGCCCGATCTATCAGACCGTTAGCGTATATGGAGAACGAGGGCGGTCGTATCACACACACTTCACTGGGACCCTCGTCTCTGATGAACACTCATCGTCCGAAACAAGGTAATTCTTTCTACTACTTTCAGAGTGTTCGATGCAGTTGCATGCCTGTGAACCAATTCCTTACGAGTGGACCTTTGGTAACTGTCAGCAGTGGGACAGGGTATCACATGCTTTCTGGAAACCTATGTATTGGGCCCTGCCCCTTGCCATTAAGCCATGATTCCCAGTTTAGCTTCAGAGAAAATAGTAATCTGACTTCCCCATGGGCGGTTCATTCTAAATCCGTGCTGATTTGTAGACTGGAGTTTCTCTGTCTCAAGGAAATTTAGAGTATTCGAATTTAAAATATGCTCAAGAATTAAGCAGCAAATCGATGTTGAGAATATTGGTCTGAAATTTTGCGGATCCATTCATTTGTCTTTCTTATATACAGCAGTCAACTGCACTTTTTTTCATTCGTTTGGGATCGTTATTTAGTAAAAAAGTTGTCTACTACATCTTTGTATAAAATAATCGATTGACGGAGAAAACTCTTGTAATTACATTTGTTTTCAAAAATGTGGTGTCCTCCCTAATACTTTACCCATTTAGTATTGGATTAATTTTTCTTGTGCAGTGATTAATAATTTTGCACAATTCTTGATAAATATTGTCTGGAGTTTCAGCATAGAAACATGAAAGGCCTCGCTGTTAATCGGCCGACTATATCAATGGCAGTAGAGAAATGATTACGACTTGGTTTAGTGTAGATGCAAGAAAGGAAAAGTGTAGATTTATCCTTATTAAGAAGTCAGAGGTATCAGAGCAGCTTTTTGTGAACTGTACTCATCTTAAACTTTAGTTGAAAAGAAATAAGTGCGTAGTGGTATTAATGGGTAAATATCCCACTGACATAGGTTCCTCGCCAGATGTGAAGATAATTTTGTACTTCCATCACGCAAGCACATAATCCCGAGCTTCACTACTGGCACTTTCCAGATAACAGTACAAATTAAATGTAACTTGCACCTACAGCAGCAACCAGCACTTTGTTTCTCACTCATGCTGCCATCATCGCTTATACCAAAACGTACAGTGACTACACAGGCTTGGACATATTTTTCAGTTGGTTTTGTTTCCCCTGTTTACAACACTGCTCAAGGACAACCGTTTGTAATCTGCAGTGGCTGGAATTGTCTCCACCTCCGCAAGAAGCACTCATCCTCAGAAAAAAATGGGTGCTCAGTTAGTGAGAACAAAGAAAATCTTTCCTATTTATGCAGCTAAATATTTATATTTAGTCCTTCTGCCTCTCTAGTGATAAAGTTAATGCGGACATCAGGTATTAAATATCTTATCATCGAGAATAAAATCTGTTTATTTTCTCATACCCAAACGGTCGCATCTGACCGTCTGGTAGCTATCTTTTTGTGTTTTGAAACAGATCCGCAATTCCTGAAAACAAAATATAAATCATCCTGAGGTGAAAGTAACAATAAAGGAGAACATACAGCCCTCATTCCCCTTAATGAGAATCTGAATTTTGTCATTTCTGACTACTTTTATTCCACCACGTAAGTAACATGTTGACTAGAGCTGTAAAACTACAGTACGCTACCGTAGCCCTTCATAATTAACCTAAGGTAAAGGTAGTTTTCGTAGTAGGTTTCGTCAGTTAAGGTAGTGCCCGCGTTACTTGTATATTAGGTGGGTTGCATACCATTCTGCTTTTACCTCATAACATCGATTTCTTTTTGGACGCCATCAATGTCAGATTCCTATAGAAACAAGAAGCGATGAACGACCTAGAAACTGAGGGAGGATATATAAAGGGCTGCGAAACCTACGGAACATTTCTGTTGTACCTAGTTATTGTCCTGTCTGTCACGTAAAAATAAACGGTATTTTGTACCAAAATAGAAACTGTCAACGTTTCATGCAGATTTCATTCGAAAAAAGTTTATTCTTAACGTAAAACAGAGAAAGTTTGCGTAAAACTGAAAAGAACAGTACAGACTCATATAATACCGTTAGGAAACGGAATTTCTCCAAAAAAAGTAAAATAAAAAGAAATGCAAAATAAAAATATATCAAATACCGCTTCAACACTTCGTAGAAATTACGTAAAATATGTTTCCGCTGTTCATAAACAACTTTCGTATTTATCAATAATAACAGGAAACTCTTGTCTGTAATCATGATTAAGAACATTCTGTAGAGTACAAAATAACGGGAACAATTATTTGCTTTATACACTGAAACGCCAGGGAAACTGGTATTGGCATGCGGACTGAAATACAGAGATACGTAAACAAGCAGAATACGGCGCTGCAGTCGGCAACGCCTATATAAGACAACAAGCGTCTGGCGCAGTTGTTACATCGGTTACTGCTGTTATAATGGCAGGTTATCAAGATTTAAAAGAGTTTGAAGTGATGTTATAGACGCCGCAAGAGCGAAGGGACACACCATATTCAACAAAATGGTTCAAATGGCTCTGAGCACTATTGGACTTAACTTATGAGCTCAGCAGTCCCCTAGAACTTAGAACTACTTAAACCTAACTAACATATGGACATCACACACATCCATGCCCGAGGCAGGATTCGAACCTGCGACCGTAGCTGTCGCGCGGTTCCAGACTGTAGCACCTAGAACTGCTCGGCCACTCCGGTCGGCCATCTTCTATATCTATATCTACATGGGTAATCTGTAAATCACATTTAAGTGCCTGGCAGAGGGTTCATTGAACCACCTTCATTATTCTCTATTATTCCAATCTCGTATAGCGCGCGGAAACAACGAACACCTACATCTTTCCGTACGAGCTCTGATTTCACTTACTTTATCGTGGTGATCGTTTCTCCCTATGTAGGTCAGTGTCAAAAAAATATTTTCGCATTCGGAGGAGAAAGTTGGAATTTCGTGAGAAGACTACGCAACGGAAAAAGCCTTTCTTTTAAAGATGTCCAGCCCAAAACCTGTATCATTTCTGTGACACTCTCTCCCAATTTCACGATAATACAAAACGTGCTGCCCTTCTTTGAACTTTTTCGATGTACTGGGTGATCAAAAAGTCAGTATAAGTTTCAAAACTGAATAAATCATGAAATAATGTAGATAGAGAGGTACAAATTGACACACATGCTTGGAATGACATGGGGTTTTATTAGAATCAAAAAATACAAACGTTTGAAAAATGTCAGACAGATGGCGCTTCATCTGATCAGAATAGCAATAATTAGCATAACAAAGAAAGACAAAGCAAAGATGATGTTCTTTACAGGAAATGCTTAATATGTCCACCATCATTCCTCAACAATAGCTGTAGTCGACGAATAATGGTGTGAACAGCACTGTAAAGCATGTCCGGAATTATGGTGAGGCATTGGCGTCGGATGTTGTCTTTTAGCATCCTTAGAGATGTCGGTCGATCACGATTCACTTTCGACTTCAGGTAACCCCAAAGCCAATAGCCGCACGGACTGCCGTCTGGGGACCTGGGAGGCCAAGCATGACGAAAGTGGGGGCTGAGCACACGATCATCACCAAACGACGTGCGCAAGAGATCTTACAAGCGTCTAGCAATACGGGGTGTTTTTTTTTGTTCTAATAAAACCCCATGTCATTCCAAGCATGTGTGTCAAATTTTACTTCTCTATCTACATTATTCCGTGGTTTATTGAGTTTTCAGATTTATACTGACTTTTTGATCACCCGGTACTCAGGCAGTGCTATCTGGCAAGAATTGCGCACCGCGCAGCAGTATTCTGAAAGAGGACAGACAAGCATAGTGTAGGCAGTCTCCTTAGTATATCTGTTACATTTTCTAAGTGTCCTGCCAATAAAACGCAGCCTTCCACACAAAATTTTGTATGTGTTCCTTCCAATTTAATTTGTTTGTAATTGTAATATCTAGGTATTTAGTTGGATTTACGGCCTTTAGATTTGACTGATTAATCGCGTAACCAAAGTTTAACGAGTTCCTTTTAGCACTCACGTGGATGACTTCACATTTTTCGTTATTTAGGGTCAACTGCCAATTTTCGCACCATCAGATATCTTTTCCAAATCGTTTTGCAGTTTGTTTTGATCTTCTGATGACTTTATTAGTCGATAAACTACAGCGCCATCTGTAAACAACCGACGACGGCTGCTCAGATTGTCTCCCAAATCGTTTATGTAGATAGGGAACAGCCGAGGGCCTATAACATTACCTGGAGGATCGCCAGAAATAACTTCTGTTTTACTCGATGACTTTCTATCAGTTACTACGAACTGTGATCTCTTTTACAGGAAGTCGCAAATCCAGTCACATAACTGAGGTGATATTCCATAAGCACTCAATTTCACTCTAAGCCGCTTTTGTGGTACAGTGTCAAAAGCCTTCTGGAAATCCAGAAATACGGAATCGATCTGAAATCCCTTGTCGATAGCCTTCAACACTTCATGTGAATAAAGAGCTAGTTGTGTTTCACAAGAACGATGTTTTCTAAACCCATGTTGACTATGTGTCAATAGACCGTTGGCACAAGTGCAACACTTCCACAAATTGCTGCAGATTTCAGTGCTGGGCCATCAACATGTGCCGGCCGGTGTGGCCGAGCGGCTCTAGGCGCTTCAGTCCGGAACCGCGCGAACGCTACGGTCGCAGGTTCGAATCCTGCCTCGGGCATAGATGTGTGTGGTGTCCTTAGGTTAGTTAGGTTTAAGTAGTTCTAAGTTCTAGGGGACTGATGACCTCAGATGTTAAGTCCCATAGTGCTCAGAGCCATTTGAACCACCAACAAGTGTCAGCGTACAAACCATTCAACGAAACATCATCGATATGGGCTTTCGGAGCCGAAGACCCACTCGCTTACCACTGAGGACTCCTCGCCTGGTCCGTCAGCACCGACGCTACACTGTTGGTGAGTGAGAACATGTTACCTGGTCGGTGGAGTCTCGTTTCAAATTGTATCGAGCGGATGGAGGTGTACGGGTATGGAGACAACCTTACGAATCCATGGATCTTGGATATCAGCATGGGACTGTTCAATTTGGTGGGGACCCTGTAACGGCATGGGGCGTCTGCGGTTGAAGTGATATGGGACTCCTGGTTCATATGATTCAAATGGCTCTGAGCACTATGGGATTTAACATCTGAGGTCATCAGACCCCTAGACTTAGAACTACTTAAACCTAACTAACCTAAGGACATCACACACATCCATGACCGAAGCAGGATTCGAACCTGCGACCGTAGCGGTCGTGCGGTTGCAGACTGAAGCGCCTAGAACCATTCAGCCAGACCGGCCGGCCTATGGGACTCCTGATAAGTCTAGATACGACTCTGACAGGTGACACATACCTAAGCATCATGTCTAATCACCTGCATCCGTTCATGTCCATTGTGCATTCCGACGCACTTAAGGACTTGTGCGATTTCAGAAGGACAATGCGACCCCTCACACGTTCAGAATTTCTACAGAGTGTCTCTAGGAACACTCTTCTGAGTTGAAATACTTCTGCTGGCCACCAAACTCCCCAAACATAAACATTATTGAGCATATCTGGGAAGCCTTTCAATGTGCTGTTCAGAAGAGATCTCCACCCTCTCTTAGTCATACGTATTTATGCACAGCCGTGCAAGATTCGTGGTGTCAGTTCACTCCAACACTACTTCAGACATTGTCGACTTCATGCGACGGCATATTGCGGCACTTCTGCTTGCTCGTGGGGGCCCATACACGTTATTAGGCAGGTGTACCAGTTTCTTTGGCTCTTCAGTGTATTTATGCATGTAAACTGTACTTGCGTCAAATGGAGCTGCTTGTATTACATAAAAGAGCAGAAGATATGCAGTCAACAAATTTTTATTGCCTATAAAATGTTGTTTATAATTTGTAAGGATATAAAATACACAATGGACTCACACTGAATGATGTGTGGTTCTAATTATGTGCAGTACAAACTACCAAATAAAGTAAAATCAAAGAGATGTCGTCGGATCCCAGTTTCTCTCTTAGACATTCTTTCACAACTATCGATTTTGGTACAGCACAATCTAATGGTGTCACAAAATAGTACATATCTGACTACAGGGTGAGTCCTTTAACAGAGGTAACTGTTAAAAGTGGGTGTGCAATGTGGTATCTTGTTTGTATTGCTTATGAAGAGGGCGAAAAGCACCCCTGAGCGCGCCGAGTGTAACGTCACTATTTGCCGGACAGTACGTAACCAGTTTCACATGTCACTCTGTATGACACAATCAAGAGATGTCCAGAATCAAACCCCGCACATTTTCGCAAAGCCTGATAACGCAAGAATAGTTTCGTTCTCAAGCCGACCGAATAATGCCGGTGAAAATTTCTTCTATGATTATAGACACTTACCAGCGTTCATTAGTGTACATCTTTAGTAGGCCATTCAAACAGCATAATATTCAAGTAGTAAGATACACTAATCTGGCAATTCCCAGAAAATGGCAAAAGAAGCTTTTTCTCGTCTATTATGTAACAGATGCATCTGTGCCAAGGTGGCTGCGTAAAAAGTCATGGTGATCAGGTGGTTAGCGATTGTGCTTTCTAAGATGGTCGTAACAAGGCAACGGCTCGAATCTGGCTCCAAAGAGTCACCTGCATTTTTGTAGTACAAGTGTAAATTCTATGATATTAAAAAAAAATTAGCACCTACACTATGCAATCTTGCTACATTAGCAACGCCTCCCCGCTACGCAGTTAACAGCCAAATGGAGTCTTCTATTCGTCTGCAGCTCGAAGCGCCAAGGTACAAAGTAGTTCTGGGTACCTTACCAGACTGCATCTATGAGGGATTTCGCAAATTACGACAGCCGTACATCACCATCTATGGCCGCCCTATCGCCCTCACCCCCAACCTAAAGTCCTTTGGTGTCACTCTTGACCGTCGCCTCTCCTGGAACCCCCACCTCCGGACGATCCAAACCAAGGCACACTCCCGACTCTGTCTCCTCAAGCTCCTTTCCGGTCGTACTTGGGGTCTGGACCCCTCCACCATCCTCCATACCTATAAATCCCTCACTCGCCCTATCCTTTGCTACGCCCACCCTGCCTGGATCTCCGCTCCCCCTACCTTTTACAAATCCCTTCAGATCCTAGAACGCCATGCTCTTCGCCTCGCCTAACGCATCCATCTCCCCTCCCCCACGCGGATCCTGTACGATCCTCATTCCCTTCCCCCACCTGCTCCTTTTCCTCGAATGGATACAGATCCTCTACACCTACCGTAAACTCGATCCTCCTCACCTGCTGGTCTCTCCCATCCTCTCCCGACCACGTCCGCTGCCGCGCCTGTACTTCAACATCCCACCTGCTCTCCATCTCTCCACTCTCCCTACCCTCTCCCAAGTTGGCTTCTGCCAGCTCCCCCTCCCTGATGATGTCCTCCTCTCCCCCATCTACCCCTGCTACCAACTTTGATCCTCCCTCCCTCTTCATGTGTTTGTTCCTATGGGCACCCTCTCTCCCTTCTCTCCCCCTTCCCCTCCTTCCACCCTTTCCCCCACTCCTCCCCCAGGCTTTCCCCTACCCCTCCTCCTACCATCTCCTCTGCCATTGGCATCTTTTCCCTCCCCTCTCCCTCCCCCTGCCCCCTTTTCCCATCTTGGCAAGTCCCCAGACTCACATACGCTACGTGGACATTCGCGCGCCGGAGATCATCGCCATCGTTTCCTCGTGTGTGTGCCCTAATGTATGTGTTTAGTGTTCGCTGTCACGCTCCTACGTTCACCGTGCCGTCGAAGTCGTCAGTGTTTGTGCCCATTCCAACGTGTTTCACTGTAGTTTTCGTCGAATGTGAATGGCTGCGTGTTTTTGTACTCTGTGTCTACTGTTTTTTGCCCGTCAATATGTCTATTATGTATCTTCTTTATGTTTTCACATTGTCCACTCTAAGGCTGAAGAGCAGCGTAGGATGCTGCTGCCAGCCTACCTGATGTACAGGTATTAAAATTACAACAAAGGGAAAAAAAGAGAGAGAGAATCAGATGCGCCAGCAGTCTCAACATGTTGACGTTACCTGAAAAGGCGCTTTTAGTGAAGCTGTATTATCAGAATAGGAAATGTGCTAGTTCAGCGTTACGATCCTATCGCCATAGGAAGGGGATTCGAATGGGTAAAAGTCCATTAACAAATGCTGCTGTGGCAAGAATGATTTCGAAGTTCGAAGCCACGGGCTGTTTAGACGATAGACCCGGTAATGGACGACCGAGCAGAAGGCGTAATGCTGTTGAGACAGTTCAGGAAGAAATGGAGACTGTAGCGGGTTCGTCTATGCACGGGGAAGTCAGTGCTCGTGCAGTCGCACGTCGCACCGGTATTCCATACACTACTGTTCGGTTGACACTGAGGCGTACGCTCCGAAGCTATCCGTACAAAATCCATCGGCATCATGAACTGTTACCTGGAGATTTAGTGAAGCGGAGGGCATTTGCGGTGTGGGCGTTTCAAAAGATGGCGGAAGATGACGATTGGTTGAGTAACGTGTTGTGGACCAACGAAGCTCATTTCACGTTCCGAGGGTCTGTCAACGCCCACAACTGCAGTATTTGGGCTACCGAAAATCCTAGAACAGTCGTGGAAACTCCATTGCACGATGAGAAAGTCACGGTATGGGTTGGATTTACCACATCTACCGTTATCGGGCCTTTTTTCTTCGAGGAAATGCGTGGTTCTTGTTTTGTAACTGCTACAGTGATGGGTGAGAGGTACGCCGATATGTTACAGAATCGCATCATCCCCAGCCTGGCTGATAAACACCTGCTGGAACGTAAGATGTTTGTGCAGGATGGCGCTCCACCCCATATTGACAGGCGCATGAAAGATCTCTTGCGCGCGTCTCTTGGTGATGATCGTGTGCTCAGCCGCCACTTTCGTCATGCTTGGCATGCGTGCGAATATTGGCTTTGGGGTTACCTGAAGTCGCAAGTTTATCGTGATCGACCGACATCTCTAGGGATGCTGAAAGACAACATCCGACGCCAATGCCTCACCATAGCTCCGGACATGCTTTACAGTGCTGTTCACAACATTATTCCTCGACTACAGCTATTGTTGAGGAATGATGGTGGACATATTGAGCATTTTCTTTAAAGAACGTCATCTTTGCTTTGCCTTTCTTTGTTATGCTAATTATTACTGATTCTCTCTCTCATTACAGCTCCTTTTATACACGATTGTCATGCACAGTCACTGACGTTTTCCTGTCCAGCGCCATCTGTCCGACATTTTTTGGACTTTTGTATTTTTTTGGTTCTAATAAAACCCGATGTCATTCCAAGCATGAGTGTCAATTTTTACCTCTCTATCTACATTATTCCGTGATTTATTCAGTTTTCAAATTTATACTGAGTTTTTGGTCACCCGGTATTTATCGTCACACTCGTAATTGCAGAGATGGTAACAACCCTTCTCTTGGCGAATTTTATAGGAAAGGTGGGAAAGTTACTACGATATACGACGTCACATATAGTAAGGAGGCATGAAGAATATGTTTTCGTATACGGATCAAAAGTTTATACATTCTAACATATAACTGCTGTTTTGTAGCTGAAAGCCTCCGGTTGCTTTCATGTTACATTTTCGATAGAGGTATTCTACAAAGTGTGCCTTGATCTTCAAAGAGAGCAGGGTGGAAAGTTTTAAGTTCTGTGGTTGTATAACGATTTTATAACCCTTTCGATGACTCGGTACCAGTTTTGAGCAACTTCAGTTGCAAATCGACATAATTCCAGAACTTGTGTCATTCTGTTTGCTGTCATATTAATTTGGCATCGAAACAGAGCTTGGATGGTGTGTACAGGTACAGCTGCCCATGCAGCTTCAACACAATACCACAGGTGATCAAGAGCAGTGACTGGCGTCTTGTGACGAGCCAGATGCTCGGCCACCATAGACCAGATGTTTTAAATTGGTGAGAGATCTGGAGAATGTGCTAGCCAGGGCAGCAGTCGAACATTTTCTGTATCCTGAAAGGACCGTAAAGGACCTGCAACATGCGGTCGTGCATTATCCTGCTGAAAAATAGGGTTTCGCAGGGATCGAATGAAGGGTAGAGGCACGGATCGTAACACCTCTGAAATGTAACGTCCACTGTTCAAAGTACCGTCAATGCGAACAAGAGGTGACCGAGACGTGTAACCAATGGTAACCCATACCATCACGCCGGGTGATACGCCAGTATGGCGATGGCGAATACACGCTTCCAATGTGCGTTCATCGTGATGTCACCAAACACGGGTGCGACCATCATAATGCTGTAAACAGAACCTTGATTCATTCGAAAAAATGACGTTTTGCCATTCGTGCACCCAAGTTCGTCGTTGAGTACACCGTCGCAGGCGCTCCTGTCTGTGATTCAGCGTCGAGGGTAACCGCAGCCATTGTCTCCGAGCTGATAGTCCATGTTGCCGCAAACGTCGTCGATCTGTTCGTGCAGATGGTTGTTGTCTTGCAAACATCCCCATCTGTTGACTCAGGGATCGAGACGTGGCGGCACGATTCGTTACAGCCATGCGGATAAGATGCCTGTCATCCGACTGCTAGTGATACGAGGCCGTTGGGATCCAGCACGGCGTTTCGTACTACCCTCCTGAACCCACCGACTCCATATTCTGCTAACAATCATTGGATGTCGACAACGCGAGCAGCAATGTCGCGATACGATAAACCGCAATCGTGATAGGCTACAATCCGACCTTTATAAAAGACGAAAAGGTGAAGGTACGCATTTCTCCTCCTTACACGAGGCATCACAACAACGTTTCACCAGGCAACGCCGGTCAACTGCTGTTTGTGTATGAGAAATCGTTTGGAAACTTTCCTCACGTCAGCACGTTGTAGGTGCCGCAACCGGCGCCAACCTTGTGTGAATGCTCTGAAAAGCTAATCATTTGCATATCACAGCATCTTCTTCCTGTCGGTTAAATGGCCGCGCGGGATTAGCCGAGCGGACTAAGACGCTGCAGTCATGGACTGTGCGGCTCGTCCCGGCGGAGGCTCAAGCAATTTTAATGGCCAGTAGTGTAATAAGAGCTAACGTTGCATCCTGCATACAGGAAACAGGCTTCTGTATAGAACCAGAGATGTGGCTCCAAAGGATTGATTTTACTCATTCGAAAATGATTTTAGAACGAAACGACGTTCTCAACAAAAAGTTGCCTTATTAGCGTATAAGGATGTTCCGAAACGATTCCTAAGCGATACCCATTTTCATACCCAGCAATTGAGGGTGTACTTTTTCTTCGACATCACTGTAAACTCATCGGTTAAAAGCTCCACGTCTCCCACATGAATAACTTCATTTCTCGCCATCTTGAAAGTCATGTAAGCAGCGTTTCCAACTTGGGCGTGTGGAATCGTTAACTTGGATTTAAGGGCTGTGGTAGGTGGATGCACATGTAAGTAATTGTTGCCTAAGGAAACACAGCTTAAAGCTGTCGTTACTGACCATGCAAGGATCTCAAACTTGCCAGCCTGAAGCTATGATTGTATCAAAAAAGGTATATCTGAAATGTAATACTGTCATGTTTGCCAATTAATACTTTAGAGTAATTTTGAGAGGCGAGTTGTAACAAATTATTTATAATCTCTAACAAACCGTTTTGTAGGTTTGCTACTTCTGTAAATTAAGCTTCTTTAGGTTCACGACAAATGTATGGCGAAGAAATAGAGGATAAGGCCGGGACTGCCTGCTATGGCTACTCACGCCAACTGTTCACGTAAAATTCGGCCTATAACTGTGTTCAGCCCAATAAGCTGGAGCACGGATGTGGGAGGTGGGCGGTCCTGGAGCGACTTTCGCGGTAACCTGGCCGCGGCACAATGCGGCTAACGAGACAATTACGCCGATACGTCCGCCGCGCGCACAATGCTGTCCAGTGGTTCTGCCAGGAGGGGCCCGCGACAATGGAGGCTGCTGGCCGCCGGGAGGCGCGGCCGGAGCGGGGAATCCCACTGTCCGGGGAAATCCCCGCTGAGAACAAATGTGCATTCAGCTCTGCTATTTCTATCGTTCCTTCTCCTACGCTACCTGTTCCACATGAGGCACCAGCCGCCGCCAATTTAAAACAGTGTAGTTAGGTTTTTAAATTGACACGTGAAATGGGAGGGAAGAATTCCAATAACAGCAATAACATAACGGGAAAACACAAAGCGACCTCTGTAGTGGCGTACCGATGGTATTGCTGATGTTCCGACTTTCGCGAGATGTCTAGATTTTTAATGTGTCATGACCTGTTCTGCCTTAGCAATAAATTGCATATTCATTTCAAAAATACTTGAGAGTATTAAACTTTCAAAATGAATTTCTGAATGCATTGATGGCAGTAACGAAAAAAGCGCGATCGGACGATGGAAACTTGCCCAAAGTGTATGTTTCGATAACACTCATCCATGTGGAGCTTTTTCATAATGTCACGCAGTATTTTATCAGCCCATTTTGAGAGAAACAGGGAAGATAGCTTCAGATGACGTGGCACTTACAGAATGCCACTTTGGTGATGTGGCTTTATGTTAGCCAGGTCACAGCACGGCATTGGCGGAGCAATATATACAGTGAAGCAAAGCATCTGTAGCGCTGATTGGCCGAAAGACAAGGGAGGAGGTTCCTACAATGTGTCGCAGAAAGCTAGATGGAAGTGATGGGGACGAGACCACCAGAAGTTGTCGTGTTCTGTCGTAGGTTCTGCTGATTACTGTAATTATTGAATTTAGTGCATTAAGGGTCGAATCATTTTCAGTGGTCATCGTACTCAATATCGGAAGTGGCTTTTGATAAATACCACCTGTGATTCTGAGGTCGCGTAAATGTATTGTAAGTGTCTTCTGGATTATCTGGCTCTAGTAGCAGATGGGACTGTAACTGTGTAATGAAGTGTAAAGTGCATCGTAGGGTGTGTGTGACAACAACACAAGATTATTAGGCATACCTTTTAAAATATTGTATGCTCTTTGCTGGCAAGACTTGTGGTTGAGGAATTTGAAGAATCCCTTCACAAGTCACCAGTGCAACCACACCTCCATATGCAGATCTGGAGAGTCCACGATCAGCACTTCGACTGCAGTTAAAGGGACACCATCTGAAAGCAGTAGGTTAGTGGAATTAAGATCAACAACCGCGAGATGTGACGAACTTGCACATCTCCAACGACGAGCATGCCACCTACAGGTGCTCAAGCACAAGTAGAATCTCTTACCAGTCTTGCCAATGCAAGGGAAGTGTTGTAACGTGGCTTTCATTGTGTATTGTTCCCACCCTGCACCTATTTTCTGAACAGTGTTCTGTCTACTATCCACCCGTTCTCCACTGACTGGCCACAACCACAGCTTCTCCTGGAACTCCACTTTATTGGCTGCTTACTGTGGTGACTGACCCTTGCAAGCATCCATTTGTTCGTTTTGTACGTCCGCAAATCGTGGTCTATTGGCTAGCGTTGCTGCCTCTAGATCACAGGGGTCCAGGTTCTATTCCCGGCTGGGTCGGGGATTTTCTCCATCTGGAGACGAGGGTTGGCGTTGTCCTCATCATTTCATCATCGTTTGGCCACTCCTTTATGGTGAAGGAACAGCTTCATGAGAAGAGGACTATTACAATGCAGGTTTTAATCCATCAAGTCGAAATTGTCACAAAAATCTCGGCGATATGTTCTCATTATTGCTTGTGGCACTAATGTGTCTCGATTAAGTTAAGAGTCTGGAACTATTCGTTGCACCATTTTGACATGCTTTTCACATGTTCGGAATTATCGCTGTTGACTATGTCACGATTGTTTGAAAATAAGTCTCGGCCCGAAACTAGTCATCGAGTGAATAAAAGAAGTAAAATTTGCAACTTCGGACTGGTTAGGTGAATGTTTGCGAATTGTGTAACTAAGGCAGGACGTGGGTACCAGTCTGGTATTCACCTATAAGGATGTGCAATACTGCTTAAAAAGCAAATCCAGACTGACCAGCTCTCCAACCCTCGACACCAGACGAACCCGATCCAGGGCAGGCGCTCTTTCATCTCCCGGAAACGACTTTATAACACACACAGCTGTACGGTCAGCTCCGCAGCAAATCTTTTATTCATGTGTGTGTTAGAAAATACTTAGTCAATGATTGAAGATTTGCGTATTTTTGTTTTGTGTCTCGAATTTTAGGTTCTTGCCTTGCCAGCTATTTGAAATCGATTCTGTACGACTCGATTTTCTGCACATTGAATCGACAACACTAGGTACGGACCCAATACTTGAGAAACAGCAGCGTTGCAATTGTCTGAAGTTATCCGTACATAGCAGGCAACTACTTCATGCTGAGAAGATATGCTTCCACATTTTTTGTGTGAAAACACATAAAGCTTTTTAAATAGAACAAACTTTGTTGGTTGAAAATAGTTCAAACGGCTCTGAGGACTATCGGACCTAACACCTGAGGTCATCAGTCCCCTATAACTTTACTTAAACCTAACTAATTTAAGGACATCACACACATCCATGCCCGAAACAGGATTCGAACCTGCGACCGTAGCAATCGCGCGGTTCCGGACTGAAACGCCTAGAACCGCTCGGCCTCGTCGGCTGGCAAACTTTGTTGATATTCTACAGTTTTACTCTTCATGTTAACATATTTATTTCTCACCATAGTCACCATGGCGGCGAACACATTTCTGACAACGGAAAACCACTACTTTGATATCGCTTCATAGAACAAAGTCACAACCTTGTCTCTGCTTGTACCATTTCATCACTGTGAATGTGAGGTCGTCGAGGTGTTCTTTAAGTTTTGGAAACAGTTGAAAATCAGATGGGGCCACGTGGAGACTGTATGCAGGGTGGTCGATGAGAGTGAACCCAAGGTGTTGGTTGCTGCAGATGTCACAGCAGTATTGTGCAGTGCGGCACTGTCTTGCTGAAGGAGAGGTTGTTCCATGTGCGGAGGAATTCTTCGAATGCGTACTTTCAGTTTTCTGAGTGTCACAGAGCACCTTGCAAGGTTTGTGGTGGTACCTTCAGTCATGAATTGACAGTGCACAACACCTCCAGATTTTCAGAGCACTTTGAGTATGACTTCACCTGCTGATGTCTTGATCTTAAATTTTTCTGTTTCCGCTGATACTCTGTGGCGAAATTTCATTGATCTCTCTTGTTTCTCGGGTCAAAATGACGAATCCAGCTTTCATCACTTGTCAGAATGTTTTTAAGGATCCCATCACCCTCACGTTAAAAACGCAAAATAAATTATTGACAGAAGTCCAGTTACCTCATTTTCGTGTCAGGAGTGAGCATTCGAGACACCCACCGTGCACACAGTTTTCTGTATCGCAATTCCACAGTGATGGCTTGTGATATTCTAGGCTTACCTGAGAGCTGTATCTGTGTCATCTGACGATTTTCTCCGATGAGCTCGAAAAGCAAATTTCGGTGAGTCTCGTCGGTTGCTGTTCATTTCGTAGCCCTCCATGCGGTAGATGGATGCAACTTGCTTTAGCGAAGCCGGAAAGCCGATTGAGCACTATGCATGACATGTAATACGAGTTTCACAGCGGGCTATGAAAGCCCAAGGGAAGTCTACCAGCCGCCGTGTTTTCATCTGCCTTGTGTTTTGATGTGGATGCGGTATGAAAGGGCATGTGATCAGTGAGCTGCCCTCCTGGGCGTTTCGCAGAATTTATAGACCTTGCAGCCACTACTGCTCAGTCAAGTTGTTACTCAGTTAGCATTACGTGGATGAGTGCACCTACTACCAGTTCTCCCGCTAAGGAAAAAACCCTTGGCAGCACCGAGAATTGAACACGGGCCCTCCTCGTGGCAGCCGTCGATGCTGACCACTCAGCTATGGAGGAGGACAAGACATGTAATACCTCAATACGGACGTATTACTTTTCAGTGTTCCCTCGTAGTATTACTAGAAAGATGCACCAGAGCAGTTGCTTCTAATAATTAATGGACTGTCTTATAACTGTCTATGCTTTGATTAGATGGTAAATGTTGTGAATATATTGAAAAATTAATACGTTAATTACAGTTTAACAGTAGTGTGATGGTTCTAATCTGATGACCTTATATGTTTACGAAGATTATACAGTAGTAGTAATAGTAGTAGCGGTAGTTGTTGTAGTACAATTTTGTGATTATGTTGAGGTGTATGTCATAACTACATGGTTCAAATGGTTCAAATGGCTCTGAGCACTATGGGACTTAACATCTATGGTCATCAGTCCCCTAGAACTTAGAACTACTTAAACCTAACTAACCTAAGGACAGCACACAACACCCAGCCATCACGAGGCAGAGAAAATCCCTGACCCCGCCGGGAATCGAACCCGCGAACCCGGGTGTGGGAAGCGAGAACGCTACCGCACGACCACGAGATGCGGGCATGACTACATGATTATACTGCAAATGTAATACTCCAAAGCAGAAAATAATACACAACGATGCATTATCAAGAGACCGTTTACGTCCTTTCTCGTAAACAATTAGATTATGTGGGTGCAAACAACTAAAGTGTAAACTTTAAGAACATACAGCATAAGGAAAAAGTACTTAGACACATTGATGGATGATATACTAACTCAAACCAAACTACTTTATATAATACACTATGCACTTAAAATGTTTATTATTTGTGGCAATCAACCTGTTCCCTACCGCCCACCACTGGGCGTTCCAGCTTTCATGGTCGGCGGAAGGCACTTGGAGGTTAAACAAATATTCATTTGGCTTTCATAAGGTTTTGACATAAAGTACTGGGTAGATAATTATTATTTGGAGTATGCGCTTTAACTTGCTACAACTCTGCCTTATAAATTTTATGAACTAAAGTTACTCTCCTACTTTCTAAAACACGATTACTGTGGAACTTGTGGGAGGTTAGAATTTTTTTTTTTACTGACAGAGACTCAAAAATGTGTGGTATTTAAAAAAGGTTGACTACCCGTGTTGTATTTGGTTGTTGTACGTATGGATAACGCAGCTGATTCTCAAGGCATTGTGTTGTAAGGAGCGTCTAGAAGCAGAAAGGCAGCATAAGTGAATGCAACAGGATAAAGACGTAACTGGAATGTGGCAGTAGATAAAGACGTAACTTGAGAGCACTCGTGTTAAAACTGCGTATGTTCAAATTCACACTCCTATTACAAAATAATGTCCTGAAACTAGTAATTATCAATTTAAACACGAAATAAGAACAAGTGTGCGAAATGACGAAACACATTCCACATCTAATATCTTCAAATCTGCTGCTTACGTTGCCAGAGGGGAGGGTGCACTGGAAAGGAGTTAGTGTTAGTTCACCGACAACTAAATTTGTTACATTTCAAATGGCGAGTCATATGTGCCAGCTAAACTGAAGCTCGTCTCTACTCCATACTTATCAAGAGTAGTTTCTTTTCATGTACAGCATTACCCTTGCATGTTTGTAATAAGATATGTGTACCACTTGATGCTTTTCCTATACATTAAGGGCCATTGGATTTTATCTTCCTCGGACTCTAGGTAACGTGTATTAGGAATACATGATGGGTGACTAGCACTATCAGAGTACTCTAATAAAATTCTGCTCTCTGTGTTCCCAACTACCTATACATTGTCTCAATTAACTATTACGGTGTCTCGACAAAAATCCAACGGGAACAGAAATTAAATCACGTACAGAAGAGAAATTTTCAGGTGCGTTAATACTAGCACGGGGAACATCGGAGGGAGTGGATGTAAACTCGCACGGCAAGGATTCATCAGTTCATAACTGAAAATAAGCGCCAAGGAGTTGGATAATTAATTTTCAAGTTTTCTGGTCGCGGCGAAAAGGGTTTTGTGTAGGCGGGTAGGGAAAGGGGTCGGTCGGAAGTGGGGTGGGGTTGGCAGTATTACATTTCTTCGCCGTGAAAGAGCCAGACTTGGGGAGAAGCGGCAACCTAATAATTAGCCGAGGCTCACATCGAGTCAATTAAGCTCACCTGAACTCGATTACAAACTATTTAAAATATTCCTCTGAGAGAATGGCTTGCAGCTGCCGAGATTTACAACATAACTGGCCAGTAATTCCTGGAATTCGTACTTGCGTCACTTTCGGTGGGATCAGAAAGCATCTTGGAAGCGTCTGATATTAGACAAATGCTGAATGATGACTGAAGATAATTGTGTGTCCTAATTACTCCTTCTGAATACTTTTCATTTAGTTAGATTTTCAAAGAGACGTGAACCCTGTGTGTTCAACGAGCGGTAATAAGACGTGAGAGTTGAGAAGAACAACCTGGTTAATGTTTGCTGAGATCTTAGGTTATTTCTTTCCCTGTCTGATCACGTGAAGAATCCGTAAGTTTTATTTCATAAAAGGTTTCCCCTGTCGATAGCAGACTACTGTGTGAACATTTTGTGATGTGGATCGTATTCACTACATAATTATCTGCGAAGATACTCAATACGGTCAACAGCATTTTGTAGCTCCTTGAGAGGGATAGTTTGTTACAAATGACGTTAATCTGCAGTAGAACGTTTGAAACTTCCCCTTTGAATATTAAGAATGACAGTGCTGGAAAAAGTCTTACGTAATTTGATTCTCAAAGAGATGAGCAAAACTAAACGTACTGAGACTGTTTTCTCTTATTTTCATCATTTCTAAACTGACACACAATATTTTAGCGCAACACAATCTGACTTTCGATTTTCATACAGAGAGCTACGTGGCGTTGCCAACATAAAGAACCTAAACAGCCTACTTACACGTTTTACAAAATAATTGCAGCCTGCGTATAGAAGACCGTCAATGACATTGTCACCATAGAATTTTAGTAACAATAAAAAGAAGGAACATTGGCTTTAACGTCCCGTCGACATCAAGATCTTTAGAGACGAAGCACAAGCTAGAATATTATCAAGGATGACGAAGGAAATGGCCTTTGCTCTTTCAAACGAACCATCCCGGAATTTGCCTCGAGCGATTTCGGGAAATCACTGAAAACTTATATCTGAATGGCCGGACCCGTGTTTGAACCGTCGTCCTGCTGAATGCGAGTCCCGTGTGCTAACCACTGCGCCACAATACTCGGTTTACAAACAATACAATTAGAAAAATTAGAGCTCACGCAGGAGTTACTGGCTGTCGTTCTTCAGGTATGCCATCGTTAATGGAACTGGAAAGAGAACCAAGGAGAGTGCCTTGAGGAGTTTAGATCTAAGGGTAGATACAGAAGTTATTTTTACACCTCTGAACCATGTCTTATAAAAATGCTGTATTGCTTACGTAAATGGTTTTCACTCTTCCGATCATAGGAGTGTGCTAATACCCATCCTCTTGATGAAACGTATCTCCTCAGTATGTGTCCAGTGATCCTACGGGTGACTAGTTCAGTTCTGGTATGTTTTGAGAAGGGTTTGAAAATGATGATTCTAGATTCTGTCTCATCCTATAATATACTTTTAGTATCAGTAATACAGCGGTTTCCACCCCGTATCCTTATACTGTTGATCACTTACGATGTTCCATCTTTATGGACAATTGCCGGTCACAAGGGCAATAGAGAGTGCAGAACATCTCTCCTCTCCTTTGTCCACTTTCGAATAGATTGTTGCCGGAATAAGTGACTGCTGTACTTCGCATTATCGATTTTTATTCAGAATATACACTGGGCTTGGTATAGAAGTCGGTAACTTTCGTTGCGAAGGATGTTAACCCCGTAAATTACTGAGGTTACTTAATTAAATACAGACAATAATCAGACGTACAAAGAAAAGGAAATCAGATCACTCATTGTTAGTTAAGAGGAATATTATCCGAGAACACATCCAATCGAGTCCTAAGGCAAATAAATAGGCACAGCAGGCGCATAATAAAAAAATATGACATCAGTGAAAAAGCAGAGCAGATATGCGATGCATAATATACATAAGTAACAACCCTGTTCATTAATCAGTCATTGTCAAAATCAGTTAACACAAAGTATAAATCACGTAATCGCGAGCAGCAATTTACATATAAAGTACATACCTAAGTAGAAATATGTTACCTAAAAATAAATTCAGTTAACAGTTACCTTTTTAGTTTATTACTTTCTTCTTCGAAATTACATTCTTCCTGAAATTTTCTCGATAGCAAGTCCTCTTAACGTCGGACACACACAGAATTTACCTGAAGTTCTTAAATATTTTATACAACTGTATCCTGAAAAAAACTGAACGTTAATAACATAATTTATCAAGTCACTATAGCTTTATACTGAATTTAATCGGAGAAATTAGACTGTGTATTTGTTAATGGCTGTCAGTGCATTCGCACTGAGCTCTCGATCAGCTGTAGGTACGCGTGACGTAGGAAGTAATTGTTTGCGGTCAACGACTGCCTTGTGCGGCTCGCAGACTTGACTGTTGCTTTGAGTATGTGGCGCCGCCAGAACACGACGCGGTATCCTTGTTTTCTCTGCGTGTTTACGTGTAACTGATAATTTCTAAAAAATATGTCATTCCACAAAAATTTTAAGGTTCGATATATGATGTATTCCCTTAGAGCGCCGTGATTTAAGAGTTTCTACTTCAACAGAGTTATCATGAATAATTTTACGAACTCTATATGGACCGTTATGAAGCAGAAAAAATTTGCAACACAAGCCTTATCCTTTGTGAGACAAATGATGAGACTTAATTAACACCTTTTGACCAACTGACAAAGTTTTTAAACGACCAGGACGTTTAGCTGATTTCTCTCTTCTAGCAGCCGCAGATGCAATATTTTGTAGAGCCAGGTTGACAACTTTAGAATGCCACAGTTTCCGTGTAGGCGTAAACGATTTCAGAAATGCGATTTGTCGGTGCTTTATTTTTTAATATCAATATAGGCGGTAAAGAAGTCGAATCATTAGGGAGTTCATTCAGAATGTTTTGAAAAATATGAAGATACTGATCCCACGTTCTGTGATTCTGATGACAACAAAGACGACACAATTTATTGATTTCCTTCATCCATCTCTCTGAAGGGTTAGATTGAGGGTGAAAAAGTGAAATGAAAATTAGTTTAATCTTACGACGCTGTAGAGTACGAAGCCAAATTTTAGAGTGAAACTGTGATCCATTATCTGACATAACTATATCAACATGACCCACTTCTTTAAGAAAATCTTTGATGGAAGCATTAGGTACTGAACAAGCTGTTGCTTTGCTTAAAGGTGTAACACATATTTTGATGTCAATTCCACTGCTACCAAAATGTACGCAAAACCGATTCAAACTAACCAAACAGAGTTGTCAGCCGATTTTCGTTTAAAAAGAATATCATTGCGAACTAAATAATACTGTCCAATCGCTACGATTTCCTTTCTCCTCCACTTCTCCTTAATTTCCTTCCAGATTGGATCCTTGTTTTGCTCCTTAGCCATGTCCTGGAGCGAAGACGAACAAATCGACTGCAGCCATCTCCTTTCATTTCGCTGGAATGATTGGAAACAACGGTGCTCTGTGAGAAATAGTTGGAGGCTTAGCCTTTTGACATAATTTGCATTTGACAAGAACAAATCGAATACGATTTTCCATATTACTGAAGTAGCAATTTTCTCGTAATTTATGAAAGCATTTTCCGAGACCAAGGTGTGCATAACTGAAATGTGTATACCAAATCAATTTATTAACCCACTCATCAGGAATTCAAACTAACCAAACAGAGTTGTCAGCCGATTTTCGTTTAAAAAGAATATCATTGCGAACTAAATAATACTGTCCAATCGCTACGATTTCCTTTCTCCTCCACTTCTCCTTAATTTCCTTCCAGATTGGATCCTTGTTTTGCTCCTTAGCCATGTCCTGGAGCGAAGACGAAATAAAATTTTCAAGCGCAACACCTTCAATATACATCAAACAATAATTGTTTTCTTTGCAGTCCTCCTCAGCACTTTGTTTCAAAGCCATAGGTGCACGTGATAAAGCACCAGCAATAATATTTGAAGAACCCTGTATGTAAACAATACTAAAATCAATTTCCTGTAGATACAGCACCCATCGTGACAATCTTCCATGTGTTAATTTTGTTGACATAAGAAATTCCAGAACTCGATGATCGGTGTAAACCTTAGTATGTCTGCCATACAAAAAGATGCGAAATTTAATGAGCGCCCAAACAGCAGCCAAAGCTTCAAGTTCCGTAATCGAAAAATTATTTTCTGATTTAGAAATAACACGACTTCCAAATGCAATAGTTTTCTGTACTACAATGCTGTTTTCTTCTATCTCTTGAAATAAGTGTGCGCCTAGGCCTTTGTATGATGAGTCCGTTGCCAAACAAAAATCTTTAGATAAATCCAGATGTGAAAGAAGTGGAGCAGCAACTAAAGCATCACGAATTTGTTCAAATTCTGATTGAGCTTCCTCATCCCAACACCAATTAGAATTCTTTCCAGATAGTTCACATAAATGAGGCGTGGCCAAATTGCCCAATCTAACAAAGCGTCTAAGAAAATTACAGACACCAAGGAAACTACGAACATCACGTTTTGTGGTAGGAGCAGCATAATTACGAATAGCGTCTAGTTTCTCTGGATCAGGAAGAACACCTTCTGTAGAAATAATATGACCAAGAAATTTCACCAGAGAACGACCAAATTCACTGTAATGCTAACTCTTGCAAAAATACGTAATAATGAATCCAAAATTTTGTTATGCTCACTCCAAGAACGTTTAGCAATAAGAATATCGTCAACATATGGAGTAATATTGTTAAGAAGATAAAAAGGTAAAATTTCGTTTAAACTACGAATGAATGCTGCTGAAGATACAGTAAGTCCAAACGGTAATTTCCGAAATTGATAACAGTTACCAAAGGCTAAAAAGGCAGTATATTTTCTACAATCAGGGTGGAGTTCTATTTACCAAAAACTTGCGCGCATATCAATTGTGGATAAAACTATAGTTCCATGGAATTGTTGAAGAAGTTCATCTAAATTTTGTGGACGGTCAGTTTCAGGAATGATGATATTATTTATCTTTCTGGAAATGCGGAACCAAACGAACTGACCCATCCTTTTTAAAAACGACATGTAATAGGCTCGTATAAGGACTGACTGCTGGATCAATAATGCCTTGATCTAACATGCATTGAAGTTCACTCTCAACTTTGTCTCTATAAGCCAAAGGAATGCCGTACGTTTTTCCTCGAAATGGTGTGTTTTCTTTTGCATAGTGTGATGACTAAATACTGTAGCATGTGAAGTCAAAATTTGGTGCAATTCTTCTCTTGCAAAGTCATCTGTCACTTCAGCTTTGTTAACCTTTTCATTAATTAATTCTTCACTATTAATTACATCATCCATCCCGTCTCTGTATCTATTGTCGGTGTCATGAATGAACACATTGTCGTCATAATACTCAGCGAAAACATCAGAAGTAAGAAACCATAAACAATTTGTGTCTGATTCAGATTTCGTTACACACTCGAAATATTTCAAACATCTCGGCATTCCGGCAACAGTCAAGTTCACACTTCCTTCCTTAAAGTTTAAAATTGCCTTATATGTGTTAAACTCCATACCTAATATAATTTGTGTACTGAGTAACGGGATAATAATAAAATTAGCAGAAAATTCATATTCTTGACAAATGAAATTTAAGTTGGTCCGTTGTTTGACTTCCACACTTTTTCCAGAAATATCTCCTCGAATTGTAGTTTTAGAAACAGGTAACACAGGACAAGCAATAGTTCTTACACATATACGAAAAACTGATTCACTAATAACATTCAATGGGCTCCCAGAATCTAAAACCGCAGTGAACGTATTCTTACTCACACATACTTCAATAACAGGATGTAAAAATGCGTCTACATTATTTTCCTTTTCGTCTAGCAAAATGTTTCTCATATCTTCCATGCGTACGTTGTGTCAAGTCGTAGCGTCATTACTTTCTGAACCGTTTGTAGCCGAAGCTACAAGTCATTGTCGATTGTTTGCGTCACGTCTTTGATTATTCGCATCATTTCGAGGATCAATTTGTACGATTTGCACTTGTCTCTCTGAAGTTCTGTCACGTGGAGGATGCCAATTAGGTCCCTCCTGTCTGTTACATGTAAATTCTTGGTTGTATCTGTTATTAAAATTTCTATTTTCCTGGCTATCTACATGACTACTTCTTGTGTAATTTCGACTGTCACTTCTGAAATTATTGTTATATCTACTACCCTGGTTATTTCTGTAGTAAGAATTTCTATTATTGTATGAATAATTTCTGTCTTGATCACACCGATTACTGTTTCCGTATGATTGATCATTCCGGTAGGAATTTCCGTTATTATAATTGCCTGAGTAATTTCTGTTAGAACGTCTGTTATTGTCATAAGGCTGGTATCTACTGACCTGTCTGTTTCGTCTGTCATTTTCAAAATTACTCAAGTTCTTGTAGCAAAGTCTTAAAAGTTTCAGTGTCGTCTTTACATCTTCCGGCTACAGCAATGTGTCTTATCGATTGTGGCAGCTTAGTTAAACAAATGCGAATTAATTCAGTCGGGCTATAAGGGTTGGAAAGGAATTGATTCCTTCGAATCATGTCTTCAAAGTATTCTGCCGGCGTGCGGAACTCAGACTGTCTTGCGTGTTTTCGGACCAATATGCCGATAGAAATGCATGATAAAAATCACTTAAATTCTTGCAATCTCTAATAAGTGCGCGCATGCGCGTCCCCGGTTCGTTTTTCTTCAATATCCTGAAAACTGTCACTTTTGGGTAAAATAGTCATATCCGATTACTCTTTACTGACTTATTTTCTAGATAGATTGATAGTTGAAGAGTTGTTTTGATAGATACAAAGAATAGTAAAAGAGTAGGCAGCAGTGCAGAAAACTAAAAGGGAAATAGCACCATTAGAGTTCGGAGCCCTGTGCACGCTAAGGCACATATTCACTTAGTGTAGTGAATCCCCTGATGACTTAAATAGCCAGAAACATAAATTCCAGTTTGTGACTTAGTGACCAATTCGGTGGAAGTGCGTACATAAATTGATCTAACCATGAACATGGATGTATGTCATTCTTAGAATTGCGATAGATATTAAATTTCCGAAAAGTTAAAAAGTATTTATAGTCAAAGTTTTCGCCTCGTGGCGACAAAGACCTACCGCGTCTGTCCCAGTCCGAATGTCGGTTATTGTCAAGTTCGCGCGCCTGGCGTTCTCTTGTTGCATCTCGTAAATGAAATAAATTATTTTCTTCAAAACCCGCTGCTATCGGTGATTCCAAATTCCTTCTACTATCTTTTCCTACGATTTCGCTTTCAATTTGTTTAACTTGCTTTCGTAACGCCTCAAATTCCCTTTTAACGCGTTCTTTAAATTTTCCCTGATTTTCAACATGTTTATTTATATTCTGGTACTCTTCTGTTTCTGCAAATGGCAATGGAGCTGTATCATCTGAATCTCTGTCCCCATTTAAAATAAGATTTGTCAATTTATCTGAAATCTCCTCAACTCTTTCCGGTAAGTCACCTATTTGTTCTTTCTGTTTATTTACGTCTTCCGTAAGTGTCGCGACTCGGGTTTCAGTATTGACACATTTAGTAGTTAACTGTTCATATTGTTGTGTTAGGTTATTTATTCTGTCATTTGGTACGGATTCCTCGATTTTTCAAATATTTCTTCCTTATCGTGTGCACGTTGAAAATTTAACTATGAACATTTTTGTACTATCACGCGATCTCTTTCTTCCTGTTCTCTATCCTGTTCCTTTTGTTTAATTTCTGATGAAATTAATGTATTATTGTGAGCATTCAAAATCGGTTGTACTTCTTCTCTAATTTCTTTCTTTAATTCATCTTTAATGTTTTTAAAACATGTCCCTGTTCGTGAGTCTAACCGTGTTTCCATTGTTACCATCTCTGTTTTTAATTGAGATCCTAACTGTGATCCCAAATTTAATATTGCTCTCATCAACTGCTCTATATTAACTGGTTCGAAATTCTTTTCGCCCCTAACATTTCCCGTAAAAGTAGCTTCCTTCGTCGTAGCTGTAAAGCTATCTGTGTTCGATACAATCCAGAATCTTCTGTGAATCTTGTGAAAAATTTTGAACTGGTTCCGGACTATTTTCCCGGCTTATTAAATTCTTTTCTACTTCATTATTCATCATACTGTTCTCCTGTGTTGACGAGTTCGCCATATTAACAATTTCGTTATTCTGACTATCCATCATTTTTGCCTTTTTCATCGATCGCGTAATCATTTACAAAACATACAAAACTCGTCACTATACGAAAATGACACACAATATAACACTTTATCACCACCAATACCATTCACACGAAATGCTTCCCGAGAAACACGATTAACGAGGAATTAAAACCTTCATAATTGCACAAAATTGTCAAACACGTATACGAGACATCAAAAATTAAATTCTGCAAAAATACCATTAGAAGAATGACAAGACAACTACAAATGTTCAATTACCGAATCTACACATGCAACATAGACTACAATTACTAAACTACAAATTACTACAACAATACTACTGTTTGCTATTTTTACTACCAGAAGATTCCAAGGGGCGATCCGAAGCAGCGGTCGCCACGTGCATGGGGGCTTAATTATTATGCAATAATTTTAGTAGCTGTGTATCCGGTTACGAAGTCTCGTAAGCGGTTGGCCCTGAGTGGTATTAGTACGCAATCTGACTGCATAAAAATACAATAAAGAATGAAAGGAAACTTCCGTTAACACAATTGATTAATTAAGTCCCATGCAACTATAGAAGCCACGAAACTACAAAGCACAAGTGTAACTGTTCTGTGTGGTAGTGTGATTCAACGTACATGTACCTGGCTCAGTTCTTCCTCAATACGACAAGATTTTTTGAACACAATTTACAATGAACTAATTGAAACACCATAAATACTATAATTGCACATAGAAACCAGAATTACAAGTCTAATACATGAACACGAGCCAGATGCTTTGTTGACTAAACCTGTGACCAAGAGGCATTCTCATTAAGGAAATGTGAAATAATTTTTTTTGTTACCTCCATATATATTGACGAAAAATACACTGTGATCATTGCAACATCTTCCACCTATACAGTACACCAACCGAACAGCAACTGCTGTCACTCCCAACAGAACAACAACTGCACACGACATGCTCTCACCTAGTACAGCTCTCGACATCCTCTCAATAAGCACTGCCCACGGCAACCTCTGAACTACTACTGCCTCAGTGGAGCCGGCGGAATAATAATCTTTGGCGCAATCTCTGGCGCTGTGACTCAGTGTAGCCACCTTTCAATGTGTGCTGCGCTCTGCTAGCAACATTCCACATCCCCCTTCATGTGGGCAGTGTACGACCTAGTTTTTCAGTACAGCTCTCTGAAACAATAGATGTTGGATGTACAATGTTGCCTCGAAGCCTAAATCGTTGTACAAACATAATCCAGAAGCTCTCTTTCTAGTGTCTTCAATAGCGAAAGAACTCAAGAAATAATAATAAGCTTTTTGTAAAATGATTGGTCTGTACATATGAATTATGAATCTTCTGTCTTCCAAAACTTTCTCCTCATGTAACATGTGCTTTAGATATTGTGTTCATCTGCTGAGCGATAATGATCGTTCGTTGACCATGTGTTCCGAAGGTGAACAGTCTCATGGAACCGAACTTTAAACTTAATGAAACGCAGAATTTGAAATAATGAAAATGAATTTAGTCAACTACCAAAGGAAATTAATTTTATGCTCAATGGAAACTATATAACTGAACACAATCTGTGAGTACATTATGAAAGTTGCCTGATATGAAGTGAAATGCTGGAATGCTTGGCTTGAATTAACCACGGAAATTATATTACTGCTCTACTCAGGAAAAAGAGGTGTCTGAATTTACCAACACTGCTCACTGAAAATTAATTTGCTTGCTTATCACAACACTTAATAATTCCGACTATGTAGTGTTTCCACAAAAAATTGAAGGTGACATGTGCCCTGAAATAAAAGTGACTTACCTCTTCCTCAACATGCTGTTTTGTGTCGATGTACTGACGTTCTCTAAAGCAAATATAAATCAGCAGGTGCAGCACCTAGAGGGAAATAGTCTACTCTACTTTTTTTCTTTGCTTATCAAATATAATCTGTTTCTGCGTGTAGCGTAAGGTGCAGTGCACATGCGACAAAATATTCAAAACTTTACTAAGAATGATGGAGGTGGGTTTGTTTTTAAAAAAATCGTTCTTCAATGATTAAACTCTGATTATTGACAAAAAAAGACTGCACAGCGCAAGAAGACTCTAACAATGTGGAAATTGTCTCATTACACAAATTATAGACATCTCAACCAACTTTGTAATTCGTGACATAATGAAAAAAAAACAATCAAATTAACACTAATCACAGATATAATTAGTTATCTAAGGGACAAAGCTTTCCTTCAGTTAATAGTTCTGACTAACAAACATCTTATTATTCTGCATGTATGTGTTACCTATAAAAATACGTAAGAGAATTTTCTCCATTAACACAAAGAATGAAATAGCTTGATAAACAAGTTTTCATTTCCACAACAGAGTACACCAAATATGAAACTTCCTGGCAGATTAAAACTGCGTGCTGGACCGAGACTCGAACTCGGGACTCACAGGAGAGCTTCTGTTAAGTTCAGAAGTTAGGAGACGAGGTATTGACGATATTGAAGCTGTGAGAAGGGGTCGTGAGTTTTGCTTGGTTAGCTCAGACGGTAGAGCACTTGCCCACGAAAGGTAAAGGTCCGGAATTCGTGTCTCGATCCGGTACACAGTTTTAGTTGGCGAGGAAGTTTCATGTCAGCGCAAACAGTGGTTCAGAGTGAATATTTCAGTCTGGTATTCCCCTTAGTTTCTCCCAGATTTACAAATAACAGACCTCATTCTCTGCAAAACACAAATGCACGCTCCTACGCCTCAAATTAAGAACGCCGCAGCGCTTCACAGCTCACCAAATGGTAAGTGAACCACCGATAAAACTAAACACACTCGTGCAGTTCGCTCATTCAGATTTGTCCCAGTACAGGAAAGGTGAATTATTTATAACAGCAGAAAACATATGAAAACCTCTCATTATCCCCCACCTGACAGAAAAAAATTTCCTACGGTTTGTCTTAGCTTTGGTAAAGCAAAGAGAATGAATTTTTTTTAAAAAATAGGAATGGTTGGCTACAATAAGCTGCAATTATAAATAACATTGTAAGTGTTAGGATTCAGGTTACAAAATGTACAACAGAATGCTCTGATTTGGGTTTTACTTATGAAGATTGACTTCGTACAGGGAGGAAACTCACATACAACTTGACTGTAGGTAAGTATTATACCATCTATAGCCATCGAAGATTTAATTTAATCTCTCATATCATTAATCTTAAAACAATTATGGGAATACAATTGAAGATAATATCTTGCATCACCTAGCACCAATGAAGATACTGTTTAAAGTCTCTTGTTATTAAACCTGTGTCTAAGAAAGGGAATGCAAATAGCATAATACTGACATGTTTCTTAAAGCATTGATTAAGTTACATCAGAGGTACGCTCCGTAAGGTAATTGACCGTCCGTCACTGAGAATTCTCTGAGGACTGGTGGTAAATGTGGCGTCAAATACGGGCACATTCAGGGAGGCAGTTTTGCACTGACAGCTCATATGTCCAGTCGAAGTCTCGTAGGTATCTTCGCACTCAGTCAAATTATTTTCTTTAAGTGTGTGCAAAAATTAGTTAAATCCCTGGCAGATTCATTGAATTTGTAGTTTGTACAGTATATTACAGACTGCACATCCAGTATTCTCTCTCTGAGAAATGATGTTATTCCTAGCAAATATGAGAAATAGTACAAGGGTATAGCATGTGATGTGTTGGCGAATGTGCCAACACCTTGTAGATAGAGGAGGCCGAAAATGCACGCTATCTAACGCAGACGGGCGTGAATTCTGGAACAGGATGAGTAGTGAATTCTAATAAGAAAAGTATGCAGCTCCTCTAATACTTAACTTTTATTTATCCTTGTTGTGAATACAGCATTCTTGATGAGACATTTCATACGATAACTATCAAACTATGTAAGGCTAATGGCGCCTTGCTAAGTCGTAGCCATTAACTTAGCTGAAGGCTATTCTGTCTCTCGGCAAATGAGAGCAAAGGCTTCGTCCGTATAGGCGCTAGCAACGTCGTCGTACAACTGGGGCGAGTTCTCGTACGTCTCTCGAGACCTGCCGTGTGGTGGCGCTAGGTCTACGATCACACAGTGGCGACACGCGGGTCCGACATGTACTAATGGACCGCGGCCGATTTAAGCTACCACCTAGCAAGTGTGGTGTCTGGCAGTGACACCACAGCATGAATATGTTAGATGAAGCTTATGTACAAAACAAGAATAATTATTGATTACAGTAATCAATATCATCAGGAAAATTCTGTATACAGATGGAATTGTACAGGGTTCTGTGCAAAATAGAAAGGTCAATTTTAACAAGAGGAGCAACTGACAATCACCATTATCTTCTGTTGGTAACAAATGTCCATGAAAATCTAAAAGAAAAATTTAGTGTGCACACAAAAATAGATCTTATGTTACCTAATCACTTACACAGAACTAACAACACGTGTAAAACATAGGAACAGTGGCAATAAAGATATTGGATATGAAGTTCCATGCTTCTTGATAGTGCACAGGGGAACGATGCAGGAGACCCGCACCGCCGTACTAAGCAAGGTCCTAATGGAGGTGGTTTGCTGTTGCCTTCCTCCGATCGTAATGGTGACGAATTCAGCCGATGTAGAAGACACAACAACACCCAGTGATCTCTGGGCGGTTGAAAATCCCGGACCCCACTCGGAATCGAACCCGGGAACCCGTGTCCTGGAAGCGAGAACGCTACTGTGAGACCCTAGCTGTGGACAATAAAAATATATACATGAAAAACGCACACACAATGTAAGAAGAAGAAGGTTTATAGACCACAAATAAAGGGCAAACAAACAAATCTATAATGGTTCATGTAAAGGAAAAGGAAGGGGAGATACGTGCACTACACTGTCGAAGTCTCAGTCAATCTGTGTGGTATTTTACCCTCGTGCCATGTACTTCTATGATCTACTGATCAGCTTTATAACTTATGTACTGTGTGCATACTACACTTCCACTGAAACTTCATGCGTTTCTCGTAAATCTTGTATTTCAGTTTACTTTACGTCACAGAATAATAAATTTCATGGCAATTTACCAGACAATAACATTACGTCAATTTACCTGCAAAAAGTATATTCAAATGTCCTTCAAATATTTTGTTGTCATATCATAATAACCTCATAAAGTAGACATTATTCAGCTTCTCTGTTCTCATTTATATTTCCATTTTACAATTAACATCTTTCTTCAACCATAGCATACATGCAGTTTAATTCAATCTACCTACTCACACATTTTGCTACTTCTATTTCTTAGTACTCATTTGTTCCCTATCTCTAGATGCACCTTCTATATTGTAAACTTACTGTCTTCTTACACCCATTTTCCATGATTCTGTTATTAGTCATGACGTTTACCTTATTGATAATATCTAAGAGTAAATGAGCTCCCATTAAACTTTAGGTGCTGTGATATACATATATTCACAGAAAATTTTCATCAGGAAAGCAATGCAGCCAAAGTGACTAGCATACACGTACGAACATGACAAATATTTCATCAGATAGCCAATGCAGCGATGTAGCTTATCCTACACATATACAGCAAAACATCATTATGGTAAACGAGTACACAAAACGAAGTACACATTCTTAGGCCGAGATAAATCATACACAAAAGTCTCATCACAAAACCAATGCAGCAACTAAAGCAAAGTATGTCATCACAAAAATGCAAAATGCCAGTGTCATCACCAAATCTCTGTGAGATATCAGTGTCAAAAGTTCGTTGGTGCACAGTAAATATGCAATGAATGAATTCACATAAGGCAACGGCTAAGTTAAGCAATAGCCATATTATGCAGTAACATTATGTACATTTCACAACATGAACCTATGTCATGGCAAGAAAATAAACTAGTAAGTGCTTAAATGCAAAAAGGAAGGAAAGCAAGAATTATGTATTAGTAGCATACTGTGCATTAAAATACTCATTTTATCGAAAAATACATCTATATTTCAATCAATAGTCTTCTCCTTTATGTATCCCATCTCTACCTAGTGTCGTCTCATTCAGCTGTACATCCTGTGTGCAGCAATGTCTCATAAACCTGTAATATATGCATAGCAGCGAAATTCGTTCTTATCTGTTATAATGTGACCTGAAGACAAAGAAAAATGTACATACATCAACAGCATAATACTCTCATACATCATATGGAGCAAAATAAGTAAATAAAAAATTATCATAGTACATCATAAAGAACATAACACGTCGGAAACGTATGCCATTCCAGTTGAATCTGATGACCCAAAAAACTTCACACAAAAAATTATCTTGCGTTTCACCATTTGAGATCACTGTTATGCTACAAATAATATAACTGTTAATCACCTTACCACAAACAAGCTCATGAAATGCAAAGAAAAAATCAACTTCAACAAAAGCAGGGTCTATAACATATGCCCTAAGGATTACCTATTCATTTCTCATAATAAATCGTAGGTCCTAAGCTTCGCATCTTCGTTATCCTCATAAACATAATAATTAAAAATCGCAAATACTTTCAACATACTTATATCTACTGTCTCATCACATAATACTCTCACATCTCATAACATCCTCACATCTCGTAAGCAGTCAATAGTAAATGCGCCCAGCTCGATTTCATTACAGTAATCAATCGTTAGAAGATAAATACTCCGCAGTCAGGCTTCATAAATAAGACTACTGAGCAAACAAATCTTTATTACTACACAACTGATCAACAAAATATCCACAAAAATACATACTACCTCAGACACTGATAATTTCCTTCAGACAACACAATCTTACTTTAACAGTTCGTTATTATGCCATGAACTGGTAAAATAATCTTTCATATACTTGAAATTTATCGTATCACAACTATTTGCAAAACTGACTTTCATTTGGACAACACAAATATAATTCTCAATAATCTGTACATTTCATCAGAGTAGGAACTAAATCTTTTATTTTATAACTCTTGACTGTTACTACTGTATATAAAAAATGGTAGTTTTCAGAGCTGTATACTTATTTCGCCAACCTGTTCTTCACTTCTAAAAGTTTCTTATTGAAAAAACAGAGTTTATCGAAACTACAATTCCTATTTGTATGGGAGGTGGATAATTTAACGCCGCGCTTAGGGCAATCAATAAGATGGCCGAGATACTTCTTTAAGTGAACAAAGTTGATTGTTGCAGCAGCAGCATTATCTGCGTGATGTAACTCATTGCTTACTGCCAGAACTGCTAGTCACTGTTCTGTAGTGCATTCCTGTCACGTATTGTAATGTGCGTGGCGTGGTCGAAGCTCAGTGCAATGCTGCTTGTTTTTCTTTACATGTTTTCCATACTGGATCAAATATTCATCAAATGAGAGTAACTTTTATTTCAACGCTCTTTAACCGGTTCAAATTTTGTTTCTGTCACGAAATGCGCGTAATCGAAGTTTTCATTGTCGATATAGGAATGTGATACATTTTAATCATAGCTCACAAGTCACTAAAATTACTTTCAACAAATTTACATTAGGAGAGTAGGAGAAAATTCCTTGAACTTATCGGCTAAAAGGGATAATAGGAGAAGAGGGGTGCACTGAAATAAAAGTGTCTCACCTCTTGCTCAGCATGCTATTTTCTGTCTGATGTACCGAAACTGTCGAAAGCAAACACATAACAGCAGATGCAACAGCTAAAGTAAAATAATTTTGTGTAATTATTTTATATTATTTCCTTTTCTCTTTTTTTCTTTTTCGTTTTTTACTTGTCAGAAACATTTTGTTAGTGCACGTGGTGTAATGTGCCAGGCACACACAACAAAATATTCAAAACTTAGCTAAGAATAATGAAGTCGGGTATTACTTTAAACAAAACCTTTCTTGATAAATTAAACTCTGATTGACAAAAAGAACTGTGAAACATAGGAAGACTTTAACAGCGGAGAAATCACTCATTACGAAAATTACAGACACCTCAGTCAGTTGAGTGCTTTGTGACATAATGAAAACCATGTGATCAAAGTAACACTAATCGCAAATATTATTAGTTATCTGAGGGACAAAGATTTTCAAACAAATATCTTATTCTTGGCTATAATGTGTTACGTTAAAAATTCCTACAAAAATCTTCTCCATTAATAAAAAGAATGAAGCAGCTTCATTAACAAGTTTTCTTTTTCATAATAAAGTATATTTCACCCCAGATTCACAAATAACAGATCTCATTCTCTGAAAAACAACTTCCCGCTACTATGCTTCGAATAAGAACACCACAGCGCTGCGCAACTGACTGACTAGTAAGTGAACCACAGATAAACTTAAAACACAGACAAGGCTCTTATTCACTACTTGTGCAGTGGGCTCGTTGAACTTTGTCCCAGTACAGTAGAGGTGAGTTATTTACAATAACAGAAAACCTATGAAAACCTTGTGTAATCAATGAATAAATAATTAAAGTGAAGGATAAATACATGAACCCATATGACGTTGTCTACAACATATTGCTTAGAATTTTAACCAGAAGTTCACTTTTAATTTACGCAACTAGGTACATATGAATGGTGTGTGTGTGTGTGTGTGTGTGTGTGTGTGTATTGTGTTGATCGAACCTGGGACCTACAAACGACGGAGAGGCTTTGTCCCCGCCGTATCCCTCAGTGGTTCACAACCCCACGACAGGCTACAGCAGTCCACTCGCCCCACCGCCGCCCCACATCGCATACCAGACGAGTGTAACCACAAATGTTTGGGTGGTGGAGTAATTATGGTGTACGCGTACGTGGAGACAGTGTTTGCACAGCAGTCTCCAAAATAGTGTAACTGAGGCAGAATGAGGGAAACCAGCCCGCATTCGCCAAAGCAGATGGAAAACCGGCTTCAAAACCATCCACAGGCTGGCCGGCACACCGCACCTCGATAGTAATCCGCCGGGCCGTCCCATATCAAATTAATAAACCGACTGTAGTACCTATTCAAAGAATCAATTTGAAGGGTGTGACTTCTTAAGCATCCCCTTTGTAGTAATTCTTGGTGCACTCCTCGGGTTTGTATTTATTTATTTATTTAACCTGATCAGATGAGGGCCATCAGGCCCTCTCTTACGTAGGACCAGTGTTTCACACATGCAGCATTTCACACATCGGAGTTACATCATGACAATAGTTTAAATAAGAAAATTAGATTACTCTAGTGACAACATGAATAAAGAGTAATGACTATGACCTAATAAAGAAAATGCTGGCAGTATTTTTACATGTGCTATACATACAAATCATGATAAAAGCAATAATAATAACAGTAAAAAAATCAAATAATAATGATAAACATGAGAAAAATTTTGGTAATAGTAATGAAGATTTGTGCAGATGTACATTAATATCTTGGTGTGTAAAGTAGATGTTTACTAGTACGGCGAATTTTGGGGAAGGGAGATTTAACGAGGGGGAAAGAGGGAAGTAATGAGGTGAATTCATTAATGTACAGAGGAAGGCATTACTTTTGCTTAAGTAGATACGTCATTAACTGTTTTTTGAAGCTGGTCATATTTTTAAGTCCTCTAACATAACGAGGGAGGTTATTCCAGAGTCTGGTTCCCGCTACTGTAAAGGACTTGGAGAAGGTGACCGCTAAGTTTGGCTAGTAAGATGTCGAAGTCGACAGTATCAAATGCTTTGCTGAAATCTAAGAAGCAAATGATAGTCGCTACTTGTCTGTCCATGGCAAGTTTCAGGTCATCAGATCACAACGTAAACATTACTCGCAGAAACGTCATTCACGAAGTGATTTTAACTAAAGTATTAGTAGTGAACAAGAGATGATGCAAACAATAGTGTCTCAGTGTACGTTTAACATTTCGTATACGTGATGTTATAAAGACTCTCACTGAAGATATACATGTGCCTCTCTTGCCTTTCTGTATTCGGATCACATAAAACGCTAGAATTCACTGCCTTTCTCTTATACACACTTTTCACACAACTGCGACAGATAAGATTTGTGCTACCTCGTAAATTCGCTTCAAATCGCAAACTTTTTGGTACGACGAGGGTAATCTAGCTGCGCAGGACATATTCATAATTGATGTTACCGTTTGTTACAGGCGGTCAGCGCGGAATCCTAATGGGAAAATTCTCAATCGAAGAGTAATAGATACGGGCCGGGTCGCGGGGCTGAAAATTGGTTTTCCGGGCGCGAGATTGCCGCCGGCGCGGCTTATTGATGGCCGGCTGTTGGTCGCGCCGGGTCCATCGCCTTAAGAGCGCCGGCTCACCCTCCTCCTCCGTCATTTGCCGCCGAGAACCATCTCCAGCTCGTATACACCGCCCGGCGCCCGATAACTCAGCGGCGTCGGCCGCGCACCTTGGTCCCCCTGGATCAGAGCCAATAAAGAGAGGAACGCAAATGCTTTCAAGCCTTTTTTGCCCGTGACGGCGATACTGTGTTATTTTTTCTATCAGTAGATGCCCTCCTTTGGTGGCTGTCACGTGATATTTATTGAGTCCCCCTCCCGTAGATTTCCTTGTTGCATCTTCTTCCCAGCCACGCCAATGGCAGAATCGTCTGCTGTCTTCAAACATTCACCCCACCCCTCCCCATTTCCTTCTAACATCAGATCCAGCGTTGATGAGATTTAATCGTATTTTGTTTCTTCCTCTAATTTGAAGATTTGTGATGAACACTCGAAACTCTAGCCAGTTAATCGGGTTGCAGTGAGGTGTGCGACTATCACACTCTCTGTCTACTTCGTTGGTTTCTCATTGTCCACGCTCATCAGACCTCACTTCACGGATCAAATGCCAGTCATCACTTCATAGTCGCAGCACAAGAACTCTTTTGCAGAACCTGTGCTCACCAATAAACATAAAAAGTTGTCCAACTCCGAATTCTGTGCTACTGTGGGTATCTAAAACTAAGTTATGATGCTTTATACCACAAATTCGTAGGCTGCAGTACATTAAAAAATATACTGAAGCATTGCCTTTTATCGTAGTAATAATTTTCCCTGAAACAGTAGCAAGTATGGCCACTTCTTTGACAGTTGATCAAGCAAATGCTCTTTCACGCTGTCAGATACATTTCTGTCTCTTTTTGCTTCAGGTACATAATTGATATTATTGTATACATGAAATGTATTTCCAAATACGAAAATGGACAACAGTCAGCTGTATAATTGAATGGCGATAGGGAAAATTTCTGACGGACCGGAACGCAAACCCGGGTTTCCCGCTTTTCACGAACGATCGCCTTACGGGACCAAAACTTCTTGCTTGTCTGGTTTCGGCGGATAAAAACCATATTGCAGTGACTGTGTTGTTCAGATGAACGATACAAATTCCTTCGGGCATGCATGCGTATCTAAAGGAAGAGGCACTGCGATTACTACATCCGTTCCAGACGTCACGTGTCACCCTGTAAAGTTCGTCGTCGAAGACTTCACTCACGTGTCGCCCTGTAAAGTTCGTCGTCGAAGACTTCACTCAATTTTTGTTATTAAAGAGGGCAGCCGGTCCTCTAACCGAACACAAAGAGCAACAGTGCAGGCTCCATGAGGCTATTCGAGCACGACTCACGGTCAGATCGTTTGTCGTCAATAATGTGTCCACAAAGGCCGGCCGCTGTGGCCGAGAGGTTCTAGCCGCTTCGGTCCAGAACCACGCTGCTGCAACGGTCGGCCGGCCGGAGTGGCCGAGCAGTTCTAGGCGCTACAGTCTGTAACCGCGCGACCGCTACGGTCGCAGGTTCGAATCCTGCCTCGGGCAAGGATGTGTGTGATGTCCTTACGTAGTTAGGTTTCGGTAGTTCTAAGTTCTAGGGGACTGATGACCTCAGATGTTAAGTCCCATAGTGCTTAGAGCCATTTGAACCATCTTGTCCACAAAGTGCTCTAGAACATCTAGTGTGTACAGCACATTCCCCTTACAGGCGACACCTTTTTTGCGTCTACCCGAAGGAACTTTGAATTGCACTTGTGAATTGTGAGGTTAAATGATGATGGTGTCTTCTTGGCTAAGATATTCTGGAGGTAAAATAGACCCTATTAGTATCTCCGGATGGGGAATACTCAGGAGAATTTCGTTATTAGGAGAAAGGAAACTGGCGTGCTACGGATGGGAGCGTGGAATGCCAGATTCCTTAATCGGGCATGTAGGTTAGAAAATTTAAAATGGAAAATGGGTAGGTGAAAGTTAGATATAGCGGGAATTGGTGATGTTCGGAGGTAGGAGGAAGAGGATTTCTGGTCAGGTACGTACAGGGTTATAATTACAAAATCAAACAGGGGTAATGCAGGAATATGTTTAATAATGAGTAGTAAAAAAGAGGACTATTAACAGCACAGTAAACGATTTATTGTTGCCAAGATAGACGTGAAGGCGACGCCCACCACAGTAGTACAAGTTTGTATGCCACCTAGCTCCGCCGATGAGGAGGAGACTAAGGAAATGTATGATGAGATAAAAGAAACTGTTCATGTAGTTAAGGGAGCCGAAGTAAGAGAAGGAATAGTAGTAGGAGAATATGGTCTGGGGGAAAGGAATGAAAGACGAGCCCGCAGTACACCCACAGGGATTTTAATGAAATTCTTTTGTAAGTTCAGCATTTATTTGAAGACAGCTTTCATAGTTAACTGATTAGAAATAACATTTCAAAACTGTATGAAAGAACCACAGATGTCAACGCAGAACAGAGTGTCTATTCATCTGAGATGAATAATTAACTGTATATGACTGCAAAGAATTTTCACTTTACATCTATTGTAATTGCGAAAAGTAAAAATACAGAAGAAGAATTAGCCTCATTTTTCTGCTCGTCAGACGACCGGTTTCAGTTGTTAAAAAACCATTCAAATGCCAAGTTCGCACAAAATATGTATTTCATTCAAGAAAAACCGGTTTGAATAGTCTTAAGCGTCATCCTCAGGTCTTAAACTTTCTGTAGTAAAATATGTTCATTTTACGCTTGCCTGATGCAGAAGACATCAAGTGAACAAAACTCAGCACATTATAAAAGTTTTTCATTGCTAAAACATTTAAAATTACACAGCATCTTGTCCAAAAGGCTGTGTCCATATACAAATTGCTCACAGATAATTGTTACATGATACAAACACAGTACGCAAAGCACATCTCTTTACTTATGCTAGACAAATACTAAACAGTACAAGACCTGAAGATTACAGGTAAGGCTGCTGAAACAGGTCGTCCGAACAAAACAAAAAAAAAAAAAAAAAAAAAAAAGAAAATCGAGTGTGGCTTTTGACTGTTTTTTAACGGAAGAAATAGATATCTGCAAGTATTCACAAAAGTTTTATTAGTACTTCGTACTGTTCGCCACGTTTTAACCCTCATCTTGTATTAGCCACCACAAGTAAGAGTCTAGCTTCAGTCATCTGCTGACAAATATATAAAAGGTAGGTAAATGCTGCTACGTTGAGCTGTGGGTGAGTCGTATGAAATGAATGGGAACGAAAATAAATTTTTTCTAGCGCAGATAGATTCACCGTGAAAACACATCATTCAATTCAGTACCCTACTTCGCGTTGCTGCGACTGTGTGTTATGAAAGCAAAGGAAGAAAAAATATGTTTTCACGGAAAGTTATTTGTTACATTAAGCTGCTGAACTGACTACATTTGTTTGCTCTTGTGTTTTGTGCATAGATATTATATGGTTTATTGATCATCTAGCAAGCAACGTATAATTGTTCATGAGAAATGCAATCGTTTTGTAAATCCAAACGGCACCCTTGCAAAGACTGTCCTTGCACTTTTTCCATAGTCACGAGCGTACTGAAAATTAAAGTCGTTTGAACTTCTACACCAAGCTGAGCGCCGTTCTGAGGTCCGTTTACAAATGTTACTTCGATTATATTGTTCATCAAGTTTTTAATTACGGTTCGGGTGAATTTGCGTAACTATAGGTGGTTGATGTTTCAGAGTAATATAAATGGTCTAATTTTCAGAATGTGTTACTCTAGTCCGGGAACATAAAGTGAACTAAGAAATTCCGTTGAAATACTCCCTAATTCACTTCTGGCTCATCACGCAGTCAGTGGTTTGTATGTCACTGGTAAATCTGAAACTTCCTGGCAGATTAAAACTGTGTGCCCGACCGAGACTCGAACTCGGGACCTTTGCCTTTCGCGGGCAAGTGCTCTACCAACTCAGCTACCGAAGCACGACTCACGCCCGGTACTCACAGCTTTACTTCTGCCAGTATCTCGTCTCCTACCTTCCAAACTTTACAGAAGCTCTCCTGCGAACTTTGCAGAACTAGCACTCCTGAAAGAAAGGATATAGCGGAGACATGGCTTAGCCACAGCCTGGGGGATGTTTCCAGAATGAGATTTTCACTCTGCAGCGGAGTGTGCGCTGATATGAAACTTCCTGGCATATTAAAACTGTGTGGCCGATCGAGACTCGAACTCGGGACCTTTGCCTTTCGCGGGCAAGTGCTCTACCAACTGAGCTACCGAAGCACGACTCACGCCCGGTACTCACAGCTTTACTTCTGCCAGTATCTCGTCTCCTACCTTCCAAACTTTACAGAAGCTCTCCTGTTTTAATCTGCCAGGAAGTTTCATATCAGCGCACACTCCGCTGCAGAGTGAAAATCTCATTCTGGAAACATCCCCCAGGCTGTGCTGCTCTCCATCTTCTCTATTCAACTCATAGGACTTCGATTCCTTCTTCCTTCTAGTTTTGAATTTCTCTGCTCGCCTTTGAGAAGTTCTGGCTCTGACACGTTCACTTTTATCCAAATGTTCTTGATCAGTGCCATCTGATATCCTTTGACGTTCTGTGATTATGTGTCGAGATGTTGGAACATGGACGATGCATTACAGATGATCAATTAAAGTGGTATTATGACTTAAAACTAAATGCAGCAATACTATGAATAGATGGTTTTATTATGACGGGGATATGAAGCTCGAACATGCAGATACTGCAATTGTATATTTATTAGTAGTTGTAACTGTTCTTCCTATTCTGCTTCTCGACTCAACTCATGAGACGGTCCTATGGTCGGCAAAAACATAGGCGACAATCCACTGAAAATAAAAAGAAAGAAAAGAACTGAATTGAATGGAATGATCGAAACAAAATTAGCTCACAATTTGATTTTAGAAAAAAAAAAAAGATAATCAGATCACTCCCTCGGAATAAAAACACGCGCGTATCCGAATGTAACGTTGTACCAAAATTTCAAGTCAACTGATCAATTACTTTTCGAGTTATCGAGCTTTTTATACGTAGAGGTTTCTACAAAGATGCTTCTTGTGTCAGAAGATAATAATTAGACGATAGAGATAAATTTATAGAACGTCAAAAGTGGAGCAAGGAAAACGAACAAGTCACGTTATCACTGCTGCAATTGGATAGATCATAAATGGACTTTTGGAGATAGTTCCTTTACGACAGAGACAGGAATTTCAATAGTAGGTAGTAATTGGCATGAATCACGCCTGCACATTGATAAAAAATCTTTCAGTTATAAAAGCTAATATATAACTGACATTGCCAAAAATTTACTAAGGAACTGATCTCACACTATGTCTACTACAAAAAAAAAAGGATTTCATACTAATGTCAACAAAACACTGAAGATTTTTTTCTCAGACAGCTGCTTCCTAAAATAATTAATTCTGGGTATTGTTCCAGCGAAGTTAAATGGGCTATTACTAAGCCAGCTTATAAACAAACTGACGTGGTATGCTCCATCAGCTACAAATATTTTTCAATCTTGACATAAAGTCAAAGAACATTAAGAAAGTAGTTTACACTACTTTGATGTAGGCATTGATCAGAGCAATAAAGTAAAAAACCACACATTTACATTTCAAACAACATTATTACTTTAAATATTACTTACACTGTATATCATTCATCTTTCCAGCCTTGGTCAGTATTTCACAGAAGATATTCAAGACATGTGAATACATGTGTAACAGCAATTGCTTAGAAAGTTTAAGTAATTAATGTTCGAGGTAGAAAATGATTCATGTTATGCCCAACAGAAAGACTACACATAGGTTACACAAATGAAAACAGTAGGGAAATTAGATTTTTCTTACTCATCAGAGATCAATAATTATGTTGTAAAATATTCACTCCTTAATTCATTGTTGTTTTTCAGGCATGTGAATAACTTTGTTTAAAGCATATAAATAGGAGTTAGTAATTTTTACAAATGGTATGAGAATGAAAGTCAGAACTATTACACATTATATAAAATAAGAAATTATACATTACATATTAAAAAAAACTAGAGCCCTGCAGAGTTCTCTGTTCTTATTTACAAAGATGTAATATATTCAGTTCATATTTTTGGTACAACAATAATGATGTATTTAATGCAAGATCAAGAATTAATTGTTAGGGTACAACCTTCAAAATGTTCATATGCATATATTTAATTTGAAATTAGAAGAAAAATATTTTAAATGAGGTTAACCAATTCATTCCAGCTATATTTTCACTTCATATGAGTGCTTCAAATGATGAGAAATAAATCACTAAATAAACACAGTTTACTTATTTTCATTCACAATGATTGAAATTATGTTCTGGATAAGTCACCTTTAAAGAAGAGAGACTTCACTATAAAGTAATAATAGTAATATGCAGTGTTCATTGACAATGCCCTTCTAGACTACTGTTTAAGGAATTGTATATTTTAATATTTTTTGATGTGAACTTTTATTCTCTTAAATAAAACATTTTTCTATAGAACTAGGTTTCACTGTTGTGTTTAACCTAGGAATTTCTCTCACAAATCAGTGTCAGTATTTAATTTCGGTAACCCTCTATTGTTAAGTGAACCACATTACCTGCACTGGTTGTTTCTAATATCTCCCTCACTCAAGTCACCTTTTGTTGTTATGTTAGATCTTGTAACGTCACCGGTGTTTCTAGTAGGTACTTGACAGATTAGTATTGATCGGCCCTGGCTAAAACTCGGCGAAGTCGGTAGAGCGATGATACTGTTATTAGGTTACAAGAAACAGTGCTGAACTGGATTCTCGACGTGTGCATGATATTTACTTCACCAATTGTGGCCAGTATTATGCTACTCGTCGTAATTAACTCGTTTATATTCGATAGTTTAACAGCTGCTGTAAAAATGTTAATGATAAGTTCAATTTAGTTCCACCGACACCAACCTCCCCATAGTTTGGTTGTAATTTCAAATCTCTGATAAGTCGTAACATTGCGATTGCTTCCTACCGTCAAAGAGTTTCTATGTATGCGCCGAGCGCTTCAGTGAAATATTATCGCAGCACGCAAATGATCACAGTTATGTCTCTAAACAATTTCTAATTCGGAATCACAAATGCGTAAATTGGCACGAAAGGGTGGTTTAGTATTGCCAAGTTCAAGAGTTCATTTGAAATTACGAAATAAGTTAATTGTCTGTCACTGTTCAATGCCTAACTAGAGTTGAGTTCGAGTTATCTAATTAAAAAGTTGACTTCAGTCTCATATAAGATAGTCCTCTATTTGAATTCTAAACGATGTTATAGTAGAGGTCAATGCTTAGTTTTACTGCGTCATAGTAGATCGCAATTATCAATCCTCGAAAAGCAATCTAACTGCGCCTACATATACGAGTATTCAAACAAGTCTTACCAGTTTCGGCTAACTCTCGTAACGTAGTGAAAATGGATCAAATTTTCCTTAGCCATTACTCGCGATTCTCAAAGAGTACTCACACGAAGTATTCTTCAGATCGTTGGTTCTACCTTGCTAATTTTAATTAGAATGATTTTGCGATTTACTATGATTTTGAGTTTGAGTTTACTAAGGTTCTATCTCTCTTTTGTAAGTTGATAAATTACTAGGTATAAGGTTCTTGTTTCAGTTACTGGTTATTATCCAAATAATAGTGTTAAGTGGAACTTTGGTTACTTGCTCACTTTTCATGGAATTTAGAACTTGTTTTGGGGAAATTTTTGGGGTATTGGTAGCAGTTTCTTCTTTTTTCAATTTTCGTCCGAGTAAGTGGCATTACAATCTCAAAACCGTTTCATTTATTCCACTGTGTCATAAATTTTGTTGTCTTCTTTGTCATTCTGAGGAGGTGCGGTGTAACATGTGACATAAAAATATGTTTTCTGTTTCCTGATTTAGTAGCAGCTGTATCTCACACATACAGTAAAAACGTGATACGGCTGGCTACAGAATGCTGATTGTTGTCAGCTAATGATATGCACAGAGGTATCGCAATCATGGTGTCTTGGTCAGTATTTAATTTTGCTCAAATTCCCTGTCAACTGACATCTAGGAAAATCATTCCGATTATTTATGCAATTGGAAAATTAATCTCTCTGAGTCGTAAGATGTAATGGAAAAATGTAAATTTTTTCAGTGTAAACAGTTCAGAGTAAGGTGTCAAATAAGTTAGGAAACACCATCAATTTAGCTGTGCTCGAAACTGGATCATTCGCGTGGAAAGAAGTGTAATTAAGAGGCACTTTTATTAAATATCTGCATCCAACATTTTATTGACTGCACTTCTCATTGTTAAGAGTATACTTTAGTTTTATGTCTAACCGCAACAAGTTGCACTTCAGTATACAGTATTATTTGTAGCTCGTCAACATCATCATCGTACTTTCAAGGATTAGGGAGGCACGTCACGTGACTTAACCTGTGCATCGCAGCCAGTGGATTGTAAAATTACCGGTAACATCACACACATCCTCAGATAAGTGATTACTCATAATTAATAAATAAAACTTACATAAATAAGGTCACTAAACTGTAAAGTGTATTAAATCATCACATAATTGAAACTTCTGGCAGAAGTGAAGCAGTGAGGACTAGTCGTATGTCGTGTTCGGGCCATGAGTTGGTAGAGCACTTGCCTGCGATAGGCAAAGGTCTCCGTTCGAGTCCCGGTCTGACAGACAAGAACTTTCATATCAGTGCACAGTCTTCGGCAGAGTGAATATTCGGTCCGGATATCATAGAAGTGATTCTCAATAGCATGGTCAATGAAGAGAACTACACAAAATTGCTTCCAAACCTGAGCTAACAAATTTTTCACCACAGTGTAGTATCCTAATGTGAAATTTCTTTTGTCAGTTAACAAGTTTTGGTTTATTTTTGATTGCATCTTGTTATCTTCGAGAACGTAGTAAGTTAATACCTGCGAAATTATTTGTAAGCTGAAGGCAAGTCACAACACAATCGAATAATAACAAAAAATGCAAAAAAATCGAACAAAAACAAAAACATGCAATCATAGTTGCTATATTTTTAAATACGAATTCCTTCATCAATATTTCATTGCCATAATTTCGGTAAGCAGTAATTCCTACTAGTTACTGAGATTTTCTAGGTACCTACTCCAATTAACATGAAATTATCGATGCAACACGAGACAAGAAGGTCAATTTGTTTTTAAACTTGTCACTAATGGGTTTACCAGGGAGGAAAAGAGTGATTCCCGAATAAAACTCTTAAGTAACTTTTTCATCACTTGTTTTGTTAAAAGTAAGATCCTAATCGTAGGGCAGTGCCGTGCTTCGCTTCTGAGAGAGAGAATTTCGTGAGCTGTGGTCAGCTGCCGCACAAACAGTGTTCTTCTGCGGACGACAGAACCCCGCCGAAGGGGAAACGGTCCGTTAATTTCGATGACGCGATGGCCCCTTGAAGGAAGAATAAGGGCTACAGTTTTCCCCCGCCGGATAGGGATCGACCATTAAGACCTTTACTGCGCGCAGAAAGCAATCCCTCTCGCGAGTAACGAATGGGATCCTGGAGAGACCGCCTGCCACTCCGCTCCGGGGGAACAATTTGTTAATTTGGCACCCGCAGCAGGCGAACTTGTTACGCTGTCGATGGAGAACGCAGCCGTTCCGTTTCCTTTCGTTCCGAAGTCCCGTGAACGTCCTTTTAGTAATCAACAGGGTTTATGCCTTTGAGCGGAACGCAACTGAGGGAGCCCCGTTAAACTGCGTCTTGCAACTCCTGTCTGGGATCTCATGCTAACGCCCTCCCCTTCCCTCTCCCCTCTCCCGCAACTGTGTTCATCCTCGCCTCCGCACACCTCTCTCCCCCCCATCCACCACTCCTCCCCCAGGCCTTTCACTAACCCTCCCACCGCCACCCTTTCCCTCACTGTGCCCTCTCAATGCGGCAAAAATGAAATAGCCGCTCTCAGCATTTCTACTCGCTGAAATCAATTTCATTTGAGAATTTTCACTGGATTACTGCCCGCCTTTGATAATAGGAGATAAAAGGAGGCTACCGCAGTGGTGCAGACAAAGAGATGCGAAGCCATCTCGAGCCTCCGTTTGGCCGGCGGAGGGAGGGGGAGGGGGGTTGGCATAATGAATCAAAGGCCCGCCGGCCCGACCAGGCAGCTCGCCCGAATTTGGATGCGCGGCGGTGCATCTCCGCTCCGCCTAAGTACCGAGAGCAGAAGCGGGCAAACGCCTCCTCCGATCTCACTGTGCGCCCGTGTTGGATTCGCTGCAGGTACGCCGTGTACTGCTTGTACCCTGTTTCTGAGCCCGCTGTCCTGCCAGCGTGCACCTAGGTCGCCCCTATCAACATCACTGTTTGACAATGGCGAAGAACCAGTTTCAGAGGCGTTTCCACTCCCCTGGGCGGGGAAAAACAATTACTTTTTTAATCAAAAATCTGGACGATCTCTGCTCTGCTGATGACAGGCAACGCTTTCCTCTAGCTCAGATGTACAGGATGGTCAGGAACAGTCTGAATGAGAGGGTGTTGGAGGGTAGGTCATGTTGAGATATAATCATTCAGTAAAGAAGTCGGGACGTTGGGCCTTAACCGAGTTGATTACTATTAAAGCTAGCCAGTCAGCCCGTTGCGCATGCAAATTCAAACGGCCCGTCAGACACATTTAGTGTCCGTTGTTCTCATAACGTAGATGATAGAGCGCGAGACTATTCAGCCTTCCGCTCATGTTCGGCCCTTACTGCGGTCCCATATCCGCTCTCTTGCTCGTTTTAGGAAACCAAGAGAAGGACACGTTTGGCGACATCATTTCTGGCGAACCAACTGAATTTGTTAGCGCACGGACCTTCATTCGGCAACTTCGATACTAATTAACTCGGAAACGACGCAAGTTATTGAATTTCTTTCTTAACAGTTATCACAACCTTCTCTGCAGCACCAGTACAAGCTCCTCAGAGTATTTCTGGTCGCTCTGTATTTCCAGAGCGATTGGGAGAAGGCTTTAGAGTAAGTTTGAAGATAGGTCTGACAGCCATTTACAGTAAGAGAAAACAAACCAAAACTTCGAAAACCAGTTCGTTGTTATGTCACTGTACCAGTTCAAGAGCTGTTTTTCAGGCCTTTGAATACACGGAAAGAATGGAGAAACAAATAATAAAACAGAAGAAAACTGTTTTCAACGAAATTTAGGTCAAGGGCCAAGTTTTCTATAATATTTGTAACAACACTGAGTATTTCAACGTTGTAAGCTATTTTCATGAGGTGCCCGTAAAATTTTGAGAGCCTTTGTTTTTCCTCTCATTAGCGATCAATACACGAAGAAATATATTGTGGTCAATAGAGGTATGTAAATATCGTATAGATTCTAACAAGGCGCTATTTCGATAGCTTACGTTTGAGGATCAAACTAGATTAGGATTTGGAGTTACGAGGGCGGCCAAGCTTCAGACATTCTCATGGCATGGAAAGCTGAGGTAGATGTGACGACCAATTTGAATGGTCACACGCAATTGCGTTAATGGAATTATAGTGCTACTGCGCAGGCATACAAAACGTTTTATAGTTCTGTGGCGTGTACGATGAGTGACGAAATATGCTTTTTTTCTAGATCCTCATCACGTATCCTTAATGAGAGAAAAGAAAGATAATTAAAAATCAGAAATTTCTTCATTTTCACACCTATATATGAGTTTTATGCCCGGTCCCAAAGTCTCTGCATAATAACTGGTGTCCACGAGCGTTTGTTACATTAAACTGTACTTCTTCCATGAACGTAAACGTAGGCTAACGCATTTATTAGACTGAACATTTCTGTACACAGCAAATAACTGTTCTGTGTCACAACAAGTGCATGCTTAAGTAATACGAAAATATGGTCTGTTGTAGGCTTTAATGTAAACGTTCTTTATTTAAATCATGTGATTAGCCGATTTTGACCGTAAGTTACTTTCAAGCCCTTTGGTACGACCTTATTTGGCACAAACTTTTTATTGAACCACATACATTTATTCAAGTTCAGCATCATGACTCATATACACTCCTGGAAATGGAAAAAAGAACACATTGACACCGGTGTGTCAGACCCACCATACTTGCTCCGGACACTGCGAGAGGGCTGTACAAGCAATGATCACACGCACGGCACAGCGGACACACCAGGAACCGCGGTGTTGGCCATCGAATGGCGCTAGCTGCGCAGCATTTGTGCACCGCTGCCGTCAGTGTCAGCCAGTTTGCCGTGGTATACGGAGCTCCATCGCAGTCTTTAACACTGGTAGCATGCCGCGACAGCGTGGACGTGAACCGTATGTGCAGTTGACGGACTTTGAGCGAGGGCATATAATGGGCATGCGGGAGGCCGGGTGGACGTACCGCCGAATTGCTCAACACGTGGGGCGTGAGGTCTCCACAGTACATCGATGTTGTCGCCAGTGGTCGGCGGAAGGTGCACGTGCCCGTCGACCTGGGACCGGACGCAGCGACGCACGGATGCACGCCAAGACCGTAGGATCCTACGCAGTGCCGTAGGGGACCGCACCGCCACTTCCCAGCAAATTAGGGACACTGTTGCTCCTGGGGTATCGGCGAGGACCATTCGCAACCGTCTCCATGAAGCTGGGCTACGGTCCCGCACACCGTTAGGCCGTCTTCCGCTCACGCCCCAACATCGTGCAGCCCGCCTCCAGTGGTGTCGCGACAGGCGTGAATGGAGGGACGAATGGAGACGTGTCGTCTTCAGCGATGAGAGTCGCTTCTGCCTTGGTGCCAATGATGGTCGTATGCGTGTTTGGCGCCGTGCAGGTGAGCGCCACAATCAGGACTGCATACGACCGAGGCACACAGGGCCAACACCCGGCATCATGGTGTGGGGAGCGATCTCCTACACTGGCCGTACACCACTGGTGATCGTCGAGGGGACACTGAATAGTGCACGGTACATCCAAACCGTCATCGAACCCATCGTTCTACCATTCCTAGACCGGCAAGGGAACTTGCCGTTCCAACAGGACAACGCACGTCCGCATGTAACCCGTGCCACCCAACGTGCTCTAGAAGGTGTAAGTCAACTACCCTGGCCAGCAAGATCTCCGGATCTGTCCCCCATTGAGCATGTTTGGGACTGGATGAAGCGTCGTCTCACGCGTCTGCACGTCCAGCACGAACGCTGGTCCAACTGAGGCGCCAGGTGGAAATGGCATGGCAAGCCGTTCCACAGGACTACATCCAGCATCTCTACGATCGTCTCCATGTGAGAATAGCAGCCTGCATTGCTGCGAAAGGTGGATATACACTGTACTAGTGCCGACATTGTGCATGCTCTGTTGCCTGTGTCTATGTGCCTGTGGTTCTGTCAGTGTGATCATGTGATGTATCTGACCCCAGGAATGTGTCAATAAAGTTTCCCCTTCCTGGGACAATGAATTCACGGTGTTCTTATTTCAATTTCCAGGAGTGTATGTTGGTATTCAATTGTGTTATCCAGTGCCGTAATAAGCAAAATCATTAACACTTTGTTTCTTTTCTTTTTTTCCTGTGTTACATATTTAGAAGCTTGCGAATCATCACGGAAACAAAATTCTAATGACATCTTCCAGTACGGCATGCAATAATGTATTGAAATACCAACGTATTTGGATAAAGGTGCTGGAGTTGAATAAATATGTACGGTTGAATGAGAAGTGTCTGCCAAAGGAGGTGACGCTTACCTGCTTGAAAATAGCTTGTGATCGAAGCTAGCTAATTGCATGGTCTTTAGTAATTGTCAGAGTTTCCACCAGTTAGTTGTAGGTTCCAACCTTGTTATTGACGCAGGCAAATGCGCAAAATTTTATTCTACATAAACCAGGTCTTCTTCCAAATGTATCTTTGTATGCTACATACGCTTCATTACTCCAAGCTCAATTCGTGGCTTCGAAAGTAACTACTCCCCAAAAACCGGAGAAATGTCATAGAGTATATAGTCTTACGTGTTTTAGATAAATTGAAGGAAACTGATGTTAACGTCAATAAATTTGCGGAAAGTTACGGTCTCTACCGGTTTAACTTCATCAATATTAAAATAGGTTTTGGTAGGAAAGCTACATCTCTCAGTGTATATTATATATAGATGGGAAAACTGAGGAGGTGCTTCCAAGAATACCTTCACTGTAAAAAGAAGTCAGCATACAACCTGATTAACTATTTCGGAATTATCAATCCTTTGTGCGTCTGTTACCTTGTTTGTGAAGGGTATCAGTGATATCACATTGTCACATTTTAGACGTATTCTTCCGTTATATGGTATAACGTATGGGCCAAGCGTGTAATGTGCTTTAAGTTAGGAAAAGTATTTCATTTGTTTTCCCGGCCATCATCATATACGGGATAGTATCGTTTAACTACAATAAGACCATTTTTATTTAAATTTATTAGCGCGAATAATGTTGACTTCTCAGTGAAGTTTACAGACTTTAACAAAATCCGCAAGATTACTCTTGCTCTTTACTTGTGGCACAATTCATAGGGAAACAAAGCACTAGCAAAAGGAGCTATCCTGTTACGTAAGTCAGTATATCCACTGAGGCCAGAAAAATGTAATTTGCACTATAGATGTCTAAATTCATGCAGTTATATTATCGGAAGCTTCCAAGTAAGGAATTATTCTCCAAATATTCAAAACATGCAGTCATGCCTGCAACACGCTTTTCCGTAGAATTGCTGGCATTATCAATAAATAATGTTCCTAGTGATACGTTTAATGCATCATTCGTAAATGGAATTTTTCCAGGCACGGTAACGTATGCCGTTGTTAAACCACTTTACAACAAAGGTGACAGGAAAGACTTAAATACAGAGCGAGGAGGCGTAGTGGTTAGCACACCGGACTCTCATTCGGGTGGACGACGATTCAAGCCGCCTCCGGCCATCGTGATTTAGGTTTTCCGTGATTTACCTAAATCGCTTCAGACAAATGTCGGGATGGGTCCATTGACAGGGCACGGCCGACTTCCTTCCTCATCCTTCCCTACTCCGATCGGACCAATGAACTCGTTGTTTTGTCTGCTCTCCCGCCCCCAAATCAATCAATCAATGAAAGACTTCGACAATTGTCATCTAATTTGCATACTGGTATCTTTTTGCTAAAAGCCGTTGAGAAATTAATGGGCTCAGGAGTAGTCTCACATTTAAGTAGAAACTATTTGCTTAACACATCACGGTTCGTATTCCAGACTGACTGCTTGACTAAGAGTGCTATTTAAAAGTTGACTCGCCCGTATTATAGGTCTTAAACAATGAAATATTGCAAGTTAGTGGCCGGGCGGTTTGAGGCGCCATGTCACGGACTGTGCGACCCCTCACGTCTGAGGTTCGAGTCCTCCATCGGGCATGGGTGTGTGTGTGTTGTTCTTAGCATAAGTTAGTTTAAGTTACTGTAAGTAGCGTGTACGTCTAGGGTCCGATGACCTCAGGACTTTGGTCCCTTAAGAATTCACACACATTTGTTCGTTTGAATCTTTCCAAGGCGGTTCATTGCGTAGATCAAGCTGCTCTCTTGAAAAAAAACGTTTGATTTACGGAACGCACGGTTTTACAAGCAACATACCTCACAAACAGAAACCAATAATTTTTATTGAATTATACAATTACTGTTGGACGAGCAAAAAATTTTAGTGACAAGGGAGATATTACGAAGGGAGTGCAACTGGATGCAGTTTGGCTGCACTCATCTTCGTTATAAATATGTGAATGATCTTCCATTTAACATTCATAGAGCAGAACAGGTAACTGTTGCAAACGACTTTAGTGTTATCATAAATCCTATAACAGAAAAAGAAACACAAGAGACTGTAATGAAGTACGCAGAGAATTATTAAATAGTTTTCTGAAAATGAACTGTCCGAAAATTTTCTGAAAGAGCACTATATTCAGATCTCCATAATAGAAACAACGGACGTAGTACATGACTAGGAGTCGGAGAGCAGGGTAAAAAGTTCCAAGTTTTTAAGCGAACAGACTGATGAAAAACTTGAACTAGAAGAAGCATATTACTGAGCAGCTGAAAAATTTAAGGTCATCTATTTTCGATCTTCGCATAACTGTTAACCTTGTAAGAAAACGAATCAGTTTCCTAATATATTTTGCACATTTACACTTAATAATGGCCTGCAGAATAACTTCAGGGGTGACTATTCACTCAGGAAGAAAGTAATGATTCCTCAAAAACTACTGGTAAAAATAATATGTGGTGAAACTTCCTAGCATATTAAACAGTGTGCTGGACCGAGACTCGAACTCGGGAATTTTGCCTTTCACGGGCAAGGTTCGCAAAAGAGCTTCTGTGAAGTTTGGAAGGTAGGAGACGAAGTACTGGCAGAAATGAAGCTATGAGGACGGATCGTGAGTCGTACTTGGGTAGCTCACGAGGATTGGTATGCAAATTTCCTTGGAACGATTTATGCGGAACCGCCGCATACTTGGGTTGTGCCGGGTGCGCTAAGGTGAGCGGCGGCGCTGTCGTTTGTGGAACCGACCAAGTTAAGTGATGAGGTAAGGAACACTACCCGAGTATGCGCCCCAGGCAGAACTAATATTTGCATAGTTAGCAGTGGAATATTTCTTTCAATTTTGTTTTAATATATATAAATACTTTAATAATTTTTTAAGGGTGATGGAGGTGGCTACACTTTTACTTTGTTGTTGTTTCTTGCTGCTTAGTAGGACGGCAGCGAGATTCCTTCCAAGACAGTTATATTGTTATAAGGACGTACTATGGTTTTGTGAATAATAAAGGTTTCTGTCTGTCCTACATTTCTTTAAAAATGGTCAGAAATATAAGTATTTAAAAACAGGTCTTTGACTTAAAAAAAAGTTGATGGAGCACTTGCCCGCGAAAGGCAAAGGTCCCGAGTTCGAGTCTCGGACCAGCACACAGTTTTAATCTGCCAGTAAGTTTCATATCACTGCACACTCCGCTGCAGAGTGGAAATCTCAATCTGGATAATATGTAGTGTTCACCAGCTGTGACCTTGTAAATATCTCTTCCAGCAGTTAGGCGTTTTTTCTGCACCGTTAGTTGTGAGTCAAATTTGTCATAATTAGTCGCCCAGAATTTAAGAAGAATAGTGATGTCCATGCCTACAACACTACAAGCAAAAATTATCTTTATTACCTGTTATTAAAAATGTCAGTAGCTCAGAGAATAGTTAAGCGTGTAACAACTGAAAATTTTCATCGTTTATCCAACTAACGAAAATATCAATGACAGGATCAAGGAGAAGACAGAAGAACAGCGTTTCTCATATTTGCTAAAACATGGCTCAAGGTAGCGTCCTGGGAGAATGTTGTACAATGGCCACTTCTTGGGACAGGAGGTGAGGGTGAGGAAGTTAAATTCAAAGTCGGCGGAAAAGATTGAGATAATATCAATCCCTGGCCACCAGGCAACGTGACAGCGGAAAATTCTTCTGTTTTTCATGTGGGAGGAATTTACCTTGAACATCAATGAAGTTAGCTACTTAGGACGAGGTAGTGCAGCACATTCTCTGAATTCACCCACCGAAGAAACCCAACAGTTTTCAGGCTGATATTAGAGGTGATATCAAGGCAGTGTTAAATAGAAGACATTTCGTGTGGCCCTGTCCATGAAGAACGAGTCTCTCTTTTCCGGCTCCGTGCTTACTGCCGTCATTGTCGTCTGAGAAACCCACGTTGCCGTAAGAAGATAAATTTTCAGTTCGTGTCGAGCCCCAAGCAGTTGTTCTCTAATTTCTCACTCGCTCATCAGATCTCGGTGCACTGTTACTATCACAGCCTGTGCACTGAAATGAATTAAGAATCAATGAAGTTCTTGCCTGGATTCCAGTGTTCTTGAATTCTATACTGGACTAGCCCAATTACACTGGTGAGCAAAACTGTAGAATTAAAGCAACTTAAGTGCAATGTGTTACTGCCAAGTAACATAGCTCGATGAAAATTGGGTTGTACGTGGAAAAACTGCTACAGTACGGTGCAGAAGGTAACTGTAATAAATAAGCCATGAGTCTAACAGAGATGGTATTTTTATTCAAATACAGTCAGCGGAATTGATGATGTTCCCCTGGACATTAAAACAGAAGGGACGTGGTTCTCAGTAGGGTGTGTGATCACCACGGCCAGCAAAGAAAACTCAGCAACGTGTTCTCATGCTGGCCACAAGGTTGGTAGACAGTTCTTGTGGTAGGGTGTCCCATTCCTAGACCAGTGAGCTTGACAACTGCTACATGGTCGCTGGTCCATGTGGACGTCCTCCCCAAATCATCCCTGACGTGCTCGATGGGATTTAATTAGACGAACGAGCAGGCCAGTAATTTCGCCGAATACGCTATTGTTACCAGCGCTCGGCCACCTATGCTGTTCGATGCGGTAGCGCACCGGCATCTATAAAACTAAAGTCTCAGCCGAATGCACCTCCGGATAGACGCGCAAGGTGAAGGAGTACAGTGTCACAACACGGTATGAAAAAAAGTTTTACTCCTGGTTTATTTCACTGAACTGGCCTTCAGGGTATAAGACGAAATTAGCCTAGAGCGTGAAACATTGGACTGCAGCAAGAAAAAGGAGTTTGAATTTATAAAATGATTACATATTAAGATATTCAGGAACTGAAGGACGAATTTTTCGGTACAGTCTTACTGCTCTCTATGTGTCATGTTCTGCCACTGTTCAATCTAATGGCTGGCCCTTGTTCTTAGTTTATATCTTAATAAGCTTAGAAGTGAACGAGCTCGCTGTGTCTAATATAAATCTCTACAACGAAACGGAGAACTATTGGAACTGTGCCCCATGTCCTTACATGTCGATAACATCGAAAACCAAACATTCTAAGGAAAAGATGTAGTCTCAGTTCCAATTACGTTCGCGCCGTATTAACAAGAGATAATCTGTATAGTTGCGCCCTGGCTGATTCTCCAGTCTGCGTCAAGAGTAGATTTACATGTCGCGGGTTAGGGTTGTGGACTTCACTGCCAGGGTTCCCCTTGCTGGACTTTGCCAACTCCGGTCCCCTCGGTACAGCAGAGTGTCGCACACCCCGACATCTGCGCTCGCATTAAATATTTCATTGGCCGTATAACACATGGATTGTTTTTGCAGTCCATTAATTCACACTCGGAGCTCATTGGGAGTAAAGTATTGCTATTTGTAGTCGGGCGCGAGGCTTCCCTCGGCCGACCCTCTCAATCCGGCCGGTGGCCACGGCGGCACTAATTACGACATTTGTCACCAATCAACTGCGAATGTGGCGCGGAAGGGTTGCCGGCTGGCGCGCGGGGGCGGAAGTCGCGCCCGTGGCGCCACCCGCCGCGACGGCGCAGAGTAATCGACAGTCGTTAGGGCGGCGGCGCCCGCCATCCATCCTTGCAGTCGCCGGCCGCGTCCTCTCTGGCGTTAGCGGGGGCGTCACCCCGACACCGCGGAGCTCCGCGCTAACTACCTCTCTGCTCGCCAGTACAGCACCTGATCTACTCTCAATCACATACAAAATGTAATAAAGGAACTGCATGATTTTCATCATTATAATTTTACAGTACGTAATTCCTTCGAATAAAAGTTTTCCACAGCAAAGGTCTTCTGCGTGAGTGACATCAGCATGCTACAATATCGTACACCGTTTCGGCCATTCACTGAAGGTAACATTCATCTACGTCACATTGTTGTAAGTTCTCTGTCATTCTGGTAATTTTTCTTTCACTTTGTGGTGGCTCTTCAAATAGCTGCAACTATAGTCAGATCGACACCCCCGGGATAACAAGGCCGCCCAGCAGTGTTAGTGACGTCACACTAAGCGGTCCATAGCCAACGCAGCAGTCCACAGACACCTCCGTATAGTCGCGCCTCATGCTAACGATCTTCTGTCCGTCATACAGAAAGGAGCGAACTAATCGATAATTCGAACCTAAGACCAAATTATATATATTCTTGTAAACAGCATAAAGGTTCATAACGAAATACCGATTACATATACGGGCAGGAATAAGTTTAATCGATTGAGGAACTCTGCCACTATTTTATAATTCTCAGAACACTATTTAGCATTAAAACTCGCATACAGATGGTAGCAAATGCTAACTGACAGCAGGACGTAACATTTTCAAGCCATTACACTGCAAGTAAATTATCTTAAACACTGTCATACGTAGCAAAACCCTCACAACTTTCGTTTACAATAAGGTAACAAGAGTTTGTTTTATCTCGTAAAACACCTGACTATTGTGAATTTACTCATATGTTCATGGTGACAGCTCTTTTCAAGAACTTTTATAAGTGTATCCCCAGTAATAAAGAACGGAAACAAAGGATAGACATCAAGTATTATTCTCTTAACATAGACATCACTGAACACAAGATTTTGTCTTGTACTATGATACTAAGGCACTGTTCTTTCCTTTAAGAAAAGCCTGACAATTTGAAGTTCACTTTGCTATTGAAGATACACTTCTAGAAACAATATTAAAAATGTTGTGAAAGGTAAGATTAGTAGGAAATGAAAAACAACCAAGTGCATTACATCTAAGAATGTAAGCAAAAGGCTGAGGCTCACTTTTCTCGGAGGTTTCGGTCAGATACACGGCTAGTCATAAAAATTACATCAGTAGGAAACAAAGCAAACAAAGACATCTCTCTCACGGCATGTATAGAGGTTAGTAGGAAGCATACACGTAATATCTCTGATTCACGACTGTACAGTGTGCGAAAATTAGTACACGTAACCATCTTGTGATCGAAGCACTTTTTGTATCCGCATTGGCTTCCTAATACATAATAAGGAAATATGGTTCTGCCTTGAGAAAACAGAATTCTTCTTGTTTAAATAGGCAAAGATTTTTCAGAGTAATTTTCCAGTGAGTACATGTATTTTCTTTTAAGTAACATATGAGGAATTTATGCATTATAATACATAAGTTTTTGTGGTTATAGTGTTAACATCAACAAACGAACTGACAAAAATATTAACAGGAAGCATAAATATATACATTACGTTACGTATTCGTATTTCAGGCCTAATATGAAATTATCGATTTTTTCCTTTTTCATTTTATAGCACTACTGTCATTATATTACGAAGAATTGTAAAAGCAGATTCGCTCCAATGATATCTTAAACGCGAAATGTAAACCTTCCGCTTTTCTTTTGCTGTCTTCTGTTGCCACACCCTGCTGTTCAAAGAGCGACAGGGTAGAAGCCATCGACCCGCTTAGCGATCTTATGCAGGTCCATAATAACCCCAGGTTCTCGACAAGATCTTCTATTAAGGCATGACGTTGATAGTTGCTGAATGCTGCGCGCATCGATCTTTTTACAGACCCCATAGTTTCTACTAACTTGAGCCAGACGTCGTTCGTGCGTTCTACTATGAACAGAGAGTGTACAGTCCTAGCTATCTCACTGCTTTCCAAATTTAGTTGTTAAATCACGGTGGGCCTCTTCTAACCTCAATCTACTTACTCGGCACTTACTTCTCCAGAGCGGGATTTACTACTTTTGTAAACTTTGCCCAAATTCTTCTACGTCCATCAAATGGGAATTAAATGATATTGACTCATTATCTAAGTAGGATATTAACAAGTACTTATCTGCTCTTTCTAGCAAAATTGCTCTTCTGACCTTCTTGAGAGATTTATTAACTTTAATAATCATCATCACTATCATGGTCACTAATCCCTGTCTCTACAGGACTCCGTCGATGAGATGAAGTCCCTTTCGTAGCTACAAGGTCTAACTTATTTCCATTCCGTGTGCAAGCACATTATTTCATAACACAACGCTCCACAATCTATCAGCTTACGTCAGGATGGTTGCGACAATGTTTTTTGTAGGGTCCTGCCCATTCGTCTCGTTTAGGGCGCCTAAAGGATGCTGCGTTCTCGGAATGCTATACAAAAATTCAATCTAATCACATTAATAATATTTATTACAATATCAAGATTGGCAATAAACTTTGAATTTACAACAGTATCGCAAGCTATGGGCGATATGCAATACAAATCAGAGTCCTGTATACAAAGTCCATGTAAAAAATTGATATGTATCACATGTCACTGCTATCGTAGTGCTCTCCACTACTACTCTGTTAATACTCTCCGGCCGAGGCTGGCAGGAGCGGAGCTTATATTCTCTTCTTGTAGAGGCCGCTCCTGTCGTGGCGCCGTCCTAATCAGCGCAACATTGGCCGACGTCGTCTCACCGCCTTCTCTGGTCTGGCATTCTTCATGTTCGTGCCGGCACTTGTCGACACGCCGGAGCATTGTTTCCGTTTTGTTTATTGCAAATTCATACCTGATCGCCTGAAAAACGAGTCAATATCCCTCTATAACGAGTGAGATGTTGAGCTCAAAAGAAGGATAACGTGCTACCTTTATATGAGGGCCGATTTCTTTTTTTCAACCTCCGATCGGCTGTAAATAAAAGACAAGTTCATAGAAGACAGTTATTTTATCACCAAAAATTTTATACACTTATGGTTACTTTTCAAGATAATCACTGAAAAGATTGAGAGATTTATCGTACCTGTGGACAAGCTTTGCAATACCTTCTTCAAACAATGTTGCCGCCGATGATTACAAATGAGCATTGACGTTGTTTTGAAGATCTTCCTTGGTTTAAAAGTGCTGCCTTCCTAGCCACGTCTTCAGTTCGGGAAAAAGGTGGAAGTCGCAGGGGGCCAGTTCAGGACTGTACGGCGGATGATCGAAAGTGCCCCATTCAAATAGTTCAAGGAGCCGTTGGGTTGTGCCAGCAGTTTGTGGGACGAATGCTGTCATGGATTAGCACAAATCCTGAAGTTAGCAATCCTCTTCGTTTGTTTCGAATGGCTCTCCACAAACGTAGTAAAGTTTCACAATAAACAGCTGCACTGATAGCGGTTCCTGGCTGCACAAACTCTACAACCAACACACCTTCTTGGTCGCAAAACACGGTAGCTACAACCTTTCTGTTGTTGAATGTTTGAATTTTTTTGTTTGTTTAGTGAATTTGGATGCATCCATTGATGTGATTGACGTCTTGTTTCCGGTGTGTCGTATTGGGTCCAAGTTTCATCTAAAGTAACAATTGGTTTTAAAATATTCTCTCGTTCATCGTGATAACAGTCAAGGAAATTCAAAGCTGAAGCCATTCGGTGACTTTTGGGCGTCCGTCAACACCTTTGGAACCCAATGAGCACAAAGTTTTTGTAGCCTAAATATTCAGTAACGATAGAGTGTACTACAGATTTTGAAACTTCCGGAATTTCCATAGACAAAGCAGTTATGGTGAACCTACGATTTTCTCCAACCATTCTGTCAACTCGTTCAGCAAGGCCGGCTGTAACGACAAACTTTCGTCCTTGTCGCTCTTCATCATGGACGCCATTTCGGCCCCCATTCACGCACAACACCATTACTCATCATGTTATCACCGTTTACTCGGCTCATTCTCCGATGATTTTGTGCTGCACTATTTTCTTCTGCTTGCAGAAACCGAAGTACACTTCGTAATTCACACTTGGCGGGAGCAACAATGACGGCAGCCATGTTTATGTGGCTGTAGTGCAATACAGACTGATGCCTTGAGGTCGGCAATGGCGGAGTGTGTAATGCGAGAGTTGCGCAGTAGCACACAGTGCATATACACTTTCTGCCTCTCGCGTAGTTTCTATACTAAGCGATCGGAGATGGGGAAAAAAGGCCCTCGTGCATTGCGTAGCTCTGGGAATACGACTTCCAGAAAATAACAAGAAAGAAATGTAAAAAGAAAGGAAACATAATGTGAGAATTTTATGTCAAATGACACGTTTTGTTATTCCTATTATTAACATTTTTAATTTTTACTTATAAAGAGTGTTTTACGAAACCATTATTCTGTGTTATTTCAGTAATCCCTCACTGTATAGAATGTATTGCTTACAAGGTAGTTTTTAATTGCGTTTTTAAAGAAGTTCGTTTAGTAAATCTTAAATCCCCTCGGACAGTTTACTGTAGTACAATGTGGCTCCTCGGCGGATAATGCTGTTTCGATTTTCACTCTTATTCTTTTTCGGTAAATTTAGGTTCAGCCAAGATCTTGTCCCATGTTCATGGCAACACGTAGAGGAATGATCGTGGCACTATATTACCGTAATGTGATTGGGGGCAGGTTACACTTTCTGGCGAGTGTTTGTTTTATGTGTTGAGGTGTTAATGTTGTGTTTAGTCCCTTTCGAGAAGTACTGTGTAAATACTGGAAGTATCATGCGAGAGGTGAATGAAGTATTTCTAAGTTTACAGTCATGAGCATTCATGGAGTTATCATAGTTCGAAAGAGGGGTAGGATGAGGGGTGGATGGCTTTTGTGATGTTATGAGAGACGGGTCTCTTGTTCTGTAGGTTAAGGTATGTGGCATTGGGGATTTCCCCCCGAAATCCCGTGGAACGCCTTCCAAATGGTTCAAATGGCTCTGAGCACTATGGGACTTAACATCTGTGGTCATCAGTCCCCTAGAACTTAGAACTACTTAAACCTAACTAACCTAAGGACATCACACACATCCATGCCCGAGGCAGGATTCGAACCTGCGGCCGTAGCAGTCGCGCGGTCCAACGCCTTCCAGTAACGTGTGCAGTTTCTAAGTGTTTAGATTAGTTTAGTATTAGTATATTGTGTGTTACTTGCTATTACTTGCTAGTCCTGACACAGTGTAGCTTGTTACTAATTAGCAGTCTGACCCTGGCGCTGTCAGTTGCGGTCACGAGTTGCTGTACAGACGACGGTAATTATAGAGCACCTGATTCTCACGCCATACGGGTATCTATATCCGGTAGCGTGCTAACGTTAAACTGCTCGTGACATTTTTGCTGTGACTCTTATCCTTGCGGCTGCTGTAGGCGGAACTACTAACCGTACGAATGATAACTGCTTCAGTCTGCCTCCATATCTCCGGAGAGTTGGGATATTAGAGCTACAACTCTGATTTTCTCCAGTATGAGTCGGTCACAAACTACATCCGCTTAGCTGCAGCAAGAAAAAAATCCGCTTGCGCTGTGGCGGGTTTGCGTATCAACAACATGGACAAATGCAATGAATATGGATGATATGATACTCTATGGTATTCTGCGGTTTGAATTCACTCTGATATTTAGCAGTTGCGTTGATTTGATTTTGTAAATGATACTGACAATGTTATACAAATGTATAATGCAATATTCATACCACAATTTCTCCCGGATAGTTATTTTGTTCAAATTACACAAGAATTCCATCTTGCGTAGTGTAATAATGTTGACTTAAGTTGTGTTCATATCACTAAAATTACATATCGTACATCAGAGCTTTTATAATTTTTGTCTTCGATGGATTTAATTATTCTTAGCAAACTGATCATAAAAAGGAACCACAGAATACCACCCGCACACAACACTGACGTATGCTACCAGAAATATTTTTCTCCGTGATTCGTGCGTAGTTTAATTTTGGCTTCATACATCAGCAATGATATCTTGTTCAACAATAAATACCATCAGCACTGTTCTTAGAAGATGCAGTCTGATTCGATTAATTTTCTTTATATAAATAGAGTTCAGTACCACCGGTGCACATTTATTTCTTACACATAGGAATATTGTTTGCAGTTTCAAGTAATTTAAATTTGCCGTTGAGATAAAAGTTAAGATGGCGGCCAACAAATGGTAGAGGATTTTTTTTAATTAAGATTTTCCTTTGCTCAATAAATAATTAATCATTTAAATTGATGCTACCAAAAAAATTTGTAATACTGTTTTGCAAATTAGTTTAACACGCACCCTTGATATTTCGACCAGAAGTACAGACGAAGTTGCTATATAATCGCAACCAACACTCGCTGCGCTTCTTGCAGCTATGATAAAACAATTAATACAAAATTATAATTAAAAGATGAAGTGATTTTTCAATAATTAATCATAAATAATTTTAAAGCATTTTGCTCTATTTGTTTTTTTACCAGCAAACGAACATAAAACTAGAATAATTTTACGTTAAATGTTTTTCATTCAACAGACCTCGAATCGTTTCTCGTCTTGCGTCGGCGACGTACATCAGAAGAAGACGACAAAAGGGTACAAAACAAAAGAAAAGAATGACATAGATTAACAAAGATTGTGAGACAAATATTGACTCTGTTTTAAATAATTATCATCTTTTTAAGAAATAATGACAAAATTGAATGAATATTATTGAGTTACGTAATTTTCCACACGTTTATATTCTACTCGTCACATTATAAGTAAATATGTATATATATACAGTATATATATATATATATTATATCGTGGATGTTATATTACCCCTTGGGGTGATAAAAAAATAGTTTATTCACCATGTTTATTTCTCCTCACCCTTTTTTTTATCAATCCCCATAATCCATGAAGATTCATTGTTTTTAATGTCCGAATATTTTATTTCAATGTAACTTGACACAGAAAATTGTATTTGAATTGAGCAATTAAAAAAACTCCTTGACTGTATTGCCTCGGAAATTGCTTCGGACACTTCTTGGTTTACCTTATTCCCATCCCCCCCCCCCCCCCTTCGGGTTAGCTGGAATCGAAAAACCAGGATCAGCACCGTCCAACGGCCTTCAAGACAATACACTCACCTACTATTTACAGTCAGGCTTGACATAGTTGAGATTGTACACACTGGTACATGAATTTATGTTTCTGTCGTATGTGCGAAATACATTGAAGTTTTATGTTTTCTTTTTTGTTAACAGTTTTAATATGTTTCTTGGGTATGACATAACAATGTGTCGTTGACGTTATAAAAATTTCTTCCACGTCGACTCGTCGGAACGCAGTCAGGTAGTGACTGCCGCCGGTCCGCCCCTGGCCGCGTCGGCGTAGCGTCAACTGCGTCGGCTGCGTCGTGACTGCGATCTGCTGCCGGCCGGAACTACCCCTGCAGCACGTCTGGTTTCTCTTGTACCTCGTCATTCAGTTCAAGACGGGTACATGAAATATCAAAATATATGTGGGTTACGGATTTCAGGATACATCGCTCTGGCTATCTCGGTTCTGACTTGCCTATGAATTTCGGAAGGAATATCTTCCTGCAATGTTTCGACAGCTGTGGGCTACAGCTTTGAATCTATTTTCAAGTTTATCCACATCAGTTTGAAGGCTGCTAACCTGAACTGGAAATTTCACCAATGGTTCAATCGTGGATTTCACTGCATCGATCTCTTGTTTCACATGATTAGTAATTGCACTATCCCGTTCGTTTAAAGTTTGATTGATCTGGCCGACCATTTCCTCATCTCTTTTAAGAAATATGTTGCTGATATTTTCAACTAATTTCCTTTCCCTTTCTTGGTCTTTAATTTCTTGTTCCTGTCTCTCTCTAGCCCTTTCTTCCCTCTGCTAGAGAGTAAATTTTTCGAATAATGCTGTTTGACATTTCAACTCTCTAGCTCTTTCTGCCCTCTGCTGGATAGTAAACTTGTCGATTAATACTGTTAACATATCCTGTAACGGCATACATTGTGCGTTGTGCACTTGTGCCCCTGGGCCGGTACAAATAGTGTGTGTATTTTCTAACTGATTGACTGGTGGAGTGCCAGTTTGCTTCGGCAGCTCTTCAGTCTCACTACCTGTTGGAACATCATATACAAAATTGTCACCGGTAATTAAATTCTCTAATGACTGAGTAGAAGTGTGAACAGATTGTTCTACTGGGGGATCTGATAACATTTCTGCCTCCGTATCCTCACTAGGTTTAACCAGTTTCCTTGGCCTAACCATTTTATACACAATATAACACAAGTGTATATATGTCACTGACACATATACATCAACACTAAATAACCTTATAACACACACACACACACACACACACACACACACATATATATATATATATATATATATATATATATATATATATATATATATATATATATATATATATATAAACACCGAAAACTCTTTAGATCTCTGTAGAGAATATTTGGCCAATTTATTACATTTAGCAGTAACTTTCTCGCAGCCGGTTTATTAAACCTCTATTACTTATGGCTGCTAGTGTTAACTGTGTACGTGGATGTTGTCAGTGTGTTATACCTGTAATCCTGTGTGGAGCTGCAAGTGTCTCATCGGGCGCCTCCCCAGGTGGCGGACAATGGAACGCTCACCAAATATGGTGGGTACTGGGGAAATAAAATACCCAGGGTGGACAAATACTAGCAAGCCTCTGCCGCTCTAACAAGGGAAGGGGGTTGGTGGCAGGAAGGGCATTCGACTGTAAAAACATTGCCAAAACAGGAGGAATGATGGATGCTTCTCAACATAAATGTTCCGGAGCAATAGCCTCCCATTAGGATCTCCGGGGGAGGCGTTTTGCGAAGGATCCAAAGGTGTTCAAGATCATAGTGGGAACTCTAAACCTGGGAACGATGACGGAAAAGGGAAGAGAGATAGTAGACATGATGCAGAGGACGAAGATAAAGGCTTTGTGTGTGCAAGAGACAAGGTGGAAGGGCAATAAGGCAAAGATCTTAGCTGAACGCTATAAGCTACTTTATAGTAGTGCAAGCCCGGAATCAAGAAATGGAGTTGGAGTTATTCTGCACAGAGAGCTTCAAGAAGAGGTATGTGAAGTCAGCAGAGTAAATGATAGGATCATGTATGTTAAGATGATGTTTGGCGGAGAAATGTTAACAGTACTGACAGCCTATACACCCCAAACGGGATGTTCGGAGGACGAGAAGGAAAAATTTTGGAGAGACTTGGATGAAGTAATGGTCGGCACACCAGAGAATGAAGGAGTGATAGTCGGAGGGGATCTAAATGGTCATGTCGGCGGAAGGAAAGGTGGGGAAGAGAGGTGGCATGGAGGATGGGGGCATGGCGAGAGAAATGAGGAAGGAAAAAAGATAGTGGAGTTTGCATGGCTTTTGATCTTGCGATTACGAATACCTACTTACAAAGAAAAAGAGAAAAACTAATAACATACAGGAGTTGCGAAAACAAAAGCCAAATTGATTACATATTATGTAGAAGGAAAAATAGTGGGGAGGTGCAAAATACTAAGGTCATATACGGTGAAGGAATAGTAACACAACGTAAGTTGATTGTAGCGGATTGTGAGATGAAAGTATGTAAAAGACAGAGGCATATAAATCAATGTGAAAGGAAAATTAAGTGGTAGAGATTAAAGGATTAAAATTTGAGAGAGGAGTTTAGTGAAAAAGTACTGAGTAAGTTAAAATTGGCAGAGAGTGTGCAGGAGTGGTGGAAAATAAATAGTGCTGTTATAAGGAAGACCAGGGAGGAAGTGTTTGGGTTAATATCTGGGAGAGGGGTGCCAAAGATAAGGAAGCATGGTGGTGGAATGAAAAGGTGCAGAAGGTTGTGAAGGAAAAGAAAGACGCTAAGAGGGAGTGGGATATGTCCGGAATTGCTGAGGATGGGCAAGCATACAAATGTGCAAAGAAGGAGGCAAAACGAGCCGTGGCTAAAGCTAAAGCTGAATTAGTAAGGGAGGCATACGAACAACTACAGAAAAATCAGGATATGAGACAACTGATACGGATAGGCAGATCAAGAGATAAAGCTTCTAAGAATCTAACAGCAATAAAACAAACGAACGATGAAACAGGAATAATTCTGCATGACCATGGAAAAATAATACAAAGGTGGTTGAATTATTTTGAGAAATTCCTGAATGAAGAAAATGTAAGAGTGAAAACTGAGGAAGGAGGGGCAAACGAATGATTAACGATGGACGTAAGTAGAGGTGAAGTCGAACGGGCAGTTCAAAAGATGGAAAATGGGAAGGCAGTTGGCCCAGACCAGATCCCCGTTGAGGTATGGAAGTGTCTCGGTAAAAAGGGAATTGAGCTCCTTTGGGATTAAATGAAGAAGATTTGGCGACAGGAGAAGATGCCAGACAAGTGGAGAACTAGTGTACTGATCCCAATATTTAAGGGGAAAAGTGATGTGCAGGATTTCAGTAACTATAGAGGTATTAAACTGATGGCACACACAATGAAAATTTGGGGAAGAGTTATAGAAGCAAGGTTACGCAAGGAGACTGTGGTGTGTGAAGAACAGTTTGGGTTCATGCCTGGAAGAGGAACGACTGATGCAATACTTGTTTTAAGGCGGATAGTGGAGAGACGCGGGGAGCTACAAGCCGATCAACATATGGCTTTCATTGATTTGGAGAAAGCGTATGACATAGTCCCCAGGGACGAAATATGGAGAGGCATGAGAGAGCAGTGCGTGCCAGAGAGGTATGTTAGATTAGTGAAGGAAATGTACAGAGGAGCAATGACACAGGTGAGAAGTAGTGTGGGCACGACAAAGGAGTTTCCAGTAAAAGTAGGGTTACATCAAGGGTCTGCAATTAGTCCCTACCTCTTTGACCTGATTATGGATGTACTGGTGAAAGATGTGAAGAAGGAAGCACCGTGGAATATGATGTTTGCTGTTGATGTGGTTCTTTGTGAGCAGAGCATCGACAGACTTGAGGAAAAGCTGGAGAATTGGAGGATGGCGCTAGAAGAAAGAGGGATGAAAATTAGCAGGACAAAGTCAGAATATTTAGCACTGAAGGATGTGCAGACGAGGTCTTGCAAGATCCAGGATGATGAGCTGAAATCGGTCTGCAAATTTAAATACCTGGGGTCGTACATACAGAGGGATGGAGGGCTGGAAAGCGAGATACAACACCGAATAAATTGCCGTTGGAACAACTGGAGGAAAATGAGTGGAGTGTTGTGGGACAAGAAGGTGAGCATTGGGTTGAAAGGGAAAGTGTACAAGTCGGTGGTAAGGCCTGCTATGATATACAGGGCAGAGACATGGCCAATCATAGTAGCCCAGGAAAGGAAGATCGAAGTGGCGGAAATGAGGATACTGAGGTGGATGTGTGGGTTAACAAGGGAGGACAGGATCAGAAATGAATTTGTTAGAGGAGCTGTGAAAGTGGGACCCATGGGGGAAAAGTTACAAGAGAGCAGACTAAGGTGGTACGGACATTTACAGAGATAAGGGGAAGAGTATATCGGAAACAGAGTTGAAGATATAAAGATTGAAGGAGCGAGAAGGAGAGGAAGACCGAAGATGAGGTGGAGGGATAAGATATCCGGGGACCTAAGGGAGAAAGGATGGAAGAAGGAAGAGGCAATGGATAGAGAACTATGGAGGACAAGGAACCAAAAGAGCAACGCCAATCTTACGTGACGTGGGACAAGGCGACGATAAAGAAGAAGAAGAAGAAGAAGACGAAGAATTTATACCTGTCATAAATTACAAAATTTTTGTGTTGCATTGGTGGTCCCCGTTCGGGCGCCAGTGTGGCGGTTTTGCGTATCATCAACATGGACAAATGCAATGAATATGGATGATATGATACTCTATGGTATTCTGCGGTTTGAATTCACTCTGATATTTAGTAGTTGCACTGATTTGATTTTGTAAATAATACTGACAATATTATACACATGTATAATGCAATATTCATACTACAACTTCTCTGGATAATTATTTTGTTCAAATTGCACAAGAATTCCACCTTGTGTAGTGTAATAATGTTGAATTAAATTGTGTTCATATCACTAAAATTACATATCGTACATCAGAGCTTTTATAATTTTTGTCTTCGATGGATTTAATTATTCTTAGCAAATTGATCATAAAAAGGAACCACAGAATTCCACCCGCACACAACACTGACGTATGCTACCAGAAATATTGTTCTCCGTGATTCGTGCGTAGTTTAATTTTGGCTTCATACATCAGCAATGATATCTTGTTCAACAATAAATACCATCAGCACTGTTCTTAGAAGATGCAGTCTGATTCGATTAATTTTCTTTATATAAATAGAGTTCAGTACCACCGGTGCACATTTATTTCTTACACATCGGAATAATGTTTGTAGTTTCAAGAAATTGAAATTTGCCGTTGAGATAAAAGCTCAGATGGCGGCCAACAAAAGATAGAGGATTTCTTTTTTAATTAAGATTTTCCTTTGCTCAATAAATAATTAATCATTTAAATTGAGCCACCAAAAAAATGTTAATACTGTTTTGCAAATAAGTTTAACACAAATCCTTGATATATCGACCAGAAGTACAGATGAAGTTGCTATAAAATCGCAACTAGCAATGGCTGCACTTCTTGCAGCTATGATAAAACAATTAATACAAAATTATAATTAAAAGAGGAAGTGATTTTCAATAATTAATCATAAATAGTTTTAACGCATTTGACTCTACTTGTTTTTTACCAGCAAATGAACATAAAACTAGAATAATTTTACGTTAAATGTTTTTCATTCAACAGACCTCGAATCGATTCGCGTCTTGCGTCGGCGACGTACATCAGAAGAAGACGACAAAAGGGTACAAAACAAAAGAACGACATGGATTAACAAAGAATGTGAGACAAATATTGTCTCTGTTTTAAATAATTATCATCTTTTTAAGAAATAATGACATAACTGCATGAATATTATTGAGTTACGTAATTTTCCACCCGTTCATATTCCACTCGTCACATTATAAGTAATATATATATATATATATATATATATATATATATATATATATATATATATATATATAGGATGTTATAGCGTCTTAACATACACGATCCAATCACATTAACTTGACAAACATCTGTGTTCAACGTCTACATGCAATATCCAATCTCAAACAGCAGGTGGCTTCGCTAACGGTGAAGGGTATACAAAACGCGGACAACAGTGCTGCCGTTCTCATTATCTGGAAGTGGAGAGATTGCTCTGGAATCCAAAAGGGCATGATCATTGCCTTTTGGGCAAACGGCTACGTTTCTAAAGTGTTCGCGTGCCGCCGTGCTTAAAGCATATCATGGATGGCGAAATAGCACAATCCAAAACTGGCGCCGAGGCAACTGTTGTGCACCGTGGACGTAGATGACAAGGGAGAACGATGGCTGCGGAGATGTGGACGGGCGAATAGACGTGCAGCTACTGAGCATCTGACAGCCCTGATGAACCGATTCCTCAACAACGGTTCGGCGAACGTTGCAGCGTTTGGGTCTCTGCAGCAGTCCCCTGGTTCATGCTCATCGCTGTTCATCGGCTACGAAAACTGGAATTTGCTGACCAATACCGGAACTGCATGTCGTCTGAGTACAACAGGTGGTGTTTCGAGATGAACACTTTTTATGCTTCATCGGAATGATGGCCGTCAGCTCTATGGCCTGAAACGTATGAAAGAAAAGCGGTCCACATCAGAGGAGGGAGTGATATAGTCTGGGGAATGCTTCTGTGGCAAACCTTGGGTGATCTCGTCATTCTGGATGACACAATGGACCAACATGAGTGTATATATATATATGGCCACGTCCACCCCTACCTGCAGTTTGCTTTTCCTTGGCACAATGGCATATATGAGCAAGACAAGGCAATGTGTAATACAACCCGCAGAGTACGTGCGTGGTTCGAAAAGCGCCAAGTTTGGGTGCATGAGTAAAAGCAAGATAATATTGTGTACAGTAATATCAATAGTAAATATATCCAGTAAACTGACTCGTTGTATTGCAACAGCGACCGGAACGGTTGCGGGGTTGCCGAGAACGAAGTGAGGCGGGACCAAACGGGAGCGGCCCGTGAACAAATAAACGAACGGAAAAGGAAGGACACGAACAACGACGGACGACCGAGCAAGACCTTACGACGACAACACACAAGAAGTAAGGGGGTCACAAACGACAACCAAACAAATCCACAGCGTCCACTTGTAAACAATAAATAAAGTACGGTAAACACGCTGTCTGTAGCCGAGATGTCGATAGACTCACACGAATATCAGACCGCTTAGCTGAGCTTTTTTTTTTTCTTTTCTTGATTGATTTTCAATTCTCCCCCCCCCCCCCCCCCGAAGGGGGCTGGCTGGCAGCAGCTTAGTACGCTGCTCTACAGCCTACAGACTTTTTTCAAAAAAAACGGGAGAAGAAAAGAAACAAGAAAAGCAGGTGATAAAACGGTGACTTAAAGTGTAAAATGGTGGAGAAATGCGGAAAGATAAAACAGAAAGCAAAAGGGGTTGGCAATGTTAATAAAATACACAGGAATCAGACAAGTAACATAGTAGACATAGAATTAAAAAACATGGCGACAGTCTGGTGTCTGTTCGCAAGAGATAAAAAAATCACATCCAGCAACAGTATAATGGCCGTTCGCAACACTTCCCAAAAGACACACATGCAACACTCACTGTAAAAACACTCACTGTAAAACACTGCACGAAAATGGCGGCACAAAGATGACACTCCCGAGCCAAAGGCAAATGGGGGGGGGGGGCTGGAGGAGGGGGAAAACCAAGGAGGGAGGATAGGAAAAAACCAAAAGGGGGGGGAAGCAAGGAGGGAGAGGACTCATAAGGGGGGAGAGGGGCAGGGCAGACGCGAGAGGGAATGAGAAGAGGCAGAGGAGGGAAATGCAAAGGGACTCGAGGGAGAGAAGGGGGCAGAGAGAGGGGAGGTGGGGAAAAAAGAGGATGGAAGGGGGTGAGAGGGAGCCCGGGAAAAGGACAGAGGAAAGGAGGGGGAGTGAAGATCAGAGTTGATAGGAGGGATAAATGGAGGGAGAGAGGGCATCATCGGGGAGGGGGAGTTGATGGAAGCCACCTTGCGAAAGGAGATGAAGGGTGTAGAGATGGAGGGTAGGAGGGATACAACAGTGAAGACGTGGCAGGGGGCGGGGATGGGAGAGGAGAGGAGCAACCAGGGGGTGAGAGGCTTAGCTGAGCGAGAGGCAGGCGTCTATATACAGGATACGGTACGTCACTATTGGCTACTGGGACCACGCGCTCCACCGCGGTGCCCTCACGTTATACACCGGCCAGGAATGCGCGCAGTCACGGCTGTGGAGACCTCTAGCGGTAATTGAGTTCCTTGCGATCTGGCGCGGATTCGAAACCTGCGGCGCTCGGTGCCAGACGTTCCACATCATTTCGATAGAAGAATCGTTCAAATGTTCCATGGAACAAGTAACTAACTAAGAAACAAGGATGAGTTTACCGTATTCCCCTGGCCACCAAACTCTCCGAATCTAAACCCCATCGAGAATCTATGGGACCACCATGATCGGTGTGTTTGCGTCATGGAGCGTCAACAGAGAAACACGGTGCAGCCGGCCACCTCGTTGGAGCTCCACGTTCCTGTCGGCTCGTTTTAGAACCTCACTGATTCTCTTCCTGCACGTCTACACTTCAAAACATGGTTATTCAGGCTTTTGGAAGTTGGTCACTTTAATATGACTGGACCGTCTAATTAAGAACCTCGCCCCCTTCACGTTACTGTGCAATCCATTACCTTGCTACGCCAGTGTGAGCAAATAGGACTTTTATCACATAATTGAGTTTTAGAGATCGCAATTCCCAGAAAGTTTACACCGCTTCAATACGTCATTCAGTTTGAGCTTTTATCTAGGACTTAATATGAAAACGACTGCCGTAGTAGGATTTGTTATGGTGCGGAAAAGAATTTCGAGAGGAGACTGCAGCGCTGTAGCGGCCCCACATGAGGCCAATCACGGAAAGCGGCGATCAATTGGGCGGCGGCCGGTGGGCTGCCAGCCGAACGAATGACTTTTTTCGAATACAAAGCAGGGCGGCGCTAGTTGTTTTCTACCGAATTTAACGGGAAAATTGACTGTACGCGGCCTGAATGGAGGCTCCGGCCGGCAAACACAGCTGGCGGCGCGGGCGCGCATTCCAAATGGCGCCTGCCGGGCTGCCGGGCTGCCGTCCAGTCCTGTTAACGCGAAATGTTCGACATGCAAATAATGACACTCGGCTCCGTCCCTGGCGCCTTCAATTCCGCTACTGCAGAATTGATGGAGTCTGCACGCTAATGTGTACTTGTCGTCTGCAGTCCGACAGTCGAAAAGAAAGAGATAAATGGTAACGCTTTGGTATCGGTACGATGATGTACTTGTCTGGCAGCATATATTCAGGGTGGCCTAGTCAGCTGCTTGGCGTCGGATCTGGCGTGTTGCTGGCGACATTATCAATGTGATATAGCCTTTCTGCTAGTGTCACAATATATCAGGAACCGAACCAAATATTTTTTGGTTACAATTAAACTGACTGTTTTCCGAGTGCTGTAGCGCAGGCTTCATAGATCACAGGACACTGGAGCATCGTAGGTATGTTCTTTAATAGGTGAGTTGGAGGAGTACACTGAAAAAGAATAGTTCCACTTCTTGCCACCAGGTGAAAATATGGCGCTGTAAGCAATCATTCTGTGGTATGCCTGCAGGAAGAGTGGAGGAACGATTAAACACAAGACAACTGTGGTTAGATGTTTGGACCACATGGTTGTGGAGTGACAGCGATTGATATAAGATTAACTTAGTATCAAGAAAACAGTCTTAATCGCGTTTTTTTTTTCTTATATAGTGCCGACCGGTTTCAGGCCATCGCAGGGACCATCTTCAGGGCGAACATACTGTGAAATTACAATATATACCTTAGACAAAGCTAATGACAACCATCTTATAAGAGTGGATTACGTAAATATAATGTTTTGCCTGCTGGTCGACTGCTGGTGGCGTCACGTCTACCAAGAAATGCAGGTGAATGTAAAGAATCTACTTTTTTTTCCTTTATTGTCATTTCCATTCCCCATCAGAGGCGGGCTGACAGCAACAATTTACCTTATGCCTGGGTTTATATAGCAAGCTATGATCCCGTGAGTGTAAGCAACGCCTCCAGCGGTGACCAGTGGTAAACGTATAGGCTTAAAAATTACAGTATCAATACAATTTGTGTTAAGTTTACAATTTAAAGAAACCATGTTAATTTAAAAAAAAACATGTTATATAAATAAACATAAAAAATTATGTGAAATAACTTTTCAACGTCAAACTTATAAAAGAACGTTCGTAATTTACCTTATCTTCATTCGACATGTGCTATGGGGCAAGGAAACAATTTTCTGTCTGTATTCTATTAACTTTGTGCTTATTTATATCATAGTTCTATTATTTAATAACGTAACAAGTTTAAGTGTGCCTATCTGTAATCGTATATACATAGCCCTCTATTCCAGGTAGTATGGACGCCGTTGCCATGGTAGCGGCCCAACATGGCTGTACTCTCTGCTACGATGGTATCTGTTGCCTAGTCCAGGTCCTATGGACGCTGTTGTCATGGCAGCGGCGCATTACAGCTGCCCCATTTGCCACGCTGCTGTCCGTCGCCCATTCAGTTATAGGATCGATACCACACAACTGTGGTTGTGGCAAATTTATTAGTATACGGTCGCAAGTTATAACATGTGTTCAGTATGGTCTCCCTTCTCAGCAACATGTTGCATCCATAACACAGCACGGTCGACAGTTTCTCGCATCATATTTGGTGTACCGTAGTCTCAGTGATACGTCGTTGTATACTTTCTTTCAGATCAGGAAGCATCCGGGTACATCCGTGACAGAAACAATCTATTCAGACATCCCTGTAACAATAAGTCACATGCATTTAGATCAGGAATCGGGAAGACTCACTGTCTTGAAATTATTTAGAGAAGATGCGATCGTTACCGCAGATTTCTCGAAGCAAATGTCGCACCTGACAAGCGACATCTGGGGTCGCCCCATCTTGCATGAAAAGTGTGGTGTGGATGCAGCTGGAATCACGAGCTGCACGAGGAAAACGTTATAATGTGGAAATGTCACTGTGCGGCAAACAGGCCGACGTGGTGTCATCTCCTCTAAGAAAAACAGACTGAGAATAAAGTAACTTCTGAAACAATCCATACAGTCACGTACACTAACTGCAGTGGCTGTTCATGCACAACGTGTGGTGGAGTAAAACTCCACATGCGAAAGGTGTAGGCACTCACGGCCTCACGGCACAGTGCAAAGTACAATGTACTTCGTCCATCGAAAGAATATTGCCCAGCCACATGTCATCGACTGAAAAATTAAAGGGAAAGTCACAGCGTTGAGGCCTTATTTGTACCACATTCTGAATCTTGTAGGGATACCAATGTAAAATGCCCTGCAAAACCAAGGGAGAGAAAATTCTCGCAACACAGCTCGGGCATTAGCTACAGAAATTTAGGCATGATCTGGCACTGTCACCTATAGCTACAGCAACTGAATCAACAACTGCTATGAGAAGGGGCCGCCTCCGTCTTCTTCTTGCTCCACCTGACTCACCTGTTTCTTCAGATTTCTTGACCATATTTTTTAACAGATTTGCTGACATGGAGCCTCTTCAAAGTTGTTCCTGTCGGCGATATTTCCAGAAAACAGTGCTACTATTTCTGCTGTTCAGATAAAACGACTTTACAGGGAGACCATCGTCTTTCTTCCCAATAGTCACTGCGTTTCGCAATGTTTTAGCCCTTAACACCAACAGCCATGTCACAAAGGATATTAACACTTGTCGCCAAACAGTATACAGACTTTAAAACAGGAAACATTTCACATTCTGACTGCTAACAGCGCCATATTTTTACCTGGTTGCAGACGGTATCCTGTGATGTATACAGCCCACACTGCAGCACTCTGAACACCGCCAGTTTAATTATAAACACCCGATGCTAGCATGTGGATTATCGGACCAGCTATGTGAATGCTTTGAAACACACCTAGTAAACAGTACACCACATGTTGTTCTTAGAGAGGAGAATAATCTGTGGTCGTAAAAATAGCTAGGGGATTACCACTTGCGACTGTTGTAGGAAAATATGCAAGATTGCACTCATTAATACCAGGGTATAATACATACATACTCTGGGATTGAGTTTGTGGCTCATTTGTGACGGTCATCGGTGATCAGATGGAGCTATGGATGCCTGTCTGTGCATCCTCTAATTTGACTCTACAGGCAGTAACAGTGCTGAGTTTAGAGATGACCAGTGTTTTAAACATCCATTCTAGGGTACAGCCATATCCCACCGACGAGAACGTACTCCTGTTGAACAGCTTCAGCCATTCGTATGGGTCGTGTTGTAGGACTGTGGGAAGCTGAATGGACGAATCAACGGATTGCTCCACGGGCAGGAAATAATGTATCAGTGGTATGTTGCTGCTTTCAACAGTGGTCTGTCACACATCTCCATATCTGTAGATCAGGTTCTGGACGTCCACATAGTATAGATGTCCATTAAAATCAATGCATTGTGCGAGTAGCAATGGCCGACTGAAGATTTTCTAGGGACGGAATCCGAGCACATGCTGCACCTGCTTTGTCATGGGGGACCACTGGAAACCGGTGTTTGCAGTAACATTAAGATTGCGTGTACCTTCAGCTAAGTTGCCGCCGACTCCACGACACTACCAAGAGGTGAGTGGAGAGTGGAATGGCACCCTCTTGTCTTCAGCGATGAGGGTAGCTTCTGTCTGTATGTGACTGACAGATCTTCATGTGTATGGTATAGATCTGGTGAGTTATCTATTCCAGAGTGCATCTGCCCATGACACACATGTCTCTTCCTAGGCTACATGGTGTTGGAGGCAATGGTTTCAACTCTCGGTCACGTTTTATATTTCTGCAAGATAAAATAAGAAACTGCACAGGCTGTTAACACTGGTAATGTTGCCATTTCTCCGACAAGACCGTGATGTTATTTTTCAGCAGGATAATGCACATCCACATGCAGCGACTGCCGCTATTTAAATTCTAAAATTTTAGGTGCCTGGACACAAATCCTTCAAATATACAACCTCCCCAATCATGTCACTCCATAGCCACAAAAATAACTAATTTCGTTTTTTGAAAACTTGTGATAAATCTTACACTGCGAAATCGTTTTTTTTACAAAATGCTGTTCTGCAGCTCAGGTTCTTGCAACATAGCTTCTTATAATCAAAACAATTAAACCACAAGGTTTAATATAAGCAGCATGTGCTACCAGCTGTCACTGTAGTAATGCGATTTTTGATCCCTAGTTCCGCTCGATAAAAATCGGCACAAGTTATTCCAGTGAATTAAAAAGGATTACTTGGGAGATGCCGAAAGGTTATTCCGGCGATTCCCAACGGAAATTAAGCCGTGACTGCTACTACCCAAGATGCTGCTTAGGCAAGCGAGGTCACCAGATCTATAGCCCATTGAAAATGGGAGGTGTATCATTATTTAGATGAAATGTCAGGACATGGTATTAGTGGGGGTTATTGGATTATTTCGAAGATACGAATTTCCGTTTTCATAAAAACTGACAGAGAGAGTTAATGATGATGCTAATGATTATTTATTTTGCCACTTACTTTTATTATAGTAATTACCCCGTAGTCTCCATCAAGTGAATAAATTATCTCAGCTATAAAGTTTCCAGAATATTAACCAGAAATGCGTCATACAGCCCATTCGCTGTTGGAGGAACTTCACTTGACTCAATTATATCTCACCAAAGGATCACCTCATGTTGGTTAGTTCTAAAGATGATAAGATATGAATGCAGAATGGATTGCTGAATTTAACTCGGTGATTTATTTCACACACTCTTAGCCCCATTGGTGTGCGGGGATATACCATATTAGGTAATTAGAGCACAGTTGTGTCACTTTACTGTGATCTGCTGTCTGCAAGATGCTGCCGCTGGCGCATCACTAAAACTGCTCCGTTTCTGCCATTGGAGTGCCGCCAGACCAGATGAGACGCACGAAGTTGTCATCTACTTACTCGCAACACGAAGCTGCGTGCTTGCTTCCAAGTAAGAATTCACGATCACGCCACAGGACTCAGTAATCCTACCTTGCATTTGCACAATAAAGCACAACCTGCACTGGCTTTCATACTCACCATCAGTTACACATATTATGTACAAATTGAGCTATTCCCACAGAAGTTAAATCGCTAATATCAAAATAACAGTACTCGCCCTCTGAAGATACGTGACGCTTCGAGTACTGCACGAAGCACTTACCTCAAACACACAGCTCCCAATACTCACTCCGGGCGCCTGGGAGCGAATCCGCCAGTGTCCCGACACATCCATTGTAGTTTCGTGATAAGACGTATCAGGAATAAACCCTTCAACAGCTGTTAGTTGGCGTACAGAAAGTCTGTTACAAATTGTGTCGGCCCTAAATAGGGTCTTTCCTGTAGCTAGGACATTATTTACTTAAAGCAGGTGCTCAAACTGGCGACCCTCTGACGTGACACAAGCTTGGCGAACGGTGTTTTGCCGAACCCTTTCAAAGATCATGGCATTGCCCTAATGTGACTGGCGGTATTTTAAATGCTATTCATTAATTCCTCTTCGTTTCTAGGTGGTTAACGTCCGGGTGGGTGAACTAGAACCTTGAAGAAATCCCACAGGAAAAAGTTTGGTGGCGTGAGGTCTGATGATCGCTGGGGCCATGTCCTAAGAGCACCTCTGCCAATTTCCCGGCCGTCGGAAAGTTCATTTAAATATCCACGGACAGCACGACTGTTATGAGCGGGTGCCCCATCATGCTGCAACCACACGCGTAGCCGTAGGTCCAGGGGAACATCTGCCAGCAGGCCGGATAGCGTTTCTTGCAAAAAGTGAAGGTAATTGGCCCGGTAAGTCGAAGAGGTAAGCGGACCGGCCCAATCAGATGGTCACCCACAGTACCTGGTGTCCATGGACGTACGTGACGTGAGAGTTTCCTCTTGCCCAGTAATTAACGTTTCGAGTGTTGCAAAGGCCATCCTGATGGAAGGTGCATTCGTTGGCAAATAACACAATAGCGGGGAAGTCGGTATCTAGTTGAACACGTTGCAGAGACCACCGGCAAAACCCTATCCTGTGTTCGTAGTCCGCCACATGATATAGTTTTTTCTTGGACGGGGTGGAAACTAAATGGATGCTGGCCGTCATCCCTCAAAACCTCCCAGACGAACCGATGAGTGACTCCCATGTCATGTCCAGGAGCTCGAATACTTGTCGTAGTAGCTTCCTCGAAGCGCTCGAAAACAGTCCCTTCAAATGCGGCACGCCCTCGTGTTCGAGGTCTTCCAGCGTCACCATAATATCCCGCTACCCGGCCGGAGTGGCCGAGTGGTTCTAGGCGCTTCAGTCTGGAACCGCGCGACCGCTACGGTCGCAGGTTCGAATCCTGCCTCGGGCATGGGTGTGTGTGATATCCTTTGGTCAGTTAGGTTTAAGTAGTTCCAGGGGACTGATGACCTCAGATGTTAAGTCCCATAGTGCTCAGAGCCATTTGAACCATTTTGAATAGCCCGCTAACGAGCCTGTTTTGCCAAGCCGCCGTTGCATTGCTGTAAGCGTTTGTGGATGTGGGTGGCGTCTTGCTGGGTACAGTTCCTCACACAACCACCGATCATCAGGCGCATTACTATCTGCTAGTCTGTAAACAAGAATCATATCTCGTTGTTCAAACGAATACCGGTCCACCATGCTTACTGTATGACTAAATCGCAGGTGACGTGTGTGTGCTCCGAAGCGAAGCTTACGTGTGAATGCCTCTGACGTGAGGTGGAGACAAACAGAAAGACCTATTCGACACATGTGAGTATCACGTTGGGGCAGTGACGGAGCGATGGACGTTTGTATGTGTGAACCGACAACCATAGAGCTGCCCGTCAACCCTCGAACGGCAACCGCTCAATCCCATAGCCAATCGGTAGTTTAAAAATGGTGGGTTGTCGACCCACACAACGCTAATAAGCATCAGCTATCCAGGATTAAAATTTCGTGACACAGTTTTTCTCCTCCCTGTATATTCAAAAGTAACCAACATATTGATTCCTCTTCATCCCTATGTTGCCGTCAGCATAGCATGTAGCAGAGGCACCGATACGTGGGACGGTGTCACAAAGTACTGAAACGCATCAGCACTTCTTTGCGGCACATGCATTTAAGCCTGGCCACCATTCTGAAGACACTTGTAACTCTGCACACTTTACACAATAAATAAATATTTTTGCAAATATCACTGCGTGACTGACGCCTCCAGGCGTGAATTGGACCACTCAGCCACATGCGTGCTCGGCCAGGTCCCTGGATCGCATCAATTATATGGCCCCCAGTTGTGCAGGCTGCACGTTAGGGGAGAGGACGATGGTCATAGTGGGTCCTCCCCTTTGGTCTGGAAAGTGCAGGAGGAGAGGGTGGGGGGAGGGGGGGAGGGAGGGGGGAGTGTAGTTCTACACTTTAGACTTCAAACAATCGCTCATCTCACTGAACTTGCAAGCTACAGCCAGCGCGTCAGCAAACGATTGCGTTAATTGGTTATGCCAGTATGACGAATAATTAAACAAGTCAACTGGTTATTACCAAAAACTCAATGGAGACAAGATTACACTGAAATTTCAGCAGACAGAGCAACTTATTTTCTCCGGTCTTGTACACATTTCTTTCTTTTTCTTGTTACTATGTTAAAATTTGCGTGTTTTCGCAACACACTTAAGAGTTTACACATTTCCACATCACTAACACGCTAAAGCAGTTGCATTTGTGTCAAAATCCTGTAACACTCTACTATCAATCACGCAGTTGAAGACTAGTGACTTGAATTGCTTATTAAATGTTCCTGCTTGGTATCAAAATAAAAATGTGATTCCTTCAACAGTGTTGTTACAAATCAATACCAACTCTCATTTTATCAGATAGCGACGGCCCTTCAATGAATTTCGTTATTGGTTTGAAAAATAGCTGTAGTCCCTCGTATCTTACAATAAGTAAACAAGTTTCGCATGTTAGTCATGTTGCAAAATACTCCCCACTTTGCGTACTATCATTATCCAAAAATTTGTTTCGCATCTCGAGACGTTTATGAGATACGACGAATTTTATGAATATGTCAAAACTACCTTATCATTTGCGTACACGATCTCAAACTGGCAATTGATATAAATCGCGTCTCAAGTTAAAGAAAAATTCAGCATGATAGCTGCATTTCTTAAGGAGCTATATGTGACATAATATGCACCAAATGCAGACTTGTAGCAGTTCTATTTTGCGTTACCGTCTATTCTAATTTTGTACAGTACCTCGCCAAATATAGAGATATCACAGTAACTATGACCGTTAACGAAATGTTCGGCAGTCGGGCACGAAGCTGACGATTGGGACTAAGGGATGCGTGACAGTTAATATTTTTTGCTAAATATTTGCTTTAAAATCGTTTGCGGGAGGTTGCAGTGAAACTGGCATGCACACGTCTCCACTCCTGCAGTGTCGCGGAGACGGGCAGACGGTGTTTTGTCCGTAACGGACGAATTCCAAGCAGAGGAGGCGATAGGCAACTCAGGAACAGGGAGGTGGACTCGCCCAGCAAGGCTGTGTTTCTGCACACGCCCCAAGTAACTCTGTGCTATTCTACACAAAGTACCTTCCACCACAGATACTAAGGGACCTCGAGGAATATATTAATAGGTTCAGTACCTGTGACCTGAGCTGTTTTAAATACATAAAGTGACACAAATGAAGTCTCGCAACCCATAAAAGTCAAATAGTGGGTATTTCAGTCTGCTACACATTAGTATTATACATCCAGCTTTCGCTAAATACGAACCACACATTTTTTCCACAGCAGTTGTAGTGCTCTTTCATTCTGTTTCACCTTTTATCTGCCAATAACAGCATTCATTGATTATTTAAAAAACATAATTAATTAGAAGCACCGTCCTAGCATCCTTTCTTATGACTCTAGCGACACATTGTAGTTATGCCACTACAAGACACCAAAAGCGTTAGCAAAGTAGCGTTATCCATGACCACTCAGCGACCGTCCATAGCTCAGAGAGATTATTGGACGCTGGGTCCAAGGTGTGCAAATTTCCCATGATAGCCTCCCACTACCACTCAACCAGTACGACAGTACTTGTGCCGCAATACTAACACTCACGTGTCGCTTGGATATTCATCAACTCTTCCTTAAACGCCTGGTGAGCGATGGGTCTTGCGGGGGTACCATTTGTCCGAAGCCTGCTGAATGCGAACAAAAACGTGCACGTACTATATTTGCATCCTACTCCGCAAACCATCTGACGGGCTGTGGTGGAGATAACTTCTGGTAGCAGATCCCCCTCCCCCTTTCCTGTTTCATTCGCGAATTGCGCGTGGGAAGGAAGCTTCCAGCTAAGCCTCTGTATTAGCTCTAATTTCTCCAATTTTCACATCGTGGTCTTTTCACGAACAGTTTTAAACAGTTTCCGACGCTTTCTAGTGAATCATTTATACACATTCTAAACAGTAACGCTCTTATACATTTCCTTGGGGTAGGGCGCTGATGACCGCACAGTTGAGCGCTCCATAAACCAAATATCATCACCATCATCATCCTTGGGGTACTCCAGAAATTACTTTTACATCTGTCGATTTTGTTCCGTTAAGAGCGACAGGTTGAATTTTATCTGCAAGGAAGTTTTGTATCCAGTCCCAAATCTTGTCCGATATTCGGTAATCTCGTATTTCTCTAATTAAACGGCAGTGCGAAATGGTGTCAAATGCCTTCTTGAACTCAAGGAACACGGCGTCAACCTGAGCGCCGTTGTCTACAGCATCATGGATCTCATGGAGGACAGAGCAAACTTAGTTCCGCAAGACCTTTATTTGCACTATCCGAGTTTATTTTTCTAGAAATGATTTTCGCTCTCCAAAAACGTCACAATGCGTGAGCACAAAACTTGTTCACTACAATAGATTGACGTCAACAATATATGCCTGTAGTTATGTCCACTGGTGCTACGACCCTTCTTCAGAGAGTGAGTCACCTGCGCTTCTTTCCAGTCGCTATGTACACCTCGTTGTTCCAGCAATCTATGATAAACTGCATAATCTTCGCATAATCTTTGTAGAATCTTATAGGTATCTCATTTGGTGCTGATACATTTCCGCTACTAAAATATTGTCCTTGCTTTTCCATTCTGCTATCGGTTATCTCAATATCTGCCATTTCGATGTCCGTACGATGACTGAAAAAAAAAACCGAATAGGGTCTCAAAAATACAAACAAAGCCACAACCAGACCTAGCAAAAAATTACCCGAATGGTGCGCTTCTGAGATAAGAAGATACACTGATGCACTGAATGTAACTGGACAGCGCACAGGCAAACAAACGAACTCGGCATATTATTCACTGTTTTGGTACCATACCAACGCCGAGTACAGTCGTCTGTATTTTATTTTATTTTTCGAGTGCTGCTGGGTTCCCTGCGCCTTTGCTAATCCGTGGTATTAGCAACATATATATAACAGAGATACACTTTTGACCAGGTTACAACATATGAAAGTGACAGATCTAAATGATGCCTCTGCTCACTAGTTGTTGTTGCCACGTTTCGAATTGTAATTTGTAATGCCGCTACCCGTCCATCAGCTGTTACAAACCGTTGTAGCAGACACTTGGAGACGGTCAACACGTTGTACACTGCAGTTACTCCGGCAGAGGCATTTTTTTCCTGATTCGAAGTGATCGCGGTACATTCGTAATATGATCACCGTGGACAGTACATTGACAACGGAAAGTCAGTGAAAGTGTGTCCAGTGATTCGGGCGCTGACGATGTAGCGACGGTCATATGGAATGAAATCACAGGTCCCGCCCATTCTATGCACGAATGTGCCGCCGACGACCGGTGCAGGGATTTCCGAGAGTCCCGTCACGTGACAGGCCATACTGTGGCAACAGGGGCGCTCTCTACTCAGTATAACAATTGTTTCTAATTCACTCATACGAGTACATCTCAAAACAAAATCTAGCAACAGTTTTTCACAGTTCAATAATAGGCAGTTCCTATAAACCGACAACTCAAAAAATATTGATAATTCTAAATTACATGTAGATAACATGAAACGGTGCAAATAAAATCTGAGAATCTAGTTCATAATGATCTCGTGCTTCGGCATCTGTTCGAATAAAATTAACGATTTCTACAGCTGTCTCGTTCATGACTTTGATATGTCAGGACCATAACTTTCTCTAAGCTTCAGAATTTTGTTTCGTCTGATATCCTGTGTGGACAGAGGGGCTACATTCTATCCTGGCGGAGGAGACTATGAATCGTTGAAAATTGTATAACATGCTTGGATACATTTAAGTGCTAATATGGTTAATTTATTTGCTTCTGACCTCATTTTGATATTTGATCAAGGTAGTATCAAAGGAATTGCGCAATACAGTTTGTTTGTGACTCGCCTCCACAGCAGAAGTCTCTAACACATGCCTTTCCTGTGGCACTCGAATTGGAGACATCTGCTTCAGGTCCAGGTGCTGGAAGTATTTATCGCTACCAATATATGGTTGGCATGCGGAGGAGAGGTGGTGGTGTATAGTTTCTGATCACTTGACTTGGTACCAATATCAGGAATTAAATTCCGAACCTGTCTGCAGTGTTTCAGGGACAGTGGGCTTGTGACACTTCTGGGGTATGTAGATGTACATGTAAATAATTGTATCGGATTTATTTCTCTATATATTTTTGAGGTCTGATTTACTCTCTTACAGCTCTTTTCGAATAAATTTCTAAAGAAACTCAACCTTTCCTGCAGTCATCTGGATTACAAGAAGTCTGATCTGGAATAGTGTAGATACATGTTCTTATGCAAATACAGCATTGACGACTTAGACGAAACTTTCAGTTGGTGTGATGAATGGCAGCTAAAACTAAATGTGGAAAAAATGTAAGTTAATAGCGTTGAGTAGGAAGATCAACCCTGTAATGTGTAAGTAGGCTGTTTAGGTTTTTCTATTGGTAACGCCATGTAGCGCTCTATATGAAAATCACTGGCTGTGCTGTGTGCAGTGTGTGGCTGGGTGGCATTGTTGTAATATTCGCCATTGTAGTGTTGGGCTGTTGGCTGTTAACAGCGCATAGCGTTGCGCTGGTGGAGGTGAGCCGCCAGCAGTGGTGGATGTGGGGAGAGAAATGGCGGAGTTTGGAAATTGTAATACTGGATGTCATGAACTGCTATGTATATTATGATTTTTCAACACTATTAAGGTAAATACATTCTTTGTTCTCTATTAAAATCTTTCATTTGCTAACTATGCCTATCAGTAGTTAGTGCCTTCCGTAGTTTGAATCTTTTATTTAGCTGGCAGTAGTGGCGCTCGCTGTATTGCAGTAGTTCGAGTAACGAAGATTTTTGTGAGGTAAGTGATTCATGAAAGGTATAGGTTAATGTTAGTCAGGGCCATTCTTTTGTAGGGATTTTTGAAAGTCAGATTGCGTTGCGCTAAAAATATTGTGTGTCAGTTTAAGCACAGTCACGTATAATGGTTCAAAGGGGACGTTTCATATGTCGACCCTTAGCCGAGTATACCTCACTGGAATGTTCTGAATTTTTCTTGTAGTTTGTGTAATTAGTGTAGCCTTTGTTTATTGCTAGCGCGTAATTATAGAGAGAATTTCCTTTGTGTAGTTGTAGTTTTTCATTGTTGTACACAATTGTGGCATGAATGTAGATTTGCACCAAGTATTTCGCAGCTGCGCTTGCAATTAACTAGATATTATTTTCAATGCTATGTTAATGTGTTTTGTTATTTTGCTCTTCAAATTGTGCTTTTCTGTGTTGTCGTGTGAAATATTGTGACAATAATGGCGTGTGAAAAACGTAATACTAGGCTTCAAAGTAAACTGAGATATGACCGTGAAGACGAAAGCAGTGTGTTAGCGCCGCAGAGTAATGAATTAACTAATGTTCAAAGTAGTAATTTGGTAATTGTGCATAGGGAAATGGAGCGGGCTGCAAATAATGGTGTAGGCAGTGAAACAATTAGTGAACGGGGAAGCATTCGATCGATCGGTCGGCAACAGCTCGCCTCAGGAATCCGAAATGACAGAAACAATATTGCAAATACTGTAGACTCAGATTTTGGGTCCTCACCGTTTTCTCAAATGAGTCAAGACTCATTTTCTGCTTGTCAAAACGTGAATGTTGCCGGTGATAATACACTGCCAAAAAGCATAGAGAAACAGATTCCGGACACTAATACATTATTATTGCAATTAATGCAACAAATGGAACAAAATTAGAGACAAACACAGCAAAAGCTTCAAAAGTTAGACACAATGGAACAAAATCAAAGACAAACACAGCGCCGGCCGAAGTGGCTGTGCGGTTAAAGGCGCTGCAGTCTGGAACCGCAAGACCGCTACGGTCGCAGGTTCGAATCCTGCCTCGGGCATGGATGTTTGTGATGTCCTTAGGTTAGTTAGGTTTAACTAGTTCTAAGTTCTAGGGGACTAATGACCTCAGCAGTTGAGTCCCATAGTGCTCAGAGCCATTTTTTTGAACAAACACAGCAACAGTTAGACACAATGGAACAAAATCAGAGACAAACACAGCAACAGTTAGACACAATGGAACAAAATCAGAGACAAACACAGCAAAAGCTTCAAAAGTTAGACATCACACTTGAACAAACAACGTGAAGATTTAACTACTGAGTTACATAACATTGAATCGAAATGTCAAAAAGCCTGTAATGACGTAAAAACACAAATTTGTGAGCATTTTCAACCTATTTTTTCGCAGCATGAAAATGCATTACAGAATTACGAAACAGCCATAAAAGAACTGCAAATTATTGTTCATGAAAATCATGAGACCTTACAAGCTAAAATTGACTCAGTTGCATCTACCGATTCGGTTACGCAACTTGCAAAAACTCAGGAAAGCTTAAAGGACACAGTAGATACGATTTCAACACAAATGGACACTCTGAAACTTGGTTCAGAAAAACACACAGAGGAAATAATTTCACTAACGGATAAAGTAGCCGAACTTTCAGATCAGTTCACTAACTTATCTACAAAGGTAGATGATGATCTGAATTACACAAGACCTGTAGCCATCACTGACACCGAAGAGTATGAACAAATTAAGAAATTCAAACAAAATCAGAATCAAATTAATACGCAACACAAAAGAGAAATCCGGGAAGTACAAGATCAGTTGGCACAAGTAATACAAAAATTACATATTTCAGAGGACACTCGCACTCCAACACGGGAAGAGGGACATAGAAATACGGAAAAGCCACAAAATAATAACACAGGGCATTTTGGAAATTATGAAAGAAATTGGCAAGGTGCACCGAATTTTGAGATGGAACCGCCGACACGAGGTAACAATGACCGATACGCTACTCGCCGACACGATGATTTTGACTATAAGCTGTTCATTACTACACGTAAGTTTAATACATTTAAGAATTCTGGCAACGACATTCATCCACAAGCATGGCTCCATCAATTCTCTCATTGTTTTCCTCCCAACTGGTCATTAGAGCACAGATTAGAATTTATGTGTGGCTATTTAGAGAATGAACCAGCTGTAAGAATGCGATCGGTCATTCACGATTGTCACAGTGAAGGAGAATTTTACCATGCCTTCCTCTCAGCATATTGGTCTCAGGCTACACAAGATCGAGTAAAACATAGCATCATGATGATGAAACACTTTGAACAATCTGAATTTTCCAGTCTTATCAAATATTTTGAAGACATATTGCATAAGAATCAATATCTTTCAAATCCATACAGCCCTTCAGAACTCATCCTCATTTGCTTAATGAAATTGTCTGAACTTTTAAGAAATATTATTTTGGCAGGACGTTGCAAAGACGGCATTGAAGCTTTTCAGGGACTCTTACAAGAGTTAGAAATTGACACAGACAGTCGCGGGATGCGAAAACAGGAAAACAGTCACTACAGGTCACATTCGTCACAATTCCGTGACGACAGAGACAGTAACTGGACACGACAAGTCTATTCTTACAACGCAAATCGTGAACAAAACAGACACCACCCATATGACAACCACTGGCAGAGTATTAGTTACAGAGAAAGATCGCATTTCCGTAGTAATAAATATGACAGAGATAACCATAGAAACAGACAATATGGGAACGAAAATGATTATTATCAAGGGAGACAGAATAACTTCAGACGCAACGGTCCAGCGCGCAGCTACGATTCCGGGAGAAATTCTCCACCACATGACCGACAAACAAGAAACTATGTAAACTACCGACAAAACGACAGACCTGAATTCCATCAGAACTGGCGGGATTCAAACAGAGCAGGGCACTCTCGACAAGGTGAATTTGTAGAAGTTAGGCCTCCTAATACCAATAACGACGCTCGCCAACAAAGAGACAGACAATGACTCGCACCGCAGGCAGCCACGTGCGCCGGCTGGCTGGGAGAAAAATAACATAGTTAACCTTGAGAAAAATTCCAGTATTCTTTACTGACGTATACCACATGATAATTGCGTCGAAGTTGAAACACTGCGTACTAGGAAGAGTAAAGGTTTATATCACATTTCACATGTAAAACCGTTTATTGAGAGATAATCTGCTTTTTAGCTTTGTCTTTGTCATAAAACGTTTCACTTCACATTTCTAGTATGCATTGTCAGACTTAGAAACTGTTACCATGCAACAATGTTTGAAGTTAAATATCCAATCAAGAACCAAGAGAACTTATTTAAACAGAAATTACGAATGCATTGTCATAGTGAACAGACGTCACAGTGTTATTGTGTGTGTACATTCTTGCTTGTTAGTTGCACGATTACGTAACGACTATAAGGCTTACATACTTAGAACATATACTGGTACTGCTAATGAGATTTTAATGCAACATTTTGGTTTACTTGAAAATACATTCTGGATTTAAAGTACTTTCTGTGAGATACCAGATGACACAGTGGTTAGTTTATGTGACAGCTACACGATTTTATCACGACACTACTAATGAGTGACAATTATAATGTTGCTTTTTCAGTGTTTCTGTTTTATATCTGCACAGTTTTTCTGTATTATTCTGGAAAGTAAAACATGTTTTAGTAGTAACTTTTGTGGTATAGCTACAATGAAACAGTCTTTTCCATAGTACAACAATATGTTACATTATAGTACTTTCTTGAGCACGGTAAGGTACGTAATAACTACGATACCTATACGCAAAATTTTCACTTTCGTTTATGATGAGGTAAGTACATTCACTTCTGCAGAACTTAGCTTTCGGGGGACGATAACTACGTCACTTCCACAGAGATTATCTTACAACAAGACGCACAGTTTAGCGCAACAGTACACGTATTTGATTAATTTTGTAATTAAAACATTTATTTTTAAAGATAGTTGAAGTACAATGATACAAAGTTTTTCCGTGACACATTTCATTCAACTGCAATAATCTGTAACACCTGAGGGTATAATTACATTAATCCTCAGGGGGGTACATGCTTACTTCGTGTACCATGTGTGTGGCAAGCACAAGGAGCCCTAGCTAATATGGTATTTGCTTATACAACCTTACACATCGGTACCATATTTCTCCAACCTGATTATTTAACAGAGAAACAAACATTTTTTTTTCTACGTCAGTGACAGATGTTTACGCAATTACACAGGTGGATAACTTCACACTTATGAAATTGTATTTTGTCTGTACTGTGTGAACCCTTCATATTTTTCAGAACCAGTGTAATACTATGAGGGCTCTGAATGATGTATTTGGTATGAGATCATGATTTTTAAAGTACGTTTGAGGTAGATGAAACTTCTGACATGATCAGAGAATTTTTTTTTAGGTTTTGAAATTATTGAAAGAAGCTGCGACGATTCTGAGATGTGATTGATGTGTTATGATGTTATTATTGCGATGACGATGTGTATTATGCTGTTGTGGTACGTTTATGATCAATAAGCTGAGAATCGTACTTTAAAGAGTTATGAAATGTGTGTACATGCGTGAATGTATCACAATTCCGCCAAAACATTTTTTTACACTGTTATATTTACAAGATTTTGTTTCTACACTTTTGTAACATAAATTTTCGACCTGTGAAATTTTCATATGAGACTGTCACTGTAGCGGAAACTGGTGTCGTAAATATTTCGGTAAGAAAGTTAAGTGACCACCTGCACGTAATGCATCATGGGCACCCAGCTGCGCGACAGTCGCCTGGAAAAAAGCCATTAGTGTGTGCCTTTCAGAGGCACAGGTGGAGAAAATAAAAGGAGGCCATTATCCTCACTATTGACATTTCTTTGTAGAAAGCGTTGCAAATACGACACGCTCAAACTTGAAAACATATGATTATACTGTGGAGCTCTTAATTTATGATATTTACTAAAATGCCTAATGAAATGATGAGAAACATTTTTACATCTATTGTCTTTCTAGTTGAGAGATTGCTCAATTTGTTTAATATCTAGTTTCTAGCTGCACTGCAGCATTGGTTAAAATAAAATTTAATAAATGTACTAATATAGTTATTTTATGCCTACAGATCCAGTCAATAAGAAATTTATGATCTACTTCCAAGAAAACGAGGGCACATAAATAGACATTTCCCTTCACAGGAATTGCATAAATAATTTTTTTTACGATTTGGTAACTTATCTGGTAGTGTAAGTTCTCGTGATGCATCACTCTAGTGTTAAGATGTGACATAGGTATTAAACATGGCCATTTTTACTGTAATATTTTTTCTGCTTGAGCTTTGTCATGTTTAGATATAAGTTATTGGATTTGAAGCTGCTGTTTGCCAGGCATAATGTTACTGAATTTGACTTTGTATTACTCTGTTAAGCCAGTTTTACTATGGATTTATTTTTCTTGTTTGCTGCGCATTGCCTTATATTAGTTGTAATATTGCATTTGCTTTGCTAATTTATGCTGCTTGCTTTGCCAATTTGAATTTTTGTCATTGCTGTTTGTGTTAATTTGTTATGTGCTGCTGCATTGCCTCGTCCCTTGGTATATATATCTGAGCTCAGTAGATTTAAGTTAGCTTAAGAGGGGGTAGACTATATAAGAAAATAACTATGGCGAATTGGAAGAAATGCATTGAGAAGCTATAAGAAAATGGTTTGGCCAAAAAAAAGTAGTGTACAATGGAGAAAAACTATTTTTGAAAGAGGATGTGAACAGAATAGAGAAAGCAGGCTTAGATAGGACTTTTGGGAATAATGATGAAGGAAGGGAGATCTCCATGCAAAATACTGCAGTGAAACAAACCCTTTCCTTTCCTTTTGTGTCATCCGTCTATGTGTTTGTGTACCCTTGTGTTTTTCCTGTCTTTATGTGTTTAGCTGATGAGAGCTTTGTTGTAGAATTTTTCGAATACTATGTTATTTACTTTGTAAAGATGTTTAGACATTATTTATTCTTTTTTGTTGCTCATATGTGAAGGTGATGTTTCAAAAGTTATTCTGATCTTTATGTATGTACTTATGTCATTATTTTTGTAAATCTCATGTATATGTTTATTTCTATTCTTTTGTAAAGCCTGTGTAACTACAAATATTATCTATACTGTTATGTTCTTTAATGATGTATTTTGTACCTTTGTTATTGTATTCTTATGTTATAAAATTGTAATTGACACCAGTTCATCAAATTAAGTAACTTGTAAGTTACATTTCACTGTACACGTTTCTGTTGGTCATAGTATATGGACAATATGTGAGAAGTAGGGACTGTTAGTGTTTGCACGTGTGTTAATAATTCAGCAAGGGACTGGTTAACAGCATTGCTGGTTCTAAGGACAATTCCAAATACTTTGTGCATGCACAAGTGGTGGTTTATGGACTTGCTATATTCTCCGCAAGACTCTTTGATGGTGATTGTGCACCTGCACAGTTGCAACAGATGGCTGCTGGCCGTCTCTACGACTACAGTGGGTCTGCATCTTTGATGGCCCACCAATACCATTATTTCTCCAAGGACTGCAGTGGGTCTGCACCTCTGGTGGCCCACCAATAACATAATCTCTACCAGGACTACTGTGGGTCTGCTCTGTGATGACCTACCTACCAATATTCGTCAAAACTTCGACTGACTCTGCTGTGGGTTTGCTCTGTTGTGGCCCATTACCTGTCTGCATGTCAAGAGTCAGCACTCTCTTTCCGTTAGAAGGTCAACACTACTTCTTCAAGACTGCATGGAAATCCACTACTTCCGTGTGCATTTTCTTTTACTGCTCAGACTTTGAGAGAAACACGGCAATTTTACTGTGATGAATGATCAGGACTGTCTTTATGGTCTGTGAGAAAATTTTAGTTTTTTGCCAACATTGTATCAATAAGTGTGTGCATTTGATTTCTCTGTTATTGTAATTGTGCAAAAATTTTAACAAATATATATTGGCCAGTGCCCAAAACATTTTGTAAAATTTTTTTGGGGGACCATGGGGGCTATGTAAGTAGGCTGTTTAGGTTTTTATATTGGTAACGCCATGTAGCGCCCTATATGAAAATCACTGGCTGTGCTGTGTGCAGTCTGTGGGTGGGTGGCATTGTTGTAATATTCGCCATTGTAGTGTTGGGCTGTTGGCTGTTAACAGCGCATAGCGTTGCGCTGGTGGAGGTGAGCCGCCAGCAGTGGTGGATGTGGGGAGATAAATGACGGAGTTTGGAAATTTGTAAGACTGGATGTCATGAACTGCTATGTATATTATGATTTTTCAACACTATTAAGGTAAATACAATGTTTGTTCTCTATTAAAATCTTTCATTTGCTAACTATGCCTGTCAGTAATTAGTGCCTTCCGTAGTTTGAATCTTTTATTTAGCTGGCAGTAGTGGCGCTTGCTGTATTGCAGTAGTTCGAGTAACGAAGATTTTTGTGAGGTAAGTGATTCATGAAAGGTATAGGTTAATGTTAGTCAGGGCCATTCTTTTGTAGGGATTTTTGAAAGTCAGATTGTGGTGCGCTAAAATATTGTGTGTCAGTTTAAACACAGTCATGTACAATTGTTCAAAGGGGACGTTTCAAATGTTTGGATACTGTATTAGTAGTGTCTGCCTGACACAGTCAATTCGTATAAATATCTGGGAGTAACGTTGCAACGTGATATGAGATGGAACGAGCATGTGAGAACTGTGGTAAGGAAGGCGAATGGTCGACTTCGGTTTATTGGGAGAATTTTAGGAAAGAGCGGTTCACCTGTAAAGAAGACCGAATGTAGGACGCTGGTGCGAATTATTTTTGAGTACTGTTAGAGTGTTTGTGATTCGTAACAGGTCGGACTGAAGAAAGACATCGAAGCAGTTCAGAGGTGGGCTGCTAGATTTGTTACTGGTAGGCTCGAACACCACTTAAGTGTTACGGAGATGCTTCGGGAACTCAAAAGGGAGTCCCGGGAGGGAAGGCGAAGTTCTTTTCGAGAAACACTATTAAGAAAATTTAGAGAAACAGCATTTGAAGCTACTATTGCCGCCAACATGCATTGCGCTTAAGGACCACAAATATAAGATATGAGAAATTAGGCCACACACTGAGCCATATGGACAGTCGTTTTTCCCACGCTCTATTTTCGAATGGACTGGGACACTCAGATATTTAGGACGGGTGGTAGGGACAGAGCATCGAGTGACATTATACCGAGTGCACTATCCGAAAATTACCTCGAGCAATTAAACAGAGAACCGACTCATGGAGATAACATCTTGGACCTACTGATAACAAACAGATCAGAACTTTTCGACTCTGTAAGCACAGAACAGGGAATCAGTGATCATAAGGCCGTTGCAGCATCCCTGAATATGGAAGTAAATTGGAATATAAAAAAAGGGAGGAAGGTTTATCTGTTTAGCAAGACCAATAGGTGGCAGATTTCAGTCTACCTAACAGATCAAAACGAAAATTTGTGTTCCGACACTGACAATGTTGAGTGTTCATGGAAAAAGTTCAACGCAATCGTAAAATGCGTTTTAGACAGGTACGTGCCGAGTAAAACTGTGAGGGACGGGAAAAACCCACCGTGGTTCAACAACAAAGTTAGGAAACTACTGCGAAAGCAAAGAGAGCTTCACTGCAAATTTAAAAGCAGCAAAAACCTCTCAGACAAACACAAGCTAAACGATGTCAAAAGTAAGCGTAAGGAGGACTATGCGTGAAGCGTTCAGTGAATTCGAAAGTAAAATTCTATGTAACGACTTGACAGAAAATCCTACGAAGTTCTGGTCTTACGTTAAATCAGTAAGTTGATGGAAAGAGCATATCGAGACATTCTGGGATGATAATGGCATTGAAACAGAGGATGACACGCGTTAAGCTGAAATACTAAACACCTTTTTCCAAAGCTGTTTCACAGAGGAAGACCGCACTGCAGTTCCTTCTCTAAATCCTCGCACGAACGAAAAAATGGCTCACATTGTAATAAGTGTCCAAGGAATAGAAAAGCAACTGAAACCACTCAACAGAGGAAAGGCCACTGGACCTGACGGGATACCAATTCAATTCTACACAGAGTACGCGAAAGAACTTGCCCCCCTTCTAACAGCCGTGTACCGCAAGTCTCTAGAGGAATGGAAGGTTCCAAATGATTGGAAAAGATTATAGGTAGTTCCAGTTTTCAAGAAAGCGCAAAACTATAGGTCTATAGCTCTCACATCGATCAGTTGTAGAATTTTAGAACATGTTTTTTGCTCGCGTATCATGTCATTTCTGGAAACCCAGAATCTTCCCAGTAGGAATCAACATGGATTACGGAATCAGCGATCTTGTGAGACCCAACTCGCTTTATTTGTTCATGAGACTCAGAATATATTAGATATAGGCTCCCAGGTAGATGCCATTTTCCTTGACTCCTGAAAGGCGTTCGAAACAGTTCCACACTGTCGCCTGATAAACAAAGTAAGAGCCTACGGAATATCAGACCAGATGTATGGCCGGATTGAAGAGTTTTTAGCAAACAGAATACAGCATGTTGTTCTCAATGGAGAGGCGTCTACAGACATTAACCACTGGCGTGCCACAGGGGAGTGTTATGGGACCATTGCTTTTCATAATATATTTAAATGACCTAGTAGATAGTGTCGGAAGTTCCATGCGGCTTTTCGCGAATGATGCTGTAGTATACAGAGAAGTTGCAGCATTAGAAAACTGCAGCGTAATGCAGGAAGATCTGCAGCGGATAGACACTTGGTAGAGGGAGTGGCAACTGACCCTTAACATAGACAAATGTAAGGTATTGCGAATACATAGAAAGAAGGATCCTTTATCGTATAATTATATGATAGCGGAACAAACACTGGTAGCAGTTACTTCTGTAAAATATCTGGCAGTATGAGTACGAAACGATTTGAAGTGGAATGATCATAAAAAATTAGTTGTTAATAAGGCAGGTGCCAGGTTGAGATTCATTGGGAGAGTGTTTAGAAAATGTAGTCCATCAACAAAGGAGGTGGCTTACAAAACACTCGTTCGACCTATACTTGAGTATTGCTCATCAGTGTGGGATCCGTACCAGGTCTTGTTGACGGAGGATATAGAGAAGATCCAAAGAAGAGCGGCGCGTTTCGTCACAGGGTCATTTGATAAGCCTGATAGATTTACGGAGATGTTTAGCAAACTCAAGTGGCAGACTCATCAAGAGAGGCGCTCTGCATCGCGGTGTAGCTTGTTGTCCAGGTTTCGAGAGGGTGTGTTTCTGAAAGAGGTATCGAATATATTGCTTCCCCCTACTTATACCTCCCGAGGAGATCACGAATGTAAAATTAGAGAGATTCGAGCGCGCACAGAGGCTTTCCGTCAGTCGATCTTCCCGCGAACCATACGCGACTGCAACAGGAAAGGGAGGTAATGACAGTGGCACGTAAAGTGCCCTCCGCCACACACCGTTGGGTGGCTTGCGGAGTATAAATGTAGATGTAGCTGCAGAAATGAAATGACTAGTAGTTGTACAGTGTACCCTCCGCCACGCACCGTACAGTGGCTAGCGGACTATCTATGTAGATGTAGGTGTAGATGCAGATTAGAAATCCCAAAATTACGAATAGCAACGATGTTGTAGACCTCGAGTATGCACCCACAATAGTGGTAATAACTGTGGTCACTCTAACACTTCTGAAGTAAAGAGACGTAGCAAATGTAAGGACAAGACAGTGATCGAGTGCCAGTGCACACAAGAGTTGACGAAAACCAACAAGAACAGAACAACACTGTAATTTCTGCTGCGCAAGAAGCAAGCAAAAGCGAAGTTCTTCCATATCAACACTGGTACATGCAAGCCAAAGAGATTATTGTGTATAGGTCTTACGAGAAGCCGCGAGAAAAATCTGAACATTCGACAGGAGATGCATATTGGAGCATTCCTCGCTGTCGAGGTTCTTACTGTTACAAGAAGACAGAACCTCCTGCGCTGAAAGAACATTGTAATTTACTCTAATTAATAATCTAATGGGAGAATAAGGTAATACACCAAAAGTCTGTATATGCTGTAAGTGGGCTGCTTGTGTGTTGGCAGCGCTGTGTAGCGGTTTGCATTGGATCTCTGACTGCGCTATTTTTGTAAGAAACTCTGTGGCTGGTCGGACTTGTTGGAAGTTAATCGTCAGTAGTGTTGGGCAGTTGGAAGTTAGTCGCCAGCAGTGATGGAAGTACTGTTGGGCAGTTGGAGGTGAACAGCCAGCTGTGATGGATGTTAGATGTGAGAAGTTAGCATTGATGGAGGGTAGAAGTCTGAAGTGTTGTAGGCTAATGATCTGTACATGTTCAACTTGAAGACTGAATGTTATTTATGATTATTTACCTTTGTACTAGATGTCAATGACGATATATATGCGTGTCTGAGCGGAATGTCACATCGATAAGGTAAAACAATACATTATTTGGTTTGCAACTAAATCTTTCCTTTGCTAACCACATACCTATTAGTAATTAGTGGCTTTAGTAGTTAGCATATTTTATTACCTGGCAGTATTGACGCTCTCTGATTTGAAGTAGTTCACGTAATGAAGATTTTTGTGAGGTAAGTGCTTAATAAAATGTATAAGTTATTGTTAAGATTTCTTTTTAGTCAGGCCCATTCTTTTGAATTAATTATTTGAAGTCAGGTTATCCCTTTTTTGAGCACTCAGATTGCGTTGCGCTAGAATATTGGGTCAGTGTTGACATGATAAGAACAACAAAAGAGGAAGTAGGTCCACTTGAATTCAATTTTACTCAGCAGTTTCAGTAAAATATTTAATACATAAGTTTCATTATAAGTTAGTTTATTTGTGTTGTTCTTAAATTGCAATACCATAACATGTTCAAAATCCTAGTAAAACATATCTACAGATGAATAACACTACTACTACTACGTTTTGTTTTATGAAATTACTGATGAAACAGTTCCATAAGCTGAAGTATACAATGAGTAATGTGAGAAAAAACATTTGTGCTTTGCGAAGTGTTACATTGACTGATAAATAGTTAAAGTGAGAAGCTATTGCAAAAGCATTCCATGGTTTCAGAGAAACATATTTATCTTCTTAATGGAGCACAACTGTAAATTAATTTACAAAAGTTAAGTGATTTTGCACGAATTCTTGTACTTCTTTTCATTTTCATTGGGTGTACAGAAACTCAGAGGCAAGAAAATTCGCAACATAAATGCGTAACATGTCTTATGATTGTCATTCTCCAGTATGCAGTTATAGAGACTTGGAGCATTTAATGTTTATTTGGAATCACATTCTCTGTACGTGTACATAACTGTCTACATTTTTATGGATATTCATTACACTTACACAGCGCCAGAAAATGTAATAAAATATTTGCTTCTGTATTTAGTCATGTATGTGAACGTGCGTGGTATTGGTAGGTTACCACAGCGCTACTACTATCTTATACGTTCATACATAATATTGTACCAGTTTGCATTTACTTGGAAAGATAATACAATAGACGTTACAGAAAATTACCTAGGTAAGTAGATTACTGACCTGTACTTACGTTACTTGTAACCGCAAAATGTCTGGAGACAAATGAAGAGTGAAACAGATTTGTGTGAAGTAATGAAAAACGGTATGATATTGTGTCAATGGACAATACTCACTTAAAATCAAAATCTGCTGCTGCCTTAAATTTCACTCAAACTCAGTAAGTAGTCACCTAGTGAGTATGCACATTTTGATGCACGGAATGCACTAAAGAATATGTCTCGACAAACAATGACGTCGGTTTACGGTTCGCATATCATTGTTGTTATGCACAATGAAGATCTCCGATAAGAGGTCATAAAAGATTACTACGCTACTGAACAATACGTTTGCATTTCCTGGGGAAGACACCATCCTCATATTCTTTCACAGCACGAATGTTTAGCAAATATATGTAACATACCACTGAAAAACTGGGTGTTACCTAACAGCAACATTGTAGCTGGAAAATAAATCTATTGTTAGGGCAAAAAACACTAGCTGCAAATAATTTATCTTTAAAAACGCCAGGATGCACTAATTTATATTGGTGCCTTGCGTGCTACACTTTCTTGTAACACACAATATGACATACTGTAAAGACTTCGTAATAAAGTAGTAAGAAATTTTGTCAAAGATAATCCCGTAATTGCAGATGCGGAAAATGAATTATTCATCGAATATGATGAACTTTAATTAGGCTCCTACAACTGGCTTTTCAGATCCTTCAGTTTAATTGATTGCAACTGCTGCACTCTATTACATCACTTTCATAAGTCTATATAACTACTATTTGGCACACTTTAAGTGCAATATTTATAATTCACAAATATACTTAACGCAAATTAGATCTAAAACCTGTAAAATCTAACAACTACAACTCCCTTTACTACTAAATGAGTTATCAAAATTAACCTAATAATGTAAGGACGTCAGAAAGACCCAGCAGCTCTCCATAGATTACCCACTATTTTATCAGAATGAATTTTTTAATCAATCGGTAACAAGGAAGTCTTCTCAATTATTGTTATTTGGAATCAGAGATCCATTCTTATTACTACAGTTTTAAAAACGACACCATCAATGCCTACGTGCACATTGTAGTTTGATTACATTGACGGATAATAGTAAAGAGATGTATAAATAAATGATTTGGCTTACAATAGGTATTCCGAAACCAATATGTGGCCAGCATTTAAATTTTGGATCCTTTGCTGACAGATACGTATAGAAAGAGAAAATAGCGTCCGCTGTTGTGTCGTCAGAACATGTATTTTCCACGCGTCATCATTTACGTGGAATACAAACTGCAGTAATGTCATAATAAACTGTGTGTAAGGACGGTGCACAGTTATGGATGACGCGAACGAACTGACTGTTAAACGCATCGGGTATTGACAGATGGGGGATCAGGGCAAAAAATATGGGGAACTAACGGGCTTTATTAGCGTGAATAATTTAGGAACGCAATAACGACACAATAACGTACCATGCAAATAAAAATCCGACGACGAACAGACAGAATAACAACAAATGCGAAGATTGGGACAAGTTTCACACTAATATCATCTGACAAAATCCACCTGGAACAGGTTATTAATACATATCAAGATAAATTAAAATTGGAAGTTATTTAAAAGAAATTCCGTGTAAATTCGTCGGTTATTAAGCTGATGTTTTAAAATCTGAGGATGTTCAGAAAATATAATCAGAATACTATACGTACAAAGCTCCCCTGCAGATTTATTGAACAACAGCAACTCTATCTGGATACTCTACACACAGGATGTGTAATATATACGGTGCCCTTGGTCACAAATTTTCTACTTGCTCTGAATTATATTCTATAGATTCATTTCGGGTATTGTGGGCTATCTCCCCAAATTACAGTGACGCTGCTGTTCCGTGTTATTTCTCTTACTCTTGAGTGAGATATAGTTGTGCTGAAGTGCGTTGGTAGCACGAGAAAATTTTCTTAAAATTTTGGAAATACACACGAATGGGACCGAAAGTTAAGGAGAGTGATCGAAAAAGCACGAGAAACACTCATTAACGTTACATTAGTGTTTAACGTGGAGTACTGTACTTAATTATAGCATATCATTTATCTGTAATGCTCATAATTAAGTAAAAAAAAAACAGAACAACTAACAATTGTGGTACTCTCACAGTAAATGTAAAACGAATACTCTCACTCGGTGCTAAGCTTATGCCATGCGCTGTTTATTAGGATACATTACCATATCAATATATAATGCTGCAGGGTGCCGCAGCTATAAATATCCCGCATCCTCTTTGAATGCAGATGCAATATTCGGCTTCAGAAATACAGACAACAGCTACAACAGCGGACAGTTGTATCCATTAATTGACGGTTGGCATTCTTCTGTCAGAATTTCAATTTATTCCATCAGTAAGGTTAGACGTTTCTCTTTGTTGTCTCTAAAATTACTTTCTCCGTATAAGAAGGATTTGATAATATGGAAGCATATGCGAAAACAGGTTCGATTAAGAAAACTCGCAAAATTGTCGGGGTCAAGTATCCTGATAAAGAACTACCGGCAAAGAAAGCAATAGAGAGTCTGTATAAGAACTGGAGCATCTACGGATCTGTGCAAAATGTGGAACAACAAGGAATTCTTTCAGTTCGCACACTAGAAGTTATTACTGACATTCGCCGAAGAATTATTCAGATCCGAAAGAAGTCTACACGAAAGGTAGCAAAACAGGCGTATATAAGTAGGAGGAGTTGCCAGCGGATATTGCTCAGTCTTCATTTGAAGCCATATCGTGTGGCGGTTGTGCAGGCGTCATGGAGTATGACAGTCAGAAAAGTACATATTACTGCACGTGGCTTTTGAATAATATCAACCATGGTTTGGTAGACTCCTTCCATTACATGGCGAGTAGTGAAGCGTATTTTCTTTCCGATCACGTAAATTCACGGAACATAAGGTACTGGGCAACAGAAAACCGTAACATTTTGTGTAAGCAACCCTTCCGTGATTAGAAAATCGGCCTTTGGAGCGGCGGAACAGGAACGCACATCATTGGACCGCTCTTTTTTGACACTACCCTCAACAGGGGTGCATGTATATATATTTTTAATACATTTTGTGCTCAACTCACTGAATATGAAAGACAATACTGCTGCTTCTAGCACGATGGAACAACATTCCACACGCCTAAGGCGTCTCTGGAATGAGTCTATGACGTTTTCACTGAGGAACGAACTGTCAGCAGACATATATGTCCACCATTTTCGCCATATCTAACGACACGTGATTTTTTTTTCCTGTGGGGACAATTGAAGAGCATGGTCTATGAAGAAAATCCATACATAATACAGGAACTGAAAGATAATATCAGCCGTGAAGTTACCACCAACGATATCCGAACTTTACGCCGGATGTACCTGAACACGGTTAGCAGGGCACACCTATGTATTGATGTTGGAAGGGATCACATTCTACATCTCTGCAAATTTATTTTTCATTGTCAGTAAATGGAAAGTCCATTTCAGCTCCTCGTTTCTGTCATATCACTATATTTACTTTATACTTAAACAGGCTACTTCTATCTGCGCCACAATGTACATACACTATGTGATCAAAAGTATCCGGACACCTGGCTGAAAATGACATACAAATTCATGTCGCCCTCAATCGGTAATGCTGGAATTCAGTCTGGTATTGGCCCACCCTTAGCCCTGATGACAACATCCACTCTCGCAGGCATACGTTCGAACAGGTGCTGGAAGATTTCTTGGGGAATGGCTGCCCATTCTTCTCGGAGTGCTGCACTGAGGAGAGGTATGGCTGTCGGTCAGTGTGGCCTGACACGAACTCGGCGTTCCAAAACATCCCAAAGGAGTTCTATGGGATTCAAGTCAGGACTCCGTGCAGGCAAGTCCATTACAGGCATGTTATTGTCGTGTAACCACTCCGGCATAGGCCGTGCGTTATGAACAGGTGCTCGATCGTGTTGAGAGATGTAATCGCCATTCCAGATTTTCTCAACAGTGGGAACAAGAAGGTGCTTAAAATATCATTGTAGGCCTGTGCTGTGGCAGTGCCACGCAGAACAACAAGGGGTGCAAGCCCCTCCATGAGAACCAAGACCACACCATAACAAAAGTGCCTCCAACTTTTACTGTTGGCACTACACTTTCTGGCAGATGACGTTCACCTGGCATTCGCCATACCCTCACCTTCCCATCGGATCGTCAGATTGTGCACCGTTATTCGTCACTATACACAACGTTTTTTCACTGTTCAATCTTCCAATGTTTACGCTCCTTACACTAAACGAGGCGTATTTGGCATTTACCGACGTGATGTGTGGCTTATGAGCAGCCGCTTGACCATGAGACCCTAGATTTCTCACCTCTCACGTAACTGTCATAGTACTTGCAGTGGATCCTGATGCAGTTTGGAATTTCTTTGTGGTGGTCTGCCTATTGCAGGTTACGACCCTCTTCAACCGTCCGTTGTCTCTGCCAGTCAACAGACGAGGTCGGCATGTACGCTTTTGTGCTGTATGGGTGCCTTTACGTTTGCACTTCACTATCACATCGGAAGCAGTGGACGTAGGGATGTTTAGGAGTGTGGAAATGTCTGGTACAGACGTATGACACAAGTGAAACCCAATCACCTGACTGCTCTCTCACGATGTCTAACGACTATTGAGGCCGCTGATATGGAGTATCTGGCAGTAGGTGGCAGCATAATGCACCTAATATGAAAAAAGTGTGTTTTTATGTGTATCCGGATACTTTTGACCACTGGTGTAATTGAAATGTCTGTTTGATTACTTATACGGCTGTGGTAACTAGTTTCTCTTAGTTTCCTTGGTCTGCATTCGGAAGAAAAAAAATGGTTCAAATGGCTCTGAGCACTATGAGACTTAACATCTAAGGTCATCAGTCCCCTAGAACTTAGAACTACTTAAATATAACTAACCTAAGGACATCACACACATCCACGCCAAAGGCAGGATTCGAACCTGCGACCGTAGCGGTCTCGCGGTTCCAAACTGAAGCGCATAGAACCGCACGGCCACTCCGGCCGGCCATTCGGAAGACTGTTTCCGTATTGTTCCAGCAGATTCAGATTATTGCACTCATATTCCATGTGGTGTACATGATATATGGGACCAGTGAAGTACCCCCGATATTTCAAGAATAATGTAATAATTTTGGTTCAGGAACAAGAATATGTGACAAGTGCGAATATTATCGAACCATAAGCTTAATAAGTCATCCTTGAAATACAGTGGCACGAATTATTTTCAGAAGAACGGAAAACCTGGTAGGAGTCAACTTCTGGGAGGGTCAGGTAAGGCTTCGGAGAAATTTGATAACATGGGAGGCGATACAGACCCTACGACTTAAATCAGAAGATGGGTTAAAGAAAAGCAAACCTGCGTCTGCAGCATTCGTAGATGTAAGGAAAGTTTTTGGCACTGTTTAAAAGGTTCACTAAAAGCAAACCTACATTTCTAACATTAGTGGATTTAAGGAAAGCTTTTGGCACTGAGGAAGGCACTCTTTGAAACTCAGAAAGTAGCACGAGGAACACACAAAGAGCAAAAGGTTATTTACAACTTGTAAATAAATCGAATTACCATTATAAGATAAAAGGGAATTACAGACATTGGCTGCAAGTGGGCATTGACTGATATCATAGGGAAAGTAGAAAATTTGTGCCGGTGCAGGATTCGAACAGGGTATCCTGCTTACTAGGTAGACGCTCTCATCACTAAGCTCTCCGGTGGTCAATGCATCTGCACGACACGCCTTACCACACCCCCCGTCGGTCCCAAATTCTCTCAACTTATCCAAACACAACTAATGTACAGCCCCTTGCCCATCATCCTCAATACTCAAGATATTTCGCCGATTGCCGTAAGAGTTCGAACCTGGTGTGCATCCGCTCTGAAGAGATCGTTGGCCGCAATACCGTGAATCAAAGTCGCAAGTGCTTCATTACGTTACGGTGCAACTAAACTATTGTAAGATAAAAGTAAAAATCGAAAAAATAAAAATGCGAGGAACCTGATCCCCCATCAAAGTCTCTTCTTTTTCACTGCTAAAACATTAACAAAACCGTTCTTCTCCAGGAGTTCCTCATTTCTGGTAGGAAAGTTCTGTAGAACTGTTTTCCTAATTGGCACTTGAAGCTAAATGCGCCAAACCTTGTTCCGTTATTAAGCAGTCCGATCAAACTCGTAACTTCTATTGAAAAGATGTTCATGGAGAACTAAACGCGAAAATATTTTGAAGTACAGCTAAATACAGCTGGAACGGGAACTAATTTACCCGTATCATTTGCGAAATGTAATTGAAGAGACGAAACCCGATAGACGCACAAAAGATTAGCTCTCAACAGGAAACAACAGCGGAGGTATTGTGAATGTCGCACACTAATTTCATCGGTGCTGCCAACTCTTCCGTTATCCCGAATTCGTGGTACATTAAGAAGATCGACAAATGTTCGCTGCAGACTAAGATTATGAAGGAAATGCCTGTTCAATATGTACACGGCGTGAACACATAATAGCTTCCTTCAGAATAGAGAGGGATAGAAGGGCTTTAGGGGAACGATTATGAAATCAGTACAGAGAATTTCCGGACAGAATTTTCCTTCTGCAGTGGAGAGTGCGCTAATTTAACATTTCCATGAAGTTCATCGGGAATATGGAGCGTAGAGTGGTGACCAAATATCATCAGGACATGTTTTCACATGGATAAGTCCGAGAAGCACTAAGCTGATGTAACATAAAATGTAGTTTTCATCGTAATATCACAGAATCGGAAAGCGTATATCAGATAAGTCTATAAAGCAGACTGTTATAAAGTTGCTTCTTAACGAGTAGTTCAAGAAACTGATTGAGACGACAGGTGTCCTTAGAAAAGTATTTTTAGTAATTTTCAAATGTGTATGATTTTCCCTTGGCATAAACTTTTGTAAACTTTTATTATTGTTTGTTGCCTATGTGTTGCCGTTCATTATTTTTCCTTCATTCTGCTTTGCACGTCGGTATAAATAAATAAGACAATGGATGCTACTGTTGATGTGTTAGCACTGGTATTTGGCTACACTTCAGTCAGTTTTCAAATTCGGTGATGGATGTGTCGAAGTTGATGGATTGTGTGCAGTAGTAAATGAATTTGGTGTTTAATTATGTGATTCTCTTCTTTTCTTTCTTTCAAATATAGGAAGCGTCCACCTATTTGCCTGAGAAATCTGGTCGAAAACAGCCGGCAATTTTAGTTAAAATGAAGATGGAGGTGCTTCACGTAGTTGTTGAAAACCGGGGGTCGAAAACCGGCACCAGTAAAAAGATTGGCTTCGGTAACTCTACACTACCGGTGATAATATCATAGAGGCATTAAATTACGGCAACGTTTAGTATGTTCGAGACAGACAGAAAACATATGAGAGTGGCTAAACGCGATGACGGAGAAACGGCGTTTCTTCCTTGGTTCAGATAAGCTAGCTCACAGTATGCTTCGATATACAGACCCCTGTATGCTGGAGAGAGATGGTGAGTTTGCAAACGAAATAGACGCTGAACTAATTGATTACCAGGTTGACTGGAACGTTTCAAGAAAAGGAACGCCGTAATGCGAACAAAAGATTGTGAAACTGACCTAATTATGACCCCTACGACGGCACACTGGTTACAATCTACACTGCTTTCAATGCTGTAACAATATGACTCGAAAGATATCATAAACAGTGACCAACCTTGCTTATTTTACCGCTGCTTACCTACTAAAATCTTATCTTTCAAGGGATAATCGTGTTTACGAGGCGCAGAGAAAGGGTGGGGCGAGTGGGACTGAGTTTCTCAGATACATCCGAACAGCTACTCCTGTCCTTCATTGGGAAAATTTTGAGAACGTGGGAACCTTACACGCCGAATATACGGCGAACAAAACAGCGTTGATCATGGTCGTTATGTTCACCGACTGGCTTTTTAATTAAGATAAATAAATATAACTGGAAAAACATATAGTCACAACTATGGTTTATAACTATTCGTAGAACACCGATATCAAATGAAAAACTGCTTATATATATTTTCATCTTCAGAATTTACGAGTGTTTTACAGCCCTGTTCTCAAAGACATTATATAAAACACGAAGTTTCACTGTCAGAAGCAGCTCATCCGTAAAAAGCAAAAGAAAAGAATATTTCTCCACCACTTTGTTAGAGATATTACATATGTCGCATTCTGCATGGAAACTGGTGGCCTCGACTGAAAATTTCTTGCATAGGCCATGCGAAATTCTCCGAACGGCGACTCACAAACGGCGGATATTGAATCTGAGATGACATTTAAAGGAATATTTCCGAAAGTTTCTGTATTGTTAGACTATTCTACAATATTACTGTATGACGTTGTTTCTATTGATGATGTGTGTGCAGCAGTGATGGTGACAGAAGAAAACATTTGGGTATTTGTTTGGATCGTAGTAAATAGACGAAGACGATTCGGCAATGAAACCAACATTTCAGTTTTATTCCCACACCATGAAGAATGCCGAACATCGTGAAAAGTTCGAATAGGTTTCACATATGCGCCCTAATGATGGAATGACTAGAACCATTTGCCAAAAACGTGGTGCTACAAAAGGCACTACAACCAAAGCTAAATAATTAATCCTTTCAAAAAATAATATACTATGTACATACATTCGATTTACATTCTAGAAATAAAAAACAGATTTTAGTAGGAAACAGATTTCGGATTTGCTTATCATTATACGACGAGTCTGGAAATGCACCAGGCTATTTCTGTTTCCGCATATGCCGCTAAACGCTTAATTCTTTTATAGCGATATAATATTTCTGTGCATCAGTTTCTCGTTGAATGTGTTTTAACGTACATCCAACATAAAGATGTCATTCTGTGAAATAGCAATAAGATGAATATGGTCACGTTGTTTGACTCATTGATTAGGGTAAGATGACGTTCAATTTGAGATTATAAAACATTCAGAGAACTAATTTTCAGGGTAGAAATCCAATTCACTCACTTTATCTTCCATCCTATTCCCACTGGAAAATATCGCATAAACTTACACTTATCTCTGCTCAGACGTACGTGTAGCCTTTGTCTTCACGCGTATTTTCGTGAACTGAACCGGAACTGCAAAAACCGTTAAGTAATCTGTACCATATATTTCAGAATGGCAGTCTTAATAAATTTGTTGCCAGATCTATTATCGTACAATACGTGTTACCTTTATTCGCTAATGGTCACAGTCTCAGCTAACTCCAAATAAACGCTCCAAATTTTAGTACTATTACTTAATATTCTTATTTTATTCTGGTGCCACATACAAGTGTGCTCCAGTATACGCCTTTCACAACCCTCCAGCGGGAATTAACAAATTTGGCACATATTTGGAATTACCTTGCAGAACAAATGTGTATTAAATTTATCTAACTGTATAACATCATTAAACTCGAAAGAAATGATAGTGCTCAGGTGCACTAGTATAAATCATAATCTGGTTATAATATGAGTAAATTGTCTGGTAAAGAATATTGCTGACAAATAAATCATGTCAAGCAGAATCATTATACAATCCTAAACGTCAAGATAATAGTATAGGATTGGGCCATGGGAAAGGAAGAGTCGTGGCTGAAGCCTATGAGCATGTTGAAGTGACTCCATTATGAAGTGAATTTCTTTTTGTTTTATGCAGGTTCAACAACTTAGTAGTGACCAATGTGGATAGCATTCAGTGTACCAATACATCTGAACTCCGTATTATATTCCTCAGTCATGTGCAGAGGTACAAGAGGTACTCGGCAACAGATGTTGACAACCTTAGTTGGCGATTACCATAATATCAATAACGTGATGAGCACCATCATCATTGCTCTTCATAGTAGAGACTCTTCTGGTATCCAAACAACATATATAGTCACTTAAGTTGAAGTATGAATTGCTCTCATACCATGAACAGAGGTAGGAGACTGGACAATGGAAGGTACAAAAAGTAGCAAAGGTAAGGTGGTGTAACATGAACATTTATATCTACGTCAACATCGATTAATCTATCTGATCATAAAAAGTTCAGTATCTTAATGAAATTACAGATTGGATGAAGCAACGGTGCTTTACATCAGAGTGAATAGGTGAAACTGAAAGTGAACTCTGAATAAGACAACAACAATAAGTGTGGCATCAGGGTGCCATTTAGACACAGAATAACTTAACATTAGACAGAACATCATTGGTTCATAACATTGTACTGTGTGTCTCAGTGGTCTTGTATACGCAATATTGTAATATTACTACTTAAGGAAACCTAACAGTAAAATAAACAATCGAATGGCTCCAAGTGGCCTTTTTGTACTTACAATACGTGCAAATCGTCAGAACTAAAACAATTGTAGAAAAAATATCAATCAGAGGATCCCAGTGGCCTTTTTATATACATAAATGCTGATCTTACTAGCTATAAAATGTTTGGGACTGCAAGTTGTCTTTCCTTCCTGCAGCAATGTTGATCTTAATATTTATAAAATGATTGGGGCTGCAAGTGGCCCAGCACATGAAATACATACAAATCTTAATATGTATAACAATTATAGAGAACATATCACTCAGAGCTGCCAGTGGGCTTCCTACATACGTAAATGCTGACCTCAGTAGCTATAAAATGAGTGGGCCTCCAAGTGGCCTAGTTTTACGTTTAGTAATTGCTGACCGTAATAACTGAAAGCTGACAAAAAAATCTTCATTGGGGCTCACAGTGGCCTGGTCTTAAATGAAATAAATCCTGACCTTAATAGCAAATATGTGACAGAAAACATGTTTGTGGCTCGAGATGGCCTAGTTCTACGTAGCATAAACATAAAAACTGAGGATGTATCATAAAATACGATTCACTAATAACCTTATATGGCACTCAGAGGCCTATGCACAATTCTTAATGAGACTGAGGAACTGGATATGGCTTCTACAAGAACAAGGTGCATAAATAGCAGTGTTATATAAAACTGTGGCTTTGTATGAGTACATACTAGATAAATACAATCATAGAATCAAAGTATGGTATAATGTGAGTAAAAACACAATATTTATAGGTTCTGTAGCACCCTCAGGGCTTCATAAAACTATCTATTGAGTGACCTGCATCTCTAACAATGAGCATATTTACAGGGGAAGATATGGGAATGACTGATGAGGGCAATGTGTTTTATCTGTAAAGAAAATAATTAACAGTCAATCGTAATTCGTCTTGAGTCAAGAACTGCTATGGCCAAAGCAAAGAAAAAATGGATTTATGATATACCGAAGCTTAAAGACCAGAGTACTAATTGCAATATATCTTACTGACTAGAAAAAAGTAACACATCACAGTAAATCATGAGACAAATATGCAAAGATGCGAATGAATTGCAGAAATAGTGGAAACTGTAAATGTGATCATTAACCAGGAAAAAAAACAGTTATGCATGCTAACACAGGAAGGCATTATCATACGCAGTCTCATAAGGAATGACGAAAAAAATGTTTTTAGGTGTTGTAATATTAGTAATTATCGCCTCAAAAACATTAATATAAGCTCAGTGCCTGATGGCCTAAAGTTATCACACAACTGTAAAGTAAAAGAAATGAATCATCGCATAGCAGCGACAGAGTCTACTATTTTTTATCTTTGCCGTTCTTGCGCGGTGCCTGTAAATCTCTATGTACATGTATCGATTAATGGTATAAAAAAGAATTCTGTTGTTTCATGACAAATGAGGCTTTTGGCGCCTCACCTTTTACCGTTTGTATTCTATGAAAGGCGGACGTGGACTTGCTGCGTTCCGCAACTGTATTTTATATTTTATGTGAAAATATTGAGTGAATATGCTAATTGTTATTTTTTCCAATCAGAAAACATGTAGTTTCTTGTAACTGATTACGAACAGACAGTATCAAGAGAACATTTTGACTGTTATGTTTAAAGTATTTAACCACAATGGTCATCTATTCTAATTTAATATGAAAAGGTACGTAGCATTAAAAAAAACGCGTGTTAAAGATAAGTGTGCTTATTTTAGTAAATTAACCTTGATAATTTCCATCTCCTTATTTACCTGAAGGATAATTATTTTGTGTTACTTCATCACCAGAAATTACGATCACGCTGATGGACCAAACGCAGCATGAGGCAGAAGGAACATTATCGTTTTCCTATTATTTCTGAACCAACTTTTTTGTGTAGTGTTGCATTTCTTTTAAAGTCTATAAATCTTGTGGTCCCTTGGTGTTGATCCGGGTATGACTACATCGCGACTATAAAAATTCACAGAAATGATAATGTTTCTTCCGAACGATCTCAAATATATATATCAATATGCTGCTCTTATTCAGGTATTTAATGCTCAACGTATGTTATTATAATAGTGTAATGAATCCCTGATTCTGTTGCCAAGTGGCCCACCAAAATATTCATTTTTTCGACATTAAAAAAAATAAATTAACAATTCTTGTTATTTTCGTCCCCCAAGAGCAACGCTACACTTGGCGCCCGAACAGGGACTCGATCAAAAATCATTTCATGTATGTGTTTAAAAATTTTTCAGTGCTTTTTCTGATAATTGTTTCATTTTTTCATGTGGAAGCAATTCAACCGAGAAAGAGAAGTGGGAAAACCTTTTAATTAATTCAGAAGAACGATTGATGAAATTACCAAAAAACACGAGTATCCAGCAGTATCACCATCAAGACTTCCATAGTAAGTGAAATTTTTATACGCAGTAGCCAAGCTTTCGTAGTGATGTTGCATCTTTCGAGTTGATCAGAACGTAAACCTGTCTTTCCTTGCCTTGAAACAGCTTTATTTCAATTTGTCCATAGACCATTCTTATGTAGTTAAATTCAGTGAAAATGTACCATTGTTGTCAGTGCACAAAAAAATTACGTTATGGCGGATAATTACGCTCAAAACTGGTAAAACGTGTGATATTTCATTTGTTTGTAATTAGTAGGAACCATCATGCCTTCTTCGCGTACATGAACGTCAGTTGTTACCCAGAGTTAAAATTTCATCTTTGGTCCCAGTAAGTCATAGCACTACGGCACAGACAAACGACTGACGGCAGTGACAAACAATATCTGTAGCATTTTGACGTTTGACAAATAATTCATGAACATGGCTGACGGTAAACAGCGGACACAAACAAAAGTAGACGACAGCGATGATGCGATGGACCTCACTATCCATTACGATCACGCGCGATAGGTACACTAGTGGAGGCAGAAACAGCCTCGACCGAAGTTTTAGAGGCTGGTCCTAGTGTGCAAACTATTCCCGCTTTTGAAGAAATATTGACTTGGCCGCAATGATCGAAGCAATAATGGGACGCAAGTTCGAAAGTCAAAGACAGAGAGAAGCGCAAAGACAGGAACGCGAAAAACAGGAAAAATTAGATGAAAAGGCCCGCGAAGAAAAAGAGAAGGCCGAAAGATGGCATAATAAAAATCAGGTCCTTACAAATCTGTGCAATTCAGTAACAGCAGACATAAATTCAGTAAAAGCAGACATAAATTCAGTAAAAACATAAATTCAGTAAAAACAGATCTGCAAACGGAGATAAATGAACTAAATACACGGTTAAATTCTGTAAAGGCCGAACTAAAGGCAGACATAAGCCAAATCAGTAGTCAGATCACGACCATGAGGCTAGAAATTGAGACACAAGTAGAGTCAAAAATAGAGGATATTTCAAAACGGTTAGATGAAAAAATCGAAGCAGCCGAGGGAAAGATAAAGTCAAAAGTGATGGAATATCAAAAACAAGCTGCGACCTTAAAAGAAGATTATACTGCAATCTCTGATGAGGTCAAATGAGTTAAAACCGCAGTAGACACGATCGAGAATGTTGTTGATGATCTTTCCAAACAGATTGAGACTCTTAATGTAGAGGATCAAATAAAGGATACTGTTAAGGCACATGCTGAAGCATTGTCCGACACCTACCAAGCGTGGATTAAAAATAAAGACGGATTCATAGAAAACAAGGTCAAGAACGAACTCAGGGAAACTGTCAAAAACCTGACCTTTGAAATATTGGCAGCCCCTGGAAAAACAGGAGACACACTGATGTCAGAAGGCCAGATAAGACGAATGTTAGCTCAAGATTTACCTGAATGGCGCCAACATATAGTTGATGAAGTTCGTACACTAAAATGTCAAGCTGAAAATTCCCCACCTCCCGTGCCAGGAGAGTGGAATAATCACCACGATGTAACGAACAACAGCAGGTACATTGCCGTTCACCATTCGATAACGCTCAAACTCGTTGTTCTATTGAAGCACAATTTAACCAGAGTACCAGCCCACTTACTTTTGTCAGTTTGATGCAGGAGGAAAGCGTGATCAAACATCGTGTTTTTCCGACCTTTCACCCACAGAAAAGAGAAATTCATCCTCTAGTGTCCCTCCGAAATTTTTCAGGAATTTTCCCGAATAGCTGGAGTGACCGCCAGCGAATTCAGTTCGTTACTGGATTTATCGTAGCCGATACTGCCTTATGGGGAACCGAAATGGTCGACTCTTGTAAAAGTTACAAAGAGTTTGAACAGATGTTTTTAGCTAAAATCTGGAGTTCTGGTGTGCAGCAGCGCCTGAGAAAAGAGGTTTACAACGCCGAAGTGTTTAACAGTAAGCGCGGTAGATTGAGAAGATATTTTGAAAAGTATTTAGCGAAAATCAAGTTCTGGGATTCGCCCATCAGCGCCAAAGACGTTATTATGATTCTAAAAACTAAGCTACCGATTGCGATCAGAGAAAAGTTAGTAAACGTGCCTGAGGACGATACGGACACTTTCCTGTCTGTGTTAGACTCGTTAGATCTGATTTACGAGGACGCTAGAGTTGATGTTGGCAACGTCCACTTCAGTGCAGGCGGCCAGCACAATACAGAATACGCAGGCAACAATGGTGGCCGAGCGAAAGCGCGTCACAGCGACGGCCAGTACCAACCCCACAACGGTTTAAAAAATAAACACACTACGTACTCCAACAGTAAATACAAAAATAAGTACAATAACGGCCAGAGACACAATCCAATATATAATTCGTCACCACCTCAGTACGGAAATGCACTTTATAATACACCGCCCCAGCAATATGGAAACACGCAACCGATCAACGGTAATTATCAAAACGATCAGTCTTACGATTCAAATCGTCAGTGGAAAGGAAATAAATGGCATAATCAAGGTGGAGACCAACGTACACCTTTCAGTAACGGTTACAATCAACACAAGCCACAGCAAAATACCTTTCAGCCACAAAATATACACTTCACGCAACAAGCGAACGGACCTTCGGGAAGTCTGAAGCCTAAACGCCCGCATAATACGCAAATTTATTATGCGCAAGCGAATACGCCAGGACAGCAAGATCCATTTCCAACCGAGTTCGTACCACAAAACCAACACCAGTTCCAGACGGATGAAACTTTAAGAAATATAAATCAGCAGGAAAGTAAGCGTCGAGCGGAAAATTAAAAGCAGCACCTTTGAGCCTCCTAGAGGATGCTGCAGGTTTGAATGGGAGCACCCTGTCCCTTAGTCCACACGAAATTAAAGCAATTAGGTATGACAAAGAGACAAACTTACGGGATGATCTAGTAGCACACACTGAGACGAAAGACAATGATGACGCCGGCCGCGGTGGTCTAGCGGTTCTACGCGCTCAGTCCGGAACCGCGCGACCGCTACGGTCGCAGGTTCGAATCCTGCTTCGGGCATGGATGTGTGTGATGTCCTTAGGTTAGTTAGGTTTAAGTAGTTCTAAGTTCTAGGGGACTGATGACCACAGATGTTAAGTCCCATAGTGCTCAGAGCCAACAATGATGACGTATGGGACGAACAAGTTCAAGCTTCCATAAGAGTATCAATTGCCAACATACCAGTAACAGCCATCGTAGATACAGGAGCTAATATAAATGTCTTATCTTTATGTTTATTTAAGCAAATATCCTCTGTACGCAAAGTTTTATCACTTCCAATTCAAGGTTGCACCGTTTCGGGAGCAATTGGTCCACTAACGCAACGTGTAAATCTTCAGACTCAGCTTCAAATCCAGATAGAGTCTATTTCAGTAACGTGCATTTTTCTTATTGTTAAAAACCTATCAGTGCCATGTATCCTGAGTATGGAATTCTTGAGGCAGACGTAAGCTAAAATTGACATCGAGTGTGGAATCTGTATTCTAGTAGCGAGCCAGCAACAAGTAACTAAATTTGTTAAGAAGTAAGGCGAAGACATGCTTTGGGGTGCTTCAAATAGCAGTACGGCCATGGACTAAAAGACAACAATACAGTCAGACAGAAGACATGACAGATCTAGAAACTGTTAATGACGATGAGTATAAAGACCTAATTCCCGGTCAGAATGAATTATACGGTAAAGCTAGTGAGTCCACTGATTTATCCAAACAACAGAAGAATGAGCTTTACAATTTGTTAACAGATTACGTTCAAGTATTTTCTAAGAAACCTGGACTAATAAAAGGCTTTGAATATCGAATGGATGTCCTGACCCATTCAACCTACTGTAGAACAAGCTATTCCATTCCATATACGAGACGCGAAGCTGTCAAGTGCGAGATCAGGAAAATGTGAAAATGTTACGCTGGAATGTGATAGAAGTATCTCATTCACCTTACTCGAGTCCTTCATTGTCTGTACTACAATCAGATGGTAGCGTAAGGCTAGTCCTAGATGCAAGATTAATCAATAAAATTATAGTACCCATAAGAACGAGACCAGAGGTTCTTGAAGAGCATTTGCAGAAGTTTCATGGAGTTAAGTATTTGAGCACCCTTGATTTGCTAAGCAGTTACTGGCAAGTAAAACTTGCGCAGGAGTCTAGGAAGTACACTGCGTTTATCTTACCATTTCAAAGTTGTACCGTTTGGACTAAATGTGAGTTCCGGAAATTTTATTTCTGCCCTTGACTATGTACTAAGTCCTGAACTTTTAGATGAGGTAACAGTCTATGTGGATGACGTTCTTGTAGCATCGAAAAATTGGGAAGATCATGTGGCCCTTCCGCAAAAGGTATTTCAACGATTCAGAGAGTATGGTGTTACAGCAAATCTTAAGAAAGTTTGGAAAAAGTGAAATTAAATTTTTAGGACACATCATCACCCCAGAAGGAATTAAACCTGACCCGGAAAAATTGTCTGCTATAAAAAACTTTCCAACCCCTGTTACAAAAAGGCAACAAAGTATTTATCGGTCTTACGTCATTTTTCAGACGTTTTGTTCCCAATCAGGTATTGAACAATCCCGCTCTTCACAACCTTTTAAAAAAGAATTCACATTGGAATTGGACGCCGGAATGCCAAGACGGATTTCAGAAAATTAAAGACAGTCTGGTTAACAGTAACATTCTCCATCATCCTTAGGTGGATAAGGAATTTTGTATTACTGCAGACGCTTCCTTTGTTGGTATCGGCGCTTGTCTTTTCCAGATTCAATTAGTAGATGGACACGAGCAAATCCAAGTGATTATCTTTGCGAGTCGAGTGTTATCTGAGTGTGAAAAGTCTTATTCGGTTACGGAGTAGGAGGCACTCGCCGTTGTATGGGCTTTTAGGCGCTTTAACTATTATATCTATGGAAGAAAAATTAAAGTCTATTCAGACCATCAAGCCATATCATTCCTGAATGAGATTTTCACTCTGCAGCGGAGTGTGCGCTGATATGAAACTTCCTGGCAGATTAAAACTGTGTGCCCGACCGAGACTCGAACTCGGGACCTTTGCCTTTCGCGGGCAAGTGCTCTACCAACTGAGCTACCGAAGCACGACTCACGCCCGGTACCCACAGCTTTACTTCTGCCAGTATCTCGTCTCCTACCTTCCAAACTTTACAGAAGTTCTCCTGCGAAACTTGCAGAACTAGCACTCCTGAAAGAAAGGATATAGCGGAGACATGGCTTAGCCACAGCCTGGGGGATGTTTCCAGAATGAGATTTTCACTCTGCAGCGGAGTGTGCGCTGATATGAAACTTCCTGGCAGATTAAAACTGTGTGCCCGACCGAGACTCGAACTCGGGACCTTTGCCTTTCGCGGGCAAGTGCTCTACCAACTGAGCTACCGAAGCACGACTCACGCCCGGTACCCACAGCTTTACTTCTGCCAGTATCTCGTCTCCTACCTTCCAAACTTTACAGAAGTTCTCCTGCGAAACTTGCAGAACTAGCACTCCTGAAAGAAAGGATATAGCGGAGACATGGCTTAGCCACAGCCTGGGGGATGTTTCCAGAATGAGATTTTCACTCTGCAGCGGAGTGTGCGCTGATATGAAACTTCCTGGCAGATTAAAACTGTGTGCCCGACCGAGACTCGAACTCGGGACCTTTGCCTTTCGCGGGCAAGTGCTCTACCAACTGAGCTACCGAAGCACGACTCACGCCCGGTACCCACAGCTTTACTTCTGCCAGTATCTCGTCTCCTACCTGGTAGAGCACTTGCCCGCGAAAGGCAAAGGTCCCGAGTTCGAGTCTCGGTCGGGCACACAGTTTTAATCTGCCAGGAAGTTTCATATCAGCGCACACTCCGCTGCAGAGTGAAAATCTCATTCTGGAAACATCCCCCAGGCTGTGGCTAAGCCATGTCTCCGCTATATCCTTTCTTTCAGGAGTGCTAGTTCTGCAAGTTTCGCAGGAGAACTTCTGTAAAGTTTGGAAGGTAGGAGACGAGATACTGGCAGAAGTAAAGCTGTGGGTACCGGGCGTGAGTCGTGCTTCGGTAGCTCAGTTGGTACAGCACTTGCCCGCGAAAGGCAAAGGTCCCGAGTTCGAGTCTCGGTCGGGCACACAGTTTTAATCTGCCAGGATGTTTCATATCATTCCTCCTTACATGCAAGTTGCAACATCCTCGTCTTACTCGATGGTGCTTATTCCTGCAGGAATATGACTTTGACATTGTATATATAAAAGGTAAAGATAATGTTATAGCAGACGCACTTTCTCGCTCACCTGAGGGCTTAAAAGAAACCAGCGAACATGTGGAACAAATGTCTAATTATAAAGTTTTGTTAATGAAAGATCCAATTCACAGAAAGTTTTTTCTTCAGCTATGTAGGCAGATCTTCCCCCATGAACCATGGACCTTGCCATTGGTGGGGAGGCTTGCGTGCCTCAGCGATACAGATGGCCGTACCATAGGTGCAACCACAACGGAGGGGTATCTGTTGAGAGGCCAGACAAACATGTGGTTCCTGAAGAGGGGCAGCAGCCTTTTCAGTAGTTGCAGGGGCAACAGTCTGGATGATTGACTGATCTGGCCTTGTAACATTAACCAAAACGGCCTTGCTGTGCTGGTACTGCGAACGGCTGAAAGCAAGGGGAAACTACAGCCGTAATTTTTCCCGAGGACGTGCAGCTTTACTGTATGATTAAATGATGATAGCGTCCTCTTGGGTAAAATATTCCGGAGGTAAAATAGTCCCCCATTCGGATCTCCGGGCGGGGACTACTCAAGAGGACGTCGTTATCAGGAGAAAGAAAACTGGCATTCTACGGATCGGAGCGTGGAATGTCATATCCCTTAATCGGGCAGGTAGGTTAGAAAATTTAAAAAGGGAAATGGATAGGTTAAAGTTAGATATAGTGGGAATTAGTGAAGTTCGGTGGCAGGAGGAACAAGACTTAATGTCAGGTGATTACAGATTTATAAATAAAAAATCAAATAGGGGTAATGCTGGAGTAGGTTTAATAATGAATAAAAAATAGAAGTGCGGGTTAGCTACTACAAACAGCATAGTGAACGCACTATTGTGGCCAAGATAGACACAAAGTCCATGCCTACTACAGTAGTACAAGTTTATATGCCAACTAGCTCTGCAGATGATGAAGAAATTGATGAAATGTATGACGAGATAAAAGAAATTATTCAGGTAGTGAAGGGAGACGAAAATTTAATAGTGATGGGTGACTGGAATTCGTCAGTAGGAAAAGGGAGAGAAGGAAACATAGTAGGTGAATATGGATTGGGGGAAAGAAATGAAAGAGGAAGCCGCCTTGTAGAATTTTGCACAGAGCATAACTTAATCATAGCTAACACTTGGTTCAAGAATCATAAAAGAAGGTTGTATACCTGGAAGAATCCTGGAGATACTAAAAGGTATCAGATAGATTATATAATGGTAAGACAGAGATTTAAGAACCAGATTTTAAATTGTAAGACATTTCCAGGGGCAGATGTGGATTCAGACCACAATCTATTGGTTATGAACTGCAGATTGAAACTGAAGAAACTGCAAAAAGGTGGGAATTTAAGGAGATGGGACCTGGATAAACTGAAAGAACCAGAGGTTGTAGAGTGTTTCAGGGAGAGCATAAAGGAACAATTGACAGGAATGGGGGAAAGAAATACAGTAGAAGAAGAATGGGTAGCTCTGAGTGATGAAGTAGTGAAGGCAGCAGAGGATCAAGTAGATAAAAAGACGAGGGCTAATAGAAATCCTTGGGTAACAGAAGAAATATTGAATTTAATTGATGAAAGGAGAAAATATAAAAATGCAGTAAATGAAGCAGGCAAAAAAGAATACAAACGTCTCAAAAATGAGATCGACAGGAAGTGCAAAATGGCTAAGCAGGGATGGCTAGAGGACAAATGTAAGGATGTAGAGGCTTGTCTCACTAGGGGTAAGATAGATACTGCCTACAGGAAAATTAAAGAAAATTAAAGAGACCTTTGGAGAGAAGAGAACCACTTGTATGAATATCAAGAGCTCAGATGGCAACCCAGTTCTAAGCAAAGAAGGGAAGGCAGAAAGGTGGAAGGAGTATATAGAGGGTTTATACAAGGGCGACGTACTTGAGGACAATATTATGCAAATGGAAGAGGATGTAGATGAAGATGAAATGGGAGATAAGATACTGCGTGAAGAGTTTGACAGAGCACTGAAAGACCTGAGTCGAAAAAAGGCCCCGGGAATAGACAACATTCCATTAGAACTACTGATGGCCTTGGAAGAGCCAGTCATGACAAAACTCTACCATCTGGTGAGCAAGATGTATGAGACAGGCTAAATACCCACAGACTTCAAAAAGAATATAATAATTCCAATCTCAAAGAAAGCAGGTGTTGACAGATGTGAAAATTATCGATCTATCAGTTTAATAAGTCACAGCTGCAAAATACTAACGCGAATTCTTTACAGACAAATGGAAAAACTGGTAGAAGTGGACCTCGGGGAAAATCAGTTTGGATTCCGTAGAAATGTTGGAACACGTGAGGCAATACTAACCTTACGACTTATCTTAGAAGAAAGATTAAGAAAAGGCAAACCTACGTTTCTAGCATTTGTAGACTTAGAGAAAGCTTTTGACAACGTTAACTGGAATAGTCTCTTTCAAATTCTGAAGATGGCAGGGGTAAAATACAAGGAGCGAAAGGCTATTTACAATTTGTACAGAAACCAGATGGCAGTTATAAGAGTCGAGGGGTATGAAAGGGAAGCAGTGGTTGGGAAAGGAGTGAGACAGGGTTGTAGCCTCTCCCCCATGTTATTCAATCTGGATATTGAGCAAGCAGTAAAGGAAACAAAAGAAAAATTTGGAGTAGGTATTAAAATTCATGGAGAAGAAGTAAAAACTTTGAGGTTCGCCGATGACATTGTAATTCTGTCAGAGACAGCAAAGGACTTGGAAGAGCAGTTGAACGGAATGGACAGTGTCTTGAAAGGAGGATATAAGATGAACATCAACAAAAGCAAAACGAGGATAATGAAATGTAGTCAAATTAAATCGGGTGATGCTGAGGGGATTAGATTAGGAAATGAGGCACTTAAAGTAGTAAAGGAGTTTTGCTATTTAGGGAGTAAAATAACTGATGATGGTCGAAGTAGAGAGGATATAAAATGTAGACTGGGAATGGCAAGGAAAACGTTTCTGAAGAAGAGAAATTTGTTAACATCGAGTATAGATTTAAGTGTCAGGAAGTCTTTTTTGAAAGTATTTGTATGGAGTGTAGCCATGTATGGAAGTGAAACATGGACGATAAATAGTTTGGACAAGAAGAGAATAGAAGCTTTAGAAATGTGGTGCTACAGAAGAATGCTGAAGATAAGGTGGATAGATCACGTAACTAATGAGGAGGTATTGAATAGGATTGGGGAGAAGAGAAGTTTGTGGCACAACTTGACTAGAAGAAGGGATCGGTTGGTAGGACATGTTTTGAGGCATCAAGGGATCACAAATTTAGCATTGGAGGGCAGCGTGGAGGGTAAAAATCGTAGAGGGAGACCAAGAGATCAATACACTAAGCAGATTCAGAAGGATGTAGGTTGCAGTAGGTACTGGGAGATGAAGAAGCTTGCACAGGATAGAGTAGCATGGAGAGCCGCATCAAACCAGTCTCAGGACTGAAGACCGCAACAACAACAACATGTAGGCAGATTCAGATTTTTCAAAATACAGATCCAAAATGGAAAAAGGTTAGACAAATTCTTCACGAAAATCCAGCCCATAAGTTGTCCAAGTTTTGTAAAGTTCACAATCAAGTGCTATTTCATAAGACGTCTCAGTCATCTGAGAGGTGGTGTGTTTGCATCTCTCGAAATTTCATTGAACGTCTTTTGTGGTACACTCACATTTCATGGGGTCACTACGGTCCAGAAAAATGTAAAAGGAAAATCTCGACTTACTGTTATGTTCCGAATCTACATCAGAGAATCCGTAAATTATTGAGAAACTGTATCATCTGTCAAAAGGCAAAATCCTTAAACATTTTCACTTCAATCCCACTAAATCCAATAATTTCTGAAAGGCCAAACCAGCTTCTTAGTATTGATTTGGCAGGTCCATTACCCACCGGTAGGGGAGGCGTTAAATACTTAGTAGCAATCCTGGACAATTTTTCTAAGCACATAAGACTGTACGCAGTGAAATCTTCTTGTGCAAATCCGATAGTTCGTCGCATTGAAAATGAGTATTTCCCACGATTCGGGGTTCCAGAACCAATCTAGTCCGATAATGCTTCAAATTTCACATCACGACCGTGGCGTGCATTTCTTGTTCGCCATGGAATCAAACAAATTTTGATATCCCTGTTTTGACCGCAATCGAATCCGACAGTAAGAATCTTCAAAGAATTTAACAGATTTATAAGGACATACATACCGAATAAGCAATCTAAGTGGGTAGACTTCGTAACACCTTTCGAACAGATTGTAAACCCCCTTCCTCATCTGTCGACCGGTTTTAATGTCAAGATCAAAAGAAAGGAATGAATGGATAGACCCCCTTCCAAAGTTACAAGACAACGAATTGGACGTAGGCGCAAAAATCAGGCAAGCTCTGATATCATTGACAACGTATGCTAACCTCCGAAAAAAGGCATTTGATAAGAAGGTAAACAGAGTTATAGATTTCAAAGAAGGAGAAAAGGTATTAGTCAAGACTCACTTTAAACCATCACTGTTGTTAAAGAAGAATCGTAAGTGGCAACACATTTATGAAGGTCCCTTTGTGATAATGAGGAAACCACACATTGGTAGCTATATGTTATCTGACCCTGCCACGAATAAAATCAAAGGATTTTTCCACCATCATGATTTAAGAAAATTTTATAACGCCAGGAATTAAGTTAATTTAAGCTGTAAGAAAATTCTAAGGTGTTGGAGATCAGGATTAACCAACGAGTGACAAGAACTGAACTGAACTGACTACGGACGTTAACCGGTGCTAAAAGGAAACCTTATGTATTAAAACAACGTGTCTGGAAAATAAAATACAGATTAAGTTGTAGACAAGTTTTTACATGAATAATCTTTATGTAAACAGGAGGATATGTCCTAGAGGCGATTATCAACTTTAGTTATAAGTTAGTATGTAAGAAAAATGATGTACTCGAGAGGTATTAATTAGCCCCGAGGTACTAAGAGGAGGAAAGAGGAAGGAGCGAGTAATGCACTTCCCTCGCTAAATAGTAATTTGAAAATGAGCAGGAAGGAGCGAATAATGCACTCCTCTCGCTAAATAGTAATATGAAAATGATGATTATATGTGTTTAGTATTAGTAAGTGAAATTTAATCGAGGACAAATTAATGACCTGTTTTGAAAGAAAATACTTAACGTCCAGACAAAAGAGGACAGTAGTGTGAGAAGATTCGAATCCATGAGGTTATTCCCTATTTTCAAATGTGTCGTAAATAAGGCACCACCTGTTAGCGCAAAACAGTCGGTAGATGTAACTTGTAAATTCCAGCACAGTGCTTTGAAGTGAACAGATACCTAGGATTAAGCATGAACAGATTGATAACGCAGTGCAATTGTACTAAAAAGAGCTGTCGTTAACCTTAAGTAAAAGCGTGATGGAATAAAAAGGAAGTTTATTATATAACGCAAAGTAAGACGAGTCCAGACTGTAAACAAGCTGAGTAAAAGAACATATGAGTAACATGGTTTATAATGGCAACTTCACGGTACAATTGAGCATTAGCGATACTGCAAATTCACAAGCTAGCATCAAATAGAGAATTAGAATCTCGCCCAAACTTCACAGGTCGCCACAGCAGCAAGCAACACTTTAGTGAGAGGCTTATATATACAAATCATAATTAATACCCAAATGCGTAATGCATAAACTTGACTTAGTCTAAGAAATGAACAAAGAGTAGTAAGCAAGCTGCAGCAAGATACATATTGGATATAAATGCTTGAAGTGATAGATTTTATTTTAAGTGCTCACTGCAATATTTATTGTTTTCTTTGTGATTATGTGATTATTGAATCCCTTTCCTAAGTGCAAATCCTTTAAGATCCTTGATCCTATCCACTCCCCAGGATCAACTTGTAAAGATGCACGTGTGCTTGGGAAGTGAGGCACTACGTATAAAAATGAGTAGGTTCGCGACGTGCATATTGCTTTTGTAATGCGCAATTTAAATTAAATTATCGACGTGGTTGAGGAGTAATTTAAATTCTGTCGACGATCCGCGAGTAGGCCCGCTTTGCCCACTTTTCTTTTTCGACTGTTTGTATTTCTACACGAAATCCAGAGGCGGATTTGATATTTTCAAATCTTTCCTCGAACTTTCTTTAAAGATAAGCACATACGAGAGAAACTTTGACATAAATGAAGCTCCCCTCACAAGTCACTAAATAAGATGAGCATTAAAAATATGTATTGGGCCTACAAAATGAATAAGCAAGAAGTGATAAAGATTACTATGAATGAAATTAATTTGTAAAGGAGATTGGAATGAATTTGGTCAAAGAAAAAGGACTTTTAATAGCTTACCTGTGACCGTAGGCATAAATAGTAAAAAAAAAAAGACTAATTAAGAAACAATTGTTCTGATTCAAAGTGGTCAATGAGATTATTTCTCGATTTAAATGAACTCTTGTAAATATTAGTATGTAAATCAACTTGTAAACACCGTGTGATGTTATGAAGCGAGAATTTCTTTTAATACACCGTTCACGCAGACGCTCAATACAGTGCAAGTGAAGTTTTAAAGTTCGATGATTTTCAGTGGCAGTATTCTACTGCACCACATGTGTGAAAAATTCATTGATGTGTGCCGTGTGTAATAATCAGTGTCATTCCACCCTTGCAGTTGCAGCGGTAGCTACCACTTACCTGTGAGTCCGTAATTGGATAGTGCACAGGAATTGATGTGAGGCAGTTTCGGTGGCAGAAGCTCCCTCCAGCAATCTATAAAGCACAAAGCCACGATCCGCCGAACCAAAGCGACGCACGGTACCTCAAACGCGAAATCAACGCTCTACAAGAAAGCTCCGGTCACGTGCGCGCGCACAGACTAAATTTCAAGACAGCTCGCAACAGTGGAGGCGGACAGCCACCATGTGACGAAATAATGTAAGCGTTCAACCGCCAACAGCAGTTGCTGTGCGCTACATTCTGTAGCAAAAAACATTCACACCCAGTACTGACATTTATGTATGTATCATAAACCTTCTGAGAGACTCTCAGATAGAGAAGTTAGCGTAATTAGTATAATGACTGATTGTACACAGAGATAAGTCACAAGGACACCTCTGAACACTGTTGAAATGTAAACTTTAATGAGAAGTCACGATACGAATGAAAATAAGCACACGAAAATACGTCAAAGGATCCGATCCTTCCTATATCCCATCCCACATGTATATAAAATTAGTTTTGTAAGCTACTTAAGATATTTTTTCTGTTTCATATGTGAAATAATTCGGAGAGCCACACTCGAGCCCTGAAAGTGAAAGATATGGACTTCCTTGTCGAAGCCATCACCAGTGGCCGCTCTACAATACAAGTATATCATAAATAGCCTATGTGCGACCAAAATAAATGTATAATTAAGTGCGACAACGGACAAGCCAATCAATTGACATGACGATGACAATGTAATGAATACAGTCAAAACAGAAAGATGTGTACCAGTTGTGATAGTCAAATTACTTTTGCAACAATGAAAAATGAAGTGTGACTCTATTTCCTTATAAATTTTGTAAATATGTGTACTTACAGACTTAATTTTAAGAATCATCAAGAAAGACTGAATCCATGCAAACACTGATAGAAACACAGAACAAATTCACAATGATCCACCGTCAGTAATTACAAATAGAAACGTTAATTCTTTTATTATGGAATGAATGTGAAATGAAGCTTTTAATAACCTGTATGTTACACCCGAAAATTACAAATATTCCAATGGGCATGAGGATGAAAGTAATACTTTCGGTATTCCTTCCCTCCTCATGGGAGGCAGTGTAATATTAGTAATTTTCGCCTCACAAACATTAATATACGCTCAATAGTAAATGCCTGATGGCCTAAAGTTATCGAACAATTGTAAAGTAAAAGAAATGAACCATCGCATAGCAGCGACAGAGTCTATTATTCTTTATCTTTGCCGTTCTTGCGTGGTGCCTGTAAACCTCTATGTACATGTATCGATTAATGGTATAAAAAAGAATTCTGTTGTTTCAAGACAAATGAGGCTTTTGGCGCCTCACCTTATACTGTTTGTATTCTATGAAAGGCGGACGTGGACTCGCTGCGTTCCGCAACTGTATTTTATATTTTATGTGAAAATATTGAGTGAACATGCTAATTGTTATTTTTTCCAATCAGAAAACATGTAGTTTCTTGTAACTGATTACGAACAGACAGCATCAAGAGGACATTTTGACTGTTATGTATAAAGTATTTAACCACAATGGTCATCTATTGTAATTTAATATGAAAAGGTACGTAGCATTTAAAAAAACGCGTGTTAAAGATAAGTGTGCTTATTTTAGTAAATTAACCTTGATAATTTCCGTCTCCTTATTTACCTGAAGGATAATTATTTTGTGTTACTTCATCACCAGAAATTACGATCACGCTGATGGGCCGAACGCAGCATGAGGCAGAAGGAACATTATCGTTTTCCTATTATTTCTGAACCAACTTTTTTGTGTAGTGTTGCATTTCTTTTAAAGTCTATAAATCTTGTGGTCCCTTGGTGTTGATCCGGGTATGACTACATCGCGACTATAAAAATGCACAGAAATGATAATGTTTCTTCCGAACGATCTCAAATATATATATATATATATATATATATATATATATATATATATATATATATATATATCAATATGCTGCTCTTATTCAGGTATTTAATGCTCAACGTATGTTATTATAATAGTGTAATGAATCCCTGATTCTGCTTTTGTTGATGTTCATCTTATATCCTCCTTTCAAGACACTGTCCATTCCGTTCAACTGCTCTTCCAAGTCCTTTGCTGTCTCTGACAGAATTACAATGTCATCGACGAACCTCAAAGTTTTTACTTCTTCTCCATGAATTTTAATACCTACTCCGAATTTTTCTTTTGTTTCCTTTACTGCTTGCTCAATATACAGATTGAATAACATCGGGGAGAGGCTACAACCCTGTCTCACTCCTTTCCCAACCACTGCTTCCCTTTCATGCCCCTCGACTCTTATAACTGCCATCTGGTTTCTGTACAAATTGTAAATAGCCTTTCGCTCCCTGTATTTTACCCCTGCCACCTTCAGAGTTTGAAAGAGAGTATTCCAGTTAACGTTGTCAAAAGCTTTCTCTAAGTCTACAAATGCTAGAAACGTAGGTTTGCCTTTTCTTAATCTTTCTTCTAAGATAAGTCGTAAGGTTAGTATTGCCTCACGTGTTCCAACATTTCTACGGAATCCAAACTGATTTTCCCCGAGGTCCGCTTCTACCAGTTTTTCCATTCGTCTGTAAAGAATTCGCGTTAGTATTTTGCAGCTGTGACTTATTAAACTGATAGTTCGATAATTTTCACATCTGTCAACACCTGCTTTCTTTGGGATTGGAATTATTATATTCTTCTTGAAGCATGTGGTTATTTCGCCTGTCTCATACATCTTGCTCACCAGATGGTAGAGTTTTGTCATGACTGGCTCTTCCAAGGCCATCAGTAGTTCTAATGGAATGTTGTCTACTCCCGGGGCCTTTTTTCGACTCAGGTCTTTCAGTGCTCTGTCAAACTCTTCACGCAGTATCTTATCTCCCATTTCATCTTCATCTACATCCTCTTCCATTTGCATAATATTGTCCTCAAGTACGTCGCCCTTGTATAAACCCTCTATATACTCCTTCCACCTTTCTGCCTTCCCTACTTTGCTTAGAACTGGGTTGCCATCTGAGCTCTTGATATTCATACAAGTGGTTCTCTTCTCTCCAAAGGTCTCTTTAATTTTCTTTAATTTTCCTGTAGGCAGTATCTATCTTACCCCTAGTGAGACAAGCCTCTACATCCTTACATTTGTCCTCTAGCCATCCCTGCTTAGCCATTTTGCACTTCCTGTCGATCTCATTTTTGAGACGTTTGTATTCCTTTTTGCCTGCTTCATTTACTGCATTTTTATATTTTCTCCTTTCATCAATTAAATTCAATATTTCTTCTGTTACCCAAGGATTTCTATTACCCCTCGTCTTTTTACCTACTTGATCCTCTGCTGCCTTCACTACTTCATCCCTCAGAGCTACCCATTCTTCTTCTACTGTATTTCTTTCCCCCATTCCTGTCAATTGTTTCCTTATGCTCTCCCTGAAACTCTCTACAACCTCTGGTTCTTTCAGTTTATCCAGGTCCCATCTCCTTAAATTCTCACCTTTTTGCAGTTTCTTCAGTTTCAATCTGCAGGTCATAACCAATAGATTGTACCAATTGAATTTGTATAAGTATGGGAAGTGTGTCAAGGAAAAGGTCTGATGAGTTTTACCGTTATGTGGACTGGTACGGAAAATCAAAATAAGCATGAGTAGAGATTTACTTGTAATGCAAATAACGATTTTTCCAACACAAGTGCCAAGTATTATATTTCCTGAAAAGTACCAATAATTTTTATAAATCTGGCTGCAAGGTGGAAAATAAATAGTTGCGGTGTGTGATCATCAAAATTTGCGTCTAGATACGGGCATGAACGAAAGCAAAATTTATTCTATAAAGTGCTTGACGTTGCTGATGCGATGATTGCTTCGCGATTTTCTCGTTCGTAAATTTTCAGTGTGAACCACATTGGGATGGGGAATATTACGTCGGTCCAGGATATAAAAGTTCATATTTACTGAAATGACGTTTTCTTCTGTTGGTTAGGCGGTGAGTAAGTACAAACACTTTTTGTCCTATGCGAAATTCCCGGAAGTTACTCACCTGTTTTGTTCACGTTTACGGCGCTGTGCTGCGCGCTTTATATTGTTAAGTGCGATGTCTATAATTTCATGGTGACGTAATCTTCTTGTAGTAGGAAAAGAAACAATTTCACTAATTTTGTTAGGTGGATCTATGTTTTTCCAAACAAGATACGGCGAAAGCATGGTGGAATCACTGGGGGTGGCATTGATGACGCCCTGAAAATCTGAAATGTGCTTGTCCCAATAAATATGTTCTTTGTGACAGCAGATTCGACAAAGTTTTCCAATCTCTTTCGTGATGCGCGCTGATGGGTTGGAAGAATCATGGTATCTGAAAATAAAAATGGGTGTAATTTTTCTACCTTGAAGTGTGTGTTTCCATATTAATGACCGAAATTGCGGTCCATTGTCTGAGTACCTTCAGAATATGTCCAACATGAGGCAAAAATGTTTAGTAAATGCATTAGAAATAGTTCTAGCAGTGACGTTTCGTAACGGACTGAAAGATACAAACATCTAAGTTAGTTCTACAGCGATGAATATGTAGCAGAAACCTTCATTAGTTCTTGGAATGGATCCAAATAGTTCAACAGCTGCCATATGTCTTAATTTCATTGGTACAATGGGGTACAGAAGGCAATGTGTGATAATGCAGAAAAGTTAGCTTTTTGACAGATTTTGTAAGTCACTAAGACAAGTCGAATACGCTTTTCCATATTTGTGAAATAACGGTTCTGTCGTAGTGCCAGAAAGTATTTGCGATCACCATAATGGGCGTAGCTCAAGAATGTATCATCATCGTCATCATCATCATCACTCATAGCGTTAACGGTCCTTTGAGGCCTACAGCAGAAGAACAATAGGAAAAAAAAAACAATTACAAACACAAAAACCCCAAGGGTGTATACCAGATTAATTTATTGACAAGGTCTTCAGGTATGCAGAGAGTCCAGTTATCGCAGTCAGGGCGAGCGCAGCGAAACAGAATATTATGGTTCTCGGTGAAGTAAGTTCTGATTGTTGTCTGGCTCCTGTCACGCCACAGAAGTTTGATATCTTTCCAGGCCTCGTCTTCGCTCTGCTCTCTGGCGATGTTTTTTAATGATGGAGAAATAAAATTTTCAATAGCTACCTTTTTAATGTAGGGAATGATGAAATTAGTTTGACAGAAATTAGCGGCGATTTCTTGCTCGTTATTGTACAGTGAGCATGAAAGTGCATCTGCTACAGTAATCTGGGTTACTGGGATGTGGACAATCGTAAAATCACATTCCTGCTAATAAGGTTTCCAACGGCTAAGTCTGTCAAGTGTGAATTTAGATAGTAAAAGAAATTTAATAATTCCGGGATCTGTGTATACTGTTGTGTTTCTGCCGTATAGAATGTGACGAAATTAAGTGAAAGCCCAAACGACACATGATGTTTCGACTTCAGTGATGGAATAATTTTTTTCAGCCGATGTGAGGATGCGACTAGCAAACGCGATGTTCTTCTTAATAGTTGTACAATTTTCCTCTATTTCCTGAAGTACATGGACACCAAGAGCAGTCCTGAAACAGTCTGTAGGAATCGAAATTTTTTTGTCGGATCAGGACGTGATAGAAGTGGAGCGTTAAGTACAGCCTTTTTCAAATTGAGAAACTCGGACTGTGCTTGGTCGTCCCACGACCAGACAGTATTTTTACCAGTAAGATGACACAGTCTGTGGGTGTCTAGTGTAGAGTGCTGTATGAAACGGCGAAAAAGAAATCGATCAAACCGAGGAAGCTGAGAAGTTGTTTTCTGATAGACGGAATTGTAATATCATGAATGGCTTGTAGTTTTTCGGGATCGGGCGTAATGCCGTCTGCCAAAATTACGTGACCTTGAAATTTAATGGAAGTCTCGCCAAAATGAGATATACTAAGGTTCACGGTAACACCTTCGGTAAGATAAATTTGCAATAGCATGCAAACAGAATTATGTTCCGACCAAGAATGTTCTGCAATTAGCATGTTGTCAATGTATGAGGTGATTCTGTGTTTTAATTCATTTGGAAGAATAGTATTCATCGCACAGATGAAAGCAGCAGAGCTAATTGTTAAGCCAAAAAGTTATTTACAAAATTTATAGTAGTTACAGAAACAAAGGAAAGCATTGTATTTTCTGAAATTAGGATGCAGTTGAATGTGCCAGAATCCGAATTTTAGGTCCAGAGTAGAATATATTGACGATCCATAGAATTTTTGCAAGAGCTCTTCCAGCGTTTGTGGACGATCGGTTTCAGTAATAATGATTTCGTTGATCTCAGGTGAATCCAACACAAGACGAAGTGAGCCATCCTTCTTGATAACAACGTGAAGAGGGTTAATATATTAACTAGCGGCTGGTTAAGTGACGCCTTGGTCTAACACAGCCTGCAGTTCTTGTTTGACTTGTTCTCTTCTTCTGCTTCGTTAGGACCCTTCAGGATCACTCGTCGCTTGTTTTGCACGTCTTCGTTCTTCCCAATACCTCTTCACTCTCTGGATTCTTCTGTTTCTTTCCTGTTCTGTTGAGACAACTTTGATTTTGGTGTCCGGCCACCTGTGTTCATACACCAACACCTTATACTTCTCACTGTCCTGTACTACTGACTGCAGATTCCTTTCTTATACTCCTGCAGCCTTTCAGTCGTCTCTGACTTCCTTCACCCAGTTGTTTCCCGTATGACATGTTGCATTCCATATCTTCTTAGTCAACCTCTCCTTGTCCATCCTCATGATGAGCCCAACAAATCGTAACCTCCTCTTCCGTATCTCGCTCGATATTGGTTCAATATTTTCATACAGTTCATGTCGTGTTCTGTGTATCCAGATATCCCCTTGTTTTTTGGTGTCTCATATCTCTCTCAAAATTTTCCGCTTCTCCTTCTTCAAGTGTAGACAAGCTCTCTTGCTTAGTGTGATCGTTTCTGATGCATACAGAGCAGCTTTTCTTACAGTTGCTGCTTAATGTCGTAATTTGAGATTCCGTGACAGATTTTTCTTGCAAAAGCTGTGCCCTGTTTACTCTGCGACTGATTCTCTGTGCTCATGTGCGGTATAGTACGATAATTGTATACAGTCTGTCTTTCTTTCCCTTTACATTTTTTTTCTTTTGTTTTGGCTGTTGGTTGACAATTTTGTAAGTGCGTTAACATAAATGACAGCGAAAAAAGCAAGCGGGCAAAATTAAGTGGGGCGGCATTTCGGAAATTATCGAAGGAAACGCGAAAACGAGAAGCCAATGTTCTAAAAACGCTTGGAAGAGTAGATAAATTTTTCACAAGAAATTAAATATCGAGTCACACATTACAAAAAGAAATAACCTCGTTGGTAATGGCCCGGCAGCTTTGTGTGTCAATGAATTAACAATCGACATTCTCTCACAACGTGACATTAATCAAAATTGTAACGGTGATTTTTCTAATTCAAGAAGATCAATAGGCGATAAAACCATATATTTGAACAAAAATTTGTTTTAACCTAAACTTTTAAATGGTGAATCAACTTTGCGTGATGTTCTGGTGTACTCTTGTAACACCGGTGCTGTTTTTTATTCACCATGTAAATTGTTTGGTTGTAAGGCCGCGATTGCTACTAATGGTACTGAAGATTGGAATAACATTTCTAATATTTTAACTCATCATGAGAATTCACTTGAACACAAAAATTATTAGTTATCACTCTTAACAAGAGAAAAGTCACTTGGAACAATAGATAACCCACTTCGAGTCATATGTTGAGAAAGAAAAACTGTACTGGCGCAGTGCGTTGAAAAGGGTGTTTGCAGTAGTGAAGAAGCTAATTAGTCGTGGACTTCCCCTACGTGGACACGTTGAAAGATTCCATTCATTACATAGTGGTCAATTTATGATGTCTCTTGAACTTGTAGCCAAGTTTGATCATTTTCTAGCAGGGCACATTGAATGATATGGAAATCCAGGTCAGGGACATACAAGTTATCTTTCTTCAGCAATTTGTGATGAAATAATAGAGTTTCTTTCTGAACGAATAAAAAGAATTAACATAAGTGAAATAAAACATGCCAAGTATCTTTCTATTATAGTAGATTCCACTGGGGACATTTCACATATTGATCAATTATCTTCCATATTTACATATGTGAACGAGTATGGTGAACCTGTTGAACGTTTCCTCCTGTTCTTACCAAACCTGGGACACAAAGTTCGAAAACTTAGCTGAGGCCGTACTAATGTCCTGTCTACAAATACCATTGATCTTACTGACTGTGGAAGCCAGTCATATGAAAACGGAAGCAATATGTCAGGAACCTACAATTCTTTGCAGGCACACATTAAGGAACGAAATCCGAAAGCCTATTATGTGCCTTGTGCAGCACATTCTTTGAATATAGTCGGCACTAGTGTTGCAAGCTGCTGTCGGGAAGCATGTTCATTTTTCATTGTAGTGCAAAACCTTTATAAGGTTTTCTCTGCTTCTACACTGCGCTGGGATATACTTCTTTCTTTCATAAAACCAGGAAGCAAAACGGTAAAAAGTTTATCAAAAACATATTGATCAGCAAGAGAGGAAGTGTGTGTAGGTCTATATGAAAACTGGAAGGGCGTTATTATGGCCCTCACTCATACTGCCAATAAACGGTTTGAAAAACCACTTGTGCTAAATGAGGCTTCAGCTTTATTGAATCAACTCAGCAGACTAGAAATAGTATATGTGATGACAGTTTGGAAGGACATACTCTAGAGATTTAATAATGTAAATTTGAAAATGCAAAGTGTAATTATTGAATTATGTGAACCACTTGTTTATTTATTGCTTCTATTCGTGGCATGTTCGACTATTATGAAAATAAATCCACGGAGATTTTGACTGATATAGACTATGAATGCACCTATAAAAGATCACTAAAACACAAACTTCATGATGACGAAGAAGCGGTACCTGAAGAAGTTTTTCTGACTGTAAGGGAAAAATTTAGAGTCGAAACATTTCTCCGAGTAGTCGACAACGTTGACGCCGAATTAGTGAGGAGGAAGGAAAGCTACAGAACTCTGCATGACTCCTTTACTGTTTCGGTAACCTTAAGAACAGTTCACCTGACGGTATTGCTGAACGTGCATCATATGACACACATTCAGAGCCTTCCGTCCCTAGTGAATGTGTACATTTCGCGGAACTTCTGAAATCTTCCGAGATTAGTGATATACCAGTTGAAATGAGTAAATTTTCACGAAAAGATAGGTTGGACTCCATGCTTCTGAATGTTGACATTGCTCTTAAAATATTCCTATGTACGACACAAATTGTTCATCACAACGGTCGTTTTCGGCTCGTAAAAGACTGAAATCGCACCTATGGTCTACGTTGTCTGAGGAGGGACTGAACGCCTTGTCCATTCTTCACATCGAAGCCGACCTCGTAAATGATAACCGTCTGAACTGTGAAGCTATGATCAACGATTTGTCTGACGTCAAAGCCTGACGCAAACTTTGCTGACTGGTGAGTTTGTTTATTTATTCATATTAATTCTAAAAATTTATATTATAATATGAGTGTTCATAAAACTTAGAGCACATTCATTGGATTTACAAACTACGTATTACCCGTTTATTTTACGATTGCCGATGGCAGAAGCCGGAACTAAACCTCGTTTACTTGCAGACGTGACCGAAGGCGCCCGTCAATACTAAACAATACCCGAATGACCCAGGCCGCTCGGCGCGGTAGAGTCAAGTCATACTGATACTGCGGTGCATTACAACTGATGTGTGTTGTTGGCGTCTGCTGAAATGTATAGTTGCCACGGAAATATATGTTATCGGAGAGTACGCTCAGATGAATAAGTGTTAGCAAATAACGTACTTCAGTTCTGTCGATGAATATGTAAAAGCTTTGCTAATACCGTTGGAAAGATCTATGGTGAGAGCAGTAGTTGCAGTACAAAATTGTTCAACCCTTACATGGATTACAGGTATTGTGTACGCTTATTATGCAGCGTCGAGCTACACAGACCGTAATACTTTACACATTAACTAGTAGATTATAAAACAGATTTGATTTTTCCACACTAGCCCTTTAAAAATATGTAATAGCAAATCCAGTTCTGTGTTTCTTCGTCTAGTTATTAGTTCGTGCACCGAAATCTCTTTCTCATTTCTTAGCTTTCCTATGTATCGACTTACTAATACCGAACGCGTTTTTTATCTGATACACTTTCAAGTTATTAGATCGTAAAACGACATTTTAATTTTAATTTTGAGCGAATCTCTGTAAAAGTACGTATTAATTTCTAATGTATGACACTTTCGCTTCAATGTTTAGATCGTATCATAATGTTTTTTTTTTCATTTTCAAAGGATTCGTGTAAAATAACATATTAAAAGAGAATGTATAACAAAAATCCGCTGTCACCTACACGCTCTGCTGAATTTTTAGGGCAGTAAAGTTATTTCCCTTACGTTCGTTTTTGTTGTCTTTCGACAGAAGAATGTGTTAACACAATGCAATTTTAAGTTTATTTCATCCGCTGCCGTACACCAAGTACAGTTCAGGAACTATATTACATTTTGATAGAGCGCCACTAGACCGCTGACGCGTCCTTCAGAAGAACGAACAGCAGAGTACAGAAACAGCTCACAGCGTTCCCACCCTAAACGGCAATTGTGAAGTGATCGGGTAATGGTTATTATTTAATACGTGTTTTTTTTTGGGGGGGGGGTGCATACAAAAAAGTGCCTAGGGGCACAAAATATTTAAATACGCCGCCGCTCTTTACACACCCTCGAAGTTTGTCACAAATTTTCTCAGTCACCCTGCATAACTAAATTACAAAGTATGCATAGTTACTTAGAATGTTTTTGTCATTTTTTTTGGTGAGTTTTTTTTTCTGCCCAGATCTAAGACAGGACCTGAAGGTCTTTTACCGCTCAGCCAAACAAAACCACGAATAAAACAATCGATAAATGATTCAGAAGCATGCATCAAAGCTGAAGGGAATTAACGTATTTATGGAAAGTAAACTTGAATATTTCTAGTAACATGGGCAGTTTATTCGAATGCTAATTAGTTTCAAGTCAATATAATTTTTTTAGTGTTCTGGCACATAATGTACTGATACAGTAGGTAACTGTAAATAGAAATATTAATCTGACTGAATGATAGGTTGGTGTAATGCAAATCAATGAATTAATTACATAAATGAACAACTTTTTTTACGTCCACAGTGTTTAATCATTTACTGATAACGCAGTATTAGACACCTTAGGCTGTCAACATACTGAACGGTTGTGATAGTCAGCAGTCACCAAATGACAGTGGACTCTCACAACTGCAGACACGACGTCACCGTAAGATATTGTATATTGTTTCGTGAATCAATAACAATGGTTGCAGAACGACAAAAAGTGTTTCTATTTTGTAGTTAGAAATAACAAATCAGCCGGCCGAAGCGGCCGTGCGGTTCTAGGCACTGCAGTCTGGAACCGCGAGACCGCTACGGTCGCAGGTTCGACTCCTGCCTCGGGCATGGATGTGTGTGATGTCCTTACGTTAGTTAGGTTTAACTAGTTCTAAGTTCTAGGGGACTAATGACCTCAGAAGCTGAGTCCCATAGTGCTCAGAGCCATTTTGAACCATATCAAATAAGCAGGTACTAGCTGGCAAATTCAAACATAGGCAACCAGTATGACAATAAAAATAGATTCAACAAAGTGCTTTACCAGTATTGCACAGCTGGAGCTCGCAACCCCATTCCGCATTTGCTTGCTGCTGTGGCACTCAAGCATCCATTTTAATTAAATAATTATTGTTGAGTCGCGCTGTTACGTGTATCAATGTCACTGTGGTGATGGGACTGCACTGTAAGGTAATGAGTATTTTCTCGCCTTAGCTGTGAAGGTCAGCTCTAAATTCTGGTGACGGGGTAGGTGGACCGCTTGAAGGCAGCAGTCTGAGGCAGTAGCAGCCTCCTAAATGGCCGCAGCCGCGGGCGCGCCCTCGGGACCCGGGCTTTCAGGCAGAGAGAGTAATGGGCCGGCGGCGAGATAGGCGGCGCGGCGGGCCGGCTATTGTGTTTTGGAAGAGCAGCGCCCGGCGACTTCCGTCCCGACACGACTACCGCATTTGGCGCCGACGTCTCGGGCGGACGCGGCGCGGCTCACCAGCGGCGACCTCTTTGCGCGCGCTCACACTTTTGCCTATTTATTCACTCGGGCGGAGCCGCGCTCATTCTTCTAGCAAACACAGCTGTCGTGTGAATACTGTGATGTGTGCCATTCGTGTCATTGCACAGCAGCGATGTTACAGCAGTGTGTGATTACTTGTGGACTGATGACCATAGCTGTTAAGTCCCATAGTGCTCAGAGCCATTTGATTACTTGTGGCTACCGCAAAGCCCCACGATCCCGTAAGTGGTCTACACTGAACCGAGGACAAACCGAACAGTGGCCATTGTGGAGGCAAACGTATGCGCGAAATCTCCTCTTGCTTGCACTTCAGTGTCTCCACAGTACTTTAGTTAAAATAAAATACGTTAGACCCTATGGTTTTCAAAAATAATTTACATTCTGCTGTATACTTTTCGACAAACGAAAGGTAGATGGAGCGGCACTATCTTTCAGTCCTCTGTAGTTTACATAGTTCATAAGAAAACAACATCCCTCAAAATGTTCCGAACATGGAAACTGCTTTTCTGTCGGTCATAAACCATGCCTCCTGAAACCATTTAACTATTTTTCTGAAAACTACGGTTTCCAAAAAGGAAACTTGCAAGTAATGAACAATCATTGCATTTAAATGAAGATGGTATTTGTTCTTTCGGACATGTCTGAAAGAACAGGTACCAATGCTTACCGGCCATTTGACCATCTTCTTCTGTGCGGATGCACAAACAGTGCCCGAACTATTACGGGAATTGCCAAAGAGCCGCGAGTAATGAACATAGTGGGCACGGGCACTGTGAATATAGTGCGGGACAATAGGTTGTGAATGTGGGTCTCACGGGAGACGTGCCAGAGATAAGTCCCTGCAGTCGCACTATCCTCTATGTCCTCGGTGGCTCAGATGCACAGTCACCGTGGTGTAGTGGTTATAATACTAGACTGTTGCATAGCTGGTCGTGTGTTCAAAACTCACCTCAACTGTTGAATCTGCCGGCACGGTAGCTCAGCGTGTTCGGCCAGAGAGCTGGTTGACCTCTGTAAGAAAAACTGAGTGCAAGGACCAACAACGAACTTCAACGTATGTCATGTGACGTCCGCAACGACCAAACACAACGATCAACAACGAACAAAATGTAAGAAAAGAAGAAAGAAAAAAAAGACGGATAGAGCGTCTTCCATGTAAGCAGGAGATCCTAGGTTCAACTCCCGGTCGGGGCACATATTTTCAACTGTCGGAATTGACGTATATCAAAGCCTGTATGCATCTAGGGGTATTGATTTCATTGTAATTTCAATCACTATATTATCATGTTGCTCATACATTTAGCGGCAAACGCACTAACATCAAAACATCTAAAATATTCGCGTATCTCTGAAAGCTAACATTAGTTCCTTTCTCGGTTTTATTTGTGTAATGAAAGGCTGCCCAACTCTTCAACAGTTTACGTAAACTGAAATGTGTAGACAGTACAATCACCTGGGCTCTTCCTCGGCCCTAGACGACTGGAAAACGTGGCTGCGTTAGACGAGTACCGTTTTCTGATGGATGTAGTTGATGATAGGGTTCGAATGCGGCGCAGACCTCATGAAGCCATGGACCCTAGTTGTCAAGAAGGCACTGTGCAACCTGGTGGTGGATCCATAATTGTTTGGGCTGTGTTTACATGGAATGGACGGGGTCCAATGGTCCTGCTGAACCGGTCACTGACTGGAAAGGTTTATGATTGGCTTCTTAGAGACCATTTTCAGCCATTCTTGGACTTCATGTTCCCAAACAACGACGCGCCATGTCACCAGGACACAATTGTTCGCGACTGGTTTGAACAACATTCTGGAAAACTAGAGCGAATTATTTGGGTACTCAGATCGCCCGACACGAATCTCCCCGAACATTTAGGGGACATGATCTAGAGGTCAGTTCGTGCACAAAATCATGCACAGGCAACACTTTCGCAATTACGGTTCATTATTTCTGCAGCGGACTTCCAACGACTTGTGTCCATGCCATGTTGAGTTGTTGAACTACTCCGGGCTAAAGGACGTCCGACACAGTATTACGAAGTATCCCATTACTACTGTAACCTCAGTGAACACTTCTACTTAACAGATCGTTGCACCACAATGGCGACAAACCGAAAATTCATAATATCCCGAGACTGCAGCGCCCTCGAGTTGTCTAGTTATTTTTACAAGATCTTTGTTCTGACATAACACTTTAGGCCGTGTATAGGGTACTTCAGAACTGAACTAAGTCGTCTGTTGGACAATACAACACCTTTCGCTGTGGATCTGTTTCTCCATTCAAAGTTTCCAAGCTCAGATACCGGTTTATAAAATCCGCAGATTATGGAATGAACTTCGGAATATTATTTCTAACTGCTATACTTCAATAATTATTTAATGCTCAGTTTATATCCTTGCAATTAATAAACAAAAAACTTTTTTCCACGAACTGTAAAAACAACCGTGTTCAAGGAATGCAAATATTTAAAATTAATAGATTCAGAAGAAATTTAACTACGGATGCTATTTTATTTTCGTTGACCCCAGCTTGTGTAAGAAACCGGAAAGCCGTGTAAGGTATCACAGAATACAAACTGGTACATAATCTAACAAAACTCTCTGCTTCAAAATCTGCATATTTATACACAGCAATTGCCTTTCGACAATTTATACCTCTTAGAAAGGTTAAACAAGTATTGAAGTATTAAACATTTAAATTGCATCTTAAATCGAAACTGCAAAACATACTTAATTTTTACAAATGTTGATTCAAGCGTACTATCTGGATATTTATAACACTGTAGCAATGTATAAAACTTAGAAAGTCATTTTCAAATGAAACTAGCATCAAAATTTGATCTTTTGTTGTGTTTCGAAAGAAAATTTGCTTTTCTCATTCCTTGTACTAGTAACAACAGGAAAGAAAAATGTTATTGATCTTTACGCAGAATTAGAATTATTTTGTCAAAATTACCATGATTTGTTTTTTATTTAGCATTAAGCTTGCTGTTAATTACAAGTTTCAATTTTATGCTGACACAGCCATGTTTGTCACTGACGCGCCATAGAAACAGTCGCTGTTTGCATGTACTGGAATGCAGATGTGTCTGTGTAAAGATTAGATACAACGTTGTGTTGTGCAGTACTGCTGCCTATGGTGTAATGTTCAGCGCATGGAATTAAACGTGGAATAAGATCCTTGAATAAAACAAAAAGGTCACTTAAACTGATGTATGAGTTTTTTTTTCTTCTGGTCAATAACTCCAATATTATAAAAACGGCAGCAGGGAGACTGCATTCTTGGGAGTAACAAATGGTGCAGTGATACGCGGCAGTTAACTGCCGGACTGGTGTGCCTTACGTGCTAATCATAATTTGATTTATAATCATTACAATCAGAACTTTATTCCCGTCCCTTAATAAAACAGTAAAGTATTGTAATAAATAATGTGAATGATTGCCGGAAGTACCGGTAAGTCATTTGTCTCTGAATTTATCTTCCTCTTTGCTAGTGGACATTTTGCGTGTAATTATCTCTGTAGTTTAGTTGAGTACGTATCTCTGTAGCTTAGATGAGTACGTCCAAGATGGATAGGTCAGGCCTGTGACTTATAGGTACGAGCCCCCATGGGGCTACTGGTCGAGCTCTCCAGAGAACACCGCAAACCGCAGCGACAGGTAGAAGCAGGTATGAACGCTGACTCCACTACTGTAAGAGCTGGCTGTGGTAAGACGCCTTCCCACCGTTTTAGCATAATGGTTTTCACTCTGCATGACATGTATCCAGGGCTGCATTCACAGTAATAGGTAACGTGGTGTCAGTCCTTGACAGATAAACCTGTTGGTGTACCATGAGAAGCAGCTGACCTACTTTGTGAACAGGAATCCTTTTCTCTTTGTAGATCACTGGTCCGACTCTCTGTCACCACACTATATGAGATGGATGACCTCTGACCTAAGAATTTGTATGGGTTCCCTCGCTGGACGACCTAAACAATAGTGCATTAGGGGATATTAAGATTACAATTTTCCAGAGGTTGGTATGTTGGGGATACCTCTTCAGTCTGGACCAGAAAGCCTGAGAGAAACTGAGATTTGTTGAAGAGTTGCAAGCCAGTATGCGTAACGATTAGCTAATGTAGCAACACTTTTACATAGAGGGAATACTGTTGGATTACTAACAAATACATCACTGGCCAGCAATTTTCAGAACTGTTGCCATCGTTGCAGGAGCTCTGTGCGGACTGGCGCAATGAAGAATGAACATAGATTCAATAGAGAAAACAGTTCCGTCAGAGGAGACTTTGCTGCGAGATACGGAGGAGGAGGCTTGGATTAAGGAGTAGAAAACATTTGACTGAGAGAACTCCGCTGATTTTCCATAGTCCATGGCAGTTGACGGCGGCCATTTCGCTTCATGCATCTGTGAACTGGGGTGAGAGATCGCAGTCTTGGTGAGCAGAGCACGTTTATCGCACGTTATTAGGACAAGCAACATTTTGGAGTCTAATACATTTGCGAGCGTCTGCAGGCCCGTTACGAATGAATCAGAAATGTTAGTAGCTTGTGTAGTTCTTTCATTGTACTCGCGGATACACGAAATCGCTGCACGATCTTTCCTTAAACAATGTGTAGATTACGGTCTTGTCCGATCCACCTGATTCATCCTATCTTTACCGAGTATTCACAAGTTATATTTTTACTGACTCATGTTAACTACTGATATCTCTTTTATTCTCTGCTTCTGACCGAAGTGATCCTGTGATAATTTTTTATTCACATATCTCGGCGGAGAACTTTGCAGTGAACAGTGGTCAATGCAAACCACAACTTCAATTCACAGTTAAATCCATATCCTATCTGTTATCCTTGGTGGCATATAGGAAACATCTTTATTGTCTGTTAGGGTCACCCCTCTCCTATTGGTTATACGTTGTGTGACAACTTTCTCGTTAATTGTATGTGAGTCTGTAGGGAGCGATATCACTGTCGACTAGTGCAGCCAATGCTGATGATTCTGACATACACAAGGGTCTGTCAAAGCCTCCACCGTAACCTCAATGCGGTTTAGGCGTCTTATGGACCTTCCAGAACAAAGACAACTAATTTGTGACTACTCTTTTTCCACGAACAATGTGAGAATAACCATAGCTCAACTCACAGCATTTGATTCCAGTCAGGAATCCGAGCTACCGTCATATTGGATACGAGTGGATGTATTCAGTTCCTTGTTTACAACAGGCCACTAAAACTGCAAGGCGGCTCGCAAACAATGTCAAACTGGCATTCGGAGTTACGCCATCTGCTCCTGTAGGTCGGGATCCCACGACTGTCACCCGACAATGGAATTATGGCCCCAACTGACTAGCGCACGTCACATATCTTGAGTCAGGCAAAGGGACTGTTTACAGAAAGATAAGGATCTACAAGAGCAGTGTAATGACTACTTGAACATGATGGGCTGTCGCTACAGCCATTATTGCTTTGGCTTCCCTTGACGCTGCAGTAGACACCAGAACTGATAACGGTGAGTCCAATATCTGGACACAAGTCCTAGTTCAGCGTACAAGATGACTGTGGAGATGTCCGACTGTGGGGACTCTGAGGAGGAGGACGAGGAGAAGGAGGAGGAGGAGGAGAAGGATGAATGGTGAGAGACGCATTCGGTATTGTTACGTGGGGCCAGGGGCTGGTGTAATGGTATGGCCTGCCTTTGAATACAGAACACGATCACCTCTGATTCGAATAGGAGATATTGAACAGTAAGCGTCACATTTGTGATGTGTTAAGGCCAGTGGCTGGGCACTGTCTTCGAGGTCTTCGCGACGTTGTCTTCGAACAAAGTAAAAAAAGCCACATATAGCCCCTGCTACTCTGACCTACCTCGACACGAAATTTGTTCCACTGTTGCTCCATTACTTTCATTCGATGAAACATCCGGTTATGAGTTGTCGAGAGATTGGCAAGCCACCAGTCTCCAGCCACTATGGTTATGATCTTCAGCACAGAGTTGACGCAATGTAAAATGACGTACTTCTATCTATTAGTGAAACTGCGTTCGACTCGCTGCAGCGATAGACGTCGTGATGTGTGTACACCCAAATCACCTGCAAAATTAGTCATATCTTCTTCCTAAAATATTAAACAAACTATGTAAAATTTTGTTATTTACCGTTCTTCCGTGTGTAGTAATTTTAGCGGCAGGCCGTGTAGTATTTCTGAGGATAGCAAAAGAAATATTTGGCAGTGCATTCGGTTGCCAATGTTGTCTGCAGAAACTTCTACAAGCTTTCCTAAAAGTATTATCTAACGTGATGAGAAGGACTGGTGTTATTGTTACATCGAGACAAAGCAGTTGACTTTGTAACATTTCAAAATAGTATCTAAACACCTACAAATGTCTATCATATGGTGTTCAAGCATTTATAGTCCTTTTGTAAGCTTAGGTTGGGACATAAAGTCACGCGGGAGGGTTTCAGGCATTGTGTAAACCCTGAGCACACCTTATACCATTCTTTTATTAAGACGCTAAAATCACTTTTCGGACGTGGCCCATCATCAGAACAACATAATACCTCTATACGTAGTGTAATGTCACACGTCATTCTCGACATAGATGCTCAAGAATATCTTCGCTGCTGAATGGCTGTCAGGCCTGACTATTGTAGCGCTCTTGCGCAGAGTGTTTTGCTATTTCTCAGCGATGACGTGTATGGGCGACCGACGCAATGCCCAGTCGACGAGTTATCAGAACCTTGCCGCACACTGAGGTGGCATGTGGGACAGTTTGCATGTCGGCTATGTCGCCGGCCCTGTGCCTTTGTGATGGTGAGTGTATCACTTCGTCCAGAAATTCCTTGGCGTAGCGGTATACCATCCACGCACAGTTGTAAGTAGGCTGTTTAGGTTTTTATATTTGTAACGCCACGTAGCGCTCTGTATGAAAATCACTGGCTGTGCTGTGTGCAGTCTGTGGCTGGTTTGCATTGTTGTTGGCCATTGTAGTGGTGGGCAGCTGGATGTGAACAGGGCGTAGCGTTGCGCAGTTGGAGGTGAGCCGCCAACAGTGGTAGATGTGGGGAGAGAAATGGCGGAGTTTTGAAATTTGTAAGACTGGATGTCATGAACTGCTATATATATTATGACTTTTGATGACTATTAAGGTAAATAGATTGTTTGTTCTCTATTAAAATCTTTCATTTGCTAACTATGCCTATCAGTAGTTAGTGCCTTCTGTAGTTTGAATCTTTTATTTAGCTGGCAGTAGTGGCGCTCGCTGTATTGCAGTAGTTCGAGTAACGAAGATTTTTGTGAGGTAAATGATTCATGAAAGGTATAGGTTAATGTTAGTCAGGGCCATTCTTTTGTAGGGATTTTTCAAAGTCAGATTGCGTTGCGCTAAAAAAAAAATATATTGTGTGTCAGTTTAAGCACAGTCATGTATAATTTTTCTAAGGGGACGTTTCATATGTCGACCCTTAGCCGAGGATACCTCACTGGAATCTTCTGATTTTTTTCTTGTAGTTTGTGTAATTAGTGTAGCTATTGTTTATTGCTAACGCGTAATTGTAGAGAGAATCTCCTTTGTAGTTGCAGTCTTTCATTGTTGTTGTGGCATGCATGTAGATTTGCACCAAGTATTTCGCAGCTGCGCTTGCAATTAACTAGATATTATTTTCAGTGCTATGTTAATGTGATTTCTTATTTTGCTCTTCAAATCGTGCTTTTCTGTGTTATCGTGTGAAATATTGTACTATTATGGCGTGTAAAAACGTAATACTACGCTCCAAAGTAAACTGAGAAATGACAGTGAAGACGAAAGCAGTGTGTTAGCGCCACCGCGTAATGAATTAACTAATGTTCAAAGTAGTAATTTGGTAATTGTACATAGGGAAATGGAGCAGGCTGCAAACAATGGTGTAGTCAGTGAAACAATTAGTGAACAGGGAAGCATTATCGATCGATCGGTCGGCAACAGCTTGCCTCAGGAATCCGAAATGACAGGACACAATATTGCAAATACTGTAGATTCAGGTTTTGCGTCCTCACCGTTTTCTCAAATAAGTCAAGACACATTTTCTGCTTTTCAAACTGCGAATATTGCCGGTTCAAATGCATTGCCGAATAGCACTGAGGAACATGTTTCAGACACCAGTGCATTGTTATTACAATTCATGCAACAAATGGGACAAAAGCTTCAAAAGTTAGACACAATGGAACAAACTCAGAGACAAACACAGCAAAAGCTTCAAAAGTTAGACACCACACTTGAAAAAACAACGTGAAGATTTAACTACTTAGTCACATAAAATCGAATCGAAATGTCAAAAAGTCTGTAATGACATAAAAACACAGATTTATGAGCATTTTCAACCTATTTTTTCGAGGCATGAAAATGCATTACAGAATCACGAAGCAGCCATAAAAGAACTGCAAACTATTGTTCATCAAAATTATGAGACCTTGCAAGCTAAAATTGACTCAGTTGCATCTACCTATTCGGTTACGCAACTTGCAAAAACTCAAGAAAACTTAAAGGATACAGTAGATACTCTCAAAATTGGTTCAGAAAGACACATGGAGGAAATTAGTTCATTATCAGGGAAAGTAGTTGAACTTTAGGATCAGCTAAATAATTTATCTACGAAGGTAGATGATAATCTGAATGACACAAAACCGGTAGTCTTTAATGAGACAGAGGAGTATGAACAAATTAAGAAATTCAAACAAAATCAAAATCAAATTAATACGCAACACCAAAGAGAAATCCGGGAAGTACAAGACCAGCTGACACAGGAAATACAAAATTACGTATTTCAGAGGACACTCGCGCCCCAATATGGGAAGAGGGACACAGAAATACGGAACAGCCACTAAATAATAACACAGCGCATTTCTGAAATTATGAAAGAAATTGGCAAGGTGCACCGAATTTTGAAATGGAACCGCCGAAACGACGTAACAGTGACCGATATGCGACTCGCCGACATGATGATTTTGACTATAAGCTGTTCATTACTACACGTAAATTTAAAACATTTAAGAATTCTGGCAACGACATTCATCCACAAGCGTGGCTCCATCAATTCTCTCATTGGTTTCCTCCCAACTGGTCATTAGAGCACAGATTAGAATTTATGTGTGGCTATTTAGAGAATGAACCAGCTGTAAGAATGCAATCGGTCATTCACGATTGTCACAGTGAAGGAGAATTTTACCATGCCTTCCTCTCAGCATATTGGTCTCAAGCTACACAAGACCGAGTAAAACATAGCATCATAATGATGAAACACTTTGAACTATCTGAATTTTCCAGTCTTGTGAAATATTTTGAAGACATGTTGCGCAAGAATCAGTACCTGTCAAACCCATTCAGCCCCTCAGAACTCATCCGCATTTGTTTAATCAAATTGCCTGAGCATTTACGACATATTATTTTGGCAAGACGTTGCAAAGACGACACTGAAACATTTCAGGGACTCTTACAAGAATTAGAAATTGACACTGACAATCGCGGAACGCGAAAACAGGAACACAACAAATGCACGTCACATCCATCGCAATTCCACGATGAAAGAAACAATAACTGGACACGACAAGGCTATTCTCACAACACAAATCGTGACCAAAACAGACACCACCCGTATGACAACCGTTGGCACAGTAGTAAGTGTTACAGAGAAAGATCGCATTTCCGTAGTAATGAATATAACAGAGACAATCATAGAAACAGACAATATGGCAACCAGAACTATTATTATCACGGGAGACAGAATAACTTCAGACGCAACGGTCCACCGTGCAGTGATAATTCAGGGAGAAATTCTCCACCACTTAACCGACAAGAAAGAAACTATAGGAACTACCGACATGACGACAGACTATATAATCATAACCACAGACTTGAATTGCATCAGAACTGGCGAGATTCAAACAGAGCAGGGCACTCTCGACAAGGTGAATTTGTAGAAGTTAGGTCTCCCAGTCCTAATAACGACGCGTGCCAACAAAGAAACAGACAATGACTCGCACCGGCAGGCAGCCACGTGCACTGGCTGGGCTTGAGAAAAATAATATAAGCTAGCCTTGAGCAAAATTCCAGTGTTCCTTACCGACGTAACCACATGATAATTGCGTTGAAACTGAAACTCTGCGTACTAGGAAGAGTAAAAGACCGCACCACATTTCACATGTAAAACCGTTTATTGAGAGATAATCTGCTTTTTAACTTAGTCTTTGCTATAAAATTTTTCACTTTACATTACTAGTATGCTTTGTTAGACTTAGAATCTGTTGACAAGCAACAATGTTTGAAGTTAAATATCCAGTCAAGAACCAAGAGAACTTATTTAAACAGAAATTACGAATGCATTGTTATTGTGAACAGACGACACAATGTTGTTATTTGTACATTCTTGCTTGTTAGTTGCACGATTACGTAACGACTATCAGGCTTACATACTTAGGATATATACTGGTTCTGCTAATGAGATTTTAATGCAACATTTTGGTTTACTTGAAGATACATTCTGGATTAAAGTACTTTCTGTGAGATACCAGATGACACAGTGGTTAGTTTATGTGACAGCTACACGATTATATCACGACGTTACTAATGAGTGACAATTTACAATGTTGCTTTTGCGGTGTATCTGTTTTATATCTGCACAGTTTTTCTGAATTATTCTGGAAAGTAAAACATGTTTTAGTAGTAACTTTTGTGGTATAGCTACAAGGAGACAGCCTTTTCCGTAGCACAACAATACGTTACAGCACAGTACTTGGTTCATCACAACAATAAGCGTAATAACTAAGATATCTATATGCAAAGTTTTGTGACGGCCTTCGTAGCGACAACACTTCGCTGTAGAAACGGCCTATGAAGTCACCGCCACACTTTTAATAACGGGCCGACCGGTCCGCTGGAACAGTGAACAGAAAGATGAAAACCCAAACACTAGGATTAAATGAAAGTCGGTACTTATCTTTATTAACGACGATACAGAACACAGTGGTGAACATGGTCTACAGAAATCTGTCTAGTTCGAGTCGGAGCGGCTAGGTCAGCGTCGGCTGACGACAAACAACAACTCTGCTGCGATGAACACACAACTGACTAGCAGGTACACAATTCGGTGGCGAGTATACAACTGAGCGGCGAATCCAGAACTGTCCTAGCGCTCGCGACTCCAGCGCTTAAGAAGCCAGAAGCCAGCGGTGGCGCGCGCAGACTTGCGGCGATTTCCTGTATCGCTGGCGCTGCTTATGCGGATGGCGTCCGGACTTTGATGCTGCCAACCTTTTTGGCAGCAGGCTCGGTTGGCATTACTGGCTAGGATATAACTCAAAGCATTTCACTTTTGTTCATCATGAGGTGAGTACATTGACTTCTGCAGAACTTAGCTTTCGGAGGACGATAACTATGACACTTCCACAGAGATTATCTTACAACAAGACGCACAGTTTAGCGCTACAGTACACGTATTTGAGTGATTAATTTTGTACTTAAAACATTTATTTTTAAAGATATTTGAAGCGTTTTCTGTGATACATTTCATTCCATTGCTGTAATCTGTAACACCTGAGGGTATAATTACATTAATCCTCAGGGGGTACACGCCTACATTGTGTATTATGTGTCTGGAAAACACAAGGAGCCCTAGCTAATACGGTATTTGCTTATACAACTTTACACATCGGTACCATGTTTCTCTAACACAGAATTACACAGCTATCTGATTATTTAACTGATTATTTAACTGAGACAAACATTTATTTTACCACATCAGTGACAGATTTTTACATAATTACACCGTTGGATAACTTCACGCATATGAAATTGTATTTTGTCTGTACTTTGTGAACTCCTCATATTTCTTCAGAACCGTTGTGATACTATGAGAGCTTTGAATGACGTATTTGGTATGGGATCATGATTTTTAAAGTACGTTTGAGGTAGATGACTCTATTGAAATGAGCAGAGAATGTTTTTCAGGTTTTGAAATTATTGGAGGAAGCTACGACGATTTTGAGAATTGACTGAGATATTATGATATTATTACGACGACGATATGTATTATGCTGTTGAGGTATGTTTATGATCAATAAGATGATGATACCGTATATGAGGAATTTGATTATGGTAGATATTTCTCTTGATGAAATATTGAAGAAGTGTCGACGAATATGTATAATGAGGTAAAGAATAATGAGTAGTGGTTACGGACTCTGATTTGTGGAAAAGGATGTTGGAAACCAAGAATCGTACTTTAAGAGTTATGAAATGTATCTAAATGCATGAATGTATTACAGTGCCAATGAAAATTTTTTGGACACTGTTATATCAATAGGATTTTGTTTCTACAGATTTGTAACGCAAATTCTTGACCTGTGAAATTTTTTATATAAGACTGCCACTGTAGCAGAAACTGCTGTCATAAATATTTCAGTAAGAAAGGTAAGTGACCTTGAATGCGTTTTGGGCGCCCAGCTGAGAGGTGGTCTTCTGACAAAAGAAAGCCATTAGATGGAGAGAAAAAAAAGGCCATTATCCTCGCTATTGACATTCCTTTGTAGAAAGGATCGCAAATACGACATGCTCATTACTTGGAAAGATGCTTACATCTGCACACCTGATTATGACAAGCGTCTTTCTACGAGAGTTGAGAGAATTTCTACTAACTTATGAAATGTCACATGACTATTGAATGATATTTTTAAGCTTTGGTTTGCGTAGTTGCTTATTTCATTTGATATATGGTTTCCAGCTGTGTTGCAGCATTGGTTTTATAAAATAAAATTAAATGCATCTGCTAATGTGAACACTTTCTGTCAACAGATCTATTAAATAATTACTTTATGATCCACATTCTTCGAAAAAGGAGCTATTGGAATGGAAAGAACAATAAGAAGAGACTAATAACAGTAACTGCATATATAATTTTCTTTTCAGGTACTTGGTAATTTTTTGTAGAATTAGTTTTGTGGTGCACCACTTTAATTACATAGACATTACGATGTAAATATACATTTCCCTTGTCTGCATTGTTGTCTTTAGTGTAATATTTTTTCTGCTTGAGCTTTGTAATGTTTAGGTATAAGTTATTGCATTTGTTGCTGCTGTTTGCCAGGCATTGTGCTACTAAATTTCACTTTGTATTACTCTGTTAAGCTAGTGTTACTACTGATTTATTTTTCTGGTTGCTGCACATTGGCTCATACTAGTTGTAATGTTGCATTGCTTGGTAATTTAGATTTACTGTAGCTTGCTTTGCCAATTTCCATTTTTTTGTCATTGCTGTTTGTGTTAATTGTTCTGTGCTGCTGCATTGCCTCGTCCCTTAGTTTAGACTATATAAGAGAATGAGTTGCGATGAATTGGAAGAAATGCATTGAGAAGTCATACGAAAAAAAGTACAGAAAGCAGGTATAGGTAGGACTTTTTGGAAATAATGAAGAACGAAGGGAGATCTCCGAGAAGTAAAGAAAGTTTTGTTTGCAAAATACTGCAGTAAAAGAAACCCTGTCTTTTCCTTGTGTTATCCCACTATGTGTTTGTGTTCCCTTGTGTATTTGTGTTTTTCCTGTCTTTATGTGTTTAGCTGATGTTGTTATGTTGTAGAATTTTTCTAATACTATGTTATTTACTTTGTAAAGATGTTTAAACATTATTTGTTCTGTTTTGTTTTAATGCTCATGTATGAAGTTGATGTTTCGAAAGTTATTCTGATCTTTTATGTATGTACTCATGTCATAATTCCTGTAACACTGATGTATATGTTATTTCGATTCTTTTGTAAAGCCTGTACTACAAATGTTATCTCTATTGTTATGTTCTTTAATGATGTATTTTGTACCTTTGTAATTGTATTCTTATGTTATAAAATTGTAATTGACACCAGTTCATCATATTATTAACTTGTAAGTTCCATTTCACTGCACACGTTTCTGTTGGTCATAGTATATGGACAATATGTGAGAAGTAGGGACTGTTAGTGTTTGCACGTGTGTTCATAATTCAGCAAAGGACTGGATAACAGCATTGCTGGTTCTAAGGACAATTCCAAAAACTTTGTGATTGTACAAGTGGTGATTATGGACTTGCTATATTATCCGCAAGACTCTTCAATGGTGATTGTGCACCTGTACAGTCAGAACACATGGCTGCTGGCAATCTCTACAAGGACTACAGTGGGTCTGCACCTCTGGTGGCCCACCAATACCACAATATCTACAAGGACTGCAGTGGGTCTACACCTCTGGTGGCCCACCAATACCATAATCTATACCAGGACTACAATGGGTCTGCTCTGTGATGACCTACCTACCAATATTCGTCAAAACTTCGACTGACTCTGCTGTGGGTTTGCTCTGTTGTGGCCCATTACCTGTCAGCATGTCAAGAGTCAGCACTGTCTTTCCGTTAGAAGGACCACACTACTTCTTCAAGGCTGCATGGAAATCCACTACTTCCGTGTGCATTTTCTTATACTGCTGAGACTTTGAGAAAAACACTGCAATTTTACTGTGATGAATGATCAGGACTGTCTTTATGGACTGTGAGAAAATTTTAGCTTTTTACCAACATTGTATCAATAAGTGTGTGCATTTGATTTCTTTGTTATTGTAATTATGAAAAATTTTATCTAATCATTATTGGTCACTGCCCAAAACAATTTGTAAAATGTTTTGTGGGGAGCATGGGGGCTATGTAAGTAGGCTGTTTAGGTTTTTATATTTGTAACGCCACGTAGCGCTCTGTATGAAAATCACTGGCTGTGCTGTGTGCAGTCTGTGACTGGTTTGTATTGTTGTTGGCCATTGTAGTGTTGGGCAGCTGGATGTGAACAGCGCGTAGCGTTGCGCAGTTGGAGGTGAGCCGCCAGCAGTGGTGGATGTGGGGGAGAAATGGCGGAGTTTTGAAATTTTATGACTGGATGTCATGAACTGCTATATATATTATGACTTTTGATGACTATTAAGATAAATAAATTGTTTGTTCTCTATTAAAATCTTTCATTTGCTAACTATGCCTATCAGTAGTTAGTGCCTTCCGTAGTTTGAATCTTTTATTTAGCTGGCAGTAGTGGCGCTCGCTGTATTGCAGTAGTTCGAGTAACGAAGATTTTCATGAGGTAAGTTATTCATGAAAGTTATAGGTTAATGTTAGTCAGGGCCAATCGTTTGTAGGGATTTTTCAAAGTCAGATTGCGTTGCGCTAAAAAAAAATATATTGTGTGTCAGTTTAAGCACAGTCACGTATAATTGTTCAAAGGGGACGTTTCACAGTAAATAAAAAAGAAACAAAGTAGAGCTGTACACGTCGTAACGAGTTTGCTTAGTCAGTGTATGAGTGTCACAACAGTTTAATAACCTGCAGTGTGACAGCTATAAGAAATCATTTACGCACAGAGGAGAGCCTTATTTATAAAATTCAAATATGACTTACGATATATATTACTTTCTCCAACACTGATATTGCTTTAGACCACTACAAAAGGAAAAATTAGTACTTATTGACGGATGCCGATAATTTTCATCTCACATACCAACCGCGAAAAGAATAGATAGGAGAGTACAATAAGTACAGTCAACAATGCAAACTAGGATGACTTCCGAAGTATACATGCAAATTTCAAGTGCATTACATAATACGGGAAGGGACACGGCGACTGGGATTATCTGTATCGCAGAATTTGCACCACGTTTGCAGCGTTAACGTGGTCAGTATATTATCCTTCCTGAAGGCACCTGTCTTCGACAGTTCCTGGAAGGACCTCGCTCTTGTCACCTTCGAGCGGTCAGCTCCAATAGATGAAAGTGATTTATGATCGCTGGTTCTTCGTGCTACCAGAGGCAGCTTAATAAAATAAAAAAAGTATGAACAGCTGCGCAAATCAACTCAAATGCCTGAGGAAGGCAAGAACATACCACTTCCAATAGAAATAAAAATAGTTAAGTACTGCATTATTGAAACAAACCACTGGGCTGATAGCTGATTTACAGTTCCTATTCCCCAATACCACCTCAATGCTTTCTGTATAATCACTATTCTCCCATTTCCCCCTAACTCTAAACTCCACTCAGGTATCCATCCACTCATTCCACTCACATCCATCACAGTGAAGGGGGAACAAGTGAAACTGCTGTAATAGTTCTGTGGAGACAATTTTTTTGGATTTTTACAAAAGTGAAGTGAAGGGCAAGAAACGCCAACGTAGCAAAAGGTGAAAGTGCAACCAAGTATTTTCGGATTCCACCTGCATTAATAACAAGACAACAAACTATAGACTTCAGAGCATGTTAGCCAGAGAGAAAAAAACACATCAAGCAAGTTCTGTGCCAAATCTATAACGAAAAGTTATATTTACACTATAAATACTAGGATGAAGAAACATATTATGTGCACTATGTTTACAAAATTACCACTAAAGACGATCTGTAAATAAAAGCGAAACGCGTTTTGTGAAAAATACTTAAACTGCAGTAAGATTAATACACAAAATTTTATTCTCCGCAAAATTATGTATTCTGACTGGACTGCTGTTAAATGAATTTATTGATTTATAAATAGTCAGCTTCAACACAGTCCAGGCGGAAAATGTCACTTAAAAGCGATAGCAAAACAGGCTAATTTCTGAAACACAATGCTAAATAATCATCCACAATTTCACATCCGCTGTTTCGTAATGACAGTCTCCAGACTTCACTACCTACAGTAATATACATCTATACTGCTTTAGCATGTATCCTGATTTCATCGACCCACTTTTCTGTCTCAGTCATTGTTCGTTTCTTATCTGGTACTAGGTTGCGTTCCAAAAATGAACAGCGTACAAAAAGAAATGATGACACTTTCTTTAGGACCTGACCATCATTTTGTAGGACAATGCTCAAACACGTACTGTGCAAGCTGTTACTGATTTGTTTCACTGATGGGGCTGCTAACTGCTGTACCACCTACTGCACTCCCCTGACTTAAGCCTACGTAAGTTCAACTCGATTTCTAAACTGAAGGAAACACTTCACGTCATTCGTTTTAGAACTGCTACAAATTCGTTGGGCAATAGACCAAGCCGCACTGGCACTGCTAAGAGTATCTTACGACTTCCATATCGCTGACAACGGGTTATACATAATGCTGGTGACTACTTTGAAGATCAGTAAAACTTGAAACACGTGTCTATTTTGCACGAGCTATACATAAATAGTTGCCACTATTAATGTTCCAACCCTCGTACTTGGTGTGCACGGAATTCGAGAGATGGCTGTGGATTTCCATCACTCCCCTGATCTGCAGTCTTCCTTTTACTGACCTATTTGCGACTTGCGGGGTACTCCAGTAATTCTCTCAGTGGGTTAGCATATGTGCAGTATTATGAGACAAAATGGTGGAAATTATCCTAACAACTGGATGCGTCTTCATTTGTTTGCCATGACAGTAAAATTGAGTTATTGAGTACAGAAGGGGACATGAGAGGCATGTGAATGTGTAAAATAATATATACTGTTCTAGGTATTGCTGAGGAAATAGTAAGCCATGCCAAAGTGTGAATGCTTATGAGAAGTCACACCTACAGGTGTTTGGTCCACCTTCAAGGATTGTAGTCGGATGGTTGTGCCGTTGTTTGATAGATTCTTTGTGGCTGCAAGATTACTCCTTCGTGATATGTCTTCTTTCGCATGTCCTTTGCACTTTAAGTTTTAATGACGTGATAATTTATGATAAAACTGTAGCATAATGCTACTAGTAAATTATTTCTTCTGTTATCTTGTACAGCAGATATTGTTTAGTTGGTAACGCTTTTTACACTGTAAAATTGTGCTGAGTGACCATGAAAAGAGGACGATAATGATGAGAATGTACACGTGGATAAAAGGCATGGCAGGCCTATTACGTTTTTAATGATGCTGAAGGGTATGGAGTGTATAGGTATTTTTTGTGAGCTAAAAGGAAGGAGTAAATTCGTAATTTTGACATCCAGGAGGCTACGCAGATGGCTACTGGAAACATATTTAATTTAAGGATACAATGATGTATGGTGAATTAGTTAAGTACTTGCGGGAGAACGGTTAGGAATACTAGCTTTTGCTAATTTGATTTATTAAGATTCACTTTGTGCGTATGAAAGACGTAGCTCAGTAGCAATGGAACTATGTAGCAATGGACCTATGTGATACAAAAGTAAAGAACTTCAAAGCTGAGAAATATTGCGAAACAAGAACTTCAAAAGCAAGACCAGTACCGTAGTGTAACTGATGTTTTATGGGTATTATAGAGGGTAGATAAAAAACCGATTTAGTTTAACAAAAACCTGGCCTAACGAGTTTGCTTTCATCGGTCAGGTGGCTCTGAAGTAAATGGGTCATATTTTTCTTTGTTTTACAAAACATATCTAATAGACGTTGCCTTTTTGATGACTTGCCAAATCTCAGTTAAGCACTCTGGCATTTTAGAACATTAGTTAATTGACTTTGATTTTGTATAGTATTCTACAAGGGGAGTAGTCATGATTATTATTTATGTGTTGGTAGTGATTAAGAAGCGGTTCCATATTGGCTTTGTATCTGATGTAGTAGAAAGATGATTACTTCAATTAATAAAGTATCCAGCCAATGAGATGTGGAAAGTGCAAAATCCCGCTTGTGTATAAGTGAAATTTAACGAATCTGAATCAGTCATGACTCAGGCTCTACCTTGAGACTAAGTGCTGAATGTAATGTACGCCTGTGATTTACGAATACTGTAAGGTATTTGTCCCCGAGCAAAGATTGGGAAATTGACATAATATTTATGACTGAAAAGATTGAAGGTAATGTTAAACGTAAGATTTAAGTGTACTTTATGGTTTAATACAAAAGACGAATGGAATTATAAAGCATTAATAACAATTATGTGAATATAAACTTTATAACGATGTAGTTTCTGGTACAAATTTAAAACTATACTCTGATTTGGGAAAGCTATTAAATGAGATGGAGTTGAGTAGTAAATCCACATATGTACTGTAAAATGTACTGAAGCGAGATATGACAATGATGGCGACTGTTTGTCTGCAACCAGAACCTAAGATCACAAAGCTCTGAGGAAGCACTGATGAATATGAGACAGTGAAACTTATCTTGAACTGCAATACACTCACTTGATGCATGGAACAGCCGTAAGCTGTTCTTTCCATAACCATCCATGCAATTCTAGCTGAGTGGGGATACAGTGGTTGCCTGGTCTGAAGTTCAGCACTACGATTGGAAAGCTGAGAACTCAACCGTTAGACTCCAGACGAATTCGCCACTTGAAAGTGCCACTGAAACGACTCAAAATATTCCGAACGAAGTTCATAAAAGGCAGTTTGCTCCTTCCTTCCCATTAACAAAACGCATCCACCACTCCTCTCAAAAATTGCAGCTAAAAAGTAACTGTTTCTTTGACAAAATATCTCACCAAGGATCGCGAAACGTCAAAAAGCCAAAGACATGGGTTCCTTCCACTTATTTCTAAAAAAACTTCCTACTAAATATTACGCTCTCTTGACGTCAGTTCTAATAAATAAATCAGAAATCATTCAGTCATCAACTAAACTCAGTTACATGGCCCCCGAAATTATTAAAAACCTGTCCACGAGGTTATTCGGTGACTCTGCTGCAACTTATGTGTTTTAAGTAGACTAGAGCTGTGTTGTCACGTTTTTAGAAAAGCCAGGAGATATCTGCATAAGTGTTTCTTTCAAAAAGCTCCTAGTGCCTACCCCTTCGTGACAATTCCTTCTTCCGGAACGAAGACTTTTATCTCAGCAATACTTCAGACCATGCCACAAGCTAGACAATATCCTCTCCGCTTGGATCTGTCCCTGAAGTAAACAATATCCGTCTTTTGCTATATGTTGCACCTTTCTTTCTAGAATTAAGAACATCTTACTCCATTTCCCTTCACTTCATGCTTTATTCTAGACCAAGGAATCCTGTGAAGGAATCTTGATTTTCATAAAGACTTGCTTCCATTACCAAGCCTTTCGAAAGTGTCCCTCTGGTGCTTTTACCTTGTCTATAGCAAAATTGGTAGCAATCTAATGTGTTCCATAAGGTTTCGTGATTACAGACCGATAAAGTCGTTCAAATGGCTCCAAGCACTATGGAACTTAACATGAGGTCATCATTCCCCTAGACTTAGAACTACTTACACCTAACTAACCTAAGGACATTACACACATCTATGCCCGAGGCAGGATTCGAACCTGCGACCGTAGCTGCAGCGCGGTTTCGGACTAAAGGGCCTAGAACCACTCGGTCACAAGCGGCCGGCGGATAAGGAAAACTTCTTGCCACGGTATCTCCCCTCACAATTATTAAGCCATCTACAACTGGCTGTTCTGCACTGGAGACTGCTAGTTCACACTGCTACCTTTTACCAAAAACTGGTACGAAGACGCATGTGCGAAGGCAGCCATCACCTGAGTGACATTTCTCGAATTACGCACCCTCTTTGAATAATGTTCCATGTATGGCGTGCAGGTACATGCGTAATATGATACTACATGCGCGCTCTCTGTCGGGATGGGCAGTCGCGAAGTTAAAGTTCAGATATCGAAATTATTACAATTAAATGTTGTTAGACGCATTATTGGTCAAAAAATGTTTTCATTCTGAAGAAATTAAAGAAATGGCTGTATCTCATGACTTATCTAGTGGAAAGCCGCCGTCAGGAGTAATAAGATCTTGTACTAAAGGTATTTTCACCGATTCTTTAGCAACTGAATCCCAGAAAGATCTCGTCGAGGCCAAGATTTCCGTGGCAGAATAATCGATGGAATGTCCTCTGCAGGTACAGTGCTCGGCAGTGGCTGATTTACTGGCCTGCGAAACGAGTATGGCAATCATGTTCAACGCATCTTTCACGCACTGATAAATGTAGGCTTTGTAACACTTGAAGGAATGTTGCAGGTCCCAGCCTTCCGCAATTTCAGACCATTCTATGGCGGACCGAGAAAATTACTAGTGTTTGTAGGTGGGCGGAAGATTGTTTTGGCACGATGTTTCCCTAAGATCCTCCCCAAGTTCCGAAACTTCATAGACTCACTTTTACGCTGGGAAGATTTCAAGAATCGGACTGTGATAGGTCATTCATTTCCTTTTCCATGCTTCTGTGTGTTATACTTGTCCGCACCTTTGATGCTTGAAATATACGGACGGAGACTGAATGATTGGAAATAATATCGAAAAGGACAGGAGCGCTGATGGTAACGTGTGACTGAAAGAGCGCTGGAGCGAGAGGCGCGGCCCGCAGGGCAGGTGGCGCTCTAGTTGCGGCGCATGTCCTCATTACGGCGGACAGGGCCCGCCGAGGCGAAATTGCGGGGCCGTTGGCAGCCAGATTAAGGTCGACTGCAGCGCGAAGAAGCGCCGCGATTAAACCGAATGAACTGCACTCATTTCCATCTCATGCAAGTCAAGGGCACGTTAGAGGCGGCAGCCGAGTGCGCCATTACGAGGGCCACCTCGGAGAGTTGATTTCCCTCCGGGCAGCTCCCGCCGCGGCCGTCGCCTCTAAATATTAGGGGCTGCACCGCCTTTTAATAGGGCTTGTAACTATAACGGCCAGACCGCCTCACTAGCCTTCGGAAGTCGCTCCTAGCTTCAGATTCGGTTCACTGCCTCCACCTCCACCGCCTTTGTACTTGCGTTTGCCACCACAAGCTACACAGCATCAGTTGTGTCCCAGTCAGCGTTGGGTGAGGATGCAATTGGAGGGTGTGGGACGTCATGGGAATCATGTCCGCCATGAGCACCTCACCCTGTCAAAGAACATTTCACTATGAACGTTTATACTTTTTTTTATACGATAGCACCCAGTTTTCGCTAACTTTCAGAGAATAAAATAAGTGTGTTTCAAAATGATTGTCGGCGTTTTAAATCTTTGTAGTATTTATTACATGCATCTGCTGTGGTATCAGCCGTTATCCGGTCGGCCGCACTTCCAAATCCGCGCGCCGCCAGTTACGCCTTCACGCTGCTTCGAATGATTACGCCGCTGCCATTGAGATGATACAGCTGCTACAAGTCTTCCCTAAATTGAATGTTTTGTGCCATATCCCGGCAGAAAGTTTATGGACCGTTCCTTTCCCCGGTGAAGCAATTGTAAATGCTGTTTCCTATCTTCATTCCCTAAAGTTACGGCTCTTTCCTTAGTTGGAAAAATGTTGAACCACTTAACGTTATTTGACAGCAAAATAATGTGTCGCCTAACTGACATAACTTAATACACGATTGGTTAAACGACGTTGTACATGACCACTTGTTAGGCCACAAGGGGTCGTATGATTGAGCTTGTTCCGCATGGTCTACATGTTAACCTGTTCTGACGTCATGAGATGTTTACCTTTGAGGGTTCACAAAGTATCATGTGTATGTGCCTCCGCTACCAGCTGGTCTACCTGACTTACGAAACAAGATTGAAGTAGAAAGACAAAGGTCCCGAGTTCGAGTGTCGATCCGGCACACACTTTTAATCTGTCAGGAAGTTTCATATCAGCGTACACACCGCTGCAGAGTGAAAATCTCATTCTGGAAATAGCCCCCAGGCTGTGGCAAAGCCATGTCTCCGCAATATCCTTTCTTCCAGGAGTGCTAGTTCTGCAAAGGTTCGCAGGAGAGATTCTGTAAAGTTTGAAAGGTAGGAGACGAGGTACTGGCAGAAGTATAACTGTGAGTCGGGCTTGGGTAGCTCAGTTGCTAGAGCACTTGCCCGCGAAAGGCAAAGGTCCCGAGTTCGAGTCTCGGTCCGGAACACAGTTTTAATCTGCCAGGAAGTTTCAAAGTTGAAGTAGTTGCTGCAACAATCACTCCAACAGGGAAATGCTCGCCTATCGACTCGGTGTGTACTGTACGGCAAATGGGGCTCACACTGAACACAACTAAGTAAACCAGTATGAGTTGCTCTTGTAAGTTGAATGTGATAAATGCTTCTTTTTCTTCTTCCTGCAGATTATTTATGGCTGGCGCCGATTCTCCGCCCCCTGTCACCGTCGGCTTCTGACTTCCCTCAACTTTCATTGATATCCTGTCTTCATTCGTCCTGCACACATGGCTAAACAACATCAGCTGTTTTTGTTGAATGTCGTCACAGATATCTCTATCTGTTATAATCCTTTATCGGATTACGTCATTCCTTATTCTATCCATCCTAGCCATCCTAGCACAGCCTGAGCTCCGTACTAATAATCCATCTCAGTTGCAAGTAGTTTTTCTTTTTCTTTTGATAACGTCCCACATTTCTACTCCATAAATAACTAAATTCTGGACTACAGTCTTATTCATTCTCTCCTTTGTTGCTGTTCTCATCCTTTTGTTCCAAAGACCAGAGTTCCTTGCCCTTGTTACAGCTTGTCCTTTATTAATCCTATTAGTGATTTCATCATTGGTTGTGACTTGTTTATTAAATAATACCTCAAGAAATTTTGCTTTTTCCGCACCTGCTATTACTTCTCCAGCTACCTTCAAATTATTTACCTTTTCGGTTCCAATAGCCAAGTATTCACACTTCTTCATGCTCATCCTCAGGCCGGCCTTAACTGTATTCCTCGTTAAGCTTTCTTATGATAGAGCTCAGATCGTCTTCATCTTCTACTAGTACAGTCTCGTCATCCGCAAAATACATGCTAAATATCTTAGTGTTCTCCAACGTCATTCCCATAATCTGGCATTTTCAATCCCACTTCTGAAGGATTATTCCTTGGTACAGCATGAAGGGGGTAAGTGACAACCCACAACCCTGCCGTAGAGCCTTATTCTTCTCGAAATCTTCTGTGCAACTATTCTCTGTATTTACTCTCACTGTGTTATTTTCAGGTACTTTCATAACAGTCTTTGCTGTTAACAGCTCTGTCTTTTTTACCTTTTCCCACTACGTGTTGGTCGGTACGTTATTTTAGGCTTGCTCCAAGTCAATCAGTGCAATATGCGTCTCTAGTCCAATCTTTGTGAGCTTTTCATATATTAGTTTCATTGTGAAGAACCTGTCCATTACGGATCTTCCTGTTCGAAATACTGCTTGCTTTTATTTCTGCTTGACTTGTTTCATTCTCTACGAGATCTGTCAGTACCTTCGAGTACAGCCCTCCAACGAAATGGATCACTGCCAGTGGCCTATATTATTTGGATCATTACGTGATCCTTTCTTTTGCACCATTCTTATGTAACATGTTTTCCAATACGATGGAACATCATCTCTAGTTAATATACTTTCCAGCATCTTCTTAGCATCTCCAACAATCTCGATTGAGCAAAATTCTCCAGCTGTAGATATATTAATCCGTATCCTGATGCCTTTTTCATGTTACAGCACCTGAGAGCCTCTTGAAGAACTTTTATATCTAAAAACCGTAACTCCTCCTCTTGCATCCTCACCTCCCATCTATGTCCAAATTCAGGCCGATTTTCGTGGAATAAATCCTTAAAATTAACTGTCCATTGACCATGATGATGTAACTTAAAACAGGTGCTACAAAGTTTTAACATTCCACTATTTATTGTGCTACACCCGGTACTATAAAAACTAAGAGTAACGAAAACGGCAAAACATTCCAGAATTTTTTTGGTCCAGCATGTTGAATAAATCCACTACCGCAGTTCGTTACGTCTTTGTTAAGTAGCCTTATGAGCATCCTTTTATCTGTGTATGTGCCAAAAGTACATGTAGACAAATTGGTTTGTGTAATTTATATCGGAGCAATGGTGTGTCTGATAGTTTTGAATGATGTTCTAAAATCGGTCAATAATATTGACAAAGAGGGGTAAAAGACATAATGAAGTTCTTGAATGTCTTCATGATACATAGTAACGTTTGTTGACCATCGTCCGGCAAAGATCGTAGTAAATACTACTGGAATATTAAATAAACGTGTCACATCGCTTAGGTTTATCACCAATAAACGATAATGAGAAGTGGACAAATAATGCTTTTCCATCTCGCCTGTTGGGGTCTGTGGTACTAGCTGCTGGTGGAGGAATAATGGATCATGATGAAGCAAGGATAAAACCAATGAAAAGTGACGTGTGTCAATAAATTCGTGCTCACAAAAAATGTAACTAAGTAATCAGCGTGTCGCGATGCTATGTGGAGGACGCGGGTTCGATTGTCAGTATTGCTGGGGATTTCTTTATGCCAGCTGTGGAGATACTTCAATGACAAGTCTCCAATGTCTGGAGAGCTGAAAACGGTCGAGAGAGTGTTGTGACACCACGCCCCTCTGTGCCGCAACCGAATGACACTCTTGGTGGAGGATGACACGGCGGTCGATCGGTCCCGATTGTCATGTCTTTGCCAGAACGAGGAGCTGTGCTTATTTTATGTAGAACATCATGATTCAGGGTATTCGCTACTGCATCAGTTGATTGGAAATAAATTAGAGGACCAGATGCAATTTTATTCCTGTAACATCAAACCGGTTTCACCCACATTTCTCTTTTCTTTTTCTTTCCTTTTTTTCTTTTTCAAGTGGTTATCTGCATAATGTTACACTCCAGTGTTAAACATCAAACTGCAAATAAAATAATTTATATGCAAATAGAAAAAAAGAATTATATCGTCAAGACAAGACAGCATAGTCTGAATGACACAATGTAAAACAAACAGCGTTGTTTTCATAACTCGTTCGAAGTTGGGCGAGGTATTATAAGTAGCGTGTGAACTACACGAGTCTAGCGTAGTGGAGGCATCCAGATGTGGACTGATGAAACATTTCAAGAAACATTGCTCAAAAATTACAAGATGCACGAAAGATTGGAATCATATCAGCAGCAACTTTTACAGTTAATCGAATGGTAGAAAGATTTATCCATCTCAATGAAGAACAAATTTTGGAATCGAGGTTGTTGCTTCAAGAAGTGGTGAAAGATGCTTGTAAAGCAGCCAAAAAATTCACCCACAGTATTCCGTCTTGTCACACTGTCACAGGGAAAGTTATATACGAATTTTTAACAAAAGATTGGACGTTCTATTGCGTAAATATAACCACCAGGACGGGACGTACGCACTGCAAAATGTGGCAGTAAATGTACAGGCATGTGAATTGCGATAACTTTACTTTAAGTGGCAGTCACTAGGACGTTAACTAACTTCCTATTTCTTGGCTAATTAAGCTACGTTGGTAGTTATGTAAACGCGAAAACATTTTTTAATAGGGCCTGCGGTTATCAGCTATCTCCCTGACAGAAACGGAGTGGATGTCTTATACAACAGTCTTAGGTCTAGATCAGGTACCACTTACCACGAAACCACCTGCTTGGAAGTTTTACCCAGTATTATGAAAAGAAAGTGCCATGTTTTCAGTGACGGGCTTACAAAAAATCACCACTTTATTGGCTTTATGTTTCTTGTAGGAATCAGGAACCTATCGAGACCTGTAGTTCATTGTTCGGTTTACGCACTAGGACATCACAAGCACATGTAGTCCCGTTTACTTGTTCATAAATGAGAATTTTACGGTTGTGTTCATAGCGCTTCTATATCCGCTTGGAAGGAAAATGGCCGCCACCATCGAGATGCCTGTACTTAGGGCTTTAGATTTACTTCCTTTTCCACAGGTATCTGAAAAGATGTCCTCTGCCAAGCGGAGAACTATGAAGTTCAACATAAGAGGTATGACATATTACGAACAACCACAATATGCTGTTAAACTGTTGGCTACTTATTTAAAGCGCAATTTCAGTAGCACTTCATATTTTAGAACATTTTATAAGAAATGAAATGTGTAGTCGACAGTAACCTGCTGTTAGGCTGTACTTATTTAGTATGGAGCTTCGGTAGGAGTTCATTTCTTAGCACATTTTACAATCGAGAGCATAGGTTTTGCAACCGTATAACAATGAATGTAGCTGTATTGTACAAAAATGTAGGTGTTTATTGTAGCAAGATGGTGGAATACAAACATAAGTAAACAGCTGTGGCTTATGGTGATGTTTAGCATTTCATTTGGCAAAATAAAGCAGTGAAGTTTCTGGAGGTAAGGCATTCGAAGAAAACTGTGAGTGGTTCCACGTAAGATACCACCAACAAAAACATTATCAGCAGTCTTCTGATAGCGTCAGCAATGCGAAACGCACTGAACGACCAACCAAATCTGATGAGGAAATCTAAAGCATCGAGAAAGTCAATGATATGAGCCCACACACTTCCGTTCACCGGGTACGCCATGAATGCAGCGTTTTCTCGACCTAATATTAAGCATTCTCTTCGTCTTAATAATGTAACGTGCAGTGGAGAAATATTACACTACCCGTTTGGAAATGTGTGACCTTCAAGAGGAAATACAAGATCTTGACAGGAGCCGACTCCATTGGGCCTGAGGGGACCCAAGCCCCATAAAATATTAGTTTGGGGGAAGGAGCCCCCCAATAATTCACAAAAATTATTAATTATACTATTTTTTGTAAAACCACAAAACTATGTTGGAGTTTTTATTTTCCTTGTTTGATGATAGTTACCTTTTAAAATACATTCAGTAATGAGTTAAAACAAATAATTATTATGGTAGTAAGCAGGTTAACTGAAAACGAGGGATGTGACTCATGACAGTGTTACGGTGATGCGGACACACTTATAATTTGTCCCGGTGTGCGAACCTTCGGGTAAAGTCTGGCGCTGGTGGGCCAACGCTGCAGCCGCGGCGACATCAAAAGGACTGGAGCAGAAGAGCCTGGAACACTCCGCCTTATGTCACCTTGACGCTTCGAGACATTACGACGCCGCGACTATATAAAGCACACCCTGCTGTCGCAGTCATTTAGTGTGGATAGCTTCGTTCATTGCATGCTGCAGACGTGTTTAGTGATCCAACTTTAGTGTCTAGTGGACTATTTTATATGACTATATTTTATTCATTTAATTTAGTCTCTCAGTGTATAGTGAATTAAGTTTGCAATGGATAAATCTGTTACCAAGAAGGCGTGCTTGGAAGTTGATGATGTTGAAAGTCAACCTCCAACAATTATTGCGTCGTCAATTGTTTCATCGTCCTCTGACGAGGACAGTTCACAGACGAAACCTGGACAATTCGGTAAGCGAGGATCATTTCAGAAGTCTTGGCTGATCGAATATACGTGGCTAGAATATGAAGCATCTACCGAAAAAGTTTTTTGCAAAACCTGCAAAGAGGCAGACGCTAAAAATCTATTACAATTTTCTTCAAAAAAAAAAAAAAAAGATACATTTACTTCCATAGGGTTTTCTGGCTTGAACAGGGCTTTGGAAAAATTCCGTCTTCATGAATATATGTTTACGCATAAAGAAGGTGTTCTGAAACTAAATTCTATCACTAACCGAAGTGTGGCCTCCCAATTGAATGAACAGTTAGATAGTGATATGAAGAAAGGCCGTTTAGCTCTTGAGACAATTTTTACCACCATTAAATTTCCATGCCGACAAGGACTAGCAATTGGAGGGCACGAAGATGTAAACTCATTTTTTTTTCAACTTTGGAAATCTGAAAGAATGACATACCTGAGTTAAAAGATTGGTTAGGGTGCTCGGGGTATAAGTGGACGTGCCATGATATTCAAAACGAGACCATTGATATACTAGGAAAGTCTGTGTTGAGAAATATATTGGCTTCAATTAAGAAGACTGAACATTTTTCTGTTATGCTTGACGATACAACTGATTCTTCGATTCACGAACAAGAGTCATTTTTTATTCGTACTTTCGATGATTCCTTAATCATCAACGAAGACTTTATTGGCTTATACGAGACCCCTAACACTGAATCACAAACTCTGCTTATTATTTTAAAATATGTGTTTTGCTCGTCTTGATTTGTCAATGGTTAATTTAAGAGGACAGTGCTATGATAGTGCCTTGAATATGAGAGGTAAGTTCAAAGGACTAAAAAAGTTAGTTTTCAACATACAACGAAAAGCACGTTATGTGCACTGCAGTGCTCACAGTTTAGACCTAGCGGATATAGACTGTCTCCGTCATCTTACGTCTATGAGGGATATTATGGCTTTAGCGAAGGACTTAATGAACACAGTAGGGGATTCCAACAAAAGGATGGGACTTTTCAGAAGCATACGCTATGAAAACGCCAAAGACCAGGCTGGTCTACGACCCCTTTGCCCGACTCGATGGACTATGCGAGCTTCTAATGTCTTGAGAATATTTAAAAACTTTGAAGAACTTCTGGTTTTTTGAAACATTTTCTGCAGATGACAAAACAGAGGCAGGTTACAAATGCGCAGCCTACCTTGAGTTAATGTTAAAATTCAAGACTTATTTCTTTTTACGTCGTTATTGCCATGCAATAAACCCAGTAGAGGATGACAATGAAAAAAATTCTGTTCCCTCATCTAAGTCTTGCTGATCTGGAACAAATATGTGAGGGCCTGATTTGTATATTGAATGGAAGGCGTGATACTTTTGGACGCTTTTCAGAATTGTGTTTAATAGAAAAACCTTCAAAAGTTCATGATCCTTCGCTTCCCCGGAATCGAAGTGTACCAAAGAAGTATGAAAACAAAGAAGCTAGCTCACCACACACTTTCAAAACCCCAAAACGGTGCAATATTGCATTACTGAGCAGTTTGCTTCAACTAGACTTACACAGGTCATTCCAGTTGAACAAGAGTGCTTTCTTTGAGTAAACAGAGGTGAAACAAATTTAGAAAAATCAACTGAGTTTTTCAAAAGTGACCTAGACATTGACAGGATTCGCTTACACTTGAAAATGTTAGCCGATATCACTAATAAAAAACCAACTGGTCTTAAAAAACATGCGTGATGTAAGAAAGTACATTACACAAGAGTCTGCAGCTGGAGAAATGTTATGTGAAGTAGTGAAATGCATTAAGCTTCTCCAAGCAGTTCCAATCACGACAGCAACACAGAACGGTCATTTAGCGCCCTTAGACGTCTGAAGTCACATCTCCAATGAACAATGGGACAGAAGCGATTGAACAACTTGGCTGTTCTTCATGCTCACCGAATTGTTTTGGATGAATTGGATACTCGACCAGTCATCAACGACTTCACATTCAGTAATCCAGTCAGACGGTCGACATTTGCACCTTTCTAAAGACACTCTAGCCCTAATAATGGGATTTAGAGCAATATTAAAAATCTTTGTAAATTTGAGAATTAAATACATACATAATGTTAAATTTTCAGTTTCGAAATATTAGTATTAGTTTAGTACTGTATTACAATAGTACCAAACTACTGTATTAGTTATTTTCAAATTCTTAAATACTTTTAGGGTGTAAGACCCAATTAAAACCCACTGTTAACATACTTTTTGACTCAAAGTATTAGGCATACTGTATTAACTTTATTAACTGTATTAAAGAATTAACTTTGAGATGTTGTTTTTATTTACATTTAAGTGTCAGGAAGTCGTTTCTGAAAGAATTTGTATTGAGTGTAGCCATGTATGGAAGTGAAACATGGACGATAAATAGTTTGGACAAGAAGAGAATAGAAGCTTTCGAAATGTGGTGCTACAGAAGAATGTTGAAGATTAGATGGGTAGATCACATAACTAATGATGAAGTATTGAATAGAATTGGGGAGAAGAGGAGTTTGTGGCACAAATTGACAAAAAGAAGGGACCGGTTAGTAGGACATGTTATGAGGCATCAAGGGATCACAAATTTAGCATTGGAGGGCAGCGTGGTGGGTAAAAATCGTAGAGGGAGACCAAGAGATGAATACACTAAGCAGATTCAGAAGGATGTAGGTTGCAGTAAGTACTAGGAGATGAAGCAGCTTACACAGGATAGGGTGGCATGGAAAGCTGCATCAAACCAGTCTCAGGACTGAAGACCACAACAACAACCCTGAGCCTTATTGAAAGTAAGCTTCAATTAGCTACATCACTTATTAATCAAATTACTGTTACTGTGCGACAGCAATATTTTATGTTTTATTCTTTTAATGATAGTTTAGGATTTATTTAAATATAATTTCAATCTTTTCAGAGCTATATATTCACTGCTCTGTAATATTCTATAAGCATGACAGTGCAAATTAAATTAGATTTTTACGAAAATACGCTGTGTGTTATATGTTTTGATTCTTTTCTCAAAGCCAAAAAGTGTGTCACGCTTGTCGAGATTCTCGGTGTCTCGAGTTATCGACAGTCCAGTTTTCGGGGTCCTAATGTTGATGAGATGACTCTAAAAACTTTAAAACTCACTATTTTCATCTAAAATTTAGAAAATTTCACGGTGCAAGACTTCTAGTATGCCCCCAGCCAGTACTTTTTGTAAGTCAGCGCCCCTGAAGACGTAGGTTATTAACAAAACTAATGGTAACAGAGAATGCGCATAATACTGAGTGGTTGTAGGAAAGTTCTGTTGGGCAGTTATGTCGGCTACCTGTTTCTTCGTTTCTCTAAATACAGAGTTACGAAATACTGTGTGAGATGGACGTTAGTCGAATAACACTGTTTTAGGTCACATACAATGAGATGCGTGGGAGTTGACGGTAGTGACCCGAGCTAAAGAGTGCAGTCTTTTATAAACCTCTGCATGCGTTATCCTTTGTGTTGATAGAGCTGCTACGGACCTTGTGCCTAATTTTTCGGTGAACTAAAGCTGTTATAGTATGAGTCTCTACGCGAACTTGGCGTGTGTAATATTGGGAACCAATTATTTTCTTCGGTTTGCACTACTGCTGTGATTAAAACCGTTAGAGAATGTTGTTCAATGATGTTAGACGCCTGCTTGTCAATTATTAAAGTTACGGCTCTACAGTGTATTGGCAATCGTCGGACTAATATGTCCTCTTGCAAGTGCAAAACCACATGGTAGTTGCGCCATTGTTATGGTATACACACAGCAGGAAAGTAAAACAAACAGGTTTTTCTGGTTACGAGTTCAAACTTGAGCAGAGTAAAGCAAAGTAAAGGAAATCTCGAGAGCGAGGCTCAATAGCTGCATCTCTCCCGCAGATCGTTGCCTTGTGGACATTGGAGTATCATGTCGGGTTGTTTCTACAATCCGGCAGCAAACCCGAGAAGAATACTAAAGAAGTCAAAGCTATGCTTGAGTGCGCCTGGGTCATTAAAAAACATAGGACCTGTATTACTTCGTAGCCAATCTAGCTCTCCAATGAATGAAATAACGGTCTGAATTGTGTAACGTTTTTCTAATAAATTTTTATATCGATAATATAGTAAAAATTTGATTTGGATGATTTAATAATGTTGAAAGTTTTCTAAATAAATAAAAATAGGACTGAAGTACTGTTTCTGATTGTAAGATCTGAGCTGTAATAATGAATGAACTGTCGCATTGAAACTTATATCGTAATGAAAACGCAAAGCTGCATTGTAATAATAATTAATCGTCGTAACGTAAAGGGAAGTCTTTCATACTGTAAAATCTAACAATATGACTGCAAGAACTTTGAACAGTATAAGCTATCTGAATAATGAACTGCGACATAAAAACTACGATAATTAGTTTTGCAAAACTGATCGCAGATCCCAGACCTAACACTTATATAGAACAACAAAAATCTAACTGTCTCAGAATGAAAGAAGCTAGCTTTGACTGAATACTTAAAAATATTTAATCCTTACCTCTACGGTTTGCAAAACTGAATAACGCGTTGTTGTACTGCTGTGCCTTGCGCTGCTGTGTTAAAGGTGAAAATTACTATATCTATACAGAGACATCCATGGGGTGCAATGAGTTCTCTGTTAGTTGCAAATCCAAGTATTTTCGGAACTCACTTGCTTCCTTTTCTAGTACTGAAAAAACCATTATCAATTAAATATTGTAAGAGAAAAGTAGAGGAAAAGGGCGCTGCTATAAGAACAGAGTGACTGCAAAATTATCTTATAATTCCTCCTTCTCATATCAGTTGCCATAAAAAAATCATATTCATTGAGACTTCACATTTGAAACATAACCTTACAACTGCTTCCTCACTTTAAAACACCTAACCACTATCTGCTACTGCGCGTTCGCGCACACCAAAGATAATAATCTAACTTCTGCGATACAGCTTTACAACTTCGCTGCTAGCTCGCGATCGATTCACATACCAAAATTATACATGAAACCTATCAATATTTTGTAGGTGTCTACTAAAAAAACGATAAGTGAGCGTATTGAAGCAGAGCAGCGTTTAGAGATGACTGATGAAGGCTTACATTATTTGAGTGATTTATTTGGTATGTGTATTTGAAGCTTTAACTGAACTCTGTTCTGACCTGCGTGAAGAAGAGTTTTCCTAGAAGCAGATAACTGAAAACAATTATTCCTTTCATTTACATATGACATCTTTCGACAGCTGTGCAATGTAAATCTCCTGCTGGCTGACATTTAATACCGTGTAAACTGTAATTTGCTTTGATCTCCCTTGACATTTAAAGCGTAAGGCGATCGAAGCATTATTGTTCAGTCCTATAGCATTCTTCGTCGCTGTCTCTGTTGCGGTCATGATGTATTAGAGAAATGTATGTATGATGATGCACTCTATCACATGGCCATTTTTCTCAGAAACTGTCCACTAACGTGTCAGAGGATGATATGCAGATTCTCTTGATTAAGTAGTAATTCAGTTACACTGCTCTGTAACTGCAGACCTGATCGGCATCGGCAGTGGCTGTTTTTATTCCACAGTTTTTCTTCCTTTCTCTCTATAATAGGTTGGAGGCTTCCAAGAGCTGAGACCGAGGCTGGAGAGCGATGGATAAGGCCTTTCTTAAGAGAACATGGCAGAGTTGTAACTAATTCAGGCCTAGAATGAGTTACAGGAGGTGGCCAGAACGACATTCATGGGGACTGCCAACCCTTGAACTACGGGCTGTACCCGAGACCTTTTGTCCGAAAGACACAGCATTCTGCAATCAGGCCATTTATGGACTGATATAAAATTTCTGCACAGGTGTTGCTTCACTTAGCCCTGCGTGGTAAATGCCGTTGAGTCATAAACAAACATTGGTTTATGGTTGGCTGATGAATATCGGGCTGTTATTGGGAAATTTGGATGCTTGTCTAACGATTTATTTGTTGTTAATTTCCACTTTCACTAATGCGGCCTAACTGGCACTTTTTCATTTTTTCAAAATATGACTCAGTTCTGAGTAGAAATGCTGTGAATGTCATGACAATCTTATCCGAATTACTATGTGATATCACTTACAAAATCATAGAACAGATTTTAAAAAATTACCTAGTTGTGATTAACACATCAGATCAAAGAGGGCAGATTAGCAACATTGTTCTCCTACTGCCAGTAAAATTCACAGACAGAATCTGGAGCCTTCGGTGATATTCTAGCACGTAGCTTTGTGACGGCATTCCTTTCCATAATCCCTTCTCCTCCATCTGCTTTCATCAATGCCTTATACATCGTACAAAATATGTAAATTTGTGTATCAAATATTGTACATTTTCTATCGAATGAACGCTATGATCAGAGGAATTGATTTCTTTGCAAACACAGAAGTACAGGGAGATGACGACAGTTGAAGAACAGCTTTACTGGGAGAACAAGTAATAGGGTTTGTTATTGTTCTTGTTTACACGTTGCGTTAGACGCACGAATAGTTCGTGTAGACGATGCTAAGCATTAATTATGGAGTGAGCTGAAAAGTGGTGTGAACAGAGTGTATACTGTCGGAGATCTAGCGCTAAAATTTAAAAAGTAATAGGGGTTCGGTTAGTTTATTGCTACAGATGGTCTGTGTACATTAATACACGTATACGGAGAAAGAATCTACAACGTGGAAAAGTCTTTGTATAACAGTGCTGACCGAGGAACGTTTCATATCCACTGATATTGTGGATGCTTAGCGCGTCTTAGTCTTATTGGTATAGGATCTTATAAGACAGCTCTTGGTGCCTAAGTGCGTTTTCAGTATCCATCGTGTCTGAACATCACGCCATAAAGTGTTCTACATACATAGGACGAGGCAAATCTTACATTTGTCAGGAGAATGAGAACACAAGCTAGCCCTGCTGACACATAATAAATTGTATTAAGAAACTGAGAAGGTATTCTGTTACCACACAATTATGTTGCTCACCGCATCCACGTAAGGAATAATGAGACAAATTAGAAAATAAGTAATTTATTAAGAACGTTCCAAATGCCATATCAGGAAACTGACTGTTCGAAATAACAATAAGAAAACTTTTCAAGTTAATTTCAGCAGAAAAGAAAGCAGTAACTGGCTACTGTTAAAAATACTATATGTTAGCACAAAAGCGCCGTTATCTGTTTCGAAGAAACGGGTTCATCCTGACACGGCTCTTCAAGCATAAATTACGTTTGTGGTTGTTTACATAACTTGTTGCCTGTTTTTCCGACAGCTGATGTAAATAACAACAAATGTAGTATACACGCAATGATTACAGTCAATATTTGAAATAAACGGAGTACACTTCCAATAATTGTATGTTTACAGCTAAACTTATTATTAGAGCAGATTACTGTTTTATTTAAAGTAGTGATTGCCTCATGTCGAATTTGATTTGTGTTGGAACAGAAAGCAATTTTCTTGAAGTTTTCAACAAACTCTAGGTGTTCTACTTCCCAAGTCACTTCTCATTCTGCTCCATTCAGATGCTGTTAATGTATTAAGTACGTGGCATAAGCTGAAGTAGATAAGTAGTGTTTCCTTTGCCTAAATGAAGTTAGAAAGTTGATAAAGCTTGATTTATGGTCAAAGATAGTGAACTTGTTTTCCAGCAATCACAGGATAAGGTACACAGATCAGAAATGAAGTTCAGTTAAATGAGAATGGGGAGATGGCATGTTTCAAGAAGTCACTGAGCTCAGGATAAATTAAATTTTATAATCAGTAGCAGATAGGTATCTTTTTCGATCACCTATTAGCTTCACCAATAACGTCAACGACGAATTTCGTGAAAGTCAAGAAATAAGAGTAACCATATGGCACGCAATTGTCTTGTGTGGTCCTCTTCATCTGTTTTCGGCAGCGTTATGTTTCAACTACCAGAGTGATTCAGTTCTGCGTCCTCGAGATTTCAATGCATACCAAGATTGCATGCAGGTACGGGCGTATAAACGAAATATTAATTACCCTACATTACTTTTTTTAAGGTGACAGTTAAAACTATATAATTACTGGTCGTGCGTAGGTAAGATGGAACATCAAAAAATTTATAGACGGTGGGGACAATTTACTGATGGTACAAAAATAAACCATAGCTTGGAAAAAGTCAGCGAAGATAGTTACGGTATGAACACTGTATCGAATAAGATGTAGTAACTGTTTCTGAAACTCTTCGTCTTATTCTTTCCAGTAACAGTTGGAAACGAGTATTTCTTTTTGTTCTTCTTCATCTTCCTATTCTTTTGGCGTTTAGAGTACTACCCTTTCCTACTTAATTTGGAGATTTGGTTCATTTGAACCGTGAGCGGAACTCGTGGTGTTATGACTCATTTGTTTACTATGCCTTTGACTTCGAAAGGCATTTTCACATCACACATAGCTCCTGTCTGTGATTCCATTTCAACTATCCAGTTATTATTCTGTTTTCAATTTCTTTATCTGTGGAAGCTGTGAATGTTAATACTGATCAGAGATACTTCAACTGATCAGTTGATTTTGTAAGTCTATTGTCCTGATGTCATTACAGTTCAGAATAAGTAACCGTTCTTGGGAAGTTCCAATGCAGATGTTATGTTTTGCTCCAACTTATTCTAAGACTTCTGCGTTCTAGAGCCACCCACCAAGCATTAACGTTGTCGTCAGCTTCGGGATGAGATTCCGCTTCATAAATAACTACGTCGTCAGCTCATAAAAGTGTCCATGAAGTTTGATTCAGTAGGTACGAGTATGCTGTGACGTAGTACATGACCAGAGAAAACAGTAGTGTATTCAAAGGAAATCACAAACTCCACTTTTCACCTCGAGTTCATCTGCATCTACGTGAATTTTCAGTAAGGCAACTCCTCGCACCACTAACTGATTCACCCATCCCTGTTCCATTCCGGAACGGGGCGTGGGAAGAATGAATGTCGGTAAGCCTCAATATTAGCTATAATTTCACGATCTTTCCCGTTGTGGTCACTTCTCGAGACATATGTCGGAAAGTGATGTTTTATACGACTCCTCCTATAAAATACTATCTTGAAATTTCAGAAGTAAAACTCTCCGTGATGCACAACGCCTCTCTTGCAGCGTCTGCCACTTCAGTTCGTTGGTAACGCTCTCGCGCTGTTTACACGATCCCGTGACGAAAAGAGCAGATCTTCGTTGGATCTTCTCTACCTCTTCTATCAGACCTACCTGCATACCAGGAAAAGGTCTCAGATTGATGGACCATCGGCAACAATCGAGCAAGCGCCTTGTAAGCTACTTCTTTACGGGATGAATTGCATTTCCTTAAGATTCTTCCTTTGAACCTGTCTCCCATCTGCTTTTCCTACATATTTTATGTGCTCATTTCACTTAGGGCCGCACCGGATAGATACACCTAGATATTTTACTGTGGTTACTGTTTTCAGCAATTTGTCGTCATTAGTATAGCACTACAGTAGTGGATTTCTTTTCTTTCCCTGTGTGTGCACTACATGTCACACTTACTTAGGTGCAGGGTCAACTACTTGTCCCCGCACTGTTCATAAATCATCTGTACGTTATTCTGCAAATCTCTACTGTCTTCAGGCATTGCTACCTCTTGATAGACAACCGAATGATCTGCAAACAGCTTTTAAGAGCTTTCGACATATTCTTCTAGTCTTTTATAGATACTGTAAACAGTAACGTCCCTATCACACTTCCTTGTGGTACCCTCGAAATTACCTTCAAATCTGTCAGTTTTGTTCAGTTAACAGTGACATGTTGATTTCTATCTGCAAGGAAGTCTTCAGTACAGTCGCGAATCTCGTCTCATATTCGGTAACCTCATATTTTGTTCCACTAAACGTTAGTGAGGGACAGTGTCAAATGCATCACCGCAGTCGAGGAAAGGGGCTCCAATCTGAGCTCCAATGTCTGCAACCTTATGGATCTTATCGAGGAACAGAGCGAGCCTAGTTTCGCAAGATCTCTGTTTGTGGAATCCATGTTGATTTCTTATAGAGGAAATTTTCGATCTACAAGAAACGTCATAACACATGAGCATAAAATATGTTCCATACAGAAATTTCTCGTATTGAGCAATGAGAAAGAGAGATCTGTTTTACTAGGTAAAAAATTTTATATAGCCAAGATATTATAAATAAGTATTTACTTTCGAAAACATGTTTCGACAGGCTTTCTGTAATCTTCTGGCCATTTTGAAGGCCAGAAGATGACAACACAGTCTGCCGAAACCGGTTGTCGAAAACAAATCAGTGGTCATGCAAACATGGCTATAGCAAGTTTATTAGGTATTCTCTAATTTTACGGTTCACCTCCATGAACGATGCAACTTGCCGTAGACGGGGTGGCCTGCGTGCCTCAGCAATACAAATAGCTGTACTGCCAGGTGCAATCACAACGTAGGGGTACATCTAGAGAAGCCAGACAGACGTGTGGTTCGTGAAGAAGGGCAGCAGCCTTTCCAATAGTTGCATGAGCAGCAGTCTGTATGAAAAACTGATCTGGTCTTGTAACATCAACCAAAACGGCGAACGGTTGAAAGCAAGGGGAAACTACAGTGGTAATTTTTCCCGAGGGCATGCAGCTCTACTATATGCATGGAAAACTGCATCAAACCAGTCTTCTGACCTGAACAACTACAATTCTATAACAGATTAACGTCAACGATATGGGTCTGTATTTATATTCATCTGTCCTAAACTAAACATTTCTTGATAAGAGGAGTGGTCTGCGCTTCATAGCAGTCGCTAGGTACCCCCCCCCCCCCCCCCCCCCGCTCCTCCCAGTGACTTACGATAAATTTCTTTGCTGCTACAAGCAAGGGTTTGAACTTATGTCTTGACGTTTCCGCACATGTCCTTGAGAATGTAGGAGAAGTACTCTGGGACACACAGCGCGCGAAGTGCCCTCCATAGAAGTATTCTTTGCACTCGGTCGAAAGATGGAGGTGAAAGACGTTGACTGTTCCACTACCTTTTCGGTGTTGGTATACTACTCATCAGAACTAGGTTACGTTGTCTGATAATATCGGGCCTGGGTACGTTATATAGTTGAGTGTTTATTTTTCTAACTGCAGCATGAGGCAGTAGGCTTTCGCGGGCCACACGCTCTGTTGCCGTGGGCTGACGGGATTGCGTGACGGCAGACGAGCGTGGCCTCCCCCTCCCACTTGCCCTAGGTGTTCGAGAAGTTGATGCCCACCGTTCGGACGTAATTGGAAAACGGACGCAATAAAACTTAGGTAATTAGCCGTGTTGGTGTGGGGTGCTCTCTTCAGAGGCGATAAGCCGGAAAACAAGGTGAGCCTTCTGATGCGTAGTCAACTCCAGATAATGCAAACAATGAAAACTGACCTCACCTGACGGAGGGTGTTTCTATTTCAACGTAGGTTCTGCCTGTTGTAGCTTCTTGGGAACTGGAACATAATTTTCTCAAGTATTCTGAAAAACAAAACTATATACTGTCGTTTAAGAGCTGTGTTCCTGGTAAGAGGAATGAAGTGGGACTGTACCGACTGTCATGTTCAAAACACAACACCCGATTTAATCTCGATAGACTATGTAAAAGTCATGATTACTCTTAAACGTCTAGTAGTTCACCCAGATATGGAAGTGTTTAAAATAAAGGGAAGTCTTTTAGACATAGATTAAGTCAAAAATTACGTTTTTAGTCCGAACTGAGCAAGGATAGTAAAGCTGATCTCAACAGCTGTTGCAGTTTAAGATGAGGAATGAGGAGATCCTCCGCAGAATTGGCGAAGAAAGTACCACGTGGCAAACACCGTCAAGAATACGGGACAAGGTGACAGGAGGTTTTCAAAGCCGCAGGCGAAAACGATGTGAAATGTATGCAACAAATAACTGACGAAATAGGGTTATTGTCCTGTCTCTAAGATCAAGAGTTTGGCACAAGAGTCGTTTTCTCGGAGGCCCGCGTCGAACCAACTAGAATGCTAAAAACTTAAAATAAAAGCTTTCCATTAAGTAGTGAGATAGTCGTTAATGAAACCAGTTCTCTGTGGATTTTAACGTTCGTGGAGCTTTTTTATGAATTGATTCGTCGTCAGAAAGTGAAATGAATGAAGTGCCATTGCCAAAAAACAAACAAAACTTAAACTGAAAACCGATAAGTAAGTTAATAAATCCATCAAGGAAGCTAAGAGATTATTTAGGCTGTAAACAGAACGTAAGCAGTTGTAGACGTCAAATTTTGACAGTGAATGGATAATTTAGTTCCTATACATAGAATAATTATGAACAAAGGAACTAATCATGAACCGAAGTCTGAAGAAATATTTGAAGAGTAAGCGGATTAAGGATGGAGAAGACCATCATGATTCAATAACAAAATTCAGAAAAAGGGGAGCAAGCAGAGATTGCTGCACTATCGGGCCAAAAAAGAAAGTTTAAATGTCAATGGCCAGAAGTCAGGAGATATTCGTGCCTCTGTAAAAAGTTCTGTATGCTGAGCATACAACTTCAACCGTCATACGTTAACGAAGGATTTTGCACTAGATAATTCTGCTACTACATAAAACAATTAACCGGTCAAAGGCTCCTATCCAGTCCCTCGTCAACCAGTCTGGTGCGGCACCATCAGAAGGAAAGCTCAAGATTTAAATTTCGTGTTTAAGAAAATCATTCACGCTGGGATATCGCACAGATTAACCTTAGCACAGATTCCCGTATGGGGGACACATGATTACGTATCCCTGGCGTAGAAAAGAAACTGAAAGAGTTAAAGACAATTAATTCAGCAGATCTGGTAAGAATACGAAACGGTTTCACTCAGAGAATACTCTACGGCATTGGCCCCTTACCTAGCTTGCATTTATCGCGAATGTCTAGCCCAGCGCCAAGTCCTAAGTGTCTGGAAAAAATCACAGGTGATGGATAAAAAACGGATCTACAAAATTACACACCCACATCTTTAACATCAGTAAACTGCATAAATTTTGAACGTATTGTGGGTCCTAATACAATAATTTTTTTTAGGTAGGAAAAGTTAAAAACTGAGCATGGATTTAGAAACTGGCCTTTTGCAAGCACAATATCCGGAGAACAAAGGATGAAGGGCAACAGAAGATTCGAAATTCCTAGATTTTGGAAACCTTTTAACACGGTGCCCAGATGCAGACAGTAACCTGACGGTCCGGTAATATGGAATAGGTTCCCTTATATGTGAGTGGCTCGGAGACTTCTTAAGTAATAGAACTCATTACGTTGTCTTCGATAGCGAGTATTCGTCGAAGACTGGTATACCGTCTCGAGTGTCCCAGGGAAGTGTGATAGGACCGCTGCGGGTACCTCAAGAGCAATAGTCAATATTCTGGAGTTTGACACGAAAGATCTTTGGAATCAAAAATGTCTAGTGAACATGGGCTCTATAACGCTTAACATATGAGCTACGAGCACTAAGTCATCTTTGATGCATTAAAATAAATCCCTTTTATTGCAAGCTCTTTGCTTTCCATATTTTGTGAGGTGATGGCACGGACAAAAACAAGAAAAAATGCCCAGTAAACATGGGATCTGAAGTGCATATGTTAGGAGCTATGAGCACTTGTTCATCTTCGCTACTATGAAACGAACCTCCTCTACTGAATCTATGTTCATAACTCTTAAGGTATGCATTTTAGAGCCCATGTTTACGGGACAATTTTTCTTGTGGTGGTCCACACTACCTCCTAACAAAATTAGGAAAGTGAATTGCGTGCATTAGAATACATTTGTTTCACAATATTGATGATGAAGAAGTGATCATAGATATTCAGGTATGAATTTTAGAGCTTACGTTTACAGTACTTTTTCTTTGAATGATCGTTGCTGTCACATAACTTATCACTTCCCATTCCTGTTCAGACACCCTGCATTCAGACACCCTGCATTCAGACACCCTGCATACATAAATGATTTGATGGATGACGTGAGTAGCAATCTGCGGCTGTTTCCTGATAACGCTTAAGTCTATGGAAAAGCAACATCGTTACGTGACTGTAGAAGGTTACAGGATGACTTGGAAACTCTAGCTTGTCTGATGAATAGCAGGCAGCTCTAAATGCAAATCAATTAAGTTAACGGAGATGGATCGAAAAACAATCCGGTCATCATCATCATCTTCACTTCAAGTACTAGCCATGTTTCTTCACTTTTCTTTTCGTTTTCTTTTTTTCTTTTTTTGTCTGTTAGGGTACCCATCGTTTACTCGGTCTTCTTCAAGCAGCTGGCTTAAATTTTGTTGTATGGAGGATAATCTTTCACCATTCATTTTTTCGAGATGTTCATTCCAGTTGCTCCTATTCTCTTGTATTTTATTGCTGATGTTACGTATATTCAGTTCTTCCCCAATTTCTGAATTTAAAAATGTATCAGCTCTTATGCTTCCCTTTACTCTTATATACCTCATCTCTTGTATGTGAATATCTTGATGTTTACTTATAACGCACGATTTACTTCCGTAAACAAGCATTGGAACTGCCATTGTCTTATACAACTGCATTGTTGTTTCTGTCTGTTTTATTTTTTTAGAGATCTGTTTATTGTTCCACATATATTCCAGAACTTTACTACTGTCTTCTGCATGTCTTTGTCTTACTCCTGCGTCATTTCACAACCTAATAAATTAAAATGTTTGACCTATTCTGTTGCTATACTGCTGATCACAGTTTTTGTCGTATAGAATATCCATTCAAAAGTCATTTATTTTGCCTTTTTTTCTGGAATCGTCAGATGGAACTCTTCGCAAACCATAACGTAATAAATGTATTACACCAAATAGGTCATCTTCATTCAAAGCCAGCAGTGCATATAAAAGACAATTCAAGCGGAAATTATTTTTAATTTTAAAACCCTCGTTAAAAATCTTCCACTCCGAATTGCGTCAGCTGAATAAATGTCAAAAGGTGTGGGTGAAATGCTGCACCCTTGTCTTACTCCTTTCTTTGTAGCAGTTGGCTCTGTTACAGTCCTATTTATATCTAAAATTACAGTCACGTGTTTGTAAAAAGTGTTTAAAACGTTTATTTGGTTTTGCAGGTATTCTCCTTTCTTCATAACTCTTCACAGTTCCATTCTTCTACATCATCGAATGCCCTAATAAAATCGATAAACGCTACAAGTAAAATAAAATAGAAGTCGTGTGAATGGGACCTCCCGTCGGGTAGACCGTTCACCAGGTGCAAGTCTTTCGATTTGACGCCACATCAGCGGCTTGCTTGTTGATGGGGATGAAATAATGATGATTTGGACAAAACAACACACAGTCCCTCAGCGGAGAAAATCTCCAACCCAACAGGGAATCGAACACGGACCCTTAGGATTGACATTCTGTCGCGCTGACCAATTTTTTTTAACACATTTTGTTCTATATTGTTCGTTGAATTTGTTCAGGGCTGACGACCGATGACACCCGTTTAGGTTCTTCGTTGATCCATTTACTCAGTTTTTTGTTACAGAGGGTAGATGAGCTACTGTGCCGGCAACCACTTACATACTGGGGGTGGACAACGCTACAAGTGTTTGCCTTTTATTATCTCTCTGTTTTTCGATTGCTTGTTCAATTATAAGTACTGCATCTGTTGTCGTTCTGCCCTCTTCGCTCAACAGAGTATCACCAATAACCTTGAACGTCTTGTTCACTATTCCTCCATGAAATGGGTATGTAGTGTAAGCTGATTCCCCTATAGCTCTCTCAGCTATTGCGTTCTTCTTTTTTAAATTGTGATATCACCTTTGCCTGTGACTATGCTTCTACAATAGCTCCCTTTCTCTAGCACATTTTAATTAAATGTAGTAGTCCCCTTCGTACTACGATGCCTCCATGTTTTAGCAGTTTAGCGTTCAAACCATCCGCACCAGTAGATTTTATGCTCTTTGTGGTATTGAAGGCTTCTTTAAATTCTTCCATACATAAATCGCCTACACTTCCTATTTCACTTTCTTCCTCTACATTCTCTGTGCAGCACGTTCCTTCATAACACAAGTTTTTATAATGTTTTGTAAAATTTGTCTTGTAAAATTTTCCTTCTTGGACGCTATTTACTCGAGTAACTTGTTTTCCTATCTGATTGAACATTTTCATTGTTTTAAAAGCTATCATTTGTCTTCGATGAATATCAGTTTCTATTACGCTTGTAAATCTACGCCAAGAATCTTGACGAGCTCGTTTCAATGCTCGATTTGCTGCATTTCTTTATTGTTTGTAAATTTTATGATCCTCCTCTATCGGTTCATTGAGACACTTAAGATAAGCGTCTTGATTTTTCATTAAAAGTTTTGTCTAATTCTGGTATCCAGATTTTAACCTTTTGTTCCCTCTTATATTTTAATTTTTTCCTAAGGTTTGTTCAGCAGCTTTATTAACAGCAGTTTCTATATTTTTCCATTCCTTCTCTATTTCTTCCGCTTCTTCTTTCTTCTCTGATTCTTCAGTAAGTCTCTTCTGTACAGATCTCGTATACTTTGTTCACTTAGTAGTATACTTAGAACGATTCTGCCTTCATCTGTCAACGTCTTTTCTTTTATCATTTGGTGTACGAATCTACTTGCGTTCTTTCTCCATTTTGTGTACTTACCTGTTTGAGATATCACCAAGAAGTGGTTAGAAATTAAGTCATACCGCATGTACACCTTTGTGTCTCTTACTTTGCACTCTAGTTTTTCATTAATGATAATGTAGTCGATACGCGAATTAAATCCCTAAGGTGAGCATATTTATGGATATCTTTTTTGCAAAAGAATGTATTTGTTATCGTTAGTTCGTTAAAAGAAACAAAATCTCTTAAAGATATTCCATTGTTATTTATGATGTTTTCTCCCAACGTTCCCTCGATCTTTGGGATAGTTCTATTCCTTTCCCTTACGTTTCAATCTTCTGTCGATATTAGTTGATTCTCACTGTTACGGATGTCCAAAACTGATTGAGTTTTCTCTAGGAAATCTGTAGTACCTACTTTTTTCCTTCATCAGGTGTGTGTACTACAATTATAGTCAAGTTTTGTCTCTCTCCTTTGACAGTTAAAACGTTGATTCTTTCATTTATTAACTACACCTTACAATTCTCTTTTACCATCTCTTATGTAAGTAAATGGCAATCCTTTTGCTTGTTCTCTCCTGTGAACACGGACATTGACATCTTGGAAGCCGGGGAGTCCAGAGCAAAAAAAATGGTTCAAATGGCTCTGAGCACTATGGGACTCAACTGCTGAGGTCATTAGTCCCCTAGAACTTAGAACTAGTTAAACCTAACTAACCTAAGGACATCACAAACATCCATGCCCGAGGCAGGATTCGAACCTGCGACCGTAGCGGTCTTGCGGTTCCAGACTGCAGCGCCTTTAACCGCACGGCCACTTCGGCCGGCAGTCCAGAGCAATCCATCATGAAGATGTAGTAGAAAAGGACACTTGGTCACCGAGAATGTTCCAGTAAACATCCTCCTTCACGTCCGCAGTAACCTGAATGAGTAGACCCCAGTCATGTTATGAATACGCTCCTTAACACCGTAGAACCATATCTGGCCTGAACTACAGCCTCCAAACGCTCTATGTTCAATGCCTTATTGGACGAGTAGCACACTCGACGCCTGTAGCGTTTGAGAAGATGTAAAGAGGCACATTTCGAACCATGCTCCTATTTTTCTACTGCTTGGCCCATCGAAGGCTTGGAGTTCTTTGTACCACAGTGAGCTACGGCTTTTCGCCATTGAATACAGTTCCCTTTGTAGTAATGGTTCGGTTGTGATGGATGTGCATTCACTGATAGCATCAATAGTCCTGTCAAGACAGAAACAGATAGTAAATGAAAAGTTGTGCACCCGTCTCCAGTTAGTGTCGATAAGAACCATTCAACATCAACTGGCCTTCCACCATGTTTCATGGATTCTTTGTAGACAACTTGGCGCATCTCATTAACACTGTAACAAATCGAGTAACTTCATGATGTGGCCATGGAAAAGTCCAAATTCAGCATCTCCTCTCTGCCATTCTGTAAAGTGTCCATCTTCGCTCGTTCTATACAACCGCATGATACTTATATACCATGTTACTCCCATGGCTGAGGTCAATGATTGGGAGGGGGGAGGATGGTGGGAGGGATCAGAAGACAGTTTCTATGCTTCCAACTCTACTCCAAAGCGACCGGTGTTGTCTTTAATGTTATGACTAATATTTTGTCCGCAGAGTTCATGATCCATTCAAGTAATACGTATCTCTGTATCTCCCTCAGACCATCTCTACATTGCCGGCCGAAGTGGCCGTGCGGTTAAAGGCACTGCAGTCTGGAACCGCAAGACCGCTACGGTCGCAGGTTCAAATCCTGCCTTGGGCATGGATGTTTGTGATGTCCTTAGGTTAGTTAGGTTTAACTAGTTCTAAGTTCTAGGGGACTAATGACCTCAGCTGTTGAGTCCCATAGTGCTCAGAGCCATTTGAACCATCTCTACATTGCTGGAGTAGCAGAGTATTAGAGAAACCACTTCAATTTTCAGTAGTGTCAATTGTTTATCTGTGGCAAGTAAATTATCCAATAGCGTCTTAACATACTTTTGGAATATTCTGTGATTCACTCATGACAAAAATGGCCTAGGAACCCTCGTCCAACAAAATCTTAGAGGAAATGTGAATACAGACCTAGAACATCCGGAACATGCCATAGGAATCAGAGGGAAAGAACTCACTTTTTATAATGTCCTCCATCTGAACTTTGGTCTCTGGAGGTACTGCCAAAAGCCGAACATCCACTTGTGTACGCTGGCGATTTCCATTCGCATCACACTAAATGGGGATATTCAGAATGCAATACAGAAGGTGAAAGATTGAGTAAAAGGGCTGAGGGGAGAGATCTCCACCTCCGGTACGATTCAAAAGACCGAGCGACCTTTTCATCAGGAGCAGGGTAATCGCAAACAACACCTGACTTTACCTTCGTTAAAAGGGGAGCAACAGGATACGTGCTCCAAGCGGAAAGAAGGGTGTTACCGAATTTCTCTAGAAGCCAACACCGTCGAAGTGGAACTGTTAGTTCCTGTGATACAAATCCCTCCAATCCCACGATGGAATCTAAAACAGGCTGACTGGGGGACATTTCGGACACTCACAGAGAGAAAAGTGAACCGTATTCCTCCACTACCAGAGAACGATGAGCGGTTCACTACTCTGATATATAAATCTGCACTGAAAACTATCCCACGCTGTGCGAGGAAATAATATACTCCGTGCTGGACGAGAGAGAGTGAATCATTATTGGAAGAATACTAGGAGACGGAAAACTATGAGGATGTAGAACAACTAGTTCAAACACTGCACGAAGAACGCAGGTGTAGATGAATGGGAACGATGGAGAGCTTGGATGTCACCCATTCTAGCCTCAAGAGCTGGAGACGATTAGGAGGAGCTACAACCCTACACAGACCTCAGACGAGAATGACACCCACCCAGATAGCGTTGCACATAAAATATACCTTGAAAATCCATCTAAGAACATCTGAAAAGAAAGTCTTCGATCATATGATAAAAGAGGTAATGAAGAACAAACAGGAAAACACTGACCTGACAAAAGATGTTGAGATTCAAGAGATCAATACGGCACTTACAGGAGTGAAGGCCTTAAAAGCAGCAGGAGTAGATGGAATCCTACCAGAATTCCTTAAAAACGTAAGAAGACTGGGGACAACCCCAAACATTTTAGACCAATTTAACTTTTATGCACTGTGTATAAGTTATTTCAGAGAATCCTGATGACTAGACTCTATCCATATATAGTATCCTCCCTACCAATGGAGGTTTGCTGTGATCAAGTCCTTTCCTCACAACCTTTATCGAAAAGGGCTATCTGGATAAGAAGAAAACTGGTGTTGTCCTATTGGATCTAACCTCAGCATACGATATAGTGTGGAAGGGTGGTCTACTTTATAAACTGATAAAAAAAACTCAGAGCAGCGAGACCTATAAACTTATGAAGAACATTTTAACTGGCAGAAAAATTAGAGTAACTCTTAATGGCAAAACCAGGAGCTGCATAGCGCTCAACAACGGACTCCCAAAGGGCTTGGTACTAACCACATTATTGTACGCTGCGGATATCTCAAATACAACGTCCGTAAGTTTATACACTCGGAGGATATGGCAGTAGATTATCAAAGCAAATCTTTTTTTAAAAAAAATAGAGCAGAAATGGAACGAATACCTAAACCTTTTACACCTGGACTACACCTAATGGCATCTACAACCGAATCCTGGCAAGTCAGTAAGTATAAATATGCACCTCAATAACAGATAAGCCAAGAGAAAGCGAAACATCTGCGTGAATAACCAGACCATTAAACATTGAAGAGAAACCTCGGTACCTTGGAGTAAAGCTTGACCAGTCTCTAAAGTACAGTGCCCATCTAGAGGATACAAAACAAAAAGATAAATCTAGAATTGCCATTCTTGCCAAACTCACTGGAACCACTTGGGGAAGTGATGCGAATACTTGAGAACTTCATTCTTCGCACTGGTATACAGCGTGGCCGAGTATCGTGCACTTGTATGGGCCGGAAGTGTCCACATATCAAACATCGATATCCAACCAAAAGAAACAATGAGAATAATATCGGGAGCACTTAGACCTACACCTGTAGATTGGATACATGCACTGTCTAACATGGCTCCACCTGAAATCAGAAGACATCAGCTACTGTCAAGAGCATATAGCAAAACACTGGGAACCCCAAACCTTCCCATACACCAGGACGGACACCAAAGGAAACCACCTGAGATCAAGATTACCTCTACCGCAAACAGGGGAAGAAATGTTTCCATTCGACCCAGAAAATGAATATAAAAGTTTATGGAAGGGAAGCACAGTAAAGAACTGAAAATTGGTTACTGACCCTGAAACGTCCCCTTAGAAAAATTTATGAATGACTGTGCTTAAACTGACACACAATATTTTTTGCGCAACGCAATCTGACTTTTAATAATCCCTACAAAAGAATGGCCCTGACTAACAATAACCTATACCTTTCATGAATCACTTACCTCGCAAAAATCTTCGTTACTCAAACTACTGCAATACAGCGAGCGCCACAACTGCCAGCTAAATAAAAGATTCAAACTACTGAAGGCACTAACTACTGATAGCGTAGTTATCAAATGAAAGATTTTGATAAAGAACAAACAATGTATTTACCTTAATAGTGTTCAAAAGTCATTATATATATATATATATATATATATATATATATATATATATATATATATATATATATATATATCTCAGATCATGACATCCAGTCTTACAAATTTACTGTCTCTGATGGACACACGTCCAGATCATCCGCTCCCAAAAATCCGCCATCTCTCTCCCCACATCCACCACTGCTGGCGGCTCACTTCCAACTGCGCAACGCTACGCGCTGTTAACAGCCAACTGCCCAATACTACAATAGCAAATAACAATGAGAACCAGCCACAGACTGCACAGAGCACAGCCAGTGATTTTCGTACAGAGCGCTACGTGGCGTTACCAACAAAAAACCTAAACAGCCTACTTACATAGCCCCCAAGCTCCCCACAAAAAATTTACTAATTGTTTTGGGCACTGGCCAATACAAATTTGTTAAAAGTTTTCTTAGTTACAATAACAAAGATATCAAATGCACACACTTATTGATTCAATGTTGGTCAAAAACAAAAATTTTCTCAGTCCATAAAGACAGTCGTGATCATTCATCACAGTAAAACTGCAGTGTTTTTTTTTCCTCAAAGTCTGAGCAGTACAAGAAATGCACACGGAAGTAGTGCATTTCCATGCAGTCTTGAAGAAGTAGTGTTGTCCTTCCAATGGAAAGACAATGCTGACTGTTGACATGCAGACAGGTAATGGGCCACAACAGAGCAAACCCACAGCAGACAGTCGAAGTTTTGAGGAATATTGGTAGGTAGATCATCACAGAGTAGACCCACTGTGGTCCTGGTAGACATTACAGTATTGGTGGGCCACCTGAGGTGCAGACCCACTGCAGTCCTTGTAGCAGACTTTTTGACATTTCGATTCGATTTTAAGTAACTCAGCAGTTGAGGGGAGACGGAGGTGCCTATGCTGCCCATGTTAAAATCACTAAGTTTGAGGAACATTTATGGATAAACTACCAAATAGAAAAATTTGAATTTTTTTTACATATAGAGTGGTTTAGTATTGCAGTGTTGACAGGGATTTTGGAGTATCTTTTCTAGTTTCCTTCCAATTCTTTTTTTTATTAATGACCCAAATTTTTTACAAATAATTGATTTATAATTAAACTGAAATGAAACTACTGAACATATTGCCTAATGGCTGTGTTACAATGTAAGTTTGACATCTAGGAGTGCTGTATAAAAATTTCATCTCTCTAGCTTGAGTCGAGTTTGAGAAAATGGTCCTTATATTCGAAAAATTCTAATTTATCGGAAATGGCTATCAAAGTTTCTCAATACATTCCTGCACTATACGATGGATTATCAGGGTCTTCTTCTTGATCCTCCAAAAGCTTCCTCTTCTGTCTTCTTTTCTGGCCTGTTGTTTCATCATACTTCATATGCCTTTCTCTTCTTTCTGCTCCTCTTATCCTTTCTCCGTCAATATTTCTTAGTGCTCGTACAGTGTTCACCCCAGCTGTAAATCCTAATGCCTTCAGAACTTCACACTTCACACTGTTCCCCTTGTTGTAGGTTGCTATTGCATCATAAATGCCAAAGTGCAGTGTTTTTATGCTTACAAACACCCTTTTAGGAATCACTTTCCAAATCAAATTGTTTACGCTCTCATTAGGATTCTGCGTCTTTCCGTGTAGACATTTGTGTAACAATTCTGGCTGTGCTAAGTCATGAAAAATTGGTTTTATTGCATTTATCACAGCTGCTGGCAAACCATGTTTGTGATCATAGTCATTTTTTGCATTATATTTGCACCAGGAATCTTTTGGGCACAGGCTGTGTTGAGGGTATTCATTGGAAGAGGCAGTATGAAGGAACAATGCCCACACTGCTTTTCGCATGTCACTAACATTACTAGTATTTTGCCTTATAACATACCCATAGTATCTCTGTAGACGTTCAATCACCTCATCAGTAAGCCTGCCTCTCCCTCCTATTGTCTTTCCATCACTGAGCTTACTTGAACCCAAAGTTTGTTTGAGCCTTCGAAGCCGTGCACCCATACGCTTTTGCACATGCCCAATGCATTCCAACTTTTCAACTACAAATTCATTTCCATATGGTTTCAGTTCCTCTATAGTCTTGAAACCTTTGGAGTCACCATCCCCAAGGTAGTATTTGTACCTAACGTTGTGTCTGGGAACTGAATGTTCAAAAATTTGTTTCACTCCATCCACTTCCATTGCTCCACTTGATCCACTAAAATTTGCCTCACAGGTTCCACTGCGCTCTCCTTTGATTTTATTTTTGCACCTACAATGTTTTGATAATATTGCAACATCTATCACTTTTGCACTATCACCACAAGTAGCAGTTACAACCCCATTCAGGGATTTATGATCCCTCTTTTGCCAGGAACCATCTAATGCCACTACCAAATCCCTAGAACCACCGTTCATTTCTACAGATTCCTCCACTGCTTCCTTCATGGTTTTCAAAACCACATCTTCAACAGAGGATCCTACCAGTTCACAGTAGTACCCAAATTTGCTTGGAGGCGATGGCAAGTTCATAATACCACAAAACAGTTTACCAGCAGCAGACCCTTTTCCAATGGATCGAAGACCATACACAAGTCGAACATTCACATCAAACACTCTAGATCGTCCATCTTCACCAAAGAGACTGGCATGTGAATTGTAGAAAGTCACTTGATACGTGCAACATGCACGGATTATCTTCATCTCACAAGCTAAACCAAAGTGCTTTGGTATCTCTAGTACTACACTTGAACACATTTTGCACAGAACACTTTCTTTCAGCTCAGAAGATAATAATCCAATATTCAGTACTTCGTTAATATCAACACTGTCACTAACATATTCACGAAATCTGTCACTTCCACCAGTCAGCTTCTTGCTAGAAGATGTCACAGGGCTATGGCCGGCCATGTGTTACTTAGCAGAAGAACGCACTGTTTCAGTAATTGTAATATCGCAACTTGGTATTAGTGTTAATTTTCTTTTCCCTACGTTCTTCCTCTTCTTATATACACGGTTACTAAAACGTGGCGTCGTAACCAGAACAACGCTTTACACAAGAAGTATAATACTACCAACAACAGGACGCAACACTGAACTAATTCGAAACGGTAAACAGGAAAGAGACGATGTTCCGCGCTCTTAGCGCTTCATTTCTCACAGAAAACAATGTAGCAAACCCTTGCACACTCGCTGTATGCGTAACATAAGGCGCTGTATGCGTAACAGGCCGAGAAAATCCCAAGCAGTTCGCCAGGAAGTCACGAGAGGGTGTTAGATGCATTCAGCGGCCGCCCATTTCCTCTGCAGGCGTGGGGGAAAATGGTAATAACTCCACTTCTAGGGCGAGTAGAACAATAATTCAAAGTTTACGTTAAAGAGGAATGTTCCAATTAATTTTCGGTAGCAAAAAAAATCGTAATTTTTTGGATTTGACCACCTCCGGCTCCCCTTAAACCTTCACGTGTTTGTTCAAGCGTGGTGTCTAACTTTTGAAGCTGTTGCTGGGACTGTTTTTGATTTTGTTCAGTTGCGTCTAACTTTTGAAGATTTTGTTCCATTGTGTCTAACTTTTGCTGTGTTTGCCTCTGATTTTGTTCCATTGTGTCTAACTTTTGAAGATTTTGTCCCATTTGTTTCTGATTTTGTTCAAGCGTTGTGTCTAACTTTTGTAGCCTTTGTCCCATTTGTTGCATTAACTGTAATAACAATTCACTGGTGTCTGAAACATGTTCCTCAGTGCTATTCGGCAGTGCATTTGAACCGGCAATATTCGCATTTTTAAAAGCAGAAAATGTGTCTTGACTTATTTGAGAAAACGGTGTGGACGCAAAACCTGACTCTACAGTATTTGCAAAATTGTGTCCTGTCATTTTGGATTCATGAGGCGAGCTGTTGCCGACCGATCGATCGATAATGCCTCCCTGGTCACTAATTGTTTCATTGGCTACACCATTATTTGCCGCCCGCTCCATTTCCATATGCACAATTACCAAATTACTACTTTGAATGTCTGTTAATTCATTACACGGTGGCGCTGATAAGCTACGCTCGTCGTCACTATCATTTCTCAATTTACTTTGGAGCCTAGTATTACGTTTTTCACACGCCATTATTGTCACAATATTTCACACAATAACACAGAAAAGCACAATTTGAAGAGCAAAATAAGAAAACACATTGACATAGCACTGAAAATAATATCTCGTTAATTGCTAGTGCAGCTGCGAAATACTTGTTGCAGATCTACATGCATGCCACAACTGTTTACTGTACAACAACGAAAAACTACAACTACAAAGGAAATTCTCTCTATAATTACGCGCTAGCAATAAAAAATAGCTACACAAATTACACAGACTAAAGAAAAAAAATCTGAATATTCCAGTGAGGTATCCTCAGCTAAGGGTCGACATATGAAACGTCCCCTTAGAAAAATTAATGAATTACTATGCTTAAACTGACACACAATATTTTTAGCGCAACGCAATCTGACTTTTAATAATCCCTACAAAAGAATGGCCCTGACCAACAATAACCTATACCTTTCATGAATCACTTACCTCACAAAAATCTTCGTTACTCAAACTACTGCAATACAGCGAGCGCCACAACTGCCAGCTAAATAAAAGATTCTAACTACTGAAGGGACTAACTACTGATAGGCGTAGTTAGCAAATGAAAGATTTTGATAATGAACAAACAATGTATTTACCTTAATAGTGTTCAAAAGTCATAATATGTATATCAGTTCATGACATCCAATCTTACAAATTTACTGTCTCTGATGGACACACGTCCAGATCATCCGCTCTCCAAACTCCACCATCTCTCTCCCCACATGCACCACTGCTGGCGGCTCACCTCCAACTGCGCAACGCTACGCACTGTTAACAGCCAACTGCCCAACACTACAATAGCAAACCACAATGAAAACCAGCCACAGACTGCACAGAGCACAGCCAGTGATTTTCGTACAGAGCACTACGTGCGTTACCAACATAAAAACCTAAACAGTCTGCTTACAACCGAAGCATACCAATAGAGGGCTTTAAGAAGAGTGTGGACTAGCCTAAACCATGTGAGGGTGGGTGTTGCAAGATGCAGGAAGGTTCAAATGGCTCTAAGCACTATGGGACTTAACATCTGAGGTCATCAGTCCCCAAGACGTAGAACTACTTAAACCTAACTAACCTAAGGACGTCACACACATCCATGCCCGAGGCAGGATTCGTACCTGGGAGCGTAGCAGCAGCGGGGTTCCGTACTGAAGCGCCGAGAACCGCTCGGACACAACGGCCGGCGATGCAGGAAGATGATGACAAAATGGGGCATCGCGAACGACCCTCAGTGCGAATGTCGATTCAACCAATCGATGGCTGACTTGATCGAGTGTACTGTGCATGGATTTAATGGTGAACTGGAGGTTAACGATAACCTCACGGATAGTACCATCGAATGGCTTAAAAATTAGTCATACTGTGTAAAATTTTGTACTTTGTTTTGTGTGATTAAGTAATACTGAAAATGTCATTTTAATGCTGTAATATCCTAGTTTAATATTTCGCCTTGTAAATGCCTGCCGAGCAAATAAAATAAATAATTCTTCACAATCCCTAGCAGACCCTTAATCTTGGTGAGTGGATGGAACCTATTTTTCCTTTTTTTTTCTTTTTCTTTTTTTTTTTTTTTTTTGTTTTGAGTTTGGCAGGTATCGGCCCGACATATGCCAAATATGCAACCTTCTGCAGAAGGAAGAGTGGCACAGTTGCAGAGGCTCTCCAAGTTCTTTGGCACCGACCAACATAGCAGCAGCATTTGACCCGGTCTAAAGAAGAGGGTACGCACACTCGCCGTCCCTTGCAGAGTGTGTGAATGTGGAGTCACCAGCCAGCCCAGCCGTACATGCCCATCCAGTGACAATGCCGCTTCCCTCCACGGCCGGACTAGAGGACCGACCACGAGCTGCAATACACCGGGAAGGGCGACGCCTGTACATCTTTTACCAGCCACTATTTCCTCGAAGAAGTTCATAAGATGATAGCTTTTTTTAATTTGTACACTTTTGTAATTGCTGAAAAGAAGCCTTAAAATATGGCAATGGAGGCTACGTACCTTCACCTTTACTATATTGTCACATGAAGCAGTGGACTACAATTCTGGTCTTTCCTCCTACAGACCTAGCTTCAGAGCAGCACTTAATTTATTGTGATTATGTAATGCCTGATTTAATACTATAATGTTCAACAAAAAAATCTCAAAAATGAAGTATTGGTTAACCTTTGCTGTTATAACAGGGTCAGAACATTAATATCAGGTTCGGCTGACACGTAGTATATATTTGATTTAGGAATATACATATCCTTCAAACCTAGGTACCATGGTACTAATAAATAATCATATTAGGGGATAACACTTAACTTAATAAGTCTTGCTCCTGTAAGGAAAATTACTTGTACTCACTGAATGAGATTAGAGTTAAATGCTAGTCATTCATGATGTACATAGAATTTCGGAAATTGACGTAACATAATTACTGTATATTATTTTGAGAATACCTTATGTAATTGTATTTGCTGCGGCTTTGTCACTATTGGATATTTATTATAATATAGCTTTACCAAAAACGGCTTAAACTCATGTGAAGATACTTTTGCTTAAAATGGACTGCACGAATAATGAAATATTAAATCTGGAATGTTTGTATTGCTTGTTGTGGTGGTTGTAGCCGGTTGCTGCTGTCAGTTTAATTCAATGGTTAGTTCTGAAGAATTTTATGCTTAAAATTAAATACTACGTAAGATCATTATTTGTAAGTATTTTGGTAATGTGACTGCAAGTATATGGGTACATATCAGCGCTACATATAGAAGTGTGGATTGTTACTTTAGATGTTTATGTAGGTAAATTGGAAACGTTAATTGTATAGATAGTAAGATTTCCTTCCAGTCCGTAACTGATTAAAATTGACAATGAAGACACATAATAACTGAGAGGACAGGGAGCTTGAAGTTGCCGGTGCCAGACAACAAAGAAACCATTTATTTTACTTTCAAAACAGTACAGTACAATAACAATAATATCACACTAGTTTATTTGCATAAGGCTTGATAACAAATACTTAAAAATCAGTCATTTGCTGTATCAGCACATAACAAAACTTTACAATAACGTGCATTAACGCAGCCAATGCAGTAAAGAGCTGGTTCCTTGGTTCCTGTCACCAAAGCTGGACGTGGACCACGTGTTGTTCTTTCTTTTTTTTTTTTTTTGAGTCATTGTCTTCTGACTGGTCTGATGCTCTCCGCCACGAATTCCTCTCCTGTGCCAAGGTCATCATTTCAGAATAGCATTAGCAACCTACGTCCTCAATTATTTGCTGGATGATTTCCGATCTCTGTCCTCCTCTACGGTTTTTCCCTCTACAGCTCCCTCTAGTCCCAGGGATGTCATTCCCTGGTGTCTTAACCGATGTACTATCACCCTGTCCCTTCTTGTTAGTGTTTTCCACATCTTTCCATCCTCTCCGACTCTGCGCAGAAAATCTTCTTTTCTTACCGTATCAGTAAAACTGATTTTCAACATTCGTCTGTAGCACCACATCTCAAATGTCCGATTCTCCTCTGTTACGGTTTCAAACATTCCATGTTTCACTGCCATACAATGCTGTGCTGAAAACTTACTTTCTCAGAAATTTCTTCCTCAAATTAAGGATAATGTTTCATACTAGTATACTTCTCTTGGCTAGAAATGCCCCTTTTGCCACCGCTAGTCTGCTGTTGATGTCCTCCTTGCTCCGTCCATCATTGATTATTTTGCTGCCCAGCTAGTAGAACTGTTTCACTTTATATACGCCGGTCGTGTGGCCAAGTGGTTCTAGGAGCTTCGTCTGGAATCGCGCGATCACTCCGGTCGCAGTTTCGAATCCTACCTCGGGCATGGGTGCGCGTGATATCCTTAGGTTAGTTAAGTTTAAGTAGTTCTAAGTTCTAGGGGACTGATGACCTCAGATGTTAAGTCCCATAGTGCTCAGAGCCATTTTCACTTCATCTACGTCGTGACCATCAATCCTGATGTTAAGTTTCTCCTGTTTTCATTTCTGCTACTTCTCATTACTTTCTTCTTTCTTCGATTTATTCTCAATCCATATTCTGTGCTAATTAGACTGTTCATTCCATTCACCAGATCATGTAATTCTTCTGCACTTTCTCTAAGCATAGCAATGTCATCTTCGAATCGTATGATTGATATCCTTTCACCTGGAATCTTAATTCCATCATAGCTTCCTGGATGTACAGATTAAACAGTAGGGACGAAAGACCACATCCCTCATTACACGCTTTTTAATCCTTACGCTTCATTCTTGGTCGTCTCTCTTGTTATTCGCGCTTGGCTGTTGTACATATTGTATATTACCCGTCTCTCCTATAGTTTAACCCTATTTTTAACAGAATTTCGAACATCTTGCACCATTTTACATTATCGAACGCTTTTTCCAGGTCGACAAATCCTGTGAATGTGTCTTCATTTTTCTCCAGTGTTGCTTTCATTATCAAACGCAACATCAGACTTCACTCTCTCATGCCTTTACCTTTCCTAAAGCCAAACCGATCGTCATCTAACACATCCTCAATTTTCCTTTCTTCTGCATATTATTCCTGTGACATCTTCGATGCCTAAGCTGTTCAGGTTGTTGTGCTATAACTCTTGGACTTGTCAGTTCTTGCAGTCTTCGGAATTTTGAGGATGGTATTTTTCAGAAAATCAGATTGTATGTCATCAGACTCATACATAGTCGTTTCGTTGTCGATGTTTTTAATAATTCTGATGGAGTATTATCAGTACCTTTTGTCTTATTTGATCTTAAGTCCATCAAAGCTCTCTTAAATTCTAATTCTAATACTGGATCCTCTATGTGTTCTAAATCGACTCCTGTTTCTTCCTCTATTACATTGGTTAAATCTTTCCCTTCATAGAGGTATTCAATGTACTCTTCCTTTAATTTCAGCGAAGGTTATTTTGATTTCCCTACACGTTGAGTCAGTCCTTCCTGCAAAAATTTCTTTTTCGAATTCTTTACATTTTTCGTGCAGCCATTTCGTCTTAGCTTCCCTGCACTTCATGTTTGTTTCATTCGTCTGCGACTTGTATTCCTTCTGTTATCCATGGTTTCTTCGCAGTTACCTTCTTTGTACCTATGTTTTCCTTTCCAATCTCAGTGATTGCGGTTCTTAGTGATATCCATTGCTCTTCAACTGTACTGCCTAATGAGCTATTCCGTATTGCTGCAACTATAGCCTTAGAGAACTGCAAGCGTATCTCGTCATGCCTTAGTCCTTCCGTATTCCACTTTGTGTACTGATTCTTCCTGATTAATCTCTTAAGCTTCAGCCCACTCTATATCACTACTTCATTTTATCGCCCTACAATTCCATAGAACACGGAATCAGATAAACATATCCAATAAAAATATATGAAAATAGACAATGAGACGGGCTTTCAGAATTATGGGCAAACTTTTATAAATACATACAGCTGGTGACACTGAAATAAAGGAACCATTGAAACTATATAGATCTACTTCTTAAACCCAACAGCAGTGGTTCAAAAATTAGCCAGGTACCAGTTGGACTCGCGTCCTGAGGGTTCTGTACAAACTTAATCATCTATTTATACTGTCATACATCCCAGAAATCGAAAATCGCACGACTTTGCCTGGTATCAGCATTGATACTGACAAGAGTTGAGTCCCAAGAATTACCAGATTTTGGAGAATGGTTTAATTTTAAGTTGCAAGTTGAATAACAAATGATAAAAGAAATATTTTTCCTGAGATTTTATAACAAATTGCCGATTTTGGTTTTTTATTTTTACCGGTAATAATTGAGCTTCTTGCTAAATTTCGTGATTCTGTGTCAACGGGAAATACCACATAGATTTTGATGAGAGAGTTTTGGAATATCAAGATTTGTGACAAATGGTTGTATCTTTTGATTGTATTGGATTAGAAGCTCCCATTTGTTACACTCCAAATGGGCCGTATATTACAAACAATTCAACTTGATATGTTTACTCTTTCCTGAGAGAAAGGGTTTTAACACTCAGACGGACAGACAGACAATAAAGTGTGTCTACAAACGTTCCGTTTTTACCGATTGAGGTACGGAACCCTGAAAATTACTTGCCGGTAATTTGGCAGAAATCAATCACACTTCTGTATACTCTTGTTATTCAGAGAATTAGGTAACCATTTACAACTTTTGGTGGAAAATTTATCTAATTTATTTTTATTAATGTATTTTTATACACCAATGTTATTTCCTTCATACTTGTTTCATTTGTCAGTTATACATGAGCAGAGTCGTTGCATCCAGTGTACGTAGAAAAAGCCTGAACTGAATTCACTTTCTGTTCTTCGATGCCACTGCTTTAGTTCTTATCGACAGTTCAAAGACGACTCCCTATCACAATGCTTTTATCAGTGGGCAGGCAACAAGTAATAATAAAGATTGGCGACTGGCCAATAGAGAAATTCCTTTTTCTCGCCAAAAAGTCGTAAGACGGCGAATTTGTCATTCAGCATCAAAATATCCTTAATGTATGGCCTGACAGGAATCATCTGTTTTCCGAGGTTTTCAGATATGTTTTACTTTTTCTATTCTGCTACTCTGGTCTAACATTTCAGAATTGTAAGTGTAAGTGTGTAAGTACAATCTGTGACAAGAAATTTATTACTTTAACATTATTACTTTTACATCTAAGTGAAACCTTTAAACTTTAATCTGAATTGTATGTAATGCAACTTCATGCTCACTAGTGGCTGTATGTAATCATTACTTACATTGCATGTGAAATTTCTGCATATAAAGTCCTTTAGTATATTATTGCGAATGTTACACGTAGTCATTTTGGCTATGACACGTCTGACGTACCACATGTGATAACTACACTGAAGAGCGGAAGAACTGATACACCTATCTGATATGGTGTAGGGCCCCTGCGAGCATGTAGAAGTGTCGCAACACGACGTGGCATGGACTCGATTAATGTCTGAAGTAGTGCTGGAGGAATTGAAGGGAACTAACACCGTGAACCCTGCAGGGCTGTCCATAAATCCATAAGAGTACGAAGAGGTAGAGATCTCTTCTGAACAGCACCTTGCAAGGCATCCCAGATATGCTCAATAATGTTCGTGTCAGGGAACTTTGGCGGCCAGCGGAAGTGTTTACACTCAGAAGAGGGTTCCTGCAGTCATCTTGTAGCTTGAAGAGTACCATGCTGACATGCAGGGTTCATGATTGCATGAGGTTGTCTCCATACCTTCATGCGTCCATCCGCTAGACACAATTTGAAACGAGACTCGTCAGACCAGGCAACATATTGCCAGTCATCAGTAGTCCAATGTCGGAGTTAACGGGTGCAGGCGAGGCGTAAAGCTTTGTGTCGTGCAGTCATCAAGGGTACACGAATAGGCCTCCAGCTCCGAAAGCCGATATAGATGATATTTCATTGAATGATTCGCACGCTGACACTTGTTGACGGCACAATACTGAAATCTGCAGCAATTTGCGGAAGAGCTACACGTCTATCACGTTGAACGATAGTCTTCAGTCGTTGTTGGTCCCATTCTTGCTGGATCTTTTTCCGGTGGCACCGGTGTCGGAGATTTGATGTTTTTCCGGATTCCTGATATTCACGGTACCCTCTTGACGTGGTCGTACCTGAAAATACCCGCTGCATCGCTACGTCGCAGATGTGTGTCCTATCGCTCGTGCACCGACTATAACACCATATTCAAACTCACATATCTCTTGATAACCTGCCATTGTAGCAACAGTAACCCATCTAACAACTGATCCACACACTTGTTGTCTTATGTAGGTGTTGCCAATCGCAGTGCCGTGTTCGGCGTGCTTAGATGTCTCTGTGTTTGAATACACATGTCTATACCAGTTTCTTTGGCGTTTCAGTGTATATCGCTGTGCAAACATTATACGTAAAGTTAATGCTTTCCAATGAAGAATTTCACTAGTGCCTTATGTCTTTCTGCAACAACAGAACAATCCAGTTGCGTCTTAACATAATTTTGAAACGCTCTGCGATGCACTCACGACGTCTCTACGTCGACACATCTTCTGTGCTGATTAGCCGCTCAGCTAAACATCGGAATATGAATGTACTCTAAGTGGGAAATCACCGTTCATTGAGAACGCAACACATTGTTCATTTCTGGCACTAATAATCACTTTGGCTTATCTGTTCGACAACGGATGATCAACTTGGCCTTGCAACTGCCTGCTTAAAATAAATTAAGCTGCTTTGCCTGTATTTAAATAATTTCCCCACATGCAATGCACGATACTATCACCAACATAAGACACGGTTAACAATCGGATCTCGTATCTTCCTACTGTCAAACAAAAACTAAAGGAAACGCAATAAATATTTTCTCCCGCATTCGCCCCATGTTCGATCAAGGTCACCTGTCAATGTGTCACATCTCAAATTTCACGTGAACTCATTCAGGGCAGCTGACTACAACTGTGTATATTAACTTTGACTGTGTCTTCTCTCCAACAGAATTATTTTTTTACATTATAAACTTGAGGTACACATTTATGAATGTTCAAACTTTTCGCCAGCGCAATTGCTGCCAACTGTTGGGTACCGCTATGAAAATATCATCCGGTCAATGCTGCAGTGTGCTGCAGCTCGTGACCACCAACACACAAGGGTGTGGTTGGTTCGCTGTATTCCGCTACATAATTGAATACTGTTTCTGTCATTTTGTTTCATCATTATCATCATCAGCCAATTCAATCATCAAATGATGTGGCCTCTTCGAGTCATGGATTCAGATAGGCTTTCAGCAGTTCTCTCGAAGTGGAACAGTCCTGGGCAGTTCTCTGCCAGGCGCTACCAGCGATCTTGTCGATATCTTTGTCCCATCTGTCTGGTGATCTTCCTCTGGGCCTCCGGTGCTCTCGCGGACTCCAGTACTAGCCTCGTCCACCTGCTGTCTTTTATTCTCGCGAGGTGGCCAGCCTACTGCCATTTCAAGGAGCCTACTGTCTCTAAGATGTTCTTAACCTTCGTCACAGACCGGATGAGATCTGCCCTTTTCCTATGCTTTCTTGTATAGCCCAGTATTGACCTTCCCATGGCTCTCTGTGCTGTCCTAAGTTTCCCTTTCGAAAATGAGTTCAGTGTCCATGTCTCGCAACCATACATCGGCACAGGAAGAATGAATTGATCAAATACTGTTTTCTTCAGATTTACTGGCGTTTATGATCTGTACACTGTTGAATTCCTCCCAAAACATTGCCAGCCAAGCTTGATGCGCCGACAGATTTAAGGTCTTATATCTCCCTTCATATTTATAACCTGGCCGCGGTAGATACATTCACTGACCTCTTCTAATGGACTGTCCTTAACTTTCACATCTCCAGCTGGGACCCATTTACTGGACATTACTTTGGTTTTTGAAATGTTCATGTTCAAGTCAACCAACTGACATTCCGATACAAGAGCTGTAACTAAGTTTTGGAACTCTGCGGAGCCGTTGGCCGGTAAGGCAATATCATTAGCAAATCTCAAGTTGGTAAGCCTTCTTCCATTAAATCTAATTCCCTTACCTTCCCATCTCAGCTTTGACGTAGAAATTTCCAATACAGCCGAGAACAGTTTTGGGGAGATGGAATCGCCTTGCTTGACACCCGTCTTGATGCGTTCTTGCGTTCATTCGCCGACATTAACATAAGATGAAGAAGTCCCGTAGATATTACTGAGCACTTCAATGTACTTGCTCACTCAAAGTTTGGAGTACGGCTATACGGCTCACAGAGTCAAACGCCTTTTCAGAATCAACAAAGGCAAAGCAGAGAGGCCGTTGGTATTCATTTGCTCTGCTTATCACTTCACCAACGGTCAGAATGTGATCAATAGCGCTAAACTTGCTTCGGAATCCTGCTTGTTCTATAGGTTGGGCTGAGTCTAGGGTGGAATTAATTCGATTTAACAGGATCTTTGTGAAACTTTAGACAAAACTGAGAGCAAGCGGATACGACGATAGTTTTTGATATTATGAATATTTCCTTTCTTGTGTATCAAAATAATTTTTGTCCAGTTCCACGATAGTAGGATTGAAGCATAATGCAGGCAGGAAGTAAACACTTTTGCCAAGTGATTTATTGTTACCTGTTCTGCCAGTTTCTGGATGTCAACGCTGAGCTCGTCACCACCCGGCACTGTTCACTTCTGCATGCTATCTAGAGCCCACTTGACTTCCAATGGGAGTATATCTGGATCACTATGTACGTCATTTAATTTTGTATGTTAGTGACGCTAAGTGTACAATGTATATTTTGAAAACAGGTACGTATTTTTGGATAAATCTAGCATCTAAAATCATTAAAAAATCACCTATTAGTGTTACCATATAAAGAAAAATATTCTTTCCTCCAGGAGAAATTCAGGACTGAAAGAGTTAAGCTTGTGGACTGTAACTATGTAACTAAACAACAGTCAGTACACGGCTGGAGAAATGTAGCTTAATTTCATCTTTGTCATGAAGGACGAGCAACACGTTCACACGATTGTGTTTCTAGATAAATGTGAGGTTTTCTAGCCACATACGAACATTCACATTTGAAAGGCTCAAATCTTGGGTCAGTATCCGGTCAAGGGAAAACGATTAATACTTAAGTCACTTCAATTATAGATTAGCTGATTTATGAAGATCCATTACAAATTTAACGTTATCGTAGTTTTTGCCCCCCCCCCCCCCGCCCCCCATGAACCATGGACCTTGCCGTTGGTGGGGAGGCTTGCGTGCCTCAACGATACAGATGGTCGTACCGTAGGTGCAACCACAACGGAGGGGTATCTGTTGAGAGACCAGACAAACATGTGGTTGCTGAAGAGGGGCAGCAGCCTTTTAGGTAGTTGCAGGGACAACAGTCTGGATGATTGACTGATCCGGCCTTGTAACATTAACCAAAATGGCCTTGCTGTTCTGGTATTGCGAACGGCTGAAAGCAAGGGGAAACTACAGCCGTAATTTTTCCCAAGGGCATGCAGCTTTACTGTATGATTAAATGATGATGGCGTCCTCTTGGGTAAAATATTCCGGAGGTAAAATAGTCCCCCATTCGGATCCCCCGGCGGGGACTACTCAAGAGGACGTTGTTATCAGCAGAAAGAAAACTGGAGTTCTACGGATCGGAGCGTGGAATGTCAGATCCCTTAATCGGGCAGGTAGGTTAAAAAATTTAAAAAGGGAAATGGATAGGTTCAAGTTAGATATAGTGGGAATTAGTGAAGTTCGGTGGCAGGAGGAACAGGACTTCTGGTCAGGTGAGTACAGGGTTATAAATACAAAATCAAATAGGGGTAATGCAGGAGTAGGTTTAATAATGAATAAAAAAAGTAGGTGTACGGGTAAGATACTACAAACAGCATAGTGAACGCATTATTGTGGCCAAGATAGATACGAAGCCCACGCCTACTACAGTAGTACAAGTGTAAGTAGGGTGTTTATGTTTTCTTATTGGCAACGTTACGTAGCGTTTAAAAAAATGATTAAAACGCTACGTAACGTTGCCAATAAGAAAACATAAACAGCCTACTTACACAAGTTTATATGCCAACTAGCTCTGCAGATAACGAAGAAATTGAAGAAATGTATGATGAGATATAAGAAACTATTCAGGTAGTAAAGGGAGACGAAAATTTAATAGTCATAGGTGACTGGAATTCATCAGTAGGAAAAGAGAGAGAAGGAAACATAGTAGGTGAATATGGATTGGGGCTAAAAAATGAAAGAGGAAGCCGCCTGGTAGAATTTTGCGCAGAGCATAACTTAATCACACCTAAGTTTAAGAATCATAAAAGAAGCCTGTATACATGGAAGAACCCAGGAGATACTAAAAGAAATCAGATAGATTATATAGTGGTAAGGCAGAGATTTAGGAACCAGGTTTTAAATTGTAAGACATTTCCAGGGGCAGTTGTGGACTCTGACCACAATCTATTGGTTATGAACTGTAGATTAAAACTGAAGAAACTCCAAAAAGGTGGAAATTTAAGGAGATGGGACCTGGATAAACTGAAAGAACCAGAGATTGTACAGAGTTTCAGGGAGAGCATAAGGGAACAATTGACAGGAATGGGTGGAAGAAATACAGCAGAAGAAGAATGGGTAGCTTTGAGGGATGAAATAGTGAAGGCAGCAGAGGATCAAATAGGTAAAAAGACGAGGGCTATTAGAAACCCTTGGGTAACAGAAGAAATATAGAATTTAATTGATGAAAGGAGAAAATATAAAAATGCAGTAAATGAAGCAGGCAAAAAGGAATAGAAACGTCTCAAAAATGATATTGACAGGAAGTGCAAAATGGCTAAGCAGGGATGGCTAGAGGACAAATGTAAGGATTTAGAGGCTTATCTCACTAGGGGTAAGATAGATACTGCCTACAGGAAAATTAAAGAGACCTTTGGAGAAAGGAGAACCACTTGCATGAATATCAAGAGCTTTGATGGAAACCCAGTTCTAAGCAAAGAAGGGAAAGCAGAAAGGTGGAAGGAGTATATAGAGGGCCTATACAAGGGCGATGTACTTGAGGACAATATTATGGAAATGGAAGAGGATGTAGATGAAGATGAAATGGGAGATATGATATTGAGTGAAGAGTTTGACAGAACACTGAACGACCCGAGTCGAAACAAGGCCCCCGGAGTAGACAACATTCCATTAGAACTACTGACAACCTTGGGAGAGCCAAAACTCTACCATCTGGTGAGCAAGATGTATGAGACAGGCGAAATACCCTCAGACTTCAAGAAGATGATAATAATCCCAATCCCAAAGAAAGCAGGTGTTGACAGATGTGAAAATTACCGAACTATCAGTTTAATAAGTCACAGCTGCAAAATATTAACGCGAATTGTTTACAGACGAATGGAAAAAATCGATAGAAGCCGACCTCGGGGAAGATCAGTTTGAATTCCGTAGAAATGTTGGAACACGTGAGGCAATACTGACCCTACGACTTATCTTAGAAGAAAGATTAAGGAAAGGCAAACCTACGTTTCTAGCATTTGTAGACTTAGAGAAGGCTTTTGACAACGTTGACTGGAATACTCTCTTTCAAATTCTGAAGATGGCAGGGACAAAATACAGAAAGCGAAAGCCTATTTACAATTTGTACAGAGAGCAGATGGCAGTTATAAGAGTCGAGGGGTATGAAAGGGAAGCAGTGGTTGGGAAGGAAGTGAGACAGGGTTGTAGCCTATCCCCGATGTTATTCAATCTGTATATTGAGCAAGCAATAAAGGAAACAAAAGAAAAGTTCGGAGTATGTATTAAAATCCATGGAGAAGAAATATAAACTTTGAGGTTCGCCGATGACATTGTAATTCTGTCAGAGACAGCAAAGGACTTGGAAGAGCAGTTGAACGGAATGGACAGTGTCTTGAAAGGAGGGTATAAGATAAACATCAACAAAAGTAAAACGAGGATAATGGAATGTAGTCGAATTAAGTCGGGTGATGCTGAGGGAATTAGATTAGGAAATGAGACACTCAAAGAAGTAAAGGAGTTTTGCTATTTGGGGAGCAAAATAACTGATGATGGTCGAAGTAGAGAGGATATAAAATGTTGACTGGCAAATGCAAGGAAAGCGTTTCTTAAGAAGAGAAATTTTTTAACATCGAGTATTGATTTAAGTGTCAGGAAGTCGTTTCTCAAAGTATTTGTATGGGGTGTAGCCATGTATGGAAGTGAAACGTGGACGATAAATAGCTTAGACAAGAAGAGAATAGAAGCTTTCGAAATGTGGTGCTACAGAAGAATGCTGAAGATTAGATGGGTTGATCACATAACAAATGAGGAGGTATTGAATAGAATTGGGGAGAAGAAGAGCTTGTGGCACAACTTGACTAGAAGAAGGGATCGGTTGGTAGGACATGTTCTGAGACATCGAGGGATCACCAGTTTAGTATTGGAGGGCAGCGTGGAGGGTAAAAATCGTAGAGGGAGCCCAAGAGATGAATACACTAAACAGATTCAGAAGGATGTAAGTCGCAGTAGGTACTGGGAGATGAAGAAGCTTGCACAGGATAGAGTAGCAAGGAGAGCTGCATCAAACCAGTCTCAGGACTGAAGACAACAACAACAACAGCAACATAGTTTTTGCAGCTTCAGACCTCCCTCGGTAGCAGTTATGTTAATATATTTCTCCAAACATGGTTCACGTCAACAGAACTACTTTGTTTTAGTTTGGAATCATCGTACAGGCTTGTTGCATTTTTCTGTAAATTCACTTTGTAGTTCCGGCAAACCTGACACAAAATTTGACGGTGCATCAGTACCTAAAATTTTGCTATTACATATTTTTATTTGTATATTACTAAAGTATGAAGTCACTTATCGTTTTACGTGTGACTGCGTAGCTAATGGATGGAACTGAAAACGGAACTGAGGAACATGAGAAGACTGACGCTAAAGTTTGTAGAAGGGAAAGAGCACTTGCTAGATCACTCAAACGTTGAAAGCTACTTAGAAATCGACATCGAAGAAAGAATTATGTTCACGGCATGTAAATGCTGCAAAGCAAAATATATCAGCTTCTTGCCGTACAGTTCAAAACTTATTAGACTTGGAATACGTTTGCCACATTTAAACCGACTATGCCTGTCAATGTAGTGAGTAAAGCATTGGGGTCCTGAAACATGGGGGTTCATAAGCCGAAGAAAGAATACTTGGCAATGAAAATGTTGGATGAGCAGAAGGAGATCAAAATGAAACAAGAGCAGCACACAATGGACGGAAAGATGCTCTTAGAAGCCGTAAATTTCTCATTTTGCGTGATTCTCAAATATAATTTTAAGGGCAATTCCAACCCGTATATAGTGATAGGTATTAGATCATTACACAGAAAACATTATTAACTATTTTTGTTTTTCTTTTTGACAGATGCAGTGAATGTTGCCTGAAAAGGCTATGGCTAGGTGTTTCTCGTAATCTTCCACATTGCACAACATTCCCTTCAAAAGTGAACTGAACGTCAGCTCATGATTTTACTCGAATCTTTCTTCTTACTGTTAAACTCATTTCTGATTACAAAAGTCAAAATATTTGTAACATGACAGGAGTAGTGAGTCATTGCTGAAACGCAATTATAGCATGAATACAAACCGACGAAAGAGAGTAAACGTAAGAATATATACAACAGTTTTATTATATAAAACAACGAAGGTGACTACAGAAATTTCAATAACTGCACTCATTACGTTTTTTATTAATTCTTTTTCCGTACGCCCGTGGAACACAGGCTGAATACGAAAGAATGTAAATTATAATGACGAAGCTACCAGGAACGCTGGTCCTATTGCTTGAACCTAGTGTCGTAGTGGGTTCGTACGCACTGCCTATCAGACATAAATAAGAAACTGCTATGGAAGAGATAAGCCAAATGATGACGAGCAGAATGCTCTGTACATCCAGTAGGTCACATTTTCTGTTTTAAGTACCCAATTAAACGAGCAGCGGAAATGTTACAAATGTGAGAGGAACTGAATGAAAAGCTCTCGGAGCTACGTTCGTTGAGTGCGGGGGAACTGCAGCGGACAATCGCTGCGGCCTTCTCGCAGACGGGTTTCTATTAAAGCAGGAGCACTGCGCAGCCCGGAGTCCACTTCTTTGTACCTCATCTGAAAGAAGCGTTGCCCAGACGACCCACAGCATGTCCGGATGAAGATGCCCTCCCTCAGAGTGACCTGTATTGTAGACGAATAAAAGACGGACAAGTATAGAAAGCTGGCCTAAAAGGCGCAGTTCGGACCACACCAGTTTATCAACAAAATGAAACTACAACATAATAAAAAGTAAATCCCATTCACGTTTCGATTGCATTAAATATAACTGATGCGTTCCGCTACATTACTCTACTTAGAATTTTTGAATGCAGTTCATTGTATTTAAATGCGTTATGTCTAAATGACCTTTGTAATTAACATAAATAAATCAGTTGCTACATAAATACGGTTAACAAACGAAGTAGGCTGCAACGTGGACGTATCCAGTTAGGAGCTCCAGAGGGCAACTGGCCCCTCCCATAGGAAAAGAAGTTCTTGTCAGATCGAACTCGCATCCAAACTCCAACACACCTACAGGCATCAACGTAGTCCCACTTGAAAGAATACAAGAACATGTCAAGGTGGTATTTACTAGTAGCTAATGTACGCAGAACCGACTGTCCTGAAATCTCAAACAAACACTGATCAGCCAGAGCATTATGACCACCTACCAAATAGCTGGTATGCCCACCTTCGGCACGGATAACAGCGGCGACGCGTCGCTGGAGGGAGCTGATACCACACACACAAGTCACCTAATTCCCGTAAATTCCGGGGAGGGGGGCTATGAGCTCTGACGCCACGTTCAATAACATCCCAGATGTGTTCGACCGGGATCAGATCTGGTGAGTTATAAGGCGTGCACATCAATTATAACTCCCCACTGTGTTCCCCGAAACACTCTATTACACTCCGGGCCTTGGCCCCTCAGGGGACAGCATTTATTTGCTGGGTACGGGCTTGGCGAACCCGGGGTCCCCGAGCTGTGGACTGGTGTGCGCCGCCAGTCCTCTGACACCGTAAGCTCTGGGCATGCTTCAGCGACCACCGTGTGGCTCAACGGTGGAACGTTGTGTGTCGCAGGGACCGGGGATCTTGGCTTGATTGCCTGGATCGCGAGGATGGTACATACCTCTATAAAAAACCCTTCAATCTTAAGGTGTGCTGCGCGCAGATAAGATGCATGGCTGTTGAGGTGGAACAGTCGCTAGCGGGCGACCTCTGAGGAACCTGCCGCACCTCAGTTGTACAAGGCTTACCCAGGCATGCGGGGCTCTGTCTGGGCTGACGTTTCGTTCCCTAGCTGCTCGTGGGACGCACATGGCAACCACGTATTTTCCTTCGCCAACTTCGCAATCAGTCAAGCGCATGAGGGAGGCTAGTCCTCCTGATATGCAGATGGAAAAGAGTAACAGGGCTCTTGGAGTCGTCAATGACAATGTTTTCGTCGTGATTAAGAGGAAGGAGGGCTCCTTTGAAAAAGTGTCTCCTTTCTACATACATAAAGGTTTAGAAGGACTCGCAGGTACACTGAAATCTATCAAACGCCTGAGGAATGGTACCCTGTTAGTTGAGACTACTAGGGCAAAGCAAGTGGAGCTGCTTCGAAAGTCAACCAAGTTAGGCGAGTATGATATTACTGTCGAGTTGCACAATTCCCTCAACTCCAGTAAAGGCGTTGTCACCTGCCGTGATTTAATGGATATCGCTGTCGACGAGCTGAAGCAAGAATGGGCAACACAGGGGATTGTAGACGTGGAACAAAGGACACGTAGGAATAATGGAGTTCATGAGAAATCTGCCACCTTCATTGTGACTTTCAATTCGCCTGTCTTACCTGAATACGTTCTGGCTGGTTTCCTCCGACTTAGGGCTCGGCCTTATATACCTAACCCTATGCGCTGTTTCAAATGTCAGCGATTTGGCCATACGACATTGAGTTGTGGGGGTGAACCGACCTGCGGTATATGTGGCAAGGCAGCCCATGAAGCTGGGACCAACTGCACATCTCCAGCGCTGTGTATCAACTGCTCTGGGAGTCATCCCGTCTGGAGCAGAGACAGCCCCGTCTTTGCGGAAGAACGCAAAATTCAGGAGATCAAGGTGACAAAGAGGCTACCTTATGTGGAAGCCAAAAAAGAGTATCGGGCTACAAAACCCCCTGTCTTTGCCACATCCTATGCCTCCTTGGTGCACAACCGTGCGTCGCAAGTAGACGCTTCGACGCAGACCGTGTCCAGCGTCGCAGTATCTTCCACCAATACCTGTACCTGCGTTTGTACCTGCCAGAGCAATCCCACTAACGATATAGCTATTCAGGCTGCTCCACCTGCACCAACCGCTATTGCTGAGAAAGCTCCAGTGAAGCCTTCGAAGGCCCTCCAGAAACAGAGTGCCTCTCCACTTCCCCCATCCCCGACTTCCACAAAGAAAACGGGAGCAGGGAAAGGGGCACGGCGTTTGACGTCAAACCTGCCGAAGGCGCCATCGGATGTCGTCATGGCATCCCTGACTGATGAGGAGGAAATCGTCATGGATTTTGATACCTCTTCCCCAGAACCTGGCAGCCCCTCTGCTGCCACTCGCTCTACAAGTGCCTCACCAGCGCGGCGCAAAGACAGGGGGAAATCTAAACCGAAACGCTGATATGGCTCCCATACTTCAGTGGAATCTGAATGGAGTCAGACCTCGGTTTGCAGAATTGCGGCTGTTAGTACAGGCAAACCCCTTTTGCATCTCCTTGCAAGAGACACATTTTAAAGAGACTGATACGCCTGTACTTCCAGGATATCGCGTGTACAGGAAAGACGACCTGACTGGTAATAGGGCTCAGGGTGGGGTGGCCGTGTTCATTAAGGACACGTTCCACTCCTCACCTGTGACCTTAACCACAACGCTACAAGCGGTTGCAGCTCGGATCCTGGCCCAGGTTGATGTCACAGTGTGCTCCCTCTATCTACCACCCGCTGAGCACATTGACAGTGAAGCCCTCGCACAGCTCATTGATCAGCTACCCCGACCCTTTCTCCTTTTAGGAGACTTTAATGCTCATAATGCATTATGGGGTTCCAACAAAACCTGCCCCAGAGGCCAGGTGATTGAGCAGTTGATCAGGACTTCCGACGTCATACTGCTGAACACAGGTCAGGCCACGCATTTTAGCACCGCTTCAGGTTCGTCTTCTGCCATAGACCTCTCTATTTGTTCGCCTGTGCTTGCGGACATTGTTCAGTGGGTCGTCGACGACGACCTTCATGGCAGCGACCATTTTCCTATCTGGCTTCATCTGCCAGTTGAAATGGGTCGTGTCGCACAGCCGCCGAAATGGCTGTTCCGGAAGGGAAACTGGACGCTCTACCGGCAGTTGGCTGATTTTGAACGGTGTGAAGGCGTCCAGGATTGGGTGGATCACATTACGGCGGTGATGCACCATGCCGCTGATGTATCCATACCAAAGTCACATGGAACACCTGTGAGGCAGCCTGTCCCTTGGTGGAATGACGACTGTCGTACCGCCATCAGAGACAGACGGGCGGCTTTGAGAAGATTCCGTCGGTGCCCCATTGCTGCGCATCTGACAACTTTCCGGATAGCACGGGCGCGGGCGAGACACATCGTTAGGGAGAGTAAACGGAGGTCTTGGCGTGAGTTCCTGAACTCCATCAATAGGTCCACATCTTCAAGCAAAGTATGGGAAGCCATTAGGAGGATCTCAAGGCGATACTCTCGACCGCCAATAGCAGCTATACGTGAGCGGGGGTGTCTCCTAACATCTCCAAGAGACATCGCCCGGGCGTTGGCAGAATCTTTTCAAACTATTACGGCCGATTCTAGCCAGGACCCAGAATTTCTGCGCTATCGGGGTACACAGGAGAGGGCTGGTTTTGATTTCCGTTCAAAGAACGCTGAGGAATACAACCAGCCTTTCTCTTTGTGGGAGTTGTACTCTGCTCTGTCCGTATCTCGGGATACCGCACCTGGTCCAGACCTGATATCGTATAGCATGCTGCAGCTGTTGGATCTGCGGTCGAAGGAAGTCCTCCTTCAACTTTTTAATGAAATTTGGAAGACAGGCGACTTTCCTAGTTCGTGGAAAGAATCGCTTTTAATTCCCCTTTTAAAACCAGGGAAGGATCGGACCGAACCCTGTAGCTACCGTAGCATTAGTCTCACGAGTTGCGTCGGAAAGACATTTGAGCGTATGGTCAATCGGCGCCTGGTGTGGGTTCTCGAATCCAGATCCTTACTTACCCGCTGCCAGTGTGGGTTCAGGAGGTATCATTCCACCCTCGATAACCTGATCCTACTCGAAACAGCGATACAAGATGCTTTCCTACGTAAGCAACACCTTATCGGGGTTTTCTTCGACCTGGAGAAGGCGTACGATACTACCTGGAGGCATACCATTTTGCGGCAGCTTTATGAGTGGGGTTTCCGTGTTCGTTTACCCACACTCATCCGATCCTTTCTGTCGGACAGATATTTTAAATATAAGGTTGGGAATGTCCTGTCTGACCGTTTTAAGCAGGAGAACGGTGTCCCTCAAGGAAGTGTCCTCAGTGTGACAGCTTTCGCAATTGCCATCAATAGTATTGCGTCCACAGTACGACGGCCCGTGCAGTGCTCCTTGTTTGTGGACGATTTCTCCATTTTCTGTGCGTCTTCCTCCCTCACAGCTGCTACACGCCAATTACAGCTGACACTCGTGCGATTGGAGGAATGGTCTAAGACCACGGGCTTTAAATTCTCTTTGGAGAAGACCGTTTGTGTAGATTTTAACCGTTCCCGTTCTCTTTTTAATCTCCCTGTTTTAAAACTAGGAGACACTGTTCTCCCCTTTATGGGAAAAGTGAAATATCTCGGGCTTATTTTTGATGAGAAGCTCACATGGTTGCCACACTTAAAGGATCTAAAGGTCCGCTGTTTCAAGGCATTACACGTCCTTAAATGCGTCAGTCATAGATCCTGGGGCGCTGACAGGGCACGTCTGCTCCAACTTTATAAGGCCTTTGTGCGACCTCGACTGGAATACGGATGTCAAGCTTATGGCTCTGCCAGACCTTCCTACCTCAAAATGTTGGACGTGATTCACCATGAGGGTATTAGGCTTTCAACGGGGGCTTATCGCACGAGTCCGGTTGCTAGTCTGTGTGTCGAGGCGGGAGAGCCTCCGCTGTCCATTCGGCGTCTTCTCCTCGTGGTACGGCACGCGTACAGGGCCAAGTCCACTCCTCTTTCATTGGCGTCCAACACCTTTTCCCAGCCGGCACTGGAACGTCTCTTCCGCCACCGTCCGAAGGCAACAAAGCCGTTTGGCATCCGTGCGAAGGAGAGTCTCGAGTTAGTACACCTGGAGGGCATTAAGGTACTCCACCAGGGATGGAGTAGGGGATCTCCCTGGCGACTACAAAGGCCAAGATTACTTCTTGATCTGGCTGCTTACAGGAAGTATTGTACCCCAGCCCACCTTTTTAAAATTAAACTTACTGAGATTTTAGAACGCCATTCCGATTTTATTACTGTTTACACGGATGGGTCTAGACAGGGTGATTTTATGGGCTGCTCTGCTGTGTTTCCCGATACTGTCCATCGGATAGGGCTCCCGGAGCAGTTCTCAGTTTACTATGCAGAACTGTTTGCCATTCTGCAAGCATTACAGCATATGCGCCGACATCGTGGCACGAAATTCATCATCTGCTCCGATTCCCGAAGTGCTCTACACGCTCTTGAACAGATGTACCCAGCAGATCGGATGGTACAAGAGGTGCAGGACGCACTCCTGCTCTTGCAACAGCAGGGTAAGGATGTAATTTTCTGCTGGGTTCCAGGGCACGTAGGGATTCCTGGCAATGAACTTGCAGATGCGGCTGCCAAGGAGGCTTGCTCCATCCCACCTCCTGCTCGCTGTTCCGTCCCCCTGCAGGCCATTACGTCTTTCGTGACTCGGAAGGTCATGCGTTGGTGGGAGGCTCAGTGGCTGGACGTGAGGGATAATAAGTTGCGAGCGGTGAAGGATTCTGTACGACCGTGGCTCACCTCCTTCCGCCACCGACGCGCTGAGGAAGTAGCCCTTACACGGCTTCGAATAGGACATTGTCCTTTGACACATGGTTTTCTGTTACGTCGTGAGGAGCCACCAACGTGTCAGACATGTGGGACACAGCTGTCGATACGACATATTTTAACTGAGTGTGTTTTATATGCGGGTTTGAGGGACGATTTCAGTTTCCCACCAGACCTACCCTCTCTTTTAACTAATAATGAGGCGAGTGTTGCTAGAGTTTTACGTTTTTGTGTGATGTCTGGCCTTCTTCCCAAACTATTGGGATTGAAGTCTTAATGTGCTGTCCGGTGGTTTGGTCACCCATTATTTGTAAGTGGTCACTCAGCCACCGTTAATTCCTTTTTTACCTGTTTGTACTACTATTTTAATTTTAGTTTTATCTCCCTGTTTTGATGTGCTGTGTCCCATCTTGCAATTTGAACAATACCAATTCTCTCACCATTCGGCTCTGAATTGAACTTTTGGGAACGGGCGCTGATAACCTCGCTGTTGTGCGCCCTAAAACACTAATTATCATCATCATCCGGGCCTTGTGACATGGCGCATTATACTGTTGAAAACTCCTATTGCCGTGATGTAACATGGCCTTCGTAAAGTGGAGTACTTGGTCTGCAACCAGTGTACGATACCTCTTGGCGGTCGTGGTACCCCGCACGGGTTTCATTCGACCGATACGTGCCCACTAGAACGTCCCCAAGAGCATAATGGAGTAACCGCCAAGTTGTCTCCGTCCCGCAGTACAGTTGTCAAGGAGCTGTTCTCATGGAAGACGACGCATTCGCGCTCACCCGTCGGGATTATGAAGAAGGTATCGGGACTCATCAGACCATGCGACGCTCTGCTACTTCGCCAACGTTGAGTAGTGACGGTCACATGCTCATTTAAGTCGTAGCTGCCGATGTCGTCGTGTCAACATTGGCACATGCACGGGTCGTCGGGTGCGGAGGCCCATACTAACAAGGGTTCATCCCCATCGCACCCCCCTCAGATTTAGTTATAAGTTTGCACAGTGGATAGGCCTTGAAAAACTGAACACAGATCAATCGAGAAAACAGGAAGAAGTTGTGTGGAACCATGAAAAAATAAGCAAAATATACAAACTGGATCGTCCATGCGTAAGATAGGCAATATTAAGGGCAATGTGAGGCGAGGAGCGCCGTGGTCCCGTGGTTAGCGTGAACAGCTGCGGAACGAGAGGTCTTTAGTTCAAATCTACCCTCGACTGAAAATTTTGCTTTCTTTATTTTCGCCAAGTTATGGTCTGTCCGTTCGTTCATTGACGTCTCTGTTCACTGTAATAAGTTTAGTGTCTGTGTTTTGCGACCGCACCGCAAAACCGTGCGATTAGTTGACGAAAGGACGTGCCTCTCCAATGTGTAACGTTCCCTGGCATTTTCACGTTATTAAACAACAAGAGTGTATTTGTACCATATACGCCGCTCTGGGCAAGTTGTATATATCGTAATTATTGAACAAAAATATTACTGAATGTGGTATAAAATACATTAGTTATTCTCATTATATTTTTTGTTGTAATATTTCTCTGTATTTAGGATAGGAATTTTTCTGTATCTATTATGTGATTGTAAAATGTGTCAATATTTGCGGTATCAGAGATATGAAAATTTGCCAGAAGAGAATAATATCGTTAATTTACAAAGAAATGTTAATAATCAGTACTGCTATTTAAGGACAATGCATTATGTATTCTTGGCTCTTCTCTGTTCAGACGTTATCGAGGTAGGTCAGTGTGAAGAAGCTTTTAACGAATGTGTAGACTTCTTTTGTCTCTGTCTGGACTTAGCCGCCATTAGACGATGCGTTATGAATTAATGTGAGTTGAATTGTTGTTTGAGCTAAATATATCAGTATTTATCAAAAGTGTGAATTATTTATGTAAATTAGCTTGCCCACGTCATCTATAAAATTTCTTTAAGAATTTTTCAGCATTTTTTAGCGGTGTTGCTGGGCTGTGCCGCGACCAACAATCGCAGATCTGAAGAGGCGGCACATTTAAAAAAATTATCAAACCCGTAAATCGGGAACAGATGCATAAAAATCAATAGTGAATTAAGAAATTGTTTTCCTTTTCAGTGATCCCGTGGCTGATAAAATTTGAATTAATTATACGTTTGTGCATTCGTAGGCGGATAGTTAATGTTAGTTAACATTGAAATTTAAACAGTTCGGTTCTTTAAAATAACTCAAATGCATAGTAAAGTAGGATTTATCAGTGATAAAGATCGGCTTGGCAATAATTAAAACATTTTCTGCTGATAGAGATAATCTTGTGTTCTATGGCTAGTGCCGGGATAAAATTCAGTAAAAATATTTAACAAAAAAACCCACTGCATCTGGAAAGTGTATGCCAAGGCCGAATGATTTAAAGGACTCAATTCTCAACTAAATATTCTTAACCAGTTCATATGAGTTCACGTAAATATTTTTTCTTTAAATGTACGTAGTTCTTAAGAAAGTAAAATTTTTTATTACCACACGAAAATAAGAGAGTGGTTCTACAACAAAGTTCGCACGAAAGAAAATTAATTTGAAAAGGCAAAAATGTAAAATTTATTATTATTCTTTAACGAAATCTCGATCAATTCCATTCATTATTCCGACGATTTCGTTAAATTGGCGCCCAGCGTGGGGCCCGAATATGCAGTGGCCACTAAATACCCGTGAGATAACTAGGGAATTAATATAGTCGAACTTTGTTGCAGAACATTTAATAATTTTTCTATGTATTGTATGTATTGCATAACCAATATTGTGTGGTAATACCTGTGTATGATTTTTTGCATGAGAACACTATGTACCCAGAGGCAAGCTGAAGAAGAGAGCTCATTATTTCGAAAAAATTAATTACCTACCACAATATCAGGGGGCAGCTGCACCCAAGATAGATCACCAAAAGGTAAAGCTACAGTGTAGTTGTCCTGTGGGTAGTAAAGTAGCCTCAGTGCAGTGTTCTCGGATCATTAGTGGTGTGCTTGTTGTTAGTACTTTGTTTTAAAATAACAGGACATTTAGGTAGTTAGTCATTGTAGTATATAGTAAGTGTGTATTAGTTAATGTCCATTTCTTGTGTGATTATGTCAGTGAAACCTGAGTGTTAGGATATTAAGTTCAGATTTTATTTCTTTTGTTTACTATGGTTAGATTGCGTAGTCAGAAAGATATCAACATGGATAATGAGCAACAGTCAGTAAGTAGTGATACCGAGTTAGAAAGTGGGACACAAAGTAATGTTAGTGACGTAGTTCAGGAAGTACAATGTGAGAATCTGGGGGCAGAAGGTCAAGAAATGTTGCCACTGCTACCCAGTGATTCAGTTGATAGCGGAAATACTGTGCCATCCGCAAGCACTGGACACGGACCAGAGAGTGGTGAGGTGTCAGAAGTGCAATCATTAAGAGTTATGTTCGAGCGCATGCTCAATTTCCAAGCTGAATTTGTACGTGTGCAAGCAGAGCGTGATAGAGAACGTGATGCTGAACAAGCAGAGCGTGACCAGAGATTGGTAGCTGAATTTGCATGTATGCAAGCAGAACGCGATAAAGAACGTGATGCTAAACAAGCAGAGCGCGATAAAGAACGTGATGCTAAACAAGCAGAGCGTGACCGACGCCTGCATGAGAGGGACTTGCAGTTGATGCAAACTTTAGAAGTTATGCAAAGTGAGATTGTTAGTTTGAAACAAAAATATGAAACCATACCCAAAACGGTGCAAGAATTAAGCGAAAGGGTAGATAGTATTCAAGTGGCTAACGCCAATATCGTAGAGGAAATCAGTGTCCTGACTAACAGAGTCGAACAATTAGAAATTGACACAACTCAAGTAATTGAGAACAAAGTGTCCGAACAAGTGCACAAAGTAGAATATGAAGTTGTAAAAGAAATAGATCATTAGCTTGCGGCATGACGAGGCACAGGCGTATGTCACGCCAGCCAGGTCCAACAATGATAGGCATATAAATACAGCAGTAAAAAATTGCGACTGCGAGACGGAACAGGCAACCAGTGTAAGCGAAACAAATAAATGTCATTTCAAAGTAGTGATTGAAGAAAGCCTGATTAGGAACCGACAGTTTCAGATCTTTACAACGGAGAAGAAATCTGTTCACCCTGTAGTGTTTATCAAGGGATTTAGAAACATATTGCCTAGCGTTTGGAGTCATACCCAGAAAATACAGTTCGTTATGTCTTACATACAAGGAGATGCTGCATTATGGGCAACCGAAGCAGCTGACAGTTGTGATACATATGAGCAATTCGAAAAGGCATTCTTGGCCAAATATTGGTCAACATGTATTCAAGAGAGATTACGGAAGGAGGTATACAATCCAGAGCCGTATTCTCCACGACTAGGCAATTTGCGAAAATATTTCGAGAAGTACATTAATAAGACCCGTTACTGGGACGAACAGATTTCATCCCGGGATTTGATCAGACTTTTGAAATCACACTTGCCGATACATGTAAAGGAAAAACTTATACATGTGCCCGAAAACGATATGGAACATTTCTTGTCTGTTCTGGACTCAATTGACCTGATTCAGGAGGATGTTAAAGCAGCCTCTGAACAGGCTAGAAATAACGGAAACGGTTATAGAAATGGTAGAAATAACAAGCCTCCACCAAGTAATGGAAACGGCGGAGGTAACAATAGGAGACAAGATTATGCACAAAACGGGAATAGAGGTAGAGACCGGAATGGCAATAGTCCGCTGGTGAATAATGACAGGAAAAGGAGGTTCGATTACCGGTATGAAACAGGCCCACCAAGCAATAGTAGATGGAAAAATGCCAGGGGGCCGAGCAATACTAATACTTATAATGATGCAAACCGAACTTGGCCACAGAACCAGAGGCCCAGTCCGGACCGGCAAAACAGTGAAAGATATGACAATAACCGACCGCCACCACAAAATGCGCCAATTGCGCAACCGTGGCGGCCGACGCAACACAACTTGCACATAGTGGAGGTCAGTGACACAGAGCAGCCACACCCATCCACTAGCACTAATTCAACAAACTAGATGCAACCGAGATACGCTCTCCATCGTCGGCTGAGGTTTGGAGTGAGAGCAGCCCGACACAGAACAAGACACCAAACAAAATCTGTATCCTTAGGTATAATGACGGGGTACAGATGGGAGATGAATTAATAACTGAACCATCCACGTGCATAAAGGAGCACAAAGACAAGGTACAATCGATAATAGAGATCAAAATTAACAATATTGATGTGCAAGCGGTCATAGATACAGGTGCTACTGTCAGTGTTATGAGTATGGACTTATTCAAAGTACTGGGGAAGGGAAGGCGTATGCTGACTTTTCCCGTGAATAATTGTAGAGTCACTGGAGCCATAAGTGCACAGCGACAAATAATTAAACTCCAAGTGCGGGTAGAGATGTATATAGGGGAAGAAGCCATAGCGTGCTCATTCCTGGTAGTAAGGGGTTTAAAGGTAGCCTGCATTTTGGGGGTAGATTTTTTGAGAGAAAGGGACGCAATAATCGACCGTTCTCGGGGAAAATTAAGTTTGATGAATGCTGGTAGGAGAATAGAATTGTCCATGCTCAGATCTGAAGAGGTACCTGTACCTAATTGTAACGCTATTAACATAAAATGTAGGAATCAGTCGATACTACATTTAGACAATCATTGTCTAGGACAGAATCTCTATTATCCTGACGTACAATGTGATCAATCAAAAGCAAATATGGACGCATTAGTAAACAAAGTATCACAGTCCGAAAATTTGAATGCTATGCAACAGCAGGATTTGGTACAGTTATTATCTAATTATGCAGATGTATTTTCTGAACGACCAGGAATTGTTAAGGGATATCAGTACAAGATCGAGGTGAAACCTCACAAAACTTACTGTCGAGCCTCATACTCCATTCCTTAGTCGAAGAAAGAAAATAGTAGCTATGTCATAGCAGATCCCCACTCAGGGAGAGTACGGGGACTGTATCCGCGTAAGGATGTAAAAGCATTCCTACAGTAAAAGACTAATAGTCCTATGTGGACACCACTCTTTTGTAAATAATGAACATTAATAGTGTGTGTACTAGTGTAGAAGTGTTTAGTTATAAGTATATGATTGATTTTCTCATGTGTATGGATATTTGTGTTATGTACTCTTTTAATTTGTGTTATCTAAACCATGCTCTAAATGTTTGCACAGATAATCTGATTAGTGCAATTATTTGTAGTGTTAAGCTGTGACAAAGTTCAGTCAAGAAGAACATTTTAGTAAGGATTAGTTAGTGTACTACATAATTTCCAATATGTGTGTCAAATTTGAAATATTTCTTGGCACAATCTTTTCTATTATGTGTATGTATGTATATATGTGTAGCTGTCAGATTGACAGACTCGAACCCAGAATAATATCAGTAATATGAGGCCCTGAGAACTTTATTATCTCACCAATATTATCAGAGAAAATAATCCACCCAATAGTGACCCGAGGGCACCACGGGAGGCAAACTTGTTGCAAATTTATGTAACGCAAAGTTACGCACAAAGAAGCTTCAATTGAAGCATGTGCATATTCAATCAGTTAAAAGGAGCTAGCCAGATACAGTCTAAGTCAATTTATGCCTACAGAGACTACACTGTAGTTACGTAGGACGTTGATAGTAAAGTGTGACATGAGTACAAAGGAGTTATTGAACAATATGCCTGAATCCGGCTGGAATGCACAAATAAAATCTAATCGAACACGAATATAGATGACTTTGGGCAAACTAATACCGAATTTTGAATATTTGTTACCATGTACGCAAATCTCACACCTTGGTAAAGAGTTACAAATGTGCTGTTACAAACAAAATTGAGCAGCGGACATTGTAAATAAAAATAAAGGAACTTTAACAAAAGTGCAGTATTGTGCGGCAGAGACAGACAGTGACTGTTAAACCTGCAGCAATACGTCACGGAGTAGTTGTGTATAAGTAATAAAAAACTGTATCATCGCCGTGTGTGCAAGTGGACAAGGAACTAGCACGACACGAACAGTGAGCCGAAAACGGACGGTGGATCAACTTAGTGTCAAACTTTAACTCTTTGTGTGTCAAGGGACGCTAGGAAAGCGCATTGACTACAGAAATACATTTTGATTTTGTCCTAAGGTGAAAACTTGCGTGTGACTAATGACAAGTCATGACATGGTGAAGAATATTGTGTGCCCATAAAACGTGTTACTGTGACAACGATACATTGTGCAAACCAGACTAGTGAAGGCCTACTGAGTAATAACTGCCACTAACTGTGTACGTTCTTTCCCACAGCAGGAAAAATGCCTATAAGGATAGTACACTGTTTGTGAACTTGTTGCATGTTTCCTGGAGCACTGCAAGAAGACGTCGCACGGGCGAGCTGATATCCAACGCGCATCCGGCTACATCAGCTATGCAGCGACCGCAGCAGCCCGTAGCAGGCCAGCAGCCACGCCCCTCCGCGCCGTAGCTGTCAACGCCGGGGGCGGTGACCTACACGGAGTCAGCGCGCCGCGCCGAGCGCCGCCCAACAATCACTCCGCACCGCTCAACAAATACAACATTATTGATTTTTTTGAAATGTTCACATAAACTGAATAACATGTCAATGACTTCATTTCGATAAACATTGAACATTTACTATGTGTGTCCGTGAGTGATATATCCTAGGACAAGTGACCTTGTAGTGTATTACAAGAATAATAGTATCACACACAAAAAACCTTCCGTTGAACTGTATCTGACTGTGATATTGTGTAATTGTATAACCCCCTTTGTGACAAACTGCTAATTTAATTCAAATGAATAACTGTTAAAAAGACAATAGTGACTATAAACCAACTGGGATGGCTGGGCTCCGGCACAGTTTTGCCCAGGTTTCCTGTTTGCCTACGCCCAAATGGGGGAGCCATGAACTTATATAACCCTGGGACTAAATAGAAGAGCCATTCCGTAAAACATACAGAAGTGTAAAGAACGTTACTGGCACCATTGTGTCAAAGTGTAAAAACTCTTTGCCAAATGCTGCCAGGGGGCAATGTAACGTTCCCTGGCATTTTCACGTTATTAAACAACAAGAGTGTATTTGTACCATATACGCCGCTCTGGGCAAGTTATATATATCGTAATTATTGAACAAAAATATTACTGAATGTGGTATAAAATACATTAGTTATTCTCATTATATTTTTTGTTGTAATATTTCTCTGTATTTAGGATAGGAATTTTTCTGTATCTATTATGTGATTGTAAAATGTGTCAATATTTGCGGTATCAGAGATATGAAAATTTGCCAGAAGAGAATAATATCGTTAATTTACAAAGAAATGTTAATAATCAGTACTGCTATTTAAGGACAATGCATTATGTATTCTTGGCTCTTCTCTGTTCAGACGTTATCGAGGTAGGTCAGTGTGAAGAAGCTTTTAACGAATGTGTAGACTTCTTTTGTCTCTGTCTGGACTTAGCCGCCATTAGACGATGCGTTATGAATTAATGTGAGTTGAATTGTTGTTTGAGCTAAATATATCAGTATTTATCAAAAGTGTGAATTATTTATGTAAATTAGCTTGCCCACGTCATCTATAAAATTTCTTTAAGAATTTTTCAGCATTTTTTAGCGGTGTTGCTGGGCTGTGCCGCGACCAACAATCGCAGATCTGAAGAGGCGGCACATTTAAAAAAATTATCAAACCCGTAAATCGGGAACAGATGCATAAAAATCAATAGTGAATTAAGAAATTGTTTTCCTTTTCAGTGATCCCGTGGCTGATAAAATTTGAATTAATTATACGTTTGTGCATTCGTAGGCGGATAGTTAATGTTAGTTAACATTGAAATTTAAACAGTTCGGTTCTTTAAAATAACTCAAATGCATAGTAAAGTAGGATTTATCAGTGATAAAGATCGGCTTGGCAATAATTAAAACATTTTCTGCTGATAGAGATAATCTTGTGTTCTATGGCTAGTGCCGGGATAAAATTCAGTAAAAATATTTAACAAAAAAACCCACTGCATCTGGAAAGTGTATGCCAAGGCCGAATGATTTAAAGGACTCAATTCTCAACTAAATATTCTTAACCAGTTCATATGAGTTCACGTAAATATTTTTTCTTTAAATGTACGTAGTTCTTAAGAAAGTAAAATTTTTTATTACCACACGAAAATAAGAGAGTGGTTCTACAACAAAGTTCGCACGTAAGAAAATTAATTTGAAAAGGCAAAAATATAAAATTTATTATTATTCTTTAACGAAATCTCGATCAATTCCATTCATTATTCCGACGATTTCGTTAAAAATGGGAACCGAAAACATTTGATCTCAAGGTCATAGGTCAACCGATTCCTCCACAGGAAAACACGTCTGATATATTCTATACGACACTGGTGACGGCATGTGCGTCACATGACAGGAATATGTTGTCGACTCACCTAACTAGTACACTTGGCGAATGGGTAAAAAGATTCTCCTACCTTTCCCGATTTAGGTTTTCTTGTGGATGTAATAATCACTCCGAAAAAGTGATGAAAACATAAGAGTTTGTCACATAAACTGAAAATAAAAAGTTAAAATTTTCGGACGAGGGAAGATTTAAACTAAAGACCTCTCGTTCCGCAGCTGTTCACACTAACCAAGGGACCACGGCGCTCCTTGTCTCACATTGCCCTTAATATTGCCTACATTATACATGGACGACCCAGTTTGTATATTTTGCTTATTTTTTCATAGTTCTACACAACTTCTTCCTGTTTTCTCGATCGATATGTGTTCAGTTTTTCAAGGCCTATCCACTGTGCCAACTTATAACTAAATCTGAGGGGGGTGCGATGGGGATGTTCCCTTGTAAGGAGTGTTCGGTGCACAGTGCGTTCAGTCACATTTGTACTCGGCCCAGCATTAAAGTCTGATGTTAGTTTCGCCAAGCTCACTGCCTGTCCTGTTTGACCAGTCTGTCCAGTCTACGACGTCTGACATGCATAAAGAGGTGTGAATGCCAAAGCTGAACGTGGTTCCCTATTGGTTCCGCCACGTGTTGAAGCATTCTCCACACCACTCATAGAACACGCGACAAGTCGTGCAGTTTCCTAAATTCTCGTGCCGAGCCTCTGGGCCGTTACAATTTGCTCTCGGTCAAACGCAGATAGATCTCGTGCCTTCCCCATTGTACACACGGACAGCATGCTCACTGATACTACATGCACCGTTTGCGTGTCTGACTAGTAGTCATTCTTCGCGAGGTGACGCTGCAATCTCCTGAACGGGTTTATGTCGATATTAGGTCGGTGGTCACAATGTTCTGGCTGATCAGTGTATATCATTGTTCGCCGTAGTTTTCCTACCCTCTGAAACTGACAGATACCTCTTGATTCTAAAAGTTGCTAACGTTATTTCCAATGACCAGTTCAAACGTCCCCTTAGAAAAATTATTGAATTACTGTGTTTAAACTGACACACAATATTTTTAGCGCAACGGAATCTGAGTTTCAATAATCCCTACAAAAGAATGGCCCTGACTAACATTGAACTACAACTTTTACAAATCACTTACCTCACAAAAATCTTCGTTACTAAAGCTACTGCAATACAGCGAGCGCCACTACTGCCAGCTAAATAAAAGATTCAAACTACTGAAGGCACTAACTACTGATAGGCATATTTAGCAAATGAAAGATTTTTATAGAGAAAAAACAATGTATTTACCTTAATATTGTTCAAAAGTCATATTATATACATCAGTTCATGGCATCCAGTCTTACAAATTTACTGTCTCTGTCCAGATCATCCGCTCTCAAAACTCCACCATCTCACTCCCCATATCCACCACTGCTGGCGGCTCACCTCCAACTGCGCAACGCTACGCGCTGTTAACATCCAACTGCCCAACACTACAGTAGGGAATTCCAACAATGCAAACCAGCCACAGACTTCACACAGCGCAGCCCGTGATTTTCATACAGAGCGCTACGTGGCGTTACCAATATAAAAACCTAAACAGCCTACTAACAATGCAAACCAGCCACAGATTGCACACAGCACAGCCAGTGATTTTCATACAGAGCGCTACGTGGCGTTACCAATATAAAAACCTAAACAGCCTACTTACATAGCCCCCACGCTCCCCACAAAAACTTTTACAAATTGTTTTTGGCACTGGCCAAAACAATTTTAAAATATTTTTCCATAATCATAATTACTATAACAAAGAATTCAAATGCACACACTTATCGATACAATGTTGGTCAAAAGCTAAAATTTTCTCACAGTCCATAAAGACAGTCCTGATCATTCATCATAATAGTAATTACAGTTTTTTTCACGAAGTCTCATTAGTAAAAGAAATTGTACACAGAAGTAGTGGATTTCCATGCAGTCTTGAAGAAGTAGTGTTGTCCTTCCAATGGAAAGACAGTGCTGACTCTTGACATGCAGACAAGTAATGGGCCACAACAGGGCAAACCCACAGCAGAGTCGGTTGAAGTTTGGAAGAATATTGGTAGGTAGGTCATCACAGAGCAGACCCACTGTAGTCCTAGTAGAGATTATGGTATTGGTGGGCCACCAGAGGAGCAGACCCATTGCAGTACTTGTAGAAATAATGGTATTGGTGAGCCATCAAAGGTGCAGAGCAACTTCAGTCCTTGTAGAGATTATGGTATTGGTGGGCCACCAGAGTTGCAGACCCACAGCAGTCCTTGTAGAAATAATGGTATTGGTGGGCCATCGAAGGTGCAGACCCACTTCAGTCCTTGTAGAGACGGCCAGCAGCCATCTGTTGCGACTGTGCAGGTGCACAATCACCATCGAAGAGTCTTGCGGACAATATAGCAAGTCCATAAACCACCACTTGTGAACTCACAATGTTTTTGGAATTGTCCCTAGAACCAGCAATGCTGTTATCCAGTCCCTTGCTGAATTATTAACACACGTGCAAACACTAACAGTCCCAACTTCTCACATATTGTGCATTACTATGACCAACAGAAACATGTGCACTGAAATGAATGCTTACATTACTATGGCCAACAGAAACATGTGCACTGAAATTGAATGCTTACAAGTTACTTAATTTGCATATATTGTGCATTACTATGACCAACAGAAACATGTGCGCTGAAATGAATGCTTACAAGTTACTTAATTTGATGAACTGGTGTCCATTACAATTTTATAACACGAGAATACAATTACAAAGTTACAGAAAACATCATTAAAAACATAATAATACAGATAACATTTGTAGTAATACAGGCTTTACAAAACAATAGAAATAAACATATACATTAGTGTTACAGGAATTATGACATAAGAAAATAAATAAAGTAATGAGAATAGTTTTCGAAACATTAATTTTACACAAGAGCATTGATCAGAACAGATTTAAAAACGTCTATAAACATCTTTACAAAGAGAATAACATATTATTAATGCAAATTATATTTGAGGATAACAGTATTCCTCATCATAGTGAATGTAGCTTAGAACTAGAAAAATTCTACAACTTAAATCGTATTAGCTAAACACATAAAGACAGGAAAAACACAAATACACAAGAGTGCACAAACACATAGCACAATAACACAGGAGGAAAGGACAGGGTTTGTTTTCAGTGTAACATTTGGTACTGCAGTCCAACATAAAACTTCATTTCATAGATCTTTCCTCTTATTTCAACATTTGTTTCCTCCAAATAAATCCAATCCGAGGATGCTTTCTGTATTTATATGTTCACATATTTCTTACCTCATTATTTATTTTACATTATCTTACCTCATCATTCATTTCCAAGAAAATCCTACCTAAACCTGTTGTCCCTAAAACCTAATTTTTGTTTTTATCCTCATTCAAAATACTTTTTTGGCCAAAACATTTTCTTATAGCTTCTCAATGCATTTCATCCAATTCGTCATAACTCGTTCTCATATATAGCGTACCTCATTTTTAGCTAACTTAAATCTACTGAGCTCAGATGCATCAACTATGGGACGAGGCAATGCAGCAGCACAGAACAATTTACACAAACAGCAATGACAAAAAATACAAATTGGCAAAGCTAGCTGCAGTAAATCTAAATTGGCAAAGCAATTGCAATATTACAACTAATATAAAGCAATGTGCAGCAAACAAGAAAAATAAATCAGTAGTAAAACTGGCTTAACACAAGGTAAAATTCAGTAGAACTATGCCTGGCAAACAGCAGCAAAAAAAAAAAAAACCATGCAATAACTTATATCTAATCATGACAAACCCACAAGCAGAAAAAATAGTACACTAAAGAAAACAATGCATATAAGGAAAATGTCTATTCACATTTTAATGTCTATGTCATTAAAGTGGTGCACCACAAGAATTTATTCTATGAAAAAAATTACCAAGTAGTGGAAAATAAAATTATGTTTGCAGTAACTGTTATTAATCCCTTCTTATTGTTCTTTCCTTTCCAAGTGCTTCTTTCTCGAAGAATGTGGATCATAAAATTATTATTTAATAGATCTGTTGACAGGAAGGTTCACATTAGCAAATGCATTTAATTTTATTTTATAAAACCAATGCTATATGCCAACTAGCTCTGCAGATGATGAAGAAATAGATGAAATGTATGACGAGATAAAAGAAATTATTCAGGTAGTAAAGGGAGACGAAAATTTAATAGTCATGGGTGACTGGAATTCGTCAGTAGGAAAAGGGAGAGAAGGAAACATAGTAGGTGAATATGGATTGGGGGGAAGGAATGAAAGAGGAAGCCGCCTTGTAGAATTTTGCACAGAGCATAACTTAATCATAGCTAACACTTGGTTCAAGAATCATGAAAGGAGGCTGTATACATGGAAGAAGCCAGGAGATACTGACAGGTTTCAGATAGATTATATAATGGTAAGACAGAGATTTAGGAACCAGGTTTTAAATTGTAAGACATTTCCTGGGGCAGATGTGGATTCTGACCACAATCTATTGGTTATGAACTGCAGATTGAAACTGAAGAAACTGCAAAAAGGTGGGAATTTAAGGAGATGGGACCTGGATAAACTGAAAGAACCAGAGATTGTACAGAGTTTCAGGGAGAGCATAAGGGGACAATTGACAGGAATGGGGGAAAGAAATACAGTAGAAGAAGAATGGGTAGCTCTGAGGGATGAAGTGGTGAAGGCAGCAGACGATCAAGTAGGTAAAAAGACGAGGGCTAATAGAAATCCTTGGGTAACAGAAGAAATATTGAATTTAATTGATGAAAGGAGAAAATATAAAAATGCAGTAAATGAAGCAGGCAAAAAGGAATACAAACGTCTCAAAAATGAAATCGACAGGAAGTGCAAAATGGCTAAGCAGGGATGGCTGGAGGACAAATGTAAGGATGTAGAGGCTTGTCTCACTAGGGGTAAGATAGATACTGCCTACAGGAAAATTAAAGAGACCTTTGGAGAGAAGAGAACCACTTGTATGAATATCAAGAGCTCAGATGGAAACCCAGTTCTAAGCAAAGAAGGGAAGGCAGAAAGGTGGAAGGAGTATATAGAGGGTTTATACAAGGGAGATGTACTCGAGGACAATATTATGGAAATGGAAGAGGATGTAGATGAAGACGAAATGGGAGATAAGATACTGCATGAAGAGTTTGACAGAGCACTGAAAGACCTGAGTCGAAACAAGGCCCCGGGAGTAGACAACATTCCACTAGAACTACTGATGGCCTCGGGAGAGCCAGTCATGACAAAACTCTACCATCTAGTGAGCACGATGTATGAGACAGGTGAAATACCCTCAGACTTCAAGAAGAATATAGTAATTCCAATCCCAAAGAAAGCAGGTGTTGACAGATGTGAAAATTACCGAACTATCAGTTTAATAAGTCACAGCTGCAAAATACTAACGCGAATTCTTTACAGACGAATGGAAAAACTGGTAGAAGCCGACCTCGGGGAAGATCAGTTTGGATTCCGTAGAAATGTTGGAACACGTGAGGCAATACTGACCTTACGACTTATCTTGGAAGAAAGATTAAGAAAAGGCAAACCTACGTTTCTAGCATTTGTAGACTTAGAGAAAGCTTTTGACAATGTTGACTGGAATACTCTCTTTTAAATTCTGAAGGTGGCAGGGGTAAAATACAGGGAGCGAAAGGCTATTTACAATTTGTACAGAAACCAGATGGCAGTTATAAGAGTCGAGGGGCATGAAAGGGAAGCAGTGGTTGGGAAAGGAGTGAGACAGGGTTGTAGCCTCTCCCCGATGTTATTCAATCTGTATATTGAGCAAGCAGTAAAGGAAACAAAAGAAAAGTTCGGAGTAGGTATTAAAATTCATGGAGAAGAAGTAAAAACTTTGAGGTTCGCCGATGACATTGCAATTCTGTCAGAGACAGCAAAGGACTTGGAAGAGCAGTTGAACGGAATGGACAATGTCTTGAAAGGAGGATATAAGATGAACATCAACAAAAGCAAAACGAGGATAATGGAATGTAGTCAAATTAAGTCGGGTGATGCTGAGGGAATTAGATTAGGAAATGAGACACTTAAAGTAGTAAAGGAGTTTTGCTATTTAGGGAGTAAAATAACTGATGATGGTCGAAGTAGAGAGGATATAAAATGTAGACTGGCAATGGCAAGGAAAGCGTTTCTCAAGAAGAGAAATTTGTTAACATCGAGTATAGATTTAGGTGTCAGGAAGTCGTTTCTGAAAGTATTTGTATGGAGTGTAGCCATGTATGGAAGTGAGACATGGACGATAACTAGTTTGGACAAGAAGAGAATAGAAGCTTTCGAAATGTGGTGCTACAGAAGAATGCTGAAGATAAGGTGGGTAGATCACGTAACTAATGAGGAGGTATTGAATAGGATTGGGGAGAAGAGAAGTTTGTGGCACAACTTGACTAAAAGAAGGGATCGGTTGGTAGGACATGTTTTGAGGCATCAAGGGATCACAACTTTAGCATTGGAGGGCAGCGTGGAGGGTAAAAATCGTAGAGGGAGACCAAGAGATCAATACACTAAGCAGATTCAGAAGGATGTAGGTTGCAGTAGGTATTGGGAGATGAAGAAGCTTGCACAGGATAGAGTAGCGTGGAGAGCTGCATCAAACCAGTCTCAGGACTGAAGACCACAACAACAACAACAAAACCAATGCTGCAGCACAGCAGGAAAACAGATATCAAATCAAATAAGCAACTATGTACAAAGCATAAAAATATCATTCAATAGTCATGTGACATTTCATAAGTTAGTAGAAATTCTCTCAATTTTCGTACAAAGACACTTGTCATAATCAGGTGTGCAGATGTAAGAATATTTCCCATCAGTTCATAAGCATTTCAGTAAGTAGCACAAAGCACATGCTCCACAGTATAATCACATGTTTCCAAGTAATAGCATGTCATATTTGCGATGCTGTCTACAAAGGAATGTCAAAAGTGGGGATAATGGCCTCTTTCTTCTCCACCTAATGGCTTTTCCTCAAGGCGGCTGGCACACCTGGCTGCTCACAACGCATTATGTCACGGTCACTTACCTTTCTTACCGTAATATTTACGACAGCAGTTTCCGCTACAGTGACAGTCTCATATAAAAATATCACAGGTCGAGAATTTGCGTTACAAATGTGTAGAAACAAAATCCTATAAATATAACAGTGTCCAAAAATTTTCGCCGGTGTTGTGATACATTCACGCATTTACACACATTTCATAACTCTTAAAGTACGATTCAGCATCAGCTTATTGATCATAAACATACCTCAACAGCATAATACACATTGTCATCATAATAATAACATCATAAAACCTCAGCCAAATCTCAAAAACGTCGTAGCTTTCTGCAATAATTTCAAACCCTAAAATATATTCTCCGCTCATTTCAGTAGTGTCATCTACCTCAAATGTACTTTAAAAATCATGATCTCACACCAAATACATCATTCAAAGCTCTCATAGTATCACAGTAGTTCTGAAAAAAATATGAACAGTTCACAAAGTACAGCCAAAATACAATTTCATAAGTGTGAAATTATCCAACTGTGTAATTGCGTAAACATGTGTCACTGACGTAGTAAAAAATTTTTTTTCTCTGTTAAATAATCAGATAGGTGTGTAATTTATGTGTTAGAGAAATATGGTACCGATGTGTAACGTTGTCTAAGCTAGGGCTCCTTGTGCTTGCCAGACACATGGTACACAAAGTAAGTGTGTACCCCCCTGAGGATTAATGTAATTACAACCTCAGGAGTTACAGATTACAGCAATGGAATGAAATGTATCATGGAAAACTTTCTTTGTAATTCAAAAATCTTGAAAAATAAATGGTTCAAGTACAAAATTAATCACTCAAATGCGTGTCCTGTAGCGCTAAATGTGCGTCTTGCTGTAAGATAATTCTGTGGAAGTGTCGTAGTTATCGTCCTCTGTTAGCAAAGTTCAGCTGAAGTCAATGTACTCACCTCATCATAAACAAAAGTGAAATGCTTTGCATATAGATATCGTAGTTATTACGTACCTTACCGTGATCAAGAAAGATAAGGCTGTCTCATTGTAGCTATACTACAAACGTTACTACTAAAACATGCTTTGCTTTCCAGAATAATACAGAAAAACTGTGCAGATATAAAGCAGATACACCGCAGCAGCAACAATGTAAATTGTGTCACATATTAGTAGCGTCGTGATATAATCGTGTAGCTATCAAAGAAACCAAATGCTGAGTCATCTTTAATTTCACCGAATGTACTTCAAATTTAGAGTATCTTTTCAAGTAAACTAAAATGTTCCATTAAAATGTCATTGGCAGTATATGTTCTAAGTATGTAAGCCTGATAGTCGTTACATAATCGTTCAACTAACAATGTACAAATAACAACATTTTGTCGTCTGTTCAATATAACAATGCATTCGTAATTTCTGTTTAAATAAGTTCTCTTGGTTCTTGACTGGATATTTAACTTCCAACATTGTTGCAAGGTAACAGTTTCTAAGTCTGACAAAGCATACTAGAAATGTGAAGTGAAAAGTTTTATGGAAAAGACAAAGTTAAAAAGCAGATTATCTTTCAATAAACGGTTTTACATGTGAAATGTGGTGTAAACCTTTACTCTTCCTAGTACGCAGAGTTTCAACTTCAACGCAATTATCATGTGGTATACGTCGGATTCTGTAAGGTCCACTGTAAACTAGAAAGAATTTGTGACTCAAGTGTTTCTTCTTATGTGACCAATATATAATTTCTTTGCATTTGCTTTACCGTGTAGTTTTCTCCTTTTGTCTGCTGCTGATTTTATATTTTTAATTTCCAAATCAATGATGTCTTTGTGTCGAAGTTTACGTGTATTCGGGAAAGGTACAAGCTCTCTGATTCTGTTCGGTGGTTCTTCATTCTTCAGTACAAGAGTAGGTGGTAAAGCAGTGGAGTCATGAGACATTTAATTCAGCAAGTTTTGAAATAAGTGTAAATATCTGTCCCAATGCTGATGCTTTCTGTGACAATAAAGTCTGCAAAGCTTATTGATTTCTTTCATAATCCGTTCAGGCGGGTTACAACGTGGCGAGTACAATGAAATAAAAACAGGTTTGATTTTATGATTCCGAAGCATGCGTGGCCAAACAGCAGATCTGAATTGCGGTCCATTATCTGAAATGACTTTAGCTACGTGGCCAACTTCACGTAAGAAATTTTTAACAAAGGCGTTGGATACAGACCGTCCAGTGGCTTTACGTAACGGAGTGAAAGAAACAAATTTTGAAGTTAGTTCAACAGTGACTAGAACGTAAGACAATCCATTCGATGTTCTGACAACAGGTCCCAAGAGATCAACAGCAGCACATTCTTCTAATTTACAAGGAATGATAGGAAACAACGGAGCACGATGTGAGACAGTAGATGGTTTCGGCTTTCGACAAAGTTTACAAATAGACAAGACTCTTCGAATTCTCTTTTCCATATTGTTAAAATAACAAGTCGTTCGAAGAACATGATAACATTTTCGTGGACCAAAATGTGCGTAGCTGAAATGAATGTACCAAATGAGCTTATTAACAAAATCATCTGGAATGCAAAGTACCCATAGCTTGTCATCAACAGTGAAGCGTTTGAAGAGTATGTTGTTTCTAACCAGATAATAATGCCGAATCTGAGTGTGCGTCTTTTCATGCCATTTACTTTTGATGTCTTTTCAAATCGGATCTTTATCTTGCTCATGAGCAATGTCCGTTAAAGATGTGGTGATGAAGTTTTCAAAGGCGACTTTCTGAATGTAAAGAATACTGAAATTTTTCTCGAGGTTGCCTTCTGTGTTACTTTTCTCAAGCTCAGCCGGTGCGCGTGACAGTGCGTCCGCAACAATGTTCTCCTTGCCGGGAATGTAGACTATTGTGAAGTGGATTTCTTGCAGAAAAAATGCTCAACGTTTTAACCCGTCATGATTTAATTTTGAAGACATAAGAAATTGTAATGCACGATGATCACTGTATACTTTTACGTGCTTACCAGAAAGAAAGAAACCGAATTTATTAAATGTCCAAACGGTAGCTAAAGCTTCTAATTCAGTAACTGAATATTTTTTCAGATTTTGTTAGCACTCGGCTAGCAAAAGCAATGGTTTTCTGAACAGTAGTGTCATTTTCTGTGGCTTCTTCAAATAAATGGGCACCAAGACCGACTTTAGAAGAATCCGTGCTAAGGCAGAAAGAAGTCTTGTGACAGATCTGGATGAGCTAGTATTGGCGCGTTAAGTAGCGATTCTTTCAAGGAATAGAATTCCAACTGTGCTTGTTCGTCCCAGTTCCAAAAAGTATTTTTTCCAGTGAGAGAACAAAGTTTTGGTGCAACTAGAATTTGCATAGTCAGAAAACGACGGTAAAAATTTACGAGACCTAGAAAACTGCGGACTTGTTTTTTTGTGGATGGAACTGGAATGGCTCTGATTGCTTCTAACTTTTCAGGATCCGGCTGAATGCCTTCAGAAGAAATAATATGTCCCAAAAACTTCACCTTTGTCCTACCGAATTGGGACTTTTCCAAGTTAACTGTAATTCCAGATTCTGCAAAAATATGTAACACGCTGTTGAGGATGCGATTATGTTGTTCCCATGAGGCTTCTGCTATCAGAATATCGTTCACATGTAAAGTGATGTGGCGTTTTAAGGAAGTTTCCGAAACTGATAACAAACGCCGAAACAATGGAAAGCTGTGTATTTTCTACATTCTGGATGAAGTTCGATCTGATAAAAGCTGGATCTGAGATCAACAGAAGACAACACTTTTACACCATTAAAATTTTGAAGAAGTTCTTCCTACGTTTGCGGCCTATCTGTTTCAGGAATGATGATAGTAATGATTTGTCTCGAATCTAAGACAAGCCTGATCGATCCATTTTTCTTCTCAACAACATGTAATGGATTGTTGTATGAGCTTACTGCAGGCTCAATAATGCCCTCGTCAAGCATAGATTGTATTTCTGTTCTAACACGATCCCTATAATGTGCCGGAATTACGTATGGTCTAACACAAAATTTAGTATGCTCACGAACACGGAATTGGTACTGAAATCCCTTGATTGTTCCTGTTTTGTGAGTAAAAACTGTGGAATGTGCTTGTAAAATCTCAAAAAGGTCTTGCCTATCAGTGTCATTACAATTCTCAATTGTTTGAATTTTAATCTGAATTGACTCATTAGTATCAAATGCGCCGTCGATATCATTCCTGTCAGTACTTGCAGAGTGATTGTTAGTGTCAAGTTCCGTCGAAAATTCCGAACTGATGTCTAACATGAGGTAAAGCCCATTAATTTTCTCGTCATGGTTTGAGAGCCAATCTACAAATTTCAAAGCTATTGACTTGCCTTCTTTCTCTAAATTTATTTCAGCATCGTGAAAGTTTAAGATTGCTTTCTATTCATTAAAAAAGTCTACTCCCAATATAATTTCCGTCGACAATAATGGAACAATAAGAAAATTGATAGAGAAGCTGTGGCTTTGACAAAAGAATTCTAAGTTGGTTTTTTGGCGTACATCTACACTTTTTCAAAAATTGCACCTTGTAATTTAATCTTACGTAATGGAAGTGTGGGGCAATCGTTCGATTTGTTGCATTTGCTAAAGACTGTTTCACTAATTACTGAAATGGGACTGCCAGAGCGAAGTACTGCCGTAAATTTTACGTCATTTACCGTAATGTGAATCACAGGATATGCAATGTTGTTATGTTCTACGTCGTGTTCCTGGAGTAAGATGTCCCTAATGTCTTCCATTTTTACGTAATTACTAGCTATAGCAGCTGCATCGTCAGTTTCATATGTACGTTTTGTGGCTGCCAGCGGTATGAGTCATTGCCTATTGTGTCTTTGTTGGCGCGCGTCGTTATTGGAATTTGGAGACCTAACCTCTACAAATTCGCCTTGCCGAGAGGGCCCTGCCCTGTTTGAATCCCGCCAGTTCTGATGCAATTCAGCTCTGTCGTTACGATCATATCGTCTGTCGTCATGTCGGTAGATTCCATAGTTTCTTTCTTGTCGGTCACGTGGTGGAGAATTTCTCCCTGAATCGTAACTACGCGTTGGACCATTGCGTCTAAAGTTATTCTGTCTCCCTTGATAATAATTATTTTAGATCCCATATTGTCTGTTTCTATGGTTGCCTCTGTCACATTCATTACTACAGAAATGCGATCTTTCTCTGTAACTATTATTACTCTGCAAAAGGTTGTCATATGGGTGGTGTCTGTTTTGGTCACGATTTACGTTGTGAGAATAGCCTTGTCATGTCCAGTTATTGTTTCTTTCATCGCGGAATTACGACGGATGTGACCTGTAATTGTTGTGTTCCTGTTTTCGCATACCGCGATTGTCAGTGTCAATTTCCAATTCTTGTAAGAGTCCCTGAAAAGCTTCAATGTCGTCTTTGCAACGTTCTGCCAAAATATGTCGTAAATATTCAGGTAATTTGATTAAGCAAATGCGGGTGAGTTCTGAGGGGCTGTATGGGTTTGACAGGTACTGATTCTTGTGCAACATGTCTTCAAAATATTTCACAAGACTGGAAAATTCAGATTGTTCGAAATGTTTCATCATTATGATGCTATGTTTTACTCGGTCTTGTGTAGCTTGAGACCAATATGCTGAGAGGAAGGCATGATAAAATTCTCCTTCACTGTGGCAATCGTGAATGACCGATCGCATTCTTACAGCTGGTTCATTCTCTAAGTAGCCACACATAAATTCTAATCTGTGCTCTAATGACCAGTTGGGAGGAAAACAGTGAGAGAATTGATGAAGCCACGCTTGTGGATGAATGTCGTTGCCGGAATTCTTAAATGTTTTGAATTTACGAGTAGTAATAAACTGCTTATAGTCAAAATCATCATGTCGGCGAGTCGCATGTCGGTCATTGTTACGTCGTTTCGGCGGTTCCATCTCAAAATTCGGTGTACCATGCCAATTTCTTTCATAATTTCCGAAATGCGCTGTGTTATTATTTAGTGGCTGTTCCGTATTTCTATGTCCCTTTTCCCGTATTGGAGCGCGAGTGTCCTCTAAAATACGTAATTCTTGTATTACCTGTGTCAACTGATCTTGTACTTCCAGGATTTCTCTTTGGTGTTTCTAGTGTAACGACGTACAGTTTTGTATAAATGATTTTCTTTTGACATATGACCATGTGCAGACTTGGTCACCTACGTCAGTTACAACACACTTCAAAATTATTTAAATTCTTTTTAAAATTGTCTCTGAATGGTTCTTGAACGAAACTGTAAAACATCATCATTTGAGTCGTATGCGCAGAATTACGGCACTCAGTCCAATTGGTTTGCGCAACTTTTTCCAATTAAGATGTCGTTTGTCTCTTCTCAGAAATTATATTAATGCAAGTTACCTGCTTTAATAAAAATTAAAACCACGTTGAATAAACTTTTAAGACTCAAACTCGCGACTAACGTTGTCAAAAAATTAATAATCTTGTCAAATAAATCAGTAATGCTTCTTCCTTAATATAATTCTTCATAAATAAATTCTCGGAACACGTATTTAAACTTTTGTAGTATACACTTCTTTATTATCTTCACATATACTACATATAGACGTGAACCTGAGCCTTGACAAGATAGGACTGAACATTTACAACATGATTAAACTTTCTATGACGTCATTGTTGTAGAAACATTACAAATTCTTATTTTTTCAGTTTTTAGAAGTACGACGCAACAACTCGGTTTCAGGACCTTCTGTTGCTCTTTGGCGGTCGACCCGCGACGTATAGTGGCCAGCAATTTTCTCTCTGGTCCCGGCAGTGAAGATGCTGTCTCCGTTCGTTGCGCTGCCCTCTCCGTACATGAAACATAAAATATAAATACATAACTTTAGACAATTCACAACCAATACAAATATTACAAAAAATACATAAACAAAACACTAAATTAAACTTATATTCACCTGCAAACTAGGCTGACACTGGTGGATGGGTGACGCTTCAATTTCGCGTCCCACTACATGATGCGTATTAATTTGATTCTGATTTTGTTTGAATTTCTAATTTGTTCGCACTATTCTGTGTCATTAAAGACTACCAGTTTTGTGTCATTCAGATTATCATCTACCTTCGTAGATAAACTATTTAGCTGATCCGAAAGTTCAACTACTTTCTCTGATAATGAACTAACTTCCTCCATGTGTCTTTCTGAACCAATTTTCTGAGTACCTACCGTGTCCTTTAAGTTTTCCTAAGTTTTTGCAAGTTGCGTAACCGAATCGGTAGATGCAACTGAGTCAATTTTAGCTTGCAAGGTCTCATGATTTTCGTGAACAATAGTTTGCAGTTCTTTTATGGCTACTTCGTGATTCTGTAATGCATTTTCATGCCGCGAAAAAATAGGTTTAAAATGCTCACCAATTTGTGTTTTTACGTCATTAAAATGTTATGTAACTCAGTAGTTAAACCTTCACGTGTTTGCTTAAGCGTGGTGTCTAACTTCTGAAGCTTTTGCTGTGTTTGTCTCTGATTCTGTGCCATTGTGTCTAACTTTTGAAACTTTTGCTGTGTTTGTCTCTGATTTTGTTCCATTGTGTCTAACTTTTGAAGCTTTTGCTATGTTTGTCTCTGATTTTGTTCCATTTGTTGCATTAATTGTAATAATAATGTATTATGTCTGGAATCTGTTTCTCTATGCTTTTTGGCAGTGCATTTTCACCAGTAACATTCACATTTTGACAAGCAGAAAATGAGTCTTGACTCATTTGAGAAAACGGTGAGGACCCAAAACCTGAGTCTACAGTATTAGCAATATTACGTTCTGTCATTCCCGATTCCTGAGGCGAGCTGTTGCCGACCGATCGATCGATAATGCTTCCCTGTTCACTACTTGTTTCACTGTCTACACCATTATTTGCCGCCCGCTCCATTTCCCTATGCACAGTTACCAAATTACCACTTTGAATGTCTGTTAATTCATTACACAGTGGTGCTGATAAGCTACGCTCGTCGTCACTATTATTTCTCAGTTTACTTTGGAGCCTAGTATTACGTTTTTCACACGCCGTTATTGTCACAATATTTCACACGATAACACAGAAAAGCACAACTTGAAGAGCAAAAATAAGAGAACACATTAACATAGCACTGAAAAAAATATCTAATTAATTGCAAGCGCAGCTGTGAAATACTTGGTGCAAATCTACATGCTTGCCACAACTGTTTTATTGTCCAACAATGAAAGACTGTAACTATAAAGGAGATTCTCTCTACAATTGCACGGTAGCAGTAAACAAAAGATACACTAATTACACAAACTACAAGTAAAAATCAGAAAAAAGTGAAGTATCCTCGGCTAAGGGTCGACATATGAAACGTCCCCTTAGAAAAATTAATGAATTACTGTGTTTAAACTGACACACAATATTTCTAGCGCAACGGAATCTGAGTTTCAATAATCCCTACAAAAGAATGGCCCTGACTAACATTGAACTATACCTTTCACAAATAACTTACCTCCCAAAAATCTTCGTTACTCAAGCTACTGCAATACAGCGAGCACCACTACTGCCAGCTAAATAAAAGATTCAAACTACTGAAGGCACTAACTACTGATAGGCACAGTTAGCAAATGAAAGATTTTTATAGAGAAAAAACAATGTATTTACCTTAATATTGTTCAAAAGTCATATTATATATATCAGTTCATGACATCCAGTCTTATAAATTTACTGTCTCTGTCCAGATCATCCGCTCTTTCAACTCCGCCATCTCACTCCCCACATCTACCACTGCTGGCGGCTCACCACCAAATGCGCAACGCTACGCGCTGTTAACAGCCAACTGCCCAACACTACAAGAGCCAACAACAATGCAAACCAGCCACGGACTGCACACAGAACAGCCAGTGATTTTCATACAGAGCGCTACGTGGCGTTACCAATATAAAAACCTAAACAGCCTACTAACAATGCAAACCAGCCACAGACTGCACACAGCACAGCCAGTGATTTTCATACAGAGCGCTACGTGGCATTACCAATATAAAAAGCTAAACAACCTACTTACACAGTGTTTTTTATAGAAATGTGATTTAGAAATTGTTCGCAGGTGTTTCGGTGAGAGGTTACTGCTAGATTCAGAGCTCAGTAGCAGTCAGTCGCAGTGTTTTATGTATCACCAGTTTTTCGCCTCTGACTATGGTTATTAAGGCGAGAAATAAAAATTTTAGGTGTAGGTTTTAGGCGTCAACATCAGACTGAAGGTTCCTCCATTTCTGGCTGTGTAGGTCGATCGCTGGAAAGCAGGTAATTTAGGACCATTCCAAGTTAAGCCAAACTTCAGGCTGACGACAGCTTTACCTTACCTACCTGAAATTTATCTGTCTGACATAAAGCTATACAAATTCATACAAAATATGCTCATTCAGTTAAGTACGCTGTACCCAGTAGGTACCTGTTATAATGAGTCAGTTCGCCTACGTGACAAAGTGTCGCGAGGTTTTCAACAGTGGTCTTCGCGAGCCGTCGCGTCAACGTGGTATTTCCGACCAAAAATATTTCAGCCATGGGTTTCCCGACCGTCAAAGGAAGCCACAACGGTGGGGGGGACTCTCTCCACCGTTTCGCAATAATAACATCCCCTCACACTACATCCAGGCATACAAGCAATGCACATTGTACATGAGCAATTTTAACAGCTTTCTATGTCGTCTTATTTTTTCCTTTATTTTTTTTTTTATTTTCAGTTTTTTCTGTCTGCGCCACTACTGCAGCAACTGATTAAACGTCTTGTATCATTTTGCAAATTTTTATTTCTCAATCAATTTCTTGTTTATAAAGCCAAAGATTTTGACATCATCTTAAATATCCCTAGTCGTTAGATATTCTTAGAATGTCTTTCGACCTTCCGTCAAGATCTATGAATTTCATCTTTTTTGAAGACGCAGGCCAACGGAATCTTTTTTTTTTAATTTCACATACAACATTTACTGTTTTCTCCTTCAATTGATTTATCAGAAAGTATACATTCGGTAATTTTTGATTTATTGAGGAATTTAGAGTTTTCTGTACCAACTTTCGATAACCAGTCATCCTGTATTCCTGGTCAAATATATTCCACACATCAGTTGGTATTCTAGGCTTTTCCATCCACTGACTGACCAAATAGTTTGCGAATTACATGGTCTTTTCTCCACTGGGCGTTTCCTTCATTAACACAATCCTCGCTCCATCAACACTGTTTCGTGGAAGACGTGTCGCTGCAGCCAAAGATTTTGAACATCATCTTAAATCCCCCTAGTCATTAGATGCGGCAAAACAATGTGACTGCATCCCTATCCCCGAATTCCTCCATTAATCCCATTTCCTGTTTTTTATAACACAGGCATTGTTTGTAATGAAAGTTTACAACCGGAATGGGATGTTTCTGGCAACACTGTTATAATAACCTTAATTCTAGCCATTTGCAAATCTAGCACTATAGTTTTCGGTGACAACCCAGTTATATTTCCATTTAGAAAAAAAGTCTTTCAAATAATTTTTTACATTTTTTTGAGAACAAAGCAAATAAAACAGCGAATACCTTCGTCTGTGCTGCCGATGTCAATGTGTTTGCTGTATATTTGTTTTAATTGTTTCGAACAATTTTCGAGTGTCCCATACATAAGAATAGTTCTATTTAAATTCTGGAATTTCTCCGCTTCCTCACAACCGAACACCTGATTTCTGTTCTAAGCAACAGACGCAACGCCAGTTTCCAAAAAAAAAATTATCTTCAGTTAATTTCAAAATGTCTTCGATCATTTGAAACTTATAACCAGTGCCAGGGTTCTGAGTCATACCAACAGTTTCCCTTCTGATTTATTCAGCGCTATCTTGAGTTGTCATAATTTGGCATATTTGCGAAGAAATCTAGAAATCTAGAAATCACTCTTTCAACATTCAGATAACAAGCACTCGGTTTTCTTTGTGGGCACTCTTCTTGGCGTTATGCATTCGTTTCTTAATCTGCATATCTGTTTCATCATGTGGGCAAGAGTGTTGTTGCTCAGGCATGACTACGATTTTCAGGTTTTAAACAGCCTCCGCCCCTACTCTCTTCGGAAGTCACTTATAACCATATGGTTTACTTATCACTTTTCCATTACCCTGCAGCGAAGACCATTCTTGAGGAGAGACGGCTTCCCGTTCGTTGTTGTAATCATCACCATTACTCTCAGTGTATTTAAGTCAAGTAGCCCCTTTCAATTTCTTAGTTTTTATTTTTTATTTTTATTTTTGAATCCCCAGTCTTTGTCTGTTTCGTAGCGTCCCGCTACGAATTCCTCTCCTGTGCCAATCTCTTCTTGTCATAGTAGCACTTACACCATACGTCCTCAATTACCTTTTGGGTATATTCCAATTTCTGTCTTCCTTTACCGTGTTTACCCTATACAGCTCCCTCTAGAGTCAAGGATGCTATTCCCTGATGTTGTAGCACATGTCCTATCATACCCCTTTCTTCCAGTCAGTGTTATCTGTTTGTCCCTTACTTCGCAGATTCCGCGAAGAACCTCTTCATTCCTTACATCTTTTTTTTTGAAAATTATACCTCTCTAGCACAATATCTAAAATGCTTCGGTTCTCTTTTGTTGCACTTCTCCCACAGTACATTATTCACTATCACACAACGTTATGATCCAAAAGTGAATTACTAGAATTATATTCCTCAATGGAAGGCCTGGTTTGATACTAGTAGACTTCTTTTGGTCATAATTTCGTGTCCTTGCTCCGTCCATCGTCAATTGTGTTGCTTTCAAGGTAGAGGAATTCTTTAATTTTGTCTACATTACTATCAGCTACTCTGTTGTTAATTTTCTTGCTTCTCTCGTTTCTGCTACTTGTTATCACTTTCCTTTTTCTTCAGTTTACTCTCAATTCATATTCTGCGCTTATTAGACTGTTTATTCCATTCAACATATATTGTAATACTTCTTCACTTTTACTGACGGTAACAGTATCATCAGCGCGTCTTACCATTGGTATTGTTTCACCCTGGATTTTGATCCCAAATTTGAAACTTCCTTCTATTTCTATCATTGCTCTTTCGAAGAATAGATTGAACAACAGGTGCGAAACACTGTACCTCTGACTTATCCGATTTTAATCTGAGCTCATCGTTCTAAGTCTTCCGTTATTACTGTTCAGTTTTGTTTCTTGTAAAGTTATACATTTCTCGTCTCTCCCTATTGCTTACTAGTATTTTTCTCAAAATTTCGAATATCTTGCGTCATTATACATAGTCAAACGCTTTCCCAGGTCAACAAATCCTATGAACGTGTCTCAATTTTTCTTCAGTCTTGCGTCCATTATCAAGCATATTCAGATCCTCCTCTTTGGTGCCTTTACTTTTCCTAAAGCCAAAATGATCGTCATCTGAGAGTTCCTCAGCACTCTGTTCCATTCTTCTGTACGTCATTAACTTTGGTGCATGAGCTGCTAAGCTGATTTTGCCGTAGTTATCGTAGCTATTTCCTCTTGCTACCATCAGAACTGAATGCAAGAAGTGTGTCACAACTTCCCTCTGTATTCTACACTCAACTATGAAGAATCGTTTTGATGCCCCTTTTCTCAATGATCTACGCCAATTGGAGAGAATGTTGTCTGTGCCTTCCATATTATGTGATCATAAGTCTTCTGAAGCTCTGTTACACTCTGACTGGGTAATGATGGGCCACCTGTTTCATACACATCGACTACCAATACTTCTGGCACATCATCAGACGGTTTCTCTCGGTCACACAGACCTTAGAAATAATTTTTACAGCTATCCGCTCTCTCCTCTGAATTCACCAGTGAATTTTCCATTGGTCTATAAATGTTGCCACACTTGATCTTCATTTTACTGATTTTTTTTATTTTTCTATATCGTGAACAGTTCTTCCAACGATCATTTCTTTTTCGACTTCCTCACATTTTTCCTGCAGCCATTTAGTTTCGACTTCACTATACTACGTATTTATACCATTCCTCATTTAATTGTTGTGTTCCTGTCTTTCCTAAGTATTCTTTTTTACTTCCTTGTTCCGTCGATCAATTGAAACACTTCATCTGTTGTCCAAGGTTTCTTCTCACTTGCCTCTCTAGTACCAATGTCCGTTTTTCCAACACCTGTGATTATTCTTCCTTACAGATGCCCACTCCTCTTAAACTGGACTCCCTACTGAATCACATCTCATCATTCCTTAGTGCTTTAGCATCCCACATTCCTTCTCACTGATTTTTCTGTATGATCCTCTTAAAATAAGTCTATTCTTATTTATTGTTAAATTGTGATGCGTCTCTGTATGTGATTCTTGGTATGCCTTACAATCCGGTCGCTGCTTTCACTGTCTCTGGCTTTGATGTAATCCAGTTGGGATTTTCTCGTATCTCCAGGCCTGTTTCCTGTATATCTCTTCCTCTTGTGATTTTAGATTATTAACTGACATTTATTGCATACTTCAATTAGTGTCTCTCTTTCTTCATTCCTATTACCAAGCCCATATTCTCCCGTAACACTTTCTTCTAATCCTTGACGTAATGGCGCATTCCTATCTCCTATGATTATTCGATTTTCAGCAATTCATAGATACTGAATTACTCGTTTAATATCTTGATATTGTCTCTGTATTTCTTCATCATATGACTGCAGTGTGGGTCTGTATAAAAGAACCAGTGTTGTAGACGTTAGTTTGCTGTCGAATCTGAAGAGAACCAATCGTATTAGTGAACTGTTCACAGTGATACACTCTCTTGCGTACCTTCCTACTCTTAACCAACCCTACGCCCTTTATATCATTTCCTGCTGCCTTTTATATTACAGTACATTCGTCTGTTCAGAAAACCTTATCTCGTTTGCAATTCACTTCAGTGATGGTCATTACGTCTAGACCGAGTCTTTGTAGTCTCGCTTTCAGATTTGCGAGCGTCCTTAGCACGTTCAGACTTCTGAATTCTGCACTCCAGCTCGTAGAATATTATCCGTTCGTTAGTTTTTCCTTCATTTTTCCGTTGCCACTTCCACCTTGGCTATCCCCTGCCGGAGATCCGAATGGGAGACTAACCCAAAATCTTCTTCCAATTGAGATATCATCATGACACTTTCTCAACTGCGGGCCATGTGTCTAGTGAATACAATTTACGTGTCTTTAATGCAGTGGTTTTGTGGGATATCAGTTCCTGTTGCAGCATACTCTTTGATGTTCAATACCAAACTAACAGAGAGAGGAACCACTCCAAATGGTCACGCAAATTCATTTAAAACGAGGATACTGTAACGTCAAGGTAAACCCTTATTTAATCAAGTATTAATAGGGATGGCCTGGTAAAGCATGAAACAAATTAATACCGCGTTACTCACAAAGATGTACTAGTGGGAGCAACGAGAGGCTAGCTATGAATGGAAACAAATCGTCGCTGTCACAGTTAGCTTCATTGTCTTTAAACGTTAACGTTACCCACTGATGCACTGAAAAGAAGCATTGAAAAACAGACGATGGATTATAACACATAAGCATAACCGTAGCTCAGGTAGCCGTTTAAGGTGAAATACATTGGAGAACAGGACCAATGACTACATAAGTTGTTAATTAGACGTATAAAGTACACGCAAAGATAGGAGCGAACCCAATAAAGTTCTAAAATGAGGATTGCAAGTAACAAGCTGGATGCGTGACTCTAAAATCACCTACCCGGGCTATGAGGGAAGTGAATTAACCTGAACGACATCAGCTGACGCGACGATGGCCCATCTTATCAGACACGCGGAGCGTGATTAAGATAGCTGGAGGCATCAGTGGCTGAAAAATGTAATTTCAAACCCTCACTTGGTACTTAGAGCTTCAGTATAGACATCCTTCTAGTGGAAACAAGGCTCGTCCCACTACTCATGTCCCTTGTCCTAACCTGGAGTCTTCACTCTCCGAAAATCTAGAGTAAAGTCATTGCTGTGCAGAAGCCTACAGTGATTACTTCTCCTTCTGGTCCCTCTGGAACCATGCTGTTTATACTCAGGGCAGGTATTTACTGGCCAATGGTGGCAAATGCTGTATGTACCAAACAGTAAAGCTCCAGTGAAGACGTTAAATAATTTCCTGCTACAGTAGATTTTCTCCATGTTGAACCAGAAGGCCTTTTCGGTGTGGAGGAAGGCAGAAAACCTCTTCCACTCCATAGCACAATCCTGAAAAGGACCTGTTCAATGCTTTGCACGTAGACACAGTGAAGAAGTGTGGGCTCTCCAGAAAATAACTGTATGGCTCAGTCAGAAATCTGGATTCTGATAGTTTAAACTGTGTGTTATTCCGAGGCGTCATAACGAAAATTCACACACCATATGGAAACCTACATCTGGCTAGAGACCTCTTTTCCTGCTTAAAGCCTTCTGCGAAGAATTCCATGCTTCTTTCAACAGAAAATAGCTTGTCCCCCCCGGAGAACGTGGGCTTAGGAGTGAGGATGGTGGCGACTGCTACTATGTTAACCTGAGGATGCGCCTGTATCCAGGCGCAGCATATCTTTATGACTACAAATTCTCTCTTGCTGCCAGCTTTTAAGCTTTCAACTGCTGCAAGCCTCAGTTGTACTACATGGAAATGAGGAGAAAGAAATAGGCAAATGAAAACAGTCTCTGGCGATGCAGTGTAACGAAACAACTACTTGATCAAGGGATCAGCGTATCATCTTCTGAAGTATGTGAGGGACACTTTCAGAGAAAAATGGCCATGTTAGAGTTTCCTTTGCCTTCTTCATTCTCGTGACATTAATCGTTGCTGATTCTTCCGCCAAGGGAAAAACAGTACACTGAAACTCTGTCCACTTCTGTGTCCTCACTGACAAGGTTGGTGGCAGAACGATGGTGACATCTTGTGCTGCAAGTCTTTGATCGCAGTTTATAATGGTTTTTATTCAAAATTTGAGCAGTGGTTCTTTTCGAACAGGAACAGAATTGAAGCATTTGAGATGTGGTGCTACAGAATAATTTTGAAAATCTGTTGGACTGATAAGGTAATGACTGAGGAAGTTATACTCAGAATCAACGGAGAAAGAAACATATGGAAAATATTAACAACGAGAAGATACAGGATGGTATGACATGTTGGTAAGACAACGGTACCAGTGGGAGCTGTAGTGGGTACGGACTGTGTAGGAAGCTACCGATTGGAATATATCCAACAAATACCTGAGTGCAAGTGCTACTCTGAGAGGAAGTCCTCGTAGGCCGCATGATACCAGTCAGAAGATTGAAGTCTCAAAAAATAAAAGCTCGATCCTGGGACTCTTTACGTTTTGATTAGTAGTCAGAGATACTACTCATAGACCACATCCGAACTGCATTAGGCTTATTACCTTATTGGAAGGAAGGCTGATGGTGCGGCCGCTGCCTGACTGATGGTGTAAAAACATCCACTGCTGGTGAACGACTGGCATAAATCTGCAGGCACGGAGGCTCTTTTCGGAGAAACTATTGTGCAAAACTGCTTGGTGGGGAGCCCTATGACACCTGCAGTATCTACAAAAGAATCAGAAACCTACAATGGTAAAGCTCACTTATCCGGTGATACACTTAAAGGTGCCCACTCACAGCCCAACTGATCAGGCGACCCTCTTGATAACTCTCTGAACCGCCCGATTGTGAGCGGATACAGGTGACTGCTTGGCTGACCCATCCTGCCTGCACTGACGAAGTGAGGGCTGGTTGGCAGTTGTCTGGGCAAGCAGCTAGAGGTCTGTCAGTGAGCATACCCAACCGTGAACCCAACAGCCATAAAAAGGCAAATGGGTCATTGCAGAACCCCTCGGTGAGGGCCTTTGGCCTGCCAGCCATATACGACTACTGGCTGGTGTCCACCGACATCCGATAGGAGTCACAGGCTGAGGGATGACACAGGGCACATATTCAGGCATTATTTTATGTCTGGACAGTTACTGAACTAATAGCAAACCAAAAGCCATATTGTCAGGCTAGATTAAAAGTACACATTGGCCAATGTCACAAATGTTCACATCCACAGGACACGGGATATCAACATGTAACGGGCAAGACACAGCTTATGCAGTGAAGGACTGGTTTCTTCGCGTTTCTGTACAGACTTTCTGCCACAGAAAACGGGGGCAATTAAGAATTCTGGGAAGTAACTTAATTGGTCAGAAAAGTGACATGAGCTAATCAATTGGGTACATAACAAGGCCAAATAGACAGCTTTACTGAGCACTGGGAAAGAGATTGACTGGTGTGTTTGACCTCGAGACTGCAAACGCCGAAGAAACTAACTGGCGAGACTCGATAGTAGAGACCTCCCCTGGAGTTGAAAGCGTAGATACATCGATGACAGCGCTGATGAGATCTCCCTTCTGAACGACGCTGCCGCTAACGCCGGACATTCAGCTATGAGTACAGCAGAAATTCGCGCTCCGTCAGCTGTATCGTGGCGTGGCCTACGTGAGAGGAGTACAGCAGCTGCCTCTGGCTGAATCACAACTTGAGCACATTTGAATGCAACAACGTGCAGTTCATTTCGAAATTGTAGTATCTTCCGTCTCGGGGTGTTCGTTCCTTGCGTTAGAATAACTGTTTCCCAGTATACTTCCAAAATGAAGACGTGTTTTTGGAAGTATTTATTTCAGATGGTTACCACACGTAACTTACATGTCTCATAAAAGCGAGTATAGTCCACTGCCTTCTCCAAAAGTTGTTGTAACACTTTTCTGTGATTTGTTCTCCTCGAGAACGAACTTTTAAAGCCATCATTTATATAAGTTTTAGGAACAACTGGTATCAATGAATACCTATTGGAAATAATAAAATTCGATGGATGTTTTATGGAGTTTTTGCATAGGCTGTGTAAATATGACTTAACATCGCTGTTTATCCCTCTTCAAGTGAACTCATCACTAGTGGCAACATGTCCTCTACGTTCATCGCATCCCGCTCATGGATTTTAATAAGTGACCAATACACACCCACCTGGAGAGCTGTGTATGTTAAAGCATCGCTTTCGAGCTGGTGAGGTTCGCCAGCCTCAGATCGAACCTCCAAGTGGACAATGACGACCGGTGTGCCACCCAACCGTCTCAACTACACAATTCAACAACATTTGGCAAACTTTTTCTCACTTTCACACGAATAACAATACTCACATATAGTCGGGGTGCACACATTCCGTCCTTGAGCGTAAAGGGATAGTGAAAGGAGAGGCTTCCGGCCGCCGCTAGTTAACTATGGCCAATCTTTTATCAACCATGCCGACCCTGCAGCGATGTCGCACAAAGGCACAAGAATAAAGAATGCAATACGTAAGCTCTTCTCTGTTTATCTCGAGTGTAGCACGACTCATGTAGCTGTAAGAAAACCGGAGTTAGACGTAAAGAGTTCTTTCAGGATTTTTTCGAGTCTTCTGTGGGCGTAGTGAGGTCCATAGATTGTTTGAGAGACAGGGGAAAAGTTAGAGGAAGCAGCTTACCGACAAATGGTGGACGGACACACAGTCCTCTATTTAATCATTCGACATGATTTCTTGATGAATATGCCCAAGTGTTTCATTATCCCCCCCCCCCCTTTCACTCTCCAGCCATGCACTAATTGCTGTCATTTACTGCTTCACGTAAAAGTCCAATGTTGTAGCTGCAGGTGATGAAGTACGGCGAGCGGAGTGCATGCGCTGCCTGGCCAACAGAGCGCCGAACTAGCGTCTCAGGAAAAAGAGGCGAGCTGAGATGGCGGGATGCGGCCACACTGCGATCACAGGTAGCCACCAAATCCTCTCTACTATTGAAGGTAGTCTCAATGGCATGGCGTTAATGTTTCCCAGGTTCCAAGTCCAGGCAAATAGTGAAGGGCAATCACATAGTGCCCATCTGACCAAATGACGAGAAGTTGTTTGGCCATGGTTAAATGCTACTTCTCCATTGCTGATTTCTACAGTTTACATCTCCTGGTGTGTCACACCGAATGTCTGGAATGACTTGCGCCCCCCCCCCCCCCCCCACCCTCCCCCTCGCTGTCGTAACTGTGTTACAGTACTGTTGTAGCTGCATCACTTTTTTGTAGGCATGACAGTTTTGCGAAGCTGGTGACCACGCAGCTCACTCGTTGGCCGTGACTGACTTGCTGGTGGCTCGGTATTGTCATGACACTCCTCTGCTGGTTCAAAGTCTCATTTGTAACGTTACAACTTCCTCCCCCCTGTGGAGAAAATTCACTCTCGAAATATGCTGGACAAACACACTATTTTATTTTCAAATCTTGAAACATACACTATGTCATCAAAAGTATCTGTACACCTGGCTGTAAATGACTTACAAGTTCTTGGCGCTCTCCATCGGTAATGCCTGAATTCAATATGGTGTTGGCCAACACTTAGCCTTGATGACAGCTTCCACTCTCGCAGGCACACGTTCAAACAGGTGCTGCAAAATTTCTTGGGGAATGGCAGCCCATTCTTCACGGAGTGCTGCACTGACGAGAGGTATCGATGTCGGTCGGTGAAGCCTGGCACGAAGTCATCGTTCCAAAACACCCCAATGGTGTTCTCTAGGATTAAGGTCAGGTCTCTGTGCAGGCCAGTCAATCACAGGGATGTTACTGTGTCGAAACCACTCCGCCACTGGCCGTGCATTATGAACAGGTGCTCGGTCGTGTTGAAAGATGCAATCGCCATACCCGAATGGCTCTTCAACAGTGGGAAGCGAGAAGGTGCTTAAAACATCAATGTATGCCTGTGCTGTGATAGTTCCATGCAAAACAACAAGAGGTGCAAGCCCTCTCCATGAAAAGCAAGACCACACCATAACACCACCACCTCCGAATTTTACTGTTGACACTACGTACGCTAGCAAATGACGTTCACCGTGTATTCGCCATACCCACACCCTGCCATCGGATCACCACATAGTGTACCGTGATTTGTCACTTCACACAAAGTTTTTACACTGTTCAAACGTCCAATGTTTACGCTCTTTGCACCATGCGAGGCGTCGTTTGGCATTTAGCAGCGTGATGTGTGGCTTATGAGCAGCTGCTCGACCATGAAATCCAAGTTTTCTCACCTCCCCCCCCCCCCTAACTGTCATAGTACTTGCAGTGGATCCTGATGCAGTTTGGAATTCCTGTGTGTTGGTCTGGATAGCTATCTGCCTCTTACTCATTTCGACCATCTTCAGCTGTCAGGCAACAGACGAGGTCGGCCTGTACGCTTTTTGCTGTACGTGTCGTTTCACGTCTCCACTATCACATCGGAAACAGTGGACCTAGAGATGTTTGGGAGTGCGGAAATGTCGTGTACAGACGTAGAACACAAGTGACACCCAATCACCTGACCACTTTCGAAGTCTGTGAGTTACGCGGATCGCCCCATTCTGCTCTCTCACTATGTGCAATGACTACTGAGGTCGCTGATATGGAGCACCTGGTAGTAGATGGCAGCACAATGCACCTAATAGGAAAAACAATTTTTTTGTGTCCTGATACTTTTTATCATATTGTGTAAGTATTGCGACACTAATTTTAGAAGTCGTGATCGCATAACAACATATGTTCACAGTATGAAAGACCGGTGGATAGGAAGCTTCCTGGCAGATGTCTGGTTATGGGCAACAGGATTAGGTGCCAGATTTTAATGAAAAAAAAAATGTGCCATAGAGGCATATACATAAATCTGGATTTTGAGCTAGGGATCACTATTCATCACGGGACACCAGTAGCACTATCACGACGCCAGAGCTAAGTCACATAACAAGATGCCTGTGCACCACCACCGTCACCCATGGGTTGGAGACTGGGCTGCATCTGCCGCCAAAATGAGACCTTCACGGTACTTCCTGATAAAGCCCCACCGTTGTGCCGTCTGTGTCTGCCACCACCGACACTACGTTCCTAGTGGGACACGTCGCCACAGCGCCAGCCGCTGTCAGACTACTGTCTGTGGGCTGCAGTTTGAGCCCCACACATAGCTCATTCCACATACTGATACCATGGCGGCGTACGCAGCTGAGGAGCTGTTCACTGAGTGGAACACCGTCACAGAACAACACGAAGTACATCTGTGGCCTCCAAAGGCTGATTGTTCCAACAATGCAGGGTACTGGCTCAGCTACTATTGGTGGGGCCGCTGCCCGTTCTTCAGCACCATTCAGAACAGCTGGTAGAGGCGTGCCGTCCTCACTATATCATGTATTGAAGTCGATTAAAGTCTTTCTTAATTGTCAACAGTTTCCCACTAGGGCCATCACCCTACTAGTCACACTGCACCATTCAGAGTCTGATCAGTCGTTCTTCAGGGTGAAGACATGAAGAATAAATATGTAGAATGTCAACAAATTTTGTTTTATTTGAAATGATCTAAGCGTTTTCACGTAAAAGATTCAGAATCGTCAATGTTCAGCACGCCCTCAAATAATTAGTAAATGGCAAAATCACCGTCATAGCATGAATTACGTTTAGTAAAAACCGTTCAGAGTTTGTATAATTCTAATCTTATTTTGTAAGATTTCATGGTTCTTCTTTCCCAGTCACACTTCTACTGATCATATAGTTGATACGCTCTTATCGTCCAAACTGTTGTGATATGTAAATCAGGATATGATCTCGAAAATGTCGTGCAGGAACAAATTTATCATATGATTACTCTAAATCCAATAAAAGGAAGAATTAGATCTAGATTACGATATATTGACAATTATTACTATGAGACTGTCAAATCACAACTGCATAAAACACAATTTTTGTGCCATACACGTTTCATCTTTGTTATTTGTAAGTCACCTTCAGTGTCCTGGAATAAATGTATACTTTTATTTCTACTATTTACTTTCCATATAGGGCATTGCATATGTGTAAATGTACAAAAGGCTGTGTCCTGACTGATTGATTCATCGTCCCCCACCCAAATCACTAACAAAGGAAACTTGAAATTTGGTGGAGATATTGGCCTTAAAATTTAGATGTTGTTTAAGAAGGGGTTCTCCGAAATTCTACTCTTAAGAGGCTGAAATAAGAGATGAAAGTTTTTCTGAAAATCTGTTGGTGTTAAGGCAACTTTGAAGGTAGACCTACGAAAATTGATATTTGGTTTCTCGGTCAGGAGTAAAGAAATATGAGTTTCAGCCCTATAGGGGTGAAATTTTTGTTTTTGAAATAAATCACTATTAAAGAACTCTTAAAGTATTTTTAAAGCTATAACTACGAATACTGGTATCTGACTAATTAGTTACAAATAAAAAATACGTGTTTCAGTGTCTTTGGGATTTCAGTCTCTATGGAGTGAAAAAAGGGTGAAATGTTTACGAAATATTTCTTTATGGAAGCATTCTTAAAGCTATATCTACGAAATTTGCCTTTGGATTCTCGGTTGGAAATTAGAAAAAAAGGTGTTTCACTGCCTTTGCAAAATTTAACCCCTATGGGTGTGAAATAGGGGATGAGAGTGTTTATTGAAATATTTCATGATGCAAGCATTTTTAAGTTAAACCTTTTAAAATTTGTGTTGGGCTTTTCCGTTAGAAATAAAACAATGCGGATTTCGCTGTCTTTGGAAATTTACCACCGAAGGTGGTGAAACAGGACAAGACTGATTCACTGATCCATCACAGCGAAGCTCAAACCGCTGAGGATAGAAACTTGAAACGTAAAGACGGCGTGAAACTTATACTGTAGGTACCGTTTAAGAAGGAGTTGTTCGAAATTCCACTCCCAAGGAGTGAATTAGGGGATGCAAGGCTTTTTGAAAATATGTCGCTATTAAGGCAATTTTGAAGCTAGAACTTCGAAAAACTGGTATTTGTTTTCTCAGATAGAAACGGGAAAAAGCATATATTTCAGCGGTTTTGGAAATTCAGTCGCTAAGAGGATCAAAAAGTGCGTGAAAGTTTATTTGAAAATAAACTAATATTAACGAAAAATCAAACAATTTTAAAGCTACATGTATGGAAATTGGTATCTGACTTCTCTGTCAGAAAAGTATCGTTGTTTCAGCCCTTTTGGAAATTCAACCACTAAGGGGGCAAAAATGGGGTGAAAGGTTTTTTGAAAATAAACAGTTGTTAAAAAACTACTAAAGCATCAATAGAAATCGGCATTTGACTCCACAGTCAAAAACAAAAACATTTGATGTTTCATTGTTTTAGGAGATTCAACCCCCCAAGCGAGTGAAATAGGGTATGAAACGGTTTATGAAATTATTTCGCTATCAATTTCAAAGTTAAGTGTATGAAAAATATGTACTTTGTTTCGTGTAAGAAAAAGAAAAAGTGTTTCACTGTTTCTGGAAATTCGTCCCCCATGATGATGAAATAGGGAGTGAAAACTTTGAAGAAAATATTTCGTTTCATGAAATAAAATTTTAAGCTAAATTTACGGAAACTGGTATTCCATTTCCCGCTTAGATGTAGAGAACTATGTGTTAGAGGGTGAAAGTTTCCATGGAAATATTAGCACAAGAACGCAAAAGGCATTATTAGCAAAAATCTTGGACACCAGTTACCTTAACGCCTTTTGGTCAGAAGTAGATTCGGGGAAGATCATGCTTCTATGGCCTTAATTGGCTTGAAAATTTAGAAGATGTTGCAATTTGTGAAAAATATAAAAATAGAATTAAAGAAAAAATGCTGGGCAGACCGTACATTCTACGCGAGCGATGCAGCAGTTGCTAAACTAGCAGGTTATAAACACTTCTAACGCTTTCTGCTCTTCTGTGCTGTATTAATAATTTAAAGCTATACTAACAGATTTCGTAAATGTTCATCTACATGTAGATCAACATATACAAAATCTGTAAGTAGAGCTTTATTATGGTTAGACGATCCCATAGTGATAACTATCAACATTCTGTAATAGTACACGCGACTGGGCACGACAGGACTACGAAAGTTTACGATGATAGTTCTAGATTACATCAAATAATGCTATCTGCAGACCGAGTAGGAGCTTCCGAAATGTGCATATCAGCGGCGTAAGGAAGCGATCGAGTGACAATGGAAGGTGAGATTCCCCGCTCAGCTGGCAGAGAAGACGCAGATATCGCTCAGTTTTCGCTCGAATACCTTGCCCTCTCGAGGAAAGAGAAGGAAGTGTGCGTGAGACAGTGAACACCAGGCCGTCTAAAACCGGAAGCAATAAAACGACGCTCAGGAGGAGGCAGGCTCGGCGAACAAGGGAGGGTCTCGCGGCGCCTGCCTCCTTCCCGCCGCTCCGCTTGAGGTTTTAATCTGGCGTATCTCATTCCGACGCGCCGCAGTTCTCCGGAATACATCACGGCCCGGCGGTGGCAGAGGCACCCAGATAGAAACGTAGTCGGAGGCGGCAATATGTGGGCGGCGCGCCGGAGCCGTCCTGTCCACGTGTTTACTCAGCGAAAATAAGGAGAGAGAAGGCGGAGACGCCAGACAAGAACGCATATTGCGGCGGCGGTGGCTCATCAAAGGCGCGGGGGCGGAAGACGGCGCAGCCGCCTTGAGGAGTTCCGAGGTGGAACTCATTGCCATCACAAAGGTCGGCCAAAGTTTTTGGGCTTATTAAGTGCTCGGCTGGAGGCGCGCTGTTTACGATCGCTGCGCCTATAGCGCAGAGTGGAATCTTTGACCACCGAGACGGGCGGAAGCGGGCCGCGCTCATTACTTACTTTGCAGCGCCGCGCTTGCCGGCAGAGCGCAGGCCGCACAGCCGAGGCGCCTCGCCTAATGAGAACTGCTGCGGGGGCGGCTGCGCTTCTGCGCAGACCCGAAAGAGGCCACTTACCCTCCCCCTCTGGTGCTTCTTTCGCTTTCTATGCAAACAGATTACTTTGCATAATTAAGGCTTCAACATCCACCGCGAAATATCACAGTTCTCTGCAGACCGTGTCCCAGAAGGAATGGTCAATATTCACGGGTATGACACATACATTCGAAGCAAAAAAAAAAAAAAAAAAAAAAGGCCCCAGATGCAGCTGTGATCAGAATCACAGATATATCATACTCTATTGAATGTCTAGTGGAAATACAGTGTTCGGCAATGAGTATGATAGAACTGTGAGTGTGACCTCATCTGGGACTTCATTATTAAAGAATCTGTGGAAATACGCCTATAGCAAAATCATATAAACTCTGATAGCGCCTGTTAGTTGGACAATACATGAAACCTCGTCATCTCCACGATTTGGTTCAAATGGCTCTGAGCACTATGCGCCTTATCTTCTGAGGTCATCAGTCACCTAGAACTTAGAACTAATTAAACCTAACTAACCTAAGGACATCACACACATCCATGCCCGAGGCAGGATTCGAACCTGAGACCGTACCGGTCGCTCGGTTCCAGGCTGTAGCGCCTAGAACCGCATGGCCAGTCCGGCCGGCATCTCCAAGATTTGTTCTAATTGAATATGACAGAGTGCGTCATCGGCGCTGGCGAATGGTAACACACAGGATAGCTGAGTTCTGTGCTTCCACCAGCGAGGGCATTATGTGTCTGCCAACTTGAATTTTTAAGCGGAATACTGACAGCGCGCTATATAGGGCGCGAAAACAGAACCAGTCTTCGTCAGTCTCCGATGGTTCACCTGAAGATGACTGGTAGGTGCCCTGTCGAAATATAATGCACTGAGTTAAGCCGCGGCTGGCTGCATTGCCAGTAATTTTTTGGAACATTCAATTCGTCGGGAAAATTTTAAAATTCACAACAAAAATGTCAAGAAAACATGCGCTCTAAAATACCCATTTTAAGAGCTACGAGGGGAGACCCCAAAGGAAACCAGTTTTTTAACTTATTTATTCACTTGTTTAGCACAAATCTTCAGTCCTTTTCGCAGTACTCTAGACTTGGACTAATGCTCTTGACGAAAAACGTATTCCATTTTTCAAAACATCACTTAAATTCATCTTTTGTGATGCCTGACAGCCTCTCCATCGTCCTGTTCTTCATCTTAGCAACATTAGCAAACGTTTTATTTCCATGTATTTTTTTCATTCTAGGAAACAGAAGAAGTCACACGGGTCATGGTCGGGTAAAAATGTGTGTGTGTGTGTGGGGGGGGGGGGGGAGGGGAAGAACAAGACCAGTTGAAGAGTAAAAGTCTGCCCCGTGGACTAACACGAAGCAACGGATAGTCATCTCCCCGCCGCTACAGCAGCCCCAAGCTTCTGCCTCGGAGGGCAGCGATTCGCAGCCCTGACAGTACTTCCACCACCCTCCATTCCAACGCGAGCTCAGTAGTCCTGGCGGCCTTCGGGAATTCAGCAAACATAAGCGCTGCTGGCAATTCTCACTCAGGGCCGCATAGTGCTAACTCAGGCACGTGCTGCTGAGGGAGGTAAACAGCGTCAGCAAAGCTGGACGCGGCCATCAAGTGGCAATCCCATCGCCGCGGAGTTCCGACGTCATCGGTACCACAGGTGAACAACGCGCCTGCAGTGGGCTAATCCAAGTGCGTCGCGGCACACTGGCATTGTAATCCAAGACGAATAAAATATGTTGTATCTCGCAGCGGAGTTTTCCCAGCCAGCACGGTCAGCACCACTGCTTCTCCAGCCAACCACTCTACCATATTTACATCATAGTGGTTCCAGTCACCCTAGGTCGCTATAATACTGTAAAAAAGAAAAAAAAATCGTTTCTGATGCAATCTCTTTTCTTGCCATAATTTGACACATGGTAGTATGGACCAAAACAACAAAAAATGTCCAGTAAATATGGATTCTAAAGTGCATATCTTAAGAGCTCTGAATGAATCGTTGCACGAGCCACGAGCGATAGGTCGTGCCACCTCTCCTGAAACACGAACTTAGGCGTGAAAGAGGAGCGGGGGGGCGGGGGGGGGGGGGGGGGCGCGGCGGTGCCACTTTTGCCTCAAGGCGTTGATACCATTTTTCCGGGAGAGAGTGAGTGAAGCAACACGGACAGCACCCCACACAGCACCTGTCTCGGGGGCAACTGGCTGGCTGTTTGTTCTGCCACCCGTATGACTTCCAAGTCTGGCTGGCTGAGCATCTTCCGGACACAAGGGACGTGCACCGGAAGCGACAGTGGACACGCTGTTCCTTTGCCGACCAGATTTGAAGGCGAAGGTTGGGTTGTCGTCATTTACGCATTTCCTGGCGGCTCCAAGCTTTTCCACTGTTCGTTACAGGACAGCTGCTTTGGATGCTCGGTCAGATACTTTTAATTCGTTGTTTCGGTGACGAGACCATACGGCATTCGTAAAGACCGATTTTGTCCCCGCGTGATAATTGTGAATGGTTCTGTTCTGTGCGTGTTTGCATCTTGCTGCTTCTGTATCGCACTCGGTTCAGCCTCTTGCTGTCGTTGTTCCCTGTTCCTGTGTCTGGACAGGCTACTTGAGCAGCGTGTTGCTCGTATAAAAACGTAATAGCTTCTATTTGGTAACTGTCATAGAGTTGTGATTTGAATGTGTGTTTTAAATTATTGGGGTTTTGGACTGCTTGGGGATCATGTAAATATTTTTTGGAATGGTCAATGTATCTTTATTCCTGACGTTCCAAACATCGTTTCTTGCCTGATATGTTGCGCTTTAAATGGCCACGTCACTGCCTTTAGTTATTTGGAACCCGTAAGCTTATGCGTCTTACGGGATCAAACCTTTTTGCATGTAGAACCCGCAAGCTTATGCGTCTTACGGGATCAAACCTTTTTGCATGTATTTTGGTGGGTTCCACTTGCAAGCCTAGAATGCGTTTCACGTAGACGAGATTTGTCAGCCAATATTTCGCTTCTCCCTTCCACCTATGTTTTCTGCTCCCGCGCGACTGTTACAAATTGACCGTTTCCGCCTCGTGGCTGATTTGATGCTGTATCTCGGTTGGCCATTGAACTTCTCTACCATCAGGTTTAACGGGGGCGCTTGCCTTGGCCAGTTACCTTATCATCTTTTAACGACTCTCTACAACTGTTTCGTCTACGCTGATAGCATGTAATCTAATGACACAAGTTTTACTCATTTTGCTTAAAAGTTACCACTCTGTTCATCATCATCGTATGTTTCTGCCTTGGGTCGTGTATCCACTGGTTGCTTAGAAAATTGGGCGTCTGATGAGCATTGTATCGGGCCTGCCCTAAATAATTTCGGGGCCTTACAAGCGAACCACATTGCCCGACGAGTGGTGGTTTCATATCAAGCAGCTATAATTGTTTTTCTTTCCTTTCAATGAACTCGTTTTAGGTAAACATGAATTCTTTGTTGTATTTTAGTGAAACACATTCTAAAGGTGTTTACTGCCTGCCAATTCTGAACACAGTTTTCTGTCATGTTATATTTGTTATAGAACACTGTTATTTGCAGCATTTTTAAGTTTTGCTCTTAAAGCGGTTGTTTTATCGATTATCAATAATTTCTCTTAAATTGTTTTATCTAATCGATGGTTTTGTCTAAATGTATCAAGGTCCTGTTGACCTAATTACTTAATTTCTTTTTCCTGAGGAATGAATCATGTTCAGTCGTCATTTTGCCGGATGCTTCCATTCTCAGGCAACCTTACCCCAACAGTGAGTACCAATGAATACTTGTTCAACTTCGCTACTGTGAAACGTAATTCTTCTACTGAAAACCTGCTCATGGCTCTCAAGATACGCGTTTTAGATCCCATTATTAAAAGAGAAAGTTTATTTCTGTTTTGGTCCATACTACGCCATTCCAAAATATGGAAAGGAAAGAGCTTGCTGTAGAAGAGATTTGTTTCAGAATGTCGTAGATGAAGGTACACGTTTAGCAGACATTTTGCCTCGAATGATCGTTCATGTCAGATCCCTGAATATTGCCCGTTCCTTTTGTGTACACGTTCTGAATAGTGTCCCATGATGGCATTTCAGTCTTCAAGGAATCGACACAGATAGTTATCACTAGTCACTCGAAGAAAAACTATGCAAAATCTCCACTCGTCATTACTATCGAAAAAGTTGGCTGGTTGTAACAGCGAGACACTTTACATGGGCTTTGCTGGTGGAGTGTACACTTGAGCCACACGTCATGAACGTTGTTCTCATTCCACTTGCAGCTTGTATACTTGCGTCTCTTATGCAAAAGATATCACACGAACCTACGTTGGGTAATAGCGCTCATCTTGACTGCTACAAGGACCTGTTACTAGCAGAAAAACTAAAATTTTTGTAAACAATTCACGTCAATGTCCTACGATATGATAGCCAGATGTAATTTTCATCTACATGTAAGTGTACATGTCTTGTTGAGTACATGGTTCATTCTAAAATCGATGTCTTGGAATATCACTTCATAGGAACAGTTACTATACCCATTCCATAGTTTAGAGAAGATTTATCATTAGGCATTACCACACTGTACCATGTGCTAAGCAACGGTTTGAATATCTATTTAGAAATATAAATCTAGCTTAGACGCTGTCTGCTTGCTGTTTGCTATAGTGCTTCTGAGAAATCTACAGCAATATTGTCAAGACTTGAGGTAAGTGGAATTTTAGATTAGGGCCAGATAACTGTTTTACTTCAATTGTACATTTAATATAAAGGCAAGTTGTATTCAGACCAGTTATAGTTCAATTAAAATTTAAGTTGTAATTCTTTTTCCGGCAAATTACTTAAAATTTTTTGTTCAGTTTGTGAAATTTTGGTGTCATGTGACGATTATCGATTACTTTATTACATAAACTATTGGCAGAATGGTACAGGTTCTGTGTGGATTTCGTTCAGTGTTTATTTGTTTTTGTTTGTTTTGCCGTTGCAGCAATTTTGTTTTTCCGAGAAACAGTGTTTCATCATGTTTGGTACAACAGAAAATAACATGAAAATCGTTGTACCACAATACAACAGAGGGTGTTACAAAGTAACGATTCGTTGGAGGATGGGATAAACCACACTGAGCAATTAGCAGTTACCATGGTTTTCATGAGACTAGAGGGAATGGCGCTTGTCAACGATCAAGAACTAATTTTGGGAACAGTAACTGGTAACAGACACACAGAATCAGGTTCTGAGTCTATGTCCTTTGAACGAACGCAACCAAAATCACCTTCAGTGAACAGTTACATAGAACCATTCTGCGCGAATCTAACAAATTTTCTAAACTCAATTTGTCAGTTGCTTAAAGAAACACAAGATGAAGTTAGTAAGAAAATCGAGAAAACACAAAATGAAATGAGTAAGAAAATAGACATATCACAGGAAGAGAATATAAAATCACAAGAAGGCAATAGTAAATTACTTACGGAAGAAATTATAAATGACATTCAACCAATAATGAGCAATTTTGCCATTAAATTACATGACCTTCAAACAGAATACGAAAACATGAAAACAAACCAGCGTAAAGACAAGGATGAATTGTTAGTTAAAGTCAACACTGTAGTTCCGAGTGCGATAGTTACACAGATAAAAGAACAGAATCAACAGCTGAACACAAAGGTAAAAGAGTATAGCCAACAAATGCAAACTATGACATTAAATTATGAAGAACAAAAATAACAGTTAAAGAAAATGTTTGTGAACTGACAATGAAAATGGTAAATTTGTCGACCAGTGCAGATAGAAATTCAAATTACACAATAACAGTACAGTTTTCAGACACAGAAGAATAGCAGTCATTAATAGATTTTGTAGACAACCAGGAGAAAATTAATCGAGAAAATTATCGTTAAAACACCACGAATAAAAAAGTCGAATGTATTGAAAGGAAGCGTGACCACGAGGACGAAAAAGCCGAATTTGACCGTTTACATTCATATTCAAAAAACTTTCGTGACCAACAAATTGGTGGCGTTTAGCTGATTTTCCTCGAGAACAGTGTCATATATCTATACACGACAATTAGTCGGTGGCGACGTGGTGCAACAGAGAACAAACTGGTCCACACAGATATTGTAGTTTCGATTACGAACACTTCATGACAGTACGTAAATTGAAAGTTTTCAGCAATTACATTAATGAAGCTTGGAGTGATCAATCCCTATATTCTTCACCACCAAATTAGCCGCTTGAACGCAAATTATAATTTCTCTGCGACTGTTTGGAAAATGACTCCACAGCAAGAATGCGCTCAATTGTGTGAGATAGCCAAAGCGTTAATTATTTCTATCGAGCATATTTGTAAGCCTATTGGTCACAAGCCACATAAGGTTGGGTAAAACAAAGCATTATAATGTTGCGAAACTTAGAACAGTCTGACGTCTGTTGCCCAGAATTGTGGTAGGTGATGGATGTATACAGTATGCTGTGTTGGCATATGAGCGTATCTGTTAGATGAAGAGAGGTTTATTGTAAAGGACGGCAAGGATGAATGTGATGTATATATTGGAAGGCGGAGAGAATATAAATTTTGAATGTTATCATTTCTGAAGAGAAGAAGTTTGAGGTAAGACTGCAGCACTGTGCAGCTAATGATTCCGAATAGTTATTGTCAGCTGGTTAACTTGCTCAGAACTGAGAGAGAGACCATCCGATTTCCATGAGTCATGCATCGACATATCATCTCATTAAGCTGCTTGGTTTTACAGAAATTTTCTGCTCACTTTGTGAAGCATAGTTTTGTTCAGAACAATGTTATTTCTGGAGTTCACATGAAGTTTTTCTCTGTAATTTTGAATACATACTTCGTTCTAAAATCGTTGTCTTGGAATATCATTTCATACTAATAGTTATGCTCCCCAGTCGACTGTTTAAAGTAGGTTTATCATTACTCATTACCAATTGTACCATGTGGTATGAACAGTTCGAATATTTATTTAGAAACAGAAGTCTAGTTTAGCCTCCTTGCTGTTTGCCGTTGTGCTTCTTAGAAATCTGCATAATGTTGTCAAGACGAAGGTAAGTGGAAATTTTGATTAGGTCCGGCTAACTGATTTACTTCAGTTGCGCTTTAAAATAAAGGCAAGTTGTATTCAGACCAGTTATAGTTTAACTCAAATTGGGTTCCGCTTAATCAAAGGTTAGCATACGAGTTTAGGTTGGATATCAGTTTATAGTGACATAGTTTTGTTAATACATGGCCATTCATAGATTGGGATGTAAAACTGGGCTAAATTCTTTACAAAAACACTCATACTGGGGAGGTTACGGTTTGTAAGCCAGCTTTTGGTAGTAAGACGCCAATTGTTTTTCGTTTTTGTACGTTCACAAGACATTGTCTTGAAATATCATTTCATACTAATAGTTATGCTCCCCAGTCGACTGTTTAAAGTAGGTTTATCGTTACTCATTACCAATTGTACCATGTGGTATGAACAGTTTGAAATTTTTATTCATAAACAGAAGTCTAGTTTAGCCTCCTTGCTGTTTGCTGTTGTGCTTCTTATAAATCTGCAATATAAAATGACACTAATTTGATTTCAGTTTTCAAGTTTCAAAAGAAAACTTTTCAAGTTTCATAACAAAATAATCAAACTATATTTTCGGTAGTATACAGATAACCCTAGACCACTTCCTGCAAAAATTTCATAGCAACTCAGTAATAATAGGGTAAAAAGTTGGCATTGTGTTTAGAAAAACAAACTTGTGGGAGTAAGAATTTTAAAATTTTATTAATAATGAATGCTAGCACGAGACACATACCGATTAAAATGCACCAGCACCGTAAGTCATTTCGTCTTGCTCATCTAGTTGTTCTTGTTGTTGTAAAATTAAGGGCGGTATAGTCTTCTTCTAAAATTTTTCCTTCTCCAGAGAGCATATGTGGAGTTCTTGATCAGTCGTTGATCATCAGATTAACTGATCTTCTCCTGTAATAAAGGAGTGCTGGGACTCCTGATTTCATCAGTCCTCAAATAGACCGTATTGATTGGAGAAAGAGTTTCTACAACACCCAAGAGTATCTTCTTTTTCCTTTTTTTTTTGGAACACTTTGACCAAATAACATTGTTAAAATTTAATTTATATTTTGTGTCTAGCTATCAGTACATCTTTCGTGGTGCATCAGATGCAAGTCTCTGATAAATTGGAACTGTCTAGACCACGTTGGCCGCTGTGAGTGCACTATTGCGCCCCGTGAATTCCATATCTGAAATATTTCTTAGATGTACTTGTAACCAGAATAAAGAGAAATTGTTAGGGTATCCAAGACATCTCATATAGCCATTAAAATGTTTAAAAAAATTGTCGTTATAGAGTGGAGTCTCCCCTTAAGACAGGTACCCTCCGTCCTGTGAAACCTTGATAGATGTAAAAGAAAGGCTGTGTGAATTTCCAAGTGATTCTGTTGCATATTTTGGACAGAGATCATTAGAATTAATTAAGAGCAGTTTGGTTGAAATCGATGAATACGGACAATATTTTGCCATTAGAACAGGAACGATCATCGGGGATACTGGTGCACAGTACCCTCTATCATGCACGGTGCAGTGGCCCGCAGCGTGTCGCATATTCGCTAGCCGGGACGTTATTGCATCAGGGACCTTCCATTGGTCTTGTCATCAGTTCATCTTGCCAGTGGTGCATCAGATGCAAGTCTCTGATACATAGGAACTGTCTTGACCACTTTGGCCGCTGTGAGTGAGCACACCTATCAAGGTTTCACGGGAAGTAGGGTACCTTTCTTAAGGGGAGACTCCATTCTAAAACGACAATTTTTTTACAAAAACTTTTTAATGGCTATTTGACATCTCTTGGATTCCCTAAGAATTTCGCTTTATTCTAGTTACAAGTACATCTAAGAAACGTTTGAAATATGGTACACACGCATGGCGGCTGTCACAGCTTGTTTAGTAATCTGGTTTGACCAATGGAAGATCGCTGATGCAATAACGTCACGGCTAGCGAATATGCGAGCACGTTGCATGAAATATGTGTACCTCTGCAGGGATATTTCGTCGAGGAGTGACATAATTTCATTTTCGTGTGTTTAGTTCGTTAGAAAAAATCGGAGTATTATAGCATGAATGTACTTCGTACATTATCTCATTCATCTCGACATCTGGTACTTTACGGATTCACCTGGACGTGGCAGACACTAATGTTTTGGAAATTGCTTTCAACCCTAAGCAGCAGAATCCATTATGTTAACGTTGGACATTTAGCTATATCAAACAAACTCTGACTGAATGAAGTTGTTTCATTACATTAGCATTTTCTGCAATTACGTTACCTCCATGTGAAGCTGAAAACAGAATTTTGCTGTAATATGTTGACTCTCGCATGTGGCAAAAATAATGCCTGATTCCTGCCAGTGTCACGCTAGCAGAACACTGCAGAGTCTTCTTGAACCTGTCGTTAAAGACCATTGATGACTTGCCCTTTCTGTCTGTCACTTCAGGCACACTACAAATTGCAACACGTGTCGAATGCTGGGGAAGAGTGTCTGTCGCTGCTCGCTGCTGACAGGCGTGTCCAGTAGAGTGGGGGAAGGAGGGGGAGAGCGACAGGGGCTGAGAAGGGGTGGGCCGATGTACGCCATATAAGCAGAATTCGATGCTGTGGCAGCGAGCATTAGAGAGGAAACAGCACGGGAATGGAGGCGCCCGAAGTACAAACACAGGAATGGCGGCGTTCATAGTACACTTAACTCGACAACAAAATGTAGCATGTGGAGGTACTTCCACATAGAAATCCAAGAATCCTAGGCATTCTGAAGTGACAGGGCAGAGTTCAATTTCATACAGTCCTGCTGATACATCTCATACCTGAGCCTAAAATTATCTTCACTAGTGGTGTCTAACTTGCGGCTGCGGGGCACATTCGGCGACCTAAGCAAGTACGAATGCAACGCAAGAAGTGAGCATCTATCAGACGATTGGCAAAAGTAAAATATCTATAAAACTCCGTTTATGTAAAGTCATGAAAATAATGAAATGGTTCAAATGGCTCTGAGCACTATCCACGAGCACTGAGCACTGAGCACTGAGGTCATCAGTCCCCTAGAACTTAGAACTACTTAAACCTAACTAACCTAAGGACAGCACACACATCCATGCCCGAGGCAGGATTCGAACCTGCGAACGTAGCAGTCGCGCGGCTCCGGACTCCACGCCTAGAACCGCTCGGCAACCGCGGCAAGCAATAATGAAATCTTAAAAATAAGGAATCATATATATATTCTCAGTTGAAGGTGCTGAGTGTACTAAAAGTTGCTCACAAACATTCGTCTTCTTCCAAAGCGACCCAGATAAGCTAAAATTTTGAAACTACTGACCAACACGATACAGAATAACAAATTTGCAAAGTTTCTTGTATGCTGCACTTTAGGTTTCTTTGACTCGTCTTAGGATGAGGACACCACTTAACCTCAATCCTATAAAACGTTTTTGGTGTTTTTATTTTATGAATTTTATTTTATTTCTTGAATTAACCTGTCCTCCACTGAAGATCCCGTTCTTATAAACGGGATCTTATTTTTCTATTTCGTGGATACCTACTATTTGAGGTAGAAATATCCGTTATCTATGCAAGAAAACAGTTAAATAGATGAGAGTTTGATAACGCTAGAACGTATTTATTATGATCAATCACAAACTGCTAAGCGCCAGTGATGTGGAGCAAAATATTTTTCATTCTCTAGTTCAAGTCGCATTCCAACAACTTAAAATCTGCCGTAAGCAGAGTGACTGATCGAAGATGTAAAAAATGTGGTGAGTCATCGCAACTATGGCAATAAAAATTTATGGTTCAAAATTGGCTCTGAGTACTATGGGACTTAACATCTGAGGTCATCAGTCCCCTAGAACTTAGAACTACTTAAACCTAACTAACCTAAGAACATCACATACAGTCATGCCCGAGGCAGGATTCGAACCTGCGACGGTAGCGGTCGAGCGGTTCCAGCCTGAAGATCCTAGAACCGCTCGGCCACACCGGCCGGCAATAAAAATTTATACCTTGACAACAAACAATAGGTGGGTACCCTTGTTAAAGCAAATTATTGAAAACCGCTGTAACTTGGTCACCAGACAGAGGCTAAAAATTGACGTATCACTCGTTATGGAGTCAATCCCATGCAGCAACTTAATGTGACGAGATTGAAAATGATATCCAACTCTTAAGCCAGTACTCTAAAATATAGTACTCAAAAATTTATTTTTTACTAAACTCTATTCCTAACCTTGATTGTCTTGCCCTATTCTTACTTTTGGTTGATGGCTGTGTTCCCAGTCTCTTTAGATAAAGATGTTCCAACATGTCCTTATGTGTGATAAAAAAATTATTTCTAGTGTTTTTAAGTGTGATCGTTTAGTTTCCTCACACAAGGAATGTACTAAGATTCGTTCCGACAGCCATTCTGATGTCGCTTGTATCAAGTGACAATGGGAAGAAAAATTAAAAAGATGTGAATAAAGGTCAGTCTTATATTCTCTAGTAAGATTCTAAACCTGCCATTTTTAATCTAAATGATGGTTTCTGCGACGTGGACGTGTCATGAACAAATCGTAGGGAATACCCTGCAGAAATATTGAGCCAAGCTGCCTCTATAGTCATCCATAATTGCAAAAGTGATGACGGTTCAGGATTTTATGTACGAACTCAGCTCTCGAATATGTCCCATAAATGTTTGATAAGAGGTTCATGTCGGGTGATCTGGGTGACCAAATGATTCACTCAAATTTTCCCGAATGTTCTTCAAACGGGTGACATGGCGCATTGTCATTAATAAGAATTCCAGCACTTTTTTGAACATGAAATCCATGAAAGGTTGAAAATGGTCCCCTTGTAGCTGAACACAACCGTTTACAGTCAATGATCGGTTTAGTTGGACGAGAGGACCCAGTCCACTCCATATAAACGCAGCCCACGCCATTATGGAGCCTTCATCACTTCGTACAATGCCTTAACGACAACTTGGGTCCATGGTTTCGTGTAGACTGCACCACAGTCCAATGCTACCATCAGCTCTTACCAACTTAAATGGGGACTCATTAGACAAGCTACGGTTTTCCTGTCTTACAGGGCTCAAGCGATAGGGTCGTCAACCCACGAGAGGCTCTGCAGGCAATGTCGTGCTGTTAGCAAAGGCAATCGCGTCGATCGTCTGCTGCTATAGACCATTAACGCCAAATTTCACCGCACTGTCCTAAAAATGGTTCAAAAGGCTCTGAGCACTACGGGAATTAACATCTGAGATCATCAGTCCCCTAGAACTTAGAACTATTTAAACCTAATTAATCTAAGGACATCACACACATCCATGTCTGAGGCAGGATTCGAACCTGTGACCGTAGCAGTCGCGTGGTTCTGGACTGAAGCGCCTAGAACCGCTAGGCCAGCACTGTCCTAACCCATCAAATTAGTATTCTCGGTACACACTTAAAGCTTTTCAACTCGAGATATAGAATTCCCAAACGATTTCTGAAGTCGAATTTCCCATTCGTCTAGCTCCTACACCATTCCGAGTTCCAAGTCTGTAAATTCCCGTTGTGCGGTCATAATCGTGAATCATGAATCACTTGAGCACAAATTGTAGCTCCGCCGTTTTATATGTTACATACACGATACTATATGTGCACGATACGATATGTGCATATCGCTTTCCCAGTGTATATCTATGGGAACAGATGGCAAGGTGCCAGGGTAAGACGCATTTATTCGACTTTCTTTAAAACGTTAATATAAGAAAATCGAAAAAATTAGTAAATATTTCTGTTTACGACGCTAAGAATACCATCTTCCATGTTATATAAGAGGAAAGGCGTGACAAGAGACTCGATTGTGAAGCGCTGTTTTCGTCCTTTTGTGACCCATTCTTCCTTCGATGATTTTCAACATTCTGTCGTACCGCACAATGGAGAATGTGAGAAAAACACCACTCTTTTGTATCATACGGACTTGTGTTATTGCCTTCTTCGACGTACCATTGCCAAGTTTACTAAGTGTGGGGCTTCCGATACTTGAAGTGCCGACAGCGGACAAAGAGTTCGAACACCATTGATGTTTTGGTCAGACCTGATTATTTTCCGGGACTCACATAGTCTGTGGACGTTAATTTGCCTTTTTTAAATGTAAAACGAACGGAATTGCATACGCGGCAGTCTTTGTTTAGTGAATTTTAACTAATTAATTCTACTTAATTCTAGTCAATCGAATTTCTCCAAAGACAAAATTTTTACGGGCTTACACTTGATCGTTGCTTAAAAAAAAAGTCAAAGAGGAACCCGGACGCCCTTTAAACTGGGACAAATCCGGGAAATCCGGTCGTATGGTAGCTCTAACTACGTTGCTAAGCACTCCGTACTCTACCTCACAAAATAGTACAATGGGATACTGGGTAGGCCTTACTCACTACATACTTTCCTAATGTGTGAGCTTTGACCGTGCAAGCTTCATATGCATCCGACTACGACTGTTCTCAGAAAACTGGCTGATGGGATTGCGTGAGTCGGTAGGTGTCAAAGAACAGTGACCGGTATTGCCTCATTTCTGACTGCTGCTATGGTGATATACAGAAAACAACACTGTTTCCTGCATCTGCGCTTGGAGTAAATGTGGTAGGTTGAGCTATAACAATAGCTGAAGTGTTATTTGTAACTACTTTGGAACCGTTAATTCAAAGTTGTTTGTTGTCTAGATTTGGAAGAGACTGGAATGTAGACAATACCGGTTTCCATAATTCGATTTCAGTCCTACGCAGCTAATCCCGTCAGTGGTTTCGCCGGGATACCTTTTTTTTAGTGCAGGTATACTCTTTTTATACCGAAATGTGAAATTATATAAACAAATCTGAAAACTCTTTGTAGAAATTGTGGTTTCAGTGCCACTTACAGTGCTTCGAAAAAAGACTAACGAAGACTGGAGTAATTGTCGTAATCAAGTCAGAAGTCGCGATGAGACCTGGCCCTACCTCATAATCGTAGGCTCTTAGCCACATAGAGCATAAAAACTTGATGCCTTTCTTGACAAAAGGAGAAAAGCTAACAAGTCTTCTAAATGTTTAGTACGGTTAACAGCAAGTTACACTAAGGTGACAATCATGGGATAGCGATATGCACGTATACAGACGGCGGTAGTATCGGGACCACAAGATATGAAAGGGAAGTGCACTCGCCGAGCTGTCATTTCTACTCCAGTGATTCAAGTAGAAATGTTTCCGACGTGATTAGGGCCGCAAGACTGGAATTAACATACTCTGGACGCGGAATGGCAGTTTGAGCTAGGCACGTGGGACACTTTTCGGGAATCCTTTGGGAATTCAATACTCCGTGATCCACAGATTCAAGAGTGTGCCTAGAACGCCAAATTTTAGGCATTACTTTCACCACAGACAACGCAGTGGCCGACGGCCTTCAGTTAAAGACCGAGAGCAGTGGAGTTTGAGTAGAGTTATGAGTGCTAACAGACAAGCAAAACTGCACGAAATAACCGCAGAAATCAATGTGGGACGTACGGTGAATGTATCTGTAAGGATAGAGTGGCGCTATTTGGCGCTAATGGACTATGGCAGCAAATGATCGACTCGAGTGCCTTTGTTAACAGCACGAAATTGCCTGCAGCGCCTCTCCTGGGCTCGTGATCACAGCGATTTGACCCTAGACGACTGGAAAACCGTGGCCTTGTCAGATGAGTCCCGATTTCTGGTGGTAAGAGTCGATGATAGATTTCAAGTTTGCCGCAAGCTGGCGCTGGTTCATAACAATGTGGGCTGTGTTTACATGGAATTGGCAGAGTGCTCTGGTCCAACTGAGCCTATCATTGAATGCAGATATTCATGTTCGGCTACTTTGAGACCATTTGGTGCCATTCACGGACTTGATGTTCCCAAACATGGGTGATAATATGCTATGTCACCGGAAGGCAGTTGTACACAACTGGACTGAAGAATATTCTGGACAAAGAGCGAATGATTTGGTCACCTAGATGACCTGACGTGAATTGCTGCGAACATTTACGAGACACAATCGAGAGGTCAGTTCGTGCACGAAATCCTGCATCGGCAACACTTTCGCAATTATGCACGGCTATGGAGTCTGCATGGCGCAATATTTCTGCATCAGCCTTCCAGAGAGTTGTTGAGTCCACGCCAGTTTCTGCACTAAGCCGAGCCCGGGTAAAAGGAGGTCCGACACGATATTATGAGGTTTCGCATGGCTTTAGTCACCTCAATGTATGAGCGATGGATTTTTCTCCAAACTCAGAAAAACGAAACCTTTCTACAAAACCACGATATCGCACGTAATACAGGTATAGACTTCAAATTAGATAAAAACGTATGTATGAATGTTTACGAAAATATGTTTAGCCTTTCAGATGACTGACAATCTTTACTTTTCAGCTTTGCTGCGCAGGGCAGCTTTTACACGCAGCCTGTCTTGGCTTCAGCTTATGGTATCGAATCACAAGGGGGCCCACTGCTCGAAAACTTCAAGTATAATATTTCTCTCTTTTAATATTGTGAATCGTAAAAGACCTAGACGTAATTAGTTTGTATGAGCTTATTCATCTCAATTTTTCAGGGTACAACTGGTATAAATTTTTTCAACAAGCTATCAGAGAACATTGACAGAAATATGAAATAGGTACTCTCTTACGGTACTGTACTACAAATGGTAGCATATGTCTTGAGTTTAGATAGGAGAAAAACAGTAGCTACACCAGAGTAAAGGGCATAATTTCCTGTTAGATCTGTGATCACAAATGTGATTAATTTATGCGACGATTATTAAAGTCACATTACTGTAATTCTCACTGTGATCGTCTGGGATGTAGTAGAATTGGCTGAACCCCGCGGCTTCATGGTATAGTAATCATTTCTAGAAGTAGATAAAAATTCTGTAGTGAATAAAACGTCGCTAGTCCAGATACTAGGGGATGAGAGTTGGACTGAAAATCCCCAATATGGCCTCCTCCCTCCCATCCGAACGCCCATTGTGCAGGGGTATTCGAGCTTGACACTGATGGCCATGATCGTTTGGCAAAAACATCATTGGTAAGGTCATATTCCATTCCACTGGTAGAATTCAGCATTTCATTTACACTTTCGCAGATATGTTGCACTTAATTAATTCAGAAAACCATTTAAAGATGTCTGCCTCCTTTAATTTTTCGTTTCTTCATTTATGCGTAGCATCCTCACTGCTTCATATTCGTTAGAAACATCAATATTTTCGTCTGAATTTAATCTTTATTTTGCTTTTATATCTACAGGATGAAAAATTTAAGCCTGCTCGTAGTGTTATTTTTTTTTATGATATGGTGTAATATCAGAAACGATTTTATTCAGTTCCTCAGACATGGTGGGTGAGCCTGCGAGTGATTTACCGTTAGCGACAGAATGTGACGTGGGCGGTCACGACGATGTACTCCTTTGAAGCGGACCCCGACGGTCACCGGTACTCGGCCGGCCAGGCCTGTTCGCTGGCGGCGCCGGCCGCCGACAGGGCAGCTCCCTCCTAAATTAGGCGCTGGGCGTCGCGGCGCAGGGCGTCGTATTTCGCGCTGCGGTCGACGCCGGCCCGGAATCCGCCGGCGCCGGGTCAGCTGCGCGTAACGGTCGCCAGATGGCTCTGCGCGCCGTTACCCGCTGATTTACTGGTCGGCGCGCCGCGAGCGGTCGCAGTTCGCCGCCTGACTCTGCAGTCCCTCCAACCCTACCCTCCACCGTCTCTCTCACTCTCGCCACTGCCGAAACACTCCTTTCTAAATTATTTTTGGTTCGTTTTGTTCTGTTTCCTCCGCCCACTTAACTCGACGCCGCCGGGTGCGGCGGCTGCTGCCTGTTGCAGCCTGTATTGTAACCCTGCTCCATAGTCGCTTGGCTCGGGCGCACAATACGCTCGGAAGGGTACCTCGTCCGTCTCCACAAATTCGGACCCACAGTGACATGGTGTAGCAGTGCTTGCTCCAAAACAAACGCGGCTTTCCTTTTGAAACTCCATAGGTGACCAAATGGTCTATACCGTACGATAAAGAAAAGTAATGGAAACTTATGTTTTTCTTAAAGAACGTTTATTTATTCATCAACATTAACTTTGTCCCCATGAAAGTAATCCCCCAAGGATACAAAAAACTTGTGCTAGTGGTTTGTTCAATCTTGGAAGCAGTTCTGGAACTCACTGTTCATCATGGTGTTCTAGTCCTTTAACTATTCTGTTTTTATGTCATCAGTGGTAGCAAAATGAGGTACTTCCATGGTTCTCTTCAGTCCCGGGAATAGAACGAAGTCACAGGGAGTCAAGTCTTGTGAATACGGTAGCTGAGTCAGAAACAAGCATTTAGGTGTGAGCGGGACCGATTAGCGTAAACGGCGCATAGCTTCCAGGCAGTATTCCCTACTGACTGCCGACAACAAGGCATGAACTCAAGACGCAATATCCCATTGTAATCTAATAAAACACTGAAAGGAACCTTTACAAGCGTTTCAACTGATCATGTTTTCTTTCGTTCTTGGACCTACAGGCAGTTTCCACTGGGACGATTGTTCCTTGGTTTCGGTGTCATACTCGTGTATCCACGTTGCGTGACCTGGTATAACCTTCTTTAGATGTTCATGCCCAAAACATCCGCGAAAATGGCTTCGCATTAGCCAAAAGATATGCCGACGTCAACAGCAACCTCTCTTCCACATGATCGTCGGTTATTGATGTGCTAGGGCGACCTGGGCGGCCGTTGACCTCAACGACATTTCGACCTTCTTTGAAATGTTTATGACTTTCGTAAACCCTTGTATTACTCATAGTAGATTTACCAAAAATGTGGTACTACACTTTGTTCCACTTTTCAAGAAAAACATAGTGCAAATTCTTTGCTCCTCCTTTTTCGAAAGTAAAAATTCGCTAGCACTCGAAAACGTGTATACCCATTTCGACTGTCAACAACAAACTAAATATTCAAAACAGTTGTAGAAGCAAAAATGTGTACCAAAAAGATAAAAAATATCTGAAAATCGGATTATGAAGCCTGCGCAATTGAAAAATTTCCATAGTTTTTGATCACACCTCGTATGAGATGAGGCACTCAACCTGTTAAAGTCTACATCTACATGATTAATATGTAATTCACACTCAAGATCGTAGCAGAGGGTTCTTTGAACCATCTCCAGATCTTCAAAACACCTTCTGACACTTTCTCTACCACTCCACTCTCTTACAACGGGGGGGGGGGGGGGGGGGGGGGGAAATGAGACAATGGACTCTTTCTGTACGACCTCCCATTTCTATTACTTCATTGCGATGATCATTTCTCTCCATTTAGACTTTACAAAATGAAATATTGTCACATTCATAGGTGAAAGTTGATGATTGAAATGTATACGAAAACATCTTGCCGCAACGAAAAATGCTTTTGTTTCAATGATTGCCACCCAAACTGGCTTCCGTATCCGTGACACTCCCTCCCCTATTTAGAGATAATACGAAACGACTGCCCTTTGTTGGACTTGTTCCATGTTTTGCGTCAGTCTTATCCAGTGCGGATCCCATACCGCCCATCAGCACATCAGTACGTTAGCAGAGGACAGACAAGCGTAGTGAAGACAATGTTTAGGAGATATGTTGCAGCTTCTAAATGTTCTGCCAATAAAACGCAGTCTTCGGTTTGTGTTCTCGGTGGCATCAGCTGTGTGATTGTCCCAATTTAAGTCATTCGTAATTTTAAATCATAAGTTTTCAGTTGTATTGACAGCCTTTAAATTTGTGCGATTTCTCGTGTAACTGAAACATAACAGACTTCTCTTCCTCCTCGTATAGATAACCTCACACTTTTCCTCATTCATTAGTAATTGCCCCTTTTTGCAATTTTGTCTAAATCAGTTTGCATTTGGTTTTGATCTTCTGATAACTTTATCATATGGTAAATATCGTCATCATCTGAAAACAACGTCAGAGGGTTGCTTAGATTGTTTTCTAAATTATTTACGTTGATTAGGAATACCAGAGGGCCTATGACATTCCCTTAAGGAACTGCTTTACTCGATGATTTCCCGTCGACTACTATTTACCATGACCTTTCTGACAGGAAATCAAGAACCAGGTCGTATAACTGAAGGGATACTCCACAAGCACGCGATTTTATTGGAATTCTCTTGGCAGAAACGGTGTCAAAAGCCTTTTGGAAATCCAGAAACATGGAATCAATTTCAGATCCTCTGTCAGTAGCAATGATTACGTCGTGCGCATATAAAGCTACTTGTGTGTCACACGAATGATACTTTCTGAATCCTTGTTGACTACGTGTCAATAGACCGATTTCTTCAAGGTAGTTTTCTGTGGCTTCACACTTCGGACACCGTAGCGCCTACTACTTCGACATCCCACTTCACGTCCAACTATCACGGGATACCTGCATCACAGGGTGTATATGCAACATGAAAACCTACGTCGTCTGAGTTGTCAAAACAAACACTTACCGGCGGCCACAACACAACACACCACCAGGTCTCGACCAACGTCCGTCAGGGACCGCTAGCCGTTCGTGTAGCCTGCATTACAGCTTCACAAGAGGTCGCAGGTAGCCTAAGAACTACTTTGCTACGACAGCACGTGATCGAAAATGGTTCCGGCAGATACATCCGACAACGGGCTTTATAAGGCGGAACACTGCCGGCAAAAGGCAGTTCGACGCACTGCTCGAAAGGATACAGAGCTGCCTCCCCGGCAGCTACAGCCAGACGCCTCTTCTAGCTGGCCGATCTCTTGGTATAGTCGACGAAACTGTTGACGTTGCACAACTCCTTGTGTTCGGTCCCCATGAAGAGTCGGGGCATTATTATTATTTGTTATTTTTTATTTGTGACGATCCACAGTTGGGATAGTCGGTTGTTCTTTTGGATACTGTATTACTGTTTCGTTTTGGTGAGTCCAATAAATTGTTTTCTGACTTGTGTTTTCTGCATTTCTATTCTGGTAGCGCAGATACTTGATAGTTCATAATGTTCCAACACATATGTTTCATAATCCTACTGCAAATTGACTTAGTGATCCAGCTCTGTAATTCATCGTATTACTCCTACATCCTCTCTTGAGTATTGGTGTGACTCGTGCAGCTTTCCAGTCTTCTGCAACGAATCTTTGGTCTAGCGACCGGTTCTTTATGATTGCTAATCATGCGGCTATTGTTTCAGGATACTCTGAAAGGTACCTTATCTGGAGCGGATGACTTGCTTTTATTACGTTCTTTAAGGTGCTTCTTACGTTGTGGATATTTACGTCTACGTTACCCAGCTTTTCTTGATTCGGATTATGAGATATTTACTTCCTCTTTAGTGAGGTAATATCGGAAAACAAAGTTTATTAAGTGCTTTTTAGTGACGTTGTCACTGGTAACAATACCATTCGTATCACGCAGTGAATTTACTGATTGTGTTAAGATGCCAGTGTCCTTCAGGGATGATCGAAACCTCTTTGGGTTTTCTGTTCAATTTCAAGACTAATATCAACTGTTGAAACGCGCAATTTAAAGCAGTAGCCCCTATAGTACTGAGTTACTACTTCCAATTACGCATTTTAAACGTTGATATTTGTGGGTGACAGGCATATTATACTAAACAAGAGTCTTCTGGCTCTAACGGATGTTGATGTCAGTATCTAATTCTATGACTCCATTTTACTTCTGAGAAAGACAAATTTATATTCGTCGGAAAACGTGATTCAGGATTTATGATCAGACGAATATAGGGTGGAATCTGAAGCATAACAAAATTGTATAGCAGGAGTAGGATTCTTCGTGAGTAGGGAAGCAGGACAGAGAGCAAGTAACTGAGAACAGCTTTATTCTCATCAAAATTTACAGCAAAAAACATCAACAACAATGTCTGTTGCACATATCGACCTCAGAAGCGAAAGGAGAACAGACAGAGAAAGTATATCCTTATCCATTTGACAAAACATTCAGCCTGTGATAAGAAGTACCACAGCATATGGTTCAGCTAAAGAGGCACTGGTATCTCTAGAAAGGGCAATTAGTTATTAGTACTGTGGTACATAGTAGGTAACTGCGAGGAAAACTCGGGTACGAGAAAAAATACTGTGTGTTCCACAGAAGGAGGTATAAATACGTTCAGGAAATGGCAGGAATACTGCAAAATGAGTCACAAAGGACATAAATAAACATTATATGCAGGGAGGTTAAGACAAAATGACTATAAAATATACGTTAAGAAAACGAAAACAAATGGTCATCGAAAGGAGTGATTAAGCATATAAAAAAATAGGTGAAATTGAAAGCAAAGACATCAACATTACGGGTGTAAGAGGAACTGTACTGTTAAATGCAGAGGAGAGAGCGGATAGTTGGAAATAATTCATTATTAGCCTCTACGAGTGGAAGGACTTGAGTGATGATGTGATAGGAGGAATAGGAATCGATATGAGCGATATGGAGAACGCAGTATTAGAGATTAACAGAGACCTGCAGACTTGCTATCGAATAAGACAGAAGTGATGCAATGCCTTCCTTTGGAATTTCTGAGACCATTGTGGGGAGTTATAAGCTGTGGACATTCCGAGGCGATGAGTAAAACGTACGGGAATGGAAATATACTTTCGCAACATATCATCCATCAAATCTTCTATCTTGTCCTAGTGGTACATATGCGAGGCATATGTTGGAGTAGTCTTTCGTGAATGCTAGTTCTCTCAACTTGCTCTATAGTGGTTCCCAAAGAGAATGCCTTTCTGCCTCCAAGAGCTTCCATTTCACCGAGTTTACCGGTAGCAGTCTAGCAGGGAGGGTCTGCATTGTTACTGTGGATTGTTTCAGCAAGAGAAGTACGACGCCTGGACCACCATGGACTGTCAGCGAGATGGCTATTGTTACGGCTTCCCCTGAGACGGCAGAAAGAAAAGACGCGCCTGCCGTGTCGCACCAAACGTCAGCACTCGATACAGGAGCCACACCACGTCCTGGCAGGATGCGGCGGCCGACGTACTTGTTCACCAGGGGAGGCCGACAGTGTTCGCCACCTTCCGGTCGATCGGCGATGACCGAATCGAGGCAGATGCCCTGCAGTCTTTCAAACGATTTTACGGAAAGTATTCCATACAAAAATTCATTTTTGCGTTAGTTATAGCTTTATACGTTAGGTTCATGATGCTGTGATCATCATTTCGTTAATGGAAATACTTATTGTGGTATTTACATTGAAGTAAGATAATGAGAGAAATTCGAAAAAGTTTGCAATGAGAAATAGGGCGCGCTATGAATTTGTTAGGCTCACATTACGTAATATGTTGCTGATATTCAGCTAAATTACGGAATTTTCCTTTTAGATTTGGGTGGAGGTCTCAGCCTGATACTTATCACAAGAAAAGCGATCTGATGTAGAACACTTATTTGCGATCGTGCCGACAAAATCAGAGTGAAATATCCACAACATTCCTCTTATTTCATAAACTATTTTACATATCGAAACTAAGTTTGGGCAAATGATAGCACGCAAAACTTTATTGTCTACCATGTTATAAAAGTAACTAGAGACTGTTTCAATGAAAGTTTTTCTGGTGAAATGAGAATTACTATGGGTCTCGGAACAACATACCTGAAGACAACATGTTTAATTGGTACCAATGATGTGCTTTTTTTATAAGCTACTGACCTTGCTTTTCCTTAGTTCCTCACTCATTAAACTTAAAGAACCACTGTTTCAGAATTCTCTCACAATTGCATCGGCACAGCATGTTACTCAGGTGAGACTGTGTAAACTTAGTTGTGTATTGGCAAAAGACTGAAGCTTTAACATGGTAACTAGAGAAACGTGTAGATTTTACTAAAAATTAGCTGCTAATGACGCTTGTGTGAAAGTTCCATTTTATTAACAAGCCAAGCGAAAATTAAACGCTGCATTTTCAGAGGAATTCTTTTTAGATACTAACCAAAGCAGAGGTGATAGATCTTTTTCAATGGTCACCATGAAACTGTGGGAACAGAAAGTCTTCACTCGGTTTTTAAAATAAAAACGTTAGCTGCAGTTTGGAGCGGTACTAACCCCTACAGAGCTTGGCATTTCACCTACGGCGCCTGCCCATATCCCCCACCACTACACCACTACCACTCTCCCCATGCGTGCCCTGCCGACTGCTTGTCTACCGGCGAAGGTACTTCGCACGGATGCCCTTTTCCTCGCACAGAAACTCGATGGATGCATAAGTGTGTGGATGCTCCAAGAAGAGAAAAAGTTGTGAGATTGCATTCGTCATCACTTGGGGCAGCATCTGCCGTGGTCGAATAGAATGCCACTGGGTACACAATACGATCATCTTAGTTTAGATATCCAATGAGAGTGCTGTATGCCCTCATTTTATTCGATGTGTCATACTTCATATGTGTACACCACGTATTTTTCAAACGTAAACCTTCAGTAGTCGATACGTCGCGCCTCAGAGGTCGTGAATACAACATATGTGATCTTTGATTGTTAGTACCATTGTCGTTGGCAGTGTAGCGTTCAAGGAGAATTAAGTGAGAGATTAGAATTTTTGTCATGCTACTGAGCAGTCTGGAAGTAACTAGCAGAACACAGAGATACATATGCAAGGAATTTGATTTCTGTATATATGATTTTGTAAAGATTGATTTGAAGAGTGCGGAGACATCGTATGTTGCCGCTGCATTCCGTGTTAGTTGGTGATTTATCACAGGGTAAGTCATGAAAATTTGTTCGGGTCATTTTAATATTACAATCAGGACACTATAAGACCATTTACAGTTAAACGTTGCATTTCAAAACTATCTTCAGGGTCAGTTTAGGTAAAGTTCAGTTTAGATCTCATCTCTTATGCAGATATTCGTACTCTTACAGTGTAATTTTACATTCACGTATGTATTATTTAGTGTTGAGAATTGTACTTAGTCAGTTGGCGTACCAAATACTTCAGAGCATTTTGTATGAAAGCATTTTGGACAGTTATTCTTTCAGAATTTGATGTGTGCTACATGTAAAATTTATATTCTGCCCATTTCGTGTGCTGTAACTGTAAGACAAGCATTGAGACGTCACTCCTTGTAGCACTGCTCCATTGCGCTACGCAGGACCGAATTTCGAAGCTTAGCGTATTTAGTACACAGCTTTATGATTTCTAATTGTTTTTGATGAAAGTTATTTGCAATAATGTTGTATAGTTTTGGACGGATTTGGCTACTCTTTTTATCAGATAGTGCTTATACGAGGGTTGCCCAGTAAATAATGCCCCATATTTTTTTTCTCCGAAATAAAAAATATTAGAAATGTGAAACTTTAGGTGCGAGTTATTTGAAGTTTCCCGCGTGTGTACGCAAAGTTTCAATTTCCTCCGACAGAGAGCGGTGGTGTAGGAATGTTCTAAAATGGCGTCTGCAAGTGACATCCGTCAGAAACAACGTGCAGTGATTGAATTTCTCGTAGCAGAGGAAGAAACCGTGGTCAATATCCATAAACGCTTGTGCAACGTCTACGAAACATCTGCAGTCGATAGGAGTACTGTTGGTCGCTGGGCACAGAGGGTGAAAGCATCAGAGGGCGGTGCTGCGGAGCTCCGAGATTTGCCGCGGTCGGGAAGGCCTCCCACGGCTGTCACGCCTGACATGTTGCAGCGGGCTGATGTTCTCATTCGACGGGATCGACGCATTACGACTCGACAATTGGCACTGGAGTTGTCAGTAAGCAAAGGAAGTGTGGATGTGATTATCAATCAGCTTGGATACTCAAAAGTGTGTGCAAGATGGGTTCCTCGGTGTCTTACTGTCGATCACAAATCCCAAAGAAAAGACATTTCCTTCGATTTGTTGCGACGCTTTCACGTTGACGGGGAGGCCTTTTTGTCACGGATTGTGACAGGTGATGAAACTTGGGTGCATCATTTTGAGCCCGAAACAAAAAGACAATCGATGGAATGGCGTCATGCTTATTCTCCACAGAAGAAAAAATTCAAAACAGGTCCTTCAGCCGGAAAAGTCATGATGACTGTGTTTTGGGATTGCGAGGGCGTAATTCTCATTGATGTGATGCCAAAAGGCAGTACCATTAATTCAGAGGCTTATGTCAAAACATGAAACAAACTTAAGCAGCGCTTACGGCGCCTTGGGCGTCATGTTAACCCACAGGATGTTTTGATTCAGCATGATAACGCTCGTCCTCACACAAGTTTGAGGACTTGTGAACACATCGCGAAACTGGGTTGGATAGTGTTACCCCATCCACCCTACAGCCCCGATTTGGCTCCTTCAGACTTTCACTTGTTTGGGCCAATGAAGAATTTCATTCGTGGAAGACGTTTTGCCGATGACGAAGAAGTGATTCACGAAGTGACAACCTGGCTCCGTAGGCAGAGTAAAGATTTTTACCGGCAGGGAATACACGCTCTTGTGTCTCGCTGGAAAAAGGCCGTCGAACTTGAAGGAGATTATGTGGAAAAATAAAGCAAGTAGACAAAACATCAGTCTTTCACATATGTAAATTTGATTGTTGTGGAATAAATACTTCTGGAGAAAAAAAATATGGGGCATTATTTACTGGGCAACCCTCGTATATGCAGAACGCTTGCGTTGTTCAAGTTCACCTTATATTACCCACACACACGAAAGTTGAAGAACAGAAAACCAGTAAACAGGCACAAAAAATAAATAAGAGTTACAAAGCTACATTTCTGAAGTATGCCTTATCTTCGAGATCTCCGTGATTTGGTCTTCGAGCAAGATAAAACAAGACCACATCTTGCCAGTGCTGTCCTAACCTAAGTCGGGATCTTCGACCGTTACTATGGCCACGAGGATCTTTAAAACTCCCGCCCACTAGAAAACATTAGTCGTATGTTGAAGGGAGACTGTGGACTACGTCACCACATAGGCAAGTACGATTAGTCTATCACTATCTGGTCGACACCTTACACGTCTCTCCAGGTTACCCTATAGTGGATTTGTTAGCTGTTGCCATCACACCTGAACCTATGTTTTCCAGTAAAAAAACATTACCAGACTTACAAGTAGTTGTAAGTTCAACGTTTCTAACTTATTACACTCTCAAAGAGATTCCTTAATTTTGACAGGTCATATTATTAATAATCCATTCGCTATAAGCGTATTTAACTCGCTCTTGACGTAAATGCATTTAAAAGAAACTACATACATATAACTTCTTTAAGAGGTCTGTCTAAGTTTCTGTTACTGTGAAAAGTGACGTAAATGCTTTTAAACTAAGACCTCCACCAAAATCAAAAGAAAAACTCGATATGTTAGCTAAATATCATATGAAGCAACGTATTACGTAATGTGCGCCTAACACAAAACCATAGCGCGCCCTATTTCTCATTGCAAACTTCTTCTAATTTATTTCAATATCTTACATCCATGCAAATACCACGATAACTATGTTTATTAACGAAATGATAACCACATCATCATGAATCCCACATATAAAGCTCTAACTAATGCAAAATTTAAATTCCTTATCCTTACTGAATACTTTCCTTAACTTATCATGACAGACTTGTGATAGTTTATTAGCGAAAAATCCGTTTCGAATACACCTGTCCAAGATTAAGAAAAAATGAGTATTAACAGTAACACCTGTCTCTCAATGCCATTAAATTAGAAGCAGTAACGAAAACTTCATCAATAATTTTTCCGTCAACCGAAAATTCGGTAAAATATATTACCGCCTCACAGAGAGTGAACTACGGTCCAAGTCGGCAATATCTTTTAGTCTGTGATTTTTCTTTTGTGAAAAAATCTGATTTATTTTTGCACATTTTATTTTGCAAAATGTAATACTTTTGTAATATTTATAACCTTGTTCGAATTTCTACTGATACACACATTCTCATACACTCTCTGTGATCCAAAGTATCCGGACACCTGGCCGAAAATGACTTCCACGTTCGTTGCGCATTCCATCGGTAATGCTGGAATTCAGTATGTCGTTCGCCCATCTTCAGCCTTGATGACACCTTCCATTCTAGCAGGCATACGTTCAATCAGATGCTGGAAGGTTACTTGTGGAATGGCAGCCCATTCCTAATGGACTGCTGCACGGAGCAGAGGTATCCATGTTGGTCGGTGAGGCCTGGCATGGAGTCGGCGTTCCAAAACATCCCAAAGGTGTTCTACAGGATTCAGGTCAGGACTCTGTGCAGGCCAGTCCATTACAGAGATATTATTGCCGTGTAACCACTCCACCACAGGCCGTGCATTATGAAAAGGTGCTCGATTATGTTGAAAGATGCAATCGCCATCCCCGAATTGCTTTTCAGCCGTGGGAAGCAAGAAGGTGCTTAAAACATCAATGTAGACCTGTGCTGTGATATTGTCAAGCCAAACAAGGATTGCAAGCCCCCTCCATTAAAAATACGACGACACCAAAACACCACCGCCTTCGAATTTTACTGTTGACACTACACATGATGGCAGATGACGTTCACCTAGCATTCGCCATACCCATACCCTGCACCCTGCCATCGGATCGCCACATTGTGTACTGTGATTCGTCATTCCACACAAGGTTTTTCCACTGTTCGCTCGTCCAATGTTTAAGTTCCTTACACCAAGTGAGGCTTCGTTTGCATTTACCGACGTGATGGGTGGCTTATGAGCAGCCGCTTTACCATGAAATCCAAGTTTTCTCAACTCCAGTGGATCCTGATGCCGTTTGGAATTCCTGTGTGATGGTCTTGATAGATGTCTGCCTATTACACAATACAACCCTCTTCAACTGTCGGCAGTCTCTGTCAGTCAACAGACGATGTCGGCTTGTAAGCTTTTGTGCTGTACTATGTAGTTGTAATGTAACGGAGAATTCTTTGCGTTATATTTAATGCAATTGCGACAATCCAAAGTGGATCAGGAATCCAGATTGAGATTTAGACTCTGCATCGGAGGGTGCGCTGATAAACTTCATGGCAGATTAAAAGTGGGTGCCGGAACGAAACTCGAACTAGGGATCTTTGCCTTTAGCGCGTAAGTGCTCTACCATCTGAGCTACCAAAACACGACTCACGACTTGTCCTCACAGCTTCAATTCTGCCAGTATCTCGTCTCCTACCTGCAAAACTTCACAGAAGCTCTTCTGCGAACCGTGCAGATTAGGAATATTTGCTTTCATTTAAGAAAACCATTTGAACTTTTATTTCTCAGTTATCTTAATCTCTGATTGACAGAAGCTAATGAAAAGTAAATTTACTTTAATTAGAATTCGGGAAGCCAGTACCAATTGAAGTACCGAAGCTGCGAGTGTATTGGTTTCCTTTACATTTAATATCTCGTACAGCCAATACGTCGCAAGTGTACGAGCCCAAACAAATTCACTTACTCCCCATAAACGGGATGTAACAAAAGAAAAAAATCATCTTCTCACACTGAGTGGTGAGGTTCCACTGTAAGTACAAGATAAGTTTCCGCTGTCCACTCCTAGGGTCGATTATCTTAAATACAATGCACTTGAGACGTTACCTCGCCCAAGGTCAGAACTTCACATACACATAATCACAAAACTGCAACATCTGAATTACCAGGATCTCCAGCAATACACTACTGAAGAAGATGGGATAATAGTCCGCTATCGCAGATCAACACCTCACCATTGCAATAATTAACAGTTGTTCCATATTTCCCATCAAAGCACTCCTGTAGCATCAAATAATTACTCAGACCAGATGAACATTAATTCGTTACAGAAGATCTCCCTTTACCCCAGAGTCGCTAGGTGAATCCTAACTGTGATAAATACGAAACTAGAAACCTGTTACTTCAAACTTTTATCTTAGGAGGGTTTTGCTTAGCGTTAAATATCGTCGGTAGTCTCTTACTGCTGTTACGTACCGGACCAAACAACTCGCTCCCAACAACGATCTTTACGAAGACTATTTCCCTCCAAGAGTCGAGCCGAATACTTATTCAACGTATGTGCTACTGCCTATCTGAACCATGTTAAAACTGACTGGAACCATAAACTTGCACAAATGTACAGCGTCACTATTTCTTCTAAATTTTAAATATTGTTCATGACGGCAGTCGTCAGCATTCTCAGTGGCTGGGCCCGATTCGAAGCTGCACAGCCGGCCATTGGTGGCCGAGCAGTTCTAGGCGCTTCAGTCTGGAACCGCGCGACCGCTACGGTCGTAGGTTCGAATCCTGCCTCGGGCATGGATGTGTGTGATGTCCTTGGGTTAGTTAGGTTTAAATAGTTCTAAGTTCTAGGGGACTGATGACCTAAGATGTTAAGTCCCATAGTGCCCAGAGCCACTTGAACCATTTTTTGAAGCTGCACATGACAGTTATGCACATTGTGCGTGAGATAGATTACAGTAATTTCAAGGGAAGCAGTGGATAGCTGGATAACTTCATACAGTGTTACACAATTGGAATACGTAGGATAAGGAAATTTCAAACTAAGCGTCATATTGACGATGTGCAGCAACCCGTGGAATCGTCCCGGAAATTTATGGGGATGAGAAAAAAAAAGAAACTTAATCCATCTTTCAGAAAGGAGTATGTTTTCAACTTCAATAGTTTGGGATTTTAAGAGGAAATGTTTATGAAAAGAATTTTGGAAATTAGAGGTACCAAGTGAATTGTATGAAGGTCAAATTACATCAATGACTTAACGCATTCGTATACTGCTAATCTGGTTGGTAAAATGGCTGGAAAGCTATTTATTGTGCTGTGGGGAGTTGGAGGTGCTCTGTCCGTACTATTCTTTCTCGTGTGATATTTCAAGAGCAGTAGGGAATAATTACGTCATAGCAAGTAAGAGTGGAAACTGGGCGTAAGAGAATTACAGCTAAGGTGTAAGTACTGCTTTTGGCCAATAGCTGCTCAAGATAACTTGCCTTTTCTTGATTCCTGGTCTCTGTATACAAATTATACTCCTTCAGAGCAAACTATCCCTCCTGAAAAGTGTGTGACATTGCATTTCATACCACCTGGAACCACTGGACAAATTCAGTCTCTGGATTTTTTTTCGTGCCTCTAAAACATTTTATCACACTATATGCAGTTCCACCTTAAAGAATAGCCAGTTTCACAGAAGCTCCGTGACAGACTGTTTCGCATTCGGCTACATGCCATCACATTCCATCAGCTCTCAGCACACAGTTACTCCAATATACATTTACTTAATACATTCTTTAAGAGTGGGTACCCAGCTGAAAGTACTGCGCAGTTTGTAGCTCACAAGGACGTCACCTTTGAGATTGTTAGTGGAAACTTTTGGGATCACTTTGCCACGCAATGTTCCATTTTCGTGTTCATGGTGCAAGTTAATGGCTATTTTGAACATTTCTTGAATGCCGAAATTGTCCATTTCGTGGAGTGTAATTCATACATCTCGTAGAAGGTTGATCTCTGCACCTCACGGACGTTCATTTTCTGTCGCCCTCCTGATGCACATGGCGAGTCATTAGCAGGTAACATTTTTCCTGTCGTAATTGTTAACACAAAAGATTGAGCTAGTGAGGTCACACTCAAGCGGTCCCTTGTGAGTGGTGGTAGGGATGGGTTTCGGGCGTCTGAGCCAGAGATTCCACTCGATTCTCTGCGTGCGCATCATAGGCCATGCACATGCCGTCTTATTCTGGCTGCACTCAAAGTATACACGCTCACTCATAGTAAAAAGCGACTGTAAACAGGATCGTGAATGCTGAGAGACAAGCTACATGGAGACACGGGTGCTAGGGAAGAATAAAGGTAATGTATGTATGCATACTGCACAGCTTTTGATGCAGGAGCAGTTTCACGTGCGTACACCTAATAAACTTTTCCGTCAGGGGCGGCTAACGCCAGCCGTCGAGTGCTGGCGGCTGGTGAATCTGGCAGCTGCGGAGCACGGTAAGTGCCACCCTCCCTCCCCCCCACTCCACGCCGTGGCTCGCCTGATGAGTGGGTCCCATGAGGCCGTATTTAATGCGAGCAGGCGCTGCTTTATGAGGCGGCTCTCGGATTTGTGCTTTGTCCATCACGGGGAGACGGCCGCTGTGCTCTCGCGATAAATCCGGACCAGCCGAGACATCACTCACGCCTGTAGCCGTCGACGTTACTTTGTTTCTGTTAGGAGGCAGAGGCCGTGAGTTTGCTCGGTGCTTCATTAGCGGTGCATCTGCTGATGCTATTCTGTCTATATTTTGCAAGCTCATTGTACTGAAATTTCATGCTGTGGTACCTAAGACTACTGTTGCTTGAAAGCCAATGAAGTTTCTACATCTACATCTACATATATACTCCGCTAGCCACCAAGCGGTGTGTGACGGAGGGCACAATTCGTGCCAAAGTCATATTCCCCCCCCCCCCCCCTACTTCCGCGTGGGAAAAACGACTGTCTCAGCACCTCAGTACGAGCTCTAATTTCCCTTATCTTTGAATGGTGATCATTGTGCGATTTCAAATTTGGTAATAATAATATATGTTCTACATCTTCGGCGAAGATCGGATTTCGGAATTTAGTGAGCAGCCCCTTCCGTTTAGAGCGTCGTCTATCTGCAAGTGTGTCCCACTTCAAACTTTCTATGAGATTTGTAACGCTCTCGCGATGGCTAAATGGACCAGTCACGAATCTTGGCGCTCTTCTTTGTACCTTCTCAATCTCTTGAATAAGACCCAACTGGTAAGGGTCCCATACAGAGGAACAATACTCAAAGACTGGACGAACTAACATATTGTAAGCTGTTTCCTTTGTTGAAGGACTGCACCGCTTCAGGATTCTACCAATAAACCGAAATCTAGAGTTCACCTTGCCCGTTACTTGTGTAGTCTCATAATATAAGAATGTGTGACTAGGGCCTCCCGTCAGGTAGACCTTTCGCCTGGTGCAAGTCTTTCGATTTGACGCCACTTCGGTGACTTGCGGTCGATGGGGATGAAATGATGATGATTAGGACAACACAACACCCAGTCCCTGAGCGGAGAAAATCTCAAACCCAGCCGGGAATCGAACCCGGGCCTTTAGGATTGACATTCCGTCACGCTGACCACTCAGTTACCGGGGGCGGACTGTAATCTGATCATTTCATTTGACGTCATTTCGAATAGTCACACACAGATACTTGACGGATGCTACGTCTTCCAAAGACTGGGCATTTATTTTGTGCTCGTACATGAATGAGGATTTTCGCCTTGTTATACTCAGTAGGTTACTCTTACTAATATTGAGAGATAACTGCCAGTCATTACACCACGCATTTATTTTCTGCAAATCCTCATTGATTTGTTCACAACTATTGTGTCATATTACTTTTCTTTAGACTACAGCACCATCGGAAAACAGTCTAATGCCGCTGTCAATACCATCAAACAGATCGTTTACGTAAATCGTAAAAGCAGCGGACCTATTACACTGCCCTGGGGCACACCTGAAGCTCCGCTTGTTTCTGTTGAAGTCACACAGTTCAGGACGGAATACTGCTCCCTGTCTGTTAGAAAACTATTTATCCAACCACATATATCATCGGATAGGCCGTAAGTGAAAGTGCGGAACTGAGCCGAACGCCTTCCGAAAGTCGAGAAATATGGCATCAACCTGGGAGCCGGTGTCTAGAGCCTGTTGTACATCACGCACAAAGAGGGCCAGCTGTGTATCGCATGACCTCTGTTTCCTAAAACCGTGCTGGTTTCTGCGGATGAGTTTCTCAGGTCATTATGTCTGAACACGAAATATGTTCCATGATTCTACAGCAAATCGATGTGAGTGAAATTGGCCAGTAATTATGTGCATCTGCTTTTCTACCCTTTTTATAGATTACTATGACCTGGGCCTTCTTCCAGTCCCGTGGAACTTTCCGCTGTTCCAATAATGTCTGATAGATGATGGATAAGAATGGAGCTATATTTGTAGCATAGTCAACATAAAATCTTACGGGGATACTGTCTGGGCCAGATGCCTTCCTGTTTTACAATCCCACATACACTAAACACTGTGTCAGTCAGCCTTGCGTTTGTTCGATAACTGAAAGGAGGAAAGGTGCTGCAGTTTATGTTAAAGTCCAGCCAGACGGGTGCATACTAACGTAAATTTTCACCATAGCCCTAATACATCCAGTATGTGTATTCCATCTTTGTCACTGACTGTTTATTTTCTTTCTAACCAAACATGTTTCACCTACTCATACCAGGCGTCAGCAGTGGTACATTATACGAAGAAAATAATGTAAGTATATGTATAACATTGATTTCCTGAATCTTAAGATTACTTTTATATGGGAATCTATAACTTGCAGCAGACAGCCTCAGAAACACACCTTAAATTATCTGTAGATAAAACAAAAGTGATGGCATTTAAGGGTCTGTAATAAGTAAGGTAAAACATATTCTTGAATAATAAAATACTGAAGCAAGTTAAACATTTTCAGTATCTAAGCAACGACATTACATATCAATACAACTTGAACTTCGACCAAAATTAAATAAATTTAATTCGACCAGTGGAGTAACTGTAACAAAATTAACAGAATAACATCAGGAATGAACCTAGCTGAAGGTTTACGAAACCATATCAGTACAATCATTACTTATAAAAGTGAAACATAGCTGACAGTAAGACACCATGAAAGCAGAATACAGCCTCGAGGAATGATGTTTCTATGGATGGTTAGAAGATGTACACGGTAAGCTCGCAGAAGGAGTGAGGACACAAGGAAATACTTAGTAATATATAATCTCTACGGAAACATACTTGAAAATAGGAGAAAATGTAAGGTTCATCTATACTGTATGTGTGGAGAAACATTCGCAATAAAGTTTCTCAATTGTAAATTCAGTGGAAGAAAAAATGTAGGGAGGCCACACAAGAGATGGTGGACAGCGAAGTGGAATTGCCTAAAACACGAAGTGAGTAAGAGGGAAAATAAATAGAAAGAGAGTTAAAATACACAGAGAGACCTACAAAAACACACACACACTATAATCACCTTTCCTCTGTACGTTAATTTTTCAATGTTGTTTGTATACAATAATGTAATCAAACGTGCAGATATTTAGTTGGCTGAAGGAGTAAACATTTGCGAAGCCTGTTTTTGGAGTCCATTTTTAACACAATAGTGCGTAACCGTGAGAAGGTAATTAAAAATACCGAAGCGGAATTGACCTTATAATGAAGTGGTGCTCTCAAAAAGAAATCGTACTTGGTGATAAAACGTGTGAGTGGAGATACGTTGAAGCATTGATCATGCAATATGCGTTTAAAGCTGCGACAGTGGCGGAGTGGCAATTGCATAATCGTACTAAATCGAACGACATGAAACAATTGCTCCAACTAATTTGCTGAAAAGGTATATAAAATTGGGATTAGGACAAGTAATGAATCAGACAATAAATGGTTAAAATATATACTCGTAAAACTGTAATTCAAGTCAAGTATTCGTAATGAAGTGACATAACCCTTACGATCCATCCCATCAGGACGAACGCTACCAAGAAAAAGACAGAAGTTCATGCCGGGGCTTCAGTATTTCTTTCTTTAACAAAAGACGAATGAAATTCAATTATAGGAAACCCTGATACAAAATTCATGATAGTTTTTAGAGCAGGAAGAGGCTAAGATGATTTTAAAATGCTTTATTAAAAAACACACAAACACACACACACACACACACACACACACACACACACACACACACAGAGAGAGAGAGAGAGAGAGAGAGAGGGTCCGCTCCACCTTCCCTCCATCCTCAGTCAACGCTTCACTCCATTCTGAACTCTTATGGCCGCCACGATACCTAAGTCAGTCCTCCAGTATATGCGCAAGACCAAGTGCAAGAGTAACAGCTGTGTGTAATAAATTGTATAAGTGCAATCTACTACCAAATGGGAACAGATGCTACGTTCATCTACTGCTTACAGAACTACCAACGGATACGTGAAATGAACAGAACAACGAAAGTAAGTGATAAATCACAATCGTATGTACGTAAAAAAATGTTTCAATGAGCTGCCGAGAAAGACTACAGGTACAGCTAAATCTGTAATCTACAGAATAATGTAAGTTGAGGTACTAACTGAGGAATCTGGGCTGGAAATAAATACAAAATATGGTGGTTTCATAGGTTTGCGTACACCTGATAACAGGTACGCAGCTGAAGCGTGTAAGAGGTATGCGCTGCCTGCGATATAGAATCGCTGACCAGAGAGCAATGTTGACTGCAGTACGAACTGTGTAACTGTAGCAGTTAGTTGGTGCCAGTCGCTAGTCTGAGGTAGTCTGCGCTTGTCAGTCCCGTCTGGTGTATCATGTTGGGTGGGCCGGTCGCGGTGCAGCGATGCCGGAGCCTGAGTATTATTGTTTAAGGTAAAAAGCAGCCTCGCGCATATCTAGTAATGTATCTGAACTGTCATCCAAATGTTTTAAAAATGTCCTAATAATAATTTTTGCAATGTAAAGTAATTTAAAAAAAAGGCATTAATTTAAAAAAAAATCAGTTGCTTCCTTTCACAAATCACGAATGTATAGGCCAGCATTGCACGGAGCTGTGCCGGAAAAATGTTAAGTAAGAGCAGATATAATCGCCGTTTTTATTGAGGTAACAATTTTTGCTTTTTATTCAGAATGATCTTACAGGGCCACGACGCAGCACTGCTGTCGTCCAAATTTTACCAGGTTACTGAATTTATTTTTTATTACGAGGTTTAGGAATTTTTCTGTTTCGAGCTTACATTAAATGGGAAACAAATTTTGTGTGGAGGTTAAATGTGAATGAATTTCTGTAGAGAGGTTACAAATGGGAACCAATTTTGTTCTGATGTCATACACAAATTAGAATCGCTATCCATAATAATAATATAATTTAAATTTATTTTGTGGGGAGGTTACACTTGGCGTGAATATTATTTATGTTCACATTTTCTGTTGAGAGGTTGCGGTGAAAAATTTTTGTGGGAGGTTACACTTGGCGACATCCGGCCAGGATCGTATTTCTTTGTGAATCTCTGAGAAGTAGTCATATATCTGCTCTTATTTACTTAAATGTAGTTTGCATCTGGCACAACGCATTTACTAATTTGTCACTTTTTCTTTCACAGATCATCGGCAGTTTATTGCTCTTTGTTGTAATTGTGTTTGTTCCATTTTTTGCTTCGTCTTTGTTTCATTTTGTGCTTAATTTTGATTTGTGTAAAAATGCCGCGAAAAACTGTTAACAGTACATCGCGATGTGCAATGAGTGAAATAGCCGGCTCGAATAATTTGACCGATAATACTTGCGACACTCAGTGTCTTAATGATAGTCCTCCAATTACACATAATCAGTGTGTACCGATCACTAATAATGATTTTAATGCTAATTATGAGCAAACAAATTAAATTGTGTCCCCTGTTAATTTAACGACAATTGATGACGCGGCACGTCTGATACAATGAACGCTGCCCAGTTTGACACGCCTAATTTGCGAAATTTACGTAGTGAACAGATAATTGTTTCTAACGAAGGTGAACAATATTCACAAAATACGTCAGATTTATGTGATTCCGAGGTAGTGACCCACAGTGCACATCCGATTGGCAAACCGTTTTGTGAATCAGAGAATGACCAAATGGTTTCACAAAACGTGACAAAAGCAGATACACCATCACACAGTACAGAGAATAGAGCCGCTAATTTTCGCTGGGATCAAGTTATGGCATTATTACTACAAAATAATGAAAATGTCAAACAACTAAATGAAAAACTAGACAGCAATTCAAACAGTCGAATGAAAAACAAGACAACGATTTCAAACAGCTTAGTGAACAGATTACAGCCGTTGCCGTGCAATATCATGATACTAAAGAACTATTACGTGAGGAAATTAAGGCTTGTGCTAGGAGCAGTAGTGAAGAAATTAGATCTGTGGCACAAGAATTAAGGAATACGCAAGCAGCTACAACGAAATTACTTAGAGATGAAATTAGTGCAGTCGCTAAACAATGCTCTGAAAACGCATCACAGTTACGCGACGAGTTTAAATTAATGCCAGCAGAACTTTCACGTACACTGGATGCGAAAGTAGACACGAAATTTGACCAACAGAACAACCAAATTGACGAACGCTTTAATCACCACCTACAAAACAGTGAAACGCGCTACCGTAAATTTATACAGGAACAGAATAAAGTAAAGCGACAAGCCATGGAAACAATTACTGCACAGAGACAGGAAGATAAACATAAATTGTTTACGAAAGCAAAAACATACGTAGACAACAATATTGCTACAGTATCAGACGAAATTAATACTATCAAACAGTTGAACACCGAATTACATGATGAAATCTGTGATCTTAAAACAAAAACAGACACACACACAGTAGACTTTCAGACAGTGATCGACAGACTTGAACAATTAGAACTAATTCAGGATCCCTATGCCATCAAAGCAGACGTTAAGAAATTGAACAAAACCACACGTAAAATACAAAAACAAATTAATGCTTGTGATAATAAAAACGATGATCAGGTAAAAGACTGACTGAAAAATATGATGAATTGGCCAGTCGTGTTGATGTTATCGAAAGTAACAATGATACCAAATCAGACGATACGTCACCAGTTTCGTTTAATCAAACACCCGAATTCCAAAATTTACAGCAGACAATCAGTGTGATAGGTTTGTCCAATAATACATTACGTAGAAAATTGTCATCTTTACAGCACGAAGTGACGGAAATGAAAAATATTTCAGTCTTTAACACATCACAGCAGACGCCACTTTGCGAACATTTATCAGACTCACACAGCCAGTATCATTTAACTAATTTACAGAGAGTACGTGACTTAGAATCCGAACAGACACAGCCAAATAGATTATCGTACAATCCTCAACCTGTTCCAACATTCAGAGACGATAACGTTGATTATAAATTTAAAGTATTTAAAAATGACAGAACACAGATTCACGCTTTGGACTGGATACGACAATTTGCTTTTGTATTTTCATCATTTTGGCCTGTAATGCAGAAACTAGCATTGGCTTGGATACAACAATTTGTTTTTGAATTTTCACCGGCATTGCCTGTAACGCAAAAACTAAAATTTATTTGCAGTGCGTGATAGACCGCAGGGGATTCATTACGCTTTAATGAATATGTGCCATAGCGTGCACAGGGCCCCGAGCCGTAGTAGTGCTATTTCATCTTTAGTTTTCTGCACTGCTGCCTTCTCTTCTACTATCATTTATATCTATTAAAACAACTCTTCAACTATCAATCTATCTAGAATTAAGAAACGTGTAAAGAAAACCCGATATGACAAGTTTTACTGAAAGTGACAATTTTCATTAGACACTCCTGAAATGACAAGAAATACCAGCATAATTTTAATAAGTGACAAAATTTTAATTATCAGTATCGTCAAAATTTTCAGCAATCGCAGACACATTTTAGTAACAATAGAGGTGTTTCCCAACAACAGCAACAAAACCAACCGGTTAGCATACCTAACCAACAATGTAATGTACAAGTTCATCCAAGCTTTAATGTTTCGCCGCCTACGCGTATAGCGTTGGCTCCACCAAATAGTAACGCACCGCAACAGGGAAATCACTACGTGCAGAAAACACATCATTTCAACTTCTATCGCAACGCGCCATATAGCAACGACTATCATGACAGACGTAAAAATAATGGTCACAATTTTCAGCGTACGTTTAATAACAGTCGGTCTTATCAGCAGCAAAATCATCCGCAACAACAAATTATCATGAATGAACCAGACAGTAGATATCATCCCGAACGTAATACGTCAAGAAGAAATAACAGAACAGTACAAATCGTTGAAATGCCACAGCATCCTCGCGAAAATGATAGTACATCAGATAGAATTTGACTAGATACAGTACAGGTTGCATCTTCCAGCAACGCAAGCAATACTTCAGATACGCAGAATCTTGTTCACGAAAATGTTATTACTTTTGACGACATCCGAGACACTCTTTTGCAGGAAAGACCAGTTATTCAAAAAACCATTTCACACCCTGTCATTGAAGTAAAGATTGGATCATCTAAATTTTCAGCAGTTATCGATTCTGGATCACCTATGTCAGTTATAAATGAAGAAACTTTCTACGAATGTAACAAAGAGAATGCCTATCCTACGTTACCATTAGGCAAAACTAAAGTAAAAGGAGCAGTATCTGGTAAAGGAGTAGATGTAAAATTACACACACATTCATCATTTTGTATTGCAGGTCATACATTTCACTCAAATTTCTGCGTAGTTCCCTTATTGACGACAGACGTTATTTTAGGTACGAATTTTGTGGTACAACACGACGCAGTTATTGATTTTCAATACTCCTATTTAATGTTAAAGGATGAAAATGTACAACTGGCTTTAGAATTTCAGCACTCTTTATCTGCAGAAGAACAAACAATTAATCGGACAGAGGTCATTTCTGCATCACGTAACATAGACTGTCATTCCACTTTGTTCACAGGTACGTACGTACACAACTATAATACTCCAGACGAAGCTGACTATAACGTTATGCAAATGATTTCTGATAAAGTTAAACAGAGCAGTGCAAACACAGACGACGAACGCACGCAACTACGCAAAATTCTTTTACAGCAAGCTCCAGTTTTTGACAACGTTCCTGGTACTATGGCCGGTTTTATGTATGAATTTCAAGTTAAACAGCACGACACATTTAAAGCCAAACATTATCCCATTCCGTATATTCACAGAGAACAAGTTAAGAAAGAATTGCAAGCTATGCTTGACCAAGGAATTATCGAACCGGCAGTTAGTCCGTATATAAACCCACTCCATATTGTTAAGAAAAAGGATGGTTCACTTCGCCTCGTACTTGATTCGCGTCACATCAACGACATTATTATTAATGAAACAGATAGCCCACAGACACTAGAAGAATTTTTACAGAAATTTTATGGTACTGCTATTTATTCCACATTAGATTTGAAATCGGGATTTTGGCAAATTCAGCTCCATCCGAACCGCAGAAAGTACACAGCATTTCTCTGTTTTGGTAACTGATATCAATTTTGTAAATTACCGTTCGGTTTGACTATTTCTTCAGCAGCATTTATTCGCGCTTTGAATACTATACTTCCGACAGAACTTAAAGACAGAATCACAACGTATGTAGACGACATTCTTATTGCAGAAGCTAACTGGTCTGAACACAATCTGATTCCTGAACAATTGTTACGAACTTTTCATGCACAAGGACTCACAATTAATCTCAGTAAATCGCACTTTGGCAAAACTTCTATAAAATTTCTTGGACATGTAATTTCAGCAGAGGGCATTGCACCTGACCCGGAAAAACTTCAAGTTTTACGTGACATTACTGTTCCTACGACGAAGAAACAACTACGCAGCTTTTTGGGTTGAATTAACTTTTTTCGTAAAGTTATTCATTACTCTGCTTTAGACACCCCTAGATTATGTCAATTGACAGGTAAAAACGCTATTTGGTCCTGGGATAGGCAAGCACATTCTGAATTTGTGATCCTGAAACAAGCTTTGTTGAATGCACCACTTTTATCACATCCAGATCTTACTAGAAATTTTTCCATTGCCACCGACAGTTCTAACACCGCTTTAGGCGTACACATTTTTCAGGAAATTGGAGATGGTACTACAGTAATTAAAAACATCGCCTTTGCGAGTCGCATTCTGTCACCTGCTGAACGCAATTATTCTGTTACAGAACTTGAAACATTATGTGTTGCATGGGCATCTACGAGATTTCGGCATTTTCTTTACGGAAGACACACTACCGTTTACACAGATCATAGAGCTATACAGTTTTTTTCTTTCCGCTAAATTTACACACGACAGATTATGCAGATGGAAACTTTATTTACAGGAATTTAATTTTACAATTGTTCACATTCCTGGCATACAAAATACTGTAGCAGACGCACTATCCCGTTCTCTCAGCAACAATCAGCAAGACATCGCAACCAACTTCTGCAAATCAAATTTCAGCGTCATGTACATTCAACAAGTCGCATTTGAAAATTTCATTTCGTCGTCATTACAAGACATAGCACAAGAGCAGAGTAAAGACAACGTATGGAAAGAAATTAAACACCTTTGAAAGATAGGAATAATGTTACCATTAGAAACCATTACAGTGTACGGAATAATATTCTGTTTCGCCGCTCTCACCCTGACAGCAACAATTGGTTATTATGTATTCCTGACGAGCTTGTTAACAAATTAATTTGGTATACTCATTTAAGTTACGCACATTACGGAGCCAGAAAATGTTTTCTTATACTGAGACAGAACTGTTATTTTACCAACATGGAGAAAGGTATTCGACGAGTTTTAGCGTCATGTAAAATCTGGCAGAAAGCTAAGTCAGACACGACTTCACATATTCCTCCATTACATCCCATTGTACCTGTTAAATTAAGACACATGGCCGCTGTAGATATTTTTGGTCCGATTTCCAAAACTAATACAGGTTTTTGCTACATCTTTGTCGCTGTTGAACTCACTTCAAAATTTGTTACCTCCAATCCGTTACGCAAAACTACTGCTAAAACTGTTTCGAAAGCATTTGTAAAACATTTTCTATTCCATGTAGGGCATGTATTGAAAGTAATTTCCGACAATGGACCACAGTTTCGATCTGCGATATGGACACGTATGTTAGGAGCTAGAAACATTTCTCCGATCTATATATCCAGGTACCATGCTTCTTCGAACCCTTGTGAACGACTAATGAAAGAAATTGGTAAACTGTTCAGAATATACTGCCATAAAAAACATATTGATTGGGACACACACATACTCTCATTCCAAGATGTAATTAATTCCATACCAAATGAATCTACTATGCTATCTCCGACTGTTATACTGAAAAATGTTGAACCACCTAACAAAATTAAAGAATTAGTAACCTTTCCTTCATCTCGTCGACTACGACACCATGAAATAATTGACATTACGCTGCACAACATCAAGCGTACCGCAGAGCGCCGGAGAAGACAGCAAAAACAGATTTGTACACGCCGTGACTTTCACATTGGACAGAAAATATTAGTACGTACACACTATTTATCCAACAGAGGAAAGAATAGGTGTAGTAAATTTCAGCTTCTATACGCAGTTCCATATCGATTTCGCAGCATTCCTCACCCCAATGTAGTACACGTCGAAACTTTGAGAACCAGAAAAAGTAAAGGCAATCACCATGTCTCCAATATTAAACCCTTTATTAAATGAATGTACTTCATGATTTATCACACTGTAATGCCATTTCCTGATTTTTATATGACCAATGATGCAATTACATTTATGTGACTACTTACTGATGATTATCGTATTTTTTCTTGGCAAGTGCCCGGCAAGGTGAGGTTAGCAGGTAGCTATTCATGTCGTTACACATCAGACCGTGCACATTTTTCCAGATAAACTTACATATTTTATGACCACTTATGCAATTATATTTATATGAACACTTACTGATGATTATCGTATTTTTTCTTGTCAAGTGCCCGGCAAGGTAAGGTTAGCAGGTCGCTTTACTTGTCCTTATATATCAGACTGTGCACATTTTCCATTTTTCATGCATGTATGATTGTTTTCGTGTTTGTTTGTATGCACTATGAAATCTTTAAGATATAACAACCACCAGTTGACTTTGACATTTTGCCTTATGATATCTCAACATCGTGACTATTTTAATTTTTTTTTTTTGCTGCTACATTGTGATACTCTGTGTACATTTTTGCACCTGCACACTGTCTATGTTTTTGACATATTACGTTTTCTGTCATGCTATGCTGTACGCTCAATTATATCACTAGAAACCAGTTTTTATGTAATGGGTATATGATTTAAATGGAAGACATTAATCATTGTTCGTCATTTTCAGAAAGCAATAACGTGTAAAAGAAATAAATTAAACAAACCACAGTGGATTACTATGAAATGGGAATTTCACCTTCGGAATGAACGAAAGAAGATACAATACCTCGTCACGAAGAGTAAATGGATCAGAATTAACAAGCATTAACAAGAATATACTATACACATCGTATGATAGCGGTCTTAACTAATTTTTTGTTTCAGAATACGAGGCGATTGATGGAGGCTGTCAAACAGAACTACACATCTTAGTTTGAGTGATGAAATATGCTAGAAATAAGGAAATCTATACTATGAATAGTTGTATGAAGTAAATGGTAATATGAATAATGAAGTGTCTTTTTGCAGATGATAATGAATGGTGATGAATAGTGATGAAGAATATGGTAATATGGCCGGCCGGAGTGGCCGTGCGGTTAAGGGCGCTGCAGTCTGGAACCACAAGACCGCTACGGTCGCAGGTTCGAATCCTGCCTCGGGCATGGATGTTTGTGATGTCCTTAGGTTAGTTAGGTTTAACTAGTTCTAAGTTCTAGGGGACTAATGACCTCAGCAGTTGAGTCCCATAGTGCTCAGAGCCATTTGAACCATTTGAACCATGGTAATATGAATAATGAAGATTTTCTTTACAGGTGATGATAATAATGAAGTTATGGTGATATGAATAATGAAGTTTTTGTTTACAGGTGATGATAGTTAAAAATTTTATATGGCCACTAAACGCACCACTTTTAAGTTTTTCTTTGCAGTTCGTTTTGACAGTATGTCTTATGTCGCATGGTATAATGACTGAAGGTTTTGGAAAGGACAGCTAGAGAACATATATATTTAATACACATTTCATTACCTGTTAATTCGAAGTTCACTACTTTTCAGCATAATATGCGTTTCTTCTTTCAGCTTAATAATCCATTTTGTATTTTTTCCAGGAGAAGCTATTCATGAAATTAATGTGCTATAAGCAGTTGGTCAATAAACCTGTTCTAGTACTTGCACTTTTTTTTACCCATTTGTGTGTGTTATTCATGAATGTGATGACATATACTCTATTTGTTTCATAACCTTGCTACAGCTGACTCATGAGAATGACGTTACCTATCCTCATTTGCAGCAATAAGTCAAGAGTAAATATTGTTATGCCCCAGCAATTAATTATCGATCCCAACGCAATGCATTGCTAGCACAAAAAAAATGTATTACCAGTCCCAAATAATGCTACCAGTTTAAGAGAGTTCTGAATAATACTGAATGATGTGCTCTAATCACAGATCTTGAGTAATAGTTACAGTGTGTTACATTTTAAATATGTCGTATGTCTTTGAATGATGAAAAATGTTTTGTAATATTCAATACTTGCTATATGTTTAGTAACTGGCCAATGATACCACTGGTTCTTATATTTGTATTATGTCACTTACATGCTATATATATGAATACTAGTTGCTTGATGCTACACTCATTAGCTCCTGTTTTGAAGGATGACTTCTGATGGTTTGTAACTGGCCAATGAGTGCCAATGATTACTGTAACTAGCTGATTATGTAAATAGTATGCCATTAATTAACTCTTGTTTTGAATGATCACTTTTGAATAATGCATAAAAATGGTTTGTAACTGGCCAATGAGTGCCAATGTTCACTATAATCAGATGACTTATGAACATTATTCTGTAATACTTCATACATAGTACACAAATGTTCAGTAACTAGGCGATGAGTGCCACCAATTACTTAAATCAATTGATAGTCTAGTGTAATTCTCAATGATGACTGGCATAAGACTTAATGTCCTTCACCTTCTGACCTAATTACCAGAAATTACTGCAATATACGTTTTTCCTGTCTATCCTCATGATCAGGGAGCACTATATTTGGTTTTTGCACTAATTCTACGTTGGTGTACCTTACAAGAACATGGTGTTGACACGACATGCTGTCCACCACCTTGAGCGATGGAGATGTTATTATGGTTCCACTGTTTGGTGTACCTAATGTACTACCAAAATGATAACATTGAATATTAATACGACATTTCAGTGTCTTGGCTACACCGATTAATACTTCAGGGAAGAGAACTTCAGATTGTCTCACTTGGTGTTGTGCTTCTGTAAAAGGATATGGACTTTCGTGCAGCTACGTGCAACCTACTGTGCTACAACAATGATGCAATCCTTCCCTTTCCTATCCTAGTTCTTGTAAAATGGTAAAAAAATACTACAGTGCGTATGCACTTTATGTCCTTTGTTAATATGATTTGTACTCATTGCGTATACATTTTGTGATTTCTTGATATGTTCTGTGCTACAGTGCGTGTGCACTTTATGTCATTTGTTAATATGATTTGTACTCATTGCATATACATTTTGTGATTTCTTGATATGTTCTGTACTCAGTGCATGTGCACTATATTTTATTTCATGTTATGCACTTATATATATGTATATATTCTGTGACTGTAAACTTAATTAATTAAGAAAAATCTGTTGCTCATGGCAGGTCCAATTGACTCACCATCGCTGCCAAATTTTTGCCCCCCCCCCCCCCCCAGTGAAGGGTTATGTAAGAGGTATGCGCTGCTTGCGATATAGAATCGCAGACCAGAGAGCAGTGTTGACTGCAGTACGAACTGTGTAACTGTAGCAGTTAGTTGTTGCCAGTCGCTAGTCTGAGGTAGTCTGCGCTTGTCAGTCCCATCTGGTATATCATGTTGGGTGGGCCGGTCGCGGTGCAGCGATGCCGGAGCCTGAGTGTTATTGTATAAGGTAAAAAGCAGCCTCGCGCATATCTAGTAATGTATCTGAACTGACATCCAAATGTTTTAAAAAAATGTCCTAATAATAATTTTTGCAATGTAAAGTAATTTAAAAAAAGGCATTAATTTAAAAAAAATCAGTTGCTTCCTTTCACAAATCACGAATGTATAGGCCAGCATTGCACGGAGCTGTGCCGGAAAAATGTTAAGTAAGAGCAGATATAATCGCCGTTTTTATTGAGGTAACAATTTTTGCTTTTTATTCAGAATGATCTTACAGGGCCACGACGCAGCACTGCTGTCGTCCAAATTTTACCAGGTTACTGAATTTATTTTTTATTACGAGGTTTAGGAATTTTTCTGTTTCGAGCTTACATTAAATGGGAAACAAATTTGGTGTGGAGGTTAAATGTGAATGAATTTCTGTAGAGAGGTTATAAATGGGAACCAATTTTGTTCTGAGGTCATACACAAATTAGAATCGCTATCCATAATAATAATATAATTTAAATTTATTTTGTGGGGAGGTTACACTTGGCGTGAATATTATTTATGTTCACATTTTCTGTTGAGAGGTTGCGGTGAAAAATTTTGTGGGGAGGTTACAAGCGTGTTGTGGAAATGTCAAAATGAAGGATATTCTAATCCCACTCCGACAATCTGTGAGGCTGATCATAGTCACTAAAAATTTATGTGCACCTCGTCACAAGTGAAACTGGGGAATACGTGAACATATCATGTTATCATAAGCGTATAGTGGGAATGATACCTGGAATAAACTTAAATATACCTTTTTTCTAAGATCACTCGTCCGTCTATTACAAACTTCCACGTCAGGCCTTCTTTACTATAATATTCTGAGTATTATTAAAAAAATGAATTTATGTTACTGGTACCGTTGATAGCTACCACTCTTTCTCTAATTTACTTATGAACGTGGCCAAAACAGGCCATCACAAGGAGAATACGTGATCTATACTGAGCTTTGTTCAAAACATCAAAACATCTGCATCATCCAAAAAAGCAACGGATTTTTCGTTTAGCGTTCATTAAAAAACGCGATGTGTAGAGGTAAAGGTGAGGAAAGAGAGAATTCCATGTAAGTGAAGATTATGGCAACCAATCCTAGTTTATTCCAGGTATCATTCCTAAAACCATGTCGTGCAGTGTAAAGTACCCTTAAGACAACAAGACCGATAGGTCGATATATGGAGAACTGATATCGAGAGGGTGCACAGCAACCTGCTGTGTAGACAGACTGTACCTTCAGGACTAAACGTATTACTTGCGACTTAGAGGCTGACTATCAAACGACGATAGAGATCTGGAGTGTTGGCAGTGCGACAAGCGATCATTGTACGACGAGTTCTGTTTTGGGAACAATCCTATCAAGGTTTTGACGCTTCACGTGTCTCTCCAAAGTAGCCGGCCAATGGCTGTCTTCTTTCTCATGGTTAGGGCCGGCCCACATGTTTCCAAGATTGTTTCGACTAGGCTGCAGAAGTTTCGCTGGGAAGCCCTTCCCATCTTCCATATGGTGTCATTGGGAAGCACATACATCTCCATGTAGTTCAGAACTCTCTCCAAGCCATTTCTATATTTTCTGGTCCGGTACAAAGACATTCGTGCCCGTGGATTTACTTCGTAGATAGAAGAGGTGCACGCCTGGATACAGACGTGGTTCTGTAGGCAACCGTAAACATCTTTCCATGAAGGGATTGTACGTCTTGTCTCACAGTGGGATGAATGTATTAACGATTTTGCCTATTATTTTTGAAGTAATAAATAGTTCATTTATTTTTTACCATCTGCCTCGTTTCCATTTGACTGCCCCTTATATACAAACAACACGATGTTATAAATTATTCAGTCACTGAAACTCTGCTTGATAGCCTAAGGCCAACAAAATTCCAGGTTCCGAAAATATTAAAGGTTCAGAAAATATTCAAGGTTTCGAAAATATTCAAGGTTCTGATCTTACGTGCGCCAAAATATTCTGTCCGAAATAACAGACTGAAACCCAAGCGCCACTCTGGCTGCACAGGACTTTTAAAGCTCTTACAAAACATACCGCTCCCCAACAAAAGTCCCTAAACTTCACTCTGCATTGGTATTTAAAAGCACGGTCACATGGCTACAACTCCAATCAATTCATTGACTTGCAACTCATGATGTTTCCAGGCGAGTGTTTTAGTTTGTAACCTGTTTTAGAGTCAGATGAATTAACGCTCCCTAGAGACTGCCATAAGCAGTTTACCTCATATTCTGCTGCCTTTTGTTTGCGAGACATGATGTGTTTTAGTGCAGCGTTTGCAACTATTAAGAGACTAACGTATTAAGTGCTGGATAATAAATTAAAGTAAAACTCTCCAGTTACAGAGTTTTACAGTGAATAAAATTCTTTATATTTTTACAACTAGATACAGAACGTGTGGGCGGTTAGGCCATACTTCGTCAGTCGTACACGAGCCTGTACCCTGAAACTGGGAAAGGTCTTCTAACATGCAATACTTGCAAATGAATTGAATTGCGGCAAATACTGAACAAGCTTCCAAGTCTTGAAAATGTAAATTTGTGATGGTGGCAATAGCTTCAATTTCAAAACTTATTTAAGTTTTTGATTTTATTTCTTATTAATTTGATTTCATCTATTCCTGTGTAGTAGAGTAGTAATGCAACGCATAGAGTAGTAAATATAGTATTCATAAGATCTTAAGGTGGCAAGGGTAAAATACAGGGAGCGAAAGGCTATTTAAAATTTGAACAGAAACCAGATGGCAGTTATAGGAGTCGAGGGGTATGAAAGGGAAGCAGTGGTTGGGAAGGGAGTGAGACAGGGTTGTAGCCTATCCCTGATGTTATTCAATCTGTATCTTCAGCAATCAGTAAAGTAAACAAAAGGAAAATTCGGAGTAGGAATTAATATCCATACAGAAGGAATAAAAACTTTGAGATTCGCCAATGACATTGTAATTCAACAAGAGATAGCAAAGGACCTGGAAGAGCAGTTGAGAGGAATGGATAGTGTCTTGAAAGGACATCAACAAAAGCAAAACGAGGATAATGGAATGTAATCGAGTTAAATCAGGTGATGCTGAGGGAATTATATTAGAAAATGAGACACTTGAAGTAGTAAAGGAGTTTTGCTATTTGGGGAGCAAAATAACTGATGATGGTCGAAGTAGAGAGGATATAAAATATAGACTGGCAAGGCAAGGAAAGCGTTTCTGAAGAAGATAAATTTGATAACATCGAGTATAGATTCAAGTGTCAGGAAGTCGTTTCTGAAATTATTTGTATGAACGATAAATAGTTTGGACAAGAAGAGGATAGAAGCTTTTGAAATGTGGTGCTACATTATAATGAATAAGATTAGACGGGTAGATCACATAACTAATGAGGAGATATTGAATAGAATTAGGAAGAAGAGAAATTTATAGCACAACTTGACTAGAAGAAGGGATCGGTTGGTAGACCACGTTCTGAGGCATCAAGGGATCACCAATTTAGTATTGGAGGGCAGCGTGTAGGGTAGAAATCGTAGAAGGAGACCAAGAGATGAACACACTAAGTAGATCCAGAAGGATGTAGGTAGCAGTAGGTACTGAGAGATGAAGAAGCTTGCACAGGATAGAGTAGTATGGAGAGCTGCGTCAAACCAGTCTCTGGACTGAATACCATGACAAAAACAAAAAGATCTTCTCGATTACAACCCTTAACATTTGAACAGAATTTGCAGATTGATCCTAGGTACGTTTTCATGTTTTATCTTCGAACCTTATTTTCCAAACTAACTTTTATAATTTCAAAAAAATATTGCAGGAGGGATGAAGTGAATGCTATTATTTCGAAATGGAACTAGAAAATATATTAATCTGTTACGGGTCTGGCTACAGACGATCGTCTGGAAAGCATTTCACTGTACGGCGCTCTCCACTATATTAAATGTTTTTGGTTAATTTTCGACCTCATTTTATAATATTCAGCACTAACTCCAGCAATAATAAGTAGCTTCATTAACTCTATTCGTCACACCTGGATAGTTAAACTAATGAAAACAATGGCATCACACGTCTTGGCGCTGCAGCCCTACGCTACTCAAAATGAGAACTTTGAGAACATGAAAACATTTAAATATCGCAAAATGACTTCAGATTTCAGATTTAGTTCCGAACACACATCAAAATTTTTCGCCTTTTGTTCACTATCTTGGTCACTTTATTGTTAGAAATTAGTTGAAATTGCAGTGCAAAGAGTTTTTTAGATGTACATTCTCCTTGACTGTTGCCGCATTATATTACTTAAACGGCAATAGTTCTCAGGTAGCTGAGATCAAGTGCACCACAGGCAGATAACTTACTTCCCAGGAGGACGCCATAAGAAGTTCAATAAACCTGCCATTACTTTATCAACGGCCAATAATATTAATCTACTACATCAGTATTACACTAATTAGTAAATCTGCAGACCAAACAGCAATGGTTCAACACAATATACACAATGCAAGATCAGCACAAGTTAGCTTAATCAAAGACACGGAACCTAGGACAACGATGGTACAGTCTTAGACAATAAAACTGACCGCCGGCCGGCCGCCACAGAGACTAAGTCCGAGTCATTCACTTAAGGTGGCCAATAAAACTGACCGCCCCTGACAACTCTAAGTCCGGCCATATGCACAATCTGGCAACACTGTAAGATGCGGAAGTGTTAGGAGGAAGTAGTGTCTACTTCCGAGACGTTGTCGGACTATGTGAGCCCGTGGTCTAGTGGGAAGCGTCGTGCGTTCTAAGCTTACAGTCGCCTGTTCGCGTCCAACTGTTTTTTTTTTCCACAGTCGGTCTAAAGTTATGAGTCTGACTGAACATCAAAGATAATTCGCTTAACATTCTACCCACCAGCAATAACAAGTATTCCAGAAACAATTCCGCAGGACAGCTCGTGGCTGCGTCGCGATCATAACAGCTTACGCTCGAGCGTTTCCTCGCGCTGCAGCGGCTACCGGCCACCGGCCAGGCGCCACCCGCCGCCTGAAATCCGGCACCGCTCAGGTGAACGCGGCGCGACGCTGTCAGTGTATGTATCAACTGTCATTTTCGAATTTGAAGTTCTAGTTATCATCTTGCAGTTAAGCATTGGATTTTGCATACTTGAGAATCATGAACTACAGTTAAGCATTGTAAAATTGAGTCGCAAGTGGAAATAGGTGTAACATCTGCAACGCAACGTTTACTTTTGGTATAACAGAGGGGTGAATGCAGAGGAGGCAGCTAGAAAGATTTGAATTGTGTGTGGAGCGAGTGCTTTTGGGAAAAATACGCCAGAAAAAGATATTCTTGTTTCAACAAAGATCGTTCTGGCATCAATGATTTTCCACATTAAGCAAGTCTCGACTACTGATATATGTGATAGATTACCATTTTACCATCATGCGACATTTGCATTCAACAGGCAAAGTTCAGAAGTCTGGTGTACGAGTACTACATGCTCTAATTCGAAACAACAAAAATCAACGGAGTGACTATTATTGAACGTCATCAGGTCGCTCATTGAGCATTCGTATGCAGTACTGTAACTGGTGACGTGTTATGATGCCTTTATCATTAACTTCCTAAGAAGAAATGAAAGGCTGAGCCCCTCCAAAAGACATAAACTCGAGCAAAGAGTAGTGTGAACATAATATTTTACATCTGATAGCTCCAAAAGTGAGTTTTGGGCTACGAATTCTACCAAAACACAGCTGGAATTTGTTGCCAACAACTGAGACACCTTTCGGTCTCAGCGTAAGAAAATCGAGCAACACAACTACATCACATGTTCTACTGCATGATAACGCACTTCTTGATTTGAGAAACAAAACTATCCAGGAGATTGAAATTAAAGTCGTCTCTCAGGCACTTGTATTGATAGAGAAGTCCTCTCTCAAGCACTTGTCCCTCTCGTCATATATTCGTTAAGCTTTACCTTTCCCGCTCTTGATCGATCAACCGTCGACGCAATTCATTTCTAGACGAAAATACTCTTAAAACTACTCTGGTATAATTATATCGTTGAAACCAGTAGGTTTCTACAGGCGTAGAATTTGTAAACAACTTTAGCATTGTCAGATCGTTTTAGATGTCGTGAAAGAAAATTCTTTTGCTGATTAATTTCTCATTGATGATTACCGTTGCGTTTAGTAAACTATCGGAAAATCCAATTAAAATATTCACTGTACTAATACAAAATAAATTCAGCTTACTACAGAAACATCACGACGGCAGACTATCTTAATAAAGCATTAAGTATCTGTGAGACGATTGAGCGTATTTTAACACGAATTAGTAGGACATTACCGACTTTTGACTTCGAAAAGATCCGTATTTACTTCATTTCCTGTATCATCCGCTATTATTATGAAAAGTGGCATTTCATAGATATAATTATGTATTCACAACAACAAAAAATATGTCGTCATTATGAATTTGGCAGTACCGTAAGGTTTTCGCTCTGACACTAAGGGTTACTGAAAGTAGCAAGGCGCGTTGTCTTAGGATTCCCTTATTGCTTTTGTATCTGCCTGCTTGTAGCTCTGCTACAAAAGAATTAAAAATCTGGCTTTCAGCGAGTCTCGAAAGGCGAACGAAAGCAGCTTGCACCTGGTAGCCAAACATGTTTCTTGGGAACGGGCTACTTCCTAAGTGGGAAGACATTCTTTTGTGGTTGAATTGTTGGCAAATGTCAGTCAGACGTGTGCTGTTGGTCTAAGCGTTTCGGTGTGTTGAATTTGTACCAATGATTTTTCTACAGGTTTTTTCTGTCCCAAATAGTGTTGAAGCCTCCCATTAGTATTTTCACGGCATCTTGGTAAATTTTGCTCATAGTATTTTCGAGTGTGTTCCACAATTTTTCGACATATTCGGTGTTTTCCTTATTTTCGATGTTGGTGGGGGCATGTGCATTTATGAGTGTATATTTTTTATAGGGGCTCTGAATGAGCATAGTCATAACTCGATTGTTGATGGGTGTGATTTCTTCGACAGAGTTGTTGATAGATCTGTGTTCGAGAAATGCAATGCCGAGGATTGGTGCGAGTTTCGCTACCTTTTGTTGTATTTTGAAGATGCCATGGTTTCCGTAATGCAAGTTTTAATTGTCAATTAATCGTGGTTCTTGAAGAGCAAGGATGAGAATTTTTTGGCGGACGATTTCTTTTGTGAGATTATTTAGGTTTCTTGTTTGGATCAATGTATCGATGTTTAGTTTTCAAATGAATGTTTTCTGCTTGTAGGGAAATTTACCAGAGATCTTCGATATTCTCTGCCGTGCTAACCTGGACTCCCCAGAGTGCGAAAATCCAACTGCCGCCTATCGGTGGCCAGGTTGTGTACCACCTGGGGTAAAGTTACCTTTGCTTGCATAGTTCATGTTTTCTTGTGTTTCATTGGTTTGGCCTGGGTGATACCAGGACCGGACAGGACCAGAGGGTGTTGAAGCCTTTGGAAGCAAATATTTTCAGCCAAGCTCATTGAGCTAACAGACGGTGACGAGAGCAGCGGTGATTTTCACTCAGATGTGTCTGGATTTTGGGTTCAACGGATTGAGTAGCCGTTCAGGATTGTGTTAGTATTTGGTTCACCACAAGTATTTGATTTCCACGGTACCATACATATGGGGGAGGGTTTCCTCTATCGGCCACACGGGATTTTTATTATTATTGTCATTATTATGTCATCAGCAAATCCGATATGGTGTATCTTCCCTCCACTGAAATAGATGTGTGTTGTTCGATTCAGTATTTCCATCACATAAACATGGTTTATAATTACGTTACATTGCTGCTTGTAGACATATTTCTCACTTTTTCTTAGACAGTTGCTATTTGTTACCCCATCATAGGAATTTATGTGTGCAGCATTGTTGCAATACAGACGTTCAAATTATCCGATTTCTGTAATTTCATTTCGATACAAGATCGTCCTAATCGGATTCAGCCAGTCAGTCTTAATGTGGCTATCCGACTACGACGCTCATCATATGATAGACTGGGTGAACCACATTCTTAATCGGACTGTTGAATCCAGATCACTTATCTATGACAGGGAATGAATTCTTAAACACTGTGCTTATTACAAATACGTTATTTAAATATAAATATATGAACTAACGACATAACAATGTATTTACAGGAGCAGAGACCCATCCATCATAGTAGAGCAGTGCGAGATTGGTTTCAGGGCCAAGAGAGGATGAAGCTGTAGCCGTTTGTTCCACGATCACCGAACATCAACCAGATAGAGAATATGTGGGCAGAGGTAACAAGGTCATTGCCATGTGTCCCTACAAATGCAAGCGACCTTTGGACGAATATAGAAAACGTATGGTGGGAAGTAAACCATCACGCTACACTGTCGACGACTTAATGAAATCAATTTCCCTACGCCCTCGAGAAATCTTACGTAATGATCGTGGGTGGGTTGGTTACTAAAAGTATACTCGTCCACAAAGCCCATGTGGACAGTTATCTGATAATCGGTCAAGCTTTGCTTTGTCGCAGCCCTTTAGCATACATCAAGTCCATTTACTTTCAGTCCCCTCCTTACAATTCTTGCAGTGCAAGGTAATTGAAAAATCTCATCCACTCGACGCCAACTGAGGAACTGACTGGTGCATGTGTTGTTCAACACACAGTAGTTGTCACCCTCACAGGAATCAATGACTGTTGAAACACGTATGTTGTGTGGCAGCGATGATGAGGCATTGTAGAATCTCTGACCAGAGAGCAGTTGCGCTCGAGGCGCAGTGCAGTACAGTAGTCTGTCGGCAGTTGTAGCCGAGTAGTGTTGCGGTCTAGTTGCCAGAGAGTTCAGTAGTGGTAGCCCAGAGCAGTCGGCGGGCGTCGGCACCGCAATGGTCGAGATTCAGGATGAGGTATATTTTTATTAAATAAGTATTCATGCAGCTTTGCGCTCATCCGATAATCTAGTGTATATTCATTGTAATTGACTTTAAAGAATCGCCCCAATAATAATTTTGATTTCAAAACAATTTTTTAACAAAAAAAAATCATTTGATTCCCTTGCATTTCCTTAAAGAAAATTTTCAGATAACTTTAAAAAAAAAAAATAATTATTGCGATGCATTTCGTCCAAGCTGTGGCGCAGAATAAAAGCAGATATTTCTCATGCAGACATACTGAGGTAAGAGATTAATTCTGATTTTTGCACAGGGCCAAAGACTGACATTTCGGTCTATTTGCATTTTCATTGTCACTGAGATTTTATTATCACTGAATTGACTTTCATTTTGTGAGAAACTTATACTTGGGTCAGATAGCTAATTTTTATTTAATTGTCTTTGTCATTAATGTTTTTGCGGGAAGGTTACACTTGGCTCCATTTCTAATAAATATTGTCATTTCTAATATTTTTGTGGGGAGGTTACACTTGGCGACACCCGGTCCAGGATCGTATTTCGTGAGAATCTTTTGAAAAACAGTCAGATATCTGCTCTTATTTCTTAGATATAATTAGGATTTGGCGCAACGCTTTTACTAATCTTGTGACTTTCTTTCTACAGGTCAACGGCAATTCGTTGCTCTGTTGCATTTGTGTGTTGCTTTTGCATTGTGCTTATTTCTTTTGTGAATATTTGTGTCTATTGTGAAAATGCCGCGAAAGACAGTGAATAGTGTATCGCGAGGCATAATGAATGAATTTACCGACTTAAACAACGTGACCGATTGTACTAGTGACACGCAGTGTAATGATGACAATCCTGCGTTCACTGACAATCAATGCGTTCCAACCACTAATGATGACTTTTGTCTAAATGATGAACAAACGAACTCGGTTATGTCCTCTGTTGATTTGACGACAATCAATGACGCGGGACGCTCTATTGTAATGAGCGCTGCCCAGTCTAACACAACCGGTTTACTAAATTCACGTGACGAACACACAATTTTGTCTAACGAATATGAAAAGAATACACAAAGTACGACGGATTTATTTAATTCCGAAATAATGACTGACAGTGTACGTTCGACTGACAAATCTTTTTGTGAATCTCAGAATAACCAAATGGTTACGGAAGATGAGACAATTCCAGATCCAGCATTAATTAACACAGAGAACAGAAATGCTAATTTTTTATCGGATCCAATTATGGCATTTTTGCAACAAAATTTCAGACAACTTAGTGAACAGGTCAAACAACAGAATGAAAAACAAGACAATCTTAAAGAAGATCTCAAACAACAACTTAGTGTACAGAACGAGCAGTTAAATGAAAAATTAGAGAACAATTCCAGACAGTTAAATGAAAAATTAGACAACAATTCCAGACAGTTAAATGAAAAATTAGACAACAATTCCAGACAGCTAAGTGAACAAATTAGAGCCGTTGCCGCGCAGTGCCATGACACTAAGGAACAGTTACGCGAGGAAATCGAGGCTTGTTCAAAAAAAAGTAGCGAAGAAATTAGGTCTGTTGCTCTGGAATTAAGAGAAATGCAAACAGCTGCAACAGAAACACTCAGAAACGAAATTAACGGAGTCGCTAAACAATGCTCCGAAAAAGCTACACAATTACGGGACGAATTTAAAACAATGACGGTAGAACTTTCGCGCACAATGGATGAAAAGATTGATGCGAAATTCGAACAACAGAACACACAGATTAACGAACGTCTTAGTCTTCACATACAGAACAGTGATACGCGTTTCCGCAAATTTATTGATGATCAAAATAAAGTAAAACGTCAAGTAATGGAAACAATCACTGCACAGAGACAAGAAGACAAACGTAAAATGTTTGCGAAAGCAAAAACATACGTAGACAACAATATTGCTACAGTGTCCGACAAAATTAATATCATTGAGCAATTGAACGCGGAATTACGTGATGAAATTTCTGATCTTAAATCAAAAACAGATACACACACAGCAGATATTCAGACAGTGACAGACAGATTCGAACAATTAGAACTAACACAGGATTCCGACGTCGTCAAAGCTGACGTTAGAAAACTGAACGAAACTACACGCAAATTGCAAAACCAGATTAATGCTACTGACTCTAAAACCGATGATCAGGTAAAAATACTGACTGAAAAATGTGATGAACTGGCCAGTCGTATTGACGTCATCGAAAGTACTAATGACAATAAATCAGACGATACTTCACCGGTTTCATTTAACCAAACACCTGAATTTCAAAACCTACAGCAGACAATTAATGAGATCGATTCGTCTAATAACACCTTGCGTAGAAAATTGTCAAGTTTACAGCAGGAGGTAACAGAGATGAAAAACATTTCAGTTAATAACACATCACAGCAGACGCCACTTTTCGAATATTTGCCAGACTCACGCAGCGCGTGTAATTTGAGTAATCTACAGAGAGTACGGGACTTAGATTCCGAACAACCACAGTTCAACAGATTCTCTTACAATCCCGAACCTGTTCCATCACATAGAGACGATAATTTCGATTACAAACATTTCCTGTCAGTGAGAAAGTTTAAAGTGTTTAAAAACGACAGAACACAGATTCACCCACTGGATTGGATTCAACAATTTAGCTTTGCTTTTCCACCGACTTGGCCCGTTACGCATAAACTTGAATTTATTTGCAGCTTTCTGGAAGGCGAACCGGCAACTCGTATGAGGCCGATCGCGAGACAATGTTACTCAGTAGAAGAATTTCAGAATGCTTTTCTATCAGCGTATTGGTCGAAGACGACACAGCGCGGAATTAAAGATCAGTTAATCAGTTTACCGAATTATGAGAACTCCAATTTTCCCAGTGTGACGCAATTTTTTGAGCACATGGTCCAGCAAAACCAGTATTTAAGTGAACCTTATAGTGAATCTGCACTTATACAATTATGCATTTCTAAGTTACCACGGTCATTAAGAGTTTCACTTTTAACCGGTCAGCAAAAAGAAAATATTTCAGCATTCAGAGATCTATTACAGCTCTTGGAAGTACAACAATCTGATTATTCCTTTGTGAACAAAAATTTTTCGTATAATAACCAAAGTCAACAAACATACAGCAATTACGATCAGGGACGTAATTTCAATAGAAAAAGTAACAGACGCTTTAGGAACGACAACTACCAGAACTTAAATCACAGACAAAATTCTGATTATCAATGTCATCAAAATTTTCAGCAACAGGAACCATCTTTTAGTAACAATAGACGTTTTCCACCACAACAGCATGAAAACCAGCCGGTTAGTATACGTAACCAACAATGTAATGCACAAGGTCAACCAGGCTTTAATGTTTCGCCGCGTGCATGTATAGTCCCTGGTACAACAAATAGTAACGCACGGCAGCAAGGAAATGACTACGTACAGAGAAGACAGTATTTCAATTCCTATCGCAATGCACCGTATAGGAATGAGTATCACGACAGACGTAAAAATAATGAGCACAATTATCAGCGTACGTTTAAAAACAGTCGGTCCTACCAACAGCAAAATTACCCACAAGAACCTATTCTCATGAATGAACCTGACAGTAGGTATCATCCAGAGCGTAATACGTCTGGAAGAAGTAATAGAACTGTTCAAATTGTAGAAATGCCACAACATCCTCGTGATGATAATAATAACACGTCAGATAGAATCTGACTAGATACTGTACAGGACGCATCTTCCAATAACACAAGCACTAGTTTTGACACGCAAAATGTTGTTCACGAGAATGTAATTACGTTTGACGACATCAGAGACACTCTTTTGCAGGAAAAAACAGTTGTTCAGAAAACTATTTCACATCCTGTCATCGAAATTAAAATTGGTTCATCGAAATTTTCAGCAGTAATTGATTCCGGATCACCTATGTCAGTCATTAATGAGGGAACTTTTAACGAGTGTAACAAAGAGAATACCTATCCCACATTACCTTTAGGCAAAACGAAAGTGAAAGGAGCAGTATCGAGTAAAGGAGTGGACGTAAAATTTCAGACGCATTTATCAATTTGTATTGGAGGTCATACTTTTCATTCAAATTTTTGGATTGTTCCTTTATTGACAACAGACGTTATTTTAGGCATGAACTTTCTCGTACAACACGACGCAGTGGTTGATTTTCAAAATTCTTATTTAATGTTGAAGGACGAAAATGTACAATTAGCTTTAGAGTTTGAGCATTCATTATCGACAGAAGAGGAAACAATTAACCGCACAGAGGTCATTTCAGTATCGCGTAACATAGACTGTAATCCCACATTGTTCACGGATACGTACGTACACAACTATAATACTCCAGACGAAACTGACTACGACGTAATGCAGATGATTTCCGATAAAGTTGAACAAAGCAGTGCAAATACAGACGACGAACGAACGCAATTACACAAAATTCTTTTACAGCAAGCTCCAGTTTTCGACAACATTCCTGGTACTATGTCCGGCTTTATGTACGAATTTCAAGTCAAACAGCACGATACATTTAAAGCAAAGCATTATCCCATTCCATATATCCACAGAGAACAAGTTAAAAAAGAATTGCAGGATATGCTCGACCAAGGAATTATAGAACCGGCAGTTAGTCCGTACACAAACCCGCTACATATTGTTAAGAAAAAAGATGGCTCACTTCGCCTTGTACTTGATTCACGTAACATTAATGACATTATTATTAATGAAACAGATCGACCACAGACATTAGAGGAACTTCTACAGAAATTTCACGGTACAGCTATTTATTCCACATTAGATTTGAAATCGGGATTTTGGCAAATACAACTTCATCCGAATTGCAGAAAGTACACAGCTTTTCTCTGTTTTAGCGACTGTTATCAATTTTGTAAATTACCATTCGGCTTAACTATTTCTTCTGCAGCTTTTATTCGCGGTTTAAACACAATACTTCCGACAGAACTTAAAGACAGAATCACGACGTATGTAGACGACATTCTTATCGCAGAAGCTAACTGGTCTGAACACAATCTGATTTTAGAACGACTGTTGCGAACTTTTCATGCACAAGGATTAACAGTTAATCTCAGTAAATCGCATTTTGGTAAAACCTCTATAAAATTTCTTGGACACGTAATTTCAGCAGAAGGCATTGCGCCTGATCCAGAAAAACTTCAAGCTCTACGTGACATTACTGTTCCTACAACAAAGAAACAATTACGCAGTTTTTTGGGCTTAATTAACATTTTTCGCAAGTTTATTCATCATTCTGCGTTAGATACACCTAGATTATGCCAATTAACAGGTAAAAACACTATTTGGTCATGGGATAAGCAAGCACATTCTGAATTCGTGAACCTGAAACATGCTTTGTTGAATGCTCCACTTTTATCGCACCCAGACCTTACTAGAAATTTTTCTATTGCCACCGACAGTTCTAACACAGCTTTAGGCGTACACATTTTTTCAGGAAATTGAAGAAGATGGCGCAACAGTAATTAAAAACATCGCATTTGCAAGCCGCATTCTGTCACCTGCTGAACGAAATTATTACGTCACAGAATTGGAAACATTATGTGTTGTATGGGCTTTTACGAGATTTCGGCACTTTCTTTATGGCAGACACACGACCGTTTACACAGATCGCAGAGCTATTCAATTCTTACTTTCGGCTAAATTCACTCACGACAGGTTAAGTAGATGGAAACTTTATTTGCAGGAATTTAATTTTACGATTGTTCACATTCCCGGCACACAAAATGTTATAGCAGACGCATTATCCCGTTCTCTCAGCAACAATCAGAAAGACGTAGCAACCAACTTCTGCAAAGCAAATTTCAGCGTTATGTACATTCAGCAAGTAGCATTTGAAAATTTTATTTCGTCGTCATTACAGGACATAGCAAAAGAGCAAAGTAAAGACAATGTGTGGAAAGAAATTAAACACCTTTGGCAAGATAAGAATAATGTTACGATTAGGAACCACTACACTGTACGCAATGACATTTTGTTTCGCCGCTCTCATCCTGACAGCAACAATTGGTTATTATGCATTCCTGACGAACTTGTTAACAAATTAATCTGGTACACTCATTTAAGTTATGCACATTACGGAGCCAGAAAATGTTTTCTTATACTGAGACAGAACTGTTATTTTTCGAACATGGAAAAACGTATACGACGAGTTTTAGCGTCATGTAAAATTTGCCAGAAAGCTAAGTCAGACACAACTTCACACATTCCTCCATTATATCCCATTATACCTGTTAAATTAAGACATATGGCTGCAGTAGACATTTTTGGTCCAATTCCGGGAACTAATAGAGGTTTTTGCTACATCTTTGTCGCTGTTGAACTCACTTCAAAATTTGTTACTTTCACTCCGTTACGCAAAGCTACTGCTAAAACTGTTTCGAAAGCATTTGTAAAGCATTTTCTATTTCATGTAGGGCATGTGAAGAAAGTAATTTCTGATAATGGATCACAATTTCGTTCTGCTATATGGACACGCATGTTACGAGCTAGAAACATTTCTCCGATTTATATATCAAAGTACCACGCTTCTTCGAACCCTTGTGAACGATTAATGAAAGAAATTGGTAAACTGTGTAGAATATACTGCCACAAAAGACATGTTAATTGGGACACACACATACACTCATTCCAAGATGTAATTAATTCCATTCCAAATGAATCCACTATGCTATCTCCGTCTGTAATACTGAAAAATGTTGAACCACTAAACAAAATTAAAGAATTAGTAACATTTCCTACATCTCGTCGATTACGACACCACGAAATAATTGACATTGCGCTGAACAACATCAAACGTGCCGCAGAGCGCCGGAGAAGACAGCAAAAACAGGTTTGTAGACGCCGAGACTTTCACGTTGGACAGAAGATATTAGTACGTACACACTATTTATCCAGCAAATTAAAAGGTAAGTGCAGTAAATTTGAACTTCTGTACGCAGGTCCATATCGGATTCGCAGTATTCCTCACCCCAATGTTGTACACGTCGAAACTTTGAGAACCAGAAAATCGAAAGGCAATCACCATATCTCCAATGTTAAACCGTTTATTGAATGAACATACTTTATGATTTATCACACTGTAATACATTTTCCAGATATTTATGTGAACAATTATTGATGATTATCGTATTTTTTCTTGTCAAGTGCCCGGCAAGGTAAGGTTAGCAGGTCGCTCTTCTTGTCGTTACACATCAGACCGTGCATATTTTCCAGATGAACTTACACTTTTTTATGACCACTTATGCAATTATAATTATATGACTAATTACTGATGATGATTATCGTATTTTTTCTTGGCAAGTGCACGGCAAGGTAAGGTTAACAGGTCGCTTTTCTTGTCGTTACACATCAGACTGTGGGCATTTTTCATTTTTTTGTGTGTACGATTGTTTTCAAGTTTTGTTTGTATGCACTGTGAACGAGTTAAGGTATAACACACACCAGTTGTCTTTGACATTTTGCCCTATGATATCTCAACATCGTGACTGTTTTACATTTTTCTTTTTTTGCTGCTGCATTATGATATTCTCTGTACACTTTTTGCCTTTAAACACTGTCTATGCTTTTGACATATTACGTTTTCTGTCATGTTATGCTGTATGCTTAATTGTGTCACCATTAACCAGTCATTATTTAAAGGGTATATGATTTAAATGCAAGACATTAATCTTTGTTCATCACTTTCAGAAAGAAATGATGCGTAAAGGAAATAAATTAAACAGAAATGGGAATTTCACCTACGGAATAAACGAAAGAAGATGCAATAACCTTATGAGGAAGAGTAAATGGATTAGGATTAACAAGCATTAACAAGAATATACTATACTCATCGTAAATTAGCAGTCTTAACTAATTTTTCTTTCAGAATACAAGGCGATTGATGCAAGCTGTCAGACAGAACTACACATCTTAGTTTTAAGTGATGAAATATGCTAGAGATAAGGAATAGTTGTGTGATGAATAATGAAGTGATTTTTGCAGATGATAATGAATGCTGATGAAGAATAATGATGAAGAATATGCTACTATGAATAATGAAGTTTTTTTCTTTACAGGTGATGATGATAATGAAGTTATGATAATATGGATAATGAAGTTTTTCTTTACAGATGAGGGTAATGTTGAAGTTATGAATTTATGCTATGTAGTTATTTAAGTATTTGTTGCAGTTTGCTTTGACAGCAGGTGTTATATTGCATAGTAGGATGACTGAAGATTTTGGAAAGGACAGCTATGGAACACATTTTTTATACACATTTCACTACTTGTTAATTCGAAGTTCACTACTTTTCAGCATAGTCTACGTTTCTTCTTTCAGCTTAATAATCCATTTTGTATTTTCCAGCAGAAGCTTTTCATGATACTTACTAAACCTGTTACTTATTATACCGTTCTAATACTTGCATTTTTATTTTTTACCCATTTGTGTCTATAATTTATAAATGTGATCACATATACTGCCTTGTTTCATAACCTTGCTACAGCTGACTCATGACGAATGACGTTACCTATCCCCATTTGCAGCAATAGGTCAAAAGCAAACATTGTTATGCCTGAGCAATTAATTATCGATCCCAACGCAATGCATTGCTAACAAAAATGTATTACCAGTCCCAAATAATGATAACAGTTTAAGAGAATTCTGTGTGATGCTGATCAGCTATGAATAATGTCACCTGAAAAATGATTGCTACTGATTACTGTATTGAAATGAACATTAATTAATTATGCTTTGTAACTAGGAATTGAATGCTACTAATTATGCTTTGTAACTGGGAAAAGAATGCTACTGATTACTATATTAAAATGACCAATGATTAATAATGCTTTGTATTTAGAAGATGAATGCTATTCATTGTTTTGTAAATAGGAAATGAATGATACTGATTATGTTTTGTAATGCTACTAATTACGCTTTGTAACTAGGGAACGAATGCTACTAATTATGCTTTGTAACTGGGAAAAGAATGCTAGTGATTACTGTATTGAGATGATTACTGTATTTAAATGACCAATGATTAATTACTAAAGCTTTGTAACTAGGAAATTAATGCTACTAATTACGCTTTGTAACAAGGAATTGAATGCTATTGATTATGCTTTGTAATTTGGAAAAGAATGCTACCGATTACTGTATTGAAATGACCAATGATTAATTAATAATGCTTTGTAATTAGGAAATGAATGCTACTGATTACGGTATTGAAATGAGCAATGACAATGTTGTCTGTAAAACAATTAATGAACATTTTTCTGTAATACTACATAAATGGTACAGAAATGTTCAATAACTAGGCTATGGATACCGCAAACTACTAATGTAATCAAAACTAGTCTGTGATATAATGTCCTTCACCTTCTGACCTAACTACCTGGAATTATTGTAACATCCATTTGTCTTGTCCATCCTCATTATCATGGAGCACTATATTTGGTTTTTGCACTAATTCTACGTTGGTGTGCCTCTTACGAGCGTGGTGTTGACACGACATGCTGTCCACCACCGTAAGCGACGAAGACGTTATTATGGTCCCACTGTTTGGTGTACCTGGCATACTGCCAAATGATAGCATGGAATATTACTACGACGTTTCAGTGTCTTGATACGCTGATAAATACTTCTGGGAACGGAACTGCAGATTGTATCACTTAGTGTTGTGACCCTGTGGAAAGATATGGACTTTAAGTGCAGCTGTGTGCAAACTAAAGTGCTACAACCATGATGCAATCCTTTCCTTTCCTATCCTAATAGTGAAAATTATTTTTAACTAACACCATTTATGTTCATGGCCTATACATTTTTTTTCGATATGTGGAACTCCAGTGCGAGTACACTTATGTCACCTGTCGACATGATTTTTTTTGCCATTATACTAAAGACATTTTTCGATTTGTTCTGAAGTGCAGTATGTGTGCACTCTTGTCATCTATATTGTATATACTTTTTGTGATTTGATGATTTTTCTACCCTTGCGTTTATTTGTTATAAAAATGTTCAAAAATTTTTCAGTGCACTTATGTGAATATGTTTTCAACTGAACTTCAGTGCCTGTGCACTCTTCTCAATTTTCGATATGATTTGTGTTCATTCTGCATACTTTTATGATTTATGTCATTTGTTATTCATTGTATATACATTTCGTCTTTGGCTGATATATTCTCCACTGCAGTGCATGTGCACTCATGTCCTTTGTCAACATGATTTTGTTCTGAAAAAGCTACAGAATCTTACAGTGCGTATGCACTTTGTTATCTGTCAAATAATTTGTATATTTTTCTGATATGTTTTGTACTCACATTTTGTACTATAAGTGAATATTTTGTAAATTGTGAAAGTTAATTAGTTAAAAAAATTTGTTACGATGGCAAGTCCAAATGACTCACCATCGCTGCCAAATTTTTGCCCCCCCCAGTGGAGGGTTATGAAACACGTATGTTGTGTGGCAGCGATGATGAGGCATTGTAGAATCTCTGACCAGAGAGCAGTTGCGCTCGAGGCGCAGTGCAGTACAGTAGTCTGTCGGCAGTTGTAGCCGAGTAGTGTTGCGGTCTAGTTGCCAGAGAGTTCAGTAGTGGTAGCCCAGAGCAGTCGGCGGGCGTCGGCACCGCAATGGTCGAGATTCAGGATGAGGTATATTTTTATTAAATAAGTATTCATGCAGCTTTGCGCTCATCAGATAATCTAGTGTATATTCATTGTAATTGACTTTAAAGAATCGCCCCAATAATAATTTTGATTTCAAAACAATTTTTTAACAAAAAAAAATCATTTGATTCCCTTGCATTTCCTTAAAGAAAATTTTCAGATAACTTTAAAAAAAAAAATAATTATTGCGATGCATTTCGTCCAAGCTGTGGCGCAGAATAAGAGCAGATATTTCTCATGCAGACATACTGAGGTAAGAGATTAATTCTGATTTTTGCACAGGGCCAAAGACTGACATTTCGGTCTATTTGCATTTTCATTGTCACTGAGATTTTATTATCACTGAATTGACTTTCATTTTGTGAGAAACTTATACTTGGGTCAGATAGCTAATTTTTATTTAATTGTCTTTGTCATTAATGTTTTTGCGGGAAGGTTACACTTGGCTCCATTTCTAATAAATATTGTCATTTCTAATATTTTTGTGGGGAGGTTACACTGTTTGTGTGTGTGTGTGTGTGTGTGTGTGTGTGTGTGTGTTTTCGTGTTAACGTACGATGTGAATCAATACTATTAACATTAGAGAGACAACCAACAATAAATATTGCATCAAATATGACTGTAAAGTATTTTAATGCGATGGGAAGCTACAAACTGAATTTTTACCCATCCCATGTCCTGCGTATTCCGTTAAGTAAGATCTATTAACTCCATAGTATCGTTAGCAGAGACAGTGCGCTCTTGTTGTCGAGGCTCGCGACAAGTGCAGCGATTAGCAGTGCCCAATGCCGCCGCGATTTGTTTATGTTGGCTGAGCGTGGACACTGCAGCAGACGCTTCGCCCTAAACAGAAAGAAATCACCTTGGCTCTGACTCCAGTGAGCGGATATCACTGCCTGCGTGTTCTTATAGTAACCAACGTGAGACTCTACTCACAGGTGCCATGGAGCAATTGCAACGGGTATCATGTCATTAGTCATCAGAATATTAACCAGTGATGAAACGTCCACTCTATTTGAATCCCAAGACAATAGGAACCTTGTCACAAAGGAATGTGAGGTGATATCAAAACTTATCCAACATACAAAAATTAACTGCAGGGCTTTCATGTTTGCAGTAATAGCACACAAGGAAATATTATGTCTTGGAAGCGTATATTTCATTTCCTCTTCTCATATTAACGCCCTTGTTTTAATATGAAGTGAGAAAATAAACACGAAAAACTAAAGTTCCTGAGAAGCATATAAGTCATTTCCTCGTCTCATATCACAACTTTTGTTTTAGTATGAAGTAAAAAAAATAAACAGTTTAGAGTTCTGAAGCATAATATGACACCAGATTCTTATCGTAGGCGCTATCGGAAACGACCAAAAGCAGGGAGCTGTCCATTCTTTCGTCCAACAGTCTGTTTCCTTTCATGTATTTATTCCTCCCGCTAGGAGATCATTATTTAAGGACTTGTGGGCATCAAGTTCTTCAGCAGAACAAGCCTTATGTTATTGTGCTAATTACCGTATGGAAAAAATGCAACAAAGACGAGTTCCGCTAGAGCAGTGAGGTTATTTGCACATGTGTGTATTCGGCAATGACTGCCAGCTGCCACAACACTTCACAGAATCCTTGCGGCAGGCAACACAACTGTGCGTGCACTTCAGACTTCATTCAGTGAGACGTCAGGAGATGGATGAAAACGTCAAATTAACGTCGCTTTCCGAGTCGTATTCAATCCAGAATGAGGTGTTATTAAGGTAGTTGGGTGATCTAGCAATTCCACTTTTATGATTCCCATATGAGTATTTCGATAGCCAAAAGAACCCGTTAGTGTGAAACTATCGGGAACTGCATTATATCAAACTGTAAGAACTTCAGACAATACGTGGACTCTACTCTTCGCTGGGTGACCTATTACTGTTATTTAGCATTCTCTCCGTCCTAGTCAAATGGTTCAAATGGTTCTGAGCACTATTGGACTTAACATCTGTGGTCATCAGTCCCCTAGAACTTAGAACTACTTAAACCTAAGTAACCTAAGGACATCACACACATCCATGCCCGAGTCAGGATTCTAACCTGCGACCGTAGCAGTCGCGCGGTTCCGGACTGAGCGCCTAGAACCGCTAGACCACCGCGGCCGGCCACGTGCTAGTCGTAATGCAAATGGAACTTCAGAGGCGCTTTCCGCTATTCTTGACAAACATCAGTAACCTGTAATCACTGAGAGTCACAACTGCGTTCTAGGCGCTCAGTCAGGAACCGCGCGACTGCTACGGTCGCAGGTTCGAATCCTGCCTCGGGCATGGATGTGTGTGATGTCCTTAGGTTAGTTAGGTTTAAGTAGTTCTAAGTTCTAGGGGACTTATGACCACAGATGTTGAGTCCCATAGTGCTCAGAGCCATTTGAACCATTTGTCACACCTGCGTGATGATAATGGTTCAGGTTGTCAGTAGTTGTGGTGGTGTTACGTTGTCAAACTGCTTACAGTAACGTTAATGGTGGCGCACATTCTTTAGCGCTGACTACCTACTTAAGTTCAAAATGGTTCAAATGGCTCTGAGCACTATGGGACTTAACTTCTGAGGTTATCAGTCCGCTAGAACTTAGAACTACTTAAACCTAACTAGCCTAACGACCTCAGACACACCATGTCCGAGACAGGACCCGAACCTGCGACCGTAGCGGTCGCGCGGTTCCAGACTGTAGCGCCCAGAACCGCACGGCCACTCCGGCCGGCTTGCCATATGAACCATTTGAACTATTTAACACAAAATGACATTAAAAATTTAAGTTATTCACGAGCAGCTAGTTGAGAATATGTATGAACATTAAATGACACGACGAACCGTCTTGTTCTGCATATGGATTCAAACCCAGCTCATGCAGACTAAGCAAAGATTTCGTGACTGACGGAAACTAACAGTCATTCCTGAGTAGGCATACAGAGAGTGATATACCTCGATTTTACACAGTATCAGTTAGCAAATATCAACTTTAAATTGCATAACGCAAACATTTTTAACAGACGCGAATTCCTACCCAGCATCTATTGTCCCTGTTAACGAACTACGAGAGATGTTAAATATTGCTTCTTCACAAGTAACTTACTTGAAATGCCGTGAGGTAAAGCTGTGTGTTGGAGACGGATTCGAACCCGGAACCTAATCGGATTGCTATCGAAGCAGTGTCAAATGTGACATATCGGAATTTCGCGGCAGTAGCTAGATGTTTTAACTGAAATGACGAGACGAAACATTATTTTTTTTCCTTCCCAGGACTCCAACCCGGCACCTATCGCTGTTATATTCTAGAGAAAACGAACGTTAAATATGGGTTTGTTGCACCAGCAGTGACATGTGAGCATGTTTGAACTGAAATAATATGACGAAGAGTTCAGCGCTCACTGGGAATAGAGCCCCACACATATCGTTGTTGACTACACACAAAGAGACGTCAGCTACCGAATTTTTCTCCACCAGCTGCTCAGAATATCATCTTGAACTTACAGTCATCTCGCAAATAGTTCTGTGTCTCACTGGGAGTTAAAAACGTCAGATATCGTTAGTGTTGACAGCGAATGAAAATACATTAAAAATCGAAATTATTATCCACCAACAGATAGGTGTTCTCATGCTAGAGCTTGATAATACATAATTAAATCTTTAGTGCCGGGCCAGGATTCGATCCCATTCACGCGTAATATGTGAAGGTGTTGAGGAATCTGCAGTTTTGAACAAACAACAAATTGTAGCCGAGCTGTATTGCCACGAAGGGACCAAATTCCGCGTTAAGGGCGGTCTGAGTTGCATTCCCAGTTCAGAACCAATTTTATCGACATACAGAAGCTCAAATAAAAGATGGAATAAGTGTCGTCACTTGAAATAAATAACTAGTATAAGAAAGGTTACTGGTGAAAGAGTTTCTACATGTCGCCACTCCAGACTTTATTGTGGTTCAACCTACCGTCTACTTGGTAAAGAAGGAATATCATCTTTAATGTGAATTTCCAGACCACGCAGCCATTATATCTCCTTCACTTGGTGTAGCCAGGAGAGAATGGAATCTGTCTCTCCCTATCTAAAATCATTGACAGAAGTGGGAATCGAACCCAGACCATAGGTATAACAACCTACCATCCGTCCAACAGACCACGAAATCCTCTTCTCTGCGAGTCATTTTTCTATCATAACGCAGTTGCGCCACACTGGATGAAAATTCTGACACACAGGCTCCCTGTAGTAATTTGCAGCATGTTCAGTAAATTCATTTACTTGGTTGACCGAATCACCATGAACTAGCTGCCTCGCCTACCCAGTGCATACATTCGACTATTTTGTAATCACAGAAATAAAATCACGTAACTGCCACCTACACACAACTGCCAACAGTGTAGGATGCAGAAGTTTAGCTCAAGTGGAAAGGAACACTTCCTATTTATTCTATTGCGCTATCTGTTACTAGAAAACGTCGTTCAGTCCAAAAGAAAAGCTGTAACTGAGTGTCTCTCAGAAGTCAAGACCTGGCCATATGCATAATCTCACAGTGCTGTGGAATCCAAAAGCTCTGGAGGAATAGTTGCCGAGCTCTGGAGCTGTTGTAGCTACGTGTCAGCTTGTAGCATAGATAAGATGTCGCGAGTTCGAATACATTCAGTGCTACATTTTTTAAAACGCAATTCTGCTCTCTGCTGAAGTTATCAATCTAATGGAACTTTGAACATAATTCCCTTCACTTCTCAACCCAAAGTAGTCGCATGTGGAAAAAGGACTATTAAACCTGAATAGAGCAAAATGTCACAGTAGTTAGACAGCAGGCAGCAGATGCATCTCGAAGATGTGCAGGGAGAGCGCATCGTGCCATAATATGTCAGAAAAGTATTTTCTACATTAGCCGTCGTGTGGTAGTGATATTTTAGTCTTCTTCAAACTTTGTTTGACAGCTTTAACTCAGTCTGACAATGCACATGCAGTTTATTGATTACATGCATGTAGAAAACTTGTTCTGTCATAGGTAACATCAGAGAATTCGCATATATCGTTGATGATTAATGTCTCTCTCATGTTTACTATTGTTTTAACAACACTAAAGGAAACCTTACGAAAATTGTGCACTGTATTATAAGAAATGAAATAAAACTAACCATGATAACCTTACGACGAAAGTATCTGTACACAAGCATGCCTCTATCGACACGAATTAGTAAAATACTACTCACTTAGATTTTGATTGGGTCTGTGTTTAATTGGTATGCTGTGTCATACTCAAGAGGGATGCAAATGTGGCATTTCATAAATATAGTTACGTATTCCTAGAAACCCAAAATTCGCTTGTCAGCAGTGGAAAGAGGCGTTACCTGTTGTGCAGCATTGTAAGTTTTTCAACATTGCACTATGAGCTGAAAGCATTTTCTTGCGATTTCCTTATTGATGTTTGATCTGACTGCTTGTAGCTCTTTCACAGAAGGGATAAAAACGTTACCAGTCAGTGAGACTGGAACTGCGAACCGTAAAAGACGCTGTTTCACAGGTCAGCACGTTACCACAGAGCTGGCGAGGAGGTATGGGTTTCAACTTCCTATTACGAGGGCAATAGTAACTAGAACTCGTAAACCGCTATTTAAAGGTCGAGATTAGTTGCGATTTCCACTTGCAACGACTTTCCTGGGCTGAAAACCGTAAATTTTCAATCTTTTGTTACCCTTCAAGCGATAATAAATCAGATTATTCAATGGAAATGACAGGTAAAAATCAAGTGAACTTTGAGGCTTAATTCCGTGCACACCAGGAAGTAACTCGTCGATCACAGAGTTGCCAAACATACGTTGCCTTGTTGCCAAATCTTAGTTACAGTACCAGCAGGAAGAAGACGAACCGATGTGATCCTACAGCGGTCTGGGAAGTGACCATAGCTGGTGTCTCCAAGTCGCGGCTGCTACGGCCTGGAATACGTAATGCGTCTGATTCGCTTTCTGTAACTAGGTTTAGGGACTGGAGCGTAGTTACTAATAATACTCAGAACTGACTGCAAACTGAGCATCATAAATCAGCAACTCTCATTGTTGTTTTTATATTTCTTTCGTAAGTGTACTCAAAACTAAGAAAGTCATTCACAGGCGTTTTCGTGCCTCGCCGATAGTCGAGCACAACATACAAATAAAAATAAAAAAGAATGTGTGTGTGTGTGTGTGTGTGTGTGTGTGTGTGTGTGTGTGTGTGTGTGTGAGAGAGAGAGAGAGAGAGAGAGGGAGAGAGAGAGAGAAAGAGAGAGAGAGAAATAAAAAGCAATGAGAGAGGGTGTAAAAATTGTTGTAAAGAAATTGAATCATGGTATTTAAAGAAATCTTTCATTAAAATGACACGTTCCACATCATTACGAAATGTCGTATTCATGATCTATGGAACAAGAGTTAATCTAATGTAATCTTCTCACATCATATTGATGATTAGCCATGAAGAGTCATGAATTACCGAAATTTTTGCCAATACCAGTAACCAAATCTAAACTTGACAATAAAAGACGAGAGTCAGATCCTCGAAAGAGGAGATACGAATTCGAATCACAGTCCAGCACCAAATGTTTAAACGTCTCTAGTTCAATCAAGTACAAGTAAAATAACAGCCCTGTCCCTTTAAATGGCTATCGGTTCATCAAATAAAATAAAGTTTTCTAATGTAAGTAAGCTTGCTGGCGACTGTATTTCTGGTTACCATGACTTCCGCTGCGTCATTTCCCAACGTAAACCGGCTCTGCCTAGTTGGTAATGAAGGAACGTGATGTTTAATGCGGATTCTGGATTATAACGTCTTTCTCTTGAGGTTACCAGAGGTAAAATAAATCTGTTTGTGCCTCTTAAAAGTAAATGCCTGAACCCACGCATTGCACCTGTGATAGTTCGTTCCACCAGACCATTGTGACCACATTACCCAGCCCCAGGAGTGTGCTGTAACGGATGATGTGCTTAGCTTACAAAATTAGTCACCGGTGGAAAAAATGCGAGTCTATTAAATGGTCAAGTAGAAGCAAGCTTCTGACGCAGAGATTATGCTATCCTCATGTCAGCAGGATGTAAAGACTCTTCTAGGCATCATAGGCTGGATGTGAAGCCATTTTGATTTTTCACAAATTCAACAAATTTCTTAGTTCGAGAAAATCCACTGTGAAGCGTGAAGTTGCCGGATAATTCGATTATTACTGTTATTATTAATATCATTTTATTCATACCGCCGCTGGAACACGACCGTAGTCTTGAGGTAAATCGCGAGACCAGCTAATATGACGTCTGGCGACCGAAAGCACATATCGACAAAATTTTTATCGCCTCTTTCCTCTCTGTGCTAAAGCTATGAGTGTAATTCAAGCGAATCTATAATATCATATTAGCTGGTCTCGCGTTTTACCTCAAGACTACGGTCGTAGTCAAGAGTAATGTACTAAGACCGGAGTCAAGACCTCCTCTGGGAAGTGCCGCAGTCTATATGTTGCCAGATCGAGCATATTGCCGCACATAGATTTCTGAGAGGAGCACGACTGTATTGTCCACCTTACGTGAACGACTCGGCGGTCAATTTTTTGTTTTTGTCTGAGACTGTATCTACAACACATATTGCACACTGAAGACCCAGAAGAATTTAAAAAAAAAAGTAGTTTATGAGAGCAACGTTAACCATAGCGTTCGAAGTATCCATAGTATTGTATACGTGTGTGTAAACGCCTTCCAATGACCACTCAAGGAAGACAAGGATACACAGTCTAGCTTCAATATTACAAATACGCCTCAGTTTGTGGATGAACTCAGACTTAGGTTGATAATAATTTTGAAAATTTAGCAGCAGTGAACCCATTGGTGTTAAACTCGTTTTCAACCAATGATTCCCACAGCTACAGGGATACTACTTGTGATACCTCTTAGACAAAATACTTAAGCAGTGTAGCCGGCCGAAGTGGCCGTGCGGTTAAAGGCGCTGCAGTCTGGAACCGCAAGACCGCTACGGTCGCAGGTTCGAATCCTGCCTCGGGCATGGATGTTTGTGATGTCCTTAGGTTAGTTAGGTTTAACTAGTTCTAAGTTCTAGGGGACTAATGACCTCAGCAGTTGAGTCCCATAGTGCTCAGAGCCAGCCACTTAAGCAGTGTTATCAGACGAAAAGATCAACCTGACACAAACTGTGGGAAGTTTGTTTTACAACCTTCGTACCTGGATATTCAGCTTTTTCCTATTTGAGATATCTGTGAACGTTGCTGCTTAAGACGATTTAAGCAGAAACTAAATTCCCTCAGCTTCGACAATGTTTAAAGAAATCGTCTTATCGGCACTAAATCGTGGTTTGTGAATTGTTTACCGGCCGTACTCTTCCGTATTTTGCGGGTTGGAAGGCGAAAGCATATTGAAAAATGTCACACAGAAATTACTGTTACAGTGTACTTATGGAGCCAAATGAGTGAATTGCGTATTTTCCGGGGAGAAAGAGCACTGGCAAACAGTCTTCGCTACATTAGGTTATTTAAGCTGGCGTCACTCTGAGCTAGAATTTATGGTCAGCGACTAAGTGTAAGGTCAACGTTTCGGATGCGAGTTTTGCGACTGTGAAATACTTTCCTACATTATAGAAGCGAATATTCAATTTGAACTAAAATTGCGAAAATTTTGTACTTGGACAGCTTAGAATGAAAATACTTCTGTTTATTGCAAAGGGAAACAATAGATTTTCTAAAACACTGTCTGTCATACACAACTTGAAACAGGTCATGTCGACCAAATCATGTGGCAGAACTGACAGCAACGTATATCGGAAGGCAGTAAGATCTCTTGCCTTTTGGTTTGTCAGTACTCGATAGCCATTTCTAGGCGAAAGTAAATGAAGAAAGGCAGTGCGTTTGTGTTACCAAGTAACGTCTTCGTCAATTACTTTAGTTTTATTGTAATCTACGAGTAATTGCTGGTGTTTGATATTAACATGAAAAGGATTCCGTAGACAGGGAAAGAACCTGTTCTTGGGAAACTACGTCTATAGTGACCAAAAGGCATTAAATGATGTTCAAGCACTTGTGTCACAGCAGCGGTATGAATAAAATGATATTAATAATAACAGTAATAATCGAATTATCCGGCAACTTCACGCTTCACAGTGGATTTTCTCGAACTAAGAAATTTGTTGAATTTGTGAAAAATCAAAATGGCTTCACATCCAGCCTATGATGCCTAGAAGAGTCTTTACATCCTGCTGACATGAGAATAGCATAATCTCTGCGTCAGAAGCTTGCTTCTACTTGACCATTTAATAGACTCGCATTTTTTCCACCGGTGACTGATTTTATAAGCTAAGCACATCATCCGTTACAGCACACTCCTGGGGCTGGGTAATGTGGTCACGATGGTCTGGTGGAACGAACTATCACAGGTGCAATGCGTGGGTTCAGGCATTTACTTTCAAGAGGCACAAACAGATTTATTTTACCTCTGGTAACCTCAAGAGAAAGACGTTATAATCCAGAATCCGCATTAAACATCACGTTCCTTCATTACCAACTAGGCAGAGCCGGTTTACGTTGGGAAATGACACAGCGGAAGTCATGGTAACCAGAAATACAGTCGCCAGCAAGCTTACTTACATTAGAAAATTTTATTTTATTTGATGAACCGATAGCCATTTAAAGGGACAGGGCTGTTATTTTACTTGTACTTGATTGAACTAGAGACGTTTAAACATTTGGTGCTGGACTGTGATTCGAATTCGTATCTCCTCTTTCGAGGATCTGACTCTCTCGGAACAGTAGTTCAGTCATTTCGTTCCTTTTCCCAAGACTGCAATCTTCTCTAGGTCTCCTCCAAATGTAAGTATGTGGGTCTGAAACCTGATCCAGTACAAAAATATTCATAATTTCATTTCTAGCTTTATCAAGTGCACACCCACCTGCTAGTGAAAATTAACGCGCAATTTCAATGTCTGTTCATGTGTTGCCAACAATCGCAACAGGTGTCGTTATTTCTGGTCAAACACGCACACATCTTACTGTTCATGAGTAAGCAACTGATAAGCTATATTCGTGGATGCACGGTAGGTGTGCAGTTCGATTGTCGCTTAGGCACAAAAGTTTGTATCCTTATTTTAGATTCAGACACCTAGCGGCTTGTAAGAAAAACCGATACGTAACATTTGATTTTTCTTAGTTAACAATCGGATTAAGTGTTGGGTTCGTATCTCCGTCACAGAACTTCACATCATGCACTTCATCTTTAAATGCATGCACACTTTGTTACTTCAGAATGGAGGTATATCAGACATCTTTCGTGGTTAGATAACAGGGACGAAAGGGTCTTGATAGGAGTCACGGTTTATTACAAAAATTGTCGTCTTTTATTGTCAAGTTTAGATTTGGTTACTGGTATTGACAAAAATTTCGGTAATTCATGACTCTTCATGGCTAATCATCAATATGATGTGAGAAGATTACATTAGATTAACTCTTGTTCCATAGATCATGAATACGACATTTCGTAATGATGTGGAACGTGTCATTTTAATGAAAGATTTCTTTAAATACCATGATTCAATTTCTTTACAACAATTTTTACACCCTCTCTCATTGCTTTTTATTTCTCTCTCTCTCTTTCTCTCTCTCTCTCCCTCTCTCTCTCTCTCTCTCACACACACACACACACACACACACACACACACACACACACACACACACACACACATTCTTTTTTATTTTTATTTGTATGTTGTGCTCGACTATCGGCGAGGCACGAAAACGCCTGTGAATGACTTTCTTAGTTTTGAGTACACTTACGAAAGAAATATAAAAACAACAATGAGAGTTGCTGATTTATGATGCTCAGTTTGCAGTCAGTTCTGAGTATTATTAGTAACTACGCTCCAGTCCCTAAACCTAGTTACAGAAAGCGAATCAGACGCATTACGTATTCCAGGCCGTAGCAGCCGCGACTTGGAGACACCAGCTATGGTCACTTCCCAGACCGCTGTAGGATCACATCGGTTCGTCTTCTTCCTGCTGGTACTGTAACTAAGATTTGGCAACAAGGCAACGTATGTTTGGCAACTCTGTGATCGACGAGTTACTTCCTGGTGTGCACGGAATTAAGCCTCAAAGTTCACTTGATTTTTACCTGTCATTTCCATTGAATAATCTGATTTATTATCGCTTGAAGGGTAACAAAAGATTGAAAATTTACGGTTTTCAGCCCAGGAAAGTCGTTGCAAGTGGAAATCGCAACTAATCTCGACCTTTAAATAGCGGTTTACGAGTTCTAGTTACTATTGCCCTCGTAATAGGAAGTTGAAACCCATACCTCCTCGCCAGCTCTGTGGTAACGTGCTGACCTGTGAAACAGCGTCTTTTACGGTTCGCAGTTCCAGTCTCACTGACTGGTAACGTTTTTATCCCTTCTGTGAAAGAGCTACAAGCAGTCAGATCAAACATCAATAAGGAAATCGCAAGAAAATGCTTTCAGCTCATAGTGCAATGTTGAAAAACTTACAATGCTGCACAACAGGTAACGCCTCTTTCCACTGCTGACAAGCGAATTTTGGGTTTCTAGGAATACGTAACTATATTTATGAAATGCCACATTTGCATCCCTCTTGAGTATGACACAGCATACCAATTAAACACAGACCCAATCAAAATCTAAGTGAGTAGTATTTTACTAATTCGTGTCGATAGAGGCATGCTTGTGTACAGATACTTTCGTCGTAAGGTTATCATGGTTAGTTTTATTTCATTTCTTATAATACAGTGCACAATTTTCGTAAGGTTTCCTTTAGTGTTGTTAAAACAATAGTAAACATGAGAGAGACATTAATCATCAACGATATATGCGAATTCTCTGATGTTACCTATGACAGAACAAGTTTTCTACATGCATGTAATCAATAAACTGCATGTGCATTGTCAGACTGAGTTAAAGCTGTCAAACAAAGTTTGAAGAAGACTAAAATATCACTACCACACGACGGCTAATGTAGAAAATACTTTTCTGACATATTATGGCACGATGCGCTCTCCCTGCACATCTTCGAGATGCATCTGCTGCCTGCTGTCTAACTACTGTGACATTTTGCTCTATTCAGGTTTAATAGTCCTTTTTCCACATGCGACTACTTTGGGTTGAGAAGTGAAGGGAATTATGTTCAAAGTTCCATTAGATTGATAACTTCAGCAGAGAGCAGAATTGCGTTTTAAAAAATGTAGCACTGAATGTATTCGAACTCGCGACATCTTATCTATGCTACAAGCTGACACGTAGCTACAACAGCTCCAGAGCTCGGCAACTATTCCTCCAGAGCTTTTGGATTCCACAGCACTGTGAGATTATGCATATGGCCAGGTCTTGACTTCTGAGAGACACTCAGTTACAGCTTTTCTTTTGGACTGAACGACGTTTTCTAGTAACAGATAGCGCAATAGAATAAATAGGAAGTGTTCCTTTCCACTTGAGCTAAACTTCTGCATCCTACACTGTTGGCAGTTGTGTGTAGGTGGCAGTTACGTGATTTTATTTCTGTGATTACAAAATAGTCGAATGTATGCACTGGGTAGGCGAGGCAGCTAGTTCATGGTGATTCGGTCAACCAAGTAAATGAATTTACTGAACATGCTGCAAATTACTACAGGGAGCCTGTGTGTCAGAATTTTCATCCAGTGTGGCGCAACTGCGTTATGATAGAAAAATGACTCGCAGAGAAGAGGATTTCGTGGTCTGTTGGACGGATGGTAGGTTGTTATACCTATGGTCTGGGTTCGATTCCCACTTCTGTCAATGATTTTAGATAGGGAGAGACAGATTCCATTCTCTCCTGGCTACACCAAGTGAAGGAGATATAATGGCTGCGTGGTCTGGAAATTCACATTAAAGATGATATTCCTTCTTTACCAAGTAGACGGTAGGTTGAACCACAATAAAGTCTGGAGTGGCGACATGTAGAAACTCTTTCACCAGTAACCTTTCTTATACTAGTTATTTATTTCAAGTGACGACACTTATTCCATCTTTTATTTGAGCTTCTGTATGTCGATAAAATTGGTTCTGAACTGGGAATGCAACTCAGACCGCCCTTAACGCGGAATTTGGTCCCTTCGTGGCAATACAGCTCGGCTACAATTTGTTGTTTGTTCAAAACTGCAGATTCCTCAACACCTTCACATATTACGCGTGAATGGGATCGAATCCTGGCCCGGCACTAAAGATTTAATTATGTATTATCAAGCTCTAGCATGAGAACACCTATCTGTTGGTGGATAATAATTTCGATTTTTAATGTATTTTCATTCGCTGTCAACACTAACGATATCTGACGTTTTTAACTCCCAGTGAGACACAGAACTATTTGCGAGATGACTGTAAGTTCAAGATGATATTCTGAGCAGCTGGTGGAGAAAAATTCGGTAGCTGACGTCTCTTTGTGTGTAGTCAACAACGATATGTGTGGGGCTCTATTCCCAGTGAGCGCTGAACTCTTCGTCATATTATTTCAGTTCAAACATGCTCACATGTCACTGCTGGTGCAACAAACCCATATTTAACGTTCGTTTTCTCTAGAATATAACAGCGATAGGTGCCGGGTTGGAGTCCTGGGAAGGAAAAAAAATAATGTTTCGTCTCGTCATTTCAGTTAAAACATCTAGCTACTGCCGCGAAATTCCGATATGTCACATTTGACACTGCTTCGATAGCAATCCGATTAGGTTCCGGGTTCGAATCCGTCTCCAACACACAGCTTTACCTCACGGCATTTCAAGTAAGTTACTTGTGAAGAAGCAATATTTAACATCTCTCGTAGTTCGTTAACAGGGACAATAGATGCTGGGTAGGAATTCGCGTCTGTTAAAAATGTTTGCGTTATGCAATTTAAAGTTGATATTTGCTAACTGATACTGTGTAAAATCGAGGTATATCACTCTCTGTATGCCTACTCAGGAATGACTGTTAGTTTCCGTCAGTCACGAAATCTTTGCTTAGTCTGCATGAGCTGGGTTTGAATCCATATGCAGAACAAGACGGTTCGTCGTGTCATTTAATGTTCATACATATTCTCAACTAGCTGCTCGTGAATAACTTAAATTTTTAATGTCATTTTGTGTTAAATAGTTCAAATGGTTCATATGGCAAGCCGGCCGGAGTGGCCGTGCGGTTCTGGGCGCTACAGTCTGGAACCGCGCGACCGCTACGGTCGCTGGTTCGGGTCCTGTCTCGGACATGGTGTGTCTGAGGTCGTTAGGCTAGTTAGGTTTAAGTAGTTCTAAGTTCTAGCGGACTGATAACCTCAGAAGTTAAGTCCCATAGTGCTCAGAGCCATTAGAACCATTTCTGAAGTATAAGAGTATTTACGAACAGTACAAGCAGGATTGTATCGAACTGATCACTTAGTGCAACATGGAGTACCTGTGTAATTAGTCATTCCAGCTGCATATCTGAGGGTAAGATTTGTTAAGCATTTCATTGCAGAATTAATGTAATATCCGCACGATAATCTCTGCAGTCATACTTTATTAGGAGCCCGCGATTGGAGTACCATGTTCGTTAAATCGGATTACTCAAGCTGAGGCCAAATAAAGACAAGCGATGACGCCACAACACTATCTTTACTTAAGTAGGTACCGGCCGAAGTGGCCGTGCGGTTAAAGGCGCTGCAGTCTGGAACCGCAAGACCGCTACGGTCGCAGGTTCGAATCCTGCCTCGGGCATGGATGTTTGTGATGTCCTTAGGTTAGTTAGGTTTAACTAGTTCTAAGTTCTAGGGGACTAATGACCTCAGCAGTTGAGTCCCATAGTGCTCAGAGCCATTTGAACCATTTTGAACTTAAGTAGGTAGTCAGCGCTAAAGAATGTGCGCCACCATTAACGTTACTGTAAGCAGTTTGACAACGTAACACCACCACAACTACTGACAACCTGAACCATTATCATCACGCAGTTGTGACAAATGGTTCAAATGGCTCTGAGCACTATGGGACTCAACATCTGTAGTCATAAGTCCCCTAGAACTTAGAACTACTTAAACCTAACTAACCTAAGGACATCACACACATCCATGCCCGAGGCAGGATTCGAACCTGCGACCGTAGCAGTCGCGCGGTTCCTGACTGAGCGCCTAGAACGCAGTTGTGACTCTCAGTGATTACAGGTTACTGATGTTTGTCAAGAATAGCGGAAAGCGCCTCTGAAGTTCCATTTGCATTACGACTAGCACGTGGCCGGCCGCGGTGGTCTAGCGGTTCTAGGCGCTCAGTCCGGAACCGCGCGACTGCTACGGTCGCAGGTTAGAATCCTGACTCGGGCATGGATGTGTGTGATGTCCTTAGGTTACTTAGGTTTAAGTAGTTCTAAGTTCTAGGGGACTGATGACCACAGATGTTAAGTCCAATAGTGCTCAGAACCATTTGAACCATTTGACTAGGACGGAGAGAATGCTAAATAACAGTAATAGGTCACCCAGCGAAGAGTAGAGTCCACGTATTGTCTGAAGTTCTTACAGTTTGATATAATGCAGTTCCCGATAGTTTCACACTAACGGGTTCTTTTGGCTATCGAAATACTCATATGGGAATCATAAAAGTGGAATTGCTAGATCACCCAACTACCTTAATAACACCTCATTCTGGATTGAATACGACTCGGAAAGCGACGTTAATTTGACGTTTTCATCCATCTCCTGACGTCTCACTGAATGAAGTCTGAAGTGCACGCACAGTTGTGTTGCCTGCCGCAAGGATTCTGTGAAGTGTTGTGGCAGCTGGCAGTCATTGCCGAATACACACATGTGCAAATAACCTCACTGCTCTAGCGGAACTCGTCTTTGTTGCATTTTTTCCATACGGTAATTAGCACAATAACATAAGGCTTGTTCTGCTGAAGAACTTGATGCCCACAAGTCCTTAAATAATAATCTCCTAGCGGGAGGAATAAATACATGAAAGGAAACAGACTGTTGGACGAAAGAATGGACAGCTCCCTGCTTTTGGTCGTTCCCGATAGCGCCTACGATAAGAATCTGGTGTCATATTATGCTTCAGAACTCTAAACTGTTTATTTTTTTTACTTCATACTAAAACAAAAGTTGTGATATGAGACGAGGAAATGACTTATATGCTTCTCAGGAACTTTAGTTTTTCGTGTTTATTTTCTCACTTCATATTAAAACAAGGGCGTTAATATGAGAAGAGGAAATGAAATATACGCTTCCAAGACATAATATTTCCTTGTGTGCTATTACTGCAAACATGAAAGCCCTGCAGTTAATTTTTGTATGTTGGATAAGTTTTGATATCACCTCACATTCCTTTGTGACAAGGTTCCTATTGTCTTGGGATTCAAATAGAGTGGACGTTTCATCACTGGTTAATATTCTGATGACTAATGACATGATACCCGTTGCAATTGCTCCATGGCACCTGTGAGTAGAGTCTCACGTTGGTTACTATAAGAACACGCAGGCAGTGATATCCGCTCACTGGAGTCAGAGCCAAGGTGATTTCTTTCTGTTTAGGGCGAAGCGTCTGCTGCAGTGTCCACGCTCAGCCAACATAAACAAATCGCGGCGGCATTGGGCACTGCTAATCGCTGCACTTGTCGCGAGCCTCGACAACAAGAGCGCACTGTCTCTGCTAACGATACTATGGAGTTAATAGATCTTACTTAACGGAATACGCAGGACATGGGATGGGTAAAAATTCAGTTTGTAGCTTCCCATCGCATTAAAATACTTTACAGTTATATTTGATGCAATATTTATTGTTGGTTGTCTCTCTAATGTTAATAGTATTGATTCACATCGTACGTTAACACGAAAACACACACACACACACACACACACACACACACACACAAACAGTCATTGATTCCTGTGAGGGTGACAACTACTGTGTGTTGAACAACACATGCACCAGTCAGTTCCTCAGTTGGCGTCGAGTGGATGAGATTTTTCAATTACCTTGCACTGCAAGAATTGTAAGGAGGGGACTGAAAATAATGGACTTGATGTATGCTAAAGGGCTGCGACAAAGCAAAGCTTGACCGATTATCAGATAACTGTCCACATGGGCTTTGTGGACGAGTATACTTTTAGTAACCAACCCACCCACGATCATTACGTAAGATTTCTCGAGGGCGTAGGGAAATTGATTTCATTAAGTCGTCGACAGTGTAGCGTGATGGTTTACTTCCCACCATACGTTTTCTATATTCGTCCAAAGGTCGCTTGCATTTGTAGGGACACATGGCAATGACCCTGTTACCTCTGCCCACATATTCTCTATCTGGTTGATGTTCGGTGATCGTGGAACAAACGGCTACAGCTTCATCCTCTCTTGGCCCTGAAACCAATCTCGCACTGCTCTACTATGATGGATGGGTCTCTGCTCCTGTAAATACATTGTTATGTCGTTAGTTCATATATTTATATTTAAATAACGTATTTGTAATAAGCACAGTGTTTAAGAATTCATTCCCTGTCATAGATAAGTGATCTGGATTCAACAGTCCGATTAAGAATGTGGTTCACCCAGTCTATCATATGATGAGCGTCGTAGTCGGATAGCCACATTAAGACTGACTGGCTGAATCCGATTAGGACGATCTTGTATCGAAATGAAATTACAGAAATCAGATAATTTGAACGTCTGTATTGCAACAATGCTGCGCACATAAATTCCTATGATGGGGTAACAAATAGCAACTGTCTAAGAAAAAGTGAGAAATATGTCTACAAGCAGCAATGTAACGTAATTATAAACCATGTTTATGTGATGGAAATACTGAATCGAACAACACACATCTATTTCAGTGGAGGGAAGATACACCATATCGGATTTGCTGATGACATAATAATGACAATAATAATAAAAATCCCGTGTGGCCGATAGAGGAAACCCTCCCCCATATGTATGGTACCGTGGAAATCAAATACTTGTGGTGAACCAAATACTAACACAATCCTGAACGGCTACTCAATCCGTTGAACCCAAAATCCAGACACATCTGAGTGAAAATCACCGCTACTCTGGTCACCGTCTGTTAGCTCAATGAGCTTGGCTGAAAATATTTGCTTCCAAAGGCTTCAACACCCTCTGGTCCTGTCCGGTCCTGGTATCACCCAGGCCAAACCAATGAAACACAAGAAAACATGAACTATGCAAGCAAAGGTAACTTTACCCCAGGTGGTACACAACCTGGCCACCGATAGGCGGCAGTTGGATTTTCGCACTCTGGGGAGTCCAGGTTAGCACGGCAGAGAATATCGAAGATCTCTGGTAAATTTCCCTACAAGCAGAAAACATTCATTTGAAAACTAAACATCGATACATTGATCCAAACAAGAAACCTAAATAATCTCACAAAAGAAATCGTCCGCCAAAAAATTCTCATCCTTGCTCTTCAAGAACCACGATTAATTGACAATTAAAACTTGCATTACGGAAACCATGGCATCTTCAAAATACAACAAAAGGTAGCGAAACTCGCACCAATCCTCGGCATTGCATTTCTCGAACACAGATCTATCAACAACTCTGTCGAAGAAATCACACCCATCAATAATCGAGTTATGACTATGCTCATTCAGAGCCCCTATAAAAAATATACACTCATAAATGCACATGCCCCCAACAACATCGAAAATAAGGAAAACACCGAAAATGTCGAAAAATTGTGGAACACACTCGAAAATACTATGAGCAAAATTTACCAAGATGACGTGAAAATACTAATGGGAGGCTTCAACACTCTATTTGGGACAGAAAAAACCTGTAGAAAAATCATTGGTACAAATTCAACACACCGAAACGCTTAGACCAACAGCACACGTCTGACTGACATTTGCCAACAATTCAACCACAAAAGAATGTCTTCCCACTTAGGAAGTAGCCTGTTCCCAAGAAACATGTTTGGCTACCAGGTGCAAGCTGCTTTCGTTCGCCTTTCGAGACTCGCTGAAAGCCAGATTTTTAATTCTTTTGTAGCAGAGCTACAAGCAGGCAGATACAAAAGCAATAAGGGAATCCTAAGACAACGCGCCTTGCTACTTTCAGTAACCCTTAGTGTCAGAGCGAAAACCTTACGGTACTGCCAAATTCATAATGACGACATATTTTTTGTTGTTGTGAATACATAATTATATCTATGAAATGCCACTTTTCATAATAATAGCGGATGATACAGGAAATGAAGTAAATACGGATCTTTTCGAAGTCAAAAGTCGGTAATGTCCTACTAATTCGTGTTAAAATACGCTCAATCGTCTCACAGATACTTAATGCTTTATTAAGATAGTCTGCCGTCGTGATGTTTCTGTAGTAAGCTGAATTTATTTTGTATTAGTACAGTGAATATTTTAATTGGATTTTCCGATAGTTTACTAAACGCAACAGTAATCATCAATGAGAAATTAATCAGCAAAAGAATTTTCTTTCACGATATCTAAAACGATCTGACAATGCTAAAGTTGTTTACAAATTCTACGCCAGTAGAAACCTACTGGTTTCAACAATATAATTATACCAGAGTAGTTTTAAGAGTATTTTCGTCTAGAAATGAATTGCGTCGACGGTTGATCGATCAAGAGCGGGAAAGGTAAAGCTTAACGAATATATGACGAGAGGGACAAGTGCTTGAGAGAGGACTTCTCTATCAATACAAGTGCCTGAGAGACGACTTTAATTTCAATCTCCTGGATAGTTTTGTTTCTCAAATCAAGAAGTGCGTTATCATGCAGTAGAACATGTGATGTAGTTGTGTTACTCGATTTTCTTACGCTGAGACCGAAAGGTGTCTCAGTTGTTGGCAACAAATTCCAGCTGTGTTTTGGTAGAATTCGTAGCCCAAAACTCACTTTTGGAGCAATCAGATGTAAAATATTATGTTCACACTACTCTTTGCTCGAGTTTATGTCTTTTGGAGGGGCTCAGCCTTTCATTTCTTCTTAGGAAGTTAATGATAAAGGCATCATAACACGTCATACTGCATACGAATGCTCAATGAGCGACCTGATGATGTTCAATAATAGTCACTCCGTTGATTTTTGCTGTTTCGAATTAGAGCATGTAGTACTCGTACACCAGACTTCTGAACTTTGCCTGTTGAATGCAAATGTCGCATGATGGTAAAATGGTAATCTATCACATATATCAGTAGTCGAGACTTGCTTAATGTGGAAAATCATTGATGCCAGAACGATCTTTGTTGAAACAAGAATATCTTTTTCTGGCGTATTTTTCCCAAAAGCACTCGCTCCACACACAATTCAAATCTTTCTAGCTGCCTCCTCTGCATTCACCCCTCTGTTATACCAAAAGTAAACGTTGCGTTGCAGATGTTACACCTATTTCCACTTGCGACTCAATTTTACAATGCTTAACTGTAGTTCATGATTCTCAAGTATGCAAAATCCAATGCTTAACTGCAAGATGATAACTAGAACTTCAAATTCGAAAATGACAGTTGATACATACACTGACAGCGTCGCGCCGCGTTCACCTGAGCGGTGCCGGATTTCAGGCGGCGGGTGGCGCCTGGCCGGTGGCCGGTAGCCGCTGCAGCGCGAGGAAACGCTCGAGCGTAAGCTGTTATGATCGCGACGCAGCCACGAGCTGTCCTGCGGACTTGTTTCTGGAATACTTGTTATTGCTGGTGGGTAGAATGTTAAGCGAATTATCTTTGATGTTCAGTCAGACTCATAACTTTAGACCGACTGTGGAAAAAAAAAAACAGTTGGACGCGAACAGGCGACTGTAAGCTTAGAACGCACGACGCTTCCCACTAGACCACGGGCTCACATAGTCCGACAACGTCTCGGAAGTAGACACTACTTCCTCCTAACACTTCCGCATCTTACAGTGTTGCCAGATTGTGCATATGGCCGGACTTAGAGTTGTCAGGGGCGGTCAGTTTTATTGGCCACCTTAAGTGAATGACTCGGACTTAGTCTCTGTGGCGGCCGGCCGGCGGTCAGTTTTATTGTCTAAGACTGTACATACACTTGCACAATACTACCAGTACATTACGTCCGTATAGCCATTCCCATTATGCATACGCTTGCAAGAACCCCTACGACAACAGATTTAAACAGAACAGAGCTTTAAACGAACACTGCTGAAGTATTTTCTTAGCAGCAAAGTTTCTGCGTTAATCGAACTCAAAATGGTTTCAAAGTTGCGAAAGCGTATTACAGAAAAATAGATGAAAAATCGAGTAAGCTCCCTTTATTTATCCAAACTTTTGAAGCGAAAGTTAATGAGCAGATCTGAGATCCAGTCATTTGTACATGCTGTTTTTAAATAACATGTTTAGCACGAAGTAAAAACTAAGTAAATACATTTAATAGTTGTGTACATTGATTTCCAAAAGTGTCTTCTGCAGCAAGCTAGGATTTTGTAGCAATGTTCGGCCTCATGAAATCCACCGTTATACGTGCATCCTCAGCTGATGTGTCGTTAACTAAGAAACGCAGTTTTTTAGAAAAGGTTTTTGTAAAAAATGGGAAACATTTTATCGTATAACATTACACATCCGATCAGCCCCCAAACAATTGGGAAGCAACAATGTCGCATAGTTCAGTTGAAAGTCGAAAATATAATCCTTTAGCGTCTTTTATCAACAATAATTTGGAATTAACCACCAGTAGGTGAATATCGAACAGCACACATGAGGTGGTAAGACCTAGTATAAAAATAATTGCAGTCATTAAAATTGATTGGAAGTACCAGTCATTAGCACTGGCATAACAAATAGTCGCCGCGTTCACATTTTCTTAATGGTGAGTGATTCTTAAATGCGTCGTTACTTTTAGAATGCTGCTGTTATTTACTTTCCCGACCTCACATACCGCGAACACTGTTAAGACTTTTTACACGCTTCAGCCATAAATTTTTATGACTGTAATTTCTTTTTTCCCCCCATGAACCATGGACCTTGCCGTTGGTGGGGAGGCTTGCGTGCCTCAGCGATACAGATAGCCGTACCGTAGGTACAACCACAACCGAGGGGTATCTGTTGAGAGGCCAGACAAACGTGTGGTTCCTGAAGAGGGGCATCAGCCTTTTCAGTAGTTGCAAGGGCAACAGTCTGGATGATTGACTGATCTGGCCTTGTAACAATAACCAAAACGGCCTTGCTGTGCTGGTACTGCGAACGGCTGAAAGCAAGGCGAAACTACGGCCGTAATTTTTCCCGAGGGCATGCAGCTTTACTGTATGATTAAATGATGATGGCGTCCTCTTGGGTAAAATATTCCGGAGGTAAAATAGTCCCCCATTCGGATCTCCGGGCGGGGACTACTCAAGAGGATGTCGTTACCAGGAGAAAGAAAACTGGCGTTCTACGGATCGGAGCGTGGAATGTCAGATCCCTTAATCGGGCAGGTAGGTTAGAAAATTTGAAAAGGGATAGTTTAAAGTTAGATATAGTGTGAATTAGTGAAGTTCGGTGGCAGGAGGAACAAGACTTCTGGTCAGGTGACCACAGGGTTATAAACACAAAGTCAAATAGGGGTAATGCAGGAGTAGGTTTAATAATGAATAGGAAAATAGGAACGCGGGTAAGCTACTACAAACAGCTTAGTGAACGCATTATTGTGGCCAAGATAGATACGAAGCCCACACCTACTACAGTAGTACAAGTTTATATGCCAACTATCTCTGCAGATGACGAAGAAATTGAAGAAATATATGATGAAATAAAAGAAATTATTCAGATAGAGAAGGGAGACGAAAATTTAATAGTCATGGGTGACTGGAATTCGAGTGTAGGAAAAGGGAGAGAAGGAAACGTAGTAGGTGAATATGGATTGGGGCTAAGAAATGAAAGAGGAAGCTGCCTGGTAGAATTTTGCACAGAGCACAACTTAATCATAGCTAACACTTGGTTTAAGAATCATGATAGAAGGTTGTACACATGGAAGAACCCTGGAGATACTAAAAGGTATCAGGTAGATTATATAATGGTAAGACAGAGATTTAGGAACCAGGTTTTAAATTGTAAGACATTTCCAGGGGCAGATGTGGTTATGACTTGTAGATTAAATCTGAAGAAACTGCAAAAAGGTGGGAATTTACGGAGATGGGACCTGGATAAACTGAAAGAACCAAAGGTTGTACAGAGTTTCAGGGAGAGCATAAGGGAACAATTGACAGGAGTGGGGGAAAGAAATACAGTAGAAGAAGAATGGGTAGCTTTGAGGGATGAAGTAGTGAAGGCAGCAGACGATCAAGTAGGTAAAAAGACGCGGGCTAGTAGAAATCCTTGGGTAACAGAAGAAATATTGAATTTAATTGATGAAAGCAGAAAATATAAAAATGCAGTAAATGAAGCAGGCAAAAAGGAATACAAACGTCTCAAAAATGAGATCGACAGGAAGTGCAAAATGGCGAAGCAGGGATGGCTAGAGGACAAATGTAAGGATGTAGAGGCTTGTCTCACTAGGGGTAAGATAGATACTGCCTACAGGAAAATTAAAGAGACCTTTGGAGAGAAGAGAACCACTTGTATGAATATCAAGAGCTCAGATGGCAACCCAGTTCTAAGCAAAGAAGGGAAGGCAGAAAGGTGGAAGGAGTATATAGAGGGTCTATACAAGGGCGATGTACTTGAGGACAATATTATGGAAATGGAAGAGGATGTAGATGAAGATGAAATGGGAGATACGATACTGTGTGAAGAGTTTGACAGAGCACTGAAAGACCTGAGTCGAAACAAGGCCCCCGGAGTAGACAACATTCCATTGGAACTACTGACGGCCTTGGGAGAGCCAGTCCTGACAAAACTCTACCATCTGGTGAGCAAGATGTATGAAACAGGCGAAATACCCTCAGACTTTGTAAGTAGGCTGTTTAGGTAAAAATATTGTGTGTCAGTATAAGGACAGTCTTGTATAATTTTTCAAAGGGGACGTTTCAACTTCAAGAAGAATATAATAATTCCAATCCCAAAGAAAGCAGGTGTTGACAGATGTGAGAATTACCGAACAATCAGTTTAATAAGCTACAGCTGCAAAATACTAACACGAATTCTTTACAGACGAATGGAAAAACTAGTAGAAGCCAACCTCGGGGAAGATCAGTTTGGATTCCGTAGAAATACTGGAATGCGTGAGGCAATACTGACCTTACTCCTTACCTTAGAAGAAAGATTAAGGAAAGGCAAACCTACGTTTCTAGCATTTGTAGACTTGGAGAAAGCTTTTGACAATGTGGACTGGAATACTCTCTTTCAAATTCTAAAGGTGGCAGGGGTAAAATACAGGGAGCGAAAGGCTATTTACAATTTGTACAGAAACCAGATGGCAGTTATAAGAGTCGAGGGGCATGAAAGGGAAGCAGTGGTTGGGAAAGGAGTGAGACAGGGTTGTAGCCTCTCCCCGATGTTATTCAATCTGTATATTGAGCAAGCAGTAAAGGAATCAAAAGAAAAATTCGGAGTAGGTATTAAAATCCATGGAAAATAAATAAAAACTTTGAGGTTCGCCGATGACATTGTAATTCTGTCAGAGACAGCAAAGGACTTGGAAGAGCAGTTGAACGGAATGGATGGTGTCTTGAAGGGAGGATATAAGATGAACATCAACAAAAGCAAAACGAGGATAATGGAATGTAGTCGAATTAAATCGGGTGATGTTGAGGGTATTAGATTAGGAAATGAGACACTTAAAGTAGTAAAGGAGTTTTGCTATTTGGGGAGGAAAATAACTGATGATGGTCGAAGTAGAGAGGATATAAAATGTAGACTGGCAATGGCAAGGAAAGCGTTTCTGAACAAGAGAAATTTGTTAACATCGAGTATAGATTTAAGTGTCAGGAAGTCATTTCTGAAAGTATTTGTATGGAGTGTAGCCATGTATGGAAGTGAAACATGGACGGTAAATAGTTTGGACAAGAAGAGAATAGAAGCTTTCGAAATGTGGTGCTACAGAAGAATGCTGAAGATTAGATGGGTAGATCACATAACTAATGAGGAGGTACTGAATAGGATTGGGGAGAAGAGGAGTTTGTGGCACAACTTGACCAGAAGAAGGGATCGGTTGCTAGGACATGTTCTGAGGCATCAAGGGATCACCAATTTAGTATTGGAGGGCAGCGTGGAGGGTAAAAATCGTAGGGGGAGACCAAGAGATGAATACACTAAGCAGATTCAGAAGGATGTACGTTGCAGTAGGTACTGGGAGATGAAGAAGCTTGCACAGGATAGAGTAGCATGGAGAGCTGCATCAAACCAGTCTCAGGACTGAAGACCACAACAACAACAACAATTGCTTTTAATACTAAGTCTTACCACCTGATATGTGTAGTTTGAAATTCACTTGCTGGTGCTTAATGCCAATATTACTATTGACATCAGCCTGTAATGGATTGACGTTCACGATTTGTAACTGAACTATGGGACATGCAGGTTTCCGGTTGTCTGATGGCTGATCATACGAGTAATGGTTAAAAAATCACAGTTTTTCGGTTAATGCACGTTTGACAAATACTTTTAAGAAGGTTTATAATGTTTCCCCTATTTTTACAAAATCATATTCACAAAAATGACATTTTAAATGGCAGTGAATCGCCGGAGGATGCACCTGCAATGGAGTGACAAACCTAGTGTTCCCAATAATGGACTACAAAACCGCTAAAGTGACTTGAAGAGTGTTCGTTCACTGTGAATACCATCAATTATAATGCCCTTTTTAGTACAAAAATTGTACGAATGATTTTAATTAGAAACAATTTTCAGAATTACCGAAACCAGTGTTGAGTCAAATGCTTGTGGCTCGCAGCGGGAAGTAAACAATACCATATTAAGATGATACATGACCAGGTAAAGAACAAGTTGTCCTTCTCCTGAATTGACTGAAGTCGTAGCAAAATTGACACGCACAATTCGTAAGCAGAAAAGGCTGAGCTACATCTCTTCCAAATTCGCCGACAAAGTGGGCGCAGAAGGAGCGCAACACACTGACCGCAGGCACAGCGACTGCGCTGCTACACGACTTCGCAGCGACACGGTTCCTTCTGCCTAAGGGCCACTCTGCCTCGCCTCCAAGCACAGAGACAGAAAAACCTGGAGCGGGCGAATGAACCAATCGAACAGACTAATTTTTGTGTTGTACCAGGCATTTCCTCCAGTCAGAAGATAGCAGAGACGAGGCCTGTTTACGCATTCTCAAAATTTTCCTTCAGTTCAACGTCTACAGTTAGGAAAAACGAGTTCCTGGCGCGTCGCTAATCGCATAAAAGCGTATTGAAAAAGCCTGCACAGATAACACCTCGGTACCCTGTTTGAAATTTCAACTGCTGTTTCCAGGTGGCTACTGCAAAGCTAAACCAAGGAAGTCCATCTGATTTTACCCATCTGCATGCATTTGTAATTACGCGCTATTCATTCAGTCCAGCTATCATCCAGCTTTTCAGGACAGGTGGCTGCAGATACAGGGTGTTCTAAGTGACAAATGTAATAAGAAAGTAAAAAACACACACACACACATTCAGCTTCGGTTCTCAACGTGATCATTTCCATTGGCATGGAGATATGAGAAACGGTAGGCGGAGAGGAGATACTCTGCAGAGCCTGAGAAATCCACAAATTCATAAAAACCCAAAATTGTATGAAATGAGGATGGACTGCCCCCTTTCAAACTCCTTGAAACAGTAAATACACTTTATGGGTATATCCTCTTCGTTTGTTATGTGCCTTGTCGCTAGGTATTTCAGTAATTAATAAGCCAGAGCAAAACCGCGCTGAAGTTAGAAATATATGCAGCATCCAGCAATGTAAAATAGAAAAAAAGAAATTAGATATAGTGAATTATATCTTTGCAAAATGAATATTTACTATCGAAAGGTCATATGGCTGTATAAACTGAACGAATAAAGTAAAATTAAGACTTAAATTAAATTTAAAAAATGGAGTGTCTCGACGGATTAAGCAGAGAGATTAAGCAAAAGACTGAGACGTACATAGAAGGAGACAGACAGAGAGAGAGAGAGAGAGAGAGAGAGAGAGAGAGAGAGAGTGAGAGAAGAGAGAACGGGACGGAAGGAGAAGTACTTGCTATTGCTTTCGACTTCCTTTGACGAGAAGACTGTATCGCTGAACCCTTTGTAATATTTAACCGACTTCCTCGGCATCTAATCATCGAATGCAAAGTAGAGGAGATGACAATTTGGGCGGTATTGCCTCGCTTTGCAATTCAAATAGACGGCACGGCGGGCTAATCTGAAAGAGATTGGTAGCCTAAAAATGCGAAGAGTTAACAGTTCTCGTAATGTAAAACTTTAAGATTGCGTTTCACGTGCTTATCTCCTGCCGAACTGCCCTGCAGTGTCGTTAATTTTGTCGCTAGAAAAGCCATGATTGAACGAAAGGCAACAGCAGCAGAATACACGTTTTAAAAGCTACAGAGTACACATTGCAGTTAATTTAATTCTATAGTAATTTGTAGGTACGTATATCAGATATATCTCCTCTTCTGTTTCTATTTGTTCATAAAAAATGTCGCTTGTCTAATGACTTCATCAGTAACCATTTGAGCTCTTTGGTAGCAGTATTATCCTCTCCTTTTCCGTTTGTAGCTTGTATTTAATCATTATAGGTGAAACGTTTGTATCATTTACTATGATGTACATTAGTACCTACATTCCTTACAACAAAATTGCATCTGTTGTAATTCACTAATCGAACTTGATTCAGTGTAGCTACATGGCTCATTGAGCGACGACTGTATTACACTGTTTCCACATATTTTAACATGAAAGCTACTGCATCATAGTCTGTCCAATTTATAGAGGATATTTCTATTGATAGCTAGAATTCATTTTGAGTGTAGATTAGTTTAGCTGTAAGACCTTCAATAATTCCCTATGGAGTTCCTATTCAGAACCATTTCACGAAATTATAGTAATTACTAGAGTAAATATACCATAGAACAAGTTCGTGATCTGTTACCAAGTTGAAAGAGACCCGAAATGTAGTTGGGAAAGCTTTAACAAAAAAAAAAAAAAAAAATGGTTCACTTGGCTCTGAGCACTATGGGACTTAACATCTGTGGTCATCAGTACCCTAGAACTTAGAACTACTTAAACCTAACTAACCTAAGGACATCACACACATCCATGCCCGAGGCAGGATTCGAACCTGCGACCGTAGCAGTCGCGCGGTTCCGGACTGAGCGCCTAGAACCGCTAGACCACCGCGGCCGGCTAAAGCTTTAACACTCTTTCTCTGTCTCTCTCTCTGTTTTTCTCACACAAATTGGCACACTCTCTGCGAGTATATGAATTTTGGTGTAGGCATATTTACAATCTAAACAGTTAGGCGTAGGTTCTTAACAAGGAAAATGCGGGAGACAGATGAAATTTTCGTCCGAAAGATTGTGAGTGACAGGAACGAATAACTGAAAATCGGTTGGAACAGAGTTGGGCTTTGAGGCCCGGTAGCAAAGCGATCTCTGTCATGTCTTTTTGACTGTAAGAGGACGCACGTCAAAGCAGCACCACGCATTTTGCGATGGGTGCTCGCGCGTTTCATGGACTTATCATCACCACTGCGACCGATAGTTTAGTTTGTGCGAGTGACGCTGGTTCGTAACGGCGGATTAAGTCCTTCGTCATCGCAGTGACTGAGACGCTGTGATAACAAGATCTTTCCTTTCTCTTTTGATTTCCAAGCGTTTCTGAGTGTAGTAGTCTTTGTAGAAGATTCGTCGTGGCTTCTATTAGGAGCAGAACTTCCAGGTGAAACAGAGAAACATGAAAAATGAAACACACTATTGGCCATTAAAATTTCTACACCAAGAAGAAATGCAGATGGTAAACGGGTATTCATTGGAGAAATATATTATATTAGAACTGACATGTGATTACATTTTCACGCAATTTGGGTGCATAGATACTGAGAAATCAGTACCCAGAACAACCACCTCTGGTCGTAATAACGGCCTTGACACGCCTGGGCATTTAGTCAAACAGAGCTTGGATGGCGTGTACAGTTACAGCTGCCCATGCAGCTTCAACACGATGACACACTTCATCAAGAGATGTGACTGACGTATTATGACGAGCCAGTTGCTCGGCCACCATTGACCAGACATTTTCTGTTGTTGAGATATCTGGAGAATGTGCTGGCCAGGGCAGCAGTGCAACATTTTCTGTATCCAGAAATGCCAGTACAGGACCTGCAACATGCGGTCGTGCATTATCCTGCCGAAATGTAGGGTTTCGCAGGGATCGAATGAAGGGTAGAGCAACGGGTCGTGCCGACCGAAGTGGCCGTGCGTTTAAAGGCGCTGCAGTCTGGAACCGCAAGACCGCTACGGTCGCAGGTTCGAATCCTGCCTCGGGCATGGATGTTTGTGATGTCCTTAGGTTAGTTAGGTTTAACTAGTTCTAAGTTCTAGGGGACTAATAACCTCAGCAGTTGAGTCCCATAGTGCTCAGAGCCATTTGAACCATTTTTTTAGCAACGGGTCGTAACACATCTGAAATGTAATGTCCACTGTTCAAAGTGCCGTCAATGCGAGCAAGAGGTGACCGAGACGTGTACCCAATGGCACCCCATACCATCACGCCGGGTGATACGCCAGTATGGCTATGACGAATACACGCTTCCAATGTGCGTTCACCGCAATGTCGCCAAACACCAATGCGACCATCATGATGCTGTAAACAGAACCTGGATTCATCCAACAAAATTACGTTTTGCCATTCGTGCGCCCAGGTTCGTCGTTGAGTACACTATCGCAGGCGCTCCTGTGTGTGATACAGCATCAAGGGTAACCGCAGCCATGGTCTCCGAGCTGATAGTCCATGCTGCTGCAAACGTCCTCAAACTGTTCTTTCAGATGGTTGTTGTCTTGCAAACGTCCCCATCTGTTGACTCAGGGATCGAGACGTGGCTGCATGATTCATTACAGCCATGCGGATAAGATGCCTGTCATCTCGACTGGTAGTGATGCGAGGCCAATGGGATCCAGCACGGCGATCCGTATTACGCTCCTAAACCCACCGATTCCATATTCTGCTAACAGTCATTGGATGTTGACCAACGCGAGGAGCAATGTCGCGATACGATAAACCGCAATCGCGATAGGCTACAATCCGACCTTTATCAAAGTCGAAAACGTGATGGTACCTCCTTATACTTCTCCTCCTTACACGAGGCATCACAACACCGTCTCACCAGGTAGCGCCGGTCAACTGCTGTTTGTGTATGAGAAATCGGTTGGAAACTTTTCTCATGTCAGCACGTTGTAGGTGTCGCCACCAGCGCCAATCTTGTGTGAATGCTCTGAGAAGCTAATCATTCGCATATCACAGCATCTTCTTCATGTCGGTTAAATTTCGCGTCTGTGGCGCGTCATCTTCGTGGTGTAGCAATTTTAATGGCCAATAGTGTAAATTCAAATAGCCACGGTAAACCACAAACAAAAAATTACAACCCATAAATAACCCCATAGTGACCAGAATACCAACATACAAAACCAAAACGCTGCGAACTTATACACCAACGTAATTTATTCATTTATTTACATGTCATGTTCCGTAGGACCAAATTGAGAAGCAAATCATCATCTTCATGGGACGCGGCAGCAAATGAAGTTAAAACATAAAAGTAATAACAGATAAAAATAAAGGTTTACGAACTCGAAAAAAGTCAGTCCATAAGTTAAAGTAAACGCAATCAACAATACAACAAGAATCTGCTTAATTTTTCAAGGATCTCCTTGACAGAATAGAAGGAGTGACCCATGAGGGAACTAATCGGTTTCGATTTGAAAGCGCGTGGATTACTGCTAAGATTTTTGAATTCGAGTGGTATCTTATTGAAAATAGATGCAGCGGTATATTTCACGCCTTTCTGCACAAGACTTAATGAAGTCTGATCCTAATGCAGGTTTGATGTCTGACAATTATTAACCGAGTGAAAGCTGCTCATTCTTGGGAATAAGCTAATATTGTTAACAAGAAATGACAGTACGGAACATATAGATTGAGAGGCCAATGTCAAAATACCCAGACTCGTGAAAAGGGGTTGACAAGAGGTTACTGATCTTACACAACTTATTGCCCGAACCGCCCGTTTCTGAGCCAAAAATATCCTTTCAGATTATCAAGAGTTACCCCAAAATATAATACCATACGACATAAGCGAATGAAAATGAGCAAAGTAAACCAATTTTCATGTCGAACGATCACTCACTTCAGATAACGGTTGAATAGTGAAAATGGCAGCATTAAGTCTTTGAACAAGGTCCTTAAAGTGCGCTTTCCACGACAGCTTACTATCTATCTGAACACATAGAAATTAGAACTGTTCATTTCCACTAATAATATGCCAATTGAGAGAAATTAAAACGTCCGGTTTTGTTGAATTGTGTGTTGAAAACTGTAAAAACTGAGTCCTACGGTGATTTAGCGTTAGTTTATTTTCTACAAGCCATGAACATATTTCATGAACTGAACTATTTTAAACCGGGCCAATGTTGCACACAATATTCTTTACTACCAAGCTAATGTCATCGGCAAACAGAGATATTTGGGAGTTACTAGATACTTGAGGGCATAACTACATCTACACATCTACGAGATTACTCTGCTATTCAGAATAAAGTGTCTGGCAGAGATTTCAATGAACCACCTTCAAGCGATCTCTCTACCGTTCCACTCTCGAACGGCGCTCGAGAAAAAATGAGCTCTTACATTTTTCTGTCCGACCCTTGATTTCTCTTATTTCACAGTGATGATCATTTTTCCCTATGTAGGTGGGTGTCAAAAGAATGTTTTCGCAACCGGAGGGGACAACTGGTGATTGAAATTTCATGAGAAGATCCCGTCGCAACAAAAAACTCCTTTGTTTTAATGACAGCCACTGGAATTAACATATCATGTCTGTGGCACTATCTCCCCTATTTCGCGATAATACAAAACGAGCTGTCCTTCTTCGTACTTTTTTGGTATCATCCGTCAGTCCCATCTGTTGCGGATCCCACACCGCACAGCTATACTTCAGAATAGTGCGGAAAAGCTTGATGTAAACAATCTCTTCTAAGTGTTCTGACAATTAATCGCTATCTCTGGTTGGCTCTAGCCACAACATTGTCCATGTGATCGTTCCAATTTAGGGTATTTGTAATAGTAACCCATAAGTATTTAGTTGAATTTACAGCTTTCAGATTTGTGTGACTTTTCGCGTAATCGAAATTTAGCGGATTTCATTTAGTACACATGTGAATAACTCCACAGTTTTCTTTATTTAGGGTCAATTGCGACTTTTCGCACCATACAGATACCATATCTAAATCAGTTTGCAATTCTTTTCAGTCATCTGATGAATTTACAAGACGGTAAATAGAAGCATCATCTGCAAATAATTTAAGACGGCTACTGAGATTGTTTCCTATGTAGTTAATATAGATCAGGGACAATAGAGGGCCGACAACACTTCCTTGGGGAACGCCGGATGGTATTTCTGTTTTACTCGATGACTCTCCGTCTGTTACTACGAAGTGTGACCTTTCTGACAGGAAATCACGAATCCATTCGCACAACTGAGGCGATATTCCACAGGCACGCAGTTTGGTTAGAAAACGCTTGTGAGGAACTGTGTCATAAGCCTTCCGGAAAGCTAAAAATATAAAGTCAATTTGACGACCCCTGTCGATAGAACTCATTAATTCATGAGTACAAAGGGGCTAGCTGTGTGTCGCAAGAACGATATTTTCTGAATCCGTGCTCACTACGTGTCAATAAAGCGTATCCGGCCGCTGTGGCCGAACGGTTGTAGGAGCTTCAATACGGAACCGCGCTTCTGCTACACTCGCAGTTTCGAATCCTGCCTCGGGTATGGATGTGTGTAATGTCCTTACGTTAGTTAGGTTTCAGTAGTTCTAAGTCTAGGGGACTGATGACGTCAGATGTTAAGTCCCAAAGTGCTTAGAGCCAATAAATCGTTTTCTTCGAGGTACTTCCTAATGTTCGAATACAGTATATGATCCAATACCCTACTGCAAATCGACGTTAGTTATATGGGCCTGAAATTCAACGGATTACTCTTACTTCCCGTTTTGGTTATTGGTGTGACTTGAGCAATTTTCCAGTCTTTAGGTACGGATCTTTCTGTGAGCGAGCGGTTGTATATAATTGCTAAATATGGAGCTATACTCAGAGAGGAACCTGACTGGTATACAGTCTGGGCCGGAAGCCCTGCTTTTATTAAGTGATTTAAGCTCTTTGCGACACCGAGGATATCTATTTCTATGTTTCACATCTTGGCAGTTGCTCTTGATTTGAATTCAAGAATATTTACTTCATCTTCTTTGATGGAGGAGTTTTGGAAAATCGTGTTTAATAACTCTGCTTTAGTGGCAGTGTCATCAGTGACTTCACCGTTTTCATCGCGCAGTGAAGGTATTGATTGCGTCTTGCCACTGGTGTGCTTTATGTATGACCAGAATCTCTTTGGGTTTTCTGCCAGATTTCGAGACAGAATGTCGTTATGGAAATCATTAAAAGCATCTCGCATTGAAGTACGGACCATATTTCGAACTTCTGTAAAATTTGGCCAATCTTGGGGATTTTGCGTTCTTTTAAATTTGGCATGCTTTTTTCGTTGCTTCTGCAACAACGATCTTACCCGTTTTGTGTACCATTGGGTGTCAGTAACACCACTTATTACTTTATATGGTATATATCTCTCAATTACTGCCGATACTATTTCTTTGAAATCATTCTACAACTTTAATACCCTTTCATGATAAGATCGGAAGGAGAGCAGACTGACTCTTAAACGGTGTTAAGAGCAGTTGTATCAGCTTTTTTAAATATATATACTTGGCGTTTCTTTTTGATGGTTGTTGGAGTTACGGTATTCAGCCTAGCAGCTACTGGCTTGTGGTCGCTACTCACTTATTGTCCAGGATTATTTGTTGCTAAGTATGATCTCGCAACCATTTACGCTTCGAGTGGGCTTAAGAACTAATTGTTCAAAATAAGTTTCTGAGAAAATTATGCCTCCCGCCGGCTTTAAACGTATAATTTTTCCAGCATATCGAGGGTAGATTAATGTCTCCACCGACTATAATTGTATGAGTGGGGTACCTATTTGCAATGAGACTCAAGTTTCCTTTGAACTGTTCAGCAACTATATCTTCTTAGTCGGGGGGGTCGGTAAAACGACCCAATTAATAGCTTAGTCCGATTGTCAACCTCTACTCATACTATTTCGCAGGAACTATCTACTTCAATTTCACTACAAGGCAAACTACTTTTGACAGCTATAAATACTCCATCACCAATTGTATTTTATCTGTCTTTTCTGAGCACTGTTAGATAATTAGAAAAAAATTCTGCTTAGTTTATTTCCGGCTTTAGCCAACTTTCTGTACCTATAACTATTTGAACTTCAGTGCTTTCTATTAGGTCTTGGAGCTGTGGTTCTTTCCCAACACAGCTACAACAATTTACAACTACAATACCGATAGTTTCTGCAACTAACTTACTTTGTTTTACCTCCCCCTTGTAGACGGACGCCCTTTTAGTGGTTCCCTGAGGCCCTCTAACCTAAAAAACCGCCCAGTCCCTTCCACACAGCCCCCGCTACCCGTGCAGCCGCTTCCTGTGTGTGGTGGACTCCTAACCTATAAAGTGGAACCCGGAAACCCACCACCAGATGCCGCAAGTCCAGGATTCTGCAGTCTACACGGTCACAGAACCGCCTGAAACTCTGATTTAGACCCTCCACTAGGTTCTGCACCAAAGGAGCACAGTCGGTACTATCGACGATGCAGCAGATGGTGAGCTCCGCCTTAATCTCGCAAGCAAGACTGGCAGTCTTTACCATTTCCGCTAGCCGCCCAAAACCAGAGAGAATCTCCGCCGATACAAAGCGACATACGTCGTTAGTACAGACATGAGCCACCACCTGCAGTTGGCTGCACCCTGTACTCTTCATGGCATCCGGAATCAGCCTTTCCACATCCGGAATGAGTCCCCACGGTATACACACGGAGTGCCCACTGGCTTCCTTCCCCTCCATGGCAGCCATGTCCCTAAGGGGCCCCATTACGGGCCTAACGTTGGAGCTCCCAACTGCCAGCAAACCCACCATCTGTGAACGCTCAGACCTTGCAGGCCGAAAGCTTCCTCTGAAACCGTGTGAACGACTGCATGTGGCTCAGAGACATCGTCAGCCACAGCTACCTCCTGAAACCTGTTTGTTAAACGAACCGGGGAGGCGCCACGATCGGCCCCTCGGAAAGTTTTTCGCTGCCTGCCAGCCTTTGGAATGATCCCCCACTCTACCAATTATATAAGTAAGGAACAGGAGTGGTCCCAGCACTGATCCCTGGACCACCCCCCCACTTGACCACACCCCACTCGGACCCCACAACATAGACGTTCTCATCACTGTGAATAATGACCTCTTGCTGTCTGTTGCTAAAGTAAGAAGTGAACCAATTGTGAGCCATTCCCAGTATTCCGTAATCCTCCAACTTGAGGAGTAATATTTTGTGATCAACACAATCGAATGCCTCAGTTAAATCAAAAAATATGCCTAGCGTTCGAAACCTTTTATTTAACCAATCCAGTACCTCACAGAGACATGAGAATATAGCATTTTCAGTTTTTAAACGACTTCTAAAGCCGAATTTTACATTTGATAGCAAATTGTGTGGTACATAATGATCAATTATCCTTACATACACAGCATTTTCAATAACTTTAGCAAACACTAATAGTATAGAAATAAGTCTAAAATTATCTACATTATCCCTTTCTCATTTTTTGTAAAGCGGTTTTACAACTGAGTACTTTAATCGTTCAGGAAACTGACCATTCCTAAAGGAAAAATTACAAATATGGCTTAATACAGGACTGATATATGCAGCGCAGTACTTTAATATTCTGCTAGGCACTCCATCATAGCAATGAGAGTTCTTAGTCTTCAGTGATTTAATTGTTGATTCAATCTCCCCCTTGTCTGTATCACAGAGGAGTATTTCAGACATCAATCTCGGAAAGGCATTTGCCAAGAAAGTTATATGATTCCCTGTAGAAACTAAATATTTATTTAATTCACCAGCAATGCTCAGAAAATGACTGTACATGTATCTGATTTATCAGCATGAGAAATATTTTTACTGTGAACTGACTTTATATCGTCGACCTTGTGCTGCTGACCAGAAACTTGCTTCACAACAGAGCATATGGTTTTAATTTAATCCTGTGATTTAGCTATTCTATTTGCACATCACATTCTCTTAACCTTCCTAATTACATTTTTAAGCACCTTACAATACTGTTTGTAATGGGTTATTGTAGCTTGATTGTGACTAATTCTAACATTTGGATACAATTACCGCTTTGTTCTACGTGATATCCTTATCCCAATAGTCAGCCACCAAGGCTGCCTATTACTGCTAGTACCCCATTTAGAACGTTCTAATGGAAAGCAACTCTCAAAGAGCATGAGAAATGTGTTAATGAAAGCATTATATTTATCATCTTTGTTATCACCACTATAAACATCCTGCCACTCTTGTTCTTTGACAGGGTTTGGAAATCTCTCTATTGCTGTTGGGTTAACTTTCCTACATAGTTTGTAATTAAATGTGACATTTGTTTGAGTACTAAAGCTTTGTAGTGTTAAAATTTGTGCATCATGGTCTGAAAGGCCATTCACCCATTTACTAACAGAATGCCCATCTAGTAATGAGGAATGAATAAAAATATTGTCTTTGGCTGTGCTACTGTTCCCCTGCACAATATTTTCATTCATTCCTCATTGCTAGATGGGCATTCTGTTAGTAAATGGGTGAATGGCCTTTCAGACCATGATGCACAAATTTTGACACTACATGGCTTTAGTACTCAAACAAATGTCACATTTAATTACAAACTATGTAGGAAAGATAACCCAACAGCAATAGAGAGATTTCCAAACCCTGTCAAAGAACAAGAGAGGCAGGATGTTTATAGTGCCGATAACATACATGATAAACATAATGCTTTCCTTAACCCATTTCTCATGCTCTTTGAAAGTTGCTTTCCGTTAGAAAATTCTAAACGGGCTACTAGCAGTACTAGGCAGCCCGGGTGGCTGACTAGTGGGATAAGGATATCATGTAGAACAAAGCGGTAATTGTATCCAAATGTTAGAATTAGTCACAATCAAGCTACAATAACCCATTACAAACAGTATTGTAAGGTGCTTAAAATGTAATTAGGAAGATTAAGAGTATGTGATGTGCAAATAGAATAGCTAAATCACAGGATTAAATTAAAACCATATGGTCTGTTGTAAAGGAAGTATCTGGTCAGCAGCACAAGGTCGACGATATAAAGTCAGTTCAAAATAAAAATATTTCCCTTACTGATAAATCAGATACATGTACAGTCATTTTCTGAGCGTTGCTGGTGAATTAAATAAAAGTTTAGTTTCTACAGGGAATCATATAACTTTCTTGGCAAATGCCTTTCCGAGATTGATGTCTGAAATACTCCTCTGTGATACAGACAAAGGGAAATTGAATCAACAATTAAATCACTGAAGACTAGTTGGAAAAAACACAGACTGCATGACATCATATGAATTCTTGCACCATCACATATACAATTTATATTGAATTTATACTGAATTTCTGGTACTTCCTACAAAGTGAATCAAGAACCCTCTCTAGCTTGAGAACAAATGCTCTGAAGTTAGAGTTAGGGGACCTATAAACAATAACAATTAGTTTAGTTTCATTAAATTTAACTGCCTCTGCACAACATTCAAATAACTGTTCAGTGCAGTGCCGTGATACACTAATGGATTACTGTTTTTTACGTAGATGTCCACTGCCCCACCCGGCAAGAATCCCCTTGTAAAACCGCCAGCTAATCTGTGTACTAGTAAAGGAAGCTCTCAATTCTCAAATTATTTGAGCGGTGCTCTGATATACCAATAATTTCAGAATCAACATCTAAAATGGCTTACCTTTCGCCCCAAGAGGTAAGTTGCAGACTGTTAAGTAAGAACATGGTCGGCATTACACACAGATGGTAACAGATATCGCCTTAGTACTTTCACCACCCAGTAGAGGGAACCTTTGTTCTTCATGTGGTAGCCATAAAGAATTAGATTACTTTGAATTCTTGACTGAGATGTACAAGAACAGACATGATTGCAGCCTGTGCATTGCGTTTTGGGGCTGTGTATCTCTGTGGCCGCCCCAAAAGTCCGAAATTAGTCATACCGCGGCATCTAAATACATTAGGAAATCGGAGTCATTTGTACAAAAGCGACTAAACGCTATAAATTGATTAAAAAGGCGTATGACTTTGAAGAGCGTGGCTGAATACGTAAAGTGATTAAAAAACTTGAAAAAGTGATTATTAAACCTTATTCGATAAATCCATTCTTAACATTGCATCAAGCGCAACAAAAAAATCATTTTTAAACAGCTGTCAACGCAAATTAGACGCATGTAGGAGTCCCTTCAAGTGAATACCCCGAAAACTTGGGTTCAAGTTTGCCTCGGAGATGCCAAGGAATTATCGACGCTGCGGGTAACTTGACGTATTACTAATTGTAATTATACCCGTATTATTTCTTCTGTTCATATTAATGTATCTATATGTTATTGTTTGTTGTCAAATACATACCCGTACCACAATGTTACTTAAATGGTTCAAATGGCTCTGAGCACTATGGGACTCAACTGCTGAGGTCATTAGTCCCCTAGAACTTAGAACTAGTTAAACCTAACTAACCTAAGGACATCACAAACATCCATGCCCGAGGCAGGATTCGAACCTGCGACCGTAGCGGTCTTGCGGTTCCAGACTGTAGCGCCTTTAACCGCACGGCCACTTCGGCCGGCAATGTTACTTAACCGACTGTACCTGCTGTCAACATAAAGTTCGACACGAGTAGTGAGTTTGTTGCTACTATAGTTCTATATCAATTGCATTATACGGGTCCCTCTCAAATTTTCAGAAGGATACCTTTCAAACAAGATTTTTGTCTGAATTGCTATTTGTTGGACATCATGCTAAAGCGCAGTAATAAGCGCTCATGTAAACAGGTATTAACACACTAAAGCAATTAATATAATTTATTGTCATTGCTGTATGTCAGAAGTGAGTGCGACGGCATTGTATTTGAACGGAAGAGAAAGCGGCGGGAAAGACTGTAAGAAATAGTGACCCCGCAGAAACAAATCCTTGTTTTGTGTGCAATGACTACGTTCTACGTACTATTGTCTCGTAGCCTTTGACAACGGGACCGCTACTACACGACCGCACCGATTTCCTGAAAATTTAGGACCTTTGCGGCAACTGGCCACAAATGAAAGTAACCGAGTCGGAGCTCCACACGGCCAAGCATTTCGAAAATAGTAGAGTATTTGGCGCAGGTCTGGCAAGCAATGAGTTATTTATGCTAGTGTACTGTCCGGACAGGGGTTGGTGCTAAGGAACGAACACAGAACGGTAATCTGCGGCTTGCGGGAACAAGTTCCTGTACGGAAATTTTTTTTTCAATTTTTACTTACTTACACCTGCAAATAAACCTAAATAATGCTCAGTATATATTATTAATTAATGTATTCACAAATTGCATGAAAAGGAAAGGCAAAGAAAAATTTTGGACCAAGGATTCAAAATACAGCAAAATGTAGGAACGTCGTCATTCCTTCACAAAAATCTGGGAAACTTACAACGGCCTTATACCGAAGGTGCAGGAGAACAAATTTATTCTGTAAATTAACTCTTGGCGAGCACAAACACATCCACAGTTAAATGACGAGATTTTTCAAGATGAAGATGGGTTTCCATCGTGCGGTATTAAAGTGAGTCCCCTCTCCGCTCCCACCTCACCACCCTCAAGCTCTTATCTCACAGACAGAGAGAAGAAATAATCCCATCCCAGGAACACTCTAGGAAAATATATCCCACTGTACATCACCAGGTATCCCTGCTAATATTTGACGAAATGATAGATTGGTGTTGGTCTGCTGCCAAACTGTGCGATGAGAGAAATTTAGGAACATAAACCAAGTTTGCTTCTCTATAGAAACTACGAAACAATCATGTAATTGTAAAAATTCGGCGTTTATGACGTATGGAAGATGCCGAGAAAACACTGCTTCCCCTGTTTTCTCTGAATATCACCCCAGCACGCGTAAATCATTAACAGTAAAATAATAAAAGTTGTAACATTATATACGAGGTTTTCGTATGCGCCTTACAATCCCCACCTGGAGGGTGTTTTGCAATTCGAGATTTTCCTTTGCCTATCGTTTTCACGTCTTTCACGAAAATATTAATAAGTACAATATATTATGCACTATTTCGGGTTGCTGACAGGCTTTGCATGTACTACCCATCTCGACGAAATCGATGGTGACGTATAGGTGCGGTCCACTTTTCAGAGTGAGCATTCTAATGATCTGAGTAGTCTGTCCAGTGTCTGCGACTCTTCCATATAGAAATAATGGGGCTGAAGGATGTAATCTGGAGATCTGTATACTATGTTAATATCAATGAAACGCTTGCTTCATTAGCCATCCGTTAATAAAAAAGAAGTGCCACAGTCGGATTGCATGATTTACAGCAATGTATTCAAGGGAACATTTTCTGTACGGTACCTGTTTGCTACCTCTACCGAAACGACGTTCCTCAACGTCGACTATGCTGAGCTTTGAATCGCTTGCGGAAACTGGCTTACAGGCCACTGCAGTCTCAGATACGGCGAACACTTTTTGCTTCTTCCGCAAACTATCCTGCAAGTTTCCCCGGCCCTTGGTAAGCAGCTTCCTTTCACGCTGCTAACCAGGTTGCTCCTTGTTTGTACTATGTCTTGTTGGCCTGAGTTAATTTCTAGAAAACAGGTGTGGCCAGATTTCTCTGTTGGTAAAGAATACGAAGCTTTCGTGTAGTAAACACGTTATACGAATTTTTGGCACCTGAATGTACCGTAACGGTTTCTTGATACTACTACGTGTAGAGATGGAAGAAAAAAATAACTTCAGTATCGACTAGCCTTTAAAACCTAATTCTCTCTTTTTCATTTTTTCAAATTTCTATCTGCCTATCGTAACTTTTTCGGTGAGTTAGTAGATTATTTCATAAAAAAGCACGATTGTTTTCTTCAGAGAAAAGAGAAAATTACCGAGGACCATGCAGCACAGCTGACCGAGAGGCCAGCAATAATACGTACACCGTTCATCCCATAACCATTTTGTCAGTGAGAAAATGATCCAACTCTCGTCTGCCTAAAACAGAGCAATCCGAGCCAGAATCCAACCCAATCTCTTTATTCTTCGTTACAGTCGAGGACGAGTGTAATTCTGAAATTTTGTGGTTGCTGTTGCGGTCTTCATTCGGATGACTGGTTTGATGCAACTCTCCGTATTACCCTGCACAAGTCTCTTTACCTCCGAATTATTACTGAAACCTACATTTTTTTCTACTTGTTTACTGTTTTGACAACTTGATCTCCCTCTACTGTTTTTTCCTCATACTCCCCCTGATGTCACAGAATGTGTCCTGCCTACCAATCCCTTCTTTTAATCGAATTGTACCACAGATTTGTTTTCTCCCCAACTCACTCCCTCTCATTAGTTATGTGATCTACCCGTCTAATCTTCACCATTCTTCTTTAACACATTTCAAAAACTTCTATTCTCTTCTTGTCTGAAGTGCTTATCGTCCACATTTCACTTCCATACAAATCCTGGAATACAAGGCTACACTCCAGAGAAATACTTTGAGAAAAGACTTCAGCTCTTAAATTCTGGTATAGAGGTAGCGAAATGCAGTAAATTTGTTACTAACTCCCTAAATGGACCCTTTCGTTATTGCTTATGATTTCTTTTTGCTCATCTCTCTATACATGCTCCATTCTCGTCTGCATTATTGTCTTTAGTTGTAAGTGTTTAATGAGCAGGGGTAGGACGTTATTTCCATATTGGGGAAGGCTGACAACCTGTTACAAACGTGATCATATTCTCGAGTGCCGGAGAATCATACAGAGAATTATTCGCCCCCATCAACTATGCTTCAAAATTCGTGTTTTTAGAGGCTCTACTAAATGCACATCAAATAGCAAAAAGGAACTTCCAAATAAGGCCCGTTACAACGCAAAAGTAGTTAACATGCGGAGAAGTTGCCATTAGCTGAAAGTAATTAAACATGTTTCTTCAACTTACTTAATCTAATCGTTTGTTAAATATTAGCTATGTGGCGTCACTGATGTTACAGTAATCCATGGTAACCTGGAGAGATATTTATAAACCTAACGTAAATTTACTACGACGGATAACACTATCATAACATTAATATCATAGGATGATTACTGATTTATCAAAGCATAGCACAGACGCAGGGATTCACGACTGATCCCTCAGCCGCTATGTTGGCTCCCTCCTTGGTAAACAGAAGAATGACAAAATTATGTGGAAGTTGAGGATTATTTTTTCCTCACGGTAGCATAGTAGTAAGTTTCATTAGTCTTTTAAGAAGGAACTTTAAAATTTAAAGAACATTTCGTAAGTTTCATTGTGTATATAATCAGATTTTACATTATAAATGTGCGTATTTCATTAAAATTGCGCAGTCAAACGTACGTACGATGCAGAATTATGAGGAGCGTAAATGTCAGACCTCATAAGTGCCAACTCTCACATTTCCTCGGAGAATAATAGACAATGTATCTCTTCTTGCACATGGCTTCCTTGTATCCAGAGAACTGAGAAGGTATTCCGATAGCAATGAATTATACAGAATGGGATTTTCACTCTGCGGCGGAGTGTACGCTGATATGAAACTTTCTGGCAGATTAAAGCTGTGTGCCTAACCGAGACTCGAACTCGGGACCTTTGCCTTTCGCGCGCAAGTGATATACTATCTGAGCTACCCAAGCACTTCACAGACCCCGTCCTCACAGCTTCAATTCTGCCATTACTTCGTCTCCTACTTTCCAAAATTCACAGAAGCTCTTCTGCAAACCTAGCAGAACTAGCACTCCTGGAAGAAAGGATATAGCGGAGACATGGCTTAGCCACAGCCTGTGGAATGTTTCCAGAATGAGATTTTCACTCTGCAGCGGAGTTTGCGCTGGTATGAAACTTTCTGGCAGATTAAAACTGTGTACCGGACCGAGATTCGTACTCGGGACCTTTGCCTTTCGTGGGCAAGAGCTCTACCATCTGAGCTACTCAAGTTCGACTCATGCCCCGTCCCGAATTCGAGTCTCGGTCCGGCACACAGTTTTAATCTGCCAGAAAGTTTCAAGAATTATACATCACCTCATCATTGAAAAAAATAATGAGAAAGTAGAAACTGAACATTCTTAATAATTTACTTAAAGTGCGAGACAGGGGAAGGGACTAGCTCTGCACTATGTGATCAAAGTATCCGAACACCCATAGAAACATACATTTTTCATATTAGGTGCAGTGTGCTGCCACCTACTGCCAGTTACTCTATATCAGCGACCTCAGTAGTCATTAGACATCGTAAGAGTGCAGAATGCGGCCTCCGTGGAACTCACGCACTTCGAACGCGCTCAGGTCGCTTGAGTCGTACATCTGTACGCGAGATTTCCACACTCCTAAACATCCCTAGGTCCACTGTTTCCGATGTGACTGTGAAGTGGAATCGCGAAGGGACACGTACAGCACAAAAGCATACAGGCCGACCTCGTCTGTTGACTGACAGAGATCGCCGACAATTGAAGAGGTTCGTAATGTGTAATAGACAGACATCAATCGAGACCATCACAGAGAAATTCCAGAATGCATCAGGATTCACTGCTAGTACTATGACAGTTAGGATGGAGGTAAGAAAACTTAGTTTTCATGGTCTAGCTGCTGCTCATAAGCCACACATCACGCCGGTAATGCCCAACGACGCCTCGCTTGGTGTAAGGAGCGTAAACATTTGGCGGTTGAACAGCGGAAAAACGTTGTGTGGAGTGACGAATCACGGTACACAATGTGGCAATCCGATGGCAGTGTGTGGGTGTGGCGAATGTCCGGTGAACGTCATCTGCCAGAGTGTGTAGTGCCAACAGTAAAATTCGGAGGCGGTAGTGTTACGGTGTGGTCGTGTTTTTCATGGTGCGGCCATGCACCCCTTGTTGTTTTGCTTTTCACTACCACAGCACAGGTCTACATCGATGTTTTAAGCAACTTCTTGCTTCCACTGTTGAAGAGCAATTCGGGGATGGCGATTACATCGATCGAGCACCTGTTCATAATGCACGGCCTGTGGCGGAGTGATTACACGACAATAATATCCCTATAATGGACTGGCCTGCACAGAGTCCTGACCTGAATCCTATAGAATGCCTTCGATGTTTTGGAACGCCAACTTCTTGCCAGGCCTCACCGACCGACATCGATACCTCTCCTCAGTGCAGTACTCCGTGAAGAATCCGTTGCCATTCCCGAAGAAACCTTCCAGCACCTGATTGAATATATGCCTGCGAGAGTGAAAGTTATCATTAAGGCTAAGGGTGGGCCAACACCTCACTGAATTCCAGCATTACCGAGGGAGGGCACCACGAACTTTCAAGGCATTTTCAGCCACATAGTGTATGTCCCAACAAGACAGTTTTGTTTGGAGCGCCACTAACACCGAGGCAGTAAATTTTGGTTTGTGATGATAAAAACATATAAACTAGACGAAGTTTAGTTAACAAAAATCGCTTCTCATATCTTTTAAGTGTCTTACAAGGGAATAACAAGAGCATTTCCTTTATTACAACATTTTGTTTCTAATATGTCGCCGTTCTTGGCATCAGCAAACTTAAATGTAGAACTCCCTTTGCTGTTGGGTCAGAAGTGGATTTTCATAGCATTTTCCCAACAAACATCGTATTGTCTGTTTTCGAGCTGTTTTCACTATATTTGAAAGGCAGAATATTGTCTTCCATTACAAAGACGTTTTCTGGACATAAACGAAAGCTTACAGGCAATGTGTTTATCACACAATCTGTGCATCGACTAAATGGAGGAGACTTTGACGTGTGGCAAATGAGGGACATAGAGGAGCATTACTTGGCACAAAAACCACGCGCCACCTATAAGTGAAAGTTTTAAACATTTTCTTCGTTATATGGTACGTCGAGTAAGTCTAAGAGCACGGAACAGCTTACTGAGAACATTATAGCAGAGAAATCGCTTGTTGTGAAAAATGACCTTTATTACGGTTGACACCTCCACTCTTGACTTATTTCACTCTAGTACTGACTTATCTTTATGTGATTTCGTTATATTATACATTTTGTTCTATGTGCTACAGTTGAGTCAAACAAATGTCCTGTTTGTGTGTTAATGTGGCATAATTGTACCTGGTGAAATGGGCTTTACCGGAGTCCATTAATAAATTAAGTGGAGTTCCTATAGTTCCTACTAACCTACTTGTGCTACTTCAACTTTCTGGAAGCCCATAAAACATGTATGACGTAGTAGCCACAGTCTAAAACATACGCTGCATGGAGTAAGGCGCATTTCAAAGCGCAGCTCAAAACTAGATATATTTACTACACGAGCGCTTCGTTTTGGCTTTGAACGCCCAAACGATGTCGGACGTCCGCCGTGTCAGCCTATGCGTCTTGTCATACGGTTGCTGTTTTAAGGAGCATGCGGTCAGCACCTCAGTCTGCCTGTCGCATATCCCATTTTCTAGCTCATGCAAGAAACTACTCAATTGGCATCAAGAGATTCCGTGCACCCCGTGCCAGCCCTTCGTCCAAGGAGAAATTTTCGGCAGGAAATGAATGCGTGTCCTTCACGTGGGAACCATCTACGTTGGTCACTCTGCTACAGAGGAGGGCAAATACTAGCTTCCACCTATATGAAATAAATTATTTGATGTCAACACTTCTCAAACTGTTGGCTGTCATTATTTAAATCCATCTGGAAAATACTGAATGTCCTTTCTGATAATTTAAGTTCTACAATATCTTGTTGCAAAAACATACACTTAAAAAAAAGAACGAGGCGCCACAAAGGAATTATCCGAATGGGACAGAAATCAGTAGATGTGACGTACATTTACTTTTGAAGAAATGATTAGAATTTCAGAAAAATTGCTTGATTTATTCTAAATAAGAAGCTTCACAAATTGAGCAAGTCAGTAACATGTTGGTTCACCTCTGTCCCTTATGGGAGCAGTTACTCGTATGATTGATAGAGTTGCTGGATGTCTTCCTGAGGGACATCGTACCAAATTCTATCCAGTTTGTGCTTTAGATCGTCAGAATCCGAGCTAGTTGGAGGGCTCTACACGTAATGCTCCTTAGTTCTCAATTGGGGAGTTATCTGGTCACCTTGGGAAACACAAAGGCAAGCAGTAGAAACACTTGCCGTGTGCGGACTGGCCTTATCTTGCTGAAATGTAAGTCCAGGATGCCTCGATACGCACAGCAACAAAACTGGGAGTAGAATACCGCCCTGTAAGAGTGCAGCAGAAAACAACCAATGGGATATTTCTATGAAATGAAGTAGACATCCATTAACAGTACCTGCAGCGATTTAAAGGTTAAGGGCAGCCCAGTGCCAGGGGCACGACCACTGGCGTTAACTCGGTGGGCACTGCCTAAAGTTGTAGGTTTAAAGATCATCTGGCACATCTGTAACGTTGCAGGAGTAGCTTGTTAGGACAGTAGAGTAAATAAAGTAGAATGTAGACTTACCCATAACAAACAAGCACTCTCACATCATGTAGCAAGGTAGAAGGTAGAAAACTTGTTATTGTAATAATGCTGCAATGTAAATAACTGTACTGTGTTATGTAAGACGCACTAATTTATAAGGTGGTGGGTTATTATATATGAATATCATTGGTTGAATAAAGAAATTTTCTTTTTTTAAAAAAAAAAAAGTACCCCAGACCATCACTTATTCACTTATGGTTTTCGGGCCGTTGATTGGCGGGTATATCCCACCACTTATATATATATATATATATATATATATATATATATGCGTAACTTGGCTACAGAATCAGGGATTGATTAAATTATCTTATAGTAACAAGCCATTAAATAACTGACATTCTTTGGACATGGAGGAGCAGAATAATTTATTTGAGATTGGTACGAAGCAGCATTATAATTTCCTCGCGTTTCCATGCCCGCGATGTAGTCATACCCGGATCGACACTAAGGGACCAAAAGATTTACTGACTTTAAAAGAAATCAACACTACACAATTGAAAAAGATTGTTTCAGAAATGACAGGAAACCGATAATGTTCATCCTGCCTCAATGCTGCGTTCTGTTCATCAGCGTAATCATAATTTCTGGAGATAAACTGATACAAAATGATTAACATTCAAGTAATGAGGAGATGGAGATACTTAAGGATAATTTGTCTAAATAAGTACACTTCATATATAACATACGATTTTTAATGCTACATACCCTTTTATATTACAGTGACAATAGCTGGTGCGTATTAACAAAAGCTTTGCACATCACAAGCAATACTTGAGATTAATGTCCTCTTGACGGTGCCTGCTCTTAATTAATTACATAAAACCGTATGTTTTCTGATTGAGAAGACAATTGGCTCATTTACAATCTATTTTGGACAAATTATAAAATACAGATTGCGGAACGCAGCAAGTCCGCGTCCGCCTTTCATGGAATAGAAACAGTAAAAGATGAAAAGCACAAAGCCTCATTTGTCTAGAAAAAACATAATTCTTTTTATATCACTAATCGATACGTGTACAAAGAGATTTACAACCGCCGCGCAGGAGGGGCAAAGATAAGGAATAATAGATTCTGTCTGTGCTATGCGATGGTTCAGATCTTTCACATTACAATTGTTTGATAACTTGCCATCAGGCATTTACTATTGAGCGTATACTAATGTTTGTGAGGCGAAAATAACCAATTTTAGTGTGTGTCCAGAACATCTGCAGATACGTTTTTGGCCTGGAATCTCATTGGCTGGAGTAGAATTGTCTCCACTGATGAATCCAGCTTAGAACTGCGCCCTGATGACCATCGAAAACGTATCTGGAGACACCCAGGACAGCGATGGGGCACAAACGTGATTGTGGCCCGTAATACAGTCCATTAACCAGAACGATGGTCTGGCGTGCCATTTATTTTCGTAACAGGATCCCTTTGATTGTCATACGCGGCGCCCTTACAGCACAGCGATTCACTGACAACATTCCATGTCCAGTTTCGTTGTCCTTCATGGTAAGCCATCCTAGACTACGTTCCAGCAAGATAATGCCCACCCGCACGCGAGAGTTTCTACTGATTGTCTTCTTGCTTGCCAGACCCTACCCTGTTCAGTAAAGTCACCGGATCTCTCCACAATTGAAAAAATTTGATGCATTTTGGACTGGGTCCCCCAATCAGCTCTGGCTTTTGGCGATCTAACACACCAATTGGACAGAATTCGGCACCATATCCCTCAGGAGTGTTGTGTTGGCAGAAGAGCCCACACCATATTACTAGAGGAGGCCGAGAGGCACGTGTTTTAGCTCACGCAGGCTGGCGTGAGGAGGGAAGAACTATACTGACGTGAGGTCTGGAATATGACAAGGAATTAGAATTCAGAAAGCGGACGGAATTAGTTTCATACTTAACTTTAATACATTAATGATGAACGTCACTCTTAACGGTACATGATTCACAATATTATCTGTTCAGATTATAGTAACTGAATATGGCGCCTTGCTAGGTCGTAGCAAATGACGTAGCTGAAGGCTATGCTAAACTGTAGTCTCGCCAAATGAAAGCGTCTGTATACAGTGAACCATCGCTAGCAAAGCCGGCTGTACAACTGGGACGAGTGCTAGGGAGTCTCTCTAGACCTGCCGTGTGGCGGCGCTCGGTCTGCAATCACTGATAGTGGCGACACGCTGGTCCGACGTATACTAACGGACCGCGGCCGATATAAAGGCTACCACCTAGCAAGTGTGGTGTCTGGCGGTGACACCACAAGGTGGACATCCAACTATATCATTGAATTCCAAGCGGAATAGCTGTTTGCATAATGGCCAGAGATGGACCAATGCGTTATTTCTCTTCAATAAATTATCCATTTTTTTCTGAAATTTTAGTCATTTCTTTGTCTGCAGACGTATGTCACATCTAACGATTTCCTTCCCATTCGGATAATTCGTTCATGTTTCTTTCTTAAAAAGTATTAGTTTATTTTTCGCGTCGGCTCCACGTCAGACTCCTCTAGTACTAACCGTGCCCACTAGAGACGATTTAACTTGTGGTGAATACTGTATTAATTGGGAGGACTATCCTGAAGCAGTGAATGCCAGTTTATGAGAGAGTATAGCGTCATTCATGAAGGTAATAGATGTATCAAATGATTCGGCGTACAGACATTAAAACCTCATCTCCGGGGCCAGAACTTTTGGTGAAGGAATTCTAGTTTTGCTTAATTGTTTCTGAATCCCGGTGAGTGCTGCGTGTCACACATGAGAACGCGAGACGAGCACAAGGGGCCCTTTCGGGCGCTGCGCGGCGGGCGAGATGTAAACCAGCGGCGCGCGACGCGGCCGCTCATATTTCCCTGGGGAGGGTGGGAGGGAGGGAGGGAGGGAGCCTGTTTACGAGCGCCCGTTCGCCCGGACCCACGTCGACGCGCGCAAATGTCAGAGCCGCGACACCTACGGTACGCCCGCAGCACTGTCGGTAGCTTAGCTCCGTAGCGAGCTAGCGACACGGGCAGTTCGCACCACCGGCAGCCTACACGGAAGGGGCCGTTAAGTCGCACAACGCGGCGTACGGCAGCTTCGAGTCCTACATGCCTATCTCGGTTTGAACATAGCAACATTTATGTAGCTCTCTGGCACCACTGTACAAAATAAATTGTAATTGTTACCAACTTTCAGGTGTTGAGTAATGACGAAATTTTCCTATTGTGTTTATACACACACACACACACACACTATGATTCAGTTGACCCTAACGATCCAATTTATGCTGTCCGCACAACATCTGTATTACGAACGGTATCTAGAGTGGCGACAGCAACGTAATCAATATAAATTCTCTCTCAGAGCTTTGGGCGACTGTCAGCAAACGGAACCACACCGTAAAAAGTGAAAATCCGCATTGGTCACGAGTTACACGATATCTTTGGACCAATCTATAGCTTACTTCTGCAATAGTTATTCCAGTGTTTCCAATCTTCGTTTGTATAATTAGCTTTGTAGTCATGCAGGTTTCGGCTGTCACTAAGTTTGTTCCGTTTACAGTACTTAATCTTCTGTAATGTTACAGAAACATCACAAGATAAATCACACAAACTTAGAAGCTGTCACTTCAGCTGAGTACTTAGGAGTTACAGTTACGAACAACATAAATGGGAACGATCACATAGACAATGTTATGGGTAAGGCAAACTGAAGACAGCGTCTTCATGGCAGAACGCTTAGAAGATGCAGAAGGTCAACTGAAGACACTGGCTACACTATGCTTCATCTGTCTCTGCTAGAGAACTACTGTGTGGTATGCGATCATTACCAGATGGGATTGATTGATGGAGGGGATCGAAAAATTCCAGTGGAGGGCAGCTCATTTTGTATTATCGCGAAACACGGGAGAAAGTGTCACGGAAAGCAGTCATTAGAAAAGACGCAATTCTCGTTGCGGCCATCTCCTTTCACGAAATTTCGAAGTTGGTGCTCAGAATGGGAAAATGTTTTACGATCTACTACCAACATAGGGAGAAACCGCCATCGCAATAAAATATGAGAAATAAGAGCTCATACAGAAGGATTCAGGTGTTCATTGTGTCGCGTCCCGGCACAGCCTCACTATACCAGAATGAAGTAAGTGTAGCGCAATCGGGACGTTAACGACAATGGGTTCGTCATAAATTGCTGTCAACCTTTACATCGGAGATGAGAAGGAAAGAATCTCCTTGGTTTGAAGCAAATAAGTTTCCTGACAATAGGTTACAGAATTGCAATAGGCAGAAAAGATTGGTTATTTTCTATCAAGTTTATTCTCACATATACTTATGTGAGGTGTTGGACCGTAAACCCCTTCGTAAAATTCAGTCTATTTATTCGGACTTGCTACTTCCAAGCTAATTGCTGGTACATATAAGAAACAAGAACAAAGCAATTACTTGTTCTTGGTTAGCACTGAAATCTAAGTAATTGAGACAAAGACTGACAGTCTCTGTTCAACACTATTCATATGAAACTCTAAAAATCCTACTTACCTGCAGTTCCTGAGTGTCCACCAGAGTCTATCACCGTCTTCTCGTAGTTGAAGTCTTTATCAGCTGTATCGGCTGCTATGGGCCTACTCGGCCCCGCTGGAGTCTAGCTGCGGAATCTCCAAACTGCCGGCACTGGCTCTGAATCTCTGCCTCTAGCTATTCCGCTGCTTGGCCTTTTATTTCGTTTCTCATGTACTTGGGTGAACACAAGTTAATTTGTTTCACACGACCCTTTCATTTCTAATTGGTCGGCTTGCGCAAGGATGCCTATGGTTCCACACGACACTCTCGTTTCTAATTGGTCAGCTTCCGCAAGAATGCCTTCGGTTCCACACGACACTTTCGTTTCTATCTGCACACAACTTAATTTCGTTCCACACAAGTCTTTTCCGCATGTGACTGCCACTCTCTCTTGCTATATTATCACCCTGGTGTTTGCGTCTTCCATTGCGCAAGTTTGATTCATGCTGCTTCCTCTGGCAGGAAGTCAAACACTAAGTTATTTGATCAACAAGCCATACTTGGCTGCCTCCACCGCTTATCTTGTCCCTACGTCCTGGTGGACTATTTCTTAATGTCGGCTGGCAGTTTGCCTATGGATCCTGGACTCTTATTATGGTCACAAAAGCAAGAATAAAAATTTGAATTTTCTACAGTCACAACAATTTTTCCCATGCGCTGTTAGAGAGTGGAGCAGTAGGGAAACAATCCAAAGATGTTTCTAAGAATCTTCTGCCAAGCACTTAAATGTGAATTGCTGAGCAGTGATGTAGATGTAGATTGTGATCAGAACCTGATTCAGCTGTGGCTTATGTCAGTATTTCGAGAGGTCAATGATGAGTTTATTTTTCAACGGGATGGTGTTCCACCACACTTCCTTAACGATATCTTGAGTTATCGAATAGTAAGCTATCATGAAGGTCACCACGTATTGCGTCAGCTGGCAATCTACTGTTACTGGCGTGACTACCATGTTCATCGGACCTAGCACCTTCTACATCTACATCTACATCCATACTCCGCAAGCCACCTGACGGTGTGTGGCGGAGGGTACCCTGAGTACCTCTATCGGTTCTCCCTTCTATTCCAGTCTCGTATTGTTCGTGGAAAGAAGGATTGTCGGTATGTTTCTGTGTGGGCTGTAATCTCTCTGATTTTTTCCTCATGGTCTCTTCGCGAGATATACATAGGAGGGAGCAATATACTGCTTGACTCCTCGGTGAAGGTATGTTCTCGAAAGCTTAAGAAAAGCCCGTACCGAGCTACTGAGCGTCTCTCCTGCAGAGTCTTCCACTGGAGTTTATCTATCCTCTCCGTAACGCTTTCGCGATTACTAAATGATCCTGTAACGAAGCGCGCTGCTCTCCGTTGGATCTTCTCTATCTCTTCTATCAACCCTACCTGGTACGGATCCCACACTGGTGAGCAGTATTCAAGCAGTGGGCGAACAAGCGTACTGTAACCTACTTCCTTTGTTTTCGGATTGCATTTCCTTAGGATTCTTCCAATGAATCTCAGTCTGGCATCTGCTTTACCGACGATCAACTTTATATGATCATTCCATTTTAAATCACTCCTAATGCGTACTCCCAGAAAATTTATGGAATTAACTGCTTCCAGTTGCTGACCTGCTATTTTGTAGCTAAATGATAAGGGATCTATCATTACACTTGTCTACATTGAGATTCAATTCCCATTCCCTGCACCATGCGTCAATTAGCTGCAGATCCTCCTGCATTTCAGTACAATTTTCCATTGTTACAACCTCTCGATACACCACAGCATCATCTGCAAAAAGCCTCAGTGAACTTCCGATGTCATGCACCAGGTCATTTATGTATATCGTGAATGGCAACGGTCCTATGACACTCCCCTGCGGCCCACCTTGTGGTTTTTATCTGTGGGGTTATATCAAATACAGTGATTTGGCACCTCCATTTCTCCATAACACCTTATCAGGGCAGCTGTGACTGACATCGAAGCGGATACTTTGCACCGAGTACGGGTCGAACTGAAAAATTACCTGGACATGTGCGTTGTTTCTAATGGTTCACACACCGAACATTTGTGAACATGACATAAAAACTTTTTGAATTGATGTTTCCGTAAGAGTAATGATATAGTACCTTACCTGAATACAAATGTGTTTACAATCACTCGAAAGTGTCTAGATAATTGTGTATAACGACAATCATACTCGTATTTACGAATATAGCTAAAATTTGGAAGCACTATGTGAGCCATGGATGGCTAGCAATCGATTTCACGTGCCTTGATTTCGGGAATTATTCACTGGCGCTACTATTGGCAGAGGGAATCGATTGTAGCTTTCCGCTGATTATCCCTGGCAGAGCGAGTCCTAAGGTAGTCATGGAGCAGCTTTGGTGGGGCAGTGAGAGCGAGGCAGCGAGTGACAGCGGGCTAGAGGGCACTGCGGGCTGAGTTCTGGACACAGTGGGTCAGTCGGTAGTTAGCACTGTTTATGTCAACACTTGGTGTAACTGGTGGAGTCGAAGTTACGACACTGAGCTGAGTACAGCGTCCTTCTGTCCGCACCCGCTGATTTGTCTGGCTTTGATATTCCACGCTGTGCGGGAATGGGTGCTGGGAGGAGCACTGGATGTTTCCAGGTTTATCAGATAGCTGCCAAGTCGTGCGTTTATATTCTGCTTAGCTTTTGAAATACCCGGCTCGTTTTTAAGCGGCAGGTGACCACGCGGGGTTGTTGCTGTTACGCATCATCTTGGTGTTTGTTGACTGCTTTGGGACGTGTCAATGATTGCGTCAGTGTTCTGGTTCGTGTTTCGTGTTAGTAAATTTTAAGTTAAGTATTGGCTGTATTACTTAATGTTGTGATCTATGGAACCCGATTTAAAGTTTTACTTAAAGCTGTATATCTCCTTTGGAATATGCATGTATTGCTCACGGTATGAATACTGGGTAGCTAAGTTTTCTCTAAACTTGCTTACGCACAAGCTACTGTCTTGATTAGTATGTTACAGTAATATTTCCAAATCATTTATTCATAATTACTGGCTTGGGCCTTAATTGAGATTGTACTTGCCTCACGCTTGAACAACCGTAATCCATTTTGATGTTTCCGTACTTGATAAAATTTCAGTAGATTTTATGCTGATTTACGCTGTGTGTCTGTCCTCTTGAGCGTAAAGGGGCTGCTTGATTAAAAAAAATTCGTTTTCCGAAATCTTTGTAAGGCCTTAAGTGGTCTTTTTTAAAATTATCTTAAAGATATTTTTGCTGTTGCCCTGTGAACAGCTTCTGGATTATAAGTAAATAAGCTTTTTTTTTTTTTTTACTTTACTGTTGCATATCTACTCTGGCACTGTATTTTGTGGCATGTTGAGGTAAAATCGTTTGTTAAAGTTGAGTATTACAGTAAGCAACTAATTAACCTTAATGGTTAAATGATTTGGAAATATAATAATAGCCAAGACAGTACAATGTGATTAAATAAGACTAGAGAAAACGTAGCTACCCCAAATTCATAACGTGGCCAATATAAGTATATTCCTAAGGAGATGTACAACTTTAAGTAAAACTTTAAATAAGGTTTCGTAGATCAGAACATTAAGTAATATAGCCACTACTTAACTTAAAATTTCTTAGCAGGCAGCGCGAACCAATGGTCTAAGGTAATCACGGACGCACCGCAGAGGCACTCAATAAACACCAAGGTGGTTCGTAACACCAACAAGCTTCCTCGGTCACCGGCCGCTGAAAAACCGGCAGAGAAGCTCAGAAGACTAAGTAGAGCAGAAAATCACTGTGTGGCAGATATTTGATGATCCTGAAAAAAAAAAAATATTCAGTGCGACTCCCAGCACCCAGTCCTGTGCAGAATGGAATATCAAAGCCAGACAAATCAGCGGGCGTGGACAGAAGGACGCCATACTTAGCTCAACGTCGTAACTCCGACTTCACCAGTTATTCCAAGTCTTGACATCAACTGAGCTAAAGGCCGAATGATCCACTATGTCTGGAACTCGGTCCATGATGCCCTACAGTCCACTGTCAGTCGCTGCCTCGCTCTTACTGCCAGACCTCTGCTGCTCAATGCCTACTTTAGGACTCACTCTGCTAGAGATAATCAGTGAAAACCGAAAATCGATTCCCTCTGCCAATATTAGCACCTTGAATAGTCCTAAAAATCAAGGCACGTGAAATAGATTGCGAGGTCTACACGTCTCAGTATGCATTCGTGACAATGGTAATTTATGCCTGGCTGGGACTCGAACCAGGATCATCGGCTGGGCTCCAACGGTCGCCCTGACAGCCTCAGGCACCAGAGCACTCTACGCGGACCGACCAAACCTTCCATATGTCAAGAACAAGAAAGCAGCAGGACCTGATAATATATGTAATGAACATATAAAAGATGCAAAAGAGGCCCTCCAACACATATGGACCAAACTGTTTAACAAATGCCTGGAACTTGGAAGAATTCCGACACATTGGAAACACTTCACAATAAAAGATCTCTACAAAGGTAGAGGAGACCCAATGGACCCAAACAAGTATAGAGGCATAGCCCTGGAAAATACTCGATTCAAGATGATTTCAAACATAATAACACAAAAATTCCAAGCCTCTGTGGACAGTCATCTCCCAGAACGACAAATGTGTTTCAGATCTGGAAGATCAACACTTACGGCAGTCAGGCTTCTTCTAAACAACATTGATGAAGCGCTACAAAAGAAACAAATGTTCTACACAGTGTTCATAGACTTTACCAAAGGCTTTGACCTATTGGAAAGAGAGCTCATAGTCCGAAAACTGGAAAACACAAAGGGAGAAGATAGCGTATGGACAAGAATAATCAAGTCAGTCCTCGAGTACAACTTAATTACAATATCAGACAACCTCTCTTTTTCGAACCCCCTTCTGCAATCGAACGGAGTCTTGCAGGGTGACCCAGTGAGCCCTTTGCTGTACATTCTTGCCACTGAAGAAGTTTTCCGAATTGGAGAAAATGAAGATGTGTATGTATATGCATACGCTGACGACATAGCTATAGGTTCAACAGATGTATGGAAGCTGCAGAGAATCATTGAGAAAATAGACATATGGTGCAGTGAACACAAACTACACATAAACATAACAAAGACAGAAATGGTAATTTTCAGAAAAGGAGGCAAAACACCCAAGAATGCGGAAATCAGCATCAGAGGACAAAAAATAGAAATCTCACCAGACTTTGAATAACTAGGAGTGACATTGCAACCAACGGCCAAATGCTTCACAAAACATACAACAGAACGTGCAGCCCTAGCAATAATAACAATACAGGACATCAAAAACATCCGCCTACTCAGTCTAGAAACAGCCATGAAATTATTCAACACGAAAATCTTGCCAATCCTGGCCTATGGGATGGAGGTTAAATGGGACCACCTGACAGAAAAAAATCTAGAAACACTAGAAAAGGTAAAATCGACCTATCTAAAAAGAGCACGAGGTCTCTCAAAGACAACAAGATCTAGACTAGTGTACCTGCTAGCGAGACAGACATTCCTATTTGAAGATATCAGACTTCGATATGTGAAGCCAGACACCAGGGCTTCCAGAAAGCAACTGAAGATCATGGAGGACAAACGAGAAAAAATAAGGCCGGAGTTCTATGGCACCGAAGCAATGATGAACCGCTCGTGGACAGCACCAAACTTCGAAAAGCGACATGTCGTAACGAGACTTTCTATTCACGGCTTTCATCATCTAATCTGCAAAAACAAAACTTACCATGACCCAACCACAAAATGTGTATGTGAACTGTGTAACGAAGCCTGTGAACGATATCACATGGAAATGTGCAGTAAAAGAGCGAAATCAATAAATGAATATGAAAAAATGTAAAATGTAAATGTAAAATGTTAAGCAAAGTAACTGTATATGGCTATTTGGCTGCAATTTTATTAAATATATGTCACCTCTTTCGTCTACATTCTATACTCACACAGATAATGTGAGTTCCGTAGGAACGTATGATTAAAGGCACTTATGATGGAAGTCGAAGGCAAGTTATTAGGCATGATATACTAAGTTGCAGAACCTGTATTTTTCTAAATTACTTTGTAATTTAGTATTTCGTGCCTAATAAATGGGATTCAACTTTACTCATAGGACTCACAGTGTCTGTGCGAGTATCGGATGTAGACGAAACCGGTGACAATTAGAAGTTTGAACGGTCTGGGGAGCGTACTCGGGTGTCGAAGATAGTCAAGGCGACCGACTGCTCCCGTTAAGTGGAAGATTCGGGTTAGATTCCGGCCATGCACAAATTTCCATTGTCACCAATGCATAGCACTGCTAAATTTTAGTCATAAACTCAAATGAGAAAATGGTTGTCGTGTTTCTTACGGCTGTCGATAGTTGCAGTGACTTTTCCATCAGACACGCATGCAGCGATTGTTCATCAGAAACAAGGGTATCGTCAGCAGTGCTCAATGAAAATGTGATAGGACCGCTGTAGTTTCCTACAACATAAATGACTTGCCGGACAGGGCGGGCAGCAATCTGTGGTTGTTTGCTGATGACGCTGTTGTGCACGGTAACATGTCGAAGTTGAATGACTGTAGGACGATACACGATGAGTTACACGAAGTTTCTAGTTGGTATGATGAATGGCAGCTAGCGATAAATATAGAAAAACGAAAGTTATGCGGATGAGTAGGAAAAACGAACCTGTAATGTTAGGATACAGCATTAGTAGTGTCCTGATTGACACAGTCACGTAGTTTAAATATACTGGCGTAGCGTTGTAAAATGATATGAAATGCAACGAGCGTTTGAGAACTGTGGTAGGGAAGGCGAATAATTGGCTTCGGTTTATTGAGAGAATTCTTGGGAAAGAAGCCTGCATGTATGACGCTGGTGCGACCTATTCTTCAGTACTGCTCGAATGTTTGGGATCAGTACCACCTCGAATTAAAGTGAAACGTGGAAGTAGTTCGGAGACGGGCTGCTAGATTTGTTAGTGGTAAGTTTGAACAACAGGAAACTGTTACAGAGAGGCTTTGGGAGACAAAATGGGAATTACAGGTGGGAAGAGGAGGTTCTTTTCGAGGAACGCTGTTGAGAACACTAAAAGAACTAGCATTTGAAGCTCAGGGAGACCGCGCGTCAGGGACACGAAGATACGAGAGATCAGGGCTCGTACGGACGTATATAAAAACAGTCGTTTTTTCCTCACTCTATTTGCAAATGGAACTGGAAAGGAACCGCGCATGGTAGCCGCGTGGTCTACGACACCTTGCCACGATTCGCGCAGCTCCTTCCGTCGGAGTCCTCCCTCTGGGATGGGTGTGCGTGTTGTCCTTAGCGTAGGTAGGTTAAGTAGTGTGTAAGCCTAGGGACCGATGACCTCAGCAGTTTGGTCTCTTATTAACTTAACACAAATTTCCAGAACTGGAATGGAAATGACTGGTAGTGATAATCCTCCACGCACCGTACGCTGGCTTGCCGAGTATCCTAGGATTTTGAATAACACTATAACTGCGGAAATCAGCTTCAGTACCAAGTAGAGTCCTGCATTTTCAAACGATGCACTTGCAGATGATTGACACAGAACAGTGTTTTCACACTCAAAGGGCCCATAGGGTGTCTCTTCCTCTTTGGCGCGCGGGTCACGTTACACTGCCTCGCTGGCTCGCTCTAGCACTCGCTTGGCACACAGTCATTCGGTCCAGCCAGGCGTCGTGGCGCCCAGCTGGCTAATGCCCGACGCCGGCGCCGCCGAGGGCTAAACGGCCGGCGCATAAACTCTGCAAAGTTGCGGCCACGTAATCTAGGATTCAGGAGGAGACCCACCGCTCATTCGCCCCTTCTTCCCCCCCCCCCCCACCACCTCCTCCCTCTCCTCACCAAGCACGCCTTTAACAGCTACGATCATTAGGTTCCTCTCGGGCCCTCGCTACCAACTTTTCGGCAACAAACAACCAGCCGATGTTGTTCGTTAGGAGCGGGGCGCTGCTTTAGTCGCCACTTAACGTGGGGACAACGGGACAACGGGACTCGCTACTTAGCAAGGAGATGTTACCAGTGGCTATCCAAAGGACTGCAGAGTGTGTATCGCACTTTTGAGGAGGCGGCGGAAGCTGTGAGGCAGGTGCCGTTAGTCAGCGTCGCCTCCAGGGTTCTAACTAACGAAAAATTCAGAAGTACTAGGTTAAGAAACTTTTAAATTCAGGTTGTCTATCGGTACACTGTACCAGGTTGCTTATGTCACAACAAGACAACTGGAAGAAGCCTCCAAAACCATTCTTCCCAATACAGACTAAAGCTGTTCAACATTACGCAGCGTATAAAAACGCTAATAAAAGGATAGATCCTGCCAGATTTCCCGTTAGAAATATATCTGTCGTTTCTTATTGCTGGACTGGAGCTGTGTTTAGCAACACTATTTTAATAACGGCAAGCATTTTCCTTGGGCTTCATTTTCAGCATCTTTTAGAGGATGCAATTGCGAAAGTTTGCTTTATGACCACACTAGCTGACAAATCCGGCTTTGCCCAGGTATTCTTTTTTACCAGTTTTCTATACAACGGAAACAAAAAGTGAACTACGTTGTTATATCGAAAAACTTTCAATTCTATGTATTGCTGAAAACACATTTCTTTTTTTTTTTTTTTTTTTTTTGTCATTAGTCTACTGACTGGTTTGATGCGGCCCGCCACGAATTCCTTTCCTGTGCTAACCTCTTCATCTCAGAGTAGCATTTGCAACCTACGTCCTCAATTATTTGCTTGACGTATTCCAATCTCTGTCTTCCTCTACAGTTTTTGCCCTCTACAGCTCCCTCTAGTACCATGGAAGTCATTCCCTCATGTCTTAGTAGCAGTCCTATCATCCTGTCCCTTCTCCTTATCAGTGTTTTCCTCATATTCCTTTCCTCTCCGATTCTGCATTGAACCTCCTCATTCCTTACCTTATCAGTCCACCTAATTTTCAACATTCGTCTATAGCACCACATCTCAAATGCTTCGATTCTCTTCTGTTCCGGTTTTCCCACAGTCCACGTTTCACTACCATACAATGCTGTACTCCAGACGTACATCCTCAGAAATTTCTTCCTCAAATTAAGACCGGTATTTGATATTAGTAGACTTCCCTTGGCCAGAAATGCCTTTTTTTGCCGTAGCGAGTCTGCTTTTGATGTCCTCCTTTCTCCGTCTGTCATTGGTTATTTTACTGCCTAGGTAGCAGAATTCCTTAACTTCATTGACTTCGTGACCATCAATCCAGATGTTAAGTTTCTCGCTGTTCTCATTTCTACTATTTCTCATTACCTTCATCTTTCTTCGATTTACATATATGAAAATAAAAAATATTTGTACAAAGCACTATACATAGTGTATAAATGTATAAGAACAGCTACTGCTACCGATATTGTAAATGTCTCTGTGGCAATGCCTCCTCATAGCACTGTAGATGGCTATTGCTTTCGCCTCCAGCCACTTGCGCTACGGAGTTGAAAGCTGTCAAAAGTGCTGCCAGATGTCAAGGATTTCCTTAAACTGTGTCTACTACATGAGTTGATGGTGTTGGGACAGCAATCAGCCACAACTTTACTTTCAGTTCCATTATTCAAAGGGTACCGTTACCGGTTTGGAATCGTTGTGATTCATCCTCAGACGGTTTACACGCTTTCTTTATGACATGTGGTGTGTTTTTTTTTTACAGATTAATTGTCCTAAAATATAAATAATACATAATTATAAACATGCCACACACAGATGGTTGCGTTACAGAGTTTCGTTGCATGTGACTTACGTGAAATGTCGGTTTGGAGTGTTTGTTTTCATAACATTCGTCCAACAGATGTGAATACATTCCCACTGCATTCTTACTGTTGCACACGTAAATTTTTCTCACTGAACACTTTAGATTTGTCACTGAAAAGATTTCTATCACGTACCACATGTTTTGATACATACAAAGAGCTTAAAAACATATGAGTATCAAAGATGTTCTGATATAGCGTAAGATTTGACGATGATGTCTTATGTTTGGAAAGGATCACATATTCATTTACGCAACTGTAATGCCTTTTACACTAGTACAGAATCATTGGTTTCTTGAGTTGATATTGTTACTATTTGGGAGGCTTATTTCTGCTTCGGTGTTTGCCTTTCATCTAAGAGGATACTCTTTAATGCCTTGGTCGGAAGTGTCCAATGACAAACATTTTCCATGTAATTCTAGGGGAATATACACTGACGAAAACAAAGAAGCACAAAGAAGGAGTTGTCCGACATAAACGAAAGTTGGTGAGCGTTTTTCTACATATGAAAGATGTTGCCTATTGAACTTCCGTTGCAGTCGATTAAGAGTGGCGCTAGTAACCCAAATATAAGGATTCAAATCAGATATTCCTTAAATACGTGCTTTAACGGTCGTCAGTGTAAGTGACTTTTGAGATTGTTCGCGGTGAGTCGATGTTAGTCACGAATGCCTTTATGGCAACTAAGACGCAACTATCGACACCTCCTGTGTTTCAACGACGTCGTTTGGTAGGACTGCAAGAAGCTGGATGTTCCTTCTACGATGCTGCAGAAAGACTTGGCAGGAATGTAGCCACTGTACATCACTGCCAGCAGCGGTAGTCCCAAGAATGTACGGTCACAAGAAGAGCGGTCTCTGGACGACCACGTGGCTGCATGTACAGCAGCAATATCAGAATCAGTTAGGACTACAGTGACATTACGAACTGTTTCAAATCGGTTATTTCATGGACATCTCCATGTCAGAGGCCCTGTAGCTTGCATTCTACTAACCCCAATGCACCGGCATTGCTCATTGGAGGGTAGGGTGGAGGTGCGTTATGTTTTCTGATGAAAGCTGGTTCGGACTCGCTGCCACTAACGCCTATGTGGTGCTTAGAAGGAGACCAGTTGGGGGCCTACAAGTAACCAGTCTGCGTGCTAGACACACTGGATCTACACCTGGAGTTACAGTCTGTGGTGTAATTTCTTATGACACCAGAATCTCTCTTGTCGTTATCCCACGCTCCCTGCCTGCAAAACTGTTCGTCAGTCTGGTGATTCAGTCTGTTGTGCTATCTTTCAAGAACAGCATTCCAGGGGTTGTGTACCAAAAGAATAAGGCTCACCCATAGACTGCTGTTGTACAAATGGTTCAAATGGCTCTGAGCACTATGGGACTTAACATCTATGGTCATCAGTCCCCTAGAACTTAGAACTACTTAAACCTAACTAACCTAAGGACATCACACAACACCCAGCCATCATGAGGCAGAGAAAATCCCTGACCCCGCCGGGAATCGAACCCGGGAACCCGGGCGTGGGAAGCGAGAACGCTACCGCACGACCACGAGATGCGGGCTGCTGTTGTACCTCAGCGTACTCTACACAATGTCGACGGGGTGGCTTGGCCTGCTCGATCAGCGGATCTGTCTCCAGTCGAGCACGTATTGGACATCGTAGGACGACAACTTCACCGTCATCAACAAATAGCATTAACCGTCACTATATTGACCGATCAAGTGTAACAGGCATGGTACTCCACCCCACAAACTGATACACACATTAGCTTGCTTTCATTCAACATCCTACCATTTCACTTATACAATGGATTATGTCGCTCTTACATTAACTTGTGATCTTGCAGTGTTAATCGTTTATATATGTTACCCAAAATAAACGTATTCCCGAAATTTCATTACTCTACATTAAATATTTTTGGCGCTGTGATATTTTTCCTGTCAATGTACACTCAGTTGACTGTTGTAGGTACAAACGAAGACAGCTGAACAAAGCAAATGAACCTAGTAAACATAGTTTCGCAAATCCGTATTCCCCCGATATGACGTATGCACAAGTGCGCTCATACCAGTGTTGCAACACTTTTAATTTTCAATAGTTTGGGTAATGTTCCTTAAGATTGCGTATTCGGTACGTGCATGATGTCGCATCGGTGGATTTTCACGTGCCTGTTCTGGAATACCACCAATCTTCGTAAACAGGTTTATAGGTCGTGGCTCGCCAATACCGTGGCCTCCAAGGTCCTCCAAGACGAACTCGTTGAATATCTCTATCTCCGTGTGGCAGTATTCGAAAGGTACGCAGTATTCTAGCCCTTTTGATAGTGTCGATGAACACATTATGCGTCATTCTCAATGCTTTCGGAACACGGTTGGGCATCGATTTCTTGTTTGACATAAGCAGTGGTCACTTGGAACACTTATGATTAGTTTGTTCTCAGGGCCATATCTCCGCCGACCACTGTGGCCGAGCGGTTCTAGGCGTTTCAGTCCGAGACCGCTATGCTGCTAAGGTCGCAGGTTCGAATCCTGCCTCGGGCATGGATGAGTGTGATGTCCTGAGGTTAGTTAGGTTTAAGTATTTCTTTGCTAGGGGACTGATGACATCAGATGTTAAGTCCTGCAGTGCTTAGAGCCATTTGCGCCATATCTGCAGTTTGCATCCTCGGCAACTCTGTTGTAAATTATTCACGTACACAGTCGCAATACGTCGTACTGGGGAAACCACTGGTTTCTGAACCTATGTTTGTTATGGTTATTTGCTTGTTTCGTTGACCTTTAATCGTCCCTTCCGTTAACACTAACAGTAGTCAAACAACCATTATAACATAATGAAATACGGAAACCCAGCTGTTGTGAAAGTGTATTTTGTTGATGAGAATACAGCGACCCATTGATGACTTTAAATATCATCATTTCCCAGTTTTAGTTCTAACGGTTTTTAGTACTATCACTGTTTATTGTTTTACAACCTGCGTGTGAATAACGTAAGCTTATGCATTATGTTATTCCTGTCAATGGCAACAGATTTTTAATAAATTACTATTAAGAGTCACAGACCTATGGGGGTGCTATTTTCAACCCGTTTCTATAGGGCAACATGGTATCAAATGTTATGCTTGGTAATGGCACATATGCCGAAATAGCCTCAGAACCATAAAAACAGTTGAAGTGAAACGCGAGAAACGAAACCATTTATAGATTTTGGTGGGGACCTGCAGTTTCAGTAGTCAATCGATTACTTGTTCGAAATATTTTATCCCTTATTTTTATTTTTTAATATATCATTCATTTCTATCTCGTGAGAGTAGGGTGGTCTGTTGGAGGACCTCGTTCTTTTCAACAAAATATCCAGGCGGACTGGAAGTGGGAGGAGGGAATCAGAAGTGCCAACTTTGGGAGGGGGTTTCTAGTTCTGATGTTCACCGTGTGATCGAGTTAAACCTATCGAAAACCTTGGCCAAACTGGGGGCTAGAAATACCACAATTTAGTCCTATTTCTGAGTTAATGTCGTCCGTGGTTCCAGACAAAAATCAAAATTTGTCCATGTCTATGTCTGTGTGTATGGGTCTGTGTTGTAACCAGACGCTGTGATCCGAACTGGCACAAGAATTTGGGGCCTTTTCTTTTTGCCAAGTATTCTTTATTTTGTTGCTTTTCATTCTATATCACTAACTGTAGATTCGACTGTTACATTAATGACCAACTGAAGATAGACAAGAGACTTGTCAGCCAAATAAAAGGATAAATGGTAGTGGTGCAGAGGGAATCTCAGTCAGCATGTGGGAGGGGCTCGACTTACCATCAAGGGAAGCTCCTTGACAACCTTAGTCAGAGCCAGGGTTGGGAGGGGGTGGATGGGAAACTTTATTTATTTAATTCTAGAACAATATGCGACGGACAAAAAAATGTGAACCTGACTAAGTAGCAGAATCTGAACAAAAGAAAAATATATGTTTGTCATGGCTGCTTACGGTGAAGAAAACCTGTGTAGGATTCCCAGTACGCCTTCAGTTTTTTTCGGAGGTGGGGACGTCTGGTACGGGCTCTAGTCATCTTCGTGACGTCGGATGAAGAGCTGCTCGAATAAAGAAGCAGCGGCACAATCAAGATTAATCTACTGGCTGGAAGGACTGGCGACACGCTGACCTCGTGTCCGACATAGCAGACCGCCATTCGTACTGCCCTGTAGGTGCGTTTACGTTTGGAAAAAAAGAAGCATGAATGTATATTACTTCATTCCCGGAAAAGAGAACTCTACTACTATTAAATATAGGCCCTAATTTGACGAAGAAATATCTCAGGATGTAGATTTGGGGCTCAGCATTGTATGGTAGTGAAACCTGAGCTGTGGGAAAACCGGGAAAGGAAAGAAACGAAGCATTTGTGATACGCTGCTCAGGAAGGATCTTTTGAGAAGCAGATGGACTGAAAGGGTAAGGAATTAGGAGATTCTCAGGTTTATCTACGACGAAAAGAGTGTATGGAAAACACTGACAACAGAAAGGGACATGATGGCAGGACACGTGGTAAGTCATCAGGGAGTAACTTCCATGGTAGTAGAGGGAGCTGTAGAGTGTAAAAACTGTAATGGGATACAAATATTGGAATACGTCCAACAAATAATTGAGAACGTAATTTGCAAATGCTACTATGAGATGGATAAGTTGGCGCAGAAGGGGAATTCGTGGCGGGCTGTACCACACCAGTCAGAAGACATCACAAGGAAAAATTCTCGGTGTGTACCGAATATAGTCGACGGCTTGCTCAACATGTAGTGTGTGCCTCGAGGTTGAAAATTATTTTTGGTCTTTTAAATTTAATTGTGTTTATGAAAAATGAAAAGCACCAGTTTACCTCAGTTCTACAATATTACTTTTAATGTGTTAATCGGTTCTCGGCTTACAAGGCCATCTTCAGACATTTACTGAGTATTGTTACCAAAGAAATTACAGTGTTTGCAAACAACATTGGAAGAGAAGTAACACGTCTAGACTGAAGCAGAAACCTACAGTGAGTAACATTTCTGACAGTGTAGTGGTAATGCAATGAAAACGTATAAAGTTGAACAGTAAATAAATAAAAATGGAGTAGACAGGAAAAACTTTAACACAAAATAGGAACAGCATACTTACATAACAGTTTCTATTAATGAACAGGGTAAACTGACAGTAATATGAGTTTAATTTCACATGACCACACAGACGAAATATCAGTAAATATAAGAATACATTAGCATACAACAAAAACTAACTAGCACATATATATATATATATATATATATATATATATATATATATATATATATATAATGTTTTTTACCACGCTGTAAAAACTCTTGGGATTGATCGATAACGGAACAAAAAAAGTAATCAACTTATGTCCCAAAATGCATGGTTTCCATGCTAGAGACCATTTAATCAATCATACATTGTTACAGAAACTGCAGTCTAATATTAGCTTTATCATGCAGTCACAGATACAGTACGTGTTGATAATGATTTCCATGTGCCTCAATGCGTGTGTGCACACTGCATAGGATGTTCTGTCTGACACGTTCACATCGGCCAGGCTGCATCCGAACAGCGTCAAAGGCAACATGAATACGCTGCTTCTGTGTCTCCACATCTGGGACGGGCTCTTAATACATGATACTTTTGAGACCGCCCCATAACCAGAAATCGCACGGGTTGATATCCAGTAAACGAGCAGGCCATGCCACTGGTGTGTGTTACTTGGCCATCAGCCTGGACTGAATACTTGAAGATCCAGGAAGAATTGCCTTCAGGAGTATAACGTACAGTAATTTGCCAAAGGAAAGTCTATCCAGTAGACAAGACATATCACAGGTCAAAGTAAATATTTAATTGAAAAGTAATATAAAGTGTTTCCAGAATGAAATATTCACTTTGCAGCGGAATGTGCACTGATATGAAACTTCCTGACAGATTAAAACTGTGTGCCAGACTCGAACTCTGGATCTTCTTGCCCGCGAAAGGCAAAGGTCCAGATTTCGAGTGTGGGTCCGGCAGACAGTTTTAATCTGTCCGGAAGTTTCATGTCTGTGCACATTCCGGTGCAAAGTGAAAATTTCATTCTGGAAACACTTTATATTACTTTTGAATTAAATATTTACTTTGACCTGTGACAGGTCTTGTCTACTAGATAGACTTTCCTTTGGAAAATTACTGTACATTATACTGCTGAAGACAGTTCTTCCTGGATCTCCAAGTATTCAGTCCAGGCTGATGGCCAAGTAACACACACTTACATACTAAGCACAATACACATTTCACATGAAAATTTCTGATAAAACACTTACTACTTTAAACTTGTGTTTACTATATACATGTTATAACTACTGTATATATTTCTTTAAGTCTTTGTAGGGGTAAAATCCCTTTACTTTATTTGTCTTAGTGTCAGATAACAGGCAGCTACAGCCATATTTTATCCTGTATAGCCATTCATACTGCAAGTGACATTTCTTGTTTCTTTTGTGCATAATAGATGGCTTTGGGTGAGCTCTCAGGAACTGATCATTTACCTCAAATAATGGTGCACCCTTCACACCACAGTCATATTTTAATTTCCTACCTTGGCCACACTTCGATAAGTTAGCCGAGACTTCTGCGTACGTCTGCTCTGTGGACTTTTCTGCCCTTGGTAAGCGAGGTAATGGAACAATACAATCCTTTCTGTCAATTCATTCGTTCCTGTCCTCCCTACTTATTAACACCTAGGCTGATGGGTACCCAGTCGTGGCATGCGGTAGATTAGTATAAATATCCCGCCCACTTTGTGTACTGACTGGATAAGTAGGTTCTTATAAAACTCTCTACAGCGGAATTGCTTCTTGATGGAAGCGTGTTATTAATGTCTTCTTCAGCTCCTCTCCCCTTATGAACTGTTTCCATTTGAAACCGATAAAATAAGCAAGACTGTCACGCACTACAGTGAGGTTTGCCTACTTTGGGCAAGTATTTCGAATTATTGGCGATGCTGTGGACTTTTTAGAGCGTACAATTTTACATATTTTATGAATGTATCGTACGCAGCAAGGTGATACTTAACACCACCTCTTGGGTGGGTAAACATCCCACTAGACAATTGATACTAATTGTACAGAACTATTTGCTACTACGTATGTTATACGTTCTTACTTGAACTGTTCATGGGCTTGGTCACCTGGCATATTTCATAGGTACGTATTATGCTTTGTACTTGTCTTTTGAGGTTATTGGCATGACACAACCTTTTTATGATTATCACACATTTATTAATTCCTACGTTCCTCCACAGGTCATGTCCATATAGCAGATGAAATCTTTCATGTACGAATGTGGTATGCACACGCACCACACAGTATGATAGGCGTGTCATTTCTTTCTTGTTCTTTTCTTGACCACCGAAATAATATTAGAGTAAATTATCTAAGCAAATACAAAGCCGTTTTGAATTTCAATGGAATGGAAGTATATGATAAGTCAGTTTCCTCAACATTCCGTTAACATTTCAAGGCTGGGTCTCGAAACAAGAAGAAGAAATAAATTGTTTATGTTTTTTGACAGGTAATGGACCGCAATTTCAATCAGAGTACTTTCGTAATGACACAAGTGGTGCACATACATTTTACGACGAAATGGATCAGGAAATCTAGAACTACATGTCACCTCATTTCTAGGATATTTCTTGCATTACAGCGCACAGCAACAGTTAGCGATAAACAGTGCTGTTGCACCGCATGCCAGAGTGACTCATGTCGCGTTGCAGCGACTTTCTACAGGAATCGGGAGACTTCTATCGTGCAACAAACTTCATTTGTCGAACGCGTTGCTGGCTTGACGAGTACGCTAAACAAACTGCTACGAACTTCGAAATTTCATCTAGAAACCGAATAAGGAGAAATAATTTTTTATAAAATGAAAACTGACAGTACTTTTTAACCAGTTCTGAGAGTATACGCAGGTTATCAGCAACATTTTGTTCACTTGAGAAATATTTCTGACTATACACAGTGATAATAGTACAGAGATATATAAAATTCTTTACCAGTTTTGATGCGATATGAAAGCTGTTATGATGATAATTTTGCTGTCTGGAAAGAAACACGGCATGTAATTCGATGTAAGAAGATTTTGAGTATCTGTTGTGAGGTAGTGAAGTTATGTTTACTGAAGTGAAATTAAAGCTATTAACTGTTGTTTTTGTGAAAATAAGTTAACTAAAACGGAGCAGGGAATTGTTATTTGAAGTGTATATTGAGACGAAGACAGCGAATATGATTAAAGCTGTAATAGGATAATGGAGATTTACGTTGGTTAGGTACATGAGACAATAAGTATGAGATTTATGACGCATACTGTTATAGAATGAGGCGATGTTTAGGATGATTAATGTGGAGAAAGAGTAAGTCTGTAATTTTTAGGGCATAGGGACCCTGTTTCTTATTATTGTTAGTTTTTATACCATGTCGATGCATTTCGTTTTCACAAACGTAAAGAGGTACGTTTTGAAAGATGTGGCTTGATGACAGTAGTGAACGAAGGTAACCTTTCTTGAGACAACACAGTTATTTCTTTGGTGTGGAGTTTATGCCTATCCGTTGCTAATTATTCAACCTTTTATTAGATAAACAGTGTCATTTTCTTCGTCGGAAAAACACAACATGTCACAGTTACGCAGATTTTACAGTAATTCGAGCAGTGTACGTTTTTGTCTCCATTTGTGTACGAAAAATATTTTGCAAAGATTTGGTTCAGCATTGATTGCTACTCTGTACTGTGACACACTCTTCCAGCATATGCTACCTCACTGAACATTTTGTAGCTTATCTTTGTAGCAGTGACTATTTTCTCCTTTATACTGAAGGATGACATTTTTTCTGATTTGTGTATAATTAAATGCACGCAAAGTTTAACTTCTACTCAGTTCTGTAGAACTAGTATCCCTTTTCTTTATCTAACAAATAAATTTTACTTATATATGAAACGATGTCATAATGATATTGTCCATCAGTATAGGTGCTTGAGAAATATTGGAAATGAAGGTAAAATTCATGACTCACGGGATGTGACATGGACCGACATCATACTTAAAATTGAAGAAGCAATAAGGCAAATGAGATACAGTATGTGGGATACTACTGATGATTCTTTTCACTTTTCTGCTTCATTCTTTTTGGCACATCATAGGATGAAATTCCTTTTTATATATTTTTCTTCTAACATGTGTGACACTGCAGACTGTCTGTCATCCTGTATTCACATATTATGTAACATAATGGCAAGCATTGTTTTAGCTTAAGGAATTTTCCTTTTGAATTTGCCTCTTGCACTTACGTCATTTATTGAGTTTCTTTATAATGCATATTCTCTCTACTAATAGTTACTATAGGGGGTGGAACCAGTAGTTTGATAATTCTATTAAGTGTAGTACTGTAGTGAGTTCTCATAAGTCACGAAAGATGCGGAAGAAGTCATGACAGATGTGTAAGGAGTACGTAAAGAGAAAAAGGTAAGAAAATAAGGTTGTGCAACATATACACTCCTGGAAATGGAAAAAAGAACACATTGACACCGGTGTGTCAGACCCACCATACTTGCTCCGGACACTGCGAGAGGGCTGTACAAGCAATGATCACACGCACGGCACAGCGGACACACCAGGAACCGCGGTGTTGGCCGTCGAATGGCGCTAGCTGCGCAGCATTTGTGCACCGCCGCCGTCAGTGTCAGCCAGTTTGCCGTGGCATACGGAGCTCCATCGCAGTCTTTAACACTGGTAGCATGCCGCGACAGCGTGGACGTGAACCGTATGTGCAGTTGACGGACTTTGAGCGAGGGCGTATAGTGGGCATGCGGGAGGCCGGGTGGACGTACCGCCGAATTGCTCAACACGTGGGGCGTGAGGTCTCCACAGTACATCGATGTTGTCGCCAGTGGTCGGCGGAAGGTGCACGTGCCCGTCGACCTGGGACCGGACCGCAGCGATGCACGCCAAGACCGTAGGATCCTACGCAGTGCCGTAGGGGACCGCACCGCCACTTCCCAGCAAATTAGGGACACTGTTGCTCCTGGGGTATCGGCGAGGACCATTCGCAACCGTCTCCATGAAGCTGGGCTACGGTCCCGCACACCGTTAGGCCGTCTTCCGCTCACGCCCCAACATCGCGCAGCCCGCCTCCAGTGGTGTCGCGACAGGCGTGAATGGAGGGACGAATGGAGACGTGTCGTCTTCAGCGATGAGAGTCGCTTCTGCCTTGGTGCCAATGATGGTCGTATGCGTGTTTGGCGCCGTGCAGGTGAGCGCCACAATCAGGACTGCATACGACCGAGGCACACAGGGTCAACACCCGGCATCATGGTGTGGGGAGCGATCTCCTACACTGGCCGTACACCACTGGTGATCGTCGAGGGGACACTGAATAGTGCACGGTACATCCAAACCGTCATCGAACCCATCGTTCTACCATTCCTAGACCGGCAAGGGAACTTGCTGTTCCAACAGGACAATGCACGTCCGCATGTATCCCGTGCCACCCAACGTGCTCTAGAAGGTGTAAGTCAACTACCCTGGCCAGCAAGATCTCCGGATCTGTCCCCCATTGAGCATGTTTGGGACTGGATGAAGCGTCGTCTCACGCGGTCTGCACGTCCAGCACGAACGCTGGTCCAACTGAGGCGCCAGGTGGAAATGGCATGGCAAGCCGTTCCACAGGACTACATCCAGCATCTCTACGATCGTCTCCATGGGAGAATAGCAGCCTGCATTGCTGCGAAAGGTGGATATACACTGTACTAGTGCCGACATTGTGCATGCTCTGTTGCCTGTGTCTATGTGCCTGTGGTTCTGTCAGTGTGATCATGTGATGTATCTGACCCCAGGAATGCATCAATAAAGTTTCCCCTTCCTGGGACAATGAATTCACGGTGTTCTTATTTCAATTTCCAGGAGTGTATATGAGGAAAAATGGCTATGTAGTGAATTTGAAATGAAATGATTACATTGGGTAAATTCTAGATGAAATATGATTAGTTAGGTCAAATATGAGAAATGGTTGGGTAGGGTAAATATGACAAATGGCTAGGTAGTACAGTGGAGCTAAATAATATGAACTTATAGGAATGTATGCAACGCATGACAGAAAGATTCAAAGAGTTACAGTAACCAGTTCTATGTGTTGGAAGTTTGATGAAATTGTGGATAAAAGTATTAAGAGGTGCACAAACTAAAGATTGAAATGTAACTAGATATCATGCTAATTACTGTCAATATTAGTTATAATAATAGACTGACGTTTGACAGGCTGTGTAAAGTATTCTTTGATGTGCACCTTGGTTATTCCCTAATCCATGTTTCTCCTAACTATGTATTTGTGTTCTCCTTATCTGTACATGTGACCACAGTCCTCATGTGTTTATTTCTTGTGTATGATCATTATCCTTATGTGTCTATTTCTAGCTTACTACCTATTCTTTCATGTATTTTACAGATTTTATGCTTGTATATTCATTTGAATAGATTTAGTGACACAACAGCAAAGAAGTAGAGCAAATTTTCTCGTTAGCGAAGAAGACATTCTTCTTCCTACTTTCACTGTGCAAATTACTACTGCCATATGTAACTGTGCTTCAGAAATGTAGCCTTGTGTGATACAGACACACTCTAACCTACTTCCAGTGTGCTACAAAAACAGTGTAGATCACCAATAGTACCTAATATAGTGAAAAATGTGAGACATAAACTTTCAAAATAGCCCCAAGCAGAAAGTTCTCATAGACGCCATGAAACCGATAACCTAGCTGTATTGAATTCTGTTGATTAGTTCATTCACATGCTCTTGAATTTAGGAAACATTTTTACTTATAGTTTTTTAACTCACATTCTTGTAAAGCTGGTCTCCCCTTTTTATTTCTAACATGTTTTGTATATTCCTACCCATAATGTTTAGGATTCTGTCCTTGTCCCATCCTACTCTGAAATGACCCTCGCACAAAATGCTACTATGGGAAAGGGGATGATATGTAAGATTGGCATGTGATTTTGATTTTTGTAAGTTATCGATGTACACATCAACGTGAGAGCAAGCTATGTTACTGTCAAACAGTCATTGGTCTTGTTGTGGCACTGTCTTTGCTTCTGCACAGTCTGATACATTATTAGTTGAAGTGTGGCAGACGATGGACGTATTTAGAATGCTGTATTGATTTGTGATTGTATCTGTTAGATGGAGGCAGGTTTATTGTAAAGGACAGAAAGGATGAATACGATATATATCTATTGAAAGAAGAATAGGTTATAACTTTTGAGTAATGTTACTTTATTTGAAGAGAAGAAGTTTGAGGTAAGAGACTGCAGCACTGCGCAGTTAGTTTGTCGGAATGATTATTATCAGGTAGTTAACTTTTTCCACTTGCTCACAGCTGAGAAAAAGTCTACCCCACTTCGCGGAGTCATCCGTTAACTTGTCAACAGATTAAGCTGTTTGGTTTTTATAGAAATGCTCTGTTAACATTGTACCCATTTACCCATTCTTCACGTTGTTACGTGTAGCATTGTTCAGACCAATGCTATATGTGAAGATCACGCGAAGACTTGCTCTGTCTTTTTGGATACATACTTCATTCTGAAATCGTTGTCTTGGAATATCATTTCATGGGAATAGTTCATCTCCCCATCCCTCTGTTTAGAGCCGGCCGGAGTGGCCGCGCGGTTCTAGGTGCTTCAGTCTGGAACCGCGTGACCGCTACCTTCGCAGGTTCGAATCCTGCCTCGGGCATGGATGTGTGTGATGTCCTTAGGTTAGTTAGGTTTAAGTAGTTCTAAGTTCAAGGGGACTGATGACCTCAGAAGTTAAGTCCCATAGTGCTCAGAGCCATTTGAACCATTTGAACCTCTGTTTAGAAATGGTTTATCATTACTCATTACCAAATTGAACCATGTGGTACGGAACAGTTTGAATACTGTTTGGAAAATTCATTTAGAAACCAAAATGTAGCTTAACCACTGCCTGCTTAGTGTTTGCTGTTGTGCTTTCAAGAAATCTGCAACAATGCTGTCAAGATGTGAGATAAGTGGAAATTTTGATTAGGGTCAGATAATTCCTTTACTTGAGTTGCGCATTTAATACAAAGATAAACTGTATTCAAACAAGTTCAATTCAATTTACGTTCAAAGGCTAGCATACGAGTTTAAGGTGGATAATAGTTTGTGGTAGGTAGTTTCGGTAATACATAGACGTTTCAATGAGTGGGCCGTAAATCTGGGCTACATTTCTTGTAGAAACACATAGTGTGGAACTTCTAACACACCTTTGTTGACGTCTTGACGCACCCCTATAGAATTTTCTATTTTATATGGCTCGCTTATGGCACATGCTGGATTTTGGACGAGGCTGTTATTACGTCATTCCAAATCAGATCTGAGTTTTACAATGCGGCCGCATCTTTACACATCCGCAGAAACTTTTGCCTGTGTGTTTTATCCCTAAATAGCAACGCTTTATACTCATAAACCTTTTCAATCGGCTCGGCAAGCTCATCCATACCATATGGTAAGCGTGGCAAAGCTTCTGCTACTATGTTGTTACATTCTTTGATATACATTATTTTTAGTAAGTAACCTTGTAATGTTACAGGCCTCCGGAACAACGTGTCATGTAGAAGGCTGCACGTAAGCAGAAAGCTCAGACCTTAATGGTCACAATATACTCTCGCTGGCTTACAATAGATGTAAAAATGGAACATTTTAACGCCCCAAACGATCGATAACGAAGAATTCCAACTACGTTACTGCATAGGACCGCTCACAACTTGTGACCACTCGAATTACAAATCACATTACTCTTATTTCTTTGCAACCGTTTTCTTCTTCTGTTTAAAAGAGACAACTTCCTAGCCCATACGAAGAAGTATCTGTTGCAATACAGAACTCATTCGTTGTATTCGGTTGGCACAGCAGGTTTGCTCCTAACAAGGCTTGTCTGATTATTACAAACGTTCTCTTACATTCTGCTAACCACACCCATGTTTCGCTTTTCCGTAGTAATACCAACAGTGGTTCAATGCTGGGAACCTGATTGGACGCAGAATGCCGGAAAAACGACAAGAGACTGATGAAAGCCGTTAATTGCTTCTTAATTCCTGGTTGAGGAAATTCCTCAACCGCTTGCGCATTTTAAGATCAGGACCGATGCCTAAGAGCGAAATAACGGGTCCTAAAAATTTGATTTGGAGTCTGACAAACTTTGCACTCACCCCTGCTTCTGCGAGTTTTCGCAGTACTTTCTCTGAAATCTCTACATGCTTTCCCCATGTTGGGGTGGCAATAAGTAAGTCATACACATATTACATTAATCCGTCGAAGAGTCGAGGTCCTAGAGGGTAACGGAGAGTCCTCGGACTATGAGAAATGTGCTTTTAATATCTTCCCTTTCTACCTTTATTACAACTTGAACGTGGCGTTTTATTAACAGCGACTGGGCGCCAGTAGCACTTGTCACCATACATTTTTCACCGATAACGTTAGTAATTGCGAAATTATTCTAAGGAATTTTACACTCATTGCTTTCGTAGAAGCGCCTGTGTCTACGATTATTTTGAGAGGTATGCCACTTATAGTCTATTCTACTATGGCATGCACAAGTTCTCTATAGTCTTTGTGCATGGTCGCTGTTCATTCAAAATATCTCACTGTATGTCGTGACCATCGTTGTAGCTCAACACTGATAAGTCATTGCCATTAGTTTGAGTAATGTTGCTCTCTGTCCGCCTCACGGCCAATAACGGAAAGGTACTGCGTCCGAAGCTAGTTTAATCGAATAAACGGACTGGGAAGGTTTCCGTCCATTACCACCTGTAACGCAAGTTTTTGTAAGAATTCTGCCATTGCTGTACATGCGAGTTTAGCCCCTGCGCCATTGGGTAGCTGTGATTACTTTGTATATTCAAATTACTAGGCGGTGGTCCCTGATTTGTGTTTCATCCTTGCCCAGTATTTCTCATTATTATGAGGGCTTGAGTGGTTTCTCTCCTCATGGCCCCTTCTTCGGTTAAATGACTGACTACCATGACCGTTTTGTGGACTATTGTTGCCGTGATTGTAATCATTCTTCTTACTACCGCCATTGCCGGCATTGCGGTAAGTGGTTGCGTTTATCTCGCTTAGATGGCGATGTATTACCGTTCCCATGCTCACTGCTACGCCTCATATCTTCATGTATAACGTCAACAGAGTCAAGCATGGACATAAATGGCACAAGTTCGTTTTATGAGACATTGCTCAACTTTTCTTTGATATTGTGAGGTAAGCTACCTTCAATAAGCGAAGGACGTCTCTATTAGAGACAGATTCAACCCATTAACGCGTTTTGTTTATGTAACTATCGAAATACTACCTCAAAGAACCACGTTCAAATGGCTCTGAGCACTATGGGACTTAACATCTGTGGTCATCAGTCCCCTAGAACTTAGTACTTAAACCTAACTAACCTAAGGACATCACACACATCCATGCCCGAGGCAGGATTCGAACCTGCGACCGTAGCAGTCGCGCGGTTCCGGACTGAGCGCCTAGAACCGCTAGACAACCGCGGCCGGCAAAGAACCACGCTTTAAGTTACGTAATTCTTGGCTGTATGTTTGTTTACGTAAATGCTCTTGAATACCGGATGACCAGAATTTCCTAGAAATACTTTTTCGAATTGTTCTTATGTTTCAAAAGTCTCTGCCACCTGTGTGACCCATGATGCTGGTTTACTTCATTATGAGAAAAAATAAATTGGACTTTCCGCCTCTCACTCCAAGCATTATGTAACGTACACTGGTGTCCAAAATTAAAGCCCCCGTTCTGTGTCTAATTCACGATATAATCATACAAACTGTCAACTAGATGTCCGTACAATCTTGTTCTGCACGGAAGATGGCATTCCAGTCAACGAACAACCAAGTCAACGATGACGTCAGGGCATTTATGAAACGAAGTAGTGTTTACCGGATTGTCCCACATCTACGATCGCTGTGTGCAGAGTCACAGACGGTGTAATGTGGCACAGAGATTCTCTGCGGTGGAGGACCATGGAAAGAACGGAAGCAGGACAGTCGAAAACTGATGTCGGCGATGGCTTGATGTGAATTGTTCTGTTGTTTCTCGGTTGTGGTGACAGTTTACAGAGACTAAAACTGTATGCCGAAGACCACGGGAGAGCCGACCACCTGTGACTTCAGAAGAGAGGACCGTCATTTGGCTGTAAGGGCACGACAGCGCCACCTTAGTACTGCAAGGCAACTGGCATGTGAGCTCGCAGCATCCAATGGACGTGCTGCATCGAGGCAAATGGTGTGCATAAGGCCTCGGCGAAGTGGCCTTTATTGTTGGAAACCTGCTGTACGTCTGTGTCTGACGCGTCTTCACAGAAGGGAACGTTTAGAGTGGAGTAATCAACATGCCGTCTGAGCGGTCGAACAGTAGGCTAATGTTGTTTTCACAGATAAATCCCGATTTAGTCTGGAGAGTGATTTTAGATGGATTCGCATCAGGAGGGTATGTGGAAGACGATTTCGGGATCCAAACACAGTGGAAAGAGATATCTAGGAAGATCCCTAATGGTGTGAACAGGGATCATGTTTACTACCCGAACCCCTACTAATGTAACCGCACAGGTGACTCGGCTGTCAGGTATAGTGACGAGATCTTGGGACCTCGTTTGCGTTTGTTTTGAGGTGTCGTTGGCCCGGACTTCATACTGATGGACGATAATGCTCGACCTTATAGAGCACGGGTGGTTGATGTATCCCGGTAAACGGAAGATACTAGCACGCATGACGTGGCCTGCTCGCTCCCCCGCTTTGAATCCCATAGAGCATGTCTGGGTGCACTATGGAGATCGCTTGCATCACGTCAGCTCCCACCAACCACTCTCCAAGATTGCGAGCAGCTCTGAATGGGCGTCATTGCCTTAACGTAAGACTGATGACATCATTCACAATATGGCCCATAGCTGTCCGGCCTGTATTGCTGCCACAGTGGTCACACCCCATACTGAGCACATTAATCAGTTGTCGGAATCTGTGTGCAAATCCATTAAGTTGGAAAAAACGACGATCATTTATGTCTACCGTTATGCATGTTGCAGTTGTTTACGTTCTGATTTCTTTGCATTGTTTCTATTTTACTATCCACCTGTTTATTCCGTTTCGCGACAAAAAAAAAGCAACCTTGCAAAATTTCCCTTTGTTGCTTTAATTTTGGACACCAGTGTATTTGTAAAACCTCGAATGAACATAACCGAGTGAATAGCTTTCTCTTCATCTGTTTCAGGTTGAAACTGTCTACGCTTTATCAAACTTTCTTCAACCAATAAGTCAGAAACCGGAGTCTCTGCTCCCGCAACTGATTAACGTAGGCTATTGATTGGACTGTAACTATTCGGTGTGCACGCGTGTTGCTGCTCGAATGCGCACGGAAATTTGCACTCATTACTACACGAATTTTCACATCACAGTTTACAATATGCCCGTTACAGTCTGCTGGATTGCGATTCGCGTCAAAACACTCTGTAGCGCTTCGCTACCAGAGCGTATTGCTGTTTCCTGTTGTGCACTGTATCGTTTGACTCAGCTGCAGCGGAACCTATGTTGCCAACATTGTTGCTCGGGGTTTCACTTGTAACGTGTTGTATCTCACACTTCACCTTAGTTTCTGTCCTGTCGGTCATCTCATTATCTTTGTTGTCAAACTATTTATTGAATTCAGATTCTCTGTTCTCTGTTTCCTCAGCAAAGTTTTGTTCGACTTTTTTTGCATCTACTGCAAGATTATCAAACCGTTCAGTTAGTCCCGCTACTTTTTCCTCTACAGCCAAGTGGCTGGCTCGCAAAGTTTCTAGTAGCGTGGACAAGGACTACACCAGTTTTGATAAACATTTGCACCTCCTTTTAAATTCCGCAAATCCACCCTTTATTTCTTTCATTTCAGCGACTAATTTCCTATAAAGCTTTACCTCACGTCCTGGCTACAGCCAAACCTCCAGACGTCAGACACTCAGATCGGTAACGAACGTTGTGTGTTGATAAAGTATGAACCAAAAAACAGAATTATTTCGCGCTGTGTGCTGTCGTCCAATAGACCATACATAAACGGTAATTGAAAATACCACCAGAACTACGGAGTGTATGGAAACCGTATCTGTGCTCTGTAAGGGAATAGGTCTGTGATAGACGAGTTGCTAGAGCGTGAGAATGTCATGCAGAAGATCCCGACATCGAAATCAACCGATAACAATTTTTCAACAGTTTATGTGATAAATTTTTATATGGGAGTACATTTTCCTGACATGTAAAAGGACGTTTCGGTGTTTGTAGCAATGTTCTTTTGGCAGTTTGCTTTCGCTTCGTTACGTGAAAGTACTAGCAAACCTATAGCGTACATCTGTACAGATAAAACCATACCTATCTATACAGATGTACTCTATAGGTCTGCTACTTTTAACTAACGAAGTGAAAGCAGACCGCCAGAAGAACATTGCTACAAACTCCGAAACGTCCTTTTACATGTCAGGAAAATGTTCTCCCATATAACTATTTAACGCGTAAAATATTTAAAGAAATACTATCAGCGGATTTCGAATTCGTGACCTTCAGAACCACCTACAGAGATCTTCACACTCACATCTCACAGATGTCATGGTATTACTATTAATTAGCGTTTATGCATGTTCTAGTGGACTACAGAGCACAGCACGAACTAAATCGGCGTATTGGTTGATAATCTATCGACACGCAACGTTAGGGACCCATCGAGTGTCTGACATCTTGAGGTTTTGGTGTTAGAAGCAATGGCGCTCTTTTTAACGTTGGGCAAATTTTTTGCAATACCTTATCATGTTCTCCCTCGCGTTATGCTTGCAAGCGATTGCGTTCCATTTCACTTTCTAGTTGTAACCGATTTCGTACTTTGTCATGTTCTTCTAACTTACATAGAGGTTCAGCGAACAGATCTGGTATACGTGAACAGATACACCTACTCTGTAATAATCCATCTTCCTTTCTACAACTTGTTTTTTCCGTGTCTCAGCACCTATGCCTTCCATCGTATTATTTTCTTTAAAAGATGATGCACCCAGTTCACTAATTATTCCGAGTATCGGCTTCAGTATGTGCTGTTACGTTTTGTACTTCAGTGTCTGCCCTTCTTCTGGTGCAGACGAGTACTGCAATAATACAAGCAAAACGACGAACACCAGATACCTGTGCATTTACTTTAGTAATTACTCAACAACAGGAAATTCTACACTGCTACACTTATCCTGCTGGCGATTAATTTTCTATTCCTTGTATAGTATTATACTAACACTGAAAAGAAAAAGAAACTGGTACACCTGCCTAGTACCGCGAGGGGCCCACACGAGAACGCAGAAGTGCCGCAACACGGCGTGGCATGGACTCGACTAAGGTTTGAAGTAGTGATGGAGGGAATTGACACCATGAATCCCGCAGTGGTGCCCATAAATCCAGTAACAATAGGGGGAAGTGGAGATCTTTTCTGAATAGCACATTGCAAGGCGTTCCAGATATGCTCAATGACGTTCATGTCTGGGGAGTTCGATGGCCAAAGGAACTGTTTAAAGTTAGAAAAGTGTTCCTGGAGCCACTCTGTAGCAATTTTGGACGTATGGGGTGCCGCATTGACCTTCTGACATTCTTCAAGTCCGTCGTGATGCACAATCGGCATGAATGGATGCCGGTGATCAGACAGGATGCTTACGTGCATGTCACCTGTCAGAAACGTATCTAGTATCAGAGGTACTATATCACTCCAACTGCACACACCCCACACCATTACAGACCCCCTCCAACAGATTTAACAGTCCCCTGATGACATGAAGGGTCCATGGATTCATTAGGATATCTCCGTACCCGTACACGTCCATCCTCTCGTTACAATATGAAACGAGACTCGTCCGACCAGGCAACATGTTTCCAGTCATCAACAGTCCAGTGTCGGTGTTGACGGGCCCAGGCAAGGCGTAAATCTTTGTGTCGTGCACTCATCAAGCGTACACGAGTGGGCCTTCGGCTCCGAAAGGCTATATCGATGACGTTTCGTTGACTGTCTCGCACGCTGACACGTACTGATAGCCCAGCATTGAAATCTGCAGCCATTTGCGGAAGGGTTGCACTTCTGTCACGTTGACCGATTCTCTTCGGTCGTCGTTGGTCCCGTTCTTGTAGGATCTTTTTCCGGCCGCAGCGATGTCGAAGATTTGATGTTTTACTGGATTCCTGATGTTCACGGTACACTTCATCGTTACCTGGGAGACGCTGTGACCCTTCGATCGTGCGCCGACTTCTTGTCTTATATAGGCGTTAACGACCACAACGCCGTATTTTGCCTGTTTACATATCTCTGTATTTGAATACGCATGGCCATACTTGTTTCTTTGGCGCTTCCGTGTATTTTCCGGCTAGTATTTTCCTCTCAGTGTTACACGTATATTCTCATGATCCATCTCGTACGTATTTCATGGAAAAAGGACGTACATACTAGTAACATTGTATATTATGTACACGTATATAGTTCTGGCCTCTCAAGTTTAAGGCACACATTTTATGGTGTCTAGAGTTTGAAAACTATTTTTGTTTTTTGTAATTAAATAATTTTATGTTTCTCTTTGCAAACACCGAAGTAATTTTTAGAAATGAGTTCGTAAAACATTTCATGGGAAGCGTACCACTTGAACTGAGCCTTTCATCTAATTATTACGATTGCGTGGCGTAAATAGTTTTATAAGCAGTGACCAATAAACGTCCGAAACTACGTCTACGTAAAGTAACTATTCTCGCACAACAAAATGGCACTGTAAATGACTATCGTTTTAAATATTTCTCAGTATGATGGTTTAACAGTGCATAGTCCCACACCTTTGCTTTATGACATGATATGCAATTACACTACTGGCCATTAAAATTGCTACACCGCGAAGATGACGTGCTACAGACGCGAAATTTAACCGACAGGAAGAAGATGCTGTGATATGCAAATGATTAGCTTTTCAGAGCATTCACACAAGGTTGTCGCCGGTGGCGACACCTACAACGTGCTGATATGAGGAAAGTTTCCAACTGATTTCTCATACACAAACAGCAGTTGACCGGCGCTACCTGGTGAAACGTTGTTGTGATGCCTCGTGTAAGGAGGAGAAGTGTAAGGAGGTACAATCACGTTTCCTACTTTGATAAGGGTCGGATTGTAGCCTATCGCAATTTCTGTTTGTGGTATCGCGACATTGCAGCTCGCGTTGGTCGACATCCAATGACTGTTAGTAGAATATGGAATCGGTGGGTTCAGGAGGTTAATACGGAACGTCGTGCTGGATCCCAACGGCCTCGTATCACAGCAGTCGAGATGACTTGCAACTTATCCGCGTGGCTATAACGGATCGTACAGCCACGTCCCGAACCCCGAGTCAACAGATGGGGACGTTTCCAAGACAACAACCATCTGCACGAACAGTTCGACGACTTTCGCAGCAGAATGAGCTATCAGCTCGGAGACCATGGCTGCGGTTACCCTTGACGCTGCGTCACTGACAGGAGCGCCTGCGATGGTGTACTCAACGACGAACCTGGGTGCACGAGTGGCAAAACGTAATTTTTCGGATGAATCCAGGTTCTGTTTACAGCTTTATGATGGTCGCATTGGTGTTTGGCGACATCGCGGTGAACGCACATTGGAAGCTTGTATTCGTCAACTGGCGTATCACATGGCGTGTGGGCGTGATGGTATGGGGTGCCATTGGTTACACGTCTCGGTCACCTCTTGTTCGCATTGACTGCACTTTGAACAGTCGACGTTACATTTCAGATGTGTTACGACCCGTGGCTCTACCCTTCATTCGAAACCGTACATTTCAACAGGATAAAGCACGACCGCATGTTACCGGTCCTGTACGGGCCTTTCTGGATACAGAAAATGTTCGACTGCTGTCCTGGTCAGTACATTCTCCAGGTCTGTCACCAACTGAAAACATCTGGTGAATGGTGGCCGAGCAACTGGCTCGTCACAATACGCCAGTCACTACTCTTGATGAACTGTGGTATGGTGTTGAAGCTGCATGGGCAGCTGTACCTGTACACGCCATCCAAGCTCTGTTTGACTCAATGCCCAGGCGTATCAAGGCCGTTATTACGGCCAGAGATGGTTGTTCTGGGTACTGATTTCTCAGGATCTATGCACCCAAATTGCGTGAAGTTGTAATCACATGTCAGTTCTAGTATAATATATTTGTCCAATGAATACCCGCTTATCATTTGCATTTCTTCTTGGTGTAGCAATTTTAATGGCCAGTAGTGTACGTCTTTTTTAGTTCGTAGCCAGGCAACAAAAAAACAGTCATTTATTGTACAGCTACTTGTTTCGATGTAAATAAAATCTCCTCCAGATCCACAGGCTGCTGAGAAAGAGAAATGTTATGCTAACTGCTCCAGTAGTTGCGCAACTGTACAGAAAAGTATTAAAATTCAAAATTACCGCGTAATAGCAGCTGTTTTCTAGCTCCAGTGATGGTACGTTGTTCCGACTGCGCAGCGTACTAGCAGTACTGTAAATATTTCACTGTTTATGTTAAAAATCTATTTAACAATAATTTCAATTTCAGACATGGATGATGTACAGCGACATTATATATATATATATATATATATATATATATATATATATATATATATATATATATAGAGGGAAACATTCTACGTGGGAAAATTATATATCTAAAAACAAAGATGATGTGACTTACCGAGCGAAAGCGCTGGCAGGTCGATAGACACACAAACAAACACAAACACACACACAAAATTCAGGCTTTCGCAACAAACTGTTGCCTCATCAGGAAAGAGGGAAGGAGAGGGAAAGACGAAAGGATGTGGGTTTTAAGGGAGAGGGTAAGGAGTCATTCCAATCCCGGGAGCGGAAAGACTTACCTTAGGGGGAAAAAAGGACAGGTATACACTCGCACACACACACATATCCATCCACACATATACACACACAAGCAGACATCATGTGTTTGTGTGTCTATCGACCTGCCAGCGCTTTCGTTCGGTAAGTCACATCATCTTTGTTTTTAGATATACAATTGTAAGTCAGATATAAATATACTGTTTCGTAGCAACTGGTATGAGGTTTGTTCTCCTTGCATTTCTCCAAAGGAACATTTCGTAGAATTAAGAATCTCATTTTGCTTGTCCATTTATTTTCACTAGATATTGCATTATACACAATTTCTTTTGCTAAATTCACTCATTTCATTAATTCGTAACAAACACAAAAACGATCGTGACAAATAAACATGGCGACGCTATACGCCTAAAGATTGCATGTAATGGTGGCTATTCTTGTATATTTCTTCACTGATCAATCGTAAAATTATGATGTGCTCCACCTTTGGCACGGCTAGCAGTGGCGACGTGTCGTGGCGTGTAAGCGATAAGACCTTGGTACGGTCGCTGGAGGGAGTTGGTACTGCTCTCACAAGTCATCTAATTCCCGTAAATTTCGGGAAGAGGAGGGGGGGGGGCGATGAGATTGGGTTCAGATCTGGCGAGCTGTGGGGCAACGTATCACTTGGAACTCGTCACTCCGTTCCTCGAACCACTCTATCACACTCCTGGCCTTGTGACATGGCGCATTATGTAGTCGACAAATGACAAATGCCTTCGGGAAATATGGTCGTCTTGATGGGGTGTATGTGATCTGCAACCAGTGTGCTATAGGCTACTCCTCGGGTGTCAAGGATCCTTCCGCGAGCTCCACTGGACGAATGGATCCACACATGAATGTTCCCCAGACCATAATGGAGCCGCTGCCAACTTGTCTCCGTCCTGCAGTACAGGTGTCAAGGAGCTGTTCCCATGGAAGACAACGGATTCGCTCCCTCCCGTCGGCTTGATGAAGAAGATATGGGGATTCATCAGACCATGCAACACTCTGCCACTGCCCTAACGTCCAGTGCCGGTACTTACGTGCCCATTTCAGTCTTAGTTACCGATTTCGTGGTATTAACATTGGCACATGCATGGGTCGTCGGCTTTCAAGTCTTATGTTACCTCCGCCACAGTTCACCGCCAGTCCTGTTTTACCAGTCTGCCCAGCACCACAACATCCGACATCGCAGTGAGGCGCGTCCACCAAGTCCACGACGTCTGGTCGTGGTTTCACCTTCGTTCCGCCAAGTGTTGAAGACATTCACCAAAGCACGCCGTGAACACACGACAAGTCGTGCAGTTCGCGAAAAGCTCGGGCCGAGCCTCTGGGCCATCACAGTCTGCTCTCGGTCAAGGTGGATCGCTCACCTTCCACATTCCAGATACGACAGCAAGCTCACTGATACCACATGCACCATGTGTGTGTCTGACTAACAGTTATACCACTCCAGGTGGAGCTGCTATCGCTTGGGCGGGTTTATATCGACAGTAGGTCAATAGTCATAATGTTCTGACTGGTCGTTCTGTAGTCGATGGCTTGGTCAACATGTGTGCCTAATGGTGCACGAGAGTGGGTGTGAGCGTATATTTCTTCGTTGTGTATTGTGCGTTCTTCGACGTGTACTGAGTGCAATCGCTTAGTCTTAAATGCGACATGCATCTAAATGCCTTTGAATCTTTACTTACAGCGTTTATGCTTTTTTATTTGTGGCTGCTACAAGTTCAGTTGCGGGAAAGTATACTGTGGCTGCTGCATTCACTGTTGAAGTGACGGAAAATTGGCCTTCCCGTGCAAAGATCTCGTTGCTGCTCACAAGATATCTTGAACAATCAAGTAACTCAACGAATTTATCGACAAGTACGGCTTCGGTGCGCTACCACGAAGAGCAGGCGATGGTACCAAAGTCCAATAAATGAGTCTATGGCGACATTATGTTGTTTTTAACAATTTCCTACAAACGTTTAAAGCCACGACAACGTCAGCCTTAGTACCCCAGTAGAAGGCAGTCGAGCGGGTGCACCGTGTCGCGTGGTGTCCGCATTTAACAATTGACGCCGAGATGGACGGAAGCGGTGGGACATAAAGTGGATGGCGTCCGTGTCTGGAGGCAGAGCCGCGGCCGCGGCCGGCCGGGAAAGCGACTGTCGACGTGCCGAGGAGGGCGGGGGCGGCGGCGGCGGCAATCCACTTTGCGCGTTGACGGCGGCGCCGGCGCAGGTAGCGGGGGCGGCGTGGCATCAAGTATTCACGACGCGGCGACGTGACTGCCGTGTAAATCTCGCCGCTCCCGCGGGGCGCCCGCCGCTCCTACACCTGCAGGTGCGTGGAGCCGCACGGCGCTGCTCTGGCGTTCAATTTACTCGTGAATCACCCGCGCTGGCCGCCGCCGTCTGCAGGGGGCGTTCCACCTGTCGCCGCACCCTCTGAGACCCCCCCCCTCCCCCCCCCCAGTGACCACTCTGGGCTTCTGGACCACCGTGTGGACACACGTTGTCTCCCGGGTGCGTTGGGTGCGCTGCAAATTTTGCTACAGGTGCTGAATAGGTTATTTGCCCATTTTCTGGAAACCATCTTACACTAAGGTAACAAAAGTCACCGATATACCGATATGCACATATAAAAGTTGCGGTAACACAAGGTGTTGAAGGGTAGTCCGTTGGCAGAGCTGTCATTTGCACTCACGTGGTTCGTGTGGAAACGTTTATGATGTGATTATGGCCGCACGACGGCTAAAATAACACACTTTGATGGCGGAACGGTAATTGGATCTAGAGGCATCGGACATTCCATCTCGAAAATCATTAGGGTATTCAATTTAAGAGATCCACAATGTCAAGAGTGTGCCGAGAATACCACACTTCAGACGTTACCTCTCTCTACGAATAATGCAGTGGACGACGGTCTTTACTTAACGACCGAAAGCAGCGATGTTTGCGTATAATTTTCTGTGCTAGCAGACAAACAACAATGCGTGAAACAGCCACAGAATTCAATGTGGCATGTACGACGAATGTATTCGTTAAGGCGGTGCGGCAGAATTTGGCGTTAATGTGCTATGACAGCATACGACCGAAGCAAGTGCTTTTGTTAACAGCACGACATCGGCTGCAACGCGTCTCCTATGCTCGTGACGATATCAGTTGTGCCCTAAACGACAGAAAAACGGTGGCTTCGTCAGATGAGTCCCGATTTCTGTTGGTGAGAGCTGGTGGTAGGGTTCGAGTGTGGTGCAGACCTTACGAAGCCAAAGACCCAAATTGTCAACAAGTCAGTGTGCAAGCTGCTGCGGGTTGCGTTACATGCAATGGACTGCGTTGTGCAGTCCACCTGAACCGATCGGCTGCTTGGAGACCAATTGCAGTCTTTCATCGACTTCATTTTCTCATAACAGTTACCGAGCTACAATTGTTTGCGATTGGACTGAGGGACATTCTGGACAATGGTTTGGCTACCAAGATTGCCCGACGTGATTCCCATGGAATGTTTATTGGAAATAATCGAGAGGTCAGTTTGTGCACAAAATACAGCGGCGGCAACACTTTCGCTTATTATGGACGGCTATAGAGGCAGCATGACCGAAAATTCCTGCAGGGGGCGTCCAATGACTTGTTGAGTCTATGTCATGTCGACTAGCTGCACTACGCCGATGTCCGACACAATATTAGGAGGTATACCATGAGTTTTGTCACCTTGAATGTAAATGGTTAATGGTTAAGTGTGTCATTTTAAACTCGTAAGGTTTTTCTCCTCGTGATTTTCAGTATTAACAAAAGAATAAATGAGATTCAAATAATTTAAAAGCCCGCTAAAACGCTTGATTTGAGTGATGTAATGCCTGTGACCTCACTGGTTAGCACACTGCTCCTACTTGTTTATATCTCATTCACTGTGATACAGTGTTTTGGAACTGACGTTTCGAAAAATGGGTTACACATGGTTTGTGGCGCAACATTTTGTAAATAAATATATATAAATACCCTTTGTTGCGTAACTAAAAGCGCTTTACTTCTAACGCAATGTTCGCAAGATCGACCCTGATACGGACTAAGGTGTTCCTTTTTCTTCTTCTTCTTCTTCTTTTTCCTTCCTGTTCTCTTCGCTTAACACTACTGTCTTGTCAAATTTACTTTATTCATAGTACCATAGTAAGAAGTTTAAAATCTGTAGTGAGTTCCTTAAATGACAACCTATGAGGGGTTGTAAAACGTATCTTGAGGAAAAAATGGAAAAGAGCGTATGGCATTGTTGGCCGGGAGGCCCCATCCGGGGAAGTTCGGCCGCCGAGTGCAAGTCAGGGCGACGCCAAGGAACAAATGTAGGACAGGAAAAAGTGTATGGAGGCATTATCGAACGACGCTAAGAAGCATCAGATGAATAGGGACCGGCAGTTGTGGGATTTTGGGGCTACTGATATAAAATCAATTATGAAAATTAATTAAATTGATCAATGAATTTCCCTGACCCCTGGTAACGTCACGGGTTTTTCCACGCCGGCATGTAGGTTTCTTCCCACTCCCCTCCCGTCCTCCTATACAGCCCAGGAAATGTCGGAAAACTGAAATTTGGCGGGAATTTCAAAAAATGGCGGGAAATTCAAAGTTTTAGGTGGGAATATCAAATTTTGTATATTCTCCTTGATGTTTAGAGACGAACTTACCTAGTTCACAATATCCCCACTCTCCTCTTCTCACCTCATATCCTCTCACATCCCCATCCAGATATTAGCAGGAAAAATATCTGATCTGAACTGCCGTGTAGGACAGGCGTAAGTCTGTTTTGTACACCGTATGGTATATTGTTTATTTAAACAAAAATGGCTCTGAGCACTATGGGACTTAACATCTGTGGTCATCAGTCCCCTAGAACTTAGAACTACTTAAACCTAACTAACCTAAGGACATTACACACATCCATGCCCGAGGCAGGATTCGAACCTGCGACCGCAGCAGTCGCGCGGTTCCGGACTGAGCTCCTAGAACCGCGAGAGCACCGCGGCCGGCTTTATTTAAACAGTTTGAGTTCTCATTGACTGAGCGCTAGACAGTAGCTCCATCGTGTGTCGTCAATAACTGCTAGATGTGAAGTGGATATTTTCGCTGTTAGGCCAGCTCCAGCCAGTGTAGACAATAGCCCTGTAGGGGAAGGATGGGTAATAATGATAGGACACCAGGCTGTCACTGAATTACAGGGGAGTAGCCTCCTGCTGATGTACAAATAAATAGCTCTGCTGAGAGGAACGTAAGGATGGGATATAATAACAATATTAGAATAGTGACCCACTGTTCCACTGCGTCTGTAACAGCCTCCCCCCCGTATAAAGGACTCCTGTAATAACTTCATTTCGGAATAAAACACACTTCTGCCTCTTTGCTTGTTGCAAGTCGCATTCCAGCAAACATAAACGTGGAAAATATATAGTACGGTATTATTTACGAATGTAGTGCTCATTATCTTATGAAAAGTGACCACCTCAAGTCACCTCCAGTCTGGTCCAACTCGATCTACCGAGTGTATCAAGCACCTGAAGAGCCAGCCAGCCAAGAAACTAGTGGTTGCCAGAGGCCAGGGTAAGCCACAACTTCCTGTCACTGCCGCCCCGCCTCGTGATTTCTGCCGCCAACTGTGGCACAATGCGAGTTAAACACTAGCGGTTGGGATGGATACAGTAGTTCTAACCAACTCCAGCCCAACGTAGACCCTCCAGTTTAAACAATCCACTTTTTCCAATTTAAGACAGATGTTGTTGACCATATACCTCGAATTTCTCGTGAGAAATGTAGATTTCTCGCTTTAAACTAGTTATTTTTGATACCAAAAGAAATCGGACCATACACGCATTTTCACGTCACTAAACTATTATTACTTGTTGTGAAAGCTGTATGGAATAGCCTGCATTTCCTCTAAGTACATTCTGAGGAAAAATTTTGTGGAACTAACGTGATATGAATGCAAGAATGTCAGAAGGGAAGAATTCTAAGGTAATCTAGTTTTTTTATGTATTCGTAATTGTGTTGTTTTTTATTCTTAGAACATTGTGTATCTTTGAAGTTTACTACAAGAAGTTTAATAGCGAAGCACTTGGATTTACCTTATAATTGAAACAAAAAGTTAAGTAAAGTAACTGTACATGTGAAAATTACTGAGAAAGATTTTTTCTAACTTGTCTGGTTGTGGGAAATTTATGAAACGGTGTCAGCTGTTGGCGGTAGATGGTTGCTGTTTGGATGCATAATTTGCTAAGTGGTCATCTATAAACGACGCTGTCAGGAAGACACACTTTGTAGGTAGAGAAGCGAAACTCTTATGGCCCCAGATGTTCCCTGCAGTCGAAACACTATCAACTGTCGAATAACTTATTACTAGGAAAAAAAAGCATCAGTTTGTAGATGGCCTGACAGGGATGTTGGTACGTACTACAGCCGGAAGGTATGAACAGAAATGACGAAGCACATCTGGTAAGCAATAGGAGCATATACTTGTGGAAAAAAATCCGAGAAACAACAGAAATCAACTGTGTACACATGTCATATACCTGTGACACACCCATACACGATGGACTGGAAGTCGAGTGAACACGTAGAACTGTTTCCAGACTTGCACCAAATGAAGCAATACATGAGTCTGCAGACAGGCTGTCCGATGGTTCCGAGCGGTACACGGAATTCTTTCCAGACTTCGAGTTTCTAATACATAAACTATCTGCACCACTCATTCAGTAACATATATAAACGAGGCGACTGTTACTATACTTTCCAAGATCGTCCTATCCTAAATGTATGCATGTGAATCATCGTGGAGAGGGATAGTCTTAGGATTTTTAGTCGTTTGTTGTATAACACGCGTAAATATTCTCGTACAAAATTAGAGGAAAAATACTATGAAATGAGTATTGAGTGAAATTAATAAAATTGCGTGTTCTGGAGGAGAAGAGTAGACCGATGTTACATATACACACCTTAACAGTGGAGAGACAAGGCACTCTAGAGACGTGGTGCCAAGGCGAAACGGCAATATCATAGCTCACATGAGAAGTGAAACCAAACGTCGGACCATGACGTATGTGCGCGAGAGCGAGGTTACCAGGGATGGTGGTAAACTGCGATAGGACTGTTACATATCCTGTGTCAGTTGATCGCGGTATTTATTTCCTCATGAGATGTCACTGTTTCTTCGTATGCATTTTCGGCTGCCGAACATAGGGCTGTTGTGAACATATCGTAGTGTCAAAACCATAATCGGGCATGAGCTTCGTAAACAGCAGGTGTCATACACCTTTGGAAATCTCTCTAGTGTGTGTGTTACAAAGAACCGATATTTTCTTTTGTGTGCAAGGCAGTTGTTTTATCACCTTATAGGTTTTCACCAAAGTTTATTGTAGAGAGACTTGCAAGGAGAATGTATGTCATGCGCTGGAAATATATTTCTTATGTTAACAGAATCTTCCGTCGGTTCTTGGTAGAGCAACAATATAACAAATGAAAAGCACCAGAATATTACTTTTATTTCATTAACCGGTTTTCGGCTTACAAGGCCATCTTCACTAAATGTCTGAAGATGGCCTTCTAAGTTGAAAACCGGTTAATAAAATAAAAGTGTTATTGTAGAACAAAAGCAAACTGGTTCTATTCATTTAACATATTTCTTACATTGGAATATTTGCAGTGTTGCATTCCACACGACTCATATGTCAGAAACTGCGCAGCTCTAGCATTATACTGTGCAGAGCAATGTAGCCCTTGGAATGTATTTATGTTCCATGATCATTTCTCTCCTTCTGATATCTTCTTTGTATGGACATCAAACACCAGAACAATACTTCAGAATTGTTAGCACAAGTGATTTACGCAAAATGTTTCAAACTCTTTTTCTAAGTCACTGATAGAGGTTTCTGCAAACACAGTGTGTGTACATTTGCTTGACAGTTGTCCTCTTTACAGAAGTAGTGGAGCATGTGTGGAACTTCACATGTCAAACACCGCTGTTATGCATTTGTCTCTTTCCTCATAAGATGCATTTTCCATTGCTTGCAATCATCCTATAGGATTGATATAAGCATAGCATAAGTTCTGAACCGTAATCGTGTGTGGGCACTGGACGCTATACGCCTCTGGTGAGTATACCGTGCATCACAAACAATCTATCTTTTTCTTTGATTTAGAAGAGGGTAGGTTTATCATCTAAATGTTTATCACCATAGGGAGTGGGATAGAAAACTTGTAGGTTGGATGTATGTCATACACTGTGTGATCAAAAGTATTCGGACATCTGCCTGAAAATGACTCGTAGCTCCCTCCATCGGTAATGTATGAATTCATATGGTGTTGGCCCACCCTTAGCCTTAAAGACAGCGTCCACTCTCGCAGACATACGTTTAATCAGGCGCTGGAAAGTTTCTTGGGGAATGGTGCTGCACTGAGAAGAGGTAACGGTGTCGGTCGGTGAGGTTTGGTTCGAAGTTGTTGTTCCAAAACATTCCAAAGGTGTTCTTTAGGATTCATGACAGTACTCTGTTCAGGCCAGTCCATTACAGGGATGGTATTGTCATGTAGCCACTGCAGAACAGGCCGAGCATTATCAACAGGTGTTCGATCTAGTTGAAAGATGCAATCGCCTTCTCCGAATTGCTCTTCAACGGTGGTAAGGAAGAAGGTGCTTCAAATATCAATCAAGGCCTGTGCTGTGACAATACCATGCAAAACAACAAGGGGTGCAAGTCCCCTCCATGAAAAACACGACGACACCATAATAACTCCGCCTACGAATTTTACTACACACGATGGCAGATGATGTTCACCGGGCATTCACCATACCCACACCCTGCCATCGGATCGCCACATTGTCTACCGTGTTTCGTCACTCCACACAACGTTTTTCCACTCTTCAATGGTCCAATGTCTACGCTTTTTACACCAACCGAGGCGTCGTTTGGCATTTACCGGCGTGATGTGTGTCTTTGAACAGCTGCTCGACCATGAAGTCCAAGTTTTCTCACCTCCCGCCTAACTGTCAAAGTACTTGCAGTGGATCCTGATGCAGTATGGAATTCCTGTGTGATGGTCTGGATAGATGTCTGCCTATTACACTTTACGACCCGCTTGAACTGTCGGTGGTCTCTGTCAGTCAACAGACGAGGTCGGCATGGAGCTTTTGTGCTATACGTGTCCCTTCACGTTTCCACTTCACTATTACATTGGAACCAGACGACCGAGGGATGTTTAGGAGTGTGGAAATCTCTCGTACAGACGTATGAAACTAGTGATACTCAATCACCTGACCATGTGCGAAGTCTATGAGTTCCGCGGAGCGCCCTATTCTGCTCTCTCACGATGTCTAATGACTACTGAGGTCGCTGATATGTAGTCCCTGGCAGTAGGTGGCAGCACAGTGCACCTAATCTGAAAAATGTATGTTTGGGGGGGGGGGGGGGGGGTGTTCGGATACTTTTGATCATATAGCTTACAAAACTAGAGAACCCGGCAATGTTTCGCCACCTGCTAAACATGTATGGTAATTGGATACAGTCCTAATCTCCTTCTCCGTCAGTTTCTGTCGATCTTCTTCTCCCTCGTCCCTTAGTCCATCTCGTCCTCTTCATTGTCTATCACCTCCTCCCACTTTGTCCACCACCTCTCTTCTGTCTTTCTCTATCTCTTCACTCCTCTATCTCTGCTTATCTCCTCTATACGCCCTCCCTGTGTTCCCCTCACTATGTCCTTTCTTTTCGGTCCATCTCCTCTTCCCCCTCTCTCTGATACTTAGCATTGCCAATTGTTATTCCTAACGAAGCCTTTATTGGGAATTAAAATCGCTTAAGGTGAGTAGATGAATAGGCTGGAGTCATTCGTACACAGGATATAAGAGTCCTCACTTGCTGCTGGGTCTATGAGGAGAGTAGATTCAGTGAGTGTATTTTGCATAGTTTTAGTCTCCAAACGGATAATATTACGAACTTTTGGACGATTCGGATCCGATAGTAGTATTTTAATCATAGGCCCATAAGCTATTAATACAATTTTCCTGTTTGCTGGTAAAAAATGGTTCAAATGGCTCTAAGCACTATGGGACTTAACATCTGAGGTCATCAGCCCCCTAGACTTAGAAACTAATTAAACCTAACTAACCTAAGGACATCACACACATCCATGCCCACGGCAGGATTCGAACCTGCGACCGTAGTAGCAGCGCAGTTCCGGACTGAAGCGCCTAGAACCACTCGGCTACAGCGGCCAGCTGTTTGCTGGTAAAACCGACTACGAGAAAGAAAACTAAACAACACTTAATTTGTATACACTTTTGTTTAAAATTATATGTAAGGAGAAAGAATATATAAGGTAGAGGCAATTTGTTTAATGGTTTAGCTGTCTTGCTATCGTAGTTGAAATTAACTGCAAGAAAGAAAACTAAACTCCAAATTTTTATAGCACAGCATAGTGCAACATTTTCTTTTTTGCAGTCAGATTTAACAGAAAATCTATGGATTGTAGTTCAAAAAAAGTATATAGCAGATGTCCGACCAAATGTTTTTTGAGTCTAATGGCCGCATCTTCGTTCGCCGCAGACAGGATGATTGGCGTCACAGTGACTGCATTCGCACAATACATACAGCCATAACCCTTCTGCACAACACTTCAGACGCCATTTCCCAGCAAGACAATGGACAACCACCTTCTGCTGCATGAACACACACCTTCTTGGTTTCACAGGATGTCAGCCTTTTGCCCGGCTCACCACATCACCAGAGTTGTCCGCCACTCGCAAGTGCGTGGTATATCGTGAAACGACGGGTGCTGCGCTGTGACTCACTGCCAGCCACCACAGATGAACTTAGGAACAAAGTGGTGCATATGGATGGCTACATCACAGGCCGCAATTCTTGCCTTATGTCGAAACCATCACGCATCGAACAAATTGTGAGGGCCCACGCCGAGTCATGTGCCTTCTAGGCAACAGGACACATGCTGAACCGAGACGACTGAAATGCTAATCATTTCTGCAGAACATGTCATGTGAATATGAACGTTCAATCTGTTCAGATTTTTCTGAACATGACTGTATATTTACATATCATATATATATTGAAAATTATGTAGCCTACGCCTCTGAAAATGTTGAGCACAATATCGTCTAAAGTCTGAAGTAAATTAGTCAATAACAAAAAAAAATTGTTCAAATGGTTCTAAGCGCTATGAGACTTAACATCTGAGGTCATCAGTCCCCAAGACTTAGAACTGCTTAAACCCATCTAACCTAAGGGCATCACACACATCCATGCCCAAGGAAGGATTCGAACCTGCGGCCGGAGCTGCAGCGCGGTTCCGGACCGAAGCGCGTAGAACCGCTCGGCCACACCGGCCGGCCGAACGATCGGACAGCCTGTCTGCAGACACTCAGTAAAGTTTCGAGAGTTTTACTAACAACGTTTGTCCTTCACTGATATAGGGTGAGTTGAGATGTAACACCCCTTTCATTTCGTGAACGGTTACACATGTCGAACCGCGGTTCTCCGCAAATGTCACAGTCTAGGGTCACTTTTTCTATTTATTTTGGCTAATGTTTTTGTAAGAAAGTTCGAGATATGTCTTAGAATTTGAGAACACTGTTGCCGGAAACAGCATTAGCGGTGAAACACAGCCAGATACAGCTCTCGTGCTACGCTCTGACAGAATGTCAACACGTTTGCCTGTTTGCTTGTCTACACTGCAGACCGTTCATTTCTGCTTCAACATTCGTTGTGTGCAGACATGTGCACCAACGAGAAGAAGTAGGATACATTACTTTTATGTGGTGAATGTAAGAGAAATGTCATAAAAATAGTATCCGGATCGCCAATGTCCGACGCGCCAGGCAGTTGCACGAATTATTGAGACGCTAGTGCAGACAGGGCGCTTAAACGTCAAAAATAAGGCAGGAAAGAAGACTGAAACTGACAGAGAACACGAGGGAGCTGTTCTAGCTACGGCGTTAATGTATTCACATTCGACAGTGTATGTGTCTGCAACAGAACGATTGTCCAACTCACTCGTCGCGTGTTGCAACCTTCGTCCATAAATATAATAGACATTTTCGTGGTTCCAACATCTCTGGACTGAAGTCACGTGAATGTTGGCACAACATGGTTGTTTCGTGTTGCGCTCATGGCTGTACTCAGCGTTTTGTCGGGGGAAATGGCATTACATTTCACGTGTCAGTGTTTCCATGATATTGCAGGTGCGTTAACTGAAATCTTCTGAAGTGACTTTTATATGTTTTTTACACTTGAAATAGAGTATCACGTAATTTAAAGTGTTGAAAGTGATGACCGTAAAGTCAGACTCATATTACATTTTGGAAACTATCTGCGATAATTCGGTTACAGAAGTAAGTATAACTGTTTCTCGTTCCTACTCATGGTTTCCCTAAGGATGAAAACCGAAGGCAGCTTTGGATACAGGCCTTGAAACGGTAAAACTTTAAGCCATCTGCACATACGCGCCTTTTTGTATATACAAGTGAGATTATAATAAAGTAAGAGCATCTATAGTCGACACATGAAGAGAATTTTTTTCTACCTTCTAATACTATTAAATAAATGTAGGCTCCAAAATTATTTTCTGAAACTTCAAAGTCTCACCTTCCATCTAAAATATCATTTTTTTAAACTGATAGTTTAAACTTTTCTAAAAATAGTAGGAACTGAACCTTTGAAGTGCACCTAAAATTGATACTCTAAAATGGACATGCTCCTAAAGTCGACAATTTTGGCACCTATAGTTTACATAATTCCCATATCCCATTTTCTTTTATAAGTGACTAGAGCTCAAAACGCGGCGAATCCAGTGTTTAAAGTTTTGACACGAGACCACTCTTACTGTTTAAAAGAATTTTAACGACATTAATTGATAGTTTATAGTAATTTCGTCCCGCTGCCCACCAGAGGGGCGTTCGATGTATTTCTTAGATTTTGTAAATGGTGCTGTGAACAAATCCAGGTCAAATATAGTTCTAACATAATTTTTCGCAAATAAAAAAGTAATTTTTGTTGGAAGTCTTTGGCAGTCAATTGAGAAATGTGGGTAAAATACGATACAAACATAGGATGGCAGACCGCTGATTTGAAATCCCGACACGTTTTGCCAACAGTCACATGGTTTATGTTGGAGCCTCACCAGCCCTATAGCTTCTGCACAGCAAGGCAAGTCTACTAGTATCTATGGTCGAAGGTTGCAACGCACATACTGAAGGAGAACTTTCCTGGACGTTGGGAAGGACGAAATCTTGTTGTCAAATGGCCTGCGAAGTCCCCCATTTTGACCCCTCTTGATTTCTTTGTTTGGGGAGCACTCAAACATGCAGTCTATGACGAAGCAACAACTACACCAGACGATATGCGTTGTCGAATCGCCAGAGCACGCTCTCCCATATCATCCACTGTAGTTACGTCTGTTCATCGTTTTTTCAAGGCATCTCGGACATATTCTGAGTCGTGGTCACCTTTGTGCACATACGGCAAAGACTACCAAATCCACCGGTTAGTCCCTCAACCGTTAGGGGTAATACCCAATGGGACTCAGGGCAAGTAAGGCTAGCAACCTGCTTCCCTGGTACTTTAAATATGATGCTGGCAACAATCAGAGCCATCAGTAATATTTCAGATTTCGAGGTAGAATGGGATAGGAATGATAATGGAAATAGGATCACTTTTGAGGAAGTGGAGAAAATGGTCAATAGATTGCAGTGCAATAAAGCAGCTGGGGTGGATGAAATTAAGTCGGAACTCATCAAATACAGTGGAATGTCAGGTCTTAAATGGCTACACAGGATAATTGAAATGGCCTGGGAGTCTGGACAGGTTCCATCAGACTGGACAAAAGCAGTAATCACACCAATCTTTAAACATGGAAACAGAAATGATTGTAACCACTACAGAGGTATCTCTCTAATCAGCGTTGTGGGTAAAATCTTCTCAGGTATTGTTGAAAGGAAAGTACGAGTATTGGTTGAGGAGCAATTGGATGAAAATCAGTGTGGGTTTAGGCCTCTCAGAGGTTGTCAGGACCAGATCTTTAGCTTACGGCAAATAATGGAGAATGTTATGAGTGGAACAGGAAATTGTATCTATGCTTTATAGATCTAAAAAAGGCATATGACCGGGTTCCTAGGAGGAAGTTATTGTCTGTTCCACGAGATTATGGAATAGGAGGCAAACTTTTGCGAGCAATTAAAGGTCTTTACATGGATAGTCAGGCAGCAGTTAGAGTTGACGGTAAATTGAGTTCATGGTTCGGAGTAGTTTCAGGGGTAAGACAAGGCTGCAACCTGTCTCCACTGTTGTTCATATTATTTATGGATCATATGTTGAAAACAATAGACTGGCTGGGTGAGATTAAGATATGTGAACACAAAATAAGCAGTCTTGCATATGCCGATGACTTAGTTGTGATGGCAGATTCGATTGAAAGTTTGCAAAGTAATATTTCAGAACTAGATCAGAAATGTAAGGACTATGGTATGAAGATTAGCATCTCCAAAACGAAAGTAATGTCAGTGGGAAAGAAATATAAACGGATTGAGTGCCAAATATGAGGAACAAAGTTAGAACAGATGGACGGTTTCAAGTACTTAGGATGCATATTCTCACAGGATGGAAACATAGTGAAAGAACTGGAAGCGAGGTGTAGCAAAGCTAATGCAGTGAGCGCTCAGGTACAATCTACCCTCTTCTGCAAGAAGGAAGTCAGTACCAAGACTAAGTTGTCTGTGCACCGTTCAATCTTTCGACCAACTTTGTTGTATGGGAGCGAAAGCTGGGTGGATTCAGGTTACCTTATCAACAAGGTTGAGGTTACGGGTATTAAAGTAGCTAGGATTATTGCAGGTACTAGTAGATGGGAACAATGGCAGGAGGGTGTCCACAATGAGGAAATCAAAGAAAAACTGGGAATGAACTCTGTTGATGTAGCAGTCAGGGCGAACAGGCTTAGATGGTGGGGTCATGTTACACGCGTGGGAGAAGCAAGGTTACCCAAGAGACTCATGGGTTCAGCAGTAGAGGGTAGGAGGAGTCGGGGCAGACCAAGAAGAAGGTACCTGGATTCGGTTAAGAATGATTTTGAAGTAATAGGTTTAACATCAGAAGAGGCACCAATGTTAGCACTGAATAGGGGATCGTGGAGGAATTTTATAAGGGGGCTATGCTCCAGACTGAACGCTGAAAGGCATAATCAGTCTTAAATGGTGATGATGATCGTTTTTTCGAACAACGATTGCAAATTTGCCTTCAGTCCATGGTCAACTATTTGGACACATGCTTAAATAAAGGATAGATCTATTTTTGTGGAAGACTAAATTTATGTTCCGTAGTATGGGTGATTAACAAACCATTGTTGGGAAATTGTTTATTTCGTTTACAAGAATACGAAACTGTATTGCAATGTCAAATACGTCGACACCGTGTATTGACGTAGTTAGTAGGATTGCAATGAAGTGCTTACGTTCAGCATGAAACGACGTTTCATTAGGAAGAATATTTATTTTGCGATGTACAGGTGGTTACCAAATTATTTTTAATAAAATGTTTAGTTCAACGAACGTATTCCATCTGATATAATTCAGAGCAATAGGTAGAGACAGTTGTCTGACAGCATACAATTTGCCTCCAAGAAGCACACAATCATATACAACAAAAGATAGGTCGCATCTTCCTTCTAACATTTAGATATTTAATACATTAGTTGCTTTTGCAGCATGTAAGACCTCTTTATTTTCGAAGAATGAACAGCTGTTTTCTCTGTTTCAGCCCACGTAAATCTGGAAGGATACACATATGTGAAGTAGCTTTCCTAAGCCCTCTGTGATAGGTTGGATTCTAACGTACGTCGTATTTCCGTATATGACATTCGTAGGTGAACCTGCATCTGAGTCCTAAGGTGGATCAAGGAGAAAAAAAGCTTTATTCTCGCACAGCAGGCTTACCACACGGTATAAAACTACACGAACTGGTCCGAGACGCCATCTTCGCAGCGCTTGCACCACAAATGCCGTTTCCGGCCACCGTGCTCTCGCATTCTAGGACATTTCTCGATTTTTTTTAATGATATGTTTCATCGTCGACATTAACAAACGCTTCTTCTCAAGAGCTATCGACTGCAGGTATAAAAACTATACGGCTCCATTTAAAAAGACGCACTTGCTTCATTATCTCCTTTGATTACAGCGCCCGAAACATTAACAAAATAAATAAATAAATAAATAAATAAACGTGCCCCTCGACGCTCTAACATTTGCCGAAAATGGCGTTTCGGTAAGTGTAACCGTTCCCGAAATAAAACGGGTGTTCCGTCTTACGTGAATGACTATCTGAACGTTTGTTAGTTGTTAGAGTATCGTGCAAAACTCTGAAGTAAATAGGTTGAGAGCTTCTTGAGATTTTTGATACTAACGTTTCACATTTGTCCATATATGGTAAAGAAATATGTAACGAATGGTCACCCGAACGTTTCTTGGAGTATCCTGTAAAATGTGAAGTTAATCAATCAAGAATATTTCGAGATTTTTGGCAACAAAGTGAACAATAACTTGGTTTTACATAGTAGTACAGATACAGATTACATACATGTGATGCAAAAGGATACTTTTGCGCTGCCTTTATCTTTGTCAATTTTATTCGAGTCCTGGCAGTTCTGGATTTGGCTTACAGTGGCCGTAACCAGTAATAGCCTACATTAATTTTCGACTGGGACTAAAATAATGAGCTACTAAATTCCTTTAAGATGTGTCTTCGATTATTTATTTCTTGATATGAATAATTTGGTAGTCTGAACATAACTGTTACCAAGAAATGCTGCCGTGTCTGAAGGAATTATGAAATATCTGGAACACAAATTCGGCAATAATGAGGTTTCCAGGTGAACAGTGAATTTGTAATTAGGTATTGTACGATATAATAGGTGTTTTACATCCGGCTGATGCTCGCGTAATTCAATCCCACTAAAGGATTTTTCTTCTCGCTACCTTATTTTTATTTGCACCTGTTCCTAATCTCTTCCACAAGCGCACATTCATTAACAGTTGCACTTCAGCGTTAATTCACGGGAGCGTCGGTAAATACGTCGTTTTCTGCGGTACGAAATTATGGAGGGAGATTATTGTATTTACACAGTGTGAATTACAGAGGTAAACAACACGTGTATTGTGAAAAGCGGTCCCCAGCCGCGGCGCAGCGCTACGGGCGGTGGGTTAATGTTGGTCGCAGTGGGCGGGGAACACCGGCCGCAGTCCGCCGCCTAATGCGAGCGAGCGAGCGCTTAATGAGCGAGTGCGCGCCAAATTAACAGTTATTACCGACGATACGCCTTGTTTCTTACGTTAAAATCCGGGCACGAGCTACGTGAGAACTGGTCGTTGGACAAAAGGAATTAAAGCTTTACTTCTCTGTGCTAATTGCGTTCTTAAATTATTCTGGCCTCCACCACAGCTTTCAAACCTGTCAACGGATCGTCACTTACTTGGAATGTTGTCATTATATTCTGCCTGACCTGGTAATTAGGAAACACGTGACGTTATTCTAATCTGAATGAACATTTCCGAGGAAATGGTGAGAAATGAGTCTCGGAATAAAGTGATACTAAGATATATGAAAGGAACCTCTACCATCTTATATCTGCAATGCTAAACTTATGGGACATGCTTTCGTACACCACATGTATCGTGAAGGTAATCATTTTGGACTAGTGTGGCAAGTAGGCTCTGAACACTATGGGACTTAACTGCTGTGGTCATCAGTCCCCTAGAACTTAGAACTACTTGGACCTAACTAACCTAAGGACATCACACACATCCATGCCCGAGGCAGGATTCGAACCTGCGACCGTAAGCGGTCACGCGGCTCCAGACTGGAGCAGTGTGGCACGTCAATTTGATATCTTTTGTCAAAGGAGTCTAACAATACTATAATTAAATATTATTCTATATAAATATTATACTATATAATTAAATATTATACTATAATTAAAGTGCAGATACTGACAGAGGTCCAGTGTGGCCGAAATTATCTTAAGGCAGTGAAACTCAGGAGAAATTCTAATGCGTTAATGCGGAACAGAGCTACGCTGGAAAAAAAAATAGTTCCAATTTTGACCAACTAGTGCCATGTGATGCTGTGAATCCAAGAAAAACCTATAGAAGTGTTTCCATGTGCGATGGACAACGAACGGGATATGGTCAGAGAAGTCAAACAAGTGAGAAGGCATATTGTAGAATTCATTCTTAATTGCCCTTTACACAAATTATATGAGCACCAGAGACGTCGACATGGAGCTGTACAACACCTGATTTGCAAGTGGTGGCCAAAATTGGAACTAATTTTTCCAGCGTAAATCGCTGCCCTTCGTTAATTATAGCCGGCTCTGGACCTCCAAGCACTTTAATTATAACCACACGGTATTTTTCAGGTAATAACATAATTATAGCTGCAAAAATTGAAAAAATTTAAAACGGTTTTTTACCTTACTACTAATCTTATATGTTTTGACGTATCATAAAAAGCCTAAGGTTAATTCCGTAAACAGATAGCAGTGCAAGCCCTGAAAACTGTAGACCATAAAATTTAGTAGTTGAGTTGAAAATGTTGCTCATTTGGCACAAAGGCCAATTTGCGGGAAGTTTAAACAACAGCTTCATGAAGTGCAGGACTTTAGGAACATTTTCTGAGCAGCTAGATATTTTTTCATCTATGCTACTTTTAGCAGCTTTAGACTTTGTCTATCCTGCCTCTCGTAATCCTGTTTTCACTCAGCGTTTTGTTCCTTTCATTGTCAGAAGATATCAAGGATTACAGCATGTTTATGTTCATAACCACAGATTACGGAAATCTGTTATTAAAAATTAAAGTCAGTTTGCAGAAGTCTGTCTAATGCTGAGTTGTGGTATCCAAATCTTCATAGTACACAGAATCGAATGAGAGTTTAAACAATGCCTGAGATGAAGTGCACTCACATACAACCTCACAGCTGCTATTAGTATTGTCAGCATTGTCACAAGATACTGTCAGTATTCCATTACTTACGTACCTCGAAATATTTCTGGTTCTTGCAGCCATAGTTAGTATCTAATAAGGCTTCCTACGTGCTGCAGCAGCAGCTGACTTCGTCTGAAAGGAATGAGTGTGGGACCATAAAACGAAACACACGTTTCAAGTATAGTTATGTTTTTCTAGCACACTTTGTTTATATGTTTGGCATCACGTGAGCACGTTAGTGCTTTACCCATGATATGATAAGCCACGTCCACTCTTATGAACGTGCCTTCTTATCAAAGAGATTATCACCCTTATCGATGATGTCATTATCATGACGTCATAAGTCGTGTCTTTTCTCTATATGTCATCACGTTGGTAGTAGAAAAGCTTCACTGAATTGCTTGAGAGTGGCCCACGTCAAAAAAATATTGCCAGTACTATATCATATTAATATCGAAAAATATACACTCCTGGAAATTGAAATAAGAACACCGTGAATTCATTGTCCCAGGAAGGGGAAACTTTATTGACACATTCCTGGGGTCAGATACATCACATGATCACACTGACAGAACCACAGGCACATAGACACAGGCAACAGATCATGCACAATGTCGGCACTAGTACAGTGTATATCCACCTTTCGCAGCAATGCAGGCTGCTATTCTCCCATGGAGACGATCGTAGAGATGCTGGATGTAGTCCTGTGGAACGGCTTGCCATGCCATTTCCACCTGGCGCCTCAGTTGGACCAGCGTTCGTGCTGGACGTGCAGACCGCGTGAGACGACGCTTCATCCAGTCCCAAACATGCTCAATGGGGGACAGATCCGGAGATCTTGCTGGCCAGGGTAGTTGACTTACACCTTCTAGAGCACGTTGGGTGGCACGGGATACATGCGGACGTGCATTGTCCTGTTGGAACAGCAAGTTCCCTTGCCGGTCCAGGAATGGTAGAACGATGGGTTCGATGACGGTTTGGATGTACCATGCACTATTCAGTGTCCCCTCGACGATCACCAGTGGTGTACGGCCAGTGTAGGAGATCGCTCCCCACACCATGATCCCGGGTGTTGGCCCTGTGTGCCTCGGTCGTATGCAGTCCTGATTGTGGCGCTCACCTGCACGGCGCCAAACACGCATACGACCATCATTGGCACCAAGGCAGAAGCGACTCTCATCGCTGAAGACGACACGTCTCCATTCGTCCCTCCATTCACGCCTGTCGCGACACCACTGGAGGCGGGCTGCACGATGTTGGGGCGTGAGCGGAAGACGGCCTAACGGTGTGCGGGACTGTAGCCCAGCTTCATGGAGACGGTTGCGAATGGTCCTCGCCGGTACCCCAGGAGCAACAGTGTCCCTAATTTGCTGGAAAGTGGTGGTGCGGTCCCCTACGGCACTGCGTAGGATCCTACGTAGGATCCTACGGTCTTGGCGTGCATCCGTGCGTCGCTGCGGTCCGGTCCCAGGTCGACGGGCACGTGCACCTTCCGCCGACCACTGGCGACAACATCGATGTACTGTGGAGACCTCACGACCCACGTGTTGAGCAATTCGGCGGTACGTCCACCCGGCCTCCCGCATGCCCACTATACGCCCTCGCTCAAAGTCCGTCAACTGCACATACGGTTCACGTCCACGCTGTCGCGGCATGCTACCAGTGTTAAAGACTGCGATGGAGCTCCGTATGCCACGGCAGACTGGCTGACACTGACGGCGGCGGTGCACAAATGCTGCGCAGCTAGCGCCATTCGACGGCCAACACCGCGGTTCCTGGTGTGTCCGCTGTGCCGTGCGTGTGATCATTGCTTGTACAGCCCTCTCGCAGTGTCCGGAGCAAGTATGGTGGGTCTGACACCGGTGTCAATGTGTTCTTTTTTCCATTTCCAGGAGTGTAGAAGCTTCACCTAAGTTGCGCAAAATTGGCGCCATGTTCAGAAATGGGTACTGCCGGTACCACAGTATTTCCTTAACTTACACTAGCTTCTTCAACCGAATTGCATAAATTTGGGCTGTTTAAGAGACGCATACACATACGCACACACACACACACAAACACACACACACACCTGAATTTTGCATCATGTTCAACATTAATATCTCTAACAACGTTTTCAACTTCAAAAATCCATAAGAACCCAAAACTCTGCCTCATCAGTAAGTTTCATTTCTCCTGGTTTCTACATCATAAATAACGTTTGTGTGAAATACTGTACTTATCTCACATGTGCTCTGACATACGGCATCAAAAAATACGTAATGGGCATAGCTTACTGCATTTCCACGTGTGAATATTTACCAGAAATACATAATCATATAAAATTATGCCCAATTATTTGTCTGGAAACGTTCAACAGCATCGAACATAATTTCCCCACGAAATACTATATGTACAACAAACAGAGTCTTAGCAACACTGCCTCGTGATGATTGGGTGTTGTGTGATGTCCTCAGGTTAGTTAGGTTTAAGTAGTTCTAAGTTCTGGGGACTGATGACCAAAGATGTTAAGTCCCATAGTGCTCAGAGCCATTTGAACCATCTTAGCAACAACTGATGTACCGGTTGCACAAGAGCAGGGGTCCGTAAATAGGGCAGACTGCTCCCAATTTTTCAGTCTTTATATTGACGAAGAACTGGTAGAAGCATTTTACTAAGCTTCTCATACAATTACGTTCAACTGCTTTAGCTCTTAGTATAATTGCTAGCCTTGGAAACAAACTAAACTTCTATATTTTTTTCATATTTGCCTTCAGTAACGTCTTATGGAGTATTTTTCTCGGATAGTTCACCACTTAGAAAAAAAGAATTGATTGCACAAAATCTAGAAGTAAGAATAATAAGTGGTGTTCAGATGTCTTGTAAATGCCTCGTCAAGGAATTAGGCATTTTAACTGTGCCCTCACGATACATGTATTTGATAATTAAGTTTGTCATAAATAAGACATCACAATTATAGAAGAACAATGATGTCCACGCCTATAACAGTCAAGGGAAATATGACCTTTATTAACCATTATTAAACCTGGCAGTGGCTCAGAAAGGAGTTGAATATGTAAAAGTTTTGTGTCAATTGCCCAATACCATAAAATATCCGACAGTTAGCGAAGCAAGTTTCAGGTGTACGTTGTAACCATTTCCCCAGGGCATCTTCTTCTGTTAATTTCGGTAAACCTGTAACGCGAGCACATTATCTGATGACGTCCAGTGTTTATCAACCTTAAGTCATCTAACTGGTTTAGTAGCATCTCATTTCGAAAACGTGTGCCAAAGAGCAGCTTTGACACGTTGTTACATCGATGTTAATTGGTAAATTCAAACTATTAACCGTCTGAAAGGCCACCAATTATGACCATTAGATGGAAATTTACTCCGCAGTCCCGACAACTTGGCACCAACAGTCTTGAACACAATACTCTTCCGCTACTTTTACATTACTTTGCCCCGTTTTGCAACTTAGGAGTATGGTCGACACTGGCGTAGACCAGACCCCTACAAATCCCTACCCCGCACCCCCTTAAACCCCCCATCTCTCACCCCCCACCCACCTTTCGTTAGTGGAGGAGCTAGTTTGGGAAGACCTTGGTCAACAGAAAAATTCCAGTGATGGGTCTATTGACCTACCTGCATCCCGTTATTCTCTCCCGTTTTACCTCAATTTTTCATACTGCTTACTTGAGTTACGTGGTCACCCGGGGTACGTCTCTTCAACTGCTGGTGCGGCGATATGTGCATAGCTTCCGTGAGGTCAGTCGTCCCATTATTACTCTCCTTTGTGACATACCACATCATTTGCTCTCAGATTAGGCTTTTGTTAAAGGAGATGACAAGTTACAGTTGTACAGTGTGCTGTAACTAGGGTTCCCCTACAACTCCTTACTTCATTCAGATTCAGGCCACCCCTTTCCCACAGCAAGGAGTTAACTTAGAAAAATTGCACGTCGTTACGGTATTCTAACAATGTACTTGTTTATCTATGACAAATACATCTTATTATTGTGTTCAGTAACGCCGGTAGCGACGGTTCACCTTATTCTTTGCACGATGCGGTCACTGTCAGTAGAATTACAGAACACGAACCTCTCCTGCAGGTGCGAAAAGAAATCCCCAATGCCTGAGCAAAGGATAAATTATCTAGTATATTAACTGTGTATGAATTAATTTCACCTGCAAATCACCATCTTCACCAAGTACTTCTACACGCAAGTCGTAGAAGTGGCGTCAACTAAGAAGACCTGCACTAGATAACCGGTCTACCCCTAGCCCCTCGCACAGTTGACTCTAGTTAGTACCATCACCTAAGCGATCCACCTCCCCTCGTCCCCACGATACTGCAGTTTGATCTAGTTCGCTATGATTTCCTCTGCTGTGCCGTTCTGTTAACTTACAAGTGCCTTCTACGTTTCTATAAAAACAAAATGTTTTGCAAGTTCACAAGCAATCTTTCTACACCTTTATGCACTTTGTGTGAATCAGTTTTAAGTTCTTCAGAGGGCTTCAAAGCTGTGATTTGAAACTGCAACCATTTATTCGCAGACATTACATATTACAGAACAGGAACAACAGCATACATGTAATGCCAATAATAAATACCAGATAGAACTGACAAACAAAAACACTGACTTACTTTGATGAGCGGTTAATACCGACGAAAGAACTACAGTTAATCATAGAAAGAGCAATTCATACAGTACTTGGGAAAAAATGCACAACAACGAACGCTTTCTTTGCAGATAGATGGCAGCAGGTAGCAGACTAGGAAACAGTTGGAGAATATGTCCTTGTTATCAGAGCACAAGACTCTCTTCCAAGCAGCGTTGTCATATGTCACCAAGCGTTAACTTATTTTCACCTCCAGATACAGTTACTCCTATGAAGCCAGTCATTGTAACCATGCCGCTTAGAGCGGAGGAGGAGGCACATTCATTTGTGACTGCGTTACATTTTCCTCTTATGTGCATGCCTTCTGGATTACGTTTACTGATCCTTGAAATATGTAATAACACGTGCATTCAAGTCGATTCAGCGAAATATAACACAGATGTCGAAAAGACAGGACTTCTGACAACTTGTTGACTTATCAGTATTACCTACTGGAACAAGTTCGAACAAATCACAACAAGGAGGAGCTAAAGTATTTGGAAATAGAAACAATTATTACGAACTTGATAACTCAGTAAGAACATTGGTTTATTAAAGTAGTGTGGCTACTACTTGAAGCAAGGTGTAGTGTGTTAGTTCGTGTATCACGATGCACTAACTGAACTCATTTATAGAACGTTGGTGCACTCATGGTTATGAATCTTCTGTTGAATTGTAGCAACTGTATTTTACTTCAACCAGTACTCAAAGTTGGTGAGCAGCATTGTACCTCCAGCGTTTCAATTATATTGCACGTAGGTAGTACGAGAAAACCTTTTATCTTTCCGGAACTGAAGCATCCTCATAATGTTTTCTCGGATAACGTACCAGTAGTGAAGAGGGAAGCACGTTAGATTGTGATCGCAGAATGAAAAAGTTTCAGGAACCCTTGTCGACACGGCTTCACGAAATTTCCATACGCACCCTCCTCAGTGTATCTAACACTGCCGGAAACCATAAAACGCCCCTCCTATTACACGCACATCGCACCGCCTGGCATCTCCCCCAACTGTCCCGTTATTGAAATTAATGCATATTAGGCAGACACGCTGCTGGAAAGAATTTTCTTCTATCTCTTTGGCCTGTCCTTTCTACATCATTTACAATTCCATTTTCTGAATGTCTTTCTTGTTTGTATTTAATATCGCTTCTCACCTTTACCTGTTCTGCAAGATATGGAGTTTCAGAACAAGTATCTGAAAATAAACTGCATAACGTTCGTTTGTGAGACTATTTTTTACGCGTCTCAGCTCATTTAGTTTCCTTAGCAGTATTTCAGGAAAGGTAAACTCCTTAGACCTTTGAAATGCGCACCACACCTCAGATACTTGTTCTACGGCAAACGAAAAGTTCTGCCAGTTCATACTTTTGCCCTTTCTGATTCATAAATGTAACTTGCTCGTTGGCGATAATTATAAGTTCTCGTGGTTATTGCATAGATTGCGAAAGATATGCGTACCCCTAGTTGGGGAAACTATTTAATACTTCCTTCCACATGTGACGGAGCGAAATATTCAGCTACAGGTCCATTTCGATTGTAAACAAATAATTAACTCAAACTAGCGCACTTTTCGCGCAAAATTGTTTGGATTCTACCACAAAGGTTGCGTTCCCGCCGTGAGGACAATGTGATGCTCACCGGAACCAGTGTCCCGGCACCCTTGCCAACGTTCCTGAGCGTGGAGAAGCTAGGCCACATACAACACTAGGTAAGTATATTATTGGTTTACCCCTCTCTCCCTCTCTTTTTATTCCTTGAGACGTCCGTCTTTGACTGGTTTAATGCGGGCCGCCACGAATTCCTCTCCCGTGAAAAACTTTTCATCTCACAGTAGCAATTGCAACCTATGTCCCCAGTTAATTGCTGGATGTATTCCAATCTCTGTCTTGCTCTACAGTTTTATCCTCTACTGCTCGCTCTCGTACAATGGAAGTTATTTCCTGAGGTCTTAACAGATGTTCTATCATCGTGTCACACATTCATGTGAGTGTTTTCCATTTTTTCCTCTACTTACCGACCCTGCGGAGAGTCCACATAATTTTCAACATTCTCTGTAGCACCACATCCAAAAGCTTCTATTCTCTTCTGTTCCGGTTTACCTCACATTCCATGTCTCAGTACCATACAATTCTGTGCTCCAAACGTACTTTCTCAAAATGGCTCTGAGCACTATGGGACTGAACATCTGAGGTCATCAGTCCCCTAGAACTTAGAACTACTTAAGCCTAACTAACCTAAGTACATCAAATACTACCATGCCCGAGGCAGGATTCGAACCTTCGACAGTAGAGGTCGCGCGGTTCCAGACTGAAGCGCCTAGAACCGCTCGATCACAGCAGCCGACGTACATTCTCAGAAATTTCTTCCACGAATTAAGACGTATGTTAGTACCGGTAGAATTATCTTGGCCAGGAATGTCCTTTTCATATATAAAACGGAATATGAGGGATAGACCAGTATGCATCTTCTGGAAGTTGATCCCATCTTCTTCATTTGAAATGTTAACTCTGCTGCCATCACAATGTGTTAAATTTTAGTATGATTTGTGTAACTAATTCTTAGTTTTGAAAGTTCTGTTAAATTCCGATCAGCCTTAAACAGTCGAAAGACAAATGATTTTTTAGATGGTTAAACATAGAAAAAAAATTTTGGTGGTTTAAATACAACCGAGAAAACTTCAAAGACCTGTACTTTAAAATGAACTTTTTACTGTGTATAGTTATTTGTACGGTCATCAACGACCTCTAGAATAGTTTTGCATCCTGTACAAATGGTGTCCCAAAAAATGCCAACAAACCTTAAGGACAGGTTCCTTATACAGAAACAAGTAAAAAAGTCTAGTGAATAAAGGCTCTAAAATGCAAAGCTTAAGATGTATGAACACTTGTTCATTTCGATACTAAGACACAGATATCCTCTACTGCTACATTTTTGCTTTCCATATTTTGAGAGGAGGCATTATTGATCAAAACAAGAAATGTTAGGTAAACATGGGATCTAAAATGCATACTTTAGGAGCAATGAGCACTTGTTCACCGTTTTTAGTGTGAAACACATCTCGTCTACAGAACAAGTGCTCATAGCTCTTAAGGTGTGCGCTTCAGAGCCCTTGTTCCATCCACTTTTTTTTCTTATTTTGGTGTGAGGATCCTGACCCTGAAGTTCGTCTTATTCTGGGACACCCTTTATATCAGGTTGAAAAATTCACGGTAGTTTAAACTCACTTTTTCGAGAATGAGACTTTTTGATGTACCATAGACTGAGGTGTATATAATGTTTATATTAATTTTTTTTTTACTTTGTTTTTATTTCCTGAGCGTAGTAAACATTGAAATTTTTCCTTTTACTTCTATTGCAGATTCTAAAAACGGCTATGACATAGCCGAACTGATAAACCTGTTCAAAAAACTTTGCGATCAATACGATTAGATAAAAGATTGTGAATATCATACCATCGCCCCTGATTGTGTCCTTTTATGGCAGACCAATTGTTTCCCGCTGCCTCTCCCACGTATCTGTAGCTTTTATGATGAGTGATTGTAAGTAAACTTGTAATTTCACGAGACGTCGGTGTATATGTTAATGTTGAGACCTATGTACAAAATGGAGTACAGTGGCGCTTTGTAGATACTTAGTGAATGTGTTTCTATTATTTTGCTGTTTATCGAATCTGAAAGCACCCATTATATATTCTAATTATATTTAAAAATACCTCGATTCATTACATTCATGCAGAAGAAGAGTTTTTAGGGGTTTCCCTGGCTCACCTAGATAGTACTTATGATAATGATGATGGTTGGCGCTACGGTCGCAGGTTCGAATCCTGCCTGGGGCATGGATGTTTGTGATGTCCTTATTTAGTTAGGTTTAACTAGTTCTAAGTTCTAGGGGACTAATGACCTCAGCAATTGAGTCCCATAGTGCTCAGAGCCATTTGAACCATGATGGTTGGTTTGTGGGGCCTTCAACTGCACGTTTATCAGCGCCCGTAAAAAGTCCCAATATTTACACAGTCCAGTCTCGTCGTGTTCACGAATGATGATGAAGTGATGAGGACAAGACAAACACCCAGGCCCCGGGCAGAGCAAATCCCCAACTCGGCCGGGAATACCTAGAACTGGTTGTGCAATTTTTCTACCAGAGCAACACATACCAACCGCCTCTCCCTTCCATTTTAGTTCGTTATGGTTCCTACATTTTTTATCGATCCTCCTACGTTGACTAATTTATGATTAACATAGTCAGTTAGCAGACCATAATCATCAAAAGCTCCGCCTCCACCCCCCCCCCCCCGGCCAACGTTCTACAAGTAAAGGTATCACTCTCTGTTTGTCGTTCAGCCCTTAAAAGACATCCGTCACTGTGAGTATTCAAGCGTCTTGGAAGCTATAAGAAACGCGTGACGTTCTACGTCTAAAATGCGACGGACTTCTAGCAGTTCTAATGTTCCGGCGGTCATGAGATTGCTCTACGGTTTGTTGGATTCGAGTAACTGTCGCAGCGTAACTGACGCAGCTTAAGTTCTAAGAGAACTGAGAACTAAATCAGACTTATGTTTCTGAGTGTTATCGTAAAAGTTTTAAACATGCTTTTCGGGCTTACCGTCCTATTTCGTTGTTGCATCTGCACCAAAACTCTCCAGCTATACCAGGTGGTGTAGGAACTCAATATCATAAACCAAGTCCACAATATCATTCGATTTTCCCTGTCACGGAATAATACATAGACACTAAGGGTGGCTGACCGTCGCCCCAGCGTCGTCTGCATGCCACTCACTTACATCATATTTAAAATTGTTAATAATTTGCAAAAAAATACAACTTTATACGGTAGCCTGTGATCTTCCTCGGGGTTCAACCTACCTCCATACCATGTTTCTCTGAAATCAGTTCAGCGGTAGAGTCGCCAAACGTTAAGATACAGAGTTCAAATGGTTCAAATAGCCCTTAGCACTATGGGACTTAACATCTGAGGTCATCAGTCCCCTAGAATTTAGAACTACTTAAACCTAACTAAACTAAGGACATCACATACATCCATGCCGGTGGCAGGAGTCGAACCTGGGACCACAGCAGTAGCGCTGTTCCGGACTGAAGCGCCTAGAGCCGCTCGGTCACCGCGGCCGGCTAGACAGAGATACTTTCGCATTTGTACCATTAGTTGAAAGGATGTCTGGCATAGATTAAACACGTCGAGAATTGTATAAGAAGTTCTACAGTAGGTGTTGTACTGGTCCTCTGGAAAGGAGAAATATTTATGACTGACATGACATGTTTAAACGAACTGTTATTTTGTGTGCAAAAGAATACGACAAAAAATATTAATTGCCTTACTGTTATTTATGTGAAAAGCAGTGTCTACATTGCAGGATAATTGTGGTTTTCGAACAATGAAACAATAGAAACACATTTTCACAATTATTTTATTTTTGTTCGGATCTTCATATGAGAAAGACGTGGATGGAGACCTATGTATCTGGTAACGCACTTCTGGTAAATATATGCTGCTATTGATAACCAAACCACTTATTTCAGTAGAGGTATTATCCCAACATGTGTGAAAATTTAATTGTACTTTCTTTCACAGAGTAATACTGTGTGGTACAGCGTGAGTTGTAATTTGTATCGTTGGCTGCCAGTTGCAATACGGTTGTTTCTTGTTCAAATTAATCCAGTACTAAGTGGTGTTAAAGAAAATGGAGAGAGTTGACAAGTAATTCTTGAGTAAACATACCAAAGTAAAGTTAATTTCATTCATTTTCTCAAGAGTCGTATCGATATCAAACGTTCTTCTGGTTGCCGCTTCACGGCTATCTTTTGTTCAATTAACGAAATTTTCACAGTTAAGAAAGTTATCAGCTTTGAATTAATAATAAGTGTACCACGTAAAGGTTTTTATCCACGCGAACCCACGAAAGTATAAATTATTATTGGAATTAAAAGATATTTAATTACAACCGTGGATAATTTCTAAATGTAACAGACTGAGACGCTTCACACCGATCTGTTCCTCATTTATTTAACGTGTACCTATACCGACATTCAAAGGTGGTTTATTGATGGGGCACTTGAACACATAAAGACTTAAAAGTATCAAAAATAGCAATACTTGCCGTGATAAGAAGTTGTTGTGAATATGTTGTAAGTAACTGATGTGATGTTACGACGTATTATTAACAGCACAGCTCTACACACATTCACATACATCACACAAGCACAAGAAAGGTCACTTCACTGTTACCTAAGGCTGTTTTATTTGACGCCACTTCGGTGAGTTGCATGTCGATGATGATAAAATAGTGATGAGGGCAACGCACACATCCAGACTCGAGCAGAAAAACAATGACCTGGGCGGGAACAGAAGCTGGAAATCCATAATCATGAAACAGCTACGGTAACCACATGGCCACCAACTGTTTAAGCAAATTCGAACACAACAAAGAAGTTATGCGGCGCATGACACTCGTAGACTAAAATATTACGAGGTTGTTACCGGTATTAGTATGGATGAAACACGTAGAGGCTTGTGTAAACATTGTATTCATTGTTTTGAATCGTATGTAGAACGTATTATCCAATGAAAGCGTTTTCACAAACACGATGAATTTCAAAAGTCAAGCAGTAAACAGGTTTTTCAAATAATAATTATTATTCCATATTTCGCATTATAATTTTCAAATCAATAAATGAATGGAGTTTTTTTAAATGGGCATAACTCATCATTTCACCGATTGTCAGTTTCTTGTTGTTTCAGAAACCCGATAGGTTTGCCTACTGATTGTTCTATAACGGCGTTTCTAATGCCTCACATTGAGCGAGAATGCCAGACCAAAGATCGCAGTTTTTTTAAATGGGTGTATGGCACTGACTTCCCCCTCTTTAAAAATAAATCAGTTGGCAGCATTGTAAAAAGCTGATTCAGTTTACCGCTTATTTGCTAACCTGTGATATTCAGCCTTCGTTCCTTTGCTGTTCAGTTGACAATTAGTTCAGATCAAACGACAAAATGAGTGATATTGATAGTGTGTGTAGATGTGATTACGCTGACAAACCATGCAAAAGAAAACGTGGTGAAAATCCGTCGTTATATAAGTTAAACAAAGCAAAAGCAGACCGACTGAAGGACGAAGGTTAGTTAGCCACAGAGTCAACATTGTTGTGGCTAAAAAACCTGAATTTTCCTGCAGGTATGCCACTTTGCTTCCATTATTTTGTTCCGTCTTTGTGTTAATGTCTTAGCAATACATTATTGTTTCAAAGCTATGCTTTATGTTTATAATTAAAACAATTAATAACGATATTACTGATAAGCAACCAAAGTTGTTTTAAATGGCAGCCACCATCTTCTTCAGAACGACCATGTACTAGTTGTGTTTACTGCAACAATTACTAATTTGTTTCTTTCTTGTACAAGAAATTGTTTCGACACTCTGGGGGAAGACAACTGTTTGGATATGTTTTCAAAATTTTACAGTATTCTTAGTAAGAATGCCCAGGATTTGAATCTACAAGGCTTGACTGATGTAGGTGAAGTTAAAAGAGAGAAGACCAGAGGGTAGAACTAATCCCAAGGTAGCGGAAAGGTCTAGTTTCTCTTACCACATTCGTGTAGGAAGTGATAGAACGAAGGTGTGAATGAAAGCTTTTCTTTCAGTTTTTTCTGTGAGTGAAAAACGAATCAGAAGAATCGAAGATTTAAAAGTGGTTGGATGTACTCCAGAAGATAAAAAAGGTAGAGGTATTACCTGATGTATTGCACCTGAAATGCATGAGGCGATTCACGACCATATCAGATCTTTCCCATTGTATGAATTGCATTACTCTGGACAAAATATGCTACCTCTGCCCTCAGCTATCAGTAAAAACGATGTGGAAAGTATTTAGAACGAAATATCCTGAATTCAGAACTGTCTCATACTACACATACAGGAATGATTTTAACAATAGTTTTGGCTACGGAGTTGGTAGGCCTCAAGTATATGTATGTTGTACCTGCGAATAACTTAACCAGAAAATTGAAGCCCCTCATCTTAATGAGGTTACTAAAAGGACAGCTACAGCCGAACTATTAGTAGATAAACGCGGGACTAGGAAGTTTTATTCTGCCTTAAAGCATAAATTATCTGTAGAGGGGCAGAATATAACCCTACCAAAGATTCCAGTTCAGGAGCTTTTCTATTTAAGACAGCTTACGGTTAGTATATTTACCATCAGTAACATTAAAGAAGAGTACATTGTACGTTTACCATGAAGGCAATGGCGGAAAATCCCCAGATGAGGTCTATTCTATTTTATCAGATTTTATAAAAGAGGTGTCTCAAAGTAAAACAGAGCTCCGTTTATTTTCAGATAACTGCGCAGGCCAAAACAAAAATCAGACACTTTCTCGATATCTTCTCTCACTCACAGACAAAGGTCGATTTAAGAAAATACAACAATGTTTCCCTTTGAGAGGTCACAGTTTTTTACCTTGTGACCGTGATTTTGGAATCATCGCAAAACATCTGAAAAATATTGATAGAATCTATTCAGTGCACGAGGTTGAGCGTCATATTATAGAGAGTTCTGTACCAGGAAAGTTTGTGGTGAAAGAAGTGGCAACCACAGAAATTCTGGATTTCAAAAGCTGGTGGCCATTGCACTACAAAAAGTATGCTATCTGAAGAGACTAAAAGCAAACCTGGAAATGAAAGAATTCAGTTTTCAATTAGTACTCTTTATCACTTTGTCTATTCCCATGAAAGAAAGGGTTACATTAAGGGGTATTCGACAATAAATAGGTCTGATCTGCCACAATTTCTCCACGGCTCTCAGTTCAATGACACCTACTCCGCCATCATCACCATCATACTTTTCTGTGAAAGTTCCCATCAAAAGAGTAGAGATTGAAGACCTGAAGAAAATCGAACCCTACATTCCTCAAGAGCACAAGTACTTCTACTCAGAACTATTTTCTTTGCCAACTGAACCTGAAAATGCCACAGAATAAGAAGAGTGTATTTTATGTAATCTAGTTGATGGCAGTACAGGTGTTATATTTTTTAGTAATAATTGTGATTTGTATCGTAAACCATTGCTCTTAATAGTATTTTGTATACCTTTGAAAAATAACTAAACGAAATTAAAAAAAAGCAAAGTTTGCTTAATTCTGACATGAATTTTTTAATTTAATTTAGGATGTATTTTTTAAAGGGGCGTAAATCAATGAAGTTTAAGTTCAATTACACATAGCATAATTACTTAAGGTGAAAATTCTTCTCACATAAATTCAAATATTACTGTTCAAATCACATGTAACCACCAAAAAGCATCTATGTTTCGTAATTTGGAGTTGACACAGTTTTTTGTGTGTCCTGAAAAATTTACTCATCATGAGATACGCCCTTTTAAAAAAACTCGATTCAAATATGTTCTACAACACACTTTCTAATGTACGCTACGTTCTCCCTCAGCGTTCGAGCTATCTCCGTACCAAAATTTTCAAAATCGGTTCTGGGATTTAGTCATGAAAGAGTAACAAACAAAGCTACTTTGACATTTGTTTAGTATGGATTAGTTTAGATTCTATACAGGGAGTCAACAAAAACATGGGAACATTCAAAACACAACACCTTGCCACACCTAATACAGCGTAGGGAAACGGTTGGCGTTCAAAACAGCTTCCAGTCGTCTAGGAATGTGTAAATATAGGTTTTCAAAGGAAACGTGTATCATTTACCTGCGAAATAGAGACAAGTTCAGGTAACGATGATTGGGCTTGATGGCAACCACGTGTCCTACTCTCCAAAATAGACCACAATGGCTAAATATTATTGAGATCTGGTGCCTATGGTGGCAAGGAAAGATGCGACAATTCATCGTCGAGCCCACAAAACCAGTCCAGGACTATGCGAGGGGGTCCAGGTTCCATTGCTTCGTTACCATGTTCTCCTGTTAAGAATATCATCACCACTAATGAGTAGTTTTAGAATTCCAGCTCGTACTGCAGTTCCCATGCTATGAATATCCCTCCATGTTGTTTTGCTGTTGACAGGGTTCCGGAGAGCGTCATTCAGTTCTGCAGTGGCTTTTGCAGCTGTCGTCCTCTTATTTTTAGTCATAGTCCTTTTCGATTACCGTCCGTAACGATCACACAATTTCGTCCGCGTTGTGAATTAGCGGATGTCGTATCTCCGCTTTCTCTGTATGCGGCATAAATCTTTGAAATAGCGTGCCCTGAAACACCAATCACTTCGTCTTCCTTGGCTACACAATCACCCACTGTACGAGCGCCAACAATTTCCCATGTTTTAATTCACTTAACTCCGACGTATTATACTCACAGCTACACAGAACACTGTTTTGGCCAGAGCTGACACTTGCAGCATATCGAGGGCTTTCCACAGCGCAACCTGCAGGCTTGGCTAGCTATGTATTTATGTTCAAGCACGCATTTCTCGCGGTGTTTCCACATATATGTCCATCCTCTCTGTCAAGCTGAAGGGGAAAAAAATGTGTAGTAAAGTTCTCCTCAACATCCGGTGAAGTGAGTTCTAGATTGAAACACAGTCCAGTACTGATATCAAAAGTAAAGCAAAAGAGTTCGTTTCTTTCGTTTCTAACCAGAAAATACTGAAATGGATACGTTCATGTTCTTCGCATAAGTCTTTCAAATCCTAAACTAATGGCAGTCAAAGAAACGTATGTCATTGACTCAACCTTCCGTTGTGTCTTTGAATCCAGCGTTCACCTATCATCCGTTCGACTACCTCCATGTCCCGCCCACACCCTCTTCATTGTCATCACTTATCCTCGTCAAGGATCGCATCATCTCCAGTTTGTTCGTTTCTCGAGTATTTTTCACTGACCATCAAATATTTAATTAACCAATATTATTTCTGGTTGTTTTGAGTTTCACTGCATACACCATGAAAAATTTAATGTATATGTAAATGGTCCTATATTAAGCCAAAGCAAAGAAGGGAATAGGGGTCGTAATGTATGTATAAATGTTTTAAAGTCATGTAATAATGCATCTGTAGGGAAAGGAAAATTATATCTGACATCATTGCTGACTATCCCCTGTTTTATTACGACACTTCAGATGTACCATAAGATTATCGCAACGATTATATCAGGTATGATACCATAGCATCTTCTAATAATGGTTTATATATGAGGTAAATTTTAAAATAATTGGCTTTCAACTTTTAAGAACATTTTACATCGTTTGATAACGTAATTTTCAAATGCAGCACACATAATTCAGGGTGTCCCACATAAAACGGATACATTTTACGCCCAGAATTCAAGTAACAATCAACCGCCTAAAAAAAGGATAGATAACAATAATGTTAAAAAACATATAGTTACCTGTTTATACAGAGATTCTGGAAGTGGTGACAATGGGCATCGAGCGATCACGATTTCGTATAAAGACGTTACCAGTAACATGCTGTAATTCTCAGGCGCTATGTTATTAATTTCTCTAGTAATGTAGCGTGTGAGATAGCCTATTGTGCGACGATTGTCAGCATACACTTCACTTTTTTGTGTGCCTCATAAATAAAAATCAGACGATGCTACGTTCGGGGACTGTGGTGGCCAAAGGCCTCTATTGACAAGTCTGTATTCAGGAAACATTTCAGAGTGAGCTGCCTTCTGACTAGTTTGATGCGGCCCCCCACGAATTCCTGTCCTGAGCCCACCTCTTCATCTCAGAGCACGACTTGCACTATAATGTCCTATATAATGTACTCGATATATTCAAATCTCTGTCTTCCTCTACGGTTTTTACCCTCTACAGCTCCCTCTAGTGCCACTGAAGTTATTACCTAGTGTCTTAACACATGTCCTTTCATCCTGTCCGTTCCTCTTGTCATTGTCTTCCATATTTTCATCCTCTCGCTGAGTCTAAGGATAACCTCCTCATTCCTTACCTCTTCCGTCCACCTAGTTTTCAACATTCTTCTCTAGCACCACATCTCAGATCCATTGATCCTCTTCTGTTCCGGTTTTCCCACAGCCCATGTTTTGCTACCACACAATGCTATGATCCAAACGTGCATTCTCAAAAATTTCCTCCTCAAATTAATGTCTATGTTTGATAGTAGTAGACTTCTCTTGGACATAAATGACCTTTATGACAGTGCTAGTTAGCTTTTCATGTTCTTGCTCCGTCTATCTTCGGTGAATCTGCTGCCTTGGTAGAAGGATTCCTTACTCTCATCCATTTAGTGATCACCAGTCCTGATGTTAAGTTTCTAACTTTTCTTATTTCTACTACTTCTCATAACTTTCGTCTTTTCACGATGAACTCTTGTTTTATTTTCGGCATTGTTTCTCAGATATACAGATTGAACAGTAGGTACGCAAGGCTACACCACTATCTTACACCCATTTCAATCAGAGCATTCCGTTTTTGGTCTTCCACTCTTACTGGTCCCTCTTAGTACTTGTACCTATTGCACATTACACATTTCTCCCCATACTTTACCCTATTTTTCTCAGAATGTCGAACAACTTGCACCATTCGACATTGAAGAATGCTTTTTCGAATCGACAAATCCTACGAACGTGTCTTGATTTTTCTTTAGTCTTGGTTCCATTATCAAACGCAACGTCTCAGCTGTCTCTATGCTGCCTTCACTTATCCTAAAGCCAATCTGGCCGTCATCCAAAACGTCATCAATTTAAATGCTTGGGTTGTTACGCTGACTGTGAGATAATTCTCGCACTTGACAGCTCTTTCACTCTTCGGAGCTGTGTGGACCAAATTTTTTTCAAAAGTCATATGGTATATCGCCAGACTCATACATTCTACATACCACCGTGAATAGTCGATGCTCTCTCTTCTGCATTTAACAGTGGAATGCACTCTTAATGACACCACAATTTCTTTTAATTTCACCGAAGGTTGTTTTGAATTTTCTATGCACTGAATCAGTCCCTGAGACAATAATTTCTTTTTCAATTTCTTCTCAATTATCAATAAGCCATTTCGTTGTAGCTTCCCTGCACTTCCGATTTATTTCGTTTCTAAATGGCTTGCGTTTTTGTACTCCTGAATTTCCCTGAAAATTCTTATATCTCCTTCTTCCGTCGACAACTGAAGTCGCTTAGCCAAGGTTTCTTCGAATTTACCATTCTCGTTTTTATGCTCTTATTTCCAACTTCTGTGATTGCCCTTCTTAGAGATATCTACTCCTCTTAAAGTGAACTGCCTATTGAGGAATTCATCATCAATTCATCATCTTTAGCCTTAGAGAACTTCAAGCATATCTCTTCATTCCTTAGTACTTCGATATCTCACTTCTTTGAACACTTCATCCTAATCTTCATCATTACTAAATTGTCATCTGATTCTATATCCGCTCCTGGGTAAGCCTTACAATCCATTCATTGAGTCTCTGCCTGACCATGATGTAATCTAACTGATATCTTGGTGGAAATATGTTACAGAACTCAGTAAGTCCCTATCCTCTCTCACTCCTAGATGCGCTCTTTTATTCTCTCGTAACCCGTTCTTCTGATCCTTCCCCTAAAATCGCATTCCACTCCCCCATGACTATTAGATTTTTATCCGCCTATTTACATACTCAATTACCCCTTCAATATCTTTATCTATTTTCTCTGTATCTTCGTCTTCAGCTTGCGGCATGGACATGTATACTTCAACTATCGATGTCGGTGTTGGTTTGCTGTCGTTTCTGATGAGAACAGTCTTATCATTGAACTGTTCACAGTAACTCACTCTCAGCACTAGTCTCCCATTCATAGTCAATTTCACTCTGGTAATGCCATATTCTGATGCTATTGGTATTACCCTATATTCATCTGGCCAGATATCATTGTCTTTTTTTCCATTTCACTTCACTGACACCCACTATATTCACACTGAGCCTTAGCATATTCCTTTGCAGATTTAGTAGCGTCCCTACCACTTTCAAGCTTCTGGCATTCCACACACCGACTCGTAGAACGTTATCCTTTCCTCGGTTATCCAATTTTCTCATGGTGACCTCCCCCTTCGTAGTCCCCTCCCGGAGATCCGAATGGGAAACTAGTCCGGAATCTTTTGCCAATGGAGAGACCATCATGATACTTTTTTCAACCACAGGCCATATGGCCTTTTGGTTCACATTATGTGTCTTTAACGCAATGGTTTCGATTGGCTTCTGTGTCCACACGCCGTTGATCATTGTTTATTCTTCAGGCTTCCCACCCGAAGAACAAGCGAGTGCCCTAAACCTCTGTCCGCCCCTCTGTCCTTTCTGACAAGCCGTTGGCTGAATGACGGTGATTACTTGTGACCGAAGTCTTCGGCCGCCATTGCTGATGATATTTTCTTAAAACCACGGTCGTGTTGATTACTAATGAAAGATGCTACCATAGAAAGAGGCAAAGATCTAAGATATCTAGTACTATTTAAGGTATAGCTGAAGAGTATGCTGCCAATAATGCGCATGCTGGGCGACACACACGAAACACCTATCTTCTCTGAGTAAAGACGTAATTCATGCCAAATAGGGAGGGGGGGGGGTACCGAAAAAGAACCGGAGTAGTATTTGGGTCGGCAGAGTTTGTGTGGCTCGCATTTCTGCTGCTAGACGTGCATAGCGCAACTCATTGGCAGTTCAGTGCAGCCTGTGATGTCGACCTGGCTTGTTCTGTTCATCTGCAGTGATTGTTTTTGCTGGCGCTGTTGTGTTCTTGTTTCGTTTTTTATGAGAGCAATGTTAAGTGAATAGCGTGCAGCTGCAAAATTTTGTTTTCTACTCCCAAAATATGCATTTAAACTATTTTATTGTCGAACACAGCTTGCCAAGACGACGCTATCGGAAAAACTCAAGTGTACGAGTGGTTTGCTCGATCTAAAAATGGCGACATGTCGATTGATAACAAACCTCAGTCTGGATGTCCATCAACTGCACGAATCGACGAAAATATGGAAAAAATTAGAGAGCTTGTGCTCATAGAACGTCGACAGATAATTGATGAAATGTCAGAGAATAGTGGGTTATCTTGCAGTTGGTTCAGCGAATCTTTACCGAAGATTTGTGAATGAAAATGGTTGCTGCCAACTTTCTTCCACGGATTCTGACTGACAACCAAAAGGAAACTTGAGCTGAAACATGTCGTGCTTTGAAATAACAGCTTGAAACTTATTCAAATTTTCTGACAAAGGTCTATACTGGTAGTGAGCCATGGTACTATGGTTATGACCCAGAAAGAAAGCAACAGTCAGGCCAATAGAAGTCGTTATCGTCACTCCGTACAAAAAAATGTTTTCAAACCAAATGAAACATCAAAGTAATACCCATTTCCTTTTTTGAAGCCGAGGGCGTAGATAATTCAGAGCTCGTACGCCAGGGCAAACTGTCAGTCAAACCTTTCATTTGGAAATTTAAAGAAGATTGCCCAAAAAAGTTCGTCAAAAACGACCTGATTTGTGTCAGATAGGAGACTTCCTTCCACCACGACAAAGCATCTGCACACACAGCCATCTCTGGTAGACAGTTTTTGGCCAAAAATGACATGGTTCCACTGCCCCACGCACCTTACCCGTCTGACCTGGCTCCGTACAACTTTTTCTTATTTCAATGCATGGAAAGGGGCTTCAAAGTACACCGATTTACAACAATGAAGATGTCAGGAAAAAAACGAGGGAGGAGGTGTTAGCCATTTTTTAAGCCTACAAAAATGCTTCTAACAGTGGAACCGCCGGTGGGACAAATGTATTAGTTGTAATGGAGAGTATTTTTAAGGGCATGGCCAACGCCTACCACAGTAGTACATGTTTATATGCCAACTAGCTCCGCAGACGACGAAGAGATTGAACAAATGCACGATGAGATAAAAGAAATTATTTAGGTAGTGAAGGTAGAAGAAAATTTAATAGTCATGGGGGACTGGAATTCGATAGTAGGAAAAGGAAGAGAAGGAAAAGTTGTAGGCGAATATGGAATTGAGGTAAGGAATGAAAGAGGAAGCCGCCTGGTAGAATTTTGCACAGACCATAACTTAATCATTGCTAACACTTGGTTTAAAGATCATGAAGGAAGGTTGTATATGAGGAAGAGGCCGGGAAACACTCGAAGGTTTCAGATAGATTATTTTCTACAGGTCACTGAAAGACCTATGTCGAAACAAGGCAAGATATATGCGACCGGCGATATACCCTCATACTTTAAGAAGAATATAATAATTCCAATCCCAAAGAAAGCAGGTGTCGACAAGTGTGAGAATTGCCGGGCTGTCAGTTTAATAAGCCACGGCTGCAAAATACTAACACGAATTCTTTGCACACGAATGGAAAAATTGGTAGATACCGACCTCCGGGTAAATCAGTTTGGATTCCGTAGAAATGTTGGAACAGGCGAGGCAATACTGACCCTACGCCTTATCTTAGAAGATAGATTAAGGGAAGGAATTTGACTTAGAGAAGGCATTTGACAATGTTGATTGGAACACTCTCTTTCAAATTCTGAATATGGCATGGATCAAATACAGGGAGCGAAAGGCTCTTTACAATTTGTACACAAACCAGATGGCAGCTACATGAGTCGAGGGGCATGAAAGGGAAGCAATGATTGAGAAGGGTGTGAAACAGGGTTGTAGCCTGTCCCCGATGTTATTCAATCTGTATATCAAGTAAGCAGTAAAGGAAACAAATGAAAAATTTGGAGTAGGAATTAAAATCCATGGAGAATAAATAAAACCCTTGCGGTTTGCCGATGACATTGTAATTCTGTCAGAGACAGCAAAGGACCTGGAAGAACAGTTGAACGGAATGGACACTGTCTTGAAAGGAGGATGTAAGATGAACATACACAAAAGCAAACCGAGGATAATGGAATGTAGTCGAATTAAATCAAGTGATGATGAGGGAATTAGATTAGGAAATGAGACACTGAAAGAGGTAGATGAATTTTGCTCTTTGGGAAGCAAAATAACTGATGATGGTTGATGTAGAGAGGATATAAAATTTAGACTGGCAATAGCAAGGAAAGCGTTTTTGAAGAAGAGGAATTTGTTAACATGGAGTATAGATTTAAGTATCAGGACGTCTTTTATGAAAGTATTTGTATTGAGTATAGCCATGTATGGAAGTGAAATAATGATCGATAACTAGTTTCGACAAGAAGAGAATAGATGCTTTCGTAATGTGGTGCAACAGAAGAACGCTGAAGATTAGATGGGTAGATAGTGTAACTAATGAGGAGGTACTGAATAGAATTGGGGAGAAGAGAAATTTGTGGCACAACTTGACTAGAAGAAGGGATCGTTTGGTAGGACACGTTTTGGGGCATCGAGGGATCACCAATTTAGTATTGAAGGGCAGCGTGGAGGGTAAAAATCGTAGAGGAAGACCAACAGATGGATACACTAAGCAGATTCAGAAAGTTGTAGGTTTGCAGTAGTTACTTGGAGACAAAAAAGCATGCGCAGGATAGAGTAGCATGGAGGACTGCTGCAAACTAACTTCTGGACTGAAGATCACAACAACAACAAGGCTGTTTTGTTAACAATTTGAAAATACATAGCTTTCACAAAATAATTCCAATTTTTTGCGTACCCCCTCGTACGTGAGTTGTCCTGCGATCAGTATCTGCAGTTCTGTGAGTTTACATAACCTGACAAATGAAACGCATCATATGACTTGAAGTAAAGAAAGGGCTACAAGTAACCGTGAGCAGCTGATGTTATCAGCCTGTTACAATAGTGAACTCTTTATTCCTGATCCTCGAAGTTCAAATCTTGCACCACACTCACACGATAGGCTTTCAATTTCATATCTTTCGGTACATGATGACACGATCTACGAGGTACACCAAGTTGCTTTGATATCCTCCTCGCCGACTTGCAGGGACTTCTCGAAATGTCCATGCGAATTCTGCCTATAATTTCAGGCGTCCTCACTGTCGGTCGCCTATTCATCCATACTTTCTGAACCGATCCTACAGATCTCTATTTGCTGGACGGATCTCACCAGTTTTGGTCGTGGGGAGTTTTCTTCCAAGATACTTCGCTTGAAATATTACTTTTCATTCCTTGATGGAGCCTGTCTTTATGTAACACTCAACAATATCAATTCGCTGCTCCAATGCAGACAGCCGCACTGCTACAACCACTCAGTAATACGAGCTTCTCGCAACAACTAATGCTCTAACACGTAGCTGCACCCAACTTTCTGATAAAATGCAGTGTAGCCAACTTTCGAGACAGATTGCCCCTTCACAAGCAAATCGACTGAGATAACTTTCACGCGAAACTAGTTTTACAACTCAGACCATATTTCACCTGCAGAAACACTTTGTGTGTGCTTCGCTATTATAGCACGAGGTTGCCAAATGACAACGGTGACATACTAAAGCATAGTTCTCCGTGCTCCGTCAGTTTATAAACTCCGTTTTCACCTCACACGGGATTTTAAGTTCATATTTTACGTAGGGTAGCTCTGAACCGTGTTTCTCGAAAACGGATGAGGATGTGAAGAACATTTTCAAGGTTGCTCGAGATATGGATCTTAGGAATACAGTACATCGCATAAATTACATCCATTTTCTGTGCGTAGCCGTCTAGGAATCCTTAGCTGAGTTTTGATCCGCTGGTGATGGTGCAAATATAGAAAAAAACGCTTTTATTTGGGTTCTCCCAGGAACCGTTCATGAACTAATGGTGACTCCGTAAGTCTCATCAAGCCTACCGTAGACCACACCAGTTGCAAAAAGAACCAACCGATTTGGTCTCTTTGCTTCTGCAGGAGGAAGTGTGTAATATTCATACTTTCACCATCTACTGTAGGATAGTAACACTAACACTATCCTTCTGTTGGGTATACAAGTGGTCCCTAACCAAAGGGCTAACCAAAACACTTGACCCAACCTATTAATCGTCAATAGAACACGAGGTATGACTACCGGAAGATCACGTTTTTATTTGCAGAGTTTTGGGATATACTAGGTACCCATGTCGTTGCATGCATACAGAGAATACATTGCATACATACAAATAGAGACTTAATGAACAAAAAGTTCTAGGCGCTACAGTCTAAAACCGCGTACCGCTACGGTCGCAGGTTCGAATCCTGCCTCGGGCATGGATGTGTGTGATGTCCTTAGGTTAGTTAAGTTCTAGGGGACTGATGACCTTAGAAGTTAAGTTCCATAGTGCTCAGAGCCATTTGAACCATTTGACAAAAAGTCTTTTCTACATCTTGAATTCTGATGTATTGCATAAGAATACCTTCATAATCGCATATTCTTAAATCGGAAAACGAAAGTATTTAAATTATACACCACTAATGCTTGTAATAACTACGTGCCGTGCTGGCCCCGGCTTATGCATTGGTTTAAACCTTGCCTGTTTCTGTACGTTTGCTTTCCCGCTGATATTGCGGTTATGCCGTGGTTCTTCCTCTGCCTACGTGTGGCAGCAGTGGTGTGTTTCGATATTCGCACCTTGTACTATCTTTGGTCTGGTGCTGATAGTTTCTGGCTGGCCGGTGTGCGGCAGTCGGTCGGTTGGTGTGGATCAGCCAGGAAATCATCGCGAGGTGCAGTGGGCCGGGCCCGCTAGTGGTCTACACACAGTGTCAGAGTGTGTGGGAGCTGTTCCGATTGCTACGAGGTTCGTGGCTCACCGACCCAGGATATCAAAGTTGAGTTGTGATTTAATTACCGAAGCCAGTCTGTTCACATTGTGACATTGGTTTTCATGGTTGGCTGTTTGGGGTGTACTGCCTTTTCTTGTTGGCGTTTGACTGTGTATTTTAATGGCTCATAACCTATGGTTTGAATTTGTATGCTTTTAGTTGGGTTTTAAATAATGGGCCGTCAGTCGTTTTAAAATTGAAAGTCCCTTACTTGTCAAATCTTGCATTGTTTGGGCCTTCAACCTCATTTAAAATATTTAATTTGGATAAAGCTTTGGGCCTTCTACCTTTTGAAAATTTATTGCAGTTGTGTTTTTCAATCATGGGCCTTCAGCCGTCTTAAAATTAAAATTCCTTACTTGCCAAGACTTAGATTGTTTGGGCTTTCAGCCTCATTGAAATATTATCTAACGATAAAACCTTGCGCTTTCTGCCTCTTGAAAATTTATTGTAATTGTGTTTTAAATCATGGGCCTTCGGCCGTTTTAAAAATCAAAGAGGCTGTGCTCTTAAGCCATAGGATTGTGTGATATATTCAGTAAATAGTTAAGCTCGGAAATTTGCGCTGTAATGTTTGGGCAACTAAATAAAGTTATATGTGTTCGAGTGTAACTGACAGCCGCTCATTTTTGGCCCCTTTACACAATTCCAATTACCTGTTCTGTCTTGCAGATTCAACCAGGCGTCTCAAACGAGACATATCCAAACTCCAGCTGAAAAGGCAAAATATACAATTATTTCACGACATGGTAACCTTATACAGTATGATAAGCCCTGCACAGTCATTGAAGTAGGACGTGTGTGCTAATAAAACATTCTGCATGCAGCACAAACCTGTCCAAACTACTCTTATTCCATTCATTTCACCACTGTCGTATTGGTAGAAAACATATTCCATTTATTTTTGGGCCATTGTGTCGCAGATTAAGTGCGTAAATTCACTTGTAGTGAATTCAGTGACCACCAACCAGGTGAGAACAGCTTTTCACATTACACAATTGGCCAACTAAGAGAACTGCACTGACAAGTTGGATTTCGCACAGATATTATGTGTTTAGAATAGGCCATGCGTTCAGTCCCTCTGTACAAATTAATCAATACTCATTGTAACGTTGTTGCTTTTAATTTGCTATGAAAGCGGTGTTGATAGACAATAAAAGCGGGTTAAAAGCTGTGAGCTGTCTGGGGAAGTTAACCTTACATTACTGCACAACTGTTTCACCAGGTATCCAGTCTAGCTTACCAAATTCCCAACCAGACTAACATTAATTATAATCTTTTAATAGTCATACGACAACCGGTGATATATATATATATATATATATATATATATATATATATATATATATATATATATATATATATATATATATATAAGAGAATTTAAATAAAAATAAATAAATCAGGTTATATTTGGAAATTTATTTTAACATTGATCATTGAAATTTCAGCATATTAAACTTGAGTCATAACTAAGCTGGTGCCTTATTTAGGACTGTGAAAATGTGAGTTTGTAATCGTACGGAACACATCAAATAAGGAGCCAAGATTGGGAGACTACATACAACACTGCATTCATAAAATAACACACGAAGAACGTTGTAACATATCCAAGAGGAAATTAACCACAACCAACCGATTCAATTTCCACCCAAAGAAGTTACGTTCGTAGAGCAATCCTGTCCGTCATGTATTTACCACACACTGGTATACTAAATTCATACTAACTCTCTGTGAAATCTTCTCGAAAAGAATAGCTGAGGGCTACTTTGATGATTACACCACATGCTTCACGTGGTCAACTTGGTTTACACAAAGAGTGTAGCTCCACAATAACTTTGATAATTAAAATAAATTAGATCGAAAAGCAATTTACAAATGAAAAAACCTCAAACTGGTTACTATCGTCTTACTATTAACCTGATGGATCAAACAATTCTATAAGCACGTGGTACTGGTCTCACAAAGTACACCCCACGTGGGTTGAACATAAAGAAAAGTTGCTATATTGAAAAATATTGTCAAGACGAGACGTTATAATCTCACGCACATTCGCATTTAAGATTGATGATCTTAGTTAGAGTTACTGATCAACACGTGGTTCCACTCTACGCACAAAGTAGTGACAAAGCAACTCCTGGGAGATATTCTGAACTGTACACTCGAATGACACTGCATTGCAATTTAAGATAACATTAGATATTTTAGAGCTAAACCTGAAATAAAGGTGATTAAATTTTCAGTTAGGCTCAACTTAAGAAATCCATTGTCCTATGGACTTAGCCGACACGCGCTTAGCCGGAGATCTTACCACTTCATACGCTCGCCGCGGACAGACTGCCGTGGTCCCTTCCTGAGGGTGGCTCACAAATACAAACGGAAGTGGCCAGAGGGGCAGCTTCCTATACCAACATGACTAGGGACGGACAGGACCATACTAAGAATAGAAACCTCTCTTCTTTTAGAAAGCGTAGCTACCTGTTCCGACGTTAGTCCTACTGTTAACAGACAGGCTTGTCTGATACCCTCAAGCATGCAACTAGAAATACATTTGCTCATTCATCCTCTCACACAGAAGGGAAGGGGGATGACAGTATCTTATCATATACAGTATATAAAAGAAAGCGGATGTAGGTTCCGTATGAGACTGTGTGACATGAATTACATATTAACTATGTTTTAAAGTGTAGTAGTGTGACAGATCGTTCTTGTTTATGTGTAAAAGTAACACGTTCCACTACTCAGTCTCCTCCCAGATTGTCAGATACGCCACAGTAAATTTAGGCGAGGAATTTATGCCGTAAATGACAACAGATTTAAGAAATTAACATGAAAGGAATCCAACAGAGATCTTTCATCATATGCTACATTTTTTCCATTCTACCTCAAATGGCTCTGAGCACTATGCGACTTAACTTCTGAGGTCATCAGTCGCCTAGAACTTAGAACTAATTAAACTTAACTAACCTAAGAACATCACACACATCCATGACCGAGGCAGGATTCGAACCTGCGACCGTAGCGGTCGCTCGGCTCCAGACTGTAGTGCCTAGAACCACACGGCCACTTCGGCCGTCCCATTTTACCTCCCTACTATTAAAATGAAGCTTTTATCTAAGGAAAAAGTATCTTTACGCTTTTCAATTTCTATTATTTAAAGACGTGCAAATGGCACTGCAGTTAGTAGCGTGCACGAATATTAACATAACAATAATGCAAAGTAAATACACGCGAGTATTATACAAATAGTGTCCCACATAAAACCGGTAACCCTCATATACCAGTCAATTATCTCTTGTCGGATTATACGTAATTGATTGACAATTTATACAGTGCAGCAGGCGTTTAATTACATTTGTTAAAAATATAAAAATATAAAACTGAATGAAAGGTCCAATAGTCCGCTGTAGCTTGAAAGGTGGCTACACTGAGTCACAGCGCCAGAGATTGCGCCAAAGAGTTTTAATCCGCCGCCTCCACTGGCAGTGCTTGTTCAGAAGTGGTGGTGGTTAGTGCTTTGCTGAGAGAATGTTGGTAGCTGTATTATTTGAGGCCATGTCGTGTGCAGTTGTTTTGATGGGCTAGACAGCAGATGTTGTTCGAATGGAGATGTTGTAATAATCAGAGTGTATTTTTAGTCAATACATATGAAGGTAAAAAACATTTTTAAATTTTTTTTTAATTTTGCTAACTAACAATGCCTCTTGGTCACAGGTTCAGTCAACAAAGCATCTGGCTTGTGTTCATGTATTAGACTGTAATTCGGGTTTCTATGTGCTATTATAGTTTTTCAGTTTTATTTAATTAATTCAGTGTAAATGGTATTTAAAATATCTTGTCTTATTGAGGAAGAACCGTGTCAGATGTGTACGTTGAATCACACTTCCACACACAGAACAGTTACACTTGTGCTTTGTTGTTACTAATTTTTGTTTTGTAGCTTTTATAGTTGCTGGGGACTTAATTAATTAATTGTGGTAACGGAAATTTCCTTTCATTCTTTGTTGTTATTCTATGCAGTCAGATTGCGTACTAATACTAGTCAGGGCCAACCGGTTACGAGACAGCGTAACAGAACAGATAGCTACTAAATCAAAAAATTAAAATTATTTGCATTATATTTAATTAAGCCCCCACGCACGTGAAGACCGCTGCTTCGGATCGTCCTTTGGAAATCTTCTGATAATAAAATAGCAGACAGCAGTATTGTTGAAGTAATTTGTAGTTTAGTAATTGTAGTCTATATTGCATGTGTAGATTTGGTAATGAACATTTGTAGTTGTTTTGTCTTTCTTCTAATGGTATTTTTGCAGGATTTAATTTTTGATGTCTTGTATACTAGTTTGAAAATTTTGTGCAATTATGAAGATTTCAATTGTTCGTTAATCGTGTTTGAGGGAAGCAGTTCGTGTGAATGGTATTGTTGGTGATAAAGTGTCATATTGTGTGTAATTTTCGTATAGTGACGAGTTTTGTATGTTTTGTAAATGATTACGCGATCGATGAAAATAGCAAAAATGATGGATAGTGAGAATGACGAAATTGTTAACTTGGCGAACTCGCCAACACAGGAGAACAGTATAATGAATAATGAAGTTGAAAACAATTTAATAAGTCGGGAAAATAGTCCGGAACCAATTCAAAATTTTTCACAATCAAAACATTTTCAGAATACGAGATTAACGACAGAAGACTCTGGAATAGTATCGCACACAGATAGCTTTACAGCTTTGACGAAGGAAGCTGGTTTTGCGGGAAATGTTAGGGGCGAAAAGAATTTCGAACCAGTTAATATGGAGCAGTTGGTGAGTGCTATATTAAATTTGGGATCACGGATGGGAACAATGGAAACACAGTTAGGATCTGAATTAAAAAGAGAGATGGGAACTTGGGCAACACGGTTAGAAACTGATATGGGAACAATGGAAACACGGTTAGACTCACGAATAGGGACATGTTTCAAAAATATGAAAGATGAATTAAAGAAAGAAATTAGAGAAGAAGTACAACCGATTTTGAATGCTCACAATAATAGATTAATTTCAATAGAAATTAGACAAAAGGGACAGGATAGAGAACAGGAAGAAAGAGATCGCGTGATAGTACAAAAATTTTCAGAGTTAAATTTACAACGTGCACACGATAAGGAAGAAATATTTGAGAGAATCGAGGAATCTGTACCAAATGACAGAATCAATAACTTAACACAACAATATGAACAGTTAACTATTAAATGTGTCAATACTGAAACCCGAGTCGCGACACTTACGGAAGACGTAATTAAACAGAAAGAAAAAATAGTTGACTTATCGGAAAGAGTTGAGGAGATTTCCGATAAATTGACAAATCTTAGTTTACATTGGGACAGAGATTCAGATGATACAGCTCCATTGCCATTTGCAGAAACAGAAGAGTACCAGAGCATAAATAAACATGCCGAAAATCAGGGAAAATTTAATGAACGCATTAAAAGGGAATTTGAGGCATTACGAAAGCAAGTCAAACAAATTGAAGGCGAAATCGTAGGAAAAGACAGCAGAAGAAATTTAGAATCACAGATAGCATAGGGCTTTGAAGAAAATAATCTATTTCATTTACGAGATGCAACAAGAGAGCGCCAGGCGCGCGAACTTGACAATAATCGATATTGGGACTGGGACAGACGCGGTAGGTCTTTGTCGCCACGAAGCGAAAACTTTGACTATAAACACTTTTTAACAGTTCGGAAATTTAAGATCTTTCGCAATTCTAAGAATGACATACATCCATGTTCATGGTTAGATCAATTTATGTACGCACTTCCACCAAATTGGCCACTAAGACACAAACTGGAATTTATGTGTGGCTATTTATGACCTCAGGGGATTCACTACACTAAGTGAATATGTGCCGTAGTGTGCACAGGGCCCCGAGCTGTAGTGGTGCTATTTCCCTTTCAGTTTTCTGCACTGCTGCCTACTCTTTTAATATTCTTTGTATCTATCAAAACAACTCTTCAACTATCAATCTATCTAGAGAGTCGGTAAAGAATAACCGGATATGACTATTTTACCCAAAAGTGATTTCGGAAATTACCGTTTGGACTTACTATATTTTCTGCAGCATTCATTCGTAGTTTAAACGAAATTTTACCTACTTATCTTCGTGACAATATTACTTCATATGTTGACGATATTCTTATTGCTAAATGTTCTTGGAGTGAGCACAACAAAATTTTGGATTCATTATTACGTATTTTTGCAAGAGTTGGCATTTCAGTGAACTTGGAAAAATCTGAATTTGGTCGTTCTCAGGTGAAATTTCTTGGTCATATTATTTCTACAGAAGGTATTCTTCCTGATCCAGAGAAACTAGACGCTATTCGTAATTATGCTGTTCCTACCACAAAACGTGATGTTCGTAGTTTCCTTGGTGTCTGTACCTTTCTTAGACGTTTTGTTAGATTGGACGATTTGGCCACAGCTCGTTTATGTGAACTATCTGGGAAGAATTCTAATTGGTGTTGGGATGAGGAAGCTCAATCAGAATTTGAACAACTTCGTGATGCTTTAGTTACTGCTCCACTTCTTTCACATCCGGATTTATCTAAAGATTTTTGTTTGGCGACGGACTCATTTTACAAAGGCCTAGGTGCACATTTATTTCAAGAGATAGAAGAAAACGGCGTTGTAGTACAGAAAACTATTGCATTTGGAAGTCGTGTTCGCCCGCATCTCGTGGTCGTGCGGTAGCGTTCTCGCTTCGCACGCCGGAATTCCCGAGTTCGATTCCCGGCGGGGTCAGGGATTTTCTCTGCCTCGTGATGGCTGGGTGTTGTGTGATGTCCTTAGGTTAGTTAGGTTTAAGTAGTTCTAAGTTCTAGGGGACTGATGTCCATAGCTGTTAAGTCCAATACTGCTCAGAGCCATTTTTTTTGGAATTCGTGTTCTCTCTAAATCAGAAAAAAATTATTCGATTACGGAACTTGAAGCCTTGGCTGTTGTATGGGCTTTCACAAAATTTCGCATATTTTTGTATGGCAGACATACTAAGGTTTACACCGATCATCGAGCTCTGGAATTTCTTATGTCAGCAAAATTAACACATGGAAGATTGTCACGATGGGCACTGTATCTACAGGAATTTGATTTTAGTATTGTTTACATACAGGGTTCTTCAAATATTATTGCTGATGCTTTATCACGTGCACCTAAGGGTTTCAAACAAAGTGCTGAGGAGGACTGCAAAGAAAACAATTATTGTTTGATGTATATTCAAGGGGTTGCGTTCGAAAATTTTATTTCGTCTTCGCTCCAGGACATCGCTATGGAGCAAAATAAGGAACCAATCTGGAAGGACATTAAGGAGAAGTGGAGGAGAAAGGAAACCGCAGCGATTAGACACTATTATTTAGTTCGCAATGATATTCTTTTTAAACGAAAATCGGTCGAGAACTCTGTTTGGTTGGTTTGTACTCCTGATGAGTGGGTTAATAAATTGATTTGGTATACACATTTCAGTTATGCACACTTTGGTCCCAGAAAATGCTTTCATAAATTACGAGAAAATTGCTACTTCAGTAATATGGCAAAACGTATTCGAACTGTTCTTGCAAAATGCAAATTATGTCAAAAGGCTAAGCCGCTAACTATTTCTCACAGAGCACCGTTGTTTCCTATCATTCCAGCGAAATTAAAGGAGATGGCTGCAGTCGATTTGTTCGGTCCAGTGGTTCGTTCTACTAATGATTTTGCGTATATTTTGGTAGCAGTGGAATTGACATCAAAATATGTGTGTTTTACACCTTTACGCAAAGCAACAGCTCGTTCAGTATCTAACGCTTTCATCAAACATTTTCTTAAAGAAGTGGGTCATGTTGATAAGGTTATATCAGATAATGGATCACAGTTTTGCTCTAAAATTTGGCTTCGTACTCTACGGCGTCGTAAGATTAAACTAATTTTCATTTCACTTTTTCACCCTCAATCTAACGCTTCAGAGAGATGGATGAAGGAAATCAATAAATTGTGTCGACTTTATTGTCATCAGAATCACCGATCGTGGGATCAGTATCTTCATATTTTTCAAAACATTCTGAATGAACTCCCTAATGATTCAACTTCTTTACCGCCTATATTGATATAAAAAAATAAAGCACCGACAAATCACATTTCTGAAGTCGTTTCTTTTCTGCCTACACGGAAACTGCGGCATTCTGAAGTTGTGAACCTGGCTCTGCAAAATATTGCATCTGCGGCTGCTAGAAAAGAGAAATCAGCTAAACGTCCTGGTCGTTTAAAAACCTTGTCAGTTGCTCAAAAGGTGTTAATTAAGTCTCACCGTTCGTCTCACAAAGGAAAAGGCTTGTGTCGCAAATTTTTTCTGCTTTATAACGGTCCATATAGAGTTCGCACAATTATTCATGATAGCACTGTCGATGTAGACACTCTTAAATCTCGGCGCTCTAAGGGAATACATCATATATCGAACGTTAAAATTTTTGTGGAATGACATACTTTAGAGAAACTAACAGTTATACGTAAACACACGGAGAGTACAAGGATACCGCGCCGTGTTCCGGCGGCGGCACATACTCAAAGCAACAGTCAAGTCTGCGCGCCGCACAAGGCAGTCGTTGACCGCAAACAATTACTTCCTACGTCACGCGTACCTACAGCTGATCGAGCGCGCAGTGCGAATGCACTGACAGCCGTAAACAAATACACAGTCTAATTTCTCTGATTAAATTCAGTATAAAGCTATAGTGACTTGATAAATTATGTTATTAACGTTCAGTATTTTTCAGGATACGGTTGTATAAAATATTTAAGAACTTCAGGTAAATTCTGTGTGTGTCCGACGTTAAGAGGACTTGCTATCGAGAAAATTTCAGGAAGAATGTAATTTCGAAGAAGAACTAATAGACTAAAAAGGTAACTATTAATTGAGTTTATTTTTCAGGAAACATATTTCCACTTAGGTATGTACTTTAGACGTAATTTGCTGCTCGCGATTACGTGATTCATACTTCGAGTTAACTGATATTGACAACGATTGATTAATGAACAGAGTTGTTACTTACGTATATTATGCATCGCTTGGCTGCACTGCTTTTTCACTGATGTCACATTTTTTTTTATTATGTGCCTGCTGTGCTTATTTATTTAAATTATAATTGTCACCTGATTAATTGTGCTGATATGGTTATGTATGTAGGTTATACTTTGTGATTTATCTGCTTGCGCCTTCATGTTTACTTATTAAGATAACATATGAACATTTATTTGCTTATGCTGATATGATGCTAATGACCTGTTTATTATGTAAGATACATATTTGCTGCTTTGCGTATGGATTGCATATTTACACATTTCTGTTTCGTTGTCATAAATACACTCTAATTTGGTATATAGAAATGCTGATATATGGTGTACGAACATGGAGTTTAGGTCACACTATGGTATTAATTATAGATTGTTCGCTTGGCAGAGCCTCGTTGTAGGGATTGTGCTGCATCCACTTGTTGACATTCTGTTCTCTACTGGTATATTTACTCGCTATTGGATGTTTTGCTTACGCTCAGTGCCTTATGTTTTTAAGATAAGAAAAGGAACTGCTATAATTTGACGATCGACATTAGTACAAGAAACTTCATAGAAGTCACATGAGCTGGAGGTTTTATGGAAGCTGTATAAATTTATGCTAATAGGAAGGAAGCTAACGACATGACATACCAACACTAGGTTTAGACCATTGACAGTTATTACACTGCACTCTTCGTGAGCAATTGAAATAGCCAGTGACACTTGACACAAGAAATACTCCACATGTTTGCTTCTGTTTTGCCATGATTCTTGAAGTGGTGTACACACTGTGAAATATTACGATCATTCACACTCCGTACTCATACTTACTTACTGAAAGTTATTCAAACTAAAGGCTGTTAGAGGTCATGTATGCATTTCTTTTATTTAATGATGGACAAGGTAACCAAAATGTATTTTATAATTCATAATGAGTAGAAGGTTTGGATCAGATGGATTACACAGAGGTTGTGTGTGGACATTGTGTCTTCGGATTGTATGGGATGATGAATTGAGGTTTGTACTAGGATTTTATCTGTACTTGTTCGAGGAGACTGACTAGAGGAAAGAGTTGTTATGGAAGTGAAATGATATTGGCGACAAGGTTTATATGTATCGACGTATTGAAGAGGTGTTATTGAGGTACTGAGATTGTGTAAAGTTGATGATTATTGGAGTTTTGGTGGACAACAGGTAAGGTAAATGATATTGATGATAAGGTTTATATGTATCGACGTAAGAGGTATTATTGAAGTATTAAGATTATGTGATGCTGATGATTATTGGAATTTTGGTGGATAAGAGGTAAAGTAAGTTGTTGTTGTTGTGGTCTTCAGTCCTGAGACTGGTTTGATGCAGCTCTCCATGCTACTCTATCCTGTGCAAGCTTCTTCATCTCCCAGTACCTACTGCAACCTACATCCTTCTGAATCTGCTTAGTGTATTGATCTCTTGGTCTCCCTCTACGATTTTTACCCTCCACGCTGCCCTCCAATGCTAAATTTGTGATCCCTTGATGCCTCAATACATGTCCTACCAACCGATCCCTTCTTCTAGTCAAGTTGTGCCACAAACTTCTCTTCTCCCCAATCCTATTCAATACCTCCTCATTAGTTACGTGATCTACTCACCTTATCTTCAGCATTCTTCTGTAGCACCACATTTCGAAAGCTTCTATTCTCTTCTTGTCCACACTAGTTATCGTCCATGTTTCACTTCCATACATGGCTACACTCCATACAAATACTTTCAGAAACGACTTCCTGACACTTAAATCTATACTCGATGTTAACAAATTTCTCTTCTTCAGAAACGATTTCCTTGCCATTGCCAGTCTACATTTTATATCCTCTCTACTTCGACCATCATCAGTTATTTTACTCCCTAAATAGCAAAACTCCTTTACTACTTTAAGTGTCTCATTTCCTAATCTAATCCCCTCAGCATCACCCGATTTAATTTGACTACATTCCATTATCCTCGTTTTGCTTTTGTTGATGTTCATCTTATATCCTCCTTTCAAGACACTGTCCATTCCGTTTAACTGCTCTTGCAAGTCTTTTGCTGTCTCTGACAGAATTACAATGTCATCGGCGAACCTCAAAGTTTTTAATTCTTCTCCATGAATTTTAATACCTACTCCGAATTTTTCTTTTGTTTCCTTTACTGCTTGCTCAATATACAGATTGAATAACATCGGGGAGAGGCTACAACCCTGTCTCACTCCTTTCCCAACCACTGCTTCCCTTTCATGCCCCTCGACTCTTATAACTGCCATCTGGTTTCTGTACAAATTGCAAATAGCCTTTCGCTCCCTGTATTGTACCCCTGCCACTTTCAGAATTTGAAAGAGAGTATTCCAGTTAACGTTGTCAAAAGCTTTCTCTAAGTCTACAAATGCTAGAAACGTAGGTTTGCCTTTTCTTAATCTTTCTTCTAAGATAAGTCGTAAGGTTAGTATTGCCTCACGTGTTCCAACATTTCTACGGAATCCAAACTGATCTTCCCCGAGGTCCGCTTCTACCAGTTTTTCCATTCGTCTGTAAAGAATTCGCGTTAGTATTTTGCAGCTGTGACTTATTAAACTGATAGTTCGGTAATTTTCACATCTGTCAATACCTGATTTCTTTGGGATTGGAATTATTATATTCTTCTTGAAGTCTGTGGGTATTTCGCCTGTCTCATACATCTTGCTCACCAGATGGTAGAGTTTTGTCATGACTGGCTCTCCCAAGGCCATCAGTAGTTCTAATGGAATGTTGTCTACTCCTGGGGCCTTGTTTCGACTCAGGTCTTTCAGTGCTCTGTCAAACTCTTCACGCAGTATCTTATCTCCCATTTCATCTTCTTCTACATCCTCTTCCATTTCCATAATATTGTCCTCAAGTACATCGCCCTTGTATAAACCCTCTATATAGTCCTTCCACCTTTCTGCCTTCCCTTCTTTGCTTAGAACTGGGTTGCCATCTGAGCTCTTGATATTCATACAAGTGGTTCTCTTCTCTCCAAAGGTCTCTTTAATTTTCCTGTAAGCAGTATCTATCTTACCCCTAGTGAGACAAGCCTCTACATCCTTACATTTGTCCTCTAGCCATCCCTGCTTAGCCATTTTGCACTTTCTGTCGATCTAAATTTTGAGACGTTTGTTTTCCCTTTTGCCTGCTTCATTTACTGCATTTTTATATTTTCTCCTTTCATCAATTAAATTCAATATTTCTTCTGTTACCCAAGGATTTCTATTAGCCCTCGTCTTTTTACCTACTTGATCCTCTGCTGCCTTCACTACTTCATCCCTCAGAGCTACCCATTCTTCTTCTACTGTATTTCCTTCCCCCATTCCTGTCAATTGTTCCCTTATGCTCTCCCTGAAACTCTCTACAACCTTTGGTTCTTTCAGTTTATCTAGGTCCCATCTCCTTAAATTCCCACCTTTTTGCAGTTTCTTCAGTTTTAATCTGCGGTTCATAACCAATAGATTGTGGTCAGAATCCACATCTGCCCCTGGAAATGTCTTACAATTTAAAACCTGGTTCCTAAATCTCTGTCTTACCATTATATAATCTATCTGATACCTATTAGTATCTCCAGGATTCTTCCAGGTATACAACCTTCTTTTATGATTCTTGAACCAAGTGTTAGCTATGATTAAGTTATGCTCTGTGCAAAATTCTACAAGGCGGCTTCCTCTTTCATTTCTTCCCCCCAATCCATATTCACCTACTATGTTTCCTTCTCTCCCTTTTCCTACTGACGAATTCCAGTCACCCATGACTATTAAATTTTCGTCTCCCTTCACTACCTGAATAATTTCTTTTATCTCGTCATACATTTCATCAATTTCTTCATCATCTGCAGAGCTAGTTGGCATATAAACTTGTACTACTGTAGTAGGCATGGGCTTTGTGTCTATCTTGGCCACAATAATGCGTTCACTATGCTGTTTGTAGTAGCTAACCAGCACTCCTATTTTTTTATTCATTATTAAACCTACTCCTGCATTACCCCTATTTGATTTTGTATTTATAACCCTGTAATCACCTGACCAAAAGTCTTGTTCCTCCTGCCACCGAACTTCACTAATTCCCACTATATCTAACTTTAACCTATCCATTTCCGTTTTTAAATTTTCTAACCTACCTGCCCGATTAAGGGATCTGACATTCCACGCTGGCATTCTACGGATCGGAGCGTGGAATGTCAGCGTAAAGTAAGTAAGGAGCATATTTTTTTGTTGGTTTATATGTTACAAGGAGGATGTAGATGGCAGACTAGAACACTCAAGTGGAAGGAAGATTGTCTACACACACACTTTGTTAAATAACTAAGCAGTATATAATTTTTTTTTTTTTTTTTTTTTTGGAGAGAGGAAGTATTTGCATATCTTGGCTCACTGACAGTTGTTCAGCAACCGTACATTTGATTTGGCTTGGCAAACATTGGTCTTGACATGATGACTATGACGTTGACTAACTATTATTGACTGTTATACACTGCTGCTACTACTACTTGATACACATGTCGAACATCAAATTTTGACAGAATTGCATTTACACAGTTAACACTATTCAATTACACAGTAGTACTTAATGTGGATGAAAGATGAGTGAGTGTTTTGTGTGTTTTCCTTTCCTAATCCCAAATAATTGGTACCGACCTATCTCCTAAATATTATTTTACTTGTTTGTTGTGGCTTGCACTGACACCCACAAATATTATAGGTTTACTGATATTTGTGTATTTGTAATATTTAATATGACAATTATCTGATATCATTTGTGTGTTTATTATAATTTGTATGTATAGTGTAAGAGCATTGATAATAATTTGGTAAAAGCAATTGTGTGTGCATTCAAACTGTTGTTCATGACTGCACCTGTTCAACATTGATGGGTGCCACTTGGAAATGTTTAATTTCTGCTGATAAACTCTGATGAACTGCCTGATTAGTGATAGTGAACATTACGGACTGTTACCTGCACTGGTCAATATTACTGGGTGCCACTGATGGAACTGCTACTACTGATGATGTCACTTGTTGCTGTCTGCACCTGTCAACATTACTGGGTGCCACTGATGGAACTGCTTCTACTGACATAATGTCACTTGTTGGTGTCTGCACCTGTTAAACATTGCTGGGTTCCACTGTTGGAGCTGTTTAAATACTGCTGATGAAGTGTTATGAGACTGCTATTTGCACCTGTTGACCATTGCTGGGTGCTACTGTTGGAACTGTCAACTACTCTGAGAAGTGCTACCTGTTTATTGAACTATTGAAAAGATTTTATGTGAACATTTGTATAAACTGATTTTTTGTGTATTTACTGTTTATGAATTGTTATGAGACTCTTACCTACACGTATTCGTCATTGCTGGTGCCATTGATAATTGTGTAAAGTACACTCCTGGAAATTGAAATAAGAACACCGTGAATTCATTGTCCCAGGAAGGGGAAACTTTATTGACACATTCCTGGGGTCAGATACATCACATGATCACACTGACAGAACCACAGGCACATAGACACAGGCAACAGAGCATGCACAATGTCGGCACTAGTACAGTGTATATCCACCTTTCGCAGCAATGCAGGCTGCTATTCTCCCATGGAGACGATCGTAGAGATGCTGGATGTAGTCCTGTGGAACGGCTTGCCATGCCATTTCCACCTGGCGCCTCAGTTGGACCAGCGTTCGTGCTGGACGCGCAGACCGCGTGAGACGACGCTTCATCCAGTCCCAAACATGCTCAATGGGGGACAGATCCGGAGATCTTGCTGGCCAGGGTAGTTGACTTACACCTTCTAGAGCACGTTGGGTGGCACGGGATACATGCGGACGTGCATTGTCCTGTTGGAACAGCAAGTTCCCTTGCCGGTCTAGGAATGGTAGAACGTTGGGTTCGATGACGGTTTGGATGTACCGTGCACTATTCAGTGTCCCCTCGACGATCACCAGTGGTGTACGGCCAGTGTAGGAGATCGCTCCCCACACCATGATGCCGGGTGTTGGCCCCGTGTGCCTCGGTCGTATGCAGTCCTGATTGTGGCGCTCACCTGCACGGCGCCAAACACGCATACGACCATCATTGGCACCAAGGCAGAAGCGACTCTCATCGCTGAAGACGACACGTCTCCATTCGTCCCTCCATTCACGCCTGTCGCGACACCACTGGAGGCGGGCTGCACGATGTTGGGGCGTGAGCGGAAGACGGCCTAACGGTGTGCGGGACCGTAGCCCAGCTTCATGGAGACGGTTGCGAATGGTCCTCGCCGATACCCCAGGAGCAACAGTGTCCCTAATTTGCTGGGAAGTGGCGGTGCGGTCCCCTACGGCACTGCGTAGGATCCTACGGTCTTGGCGTGCATCCGTGCGTCGCTGCGGTCCGGTCCCAGGTCGACGGGCACGTGCACCTTCCGCCGACCACTGGCGACAACATCGATGTACTGTGGAGACCTCACGCCCCACGTGTTGAGCAATTCGGCGGTACGTCCACCCGGCCTTCCGCATGCCCACTATACGCCCTCGCTCAAAGTCCGTCAACTGCACATACGGTTCACGTCCACGCTGTCGCGGCATGCTACCAGTGTTAAAGACTGCGATGGAGCTCCGTATGCCACGGCAAACTGGCTGACACTGACGGCGGCGGTGCACAAATGCTGCGCAGCTAGCGCCATTCGACGGCCAAAACCGCGGTTCCTGGTGTGTCCGCTGTGCCGTGCGTGTGATCATTGCTTGTACAGCCCTCTCGCAGTGTCCGGAGCAAGTATGGTGGGTCTGACACACCGGTGTCAATGTGTTCTTTTTTCATTTCCAGGAGTGTATTATGTAAATCACATGTATGCAAGCATTTGTATTCCTTACTGTATTTTATATATTAGGTTACTGAAGGATCAGTGCGAAGCCCAAATTTATCTAATTATGTGATATTTACTTATTAATATTATCTTTTATTTTTGTCTGTATTTTGGACGAATTTGGTGGTATTTTCACCACCAATGTTGGCAAAAATACCATCAAATTCTAGCCCGTGGAGGAGGGGCATATGAAAGGTGGCTACACTGAGTCACAGCGCCAGAGATTGCGCCAAAGGGTTTTATTCCGCCGCGTCCACTGGCAGTGCTTGTTCAGAAGTGGTGGTGGTCAGTGCTTTGCTGAGAGGATGTTGATAGCTGTATTATTTGAGGCCTTGTCGTGTGCAGTTGTTTCGATGGGCTTGACAGCAGATGTTGTTCGAATGCAGATGTTGTAATGATCAGAGTGTATTTTTAGTCAATATACATGAAGGTAAAAAACATTTTTTTATTTTTTTTTTTTTAATTTTGCTAACTAACAATGCCTCTTGGTCACAGGTTCAGTCAACAAAGCATCTGGCTTGTGTTCATGTATTAGACTGTAATTCGGGTTTATAGGTGCGGTTATAGTATTTCAGTTTTATTTAATTAATTCAGTGTAAATGGTATTTAAAATATCTTGTCCTATTGAGGAAGAACCGTGCCAGATGTGTACGTTGAATCACACTTCCACACACAGAACAGTTACACTTGCGCTTTGTTGTTCGCAGTTTTTGTTTCGTAGCTTTTATAGTTGCTGGGGACTTAATTAATTAATTGTGGTAACGGAAATTTCCTTTCATTCTTTGTTGTTATTCTATGCAGTCAGATTGCGTACTAATACTAGTCAGGGCCAACCGGTTACGAGACAGCGTAACCGAACAGACAGCTAATAAATCAAAAAATTAAAATTATTTGCATTATATTTAATTAAGCCCCCATGCAAGCTATATCTAGGTGGACTGAAGACCAACGCAACTAGTTTCGCAACTTTTAAGTTTCATTCTGATGTATGCCTATATAGATAATTTTTATGGATTAATACTTTGATAATGGGTCCTGCCAGGTTAGCCGAGAGCGCTAATGCGCTGCTTCCTGGACTCGGGTAGGCGCACTGGCCCCGGATCGAATCCACCCGGCGGATTGACGACTAGGGCCAGTATGCCAGCCCCCCTGAGTGTGGTTTTAGGCGGTTTTCCACGTCCCACTAGGTGAATACCAGGCTGGTCCCCACGTCCCGCCTCAGCTACAAGACTCGCAAACATTTGAAAAAAAAACGTTCGTACTATTTCATGGCTTTCACTAGATGCAGACAGCTGGGGCACACTAACTCCGTCCCGGGGGTGCAGGGTGGCGACAGGAAAGGCATCTGGCCACCCTCTCACACTAACATCGCCAAATCCATAGCAACTAGGCAGACCCCACGTTGCAGTGGGACAAAGGCCCAAAGAAGATGACGATGAATACTTTGATAATGGGGAGATGAAGTTTTCCGAGATATCTTAAAGTACTGAATGAACAGATTTAAACAGTACGAAAATATTATGTATCTAGTTAGAAGAGGGCTGAGAACTTTTCCTAGCAACATCTACTGTTACTCTGCAGCATTCTATTACTCCCTATACCAATGACATAGCATTTGTAAATAAACTTCTTTTGGTATGAAATTACAAAACTTATTCATTACATATGTATAGGTCTGTTCTTTGTGGAGCGTATATATCCACTCCTAGTGTCCTAACTATATGTGTAATATATGTAAAATATCTAAATTTTGCTGCCTAGTACATTTCTTTCCATATGAGTAACATGCCCAGGTGCAACAGAGAAAAGAAGGGAACCACTGTAAAAATGCTCCTATCTCAACACAAAAAATGTGATTACGTTCCAGTTTATTTACAAGACTCTGGCTTAAAAGTGGGATACTAGATGTCTCATTCTACCTTCCTCAGCTTCATTAAAAATATCGCAAAAAATTTTGGGCATCCCAACATATTCGCGCTTTTTATGCTAGGAGAGAAGAAGGTAGTGGCAGTGGCAAAGAGACGAAAAATAATAAATGCAGGAAGCTAGCAGACAGCGATTTATTTATCTTTTTCTGTCTCGGTGGTTTTCGCACGAGCTATATTGTAAATGGACCGCCAAAAGTCGTCGTAGATATCTTTTGCTAATTGCTGTAATCGCACTATTTCACTCCCATTTACGGAGCTTGTTAGCACTTGATGTTAGGTTGGCGCCATTACAAAATATTGTATTGTAGTAATCGCTGCTGCTTGCTGGATCGCTGCGGTGTCTCGTTGCTGATGCTGGCTCTAAATTTGTGTTGTCTAGGGTAAACACATGAGGTTCCGTGTTTTTCATGTGCTTTTGATGATAAAGAACGAGCGAAACCAACACATATGTAAACATCAAACATTTATTCCTTTAGTGGCCATATTAATTCCACTGTCCACCAAAGACCATAACACAACACAAAGTAGTACTTCCTTTACATGTTCTTTGACTTGTTTTGCCAAACAATAACACAGAAACACACTTCACCAAAGTGACATTCCGACTGCTTCACTGCCTCCGACTGCTCTCGACTCTCCTCGCTGCTTGTATTTATAACATTGTCAAAGAACTACTAAAAAGAGATATAGTTTATGAGTCACATGTACATCTGTTATTATAATTTGTGCAGAAAAGTTATTAATTTGCATCGAGTGACATAATTTAACATGTTATTAAAATGACAGACAGATTTGTTGACTTGACAGAATAATTCTTTGTTACAAAAAGGTCGTTTTTTAGAAGTTTGTCAATTGACTTCTCTAATTTGCATAAATAAGTAAGTAACGTGAATTATGAAGAATTACATTGGTTTTCGTCTAAAATAGGATTGATTACGTGAATACTGAGTGAAAACGCTCCTAGTGAACAAATAGGTTTCACTGGGTGATTTTTATTTAAGGAGATCCAAAATACCCAAGTTGGCCACTATTTTTCGTACTTCATATTAATTATTTAAGATGAACTTAGTGTTTTTACATGATGACATTTGCTGCATCAGTGATCAAGTGATACAAACTTTTGTGTGGGTCAGTTATTCAGTATAATTTAATGGGTTGACTGTTTATGGAGACATGTTGTGCAATCATTGTTAACATACACAATAACTTTTCTATAATCATAAATACTCATTAAACTGGTTAAATTTGGAAGGGATCGCATACTTCATTAAAGTAAAGCCTTTAATATGTTCCGTTACAATACCCCCCTCGGGTAATATCATTTACAGAATGTTAATGATATTAGCCGACTAGGACAAATGTGTCAATTACTATGCATAATGTGTATGTATACAACAACCGTTACACCATTTCAAAATGATTTTTCCTGAAAATATTTTAGTTGTGTTGTTTCAAATGCATTTTGTGTTATGTCAATCAGTATGACAGCATAATAAAAATATTTAGTAATACATGAAAGTAAAAAAAACTGTTAATCTTTGCTCCCAGTGAGCCACATGAAAAATGATCAAAAACAGACACAAGTATATCACATGCGATTTTTAGATATATAAAAACTATATGTAAATTATTTCAAAGTCAGTTCTCATTGAGTCACAGATTAATCAAGATAATAGAAGGAACATAAATATATTACATAGATGGACAGGTCAGATGTCCATAGCAAAATTTTGCAACTGTCTGCTCGTTTTGAGCCACATAAAGGAAATGAAAACAAAGAACATAATTATAAGTATGGACATGATATATAAACACAAACACTAGAGAAGTCACATGTATGAATATAATATGCATTTTAAAAAAAGGAAATATTTAAAAAACTTGTCTCCCATAGAGACACATAGTCAAGATAGTACAAGAACATATGAATACCAAAATTGCACTATTCAATCGGTCACAACCTAACACAAACATCAAACTTGGTGAACATCTGATTAGCTGTAGAAAATTGTACACAAATCTTATGCCTAAGAAAAGAATAGTAACAAAATGATGGGTCTTGCACAACAATTTTTACATTGTCTTTTATATTTGGTGCAAGTATGTCCCATATTCAATAATACAAAAAGAAAGTAATAAATGTTGGTCACCTTCTTGCCCATTGCAAGTAAAGAAGATATCACAATATTTAATATTCAATAGTGACAATAAAAATATAAAAACATTGTCTCAGACATCTGGAACTTTTCCAGGGTCTGTAGTGGTAGTTGCTATTTGACACACCCAGTGAAAATCTTTCGCTGATAACATGCTTTACGGAAAATGGGTAAGTAACTGTATTTAAACAGGGAAATGTGCTTAATCATGTTTATATGGTTTCAATTCAGTGATGTTTCTTAGTCCAAATAACCTTCTTGATCTGGGAAAGATAAGTCTATACGCATTAGGATGTGGGCTTTCTTTTATTTCAAATGGACAAATGTCAATGTTTACTTTAACATATAGATAACCTAGCTCAACATCTTTGTCTACTTCAGTATTTTCAAACAATAGATCTTTTTCAATTCCTTTAGTTCCTAAGTCTAATTCCTCTTTCCTACACTTAGACACATCCCTCTCTGTTTGCAAAGCATTGACATTTAAACATAAACCTTTGTTTTCATCTGTTCCTTTTAACACTGTGTTGTCACTTAACAACCTACTGTTTTCACCCCCTTTTTTATAAAGTCCACTACGGATTCTTATCCACCATATAGGATACAAGGTTGCACTTACCTTTGCTAATTCTTTCCAAAAGGCATCTTTCTTTATACAGTTTCCATAGTTGTTCCACAAAACTTCTAAAAACTTTTCCCCTTTTCCTTGAAAACACACATTTACATTCAATCCCTTTATATTTTCTTTAATATTATTATTATTACCATTCTCATAGATTTGCATTTCATAGTTCCCAATAGGCAATAGCTTGTCCTCAGATACACATTCCCTAGTCTGCATTTCACTTAAATTAACCTCATCATTACCCATGTTTGTCACATCACTTACCTTTACCACATCACTTTTCAATTCTACAAATACTTTTATTTCTTCCTCCACACTCTCATCAATAACATCACTTGATTTAGGATCATAATTTAAATGTCCCTCTATTACTTCTTCCTCCTCCTCAACAACAACCCCATCTGCAGTTTCCCCCCTATGTATCTGAATCTCAGCAATTGAGTCTTTGGCTCCATTAAACACTTCGTCATCCCCCTTCATATCAAATAAACCCCCCAAAATAGATTCTACTTGTGGTGTGTCTGACTTGTTATTCACACCAGTATCTTTTTCAGCCCAACTATGGAACTCTGCAATACCTTCAACTTCTGCACTTTCACCAACTACCTGTGCTTGAACACAGTTTTTATTAACTGTATCACTTTTACTCATAGTATCCCAAAACCTTTTATTAAATTCTAATTTATTCATTCTAACAACTTCAGTATTTTCATGGTAATTACTCTTTACATTGTATCCTCTCCTTTTCCAGTTTCGGTTATATGTTGTCCTGTCATAATATTGTCTAGCCCCAAAACTACGGACATCTAGTGGGACTGTCCACCGTTTCCCGGCTGGTTTCCTCGGTCTGTCCGTTTGTAGCTGTCGTTTTGTTCACTAGTTTCAACAAACCCCCTTCTATCTTGTTCTCTTCCCCAATACCTATTTCTATCATTCCTGTTATCTCTCCTCCATCCTCCCTCCTGCGTATTGTTTCTGAAATCATTTTCATATCTCTTATCTCCCCTATTTGGAGCATTATTTCCAGAATTTTCAAAGTCGCTCCTCCAATAATAATCTCTATTTACATTCCTGTTCCACCCCCCATACTGGTTGTTGCCAGAGCCAAAACTTTGGTTATTTTCTCTTTCCAAGGCCCTATCTAATCTATCTACAAATTTCAGGAACTCTTCCATTGAATCGTCTGGTCCATGGACCAATTCCCACTGCAGTCTCTCTGGTAATCTTCTTTTTAAAACATCAATTTGTGTCATAATATCAAAAGAATTATTTAAGTGAGCAAGTTTTTTCAATTGATCTCTGCAAAATTTTTGCATTCCCCCAACTTTCCCTCTATACACTGGTCCATTTAGAAATTCTGACTTTAATCTGGCTTGTATGGACTGTGACCAAAATTTACAAATAAATTTGGCTTCAAACTCTTCAAACGTATTCCAAGAATCATTATTCTCATTTGCCCAGGATAGGGCCTCCCCTTCTAGAAACCGTTTTACTAACTTAATTTTTATGTTGTCTGACATTCCTACAACAAACATATCCTTACATTGGTGAATAAAGTCAATGGGGTGCAGATTTTCACCAGGAAAGCATTTCACTTGGATGTGCCCATACATTGTATTTTGATTGTAAATCGTTTGTTTGGACATCACTGCATCTTCCAATTGTGAATATTTAGTGTGCATATTTTCTACTTTTGTATCTACATTAGTGGTGTACAGGTTGTATTCTTGTTTAAGGTCTTCTGATGTTTTGTCTATTCTTTGATCTAATCTTTTAGCTTCAGCATCTACTCTGTTGTAGATGACAGCAATGCTGTCTGTGTTAGCTTGTATGTTTTCATTTAAACTTTCAACTTTAACTTGAAATTCTTTTCTGAAGTGTATCAACTGATCTCTAGTGTCCCTACTGAGGGTAGTTTTAATTTCCTCACACTTCTCATTGAGATGAGTACTTAATAGATCAAAATCCAAACTTAACTTATCCAGTCTATCTGTGTTTTCTTTACTTGATTGTTTAAAATCCAAACGTACTTGTTCACTTGATTGTTTAAGTTCCAAACGTACTTGTTCACTTGATTGTTTAAGTTGCGAGTTTATTTTAGTTGCAAACTGTGCTAGCCACTCTGTTAAGTTTAATTGTTCACCATCCCCTGGTTCAATTTTTACATTTCCTACGATCTCATCACTCTCAGGTAGAGACATGTTAACAATTATTTTAAATGACAACAACAACAAAATACCTTGCTTTATGGTTATGCTATGATGTCGTGATCGGTGTTCTTGTTGGCTTTCTTCACTTATATTCGGTTTTATTGAAGCTGAAGTCTTGATTGATGAAATCCATTGACATAATCCAGACGTTAATCTCCCGAGCGGTGTGATGATAGTTCTTCGTATTCGCACAAACACACTTTATTTATTTATTTTTGACATATTTTCACTGTTGCCACACTGCACAAATAAACTTTTTTGGAGTGCTAAGCACCTACGAAATTTATCGCTGCACAATTATCATCGATGCACTTAAAGATCCCGGACGAGCCCCCACTTTTGTAAATGGACCGCCAAAAGTCGTCGTAGATATCTTTTGCTAATTGCTGTAATCGCACTATTTCACTCCCATTTACGGAGCTTGTTAGCACTTGATGTTAGGTTGGCGCCATTACAAAATATTGTATTGTAGTAATCGCTGCTGCTTGCTGGATCGCTGCGGTGTCTCGTTGCTGATGCTGGCTCTAAATTTGTGTTGTCTAGGGTAAACACATGAGGTTCCGTGTTTTTCATGTGCTTTTGATGATAAAGAACGAGCGAAACCAACACATATGTAAACATCAAACATTTATTCCTTTAGTGGCCATATTAATTCCACTGTCCACCAAAGACCATAACACAACACAAAGTAGTACTTCCTTTACATGTTCTTTGACTTGTTTTGCCAAACAATAACACAGAAACACACTTCACCAAAGTGACATTCCGACTGCTTCACTGCCTCCGACTGCTCTCGACTCTCCTCGCTGCTTGTATTTATAACATTGTCAAAGAACTACTAAAAAGAGATATAGTTTATGAGTCACATGTACATCTGTTATTATAATTTGTGCAGAAAAGTTATTAATTTGCATCGAGTGACATAATTTAACATGTTATTAAAATGACAGACAGATTTGTTGACTTGACAGAATAATTCTTTGTTACAAAAAGGTCGTTTTTTAGAAGTTTGTCAATTGACTTCTCTAATTTGCATAAATAAGTAAGTAACGTGAATTATGAAGAATTACATTGGTTTTCGTCTAAAATAGGATTGATTACGTGAATACTGAGTGAAAACGCTCCTAGTGAACAAATAGGTTTCACTGGGTGATTTTTATTTAAGGAGATCCAAAATACCCAAGTTGGCCACTATTTTTCGTACTTCATATTAATTATTTAAGATGAACTTAGTGTTTTTACATGATGACATTTGCTGCATCAGTGATCAAGTGATACAAACTTTTGTGTGGGTCAGTTATTCAGTATAATTTAATGGGTTGACTGTTTATGGAGACATGTTGTGCAATCATTGTTAACATACACAATAACTTTTCTATAATCATAAATACTCATTAAACTGGTTAAATTTGGAAGGGATCGCATACTTCATTAAAGTAAAGCCTTTAATATGTTCCGTTACAATATGCAGGAGGAAACAATATACTGGAACGTACGTTCTCGAAACTCCAACAGTAGACCATACCGTGATGCAGAACGCCTCCGCCACTGGAGTTGGCTGGGCATTTCTGTGACACTTTCGCTCTGACTAAATGATCTTGTAACGAAACATGCTGCTTTTCTTCGGAATTTTTCTATTTCCTCTATCAGTCCTTTCTGGTACGGATGCCACACTGACGAGCAACATTCAGGTATGTGTCGAACAAGTGTTTTGTAAGCTACTCCTTTTGTTAATGGACTACATTTCCTGGGGATTGTTCCAGCGAATCTCAGTTTAGCTTCTGCCAAACTGATTCTCCAGTATTTTCATGACTGTAATATACGCTGATGAGAATTTTGTTCTTAAGTTAACTTACTTTTCGTATTTTTAATGCATTGAAAAAAAAAAACATGCTAACTATCGCGTGTGTTTAACTTTACTTGAAATTTTCAGGTGGATATGCCAACAAGTATGCCTACAGCACACGCACATGCAGCTTATCACAATACTTGGGGCTTTGAGAAAGATCGAGTCATAGGTGTAACACATGGTAAAATCATAGCTAAGGATCTCACGAGCTGTTGGCTTGGCTGAAGTACAATGACTGTAGAATTAGCAGTGAGGAAACGACCGATGACCTCGTAGCGAGTGGAGTGAATACGGGTCCTTCCAAAAGGAATACAACATGAGAATGTTACTAAGACGGGCACTTATGAATAAAAACATGACAACAGCTGAAATATGGCCAGAGGTTAAGGCAGAGCGTCTCCACGAACTTTGGAGACCAGGTTGCTGAAAATTGTGTTGAGGCCTCTATTTGCCACACCGTACCAGAGACCTCAGAGACTTCACGCTGCAGAGCCAGACTCAACTGGAACGTTGAATGGAATTATTGTCATTGTTGAATGGAATTTATTGCCATTCAGCGACGGGTTACACTTCTGTTTGCGACCGTCAGATCGACAACACGTCACCCGGTTGCAGGTCGCAGGAGAGATTTTCGAGATCAATGTGATTCCTTAAAAAATGGTGTAGGGAGGCATTGGACATAGCAACTTGCTAGATTCTGTATTAGCTGAAGGGAGGCTGAATGCTCGCCAGTATGTAGCAAGAACGGTAGAACCTGTAGTCATTATCTGACAAGAGTGCCAAATCACGTATTTCAGCAGGATAATGAAAGTTCACAGGAGACACATCTTGATGGTTTACAGATCCTTGACTGTTCTGTCTGGTCCCCTGATTTGTCATCCATAAAGCGTGTCTTGGATGTGAGTGAAAGATTCTGCACACAAGCACCTCCAGCCTGAAATCGTTATGAAGTGACACAGCATGTGTTTGAGGCATGGCAAAAAATTCCTTAAGATAACATTCGAGGGCTGTTTACTTCCATGCCACGATGAACAGGATAGCATATTCGTGCCTGGGTGGTGAATCTCATTCTCACACTGTAGGCGGACATTTTTGTGTTTATTCACACGTGCGTCAGATTAAATATAAGGGTTTAACATTTGAGAGCATAAAAACCAGAATCATGGTCTGTTATGAACTTCCAGGTTATAGCATAAATATAAACTTTCAATCTAATGGCTGGCGCATCCATGTATTTTGTAGGTGACCAACAATCCTCATATGTCTATGCAGCTGTTTTACTTTTCTTCTTGCATTATTCGTGTTTTAATGAAAGCTTTAGGAAATCCGACCAGATTTACCTTATCTTACAGCTAGTGGTATCGTGTGATGATGTGCGTGAACATGAGTGTGATTGGGAGAGAGTGAGGGATATTATTTGTAGCACTACCTTTGCCTTTTCCTTGTTTTATAATACTCACAAGAAGAAAAGTTTGACATCACCTCGGTTCGGAGAGTTCCGGAACCTCTACAGAAAATTGGAATAGAAATCAACATAAACTTCATTACTCATGAAAACCACACATTGCATGTTGTACCACCATATGGCGAGAAGACCTTCAAAGGTGGTGGTCCAGATTGCTGTACACACTGGTATCTCTAATCCAGTAGCACGTCCTCTTGCATTGATGCGTGCCTGTATTCGTCGTGGCATACTATCCACAAGTTCATCAAGGCACTGCTGGTCCAGATTGTCCCACTCCTCAACGGCGATTCGGCGTTGATCCCTCAGAGTGGTTGGTGGGTCACGTCGTCCATAAACAGCCCTTTTCAATCTATCCCAGACATGTTCGATATGGTTCTTGTCTGGAGAACGCGCTGGCCGCTGTAGTCGAGGGATGTCGTTACCCTGAAGGGAGTCATTCACAAGATGTGCACGATGGGGGCCGCGAATTGTCGTCCATGAAGACGAATGCCTCGCCAATATGCTGCCGATAAGGTTGCATTATCGGTCGGAGGTTGGCATTCACGTATACAGCCGTTACGGCACCTTCCATGACCACTAGCGTCCTACGTCGGCCCCACATAATGCCACCCCAAAACGTCAGGGAACCTACACCTTGCTGCGCCCGCTGGACAGTGTGTCCAAGGCCTTCAGCCTGACCGGATAGCCTCCAAACAAGTCTCCGACGATTGTCTGATTGAAGGCCTATGCGACACTCATCGGTGAAGAGAACGTGATGCCAATCCTCTGCAGTCCATTCGGCATGTTGTTGGGCTCATGTGTACTGCGCTGCATGGTGTCGTGGTTGCAAAGATAGACCTCGCCATGGACGTCGGGAGTGAAGTTGCACATCATGCAGCCTATTGCGCACTGTTTCAGTCGTAACACGACGTCCTGTGGCTGCACGAAAAGCATTATTCAACGTGGTGGCGTTGCTGTCAGGGTTCCTCCGAGCTATAATCTGTAGATAGCGGTCATCCACTGCAGAAATAGCCCTTGGGTGGCCTGAGCGAGACATGTCAATGACATTTCCTGTCTCTCTCTGTATCTCCTCCATATCTGAACAACATCGCTGTGGTTCACTCCGAGACGCCTGGAAACTTCCCTTTTTGAGAGCTCTTCGTGGCACAGAGTAACATGCGGACGCGATCGAACCGCGGTATTAACCGTCTAGGCAGGTTGAACCACAGACAGCAGGAGCCGTGTACCTCCTTCCTTGTGGAATGACTGGAACTGATCGGCTCTCGGACCCACTCCGTCTAATAGGCGCTGGTCATACAAGGTTGTTTACATCTTTGGGGGTGGGGGGTGGGGGGTGGGGTTAGTGACGCCACTGAAAAGTCAAAGGGACTGTGTCTGTGATACAACATTCACAGCAACCGGGGTGATGCAAATTTTTTCTTATTGTGTGTATTTTCCACACTTCAGCTACATTCGTTTTTACTCATTTTGGTAAGGGAGTCCGTGAGTGCACACACACACACACACACACACACACACACACACACACACACACACACACACAAACTACCATGGTACCTAATATAGTAAATATGCACTAGTGCTCTACAAGCAGATTTAGCACGCGAGATGTAACGTAGGCTGAAAAGTAGGTTTTTGAAAATATTTTTGAGCCGTGCTTGCTTTCGATACCTAATAGAAAGCGGAGTGCAACCGCTCTTCCGGCGACAAATCCTGTGAGACGTTACGCGAGAGAGTTGCGGGCACGTTAAGCGCGTTGTTCACTTACAGCCCCTGAGAATTGGCTTGTGGTCAACTGTTGGCTAGTGGTAAATGGAGTAAGGCCACTGATCAGCTGATAGTGGTTGTCACGTGGGTCTGCAAGGCTACAAGCACCTGCCTAAATGGACGTTTTGACTGACAAAACTGGCTTTGATGGGAAATACGCCACTCTAATTGCAAGTCGGCCTGGGTTAGTCCCTGGTATTTTGTTCCCTGCCAATACACAGGCAGGGTAGAGCAGCGGGAACATATGGGTTTGTTTGTTGAGCATCTCATTCTGTACTGTCAGATGCTCGACCTTTGTGCTTCAGTTAGCCTACTTGCAGGAAGTGTTTGCACTTCACTTTCGTGCATCAGCAGCATTTGCCTCTTGTGAATTGTGAATAGTTCTCACAGATAGTTACTTGGTTGCCACACACGTTAGCGTGCATAGAAGGCAAATATTCTTGTTTTAACTGAGCCCAATATGACGCCCTGCTTTTAATTGTATTCCTACTATTTTAATCAAATTGGCTTATCAGGTTGGGTTTTACATGTATTTAATGACTGGCGTTTGCACTCTGATGCCTAATTTGTAGTATCACTAGTGCTGGCTTAGTAAAAATATTCTGTTAGTGGAAGCCAGCAGGAGCTTTTAGTTTTAATTTATTGACGTCATTGCTCACTGGTTTAACATGTTTATAGTAAACTGAATGGTCGTTGGTCAGTATGGCGCCACACTTTGAACATTTATTGAAATTTTGTATCGTTGTTGTCGTGTGGCTCAAGCTAATTTCAAATGTCTGTGAAATCTTATGGGACTTAACTGCTAAGGCCATCGGTCCCTAAGCGTACACACTACTTAACCTAAATTATTTTAAGGACAAACACACACATCCATGCCCGAGGGAGGATTCGAACCTCCGCCAGGACCAGCCGCACAGCTCAAATTAGTTATTCGTGCTCATACGTGTTACTGCAATCAGTGAGAACCCACTAATTGCATTGCAATTCTAAATATTTTTATTGCCTGGTGTTCTTGCAGTAGTTTGTTCTTATGACTCACTGTCTGATCTGAGCAGAAGGTTAAATGGTCTTTGTCTTGGTTTTATTGTTACAAACTGCATAATGAACATTGTTTTCTTTTTTATTGTATATGCATTTGTCGATTACAGTCGAAGTCATAGATACTGGGGAGCTTAGATATGTACTGGTCAGTCCATATACTGATCATAATTATTTACTGAGTGATTTTACTGCACTTCCACACTTATCGTACTTGTTAAAGTTGTTACAGTAATCGCTCTGATCTGTGTTTATAAACAAATATATTTTCTGGTAAAGATGTCACATTGTATTACCCAACATCTTAGTGTTCGAAGCTCCTCCCTAGCTACACTGCCTCAGGCTTCGGAACTAATTATGATCAAAGAGCCGACCATGAATATGTACCACGAGTTAGAAGCAACAAGAGGGCACATTCTGCACTATGTATAGCCCCAGATTACACACAAAATCAACCTTCTGTTCTTCCAGCTTATTGTATGCGCACAATAACTAAAATGTTATTTTCTATTCTTCTTGGAATTGTAACTTTAATTACCAGGAGCGTAGATTAGTGTGAAAGCCGTTTTCAACCTTTTGAAAATGATACATCCATTTACCTTCGGCATCCTCGAGCTATACGAGACTGGCGTTCGTCTATAATGACGTCTTGTATTTGGGACTTTATTGCTAGTCTTCATTTTCCTGATGTCTGAGACTTTGATATCACCACACTCATCAGACTTTGTCTTTATATTCTTTTAGTAGAATGTGTGCTGTATTTAACTCATGTTTTAACTCGAATTTGTTTATATGGGACATGTGACAGGACACATCATCATTGTTCAGTGAAAGTCATACTTTCTTACGTAATAAACGCTAATGATTTTTATAGTTTTCACTTTTCTTATTCTGACTCGGTGTCTGTGTACCTTAAGCATTCAATATTTTCAATAACACGATTTACTTGGTCCAAATTCTTGTCTTCCCTACAATTTGCTCCTCCGTTGTTACATCCTCGACCCAGTGAACTGTTGTATATGCCGAGAGTCTACCTCTTCGAGTAGGAAAAATGATGTGTCCAGTTCTCCCGTCAAAATATTTAACGTAAACGCATTTCCTAGCTCACTAATTTTTCATGTTTATGCAGTACATATATTTCGTCATTAGAAGTAGTGCTGTCGCCTAGGTCTTATACATACACCACGTGTACAATAATGCTTACGTTTTAAACGTAAAGTATCCTTTCTCTTCAGTATAATTTGTTTCGCTGTGAGGGTCGGTAAAACAAAACAACTTTCGTAAGGTACACACCAAAGCTGTCATATTTGAAGACCAGTCTTCTTGTATTTCTCATTTTATTTTGTGTAAGAACCGTGGATTTCTACTTATGACTTGTCTCAGTTTGAAAGGGCTCAGTATCGGCGCCATTTCTGTTGTATATACTGTCTGTGACACCATTCGTACACCGGTCACAGCCTCGTGACAGTTTAGCATGGAGGATTGTGTTCTCTATAATCCCTGGCGCGCTAGAGCAGTACATATTATATCTTCGCTCTTGGATGTGGAAGGTCTTTGGGCAGTGCACTACTCCAGTACTGCTGGTAGGTCAGCACTACTTTTGAGAGTCTTGACAGATTGGAACCAGCAACGTGTGAGGCAAAGTTTTTAACCGTTTCGCGTTTTTCTTTTAGTCTCTCAAGCTCATGTTTCATTTTACAATTTTATTATGGGTGGGGTACGGCTATAGAAAGGTGGGGTATGTTCCTGTCGTGTAATAATTCGAAATCTTTGTCAAGAAATACTTGCTATACTCATGTGTGTCACATCACATGGTAATTGAAGTAATGTATTGCGAAGAGGATTGAGTAAATTTATTTTATACATAAGTGACTGCGATGCTACAGCCTCTCTACACCTCAGCCTGGTTGTTCAGTTTATTTTCATGTTTTTGTATGGAATGAAGGTGACATAAATAGTTTTCAGGCATCGTCTGTCATAGGCGACGTTCTAGCATTCAAGATGGGAGACTTGTGTATTTCAAAATAATATTGACAGCGTTGGTGCACACGAAAAGTGCCGGTAGCTTGCATTATAGTTATTTTCAGAACATATACAGATGGCGTTACTGCACTCGAAGGGGTTAGAGTAAATTAGTTTTCGTCAGCATCGCCTGTCAAGATTACGATTCTAACGAAGTACAGGCGCGTTTCAAGTTGTCCGTTCATTCGAATAAATGTGAGAATCATATATTCTCATGTGTTATACCTAAACTCATCAAGTAAGTCCCTTGCCGTGTTCGAGTCTGTAGGCTGCGGCTAATCTCGGAAAATACTCTAAGGACTTTGATACGGTTTTCAAAAATACGGACGCATTAAATAACTAATGCAACACAGTGCTTTTCCTGAAAGGAAATGCGTTTTTGTTCACCATTAGAAACAACATATTATTCCTCGTTCTTTTAGATACAAAATCCTATTTTTCAACACAATCTCCCTTCAATGTGAGGGCCTTACGCCACCTTACTGGCGGTCCTGTAAGTCGCTTAGCACCATTATACTGGTCGACGTCGGACCCAGCTTCTTGCTGCATCAGTGAACTCCCCATCACCCGCGTACTACTTCCCATGGAGTGCATACTTCACTGCACCAAACAGATGGATGTCGGAAGGAGCGAGGTCCTCGCTGTAGGGTGGATGAGGAAGAACAGTACAATGAAGTTTTATGAGCTGCTCTCGGGTGCACGTACTTGTGTGAGGACTGGGGCTGTCGTGGAGAAGAAGAAGAAGTTCGTTTGCGTTTTAGTGGCGACGAACACACTGAAGTCGTTTCCTCCTTTTTCTGAGGGCCGGCCTGCTCGCCTGAGGTCGGACAGGTTCGCTCGACCTAGTTGCGATGATGAGAGACGCTTCACCCAAAGACTCACCGTGATCTTCTTCACTGCCAGGTCTCCGTAGATATTTTGCAAGCGCCCATGAATATCTGCGATGCTCCAGTTTTCCACTGAAAGAAGCTCGATGACAGCTCTCTGCTTGGAACGCACCTCCGTTAGAGGCGCTATTTTGAAGGCTATAAAGAGCGCCGCCACCTGTCAGAACCTCCTGCAATTCTCTCTGAAGCAGGAATATTCCTCGATGTCCCACAAAAATTCCTCATTTTTTCAAACCGAAATTGGTTGCATTATCCACTGAGCGCCTCACGTAGATTCTCAGCTCCGAGTGAGGTTTGAGCATATTGTATTGTTTATGGAAATGATTTGCGGTTAATATAGTTCATACCTGACTGGCAATGGCAAGGAAAGAGTTTCTGAAGAAGAGAAATTTGTTGACAGCGAGTGTGGATTTAAGTGTCAGGAAGTCGTTTCTGAAAGTATTTGTCTGGAGGGTACCCATGTATGGAAGTGAAACATGGACGATAAATAGTTTCGACATGAAGAGAATAGAAGGTTTAGAAATGCGGTGCTACAGAAGAATTAGATGGGTAGATCACATAACTAATGCGGGGGTATTGAACAGAATTGGGGAGAAGAGGAGTTTGTGGCACAACTTGACTAGAAGAAGGGACCGGTTGTAGGACATGTTCTGAGGCATCAAGGGATCACCAATTTAGTGTTGGAGGGCAGCTTGGAGGGTAAAAATCGTAGAGGGAGACCAAGAGACGAATACACTAAGCAGATTCAGAAGGATGTAGGTTGCAGTACGTACTGGGAGATGAAGCATGGAGAGCTGCATCAAACCAGTCTCAGGACTGAAGACCACCACAACAACAACAACCGGACTCCATGTCGTAGGACACGTGATTTCTTTGCTCAAATAAATAAACTAACAGCGTCTGCATCACTTGTTTTATTACCGACCACCAGTTGCAATAGCGCTGCTGATCATCTTAAGACCCGGCGCCACAAAGAGAGCTTCCTCAACTACATGAGAAGCTACCATGGACTAACCGTATTGTTCGGCTACAGAGCTGTAGATGATCTGCCGTACTGACTGAAACCGGTAGCCGGTAATAAAATAAGTGATCCACATGACGTTCGTTTATTTGTGTAAGATGTGTCTTTCTATCTGTTCCATATTTAACTGATGTTTGGGATACCATCTCGTGGCATTAATGGGAGCTATAAGCTGATCAGCTAAAGAGTGGGGGTCATCTGGCTGAAAAAAAAACCATTAATCTGATGCCATAACTGCAGCGATGAGAGAAGCTTGACCAGAATGTAAACAAAAGTAATCTGCCTCTGCTGACAATGGTTCGTGAACTGTGCTTGTTGTAGTGTTGTGCGCGTCCTGAGTCCAATATGCGAATCAGTTTCATTGCTCGGCCGCTTTCTTGAAATCCAGACACGTTAGATTTGCATTCCGATACAAGCGAGAAAATTGCGCCGCCCTCGTAATTATGTTCAATTTAATCATTTGCGTCATTTATACAATATATATGAAGTTACAGTAGGAAGAAAATAAATGACATTGGTTGTTGTGGAATCTTTTTAGTCAAAGTGTAATTAGAAATGATTTTTGAGAACGAATAATTTAACAATGAATAATACATTTTTGATTCTTCGTTGATTATTATGTTAAATTCTTTATAATTCGTTTCGTAATGTGCTACTGAAGGAACACGTGTAATAGATCTATTGGAGAAGCGGATGACGAGTAATGTAGCAATGTTGCAAAAATCCTCGTAGCAGTTTTGTAAATTGTTTCAGCTGCTAATAATTTTAAATCAAATGCTGTAAGTACCGTTGAGGTTACATTCATACGATTTAAGGCAATAGTATATATTTGTATACCACATTAGGTAATTTTTAGCAGATTTTATGTAACGTAATTTTAAAAGTACCTTAAAATTATTGTTTCCCGTCTGACCGAACGTTTCGCGCACACGAATGCGAGGGGTGAGGCCACTTTGTGGTGTAGCCGTTTGTGCGGCCTGCTGCCACAATATGGGCGGCGCCCGCTCTGTGCAATTGGCAGCCCCCACATTCCGCTTCGCACCCCAATAAATGCGGCCTGCGCGAGGTATTTATCGTGCCGGCACGGTTCGCCGACAATGCGCGACGTCATCAGCGACATTGTGCAGTCCGCGCATTTGAATACGTAACTGGCGGGTGGGAGCGCGACCTTGACGCGAGCGCGCTCTGCATTAGGGTGCGGCGCGGTCACAGGGATCCATCCATCTGTTGTCGCTGGACTTCACACGCTCCGCAGCACAGGCGCTCTGTGGGCGCGGTCACTGCCAGCACTCCGCGCTATTGGCTTAATGTGCTTAAAAGAACATTGCCACAGGACAACCAGATATATTTAGTAGAGTTGCAGCTTTCGTTTCGTTGCCGACAGTAAGTGGATGAAAATATGAGACCTAATTCACTTCAATACTAGCTTTTTACCCACGGAATCGCACGTGCATCTGTAAGTCACATATATTGTCCGCAGATTCTGATCCCTACCCTCTCTGTCCATCTTTCCCTCCTCTTTCTACCCATCTCTCTCTCAGTCTCTTCCTATCCCAACTCACACCTATCTCTTAGACTTCCATCACTCAGTCCATCTGCTCCTTCCTCTATATACATATCCTCCTTCCCCTTGTAAGTTGTCAGGAAAATCCAACACCTTCCATGAAAACCATGACATGATAGCAAATCCGGCGGTAGGTCACATAGCTCCGAATAAATCCTGACATTAAATTAACCAAAGTAATACGATCAACGAGTGAGAAAATGGAATACCACAGACTAACACAAGAACGCCTAAATGCGTGTCATACCTTCCCACCGAGAAACAGGCGGAGTTCGGAGGGGAGAAACGAGAACAGAAGCCTAGAGCAGAGTCGTGTAGGCAGGAGACCTACGATAAGGGACGGACACGCACGTCGCCAAGAGCAGCCCCCAGCCCATGTTAAAAGATAGAGCCCTCCAGAAGAACAGTATAGATCTTACGATAACACTAAAAGGCCAACACCAGCTGCAAGTTTTAGCGTGAGACTATACGTGTCTCTGTTACGTTGCAAACATTAAAAACATTGTCCCACCACGAAAAGTGTAAGGTTTCTCATTGGATAGACAGAATTTTTGTAGGCAGACCTTAAGGTTAACATTGAGACCCTGATTTTTCTGTTGAAAACACAGCCCGATATCTTTTTCTTAAACCTACTTCAGTAAACTGTAGTAGAGAGAAGTTAGGGAGAGTTGCTTCCGAGACGGCGAGGTGTGTGGAGCTGCGCCGCCCGCCGCCCCCTGACGCTGACTAACCACCGACAAGGTAATGAACGCACGCGATGCCGCATAAGACTTCACTCAGAACTGCAGAAGTCTCATCTGTTACATCCCCTTTTTACGTAATACTAGTGTCTATCGTCAAATAAATCTCATGGTGTTCACATTTGCTACTTGAAGTTAAAATCTGAAACGCGATGATTTTTCTGTTATATAGTTATTGAGTAGCCACATCAGCCACTGTAAATGACGACAAGTTAAATAAGTAATAACAGATAATTGAGGGTCACTGTAGACCATTTTTGATAGTTTTCTCCTTTATCAAACTTAATTTAAACCTAGATTATAGATGTGATATGGCATAGGTCATCCTTCGATCCATTACAGAACTTGGAAACCCATTCAGGGAATATTCATCCACATTTTTGTTGAACGCAGTTGGTTTTTATCATCCTGTGTTAAAATTTTTCCTTTCATCAATAGCGCAATTTATAAACAATGATTTATGAGTAGAATAAAAATTCCAAGGTAAACTTAATTGCTTTTTCGACGTTATTATACCAGCTAACCAAAAATAGGGAAGCCGTGTACCCCTTCCACTAAATTTAGTTAGTATTAAGATTCTTCTACAGGGAGTGCAGTGGAGCTGATGCTGAAATCATTAAGTTTTTGAATATATCATCGCTAGTCTCACTGAACTCCTCTGAACTCTACATGTCATGTGTGGTCTGGCGACTCCTTACCAGCAACAGGTCCCAGGTTCAAACTAGTCAATTCCCTAAAAAACACGCTCAGAGTGTCGTTGCGCGAAAGTGATAGGGAGACACGACTTAGAACGAACAGACACCACGCAGAATGTTAGACCCTCTCTCTGTTAATCTCCTTCTCCTCCTCCTCCTCCTCACTCTGCCCATCTCCTACTGCCATCTCGGTCTGTCCATCTTCTCGTCCTTCTTTCTGCCCATTTCTTCTTCCCTCTCTCTTTATGTCTGTCCCTTCTTCCCCCCCCCCCCCCCCCCGCTGTTCATTTCCTCCTCCCACCTCTGTCTGTTCATCTCTTACGATACTGCCTGCTGATCCCATCCCCGCCACACTCGGAGACGATTCTTACCCTACAGTACTTCTTTCCACAGACATAATAGTATATGTAGTGCGTTTGGTTGAAATCATTTTGAACTGCGGGCAACTGCAGCCAAATTTAGGCGCATTCTCAGGTGTCATAAATTGTGTCTATAACATTACTTTACTCTGCCCTGAAGACTCTCCCCGTCCTTTACGTCACCGACAAATTAAAACCTGCTAGAAGCGTTTGTCCAATTGATGAAAAATGGATGTCCCATATTATCAGATGGAGACGATGCGGACACGACCATAAGAAACACGTCGCAATTGACAATACAGCTTCGACAAGAAAAAAGTACCACTGAGTTCCTTTCTTTAGAGATACTTCTGGTAGGACAAGCAAACGTCTGGCTTAAAAAATCGAACCAAAACTTATTGTATTCCTAAGAACAACTTTCAGGTGTCTACTGCATCTCTTGTCAGAAATGTGACGAGAAACATATACACCAAACTGACAAGTTTTTAAACTCGGTATAAAGAGAACAGCATTTGCGCGTTTTATGATCAGCACTAAGTGCCAATTTATGCGACACAGGACATCAGGTGACGGACATACACGAGAATATGGAGATCACATATCGGGAGAATAAGGGTGAAAACCTCAAGACTTTAGAAGCGTTAGCAATCTTCCTGAGCTCTCCTTAAACAATCAGACAGAACAGAGACATAGGAATATTTTAGTACATTTTGAATACCTAACCAGATAGCCCAGTGTTCTTATTATTCGACAACGTAGTTTGCTACGTGTACAACCTTTAGTGTGCATAAATTTGCCATTGGTTTTCAAATTACTTGGAGCAGTATCCATTATAATTAATTGTAATCTGCATCATACGGGATTTACAGTATTAATTCTCTGTCCACGCGTCATCCATGTTATATATCACTTGTTGATTTAAATTGTAATTTGTTTGTATGTATACCACCTCGCCATTCGGTGCACTGGCTCCACTTTCTCTACCACCATCTCGCTGAGTTTGCGGATACAACGGACAATGAAAGCAATTTTCCTCGTGGCTGCTTGTATACGGGTCTAGCTGGGTAAGTGTTCCTTATGGCTGATCCCGCATTGCTTCCAGCTAATAATATGCTACGTATGTATCAGTGTTTGTATACACTTCCGCACGCTTTGCAGAAAGTATATTTATTCTCTCGTCCCCTGCATTTTACCCCTGCCACCTTCAGAATATGAAAGAGAGTATTCAAATCAACATTGTCAAAATCTTTCTCTAAGTCTACAAATGCTAGAAATGCAGGCTTGCCTTTCCTTAATCTATTCCCTGAGATAAGTCGTGGGGTCAGTATTGCCTCACGTGTTCCAACATATCTACGGAATTCAAATTGATCTTCCCCGAGGTCGGCTTCTACCAGTTTTTCCATTCGTCTGTAAAGAATTTATGTTAGTATTTTGCAGCCGTGGCTTATTAAACTGATAGTTCGGTAATTTTCACATCTTTCAGCATCTGCATTCTTTGGGATTGGAATTGTTATATTCTTCTTGGAGTCTGAGGGTATTTCGCCTGTCCGCGGGACTGCTACGGTCGCAGGTTCGAATCCTGCCTCGGGCATGGGTGTGTGTGATGTCCTTAGGTTAGTTAGGTTTAAGTAGTTCTAAGTTCTAGGGGACTTATGACCTAAGATGTTGAGTCCCATAGTGCTCAGAGCCATTTGAACCATATTTCGCCTGTCTCATACATCGTGCTCACCAGATGGTAGAGTTTTGTCGGGACTGGCTCTCCCAAGGCTGTCAGTAGTTCTAATGGAATGTCGTCTATTCCCGAGGCTTTTTTTCGACTCAGGTCTTTCAGTGCTCTGTCAGACTCTTCACGCAGTATCATATCTCCCATTTCATCTTCTTCTACCTCCTCTTCCATTTCCATAATATTGTCCTCAAGAACATCGCCCTTGTATAGACCCTCTATAGACTCCTTCCACCTTTCTGCTTTCCCTTTGCTTGGAACTGGGTTTCCATCTGAGCTCTTGATATTCATGCAAGTGGTTCCTTTTTCTCCAAAGGTGTCTTTAATTTTCCTGTAGGCAGTATCTGTCTTACCTCCAGTGATACATGCTTCTACATCCTTACATTTGTCCTCTAACCGATCCTTCTTAGCCATTTTGCACTTCCTGTCGATCTCATTTTTCAGACGTTTGTATTCCTTTTTGCCTGCTTCATTTACTGCATTTTTGTGGAGTTTCATCAATTAAATTCAATATCTCCTCTGATACCCAAGGATTGCTATTAGCCCTCGTCTTTTTACCTACTTGATCCTCTGCTGCTTTCACTATTTCATCTCTCAAAGCTACTCATTCTTCTTCTACTATATTTCTTTCCTCCATTCTTCTCAATCGTTCGCTAATGCTCTCCCTGAAACTCACTGCAACCTCTGGTTCTTTCAATTTATCCAGGTCCCATCTCCTTAAATTCCCACCTTTTTGTAGTTTCTTCAGTTTTAGTCTACAGTTCATAACCAATAGATTGTGGTCAGAGTCCACATCTGCCCCTGGAAATGTATACAACCTTCTTTCATGATTCTTGAACCAAGTGTTACCTATAATTAAGTTATGCTCTTTGCAAAATTCTACCAGGCGGCTTCCTCTTTCATTTCTTCCCCCCCATTCCATATTCACTTACTACGTTTCCTTCTCTTCCTTTTGCTACTATCGAATTCCAGTCACCCATGGCTATTAAATTTTCGTCTCCCCTCACTATCTGAATAATTTCTTTTATCTCATCATACATTGCATCAATCTCTACGTCATCTGCGGAAGTTCAAAGTATCCATGGACAATCACTAATTACAAATTCGGTGACAAACGCACATATACACAGCGAAGTAATAAAAGACCTTCTTTTGGTTCCCTGAACAATAGGGAACTGAGCATTAGAGTGTTAAAAATATTTTTCTTCAACAGCAGTAACTTTTGAAACATAAAGTACACCGAAAAGCATAAACATAGTGCCCTACTGTCATTTAGATATTACAACTTCGTCTTTTCGATTTTCTATTACTTTTCCACAAGAATGATTTCTAATGTTTTGGGTCATGGCTTGGTGTCGACCATCTTCGTTCTACCTCTGAAACCTCAAGCTACCGGCATGAACCTGTGCTATTTCGAAAAAAAGTATATACTACACTGAGGTTTCAAGTCACAGGATACCTCCTACAATCGCGTCGCACCTACTTTTACCAGGCATAGAGCAGCAGCTTGACGTACCATAGAATCAACAAGTTCTTGGAAGTTACTACAGAAATACAGAACCGTGCTGCCTCTGTAGCCGTCCATAATTGAAAAAGCGTCGACGGAACAGGTTTTTGTGTACGAACTGACCTCTCTATTTTGCCCCATAAATGTTCGATGGGATTCGTGTCCGGCAATGTGGGTGACCAAATCACTCGCTCCAGTTGTCCAGAATGCCTTTCTAACCAATCGCGAACAGCTGTGGCCAGGTAATATGGCGCATTGCATTCCATAAAAATTCCATCGTTGTTTGACTACAATCAGTCTCCAGGTAGCCGCTCACAACCATTTCCAGACAGTAAACGGTTCAGCTTGACCAGAGGACCCAGCCCATTCCATGGAAACACAACCCACGTCACTAAGGAGCTATCACCAGCTTCCACAGTTGCTTTTAGACAACTTGGGTCCATGGCTCCGTGGCGCCAATGCCACACTCTAACAGTACTCATCTGACCAGGTCACGGTTTTGGAATCGTCTAGGGTGCAACCGATATGATGACGAGCGCTGGAGAGGTGCTGCTGGCTATGTCGTTCTGTTGGCAAAGCCACTCGCGTCAGTCTCCTGTTGCCATAGCTTAGCAACACCAAATTTCACCCCACTGTCGAAACGGATGCTTCGTCGTGAGACCCACATGATTTTTGCCGTTATTTCTGTTAGTGCTGCTTGTCCGTTAGTATTGACAATTCTACGCAGACGCTGCTGCTCTTGGTCGTTAAGTGAAGTCCATCGGCCACTACGTTGTCCATGGTGATTAGTAATGTCTGAAATTTGCTATCACTGTGGATCTCGGAATATTGAGTACCCTAAGAATTTCCGAAATGGATTGTCCTATGCATGTAGCTCCAACTACCAGTCCGTGTTCAAAGCATTTTAATTTCCATCGTACGGCTATAGTCACGCCGGAAACTTTGTCATGTGAATCACCTGACTACAACTAACAGCTCCACCAATGCACCACCATTTTATAACTTCTGTATGCGATAATATCGCCATCTGTATAGGTGCATATCGCTATAACATGAATTTCGTCCCCACAATGTATTGTGCAGTTTTTCCCTCAGTAGAAAATACTGTTTTGAGTTTTGTATCTTCTTTCTTGATAAACGTAAGTTCTGATAGGTATGGTTCCATGGTCATGAACGGGGTTTGAAAGGTATTAATTAAAAGACAATTTTCAGATTAATCAATTTTAGACGAGTTGTGATTCGCTGAGGATCACAAAAACATTCTGTACACGGGTTCTCGACGGCTAAGCATATTACAGTCTTTGGCTGCCTAAATAAAGATATCTTTTTAGTCAATATCTTTGCAAATATCTTTGCCAATTATAACCTGGCAGCAGCTGATATTCATATAAACGATAGTGATTGAATAACACCAAAGGTAGTAAATGAAATTATTTCCTTAAATTCGTGACTGTGGAACCAAGTATGAAAAAAGTTATTGAAAAAATCTACCCCTTTTCTCGGTGTTAATACAATTAAATCGGAAGTAATTTGAGTGGCACTCATTACGATAATAGACAGAGATCTCTTAACACGTAAATAAGATATATGATCATGTAAGTTAATTACATCAATATATATAGGGTGAGTCACCTAACGTTTCCGCTGGATATATTTCGTAAACCACATCAAATACTGACGAATCGATTCCACAGACCGAATGTGAGGAGAGGGGCTGGTGTAATTGGATAATACAAACCATTAAAAAATGCACTGAAGTATGTTTTTTAACACAAACCTACGTTTTTTTAAATGGAACCCAGTTAGTTTTGTTAGCACATCTGAACGCATAAACAAATACGTAATCAGTGCCGTTTGTTGCATTGTAAAATGTTAATTACATCCGGAGATATTGTAACCTAAAGTTGACGCTTGAGTACCACTCCTCCGCTGTTCGATCGTGTGTATCGGAGAGCACCGAATTACGTAGGGATCCAAAGGGAACGGTGATGGACCTTAGGTACAGAAGAGACTGGAACAGCACATTACGTCCACATGCTAACACCTTTTTATTGTTCTTTTCACTGACGCACATGTACATTACCATGAGGGGTGAGGTACACGTACACATGTGGTTTCCGTTTTCAATTACGGAGTGGAATAGAGTGTGTCCCGATATGTCAGGCCAATAGATGTTCAATGTGGTGGCCATCATTTGCTGCACGCAATTGCAACCTCTGGCGTAATGAATGTCGTACACGCGGCAGTACATCTGGTGTAATGTCGCTGCAGGCTGCCACAATACGTTGTTTCATATCCTCTGGGGTTGTAGGCACATCACGGTACACATTCTCCTTTAACGTACCCCACAGAAAGAAGTCCATAGGTGTAAGATCAGGAGAACGGGCTGGCCAATTTATGCGTCCTCCACGTCCTATGAAACGCCCGTCGAACGTGTACCTCACCCCTCATGGTAATGTACATGTGCGTCAGCGAAAAAGACCAATAAAAAGGTGTTAGCATGTGGACGTAATGTGCTGTTCCAGTCTCTTCTGTACCTAAGGTCCATCACCGTTCCCTTTGGATCCCTACGTAATTCGGTGCTCTCCGATACACACGATCGAACAGCGGAGGAGTGGTACTCAAGCGTCAACTTTAGGTTACAATATCTCCGGTTGTAATTAACATTTTACAGTGCAAGAAACGGCACTGATTACGTATTTGTTTATATGTTCAGATGTGCTAACAAAACTAACGGGGTTCCATTTAAAAAAACGTAGGTCTGTAGAATCGATTCGTCATTATTTGATGTGGTTTACGAAATATATCCAGCGGTAATGTTAGGTGACTCACCCTGTATATGACAGGTCACTGACAACCGTATGTCTATTCTCTCAAGTCATTATCAGTCAAAGAAAATGGCTGGTGCACTGCTAAAATTACATAGTTAATCAGTCGATGAACGTAAATTACATTGTGCTGTTGAAGCGTATTAAAAAGCCCAGACGTGGCAGAATTTTAATTTATTAATTTGATGGCGAATATCAGGCGAGGTTCGAGCTTTGCATGTCACGAAAAAATAACAGGAAGAGTGCTAGCCAATAATTAAATGCAAGTAGTGACATTTAATTTAGTTTAAACTACGTTACTTCATGCCTGTCACAAATTTCGCGTGAATGCGTTGATGCAGTTCTCTCGCAGTAAGCCCACTGGGTACAGCCTTTTTGCATACTATAGTACTGGATGTCCACAATATCTCGCTATCAGTTCACAAAAATCGTAACTTTGAAACTTTTAGAGATAAAGCATCGTAGTTTTTTGTAAACATTCAGGAGCTTTCAGGGTTTTGTTGCAGATTCTACTTGTAGTGGATCAGAATGGCGCAGACCAGGACAAGGCGCAATGTGTCATCTGGTATGTAGAATCCAATGTGTTACTTCGGTACTGCGAAATTATCGATGCCAGTTTCGAAGGGTACCGCAGACAATATTGGCTCAGTTAGGTGTTTAGAGAGTCAGACCTACCTCGACGTGGACGTTCCGTTGTGTCTGAAGAGCGTGTTGACAGATTGCAATCAGCATTTCAACGTAGCTCCCAGATGCTGCATTCTCACATTGCAGTCTGAACAGGCCAGACGTGATGAATGGGCCATTTCCTAAGACGTGAACAGATTATGATAGTCCTATTCCATGGCCCCCTCGCTCTACCGATGCCCCGCCATTACACTTCTTTTCACGGAGTTCCGTCAAGTATCGGGTGTACTCACCACTTGTCTGTGGCACTTCAACTCTTCGTGCACGGAGCACTGAAGCAATGAGAACTACGGAAGATGCAATACTGGCACCTACATGAGCAGAGTTCGAATATCACATTATCCAAAAGCGTGTAATACATATTATTTGTGGAGTAAATTCACGGACGTCTTGTAGAAACCTCTTCATAGAACTAGGTATACTAAGTACACTGCCTACAGTATATTTACTCCTTAATGAAATTTGTCCTAAATAATATATCTCTTTTTCCAACAAACAGCTCAGTTAATACATACAATACCAGGAACAAAAATGATCTGCACAAGGACTTAAAAGCACTTTAGTTCAAAAAGGGGCCCACTACTCACGAACACTCATCTTCAATAATTTGCCAGAAAACATAATAAAATTTAGTTAAAAATACAGATCAGTTTAAAAGAAGCCTGAAAGACTTACTAGTGGCCAACTAATTCTACTCCATTGACGATTTTTTTAACAGAAACAAATGATGTATTGTATATATTCATACTATTAGTATTGTTATTTCAGCTTAAAAAAAATATTGACCTGTTCCACATCCACGAGGATCTCCTCAGCACGGATCTATGGAACGAAAAACTAACCTAATCTAATCTAATGTTCTGCTGGTGAAAAGCGAGATTTTGGCATAACATAAAAAGAAAAATAATGGGAGCTGCTAAATGTCTTAACTGCGATGCTCTGTCTATAATACATTGTCCAATAGCATTAGTGTGACCACCGCTCATGTTCGACGTCAATGTTCCATACGGCTAGTGGCAGCGCTAATGGGGGAGTGGGGAGCGGAGGGAGTGGCTGGGGGGGGGGGGGGGCGAGAGGGCATATAAAGCATGTCAGGGGAACGCGGAAAGCACAAAATTACAGACCCATCAGTCTGCTGAGCGCGCTCAGCAAGATTGTTGGGAAGGTAATATTAAAACGACTCACCAGGCACTGTATCACAAACGACACTCTGAGACCGGAGCAATTCGGTTTCAGGAATCACCACTCAACAACACAGTAACTCCTCCGCTTCGTTGAATACATAACACACGGATACAACACAAACAAAGCAACTGGGGCGGTGTTCCTGGACATCGAAAAGGCTTTCGATCGTCTATGGCACAACGGCTTAATACGCAGACTTAGCGACGCAGGGTTCCCGGACTGGCTCGTACGTCTCATACACTCATATCTCACGGACAGGAGTTTTAACACCGACGTGCAGGGAAAACAATCGCCACGGAATGGTATCCAGCCAGGAGTACCCCAAGGAAGCATCCTAGGGCCCGTACTGTTTAACCTCTACATTAACGACCTCCCAGCTACACACAACACGACGGTGGCAATCTACGCGGATGACACCGCCATCCTTGCGCAAGACTGGAAGCCGTCTAACATTAACTCACGACTACAGACCGCACTCAGAACGGCGGAGCCTTGGCTGGTTAAATGGCGTGTTAGAGTAAACGTCGACAAGTGCGAGGCCGTTCTGTTCACTAGAAGACCGAAGCAACTGCGCAAACATCAGCACTGCAACCCAATAACACTACACACACGCCCAATACGTTTCCGCGAGAAGGTCAAATACCTCGGTGTCTGGCTGGACAGGAAACTACTCTGGGGGGACCACATTCAACCGTGACCAACAAAGCTAACGCGAGGCTCAAACAACTCTAGCCTATTCTTAACAGGCGTAGCACACTGAACAGGAGGGTGTCTAGGTCCATGTACATGACACTTATTAGACCCCTGATGACGTACACAGCCCCTGTCTGGGGATACGCTGCGCCAACTCACCTGCGCCGTCTGCAGCTCATACAGAACAAAGTACTCAAAATCGTAAGCAACGCTCCGCGCTACACACGCATCGCGGACCTTCACCGGGAATACCGGCTAGATACTATCTTGCAGGTATTCCAAAAACTCTCCACAGGACTGTACAATAACACGAGACACTCGCGCAACCCGGTCATCCTTTCTCTGGGTAACTACGACCACAACCATAGATGGAAGCATAACAGACCAAAGACACTACTGGCTAGGAACTAAACATCTATGGTCCATAGAACGCCAACACGACAGTACTGGCGAGCCCCTGCAACACAGCTATTACTGGCAATCCCAGATGTTCGACCAACCGAAAAACAGGCAACCGCAGGGAAACCGTACTGTACAAAGCACGAAAACCACCCACACACACCCCCTACACCGGCTGTGAGCCGATCTATGACCGATCGCCCACTAATGTACAACGACTTTGAACTGTTGCAGGGACGCAGCAACTGCAGCAAGCACCGCAACGAGCTCCAACAACGACAAAGGTAACGATGCACGATACCTCGAACTAACATAACCACACCTTGCATGCACTGTCGCAGATAGCACGCCGCTACTGCCCTTACTACCCGTCCCACTGTCGCAGAGGTTTTTTTCCCTTGGCGCTTGCCTTGGCACTTTTTCTCCTCTGCCCTTAAAACCGCTACCCTTAGATCGCTTTCGTCCACTTTCTATCTCCTGATGGACCATGTTAATGAGTAATCTTACCCAGACGCATGGATAACATCACAGCCCGCATCCTGTGACTCCTGATTCAAAAACTAACATGTTATACGGAGGTGACAGTAGAACTTTTGTTTTGGTCACCACGTTGGTGTGGGCGTGGAGGGTCCCCATCCTTTGCGCGGAAAGCAGCAGTCGTTGTCGTATTGCGGAAACGAAGCGATTTACCTGTCGTCCGAAAGGGCATGTTCATCGGCTTTCCGTCGGAGGGTGTAAGCTTTTCCGAAACTTCCACGTTTGTAAACCGCAGTGGTTAAGGCATAAGGTGGTTACCAAACCAGTGCAGAGGAAACTGTGGAGCACCACGGGCCAAAGACGGCAAGGATGAACCACGTCTGTGGAGATGTGCACGGGAGAATATACGTGCAACTCTGGAGCAGTTGACCAAGGTGCTCCTAAGAGTGTTTGCTCAACGACCGTTCAGTGAACGTTGCTGCTTACGGACCTCCGTTTCAGGCACATAGTTCATGCACCCATGCCGACTGCCGTTCATCGGCGACGGAGGCGGGAATCTCCACGCCAGTACCGCAGTTAGACTCCACTGCGTGGCAGGAGGTGCCCTTTTCGGACGAATCACGTTTTATCCTCCATTGGAGAGATGGCGGTTGGCGTTTATCGCACGAACCGTCTGAAGACAAACACCCTGCAACAGTCATCGAAAGGTTCCAGGTCGGAGGAGAGGGCATTATTGTCTGGTAATGTTTTCGTGACATTCCCTGACTCATTCCCTGAGTGATCTCGCTATTCCGGAAAGCACAATGGATTAAATCAATATGCATCTATCCTTGGGGATCATATCTACCCCCTGTCCGCCTCTGTAGCGTAGCGGCAGCGTTACCGCCTACCAAGCGGGTGGCCCGGGTTCGATTCCCGGCAGGGGACAGGGGTGTTATGTGTTCTTCATCATCATTTCATCATCATTGACTTGCAAGTCGCCGATGTGGCGTCAACTAAAAAGGACTCGCAATACGGCGGCCGAACTCCCCAGAATGGGGCCTCCCGGCCAACAGTGCCATACGATCATTTCATCTCATTTCGTTTCATATCTACCCCAGCATACAGTTAGGTTTTACTCGACACAATGGTGTTTACCAGCAACACAATGCAACGTGTCGTAAAGCTCGCATTGTACGTGCGTGGTTCGAAGAGTGCCCTGATGAGTTCACCGCACTCCCTCGGCCACGAAACTTCCCGGATTAAAACCGAGTCGAGATTCTGTAGGACTATCCCCATCGATCTGTTCGCGCCACTGATCCTCAGCCGGGGATTCTAAGGCATATCCAGGAGCAGATATAGACTCAGATCACAATGAAGTAGTGCGAAGCATAGGATAAAGTTTAAGAGATTAGTCAGGACGAATCAGTATCCAAAGAAGTGGTATACGGAAGTACTAAGGAATGAAGATATACGCTTGAAGTTCTCTAGGGCTAATGAAGCACCAATATGGAACAGATCAGTAGGCAGTACAGTTGAAGAGAACTGGGCATCTCTAAAACGGACAATCACAGAAGTTGGAAAGAAAAACACAGATACAGAGAAGGTGACCGCGAAGAAACCATGGGTGACAGAAGAAACGCTTCAGTTAATGGATAAAGAAAAAGAACTTCAGGAAAAATACAGAAATACAAGTCACTGACGACTGAAATAAATAGGAAGTGCACGAAAACTAAGGCGAAATGGCTGCATGAAGTACGTAAAAAAAATCGAAAAAGAAATGGTTGTCGGAAGGACTGACTCAGCATATAGAACAGGCAATACAACTTTTGGTGAAATTAGAAGCAAGGCGTTAACATTGAGAGTGCAACACAAATTCTGCTGTTAACTGCAGAGCAGAGAGCAGTTACGTGGGAACAGTACATTGAGGCCTCTATGAGAGGGAAGTTTCGTCTGTTGTGATAGAAGAAGGAACAGGAGTCGATTCAGAAGAGTTAGGGTACCCAGCATTAGAATGAGAATTTAAGAGAGAACAGGAGGACTTAAGATCGTATAAGACTGAAGGGATAGAAAACATTCCATCAGAATTTCTAAAATCATTGGGGAAAGTCGCAACAAAACGACTATAGTCGTTGGTTTGTAGACTGTGTGAGTTTGCCAACATACCATCTGACTTCCGGAAAAATATCTTCCACACAGTTCCGAAGACTGCAAGAGCTGACAAATGCGAGATTTATCGTACTATCAGCTTTAGAGCTCATGCCTGTAAACTGCTGTAATATACAGAAGATTGGAAAAGAAAGCTGAGGATGTGTTAGGCGACGATCAGTTTTTGCTTTAGAAAAGGTAAAGGCACAAGATATGCGATTCTGACGTTGCGGTTGATAATGCAAGTAGGACTAGAGAGAAATCAAGAGCCGTTAGTAGGATCTGCCGACCTGTTAAAAGCTTACGAAAATGTAAAATGGTGCTAGATGTTCGAAATTCTGACAAAAATAGGGATAAGCTATAAGGATATACAGAATATACAACACCCAAGAGGGAATAATAAAAGTAGACGACGACGAACGAAGTGCTCATATTAAAAAGGGTGTTAGATATTGGGTGTAGTCTGTTCAATCTGTACATCGAAAAAGCAATGATGTAAGTAAAAGAAAGTTTCAGGAGTGAAATTAACATTCAAGGAGAAAGAATATCAGTGATACAATACGCTGATGACATTGCGGTCTTGAGTGAAAGTGAAGAAGAATTACATGATCTGCGGAATGGAATGAACGGTCTAATGAGTAAAGAAAATGTGGATTGAGGTAAACCGAAGAGAGACGAAAATAATGAGACGTTGCAGAAACGAGGACAGCAGGAAACTTAACATCAGATTTGATGGTCACGAAGTAGATGAAGTTAAGGAATTCTGCTACTTAGGCAGCAAAATAATCAGTGACGGACGGAGCAAGGAGGACATCAAAAGCAGACTAGCACTGAGAAAAAGGGCTTTCCTGGTCAACAGAGTTTTTCTAGAATCAAACATAGGCCTCAATTTAAGAAAAAAATTTCTGGGAATGTACTTTTGGAGCACAGCATTGAATGGTAGTGAAACATGAACTGTGGGAAAACCGGAACAGAATAGAACAGATGCATTAGAGATGTGGTGCGACAGACAATTGTTGGAAATTAGGCGGACAGTTAAGATAAGGAATAGGAGGTCCTACACAGAATCGTAGAGGAAATGAATATGTGAAAAACGCTGACAAGGAGAACGGACAGGATGAGAGGACATCTGTTAAGACATTAGGGAATACTACCATGGTACTAGAGGGAGCTATAGAGTGCAAAAACTGTAGAGGAAGTCAGAGATTGGAATACATACGGGAAATAAATGAGGACATAAATTGCAAGTTCTGTTCTGAGATAACGAGGTCGACACATAAGATGAATCCGTGGCGGGCAGCATCAGACCAGTCAGAAGACTGACGACAAAAAAAACCTAATAGGCGATTATTAAGGAAGTATCTTTTATATCCTCTTTACCTTGCAACTTCCTTTTGAAGGAATTTGATTCCAAATTTTTATCTCCGTAGGAACAGAAAACCTTAAATAAATCGCGAAAATTCACCAGGGACTTGTTTACTCTTACTTCGTCAACATTTTGGGTTCCTCTCCTACTTTCTTTTGCCCGACCCCTGGAACATTCGACTCAAACTATCAGCAATAATATTTTCAGTTCCTCTTTCGGGTTTAACTTCAAATTTTAATACCGAGGAGCACACCACCCATCGAGTAATTCTGCCCGTTTCACCCAATTCGGCGCCTGGTTATCAGATTCTAAAGTAAAACTTTTATGCTCGAAGAAGAACCTAATTTTTTCTGCAGAAAATAACATGGCTAGTGCGTTTACTTCATACACCAAAAAACACCTTTGTGTCAAACCCAGGAGGCATATGCCTTTGGCCTACTTTTACCATTCTCTTCCTGTAAAAGAAGAGCGGTCACACCCTTCATGGATGCGTCCGTTTGACATACAAACTGTTTTCCAGAATCAGGTGTAGCCGACATCGGAATGTTCATCAACGTGTTTTTTATATCTTCAAATGCAGCTTGTTGCGATGCGCATCCGTCCACCGAAATATCTTGCCTTTTTTTCACAACTCGTTAAGAGGAGCAAATTTACGGAGGAATTTTCGAAAAAAGTTGACATTCTAATAAATTTAGCTATCGCTTTAATCGTCCGTAGTGGGGGAAACTTACAAATCGCACGCCTCCTCTCTTGATCAACTTGTCCTTTTTGAGGTATAATATGCCCAAAGAAGGAAATATGGGAATGCGTTAAACTAACTCTATAAGGTATTACAGTAGCTCCACCTACTTCAAGCGATGTAATACCTGTGGTACATTTTCCAAATTTTCTTATACTGAGCAACTACAAATAATGACATAGTCGAAGACGTGATACAAAATCTTAAATCTTAAGTCATCAAAAGCATAGCTGTGGAAAAACTGCCACCTCTTTGGCCAGACCAAATGGCACCCTCTGAAACTTACAAAGATTCCAATCTGTACAAAACGCAGTGGCTCTATTGAAATCTTCCGTCAATGGTATCTGGCACTGTGCGTGGCTTAAGTCTGATACAGTAAAATACTTAGGCTGCTAAAACAAGTATGCAGATCAGGAAGCGGAAGTTGGTACGGGTGGCTGTAAATTTACCTTCTTATTTAACTGCCTGTTTTCAAAAACTTCCCTAAACCCCAGCACCGCAAGTTTATAAACCAAAAACGTGAGCGAAGCACACGGGGAATCTGAAGACTGAAAACTTATTGAAGTAACAACTATTATACAATCTTCTTTAAATCTTTCGTTTCGGGGAGAGACAACTTATGGGGCTTTTGTTTGACGGGTTATTTATCCATGAGTTTCATTTGATATTTAATTCCGTGTGTCATTCCCAACCTTTCAGCTACGACATCGCTTTCTAGTAACTGCTGAAACTCCTTCAGTTGTTATGGTGAAAGCTTCCCTACATCAACTTGTTCGAATATCGAGCTCTAGCGTGTATGCACATACTGAATACCATTATTCACGCAGTGAGGCCAAATGGATACCTTTTTTCTGGTCTAAATTTAAATGAAGACTGCCTTGCTCCCCAGTCATAACTTAAACCCACCTTCTACATGAAATCGTAAACTAGTATTAAGTCATTTGATAATTTTTCAGCAACCAAAAAAGATATTTGCAAGGACATCCCTTTATTATAATTTTTTACCACGGTTTCTCCCAACACGTTTAACTCAGAACCGCCTGCCGCCTTACATCTTATTTCTACCTTACTTAATTCTGACAACTTAGCCACCCTCATGTTTGCACTGTGTCAGTTAGCAGACGCTATAGACGCGGAAATGTCCCCAGTCAAGCAACGCAGCACACTGGTTTCTCATTGACTTGAGAGAGTAAAAATGGCAGTTTATCACCCTTACCCACTATGTTTCTGTAACACTGTTTGATCGGAACTAGATCCACACTGTGCTAAACGCTTTTCTCTAATCATAACTCTTGTTTACCGCCTTGTCTTTGATCAGGACAGTCACACACCACATGCCCTCCTCTGCGGCATCAAAAACACCTGTTATTTCCTCTTGACTCCAGTTAATTCACTTGTTTTCCTGTTCCTCTATACTGAACTGTTGTAGATGTTTTACACAGATCATCCCGTCTAAAACTTTCAGTTTCCGAACATAATATTTCCACTTCCCCCAATGCCTTAAGTTCATTAAAAACGACTATCCAGGATCGGTCTTCTGGTATGACTCCTTTTGAAATATAATACACTGATTCCACTTATTTTGCCTCTATATACAGTGCCTTAGCCCAAGTTCTAATGTTGTGTACATAACTATAAACGGTTTCATCTTCAGCCTGAGTTCGAGAACAGTAAACATTATCTGTTTCGCAAATCAGCCTCTTGGCAATATATTGTCCACACATTAATTCTTGAAACTCCCTGGCTGACCCATTTTGATGAATACTCTAACCAATATTATCCTGCAGCCTTCATTTGGCTTTGTTATTTGACATTATCAAATGGAAAGATATGCGACCTTTAGTGGTAATATATGTGGATAAAAAAGTCCTAGGTCAATATCGCTAAAATTCCTGTTATTTGGTAACTAGTTTCAGCTCATCTGTTCGTTGCGGTTATGAAATTTTATTTTACATCTGAAGATGGATCGTCAATGAGCTGAAACTAGTTGCCAAATAAAGAAACTTTCGCAATCTTGACCTAGGATTTCTTATCCACGTATTTCTTTCTTTGACTACTGTATATATCTTTTTTAACATTCCCATCTCAGCGATGTTACACACTTTATTGACTGACACCACTTCCAGAAGACACATTAGTGTATTTTTCCGGTGCGGAAGCGGTTTAAACGCCATGGTTCCTATCGACTGTACTATTAGTAGAAAAGAAATCGTAAGATTTGCAAACTGAAATGATTGAACACAATTGAACGATTCCGTCCCTTCTTCTTTACGGGACCGCAAATTGTTTTCCTCTAATTCATTACTCTCTTCTAACTTTCTAGCTTATTCAGCATGATAATCAATAAACACTTTCATACATCCTTCAGTTTTATTTATTTGTCCTATCTCTAACTTGATCATTCGCTAATCTTTAATTCTGTTTTCCTAAGGCACAAACTCATACTGTAGTTTTTTGACTTGCCCATGGGATGGCGCACACGATTTGAAAAAGACTTAACATACAATCAAACTCGTATAAAGTATTTATAATCTTCGAGACGGCCTCACTCATCTCACCTACCCATTCCTGCATGCTGTGTGTGACACAGTCTACTGCATACCGTAGCACCCCACCAGTTCCACAACAGTGCTTTCCACTCGTATTAGAAGCTCAAACCATCTAACTTTCATTTTCAATTCGCCAATCTCAGCAATCTCTCGGGGCACGATGTTACTGAAACAGAGTAACAGAACACATTATCAAACCTCATAGTACAGAAATTATCTGCCAACTACCATCTTATTGTTTATTCTTTTAACTGTCCACCAATTTTTTTTAATAACGACGCTGTGCTAACATAAACAACGACAGGGCGTGGATTTAGGGAAGTGGAGGATATTGGAGGTTTACTGACTGCGAAGAGAAATTTTGAAAACATTTTTTTTGACAGCAGTAGCCCAATTAACAACCAAACACTGCTGCTCAGTTGTATCGTATCACTCAAACCTTAACAAAAAGATTAATCCTCGAAATCTCGACTACACAAGTAAATTTCTTTTCAATTTCATAAAGAACTCCAGTTAATATAAATTACAATTCCATTTGCTGTTAAATTTATTATTAGGCTTTTACAAATCATACTAAAGTTTGAGCAACAACACTATAAACATACGAGTTTTGCAACAAGACATAATATTTATGAGGCTTTTCATATCGTTGGCAATCGTATATACCCAATTGAAAATCACATAAAGCATATACTCAACCTTTAACTTAAACCGGATGATTAAAAGCAATTTACTCTTGAGTACCCACTCCTTTGAGCGTCAGTTTCTCGAAATTGCAGCCAACGTTACTCTTTCTCGCTGAATTTACATGAACAAGACAGCAAAACTGAACACAGTTTATGAAAGTAGCAATCTTCAGTTACACTAGGACAAGCGCTGTACTTCCTTGACGGTCAGATTCTACCAATGTAGAATACAACTGTAATATACTTATGTTCGCAATCTCAGTCACGTGGCAAAAATGCCACTTCACTGTTTGTTAACCCTGCCGACTCCCCAGATTCGCGTACCGCCCATCTTAGCACATAGCCTTAACACAAGCTTCACGTTCCTGTGTTCGTTGATGCCTTGCTAACACACATACGGTGATACAAGATAGCCGAGCGGCAAGTGAAGGATGCAACTTCCGCCCCACGGTGCCGGCCCCGCCACCAGCTGCGAAGTCCATAGCGCTGCTTGCTGCGCGTGTCACTGCACAGCAGTGCCGTACAGCTCGACTCGCTGCACTCTCTCCTGGTGGCTACAGTTATTTGCGGGCACCGCTCTCTGCCCAGCTCCTCTCCCCGAACCATCTCCTCCTCCTTCCCCTCCACGCCACTCAGTTATCCTACACGTAAACCAGCTGCTTAGCTTGTGTCTCCATAAAACAGACAAAAACTGTGGCTCAACCCGGGTCTAGCAAGGTCGATAATTCGACTTGGCTCACTGAGTGCTGTATCGTAGCTCGAAAATGAGACCTAATTAAGCGTTTTAAATATCGTAACCGTCTTTGCACCGAAAAATACGTAGAAGAGATGTTTTAAACTCAGCTATAATTTCATTGTTGGTCTCAGTTATAAGAGTTGAAGGACATAAAGGGAAGCAGTAATTAAGAAGTGCGTGAGACGCGGCTGTAGCTTATCCCGGAAGTTGTTCAACTTAGACATTGAACTAGCATTAAAGAAAAACAATGAGCTGTTTGGAAAAGGAACTGCAGTTCAGGGAGAAGAAATAAATAATTTGGGGCTTGTGTATGACATTGTAGCCAAGCCTTGTCAGAAGAGGACTTTGAGACCAACTGAACAGACTGTGTCTTGTCTTGATAAGACGTTATTAGATTAACACCAATAAAAATAAAATAATGGTAAGGGAATGTAGTCGAATTAAACTGGGCGGTGGTGAAGGAATTGAACTAGCAAATAAGACACTGAAAGTAGTAGAAGAGTCTAGCTGTTTCATCAGGAAAATAACTGGTGATCGCCGAAATAGAGGAAATAAAAGGTACAGACTGGCAACAGCTAGAACACTGTATATGAAAAACAGAGGTTTGTTTACACTTAATATCAATTTAAGCTGCAACCGGTGGTCTAGGGGTCAGTCGGCTATAAGACGCGTTGCAGAGTGAATGTGTGCGGGGCTCTGAGTGGCGCTCGACGTTTGGGTTGTTGTTTACTCATTTCAGTAGTGGTACTGCAGTGTTAACAAATCACCTTGACCGACGATGGAACTTTCTTGCTGAAAGGCGACGATAAAGTTAATGTTCCATCCCCTGGACGCACAACCTAATGTATGTGAAGTAGAGTGTTCCCTGTTCGGACCAAACGAGTCTTCGAGTTGCCATTTCAAGTTCCGGCTACACTTGATATGCAAGCACTGCGGACTTACAAGGAGGTATTAGGTCACATAGAGGAAAAGTGGCGCACTTTAGAGACGTATCCTGTTCTGAATGGAGTACGTCAGGTGCTAGTTGAACTGCGCAAACATCCCATCGTACGTGACGGTTGCTGACTCTCGAGCGATTGTCATTTATGATGGTCAACTATGGACTTGGGGTATGGGCAGGAGGGCATATTCGCTCCTAGTGCCTGCAGAGACGCCTCATCCAGATACCTCGTGATGACATGACGCCCACATCGCCACCGACAGCTCTGCCTGTTACCCATCTTAAGGGCCGGCCGCGGTGGTCTCGCGGTTCTAGGCGCGCAGTCCGGAACCGTGGGACTGCTACGGTCGCAGGTTCGAATCCTGCCTCGGGCATGGATGTGTGTGATGTCCTTAGGTTAGTTAGGTTTAAGTAGTTCTAAGTTCTAGGGGACTGATAACCACAGCAGTTGAGTCCCATAGTGCTCAGAGCCATTTGAACCATTTGAACCCATCTTAAGGCAGCGAAGAATATAACGAACACGGACGTTGTTCTGTTCCAGTTACCGACATCCACGGGCTCAAGCTTTCGCGGCCACGACGCCAAGGCCTGCGTAGCTATAGTCAACGAGCTCGACTCAGCGACGCCGCCTATGAAGAAGAGGATTATCTGGTCGATTCCAACTTGGAGCTGAGATGCGGCAGGTTGTAAGAGGTCCATGATTAAGGAATTTGTTGTTAGTGCACTCGAGCAGATGTAATTTCGATGGATTGCTCACGCGCTGCCTGCGATATGTAAGCTATAAGAGAATCTCAAACCAAAGAGCAGTGTTGACTGCAGTAGGAACTGTGTGTTAGTAGCAGTAAGTAGTTGCTAGCAGTCTGGTGTATCGTGTTGGCTGGGCCGGTCGTGGTGGAGCGGTGGCGGAGCCTGAGCGTTGTAGTATAAGGTAAAAGCAGCCTCGCGCATATGTAGTATCGTTATATCAAGTCCCATGTAAATATGTCTAATGAAATCTCTTAATAATATTCTTTCTGATAAAAAGTAACTTTTGACGATCATTCATTTCAATTTAAAGAATTTACTAAAATCTCCAATCCTTGGTCATCCCGATTATTGAAAAGAAAAATCAGTTGTTGCTTTTTATACATGACAAATCTATCGGCCAGCATTGCACTGAGCTGCGCCAGAAAAATTTCTTATAGGAGTAGATATATACGCGTTATCCGGCGACCTAATTGAGGTAAGATTTTTCAATTTATTCAGAATGAATTTTCAGGGCCATGACGCAGCACTGCTGACGTCCAAAATTTACCAGTTTAAATTCACAGTCAATTATTGAAAAGTTATAAGTGAGCGACAATTTTATCGAGAGGTTTGTTACATTGTATTATTGGTAGGTTACGGTAAATGTCAATGTTATGGTTATATTTTTTACTGTTGGGAGGTTTCGGAACTTTTACTGTTGGGAGGTTACACTAAATGTGAATATTATTTATATTTATTTTATTTTGTGGGGAGGTTACACTAGTCGACAACCGGCCAGGATCGTATTTTTGTGAATTTCTGAGAGGTAGTCAGTTATATATCTGCTCTTATTTGCTTAATATTAAATTTAGTTTGCATCTGGCGCAACGCATTTACTAATTTGTCACTCTTTCTTTCACAGATCATCTGTAATTTATTGCTCTTTGTTGTAACTGTATTTGTTCCATTTTTGCTTTGTCTTTGTTTCATTTTGTGCTTATCTTTGATTTGTGAAAATGCCGCGAAAAACTGCTAACAGTACATCGCGATGTGCAATGAGTGAAAAAGCTGACTCGAATAATTTCACCGATAATACTAGCGACAGTCAGTGTAATAGCGATAATCCTCTAATTACAGATAATCAGTGCGTGCCGATCACTAGTAATGATTTTATTCCAGATGATGAAGAAACACATTCAGTTATGTCCACACTTAATTTAACGCGCAAATGATGACGCTGCACGATCCGTTACAATGAACGCTGTCCAGTTTGACACACATGATTGGCAAAATTTACTCAGTGAACAGACAAATGTTTCTAACGAAGGTGAACAATGTACTCAAAATATGTCAGATTTATTTGATTCCCGTGTAGTGACCAACAGTGCACATCCAATTGGCGAACCTTTTCAAGAATCAGAGAATGACCAAATGGTTACATAACACGTGACAATTGCAGGTACGCCATCAAACAGCACAGAGAATAGAGTAGGTAATTTTGGCATGGATCAAGTTATGGCATTATTGCTACAACTTCACGAATCAAACAAACAACTTAATGAAAATCTCAAACAATAACTTAATGAAAGTCTCAAACAACAACTCAATGAATCGAACAAACAACAAAATGAAAATCTCAAACAGTCGAATGAAAAACAAGACAACAATTTCAAACAACTTAATGAAAGTTTCAAACAGTCGAATGAAAACCATGACAGGTCGTTCAAACAAATTGATGAAAAACTTGACACCTCTATTGAACAGCTTACTGAACAGATTACAGCCATTGCGGAGCAATGTATAGATACTAAAAAACAATTACGTGAGGAAATAAAGGCATGCGCCAGGGATAATAGTAAAGAGATACGCAATACACATGCTGCGACAACTAAATTACTTAGAGATGAAATTAGTGCAGTCGCTTAACTAAGTTCTGAAAACGCAACACACTTACGCGACGAGTTTAAATTAATGTCATCAGAACTTTCACGCACACTGGATACTAAAGTAGACACGAAATTTGACCAACAGAACAGCCAAATTGACGAACGTTTTAATCACCACCTACAAAACAGTGAAACGCGTAAACGTAAATTTATACAGGAACAAAACAAAGTAAAGAAACAAGTCATGGAAACAATTAATGTACAGAGACAGGAAGATAAGCGTAAGTTATTTACGAAAGCAGAAACATACGTAGACAACTACATTGCTACAGTAGCAGACGAAATCAATACTATCAAACAGTTTAACACTGAAATGCATGGTGAAATATCCGATCTAAAAACAAAAACAGATACTAATATTCAGACTTTGGAAAATAAATATACAGTAGACTTTCAGACAATGACCTACAGACTTGAACAGTTAGAATTAATACAGGATCCCGATGCCATTAAAGCAGACGTTAAGAAATTAAACAAAACCACACGTAAAATGCAGAAACAAATTAATGCTTATGATACTAAAAATAACGATCAGGTAAAAGCACTGACTGAAAAATTTGATGAATTGGCCAGTCGTATTGACGTTATCGAAAATAACAATGATACTAAATCAGACGATACGTCACCAATTTCTTTCAATCAAACACCCGAATTCCAAAATTTACAGCAGACAATCAGTGAAATAAGTTCGTCCAATAATACATTGCGTAGAAAAGACATGACAGATGTTGTGTCTATTTCATACAGCCGAGACACAATGAGGTAGCTAGGTGCACGCTAAACTAACGCAGACGGGCGTGAAGTACTGGAACATGAGACTTATTAATGAATAAGAAGAAAAGTACGTAGCTGGAATAATATACTTATCTTTATTCTCTTGTTGGAATACATCTCTCTTGAATATTAGTAAGCTATAAGCACTGATACAAATGGCGCCTTGCTAGGTAGTAGCTATGGACTAAGCTGAAGGCTATTCTATCTGACTCTCGGCAAATGAGAGGAAGACTTGGTAGGTCTAGTCGCAAGCTATGTCGTCCGTACAACTGGGGCGAGGTCTATTCCGTGTCTTGTGACCTGCCATGTGGTGGCGCTAGGTTTGCGATTACACAGTGGCGACACGCGGGTCCGACATGTACTACAGGACCGCGGCCGATTTAAGTTACCACCTAGCAAGTGTGGTGTCTAGCGGTGACACCACAACAGAGATGAGAAATATCTCAGCCTGTAACACGACACAGCATACGCCACTCTCTGGACATTTCTCACTCACACACAGCCAATATAATTTAGGTAATTTACAGAGAGTAAGTGACTTAGAATATGAACAGACACAGACAAATAGATTCTCATACAATCCTGAACCTGTTCAGACATTCAGAGACGATAATTTTGATTACAAGCACTTTCTATCAGTTAGGAAATTTAAGGTATTTAAAAATGACAGAACACAGATCTACCCTTTGGATTGGATACAACAATTTAGCTTTGCTTTTCCGCCAACTTGGCCCGTAACACACAAACTTGAATTTATTTGCAGTTTTTTGGAAGGCGAACCGGCTACTCGTATGAGACCGATCGCGAGACAATGCTACTCGGTAGAAGAATTTCAGAATGCTTTTCTGTCAGCGTATTGGTCGAAGACGACACAGCGCGGAATCAAGGATCAATTAATTAGCTTACCGAATTATGAGAACTCAAATTTTCCCACTGTCACGCTATTTTTTGAACACATGGTCCAAAAAAAACAATACTTAAGTGAGCTATACAGTGAATCAGCACTTATCCAATTGTGTATTTCTAAATTACCACGATCATTAAGAGTATCTCTTTTAACAGGACAGCAGAAAGAAAATATTTCGGCATTTAGAGATCTGTTACAGCTTTTGGAAGTTCAGCAATCAGACTATTCTTTCATAAACAAAAATTTTTCACATCATAACCAAGGCCGACAAGCATACGGCAATTACGATCAGCCACGCTATTTTAATAGCAAAGGTGATAGACGGTCCAGGAATGACAACCACCAAAACTTCAATAACAGACAAAATTTTAATTATCTGTATCCTCATATTTATCAGCAACAGCAAAGACAGTTTGGCAACAATAGATGCTTTTCACCACAACGGCAACAAAACCAGCCAGTTAGCATACCCAACCAACAATGTAGTCTGCAAGGTCAAACGAGCTTTAACGTTTCGCCGCCTACATGTATAGCGACGGGTCCGACAAATAGTAACGCACTGCTACAAGGAAATCAGTACGTACGGAAAACACGTCATTTCAACTCTTCTCGCAACGCGCCGTATAGCAATGATTATTATGACAGGCGTAAAAGTAATGAGCACAGTTTTCAGCGTAACAGTCGGTCTTAACAGCAGCAGAATCATTCACAACAACAGATTATTATGCATGAACCAGACAGTCGGTATCATCCCGAACCTAATACGTCAGGAAGAAATAACAGAACAGTACAAATAGTCGTGATGCCACAGCATCCTCCCGCAAATAACAGCACGTCAGAAAGAATGTGACTAGATACAGTACAGGTTGCATCTTCCAACAACGTAAGCACTACTTTTGACACGCAGAATGTTGTTCATCAAAATGTTATTACTTTTGACGACATCCGAGACACTCTTTTCCATGAAAAACCTGTTATTCAAAAAACCATTTCCCACCCTGTCATTGAAGTAAAGATTGGAACATCCACATTTTCAGCAGTAATCGATTCTCGATCACCTATGTCAGTTATAAATGAAGAAACCTTCAATGAATGTAACAAAGAGAATATTTATCCTATGTTACCATTAGGCAAAACTAAAGTAAGAGGAGCAGTATCTGGTAAAGGAGTAGATGTAAAATTACAGACACACTTATCGTTTTGTATTGCAGGTCATACGTTCCACTCAAATTTTTGGATTGTTCCCTTATTGACAACAGACGTTTTTCTAGGTACGAATTTTTTGGTACAACACGACGCAATTATTGACTTTCAAAATTCCTATTTAATGTTAAAGGATGAAAATGTGCAACTGGCATTAGAGTTTCAGCACTCTTTATCTGCAGAAGAACAAACAATTAATCGGACAGAGGTCATTTCTGCATCACGTAACATAGACTGTCATTCCACTTTGTTCACAGATACGTATGTTCACAACTACAATACACCAGACGAAGCCGACTATGACGTTATGCAGATGATTTCTGATAAAGTTAAACAGAGCAGTGCAAATACAGACACGAACGTACAGAGCTACTCAAAATTCTTTTACAGCAAGCTCCAGTTTTTGACAACGTCCCTAGTACTATGTCCGGTTTTATGTATGAATTTCAAGTTAAACAGCACGACACGTTTAAAGCCAAACATTATCTCATTCCATATATTCACAGAGAACAAGTTAAGAAAGAATTGCAAGCTATGCTTGACCAAGGAATTATTGAACCGGCAGTTAGTCCGCACATAAACCCGCTCCATATTGTTAAGAAAAAGGATGGATCACTTCGCCTCGTACTTGATTCGCGTCACATCAATGACATTATTATTAATGAAACAGATCGCCCACAAACACTAGAAGAACTTCTACAGAAATTTCATGGTACTGCTATTTATTCCACATTAGATTTGAAATCGGGATTTTGGCAAATTCAGCTCCATCCGAACTGCAGAAACTACACAGCATTTCTCTGTTTTGGTGATTGTTATCAATTTTGCAAATTACCGTTCGGTTTAACAATTTCTTCAGCAGCATTTATTCGCGGTTTGAATACTATACTTCCGACAGAACTTAAAGACCGAATCACAACATATGTAGACGACATCCTTATTGCAGAAGCTAACTGGTCTGAACGCAATTTGATTATGGAACAACTGTTGCAAACTTTTCGTGCTCAAGGACTCACAGTTAATCTTAGCAAATCACACTTTGGCAAAACTTCTATAAAATTTCTTGGACATGTAATTTCAGCAGAAGGCATAGTGCCTGACTCGGAAAAACTTCAAGCTTTACGTGACATTACTGTTCCCACGACAAAGAAACAATTACGCAGCTTTCTGGGATTAATTAACTTTTTCCGTAAATTTATTCATTACTCTGCTTTAGACACCCCTAGATTATGCCAATTGACGGGTAAAAACGCTATTTGGTCCTGGGATAGCCAGGCACATTCTGAGTTTTTTAATCTGAAACATCCCTTATTGAATGCACTTCTTTTATCACACCCAGATCTTACTAGAAATTTTTCCATTGCCACCGACAGTTCTAACACCGCTTTAGGCGTACACATTTTTCAGGAAATTGAAGAAGACGGTACTTCAATAATTAAAAACATCGCCTTTGCAAGTCGCATTCTGTCACCTGCTGAACGTAATTATTCTGTCACAGAACTTGAAACATTATGTGTTGTTTGGGCATTTACGAGATTTAGGCATTTTCTTTATGGAAGACATACGACGGTTTACACAGATCATAGAGCTATACAGTTTTTACTTTCCGCAAAATTTACACACGACAGATTAAGCAGATGGAAACTTAATTTACAGGAATTTGATTTTACAATTATTCACATTCCCGGTACACAAAATATTGTAGCAGACGCACTATCCCGCTCTCTCAGTAACAATCAGCAAGACATCGCAACCAACGTCTGCCAAGCAAATTCTAGCGTCATGTATATTCAACAAGTTGCATTTGAAAATTTTATTTCGGCATCATTACGAGACATAGCACAAGAGCAGAGCAAAGACAACGTGTGGAAAGAAATTAAACGTCTTTGGCAAGACAAGAATAATGTTACCATCAGAAACCATTACATTGTACGCGATAACATTCTGTTTCGCCGCTCTAATCCTGAAAACAACATCTGGTTACTATGCATTCCTGACGAAGTGGTTAACAAACTAATCGGGTATACTCATTTAAGTTACGCACATTACGGAGCTAGAAAATGTTTTCTTATACTGAGACAGAAATGTTATTTTGTCAACATGGAGAAACGTATACGACGAGTTTTAGCGCCATGTAAAATCTGCCAGAAAGCTAAGTCAGACACGACTTCACATATTCCTCCGTTACATCCCATTGTACCTGTTAAATTGAGACACTTGGCCGCTGTAGACATTTTTGGTCCGATTCCCAGATCTAAAAGAGGTTTTTGTTACATCTTGGTCGCTGTTGAACTCAATTCGAAATTTATTACCTTCACTCTGTTACGCGAAGCTACTGCTAAAACTATTTCGAATGCATTTGTAAAACATTTTCTATTTCATGTAGGGCATGTATTGAATGTAATTTCCGACAATGGACCACAATTTCGATCTGCGATATGGACACGTATGTTACGAGCTAGAAACATTTCTCCGATCTACACTCCTGGAAATTGAAATAAGAACACCGTGAATTCATTGTCCCAGGAAGGGGAAACTTTATTGACACATTCCTGGGGTCAGATACATCACATGATCACACTGACAGAACCACAGGCACATAGACACAGGCAACAGAGCATGCACAATGTCGGCACTAGTACAGTGTATATCCACCTTTCGCAGCAATGCAGGCTGCTATTCACCCATGGAGACGATCGTAGAGATTCTGGATGTAGTCCCGTGGAACGGCTTGCCATGCCATTTCCACCTGGCGCCTCAGTTGGACCAGCGTTCGTGCTGGACGTGCAGACCGCGTGAGACGACGCTTCATCCAGTCCCAAACATGCTCAATGGGGGACAGATCCGGAGATCTTGCTGGCCAGGGTAGTTGACTTACACCTTCTAGAGCACGTTGGGTGGCACGGGATACATGCAGACGTGCATTGTCCTGTTGGAACAGCAAGTTCCCTTGCCGGTCTAGGAATGGTAGAACAATGGGTTCGATGACGGTTTGGATGTACCGTGCACTATTCAGTGTCCCCTCGACGATCACCAGTGGTGTGTGGCCAGTGTAGGAGATCGCTCCCCACACCATGATGCCGGGTGTTGGCCCTGTGTGCCTCGGTCGTATGCATTCCTGATTGTGGCGCTCACCTGCACGGCGCCAAACACGCATACGACCATCATTGGCACCAAGGCAGAAGCGACTCTCATCGCTGAAGACGACACGTCTCCATTCGTCCCTCCATTCACGCCTGTCGCGACACCACTGGAGGCGGGCTGCACGATGTTGGGGCGTGAGCGGAAGACGGCCTAACGGTGTGCGGGACCGTAGCCCAGCTTCATGGAGACGGTTGCGAATGGTCCTCGCCGATACCCCAGGAGCAACAGTGTCCCTGATTTGCTGGGAAGTGGCGGTGCGGTCCCCTACGGCACTGCGTAGGATCCTACGGTCTTGGCGTGCATCCGTGCGTCGCTGCGGTCCGGTCCCAGGTCGACTGGCGACAACATCGATGTACTGTGGAGTCCTCACGCCCCACGTGTTGAGCAATTCGGCGGTACGTCCACCCGGCCTCCCGCATGCCCACTATACGCCCTCGCTCAAAGTCCGTCAACTGCACATACGGTTCACGTCCACGCTGTCGCGGCATGCTACCAGTGTTAAAGACTGCGATGGAGCTCCGTATGCCACGGCAAACTGGCTGACACTGACGGCGGCGGTGCACAAATGCTGCGCAGCTAGCGCCATTCGACGGCCAACACCGCGGGTCCTGGTGTGTCCGCTGTGCCGTGCGTGTGATCATTGCTTGTACAGCCCTCTCGCAGTGTCCGGAGCAAGTATGGTGGGTCTGACACACCGGTGTCAATGTGTTCTTTTTTCCATTTCCAGGAGTGTATATATCCAAGTATCACGCTTCTTCGAACTCTTCTGAACGACTGATGAAATAAATTGGTAAACTGTGTAGAATATACTGCCATAAAAAACATATTGATTGGGATACACACATACTCTCATTCCAGGATGTAATTAACTCCATACCAAGTGAATCTACTATGCTATCTCCGACTGTTATGCTGAAAAATGTTGAACCACCCAACAAAATTAAAGAATTAGTATCCTTTCCTACATCTCGTCGACTACGCCACCATTAAATAATTGACATTGCGCTGAACAACATCAAACGTGCCGCAGAGCGCCGGAGGAGACAGCAAAAACAGGTTTGTACACGCCGTGACTTTCTCATTGGACAGAAGATATTAGTACGCACGCATTATTTATCCAACAGAGGAAATAGTAGATGCAGTAAATTTGAACTTCTATACGCAGGTCCATATAGAATACGAAGCATTCCTCACCCTAATGTAGTGCACGTCGAAACTTTGAAAACCAGAAAAAGCTGGGGCAATCACAATGTCTCCAATATTAAACCTTTTATTGAATGAACATACTTTATGATTTATCACACTGTAATGCCATTTGCTGATATTTATATGGCCACTTATGCAGTTATATTTATGTGACTACTTACTGATAATGGTCGTATTTTTTTCTTGGCAAGTGCTCGGCAAGGTAAGGTTAGCAGGTCGCTTTTCTTGTCGTTAGACATCAGACCGTGCACATTTTTAATTTTTTGTGTATGTATGAATTTTTTCCTATCGAAAGTAGAATTTTCTCTGTATACACTCTGAAATCTTTAAGATGTAACAAACAACAGTAGACTTTGACATTTTTCCTTATGATATCTCAATGTCTTGACTATTCTACATTTTTTGCTACTACACTATGACACTGTGTGTACATTTTTGCACAAAAATTGTCAATGGTTTTGACATAATACGTTTTCTGTCATGCTATGCTGTATGCTTAGTTATATCACTAGAAACAAGTTTTTATTTAATGGGTATATGAATTAAATGCAAGATATTAACCCATATTCATAATTTTCAGAAAGCAATAACGTGTAAAAGAAATAAATTAAACAAATCACAGTGGATTACTATGAAATGGGAATTTCACCTTTGGAATGAACGAAAAAAAATGCAATAACTTGTCATGAAGAGTAAATGGGTCAGAATTAACAAGCATTAACAAGAGTATACAATACACATCGTATAATAGCATTCTTAACTAATTATTTTTCTTTCAGAATACGAGGCCATTGATGCAAGCTGTTAGACAGAACTGCACATGTTAATTTTAGTGATGAAATATGGTAGAAGTAAGAAACTCTATACAATAGGAAGTAATGAATGATAATGAATAGTTGTATGAAGTAAATGGTAATATGAATATGAATAATGAAGTGAGTATTTTTTGCAGATGATAATAAATGATGATGAATAGCTATATGAAGAATATGGTAATATGAATAATGAAGTTTTTCTTTGCAGACGATGATAATGATGAAGTTTATATATTTCCTATTAGTTAAGAGATGCTATGCAGTTATTTAAGTATTTGTTGCAGTTCCTTTTGACAGTATGTCTTATGTCGCATAGTATAATGACTGAATGTTTTGGGAAAGACAGCTAGAGCACATACATATTAAGTACACGTTTCATTACCTGTTAATTTGAAGTTTCTTCTTTCCAGCATAATATACATTTTTTCTTTCAGGTCAATAATCCATTTTGTATCTTTTCGAGGAGAAGCTTTTCATGATATTAATATGCTATAAGCACTTAGTTATGAAACCTATTCTAATACTTGCATTTTTTTAACCCAATTACGTGTGTCATTCATGAATGTGATCACATATACGGTACTTGTTTCATAATCTTGCTACAGCTGACTCATGCCGAATGACGTTATTAATCCTTATTTCCAGCAATAAGTCAAAAGCAAATATTTCCATGCCCCAGCAATTATCGATCCCAACGCAATACATCGCTAGCAAAAAAAAAATTTTATTACCAGTCCCAGCTATTACCAGTATATAACTAAATAATGCTACCAGTTTAAGATATATTTCTAGTCCTAAATATAATGCATATTTCTCTGATGTATTGAATCCATTATATCTATGTAGTATTGGACTACAGACCTTGAGTAATAGTTACAGTGTGTTACATTTTAAGTATGTCCCATGTCACTTGAATGATGAGTTCTGAGTAATACTGAATGATGTTTTGTAATAATGCATAAATGCTATACCAATGATTACTGTTATAAGATGACTTATGCATAAATGCAATGTCAATGATTACTGTAATGAGATGACATGATGCGAATAATTACTGTAACGAGATGACTTACGATTCCACTGATTACTATAATTAGATGACTTATGCATAAATGCTATGCCAATAATTAACTCATTTTGAATGATGACTTGTGAATAATGCATTAAAAATGCTTTGTAACTGGTCAATGAGTGCCAATAATTACTGTATTGAGATGACTTACGAAAAATGTTCTGTAATACTCCATACATACTACTTAAATGCTGTGTAAATAGCCAATGAATGCCAAAATTATTCAGATCGGTTGATACACTAGTGTAATTCTATGATGACTAGCATAAGACTTAATGTGTCCTTCACCTTCTGACCTAATTACCAGCAATTACTGCAATTTCCATTTGTCCTGTCCATCCTCATGATCATATTTGGTTTGTGCGCTAATTCTACGTTGATGTGAGAGTATGGATTCTACAAGAATGTGGTGTTGGCATATCAAGCTGTCCACCACCTTGAACGATGGAGATGTCATTATGGACCTACCGTTTGGTGTACCTCATGAACTACCAAAATGGTAACATTGAATATTAATACAACATTTCAGTGTCTTGGCTACTCAGATAAATATTTCAGGGAAGAGAACTTCAGATTTTCTCACTTGGTGTTGTGCTTCTGTAGAAAGATATGGACTTTAAGTGAAGCTACGTGCAACCCACTGTGCTACAACCATGATGCTATCCTTCCCTTTCCTTTCCTAGATCTTGTAAAATGGTAAAGACTTATACAGTGCGTCTAAATTCTTGTAAAATGATAAACACATATACAGTGTGTGTGCACTTTATTTCATTTCTCAATTTGTTCAAATTCTTGTAAAATGATAAAGACTTTTACAGTGCGTGTGCATGTTATTTCATTTCTCAATATGTTCAAATTCTTGTAAAATGCTAAAGACTTTTACAGTGCGTGTGCATGTTATTTCATTTCTCAATATGTTCAAATTCTTGTAAAATGCTAAAGACTTTTACAGTGTGTGTGTACTTTATTTCATTTGTTAATGTTTTCAGTTCTTGTAAAAAAATGCTTAAGACTTATACAGTGTGTGTGTGCACTTCATTTCATTTGTTAATATGATCAGTTGTCCTAAATATGCTAAAGACTTTTACAGTGCCTGTGCACTTTATTTCTTTTCTTAATGTATCCAGTTCTTGAAAATGTTAAAGACTTTTACAGTGCGTGTGCACTTTATTTCATTTGTTAATGCTTTCAGTTCTTGTAAAAAAATGCTAAAGACTTATACAGTGCGCGTGAACTTTATTTCGTTTATTAATATGATGAGATGTCCTAAATATGCTAAAGATTTTTACAGTGCGTGTGCACTTTATTTCATTTGTTAATGTATTCAGTTCATATAAATATGCTAAAGACTTCTACAGCGCGTGTGCACTTTATTTCAGTCCTTCATATGTCTAATTCGTGTAAAAATGCAGAGAGTTATACAGTATGTGTGTACTTTATGATATTTGTTAATATATTTTGTACTCATTCCGTATACATTTTGTCTTTTCTTAATATGTTCTGCACTTAATGTATATACTCTGTGCTGTAGCCTTAGTAAACTAAATAGATTATAGAAAAATTTGTTGCTCATGGCAAGTCCAATTGACTCACCATCGCTGCCAAATTTTAGCCCCCCCCAGTGGAGGGTTATGTAAGAGGTCCATGATTAAGGAATTTGTTGTTTGCGCACTCGAGCAGATGTAATTTCGATGGATTGCTCACGTGCTGTCTGCGATTTGTAAGCTATAAGAGAATCTCAGACCAAAGAGCAGCGTTGACTGTGTGTTAGTAGCAGTAAGTAGTTGCTAGATGTCTGGTGTATCGTGTTGGCTGGGCCCACAGCAGCAGCTACATACAGTAGACCACTTAATATGATCCGCACACAGGTTCGTCTCCATACCTTTCGAATGCTTGACTTGATCATATGGGTACCTTCTGTGGACGCCTACCTCGCCCCAAAACTTAATGATTACAAACACGTTTTCCCGCTGCCCACTAAAGTGGCTGCCAAGTTCCAGGCGGACTTTAGTCATTTTGTCACCGAGGGTAGGGTGTTCAAAACACGTTATTAGACTATGACGTTGCCCACACATGCTGGCGACATTGGTACGATAAACATGGAAAATATGGCGAGCGCTCGTTTTCTAGAGACGGTGCATCACCTACATACTTCGTACTAGGACACTCTCACTGACAAACTTATTGAGCAAGGGGCGTTTCAGTCACTGTACCCGCTGATCCTTGTTCTTCATATCGCGCCGTCACTATGTCACTTTCATACCTGCCTGGTTGACATGAGTTATCTTACAGATGACCTACCGACGAGGCTGGCGCCTAAGACCATGGACTTCTACCACTAGTTTCAGAAACTTCGCCTGAAAATATGACTGAAAGCCGCCACACGGTTGTTCGCTGAAAGCTTGTATGGGATGTTGCACACTGGCTCTTCATACCGACCGCACTGAGGATGCTGTAGTATGCGACAGCGACTGAAAGATTCCCCACCCGCCCGTGTTTGTACTCTATACATCTAGCGGAAGTTCCTCTCTGTCCCAGATGCATCGCTGCAGACTCAAACAGGTACCTTTCGTTTCTGATACGACTACCGACTGTTGGCTCTTAACACACCGCAACTTGGCATTGTTGTTGCGACCAGACGCCTCAGTCGCAGAGACTACCAAACTGATTCACACTGACGTCACTTACTTCCCTGCTGCTTGGCATAATGCACAATGTGGGGTAAAGGTATGGCGTTGTCACACTTTTTTTAATGAGGGCGTTGCGGAGATGTAACTGTTTTGGCATTACTTAACGAGTAAGTACACTGCTTTACGGCGCAAGGTGTCGCATGGTTCGCCCTTTGCGAATGACTTGGAGTCATTGATTACGCATTCTGCAGAGTGTTGCGGTGTACCAGCTGTCAGAGGGAATTGAAGATATAGCACATGATGGATTTACGTCAGAAATATTAATTTCCTCTCTCCCGGGTTCGAACACTGCCATTTCATAAATTTTAAATAACAGTCATCGGCAATGGCAGCTGAAGACTTCTGGCAACGGCTGTGTGAAAGTAGGAGGAGGAGCGGGCAAGGTTCATGACACCCTCTTACCCTTGAGATGAAAAACTCCCCTAAAAGGTAGAAGAACCAGCTGTGATCAATGGCGTGAGGAAGCAGAAGGCAACAGAAAGGCCTACTTTACATTCATGTAATTTGTATCAACAGGTCGTGTGGCCTGTAATTCCAAATCGGCAGAAGATTCTTGTCTAGTCTCCCATTCAAATCTTGCGGAGGGGACGGAGAGAGGGAGGAGACGATGAGAAAAAGATTGAATTATCAACACAGCGTAATATCCTACGAAAAGAGGGGTGGAATGTCAGAAGTTTGAACGTGGCATGGAAGATGTCAAATCGGAGAGGGGCAATGCTACGAGTCAATCTAGGTAAAGTGGGGATCAGTGATGTGAAATGGAAGAACTACAAGGAATTCTTGTTAGACGAGCATATTGTATATCAACAGCAACAGAAAGATAGGATATGGGAGTGAGTTCCAGCAAGCCAGGTTAACAGGAATTCATGGATGGGCTAGGCCCCACGTTGTGACATCACTCATTATTTGCCAAGTGACTCACATTTATTTAACAATTTTTTAAACAAAAATAGAGAAACGCAATTAAATAATATTTTAGAAATCAATAGTTCTCAAAACAGTGAATGAAATGCTTTATATTCAAAGGAGCACAATGGCTTAACCTATTTAACAAGTATAGCAAAATACTTAAATAAATACGATACCTTAAATGTCCCACGCTAACACAATGGTTTTAAATTGCAGATGAAAGGTTTAACACACTCCTTTAAGAGACTTGACAAGTTTAAAGCAAAGTTTTTGAAGGTCGAACGTAACGACTAGCATAAATTTAGTAACAGGTAAAATCTTTAAACAAATGTCAATGTCCAAACTAATAGAAATGTTTTAAATTACAAGCAAAAATTTAGTATGGTCGTTTAAGAGAACAGACAAATTAAAAGCAAGATTTTTAAAAGTCAAATGTAGCAATGACTATCACAAACTCAGTAAAAATGTTTAAACAGATTTAAATGTGCTGAGCTAGCAGAATGGTTTTAAATTACAAACAAATATTAGAAAACTTGATACAGAAAGGGCACAGCACCAGAAGAGATCGAAGTCGAAACGCAAAAAATACGCGAACACAAGGTAATGGCAGCGGCGAATCCCAAATGCCGCTAGTAATATCGTGCCGCCTGTGCGCTCACGCTTGTCAGGCAACAGTAGCTGACCTATCAGCCAACAGCAAGGTGCTCGTAAAATAATCATCAAGCCACAATAAGATGCCTAGAAACACCATCAGATCAATTAGTACGATAACACGCTTTCAACAAGTAGCTGCCTGAACAAGCAACCCAGAATAAGGTACAACAATAGCCGCCAAATGGTGATAGACAAATAAATTGAGAATTTCAAGAACAGTGCAATCTAAACATTGGCGTGAATTAAGAATAAGTATATTAATACACTCAAGCTACATATATAGTTAAAGCAGCTTTTGAATTACAATTTTGAACTTCCCTTTAGAAATCAATTCCTGGTTCTATTAACAACAGGAGAGTTGGAACTTTAATAGTGACAAATATTTATTTACAGCTCGTACAAAAAACATACGTGTTTCATAGTTTTACTGACCTTCAGAGTAGTCACGAGCATTGGTATAAAGCGCTGCCAGCGATGTGGAAGTCATAGGATGATCTTAGCAGTGCCAGTTGTGTTGACAGTTTGAGCGACGCGGTCAATTGCCTGACGAATTTTTAGTCTTCCTGAAGCGAATGCCGTGAAGTGTTTCCTTTAGTTAAGAAATCGAGTTGAACTTACGAGGGCGTAAGTCAGGGGAGTGCAGTAGGTAGTATAGCACTTAGCAGCCCCACCGGTCAAACAAATCAGTAACAGCTTGCACTGTACGTGCTTGAGCAATGCCCTGCAAAATAATGGTCAGGTCCTGCAGAAAAGTGTCACTTCTGTCTCTAAGCTGGTCGTAGTCTATGTTCCAAAAATGAATAGCATAGAGACAGAAGTGATGACACTTTCTTCCACCTACTACACTCTCATAAATTAAGCCCTCGTAAATTCAACTCGATTTCTAAGCTGAAGGAAACACTTCACGGCATTCGCTTCAGAACTACTACACATTCGTGGGGCAATAGACCGCGCCGCTCTATCAACACAACTGGCACTGCTAAGAGTATCCTACCACTTCCACATCGCTGGCAACGGATTATACACAATGCTGGTGAGTACTTTGAAGGTCAGGAAAAACTTTGAAACACGTATCTATTTTGTACGAGCTGTAAATAAATAGTTGCCACTAATAAAGTTCCAACCCTCGTAGAACTGTCAGATACCAGTACAAGAAGGCCCGCAGATCCATTCATGCGCCAAGAACCATGTAAGGGTGCCAATACAGCAAATATCACAGTTCTTCGGCAGCACACCCGGTATACTAATAGATCTGGCAAGATAGATCTAAAACGTAATTAAGAGAGCACATTAATCATAAATGTTCATGATCGCACAAGTATCACCTGCGACCACGGTCACATTCTCAACGCTTGCACAATCGGCGACAGTAGTGATGTTAGGCATCATTCGTCAAGGAGAATATTAAGGGAGATGGTTCGCCACGGTGAAAATAACTCCGTTACCGGAGATATCTGACAAGCAACAGTAAAAACTATCACAACGATGTCCGCGGCTCGTGCTCTTGCGGTAGCGATCTCGCTTCCCGCGCACGGGCGTCCCGGGTTCGATTACCGGCGGGGTCATGGATTTTCTCTGCCTCGAGGTGACTGGGTGTTGTGTTTCATCATCATTTCATCCTAATTCACTCGCAAGTCGCCGTAGTGGCGTTAAAGAACTTGTGGAGCGGCGGCCGTACCGCCCCGCGTGGGGTCTCCCGGCCACCAATGCCATACGCTCGTTATTATCACAACGATCGTCACATCCGGAGATCACAACACAGTTACTTTTTCTGGAAAGCAAAACAGGGCGCTCGGCCAACACCGAGTTGGGCAGACTCATATAGTTTCTACAAGAGCTACAGACCACGCTAATGGCGGATCCAAATTTCCCGGAGAGCACAGATTTACAACTAAGAGAAGAATAACATAGGGCAGAACAGTAACAACAGAGCTCACTAACAGTGCCCTACTGGATCCCACAACACGGATCGGCAACAGGAAAGAGGTGGCCTTTCAGCACACCGAGATCAGGTAATTATAATAAAAGTCGTTCCAATTGCAACGATTCTGTCAGTGCGAATCGATTAAGACGCCAAACATCGACAAGTAGCGACACTCGTTTCCTGAAACCGACTTCAATCCTGAAGGCACCCTGTGACTGGCCTTTCCGCACATCCCCGTTTCGAGGACAATTGAAACCGGAAGACGCAGCGTAAGAGCGCCACCCAGCAGCCAGGGGGAAAACGAACCAGAGATTCGATTTGCAGATCACAATCGCTACGAGACGACGCGGCTCAGGGAGTAGGATTCAGTTGTGAATAGGAAGGTAGGGCACAGAGTGAGTTACTGTGAATAGTTCAGTGATAGGGTTGTTCTCATTAGAGTCGACAGCAAACCAACAACAATAGATCACTCGTACATGCCGACATCGCAGTCAGAAAATGAAGAGATGGAGAAATTGTATGAGGATACTGAACGGGTCATTTAGTATGTAAAAGGTGATGAAAATGTAATAATCATTGGGGACAGGGGGACTGGGTGTTTGTGTTGTCCTCAGCATTTCATCATCATCACCATTCGTGACAGTGGCTAGGTTGGACTGTGTAAAAATTGGACTGTGTAAAAACTGGGACTTTGTACGGGCGCTGATGACCACGCAGTTGAGCTCTCCACAAACCAAACATCATTAAAAAACTGGGGACTGGGATGTGGTTATAGGGAAACGAGTAGAAGAATGAGTTACTAGAAAATATGGGCTTGGTAGTAGGAATGAGAGAAGAGAAAGACTAATTGAGCCATGCACCCAATTTGCGATATCAATAGCGAATACTCTTTTCAAGAGTCGCGTGAGGAGTAGGTATACTTGCAAAAGGCCGGGAGATACAGGCAGATTTCGGTTCGATTACATTTTGGTCAGGCCGAGATACGAAATCAGATATTGGAATGTAAGGAGAAACCAGGAGCAGATATAGACTCAGATAACAATTCAGTAACGATGAAGGGTAGGCTGAAGTTTAAGGGAGAACTCTGGAAGAATCAATATGCAAAGAAGTGTGATACGGAAGAACTAATGGAAGCAGAGATACATGTGAAGTTCTGTGAGGCTGAACATACTGCGATAATGAGTAACAAGCAGGTCATTTGAAGGACAATCGGAGAAGCTGGAAAGGTCCAAGATAGGTAACTGCAAAGAAACAATGGATAACAGAAGAAATGCTTCAGTTCATCGACGCAAGAAGGACGAACAAAAATGATCCATAAAATTCAGGGATACGGAAATAAAACTCATTTAGGAAAGAAATGTATGGGAAGTTCAGGGAAGCTATCTGGATGAAAAATGTAAAGAAATCGAAAAAGAAATCTTTGTCAAAAGGACTGATGCCACATAGAAAAGTTAAAAAAACCTTCGACTAAAGTAAAAGAAAAGACGGTTACATTAAGAGCGCAATGGGGATTTCAAAGTTAAATACAGAAAAGAAAGCGAATTGGTGGAAAAAATATAATGAGTGCCGCTATGAGGGGAAACGCACGTTCATTGGATATGTCGACCTGTAAAAGTGTTCGACGATGTCAAATGATACAAGATGTTCGAAATCCTCAGAGAATGAGGGGTAAGCCGTAGGGAGAGACATGTACTGTGGTGTGCGTACTGTAAGACCTTCGGTACACACACCATCCGATTATTTGACTTGTCGCTCTAACGAAGTAGGCAAGTGTCAGGCAACATGTCTCGTGGTCTCATCTTGGCGTGTTTATCATCTGCCGTTAGATCAGACGATAGAAATCCTACTTGCACGCTTAGAGCAGCAGATTGACGGTGACCAACTTCAAACAGAACTTGATTAATTTTCACACAGATTTATTAAAATAATAAAAAGCATAAACCTTACTTAACTTGATTCTGGATGCTATTTACAATTGACAATCTGAAGTTCCTTTGGTCTTGGTACATTAATCTTATTCTCACATATCTCTGATACTTGACAAACTGTCTATTCATTTATCTTCATGGCTATGTACAGGAATACGATAATATTATTAGGCGCAGACTGAAACTTGACTACAGACTAATGCAGACTGACTAATCGGAGGTCTGTACCCTCGTTATAATACCTCGCGCGTTCATGTATCACTGCGCTAGTGTGATCTGCGAGGAGAAAAGGTTCTACGTTAGCAGCAATCTCATTGGCTGTGTTACATATTAATACACGGATCGGCGGAAGCAGAATTTGGTCCGTCTCTAAGACAGCGCCATCTCGTAGTGCGGAGACGGACGAGCGCAGCGCCTGCGCTGTTGTGCTTAGCGGGGCGCGCTCTAGTGGGAAAGTTGTGTACGCGCTGACTACGCGGAACTATGTACACAACATGTACTATACAATATGTACAAGAACCAAGAGGAAACAATTAGAGTGGAAAACCAAGATCGAGGTTCTCGAATCGAAACTGCTGTAAGACAGGGACGAAGTCTTTCGCCCCTACTGCACAGCCTGTACATGGAAGAAGCATTTACATAAAAAAGGGAAGGTTCAAGAGTGGGATTAAAATTCAAGGTGAAAGAATATCAAGGACAATATTCTCTGATGACGTAGCTATCCTCTGTGAAAGTGAAGAAGAATTACAATATGTGTTGAACGGAATAGTGTAACGAGTACAAAATGTGGACTGAGAGTAAACCGAAAAAAGATGGAAGTAATGAAAGCATCAGAACAGACAAGAGTGAGGAACTTAACATCAGAATTGGATCTCACAGAGTCGATGAAATTACAGATTCTGCAACCAAGGCAGTAAAATAATCCACAATAGATAGGGCAAGCGGCACATAAGGAGACTGGTACTAGCAAAAAGGGCGTTTCTGATCAAGAGAATCAACTAGTGTGAAACATAGGTCTTAATTTGAAGAAGAAATTTCTGAGAATGTACGTTTGAAGCACAGTATTGTAAGGTAGTGAACATGGACTCTGTAAAAACAGGACCAGGAGGGAATAGAAGCAATTTAGATGTGGTGCTACAAAACAACTGACAGCGTAAGGAATGGAGGTTCTCCACTGAATCGGCGAGATAGGAAAAATATGGAAAACACCGACAAGAAGAAGGGACGGTATTTTCAGGGAATAATCCAAGGCACTAGAGGAACTCTGGAGGGTAAAATTCTAGAGGAAGACGAGACATTGGAATACATCCAACAAATAATTGAGGATGTAGGTTGGAAGTGCTACACTGAGATGAAAAGGTAGTCACAGGAGAGGAATTTGTGATAGACCTCATCAAAATAGTCAGAATACTGTTGATTCCAAAAAAATTAAATTTGAAGACACCTTTTGTGGGGGTATTCGTGTGGAGTGAAGTTTTGTGCGTGAGTGTAATGTGTACCATAAATAGATCAGAGAAGTATAGAATGTGAGGATAAGGTGAGTAAATCGAATAACAAATGAGGGAATATTGAATAGACCCGGGAAGAATGTGAATTTATGGCACAGCTTGACTAAAAGAAGGTGTCGGTTGAAGACACACTTCCTGAGGCGTCAGGAAATTGTCTGTTTGGTATTAGTGGGGAGTGAGGGAGAGTTAAAAATGTAGAGAGAGTTCACGTTATGACTACAGCAAGCAGGCTAAGTTTGATGCAGGATGCAGTGGTTAAGCTGAAATGAAGAGGCCGTAAGGGATAGACTAGCGTGGAAAGCTATAGCAAAGCAATATTCAAACTGAAGACCACAATAACCACAAACACTTCTTACCTTCCGTCGGCATTTACCTCACGTTAACATCAACAGTAAGCAATGCAGCATCGTTTAGTCGAAATTATCCATACATCTCCTCGCAATACGCTTTCGTGCTGGAATCTCGTAACCTCGTCTGTCACACGCGAGCGACCTGAGCTCGAAAAACCAGCATTGTCGACACGAAAATGCCAACGAGGATCCTTATTCCAAGGTTCTTGGTCCTGTGCCCTTACAACAAGCATCCTTGTAGCAGGAAGAATTCTATCGTTGTGTTCAAATACTTCTGAGAAACTGTGTTGCTCCTTTCACAGACTAGTACTCTCAACAGAGCAGGAGATTGTGATTGACTGTGTAGAAGAAGTTTCGTCACAAATTTCCGTCAACTGGCAAGTGAAATACAATCACTGCAATAACATTACATAAACCCTCAATCTGTGAAATTTTATTCCGTTTCCTTCGCCATATTTTCAAGCTTCACCTTTTCCGTCAGATAGTGTATCTCTGTGTGTGATATGATGTGACAGGTAACTTAAGAACGAACGAGTCATTGACATTTCAGTTTCAAATGGTTCAAATGGCTCTGAGCACTATGGGACTTAACATCTATGGTCATCAGTCCCCTAGAACTTAGAACTACTTAAACCTAACCAACCTAAGGACATCACACACATCCATGCCCGAGGCAGGATTCGAACCTGCGACCGTAGAGGTCACGCGGTTCCAGACTGAAGCGCCTAGAATCGCACGGCCACACCGACTGGCATTTCAGTTTCAAATGGCGTTCATGCATCAACGGCTTCGTACAATCATGTAAGAAAAAATCTTGGAAATGAGAACCGAGTTTGCACTTGCTATGGTACAGGTCGTTCCTTTCCAATCCAGCTAAGAAGGTATGTGTTGTGCAAAGACTCAAAGGAAATGCGGAGTGGGATACTGCACTACGAGTTGAAGTGACATCTTCTAGCGAACAACAGGAGGTACAGCCTCCAACAACACAAATAACACGAGGAAACACATGCAATTCAATATGTTTGACCGAAATAAGATCCTGTTACTTTATCTACTACATTTGCTGCCCCAGTTTGACAGAGCACCGATGATGGAGAATTCAGACGACCGTGAAGTAGGTATTTTCGCCTTATTTCTCCACACCGTATTCTCCAAGAATGCTTGCGTTTGTTTACTTCCGCGTAGTGGCTTGTCCCTGAGTACGACTTCATCGACCATCATGGTGTTTCCTTACCAAATGGTTCAAATGTCTCTGAGCACTATGGGACGTAACATCGGTGGTCATCAGTTCCCTGGAACTTAGAACTACTTAAACCTAACTAACCTAAGGACATCACACACAACCATGTCCGAGGAAGGATTTGAACCTGCAACCGTAGTGGTCGAGCGGCTCCAAACTGAAGCGCCTAGAACTGCTCGGCCACAGCGGCCGATATTTCCTTACCGCCAAGCCACAATTAAATTAAAGTTCCCTTTGGATCACGAACGACCGAGGGCGTAGAGAGTAGAACGTTGTATACGGATGAAATGCGTCTCCCGCCACAAGAGGTTCTCGGAATCCATTTTTCGATCCTATTGTGTACATAAAGCTGGCGAATGACGAGCTGTGGGCCGACGTTGTGCGCCGCCACTCTATCGCTCTCCAGTTCCGATACTCTGACGGACATATAGGGACTGTCGTGCTGGATCACGCTGGTTTTGGCCTCCGGACGTTGCGGGTGGTCGAATTCCCGTTTGAAGTACCTTCGGACGTTGCGGTGGTCGCCTTTAAACCTTACGGCAACGTCGTAAGTCTCTCTGGAACGTGAAAGACGTTCGAAACGTACTGTGTCCTCAGTGGTGTCCATCAGATCAAAATGGAACTACGGAAACACGTACCTTTCTATGTGGTATTGCCAGCTGCAGAGCTGTCTTCAGGTATGATGGCCACCCGCGCACATGTTCAGGTTGTGGCCAGGGAGGATATGTACGTTCTGAATGTCTCCGACATAGACTGGTTCGGACGCCGATTGGAGATGTCGCTCTTCCTGTGGCGCCCACTCTGTTACATCTATCTCACGCGTCTGCGGTGGTGCTGTCTGCTACGCCCCCTCTGAATCAGTCGGTAACTGGTGTCGACTCCTCTCGACGACGAGATGGGCGTTTTGCCGGTCTGTCCTACACCCCTGTCGGAGGAAATAGTTGGAGGAGGTATACTTGGAAAAGGTCGGGTGATACCAGAAGATTTCAGTGGGATTATATAATGGTCGAACAAGAGACTCCGAAAACAGATACTGGATTGTAAGGCTTACACAGGAGCAGATATAGACTCAGATCACAGTGCAGTAGTGCTGAAGAGTGGACTGAAGTTTAAGGGATTAGTCAGGAAGAATCAATACGTGAAGAATTAGGATACGTAAGTACTAAGCAATGTTGAGATACGCTTGAAGTTCTCTGAGGCTATAGATACAGCAATAAGGAGCAGCTCAGTAGACAGTACAGTTGAAGAGGAATGGAGATCTCTAAATAGGGAAATCACAGAACTTGGAAAGAAAAAGGTAGGTACAAAGAAGGTAATTCTAAGAAACCGTGTGTAACATGAAAATATTTTTGTTGATCGACGAAAGAAGGAAGCACAAAAAAGCTCAGGGAAATTCAGGAATGCAGAAATACAAATCTCTGAGGAATGAAATAAATAGGACATGCGGGGAATCTAAGATGAAATGGCTACTTGAAAAATGTGAAGTAATCGAAATAGGAATGATTTTCGAAAGGACTGACTCAGCATACAGGAAACTGAAAACAGCCTTCGGTGAAACTGAAAGCAAGGGTAGTAACATTAAGTGTGCAGTGTGCAGTGGCAATTCCGCTGTTAAATGCAGAGGAGAGAGAAGTCAGACGTGACTGAAAAAAAAAAACAGGAGTCGATTTAGAAGAGATGGGGGAACCAGTATTAGAATCAGAATTTGAAAGAGCTTTGGAGGACTTAGAGTCAAATAAGGCAGAAGGGATAGATAACATTCCACCAGAATTTCTAACATTATTGGGTAAAATGGCAACAAACTGACTATTCGAGTTGGTGTGTAGTATGTATGAGTCTTGCAACATACCATTTAACTTCCGAAGAAAATCATCCAAGACTGCAAGAGCTGATCAGTGCGAAAATTAACGCGGAATCAGCTTAAGTGCTCATGTATACAAGTTACTGACGAGAACAATTTACAGAAGAATGGAAAAGAAAATTGAGGATGTGTTAAATGATAGCTTTGGTTTTATGTTAAGGTGAAGTAAACAGAGAGGCAATTTTGACGTTGCCGTCGACAGTGGAAGCAACACAAAAGAAAAACCAAGACACGTTCAGAGGATTTATCTGGAAAAAAGAACGTTTGACAGTGCAAAATGGTGCAAGATGTTCGAAATTCCTAGAAAAATAGAGGTAAGCTGTAACGAGAGACGGGTAATATACAATATGTACAAGAGCCAAGAGGGAATAACAAGAGTGGACGACCAAGAACGAAGTGCTCGAATTAAAAAGGATGTAAGACAGGCGTGTATTCTTTCGCTCCTACTGTACAATCTGAACATCGAAGAAGCAATGAGGGAATTAAAAGAAAGGTTCAGGAGTGTAATTATATTCGAGGTGAAGGGATATCAATATACGATTCGCTTATGATATTGGTATGCTGAGTGAAAGTGTAGAAGAATTACATGATCTGCTGAATGGAATGAACCGTCTAATAGTACAGAATATGGACTGCGAGTACATCGAAGAATGACGAAGCTAATGAGAAGTAGTGGAAACGAGAACATCGAGAAACTTGACATCAGGATTGATGGTCACGAAGTAGATGAAGTTAAGAAATTCTACTACCTAGGCAGCAAAATAACCAAGAACGGACACAGGAAGGATGACATTAAAAGCAGACTAGTAGTCGCAAAAAGGGCATTCTTGGCCAAGAGCAATCTACTAGTATCAAACATAGGCCCTAATTTGAAGATGAAATTTCTCAGGACGTATGTTTGGAGTACGGCAATGTTATGGCAGTGAAACATAACTGTGGGAAAACCAGAACAGAATAGAATAGAAGAATTTGTGATGTGGAGCTACAGACAAATTTTGTAAATTGGGTGGACTGATAAGGTGAGGAATGAGGTTCTGCGCAGAATCGGAGATGAAAGGAATAAAATACTGACAAGGAGATGGGACAGGGCGATAGCACGTCTGTTAAAACATGAGGAAATGATTTCCATAGTACTAGGGCGAGCTGTAGAGTGCAAAACGGTAGATGAAGACCGAGTTTGGAATATATCAAGCAAATAATCGCGGACGTCGGTCGCAAGTGCTACTGTGAGGTGAAAAAATTGGCACAGGTTAGGAATTCGTGGCGGGCAGCATCAAACCAGTTAGAAGACTGATGAATCAAAAAAAGAAGTCTTATAGTAATGAGCCTGGAGTTTTAGTGGCCACACAACTGATCGATGTTTGTACTGATGTTGCGTTAGATCAATTTTTGTAAAATAGAACAAAATAGAGGATATTAGTTTAAATGAGAAATTAGTAGAACAATTGAACTTTTTATAAGAAACTAAAGGTTCTAAAACGATTTTCCAGTGATTCTTGATCCGAGATAACGTACTCGTATGTTCAAAGCCCTGGATCTGTCTAAGGAGGCTGTAAGGGTGGATGAAACTGAACTTTAATTATATAATTTTATTTTTCAACGTGCAAATATATTTTAATAGACGTAATAGAGAGTTTTGATTATTTTTCCTTTTGATAGAAGACTGTTGTGAATAACTAAGCGAGGAAAGCCTATGCTTAGGTATGCTCTGTGGTTCTCTCATGAAAATGACGTTACGTTCCAACAGTTAGAGTAATGGTTCAGAAACCAAGATGGTCGCATTACAGTCAGCTGAGTTCTCGTACCTATGTGGACCTTACAAGTAAGACAAAGCTAAAGTTGAAACACTGGGCAGCCAGCGGCGCATCTTGTAGCCATTCGAGGCAGCTCGTGTACGTACACCAGTAACTCCGAATGCAAATCGTGGTAATTCCGTAGCTGTTGGCAAATCTCGGTCTTCGTGTCTGGCGCGGAAGACGAGGCGGAGGATGGGGCTTAAGAGGCGTGGTGTGGAACAGGAAGTGTGACGGAGAGGGAGAGGGGGGGGGGCAGGGAAACGAAGGAAATGAACAGAAAAAGGAGTGAGGGTGCGTGTACGGAAGGATGAAGCAAGAGGGAGGGACGTCGGAGAGGATGAACAAAAAATATTTTTCCCGCTCCACGAAATAAAAGTGCTTTCATAGTTCTCGCTCTGCAATTTTGTTCCTCAATTTCGTTTTATGCTCTCTTGAAAAGTGCCCAGCCGCCTCCGTCGCCGACGCTGCACAACGCCGGTTTCTCCTTCCCCGCTCCACCGCACCCCCCCTCGCCACTGCGCCCCTCTCCTAGAGCTGCAGGTTGCGCTTCGTCGACCAGAGGACGAGCCGGCGAAAGCAGAAGTTTATACCTCCCCGAGGCTTGTCCCAGGAAATTGGGCGCAGGCGGCGGGGCAGACCGCCGCCTGCAGCGCTGTGTATTCGCCGCGCATCGCAGCTCGCGCTATTGCTGCAGATTACAATATAGATTCCGCCCCCTTGCCGGCTCGTCAGGTGGCCGGGCCCTTAATTAAAAGGTTGTCGTGGGAGGCGAGTCGAGGCGAGGCGAGGCGAAGCGAGGCGAGGGCGGCTTCGACCGGAGGTCGCAGTGGAGAGGAACAAACGGGAGGTGGCGCACGGCTGGAGAGCTTGACACCGGCTTAGCTGGTCTCCTTCATGCAGCGTAGCGATTTTCCCCGTCCCTAGATTCCCGTCCGTCCACAGGACAAGACTTTTAGTTGTTATATGAGGTGATTCCGAGGAATTTAAACTGCGAACCGAGACGCTGAAGATACAAGGTGGTTCATAAGTACCCCTGGGTTTTCAGAAGACTACTGTGTGAAAACTTTATTTACGAGGGTCATTCAATAATTAAAGAGACAAATTGGTCTGGGGAAAAACTGTTAGTAGAGCAAGTTTGGTACTTCTATGTCTTTAAGTTGGTATCACTGGGAAGAGCCATGATCAGCTGATGTATCAACATTGTTTTGTTTATAACCTCAAAAATGCATTTCAAGATGGCGAGTACACTTAAAACGTCCATTAGTTGAACAATGTTCTGTTATTAGTGTTTTACTTGTTGAATGTGAGAAATGAGTGAATATACTGGGTGAGTCACCTAACGTTACCGCTGGATATATTTCGTAAACCACATCAAATACTGACGAACCGATTCCACAGACCGAACGTGAGGAGAGGGGCTAGTGTAATTGTTTAATACAAACCATACAAAAATGCACGGAAGTATGTTTTTTAACACAAACCAAAGTTTTTTTTTAAATGGAACCCCGTTAGTCTTGTTAGCACATCTGAACATATAAAAAAAATACGTAATCAGTGCCGTTTGTTGGATTGTAAAATGTTAATTACATCCGGAGATATTGTAACCTAAAGTTGACGCTTGAGTACCACTCCTCCGCTGTTCGATCGTGTGTATCGGAGAGCACCGAATTACGTAGGGATCCAAAGGGAACGGTGGTGGACCTTAGGTACGGAAGAGACTGGAACAGCACATTACGTCCACATGCTAACACTTTTTTATTGGTCTTTTTCACTGACGCACATGTACATTACCATGAGGGGTGAGGTACACGTACACACGTAGTTTCCGTTTTCAATTACGGAGTGGAATAGAGTGTGTCCCGACATGTCAGGCCAATAGATGTTCAATGTGGTGGCCATCATTTGCTGCACACAATTGCAATCTCTGGCGTAATGAATGTCGTACACGCGGCAGTACATCTGGTGTAATGTCGCCGCAGGCTGCCACAATACGTTGTTTCATATCCTCTGGGGTTGTAGGCACATCACGGTACAAATTCTCCTTTAACGTACCCCACAGAGAGAATTCCAGAGGTGTAAGATCAGGAGAACGGGCTGACCAATTTATGCGTCCTCCACGTCCTATGCAACGCCCGTCGAACATCCTGTCAAGGGTCAGCCCAGTGTTAATTGCAGAATGTGCAGGTGCGCCATCATGCTGATACCACATACGTCGACGCGTTTCCAGTGGGACATTTTCGAGCAACGTTGGCAGATTATTCTGTAGAAACCCGATGTATGTTGCAGTGCTCTCCGATACACACGATCGAACAGCGGAGGAGTGGTACTCAAGCGTCAACTTTAGGTTACAATATCTCCGGGTGTAATTAACATTTTACAATGCAACAAACGGCACTGATTACGTATTTGTTTATATGTTCAGATGTGCTAACAAAACTAACGTCGTTCCATTTAAAAAAACGTAGGTTTGTGTTAAAAACATACTTCCGTGCATTTTTGTATGGTCTGTATTAAACAATTACATTAGCCCCTCTCCTCACGTGGGGTCTGTGCAATCGGTTCGTCAGTATTTGATGTGGTTTACGAAATATATCCAGCGGTAACGTTAGGTGAGTCACCCTGTATACTGTAGAACTTCAAAAGTTTATGGCGAAGGTTGTATGAAGCATGCATTTTTTTACAAGTTGGTAGAGTTCAAAAATGGTTGCGAGTCAGTGGCTGACGAACACTGTCCTGGGTGGTCAGTTACACTTTCAACTCCATCTCTTGAAAGCCGAATTGATGACATTATTCGAGCCCACCGTCGTGTGACTGTGGAAGCGATAGTTGATAAGTTTCAAGTTAGTACTGGTACGATTCATAACATTATCTGTAACAAGTTGAAGTACCGCAAAACATGTGCAAGATGGGTCCGAAAGGAAATGACGTGACTACACAAGAAAGCAAGTTTGAGAGTTAATAATTTTTTCATAATGCGGGGCCACAGTCATAATACATATCTTTAAAGTCAGTACTGCCATTAGACTGGTTTTTTTTATTTGCAGTGTTATATTTACACGATCATGATTTCGGCTTCAAAGTGCCATTATCAAGTGCTTTAATTGTTATCCAGTGCCTAAGATGGCATACTGTCATATTTAAATTACACTATTACACCCATATTCTAAGCGTCGACCCTTAGACAATGTGTATAATAGTGTAATTTAAATATGACAGTATGCCATCTTAGGCACTGTATAACAATTAAAACACGTGATAATGGCACTTTCAAGACGAAATCATGAGCGTGCAAATGTTGTTGTTGTTGTGGACTTCAGTCCTGAGACTGGTTTGATGCAGATCTCCACGCTACTCAATCCTGTGCAAGCTTCTTCATTTCAAGGTACCTACTGCAACCTACATCCTTCTGAATCAGCTTAGTGTATTCATCTCTTGGTCTCCCTCTGCGATTTCTACCCTCCACGCTGCCCTCCAATACTAAACTGGTGATCCCTTGATGCCTCAGAACATGTCCTACCAACCGATCCCTTCTTCTGGTCAAGTTGTGCCACAAACTTCTCTTCTCCCCAGTCCTATTCAATACTTCCTCATTAGTTATGTGATCTACCCATCTAATCTTGAGCATTCTTCTGTAGCACCACATTTCGAAAGCTTCTATTCTCTTCTTGTCCAAACTATTTATCGTCCATGTTTCACTTCCATACATGGCAACACTCCATACAAATACTTTCAGAAATGACTTCCTGACACTTAAATCTATACTCGATGTTAACAAATTTCTCTTCTTCAGAAACGCTTTCCTTGCCATTGACAGTCTACATTTTATATCCTCTCTACTTCGACCATCATCAGTTATTTTGCTACCCAAATAGCAAAACTCCTTTACTACTTTAAGTGTCTCATTTCCTAATCTAATTCCCTCAGCATCACCCGACTTAATTCGACTACATTCCATTATCCTCGTTTTGCTTTTGTTGATGTTCATCTTACATCCTCCTTTCCAGACGCTATCCGTTCCGTTCAACTGCTCTTCCAAGTCCTTTGCTGTCTCTGACAGAATTACAATGTCATCAGCGAACCTCAAAGTTTTTATTTCTTCTCCAAGGATTTTAATACCTACTCCGAATTTTTCTTTTGTTTCCTTTACTGCTTGCTCAATATACAGATTGAATAACATCGGGGAGAGGCTACAACCCTGTCTCACTCCCTTCCCAACCACTGCTTCCCTTTCATACCCCTCGACTCTTATAACTGCCATCTGGTTTCTGTACAAATTGTAAATAGCCTTTCGCTCCCTGTATTTTACCCCTGCCACCTTTAGAATTTGAAAGAGAGTATTCCAGTCACCATTGTCAAAAGATTTCTCTAAGTCTACAAATGCTAGAAACGTAGGTTTGCCTTTCCTTAATCTTTCTTCTAAGATAAGTCGTAAGGTCAGTATTGCCTCACGTGTTCCAACATTTCTACGGAATTCAAACTGATCTTCCCCGAGGTCGGCTTCTATCGATTTTTTCTTGCGTCTGTAAACAATTCGCGTCAGTATTTTGCAGCTGTGACTTATTAAACTGATAGTTCGGTAATTTTCACATCTGTCAACGACTGCTTTCTTTGGGATTGGGATTATGATCATCTTCTGGAAGTCTGAGGGTATTTCGCCTGTCTCATACATCTTGCTCACCAGATGGTAGAGTTTTGGCTCTCCCAAGGTTGTCAGTAGTTCTAATGGAATGCTGTCTACTCCGGGGGCCTTGTTTCGACTCGGGTCGTTCAGTGTTCTGTCAAACTCTTCACTCAATATCATATCCCCCATTTCATCTTCATCTACATCCTCTTCCATTTCCATAATATTGTCCTCAAGTACATCGCCCTTGTATAGGCCCTCTATATACTCCTTCCACCTTTCTGCTTTCCCTTCTTTGCTTAGAACTGGGTTTCCATCTGAGCTCTTAATATTCATACAAGTGTTTCTCTTATCTCCAAAGGTCTCTTTAATTTTCCTATAGGCAGTATCTATCTTACCCCTAGTGAGATAAGCCTCTACATCCTTACATTTGTCCTCTAGCCATCCCTGCTTAGCCATTTTGCAATTCCTGTCGATCTAATTTTTGAGACGTTTGTATTCCTTTTCGCCTGCTTCATTTACTGCAGTTTTGCATTTTCTCCTTTCATCAATTAAATTCAGTACCTCTTCTGTTACCCAAGGATTTCTACTAGCCCTAGTCTTTTTACCTACTTGATCCTCTGCTGCCTTCACTACTTCATCCCTCAAAGCTACCCATTCTTCTTCTACTGTATTTCTTTCCCCCATTTCTGTCAATTGTTCTCTTATGCTCTTCCTGAAACTCTGTACAACCTCTGGTTCTTTCAGTTTATCCAGGTCCCATCTTCTTAAGTTCCCACCTTTTTGCAGTTTCTTCAGTTTTAATCTACAGGTCGTAACCAATAGATGTTGGTCAGAGTCCACATCTGCCTCTGGAAATATCTTACAATTTAAAACCTGGTTCCTAAATCTCGGTCTTACCATTATATAATCTATCTGATACCTTTTAGTATCTCAAGGGTTCTTCCATGTATACAACCTTCTTTCATGATTCTTGAACCAAATGTTAGCTATGGTTAAGTTATGCACTGTGCAAAATTCTACCAGGCGGCTTCCTCTTTCATTTCTTAGCCCCAATCCATATTCACCTACTACGTTTCCTTCTCTCCCTTTTTCTACTACCGAATTACAGTCACTCGTGACTATTAAATTTTCGTCACCCTTCACTATCTGAATAATTTCTCTTATTTCATCATACATTTCTTCAATTTCTTCGTCATCTGCAGAGCTAGTTGGCATATAAACTTGTACTACTGTAGTAGGTGTGGGCTTCGTATCTATCTGGGCCACAATAATGCGTTCACTATGCTGTTTGTAGTAGCTTACCAGCATTCCTATTTTCCTTTTCATTATGAAACCTACTCCTGCATTACCCTATTTGATTTTGTGTTTATAACCCTGTAGTCACCTGACCAGAAGTCTTGTTCCTCCTGCCACTGAACTTCACTAATTCCCACTATATCTAACATTAACCTATCCATTTCCTTTTTTAAATTTTCTAAACTACCTGCCGTATTAAGGGATCTGACATTCCACGCTCCGATCCATAGAACGCCTGTTTTCTTTCTCCTGATCACGACATCCTCTTGAGTAGTCCCCGCACGGAGATCCGAATGGGGGACTATTTTACCTCCAGAATACTTTACTCAAGAGGACGCCATCATCATTTAATCATACAGTAAAGCTGCATGCCCTCGGGAAAAATTACGGCCGTAGTTTCCCCTTGCTTTCAGCCGTTCGCAGTACCAGCACAGCAAGGCCGTCTTGGTTATTGTTACAAGGTGGTGGTGGTGGTTAGGGTTTAACGTCCCGTCGACAACGAGGTCATTAGAGACGGAGCGCAAGCTCGGGTTAGGAAAGGATTGGGAAGGAAATCGGCCGTGCCCTTTCAAAGGAACCATCCCGGCATTTGCCTGAAACGATTTAGGGAAATCACGGAAAACCTAAATCAGGATGGCCGGAGACGGGATTGAACCGTCGTCCTCCCGAATGCGAGTCCAGTGTGCTAACCACTGCGCCACCTCGCTCGGTATATTGTTACAAGGCCAGATCAGTCAATCATCCAGACTGTTGCCCTTGCAACTACTGAAAAGGCTGCTGCCCCTCTTTAGGAACCACACGTTTGTCTGGCCTCTCAACAGATACCCCTCCGTTGTGGTTGAACCTACGGTACGGCTATCTGTATCGCTGAAGCACGCAAGCCTCCCCACCAACGGCAAGGTTCAAATGGCTCTGAGCACTATGGGACTCAACTGCTATGGTCATCAGTCCCCTAGAACTTAGAACTACTTAAACCTAACTATCCTAAGGACATCACACACATCCATGCCCGAGGCAGGATTCGAACCTGCGACCGCAGCAGTCGCACGGTTCCGGACTGCGCGCCTAGAACCGCGAGACCACCGCGGCCGGCAACGGCAAGGTCCATGGTTCATGGGGGGTGGGTGGGGCGGGGGGGTGGGGGGGGGCGTGCAAATGTAACACTGCAAATAAAAAAAGTCTAATGGCGGTACTGACTTTACAGAAGTTTCAGAGTGTGCACAGAGCTAAAGGGAAGCTATGAAAGAGAAGGTGAGCACATCCTCAACTAAATTTTAACTTGTGATGAAACTTGGGTTCACTATTACGAGCCAGAATCAAAAAGACAAAGCCTGGAGTGGAAGCACACCAACTCATCTGCCAAGAAAATATTCAAAACCCAAGCAACAGCAGGAAAAATCATGTTGACGGTATTTTGGGATGCTGAAGGTCCAGTTTTTTTTGTGATTATCTCGAAGAGCAGCGTACAATGAACAGCCAATACTACTCAGATTTGCTATAAAACAACGTGAAGCAAGCTATGAGAGAGAGAGAGCGAGACGTCGTGGACCTTAGAGGAGAGGTGTGATTCTCCGGCAAAACAAGGCACGTCCTCATATTGCTGAAATAACCCGTGAATCCATCGAAAAAATGGGCTGGGAAGTACTGTCTCATCCCCCTTACAGTCCTGATTTAGTACCTTGTGATTTCCATTTGTTTGGTGCACTGAAGGAGGCATTACATGGGGAGAGGTTCCAGGACAACGAGGACGTGAAAAAGTTTGTCGGAAATTGGTTCATACATCAAGACAAAGATTCTTTGCAGGCGGAATAAAGAAGTTTGTGGACTGTTAAAACAAGCTCATAAATGTTCAAGGGGATTATTTTGAAAAGTAGAAAACGTATTGTTTTGTAAAAATAAACCTTTTTTCTCCAGAACAATTTATCTCTTTAATTATAGAATTACCCTTGTATTTATTTGCTACTTTGCTTTTAGTCTGTTATCTATATAAAAGCACAGACCGAATGTTGCACATGAACTGGCATGAATATGCCACACAATATTTAACATAGATTCAAATGTATTAGTAATAACAACGCATTACGCTGCTTAGAATATCTGCATAAAAAGAAAAATATTAATACTAAAAAGCTTTAAAAAGTCTGCAGACTACCACTTTGCCGTCTGGCGCATAGCCATCTGTTCGTCCGGAATCCAGAAACACACGCTACAGGTCCGTTACACTATGCAGCGTAGGTGATCACAAATTTTGGAATTTATAATTCTTGACTTTACTACCGTACAACGCTACGCTACGCAGCACTATACTACACTACAAACTTGGATTCAGAACCAAGCTGAATTTCTCATTTGTCTGGATGGCTACCCGCCGGCGCGTTGAGGTGCTGCTGTACCAGCCAAGGTATACAGACTGGGAGGTCTCAGGAAATCCTTCCTGGTACTCCCCGAAGCTCATCTGCCCGCTGCTTGCAGAAATTTGTTGTATGTTTATGGTCTGCCGTTGTGCGTCTCGTTTGCATATGTATTGCCTCTTATTGTTTGTCTCTCAGCCATGTAGGCTTGCAGTTCATAAGCTGATATTTTAACTGACAGCGAGCTTAGCTTAAGCCACTGTTCCTCATTCCTTAATACATTATAGACTGTTGCACTTCCAAAGGCGTTTCCATCCTGGTGTGTAACATCTTGTCTAATGGCACATTCTCCAGTCGATATGATCCGGAGTGCCGATTGATCCTCTGTGGTGCGCTGTCGTATTTTAAGTAAGTACCTGGGACATGGACTGTGTCACGACAGGTAGTGCATAGCTCCCTTGGTTGGAAGCAAGTATATCATTCTTGAATGAGATTCTCACTCTGCAGCGGAGTGTGCGCTGATATGAAACTTCCTGGCAGATTAAAACTGTGTGCCCGACCGAGACTCGAACTCGGGACCTTTGCCTTTCGCGGGCAAGTGCTCTGAGCTACCGAAGCACGACTCACGCCCGGTCTCACAGCTTTACTTCTGCCAGTATCTCGTCTCCTACCTTCCAAACTTTACAAACTTTACAGAAGGCAAAGGTCCCGAGTTCGAGTCTCGGTAGGGCACACAGTTTTAATCTGCCAGGAAGTTTCATATCAGCGCACACTCCGCTGTAGAGTGAAAATCTCATTCTGGAAACATCCCCCAGGCTGTGGCTAAGCCATGTCTCCGCAATATCCTTTCTTTCAGGAGTGCTAGTTCTACAAGGTTCGCGGGAGAGCTTCTGTAAAGTTTGGAAGGTAGAAGACGAGATACTGGTAGAAGTAAAGCTGTGGGACCGGGCGTGAGTCGTGCTTCGGTAACTCAGATGGTAGAGCACTTGCCCGCGAAATGCAAAGGTCCCGTGTTCGAGTCTCGGTCGGGCACACAGATTTAATATGTCAGGAAGTTTTATATCAGTCTTGTTCTTTCATTTATGTTAGAAAGGAATTGGTAGGTTCTCCTCCGGCTTTCTGCCTTGTCCCAGATCTCTTCCCATTCTTATCAATTCGTACCTTTATTTCCTAATTCGTTATGGCTCTTGCGACCAGTATCTCCTTTTCCTTATTATATCCACGCTTTTTGAGCCAATACTATGTACCTCTCTTTCTTGCTGCTAGGCCTAGAGGTAGTAAACCTAATATCACAAACACGACTAAATCGGTTTGTTGTAGATTCGCCTGTCAAGTGCAGGAGCACACTCCTCTTTGCTAGCATTAGAACCTCTGCTGTTCTTATTTTTCTGGCTCTAGGTCCCCAGGCGCTCTACCTGTAGCCCAAGTGAAAACTACAACAAAGATACAAGAAACGACACGTGTCACTGGACAGAGTACCTCCGCAAGATTTAAATTCTATTATATGCGTCCGAACACGTTGTGGTCGATAGCCTTTCTTGTAACCCTTCTAAATTAAATGGCAGTGGAGGCAGGAATACATAAACTTTGACGTGACCCCCAAAAAATAAATGACATGGAGGGTAGAGAGTGTAGGGTATTCTGGATATGAGGAGAGTCGTGAAGCGAAGCTCACTATTTTGCAAACCCTCGCCGCAAGTTTTGTAAAGGCCTTGTCGCTAATGCTGCCGAAGCCGAGTTGGTGAGTTTGTGAAACGGCTTGTGGTGCAGTACACCGGCAAGACAATTTATCCCTACCACAATTACATAGCGATGCCCCAGGGTCTGGTATCAGGATAGGAGAGCGAAGGTTCTTCAAAACTTCAACAAATTAGTAACAAAGTCACACAAATGACTTGCAAGGTTTACTTATCTTTGTGACTAGTTGAATGATTAAGTCTGCAACACTGTATGTAATATAAAACAAAAAGGTCCTCAATGGCTTAGTGCAAATAATCGTAGGTAAACTTCACTGCACGTAGTAGATGCAATTTACAACAACTGTCTGTTCACTTCTAACAGTTCACTATACCTGTTTAAGGGGAGACGAAGGCAGAAATAATGAAAAATTTACAAGTTATTTTTATTTGCTTATTTGATAGTAAATATGATTGAGATTATTATCCGAAATTTTTTTCCTTGAAATTCGAACTACAAATGGCATAAAAAAATTAAAATCCTAAGGAGTGTAATGCGCAAAGCACGCTTTTCAATGTACCAAATGGAGGAAAACATTTATTGCAAAATTTGGCATATGAACCTAGAAAACATAGCTTTAGAAGGCTGTGATTTTTTGTATACATAACAGCAGTGTTGTAAAGAAGGCTGTGGAGCCATTTTCTGGTTCAATCGGTGTGGTATAGAAGGCTGTGGAGTGTTGTAAACAAGTTTTGTGCTGTCCAGTGGAATTCGAGTGACACTTGATTTATTGTGCCATTCTTTGTGCAAGGTTGAAACTGTTGCTCCCTTTTTACAATGCATAGGCCTGGTAAAATAGTTACAAAATATAGTAAGTCCCATATTTCCAATATAAAGCGAAAAACTGACATTCAGGTTAGGGTCGGGCCTGCAGATGCAAACATTAGCTTGTCTTCAAGTGCATCTAAAATAAAACTTGGGACAGGGATTGTGTCAGAAGAAACAAATCATGACAGAAATACTGGTTTCAGAATCATGGATCTGGAAATGGTGGCAGAAGCACTCAGAGAAGCCTGCAAGTGCTCTGTTTGTGGAGGAAATGTGGATTTGGTTTATGATGGAAAGAGAGAAGATTTGGTTTGCACATTGCACATTTTGTGTCAAAACTGTGATGCTGACAGACCATTCAAGACATCAAAGGTCAGTAATAGAATATGTAGTGATCTACTTCTGACAATCGATCCCTACAAGTGTACAGTGCTTCATAAACATTCCGTGAAGTGTTAATTTACTTGCAGTGATTTAGTTATTCTTTGGCTTAGCTTTATTTAGTTATTCTGTGCTGTTCATGTCTACACAATTCATTCATGTGTGTAGTGTTAAGTTATTGCTAAATATATGTGGGAATAAAGGAATTGTTTTCTCCAACACCCACATTTGGTGACCCCGACGAACTACGTTAACATTCGCGTCGGCTTCGGCGTTTAACGAAGTTCCGCGACGTTCACGTTTGTAACTTCCGCGCCAGCCGCGTCGCGCCCGCTTCAGCACGATAATGACCGATTCGCCAGTCTCAATTCAACCTGAAGCCAGCAGTGCAATTAATAGGGTGACGATAAAACCTCCGCCATTCTGGTTACATAATCCTCTATTGTGGTTTGCCCAGTTAGAAAGCCAGTTTGTCCTCGCACAAATATCGGCGGACGAAACTAAGTACAGCTATGTGGTTGCAGCACTTACAGAAGATCTAGCAGCAGAAGTACAGGATATCCTAGCCGCACCACTGGATACCGATCGTTATGCATCCATTAAAAACGCTTTAATACCGCGTTTGTCACAATCAGAGGCAAAACGGCTAGAGAAGCTACTGCGCACTGAAGAACTCTGAGATCGGACTCCATCACAACTCTTACGACGTTTGCGCACACTGGCAAGTAACACTGTAACGGATAATGTGCTACGAAATATATCGTTGTCTCGGTTGCCGTCAGATACTCAAAAAATTCTCACGGTTTGTGCAGGCGATTTAAACGCACTGGCACAAACGGCCGACAGGTTAATTGAAATGTATCCCACTTCAAGTGTCTCAACATTAACGCCACAACAAGAAAATTCGCCCACAGTGACTTTAGTCTCCCTACAATCACAAGTGACGGAATTGACCGCACAGATAGCTGCATTGCAAACAATGCACAACCGCCAACGGCCACGCCACCGACGGTTACGAAGTCGCAATCGATCACCATCACTACAGAACTTATGCTGGTATCACAAGACATTTGGTAATGATGGACGAAAGTGTACACCACCTTGCAAGTGGAAACGTGAAGCAGACACCGTAGCAGCGATAACTTCCAGTGCAAACACTCGCCGACTTTTTGTGACAGACCGCGAAACAAAACTACAGTTTCTCGTCGATACAGGCGCAGAAGTGCCCGTATATCCAGCAAACCGCCTATCACGCCGGAGCTGCGACGACTGTTATCTATTCGCCGCCAATGACTCCAAAATTAGAACATACGTTCGAGTAACATTATTCCTTAACTTGAGGTACGCCGTGTGTTGGGATGGCAATTTACAGTGGCAGATATATCACAGCCTATTATCGGATCAGATTTTTTGTCCTTCTACGACTTACTGCCAAATCTGCGACGTCAACGACTAATAGATTTGACTACTAGTCTGCATACAACAGGAAAAGTCCGTTGTATCACACCACTAGAGGTACGCACAGTCACAGGCGACACACCATATATACGATTACTGAAAGGATACCCCGAGATCACACAGCAATCGCCTACTCTCCCACCAGTCAAGCATACAACTGCCCACCACATTTTGACCACGCCAGGACCGCCAAATCACGCTCGGCCTAGACGTTTAACGGCCGAAAAGCTAAAAGTGGAAAAGCAGGAATTTCGCAGCATGCTGTCACAAGGTGTCTGCAGAGTTTCCAGTAGCAGTTGGGCATCCCCAATTCACATCGTGCCTAAAAAGAAGAATGGATGGCGCCCCTGCGGTGACTATCGCGAACTGAACGCAAGGACCATTCCAGACCGGTACCCAGTTTCACATATAGAAGACTTTCCTGCAAATGTTCACGGTAAGACTATAATTTCTACCATTGACCTAGTTCATGCTTACTATCAGATCCATATAGCTGCAGAAGACATTCCTAAAACAGCGGTGCCGGCCGATGTGGCCGAGCGGTTCTAGGCGCTTCAGTCTGGAACCGCGCGACCGCTACGGTCGCGGGTTAGAATCCTGCCTCATGCATGGATGTGTGTGATGTCCTTAGGTTAGTTAGGTTTAAGTAGTTCTAAGTTCTAGGGGACTGATGACCTCAAATGTTAAGTCCCATAGCACTCAGAGCCATTAAAACAGCGGTGACAACACCATTCGGTCTATTTGAATTCACCCGAATGCCATTCGGACTATGTAATGCCGCCCAGACCTACCATCGTTTTATGGATGAGGTTACAAGAGATTTAGACTTTTGCTATGTGTATATAGATGATTTATTGGTGATGTCTGAATCGGAAGAGGAGCACTTACAGCATTTGGCACAAGTGTTTGACCGCCTACGCACACATGGACTAGTAATTAATTCTGCCAAGTGTGTTTTTGGTGAGAAAGAGGTCCACTTTCTAGGACATTTGCTGAATCCACAGTGTATTCGACCGCCACACAGTAAAGTAGAGGCCATAAATAAATACCCCCACCCTGTCACAGTCAGAGAATTACGACGATTCATTGGAGTAGTGAATTTCTACCAACGCTTCCTTCGCAATCATGCACTGATAACTGCACCATTGAATTAACTACTTAAAGGCGCACCTAAACTTAACCACAGTGCGTATTGGACTATCGAGGCGGAGACCGCGTTTCACGCTATAAAAAAAGCTATAGCAGAGGCCGCAAAATTAGCACACCCGGTCGCGCATGCTCCTCTCGCTCTCATGGTTGATGCTTCGTCCACTGCCATTGGTGCCGTACTTCAGCAACAAATTAATCTGTTATGGCAGCCCATTCAATTTTATAATCATAAGTTGTCACCATCTCAGCAACGTTGGGCAACATATGACCGTGAGGTGTACGCCGCTTATGCGGCAGTAAAAAAAATCAGACACGCATTAGAAGGGCGACAGTTCACGATTTACACAGATCATAAACCGCTTACCTATGCCTTTAAGGTAAAGCCAGAGAAAGCATCGCCCAGGCAGCTGCGACATCTATCAGCCAGTTCACGACCAGCATTGTGTATGTGGAAGGGAAGCTAAATGTTCCAGCTGATGCACTTTCTCGCATAGAAGCAGTGTCCACAGTAGCAGATGACATCGCACAGGTGGAAGCAGTGACAAAGGCCATTGATTACGACGCCCTCGCGCATGTGCAACAATGTGATAGTGAGTTGCGTGATCTATTGCAACGAGACAAAGGATTGAAGTTACAGCTAGCGACGTTTCCTGAAGCAAGCATTGAGTTGTACTGTGACGTAGCAAGAGGAAAGATACGTCCATTTGTGCCACAGAAATTCAGAAAACAGGCAACTGCATCAATGCACAATCAGTCACACCCAGGAGTAAGAGCCACACTCAGATTGGTCAAACAAAAATTTGTATGGCCATGTATGCACACAGACTGTAAAACATTTGTGAAGCAATGCTTGGCGTGCCAGAGGAATAAAATCACACAGCACGTCAGGGCACCATTACGCACATTTCTTCCACCAAATCAGCGTTTTGACCATGTGAATGTTGAGCTCATCGGCCCACTCTCGACATGGGAAGGCTACAGTCATTGCCTCACGGGGACTGACAGATTTACTAGGTGGTCCTGAGGCATTTCCAATGAAGGACATCACTGCAGAAACTATAGCTCAAACATTTTTTCGTGGTTGGATTGCCCGGTTTGGAGTTCCACAGAGAATTACAACTGATCAAGGACGAAAATTTGAAGCCTACGTTTTCAAAGCATTGGCTACGTTCTTAGGTACGAAACGCATACGCACCACGGCACACCATCCCGTATCAAATGGCATGGTTGAGCGTCTTCATCTACAGTTAAACGCAGCACTGAGATGTCACGCAACACCGAATTGGACAGAGACACTACCTATCGTACTTTTGAGTCTACGAACGTCATTCAAAAGTGATCTGAAAGCAACAGTAGCAGAACTGGGGTATGGACAAACGTTACGCCTAACTGGAGAATTTCTGCACAGCATGGCAGATGATACAATCATAGCCTCAGAATTCACCACAAGATTAAGAGAGCATATACGCCAATTGAGACAAACAACGTCTAGAAACCAGCTTGGAAGACACTCGTTCGTTTTTGCGGAGCTAGACAAGTGCACGCATGTTTTCTTACGCAATGATACTGTGCGTAAACCACTGCAGCCACCATATGACGGACCATATCTGGTAGTCAGTAGGGATACCAATACTTTCCGCATAATGATTAACGGTACACCCACCACAGCTGCAGTGAACCTATCAAGCCTGCATTTCTGGACGCAACAGACACTACAGCTACCACTGGACACAAACCAGAGAAGACAGGAGAAGCTACAAGATGTGTTCCTGTACCCCATGAACACCACAACGCTCAGCAAACACCAGTCATTGCAACACCAAGACCGACGTCGAGGACTACTACACCATGCCCTGACACAACCACTGACACACGTGACGCACCGCCCGGTTTCAAGAAAGAAGTAGTTACAAGAGCTGGACGGCGTGTGAAATTTAATCTGCGGTATCGTTAGCATTAAAGGGGGAGTCATGTAGTGACCTATTTCTGACAATCGATCCCTACAAGTGCACAGTGCTTCATAATCATTCCGTGAAGTGTTAATTTACGTGCAGTGATTTAGTTATTCTTTGACTTAGCTTAGTTAGTTATTCCGTGCTGTTCATGTCTACACAATTCATTCATGTGTGTAGTGTTAAATTATTGCTAAATATATGTGGGAATAAAGGAACTGTTTTCTCCAACACCCACAAATCTATGAAGCCAATATGAGATTTGCTTATGGACTATGGAGATGGTGGAAACCATTTATGTGGTATTATGAACATGCCTGGTCCTCCGCTAAAATTTTCTGCAATGAACACTGCTCTCCTCAATGCAGTTGCAGAAGTAAGTGAAGAGAGCATGAAAATGGCAGTCCTGGGGGCAATTCAAGAAAATTGTGAAGCAACTAATAGCAATGATATAGCAGTTTCCTGTGACAGTTCCTGGATGAAGAGGGGGCATACTTCACTGCATGGAGTTTCAACAATCGTTAGTGTCGACACTGGAAAAGTATTAGACTTAGAGGTGATGTCTAAATATTGTTCTACATGTTCCTCGCACAAGAAATATATTGATGCAGGTAAAGAAATGGAATGGCAAGAAGCCAATAAAGCTGTTTGTAGCAGAAATTATGCAGGCTCCAGCGGTGGGATGGAAGCTGCAGGTATGAAATTCATTTTCCATAGATCTTTGCAAAAGTATGAAGTAAGATACGTACAGTATTTAGGAGATGGAGACTCTAGTGCTTTCAAGAATGTAGTTGAAAGTCAGCCCTATGGAAAAGTTTGCACTATTGAGAAACTGGAGTGCTTAGGCCATATTCGGGAGAGGATTGGTGGACGACTCCGAAGACTTGTTGCAGATAATAAAGGCACTGGGAGGTAAAAACAGACTAACAAAGAAGAGAATTGAGAGCCTACAAGTCTATTAAGGTGCTTGGACAGTATGAGGAAAGCAGTATGGGCCATTTGGTTTCATTACTTGTCGACAGACACTACACCTCAACATGGCCTCTGTTCTAATGAATAGTGCAAATTTTTGAAAAGTAAGGAAAGTGGGGAACCTTACACCCATAAAAATAATCTTCCTTATGAGGTTTCAATGGCCATTAAACCAACTTTTAGAGCACTGGCTTCACCAGAACTGCTAGAAAAATGTCTGCATGGGAAAACACAGAACCCAAATGAAAGTTTCAATGCTCTTATTTGGAAAAGATGTCCAAAGACTGTGTTTGTTTCCAATTTTGCTGGTGAAGATTTCTGCTTTGGAAGCTGCAGCAGTGTTTAATGATGGGACTGTGGCAATACTTCACATCCTTAGCAAGTTGGGCTTTGCACCTGGAGTCTTCACCGACCAGATACTGCAGGTCATCGATAAGCAAAGAATCGCGAAGGCGGTGACTTCAGTCCAGAACATACAAAACATTGCTAGGCAAAGGAGCAGAAAAGCTAAAAGAGCTGTAGAGGATGATGAGGAAGAAATGGAATGTGGATATGGGCAGTTTTAGCTAAGGTATGATAGATTTTTTTTTTTTTTTTTTTTTTTTTTTACATTTCATCCAAACTTCAAAATGATTTTTCTGCAACTTAAGGTTTTCTTCTTCCAGGAACACATGTATCAGAAACTACTGGAAGGATTGCAATGAAATTTGGCACACCAGTTCTTTTACTTTGAAGCAACATTTAAATGGAACAAAATTTTAATCGACATATTTTACACAGTTTTGTGGTTGATAATGTATTGAAAAGTTTGCTTCTAAAATATGTTCTAATCCAAAATATCACAGAAAATAATAGCATTAATTTACCAAAAAGTTACTGAACTTAATTTTACACCTGTTAGCGTAGATTATTTTACCATTAAAAAAATTTGCGATATTTGCCCCGAAATTATGAAAAAGTGTACCTTAAAATAACAATGCAATAAAAAATTCAAAATTATCTCACTGCATTCAATTGTTATTAAAAACTATGATTTAAAAAAAGCATATTAGATCTCTATACATAAGAGTGCAAAATTTCAATGAGATTGAACAAAAAATGGCTAAGATATGGATTTACAAAAACATCAGTGCAAGACTGCCACTGTCTCCCTTAAGTTAGCTCTGCGCGATGATCTATAATCAAGTGAGTACCGCTCTTCTGTCTTCCACGTAGGCTTCTGTCCGTTTTCGTCCGGTCATTGGTGGCTTGTACTCGGCCGGAAATTTCCCAGGGCCAAGTCGATATGTTCATCCTCCGCGCCGCCCGTGGCGCTGGTGGAACCCGCGCAAGTTGCGAGTCTCTATGGCACTGGCACCAGCTCTCATCTTTGGACCTGTGGTGCTTTTTCTCTGTCTGTGTCTTGTTCGGACGACACAGCACACTAAATCCAACCACTGCAGCGGTTCAACACTGAGGTAATCACAAACGTCTGTCAGAAAGCGTAATGGCACTCATTCTCGTATTGTAAGGCCCTGTAAACCTACTGTGGCAGCATTTACGGCTACAAGAAACTATTCACTGTTTTGTATGCAAAGAAAAAAGGTCACGCTGACTTGTTCTCTTCAGTCCGAAGATTGGTTTGATGTACCTCTGTATGCTACTCTATCCAGCGCAAACCTCTTCATCTCGGAAAAACTACTGCAACCTACAACCTTCTAAATCTGCCTACTGCTTCACATCTTAGTCTCCCTCTACGACCTTTGCTCGGCAGACTTCACTCCAATACTGAACTGGTGATCCTTTCATGTCTCAGACTGTGTCCTATCAACCTGTAACGCTCCCGCCCTACTCGGACGTACGTTAGCTGTATAAAGCCTGTACTGTAATAAGTTCACGGGCTTCACCTTATAAACAAGGATTTTAGTACATAAGTTGACCGCGTGTACCTAATAGAAGCAAGATCGGACTTGTACTCAGTCAATAACTACAGTGGTGCATCAAGCAAATGTAAAGTATAATTACTCTTTCGCATGGACCAGAAGTACACACAGTAGATGCTACCTATAATTAATAATTCGGTCGCCAGCCTACTTAGGCAATGAATGAGTTTTTCCTTGTACAAATGGGTGCATGTACAAGCATAGTAACACGTAGTAATGATGCGTCATATGGCAAAGTTTAGAACCAGAAAAATTCACTGAACTAACGTTCTCTCCCTTTGTACTAATTTGGACGAGATAAATTCACACAACACCACACAGCAATGATTACTACGAACTGCATTTTGTATATTGATCAGACTGAAATCGGGCATAGATTGTAGTAGAATAAGCAGTTTTGAAAGCACACATACAATGTCACTATTAAAATTGGAAAACAACACTAATACCCTTAGGATTAATATAGAACTTAGCTTTACTGGACTAATCTAATCAGTACACTTCAAGGTTTGAACGAATGGACAAGAAAATGGGGGGGGGGGGGGCTGAAACTGTTATGGTTGTTATACTGGAACTGTTAAGTACCAAAAGGCAAATTGACACGCAAAATTATCAACCTATGGATAACTACTCTTTTGTCTTACTTCTGAATAATTTAACTGTCATTAGTTCTGTCTCAAATTAATTAAATAACATCGCTAACTCAATTCAAAACTCTCTTCCAAGTTAGTCATACTTTTGTTCTTTACCAACATTTGCAATAACACATAGAACTTTTAAACTTCTTTATAGCATGGATTGATCTACTGATAATTCTCATTAACACTAATTTTTAAACTTTCAGTTCAGGATACTCGGGTTGCACAATACGAGGTAAGGACCCTGTCTAGGTCAGTGATCAGGATCAGTAATGGCTAGGTCAATTCTGGTAAAAGTCACGTTATTATTGAACAGTTAGAAACAGTTTCGTCACTGGTCCACACAAATACACTTCTAAAGATGCAATAAATGTTTGACCTGTGCAAGTCGGTGCGGCGGTTGGCGGGCAGCGAGGTAGCGGGAAGCACGGCACACATACAAGCACGGCTAAGGCTCACACTACATCGGCACTTTCCATCTTCTTAGCGTCGTAATCTTTCCAATTTTGTGCCTAAGAATATAGCCATGCCAAGTAGTCGTCGGAATCGGTGCATCCGAGGCTCAATGGAATCCACTTTTCCTGTGTAGCCGCCTCGGTACAGTACGTGTTCCTCTGACCGATTCACAACTCCGACTGTTGCTCGCCTCCGACTGTTATACTGAGCCCGTTGTGCCGAACCGCGCCAGTGTGCGTCTTCCCGCGCTCGCCTGCCTCCACCTTTTCCCGCCCCCCTACAGGTAGGGTATTCACCACAAGTTTTCTACTACACATATCCTAATGCATTACCTACGTATGGACCAAGTGTTTAAATTACAATTTTCACATCTTACAATAGTTTTAACATTAAGTACACTTTCTTTTGATTATCACATTATTTGAAATCTAACATAAATAATAATATTCATTTCAAAAGTTGCTCACAGTTTCTTTAACATGACACGAAAAGAGAAAGAAATTAAATCAAACATTGTTCACACTAATTTATCGAAATTCATAAAGAAAAAAAATTATTATATGTACAGTTGTCGTTACACATGCCCCTGTTTCCAGAAAATTTTCTTAAGTCCAAATTTTATGGGAACACTAAATCTTACAATTATACAGTAGTTCTGAATCTTTACTTAAATGTCCAAAAAGGTTTACCCTACATATGTCCTTCTACTCACTGTATATGGGTTTATTCTTTTAACATATCAAGAATAATTACTTGTCATTTACTCAAGTGCCTTTCGCACAGTCCAACTTCCCATCATGACATTACTAAAATAGCAATTTAATCATTTTTTTCAAAGAAATAGTTTAAAATTCTGGAATACAAACATTTAACTACAAAAACAATTGCATGTTTTGTATACACTATACGATAATTTGTCGCTGCTTGCTTTGAATAGCAGTCCATTTCCTTTCTTACTAAACAAAACACACACACACATATTCAGAAAATTAACTACACATATTTACAGCCTATTATGCGGATTTGGGCAGTCCTTTTCACTTCATATTGTCACATCTCCTGGATCACATTTACAATTTTCCATCGACTATTTATCTGCCCTCATTGGTATTTGGCAGTCCTTCATATTATGGTACATACACTGCCCATTTTCATTTTTGACAGTCCCATCTTTTATCTGGCTGATAGCATTTATCCTTTCTTTTCAGTCCCTTTCTCCATACATTTTTACGGTTACAGTACAATTGGTAATCTGAAACTCACATAACTACATTAGCACACTTTCAAGGGTATACAGACATTTACAAAGATTAGTTACATTTAGAATAACTTGGGTTCAGCATAAGATACAGCACAATTACTCGTTCCTAGGAACATACAGTTTCAGGTCCACAATATTTCTTACACCTAAAGGTCTTTTGGATTTTGGATAGATCAGGTAGTAAGCATTGTCGTGTGGAATATTCTGTATTATATATGGTCCATTATAAATATATTTAAATTTGGAAATTTCATGGTTTAGTTCACTAGACTTTTCGTGGGTTTTTAAAAGAACATAATCTCCAATTTTAAATTTTGAAACTTTTAAATTTTTATTGTGTCTTTTAGATCTAGATTTAGCTTTTTGCTTTGCCCTTTTTATCACCAATTCTTTCTTTTGATCCAATCCCAAGCTTGTACAAGGTGGAAACTCTAGTTTTTCTTCAATTAAACTTTTACTATTTCCGCCTAACAAAATTTCTTCCGGTGGAAATCCTGTAGTTTCATGATGTAATGTGTTCATGACATTCTCAAAATCCGATATAAATCTGCCCCAGGCTCTATGATTGTGACTGCAGTATGTTCTACACAATCTCCCGATTTCTCGCATGTACCTTTCAACTGAGTTGCTTGCAGGATGGTAGGCTGAGATATATTTAATCTCCACACCATTTCTCTCCATTCCTTCTTTCCAAATTTTGGATATGAACTGGGGTCCATTGTCAGATAGTACTGCTTTGGGTTTCCCGATGGTCCTGAAGTATTCGACCATCCTACTAAATACAGCTTTTGCTGTCGCTTTTTTCAAGGGGCATAATTTCACAAATTTTGAAAATACTTCCAAAATCACCAAAATATATGCACAATTTCCCGAAGTCTTTGGGAGGGGACCATATAAATCCACCGATAATAAGTCTAGGGTGTCTTCGGGCAACGTACTTTGCATTGGTCTCCTACTAGTTTTGTTCGGCACTTTGGCCTTTTGACAGACATCACATGACTTAATTCGTTCCTTTACCTTCTTACTTATACTACCAACCATCACTACTACATTATTCAATTTATCCAAACACTTCTTTGGCCCACTATGCCCCAATGCTAAATGAAAATAATCTATGACATCAGTGTCAAACTGGTTTGGCCAACATACCCTCCATTCCTCAGCAACTAAATCTTTCTTCCTATATAAAATGCCCTTATAAATTTTGTAATATTTCTTAATTTGAGGGTACTGCACACTGTCAAATTCTACCTTCACTGATTTCCAGGTTGAATCCTCATTCTGATGGTATCTCATATTTTTACATATCTGCTCAATTTTCCTCTTTCCTGAAACCTCTTTCATATACCTTATCTGAAAAGTACCCTCTTCACCATTTTCATTTGGCACTTCACTCATACCATTAGGCAATCGAGATAAAGCATCACATAATTCTCAGTACCTTTAACATAATAAATATCGTAATCAAATTGTTGTAGGTATAAAGCCCAATGAGTTCGCCTACCATTAACTAAACGGCAATCTTTAAGAAAAGTTAAAGCTTTGTGGTCAGTATGTATGATGAGCTTATGGCCCCACAAATAATTTCTGAATTTCTTTAGCCCCCATATAATGGCTAAAGCTTCCTTTTCCGAAATAGTGTAGTTTCTCTCGTATTTTGTTAGAGTTCTACTTGCAAACGCGATAGTCCTGTGTTCGATTTCTTTGTCATTACAGATTTCTTGGAAAACTTCTATACCAATTCCATAAGCACTGCTGTCAGTACTCATATGGAAAGGTTCTGATAGTATGGGGTGATGCAAAATATTGTCATTCAAAAGTTCGTTTTTTAATTTTTCGAAATCCCTCATACACCCTTCAGTCCACACAAAAGCACTATTTTTCTTAAGTAGATTATTCAAATGAGGACTATTAAAAACTTGCCCTTTGACGAATTTTCTATAGAACCCACATAAACCTAAAAAGGCTTTCAACTGTTTTCTATTTCTAGGAGCTGGACATCCTGATACTGCACTTAACTTTTCCGGATCCTTTCCAATGCCGTTTGTAGTAATAATGTGCCCCAGAAACTTTATTTCCGATTTCACAAGTTCACATTTCTTCCACTTAAGTGTCATGCCCCCTGCTTGTAGAGCCACAAAAACTTTCCGCAATAACTCGCAATGCTCTTGCCATGTTTCTGTAGCAATCAGTAAATCGTCTACATAAATGGTTAGCCGGGAACTCAGTTCTCTCCCTAACACAAAGTCCAGTGCCCTAATAAATACTGCCAAAGATGTGCTAAGCCCGAATGGCACTACTTTATACTGATAGCATTTCCCGGCGAATAGAGAAGCGGTATATTTGCGGGATTCTTTACTCAATGGGATTTGCCAGTATCCAGCGGTCATATCCAGACTGGTTAAATACTTCACGTTATAAAATTTTTGGAGCATTTCGTCCAGATTTTCAGGTCTGTCTATTTCCTTCTTTACAATTTTGTTCAAAGTCCTGGCGTCGATAACTACTCTCACTCCCCCATCCCTTTTGTTCACTATGATAAGGGGACTATTATACTCGCTGCTACTTCGTTCGATTACCCCCCACTCTATCATTTTATCTATTTCCACTTGAACAGCCTGCCTCTTTGATATGGGTATCGAAAATGGTCTTACGAAGAAAGGTTTATGCTCTATTGTCTCAATCTGGTAGTCAAAGTTCTTAACTAGGCCAGGTTTGTCCGAAAATACGGGGCTGTTACTATCTAAAATTTCAAACAATTCTGCTTTCTGTTCGGGAGATATTCCCTCTAAATTTTCCACCATTCCCTTAAATTCATGCCCCTGCTCGTCACTCTCATTTAATAATCTCTGGACATTGTATACCTCGTACTTGTTTGTCAACCCATCATTCCCTTGGTCGATCTCCAACAACAAAGAGTCAATTTCTGAATCAAACACTTTCCCACTTTCCTCAAAATTCAATTTCACATTCCTAAATGTACTATTAATTTTGATCACTCCCTGGCTAAAATCAATAATAACCTTTTCTTTATCCAACCAATCTATCCCCGAAAATCATTTCAGTACTCAAGTCTGGCACAACCAAAAAATCGTGTTCAAAGTTTTGTCCTTTTATACTAAATTCAACCAAAATCTGGTTCTTTACCGGCTTACTAGCCTTACCAGTTGCACCAACAATTTTTACACCTGTCACTGACATAATTACTAGCCCAGGCTTATCACAAATGTGTTCGAAAAATGACTGAGAAATTGCACTTATCTGAGACCCAGTATCAAGAAGTACTTGCAATTTCACGTTATAAATTTCAACTGGTATTATAGTTTGTTTAACCGTCGAATGTTTTTCATTACCGTGGTCTTCCTTGAGCAAATCTGGGTCGACAATAACATCGTCCCAAGATATGCTTTTAACATTCACTTCACATATATCTGGCGGTTTCTTGGGTTCCGGAAGTTCAAACTTATTAATTACTTGAACTCTTTGCGAAATAAACCCTGAGTCGTCTGGTGGTTCTTTCTTTCTTTGTTCTGTTTCAACGTCTGGATTTTGTTTCGATACGTTGTCATCGTTAGGTACAATATCGCCATTAACTGCATCCCTTTTTTTTCACTGATTTTCTCATACCCTCTTTCAGTAAAAGTATATTCATTTTCCTTTACACCTGAAAATTCATCTTCACTAGAATCACCACTACTTTCTTCCTCAACATCAGATTCACTTAAGTACGCTACTTTTGCACAATAGGGAGAGTTAGTACATTCATTTTCGTCTGTATTTCGTATCTTTCATCATCCGAACTATCGTCGGAATCCGACCATTCCGGATCGCTTTCAGGTTCTAACATAAAAGCTTTTCTGAGACAGGCACTACGTTCCTCCTCTGTATTGTCGTCAGGCTTGGATTTCAATTCAATCTCCTCTTTTGGCAAAACGGCCTCATCCTCAGCTTTATTCACATCCACTATGACTTCATATTCGGTGTAATCCTCGTGGACTTTGATTACTTTCAGGTAATCATCTGCCCCTTCTCCACGGTGCCTCTCGGTAGCAGCTTGTACTATTGGCGGACTGTTAGCAGAAGTTATTTCTTCGTCAATGCTGAGGATTTCATCCTCCAAATCCTTCCTACCCCTAATCTGCGTCCTATTGGCGGCACGCGTACTTTGCGCGGCGCTATTTATTCTCTCCTCTTCCAATTCGGGCCACATCACCTTATTGACGTCCCTATCATTTCCTTTCCTATTAACTAATTTCTTCGCCTCATACTCCTTCTTAAAATCCTCCCACTCACATTGCTTTAGGCCCTTGTACAGATCGTCGATCTGCACACGCCAATCAGTTACTTCTGCTAATTCATCCTCGCCTTTTATCTCATTGCAAACACTGCTAACCGCACCTCTCTGTGTATTCACAGTTTCCTCTATCGTTTCCTTTGCCACGGAATTATCACTCGTAAAATTTTCATTAGCTCTGACGGCTATGTTCGTATCTACTGCTGCCGTATTTCTAGCGGCTTCTTTCCTAACAGATGTTCTGCTAGGCTGGGCCGTTGCCCTCTGATGCTCCACTCGCCTGTTAACATGTAGCGCTCTGTGCGGCAGGGATGACTCATTCTGGCTCGCACCTGACGCTTGTTTCGCCACAACACGTCGCAGCGTTCCATGTCTGTCCCTAGCCTGTCTCATTACATTACGGTCGGTCCGGTATCTTTCCTTAAATCGGGGCCAGTATGTATTGTCCGCTTCCGTTTGGCCCGCAACGTTCGCGGAAATTAGTTTCCCCCGTCGTTATTATTTTGCGCGGTATACTCTCTACCGCGACCTGGATAATTTCCTCTGCCTCTTCCTCTGCCTCTTCCTCTTTGTATTACATTGACGCGAAATCCATCGCCGTCGTTTCGTTCGTCATTGTGTCGGTTATTATGGTTACCGAAGTTTTGATAATTGGCACGACTTGCGCGCCAATGGTCTTCGTCTTCGACCCTTTCTAGAAATGCTTGGAAGCTACGATGATTGCTTCCTACATACCTCTTTGAATCTTCTGGAAGTTTTTTATATAACTCCCAGATAATTTCTGAATCTGATCTTCGGCCTCTTAAATGCGTCAATTTCCGGTACCAATGCTCGCAGAAATCTTTCAAAGAATTCCTGCCCCTGTTATCATGCTGTTTGGCCATGATGAACTCGCGCCATAAATGGTCCTGCTTTTGTTCTGACCAATAATCTTCCGTAAATCTTTGCCTGAATTCTTCGAACGTCATTCGTTCGATATTTAAATTTATTCCCCAGCGCTTAGCATCACCTGCTAAGGCGCTAATTACAACATTTATCTTTTCCTGATCAGATAAGAGCTCAGGAAATACTCTCTCGCAATTTTTAATGAAATCTAACGGATGCCACCCGTTATGTTTCTTGGCTGGATCGAAGCGTTCCTCGCCTTCTAACAGCTTCGTAATCGGTGTGCCATTACAGACAAACCAGGCCTATCTTTAATATTGCTCTCCAGATCGAAAATTCTGCCTTGAATTTTCGTAGTATTTTGTTCACGGTTTTGAACACATCCGGTTACTTTTTTATCTAAATCCCTTTCAGTTTCTAAAACTACCTTTTCCAACCGTGATATTCCGTGTTGACATTCGTTTACGATCTCAGTTTTAAGACCGAAAACTTTTTCGTCTATCTTAGTTTCAACCAGAGGTTCTACTTTCTCTTGTATGTTGAGAATTTCAACATCGAATCTACTATTAATGTTTCCAATTTCCCCCTGCATAGTATCCATATTCTTGTTAATGGTATCAATTTCAAATTTCAGAGTATTTACCACAGAACTTAAATTACCCACTTTCTGTTCTACTTGTTCTATTTGTTTACTAATTTTAATTCCCTGTCCTTCGACCTGTGCTTTAATTTGATCCACCTGTGTTTTGAGTTGCTCGTCAACGTGTGTTTTGAGCTGTTCATTCTGTGTTTTGACCTGTTCATTCTGTATTTTGAGCTGACGTCCCTGTGTTTTGAGTTGCTCGTCAACGTGTGTTTTAAGCTGATTAACCTGATTGCCGACTTGTTTTTGAAGTTGCTCATTCTGTCCCGCAATTTGTTTGGTTAATTGTTCAAATAAGTCGTTCATGCTTAAAATTTTTACACTGTTTTGTTCTACGGGATCGATGAGTTCCGATTCTACTTCAGAAGTTTCTTTCGGTTCTTTCTTTATCTGTGGAGAATCAAACATGTCAGTGGATTCGTTCACGTACCCACTATCATCTACCAAGTCACCCTCTACTTCCTGTTTTGTCCCTTGCTGTGTTCGAGACGATCTCGACATTTCAATCTGTTCGTTGACGTGTTCATGGTATTGTATGTACGCCAATTGTCTTCCGCTAACGCCATCTGTTATCTGGCCACGTAAACTCCTGCTACTGCCAGCCGCATTCTCCATTTCGCTTGGCGCATCTACCCTGCCTACGTTTCTGTCCATACTAAATGCCAACTACACCACACTATTATACTTGACGCTCACTGCAATTTATTTTACTGAATATTATTGTAATTCGTGCCACTGAACATCCACTGTTCGATCTTTACGTTAATTTGTAATCGACAATAACTGGATGTCCTGTCACCGGGAAGCCACTTGTAACGCTCCCGCCCTACTCGGACGTACTTTAGCTGTATAAAGCCTGTACTGTAATAAGTTCACGGGTCTTGGCAGGTCCCCGGACTCGCACACGCTACGTGGACTTTCGCGCGCCGGAGATCGCCGCCATCAGTGTCTTGTGTGTACCGTCGTGTTTAGTGTTCAGTGTTCACCGTCACACTCCGTTGTTCACCAGTGCCATCGTCTTCTTCAGTGTTTGTGCGTCGTCTCAACAGTTTGCAGTGTGGTTTATCGTCGAGTGTGAACGGCTCCGTGTTTGTCTCTCTGTGTCTCCTGTTTTATCGCCCACCATTTTGTGCCTTTTCTGTTTTTCTCCTGTTTTTTCTGCTTATGTCTTCTTTGGCTGAAGAGCAGCGTAGTGTGCTGCTGCCAGCCTGCCTATTGTATAGGCTTTAAAATGACAATAAAGTAAAAAAAAAAAAAAAAAGTTCACGGGCTTCACCTTATAAACAAGGATTTTAGTACATAAGTTGACCGCGTGTACCTAATAGAAGCAAGATCGGACTTGTACTCAGTCAATAACTACAGTGGTGCATCAAGCAAATGTAAAGTATAATTACTCTTTCGCATGGACCAGAAGTACACACAGTAGATGCTACCTATAATTAATAATTCGGTCGCCAGCCTACTTAGGCAATGAATGAGTTTTTCCTTGTACAAATGGGTGCATGTACAAGCATAGTAACACGTAGTAATGATGCGTCATATGGCAAAGTTTAGAACCAGAAAAATTCACTGAACTAACGTTCTCTCCCTTTGTACTAATTTGGACAAGATAAATTCACACAACACCACACAGCAATGATTACTACGAACTGCATTTTGTATATTGATCAGACTGAAATCGGGCATAGATTGTCCTAGAATAAGCAGTTTTGAAAGCACACATACAATGTCACTATTAAAATTGGAAAACAACACTAATACCCTTAGGATTAATATAGAACTTAGCTTTACTGGACTAATCTAATCAGTACACTTCAAGGTTTGAACGAATGGACAAGAAAAGGGGGGGAGGGCTGAAACTGTTATGGTTGTTATACTGGAACTGTTAAGTACCAAAAGGCAAATTGACACGCAAAATTATCAACCTATGGATAACTACTCTTTTGTCTTACTTCTGAATAATTTAACTGTCATTAGTTCTGTCTCAAATTAATTAAATAACATCGCTAACTCAATTCAAAACTCTCTTCCAAGTTAGTCATACTTTTGTTCTTTACCAACATTTGCAATAACACATAGAACTTTTAAACTTCTTTATAGCATGGATTGATCTACTGATAATTCTCATTAACACTAATTTTTAAACTTTCAGTTCAGGATACTCGGGTTGCACAATACGAGGTAAGGACCCTGTCTAGGTCAGTGATCAGGATCAGTAATGGCTAGGTCAATTCTGGTAAAAGTCACGTTATTATTGAACAGTTAGAAACAGTTTCGGCACTGGTCCACACAAATACACTTCTAAAGATGCAATAAATGTTTGACCTGTGCAAGTCGGTGCGGCGGTTGGCGGGCAGCGAGATAGCGGGCAGCACGGCACACATACAAGCACGGCTAAGGCTCACACTACATCGGCACTTTCCATCTTCTTAGCGTCGTAATCTTTCCAATTTTGTGCCTAAGAATATAGCCATGCCAAGTAGTCGTCGGAATCGGTGCATCCGAGGCTCAATGGAATCCACTTTTCCTGTGTAGCCGCCTCGGTACAGTACGTGTTCCTCTGACCGATTCACAACTCCGACTGTTGCTCGCCTCCGACTGTTATACTGAGCCCGTTGTGCCGAACCGCGCCAGTGTGCGTCTTCCCGCGCTCGCCTGCCTCCACCTTTTCCCGCCCCCCTACAGGTAGGGTATTCACCACAAGTTTTCTACTACACATATCCTAATGCATTACCTACGTATGGACCAAGTGTTTAAATTACAATTTTCACATCTTACAATAGTTTTAACATTAAGTACACTTTCTTTTGATTATCACATTATTTGAAATCTAACATAAATAATAATATTCATTTCAAAAGTTGCTCACAGTTTCTTTAACATGACACGAAAAGAGAAAGAAATTAAATCAAACATTGTTCACACTAATTTATCGAAATTCATAAAGAAAAAAAAATATTATATGTACAGTTGTCGTTACAAACCGACCCCTTCTTTTAGTCAAGTTGTGCCACAAATTTCTTCTTTCTCCAATTCTATTTAGTACCTCTTCATTGGTTACATGATCTACTCATCTAATCTTCACCATTCTTCTGAAGAACCACTTTTCAAAAGCTTCTATTCTCTTCCTGTTTAATCTCTTTATCGTCTATGTTTCACTTTATGAGGTGGCTACAGTCCAGATAAATACCCCCAGAAAACACATCCTAACATTTTAACTAACATACTGAATATTAACAAATGTCTTTTCTTCAGAAAAACTTTTCTACATCCACAATTTTTAGTGTCTCGTTTTCTAATCTAATTCCCTTAGCGTCACCTGATTTAATTAGACTGTATTCCATTATCCTTGTTTTGCTTTTGTTCATGTTCATCTTATATCCTTCTTTCAAGACGCTGTCCGTTCCGTTCAGCTGCTCTTCCAAGTCCATTGCTCTCTCTGACAGAGTTACAGTGTCATTGGCAAACCTCAAAGTGTCTATTTCTTCTCACTCGACCTTAAATACTACTCCAAATTTTTCAATGGTTTCCTTTACTTCATACTCAATATACAGACAGAATAATATTGAGCATAGGCAACAATCCTGACTTACTACCTTCTCGACCACTACTTCCCTTTAATGATCCTCGACTTTAATAACGGCCGTCTGATTTCAGTACAACTTCTAAACAGCCGTTCGCTCCGTGTGTTTCACCCTTGCTAGCTTCAGATTTTCAATGATAGTATTCCAGTTAACACTGTAAACAGATTTCTCTAAGTCTACAAACGCTATAAAAACGTATGTGTTTCCTTAAACGATCTTCTACGGGCATGCTCATAATAGGTCAAGTGTAGTTGAATTACAAATGTGTCACCTGTTGTGCCGATGCTCCTTTCGAAACACATGAACTGTGGCTCCGCCACTGGGAACAAACTTTTGCGAAAATCGTCTTCCTCCAGTAGCTCTCTGTCGTTTCAAAAGTCAGAACGGATTTCATTGTCCCTAGCAGTCAGTGCATGTATAATTAAACCAAACGTTTGTATAAAATGCGCCGGACGGTTTAATGCCGTTTCTGTAGTTCTTCAAATGGTTCAAATGGCTCTGAGCACTATGGGACTCAACATCTGTGGTCATAAGTCCCCTAGAACTTAGAACTACTTAAACCTAACTAACCTAAGGACATCACACACATCCATGCCCGAGGCAGGATTCGAACCTGCGACCGTAGCAGTCGCGCGGTTCCTGACTGATCGCCTAGAACCGCTAGACCACCGCGGCCGGCTTCTGTAGTTCTCCGCTCGCACGTATCGTCCATTTACGCGGGCTCCAGGTAAATAATTCCCGCACACGCTTCACCTTCTCTGCTGATGGTCCCGGCCCTCCAGTTTTCTTCGCATCACATAAGCAACCAATCTTGAGGAACGTAGTTTATAACCCATATTGGTGTCGTACATAAAATCGGTACAGCTCACGCCCGGGATTCAAGTACCAATGAACTAACTAAAAAAGAACAGATAATTGTAACGTTAAAAATCGTGTACTTACGTGATGCTGGAAGTGGTAGCTGTGGGCATCCAGGCATCGCTGACTTCGTGTGATGACGTTACCAGCAACACGCCGTAACTCTGTAGGCGTGATATTGTTAATTTCTCTAGAAATATTTCATTTCAAATCGTCTGTTGCGCGAGGACTGTCAGTATAAACTTTGCTTTTTAGTGTATCCCATAAATAAAAATAACATGATGTGAAGTCCGGCGACCTTGGAGACCAGAGACCTCTGCGAAAAACTCTATCTTTAGGGAACATGTTGATGATGTGGGCCATACTTCGGCTGGAAGTGTGAAGGATTGCTCCATCTTGTTGGAATGCTGCATACAGCTTCTCTGTGTTAATTGTACATAGAAAGAGTCACAGATCTGTGTATATCTGACACTGTTTAGGTGTAACTGGAAAATATATGGCCAATAATGCGCATGCTGGACAACGTACGCCAATCATGTATCTTATCCAAGTGGAGAGGTTCTTCATGCAGAATATATGGGTTGTCCTGCGCCCAGTATAAGCAATTCTGGGAGTTTAGGTAACCTGACAAATGAAACCACACTACATCTAACACGAAGAAAAGCAAAAGGTCCAAGTAGCCATTAGCAGTTGTTGTTAATAGCCAGTTATAATAATGGACACTTTTTCTCTTGATCCTCATATTTCAACTCTAGCACCACATTCACACGATAGGCTTTTAACTTCATTTCTCTTAGTACACGAAGTAGGAGACATACCAACCTGCTGCGAGACCCTCCTCAACGACTCTCGGAAACTTTTCGTAATGTTCTGTCTACAGTATCAGGAGCCACACTGTCGGTCGCCTGTTCCTCTGCACATTCTGAACGGATCCTACACCCCTCCATTTCTTTTACAGATCCTTAATAGTGATGTTCGTGGGGAATTTCCTACAAGATACTTCGCTTGAAACAATTCCTTACATTCCTTGATGGAGCTTGACTTTATATAACACTCCACAACATCAATACGCTGTTCTAATGCAAAAGCCCCATTGCTGTAACAACTGGCCGAACATACAGCTGCACTCAACTTTCCGATAAAATGCAGTGCAGCCAACTTCCCAGGAGTTGCCACTTCACAAGCAATTGGAGTGGATATGGTTAACCGATACGTGAGGTGTACCCGTTTTGTGTGGGATACCCAGCATTTGGTACGGAAGAAAACAATAACACAACTGTCTCACATTAGCTGACACGTCTGCGTCCTTGTGATACGCTCTGCAGCTATGCCACTGACCGTGTTACGATTTGAAATATAAAGAGATACTCTATTCACTGATGCGTGGCATTTTCCTTTATGTCTTGGTTTCGTATAATTGTCTTCTGAATCCCAGAGGTACTTACGAAGAACCCTGTATTATGTGACTTTTGCTATTTGGGCAGCAAAATAATTGACGTTGTTAGAAAATGAGTGGATATAAAATGCAATCTGATAATAGTAAGAAACAAATTCTTAAATATTAGTTTTAGGATTTCTTTGATGAGGGTAAATTTTAGTTTTAGGATGTCTTTGATGAGGGTAAATTTTAGTTTTAGGATGTCTTCTATGAAGGTATTTATCTGGTCTGTGATCTTCCACGGAAATGTGGACGACAATAAGTGTAGACAAGAGGAAAACAGAAGCTTCTGAAATGTGGTGTCACCGAAGAATGTGAACATGTCGTATACCTAACGAGAAGGTATTGAATCTAACTGAGGAAATGTATGGCACCACTTGACTAAAAAGAATGGGGTGGTGGAGATTGATAGGACATATACCAAGCCATCAAAGAATCAGTTTGGTAATGGAGTGAAGCGAGCACGAGATAAATTTTAGAGGGAGACCAAAGTTGAAATAGAATAAGCATGCTACAATGGTTTTAGGTTGCCGCTTTCATGCCGATTTGAAGAGACTCCCACTGGATAGACTGCTTTGGCGAGCTACAGCAAACCAGTCTTCCTACTACAGACTACAACTAAAACAGCAGTATTTAAGTTAAACCGTGCTCCACAGCTGTTAAGTGCCAGTCATATAGTAGCCATTTGCTGACACCAATGGATGATAAAGTGAATCTCCCTAATTTGCTACCAGTTTCGATCTTAAATAATGACGCTCAGGCACAGAAGAATCACCCTCGAATTTCAGTAAGTGAACGCTGTTACTTCGAAGTCATGTGTCGAATTTACTAAATACTTTTTTATTCGTACATAGGTATGCGGAAGTGCGTTCTTTGCCACAGCTATCATGAGAATTTTTAATGATATTATCCAGAATGAAACGTTTCAACCACATTTTATATTATAGTCTTTAACTGATTTTCGATATCCTGACGTTTAACGATTTTTAAATTTGAATTTTAGGTTTCTGAATCTCAGTATAATCATTTGTAGCCGAAACTTGTTTCAAAATAAAGTTGTACATTTGAGCCTTCTAACATGATTTTCTTCAGTCACATTTATTTATGGCTCTTGAGGTCATGTTGTGTGGAGGCAGGGTCCGTAAACAGCAGTATTTAAGTTAAGCCGTGCTCGTAAGTATTTGAAAAAAGTCATATTTCAGAAATAAAGCTGTCTGTTTCGTTCATGGTCGTAATCTTCAAACATCGTAAAATTATTTACAGTGCAGTGTATGGCAATTTCCTTACCGTGGAGTTAAGAAAATCCATCGTCCCCGCTGTGACGTCTTACGCCTTGTCACGGCCCGTGCGGCTCCCCCCCCCCCCCCCCCACCACGTCAGAGGTTCCAGTCCAGTCCTCAGTCCTCCCTTGGGCATGGTTGTGTGTGTTGACTTTTGCGTAAGTCAGTTTAAGTTAGGTTAGGTAGTGCGTAAGCTTAGGGACCGATGACCTCCGAAATTTGGTCCCACAAGACCTTACCACAAATTTCCAAGATTTCCTGGTGTCCATAAAGTCAATATTAACATAGCTTGATATAGCTAGTTAATCATTTTACAAACTTAGCCGCTTCGAAAATGCTTCCACCCTTGGTCCAAAAGCCAATGTTCATGGCCATTTGCACGTCAGATAAATATATCCGTTTCCGCGTTATGAACAACGAGTTCACTGTTGCCTGCATCCCCCTGCTAGTATTACCACCTCTTATCTGTGAAAGGTTATTGAACGTTGACGACGAACACAGTCGTTGGTCACATTAATGCACATTAATGTACTCATTTATCAACTGGTTTCGTTTGTATCTAAATGCAGTGTCTGCGATTAAACCGATTAATCACTGACTGTTGTCATACGACTCGACGGAAAACTTCTAAATTCATACGTTGCTAACATCTGCATGCCGTTCGTATATTTTTGTGCCACTCTATTGCAAACTACCATCCCACGTGAAATCCTATCGATGGCCCTTGTTTCAAATAAAGGTGCGTGAACGGCAGCGCTTGGACACTGTGCCTTCTGCGGGAAAAGCTGCGCTCTGTTCTGTATTTTCCAGAGAACCAGCGGTGTGTACAGGTTACGACTGACTATGCCATACCGCTATCGGTAGTAGTTACCTTTACAGTATCAATAAAAGCCGTGTGATCAATGGAAGACAGTTTTGCCTCGTCACAGATGTTGAATGTTGAGGTGTTATTTTTTTTAATCACATTAACTCGGGTAAATATGCTAATCACCAACCTTCTAACTAAAGAAGTAATAGGAGGGGCTGTGAAACTGGCGATTTGGCAGCCTTGAAAATGAGAGCGGTGCTATCTGGACAACAAACCCTTATCACTGACCCTGATATCGATGTCCAGTCAATATGGCTTCGTGAAAAACGCGCTGTTTCCATAAAACAATGACAGCTACGTAGGCGCGCAGCCTGTATTTCGTGCTCATTACGATCTAGCACGTTACGCCCGCGTCCCGTAGGCACATGCAGTTAAAGTGTGGGTACAAAAATATAAAGAAACGGGTGATACGATGCGAAATACGGGTGGAAATGCAATCTGCGAGTGCACACCAGAGAATGTTGCAAGAGCGGAAGAATTCTCGGACGCTCTGCACGCAAGAATGCGCTGAAACTTGACCTATCGGACAGCAGAATACGGCGAATATTGCACAAAGAACTCCAACACTACTCGTACGAAATTCAGATAGTGCATAAACCGAATTCGGTTCAAAATGGTTCAAATGGCTCTGAGCACTATAGGACTTAACTACTGACGTCATCAGTCCTCTAGAACTTAGAACTACTTAGACCTAACTAACCTAAGGACATCACACACATCCATGCCCGAGGCAGGTTTCGAACCTGCGACTGTAGCGGTCTCGCGGTTCCAGACTGTAGTGCCTAGAACCGCACGGCCACTCCGGCCGGCAACAGAATTCGGAAGAACTTCCAAACGGACTAGGCTTTTGCCGGGCATTGATGACGTTAACGAACTGGGGTGAGCGACAGTCTGATCATGAGGCATGAGGCCTATTTTTAAGTGTCACGCTTTGTTAACATGCAGTAGTTTCGTGAAAATCACGAAATGCTTCATGAAACGCCACTTTACAGTCAAAAAGTGGTAGTGAGGTCCAGCGTATCAGTGTTTGGAATCATCTGAACTTATATTTTTAAGACAATAGCAGCAATTTTGTTTCTGTAAATGCAGAACTTCATGTTCACACGTTGAACTATTTCATAATGCTCCGGCTTGCTGATCTTTCTGTAACTGAAAACAGTTATTGCAACAAGATGGAGCCAAATGCCGCACCTCGCGACATTTCATGAATGAGCTGTAGAACTTATTTGTTCAACATGGCATCTCCAAGAGGGGAGAAATCTGATTGAATTATCTCATGTTGAGAAATCACAAGGACCGATCTGGTTTGCTTGGTAACATCTGTTTAAAGCTAAGATCGCAGAAGTATTTCTTTACTTACTCACTTTGCTGTCATCTTCAGGTCATCAAAAATTTTTGTTATGAAACTTGTTCATTATACTTGGAACCTCACACCAGATTTTCATGTTAGTGGCTAAAATGTGGAACATCGTACAAAGATCTGTCCTAAACAAAACATTTAAAATCAAAAAGCACCTTGTTGGATCGCTCAAACCGAGCGAGGTGGCGCAGTAGTTAGCACACTGGACTCGCATTCGGGAGGACGACGGTTCAATCCCGTCTCCGGCCATCCTGATTTAGGTTTTCCGTGATTTCCCTAAATCGTTTCAGGCAAATGCCGGGATGGTTCCTTTGAAAGGGCACGGCCGATTTCCTTCCCAATCCTTCCCTAACCCGAGCTTGTGCTCCGTCTCTAATGACCTCGTTGTCGACGGGACGTTAAACACTAACCACCACCACCGATCGCTCAATGATCTGTGAGCGCTACGTACTTGGACATGGACAGCTCCACAAGGTGTTTTTTTGATTTAAAATGTTTTATTTGTGGTAAACCTGTTTATAATGTGCTACATTACAGATATTAACATGACAACTTATACCTTTTATAAAAAAAATTGATGACCTAAATAAGGCAGCGAAGTCTCACGAAACCGGTCGGTTGTCATAAATAAAGAAATATTTGTACGACGTTGTCTTTAGAAAGTTTTCACCAACGGAGTAATTTCCAGGCCTCCAAAATCCCCCAATCTTTTAGTGTGTGATTTATTCTTTAGGAGTCATTTGAAATCTCTGATGAGTGTGACCCACCACTCACCATCCAGCAACTGAAGGATCACATTCGGAAGGAAGTTAATCGCATTCCAGTGCCAGTCCTCCAAGATGTGTCTAGCTTTCGTAAAAGACTTGAAATCAGTGTGTAGTAAAATGGCAAACACCTACATGATGTCATTTTCAAGCGATGAGCATTTTAAACTGCACGCATTGTAAATTCACGTTGTGTTTCTCTTACATCACTGTGAATAAATATTTATAGCTGGTGGTGGTTTCAAAGGCACCCATTTCACAGCACAGCAAAAGCCTGCTCTGTAAGGTTAATACACACTTTGAGTTATTACCACTGGCAGAACGCGCGGCTGCCATTCGCCCCGGCGCGGCAGCACGTAGCGATGCTCGGCTGCCGGCGCTGCCGCCGCTGTCCGCTGGGCCGTGTGATTAGGGCCTAACGTTATTCATGAGGTCCCACAGCACGGCAAGCTCCCGCCCTGGATGAGACGAGGCGCTGACAGCCCGGCGTGCCGCGATAGCCGCCGCTCGGCTGCAGCCTCTTCAGTCAGCGCCTCGAGTGGCTGTCAAGCCAGTCAGCGATACGCTACGCGCTTCCGGAACTTCGGCACCGTGGACCAACAAACGCCCCCGCGCCGCCGCGACGCCTCAAGTGCTTGCACAGAGATACTACGTCTTCGCTGCCCCTGGAAACTTCTATGCTTGTAATTGCTTAGAGTGTACTGCCAGCGATCTGGATTTCGAAAAAAATTAAAACAAAGTCAGGGAAAGGACGAATCAACACATTTTAGAACTTCCTGATACTCATGTACTATGCTGTTGTTGTTGTGTTCTTCAGTCCTGAGACTGGTTTGATGCAGCCCTACACGCTACTCTAAGCTGTGGAAGCTTCTTCATCTCAAAGTACCTACTGCAACCTACATCCTTCTGAATCTGCTTAGGGTATTCATGTCTTGGTCTCCCTCTACAATTTTTACCCCCCACGCTGCCCTCCAATACTAAAATGGTGATCCCTTGATGCCTCAGAACATGTCCTACCAACCGATCCCTTCTTCTGCTCAAGTTGTCCAACAAACTCCTCTTCTCCCCAGTTCTATTCAATACCTCATTATTAGTTGTGTGATCTACCCATCTAATCTTGAGCATTCTTCTGTAGCACCACATTTCGAAAGCTTCTATTCTCTTCTTGTCCAAACTATTAACCGTCCATGTTTCACTTCCATACATGGCTACACTCCATACAAAGACTTTCAGAAACGACTTCCAGACACTTAAATCAATACTCGGTGTTAACAAATTTCTCTTCTTCAGAAACGCTTTCCTTGCCATTGCTAGTCTACATTTTATATCCTCTCTACTTCGACCGTCATCAGTTATTTTGCTCCCCAAATAGCAAAGCTCCTTTACTACTTTAAGTGTCTCATTTTCTAATCTGATTCCCTCAGCATCACCCGACTCAATTCGACTACATTCCATTAGCCTCGTTTTACTTTTGTTGATGTCCATCTTATATACTCCTTTCAAGACACTGTCCATTCCGTTCAACTGATTTTCCAAGTTCTTTGCTGTATCTGACAGAATTACAATGTCATCGGCGAACCTCAAAGTTTTTACTTCTTCTCCATGGATTTTAATACCTACTCCGAATTTTTCTTTTGTTTCCTTTACTGCTTGCTCAATATACAAATTGAATAACATCGGGGATAGGCTACAACCCTGTCTCACTACCTTCCCAACCGTTGCTTCCCTTTCATGTCCCTCGACTCTTGAAACTGCAATCTGGTTTCTGTACAAATTGTAAATAGCCTTTCGCTCTCTGTACTTTACCCCTGCCACTTTTAGAATTTGAAAGAGAGTATTCTAGGCCATCAATGTACTATATATTGACGAAAAGAAATTGCAGCACCGTGTAGAATTTTTTCAGTGGAATGGTAATTGAATTTGGAGGTAACGTAACGTGGTGGAATTTGTTGATAAATTACGATTTGAAGTGAAATTAGTGTGATGTCCTTAGGTTAGTTAGGTTTAAGTAGTTCTAAGTTCTAGGGGACTTATGACCATAGATGTTAAGTCCCATAGTGCTCAGAGCCATTTGAACCATTTTTTTGAAGTGAAATTACAATTACAGTTAGCACGATTGTGAGGACCAGTAGCCTTGCGACCTTCTCGCTATACTGCTGCCCAGAGCTGCAGTCTCTCACGTTGCACACGAGGACTGGATATCACTGCCGTGGAGTAAGGAACGAAGATTAGGGTTTAATGTCCCGTCCAAAACCAGGGTATTATAGACAGAGCATAAGATCGATATTGTTTATTGTAAGGACGGGAAAGAATACCGGCCGTGTCCTTTCATAAGACCCTACCGAGCATTTGTCTGGAGCAATTTAGTGAAATCACGGTAATCTTAAGTTTGGATGTCCAGAGGCGGGTATGAATCGTTCCCCTGCCGAAGCCCATTATGGTAACGATACTGCGCCAGATCGCTCGGTGTCGTGGCGGGATGGTAAACCGTGACTCTGTGTGGAGAATGCGCGATCCTTGCGCCGCTGAGATCATCACCGTAGATGTGGTCTCTTATGCGAAGAACAGAAAGCTAAAGATGTAGACAAAGATCGTCAGCTGACAGTTGTGGTATAACACAACGAACAAAAATATCCGAACACCTATTGGTGGACATCAATATGGGGTCTGTCCTCTGTTGGCCCTTATGACGGCTTTAAGTAAGCTAAGTGACATTTTAAATAAGATACCTAAACACCTGTGAATAATGGCAGGTCATTGTTCCTCAAGCGCCGAAACAAGAGAATACCTCGTTGGCCATTTTGCAATTCGAAACCGTCTTCTGACGTTGCTACTTTATTATAGACAAACCTATCATCCGTGAACAGTCTTATAGAGCATTCGATGCTTTCCAGGACATCCTTTATAAACATTGTAGACAATAATGGTCCTATCAACTTCCTTGAAGTACTCCGGAAATATCCCTTACATCAGTCGATTTTTTTTTCTTTTAAGAGCGACGTGGCCGGCCTGCGTGGCCGAGCGGTTCTAGGTGCTTCAGTCTGGAACCACGCGACCGCTACGGTCGCACGTTCGAATCCTGCCTCGGGCATGGATGTGTGTGATGTCTTTAGGTTAGTTAGGTTTAAGAAGTTCTAAGTTCTAGGGGACTGAGCACCTCAGCAGTTAAGTCCCATAGTGCTCAGAGCCATTTGATTAAGAGCGACGTGTTGAGCTATACCTGCAAGGAAGTCTTGAATCCAGTAGCAAATCCGGCCCTATAATCGATAAGCTCGTATGTTTTTCACTAAACGGCAGTGCCGGACGCTGTCAGATGCCTCACGGACGAATGATCGTACTGTATGAGTAGTGAGTAACATCCTTGCATCTGTGTTTAGTTTTATCTATGGCTGACTTGGTAGTCTGTCAGTTGTGCAACGTTGGGGCATTCTTATTTGAGGCTAAGTAGTGAGTAGTTGAAATTTTTAGAGAATGGGGTCTGTTTTCTGTGAATATGGGAGAAGTTATATGAAATACTTTATTATGGAGTTGAAAACTCATTTATAATACTTTCTTGTTCTTTCTATTGACAGAGAATACTTTGGAGAAATTTTAAAGGTTTGTTAATAATTTCTTTATACTGTGAGAATCTTGTAATTATTTGAGTCTTATCATGTTGTCCAGTCTTATTGTCAATAATCAGAGTTTGATAACTCAAAAACAATTTTTTATGTAAAACCCACCTCCACGATTCATAGTAAAGTTTTAAATGTGCCTTCCAAATTACACCACACGCAGCAACAGACTGTTTCTAAGAAGCAAAAAATTTGAAGCAGATTGTTTATCTTTAGTCGCTGTGTCCGCTTATTTTTGTATGATTCCGAGAACGTCAGTAAATGAGACCCAAAACAGCATGCTGAGCAAAGGTAAGTCATTTTTATGTCGGGGCAGATCTCACCCGGCATTTTTCAACAGAGTGCAGTCAGGATTGTGAGGTATTGTGTTTGCAATCAGACTAAGTTTCAGTGAACGGTACTGGTAATTCAAAACAGTTATTTTGTTCCTCGCAGAGCCATAATTTATTTTTGCGGATGTTCCAAGTCGAACATTACACTTCATATCATTAAACGTTCATAACGTACATCGGTACTGAAGTTTAGTTACATAGTTTTCAATTAGTACAAATTAGTTTCTTTTGGCATTTTGCGTTTCATGAAGGTTACATTTTATTTCGAGACCTGTTGATATACGTAAATCGGCACCTACATTCAGTTTTGCTCAGCAATTGAATACGATACCTAAAGTACACGTTAGTAGAGGAGAAATTTCATAAAACTAAATATTCAATACGTAGACAATATTTCATAGAGAGCTTACAGTTCTTATAAAGACTACAGAGTCTGTAAGGTGTCAGGCAAATCAAACACCTTCCATGAAAACCCTGACATGATAAGCAAATCCGGCAGTATGTCACATAGCTCCGAATAAATCCTGACATTAAATTAACCAAAGTAATACGATCAACGAGTGAGCAAATGGAATACCACAGGCTAACACAAGAACGCCTAAATGCATGTCATACTTTCCCATCGTGAAACAGACGCAGTTCCGAGTGAAGAAACGAGAACAGAATCCAAGAGCAGAACCGTGTTAAGCTAGAAAGCCCTACGAAAAGGGACGGTCACCCACGTGGCCAGCCAAACAACAGGACTACCCCACAGCCCATGTTAAAAGATAGAGCCCTCCAGAAGAACAGTATAGATCTTACGATACACTAAAAGGGCCACACCAGCAGCAAGTTTTAGCATTAGACTTTTTCGCGTCTCTGTTACATTGCAAACGTTAGAACATTGCCCCACCACGAAAAGTATAACGTTTCTCATTGGATGGACAGATTTTTTGTAGGCGGAGCTTAAGGTTAACATTGAGACCCTGATTGGTCAGATGAAAACACAGCCAGATAGTTTTTTTTAAACCAACTTCGGTAAATTGTGGTAAGGAGAAGTTAGGAGAGAGTTGCTTCCGAGACGGCGAGGTGCGTGGAGCTGTGCCGCCCGCCACACCGTGACGAACATCAACAAGGTAATGAACGCACGCGATGCCGCATTTTTGAGCGCGTAAGGCTTCACTCAGAACTGCAGAAGTCTCATCTGTTACATCCCCTTTTTACATAATGCTAGTGTCGATCGTCAATTAAATCTCATGGTATTCACATTTGCTACGTGAAATTAAAATCTGAAACGCGATGATTTTTCTGTTATAAAATTATTGAGAAGCCACATTAGCCACTGTAATTTACGACAAGTTAGGTAAGTAATTAAAGATAATTGAGGGTCACTGTAGACCATTTTGATAGTTTTCTCTTTCGTGAAACTTAATTTAAACCTAGATTATAGATGTGATATGGCATAGGTCATCCTTCGATCCATTGTAGAACTTGGAAACCCACTCAGGGAATATTCGTTCACGTCTTTGTTGAACGCAGTTGGTTTTTATCATCCCGTATTAAAATATTTCCTTTTATCAATAGTGCAATTTATAAACAATGTTTTAGAATAAAATTTCCTATGGTAAACTTAACTGCTTTTTCGACGTTATTTTACCAGCTAACTGAAAATTGGGAAGCCTTGAACCCCTTCCACTTAATTTAGTTAGTATTAAGATTCTTTTACAGGGAGTGCAGTGGAGCTGACGCTGAAATCATTAAGTGTTTGGTTATATCATCGCTAGTCTTACTGAACTCTTCTGAACTCTACATGTCATGTGTGTTCTGGCGTCTCCTTACCAGCAACAGGTCCCAGGTTCAAACTGGTCAATTCCCTAAACAACACGCTCAGAGCGTCATTGCGCGTAAGTGGTAGGGAGACATGACTTAGAACAAACAGTCACCTTGCAGAATGTTAGAAAATGGCGACCCTGCCAGGATGGTAAAATTCCATGATTGAAGGTCGACCACATGCCAAAATAGGTCAGAAAAATATCTTGTTGAAAACTTTTTGTAACAAAAATTTGTTTCCTAAAGTTATAAATAGTCGAAAACAGTAGCTGCAGCGATGTATAGTAAAAAAGTATTCAATAAAATGTGAGACATTCTAGCAGAGACAATAGCATAGTTAAGTTATGAATTTTAATATTGTTAGAATTAAGTTTTCTCTCCAATGCAAGTGCACAGGTGGCGGATACATCGTTGACAAGTTGGTTCTGACCCAACAAGTAAGTGAATGAATTGTCAAGTCGTGTGTGCAAAAAGTTTATGAAATGCGTGACATCGTATGAGCGCATGTTGGCGCGAAGTAGGGCGCGTGAATTGCTTTTAAAACAGAAAATAAGGGATTCGAAAAGGTTAGCAATGGCAGATCGAGACCTTGACCGAATTGAGGTAGAGACCCAGCATGAAGATGGACAGAGAATAGAGGACAGTACAACAGACGATGCAGTATCGCGAGAAATAGGACAGATAACGCACCATAACGAAGATAATGTTCGTCAAGGCATAGAAAACGTAAGTCAGCATACGACAAAGGAGCAGGAAAGTAGAGAGACAGCCGATGAGGATTCTAACTTGTGTCTTGAATACGTAGAACCCATAGTACAAGTAATCAGAGCTCCCTCACCACAGAGTACAAGAAATTCGAGCAGAAACGTGTCACCGCACAGTTCAATGCAATCGGTTGCAAACCAACACTTGGGCGAAAACACAGAGCGTAGGACGTCGGAAGAAAACGCAATAGGACCCACCATTCTGGCAAAATTATTACAACAAATTTCGGAAACCATGACAAGGCAAAATAAAGAAATAGCGAACCAAATTCAAATTCAGAATTCAGAAACCACGAGACAAATGCGTGAGATTAAAGAACAAAACAAAAAAAATTCTGTTACATCTAAGTCATATTAAAGACGAGGCAAAAGAATCTCGAGAAGTGATAGGAAACTTAATAACAGGTCACAATCAATTGAGAACAGACATTGACAAGGTAGAAGTGGACGTACAAACATTGCGTAATGACACTCAGGGCGAGATCAAAACATTACGTAACAACACCCAGGGAGAAGTCAAAAAACTAGAGAAACAGATAAACGTTATTACTAAACAAGCAGCAGGTACAGCGCGTGAAATTGTTGAAAACAGTGTGTTACGCAAACGTATCACAAAAGCAGCGCTGAAAAGATATGATAACTGCATAGTCAAAATAGAAGCGCAAACGAAGCAACAATTTCAGAAATTGCGAACAGAGTTGTTGGAAACTATTGAAGAGTGTAGTGAACAGGATCGAACAAGCACAGAGTCTGCAACCACATCCGTATCCGTAACAGCACCAGAAAAACAAGCAATTAACGAAGATATTACGCATTTGCGATTCCAATCACAGGCGGAAAGTAACATACATGGAATCAGACAGCCTGCACAGCAACAAACACGTTTCGAAATTCTTGATGAAAAAACGGCACCACAAACACATGCGGAACCACAAATGTATGTTTCAAGAGAGTTTGGATCGTACAATGAAGCAGCAAGTTTAGCCAGACCAGATACCGAACCAATACGTGACAATGGAAAGCCAGGTCGCGAAGAGTACAGTGCAATACATTCAGCTACACGTTCACAACCGATGGAAGAAAATTATTGCGTACCACTCCAACGATACTACGCAAGGGTAGGCGAAAGTTACAGTGGACAATATCCAATAGATCTACCACAATCGGAAAGAACGACGGGAGAAATGATCAGAAAAAAAAAGTGGCGAAGAATCGCGAATTTCATATGGAACTATGACGAAGTACGACAATGATCATTTCCTCACAGTCAGACAATTTCAACTCTTTCGAGAAGGAAACTCATTACATCCACGAACTTTTATTGATCAGTTCCGAGTAGGATTACCAGAACACTGGACGCTAGCACACAAATTAGACTTTATATGTGCACACATGTCAGGAACAGTCGCCGAAACCACGCAGAATGATGCAGCGACACGCCGATCGTACGAAGATTTCAGAGAGAAGTTTCTCTCACGATATTGGTCCAGCGAAGCACAGATCAGAGTGAAGTACGAATTATTACAGAACCCATATTTTGAAAATTCAGGAGAGAAGAGTCCCGTGAAATTTTTCGAATTAATGGCAAAGAAAAATCAATGCTTAGATGTACCATAGAGTGACGGAGAGTTGATTAAATTATGCGCGATGAAGTTACCATTGGAATACCAGCAATCATTAGTAGGTCGCAGAGGCAATGACGTCGAATCATTTAAAGGTATTCTAAGGGAACTAGAGATCATATTTTCGGAAGATGACGCAAAAAAAGACGAAGCGCACGTGAAAACGAAAGCAAAAAGCAGTGGAATCCACAAGACACAGTACGAAGAAACAATAATTACGAACCACGTGATAACTTCGCACCAAGAAACGACAATAGATTTCAACAAAGAACCGGTTATGGATGCAGAAGAGAATATGGCAATAACTAGAATTCGCCCAGGAACGGCAACAACTATTACAGAGGGAATAACGACAACCGGAACGGGTATTGGAGCGCCAATAGACCGACAAATTATCAACAAAGAAACCAATATCAACAAGCGAAGCAAGAAAAGAGAATACAGATAGAAGAGGTGGAGGTAAGACCACCAAACCCCGATAAACGTTCGAATTGACAGCTAAGCGCCCATGCCAAAGGGAATGACGCACCGACCCAGGACAATTGCAGCACCTTGAACAGAGAAGTAAATACCTTATCACGAGAAGAGAAGAAGGAAGAAACAAATAACAATATCGTGTTGGGACGAAATTAATTGGGAGAATACTGACGAGAAAGATGAATTACCAGAGGCATGCCCAACGAATGTAGGAGGAAAGGACGAAGTAATGAATATTGCAGAGCTATTTGAGATGGAAACCAGGGAAAGCGGATTCAATGAGGATAATGTACAGTCGACAGAAGTTTAAAATAAGTTACTAGTGGGCACACAACCCAACGTATACAATGAAGGATGTTATGAAGCTATAATTAGAGCATTTAGATGCGATTATGTGGAAGTAGCGACGAACAAGGAGAAGATAGACGAGGATGAGGAAAAAGTAGAGGATGTTGAAGGAAGCGTAAATGAAGGAAGAAATAGAGAAGAGGAAATAAAAGAGAGAGAAGTAGCAGTCGAAGCTTATCCTACAGAAAATTCGAATTCACAAGGGAAATTCCTGAAAAGACTCATGTATGATTCAGTGGAGGATTCGTTGATGCAAGAAGAAGAAGAACAGAACAAACCCTTTCAAATTCAACCAATTGTGAAGGCCATGGTAAAGCATATCCCAGTCAATATTGTAATTGATAGCGGAAGTGAACTGACTGCGATCTCAGAAAATTTATTCATGCAGTGTAATGCCAATGAGGAATTACCAGTTCTGAAAACACGTAAGATTAAAGTAAGAGGTCCTATTAGAAACAATGCTGCTGAAGTTACGAAACAAACAAGGTTAACTCTTTCGTGTCAAGATCAAAAGGTCGAAGCCAACTTCGTGATTATTCCTAAACTAACTGTAGATTTGATTATAGGTGCAGATTTTTTAAATGAGAGACGAGAGATAATAGATATGGGGAAAGGTAGCGTAACATTCGGGAATGTCACACTTCTCTTTGAGCAAAAGCTAAAATTCGAAGAAATACCAGTTATAAACAAACAATTAAGAATGACGCGAGATAAAGAGGATGAAGAATTAGAATGGTATGCACAAAAGGGGGGATCGCCTCAACTCATGTTAGAAGTCCATAAAGAAATCGACGAAAAATTGCAAGAAGTTCAAGGTATTTCGGAACACAGTAAAAGAGAATTAGAGGGTATTTTACGAGATAAAGCAAAGGTATTTTTACCTAAAACTGGCAGTATTCAACACTTTCAGTACAAGTTTGAAGTAAAACAGCACAAACCATTTAGAGTGCCAACCTATACAATCCCATTAAGCTACAGGAATAAAGTATTCCAGGAGATATCTAAAATGTTAGATGATGATATTATTGAACCAGCTACCTCCACATATAACAGCCCACTCCATATTGTACAAAAACGAGATGGGAGCAACAGGTTAGTGCTTGATTCCAGACAGATCAACACAATCATAATCATTCAGACAGATCGCCCAAAAAATTAGAGGAATTGATACAAAACTTCCACGGTGCTAAGATAGTTTCATCAATTGATTTACGGAGTAGTTTCTGGCAAACAGAATTGGCCCCAGAATGTAGAAAATGTACAGCATTTATCGTATTCGGTGGATGTTACCAGATTAAACGATTGCCATTTGGTTTAAACATATCATCAGCAGCGTTTATTAGGGGATTTAATACTATACTCAGTCCTGAAATTTTACAAAAAAATTACTTGTTATGTTGATGATGTGATTATAGCAGAACCCTCTTGGGAACATCACAACGACACATTAAATCAGTTTCTACAGATCATGAAAGAGCATGGGGTCACAGTAAATATAACAAAATCCAAAATTGGAAGGTGAGAGGTCAAATTTCTAGGGCACATAATTTCAGAGAAAGGGGTAATGCCCGACCCAAAAAAAAACTAACGGCAATCAAAGAACTCTGTACTCCATATAATAAGAAAACTCTCAGAGGATTTCTAGGTCTCACCGGATACTATAAAAAACTTATTTGGATCGACTCTCTCGCAACACCACGCCTATGTGCACTGACTGGAACAAACACGCCAAGGGTATGGGACCAACAAGCCAATGAAGAATTTTTAAAAGTGAAAAACGCACTGAAACCAGCACCGATTTTAGCACATCCTGATCTAACACAAAATTTTTGTATGGCCACTGATAGCGCGAAAACAGGTTTAGGAGTTGTTTTATTCCAAGAATACGAACAGGCAGGACTAAGAGCATATAGAACAATTGCATTTGCCAGTCGTGTGCTCACAAAAAGCGAGAAAAACTATTCAGTCACGGAGCTGGAAGCATTGGCCATTGTATGGGGCTTCCAACGTTTTCGATACTTCCTATTCGGAAGAAAAACAAAAGTATACACTGACCACAAAGCATCAGAATTTCTGTTATCCGCCAAACTAACTCATGGGACGTTAGCCAGATGGATGTTAATACTAGAAGAATTTGACTTCACTATTACACACATACCAGGACCAGCGAATGTATTAGCAGATGCTTTATCACGATGTCCACAGGATGCATCCCATAACATAGGTTTGGAAGCAGCAGAAGACCAGTTTACAATGTACTATACAAAGAAGCACCTTTCGAAAACTAAATTACGACAGCATTGAAAAACATAGGCAAAGAACAGGACAAGGATGCCGAAATACTAGGAATCAAACACATGTGGAGAAGTAAGGATTTTCCAGACATTCGACAGCACTATCTCGTAAAAAACAATGTTTTGTTTTTTTGACGAAATGTTGTAACGAATGAATGGTTAATTTATATCCCAGATGAAGTAATTAATAAGTACATATGGTATATACATTTAAGTAATGGCCACTTTGGACCAAAGAAATGCTTTTTAAAAATAAAACAAACAAGCCATTTTCCTAATATGGAAAGACGAATTAGAACATTATTAGTCAAATGCAAAAAATGTATGAGGGCTAAACACGTCACTTTCCAAACCAAACCACCTATGTTTCCAATAATCCCTAAAAAATTAAAACAAATTACTGCAACAGATTTGATGGAGCCCCTCCCACGCACAAAAAATGGATATATTTTCATATTTTGGAACTTCTAAATATGTTACCTTGAGACCATTAAAACGGGCAACAGATCTTACTATAAGTAAAGCATTTAGACAAGGTTTTCTCAGACAAGTAGGTCGTGTGGAACGAATAATTTCGGATAATGGCCCACAATACAAATCAGTGCAATGGCAGAACACGTTAAAACAACACAAAATAAAACCCATATACATATATAAGTACAAACCTAGCGTAAATCCAGCAGAACGATCTATGAAGGACATAGGCATTTTATGCCGATTATATGGAGGCAAAAGACACAACACTTGGGATATATACCTTAAATATTTTCAAGAAGTAATAAATGAAATGCCACATGGCACTACATCAGAAAGGCAGCAATTAAAAGAACATTCTCAGTGGGCCAGAAAGTATTTGTAAAAACACACCATCTCTCCAGCAAACAGAAACACAAAATACATAAGTTTTACGCTGCATACAAAGGACCTGTCATAATTAGCCAAATTGCTCATGATAATGCTGTGGAATTAATGAACCCAAAAACAGGTAAAACCTTAGGACTTCACCATGTGAGCCATATCAAAAAGTTTGAAGATTAATTTTATTACTGGTAAATAATCAGCACAATATTTCAAGATTATGTTGCAGATAAGATCGTCAGGAGAAAGAAGAATGAAGAGAGAGAAAGGTGGGAAAAAGAAAGTAGTTTCAATAAAAATCAAAACAAAAATAACACCAATAGTACCATAGATTAAGGTGAAGGGATAAAGCATAGATAGTGTAACAGCATGAAATACTAAAATGCTATACACTATGACACTACACAAAAATAAAAAACGAATTTGAGGATTCTTGTAGAAGTTAAAACTCAAAATATCTTAGAATTGTAACATGGAAAGGGCGCCGAAATTTGTAAAGCTTTTTTAAAAATGCATAAAACAATGTAGGTACTAGACATATGTTAGATGAATATAGTAAAACTTTTTGTAAGAACCACTGTAAAAACTCCAGCAAGGACCAGATGACACGACCCACAAGTTGCAACGTGAGAAGTATCAAGAAAGAAAAGGACTTAATTAGCAAGACACAATTCCTACAACGCAGAAGCGTCGAGAGAAGGGAAAGGACAGTGACCGGTGCAGGGACAGACAAGCAAACATTGGACTTTCACTTCTCGTAAACCCCGGGACGCCCTGACTCAGCTGAGCGAGCGAAAAATTGCTTGACGAGAAGACCGCTTGGGCAAGCCACCACTGGCAAAAAAAAAAAAAAAAAAAAAAAAAAAAAAAAAAAAAAAAAAAAAAAAAAAAAGTGTAACAGTCACACTACTGCTATTAAACAGCACGCTGATGCACGAAACTGAAGAAAACTGCTACAAAGTAAAAATGACATGCCCGAACAATTTATCAAACTGTTACTAAGAGAACTTCAAAGCGACTAGTTATCAATAAATATTTCCACATCCTGCCAAGAGAAGAACCAAGAATCAAGTAAGAAGCAGAGAAAAAGCAGGAAGAACAGAAGTTGAAGATTCGCAAGATTGAGACCAAGAAAGAAAATGGGTCAAGAATAGACGACATACCTTCCCAAATCCATATCCTATTGTTAACTAGTCGTCTGCGAAGTATTACAACGAAAAACGACCGCTTTCAGCGACACATAACAATGACTTTCACGCGTACAAAGCCAGTAAACTACGAGATTCTGCACTCACAACTCCATTACATTATGGGACCTCCACAACAACAACACACACTTGAAATGCCAACAAGGAACGACGAACGAAGCTGTACATCAAGTACTTGCCCACGTCCATCTCGCTCAAGTCCATCACCTTCGTGCAAAAACATTCGCCAACCTCATGCTTAAACATTTATAGGATTGTGTGAATGTGTGAAATCAAGTTATGTGATGTAGGAATTGTGCAAAAGAAATGTGGAAAAACTAAATAAGTTAAGCACACCAGACAGCTAATAAACTCAAAATAACAGTCATTGACTATGGACTTAAGTAAAAAATACACTATCGATAAAAATAAGTCATTAGTTCTGAAATGGACAGTATATAAAGAACAAAAGTACGGCATAATAAACGCTAAAACTATATGCCAATTATTATCTCCTCATGAAAATAAGAGAATAACTATATTTTACTTATTTTCTCCTTATAAAAACAAAGAATAAAAACTTACCTTGTTGGATGTTTTAGCTTTTTTTTATATATTTGTACCATTTGTTAGGATAATATCTTAATACTTGTGTATGTATATTTCTTTGTCAAAGCAATTCTTGGAAATAATTCTAATTTGTTAGTGCAACAATGTTGAAATGAGTATCTAGAAACATAACCATTTTACTTGTACATGATATTTAGAAAATGTGTAAGGAATAGATTTTACTTAATTACTACATTTTTAAAAAGAAAAACAATATTTCTAAGAAAATCTATGTGAAAGACTCCTCACTTTCGGTAACAAACTTCTTAAAAAACAAACTTCACACTTAAATAAAGAAAGAAAATAATTAAAAAATAATAATTATAATAGCATAAAATATTCTTCTCACGTCAACATAAACATATTTTTGAGAATAATGTGGAAGAATATAAAAATATAAATTAGTAATACAAACTAGCATAGAACCAGGATAACGTGGCTGAACAGTAGGGAACAAAATTTAGATAAAGGAATAATTTTTGACAGACAACGATTCAATCATTGCCTAAATTCAGTGCAAAAATTGAGTTCGAGGGGTGGTGATACGTAAGGCATCAGGCAAATCCAACACCTTATATGAAAAACCCGACATGATAAGCAAATCCGTCAGTATGTCTCATGTTGTTGTTGTCTTCAGTCCCGAGACTGGTTTGATGCAGCTCTCCATGCTACTCTATCCTGGGCTAGCTTCTTCATCTCCCAGTACCTACTGCAACCTACATCCTTCTGAATCTGCTTAGTGTATTCATCTCATGGTCTCCCCTACGATTTTTACCCTCCACGCTGCCCTCCAATACTAAATTGGTGATCTCTTGATGCCTCAGAACATGTCCTACCAACCGATCCCTTCTTCTGATCAAGTTGTGCCACAAATTTCTCTTCTCCCCAATCCTATTCAATACTTCCTCATTAGTTATGTGATCTTCCCATCTAATCTTCAGCATTCTTCTGTAGCACCACATTTCGAAAGCTTCTATTCTCTTCTTGTCCAAACTATTAACCGTCCATGTTTCACTTCCATACATGGCTACACTCCATACAAATACTTTCAGAAATGACTTCCTGACACTTAAATCTATACTCGATGTTAACAAATTTCTCTTCTTCAGAAACGCTTTCCTTGCCATTACCAGTCTACATTTTATATCCTCTCTACTTCGACCATCATCAGTAATTTTGCTCCCCAAATAGCAAAACTCCTTTACTACTTTAAGTGTCTCATTTCCTAATTTAATTCCCTCAACATCACCCGACTTAATTCGACTACATTCCATTAGCCTCGTTTTGCTTTTGTTGATGTTCATCTTATATCCTCCCTTCAAGACACCATCCATTCCGTTCAACTGCTCTTCCAAGTCCTTTGCTGTCTCTGACAGAATTACAATGTCATAGGCGAACCTCAAAGTTTTTATTTCTTCTCCATGGATTTTAATATCTACTCCGAATTTTTCTTTTGTTTCCTTTACTGCTTGCTCAATATACAGATTGAATAACATCGGGGAGAGGCTACAACCCTGTCTTACTCCCTTCCCAACCACTGCTTCCCTTTCATGTCCCTCGACTCTTATAACTGCCATCTGGTTTCTGTACAAATTGTAAATAGCCTTTCGCTCCCTGTATTTTACCCCCGCCACTTTTAGAATTGGAAAGAGAGTATTCCAGTCAACATTGTCAAAAGCTGTCTCTAAGTCTACAAATGCTAGAAACGTAGGTTTGCCTTTTCTTAATCTTTCTTCTAAGATAAGTCGTAAGGTCAGTATTGCCTCACGTGTTCCAGTATTTCTACGGAATCCTAACTGATCTTCCCCGAGGTCGGCTTCTACTAGTTTTTCCATTCGTCTGTAAAGAATTCGTGTTAGTATTTTGCAGCTGTGGCTTATTAAACTGATTGTTCGGTAATTTTCACATCTGTTAACACCTGCTTTCTTTGGGATTGGAATTATTATATTCTTTTTGAAGTCTGAGGGTATTTCGCCTGTTTCATACATCTTGCTCACCAGACGGTAGAGTTTTGTCAGGACTGGCTCTCCCAAGGCCGTCAGTAGTTCCAATGTTGTCTACTCCGGGGGCCTTGTTTTGACTCAGGTCTTTCAGTGCCCTGTCAAACTCTTCACGCAGTATCGTATCTCCCATTTCATCTTCATCTACATCCTCTTCCGTTCCCATAATATTGTCCTCAAGTACATCGCCCTTGTATAGACCCTCTATATACTCCTTCCACCTTTCTGCTTTCCCTTCTTTGCTTAGAACAGGGTTTCCATCTGAGCTCTTGATGTCCATACAAGTGTTTCTCTTATCTCCAAAGGTCTCTTTAATTTTCCTGTAGGCAGTATCTATCTTACCCCTAGTGAGATAAGCCTCTACATCCTTACATTTGTCCTCTACCCATCCATGCTTAGCCATTTTGCACTTCCTGTCTGTTACGTTCCAAACTTTATAAACATTGCCCCACCACGAAAAGAAACCGCCAGGACCACCCCACAGCCCATGTTAAAAGATAGAGCCCTCCAGAAGAACAGTATAGATCTTACGATAACACTAAAAGGGCCACACCAGCTGCAAGTTTTAGCGTGAGACGTTTTCGAGTCTCTGTTGCGTTGCAAACGTTAAAAACATTGCACCACCACGAAAAGTATAACGTTTCTCATTGGATGGACAGATTTTTTGTAGGCGGAGCTTAAGGTTAACATTGAGACCCTGACTGGTCAGATGAAAACACAGCCAGATAGTTTCTTTTAAACCAACTTCGGTAAATTGTAGTAAGGAGAAGTTAGGAGAGAGTTGCTTCCGACACGGCGAGGTGCGTGGAGCTGTGCTGTTCGCCGCCCCCTGACGAACACCGACAAGGTAATGAACGCACGCGATGCCGCATTTTTGAGCGCGTAAGGCTTCACTCAGAACTGCAGAAGTCTCATCTGTTACATCCCCTTATTACGTAATACTAGTGTCGATCGTCAATTAAATCTCATGGTATTCACATTTGCTACGTGAAATTAAAATCTGAAACGCGATGATTTTTCTGTTATAAAATTATTGAGAAGCCACATTAGCCACTGTAATTTACGACAAGGTAGGTAAGTAATTAAAGATAATGGAGGGTCACTGTAGACCATTTTGATAGTTTTCTCTTTCGTGAAACTTAATTTAAACCTAGATTGTAGATGTGATATGGCATAGGTCATCCTTCGATCCATTGTAGAACTTGGAAACCCACTCAGGGAATATTCGTTCACATTTTTGTTAAACACAGTTGGTTTTTATCATCCTGTATTAAAATATTTCCTTTTATCAATAGTGCAATTTATAAACTATGTTTTGTGAGTAGAATAAAATTTCCTATGGTAAACTTAACTCCTTATTCGACGTTATTTTACCAGCTAACTGAAAATTGGAAAGCCTTGAACCACTTCCACTAAATTTAGTTAGTATTAAGATTCTTTTACAGGGAGTGCAGTGGAGCTGACGCTCAAATCATTAAGTATTTGATTATATCATCGCTAGTCTCACTGAACTCTTCTGAACTCTACATGTCATGTGTGGTCTAGCGTCTCCTTACCAGCAACAGGTCCCAGGTTCAAACTAGTCAATTCCCTAAAAAACACGCTCAGAGCGTCATTGCGCGAAAGTGTTAGGGAGACACGACTTAGAACAAACAGACACCATGCCGAATGTTAGAAGTCTCTCCAGTTTTTGGACCTATTGTTGAGAGCCTTATCCTCATTAATTTTCTGGATTATCCGTTCTTCGAGGTATTAGGTGTTAAGAGTACTGTAGTAGGCCTTCTCCTTATACAATGGCAAATATGATATCGAATTTGCCTTACAGTTCCCCTCTGAATTTTACTTTATCCCCCGAATACAATAAGGGTCAAAGTTTTCACATCGAGCCAATTTTCGATTAAAGCCTGGAAAGATGATTTTGAGAGTGAGTAACAGATTCTCTCCTGATCTTGATCTTCAAAATCAGGCTTTTTTATCTTCTATTCAGAAGTTCATTTAACCTCAGATTGTTATTGTAGATGTTCTCAAATTCTTAGATGAAAAGGAGATTAAGGAGTTTGCCATTTTATTATTGACGATGAAGCCTGCACCCCGATAAGGTGTATACTTGAGAGGTTCCATGCCCTCTTTTGCATGTCTCCTATCTTTTTCATAAATTTTATTAATGTTCTATGTCATTGCAAGGTAGTAACAGACCTAATAAGGATACTGTAATGAAAGCATTTGTACTGAGAGCTCAAAAAAATACTTTTCACTCGATTCCTTAACATGTTGTTTTACTTCCCAGGGTGGCTTGTGCGAGGCGAGCATCGGATGACGCGGCACACTGCGTTTCCGGTTGGGGGCTGCAATTTCCTGAATTCTGAGGGGTTCGTACAATAGGCTTAAGCGCCTGGCAATGTTGGCTTCGCTCTTGCGTTGCGCATGCAGGGATTCAGGATCTGATCTTCCTCAGAGTCGGACGGTCTTGTGACTTGGTCATTCGTTTTCGGAAGAACCTAGAATTTACGGATAGCCTTCGCAGCCAGGGGTTGACACAGAGTTGCTGCACGGCACAAGTCGGCGCCTACATGATCAGAACGCTGCCTACCGACGACGTGCTGGAGATTTCAGTACTGGTACAGTATTTTGCGGCTCCAACATTCTAGGACCGTATCAGTTTTATACTGACTCCCTCAGCAGCACTCGCGCACGCTTTGCTGCAAGTCCACCTTGCTTGTTTCTCTATGTGATCCCGTTTTAGCTCTCACTACTAGTTGCGATAGTGCCATGTATGCCGAAGATTAATATTTGATTCATTAGGACCTCCAGTCATTATTGTCAGTCTACTGCATCACAGAGAGTAGAAACATCCTTGTTCTCGTGCCAACTCTTCTTCTGATAATATTTCAGTATGCCCTGTTCTTTACCTACTGTTTGTGTCGGTAATCATGTGCACTTATGTTCTGATGTGTAATAAATCTCATTGTTATATTGAATCTGCATCTCATTTCGTAGATGTACGCAGAATCCCATTTCCTGTTGTTTATTATGATAAAGTTCTCTTTTTTCTGAGTAGATTACGTTTTTTATTGAATTATTGTGAGTGTGCACTCCTTATTTTACCAACCAGCAGGGTTCACCAGCATTTTCTTCCGTTACCGTAGTGCGCATAATTAATTAGGTGGCAGGTAAGGAGGGGGCCAAGTGCATGTGATGTTCTCATGCAGAATTCGTCTGAATCAACAGGTATAAACTCTTCTCTACTTGGGCACCTCACATACTTCGTCACTCCCTTACCTGCCTGTTGTTTGCAGACTGTAAACCCTGTGATATCAAGGCAATTTAGTCTATGCACTTTGCATCTTCGATTACTGTTGTCAGTGTGTTCTTTTTAATGACAACTCTAATGTTTGTTTAGGGCTCCCTGGAACTAGGAGATTGTTGTTTTAAATGATTTACGCGCAGCTGATATATTTCTTATCTCACCATGCAGGAACCTCTACTGAATTCGAAGCTACATTAGTCGTTTGCTCCATGTTACCTGGAAGTTTTCGTGACTTTAATACAAAGGAACGTATTGTTAACTATTAAGATTGTAAACTTCGAAGCACTTAGCACTTATCGGCTTCCCGACAAAGTTTCCAATTGAGACTCTTTACACGTTGCTAGGTTTAACAGAGGCACTTCGAGTACGTTACTTGCTAAATCCGTCTTTTGTAGTAACATGAGTGCCCACAGAAAATTCACTGTCACTCACCAGAGCCAGGAACTCGTATCAGGTCAATTCCCGAGTCTCTATTGTGCCACAGGGAACGGTGTGAGTGAAAAGTGGCTGGCATTTGTGTAAGTGTGATTCATGCAAACTACTTCAATACACGTATTATTCAGTTTCAACAACTCCGTGTGCCTAATACGGATGACACGAGTATGGTAATCAGATCTCGTGGTCTTGCGGTAGCGTTCTCGTTTCTCGCGCACGGGGTCCCGGGTTCGATTCCCGGCGGGGTCAGGGATTTTCTCTGCCTTGTGATGACTGGGTGTTGTGTGTTCTTCATCATCATTTCATCATCATTGACTCGCAAGTCGCTTAAGTGTCGTCAACTAAAAAGGACTTGCAATACGGCGGCCGAACTTCCCCGCATGGGGCTTCCCGGCCAACAATGCCATACGATCATTTCATTTCAGTACACCAAAATGCAAAATTCACATTTAACACAGTAGAATAAATGATAAATTAAGTGCCCCTTTGAATTTCACGAATGTTGTAACAAATCAGGGAAGGTGTATTACATCAAAAATAATAACATAAAAGTAAAAGGGGAACATGAAAGAACACAGTAATCAGTATAAGCACCGAATACCAAAGGCTAACATTTACCCAACGAAAACAGACACCATAATACTAATCAAGTAATTAACAAATGAACGAAAACCAGCTCAAGCTACCCCCTGCTGGGCCTAATTAATGAGAACAACATAACAAGGAGAGACTATAGTTTTACTGAACAAAAGAACAATAAAATAAAATATTTGATACGCTAGGCCCTGAAGTGGCCTAAAGGTACTGGAAACTTTTGGTCTCTTGTTGGCTTAGTTTGGCTATTTCAGTCACAATCATCTGCAATAGAAACGGCATCTGAACAGAAACGGCAATATTTCTTTCAACGAATCCAAGCACAGTCTGCTGTTCCAGGCCGAAACTATGCTATCCAATTAAGCCATCACTAGCTCCGATTGCAAGTCATCCACACTGCATCGATGCTTTGCTGCACGACTTTCTGCTTCGCCACCGGAAGATGCTTGCTATATTACGTATTTTGTGGTTGGCAGTCTTGATATTCTCGCGTCCACTGTACCTCTCTGACGGCGTTAGGGGATGCCCCTGCTGCATTCGCAGGGCCTCTGTCATGGACAACTCCCTGGTCCAGCCACGCTGCGACGCGAGCAGACTCGACCAGCACGCCATGCGTGGTCGCGAGGTCCCGTCTGCTGATGTCCATGGCGCTCTGTGCTGGCTCCAAGCTGATGTTGCCACTTCACTAACGTACACCAGCCTGTTCATCGGTGTAACAGCACGCTGTTCCACGCCTCACCGTGGTAATGGTTTTGTTGCAGGCACACACTGCAGTGGTGGATGGAAGCACTAACACGTACCGACCACCAAGCACGGTAGGATAACGACCGCTGTGAATTGCTAATTCGCGTCACATTATTTTTTGTTGATACAGTATTGCAAATTCTTTTTAATAGTAATAATAATAATAATAATAATCACTAACTTCTTTTGCACGATGAACACCTCCTGTCTAAGTAAGTACCGATAGAACGTTATCGCATATGAAAGCAATAAATGGAAATTTGCAAAATTTGTTAATTAGCTGATGTTTCTACGTACTAAGGATGGCCGTAGCTCTTATGAAATAAACAGGTAAAGTCTAACAACAGATGAAATTTTTCCAATGAAGAATAATTTCATGCACAAACGGCCCTGGAATGATTTTCTGACTCTTTAAAATTTTAATAGAGTTCCACATTAAGAAAACCTCTGATTTATCTTTAATAGTAGAGTTTCTCAAAAAAAGTTCAAATGGCTCTGAGCCTTATGGGACTTAACATCTGAGATCATCAGTCCCCTCGATTTAGAACTTCTAAAACCTAACTAACTTAAGGACATCACACGCATGCATGCCAGAGGCAGGATTGGAACCGGCGACCGTAGCAGCAGCGCGCTTCCAGACTGAAGCGACTAGAACCACTCGGCCACAGTGGCCGGCTCGAGAGCAGCAGCAGCTACCGTTCGATTTATTTTTTTATACTGTTGCATTTGTATCTGGTCCAGTAGATTTTGCTAATAGTACTATTGCATTTTTTCTGCTGCTATTTTGTTTGTTACATATTCTCAATGTTATAGTAGCTTTTAATTGTGATACTGTAGAGATAGTGGATGGTGATGTCCATTGTCTCATATAATGTATTTCTGATGCTGTATGTTATGTCCTGCCTACTTGTCAAATACGGTGTGCCTAGGAAACCTACTTTTCGGATCGCTAGACAACAATTCAAGGAAATCGTATTAATGCATTTTTATTACAGTAATATAAATGACAATACTTAACTTTGAGAATCTAAAACGGTGTGTCGCAAGCGATTGGCGTCAGACAAATAAGAAGTCTCTTCAGTATATACAATTGGTAATACAAGTGAAACAATACAGTTCCTAAGTCACTACTGTAGAGCTCGTACAACGGCCGGGCCAGGCGGCGCGGCGTTCACGTTCTCTTCGCCTAGAGGCCGCTGCTGTGTCGGTGTCGTCCTAGAGAAGGGTCGGTCATCGTACTGTTGGCTGACGTTTTCTTCACAGCCCCCTCTGCTCTACCGTTCCTCACCGTCGTGCCAGGGCTTCACTTTTTGTCGAAACTCTGTAAAAGTTGGTGCAGCAGTGTTTGCTACTGGTGTAATTTTATTTGTTGGATGTAGTGATGAATTTATGTTTGTGTTGTATTTATTATGTACCTTCTTTTTTCTTCCGCTGAAATGTCTTAATGACAGTACTGCGTACCACAATCCCTAAAGATGAAATAGTTGTCTTTTGTACGTTACAACTCCTCTTATTTTCCTTGCTTGCTTCGAACAATTGGACCAAAATTCCGCCTTAGGCAAGACACCATTTGTTTCGACATGTTCTATCCAAACATGATGGAGCACTCTCTGTACTAGCTTCAGTAATGTTATATTAATTTTCTTTTTGAAAATTATTATTCCTTGTTAACCTCTTGTGCGGGTTTTAAACGCGTCAAGCCATTCCCAGCCCGACAATTTTCATTTTCTATTCAGTACGCAAGTCACATCTGTCACCGATTAGAGTAATGTGTAAGCCGATCAATCCATAATGAGATTTTCACTCTGCAGTGGAGTGTGCGCTGATATGAAACTTCCTGGCAGATTAAAACTGTGTGCCCGACCGAGACTCGAACTCTGGACCTTTGCCTTTCGCGTGCAAGAGCTCTACCATCTGCGCTACCGAAGCACGACTAACGCCAGGTCCTCACAGATTTACTTCTGTCAGTATATCGTCTCCTACCTTCCAAACTTTACAGAAGCTCTCCTGCGAACCTTGCAGAACTAGCACTCCTGAAAGAAAGGATATTGCAGAGACATGGCTTAGCCACAGCCTGGGGGATGTTTCCAGAATGAGATTGTCACTCTGCAGCGGAGTGTGCGCTGATATGAAACTTCCTGGCAGATTAAAGACGAGATACAGGCCGAAGTAAAGCTGTGAGGACCCGGCGTGAGTCGTGCTTCGGTAGCTGAGACTCAGTCTGCTTTAGGCAGTGGCGCGGCACGGACCTGCTGTCCCAGCCGCGGGCGCGCGTGGACGAGGAAGTGTTTACACCGCCGGTACTCCGCGCGTGTTGTTGTCTGACTTGATCGCCATGGCACACAATTTTCGAAAGACTACGCTCCAATTTACGTTCGACAACGAATTTGCCAGACCCAAAGCTTTCGAAATAGATCGTTTTTTGAGGGAAGAAGTTCGTTTACCTGCTGCAGACATAATTGGAATACACCTGTCCATTGTAAGCAGTACAATGTACGTAAAGATGACCGACGAAACTGCGTATGAAAGAACTCTCTCCGCTGCTCAAGGAGGATTTAAATTTCGACGCTCTGATGGCCATATCAGCGATGTAACAGTAGCTCCTTCAAGATTGGGTGTGAGGGTCATTCGGATCTTTGAATTGCCGTTTGAGGTGCCAGAATCGATGGTTACTGAATCGCTGCGACCATATGGCACGATACTTAGTCATATGCCTGAACGCTGGGCAAGTTTTAGTTCCTATCCTGTGCTAAACGGCGTGCGACAGGTGCGGATCGTCCTTACTAACATATCCCGTCTTATTTATACATTGGCGGATGTCGAGCTGTTGTGATCTATGATGGCCAGCCACGCACCTGTTCTGGCTGTGGTGGAGAAGGACATATCCGTTCGGAGTGCATACAACGCCGCGTCGTGCAACTGCCACATGTAGAAGCGTCACAGCGAGAAGTTCCCACGCAACTGCCGATGACGTACGTGTTGGTGGCCCGCCGGGAGGTGTTGCCAAGTTCGGAGCGTGACAAGGACGTGTTTATGCAAGAGCAGACCGAGTTACGGGAGCATGGAGGTGACTCGGAGAATGTCCCTACACCCACGTCACGTCAGTTGAGGTAGGAACCTTCCGAAAACTCACATGTAGCACGCGACGTGGAAGTAGAGGTCGAGACAGTGGCGCCGGCAACGGACCAACGAACGATCGACGAACACAGTGAGGCAGCAGATGGCAGGGCACGCAAACAGCGATCGCCGAAGCGTCGCAAAAAGCGTCGCCATAGTTCGGGTGACACGTCCCCCCATAGCCTAGGGGACACGGAAGGTATCCTAGCCGAAGAACTGTCTGACACAGAATACGTGCCTTTAGAGGACGCTGACAGGATTCCGTCAGATGGTGACCGGATGTCCTGCCTTTTAGATGGTCCCTCTTCATTGACACCGACTGACCCAGCGCTGCCGACGAAGGAGTCAGGGACACCAATGTCCCGGCAGCCACGTCGAAATACATCAGAGGACGTTTCTCGGATGGATGACCACTACGACTGGGCGGAACGAGTCGAAGACATACAGGAATTGCCACCCCCAAATGATGACCACTCACCTACAGGATGCACACCACGGAACGACAACAAAGGAGGGCAGCCCGTTGGCGGGCACCCCTCTGAGCACGAATAGTGGACTAAAGCCCTTGGAGTTCTCAATGACATGACATGAGCATGACAACGACAACGAACCAAGCATATAAGGTGGGCACAGTGAACATTAACACCGCACGTTCGCTTGCAAAAATGCAACTTCTCCGGGACATGATTTACGCCACAGACGTTGATATTCTGATGATGCAGGAAACCTGCAATGCTGCTTTTCCCGACGTGCACGAATACAACACTTACCTAGCGCCGACTCCAGATGGAGGACGTGGCACAGCGATACTAGTCCGGGAAGGGATTCCGATGTGTGACCCCGATTACCTTCCTTCGGCTCGGGATTTGGCTATGACCGTGAACGGCATTCGTATCGTCAACATCTATGCACCCTCCGGATCTGACAATCGACAGGCGCGTGCACGATTCTACTCGGAGGAGATTGCCCCCCTATTCCATGGGAGGTATGACCACATCTTGGTAGGAGGGGATTTTAACTGTGTACTCACACCGAAGGATCAAACTCCTAATTTCAGTTCCTGCCACGCATTGAACACGATCTGCCGGGACATGGCCCTTATGGACACGTGGGAAAAGATCCATGGGCAGCGAGAGGGCTACACGTATTTTACTAGCCACTCGGCGAGCAGGCTGGATCGGATTTATGTTTCTGACGGATTAAGAGATCACGTGATGGCTGCTGAACGTTGGCCCACAGCTTTTACGGATCACCTTGCATATTTATGCACGTCAACCCTCCCACGGCAGCGGGTCTGGCGGAGTCGTAGTTCCTGGCAACTTAATTCCTCCTTATTGGTGGATCTCGAATGTCGCCAGCGGATCGAAGAAACATGGCAGACTTGCACTCGCCGTCTTCCGCTGCACCGTACGGTTCTTTCGTGGTGGCTGCAGTGTGCAAAACCGGCGATACCAAGAGCTCTCATAACGTATGGCAAGGAAAAAGCGAAATGGCTCCCAGATACACTTGATTATTACTACATGGTGCTCCACGACCTGTCCTCCAGGGCCCCATCGCCCGAGCGTCAAGCGGAAGTCCATCGCATTCAGGCCTGCATTTTATCGATCACGAGACGTCGACTGGAGGGACTTTCGATCCGTGCTCGGTGCTTGGACAACGTCGATGGAGAACGTATTGACATGCATCATGTGTCCAAGGGACATGCGCGTAATCACCGATCCCTAATCACGGTCCTCCATGATGACGATGGTCGACCCTCGACGTTACAACAGGCCATTGCTGCTGAGTTTCTGGAGCATTACCGCCTCCTTTTCACTGGGACGCCGACGGACAATCGGACAGGAGAAGAAATTTTGCGACAGATGCAAACGGAAGTGGATGGTCCGGATGCAGAGGCGCTATTGGAACACCTAACGGAAGATGACATCCGGGGCGCACTCGCGAAGGGTGCGGTGCATAAATGCCCTGGGCCAGATGGGTTGACACTCGAATTTTACCGCGCATTTGCGGATTTAATGATGTCCCAGTTGGTATTGATGTATAATGAGTTATTGAGCCCTGACACGGGCGTTCCGTCGCAGTTCATGGCGGGACTGCTTATACCAATTCCGAAATCGACAGCGAGTGTCAGCGCCCATCAATTTAGACCGCTCACGATGCTCAATACTGACTATAAGATCTTTGCGCGAATGTTGGCGGCGAGGCTCAAGACTGTAATATCCAAGACAATACCACCGGACCAGGCTTTTCTAGGGGTTCGGAGAAACATACATTCTACCCTCGGCGAATACCGTGACGTAATTTCCCTGACGGAAGTTTGTCGCATGCGAGCGGCGTTCGTATCGGTGGATTTTGATCGTGCCTTTGACAGGATCAACAATGATTTCCTTGACTCGACCATGCGACGCATGGCGATACCACAGGATTTTACTACCGTCATCATGCGCCTCCTTCGCGGCGCTTCTTCGACAGTGAGAGTCAATGGCAGGGAGGTAGGAACGATTCCTGTTTGCAGCTTAGTTAGGCAAGGATGTCCCTTGTCGATGATACTGTTTACAATAGCGCTCGAACCATTGCTGCAGACTCTTAGACGGACTCTAACAGGCGTCCGACTACGTACGAGCTCCTTCACGTGTCGTGCATATGCCGACGACTTGATGATACTCGTCCGATCGGACAACGAAGTAAGTCAGGTGGTTACCCTTCTTACTACGTACGGAGTAGCTGCGGGAAGCAGGGTCAACATGAATAAAACCAAGATCATGCACATCGGTCGAGGGCTGGACGCTCTGCGCAGTCCGTTTACGACGGTGGACATCTTGCGATGCTTAGGTGTCTTGTTCACCCGATCGCTACGGCAATCAGCGGCGGCGAGCTATCGACGTCTCCTCCAGAACTTCCGACTGCACATACGCAACAATTCACTTCGAACGCACGACCTGCTCCAAAGGGTGGACTACACTAATTTCACCTGGCCTCGCGACTGCCGCACTTGGCACAGGTACTGCCAATGCCACATGGTATTGCTCACAGATTAATGGCGGCCTTTGGATACTATGTCAGCCAAGGAATGTTGTTTAAGATCAAATACAAGACTTTAGCTCTCTCACACCATTCTGGAGGACTTAACCTCACGGATGTCCGGAACAAGGCTCTAGCTCTATACCTGCGAGCGACGCTACGAACTTGGAACCAACGGCAACACGCCATCACGTCGGCCATCCTGGATGTGCTTCTTCCCACGTCCTTTGAACCACCGGTGGCGGTAGGCATAATCTCGCCCTCGTTTTCTCACGTCGCGCGATTTTTTGTTGATTTTAGTTATGTTCAGTTACAGATACCTTCTACCAGAATCCCCCCTACCCGTGAGATATATCGATACTTGCGGCGTCATCATGGCAGCAATGTTGTCAAACTTAATTACCCAATACAAAACTGGCGACAGATTTGGCGAGCTGTCCATACACCTCTCCTCACCACAGCAGCGCGATCGTCATGGTATACATTAATCAACCGAAAGACAGTCAACCGCCAACGATTGTACGACATTCGCATGGTAGATTACCCGCTCTGCCTTATATGTGGCATGCAGGACACCGACGAACATTCTCTGCAGTGCGGTGAGGCAAAGGATGTTTGGCGGCTGACACAACGCATCATAGCCCTCCTCCGACGCACCGACGAATCCACGATCACGACGGACGCTTTATTTTTCCCTGACCCTGTCTTTTTCCCCTCACAAAAAACATCGGCAATCCGATGGATTGGAGGACACGCATCGCACTACGTGCTCTCGCGGACCTTGATATCGGGCATGGACTATCGGCATTATCTACTAGAACAACACGAAATCATCAGACGCCACTCTAAATATAAAACGCATTTTGCGAACTTTCTAGGCACCATGTTTCATAACCCCCCGAAGCGGTGGGGAGTCCAGGTTTACATTATTTCGAGGGATAGGATGTTACTCCCAGTGAAGTGACGAGGATGTCACTTCGACCCTATATTTATTTCCCTTCTTTTTTATATATGATTTTTCTTTTGGGACATTAAAATTAAACGAATAAATAAAATGCTATTGTTACTAAAAAAAATAAAAGAAAAGATGGAAGAGCACTTGCCCGCGAAAGGCAAAGGTCCCGAGTTCGAGTCTCGGTCGGGCACACAGTTTTAATCTGCCAGGAAGTTTCGATCAATCCATTATTTTGATTCAAATGACGAGTATTCCGACAGTCTTACGCACTTCCTTCCGAGCGGGAAGGCGTGTCGGTCCTCGGCGCCCTGCGGATCACTGTCGAGGTCCGGTGTGCTGGCTAGCCTGTGGATGGTTTTTAAGGCGGTTTTCCATCTGCCTCGGCGAATGCGGGCTGGTTCCCCTCATTCCGCCTAAGTTACAGTATGTCGGCGATTGCTGAGCAAATACTTTATCCACGTACGCGTACACCATAATTACTCTACCACGCAAACAATGGGGCTACACTCTTCTGGTGTGAGACGCTCTCCGAGACGGAGGGTTAATGGGGAGGGCTAGGGGGGAGGGGAGATGGGGGAGGGGGTCGCACCCTTGGGCTTTGGGGCCGAAACGTACAATAACCCTGGGTAGTGCGTGGGGCAGCAGTGGGTTTGGGGTGAGTGGACTGCTGTAGTCTGTTGTGGGGTTGTGAACCACTGGGGGCTACCCCGGGGATGACGCCTCTCCGTCGTTTCTAGGCCTCCGGTTCCATACAATACGATACAATACATGTAGCGCCTCACGACAAATAAAGCACGTGTTGGCAGACATAGTGAACACATTACCGATGCGTAGGTGACTATAGTGAAACTAAACAGAACTGTTCAGTGGCCAAGCAAATGACAAGGGAGGTGTGTGGTAAATCCCCAACGCTTAAGAAGAAAGGCAGTGAAAAGCGTCGGTTCCTCCCAAGGACGACAGAAGGAGAAAGTATCGCAAGGTTTGACCCATCGCTGTGTCTGATCTGATCATCTGACTAAAAACACTTGTAGTCTGTCCAGAATTATAGGACCTACGCGGCAGGCATGGGCAACTTGCCGCCAATACCACGCTACCTGCAGCTGCAGAAAATTCCTGAAGTTGCCAAAACAGTTACGCCACATAACACTTTTTGCTTGAAGTGGACTTCACTTGCAGCTAACTTGCTGTCCTGTGTGATCGTAGCGTCCTGTGACTTTCTGTGTGCTCGTTTTTACGGTTGTAGAGGTTGTTATAAGTGGAAAATTTCGACTTCGTTCCCCTGGCCAGGGGATTCCCATACAATGGCAGTCAAGAGAAGTAGTTTGCGCTTTATGTGCCTAGGGTACGTGGCAACTCTATTCTGTGCATCCACGTGTTCCTGCCGAAGTGTCAATCCTATGGTAATTTGGAAGACTACAGGCAGTAATTTTAGTACATTTGATCCACTTTTTTATTTTTTGCAGGGTGGTTTTCCCTGCTAAATGCATTATTTTAGAGCTAAAAGCCAGACACCTACCAGGAACATAATTTTTCATAAGCTTTTTTTTTTATCCTCGGCCATGCCTTCTTGGTGGAAAACTACAAATACGTATTCAGCGGCACCAAAAACAAGTGGAACAACTAAAAAAATTCTCTCAGACTTTTTCAGCAAGACTGCCAGAACTGATTTGTGAAAGGTAGCACATAATGAAGTGATTAAATAGATACTGAATTAGGCTCTCCTTCCGTGGCACTTTTGACGGACGTCATTCATGCACGAAGCGCATCAGCCGCTTATATTGTTGTGCACAGTGTTAGGCACAAACACAAAACAGCCTAGGGAACAGCTGACTGAGTCCGGGCCGCGCCGGCGTGTAAAGCACACACACAGTCGTTAGGCTTACCTTGTCGGATTCAATTAGTTAATTGCCGAATGGGCGCGTGCTTGCATTCGCGTTCGGATGTAGTCTGCCGGAAAGCTGCTCAAACTGCTTGCGGGAGTCGAGAGGCGAGAAACAAGCGGCCCAGCGGAACGTGATTAATTGTTAATTAGTGCGCGCGCACGAAGAAAAGTGTCGCGGAACAGCCAGCTAGCTATACGGGGCGCGCCGCATGCGGTGCGGTATTCGTGCGCAGGCAAGCGGCTGCGTCAGCGACCGCCCGCCGCGCTGAGCCGGGACGAGGGTTGGAGGCTCTAGGTACCGGTACTGCAGGTAGATTGGGTGACGTGGAAGGGGTTGGGAGGGCTGAGCGGGCGCTGCGAAATTAACGGCGGAGCGGGCAACCTGGCGGGCCCGCCGGCGGCTTCATATTATGTCGAGAGGGTGGAGACAAACAGGAGGCACCCAACAGTGCTGTCACCTCGGGGTAGCTGCAGTCGTGGACGCAGATACGTAAATACTGTGCAAAGATATCTACTTGCAGGCTCTTCTTAATACTCAATTCACACTAAGAGCCAACGGCCAGTCACGGAATGTAACGGAACGTGTCCGTCAAATAGTGCTGTGCTCACCGCGCAAGGAATGTTAGCATTGCGTCAGTCAGCTAAGTTCTCAGTGGGGATATATATATATATATATATATATATATATATATATATATATATATATATATATATATAGCGTGAGTCACCTAACGTTACCGCTGGATGTATTTCGTAAACCACATCAAATACTGACGAACCGATTCCACAGACCGAACGTGAGGAGAGGGGCTAGTGTAATTGTTTAATACAAACCATACGAAAATGCACGGAAGTATGTTTTTTAACACAAACCTAGGTTTTTTTAAATGGAACCACGTTAGTTTTGTTAGAACATCTGAACATATAAACAAATACGTAATCAGTGCCGTTTGTTGCGTTGTAAAATGTTAATTACATCCGGAGATATTGTAACCTAAAGTTGACGCTTGAGTACCACTCCTCCGCTGTTCGATCGTGTGTATCGGAGAGCACCGAATTACGTAGGGATCCAAAGGGAACGGTGATGGACCTTAGGTACAGAAGAGACTGGAACAGCACATTACGTCAACATGCTAACACCTTTTTATTGATGTTTTTCACTGACGCACATGTACATTACCATGAGGGGTGAGGTACATGTAGACACGTGGTTCCCATTTTCAATTACGGAGTGGAATAGAGTGTGTCCCGACATGTCAGGCCAATAGATGTTCAATGTGGTGGCCATCATTTGCTGCACACAATTGCAATCTCTGGCGTAATGAATGTCGTACACGCCGCAGTAAATCTGGTGTAATGTCGTCGCAGGCTGCCACAATACGTTGTTTCATATCAAAAAAATGGCTCTGAGCACTATGGGACTTAACATCTACAGTCATCAGTCCCCTAGAACTCAGAACTACTTAAACCTAACTAACCTAAGGACAGCACACAACACCCAGCCATCACGAGGCAGAGAAAATCTCTGACCCCGCCGGGAATCGAACCCGGGAACCCGGGCGTGGGAAGCGAGAACGCTACCGCACGACCACGAGATGCGGGCAGTTTCAAATCCTCTGGGGTTGTAGGCACATCACGGTACACATTCTCCTTTAACGTAGCCCACAGAAAGAAGTCCAGAGATGTAAGATCAGGGGAACGGGCTGGCCAATTTATGCGTCCTCCACGTCCTATGAAACGCCGGTCGAACATCCTGTCAAGAGTCAGCCTAGTGTTAATTGCGGAATGTGCAGGTGCACCATCATGCTGATACCACATACGTCGACGCGTTTCCAGTGGGACATTTTCGAGCACCGTTGGCAGATCATTCTGTAGAAACGCGATGTATGTTGCAGTGCTCTCCGATAGACACGATCGAACAGCGGAGGAGTGGTACTCAAGCGACAACTTTAGGTTACAATATCTTCGGATGTAATTAACGTTGTACAATGCAACACACGGCACTGATTACGTATTTGTTTATATGTTCGATAAGCTAACAAAACTAACGTGGTTCCATTTAAAAAAACTTAGGTTTGTGTTAAAAAACATTTTTTTATGGTTTGTGTTAAACAATTACACTAGCCCCTCTCCTCCCGTTCGGTCTGTGGAATCGGTTCGTCAGTATTTGATGTGGTTTACGAAATATATCCAGCGGTAACGTTAGGTGACTCACCCTGTATATGGGTGGGATACAGAGTGATGCTGCAACTGTTGTTAGAGGAAAGCCGGACAGGAGCAGAAATGAAGGTCTGAAGATACAGATATCTGTGCTTCCACGACCTAACGCAGCAAAATTTCGAAATAACTACGTTAATAGAAAAGAGATGCTAAAAATTAAACAATCTGGATCCCGAGTTCGAGTCTCCGTCCGGCACACAGTTTTAATCTGCCCGGAAGTTTCATATCAGCGCACACTCCGCTGCAGAGTGAAAATCTCATTCTGGAAACATCCCCCAGGTTGTGGCTAAGCCATGTCTCCGCAATATCCTTTCCTTCAGGAGTGCTAGTTCTGCTAGGTTCGCAGGAGAGCTTCTGTAAAGTTTGGAACGTAGGAGACGAGGTACTGGCAGAAGTAAAGCTGTGAGGGCGGGCCGTGAGTCGTGCATGGGTAGCTCAGTTGGTAGAGCACTTGCGCGCGAAAGACAAAGGTGCCGAGTTCGAGTCTTGGTCCGGCACACAGTTCTCATCTGCCAGGAGGTTTCAATCTGGATCTTTTCAACATGGAATCGTAGTGAAAACTATTATATCTGGTGCTGCGAACTAGCTTTGAATAAATCCTATGTTTGGAGCTAACAAGCTTACTGTTTGACACATAAGGTGCGAGACGTCGCTTAATTGTGTGCCCTGTGGTTTTCTTTTTTATTTTCCCCTGCCTGCAATAGATACACTGAGCTAGGAATACACAGACTGGTGCTCATATTGTTTGATAAAGTTATTATAATTTCTTCTACTGGTGTTACCTAATACCCAGTAAAGGTACAGAATTTCGGTTTATAGCTTTTGTTCATATCTGTGACATAATTTTTGTACTCACTGCTGTGATCATATTTTATTATCCTTGCTATGATGTTAACAGAAAGCTCAACAAACTCCGGGTTTGTTTTTTATGATGAATACTTGCCTTCCCCTAACCTTTATATTTCTCCCAGTTGAAAGCTGCCTTACAAGAAGAAGTGAAGAGGAACTTTCTACGTACGAACAGGCCATGGAGGGCCCAAGGATCCGAAGGCGTCACTCGATGTGTATATGGAGATGCACGTGGTCAGTGCCCCGCCTTTCCGGTCGTTGTAAGTTTTCGTGACTAGCGCGGCTGTTTCTTAATCAAGTTGTCCTCAACTGACCTCACAGAGGCTGAATGCACCCCACCTGCCAACAATGCTCGGCAGACCCGAACCGTTACCCGTACAAGTGGTGACCATGCCAGACAGCACTTAATTTCAGTGATCTGACGGTAAGTGATGTTACCACTACGGCCAGACCGTTAGCAACGAGGAAGCAAAGCCGGCCATATTTCTCTCCATTTCTATAGTTTCACGTGATGAAACTGGTTAATATTGCAACATCTAAAAGAAAAGAAAAAAGACGAGGCCACTTTTAGAGTGACTTATTAAGAATAGTATACCTAGAATGCGATTTTCACTCTGCAGTGGAGTGTGCGCCGATATGAAACTTCCTCGCAGATCAAAAATGTGTGCCGAACCGGGACTCGATTTCAGGACCTTTGCCTTTCGCAGGGCAGTGCACTAGCGACTTTTTTTAAAATTTTGTTTTTTAAGGAAAGTGGGTGAAACAGAAACCTTTACTATTCACAAAACCATAGTGCGTCCTTATAAATTATAACTTTCCTGGAAGGAACCTCGCTGCCGTCCAATAAATAATAACAATGAAATAACAACGAAGTGGGGCCACCTCCGGCACACTTAAAAAAGTGTTTATAGAAATTAAGACAAAAGTCGAAGAACAATTCTATTGCTAACCGTGTAAGTGTTAGTTCTTCCTGGATCGCATAGTCGTGTAATTTTCCTTAGCTGATCACTTTACTTGGTCGGTTTCACAACTACAGCACCGCCGCTCATCTTTGTGCACCCAGCACACCCCATGTACCGGCTGATCAAAAAGTCAGTATAAATTTGAAAACTTAATAAACCACGGAATAATGTAGATAGAGACGTAAAAATTGACACACATGTTTCGAATGAGATGGGGATTTATTAGAACAAAAAAAAAAAAAAAAGCTATTGCTAGACGCGTGAAAGATCTCTTGCGCGCGTCGTTTGGTGATGATCGTGTGCTCAGCCGCCACTTTCGTCATGCTTGGCATCGCAAGTCCCCAGACCTCAGTACGTGCGATTATTGGCTTTGGGGTTAACCGAAGTCGCAAGTGTATCGTGATCGACCGACATCTCTAGGGACGCTGAAAGACAACATCCGACGCCAATGCCTAACTATAGCTCCGGACATGCTTTACAGTGCTCGACTACAGCTATTGTTGAGGAATGATGGTGGACATATTGAGAATTTCCTGTAAAGAACATCATCTTTGCTTTGTCTTACTTTGTTATGCTAATTATTGCTATTCTGATCAGATGAAGCGCCATCTGTCGAGCAATTTTTGAACTTTTGTATTTTTTTTTTTTTTTTGTGGTTCCGATAAAACCCCATGTTATTCCAAGCATGTGTGTCAATTTGTACCCCTCTATCTACATTATTCCGTGATTTATTCAGTTTTCAAATTTATACTGACTTTTACATCAACCGGTATATGGCGGGTCCGCAAAAACCGTTCCTAGGAAATTGGCATACCAGTCCTCGTACTTTCGTAGCCGTAACAGTTTTGTGTGTCCATCTTGCAAGTATTGCCAGTAATCCATTACGTTCAGTAAGTTCAGACATGTGTCTCTATATACACTCCAGGAAATTGAAATAAGAACACCGTGAATTCATTGTCCCAGGAAGGGGAAACTTTATTGACACATTCCTGGGGTCAGATACATCACATGATCACACTGACAGAACCACAGACACATAGACACAGGCAACAGAGCATGCACAATGTCGGCACTAGTACAGTGTATATCCACCTTTCGCAGCAATGCAGGCTGCTATTCTCCCATGGAGACGATCGTAGAGATGCTGGATGTAGTCCTGTGGAACGGCTTGCCATGCCATTTCCACCTGGCGCCTCAGTTGGACCAGCGTTCGTGCTGGACGTGCAGACCGCGTGAGACGACGCTTCATCCAGTCCCAAACATGCTCAATGGGGGACAGATCCGGAGATCTTGCTGGCCAGGTTAGTTGACTTACACCTTCTAGAGCACGTTGGGTGGCACGGGATACATGCGGACGTGCATTGTCCTGTTGGAACAGCAAGTTCCCTTGCCGGTCTAGGAATGGTAGAACGATGGGTTCGATGACGGTTTGGATGTACCGTGCACTATTCAGTGTCCCCTCGACGATCACCAGTGGTGTACGGCCAGTGTAGGAGATCGCTCCCCACACCATGATGCCGGGTGTTGGCCCTGTGTGCCTCGGTCGTATGCAGTCCTGATTGTGGCGCTCACCTGCACGGCGCCAAACACGCATACGACCATCATTGGCACCAAGGCAGAAGCAACTCTCATCGCTGAAGGCGACACGTCTCCATTCGTCCCTCCATTCACGCCTGTCGCGACACCACTGGAGGCGGGCTGCACGATGTTGGGGCGTGAGCGGAAGACGGCCTAACGGTGTGCGGGACCGTAGCCCAGCTTCATGGAGACGGTTGCGAATGGTCCTCGCCGATACCCCAGGAGCATCAGTGTCCCTAATTTGCTGGGTAGTGGCGGTGCGGTCCCCTACGGCACTGCGTAGGATCCTACGGTCTTGGCGTGCATCCGTGCGTCGCTGCGGTCCGGTTCCAGGTCGACGGGCACGTGCACCTTCCGCCGACCACTGGCGACAACATCGATGTACTGTGGAGACCTCACGCCCCACGTGTTGAGCAATTCGGCGGTACGTCCACCCGGCCTTCCGCATGCCCACTATACGCCCTCGCTCAAAGTCCGTCAACTGCACATACGGTTCACGTCCACGCTGTCGCGGCATGCTACCAGTGTTAAAGACTGCGATGGAGCTCCGTATGCCACGGCAAACTGGCTGACACTGACGGCGGCGGTGCACAAATGCTGCGCAGCTAGCGCCATTTGACGGCCAACACCGCGGTTCCTGGTGTGTCCGCTGTGCCGTGCGTGTGATCATTGCTTGTACAGCCCTCTCGCAGTGTCCGGAGCAAGTATGGTGGGTCTGACACACCGGTGTCAATGTGTTCTTTTTTCCATTTCCAGGAGTGTATGTAATGGACCGTCATACATTTGATCCATGCCTCTGCGTTCTTCTTATGACGCTGAAAATATGTATCCTCTGGAAAAAAAATACTATGTCGGAAGATATTGCTGTATATACAGTGCACCGCATGAACGCTAGTATCTTCCTCACCAGGATCCAGGCAGCCAACGCCTCGCCGGAGACCAGCCGGTGGTCGTCCGTATCCAGCATGCCGCATTGCTGACACATGGGCGAAAATGGTTGAAATGGCTCTGAGCACTATGGGACTTAACATCTGAGGTCATCAGTCCTCTAGAACTTAGAACTACTTAAATCTAACTAACCTAAGATCATCACAAACATCCATGCCATAGGCAGGATTCGAACCTGCAACTGTAGCGGTCGCGCAGTTCCAGACTGAAGCGCCTAGAATCGCTCAGGCACTGCGGCCGTCGCACATGGGCGAATCCGGTAAATGTATTGCATACTTTTTGTCCTTCATTGGGTATTTCCGGTTCACTACAATGTACCATGCTTACCTGGCTTTTGTAGGTAGGTGGGGGTGGTGTACCGTGCGCCACACCACATGCCAATTAACGGCATGATGTTTCCGTTCCACTATGTTCCGGGCGATCTGTCGAACAAGCACATAGTACACGTACTTCGATGTCGGCTGTCGGGACGTCGGTAAACGCTCCCGAATGAAACTGTGTTCAACGATGAAAAAGAGGTGGAACACCTCCACGGCCACACCGGCATGATGGCCATCTCAAAAGGTCTCCTGCCATCTCTGCTTAAGGGTTAGTTTTAATGAATGGTCTCTGTTGGATTCCTTTCATGTTAATTTCTTAAATCTGTTGTCATTTACGGCATAAATTCCTCTTCTAAATTTACTGTGGTGTTTCTGACTATCTGGGAGGAGACTGAGCAGTGAAACGTGTTACTTTTACATTTAAACAAGAACGATCTGTCACACTACTACACTTTAAAAAACAGTTTATATGTAATTCATGTCACACAGTCTCATACGGAACGTACATCCGATTTCTTTTATATACTGTATATGATAAGATACTGTCATCCCCCTTCCCTTCTGTGTGAAAGAATGGATGAGCAAATGTATTTCTAGTTGCATACTTGATGGTAACAGACAAGGCTGTCTGCTAGAGAACAGTTGGACCAACGTCGGAACAGGTAGCTACGCTTTCTAGAAGCAAAGAGGTTTGTATTCTTAGTAAGGTCCTGTCCGTCCCTTGTCATGTTGGTATAGGGAGCTGCCTCTCTGGTCACTTCCGTTTGTATTTGTGAAGCACGCTCGGTAGGAGCCCAGCAGGTCAGTCTGTCCGTGGCGAGCGTCTGAAGTGGTAAGATCTCCGGCTAAGCGCGTCTCTGCTAAGTCCGTAGGACAATGGATTTCTTAAGTTCAGCCTAACTGAAAATTTAATCACCTTTATTTCAGGTTTAGCTCTAAAATATCTAATGTTATCTTAAATTGCAACGCAGTGTAATTCGCGTGTGAAGTTCAGAATATCTTCCGGTAGTTGCTTTGTCACTACTTTGTGAGTAAAGTGGAACCACGTGTTGATCAGTAACTCTGACTAAGATCATCAATCTTAAATGCGAATGTGCGTGAGATTATAACGTCTCGTCTTGACAATATTTTTCAATATAGCAACTTTTCTTTATGTTCAACCCACGTGGGGTGTACTTTGTAAGACCAGTACCACGTGTTTATACAATTGTTTGACCCATCAGGTTAGTAGTAAGACGGTAGTAACCAGTTCGAAGTTTTTCTTTTGTAAATTGCTTTTCGATCTAATTTATTTTAATTATCAAAATTATTGTGGAGTTACACTCTTCGTGTAAACCAAGTTGACCACGTGAAGCATGTGGTGTAATCATCAAAGTAGCCCTCAGTTATTCTATTCGGGAAGATTTCACAGAGAGTTAGTATGAATTTAGTATACCAGTGTGTGGTAATTACATGACGGACAGGATTGCGCTGCGAACGTAACTTCTTTGGGTGAAAATTGAATCGGTTGGTTGTGGTTAATTTCCTCTTGCATATGTTTCAACGTTCTTCGTGTGTTATTTTATGAATGCAGTGTTGTATGCAGTCTCCCAATCTTGGCTCCATATTTGATATGTTCCGCAAGATTACAATCTCACATTTTCACAATGCTAAATAAGACACCAGTTTAGTTATGAATCAAGTTTAATATGCTTAAATTTCAGTGATCAATGTTAAAATAAATTTCCAAATATAAACTGACTCACAGCTTTTAACCAACTTTTATGGTCTTGAATAGCAGCACCGCTTGTAGAACAAATTAAAGCAACAACATTACATTAATTAAAGTGAGGTGTCGCAGGATGTGGGTACTGCGAGGTTTGCGTACGTCTGGTTTAGATTAACCATTTATATGTGCTCATCTGGAGATAGCTTGATTTGAAAGTCGAATGAAGGGCAGTGGTTTGAAGGGCAGAGGGAAAAAAGTGCCAAAAAGAAAAAAAATCCTTAGGTCGTGTAGTTAGAGCAGTATCGGATGTCTTGCTGACTGCGACAGTTCATGCAAGGGTACGTTATGTTAATGGCGGGTATCACGCAAGAAGATACCGTGTCAGTGCATTGGTCGTCATAATAAAAGGAGTTGTTGCGGCAACGCAGTGTGTTGCCTTACGCCCTCTGCTGCGCCGTGTCGTCAGTGACTTGGCACAGCCTCGTCAGGCTGGTGCTGAACGGTGGCAGCTCACTGTTGGCTGGCGTCCCCTGCTACTGCATGGCGCAGTTCTGGGCATCTCTGCATGGTCAGCGTACTGCGCCGCTGTGTCATTGGGGAGCTGCAGGGCGTTCTCTCGCGCTGCCTCCACGACGGTTGTCGTCGCCGTTGATACAGTTGGGGCGGCGGTCGTCTTCTTTGCACCCTTCCCCTGCAGCTCTACTGGGGAGGCCGGCGGGGCAGTCACCCGAACGCCCTTCTACGAATTTGCAGGAGCGTTTGTAGGGGTTCGAACCCCTTCTGCGGCACAGAGGCCTTTGGTAAGGACTATATGCAGCTGCCTCAATGCCTCTTTCTTCTCTGCAGCCGTGGAGGCTTTGAAGGCACCCCTCTCTGCCACCATGACGGCTATGAGGGCTGCTGTGACTTCCTCCACGGCGGTGCTGATGTCGAGGCCGCTGATCTTGTCAGAGGTCTGGGCTACACCCAGAACGTCCGCCTCCAGGCGGTCGTCCCCACTCTTGGCGGGGGGAGCTGCCTCCGCACTGTCCCTCAGCTGAGCTGGGCAGTCTGCCCCCATCGTCGCCGCCGACGTCATCGTCTGTTCAGCTGCGTCGGTGCGGCCGCGACCGCCTCGCCGCCTTCGGCGCGACTGCGGCTTGAAAAAGCCGGGCAGCCGCCCCAGTTGGCGACGTGCAGGCCATCACACTGGACGCAAGTCGGCATAGCTTCTCTGACGCATCGTGCCGCGTTGCGGCATTACTTCGCGACATGGCCCTCGCCCTGACACTTGAAGCACTGGGGTTGGGTGTCCATGGCGGTCGGGAGAGCTTCTGTCGTAACTGGGAAGCCCAGGAGCTTCCGCAAACCGAAGATGTCGCCCTCGCCGTCAACTGTTTGCACGGTCACGGCATAGAGCGGAGATCTCTTCTTGTTCGTTCGGTTGCGCAACCTGGCGGTTGCGTTACCGAAACCGGCCCGAGAAGCCCTTCCCGGACCACTGCTTCGTCACATCTCCAACGCAACCCCCTTACGAGGGCCTTGGTCGTCCACTTTCTTCCACTGGAATGCGCCTTCTGATGCTACGACGGCGCGTCTACGATGTGGGCAGCCGCTGTATTTCTGATCGCACTGTGGTCGCCAGGTTTGCTGCAAGAATGCAGATCAGCGAGTCTGTGTCGACAGACTCGGAGACCACCTCGTTCTTGGTGCAATTCTTCATCAAGTCAAACAGCGCCGTTCACCCGTCTTTTCACTTGACGAGCAAAGGGCGAAAAGGCCGCGACTCGTCTTCTCGGGTCTTCCTTGCTTGGTTGGCAGACTGAGTCCCACTACTGAAGGCCCCCTCATTGCAGCAGGTTTCCTCTGCACGTTCTTCTTTCCCAAGCTGTGGGCCACAGAACACGACAATTTACTTTTCGCGGTACTCACGTACAGAACTGCTTCCGGAGCTCTCCTCAGCCGAGAAAGCGTAGCGCACAGTGGCAGCGATGCGCACACCTCGCTCGCTCAGGCTGAAGTACGATGAACATGCGCACATACATTAATGGTGGCGATATATGGCCGACACTGACCGGGTAAGATGCGATGTTGGTACTAGTTCTTCGGTGATCGTCCCTGTAAAAGAGTGATTCCTGTTGCGCCGCCGTTTGAGCATGGTATTAATATAAGTACTTGACACGCGCCTTCTCCTGCACGTTCAGTAAACCACCGCCCCTTTCTCGCGCTGGGAGGGTAAGCGTGTTGTACTGTGACTTAAAGAGCTGTCCCAGGCTTACATAGTACCCAAAAGCCGCCTGAATCCTCATAGTCATTGTGCACGTCAAGGGGAGAAGGTATGTCAGGTGGCAGATCATGGTAGCGAGATGAAGGTTGTCGAGTGACACTTGCTGCAACATATCCATCGACTGTAGGGTGTTTAGTCGTAGAGAGGTACGGACTCTGAGCAACAGAGTCTGCAGGCGCTCCCGTCATATCCTTATGAAAGGTGATACCCAAACATTGGGCGGTTTGCACTACAGGTATGGGTCCTTCCGTTCCTGGCTCTAGTCCACGTTACACATGCATGAATTATGATTTTCGGAAGTCGACCTCGCTGCCACCTGCCATCCCATACGTCTGTAACCAATCCACTGCTGACTGAGTCTGCCTCTCATTCCAGACGAGGAACACAATGTCATCCGCAAATACTCTACATTTGAATGATGGATGCTGCAGGGAGATCCCAGCAAGACGGCGGGGAAGGCCTGCGAGGCATGCTTCTAAGGCGTTAGCATATAGGAGGATCGACAAGGGGCAACCGTGTCTGACTGATCTTCAGATCTTAAAATGCTCTGTTCTCCCTCTGTTGATCAGCATCGCTGATCTGGCGCCATGCAACAGCCGCATCACTGCAGTGGTCAGTAATTGTGGGACACCCTTCCTATTCATCACTGCCTCGAGATACACATGATCCATTTGATCAAAAGCATGATCGAAATCTGCAGCAATCAGTGCTCCCCTAAGGCGGCATGCAGCCACGAGGGTGACGACTTCGCAATAGTCTCCCAAGGCTGTGTGGATATTAGTGATGCCGCCAAGAGAAATCTGACTGGCATGTATTCGATCCGTCAGCGACGTTTTGATACGGATGCCCAGTATATGCATAAAGATCTTGTAGTCACTATTAAGGAGGGTCAAGGGGTGATAATCACAAGGCCGTTAGCCACCAAGGGGCTTGAGTATTGCGATCATGAGCCCTTCCGTGAATTTAATGGGAACTGGCACTTATTGCTGCAGAATCTCATTAAATATGCATAGCCACATCGGTATAATAATGGTCATAAAGGCACGGTAAAATTCCAATGGGAATCCATCTGGACCTGGGGACCTCAAGTAATCGCTTCCTCCAACTCATCAGACGTAATTTCAGATAACACGTCCGCTTCCCCATTCACATGCGTCGCGTCTGGGGCATTCTCCAGCTCCCTCTGTCCCTCCTCGCATAGAATCTGCTAATATGATCCGTGAATGCCTGTGCTGTTCCTCTTTGTGTTGAAAATCGACAGCCATCGTCGAGATCGATTTCATGAGTTAACGTCCTTCGTCTTCTTCTTCTTTCCTTTATCACATAATGCATCGAGTGAACCTCGTTGGGCTGGCAATCCTGGGACCTCAAGCGTATCATCTTATCCACAATCCTTAGTGTCGCAAATTTTACCAGCTTCGCCTAGACTCGGTGGACGGCTGTCTTGCTATCTGGTGTAGGTGGTTGAGCGAACAGGTCCTGGAGGGCCGTAAAATAAAAGTCAGTGGTCGTGGGCAGCCATTGAGAAACCTCCTTCCCATAACCTATTAACGTCCTACGTAAAGCTGGCTTCGAGCACTCGATCCGCTCCTGTGGTACAGAATCGTAAGAATTTCGTCCCCGGAGACAGCCATGCCATGCGCTCTCCACCATTTTTCGGCATTCTTCATCACACAGGTGGGAGACGTTCATCTTCCAATTACCCCTCCATCTCCATACCTACTCTCTATAAAGGTTAACTGTACAAATATATGCCTCATGGTCTGTAGACGCTGTCGGCCAGATTTCTGCGTTCACCGTCGGCATCGCTAACACCCTTGGAACGTAGATCCGATCCAAACGGCTCGCGGAATGGCTCGCAAAAAATGTATATCAGTGTTGGTTGCGATACTTCAGGTCCCATGTATCGACTAATAGCGTCCCGCTAACCAGCTCCCGAAGTTCTTGGCTAGGAGTATAGTTAGGATGTTGGTCCTTTCTGTTGAGCACATAATTAAAATATCCGCCAAGTATGCAAGCATCGTATTGTCCCCAGAACGATAGTGTAACCTCGTGGGCGTAAAAATCGGTTCTGTCCCTTCTCTTATCCGAGCCTAACGGTGTTTATATATTGATCAAACGTATTCCAGCTATGGTCACGGCCGTATCACGAGCAGAAGGCAAATAATCTACTTCGTCTGCACTTATCCCTTCCTTCAATCGTATCACAGTGGCAACGCCTCTCTGATCACGCAGGGAACAGTAAATATCGTAACCGTAGAAGTCCGAAGGGGGAAGCACCGGAACGTCCTGTAATAGCGCTATGTCTAAACCTGCTGCCTTTATCATGTCACTGAGCATCTTGATTTTTACCGGTGTCCCAATGCTATTGATGTTAACAGACCCCATGCGATAAGCTTGTTGCATGGCTGTCAAGGTAGACAAGGCGCCTTACAGTTGCTAATTCTCCTGAGCACTGGCTGCTTTATTTCTAACGTCCCCTCATATGGTCTGCCGTTATTCCGTGCACTCTTCCGGTCCTACACCGGCAGAGTGTGTGGGGGCAGTTCCTCCAGCATCATCTGTTCCCCACAGGGGTGGGTCTTCTGATACGTCCCCTAGCATCCCATCGCTGTCGTCCGTTGTAGGTGCCGTAGCCTCCTCAGTAGCCTGCTACGGTCCATGGAACTCCTCCGCTGTTTCTGGAGCATCGTCATCGGAAGGTCGTGTCGCTGTCCCTCTGGCCATCCTTGCATCCACGCTAGGCAGTTCATCTGATCTCTACCCGAAAAAGCCTCAGAATTGCCTGCTGGATCAGACTGCTCGTCCTCCACGCGCTTCTTTCGACGCTTTGGTGATCGCTGTTTTCGTTGCCAAGCCTCGGAATCAGAGGTCAGCATGGCCTCTGGTTGGTCGTGGAGGACGTCGGAATCGTGCGCCGTCGAATTATCGATGTCTGTAAGTGCCTTATCTGAAGGAGCCGCGAGCGGCACCGAAGAGAGAGCGTCCTGTGACTGCTGCAGGCCGTCCAGCGCAACGTCTTTCTTCCGTGGCTCGCTACGATCTGCCCCTGTCTGTACGTTCCGGTACGTTTCTGACTCGCGGCTCTGCGTCATCGCTTGATGTGGCAACATAGGTCAAGGAGAGCGCAGTCAAATACTGTGTGAGTGGTGGATCATCCCATGACAGCTGTAACAGTCTTCGTTGAGTACACTTAGAACGTATATGTCCCTTCTTCCCACACCTAGAGAACGTCCTTGGTTGTCCGTTGCAGTTGACAATCACCCTACAACCAGCGACGTACAAGTATGACGGAACGTGTTTTCAGAGTTCTATCCGTATTTGTCTTACGCCATTGAGGACAGAATACGTTTTGAAACTCGCCGATTTTTCAGCCACATGGGATACGATTGTTCCGTAAGGACGCAGGGCGTCTGTCACCAATTCTTCTGGCACTTCGAATGGAAGCTCACAGTCGCGGATCGTTCGTAGTCCCATGCCAGCGTGTTCAACTGTAACAACTCCATCATTCCCGTCTGAATGACAGAAACTAAGTCCTTGTCGGTGTCGGAGTAGTGGTGAGCTTGACATACACCACGCTGCTGACTATAGATACGTGTATTCCAACTAGAACGTCAGGTTTGATTTTTACCTAGACCCGTAAATAACGTTCTATATCGTAAGCCTTCTGTCGAGCATGTTCGTTAACTAAATGTCAGTGTCGATTTGCGGAACGACAAGGCTATGATTCTTTCTATGTATTACCACGGCACATCGCTACACACTTAACATAAACACCTCTCGCGCACGCGTGCGGCAGGGACGTAAACACCGTCCGAACCGCTGCACCGGTGAAGGCTGACGTATGCTACTGAGCTACCCAAAGACGACTCGCAATCCGTCCTCAGGTACTGACAGAATTGAAGCTTTGAGGACAGGTCGCGAGTCATGCTTGGGTAGCTCAGTTGGGCGCCGGCATGGTAGCTCAGCGTATTCGATCAGAGAGCTGGCTGGTCTCTGTAATAAAAAAGAACTGAGTGAAGGGATCGACAACGAACTTCAACGGATGTCATGTGACGTCGGATACGACGAAATACAATGCAAAAAAAGAAAGATGAATGGTAGAGCACTTGCCTACGAAAGGCAAAGTTCCCGAGTTCGAGTCTCGGTCCGGCACACAGTTCTAATTTGTCAGGAAGTTTCAATAGTATATCTTTCTACTGGTCGAACTGGATGACAGCTGCCATTATAGCTGTGTTCTTTGGTATGGATGCTCTTCAGGATATAGTTGAAATTGTATCATCTCTATCTTTTCTTGTGACGAATCGTATATCTTTTGCATGGTGAGCAGTTGACAAAACTGTAACAGATATATTATCGTGACATTTTAATGCAGATACATACCCTTTTGTATGTATGATGATATACCCTTACATGCAGTTGGAAAACGTTTTCCAGACAGGACCACAAGGAGGCGTGGCAGGTAATGCAGCCCACAGAAGCAAGTGATGTGCTGTAATTTCATAAGTAGCTACTGCAACGTACCACTATGTATTCAACATGTTTTGAAAAATGTCATAAAAATATTAAGCTGTCAATAAAAAAATTTCTTTAACATAGTAAAGGCACTTACATTCTTTGTTTTATGTGTCCTCAGCCGTAGGAGTCCACCTGCCTAGCTGAGAGGTAACATGCTTGCCTACCATGTAGCGGGCCTGGGTTTCGTTCCCGGCCGGGTAGGAGATTTTCTCCGCTCGTGGACTGGGTATTGTGTTGTCCTCATCATCACCCACGAGCAAGTCGCCCAATGTGGCGTTACCTGAAATAAGACTTGCTACCCGGCGTCCGAACTTCCCCTGATGGGGCCTCCCGGCCAACAATGCCACACGATGATTTCATTTCATCCAATGATTATTTTAAGTGGGACGGATACCTTCCGCTGCACTTTCTCCTCAGCGGGACATATGCCTCTCAGTTAAGATAATTATAAAACTATAAACAACAACTGAAATTTAGAAACATGGCAAGACTCGGTATCCACTCCAAAAGCGAGAAACAATATTTTTAGTAATATGGGAAATTTTAAGCCATTCGGTCACGAAAGGATTAAGAGTTCATTCTCGAAGCTTCAGGCAGGTACGTTAACGCGCAGGTTCCACTGACGTACTGGTATCTCTACTGCAGCCAAGTGGAGGTAGCGGCGGGTAGCCGACACAGGTGGCGGTCTGCAGGTCGCGCATCCAATCAGGAGGGGGCAGATGGCCCCGCCAGATAGCGGCGTACCTGCCTTAATTTTCTCGCTATTGTCTTCCGCTGAACACAGCGAGCGGGCCGTGCCTGCCCGGGGCCACTCCCTCGCCCTTTCAGCTCTCGTGAATCAATCTTCCGAGGGAGCGCGCAGCGTCAACCCAACAAAGGGCTTATCGGCGCCGCTATCCGACCTGGCGTGGCGGGACGCACCCAGCCCAGCCCGCGCCGTCTCGTCTCCGCCTTACTTTATTCCATTCTTTTCTCCCTCTGTGGCAGCGCAGCGCGGGGCCGGGCCGCTCCCGGAGTAGGCTGGCATTATCTCGCAGCCCGCTGCCTCGCCTTGTAAATCAGCTGCTTTCGACGTAGGCACAGGTGTCCCACATTCGTCCTGTCCTGGGTGCGTCCCATTCCTGTTAAGCTGTCGGGAAATCTGTGTCAGCACGGGAGGGCCAAAGTGCAATCGTAGTCTCTTCTACCCTCCTTCCTTTTAACAACAAGTGAATTGTTATTGTAAAGAGAAATACAACCAGTAATAATTTGGAGGGTGACGGTAATGGACATTTATGAAACTACATAAATGTAAGTGAAAAATTTCGGTGCAAGGCAGTTGGTGATGAGCGACACATTTTCAAGCTTATGATGCAGGTTTCTCTGCCGAATTCTTTCTGTTCCCTGCAGCATTGCCCACGGTACATTTAACGGAAATAATTTTTGTTGTAAACTATAGCTGTTGTTGATGCTGTATTCTTCATTCCAAAGAGTGGTCTGACGCAGCTCTTCGTGCTACTCTATCCTATGCAAGCCTCTTCATCTCCGAGTAACTACTGCAGCTTGCAACTTTCTGAATCTGCTTAGTGTATTCATCTCTTCGTCTCCCTCTACGATTTTTACCCTCCTGGCTTCCCTCCAATACTAAATCGGTGGTACCTTTATGCCTCAGAACGTATTATACCAGCCGATGCCATCTTCTAGTCAAGTAGGGCCACAAATTCTTCTTCTTCCCAATTCTTTTCAGTACCCCCTCATTAGTTACGTGATCTATCCGTCTAATCTTCATTATTCCTTTGTAGCACCACATTTCAAAAACTTCTCTTCTTTCTAAACGGTTTACCATCCATGTTTCACTTGCATATGTGGCTACACTCCATACAAATACTTTCATGAATGACTTGCTAACACTTAAATCTATACTCGATGTTAGCTAATTTCTCTTCTTCAGAAACGCTTTCCTACCCATCAGATGGTTCAAAAGGCCCTGAGTACTATGGGACTTGACACTTGAGGTCATCAGTCCCCTCCTACCCATCGCCAGTCTACATTTGATATCCTCTCTACTTAGACCATCATCAGTTATTTTGCTCCCCAAATAGAAAAAGTCATCTAGTACTTCAAGTGTCTCATTTCCTAAACTAATTCCCTCTGCATCACCTGATTTAATATGACCACATTCCATTATCCTCGTTTTGATTTTGTTGATGTTCATCTTATACCCTCCTTTCAAGACACTGTCTATTTCGTTCAACTACTCTTCTAAATCCTTTTCTGTCTCTGACAGAATTACAATGTCATCGGCAAACCTCGAGGTTTTTATTTCTTCTCTCTGGATTTTATTTCCTACTCCAAATTTTTATATTCTTTCCTTTACTGCTTGCTCAATATACAGATTGAATAACATCGGGGATAGGCTACAACCCTGTCTCACTCCCTTCCCAACCACTGCTTCCCTTTCATGCCCCTCGACTCTTATAACTGACATCTGGTTTCTGTACAAATTGTAAATATCCTTTCGCTCCATGTATTTTACCCCTGCCACCATCAGAATTTTAAAGAGAGTATTCCGGTCAGCATTGTCAAAAGCTTTCTCTAAGTCTACATATGATATAAATGTAGGTTTGGCTTTCCTTAAACTATCTTCTATGATAAGTCGTAGGGTCAGTATTGCCTCGCGTGTTCCTACATTTCTACGGAATCCAAACTATTCCTGTTCTTCCCCGTTGTCGGTTTCTACCAGTTTTTCCACTCGTCCGTGCAATTAGTGTTAGTACTTTGCAACCATGACTTATTGTCGCAGTAGTAAATTAAAAGTTTTACCACTATTAGAGGGTAGCATCTCTTATATGACTCGCGCCTTACTGCAACCACAAACATTTATCTACTCCTACACAAAAGTGAATGACACATGTCATTTACATTTTCATTAGAGACTGAATAGTTTACAGGAAGTGAAAGTGTAATTAACACCAAAGGTACGAAACAGAACTGCCCTTAGCTTTTATATTGCATGCTGCTGATAATGATGGTGGACATGTTGAAAAGTAATGTCTTCGAATTTTTTACTTGAAAACTATTAAGCGTTGTAAGTAAAACTAACCTTATTAATATTCTACTTCTATATCCTTCATTTCTATATTTTTCTGCCCCTGGAACCAGAGGCCTTCGAAATGTAGTGAATGTAACGCAAATATGTCGGTGCGTGAGAGGCAGCGTGCTGTAATCGAGTTCCGAATTAAAGGAGTTCATCCACACGTGGGACACCCTCTCCTTCGGCATAACGATTCGAGGCCACACACGAGCGCTACCGTATCTGCAACAATCCGACGTGCCCCCATCCGATTTTCATCTGTTTCGGGAACTTAAAGAACACCTTCGGGGACTACACTTCGATACTGAAGAAGCAGTGTAAACAGAGGTGAGGTTGTGACTCCGTCAAAAAAGTCAAATGTTCTACAGTGACGGTGTGAAAAAACTGGTCTCTCGTTGGGAGAAACCTGTACGTCACTAGGGTGACAACTTTGAGAAATGAATACGTATACATGAAAAAGAAAGAAGGAGAATAATACTAACGTTTGTTTTATTTAAAAAGTTGTAAGTATTATAACACAAGAAATTAGGATGCGTTGCGTTTCTGCACGCCCCCTCACACGTACTTTAAGTCTCAAACTACACTCCTGGAAATGGAAAAAAGAACACATTGACACCGGTGTGTCAGACCCACCATACTTGCTCCGGACACTGCGAGAGGGCTGTACAAGCAATGATCACACGCACGGCACAGCGGACACACGAGGAACCGCGGTGTTGGCCGTCGAATGGCGCTAGCTGCGCAGCATTTGTGCACCGCCGCCGTCAGTGTCATCCAGTTTGCCGTGGCATACGGAGCTCCACCGCAGTCTTTAACACTGGTAGCATGCCGCGACAGCGTGGACGTGAACCGTATGTGTAGTTGACGGACTTTGAGCGAGGGCGTATAGTGGGCATGCGGGAGGCCGGGTGGACGTACCGCCGAATTGCTCAACACGTGGGGCGTGAGGTCTCCACAGTACATCGATGTTGTCGCCAGTGGTCGGCGGAAGGTGCACGTGCCCGTCGACCTGGGACCGGACCGCAGCGACGCACGGATGCACGCCAAGACCGTAGGATCCTACGCAGTGCCGTAGGGGACCGCACCGCCACTTCCCAGCAAATTAGGGACACTGATGCTCCTGGGGTATCGGCGAGGACCATTCGCAACCGTCTCCATGAAGCTGCGCTACGGTCCCGCACACCGTTAGGCCGTCTTCCGCTCACGCCCCAACATCGTGCAGCCCGCCTCCAGTGGTGTCGCGACAGGCGTGAATGGAGGGACGAATGGAGACGTGTCGTCTTCAGCGATGAGAGTCGCTTCTGCCTTGGTGCCAATGATGGTCGTATGCGTGTTTGGCGCCGTGCAGGTGAGCGCCACAATCAGGACTGCATACGACCAAGGCACACAGGGCCAACACCCGGCATCATGGTGTGGGGAGCGATCTCCTACACTGGCCGTACACCACTGGTGATCGTCGAGGGGACACTGAATAGTGCACGGTACATCCAAACCGTCATCGAACCCATCGTTCTACCATTCCTAGACCGGCAAGGGAACTTGCTGTTCCAACAGGACAATGCACGTCCGCATGTATCCCGTGCCACCCAACGTGCTCTAGAAGGTGTAAGTCAACTACCCTGGCCAGCAAGATCTCCGGATCTGTCCCCCCATGGAGCATGTTTGGGACTGGATGAAGCGTCGTCTCACGCGGTCTGCACGTCCAGCACGAACGCTAGTCCAACTGAGGCACCAGGTGGAAATGGCATGGCAAGCCGTTCCACAGGGCTACATCCAGCATCTCTACGATCGTCTCCATGGGAGAATAGCAGCCTGCATTGCTGCGAAAGGTGGATATACACTGTACTAGTGCCGACATTGTGCATGCTCTGTTGCCTGTGTCTATGTGCCTGTGGTTCTGTCAGTGTGATCATGTGATGTATCTGACCCCAGGAATGTGTCAATAAAGTTTCCCCTTCCTGGGACAATGAATTCACGGTGTTCTTATTTCAATTTCCAGGAGTGTAGTTTATTCCGTAAAATAAAAGCGCAAAACGCATCTAACACGTTAAGAACAAACTCATCAAATAGGGGAGACATCGTTGTATGGCACAGTCATTGTGACTGCTTTTTCTTCAGTTCTCCTTAAAATTCGTGGCGAATGCATGATGGTTATTACTACACCATTGCAATCACCTTCATCATTCCGTACTCATTATTGATAACTTCACGTAGTTTTATAAACAGACATTTCTTTCATATTTCATAGTTTAATTATTATTTACACAATTCAGCGGCCTATTTAGTCCTCACATAGCAATGTTGTTTCCTTGCACAAAAAAAAATAAAAACTATTAAAAGAAAACCATCTGACTTCGATATAGAATTAAAACGTTCATTGGCCCGTAGGTATTCTAACGGATTACTAGCGGTAAGCTAAGGTTTCATCGAAAAAAATTGTATTTAAAAGAAGCAAAGGAAGTAATGTCAAGGTTCTACTCACGTAGTTGCTCAGTTATTCAACTGGCTAATATTCATATCTGACCGGCCATTCGAATGGAATGTCGAACTGTCTACCATTTGCCGGCCGGAGTGGCCGTGCGGTCTAGGCGCTACAGTCTGGAACCGCGTGACCGCTACGGTCGCAGGTTCGAATCCTGACTCGGGCATGGATGTGTGTGATGTCCTTAGGTTAGTTAGGTTTAAGTAGTTCTAAGTTCTAGGGGACTGATGACCACAGCAGTTAAGTCCCATAGTGCTCAGAGCCATTTTTTTTTTTTGTCTACCATTTCGGTAACTGGAATAGATTACACTACCTGACAAAAACATTGAAGCACATGATCGGATGTCGTGCAACCTCGCGCAATACAGGCCAACGGCGGGTATGTAAATGGCTAGAGTCAGTTCTCTGTGACCGATGCAATGGTCACCAGAGAACATTAAGATTGTTCACGGTTAATGTAGTTACGTGAACACCTAGGGTACATAACGCGGCTTGAACAACATCAGATGTCGGGGGTCACTGTGAATGACACGGAGACGCAGTATTCTTACATGAGACGGAGTTATCACCACCTGAATAAGATTGAAATGGCCTCTTACGGGTCTCCATATCCCCAGCTAATCGAATTGTGCAGTATCCAAAATTTGTGAGGTATTTAGATGTGACAGTGACCTGATACTGGTCTGCATGTAAACAATGACAGGCGTGCTCGTCGTCAACGTTCTGGTCGATCGCGTCTGACCACCTCAAGGACAAATCACCGTATTGTGAACCAAGCACATGGTAACCTCTTCACAACTCAGCCTGCCATCGGAGAAAAAGTAATGGGCTTCCTCAGTATTCTGTGTCATTCGACACCATTTGATGAGGACTAACAGTAGCCAGACTAGGGAATTATTGTCACATGTGTAGGTTGCCATTGACTCCAAACCACAAACGGCTGCGTTTGGAGTGAAGAAATGACTTGCAACTGTGGACTGCAATATCACAGAACTAAGTCGTTGGCGAGCATGGCGGTGACCTAGCGAGAGGTCTCGTCTCCAAATATTTTGGAGAGGCGCGACGATACTACTCCTTCAGTCACAGTACAGGGAGCCATCGAGTGTGACTTCAGGTCATGGTTGGTGGTAATTGAGAGTACTGGTGGTACAGAGGGATGTCACAGACCCCCTGCGTCTTCATTCGTTACCTTTCATGCGACGGTATTGTGGTGCCACTTATCAGTAGCACAATGCTCATCTACCTGTGGCACTCGTGCCTCTATGAACTGCCTGTATGATGATGAGATACTGTTGTGGTCAGCAAGATCACTAGATATATCGCTAACATAATGTGTGCCGACTAGCTCATACGTCAAATCTGTCCCAGTGACACGTTTAGGATATCGAGGATCTGTTGCAACAATAGTGGGTCAGTTTGCCACAGGATAGACTACAACGGCTTTACGACACCCGTCCTAACCGATTCATTTCATGCACACATTCCAGAGTGAGTGCAGTGTACGAGACTCATTCCTTAGCTTGACGCCTGGCTGATTTGGCTGGTGTAATTATGGCTACAGTCACTCCTCAGGAGCCAGTGCTGAGTAATTAAATTATTCAACGGAATGTGATTAATGCAGTCTGGTATAGGAGGTGCTGAACACTATATCCTGAGCAGGTCTCGTTGAATTTTTTTGTTACTCAGTTTTGTGACACAGTATTTACTGACTACAAAAGTAAAATCGAGTACTGTAGAGTCAGAATTTATTTCACAAACAACATTTTAAAACATACTAAGACTGAACGTTCGTCACTTACAGTCTCACTTCCAATAGTACATGGCTGGTCACATTAGTGTATGTGCCTCATTGTGGACAAGGATCAGAGATGTATGGTGATGTCGGTTTGGTTATGTCAGTTCACTGTCTTGATATTAGAATAACGAAGTTATATGTTAGGTATGTACTGGTGGCAAGGCATGAAGTGGGCAGCGAAAGAAGACAAATAACCCACTGGGGTAGAGAGTTTATTGAATTATCAAGTTATTGTGATGAAACTTCATGGCAGATTAAAACAGGGCCGGCCGTTGTGGCCGAGCGGTTATAGGCGCTTCAGTCTGGAACCGTGCAACCGTTACGGTCGGAGGTTCGAATCCTGCCTCGGGCATGGATGTGTGTGATGTCCCTAGGTTAGTTAGGTTTAAGTAGATCGAAGTTATAGGGGACTGATGACCCCAGATGTTAAGTCCCCTACTGCTCAGAGCTATTTGATATTAAAACTGTTTGCCGGACCGAGACTCGAACTCAGGACCTTTGCCTTTCGTGGGCAAGTGCTCTACCAACTGAGCTACCCAAGCACGACTCACGACCCGCCCTCACAGCCTTACTTCTGCTAGTACCTTGTCTCCTACCTTCCAAACTTTACAGAAGCTCTCCTGCGAAACTTGCAGAACTAGCACTTCTGAAAGAAAGGATATGGCGGAGACATGGCTTAGCCACAGCCTGGGGGATGTTACCAGAATGAGATTTTCACTCTGCAGCGCAGTGTGTGCTGATATGAAACTTCCTGGAAGATTAAAATTGTATGCCGGACCGAGACTCAAATTCGGGACCTTTGCCTTTCGTGGGAAAGTAGGAGACGAGGTACTGGCGCCAGCCGGGGTGGCTGAGCGGTTCTACGCGCTACAGTTTCGAACCGCGCGACCGCTACGGTCGCAGGTTCGAATCCTGCCTCGGGTATGGATGTGTGTGATGTCCTTAGGTTAGTTAGGTTTAAATAGTTCTAGGTTCTAGGGGACTGATGACCTTAGAAGTTAAGTCCCATAGTGCTCAGAGCCATATATGAGGTACTGGCGGAAATAAAGCTGTGAGGACGGGGCGTGAGTCGTGCTTGGATAGCTCAGTGGTAGAGCACTTGCCTGTGAGAGGCAAAGGTCCCGAGTTCGAGTCTCAGTCCGGCATACAGTTTTAATCTGCCAGGAAGTTTCATGTCAGCACACACTCCGCTGCAGAGTGAAAATCTCATTCTGGAGACATCCCCCAGGCTGTGGCTTAGCCATGTTTCCATCATATCCTTTCTTCCAAGAGTGCTAGTTCTGCAAGGTTCGCAGGCGAGCTTGTGTGAAGTTTGGAAAGTAGGAGACGAGGTCTTGGCGGAAGTAAAGCTGTGAGGACGGGGCGTGAGTCGTGCTTGGGTAGTTCAGTGGTAGAGCACTTTCTCGCGAAAGGCAAAGGTCGCGAGTTCGAGTCTCGGTCCGGCACCCAGTTTTAATCTGCCAGGAAATTTCATATCAGCGCACAGTCCGCTGCAGAGTCAAAAACTCATTATGGAAGTTATTGTGCTTATCGTCCTTGTAACACAGATGTTGCCACGTGAGCTTACCATCAGCTCTAAATGGTAAGTGTCGCACTTTAGAAACTCTGTGATTGCTAGTAATGAATGTGCTCTTCTAAGCCTCTCCACCTCTAGGTCTAAAGTCCACAGTGAATGCCAGAATGAGAACCTGATCTTTTCTACTCTACGGCCAGAGTACGAATCTCCTAACTCGAAAGCCCAACAGCGTGTCTTTTTTAGTTCTATCCCCCAGCGGGAACTCGAATGTCGAAGAAGTACATTTCTCCATGCCTGGAAACATTATTTTGTGTGTTTGAAACTTCTTAGCCAATCTACAGTTCTGCCTCCAATATTGGCCAATGGCCTAATTTTGTAATATTTTCCATATTCCCACCATCAGCTCCTTTTTTTAGGATTTCGCAAGATGTTACCACAACCAGAGCAAATGCTTCTGAACACCCAAAATTCCGTTTTTCTGAATTCCCTCACACAACTGGCGAGTTTTTCGCATCCACTTGCAGAAACGCTACACTGTCCGGAGGCTGTTCTGAAGAAACCATTGGGGAAGTGGGCTTGCATTTTTGGCACGGCAACAGCTTCCTACCCTATTGCCCTGGGCCTGTTTGATCTGTGACAGATGGTGTGGCTGCCCTCTCACACAGTGCCAGTTTCTCCATCTTTCTCCCTCCCAAGAGTTCACTCACCTTCCCCAGGTGGCACAACGTTCACCTCTTAACCCACATAATGTGAGAGCCCAGCAGGGAATGAAAAAGCATTGATCGTTATTACTGCCCCCAAAAACACTGTCTGTCATTCCACTACTTTTCACATTTGTCGACATCACCAGAACACCCTCTGAGTGCGTTAGCGTCCTTAGAATGAATTAATGTGGTTATTAGTGGCCCCTTATTCTATGACAGAGCATATCGGTGTTTAGCTGTAAAAATTGTTTAATGTCTCTCTTGTTGTCAAAGAAACACACCGGTTTACATAGATTGTGACATGACAATTTCTGGACAGTGGTCGAGATAACGTATCACGTCCTGTTTAGCAGAAATAACACCGAACACAAGAACATCAAATTTAAATAGAAGGTTCTCTACAAGAATTTTGTTACTTCTAGACAGGGAAGTTGGCTGATATTACGACAAATCATCCGATTCCAGTACTAAGTACAGTACTATTTAGGATGACAATCAAATCTACGGAAGATGGGTAGTTTTTGTGACAAGGTGAGCAAAAGATTACTCAAGGTTGCTCGAGTTCTCAGTGGATGCAGGCTGGTGATCCAGCAATTTTTTGCCTCTACCAGCGGCATTTACCTTTAGCTGTGATGTGCTGTCGGCTGCATGGCTGCAATCGCCCTCTGAAAATCCTATAAAAAGCTAATCAAAATCTTTACTGATTTTATCAGCTAAAACTCTCCTGTGTTTCTCATTAGGTGAGAAAACATGTACTCACCCCTAGTCCAGAAAATATGGCGATAAACACGTGCATAGATGGAGCAGCGTGTATGCTTCAATGCCCTCTCAGTTCTTGCAAGAACAACTAAGTACATGGCTGTTTCGTTTCTCTGCTATCAGAGCTGAACAACTTTTCAGCTAATTTCTAGCTGAATGTCAGCCAAATTGATCACAGTGTTCACACAAAATTCCTCAAATGGCATCATACAGAGCATGATGCGCCCTGTTCTACACTTGACACTGGTTCAGAGGAGAGTCCCTGAAGTTTTCGGTATTGTGTCTTTCAAAGCGAACAGTCCCCTACCTGTGTCTTTTCGTCCTTCAAGTACCAGCTTTTTCAAACCAATGGGAGTGTTCCTTTCATCGTGTGGAAACTACCCCTGCCAATCGCTAAGGGCCTACCTCTAAACTGCATCGCAACATCACCCCTTTTTCTGCTTCAGAGTTTATTTCTGCCAATTGGATATTTTGTGCCCACTCCTGAGACTTAAAGGTTACATGCATACATCAGAAGTATACCATTGGCCTTTCACATGATCAGCTGCATCACTGGTCTGTTTGTGTCCATCTGGAAATTCCCCAACACTGTTTTGTAAGGAATTTCTCTGTCGCAAGCAGTGCTAGGCCGCTCCCCTCGCTGTGTCGCCCGGCCATTTGTTGTCTCTCTCACTGGGGATCACCAAACCCTCTTAAAATTCTTCTGTAGTAGGTGGGCTGTGATGGCGCAATTTACGTCTGCCCACAAAACTAAAATGTTTCTTCCAGCAGCTTTTTGACCTTTTGCTCACTGACATGCAAGATTTGGGTTCGGTGTGTTAATACTGTCGAATCCAGTTCATCCCTTTGCATTACGAAATGTTCATTTTGATAGTCAAATCTACTCACTATCTACATCTACATATAAACTCCGCTAGCCACCAAGCGGTGTGTGGCGGAGGGCACAATTCGCGCCAGTCATATTCCCCCCTTCCCCCCCCCCCCCCCCAATCTGTTCCACTCGCGGATTGCGCGACGGAAAAACGACTGTCTGAACGCCTCAGTATGAGCTTTTATTTCCCTTATCTTTGAATGGTGATCATTGCGCGATTTGAAAGTTGGTGGTAAAAATATATGCTCTACATCCTCGGTGAAGATAGGATTTTGGAATTTAGTGAGCAGCCCTTCTGCTTAGCGCGCTGTCTATCTGCAAGAGTGTCCCACTTCAAACTTTCTATGAGATCTGTAACGCTCTCGCAATGGCTAAATGTATCAGTCAATAATCTTGCCGCTCTTCTTTGGACCTTCTCAATACCTTGAATCGTACCCAGCTCGTAAGGGTCCCACACAGGCGAACAATATTCCAAGACTGGACGAACTAACATACTGTAAGCTATTTTCTTTGTTGAAGGACTGCATTGCTTCAGGATTCTACAAATAAACCGCAATCTAGAGTTCGCCTAACCCGTTACTTGTGTAATTTGATCATTCCATTTGAGATCATTTCGAATAGTTACACCCAGATACTTCACGGGCGTTACCGCTTCCAAGGACCGGGCATTTATTTTGTACTCATACATTTATGGGGATTTTCGCCTTGTTATATGCAGTAGGTTACACTTAGTAATATTGAGAGATAACTGCCAGTCATTACACCACGCATTTACTTTCTGCAAATCCTCACTGATTTGTTCACAGCTTTCGTGTGTTACTACTTTCCTGTGGACTACAGCATCATTGGCAAACAGTCTAAGTCCGCTGTCAATACCATCAACCAGATTGTTTATGTAAATCGAAAAAGCAGAGGAACTATTATGCTGCCCTGGGGCACAACTGAAGTTACGCTCGTTTCTGTTGAATTCACCACGTTTAGGACAACATACTGCTTCCTGTCTGTTAGAAAACTTTCTATCCAACCGTATATGTCATCGGCTAGACCGTAAGCGCGCACTTTTTGTAGCAAGCGACAGTGCAGAACTGAGTCGAACGTCTTTCGAAAGTAGAGAAATATGGCATCAACTAGGGAGCCGGTATCTAGAGCCTGCTGTATATCATGCACAAAGAGGGACAGCTGTGTCTCGCATGACTGCTGTTCCCTAAAACCGTGCTGGTTTCTGCAGATGAGCTTTCTAGAGTCAGTCAGGTGACACATCCTTCTACTTGCTATGCCATATAAAATTTCGCGTAAGGTGTGAAATTAACATTCATTCAAGGTGCCTCCTTCCATGTTCAGTTTTGTGCTGGGTCAATCAATGGTTGAGAAATTGACTGAAGTCAGTGCAAAGTTGTTCTCAACTGCTGAATGTAGTAATTGTTAGGTATTTATATTGACCAACTCTCTCTTTTAATATGGCATAGTCAAACAGTGCTACTGATTTGAGTACAAAACTAATGTTCTGGTAAACCTTCCATGATGTTTCATACTATGAAAAGTAATGTTTCTCCTAAATTTAACATGTTTTTGCTAGTTTTCTGATTTAATACAATTAATAAGATAATATGAAGCCTTTTCTTTCTGTTCTATGGTTGCCTATATTTTTATTTTAAATTTAAACAAATTAGAGATTCCCTATAAATTTGTACCATTCTTAATTTTTTAATTTGAAACAGATTTGTTTTTTGACATCAATATGATGAAGATGTATTGAAGTTGCGGAAACCTTCATTTAAAACTATCCTCCTATTTTTCAATACTTCTCCCCTATTCTCATCCTTAATTTCTATGTCTGTTAGTAGCTTCTATGGCAATTATAATTTGAGAAAGTTTCATCTTTAACAATATTTTCTCAATTTGTCTTACACTCAGCAGCGTCCTTCCCTTGACTTAACAAGCACAATCCTATTCAAAAACATATTTATATCCCCCCAAAAATCTAGAACGTATGCATGATAACTTTACAGAAGAAATAAATTATTCATTTACTTTTACAAAAATATTGCATTCCTAATCCTAATAATTACCTAGTAAATATTCAATCAACATCATGAAACTCCAAAACCCTTATCGTACATAACTCATATATTACCAAATACATTACATACTAGAATCATGGCTTCCAAGGAAACTATCATCAATTGGTTTTCTTAACTTGGATGTGTTGTCAAAATATGAATTACAATAAAATATCATTTATCTGACAAAATGACAAAAAACTAAAAAGTGTTAGCAAAAATCTGTTTCTTATACAAAACTCATAAGAAACTGAATATTTTTAAACAATAACAAACTCAGTGTGTTCATAAACATTTTTCAGTTTCATTTGATACTAGTATGTCACAGACAGTCTTCGCATTCAAGAAAGGTTCAAACAAAACCTTGAACTTAAACCATGAACTGGCCGGCCGGAGTGATCGAACGTTTCTAGGAGCTACAGTCTGGAACCGCGCAACCGCTACAGTCGCAGGTTCGAATTCTACCTCGGGCATGGATGTGTGTGATGTCCTTAGGTTAGTTGGGTTTAAGTAGTTCAAATGGCTCTGAGCACTATGGGACTTAACTACTGAGGTCATCAGTCAGGGTTTAAGTAGTTCTAAGTTCTAGGTCACTGATGACCTGAGAAGTTAATTCCCATAGTGCTCAGAGCCATTTGAACCTTTTGAACCACCATGAACTCCAAATAAAAATTTTATGCCATAGTGATCGCAAAATTTCGCACCATCAGGTTCGAAGGTAAATTCTTATGTGTTGCAAACTATACACGATGATCAGCTACGCATCAACTCTTAAGGAATGCATATAGAATCATATTGGGGCAAAGGGATGACGAGAAATGATGGAATGTGATGGCATACAACCGAATGCGAAACAGTCCGTCTTAAAGCTTATCATAAAACTGGCTGTGCTTTAAGGCATAGCTGCAGGTAGTGCGATAATATATTTGTAGGCAGGGAAAAAAATAAACTTTATTTCGAAAGGTACAGTAAAACCTACTATTAGGTTCCCCGCGGAATTAACTTTCAGAAGAAAGACCTGATAAATGTTACCCGTTTGCACGGTCTGTGGATATACACTCCTGGAAATTGAAATAAGAACACCGTGAATTCATTGTCCCAGGAAGGGGAAACTTTATTGACACATTCCTGGGGTCAGATACATCACTTGATCACACTGACAGAACCACAGGCACATAGACACAGGCAACAGAGCATGCACAATGTCGGCACTAGTACAGTGTATATCCACCTTTCGCAGCAATGCAGGCTGCTATTCTCCCATGGAGACGATCGTAGAGATGCTGGATGTAGTCCTGTGGAACGGCTTGCCGTGCCATTTCCACCTGGCGCCTCAGTTGGACCAGCGTTCGTGCTGGACGTGCAGACCGCGTGAGACGACGCTTCATCCAGTCCCAAACATGCTCAATGGGGGACAGATCCGGAGATCTTGCTGGCCAGGTTAGTTGACTTACACCTTCTAGAGCACGTTGGGTGGCACGGGATACATGCGGACGTGCATTGTCCTGTTGGAACAGCAAGTTCCCTTGCCGGTCTAGGAATGGTAGAACGATGGGTTCGATGACGGTTTGGATGTACCGTGCACTATTCAGTGTCCCCTCGACGATCACCAGTGGTGTACGGCCATTCGACGGCCAACACCGCGGTTCCTGGTGTGTCCGCTGTGCCGTGCGTGTGATCATTGCTTGTACAGCCCTCTCGCAGTGTCCGGAGCAAGTATGGTGGGTCTGACACACCGGTGTCAATGTGTTCTTTTTTCCATTTCCAGGAGTGTATTACCGGTTAGCATAGTTTAACACAATGTTTGTAATACTCTAACAAATTCATATCTCAGTGACAGACTGATTCAAACAATCTACAGATTCTTCTCTACAGTGTACCCAGGATATAAAATCGCCACGAAGCTAAACAACCATATATATCTTCAAATGACTGACAAGACATTCGACCATTCACAGTTAAATATTGTGCACTGTAAATGGTGAAGAGATCATGATGCCTCTAGTAGCATGGTTGTAAGATATAAAAGCAATGCACAGATCCAATTCACAGCAGAAGCACTGTGCAGTAATAATGGAAAATTATAAGCGCCTTTAATTCATGGGCTTGAAATCATACAACAACATCACTTGATACCACAGCTTCATTTCAATATGATAAGTGAATCATTGATCATGAGTATTTCTCCCACAATCTTTTCGGTTTGGTGACATTTAGCAACAATGATAAGGTTATGATTTCCATTAAATATGCATTAGCAATTCAATGGAACAGTCTTTCTGTTTCGGCAAATAAGATACAGACTGAACTGAACAAGGGCGATGTACTCGATGACAAGATTATGCAAATGGAAGAGGATGTAGATGAAGATGAAATGGGAGATACGATACTGCGTGAAGAGTTTGATAGAGCACTGAAAGTCGAAACAAGGCCCCGGGAGTAAACAACATTCCATTAGAACTACTGACGGCCTTGGCAGAGCCAGTCCTGACAAAGCTCTGCCATCTGGTGAGCAAGATGTATGAGACAGGTGAAATACCCTCAAACTTCAAGAAGAATATAATAATTCCAATCCCAAAGAAAGCAGGTGTTGACAGATGTGAAAATTACCGAACTATCAGTTTAATAAGTCACAGCTGCAAAATACTAACGCGAATTCTTTACAGACGAATGGAAAAATTGGTAGAAGCCGACCTCGGGGGAGATCAGTTTGGATTCCGTAGAAATGTTGGAACACGGAGACAATACTGACCCTACGACTTATCTTAGAAGAAAGATTAAGGAAAGGCAAACCTACGTTTCTAGCATTTGTAGACTTAGAGAAAGCTTTTGACAATGTTGACTGGAATAATCTCTTTCAAATTCTAAAGGTGGCAGGGGTAAAATACAGGGAGCGAAAGGCTATTTTCTATTTGTACAGAAACCAGATGGCAGTTTAAGAGTCGATGGGGACGAAAGGGAAGCAGTGGCTGGGAATGGAGTGAGACAGGCTTGTGGCCTCTCCCCGATGTTATTCAATCTGTATTTTGAGCAAGCAGTAAAGGAAACAAAAGAAAAATTCGGAGAAGGTATTAAAATCCATGGAGAAGAAACAAAAACCTTGAGGTTCGCCGATGACATTGTAATTCTGTCAGAGACAGCAAAGGACTTGGAAGAGCAGTTGAACGGAATGGAGAGTGTCTTGAAAGGAGGATATAAAATGAACATCAACAAAAGAAAAAGGAGGATAATGGAATGTAGTCGAATTATTTCGGGTGACGCTGAGGGAATTAAATTAGGAAATGAGACACTTAAAGTAGTGAAGGAGTTCTGCTATTTGGGGAGCAAAATAACTGATGATGGTCGAAGTAGAGAGGATATAAAATGTAGACTGGCAATGGCAAGGAAAGTGTTTCTGAAGAAGAGAAATTTGTTAACATCGAGTATAGATTTAAGTGTTAGACAGTCATTTCTGAATGTATTTGTATGGAAGTGAAACATGGACGATAAATAGTTTGGACAAGAAGGGAATAGAAGGTTTCGAAATGTGGTGCTACAGAAGAATGGTGAAGATTAGATGGGTAGATCACATAACTAATGAGGAGGTATCGAATAGAATTGGTGAGAAGGGGAGTGTGTGGCACAACTTGAAAAGAAGACGGGACCGGTTGGTAGGACATGTTCTGAGGCGTCAGGGGATCACAAATTTAGCGTTGGAGGGCAGCGTGGAGTGTAAAAATCGTATAGGAAGACCAAGAGATGAATACATTAAGCGGATTCAGAAGGAAGTAGACTGCAGTAGGTACTGGGAGATGAAGAAGCTTGCACAGAATAGAGTAACATGGAGAGCTGCATCAAACCAGTCTCTGGACTGAAGATCTCAACAACAATAACAACAACTGAACTTCATAGAGATTGACCACAAAATAAATGTTGGAACCACATCAACCGTCGAAACTAATGTTTCCACATCAACTTCAGACTTGGACAGTTTTCAGAATGCAGGATGGTTCATAGCTGATTCGATAAGTGAATGCGACCACAGGTGTGTGAATATCATTTGAATAGCTTAAGGTATACTGTGAAGACATGAAACGAGTCATCATGAATGCTGAAAAATAGCTGATTGTGGTACAAAGTGCCGTCTATAGTAACTCATATGTTTAGAGAAAGCCTAATAAGGATGAAAATAAAATTTTGTTGGTGAAATTAGCGTGGGATACGACCCATATTTCCATGAATTCTGTATTCGCTTGTAATTAACTTTTAGTTCATGGGAACTCTATAAATGTCCCATTCTAACAACTACGTCTAGAGAAATATAGGGTATCAAAATAGCTATTCAATTAGAAATAGCTCAATTCATTATAATAGCACTGTAAACTGAGGGGAAGAGGAAAGTGAAAAGAATTTGAGTGTATTTTAATACTTCAAATTAACCAGTACTAGCGTTTATCTAAATTCAGAGCTTTATCTATCTGATAATTTACAGATGACCTGAGATAATGAGGTGTACAGCATTTTGTGTGACATGTTAATGAGTTTTTGTCCTTGTTGCTACAAGGCTGATGATGGACTCAGATGCACACTCAACCCACAGAGAAGTGTGCAATTCGCAGCCATTGTCATAACACAGTGTTCAAAATAGAAGAAAAATCTAAAATCAGGACTGATAGACTAATCTGTAGAATTTCGACTATCCAAACTTTTCACCCAAGAAAATGCGGTGTATCCATTGTTAGTGAACAACTGAATGACTGTTTGGTACTCACTGGACCTCAGCAATGAATTATATAAATTAGCAGTTGCTGTTTCACATTCAAAGCATTCAGTGATGACAACTCAGAATGCAAATATCATCATTGTCACCCAAGTCTTCTATAATGAATGTGGGCACTTTTACTTAAGGACATTGCTTTCATCATGTTTACAAATGTTTGGTGCATATCACCACATTATCCACGAACTTATTTCCACCAAACTGTTCAGAGAAGTGAAGTGTGCCAATACTTCAGAATCTGTATTCTGGTTAACACGAAATTTCCATGATGGTCTTCTGATGGTTGCCAAAGATGTACTGACATCACTGCGAATTTTCGATCATGCAGACACAATGGACTACATGTAAGGCAGTGAGAAAACTTTGAGAATACGTGACATTTGCACTTTAGTGTCTAACCGCAGTTGTATAGTTGACAGTCTATTTGTTGAGAGAAGCAGATGCATTGGAAAAAATTATAATATGTGTCGTTCAGACAATGCAAAATTACTTTTAAGTTGGGTGACAAAGGAATGATTTTTAAAAAAATCATGTATTTTTCTTATTTAGTTCATCCTCCTTCAACAACAGGTTTAAACCAGCTACTCTCCATGTGTGCAGTTAAGGATTTATTCATAACGTATATGTATTTTTGTCGATACACGTTCTCTGTTTTGCTAATCTAGTATACAATGTAGAATTTTAGACTTGGTATTTTGTTCATTCCCAGAAACTATAATTGTATACATTGAGATAATCAGTAGCCAGGTCCATGAAAGAAATTTAATTTCTTAACCCGTTTTCGGCATTCAGTGCCCTTCTTCAGAAGGTTACACCTTCGTAATACTTACGAGTGTCAAGAGTAAGATGCATGCAGCAAAATGGCACAGTCATCTGGTTCACAGCGCCTATACAAAATGATATCTCTTCTACGTACCTTTCAAAGTGATGTTGACCACGTGCCTCCTGCTCACATCTCATAATATGTGGGCAATGATACACTCCTGGAAATGGAAAAAAGAACACATTGACACCGGTGTGTCAGACCCACCATACTTGCTCCGGACACTGCGAGAGGGCTGTACAAGCAATGATCACACGCACGGCACAGCGGACACACCAGGACCCACGGTGTTGGCCGTCGAATGGCGCTAGCTGCGCAGCATTTGTGCACCACCGCCGTCAGTGTCAGCCAGTTTGCCGTGGCATACGGAGCTCCATCGCAGTCTTTAACACTGGTAGCATGCCGCGACAGCGTGGACGTGAACCGTATGTGCAGTTGACGGACTTTGAGCGAGGGCGTATATTGGGCATGCGGGAGGCCGGGTGGACGTACCGCCGAATTGCTCAACACGTGGGGCGTGAGGTCTCCACATTACATCGATGTTGTCGCCAGTGGTCGGCGGAAGGTGCACGTGCCCGTCGACCTGAGACCGGACCGCAGCGACGCACGGATGCACGCCAAGACCGTAGGATCCTACGCAGTGCCGTAGAGGACCGCACCGCCACTTCCCAGCAAATTAGGGACACTGTTGCTCCTGGGGTATCGGCGAGGACCATTCGCAACCGTCTCCATGAAGCTGGGCTACGGTCGCGCACACCGTTAGGCCGTCTTCCGCTCACGCCCCAACATCGTGCAGCCCGCCTCCAGTGGTGTCGCGACAGGCGTGAATGGAGGGACGAATGGAGACGTGTCGTCTTCAGCGATGAGAGTCGCTTCTGCCTTGGTGCCAATGATGGTCGCATGCGTGTTTGGCGCCGTGCAGGTGAGCGCCACAATCAGGACTGCATACGACCGAGGCACACAGGGCCAACACCCGGCATCATGGTGTGGGGAGCGATCTCCTACACTGGCCGTACACCACTGGTGATCGTCGAGGGGACACTGAATAGTGCACGGTACATCCAAACCGTCATCGAACCCATCGTTCTACCATTCCTAGACCGGCCAGGGAACTTGCTGTTTCAACAGGACAATGCACGTCCGCATGTATCCCGTGCCACCCAACGTGCTCTAGAAGGTGTAAGTCAACTAACCTGGCCAGCAAGATCTCCGGATCTGTCCCCCATTGAGCATGTTTGGGACTGGATGAAGCGTCGTCTCACGCGGTCTGCACGTCCAGCACGAACGCTGGTCCAACTGAGGCGCCAGGTGGAAATGGCATGGCAAGCCGTTCCACAGGACTACATCCAGCATCTCTACGATCGTCTCCATGGGAGAATAGCAGCCTGCATTGCTGCGAAAGGTGGATATACACTGTACTAGTGCCGACATTGTGCATGCTCTGTTGCCTGTGTCTATGTGCCTGTGGTTCTGTCAGTGTGATCATGTGATGTATCTGACCCCAGGAATGTGTCAATAAAGTTTCCCCTTCCTGGGACAATGAATTCACGGTGTTCTTATTTCAATTTCCAGGAGTGTATGTAAATCCCACAAATTTATTTGATGAACTGATGTGTGCTTGTAATCTACAAACTGCGTTCTTTTCCATTGTACACTTGACGTACGTCTTTCGAAACCTTTTTATTCTGCCACTGCAAGCCAGGAGAGATGAGTTTCCTGTACAGCCTGCCCCTGTGACCACTCTGTGGGCATATACAAGAATGTGCCTGGTCGAGGTCAGTGCATCACGTATGGCAGTGCCTGGCAGATACTCTAATGTTTATGTGTGATGTGTATAAAAGAGCCTCTTGTATTGATCACATCTGCATTTTGAAGAGATGTAAAAGTCTTTTCTGGACCACTCAAAGCACTCTTACTGTGGATGCATCTGCCTTGAGGTGCCAGAGTGAAATATAAACATGCAACACTGTTTCTGTAACACTAACACATGTGAGGACCCCCACACTTTTGAAAGTGTGGTACACACACTGACATCAGTGGTCAGACAAATGCTCCATGGAGCTCCACTACCATTGCAGCTGGTTGCTCATATATGCTCATATATGCAGCATAGTATACCAGCAAGCACAGCGCAGCGTAATTGCACCCCATCTGGTCTTTATTTATATAGCAGGCCCACCCTGAGATGGAACAGTAAAATACAAAACATCTGACACTGCAAAGAATAACAACATGTGCATGCACTATATGTAATGGATACACACAGTAACTTCATTCAGTAAATAAATTTGTTACTTCCTGCTGAGTGATGCATACTATTAGCCTCCAGACTGTACAATCTGGCAGTAATGTTCTACACCTTTGTAAATAGAATGGGCCCAGACAGTGCATTCAGTTGATGGATACAATCATTACAGCGTGCTGAGTGAACAGGTACAAATATACATGTATTTCTTTAGTGGTGGTATAACCTTCATATGGAATACCGAAGAACAAATTACATTGACATCAGTAGATAAAATCTCCGCTGAATGAGTGTTTGCTGATATGAAACTTCCTGGCAGATTAAAACTGTGTAACTGAGACTCGAACTTGGGACCTTTGCCTTTCATGGGCAAGTGCTCTACAGTCTGAGCTACCCAAGCAAGACTCACGCCCCTTCCTCATAGCTTTACTTCTGACAGCACTTCCTCTCCTACTTTCCCACGAAAGGCAAAGGTCCCGAATTGTAGTCTCGGTCCAGCACACAGTTTTAATCTGCCAGGAAGTTTCATATCAGCGCATTCTCCGCTGCAGAGTGAAAATCTCATTCTGGAAACATCCCCCAGGCTGTGGCTAAGCCATGTTTCCACCATATCATTTCTTCCAGGAGTGCTAGTTCTGCAAGGTTCGCAGGAGAGCGTTTGTGAAGTTTGGAAAGTAGGAGACGAGGTATTGGCGGAAGTAAAGCTGTGAGGACGGAGCGTGAGTCGTGCTTGGGTAGCTCAGAGGTAGAGCACTTGCCCTCGAAAGGCAGAGGTATCGAGTTCGAGTCTCGGTCCAGCACACAGTTTTAATCTGCCAGGAAGTTTCGTATCCTCTGAAGTTTCGATAGGGATGAACTTTTTGAATGTGTAGCATACGTTTTCTAAAATCTCATAGACATATACCCCAAGGTGCTCATTCACAGCACACTTGATAGCAGAGCTAGCACATGTCAGGTGTCAGAATATTGATACTTGAAAGTTAATGCACTCTGCAGCTTTATCGTTGTTGCACATTTTATTTGTTTTTGCACAGCCCTAACATAATATGACAGCACAGTAACACAGGCGCCATTTCAGTGTTGAACAGTGCAGTTATATTTCCTAAATTCTGATGTAATTTGTACCACTCAACTGATGAAATCAATACTTTCGTGCCACTAAACAGGGGATTTTCAACCACTTTCACTACATTGAAGTCATCACTAGGTGACTTTCCTGCAGCCGCATGTTTGCTCCCAATTACATTTTAACTGCATGTTAGAGAGGAAAAGATTACTTTAATAGAAAAGATATACCATGTTAACTGCATGATGAATGGTATCAACATTGGCCCTGCCAGTTCACTACAGCTCTGGTACAGACTCAGTGCTGCACGGTAAATCAGTTTGGTGTTGATGCCGCAATAGTAGGAAACTGAAATGTTACAAATCAGATGGTTATTTCTGTTGGTATCCTGACACTGGAAACTCGAATGATTACTTCTCCTGATTCCATAAATCCGGTAGGTCGACTACAACATCGGATTACCATTGCAGTACGAAGAAATATAATATATTAAAACATACATATAGTAATAATAATGAGAGAGATGCTAATATTAATCACAATATTTACATCCAGCAGTCTTCTTCTTCTATTCAGTCTTCCTTTGGGCTACAGCTTGTCTCTGTTACTGATACTTTCTGATTTATTCAGTCAATATACAGAGCATGAAATCTAAGTTGAGTTGTAGTGGTAGTGGGTTGGGGGAGGGTGGTGGTGACGCTCAAATCCCACCAATAGTACTGAACTGTAGAAGTGGGGGATCGGAAGTGGCCATTTTATGGGTAAAAAATTACATTAATTGCGATTAGGGTTGCATAAACATATGTGGTGGTTCTTTTGGGTCATAAAATATGATAATTAAGATGGCAGCTATATTATTGTTATGGGTCATGATTTATTGTCATTTACATTAGGCTAAAGGTATTTGGCTTAAACTGGACATGTGTAAACATAACTAAGAGGCCAAGGGAGCAGTTTATTTATGTTAAGATTACAAATTTTACCAATATCCACAGGAACACTATATTAACTGGTCACTACTTTTACGTAAGGCGAACGGTGGATACATTGCACCAGAAATTGCACTGTCCCACTGTTCATGTTTGCTGAGCGGGTCCTCATATGGCTTCATTAAAAAAGAAGCAGCATCACAACTCTGCTGACGACTCAACACGCCTTCAGTCTGCTGCTGTCCAGTTTTTGTTCTGTATGGCACACTGATGACATTTAGGTTTACGTGCCCTCTGAGCAATGATATACTTCGAGATAGCTAACTCAAACTGTACGCAGTTCCCTTCGAAATAGTCGACTGCGAACGGGATAAAATACACCTGTATTTAGTGAGAGCAGCAATTTCTTTCTGTGTGACTGTTCACATTATATACCAATAAATCAGGCAGCTTAATTCATTGTATGTCAAAGATACGCCTAACCTATCAGGTTTCCACGTCAATTGTCTTACTGCTCTGATTCCATACAACCAACTGGCACTCTCTCTCTCTCTCTCTCTCTCTCTCTCTCTCTCTCTCTCTCTCTCTCACACACACACACACACATCAGGAGTGGAGGACCACATGACCACCTTCTAGCATTTCTCCACCAAAGTGACCAGTATACTTTTATAAACAGGTGATTAATGTTTTATCAGGTGGTTTTCAGTCTCTCAAGCACGCTTGAATCTCTAACAAAACATTTTAAGAAGGTTCCTGGAACGTTTACAATGACTGCTAAGGTTGGTAAAGTTACACTTTGTTCGGCCATAAGCATTGAGATTGCTGCGTCACTCAGGTCAGCCTTATGATTCCATAAAGGAATTCCGCTGACAGCTGCGAGCGGCACTCCCTTCTTGTGGGCACCTGTACTCCAACAACTGACGAAGAGGAGACCCCGGGGTATAACTCCAGAATCTCGCTGACGCCTGTCAGTCAACCACATCAGCAGGACTAGTCTTAGATAATATCTTGGGGTGATACCAGAATGTGTATTCCGATGATCAAAATTCTGCCTTGCTGTCTTTTTTTATGTGTACATAGCACATGAAGTCTTGGTATCTGATGGTGAAGAGTGACTTAATGTTTTCAGTCATCATAGGCGTCGAGTTAATTTTTTTCTGGTCGTCAACACGTTTTTTCTAATACATTTTTGTTGCAGAATACGAAAGCTATCTTTTTTCTTCATCCACAATAAGAACCACTGGCTTACAATGAAGGCTTTCACGACCAGATGTTTCAGCTGCCGAGAATTCTTCCGGGTTGTATGGCCGTAGTTCATGGAACTCTTCTATCGCTGACATTTCATCCAAGGCTACGTTGGACATATTCGGAGGTGCTCCTGGTTGTGCTGAGTCTTGCCGTTCTCAGCAGCTGAGCCAATGGGTTGCTACATTTGATGCATTAGGCTCCCTTCCAATGAACTGATTGAGCTATGAAAACAATTTATTATTGTTATTATTCGAACTGCGCGAACTGAAAGTTACATGAAACAGCTTGTTTATGTCTTTCTCATTATTGCTTTCTGTTGCCCTCTTATTTCTTCCTGCGTGTGGCACCTCTCTTCTTTTGTGTTTTTTTCTGGAAACTCTTCGCTTTTTCTGCATCTTACCTGAATTCGTGTGTGTTTTCTATGTCTTTGTCTGTTAATACCAAAATTGCAGATCCTTCGCAATGTGTATAAAATATAATTTGGGTTTTGGATTTTTGCTGAATATTTCTTGTCAGTCTCTTGTTGCCCATTATTTTTAAATAGCTATAAAACGTGATCCTCCGCTATCTAATTGTATCTATTATATTATCAGTATTTCATTCAATTCATTGTTGCCTCAGTTTCCAAATCCCATTTTCATTTGGATTCAAATTTTGCGAACTACTGTTTTTCCTTTCTTCTCTAAATTATTTAACTGTTTTAGCTAAGCTCGTAGCGAAGCATTCTGATTCATAAAGACAACCCTTTATGATCACCACATTGCAATGCCTCGATGATATATTAAATGATAACAATTTTTTATTGTGCATCTTCCTTATTAAGTAGAATTTCAGTTCAATTTTTCTGTCTCTGTTTATATTAGCTATTTTGCCCAGAACATTTGGCTGGACTGTGTGTCACAAGTATTTAAATTCTCAAACGTTTCTTATGCACAGTAATATTAAAAATCGGAAAGTAACTCCGTCTGCTGCATTTTCACGACTTAACAACTGAACTGATTTTGTTGATGTGTGTTATGGAGACAGCTTGAACCGTGAGGAAGAACATAGGCTACTACAGAAAGTCAACAAACAAAATAAGTGGAGGGTGAAATAGGGAGTGTAACATTGTTTTACATCTGTGTAGGGTACGCATTGTACACTGAGGCGCCAAAGAAACTGGTATAGGTATGTGTATTCAAATACAGAGGTATGTGAACAGGCACAATACGAGGCTGCGGTCGGTAACGCTTATACAATGCAAAAAGTGTCTGGCGCAGTTGTTAGATCGTTTACTGCTGCTACAATGGCAGGTTTTCAAGATTTATTTGAGTTTCAAGTTGGTGTTATAGTCGGCGCACAAGCGATTGGACTCAGCATCTCCGAGGCCGGGATGAAGTGGGGATTTTCCCGTACGACCATTTCACGAATGTATCGTGAAAGAATCCAGTAAAACATTAAATCTCAGACATCGCTACGGCAGGAAAAAGATACTGCAAGAACGGGAGGAACGGCGAATGAAGAGAGTCGTTCAACGTGACAGAAATATAACCCTTCTCCAAATTGCTACAGATTTCAGTGCTGGGCCATCAACAAGTGTCAGCGTGCGAACCATTCAACAACACATCATCGATATGGGCTTTCGGAGCCGAAGGCCTACTCGTGTACCCTAGATGACTGCACGACACAAAGCTTTACGACTGGTCGGGCCCGTCAACATCGACATTCGACTGTTGATGACTGCAAACAAGTTTTCTGGTCGGACGAGTCTCGTTTTAAATTATATCGTGCGGATGGACGTGTACGTGTATGGAGACAACCTCATTCATCCAAGGACCCTGCATGTCAGCAGAGGACTGTTGAAGCTTATGAAGGTTCTGTAATGGAAGGCTCGTGTGCAGCTGGAGCGATGTGGGACCCCTGAAACGTGTGGATACGACTCTGACATGTGACACGTACGTAAGCATCCTATCTGACCACCTGCATCCATTCATGCCCATTGTGCACTCTGACGGACTTGGTAAATTTCAGCAGGACAATGCGACACGTCCAGAATTGCTCCAGGAATACTCTTATGAGTTGAAACACTTCTGATGGCCACCAAACTCCCCATACATGAACATTATTCAGTATATCTGGGATGCCTTGCAACTTGCTGTTCAGAAGAGATCTCCACCCTCTCGTACTCTTACGGATTTACGGACATACCTGCAGGATTCATGGTGTCAATTCCCTCCAACACTTCTTCAGTCATTAGTCGAGTCTATCCCACGACATGTTGAGGCACTTCTGCGTGCACGAGGGTGCTGTACATGATATTAGGCAGGTATACCAATTTCTTTGGCTCTTCATTGTATAATGTACATTTGTTTCATTAGCTGCTACCACCCCCCCCCCCTCCCCACCGGTAAGCATTTCACAACAACGAACAACGATGTTGCTCGTGCTGTGTCGTTGTGCACTGTGTCAATTGGGGACGGGGTGGATGCACATCATGAGCTATGCTTACCGAAACGAGCAGACTCATGAGGAAAGATGATTGTATTGGTTCAAATGGCTCTGAGCACTATGGGACTCAACTGCTGTGGTCATCAGTCCCCTAGAACTTAGAACTACTTAAACCTAACTAACCTAAGGACATCACACACATCCATGCCCGAGGCAGGATTCGAACCTGCGACCGTAGTTCTGGACTGCGCGCCTAGAACCGCGAGACCACCGCGGCCGGCGATGATTGTATTGAACGTAAGAATATTATAAAATTTGTGCCGAACTGAACTACAAATTATTTACTTTCTTTCTTCATTAATTTAAGGCTATTTAATAATTTTAAGAGGTAGACATTTTATTTCGGTGCCTCACTCGATTCCTAGAAATAGGTATGCATCTTATCGTAGATAATAGATCATTTGTACTTTTCAGTTCTGTATTTAATTTTATTTTGATAACATAGTCACAAATTAGACAGTTGTTTATCACTTTGTTGCGCCTTTTTTGCAGTCATTTTGGCTGTGAATCCTTTTACTGACTTTTTGTAATTGTAAATACCTGAAGCAAGTAAAATTATTTTTATTCTAATTTTACAAAAGTCTTATTGAAACCGAAATAGGTAGTGCGATGGTTAGAACACTGGACTCTTCTTCGGGAGGAGGACGTTTCAAAATGGTGTCTGGCCAACCTGGTTTAGATTTTCCGTGATTTGCTTAAGGTTGTTGCAGGGATGGCTTCTTAGCAAGATCATGTTCAGTTTCCTTCCCCGTCCTTCCCTAATCCAAGCTTGTGCTCCGTCTGTAATTACCTCGTTGTCGACGGGACCTGAAACACCGATCTCCTCCTTATGCCAAAGTCTTCTTAAAGTTAGCTGCTGTTAAGCATTTAGTTGTTTCTGTGTTCCTGCGAAAACCTTTCCGTTTTATTCTTCTTCTAAAAGGTTTTCAGTCTATTCAACTCCAAAAACAACCCTTCCATATTTTCTTACGTTGGATATCTGCGCCTACATCTGCGTCTACGTGATTGCTCTGCGGTTCACAGTTAATTCCTGACAGAGAATTCATCAAACTATCTCCAGGCAATGTCTCTTACGTTCGCTCCACTCTCAAAAAGTGCGCGAAATGCGAACAATTAAAGCTTTCAGTGCGAAATTTGATTTCACTTATTTTATTGTAACGATCACACATCGGTGATTTTCGCACTCGGAAGAGAAAGTTGGTGATTGCAATTTCATGAGAAGATTAGGCCGCAGCAAAACATCTCCTTTTAAATGATTGCCACGCCGATTCGCATAACATATCGGTGGAACTCTCACTGTTTCTCTGGGATAACACAAAACGAGCTGCCCTTCTTTGTACTTATTCGATGTCAACGTGTCTGATGCGGATGGCACACTGCGCAGCAGTACTTCAGAAGAGGAAGAACAAGTGTAATATAGCCAGTCTCATTAGTAGAGCTACTGGTTTATCTAAGTTTTCTGCCAATAAATCAGTGTTTGGTTTGCTTTACCCACGACATTACCCAAGTGATCGTTCCAGCTTGAGTTATTCGTAACTGTTAGTTTAATTTACAGCCTGTAATATTGTGTGATTTTTCGTGTAACGGAAATTTAGTGGATTCCTTTTCGTACTCAAGTGGATTACTTCACACTTTTCATTATTTACAGTCAGTTTCCATTGTCGCACAATCCACACGTCATGTCTAAATGATTTTTCAATTGCTTTTGATCGTCTCATGACTTTCCAAGACGGTAAATGACTGTATCATCTGGAAATGGCGTTTGCTCAAATTGTCTCCTAAATTGTTTATATAGATCAGGTTGTACTGAGTATTATTAAGGTTTTTAAATATGGTATAGGTGTAAACGATTGTTTACTCAACATCGCTCACCATCACAAAACTACTGATATGTGAGCACAGCCACGAATTCAGCTAGATTTCCGATATTTTGATTCCTTATATTTTGGTACATCTTTAACAATTTCATCTATATGGTTCTTTGAAACGAAATTCGCAATCCAGTTTTTCCTGCTCCTTCATAGAGAACGTTTATCAGTTTCGTTCCATCTCCCCCAAGATAAGCAATTCCTCAGGAAAAGCTAAACAGTCAGTTTCAAGCCTCTCCCTCCTTTTACCAAGTTTCGCCTCAATCGTTCCTTCTTCTGTTCTTTTTCTCCATTCTCGTAGTACTTTTTCCTAAAAGCAGTTGGATAATAGTGGAGAAAGACCATCGACCCATAACCCTGTCTCTCGTCTTTAGAAAGAATTCGGTACTTGCCCTACTTTGGAAATCGTGTTTGTCAGAGTTTGCTTAATGAATGTTATTGTTATATTGTCAACTCCAAATTTTTCTAAGACGTTAAATAGTTGTTTATCTGTATCGATAGAAAGACAAGGTTTTTAAAATCAGCCAAAACACGTATAAATTTTGGGCTCGAAGTTTGTTATATCTGGTTATGAGCTTTATAAATACATCGCTAGATTTCAAGTATTCCACTAGCCAACAGCGATACACTCAGTCGACGAGAGGATACAACGATCATAAATATGGACCAATTGCAGGAGGATTCGTTACAGGCATTCGCTTACAGAGCATTTTGCTGCTTTCCAGAATCGACTGCGTGTTAAATGTTGCGTGGGGAGGTGGAGAGCCCTCGGTGTTGAGTATCATACTTTTCCCCTTTTTCACAACTTTTTTTTTATTTCGTTGCGCTCGCCGCAGGCTCGTACCAGCGAGGGGAGCGTCACACGACAGGTCGGCCATCAAAGTGAAATACGCGTCATTCTGCTGCGGCTAATGGCGTGGCGCAGTGTGGCTGGTGCCGCCGCTGCCGGGGCGTCACCGGCTTCCCGCCGAGGGCCGCCGCCCACGCCACTACTGTACACAGCATGTAGGCGTCTCCCTGGAAACGTGATACGCTCCCATATTTCCATTCACTAGCGTGTCCAAACTGTTCAGCTTCTTCAGAAGTATACGGTCCGCATCCCGCAGCTGACTAGCTAGAGAAGATTGCTAAAGGTGTACATTGAAAACATGTTAAGGTAATCTACACTACAGTATTTACGTCCCCATAACTCACGATTCTTACTTAAAACAAGAGCGGGAGCATCAGCCTTGTGTCACTTCGGTTCTTTCGAATTCACTATGCGTGTGATCCAAGTAAAAGCTAGGAATTATGAACTCCATGGCGGTAAACCGCAGTCGTCGACACAAATAAAATGTTAATTCTCTGCTAAGTTTTTGGTTATTAAGGTGTTATTACGATAGCTATTCGTTCATTAAGCTCCGATCAATCACGAAATGGGAACCACAGTGAAAATATAAGATAATTTATTTCGAACAGTTAGCAACACTTTGCAAAATTTCTCTGCATGGTCACCCCTCCGACTTACACGTTACTGGCAGCGTTATGCGAATTTTTCAATACCATCCTCGTAGAAGGCAGCCACCTGTGGTTTCTGCCACTTTTCTGCGCTAGTCTGCGGCTCATTGTCCGTGCCAGAATGTTCTCTTCATGGCCAGAGGTTCATGTGTGCTTCTTCACTGTTGCAGTGTCTGGCGTGAATTGTCGTGAAAACGGAAATGCACGACAGCTACTTTATGTGGCTGCACGAAATAAGATGAAATGCCTCACCAGCATTCATACTTGGCTGGAGACTTTGTTTTCAAGGCATATTTACACTATGTGATCCAAAGTATCTGGACATCCCCATATTAGGTGCAACGTGCTACCACTTACTGCCAGGTACTCCGTATCAGCGACCTCAGTAGTCATTACACATCGTGAGAGAGCAGAATAGGGTGCTCCGCGGGACTCACGGACTTCGAACATTCCTAAACATCCCTAGGTCCACTGTTTCCGATGTGATAGTGAAGTGGAAAGGTGAAGCGTACTGTACTAATGCGTACAGGCCGACCTCTTCTGTTGACTGATAGAGACCGCCAACAGTTGAAGAGGGTCGTAATGTGGAATAGGCAGGCATCTATCCAGACCACCACACAGGAGTTCCATACTGCATAAGGATCCACTGCAAGTTCTATGACATTTAGGCGGGAGGTGAGAGAAATTCGATTTCATGGTCGAGCGCCACTCATTATGCCTTAAATGTCAAACGACGCCTAGCTTGGTGTAAGGAGCGTAAACACTGGACAATTGAACAGCGGAAAATCGTTGTGTGGAGTGCAAGTCACGGTACACAATGTGGTGATCCGTTGGCAGGGTGTGCGTACGGCGAAAGTCCGGTGAACGTCATGTGCCTGCCTGTAGTACCAACAGTAAAATTCGGAGGCGGTGGTGTTACGGTGTGGTCGTGTTTTTCATGGAGAGGGCTTGCACCCGTTGTTGTTTTGCGTGGCACTATCACACCAAGGCCTACATTGATGTTTTAAGCACCTTCTTGCTTCCCACTGTTGAAGAGCAATTCGGGGATGGCCGATTCCATCATTCAACATGATCAGGCACCTGTTCACAATGAACGGCCTGAGGCGGCGTGCTTACACGACAATAACGTTCCTGTAATGGACTGGTCTGCACAGAGTCCTGACCTGAATCATATAGAACACCTCTGAGATGTTTTGGAATGCCGACTTCGTGCCAGGCTCACCGACCGACATCGAAACCTCTCCACAGTGCTGCACTCCGGGAAGAATGGGCTGCCATTCCCCAATAAACCTTCCAGCATCTGACAGCCTACGAGAGTGGAAGCTGTTATCAAGGCTAAGGGTGGGCCATCACCATATTGAATTCCAACATTTGATGGAGGGCGGCACGAACTTGTAGGTCATTTTCAGCCAGGTGTCCGGATACTTTTGATCACATAGTGTACGTGCTCACTGTGCACTGAGAACTGAGAAGAACAACGTGACGCCATGGACGGGTATACTAGAAGCCGTGCCCACACATCATGCATAAAGCTTCATTGGATTTTCACAACGGGTTGAGTTTTGCGACCATTCGGACCCTGATAAACGAGTAGCCCTCGTACTTTTTAATTTTGTAACTATTCCTGCAATGTGTATCACTGTTGTCACTTTAACAGCAAAAGTTATGTTTCAGATTCTAGTTACATATGCATTGCATGAGCATAATTCGAGGTTTACAAATTTTCATACTTTTTACACTATCCCAATACTGTACATGCCCAGTGTTTGGTCATGAGCTGAGAAGAAGACATAACAAGTTGTTACACTCATCTCAAAAGTAGCAATCTACTATACGTGGTACTCATTAAATTTCCTTATGTTTGTTACAGTCACTCAACATGATCGTATTCACCAACAAGTCTCATCTTCCTATGTGTCTTCAATGTGCAACCTTTGGCGTAGTAAACTAGGCGTATGGTAGAAACCACTGGCTTGGAAAGGCCACGAGATGTGCAGTTAAACATACGTATATGTACTATGGCAATCCAAAGTTACAGTGTTTGTAACACCATACTTCTGCCACAGTGACGCCTTGTGATGCGATGAGATGAGGTTTTCAGATTAAAAGGATGCCTCATCTAATCAGGGAAAATTCTTTGGGATACACAATTTCTTTGGCATTGTCGTACTGAAACGCGAGTTTTTCGAATGTTCGTATGTGCTTTTAGGTAGGTTGACACTTGGGAGATAAAAGTGAGAGAGTGAGCCAGTAGGTATCGATGCAATGAACTTTTCGAGCTGAGCTATGTCCGAATTGTTAAACAGTTTTTGTTCCTCATTCTTAATATATATACATTAAAGAAGCTGCATAGCGCTTTGCTGTTTGTTTCATGAATTCATAGCTCTTATTCATCTAAGTGAAAACAGATTAAAATGTCGTTAGCCATCAAAACTAAATTTATAAACAGATTGGTTCCACTGCAATGTCGTTAATCCATTCACGCACTCTACAAATTAGCTGACAAAACACGGTACTGGGTGATGAGGAGGTCCTGGTATTTGAGCCACCAGAGAAACATACAGACTGTTACACTCCAACCAGATAGAAAATCGCGCATCAGTGGCGCCTTTACACTTGAACTATCTAGTTTGGCCACGAAAACATTCCTTTGCAGTAAATAATCAGTATCGCATTCTCTGTCGGACATCAGACACCTTAACACTCGAATAACTGGCGTTCATAGGACATACTCTATTGTTCAATTTAGTTCGGTACATCCAAAACAATCAAAACCTGGCTCATTTAAAGAAAGATTTCACCAAAAAGAAACTTCTATCGACATAAAATGTGTTGGTGTCGAATGGAGGATATTTATTAAATATACGTGTGTAAAGCGTCAAAAGCACAACCGGAAAAGAAGCTATTCCAGTTATTTGACATAGAGTATTGCTAAATGATATTAATAAATTAATAAACCGTTAATGTTCCTAATAAGTAGTTAATAGAACGACTTAAGGAATTAGTCTTTTTTATGCTCAGGCCCACAGCCACATTGAGTTTCCTTAAATACGTAATTTTCCCGCAGGAGGCTATTTTTTGCATCGTTCAAACCTTGTACTTCAATAACGACTAGCTTATTTCATCCCCCAGAGCATTATCAAGCAACATAATTGTAATTTTGTTGTCATATTCCTAAACAATTAGCAAGGACCACAGTACCCAATGGCAAAATAAGTTATGGGTTTCGAAGAAAAACAGTCTCAAGCAGACAAGACATTTATTAATTTTTGCTATACCGGCAGCACATTTATTATCATAACTTTCTGATGTATTGAAAAGATGTATTAACTGTTGCTGATAGTAACTGTAGTAAGAATGAATCGTTGGTAACAGGTAACAATGTAATAAATGGATGAACAATAACGAAATTTACAGACAGTGCAGTACTCATCACGGTTGGACACTTCACTACGCTGGACGCCGAAGCTCGTCGTACCACTTGGGCGACAAATAATGAAAATGTATTTTCACTGAAGACACGAAGATACAATCTTCGCACAAGGTGCATTCAAGAATAACATTTATATCTTCTAATTTCTGGTTCTAGTTCTGAGCCGATATTCCTTTGATGTACTATCGATGCATTAGACTGTTGTAAGGAGCTACGGATTATCTAGAGATCTAGTTGATTCATTATCAAGAACTCCGTCCCAAAAATGTCATCGACCAATACTTTCGATAACTAGATCGTTCTGCTTCGGCTTCGTAACAACTGCACAACTTTGAGAGTTTCCATGCCCTCTTTTGCATGACTCCTCTCATTTTCATCAATTTTATTAATGTTCTATGTCATTGCACGGTAGTAACAGACCGAATAAGGTTATTGTAATGAGAGTATTTGTACTGAGAGCTCAAAAAATACTTTTCACTTGATTCCTAAACATGTTGGGTTACTTCCCTGTGTGGCCTGTGCGAGGCGTGCATCGGAGGCCGCGGCACACTGCATTTCCGGTGGAGGGCTGCACTTCTTTGAATTCTGAGGCTTCGTACAATAGGCTTAAGCGCCTGCGGAACGACTGACGTCGGTCGAGTTTCGCCTATTGTATGCAGACTGAAACGACCTGCAAGACATCTGAATGTCACCGCAGTTTATGTGTTTACCGTTCCGGAACATCCGGAACTAAGACTCCTGGCACCGACTGACTGCACTGTCCGCCTGATTCTGAGAATACTTGTGGACTGTGTCCTGCTGGATGCGACTGTCTGGCACCGGATTGCCGGTGGTCTAGGCAGGTTGTTTTCGTAGCCTGTCAAACGGCAAGTTCAGTGCCCTCAGCTGAATAGCAGAGGCATGATTGGTCAACTTAAACTGAGGCTAGTTGACGTCACAAAGCCCAGCTCGAAATTGGAGGAATTGGTCGCTATTGGCGTGAATGACGTTTTGAGACAGTGTGGGGGAATTTTGGAATCAGAACTGAATGCTTATTCGCAGTTTTTCGAGGAGAGTAGAGAGTAGAGCAATGTTGGCTTCGCTCTTGCGTTGTGCGGGCACGGGGATTCGGGGTCTGATCTTCCTCAGAGTCGGAAGGTCTTGCGATTTGGTCGCCCGTTTTCGGAACAACCTAGAATATTCGGACAGCCTTCGCGGTCAGGGGTTGACACAGAGTTGCTGCACGGCTGAAGTCGGTGCCTACATCATCAGGACGCTGCCTACCGTCGACGTGCTGCAGATTTCAGTACTGGTACAGTATTTTGCGGCTCCGACATTGTAGGACCTTATCAGTTTTATATTGAATCCCTCAACAGCACGGGCGCTTGCTTTGCTACAAGTCCAACTTGCTTGTTTCTCCATGTGATCCCATTTGAGCTCTCACTACTAACTGCGATACTGCTATATAGTCGGGAGATTAATATTCGATTCATTAGGACCTCCAGTCATTATCGGCAGTCTATTGCATCACAGAGAGTAGGATCCCCTTGTTCTCGAGCCAACTCTTATTCTCTTAATATTTCAGTGTTCCCTATCCTTTAACCTACTGTGTGTGTCGACACTCATGTGCATTTATGTTCTGATATATAATTAATCTCATTGTAATATGTAATCCGCATATCATTTTGTAGATATAGGCAGAATCCCATTTCCTGTTGTTTATTATGATAAAGTTCTCTTTCTTTTGAGTAGATTACGATTTTTATTAAATTATTGTGAGTGTGCACTCCTCGTTATCCGGAGAAAGAAAACTGGTGTTCTACGGATCGGAGCATGGAATGTCTGATCCCTTAATCGGGCAGGTAGGTCAGAAAATTTAAAAAGGGAAATGGATAGGTTAAAGTTAGATATAGTGAGAATTAGTGAAGTTCGGTGGCAGGAGGAACAAGACTTTTGGTCAGGTGAAAACAGGGTTATAAATACTAAATCAAATAGGGGTAATGCAGGAGTAGGTTTAATAATGAATAAAAAATAGTAGTGCGAGTAAGCTACTAAAAACAGCATAGTGAACGCATTATTGTGGCCAAGATAGACACGACTCCCATGCCTACTACATTAGTACAAGTTTATATGCCAACTAAATCTGCAGATGGTGAAGAAATTGATGAAATGTATGATGAGATAAAAGAAATTATTCAGGTAGTGAAGGGAGACTGGAATTCAACAGTAGGAAAAGGAAGAGAAGGAAACGTAGTATGAGAATATGGATTAGGGCTAAGAAATTAAAGAGGAAGCCACCTGGTAGAATTTTGCACAGAGCTGAACTTAATCATAGCTAACACTTGGTTCAAGAATCATGAAAGAAGGCTGTATACATGGAAGAACCCTGGAGATACTAGAAGGTTACAGATCGATTATATAATGGTAAGACAGAGATTTAGGAACCAGGTTTTAAATTGTAAGACATTTCCAGGGGCAGATGTGGACTCTGGCCACAATCTATTGGTTGTGAACTGTAAATTATAACTGAAGAAACTGCAAAAAGGTGCGAATTTAAGGAGATGGGACCTGGATAAACTGAAAGAACCAGAGGTTGTACAGAGTCTCAGGGAGAGCATAAGGGAGCAATTGACAGGAATGGGGGAAATAAAGACAGTAGCTTTAAGGAATGAAATAGTGAAGGCACCAGAGTATCGGGTAGGTAAAAAGACGAGGGCTAGTAGAAATTCTTAGGTAACAGAAGAGATACTGAATTTAATTGATGAAAGAAGAAAATACAAAAATGGAGAAAATGAAGCAGGCAAAATGGAATACAAACGTCTCAAAAATGAGATCGACAGGAAGTGCAAAATGACTAAGCAGGGATGGCTAGAGAACAAATGTAAGGATGTAGAGGCTTATCTCACTAGGGGTAAGATAGATACTGCCTACAGGAAAATTAAAGAGACCTTTGGAGATAAGAGAAACACTTGTATGGACATCAAGAGCTCAGATGGAAACCGAGTTCTAAGCAAAGAAGGGAAAGGAGAAGGGTGGAAGGAGTATATAGTGGTTCTATACAGGGGCGATGTTCTTGAGGACAATATTATGGAAATGGAAGAGGATGTAGATAAAGATGAAATGGGAGATACGATACTGCGTGAAGAGTTTGACAAAGCACTGAAAGACCTGAGTCGAAACAAGGCCCTGGGAGTAGACAACATTCCATTAGAACTACTGACAGCCTTGGGAGAGCCAGTCCTGACAAAACTCTACCATCTGGTGAGCAAGATGTATGAGAAAGGTGAAATACCCTCAGACTTCAAGAAGAATATAATAATTCCAATCCCAAAGAAAGCAGGTGTTGACAGATGTGAAAATTACCGAACTATCAGTTTAATAAGTCACAGCTGCAAAATTCTAACGCGAATTCTTTACAGACGAATGGAAAAACTGGTAGAAGCCGACCTCGGGGAAGATCAGTTTGGATTCCGACTTATCTTAGAAGAAAGATTAAGGAAAGCCAAACTACGTTTCTAGCATTTGTAGACTTAGAGAAAGCTTTCGACAATGTTGACTGGAATACTCTCTTTCAAATTCTGAAGGTGGCAGCGGTAAAATGCAGGGACCGAAAGGCAGTGATATGAGTCGAGGGACATGAAAGGGAAGAAGTGGTTGGGAAGGGAGTGAGACGGGATTGTAGCCTCTCCCCGATGTTATTCAATCTGTATATTGAGCAAGCAGTAAAGGAAACAAAAGAAAATTTCGGAGTAGGTATTAAAATCCATGGGGAAGAAATAAAAACTTTGAGGTTCGCCGATGACATTTTAATTCTGTCAGAGACAACAATGGATTTGGAAGAGCAATTGTACGGAATGGACAGTGTCTTGAAAGGAGGGTATAAGATGAAAATCAACAAAACCAAGACGAGGATAATGGAATGTTGTCGAATTAAGTCTGGTGATGCTGAGGGAATTGAATTAGGAAACGAGACACTTAAAGTAGTAAAGAGGTTTTGCTATTTGGGGAGCAAAATAACTGATAATGATCGAAGTAGAGAGGATATAAAATGTAGACTGGCAATGGCAAGGAAAGCGTTTCTGAAGAAGAGAAATTTGTTAACATCGAGTATAGATTTAAGTGTCAGGAAGTCATTTCTGAAAGTATTTGTATGGAGTGTAGCCATGTATGGAAGTGAAACTTGGACGATAAATAGTTTATACAAGAGAAGAATAGAAGCTTTTGAAATGTGGTGCTACAGAAGAATGATGAAGATGAGATGGGTAGATCACATAACTAATGAGGAGGTATTGAATAGAATTGGGGAGGAGAGAAATTTGTGGCACAACTTGAATAGAAGAAGAGATCGGATGGTATGACATGTTATGAGCCATGAACGGATCACCAATTTAGTACTGGTGGGTAGCGTGGAGGGTAAAAATCGTAGAGGGAGACCAAGAGATGAATTCACCAAGTAGATTCAGAAGGCTGTAGGCTGCAGTAGGTACTTGGAGATGAAGAAGGTTGCACAGGATAGAGTAGCATGGAGAGCTGCATCAAACCAGTCTGAGGACTGAAGACCACAACACCACGCAGAATCCCATTTCCTGTTGTTTATTAAGATAATGTTCTCTTTATTTTGACTAGATTACGATTTTTATTAAATTATTGTGAGTGTGCACTCCTTATTTTACCAACGAGCAGGGTCCACCATCATTTCCTTCCGTTACCGTTGTGTGCATAATTAATTAGCTGGTAGATACGGAGTGGGTCGAGTGCATGTCTCGTTCTCATGCAAGATTCGTCTGAATTAAAGAGGTACAAACTCTTCTCTACCCCAGCACCTCATAACTTAACTTGCTGAAAAAGAGCCATCTTTGGCAAAAGAAATTAATAAACTTGGAGCCTCTCCTCTAGTACTAAATTTCGTACGTATGCTTCTTCTTCACACAACTGCCATTCCTCACAATCGAAGGCATTAGAAGTAGAGTGTGCTATCAGGAACAGAGGATAACCTGCCAATAGTATGCACCCATGAGGATGTTCAACTAGCAGGATGCAGTAATTCGGGAAGACAGAATGGTTCAAAAGGCTCTGAGCACTATGTGACTCAACTTCTAAGATAATCAGTCCCCTAGAAGTTCGAACTACTTAAACCTAACTAACCTAAGGACATCACACACATCCATGCCCAAGGCAGGATTCGAACCTGCGACCGTAGCGGTCGCACGGTTCCAGACTGTAGCGCCTAGAACCGCTCGGTCACGGGGAGACAGAAATTACCCAAATATGCGATGCGAAACATACTCTAGGCTTCAGGCTACGATCTACAGAAACGAATTTATTAGCAAAGTCATCGATGGAATTGTTTCTGCTGTTTTTTATATGTTTCATATATACTTATCCCACATTGTATAGTCGTCTGCAGTCTGGTAATGTATCATCGCCCGAGAAAATAGAGAGGTGGAGGGGGAGGCATTCTACATTCGCGTCTGTGAGTAGCTGCAGCAATCGATTGGGAAAGCTCTACTGATATTTAACTGTGTAATCGAATCGGTCACAGATGATAAAAAGTCTTAAATCGTAAAAATTTGGAGACGTGAGATGGCTGTGAAATGTAGGGGCACAAAAAACCCATGATTATATTATTATGAAGTATTGCTCAGTCAAAGGCGGAAGAGTAAATGATATTGGTGCGCTCTATAGCGCCGGACAAAAAGAAGCGTATCACACAGAAGACAAGATCGGACGTCAGTGTAACTTCGTACACGTGCACACCATCGGAATGTTTGTAAATGATGAGAGTTACAATTCCCTGCAACAAGGAGGACCGCCTCCGGAGTGTTGTTAGCTGGCCGAAAGAGTGTTGTTACCAGGGGAGGTAGGGTGCATAAGAGGCTTAATCAGTGTGAGATACATGAGTGTTCACAGTGAAGGGCATGGTTATACCACGTATTCGTGTGAGACAGGTTTATCAGCACCTGACAAGAGTTTTAAAGAGGACTCATCATCAGACTCCATTTGGCTGGATGATCGAATCGTGCAGTATTCAGATTTCTGGGGTATCCAGGTATACCAGTGGCCCGATGCTGGACTGCGTGGAAACATGAAGGCCAGCACCCTCGCCGTCATGGTTGTGGGCGAACACGTCTGACTTCCGCAATGAAGGACCGCTGTATTGGGCACCAAGCACTGTTGCACATCTGGGCCTGCCAACCTAGAACAAGTAATGGACTCTCGGTAACATACTGGATCATCCCACGCCACTGATAGAAGCAGCCGAACTCGGAAATCAGCGTCCCATGCGTAGGCTGCCGTTAACTCCGCAACACAAACTTTTGCATTCTGTTTTCTGGAGGTGGTACACCACAGTTCATTTATTTGAAAAACGTCGTTACGTCGTCAGTCTATAAAAACTGTGCTCGGTAGCGTATTAATTGACACAACTGAGCACAGTTTTTGTAGACCGACAATGTAAATTATATTATGATATGGTAACAATGTCTAATCCATAGTTTTATCACCTGACGATAACGATTTTATATTTTGCCTAACACTGTGGTATGAATACTTTTATGAACCTGATAATGGTCAGACGATTGAAACTGGTTGTGTAAATAAAACCAGCATCACAAGGCTGTAATACGACATTTTTGAAACAATCGTTTGCGTTTGGAATAGTGCCGTGACAGGGTAGCACGAAATGTTGATGAATGACGTCGCAGTGCTTTAGCGATGGATCAAGGTTCTTCACTACCACGGATGAACATCATACGCGATTAATTCGGCGACCTGGTGAGAGATTCCTTTCTTGCAGTATTTTGGAGAGGCAGATCGATGTTACTTTTAGAGTAATGGTGTGATGAGCCAGGTCACTGATGGCACTGAATGAGGTACTCTGACGCACAACGGTACGTCACAGACATCTTTCGTACTCGAGCGAAGTCTCTATGTATTGTCAGAGTGATGCTGAGGTACTACCACGGTTAGCAAGATCGCCATGTCTGTCCCATATTGAACATGTATGCCACCAGCTCCATCCCAATGTTAGTATCCAGGGTATTAAAGACCATTTTCAACAATTGTCGGCCAGCTTCCCACAGGAGAGGATACAAAGGCTTTATGCAACCCTTCCGAACAGAACGATTGCAGCATGCGAGCCAGAGCGGGTGCAGCATCGTACAGAAAGGTGGGCTCATAGTGTACAGATCTCCGTCGTTTTCACTTAATTTAGTAATTATTTAAATAATTTCGCATAAGCTCTCAACCCGCGAACTTTTATTTCGTTTCCTCCTCTCCTGGGTGCTTCCCTTTTTTTGTCAAGCACTCTACGCACAAAGCGGATGATCATAATGTCTAGCATTTTCAAATGTGGATTAAATATTTCACATTACGTCAGCTCCAACATATCTACTGAAGTTTACTTGCTGATCCACCACCAATTATCATCAGAGCTGCTACATGCTGTGAAGAGTTTGTAATGACTCGAGAGGACCCAGTGGCAAGGCGGAGCTTTCATTACGCAGGTTGGCCGGTCCCGGCGGAGGTTCCAGTCATCCCTCAGTCGTGTGTGTGTTTGTCCTTAGGATAATTTAGGTTAAGTAGTGTGTAAGCTTAGGGACTGATGACCTTAGCAGTTAAGTCCCATTAGATTTCACACACATGAGGCAAGTTATACGCGTTCGTAAATGTAAATAGACAAGACAGTGCTCGGAGTTCGAATCTACGTCCTACACAGTGCTTTAACTTGTCACAAATCTTGTAGTTTAGACTGATGTGACGATAGTGATGGGGTGTCTCCTAATAACGTGTCGGAACTCCTTTTGTCAAGCGTAGTGCAGCAACTCGACGTGGCACGGACCAAGTTGTCGGAAGTACCTGCATAAATATGAAGCCATGCTGCTCCTACAGCCGTCCATAATTGAGAAAGTGTGGCCGGTGCAGGATTTTTTGCATGAACTGACCTCTCGATTATGTCCCAGGACTGTTCGATGGCTGGCCAAATTATCTTCCCGAATTGTCCTGAATGCTCTTCAAACAAATCGCGAACAATCGTGGCCCAGAGACATGATGCATTGTTATCCTCGAAAGCTCCAACGGTGTTTGGGAACATGAAGTCCGTGAATGGCTGCAGATGGTCTCCAAGTAGCCGAAAATTATCCTTTCTAATCAGTTATCCATATAAACACAGTCCACACCATACCATTATGGAGTCATAAACTGCTTGCACAGTGCCTCGATGACAACTTGGACCCATAGCTTCATGGGGTCTGCGCCACACTCGAATACTACTACTAGCTCTCACCAACTGACATCGGGACTCGTCTGACCAGAATAAGGGTTTTCAGTCGTCCAGGGTCCCACCCATACGATCACGAGCCAAGCGCAGGTGCTGCAGGCGATGTCGTACTGTTACCAAAGGCACTCGCGTCTGTTGTCTGCTGCCATTGACGTGAACGCCACATTTCGTCGCATTGTTTCAATGGATACATTAGTCGTGTGGCCCACATTTTTCTACTGTCGTTTCACACAGTGCTGCTTGTCTGTTAGCACTGACAACCTTACGCAAATATATCTACTCTCCGCGTTATCTGTGGTGAGAGGTAAAGCCTGAAATTTGGTATTCTCGGTACACTCTTGACACTGTGGATCTCGACGTATAGAATTCCCTAACGATTTTCGCAATGGAATATCCATTGCCTCTGCATCGGAAACCTCTTCACACGAATCACCAGAATACAAATGACAGCTTCGCCAGTGCACTAGACCTTGTGTGTGTGATGCAACCGCCACCTACGGATATATGTACATATCGCTATCCCATGAAGTTTTGACTCATCAGTGTGTAAAACTCTCACAGAAAAAAATTACACATGATACATTCTATGTTATGTTATTATGTTATGTCATTATTCGATTTCATTTAATAAAAGAAAGAAAGAAAGATTCTTTGATATACCAGATTTTTGGGCAAGCTGTAGAGTAAATTTAGTCTGGGTTGTCAACTGTGGAAAAGGTTATGTGTGTTCTAAATCTACGTATACGTCACTTCTATGCGATTACTATGTGATTTACAGTTAAGTGCCTGGCAGAGACTCCAGTTGAGCCACCGTCAAACTGATCTCTACTATCCCACTCTCGAATGGCGCAAAAGAAGACTTAAATCTTTCTATGCGAGCTTTGATTTCTCTTATTTTATCATGATGATCATTTGCCCCCATGCAGGTGACGCCAACAGAATATTTTCACTAACAGAGGAGAAAGTTGTTGATTTAAATTTCACTAGAAGATCCTGCTCCAACGAGAAATGCCTTCGTTTTAATGATTGCCACTTCAGTTCACTTGTCACGTACGTGGCTCTGTCTCCCCTGTTTCGTGATAATCAAGCCCTTCTTTGAACTTTTTTGATGTCCACTTTCAGTCAATATGATGCGGATCCCACACCGCACAGCAGTACTCCAGAAAAGGGCGGACAAGCGTTGTGTAAGCAGTCTCTTCAATATATCTGTTGCACTTTCTAAGTGTTCTGCTAAATAATCACAGTCTTTTATTTGCTTTAAGCACGTTATCTACGTGATCGTTCCAATTTAAGTTACTCATAAATGCCAGCCGGAGTGGCTGAGCGGTTCTAGGCGCTACAGTCTGGAACCGTGCGACAGCTACGGTCACAGTTTCGAATCCTGCCTAGGGCATGGATGTGTGTGACGTCCTTAGGTTAGATAGGTTTAAGTAGTTCTAAGTTCTATGTGACTGATGACCTCAGAAGTTAAGTCCCATAGTGCTCAGAGCCATTTGAACCATTTTTTACTCATAAATGTAAACCCTAAGAATGTAGTCGAACTTGTGGTCTATATATTTACGTAATTTATCGCGTAACCGAAATTTAGCGGATTTCTTTCAGTACTATCGTGGATGCCTTCACAATTTTGTCTAAATTATTCTGCAATAGGTTTTATCCCTCTGATAACCTTACAAGACTGCGAATAACTGCATCATCTGCCAAGGGCGATTCTAGAAGTCGGGCAAGGAGGGAGGGGGTGGGGCTAATTGGGGTAGGGTGGGGGTGGTTGAGGGAATGGAACATCGCTTAAAAAAAGGAGAGCTGGGGTGCTCCACCGACAAATTGATAGAATTTGATATTGCTTAAAGTAGTTTGTTTTGGAGTTCAGGGTAAAAAGTGTGTATTAATAAATAATAAGACTCCCGTTTTAAGTTAAATGATATTTATTGGTTTAGATAGTAAGCTATTTTCCACTCTTATTCTTTTGTTAAAATGTGTTTAAAACACATTGTAACCTATATTGCTACATAATTATAAAAAAATAATTGAATCTGTGGGAGTAATATATTCGCAGATTTCTGAAGTCATTTTATCCAAAGTAATATGATACTCCATTCGGGAGGGGGGATACAGCCCCCATAGCTACCCCCCTTGCCACCGCCTCCATCATCTGCAAACAATGTGAGAGGATTGCTCAGACTGTCTCTTTTGTCATTTATGTAGATCGCGAACACCAGAAGACACTTGATATTACTTCCCTTTTACTCTATGACTTTCCATCAATTGCTGAGAAATGTGATCTGACAGGGAAGCACGGACCCAGTCACAAAACTTAGGCGACACTTCACAGGAATATAAATTCATAAGATGACGCTTGTGAGGAACGGTATCGAAAGCATTCTGGCAATCTAGAACTGTGGAATCAGTTTGGAAATCCCTGACACCATATGTCGGTAGCGCTCGGAAACATAAATAGCGAAAGACAACGAAGTGTCCTACAAACTGTTTTAACCTATCACAATACCATTAGCATATAATATGCTGACTGAAAGAAGTTCCCGCCCCTGATGACTGAGTGGTCAGCTCGAAGGAATGTCACACCTAACAGGCCGGGTTCCATTAGCGGCTGGGTCGGAGATTATCTCCGCTTAGGGACTGGGTCTTGTGTTGTCCTTATCTTTTTCAAAATTTAAACTTCATGTAAATTTTTGCTAAACGGTTTGGGAAAGCTGCCATAAAGAAAAGAAAAGAAAGATAAGTAGCAAACAAAGATAACCAAGTAAAAGAAAACAAAATAAAAGAGACAAAACAAAACACAATCAACTATGACCCACCTCCACGTGGCGGGACACGGGCAACGGTGCGATCGGATGTGGGAACTGGTGTGGAGGTTCAGCCATATCAGCGCCCATATACCGATTGCAGCGGCTAAGTGGTCAATAAAGACCCACCTTAAGCATTTAGGTGGTGGGTCGTAAAATCATGGCGACAGTGAAAAGAAAAATGTCCTTATCGTCATCATTTCATCCCCATCGATACACAAGACGCCGAAGAGGCGGAATACTTACACCTGCCGGCCTTTGTGGCTGAACGGTTCTAGGCGCTTCAGTCCGGAACCGCGCTGCTGCTACGGTCGCAGGTTCGAATCCTGCCTCGGGCATGGATGTGTGTGATGTACTTAGGTTTAAGTAGTTCTAAGTCTAGGGGACTGATGAACTCAGATACTAATTCCCATAGTGCTCAGAGCCACTTGAACCATTTGAACTTGCACCAGGCAAACGGTCTACTCGACGGGAGGCCCTAGCCACACGGCATTTCCATTTTCCACGGAAAGAAATACTCATGATACACTCTATGTTGTATAATATACAATTTCATTTAATAAAATAAAAAGATAATTTGATAACGTGAATTCTGGCCAAGTTATAAAGAATTAATTTAATCTACTGTCAGTTATGAAAAAGATTACGTTAAGTTCTATATCTACATCTGCATCCTCAATATCACTCGGCAATTCACAATTAAGTGCCTGGCAGAGGGTTCATCGAACAACCTTCAAACTATTCTCTACCATTGCGGTACTATCGGCGAATTTTGTTTGGTTTAAAAATGAATCACGGAATTTGAATTAAATATTGTTATAAGAACAGAATAAAGCACGGAAATGTTTTAGAAATGTTGAATATTGCTTTTGGTGAGTCTGATATGAGTAACACAAGAGTGTACGACCCCTATAAACGTTTAGAAAACGGCCATGAAGACCTTGAAGAGCACCCTGTCTAACCAGCACATTATCAATCCACTGAATCGTGGAAAATATGAAAGAAATGGCTATGAACGAACACAGACTCACAGTCAGAGAAGTTGCTGATGGTGTTACTGCATGAGATGTCGCAAGTCAAAAAAATTTCCGTAGTTTTTTACAAAGCTGTTGAATTTAAAATATATATATAACGGTGTGTGTAAATAACTAAGGAGTCGCTATACGAAATCAAGAACGACGCATAACCTTTGGAACTTATCACAACTAGTGATGAAACACTGGTTTCCAGATATGGCTTGTAACTAAGGCTCAATCGTCCAAACGAAACTGTTCTGGATCCCTAACACCGAGAAAGATCAACTGTAAGAATTAGGCTGAAGATGTATTTAGATTTTAACAGCATAACCCATCACGAGTTCTTGCCGCTAGGTGTAACGATTAAAGAATGAGACTACTTACAGGTTCAATGACGTTTATTTGAAGAAATCCGTAAAAACATCCTCGGGTTTTTAGTGAAAAAATTAATAGCTTTTACAGCACTGTAATGCACCTACTCGCCTTGCTTGTTCGTGAATTTTTGGTCGAAGACTACACTGTAATTACACTCTAGCTTCATATTTGCCAGACTTTCCTCTGCACCTAAAAAATATAGTTGAGACTGAAAACCAATCGCTGACTAAGCTAAACGCTGTTCTAAAGGCCGAGTTCCGGAAATGTTTGAGACTAGAAAAAGAGATGGCATAGGAGGATAATGTATAATTGGAACTGTTTCGAATTATATATTCACTGAGGTGGACGGATTAATAAAACTGTAACCTAGAAGAAAAAAGTTCTTGGTATTTTTGAACGCACGTACTATGAATTATACATAAGATTACAAAAAATTAGTTGGGAGGCGTATAAATACGAACTTTCTTTTTTTTTTTTAAAGAAAAAGAACTGTGTTTCGTCATACACCAACTTAGCGTTGTGAGGCCTGCTACTCTCCCGTCAGGCACTGCCCCTCGTCTTGCTAATGTGGTGTGGTCCCTGAGTTCAATGAATAACAGCTTTATAACAAGACTCCTAGACAAAAACCGACAAAACGTTTTATCCCTTGCAAAGCATTATGTTCATAAAAGCGTAGTGATTTACTTGAATCTGAAGATATACCATCATGGCGTTCTCACCCAGTGAATGGCCTGGTCATGCCTCTAGCTTTCCACAGCTGAAGTATGAATGGCTTCAGAAGCTACTTCGCGACGTTTAGTAATAAACATAACCACTACGTAGAGCGTTTAATAGGTAACACAACTTTTTTTCTGAAACGAGGTTGGTTTTATTCTTGACTCCAATACACCATATTACTCCCTACTCTTTTGGGTACAAAAGCCTGTTTCTCAACATATCTCTGCTCAATGCGACGGCCTTACGCCACCTTACTTGGACGGCCTCTGTTCAAATGGTTCAAATGGCTCTGAGCACTATGGGACTCAACTGCTGTGGTCATAAGTCCCCTAGAACTTAGAACTACTTAAACCTAACCAACCTAAGGACAGCACACAACACCCAGCCATCACGAGGCAGAGAAAATCCCTGACCCCGCCGGGAATCGAACCCGGGAACCCGGGCGTGGGAAGCGAGAACGCTACCGCACGACCACGAGATGCGGGCGGACGGCCTCTGTGTCCGCATGGTGCCGCTCTACTGATCGACTTCGAAGTCAACGTCTTGCTGCATTAGTAATCTCCCCTCATCCACTTACTGCTTCCCGTAAAGTGTATGCTTTATTGGAAGGAGCGAGACCCAGACTGTAGGGTGGAATAGAAAGAACACTCCTATGCAGTTCTGTGAGCTCGTCTCGGATGCGCAGACTCGTGTGAGGCCACGCTTTGTCATGGAGAAGGAGAAGTTTGTTTACATTCTTATGTCGATGAGTGCACTGAAGTCATTTCTTCATTTTCCTGAGGGTATCACAATACGCCTCAGAGTTGATCGCTGCACCGTACATCAAACAGAATAACCCATTCAGAGTTCCAGGAGACCGACGCCATGACTTTACTGACTAAAGGCGCGGCTTTGAATCTTTTCTTCGGAGGTGACATGGTATGCCGCCACTCCATCGATTGCTGTTTTGTTTCCGGTTCGAACTGATGAACTTACATTTCTACGCCTCTGACGGTGTTCGACAAAAAATTGTCACATTGAGCCTCTTCATGCGCAAGCAATTCCTTCGTTGCTCTTTATGATCTTCTGCTACGTGGTGAGGAACCCAGTTGGCACAACCCTTCGGTTATTCCAACTGGTGGACAAGTGTGTGAGCACTACCAACAGAAGCATCAGGTTGTGCAGCGATATATTTGATTGTGATCCGTCAATCACCTCGAATGAGAGTGTCCGCACGTTTCAACATTACAGGAGCCACAGCTGTGTGCAGCCGGCCGGCACGTGGGAGATTGGCAGCTCTGAGCCATCTAGTTGTTCGTGATGACTGACGCCTCGTCCAAAGACTCACCGTGCTTTTCTTCACTGCTAGGTCTCCGTAGACATGCTGCAAGTCCCTCGGAGTAATTGCGATGTTCTGGTTCTCCGCCAAAACAAATTCAATGACAGTTCTCCGCTTGGAATGCGCCTCCGTTACAGATGCCATTTTGAAGACCACGTACAGCGTCGGCACCAACTGGAGGTGCTGATGCAGGATGTCCCATAACAAATTCCACATTTTTCAACCGAGATTGGCCAACAACTACAAAAAAAGTGTTGCGTTACTTATTGAACGTACCTCACATCGGACGTATATTGCGCAAACATGGCGTAAAGACGATTTTAAAACTGACAAGTAAGATCAAAGAGTGTCTTAGATCTGCAATGGAAAAAAGGAGCCCACTTGCAATGTCGGGAATATACCGTATACCACGCACACGCCGAAAAGTTTATGTCGGAATGACTGGACGATCTAAAAACACCAGGATCAAAGAACATAAGCGACATTGCAGGTTGCGGCAAGTGGTGAAATCGGCCGTTGCAGAGCACGCACTGAGTGAGACCGATCACGTAATAAACTTCGCCGACACGGAAGTTCTGGCTGTAGAGAACCACTATCACACGCGCTTGGCTGAAATGGTTCAAATGGCGCTGAACACTATGGGACTTAATTGCTGTGGTCATCAGTCCCCTAGATTTAGAACTACTTGAACCTAACTTAACTTAGGACATCACACACATCCATGCCCGAGGCAGGATTCGAACCTGCGACTGTAGTGGTCGCGCGGCTCTAGACTGTAGCGCTTAGGACCGCTCGGCCACTCTGGCCGGCCACACGCGCTTACTCAGAGAAGCTGTACAAATACAAAAACAAGCGAAAAGTTTCAACAAGAAAGAGGAAAGCCTTAAGGTAAACGGGTCCTGGGTTCTCGTACTGCAGCGAACGATCGTCGCGGGTAGCAAGAGGATAACCGCACAGGAGAGAAGCCCTCGGACGTTAGCGCACCAGGTAAATATAGTCTGCGGCCGCGAGATCGGCTCCAGTTCACCACCGGCAATGGAGGGTGAAGCTTTGACAATGCCAGCCACTCGGGTTGGCGAAACGTCAGTAAAATCATTAGATGAACGTCGGCCTGAATACCTGAGACAGAAGTCAATAGACAGTTTGTCGATCAGTGGCCACGAAAGCAATAACAATTTTGTATCTTTAGGTCTATTTTAATCGCTGTAGTCACAGTTAGGCAATTTCTTAATTGCCACAGACTTTCTATGGTTTTCCTTTCGACTTTAACGTACCCTCAGACACTGAAAAATCTATGTATATTAATAATTTTTTTTCTTTTAGTTTCTTTTGAAGGTAATGCAAATAAAGTTGCGGGTTTGGTGCTTATAGGAAAATTGTAGGAGCAGTGATGCCACGTATCTTTACAAATGGCAAAGTGTTAAGTGATTCGTTATAGTAATGTCCATATTCTCATTGTTTGATGTTAGGAATAGTTTTGTGAACTACGAGCCGCCTGCAGTTAAAATTACTTTCCTGTTTTAGTCCAAGTAGTTTCGGAGTAAAAACTTCAATCTCAACGACTATATTGACTTTTGTGGGCGCTGAACCTGCTTCAGTTTATTACACTCATTTAGCCTCAAAATGGTTCAAATGCCTCTGAGAACTATAGGAGTTAACTGCTGAGGTCATCAGTCCCCTAGAACTTAGTACTACTTAAACCTAACTAACCTAAGGACATCACACACATCCATGCCCGAGGCAGGATTCGAACCTGCGACCGTAGCGGTCGCGCGATTCCAGACTGTAGCGCCTAGAACCGATCGACCACTCCCGCCGGCCATTAAGCCTCAGAATATCCCTCCTCTGCTTGGTTGAAAAAATTCCGGAACATTTTGCTTTCTTGAGATGGGTCATTATGCTGTGCCAAGATGCAAGACCACCACGCTTTTCTAGCGTTGCCGAGATGCTGTAACGTCGGACAGCGAGCAAAACAGGTGACAAACTGCTCCTAAACTTGTGATTACTAAAAAAAAAAAAAAAGGTGCTATGTACATCGTCCCATGGAGGTAACGTATTCGGCGAATCTAGGTGCACCCATCTTCTCCTCACGAACTGACCTCGCGCAGGATAATAGAGTTGTTAAGAGCGCAGTAGTCTTTCGGGCGCCGCCGCCGATGTCTCCGGCGCAGCCGCAGGCGCCGCCGCCGCCGCTGCAGCCGCCGCCGCCGCCTCCACCGACGTCGGCGGGGTTTCTGCAGGTTAGTGGGCGGCCGGAAGTTCGCCTTGTTAAATTTCCGATAATAGTGTTAGGGAGTTTGCGGGCGACGTCGGCCGCACGGTCCCATCTTCACCGCTTGCGGACCGATTGATCGATAAACTGTCGATGCTATTACCGACTCGAGCCGTCTCCCTTCTTTTCTGAGCTCCAACTTCGGCGCAGATAAGGGGGAGCGCCTCTCTTTAAGGACGAAGGACACCGACTGAACCTATTTCCCTCCTTAGTGGACCAGGCTGTATTCCTCTGACGCTCGTAATCAGCCCCGGGAAAATGTGAGGGGTGTGCGGAAATTGAAAGTATGGGTTAAGAAAGGGACTACGGTTTCTGCGAAGCAATCATGAAATAATTCTTAATCCGCCTAAATTCCCCTTTTTGTACTGATTTTCTCTCGATACTGGTAATTAGACCATTAGCCAAGTAATAATTAATTAGAACTTTATACAGACTGCTATATGTATCTTACGGGATTTTTTAAAAAGTATTGCAAATGTATATCATAATTGTCATAAATGCTACGAATTTTTTGGGTTAATCTCCAGAAAAAGTTGATTCTGTCTCAACAGTTTCGCAACTACGCCGTGCCGCAATAATAAAGCTTACTTAAGTAATGCACAATCTAATGCGTACTCTCTGTGGACTGAGAGTAAAACAAACAAAGACGAAGGTAGCGGACATAAAAAGCAAACTAACACCGGCTTAAAGAACGTCTCCCGCCAAAACAAACCTACTACTATCAAAAGCCCACTTTAATTTGAGGGAGAAATGTCTGAGAGCGTACAAGAGCCCACCCACATGTTGCCGAGATTGTTTCGAGTAGGCTGCTGAAGTTCCACTGGGAAGTCCTCACACACCCTCCATACAGTCCCGATCTCACCTCATGCGATTTCCATATTTCTTTTAGTCCTGATCAAAGACATCCGTTGTGGTCGATTCACAGGGTGATTATAATTAAACTTTCAAAACGCTTTAGAAATAACACCACTGGTCAACATGATGTCAGAATGCAAAGGAATATTATCGGAGAAGGGGGAAAACGTGTGACAGAAGAAAACAAAATGTAAAAACTGATCAACAGACGCCGCTGTACGTGTCAGAATACGTAAATGGCCGGCCAGAGTGGCCGAGCGGTTCTAGGCGCTTGAGTCTGGAACCGCGCAACCGCTACGGTCGCAGGTTCGAATCCTGCCTCGGACATGGATGTGTAATTTCCTTAGTTTAGTTAGGTTTAAGTAGTTCTAAGTTCTAGGGGACTGATGACCTCAGATGTTAAGTCCCATAGTGCTCAGAGCCATTTTTTACGTAAATGTAAACACCTGTCATGTGCACGACCCATTGAAATTTGTATGAACACGACGCGTACGGGGCGTTTCCTCCTTTCACGCCTGCAACGTTCGCCATGACTGAATGCAGCATCGCGTTCAGCTTGTAAAGCTGTATTACAAGAATGATGACTGTGCACACGTCACTCTGCAGAACATCCGGACACTGAAAAGGCTTTGGTCCGATGACTGCCGTGGGACTGGAGAAAGTGATTCCGAAATTCGAAAAGACGGGTTCTTTTGGTGTGCAACCTGGTAGAGGGAGGAAACAAATTGATTCGACGTCAGTGGAAGCAGTGACCACAGCAATGCAGGACGTGACGAGTAGTGGTGTGCAAACGTGTTGTGCACGGATAATTACCTGAACATTGGACATACACGTGATTATGGTGCGTAAAATACTACGAAACACCTTTCTTTGCTATCCATTCAAAATTACCCATGTGCACGAGTTGCATACTGTTGACGCGCCAGCAAAAGAGACCTTTGCTTTAGAATTTATTGTTTGCACGGAAGTGGACAATGACTGGCCGTGGAAGATTTTGTTGATAGATGAAGCCCACTTCCATCTAACAGGTTATGTCAATTAACAGAATTGTGGAATATGGGTATCCACACGCAAATCAACCAGTTACTTCATCCTGCCAAGATCACATTTTCGAAGAGACAGGTGCCTCCGGTCCTGTTACCGGTACGGTCACTGGTACGCGCTATGAGTGTCTTTTGCGCAACCACGTCATTCCAGCTGTCCAGCAGCGTGGATGTGTGGATGGGATCATTTTTATGCAAGGTGGCGCATCTCCGCACATTGTAAATCCAGTTAAGCATCTGCTGAAGAGCCATTTCGGGAATGCTAAAATTATCAGCCGCCATTTCCCTACAGCCTGGCCATCCCGTTCACTAGATCTTAATCTGTGTGACTCCTGGCTGTGGGACTATCTGAAAGACGTTATATTCAGTGTTCCGATTGCAAACTTAGTTGCACTGAAGGCACGCATTGCGTAATACATTCTGAACGTGACTACGGAGACACATCCATCAGTTGTGAAAAACGTTGTATCTCGATTTCAACTTGTTGCAGAAAACCGTGGACAGCATATTGAACAGGTTTAGCGCCGTTAACATGGAAATTAATAATCCGATTTGATTTTAATTGATGCTTTTTATGTAGTTCCTGGCCTCAGGACAATTAAAAACTTTTTATGCGATTTTTGGCCTCAGGATAGTTAGAAAGCGATGTGAGTGATGCTTTTTATGCGTTTTTTGGCCCCAGGACCATTAAAAACCGATTTTTCCCATCCCATGTAATATGACCTTGCCGTAGTCGATGGGCTTACGTAACTAAAGTATCACACCTATACACCCATTCACACCGAGTAGTACAGTTTGTTTAACGTCAAACACACACCTTAGGCATTGTTGCATACAATTTGTCATTTGTAGTCGACCTTTATTAAATGATGATGCTTACAGCGCCATCTATTGCCACATTTTGTAATTGTTTATTTTTCTTCTGCCATAAGTTTTTCCTCTTCTCCGATAATATTCCGTTGCAATTTGACATCATTCTGTCCAGTGTGGTTATTTCTACAGTGGTTTAAAAGCTAACTAATTACAATCACCCTGTATTTTGGGTGAGAATGCTCCCTAGTCTGCTCGTCAGAAATTAATAAATTACTGTGGGGATTTTTGTAATTTGGCTCCTCCAAATGATAGAATGATACAACGACTATCTTTTGATACCTTTTCTTTACTTCAATGAAACTTTTGTGCTATTGAAATAGAGAAATATTTAAGATTTTAAGAAAAGTAGATTTTTCACAGAACTCAGTATTTATCACGCCATGTCTCCTAAATCATGAATCGTATAACAACATAATTTTATATCTGCTTGCACTATTATATATCGATTACATCGTAAACATTCTACCCAAGAGAGTCAGTAACAGAGCAGTAATAAATTAAAATCTCACGTCCGTAGGGGAAGTTTTACCAAACCAACATCCGAAATGTAATAAGCGTCAAACGTTTTTCCTTTTACATTTCAGTGTGGCGCGACAGTAGTAGCGAATACAGCCAAGGCCAAACATTCAGCGCAGTGCTCGATCTAAAAAAAAGTGTTAATGTAGCTACTTAGAAAGTACATGGAAGTTAGTGAAGATGAGGAAGACAATATATTAGTGGGAACAGTATTCAGGAAGCGCAATGCATTGAGACAAATGTGCTTGGTCGTGAAGACGAAAGAACGTATTTACTCGACGATGCGGACAAGTTTATGGCGTTTTTCCGATTTATTATCAACCAGTAGACATCATTCCATTAGAACTACTGATGGCCTTGGGAGAGCCAGTCATGACAAAACTCTACCATCTGGTGAGCAAGATGTATGAGACAGGCGAAACACCCACAGACCTCAAGAAGAATATAATAATTCCAATACCAAAGAAAGCAGGTGTTGACAGATGTGAAAATTACCGAACTATCAGTTTAATAAGTCACAGCTGCAAAATACTAACGTGAATTCTTTACAGACGAATGGAAAAACTGGTAGAAGCGGACCTCGGGGAAGATCAGTTTGGATTCCGCAGAAATGTTGGAACACGTGAGGCAATACTAACCTTACGACTTATCTTAGAAGAAAGATTAAGAAAAGGCAAACCTACTGTTCTAGCATTTGTAGACTTAGAGAAAGCTTTTGACAACGTTAACTGGAATACTCTCTTTCAAATTCTGAAGGTGGCAGGGGTAAAATACAGGGAGCGAAAGGCTATTTAAAATTTGTACAGAAACCAGATGGCAGTTATAAGAGTCGAGGGGCATGAAAGGGAAGCAGTGGTTGGGAAAGGAGTGAGACAGGGTTGTAGCCTCTCCCCGATGTTATTCAATCTGTATATTGAGCAAGCAGTAAAGGAAACAAAAGAAAAATTCGGAGTAGGTATTAAAATTCATGGAGAAGAAGTAAAAACTTTGAGGTTCGCCGATGACATTGTAATTCTGTCAGAGACAGCAAAGGACTTGGAAGAGCAGTTGAACGGAATGGACAGTGTCATGAAAGGAGGATATAAGATGAACATCAACAAAAGCAAAACGAGGATAATGGAATGTAGTCAAATTAAATCGGTTGATGCTGAGGGGATTAGATTAGGAAATGAGACACTTAAAGTAGTAAAGGAGTTTTGCTATTTAGGGAGTAAAATAACTGATGATGGTCGAAGTAGAGAGGATATAAAATGTAGACTGGCAATGGCAAGGAAATCGTTTCTGAAGAAGAGAAATTTGTTAACATCGAGTATAGATTTAAGTGTCAGGAAGTCGTTTCTGAAAGTATTTGTATGGAGTGTAGCCATGTATGGAAGTGAAACATGGACGATAACCAGTTTGGACAAGAAGAGAATAGAAGCTTTCGAAATGTGGTGCTACAGAAGAATGCTGAAGATAAGGTGGGTAGATCACGTAACTGATGAGGAGGTATTGAATAGGATTGGGGAGAAGAGAAGTTTGTGGCACAATTTGACTAGAAGAAGGGATCGGTTGGTAGGACATGTTTTGAGGCATAAAGGGATCACAAATTTAGCATTGGAGGGCAGCGTGGAGGGTAAAAATCGTAGAGGGAGACCAAGAGATCAATACACTAAGCAGATTCAGAAGGATGTAGGTTGCAGTAGGTACTGGGAGATGAAGAAGCTTGCACAGTATAGAGTAGCATGGAGAGCTGCATCAAACCAGTCTCAGGACTGAAGGCCACAACAACAACAACAACAATCAACCAGTTTCATTATCTTCATTCGTTAATTGAGGATAAAGTGAGAAGTAATTCGTATAACCGAGCGGCGAAGCCAATTACAGTAGCAGAAAAACTTGCAGTTACATTAAAGTTGGAGCATTTTTCCATTAGAATGAATGCTGAGTTGCCGATCTTCTGCTATGTATAACGAAAGTGCTCATCTCATTGGATCGTACTGCATTGCTTTCTTTCCACACTAATGAAAATGTATGTATATACGTGTAGTTTTTATTTCTTGCGAAGGCAGGCAATGTGACAAAAATATTGAATCTGTAGTTTGAATGAAACGAACTGCAGCAGAAAGGAAGAAAGTAATACTATAAGGTCAAAAACAGAAAGCATGTTTCACTTATTACAGGTAGCGAAGTCTGCAATAGTCACATTATTGTCGTCGTATTTAATCTTGCTGTCAACACTCGAGAAGGAAGCAGGAAGGCAAGAAGAGGAAGTGCCACTGCAGTTTTCGAACCTGAACGTTGAGTTATTGGCATATCCTTGATGTCTGTGGTTTATGGATTCGAAGTCCCTCACAATGTCGTAATTTCCTTCTTCTTTATTTTTGACTGTTGCTGCCATGGGTTTGTTTAAAAGAAATTTATAGAAACTTGAACAAATAATACTGGAATTGAACGGCATGATGGGCAGACTCTAGTGAGGGCAGCACCATTCTAACTCCCCTCAGCTGTAGGAGTAAGCTTTTGGAGCAAAATTCGAAATTTCCAACCGTTTTCCAAGAGGATGGCGAACAAATTGGATGGTGGTAGTGCCTCTAATTGTTTACATAAAGACTTACGACCCTCTCCTAGGAAGAGGTGACTTAGGGTAGTGGAGGTAGCCCAAGTGCCATTTTTCTCCCGCCATTTTCTTAGGTTATTAGAGATAGCCCAATTGACATGTCTTCCCGCCAAAAGCCTCCATCTTGAATGACGTCACGTACTTGCGGCACGTCCGCAATCCTGGATAACGGTACTTTGGGACCATACATAGGTTGCTCTACTATTTAGGGACTCTGAGTGAACGAACAGATTTTACATAAGACCAAACCCTTTAGGGTTTTTACTCAGATCAGTTAAAAAATTTTATTTTCAGAGTCACTGAACGCTTCTCTTATTGATCTATTTACGCTCATTTACGACGTTCATTGGTAAAATGCTAGGGAAGGACAATCGATCAACACAGGAGACTGCCTACAAATCACTTGTGCGACCTAATATTGCTCAGTTATGCGGGAATTTTACCAAAGAGGAGTGACAGGGGGTTAGTGAACATATATAAAGAAAGGCAGGTGTGTTTGACCCACGGAAGAGCAGCATGTGGATGCCCTAAAAATTGAACTAACAAACGTTCGAAGATAGACACGAACTATCTAGTGGAAGCATACTTACAAAATTTCAATTACTAACTTTAAGTGATAAGTGTACGAGTGTACTATCGCCCATTATGTATCGCTCTCTGAAGTGTCGCGAAAACAAGATTGTGCTAACTGCAGCCCATACAGAGGTATTCCAGCAATCATTCTTCCCTCACTCCATAGGTGATTGGAAGGGGGAAAAGCTTTCATACGAGTATGAGTCAAATGAAAACTTTACATATTTTTTAAAAAATTATGTACTGTGCAGAAGTGGTACAAAGCTGTATCACTTTTCAAATGGTGGATGAGAAAGACAATCAAAATGCTGGGCTGTGATTGTTGCAACTGTTGTACGGGCAGTGTGTTGCAAAAGGACACCTGCTGACAGCAATCCACGTCGCTTTGATTTGATTTCAGGCCGCAGATGATTTTTTATGAGAATTGTGTATGATGCACTGGTGACAATGATCCGTCTAGGCATGTAATGCTCCTAAATGACGCCTTTATCGTCCCAAAAGAGAGTCAGCATAACCTTTCCTAGTGATGGCTCTGTTCGAAGCTTCTTTGGTTTTGGTGATGAGGAATGGCGCCTTTCTTTGCTCGCTCTCTTCGTTTCCGGTTGGTGGAATTGAACCCAGGTTTCGTCGCCAGTAACGATTATTGCAAGGAAGCCATCACCTTCTCGTTCAAAGCGCCGAAGAAGTTCTTCACAAGCATCAATACGTCGTTCTCTCATTTCAGGTGTCAGCTGCCGTGGTACCCATCTTGCAGACACTTTCTGGAACTGGAACACATCATGCACAATGTGGTGTGCTGACCCATGACTAATCTGTAAACATTCAGAGTCACTCGGCGGTTTTCCTTCACCATGGCTTCAACCGCTGCAATGTCCTGTGGAGTCACAACTCGTTGTGCCTGACCTGGACGAGGAGCATCTTCCACTGAAGTCACACAATTTGCGAACTTCCTACTCCATTCGTAGACTTGCTACTGTGACAAACATGCATCACCGTACTGCACCTTCATTCGTCGATGAATTTCAATAGGTTTCACACCTTCACTGCGCAAAAACCGAATAACTGGACGCTGTTCTTCCCTGGTGCAAGTCTCAAGTTGGGCGGCCATCTTTATACAGATACGGCGACAGTATGTGTGCATCTGCACTATGCTGCCACCTAGAGGCCATTCTGCACGCTGTTTGTAGCACGCTTATCAACTTACACGATAACGGCGTGAAATTTCGATTCGTTATTACAAATTTAAGGTTTTACTTGACTCACGCTCGTAACCATTACGATTGAAAATAGCCTCTGCCATGTACTTCACAGTGCTTTGCTGCGTATTAGTATAGATTTAAGTATATACTGTATGTGAAATAAGATTGATACCCATTACGACTAAGGAAAAAGGGAAAGTGAAGTAACTTGAAACGACCCCTTACAAAAATTATACATGACTGTGCTTAAACTGACACACAATATTTTTAGCGCAACGCAGTCTGACTTTCGATAATCCCTACAAGAGAATGGCCTTGACTAAATTAACCTATACGTTTCATGAATCACTTACCTCACAAATATCTTCGTTACTCGAACTACTGCAATACAGCGAGCGCCACTACTGCCAGCTAAATAAAAGATTCAAACTACTGAAGGGACTAACTACTGATAGGCATAGTTAGCAAATGAAAGATTTTGATAGAGAACAAACAATGTATTCACCTTAACAGTGTTCAAAAATCATAATATATATACATCAGTTCATGACATCCACTCTTACAAATTTACGGTCTCTGTCCAGATCATCCGCTCTCAAAACTCCGCCATCTCACTTCCCCTCATCCACCACTGCTGGCGGCTCACCTCCAACTGCACAACGCTACGCGCTGTTAACAGCCAATAACCCAACGCTACAATGGCGAGTATTACAACGTCCGCAACTCGTGGTCGTGCGGTAGCGTTCTCGCTTCCCGCGCCCGGGTTCCCGGGTTCGATTCCCGGCGGGGTTAGGTATTTTCTCTGCCTCGTGATGACTGGGTGTTGTGTGATGTCCTTAGGTTAGTTAGGTTTAAGTAGTTCTAAGTTCTAGCGGACTGATGACCATAGCTGTTAAGTCACATAGTGCTCAGAGCCATTTGAACCATTTGAGTATTACAACAATGCCAACCAGCCACAGACTGCACACAGCACAGCCAGTGATTTTCATACAGAGCGCTATGTGGCGGCGGCGTTACCAATATAAGAACCTAAACAGCCTACTTACAAGCTTTCATCTGGGAAAGTAATATTGTTATTACAAATTTAAGGTTTTCATTTGGCTAATGGTTCAAATGGCTCTGAGCACTATGGGACTCAACATCTTAGGTCATAAGTCCCCTAGAACTTAGAACTACTTAAACCTAACTAACCTAAGGACATGACATACACCCATGCCCGAGGCAGGATTCGAACCTGCGACCGTAGCAGTCCCGCGGTTCCGGACTGCAGCGCCAGAACCGCACGGCCACCGCGGCCGGCGGTTTTCATTTGACTCACCCTCGTAGCTATTACAATGGAAGGTAGCCTCTACCATGTACTTCGCAGTGCTTTGCTGCGTATTAGTGTAGATTTTAGTGTATACTCTATTTGAAACATGAGTGATACCCATTACGACTAAGGAAAAAGGAAAAGTGAAGTAACTTTCATCTGGGAAAGTAGCGTTGCACCATCGTCCTGATACATATTACAACTGGAGATCTTTGCAAAGAGAACTTGCGTGGGCTGATGGCTGATGGCTTCCAGCGCCCGCCGCGCCGTCGTAAGTTGCGGGTCCCCCGTTGACACCCTCGCGCCGTGGTGCCGCTGCCGCCGCCCCTGCTGCAGGCGGAGATGCAAACAGCGTTGCTTACTCTGCCCTGCGGCGCGCCCCAGTGATTTCGGGTAAATTTTGACGTGTGCTGGCGGGCGCCCGAGTAATCCATCACGTCTGCAGGCGGAGGCGGCGGCGGTGGCGGAGGCAGAGGCACAGAGAGCCGCCGTCTTCCGCGTCACGACGCAGTGGCGCTCGGGGGCGCACCAGCTGCAGCAGCAGCCATGCGCTCAGCGTTCTAACCGCGCCACCTTCAGACAGGGCCAACAGGCAGAAGACGTGGAAATTACTAACGCTATGGTAGAGCTACTCGTCAAGTATATTGTTTGACGCTACGAAGGGGAGCATCGGCTGTAGGCCTATATTTTTAATCTATTTATTGCAGATCGATTTCAGCTACTGTCTAGCTATCTTCAGAGCTACGTAATTCAAGAACATAATTAGAATCAGGCATTAAAATCTAACTGAATCCATATCACAAATGCACAGACGGAAACAAATCCTATCACCAAGAATGAGGTATGCGACATAAAGGAAAGTTGGCAGGTGTGTTTCTACATCTGAAAGACGATCTGTATTAAAATTTTGCGCCACTCGCACAAGAGTGGTGCTAATAACACCACTATGAGACTGCAAACCAGGTTTGCTTTAAATAAATGCTGTCCGGTCGTCAGCGTCATTTACCACCGAGATGAGACGTGGCGAGTTGATGTTAGTCAACAATACCTTTAACACGACAAAGACGTTGTTGTTGACAGCTCACTGAGGTTGAACGAGGTCGTGTAATAGGGTCACCAGTAGCTGGATGTCCCTACTGCGGTACTGCGGAAAGACTTGGCAGGACTGTAGCCATTGCACATGATTACTGGCAGCAGTGGTCACTAGAATCTAGGGTCCCAAGAAGACCGGCCTCTGAACGGACACGTAGCGCTGCCGAGAGGGGTGAATATCATGGGTAGCGTATCGCTTTGGCGCATCGGGCTGCACCTGCAGCAGCAATATGAGCATCAATTGTCAGCACAGTGATACAATGAATTATTAGAAATCGGTTCCTTGCCGCGCGCGATTAGCTGAGCGGTCTAGGGCGCTGCAGTCATGGACTGTGCTGCTGTTCCCGCCGGAGGTTCGAGTTCTCCCTCGGGCAAGGGTGTGTGTGTTTGTCCTTAGGAAAATTTAGGCTAAGTAGTGTGTAAGCTTAGGGACTGATGACCTTAGCAGTTAAGTCCCATAAGATTTCACACACATTTGAACATTTTGAAATCGGCTCCTTCACGGACTGCTCTGAGCCAGACATCTTCTAGCGCATATTCCACTGAACCCAAAGCACTGCCATGTGCGACCTCAGTGGTGTAGAGTGAGGGCTCATTGGAGGGCAGGGTGGAGATCTGTTGTGTGATGAAAGGGAATTCTGTCTCAGTGCCAGTGATGGCCGTGTGTTGGTTAGAAGGAGGCTGGTCGAGGGCCTGCAAACTGGAGTTATGGTCTGCGGTGCGCTTTCGTATTACAGCAGGAGCACTCTCAGGATTATCCTATCCTCCCTGACTGCAAATCTGTACGCCAGTCTTGTGATTCGACCTATTGTGCTGCCATTCATTAACAGCATTCAACGGGATGTTTTCCAACAGTGTAAGGCTCACCCACATACCGATGTTATAACCAAATATGCTTTACAAAGTGTCAACATGTTGTCTTGGCCTGCTCGATCACCAGGGGTGTCTCTAATAAAGCACATACGGTACGTCATCAGACAATTCCTGCGCCCATGCATTGACCGACCAAGTGCAACAAGCATGGTATTCCATGCCAGAAATTGACATCCAGCATCTGTACAACACAATGCATGCACGTTTGCATGCATGCATTCAACATTCTAGCACTTCACCGGTTATTAACGTACCAGAATTTCACATTTGCATTGGCTTATCTCGCTCTCAGATTAACCTGTGACCTTGCAGTGTTAATTACTTAAATATGTTACCTAGACAAGTGTATTCCCAAAATTTCATTACTCTACATTTATTATTTTATGCTGTTGCGATTTTTTCCGTCAGTATATCGGCTTGTACAAACGTAAAGTTAAGAAATAAAACTTTAATTGTTGTTATCTGTAATATCAAGTGGCACCATATTACTTTGGATGATCAAGACTTGGATGTAATACTAAGTAAATTTGCTTTTTAAGGAGCTCAGGTATTTGTGATGTGGTTTCATTTATATTTTAATCTCTTATTCTTATAATGTTCTTGTATTCACGTAACACTAGAGAAACATGAAGATAATGTTTTATTGTTTGAAAGTTTATTTCTTCGCTCCTAGTGCACACTGCAGTCCCCACACCACAGAACAGCGGCAGGTCTCTAGGCAAGCAAAAACCAAATCACACTTTCCATCTCATTTTTATCAGTGGGTGAGCCATTTTTTCTTCACTCTTCTTGCGGAGTGCAATAGCACGTTGTGCGGAGAGTTAACTGTGTACTAGGACTACAGAAATAAACCTAAAAAAAATATTATTTTAATAGAAAGCTTTTGAAATAGGTCTAATGGGAGTCTGTTATTTGCTTCTGTGGAATTTGTACATAATCTAGAAGTCTCGAACGCTATGCGACAATTTTGAGTGGCTTGTTATTCGCTCGCAGTTTTTGGTCAGAGTAACTGTGTCCGTGGAAGATGTGCTTGTTTTGTCATCACTGGTTGGCAGCGAGGAACGCAGGAGCTCTATCGTTAAGGGAGATGTGAGACAAAAGTCAAGAAGGAGGATACTTGCCAATGTAGACGTGAAGTTAGGCGCATCTGTGTTTAAGTAAAATGATCTGCGTTTGCGTATTGTGAAACAAAGGAGAAAGATTCGATTAGTGCCTTTGAATGAAATGATATTGGAAATGTGTATGAAGAGGAATGAAGGTAATACTTTTTATTTAGTTGCATTGCAATCGCTCGTAGTTTCGAACCATTGTTGAATAAGACTTCCATATCAGGGAACTTAAGGTTTTTCATTAAAGAATGAATAATTTTCACTGAAATGTATTTTTCATGTATATTGATTATTTGTCTACTTTCTGTGACAGTAAGAGCTTGAATTCATTATTCCCCTTTATCAACGTCAATGAGTTGTAAATAATAGATTTCAGCTGTCAGTAGTTCTTTGGAATATTTACTGGCTGATCTAGATTTCGGCTAGCAACTAGCCATTCTCAATGCATTTTTCGTCAATGCATGTAATGCTTGTTGGTCTGGCTTTGAACACGGTTCATGGAATGCTATTCTATGAACTGTGTACAAAGCCAGACCAACAGGCATTACATGCATTGACCAAATCATAAAGGATAGTGCATTGAGAAAGGCTAGTTGCTAGCCGAAATCTACCTCTGCCAATATATATTCCAACGGACGACTGATAGCTGAAATCTATTATTTACAAATCAAAAATAACGGTCGCAGCGTGCAACAGCCTCTGAGTGGAGGGTAACCTAATGTCAATGAGTCTTGTAACATGAATTTCATACGAGTTATAAGATAGCAGATAATTTAAAAACAGTTTTTTAAATAATTATTTCAAGTAAGAGTGGTGTCCACATCCTCGATCCAAGTCATTTTTATTTAAAGAGTGTGTCATTCAACGAATTGTATAAAATAGTTTACTTGTTGTCTGGAGCATTGCACTAAGCTCTCGGCAACTATAGTCAGATATTTGCAAAAGGCGCACAGATAGCGGCAAGCATCGTGGTTGTAAGCAATTACATTACGAGGTAAGATATTTTCTTTTCAGTATCAGATTGCTACGAGAAATATTAACGCACTGGGACCATTTCATGAACAACATTATTCGTAGAAGGATAACTTAGTATGATTAAAGATATTAACAGCAAAGTTCAGAATTTAGTAGTTTGCACATTTTAGAAAGATTATAAAACAGGGCCAAATTCATGTTGCATTCTCGCAGGGAGATATATTTGGTTTCTCTTGCAGTTGGAAATTCACAGAGGTATCCAAAGATGAACAACAGCAAAGTTACAGCCAACCAACCCCATACAAGTTCATAATCAAACTAAAATAAATTTTAAAGGAATTTTTCTCATTGTAATATAACAAGTTTTTGAAACAGACTATAAAGTATAAAATTTTTGATCAGATTGCTAACCCCAAACAGACAGTCCTGAAGTTCCGTGCTTGGGAATTTTAATAGCTATGAAAATGCTTGCAGAAGTTAAAACTAAAATCTTGGGTCACATGCAATGGATAATAGTTAGGAGCAGAACTGTTAATGCATCGGTTATGTATTACACGCGCACCACGTTTTTTTGTGTTAAGTTTTACCCGAATTTTCATGTTGTTGTGTTCCTCACTCGAAAGACTAGTTTGGTGCTCTCCTCATGATATTCTTTCCTGCGCAATCCTCTTTATCTCCGAATAGCTAGGGCAACCTACATCACATAGTATCTGCTTACGGCACCCGTCTTTTCTTCTCCCTCTACGATTTTTACCTCCCCGACCCATATACTTACACTTCCCTCTCGCCCTAAACTAGTGATCCCTTGATGTCTCACGCTGTGTCCTATTAACCGATCCATTCTCCTAATCAGGCTCTGCCGCAAATTTCTTTTCACCCCAGTTCCTTTCAGCACCAGTATTTTCATAGCTATTAAACATTCACGACTACATGTTCAGGACTATTTGTGTGGGATTAGGATTCTGTATGGGACTAGGAGAAATTGTTTTATACTTTTTAGTTTGTTTTAGAACGTGTTATATGAAAAACTTTTTATTTGTGTATTTCTTTTCTCCGTTTTAGCCCTATGTGTGTAAAATTGTTCAGTCGATTACAAAAGTTTTGATGAGATTACAACAGAAACAAGTGATAAATTTCAGGATTTCTTCAGTTTCTCTTCACGTGAGTCAACCAGTACATTGCTTCCCCTTAGTATTATCTCATGGAAAGACTTCCACAGCAAAAAGTAGAGAGAACTGAAGCAACACGCGGATTTACCGGCAACCATTTTTACCACGAAAAAAGCGGTACAGGTAAAGGTGCTACACAAAACACTCCCCGCCACACACCAGATACATAAGCGACTTAGCATTGCATTGGCATCCAGTTCTGAACTATGGTGAAACCTTCAAATCTCTGACTCACACCAGACACCAGACAAGAGAGCGAGTTAATATTGTACTGTCATCCAGTTCTGAGCTGTGTCTACAGTTCCAAGCCTCTAGCTCATTGAGCAGTTCGTATAATATCAATAGCAAAATTTGTACAGAAGAAAAGAACAGACAAGAAAATGATCTAATAAACACATGTTAACCTTAGCAGTTAAGTCCCATAAGATTTCACACACACTTGAACATTTGAACACATGTTAATTATTTACAAACTTGATGAAGCTTTTGTGGGCACATACTGACGCTGCCAGCAATACAGGATAAATCTTTCACAATGCCAGCCACTCGTGCTAACGGAACAAAGATCCAGAGATGAAATCCAAAAGAAAGAACGCCACAAAGTAAAGTATAGAACGTCAGATTTTCCATGTCACAGCTAGGAATTTGTGACTATTCCTCCTTATCTGCAAAACTGACATATTTTAATATCAACTGAAATTGAACGAAGCTTCCATTTGATTATGGGCACATTTTTTTCAAATGTAGATAACAGATTCGAATCGCATGAAAAGTACCTTCTGTATATTAGTTTGACAAAAGAGACTCGTACTCGAGAGAAAGTCAAATACTGGCCCAGCGAAATTGACATAAGTCTTCTGTGCTTTACTGGATTGATTGTGGGTAGTAGCTTATACGCGTACACAGTAACTGAAAATTAATAGAGAAAACTGACATATATGAAAACATTCGATAGCAGAGGCAAAAACGTTCCAGCAAACACACGTCAAAAAGAACCCATCTACTAGATAACTACGGATGAGTGATTCGAAGCAAACCGACGTTTACAGTATTTTTATTTATATGAGGATTTTGGCAATCTGAACTTGAATGAATATACTCTTTGATGTTCTGTAGGTAGCACGGATAAAATTCAGTGAGCAAAAGGGTATTTATAACTCGTACACGGGGACACGAGAAAGAAGCAGTGGTTGAGAACAAAACGGGGATACTTTGAACTAATGACTGGTTTATGAAATAAATGTAAAGGTCTATTCGTTTTCCGTATGAACCTACCGCTTTACTTATTTTGACTTTCATCTTATCCGGGCAGTTATCACTGTGCTCAAACTTGTTTGGTATTTCAGTCCATATTTCGCTCAAAAAAACTGCTGCATTCCAATATACGTTGTTACTGTTTCATTCCCATCCAGCTAATCGATTACAACATATACTGATAAGTAAACATTTCTGATAGCTGTACTGACTCACCAGTTCTTTATAGGCATCACTAGTATTATCACGCATCCAAGATCATACACATCGGCCAAGCAAACTGAACATAAAATAAACACTAATGAATCATAATAACAATAATCAGCTACATTGTTGGATTAACGTCAGTTACACAGAAAAAGAAAATCAGTTTCCGAGTTAACGGACATGAAGTTTGACTCTGCACTTGTATACTGAAATCATATAAAAGTAACTACGAGCTAAAATTTCGCATCTCTCACACTGAAATACTGTAAAGTACGAGAGCGTGTAGGAAAATAATGGATCCGGAAGTTTTATGTGAAAGCTATTAAAGTTTTAAAAGTAAAATAAAAGTTATTCACTCTTCACGTCTGCATATCCAGCGTACTCACCTTGGCGACGAAAACATTTCTCCCAACAAGAGATTAGTTTGTTGGTACCGTCAATGTAGAATGTTTGACTTTCTTGACGGAACCACCTCACCTCTGCTTGCACCGCCTCATCACTACCAAAGTGAAGTCCTCGAAGGTAATCTTTTTAAGTTGAAGAAATAGAAGAAAATTGAATGGGGCCAAGTTGGGACTGAATGAAGGATTGTTGCAGATGTCGCAGTTTTCCAGTGTGTTGTGGCATTTTCATCATGAACGTGTGGACGAACTCTCTGAATTTGAAACTCGATCTTAGCATGCCGTTTCTCACACACCAATATAGTTACTTCACGCATCGACATGTTACATGTCACAGTTCGGATCTCCCTGAAGGCAGATATGCAGACATGAATGAAAAGATGTGAAATGTTTAACGTTTGTTTTATTTTAAAAGATTTGAAAGTTCTCACATAAAAAATTCAGAGACATTGCTTTTCAGTAGTTGCTATTGTTAAACTGATCTGTAGTTCAAAAATTCACTTTGGTAAATTGCCTTTCTTTATTCAAATATTCCTACCGCATCAAAATTATTTAATAGTTTATTTGATGTACTTTCTCGATCTGAATACCGCAGAGTTAAGTAGTATACAAGCTGTGCTATTCTTTTTGGTTGGCGCCAAAAATATGTTTGTGATATTCTCCTACTTCTGGTTGTCGCTCGATGCTGTGCGACACATCCTGAAACGCGCTGCCATAGTTGACCTGAGATGACTGTAAAAATTGAAAATTTATTAAATCCTCTGAAACTTACGTTCTCCACTAATGCATCTTCAGAAAAGAGTTCAACGGCGAAAAACAATTTAACCACTCCAAAGAAAATTTCTCTGTGGTATTCAGGTGAGGTTCTTTGTGAGAAACGCAACTGTTTATAGCGACGATGAATATCTTCATTATTTGGTGTATCTGATTTGCAGCTCGTGGTCTTGTAGCAGCTTTCTCTCTTCACGCGCACGGGGTCCCGGGTTCGATTTCCGGCGGGGTCAAGGATTTTCCCTGCCTCGAGATGACTGGGTGTTGTTGTGTCGTCTTCATCATCCTCAGTTATCCCTATTACGGTCGGAGGAAGGCAATGGCAAACCACCTCCGCTAGGACCTTGCTTAGTCGGCGTTCCGTGTCTCCCGCATCGTCCTCTAAGCACCTCGGAGTATGGGACCTTGTCATCATCATCACTTATTTGAAACTTCATGTTCCGCAAATTATGTGCTACGCCTTCACAAATATTTAAAGACTTTTGTATAGTTCGTTGCATACAAATGTCCACGAAACATGCACTTTTTCCTAAACCCAGTTTGTACATTTACTTACTGTCCACAAACGCCTTTCTCTTCACTGACGAGCAAAACGAATCACAGCTTCGCAAGCCGTTAGTCTCTTCCTTTTCTCATTCCGCCCAATTGTCTTCAATAATTCGAAGGGACGAAATCACATTCAATGGGGTTGCAGCCACGTGATATCATTAGAAAAGAGTTGAATCGTCTGGGGGCTGGTAGCAGTGGCAAAATTTGTCCACAGCGTCGTCCTGTTGTACATTGCACTACAAAGTGTCGTTCGTTTTACAGCGCGAAATGATGAAAATGAACGCCCCTTGTGTCTGGGTGGCTTTATTGACACCTTTTATGATACCTCCTGAGGCTTTTTCGTGTCGATTTCCAGCGGAGGTGTATTTGAAATGTTTCCTCGGGCGAATACAAGAAAACCGCGTGAGTTCTACGATAGGCGTAGTGAATCTGATCACCATGCCAGAGGTGTCAGAGGAACAGGTGAAATGTAAGAGGGGATGTCTCCCTCCCACCGTGTGACACACCCACAGTGGTCTTGGACAGAATTTGTTTGATGTTGTGTGCCTACGTAACATTATTAACCCAGCTTGCAGCACACATGATTTTCTGTGCTGTAGCGTCTTTTCGCTGTCTGAAGCGTCCCCGAGCTCGAGAGTGACGTTTCAGGCCGCCAGCTTTTGTATCTTTACAGAAAAGGCTTAGAGGCCCCTCTGAGCAAAATTTCAAACTTCTGAGTCGCAATGGGAGACAATTACGGGGTTTCAAAAACGATCCTTTGACTGCGTTGCGTACTGTAGCCTCACGCTAACTCCTTCTCATTACGGTACGTCTTTTTAAATTCTCCTCCGCACACCACAGTTTGAACATTCCTTCAAACCATTTCTATATTCTTCATTATGTGAAGCGTATCTGCGCTAAGAAACTTCCATCGTGTCACACCACCTTTTCACTGTCCATTATCTTCTTCTTTTTCTTCACTTACAGAACAATAGATAATAATTACGACCTAGCAGGCATAGCAATTACCTCCACACATTCAGTAGATTAATATTACAAAACTACAATAAAAGGAATTCATTTACAAATAAAATTTCATATCTCGGATACATTCTTTCACATCAAACACATGTGTATTAATCGTACATTGTTACCAAAGACAGATGAAAAAACAGAGACTGATGTCAAATTAACACGTAGGAGTTACGTAAGACGAAAATCTCCCTTGGAAATAAGGGAATGTGACAGGATTGTGGCCTACATCCGATGTTATTTGCTCTTTACAATGAGTAAGCGGTAAAGGAAAACAAGCAGAAACTGGAAGAGGAATTAAAATTCAAGGAGAAGAATTAAAACAATGATGTATGCTGATGACATAGTAAATCCGCCAGAGACAGCAAAAGACTTAGAAGGGAAGTTGAACAGGTGTCCTAAAAAGAGGGTGTACTGTGAAATCAGCAAACATTAAACAACGGTAAAGGAACATAATGCAACTGAATCAGGCGATTCTGAGGGAATTAAACTAGGAAACGTTACACGATAGTAGTAGGTAAGTTTTGCTATGGAAAGAAAAGCATTATATTTTAGGAAGTATTTACCGAATGAACTTGCCATTAGTGTGCCTTCAACGGTAGTGAAACCTAGATAACAAACATTTCAGACTTGAGAGAGTAGAAATTATTAAATGGCGTGCTTTAGAAGAATACTGAAGATCAGTTGGGTATATCAGTAGCTAATGAGGAAGTACAACTACATGGCTACTCTGCAAATCACACTTAAGTGTCTGGCTGAGAATTCGTCTAATCACCTTCACAATAATTATCTGTTATTCCATTCTGGAAAAGCGAGCGAAAAGAACAAACACCTATGTATTTTACGCGAGTTCTGATTTCCCCCATTAAGTTACGATGATCGTTTATCCCTACGTAGCCGGCCAGAGTGGCCGAGCGGTTCTAGGCGCTACTGTCTGGAAACGCGCGACCGCTACGGTCGCAGATTCGAATCCTGCCTCGGGCATGGATGTGTGTGATGTCCTTAGGTTAGTTAGGTTTAAGTACTTCTAAGTTCTAGGGGACTGATGACCTTAGAAGTTAAGTCCCATAGTGCTCAGAGCCATTTGAACAATTTTTTTGAACTCCCTACGTAAGTCGGCTTCAACAAAATATTTTCGCATTCTGAGGAGAAAGTTGATGACTGAAATTACGTGAGAAGATCTCACTGCAACGAGAAACGCCTACGTTTTAATTATGTCCATTTCAAATCTTGTATCATGTAAGTGAGACTCTCTCTCGTTTTTCTCGATAGTGCAAAACGTGTTGCCCTTCTTTGAACCTACTCGATAAAAGAAATGTAAATGTCGTTTGACTAGCGCCTCCCGTCGGGTAGACCGTTCGCCGGGCGCAATTCTTTCGATTTGGCGCCACTTCGGCTACTTGTCCGTCGATAGGGATGAAATGATAATGTTTTGGACAACACAACAGCCAGTCCCTGTGCGGAAAAAAATCTCCGACCCAACCGGGAATCGAACCCGGGCCCTTAGGATTGACATTCTGTCGCGCTGGCAACCTTTTTGTTTTTTCATTTTGTTCGATATAGTTCGTAGCGTTTGACATCCGTTCAAATTGATCGTTGATTCCTTGACTGATTTTTTATTACAGAGAGCACACAGCCCTCTGACCGAACACGCTGAGCTACCGTGCCGGCTGACCTCACAGCTACCAGGTGCCAACAAATTTCTCGATGTATTCTGTTACTCCTATCTGGCAAAGTTCCCACGCAGGGCAGCAGTACTCCACAAAATCGTAGTGCAGGCTGTATCTTTAGTAGATCTGTTGCATCTTTTTAGTGTTTTGCCAATAAATTGCAGTCTTTGGATCGCCTTCCCCACAAGATTTTCTATGTGCTCCTTCGAATTTAAGTTATTCCTAAGTGTAATTCCTAGGTATTCAGTTGAATTTACCGTCTTTAGATTTGACTGATTTATCGTGTAACCGAAGATTAAGTGATTACTTTTAGCTCTCATGTGGATGACCTCGCACTTTTAGTTATTCAGAGTCAATTGCCAGTTTTCGCACCCTAAAGATATCTTACCTAAGTAGTTCTGCCATTGGTTTTGATCTTCTGATGACTTCGCTAGACGATAGGCAACAGCATAATCTGCAAACTGCCTAAGACGGCTTCTCAGATTGTCTCATAAATCATTTACATCGATATGGAACAGCTGATGGTCAATAACACTTAGGGGAACGCCCGAAATCACTCCTGTTCTGCGCAATGACTTTCCGTCAATTACTGCGAACTGTGAGCTCTCTGACAGGAAATCACGAATCTAGTAGCATATATGAGACAATATTCCATAAGCACGCATATTTATTTCAAGCCTCTTATCAGATACAGTATCAAATGCCGTCTGGAAATCTAGAAACAGGGAATATCCCTTGTCGACAGCACTCAACACCGTGAGAGTAAAGAGCTAGTTGTGTTTCACAAGAACGGTGTTTTCAAAATACGCGTTGACTTTGTATGAATAGATTCTTCTCTTCTAGGTAATTTGTAATGTTCGGACATAATACAGGTTCCAAAATACTGCTGCATATCGACGTTAATATCTGTGCCCGTATTTTAGTGGATTATTGCTATTGCCTTTCTTGAATATTGGTGTGACCTGAGCAACTTCCCACTCTTTGTGTACGGATCTTTAGTCGGACGAGTAGTTGTACATTATTGTTAAGGATGGAGCTATTGCATCATCATACTGTGAAAGGTACCTAACTGGTATACAGTCTGGCCCAGAAGACTTGCTTTTATTAAGTGATTTGAGTTGCTTCACTACTCCAAAGATATCTAGTTCTAAGAAATAGTAGATCGAACGGGGAAAAATAAATTTATGGCACAATCCGACGATAAGTAGTCGTTGGTTGGTAGGAGGCATCGTGAGGCATCAAAGAGTCGTCAATTTGGTAATGGTGGGAAGTGTAGGGTAGGCGTTTTGTAGGAAACCCAAGACTCGAATACAATGATGAGATTTCAGTGGACATAGGTCACAGTAGGTATACAGCGAGGAAGAAATTGCAAAGGTTGGTTGGTTGGTTGTTTGGGGAAGGAGACCAGACAGCGAGGTCATCGGTCTCATGGGATTAGGGAAGGACGGGGAAGGAAGTCGGCCGTGCCCGTTGAAAGGAACCATCCCGGCATTTGCCTGGAGCGATTTTGGGAACTCACGGAAAACCTAAATCAGGATGGCCGGACGCGGGATTGAACCGTTGTCCTCCCGAATGCGAGTCCAGTGTCTAACCACTGCGCCACCTCGCTCGGTAAATTGCAAAGGACAGAGTAGTATGGAGAACTGTAACAAACCAGCTTTAGAGTGAGGACTAAAACAGCAACATGTAATGTCTCGGCAGCAGCTACACTTCGTTATTTTGATAAGCGATAATAGCTCTGGTGTACTGTATTGTTTAGTCGAAACTGAATCTGTTAAAAAGTAACGTCAAATGTGCCCCCAACACTATTGTTCAAAAAATGTTCAAATGTTTTTGTATTCCTAAGGGACCAAACTACGAGGTCTTCGGTCCCTAGAGTTACACACTGCTTAAACTAACTTATGCTAAGAACAACACAAACACCCATGCCCGAGGGAAGACTGGAACCTTCGGCGGGAGGGGTCGCGCAGTCCGTGACATGGCGCCTCAAACCGTGCGGCCACTCGGCACGACAACACCATTGATCCATTGAAGACATGTTACCACTGGGGGCAGTGATTTGTTTGGATATGTTTCTACATCAACAGACAATCGGTGGCGTTAAATAAATACCGCCCTTGAGTTAAAACTCTGTTACGTTCACATAAATAAACTACTTAATTTAATCATTGATGAAACAGTTTCGTGAAGTTCCGATAGGTGACGGGGCTATATGTAGCCTTGAAAATGGGTTCTTTAACAGAGGTAAATTCCAAGCGGAGAATCAAGACATCGCAACTGTTCATAGACCAGGCACGTACCAACCGTTCCTGACGGCTCATCCATCATTATGGCAACTGTTAGTTAGTTAGTTACATATTCCATGGATCATTTGCATGATAAGTCGTAGTGACGCGGAACGCGTCATTGTACATTCACACCGCTAGTTAATATGTAAATAAGGTTACACGCTGAACATTTGTAAGCTTGTCTTTTTTTTTTTTTTTAATGTGATGTAGAAAGTTAGTAATTCCTACCCACCATCTTTTTTACAGTGTGAAGTAAGAGAAATACTTGAGTGAAGCAGAAGGAGTTGTCACGGAGAAACTTTTTTTGTTTTCTCTCAAGCTTTACTTCCCTGCCTGTGAGACATTTTATACCACTTGCTAAGTTATCACAAATTGTAGTTGTAGCATTGTGCATCTCGTTTTATGCCAAAGACAACCGTATTGTGGAGTAATGACTTTCATTTTTTGTTCTGGTATTGCAATTATGGACATCATGGTTTCTTTTGAACTTCAGTGGATTATTTAAAACGAACTTAATGAGTCGATAAACATACTATGAAGCAGCAGTCAGAATGCACAACTCCTTAAACAGATGTCTGTAAGATGACTGTTGGTGTGCATCACGTGCTACCCTTACAGAGCGTTTTTCAGTAATGATGACTTTCTTTCTTGAAGATGAGTTATTCCAGAACATTATTCTATATTACGTTATTGAATGAAAATATGCAAAACATGTCAGCTTACTGATTTGTCTCTCCCCAAGATTTGCAATGATTCTAAGTGCAAAAGAGACTGAACTAAATTTTTTTAGGAGTTCCAAAAAGTGCTTTTTCCAGTTTAAATTCTGATCAGTATGGACACATAATAATTTCCGTGTCTCCATCCTATTCGCTGTTTCCTCATCATATGATAACAGTTATCATTCATATAGTCCCCTTGGATGTGCAGAACTGAATATATTGCATCTTTTTAAAACTGAATGTGAGACCATACATAGAAAAACAGTAAAATTAAGATACTTTTATAAAGGTGTTTACCATCTCTTCTGTTCCTGTATGTATTCTTGGAATGATTATAATACTGGTGTCATTTGAAAGAAGAACTAATATATTACATGGAAGTTCGTGTACACTTATGAGGAGCAATAGTGGAACTAAGATTGAGCCTTGGGAATCCAATATGTGATTCTTCTCCAGTCGGAATAATGTCTCCACACCACATTGATTGAATTACGAAGTACAACTTTCTACATTCTTTCGGTTAGGTATGACACTATCCATCGATTGGCTATACCGCCAGTTCCATAAAATTCGCATCTATCTAAGAAAATACTGTGATCTACATAATCAAATGTCTTCGATAGGTCGCAGAAAATACCAATAAGCAGACATCAATGGGTCGGGGCTCCGTCCAGATGGAAAATTAAATGTTCGGCATGTTCTGTCTGTTGTCTTCTCGACATTTCTGCTAGATGCATGTTGGATGATGGCCAAGCTAGATGCACCAGGGGTACCTACCGGCAACCACATGTGCAACTGGCGCCATCATTGTCTTCTAACTTAGATGCAGAGGATGAAATTCACCCCCATTTACGGTTTTCGTTCGCATTGAAGATATAGTCTTGTGGAACTTACGTTTCCTGAACTAACTGTAAGTCTCATTCGGCCGAACGAGCCATCCATGAAGCACCCAATGTACTTGGAAAACAGCACTAATGAATTACTCGCAAGTCGATGGAATCAGGACGTTGACTACTGCAAAGATATATCTCATCATGTCCTTCACATTATTAGCAGCAGTTCCTCAATTAATTGTATGTAGGCAGTGCGTAAATTCTCAGTGAGTAATCTGTAGTTTTCTTCCTCTTCTTTATCTTTCACCTTGAGTAATCAGTCTTTTGACTGGTGTGATGCGGCCTTCATCTGCGCTAACCTTTTCGTGTCAGAGTATTATTTGCAACCTACGGCCTCGATTACTAGCTTGATGTATTCCAGTCTCTGTCTCCGTCTACGGCTTTTACCGTCTGCAGCTCCCTCTAGTAACATGGAAGTCATTCCCAGTTGTCTCAACACAGGTCTCATCTTCATGTCCCTACTTCTTATCAATGTTTTCCATACATCCTTTTCCTGGCCGGTTCTGCGGACGACCTCCTCTTTCCTTACCTTACCGGTGCACTTAAACGTTCTTCTAAAGCACCACATCTCAAATTCTTAGCTTCTCTTCTGTTTCGGTTTTCCCACCGTTCATATTTCACTACCATGCAATGTTGCACTCCATACATTTTAGAAAATTTTCTTCTTCAGATTAAGGCATGTTTCATACCTAAGACACGTCGTCTAGGAGTAGCGTCTTTGACTAGTAATAAAGACGTTTTCGGTCCTGGGTTCGACCCCCACCATTGTTTAAATCGTGAATAAAAATTATCAGCAATGGTGGCCGAAAACTTCCGGAATAAGAAATCACCATCATTCTGCCGATGGCGTTGTCAAAGAGGGCTGAGGAACAGGCAGAGTTTCAGGGTGGGAAACTGCCTTTAAAAGGCAGAAGAGTCAGCAGTGGTCTACGGCATGAAGATGCAGAAGGCAATGGAAACTACTGAGTTAAAGACACATAAGTGTTTACTCACAGGACATATGACCTGTAATTGAAAAACTGTCATGATGACCTCTATGTTAGCAAAAGATTTCGGACTAGCCCCCGTTGGGATCTCTGGGAGGAGACTGTCAAGGGAGGGGGGAGGTAACCATGAGAAAAATATAACCAACGAAAGGATAGCGTTCTACGAGTTGAGGCTCAGAATGTTTGTAGTTTCAAGTTGATAGGGAAACTAGAAAGTCTGAAAAGGGAAATGCTAATGCTCAATCAAAATATATAGTGAGGGACACTGTAGTGAAACGGAAATAGAACATGGCTCTCTGGTCAGGTGAGTGTAAGGTAATATTAACAGCAGCAGAAAGGGCTGCACTAGGAGTAGGATTCGATATGAATATGACGGTACGGCAGAGACTGATCTACTGTGAACAGTTCTGTGATTGTTCTCATGTCAATCGAAAGCAAACCAACCCCGACAACATTAGTTCATGTATAAATGCCGACGTCGCAAGCAGAAGATGAAGAGACATAGAAAATATACGAAGATACGGATTGGGTATTACGTAATGGGATATGAAAATCTAATAGTCATGGGGGACTGGAATGTGATTATGGCGGAAGGAGTAGACGGAAGGGTTACGAGAGAATATTGGCTGGGTAGTAGGAAAGAGAGAGTAGAAAGACTAATTGAGTTCAGCAATAAATTTCAGCTAGTAATAGCGAATACTCTGTTCAAGAATTAGAAGAGGGGAAGGTATATTTGGAAAACGGAAATATTGGAAGATTCGAGTTAGATTACATCAGGTCTGGTAGGTATTCCGACATCAGAGATTATATTGTAAGGCATATTAAGACCACAGTTATGTAATCGTGAAAAGTAGGCTGAAGTTTCAGAGACTAGTCAGTAAGAAAAAGTGCACAAAGAATTGGGATACGGAAACACTAAGAAACGGGGAGAACAGCTTGACGTTCTCTGAGGCTGCGATAATGAGTTGAGCAGTAGGCAGTTCAGTGAAGAGGACTACTCCTCTCTTAAAAGAACAGTCACAGAAGTTGAAAAGAAAAACTTTGGTTCAAGGAAAGCTACTGCGAAGAAACCATGGCTAACAGAAGAAACACTTCAGCTGATAGTTGAAAGAAGGAAACACAAAAATGTTCAGGGAAATTCAGGAATATCGATGTACAAGTCACTTAGGACTGGAATAAATAGGGCGTACAGGGAAAGCGAAATGGTTGCACATAAAATGTGAAGAAATCGTAAAATAAATGATTTTTTGGGTTTCCTAACTCAACACACGGAAAAGACAAAACAACCTTTGTTGAAATTGAAAGAAAAGGCAAGAACTCTAAGAGCGCAGTGGGAATTCCTCTGTTAAATGAGGACGATAGAGTGTGTAGGTTGAAAGAGTACCTTTAAGGCCTCTGTGGGGGGGAGCATATGTGTAAAGACGTGATACAGGAAGAAACAGGAATCGATAGGGAAGAGATAGGGATCCAGTATGAAAATGGTAATTCAAAGAACTTTGGAAGAGGTTTAAGATCGAATACGGCACGAGAGGTAGATAAATTTGAGTGGATTTCCTAAAATTCATCTGTTCACGTTGTTATGTAGAATGTATGAGTCAGGCGATATACCTTCAGACTTTCGGAAAGACATCATCCAATCAATTACGAAGATAGCAAGATCTGACATGAGCGAGAATTATCGCACAGTCAGCTTAATAGCTCATGCATCCAAGTTTCTGACAAGAATAATATACAGAAGAGTGGAATCACTTCGGCTTTACAAAAGGTAAAGGTATCATAGAAGCAGTTCTGACCTTAATGTTGATAATGGAAGGAAGGCAGAAGAAACAGAAAGATATGTTCATATGATTTGTCGACTTGGAAAAAGTTTTCGACACTGCAAAATGGTGCAATGTATTGGATAGTCTGAGAAAAACGTTGCTCTAGAAGTCTGATGGTACGTCGCCAGCCTCATCTGCAGTTTCATATCAGCGCACACTCCTCTACAGATCGGAAATTTCATTTTTGACAGATCATTTATATGATTTGTATCTTAAAAGCGCTAAAAAAATAATTAGACATATTTTTCTGAATTAGTAGTCTTCAGCTAATATTAAATTTACGCCTCAGACTATGTATTACGTGTATATATACGGTAATTTTGTACCTCTGGAGCTCGGTAACAGATAGTGGCATCGTAAAAAGTTTCAAGATACCCCGAGAACATAATCTGGAAAACATATAATAGAGCTTCCCACGATTTACCTTGAACATTATGGAAATCTTCATCCCCACAGTTTGTACCTTTCATACCCAAAAGTCACGGTTTTTGTCGGGGTTTTCTCAGGAAGCAACTACGAACAAATGTTCCTTTTATAAACCACGTAAGGTGCACCCAAGACCACCCCTAACACAAAGGAGGCAACCTATTTGCTCAACTTTCCTGAGGAAATGTGTGGCGTTTACATTTTGATCCTATACAGTATGTTAGCTACAGTAAGCCCGTTCTTCTGATGGGTATGAAATGGTCGCGAGGCTGGAGTCTATCCGAAATACTTGACCCCTTACCTGTGTGATCAATGGAGCCCGAGATACAATCACCTCAAAAATCGCATTTTCACGCTCGGCTTTTTCGAAAGCTGTCGTGCACGGACTAATTTGCTGTGTGTTCAGTATGCTAGGTATTCCTAGACAGCATCCTGATTCGACTTTTATAAACTGTATAAACTGAACAAAACATTACTGTCCACTGAGGATTTACCTCCAAAAGTTCCGAGGGTTTGTATGTTTAAGATGGTATATTTAAGCAACTATATTGCAAAAGAAACGATATATTTTTAACTGTATTTGCGGTTTCTCGAAAATACTGCTTTGTCTTTACGTTAACTTCTACAGTGAAATTTCCCACAGGAAAAATACCACGAAATGTTGTAAATATTAAATTAACGTCAACATTTCTGGTGAAATTCTGTATTGCCATTTAAATACTTGTAATTATCGTTGTTATTCTCATGAATCAACATACTGCCACAACTGATTCGCACCAGGGACGATTAAAAATTTGCGAGCACAATTAGTTCACAAAATCATTGTGTAGCTTACTGATACTTCTCAACATGTGGCCAATATCTTGATTTTTACGCGATATAACGTCTTTATTAAATCTATAAAGGTATTAGAGCTACGTGAAGAGCGTTGTGTACTGCTGATATAAAATGCATTTCCTTAACGACATCTGCATCAGCGTTCCACAGGCCATTTGACAGTGAGTGTATCATTCCCATCCCCTCTTCCTTCTCCTTCCCTCATCACCTTTTTGTATTCCACCAGCGAAGGAGGTCAGTTTCGAAATTTCCCGTTGAGCTCAAATGTCTCTTGTTTTTGCACCATGACCATTCTGCGAAACATATGTGAATGCCTGACTTCATGACACGTGTTCTCCAGAAACTTTTACTGTAAGCATCTCCAAATGCTCATCGCTTCTCTCGTAAAGTCTACGATAGGAGTAGATTAAGATCTCAGTGGCTTTCACGCTCCCACTAGCGAGCCCGCTCGTGTTTGATAGTCTCTGTCTGCTCTACTGCTCCCCTCTAATACGGTTTCCCACCGAAGCGCAGTGTCCAGGAGTCGATCGAGCAGAGTTTTGTAATTTACCTAGTTCGTGGATGGATTACATTTCCTTGCCGTTCTTCCAACTGAAATACATTTCTCCTTTTTTAAAGTTTAATATGCGTGCATAACTCATATGACCTCAGTATTAATGCCCCAACAGTATTCTCCTTAGCATATTAAATTTTGACCCATAAATAATAACGTGATCTGACTTCTATTTGCGAAATATTCGGAGGTGAGAAGGATTTTCACATTGAAACGATAATTTTAGGGGATCTTGTACATCAGTTTAATTAATGTAAATTCCCACAAATACGTTAAAGTCTGTTAACACAACCTGGAGTTTTTTGCATCCATTCTGATAGAGAAATTGTGTACAGTCGGGATGCAGACTGCACATTGTATAGTGTAACACCTATACACAGGAAGCTTTAATCACAATAGCCACTTTCAATACATTATGATTGAGCTCGTGTCTAGAAGTTTCCAGTAGCTCAGACCTACCATACACTGCATAAAAAGGTAACATTTCTACTGAAGGCCGAACGTATTCAGTGACCTGTGCTCGCATCAGCTACAACTTTGGATAAACGATAAGTGAGCACATGGAATCGCCAAGGCGATTCTTTATAAATGGCTTCGGGATTACAGATATTCGAAGGAAATTGAGACCATCTTTGATTATTTAAATTAATTAATGTTACGAAATTATGTATGTCCGATATGGAACTTAGAGGAATAAAACAACAAAAACCATGTAGTATAAAAGAAAAGGAAACCCATATCGTTTCAAGTCCCCGTAGTAATATTAAAGAAGCGGGATGGCAGCATAAACCATGACATGTTTTCACGAATGGCTTACTGAAAGATTGACATTGATATCTCAGCACGAAACACGGTTTCGCACTCGCAAACTACACAACGAAGAAAAATCTAGAATAGAATGTTTCGTTAAAGTATGCTAGCAGGCATAGTTCTCACCATACGCTACGGTCGCAGGTTCGAATCCAGCCTCGTGCGTGGATGTGTGTGATGTCCTTAGGTTAGTTAGGTTTAATTAGTTCTAAGCTATATATAGGCTACTGAAAACCTCAGAGGTTAAGTCACATAGTGCTCAGAGCCATTTTGAACCATTTCTCACCATAAATTCCAGTACGTTGCATCGTAGAAACAGCCATAGAGGTAAAATGTTGGACAATAATGTCAAAATTGAACAAACGGAACCATGAGGACTGCAGACAGAGTCCACGCGATGGTACCAGCCCCAGCTGTCGGCAAAAGGACAAATGACCATAGTCTCTCCATTAACACGGGCGAGCTGATTCAACTTTGATACTGAATTGGTCATCAGGTATTACATCCGAAGTACCGTGTACCGATGTGCTTTAGCTATGCAGATAAAGTCGTGACAGTCGTAACAGAAGAAGCAGTGCGTACAGTGTCTCTGCACTTTGTCACTGCCTTGCAATTCGCAATTGACAATGAAGAATGTGAAAGACATTTTGTAACAGAAATGTTACACAATGACAGTCTGGTATCTAAACTACCAACAGTTACTTTCGTTCCACTGTGGCTCGCTCCGCATACTCCCAAATATTTTACTGTTGTTTCCGTTTCAGCGTCGCGAGTACACTTACATCCCACATTCCATTTTTAAAACGGAATTTTACGAGATTTTCAATCTCCGCCCGGATTTTATTTATGCTTAGACTGGTGGGTCTAAGTAAGGGACATCGAAGACTGTTCAGTCGCATCGTCACTAGGATAAGCTTCACAGAGTAGTTTTCCGTTTATTATGCGGCCTCATGGCGCTAATTTTGAAGCCACTGTACTGAATAGAAGCGCATACTGATCACGAAAACTGACAACGGCGAGTGAACGGTCTGTTGCCTCCACACCAATTCATACTGCATACTATGACGCCAATAGCAGAGGATGACACGAAGGTCGGTCGTTCTGTAGGAATGGGCCCACCAGCGCCTGAGGAGGGATTTAACCTTTTTATGCGGACTTGTTTGCTATTTTGAGGGTAGTGAAGCAGATGAGACGACATCATGGCAAGAAATTCTTATTGGGCTCTAATTCATAGCCCTTCTTAGTATTGGACAGATGTACTTGGCATACAGGTTGGTCCAATATATCCAATAGCCTCTTCTCTTCTAGCAAAGGCGGCAGGAGGAAATGATTTTCTGCTTTCTAGGGCACAAAGGGATCGAGATAAATAAACTTGCTGATGCGACTGTCAAGGAGTCTTATTCCCTCCCACGTACTATTCACTTCTCTGTCCTCCTGTGGGCAGTTAGCACTCACGTGACCCGAGAGACCATGTCTTACTGGAAAGTCCAGTGCCTTGAAGTGAAATCTATAGTGCGACCGTGACTTACTTTCTTTCTACCGCAGATACCTGAAGAAATAGCCCTTACAAAGCTATGAGTGGGACATTGCCCCCTGACTCTTGGATTTGACTTACGGACGGGAGACCCTTCCGTATGCCAAAGATACAAAATACTTCAGTTGGCTGCATTTTATTTAATGACTGGGGCAGATCTGTGTCTCCCACAAGACCGGCCCCCAATTTTGAATGGCAATGAGACGACTGTTGTAGGTTCTCTTTGTGTTGTCAGTGCAGCCTTCCAAAACACTGAGTATGATTTTTTAGTGTGTTGCTGAGTGCTATGTCATCCATCAGCTTGGAGTAGTCACCCAGCCTAATTATTCTGTCTTTAAACGTATCACTCCTGGTCATTCGTAACTGATTTTATGTAAAATACTTCTGTTGTATTTCAGCTGGGTATCTTGTATTGTCTTTTATGTCCCTCCAGATGTCAAAGATAAATTTTAAATCCCTGTTAATTGTGCCGCGTTTGTTGACACAGCTTCGTTTCACATTTTATTGTTATTTTAATAGATTTTAACTAAAAGCGCTGAAGGCCTCGCAGATTAGTGTCCTTTAAACACCAAATATTTTTTTTACTTTCTGCAGAAGTTCCTTCACTGCCCTACTAGTTTCTGCCACTGGGGCCAAGCTATTTGTGTAACAGCGACATCTGTGAAAGTGTTTCCGACTTAATTCTAACGTGATTACTTGGCCAGTATTTAATGGTCTAGCAATGGTACAACCTGGTACTACGAGCAAGTCTACCATCTGATAGCTTTCAGATAATCTTATTTTACTATAAAGTACACTACTGGCCATTAAAATTGCTACACCAAGAAGAAATGCAGATGATGAACGGGTATTCATTGGACAAATATATTATACTAGAACGTCTGGGCATTGAGTCAAACAGAGCTTGGATGGCGTGTACAGGTACAGCTGCCCATGCAGCTTCAACACGATACCACAGTTCATCAAGGGTAGTGACTGGCGTATTGTGAGGAGCCAGTTGCTCGGCTACCATTGACCAGACGTTTTCTATTGGTGAGAGATCTGAAGAATGTGCTGGCCAGGGCAGCTGTCGAACATTTTCTGTATCCAGAATATGCAACATGAGGTCGTGTATTATCTTCCTGACATGTAGGGTTTCGAAGGGATAGAATGAAGGGTAGAACCACGGGTCGTAACATATCTGAAATGTAACGTCCACTGTTCAAAGTGCCGTCAGTGGGAACAAGAGGTGACCGAGACGTGTAACCAATGGCACCCCATACCATCACGCCGGGTGATACGCCAGTATGGCGATGACGAATATACGCTTCCAATGTGCGTTCACCGCGATGTCGCCAAACACGGATGCCACCATCATGTTGCTGTAAACAGAACCTGGATTCATCCGCAAAAATGACGTTTTGCCATTCGTGCACCCAGGGTCGTCGTTGAGTACACCATCGCAGGGGCTCCTGACTGTGATGCAGCGTCAAGGGTAACCGCAGCCATGGTCTCCGAGCTGATAGTCCATGCTGCTGCAAACGTCGTCGAAATGTTCGTGCAGATGGTTGTTGTCTTGCAAACGTCCCCATCTGTTAACTCAGGGATCGAGACGTGGCTGCACGATCCGCTACAGCCACGCGGATAAGATGCCTGTCATCTCGACTGCTAGTGATACGAGGCCGTTGGGATGCAGCACGGCGTTCCGTATTACCCTCCTGAACCCACCTATTCCATATTCTGCTAACAGTCATTGGATCTCGACCAACCAGAGCAGCAATGTCGCGATATGATAAACCGCAATCGCGATAGGCTACAATCCGACGTTTATCAAAGTCGGAAACGTGATGGTACGCATTTCTCCTCCTTACACGAGGCACCACAACAACGTTTCACCAGGCAACGTCGGTCAACTGCTGTTTGTGTATGTGAAATCGGTTGGAAACTTTCCTCATGTCACCACGTTGTAGGTGTCGCCACCGGCGCCAACCTTGTGTGAATGCTCTGGAAAGCTAATCATTTGCATATCACAGCATCTTCTTCCTGTCGGTTAAATTTCGCGTCTGTAGCACATCTTCGTGGTGTAGCAATTTTAATGGCCAGTAGTGTACTTTGATAATATCTACAGACCAGGAAGTTACAAGTCAGCATTTTTGAGATACGTTGTTTTGTTCGCCTCATTCGCCAGAAGTCTGCAGTCATGGCGGGCAGTTAACTTCTAGCCTCACACCGCTCTCATCGTATTCGTTTTTACTCGAAGCGCACCGGTCGCCAATAACGTAAACCTAATCGTCCGGAGACTACAGTCCACAGCCTTCTCACGGTATTTAGAGCTCTCTGTTCCTTAACGACGCAGACTGCATTTATCTGGCCCAGCAATCAGCTCACTTATCTTTATCGCTTCGTCTCCTTACCTCAATTAGGACCGCCATTGGCCAGGACCGCTTCATTCGACTGCTGCGTTAATTTACATATACCTTTATCTCCAGACGGTAAATGAGAGCAGCGGAAATTTAAGAAAAGCTAACAGTTGAGCTCTTTTTATGACAGCCATTAACACTAGCCAGATAAGCCCCTTCACCTTAGTAAGCGTTCCCACACTGTGTCTCACTTCTAACTGCTGCGAAGAAATTGTTCGGAATAATTCGTTGTGATAAATTTTCTTTCGCACTCTGATAAGTAGCAAGACTCTTGAGCAATACGAAAATATTATTACGTTGTTGCATGAAAGCGTAATTTTCTTTATGATTACAAATGTTGAAATGTGTGTGCATTCCTAAGGGACCAAAATGCTGAAGTCATCGGTCCCTAGACTTACAAACTACTTAAACTAACTTATGCTGAGAACAACGCACACACCCTTGCCCGAGGGATGACTCGAACCTCTGGCGGGGGGAGGGGGGGAAGGGGGGAAGGAGGGGGGGGGAGCGCGCAAACTGTGATCTGCCGCCTCAAATCACGTGGCCTCTTCGCGCGGCTATCATTACAGTGGCGATCATCTGCAGAGCACCTTACGTGTATGTATGACATTCTGTGCCATCGTATGCCAAAGAGCGTTACCTACTATTCGAAAACTGGATTATCGTGCATCGAAATGTGCCTCAATTTATCCACATTTGAAGAACGTTTGTGGTATGGAGGGTGAAACCAGAAAGCAAACGAAAATGCATATTTTTAATTTAATGAAAGTTCAAACACTCAGGATGTGGCTGAAATCATTTTTTCTGTCTGTGAGACTAATTTCATTGGAAAACATACATAAGAAGAATTGATCTGCCTACATCGACTTGTGCTATACACAGCGTCAAAGAAGAACTATCGGATTGTGGTGATAACCTACAGAACACGCTCATGCATTATTATCTACATGATTAAACTCTATAATTATTGAAATTTTGAATAATCAAGTGCCTTAGACTTTTACGAAAGAATCTTGTTAAAGAATCTCAGAATATGTGTATAGTTTTTGAAGAAAATACATTGGGCTATAATTTGTAATGTGATCCATCTACTAAATGTAAAAGCATCAGACAACTCTATCCCTACTATTCCCACGACAACGTTGTGGATTTTCCTTTCGTCGGAGGTTCGAGTCCTCCCTCTGGCGTAGGGGTGTGTGTTTCTGTGTGTTATCCTTAGCGTAAGTTAGTTTAAGCTAGATTAAGTAGTGTGATCAGAACGGGGTAATGACCCTACCTCATGGTTATCTCACAGTCAAGACAGCAAGAGATGGAAACAGACAATAACATCAACAACTGAGTTTGGTCAATAACATGTAGGTACCACGCTTTGCAGTTAATCACTAGCATTTTAATACTCTCGTGTGTAGGGGGGATTTCTTTAGAGCTTATACTGACACTTCCAGGTCTCCTACAGCAACTGTTACCTGAATGGAGAGTAGTTTAATCTAAAAACCCTCATGTGCACCACACACACACACACACACACACACACACACACACACACACAAACACACACAAACACAGCCAGCTATGTGGCTAGCAGCTTTTGATGTGTAGTATACACTTCAGCCATTCAGTGGGACCCTGCAGTTCTCAGCGCTATGATAAATGTCCACGTAGTTGCCCTCTAGCTTGTCACATAACCTTCGATATCTCTGGTTCAATCTTTCCATTAGACTCAGAACCAGGAGCCCCATGTTTAATTCGAGACTCTCTGGATTTTTCCTACGAAACATCATCAGAAAGTGGTTTCAGTCACATATTCCTTCTGTGCGAGCAGTACTCTGTCTTGGAACTAACAATGTCATCAAAAAGTGTTACTACTTTCGCAGTCCTGTAAGACTTTTGAAGAGATTGCAACCTGCACATGTAACAGTGCGGACGGGATCACATATGTACCATAGTTCGACTGTCTGTCAGTCGACAGTCCTTAATTAAAATGATTTTAAGGGAAATGAAGATCTCAGGTGCACTTGGGCATTGAACTCAATTCAATGACGACAAGTGAAAATTTGTGTCCTATAGGGACTTGCAGCTGGATTTTCCGTTTCAAGCGAGCGGTAGTCTTAACCGACTATTTTTTTTTAGCTGCGTACAAGCGAAAAAGAAGAAGAGCAGCTTAAACAAAGGAAAAACATTTTCGGAAACCACAGTATAATAAACCAGTAGTAGATCCCTGGGCCAAGACTGGCGCGTGGATGAGCATGCCTTCTAGGCGAATACATTCCATGTCAGGGTCAGACCATCTTCTTCTGCCGGGTACACTCAACTACCGGGGGATTCATAAAACCACTACTCAAGTAATTGGCAAAAAGCTGACGGTATCGGGAAAGGTTCGTCAAAGACTCTTGCCTTTGCTGTAAGAGTGCGGGTGTAAGTGGAGCACACGGCTTATACCGTCTCGGAAAATGTAGTAAACTGATAGTCCCTTGATCCACATCAGCGCGTGGGCCTTCATGACCGTAAAATACGTGTTTTCCGGGAGTTACTTTCGTGGCTCGATCGCGTGTGGCGCTATTGGAAGGCAGGCACACGTCTCCTGAGGGTCAACAAGTTCTTTCGCAAGCATCACGCTACATTGCGAGTGGAGGGATGAGTCAAGCATACCAATATTGTGGAATCGAATCAAATGGTTCATATGGCTCTGAGCACTATGGGACTTAACATCTGAGGTCATCAGTCCCCTAGAACGTAGAACTACTTAAACCTAACTAACCTAAGGACATCGCACACATCCATGCCCGAGGCAGGAAAATGTGTTCAAATGTGTGTGAAATCTTATGGGACTTAACTGCAAAGGTCATCAGTCCCTAAGCTTACACACTACTTAACCTAAATTATCCTAAGGTCAAACACACATTCCCGAGGGAGGACTCGAACCTCCTCTGGGACCAGCCGCACAGTCCATGTCTGCATCACCTAAGACCGCTCGGCTAATCCCGCGAGGCTGCAATCGAATCCGTGTGTCGGTTTTCGCATTTATGACATGGTACAAGAAGGTGCGCAACAACGTTCAAAGAAAGCCACGGTGGATGGCAGGCCACACCACGGTAAACAGAACCCTGGGACGGCGACTCTGTCACATTCGAGAATGCTTCTTTACCATTAGGTGATATGCGTCACGCGACGTAGGTACTCTGGTGGTGGCGAAGTCAGTATACACATACTTATATTCATGTGAAAACATCTTGATGTGTGACAGAGTGGGCGCGATGTGTGTAACGGCAATGTGCGGGAGGCGGGAAGCAGAGCTCAGTGTTTCATCAGGACATCAGGGTCATGTTTTCACCGATGAGTCCGCAGCTTAACCATTGTGCTGAAATGCAGTGCCTCTGCACTCACGCGGACGCTGACAAACCGCAACCCATAATCGTATGTGCCTGTAAACCGTCTCTTGAGGATACGTCCAGCGCTGATGCAATAACCGAAAGTCGCTAGTAATCTTGCCATCACGGCCGCGGTCGAGAAAATATGAGGCAGGTGCGGTATTCTGGATGCCATGTGGGTCCTGATAAAGATGACTCGTTGGGCCGTATCCAAGAGGCGATGTTTCAAGGCATCTGTTTAATATCTCCTGGGATGTACTCATTTCCAGACCGGTTTGCTTATCTGACCTGTGGAGCCACATGCATGGTCAAACGGGCTAATGCTGGCAATGTAACCCAGTCAGCTTCTCTACTCTACATCTACATCTACATCTACATCCATACTCCGCAAGCCACCTGACGGTGTGTGGCGGAGGGTACCTTGAGTACCTCTATCGCTTCTCCCTTCTATTCCAGTCTCGTATTGTTCGTGGAAAGAAGGATTGTCGGTATGTCTCTGTGTGGGCTCTAACCTCTCTGATTTTATCCTCATGGTCTCTTCGCGAGATATACGTAGGAGGGAGCAATATACTGCTCGACTCCTCGGTGAAGGTATGTTCTCGAAACTTCGACAAAAGCCCGTACCGAGCTACTGAGCGTCTCTCCTGCAGAGTCTTCCACTGGAGTTTACCTATCATCTCCGTAACGCTTTCGCGATTACTAAATGATCCTGTAACGAAGCGCGCTGCTCTCCGTTGGATCTTCTCTATATCTTCTATCAACCCTATCTAGTACGGATCCCACACTGCTGAGCAGTATTCAAGCAGTGGGCGAACAAGCGTACTGTAACCTACTTCCTTTGTTTTCGGATTGCATTTCCTTAGGATTCTTCCAATGAATCTCAGTCTGGCATCTGCTTTACCGACGATCGACATTATATGATCATTCCATTTTAAATCACTCCTAATGCGTACTCCCAGATAATTTATGGTATTAACTGCTTCCAGTTGCTGACCTGCTAGATTGTAGCAAAATGATAAAGGATCTATCTTTCTGTGTATTCGCAGCACATTACACTTGTCTACATTGAGATTGAATTGCCATTCCCTGCACCATGCGTCAATTCGCTGCAGATCCTCCTGCATTTCAGTAGAATTTTCCATTGTTACAACCTCTCGATACACCACAGCATCATCTGCAAAAAGCCTCAGTGAACTTCCGATGTCATCCACCAGGTCATTTATATACAGTATTTCTATTTACGGCTGAAATCATCGATGCCGTAACCGCTTTATGATCGCTGATTCCCTGCTCTGCGTTAACTTTTTCAAATAGTTCGGGTCTGTTTGTCACCAGAAGGTCTAATATGTTATCGCCACGAGTCGGTTCTCTGTTTAACTGCTCAAGGTAGTTTTCAGATAAAGCACTTAAAAAGTTTCACTGGGTTCTTTGTCCCTGCCACCCGTTATGAACGTTTGAGTCTCCCAGTCTATATCCGGCAAATTAAAATCTCCACCCAGAACTATAACATGGTGGGGAAATCTACTCGAAATATTTTTCAAATTATCCTTCAGGTGCTCAGCCACAACAGCTGCTGAGCCAGGGGGCCTATAGAGACATCCAATTACCATGTCTGAGCCTGCTTTAACCGTGACATTCACCCAAATCATTTCACATTTCGGATCTCCGTCAATTTCCTTCGATACTATTGCACTTCTTATCGCTGTAAACACGCCTCCCCCTTCACTGTCCAGCCTGTCTCTGCGGTATACATTCCAATCTGCGTGCGTTCTTGGATTACACTGAGGTGACAAAAGTCATGGGACACTTCCTAATATCGTGTCGGACCTCCATGTGCGTAGTGCAGCAACCTGATCTGGCATGGACTCAATAAGTCTTTGGAAGTTCCCTGGAGCAATATTGAGCCAAGCTGCCTTTATAGCTCTCTTCAATTGCGAAAATGTTGCCGATGCAGGATTTTGTGCACGAACTGACCGGTCGATTATGTTCTGTAACTTTTCGACGAGATTAACGTCGGGCGATTTGGGTGGCCAAATTAATCGCTCGAATTATCCTGAATGTTCTTTAAATCAGTCATGAACCATTGTGGCACAGTGACGTAGCGCACTCTCATCTAGCACCGTTATTTGGGAACATGAAGTCCACGAATGGCTGCAAATGATCTCCAAGTAGTCGAATAAGGCCAGTGGCCATTTCCAGTCCATGATCCATAAGCCTTTGATTGTTTGAGAACATGTTTGAAAACTGTGGAGATACAGCGGCAAGATGAAATCTTCCAGGACCTGGTGTGAGCATTTTCAGGCCAACAGGCATTCATCCGATGTTGCAGCCAGTTTGTCCCCAGTTTCTCTCCTTTCTGGTAGGGTACTGCGTTACCACGAATGGGAAAAAGAATAGGAGCCATGCACTCCTGGATGTTAAGAATCTTAACCTTCGCAATGAATACGGATATCAGTAAGTATTCACTCGTATTTAATATTTCTGATCTGATACATACCATCAGCAATTTGTACGTTTGGCTGTTAATCTCCGCAGTCAAGGCAGTTATGTCCAGAAAGAAATCACCGATATGGCAACGGTAGTTGCAGGAAGACAGTGCGGACCAAATGTTACTGACGTACAAGGCGAACAACGGAATGTGGGCAACTGATGCCTACGGCTCACCTGAGGGAACTGTCCTGCAGAACTACCGTTTTATTTCACAAAAAACAAACTACATTTTCTTTCTCCAGTATCTGACCGAACATTTAAACACACTACTTAGGAAATAAATATAGGCCCATTTGTGAAAATATCAACACTGAGAATATTATACCATTCGTAGAAGTCTTTTGTGCTGTAGCCAGCCGAAGTGGCCGTGCGGTTCTAGGCACTGCAGTCTGGAACCGAACGACCGCTACGGTCGCTGGTTCGAATCCTGCCTCGGCCATGGATGTGTGTGATGTCCTTAGGTTAGTTAGGTTTAATTAGTTTTAAGTTCTGGTTCAAATGGCTCTGAGCACTATGCGACTTAACTTCTGAGGTCATCAGTCGCCTAGAACTTAGAACTAATTAAACCTAACTAACCTAAGGACATCACACACATCCATGCCCGAGGCAGGATTCGAACCTGCGACCGTAGCAGTCGCGCGGTTCCGGACTGAGCGCCTAGAACCGCTAGACCACCGCGGCCGGCCAATCTTCTAGTGCAATCAAAATTTCATTAACCTTCATATTTATTTTGTTAATTCCTCTATTTATAGTAAAAATTCTGTTTTCAATTGTCATCAGAATGTGATGTCGGCAAGTAAATATAAACATTGTTGTTTGGTTTTGGCTTCATATCAGCCCTCCGGAGAATAATTTGGTCCTTGTTTTGCTCTCAGTAACTAACTTTGCTATAAACACTTTCATCTATAACGATGCCAACTACTGTTACACCACGCACAGATGGTAGTGTTTGTAACTTATAGATATTAAAGTAAAAGTTTCTCTACTCTCTCGATTCCACCTCTCTACCAAGTCTTTGAGGTCACCTATATCACTTCTCAGGTTCTCTAGTTTTCCTACAACGATGAGATATTTTGCTGTCCACACTCCGATTTGTAGGACGTTACTTTTATTCCATGTCCCACAGCTAATCGCACATTCTTAATTTCACGTTGGTCGTGTAAATAAAAGATTAGTGTTTCCTTAAAACAAAATGAGGACAATATTTACCAAAAAAATCTATTCGTAGTATGACAGACTTTTACGCTGAGTAATGCGGGGTTTCCGAACATTGCTCAAAATCCCTTCCGATTTGCAACAGCCTATTCGCCTCTACAGTCGAGGAAGTGGAAGTGCTTTGTGTGTGATCTACGAAGCGGAATAACGTTGACGACGATGGGTGCGGCCCCCGCCGGCGATAGAATCGACTTCATTCCCCTCCTCATCCCTCCGTAACTGTAATTTAATAACGACTTCGGAGGACAGAAAACTCCCCTCCCCTTCCACTAAAAAGTCCCCCTATTTCCGCGTATACACAGACTGTCGACGATTTGTCGGGTTGTCATTCCGCAGGGAAGGCAAATAAAAATGAGAAAACCCGAAATGTTCCATTATTTAGAATTATGGAGGTGGTCCGGCCACAGAAACGAGTATAATCCCCGTCCGCCCCCGCTCTCTCTCTGTTGCTATGAATTATACATAGGCTGTGGCGATGCCCTTGCGTGCGACGTGGCGGACCCGGAGCGTAACGGCTGAGGAGGGTCTGCGTTCCTCAGCCGCTCCACAAGTCCACATCCCCAACAACAGCCCCCGCGGCTGGCTGCCATCCGTCATCAGATGATGGCTATTAAGAAGCGGAAAACTTCGGCCATCGTTTTCTACAGCTTAATTCGTGATGGCTCCAGTCCCAGTTACTCCATAAAACGACAGACAGCACCTTCTTTGGTAACGATATCCCGACGGACGTTTTCTTGCGTCTCTCAGGAGCAAAGAATGATACAATCCCATATGTGAGACTGATTGCTCCTAATTTACATCCTGTCTGCTGCTTAAAGCATACTACTTACTTGACAAATGCCGCTGGGTATGCGTGTGGTGTAAAGCTAGGGTGCTTGATACTCAGCAGCATACAAGGTCTTAGAGGCGTAAGTGCTGATATTTCTTTTGATGGCTAAGGACAGTGTATTGAGCAACGTTACATCGGTATTTGCTTAATTTGCAGACTAATAATTATAGCTAATACGAGTAGTATGCTTTTATGGTGATTATACATACATCAAAGTATGCATAGTACAAAAAATGCATTAACGTTTATTTTCCCGAGGGCAGCAGTTCAGGTACTGAAACGGATAGTCTATACTGACAGGTATAGTCCACTTCGCGGCAGAGTTTCGACCACACAGAAACATAGGGTAGTAACTTAAGTGATGTGTTTATGGACAGACTGTCAGAAGCAGAGAAAAATCAAGACGCTAAAATGCGTGCATGTTAAGGCACCCGTTACCAAAATATCTATACCTGTTCCCCTAAAACCCTGTATATAAATCTCAAAGGATGAATAGATGAATATATTAGAGGAATCCTTTCGGATGCTGAACATCTGGCAGCCTGTGTTAGGGATTTCAATTCACACTACACACGATGGGCTACACGGAGTGTAGACAGGATGGAGAGAGACTGACCACTTGGGCGACAGACTGTCATGATCTCCTTTATGACCCAAAAGAGAAGGCAACTTCCGATTTCAAAGTATGGAACACTAGGTCGATACACAATTTATGCTTGACTACACGTGGAAGAAATGGTAGTAACTTCCAGACGCCAAGGAGGGTACTAGAGGGCTTTTCTAAAAGTTATTACTTGCCAGTGATAATCTAAGTTAGCCTGACTCTGTAAATTATAGACATCAGAAAACAAAAGAGATTACCGGGCTACTAATGATAGCAGCAATAGAAGAATACTTCCCTCGAGGACGGAGGAAAGCGTGCATCCCATGGTGGTCAGAAGAATGAGGGAATATATGTGCTTACTTTTAAAGAACTGGTGTCAGTTAAATTGCTGAGCGAATAATCAAGCTCTCCAATCAAGAATGACGAAGAATGTGGCAGGAGACAGTGACATCTATTAACACTTTCGAGTGGTAAGGGATAGAATTTACTAAGAAACTCTGAGAAGCAAACAGGATGAAAACTGGACTACCGATTTCTCGCCAAACCATATTGCTTCCACACTTAGGAAAACTTCATAAATAAAAATAAGCAGTTCAGAAATGAGGGAAATGAGTAGGAAGATCAAGAGTTGTTTAGGAAATTGCTGGAAAACAGAAACTGAACTTCGAATTGATGTTGATGAAATAGATGCTGCTTTGAAACAAGTAAAAAACGATAAGGCCTCATATGTGGTTTGTGTACTAACGGAATTTTTAAAAGAATTTGGAAACAAGGAGCAAAATATGGTTGGCTACCAGAATGAGATTTTCACTCTGCAGCGGAGTGTGCACTGATATGAAACTCCCTGGCAGATTAAAACTGCGTACCGGACCGAGACTCGAACTCGGGACCTTTGCCTTGGGCGCGCAAGTGCTCTACCAACTTTTTTTTTTTTTTTACAAGCTGTCATGTAGATTAAGTCAATCGAACAGTCACCCCTCAAAATAAAAAAAAGAACTTACATTTACATAACATCAAATATTATAGTATATACTTATATTAAACTAACAATAAAGTATCAGAACCTAATAAAAACGCGAATGTTAGGAAAAAAATTGGACGTGTCAAGACGCGAACCACCGCCTCCACATACAGTTTCAATTAGGACAGTGACGCTGCTCATTTTTTTTTTGTAAAGAAAATGACTGTGTTAGAAATTAAAAAAACTGACTAGTGGGAGTCGATCCAGCGACCCGGTGATTACGGGACTTGAACGCTAACCACTTTTTTTTTTTTTTTTTTTTTTACAAACACTAAATGAAATGCATCCTCTGCCAAAAGAAAGAAAACAAAAGATTTTAAAACAAATCACAAATTGAAAGAACAGGGATGTTGTTTTTATTTATTTATTTCTGTATTTTCAAGAAGGATCACTCTGTTAAAAGGAACATATAGACCATTTCATCGTATAGTATGTGCATTACATAGTGAGTGGTGAGAGAAGCGTGAGGTTCATCATCAGCTGTCAAATGTGCACACCGACTGCACCCGGCACATTCCAACTGCGTGGGGGGTCAAGGAAGACTGCCTGAAGATAATTGGCAAAGGTTTTCCGATAGTGGGACCATCTATGAACCTCACTGTGGGCTTGCTGCAAGAAATACCAAAAGTCAAGTCGCGACGTGGCAGTATCCCCATAGAGGTACGCGATCGTCCAACCTTTGATCCAGATGATCGACTGTGATTTAGTCGCCGGAAAGTAGTCACTCTCCGGATGTAAGAAGGAAGCAGGTGTAATATGTTGCGGGGTCCCACGGAGGTAGCAAGCCACCATCTGTCTTCCTAGGAGCCAGACGTCCTCCACCGCGATACAAGTTAAGCGGTGATGGTCGTCATCCACTTGGTGACATTTCGGGCATAGTGGAGTGTCCACTAGTCCAATTGCATGGAGCCGTTGGTGGGTGTTGAACTTGCCACAGGCGACAGAGAACCACAGTGCCCGAACGAAGGTAGGAAAGAATTTTTGGTGCACATGTCTCCAAATCTTCGGCCAATGCAACCTGGGGTGTTTCAGTTCAATTACATTACAACTTATCCGTCGTAGCAGCCAAACATAAAAATCCTTCGCGCATGGCGGTCTCGTGCGCGGAAGCTCGTCTCTGATATAACTAAGTTCCACGATAAATGTTGAGACATGCGCAAAATGTGGCGTAATGTTGCCCACCGCCACCGGAAGTGTGAGGGACGCTGGAACCAGGAGATCCAGTAGGCGGGATGTAAGGGAATCACGCCCGCTACGCCATTGCTTATACATCGTGGCTAGAAGGAGCGCCGTCGCACGGCAGTGAACATTCGTAAGTCCGAGTCCCCCCTTGTCCGTAGGGAGAGTGAGCATTTCGTATCGCACCTTGAGGGGCGATCCAATCATCACGAAATAGCCTAGTGCTGATTGAAGTCGACGTCCGAGCGTGAGTGGTAGGGGCAGGATCTGCGAAATATGCACCATTCGAGAAACCACATAAGTGTTCAGGTACTCGACTCGCTGCAAAGGATCAAGGCGCCGTAGGAGATGTTGTCGGACCATGGTACGTGTTGTCTGTAACATACGTCGGTAGTTAACTGCTGCAGTATGTTTTACAGATGAGGTAAAGTCTATGCCGAGATAGCGGAATCGTTGCACATAAGGAAACGGACTGATTTCTTCCGGCGTAAGGCCCCTTCCCACCGGCATTGCCGCCGATTTGTTCATGTTCACTGCACTACCCGCCGTCGCATTGTGGTCCAACAACAGTTCAAGGACCGTCTTCACCTCTTCCTCAGAACGAACGAGCAGCAGGAGGTCGTCCGCATAGGCACGACATTTGAAGGTGTAGCCCCGTAGTTCCACCCCAGAAAGAGAATTGGTGAGCCTCCCAATTAATGGTTCCAACGCTATCGCGAACAGCAGCATCGAAAGAGGGCAGCCCTGGCGAATGGATCGTCCAATTTGAATGGGCCCTGCTATACGCCCATTAACCTGTACCAAGGATTGTGCGCCCCCGTAAATCCTTCTAATGAGACCAGTAAAACGGTCTGGAAAACCCATTTGTTCCAGTACAGCATACAGATAGTTGTGGCGCACCTTATCAAAAGCACTGTCAAAATCAACCGCCACCATCGCCGCTTTAAGCCGGCACTCCTCCGCCAGCGCTATCACATCACGGCATTCGCCAGTAGCTGTTTGCACATTCACCGATCCACCCGGTGTCGTCTGTTCCGGAGAGAGAACGCTACGAATTAACATACGACATCGGGACGCTAGCAACCGTGCAAAGATCTTATAGTCGGCATTAAGCAGGGTGATGGGGCGATAATGTGTGACCGTAATTCCTGGCTTCGGTTTATGTACTGGCACCAGGAGGCCTTCCATAAAAGCCGGTGGAATAGGCACATCGGAATTTAACATCTCGTTGTACATTTCCGTCCATCGCGGTGCCATTTCGTTGCGAAATTCGCGATAGAATTCAGCAGGAAGCCCATCAATGCCTGGGGACCGATTCAACGCACCTTGTGCGATCGCATCATGTACTTCCTCACAGCTAATGGCGTCCAGTAAGGTTCCCGCGGCTTCCACCGTCAGTGTACGGGAGACGGACGTGGCTATACGATCGAGGTCATCGAAAGAGGCTGCTTCTTCCCGATAGATGTGTTGGTAATGGTCGACGAATGCAGAGACAATGTCCGCCTGACGCGTCACTCTTCGGTCTTCGCGGGTGATTAACTCCCGTACCAAAACGCGTCGTCGGTGCTTTCGTTCATTCACGACGTGGTACATGGAAGGAATCTCGTGCCTTACCGTAACGTGACATCTGGCGCGCACCATGGTTCCCTGAAGATGTTTCCGAGCTAAAGCCACTAGTTTAGCTTTTATCCTTTTGCGTTCGATCCAGATGTCCTGTCCCGGCGGGCCATCATCCAGGTCGCGCAGTGCTGCAAAATAAAAGTCGGTGGTACGGCGGCGCCATTCTGCCATTTCCCTGCTATATGAGATGAACGTACGGCGAAGTGCCGGTTTAGCACAAGTCAGCCACCAATCAAGCTTCGTCGCATACCTTCCAACCCTTCGCTCGCACATCGTCCATGTCTCAAGGATCCGTTGACGGCATTCAGGATCATGTAGATGTTGAATGTTTAGTTTCCACGGGGCCTTACTGTTCCACACCTCTCTACGGGGAAGAAGCACCGTACAGATGTAAGCGCTGTGATCGGAAAATGCCAATGGCCAGCGTTCCGCGTCCTGGACATCATTTGCATGAGCCCGTGAGATATAAATGCGATCTAATCTGCTCGCCGAATGACTTGTCACATAGGTGTATCCCGGTGCAGCTCCATGTCGTAATTCCCACGTGTCACTAAGTACAAGGTCGTTGACAACGATTCGCAACTCCTGGCTGATGTTTGCTTGCGGCCATTGGTCTTTCTGGCTGAGAACACAGTTGAAATCTCCACCAATTATTACACATTCAGAACGTCCATGGAATAGTGGAGCAATGTCTTCTGCATAAAATCGCGCCCTTTCCCGCCGCCGATTGTTTCCCGACGGTGCATAAAGATTGATGATACGTGTCCCAAACGTCGTGCAAGCCATTGCCCTGGCCGACGGAAGATAAAACACGTTTTCCACTGGGAAGCCATCTCGCACGTAAACTGCCACCCCACTCCCATTGTGATCTCCATGTGACGAATAGGATTGGTAGCCTGCGATGTATGGGAGTGCAGCTATGTGGACTTCCTGCAGCAAAGCAATATCCACATCAGATGCCCAAACCGTTTCCTTCAATAGGTGTAGTTTGGCCGGTGAACGCACATCATTGATATTTAATGTCGCAATACGGTTCGCATGGCGTTGAATCCCACTCTGTCGAGGCGCAAAAACATCTCCCTGCACCGGCGCCGGGGGTTGAGTTAGAAGACGTTCTCTCGCCCCTCTCCCTTCACCTTCAGCAATTATTAGTCCGTCTTCGTGAGTGCCGGCTGCCTCTGTATGACGTCCGGCGCCTCCTCAATATCCTCATACCACATCTTTTCAGGCTGTGATATATTCGTGTCCATAGCCACAGCATCTGCGTCTGGAGAGCCAACTGGCTGTGATTTCTCTTCAGCATCACCACGTACCGGTACCGTCAATGTGACAGACCGCTGCGGGTCGGATCGAACAGTTCCCAGTGCCTCATCCTGTTTCGTAGAGGCTGTTGTGTCGTCTTGGTCCACAGGCACATCGTCGTCGGGGCAAGGGGAGTCATCCCGAGGAGATGTCGTGCGACGCCGCCGTTTCCTCCTTTTCGGGGAACGCTGTTTGCGTGATCTTCCGTCCGTGTCCTCAGATTGCAGGGAATCACGGCTGCCCGAAAGAAAAGCATCCGTAGGAACTGGAAGTGTTTCGAGTCCCATCGTTGAACTTGCCGGGAGTTCGGTCGAAACTAATGACGTCATCTCAGAGTGCGTTTCAGACGGAACAGCATCCGTAGTGGCTGGAACTGCTTCTTGTACTATCGGTGTGCTTGGTGGGAGTTCGGTCTCATCTGATGTTGTCGCCGTAGATTGTATGCTCGACGGAGCAGCATGCTCTGTCATCCCGACGTCTGCGACAAGGTTTCGGAGAGTGCCATCTTGATCTTCCACCGGGGCTGTGTCCTTTCGGTCATCAGCGGACGCAGTGAGGGCTTTGGCATAGGTGATCGGTAGTACTGTCATCGCCGGCGACGGCTCCCGCACATCTGAAGGCATTTGCGTAATCCGCCGTTGCATACAGTTCGACCTGAGGTGTCCCTCCTGGCCACATCCAGAACATGTACGTGGTTGACCATCGTAAATCACCACCGCCCGACAACCACCAATTGTCAGATAGGACGGTACATGCTTCTGAAGATCAATAGTGATCTGCCGCACTCCGTTAAGAACGGGGTATGTGGCGAATTGTGTCCAGCGTTCTGCTGTGTGACCATGTACTGTGCCATATGGCTTAAAAGCCTCGATAACTTCGTCAGCCGGAAGCTCAAATGGCAGCTCAAAAACACGTATTGTCCGTATACCCAGACCAGCATGTTCTACAGTTACCGTGCCGACATTCCCGTCACTATGGCAAAATCGGAGACCTGCTTTTGTCGCCTGTAGAATTCTCTCACACACCGCGTCATTTACCATCTTAACATACACCGTGGGACTAACGATGGATAGGTGAATTCCGATAATATCGTTTGGCGGTATCTTGACGTCCTCTCGAATGAATCGTTCCACTGCTAAAGCCTTTGGTCGTTCGTAGTCTTTGCAGAAATTGAATCGTAATGTAGTTTTCCTGTACTTGTTCGCCATGATCGTTGTTACTAGCCCGCGTGCAGACTAAGTCCACAAGTAAACAAACACTCGCACACGCCGCACAGGCGGAAGTATCGGACCTCCGCTTCGCACGGCTGCTAGCGCCGAACTGCCAACTGAGCTACCGAAGCACGACTCACGGCCGGTACTCACAGCTTTACTTCAGCCAGTACCTCGTCTCCTACCTTCCAAACTTTACAGAAGCTCTCCTGCGAACCTTGCAGAACTAGCACTCCTGAAAGAAAGGATATTGCGGAGACATGGCTTAACCACAGCCTGGGGGATGCTTCCAGAATGAGATTTTCACTCTGAAGCGGAGTGTGCGCTGAACTGAAACTTCCTGGCAGATTAAAACTGCGTACCGGACCGAGACTCGAACTCGGGACCTTTGCCTTGGGCGCGCAAGTGCTCTACCACTCTCTCTCTCTCGAGCACTAGCCCGCGAAAGGCAAAGGTCCCGAGCTCGAGTCTCGGTCCGGCACACAGTTTTAATCTGCCAGGAAGTTTTATGGTTGTCTACATTATTTATGGAAATACTTGACTCCGCAAAACTATCATACATATGGAAGGAGGCAAATGTGACTGCAGTATTTAAACTAAGGAAAACAGCAGACGCTCCGACGAACTGTAGGCCTATTTCTCTTTTGGGTACAACGCACATACTATTTGAGATGGTCAGGTAAATACCCAACACGCAGTCAATGAATTTTCCTACCAGACTATTTAGCAACATCCACACAACAATCGTTGGAACTCACGTTCTTCGTGAGTATTATACCAAATGGCACATGAAACCAAATTCTTCCAAATCAGTAATTACCACTAGTGAGCCGTGGCGGCTCCAGTTTACTTTATCCCCATCTTTCCTTCTTTCATTGGCGTCTCGACAGGCAGCGCGAATTTACTTGCAGTTCTCGTAGATGATCACAGGCTCAGAGAGTCTGAGATAAACCGGCAGTGGTTTGTATGGTGAGAACAGGCTAGAGGGGCGTAGCGTAAAGGTATCACGCGTGACTTTTCGCACGCAGTGGTTCCTTCGGCCGTCAGTTCTGTTTGTGCCGAAATCGACTTGTCACTTATAAGGGTAGTGGCAATCACGTTACTTCATCAACGGTGTCCTTCTGCGGCTTTCAGTGGATTTGTATTTCCCTGTTTATCCATGTTGTGCTGACCAGGACGCTCGCAGTCTTGCCCTCATCGTTTCCCCGTATGCATGGACCATTAGTGGAAAATTTTTTGCGGTCAGTGTTGCTCGCTCTCTCATATTTGTGCCTGTGCTATTGGTGCCTTATGGATCATTGGAACATTTTAATTTATTGTCATTAAACTTGGCCACAACAGTGTTGTATCTTTACATTAATTTCATTGCTGGAAATTTTGTGTGTAAGTCAGTGACTATCCATTCGTTGGTGGTAAAGTGTATCACTGAGACCTTTACTTGCTATGGATTACCAAGGCCATAAGTCGTGCAGCTCTTAGAAATTAAGAGGTTTTCTAGTGAAACTTAACTTTCGCCTAGGTTCAAATGGTTCAAACGGCTCTGAGCACTATGGGACTTAACTTCTGAGGTCATCAGTCCCCTAGAACTTAGAACTACTTAAACCTAACTAACCTAAGGACATCACACACATCCATGCCCGAGGCAGGATTCGAACCTGCGACCGTAGCGGTCACGCGGTTCCAAACTGAAGCGCTTAGAACCGCACGGCCACACCGGCCGGCATGATTTCGCCTAGGGAGTATGGCAGTTTGCTGTTGGAGCAATTTTATTAACTCGGTCATGACGCCGGCACAGTAGCTCAGCGTGTTCGGTCAGAGGGCTGGCTGGTCTCTATAATAAGAAAACTGAGTTAAGGGATAAATAACGAGCTTCAACGGATGTCATGTGACGTCCGCTACGATCAAATACAACGACCAATACTGAACAAAACGAAAAAAAAAGAAAAAGAAACAAGCGGTAGCGTCTCTGATTCATAACCAAAACGTCTTAGGTCCCAGGTTCGAATCCCGCTGCTGCTTATATTTTGATTAATTATCAGCATTGGTGGCCGAAGACTTCCGGTACAAAAATTCACTCCTCATTCTGCCAACAGCCTTGTCCAAGAGGGTGGAGAATAGGACAGAGGTTAAGGGACTCTCTTGTCCTAGGGGTGGGAAACTGCCCCTAAAGGCGGAAGAATCAACAATGATCAACGTCATGAGGATGCACAAGGCAATTGAAACCACTGCATTGCTGCATTGAAGACATGTAAGGTGTATCCACAGGACATGTGGCCTGTAATTGAAGAAGTGTCATGATGATCTCTCCATTGGCAAAAGATTCCGGAATAGTATCCCATTCGTATCTCCGGGAGGGGACTGTCAAGGGGTAGGTTGCTATGAGAAAAAGATTGAATAATCAACGGAAGGATAACGTTCTACGAGTCGGGGCGTGGAATGTCAGAAGCTTAGACATGGTAGGGAAACTAGAAAATCTGAAAAGGGAAATGCAGAGGCCCAATATAGATATAGTAGGGGTCAGTGAAATGAAATGGAAAGAAGACAAGGTTTTCATGTCAGATGAGTATAGGGTAATATCAAGAGCAGCAGGAAATGGTATAACGGGATTAGGATTGTAATTTTTCCTCCTATCTATGTAGTTCTCAATTCGTTCGAGCAATCAGTCATTCATAATATGAAAAACAGTCATAGCTCATTCACTCAAAATGATTCAGAAATTTTACTTGTTAGAATGAAATCAGGCGATGATTCTTCTTCTCTGGAGGCTCGTGCTTTGCGGCAGTCTGCCAATCTGTACAAATAAAATGCCTCGTAATTTTGGGAGCGTTTTATAATCAGTCGGGAAACCTCAGATCAAGCGGATATTTGGCTTTGATGAAGTTTAACCTTCCGAAGAAGTAATGGAGCTCTTGGATTATTAAATACAGGTTCGTATCCAGTCTTTCGGAAATTCCCTTCTGATTAACAACTACGCAATATATCGATGAATATCATTAATTCTCAAATGTCAAATACACACATTTTGTATGAAGGAGCAATATATATATATATATATATATATATATATATATATATATATATATATATATATATATATTTTTTTTTTTTTCCCCTTTTAATCGTACAATTTCGTATCAGTTATCTTCTGTCATAAATCTCAATAGTCAGATTACAGTTCTTCAAACAAAGCTCAGGCTAATCGGCACGAAGACAATCTCGGAAGTTTCTTTCTTCTAACAACGACCAGAGAGAGTACTCCAAAGAATAATTATGCGCTCATGGCATAGCTATTGTATGAAACTACTTTGCGCATGGATTCTGCGAGTATGGAGATAGAAAATTAGTAAACGTCATTCAAGGGTAGAATTGAATCAGAATAATTCATCGAATATAAAGAGATATTACAATTGCCCCTCGCAGCGAGCAAATTTAATGATAATACACTTTGCGAGCTAACAGAAAAAATTCGTTGGGTTGTTTATTCAAAAGAGGAATATTTTTAATTAGTAGAATTTTACTATAGAGAATATGGGTATCATGTTAAGACAGTAAGTTACAAGAATACCTAAGCTGTAGCTTTTACATGTACTGGGGTATACCCGCATCCCGAGTACATAACCAGGGAATATGTAGATTGGTGTAATTACGAAAAAGGTCTACCCATTTGCGAACTGGCCTTCACAGGGAAACTCTGGAAAACCCGGAAGAATAGACCCCAGCTCAGGTATTAAAGAAGATAGGAAAGCCTAAATCCAGTAATTTTGAAATATATAGAAGCTCCATAGATTAGATCCAAGGGAAAGTGCCTCATAGCCAAAACAAATTTTACAATATTGCTCAAAAAAAATTTTCAAAATTCTTCTTTCGACGATGTAGCCGGTGATCTCGTTGTGAAGTCGATGGAACAGGAACACTGGGTACAGACAGCGGGTAGGCGACGTACAGCGTTTGGTGGAGGCGGCACGGAGGACAGGCGATGGCTTATGGTACAGGACAGAAGCTGGTAATGTGCCGTAGAAACAACAAGATGATCTCAGGAACAGATGGTTAGGGATGTGAACATGGAACGGGTTTAAAGTGGAATAAGAAAAGGTTCTGACTGAATAAATCCCTGGAAGAGAGTGGATTAAGGCAACGAAGTCCATATTTCATCGTTGAACTCAAAATCGGAGTGGATTCTTATATTCTTCCATCTGTACTAGACTGGAACATCCATCAGTCCCGACAATCGCGATTTTTTTTTAGTCCTCAATACCAAAGTTGTTTTGCATTACTACTGCTGATTGTCCAAAACGTTGCCAAATAGACTGTGGGCATTTAAATTTTGTTGTAGTTCATATCTAATGTATTCCTCTCAAAAAAAAAAATTCCTTCGTTTTGTTATAGTGCAGGTGGAAGTAGAGCATTGAATCTGTCCGAGGTTTGCTTTCAATTACGAAATTATGGACAAAATTTAAGTTTACACCTGATGAAAAATTTTAAACATAGACATATGACACTGACTCCACAAAAGGAATAATTTCTAGAAAAAATTCTCTGAAAAATTTTCATTATTCTTATAATTAATTGATTTATAGATCCACCTGCAAATAAATATCATCAACGATGACGTATGTTCATTTAACAAATCATCCACTCGCAGAAACTTCTTCATTCTCTCATGAACATTTACGGAAATATATTTCAACAATTATGTCCATCATATGAAACACAAACTGCTATTCTTAAAATGTTAATTAAAATTCTTAAATGAATTCTCCCGGTAGAGAAGGCAAAATGAAATTATAATAATTTTCTCTCGCGCAACCAGAGAGTTTCTTCAATTGTTTGCAGCAGTGACATTATCGACTGTTGCTCCATTTCACAGTCATTTGTTTTCTCCCGCGAACAGCGCACATCATACACACAGCGTATTTACCTACATATCCCGCACTGTTCAAGTTTCACACGCAATTCTCACATAAATGCCGTGTCTTGAGGAAATGTATATGCACTTTCATTGTATATCACTATGGCTTCTACTCATAGTCCACACTTACAAACCCTAGTAATTAACAAATTCTTTTACCTATCTTAAAATTTTGTGCTAAACTATCACAGCAGTAATCTCACTGTCTCTTAACCTATCACAGGAGTAATCTCACTGTCTCTTAACCTATCACAGAAGTAATCTCACTGTCTCTTACCCTCTAAACAACATAAACATCTTGATATTTATATATGCATTCGACTCATAGTCAAATTCCACTCTAAATTCTTCTCCATATTTGGTATCACAGATCTACGATCCTTCAAAAAATTTCTTAATATCATTATGCGGGAATAATCCCTTTATTTTTTTCGATTCGGGATATGCCAACAAGTATGATCCAGGATTTGGTATATTTACAATAACATATGGTCCGATATAAATAAGATTCCATTTCTTTATGTTCTTCATTAGTTTCGAGGAATCGATGTGTCGCCTCAATAAAACCTTTTCTCCAAAATGAAACGTCTAAATCCCGTGAATCCGTTTATCATATGTCAATTTCCGTTGTATTGCCTTTTTAGTTAAATTGACAAGTGCGAGTCGAATCTTTTCCTCCCATTTTAAATTCTGGTCTTCATACTTTGGAAGATGGTTTATCCAGAAGTTCTTTTCAATCTGACTAGTTGATGGCTCAATCAGGTTCCATTCTAACATTCTATTTATCTCCCTTTGAACAGATTGTTTTAAACGCCAGGGGATCGGATAGTGCGTGTAACAGTAAGTCTGAAGTGGCTTCACTTGTAGGTGATAAATATACCCTTTAATAATTCCTGGTTTCTCATCAAACATCTCTTCATATGCCTCTAACAAATAATGAAGCTGCTGCCTTTGTTCTCCGGTAAGCTGATTTGATTCACTAGCCTCCAACGACCGTTTGTAGTGTCAATTAATTGAATTATGGCTCCGCGACAATATTTCTCATGCACCGTTTCCTTTCTATTTAAATCCAGTGCTATCTCTTCTCCATTTAATCTAAATTTAACTATTCCTCCCAAAAAATCAATCTGACAGTCGTATTCCTGCATACTCCCAATACCAAGAATACAGTCCACTAATAACTTCTCCACTACAAGGAACGTGCATTTTATCGCTACATTTCCCATTTCATCTCTAGTTGTGTTTGTATTTTGACATTGGGAGAGCGTGCTCCAACATCTCCGATGATTTTGCAGTTCTGTACCGGCAAAATTGGTACCTTCTTCTTCCTAATAATTCTCCTAAAAAGAGCGCCTGAGATGACATTGGTGGAAGCGGCGGTGTCTAATATCACATTCGTTGGAACTTCCTCTATTTCAACAAATACTTCCGATACCGGAACACTCGATCTGTCATTATGACACGTTATTAAATCGTTTGTTAACTCTTTAGTCAACAGCTCACCATCATTATATCTTAACAATTGTAATTTTACTGTTTCGCCCCTAACAGATCCCCTGACCGCTCCTCCGGGACACGATGCGTTCATGTTTAATTTGACTGATTGTTGCTCCGATTGGTATTTGTCTCTTCAGCTACTTCAGTGATTATCGGTTGTTGTGGTGAATTCGGTCTAGATTGTCTTGCTTGATTCGTGTAATTATTGTTATTGTTCTGCTGGTGTTGGTAGAACTGTCTTGTGTTGTCATACATTGGATTATATCGATTAAAATTCTTATTGTTCCTAAAATAGCCCCTCGCTGCACCATTACTTAAGTTTCCATTATGGTAATAATTATTGTTTGCATTTTGTCCATTTCTAAGTCTCCTCGGAGAGTGTAGTTGGTTACGATTATTGTTACTGCTACCATTACTGCCATTCCCATTCGAGTTGCAGCTCGGATTCGCTTCTATTACTCTTCTTTGATACGGCATTTCTCTTGCCCTTTTATTGTCCTCCTCAATTATATCAATATGATCAAGCGTACTCATAAATGAGTCTATATCCTTATCATTTATATATAACAGCTGATTCCTTATACTGGTGGGTAGTATGGACTTGAGTATCCTAAGTATATCCGGCAAAGGAATCGATACATCCCAATACAAAGATTTATTAATGTATTTCTCAAAATATCTCTTTAGAGATCCTCTACAAAATGAGAAAGGCTCAGGATATAATACTTCCTGCCTAAGTCTTTCTTGTATTCCAGCAGACCAATATTTTGCTAGAAAAGCCTGCTCAAATTCTTTGTAACATTTACAAGAATATGTTTGTTCGGATACCCACAATGCTCCTGATCCTTGTATGTATCCAGATACAAAATTAATCTATTGCCATTCTGTCCAAGATCGTGGAAATAGACCTCTGAAACTTCGAATGAAGACTACAGGATGAACATTCGTTTTGTCAGTGTTAAAGATTTGAAATTGTCTCTGTTTAATCATCTTCTCCTCAACGGTACTACGATTCCAAAAATCATCCTGTTCGTACGTTTCCCTGTGGCTATCCGTTATATCGAATCTAACTTGTGACGTTCCAGTTCTGTTTACATCGGATCTTGACGTGGACGGAATGTCACGCACAGATTGAGAATTTTGTTTCCTACTTCTTGCTGTTTCTAAATCCTCCTGCGAGAGATTTAGTTATCTATCTATATTTTCTTTCCAACGCGAGAATTCTTCGTCAAGTTGTTCACGAACTTCCTTTAACCCTTTGTTGAAAAAATTCTCCTCGGAACTCTCCGAAATTGACTGTAAAGCTACTTTCACAGTTTCTTCTATCGTTTCCGAAGGAAAATTTTTCCGCTCTAATGTCATTTCTGAAAACTTTCCCGCAAGTACATTCATTCTATGTTCCACTGTCGTCTGTTTTTCCTTCACTTCGTCAAACTGCTTCTTTAGATTATCTTGGGATTCTATAATTTCTGGTATCATAGCTACGGAACACTGTATGTCCTCTTGAGCTTGTATTACTTGAGGAAACAATTCTACTTGTTTTTGTATCGTCTCAATTTTGACGGATACATATTCGGTTAGTTCCGCTTTTAATTTACTATTGTTTTCATGGCATTGTTGGCGGACCTGCTCAATATGAGCAATAAGATTCTGTTCGGTCCTTTCTGCCTGTTCTTTTATTTCCTGTGTCTGGGTATTTAATCTCTGATCTAATTCGGTAAAGGTTGCTCTTAACTGATTTTGTAATTCTGTTTGATTTTCGGCTAATTGATTTTGGAGTTCATTTTGTATAACGGATAAGTCTCGTTTTACCTCCGCCTGGCCTTCGGCTAATAGAGACAACTATTGCATAATAACAACTAATGTGTCAACAACCCTCTGATCAGTTGTTGTATGAATGTTTTCTGAACCAGCGGGATTATTTATATTGCTCTCAGAATTTCTATCCGTGGCCTCTGCTTCTGCGCAAACAGCTGAAGGTTGTTGCACGTCTCGTTGCTGATTCAATGACATTTTAAATGCTGCTCTAGTCAATACCATTAAATAACTGTCAATATCAGGTTCTAATCACTAAATACAGTTTCAAATTTACTGTCGTAGACACACTTAACTTTAAAATTACTTCACAGCTGGTATAAAGTTCAATGTCCAGATACGAAAATCACACAATATACAGTTCTACAATCTAACTACTATCTGGAAAAACGTTCTTTCTAAATTGATTTCAAACTATTTTAACTACAGGATGAAAAAAATTTGATTTCTCTGGCCTTGTTCTGTAGCCTCGGTGTTGTCCAATAGTTGAAATCGTTTCTTGGTATCAGCAATCTTTTACTATGGGCACCGAATCTATCTTCAGATTAGTTACCTCTTGTTCTCGTTGGTTTTCATGAAACAAAAAAATACATATATTATATAACAATCCAAGAGAGTCCTGTCACACTGGCGCCACTGTAAATTTTCCTCCTATCTATGTAGTTCTCAATTCGTTCGAGCAATCAGTCATTCATAATATGAAAAACAGTCACAGCTCATTCACTCAAAATGATTCAGAAATTTTACTTATTAGAATGAAATCAGGCGATGATTCTTCTTCTCTGGAGACTCGTGCTTTGCGGCAGTCTGCCAATCTGTACAAATAAAATGCCTCGTAATTTTGGGAGCGTTGTATAATCAGTCGTGAAACCTCAGATCAAGCGGATATTTGGCTTTGATGAAGTTTAACCTTCCGAAGAAGTAATGGAGCTCTTGGATTATTAAATACATGTTCGTATCCAGTCTTTCGGAAGTTCCTTTCTGATTAACAACTACGCAATATATCGATGAATATCATTAATTCTCAAATGTCAAATACACACCTTTTGTATGAAGGAGCAATATATATATATATATATATATATATATATATATATATATATATATATATATATATATATATCCATTTTAATCGTACAATTTCGTATCAGTTATCTTCTGTCATAAATCTCAATAATCAGATTACAGTTCTTCAAGCAAAGCTCAGGTTAATCGGCACGAAGACAATCTCGGAAGTTTTTTTCTTCTAACAACGACCAGAGAGAGTACTCCAAAGAATTATTATGCGCTCATGGCATGGCTATTGTATGAAACTACTTTGCGCATGGATTCTGCGAGTATGGAGATAGAAAATTAGTAAACGTCATTCAAGGGTAGAATTGTATCAGTATAATTTACCGAATATAAAGAGATATTACAGGATTCGTTATAAATAGGAAGGTAGGGCAGAGAGTGTGTTACTGAGAATAGTTCAGTGATTGGGTTGTTCTTATCAGAGTCGACAGCAAACCAACACCGACAAAGTGATAGTTCAGATATATATGCCGATGTCGCAAGCTGAAGACGAAGAGAGAGAGAAAGTGTATGAGGATATTGAAAGGGTAATGCAGTATGTAAAGGGATATCAATATCTAATACTCTGGGAGACTGGAATGCAGATGCAGGAGAACGAGTAGAAGAAAAGGTTGCAGGAAAATATGGGCTTGGGACAAGGAATGAGAGAGGAGAAAGACTAATTGAGTTCTGTAACAAGTTCCATCTAGTAATAGCTATTGATCTATTCGAGAATCACAAGATGAGATGTATACTTGGAAAAGGCCGGGTGATAAGGGAAGATTTCAGTTAGATTACGTCATGGTCAGACATAGATTCTGAAATCAGATACTGGATTGTATGGCGTATGGAGGAGTAGACACAGACTCAGGTCACGATATAGTAGTGATGAAGAAGAGGCTGATGTTCAAGACATTAGTCAGGAAGAATCAATACGCAAAGAAGTGGGATACTGAAGTACTAAGGAATAAGGAGATACGGTTGAACGGCCATCACAGAAGCTGGGAAGGTAAACATAGGTGCAAAGAAGGTAACTGCGAAGAAACCATGGGTAACAGAAGAAATACTCCAATTGATCGATGAAAGGAGGAAGTACTAAAATATTCCGGGAAACTTAGGAATAGAAAAATTCAAGCCGCTGAGAAATGAGTAGGAAGTACAGGGAAGCTAAGACGAAATGGTTGCAGGAAAGACGTCAAAGAAGAAATGATTGTCGGAAGGACAGACTCAGCATACAGGAAAGTCAAAACAATCTTTGGTGACATTAAAATCAAGGGTAATAACATTAAGATTGCAACGGGAATTCCACTGTTAAATGCAGAGGAGAGAGCGGATGCGTGGAAGGAATAAACTGAAAACCCCTATGAGAGGGAAGATTTTTCTGATGTGATAGAAGAAGAAACAGGAGTCGATGTATGAGAGATAGGGGATCCAGTATTAGAATCAGAATTTAAAAGAGCTTTGGAGGATTTAAGATATAATAAGGCAGAGGGGATAGATAACATTCTATCAGAATTTCTGAAATCATTGGGGGAAGTGGCAACAAAACGACTATTCGCGTTGGTGTGTAGGATGTATGAATCTGGCGACATACTATCTGACTTTTGGAAAAGCATCATTCACACAATTCCGAAGACGGCAAGAGATGACATGTGGGAGAATTATCGCACAGTTTAACAGCTCATGTATCCAAGTTACTTACAAGAATAATATACAGAAGAATGAAAAAGAAAAGTGAGGATGCGCTAAATAACGAAGATTTGCCTTTAGAAAAGGTAAAGGCAGGAGCTAGGCAATTCTGACGTAGCGGTTAATAATGGAAGCAAGACTAAAATAAAAATCAATACACGGTCATAGGATTTGTCGTCCTGGAAAAAGTGTTTGACTATGTAAAATGATGCAAGATAATCGAAATTCTGGGAAAAGTAGGGGTAAGGTATAGGGAGACGGGTCATATAAAATATATACAACAGCCAAGAGGGAATAGTGGACGACCACGAACGAAGTGCTCGTATAATATAGGGTGTAAGACATGGATGTAGCCGTTCTGCCCTACTGTTCAATCTGTACATCGAGGAAGCAATGATGGAAATAAAAGAGAGGTTCAGGAGTCGAATTAAAATTTAAGGTGAAAGAATATCAATGATACGATTCGCTGATGACATTGCTAATCGAGTGAAGGTGAAGAAGAATTACATGATCTGCTGAATGGAATGAACCGTCTAATAGTACAGAATATGGATTGCGAGTACATCGAAGAAAGACGAAGCTAATGAGAAGTAGTGGAAACGAGAACATCGAGAAACTTGACATTAGGATTGATGGTCACGAAGTAGATGAAGTTAAGAAATTCTACTACCTAGGCAGCAAAATAACAAAGGACGGACAGAGGAAGGATGACATTAAAAGCAGACTAGTAGTCGCAAAAAGTGCATTCTTGGCCAAGAGCAATCTACTAGTATCAAACATAGGCCCTAATGTGAAGAAGAAATTTCTCAGGACGTAGGTTTGGAGTACGGCATTTTATGGTAGTGAAACATAGACTGTGGGAAAACTGGAAGAGAAGAGAATCGAAGCATTGGAGACGTGGTCCTGCAGAAGAATGTTGAATATTAGGTGGATTGATAACGTAGGGAATGAGGAGGTTCTGCACAGAATCGGAGAGGAAAGGAATATGTGGAAAAGACTGATAAGGAGAAGAGACAGGATGATAGGACATATGTTAAGACAAGAACGAATGACTTCCACGTGAAACCTCCCTTTAGAAAAATTTATGAATTACTGTGCTGATAAACCTCTTACATTATTTGATTATCAAACACCTGAGCAGAACTGAACGTACTCAGACATTTCGCTCTTTACTTATTCTGATCAACACTAAACTGACACACAATATTTTTAGGGCAACACAATATGACTTTCAATAATCCCTACAAAAGAATGGCCCTTTCTAACAATAACCTATACCTTTCATGAATCACTTACCTCACAAAAATCTTCGTTACTCGAACTACTGCAATACAGCGAGCGCCAATACTGCCAGCTACATAAAGGATTCTAACTACTGAAGAAACTAACTACTGTAGTTAGCAAATGAAAGATTTTGATAGAGAACAAACAATGTATTTACCTTAATAATGTTCATGATATCCAGTATTACAAATTTACTCTTTCTGATGGATACACGTCCGGATCGTCCGCTCTCAAAAACTCTGCCATCTCTCTCCCCACATCCACCACTGCAGGCGGCTCACCTCCAACTGCACAACGCTACGCGCTGTTCACATCCAACTGCCCAACACTACAATAGCGAATATTCCAACAATGTCAACCAGTCACAGACTGCACACAGCACAGTCAGTGATTTTCGTACAGAGCGCTACGTGGCGTTACCAACATAAAAAACTAAACAGCCTACTTACACATGTTACTGAAGGGTACTGTAGTGAGGACGTAGGTTGCAAGTGCTACTCTGAGGTGAAGAGGTTACCACAGGAGAGGAATTCGTCGCGGGCCTCATCAAACCATTTAGAAGAGTGATGCTCCCCAAAAAAATCTTTTAATTATTTAAAGGTGAATTCCATGTATTAATATGTATGTTTTGAAACTAGGTTCTAGATGTCAGTCAAGCCAGAGGACTTTTCCAAGGAAACACTTTTTGTAATGCCTAGTCACTTAGTGTTCCTATGGAGGGATAAACTTAATCATATGCTTTTACTTTTCTATTCTGTTTGATGCAAGTAGACACCTGGTCGTGTAAATTTTGGTGTAAAGTTTACCTGAACTGCTTAGGGAGATATTAATTATTATGTTTTTATACTCCCTACCAGTGATTTAAGACCTATTCCCTTTAGGCAGTTTTTTGAGAGTAAAATTTGCTGTCTTATGATGAATTTTTTAGCACTTATAATCGTGACCTCTTAAAAAGGAGGAGATTGTTGTTCATGTAATGGTATTTTTATGGCCTATATCTCACCTATGTGATGTTTATTAGCAGTGCCTCTCAGCCTTGTGAAGCGCAAGGCCGACATTTCGGCGGCTGCCGGCCGAGAGGGTTGTTCTGTTTGAGCTATGTCTGCTATTGCTGTAGTGGAACCTTTCACCTTAGCGGCTGGCCTTCTATAAGTTAAGTTTCACCTTTTCCCTCTTAAGCCTCTGATGTACTTGATTTAACTTATAAACATTCTGCCTAAAGGCCTTTATATTCTGGTTTCGAAAAAAAATATTATCCGCTCTCCTACTTGGTCCTAATCTATTTATCTGAAGAAAACTGCCGGCCGGAGTGGCCGAGCGGTTCTAGGCGCTACAGTCTGGAACCGCGCGACCGCTACGGTCGCAGGTTCGAATCCTGCCTTGGATTGTGTGTGATGTCCTTAGGTTCGTTAGGTTTAAGTAGTTCTGAGTTCTAGGGGACTAATGACCACAGCAGTTAAGTCCCATAGTGCTCAGAGCCCTTTTTTTAAAGAAAACTACCACATTAAGCTTCATTGATAAGAAACTTTTTTTTCCCAGTTTTGCAACGACCTAACTCACATTGCCAAGAAATCAGTACTGCCTCTATGTTGGCAAGGCAACGTACTTAAGCAACAGAGCACTGTCTGATCTCAGTTTTAGGGTGCCGCCATCAGTGAATTACTGCTATGATATGCCATATAAATCAAAATATTCCAATAAACGAATGATTTTATCTTATAGAATACTAGCTGGATTTCCCTTTCTTAGAATCACATTGCTCTGATATCTGACTTTTTGACATTAGGAGTGTTATGTTGTCAGTTTTTACTGTCTTTTATAATTGTAATTATATATACTGTTTCAGTAGTAGTAGCAGCAACATACAGAGGGTGAAATCAACTTGGTTTTCAAACCACGTCACTTGGAATAAAATATTCGAGATTTCGATGAATGCCTCTGTCATCTGCACAATGAATAAAATAACTTTGTGGCCAAAATGGCACGGTTCGCTATTTATGCAGGGTGTTACAAAAAGGTACGGCCAAACTTTCAGGAAACATTCCTCACACACTAATAAAGAAAAGATGCTATGTGGACATGTGTCCGGAAACGCTTAATTTCCATGTTAGAGCTCATTTTAGTTTCTTCCACCTACGCTCAGTGGAGCACGTTATCATGATTTCATACGGGATACTCTACCTGTGCTGCTAGAACATGTGCCTTTACAAGTACGACACAACATGTGGTTTATGCACGATGGAGCTCCGGCACATTTCCGTCGAAGTGTTCGTACGCTTCTCAACAACAGATTCGTTGACCGATGGATTGGTAGAGGCGGACCAATTCCATGGCCTCCACGCTCTCCTGACCTCAACTCTCTTGACTTTCATTTATGGGGGCATTTGAAAGCTCTTGTCTACGCAACTCTTCGTTCTCGTATTGTGGACGGCTGTGATACAATACGCCATTTTCCAGGGCTGGATCAGCGCATCAGGGATTCCATGCGACGGAGGGTGGATGCATGTATCCTCGCTAACGGCGGACATTTTAAACATTTCCTGTAACAAAGTGTTTGAAGTCACGCTGGTGCATTCTGTTGCTGTGTGTTTGCATTCCATGATTAATGTGATTTGAAGAGAAGTAATAAAATGAGCTCTAACGTGGAAAGTAAGCGTTTCCGGGCACATGTCCACATAACATATTTTCTTTCTTTGTGTGTGAGGAATGTTTCCGGAAAGTTTGGCCGTACCTTTTTGTAACACCCTGCATAAATAGCGAACCGTGCCATTTTGGCCACAAAGTTATTTTATTCATGGTGCAGATGACAGAGACATTCATCGAAATCTCGAATATTTTATTCCAAGTGACGTGGTTTGAAAACCAAGTTGATTTCACCCTACAAGCCGCTGCGAAACAGCCTAAGAACACAGTGCTATTTTGTTATCGGTTCTGCTATTTCAAATGACATTAATTACTCGAAAGTTTTCAAACGAACGTGAGGTGTTACACAGGTATTGAAACCTGGACTAAGTCATCTAACAATGCCGTTGTTAATATTATTTATTTTGTATTCATAAGCATTATTTAATTAAAATATAATCGATTGAAATCTGTGAGTCTAACACTGTGACCGTGAATAGCAGAGAGCATGACGGTCATAATTTGATAAAACATGATAAATAAGTAGAAAAATACGTTAATTTAGTCACCAATTCATAAGATTCAGTTGTTAGGTTCCATAATTCTCATATTTACATGTTTGTCCTCGATTAACAGGGTGCAGATTGTTCTCTGTTGGGAGACTTATGTTCTAATAGACGATAGATCCTGAGTTCGTTTTAGATGAAGATTTTCCTAGGCACCAAAGTGGGTGCTCGGTATGATGCTTCACTGCAGAGATACAGTATGTAAAAATTGGAAATACCAAAGTATACATAAGGAAGCTTATGTATTATAGTATCAGACTGCATATCACGATTTCTCCGGAAAGTTAACGTTCATGTTTCAGGAAGCATATGTGCTGCCCAGAATCAAATGTGAGGTATTCAACGATTTGATGTACGTAGAACACAGAGACAGATGACCTCTTTCTGTATTAAATGATAGAACGCGTGTTACTGGTTGACCGAATAGAGGACAGCCGAGAGAAGCGACTAGTGTGTTCTAAGAAGCACTTTTTCTGGTTGGTGATTGAAAGATCTGCAGCCCAGTCAATCTGAATACAGTAAGAGATGCTAAATATGACAAGATGAGGATCCTTTTTAATAAAATTTGGATAAGAAATCACTTGATCTTTGGGAGTCCTGATCTTTGGGAGCCCCCATCGGGTTGATTTGCACTTTGCTGTTGGTAAAAGCCGTTGGTGCTGCCAGCGACTGTTTCTGCTACCATTTCAATATCTACATGCAATTTACCATGGTGAGGTCAAGGTGCAAACCCAAAGCAACTAGCACTTCAAGCTTCACTTTGAAGATTTGCATTTAGTCAGTGAACAGCCAGCTCTAAGCTCCAACTTTAGGTGCAACGAATTCCCTTGTGTAGTGCTATCACGAAAATCACGTTGCAGTTCTGCTACAGAAATTACATTATTTGAGCAATTAGTAGACTCTTTCTTCCTGAACTCTTTGTTAGATGTTTTAATGCCTTAATATAATAATATTGCAATTGTTATTACAAATAACTTTATTGGAATAAAGAGAAGTAATTGTCCTCTTCGTTTCGTTTAGTATTCATTGGATTCCTAATTCAGTATTTTGGGGGGAATTAATTAACGTATGTCAAATACAGGACCCATTTAAATACATAACTTACTCCATCCACCAAGTCAGCTTGAATAAGCAGGTTATGACAGAATGTTAAATTTTGAAATTCGGTCAGTAATTAGGCGAAATATTGGAAATAAAACTTTTCTACCACTGTAACCCGTTAGACAGGCAGCATGCATCTAGCATTGAATTTCTGGGCCTACGGTAATCGCTTAGTAATACAGAGAATGAGCTTCAATGTGCTGGGTAGTCATAAAGTTTCAAACAGCGCATCTAATAAATAAAGTTCTGTAATTAACTTTTTGTTTTCAGGTACACGTGTAAAATGCTGGTACACACTGATAGCCCTACACCACAGCACTGTAACTAGAGTATAGCCAAAACAAAAATGTGCAGCCAGGGGAAAAGTTGACTACTACGCAGTTCTTCTTTTTCCGCAAAAGCGGGAACGTTACAGTTGTGTGAGTTGTCTAAAGATGTCATCTGGACCGATAGAGCTGCAACACTGCAGCTGCTGAAGCACTTCTCCAGGTTCTTCAACGGGTGTGTGCAACCACTGAATTCAGCAGGCGGTGAACATTGTCCAAAATGTCTAGCAAAATTAATAAATCCGATCTGTCACAGTTTTTCAGCTATTTCACTTTAGCCCCGATTGCGATTCGCCGATCTTCGCACAGCATTGCAATTGCCATTTCTTCACAGCGAGACTGTCTCCCACTTCTTTAGTTGTCTTTCGCATCTGAAGCCATCTGCACCACGTATCCATAGTGACATATTGTCACTGATGTCATTAACGTTCACTTCCTCCAACTTGACGTTGCTTGTTGCAGTGTTGTTTCCTTAAAATGCAGAGGAAGGGTTACTCCACAATACTCCACTTTATCAGTGCGCTGTGCCATAGTTTTGCGTCTACTGTGGAGCACGCACGGATCCAGGGATGGGTTTGCAGTATCCTTCTTCCCCATATCACCACCCCGAATATAATATATTGTGACTCCCACTCATAGCATACCACAATTTACCATGACCCAATAATGACAACATTAAAATATGTGAACTTTTTTAATATGAACATAATAAATAGTTTACACTAATGCCTACTACATTGTTTTGACGTAACTTAAAAGAAGGACAATTTTAACGATATAAAATAAAAGTCTGAACCAAACATTATCAGTAGTTTAGTTAGTGATATAATTGCGAATTCAGGTGTGTAGATTATTTCTAGGTGAGCTTGTAAATGAGGCGAATGCCATTTCTTTAAATCGTTTTCGTCTAATAAACTTCCTGTTATTCTTTTTCCTTGCTGAAGGACGTATCCCTTTCAGTCCTGCCTTACTCAATTTCCTGTGGTTTGCTGGCTCTAACTGTGCAATCAAGAGCACTTCTTTTTTGTTTTTTTGTCGGCTGTAGGTATACAGTTTGTAAATTTTTTATTCCCTTCTTTTTTAAAAAACAGTTTCCATGCTACTTTATTACCTAAGAAACTTGGCATTTGATATACGTAATAATAGAAATGTCTTTAGTAACGTGTTCGCTGGGAGAGAGGGAGACGTTGGTCATGATTCCGTCTCCTACGCCACCACCCCTATCTCTTGGATCTACGATTGATGTGGAGTTAGGATTTCTATGTGTAGCAGGCAGGACTTAAGACATGCAACTTACGTTAAAACAAACTAGAAACTGAATGTAAAATATTTCAGATTGTTAAGCCACGTCATGTTTCTCTTCAGATATCTTCTTAACAAACCTCTTTAATGGAGTCTTCTTCAGAATCTTCTGGTGGTTAGCAGAAGCCTCAGATCCTGAAGAACATCCCATCAGACTGGTTTAAACGTCGACTGTGAAAAAGATATTTGAATAGAAACATGACGCCTCAAAACAACCTAAAAGATTTTACATTCGCTGACGAGGTCTACAGAAGCACGCAGACTTACATTAAACACAAAAAACAACACAGTTTTAAAGTCTAATAGGTTTTATATTCAACGGCCAAGTCTACGAAAACCTACGGACTGACATTAAACAAAAAATTTTATTATGAAGTTCTATGGGCAGAACAGTTTCACTATTGCCTTCAGACTTACACAAAACATAGCAAAATAACTATGCAGGGTTAAAGCCCAAAAGATTTTCAGCCGGCGGCAGGGGTTACCAAAACCTGCAGAGTTACATAAAACACAAAACAAAAAGTTGATTACAGCCGAAATTTTTCTAAATTTAATGAAAAGGACTACTAAAGCTTGCAGATTTACATAAAATAAAAAATAATAATTATGCAATTTCACAGTCTGAACAACATTACATTCAATGGCAAGAGCTATGTTAGCCAGCAGACTTACATAACACAAAAAGCGAATTAGGCTATTTTACAGCCAAAAAGACTTTACGTTCAATGACAAGGGCTACTAATACCTGCAGGCTTACATGACACAAAAAATTATTAACCTAATTTTATCGAAAGTTATGATTATGTGTCTTTCCCATAAGGCGGGGGAAGCTCTTGAGGTGTAACGAAACCTATCCTCCTAGGCGAGAAAACCCTGAAGACATACCCTGCCTGCTCAAGAGCAGAAAAGTGGCAGCCTGACTATTGGGCTAGCCCTGTGCAGTACCTGTAACGCAGCCGGGGGCGTTTACCATTACAAAAAACCTCACAAGTGTGTCTCAGAAAAGGATGGAAACACATAGAATGAAAACGGTTAGACGTATTGGTTTACGAGTCGGCACATAGAATGTTAGAAGCCTACATAGAAAAGGAGGGGCCCAAATTGTAATGTCAGACTAGCCGGGATATACAGTCGACGTCACCGCATTACAAGAAACTAGATGGCGTGGAGAAGAGATTTTACGTGACAGTAAATCAGTAATATTTTATGGAGGCTGGGAAGAGAATGGAAGGCAGGAACATCGAACGGGATTTGCGGTGAGTGACCGTTCAGTAAGATAAGTAAAGAGCTTCATTGCAAAGAGCAAGAGGATATCACGTCTCACTATATACAATAAGTATGGAGATATAAGGGGAACTAGAAAGAACAGTGGGAAGCAGTGGAGGCAGAAATATTAAGACCATTTAAATCCTGAAGCTGGATGAGAAGATATGTCGAAAATTTGGAAGGAGAGCGTACATGTGAAAATAAATAACAATGGGATGCGTCTCATAAGTTTTGCGGTAAGCCAGAACCCTGGGGTCAGCTCGACGAACTTTCCCCACAAACAGGTACACAAAGGGCCCTGAACATCTCCAGAAGGTAGTACAATCAATCAGATTGATCATATGCTTCTAGATGACAGATGCAAGAAATATATGATAGGTATTAGATCTTAGAGGGAGGTTGATTCGGACACAGACCATTTGCTAGAAATTTACAGACTAATACTATGTCATATACAAATCAAAAAAAGTTTTGCATCATCCCGGTTCCCAAAACCTCTGAAGACAGACGTTGACTGTGGATATTGTATCACAGACACAGTCCCTTAGACTGTTCAGAGATGTCACTATATCCGCTCAAAGACGTAAACAACCGTGCATGAGCAGCGCCTACTAGACAGAGGGGGTCCGACAGCCGACAGCCGATCAGTTCCAGCCATTCCACTAGGAAGGAGGTACACGGCTCATGTTGTCAGCAGTTCAACCATGCCTAGACGGTCAATACTGCGGTTCGATTGCGTCAGCATTGTTACTTTGTGCCAGGAAGGGCTCTCAATAAGGGAAGCGTCCAGGCGTCTCGGAGTGAACCACAGCGATGTTATTCGGACATAGAGGAGATAAAGAGAGACAGGTACTGTCGATGACATGCCTAAGGGGTACTACTGACTATGGCTCGGAAGAACCCTGACAGCAACGCCACCATGATGAATAATACTTTTCATGCAGCCACAGCACGTCGTGTTACGACTCAAACTGTGCGCAATAGGCTGCATGATGCCAATTTCACTCTCGACGTCCACGGCGAGGTCCATCTTTACAACCACGACAGCATGCAGCGCGGTACAGATGGGCCCAACAACATGCCGAATGGACCGCTCAGGACTGGCATCATGTTTTCTTCACTGATGAGTGTCGCACATGGCTTGAACCAAACAGTCGTCGGAGACGTTTTTGGAGGCAATACAGTCAGGCTGAACGCCTTAAACATACTGTCCAGCGAGTGCAGCAAGGTGGAGGTTCCCTGCTGTTTTGGGGTGGCGTTTTGCGGGGGCTGACGTACGCCGCTGGTGGTCATGGAAGGCATCGTAACGGCTGTACGATACGTGAATACCATCCTCTGATCGATAGTGCAACTAAATCCGCAGCATATTGGCGAGGAATTCGTCTTCATGGACGACAATTCACGCCCCCATCGTGCACATCTTGTGAATGACTTCCTTCAGGATAACGACATCGCTCGAATAGAGTGGCCATAATTTTCTCCAGACATGAACTCTATCGAACATGCCTGGAATAGATTGAAAAGGGCTGTTTGAGGATGACGTGACCCACCAACCACTCTGAGGGATCTACATCGAATCGCCATTGAGGAATGTGACAATCTGGACTAACAGTGCCTTGATGAACTTGTGGATAGTATGCCACGACGAATACAGGCATGTATCAATGCAAGTGGACGTGCTACTGGGTATTAGAGCTACCGGTGTGTAGAGTAATCTGTACCACCATCTCTGAAGGTCTCGCAGTATGGTGGTACAACATGCATTGTGTGGCTTTCATGAGCAATATAAATGGCGGAAATGATGTTTATGTTGATCTCTATTCCAATTTTCTGTACAAGTTGCGGAACTCTCGGAACCGACGCGATGTAAAACATTTTTTGCTGTATGTAAAAGAGAGAGACATATGACATGGGCGAGAGACATATGACTTTCAGAGGCTGAAGGAGTCAGAGTTGTGTAACCAGTGTCTATAACAAGTCTGAAGTTCTGTCACCAAATCTTAATAATGAAAGACATGTTAATGATCAGTGGTAAGATGTAATGACCGCTGTAATTGAAGCAGCGAAGGAAATTCTAGAAGAAAAAAGCCAGGAACCAAGCTATGAAGGCCAGGAAGAAAGCTATGGAAATACTTATGCTGGACAGTAATTTTGCGGAAAAGTAGGAAACAGACAAGAACATTAAAACTGAAACAAATTAGATTCTGAGAAAGAAAATTCGTGACCAACATATTTAACGAACCAGAGAGTGCAAATAAAAATATTTGACAGCAAAAAATGTTTTCAAATGTTTAAACATGTAAGGAACTGTCAAAGAACCAAGGCGTTAGGTATTAATGACAAGGATGGAACTATTCTAACGGACAAACAAATAATTATGGGCAGGTGGAGGGAATATTTTGAGCAGTTGTTGCGTGTTGAAGATCCTGAAAATGTCTTCCAAAAGGAAGATTTGCGGAAGATGTAGAGAAAGAAGAAATTAAAGTAACCCTACAGGAGATAGGAAAATTAAGAAAATGAAATGCCAGGAAGATAGGATAACAACAGAGATGTTTAAGGCGGGAGGTGGAACATCTCAGAACGAGATATACAACCTGATAAGTGAAGTATGGGAGAGGGGGAGATCCCAAAAGTGTCAGGTACCATTATCCCCCCTGCATAAAAGGAATAACAAAAGGAACTGTAGTAATTACAGAGGTATTTCTTTACTAAGTGTACCGTAAAACGTTTTATCATTAATAATTCTTCTTTTGCTGATCGTATTGTTGGAAGATACCAGGCAGTTTTTCCGGCAGGAAGATCAACCATGGAACAAATTTTCACCGTGAGGCAATTCTGGGGCAAGTGCTGGCAAGTAAGCTCAGTCATTGATTCCCGGTAAAGTTTGTAGATTTATAAAAGCCTTATGATAATTTATACACATTAGGTACGTGCCACATCGTGAGGAAGCGTGGCACACCAAGGAAATTAATTAACTTGGTGAATGTGTGGTGTAACAAAGGAACCTATCCAAGGAATTCAGCGTCAGAGCACGTGTGACACAAGGTTATGCCACTTCACCATTAGTTTTTAATTTGGTCTTGGAGAAAGTAATTCCGGATGTGAAAAGAGAAGGTAAAGGCGTGAAGATAAATGGAAGACTATAGCTATTGGGATATGCAGACCACATTGCAGGCACAGCGTAGTCAGAGGAAGAGATGGCAGGGACAGTAGAGAACTTAGCAAAGAATGCCAGTAACACGGCCTGATGTTACATTTTGTCTACTAGAATTTGCACATATGAATTGTTCATACAATAACTATGTAAACGACAACATCTGTGCACATACTCTGGATTTACACACCTACTTTGCTGTGTCGATCGTCAAAACCTCATATGTACAAGATAAATGTAGATTTTTCGAATAATCTTGTTAGAGTCGTCTTTCGTGTATTGTCCTGATTGATACCGGAGTCATTCTGCTGCGCTCTGGTACAAATTCCTATTAAAATCTTATATACTTTTTCTTATTAGAGTACAATGTCAAAATTGCTCGGATTTTCAATTATATTTTAAACCTCTTCATTCCTCTATGTTTTTAATTCACATGATAGAGGGGCAGCTCGAACAGAGGTGTCGTTGTGAGTGGACGTTAATGAACGAAAACTCAGCGTGTTCCGTCACTACTGTTCATTGCGTATTGTGCAGTACGCCCCCTCGATATCTGTACCTGTCATTTCTGGTAGCTTCTGGGATTTTTCTTGTAAACCATGCATTCGATCATTGGATGGTTTGGTCATTCGTCCTCTAACAATGATGTTGTCGTACTGCCTACACCAGTCGGACACAGCTCCCCAAGACTGTTTTAACATCTTAATGCATTCCGCTTTTCTCTGAGATCGGCACGAAGCGTTGAATGACTTGTTTTTGCGCAGATCAGACGGCAATACTGGTGCAACAACCATCTGGTGACGGCTATCCAATAACAAAATATTTTCCAAATGTGTCGTATCTCAGTTTTGAAATCTATTTATCGGGTAGTAACGAGCGATTAGGACTGAAGATTAATTTGGAAAAGACTGAAATGACAGAAGTAGCCAGAGAAGACCCTGAAAATGACCGATTACTGGCCCGAATATGGAATATAACCAGAGTCGAAAATACAAAACACTTTTGTACCTGGTTCGAAACGCATAGTAAGCAAAAACTAGGAATTAATCAGCGCTGTCAATGGGTGTAAGACTTTTTTCTGTTCGAAGTAGATAATGTCATGCAAAACGCCTATAATACAGTGATAGTACCGGTGCTGTTGTATGGGACAAATACGTTAAACGCCACACAAAATACCAAGAGAACCCGCTGATCTTTGAAAGGAAAATCATAAGAAAGATCTTTGAATCAATCCGCGAAAAGAACGCTTGGATACAAAGAAACAACCGGCAATTGTACGGCCTAATGAAACAACAGAAGGTCCTGCAGAAAATGAAAGGGCGGAGAATAAGCCAGGGGCCGGCCGCGGTGGCCAAGTGGTTCTAGGCGCTTCAGTCCGGAACCGCGCGACTGCTACGGTCGCAAGTTCGAATCCTGCCTCGGGCATGGATGTGTGTGATGTCCTTAGGTTAGTTAGGTTTCAGTAGTTCTAAGTTCTAGGGGACTGATGACCTCAGATGTTAAGTCCCATAGAGCTCAGAGCCATTTGAACCAATAAGGCTGGTAGGGTACATGTTCCATGCTAAACCTGTGCTTCTGGGAAAACCTCATGCAACTCGTCCAATTGGAAGACCAAGAAAGGATGGGTGGGTAAACATCTGAAGGAACTTCAGCTGTTGGCTGTACATGAGAGACGGAATAAGGTGCACAAGAGGGCGACTTGTGGAAGACCACTGTAAGGTCAGCGCATGAACTGCAAGGACTGTGGTCACCAGAAGTGTGGAGAATAAGACTGGCAGGGCACATTGCCAGGAGGCCAGGAACGTGCCGGGCAAAAGCTGTGGTTATGGGGAAACATGATGGAACTCGTCCAATTGGAAGACAAGGAAGTGATGGGATGATCAACTGGAGAAGGACCTTAAGCAGCTGGGTGCTCACTAGAGCTGGATCCGAAGAGCACAAGATTACCTGATCTTCCGGGTCCATGATCGCCAAATGTATGTATGTAAGGTTTTAGACGTTAGGACAGCCTTTTCGTAAGTGTCGAAGAGGTAGTCTTGTTTCAAAATAATTCTGTTGGTCCTGGTTGTACCCGCATCGAAACCGGTGGGCCACTCACCTACGTCTAAGTGAACAGCTCGTGCCTCTCGTCGGATAGCTGTGTGCGGCCGACGCTGTGGGTCCCCGCTACAGGCCGCCCCCCCTCGCCGGCTCTGCTCCGCAACACGGCCGCCGCCTTCAAGAGCACACAGCCCGCCACGTGATTGATTACTGCGGCGAGCGCGGCGTGCGGACATTAAGGAGGAGCATTAAAACGTCCGTCCAGCCGCCCCTCCGTGGCCGGAGCCAGCTTATGCAGCGACCCCCGCGCTGCTCCGCGGCTGACCTTACCACTCACTCACTCACTCACTCACCCACGGCTCGCTACACGGCGCCGCCATATATCCCACCTACTCGCTCCTGCACGGCTGTCTCGCCTTCAGGCCCTTCTCCTCTTCGGCGGGGCATATTTTCCACTATGTAATCGTATAGCTTGCTTTACTACTCAATCAATGTGTAATACCAGTTTTACTACCCTATAAATTCTCGTCTTAGCTATGAAAAAGGTAGTTTTTTCAACTTTTAACGAGCTTGTTGGCCCCCTTTCTGAGGTTTAACTCATTTTTCACATTGACATTTCATTCTGTTGTGTAGCCCTGGCAAAGAAAGTAAAATTTCTGCTGCAGTATAGTTATTAGATTCGACATTTGTGATGATGTTTCCTTTTTTCCCTTTATCGTTATATGAACGAGGGTGTGCTGCCAGCAGTGCAATATTCCTCTCTTCAATCAAATATTTTTTTAAATTTTTTTTTGTGACAATTGGAAACTAAATACGGAGCTGTTTTATACTTTCAATTAAAAATCAAGAACGGTAAGTTAAAGAAAGGAAAATTGCAAGAAGTTGAAATTCTTCTGATTTAAAAGAAGAAAAAACAACATAAGACCAATGAAGCACTGCACTTAAAATCTGAAGGATATGAAGAGGGTGACAAGTATTGTCAAGGGAGAGAGTATGTTCCATGGGATTTAGGGTTGGAAATAAAAAGATGCTGTCTGTTAGGTAGGAGAATTTGAAGATGACTGGTAGGAGTTCAGGTGAGTAGTGGGAAATACAGTCGATGGGAAAGACAGGTAGTGAGGAGTAGTGTGGTGTGTGGGTAGGGCAGTGGCTACAAAAGGAAAAGGGTGGGAACGAAAGGAGAGGGAAAAGGAGATAAGAGACCTGGTGTGGAGTGGGGTAGGTTGGGGAAAAGTTGGAAGCAGGGATAAATATCTGGGCGGATCTCATTGTCTAGGAGAGGGAGTTGGTTAAAGAGCATTGCCAAGTTATTCAACGCTTGAGAAGCAAATAATGACGAGGGGAGTTTAAGTCCACGAAACTAGTAGTGATCTAGATGATTGATCTCCTCCAACGTGAGACGACTACATGTTTTCTGCAAGTAACATTCTTGGCAGGATAACTTAGAAATTTTCTTGGACTCCAAGCGATGGACACTGTTTAACATTTGCTTCCTCATAAGCATCCAGCAAATTTAACCTATTTCGGTTGATCAGTGCGTTCTGGACAACATAAATTCACACTTCTGGCAGCTCGAATGTGATGTCGTCTGAAGAGCGAGCTGCCAAAGCAAGGATGGTAACTCTCAACGCAACCACAAAAAAAGATAATCGCTGCAAGCTAGGTCGACGAAAGAGCGACGCCGGCGTAACCACACCCAGCAGAGTTTCCCTATATCGCCGCAGCGGCCCTTCTGCTTATGGCCGAGCACAGGACCGCTCTGCCAGACCACGGCCATCAGCTGAAACGACAGCATCGTCTTCTAGTCATCAATTTATTAGGCAGAACACTTAAGTGAGAATTAGTGTTAAGTGTACTCTGAGAGATTTATTCTGTCTGTATCAGAGACAGTTGTAAATACTCATGACGTCATTATCGAAATGGATTGCTTGAATTTAAGTAATTCCCCTCATCTACGTTATAATGAAGTGTACTAATATTCTGTATGTTATAATATCCATTTGGTCTCCTCCCAGAGCAGAGCAAAGAATTCATCAGTATACCCAGTGTATTTTCGTCTGGTACATCATGTATGTCTTCAGTAAATAAATTTCGCTATAGATTTGGAGTCTTTCCTGTTATCAGTATACATTCCAAATACATCTCACGCCAGTCCACTTATTAATTTGCACAAATTTTCTTGTTCATCATTCTTTATTATATCAATGAAGACCAACCGCAAACAATTCCCTGGGATAGCAGACATTTATTTCCAACTACATATAAATTAGTATTCAGTTTTTAGTTTATTTGTCAATAAGCTACTCGAAAATGGGATAACTTATTTACTCCTACAATTATTTTGTTTAATTTCATTACAGACGACTTGATAGTGGCTGCAATAAAAGTGGAGTCAAGCTGAAAACTCCGGACTGAAGATATCTTATCTCTCTCTGGCACATATTTTTTGTGTGCACCAATAGAAAATTTGAGTATTAGCACACTTATCATATCTCCTAGCACAAGTAAGCTTTAACGTAAGTATAAAAATATCTCGTTTCGCGTGTGTGGTACTTACTGCTCCATCCTTGTAGCTGTGTGTCGCGGAGCACGGTCAAATATAAGTCTTCCTCTTCAAAAGCCATTTACGAAGTGGCGCACTCAGCAACGGCGAACATATTTCCACTTGATATTACTTCCAAAGGAAGACGTTTTTATGACTCTCCTATGCACAGACGGTGCTGTGGTCTTTATGATGATAATATTAGTTCACACTCATTTGATAGGTATAGTTATTACCACTTTCACTATTTTCATGTGTCCACAGAACATCGCAGGTAGGTAGCAACAGTGAGTTAATGTGACAGTAACTTGAAATGTATTTGCGAAACAGTAATTTATCCGTTTCAACGGTTGTTCAACTCCGTGACTGTGGGTTATATTACTTAAATAAATACAGCATCCAGCCACTTTGTTATGTATTTTTATTTAAGGTAACACGCGTTTCGGGCTTACACACATCTTGAATTAGCGAATTACAGTCTTCAGTTACTACACTGATACTGCAAACTGGGTGCAGCATCTGCCTTTTCGGTCTCATGGATGTGGGACAGACATCTTTTTACTTCTATTTTGCAGAAAAACTGCCTGGTATCCGCGATTTGCCGACAGAAAAAGCTGATTTCTGGAAGAGAAACGGAGTTACTGCTCTGTTACTCAAAATTTTCAGAAACTAAGGCCGTATAAAGGTGTTGAATGTTGTGAGGTCCTTCAGTATCACAATATAGTATAAGTTGCGAATAGAAAGTTTCCATTTCGAGTTGCTGCAGCGTATATCTAACGTAACGCAATTCCAATGCGCGGATATAAGCAGCGACATATAGGCAAGCGACTAGTATGGCATTAGTGTTTTTTCGAAGTGAGTGCGGTAAACGCGGAAAGGCGAACTCGATTTTTTTTTCCGGTCGTCAGTCTTCTGACTGGTTCCATGTTGCCCGCCACGAATTCCTCTGCTGCTCCAACCTCTTCATCTCAGAGTAACACTTGCAACTTACGTTCTCAGTTATTTGCTGGATGTATTTAAATCTTTGTCTTCCTCTACAGTTTTTGCCTTCTACAGCTCCCTCGGGTACCACGGTAGTCATTCCCTGATATCTTAACAGATGTCCTATCTTTCTGTCTCCTCTCCTTGACAGTATTTTCCACATATTCCTTTCCCTCCGAATCTGCGCACGACAACCTCATTCCTTAACTTAAAAGTTCACCGAATTTTCAACACTCGTCTGTAACACCACATCTCAAATGCGTCGATTCTCTCCTGTTCAGGTTTTCACACAGTCCGTGTTTCACTCACATACAATGCTATGCTCCAGACGTACATTCTCAGAAATTTCTTCAGAAAATTAACGCCTATGTTTGATACTAGTAGACTTCTCTTGGCCAGAAATGCCCTTTTTTGCCAGTGCTAATCTGGTTTTGATGTCCTCCTTGCTTCGTCCGTCATTAGTTATCTTGCTGCCTAGGTAGCTGACTTCCGTAACTTCATCTGCTCCGTGACCATCAATCCTGATGTTAAGTTTCTCGCTGTTCTCATTTCTGCTAATTCTCATTACTTTCGTCTTTCTTTGATTTAAATCTATATTCTGTACTCATTAGGTCACTCATTACATTCAGAAGGTCATGTCGTTCTTCTTCACTTTCACTCAGGAAAACAATGTTATCGCGAATCGTATCATCGATATCCTCTCACCTTCAATTTTAATTCTACTCCAGAACCTTCCTTTTATTTCCATCATTTCTTCTTCGATGTACAGATTGAAAAGTAGGGGCGAAAGACTACATCACTGTTTTACATCCTTTTTAATCCGAGGACTTCGTTCTTGGTCGTCCACTCTTATTATTCCCTCTTGACTGTTGTAAATATTGTATATTAACCATTACCCCTATAGCTTACCCCTCATTTAGCACTATGGGACTTAACATCTGAGGTCATCAGTCCCCTAGAACTTAGAACTACTTAAAACTAACTATCCTAAGGACATCATACGCATCCGTGCCCGAGGTAGGATTCGACCCTGTGACCGTAGCAGTCGCACAGTTCCGGACTGAAGCGCCTAGTACCACTCGGCCACAGCGGTCGGCTTTTATTCTTTTCAGCAACGTGGATGCGTGAGCTATTAAGCTAATTGTGGGATAATTCTCGCACTTGTCAGGCCTTGCAGTCTTCCGAATTGCGTTGATTATATTTATCCGAATTCAGATGGTATGCCGCCAGATTCATTCATTCTAGGCACCAACGTGAGTAGTCGCATTGTTGCCACTTCTCCAACTTTAGAGATCCTCATGGAATGTTATCTATCCCTTCTGCCTTACTTCATCTTAAGTCCTCCTAAGCTCTCTTGAATTCTGATTCTAATACTTGATCCCCTATCTCTTCTAAATCGTCTCCTATTTCTTCTCCTATTACATCAGCCAAATCTTCCCCCTCATACAGGCCATCAATGTGCTCTTTCCACCTATCTTCTCTCTCCTGTGCATTTAACAGTGGAATTCACATTGCACTCTTAATTTCAGCGAATGTTGTTTTGACCCTCCTATATGCTGAGTCAGTCGTTCCGACAACGATTTCTGTTTCGATTTCTTCCCTTTTTTCATGCAGGTATTTCGTCTTAGCTTCCCTGCACTTCCTATGTATTTCATTGTTAAGCGACTTGTATTTGTGTACTCCTGAATTTCCCTGAACATTTTTGTATTTCCTTTTTTAATCGATCAACTGAAGTATTTCTTCTGTTATCCACTGTTTCTTCACAGTTACCTTGTTTGAACATATGTTTTTTTTTCTTTTCAACTTCTATGATAGCTCTTTTTAGAGATGACCATTTCTCTTCAACCTGCTATTCCTTATTGCTCTATCTATAGCGTTAGAGAACATCAAGCATATCTCGTCATTCTTTAATACTTCCGTATCCCACTTCTTTGCGTATTGATTGTTCCTGACTAATCTCTTAAACTTCAGCCTGCTCTTCATCACTACTACTTTGTTATCTGAGTCAATATTTTCCCCTGGGGACGCTTTGCAGTCCAGTACCTGATTTCGGAATCTTTGCTTGTCCATGATGTAATCTAACTGAAATCTTCCCGTATCACCCGGCCTTTCCCAAGTATACCTCCTCCTCCTGTTATTCTTGAACAGCGTATTCACTGTTACTAGCTGAAATTTAATACAGAATTCAATTGGTCTTTCTCCTGTCTTTCCTTGTCTCTAGCCGATATTCTCCTGTAACCTTTTCTTCTGCTTTTTCCCCTACATCTTCATCCTGTCCACCATGACTATTAGATTTTCATCTCCATTTAGGTACTGTATTACCCATTCAATATACTCATATACTTTCTTTATCTCTTCATCTTCAGCTTCTGATGCCGGCAATTAACCTAAACCTTCGTTGTCGGTGTTGGTTTGCTGTCGACAGGAGAGATGGCTGTGAGAAAACGTTAGCCAACAGCACGCTGATGGAGCCCTCTCCCGGACGACAATGCGACAGCAGCGGCACATAAGCGCCTCGACCGACTGGTGGCGGCCCAATTAAATAGCATATTCAAGACTAGCGACTCGGATAGAAGCGTCAATACTAGTTACTCCGCTTGTACTGTCCATGTAGCACAGACTTGTAACTGTCTGTACTGAAGAAGAACGATTATTTTTTATGTGGCCATTTGCTTGGGACACATCTATATAATTGCAACAGTTAATATTATAACTTTTCTTATTTTAATAAAACTCATTAATACGACTGTCTGATTTCTTTGTCTAGCGAAACGAGTATGCAGGTTTCGTAGACGCCACATATTTGACAACGGGCATGGAGACATAACACACTCCTATCACTGAACTGTTCACATGAACACACTCTCTGCTCTAGTTTCCTATTCATAACGTATCCTACTCCCGTTATACCATTTCCTGTTGCCGTAGATGTTGTGCTATACTCAAATGACCAGAAATCCTTGATTTCTTTCCATTTCACTTCACTGGATCTATCTAGATTGAACCTTTGCATTTCCCTCTCCAGATTTTCTAGTTTCCCTACCACGTTCAAGTTTCAGACACTCCACGCCCCAACTCGTAGAACGTTTTCATTTCATTGGTTATTCAATATTTTTCTCATGGTCACGTCCCCTTTAGCAGACCCCTCCTGGAGATCCAGATGGGGGACTCCTCTGGAATCTTCTGCCAATGGAGAGAGCATCATGACACTTTTTCAATTTTCAGGCCACATTTCCTGTGGATACATAGTATGTGTCTTTAATGCAGTGGTTTCCATTGCCTCCTGCATTCTCATGCTGTTGATAATTGCTGATTCTTCTGCCTTTAGAGGCAGTTTCCCACCCCACGGACAAGAGAGTATCCTGAAACTCTCTCCGCTCGTCCGCCCTCTAGGGCAGGGCCGTTGGAAGAATGAGGATGACGTCTTATTCCGGAATACTTCGGCCGCCATTGCTGATCGTTAATCAATGTCTAAGAGGCGATGGGATTGGAACCTGCAACCGAGGACGTTCTGATTATTAACCAAAAAAGCTACCCCGAAACCACGGCTACGCAAGCGATGGAGCTTTGGTAACTAAATGCTTCCAAACAGGATCAACGTCCTGTTATTCTTTTATTGAGTGCCGAAGGACATCCATCTGAGAATGAAGAGTGTTTATTGGGCAGGGAGTATGTCTGTCGAAAACCACCCTATCACAAGTGGTGCTGCTGTTTCACGTAAACGAACAACCCCATATCACAAATGTCGTAAAGCCCTAGAGACCTGATCCCTCCCCGTGCGAATATCAAGCCTTCGTTCCCTTAAAAAAAGCCTTCAGGTGTCGATGTTTACTCGATTACAGCTGTTGTAAATATTAAAAAATGGATTCGGATGTTGCGAATTCGTATTACAGTCAGTTGTGTATTTTATTAACGACACATGAAAATTTGTACCGAAGCAGGATGCGAACCCTGATTCCCAAACTTCCATGTGGCACGTTGTCCATATCCCCTGTGCTCACGCTTCGTGATTCCGGTTCAGGATTAGACAATTTTTTTATTGTGAATCGTCATGTTTTCGCAGCTTAAAGACTGATCCATAAAATTTCGGGCCTGCGCCCACATAAATTCAGTTTCTTATTCTAATACTTCGCCTGGTCCAGCCATCTTACGAGTGAGCCAAAGTGACTGATGCTCCTGCACTTCCTCCGTCCTTTTAAACTCAGGGACCGAACCACTGCGTGTGCGGAAAAAGATACACAAGGCGCCAGAGACGATGATAGGTGTCAAAGAGGTGTAATATATGCATGGAAATTGAATCTATGGCTGCGCAGTCGATCTACACGGTGATATCCATATGTCACGGAGAGCTGTACCCTGGCGACGTCTTTGTGATTTAATTACAGAAATTGCCGGATTCCATGATTAGTCCAAGCTGAAGCCGCTATCTTTGTTAATTAAAGTCGACACCAACCGAATTTCAATCGCTTCTTTCACTATTGAGTCCAAGAAAGATGAAGTCGAGGATAAAATTTCGACATTTTACGTACACCCAGTGTTAATAGAGTACTCTGCCACCGCAGATATATTATATTGTAAGAGGCGAGTGTACCTGCGGTGCTCTGTGCAGCTGTCCTGGACTGTATGTGTCGTCTGTCCGATGTATGAACGGCCGCACTCACAGGGGATCTGATAAACACCAGGCTTCCGAAACACCAAATCATCTGTAACGGAACGCAGGAGTGCTGCAGTCTTTGGTGGAGGGCGAAAAATCACTTTCACTTTGTGTCTCCTGAGGATCCGTTCTATTTTTGACGAAAGGCTTCTCACTTATGGCAGGAAAGCCATGGGTTTCAAACTTTCCGGTCTTCTTACGCTTTTCTTGTGCCCACTGTTGATTTCATTTGTAGTGACTAACGTAAATGTTCGCCTACTGGACAAGTTAAGACACTTGAGAGCAAGGTTACTGAGCTCTTTAAGTTTTTTATTAAGATGCCGTGAACATGGTATAGTGCCAGATTTTGGTACGGCCCAAAGATGATGGAACTTTGGTACATGCAGTGTATCGAAAACCGACCCATACGGATTTATATTTACGTGCAAATAGCTGCCACCATTCTTCGCAGACGATGAGTGTACTCAGAACTCTAGTACACGGAACACGTTAATAGACATAGCGGCTTCAGCTTAGACAAATCATGGAATCCGGCCATTTCTGTTATTAAATCACAAAGACGTCGCGACGGTACATCTCTCCGTGACACATCGATATCACCGCGTAGATCGACCGCGCAGCCATAGATTTAATTTCCATGCATATGTTACACCTCTTTGCCGCCCATCAACGTCTCTGGCGCCTTGTGTATCTTTGGCCGCACACGCAGTGGTTCGGTCCTCGAGTTTAAAAGGAAGGAGCAGGTGTAGGAGAGTTAGTCACCCCGGCTCACTCTGAATATGCCTGGACGGTATTCAGCCGAGATATTAGAAGAAGAAACTGATTTTATGCAGCTGCAGGACAGAAATTTTATAGAACAATTATTTTACTATTGTCATTTTTGCCTGTCGAGGCATGTGGAACAATGATTAACGTGATGTCTGTGTTTTATACAGTGTCGCCATATTACACTTCAGTGTTCTTCAAACATGCAACTGTCTCGATGATTACTGTCGTAAATATTATGTAATGGATTCGCAAACTATGAATACGTATTGTCGTCAGCATACGTGCAGGTCAGGAAAGTACTGCACTATAATATACAAACACAGTTTAGAAAATGTTCAAATATGTGTGAAATCTTATGGGACTTAACTGCTACGGTCATCAGTCCCTAAGCTTACACACTACTTACCTAAATTATACTAAGGACAAGCACACCTACCCATGCCCGAGGGAGGACTCTAACCTCCGCCGGGACCAGCCGCACATTCCATGACTGCAGCGCCCTAGACCGATCGGCTAATCCCACGCGGCAAACACTGTATAGAAAATAGACATTTTGCAAATCATAGATATACATGCCTCGGCGAGCTAAAAAGACGATTCAGAAAACTTTGTCTCTCCCTGCGCGAGTATCACGAAATGCGAGCATAAGGCATGCGGCAAATCGGCAAACGTTGGTCGTGGAAATCTGGGTCGGTCAAGGAGGCGTGCGAGGATAGCCAAAGTAGTATAGGCGACCAATCGCGAAAAGCGGGAAATCCGGATTCGATTCCAGATGCATCATAAAATGTACAGCTGACATCAATGCAATCTCGCAGTTTGCGAATACATTTCATAAAATTTTCCTGCTGTCATGCACTCCTCTCTGAATCAGCACGTCTGCGTCGTTAGCTGGGTGAGATTCCATTTTCAATTTTTAAATGGTGTCTGCGCTTACGATGTTCGGAATTCACGTACAACCACTTCCTATACTGACCACATTTACTGTGTAGCTGGTAGAGATTGCAAACCTTGAGAAGCACGGCTTCCCTTTCGTTGTAATTATTTCCATTACTCGAAGTCTATACAGGGTGGGCCATTGATCGTGACCGGGCCACATAAGCGTCAAACGAAAAAAATTACAAAGTACGAAACTTGTCTAGCTTGAAGGGGTTAACAAGATGGCGCTATGGTTGGCCCGCTAGATGGCGCTGCCATAGGTCAAACGGATATCAACCGCGTTTTTTAAAATAGGAACCCCCATTTCTTATTACCTATTCGTGTAGTACGTAAAGAAATATGAATGTTTTACTTGGACCACTTTCTTCGCTTTGTGATAGATGGTGCTGTAATAGTCACAAACATATGGCTCACAATTTTAGACGAACAGTTGGCAACAGGTAGGTTCTTTAATTAAAATACAGAACGTAGCTACGTTTGAACATTTTATTTAGGTTGTTCCAATGTGATACATGTGCCTTTGTGAACTTATCATTTCTGAGGACGCATGCTCTTACAGCGTGATTACCTGTAAATACCACATTCATGCAATAAATGCTCAAAATAATGACTGTCAACCTCAAAATATTTGGCAATACGTGTAACGACATTCCTCTCAACAGCGAGTAGTTCACCTTCCGTAATGTTCGCACATGCATTGACAGTGCTCTGGCGCATGTTGTCAGGCGTTGTCGGTGGATCGCGATAGCAAATATCCTTCAACTTTCCCCACAGAAACAAATCCGGGGACGTCAGATCCGTTGAACGTGCTGGCCGTGGTATGGTGCTTCGACGACCAATCCACCTGTCATGAAATATGCTATTCAATACCGCTTCAGCAGCACGCGAGCTATGTGCCGGACATCGATCATGTTGGAAGTACATCGCCATTCCGTCATGCAGTGAAACAACTTGTAATAACATGGGTAGGACATTACGTAGGAAATCAGCATACATTGCTCCATTTAGATTTCCATAGATAAAATGGGGGCCAATTACCCTTCCTCCCATAATGCTGCACCATACATTAACCCGTCAAGGTCGCTGATGTCCCACTTGACTATATCTACATGGATACTCTGCAAATCACATTTAAGTGCCTGGCATCGTGTATTTTCCGTTGCCCAATAGTGCATATTATGCCGGTTTACGTTACCGCTGTTGGTGAATGACGCTTCGTTGCTAAATAGAACGCGTGCAAAAAATCTGTCATCGTCCAGTAATTTCTCTTGTTCCCAGTGGCAGAACTATATACGACGTTCAAAGTCGTCGCCACGCAATTCCTGGTGCACAGAAATATGGTACGGGTGCAATCGATGTTGATGTATCATTCTCAACAGCGACGTTTTTGAGATTCCCGATTCTCGCGCAATTTGTCTGCTACTGATGTGCGGATTAGGCGCGACAGCAGCTAAAACACCTACCTGGGCATCATCCTTTGTTGCAGGTCGTGGTTGACGTTTCATATGTGGCTGAACACTTCCTGTTTCCTTAAATAACGTAACTATCCGGCGAACGGTCTGGACACTTGGATGATGTCGTCCAGGACACCGATCAGCATAAATAGCACACGCCCGTTTGACATTTTGATCGCAATAGCCATACATCAACACGATATCGACCTTTTCCGCAATTGATAAACTGTCCATTTTAACACGGGTAATGTATCACGAAGCAAACACCGTGGCCGGCCGAAGTGGCCGTGCGGTTCTAGGCGCTGCAGTCTGGAGCCGCGAGACCGCTACGGTCGCAGGTTCGCATCCTGCCTCGGGCATAGATGTGTGTGATGTCCTTAGGTTAGTTAGGTTTAACTAGTTCTAAGTTCTAGGGGACTAATGACCTCAGAAGTTGAGTCCCATAGTGCTCAGAGCCATTTGAACCATTTGAGCAAACACCGTCCGCACTGGCGGAATGTTACGTGATACCACGTACTTGTACGTTTGTGACTATTACAGCGCCATCTATCACAAAGCGAAAAAAGTGGTCCAACTAAAACATTTATATTTCTTTACGTACTGTACGAATATGTAATAAAAAATGGGCGTTCCTATTTAAAAAAAAAACGCAGTTGATATCCGTTTGCACCTATGGCAGCGCCATCTAGCAGGCCAACCATAGTGCCATCTGGTTTCCCCCTTCAAGCTATACGGGTTTCGTTTTTTGTAGTTTTTTCGCTTGATGCTTATTTCGTGGGATATTTGGCCGGGTCACTATCAATGGACTACCTTGTATAACTCTTGTAGGTTAGGCCTATGAATCCGTACGGAAACGTAGGCTACCGGCGAGGGCACTGTCTGACTGCCGGTGACAACACATCCGTTGCTGGAGAACGACTGGCGCTGATCAGCTATGGTCGGAAAACGGTCGGTGCAAAAGCGCTTGATCGGAAGTCGGGCGTTACCTGCGACACATACAAAGGGGTCGGAGACACCACGCTCGGAAAGCCCAGCTAGCCGCCGAGACGGCACTGTGCATATCGGCGCTGCGGCAAGAAGAGCGGGCGCCCATGGGTCGCGGCTCCCCGCCGACTCACCTGGTCAGCAGGCGACGTCGGCGGTGCTTCCACCGCCGCCGCCGCCGCCGCCGCCGCAGACTCCGCCGACGCCCCTGATTTCCCCGGAGGGCCTGCCTGACTGCTCGATTACTTTCGCTCCAGCGTCTGTCACGGAATATTCGGCTAGCTCGTGCGTTTCCTCGGCGAGACGTCAGGAAAACGGCCGCAGCATCTTACGTACAGAAATATTCCTTGTATCAGGCTCCGTTCTCGCCGAAAGAAAAACAGGCGGCCTCCGCGGATCCTTTCGGCTGCACCAAGAAATATGTCTCTTGCTCTTTATAGACCGATTCCCGCTGAATTTCCCCGAACAAACTGCAATGCTAACACTGCACTGTTACAAGGCTCTAGGCTTATTTCTTTCAAAGTTGCACGTCATACGACATTCTCAGCTCTACATATCGAACCAAGAAACATAATGCAATATTTATGCCACTTTATTCTACCATTTTCTACGAAATTTATCACTAATATTACATTTCTATGGAATTAATAAATGTTTTAAAGTAAAAGGAAATGTGTAAAACACAAAATTTTGCTGAAAGGTGTAAGTAGGCTGTTTAGGTTTTTATGTTGGTAACGTCACGTAGTGCTCTGTATGAAAATCACTGGCTGTGCTGTGTGCAGTCTGTTGCTGGTTGGCATTGTTGGAATATTCGCTATTGTAGTGTTGGGCAGTTAGATGTTAACAGCGCGTAGCGTTGTGCAGTTGGAGGTGAGCTGCCAGCAGTGGTGGATGTGGGGAGAGAGATGGCAGAATTTTGAGAGCGGACTATCTAGACGTGTGTCCATCAGAAAGACTAAATTTGTAATACTGGATATCATGAACTGATTTATATATATTAAGGTAAATACATTGTTTGTTCTCTATCAAAATTTTTCATTTGCTAACTATGCCTATCAGTAGTTAGTGTCTTCAGTAGTTAGAATCTTTTATTTAGTTGGCAGTATTGGCGCTCGCTTTATTGCAGTAGTTCGAGTAACGGAGTTTTTGTGAGGTAAGTGATTCATGAAAGGTATAGGTTATCGTTAGTCAGGGCCATTCTTTTGTATGGATTATTGAAAGTCACATTGCGTTGCGCTAAAATTATTGGGTGTCAGGTTAGTGTTGATCAAAATTACGTTCAGCTCTGCTCAGCTGTTTGAAAATCAAATAACGTAAGGGGTTTATCAGCACGGTCATTCATAAATTTTTTTAAGGGGACGTTTCAAAGGTACAAAGATGAGCGAAGTGTTCATCACTTGGTATGTCTTTTTTTTAGCAGCGATTATATCTTTAATTCTCCTTGACTTATTCATTATGCATTTTCTCGAAACATTCTCGAGTTCAGGTGTTCTACGGCATGCCCTGACAAGTTTTTTCGGCAGCCTGATCTTGTTTGTGAGTACATCTCCCTTTTCAGTATCCCCGTTTAGTCCTTGCCAGCTATTTTCAACTGTGTTTATGTTTGGGGACTTCCCTGACCAGTCCAGAACATCAGCTCTTGTGTCATTTAATCATATAGTCTCAGTTTGGCCTCGTGACACTGTGTAGAATCGTGCTTAAATGTGTGCTTCATTCCAACAGTTCAGGAATAAATCGAGTTTCCAGTTCTGAACTGTACTGATCTTGATGCATCGCCCATTAACATAAATGCGCCCATTTCCTGCGCCCATTTCCTGCGCCCATTCCCTTTGATTCCTCTTAAAGACCACATTTTCCTGATAGAGGATACATGATTAGTTCAACTACGCGAACTTCATAAAATTTTTCATTGTTCCTGCGTCTCACAGATTGTTTTGTCCTTCAGAAAGTGGGTACTTGTTTCGTCGGAGAAAAAAAAATCCTGAAATAAAATCACATGTCACATTTCGAAGTCTTTATTATCATTCTGCAATAAATTTCGGATAGTAATAGCGAATACTCGGTTCAACAATCACAACAGTTGAAAGTATTTTTCGAAAACACCGGGAGATACGCGATGCCTCCAGCTGGATTAATACATGGTCAGAAAGAGATTTCGAAATCAGGTATTGTATTGTAAGACGTACCAAGGAACAGATTCAAATCACTATTTAGTAATAATGAAGATTAGACTGAAGTTCAAGGGAATCGTCCAGAAGTATCATTGTGGAAGGAAGTGGGATACTGAATTAATGATGAATGAGGAGATACGTTTGAAGGTCGCTAAGTCGAACAGCAAAACATAGTTACAGATAAAGTAACTGCAAATAAACTATGGAAAAAGAAGAAATACCTCAATAGATCGAGAAAGACAGAACTACAGCAAGATAAATAAATAGGAACTGCTGGGAAGCTAAGGTGAAATGGCTGCAAAAAAAGTGTAGAAATCAAAAAAGAAATGAGCGTCAATACGCCTGTTACGGCCTACAGAAAAGACAGGAGAACCTTTGGTGAAATTAAAACCAAGGGAAGTAAGATTAAGACTGCAATGCGAGTTCCACTGTCAGATACAGAATAGCGGATGGGTTGAAAGAGTACATTCAAGCTCTCAGTGAAGACGAGGAATTGTCTGATGACGTGATAGAGGAAGAAATAGGGGTAGATATGGCAGACATAGGGGATCCAGTATGAAGGCCACGATTTAATAGAGCTCTGGAAGATTTGCGATAATGTAAGGCTGAAAGGATAGATAACATTCCACTGGAATATCTAAAATCATTGGGGTAAGTGGTAACCAGACAACTATTCAAGTTGCTATTTAGAATGTATAAGACTGCGACTTTCCTTCAGACTTTCGGAAAAATATCATTCATTCAATTCCGAAGATAGTAAGGGCCGATAAGTGCGAGAAGTATCACTTTAAAAATCTATGCAGCCAAGCTGCTGACAAGAATAACTTACACAATAATGGAAAATAAAATGGAGGTTCAGTTGGATGATAGCCAGTTTGGCTTTCGGAAAGGTAAAGGTACGAGAGAGGCGGTTCGGACATTTAGTTTGGCAGTAGATGCAATACTGAAGAAAAATCTTGACATGTTCATAGCAATCGTCGACCTAGAAAATCGTTCGACAACGTAAAATGGGGCAAGATGCTCAGATTGTGATTAAATAGCAGAGAGCTGTAGGGAAAGCCTGGTAATACACAGTATGTACCTGAACATAGACGGATCAATATGACTGGCTGAACAAGAACAAAGTGCTCGGATTAACAAGGTTTTAAGGCGCTGATACAGACTTTCGTCCCTACTGTTCAATCACTACATCGAAGAAGCAATGGAGGAAGAAACAGAAAGTCATAGTGGTTACTGATGACATTGCTGTCCTCACTAAAAGTGAAGGAGAATTGAAGGATCTGTTGAATGAAATGAAAAGACTAATGAGTACAGAATAAGTATTGCGAGTAAACCGGAAAGAGACCCAGTTAATGAGAAGTAGCAGAAATGAGATAAGGGGAAAACGCAACACCGACAGTGGTGATCACGAAGTAGACGGAGTTAAGGAATTCTGCTACAGTGGAAACAAAATAACCCATGACGGACGAAGCAAGGAGGAAATAAAACATTGGCCATAGCATCTCGAAAGATCCGTGAATCCACGGCGCCTTAGCACCAAGACAGGATCACAGGTGAGCTAACGCCATCTTCAGCTGTCCCAGTGGAGACAAGCGATGAAATGTGACGGATTCATTACTTCAATTCCCACAGGCTGCTCTTGGTGGGAGACCTCACATAAGTCTCCAATAATGTTCCATTCATTCTGTCTTATGACGTAGCTCCCACGTTATAGGTCATGTATCAGCTGCTTCTTGCCGTCCTCTTTGTAGAAATGAGTCCTGGCGCTGGTGAATCTCTGGGGATATTCACTCACCCACTCACTCAGGGTTGTAGTCTTCAGCCTGAAGATTGGTTTGATGTCGCTGTGCATGCTGCTCTATCCGGTTTATGCCTCTTCACCTCCAAATAACTACTGCAACCCCCATTCTCCGTAATCTGGTCAACGTGTTCTCACTTGAGCTCCCTGTTCGGTTTCTACCCTCCACATTTCCCTCCACTACGAAATTGGTGATCCCTTACGTCTCAGAATGTGTATTTTGAAACGATCCCTTCTTCTAGTCAGGTCGTGTCTCAAATTTCTTTTCTCCCCATTTCTATTCAGTACTTACTCGTTAGTTACGTGAACTACCCAGCTTCAGCATTATTGTGTAGCATCACATTTCAAAAGCTTCTATTCTCTTTTTGTCTAAACTGTAACTCCCAAAAATACTTTCAGGAAAGGCTTCTTAACACGTAATTCTATATTCCATGTTAATAAAATTCAGTTCTTCGGGAACACTTTTCTTCCCATTGCCAGTCTACATTGTATATCGCCTCTACTTCGGCCGTCATCAGTTATTTTGGTTAAGTATCTCGTATCCTACTCTGATTCCCTCTACATAACCTGGTATAATTCTACTACATTCCATTAGCCTTGTTTTGCTTTTGTTGATGTTCACCTTATACTCTCCTTTCAGGACAATGTCCATTCCTTTCAACTATTCTTCCAAGTTCCTAGCTGTCTCTGACAGACTTACAATGTTTTCATGTCTTCTCGCTGAACTTTAATTCCTACTGCACCTTTTTCTTTGGATTCTTTTCCTGTTTCCTCAATATACTGGTCGAATAACATCAGTGATAAGTTACAACTCTGCCTCACTTCCTTCTCAACCACTGCCTCCTTTTCATGCCCCTAGAAACTAATAAGTGTTGCTGTCAAGATTGTAGACAGCTGCCTCTGCCTTCCTGACTCCTGAACAGATCCATGACTTGAATGCTCGTTAAGGTACCAGTCATATTGCCTGTATAGTAACTTGTAGGCTTACTGGCTCATCGCCAAGTTTTGAAACTGATTGTGTGTTTGGCAATTTAGCAATCTGATTAGAGGATAGTGAAGGCTCGTTCTCATCTTCAACATTTTCTATAGACAACATATTTGGGAAAGTAGGAGAGTTTTCATCTTTGCCCAGGACAAAATTCAGTCATCGGTTACAAATAAATTTTATTTTGTTTTACTTGTTTCGACTACTTAATCTGTCGTCTTCCGAAGATTAGTATTGGCTACGTAGATGTGAATATCTTCTCCGTAGAAGCAAAATGATAAGGTATGTTCAGGAACGTAGATATTGTATGTAATTATTTTAAACACGGTTTCACAATTTACAGTAACTGAACATATGAGATATGTCATATCTTCCTTTCCGCTAGCACAACGGATACATAGATGTGATTCAGTTACTGTAATTTGTCAATCAGTGTTTAAAATAATCACGTACAATATGTACATTTCTGGACATAGTGAGAAGTCCTGTTGCTCTCTTCAGTGCTGAGGACCTGTACTGGCAGTATTCAGCTATTTGGTGTTGTCAGAAAACGGTTAGTTCTTCCATTAGTAGGCGACGAGCACCATGAAGTTAATCAGGTAAAGACGAGTACATCTTTGGCTAGTTCACAGACTGTGCTGTAGCATCTAGGATACAGATTCACTACACTATCGTAATCATGGAATCGAGTGCTACTACTGTGGACGCTGTCGATCCGAATGATTTACTCATTAGGAGAGCTGGAGGACTGGGATATTAAAAGGGAGTTGGCATAACGCTATGATGCAAGCTTCGGTTTATAATGATGGCATGTGTCCTCCTTATTCTGCTATATTCACTTACCAGCCTTACCACTCTTTAACAGCTGTGCTATGTGCTTTTGTGAAAGAGATACAGTTGCTTGCAACATGTCTTGCGAGATAACAAATATGCTCTTATCTCTTCCTTTGGTTTTCTGTCTTAGTGTCTATTCTGATGAATGCGTTTCCTCACTCAACAGCAGATTTCATAATGAGTCGGCGACCTGAGATACTTGTGACATACTGGCTTGCTTCCTACTACTCCCTTTGCATATGGCGTGACTTATTTTTCCTGTGGCTATCTGAGTGAGTTTTAATAAATTATTTTCTAATTTCTACCCATTACTGCTTTGTGCCATAATGCATTGCTCCTCTTTAAAAAATCAGTCCCGAATTTTTCTTTTTTTTTCACTTTTTACTAATTAGTCTATACACGCCTTGTATTTAAGAAAAGTAGTACTCTGTAACTATATTCTGGATTGCTTCTTAACCTAAGTCTTGAACACTGGTGAGCTTAAGTAACCTATTTTGTCATTTTGTCCTGGTTGCATACTCTAGTTACACTTTACATTTACATCACTTACTACTAATCATTGCTGTACCCGTGAAGGTAACTAGAACGTGAAATTGTCTGCGTCGTATTTCACGTCTGGTCCCATTAATTATCAATCCATTGCACTGCAATCCCAGTTTCATTACCCCGGTAGCTTTACCGTTCTTATAGCAAATTATAAAACTGTTTGAGGTGCAAATACGGAGTAAACCCAGTGACCTCCTATTTCTGGATCTTTGGCTGTGTGTGCAACACAGTTTTCTCTCACTGTAATGCTTTCATATTCCCTACGAACAACTGCCATTAACATTACTGGTAGTTCGATTGTATCATCCATTTTGATAAATAAAATCATTCTCTCTAATATCATATTTAAAATCACCCATAGACGAAATTACATGAGCGTCTCTCCATCTAGAAACTACTAATTGTTCGTGAGTTTGTACCTGTATCTCATTCCCAATTGCATTCGATTTAATCGGATATAGATGTATAGTGTGCCTTTATTCCTACTACTGGAAATTGTATTTTTTATGCAGTCCAGCTTGATCAGCGTAATATTCTTACTGGTTATAGACATGCCATGTTTTAGTCCATTTAGAAAGTCTCTTTATGCATCCCGTAATGCCCTCAAAATTTGTTGTGGATTTAATAATCCTTCCTTCAATTGTCCATTACTAGCGTGATTGATTTCATCATGCGAAGTTTGGACTTCAGTCCTTGCATCATATGATCCACTTGCTAACGTCCCCAGCAATGTAGGTGGTACCACATTTTTTTCTCGTTTGCTTAATTAGATTTCTGTTTTCTCTAGATTACTATTTAAGACATTAGTGGTGCTCTGTGCATATTGTTCTACTTCTGTTGTTAAGTTATGCGCTGGTTTAGCAACATTTGGGGAATTCCCTGCTACATGTTTCCTATGCGTGTTGTGTACCAGTCAACTTTTTCTCTTTATCCTCCGCCAACACTGTACTGTCTATTCAAAACTAACACCTTTTCTTACCAACATTCTTAAGGACTGCGCAATTTCTGCAAATCCCTTCACAAACTTAACGACAAAAATTACATAGTACAATAAACGACTGTAATTGTTTAAAAGTCTGTGATGTCTGAATATGATGTACGGCGGAAGTTAAGTCGAGGAACTGACATCACTCCGTCTTCACTGATAATATACCAAAATAACTTACTTGTATGTGAGAAAAATTGCATTTCTTCACACTAAGTATAAGATGTGCTGTCCTCAGTATACTAAATACTACATACAGACATTTAACACGATGGTTTGGAGCTCTCGAATGCGCGATTATATCGGTAAGAGGTGCATACAGATTTTGGGTTTTAATCCAAGATGTACTCCATTTGATCGGGGCCGAAATGTAGCCAGGGCATTTTTCAGTCCAAACGGAATTTTTCAGTACTGCTAATGACCTAAAGGTGTTGTGATAACTGTTTTGGGCTTGTCTTCGGAAAACACTTTCAGTTCGTGATAGCCACATCTAAGGTCAATCGTTGAAAAATATGTACAACTCCCTAGGTTGTATAATGTTTCCGTGACGTTCGAGGTCGGATATGCCGCTACTGTTGTTTGTGCGACCAAGTACCGGTAGTCACAATAAAATAGATATTTTTAAATACCGTCAACTGACTTTTTGGGTACAGTTACAATACATCGCAATGCTGATCTACAAATACGACTATTAGTGGCTGTAGGTGTTTCGCTGCTCCGTATGGTTTCCTATAGACTAGTGGATTATCACTTGTTGGTACGCAGTGTTGTCTCATAGGACTGGTTGGTAGTGGGCCATCTGAACTAAATAAATATGAATATCCTAACAGCAAAGTTTCCATGGTTTTCCGTTACTGTCTTCCAAGTGGCGAACTTCGGCACATAGTACAGACGCAGTGACAGTTTATTTGATGCTTCGAACACCCCGCGATCCATCGATATCTTCATTCTCGAGTATCTCTAAACTCCCTACAATTAATAATTTTCGGAGATCCACTTTATCTGTCCCTAAGTTGTAAAAGGTTACCGCAATCATCAGTTTCCCATTAACATTGGTTGCTCTGGCAAACGCTTCTTCGTACCAAACAATGCATTTCATCTAATGCTTCAATGTTCTGCAGTGACTCAACCACACGTAATCACGGCTGTGACACATCGGCAACTACAGATACCCAAACCAGCTTCCTTGTGCGAACAGTTGGTTTGACATGCATTTTTATCTTTAACGTTCGTGACACCTTAACAGTCGGTGTACCGTGCAACATTGAAACAATTATGGCTATTGGACTCACTGGATACAAGTTCCCACCAAGTTCATCTGTGCGCTGTGCAAGATTAATTTTTTTGATGATGCTTCTCCAGGAAGAGAATCACGGAATACCCTTGTCCCATAGCTGGAAAACACTTCCATGTGCTCACGAAACTCTATAGTTCCAATCCTAATACCGACCTTTGTTGTCATCATTGATACTAAATCATTGTTTCCCACTCCAAGTAAATTATACCATGGGATCGCTAGGCTTCTCCTGCCCATGAGCTCTAGACTAATGACAGAAACATGTTTACCGATATGGACCAAAATTCTATATTCTTTACCATTTACAAATCTTATCGGACCACAATTCGTCTCTGTATTAGCGTCTACAGTACTCTGAATGTAGAGAGGAAACATCACCGTTTTATTCAAATGTTTTCCATTACTTATTTTCATTAATTTGCCTGTTATTTCCATACTCGTGTGCCTTGTGACAAAAACATCAACATCGGTGACATTACTCTTTCAAGTGCCCTTTTCCCAGAACAAAAACAACTCTTTTCAGAAACAAAAATTCGTTTATCGTTGGGTACTCGTATAGAAATATCTGTTTTCTCCAAATGCTGGCCAAATGCTCTGGATGTTCTATTCGTACTCTTAGCGAAAACTGCACAGGAATACCTCTCAAAAACACATCGAGATTCCCGTTTTCTGCCTCCTTAAGGGTGAAGTGATCTGCTTCTAGTTTCCCTGTCATCGTATGTTTGCTCATTTACTTGACGGATTCTGACCGACAAAGTCTCCAGTCTCATTTGCCTTCTACGTAAACCTACTCAGCTTTTCTCTAAATAAACTTAGCACTAGTCTGCTTACGATATCTCAGACGCAAACCTTCCGATGATTGTCCAAATGTATGTATCTTGCTCAGCGTTTCGTGGTGCACCACGTACGTGTTGGCTTCACCCATAAGGTGTAAACTGGCCATCCACATACTAGTTTTATCTGCCCAATTACTCATTCTGGCTTCAGCCAATATATCATTAATGAATACTGTCACGTCTTCTGTTGTTTTGCCAGAGAAGGGTGTGATTAGAGTAGCTACTAAAAGATATACTGAAATACGGTACATTGCTGCTGGTGACTTAAATTCATTCGAACCCGACTATGACCCCTGCACAACCCGCAAAAATTTGATTGAACCAACAATTCATCATGGCGTAAGTTCTGTTGAGAACTTTCCTCTAACAACTGTGACACTTCCTCAGCCGGCCGCGGTGGTCTAGCGGTTCTAGGCGCTCAGTCCGGAAACGCGCGACTGCTACGGTCGCAGGTTCGAATCCTGCCTCGGGCATGGATGTGTGTGATGTCCTTGGGTTAGTTAGGTTTAAGTAGTTCTAAGTTCTAGGGGACTGATGACCACAGATGTTTAGTCCCATAGTGCTCAGAGCCATTTGAACCATTTTTGAACACTTCCTCAAACAGATCGTTTATGCTCCACTATTAGAAGCTGACCTTGTGCCTAGCATTTTTGTGTAATGTACCACTATCTTATATTTACACTGAAAATACGGGCTTCCAACAGACAAACGTATATCAGACAAAAAAACACAACCTACAATATGCCAAACCAGAGCCATGTACTTCATCAGTCTGATCAACACCCAGCGACCCTCACTCCGCTCGGGTGCTGCATGACCATACAAGTAAAAGTGGTATGAACTTGATGACCGATGCGCAATGTACCAGGTGTCCACAACCGTAAGGTCGGTTCATCTCCTCCCTACACTGGTAGTATTCAGCACCCGGATCCACATACGGGTTGAATAGAAACTTCGACCCCAAGATGCCATCATTCTGCCTTCAGCATTGAAGTTCAGTGCTGGCAGCTCCCAGGCGTGGTGTTGTCGGAGGAAAGTGAGTTCCTTCATTAGTATATGACAGGCGGCGAGCAGTAGGAAGTTCATCAGATGAAGGTCATCGTCTCGAGTACATCTTCGACTAATTCATAGACTGTGCTGGCGAATCTATGACATACATTAACTACACTATAGTAAACATGAAACAGAGTGATATTACTGTGAATGCCATCGATCCCAATGATCAGTTTATGACAAGAGGTGGAGAGCTGGAGTGTTATAAAGTAGGTGGCGTGAGGCTAAGTCGCAAGGCTAGGTTCACTTAACAGTTTGTTAACTGCTGTGTCATTTCCTCGATATGTGCTCTTCTGACACGGAAGTTTCTTCAGAGACAGTGTTTCTTGCAACATGTATTGCGAGCTGATGAATATGATTGCCTCGCTTTGGTTTCCTATTGCAGTTTCCTTTCTGCTGAATACGTGGCCACGCTTAACAGACAGTGTCATCATATGTCGACAATCTAACACGCTTATGACAAATTGGTTTGCTTCCTGCTTCTGCTTTGGTATCTGGCGTGATTTAAATTTTCCTGTGACTATCTCTGCGAATTTTAATAAATTCTTTTCTAATTTCTACCCCTTACTATTCTTTGTCATAACAAGTTTTAATCTATAGTTCGTAACCAGTACATTCTGGCCAGAGTCCATAACTGCATCTGGAAGCTTCTTTTAGTTTAAATCTGGTTCTGAAACCTCTACGTTACCAGTATATAATCCATCTGAAACCTTCCGATGTCTTCAGGTCTTAGCGAGGACTACACTATGCTCGACAATATACTTGAAATTATACCAGGCGGCTTCCTCTTTCACTAGTTTCTCCCAGTTTGTATTTTCCTACTATTTTTCCTTCTCCACCTTTCCTTGCTATCGAATTGTAGTCCTAAATCACTACTAAATCTTCGTTCCCCTTAACTGTCAGTATAAGTTTTATCCCACATGCAATGCTTCAGTCTCTTCATCATCTGTGAATATAGTTGACATACAGAGTTGTAGACTCTGGAGGGTGTGGGCTTCGCGTCTGTCTTCGCTACAATAATGGGTTCACTACGCTGTCCATAGTAGCTTACCGTCATTCCTGTTTTCGTATTCATTTGTAAGAAAATGGTTCAAATGGCTCTGAGCACCATGGGACTTAACATCTGTGGTCATCAGTCCCCCAGAACTTAGAACTACCTAAACCTAACCAACCTAAGGACTGAAGCGCCTAGAACCGCTCGGCCACTCCGGCCGGCGTATTCATTTGTAAACCTACTCCTACATTACTCATGTCTGAGTACGTATTTATAACGTTGCATCCATCTCACCAGATGTCCACTGTGTCTAACTATAACCTATCCATTGCCCCTCCTTAAATTTTCTAACTTACGTGCCCGATTAAAGTATCTAACATTCCACACAACGATTCCTATAACGCCAGTTTTGTTTTGCCTGATCACATACTCCTGAGTAATCACTACCCAGAGATTTAACATACGAAATATTTTGTCAGAGAGGATGCCATCACCATTTAACCATACAGTAGAGCTGCATTCCCTCAGGGAGAATTGTGGCTCTAGTTTCCCTTTACTTTCAGCCGTTCGTAGTACTTGCATGGCAAGGCCGTTCTGGTTGATGTTACAAAGCCAGATCAGTCAATCATTCAGAATGCCACTATTGCAACTACTGAAAAGGCTGATGCCCCTGTTCAGGAACTTCATGTTTGTCTGGCCTCTTAACAGATAGCACGCCGCTATGGCTGCACCTAGACACGCAAGCCGCCCCCCCCCCCCCCGACTTAGACCCTAAATATTTTCTAAGTTGCTACTTATTTGTTGTCTCGTTCACCAGATGTCATTTATCGTTGTCTCTAAATTACTCAGTGTATCAAGACTATTTACCTGGGTCCACAAAACACTTCAGTACAATATGGTCTGGTCACCACTTGCACACGTATTTATTGGGCGTTTCTGTATCTCCTCGTGTCCTAAAGATCATTGATGAAATTTGCACAGTTGTTATTAGCGTCTTCTCAGATATGTAAAGACTGCAGTAATGGTCTAGGGTTAGCGTCCTTAACTAGTAGTGGGTTTCGGGCTTAGTACCAACCTACAGCTGTAATTGTGAACAAAAGCCATCAACAATGGCTGGCCGAAGACACCCCTCATCAGAAGTCACCCTCGTACTGTCAATGATAAGAAGATCAGACAGAGGGAATGATAAACGGCATGAGGATTCAGAAGGCAACAGAAACCACTGCATTAAAGACACATTACACAACAGACGCATAGCCTATAATGCAAAAAATACCATGATGAACTCTCTATTGGAAAACGTTTAAAAGTTTCCGGATTATTCCCCCTTTCGGATATCCAAGAGGGGACAGTCAAGACGGCGGTGACAATGAAGAAACATGGTATAATCAATGGCATGGTAACATTGTACCATGGAATTTCAGAAGTTTGAACGCAGTAGGAAAGCCTGAAAATTTTGAAGGACATGCAATGGCCTACTGTAGATATAGTGGGGATCAGTGAAGTAAAATGAAAGAAAAATTTCTGGTCAGTAGAATATTATATAATAGCAACAGCAGCAGAAAAAGGTGTAACTGGAGTGGAACTCGTTATGAATACGAAAACAGGACAGAGAGTTAGCTAATGTGAATAGTTCAGTAATAGTGTTGCTCTCGTCACATTCTGCATCAATCCAACGGGGACAGAGATAGTTCAAGTAGACATGTCGACACTGCACGCGGAAGATGAAGCAGTATATGAGGATACTGAACGGGTAAATGTGTATGTAAAAGGAGATGAAAATCTACTAACCATGGGCAGTTGTACGGGAAAGAAATGAGTAAAGGGTTTCGAGAGTGTATTGACTTGGCAGTAGGGATGATGGAAGCTAAGGAATAATTGAGTTCTGCAATAAATTTCAGATGCTAATAGCAAATACTTCGGTCAGGAATCACAAAGAGAGAAGATACCGCAGGATTACAGCTGGACTACATCATGGTCAGATATACATTCCAAAATCAGATACTGGCTTGTATAGCGCACCAAGTAGCCGTTGGACTCAGCTCATTACTTAGCAATGATGAAAAACAGACCGATTTTTAAGACAATTGTCCGGGGTAACCAATGTGGAAGGAAAGGCAGTTATTCCAGCGTCGAAGGTCGGCGCAACTTGCCCCACGGAGTCCACCCAACGTTCTGCAGTCTGAAGATAGTTCTTAAATAGAATCGAAACCGGTCACTCCATTAAAATTAAAAAGTTGCGATCAAGACTGTTTTAATCTTTAAATTTTAAATTTAAAAGATCGCTGATAATGTTTTGAAAAATTTTACAAACCAACAATTATCTACATCTACATCTACATCTACATTTATACTCCGCAAGCCACCCAACGGTGTGTGGCGGAGGGCACTTTACGTGCCACTGTCATTACCTCCCTTTCCTGTTCCAGTCGCGTATGGTTCGCGGGAAGAACGACTGTCTGAAAGCCTCCGTGCGCGCTCTAATCTCTCTAATTTTACATTCGTGATCTCCTCCGGAGGTATAAGTAGGGGGAAGCAATATATTCGATACCTCATCCAGAAACGCACCCTCTCGAAACCTGGCGAGCAAGCTACACCGCGATGCAGAGCGCCTCTCTTGCAGAGTCTGCCACTTGAGTTTATTAAACATCTCCGTAACGCTATCACGGTTACCAAATAACCCTGTGACGAAACGCGCCGTTCTTCTTTGGATCTTCTCTATCTCCTCCGTCAACCCGATCTGGTACGGATCCCACACTGATAGGTCGAACGAGTGTTTTGTAAGCCACCTCCTTTGTTGATGGACTACATTTTCTAAGCACTCTCCCAATGAATCTGAACCTTGTACCCGCCTTACCAACAATTAATTTTATATGATCATTCCACTTCAAATCGTTCCGCACGCATACTCCCAGATATTTTACAGACGTAACTGCTACCAGTGTTTGTTCCGCTATCATATAATCATACAATAAAGGATCCTTCTTTCTATGTATTCGCAATACATTACATTTGTCTATGTTAAGGGACAGTTGCCACTCCCTGCACCAAGTGCCTATCCGCTGCAGATCTTCCTGCATTTCGCTACAATTTTCTCATGCTGCAAGTTCTCTGTATACTACAGCATCATCCGCGAAAAGCCGCATGGAATTTCCGACACTATCTACTAGGTCATTTATAAAAGCAATAGTCCCATAACACTCCCCTGTGGCACGCCACAGGTTACTTTAACGTCTGTAGACGTCTCTCCATTGATAACAACATGCTGTGTTCTGTTTGCTAAAAACTCTTCAATCCAGCCACACAGCTGGTCTGATATTCCGTAGGCTCTTACTTTGTTCATCAGGTGACAGTGCGGAACTGTATCGAACGCCTTCCGGAAGTCAAGAAAAATAGCATCTACCAGGGAGCCTGTATCTAATATTTTCTGGGTCTCATGAAAAAATCTAGCGAGTCGGGTCTCACACGATTGCTGTTTCCGGAATCCATGTTGATTCCTACATAGTAGATTCCGGGTTTCCAAAAACGACATGATACTCGAGCAAAAAACATGTTCTAAAATTCTACAACAGATCGACGTCAGAGATATAGGTCTATAGTTTTGCGCATCTGCTCGACGACCTTTCTTGAAGACTGGGACTACCTGTGCTCTTTTCCAATCATTTGGAACCCTCCGTTCCTCTAGAGACTTGCGGTACACGACTGTTAGAAGGGGGGCAAGCTCTTTTGCGTACTCTGCGTAGAATCGAATTGGTATCCCGTCAGGTCCAGTGGACTTTCCTCTGTTGAGTGATTCCAGTTGCTTTTCTATTCCTTGGACACTTATTTCGATGTCAGCCATTTTTTCGTTTGTGCGAGGATTTAGAGAGGGAATTGCAGTGCGGCCTTCCTCTGTGAAACAGCTTTGGAAAAAGGTGTTTAGTATTTCAGATTTACACGTGTCATCCTCTGTTTCAATGCCATCATCATCCCGGAGTGTCTGGATATGCTGTTTCGAGCCACTTACTGATTTAACGTAAGACCAGAACTTCCTAGGATTTTCTGTCAAGTCGGTACATAGAATTTTACTTTCGAATTCACTGAACGCTTCACGCATAGCCCTCCTTACGCTAACTTTGACATCGTTTAGCTTCTGTTTGTCTGAGAGGTTTTGGCTGCGTTTAAACTTGGAGTGAAGCTCTCTTTGCTTTCGCAGTAGTTTCCTAACTTTGTTGTTGTACCACGGTGGGTTTTTCCCGTCCCTCGCAGTTTTACTCGGCACGTACCTGTCTAAAACGCATTTTACGATTGCCTTGAACTTTTTCCATAAACACTCAACATTGTCAGTGTCGGAACAGAAATTTTCGTTTTGATCTGTTACGTAGTCTGAAATCTGCCTTCTATTACTCTTGCTAAACAGATAAACCTTCCTCCCTTTTTTTTATATTCCTATTAACTTCCATATTCAGAGATGCTGCAACGGCCTTATGATCACTGATTCCCTGTTCTGCACATACAGAGTCGAAAAGTTCGGGTCTGTTTGTTATCAGTAGGTCCAAGATGTTATCTCCACGAGTCGGTTCTCTGTTTAATTGCTCGAGGTAATTTTCGGATAGTGCACTCAGTATAATGTCACTCGATGCTCTGTCCCTACCACCCGTCCTAAACATCTGAGTGTCCCAGTCTATATCTGGTAAATTGAAATCTCCACCTAAGACTATAACATGCTGAGAAAATTTATGTGAAATGTATTCCAAATTTTCTCTCAGTTGTTCTGCCACTAATGCTGCTGAGTCGGGAGGTCGGTAAAAGGAGCGAATTAATAACTTAGCTCGGTTGTTGAGTGTAACCTCCACCCATAATAATTCACAGGAACTATCCACTTGTACTTCACTACAGGATAAACTATTACTAACAACGACGAACACTCCACCACCGGTTGCATGCAATCTATCCTTTTTAAACACCGTCTGTACCTTTGTAAAAATTTCGGCAGAATTTATCTCTGGCTTCAGCCAGCTTTCTGTACCTATAACGATTTCAGCTTCGCTGCTTTCTATCAGCGCTTGAAGTTCCGGTACTTTACCAACGCAGCTTCGACAGTTGACAATTACAATACCGATTGCTGCTTGGTCCCCGCATGTCCTGACTTTGCCCCTCACCCGTTGAGGCTGTTGCCCTTTCTGTACTTGCCCAAGGCCATCTAACCTAAAAAATCGCCCAGCCCACGCCACACAACCCCTGCTACCAGTGTAGCCGCTTGTTGCGTGTAGTGGACTCCTGACCTATCCAGCGGAACCCGAAACCCCACCACCCTATGGCGCAAGTCGAGGAATCTGCAGTCCACATGGGCGCAGAACCGTCTCAGCCTCTGATTCAGACCCTCCACTCGGCTCTGTACCAAAGATCCGCAGTCAGTCCTGTCGACGATGCTGCAGATGGTGAGCTCTGCTTTCGTCCCGCTAGCGAGACTGGCAGTCTTCACCAAATTAGATAGCCGCCGGAAGCCAGAGAGGATTTCCTCCGATCCATAGCGACACACATCATTGGTGCCGACATGAGCGACCACCTGCAGATGGGTGCACCCTGTACCCTTCATGGCATCCGGAAGGACCCTTTCCACATCTGGAATGACTCCCCCCGGTATGCACACGGAGTGCACATTGGTTTTCTTCCCCTCTCTTGCTGCCATTTCCCTAAGGGGCCCCATTACGCGCTTGTTTCACAGTTTTGTTGAGGGTTTGTTGATAATCAGGATACATCATGTTATTCTCGATGGTATGACGTAGAAGTAGATCGTAGCAAGTTTAGGGGTGCCCCGAATATGCGCGTTGGATCCTTCGTTGTTTATAGTGTTGTCTTACTGACCTGGCAGACAATATTAATAGCAATCTCAAACTTTTACCCGATGATATAGTCAACTATAATGAAACACTCTTTGAGAAACTGCAGAAATATTTATTTCCAAAGTGGTGGAAAAATTGTTAACTTCATTTAAATTTACAGAAACAAAAAAGTTTGCATTTTGTACGAGAAAACGTAGTATCCTATGATTACAATATCAACGATTCACAATAGGAATCACTGCTCTCATACAAATACTTCAGTGTCCTCGGTGGTAGTTATACGAAATGGAAAGACCCCGTAGACTTAGTTGTAGGTAATGCATGTGGCAGAAGTCGGTTCATTTGCAGGATTCAATAAAAAAGACACTTATTACAAATAACTCACACTAGACGTGACTAACAACGATAATTGAATGTCTATATCGAGGGGCGATAGAATGGTCGCAGCTTTGTCTCACGGGAGAGCGTGCGGGAAGGTTGAAAAAATTAAACTGGCAGACTCTTGAAGGAAATTATCCCGCGAAAGCCTCTTTCCAAATTTAAACTGTTATTGTGCGTGTGTGACCATCGTTTCCGCAGGAACGTTGGGAATCATACTTAACCAATGCAGTTGAGTGGTCATTCTTCTCACGCTCCATACGCGATTGATACGGGATGTCACCATAACCCTCCTAAGTACCCCCATCCATGCACGCCACAGTGGTTTGAAGAGTACGTACATGGTGCCCGAGATAGGACTTCTTCGTTTCAAAATTAAAGAACACAAAGGAATAGACATGTAGACGAATGCAATAAATGGCGCGTTTCTTGTGAAAGCTGTGAGAATTTCATACGGTAGTTTCGAAGCAGTATATACAGAAGCTGCTAACAGGTGGAACTCTAAGAGAAATGCGTAGTGCCTATAAATTTTACACCAATTCTCCGAAAGAACAGTTCCATCACTGAGACTTGAAAAAGAGGTTGAAATTGTGGATTTAATGGAACACCGTTTGTTTCTGATTGTGAAATATCAACGTGTGTTTCTGGTACTCAAATATCATAAACTGGAGCACAGTGTTTCGGCTACAAGGCGCAGTTTTCAAACACTTCTTAATGTCCCAAACGAACCTGATGCAAAAACCATTCGTAAGTTCTTCATCAAATGTGAACGGACAGGCAGGCCAATTTTAGTTTCTCCTGATAATGCCTTCACAGTTTCTACGTTTATTTACCAACTTGAGAGGAATCCTTACAAAGAATTGCAGCAGAAAGTGGTTCAGTGCATCAGGACAAGTGCAATACTGACAAGGGAACCTCCCCATCGCACCCCCCTCAGATTTAGTTATAAGTTGGCACAGTGGATAGGCCTTGAAAAACTGAACACACATCGAGAAAACAGGAAGAAGTTACGTGGAACTATGAAAAAAATTAGTCAAATATACAAATTGAGTAGTCCATTCGAAGATAGGCAAAATCAAGGACCATGGGAGTCAAGGAGCGCCGTGGTCTCGTGGTTAGCGAGAGCAGCTACGGAACGAGAGATCCTAGGTTCAAGTCTTCCCTCGAGTGAAAAGTTTAAATTGTTTATTTTCAGTTTATGTGACAAACTCTTATGTTTTCATCACTTTTCTGGGATTGATTATCACATCCACAAGAAAACCTAAATCGGGCAAGGTAGAAAAATCTTTTTACCCATTCGCTAAGTGTACAAGTTAGGTGGGCCGACAACATATTCCCGTCATGTGACGCACATGACGTCACCATTGTCGTATAGAATATATCAGACGTGTTTTCCTGTGGAGGAATCGGTTGACCTATGACCTTGCGATCAAATGTTTTCGGTTCCGATTGGAGAGGCACGTCCATTCGTCTACTAATCGCACTGTTTTGCGGTGCGCTCGCAAAACACAGACACTAAACTTATTACAGAGAACAGAGACGTCAATGAACGAACGGACAGATCATAACTTTGCGAAAATAAAGAAAGTAAAATTTTCCGTCGAGGGATGACTTGAACCACGGACCTCTCATTCCGCAGCTACTCACGCTAACAACGGGACCACGACGCTCCTGAGCTCACGTTCTCCTTGATGTTGCCTATGTTCGCATGGACTACTCAGTTTGTACATTTTATTAATTTTTTTCATAGTTCCACACAACTTCTTCCTGTTTTCTCGATTGATCTGTGTTCAGTTTTTCAAGGCCTATCCACTGTGTCAACTTATAACTAAATCTGAGGGGGTGCGATGGGGAGGTTCCCTTGTGAGAAATAACTTACACACGCAGGCATTCAAAACCCAAATTTGCCACCTTGTTTTACCGGTATGAGCTGTGCGACAAAGGACTGACTTTCAGAACCATATTCTCATAATAACTGTTAATGAAGCATTTGATGTTGCCTGCTTGCGGTTCACAGATGAAGTACACTTTCACTTGAAGGGATTCGTAAAAGAACAAAACTGGCGATCTTAGTGTTCCCAATTCCAATCTGAGTGAAGCGAATTACCGGAATTCTCCCAAAGTAACTGTTCGGCCTTTCGTGTGTAGCAGAGGAAAACCGACCCTTTTTCATGCTGAAAAAGATAATTAGTGAATTTCACGTTGCAATTTCGATACAAGTAGCGCCACGCAGCTTCGTTGGAGAATCGATCGAGCACCGAGTGGATCACTTAAGATGGGTATCGACCACACCACACCGAATAGGTGCTTATAATTCTTAATGAATGTTTATCTGTGTGTTATGCAGCAGGTGAGCCTGTTAGCTCTCTATGCTAAGCAAGTGGTTAGCCACCTCAATGAGTTGTGTAGGCTCATTATCGTATGTCTGGAAACTACACCGTATGATAAACTCGATCGTTTAGATGGAATTGTCCCTCCAGTCATCAGCAGGAAGGCATAAGGTACAAGTCTCCAATAAACATCCATAATATGGTGCGTCATCCTCCTACTTCAAGACTGACGTCCAAGAAATAGGCAACAGATAACACTGGCAAACAAACGTATTCCCGAGTATCTGTGTGGATGATGTCTGAAAACCATTAACTGACAGCTTTGGAAAACTAGGTGCTTGTTTCACTGCAGGGTGGAACGTGTGGAAAATAGGCACACAACAGTGTTCATAATATCGAAACACGATTTGCAAGAATTGGGTTATTCCACATCATCATCCCTTTGTGCTTGCGGACTTCAACAAACTGCACTACGTTATCTTTGTCTTCAGACTGTAAGTTTTAGCTTTTATATGCTATTATCTACATTTATGTACGTGTCTTGAAGGTGCAGTTGGATACTTTGGCACGTATAAATAAATAAATCAATAAATAAATAATCCTAAATTTGCTGGCGCGAGAATGCATTGGCCTCCGTATTTACGCACTGTGACTTCTTGTGACTACTCTTTTGTGGGGGTAATTGGGAAACACTGTCTACCGAACTAACCTACTATGCAGGAAGTTCTTGGATCGTCGATCTGCCTGGTAACTGAATCCATTTCCGTTGAGAAACTACGAAATGTGATGGAAAATTTCGTTGTTCGTTTGCGCCATCTCTCTACCGTGAGCTTTGGAAATTTTGAAAAGATTGAGATGTAATTACTAAGACTGCATACTCTTTTGTGTGTGTGGCGCGTTGTGTCCAAAGAGTGATCGTCTTTGGCGATTTTTTCTTCTGGAGTGGCAAGGCGTGAGAAATTGTTTCGCTTTACTGTGTATTCGGTTGCAAAGCGATCTGGGCTCTCTGTGGGTCGTTGAGTCCTCTGAAGGTGTTGGTTAGGTAGACTGCGTGCGGAGGACGAGTTTGTTTATGCCTGTTGATACGAGCTGTACAAAGTGCTGTACCATCTGTTAGCATCTATTGAAACCGTTATTTCCACTCTTGCAGATAACAGATATCAAACATCCTTATATATATGGGATAATTTTTTTACCGTTGTCGGGTATCTGTTACTGCCCGTCATCGACCAGCCGCAGCCTCCTTCTTCTATTTACATTTTCCATTTACATAATCTGGAATTACAGAAACTATTTCGAAGTTTCTGTATAAAATTCGTACTATGATTGCAATAAAAATATTATTTTTGAAGTCATCTATCGAACTTTGCCTTAATGTTAATTTTAACATCAGAAAGTACTCTGTGGGACACAGTGTATATAATTTCCTGGTGTAATGAATGACTCCTCAACATCAACCCGTATAAATGCCAGGCAATTATTATAGGACGAACTACCTGTACCTTCTGTCTCCACGGCTTCTACCCTACCATTTCTAGCCGTCCTTCCCAGGTAATGAATACACTAAAGTATCTTGGACTAACCATCGACCGGCAACTAACATGGAAACATTACTTAATAAACATCCAACAGAAAGTCCACATTAGACTAAAACCACTAACAGGCCGAACATGGGGATTACAATCTCTGACTATTCTCCACACCTAAAAAACACTGGTTCGACCCATCCTTCATAATGCAAATGTTTCCTGGATTGCCACCCCAAATAGGTTCTTTTAATCCGTCCAAATCCTTGAACGCCATGCACTCCATCTTGCTTTCTGCGTCCATTTACCTTCCCCCACCTGGATCCTCTACGGTCTGCAAACTAGTTTCTTATAATCCCATTGTCTCCCCTCTCATCACCAACACTGGTATGCTGCCGCGCCTTCGTAAACATATCCATCCGTCCCTACGACCTCCACACACTCCCAGTCCTATCGCAGCGCGCCTTCAACCAACTCGCTCTCCCAGACAATGAAATCCGCCCTGATATTTATCCCTCGTACCAGCTTTAACCCTTCTATACCCCCCCTCTCTCTCTCTCTCCACGTTAGGTCTCCTCTCTCCTCTTCCCTCTACACCTACCCATATCCCTTTCTTCTTATGCCACTAACACATACCAATACTCCTCCTCTCCCTTTCCCTTCTCCTTCCCAATGTCTGTATTCCCACTGTCTGCTTTACCTCCTCTCCTCCTGCCTATCACCTCATCATCTCCATAGTTTCCTCACCTAACAGAGCCCTATATTCTCCCCCCCCCCCCCCCCGAAACCTCTATGCAATGTATTATCTCCTTCCAGAAAATTGTCAGCCAGATGTTAGGTGCAAGTTCAGTGCTCCAGTGAAATTCCATAGAAGAATTTCACCTCACCACAGCTATGTTTTTAAATTGCCTACATTCTCCGCCCTTTTAGCGGTCCATCATTAATCTTTTTAACTTAAATTGTAAACAGTCCTCATGTTTTTATTTTTCTATCAGCTTTGTTATATTTTTTATTAGCACTCTTGGCTGAAGAACGGAGTATTGCAGCGCTGGCAGCCCACCACGCCTCAGCCTATATTGGGCACTGGGGAATGAAATACGAAGGTGAGTCAAATGAAATCCTTAAGTTTGTAATAACAAATCGAAATTTCGTGGCGTTATCCTGTAAGTTGGTAAGCGTGCTACAAACAGCGTGCAGAATGGCCTCTAGGTGGCAGCATAGTGCGGATGCACACATACCGTCACAGTATCAGTATAAAGATGGACGCCCCATTTGCGACTTGCACCAGGGAAGAACAGCATTCCGTTATTCGGTTTTTGTGTAGTGAAGGTGCGAAATCTTTTGAAATTCATCAACGAATGAAGGTTCAGTACGGTCATGCATGTTTGTAACAGCAGCAAGTCTACGAATGGAGTAGGAAGTTCGCAAATTGTGTGATTCTGTGGAAGATGCTCCTTGTCCAGGTCACTCACAACGAGTTCTGACTCCACATAATATTGCAGCAGTTGAAGCCATAGTGAAGGAAAGCTGCTGAGTGAAACTGAATGATATTGCAGCATATTTACAGATTAGTCATGGGTCAGCACACCACATTGTGCATGATGTGCTCCAGTTTCACAAAGTGTCTGCAAGATGCGTGCCACGGCAGCTGACTCCTGAAATGAGAGAACGACGTGTTGATGCTTGTGAAGAACTTCTTCGTCGCTTTGAACGGGAAGGTGATGGCTTCCTTTCAAGATTCGTTACTGGGGACGAAACCTGGGTTCACTTCCACCAACCGGAAATGAAGAGAGCGAGCAAGGAATGGCGCCTTGCCTCATCACCAAAACCAAAGAAGTTTCGAACAGAGCCATCGGCAGGAAAGGTTATGCCGACTCTCTTTGGGGACGAAAAAGGCGTCATTTTGGAGCATTACATGCCTAGAGGGACCACTGTCACCAGTGTATCATACACAGATCTCCTAAAAAATCATCTGCGGCTGCAATCGAATCAAAGCGACGTGGATTGCTGTCAGCAGGTGTCCTTTGGAACATACAATGCATGGCCCCACACTCCTCGTACTACAGTTGCAACAGTCACAGACCTGCATTTTGAATGTCTTCCTCATCCACCATACTCACCAGACCTTGCCCCAAGTGATTGCAATATGTTCGGACCACTCAAAGACGCAATGGGAGAAAAGAAGTTCGGTTCTGATGAAGAGGTACGCCACGCGGTGCATGAGTGGTTGCGCGGACTAGCAAAAGAAGTTTTTTCTAAAGGAATTTATGCACTTTGTAAGCGCTGGAGGATTTGCATTTAGCGTGGGGGAGATTATGTTGAAAAGTGATACAACTTTGTACTACTTCTGCACAATAAATAATATTAAGAAAAATACTTGAAGTTTTCATTTGACTCACCCTCCTAAGAAGAAAGAAAAAAAAACAGTGCATATAAATGTAGAGGCAGGTGCGAAATGAGGATAGTTAACATGAGTGCCTGGAGACGTTCCGATGCTCGTAACGGCGTAACCGTAACTCGGAGTTCCAGAGACGACGAGGCGGGAAGACGGCACATCATGCGGTTCCGGCGCTCGTCTGCCAAGTACAGAGACAACGCGGCATGCAAATTCACAGGCGGCGGCGCGGGATCAGCGCGCAACTGACAGCGACCGCGATTTAATTACCCTTGTGACGCATCGGGCGCCACGGTTAAGGATATAGAGGGAGGACGCCGCATCGTTGCGAGGGGGAGAGTCTTCCAACCACGCGAGACTCTCCTTTGTTCGCCAGTCACACAGTGGCACCATGCATCTCGTCCACTGTCTCACATGCTGCACGATTTTCCTGATACTGTTCGCGCAGCACTCCGTATTTAACGTGAGAGCGTAGTGACTCCGTCCTCTAGTGGAGACCGCGGATATTTGACATTTTCCCTGTGATATCTACCTCTACATCGTGTTTAGCGAGCCACCATACGGCAGGGGAGTACTTTGTACCAACACTAGTGATTCCTTTTCCTGTTACGTTGTCAAATGAAGCCTCGGGATTGCTTCGATGTCGTCGAATTACCCGTTGGAAACCTCTGACACTGGAACAGTAATCAAGAAGGTTCCTCTGTCGGCGGTCTCCTTTACAGATGACCTACACTTTCCTAGAATTCTCTCGATAAACTGAAATCCATCTTTCCTACATGTTACTGTACCTGTTTGTTGCACGTCATTTCGCTTTGAAACGTTACACGTAGATATGTAACCGGATAGACTGTATCAAACAGCACACAACTATTACTGTATTCCAATATTACAGGATTATTTCGCCTGCTCATCTGTATTAATTTCCATTTTTCTTCATACATAACAAGCTGAATTTCATCACACCAAGTAGAATTTATGTCCAAGTCACTCGACGCATATACATTCCCATACACTAAAGCGTTGTCAACAGAGACTTTTGCTCACCCTATCTGACAGATCTTGAATGAATACAGGGAACATGCACGTTGCTATCACACTTGCTTGGAGCATTTGCAAAGATACATTTGATTCCTATGTATATGCTTACTGCTTATGCGACTGACCACTACTATTAGCGTTACTGTTTCACTACTATTCAATGATGAAATTATTACTTAAAATTGTAAGGCTAATAAGTAAAAAATAGTGTATGAAAACTAATGGTTAAGACGTAGTTCGAGTTGGCAAAACCTCTCCAGTAACGTGGCGTAGAATGATGATCCATAAGATTCGAGAAACCACAAAACTCTTACATCAATATAAAAATGCAGGGTGAGTGATGAAGCCATCATCGTTGTCTGAGCTGGTCGCTGCACAAAATTCCCTTCAAAATCCCTCAGGATCGGTATTTATCAATTAAGTGACGACTGAAAGGTGTTTTGACTGCTAGTGTGTTTCCTCCACCGTATTAGGCATGGTAATGTGTTTAAGGTGTTTCCACATTTTTTACTTGCCCATTAGACTATCGCGCATCGAGAATAATTGATAAAGTTATTAAACCCTCCCAGCCCTATGGTCATTGTCGACGGATAAGTTGTTAATAAGCGATTCAGAACTGCCTTTAGAAGTAATAATATTTAGAGCTGGAATTGAGTTTTCAGTCACTGGCTGGATTTTCAAGAAATGTAAAAAGGGCAGTATAGTTCGTAATACAACACGGATGAAACGTTTCTTCGGGAGTTTTGTTAGTAAATTTCGGCTTTAAACGCCATGTGATAGCACATGGCTGCAATTATTTCTGCCTTCTAATGTTCTTTGCCCGTCAAAAGGCAGTGTCCTTAGAATTCTTTTGCTGGAAAATGGATAAAAATTCTATCGATACAAAAAATTACAATCCTGATGGCTGGTCCTGTCTCTGCCCTCACCTCACTCTAACATACCTCAACAAATTATACCTCAAAATAAAAATAGAAGATGTTACAACATTTCAAGTAAAAGGTAGAAGTGAAGGTACGGTAAGTAATTAACTTTTATGTTGCGACGTTATCTAACGAATATTCTGCTGAACAGTTGCTCTCTAACCTGCGTTCCATACGAGCAAACGAATTGCTACTTTGCCTGCGGTTACATTTACTTTAGGTTACTGGGTTCTGTGCGGCTCTGTTGGAAAACAGGAGTTCCATAATGTCGTAGAGTGGAGCCGCACACGTCAGCTTTCATGTCCAGCAGGTAAGTGACTGCGTACAATACTCTGTCGCTGAGGTCCTGCAGTCAAATAGTCTACATACTGGCTAGAATTACGAATTAACAAAATATACAGACATATTAAACAAAAGATAAATGAATAATTATTAAAGAAAGGCTCTATTGTAATGTCTGTAATTGACGTGGACAACAGAGAATCGTGTTGAATAATTTTTATTCAAGAAAGTACACCTCAAATAAACGAAAGTATCTTACGATAACTTAAGTATAATACAGACAGAAATAGTCTTACTACTTCCAGTGAAGTTGCGTCTAGAGAGTTACGAGAATTTTAGCAGAATCCCCTAAGTAAATAGTCATCCAAGACGCTCGAAAAACTGAGTCCATCCCGTGATCACAGTATACGAAATATTAGCCACCTCAAAATAATTCAGAGGTCAATATGACTATTTGTGAAGTAACACGATAGATCTAACGAATAGAAGTTCATGCTACGTCTGTTCTCACTCCCTTAAAGCAAACAAAAATATCAGAGTACATTCATATCTCTTGAAACATAAAGTCCCTTCAGAAGTTAAAAACTTGTAGCGCCGGTTCACCGTACAGAATCTATCAGCTGCGTTATCAAATACCATACGTTACCACAGGCAAGTCTCCCTTCTTCCTGAACTATACGTCAGGTTGTGACGTCTCCGGGAAAGCCCAATGAAAATTAAACTAAACCTATACCAGACGTGTAAATGTGATACCTAAAAAGAGGTACAACTAAGTACATTTCTGTCGATAAAAACAGTAGTTAACACGACAGATAGCTGTAAAACCTTTAACTCGTCAATATGATATTTTCTGTGTTAAATATGTAAATAAGATATGTATCTTACAAGGGAACCTCCCCATCGCACCCCCCTCAGATTTAGTTATAAGTTGGCACAGTGGATAGGCCTTGAAACACTGAACACAGATCAATCGAGAAAACAGGAAGAAGTTGTGTGGAACTATGAAAAAATAAGCAAAATACACAAACTGAGTAGTCCATGTGCAAGATAGGCAATATCAAGTATAGTAGTAGCTCAAGCGCGCCGTGGTCCCGTGGTTAGCGTGAGCAGCTGCGGAGCGAGAGGTCCATGGTTGAAGTCCTACCTCGAGTGAAAAGTTTATTTTTTTATTTTCAGACAATTATTACGTGTCGGTCCGTCCGTCCGATGCGAGGTAACTGCGCCGTAGTATGGGGACGCTACACCTAAACAAACATCGAAACAGACGACTTCTGTCGACAACAGCGCACGGAAAAGAGAGTATTCCTGCTAACGAGGATCTCTGGCTGGCAGTTGACTGTTCGCTACTATGGACGAAAGTGCATTAAATACGTGAGATGTATTCCGTAGGCAATATGAATCCAGCAAATATAGCTCGCGACTTCAATAACAATCGCACGGTTTTGCGGTGCGGTCACAAAACACAGACAGTAAACTTATTACAATGAACAGAGACGTCAATGAACGAATGGACAGATCATAGCTTTGCGAAAATTAAGAATGTAAAATTTTCACTCGAGCGAAGATTTGAACCAAGGACCTTTCGTTCCACAGCTGCTCAGGCTAACCACGGGACCACGGCGCTCGTGAGGTCACACTGTCCTTGATAGGGCATATCTTGCACATGGACTACTCAGTTTGTATTTTTGCTTCTTTTATTTCATAGTTCCACCCAACTTCTTCCTGTTTTTTCGATTGATCTGTGTTCAGTGTTTCAAGGCCTATCGACTGTGCCAACTTACAACTAAATCTGAGGGGGGTGCGATGGGGAGGTTCCCTTGTTAGTATCAAAGAGTAACTATACAATGTAAAGACATTTTTTGTTGATTGGTTGGTTGATTCGAGGGAGGGAACCAAACAGCGAGGTCATCGGTCCCATCGGAGTAGGGAAGAATGGTGAAGGAAGTCGGCCGCAACCTTCCAAAGGAACCATCCCGGCACTTGTCTAGAGGGATTTAGGGAAATAACGGAAAATCTAAATCAGAATGGCCGGACGCGGGTTTGAACCGTTGTCCTCCCGAGTGCGAGGCCAGTGTGCTAAACTCTGCACCAACTCGCTAGGTAAATTCTTTGTAACTATGGACACTTTATCTCATTAAGGTTAAAAAAACGATGTGGTTCAAAGATCGACGACTACTTTTGTCCCTGCTATCGAACAATCAAGTCGCTTAGCTGTTCTGACGCACTAAGTATTTCATGTACGTGTTACATGACATCCGACCATATTCTAAAGTCCCATCAATCTGTGCATTGGGCGATTCGATCAGCCGGCCAGATGGAGACCCACAATGAGGCCGCCTTCTCAGTCGGAGCGGCAACTATGTGCAGAAGTAGCTGCAACGTGTATTAGTTAACTGTTGCAAATAAAAGCTTTACGAATGGGGACTCCATGAGGAGCTGCACGCACCACGACCACCACACCAGTATTAGTAACAAAATGAGGGGCTGCATTAGTCATTTAAATAGAAAACTTTATTTCAGTCACTGTGTGACTATCATCAATGGTAGTATTGAAGCCCTCTGGACTCATTAATACAAGCAGTAAAAATGCAATATCTGCGGATATCAATGAAGAGTACTTGTCAGACTGAAGGTAGAAATGCATTTGTACTTCGGTCTGCCAAGTTCTCTTCCACTGATATGCGCTGATATTGCTGTTTTACTGCTTCTATTTACGAGTCCACAGGGCCAGGGCTTTAATAGTAAGACCGATGCAACGGAAATAAAGATATCTATTTCATTGACCACTGCTGACACTCCTTTTGTTATAAAAATTTTATAATTTTCACTGTGGTTCCCATTTTGCGACAGATCGGATCTTATTTTCCGAACAGCCCTCGTATTAGATTTCTTCAACAGAAAAGGTTACAAAATCCTTCCTCATTTTATTTCGGATTTCCTGTTAAATTTTTAATTTGAAAAATGTTTTTATGTAATATAAACCACAATTTACTTTCGTTAATGGTGTGGCTAAATTCAATTACGCGACCCAGATTCAACCAGTTCTTTTAAAAGACAGTTCTAGTATTCATGACAAGCTTATCTCATTCTTACCAGTCTGAAGCAATTATTGATGACATTAAATGAAATTTCTGCTATCACAATGCCCATTATTGAAACTGGTAACGTCATGTTCGATATGGCCGGAATTAGCTTCTTACGAAAACGGTAAAGTAAATAACTGATATGGGTTGGAGGCTCATTTTATTAGTTGTTATACAATTCAAACTGCCAAATTCCTACAATTGAACTCCTACTTACTATAAAAAGAAGATACATTTATTTTTTTAGATGTTTCGTGAGTTTTGGCTCATGTCAGCAAGAATAAAACTGGAGAAGTTTTTCAAATATTCTTCCTAATTTTCACGTAAAACAAAGACTTTCAAAGAGGGTAGACAGCTGTAGCTGTAGCACTAATAAGCAGAATAGATGTGGTGAAGGACGACAGCGTGTTACGTATACCGAGGGTGTGAAAAATTTCACAGGTCGTGGCAACTAATTTATATTACACTGAGGTGACAGAAGTCAAGGGATACCTTCTAATGTCGTGTCAGACTTCCTTTCGACTATTGGAGTGCAGCAGCTGGACGCGACATGGATTCAACAAATCGTTGGGAACCCCTGCAGATATATTCAGCCATGTTGCCTCTATAGCCGTCCATAATTGCAAAATTGTCGCCGGTGCAGGATTTTGTGTGGGAACTGACCTCTTAAAGAAGTCCCCTAAATTTTCAATGTGATTCACCCCGGATGATTTGAGTGGCTATATCATTTTCTCGAATTGTCCAGAATGTTCTTCAAACCAATCGCGAACAATTGTGTCCCGTTGACATGGAGCATTACCATTAATAAAAATTCCATCGCTGTTTGGTAACATGAAATCCATGAATGGATAAAATGGTCTCCAAGTATCGGAAATAATCATATCCGGTCACTTATGGGTTCAGCTCGACCGAAGGACCTGTAGTCCGGTGCGCGAACGATGGGGGTTCGCGTATGTCGAGGCACGGACGAGGATTGCATTGTTGACGATTCCAAGCGACAGCAGCGGTAGGTGCTTTCTGCTTGAAGAAAGCGTATTTCCGGCACATTACGTGTCTCCCTTGCTTATGTAACACTTACCACCACCACCAGCGATGACAACTCGCAACAAATAGAATAAAGATTCACTTGAAAATTCTATACGATCACGTTTAATGCTCACATTAGCTACAGCATTCAAAGCTGAGCACTCAGAAAACTACTGAACGCTCATTGACTGTCGGAAAATGTGTGACGTAGATGAACAGAATAAGCCTAAACTCTATCGCCATCGTTCGTGATTCCAACTAGAGTACATTCGAAGTAAACGCTGCCCACATCATTATGGAGACACCACCAGCTTGCACAGTATCTTCTTGACTACTTGGGTTCAAGGTTTTGTAGGGTCTGTGCCACTCTCAAACACTATCATCAGCTCTTAGCGATTGAAATCGGGGCTCATCCGACCAGCCCGCTGGTTTCCAGATGACTAGGTTCCGACTGACATGATCATGAGCCCAGGAGAGGAGCTGCAGGCAATGTCGTGTTGCTAGCGAAGGCACTCGCGTCGGTCGTCTGCTCAGTTAGCTGATATTTCACCACACTGTCCTAACGGATACATTCGTCATACGTCCCACATTTATATCTGCGGTTATTTCAAGCATTCTTGCTTGTCTGTTAGCACTGACAACTCACTCCAACGCCGTCGCTCGGTCGGTAAGTGAAAGCCGTCGGCCATTGCGTTGTCCTTGGCGAGAGGTAAGGCCCGAAATTTGGTATTCTGGGCATACCCGTGATACAGTGGATCTCAGAAATTTCAATTCCCTAATGATTTCCGAAATGGAAAGCCCCATGCGTCTACTGTTCCGCGTTCACAATCTGTTAATTACTGTCGTGCGGCCATAAAGATGCTGGAAACCTCTTCACATGAGTCACCCGAGTACAAATCACTGCTCCACCAATGCACTGCCATTTTATATCTCGTGTACGCGATGCTACCACCATGTGTATATGTGCATATCGCTATCTCGTGACATCACCTCATTATATTGATATGCTGTTACTTCACCACGCTGGAGCTGGTAAGCATTGCACGAACTTTAGGACACGAATGAGAACTTAGTTATGTGGTGTCTACACTGTTTATATACGCTGTCATTTGTGAGGGTGGTACACGTCAAAACAACGGGATTACCCGTGGCTTCGTCAGGCGTTAATCCTATTACTTTCACGCAGTTTGAAACACGGCTTGTAATTAAAGGCGCCTGCCGCTGTCGCTCCTTCTCATGAGTCAACATCCCGCAGCGAAACGTAGTGAAGTTTAACCTAGCGCAACACCACTGAACGTTCTACCGGTTTATGCGTAGGAAGTATCTCTCTTTACATCGGCACCCGACGACTTATAAACAGTTAGTAACAAATTTGCTTACTGGCCTCTGGTTAGCAAATGCACACACAGGTGTGAGTATTTACTGAATCAGATAGGTTCCCTTGTCATCATCGTCACCTCCTTCCAAGAACTAGGTGTTACAGACATATGTTCTGGTCTCTATCATCCACCCACTTCTTACGTGGTCTACATAGTTCTCTATTTCCAGTCGGTCGATAATTCGACATCAATGGCAAGCTATTATTCTATCAACATCATTGTCCATTTATTCTGTTTTCTTCTATCTCGTCAATAACTGAAGTTATTTTTCAACCTATTCTAATTGTTTCGTTCCTTATTTTATCAATTTTATTATAACTCAAAACGGGTCTCAAGAACTACATCTGTGCTGCCTGCATATGTAATTTTTCTTCTTTTTGTTACTGTCCATGATTCGAAATCATATGTAAGCGCAGGTATAGTCATAAATTAATTAGTATTTCGTTTCTTGTTTTTCTTCCCGAAGTCCTTTCAGTTGTTTCGAACATAGTTTGATATTTATTAAACTTCTTCTCACTGTCTTTGTCAGAGTTAAAATTAATATCATATCCTAGTTAACTGAAGTTGAATACTTGTCCCACGATTTTCTCATTTAACATTCTTTTCGATCTGACTGCATCCTGCCTTCTAAAAGCCATTACCTTCCTCTTATTTGCAAATTTACTTAAGTTGCATATAAATGCGTTTTGTCTCATTCTATGTGCTGTACATAACCTAACATGATAGCTTTTCATGACAGGAATATGCATCTCATCTCATTCGAAAGACTAAATAAAGCATGTATTAAGACGAATTACACCTGAAGATGGACCCACAGGGTCCTAAATGCATCGTGTACTGAATAAAACACGAAAAATTGTGCGTTTTTTAAAATCATACCTCGAGTGTGTTGAGAAGTCACTTGTGAAGCTGCAGAATATGGAGAAAATTAAACTGAACTTGTCCATCCAGGCACTGAAAGCAATATACTCATACAGGAATTACAAAATAAAGCTCATGACAGCCAGTGCTAGTATTAAGTTCATCAAAGAATGTCTGGCATGTGATTTTCGTCAAATGGCTCCGAGCACTATGGGACTTCACTGCTGTGGTCATCAGTCCCCTAGAACTTAGAACTACTTAAACCTAACTAACCTAAGGACATCACACACATCCATGCCCGAGGGAGGATTCGAACCTGCAACCGTAGCGGTCGTGCAGTTCCAGACTGTAACGCCTATAACCGCTCGGCCACCCTGGATGGCTTGATTTTCTTCCTAATTATGTCAAAGTGAAGATCAAAAACAAGTCTGCTCCAGCCAAGATTGCCAAAAGGAAGTGTGAGATAGTGGGGATCTCAGTATAAGAAGAAAGAAGATATTGTTAAGTGCTGTTATAACACATATTTACAATTAGCTAATATACTTCACCCATTAGAACTAAAAGTTACTGAGTAGTATGTTGAAAGTATTGTAAACGAAATGCAAACTGAAATCACATCATTAACCAAACGGATATCACCTTCAGTGAAAAAGAATAACATCTACTCAAGTTTTTACGTCATTACAGACTTTTTGACATTTCGATTCGATTTTATGTAACTCAGTAGTTAAATCTTCACTTGTTTGTTCAAGTGTGGTGTCTAACTTTTGAAGATTTTGTTCCATAGTGTCTAACTTTTGTAGCCTTTGTCCCATTTGTTGCATTAACTGTAATAACAATGCACTGGTGTCTGAAACATGTTCCTCAGCGCTTTTCGGCAGTGAAGTTGCACCGGAAACATTCACATTTTGACAAGCAGAAAATGTGTCTTGACTTATTTGAGAAAACGGTGAGGACCCAAAACCTGAATCTGCAGTAGTTGCAAAATTGTGTCCTGTCATTCCCGATTCCTGAGGTGAGCTGTTGCCGACCGATCGATCGATAATGCTTCCCTGTTCACTAATTGTTTCACTGTCTACACCTTTGTTTGCCGCCCGCTCCATTTCCCTGTGCACAATTACCAAATTACTACTTTGAACATTAGTTAATTCATCACACGGTGGCGCTAACACACTGCTTTCGTCTTCACTGTCATTTCTCAGTTTACTTTGGAGCCTAGTATTAGGTTTTTCACACGCCATAATTGTCACAATACTTCACACGACAACACAGAAAAGCACAATTTGAAGAGCACAATAAGAAAACACATTAACATAGCACTGAAAATGATATCTCGTTAATTGCAAGCGCAGCTGCGAAATACTTGGCGCAAATTTACATGCATGCCACAACTGTTTTACTGTACAACAATGAAAGACTGCAACTACAAAGGAGATTCTCTCTACAATTACGCGCTAGAAATAAACTAAAGCTACACTAATTACACAAACTACAAGAAAAAATCAGAAGATTCCAGTGAGGTATCATCGGCTAAGGGTCGACATATGAAACGTCCCCTTTGAAAAATTACTGACACACAATATTTTTTAGCGCAACGCAATCTGACTTTCAATAATGCCTACAAAAGAATGGCCCTGACTAACATTAACCTATACCTTTCACAAATCAATTACCTCACAAAAATCTTCGTTACTCGAACTACTGCAATACAGCGAGCGCCACTACTGCCAGCTAAATAAAAGATTCAAACTACGGAAGGCACTAACTACTGATAGGCATAGTTAGCAAATGAAAGATTTTAATAGAGAACAAACAATGTATTTACCTTAATAGTCATAATATATATATAGCAGTTCATGACATCCGGTCTTACAAATTTCAAAACTCCGCCATCTCTCTCCCCACATCCACCACTGCTGGAGGCTCACCTCCAACTGCGCAACGCTACGCGCTGTTCACATCCAGCTGCCGCTGCCCAACACTACAATGGCAGACAACAATGCAAACTAGCCACAGACTGCACACAGCACAGCCAGTGATTTTCATACAGAGCGCTACGTAACGTTGCCAATAAGAAAACAAACAGCCTACTTACAAAACGACCCTACCATCTACCCGTGTACCACGGCGTCATCAGCAGACAGTCGTATATCACTGCTCATTTTGTCTGTCAAAAATGGTTCAAATGGCTCCGAGCACTATGGGACTTAACATCTGAGGTCATCAGTCCCCTAGTACTTAGAACTACTTAAACCTAATTAACCTAAGGACATCACACACATCCATGCCCGAGGGAGAATTCGAACCTGCGACCGTAGCGGTCGCGCACTTCCAGACTGAAGCGCCTAGCACCGCTCGGCCACAACGGCCGGCTTCTCTGTCAGTTCATATACGTATACAGATAAATATAGTGGTCCTATCATACTCCAGTGGGGCCCTCCTGAGGACTACCGTGTCTCTGATAAACAATCGCCGTCGAGGAGAACGTGCTTGTTTCTATTACCCGAGAAGTCTTAGAGCCACTCCGGAAATCTAGGAATATGGAATCTGACTGATGCCCTCCATCCATAGTTCGTAGGCCATCATGTGAGAAAAAGTTTAACTCAACTTCTCATAAGGCGATGCTTTCTAATTCCGTGCGATTTGTGGACAAAAGCATTCCTGTCTGAAGGAAATTTGTTATATTCGAACTCAGAATATGTTCTACAATCCTGCAGCTAACAGATACTGGTCTGTAATTACGCAGGTCGTTTATTTTACTTTTCTTATATAAAGGAGTCACCTGCACTTTTTTGCCAGTCGCATCGAATAGTACGTTGCAAGCTAAGTAGCGGGGCAGTTTCGCGGAGTGTGCTCTGTAAAACCGTAACAGGATTCCATATGGACATAACGACTTATTTGTTTGCAACTCTTTAGCTGCTTCTCCACGCACAGATGCCTATTTCTACGTCTCCTTTACTTCACGTTTGTGATCACAAATTTTTATGTCATCACACTATCAGTTTCGGTCTACAATGACCACCTTCAGATCTCTTTTATGAAAACATGCCATTATGCCCCCAGTATATTAGGACACGTTTTCAAAGAACATATCTGAGGATGGTCATTATAGACCGAAACCGGCAGTCTGGTTTGCTGCACCACGAAGATGACATGCTAAAAACGTGAAATTTAACCGACAGGAACAAGATGCTGTGGTATGCAAATGACTAGCTTTTCAGAGCATTCACACGAGGTTCGCGCCGGTGGCGACACCTACAACGTGCTGACATGAGGAAAGTTTCCAACTGATTTCTGATACACAAACAGCAGTTCACCGACATTGCCTGGTGAAACGTTGTTGTGATGCCTCGTGTAAGGAGGAGAAATGCGTACCATCACGTTTCCGACTTTGATAAAGGTCGGATTGTAGCATATCGCGATGGGGTTTATCGTATCGCGACATTGCTGCTCGCGTTGGTCGAGATCCAATGACTGTTAGCAGAATATGGAATCGGTGGGTTTAGGAGGGTAATACGGAACGTCGTGCTGGATCCCAACGGCCCCGTATCACTAGCAGTCGAGATGACAGGCATCTTATCCGCAGGGCTGTAAGGGATCGTGCAGCCACGTCTCGATCCCCGAGTCAACAGATGGGGACTTTTGCAAGATAACAACCATCTGCACGAACAGTTCGACGGCGTTTTCAGCAGCATGGACTATCAGCTCGGAGACCATGGCTGCGGTTACCCTAGACGCTGCGTCAGGGACAGGAGCGTCTGCGATTGTGTACTCAACGACGAACCTGGTTGCACGAATGGCAAAACGTCATGTTTTCGGATGAATCCAGGTTCTGTTTACAGCATCTTGATGGTCGCATCCGTGTTTGACGACACCGCGGTGAACGCACATTGGAAGCGTGTATTCGTGATCGCTGTATTGGCGTATCACCCGGCGTGAAGGTATGGGGTGTCACTGGTTACACGTCTCGGTCACCTCTTGTTTTCATTGACGGCAGTTTGAACAGTGGACTACATTTCAGATGTGTTACGACCCCGGGCTCTACCCTTCATTCGATTCCTGCGAAACCCTACATTTCAGGAGGATAATGCCCGACTGCATGTTGCAGGTCCTGTACGGGCCTTTCTGGATACAGAAAATGTTCGACTGCTGTCCTGGCCGGCATATTCTCCAGATCTCTCACCAATTGAAAAGGTCTGGTCAATGGTGGCCCAGCTACTGGGTCATCACAATACGCCAGTCACTACTCTTGATGAACTGTGGTATCGTGTTGAAGCTGCATGGGCAGCTGTATCCGTACATTCCATCCAAGCTCTGTTTGACTCAATGCCCAGGCGTATCAATGCCGATATTATGGCCAGAGGTGGTTGTTCTGGGTACTAATTTCTCAGTATCTATGCACCCAAATTGCGTGAAAATGTAATCACATGACGGCCGGTGTGCCCGTGCGGTTCTAGAAGCTTCAGTCTCGAAACGCGTGACCGCTACGGTCGCAGGTTCGAATCTTGCCTCGGGCATGCATGTGTGTGATGTCCTTAGGTTAGTTAGGTTTAAGTAGTTCTAAGTTCTAGGGGACTGATGACCACAGATGTCAAGTCCTATAGTGCTCAGAGCCATTTGAACCATTTCTAATCACATGTCAGTTGTAGTAAAATATATTTGTCCAATGAATACCCGTTTTCATGTGCATTTCCTCATGGTGTAGCAATTGTAATGGCCAGTAGTGTATTTCGGATCACTGTTCAATTCGCGACCATGTCCCAGCTAGTATTTCTATTTGTTTCGTATGGGAATCTGTATGAGATCGACGGTATGTTGGTACGATACTGTGGCGTGAATGATTTCTCAAACAGCCGTTGTCTGGAGAGTACCTTCGTCCAGAAGAATTTCTGGCACTGCCATTTCCACCTTACTGATACTGTAAGAGCACAGTACGTCATTGGTAAGTCACTGATCTCTATGCCAACCTAGCAGACTCCGAATCTGTATGTGCGCTGGTGCACCCCAAGCTGCATGTAGGACTTTGCAACCAGCCAAGATACATGCACATCAGCCAAAGTCTCAGTTTTACTACTAGACATTGCAGTAATACTGATGCAAGCAGCCGTCAGCCTGCCATAAAATCACAACGTTGCCTTCTGCCGTCGGTGGTGTGCTTTGTGGCGACACGGTGTACCAACCACACTGTTTCCACTGCCGAGTACGTGAATGGAGCCTGCTTCCTCCTCCTGCCACAATGCACCCGACCCAAGGGAGTTTATGTACTCCTGTGTCAACCGGCAAAATTATTCGGCATCCAGCATTCTACCGTCGCGTTCTCCTCCCCAGACATCGGCTTAACGTCTAGATAGTGCACACTGACCCTTCACCGAGCAGCAGTGTCTACCAGTCAGACTCGTAGCTCTGCACGCCGACAGATAGCGCCTGTGGCCTCAATCGTCCGCCACGTCAGACAGTATTCTAGGGTCTTTAGCTCAGCTCGGAGAGGCAGCGCGCATTCTGCCAGCCGCCACGGCTTGTGGGTGACGCATGCCAGCCGACGCTCCTGGCCTTCCGAAAATATGGTTCAAATGTCTCTGAGCACTATGGGACTTAACATCTGAGATCAGTCCCCTAGATTTAGAACTACTTAAACCTAACTAACCTAAGGACAGCACACACATCCATGCCCGAGGCAGGATCCGAACCTGCGACCGTAGCAGCAGTGCAGTTTCGGACTGAAGCGCCTAGAACCGCTCGGCCACAACGGCCGATTTCCGATTGTATGCTGAACCCCTACTTGCGCAGCAAGCAAGCCGGCGCCGACAGCTGCTGTGTTGCGCATACTCAACATTCCTTCGTACATCCACATCTAGATCTATATCATACTACGCAAGTCACCTTGTGGTGTATGGCGAAGGGTACTTCTGATTCCACTAACTGATCCCCCCTCCATTCGGAAACGGTGCATGGCGAGAATGGTTGTCGGCATGCCACTGTATTAGCTCTAATTTTTCTAATTTTCTCGTCGTGGTCATTTCTCGAGATAAATGTGGGAGGAAGTAGTAGGCCTATACTGTCTGGCTCTTTCCGGCAAGTGCTCACTCGAAATTTCAATAGGAAACCTCTCCGTTTTCCACAACGCCTTTCTTGTTGCGTCTACCACTGGAGTTTGTTCAGCATCTCTGAAACGCTCTCGCGCGGACGAAACGATCTTTTGACGAAAGGCACCGCTCTTCCCTGAGTCTTCTCTACGTCTTCGTCTTCCACGAGTTCTCCCTGATAATGTTCCCAGATAGATGAACAATACTCAAGAATGGGTCGAACAAGCGCCTTGTCTGCCACTGCCTTCGTAGATGAGTTACATTTCCTAAAGTTCCTTCCTATGAATCTCAGTCTCGCATTTGCTTTTCCTACAGTTTGTTTTATATGGTCATTCAACTTACGTCGCTCTGGTTAGTTAATCCTAGAATTCTACGGCAGATAATATTTCCAGCAATTTGTCATCAATAGTGTAGCTGTGAATTAGTGCATTTCGTTTTGTGCGTATCTGCAATATGGTTACATTTATGAATATTACGGGTCAACAGCCAGATCCTGCACCGTTCATCAATTCTCTGCAGGTCATTCTGCAAATCGGTATTATCTTCTGTCATTGCCACTCTCTTATATAAGACCGTATCATCCGTAAACAGTCTTAAAAAGCTTCCGATACTTTCTACTTGACAGTTTATATACATTGTAAACAGTAAAGGTCCTATCTCACTTCATTGGGGTTCTCCGGAAATTATCTCTACATTTGCCGATTTTGTCCCATTAAGAACGATATGTTGAGATCCGTCTGTAAGGAAATACTGCATCCGGTCGCAAATCTGGTCAAATACTCCATAAGCTTGTATTGTTTACGCTAAACGGCAATGCGGAACGGTGTCAAATGCCTTCCTAAAGTCAAGGAACACGACGTCAACCTGAGCTCCGCTGTCTACAGTGCTATGGATCCCATGGAGAAACAGAGTGTGCTTTCACACGATCTCTCTTTGCGTAATCCATGTAGATTTTTCGTAGAGAAGATTTTCTTCTTCTTAAAACGTAATTATTCTTGAGCATAAAATATGTTCGATAACTCTAAAACAGATAGACGTCAACGATACATAGGTCTACATTTGAGTGCATCTGTCGTACGGCATTTCTTGGGGATGGAAATGACCTGCGCTTTTATTCCAATTCCTAGGTACCCTAAATCGATCTACGATAAATTACTGCTAGAAGAAGAACCAGTTCTTTTGTATAATCTTTGTAAAATCTTATAGATATCTCATGTGGTCCTTGCCTTTCCACTACTAAGCCATTGTAGTTGATTTCCTGTTCCGCGATCGTTTATCTCAATATCAGTCATTTCGACGTTCGTAGAGCGATTGAAAGGAGGGAGCGTGTCACTATCTTCCGCGATGAAACAATTTAGGAAGTATTTCGGCTGCCTTTCGTCCTTCTCTCTCTTATCTTTCGTCAGTTTGGTCAATGAGTGAATGAATAGAGGAATTCGAACCTCTTACTGATATATAGTAAGATGGAACTCCTTTGCGGTTTATATTCATATCAATTAACAGAACTTTTTTTACTTCAGAGTCACTGAACGCTTCTTTTATTACCCTAGGTACTCTCATTTTGCTTTCGTTCAGTTTTAGTTTGTCATCAACGTTTTGACTTCTCTTGAATCTGTGTTGAAATTTTATTTGTTTACGTAGCAACTTTCTGACGCGACTCTTAAACCACGGTGGTCACCCCTATCCCATATAACCTTGCTCGAAACATATTTGCCTAAGGAATAACAACGATTTTGAATTTTTCCCATTTATGCTCCACATCTTCGTCGTTATCGCTGAATATTTGATGCTAACTACAAAGGCAGTCTGCGATCTTTATTCTGTCACTGCCGGTAAGCAAAACTGTTTTTTCTATCTTTCTTAACGTTCCTTGAAGTACCCGTAGTCATAGATGCTGTCACAACCTTATCATCACTGATAGCCTCCACCACGTTAAGTTCATGTCAGCTTGTTGCTAGGAGATCTAAGACGTAATCTATAGCGTGACTCTCCCAATCTATACGTAGGAAGGTGAAATCATCCCCTACTACAATGGTATTACTAACAGTATTTTGCAAGTTACCTCTGAAATACTCTACCACTACAGCTCCTGACGCATGCGGTCGACACTAGCATCTCTTACGGTTTTTCACCGAAAATTGTTGCTTAACTTAACCAAAATTGATTCACATTCGGAACCCATGATATCGTCCCTAGATATTATAGAATTCTTTACTGCATTAAAATACCGCCACCACTGGTGGCTACTCAACCACTACAATAAATATTACGATTTGAACGTACTGTTTCGTTGCTTTTCATTTCTGTGTTCAACCAACTTTCTGTTGTTGATACTATCTGAGCATTGCAACATTCAGTTAGCGATACTGGTGATCATCATACGCTTTTTGAAGGGGCAGTAGCCCACGAGGGCAGCGGACACTGTACGGTATGCAGTATGCAGACATCGGAAAATAAGTGTGGTACAAATTGTTCTCCCATTACTGACTCCACACCTGGCGTAGTACTGGAAAACCCATCTCACATACAGTGCCGAAATACGTGAGTCAACCTTACAGTTCACTGTAGGTGGTATAGCGAACCCATTAACTCAGAGCTTTAAAGCGAGCACCTCAAGACCACGAAACTCGTTGATATCCCATCAATGCTGATTCTTTCGTCGCTTTGCTCTTGCCTAGCTGATACCGCCTGTCCAGTTGCATTAAAGAACGTAAAAATCGTGCCCTAATTAAAATCCGCACAGGATTATTCCATATTTGAATATATTGGTTCATAAGTCTAAGAGGCTATCAAAAAGTTTCCATTCTAAGACGGACAGAGCGGAATCGGTATTCCAATCAGTCAAAATCGCTGTAAGCTTTGGGGCAACAATCATCCACCGACGCACTAGGTTGAAGATATCTGTTTCATAAATACCGTATCCCGCTGCCTGAAGAACCCGTAACTGTCTGCTGCGCATCTTTGTCCTGCAGTAATCCTCAACCCTTCACGGCCTTTCGTAAGGTTCCGAAAGAATGGTAATCGCACGGGTGTCTCCCACTCATGTTCCCGTAACTTACGGTCTGTGTTAGATCGACATTCACTGTGTGTAGAATTTCGACGAGCACGCAACTTCACAAGCCATTCCACAAAGGCGGTTTTCGACAGACATGCTACCCCATACACATTCTTCATTCTCCAACGGACGTCGATTGCCGTTTGTCCTTTGGCACCCAAGGAATGAATAACTGCACGTTGCTCTTGTTTGCACGCATCTGGTAGTAACGTACTTCACGTTTCCGTATTTGTCGCACGCGCGTCAGAAAGACATTACTATCATACTAATCTCTTGCCTACATGTCGATGCTTACATATGCTCATCAGAATTGTGCTACGTAGCATATACATTGCAGCAACGCTTTCAGAATGAGACCTGTGGTCTCTCCCTCATACTACATTGTTAAGTTACAACTTGTCAAAAGCCTGAATAGCCATATATTGCAGCGCGGACCGCTGCGAGATATGCGGGAAGAGTGTCAGCGAGACTATGGCGGGTGGCGACAGGGATGTGGAGCCATGCCGACTCCAAGGAGTTGGCCAGCAATGGTGGATTTCTCGGTTGAGGATCCAAGGCGCGAACAGACCGATCAAGGTGGTCCCACAAAATATCTATTGGGTTTAAACCTGGAGCGTTTCGTGGCCAGGGTGAGTACAGTAAAGTAATCCTGGTGCTCTTCAAAACATTCAATGCGAGCTGTGTGACACGTTGCATTGCTCTTCTGGTACATGTCGTTGTTACGAGGAAAAAGAAACTGCGTGTAGGGTTATAAATGGTCCACAAGTAGAAGTATACTTGTGTTTATCCGTTCTGCCTTCCAGATTGACAAGATCACCCAGGGATTGTCACGAAGACATTCCCAGGAAAATAACGCTCCCTCCTCCGGCCTGGGCCCTTCAGGCGGTTGGTGTAGGGTGTTTGCTTTCAGTCCAATGGAGCGTAAAACGTGATTCATCTGAAAAGGCCACATGTCGTCACTTAGTGAATCCCAGTTGCAGCAGGGGGTACAAATTCAAGCCTTCGTCGTCGATGAAAAAAAGTCAGAAAGGGTAAATGGACCGGGCACCCGCTGCGGAGGCCCACAAGCAGCGACGTGCGCCGAACTATCATTGAGTGGACAGTGTTTCATCACGGCAGTCAGTTGCCCAATCGCTGCATGTCTGTTCGCCCTACACATTTCCGCAGCTGTTATTCACGCTTGTCACCTATGGCGTGTTGTGCATCACAGTTGCCTCCGAGTCAGTTTTGGACAGCGCCATTGCGCCATGCACTGACTATAGTTTGAGCAGGCGGCATACTAACAGCTTACAAACTTACGCATTTTGAAAATGCTTCTACCATTGGCCCGAAATCCAATGACATGTACTTTTGGACGTCAGATGAATCGCTGCATTTCAGCAATAAGACGACGACTGCGCTGTTACTGAATGCTGACGTCGAATATACGCGGTGGTCACATTAACTTGAGCGGACCGCTCGAAACTACAGTACATTAGAATACCAGGCTCCCTTTTACTCAATTGGAATCTTCAGTGTTCATGTAAAGTAAAGTATAGAGATTATTCCTCCACTAGCGTATTCCCATAAGGGTTATCAAAAACATCGGCCAGGCATGCGAGCAACAAATTTAGGGGCAAGAGTGATCGCAAACTTGCTGGCTCCAAGAAAAACAAAAGCCCGCACTTGGGAAAGAGAGAGGATGCCCAACAGGTTCTAAACGTTTCCGCCAAAACATGAACCAACGAATCACAGCCACGCATTTAGTTTGTATACGGCTGCTGCGATCTTCATTCAGAAGACTGGTTTGGTGCATTACTCCACGCTAGCCTATCTTTTGCAAGACTCATCTGTGTACAATTATTGCCATCTGTATACATTTGAACACTCTCACTGCAGTAAGCCTTGTTTGCCGAAGATTTTTGCCTCCCACAATTTCCTCCAAACTGACTAGTCTTAAACGTCTCACCAGAAGTCCTATTAACCTTTGCAGTATATTGATCAAGTTTTGCCTTAAATTTCCTTTCCCTATAATTCCATTTCAGCAGTAGTAACACCGGTTCCCGTCAGATCACCAAGGTTAAACACTGTCGACCTTAGTAAACACTTGGATAAATCATCGTCTGGGTCTGCCTAGTGCTGCTGACAAGCGGGGTGCACTCAGGCTTCGTGAGGCCAACTGAGGAGTTACTTGAATGAGAAGTTGCGACACCAGTCACGAAAACAGACAACAGCGTTCTTCTGACCACATGGAACTCCGTATCCGTAACTGGTGACGCCTAAGGATGAGGATGACCCGGCGGCCGGTCGGTACTGTTGGGCCTTCATGTTTTGTTCGGACGGTGTTCAGTTTTTTTTTTTTTATTCTATTCATTAACACCTCAGTAGTTGTTCGATTTACTCATCTACCCGATCCCGCCATTTCAACGCCACCAACGCCAATGTTCGACCTCAGAGTGTAATACCTACTCTCAGGCGGCAGGTGGTGATACTAACAGAGGAAATTACATAGAATACATCGAGGTGAGGCCGTAAACAGTGCAGTCGTTGACGTAATGCGAAAACGGAGATATTTATCTGAGGTCCAAAGGGGCAGGATCATTCGCTTCCGAGCCTAGGGTGGAAGCATTACCGAAACTGCTAATTTTGAAAACTATTCGCATGGCACCGTGGTTAAAGTATATAGCGAAAGGCAAAACGGTGTTGTACAATAACTGCCGCCGAAGAAACTATGGTGCATCACAAGCCACAGATGAAAAGGTTGACCGACGACTGTGGAGATGTGTACTGCGAATTTTATCAAATGATGAACAACTACACTGAAGCGTAAAAGAATTTGGTATAGGCATGCGAATTCAAGTACGAAGATGTTTATATAGACAGAATACTAAGCTGCGGTCGCCGCACCCATATAAGACAACAAGTGTCTCGCGCAGTTGTTAGATCGGTTACTGCTGCTACAATCGCAGGTTTTCAAGGTTTAAGCAAACCTGAACGTGGTCTTATAGTCTGCGCACGAGAGATGGGGCACAACATCTCCGAGGTAGCGATAAAGTTGGGATTTTCGCGTACAACCATTTCACGAGTGTACCGTAAATATCAAAACTCCGGTAAAACATGAAATCCCCGACATCGCTGCGGCCAGAAAAAGATCCTGGAAGAACGGGGACAACGACAGTGAAGAGAACCGTCCAACGTGACACAAGTGCAACCCTTCCGCAGATTGCTGCAGATTTCAGTGCTTTACCATCAAAAAATGTCAGCATACGAACCACTCAACGAAACCACATCGATATAGGCATTCAGAGCCGAAGGTCCACTAGTTTACCCTTGATGACTGCACGACACATAGCTTTATACCTAGCCTGGGCCCGTCAGTACCGACGTTGGACTGTTGATGATTGAAGACATGTTGCCTGGTCGGACGAGTCTCGTTTGTAATTGCACCGAGCTGATGGTCGTGTACGGGTATCGAGACAACTTCATGAATCCATAGACACTGGTTGTCAGCAAAGGAATCTTCAAGCTGGTGGAGGCTCTGTATTGGTGTGGGGCATGTGCAGTTGGATCGATATAGGACCCCTGATACGTAGATATGATTCTGACAGGTTACAAGTACGTAAGCATCCTGTCTGATCACCTGCATCCATTCGTGTCCATTGTGCATTCCGACGGACTTGGGCAATTCCAACAGGACAATGCGACACCGCAAAAGTCCACTGGCCACCAGACTCCCCCGACATGAACATTATTGAGTATATCTGCCATGCAATGTGTTGTTCAGAAGAGATGTCACCTTCCCCTCGTACTCTTACGGATTTATGGAGAGCCCTGCAGGATTCATGGTTTCAGTCCCCTCCAGCACTACTTCACACATTACTCAGGTCCATGCCACGTCGTGATGCGGTACTTCTGCCTGCTCGCGGAGGCCCTACTCGATATTACGCAGGTGTACCAGTTTCTTTGGCTCTTCAGTGTAAGTGGCCAGGGGGCTACCAACAATGTCTCCTCAATAACCGTTCAGCAAACGTTGCTGCGAATGGGCCTTCATAGCAGGTGCCTGATTCATGAAACCAAGCTTTTTACAGCACGTGCGTCCCCTGTATTACTGCTCTCCATTGTGGCACTTGCTTGACCGGTATACTGCATCCCATTTAAAATAAAACAAGTTCAGACGTATGGGGTACACTTACTGTTTGTAAATCACTTCATTGCCGTTACTTCTGAACTGGAAGTAATTGGAAAATTCCAGACTGTTAATGCTTCGTGCCTAACCGCTCTAACATCGCTTGTGGTCGAAATTCGACCAGTTGAGTCAGTGGGCCTCTTCTGTGATAAAAAAAATAGCGTGTATCTTGAAGTGAAATACTCCATGTAAAACTGTATCTGAAATTTTAGCCTCAGAAATGAGCCATAGCAGGCAAATGCTGCATAGTAGCTACCAGTATTCTTGAAATAATTCTTTGATTCCTCTTAAATTGTTCAATCATTTGATGTGAATTCTTGATACAGTGTTTTGGAAAATAAATCTTTGGTTAACGGCAGCAAATTAATTTTTCCCTTATGATAATACACTGTGAATGCCGTTGTATCACGTAAAGCAATCTCAGATGCGAAAAGATTTTCATTACAAAATGTGCACTGTCTATTCAACAAATCACCATTATTCTCTCATAAGTACTGTATTTGGAATTACGTTCAGTTAACATTTAAATTTATCTTTCAAAACAGCAATAGGATTGTCATTATCACCGTTCACACTATTCCTATTGCTTTGTCTACACAAAAATTGTGTCTCTCTAGCTTGCTGTTTCAGTCCGACCCGTTTAGCGTTCCTCTTCGAGGAATACCCTAAAGCAAATATAGCTTTCGTATAATAAGGAAAATTGTAGCTATGCAAAATAAATAAACAGAAAATTAGGAACAGTTCAGATTTTGTGGTGACGGCGGCAAAGGAACACAAAGGAAGGTCCATTTACTCTTGGACCAAAGTAAGTGAGAAAACGATGCTAACAAAAAGCGTTTGTTGCCCTCTGCGGCTTAGTTACAGCTTTGCGTTTTCCACTGCTGACAACATCAACGGCGTAGAAGTTGTGGCACTGCAGTTGTCCGGTACGCGTGTGTTACTACAAATCAACTATCTAAAACAATTGAACATAAACGTCCTTAGAATGCAATTTCACGAAATGTTACTACTTTCGTGTGTCACTTCTACCATAACACCTCATCGGTACACAGGGCAGAAACAGGTAGCACCGCAATTTTCGTTGTTAAAGTAGCGGAGATTTTAATGCTTAATAGAAAATATATAAATCATCAGAGTTATGGATATGCACTCCGTCCTCAGGCCACGAGTGGCCTACCGGCACCATCCGACCGCCGTGTCATCCTCAGTGGAGGATGCGGATAGGAGGGGTGTGGGGTCAGCACACCGCTCTCCCCGTCGTTATGATGGTATTCTTGACCGAAGCCGCTACTATTCGGTCGAGTAGCTCCTCAATTGGCATCACGAGGCTGAATGCACCCCGAAAAATTGCAACATCGCATGGCGACATGGATGGTCACCCAACCAAGTGCCGACCACGCCCGACAGCGCTTAACGTCGGTGATATCACGGGAACCGGTGTATCCACTGCAGAAAGGCCGTTGCCTAGAGTTATGGATATGAAGGCTACATACGCACATCGTTTTTTGTGTACATGTTTCGAATTATATGTATTAATATTAAAAATCGGTACTTCAATTTTCATGTTCACATATTATTATTATGATAATAAAAGCACTGTCTACAGCACTATAGTAGCCTTTATGTAGTTACTGCTGTGTCGTGTTGTCAATTACTTCATTTATCTGTTTCGAAGCGAGTAATGAAGGACTAGATTGCTGCAGGTAGTATCTAAAATTTGGAGAAGACATTTTCTGGAGATATGTAGCATTTGTTACGTATATCATTAGCGATGTACAGGACAAGCACAACATATGTGCGTAGTGGGTGCACTATGTGGGGAACCTGTAACTTCCACCACAGCAATGCTACTAATTTAGAAAAAGTAATTATTCATAGATTATATAATCAGTGTTAGAATCTTACAAAATTGTGATTATAATAATGATTTTCGAAAATAATTTAGTTTCCTGACTGAAACAGAATCGAACTGTTTAGTTTCTTCCCCTTAGAAAATTTCATTGTACCCCTCAGGGAGTAATTACCCCCAAATTTGGAAACCACTGTACTAGCACAATTAGAAATAACGTTACACAAAGCAATATTTTCTGGAAACAAATTGAGTGAACAGAGTTTAGTAGCGATAGCTTTTTTAGTAATTTTAAAACCTTATTTCTTCCGAAATAAACAAATATTTAATAGTGCACCCATTTCATAATATAATCGACGTTTGACATATTCACAAATATTTGTTTTGTAAATTACATCCCATATAACTAATAATGTAATAGCTTTGCGTCTCCTCTGCAATAATAACACCTATGTATTTGTAGAAATGCTGCATCTTCACATTTTAAATTCTTTGACTTCTTTCGATTTTTGTTTACAAAATGAGCTGTAGACTGAAAAGCGTATATTTGTACATAAACAAGTTTACTCATACTGTGCTTCAATCCCTTGCAGTTAGTTTTGTAAACTTATATTAACAATATGCCACTTCACAAAATACCATCGTAATCATACCAGAAACAAAACTAACCTAAATCTGGGAGACAATAGATGCAGAGTATCAAACTACTTGAAGATAGGGATGCGGGGCTCGAGTTGCATCGTGTGTTGAAATAAATTCGTGATTATGACTAAAGGTGGTTATTCTTTACTTTTACAAATCTGGGTATATTCGTCACAAGGGATAAATTTTCGGCAATGTAGCTCATCAAACGGTGGCACTGGCGTACACTCCAGGCAGATCAGTGCTCAGCGAGCCTTCCTGAACGACACACGTGTGGGACAAGTCTGAGTACTCTGCGATAAAGAAGGAAACAAGTGGTCCGCGCCGATGTTTTCCAAACAGGCGACTCGACGCGGCGGCCCATCGGGCGCTATATACAGCGTGGAGAATCCGGCGTCAGCATCGGGCGAGGGCTGCCTGCAGCAAACTTGCATACTTCAGCGCAACTCACTAATGATAATATTAAAGTTTAACAGCGGTAGGGCCGGGCCCCGGAGCAGCCAGGGACGGCCAAAACAAGAACTTGCGCGCCACCGCCACCCCGCCCCGCCGACATTAATGGAAAACGTTCGCCGGATACGTTCGGCCCCAATAGGACCGTGTCTTAATTAATATACTTGGGCCGCTGAATGTTGTTCCAATCGCTGCTTTAATTGGTGCCCCCCCCACTCGCCCCCTGGCGTGCTGCCCCTCCTTCCTCACTCCCTTCACCTCTTCAGCGTTCAGCCCCTCGAGCTGCGCCCCCAACTCCTACCCGACTGCACCCCCTCCCCACACCCTTATCCCACCCCCCATCACTCTCAACCTGCCGCCATCACCGGCGCACTCCACTCCGCTCCTTTCTGGCGCTGCTACTGCTGCTACCTTCCAACTTTGATTGTGAATTGTTTCCAATTAAATGTCTTATGGACTTTTCTAAATTATATATCCTCAGCCTGATGGCAAAGAAATTTCGCCCTGAAGAGGAGGTGGGTTCCACAGACGGTGGTAGGAAGTGGCTTTTTTTTCGTTTTGGTTATTACACTGCCAGGTGCAGCAATCCGGGTTGGATGAAACAAAAGAGGGTCGGAGTCGACAGACATTTTAATTTGTCAAGCATTGTAATGAATGTCGCACTTAATTAGGCGAACTAATTAACGCAGTTTTTGTAACAAGCGACCCCAGCTGTGCACGCACGTAAGCACTATGTTCCTTCTCGCAACCCAAGGCCTTGTTTCGGCAAACGAGCAGCATACGTCATTTCTGAATTTCCAACTGCAAGGTCGATAATGAACCACAAATCGTTAACACGATTTAGGATTAGTTATCCTTCTCAGCAGTATCCAAAATCCTACGACACTCATTAGAAGGCTGGCTCTGTATGTACTGATAGCTCTGTAACAGAAAGATGTAGAACAGCAAGCATAAGAGGATACAGTGACTCCTTTTTCTGCTATAATAATGGCATTGCCAGGTATTACAAGTAATATTTTCCTGCCAAGATATAGTTTCAGAAAGTCCCGACACTGAGTCATTCAATAATAGCGCTTCGAGATATCGAAATAGGATAGCTATCGTCAAAAATATATCTAAATTAAACACATTATTAAAGGAAGAGAATTAATTTTTGTTAAATGGATACCGTCTCATACTGGAATTAGTTGTAACAAAATGCAGACCAAATAGCCGCCGGCCTGAGTGGCCGAGCGGTTCTAGGCGCTACAGTGTGGAACCGCGCGACTATTAGGGTCGCAGGTTCGAATCCTGCCTCGGGCATGGATGTGTGTGATGTCCTTAGGTTAGTTAGGTTTAAGTAGTTCTAAGTTCTAGGCGACTGATGACCTCAGAAGTTAAGTCCCATAGTGCTCAGAGCCATTTGAACCAAATAGCCAAGGTAGGCCGTTTCATAAAAGATAACATCAAATACCATCATATTTCTCTGAAAGAAACTAATAAATGAAAATCTTTAAAAAGATCAAATAAGCTATCTTATATCGCAGAGTGAAAATGCGAAGGATAGTGGAAAAATTCGTTATAGCACCTAAACAGTAATCCAAAATATCCGAAGGACGAAACACTGGGAACAATAGACCTAATTACAGATCGTGAGTGAATCCCTGATCACTGGCATCGAAACTGGATTTTACACCTAAACGTGCAGTTGGTACTGCAGGAGATACGTAAGAACTACTATCATAAGTCGTGAAAAGTTACAATGTTGTAAAACATCAGCTACTCGTACTTGTACTGGAAGCCTGGAAACAAATGGATTTCTTTCTTTTGGATGGGTCCCAAAAACTTAAAAAATTGGGATAAAAACACCGTTCCAGCAGTCTGTGATTTAATTTACTTTATTTGCACTATAATTTTCAGACAATGTCCATTTGCAGCTGCGTGTAAAAATTATACAATAAGAAAAGAAGAGAACAAAAAATCTATGAGTTTAAGCTATTGTAAATAATATATCTCAATTGCTGAATAGTTTCAAATAACGGTCATGTTGTGTGAGATGGTTCGTGATGTGCTATTACTAGTCACGACTAGTTACTCAGAAATGCCCATAGACACATACTGTGCAGTATATAGATATACACTAAGGTGACAAAAGTACTGGGATATCTCCTAATATGGAGAGGACTTCCTTTCGCACGGCCTAGTGCAACATCTCGACGTGGCATGGACACAAGTAGTTGGAAGTCCCTTGCGAAGGTGTTGCCGTAGTAGGATTTTGTGCACGAGCTGATCTCCAGATTATGCCCCATAAATTTTCCGATGGCATTCATCTCGGGCGATCTGGGTGGCCAAAACATTCGCTTGAATTGTTCACAATGTTCTTCAAATCAGCTGCGAACATCTGGATTCCGTGACATGAAATGGTTGTTTGGGAACGTGAAGTCCACGAACATAACCGAGGACCGAGACCATTCCACGTAAAAACAGACCACAACATTATCGAACCAGCGCAGCTTGCACAGTGTCTTAATAACCTAGGTCCCTGGCATCGTGGGGTCTACACCACACTCGAACCCTACTATCAGGTCTTACCAACTGAACTAGGTACTCATCTGACGAGGTCACGGTTTTGCAGTCGTGTAGGGCCCTACTGATACGGTCACGAGGACAAGAGGGGCGTTGCAGGCGATGTCGTATTGTCAGCAGAGGCACTCGCTTCGGACGTCTGCTGCCATAGCCTATTAACGCCAAATTTTGCCGCACTGTGCTGACGGATGCGTTCGTCGTACGTCCCGCGTTGATTTCTGCCGTCATTTCATGCACTGTTGTTTGTCTGTTAACACTGACAACTCTACACAAACTCCGCTGCTCTCGGCTGTTAAGTAATGGTCGTGGGCCACAGAGCTGTCCATGGTGGGAGGTAATGCCTGAAATCTGGTCCATCTCGCAATACAGAATTCCCAACAAGTAGCGAAATGGAATGCCCCATACGTCTAGCTCCAACTACAGTTCCGCGTTCGATGTCTGTCAATAGCCTGTACTTTGAATCTTTTATTTAGCTGGCAGTAGTGGCGCTAGCTGTATTGCAGTAGTGGGAGTAACCAAGATTTTTGTGAGGTAAGTGATTTGTGAAAAGTACAGGTTAATGTTAGTCAGGGCCATTCTCTTGTAGAGATTATTTAAAGTCAGATTGCGTTGCGCTAAAAAAAATATTGTGTGTCAGTTTAAGGACAGTCGTGTAAAATTTGTTCTAAGGAGACGTTTCATATGTCGACCCTTAGCCGAGGATACCTCACTGGAATCTTCTGATTTTTTTTTCTTGTAGTTTGTGTAATTAGTGTAGCTTTTGTTTATTGCTAGCGCGTAATTGTAGAGAATTTCCTTTGTAGTTGCAGTCTTTCACTGTCGTACAGTAAAACAGTTGTGGCATGCATGTAGATTTGCACCAAGTATTTCGCAGCTGCAATTAACTACATATTATTTTCAGTGCTATGTTAATGTGTTCTCTTATTTTTGCTCTTCAAATTGTGCTTTTCTGTGTTATCGTGTGAAATATTGTGACAATAATGGCGTGTGAAAAACGTAACAGTAAACTGAGAAATGACAGCGAAGACGAAAGCAGTGTGTTAGCGCCACCGAGTAATGAATTAACTGATGTTCAAAGTAATAATTTGGTAATTGTGCATAGGGAAATGGAGCGGGCGGCAAACAATGGCGTAGACAGTGAAACAATTAGTGAGCAGGGAAGCATTATCGATCGGTCGGTCGGCAACAGCTCGCCTCAGGAATCCGAAATGACAGGACACAATTTCGCAAATACTGTAGATTCAGGTTCTGGGTCATCACCGTTTTCTCAAATGAGTCAAGACACATTTTCTGCTTGTCAAAATGTGAATGTTGCCGGTGAAAATGCACTGCCAAAAAGCATAGAGAAACAGATTCCAGACACTAATACATTATTATTGCAATTAATGCAACAAATGGAACAAAATCAGAGACAAACACAGCAAAAGCTTCAAAAGTTAGACTCATTGGAACAAACTCTTGAACAAACACGTGAAGATTTAACTACTGAGTTACATAACATTGAATCGAAATGTCAAAAAGTCTGTAATGACGTAAAAACACAAATTTGTGAGCACTTCCAACCTATTTTTTCGCGGCATGAAAATGTACTACAGAATCACGAAGCAGCCATAAAAGAACTGCAAACTACTGTTCACGAAAATCATGAGACCTTGCAAGCTAAATCTGACTCAGTTGCATCTACCGATTCGGTTACGCAACTTGCAAAAACTCAGGAAAACCTAAAGGACACAGTAGATACTCTGAAACTTGGTTCAGAAAAACACACTGAGGAAATGTGTTCACTATCGGAGAAAGTAGCCGAACTTTCGGATCAGTTCACTAACTTATCTACGAAGGTAGATGATAATCTGAATGACACAAAACCGGTAGTCTTTAATGACACAGAAGAGAGCGAACAAATTAGGAAACTGAAACAAAATCTGAATCAAATTAATACGCAACACCAAAGAGAAATCCGCGAAGTACAAGATCAGCTGACACAGGTAACACAAGAATTACGTATTTCAGAGGACACTCGCGCCCCAACACGGGAAGAGGGACTTAGAAATACGGAAAAGACGCAAAATAATAACACAGGGCATTTCGGAAGTTATGAAAGAAACTGGCAATGTGCACCGAATTTTGAGATGGAACGGCCGACACGACCTAACAATGACCGATATGCGACTCGCCGACATGATGATTTTGACTATAAGCTGTTCATTACTACACGTAAATTCAAAACGTTTAAGAATTTTGCCAACGACATTCATCCACAAGCGTGGCTCCATCAATTCTCTCATTGTTTTCCTCCCAACTGGTCATTGCAGCACAGATTAGAATTTATGTGTGGCTACTTGGAGAATGAACCAGCTGTAAGAATGCGATCGGTCATTCACGATTGCCACAGTGAAGGAGAATTTTACCATGCCTTCATCTCAGCATGTTGGTCTCAAGCCACACAAGACCGAGTAAAACATGGCATCATAATGATGAAACATTTCGAACAATCTGAATTCTCCAGTCTTGTGAAATATTTTGAAGACATGTTGCACAAGAATCAGTATCTTTCAAACCCATACAGCCCCTCAGAACTCATCCGCATTTGCTTACTCAAATTGCCTGAACATTTACGACATATTATTTTGGCAGGACGTTGCAAAGACGACATTGAAGCTTTTCAGGGACTGTTACAAGAACTGGAAATTGTCACTGACAATCGCGGAACGCGAGAACAGGAACACAAATTCAAAAACTTTGTGAGTGCACAAGTGGTGGTTATGGACTTGCTCTATTATCCGCAAGACTCTTCAATGGTGATTGTGCACCTGCATAGTCACAACAGATGGCTGCTGGCCATCTCTACAAGGACTACAGTGGGTCTGCATCTTTGGTGGCCCACCAATACCGTAATCTCTACCAGGACTACAGTGTGTCTGCTCTGTGTTGACCTACCCACCAATACTCTTCAAAACTTCGACTGACTCCGCTGTGGGTTTGCTCTGTTGTGGCCCATGACCTGTCTGCATGTCGAGAGTCAGCACTGTCTTTCCGTTGGAAGGACAACGATACTTCTTCAAGACTGCATGGAAATCCACTACTTCCGTGTGCATTTTCTTTTACTGCTCAGACTTTGAGAAAAACACTGCAATGTGATGAATGATCAGGACTGTCTTTATGGACTGTGAGAAAATTTTAGCTTTTGACCAACATTGTATCAATAAGTGTGTGCATTTGATTACTTTGTTATTGTAATTACGATTATGAAAAATTTTAACAAATACGTATTGGCCAGTGCCCAAAAAAATTTGTAAAATTTTTTTGTGGGGAGCATGGGGGCTATGTAAGTAGGCTGTTTAGGTTTTTTTATTGGTAATGCCACCTCTGTATAAAAAAAATCACTGGCTGTGCTGTGTGCAGTCTGTGGCTGCTTTGCTTTGTTGTAATACTCAACCATTGTAGTGTTAGGCAGCTGGCTGTGAACAGCGCGTAGCGTTGCGCAGTTGGAAGTGAGCCGCCAGCAGAGGTGGATGTGAGGAGAGAGATGGCGGACTTTTGAAATTTGTCACGAACTGCTATATATATTATGACTATTGAGGTAAATACATTGGTTGTTCTCTATCAAAATCTTTCATTTGCTAACTATGCCTATCAGTAGTTAGTGCCTTCAGTACTTTGAATCTTTTATTTAGCTGGCAGTAATGGCGCTCGCTGTATTGCAGTAGCTTGAGTAGCGAAGATTTTTGTGAGGTAAGTGATTTGTGAAAGGTATAGTTTAATGTTAGTCAGGGCCCATTCTTTTGTAGGGATTATTGAAAGTCAGATTGCGTTGCGCTAAAAAAAAATACTGTGTATCAGTTTAAGGACAGTCGTGTAAAATTGTTCAAAGGGGAAGTTTCAAGCCGTCGTGCGGCCATAATGGCGTCGCAAACCTTTTACGGTAAATCATCTGCGAACAAATGACAGCTCCGCCAATGCAGGGCCCTTTGATACTTCACGTACGCGGTGCTAACACCATCTATATACGTACATATCACTATCCCATGATTTGTCAGCTTGATGTATATCATGTACAGCAATGCTTACATTTAGATCTGTTAATACAATTTGTTGTACCTTTCACTACTGTTACCATTTTACTTGAATTCTTTTCAGTATGGACATCGGTTATCTACGAGGCAAGTTCGTTCTTCCCAGCACTTTATTCCTGGTGTCCATTCCATATTGTGATATGCTGTATTGTGAACGCTTTTTTTGCAATAAATACGTAGATGTAACATCACACATTCTTCAACTTTACGCACTAATATATCAGGTTCGTGATTCGTCACTATACGTGTCACCTACCTACACCGAAATGAACACATATTGTATAAAAAATTATGTTCTCTCGATGAAATATCTCTTGATAATTTTTCTAAAGGTCTTCGTACGGGCGTTCCTCTGTGACACCGATTAATATCTGTAAGTATCCTTGTCTCACACAGCACTGTTAGTAAAGGACAGAGATATCCTCTGAAACTGCATTGACGGTAGAGTAATATCCTTGTATTTTTATTCTCTGACTGACGTTAACATTACCCCACGCATTCACGCTCAAGTAACAGCCATATGAGAAATTGCACACAGTGTGATTTTCAATAAAGACAAAAGGTTCGTTTCCCTAGTGCTCCTTTCTGGAGATGACATTTTAAGAAGTCAGCCATGTCATAGCTGTCGAAAGCACTTTCTATGTCATGTACCTTGCATTTTAGAAGATGACCGTTAGCGACCATGCTGTGCACAAATATGTATGGCAAGCGATTTTTTAACAAACTGGCAACGATGTGTCAACATGTCAACATTTGTTACTATAGGTGACTACCACGTTCGTTTAACACATCTAATACAGTTATATGATTCATGTTTTTGCTCTCTTTTTTATTATGTTGTGTTGCATGTTTTTTAGATGTGTTTGAAATTAATAGTGCAAACAAGTAATTTTTCAAATGAATTTGTACCAATATCTAAATCATTAAATAATACTCCGTAAGGAAAATGCTTTTAACATGGTTATCACCAAATAGAGACGTTGTAAATGATACCAAAGCCAGGTTTTTGGTGATAAGAGTGGCTGTATGCGTCAACTATTTTACCAAAGAATATTCGCGCACAAGATTCATTGGAATTCAGCGTTTACATGACATCATTGATTCGATTACTAAATAATCGTATAAACACTCATCAGTATTTCACTCTACACTTTATGGGCTAAGGATCGCTGAGCACGCTATAATCAGATGTGCATCCGTCATGTCGAATTAAGATAGCAAAGGTGAGATTCTGAGGAAAGTCAAGATTCAACGATAATTCACAGTGAAGACAGAAATGGAGCAAACAGTCGGAATGCTGAAGAATGGGCAAGGGCAATGGTCGTGTTCTTTTCCGAATAACACTCCTACTACTTCTTTATGCATGTAAGTGTTCCTGCTGCAGTTTTCTGTCCGAAGACAAGTCTGATGCAGCTCTCCATGCTACTCTATCTTGCGCAATGTGCTTCTTCTTCGAATAACTACTGCAACCTACATCCGTTTGCACCTTATTGTATTCCTCCCGGGCCCGCATCTCGTGGTCGTGCGGTAGCGTTCTCGCTTCCCACGCCCGGGTTCCCGGGTTCGATTCCCGGCGGGGTCAGGGATTTTCTCTGCCTCGTGATGGCTGGGTGTTGTGTGCTGTCTTTAGGTTAGTTAGGTTTAAGTAGTTCTAAGTTCTAGGGGACTTATGACCACAGCAGTTGAGTCCCATAGTGCTCAGAGCCATTTGAACCATTTTTTTGTATTCATCCCTTCGTCTCCTTAAACAATTTTTATCTCCCACAGTTTCCTCCATCATCAAACTGACGTTATGTTGATCCGTCCTGTGTCCTGTTAACTGATCCCTTTTTTAAGTCAAATTGTGCCATAAATTCTTTCTTCACCAGTCTTATTTAGTATCACCTAATTAGTAAATCGAGCTACACAACTAATCTCCCGCATTCATCTGTAGCATCAGGCAGTCAAAACGTTTGTTCTTTTCTTGTCTGGACTGCTTATCGTGAACGTTTCACTTCCGTACAGGGTGTAGGTATACCACGGAAACTAATATTTGTCGGATCGGATGTAAACCGTTATCTTATACAGTGCGAGAACAGTATCCGACCACGGCAACATTTCGCTATTGTGCGGAAGTGACACCTGTGATTTGACGTAAAACTGATTAAATTTCGATTACAAACGTTACCACGTCTTGAAGGCACTTATCATTTGTCGCCGTTTACTGTTCTACTATGGCTTCATTAGCATATACACTACGTGAACAGAAGTATCCGAACACCTGGCTGAAAATGACTCACAAGTTCGTGGCGCCCTCCATCGGTAATGGTGGAATTCAATATGGTGTCGGCCCACCCTTGGCCTTGATGATAGCTTCAACTCTCGCAGGCATACGTTCAATCAGATGCTGGAAGGTTTCTTGGGGAATGTAAGCCCATTCTTGGCGGAGTGCTGCACTCAGGAGAGGTATCGATGTCGGTCGGTGAGGCCAGGCACGAAGTGGGCGTTCCAAAAACATCCCAAAGGTGTTCTATAGGATTTAGGTCAGGACTCTGTGCAGGACATTCCATTACAGGGATATTATTGTAGTGCATTATGAACAGGTGCTCCATCGTGTTGAAAGATGCAATCGCCATTTATGGAACAGGACAAAATACTGCATAGGTGTTCAATAATTTACTTTGGATTTCAGCGTCACCTGTATTGTCAAGCAAGCATCTGTAAAATAGTGAGCAGACGAGTACAAAAATTTGCTAGAAGGTGGCTAAAGCAGAAGCACGATAGAACTCCCACAGCCTTACCGCTCACAGGCGTGAACTTGAGGCTGCTACCGCCCCTCTAACACCAAAAATCAGTGGTCCCTTATTAATTTGAGTTATACAGACTTGCTTGTTTGTTCCTTCTGTCATCCCTCGTACATCATCAAGCATTAGCGATACAAATACTCCGCATTGCAACAAATATCACTAAGCGCATCCTTTTCGGATGTAAAAGCTATAAAGTTTAAACGAGGATAATTCCTGTTTCACCACCGGTAGAAGCACGCACATGTTACATATTTCACGCACAAGGATTACATGTTCAAACACATATTTCCTTATTAATTTGCTTAAATAATTTCAGTTTTAGAGATGCGGCACCTTTAAGGAAATTTGTAAGACCAGATGTCATGAACTGATTTATATATTATGACTTTTAAACATTATTAAGGTAAATACATTGTTTGTTCTCAATCAAAATCTTTCATTTGCTGACTATTCCCATCAGTAGTTAAAGTCGTAACAAGGCTCCGGGAGTAGACAACATTCCATTAGAGCTACTGACAGCCTTAGGAGAGCCAGTCCTGACAAAACTCTACCACCTGGTGTGCAAGATGTATGAGACAGGCGAAATACCCTCAGACTTCAAGAAGAATATAATAATTCCAATTCCAAAGAAAGCAGGCGTTGACAGATGTGAAAATTACCGAACTATCAGTTTAATAAGTCACGGCTGCGAAATACTAACGCGAATTCCTTACAGACGAATGGAAAATCTGGTAGAAGCCGACCTCGGGGAAGATCAGTTTGGATTCCGTAGAAATATGGGAACACGTGAGGCAATACTGACCCTACGACTTATTTTAGAAGCTAGATTAATAAAAGGCAAACCTACGTTTCTAGCATTTGTAGACTTGGAGAAAACTTTTGACAACGTTGACTGGAATACTCTCTTTCAAATTCTGAAGGTGGCAGGTGTAAAATACAGGGAGCGAAAGGCTATTTACAATTTGTACAGAAAGCAGATGGCAGTTATAAGAGTCGAGGGGTATGAAAGGGAAGCAGTGGTTGGGAAGGGAGTGAGTCAGGGCTGTAGTCTATCCCCGATGTTATTCAATCTGTATATTGAGCAAGCAGTGAAGGAAACAAAAGAAAAATTCGGAGTAGGTATTAAAATCCATGGAGAAGAAATAAAAACTTTGAGGTTCGCCGATGACATTGTAATTCTGTCAGAGACAGCAAAGGACTTAGAAGAGCAGTTGAGCGGAATGGACAGTGTCTTGAAAGGAGGATATAAGATGAACATCAACAAAAGCAAAACGAGGATAATGGAATGTAGTCGAATTAAGTCGGGTGATGCTGAGGGAATTATATTAGGAAATGAGACACTTAAAGTAGTAAAGGAGTTTTGCCATTTGGGGAGCAAAATAACTGATGATGGTCGAAGTAGAGAGGATATAAAATATAGACTGGCAATGGCAAGGAAAGTGTTTCTGAAGAAGAGAAATTTGTTACCATCAAGTATAGATTTAAGTGTCAGGAAGTCGTTTCTGAAAGTATTTGGATGGAGTGTATCCATGTACGGAAGTGAAACATGGACGATAAATAGTTTGGACAAGAAGAGAATAGGAGCTTTCGAAATGTGGTGCTACAGAAGAATGCTGAAGATTAGATGGATAGATCACAAAACTAATAAGGAGGTATTGAATAGAATTGGGGAGTTGAGGAGTTTGTGTCACAACTTGACTAGAAGAAGGGATCGGTTGGTAGGACATGTTCTGAGGCATCAAGGGATCACCAATTTAGTATTGGAGGGCTGAGTGGAGGGTAAAAATCGTAGAGGGAGACCAAGACATGAATACACTAAGCAGATTGAGAAGGATGTAGGCTGCAGTACGTACTGGGAGATGAAGAAGCTTGCACAGGATAGAGTAGCATGGAGAGCTGCATCATACCAGTCTCAGGACTGAAGACCACAACAACAACAAGTTAGTGCCTTCAGTAGTTAGAATCTTTTATTTAACCGGCAGTATTGGCGCTCGCTGTATTGCAGTAGTTCGAGTAACGAAGATTTTTGTGAGGTAAGTGATTCATGAAAGGTATAGGTCATTGTTAGTCAGGGCCATTCTTTTCTAGGGATTATTGAAAGTCAGATTGCGTTGCGCTAAAAATATTGTGTGTCAGTTTAGCGTTGATCAGAATAAGTAAAGAGAGAAATGTCTGAGTACGTTCAGTTTTGCTCAGCTGTTTGAAAATCAAATAACGTAGAAGTTTTCCAGCACTGTCATTTATAAATTTTTCCAAGGGGATGTTTCACTGTATTCGTTTTCCCTGTTCTTGGCAGTAGTTCTATAATGCTCCCTCTGAAACCCTGTGCAACCTCTAGTTCTTTCAGTTTATCCAGCTCCCATCTACTTAAACTCTCACCTTTCTGCAGTTTTTTTCAGTTTTAATTTACATATTGTAACGGGACGTCCTCCTCTATCATTACTTTTCCTCAACAGTAGTCGTAGATACCAGTTTTATTTTGAGAATTTTGGACAGGTCAGTATTACCTGAGTTGTTTTTCCGAAAATTTCCATGTAATTTTATACACAGTGTGTTATATTTCAAGCTAAAATTTATGAAAAGGAATTACTTTATAAAATATTTTAGTTTCGATGTTGTGATCGTTAAGCGCTAATTCTGAATGTACAGTTAAAATTAATTTTTTTTGAAACATTTGATATTACGAATTATTTGCACATTGAAAATTACTATTATAAATTACGCATTCTGTACTGTTTAATATGTTGATTTCTGGATTCATTTATGAAATAATAACTGAAATTAATAATGTAACAGAAACCAGGAGGAATTCATTTGTTAAGAGAAATTGTTATTTCCGCAGAGCGTGAGAGTCGCAAGTGATGTGATCGGACTTAGTTTCGTGCGAGAAAAGTAGTTTCGGCTTTGTTAATGTGAAAAATCAAAATACTCTAGGATGTACTCAAATATGAGAAAATCTGTGGAAAATATATTTACGTAAAAAATTCTGCAAAACAGTGTTGAAATTTGTGTAGTTCAAACCAACAGTGAGGACATGATGTTACATTTTCAGCATCAAGAATGAGACCACTAGAAAACAAGAACTGTAGCAATCTCACCATGACAAGTTAAGTAAACTTGAAAATTTATTGTAATCTTTGCTCATCACCAATTTTCAGGCGAGACTGTGCTTATGAATTACTTCCAATGAACATTGTTTAATGTGGACAACAGATGGAAGAAGGAAGGAGAGGGGGAGATTACAAGTTCCTAAGCAGTAAATTATGGTCAGAGTCCACATCTGCCCCTGGAAATGTCTTACAATTTAAATCCTGGTTCCTAAATCTCTGTCTTACCATTATATAATCAATTTGACACCTTCTGGTATCTCCAGGTCTCTTTCACATATACAACCTTCCATCACAACTCTTAAACCAAGTGTTATGATCTGTGGAAAATTCTACCAGGTGGGTTCCTCTTTCATTCCTTAACCTAGTCCATATTTACCTACTATTTTTCCATCTCTTCCTTTTCCTACTATCGAATTCCAGTCCCCCATGGCTGTTAAATTTTCTCCTCCATTAACTATTTGAATAATTTCTTTTATCTCATCTCACATTTCTTCTCTCTCTTCACCATCTGCGGAGCGTGTTGCCATATAAACTTGTACAACAGTGGTAGCCGTGGGCTTCGCTCCTATCTTGGCTACAATAGTGCGTTCATTATGCTGTTCATAGTATATTATCTCCGTTCCCATTTTTTTAATCATTATTAAACCTACTTCTCCATAACCCCTATTTGATTTTATATTTATATCCCTGTATTCACCTGACCAAAAGTCTTTTTCCTCCTGCCACTGAACTTCACTTATTACTAATATACATGGTAGTTTCTGGGTCGGTTTTCGCCAGCGGAGGTTCACCCCCGCCATTGGTTTCCTGGATGCAGCTCAGTCTAAGAATGAATCGGCTGACCTGTTCCGCCAGAATATGAATGTCATCTCCACAGTAGCCCATTTCTGATTCATATTACTTCTTCCCAATGTATTCCTTTTTTCCGATTGTGTATTTATATTGCCATTATGATTACAGTTTGTTTCTGAAGGTTCCAGTGACGTGGCTGAAAATCACACGTGGTGCAAATGAGGATGAACTGTGGAGCATACATTTTGACATAGTTTTACCTTCGATGACTATGCAAGTAGATAAAAAAAATATTTCTACGATGAACTGAGATTTTGTACCAAACCTTTCTTTTTTTTAGAAAAAAAAAAGATACGGCATCGTACGGGTGGAGCTGCCTAATTACTGTCATACCATAATCAACGTTTTATCCTCAATATAATTACATAATTTACCATCTCATAAAAACAGTGACAGTTATAAGACAGCTTCCTAGCGTTGTAATATGCACGTCACATAGTGTACAGATGAAACAATCATCTAAGTGATTAAATGGAGACGTTAAAATAAATTATGGATGATTTGGCTATTCCCTACGCTTCTTGACCCCAATATTTTCCATGTCTGTGTGGAATTGCCGTAAACGGCAGCACGTGTATATCTCTTTATTTCTGATCTACGCCTATTAAAGAGTACAACGAACGTAGCCTAGCAGTAATATATTTGACTATGATGTTTCTTTCGGTAAATGCTCATATAAACTATTCAATGCTTGTACCGATTTCGAATGACTACTATTAGCCAGATTACATGAACAAACTGGATAAATGTCTAAACACATGACATGAAATTTAGAAGTGAAACTATAAATACTTCTGACTATTACTACCAGTTTGTATGTTGTGTATTTAGTCATTTACCTGCTTAATTAGCACACTGGACTCGCATTCGGGAGGACGACGGTTCAATCCCGTCTCCAGCCAGCCTGATTTAGGTTTTCTGTGATTTCTCTAAATGGTTTCAGGCAAATTCCGGGATGGTTCCTTTGAAAGGGAACGGGCGATTTCCTTCCCAATCCTTCCCTAACCCGAGCTTGCGCTCGTCTCTAATGACCTCGCTGTCGACGGGATGTTAAACACTAACCACCACCACCTGCTTAATTAAAGTAACAGTGTTACCAGTCTACTTGTAAGCTGTGTTTTATTTTGTGTCACGCTATTGATAATGACTTGTCAGTTGTAAAAAGTATAATCTTAATCAGTTCATGAAAGCATTGAGTGAAATAAACCATATGCAGTGAACTTCATCAAAGCGGAAGATATATAATTCGGAAATCTGCCCTAACCGCACAACTATTTGAGTCCTAGTGCATTCAGTAGACTTTCTCAGTAGACTTTCATACGCTTTTATTTTTTTGTTTTATTTTTTTTTTATGAAGAGGAAAGTGCGGAACGTGGAAAGGGAATGAAAATGTTGAGACTTAATTAATGATTCACTGTACACGGAAAAGGGTTCATGCAGTACTTCAATACACTATAGAATAGTTATTCACGATTCCACAAGGAAGCTGTTTTAATGAAAGGACTGTAGATCTCTGACAACGCTGTGAAGCAGCGAAAAAAAAAAAAAAAAAAAGAAGAGAGATTTTGTTCGGCGCAGCACTGCAGTTATGGACATCAAACCGCGCCACTCTAGGCAACAACGAACAGGTTACGCGCAATGTCGGTGCATCAAAGGAAACTGTTGAAAGAGGTGGGTGTTGTTGCGTAAAACATTGGTTTTATCCGGCAAGATCATGCAGTCCAAAGAAATGCACTACCTACATTTTTTCTACCTGTTTCAGTTGACAAGCAGCAGTTTGACAACATGAAATCCAACAAAAGGCATGTGTCGATAACATCCAACGAAAAGGTAACCGAGGCGGGTGAGGGAACAAACTCTCTGTGCGCGAAGTAACGTTGCGTTTCAAGTGGGGTAAAACACAAATTTATAATACTCTAAGAAACAAGGATGTGATTCGGGATGAATGGATGAAAGGAAATGTTGTGTCGATTCCCTAAGGTCTCGACACAATGAGTGGCTAGGTGCACGCGAAACTAACGCAGACGGGCGTAAATTCTGAAACAGGAGACTGGATGAAAACTATAAAGAAAAGAAGAGAGATTTTAATATACTTAACTTTAATGTAGTCTTGTTCTTGTTGAAATACATCTCTTGCATAGTAGTAAGCAATTAACACAGATACAACTGGCGCCTTGCTAGGTAGTAGCGAGGGACTAGCTGAAGGCTATTTTATCAGTCTCTCGGCAAATGAGAGGAAGACTTGGTAGGTCTAGTCGCAAGCTATGTCGTCCGTACAACTGGGGCGAGGTCAAGTCCGTGTCTTGTGACCTGCCCTGTGGTGGCGCTACGTTTGCGAATACACAGTGGCGACACGCGGGTCCGACATGTACTACAGGACCGCGGCCGATTTAAGTTACCACCTAGCAAGTGTGGTGTCTAGCGGTGACACCACATTCCTCCCCCGCAAATCGGCGAACGGTCGTGAGATAAGGCTTCCGCCCGCCGTGGGGAGGACCCCATGTTGACGTATGCGATGAGGTGGGGAGCCTAACAACAGGCGAGGCTGTGCCACCCGCACCCGGCCATTCGGTCCGAGGGGAGCTAGGAAACGCCTGCAAACCTAGTCCAGGGTGCACGTCAACATGAGGTGTTTGCGCACGTAATGATATAAGAGGAGCCGCTGGGTCGACCTCCATGTGGTCGGAGCACCCGACGGGCGAAGACGACATCTGGTCCGGAGCGGGCAAGGAGTCCATGGCGGAGGACGGCTGGTCACGGGAAGCAAGCGGCGGCGCGTGACCCAGGGAGGCGCGAGGCGGCTGCAGCGAAGCGTCCGCTGCTGGCGGCGCCGGCGGCGGCTGCGGCGGCGCGACGCCATGAGGCAAAATGGAAGGCATCGTCGGTAACACCTGGGGATGAGGCGAGCCAGTAGATGGGTCCCCAGGGCGCTGACCTGACGGCTCCGTCGCTGAAAGCAGACGGGGAGCGGCAGAACCCAGGCGACGACAGAGGCGCAGCTGATTGAGATGCCGACGCACCTCACCAGAGGCCCCCAAAACCAAATACATCGCGCGGCCGAGGCAGCGAAGAATGCGCCCTGCGAGCCAACGCTGTGAACCGCGATAGTTGCGATAATAGACAACGTCGCCAGGAGCAAAAGCAGGAGTCTGCCGCTGCACAGGAACCTGATGTGGCGGATGCAGCAAAGACATCAGAGTTCGATGAGGACGACCATGGAGCAACTCAGCCGGCGAGCGACCATCGCGGGGCTGAGAGCGATATGAGGACAAAAAGAGCAACAAAGCGTCCTCCCGAGAATGCGACTCTTTCAACTTCAACATCTGTGACTTGAAAGTCCGGACCAATCGTTCAGCGGCACCGTTGGACTGAGGCGAAAACGGCGCGGATGTCAGATGTTGAATACCATTGGCCGTGCAGAATGACTGAAATTCTGCGGACAGGAATTGTGGGCCATTGTCGGAAACAATAGTCTGCGGAAGACCCTCAATGCAAAAGATAGCAGACAAGGCTTGGATTGTGGCAGAAGACGTCGTGGAAGACATCCGGACAACAAAAGGAAAATTACTGAAAGCATCGACCACAACCAACCATCGAGCATTCCAGAACGGACCAGCAAAATCGATGTGCAAGCGTTGCCAAGGGGAAGTGGCTTTCGGCCATGCAAAGAATTTCCGCGGCGGTGCGGATTGTTGTTCGGCACACGCCACGCAAGAGGAGCACATATTCGTAATCGCAGCATCGATGCCGAACCAAGTACAGTGCTGACGAGCAAGTTGTTTAGTTCGCACTATACCCCAATGTCCTTGGTGAAGAAGCTTTAAGACAGAGGACTGTAACGAACGTGGGACCACGACTCGGGATTGATCATTATCGGAACGCAACAACAAAACACCACGTCGGACAAAAAGTCTCTCCTTGTGAGCAAAAAAACGGCGAACCAAAGGATCCTCGATCCGTGACTTTGACAAGGGCCATTGCGTAGCAACAAAACGCAAAACGGGAGCAAGGACAGGGTCAGCAGCTGTGGCTGTAGCTACACGACGAAAATCAATCGGAAACGATGCGACCACGTCATCGGTTTCCGAATCAATGAACATGCAAGCAAGTTCGGAAGAATCGAATGCTTTATCCTCAGCAACAGGCAAACGGGACAACGCATCAGCGTTTCCGTGCTTAGCAGTGGACCGATACAAGATATCGTAGCGGTACTGCGAGAGAAAAAGCGACCAGCGAATGAATTTCTGCGCTGTACGTGGAGGTACAGGCTTGTTCGGATGAAAAAGTGATGTCAACGGTTTGTGGTCCGTGATGATGGTAAAGTGACGACCATACAAGAAGTCATGGAACTTGGTAACACCAAACACGAGAGCTAAAGCTTCTTTCTCTATTTGTGAATAATTGCTTTGCGCAGATGAGAGCAATTTGGACGCAAAGGCAATAGGGCGATCATGCGAGCCATCTTTGTGCGCAAGCACAGCACCGATCCCGAAATCCGATGCATCGACCATCAACAAAAGGGGTTTTCGGGGATCGAATGGCGTAAGGCAAGTATTTGAAAGTAACGCCGATTTCAACTGGCGAAAGGCGCGTTCGCATTCCGTCGTCCAGACGAACGGAACACCTTGACGGCGTAAGCGATGAAGCGGAGCTGAAATGGAAGAAGCATTGCGCACAAACTTTGAATAATAATTTACCTTACCCAGCACACTCTGTAGCTGTTTTAAGTTCTGCGGTGACGGCAAGTCCTGAATGGCACGAAGGTGCTCTGGACTTGGATGTATACCTTGGGCGTTAAGGACATGGCCCAGGTACGGTAAGTCCCGAGCAAAGAACACACATTTGTCCTTCCTCAAGCGAAGACCATTTTGTCGCAATACCTGAAATAATGTTCGGAGATTCTGCAAATGTTCTGCTTCTGTCTTTCCTGAGATTACAATATCGTCCAGATAGTTCGCAGCCGTAGGGACCGACGCACAAATAGTTTGTAAATATTGCTGAAATAAAGCAGGGGCGGATGCACACCCGAATGGCAGTCTTTTGAAGCGATACAAGCCAAGATGCGTGTGTACCACCAAGACGCGCTGGGATTCTTCGTCCACAGGTATCTGCAAGTACGCATCTGCTAGGTCCAATTTTGAAAAATATTTTCCCGGGCACAGTTTGTCAAAAAGATCTTCCGGGCGGGGCAAAGGAAAAGTAGCAGTCACAAGTTGTGGATTCACAGTTGCCTTGAAGTCCACACAAAGTCTCAGTTTTCCGGAAGGTTTTGGCAAAATTACTAAGGGTGAGGCCCAGAGAGAAGCCTGCACACGTTCAATGACACCTTGAGATTCTAATTCGGCTAATGTTCTTGCGACCTCATCACGCAATGCGTGGGGAACATTGCGCGCTCTGAAAAATTTTGGTTGCGCGTTATCTTTCAGTTCCAAATGCGCTTCATAGTTCTGAGCGCAACCAAGGCCCGGTGCAAAAATGTCTGCAAATTCTTCACAAAGACTAGAAACACTGGCGGAAGGCACAGTCTGATTCACGGATAGGACCTGATTTACTATAGACAAATTAAACAATTGAAACAAATCTAAACCAAACAAGTTCACTGCACTAGAAGAACGAAGAACATAAAATGACACAAGTTTTGTCTGTCCCTTGTATTTTGCAAGAAGGCTGCACTGTCCTAACACAGGTATATGCTGTCCTGAGTAACTAGTTAACGTAACATTTGCGGCACGCAATGGCGGGGCGCCCAGTTGTTTGTACGTGTCGTGATTGAGCAATGAAACTGCAGCTCCGGTATCGAGCTGGAATGGGATCACTTTTCCTGCAAAGTCTAAGTCCACAAAAAGTTTATTGTCCTGTTGACGACAAGAGGGACTGTCTCGTGCAATTTGAACTGATACAGGTCCAGAAGCACTTGCAACTTTACGGGATTTCCGGCGACGTCGACGCACACTTTGGGTGGGACGAACACAGTCACTGTTAGCTAAAGTGTCACTGGACGGGTGGGAATGAACTACATGAATGTCCATGGGCGAAGGTCCACGAGCCTGATTGTCCTGGGTGCGATTCCGGCGCGAAGCAAAGGGCCTGGAATTTGTGTGATTGTCTGATCTTAACTTTTTCTGGCAAACACTTTGTACATGTCCTGTCTTTTGACAGTAAAAGCAAATAGCTTGGCGTGACGGGCAATTTTCACGCGAATGTCTAGTTGCACACCGCGGGCAAGATTTCACTGCATTTGCTTGCTTACGCGGCGCACGTGGTTGCAAGCTAGGCGGCCGCAGCGAAGTCGGGCGCGAGGGCCGCTTAGCGTCCCGTGCAGCGGGCCCGGCGGGCCGATTAATGTGACACACTGCTGGCGAAGTTTCAAATGATGCCTGAGCAAAGTCAAGTGTGTCTTGCCTGTCCAATATGTCTATCACTTGTTGCAGGGAGGGATTAACTAGCTTCAAAATCTGTTCCCTTATGCGAACATCAGAAACGTTCTGTGCAATTGCATCACGCACCATAGTATCTGAATATGGGAGGCCACATTCACAGGCAAACGCGCAGTCCCTAGTAAGGCCTTGCAAAGTTGCTACCCACTCCCTATTAGTCTGACCGGCCGTACGTTTTGTACGAAAAAACGTATACCGTTTGGCAACTACATTTACTGTTTCTTTGAAATAGGCATCTAAAGCCGACAAAATTTCCTCGTAGGACAGAGTTGCGACGTCGCGTCGGGGAAACAATTTCACTATCACACGGTAGGTAGCCACACCGACACAAGAAAGCAAAAACGGCTGCCGCTCTTTACCTTGAATTCCATAAGCTGTGAGGTGGAACCGGAACTGATCGGCCCACTCAGTCCAGCTTTCGGTTGAGGCCTCGAAGGGCCTAAATGGCGGTGCGACAGCGTTGTGTGGCTGCGGTAGCGAAGAAGCGGCTGCCGCCGCATCGGTTTGCAGCGCACGTTGACCCTGGACGAGCTGTCCAAGGGCTTCCAATAACGCCTGCGTCTGCTGATTCTGCAAGCGAAAAAATTCGGACAGTATCTCTGGAGAATGCGGCGAAGCCATGACACAAGCAAATTAGAGCAAATATAACACAAAGACTGCAACGTGGGCGCGGCACCACTCCTCGGCGCCAAAATATTGTTGTGTCGATTCCCTAAGGTCTCGACACAATGAGTGGCTAGGTGCACGCGAAACTAACGCAGACGGGCGTAAATTCTGAAACAGGAGACTGGATGAAAACTATAAAGAAAAGAAGAGAGATTTTAATATACTTAACTTTAATGTAGTCTTGTTCTTGTTGAAATACATCTCTTGCATAGTAGTAAGCAATTAACACAGATACAACTGGCGCCTTGCTAGGTAGTAGCGAGGGACTAGCTGAAGGCTATTTTATCAGTCTCTCGGCAAATGAGAGGAAGACTTGGTAGGTCTAGTCGCAAGCTATGTCGTCCGTACAACTGGGGCGAGGTCAAGTCCGTGTCTTGTGACCTGCCCTGTGGTGGCGCTACGTTTGCGAATACACAGTGGCGACACGCGGGTCCGACATGTACTACAGGACCGCGGCCGATTTAAGTTACCACCTAGCAAGTGTGGTGTCTAGCGGTGACACCACAGGAAACAAGCAAATGAAGAGAGAGCGAAAAACACGGGAAATGAACGAAGTAACGAGATAGTGAGGGAATGTTTCGTAAGTATACGGGCCGAAAACGTACCTCTGTTTGGACGCAAGTAGCTAAAGAGCTTAGAAGTGTGGAGTGTAAAGCATCCACAGAATGGCTGGAGAGTTTCAGAGCTAGGCACAACATAGTATGGAACAAAGCGCAGCAGCAGAAAGGAAGACAATAATACTGTACAACCTAACTGCGAATTACGTCTCGAAAATGTGTGTACATTGTCGATGAAACGGGAATGTTTTATCTCGCACTAACTTCAAAATCTCTAGCAATTCGAGGTGAATAGTGCACCGGCGGAAAAATGTCCAAGGAAAGACTTAGTATACTAATGAGTGGTGACATTTTAGGTGAAATAGAGAAGTCACTGGTAATTGGAAAAGCGACAAAATCGCGATGTTTCAAAAACATGGACGTCAGTAAGCTTCTAGTCTCATGGCGAAGCAATAAAAAGGCGTGGATAGTGAGTGGTCTTATGGAAGTATCGCTGAGATCTTTCAATGCCGAAATGAAAAACGGAAGTCGCAGAGTACTCCTGTTACTAGACAATGCAACCTGCCACTAGAAAATCAACTTTTCAAACGTCAAATTGGATTGGTTCCCGCCGGGTTCAACGAGCGTCACACAACCGATGGAGAAGTGGGAGGGGTTGGGTGGGGGTTACTTACACATTGAGGTCTCATTATGGACGATTATTGATGTAGTCTCTTATGCTAAGCGTTGAAGAGGATGAAAGTGCATTTCCCCTTGCACGCTCAGCTTCTGTCCGGCATTCAGTAAATTGGATTGGTTCGGCAGTAAGGGAAATAAAGCCGGAAACTGTTACCAAGTGCTGCAACGAGCCGGTTCTGTTACTATGGAAGGTCAAGAAAATGCAGCAGCAATTGCTGAAGTAATTAAAATGCAAAGCATTTCATATAGTGCAGATGGATTACCAACTCAGTCCACTTTTACTTCAGCCAAAGATTTAAAACATTCCCAACACAGAACACGATCAAGAAGAAACAGTGGAAGAGGAAGAGGAGCGAAATGATATCCCTAGCAAAATTAATACGCATGAAGGAGTTATTGAATTTACAAACGATGTTATCCAATTTGCTGTAGACACAAATTGTCTCAAACCGTTGGAACTACTGTATTTCGCAAAAAACTGCACAGAGAAAACAATAATCAACAGGAAATTCAAACAGGTTTCCGTCCTTAGTATGTGGCGAAAAATTAAAATAAAAGAAAATAAACACGGGACTAATATGCATGCACATTAGCATTCAACGAATTTAAAGTTAGAGTACAATGCAGAGATGCCGTATTATTTTCTGTTAGTGTAATGGCGTAGGTTTTTGTTGCACAGTATGTAGTAAATGAATACCTACTGTACAGGAGTGAAGGTACGTAAACACGTGCATTTTAACTAATTTATACTTTTGTGCATGATACCGGACAAATTTTATGTAGGCTAGTGAGTTATGTGTACTGCGAACACTAGTCCAATACGAAATTATTTTAACCCAGTGCGATTCCGTTTTGAGCAAGTGTTACTGCAGTTAAAACTAGTATGCTCACTGGCGCTCTCTGGCAATAATACTGCAAATATTAACAAGTAAGAAATATGCTCCTGACAAATATTTTAGTGACCGCTATCGACAGGTCGTGGATACTCTTGTAACTGCTATTATTTCAAAATATAGACGATTTTATTCATATATGCCTTGGGGAAATGCTAAGGAATACATTTACCAAAACTACTTGATATACAAAAATATGACATCAATTTCTTTCGTTCTTCTAGACCATAAATACAGCTGCGATGTTACGTAAGACCTCTTTTGACTGAAACCGGCTTAACCGAGTCTACAAAGCGACAAATACACCAGCGGCAAAACTGGACAGGCTGTAATAATGTGTTAACTGAGAAAATTAGGTCATTAAAACCTTTCTGCTGGCCATTTTGGTCATCGTAGGAAATTTAATTTATTATAGGAGTAGGATTTCCGCTTCAAAACTCATTCGCTTTACTAGCCAACTTCGACCTTGACCACATTTAAATTCAGATTCACGTCTTACCTAACACCAGTTGCTGTTACGTGCGAATAGAATTTTCTTTATCAAACAAGTAAAGTTCAATTGTATATAAATATGATAAACAAGACATCGACGTTATAGTATTGTAATGTGTAAACTGTTAGAACTGTAAAGTAAAATATTTCAGACAGTTTTACTGCACATTTGTCAATAATAAATCCAGAAACTTTATAGCTTTTTTACGTGTGCCATCTTGCTCGAGAGTTTGCAGAGATGACAAGTGTGTGAGTGACCGTAACTTAAAGAGCGTTTACGCATAATAACTGCAATAACTCTTCTGGCCATCTGAGCATGGAAATACGAGACGTTTTATTTCAGTGAAACTTCTTTTTGCTGTTCGCCTTTTCCACGTGGATAAGGGTGTGTGAGAGAGCTTGTTTGGGGAGAATCCAGTTGTATTAACCAAAGATAAATTAGAGGTGGTTGACTCTAGTCGGGAAATCTTTGGATTAGGTCATACAAAGGGGAGGTTAATAGTCGTCTTCTCGCGAGTCGCTTGTTCCTGAGGGTGAGTTAGGAAGCATCCCCTGGAAGGCCTTTTCTGTCACCAGGTTTGAATAGGAGGACGTCGGGCGAAGTTTACGCCATCTTAGCCATTCGACTGCTGTGGTACATCGGGAGCACACATTTCCAAGGTGCATCTGTATGATTCGTGAGAGAGTTGGTAAAGAAAGGTGCTATTTGAAAGTAAATCTGGCTCAGAACGTGGTAGTTTAAGTCGATGTAGTGAAGGAGACGTAGGGAGGATTAATAAGTATTATCATCTCCTTTGAATTGAACAGAGATCGCGTGATACAAACGGAAACGGCCAATGATACATTCCGGCGTGGCACCTCAAATTTTGACGATTCATTTCCGTTAACGCGTTCATTTTGTGGGGTAAAGTGTGTACTTCATTTTAACGCATGTCTCGTGAAAATCGCCTTGTATTTAACTGAATTTTCTTTGTGTGTGGGATTTTACTCAGTTGCGTGCCAAAACCACAATGAGTCGAGAACCTAACTATTTCAGAGTGTAATGCACCTTCAGTCCCTAATAATAGCAATTCTAAATGGTATATATACTCTTGAAACCTTTCGATGAGGAGTAATTTAATTATTTTGTTGACTTTCTTAGTGATCGGTTTGAGGCACAATGGGCAGTACAAGTGGTCTTTGCGGGATACTGCTTACAGTAGGTGCGGTTGTTTGAATGCCGCAATGGTTTTATACAGTATTTCTTGTGTTTGCTGACTACACTTCATGTTCTAATTTTTGTTTTGGGGTACTCGTCTTTGTGCGGATCGTGGAGACATGTGCTACACGCCATTTCAGTCATGGGGTCAGCGCTGATGTCCTGCTAAGTGACAGCTTCAACCACACTTGTTGTTCGCTTAAGAATATCGCAATACCTTCAGTAGGAATTTATTTTATTTAATGTGATGGGTTTTCTTTGGTACTGCTTGAGATGTGCGACAGGCAGCATGCTGTGATTTGCTGGTTGCGGCCAAAGTGTTCCATTACATTTCAATATTTCGTGTATTGTGTATGATACGGATCTGCAGTAATCGCTGTGTGATAGACATTAATGCAATGTTTAAAAGTATTCGGCGAATTTGAGTTTGGATTTTAGTGAGTGATGATAAATCTGTTTAAGGCATATATAGTAAATTTTAGTATCGTAGCAGGCTAACTCGGTTCATTTGCACGAGAACGCACATAATATTGCGTACTCGACTCATTCCTTGCAAATTACGTCATAGACTGCGTAATCTTAGAATTTTGTTGGACAGAATAATTCCAGTGCACTTTACTAACGTTTACATTGCGCTTTTGTGGGAAGTAGCAATTTTGCAGTCAGTAGGGGCGTAATGAAGCCATGATATTGCGACTCCCACTGCCTTTGCGGAACCTCTCTGTTGATTTTGCTTAATAAGGAAGCATAGCATGTGTATGTGTGGAGTTGAAGCGAAAATATGGTTCAGACGAGCTACTTCCTTAGTTGTCAGATAAAATCCCTTTTTATTCCACATAGTGTGACGGCTATATTTACAGTAGGCGACCAGATAGCCTTTATTTTTTGTTAATGACAGTCCATGGCTCAAGCAACGTATTTTATATTAGCAAAATAATGCTTACTTTATGTTGTTCCTTGTTCTGGTAAATGTTCTTAACGAATGTTAAAATACTATTAAGAGAATGTCGGATTTTTCTTGCACTTGCAAAAACAAATTATACTGTCTCCTAATTTAATCAGCCTTCATGCTGTAAGTAACATCCCCACCTATAGCCACCCTGATCATATTTAAATAGATTGGTGATATAAAAGGATAAAGTAAGAGTGTTGAATCATAAATACTAAAACTGGTATCAGTAGGACGTTAAAGTATTTCAAAAATAATTAAAATAGGTCTCAGTCATAGTTTACCCTCACTCTGAACAGAATGTAGCTGCACTTCATAGAGCACCAGGGAAGCGTCGCCTATTTTTCCTAAAGTCTGATAGACTCTATAATTAATGATGAAGATTACTTCGATTAGGCCTTTTCAGTTACGTAAGAGGAAATCCTGAAGTCATCTGCCACAGCAGTCGGCCAGAGCTGCTTAGCAGTCAGCTTCATTATTAGTGGCCAAAGCGTAACAGTCAGCTAGATTACGATCATCAAAAGTTAATAGAATTTTAAAATTCTAGTAGTCGAGGCTAACAATGCAATGGAAACGCCGTTACTGAAAATATACTAACTTTACGGACTCCCGAGAGGTTTCTTCAGATAATATCTTGCAAAAGCAAGACAGGTTCCCAAGGTCGGTGTGGATGTAGGTGATCAGCACTGTTTCGCATGAATCTGCGCAAGCCACGTGAAAGGCAGTGCTCTACTATTTTGATATAGAAGACTAAGGCGATCTGGACGAGTCGCTTGTGGTACCATTGTCTGCAGAAGCTGAAGCGAGAAAAATTATTAATTCTTTTAATACTTTGCAGCTTTTTGCATCTTTACTAATCTGTTTTTCTCAATCGTGGCAGTACTCATTCACTTACAGTTATTTCAGACGAAGAACAGCATCAACTTACCGTTGAGCCTGCACGTACGACAGTCGTTGACGGTTTGCCTGGATCTTCTGCAGTCCAGGAATGTTCACCTGGACCTTCTGGTGCCCAAGAGACATCGCCTGGGCCACCAACAGTCAAGTTTTATTTAAAAAGTCACGACCGGTTTTTCATCAATTGAGATGCATCTCCAAGTGATTATTTTCTGAATTGTCTAAAACAGCCAAGCCGCTTCAAAGTAAATGCTACGAGCCGATTGCCACTTCTCGACCTCTAAAATTTTACGTTTTGCAATCATTACCTCAGACGAAAGGATCGTCTGACTACCGAGCACGTAGTGCGCGAGTTGTATGAGACCAATTATTCCCAACCTTTCTTAGACCATCACCCCTGAGTGCAATCAGGCATTAGTTAGTATCCCCGCCATCCCCAACATTATCACCAACTTTAGCGCCTAAAGAAACCGCAGAATGAAAGACTTTCCTTGGAACACTTCTATTTTTAAAACGAAAGTTCAATTATACCTACTTTGTGATTGTGTGTTTGTGTGTGTGTATTAGAATGAATGACGAAGGAATTCGTGGTGCATCGCAAGTGCTCCTTTTCAGGTAGGAAAGCAAAACATGCTTACCCTACGTTACTCCTGTCCATTGCGGCACTTACTTGAGCTGCACACTGCAACCCCATTTAACATCAAACAAGTTCAGACGTGTACTGTATACTTACCGTTCGTCAATCAGTTACTTCTGAACTGGCAGAAACTGGATGACTTCATGCTGTTAATGCTCTGTGTGTAACCAGACTAGTAATAGTAATAATAATTATAATAATAACAATAATAATAAAATTATATACAGCACTATAGTAGCTCTTATGTAGTTACGGTTATGTAGTTACGGTTGTGCCATCCTGTCAGTTAATCGACTTTTCTGTTTCGAAGCGCCGGCATATGTGGCCGAGCGGTTTTAGGTGCTTCAGTCTGGGACCGCGCGACCGCTGCGGTGGCAGGTTGGAATCCTTCCTCGGGCATGGATATGTGTGATGTCCTTAGGTTAGTTAGGTATAAGTAGTTCTAAGTTCTAGGGGTCTGATGACCTAAGATGTTAAGTCCCATAGTGCTCAGAGCCATTTGAACCATTTTTTGTTTCGAAGCGAGTAATGATGCAATTTCTGGACTACTGCAGGTACTATACACAATTTGGAGTAGATATTTTCTTGAGATTATTAGCATTTGTTACGTATGTTCCTCACTTTTATCATCAGCTTTGTACGGGACAAAGCACAGCATATGTGTGTAGTTGGTGGACTATGTGAGGAACATGTAACCCTCACCATATCAATGTTACTAATTGAGAAATGTAATTATTGATAACTTATATAATAGATATTAGAGTTCTACAAAATTGTGATAGAAGTAATGATCTTCTGAAAGTAATTTAGGTTCGAGGCTGAATCAGAATCGAATCGTCTGGTTTTTACTCCATAGGAAATTTCATTTTACTCCTCACAGGGTAATTACCCCCAGGTTGGAAATCTCTGTATTAAACAGAACAATTTTGCAAAGTTTATAATCAGTTGTACTTTGAGAAGGAACTATTATCTTACACTGTATCAAGTGATACGTTAGTGTCCAGTGACAATAACAAATGCCATGACATTTCTGTGGACGTCGATTGTTACGAAGTTAGGGATTTCCTCTTGTTCAGGTTGTTGCATTAAGTCGGCCTCCTCCAGAAATAAATCTAAGAACCCGACACCGTGCCGCCGAGTGTAGTTTCGTCTTGCACAACAGTCTGACATGCCGTAGCTAACAGAATTTAGACAGGGTTAGTTCCATAAATAATCCACAGAAACAGGCAGAGCTAGTGAATGACCATTTTTCAGGCGAAGCAAAGAAACTGCCAAAAAATTATATTTTTCTGGTAAATTGTAGTATAGTTTCTAATACGTGTAAACCACACACCGGGAGTGACAACACATGATAATCTAGACAAGTGAACACCAAACCGTAGGTGGCGAGCTATTGGTAGCTCCAGCGGACAAGTAGATCGTGGTAAGGTTCAGGTTGGTTAACCTGGATTGCTCCATTGTGTTCAGACCACGCTGACAGCAACAACAGTTTGTTTTTCCCGCGCAGTTGCCATTATCAGTCAAGAATGCTAGTTCATTTATAAGCGAGAGGATGTGTGTTTATATGAGACCATTTTTAACGTTGTTAGTTTAATTTACGTATTGATACAAAGCTAGTTTTGTTTTAATTATAGCGTGTTGAAGAAAAAGTAGGAAACATATCACTTTCATTTGGAATTTAGGGGGGGGGGGGCGGAGGAAGGGGGAACCGTTTACGTGCTTCTTTTTGCAGATAAAGGACAAAAGTGTCTTTTCACTGCGCTATGCAGTTGTATCAGTTGGGAGGAAAGGGAATGTCGAATGTCTCTTCAAAACCTTCCACTGGAGAGGATTTCCCACTCGACTTTGCTCCAAGAAAAGAAGCGATAAGGCAATTAAAATCAAAACTTAATGCTCAAAAAACAACATTTTTTAAAACAACTAGACAAGAATAAAGCAACGACAGACGCTTCACTACGAGATTCAAAAACTGTTACGAGAATAAGTGACCATACGAAGACGATGAATTAATCAAAACTGCCTTTTTACAAGCTGCAGATTAATTATTTGATACTTTCAGTAATAACATTTAATTAAAAGCCATTTCTAGAAACGTGAGTTTGTAGGCATTAATCATTTTGGTAACTCACTGTACGGTTTCAAAACGGTACGTAGCTGAGAAGCTTCATAATTTCGGCGATAACTCATCTAGATCTTCATGAGATATCGCAAATATTACGTATTGTAACATCTGAAACTGCTGAATAACTTAGACTTCATTATAAGAGCTGTTTCGGTTATTTTCCAGAATCTGTTGTAATAACATTATGGATACAGCACAAATTTCATGCAGGAAGAATGTTTGACAATTGGGGTAAGATACGTGAAAGGTATAAGATGTACTGAATAGTTAGTTTTTCTTAATAACAGGTGTCTGTTTTACACTTTTTGTTAATCCACCTGTCACATGCACCGAACAGCCAAAACATTGTGATCACTGCCTACTGCGACGTGGGATGCTACCTGGTAGCATTGTGAGGAGGTGACGCGGTAACAAAAGTTTATAAGCGGAGCAGGCGCGGTCGGGGATACCCTAGCGAAGATGCGCATTGAGAATGTGGTTGAAGGCTCACGTGCTACTGTGGTGAACATCTACGGAAAGAGGTAGAAGAACACTGAAACTACCACTAGGCGCTAAATGGTTGGACGTCCACGACACTTCACAGAACGTGGAGTTCGAAGGCTTGTCTGCTCCGTAAAATAGGGTAGAGAGTGGCCTGTGACATCTCTGCCGAAAGAGCACAATGCTAGTGTACGCGCAAGTGTTTCGTAACACGCCGTTCATCGTACATTGTTGAACATGGAGCTCCGTAGCTCACCATCGCTACATGTTCGCACGTTGACCGAAAGACATCGTGAAGTAAGATTGTAGTGGGCGCGGGACCGTCGGGATTCGATTGTCGATCAATAGAAATGTGTCGGATCTACGGTTTGGGAGACATTCTCCTGCGCTTGCATGGGAACTGCTGACAGCTGCATCCGTTCGTGCATAATGTCTTCCCCGACGCCGATGTCATCTCTGAACAGTTTAATTGACCGTGTCTCGGAGCCAGAAGCGTCCTGCAGTGGTTTGAGGAACATTATAGTGGATTCAAGTTGATGTCTCGGTGACCAAATTCGCCTGATGCAAAGCCTAGGAAACCCATCTGGATCGCTATCGGGCGCCATTGCCGTGTACATATATCAGCGTCCCGATATTTACGCCACTTACTTGACCTGCTCGTATGCATATATCACATATCTCCACAAACCTATCAACAAACTGTTGAATCCCTGATACGCAGAATCAGTGATGCACTTCGTTCTTAAGACGGACAAAAGAGCTAGTAAGCTGGTGATCATAATATTTTGGCTCATCAGTATATTGCAAGGTGTCTGTTGAAAGGAGATGTCTATATCATGATCAGCATCTGACTAAATCCACACACCGTTCGAAAGACAGCAGTACATGCACTGAGCAACGGTACTACCAGTGTTCTAAAGATTTTCTGGTATGCTTTCATTAGTAAACAATCTCTGTAGGCTACAACAAGCCATTTCCTATCCTTAATATGAGAAACAAAAATTAAATCACATATGCAATTATTCGCACATCAGCTGACGACGTCACACCACCTGAATAGAATATGAGGAGAACTCGGCAGGCGCAGCTTCGTTGTCCGGCAGCATGACTTATTTTATTTACATAAAACTGACCCTAATATACAACTGTGATTCCTCATAGACATCATACTCAGGCATAAAAAAATGAAAAACCACAATAGTATTAATCACAAAATATTTATTATTTACTACCTTAAAAAAAAATCATTAGATGGGAGCATTACTGTGACCAACATTAATAAACTGGAAACTTAAAATAACCATCTGGTTTATTACAATAATTACTACAATTATATCTCTAGTAAATTAGTAGCACACGTAGCATATGCTTCAGTTATTACAGTTCTGTTTGTATGGATTTCTGAGTCGACAATATTAATCAAATGTTTCCCATCTGTTTGCTGCGGTTAAATGCTGGACGCAAACGGAACCCATGTTCAATATTGAGCTTAACTTAATCGTCATTCTGCTACGTGCTTCCTAATAAAATCTTATCAGTCACACTGCCACTACAAATACGCCAAGCTTTAATGAAATAAAATTGTAACACCTCACTTCGGTTCGCTGAGCAGAATGCGTGGACAGGATCAACTTGTGCTTATTGAAATCAATCAAAAAACATGGCTTGCTCTCTCAAAGCTAATATTTCAACGACTCTCCGTACCAGTACCAAAACCACGGACTCCTTTTGCGCAGATTGGCAGCAACATTTTCAGACTACAGCCTGCACAACTTCCAACAGATTTCTTCCCACTGCCTGCTCACCACCGTCTGACAATGGCGGGCGGTTACAGCGTAAAACTGCTCAGCATCGACTAACTCATAATAACACGCACTGCATTACACGGCAAGCCGACTTATGACTGCGTAAGTGCAACTGCTTCCGTAAAGCTCACTCTGTACAACTTCCACCTTGCTAGTATCTCCTTCCTTTCTTCAAATACAACATGCTCACGTGGCACCACCACCGCATGGGCGTTCGTTGGCTGAAATACTCCAGCCGTAAGTTCATCAATAAAACCTTAATACTTCTCATGAAGGAGAGAGATACCTAAATCGCTCAATGAGCGGTCGGAAAATATACCAAAGAACTCTCTCGCAATCGACAACGAAAAATACATCGAAATGAAGGTTTGCTGAATCAACAGGCACATTTCAACATATCTCATAGAACACTTGTCGAAATGTAACATTTGCAAACAATAATTCGTTATGAAATTTCATTTTATATATTCTTTGGATAGCCGTGTTCTGGACACTACTTGCATTTATCTTTGCATAACAATATATTATTTACAAATGTTATAATTCGACAAATGTTTTGTCAGATATGTGTGACATCTGTTAGTAACAAAAGCTGGAAGTCATGTGTATATTTTACTACAGTGTGAATTGAGTATATTTTATAGCAATTTTAAAATATCCTTTTCGCATGGAACTTGTCCTGCGTCCATAACTTTGTACAACGGGTACTGGAAATGATCTCTGGCCGAAACCTCTCGTACAGTTAAAAATAAATTATTCTGCAACTTTACGTGTCACAGTGTATCATTTCTACGATCTGTCAGAGCTGTGGAAGCCGACCAACAAAAACTGCATGAGATTATATTACAATACTCACGAGATCGTTAATTTTGTTTTGAGCTTTTTCCTACTGTAATGACGACGACATGTGTGATATCCTTTTGTAAAACAATGTGAGAATAAACAGCTGATTAACAGACACCATGAAATCTGTCTGACAGACAATACAACGCTTCCGCAGAAGTTTTTTTGCCGACCGTAACAAAATTCCCTTAATGATTGTGAAGGCAGTACTGTAGAGACGGATGAAGCCTAGAAAAGAACTTGAGTGGAAGCGCCTGCCTCTGAAGAAAAATGAGATTGGACGAAAGAACAAGGATCAAACGTGAAGGGATCCGTGCCGGACGCTTTCTACGAAATTGAGAAGCAATGCAATAACCCTCCCGCTTTGTCTACGCCGGGCCGAGTCCAAAGTTTCTTGCTGTCTCAAACGTCAGGAGAGACAGTGAAACACTGCTAGAGAGCATTCTGACCGACGTGATGGGCAAAATAGTTCGCAATTTTCGAAGTCGTAACTATGTACTTGATCCTCAAGGGCTATAGTCCTATTTTTGAGCACGTAGCAAGTGTGTCGAGATCAGTGCAATAGAAGACGACAAGATAATGTGCTGATATTTGAGCAGAAAGAGAGTGCCATATCAGTGAAACAGAGAATTTTAGTGAAATAGATCACTGTAGTGAGATCAGTCATTTTTTTCTTCATTATCTTCTAATATTCGTGTTCATCTCCTCATTCCTTACTTCATCGGTCAATCTATGTTTCAGCATTCTTCTGTAGCACCAAATCTCAAATGTTTCTACTCTGTTTCACTATCATACAATAATGTCCTCCAAAAATACATTCCAAGAAATTTCGTCTTCAAATTAAGACCTGCGTATGATACCAGTAGACTTTTCTTGGCTAGGATTGCCCCTTTAGCCTGTGGCGTCACATTTCATATCCTTCTTGCTCCGTACAGTAGCACAATTCCGTAACTTCGTCTACCCCGTGATCACAAGCTCTGACGTAATGTTCCTCGTTGCTCTCATTTCTGCTACTTCTCATTACTTTCGTCTTTCTTCGGTTTACCCTCACTACATATTCTGTATTCGTTAAACAGTTCATTCCATTCAAAAGATCGTGTAGTTCCCCTTCACTCTCAACGAAGAAAGTAATTGCATTGGCGAATCTTACCGTTGGCATTCTTTCACCTCGAATTTTAGTTCCACTCTTGAACTTCCCTTTTATTACCGCCATTGTTTCAGCGATGCATAGACTGAACAGTGGGGCCGAAAGAAAACAACCATTTTAATTCGAGCTCTTCGTTCTTGGTGTTGCAACCATATTGTTTCCTCTTTCCTCTAAAGATTACTCCCATTTTCTTAGAATTTCGAACATCTTCCACCATTTTACACTGTCAAACGCATTTTCCAGGTCGACAAATCTATCAACGTGTAGTGATTTTTCTTAAACTTGGCTTCCTTTATCAACCGCAACATCAAAACTTCCCCTCTGGTGCCTTTACTTTCTCCATAGCCACACTGATCGTCGTCTAACAGATCATAAATTTTATTTAGCACTCTTCTGTACATTATTCTTACCAGCAAGTGGGATGCTTGATTTGTTAAGTTACTGTGCGATAATTGTCGCATTTACCGGCTCTTTCTGTCTTCGGAATTGTGTAGATGATGTTTTTCCGAAAGTCTCATTCATTCTACATATCATTATGAATAGTCGTTTTGCTACCACTGATCTCAGTCGTTTGACAAATTGTAATGTTTTTTATCGCTTCTGCCGTTTATGATTTTTAAATCTTCTAAAGGTCATTCTAATTCTGACTAATGCTGTGTACGGTATCTCTTCCCTATCGACAACTGTTTCTTCTCCTATCATGCTAGTCTTCCACCTCATAGAGGGCTGTAACGTACCTCTTTCCACCTCTCCGCTCTCTTTTCTTTATTTAAGAGTGCATTTTCCATAGCACTTACAATCTTAACGGCATTTCTGTTAATTTCACAGAACGTTGTTTTTACTTTTCTGTACGTCGATTCAGTTTTTCCAACAATCATTCCATTTTTTATTTCTTTACTTTTTTCATGCAGCCCTTTCTCCTTAGCTTCCCTGCACCTCCTATCTTTTTTCATTCGTAAGTGGTATGTATTTTTGTATTCCTGAATTGCTCTGAATATATTTGTACTTCCTACTTCGTCCAGTAGACTTAAGTATATCTTCTGTTATCCATGGTTTGTTCACACTTACTTTCCTCATGGCTGTAATTTTCTCACCCACTTCTGTGACTGCTGTTTTTAGAAAAGTCCATTCCGTTTCGACTCAACTACTTTCTGAGGCATTCATTATTGTGATATCTATAGTATCAGAGAACTTGAAGCGCAAGTCTTCACTCCTCCACTTCTGATTTCTTTTCGCTTTGTTTATTCCTTACAAGTATCTTAAATTTCAGCCTACTCTTCACCATCACTAAAATGTGATCTGAGTGTACATCCGCTCCTCGGTACGTCTTACAGTTCAATATCTGATACGGAATATCTCATTCCCGTTCCTTTCCAAGTATATCTCCTTCTCTTCAGATTCATGAAGTGAGTATTCTCTGTTACTAGCATAAATATAGTGCAGGACGCAATTGATATTTCTTCTCTGTCATTCCTATTACCCATCCCATATTCTCCCGTAACTCTTCCTTCTTCTCTTTCCACTACAACCGCATTCCACCCCTTCCTGTCCACTAGATTTTCGTCTCCCTTCACGTACTGAATTACCAGTTAAGTATCATCATATGCGTTTTCTGTCTCTTCGTCTTCCGCTTGCGACTCCGGCATGTGTGGTATACCTGAACCATTTTTGATTATGTTGGTTTGCTGTCGAATCTAATGAGAACAGCCGTCACTGAACTGTTCACTGGCTCACTCTCTGGCAACTGTCACCGAACTGTTTAGTGGTTCATTCTCTGCCCAACCTTCCTGTTCACAATGAATCCTACTCCCGTACACCATTTTCTGCGGCTGCTAATGTTGCCCTATATTCTTCTGACTAGAAAATCTTGCCTTCTTTGCATTTCAGTTCACTGAACCCACTAAATCTAGATTGAACCTTAGCATATCCCTTTCAGATTTCCTAGCTTACCTACTATGTTCAAACTTATGACTTGATACGCCCTGACAAATAAAACGTTACTTTTTGGTTTGTTATTCAATCTTTTTGTCATGGTCACTTCCCCTGACGGTACTCTCCCGGAAATCCGAATGGGGGACTAGATCAGATTCTTTTACCGATGGAGATATCATAAGGACATTTTTCTCAATTAGAGGCCACATATCCCGTGTCCTTATACGCTCTCATCCACGCGAAGGATTCCTCGAAAAGTGCACTGTTTTACATACGTAGGCTGCTGGGAGCAGTATTATGTTGTAGGGAAACTTCACTGAGCTTTAATGGCACCTGTGGTGGTAGTAGTCGAAGATACCTTAACAGCTGTGGACTACATGAACAACGGAGGAGCTGGAAATTACGCCTACAGAAGTCAAAAATTCTTCTGCTTCCCAACTAAAATTGATCGAGGACAGTTGAAGGAAGGATGTGGAAGAGAATCAGCTGCAAGGTTACAATGAGGAAAAGGACGTTAAGTCTGTGCTGCAAAAGATAGTGGTGAAGTTTCTCAGATTAAGTCAGAGCTTGAGTCGAACTTGCAGACTGAGGTTAAATGTGATTTCAGTTCGGAGGTTAATAATGTTGAATCTAACTTAACAGTCTTTGCCAGATGCCTAGAAATTGTTTGACATAGTAAGTTTTATATGGTTTACGTCCAAACTTTCATGTATGGAACTGAGTCGAAACTTTTAGATAGTCTCTGTAACCACACTAGCACGAAAATTATTTTTCTTAAAGTGACAGCCAGGGAGTTTTGCGCAACCACATGCAAACTAAACCTCTAAATTACAGCGTTTTGGGAAACGTTTCCCCAATAAATAATGTAGAGAGACCAAGCAGATTAGATTAATAACTAATTCTTTAATGTCCCAGCGCACAGAAGCCGAAACGAGACAGCGCCTATTTTCTGTCGATATGAATTGCGCTAATTAGTCCATCTCGACAGACCTGCGGGGGTATTAAAAGAAAATTTTCACTCTTAAAAGAAGTCTACCTGAATCGCTACCGTTGCATTTAATATCCAGTCGTGCTGAATGAACTGGATGGTTCTTGGAAAATTTGGACAAGATGGACCAGGCATTATTTTATTGGTCAATCTCCTGGTTTGATGCGGCCCGCCACAAATTCCTCTCTTATGCCAAACTCTTCTTCTCACAGTATCAGTTGAACCCATGTCCTCACTTATTTTCTGGGGTGTCCCAATCTATGTCGTGCTCTACAGCTTTTACGCTCTACAGCTCCATCTAGTATTATGGAAGTTATTCCCTGATGACTTAACCGGTATTCTATCATCCTGTCCCTCTTCTTGTCACTGCTTTCCATATATTCCTTTCCTCGCCGACTCTGCAGAGAAATTCCTCATTCCCCATCTTATCAGTCCACCCACACAGAATAACCAAAGAAACTGGTACACTGCCTTATAACGTGTAGGGGCCCCGAGAGCACGCAGAAGTACTGCTACATGTCGTGACATGGACTCGACTAACATCTGAAGTAGTGCTGTAGGGGATTGACGCAATTATTCCTGAAGGGCAGTCTATAAATCCGTAAGAGTACGAGGAGTGGAGATCTGGTGTGAACAGCACGTTGCAAGGCATTCCAGATATGCTCAATAATGTTCATCTCTGGGAAGTTTGGAGACAAGCGGAAGTGTTTAAACTCAGAAGTGTGTTCCTGGAGCCACTATGTAGCAATTCTGGACGTGTCGTCCGTCGTCCGTCGGAACGCACAATGACATGAATGGAGGCAGGTGATCAGACAGGATGCTTACGTACCTGTCACTTCAGCCGTATCTAGACGTATCAGAGCTCCCATATCACTCCAGCAGCACACGCCCCACACAATTACAGAGCGTCCACCAGTTTGAACAGTCCCGTGCTGGCATGCAGGGCCCATGGATTCATGAGGTTGTCTCCATACCCGTACACGTCTATCCGCTCGCCGCTCGATACAATTTGATACGAGACTTGTCCAATCAGGTAACATGTTTCCAGCCACCAACAGTCCAATGTCGGTGTTGACGGGACCAGGCGAGGCGTAAAGCTTTGTGTCATGCAGTCGTCAAGGGTACAGGGGTGGGCCTTCGGCTCCGAAAGCCCATATCGATGTTCCGTTGAATGGTTCGCACACTGAGACTTGCTGATAGCGCGCATTGAAGCCTGCAGCAATTAGCGGAAGTGTTGTACTTCTGTCACCCTGAAAGATTCTCTTCAGTCGTCGTTGGTTCCGTTCTTGCAGGATCTTTTTTTGACCGCAGCAATGTCGGAGATTTGATGTTTTACCGGATTCCTGATATTCACGATACACTTGTGAAATGGTCGTAAGGGAAAATCTCCACTTCTTCGCTACGTCAGAGATGCTGTGTCCCATCGCTGGTGCGCCGACTATAACACAACGTTCAAACTCACTTAAATCTTGATGAGCTACCATCGTAGCAGCAGTAACTTATCTAACAACTGCGCCAGGCACTTGTTATCTTATATAAGCGTTCCAGACCGCAGCGCCGTATTCTGCCTGTTTACATATCTCTGTATTTGAATACGAATGCCTGTACCAATTTCATTGGCACTTCAGTTTATATGTCATCAATCCACAGCAGCACCAAGTCTCAAATGCTTCTATTCTCTGTATGTTTTTATGGTAGCAGACTTCTCTTAGCCATGAATGCCCTTTTTTCCAAATATAGTTTGGTTTCCTCTGTCCCCTTGCGGTGTCCGTCCGTCATGGGTTCCCTTGCAGCCTAGGTAGCAGAATTCTTTAACATCATCTGCTTCCTGAAAACCAATTATGACGTTACGTTTTTCACTGTTCCCATTTCTGCTACTTATCATTATTTTCGTCTTTCTTCGATTTACTCTCAACCTATATTCTGTACTCTGTTCATCCTGGTCAACAGATTCCGTAATTCTTCTTCACTTTCACTGAGGAAAACAATGTCATCAGAGAATCTTGTTATTGATATCGTCTCACCTTAAATTTTAATCCCACTAATGAACCTGGCCCTACGACTTATCTTAGAAGAAAGATTTAAGGAAAGGCAAACCTACGTTTCTAGCATTTGTAGACTTAGAGAAAACTTTTGACAATGTTGATTGGAATAGTCTCTTTCAAATTCTGAAGGTGGCAGGGCTAAAATACAGAGAGCGAAAGGCTATTTACAATTTGTACAGAAAGCAGATGGCAGTTATAAGAGTCGAGGGATATGAAAGGGAAGCAGTGATTGGGAAAGGAGTGAGACAGGATTGTAGCCTATCGCCGATGTTATTCAATCTGTATATTGAGCAAGCAACAAAGGAAACAAAAGAAGAGTTCGGAGTAGGTATTAAAATCCACGGAGAAGAAATAAAAACTTTGAGGTTCGCCGATGACATTGTAATTCTGTCAGAGACAGCAAAGGACTTGGAAGAGCAGTTGAACGGAATGGACATTGTCTTGAAAGGAGGGTATAAGATGAACATCAACAAAAGTAAAACGAGGATAATGGAATGTAGTCGAATTAAGTCGGGTGATGCTGAGGGAATTAGATTAGGAAATGACACATTTAAAGTAGTAAAGGAATCTTGCAATTTGGGGAGCAAAATAACTGATGATGGTCGAAGTAGAGAGGATATAAAATGTAGACTGGCAATGGCAAGGAAAGCGTTTCTGAAGAAGAGACATTTGTTAACATCGAGTATAGATTTAAGTGTCAGGAAGTCGTTTCTGAAGGTATTTGTATGGAGTGTAACCATGTATGGAAGATAAATAGACGATGGACGATAAATAGTTTGGACGAGAAGGGAATAGAAGCTTTCGAAATGTGGTGCTACAAAGGAATGCTGAAGTTTAGATGGGTAGATCACGTAACTAATGAGAAGGTATTGAATAGAATTGGGGAGAAGAGGAGCTTGTGGAACAACTTGACTAGAAGAAAGGATCGGTTGGTAGGACATGTTCTGAGACATCGAGGGATCAAGAATTTAGTATTGGAGGGCAGCGTGGAGAGTAAAAATCGTAGAGGGAGACCAAGAGACGAATACACTAAGCAGTTTCAGAAGGATGTAGGTTGCAGTAGGTACTGGGAGATGAAGAAGCTTGCACAGGATAGAGTAGCGTGGAGAGCTGCATCAAACCAGTGTCAGGACTGAAGACCACAACAACAATGAAGCTTCCCCTCATTTCCGTCGTTGCTTCTTCGACGAGATGGATGACTATATCCCTGTCTTACTTCATTTTCAAACCGTGCACTTTTTTCGTGGTCTATCATTATTATTGTACCCTCTTTGTTCCTGTACAGAATTTATATTACCCGTCTTTCCACATAGCTTACCACTATTATTCTCAGAATTTCGAACATCTTACACCATTTTATATCGTCAAACGCATTTTCCAGGTCGATAGACTCTATGAACGTGTCTTGATACTTCTTCCGTCTTGCTCCCATCATCAGCTGCAACGTCGGAACAGCGTCTCTGATGCTTTTAACTCTTTTAAAGCCAGACTGATCGTCATCTAACACATCCTCAATTTTCTTTTCCATTTCTCTGTAATTACAGTTAATGGAGTAAACAGCAGGCTAGATGGGAAAAGCTACAACTGGTGTGGACACCAAGGCCAAATTAATTGAGAGCATCAACGGTTTCCTAATAACAACAACAAAGGCCATTTCCAACAAAACTGGAAACAGTTCACTGGACAAAACGATCGAAATTTTAAGGAGCGAAAGATGCAGTATGTAGGAATATACGATGGTCATAAGAAGAGAAAAATGGCCAGCAATCAATGAAAAACTTAGGCTGGGTAGCAACTAAGGTCTAAGACGGGACGCCGATATCCACAAGGGAATGAAAGAGAAATAAAAGTAATGAGTTTGACAGAAAAAGGGGGAAAAGAAATTAATATATGCTTCATGGACAATTTTGTTAGCAACAAAGGCCTGTGCGGTGATGTAAACAATTATAGTACAACAGCTGGGCCGGACGGAGTGGCCGAGCGGTTCTAGGCACTACAGTCCGGAACCGCGCTGCTGCTACGGTCGCAGGTTCGAATCCTGCCTCGGGCATGGATGTGTGTGATGTCCTTAGGTTAGTTCGGTTTAAGTAGTTCTAAGTTCTAGGGGACTGATGACCTCAGAAGTTAAGTCCCATAGTGCTCAGAGCCATTTGAACCATTTTTACAACAGCTGGAAAAATATGGGCAAAGGTAACAGAAGTAGGGATGAGGGTATGAATGATGTTATTTATCTTGCATGGTTGTATGATCAAGTTGAATCCAAGGAGGATTGGAACTCCATAGGTAGTATTGGTATTTCCATGTTCGATAAAATAATATGTATAATGTGGAGAAAACTCATGTATATTATAATATGCGCTGTAGCAATGATAATTGTAAGGTCAGTAGCAACAAAGAATTTGATGATGTAGTTGTTGAAAGAAGCAACGCCGTTTACGTGGGTAATAATTACAATGTTTTTTATGTGGCTATCAGCGGTGGCTGTAGTGGAGATGTGCAATTTCTCAGCTATAATGTTGATGTTTTGGTGACTCCTGAGACAGAAAAAAAGTATTATTGTGGCCTTTGTAGAGCCAAAAACATGTGAGAATTTAATAACTGTTGTTGCTACGGAAGTCCATGTGGATAAAGACGTATGGAGACAGTGGTTTGTGTATGATGGATGCCATATTACACTAGACTAACAAGTGGATAGAAAAGGATGAATATCAATATAGTGTGAAAGATCAGATGAAGAAAGCTAAATTTTTTAAATACATAAGCTCTTACAGTTGATAGGAAGGTGAGAATCTACCAGAGATCTACTGAAGATAAACAATCCTGAAGAATGTAATGTTGCCTTAATGAAAATTTTGAAGATTACAGACATGTTGAGCAAATATGTTGTATAAATGTTAACATTCTGCAGAGTGATTGTGTAAGAGATGTGGGGAATGATTTACTGTATGAACAGAGTTAGCAGAAAAAATGTAGAGAATACAATTATTTATGTGAATGTGTATGATATATGTGTGGAAATGTTAACTGATAGTGGGAGTAATATTTGTGACATAAACTAAATACTTATGAACAAATTCTGATATTACTTGATAAAAAACTGGTGCAGTCTCCTGGGACCAGTGAAAGAATTAAGAATTCTGCAGACCAATACCATAAGCTAATCAAAAGGAAAGTTGTGCTTGTGGCTGTTGTAGGTAGAGAATCAATTGAAGAGAATTTCCTAGACATACCACTTGTAACTGTTAACGTAGTCCTTGGAATGGGCTTCTTGAGCAAGAAATGTGTCTATCAATTATATGATAAAAGAAATTGAGTTTGGATGTCGGCTGAACAGGAAACGGATTAGATTTAAGAGTGTGTTATCTGGGAATAATTTAATGTCAGATCTATGTGTAACAAACGAGGCTGATAATTGTGTATGCATGGATTAACAAATTAGAAATAAAATTAGCAATATTAAGAATAATGCCAAAAAACAGAGGAAATCATTGTATCTTAATATGTATGGATGCTTCGTTTTCATTTGAAGGGGTAATGTATTAATTATATGGGGAACTTTATTAGGTTACTTTTTATGAATTTTGTCACGGTTTAATTTGATTACATTTTTGTGTGTATATTTTGCTTGAGAGTGTCCCAAAGTTCTGATGTATGGGCTGACTATATCACTGTAAAGTTGCTGACTGACAGTCATTTGATGTTGGCAAATTACAGGGGATGATGTACATTTCCTTTGCTCTGAAATATGACTACAAACATTTTCTGTTTGTATGGCTGTGAAAATAGCTGAGGCAATAGCATTTTAAACCTGAAAGGAGCGAATGCATAAAAAAGAATTTATTATGTAGATTACTAAGAAATGAGTTGATCATTGAGTGAAAGTTTTTTTTTTCTTTACATGCCCACGCTTTATGTGACATCTGATTCAGATAAGTGAACTTTGTAGCATGCACAGCACGGTGGGCTTGAGTCCTGAGCTAGAGATCACGAGTAGAGTGCAGTTAAAAGAATTTTTTGTGCTCTTTCTAGGATAAAACAAAGAAACCACAAAGTTTTTCATGAATTTCTCTGGACTTTTTAGATGAAGTTCAATTTGGAGAACTAAAGGCACGAAGCAAAACCTTAGTTTGCGTTCAGGGTTTGCAGTACCAGTATGGTTTATCTTTACACTTCATACAAGGGACTTGGGAGCTAGGCTTGCAAGAAAAGAGACACAGCTTTGCAGTATGGGGCAGTCTAGCTGAATGGGATTGCATTAAAATGTTAATTCACACCTCAGCACTGGTCAACAATGAGGCAAGATACTGCGGTATGGACTGGCTTGGATTTTGTTCAGTATACGAGATAAGGAATGATGCAAGTTAATGTCTTTTTACACTTCTGTTTTAAAGTGCAGCAAAGAATTAATGCACAACCAGAGGAACACAACAGAATGTAGGATTAATGAGCCACTGTTGGCACATATTTTTGCCATTTAAAACTATTAAAAGTCCATACCTGATGAGAAATTGACAGTCAGGAAATTTTAAATGTTTGGACTATGTAAATGTTTGTTAAACTTTCACTCGGAGACGTGAAAAGAACTATACTAATTTTAGTCTAATTTGATTTGTAACCTGTTAGAAATTAGGTCTTTCAATTCATTAATTATGATCGTCATGGTTTTTTCTGCACGTCCATTAGAATTCTGAACAATTTCGTATGGTGACCTGAGAAACATATTCGTATATGTTTTTGAAGTGAGAAATAGTAAGACTGCCTGTAGTTTATAGAATTAGCTCACAGATTAGGCATGCTGATGGATGAAATGTCTCAGCGACATGATAGTAGTTAGGTTTCTTTAATTCATAGATATGGTAAAGATGAATGCAAAGATAAGACAGTGAGTCTGGTGCTAAAAGCCATCTCATCCATATTTTAGAGCAGTAAAATGTCTGTTGGCCGTATTGAGAGATCAGAGTATGAGCAACTGTGTTTTAATTTAAGTGCGCCTGTATTTGCAGTGCGAGAAACAAGGTTCCGATTAGCTGTGACAGAGGTTCCAAGCAGGATGATTAAGTGAACTTTAAGGGAACGGATTATAAGCCATAAGTCCGCAACACATGTTAGAATACTTTGGTGGCAGTTTCTTTAGGAACATAGCAGAATTGGATGTCTGTGTGTGTAAATGGGACAACGATATTCACAGTTTGGACAGCTGAAAGGGGAGCTGTTGTACGAGAAGCACTCTGGTATGCCATTTAGTATGATTACGCTGTTTAACGGTTGGAGAAGGAACATGGGATGGCCTACAGAGCTCAGACAGCAGACCATGGAAGGTCTTTACGGTTGGAACTCTCGCTACAAGCGACTGATTTGTAAAACCCACGAAATTACATTTACACACATTCAATGCACACAGCAAAGTATTACAGATAACATTTTGAAAATAATTCTTGCTGATTACTAAATGTGCGGATGATTTGTCTTAGGTTGGCAACACAGAATGCACATAATGAAATACTTTATGAGAAACTGTTAATTTTAAATGTGTGGTGGTTTATATCATTTTGATCTGAGTTTGAGCGTACATTAATATGAAATTCTCTTTATAAATGTTGGCCAATCGGTATGTAATATGACATAATGTATATCACTAGGACAGAGTGGGTTGGTAGGGAAGAGAAAATAACAGCAGCCAGTAGAAAGCAAGCTTAAAGAAGTAATATGGGGTGGGGGAGGTGGGGGATAATTCAGTAGTAACCTTGTCTTGGGTCCGGGACTGGGGAGAATTTTTTTATCTATGCAACTGTAGGAGATTCGATTATTTTGCGAGTCCAGTTCACATCGCATCTTCGAACTTTTCAGATAACGAGACTATAGAGGAAGTAAAAAGTTCTCATATGGCAAAGTGTTGCTACACAATGTGGAATTAACGGCTAGATGAAATATTTTTGAATTACGAGGGAAGTTATGACACTGCTTTTTATGAATTCGGCTAGAGTTGCCGAAATAACTAGCGTCCCTATAGCTGGGTTATGATTTAATCTATTCGTATGATAAAATGAGCTCCCACTACATTAATGTCCTTGTGTTACAGTTAACAAGACGGCAAATAAGTTATATAATTTAATTTAAAAAAATGGGATCTGCGTGGGATCGGTCTCTAGACTACACCTGTGGACCAAAATGTATTTGATTGTGCATTTGTGTCCCGTTCCCAATCTAAACAGGGTAGTAGATCGTAGATACTTACAAATTTTTTTTACAATGTGAGAAATTTCCGTCGGTAAAAAGGCTCTCAGATAAGGAATGTTTATAGTGATTCGTTATTCCAGTCCATCCATTTCAAGGAAAAACCCTCAGTGGAGTCACATGACTATCTGGCATATCAAGGCAGCACGTTTTGACGAACGTAACATAACTTGGACTTCTTTGCTACCAGGTTATCACTTTTTCAAGTCTAATTCTTTTCATCTTGCCCTCATACATATTACCATTCAGTATTGGTGATAATAGAACAATATGATCAAACTGCATTTTCACACCCTGGATCATATACAATCAGTTTCTTTTCTTTTTTTAAAACAAAACTACGAGGGTTGGTCAACAAACAAGTATCTGCACTTTAGTTCTAATCGTCTGTAGGTTAGTGGTGACACAGCACACTCGCATGCGACTAATACTGAGACCGATCTGTTCAAAGGTTTCAGCGTTGTCACGTCATTTCACTTTGTGCTCTTGCGAAATAACTACTATCCATTTGTACCAATGAGGAAATGTATTTCTGTAGTCTGAAGGTGTAGCTGGAGTTAAAATCCGTAGGACACTTCAAGAACAGTACGGAGACAATCTTTTACCACAGCGAAGTGTTTACCAGTGAACTGCGCAATTCAGGTCCACCTGAAAAAGCGTGAAGGACAAGGAAGGAGCCAGACAGCCGGTCACATCTACTGCTGACCCCAATATTGAACCAGGATCTGACCTGATTATGAGTTACAGATGTGTGACTCTTGATGGAACGGCGAACCAGATAAACATCACTCATGGTTCTGCATGCGGTAATAGCTCAAATTTCGGAAAGCATGTGCAAGATGCGTCCCAAAACAAACCAATGAAGCACGTAATCACCACAGGTTGAGAATCTGTCAGCAGCTACTGTAATGTCATAATAATAAAGGTGAAATGGTTTGAAGAGAACCAAGATTGGAGATTAAGCTTTGCTTCATCAATTTCACCCAGGAAGCAGACGTCAGAGCATGGAGTGGAATCACTCCTGAACACCGGACAGAAAGATATTTAAGAGTCAGCACTCTGCAAGAGAGTGATATTCGCTGATATCTGGGACGTACAATAGCCAGATCTGTGAAATGGATTAACGTAAAAGCGACATTCTGTGCTACGTGTTCTAGTTTGCAATCCCCAAGGTCTGTTATAAAACTTCATTGATTTTTGCATGACGACGAGCAACTGCCTCTGTAAAACTCTTTAGAATATGCATTTCGAGGTGCTGAAGCATCCTGCAAGAAGTTCTGGTCCCGACCTATCCGATTTGTATTTTTTTGACCTACTTCCAGATGGTTTAAAGAGGCCGTAGATTCTCCCCTGACGAAAATCTGAAGTTGTGCATATGTCTCTGTCTTCTCACAGACATACTTCTTTTCCGAGTGTTTTTGAAAGTTTTATACTTGAACTTAAATTGCGAATTTGAAGCACTGACTATATGTTAGATCCTAACTTGACCTGAATCAAGCGATAACTAAATGTGCTGAACTTATTCTCTGAAAAAGAAAAGACTTTAATGTATTTGTATTGTTGTTGTGGTTTTCAGTCCAGAGACTGGTTTGATGCATCTCTCTATGCTACTCTATCCTTCGCAAGCTTCTTCATCTCCAAGTAACTACTTCAACCTACATCCTTCTGAATCTGCTTAGTGTATTCATCTCTTCGTCCCTCTCCACGATTTTTACTCTACATGCTTCCCTCCAATAGTAAATTCGTGATCTCTTGATGCCTTAGAACGTGTCCTGCCAACCAATCCCATCTTTTAGTCAGGTTGTGCCACAAATTTCTCTTCTCCCCAATTCTACTCAGTGCCTCCTCATTGGTTACATGATCCACCCATCTAATCTTCAGCATTCTTCTGCAGCATTTCGAAAGTTTTTATTTTCTTTTTGTCTAAACTAGTTATCGTACATTATTTCACTTTTATACATGGCGGTACTCCATACAAATACTTTCAGAAAAGACTTCCTGATACTTAAATCTATACTCAATGTTAACAAATTTCTTTTCTTCATAAACTCTTTCCTTGCCATTGCCAGTGTATATTTTATATCCTCCCTACATCGACCATCATCAGTTATTTTGTTCCCCAAAGAGCAAAACTCATTTACTACTTTAAGCGTCTCATTTCGTAATCTAATACCCTCAGCATCATCCAATTTAATTCGACTACATTCCATTATCCTCGTTTTGCTTTTGGTAATGTTCGTCTTATACCCCCCTTTCGAGACATTGTCCATTTCTTTCAATTGCTCTTGCAGGTCGCTTGCTGTCTCTGACAGAATTACAATGTCATCGACAAACACCAAAGTTTTTATTTCTTCTCCAAGGATTTTAATTCCTACTCCAAATTTTTCTTGTATCCTGCACTGCTTTCTCAATATACAGATTGAATAACATCGGGGATAGGCTACAACCCTGTCTCACACCCTTCTCAAACACTGCTTCTCTTTCGTGTCCAACGACTTTTATAACTGCCATTGGGTTTCTGTACAAACTATAGAAAGCCTTTCGGTCCCTGTATCTTAACCCCTTCAATCTTCAGAATTTTAAAGAGAGTATTCTAGTCGATATCGTCAAAAGCTTTCTGTAAGTGTACGAATGCTAGGAAGGTAGATTTGCATTTCCTTATTCTATCATCTCAGATAAGCCCTAGGGTTATTATTGCGTCTCGTGTTCCAACATTTCTAAGGAATCCAAACTGATCTTCCCCGAGGGACACTTCTACCGGTTTTTCCATTCGTCTGTTTTGAATTTATTAAACTGATAGTTAGGTAATTTTCATACCTGCCGAAACCTGTTTCTTTGGGGATGGAATTATTATGCAGTCATGGACTGTGCGGCTGATCACGGCAGAGGTTCCAGTCCTCCCTCGGGCATTGGTGTTTGTGTTTGTCCTTAGGATAATTTAGGTTAAGCAGTGTGTAAGCTTAGGGACTGATGACCTCAGCAGTTAAGTCCCATAAGATTTCACTCACATTTGAACATTTTTTGGGATTACATTCTTCTTGAAGTCTGAGGGAATTTCTCCTGTCTCATAAATCTTGCTCACCATATGGTAGAGTTCTATCATGATTGGCTATCCCAAGGATTCAGTAATTCTAACAAAATGTTGTCTACTTCCGGGTACTTTTTTTGACTTAGGTCTTTCAGCGCTCTGTCAAATTCTTCACTCAGTATCATATCAACCCATTTCATCTTCATCTACGCCCTCTTCAATTTCCATAATATTGTCCTCAAGTACACCGCTCTTGTATAGACGCTCTACATACTTCTCCCACCTTTCTGCTTTCTTTCTTTGCTTAGGACTGGTTTTCAATGAGAGCTCTTGATATACATACAGGTGGTTCTCTTTCCTCCAAAGGTCACTTTAATTTTCGTGCAGGTAGTATCTATCTTATCCCTAGTGATACATGGCTCTACATTGTTACATTTGTCCTCTAGCCATCCTTGCTTAGCCATTTTGCACTCCTATCGATCTCATTTTTGAGTCATTTGTATTCCTTTTCACCTGCTTCCTTTACAGCATTTTTATATTTTCTCCTTTCGTCCATGAAATTCAATATCTCTTCTGTCACCCAAGGATTTCTACTAGCCCTCGTCTTTTTACCTACTTGATCCTCTGCTGCCTTCGCTATTTCATCTCTCAAAGCTATCAATTCTTCTTCTACTGTATTTATTTCTCCCATTCGTGTCAATCGTCCCTAATGTGCTCTCTGAAACTGTCTAAAACCTCTGGTTCTTTCAGTTTATGCAGGTCCCATCCCATTGAATTCCTACATTTTTGCCGTTTCTTCAGTTTTAATCGACAATTTATTACCAATAGTGGTCAGAGTCCACGAACTTAATAAATGTGATTTATGCTCAGAAACTTGCTTGTGTTGTAATGTACAAAGGACCAACGCTAAGCGTTTTCTCCAAACTCATGGATCTGTGCAGTGGAGAATTCATCTACACCCCAAAAGAATATAAATGTTTGGACTGTTGTGGTAATCTGCACAGCTGAGTAAATTATAAGATGATCAGACGGCGACCAGCGAAACGATAGAGTGGGAGCAATGGAAAATTATGCTTGTGGTCTAAAGATAAATTTTCAACCGTTATGGATAAATGTTGAGATGAAAAGAATAGAAAAAAAGTCGTGGTTCTAAGCACTGGCATTAATTGAAGGGGAGGTGGCCAGTGGTTCACAACGCATGATGCCAGACCATGTGCCAAATTGGTTCAAACCACACAGTGATATAGATTGATCGTAGTGATAAGCAACTACCGATAAATCCTCTAGCCTGCATGCCAAAACATATATTTTCGATTATTAATTATTTTCTACCTGTAAATTAATATTCCGATTTTCTTCACAACAAGAAATGAAACATCGAGGGGGCTCGCCACCGTTCGGTGGATTCGTGCTTGGCTACCATGATACCCCAGCCTTCGCAGCATTCTTTCCCTTCCGTGCTGCATGTCTATCCTCTTTCTATTCTTTTTCCCCTGTCTTGTGGAACATGTCTCGGGTGTTATTGTGAATGTTCCGCATTGTCTGTCGCTGACATAAGAACAGTCTCACCACTGTTTTTCATTCCCTTTTCCTTTCTTTGTTTCCCTTCTCTTCTCGTTCCTCCACTTCGGCCTTTCTCTTTCCCTTCTTTTTCCCTGTGTGCACCTGAAGGCCGGCCTACATGTCTGATCCATAACAGGTGACAGGGTAACACGTAATTCCCAGCTCCAGGGCGACAGGTAGGGTGCGCACATACGTTCTGGTACAGGCCAGGCCCAGGGAGCGGTGGTTGCCTGACCTGCTACCTTCCCAAATTCCCCATTGGTCCCTCTGTCAGGTGTTTGTGGGGTGTGACCTGAAGTGTTAACAGTCACCTAACGTGAGTGCGCTCCCTTCTGAAGGGGGCCCCCAGTTGGAAGGAGCGTGCCATCAGAGATGCTGGCTATCATTAGGGATTTTCTCACAATGAGCCAATCTACTTCACAATCAACATCTACGAAACGTAAACGGAGTGGGGCTAACGATTCAAGGACCCTTCCAGCTGCACCACAGTTCTTCGTGGTCTCGCATACTGAAGACAATCAGTCCTTCACCATGTTGAATCCGTTTATTATTCAGAAATGTGTTGATGCAATCGCCGGCCCTTTGAAATCCTGCTCCGTTTATGAAACGGCATTTTGCTTCTGGAGTCTACTTCTTATTCTGAAGCGCAACAACTGCTTGCCACCTCACTTCTCCAAGTCTACCTCGTTCATGTCGAGGCCCACAGAACTCTGAATTCTTCCCTTGGTGTTATTTACACTAGGGAGCTCGACGGTCTAAGGCCAAAATATATTATCTCTCTCATCAGGGTGTCACTGCTGTCCAGCTTCTGATTAAAAAGGTCGATTTGTCCTTAGTGGCCACGTGCACTCCTCTCGCCTTTTACAGAGTGGTGCTACTGTCAAAGATCAAAGCAGGCTATGAAGTTATCACTGTCCGATCGTACATTCCAAACCCAATTCACGGCTACCAGTGTCATCGTTTCAACCACACTAGAACATATTATCGACAACCAGCAAAATGTGTAACTTGTGGTAGGGATGTACACAAGAGCGATTGTCTACCTCCTTCTCCCCACTGTATCAACTGCAAACGCGGCCATGTCGTCTCCTCTCCGGATTGTCCCGTGTATCTTGATGGGCAGTCTGTCCAGGAGATCTGGGTAAAGGAAAAAGTGCCTTACCCAGTCACTCGCAAGTTATTGGCTTGTCGCAAACCCTGCGTTCTCCCATCTGGCACCTATCGTTCTGTTCTTGTCACCCCTCGCTCCATGAAGGACATGACCACGCAGACATGAATTCAGCTCTGAGGTTGTGAAATCGCCCGGTGTCTAGGCAGCGTCAACATCCTTTCGTTTATCAGTGCAACAAGCCATCTATCTCTCACCTCAGGGGGCAAAGCCACCAGCTGCACAACTGATAGGCCAGAAAGTACAGAACAAGTACTCCCGTGAAGACTTTCTACATCCCTCCAGCCCAACAACACCCGGGTATTCCACTGCTAACTGGAAGGGCTCAAAGAAGTCTACCAAAGGCAGATGGTCTTCTCCTTCGACAACTCGAAGATTCTCTTCGAAGGTGTTGCCACGTGATACCTTATCCCGGCTTGCCTCCGTGTCGATGGTGCGCACCACGAACCTGTTTTCTGCGTTGGACTACATAAACCGACAGCACAAGCAAGCCAATGCTTCCGTGCATCTCATGGAGTAGGGTCCTGCTGCTCCTGTGCCCTGTTGCAGTGAGTCTTCGCAGGCTGTCACCCGGCAGCCGCCGAAGTGACACCCCTTCATCTCTTCCTCATCATCAAACTCCTACAATGGAACATTCGCGATCTTTTGTCCCACAATGAAGATTTATAGCTGCTTTTAGTATCGCAGCATCCTTTTGTACTCTGCCTCCAGGAAACAAAACTGCATCAAAAATGGCTCTGAGCACTATGGGACTCAACTGCTGTGGTTATCAGTCCCCTAGAACTTAGAACTACTTAAACCTAACTAACCTAAGGACATCACACACATCCATGCCCGAGGCAGGATTCGAACCTGCGACCGTAGCAGTCCACGGTTCCGGACTGCGCGCCCAGAACCGCGAGACCACCGCGGCCGGCAAAACTGCATCCTGACGACTGCTACGGGCTCTCACATTTCTTCCCGGTTCATTTTAACTTACCCCCTTATGTCAGCATTCCATCTCTTGGAGGCGCCCTGCTGCCTATTTGGGATGATGTTCATAGTCAACCCATCTCCCTGACTAACCATCTTCAAGCTATTGCAGTTCAACTTTTCCTTCCTCACCTGACTTCTTCCCTGTGTACCATTTATGTCCCTTGTCATTCGATGTCACCAGGGCAGACTTCCTTCAGCTTATTGGGCAGATACCTGCCCCATTTCTGTTACTCAGTGACTTTAATGTGTGTAATGCCCTTTAGGGTTCTCCCACAATTTGTCAGAGAGGTGTCCTCTTGACTGATCTTCTTAAACAACTCAACCTCTACTGCCTTAACACTGAAGCGCCCACATTCCTTTCCGACTTCTCACACACCTGTTCCCATTTGGACCTATCCTTCTGCACTGCCCAGCTTGCTGATCATCTTGAGAGGTCCGTCCTTGAACGACCATTTCCCATGTGCTATCTGTTTGCTGACTCCTACCCCACCTGTGTGCACACCCAAACGAAAGCTTACTAAGGCTGACTGGCGGCTTTACTCCTCCCTGACGACCTTCGAAGAACTAGATTTCTCAAGTTGTGCAGGTGCAGTATCTCACAAACATTATCCTTACTGCTGCAGAACGTTCCATTCCTCGCACTTCCACTTTATCACGCAGTGTACCAATCTCTTGGTGGACTGAGGCATGCCACTACGCAATTCGCGCACGTAGACGTGCTCTCCACCTTTTTAACTGTAATTCTACGATGGAAAACAATTCATTACAAACAGATTCGTGCAGAGCGTCATAGTAAAAAAATTTCCTGGATTTCAATCACTAGTTCTTTTAACAGTTCCACCCCTTCCTCTGTCGTGTGGGACAATCTCCGACGGCTCTGTAGGACCAAGATCCATTCGGAAATATTCGGCCTGACAGTATCATACGATGTTATCGAGGACCCTATTGCTATCTCCAGCACCTTGAGCCGTCATTTTGCGTAAATTTCGAGCTCTTCCCTCTATCACCCTGCTTTCCTCCATCGTAAACGAGCGGAGGAGGCTCGGGCGATACCCTTCTCAGATTCGTGAGTGCTACAATACCACCTTTACTATGAGGGAGCAAGGTCATGCTCTCAGTTCTTGCCGATCCTCTACCCCAGGGCCAGAGACAGTCCACATTATGATGTTCCAGCACCTTTCTCTTGCGGACAGGCACTTTATGCTTAAACTGTACAACCATATCTGGGCACAGGGCATGTTTCAAGGACGTTGGCATGAAGCCAATGTCATACCCATACCTAAGCCTAGTAAGGACAAAAAATGTTTTTCTTACCACCGCCTCATCTCCCTCACCAGCTGCGTTTGCAAGGTACTGGTACGTATAATTCATGCCCGGCTGGTGTGGTGGTTCGAGTCTCGCACTTTACTAACGACTGCAAAGTGTGGATTTCGAGCGTGCCGTTCTGCATTGACCATCTCGTTACTTTATCTACCCACGTCATGAATGATTTATGCGGAAATCCCAGACTGTGGTCGTGTTTTTCGATTTGTAAAAGGCCTACGACACCTGCTAGAGAACTGGTATCCTCCATATACTTCACACATGGGGCGTCCGTGGCCGCCTGCCCTGTTTACTTCAGGAACTTTTAAAAGACAGAGTTTTCAAGGTGGGTGTGGGCTCTGACTTGGCGGACACATTCATCCAGGTAAACGGTGTGCCTCAGGGATCCGTTCTGAGTGTCGTCCTCTTTGCTATCGCCATTAACCCTATAATGGCCTGTCTCGCACTGAGCATCTCCGACTCCCTTCTTTTTGACGATTTTGCCATCTATAGCAGTTCTTCACGAACCTGTCTCACTGAGCGACATCTTCAGCGATGTCTTGATCGTCTTTACTCCTGGAGCATCGAAAATGGCTTTCGATTTTCCACTGACGAAACAGTCTGTATGAATTTCTGGCGGCGCAAATGGTTTCTCCCACCATCTTTACATCTTGGGCAGGTCGTTCTTCCGTTCGTTGAAACTACGAAATTCCTGCGGCTCATGCTCTATAGGAAACTCTCTTGGTCCTGCCATGTGTCTTACCTGGCCGCCTGCTGTATATAGTCCCTTCAATGTCTTACATGTCCTCTATGGTACTTACTGGGGCGCCGATCGAACCACCCTCCTCCGTTTGTACCAGTCCCCTGTCCCGCTGCTTTGTTTATGCGTCTGCATGTCCATCCCTCTTACGCCGTCTCAACACTATCCACCATTGTGGAATCCGTTTGGCCACTGTCGCCTTTTACACTAGCCCAGTTGAGAGTCTGTATCCTTAAGCTGCTGAACTACCACTGTCCTACCACGTTGACGTTCTCCTCAGCAGGTATGCATGCCGCTTGCCTGCCAAGAGTCAGCTTTCGGCAGTTGTTTCGGGGGCTTAACTTCACACTACTTGCAACTTTCCCAGTGGTTGTGAAACTTGGCCTTCATTCGCTTCCTAAGGACACTACTCTAGCCTCGTTCTGTCCCCAACAGTTTCACGACGTTCGCATGGAATTTCACGATAGCAGCCTACCTTTATGTACACTGATGGCTCCTGGACTGACGGTGGAGTTGGGTGTGCCTTCGTCACAGGCGCCCACGTCGTTATATATAGGCTTCCGGCACACTGCTCAGTATTTACAGTCGAGCTCTTCGCCCTGCATCAGATCACGGAGTAGATCTGGCGACACAGACTTTTCAATTGTGTCCTCTGCTGAGACACTTTTAGTGCCCTTCAAAGACTACGTGATCTGTGCACCGCTCATTCCTCCAGGAAAACTGTCACTTGCTCACTCTTGGTGGAGCTAGTGTGATGTTCATGTGTGTTCCTGGTCATGCCAGACTGCCAGGAAACGAGAGGGCTGACGCTGCTGGCAAGGCTATAGTCCTCGTACCTCAGCCAGTAGTTCCTAGATTCCCTCCAATGTTCTCTGCCATGTGTCAGGAGGTGGTGTCCCTTTGGCATCGCCATTGGTCTTCTCTTCACAGGAATAAGCTCAGGATTATTAAGCCTCTCCCAGCGGTTTGGACGACCTCCTCTCGGCCCTCGCGTCGGGAGGAATTCATTTTAACCAGGTTGCGTATTGGGCACTGCCTTTTTAGCCTTCGTCATTTGATAAGTGGCACTCCCCCACCACTCTGTAAACGTTGCGCCCAAGTCTTAACTGTCCGCCACTTCCTGACGGAATGTCCATTTTTTAACCGTTTTTTCCCGCTTGAGTTTGGTGTCTGAGTTATCGGCCGTTATCGATGCCCGGGCTATCGACCGCGTTTTACTTTTTATCCGTAAAAGTAATATGGCGAAGGCCTTTTAATTTTTAGTTTAGCACCTCCGTTTCTGTAAGGTGTCTTTTGTAGCCCTTTCGCCAAGTCTTTGTTTTTAGCTGTCTTGTCTTATTGTCAATTGGGATTGACGTTTAATCGTTTTTTAACTCTTCTCTGCCTTCGTGTTCTATAGTTTTGACGTGGGCGGGTATGACCCCCGTTGTTTTTGCGCCCAAAAAGAAGACAAAAAAAAGAAGTGAAATCCTCTTAAGGCTGTGCTCTCATTATTTAACTAAAATATCATTGTTTTAACAATTTTAAGTAAACAACTGAATGACTATGAAGTGCCGAATCGTTTCGTGTGTCATCGGATTTGTTCCGAACTGCCGACAAGCGAAGTGGTTGGTGCCAATCATTTCAGTTGCTATGTCGGAATGCTAAGTGCTAAGTCGGAAGGAGATGAAGCGCGCTTTTAAGATCGGGTAACTGCGACGAAAGCGTGTTTGTTATCAAGTTTAGGAAAGTGTAAATAGGGTTGCGATATGTTATTAATATTTACTACCAAGTTGGAAACGATAATGGCTTGTATTTTTGACAAACATGAATGACGTAATTTTGACAGTGTCTTTAGTAGGCGTTCATATGATTGAGAACCTCTGTTGTTCAGACTGCCAACTTACGTGAAGAAATGTTCATAACAAAATATACCTAGTATCCTAATAAATGTGAAACTCATTATTTCAATGAGAAAGAGCCTTCGTCTATTTCACTTCAGTTCCGTTAAAGCCTCATACAAAAAGCAGTGGATCCAGGAATATGTGTTACTTCTACATCTACATACATACTCCGCAAGCCACTGTATTATGTGTGGCGGAGGGCACCTTACCACTACTAGTTATTTCCTTTAATATTCCACTAGCAAATAGAGCGATGGAAAAACGACTGTCTCTTTGCGTTTCTTATGAGCTCTAATTTTTTTTTTTTTTTTATATGATCGTGGTATTCACTTGAAATGTACGTCGGCTGCAGTAAAATCGTTCTGCAGTCAGCTTCCTCGAAAAGAACGTCCCCATCTTTTCAGGGATTCCCATTCGAGTTTCCGAAGTATCTCCTTAATACGTGTGTTTTGTTCTAACCTCCTTGTAACAAATCTAGCAACCCCTCTCTGCACTGCTTCGATGTCTTCCTTTAATCTGATCTTGTGTTGACCATAAACAGTCAAACAGTACTAAAAATAGGTAGCACTAGTGTCGTATGCGGTCTCCTTTGGAGATGAACCACATGTTCCAAGAATTTCCCCAATAAATCGAAGTCGACTATTCGTATTCCCTACGATGATTCTTACATGCTTGTTCCACTTCGTATCGCTTTGCAGCATTACACCCGGATGTTTAAACGTGGTGATAGACTCAAGCAGCACACTACTAATGATATACTCAAACATTACAGACTTTTTCCTGCTTTTATGCATTATCTTACATTTTTCTACATTTAGAGCTAGCTTCCCTTCATCACACCAATTAAAAATTTTGTCTAAGTCATCTTGTCTTCTCCCACAGTCACTCAACGACGACACCTTCCCGTACACCATAGTATCATCAGCGAAGAGCCACAGATTGCTGCCCATTATGTCCACCAGATAATTTTTGTGTCTAGAAAATATTAACGTTTATATCACACTCCTCCGCGGCACTCCTAACAATACCCTTGTTTCTCATGAACACTTGCTGTCGAAGACAGCGTATTGGGTTCTATTGCTTAAGAAATTTTCGAGCCACCCAGATATCTGTGAACTTATTCCATATCCTCGTACCTTCTTTGACAGTCTGCAGTGGGGCACCGTGTCAAATTGTTTTCGAAAATCTATAAAGATGGAATCTACCTGTGGCCTTTCATCCATAGTCCACAGTATATCATGTGAGAAAGGAGTAAGTTGATTTTCACAAGAGCTATCCTTTCTAAACTCGAGCAGATTCGTGAACAGAAGCTTTTCGGTCTCAAGGAAATTCATTATATTCGATTTGAGAATATGTTCAAGAATACTGCAGCAAATCGATGTTAAGGATCTTTCCTAGCCCGTTCTTTTACCAAGCTTACAATTTATGCAGGAGTTACATGCACTTTTGTCCGCCCGGCCGAGGTGGCCGAGCGGTTCTAGGCGCTACAGTCCGGAACCGCGCGACCGCTACGGTCGCAGGTTCGAATCCTGCCTCGGGCTTGGATGTATGTGATGCCCTTAGGTTAGTTATGTTTAAGTAGTTCTAAGTTCTAGGGGACTGATGACCTCAGAAGTTAAGTCCCATAGTACTCAGAGCCATTTGAACCATTTTTAAGGGGCCAATGAGTAGGATCCGTACACAGCATATCCGTGACAGGTGTTGTTCGAACCTACCGGCAACAATTATACAGCCTTCCTCTGAAATGCTTCGATGTCTTCCTTCAATCCGACCTGGTAGGGTCCCAAACACTCGAGCAGTACTCAAGAATAAGTCACACCAGCGTCATATTTGCCGTCTCCTTTGCAATAAAACCACTCTTTCCTAAAATTCTCCAAATTAACCGAAGTCGACCATTTTACTTTCCTACCACAGGTATCACATGCTCGTTCCACCTGATATCGCTTTGCAACAATACGCCCAGACATTTAAACGATTTGACTATGTCAAGCAGGGCACTAGTGATACTGTTCCAGACTTTACAGATTTGACCTTCCTACTCATCTGTATTAACTTACACTTTTCCACAATTAGGGCTAGGCGCCACTCATTATACCAACTGCAAATTTTGGCTAAGTCGTCTTGTATCTCTCGACAGTCACTCAACTTCGACACCTTACGGTACACCATCACATCGTCAGCAAACAACAGCTGACTGCTGCCCATCCTGTCTGCCAAATCATTTATGTACATAGAGAACAACAGCGGTCCTATCACATTTTCCCTGGGGCTCTCCTGAAGATTCCCTTGTCTCTGACGAACACTCTGCGTCGGGGAGAACTTACCAGGTTCCATTATTTAAGAAGACTTCGAGCCACTCGCATATCTGTGAATTTTTCCATATGCTCGCACCTTCGTTAACAGCCTGCAATGGGGCACTGTGTTATCTAGAAGTATGGAATCTGCCTGTTGCCATTCGTCCAGAGTTCTCAGTACATCATGTGAGAAAAGGCAAGCTGACTTCGTACGAGCGATGTTTTCTAAAACCACGCTGACTCGTGGACATGAGCTTTTTAGTCTCAACAACGTTTATTATATTCGAACTGAGAACATGTTAAAGGATTCTGTAGCAAACAGATGACTTACTTGTTTTCAACTCTTTCCGTTGTCTCTCTACGTCAGGGATACCTATTACTATGTCGTCCATATGGGAATCCATGCTACGGTCTAACGACGGTATGTTTGCACGATTCTCTTGAGTGAACCATTTGTATGTATTGTATAGTATGTTTACCGGGGGCCTAGAAACGACGGACAGGCTCCGTCCCCGCCGCAGCCGAAGTGGTCCACAACCCCATGACGATGACCGCAGTCCACTTCACCTCTCCGCCGCCCCACACCGAACCCAGTGTTATTGTGCAGTTCGGTCCCCGGTAGAGTCCCCCTCCCAGGGAACGTCTCACAACAGACGAGTGTAACCCCTATGTTTGCGTGGTAAGGTAATGATGGTGTACGCATACGTAGAGAACTTATTTGCACACCAATCGCCGACATAGTACAGCTGAGGCGTAATAAGGGGAACCAGCCCGCATTCGCCATGGCAGATGGAAAACTGCCTAAAAACCATCCACAGACTGGCCGGCTCACCGGACCTCCACCCAAGTCCGCCGGGCGGAGTCGTGCCGCGGACCAGGCGCTCCTTCCCGCCCGGAAAGCCATGCGTTAGAGAGAAATTTAAAACTTTGCCATTCCTTTTGACCTCTTCTGCTGCCACAGGAGACTGGTCAACGAATAACTGGATAGAGGCCTTAGATCCGCTTAAGAACTTTACGAAAGACCAGAATTTTCTCGGGTTTTCGGCTGCCCGCGAAGCATACGACAGCTACAACTGTCATACTTGAGCAAAAGAAATGGCCGAAATATCGTGCGTTACTAGAGAATCGTGGGCAGCCTTTGCGCTGCTAGCGCATAAGTCAAAACTATAGCGTCCACGATGTTAATGTTTATGAGGTGATGCTCCGATGTGAGTGCCAACTATTTCCCTACACGCCACGCCAACAAATTCCGCCTGACAACAGGAGTTTTTGAGATTACATTTATTTTATGTTCACCCACCTTCAGATTTTTGTATATTGTATCTTTACTTACGATGTTTTACAATAGACGTCTTATAAACTTCAGATCTAAAACCCTACAACGACGTTAGCGAAGAAATAGTGTTCACGACACGTAAATAAACCTAAACACGTAAAGGTGTGTTGCCAGACATCTTGAAATATCATTAACGGAGAGCAAACGCCTGTAAAAGCAACTGGCTGCACATAATAAACACATGTTATGAAAATGGATATACGTATACCGGGTATCACTGCTATAGGTTGTAAGGCGCATTTTCTCTGGCGTTTGAGCAAATATTTACAATTCCGTTTTTGCAACATGTAGTTGAAGCCAGGCCAAACAAATCCTACTCATCACGTTTTTCGTACGACACGGAAAGCGTTGGTTTGTTTCGCATTACAAATAAAATGGGCTTTTAAAGCGGAATTTTATGTGCCCGCTCGACAGAGAGGTACCAAGTTAGTCCACTGCGTCGCACGTTTTATCATTTTGTATTAACAGGAACAGCAAAAACTAAGAAAAACTAAGAATAACAACGACACCGGCAGCGAATGAGAAGCGCTTCTTCATGGCGGTATCAGTCATCGCGTGTGGTCAGGCGGTGCCGTAGGTGCTGGAGTATTGGTTATCCTTCCTGTTTTGTTGTCCCTTTTAATACAAAATGATTAAAGGAATATCGCACTAGCCTAATGCAGGATCGCTCAGCCGAACGGACACGTTAAATGTCAATTGAAAAATAATTTTATTTGTAACGGGAAAGTAGTTCCCGCTTTCTGTCGACGCTGGGCGCCCAATGGAAGTCATAGTCAGTAATACAGGGTGTTTCAAGAAGAATATACGTATTACAAAGAACTATTTTGTCCAAACTATCGATCGCTGCGGTTCGGCACAGCTATTCGAGATACGAATACATAGTGTAATTCATATTAATAGCCGCTAGATGTCTGCTGTCTTCTGTTTTGCTTGGTAACCGTCATATGTTTAAAATGGCTACTCCGCAGCAGAAATCATTTTGCGTTCACGAGTCTGCGAAGTGCAATCCCGTGACTACAGTGCTAAGACATTTCGGGTTGAGGTACAAAATTGATCCTCCGGAGAGGTGGAACATTCGCAGAGGGTGTCGACAGTTTCTAGGTACAGGATGTGTATGTAAAGTAAAGAGTTATGGCCGCCCTCATGTTCCTGAAGAAAACTTAGCATGTTTCAGCTGGGCTCCACGGTCAACGGATTTGACACCCTCTGAATTCTTCCTGTGGGATTTCCTTAAAGACAACGTTTATGTACCACCACTACCACAGAACCTAGAAGCATTGAAGAACCGGATCCATACTGCCATAACATCAGTGATAAAGGACATGCTTGCCCTAGTATGCAAGGAATTTGAGTATCGATGTGATACTGTTCGTGTCGCTGATGGAGGACATATTGAAGACCTGTAATCTGAACTTGAGAGGTTCATAAATTTGTGTGTAAAGTTTCATATTCTTATGTCTTAAAGTTTAATAAATATATGTATTCGAGATACATGTATTCTTTTTGAAACACCCTGTATTTGTTTGGGCTGAATCCAGCAATGCATTGCAAGAATGAAACTGCAAATGTCTGCAGAAACACTGGAGAAAATATGAGAGGTGGCAGAAGCCCCCTCTCATATTTCTATCTTACTCTGAGTAATTCGATTTTCCTCTCTAATAGCATGCGGTGAAAAGTTGCTATTCCTTCACACGCGGACTTCCCACGCAGCGTCTCTCGTCACCCGGGTGGTCCGGTGACAGGCGGGCTCTGCTGATCTTGAAAGGGTTAGCCAACGGGTGTGAGGGAGTCGAGTGAATACATTCCAGACGCTGACATTGTCAATAGAGCGGCGGAGACACGCCTGCAGGGGCCTGAAGGAGCGGCTGGGCTAGAGATTCCGTTGCTTCGCAGAAACTTAGCGAAAACACTTTCTGGCGGGCTACTAGCGAGGCGTAGGAATGACTTGTGTCCCCAGGCAGTCTTGGCGGGCAAATTCCAGCGTTTTCTGCCAAATCGTAACTGTGATTGGCTTGCTCAGGACATAGTTCCGTGACGTAGCAAAATCGGCGCAGAAATTAGCGCCAAAGATCTCCATTGGTGGAATGGTAGTGTCTCGGCAATAGAGTGGAATTATCCGCCGGTTTTGAAGTTGCTGATTTGAACGTTTGACCACGGCCGCTGTCGTGGGGGCGGGAATGTTTTGTGTTCGGTTTGTACGGGTGCTCTTGTGGTAGTCAGCTCTCGCCTTTCGGTCAGAGTAGGTTACAAGACTGAGCTCTCGCTGCTCTGGACAGTCTACCTTCCGTTGGCTGTCTAATATACTTTTATTTGATTGTAACTGTTTAACGAATTTGCTGAAGTTTCGACTTCAACGTAACATTCCGAGTACAGTTGGCAATTGAGCGTTCTGCGTAGAAGCGGTCTATGTTGTTTGTCTTGGGCAATTTTGGCTAAAGTTGACTGTATCGGAGCTACTGTGTGACTTCACTTGTTAAAATTAATCACTGTACCATCAGTGATTGTGTGGCGAGCCTTCTTCGTCTCCCTCAGAGGCGCATTTGTGTTGATAGGAAGTCTTTAGTCTGGAACAACCAGACCAGGACAATTTGTTTCGGGCTATACTCGCGACATTATCATCAGCATGACGGGACGTCGAAGCAACCAGCCATCGCTTCTGGTACGCCAGATCGTGTCCTTGCAGTTAAGAAGACAGCTTGGTAATGTATGTCTGCAACACCGGCAGATTAGGGAATTTGCACTGTGATAATCAGAGCTCAGCAGAGCGCGCCTGTTCGTCTTTTTCTAACTTTGTTCTGTCTTGGATGTTCATTGTCTGAGTTCTCACTACTGTAGCAGCAATTAATGTTGGACTGGTTGTGTGTTTTCTCTTAAGATTTGAGTTGCAAGGGATTGGCTCCACATACCACTTCGTCATAAATGTCACAATCTAGTTTATGGACAACTTCACCTTCACAGCATTTATTTGAGTATCCAATTAGATCCATTTTGATGCATTGTAAATGTTTCATGTGTTTTGTTTATGATTTTGAGTTTAGTCATAATAAATCAAATTGTTATTTTGGACAGAACTTTCATTCTGTTAATCGGTAGAGCAACCCTTTCATTTCTCACTACGTTACTGAAACTTTCCTTTACTTAATTAATGTCTATCAAATTAAATTATTGCAGGTGCCAAACTCTTTTCTTCCGCACTTGCAGGGTCGATTACAGTCAGTTTGCGTTTCTTTTTAATCCATGTGCAACAGCAAAAGTCGGAGTTATTTTTTTAATTTCTTTATTAATTGTTCTGTGGGACCAAATTAAGGAGAAGTCTCTGTGGTCATGGAACGAGTCAATACATGAAATTATAACATGATATTAGAAACAGATAAATTGAAATATAAAAAAACATATTCAGGTGACAAGTCATAAGTTTAAATGAAGAAAATCAACAATGTAACACTGGAATTTGCTTAATTTTTTAGCTCTTCCAGGAGCTCCTCGATAGAATAGAAGGAGTGATCCATGAGGAAACTCTTCAGATTAGACTTAAAAGAGTTTGGGCTACTGCTAAGATTTTTGAGTTCTTGTGGTAGCTTATTGAAAATGGATGCAGCAGAATACTGCACTCCTTTCTGCACAAGAGTCAAGGAAGTCCATTCTACATGCAGATTTGATTTCTGCCTAGTATTAACTGAGTGAAAGCTGCTAACTCTTGGGAATAGGCTAATATTGCTAACAACAAACGACATTAAAGAAAATATATACTGTGAGGGCAGTGTCAGAATTCCCAGATTTTTGAATAGGGGTCGACAAGACGTTCTCGAACTTACACCACATATAGCTCGAACAGCCCGTTTTTGAGCCAAAAATACCCTTTTTGAATCAGAAGAATTACCCCAAAAAATAATACCATACGACATAAGCGTACGAAAATATGTGAAGTAGACTACTTTTCGTGTTGAAGTGTCACTTATTTCAGATACTGTTCTAATGGTAAATAAAGCAGCATTTAGCTTCTGAACAAGATCCTGGACATGGGCTTTCGACAACAGCTTACTATCTATCCGAACGCCAAGGAACTTAAACTGTTCCGTCTCGCTTATAATATGCCTATTCTGTCTGATCAAAATATCGGTTCTTGTTGAATTGTGAGTTAGAAACTGTATAAACTGAGTCTTACTGTGATTTAGCATCAAATTATTTTCCACAAGCCATGAACTTATTTCATGAACTACATTATTTTTCTTACTGTTTCAATATTACACACAAGATCCTTCACTATCAAGCTGGTGTCATCAGCAAACAGAAATATTTTTGAATCACCTGTAATACTAGAAGGCATATCATTTATATAAATAAGAAACAGCAGTGGCCCCAGCACCGACCCTTGGGGAACGCCCCACTTAACAGTGCCCCATTGGGACTGAACATCACTACCACTCTCAATATTGCGGAAAATTACCCTCTGCTTTCTGTTCTTAAAGTAAGAGGGGAACCAATTGTAAGCTACTCCCCTTACTCCATAATGGTCCAACTTCTGCAGTAATATTTTGTGGTCAACACAGTCAAAAGCCTTCCTTAAATCAAAGAAAACACCTAGCGTTCGCAACCTTTTATTTAATCCGTCCAAAATCTCACAGAGAAAAGAGAATATAGCATTTTCAGTTGTTAAACCATTTCTAAAACCAAACTGAACATTTGACAGCAAATTATGTGAATTTAAATGCTCCAGTAACCTTGTATATACAAACTTCTCGATAACTTTAGCAAACACCGATGGCATAGAAATAGGTCTAAAATTGTCAACATTATCAATGTCTCCCTTTTTATAAAGTGGCTTCACTATTGAGTACTTTAATCGGTCAGGAAACCGACCACTCCTAAAGGAAAAGTTACAGATATAGCTAAATACTGGGCTAACATACAATACTTCAGCATTCTGCTAGATACCCCGTCATATCCATGAGAGTTCTTGGTCTTTAGTGATTTAATTATTAACTCAGTCTCCCTCTTATCAGTATCATGGAGGAGCATTTCAGGTAACAGTCTCGGAACACTTTTTTCTAAGAGCGCTATATGATTCCCTGCTGGGACTAGGTTTCTATTTAATTAACCTGCTATATTCAGAAAGTGATTATTAAATACTGTACATATATGTGACTCATCAGTAACACGGACATTCCCAGTACACACTGATTCTATATCCTCGACCTGTCTCTGCAGACCAGCAACTTCCTTTACGACTGACCATATGGTTTTAATTTTATCCTGAGACTTAGCTATTCTATCTGCATACCACATACTTTTTGCCTTCCTAATAACATTTTTAAGCACCTTACAATACTGTTTGTAATGGGCTGCTGCATTTAGATTTTGACTGTTTCTAACGTTTTGATATAATTGCCACTTTGTTCTACAAGATATTCTTATCCCTCTAGTCAGCCACCCAAGCTGCCTGTTTGTGCTAGTACCCTGTTTTAAACGTTCTAACGGAAAGCAACTTTCAAAGAGCATGAGAAAAGTCTTGAGAAAAGCATTATATTTATCGTCTACTGTATCAGCGCTATAAACATCTTGCCACTCTTGTTCCTTTATAAGGTTTACAAAGGTCTCTACAGCAACTGGATCGGCTTTCCTGAACAGCTGATGACTATATTTAACACGTGTTGCAGCACAAAAACCTTTAAAAGTTAAAATTTGTGCAACATGATCTGAAAGGCCATTCACCTTTTTGGTAACAGAATGCCCTTCTAGTAGTGAGGAATGAACAAAAATGTTGTCTATGGTTGTTCTACTGTTCCCTTGCAGTCTCGTTGGAAAGAATACGGTTTGCATAAGATTATATGAATTAAGGAGGTCTACCAGCATCCTCTTCCTTGCACAAAAAATGGTTCAAATGGCTTTGAGCACTATGGGACTCAACTGCTGAGGTCATTAGTCCCCTAGAACTTAGAACTAGTTAAACCTAACTAACCTAAGGACATCACAGACATCCATGCCCGAGGCAGGATTCGAACCTGCGACCGCAGCGGTCTTGCGGTTCCAGACTGCAGCGCCTTTAACCGCACGGCCACTTCGGCCGGCTTCCTTGCACAATCACTTATACAATTAATATTGAAGTCACCACATATAACTAACTTTTTGTATTTCCTATAAAGTGAACCAAGAACCTCCTCTAGCTTTAACAAAAATGTTGTGAAATCGGAGTTCAAATGGCTCTGAGCACTATGGGACTCAACTGCTGAGGTCATTAGTCCCCTAGAACTTAGAACTAGTTAAACCTAACTAACCTAAGGACATCACAAACATCCATGCCCGAGGCAGGATTCGAACCTGCGACCGTAGCGGTCTTGCGGTTCCAGACTGCAGCGCCTTTAACCGCACGGGAAATCGGAGTCTGGGGATCTATAAATAACAACAGTTAGAAGTTTAGCTCCGTTAAATTTAACCACACCTGCACAACATTCAAACACCTTTTCAGTGCAGTACTTTGAAACATCAATTGACTCCAATGGGATGCCGTTTTTCACATACATGGCTACTCCCCCACACCGCAAAGAGCTCCTCGAAAAGCTGCCAGCCAACCTGTATCCTGGTAAAGGAAGCCTCTGAATTATCTCATTATTTAAGAAGTGTTCAGATATACCAATAATTTCAGAGTCAACATCTACAAGCAGTTCACTAACTTTATCTCTAATACCTTGTATATTTTGATGAAATATACTAATTCCCTTGTAACGCCGGAAATGCATATCCACCTATTTCCATCTATTGTACTGTAATTTTTTTCCTTGTTTTGTTACCTCAAGATATGACATTTCTGTGTCTTTATAATATATTGCAATTGTTATATATATATATATATGCATTTATGTTGGTTTGTTTTGCGAATATTATTTGTATTTATGCGCTGGGTCTGGCCTAGGGAAAACTATGCTATCGAACGAATACATCGATAGGTCGTGTGAAGAACGAAAGTGTGTAGGATCTTTGGTAGTGTTAACTCTGGCGTGTGGAGCGCGGGCAGCGAGGGGGAGTCTGGTTGGAGTAGTGCGATTGAGCAGGTGTGTTGTGTGACGCTCCCGCAAGTTGCCGAGCTTTCGGGGTTTGGCAGCATGTAATTGCAATCGACTGGCTACGGTAGTTTCTAGCACGGTGTCGCGGACGGGAAGCATTAGCTGGCACACATCAAGAGCCCGTTTCGCCTGGTGACCGTGTCGAGAAGAAGGCGCGCCAGCATCCAGCTTCTGCAACAGCGACGGCCGACAATGAGTGACTGTCGCCACCTCCTCGATCGGCGACTTCAAACCTTCAATCAACCAACACGGAAGACTAAAAGCACGTAAAGTTTCAGAACTGTATGGCAGACCTCAGCTTTTCAAACTGCTCAAATCACAAAATTACAGCAACGTAGCATGAACCTTTGTTGCTCATTGTCCCAATTGCATTGCCAAGCAGGGTCCCTTCCTTTTCCGAAATGAACCCGAGTGTCGTTGAAATTCAAACGCCAGCATTAAAGCATTATAATTCGATTTCACTGCTTTAATTTCAAAGTTCAGTTAAAGTATTCATAGCTGGCTACAATATTTAGATTACACAAGCACAAATTAAGAGTGCGAGTTTTGTTACCGTAATTTAGCTTACCTGTGACTGCAGCTCAGCTTGGTACGTACTAAATTTTACTATTGTTAATTGTTCAAAATCATGTAATTCAAGTTCGAAGTTAAATCTCTTACTTCTAAATTGCGTAGATTCAAGTGGCTTTCGAAATGATTGTTGAGGTAGCCCAAGACTAACTGTATTTTACTGAATTTCGATAAGCTTCAGAAACAAAGTTCACTATTAACCTCAGTCACTAAATTAACTTTCAATTTTCCGGTTTTATTAATTCTTTTGCTAAATTAAGTCAGAGTGTAGCGAAATTTATTACTTCTGACAAACTTTCAGTTTTCACACTGCACGTGTCAACCTTCAGTTGCCACGCTTCTAGTGCTAATTATGTGTGTAATAACCTTTCTTTTTCAGTTACTATAGTAATTGTCCTTAGGACTGGCGACCGTAATTTCCCCCAAATCTCAAATATATAATTACCGCTAGTTAATTGTTAACGTAACGGCCGCACATTTACTTTCTTTATTAACTTTACCCCTTTTCAAAATTAATTTCCACCAGTTTCATTTGCATTTTTCCTTTCATTTAGATGTAACCCTTTCCTCCCTCTTTACCGACAGATTAACTTCGGTGACAATTGCTTTCCCAAATTTCCATTAGGTACACGCGGTTTAATTTTTCACTGTCATTAAGGTCGATAAGTGAGGGGGAGGTTACACCCTCATTACTTGGATACCTAAGCTTTGTCAAAAGTGATTCCCTTGTTAGAGAGACTTCCCTTAAGCAGGAATATCTATCAGCTGACTTCAATCTAAAAAAGGTGCAGCTCTAACACCCACTACTGCAGGAATTTTCCCATGAGTGATCCCACCAACCCCACCATGCTGTCACCTATAAGCTTTGCCAACCTCCCCTTCCCATACCTGTTGAGGTGCAGGCCATGTCTAGTGAAACCTGTCCTGCTGATAGACTCCACCGACACCACTGAAATGTGACCCATGCTTTCTGTCATCAGCGCACCCCCAAGTCTCATGTTATTACGCCTGACGGCTGTAATAAGATGAGGCAGATCGTGATGCTGAAACAGTTCCACGAAATGCACATTCGTGTTGCCAGTCTGAGTGGCTATTTTTTCCAGGTCCCCATCCCTACCAATACTATTACCAGCCCCACCCACAATCACTACCTGATCCTCTTTAGTAAAATCCCTACATAACCCCCCTATGTTAACAGTCACCTGGTACTCACTCCCCAGCACTTCCTGCAACTGCTGGCCTACACCTCTGCCCTGAGAACTACCTAACAGCAGAACCTTCTTCTTCCTATTCAACTTTGCAACTGTTCTAGGCACAGTAACTACTGAGGTCTGCTGCATACTTCCTACATCTACAGCTACTAGAGATACCTCTCCACTAGACTCTGACAGTTGGTCATATATATTCTAAACACCAATAGTAAAAGTATCTGAAATTCTTCTTCTCCTAGCAGATCTCTTGCCAACAGCCAGCTCCCATTCCCAAACCCCCTTTTCCCTCCTCATCCTATCTAGCTCCTCCTGTGCGTTTTTCAACTGCACCTGAAGGGCACAGATCTTACGCTCCTGCTCCTCTATCAACTTACTCTTGTTACATAACCTGCAGTTCCAGGAGAGGATCTCACCAGAATGCCCACTGGCTTCCCCACTGCATTCCCCCAAGTGAAAATACTTCGAACAAGTCTCACACCGCAATCCACTACTCACGAACCTACGGCAAAGCCCACACTTCTCACTCATGGTAAAATTTTACTTTTGCTAAGTTCCGCTACTACAATAAGAAGATGTTAAAAACCTGACTACAATAATCACAAACTTACTCTACAAGGGAAGTAACTACTGTTATTAACAGTATTAATAAACAACAAATGTGAATATAACAAACTAATACAGAAAGAGAATCAAACGTCTAATGACACAGGAACGAAGCTGAAAACAGTTCCTAAAAGATTCTTCTGAAATTATTTCACCAGAAAACACCAAGAACACCGGTTGAAGGCTACTAAAGTTCCTAAATAAACCACTATACACAAACATTTAATTAGTACTTAGCTTTCGATGCGCCGCTACAGCTGCAACTGGTCAGCGCGGAATGTAAACACAGGCAAGAGGTTAAGTTGCTCGATACGAAACACTCACAAATATCAGGTCACAACACAAGAAAGACAGAGGTGAATGAATAAACCACTAATACGTCACTTATATAGTAAATATTATCACAAAAACCGTTAAAATATGTATCTGAAACCTAAAAATATATGAAAACTTAGAGAGCGATCTCACACGCAGTCACTCGCTTATGACGTCACACCAAAGAGGAGTTAGAATATGGGGGGCTTAGAGCATCATTTATATATGAAGATTCTCGAAGAATTTAGTGTTAAATACACTACTAGCCCCGGCACCTCGCAACTGGATTTGACACCCTCTGAATTCTTCCTGTGGGATTTCGTTAAAGACAACGTTTATGTACCACCACTCCCACAGAACCTAGAAGCGTTGAAGAACGGGATCCGTACTGCCGTAACATCAGTGACAAAGGACATGCTTGCCCTAGTATGCGAGGAATTTGAGTATCGATGTGATACTCTTCGTGTCGCTGATGGAGGACATATTGAAGATCTGTAATCTGAACTGGAGAGGTTCGTAAATATGTGTGTAAAGTTTCATATTCTTATGTCTTAAAGTTTAATAAATATATGTATTCGAGATACGTATATTCTTTTTGAATCACCCTGTATTTGTGTGGGCTGAATCCAGCAATGCGTTGCAAGAATGAAACTGCAAATGTCTGCAGAAACACCGGAGAAAATGACCATGACGACTCCTGGGAGAGACGTCCTGTATATGTATGCATTTATGCTCCACATTTTCTCCTAAATCACCGGACCGATTTCAACCAAACTTGTTGCATATCTCTGTGGGGGCAAAAACCACCTACATGTGAGAAGGGTGGGGACAGGGATGGAAAAGGAGTATAGCCTATGACGCGCGAATGCCCATGCTCTAGTCATTCAGTGTTTGAGGATGAGAGTAGTTACAGACACGCAACAAACTTAACACGTAATATTAGACCTTTAAGAAACCTTTTCTCCCCCATGACCAGCATTAAATGAGTAAAGAAAAAAAAACTAATGCTTAGTACATAATCGCTGTTTATGTAGTAAAACTGCCGCACGACGCATGACGCTTTAATTTATTACTGATTTACTACTGACTGTACTCGTGACGCATGTACGTATAATATAGAACACACCACGAAAAAATAGTTTGAGAGACATGAGATTGTAAACACAGAGATGCGTGAAAAACTGCTGTATCATACTTGACATTTTAACTTGTAAGAAATTTACTACAAACTCTATTCGCAACATATTTCTCAGACAGTACCCACACACGCCGCTAAATATATGTAGAAAAATATATCACTATACAACTAATAGTTTAGGTTATATGACGTAAAGAGGTAATAAATTAAAACGTCACGCCTGATGAGCAGTTTTTCACGCATCTCAGTGATGGCGAAGAACTGCCCCATCATGCCTGACGTTTTAATTTATTACTTCTATACTACTAAAACGATCCAAAATACATTTTTCAGGCAGTAGCCACATATACCACTGGATTTAGCTGCAAATGTATATAATTGTGTAGCGCATAATTCAGGAGATAACACGTGATACCATTGGGCTGTGTGAAAATGTACCTTAAGGGCTAAATTCTCTAAAGATACAGGTAAAGTATTCAGAAACGTGTGAAATATATCAAACATACGTGAAATATATTTGACGCATGTATACGTGGGCGAAGCCATGGGTAAAAGCTCACCCCCAAACTCCTGGAATGATTTCAGTCATACACATAATAGTTACAATCTGGAAAGAAATACTGCGGGGGTCTATTGTTGGTGTGAGCGTGATGACGTGGAGAGAGAAGGGGAAACGAGGGGGTTGACAGACAGTGTGGGGCAAGGACACAGATAGGGGTGAGAAGGACAGGGACAGAGAAAGGGGTAGGGGCAAATAGACAGAGAGGGAATGGAGAGTCGGCGATGGACAGACGGTTTTGGGGGGGGGGGAGGGCGGGGAGCCGATTGACAGAGAGAGGGAGGAGGAGAAGATTGACAGACGGAGGAGGGAGGAGGAGGAGCAGGACGGAAGGTACAGAGAGGGCAGGGTGGAGGAGGTGGACGGAGAGAGGGGATGGTGGAGATGGTTGGAGAAGGGGGTGAAGGAGATTGTAAACAGAGGTAGGAGGAAGGATGAGATGGACTGACAGAAGAATGGAATAAATACATACTCGGTCAAATGGTTCAAATGGCTCTCAGCACTATGGAACTTAACTTCTGAGGTCAGCACTCCCCTAGAACGTGGAACTACTGAAGTCTAGCCGGCCGGAGTGGCCGTGTGGTCTAGGTGCCTAGAACCGCTAGGCCACCTCGGCCAGCCATACTCGGTCAACTTCGGGTACTCAGATAGTTCATAATAAATTATTTTCAGCAGTTGCCTTGTTGTAATACGTCCACAATGGACAAGAACTGTTGACTAATGATAATAGGAGAAGAAAAAAATAAGAGAATGAGACAGGTAATCTAAGACATCAAACAATTAGGAGTAACCGTGCGGAATTTTTCTCGGGCCGTTTTGAAACCAGTCGCTGGCCGGGTAGGGTCCGTGGGCTGCCGGTGGAATCACTCTGTAGAGCCGTCCGCGGTGGCCAAGCGGTTCTAGGCGCTACTGTCTGGAACCGCGTGACCGCTACGGTCGCTGGTTCGAATCCTGCCTCGGGCATGGATGAGTGTGATGTCCTTAGGTTAGTTAGGTTTAAGTAGGTCTAAGTTCTAGGGGACTGATGACCTCAGAAGTTAAGTCCCATAGTGCTCAGAGCCATTTGAACCATTATTTTTTTTTTTTTTCACTCGATAGAGTCATCCCTGTATATTGCTATTAGCAGCACCGTACTGTGTCTGGTTCAGTTACGGAACAACTGAGGATGTTCGTATGGAATGAAGCAGTAGTGGGTTAATAAATGCACGTAAAATAGCCGCTGCTGTGGTTTTCTTAACATTCGTATTAAGGTGAAGTCGAAGCACAACTCTACCAAGATTATGTGCTGTCGTTGTAACAAATTAGAAAAATTTACGGAGCAAACTTATTTTCACGTACCGGTACGATGCACTGTTCAAGTAGCGGTATGACAGCTCAAGTGGTATGTGTAGACAACCGACAGAAGCGCCTCGGTTGACACTGGACGGCGCTCAACTGCTGGCCGCGGTGGAGTTCCCCGCCTCTCCGGCGATGCTAATTGCGGGCCCAGCCGGATCGCTCCCGCGGCAGGCGGGGGTGGTGGGGCAAGCTGGCGGCGGAGGTGGCGGCGGCGGAGATTGACTGCTGAGCTCAGCAGAGCGCCCTACGCCCAAATTGCCGATCCGTTTAGTTTGGGCCGAGTTTGTCGAGCGGCCGCGCGGAATACACCCACGGCGCCTCGCTTCGCTGCTGGCGCCACTAATCCCGCCCCCAGGCGCTGCCGCCGCCCTTACCGCCCCCGCCAACCCCGCCGCCGCGAGCGCCCAGCCACTCGCTTCATTAACGGACTTAAAATGGCGCGGTCGGAACCCAAGTGGCCGCGGGCAGCGCTGAGCGAGCTGTTTCGCGGACTGCTCGGCGACCGCTGCTTTTTCTCGCCTTTAGCCGCTGCACTCGACACTGCCGACCAGCTCCGCTTCTCAAGTGAAGCAGCCTCCAGATCTGTGTCAACATTTTATCCATCCGTTAGCATTTTTATGCTATGTGAGTAGTGGGCACATCATACAACTCGCACTGGACTGAGAGAAAACAGAAGAAAGACGAAAGTACTGAGAAGTAGCAGAAACGATATTAGCCATAAACTTGTTGCCAATGCTACAACATGGCTATTTGTTTCTGCCACGGCGATCGCCCGACTACGAATGTCAAACACAGACGTTGTAGAGCACTTGCAATTCTTCGTAATCAAAAACTAAAGTCTTGTAAAAATATATTGATACAACATACGTAAAGATTAACAAATTACATTACATCAAAACTCATTTCTGCTTAGCAGAAGCTCTTACCTGCATCTCATGGAACAGGACAGAGAATCTCGTTAATGAAAGTGTCGTCATTAGCCACATCACTATCTTGAGTCTTTCTACTTATATTATTCCCTATGCTGATCGTCTAGAAATCACAGTGCCACACCCAAGTTGGCAACGCGAATCGTACCACAGAGACTATGAAACGTCCTCTTTGGAAAATTATAAATTACTGTTCTGGCAAACCTCTTACGTTATTTGATTTTCAAACAGCTGAGCAAAACTGAACGTACTCTGACATTTCTCTCTCTACTTATTCTGATCATCAGTAAACTAACACACAATATTTCTAGCGCAACGCAATCTGACTTTCAATAATCCCTACAAAAGAATGGCCCTCACTAACAATAAGCTATACCTTTCATGAATGACTTACCTCACAAAAATCTTCGTTACTCGAACTACTGCAATACAGCGAGCGCCAATACTGCCAGCTAAATAAATGATTCTAACTACTGAAGGCACTCACAACTGATAGGCATAGCTAGCAAACGAAAGCTTTTAATGGAGAACAAACAATGCGTTTACCTTAATAATGTTCATGACATCCAGTCTTACAAATTTCGTTTTTCTGACGGACACAAGTCCAGATCATCCGTTCTCAATACTCCGCCATCTCTCCCCCCACATCCACCACTGCTGGCGGCTCACCTCCAACTGCGCAACGCTACGCGCTGTTCACATCCAACTGCCCAACACTACAATAGCGAATATTCCAACAATGCCAACCAGCCACAGATTGCACACAGCACAGTCAGTGATTTTAATACAGAGTGCTACGTTTTCGTTACCAACATAAAAACCTAAACAGCCTACTTACAACTAGTGAGGTCTCGCTGTAATCCGGAACAACGTTCGGGAGGAGACCCTGGAACAACTCCTCCCCTGTCAGCACCGTAGCGCCTTCACACTGAGATCAATATAGAGACAAGCTGAGAAGAGCTCTGCCCAGTTCGAGACAGCTGTAGTTGCCAACATCATTGTGTAGGACAGTGACAACTAAAGTTTATGAAGAAACGTGCTTTCGTAAATGTTGCATTTTGTACTGCAAGAGAACAGTTTTTCAATCTGTGCCTCAGGTGATGCTTTCATATTCAATGACTGTTGTAAATCGTCAGGCAGTCCTGTGGCAAAGACCTGTGTCAAAGTTACGTAAATCCATTATTCACTTATGTAACAAAGTGAAATAATATTTACTGTGTTCTAGTTTGGTGAGCTTTCTGCCAGTGCAATCAAAGAACCCACAACTAGGACCGTACAATAGTAGTTTCGTGTGGTCACAGCAACCTCATTTCTTCTAAGATGTTCCACGTGTGTATGACAATATTGTTCCACGTTATGAGACTAATGTTGTCCAATGAGTCACGCACTGAAATTTCGACGTCTTTTCATTTGACACTTTCGTTTCTGTGCGCAACATATTTCACATGAGATCACACGGCGCCTACTGCATTATCTTCTTTCATGTCACGCAAAGGCTGATTTTTCTTCTGAAAAGCAACTTAGTATTTCGCAGTGATACAAGCAGCTTCTTTCGGATGGGATATTCTCTCCGCGCTTAATAGTCATACAAGGTCTGTTCAAAAAATTCCAGAACTTTGTCCAAAAACTTTTTCTATATTCACATTTTCCTGGTTGTGCATGGTTTCCTTCGAAATACTCTCCTTCCACAATTGATACACCGCTCCCAAAGTCGTTTCAGTTCCGTAAGCAGTCTTGGTAACCCTCTTGCTGGATCGCCCGAAACGCTGCTTGCGATATTTTTTATCTCTTCTATCGTTGGAAATCTTCGTCATCAGCTTCATCTTTCGTAGTCCTGTCTTCGTTATCAGCTTTGGAAACTAAAAAAAAGTTCGCGGGGGACACGTCGGGAGAATACGGAGGATGAGACAGCACAGTGATTTCGTTTTCGAACGGTACTCACACACCAACAGGGATGACTGTACGAGTGCTTCATCGCGATATGGGTGAGCCATTAATTGTGTCGCCACATTTCTGGCCGTTTCCTTCTCACGTTTTCTCGCAAACGTCACGGTAGTACCATCGATTAACAGTGTGTCCCTGTGGCACGAATTCATGGTAAACTAATCTTTTAAAGTCAAAGAAAACTATCAGCGTGGATTTGACATTTGACCTGAACTGACTTGTCTTTTCTGGTCTTGGGGAACCTTTCCCGACCCATTTCGAAGGCTGAAATTTGGTCTCAATATCATAAACGTAGACCACCGTTCAAAAAAAAAAAAATGGTTCAAATGGCTCTGAGCACTATGGGACTTAACATCTGCGGTCATCAGTCCCCTAGAACTTAGAACTACTTAAACCTAACTAACCTAAGGACATCACACACATCCATGCCCGAGGCAGGATTCGAACCTGCGACCGTAGCAGTCGCACGGTTCCCGACTGCGCGCCTAGAACCGCGAGACCACCGCGGCCAAGACCACCGTCTCACCACCAGTTCTCTTAAGGAACATCTGGTGCGACATATTGTGCGACACAACTTTCTTCTCAATATAGCACTGAACAATAACTAACAAACATACAACAATGAAAGTCTCGGAAGTTACACCAACATTAAAGGCAGGCGTGTGCAGGGATGCCAACTGTATTTCACTCCAACACACCACTGGCGCGAAATTGCAAATGTTCCGGAATTCTTTGAACAGATCTCGTATGTATGTCGCAGAACTGTCCTCTTGAAAATCGCAGCTGTGCATATTTTGCAGTGCGCCCTCTGGTCGCCCTTGGAATCGAAAGAGCAGCTTTTGGTTCCCGTAGATCTCCAGTACATTTCTTCCATGTTGTATGCTTCACAATAGTCTTTCCAATTTTCCAGCTACAGCTACTCGTTCTAAGAACTTCGGCAAAGATATAAAAGGGACGTTGTTATCCCCTTTTTCCTTAAAATCGTATCATACATTATATAGGAGCTCACGAGACTGGCTCTTTGAGGCAGCGTCCCTGCCTCCGCCGCTCCATTAACACTAACTGAATCTGTGACTCGCTATCCGCGAGAAACGCTTTGCAGCCACCGAGTATAGCACTACGCGCGACCTTGAATTGTCGTGGTGGCAACGGGGCACCATCACCATGGCAACGTTTACGAATTCGAGATATGATTGGCGCTGGGGAGCCTCCTCCTCGAAATGTGTTCGAAGTGCTTGAATTGTAAGGAACGTTCTTTCAGCGGCCTGACAGATTAGCGAAATACTTAAAGCAAAGATCAGGGCCCAGGAGCCAGACGGAGTGAAAGATTTCCGCTAATTTGGAAGCAAAACAGTACTTGCCGGACGAAACAAGTTACACCATACGCTTTAAAGCACTAGCTACAGCAACAACTGAGAATCACCCGCACCCACCCACTCGGAGGACAGGTGCCAGCCCCGTGGCAGCCCCCCCCCCCCCCCCACCCGTCCTTTATAGGTAGGGAGGCGCAACAGAATTTGAGAGAGCCAGCAGGAATCGATGAGTGGTCGAGGAGACCAATTAGTATTCCCTTACACCATACGCTTTAAAGCACTAGCTACAGCAACAACTGAGAATCACCTGACAGTGACTCGAGGACAATATGAAGCTTGCATTGTCCCTACCTAATCTAATATTATTTTAATATTCCGGCTGCGAGTGCCAGCGAGCCAGCTATGACACGCTGCCGTAACTGAGACAACAACGGTCTTTGCTGTGACGACAACGCTCTTTGCTGTAAAAAAACATCATCTATGCTTTTGTAATTGTTGGAGATAAGGAATGACCATTGGAGATTGCTTTTTTTTTGGGAGGGGGGGGGGCGGGTCAGATAAGTTTGCATATAGACGTAATTTGAAGTGCAGAGAAGATACAACTTGTAATCGCAATTGCCTAGAATAAAAAATTTCTCCTATGAAAAAGAAGGTAAATATCGTCTACGAACTTTTATTAGATGTTGGATCCCCGGACCTTCGTAAAAGCTACTAGTGTGTTTAGCAATACAGTGCCTAGTGATTTCTTCGCAAATGAACAATATTGGGCGCATCTGCCTGGCGTCCTCTGAGAACCGGAGAAACTGAAACCTCCTACCGTCAACTCATCCTGAACCTAACCCGTTCTCGCCTTACAGCAGCCACGAAGAGAACATTATCATCTATAGTCAAGTAAAAAATTTTAAAATGTATGCATCTAGGCAAAAATTTCAAAAGAGAGTTTAAATGCAGCGCCTGTCTTATCTGTGTCAAAGTCAAAGGTCAAGTTAGTTCATTAATTTTAATCGACGTAACAGTTCATTTGAACAGAAATAGCTTACGGAGCACTTGCTAGATCGATTCTGGACTATTTATCATCTGTATGGAACATTTACTGGGCTGGATAAAGAGAAAAGTTTGGGAACATTCATCGAAGCTGCACATTTTGTGACGAGATCGTTTAGTTAGAGCGAGAGCTCTACATAGATGCTCCGCAATTGCAGAGGCAGACGGTACAAGGGGGGGGGGGGGGGGGCGAATTTGCGTTGATGGCCATCCTGATAACTTAGTAATCAAAGTCAGCATGTAATCTGTAGATTACGTGAACATTATTGCGGACTACCTTCATCCCTTTGTTCTTGACGTCTTCCCTGACGGCAAAGTTATCTTTCAGTTGGTAAACTATCCATGTCACAAGGCCAGAGTCAGGCTGTAGTTGTTTAAAGAGCATAACTCACGTGGATGCCTAGCCCACCAAATTCGTCTAGAGTGGACACGATGGAGCACACCTGGGACTCGCCAGCACCGTGCCAGCAAACAACCGTTCCGTAATTCACGGGAATTGCGTGGTGTGTGTGAAACCAGCTGTTGCCACTTACCTACGGAAACCTACTTAGGCCTTGACTTACACATGTTACTCAGAATCGCTGCTGTATTGCATTCCAAACATACACTAACACGCTGTTGAGAAGACGATCACAGTGTTATGGGCAATGAATGTACATCAACTACGTAGGCAGGCGTGAGCATGCAGAAGTTTATTGCGTGGATTATGCCAATGTTTTCAAGTAACATATTTTCCGGTGAGATTCTGTTTGTTATGGAATAAACACTTTAATTCATTTTATTTACGATTATCCAATTTCATTCCCTTGGGCATTATGAAGATGAAATATTTTTCAAAAGACGCAATAACGTGCAGTGCCCAAAAAAGAAACAATGTACAGAGATCAAACAAACTTGCGTTCAATGCTCCGGCTGGCGCATCAGTTGGCCCTCTTTTCTTTCGTGGCCGCCTCTCTCAAACAACCAGTTGCTTCAAGATTGAGACAGCTTCCTTAAAACATAAATTCCACGCCTTTTCTCCTTCCAGGGTATCTACCTCTCAACTCCCAGCGACCACTAGAACAGAATACATCTGAAAAGGGTTCTACCAGGGGAAGGTAAAGGCCTATGCTGTGGGAGGGTAACACACAAGCCCCACGAGTCACTGTTAAAGGTTTTTAACAGGAAAATTATTTAACAATTCGCAATCTTAATTAGATGTAATATGTATTTATAATAATGAAATCTTAAGGAAACTTTTTTTCATGGCTCACTCAGCTTGAACAATCACAGATATATTTAAAGTAATAATCTCTTTAAAAAATGCTGTATCTTCAACAACTTTAACAATCCCCAAGAAAATGGTGTTTTAAGTAAGACGTTTGCTGTACATATTTAACCTTGATTAAGTCAATCGACATCTAGAACTAATAACATCTTCCTGAGTTCCTGCCAAAACTTGAGGTCAATAAATACTGATGTTAAGAAAACGACTGATTAAACTCATAACATGGAAAATGCCAACGCAAATAAGGCCGTTGGTTACTTCATCTCAGAAACAATCATTTCTCAAGACCGAAAAACTGCTAAAATAGTAAAACCCACATTCAATAACTGGCTGGTAGTAATTTACAGAGATTAAAACGTGACTAAATGAATTTCGTGCATTTGCACAGAATATGAGAAAACACAGCTGAGTTGCCAAGAGGCAAGCAAATTAAGCGAGGTAATTTAACAAACGTTTAAATATGATATCTTAAACATAACTGTTATATAATGAACTTATCCACAATAATCTAAGTCCATGGAGGTAACCCGATCTCCTTTGTCACAGTAATATTGCAGATACAGTTACTACATTGTGCAGTATCCTTTCTCCATCAACTAACCGGCTCAGACCATTTGGACCGCCATAAACAGCTTGAATAGCTTGCCCAATAACACGGAGGGAAAGATGATCAATTACAGGGCCCGTGGAGTAATGCACAAAAACAGACAGTATGACATTAGTAAGGAGCAATAGTTGGTCACGCCGAAAGCTTGTATTGCATACAGGAGTGCTTTGCATGAGTATTGAGACAAGGCTGAACTCCGTTATCTGACAATGAAAGCTGAATGTACCAAGTTACTACCTGTCAGCCCTAATAAGGTTTACTGTATGTAATTACAGCAAGCGCGACAAGGACGGTAAGCGTTTACAGGTGTGAATGCTAACAGACTAGATCACGTATTTCAGCTGATTAAACCATACCACAAAGTCGCACGCAAACATATGCTTGAGACTTTTAACCAGCAACACACTTCCAAGCATTAAGCTCAATTCATCAGCTCCAGCTCGCCACGCTGAAAACAGTCGTGGCACTCAGGTTTATCCGATGCGCAGCAACGCTGTATCACAGGAACTGGTCCCATGGGCCACCGTACACAGTGGTATCAAGAGACGCGAGGTACCACTTCACAGCTCCACGGACCACTTCAGTGAAGGACAATCGTAGCCGACCGAGGCAGCAGCAGCCGACTGACGCCGTGCCGTTCTCCACACTCCACGCGGCCCCACAGCACCACTTTCTACTCCCTTCGCGACCTCCATCTGCACGCGTCTCCTCCTTCGGAACAACCACAACTTGTCACGGCTAGTTTCTCTACTCGACTTCTCGAAATTCTCGCAATGATCTTGTCGAATAAAAGCGACCCCTCGTACTGAGCGCCATGGCTAAACGTCGTATGCCACAATCGCTTAAAAATTCTCGGTGCTTTCTCGCCACTGCAAATCGATGCCACTCCCACGACGCAAAGCAACAAAACTCCTCAACATGCTCATCATGGAGCTGCTCACCGCAGTCCTGTTCCTTAATCACTGGACCCCCCCAACCCCGATCTTCATGCATATCCATCCTCGCGTGCTACTAAATGTCTCCTACAGTACAGACTGTCCCGACACTAGAGCAGTCTACGAATATTTTCATAAAAATACCAAAAAGAGCCCAAACGTAACGCCAAAATTAACTTACAAATTTTCTGGGATGGTGTAGCACACATAGTTTCACGTTCGTTAGATAGTGTAAACTGTATTACCTCTTTGTGCGTGTTGTTCCAATGATCACGGTGCTTGGGTGTATAACACGCCCTATTTGGAAAGACCCAGTATACACATTAAAGAGCTTGTGAAACAAAAATCGATGTTTCCTTGTCAGTCTGCGAGATAATGCCTTCACTTGCGTACCAGCTATTAATACGGGATGAAGCTATACATACCAGGACAGATGCTGTCTCAGATAAGTACGCATTCGCCAAATGTGAACGACCAATAAATGTGAACCTCGAAGCCTTATCAGTCGAATGCCGCATCTCTGGTATCTTTAGACAAATCAGTGTGGCCGTGGCTTTCGTTTGTGTAAGAGTTATTATTTTGTTTTGCCATAAAAGTGATAGACTAAGTGTGAGCAACGAATTGTCACGAAGTTTCACATGAAACTTCTTGGAAAAACTGCTAATGAAACCTATCTTTTACTAAATGAGATTCATGTCGATGACTGTTTATGACGTATACGTGTTTTTGTGTGCTTCAAGTGTTTCCAAGATAACTCGTGCCGGGACGCCCTTCAACATCAAACAGGGATGAAAATACCAAAAAGTTAGGTAAACTGATTCGATCTGACCGTCTGTTGATTATTCAAGCTGTTGCTGAAACTATAGGAATTAGCAAAGTGTGCGTAAGGTAAATTTTCAAATGGCTCTGAGCACTATGGGACTTAACATCGGAGATCATCAGTCCCCTAGAACTTAGAACCAGATCATCAGCCCCCTAGAACTTAGAACTACTTAAACCTAGCTAACCTAAGGACATCATACACATCCATGCCCGAGGCAGGATTCGAGCCTGCGACCGTAGCAGTCACGCGGTTCCGGACTGAAGCACCATGTGACTTTTATCCATTTCCTAAGGTCGACTCTGCATTAAGAAAATCCACGTGGATCGTTGGAGAGATAGTGCATGGGAGTTTATTGAGGGTGAGAATAATGAGATATGTTTGTTTTTGAGATAAAATGTTTTACAGCAATCGTCCCGTTGTTTTATAGGCACACCTGGTGTACACACATGGTAAATGGTTTCTAACTATAAAACGTGTACGCGGTTTGACAAGAGAGAAGTGGGGATCCCGGAAACGTAGAGGAAGATAAAGAGTAGGCCATAACGAGTACAGGATGAACGCAAAACATTACAAGACAAATAGAGAACTGTCACTAAAAATTAATCCACTCGTGAAACACCAAAACTTAAACACAGAAATGCACAGAGGACTATGAACTAACCAGGCACAAACTAGAAAGAACGAAACGGTGCGATCTAAGCACCGTCCTTAAACACATTAACAACAGTACTGAACAGCTAGTCAGTTGCGCAGATACAAAAACACTGATCATCAAATACATGTTAAGAATTAAAGAAAGGAAGATGCAAAACATACTAACAATCTCTCATCACTGGTTCCATTACATACATTCAATTCACCGCGGAAATAGGAAAATAGGTGCCCAAGAACGTAAGTTCTGATATGAAAATTGACACTGAAGAATGTTTCGCCAAGACAGTGCACATCGTATCTTCTCAAACAGTCGCCGTTACCCGCCAAAGGCCGAAAAAAAAAAAAAAGCGGGATTATCCGCCTCATTCCATCTCTTTCTCCAATCGTCAGCTGTTTCCCAAACAGTTCTCATGTACTCCTTCGGTGGTTCTGCTGCATGTAACAGAAATATCAATAACATACTGCGTTCCCTAACATTCTTCGAAATAGATTCACGGTGACACCCTTTCAGATTTTCAGGTGACACAAAATATTTGAATTCTGATGTAATTTAAGAAACAGTTTGGGTGTTTCACCCTTAATAGATTAACTGTGCTTCCTTCAGTCCCATAAGCTCTCAATGAAAACATTCTGTACCAACTAGAGTGAAACCAAGCTACGACAACATCTTAATTAGACCTTAATGCATTCAGCACCAGCAAAATACTTCTACAAAAATCATGTCAAGTAAGCTCTACAATATGGACTGCAATGCCTTCGATACAAGCAAAATACTATATCAACTTTGTAGGAGAAGCCCAATTACAGAATGACCGTCTGTACTACTGCCCACTCTAAGAATTACTACAAGAGACATGTCCATATAGTAATCTCCACTCGTGGGGAACGCCCTGATCGTCATAAACTCTCTTAATATCTATTGAAACAACGTAAACCAACCAAATTTACCTTGTTCTTCCTCAAGTTCACCTTGTCCACACAATAACATACCATTTAACCCAGTCACAAACGGAATTTCATCTTGCACAGTTTGGGGAAATCATCTATAAAAGTAATCAAACGTCCATGGGGAAATTATTCACACCAGATTTAATTCGCAATTATTCCTTTTCCTCGCACTAATTGCGACTCTAATTATTTAATTTTGTTATCTTCGGACGGACCTCTATTCTCGCTTTCTCAAATGGCCGCTGCCCCGGCACACCCGTAAGACAAGCATACTAACAGTGAAGAACAATACCATTGCCTCTACTAGAAAGTGTATGTCTCCATCTGCACATAGGCTACATCTGTCACAGCAAGCATACTACCAGAAATGAACATTTAACAGGAATATAACCTACCCTTACTGCCTACATTCAAAAACAAGTCTCCATCTGCACACATCCCTCACCTCTATGTTTCTCCTCCATGTCTCGAAATACTGGAATATACCTGATATCACTTAAATACAGGCAGAAAAAGAAATTTACTAACCCATACACGCTTGCATCACATCTTTCTTTCGCCAAATTTTCGTCACCCACTTGTAAAATCTGGACACAAGCCATCAGTTTGGTGATACCACCTACACTTAAATTCGTACTTCTTGCTCCTATTCTCGAACACATTACACTTTTGATTTTATGTCTTCTCATGGCGACGATTGCCGCTCGTGTGGGAATAGCACCTACGCATCTTTCGCAAGCACGAAGTTTCATATGTACGCGCACTGAAAGTCTGTAGCTTCTTTCTGCACAGCACAGAAGTTGCAAGAATAGTCTCGCTAATCTTTTCGATGTGAAACATCCAGGATATTTCTGCCTGAAACCCATCACAAACTTCCACTTGACGCAAGCTTTTATGCCCAACTGTTTTCGGACTCATGATATCACGGATTTCTGCTTCGGATTTTTTATTGCCTTTTACAGCACCATCAAATCCTGCAGGTCGTTCACATCCATTAGACTTTTACCATAATAGTCTTTATTACGTTACAAGATTGAGTGTGAGCGATTTTCATTTTCTAGTCGTTGATTGCATGGGGGGAGTAAGCCCTTCTCACAAGGGAACCTCCCCATCGCACCCCCCTCAGATTTAGTTAAAAGTTGGCACAGTGGATAGGCCTTGAAAAACTGAACACATATCAATTGAGAAAATAGGAAGAAGTTGTGTGGAACAATGAAAAAAATTAATAAAATATACAAACTGAGTAGTCCATGCACAACATAGGCAACATCAAGGAAGATTTGAGCTCATGAGCGCCGTGGTCCCATGGTTAGCGTGAGTAGCTGCTGAATGAGAGGTCCTTGGTTCAAGTTTTCCCTCAACTGAAAATTTTACTTTCTTTATTTTCCCAAAGTTATGATCTGTCCGTTCGTTCACTGACGTCTCTGTTCACTGCAATAAGTTTAGTGTCTGTGTTTTGCGACCGCACCGCAAAACCGTGCGATTAGCAGACGAAAAGGACGTGCCTCTCCAATGGGAACCGAAAACTTTTGATCGCAAGGTCATAGGTCAACCGATTCCTCCACGGGAAAACACGTCTGATATATTCTATACGACACTGGTGACGGCATGTGCGTCACATGACAGGAATATGTTGGTGACCCACCTAACTTGTACACTTGGCGAATGGGTAAAAAGATTCTTCTACCTTGCCCGATTTAGGTTTTCTTGTGGATGTGATAATCACTCCCAAAAAAGTGATGAAAACATAAGAGTTTGTCACATAAACTGAAAATAAAAAATTAAAATGTTCACTTGAGGTAAGACTTGAACATAGAACCTGTCGTTCCGCAGCTGCTCACGCTAACCACGGGACCACGGTGCTCCTCGACTCTTAGTGTCCTTGATATTGCATATCTTCGCATGGACTACTCAGTTTGTATATTTTACTAATTTTTTTCATAGTTCCACAAAACTTCTTCTTGTTTTCTCGATTGATCTGTGTTCAGTTTTTCAAGGCGTATCCACTGTGCCAACTTATAACTAAATCTGAGGGGGGTGCGATGGGGAGGTTCCCTCGTCAGGAGTGGTGATGCCAGCTCTTCAAGGGTAATAAAGCCGTACGATCCTGGTCCTCCAAATTGGGGGTCGTGCGAGAAGGCTGTCAACCAATACATGTAGAAATTGTCATACTCACAAGCCTCCCAAAAAAGCCTCGAATAAAAACTAGAAATGGCGGACGATGGCCACGCTAGCAAAAGCATAAGAATTGTGAAACAAAAGACGTATTTAATATTGCTACATAACACGTACAGAATTTGGGGACCAATGAGAGCAAGCTTAACATAATACTCAGAGATTATAATATCGTTACAGCAGTGAGTTCAGAACTCAAAAAGTTGCTGAAATGTAGTAAATATCTAGACGTTTTTCTTCTTCTATATTGTGGAGTAGCACCTAAGGAAAGTGATAAGCAATAGTCTATTGCCGATCTCGCTTATCTCTTATGATGGTCGTAATTTGATTGGTAATCAGTACTGTATGAGTTTAATTCCATTATTCATTGAATATAATTAACAATTGTAAAAATAGTTTGAGTGATTACCATATAATGTCGCTTCCCTTTATATTCATTCCTTTCTTGCTGGAGGTGATCCATGGCCGGCTCCCTCTTTGAATGGCCGGCCCACGCGCCTGGGGTGCGTTACCTCTCGCGGATCGGAGCTTGCGGAGACAGAGCGCTTTGGGCGGCAAGGAACGGCGGCGGATGGCTCGCGCGGTCGGTGTTTTGAAAAGCCGGGCCGGTGGGTGAGCCACGCACTGTGCCTTTCGGCCGAACTTTGCCTGTCATGGAGTCATTGATAGCCCTTTAAACGCTTTATCTATTTAATGTTTGTGGGCAGGGGTGTTATCAAAAGACGGAACATTGGTGTGGTCTTGGCTGTTTGAATTAGCTGTTGGTTCTTCTCAGCAGAAATCACGTTAAGCAAGGAGCTTTCTGATCCGATAAATTTCCTGATCTGAGTCGTGCTGCCCGACTTAATACCTTGTGGTGTTTCCTTGGAAAGGATTAGGGTAACGTGTAGCAACCGGTGACATTTGTTAGTGTAGTTCAGTTTCCCACGTTCAACAGTGCCATCTCTGCACAATAGCAATGGAGATACTATCGAAGACAGTGCTTCCAAAGCAAAGATACTAAACACAGCCTTCCGAAATGCCTTCACAAAAGAAGATGAAGTAAATATTCCAGAATTCGAATGGAGAACAGCTGCCAACACGAGTAACGTAGAAGTAAATATCCTCGGAGTAGTGAAGCGACATAAATCACTTAATAAACGCAAAAAGTCTTCTGATCCAGACTGTATACCAATTAGGTTCCTTTCGGAGTATTCTGATGCATTAGCTCCATACTTATCAATCATATACAACCGTTCGCTCGACGAAAGATCCGTACCCAAAGACTGGACAGTTGAACAGGTCACACCAATATTCAAGATAGGCAGTAGGAGTAATCCAATAAATTACTGGCCAATATCGTTAACGTCAAAATGCAGCAGAATTTTAGAACATATATTGTGTTCCAACATAATGAATTACCTCGAAGAAAACGGTCTATTGACAAACAGTCATCTTGGGTTTAGAAAACATCGTTCTTTTGAAACACAACTAACTCTTTACTCTCATTAAGTCCTGAGTGGTATTCACAAGGGATTTCTGATCGATTCCATATTTCCGGATTTCCGGAAAGCTTTTGACGCTGTACCACACAAGCAGCTTGTAGTGAAATTGCGTGCTTGTGGAATATCGTCTCAGTTATGTGACTGGATCTGTGATTTCATGTCAGAGAGGTCATAGTTCATAGTAATTGACGGAAAATCATCGAGTAAAACAGAAGTGATTTCTGGCGTTCTCCCAGGTAGTGTTATAGGCCCTTTACTGTTCCTTATCTACACTCCTGGAAATGGAAAAAAGAACACATTGACACCGGTGTGTCAGACCCACCATACTTGCTCCGGACACTGCGAGAGGGCTGTACAAGCAATGATCACACGCACGGCACAGCGGACACACCAGGAACCGCGGTGTTGGCCGTCGAATGGCGCTAGCTGCGCAGCATTTGTGCACCGCCGCCGTCAGTGTCAGTCAGTTTGCCGTGGCATACGGAGCTCCATCGCAGTCTTTAACACTGGTAGCATGCAGCGACAGCGTGGACGTGAACCGTATGTGCAGTTGACGGACTTTGAGCGAGGGCGTATAGTGGGCATGCGGGAGGCCGGGTGGACGTACCGCCGAATTGCTCAACCGTAGGATCCTACGCAGTGCCGTAGGGGACCGCACCGCCACTTCCCAGCAAATTAGGGACACTGTTGCTCCTGGGGTATCGGCGAGGACCATTCGCAACCGTCTCCATGAAGCTGGGCTACGGTCCCGCACACCGTTAGGCCGTCTTCCGCTCACGCCCCAACATCGTGCAGCCCGCCTCCAGTGGTGTCGCGACAGGCGTGAATGGAGGGACGAATGGAGACGTGTCGTCTTCAGCGATGAGAGTCGCTTCTGCCTTGGTGCCAATGATGGTCGTATGCGTGTTTGGCGCCGTGCAGGTGAGCGCCACAATCAGGACTGCATACGACCGAGGCACACAGGGCCAACACCCGGCATCATGGTGTGGGGAGCGATCTCCTACACTGGCCGTACACCACTGGTGATCGTCGAGGGGACACTGAATAGTGCACGGTACATCCAAACCGTCATCGAACCCATCGTTCTACCATTCCTAGACCGGCAAGGGAACGTGCTGTTCCAACAGGACAATGCACGTCCGCATGTATCCCGTGCCACCCAACGTGCTCTAGAAGGTGTAAGTCAACTACCCTGGCCAGCAATATCTCCGGATCTGTCCCCCATTGAGCATGTTTGGGACTGGATGAAGCGTCGTCTCACGCGGTCTGCACGTCCAGCACGAACGCTGGTCCAACTGAGGCGCCAGGTGGAAATGGCATGGCAAGCCGTTCCACAGGACTACATCCAGCATCTCTACGATCGTCTCCATGGGAGAATAGCAGCCTGCATTGCTGCGAAAGGTGGATATACACTGTACTAGTGCCGACATTGTGCATGCTCTGTTGCCTGTGTCTATGTGCCCGTGGTTCTGTCAGTGTGATCATGTGATGTATCTGCCCCAGGAATGTGTCAATAAAGTTTCCCCTTCCTGGGACAATGAATTCACAGTGTTCTTATTTCAGTTTCCAGGAGTGTATATAAACGATTCGGTAGACAATCTGAGCAGCCGTCTTCGGTTGTTTGCAGATGACGCTGTCGTTTAACGACTAATAAAGTCATCAGAAGATCAAAACAAACTGCAAAACGATTTAGAAGAAATATCGGAATGGTTCGAAAAGTGGCAGTTGGCCTTCAATAACGAAAAGTGTGAGGTCATTCACATGAGTGCTAAAAGGAACTCGTTAAATTTCGGTTACACGATAAATCACTCTTATCTAAAAGCCATAAACTCAACTATATACCTAGGTATTACAATTACGAACAACTTAAATTGGAAGGAAGATGTAGAAAATGTTGTGGGGAAGGCTAACCAAGGACTGCGTTTTATTGGCATGACACTTAGAAAATGTAACAGACCTACTAAGGAGACTTGTAGTCGTCTTTTAGAATACTACTGTGCGGTGTGGGATCTTTACCAGACAGGACTGACGGAGTACGTCGAAAAAGTACAAAGAAAGGTAGCACGTTTTGTATTATCGCGAAATATGGGAGAGAGTGTCACAGAAGTGATACAGGATTTGGGATGGACATCATTAAAAGAAAGGCGTTTTTCTTCCCGACGGAATATTCTCACGAAATTCCAATTACTAACTTTCTCCTCCGAACGCCAAAATATTCTGTTGACACTGACTTACATAGGGAGGATCGATCACCAAGAAAAAGTAAGGGAAATCAGACTCGTAAGGAAACATATAGGTGTTCATTCTTCCTGCGCACTATACGAGATTGGAATAATAGAAAATTGTGAAGGTGGTTCGATGAACCGTCTGCCAGGCACTTAAATGTGATTTGCAGAGTATGCATGTAGACTTAGATGGTAATCGCGTACATTGTTTCAAATGCGACCATGTTTAACCTTAGACCAAGTTTTTGAAAAGAATCATCTGAAGCGTCGATTGATCTGCTCGAGTACTGTGGTCCTAGGGTGGTATTAAGTCAGAATGACAGAAGAAATTAGACGCTCCGTTAGTCTGTTCTAGTTTTTTACTGTCGTGGTAAGCTTTGACGGTCTTGGACCCATACTCGGCATGTGCTCATCGTATTGTGGCTAACGTCGCCACTGTGCATCGGCTTCACGGAGTGCATCATCACCGGCTACTCTCGGCTGCCTCCACTCAAGTTACCTAACTTACTGTTTGAAAAGTGTATTAAAATTGGGTAAATTTTGATGTCCGGGACTTTGTTGAGTCAAGTTCTATTGTTGGACATAGTGTCGAGCCCCGTTAGAATGGCCACAAGTTGGTCGGTTGTATATGAATCGCACATGTCATATTGAGATGTCGTCCTGACTTGAGAAAATATAGCCTGTTGATGATAACTAACAGGCACATTTGAAGTTCACTGGGTGTATAACGCGAAAGGGTGTAAAACTATTAAGTTTCACTATGCTCTGTACATTTCTTATGTGTTCATTAGATAGCCATTTGTGAGCTGAAGGGGAAAATAAATTTATTCCTTGTCTCCGAGGCTAGTTAAAGCTTATTAGATTTAACTGTTCAACTATTTGTTGTTTAAATTTTTAAGGGGTCAGTTTTTCTCATCTTTTATTTATTTATATATTTACTTTCGCTACAAAGTTGGTTCTGAGTATTAATTATCGGTTCTACATGCACCGCTCTGCATTCACATTCACTTACTGAATCACTTAACCGTTTTCTAGGGTATATCTTAAGAGAATTTTCACTGTCTGTCTGAAGACAGTTATATCAATTTGTGCACACTCAGTCTCTTGTTAATTACTTAACTGCTCATTGGGACGAGATTCAAGCCTGGAAGCAGCTCTATAAATCTGTGCACCTATTTACTTTATTAAATTATCTAGATGCCCTTGGAGATGTATCTTAAGAATTTCTTTTTCCTGGTAGTTTCGAGGCAGCTGTGTTTATCTATCTTCCGGTATACCTATTAAGTTTTTAACCTCTGAGATGAGTTATGCTTATGCGTCGTCTTAAGAGACACTTTGTTTCCAAATATTCATTATTTGTTCATTTTTGAAGCATTTTGAGTAGTGGTTCGTAAAGGTGAAAATTATGAGTCTGAAATCTCAGAACTGCTGTCAGACGCAGCCTTTTGTCTGTAACTAGTCTCTTATTTAAATTGTTACTAGACTGAGGTATGTAACTTCTTAAACTTGAAAAGTTCAAAGTGTTATTTGTGATGCTGTTAATCTATCTGATTTTAGTTATTTTTATTAAATAAATACATTTTAATAAAAAATGGTGAATGACGTGAACCCCAGTTCATCCAGTCTTCCACTTAATTTCCATTTTGCCATCTGGAAGTTTGAGGAGGTCTTGCATTAATTTTTCTGCAGTAGAGTTGAGTGAATGATGACCCTAGCTGGAGCGGGCAGGCAGTGACCCTACGTTAGAAAAACCGCCTGGTGGTGAGGACTGTCTTTTGAGCGACCGTGAGGAAGCAGGTACCAGCTGCCGACACTCACTATTGTCACGGACTAGGCGATAGCCAGTAACCCTCTTGCCGCCTTCAAATAATGCTTTACGCTCTGCACAATGTGGGTAAAAGATTTCAGTCATATGCAGGGTGTAACAAAAAGGTACGACCAAACTTTCAGGAAACATTCCTCACACACAAATAAAGAAAAGATGTTATGTGGACATGTGTCCGGAAACGCTTAGTTTCCATGTTAGAGCTCATTTTAGTTTCGTCATTATGTACTGTACTTCCTCGATTCACCGCCAGTTGGCCCAATTGAAGGAAGGTAATGTTGATTTGCGACTCATTGCTCTACAGTACTAGCATCAAGCACATCAGTACGTAGCATCAACAAAATGGTTCAAATGTCTCTGAGCTCTATGGGACTTAACTTCTGAGGTCATCAGTCCCCTACAGCTTAGAAATACTTAAACCTAACTAACCTAAGGACAACACACACACATCCATGCCCGAGGCAGGATTCGAACCTGCGACCGTAGCGGTCGCGCGGTTCCAGACTGTAGCGCCTAGAACCGCTCGGCCACTCCGGCAAGCGTAGCATCAACAGGTTAGTGTTAATCACGAACGTGGTTTTGCAATCAGTGCAATGTCTACAAATGCGGAGTTGGCAGATGCCCATTTGATGTATGGATTAGCACGGGGCAATAGCCGTGCCGCGGTACGTTTCTTATCGAGACAGATTTCCAGAACGAAGGTGTCCCGACAGGAAGACGTTCGAAGCAATTGATCGGCGTCTTAGGGAGCACGGAACATTCCAGCCTATGACTCGTGACTGGGAAAGACCTAGAACGACGAGAACACCAGCAATGGACGAGGCAATTCTTCGTGAAGTTGACGATAACCCTAATGTCAGCGTCAGAGAAGTTGCTGCTGTACAAGGTAACGTTGACCACGTCACTGTATGGAGAGTGCTACGGGAGAATCAGTTGTTTCCGTACCATGTACGGCGTGTGTAGGCATTATCAGCAGCTGATTGGCCTCCACGGGTACACTTCTGCGAATGTTTCACCCAACAATGTGTCAATCCTCATTTCAGTGCAAATGTTCTCTTTACGGATGAGGCTTCATTCCGACGTGATCAAATTGTAAATTTTCACAATCAACTTGTGTGGGCTGACGAGAATACGCAAGCAATTGTGCAATCACGTCATCAACACAGATTTTCTGTGAACGTTTGGGAAGGCATTGTTGGTGATGTCTTGATTGGGCCCCATGTTCCTCCACCTACGCTCAATGGAGCATGTTATCTTGATTTCATACGGGATACTCTACCTGTGCTGCTAGAACATGTGCCTTTACAAGTACGACACAACACGTGGTTCATGCACGATGGAGCTCCTGCACATTTCACTCGAAGTATTCGTATGCTTCTTAACAACAAATTCGGTGACCGATGGATTGGTAGAAGCGGACCAATTCCATGGCCTCCACGCTCTCCTGACGTCAACCCTCTTGACTTTCATTTATGGGGGCATTTGAAAGCTCTTGTCTACGCAACCCCGGTACCAAATATAGGGACTCTTCGTGCTCGTATTGTGGACGGCTGTGGTACAATACGCCATTCTCCAGGGCTGCATCAGCGCATCAGGGATTCCATGCGACGGAGGGTGGATGCATGTATCCTCGCTAACGGAGGACATTTTGAACATTTCCTGTAACAAAGTGTTTGAAGTCACGCTAGTACGTTCTGTTGCTGTGTGTTTCCATTCCCTGAAAAGTAAGCATTTCCGGACACATTTCCACATAACATATTTTCTTTCTTTGTGTGTGAGGAATGTTTCCTAAAGGTTTGGCCGTACCTTTTTGTAACTCCCTGTAAATCTTTAACGTGGCTTGCCAAACACCTGCACACTGTAGAGAGTCGCGATTTTTACGAGTAAATGCGCCAGGCCAAACAAACATCAAGGGTACTTTGTTTCCCACGAATATCTTGCTTTCCAGCAACGTTTTGCAAGGGACAATCAGAGACAGATAAACATCTTTCCATAGTGTGAGAGTTGACTGGCCTGTTTTAAGAATCGAAATTATTTTCTCCTTCAACTTCTGCAACGGCACCACCTTACGTGAGGATTACCGCTGACCTCAGAATTTATAAGAGGTCTCTAAATTGTCTAACGTTAACAAATTACATAGTACTGAAGCCAAGACGGCAGTTTTTGAGAGGCGCGCACATGAAGAACACTGCCATGGCTATATTAATGAACAGATTCGAAAGCGGAAGAAAAAACTCACAGTTCCTTAAGAGCTTCAACTTCAGGTGTGTAACGACTGGTTGACGTTATAAAACTTTTGCATGATGGTGAGATCATTGGCGTGCTAACAAATATACGATTGACGGTACTTTGAAGAGCTGTTGAAATTGGCACTCAAGTATTGTGTGGACTTGCCGAGTAGGAAACGCACTCAACTATTGACAGAGTAATGGGAGGACATTCAATATCAACTCTCGATGGAGGACAGACTTCTGTGTGGTCATGGAGAGAGAACACATGACACTTCATTTTGGCTCTCGATAGAGGGTAGACTGCTCTTCCTTTCTCGTAGGTGAATAAATGACTTAAGAGACCTCAGCTGATATGTCATAGTGTGCAGCCGCACACAGCGGCCACTTCGCTTCAGGGAGATGAGTACGGTGAGAGATCAGAGAACTGGCAGGCAGGGTGCGAGAATTCACATGCACTTATCGACTTGCTGTTAGGGCCAGGTACTTTCATATGTGGGATCATCATCAAAATGTTAGTTACGTGTGTAATTCTTCTCTTTTGGCGCACACCAGCAATCACTGTGGAGATTTAACTATCGGTAAATCATGCGTAAATTCCAGCTTTATCCCGTCCACCTCAGTTATCCGATGCTTGTCGATGTATTGAAATGTTACATTTATTCTGATCCGTGTTGATAGTTACGAGTTTTGTCATTTCTCACACTATTTGTGATCAAACTGATCCAATAATAACTTGTAATTTTGTAATAAACAGGGAAAAATACAGAATGCTGTTTCATTTTGTAGTTAAACCACTATGTTTGTTATCTTGTGTCAGATACAGCAACGAGGGTTCATGTTTACTTGGGCCACCCCTGCCTATTTAATTGTCTGTTGCGCGAGTCCTTTTTCATTAAATGCGTGTTAGCTCATGGAGAGGGATGTCACTATCGCCAAGGTCAACCATCCGGATCATTATGACATACACAGGGGTATGCCAAAGGCTCAGCCACAACCTCACACATAAGCATGTAGTGGAGTGGCAGGAAATGAGAAGAAAACATAGGGGAATGGGCTTTAGTAAATAAAAAATAATCACAGTGAGACTGGCAGTTGACAGAAGATATGTAACAGTTATGGGACTCTTTGTAACAGATGAAGGAAAGAAGGAAGAAACAAATTATTGCTACGAAGAATTACAAAGCTCCTGAATGAAATTCCGGCACTGATCATACCATCTTGCCAGGAGATATAAATGCAAGAAAATGTGAAGAACACATTCACTAATGACCAGCAAGAATGGAGAATATATCATTAATAACAATGAAACAAAACTGAAAGAGACTGTCGCCTTAAATGAACTAAAAGTAAGCGATACAGTTTTAATGGAGAAAGCTATGCAGAAATGCATTTGGTCTGCATGACGCCGTAAACCTCTTGTTGGTTACGTAATTGTAAATAAAAACCTAGCTTCACCCATAGGTGCAAAAGGGGGGAAACGTGACCACGGACCAAAATCTTGTTAAATCTCAGATCCTTGTCTGGGGTAATGGAAATAACAAAACAAGAGGAGAAATGAAAAACTGAAACAAAACTTTTAAGTTGCATCTGCTCCAAAACGAGCCATCAAATGCCGTGAAATGAAAATATAACTGAAGAAAACAAACATTAAAAATTACATATTAAAAGTCGTTAAAGAAGTAATAGGTGAAAAACCCAAAACGACTACGAAAAGGGGACAAAATTTGGAGCGTAGAGACAGAAGCTGTCGTAGAAAACAAAAATAAAACATATAGGGAGTTCTTGGAGACACAGATTCAAGGAGCTAAATAAAAACATAATAAGGTCAATATTGAAACAAAAAGAAATAGTAGTACAGGTGATAGATGTTCATGGAATTCATTTGTAAACAGAGACGAACATGACCTTAACGGTAGAAAATAGTACATATTAAACAGTCAGCTGAAGAGATTCCATAAAGATACTGCAGATATAAATACAATTTCTTCAGAAGACTAGGTAAATCATTGTAAGAAATTATGGTGTAATTGAGATGCAGAAGAATCAACGGCAGAAATAACAAAGGAAATTAGATGCAATTAACTCAGAACTAATATTATGAGGGGCGTTCGATATGTAATACGACACATTTTTTCGTCGGCCGCTTACATTTTAAAAAATGTGGAATTTTCTGTAGGACAAGGTGATACACTCCCGTTTCAGCCCCTATAGTTTCAGGAAATTCCAATAGGTGGCGGCGCTATACGTAGCCCTCAAAGTAGCGTCATTAACGGCGGTAGGTTCTTAGCAGAGAACTTTCATTGAGTTTCTTCTGGCAGGAAACCAGTGTTTCGCAGATATTCATAGGCTCTTGCAGGATGTCTACAGAGATTTGTCAGTGAGAAGAAGCGCTGTGAATCGTTGGGCGAGGCGTCTGTCTTATCGCAAGAAGGTCGCACCAACCTGTCCGATGTCCCGCGTGCCGGCCAGCCGCGCACAGCTGTGACTTGCAGTGCTGGAGCGTGCGGTCACTCTCATTCGAGGTGATCAGTGGATCACTTGTTGCTGCTTGGATGAACGTTTGTTTTGGTCAGCATACCCGAGAAGAGATCGCAGTACTTCATTGGACTGTTCTTCCGCATCCACTCTGCAAACTAGATCTCGCGTCTTCCGACTTCCATCTGTTTTTCCGAATATAGAATGCACTCCGCGGGAAGCAGTATGTGGATGATGGAGGACAAAGCAAGGCGTTGGCCGGTAGAATGATACCATTGCGGGCATATAGGCCCTACCACTAAGGTGACGTAAGATCGCGGCGTTGGAAGCAGATCATGCTGAAAAATAGGATTTTACAGCTGAAATAGTGGGGCATAATGTGGTGTATTGAAATCCTGAAACCAATTTGCTTTCGGAAAATAATGTGTGGCATTAGTTATTGAACTCTGCGCTTATGTGTTCTATGTCCATAAAATATATTAGTGTACAGCTGAAACACCAGAAGCCTGGAAATGCGCTTACTTTACTGTTTAAAAAATGAGACAGAAGTTAACACAAATAATTAAAGGGGCATGAAACTTCTGAACTCTTTTTATTACATCTACAGCAAAATAATTAAATAAAGTGTTCGAAACATCTCTGATTCAATTTTATTAGAACAGCCAGCAGTTCTGATAAGGGAATATCATCTGCCGACGATGTTTTCACACTGCAACAAGTTTTACAAAAAAAGACGAGAACTGAATATGGAAAGGTCTAGCATTTATCGGCTATGAAAACAATAAAAGTGACCGCATCCAGAGAAAAAAGCTCTGGCCCATAACGGAGTAAAGAGGCTTCCCCAGGCACCCGATAAAAGTCTGCCAAGTCTTATACAAAATCACCAGTACAACAATAGATAATGAGAATGTGCTGACAGCAGAAATACAGATAATCCAGGGAGTATGGGCAAGGTGTATTATGTCACCTACACTATTCAACATCTACATCTACGACTTGATCGCGGATTTGACAAAATACCTCAAGGAATGAAAACTGGGAGACGTAAATTTCTAAATACAACGGTTTTTGCTGATGACAGATAATTATACAGGACACTAAACACAAACTACAAACAGCGGAACAGAAGTGAAACAATATAAGCCCTAATGAGAGCCTGATAGTTTCGAGAACTGAAACAAGTACAATGGCTCTTTTACGAAAAAATCGATAAGGACCAGGATAATCATCGGTAACATAATAATAGACCACTTCCAGTACCTCGACGCTGACGTAATTTTTGAAGAAGAGAGAGACGCAAGCAACAAAATTAATATCTACCAACATACGTGTAGCACGATAAGATCGACATGGAAGAGTAAAAGGAGAATTGAAACCAAAATAAAATTTTATAAGGTCATGGCTGTACCCACAGTGACACATTGAGCCGAAAGTTGGACATTAAGATCAAAAGAAGTAAAGAATATCAGGAATGAAGTTCCTTGGATCAAAGAAAGGTTACAGGACAGAAGGAAGAATAACGATTGAAGAAATAAGGAAAAAAAGAAAAATGGGGGTGCAGTCACTAAGTGGATAAGTAACTCAACGAAAGAAGGATTGAAAGAACATGCATCGCGTGTGTCATCTCAGGACCCTCCACAAGTGATGGCGAACAACCCTATACGAAGAAGTAGTATGGGAAGATCGTGGAAGAGATGGTGAGGCCAGATTGAAAGAAGAAGAAGGTGTTTCTTGCTGTGTGAACATGAATACTCTCACTCAGAAGCTAGTCATAGTGGCAAAAGATGGCGAAGAGAGCCCACAGCCAATACTTTATACCTAACAGGCTCATAGTACGAGATTTCTCATTAATGTCTGCCCCTTCCTGTATTCTCCTCATCATCTTCCCTTCAAGAAGTATTTTCAAGAAATAAATATCATGTCGCCAACGGCCTTGTTGCAGTGCTAACAACACTGTTGGGGCCGCGCTTGGTAGCCGCGCGGTCCGGGGCGCCTTGTCACGGTCCGTGCGGCTCCCTCCGTCGGAGGTTCGAGTCCTCCCTCGGGCATGGGTGTGTTTGTTGTCCTTATCGTAAATTAGTTTAAGTTAGATTAAGTAGTGTGTAAGCTTAGGGACAGATCACCTCAGCAGTTTGGTCCCATAAGATCTTACCACAAATTTCCAGTTTGCACTGTTGGGCTTGGCAAGAACTTGGATGGCTCATCATCATCCGGGTCTGCCGAACACTGTCGGCAAGCGGGGTGTGCTTAGTCCTTGTGACGCCAATTGAGGAGCTACTTGGCCGAGATGTAGCGGTTCTGGTCACGAAAACTGACAACGGTCAGGAGAGAGGTGTGCTGACCACTTGCCTCTGTGTATCTGTATCGAATGACGTCTATCGTCAGAGGATGACATGGCGGTCGGTCGGTACCGTTGAGCTTAGGAGGCCTGTTGGGGCGGAAGTAGTAAGTTAGTAAATATCATGGCATATATTTATGTAATCTTTACGTTGTATATCGCCCCTGCTTTTTGAACAAATTATCGGCGATAAGCGACGTCGATAGGATAATTACAATATGTCGTTCATCAGTGTATGTGCGAGAAACAGTGGTTGCGGCCAATGCTGCCGCTGATTATGCTAACACCTTGTAGTTAGTTGCGGACCAAGACATTCGTTCTCTCTTTCGTGAAATTTCTGACATGATATCAAATCGCGAATTCTGCCAGGTGGTACCCAGTGATCGAAGAAGAGGAGCATAGTCTACGTAAGGCATCGGTGCGGCTCTGCAGTTCAGATCGGAGGCGGATGGAGCGGCCGACGGTGGAGGGGCCCGGCGCACACTTCAATCCTATTAACTTCTCAGTTCGCGTCTTAGAGTAATTGAACGGGAGCGGTGGCGGACCGACAGCTCCCCCTCCACCCGCAGACCTCCTCCTCCCCGCCCCCACCCATCCCACGCAGCCGTCCAGTCTCACCCCCTCACCCACGGGCGGCCACAGCACAGTGCTTTCTTTTGTCGGCGGCGCGGTGTGGCGCGGTGAGCCTGGAAGCCCCTTTAATTAATCACGACTGCGGCGCCTCTGTGCGCGGGTAAACACAGGTACGGCCGGCTCCCGCGGGATTTCTTCCCTTTGTCTTGGCCTCTGCGACGGACCACTTGTTTTCGCTTTCCGGCAGAATTCGCAGCCCAGGCGGACCGCCACTGTCGTTTGTCTTTCAGACGCGTCCAGAAAAGCCGATCCGAAGAGTGGACGGGCTACTCGGCGGAACACTGTCCTTAGGACGATTACCTACTTGGTCTTCTGTAAGAAAGTAAAAAAAAATTAGGCTCCTCCTTACAGCGGATCTAAACTAATGAGAAACTGGAATATGGTAGGCGCTGTGTTGGACAGGGAGCATGGAAAGGTTCAGCGTGCCCCCTGTGACATACATGAAACACTTGGCGCCGCCAGCAGAATGCGGAAACCATATTCGGCAGAGTTAAATGCCGTGGACTGCACCTACAATTAGTAAGATGGAAAGTGAAAAGGGACCTCTTGTCGGACTTGTAAACTTTTCAGTACAAGCAAAACGTTCGATAATGCTGTTTTTTGTGTTCTTATAATTTACTTCGTTCTGTACATGCTCGTAACGATTTGAAAGTTTTCTGAATGCAACGGAAGTTACTACTACCATTAAAAGCAGTCGATGTAACTCTTCTCCTGTCGTTATGGGAAAATAACATTGACCCCGAGAAGAAGCCCTTTTCAGAATCTAGCAGCTGTATGCGAGGTGTGGCTAGAAAAAAACCGGACTAGTACTGGTGAAACAATAAAACGAATGCAATAAGGCTGAAAGTCGCGTGGCCTGTCACGTGACTCTCGCTCCGCCTACTGCTCGAGTTTCATCTGCCTCCTGCACTCAGTCTGCCCGTGGCGTCTGTTTTAAGTAGTCGACGTTTTGTCTGTGCGTCGGAAAATGTTGAGTGTACAGAAAGAACAGCGTGTTAACATCAAATTTTGTTTCAAACTAGGAAAATCTGCAAGTGAAACGTTTGTAATGTTACAACAAGTGTTCGACAGTTTCCTTGTCAACTCCTGTTAACTCAGACACTGCTCTGATTGTTAAACGGCGATCTTGTCGAACAAGTTTACCGATTTTTTCAATGTTTGCATCAGTTTTTGCTGACAATGGTCTGACAGTGCGAGTGTCATCACTGGTGTCTTCGCGGCCATCTTTAAATCGTTTAAACCACTCAAACACTTGTGTTCGCGATAAACAATCATCGCCGTACACTTGTTGTAACATTACAAACGTTTCACTTGCAGATTTTCCTAGTTTGAAACAAAATTTGATGTTAACACGCTGTTCTTTCTGTACACTCAACATTTTCCGACGCACAGACAAAACGTCAACTACTTGAAACAGACGCCACGGGCAGACTGAGTGCAGGAGGCTGATGAAACTCGAGCAGTAGGCGGAGCGAGAGTCACGTGACAGGCCACGCTACTTTCAGCCTTATTGCATTCGTTTTATTGTTTCACCAGTACTAGTCCGGTTTTTTTCTAGTCACACCTCGTATACAGAGCTTCACAGAACAGCATCTCCTAAATTTTAGAGCCATTTTAAGGCGCTCGGGGTAGTTTTCTATGAAAGAAGCACATTTTGTAATTACAGTAGTGCCAATCAAGGCAAGTGTTCCCCTTACATTTTAGAGTTACGAAAGTCACCTTTAATTGATGAACAGAAGAATTAGCCTGCTCAGTCCATAATTAATATTTTAACTGCGGAGTACATGTTGAAATGTCTTCCTGTACTCCACAGGTGTAGGCCTACCCTCCGAGGATTTGTGTACCATAATTTTACTCCACTTACTGAGTTCATCAGGAGAGCTAGGCGGCACAGTAGTTAACACATGTGACCCGAATCCGGGAGATTTGTGATTTAAATGCCTGTCCAAACATCCAGATCTAGCTTTCACGTGATTTCCCTAAATTGCACCTGTAAAATGCCAGGCCCGTTCCTCTGGAAAGGGCACTGCTGATTTCTTCTCCGTCTTTTCGTACTTACAGCTTTGGTTCCGTCTCTAACGACGACGCCGTCAACAGGTTGTTCATCTCTAATCTACCTCTCTTTTCATATTTTTTTAGTTCAACGAAATTTTGCTAGACTCCTGTAACTATGTACAAACACAGCATTTCAACAATCTCCTGATATTCCTTCGCCGCCAGGCAGTGAAACAAATCGGCGCAGGGGTTGTCTACAAACAGGCAGGCTCACTGACCTATTCACCAGCTAAGCGTTTGATGACAGAGCTCAGTGGACCTGTTTGACTCACCTGACAGTATCATTAGTGTCTGAGTGTCTGAGGTTCGGTGTCGCTAGGCCATCCACGGACCTCTGTGAATGCAGTAGGTACCGTAAAGTCGTTATAGGCTCAGATTACAGCGGTTTCTCCTGCCTGCACGTATGCTGCGTCATTATCAGCTGACTGCTGACTGCAGCTCACCGTCAGCTCGCATGACCACCTCCTTTACATAGAATAAAAAGACTCTTTGTGTCGTCGTCAGGCTGTGTCTGCTCCAGCTTGATGTAATTCAAGAGTGTTACTGAAACATATTGGTAGTGTATTGAGGTATCCAGACCAGGTGTACTGAAGTATCCATGCTCGATCCACGACCCGTTTCACAGCTCTTTTTCCCTTGCGGGATCTCATCCTATCTGCCAAACTTCACACAAGTACGGCTACATAACCTATGCGACGTGCCGCACCCTTTCTTCCAGTAGTGTGTAGACGTTCTGTGAAGTTTAGATGGTACGAGATAAGATGCTGGCGGGAGTAAAGCGGTGAGGCAAGTTCGTGTGTCGTGCTTGAATAGCTAAGTAATTTGAGCAGTTGACTGCGAAAGGCAAATGCCTCAGGTTCGAGCCTCTGTCCGCGACACAGTTTCAATATGTCAGGACCTTTCAAGTCTGGTGCAGAGTGAAAACTGATTCCAGGTTTTACTACAGTCCATTTACTTTGCTGCGGGCACCCTCATGTTCGAATGATTCCTTGCTCTCTCGCCTGCCCACTGGACCTACAACTGTTAGTAGGCTGTTTGGTTTTTATGTTGGTAACGCCATGTAGCGCTCTATATGAAAATCACTGACTGTGCTGTGTGCAGTCTGTGGCTGGTTTGCATTGTTGGAATTCGCTATTGTAGTTTTGGGCAGTTGGCTGTTAACAGCGCGTAGCGTTGCGCAGTTGGAGGTGAGCCGCCAGCAGTGGTGGATGTGGGGAGTGAGCCCTGACTAACAATAACCTATACCTTTCATGAATCACTTACCTCACAAAAATCTTCATTACTCGAACTACTGCAATACAGCGAGCGACACTACTGCCAGCTAAATAAAAGATTCTAACTACTGAAGTCACTAACTACTACTGATAGCCATAGTTAGCAAATGAAAGACTTTGATAGAGAACAAACAATGTATTTACCTTAATAGTGTTCAAAAGTCATTATATATATATATATATATATATATATATATATATATATATATATATATATATATATATATACTCCTGGAAATTGAAATAAGAACACCGTGAATTCATTGTCCCAGAAAGGGGAAACTTTATTGACACATTCCTGGGGTCAGATACATCACATGATCACACTGACAGAACCACGGGCACATAGACACAGGCAACAGAGCATGCACAATGTCGGCACTAGTACAGTGTATATCCACCTTTCGCAGCAATGCAGGCTGCTATTCTCCCATGGAGACGATCGTAGAGATGCTGGATGTAGTCCTGTGGAACGGCTTGCCATGCCATTTCCACCTGGCGCCTCAGTTGGACCAGCGTTCGTGCTGGACGTGCAGACCGCGTGAGACGACGCTTCATCCAGTCCCAAACATGCTCAATGGGGGACAGATCCGGAGATCTTGCTGTCCAGGGTAGTTGACTTACACCTTCTAGAGCACGTTGGGTGGCACGGGATACATGCGGACGTGCATTGTCCTGTTGGAACAGCAAGTTCCCTTGCCGGTCTAGGAATGGTAGAACGATGGGTTCGATGACGGTTTGGATGTACCGTGCACTATTCAGTGTCCCCTCGACGATCACCAGTGGTGTACGGCCAGTGTAGGAGATCGCTCCCCACACCATGATGCCGGGTGTTGGCCCTGTGTGCCTCGGTCGTATGCAGTCCTGATTGTGGCGCTCACCTGCACGGCGCCAAACACGCATACGACCATCATTTGCACCAAGGCAGAAGCGACTCTCATCGCTGAAGACGACACGTCTCCATTCGTCCCTCCATTCACGCCTGTCGCGACACCACTGGAGGCGGGCTGCACGATGTTGGGGCGTGAGCGGAAGACGGCCTAACGGTGTGCGGGACCGTAGCCCAGCTTCATGGAGACGGTTGCGAATGGTCCTCGCCGATACCCCAGGAGCAACAGTGTCCCTAATTTGCTGGGAAGTGGCGGTGCGGTCCCCTACGGCACTGCGTAGGATCCTACGGTCTTGGCGTGGATCCGTTCGTCGCTGCGTTCCGGTCCCAGGTCGACGGGCACGTGCACCTTCCGCCGACCACTGGCGACAACATCGATGTACTGTGGAGACCTCACGCCCCACGTGTTGAGCAATTCGGCGGTACGTCCACCCGGCCTCCCGCATGCCCACTATACGCCCTCGCTCAAAGTCCGTCAACTGCACATACGGTTCACGTCCACGCAGTCGCGGCATGCTACCAGTGTTAAAGACTGCGATGGAGCTCCGTATGCCACGGCAAACTGGCTGACACTGACGGCGGCGGTGCACAAATGCTGCGCAGCTAGCGCCATTCGACGGCCAACACCGCGGTTCCTGGTGTGTCCGCTGTGCCGTGCGTGTGATCATTGCTTGTACAGCCCTCTCGCAGTGTCCGGAGCAAGTATGGTGGGTCTGACACACCGGTGTTAATGTGTTCTTTTTTCCATTTCCAGGAGTATATATATATATATATATATATATATATATATATATATATAAGTTCATGACATCCACTCTTACAAATTTACTCTCTCTGATGGACACACGTCCAGATCATCCGCTCTCAAAACTCCGCCATCTCACTCCCCACATCCACTACTGCTGGCGGCTCACCTCCAACTGCGCAACAATACGCGCTGTTAACAGCCAACTGCCCAACACCACAATAGCAAATTCCAACAATGCAAACCAGCCACAGACTGCACACAGCACAGTCAGTGATTTTCATACAGAGCGCTACATGGCGTTACCAACATAAAAACCTAAACAGCCTACTTACACAACGTCTGGGTGGGAGTGCGGCTATCGTATTCTGACAGACCTAAGCAACGCTCCTCCACCTCTCATCGACAGACAGTGGTGTCGGCAAATTCTAATTGTTACTATAAAACTAAAACTAAACTCCGCCCGAAAAGGCCATGAAGGCCCAACGGCACCAACCGGCCACCATGTCATCCTCAACCAACAGGCGTCACTGGATGCGGACCGCTCTCCCGGCCGTATGTCATCGTACAAGACGGAAGCCGCTACGTCTCCGTCAAGTAGCTCCTCAGTTTGCCTCACAAAGGATGAGTGCACCCCGCTTTTCCAGCAGCGCACAGCAGACCGGATGGTCGTCCATTATTGTTACTATAGTGAGCGTTTATTCAGTGGACTGTTACGTGTGGAGCGCCCAGATACGGACGGGCGGAGCTGGTGCCACGCGACACCAGAGTCCAGTCGGGCAGAGCTGTGACGTAGCCGTGCCGGCGATTGTAAAGTCGTTACGGCACTCGTCCTGGAGCTGGGCGGCGGAACGGCGCGGCCAGACAAAGGCTAATGATAGCCGCTGACGCAGCACAAACACGCGCCGGCCGGCCGGCGCCGACAGTCAATTCTATATGCTAACAACAATAATTGGCGGTGCGCTCGGGGGACGGCCCGCCCCCACCCTCTCCACTAACGCAGTTAACCGCGGCGCGATCGCCGCCCCCGGCGTCCGGCCGCCGCCCCCGGCGCTCTCTGTCCGCTTGCCGGCTCCCGCTGTAGTTGCAACACTTTCCACATTCGAAAAAACTAACTTCAGCACCGCCTAGTGCTTTCACGACGGAACAGCGATGTCGAGACTGTTTATAAACATTTTTGACTACATATTGCGGTATACGAAGGCTACTATTTTCTTTCAACATCCGATCTGTCGTGAAATGGAAACCACAGTCTTTTATTTTGAACATGTTGGTACATCTTCCAGTTACTTCTGTACGAAGTCACCACTCCGACTTAAGATATTTATTGTACGAGTTGCATTCAAGTTCTAAGGCCTCCGATTTTTTTTCTAATTAACTACTTACCCGAAATCGATGAAACTGGCGTTACTTCTCGACGTAATCGCCCTGCCGACGTACACATTTTTCACAACGCTGACGCCATGATTCCATGGCAGCGGCTAAGGCTTCTTTAGGAGTCTGTTTTGACCACTGGAAAATCACTGAGGCAATAGCAGCACGGCTGGTGAATGTGCGGCCATGGAGAGTGTCTTTCATTGTTGGAAAAAGCCAAACGTCACTAGGAGCCAGGTCAGGTGAGTAGGGAGCATGAGGAATCACTTCAAAGTTGTTATCACGAAGAAACTGTTGCGTAACGTTAGCTCGATGTGCGGGTGCGTTGTCTTGGTGAAACAGCACACGCACAGCCCTTCCCGGACGTTTTTGTTGCAGTGCAGGAAGGAATTTGTGCTTCAAAACATTTTCGTAGGATGCATCTGTTACCGTAGTGCCCCTTGGAACGCAATGGGTCAGGATTACGCCCTCGCTGTCCCAGAACATGGACACCATCATTTTTTCAGCACTGGCGGTTACCCGAAATTTTTTTGGTGGCGGTGAATCTGTGTGCTTCCATTGAGCTGACTGGCGCTTTGTTTCTGCATTGAAAAATGGCATCCACGTCTCATCCATTGTCACAACCGACGAAAAGAAAGTCCCATTCATGTTGTCGTTGCGCGTCAACATTGCTTGGCAACATGCCACACGGGCAGCCATGTGGTCGTCCGTCAGCATTCGTGGCACCCACCTGGATGACACTTTTCGCATTTTTAGGTCGTCAGGCAGGATTGTGTGCACAGAACCCACAGAAATGCCTACTCTGGAGGCAATCTGTTCAACAGTCATTCGGCGATCCCCCAAAACAATTCTCTCCACTTTCTCGATCATGTCATCAGACCGCCTTGTGCGAGCCCGAGGTTGTTTCAGTTTGTTGTCACACGATGTTCTGCCTTCATTAAACTGTTGCACCCACGAACGCACTTTCGACACATCCGTAACTCCATCACCACATGTCTCCTTCAACTGTCGATGAATTTCAATTGGTTTCACACCACGCAAATTCAGAAAACGAATGATTGCACGCTGTTCAAGTAAGGAAAACGTCGCCATTTTAAGTATTTAAAACAGTTCTCATTCTCGCCGCTGGCGGTAAATTTCCATGTGCCATACGGTGCTGCCATCTATGGGACGTATTGACAATGAACGCGGCCTCATTTTAAAACAATGCGCATGTTTCTATCTCTTTCCAGTCCGGAGAAAAAAAATCGGAGGCCTTAGAACTTGAATGCACCTCGTAGCATGGTACCCACTTTCCAATCGTCGTAAAATACGGGAACCGCTTGTGATTTTCACCCATTACCGACTCTAGTCTGCAGGTTCTTATCTGTGCAAAATGCTATCCTCACAGCCAATGATCCATTTGAGCGAAGAAATGAAAGAGGGAGCAAAGTGCGGGCTGAATGGTGGGTGATCAAATACATTCCAGTGAAAAGGCTGTAGGAGCTTCTTCGTAGCCCCTTCAGTGTGCGGCCGAGATTTGTCACGAAGAAGGAAACTTATGATAGTTATTTTATGGGGGACAGCATGGGATCAGGGAGAACCCCTCTACAGGACGTCGTACTAGGTGGGAGGCACTATTTTCTAGGTATCTTTTCGTGCTCACTGCGTACTCACAACTGAGAAATGCGACGTGGTGCGGTAGACAGTCATACGAGAGACCCTGTGCAACATATATACACGCACCTTCTCCAAATTTTTCACTGTGGTTTTGATTTTGCGACCAATCGGAACTTGGAAATAATATAGCCCCCATAACGCTGTTGAACTCATTTCTCTTTTCACAATTCCAAAATCGATTGTGACCTCTTGATCAATTTCAGGTCGATTGTTCCAGATGAAAGGTGACACTGTTCATTATAACTTACATTATACACAATGAAATGGATGTAGCAATAGGCATACTTTCGACCACTACATAAAATAGCTTGATATTACCTGTCACTCTTCAAATCGATATTTTTACCTATACCAGTACTTACTTTATTAACTTTCTGAGTATGCCTTTCACATTTGTTTTTCATTTTAGAAATAGTACCCTGCTTTATGTAAGATAATGTGTTGAAAAGAAATGCCTTCGAATTTAAAATGTGAAATCTCTTAAAGCTTTTCAAATAAAATATAACTTATTAACGTTTTGCATCTTCGTTCTTCATGTCTACATATTTATTTCTCAGCATATTCACCCTGACGGTGAAGATATTTCAACGAGAGACAAATTTGTTGATATCGTTACTGTAAAGTGTTTGACTTGTTGACGCAGCCACAACCTCACTTCTGCTTGCCACATGAAGCTCGGCACTGTATGAAGAATGATAAAGGTTGTGAACCCAAGGCTTCGGATTCTTTCAGATGTCTCAGCGCTCGTGTTTTCTGGCAGTGACATGTTCAAGGAGAGGGTGCTTCTTATGTGAACGAACTCTTCGAACTCTGTACAGCACCCTGTTTCTCACGCACCAACATAGTTATGTTACACACTGGTATTATACGCTAAAATGCGGAACACTGTAGCGGTAGAGTGCTGCAAATATGTAGACACGAGGAATAAGGATGTAGAATGTTAATAACGTTTGTTTCATTTACGAAGCTTTGAGAGTTTTCACATAAAAAATTCAGAGGCATGTCTTTCCAACACGCCATCGCAGATGTTTGTTAAGTCGAACCACTTCTTACTGCCAGCGTCACAACCGGATTTGTGGGGGATAGGTTTCATAAACAAATGCTATAAAGTTTTGTATGATAACACTGCTCATCTTCATTTTCACACTTTTCTCGGAAATCCTTTTCGAACAATTAATGTATTTTAGACGAGGCACGACGTCAGAATACTGATTCTAATAATTAGTTTTTGTAGGCTTTCTTTTAATTATTAGTAACTAACTGAAATATAGATAAGGACACATCCATACCTCTTGTAGTATTTTTCCTCGCATTAGACGATCATCCTTCCTCTTTATGCACTATTAAGACATAGGACATGAAGAGGTGCCACCAGCCGCTCTAGAGTGACCAAAATTTCTCTGAAGAGACGTTACCCCTCTGTCAATGTCCCGTTGTCTTGGCTTGTGTCAGGCACAACTTAGCTTCTTAAATTCTCCAAGGATAGCGATTTTATAATGTCTAATAAGCAATTAAATTACGATCAGTTTGGCTTTAGCTTTTAGAAAAGAGGCAATTCTGACGTTGCGGTTGATAATGGAAGTAAGACTAAAGAAAAATCAAGAAACATTCATAGGATACGCCGAACTGGAGAAATCGTTCAACAACACAAAGTGGTCCAAGTTGTTCGAAGTTCTAAGAAACAAAGGGGCAAGCTATAGGGAGATAAAGGTACACAACTGGCCATTAAAATTGCTGCACAACGAAGATGACGTGCAACAGACGCTAAATTTAACCGACAGGATCAAGATGCTGTGATGTGCTAATGATTAGCTTTTCAGAGCATTCACACAAGGTTGGCTCCGGTGGCGACACCTACAACATGCTGACATGAGGAAAGTTTCCAACCGATTTCTCATACACAAACAGCAGTTGACCGGCGTTGCGTGGTGAAATGTTGTTGTGATGCCTCGTGTAAGTAGGAGTAATGCGTACCATCACGTTTCCGACTTCGATAAAGGTCGGATTGCAGCCTATCGCGATTGCGGCTTATCGTATCGCGACATTGCAGCTCGCGTTGGTCGAGATCCAATGACTGTTAGCAGAAAATAGAATCGGTCGGTTCAGGAGGATAATACGGAACGCCGTGCTGGATCCCAACGGCCTCGTATCATTAGCAGTCGAGATGACAGGCATCTTATCCGCATCGCTGTAATGGATCGTGCAGGCACGTTTGCAAGACAACAACCATCTGCAAAAACAGTTCGACGACGTTTGCAGCAGCATGGACTATCAGATCGGAGACCACGGCTGCGGTTACCCTTGACACTGCATCAGAGACAGAGGCGCCTGCGATGGTGTACTCAACGACGATCCTGGATGCACGAATGCAAAACATCATTTTTTCGGATGAATCCAGGTTCTGTTTACAGCATCATGATGATCGCATCCGTGTTTGGCGACATCGCGGTGAACGCACATTGGGAGCGTGTATTCGTCATCACCCGGCGTGATGGTATGGGGTGCCATTGGTTACACGTCTCGGTCCCCTCTTGTTCGCATTGACGGCACTTTGAAGAGTGGACGTTACATTTCAGATGTGTTACGACCCGTGGCTCTACCCTTCATTAGATCCCTGCGAAATCCTACATTTCAGGAGGATAATGCACGACCGCGTGTTGCAGGTCCTGTACGGCATTTATGGATACAGAAAATGTTCGACTGCTGCCTTGGCCAGCACATTCTCCAGATCTCTCACCAATTGAAAACGTCTGGTCAATGGTGGCCGAGCAACTGGCTCGTCACAATACGCCACTCTCTACTCTTGATGAACTGTGGTATCGTGTTGAAGCTGCTTGGACAGCTGTACCTGTACACGCCATCCAAGCTCTGTTTGACTCAATGGCCAGGCGTATCAAGGCCGTTATTACGGCCAGAGGTGGTTGTTCTGGGTACTGATTTCTCAGGATCTATGCACCCAAATTGCTTGAAAATGTAATCACATGTCAGTTCTAGTATAATATATTTGTCCAATGACTACCCGTTTATCATCTGCAATTCGTCTTGGTGTAGCAATTTTGATGGCCAGTAGTGTAATATACAATATCTACAAGAGCCAAGCTGGAAAAATGAGAGTGGACGACCAAGAACGAAGAGCTCGAATTAAAAAGTGTGTAAGACAGGGATGTAGTCTTTCTCCCCTACTGTTCGGTCTGTCCATCGAGGAAGAGATGGGGGAGGGGGGCGGGGGGGGGTGAATAAAAGAGAGATTCAGGAGTGGAATTAAAATTCAAGGCAGAAGGATATCCATGATACGATTTGTCGATGACATTGCTATCCCGAGTGAAAGTGAAAGAGAATTATATTACTTGCTTAATGGAATGGGCAGTGGAATGAATACAGAATGTTGATTGAGAGTAAATCAAAGACAGAGGAAAGTAATGAAAAGTAGTAGAAATGAGAACATCGAGAAACTTAAAATCAGGATTGACGGTCACGAAGCATATGAAATTATGGGATTCTGCTACCTAGGCAGCAAAATAACCCATGACGGACGTAGCAATCAGGACCAGAAAGGACATTCCTGGCCAAGGGAAGTCTACTAGTATCAATCATAGGCCTTAATTTAAGGAAAAATGTCTAAGAATGTACGTTTGGAGTGCAACATTGTGTATGTTAGTGAAACATGGACTCTGGGAAAACGAAGAGGAATGTTGAAAATTAGGTGGACTGATAAGGTAAGAAGTCAGGAGATTCTGCGCAGAATCGGAGAGGAAAGGAACGTGTGGAAAACACTGACAGGGAGAAGGGACAGAATAATAGGACATCTGATAAGACATCAAGGATTGACCTTCATTGTTGTTGAGGGAGCCGTAGAGGGCAAAAGTTGTAGAGGAAGAGAGAGATTGTAATACGTACACGAAATAATTGAGTTGCAAGTGCTACTCTGAGATGAAGAGATTGGCACAGGAGAGGAATTCGTGGCGGCCGCATCAAACCAGTCAGAAGACTGATGACTTAAATAATATATTAAACAAGCATTAGCTGACAACATGGTCTGTCAATAATAGTAAGTCATTTTGCATATAGTTCTGTGTTTCCCATCCGCCTATCAGCTCTGTTATACTGACCGACGACGAAGATCAACATCGCAGTGCAAGTAAGTAACCTAATTTTACACGAGAAGCCAATTTTTTCAAGTAAAATACATGAGTACCATTTGCGTTGTCTTTGGTGTAGTGCCAGGTTAATAGAGTCACAACATTCTTACAGGCCAATTTGGTTATTTGTATGGACTAATGCACTTGATTGCGTTGTATCCATATAAAGTGAAGAGCACTCTGTGTGTGAGATGAAGTTATTATGTTTACGATTTTAGCGATGTACTGAGGATGGATAGAGTGATATGAACAACGTTCGAATAGTGCGCATGGAAACGGTATTCCTGTGGCGTGTAGAGACAGTATTTTCGACCAGAGGTTGCCTCTCTGATGGTGAACGTTTATTGTTGAATGATGCTGGAGGCCAATAATCATTATATAACGATAGTACAACATTACACTGTTGTGGCAGGTTCTTTTAGATCTTCTGGGTCTGTGCTGGCCAAAATCTACTAGTGACTGCACAATCTGCCAGTTCAAGCCACTGGTGAATTTAAACTCGTAGTGCAGGAACTTTGGCCACCATTTCCGCAAAATTGTTTTAGTCGGCATGCTTTTGAGACCATTTTCATTGAAAGGAAAATCTAAGTAATGAGGTCGTGTCTTCTACTACTTCTTAAAGACTAATGCTTCGATCTCCAATGTAAATAAAAAAAGTAGATGAAACAGAAACAGCTTTATCTAATGGAATATCTTTAGTAGAAACAAATACTAAAGATATATTCACAAATCTAGCTAGTTTTCAGAAAGAGGGCAGTGGTTTTACTAACAGAGGCACTGATTTCTTTGCTGAAATGTTTGAAAAGAAATTAGATTCAAAATTAAGATATATAATAATGATGCAAATAACAGTGGGAACAATACAAATGAAGAACGCTATTTAAAAGTTTGTAGTTTACATAATTTTTTGGCAAAAGGGAAGCTTCTTCCTAAATCTTTTGTAAAAAAGGTCTAAGATATATTACCAGGAAAATGGGACGAAAGGAGGAAAATATGATCTGTTACAAGTTGACTGGAAGGAATTGCTCTTTCTTGGGGAATGGGAGATAGCGAATCATGTCAAACTATGACAAATTTATTAAAAATTTCTTAGATAAGCAAACCGTACTGAATGCAATGGCAGGAACAGCATTTCCCAGGGAAGACATTTCTTCCCCAGTGGGTATGATGGCTAAAAAGATTATGTTCAAAGTTTCTGCTAGAAATCTTTAGACAACCCACTTCGTGAGGAAGAACTTACTGCTGTAGTGTTGGTCAAACTACCAGTGAGTGACCAGGAAAAATTAATAGGTCTACCGAAAAAGAAAAGAAGATATTTTAGAAGCTTTAAACCAGCTGGATGCATTATCAGGGGAGGAAACGTCGTGCAGTGGATGGAGATGAGTAAATTGGAGATGGAGAGATAGGGGTAACTGGGGGGGGGGGGGGGGACAAAATAGAAACCAGAATGAGCAGAGGGAGCATAACAGAAATCAGAACGGGAGAGACGACGTGAGGAAGAGCAATGGGTTCAAGATACGTGATAGAGGAGGCTGGAACCGAGGTCAAGGGGACATAAAACTATGAGAGCATCTGCTCATAACAGGTAGGATGAAATGCTACACATCGGCTCACTAAGTCAGCTGAAGGACGGATTGGCTTGATTATGGCAAAACTCGGTAGGTAAGCGTGGCCAGTTTTACTGTGCGCTCCTTATGCCACCATCTACGCACTCACCACGTTTCTTGAGGTTTAGTACGAGTGGGTGGTACCTGCAAGATGCAGTCACTAAAGTTTTATCAGTCATAAGACACGATAGAAACCTCGCCGACTTTTTTTAGCATCTCGGCTACCCATAAATCAATACCAAACTTATTCAGTCATTCATTAACATTCCCACAGAACACAAAAGATCTCTGCTCTCTGTGTAGAAATGAGTAGTCTGGAGGCATTTAAATTAATCTTCGCAGACCCTGATGAGTACATGCAGGAAGATAAGACAAAGAGTTTGGCAATAGAATGATACCAGCATGGAAGCTCTCAAGCAGTGGAGATAGTTGAAAAACCACACCCAGTTCTAGACCATAGCCAACAATATTGACGAAAGAATGAACAGAAAACGAAAGCCTACACTCTGTTCGAAAGGATGACGAGATCAAAGACGAACTGTTGGTGGCCATGATGAGCAACAGTGAAGTAGCAAGTGTCCTGTCATATATACTGAAATTGGAGAAGTCCTTGTTTGTATTTAGCAGTAAGGTTTTTAAGCCGCGCTGCGGCTCGCGTTGGTGCTGTTTGTAGGTTTCTGTCCTCTGTTGGAGGCCAGATCGTATCGTTTAGTCGACATGGTTGCGGTTGTTTGTCTTCTTCTCGTGTTGACTGACGCCACTTGGATTCGCAAGCGTTGCCTGTCCGCTAGTGGCAGCAGCGGTGGCTATCGATATGTAGTGACTGTTGCCCTGTCTTTGGGGCGACGTCATGGTTCTTCCGGGCTGAGACAAGGGCAGTTCGGTTGGGGACTCAGGAGGAGCCAGGTCCGCACAGTGAGAGAACACGCTGGGACCGCTGGCGGCGCGCATGTATTGCCGGATCGAAGGCCTGTGTTCACGAGGTTGCACGAGATCGTCGTAAACCGGATCCTGCAAGTTTTGAGTGAATTTGAATTAAAGTAGGGAAACCTCCATCATTGTGATATCTCGCGATTCTCCAGTGACTTGGGTTCGTGTTGCTGCTCGTAGTGTTGCTGAGGTGAAGAGCAGCGAGTGGAGTGCTTGGGGAAGGCGGATCTGATTAGCTTTCCTCGACTTCTAATTACTGTTTATTGCTATCAGTTTGTTACTATTTGTTACGAGTAACCAGCGGTATTTTTTCTGCCTCGTGGCCGCTAACGCCCCAGTTACCTGTACTGGGGTCGGCCCGTGTAGCCGAGCGGTTCTAGGCGCTTCAGTCTGGAACCGTGCGACCGCTACGATCGCAGGTTCGAATCCTGCATCGGGCATGGATGTGTGTGATGTCCTTAGGTTAGTTAGGTTTAAGTAGTTTTAAGTTCTAGGCGACTGATGACCTCCGATGTTAAGTCCCATAGTGTTCAGAGCCATTTGAACCACCTGTACTGGGTGTTAGTGTATGTAACGGCAGTGTACGTTTCCTCGCCTTGCCACTGCAGTCCGGAGAGGCGTACAGTTTTGACAGCTTTCTTGATTGTAGGTTGGTTGGCGATTCTTCTACTTTGGTGGCCGTGATTCCTTTCTAGTTCTGGGCTCTCTGAGGACCCTAAGCACAGTATTCTTTGGGCGGAATCCAGACCACCGGTTCCGGCTTTGGCGTATTTTTACATCTTTGCATTTGGTTTCTTGGACATCAGGCAGCCTCAGCAAGATAATCATTAGTCATTTGTTAAACTGCCACTAGTCTTAGTTACCATCTTGTGAAGTGAATGCAACTCTTGGCTGCGTATCTCATCGCTCGCGAAAGTTTTTTTTTTTTTTTTTTTTTTTTGGCGGACCTACTCAGAGGTCGATTCCTGGTGCATCGTCTGTGACTGGCCCTTGTGTTTTATTTTTGTATTTGCTGTTTTATTGTATGTTTCTAAATTTTTTATATATAATTGCCATTCTTGGCGTTACAGCAGGTTTAAATGATTATGCTACCAAGTTTACCATCATTTTTTCTCAACTGTTTGGTGATCAGTTGCTTGTCCTTTTAGATTAACGTTTGCTGTTGAATGGCTCTTTTACTCTATGTTCTTTTAATTTTTTGTATAATTGCCTTTCTTGGCGTTACAGCAGTTTTAAATGGTTGTGCTACCAAGTTTACCATCATTTTGTCTCACCTGTTTGGTGATCAGTTGCCTGTCTTTTTAAATGAACCATGCTATTGCGTTGCTGTTTTACAGTATGTTTGTTAAATTTTTTTGTAATTGCCTTTCTTGGCGTTAAAGACTGTCAGTCGTGACTGTGATTACTTGCCTTAAAATTCTAATTGAGATCACATTGGCTTGTTTTTAAAACATTATTTGTGTGTCTGTATTTTATGCTCATTTGGTAAATTGTAACGTACTGAAAGCACTATTAATTACACAGTAGTTTATTCCTTCATTAATAACATGTGATATATTTATTTTTTTCAGAGTCTGGAATTACCGTTTTAAATTAAGTGTATGAAATTGCAAACGGAAACCAACAGTAACTGATTACGGCCCCGTTCACAATCGTAACCGAATCCTATCTTCCTTGACTTCCAGGTTTCAGTTCTATACAATTTTTATGACATACGTGGTTGCTACGGTTTGTATATATTTGTACGTTTGGAGGTAAGTCAGGGGTAGAATGGTGTGCAAGGACTTGGAGGTAGCGGCAGTAGAGACACATTGCAAATCTTTTCTTTTCTTTTTTTTTAATTTAAACGTGGGTACTAGTATGCGCACATTTACAGGTCTCTCGTTCACATGTCATGATACTCCCATACTGCATGAGTGTAACGACTGTTTCGCAAATGTTTTAGGTAATGAAGTCCAGCTACAATCAGCAAGAACTGTTTGTGAATCCCGACAGTACGATGTTTTCTTTGAGAAGCGTCAAGCACGTGTAAGATAACAAAACACGATGTATTTTTCCGCTGCTTATTTTTTAATGCGTGGAATAACATAGTTTTCTTTTGACTTCCAGCTCATGTTGCATCAAATAAGTTTTTTAATAGGATGATAAATATTTCTTTGGTGAAAACATTAGTTCCTGTCAGTTCTGTCAGAGTGATGTGGGAGGTGGCATTCGTGTGTGACGTTAGAATGATTTATGGATTTTATGTTTTGCTTGGGCATTGATCGTTCTACGGAGATTATTATGAGTTTATTTTCTATGGCTGCACATAATTATTCATTCTAAATAGCGCTCACTGCAGAACCTGTGGTGAGGATCATCAATGCTGGGGTAGTGTTAAATACAGCTGCAATACTTACTGATTGTTAAAGAAGCAGAAGGACTGCGGATAGATGCATGGTGAGGCACCGGGAGCAGGTAGAGCGGAATGCTCCCCTTCTCCCACTCCGTGGTACAATGCAGGTCAGTGACCGGGCAAAACGTTAAGCCACAAAGGGACTGCTTACACGCGCCTGTTGTTAACGGCCTGTCGGCCAGCAGATTACCTGTTTTGATAGTCAAAGGGTTCAGCAAACTCTAAGCCACAGAAGTGGCTGCCCCTCAAAGAAGCGCAGCTATACACAACATTCTGTAACTGAGTTCCATCCTAGACTGAAAAGTTTTCTCTTTAATCCATTTTAATGTGAAAACCATATTTTACAGGAGAATAATTTGTTCTTTAAAACTTAGGAACTGATAAATCAGTAAATAGTTTTTCACACTCATTTGTTTTGTATACTGACGTGAGCAGAGTCATGAGTTAACTCCTAATATCGTATCAGACAACCTTATTCCCCGCGTAGTGTAACATCTCGACGTGGCGTGGACTCAAGAAGTTGTTGGAGGTTCCCTGCAGCCTTTGTTTATTGCCTCTATAGCTGTTCATAATTGCGAATGTGCTGAAAGTGCATGATTTTGGCACGAACTGACCTCTCGATTACGTCCCATAAATGCTAGATGGGTTCATTTCGGGCTATTTGGGAGGCCAAAGGATTCGCTCGGATTGTCCAGAATTTTCTTCAAACCAATGTCGAGCAATTGTAGCCCTGTGACATGGAGCAGTGTCATCCATAAAAATTCCAGTGTTGCTGGGGAGCAAGAGGACCATGAATGGCCTCAAATGGTCTCCCATTTCCAGTCAGTGATAGGTACAGTTGGGTGAGAGGACTCAGTCCACTCCACGTAAACACAACCAACACCATTATGGAACCAACACCACATTTCACAATGCCCTGCTGAGAGCTAAAGCACATGGCTTCTTGTAATCTGTGCCACGGTCGAATGCCCTGTTAACAATCACAGCGCATGGCTTCGTGGAGTCTGGGCCACATTCGAGTCCTACCATGAGCTCTTATCAACTGAAATCGTGATTCATCTAACCACACCATGGTTTTCCAGTTGTCTGGGGTCTAACAAATATAGTCAGGAGCCCGGGAGAGGCGCTGCAGTCGAGGCTGTGCAGTTGGCAAAGGAACTCGAGTACGTCATCTGTTACCATACCCCATTTACTACAAATTTTGCCTCACTGTCCTAACGGAAACGTTCGTCATACGTCCCACATTGATATGCGGTTGTTTCTTTTGCCTTCCAGTCCATGTTGTATTAAATAAGTTTTGTAATAGGATGATAAATATTTCTTTGGAGAAAACATTAGTTCCTGTCACTTCTCTCAGAGTGATGTGAGAGACGGCTTTCGTGTGTGACGTTATCTTCTTTGAGAAGCGTCAAGCACGTGTAAGATAACAAAACACGATGTATTTTTCCGCTGCTTTTTTTTTTTTGTGCATGGAATAACATAGTTTTCTTTTGACTTCCAATCCATGTTGCATCAAATAAGTTTTGTAATAGGATGATAAATATTTCTTTGGCGAAAACATTAGTTCCTCACACTTCTGCAGTGTTGCTTGTCTCTTAGCACTGACAACTCTAAGCAGCTCCGCTGTTCTCGGTCGTTAAGTGAAGGCATACGGCCACTACGTTGTCGGAGGTAAGAGGTAATGCCTGAAATTTTATATTCTCGGCATACTCTTGGCACCATGGATCTCGGAATACTGCATTCCCTAACGATTTCCGAAAAGGAATGTCCCGTGCATCTAGCTCCAACTACCATCCGCCTTCAAGTTTGCTAATTCTCGTCGTGCGGCCATAATCACATCGGAAGCCCTTTCACATGAATCACTTAAGTACAACCGACAGCTGCGACTATGCACACTCCATTTCTGCCTTGAGTATGCGATGCCACCACCATCTGTGTACGTGAACATCGCTATCCCATGACTCGTCAACTCCTTGAATTGTAAACACGAGGCAGAGTCCACATTCCGGGTATGAAAAATGGTTTTACTCACTAGGTCATATTCAGTAGGTATCATTTTAAAACTAATTCAGTTATTTTGTGTCCTTTTGATGTTAACCGTTGCCGTCCGCGGTGGCCGAGCGGTTCTAGGCGCTTCAGTCCGGAATCGCGCGACTGCTACGGTCGCAGGTTCGAATCCTGCCTCGGTCATGCATGTGTGTGATGTCCCTAGGTTAGTTAGGTTTAAGTAGTTCTTAGTTCTAGGGGACTGATGACCTCAGATGTTAAGTTCCATAGTGCTCAAAGCAATTTGAACCATTTTTTTGTTAACCGTTAAACTGAAAAAAATACTAGTGTGAGATATTACTATTGTAATCAGGGCATGTCTTGTGGGACAACATAACAATAATGTAACATACAGATCTGAGCCCGCATTGTTATCCACTCTACAAGTGTAGTGGCGCTCGCTGTAGTGCAGTAGTTCGTGTAACGAAGATTTTTGTGAGGTAAGTGATTCATGAAAGGTATAGGTTAACGTTAGTCAGGGCCATGCTTTTGTAGGGATTTTTGAAAGTTAGATTGCGTTGCGCTAAAAATATTGTGTGTCAGTTTAAGCACATTCATGTACAATTTTTCTAAGGGGACGCTTCATATGTCGACCCTTAGCTGAGGATACCTCACTGGAATCTTCTGATTTTTTCTTGTAGTTTGTGTAATTAGTGCAGCCTTTGTTTATTGCTAGCGCGTAATTGTAGAGAGAATTTCCTTTGTAGTTGTAGTTTTTCGTTGTTGTACATTAAAACAGGTGTGGCACGCATGTATATTTGCACCAAGTATTTCACAGCTGCGCTTGCGATTAACTAGATACTATTTTCAGTGCTATGTTAATGTGTTTTCTTATTTTTGCTCTTCAAATTGTGCTTTTCTGTGTTATCGTGTGACATATTGTGACAATAATGGCGTGTGAAAAACGTAATACTAGGCTCCAAAGTAAACTGAGAAATGACAGTGAAGACGAAAGCAGTGTGTTAGCGCCACCATGTAACGAATTAACTAATGTTCAAAGTAGTAATTAGGTAATTGTGCATAGGGAAATGAAGCGGGCTGCAAATAATGGTGTAGGCAGTGAAACAATTAGTGAACAGGGAAGCATTATCGATCGATGTAGATTCAGGTTTTGCGTCCTCGCCGTCTTCTCAAATAAATCAAGACACATTTTCTGCTTTTCAAAATGCGAATATTGCCGGTTCAAATGCACTGCCGAATAGCACTGAGGAACATGTTTCAGATACCAGTGCAGTGTTATTACAGTTAATGCAACAAATGGGACAAAGGCTACAAAAGTTAGACACAACGCTTGAACAAAATCAGAAACAAATGGGACAAAATCTTCAAAAGTTAGACACAATGGAACAACACCAGAGACAAACACAGCAACAATTAGACACAATGGAACAAAATCAGAGACACACACAGCAAAAGCTTCAAAAGTTAGACACAATGGAACAAAATCTTCGGAAGTTAGACACCACACTTGAACAAACACGTGAAGATTTAACTACTGAGTTACATAACATTGAATCGAAATGTCAGAAAGTCTGTAATGACGTAAAAACACAAATTTATGAACATTTCCAACCTATTTTTTCGCGTCATGAAAATGCATTACAGAATCACGAAGCAGCCATAAAAGAACTGCAAACTATTGTTCATGAAAATGACGACACCTTGCAAGCTAAAATTGACTCAGTTGCATCTACCGATTCGGTTACGCAAAGCACACAGTAGATACGATTTCAACACAAATGGACACTCTGAAACTTGGTTCAGAAAAACACACAGAGGAAATAATTTCACTATCGGATAAAGTAGCCGAACTTTTCAGATCAGTTCAATAACTTATCTACAAAGGTAGAAGATGATCTGAATGCCACAAGACCTGTAGCCTTCACGGACACTGAAGAGTATGAACAAATTAGAAAATTCAAACAAAATGAAAATCAAATCAATACACAGTACAAAAGAGAAATCCGGGAAGTACAAGATCAGTTGGCACAAGTAATACAAGAATTACATATTTAAGAGGACACTCGCGCTCCATTATGGGAAGAGGGACATAGAAATACGGAACAACCACAAAATAATAACATAGGACACTTCGGAAATTATGAAAGAAATTGGCAAGGCGCATTGGATTTTGAGATGGAACCACCGAAACGAAGTAACAATGAGCGATGTGCGACTCGCCGACACGATGATTTTGACTATAAGCTGTTCATTACTACACGTAAATTCAAAACATTTAAGAATTCTGACAACGACATTCATCCACAAGCATGGCTTCATCAATTCTCTCATTGTTTTCCTCCCAACTGGTCATTGGAGCACAGGTTAGAATTTATGTGTGGCTACTTAGAGAATGAACCAGCTGTAGGAATGCTATCGGTCATTCACGATTGCCACAGTGAAGGAGAATTTTATCATGCCTTCCTCTCAACATATTGGTCTCAAGCCACACAAGACCGAGTAAAACATAGGATCATAATGATGAAACATTTCGAACAATCTGAATTTTCCAGTCTTGTGAAATATTTTGAAGACATGTTGCGCAAGAATCAGTACCTGTCAAACCCTTACAGCCCCTCAGAACTCATCCGCATTTGCTTAATCAAATTGCCTGAACATTTACGACATATTATTTTGACAGGACGTTGCAAAGACGACATTGAAGCTTTTCAGGGACTGACAATCGCGGAACGCGAACACAGAAGCACAACAATTACAGGTTACATCCGTCACAATTCTGCAATGACAGAAATAATAACTGGACACGACAAGGCTATTCTTACAATGTAAATCGTGACCAAAACAGACACCACCCATATGACAACCATTGGCAGAGAAAGATAGCACTTCCGTAGTAATGAATATGACAGAGATAACCATAGAAACAGACAATATGGGAACCAAAATAATTATTATCAAGGGAGACAGAATAACTTCAGACGCAACGGTCCACCACGCAGTTACGATTCCGAGAAAAATTCTCCACATGACCGACAAACAAGAAACTATGTAAACTACCGACAAAGCGACAGACCTGATTTCCATCAGAACTGGCGAGCTCCAAACAGGGCAGGGCCTTCTCGTCAAGGTGAATTTGTAGAAGTTAGGTCTCCTAATCCCAATAACGACGCGCGCCAACAAAGAGACAGACAATGACTCGTACTGCAGGCAGCCACGTGCGCCGGCTGGCTCAGCGAAAAATAACATAGACGCTAACCTTGAGAAAAATTTTAACATTCCTTACCGACGTATACAACATGATAATTGCTTTGAAGTTTAAACTCTGTCCACTAGGAAGAGTAAAGGATTGCACCACATTTCACATGTAAAACCGTTTATTGAAAGATAATCTGCTTTTTAACTTTGTCTTTGCCATATAACTTTTCACTTTACATTACTAGTATGCTTTGTCAGACTTAGAATCTGTTAACATGCAACAATGTTTGAAGTTAAATATCCAGTCAAGAACCAAGAGAACTTATTTCAACAGAAATTACGAATGCATTGTTATAGTGAACAGACGACACAGTGTTGTTATTTGTACATTCTTGCTTGTTAGTTGCATGATTACGTAACGACTATAAGGCTCACATACTTAGAACATATACAGGTACTGCTAATGAGATTTTAATGCAACATTTTGGTTTACTTGAAAATACATTCTGGATTTAAAGTACTTTCTGAGAGATATCACATGACACAGTGGTTAGTTTATTTGACAGCTACACGACTATATCACCACGCTACTAATGAGTGACACAATTTATATTATTGCTTTTGCGCTGTATCTGTTTTATATCTGCACAGTTTTTCTGAATTATTCTGGAAAGTAAAACATGTTTTAGTAGTAACTTTTGTGGTATAGCTACAATGAGACAGCCTTTTCCGTAGCACAACAATACGTCACAGCAAAGTACTTCCTTCATCACAGCAATAAGCATAATAACTAAGATATCTATACGCAAAGCATTTCACTTTTGTTTATCATGAGGTAAGTACATTGACTTCTGCAGAACTTAGCTTTCGGAGGACGATAACTATGACACTTCCACAGAGATTATCTTACGACAAGACGCACAGTTTAGCGCTACAGTACACGTATTTGAGTGATTAATTTTGTACTTAAAACATTTATTTTTAAAGATATTCGAAGTACAATGATACAAAGGTTTTCCGTGATACATTTCATTCCATTGCTGTAATCTGTAACACCTGAGGGTATGATTACATTAATCCTCAGGGGGGTACACACTTACTTTGTGTACCATGTGTTTGGCAAGCACGAGGAGCCCTAGCTAATATGGTATTTGCTTATACAACTTTACACATCGGTACCATATTCCCCTAACACAAAATTACACAGCTATCTGATGATTTAACAGAGAAACAAACACTTTTTTACTACATCAGTGACACATGTTTACGCAATTACACAGATGGATAACTTCATACTTATGAAATTGTATTTTGTCTGTACTGTGTGAACCCTTCAAATTTCTCGGAACCATTGTGATACTATGAGAGCTTTGAATGATGTATTTGGTATGGAATCATGATTTTTAAAGTAAGTTTGAGGTAGATGACACTTTTGACATGAGCAGAGAATTTTTTTTTTAGGTTTTGAAATTATTGGAGGAAGCTACGACGATTTTGAGAAGTGACTAAGATGTTATGATGTTATTATGACGACGATATGTATTATGCTGTTGAGGTATGTTTATGATCAATAAGATGATGCTACCGTATATGAGGAATTTGATTATGCTACGTATTTATTATGATGAAATATTGAAGAAGTGTTGACAAATATGTATATGTATAATAAGGTAAGGAATAATGAGTAGTGGTTAGGGAGTCTGATCTTTTGAAAAGGATGTTGGAAACCAAGAATCGTACTTTCCGAGATATGAAATGCGTGAATGTATCACAATGCCGATGAAAACTTTTTGAACACTGTTATATTTATAGGATTTTGGTTCTACACATTTGCAACGCAATTTCTCGACCTGTGAAATTTTTTATAAGAGACTGTCACAGTAATGCAAACTGGTGTCGTAAATATTTCAGTAAGAAAGTTAAGTGACCACCTTTACGTAATGAGTCATGGGCACCCAGCTGCGCGATAGTCACCTGGGAAAAAGCCATTAGTGTGTCCCTTTCAGAGGCACAGGTGAAAAAAAAAGAGGCCATTATCCTCGCTATTGACATTTCTTTGTAGAAAGCATCGCAAATACGACACACTCAAACATGAAAACATATGATTACACTTTGGAGCTTTTAATTTATGATATTTACTAAAATGCCTAATGAATAATGAGAAACATTTTTACATCTATTGTCTTTCTAGTTGAGAGAAGGCTCAATTTGTGTAATATCCAGTTTCTAGCTGCCCTGCAGCATTGGTTAAAATAAAATTTTATAGATGTACTAATATAAATACTTTATGCCTACAGACCCAGTAAAGAATAACTTTATGATGTACTTAAAAAAACGAAGGAGCACAAAAAGACATTTCCCTTCACAGGAATTGCATACAGAATTTTCTTTTCAAGTACTTGGTAATTTCTTTTGTGGAATAAATTGTGATGCATCACTCTAGTATTAAGATGAGACATAGGTATTAGACATGGCCATCTTTAGTGTAATATTTTTTCTGCTTGAGCTATGTCATGTTTAGATATAAGTTATTGCATTTGCTGCAGCTGTTTGCCAGGCATAGTGCTACTAAATTTCACTTTGTATTACTCTGTGAAGCCAGTTTTACTACTGATTTATTTTCCTTTTTGCTGCACATTGGCTCATATTAGTGATAATATTGCAATTGCTCTGCTAATTTGTTTTACTGCTGCTTGCTTTGCCACTTTGAATTTTTTTGTCATTGCTGTTTGTATTAATTGTTATGTGCTGCTGCATTGTGTCGTCCCTTAGTTTAACATCTGAGCTCAATAGATTTAAGTTAGCTTAAGAGGGGGTAGACTATATAAGAAACTATGATGAATTGGAAGACATGCATTGAGAAGCTATAAGAAAATGGTTTGGCCAAAAAAGTAGTGTACAGTGGAGAAAAACTATTTTTGAAAGAGGATGTGAACAGAATACAGAAAGCATTCTTGGATAGGATTTTTTTTGGCTGGAGCAAATGTTGAAATAAGAGGGACGATCTATGGAATGAAGTTTTGGGTTGAACTGCAGTACCAAATGTTACACTGAAAACAAACCCTGTCCTTTTCTCCTGTGTTATTCTGCTATGTGTTTATGTACACTTGTGTATTTGTCTTTTTCCTGCCTTTATGTGTTAAGCTAATAAGATTTATGTTGTAGAATTTTTCAAATACTATGTTATTTTCTTTGTAAAGATGTTTAGACATTATTTATTCTGTTCTGTTTAAATACTCGTGTGTGAAGTTGATGTTTCAAAAGTTATTCTGATCTTTTATGTATGAACTTATGTCATAATTCCTGTAACACTGATGTATATGTTATTTTGATTCTTTTGTAAAGAAATGTTATGTCCGCAGCTCGTGGTCGTGCGATAGCGTTCTCGCTTCCCACGCCTGGGTTCCCGGGTTCGATTCCCGGCGGGGTCAGGGATTTTCTCTGCCTCGTGATGACTGGGTGTTGTGTGATGTCCTTAGGTTAGTTAGGTTTAAGTAGTTCTTAGTTCTAGGGGGCTGATGACCATAGATGTTAAGTCCCATAGTGCACAGAACCAACCAACAAATGTTATCCGTATTGTTATGTTCTTTAATGATGTATTTTGTACCTTTGTAATTGTATTCTTATGTTGTAAAATGGTAATTGACACCAGTTCATCATATTATTAACTTGTAAGTTCCATTTCACTGCACATGTTTCTGTTGGTCACAGTATATGGACAATATGTGAGAAGTAGGGACTGTTAGTGTTTGCACGTGTGTTAATAATTCAGCAAGGGACTGGATAACAGCATTGCTGGTTCTAAGGAAATTACAAAATGTTTTGTGAGTACACAAGTGGTGGTTTATGGACTTGCTATATTGTCCGCAAGACTCTTCGATGGTGATTGTGCACCTGCACAGTCGCAACAGATGGCTACTGGCCGTCTCTACAAGGACTACAGTGGGTCTGCACCTTTGATGGCCCACCAATACCGTAACCTCTACCAGGAATACAGTGGGTCTGCTCCGTGACGACCTACTTACCAATATTCTTCAAAACTTCGACTGACTCTGCGGTGGGTTTGCTCTGTTGTGGCCCATTACCTGTCTGCATGTCGAGAGTCAGCACAGTCTTTCCGTTGGAAGGACAGCACTACTTCTTCAAGACTGCATGGAAATCCACTACTTCCGTGTGCATTTTCTTTTACTGCTCAGACTTTGAGAAAAACACTGCAATTTTACTATGATGACCGATCAGGACTGTCTTTATGGACTGTGAGAAAATTTTAGCTTTTGACCAACATTGTATCAATAGGTGTGTGCATTTGATTTCTTTGTTATTGTAATTATGAAAAATTTGTTCAAATCTGTATTGGCCACTGCCAAAAATAATTTGTAAAATTTTTGTGGGGAGCGTGGGGGCTATGTAAGTAGACTGTTTAGGTTTTTATATTGGTAACGCCACGTAGCGCTCTCTATGAAAATCACTGGATGTGCTGTGTGCAGTCAGTGGCTGGTTGGCATTGTTCTAATACTCGCCATTGTAGTGTTTCGGCAGTTGGCTGTGAACAGCGCGTAGCGTTGCGCAGTTGAAGGTGAGCCGCCAGCAGTGGTGGATGTGGGAAGAGAGATGGCGGAGTTTTGAACTTTGTAAGACTGGATGTCATGAACTGCTATATATAATATGACTTTTGAATAATATTAAGGTAAATACATTGTTTGTTCTCTATCAAAATCTTTCATTTGCTAACTATGCCTATCAGAAGTTAGTGCCTTCAGTAGTTTGAATCTTTTATTTAGCTGGCAGTAGTGGCGCTCGCTGTATTGCAGTAGTTCGTGTAACGAAGATTTTTGTGAGGTAAGTGATTCATGAAAGGTATAGGTTAATGTTAGTCAGGGCCATTCTTTTGTAGGGATTTTTGAAAGTCAGATTGCGTTGCGCTAAAAATATTGTGTGTCAGTTTAAGCACAGTCATGTATAATTTTTCTAAGGAGACGTTTCTCAAGGACCGTTTTATAATTACTCGTGGTAGTATGTTTCAGTATCGATAATGTGTTTGACGTCATGTTTTGTGTTACAAATCAAACAGGTAGCTTAATAACTTGCCAATACCTTTATCCCAATTGAAGAGTGTGAGGAGTCGTTTTTGGGTTCCGGTGGTTGAGTTAATAATTTTTTGGATGCCTAAGCTAGGTGAATAACAAGTATTGCTGTTTTGGCAATTCTTATTTTAACTGAAAGAGTTGCGAAGGGTTGCCTTTGCCAGAGGAATGACTGACTGAGTCATTTTTGCCTTTTTGGCACGAACTTCAAAGGTTAATGTGCTGTGACACATCCCAACCACTGTAAGAAAGACGGTTGCGTTTGTTCCAAACTCTTGGTCGTTCATGCGAAATGAGTCGTGACGGCACCGTGCTTGGCGTAGAGATTTTTGAAATTAATAAGTTGTGGAGTGAGAAGCAAGTTTCTTGGCATTCATAGTCCAGCAGCTGTGCTCTTATTCTCCCGGCCGCTAACTGGTACTGATGTGTGTGCACTTAACAGTTGTTTCACAATCTGTGGTAGTCCCATCCGAAACCTGACTAGTTCGTTCCTTGCTTGTGCTGCAAGCAACTTGACTTGCCGTGAAAGATATCCATCGTTCTGGCACATGGAGGTTATTAAATGAAAGGGTCTGTGGAATGGTCCTGTATTTCTATAATATATTATTTGATTACGAATACATAAAAGCAGTTGAGCGTATGAAATTTTACAATCCTCATTGCTATGGTTTCTGTCAATTAAGATCGGGTGAGCCTATTACAAGCAGTAGCTCCTTCGCATATTACTAATTAACTAAGCAACCATCACCCTGAGTTTATTTATCAATATGTAAATCAGAACTTCTTAATGCAAGAAATGACGACATGAGTGATTGAAATAAATGGGGTAGTGTTAATAGCACTCACACAATGCATAGTCATTAATTTAAATTAATCATTACAATTTTTATCATTACCGAACCATCAGACTACACGATCATTGGGTTGGTTTCTAACTGCCAATTGAAATAAAGAGGCGAAGATGATATTGAATTTGACCACTTTTTTTTCTCAAACAGAATTCGAAATTAACATTTAAGATCCCACTAGTGGTTTCCATCAACATTAACTCTCATTCGCGCCGTGCGAGACAATAAATTGAAAAGCCAAGGAATAATTCAAATTCAGAGGATGAGGATGAGGTGGGGATCAATTGGTTCAAATGGCTCTGAGCACTATGGGACTTAACATCTGAGGTCATCAGTCTGCTAGAACGTAGAACTACTTAATGCTAACTAACCTAACGACATCACACTTATCCATGCCCAAGGCAGGATTCGAACCTGCGACCGTAGCGGTCGCGCGGTTCCAGAGTGAAGCGCCTAGAACCGCTCGGCCCTGATTTGGGGATCATTCTACAATCACACTATTATTCATTCGCGAAATCAGTCGATGGAGCTAATGGTTAAAGACTGTTTCTCTCCTTATCAGTTCAAATTACAAAAGACGATGGATTGCGGATGAGCAACAGGGCTGAACAGGAGACTTCATACTAAACTTGATTTCCCGCGGTCGTACACTAGTAAATCTTTTCGCACTAAATATCATCCAAAGCAAGATTCAGATTCAGTTCCACAATAACACGGTGCATCTGGTGAAGGCACACTAGTTATCAACCACATCATTAAAATTATCGCCGCGGATTCCCCGTGCTGGTATCAATGCGGACCTAGTGCCACCCTCACGCGAAATACACAGAAGCGGCAAAGAGACTGGTATAGGCGTGGGTATTCAAATACAGAGAAGTGTAAACAAGCAGAATACGGCGCTGCGGTCGGCAACGCCTACATAAGACAAGTGTCTGGCGCAGTTGTTAGATCGGTCACTGCTGCTACAATGTCAGGTTATCAAGATTAAGTGAGTTCGAACGTGCTGTTATAGTTGGCGCACGAAGGATAGGATACAGCATCTTCGAGGTAGAGATGAAGTGGGGATTTTCCCGTACGACCATTTCACGAGTGTACCGTGAATATCAGGAGTCCGGTAAAACATCTAATCTCCGACATCGTTGCGCCAGGGAACAGATCCTGCAAGAACGGAACCAGCGACGACTGAAGAGAATCGTTCAACGAGACAGAAGTGCAACCCTTCGGCAAATTACTGCAGATTTCAATGCTGGGCCAGCAACAAGTGTACCGTGCGAACCATTCAACGAAACATCATCCTCGTGGTCTTTCGGAACTGAATGCCCACTCGTGTACTCTTGATGACTGCATGACACAAAGTTTTACGCCTCGCCTGGGTCTGTCAACACCGACCTTGGACTGTTGATGACTGGAAACACGTTGCCTGGTCGGGCGAATCTCGTTTCAAAATGTATCGGGCGGACGGACGTGTACGGGTTTGGAGAGGGGACTATTCAAGCTTTTGGAGGCTCTGTAATCGTGTGGGGCGTGTGCAGTTGGAGTGATATGGGACCCCTGATATGTCTGGATACGACTCTGACAGGTAACACGTACGTAAGCATCCTGTCTGATCACCGGCATCCCTTCATGTCCATTGTGTATTCCGACGGACTTGGACAATTCCAGTAGGAGAATGCAACATCCAAAACATCCAGAACTGCTGCAGAGTGGCTCCATTAACACTCTTCTGAATTCAAACACTTCCACTGGCCACCAAACTCCAGACATGAGCATTATTGGGCGTATCCGGGATGCCTTGCAACGTGCTGTTCCAATCCCTCCTACTCTTATGGATTTTAGGACAGCCCTGCAGGAATCATGGTGTCAGTTTCCTCCAGCACTACTTCAGGCGTTAGTCGAGTCCCTGCTGCGTCCTGCTGCGTCGCTTCTAAGTGCTCGCGGGGCCCCTACACGATATTATGCAGGTGCACCAGTTTCTTTGACTCTTCAGTGTATATCGGTTCCCAGTTCCCTTATGATACATAACATTCCTGAAGGGAATACTACAGTCAATTAATTAACGAGAACAGAACAATAGATGTAAACAAACGCAGTACAGAAACGCTGTACTTGCATATCAAATTAGAGTTCACGAAAAAGAACAATAAATGATTTCTTTGCATGTCATTCAAGCACAATTTCCAGAAGGAAATGCGACTGTTAACGTAATTTAGACAAGGAGTAAGTTAACTAACTAATGTGGATCGTACTGGATGGCTTCCCACGTGGGAGTCTATTCCTCTGTGGGCCATCGTGCACAAAATTTTGACAAGAGTACTACCATGTTACCTCAATTTCATTTTCTTAAGGTGGTGCACTAATACTAAACCTAATTGAGCGTGTGGTCAATCAAGAGAACATTTTTCTTTCTATCACACCCCAAGTGGAACATCATACCTTACAAAAGGATCCCAAGCTCAACATAAATTCATTTTTAATTATTCATTACCCTCTTTTTTTATTTAGAAATCAGTTTCGGAACATAGCCAGATACTGAAATAGGAATACAATGTATCTTTTCCGCCATTGGGGAGCTAGTTTTTGCTGGTTCTAATTAGAAAGCATACGATATTATTTCTAAAAATACTATACACAAAATATTTCAATACACGCATTTTGTGTTGCAGCAGGACCTAATAATTTCCCCCTGAAAGAGATCGTACTTCACACGTCTTTTGTGCCCTTTTTTGGCACATGTGATAGCATGGGCTCAGACATAGTATCACACGTATAATCACTCTTAATTATCAATACACACACTTATTTCGCAAAAGGATTTTATGTAGTTTTACTTACCAATCTCCATTTGAAAGACATCGTAATTTATAAACATTTTTTGCCCTCATTCGGCATGAGTGAGGTCGGAGCCTGGTCTCACACAAGACTTGACACGAACATGAACTTAAAACTAGCACACGAAAATATTCCACACATGCAGAATTTTAATCCACTCTATTACCTAACATTCTAAATGTGTCAGTGTGTTGATCACAAAGTTCTGCGTAGTTGTGAATGCATTATGCCGGAGCTAATTGAATTCGAACGTGGTGAAATTGTTGGTTCTCATATGGTGGGTGCTTCCACAGCCAAGTTAGCCGAAGTGTTTAGTGTTTCAAGATGCGTCGTGTCGAAGATTTACACCACATGCTGGGAAAGTGGGAAAAACATCATCCGCTGCGCTACAACACGGACTAAAGTATGTGTATCAATGAGAAGAATGTGATGAAGAAGAAGATAATGACAGGCACTGCAGAACTGAATGTCATATACGCGAACTCTGTCAGCACCAAAACAAGGCGAAGGGAGTATCATAACATAAGACAGGTCTAGACTCACACGTCTTGCAAACAGCTAAGCCTTTCAATTTCGGAAGTGACATGCCATATCAGAATGAACTACGTACAATGGACGCTGAATCATCATCATCACTATCATCATCATCGCCGTCGTCGCCTTCGTCGGAATTATCACCATCAGCAGCCGCAACGACTGAAGCGCTGGATAAAGGTTTCATCTAAATTTTTTAAACTGTAGCGATCTTCAGGTATAAACATCAGCCTTGCACTGGCGTATTTTATGACATCATCTATCCTCCATCCATTCATCTTCTAGTGACTTCTCCTAGTTCATCGAATCCAGCATTTTGTATTTGTCGCAAGTCTTTATTGTCCGTGCATTACACTGCCTTAGCAATACGATCGTAATTGTGTCTTACAGCAGGTTCCCGGATCATTTGTTAGTTTCTCTGTCTCACCTGGTAATTCCTAAGCTACTCCTCTTCAGTATTCACATCAAAAGACCATGTCTCACTGTCATTATGCACACCGTAACTTCCTTATCGAGACACATCAATATCTTCGATTTGAAAACTCAGATTATTTTACCAAAAGTATTCCGGGCCATTTTTACTCCTCGGGTAATTTCCACAGAATTCCATGCTGTCGTTTTCGTCAACTGTACTAAATACAAAAAAATCGTCAACTGTTTCTATGATTTAACTCACAGTTCATGACGTTTGTTTTCGGTGTATTGTTTAGATGTTATTGTAAGCTTATCAAAAGTAATTTCAGAAAAATTAGATACACTGAAAAATGTAAGACAAATGAATGAAGCATTTCTGACCCTAGAGTAAGGATTATTTGAAGTCAAAAATAGATGCAGTGATTACTGTTTGAAATAATAAGCAGCAACAGCGTAGGCCGCTAAAGAAAAAGCTCAGAAGAATACCATCAGGATTGGTGAAGTAAATCAATTCCACAGCGTAACAGGAATGCCGCTGACACCAAAGGTGAAAAATAGTGGCGGGCATTATACGGCAATTACCTAAAATACTGGTGTGCTCTTCAAGTATCTTGGCTTGGAGCCGATGTACACTGAATCAACTATGCACGTGACAAAAAATAAGTGCACTGTAGTACGGTGACCACATACTCGGACACCTCGGACGCCAACTTAAATATTTATTTGCACATATTTCATTAATTTATAATACATAAATTAACACCTGAATTTGTCCCTGAAATGAGAGTCGCTGTGATTTTATTCTTTAGTTATTAAAGTACGGAGAAACAAGGAATCATGCAGAAATGTATTCTGCTCGTCAAACTATCTCGTGTGATAATGCTATGTGAATTTTGGTGTTGTCTTCATCTGATCAAAACGTGGCACAAAGCTGGAAACACTTCGGAAGAAAATTTCGAAAGGAAGGTGTAATACATAATAAGAAATAGTGCTTTATCTTCCATCTATCGGCCGGTGGAGACAATTAAACTAGTGGTACTAAAGGAATAATAGAGGCAGCAAGTAACGTTGCTACCTAGAAACATTAAATGTGATATAGACACACATTAAAGAGACTGAGTGTGTACTGGCGATATCATAGCAATATATAACACAAATGTAATTCCCAGAGTCCTCAAGTGTTGTGACACGCATAAAGGGGCCCACGCAAAGCTTCTGGCAAAGTGGGAAGAAATTGATGACTAATACTCCGCCTTTATAGTTACTGATTAAAGACCTTTTTACAGTGACCAACCCAAGGGTGACACGTATTTTCGAGCTCTGAATTTCAATTTGGGCTTCCTGAAACTTAAATTTCGGGTGTAATCCGCAAAAAAAAAGTTCAAGAAGAAGAAGACCAGGATAAACAGATTCCTGAGGCATGCAGGAACTGAAATCCGAAATCGGCTTCTTTTTCGTCTCATTGGAGCTGAGTGTTGGTGAGTGATGCTGAGGCAGAAAATGAATTCTGTCTGTAAAAGACGTTTCAGTTCCTTTTGCCACAACAGGTAGTCTTTGGCCTCTGCTCCTCCATACGATTGGCAATAATTTTACTTTTTAACGTCGGGGGCTCAGTGAAATACTGCGTCTCCGAGGCCATAAAACTCCTCCATCGCACTCATTCTCTGATTAGTTGGTCTGCATCCACATCGTCCCTTGCGAGACACTGCCGACGAGAATGCGCTTTGCTCGAGGCATTTTCAGCCCTGCAGCTGGTCAAAGTTTACCTGCTCACTACTTTGAGCAGAACGTTAAGTCACTCGCTCACAGACGTCACCGCGCCTACGTCATGCCCTGGCCGACCACCAACAGCGACAGCCATATGGTAAGAAATTACCGCCACCATCCCCTTTGTCTTCTTGTTGATGTTCCCGTGTCTCAGTACCCTCTCTCTATAACATAACACAGACTATTTATGTGCTTTCTCCCAGTCCCAGAACTAGTGTAGGTTTGGTTTAGTTATCTCTGATTCAGCTTTTTGTTATACCTCTTCTTACATAGTATTTGTTTGCTGTCAGTGAGGACTGCTCTCGGCTCCTGTCTTCTACTCTATTCTTAGAATATATACTTAATTACTTTCCTTAACCCGGCCAGGCTCAAAGGACCGCTCACACTAAAAGGCTCGTTTTCCTCTGCATTCTGTTCCTTGCATTTTACCGCCAGTCACCCTTCGGACCGAACTGCAGCATGTTCTCATGAATTTCACATCTTTACCTTTTCTTTGATCTACTTAGTGGCCTCCTTCCACAGGCAGTAAGAATCCGTCGGTTTCAGATACTACAGATATTTATCCATCCGAGCGACATGACCTGCCCCAAGAACCTGTTTTTTTTCCACATCCGGCGTACAATAATAGTGTTTTGTAGAACTCATATAGAGCACAATTACGCCAAATCCTTTATTTCCCAGTGATCTCATCTTGCATCGGACCATAGATTTTCCTTAATACTTTCTGCTTTTCCAACCACTCCAAATTTCGCCACTATATAGATGTTCGGACTGGTACGGTGTGTTTTCTGAAGGAGTTTGAAATTACTGGAGAAACTGCAGGATTTAAAAATCTTAAGGAGACTTGGGGCTTGAATCCTCGCTTTGATTTTTGCTTTAGACGATGCGTCCTTTGGAAAGATCACACCCATGTATTTAGATTATGAACCCTTTTGTAGGGTCGAGACCCGGCTACCAGTGGCTGGAGTAGTTCACTTGAGTATGCATGACTCCTGCTCATCACGAGATACTCTGTCTTCGTTTTCTTCACAAGACGATCAATTTTGTTAGCTGCTGCCTCCACGCTGACGCTCATCGCAATTCTTCCTTCTGAATAACACAGCCGTGTGGTCAGCCCTCCGAAATTCTTGTGGAAAGCTTTCTCATTATCTTTTCAAGCGCAAAGTTGAATAATATTGTTGACACACCACCTCCTTGTGTCACCCCTATGATTATGTTAAAGTTGTCAGCGACTTCGCTCCTGACCTCCACTTTGCCTTTTGAATCTGTAAGACGAACTCGAACTGCCCCGCCGAGCGTTTTGGTATTCTGAACTCGTTTAGGCAATCAATAAAGCTTTTCCTGTGATTCCTGCCGTATGCCTTCTTAAAATCTATAAACAACATATGAAGGTTACGCCAAATACTCGTATATTTTCGGTGATCTGTTGCAGTACATAGATGATGTCCGCAACAGAATGGTGCTTTCTGAAACTACTGTGATGTTTACCAATAATTTCTTCTGCTAACGGCAGGATTCTCTCCAGTATACAACTGGAAAACACCTTAGAGCAGACACACAGGACAGCGATTCCTCTGCGGCTGGTGCAGCCCATTTCGTCACCTTTCTTGTGTATGAGGCAGATGATTGCTGTCTTCCAAACTTCTGGCGTCGCCTCGATTATCTATGGTCTCTCGATTAGTTTGTGCACTTAATTTTATCCATATTTTGGAGCTTGAAACGTGACAGTATGCAGTCCACTGGAGGTGTGTGTTAAAAAAAGGCTTCAGTCACAACTTTTCCTATTTTATTAAGTATACGATGCATTTTGGACCCTGTCGGATCTTCATCAGGTGTAATTTGTCTTAATACATGCGTTATTTCTTCTCTTGAATGAGATGAAACGTATACTCCTGTCACGAAAAGGTTTGATGTTACGTTAGGAATTTCGTAAGTCAAACGCGGAAAATATGTGTGGGATAGTGGAAAAGACGAACAGTGTGAACTTACCACATAACAACTATCACACGATCTGCTTAACAGTTCATGAATTCTAGTTGCTGACAACTGTAATATACAGAGGAATGGAAAAGAATGTTAAGGATGTGTGAGATGACGATGAATTTGGCTTTAAGAATTTGCCACCAGAGAGGCAAATCTGATATTGCGCTTGGTAACGTAAATCTGACTGAAGGAAAATCAAGACACGCTCATAGGAGTTCCTGACCTAGAAAAAAGGTTCTGACATCGTAATAGGTGCAAGATGAAGTAATTTCTGAGAAAAATGGTAATACGCTACAGAGAAAGGCGATTATATGCTGTATGAACAAAAACCAAGAGCGAACAATAAGACTAGAAGTCCAAGAACGTAGTGCTCGAATGAAAAATGGTGTAAGACAGGGGTTCAGTCTCTAGCCCCTGCTGTTCCATTTAAACATCAAAGAAGTAATGACGGAAATAAAGGAAAGGTTGAGGAGTCGGATGAAAATTCAAGGTGATACGATAACAATGATAACATTCGCTGACGACATTGCAATGCTCAGTGAAAGCGAAAAATTACAGGATGATTTGAATGGAATGAACAGTATAATTAGTACAGATTATGGACTGAGAATAAACAGGAAAACAGTAAAAGTATTGAGAAGTAGTATGGATAAGAAAAGCAAGAAATTTAACATTATGCAGCTTATACATGATATGTCGCGGGAGCGATCTGTCGATTCAGTGAAAGAAAATTCTTCTGAAGCCAATATCGCTAAATATTGTTTATTTCGACTACCGATTTCGACCGAGTCCTGCTGCAATCATCTGATATTCGACAAACTAAAGTGATTACATATCAGTCACACTGGAGGAACACATTCCACGCTTAATACACCGTAATCACATTGGTTTGACAAGAATGAGAAGATGAAAATATAAAATAACATAGCGCTAGATGTGTTGGCTGAAGAAATATGGCATAGGTGAAAAATGAAACGTAAACTGATAACTTCGGAATCAGCTTGAAAAAAACAATATTTAGCGATCCTGTCTTCAGAGGAAATGACTTCCCATTTAATCTTTACACCAAAATTGGTGATCACGTAGTAGATGAGAAACAAGGAGGTCTGATGCCTTGGAAGCCAAATAATCCATGCCAGACAAAGCAAGGACATAAAAAGCAAGCTATCAAAGGCAAAGAGAGCATTGCTGGCCTAGAGAAGTTTATTGATACCAATCACAGACCTTAATTCTAGAAATAAATTTCTGATAATGTACATTTGGAACACAGCACTGTATGGTAGCGAATCATGGACAGTGGGGGAAGTGGAACAGAAGATAATTCAACCATTTGAGATATGATGCTGCAGAATAAAGTTGGAAATAAAGTGGGCTCATAAAATAAGGAGTGAAGAAGTTATCTGTGAAAACATGGTTTTCGCTTGCTGTGTTACGAGATAAGTAATTTAGCTAGTAATTTAATTGTTTTTGCTGTATATTCTATAGTCGGAATAGGAAAAGCGAAGTTTCTCTTTAAGACAGTATCGCGTGTACGCAAACGTTTCTTTACATTCTTAACTGACGTTAGTACGCGTGTTTCTCAATTAAGTCAGTCTACAACACTCAGTATTTACGTTTATTAATCTAATTTAGACCAGATACATTGAAGGCAGTAGTTTTTGTACGTTTTATTAGGTCATTTTTCGCGTGTACGTAAACGTTTGTTTACATTTTAAATACGAGGGTTAATCGGTTTAAGTTAGTGTACAATACTCAATACTAGTGTCATTTAGACTCGAAACAATGAAGGTAGCAGTTTTTAAAGTTTCATTAGGTCATTCTCGCATGTGCGTAAAAGTTTGTTTACGTTGTAAATACGAGGGATAATCAGTGGTGTAGCTTACCTTAGGTTACTGTTTAGTTCTTTAATAATATTCACCAGATAGCCCCTAGCAGTTTACTGTAGGTCGCTGCTTAGTTTTCCTTAGTATTCACTAGATAGCCTCTAGCAGGAGAAAAAGCACAAGATCTAGCTTCTACCATACGTTTTTATTGTTCATTGTTATGTGTCCTTTCTGCCAACTAGAGTGCAGCTGTTAACCTCGTGGGGCAGTTGGTTTCCTTAAGTTTCTTATAGTAAATCACATATTAGCCAGATGGATAGGGACTGTGTCTGTTGTGTGAGGATGCAGGAGGAGTTGACTACAGTTCAGACACAGCTGGAAACTTTGTTGGCCACAGTCAACAGGCTCCAGAACGCCACCTTGATGTGCGGTGCGGATGGGGTGCCTGCGGCAGCCTCTACTGTACTAGATATGCAGGGGAGGATGTCACTGAGCCAAAGTCTGGTGCGACTGAGCCTTGCAGACCCACTCTCACCTCACTGTGAGTGGCGGACTGTGTGGGGGTCTCAAGGCGTAGCTGCATGGAGGACGCAGGCTCCTGCCAAATCCCATGCACTTTCCTAATACATTCAGTGTGCTATCTGATTCTGGGGGGGGGGGGGAGGGTGATCAGCTGGATCAGAATGCACCTTCTACCAGGATAGTGGCCGCTCCTTCAACAAGATACAGTCAGGCACGTGGGAATAGGGGTTTGTTAGTTATTGGGAGCTCCAATGTTAGGGAGGTCATGGAGCCGCTCAGGAACATAGTGGCTAGGGTTGGGAAGAAGTCCAGTGTTCACTCGGTGCGCTTGCCGGGGGGCCTTTTCCGGGATGTGGAAGAGGCTCTTCCGGCGGCTATCAAGCGTGTGGGGTGCAGCCATCTGCAGATTGTTGTACATGCCGGCACCAACGATACCAGTCGTCGGGGTTCCGAAGAAATCCTTGGGTCCTTTCGACAGCTGGCTAAATTGGCGAAGGCGGCCTCCATCTCTCGAGGGGACGATCTGCAGCATCGTACCAGGGTGTACCGGGGTCCTCTGGTTTGGAGTCGAGTGGAGAACCTAAACCAGAGGCTACATCGACTCTGTGACGAAAATGGTTGTAGATTCCTCGACATACGCTGTGGGATGGAAGGTTGTAGGACGCCCCTTTTTAGACCAGGGGTGCACTACGCACAGGAAGCAGCTACATGCGTAGCACAGTACTGTCGTGCACATGTTTTTTAGATTAGGTACCTCCCCATGGGAATCAAACCGTAGGCCGAAAAAATTATCAGCTCATGACACTGATGTGGGTGTGCCAACTGTAAAAATTGTTAGTTCGCCTAAACAGGTCATTCCGGAGGATTTAAATATGCTAAACCTGATGTTAGTAAATTGTGGAAGTGTCTGAAGCAAGATCCCCGAGTTACTCTCCAAAATAAACAGTAGTAATGCCAATATTGTATTTGATACCGAAAGCTGGTTGAAAACCGACATAAATAGCAGTAAAATTTTGAACTAGGATTGGACAGTGTTTAGGAAGGATAGGACTGATGCTGTGTGAGGTGGTGTGTTCATTGCAGTTAAAAGCTGGTAAAACGCAGTTGAGATCGATACTGGGTCGGACTGTGAAGAAGTCTGGATGAAGCTGTTAATCAGACAAGGAGTGACCATTGTATTACGATGTTTTAATAGACCACCAGCATCCGCAATAAACGTCGCAAACGTTTCAGGGAAAGTCTTGAATACACAGGAAATAAATATCAAAATTATCCATTAGTTATGGATGGAGGCTTTAATCTAGCGTCCTTTGAATGTGAAAATTACACGTTTATCACAGGGAGTAGAAGCAAAGACCCGTGTTAAGTTATTCTTGGAACGCTCTCAACATACAACCTTCAGAAATTGGTTAGAAAGCCAACTAGAGATAGGAACATATTAGATATCTTGGTGACAAACAGACCTGATCTTTTGGAGGAAGTTAATCTAGAAGAAGGTATTAGGGACCATAATGTCGTTGCGGCTTCTATGTCAGTCGAAGTTGTAAAAAAACCAAAGAAACAGTTTAGGGTTTTTCTTATCTGGAAAACAAATAAAAGTGTCATTAATAAATATCTTCTATCAGCTCCAAGCATTCACCACGGGACACAAAGTTATTGAGCATCTTTGGTCGGAATTTAAAGATATTGTCCACCACTTGGTATAGAAATGTGCCGAGCAAAAGTATAGGGGAGGGAAAGAATCCACCTTGGTACAACAAACATATTAGGAAGTTGCTGAGAAAGCAGAGAATTTTGCGCAGCCGTTTTAAACGTAGTCACTGCCCCGCTGACAAACAGAAATTATGCGAAATTAAAGCAGCTGTCGAAAGGTCAGTGAGAGATTATTTTAACTAATTTGAAAGCAATATTTTATTTGCATATTCTAAAAATAACCCAAAAATTTTTTTGTTGTACATAAAATCTATGAACTCTACAAATAATTCAATACCGTCTCTTGCTGACAGTACGGGTAATGTAACGGATGATGGTAAACAGATGTCCGAAATTTTAAACCTAGCTTTCAAAAACTCGTGTACAGTAGAGGACTGCAGCACCATTCCCCCTTATCGAACAAACGCTAGGATGGCTGACATAGTGTTTAGTGTATTTGGGATTGTGAAACAGTTAAAATCCTTAGATTGCCAGCAAGGCATCTGGCCCAGATGGTATCCCTGTAAGATTTTATGTTGACTATGCTACAAATATAGCACCATTCTTATCCATCGCCGCACGGGATTAGTCGAGCGGTCTAGGGCGCTGCAGTCATGGATTGTGCGGCTGATCCCGGCAGAGGTTCGAGTCCTCCCTCGGGCATGGGTGTGTGTGTTTGTCCTTAGGATAGTTTAGGTTAAGTAGTGTGTAAGCTTAGGGACTGATGACCTTAGCAGTTAAATCCCATAAGATTTCACACATTTCCTATCCATCATCTATCAGAGATAATCGGAGCAGTCAAAAGTTTCACGAGACTGGAAGAAGCCCCAGGTCATAGCAATCTATAAAAAGGGTAGAAAATCGGATGCCATAACTTCCGGCCAATTTCACTGACGACGATTTGTTACAGAATCGTGGGACGTATTTTGTGTTCAGGCATAATAACCTTTCTAGACTCTGAGAAGCTCATCTGCAGAAACAAGCACGGTTTTAGGAAGTAGCGGTCGTGCGAGGCGCAGCTGGCCCTCTTTGTGCATGATATACAACAGGCACTAGATGCCGGCTCCCAGGTTGTTGCCATATTCCTCGACTTTCTAAAGGCGTTCGACTCAGTTCCACACTGCCGCTTGCTCCAAAAAGTGCGCGTTTACGGTCTATCCCATGACGTACACAGTTGGATAGAAAGATTTATAACAGGCAGAGAGCAGTATGTCGTCCTGAATGGGGAGACTTCAACAGAAACAAGCGTAACATCATTTGTGCCCCAGGCAGCGTATAGGTCCACTGCCTTTTACGATATACACAAACGATCTGGTTGATGGTATTGACAGCGGCATTAGACAGTTTGTCTATGATGCTGTAGTCAACAGGAAAGTAATATCACACGAAAGTTGTGAACAAATCAATGAGGATTTGCAGGAAATAAATGCGCGGAGTAATGAGTGGCGGTTATCTCTCAGTATTAGCAAGTGTAACCTACTGCGTATACCAAGACAAAAATCCCCATTAATGTACGAGTACAAAATAGATGCCCAATCTTTGGAAGTGGTAACATCCGTCAAGTATCTAGGTGTGACTATTCGAAATGATCTCAAATGGAACGATCAGATTACACAAGCAACGGGTAAGGCGAACTCTAGATTGCGGTTCATTAGTAGAATCCTGAATCGATGCAGTCGTACAACAAAGGAAAATGCTTACAATAGTTCGTCTAGTCCAAGAGTCTGTATGGGACCCTTACCAGTTCGGTCTATTCAAGAGAAGAGAAGGTTCAAGGAAGAGCGGCAAGATTCGTGACTGGTACATTTAGCCATCGCGAGAGCGTTATAAATCTCATAGAAAGTTTGAAGTGGGACACACTTGCAAATAGACGACGCGCTAAACGGAAGGGGCTGAACACTAAATTCCAAAATCCGATCTTTGCCGAGGATGTGGATCACATATTAGTACCACCAACTTTCATATCGCGCAATGATCACCATTTGAGCTCCTACTGAGGCGCTAAGACAGTCGTTTCTCCGTCGCGAGATCCGCGAGTGGAACACAGGGGGAGCGGGGGGGGGGGGATAAGCGAATAGTGCTCTCCGCCACATACCGCTTGGTGGCTAGCAGAGTAGATATGTAGATGTAGATATAACAGATATGTAGATGTAGATGGTACTAGGTGGAAACTGTACGGGAAGAGAGAGATTTGTATACATTCAGCAAAAAATTGATGTCGAAGAGTGCAAGGTGCAAGTACGCTTATGAGATTAAATTTTTCGCAGGAATGAAAGTCGTGGTGGGTCGTATTAACCAGTCAGAAGACTGATGATTCAAGGAAAAGTTTTAAATAAGTAAACAAAATTAAAAAAAAAAAACTAAACTCTGATCAACCTCTGCTGAGAACTATTTAACATTGTTTCACATAATTTTTAAGAAGTGTTTCCACTTCTCAGGCTAATTTGGTAATCTAAAATCGACAAATATGGTCTCACATTCCTCGTGTTTCAGCCATGAATTGCTCTGGACACGCTTCAGTTAGTGAAAGCCATCATACAAACCAGCATAAGCAATGTGATACCCGTTTATAAGATGTCATAGTCAGCAATTGATATTGGTAGCGGTTTGACATTATTGTAATGCATTGAGCAACAAAAACATGCAGATGTATCTTGAGTATGTGGTAGACTTTCTAACTATTCGAAATTCACAGTTGGTCCGTAAAAACGATTGGTAGTTGATTGTGCGCTGGAATAGCGGAGTACCTTCAGATCTGAATGCGAAGAAATCATGACAGGAAAGTGATGTACGGTATCGATGGAGCCTCCCTGATATTTCCGCTGCGCGCAGAGCGGATCTGGCGCGCGAGGCGGTTAGCTCGTAGACGGGTCCCGCGTGGTGCTACGCGGCGCAGTCGTCTTGCAGGCGCGCCCCGGCCGCGGCAAGTGGCAAGCGGCTCGTTAGGCGCCGCATTAGCGCATTAACGGCTGCGGGAGGCGTCGCTTTGTGGCGGCCGACGCCTCGCGTCGTGCCCCGCATAACAAGCGCGCCGCCGACGCCGCCTCCCAAAGCCCCGGCCGCCTCCGCCGCCTCCACCGCCACGGGTGCGGTCGCACGCACGGGGCTCATCCAGCCCTCCAGGTACTGAGCCCTTAAACGGAATCACCAATGGTCTCCGGTCAGCCATGGCCCACTACCACCCTCTTACTGTTGCAGCAGAACACAGTCCATTGGCATTCAGTCATAGGAAACAGTGTATCTAGAGAAATTGCGAAGGAATATTACGAACACCTATTTTTTTCCACGAGATCGACCGACTTCTCTTTTCTGAGAAACGTATCAATCTCTTTTACCTGTACAGGAAGCCGGCCTGAAGCAGAACCCCCAACCTGGAAGACCAGGGGACTTTTTCTTCGGTCATTCCCTCATCCTAGAGGGATTGCCTTCAGTGCGGCTGTGAGATGCCTCCTCCCATCGCTTCTCCAGTACCCTTAAAAGGAAGATTGCTTCATCCGCCAGCTCCGCTGTTACTATTTCAAAGATATTCATCTCCGCCTTCAGTGCTGTTGAATTATTTGCTGTACCGGGGCAAGGGGCCGTCACAGGGTACTGTCATCCAGCCCAGGTGAGAAAGGCTTTTGTATTCTATTTTACTGTTGTTACTTCTCCCACTCCTCCTCCCTCAAAAGGGCTTGGGATCGGCTATGGTAGAGTATGATGCCATGGAGTATGCTACCTTGTATCAGATAAGAAAGTTAATGATTACTTATAAACAATGAGGGCAAACAGTCAGCACAGATAAAGCACAAAATCGTGGCACTGGAAGTGGGCAAGGTTGTTGTTGTTGCGGTCTTCAGTCCTGAGACTGGTTTGATGCAGCTCTCCATGCTACTCTATCTTGTGCAAGTTGCTTCATCTCCCAGTACACACTGCAGCCTACATCCTTCTCAATTTGCTTAGTGTGACGCCGCCTCCCAAAGCCCCAGCCGCCTCCGCCGCCTCCACCGCCACGGGTGCGGTCGCACGCACGGGGCTCATCCAGCCCTCCAGGTACTGAGCCCTTAAACGGAATCACCAATGGTCTCCGGTCAGCCATGGCCCACTACCACCCTCTTACTGTTGCAGCAGAACACAGTCCATTGGCATTCAGTCATAGGAAACAGTGTATCTAGAGAAATTGCGAAGGAATATTACGAACACCTATTTTTTTCCACGAGATCGACCGACTTCTCTTTTCTGAGAAACGTAGCAATCTCTTTTACCTGTACAGGAAGCCGGCCTGAAGCAGAACCCCCAACCTGGAAGACCAGGGGACTTTTTCTTCGGTCATTCCCTCATCCTAGAGGGATTGCCTTCAGTGCGGCTGTGAGATGCCTCCTCCCATCGCTTCTCCAGTACCCTTAAAAGGAAGATTGCTTCATCCGCCAGCTCCGCTGTTACTATTTCAAAGATATTCATCTCCGCCTTCAGTGCTGTTGAATTATTTGCTGTACCGGGGCAAGGGGCCGTCACAGGGTACTGTCATCCAGCCCAGGTGAGAAAGGCTTTTGTATTCTATTTTACTGTTGTTACTTCTCCCACTCCTCCTCCCTCAAAAGGGCTTGGGATCGGCTATGGTAGAGTATGATGCCATGGAGTATGCTACCTTGTATCAGATAAGAAAGTTAATGATTACTTATAAACAATGAGGGCAAACAGTCAGCACAGATAAAGCACAAAATCGTGGCACTGGAAGTGGGCAAGGTTGTTGTTGTTGCGGTCTTCAGTCCTGAGACTGGTTTGATGCAGCTCTCCATGCTACTCTATCTTGTGCAAGTTGCTTCATCTCCCAGTACACACTGCAGCCTACATCCTTCTCAATTTGCTTAGTGTGACGCCGCCTCCCAAAGCCCCAGCCGCCTCCGCCGCCTCCACCGCCACGGGTGCGGTCGCACGCACGGGGCTCATCCAGCCCTCCAGGTACTGAGCCCTTAAACGGAATCACCAATGGTCTCCGGTCAGCCATGGCCCACTACCACCCTCTTACTGTTGCAGCAGAACACAGTCCATTGGCATTCAGTCATAGGAAACAGTGTATCTAGAGAAATTGCGAAGGAATATTACGAACACCTATTTTTTTCCACGAGATCGACCGACTTCTCTTTTCTGAGAAACGTAGCAATCTCTTTTACCTGTACAGGAAGCCGGCCTGAAGCAGAACCCCCAACCTGGAAGACCAGGGGACTTTTTCTTCGGTCATTCCCTCATCCTAGAGGGATTGCCTACAGTGCGGCTGTGAGATGCCTCCTCCCATCGCTTCTCCAGTACCCTTAAAAGGAAGATTGCTTCATCCGCCAGCTCCGCTGTTACTATTTCAAAGATATTCATCTCCGCCTTCAGTGCTGTTGAATTATTTGCTGTACCGGGGCAAGGGGCCGTCACAGGGTACTGTCATCCAGCCCAGGTGAGAAAGGCTTTTGTATTCTATTTTACTGTTGTTACTTCTCCCCCTCCTCCTCCCTCAAAAGGGCTTGGGATCGGCTATGGTAGAGTATGATGCCATGGAGTATGCTACCTTGTATCAGATAAGAAAGTTAATGATTACTTATAAACAATGAGGGCAAACAGTCAGCACAGATAAAGCACAAAATCGTGGCACTGGAAGTGGGCAAGGTTGTTGTTGTTGCGGTCTTCAGTCCTGAGACTGGTTTGATGCAGCTCTCCATGCTACTCTATCTTGTGCAAGTTGCTTCATCTCCCAGTACACACTGCAGCCTACATCCTTCTCAATTTGCTTAGTGTATTCATCTCTTGGTCTCCCTCTAAGATTTTTACCCTCCACGCTGACCTCTAATACTAAATTGGTGATTCCTTGATGCCTCACAACATGTCCTACCAACCGATCCCTTCTTCTAGTCAAGTTATGCCACAAACTCCTCTTCTCCCTAATTCTATTCAGCATCTCCTCATTAATTATGTGAGCTACCCATCTAATCTTCAGCATTCTTCTGTAGCACCATATTTCGAAACCTTCTATTCTCTTCTTGTCCGAACAATATATATCGTCCATGTTTCACTTCCATACATGGCTACAATCCATACAAATACTTTCAGAAACGACTTCCTGACACTTAAATCTATACTCGATGTTAACAAATTTCTCTTCCTCAGAAACGCTTTCATTGCCATTGCCAGTCTACATATTATATCCTCTCTACTTCTACCATCATCAGTTATTTTGCTTCACTAATCGATAGCCGGCCGCTGGTGGCCGAGCGGTTCTGGCGCTACAGTCTGGAACCGCGCGACCGCTACGGTCGCAGGTTCGAATCCTGCCTCGGGCATGGGTATGTGTGTTGTCCTTAGGTTAGTTAGGTTTAAGTAGTTCTAAGTTCTAGGGGACTTATGACCTCAGCAGTTGAGTTCCATAGTGCTCAGAGCCATTTGAACCATTTGAACCACTAATCGATAACACTGGACAGCGTGGCGTAGACTCATCCTACAGGATAAATCTAGCAGCTGTGGCTATTAGATCATCAAATGGTATACTTTGGTGTCAGTACATATCCTGTCGAACTAAGTACTGTAGTTGAAAGTGTTACGATTTAGGGTTGAGTGTTGAACACTGAACGAGAGACAGAGAGGAAAATTGAATTTTCCGAAATGGAAGGGTTGTGGCAGAGCATGAGTATGAATCGCTTGGTTCGAATTAGGAATAAATACATGAGAATGAAGATGGATGCTGTGGTACCAATAACAGACAGAAAAGAAGATAGACCACTAAGATGATGGACGCATCAGACGGATGGAAGAAAAATACTGGCCTCACTGTTTGCTCAACTGGTCTCTGCCAGGGATAAGAAGCCAAGCTAGGCCACGGGGAATGGGTAAGTGAATTACAACCAAAGAATTCTGGGAGGCTGGAAATTTGGGGAGGTGCTGTTAAATGAAAAAACCTGTTTAAGTAAGTATCACGAAGACATAGCTAATACTGGGTGTCTATTTTGTGTTGCGACGTTTCACAGATCGGCCCGATGTGGACAGGGGTGGTAGGGAGTCCCGTTGCTCAGGCAACAATAACAACTGGTCACATACCAGCAGATTTTTGTGACAGGCGGCAACTGCAGACCAGAACCACAGATATTTATGACGGATGTAGCTTGCCGATCTCAGGTCCGTCGCTTCCCAGTGACATGCAAGCAATGACTGTCGGATATACTCTCTCATATCTGCCCGGGGTCTGGGTAGCTTTATATCGGTGGTAAACCTGTTGATTGTCGTGATTTGTCCGCGAATTCAAGACTGCAGAATATGTTCGATAGGCCAGACGCCTGAGGCGACGGATTTCAGTAGTCGGGACAGTGTCTCTAGCGAAGTACGTGGCACAATGCGGCTGTCTATGGAACTGTGATGCTACCAAGTTGTGCACCCCTTGGTCCGAAGGAAATCGACGGTCACAAATGTCCTTATCCAGACATAAAAAATATGGAAATCATAACGTGATAGATCGGGCTGTATGGAGGACTGAATGGAGCGAAACTTCTGTAGCGTAGTCGACACTGTCTTGGAAACATATAGTCTCGCCCCGCCACCGATTTCATTCGGACGAAGAGGTGCAAGGCTCCGCAAACAACGACCAACATGTGTCCACGAAGGCAATGACCATCTAGTCTAACATTGGGATAAATGTATTAACAGTTATGGCGAATACTTTTGAATTAATTTATAGCAAACCTCCTTTACTCACTTCTCCCCTATTTTTTTTTTTTTACTGCCTCTTATACCCTTTGTATTGATACGTTTCAAGGCAATTTTAGTGATGGATGGTGGCCGAATGCCCTTCGGGGCATCACTATTCCCACTGGGGCGGAGTATGTATTATCCATCTGTCTGCATCTAGAGCAAAAGAACGAGAGGGCATTTCCAAATGTTTGCGTATCTGAGGTGAGTCATGGGGACTACCCCGGTATTCACTTAGATATTGGAAACGGCTTTAAAACCTCACCGCTTTGGTTGGATAACCAATCCTCGCCGTTAATCCTCAAGCCGGATTAGATTCTGAACAGGTTTTCCTCTCTAAATCCCGGAGGGTCAGTCTTGGCGTGCCTATAAAAATTGCTTAGGAAAGAGCAAAGTTTTGACGCATTTTTTTGTTTGTATATTTTATTTTTGTTGGCAGTGTATTGTTGATGTCGACAATCTGGAAAAGGAATTTTTACTTTAATGTTACTTTTAGAAATAGTGAGCACCATGTTAGAGAAAAAAGACACAGCAATGCCTGGAAGCACTTCAGCAGAAAGAAGAGACTGTCCGTCCCACTTAATGTTGAACTGCTGGGCGAGTTACGAAAATTTAAAATCCCAATATTAATTGCAGTAGAAACATACGGGTACGTGAATGTTTCATGGTACATTTTATACGTTTTTCGATACTGTCAAGTGAAGATCACAGGAAAATTCAAGGTATTCGTGTCCCATTACAGAAATAGGTCGTGTCTGTACTATTGCACAGTCGGAACATACGGGTTTTCCAAACGGCATAGGAAATGATCGCGCCCTGACACTAAAATTCCCTTATATGCGGCCATCTAATAATGAGCTCCTTTCCCCCACCGATCCACGGACACCATGGTAGGTATATTTCATATCTTGGCTCCCGCACAGTAGCACATTTTGGGCAGCGTCAATTGGTTACTTGTTCCTGATCTCTCTTTGTGTATGGTTTCCGAACGTTGGTGCGTCCTATGTTCTTCAGCTGCTGGTATGTAACAGCGTCTTCCGATAGTTCCAGTTGCAGTGATATATCCCAACACGCTGGGCTCAGCTCAGCGATTCAAATCTGTGTGTCTACTGTGTTTCTTTTCATAACGCAAGGTTAGTATCGCAATAAATCGCATAGTTTTAATTGAATAGTTTCCTACATTCATGCTTCAAAATATTTCTTCAAATCCATTGGTAGTAATGACAGACCTTCAACAATGCAGTGGAAGAAAGTATACTTTGCACTGTTGCATATAAATATTTTATCGGAGATTTCACCTGGGCATATACAACGTCAAGTTAATGGAACTCGTAAAGTGAGACAACTCAACAATAACTCGCTAACAGATCGAGGAACTTGCTGCGGTGATGGAGCATAGTGTAATCAGGCTTTCTGTGCATCACATTCAATGCAGTTCTATCTCAGGCGATAAATTAAATGGCAATCAATAGTAAAAAATTTTATTCCCTGCGAGGTAGTAAAGCTGACGAAGGTAGCTATTGAAAACATTGTGCTACAGAACTAGTGTCGAGTTATGAGTCATATCAGCAGCGTTGTTCAGGCTTCAGGGTCCCGTGAAAGACTGCAGAGGAAACATATCGGAGAGCAGATCACTTACTCAACTGCAGCACCAGTTCCAGATGCGAGGTGCAGAACACAGGCGATTCTTCCGTTGGAGTAATACCTCTTCGGCCGTAATCGTATTTATTAATTCACGTATATCCACTTTCCAGTGTTGTTTGCTTATCACTTCGCTATGTTTCAGTGGCCGCCGCCTAACGCCTACTACACCCTACGAAAGTAGCCGTGGCTCGGTCGGCTCGCTCTGCCTGCAACGCTGCCCTCCATTCGCTCTATGCGAAACAGTCAAAATTCGCAAGCTATTTTCGTCACACAGTAGTATCTTTTCATCACACCACGTGCTTCACACGCTTGGTAGTACTTTTTCATTAACGGGCACGAAATTGAGCGAAATCCATTCAATCACGCTTCCTGTTAAAATCACGGTTACCCTCAGTTCGGCGTCTAGTTTCTCCAATTACATAGTTAACCGCTGATAGGAAGGAGAGTGATATATCAAATTTCACCGCAATTTCACCGTCCGACAAATTGCAGTATATGACCTTAATGTACAGGAGTGGTTAACATTCAGGGATATAACAGGAACGATTATTTGAAGCAAACATGGGCTCTAAAATGAATACGTTAAGAGCTACGAGCACACCTTCACCTTAGATACTCTGAAAAAAATCTCTTCTACTGCCAGATGTATGCTTTCCAAATTTTGGACGAGACATTCGCTCTAAAAGTGCGTACCTTAAGAACTATTAGCACTTCTTGGATAGAAGAGAGAGATTTCACAGTGTGCTCTTAAGGTGTGCACTTTGGAGTCCATGTTTTCGGGGTATTTTTTCTTGTTTTGATCCATAATATCACCTCCCAAAGTATGGCAAGCCAAAAGCCTGCAGTGGAAGAGATTTGTTTCACAGTATCTAAGATGAAGAAGTACTCACAGCTCTTAAAGAAAGAATTATAGAGTCCATGTTTATTAGACATTGTTGTTTCGAATGATCGTTCGTCTTATATTCCTGAGTATTGTTCATTCCACCTGCGGCACCCTGCAGACCTCCATTTGGAAATTTCACATGGAGGTCCTTAGGCCTGTGAAAAATAAATCTTAAATGGAGGTCTTGGCGACACTGCAGCGAAACCCCTAGTTTTTCATCATATCAGTGCAGATACTAGTGTCACAGTAGTAACTGCTGGTAGGGTGTTACGGAATCCTATAAAATATTGCCGCTTTTAGTACTTCGTCAAATTGAGTTATAATAGATACTTGCAACCCATCTGTTTGTCTGTAAGATGAAGAAAATAGACACTACATGTTTTAAAAAGAAAGAGATGATAGGGTATTGTACGTGACATAAAATTTTTTATTTATTTATTTTTTTTTACTTTCATTTCAATCATATGCTTTCTATAGACAGTGTAACCTCGTCAGCGTGGCTCTGAACAACGTTGTTAATACTGAATTTAGTTTACAATAGGCCGGCCGTGGTGGCCGAGCGGTTCTAGACGCTTTAGTCGCAGGTTCTAATCCTGCCTCGGGCATGGATATGAGTGATGTCCTTAGGTTAGTTAGGTTTAAGTAGTTCTAAGTTCTAGGGGACTGCTGAGCTCAGATGTCAAGTCCCATAGTGCTCAGAGCCATTTGAACCATTTTTTGTAATGTCTCACTTATGTTGGAGATAATCATTAAAGGAATTTAAGAAGGTAATAAATATTACATCAGACAATACCACAGAAATGACACCAGAAGATATGCTTCAGGATGGTGCGAACGTTGAATCATTAATGGACGTCACAATAACCAGTAGAAATAGCGTCTGAACCCAAATCAGTTGGGAGATGAAGCAGTGGAAAGGACAAGGGAAAGATCAGAAGGAAAGTGTGTCCTCGAGGATGTGTCACACTGAAAATGCCAGCATTCGATAGGGGACAAGGTGATCTCCATATCGCATGCACTATCCTTCTACTCAGGGTGAATGATAAAAATTCTATCCCTTATATGGAGGACATTTTGTGACTGAAGATAAGCTACATTCAAAGGCTATTGTGTTAGCACATCTTTATAATAGTATGGTGAAGGGCTTTTATAATATTGATTATATATAAATGTATTATATGAGAGGAAGTAATTAATCTGGTTTAGGAGAGTGTAAATTAATTGGGAATGAGTAACTAAAGTGGATGGATGATAAATAGAGATTTATACTTATAGTTAATTTTTTGCATTATATGACATTAAAACTGTGATAATTTATGTTTGTAGCTCTACTGCCTTTAAAACGTGTACAAGGAAAGGTACTTGATGAGAAACTTGGGATTATGGGTATCAGGCTGTAGGAATCTTCACCGGTGTGACTGATTAATATTCACAGAAAGAAATTAATATAAGATGCATTGTACAGAATATTACAAAACAACACTGACAGAGGGGATTGTAGAGGGTGTCGTGATGAACAGACAGAGAACACCGCTACAGTGCGTCGAAGCTGTAGATGCCAGCGACTGCCACTACGCCACCCTTTCGGCAGCGAACGTGACTTTGTACGTTAACAGCCCTTGGGCGGAACATCTTACAATGTTGTTTGTTATTCAGTGATCGCGACTGATTGTCACGATCGCCAGTGGAAAAGATAGAACTTGCTGCTGTGTATGCAATGCTGTGTATGCTCTGTGTGCTATGAATGCAGTGTTCAGCTGCTTCGGTGGATCACGGTTTCAGACACAGGGATCCATCGGCAGTTTATTTTTCTCGTGTCACCCTCTAAAATCTTCAACGTTTTTTCGTATACAGATGAAAAATAAACTGCAGATGGAACCTGGTGCCTGAAACCGTCGTCCGCCAAGGCAACACATCATCTCAGTCGTAGGACACAAGGCACGTCTATGCAAAAGCTAGCCCACTGTTCTCTACTGCCGATCTTGGCAATCAGTCGCGATCACTGATTAACAAACAACACTGCGAGTTCTTCCGCCTACAGTCCGTCAGGTATACCCACGTCAGCTGCCAAAGGGGTGGTCTGGTGTAGGCACCAGGGCTAGTATAGCTTGGACCACCTGTAGTATCGTTGGATGTCGCTTCCGGACATGGGTTCCTATCATAAATTGGTTTCTCAAGACCGCCTCTACAACCTCTCAACGTTTCGTAACACCACGTAAATTATTTTCAAGTTCTGTTACTAAATTTATACAATTATTGGTTTAGTTGTAGAATACATTAGTGAGTTCATTGTTATTGAAATAATATTTTTGCAGCGGGTAAGGCACATTACGTTAAGTGAACTTGAAGTATTACTTGTATATAAATGGAAGCTTAGTTAAAGACTAGCGATAATGAAATGAGTACTGTGCCAAAATGGAAAATGGAGATGAGCATTTGGCGTCATTGGCCGGGAGGCCCCTAGCGGGGCAGGTCCGGCCGCCTTGGTGCATGTCTTATTACATTCGACGCCACATCGGGCGACCTGCGCGCTGGATTGGGATGAATTGCTGATGAAGACAACCCAACATCCAGTCACTGAGCGGAGAAAATCTCCAACCCATCCGCGAATCGAACACGGGGTCGTAGGTCGGCAAACCGTCACGCTAACCTCTCAACTGTCGTGGCGTACATGCTGAAATTATTCAATTATATGCATGAAGGCTTTCTTACTTTTATTTATAATTAAATGAAAATAATGATGCTATGGAAGTAAAATAGTTACGTAGGATTAAGAGATAGTACATAGATTCACTCCTTACTCTGTGTCAGCAGTAATTTCATGACAGTGTAGCATGTGGCCTGTATTGGGTGCACCTAACCATCAGATAAACACTGTAAGTTAGTTAGTTAGTTACGTGAAACTTCCTGGCAGATTAAAACTGTGTGTCCGACCGAGACTCGAACTCGGGACCTTTGCCTTTCGCGGGCAGAAGTAAAGCTGTGAGTACCGGGCGTGAGTCGTGATTCGGTAGCTCAGTTGGTAGAGCACCTGCCCGCGAGAGGCAAAGGTCCCGAGTTCGAGTCTCGGTCGGGCACACAGTTTTAATCTGCCAGGAAGTTTCATATCAGCGCACACTCCGCTGCAGACTGAAAGTCTCATTCCAGTTAGTTACGTGTTCCATTGATCAATAGCACGGAAAACTGTTATGATGTGGAACGTGTCAAATGCACAAGAAATGCGCACAGGAAACCAGTTTTTTTCTTTTTTGTTTTTGTTTCCATTACAGTGTTATACCTAAATATTTCTATTATCTATCCCATTCCCCTAAATGGCACAAAATGAATATATTATATCTCCAGAGTTATTTACTCATATTCAAGAATTCATCTATGGTATGGAAGGAGTTGTCAAGGAGGTATGATTTCAATTTGTTTTTGAAAATATTACTGCTGTCTGTCAGACATTTTATTTCATCTGGTAATTTATCAAGAAGTTTTATAGCAGCATATTTTACCCCTTTCTGTTCCAAAGATAGATTAAGTAAAGTATAGTGTACGTCTCTCTTTTTTCTGGTATTGTAATCATGAATGTCGCAGTTGATTTTAAACTGGTCCATGTTGCTGAGAAAAAATTTCATTACTGAGTAAATGTACTGTGAAGCAGTTGTAAGAATTCCTAACCTTTTAAACAGATGCCTACAGGATGTGCAACTATGAACCCCACACATTATTCTAACTACTTTTTTTTGAGCAGTGAATACCTTTTGCGTAAGTGTTGAATTGGCCCAGAATATTATTCCGTATGACATCAGAGAGTGGAAGTATGGTTAGCTTACTAATTTATACATCCTAAAAATTGACAATTATTCTGATTGCAAAAGTTACTGAACGTAGTCGCTTTAGGAGATCCAAAATATGAATTTTCCAATTAAGATTCTCATCTATATGTACACCCAAAAACTTAGTATGCTCTACCCTGGCAACTGACTTCTTTTGATGTGTTCTGTTTGTTGAAAGAATTACACTTTTTGCGGCAGAAAATTAGATGTACTGTGTTTTTTCAAAGTTCAGAGCAAGCCATTTCGCAGAAAATCAATTAATAACTTTCCCAAAGACCTTATTTGTATCATTTTCAATCGGACTTTCTTTTACTGAATTAATAATTATGCTTGTATCACCAGCAAATAGTGTCAGTTCAGCATCTTGTTTCACATAAGAAGGAAGGTCATTCACATATATTAAGAACAGGAGGGGACCCATGATCGAACCTTGTGGAACACCTAATGTAATTTCACCCCAGTTAGATGAAGTGGAAAACTTCTTGAATCACTTGAAGCATATAAAGAGACATTTTGCTTCCTGTTCTGTAGATATGACTTAAACCACTCATAAGCTGTTCCATTTATACCATAAAATTGTAATTTCTCCAACATAATGTCATTGTTCACACAATCAAATGCTTTCGATAAATCGACATCACTTTATGCGAATGGGGTAACTAATCTAGTTGTTGCTTCGAGAAGTACGTATGCTATATGCATGACCTCTCATTCCTCTAATAATGCTAAAACTCGTAATGTAAAATCTTTAAAACGGTAGCAGAGCTAACTGAGACAGAAAGTATCAAATAGGAAAGACCGTATTATGTTTAACTATGTGGGACATTCGATTGCGGTAAAGTTTATTGATCCTGATTGTCCGTGTCTCAGACTAGATGTTAAGATGAGTTTTAGTCGCGAGGAATATGAGGATTTGCAGTGGCGTTTTAGTGATGTGACCGGTAGAATGGTGTAGCTGGCGGACGGGCTCCGAGAGTACAGACATGATCCAAGAAGGGGAATTTGCATGTTTTAACGTCTGAAAAATGTGTTAAGGGTGGCGAGATAAAAGTAGGCATATCTGTCAGCCACGAGTTGAGGACTGAGTACCTGGCCACCGACTGCGTAAAACCGCCGGATACTGCGAACGCCAAAGAAAATCGTTACTGACGGCTGCCGCTGAAAATGAATACGAAAGAAAACGGTTATCTCGCCTGTTACGTTATTATTGCTGTAATCTCGAACAGCATCTAGAAAGCTTATCAACAGAACTTTGAGTGAAAGCTCTGAAGTTTTTAGATAGTCAGGTATTGGTTGACGCAAACTTGTTTTACGTATGAGAAAGTATGAGAGTATACTCTTAGCTGCTGTTGGACATGATTCAGTCGATCAGACTATGATCATACAATACTGATTGGTATTGATGAGTAATGTGATGGGTTACGTAAAAAATTTTCAGTGAAGCTCGGCTGAACTCAATTATGATGACTGAATGATAATTAGTTCACAAGTTACCTTCGATTTGTTCGGAGCAAGTGAATTATGCCTTGATTTTTATGAATTTATCCTCACGTGTGGTCAAAGGAAGGTTTTGCTCTCGACTTCCTACAATCAGCCAGAGTAGACGGAAAGTCGTGGCCTGTTTAGTATTAGCAAAAATTGTTTATGTGCTGGGGACTACGTTTTTGTAATTTAGTCCCTGTTTGGTGTGGATTCCCGCTGACTTTTAATTACAACTAGAACCATCAAATTTCTTGTGACAGTGGACATAACAGCCACTCCCGAGGAAATAGAAGGCTAGCTGATAACAGAGTCTGAAACACTCCCTTAGTTGACTCACAGTTATTAACTAGTGGATTATAGCCTAACAGTTTACCGTAGTTTGACCGTGTGCAACTAATAAAGGCTGATCGGTTAATATTTGCACGGGAGTTGTCTCGTATCAAATCCAACAAAGCTAATTAGGATCTTAGGTAGCAATAATCGGTACATACTTTGATGTTAAGGGCCGGCCGCGGTGGTCTAGCGGTTCTAGGCGCTCAGTCCGGAAAAGCGCAACTGCTACGGTCGCAGGTTCGAATCCTGCCTCGGGCATGGGTGTGTGTGTGATGTCCTTAGGTTAGTTAGGTTTAAGTAGTTCTAAGTTCTAGGGGACTGATGACCGCAGGTGTTAAGTCCCATAGTGCTCAGAGCCATTTGAACAATTTTTGACGTTAAGGTTCTGTATATATTGTCTAAGCAGCACGAATGAGGCAGTTACTTCCTTCGTGTGACAAAATAATAACGGTTAACTCATCACAGGTCGCCTGTTAATATCATCACACGCCAATATTCTCCATGTAGGACTGAAGGAATAGTCTTGACTGCAATCAAAATCGTTGGTGCCCGGCGCGGCTGTCGCGTAATCACGGTACACAAATGAACACTTAAACACACCAACAAATCACCCAGTTAAAGCCATTTACGTACTTACTGGAGGTCACGTCCGCGACGTTCGGTGACACATACAGCCGTTAAACAATGGTAACCACGGTCGGCCATCCTGCCGAAATCCGCCCTCCTCGCTTAGCAGTCAAGAACTTACTTTCTTGGAGTGTCAACATTGACTACTCTCGCGAACTGGGCACTCGACTGTCGATTGTACCTACTGCGAAATGCGTGAGGCAAATAAATATCGTACTCAATACGTAAGGGGCGGTAGACCCCTTACAAGCCGCCACAGCTCTAAGAAGTACGAATGGTAATCACGCTATTCTATTTATAACTCTTGCGGAGAACAGATGTACCGCAGAAACCATAATACGTAAATCCTATCTACGAGGGCAGTTCAATAAGTAATGCAACACATTTTTTTTCTCGGCCAATTTTGGTTGAAAAAACCGGAAATTTCTTGTGGAATATTTTCAAACATTCCCGCTTCGTCTCGTATAGTTTCATTGACTTCCGACAGGTGGCAGCGCTGTACGGAGCTGTTAAAATGGCGTCTGTAACGGATGTGCGTTGCAAACAACGGGCAGTGATCGAGTTTCTTTTGGCGGAAAACCAGGGCATCTCAGATATTCATAGGCGCTTGCAGAATGTCTACGGTGATCTGGCAGTGGACAAAAGCACGGTGAGTCGTTGGGCAAAGCGTGTGTCATCATCGCCGCAAGGTCAAGCAAGACTGTCTGATCTCCCGCGTGCGGGCCGGCCGTGCACAGCTGTGACTCCTGCAATGGCAGCGCGTGCGAACACACTCGTTCGAGATGATCGACGGATCACCATCAAACAACTCAGTGCTCAACTTGACATCTCTGTTGGTAGTGCTGTCACAATTGTTCACCAGTTGGGATATTCAAAGGTTTGTTCCCGCTGGGTCCCTCGTTGTCTAACAGATCACCATAAAGAGCAAAGGAGAACCATCTGTGCGGAATTGCTTGCTCTTCATGTGGCTGAGGGTGACAATTTCTTGTCAAAGATTGTTACAGGCGATGAAACATGGGTTCATCACTTCGAACCTGAAACAAAACGGCAATCAATGGAGTGGCGCCACACCCACTCCCCTACAAAGAAAAAGTTTAAAGCCATACCCTCAGCCGGTAAAGTCATGGTTACAGTCTTCTGGGACGCTGAAGGGGTTATTCTGTTCGATGTCCTTCCCCATGGTCAAACGATCAACTCTGAAGTGTATTGTGCTACTCTTCAGAAATTGAAGAAACGACTTCAGCGTGTTTGTAGGCACAAAAATCTGAACGAACTTCTCCTTCTCCATGACAACGCAAGACCTCACACAAGTTCAAAATGGTTCAAATGGCTCTGAGCACTATGGGACTCAACTGCTGTGGTCATAAGTCCCCTAGAACTTAGAACTACTTAAACCTAACTAACCTAAAGACATCACACACATCCATGCCCGAGGCAGGATTCGAACCTGCGACCATACCGGTCGTGCGGTTCCAGACTGTAGCGCCTTTAACCGCTCGGCCACTCCGGCCGGCCTCACACAAGTCTTCGCACCCGAGAGGAGCTCACAAAACTTCAGTGGACTGTTCTTCCTCATGCACCCTACAGCCCCGATCTCGCGCCGTCGGATTTCCATATGTTTGGCCCAATGAAGGACGCAATCCGTGGGAGGCACTACGCGGACGATGAAGAAGTTATTGATGCAGTACGACGTTGGCTCCGACATCGACCAGTGGAATGGTACCGTGCAGGCATACAGGCCCTCATTTCAAGGTGGCGTAAGGCCGTAGCATTGAATGGAGATTACGTTGAAAAATAGTGTTGTGTAGCTAAAAGACTGGGGAATAACCTGGTGTATTTCAATGCTGAATAAAACAACCCCTGTTTCAGAAAAAAAAAGTGTTGCATTACTTATTGAACTGCCCTCGTATCTACCATGAAACACTAAAAATTATTCTAACATAGACTTTTGTTCGTTATTTTGTGAAAAATTAAGAACCACTGGTTACTGAGATGCACACAAAGTGGAATTTACTAATGTTTTGATATTCGAGTTATTTACAAACGAGATTACTTGCATTCGGGTGCATGGGCTTGTAATCATAAATACGGAACACTCACGGTATTGATGTAATTTGCAAATGGTTCAAATGGCTCTGAGCACTACGGGACTTAACATCTGAGGTCATCAGTCCCCTAGAACTTACAACTACTTAAACCTAACTAACCTAAGGACATCACACCCATCCATGCCCGAGGCAGGATTCGAACCTGCGACCGTAGCGGTCGCACGGTTCCAAACTGAGGCGCCTAGAACCACTCGACCACACCGGCCAGCAATTTGCAAATCCTTCACTGTATATCTCTCTTGAATGTAAACATAATATTTATACAGTTCCCATTATCACTGGAACGTTCCAAATAAAACGTTACCACTTACGATATTTCACTGATACTGCAGTGTAACAGAACGCCTATATTCAAGGAAGTGAATTGAGATCCTTACTATTTTTGTTGTACATTGATGACTTTGGAGAAAACTTCAGACTTGTCGCAGGTGATACGGTCATCTGTACTGAAACACTTCTTGGAAAAACTGCTCACTGGTTTGTTGGATCTTGATACTACTTCAAAGTGATGCAGAGGATGCTAACTTGATTTAAAAGCTCATAAATGTAAAACTATCAACTGCACAAAAAAACCCGTAGTACCCCATGATTAGACATGTAATCGTTCAAATCATAAAAGTACTTGGATGAAAAAGCTAGTAATGATCTGGAATAGTGGCTTAGTCGAAGGTAAATCATATGCCAGGCTTTCACTCATAGCTAGGATGCTGGGAAAATGCAAACAATTTACAAAGGAGACTGCTTACAAAACATTCGTCAGACCTATCTAGAATATTATTCTTTTGTGTTTGACCCAAAACCCACAGGACTAACAGAGGATACTGAACGTACACAAAGAAGAGCAACATGATGGTCAGAGGTTTGTTTAACCCATAGCAGAGTTTCTGAAGAACCTTACAAGGCAGATCCTTGAAGGTAACAATTTTTGAAGAGCAAACTTGAAGTGACGAGTTTAGGAATTACTACAGTCCCCTACATATAACTTCCATAGAGATCGTGAGGACAAGATTAGATCAAAAGCAACAATGCGCATAGAGGCGTTCAAACAATCCTTCTTCCTGTGCTCCATACGTAAACAACGGGAAGATGCACCAATAACTGGTGTTATATTATTTGGGTTTGATGCTGCCCGCCACGGCATATTTATTTCTTGGATGTATTTCAGTTTCTGTTTCCCTACAGTTTTTCCCCGTTTTCAGCCCTCTCTAATACCATAAATGTTATTCCTTGATGTCTTAACACATGTTCTATCATCCTGCCTTTCTAGTGGTCTGCGTTTTCCACATATGTCTTTCCTCGTCTGTACTACGAAGAGCCGAACGGTGTGGCTGAGCGGTTCTAGGCGCTTCAGTCTGGAGTCGTGCGAGCTCTATGGTCGCAGGTTCGAATCCTGCCTCGGGCATGAATGTGTGTGATGTCCTTAGGTTAGTTAGGTTTAAGTAGTTCTAAGTTCTAGGGGACTGATGACCCCAGAAGTCTCATAGTGCTCAGAGCCTACTACGAGGAACCTCCTAATTTCTTATCAGTCAATCTAATTTTCAATGGTTCAAATGGCTCTGAGCACTATGGGACTTAACATCTGTGGTCATCAGTCCCCTAGAACTTAGAACTACTTAAACCTAACTAACCTAACGACATCACACACATCTATGCCCGAGGCAGGATTCGAACCTGCGATCGTAGCGGTCACGCGGTTCCAGACTGAAGCGCCTAGAACCGCACAGCCACACCGGCTGGCATCTAATTTTCAACACCCTTCTGCAGCATTACATCTCAAATGCTTCCATTTTGTTCCTATCCAATTTTCAAACGGTTCATAATTCACTTCCGTACAAAGTTGTGCTCCAAACATGTTATAGCTGTTGTTCTCTTCAAACCGAAAAGTGGTTTGATGCAGCTTTCCATGCTAATCTATCCTGTGTAGAACTCTTCATCTTTGAAAATTACTGAATGCTAGATCTTTTTGAACGCGCTTACTGTGTCCTCCCTTGCTCTCGCTATACAATTTTTATCTTCCATCCCCAGCCTTCCTTCTGTTTCTAAACTGACAGTCGCTTGATGCAACAAAATGTGTCATGGCAACTGACATCTTCTTTAGTCAAGTTGTTCCATACATTTCTTTTTTCCCCAGTTTCATTCAGTACCTCCAGATTTGTTATTCCATCTTCCCATCTAAACTTAAGCACAACAGCTCGGAAGCTTCTATTCTCTTCCTGCGTCAACTGTTCATCGTCCACGTTTCTCTTCTACATAAGGCTACATTCCAGACATACATCTTCAGAAAAGATTTCCCCATACTTAAACTGATTTTTTGTGTAACAAAATACCAATTTTTTAGACGTGGCGTGCACACTGCTTATTTCCTGTGCTCAGACTTATCGCATGCTCCATGATGGGCTACCGAAATGTTCCTGCACGATAGGTGCCGAGAAATCTGATCCCGGAATACAAGAGGTTCGTTCACTTGATGCGTTACGCCCTAGAGGGAAATGAGTTCATGTTCAGAATCATTACAGGCAATGAGCCATGAGTGCGCCATTTAGCCCCAGAATCCTAGGCCGCCTCAGTGATGTGGAAGCATGTAGATCACCTGTGAGGAAAAAATTCAAAGCTTCTCTCTCTGCAGGAAAGGTTGTAGCCGCAGTTTCCTGCTATGCAGGACACCATCAATGCGGCACACTACTACGACACCCTCACCACACTCAGGTATGCCACACGACGAGAGAGTCCAGGTCTCTTGAGTGAAGATGCTGCCACAAAACCACACACAACAAAGCTCACACAGGATTCGTGCTAATGGGAGAGACTGGTGGGACTTGGAGATACTGGATCGCGCGGCCTAAAGCCCCGATCTCACCCCATCGAACTTCCACCAGTTCCCTGCATTGACAGCCGCACTCTCGGCACGTCACTTTCAAACTATATTTGAGGTGGAGCGCGCTGTGAGACTGTGAGACAATTCCTTTTATTGCAGGGCACCGAGTTTTACCACAGTGATTTCTACAGACTGAGTGCATGCTACACTGCTGGCCACCGTAAATGCAACAACCTGAAGGAAGCATCCGAATCCAGTGAAATTTACACCATGGGTTTGCAGGGATGAGATATGCAACTGATTAGAATTTCAGCGCAGACGCACATCACGCGCGCCTGTGACGCCATCTCATAGCGCCATTTAAGGCTTGGCGATTTCGACGAGTGTACGTTCGGCACGTGTGTTTACCTTGTGGTTGTTTCACAAGACGATCAGTTATGCCTCGTAGACAACAGCGAATATCGTTTCATCAAGTATTCGAGTTCGACAGAGGAAGGATAGTGGCTTACCCAGATTGTGGATTATCATACAGAGAAATCGCTAGTCGTATTGGACGAAACCAAACAACTGTAACGCGGATATGTGACCGTTGGATGCAGGAGGGTACGACGGACCGACGTGGTCGATCGCATTCACCTCGGTGCACCACTGTAAGTGCTGATGGGCAAATTGTGCGCATGGCAGTGACGGATCGCTCGGTGACATCCCGAACCATAGCACGGCACATTGCGTCTGTAACGCATCATCCAGTGTCTGCGCGTACCATTCGACGCCGTTTACAGCAGAGTGGTCTCTCCGCAAGACGTCCATTGCTTCGTCTACCATTGACGCAGAACCACAGACGTCTCCGTCGCCAATGGTGTGATGACAGACGGGTGTGGACGGCAGAATGGAATGACGTTGTCTTTACTGACGAGGCACGCTTCTGTCTGCAGCACCACGATGGTCGGATTCGAGTGTGGAGACACCGTGGAGAGAGGATGCTGGACAGCTGCATTATGCACCGCCACACTGGTCTTGCACCGGGTATTATGGTATGGGGCGGTATTGGATATTACTCTCGCACGCCTCTAGTACGCATTGCCGGTACTTAAAATAGCCGGCGCTACATATCCGAGGTGCTGGAGCCAGTTGGCCTTCCTTACCTTCAGGGCTCGGCCACAGTCATATTTCAACAGGATAATGCGCGACCACACGTGGCACGCATTGTCCAAAGGTTCTTCGTCAATAACCAGATTGAAGTGCTTCCCTGGCCGGCTCGCTCTCCGGATCTTTCGCCGATAGAAAACATTTGGTCCATGGTTGCTCAACGAGTGATCCAGATTACATGCTCAGCTGCCACACCAGATGATCTTTGGCAACGTGTGGAAGCTGCTTGGGCTGCTGTACCCCAGGAACACATCCAACGTCTCTTTGACTCAATGCCGAGACGTGTGGCAGCGGTGATCTCCAACAATGGCGGCTACTCTGGCTACTGATTCTGGCAGGAACCACATGTCACAGACGTCTGTAAACGTAATCATTTGATACTCGGTCAACATGTTATCTACAAAATAAATTTTGTTGTGCTACCTCTTGTCTTTCTTGGTGTTGCATTTTCGGTGGCCAGCAGTGTACAAACAAATGTCTCAAAGTTGGTGGCAACTGTGTCGAAAAATGATGCAATAGTGCAAATCGTTCATTATGCCTTGGTCTATTTGTTTTTCACAATGATGCTTCCGTGCTAAAAAAAAAATGACGAATCCTAGTATGGAAACGTCCACCATATATAGTTCAAGTTTCATTTGATTTATTGCTATATCTTGTTTCTTCTGAATCTCTGCCTATATTCTGCAAACCACTGTGAAGTGCTTGGCACAGGGTAATTTTCTAGCTCTCGTACCACATTCAAACTTCTGACATTCCACGCTCCGACTAAGAGGATGCTGCACTTCGGCCCAAGCAAAGATGATATAAAAACAGACTGTTACTTGCAAGGAGGGGTGTTCTGGCCTAAACAAGTGTAATAGTATCAAACATTGTCCTGAATATCGGGCAGAAATTTCTGAGACTGTACGTTTGGATGGAATTAAGGAGTTGGTTACTGATTAAATTCAAGGGACCAAAGGTGGTTGTGGGTTTAAGAGGTCGAGTTCCCAGTTCTGAGATGAAATGGGGGAAAGGAATACAATAGAAAACGGATGGGTAACTTTGAGAGATAAAATGGGGAAGGCTGCAGAGCATAACATAAAAAGGAGAGACAGAGACAGAGACAGAGATCTATTATAAATCCATGGATAGCACAGGACACATTGAATTTGATTGATGGAAAGACACAATATAAAAATCCAGCAAATGAAACGGAAGAGGTGAAAGGAAATAAAGACGTTTAAAAAAATAATACTGAGAGAAACTGCAAAAGCCGGCCGGAGTGGCCAAGCGGTTATAGGCGCTTCAGTCTGGAACCGCGCGACCGCTACGGTCGCAGGTTCTAATCCTGCCATGGGCATGGATGTGTGTGATGTCCTTAGGTTAGTTAGGTTTAAGTAGTTCTAAGTTCTAGGGGCTGATGACCTCATCAGTTAAGTCCCATAGTGCTCAGAGCCATTTGAACCATTTGAAACTGCAAAATGGGTAAACAGCAATGGCTAGAGGACAAATACAAGGATGTACAAGCTTGCATAAGTTGGGGAAATGTAGGAACACTGGCGCGTTATGAGCCTGTTCGCTAACACCATATACTGTACTGTAGCAGTGTTGCTTTTTTTCGTTGGAACAAAGAGGTGCACACTTCGACCTTCATCATACACACATTAACTTCGTTGTCTGGACATGAAACACCAGCGACCAGCTGTTTGATGAGACATGGCTGCCTCACCTTATACAGTCTGTAAATGTTCATGGATAACGGACACACTCGTTCCACGGGCCCTTTCACTCAGGATAAACACACGCACTTCCCATGGTGACCACCTTGTCAATGTACGTCCATATGCCAAGGTGGTGATTGACTTGTTTTCTGCGTTCTGCCGGTACAGCTAGCAACCAATCTGGCACAAAAACGTAGGGGGTTGCCTAAATGTCACGCAGTTACTCCGCACCGGAAAACAGTTTTGCAGCAGCTCCACTAACAGCACCAACAAAGGAGCGCATACTGGCGGAATCTTTTTGCACCCGTGACCCAAAATATTTCCTGCGATATCCTGCCCTGAGACGGTATTTAGGACCGCGCCCTGATGTGCAGAGTTAGTCCATGTCGAACCAGAGCTGCAGACGGACATTCACTACGACTCCACTTCCTGCTGCCAACCAGCTGCCTACTCAACAGACAACGCCTGGCCTCTGCGGCTCCTCCGACGGTCCTGTCTTCGTGGTTCAAAGCTATAGCTTGGTTCACAGACTTTGGTAGAACATTGAGTGTATTCTGTTTTTCCAAGGACCTACACTACTGGCCAGTAAAATTGCTACACCAAGAAGATATGCAGATGATAAACGGGTATTCATTAGACAAATATATTATACTAGAACTGACATGTGATTACATTTTCACGCAATGTGGGTGCCTAGGTCCTGAGAAATCAGTACCCAGAACAACTACCTCTGGCCGTAATAAAGGCCTTGATACGCCTGGGCACAGAGTCGAACAGAGTTTGGATGGCGTGTACAGGTACAGCTGCCCATGCAGCTTTAACACGATACCACAGGTCATCAAGAGTAGTGACTGGCGTATTTTGACGAGCCATTCGCTCGGCCACCATTGACCAGACATTTTCAATTGGTGAGAGATCTAGAGAATGTGCTCGCCAGGGCAGCAGTCGAACATTTCCTGTTTCCACAAAGGCCCGCACAGGACCTGCAACATGCGGTCGTGCATTATCCTGCTGAAATGTAGGGTTTCGCAGGGATCGAATGAAGGGTAGAGCCACGAGTCGTAACACATTTGAAATGTATCGTCCACCGTTCAAAGTGCCGTCAATGCGAACAAGAGGTGACCGTGACGTGTAACCAATGGCACCCCCTGCCATCACGCCGGGTGATGACGAATACACGCTTCCATTGTGCGTTCACCGCCATGACGCAAAACATGGATGCGACTATCATGATGCTGTAAACAGAACTTGGAATCTTCCGGAAAAATGACGTTTTGCCATTCGTGCATCCAGGTTCGTCGTTGACTACACCATCGCAGGTGCTTCTGTCTGTGATGCAGCGTCAAGGGTAACCGCAGCCATGGTCTCCGAGGTGATAGTCCATGCTGCTGCAAACGTTGTCGAACTGTTCGTGCAGATGGTTGTTGTCCTGCAAACGACGCCATTTGTTGACTCAGGGATCGAGACGTGGCTGCACGATCCGTTACAGCCATGCGGATAATATAACTGTCATCTCGACTGCTAGTGATACGAGGCCGTTGGGATCCAGCACGGCGTTCCGTATTACCCTCCTGAACCCACCGATTCCATATTCTGCTAACAGTCATTGGATCTCGACCAACGTGAGCAGTCATGTCGCGATACGATAAACCGCAATCGCGATAGGCTACAATCCGACCTTTATCAAAGTCGGAAACGTGATGGTACGCATTTCTCCTCCTTACACGAGGCATCACAACCACGTCTCACCAGGCAACGACGGTCAACTGCTGTTTGTGTATGAGAAATCAGTTGGAAATTTTCGTCATATCAGCACGTTGTAGGTGTCGCTACCGGCGCCCACATTGTGTGAATGATCTGAAAAGCTAATCATTTGCATATCACAGCATCTTCTTCCTGTCTGTTAAATTTCGCGTCTGTAGCACGTCATCTTCGTGGTGTAGCAATTTTAATGTCCAGTAGTGTATGTCACTGGGTAAGTATAAAAGTAAACTCCTGTGGAACTTATTTTCTGTGTGCAGCTGTGGAACTTAGTAAATATCACTTTGGGGAAAACTCGACCAATTATGAGACTTTGAGATGTTGAACAAAGGCCTGCAGCCTGTTAGTCAATTTTGGGTGTTAATTGCGTTATTCGTGGAAAATTTGTGACTGTAATTCCGACTACGGCGTATTCTTTAGTGTGTACTCGCACAACTTATGGCTCGGTGGTCTGCGGCTGCTCTGTCTTCTTCGGCGCTCTGCGCATAAGTGATTGCTTTTCTGCTGATGCCCCTTCCGTCATTGAACCAGCAACCTGGTGTGGTTTCATATGGACTTTATTTGTCTCACCTAGTGTACCATCTTCTCTTTCAAAAACGATGACTAAATTAACTTTTGGAACGCCCTCGTACATTCCGCTTCTCAAACGAGACAGTTTACCGATAGCTGTAGGTGCATAGTGCTTGAAAAGTAAGTGCCAGAGAGGAAACGGGACCGTAAGAGAGGTTTTCATTCTAAAAAAATCTTTATTTCCAAAATCTTAATAATTATACAATTTTAACCCATTACCTTATATGATTAGTGGGTCCAGATATTTATACAATGATAACAATTGCAGCTAAATCCTCAGTAATATTTAAGTAACTAATTATTTAATTAAACTGCAGGATAATTGCAATGGACAGAACTAGTTGACTTTAATTTTATAAAGATTACTTAATGAACCTATATATTAACTAGTTACTACTGCCTGCAGCGTTACAGGTGTGTCAGTCAGATATAAACCTACTTGTAAAGCTTGGCTCATTGAGCTAAACCCAATGAGCGTGCCCCTGACACTGGGCAGGCCAAGATGCTAGTCGCTGCAGGTTTCTAAAAGCTAAGTACCTAAAAACTAAGTCCTACAACTAATTCTATCCTAAAGTCAAGTTCGGCGCTTGTCCTTGATCGGTGGTGTTGCACCCCACTCCCCATAGTCCCGAACGCGGCGGATTCCGGACTGTGGCGGTCGACCTGTCCATGCTCAGGCGGTATGGGAATATGGTACCGGACTCAGAAGGTGTTAAGTATCTCTCAAGTTCTTGTTAGTTTAAGTCTCTCAGATATTCCCTTAAAACTTTTCGTGATACCACGTTTGCCATTTTGTTGATAGTCCGAAAAGTGTCATGTTGTCTGAGTAAACTGTATATGTTATTGTGTGGCAGTTGGTCACGTAACGTTGAAGCTACATCATTGAAAATGGGACACTCGTAAACAACATGGTCAGGAGTACCCTCCGGAACGCCAGTCACACGCGGGTGTAGCCTTCTTCCCAAATCGACATAAATCTACATCTACATCTACATCCATACTCCGCAAGCCACCTCACGGTGTGTGGTGGAGGGTACCTTGAGTACCTCTATCGGTTCTCCCTTCTATTCCAGTCTCGCATTGTTCGTGGAAAGAAGGATTGTCGGTATGCCTCTGTGTGGGCTCTAATCTCTCTGATTTTATCCTCATGGTCTCTTCACGAGATATACGTAGGAGGGAGCAATATACTGCTTGACTCCTCAGCGAAGGTATGTTCTCGAAACTTCAACAAAAGCTTGTACCGAGCTACTGAGCGTCTCTCCTGCAGAGTCTTCTACTGGAGTTTATCTATCATCTCCGTAACGCTTTCACGATTACTAAATGATCCTGTAACGAACGCGCTGCTCTCCGTTGGATCTTCTGTATCTCTACTAACAACCCTATCTGGTACGGATCCCACACTGCTGAGCAGTATTCAAGCAGTGGGCGAACAAGTGTACTGTAACCTACTTCTTTTGTTTTCTGACTGCATTTCCTTAAGATTCTTCCAATGAATCTCAGTCTGGCATCTGTTTTACCGATGATCAGCTTTATATGATCATTCCATTTAAATCACTCCTAATGCGTACTCCCAGATAATTTATGGAATTAACTGCTTCCAGTACCTGACCTGTTATATTGTAGCTAAATGATATAGAAAAGAAGCTAGGTAGACTTCCCTGGTGAAATTTTCATGTTTGTACTTCGGCACCAAAGTTCTATGTATTCGCAGCACATTACGCTTGTCTACATTGAGATTCAATTGCCATTCCCTGCACCATGCGTCAATTCGCTGCACATCCTCCTGCATTTCAGTACAATTTTCCTTGTTACAACCTCTCGATATACCACAGCATCATCCGCAAAAAGCCTCAGTGAACTTCCGATGTCATCCACAAGGTCATTTACGTATATTGTGAAAATATGTAGGGTGGGACCATGACCAGTGAGAAAGTGGAATAGTTCCCGGGTTGGTTCGAAGTACTTCATTCCCATCCGTTCCCTAACGTCCGGAAGAAGATCAAAAGTTCTACGTCCGGTTTCTTCAGCTTCCCAGGATTCTTGCCGTAACTGGTCTGCTCTTAGTGTGATCTCAACCCTGTTCCCAGCCCTGAGGCCTAATATCTCTTCTGTTTTCTCTATGTTCCCTTTCTTGGCCCAGTACCATGCAACCTAATCACGAATTCTGATGTCCAGGGGCAGAGCCCCATTATGACTAACAGGGCTCCTCCTGGCGTTGTCCTGTATGCCCCCGCTGATCTCACTATCATATTCCTCTGGAATCTTCTCACTGTCATGGCAGGCACCAGACTCCCGAGCCGTAACCTACTATTGATGCAATTATGCTATTATGGTATAATTTAATGAGATGTGGTGCGAGATGAAATCTTTTATGTCCAATGGAAATGAGGTTATTGAGTACTTGAAGGGCTCTCATGGTTACGGTGTCAATTTGCTTCGCAAAAGACGACCTTTCAACAATGATGATTCCAAGGTAGCGAGTCTCTCGTCGCCGGAGAACTGGTGAGCCCTCAATCCTCACTGTCGGGTTTCGAATTAACTGACCTTTCAACAGAAGCTAGGTAGACTTGCCTGGTGAAATTTTCATGTTTGTACTTCGGCACCAAAGTTGCAATATCTCTATATAACAGTGAAAGGGTCCCGTAGCCACCTTTCATTAGTACGGTAGCCCATTTTCACTAGCATTTCTCTTTCTTTTCCTTGTTTTTCTTTTCTCATAACTATCATAGTGGTGTAATTGAATGAATGTTGTTGTGTGTCACGTTGCTAGATTGTGGCGTAGTCTGCTGCAGAGAGTCTGCGATAGTCGTACAGATTCAGCAGCAGTTGTACAGAACAGCCAACTCTCGTAGTGGTCAAGTAGGCAAAGAGGTTTGCGCTACTTGTGAGAAATCAGCCTGCGTTAGGTTGGTGGCGGGAACGGCATCCTTGGGTTTTCCGGGCCACGCGGAGCGTGGAGGAGGCTGGAGATGAAAAAGGGAGGCAGTCTGCCGCCGGTACGGGAAGCGTCCACAGCTGTGCTCCACTTGAAGAAGGGTGAGTTAGACTGACCGCGTGGCGCGTTGTTACTTGGCGAGGGGAGGGCTGTTAACTTTTGGTCTCGCTTTTCAGCTCTGAAAGATTGCTTTGCCTTGTCGAAGCAAGGAATGCAAAACTTTGGCAGATTTCTTTTAGTAAATTTCTATAGCAGACTTGGATCCACCAGAAGAGCGCCACACAAAGGTGTCGATAAGAAGTGAGCACTCGCTTCTGTATGAATGTCTGTTTGCCTTTAGCTGTGCCTGTATAAGCTTTAATGCTTCTAAATATTTGTAGCTTTGCCTTCTCGTAGATTTTCCTTGCTTTATGTATCTTTCGTCCGTGGGGAGCCGACCACGTGGTTGAAGATTAGAGTTTGTTTGGCTACCGTCATCACTAACTGTCCGGTCTCATGTTTGTTTTAAAGGATGTTAACTGTTCATGATTGTGTGATGTGATATTGTTGCAACTTGGCCACGATACCTAGAAATTGCGTCTCCACAAACCACGTGGGGACGCGGGTGTACTGCGAAACGTGTACCGTTTCACGAGTTATTGCGATCAGTTATCAGGCAACAGCAGTTGTATGAATGATTCATAGCAATGATTTTAGCTGTAGATTATAACGGCGTATGTATCGATGCTTTTCTTTAATGTTTTAGGAAATAATGTTATCAGGAATTGTGTACATGCCTCACATAAATATCTTAGGAATAAGTGATTTAATACACAATTTTCTCTTGCATTCCGAGGTTACGTTTTTGCACCTAAGCCACACACCTCGTAGCTTTCCTGTTAGCACATCCAACGCGTTTCCTTACGTACAGGTCCAGTGATTAGTTTCCCCTTTTATTTTAAAACGAATGCTTTAGATTAAGTCTTATTTTCAGGTGTGTTGCTGGGAGCTGATCTTCTGCACAGTGCTCATGCATGTACTATTTTATTTTAAATGGTTGATTCTCGTGAACAGTACACGGGAAATACTATTAATTACATCGCATCCCCTATGAGCGATATCACGACGTACAAATTTTTATGAGTTTTGGGTCTGTGATCAAATTAATTTATTTTCCGACTCGGCTAAACCTTGATTAAAAATGGTTCAAATATCTCTGAGCACTATCGGACTTAACGGCTGAGGTCATCAGTCCCCTAGAACTTAGAACTACTTAAACCTAACTAACCTAAGGACATCACACACATCCATGCCCGAGGCAGGATTCGAACCTGCGACCGTAGCAGTCTCGCGGTTCCGGACTGTAGCGCCTAGAACCGCTAGGCCACAAACCTTGATTATTTGCATGGTTGAAGTCGGTGGCGACCCTAATATTCTCACGTCAATTTCACAATCAATAGGCATTTCCATTCCCAATCGTAACGTAATAACCCGTAGAAACAGGTTAGCTTACAACAGAGGTTTTGTACGCCACGTTGTTTCCTCTACTGACGTCTGCTCGCGGTCCTCGGCCAGAGCTCACAATACGACTGGCCATACACCTCGGCGCGGTTCCCCCCTAATCCCTAGAGGCGCCGGTGGCGGCGGCCGAGCGCGTCCCCCACAGGAATTACGCGACTAATGAGGCTCAACTAATCTGCTTTAACATTAATTAATTGTCGCGAGGCGGGGCGGTGTGCGGGAGCGGTCCGCGGGCCCCGAAATCCCCGCCTGCGGATATCGCGTGCCGCCGGCGGCCCTCCGACCGGGCGCGACTCTTATTAAAAGGGCCGGCGGTGGGCGTGGCGAAAATTGCGTCCCGCGCCGCGACTGCTCACGTAGCACCGCGCTAAGACCGGCCCGAGCCGCTCCGGTGTCGGCGCCGCCGTTAATGAAATTGCCGGCGCGCATTGTTTCCGGTGTCTCGTGGCGGGCCGCGGCCGACGCCGGCAGGACGCGATATCAAATTTAATTTCAGTCACCGGAGAGCGGCGGGCTGCGCTACGCCGCCGTCCTCACGCTTAATTAACGACTGTTGGGCCGCCGTACCGTAATCCCCGTAGTTACCAAGTTGCACTTGCAGTTGTCATGACCGCGTAAGCTTACTTCCAGTTCGAGTGTCCCGACCGACCGTCAAATATGCTCCCTTTGTCCCGGGAGCGCCTCTACAGACTACAAGTGTCGAGCTGCAGCCATACATCTCCCCGCCTTAACCAGATGCACAGTAGCCGGGCATATTAGGAAAATTTGAAACTCGTAACAATCGCGAAAGGACAGTCCGCTCGCTATTTCAATTACGTACCGTTTAAGACGAATTAATGCCATGTGTTGCTATAAATTAAATCCTTATTGCTGCTTGGAGCTATGGTTTTCTGAACGTAAATCTAGTGTGCATCAATAAGACTTACAGACCTTGGCCGCCAGCGGCCATTGATTGAAATCAATGGGGCATTTCGCCGATTCCATTAAGAATTCCAGCCTGTTGTGCATCTTCACTGAAGTCACTATACCGTGTGGTCCATTGATCGTGACTGGGTCAAATATCTCACGAAATAAGCGTCAAACTTAAAAACTACAAAGAACGAAACTTGTCTAGCTTGAAGGGGGAAACCACATGGTGCTATGGTTGGCCCGCTAAATGGCGCTGCCATAGGGCAAACGGATATCAACTGCGTTTTTTAAAATAGGAACCCCCATTTTTTGTTACTTATTCGTGTAGTACGTAAAGGAATATGAATGTTTCAGTTAGACCACTTTTTTCGCTTTGTGATAGAAGGCGCTGTAACAGTCACAAAGATAGGGCTCACAATTTTAGACCAACAGTTGGTATCAAAAATGGCTCTGAGCACTATGGGACTTAACAGCTGATGGGCATCAGTCGCCTAGAACTTAGAACTACTTAAACCTAACTAACCTAACGACATCACACACATCCATGCCCGAGGCAGGATTCGAACCTGCGACCGTAGCGGTCGCGCGGTTCCAGACTGAAGCGCCAGTTGGTAACAGGCAGTTTTTTTAAATTAAAATACAGAACGTAGGTACGTTTGAACATTTTAGTTCGGTTGTTCCAATGTGATACATGTTCCTTTGTGAACTTATCATTTCTGAGAACGCATGCTGTTACAGCGTGATTACCTGTAAATACCACGTTATTGTAATAAATGCTCAAAATTATGTTTGTCAACCTCAGTGCATTTGGCAATACGTGTAACGACATCCCTCTCAACAGCGAGCAGTTCGCCTTCCACGACGATCGCACATGCATTGACAATGCGCTGACGCATGTTGTCAGGCGTTGTCGGTGGCTCACGGTAGCAAATATCCTTCAACTTTCCCCACAGAAAGGAATCCGGGGGCGTCAGATCCGGTCAACGTGCTTAATGCTTCGACGACCAATCCACCTGTCATGAAATATGCTATTCAATACCGCTTCAACCGCACGCGAGCTATGTGCCTGACATCCATCATGATGGATTACATCGCCATTCTGTCATGCAGTGAAACATCCTGTAGTAATATCGGTAGATCATTACGTAGGATATCAGCATACATTGCACCATTTAGATTGCCTTCGATAAAATGGGGGCCAGTTTTCCTTCCTCCCATAATGCCGCACCATACATTAACCCGTCAATGTCGCTGATGTTCAACTTGTCGCAGCCATCGTGGGTTTTCCGTTGCCCAATAGTACATATTATGCCGGTATACGTTACCGTTGTTGGGTTATGACGCTTCGTCGCTAAATAGAACGCGTGCAAATAATCTATCATCATCCTGTAATTTCTCTTGTGCCCAGTGGCAGAACTGTACACGACGTACAAAGTCGTCGCCATGCAGTTCCTGGTGCATAGAAATATGGGACTGGTGCAGTCGATGTTGATGTAGCATTCTCAAGACTGACGTTTTTGAGATTTCCGTTTCTCGCGCAATTTGTCTGCTACTGGTATACGGATTAGCCGCGACAGCAGCTAAAACACCTACTTGGGCATCATCATTTGTTGCAGGTCGTGGTTGACTTTTTACATGTGGATGAACACTTCCTGTTTGCTTAAATAACGTAACTATCCGGCGAACGGTCCGGACACTTGGATGATGTCTTCCAGGATACCGAGCAGCATACATAGCACAGGCCCGTTGGTCATTTTGATCACAATAGCCATACATCAACACGATATCGATTTTTTCTACTATTGGTAAAAGGTCCATTTTAACACGGGTAATGTATCACGAAGCATATACCGTCGGCACTGGCGGAATGTTAAATGATAACACGTACTTATACGTTTGTGACTATTACAGCGCCATCTATCACAAAGCGAAAAAAGTGGTCCAACTAAAACATTCATATTTCTTTACGTACTACACGAATACGTAACAAAAAATGGGGGTTCCTATTAAAAAAAAGTAGTTGATATCCGTTTGCCCTATGGCAGCGCCATCTAGCGGGCCAACCATAGCGCCATCTGGTTTCCCCGTTCAAGCTAGTCGAGTTTCGTTGTTTGTTGTTTTTTTCGTTTGATGCTTATTTCGTGAGAAATTTGTCCCGGTCACTATCAATGGACCACCCTGTATATACAGAGTGTTCAATTTATCTTGACCACCCTAAATAACTATTTGTCCAGATGCAAATTACAAAATGTTTCAAGCAAATGTTCTTTAGCTGTAAGGGGGACATCAATCAGCATGATTGCCTTCGTTGTAGTTTTGTTTTTTACAGAGACATAAGCAACGGTATGACTTTTTTAATGTCACCCTGTATTTTTTAATCGGTAATACATTTCCTCTCATAAAGACCTATTCAAAAATGTATCACAGTGCACCGTTCACTGAAACACAACATTATTAAATACATAACATTGACTTTGAGCCCGGGATTACAAACTCGTCCACTTGCTGGAGTTGTCATATAACAAATGAAATCAAGTAAAAACATAACACGAAACTGATTTTGAGTCTCCTGTACCACTGCTCAGGAGCAGAACATTCAAAGGTGTTCAAAGGGGTGACCCTCGACACCGATACACTGGTGCAGTCGTTGAAGAAAAGAATTACTTACTGCTTCGAGTGTTGACTGCTGAAGAGATTTAGAAGCAAGCACGATACGTTCCTGCTTGTCATCTGGAGTTTTTGGAATATCGCGACAGACAACGTCTTTAATGCATCCCCAAAGAAAAGTCCAGAGACCTAGCAGGCGAAGTAACTGTTCCTCCTCGCCAATCCATCTGGCTGGATACCTTCGGTTCAGAACACGACGTGCACGCATGGCATTATGTGCTGGACATCCATTCTTGTTCTTAGAGGCATTTCATCCAGAAGAGGAGGAAGAATTCGTCTGAGGAAGTTGGCATACGATATGCCGTTTAGACTACCATTGATGAAATTAGTGCCAATAATTGTAGTACCAAGCATCCCACAGCAGAACTTAACTCTTCATTGACACTGATGTTTCACCCGTCTAACCCATCCTTTGTTGCCGCTGGGCCAATAATGCATGTTCCTTGTATTTACCTATCCTTTGTTTGAGAAGAAACGTTCATCGGCAAATAGAACATTGGAGAAGAAGTTCGGGTTGGCGAGGATTTGCTGCTGTGCCCACTGACAGAACTGTACGCAATTCTGGAAATCATTCCAATGCAATTCTTGATGTAGGTGTACATGGTACGGATAGAACCGGTGACTTGTAAGAATACGATGTACGTACATTGGTTTCGCCGGCCGCGGTGGTCTCGCGGTTCTAGGCGCGCAGTCCGGAACCGTGCGACTGCTACGGTCGCAGGTTCGAATCCTGCCTCGGGCATGGATGTGTGTGATGTCCTTAGGTTAGTTAGGTTTAAGTAGTTCTAAGTTCTAGGGGACTAATGACCACAGCAGTTGAGTCCCATAGTGCTCAGAGCCATTTTTTTTTACATTGGTTTTAGGAATGCCGATCTCGTCGCAGCACGTGTATGTGTTCCATTACCCCGAGTACCTCCACTAAACACTGGGAGCGTCACCGTCAGTGTTGTGTTACGTAATTAATAACGTTGTGTTTCAGTGAATGTTACGCTGTGATACATTTTTGAATAGGTCTTTAGGAGAGGAAACGTATTACCAAATAAAAAAGTACAGGATGCCATTTAAATAAGTCATACCGTTTTTCATATCTTTGAAAAAAACAGAGCTACAACGAAGGCAATCATGCTGATTGATGTCCCCCTAAAGAACACTTGATTGAAACATTTTGTAATTTGCTTCTGGGCAGACAGTTATTTAGGGTGTTCAAGAAAAATGGGACACCCTGTATATATGCCTCGAGTATTGAGGGTAATGGGCAAGGGGCACTACATTTATAGTGTGTGGATAAGTCGGGAATTTAGGTCTGACGGGAGGTGTGCTGCACTAGTCCGTTTTCCCTATTGATTTCAGTCAACACCAGCTTGCGACCAAGATTTGTCATTTCTGTTTGTATTAATTCACAATGGCTGCTGGATCATGTCCGAAAGAACAGCGTGTACCCATCGAAACAAGAAAAACAAGTCCAGTAAACGCGGGCCCGGAAACGCATACTTTCCGAGATAAACACGTGTTTATAGGAATGTCTGCGCAACGCTTAGGTTGCGGATGTTAGCACAGTGGTTGGCATTGGCTCTCCATCAAATGTGTCGGCAGGGTATCATGATGTCTTCCTCACAATACTCTACCTACCGCTAGCTGGACTGCAGTCAATTGTGTGGTTTGAGTCGTGTCGTAGGGTACATTAGTTTTCGTCGTGATTGTGTGCGTTATTGTACAGTATAATGAACCCTGAATCCGAATCATGGTGTTTTACCTTCCTCCATACACAGATTCACTTATGTGTTTACTGCTATTGCGGTGTTGGTACGTACAAATGGTGTAGTACATTTACATTTTCTCTCCCAACACTTCCTAACAATGGAAGCCTACTACTCGATAAGTGAAATGGCGGGTATAATATTCTGCTAAGGTTTAGCAAATGGATGCAGCCTACTTGCCCGTGCTCTCTACACTGAAAAATTATCTACAGCGCAGAGTTCCTTCTGATAAGCTGTTCGGCAGAGTTTTCCAGGGTCTGAGGGATACAGGTACCCATCGCATTTTGGAAGACTGACAGTGGAAGGCCCTGCGCAGTCCGCACGCCTGACATGGAGAAGCATGTGGGATGTTCGGTAGAAGAAACCCCTGCAATCAGTATGCGACGATTAGCAGCGGCAGAAGTCGTGAGTATCTCTATGTCTTATCTTGGCGGAGGGGAGGGCGGGAGGTCAAGGGGGGCGGGGGGGGGGGGCTCGGACTTCATGAGCAACTGCTGCACACATATCATCTACAGCGCGTTCATTTCCTAAGGTCACAGGATCATCATGGTGGTTCTGTCAATGGCTGTTGCAAAAGAGTGCCGCGTATCCACTGTTCACTTCCAAGATTTTATTTGCGGTTGAGACATGTTTCACAAGAGATGGTGTTGTGAGTTTACACAACCAGCATGTATGGGCAAATCTAAACGCACAAGAAAGAGGCCGTCAACACCGGTTCTCAAGAAACGTATCGGCAGGCGTACTAGGCGATAGCTTAATAGGGCCAAACGTACTACCACAAAGGTTACCTCCGGCGCATTATCAGGAATCTCTCATTAATGTATTGCCTACCTTGCTGGAGGCTGTCCCACTGCAGCAATTAATACGAATGTGGTTCATGCATGATGACGCACTAGCACACTTTCGTCACAATGTGCGGGAACATCTGACGCAAACTTTTCAGGAGCGCTGGATTGGAGATGATGGTCGAAGGAGGGGTGGGGGTACACACCTTAGCATGCTCTTTCCCAGACCTCAATCACATATACGTTTGGTTATGGCGACACTTGAAGGAATTAGTCCTCAGCACGCTAATCAACGATGTGCGGACACCATAGAGTAGGTCTTCAGTATGTGGCAACAGGTACAACGACAAAAAAAAAAAAAAAAAAAAAAAAGATTCAAATGGCTCTGAGCACTATGGGACTTAACATCTATGTTCATCAGTCCCCTAGAACTTAGAACTACTTAAACGAAACTAACCTAAGGACATCACACAACACCCAGTCATCACGAGGCAGAGAAGATCCCTGACCCCGCCGGGAATCGAACCCGGGAACCCGGGCGCGGGAAGCGAGAACGCTACCGCACGACCACGAGCTGCGGACGGTACAAAGACAACTGGGTATACTTCAAACGGTGCGTTACTCCTTATTCCGGTGGACAGTGGGGTGTATTGTCATGAAATAACGCGATCTTGAACAACTCGTGCTCCTGTAAACACGTGTTTGTCGCAGAAACATTTTTTTTAAATTATTTGTGGTAAGTTCCTGAGGGACCAAGCTGGTGAAGCCATCAGTCCCTAGGTTTACACACTACTTAATCTACCTTTAACTACCCTAAGCTAAGGACAACGCACCCACCCATGCCCAAAGGAGGATTTGATCCTCCGACGAGGGGAGCTGTATGAACCGTAGCAAGGCTCCCGAGACCGAGCTGCCACCCGGCGCGGCAAATCGCATTATCGCGGAAAGTATGTATTTCCGGACCCATGTTTATTGGACTTATCTCGGAAAGTAAGCATTTCTGGATCCATGTTTACTGGACATATTTTTTTTATTTGAATGAGTACTGCTACCTTTCAAAGTATTCGACACTTTTTTTTAACACCTTTTGTATCTATGTCTAAACTTCCTAACTTCGCAACTGCATGTACAGCATGTGGTTTAAAGTATGCAGATACCCCCACATAATGCGAAATTGTCCACTAGATATGTGGTCGAGCGGTTCTGGGCGCTTGAGTCCGGAACCGAGCTGCTGCGACGGTCGCCGGTTCGAAACCTGCCTCGGGCATTGATGTGTGTGATGTCCTTAGGTTGGTTAGGTTTAAGTAGTTCTAAGCCTAGGGGACTGATGACCTCAGATGTTAAGTTTCACAGTGCTTAGAGCCATCTGAACCATCTTCCACTAGATATTATGTATGAAAGGACGTGGGAGTGCTGTGTTGTCAGTAGAGAAGCAGTGACAACAGAATGGGTGGGTCAGGATATCTCAGTGACTGCGGACGTAGACTTGTCATAGAATATCACCCATTCTGAAGTTGATCAAACCCACTGTCACTGTGAAGCGGAAACGAAAGCAACAGCCTCATATAAACCAAGACCAGCAGGAAGATCTCTCAGCTACAGGCACAGTCGAGTATTGTAAGAGGTGTATGTAAACACTCGTACGATATCAGCGAAAGGAGTCGCTCGTGAGATCCAAAATGCTAACAGCAGCCCTGCTAGCGCATTGACTGTGCGTAGGAGGTTAAAATGAGAGGGGTTCAATGGTCGAGCATCTTCTTTGACCCACAAATTTCTGTAGTCAGTGCTAATCAGCTCTTGACCTAGAGTAAAGACCAGTGGACAGTGGATGACTGGAAACGACTGATTTTGAGTGATAGTCCACGATATACTCTGTGACAGTCTGGTAGAAGTGTTTTGGTTTGGTTTATGCCTGGAGATCGTGTTACCTGCCACCATGTGTACTGCTGCGGTGGCGGGGTTCGTGGTTAGAATTATGTTTTATGTGCAGCTGAGGAATAGACGACGGTATCAGCATAACAATGCAACATGTCATTAAGCAGCAACTGTGAGACAGTGGTTTGTGGATAAATACATGAAATGCAATGACCTGAACCCAAAAGAACACCTTTCGGGGTTAGAGTTTCACATCCCGTCGACGACGAGTTCGTTAAAGACGATAAAAAAACTTGGATCATTAAAGGATGGTGAAAGAAATGGACCGAGCGCGTTTCGAAGGAACTGCAGGCATTTGACTGGAACGGTTTAAGGAAATCACGAAGAGCAAATCTGGATGACCGGACAGCGATCTGAGTCATCGTCGTCCGTTATGGGAGTCTAGTGTGCTGACCATAGCTACCTCCCACGGGCCTTTGGGATGTTAGAACATCGCTCTAGACCGAAGGTCCCAACATCACTATATTTTGGTTCTAGAGGAAGAATCGGCTGCAATTCATACTCCTCATCGGAAGTGTCCCCAGCGAAGCTGAAACTGTAACAAAGGGAAAGAGTCAACACACTCTATATTAATGTCCAATGACAGCTGTCTGTGTGCCTTTCATGAGATAGTGTTGTTTGTTTAACTTGATGACTGTTCGTAAGGTTAGTGTGTATTAGCAAGACACATTTTATTTTTGTTCATCATTTAAATTTTTTTCTCCGCAGGGTGAAGATCAATGAAATCGACAAACTGCAGGGACGGATTCCCGACTGGAAAGGAGGAAGACAGATCCGATGAACATGTGTCCGGAAGGGACGGTATAGCATGCAACGATAACAAATCACACCGGAACACGGTACAGAGCTGCATCGCATCCACGTCACAACAGAAGTTCAAAGCGGTCTCCATGGGATTGCAGGTGGTGTAGCGGTTGTCACGCGGGATACACGTAATCGTACTTTGGCGTACAACACGTTGGCGAGCCTCTTGCCTGGGGCTTGTACTAGGAGTCGTCTCAATATCCTGTAGGAGCTGGTCCTCCAAATCCATTGTACGCACATCCCGCCTCCTCCCTGCACGTTCGTCTGTCTGAAAGGACGCATGATCATACAAACGACCAAGAAGGGCTTGAAATGTTGTCTGATGTGGTTGGTGTCTGTGAAGGTATTTGTATTTGTATAGCCGTGCTACCTCTCTAACGTTTCGATCTGCTTGGCCGTACACAAACACCATCTCGCCTTGTTCGCGACATGAATACCGGGCATTCTGCTGCATTTAGTACGCTGCGTCAGACACGCAGCCTGCAAAACACAAGGAACACATGGCACGTGGACAGACGAGCTGTCATTCGTCAGCGTCATCTACCGTGCACCGATGCATTTCGGGACATACGTTCATATTAATGCTCACCCTGTACAATTACAGTTTCTCCTTAAAATCTTAAGGTGTACATAATCAGCATTGGTGCATTTGCTGTTACCCCATCCGAATTGTATTTCCTGTCAAAAGTCTATTACATATGCCTATACTGGTGATAAATTAGATTACATTCATCATACGGATTACGATTTAGAAGGTGGCAGTGAACAAACGCTACACACAAATCTTTAAAAAAAATTAGTATTTATATGACTATTAGCAGTTTACGGATTTAATATATATGAATTATTCCTATTCGTCTTTCTCCGTAACAGGAGTTAACGCTGCTAACTGCCATGCGAAGGCCCGGGTTGGGTCCCCGGTAGTGTCAGGGATTTTTGCGTCGTGGGAGGGCAGATACGGGAAGCACTCAGCCTCGTGATGTCAACTGAGGAGCTGCTCGACCGTTTAGTGGCAATTCGCAGTCAAAAAACCTGACAATGACCGGGAAAGTGGTGTGCTGACCACACGACCCTTCATACTGCATCCAATGACGCCACTGGCAGATAATGGGTCTTATCGACCTGGAAGGGCCTGAATACAGAACTTTACCTTTTCTTATTTATCGTTTCCACTGCAGTATTAATGGAGCTGTTACCGAGAAATCTCTGTTACCTGCACTTGAAGACTCTGTTTTTGTCTGTCACATATTCAACTCTTTTGAGTACGCTGGGTATTTACTTTTTTACCCAGGTACATTTGTTTAAGTTTATACTGAAGTTACCTGATGGCATGTGACCGTGGATACTTTGTGTTGCGCTGTCACTTCTTCCCTTACCTGGTACAATCGGAAATTGTGCTCAGAGACGGTAAGCCTCTGAAGCCTCTGAGAGAGCTCAATCCCCTCCATTTCTACTTTCGTGGCCTTTCATAACATATACGTAGAGGAAAGCAGTATATTCATTCACTCTGCTACGAAATTTCCAATCAGCGTTCATTCCACTTTAGAGCGAAAATTCTTTCAACAGGGTGACTCACTAGCTATTGCCACCTAGAATAACTCTGAAAGTATGATAGTAGCTGAAACGTTTGTGGGAGCAGTGTTGCATGGAACAACGAGGGCCATAATATGACGTTGTATTTTTGTTTATAGGTCGGGTCGCGTCAAAGATATGAAGGTCAACTTCGTTTTTTTAAATAGAATGCTATAGTTTGGTACTTATTTTCTGATACCGGCTATCGAGAAGAATCCAATGATGTATATCAGTAAGGTCTTTGAAGGTCAACGAAGATCACAAAGATAGCATGAACGTCCAATTACAGAAAGCGTTCGAAGTGATGACCATTGGTATCAATGCAGTGCTGCAATCTTCTTATCGTGGATTGAGCGGTATTCCTTACCACATCGGCACTTATAAAAGCATATGCTCTGAGAATTCTCTCTCGCATATCTTCAAATGTAGTTGGAACGTCTATATGAACAATGTCTTTTACGAATCCCACAAGAAATAATCCAGAGGCGTCAAGTCTGTCGAACGACCCGTCCACGACACATCTCCTCCACGTCCGATCCAATGATCTGGGAATTGCCTCTGCAACTCATTTCTAGCCATTAGCGAGAAATGTGCCGGACGCCCATCGTGTTGATACCACATTCTGTTCCTTGTTCCTAAAGGTATTTCTTCCAATAACAGACCTAATGTTTCTTGCAGGAATGTGGTGCACTTCCTACCATTAAGATTTCCTTCGATGAAATAGGAGCCTATAATTCAGTCCTCCAGAATCCCACACCATACATTCACCGACCACGGTTTTCTGTATGCAACTTGACGCAGCCAGCATGGATTTTCAGTTGCCCAATAATGCATGTTATGCAAATTAACATACCCATGGCTCGTGAATGTAGCCTCGTCAGTAAATAAAATCAAATTAAGAAATGTGCCATCCCTCTGAATCTGAAGTTGAGCCAATCGGCAGAATTCAATGTGACGCATACAACCCGTACCAGTTAATTCTTGATGGAGACTTATATGGTAAGGATCATATACATGGCGATGCAGAACACGAAATACACTACTCCAACTCATGCCATGTTCCCTGCGATTTGCCGGCCGGGGTGGCCGAGCGGTACTAGGCGCTTCAGTCTGGAACCACGCGGCCGCTACTGTCGCAGGTTAGAATCCTGCCTCGGGAATGGATGTGTGTGATGTCCTTAGGTTAGTTAGGTTTAAGTAGTTCTAGGTTCTTGGAGACTGATGACCTCAGATGTTAAGTCCCATAGTGCTCAGAGCCATTTGAACCATTTTTTTCCCCTTGCGATTTGACGCGAACTAACACAAGGATATCGAACCACAGTGGCAAGAGTACTAATTTCGGTTTCCTCTTTAGGAACTTTCCTTTGCCGGACATGTTTCAGATGCGTTAAAGATCCACTTTTCCTCAATTTATCATGCACATATTTAAATGTACGGCATGTAGGGTAAGTACATGGTGGATATCTTTCAGCGTATAAGTCTCTCGCTCTCACTGACTTTCGTTCACATCCTCCGTAAATGAGAAGCATATCGACTGATTCTTCGAAGGAATACGTCATCCACATTCGATTGATTCGACGATACTAGTCTTTCCGTTCCTATTAGTGTTGTATTGTGAAACCGTGGAATGGTGTTTACATGTGAATGTCACGTTAGATGACGAGAGAGAATTGTCAGAGCATGTGCTTCGATAAGTGCCGAAGTGATAAGGAATACAACTGAATCCAAAATAAGAAGATTGCAGCACTGCATTGATACCAATGGTAGTCACTTCGAACACCTTCTGTAAATGGATGTTCATACCGTCGTTTCGACCTTCGTTGACCTTCAAAGACCTTACTGTTACACATCATTGGATTCGTCTCGATAGCCGGTATCAGAAGATAAGTACCAAACTATAGCATCCCATTAAAAAAAAAGCAAAGATGATTTTCATATCTCTGACGCGACCCCACCTAGTAACAAAAAACTAACGTCATATTATGGCCTCCGTTGTCCCACGCAACATTTGATGCACAAACTTTTCCGCTACTGTCATACTTTCAGAGTTATTCTAGGTGGAAACAATTAGTGACTCGCCCTGTATAAACAATTCCCTAGACTGTGGATATGCCATTCCTCCGCAGTATCCTTTCTGCAACGAATTCTAGGCCCGCAAAGAATGCAGGAGAGCTTCTCTGAAATTTGGATGGTGGGAGAAGAGGTAATGGCGGATATGGGGAGAGGTGAGAGCGCGTTGTGAGTAGTCATTTGATAGCTACACTATGTGATCAAAAGTATCCGGACACCTTTTGAAAATGATTTACAAGTTCGTGGTGCCCTCCATCGGTATTGCTGGAATTTAACATGGTGTTGGCCCAACCTTAGCACTGCTGACAGCTTCCACCACTCTCGCAGGCATTCGTTCAATAAGGTGCTGTAAGGTATCTTGGGAAATGGCAGCCCATTCTTCACGGGGTGTTGCACTGAGGAGAGCTATCGATGTCAGTCGGTGAGGCCTGGCACGAAGTCGCCTTCCAAAACATCCCAGAGGTATTTTATAGGATGGTTCAAATAGCTCTGAGCACTATCGGACTTAACATCTGAGGTCATCAGTCCCCTACAACTTAGAACTAATTGAACCAACTAACCTAAGGGAATCACGCAGATCCATGCCCGGGGCAGGATTCGAACTTGCGGTTGCAGACTGAAGCGCCTAGAACCGCTTGGCCACCGCGGCCAGCTATAGGATTCAGGTGAGGACTCTGTGCAGGACAGTCCATTACAGGGATGTTATTGTCGTGTAACCACTCCGCGACAGGGCGTGCATTATGAACAGGTGCTCGATCGTGTTGATCGCCATCCTCGAATTGCTCTTTAACAGTGGGAAGCAATAAGGTGCTTAAAACATCGATGTAGGCCTGTGTTGTGATAGTGCTACGCAAAACAAGAGGGGGTGCTTGCCCCTGCATGAGAAACACGACCACACCTTAGCACCACCGCCTCTGAATTTTACTACTGGCACTACACACGCTGGCAGATGACGTTCACCCGGCGTTCGCCATACCCACACCCTGCCATCGGATACCCACATTGTGTACCATAATTCGTCACTCCACACAACGATTTTCCACTGTTCAGTTGTCCAATGTTTAAGCTCCTGAGACTAAGTGAGGCGTCGTTTGGCACTTACCGGTGTGATGTGTGGCTTATGAGCAGCCGCTCGACCATGAAATTGAAGTTTTCTCACCTTCCGCCTCACTATCATAGTACTTGCCGTGGATGCTGATGCAGTTTGGAATTCCTCTGTGATGTCTGCCTATTACACATTACGACCCTCTTCAACTGTCGGCGGTCTCTGTCAGTCAACAGACGGAGTCTGCCAGTACGCTTTTGTGCTGTCTGTGTCCCTTCACGTTTCCACTTGACTATCACATCGGAAAAAGTGGACCTAGGGATGTTTAGGTGTGTGGAAATCTCCCGTGCAGACGTACGACACAAGTGACACCCAATCACCTGACCATTTTCGAAGTCCGTGAGTTCCGCAGAGCGCCCCATTCTGCTCTGCCACAATGTCTAATAACTACTGAGGTCGCTGATATGGAGTGCCTCGCAGTAGGTGGCAGCACAATGAACCTAATATGAAAAACGTCTGTTTTTGGTGGTTCTGGATACTTTTGATCACATAGTCTAAGTCGGTAGGATGCTATTCGTGATAGGCAAATATTATAATTTCGATTCCCTGTCCGGAACGCAGTTTTATGCTTTCCGGAAGTTTCGAGCAGCATATTGGTTGTCTCCTCTGGGAAAGTTCACTCATGTAATTTAAACAAACAAAAATACAGTGCTGTACAACTTGTCAGCTGTATCGTCTGACTTGGAAGTCTGATTACTGCCTCTGCGACGAAACGCATTACTCTCCTTTGGATATTCTTTATTTCTCAGCAGCGTATGGTGAGAGTAAGAGAAGATTCGGCCACCCTTGATTTGACCTTGCCACATTCGTTAACAACCATGACAAGCCTGCTCCCTGATGATGATTCCTCTCTACGCAACAAAAATGCTCGTATGGCGTAAAAAATTACTAAATCCTTCTCCCGATTCAAACAAAATTGTACGTCATCTACATACAGCGTGGAGCTCTTGATTAAACCGAGCTGAATGCTAATTGTTGTGTTCACCATCCTAATGATGCACTGTTCCTATGAATTACTTGGACAGCCCAGTATACTTTGCTGTGTTGTGTTTCATAAAATATATGAACTAAAGCAACCCTAGGCTGAAACATTAATATAAACAATTGTAATTTCTCTAATGAAGAAATGCACTAGGCCCCATCGATAACTCACAGAAAACCTTGACAGATTACTTCCTGTTTATTTAGAAATTTAATCATGTAATGAGTGAATTTATAAATAGCTGTCACATGGTAGTGTTTCCTTTAATATCCAATCTGCTAACGACTAAGTATCAAATTGTTGTGCAAGTGAATGAAAACGCGTGAGTACATTACCGTTTCAGAATTTTAAGAAGATGGTGATATAACAATTAATTATATCTAATCACCCTTCTAAAAGCAGTGTCAAATAATGGAATACTGTATTTTGTTATTTTACTGAAAAAATCCGATATTAATGATTCATTCGTATCTGACATCTGATTTTGTAATGCCGAATCTATTAGGGATATGACTGAAATATTTTTGATAAAAGATTATAATTTGACTCTCTTAAATGTTTAACAGTTGCTCAATGTACTCTTCCGCATTTTATTCTGTACTATTGGTGTTAATTATTTCACTTATTTTTAAAACGTTGTTGAAACAGCTGCTAGATACGAACTAAGTTCAATGAAATTAGTGTCAAATACTACAGCTTCTCTCCCTATGTATGTCTTTACAACATTCTTTATTCATTTGATTTTGCTGTCTGAATATTCAGTTTCCAACAAGTTGTGCATATTCCTAGTTTTCCTTACACTTTTTCTAAAAAAATGTTCAATACAGCTAGTAATTTGATTACTCGTTTAGGCTACTTTGGGGACGTCCCATGTTGGCCTCGTAGACATCATGAAAGTGATCTGATGTTTAACTTCCTACAATTCCATACCACTGTTTGGTATATGAAAGCGATGCCGATCATGTTATGAGCTAGTGAGATATCTAACTTATACTAAATTATTAAGGGATAAAGGCATTTATAGGTCATTGTTTCCAACAGATTTCCTTAAAAAATTTAAAACTAACTTACACTGATATCACCAAAAACAATCGTCAACTCAAGAGACATCGGCGTCACGTCAGTTCATTGTTTGCATTTGTGAAGCACATTCTAATAACAGTCAGCATGCTATGTTGTGGTTTTATTGTTATGAAAGTGAATTTGATCTTCTTTTGCACCTTATGGCTACATATTTAAAGTAGCCCCACAATATCATATAAAATATATCACAGAAAATTCGTTGTAAGTCAGCAATTTGTTTCTACTTTTGCTTTATACTCACGTTTTAACATCTACATAACATACTGTTAACCATCTTAGGTATTAATCATTGATCCTTGTGAGGAAGACTTTTTGAAAGACATCTGAATCTAGGTGAAGGAGTTGTCAGTAAACCTTTCACTATTGCGACTGATTAGGCTATTTTTTCACCTTTTCCTGCACGAACTGTAGATTACAGTTGCTGCCTCTAGCAATGTTCAATATTTTAATAGTTTTTTCTTGCTGCTGACTGTGAACACCGTAAGATATCAAGAACAATCATTACAATATTCTGGCTACCCAGTGCAATTTTTTTCCTGTACAAGTAGCAGTGATTTATTTTTACAGTATTACCTCACGCCCAGACACTTTCATATCCTGATCCATACATTTTGTATCTAGTCATACACTGTTTGTACTCCTATTTATAAAGATAATGGCCTCTGCTATATTTGTTTCGTATATGTAAGTATGCAACCAAATTATACACACTTACAATAAAATTTTTCAGACATTTCTATTAAATGTTCCATACTTTTTCACAAATCAGAAACTAATTTACTGCTTTCGTTATCACCGCTCTACACCAGTATCCCTGAAAATATGCAGATGTTCCTCTATTATAACGTCAGTGTAATTTCACCTAATATTTTGTCGCAGTATTTTGAATTTAAGTTGAAAAAGTCATATCATGCCGTAATAAAAAGGCTCTATTTACTCTACTTCCTATATTTTCCTTTAGTTGGAATACCTCCTAAGACGTCTGTATCCCTCCTATTCTGGTGTAGACCATGCGAATTATATTCTTACATTCTTGTGTTGGTACTACCTCATTATAGCACCTCACAGCTATGAGAAGGAACCTACTCTTCGTTGCGTGTACCTCCTTCGAAGCACATATCCGCATAGCCCTCATTTGTGTACTGAGTATGACCATTGATTTTGTTCCATTAATTCGTAATGCTGAATCTCCTAATTCTAGGCAAGCGATTTCTAGCTCCCGCGCCTGTAAACACGGAACATTATTTCCTCAATGCTTATATGTTGTCACAGACAAGCAGTCACATATGATCTAGGATCCAGAACCTAAGTTCTTCTACAGTTGCTGGCGTACACCCCTCCCCAAGACCGCTGCTTACCATTTCTTTACTCATTATTTGACAAGACGCTTGCTTATAGCCAAGGACGAAAGATTCAGATGTTTTGGTTCAACACCTCCCCCTTCCTCCCTCAGTACGTTTTAGAGAAAACTGCTCTGAAAATTTCATGACGCGCGGTCGACTTAGAATTGACGAGATCGATAGATAATTGCAAACTGAGCATTGTTCGATAACATATAAGGGGCCCACAAACGAGGAGTTTCCTAGGAATCGAGGAAAGAAACTTTATCGACTGCAACTTATATATCTATAATGTATGCACTGTTAACAGAAAGCACCGGTGGAGTAGCGACCAAAATATCTGACTCTGGAAGCAGGAAACCTATGCTCGAATATCAGTTGCATTCTGTAGTCGTTGTCTCTTTTTCATTTGTAGTACTCACTACAGTGACTTAACCGTCTTGAGAGATTCAGAAACTATTATTGTTGTTGTTGTGGTCTTCAGTCCTGAGACTGGTTTGATGCAGCTCTCCATGCTACTCTATCCTGTGCAAGCTTCTTCATCTCCCAGTACCTACTGCAACATACATCCTTCTGAATCTGCTTAGTGTATTGATCTCTTGGTCTCCCTCTACGATTTTTACCCTCCACGCTGCCCTCCAATGCTAAATTTGTGATCCCTTGATGCCTCAAAACATGTCCTACCAAACGATCCCTTGTTCTAGTCAAGTTGTGCCACAAACTTCTCTTCTCCCCAATCCTATTCAATACCTCCTCATTAGTTACGTGATCTACCGACCTTATCTTCAGCATTCTTCTGTAGCACCACATTTCGAAAGCTTCTATTCTCTTCTTGTCCAAACTGGTTATCGTCCATGTTTCACTTCCATACATGGCTAAACTCCATACAAATACTTTCAGAAACGACTTCCTGACACTTAAATCTATATTAGATGTTAACAAATTTCTCTTCTTCAGAAACGATTTCCTTGCCATTGCCAGTCTACATTTTATATCCTCTCTACTTCCACCATCATCAGTTATTTTTCTCCCTAAATAGCAAAACTCCTTTACTACTTTAAGTGTCTCATTTCCTAATCTAATCCCCTCAGCATCACCCGATTTAATTTGACTACATTCCATTATCCTCCTTTTGCTTTTGTTGATGTTCATCTTATATCCTCCTTTCAAGACACTGTCCATTCCGTTCAACTGCTCTTCCAAGTCCTTTGCTGTCTCTGACAAAATTACAATGTCATCGGCGAACCTCAAAGTTTTTACTTCTTCTCCATGAACTTTAATACCTACTCCGAATTTTTCTTTTGTTTCCTTTACTGCTTGCTCAATATACAGATTGAATAACATCGGGGAGACGCTACAACCCTGTCTCACTCCTTTCCCAACCACTGCTTCCCTTTCATGCCCCTCGACTCTTATAACTGCCATCTGGTTTCTGTACAAATTGTAAATAGCCTTTCGCTACCTGTATTTTACACTTGCCACCTTCAGAATTTGAAAGAGAGTATTCCAGTTAACGTTGTCAAAAGCTTTCTCTAAGTCTACAAATGCTAGAAACGTAGGTTTGCCTTTTCTTAATCTTTCTTCTAAGATAAGTCGTAAGGTTAGCATTGCCTCACGTGTTCCAACATTTCTACGGAATCCAAACTGATCTTCCCCGAGGTCCGCTTCTTCCAGTTTTTCCATTCGTCTGTAAAGAATTCGCGTTAGTATTTTGCAGCTGTGACTTATTAAACTGATAGTTCGGTAATTTTCACATCTGTCAACACCTGCTTTCTTTGGTATTGGAAATATTATATTCTTCTTGAAGTCTGTGGGTATTTCGCCTGTCTCATACATCTTGCTCACCAGATGGTAGAGTTTTTTCATGACTGGCTCTCCCATGGCCATCAGTAGTTCTAATGGAACGTTGTCAACTCCCGGGGCCTTGTTTCGACTCAGGTCTTTCAGTGCTCTGGCAAACTCTTCACGCAGTATCTTATCTCCCATTTCATCTTCATCTACATCCTCTCCCATTTCCATAATACTGTCCTCAAGTACATCGCCCTTGTATATACCCTCTATATACTCCTTCCACCTTTCTGCCTTCCCTTCTTTGCTTAGAACTGGGTTGCCATCTGAGCTCTTGATATTCATACAAGTGGTTCTCTTCTCTCCAAAGGTCTCTTTAATTTTCCTGTAGGCAGTATCTATCTTACCCTAGTGAGACAAGCCTCTACATCCATACATTTGTCCTCTAGCCATCCCTGCTTAGCCATTTTGCACTTCCTGTCGATCTCATTTTTGAGACGTTTGTATTCGTTTTTGCCTGCTTCATTTACTGCATTTTTATATTTTCTCCTTTCATCAATTAAATTCAATATTTCTTCTGTTACCCAAGGATTTCTATTAGCCCTCGTCTTTTCACCTACTTGATCGTCTGCTGCCTTCACTACTTCATCCCTCAGAGCTACCCATTCTTCTTCTACTGTATTTCTTTCCCCATTCCTGTCAATTGTTCCCTTATGCTCTCCCTGAAACTCTCTACAACCTCTGGTTCTTTCAGTTTATCCAGGTCCCATCTCCTTAAATTCCCACCTTTTTGCAGTTTCTTCAGTTTCAATCTGCAGTTCATAACCAATAGATTGTGGTCAGAATCCACATCTGCCCCTGGAAATGTCTTATAATTTAAAACCTGGTTCCTAAATCTCTGTCTTACCATTATATAATCTATCTGATACCTATTAGTATCTCCAGGATTCTTCCATGTATACAACCTTCTATCATGATTCTTGAACCAAGTGTTAGCTATGATTAAGTTATGCTCTGTGCAAAATTCTACAAGGTGGCTTCCTCTTTCATTTCTTCCCCCCAATCCATATTCACCTACTATGTTTCCTTCTCTCCCTTTTCCTACTGACGAATTCCAGTCACCCATGACTATTAAATTTTTGTCTCCCTTCACTACCTGAATAATTTCTTTTATCTCGTCATACATTTCATCAATTTCTTCATCATCTTCAGAGCTAGTTGGCATATAAACTTGTACTACTGTAGTAGGCGTGGGCTTTGTGTCTATCTTGGCCACAATAATGCGTTTACTATGCTGTTTGTAGTAGCTAACCCGCACTCCTATTTTTTTATTCATTATTAAACCTACTCCTGCATTACCCCTATTTGATTTTGTATTTATAACCCTGTAATCACCTGACCAAAAGTCTCGTTCCTCTGGCCACCGAACTTCACTAATTCCCACTATATCTAACTTTAACCTATCCATTTCCCTTTTTAAATTTTCTAACCTACCTGCCCGATTAAGGGATCTGACATTCCACGCTCCGATCCGTAGAATGCCAGTTTTCTTTCTCCGGATAACGACGTCCTCTTAAGTAGTCCCCGCCCGGAGATCCGAATGGGGGAGTATTTTACCTCCGGAATATTTTACCCAAGAGGACGCCATCATCATTTAATCATACAGTAAAGCTGCATGTCCTTGGGAAAAATTACGGCTGTAGTTTCCCCTTGCTTTCAGCCGTTCGCAGTACCAGCGCAGCAAGGCCGTTTTGGTTAATGTTACAAGGCCAGATCAGTCAATCATCCAGACTGTTGCCCCTGCAACTACTGAAAAGGCTGCTGCCCCTCTTCAGGAACCACATGTTTGTCTGGCCTCTCAACAGATACCCCTCCGTTGTGGTTGCACCTACGGTACGGCCATCTGTATCGCTGAGGCACGCAAGCCTCCCCACCAACGGCAAGGTCCATGGTTCATGGGGGAAGTCAGAAACTATACAGATATTTAATTGTCATGTAATGTTCCGCCTCAGTTATCCATTTTTAATTACATTCCATGTTTCGATCACTCTGGACATCTTCTGATCTAAGTAGTTGCATTAGCAACCCTTCTCGTGTATTCAGAGCCATATATCACAGACGCAGCTACTTTGATCCGAGGATCATCCGCCGGCCGATGTGGCCGAGTGGTTCTAGGCGCTTCAGTCTGGAACCGCGCGACCGCTACGGTCGCAGGTTCGCATCCGGCCTCGGGCATGGATGTGTGTGATGTCCTTGGGTTAGTTAGGTTTAAGTAGTTCTAAGTTCAAGGGGACTGATGACCTCTGATGTTAAGTCCCATAGTGCTCAGAGCCATTTGAACCATTTTTTGAGGATGATCCAGAGAGGTCTAAACATGTAATCTATTTAAAAATGTACAACTGAGACGGAACATTAAATGAGAATTATCTTAAATTGGTAGCTTTTCCGCATAGAAGCAGTAGGAATAGAAGTTTCAATAAGCTAAGTAAATCAATAAGAGGAAATATCAAAGTAGCCAATTAATTGCCGCAAGTGACTTCATTAGTGAAGAATTAATATTTTAAGCCTTTTTGTATGTAAACAGTTCCAAGTAAGAGTGCTATGAGGACAAGAACTTGATGCACGTTATCATGTAAGGGCGAATCACTAACCCTTGTCGCAGATGTTAGTGTGCATAAAACGATGCATGCATACACGGTGCAGTATTCCATCAGAACATCTGGAAACTTGTAGCCTGAAGGCTTCCTGTGATTATAAGAAATTAAATATTAATTTTTTCCTCGGGATATAAGGGAGATGAATTGTTTGACTCGTTAAAAGAACGTTTACTTCACTTGCTCCTTATCTGGGAAATAGAAGAATTCAGTGTACAAAACATATGTTGAGAACATTTTGAAATTGTACGTTGCTGATAACAAGTTTTCTCTGATACTGAATTCGTGGGATAGACAAACTAACTCCATCATGTGTGATAACATGTTTATAGATGACAAGACTCAACCGACTTGCTCGGTAGAGGTAATACTGCCATTTACTTTTCTGACAACTTTAAAACTTTGTTTCGAGGCTTCCAAACTGCAGTCTGGAAAACCAACGGTAACTGCGCAACCTAATGGATGCAATATTGACTCTCAGAAAATTTCAAGATCAACTTTCAGCACCGATTTTCCAGACATTGTTATCATATGCATGGTATGATTCGAAATTCATCCCCAACAAAGAAGTTTTTTAAATAAAGTAAGTTTGTTTTGCTCCGAATCTTCGGAAGGAACCATACTGTTTTGGAAAGAGTGTTTTCTTTAGCTCTTGTAGTCATGAGTATATTTGCTTCGTGTGTTTATATGACGAGCACAGTCCATATGTTCGTACGAAGGAAACTGAGGACCTGTAACAGTCAGTCGAAGAGGCACTGTAAATCGATCAGGGTTAAATTTGTAATACCTTACTAATCGAAGTCGTTTGAGAAATTGTTTGCATATCCAGTAATTATTCCTATTGATTTACTTAAATTATTAACCCTCCAATGTCTACCAATTTCTAAATAAAAGAAACAAATTAAAGAAAACTGCAAAATGCAACTAGGAATCGAACAAATGGCCACCGCCCCAAAGTTAGACTGAAACGTCCCCTTAGAAAACTTTATGATTTACTGTGCTGATAAACCTCTTACGTTATTTGCTTTTCAAACAGCTGAGCAAAACTGAACGTTCTCAGACATTACTCTCTTTACTTATTCTGATCAACACTAAACTTATACACAATATTCTTAACACAACGCAATCTGACTTACAATAATCCCAATAAAAGAATGGCCCTGACTAACAATAATCTATACCTTGCATGAATCACTTACCTCCCAAAAATCTTCGTTACTCGAACTACTGCAATACAGTGAGCGCCACTACTGCCAGCTAAATAAAAGATTCAAATTACTGAAGGCACTAACTACTGATAGGCATAGTTAGGAAATGAAAGATTTTGATAGAGAACAAACAATGTATTTTCCTTAATAGTGTTCAAAAGTCATAATATATATAGCAGTTCATGACATCCAGTCTTACAAATGTACTGTCTCTGATGGACACATGTCCAGATCATCCGCTCTCAAAATTCCGCCATCTCTCTCCCCACATCCACCACTGCTGGCGGCTCACCTCCAACTGCGCAACGCTACGCGCTGTTAGCAGACAACTGCCCAACACTACAATAGCGACTATTGCAACAATGCCGACCACCCTCAGACTGCACACAGCACAGCCAGTGATATTCATATAGAGCGCTACGTGGCGTTACCAATAAAAAAACCTAAACAGCCTACTTACATAGCCCCATGCTCCCCAAAAAAAATGTTACAAATTATCTTGGGCACTGGCCAATACATATTTGTTAATTTTTTTTACAATTACAATAACAAAGAAATCAAATGCACACACTCATTGATACAATGTTGGTCATAAGCTAAAATTTTCTCACAGTCCATAAAGACAGTCCTGATCATTCATCACAGTAAAATTGCAGTTTTTTTTTTACAACTTCTGAGCGGTAAAAGAAAATGCACACGGAAGTAGTGGATTTCCATGCAGTCTTGAACAAGTAGTGTTGTCCTTCCAACGGAAAGACAGTGCTGACTCTTGACATGCAGACAGGCAATGGGCCACAATAGAGCAAACCCACAGCAGAGTCAGTCTAAGTTTTGAAGAATATTGGTAGGTAGGTCATCACAGAGCATACCCACTGTATTCCTGGTAGAGATTATGGTATTGGTGGGCCACCAGAGGTGCAGACCCACTGCAGCCCTTGTAGGAATAATGGTATTGATGAGTCAGCAAAGGTGTAGACCCACTGTAGTCCTTGTAGAGACGGCCAGTAGCCATCTGTTGTGACAGTGCAGATGAACAATCACCATCGAAGAGTCTTGCGGACAATATAGCAAGTCCATAAACCACCACTTATGTACTCACAAAGTTTTTGGAACTGTCCTTAGAACCAGTAATGCTGTTAATCAGTCCCTTGCTAAATTATTAACACACGTGCAAACACTAACAGTTCCAACTTGTGACATATTGTCCATATACTATGACCAGCAGAAACATGAGCACTGAAATGTAACTTAATTTGAAGAACTGGTGTCTATACAATTACAAATTTACAACACAAGAATACAATTACAAAGGTACAAAATACATCATTAAAGAACATAACAATACAGATAACATTTGTAGTAGTACAGGCTTTACAAAAGAATAGAAATAAACAGGTACATCAGTGTTACAGGAATTATGACATAAGTAAATAAATAAAGTAATGAGAATAGTTTTCGAAACATTAATTTCACACATGGACATTAAAACAAAACAGAATAAATAATGTCTGAACATCTTTACAAAGTAAATAACACATTATTAGAAAAATTCTACAACATATCTCTTATCAGATAAACACGTAAAGACAGGAAGAACACAGATACACAAGGGTACACAAACAAATAGCGGAATGATACAAAAGGACAGGACAGGGTTTGTTTTCAGTGTGACATTTGGTACTGTAGTCCAACCCGAAACTTCATTCCATAGATCTTTCATCTTATTTGAACATTTGTTTCCACCAACACAATCCTATCCAAGCATGCTTTCTGTATTCTATTCATATCCTCTGAAAAAATAGTTATTCTCCTCTGTACACACTACTTTTTTGGCCAAATCATTTTCTTATAGCTTCTTAATGCATTTCTTCCACTTCATCACAACTCGTTCTCTTGTATAGCCTACCCCATCTTAAGCTAACTTAAATCTACTGAGCTCAGATGTTAAACTAAGGGACGAGGAAATGCAGCAACACAAAATAATTAACACAAACAGCAATGACAAATAATTCAAATTGGCAAAGCAAGCAGCAATATATATAAGTTAGCAAAGAAAATGCAACATTATCACTAATATGAGCCAATGTGCAGCAAAAAGAAAAATAAATCAGTAGTAAAACTGGCTTAACAGAGTAATACAAAGTGAAATTCAGTAACACTATGCCTGGCAAACAGCAGCAGCAAATGCAATAACTTATATCTAATCATGACAAACCCACAAGCAAAAAAATAGGACACTAAAGACAACAATGCAGATAAGGGAAACGTCTATTCACATCTTAATGTCTATGTAATTAAAGCAGTGCACCACAGAAACTTATTCTACAAAAAATTACCAAGTACTTGAAAAGAAAATTATGTATGCAGTTACTGTTTTTAGTCCCTTCTTATTGTTTTTTCCTTTCCAAGTGCTCCTTTTTCGAAGAATGTGGATCATAAAATTATTATTTAATAGATCTGTTGACAGGAAGCAAATGCATTTAATTTTATTTTATGAAACCAATGCTGCAACACATCTGGAAAACAGATACCAAATGAAATAAGCAACTATCTAAAGCGAATTATAAAAATATCATTCAGTAGTCATGAGGCATTTCATAAGTTAGTAGAAATTCTCTCAATTCTCGTAGAAAGACACTTGTCATAATCAGGTGTGCAGATGTACGAATATTTCCCATCAATTCATAAGCATTTCAGTAAGTAGCACAAAGTATGGGTAATCATATGTTTCCAAGTAATGAGCAAGTCGTATTTGCGATGCTTTCTACAAAGGAGTGTCAATAGCGAGGTTAATGGCCTCTTTTTTCTCCACCTGTGCCTCTGAAAGGCACTGACTAACGGCTTTTTTTCAGGTGACTGTCGCTCAGTTGGGTCTCCACAGCACATTATGTCAAGGTCATCTACCTTCTTTACTTAAATATTTATGGCAGCAGTTTCCACTACAGTGACCGTCTCATATAAACTCCGTCTACAGGCCGCAAGCGACCCATCGGGACCATCCGACCGCCGTATCATCCTCAGGTGAGGATGCGGATAGGAGGGGCATGGGGTCAGCACACCGCTCTCCCGGTCGTTAAGACGGTTTTCTTTGACCGGAGCCGCTACTATTCGGTCGAGTAGCTCCTCAATTGGCATCACGAGGCTGAGTGCACCCCGAAAAATGGCAACAGCACGCGGCGGCGGGATGGTGACCCATCCAAGCGCCGGCCACGCCCGACAGCGCTTAACTTCGGTGATCGCACGGGAACCGGTGTATCCACTGTGGCAAGGCCGTTGCCGACCGTCTCATATAAAATAAAAAAATTCAAAGGTTAGAAATTTACATTAGAAGTGTGTAGAAACATAACCTCATAGATAACAGTGTCCAAAAGTTTTGTCAGCATTGTGGTAGATTCACGCATTTACACTCATTTCATAACTCTTAAAGTACGATTCTTGGTTTGTAATATCCTTTTCATAAATCAGAGTCTCTAACCACTATTCCTTATTCCTTACTTTATTACCCATATACATATTCAGAGACACTTCTTCAATATTTAATCATATTAAATAGGTACCATAATCAAATTCCTCATATAACATCAGCCTATTGATCATAAACATACCTCAACAGCATAATACACATTGTCGTCGTAATAATAACATCATAACACCTCAGTCAAATCTCAAAAACGTCGTAGCATTCTGCAATAATTTCAAAACCTAAAAAAAATTCTCTGCTCATTTCAATAGTATCATCTACCTCAAACGTACTTTAAAAATCATGATCCCATACCAAATACATCATTCAAAGCTCTCATAGTATCACAATGGTTCCGAAAAAATATGAAGAGTTCACAAGTGTGAAGTTACACAACTGTATAATTACGTAAACATCTGTCATTGATGTAGTAAAAAAAATGTTTGTCTCTCTCAGTTAAATGATCAGATAGCTGTGTAATTCTGTGTTACAGAAATATGGTACCGATGTGTAAAGTTGTATAAGCAAATACCATATTAGCTAGGGCTCCTTGTGCTTGCCAAATACATGGTACACAAAGTAGGCGTGTGACCCCCTGAGGATTAATGTAATTATACCCTCAGGTGTTACAGATTATAGGAATGGAATGAAATGTATCGGGGATAACCTTTGTATCATTGCAATTCAAAAATCTTTAAAAATAAATGTTTTAAGTACAAAATTAATCACTCAAATATGTGTCCTTTAGCGCTAAATGTGCGTCTTGCTATAAGATAATTCTGTGGGAGTATCCTAGTTATTATCCTCCGAAAACTAAGTTCTGCAGAAGTCAATGTACTTACCTCATGATAAACAAAAGTGAAATGCTATGCGTATAGATGTTGTAGTTATTACGTACATTACCGTGATCAAGAAAGTACTATACTGTAACGTATTGTTGTGCTACAGAAAAGGCTGTCTCATTGTAGCTATACCACAAAAGTTACTACTAAAACATGTTTTACTTTCCAGAAGAATTCAGAAAAACAGATACACTGCAATAGCAACAATGTGAATTGTGTCACACATTAGCAGCGTCGTGATATAATTGTGTAGCGGTCAAAAAAACCAAATGCTAAGTCATCTTTAATCCCACAGATAGTACTTCAAATAAAGAATGTATTTTCAAGTAAACCTAAATGTTGCATTAAAATCTCATTAGTAGTACCTGTATATGTTCTAAGTATGTAAGCCTTATAGTCGTTAAGTAATCGTGCAACTAACAAGCAAGAATGTACACACACAATAACACTGTGTCGTCTGTTCACTATAACAATGCATTCGTTCAAATGGCTCTGAGCACTATGGGACTCAACTGCTGAGGTCATTAGTCCCCTAGAACTTAGAACTAGTTAAACCTAACTAACCTAAGGACATCACAAACATCCATGCCCGAGGCAGGATTCGAACCTGCGACCGTAGCGGTCTTGCGGTTCCAGACTGCAGCGCCTTTAACCGCACGGCCACTTCGGCCGGCAATGCATTCGTAATTACTGTCTAAATATGTTGCCTAGGTTCTAGACTGGATAGTTAACTTTAAAACATACTTGCATGTTAACCGTTTCTAAGTCTGACGAAGCGTACTAGTAACGTGAAGTGAAAAATTTTATAGCAAAGACGAACTTAAAAACCAGATTATCTTTCAATAAACGGTTTTACATGTGAAATGTGGTGTAAACCTTTACTCTTCCTAGTGCACAGAGTTTCAACTTCAAAGAAATTATCATGTTGTATACGTCGGTAAGGAATGCAAAAATTTTCTCAAGGTTAGCGTCTATGTTATTTTTCGCTGAGCCAGCCGGCGAACGTGGCTGCCTGCGGTGCGAGTCATTGTCTATCTCTTTTTTGGTGCGCGTCGTTATTGGGATTTGGAGGTCTAACTTCTACAAATTTACCTTGTCGAGAGGGTCCTGCCCTCTTTGAATCCCGCCAGTTCTGATGCAATTCAGGTCTGTCGTTATGATTATATCGTCTATCGTCATGTCGGTAGATTCCATAATTTCTTTCTCGTCGGTCACGTGGTGGAGAATTTCTCCCTGAATCCTAACTGCGCACTGAACTGTTGCATCTGAAGTTATTCTGTCTCCCTTGATAATAATTGTTTGTGTTCCCATATTGTTTGTTTCTATGATTGTCCCTGTGATAGCCATTACCACGGAGAGGTGATCTTTCCCTGCAATTATTACTGCTCTGCTAACGGTTGTCATACGTGTTGGGGTCTGTTTTGGTCACGATTTGCGTTGTAAGAATAGCCTTCTCGTGTCCATTTATTATTTCTTTCATCGCGGAATTGTGACGGATGTGATCCGTAATTGTTGTGCTCCTGTTTTCGCGTTCCGAGATTGTCAATGTCAATTTCCAATTCTTGTAACAGTCCCCGAAAAGCTTGAATGTCGTCTTTGCAACGTCCTGCCAAAATAGTATGTCGTAAATGTTCAGGCAATTTGATCAGGCAAATGCGGATAAGAACTGAGGGGCTGTAAGGGTTTGACAGTTACTGATTGTTGTGCAACATGTCTTCAAAATATTTCACAAGACTGGAAAATTCATATTGTTCTAAATGTTTCATCATTATGATGCAATGTTTTACTCGGTCTTGTGTGGCTTGAGACCAATATGTTGAGAGGAAGGCATGATAAAATTCTCTTTCACTGTGGCAATCGGGAATGACCGATCGCATTCTCACAGCTGGTTCTTTCTCTAAGTAGCCACACATAAATTCTAATCTGTTCTCTAATGACCAGTTGGGAGGAAAACAATGAGAGAATTGATGCAGCCGCGCTTGTGGATGAATGTCGTTGCCAGAATTCTTAAATGTTTTGAATTTACGTGTAATAATGAACAGCTTATAGTCAAAATCACTGTGTCGGCGAGTCGCATATCGGTCATTGTTACGTCGTGTCGGCGGTTCCATCTCAAAATTCGGTGCACCTTGCCAATTTCTTTCATAATTTCCGAAATGCCCTGTGTTATTATTTTGTGGCTTTTCTGTATTTCTGAGTCCCTCTTCCTGTGTTGGAGCGCGAGTGTCGTCTGAAATATGTAATTCTTGTATTACTTGTGCCAACTGATCTTGTACTTCCCGGATTTCTCTTTGGCGTTGCGTGTTAATTTGATTCTGACTTTGTTTGAATTTCCTAATTTGTTCGTGCTCTTCTGTGTCATTAAAGACTACCGCTCTTGCGTCATTCAGATTATCATCTACCTCCGTAGATAAATTATTTACCTGATCCGAAAGTTCGACTACTTTCTCTGATTATGAACTAATTTCCTCCATGTGACTTTCTGAACCAATTTTCAGAGTATCTACTGTGTCCTTTAAGTTTTCCTGAGTTTTTGCAAATTGCGTAACCGAATCGGTAGATGCAACTGAGTCAATTTAAGCCCACAAGTTCCCATGATTTTCATGAACAATGGTTTGCAGTTCTTTTATGGCTGCTTCGTGATTCTGTAATGCATTTTCATGCCGCGAAAAAATAGGTTGAAAATTCTCACTAATTTTTGTTTTTACGTCATTAGAGACTTTTTGACATTTCGATTCAATGTTATGTAACTCAGTAGTTAAATCTTCACGTGTTTGTTCAAGTGTGGTGTGTAACTTTTGAAGATTTTGTTCCATTATGTCTAACTTTCGAAGATTTTGTTCCATTGTGTCTAACTTTTGCTGTGTTTGTCTCTGATTTTGGTTCATTTGTAGCATTAATTGCAATAATAATGTATTAGTGTCCGGAATTTGTTCCTCTATGCTTTTCGGCAGTGCAAATGCACTGGTAACATTCACATTTTGACAAGCAGAAAATGTGTCTCGGCTTATTTGAGAAAACGGTGAGGACGCAAAACCTGAATCTACAGTATTTGCAAGATTGTGTCCTGTCATTTCGGATTCTTGAAGCGAGCTGTTGTCGACCGATCAATCGATAATGCTTCCCTGCTCACTATTAGTTTCACTGTCTACTCCATTATTTGCAGCCTGCTCCATTTCCCTATGCACAATTACCAAATTACTACTTTGAACATTAGTGAGAATTTTCAACCTATTTTTTCGCGGCATGAAAATGCATTACAGAATCACGAGGCAGCCATAAAAGAACTGCAAACCATTGTTCATGAAAATCATGAGAACTTGTGGGCTTAAATTGACTCAGTTGCATCTACCGATTCGGTTACGCAATTTGCAAAAACTCAGGAAAACTTAAAGGACACAGTAGATACACTGCTTTCGTCTTCACTATCATTTCTCAGTTTACTTTGGAGCCTAGTATTACGTTTTTCACACGCCATTATTGTCACAATATTTCACACAATAACACAGAAAAGCACAATTTGAAGAGCAAAATAAGAAAACAAATTAACATAGCATTGAAAATAATATCTCGTTAATTGCAAGCACAGCTGCGAAATACTTGGTGCAAATCTACATGCATGCCACAACTGTTATACTGTACAACAATGAAAAACTACAACTACAAAGGAAATTCTCTGTACAATTACATGCTACCAATATACAAAGGCTACACTAATTACACAAACTACAAGAAAAAAATCAGAAGATTCCAGTGAGGTATCCTGGCAGGGTCGCCATATGAAACGTCCCCTTAGAGAACTTTAAGAGTTACTGTGCTGATAAACCTCTTACATTATTTGCTTTTCAAACAGCTGAGCTAAACTGAACGTTCTCAGACATTACTCTCTTTACTTAGTCTGATCAACACTAAACTTATACACAATATTCTTAGCACAATGCAATCGGACTTTCAATAATCCCTACAAAAGAATGGCCCTGACTAACAATAACCTATACCTTGCATGAATCACTTACCTCCCAAAAATCTTCGTTACTCGAACTACTGCAATACAGTGAGCGCCACTACTGCCAGCTAAATAAAAGATTCAAACTACTGAAGGCACTAACTACTGATAGGCATAGTTAGCAAATAAAAGATTTTGATGGAGAATAAACAATGTATTTATCTTAATAGTGTTCAAAAGTCATAATATATATAGCAGTTCATGACATCCAGTCTTACAAATGTACTGTCTCTGATGGACACATGTCCAGATCATCCGCTCTCAAAATTCCGCCATCTCTCTCCCCATATCCACCACTGCTGGCGGCTCACCTCCAACTGCGCAATGCTACGCGTTGTTAACAGCCAACTGCCCAACACTACAATAGTGACTATTGCAACAATGCCGACCAGCCTCAGACTGCACACAGCACAGTCAGTGATATTCATATAGAGCGCTACGTAGCGTTACCAATAAAAAAACCTAAACAGCCTACTTACAAGACGTCTTGGTCGTTTCACCGGCAGCGCTTTCGTTGAACATCTCTTTTCCTACGATACCTTATAAACGGTACGTAATGTTTGTGTCTTTGGTTTCTAAAAAAAAATATGCGTTTGTGGGCTCCATATCCGTTGATGAAAAATGAATCGAATTAGTCAGTTCTGAGTCGAATGCACGTCATGAGCTGTTAAGATAGGGCCAAAATATCTTAGTGACTTACATTCTAGGTTACAGACAAGCGACCTGCCAAATATGGAGCCGAATCGGGTGGCCATGTCTTAGGCCCCCTTCTTAACAATCTATTGTACCTACCGTCCTTTAAGTTTTTGTATCGCTGGTCTCATGCACCTTAAATTTTCCCGAGTCTCAGCTTCAGGTAATAAGCCAATCCGTTTTCTTGAATGATTATTTGATGTAGTGAAAATTCTTGTTTTGATAAATTTCCTGAAGTGCAAATCAATCGGTATCAGGTTGAAGAGGCTTGTTTCGACCACCTTCTGTCGAGGAAACGAGTCACCGAGGAAATCCAGGACTCCTTACACATAGTGCAGCGGTGCAGTACATCAGTTAAAGTGCTCATGGAGATTCCTGATCATCCTTGTCAATCTCAAGGTTTAAAAATCCGTCAGAATAATTACGCTAATGAGATAACTACTCTTTTTTCAAAAATGGTATTAATTGACTGTAGGTTGGCATCTGATTAAGTAGTAAGAAACGTAAATTTTGGAATGGACGTGAAAGTAGTCTAAAGATTGTCACAAATTTTCGCTACTCTAAAACTCTACAATTATGTGTATCCACATTGTCATTACTGAGCTATCTTTGAGAAGGCACTGTTGGTAGGTCCTTGGCTCACCTGGGAGGCCAATTACCTAATAGTTACTCGTCTATTGGTCCGTACACATACCCGCATCCATCGTTCACCCCAGTTGTGCACCACAATTGCCTTGGCCTCAATTTTGGATAGCGTCATTTTTCCGTGCACAGCAGCACCCAAACAGTTTAAAGACCTCATCGTTTCGGAAATGCTTCCATCCTTGACCCGAAAGCCAGTTGTAACATCCTTTCAGACAGATAAGTCGCTCCTTTCCGTACTAAGTCAACTACTGCACTGTTTCCCGGCTCCTCCCGACACAATTTATATACACTACATAGCTAGTACTGCCATCTGCCGTCCATGAGTGGTTATTGCACTTTGACGTCGAAGATAGGCGGTGGTCGCATTCAAGTGACTGGATCTTATAAAAGAACTGATGTGACTGAAGTCTCCAGGATCTGCTATTTACTTCTCACGCGCCCATATGCTGTTGTGTATATCTGAAAGAAGCAAAACAGCTATAATCGTATTTGTGAGCAGCAGAGCTCGAATTTCCGTCAGATTTCCAGATTTCCATTTTCCTAGGCGATTCTAATTTGCACCAGGCCGTCCTAGCTGCTTATAAAGAAAATTCTGATTTCCATGAAATGGAGAATGTACGCAGTATCATAACAATATAGTTTTACCAGGAGACTTCTCTGAGACGTATAGAGCACAAGGAGAAGTCTCAGCAGCTGTCCAGTCCTGATGAATAAAATTATATTCGCGTTTCCAATTACAGGTGTGTACTGCACAAGTAATCACTAGTTCAATTGTAGTAGGCACTGGCCTATCAATCAACTACGAACCTGACAATTTACGCAAAAGAATCAATTTTTCCCAGCCAACTGAAACCACAGATATTTTGTGTCCTAACCATTGTGGCAGTTCCATATCGTTGTCAAAAAGTTGTTTTTCACTGTCTGTTAGTACGGGATGGTAAACTCAGACAATTTTCACACGGAATATACTCTGTGATCGTGGCATCTGCAGTTATGGAAGTATATCTTATAGCAAGAACTCCGCAAACAGCTTTATCTTGAACCAGTTTCATTAAGGCACTGCCAATTTCGTGGCTTATAGCCACATCCGGTGTATATAAAAATTGAAATATGTTAAAAAACATGGCGGATAGTATAGGAGATTCAACCATTATAGTAAAGACCTTAAGGTCCGCTTGGCGGATAGTCAATGAAACCTTGTTTTAGTTGCCCAACTTTTTGTTCAGAGACCATCCGCTCTACGGAATTATGGTTTTAGCTATAAATGTTGGGCCTTCTATATTCTCCGCCATGTTATTTAACATATTTCAATTTTTATATGCATCTGATGATGTGGCCATCAGCCAGGAAACCTTTAGTGCCTTGATGAAACTGGCTCAAGATACAGCTTGTTGTCTTATTACTAAGTATATATATAATTTTCTTTCGTGCTTCTGTCCATGTAGCTGGCATTTAATTTACTTTCCCTTAGCATTTATTATATTAATTTAATGGCATTTCCTGTGAAACGCTTAAGAATGTGGAGTTGTGACTGAATTCTCAAAAAATGGTTCAAATGGCTCCGTGCACTATGGGACTTCTGAGGTCATCAGTCCCCTAGAACTTAGAACTACTTAAACCTAACTAACCTAAGGACATCACACACAACCACGCCCGAGGCAGGATTCGAACCTGCGACCGTAGCGGTCCTGCGGTTCCTGACTGTAGCGCCTAGAACCGCACGGCCACCCCGGCCGGTGACTGAATTCTCAAGTCGCCGTTTCAGTTACAGTGATTTTGAAAGTGGCCGTTTCCACGCAATGTATGAAACATTAAAGAGAAAAAAATATACATTCAAACAGACGGGTTATGACATCACAGACACGGAATGCTAATGTGCAGATAGGTCACATAATGGCCACGTGAATTGGCGATCTTCAGATGCCTTTTTTCCGACTACATCGTCGTCAAAGATGTAACTTGTTTGCGATTTATGCGAATAAAATAAGTCTAGGGCGGAGACTTGATCGGCCTTTATTGCCCGCGTCGCAGAGCCTGTGACGAGTAAACACGGCAGTAAAAGTGCCATCAGCGAGTTAACGAGTGGGGCTCCCTTTACGAGCGAAGCGGCCCTGCTACGCCGCGGTGCCAACAAAATAGTAGCCGCACTATTTTATGCCTTTATCACGCACTGACATTAACATTACACTGTGTTACGGCCCAAGAATTTCCCAACGGACCGTTCTCTTACAGCGTAACCTGCAGGCACGAGGAGAGAGCAGCCAAATATCCTTCTCTGCTCTGTCACTTTGCTCATCTATTTCTCTTCCTGTAATGGGGTGTAACCGGGGAGTTAGTGTTAATTTCTGTTATCAAGGAGAGTGTTTGATAGAAATGATTTCAGAACCGGTTCCGATCGTCACAAAAGCACCATGTGCTCACGTACGTTCACCTGTAGTAGTTCGAATGCTTTTATTTTTCAGAAGAACTGTGCAAACTCTTATTAAAGGTTCAGATTTACCATTACTCTTTTTTCCATTGTTTAATTGCCAGCCTACATAGCTCGTGATGTGTTCTGTTGACCGATAAATTCTTTCAGTGGTGCCACACGTGACCACTTCTTTCACCTGTTTCATTTGGTGCTTTTTTATAGTTTTTCCTTTCGTTAGTTGGTGCACTGTCTCGCGTGTTTTTCAGAAGTTGCATCTGGGTCAGGTCATATTGCCTGTTTGATTCCCTGTTTTATTCACTACTTCATCTCTCACAGCCAAACATTTTAACACATTCTATTCATTTTACCTGTTTCGGTCAATCGTTCCTTAACGCTGCTACTGAAATACTCAAAAATCAGCGGCTCTTTCAGTTTATGCAATTCGCATCTTCTTCGGTTCTATATTTTCCTACTATTTCTCCTTTCTTTCTTTCCACCTTTTGAATTATGAGCCCTCAATATAATCAAATTTTCATCTCTCATAACGATCAAAGAAGTTTCATTTATATGCCACACGATCATTTCATTTCTTTTACATTATTGTACATTCTGTCAATCTCTTCATCAACTGTGGAGCTACTATGCACATAAACTTACAAAAAAGTGGTGAGTGTTGGCTTTGTGTCTATCTTAGATATAATGATATGATGACTATGCTGTTCATAACAAGAACGGAAAAATTTGTGCAGGACCCGCGGTCGAACCCGGATTTCGCACTTATCGGCAGCCGTCCCTTTGGCTATCCGAAATAGGCTGTTGGAACGATCGAAACTTCCATATGTCACGGAGTTTACAAGTCTTACTGTCTCACATTCTGTTATTCCCGCGAAGGCAGAGACAAATATTTTATAAGTATTTTAGCCCGTTCAGGTATGATTACATCATTGATGGTTCCAATCTCAGTTTTTTACAGTGTCTGTGTCTGTATATTACACGGTCCTCAAGAAAACTTCGTCTATCCGAAAGGTGGATCGATTTTGAAGCCGTACTCGAATGGTCGAAGTGGTTAAGGTGACTGCTCGTGACAACCGGGAAATCTGGATTCGAGTCTCGATCGGGTAAAAATTTTCATGTCTCATAAACAGCTGACGTAAATTCGGATTCGAGAATTTTGGGTCGTTTTCGAAATACTTATCACAGTTGTAACAGTCAAAACAGTGCCGGTTCCTCCAAACATGCTTGCTTGTCTGAAGGACAATGTAATGTGAATATACAGACACTGTATAAACACGGACATTGTAAACATCAATATATGTTAGAAATTGGGTCAGTCATAAGAGGCGACCTGAAGGTTATATTGTACTTGAAGAATTAAATTTGCCAAGATTGCAGACAATTCTTTTTATTACTGTGACCGGTTTCAACTAATCTTTGCTGTCCTCGTCAGATCTTGTAGCGTTATTAGGTGTACATGCTAATGATGCTACAAGGTCCGATGACTGACAACGTACACCTGTCGAAACCGGTCATAGTAATAAAAAGAATTGCTAGAGAACTTGGCAAACTTGATTCTTCAAAAATTATGTAACCATCAATAATGTAGTTCACTTATGGTAATAAAAGAATGGTCCTAAATTTTAGCTACTTATAACCGCGGAAATCCAACATTCTTGTACAGTATTATGACGTATTCAACATCATACTATTATTTAAGTATGTAGAAATACGGTAACAAACTTTTGATTGAGCAGTGTCAACCAGAATGAAATCAGCATTACTCATTCATCTATGTGCCTCCCAGTACTTTGCACGTAACAGTAGAAGCTCTTGCTATATATTTCTACGAAATGTACCATATAGTTCTTAAATGTGTTTATGCGTGATACTATATGTTTTTCACAAATATTAACTGTGTAAATATACTTTTATATTAATCAGTACGATTAATTATTCTCCATGTTTACAGGTTATGTCTTCAAATATCAGAAGAATGCATTATTGATAGTTTTGATAGTTGAGTAAATCATTAGCGAATGAATTTAAGGATGTTGACGATTGCAGAACCCGGACAAAGTGGGTCTGTAAGTATATCTTCAATCTGTCGGTCTTCAAGCTTTCACGTAGCGAATGTTAAAATGTATTGAATCTCACAATTTTCCCCCTTGTGCTGTGTAGATGTAACACAAGTGAATTTTGCATAATTATTTGAGGGCGAGTTGGCACTAGAGTTTTATTCGGAAGGACGCTGGTTCAAATCCATCCAGTCTTAGGTTTTTCGTGATTTTAGCAAAGTGCTTATAATGGTTGCCGGGATGGTTTCATTGAAAAGTCTCGGTCGATATCCTTCTCTAGCCCTCCCCTATCCGAAGTGGTGCTCCGTCTCAGACGACACATCGACTATTGTACGTTAGAGCTTAGTGTTACTCTTAGCAGTAGTATTCGCACGTACGTGAGCCTCAGTAATTGTGATGATATTTTAGAGTCTCAACAGACCGCAGAGCACTGGAGACATCGTATCAACCAGTAGACGGCTCCATGGGTAATCTAGACTTTGACGTTATGTGTTTTTGAGAACAGGATTTTTAAGATGTTGTGGAAGTACAGGTTTTGACAGTGAATTTTTCTCCAGAGGTCACATGCAACATGGCTGCACCTCCTCCTGCTGACCGAAGATTGCAACATCATGTCGTCTCCCCACTTCCCAGTCTTAGTGTTCACCTTCAATGGGAGACTTCTTGAGAGTCGTTATATGCTAATTGGCCGCTAGAGGGCAGTGCAAGCCTTTAATTTCCTGACACAAGGTATGAATGAAATCTATGTTTTGGCTGTTGAGGGGCTCAGACTCATGTCCCAGTACAGAGAAAAATTATATTCCGGTATTTCGTTTTATATCTCTCTTCTTCCACATTTTAAATGAAAACAACATTTGCCTCGTTGTACGTGCATGGGGATTACATTGATTTCTCAGATTAATTCGTTGAATGTTTTAACAATTATATCCCATAGAAGCATTTTAGCCCCAATTTAAATATCCACCGTTGATCTATCAATATTAGAAACATAATTTCTACTTTATACAGCTCGTAAGTTATATGATTAGACGAGGACGATACGACCGTGATGTTGCACACGCCGAACCACACAAACAACAAACACTGTCATGTTTATGGTCGTCCGAAAATGGCATTCCCATCAATCTGTTACACTACAGAGTTGTTTTCAGTTATCAGGAAAAAAGAAAAAGATCCCTGTTTGAAAGTTTAAATGGAGAAGTTTCCTTATTTTTCACTTTTAAGATCAGCAGTAATAGCTAGCATATAGCAAAATAGCCAGCTGTTAAGGTAAGGACCATGCCATTCATTTATATTTAGATGTACACCCACGGCCAGTCGGAGTGGCCGTGCGGTTCTAGGCGCTACAGTCTGGAGCCGGGCGACCTCTACGGTCGCAGGTTCGAATCCTGCCTCGGACATGGATGTGCGTGATGTTCTTAGGTTAGTTAGGTTTAATTAGTTCTAAGTTCTAGGCGACTGATGATCTCAGAAGTTAAATCGCATAGTGCTCAGAGCCATTTGTACACCCACATCTACATAAATAACTGGCATGTCACCATACTGTGCTTGGTGAAGAGTACTATGCACCAGCGCTAGTCATCTGTTCCACTCGTATATCCTGCACTACGCAACGAAGGAAAAACGACGTTCTGTATGTTTCCGCACAAGACATGATTTCTTTTATCTTGTCATCGCAATTCTGACACGAGATATATGTTGATGGCAGCAGGATCGTTTTGCAGTCGGTCACAAATGCCGCTTCTCTGCACTTTCTCACTAGTATCTGGCGAAAAGAATCCTTTGTTCCACATCTACATTTCTACTTAGCAAGTCACATGACAGTGTGTGACGGAGGGTACTTGTGGTACCCCTATCACATCCACCATCATCTTTCCATTTTCGAAGGGCGCGTGAGAAGGATGATTGTCGGTAAACGTATTAGCTTTAATTTCTCGAATGTTATAGTTGTGCTCATTTCACGACGCGTATATGAGTCTATCGAACAAGTGTTTAGTTAGGCACTTCTATGTTGGATGAATTAGATTTCCTTAAAATCCCTGCTAAGAATCCCTGTCTGGCATCTGCTTTCCCTACTATTAGTTTTATGTGGTTATCCCAATGAAGGTGGCTCCGGATGGTTACTCTCAGATATTTTACGGTAGCCATTTCTCTCGGATATTGGATTTGTACCGCACAGGATTTCGTCTTCTATCCTTGCTCAATACGTACATTTATTTACGTTCGAAGTCAACTGTCAGGTCCTTGCACTATTCGTTAATCGTCCACAGGCCTTCCTGTGGTTCCCTGCAGTATTCTGACGTTGACATGTTCATATAGACAACCGCATCATCTACAAAACGTTTTATGGAGCTCCCGAAATTATTCTTAACATAATTTATATATACATCAGCCAGTCATCTACTACTGAAAGAAATACAATTCTTGCACAGGACGGTGCTAAAGGCTTCACTGTACGCCGTACGACGCCTCGCTTCGTTGCACGACTCGCTCTGCAACCATATCGACACATTATCTGAAAACAATAAAAATGATCAATAATAATGAAACTTCGGTATCAACATGCAAAAAAACAAATCTCTGCTCAGAATTATGTCAAATTTTAGCGCAGTAATAACGTCGAAGGGGGAAATGTTATTGAGAAATGAATATTAACGAAAATTTTCCTACTAGGTGGCGCTGTAAGCATCATTGCTTAAAAGGGTTTGGTTAAAAATGACAGATGAATCGCAATACGACGGCAGTGGCGTGAATTGCACATTAAAACAGTCGTGCTGTGCAATGTGCATGACTACACTATCTTGGCAGTGTTGCACTTTTAGTTAGGTAAGCCCGTCCACCACAGCAAGGTAGTACCACGTTGGATGGGAAAGATCGGTTTTTAACTGTCGTTAGGCTAAGAACTGCGTAAAAGCAACAATGGAATAGGATTTTAACTGTCGTGTGAATGATTCAAGACATGTTCACTACGCGTCCACGTCTTTTCTGTCACAAGTTGAAACTGAGATACACCATGATCCACGACAGATCTAAATGTCTTAGGTATCACGTTCGTAATGTGTTGCGCAGTGAGTGTCTTCAGTTCAGCTACGTTTGTAATCTGAGGACTGGACGCAACAACTTCCAGATAACGCCACAGCCAGATGTCACACCAATTAAGTAATCTCCGTGCGCAGGCTGTAGGGAAATGATGGTTGACAATTCTAGCATTTCCAAAATTCTTCTGCAGCAGCTGCTCTACTGGCTGTGTAATGTGCAGAGGAGCACTATCTAGCAAAAAATGATCTTAGCCACACATCCACACTACTTCTGGTACCGCGCGCCGTGGAATTTGAATCCCCGCCAGACGTCATAGACGTCGATGACCCCTAGAGGTCTCTGCACCATCGCGCCGTAAGCTGTGGCGGCGCGCACCTCCTGGCCCGCTTCTAGTGTGAGGGCGCCACAGTGGAACACGTGGTTGCAGTGGCCAATAGCGGTGTCCCCGATCAAGTACGTAAGCGCCTGCCTGTCACGCAGCCAGCCAGTCTAACCTCGCGTGCGTCTCAGGACATACCGCCTCGTATTAGACAGCGCATTGACTTTCGTTTTGCTTTACGAGTGGACGTGGCCTGTCTTGTTTCGTTCGTGACTCTATTGTCTGTTCTTGTTTTGTGTCGTAAGCTCCTTCGTTGGTCGTGTCCGTCCTCTCCCGTTGTGTTGTTCGCGGGCCGCTCCGCGGGTCCTGCCGCGTTTCCGTCACTACAACCCCGCGACTGTTCCGGTCCCCGTTACAACACTACTGATGGTTTCGAATGACGTTGGTGCACAAAAGGCTCTCATAGTTTTTAACAGTGCCAGTACAGGTAACAGGAACCGCAAACCCACCTCCTCGAAAAGTGATGCCGTACGACAAACCATGCCGTCAGCCCTCTTTGTATATTTAGTGCTGCAGAGTGAAGCATTACTGGTTGACGTGTGAGCGGAATTCCCTTCACCCACATTCTGCAATTCTATAAATCGATGCGTCCTTGGAGATGGAAATGGGCTTCATCTATCCGCAGAATGTTCCATAGCCATTCATTGTCTTCCTCCAAGCAAGCTCTAAATATTAGAACAATCGACTGCCTTGTATGTCTACACGGACTTTTGGAAGGCTACAGACGATTATGAGTTTCCACCCCGACAGAAATTACTTTAACTGGTAAACCTTCCATTTGACTAGCTGGTCCTTCCATCTGCTAAACTGATCTTGCTCTTTGACTGTGTTGGTTGTTGACAGCCTGCATTAGAGGTTATCACACGTATCAAAATCTAAATGAACTTGAATGCTGCAATAATTTTAAAGAAATGGTGCCCTGTTATTATTTTAGTCAACTTTTGATGGGTGATTAATATATGATCACGGCATTGAGCTTTTGTAAAAGTTATGGCAAATGTTTATTCATCAAAAAATAGGACAAAAAGTACATGTTAAGCATTATGATAAAATAAAACGTGAACTGATGGCAGCACATATCTGCAACAAACTGTTAACACTCCCCTTGGTGGGGATTGGTTGGCAAACACTAAGATTTGTTTGACAGAACTATTTCCTCTGCCTCAAAATATGGACACAGCAGTCTGAAGTTATCTAACAGTGAATAGACTTTAATGGATTTATTCTACACAGAAGTTATTCTACTTTGGTGTAGCTGAAAGGAAGTGGCGAACTGTGATTATGTTTCCCCTAACAAGCCGAGGCAGCAGTACAATACCCCCTTCTCGATGCGTAGTGCTGCTTCAGGTGATGGTCGTGGTTCGAACGTCAGCAGAACAGCGACGTGAGGCTATTTGTAAACGCTCCATTTTAACACGGGTAATGTATCACGAAGCAGACACCGTCCGCACTGGCGGAATGTTAAGTGATACCACGCACTTGTACGTTTGTGACTATTACAGTGCCATCTATGACAACGCGAAAAAAGCGGTACAACTAAAACTTTCATATTTATTTACGTACTACACGAATATGAAATAAAAAATGGGGTTCCTGTTTAAAAAAAACGCAATTGATATCCGTTTGACCTATGGCAGCGCCTTCTAGCGGGCCAACCATAGCGCCATCTGGTTTCCCCCTTCAAGTTAGACAAGTTTCGTTCTTTGTAGTTTTTTCGTTTGACGCTTATTTCGTGAGCATTGGCCTGATCACGATCAATGGACCACCCTGTATATACACTTACAGAACATTCCAGTACAATGACTCTTGACATTTGTAGATAGTTCTAGAATGTGCTCGCACCGGATATAGAAATGAAAACTCTACAGTCCATGTGAGTTTTGAACGCATGACTCTCCATGCAACAGTTTAATACCATACCACTATACCACAGTGCTAGTCAGCTTATTCTGCGACATTGCTCCCTGCTTAAGATAATAGCGTCTCGGGGTTACGTCCTCCTAGTCCGGGAACGAGTCATCGGTCCTGCATACTCCGACTCCCGATGACTTACGTTTGCCCTGGCGGTGATCTTCTTAGAACTTCTTTTGCCGCTACGCTCTTCGTCACCTCTCCGCTTATTGCCTGTTGCTGGAGTTTCGAATTTACCCTGGGTTGCAGGACCCTTATAGGGATTCATTCGAAGTACGTGGATTGTATCCCTGATCTTTCATCGTCTTGTGTCGGGCTCGAAATCTTCAAATTCATAGGTAACATCAGACAACTGTCTTGCAACATTATACGGTCCAAAGTAGCGTCGGAGGAGCTTCTGAGAGGACAACCTACCGAACAGGAGTGAAAATACAGACGAAGTTACCAGGTTGGTAGAAAACAGGGCGGTGGCTCGCGTCATACCTTCGGCAATCGTTTTCTTGAGCCTGCAGCGTGTGGAGTCGAGCTAACTGCCGAGTTTCCTCAGTTCTGGTTAACACCTGGCCGATGTAGTCGTCGTCCACGCCATCAGTTTGTAACGGAAACACAGTGCCGATCGTCGTAGGCGCCCCACGCCCATGCACCAGGAAAAATGGCGTAAATGCAGTAGTGCGTTGTTTGGCGGTGTTGTAGGCAAACGTCACGAAAGGTAGCACCTCGTCCCAGTTGCTCTGCTCAACATTGACGAACATTGATAGCATATCGGCCAAGGCCTTATTAAGGCGTTCAGTAAGTCCGTTAGTTTGCGGATGGTAGGCAGTCATCATGTAATGATTAATGTTGCACCGACGGTTTATCTTTGTCACATAATTCGACTGAAAAACTTCCCCCGATCCATAATTAACGGCCTTCGGGCACCGTGTTTTAATACAATGTCTTCCACAATGAATCTGGGTGCCTCGGATGCATAGCGTGTTAGATAATCAGTGCAAACAATAATCCATCTATTGCCACTTGCAGACGTTGAAAATCGTCAGAGGACGTCAATCCTAACACGCTGCAAAGGCGTTTCGGCTGGTGGAATTGGTATGAGTCGGCCAGGTAGTTTCTGAGGAACTGCCTTTCTCCTCTGGCACTCTCGACAGTGCGACACATAGTGACGGACACTCCTAAATAAACCTGGCCAGAGAAATCTCTTACGGACTTAATAGTATGTCTTAATAAATCATAAATGTCCGGCCTCAGGTGTGTCATGGAATTTCTGTAGAACATCTAAGCGCGTGAGTTTAGGAATCACTGGTAGCCACCTCTTTCCAAACGGATCAAAGTTTTTCTTGCAAAGTAATCCATTAACTACCATAAATTGTTCTCTCACATCGTCTGACCGATATCTTGGCGTTCTTCTACTGCACAGTAGAGAGATCCTGGAGAGCAGTGAGACAGTCACTATCTTCATCAAAGTCTTGATGGTCTTGCACAGTGTAGGGAAGCAGCCTACTCACGCCGTAGTAAATTCACATCAGTCTTTCCATTGTGTGCCAGCCAGTCCGCTGTAACTAGCTCTGACGTCATAAATGTTGCGCAATATTTTAAAAATCAAATAAATAACCTAAAATGTTTCTAGCATGTCAGGAGTCATACTAAATTAATATGTGTTGAATATCAATTCGATAACTTTAGCCATTTTCGAAATTTGGACGTTCTTCTGTAAAAATCATTGGCGCAACAGAAAAGAGCTAGAGACTTCAAAATTTATAATTAGATTCCTTTTTCATAAATATTTAATAGAAACAGTACTTTGGATCTCACAATTCAAGATTTTAGTTGAAATTCAATATTTTCTGGTTTTTGTCTTAAAACTTAAGGAAGCAAGATAGATTAAGTAGGCTAATAAATAAGGCTAGGATGTTTATATTTAAGTAGGTTGGAGATCCGCTATAACTATGAAGATGTGAGAAGTTTCATTTGAATACCTATAAAACTATAGCGATAGCGTATCTCCAAAGGGCCAGTTCAGAGCTCGTCTACTGCGTGCAGTGTAATTAAATTAATTCTCTCGCCCAAAATATTTAACTTAGCCACGTCAAAATTTTGTTATCAATACTTACCTGCGTGCTGAATGCACATTTAAATTAAGAGCTTCATCGGCCATCAGCAAGAGAAGCTATGATTTATTAGGTAACTTAGAGTGGTGCATTACTAGCCCAGCGGCTAGTCGGGAGAGCCGATTTGATCAGGCTTTCCCTTAGCCGTCCGCACCGCGGCTTTATATATAAGAACGCTGCGCGAGGAAGGAAGGCCCCAGTTCTCTCCAGACGCTGAATAGCACGCCATCTGTGTCGGGAATCGCGTCGCGTCGGTATCATTGCTACAAACGGCCTCGGATGCCGTATTAAGTTACTCGGGATACGCGTAACCATGAAATCATTTTCGAGTGAAGTGTTAATTCTGGGATGATTTCAATTATTTATCTTCAGTTTGCGTATGTCGTATTTTCACGTGCCGTCGCGGGACAGACATTCTACCATTATTTAGCGTGGCGTTTGATGAACATTATCATCAAATTATGGCGAGCATTCATTTAAACAGTTAATTCGGACAATTATAGTGGCATCAGCGCATTAGTCTCTGAACTGCTCTGTTAGTTAGATTGTGTGGATTCTTTTGTTTTCATTTGTGACTTTCAGAATACAGATCGTTTTTTTTTACGACCGTTTTTGATTATGAATCCCGGACAATCTCCTAATTCCTCAGAGCTATAAGCTGTAACTATAAGTGTATTCTCAGACGAAGTGGGCACTGTTGTTGTTGTTGTTGTGGTCTTCAGACCCGAGACTAGTTTGATGCAGCTCTCCATGCTACTCTATCCTGTGCAAGCTTCTTCATCTCCCAGTACCTACTGCAACCTACATCCTTCTGAATCTGCTTATTGTATTCATCTCTTGGTCTCCCCCTACGATTTTTACCCTCCACGTTGCCCTCCAATACTAAATTGGTGATCCCTTGATCCTTCAGAACATGTCCTACCAACCGATCCCTTCTTCTGGTCAAGTTGTGCCACAAACTCCTCTTCTCCCCAATCCTATTCAGTACCTCCTCATTAGTTATGTGATCTACCCATCTAATATTCAGCATTCTTCTGTAGCACCACATTTCGAAAGCTTCTATTCTCTTCTTGTCCAAACTATTTACCGTCCATATTTCACTTCCATACATGGCTACACTCCATACAAATACTTTCCGAAACGACTTCCTGACACTTAAATCTATACTCGATGTTAACAAATTTCTCTTCTTCAGAAACGATTTCCTTGCCATTGCCAGTCTACATTTTATATCCTGTCTACTTCGACCATCATCAGTTATTTTGCTCCCCAAACAGCAATACTCCTTTACTACTTTAAGTGTCTCATTTTCTGATCTAATAATTCGACTACATTACATTATCCTCGTTTTGCTTTTGTTGATGTTCATCTTATATCCTCCCTTCAAGACACCATCCATTCCGTTCAACTGCTCTTCCACGTCCTTTGCTGTCTCTGACACAATTACAATGTCATCGGTGAACCTCAAAGTTTTTATTTCTTCTCCATGGATTTTAGTACCTACTCCGAATTTTTCTTTTGTTTCCTTTACTGCTTGCTCAATATACAGATTGAATAACATCGGGGACAGGCTACAACCCTGTCTTACTCCCTTCCCAACCACTGCTTCCCTTTCATGTCCCTCGACTCTTATAACTGCCATCTGGTTTCTGTACAAATTGTAAATAGCCTTTCGCTTCCTGTATTTTACACCTGCCACCTTCAGAATTTGAAAGAAAGTATTCCAGTCAACATTGTCAAAAGCTTTCTCTAAGTCTACAAATGCTAGAAACGTAGGTTTGCCTTTCCTTAATCTTTCTTCTAAGATAAGTCGTAAGGTCAGTATTGCCTCACATGTTCCAGTATTTCTACGGAATCCAAACTGACCTTCCCCGAGGTCGGCTTCTACTAGTTTTTCCATTCGTCTGTAAAGCATTCGTGTTAGTATTTTGCAGATGTGGCTTATTAAACTGATTGTTAGGTAATTTTCACATCTGTCAACACCTGCTTTCTTTGGGATTGATATTATTATATTCTTCTTGAAGTCTGAGGGTATTTCGCCTGTTTCATACATCTTGCTCACCAGATGGTAGAGTTTTGTCAGGACTGGCTCTCCCAAGGCCGTCAGTAGTTCCAATGGAATGTTGTCTACTCTGGGGGCCTTGTTTCGACTCAGGTCTTTCAGTGCTCTGTCAAACTCTTCACGCAGTATCGTATCTCCCATTTCATCTTCATCTACATCCTTTTCCATATCCACAATATTGTCCTCAAGTACATTGCCCTTGTATAGACCCTCTATATACTCCTTCCACCTTTCTGCCTTCCCTTCTTTGCTTAGAACTGGGTTGCCATCTGAGCTCTTGATATCCATACAAGTGGTTCTCTTCTCTCCAAAGGTCTCTTTAATTTTCCTGTAGGCAGTATATATCTTACCCCTAGTGAGACAAGCCTCTACATCCTTACATTTGTCCTCTAGCCATCCCTGCTTAGCCATTTTGCACTTCCTGTCGATCTCATTTTTGAGACGTTTGTATTCCTTTTTGCCTGCTTCATTTACTGCATTTTTATATTTTCTCCTTTCATCAATAAAATTCAATATTTCTTCTGTTACCCAAGGATTTCTACTAGCCCTCGTCTTTTTACCTACTTGATCGTCTGCTGCCTTCACTACTTCATCCTCAGAGCTACCCATTCTTCTTCTACTGTATTTCTTTCCCCCATTCCTGTCAATTGTTCCCTTATGCTCTCCCTGAAACTCTGTACAACCTTTGGTTCTTTCAGTTTATCCAGGTCCCATCTCCTTAAATTCCCACCTTTTTGCAGTTTCTTCAGTTTTAATCTACAGGTCATAACCAATAGATTGTGGTCAGAGTCCACATCTGCCCCTGGAAATATCTTACAATTTAAAACCTGGTTCCTAAATCTCTGTCTTACCATTATATAATCTATCTGATACCTTTTAGTATCTCCAGGATTCTTCCATGTATACAACCTTCTATCATGATTCTTAAACCAAGCGTTAGCTATGATTAAGTTGTGCTAGTGCAAAATTCTACCAGGCGGCTTCCTCTTTCATTTCTTAGCCCCAATCCATATTCACCTACTACGTTTCCTTCTCTCCCTTTTCCTACACTCAAATTCCAGTCATCCATGACTATTAAATTTTCGTCTCCCTTCACTATCTGAATAATTTCTTTTATTTCATCATACGTTTCTTCAATTTCTTCGTCATCTGCAGAGCTAGTTGGCATATAAACTTGTACTACTGTAGTAGGTGTGGGCTTCGTATCTGTCTTGGCCACAATAATGCGTTCACTAAGCTGTTTGTAGTAGCTTACCCGTGTTCCTATTTTCCTATTCATTATTAAACCTACTCCTGCATTACCCCTATTTGACTTTGTGTTTATAACCCTGTGGTCACCTGACCAGAAGTCTTGTTCCTCCTGCCACCGAACTTCACTAATTTCCACTATGTCTAACTTTAACCTATCCATTTCCCTTTTCAAATTTTCTAACCTACCTGCCCGATTAAGGGATCTGACATTCCACGCTCCGATCCGTGTAAAGCCAGTTTTCTTTCTCCTGATAACGACATCCTCTTGAGTAGTCCCCGCCCGGAGATCCGAATGGGGGACTATTTTACCTCCGGAATATTTTACCCAAGAGGACGCCATCATCATTTAATCATACAGTAAAGCTGCATGCCCTCAGGAAAAATTATGGCCGTAGTTTCCCCTTGCTTTCTGCCGTTCGCAGTACCAGCACAGCACGGCCGTTTTGGTTATTGTTACAAGGCCAGATCAGTCAATCATCCAGACTGTTGCCCTTGCAACTACTGAAAAGGCTGCTGCCCCTCTTCAGGAACCACACATTTGTGGGGGCACTAGGAATTCTAATTACAGGCTTCACGTTTTGTTAATCACTTTCTGGTTGCCAATATTGTAGTTAGAGAGCCAGTGTTGAGAATGGCGAGAGACAGCATAATTAACATTCTAAATAATAGGAACATTTAACAACAATAATTCCACCCGCCGCCACACATGTGGTTAATCGGCTGGGAAAAGCAGTGTTTCTACATTCAAACAAATTGTAATATAACAACGTACTATTCCACCCGCCGCCCCACAAATGGTGCATCGGCTGGGAAATAAACTGAGTAGAAGTGAAAGTGATTTTTAAATATTCGGATTCGCGAGTGAAATGCGATATGCAGCTGAGTAATAGAACAGTGAAAGTGTTACGTGTGCATGTGGACGACGCAATTGGATTAACGACGCATCTGGATTGACAGAGCTGGCACTGAGTCGAGCGGCGCCGCCGGCATCGCGAGAAGCCAGTTTCGCCGGACCACAGTCAGCAGCCGGAGCCGCGCCTGCAGTTGCGGGCCACGCAAACACACAACAGCCATCGGAGAGCCGTCTGCAATTCAGCAAGCTGCGTCGCATCAGTAATCCTGGTACGCCACGCCGGCAACGCCATACGTCGCGCAGAAGGAACTAAGTTAAGTGAAAGGCTGTTAAAAATTTTACTAACCTGCACTAAAAGACTGTCGGCGATGGAACCGCCAAAAGACACTGAGGGTAAACTTATATCAGAACCTATGTCTGTTGAGGAAACTGTAAATCCAGACAACGGTTCAAGTGTAAATATGCATGAAAGTAGAAATGTTAAAGTGAAATATGAAGTATTGTCTCCTGACAGTAGTGTAAAAAGGGGCAATGATTCAATATTAGAGACCCCTGTAGTAAAACAAAAATTAGAAATTATTGATTTATTGGATGATAGTTTATCTTATGAGTTAAAAACGAAACAGTCATCAGAGATGGTAGAGTTTAAACAGGAGAAGTTAGATATGACTAATCAATCAGAAGTTTCGTTTAGCTTTGATGATTCTGGTGTTGGAGCTAGTTTTTCGTCACCTGAGTGTGATAAAAAGCCAGCTAGTGAGCAACCCAAAGATACTGGGGCTATTGATTTAAATGATATATTACAAGCAATAGCTGCCAGTAATGCAAAATTGTCAGCCAGTAATGCTGAATTAAAATATGAGATTGTGGCCATCCAAACTAATTTTAATAAACGATTTGAGGCAATGGACAATACCTTCAAGGCTGGTTGCAATAAGTTGAAAGAGGATCTGGACAGTTTGAATTATAAAATTGATTACAATCATAAGGATATTAAGAAAAAGGTTGCTCAACAATTTTCTGAAATGTATAAAACAGTAAAATCCGAAGTTGCTGAGGTTCGCAAAGACTTCCAAATGGAAGATGCGAAGCTGGAGCACAAGTTAACAGAAAATATTGAGGCGGAGTCTGAACTGTGCTCAGATAGGTTTAAATATGTTAATATAAAGGTAAACATATGTCAAGCAGAAGTAAATGCAATCAAAACTGATACTACTCATATTGTGCAAAGAGTAGATAATGTTGAAATGAAAGTAGTAAATATTAGTACTAACGTTGCTAACATTGAGAGTAAAGTAGCTTCAGTAACTTCTGGTAATGGTAGTATACAACAAGTCGTAGCCGCAAACGCCGCTTTTATCGGGTGTCGGCAGTTCTTGCGGTTCGATCCAGATAAAAATGTCCACCCGCTAGATTTCTGGAACGATTTTGAAGATGTGATTCCACCAACTTGGTCTGAACGAGAGAAAATCTCATTTATTAGAAGCCATTTAGCAGGTGACGCCATGCGTTGGTCAGCTGATGTTGTGTTGAAGGGTAAAACATTAGCGGAATTTAAAACAGCTTTCATTAATGAGTATTGGTCTAGTAATAAGAGAATTTTGGAGTGGAAAACGCTTCAATGCAGGCAAGGAATCTATTAAAGAGTTTGCTAGGTCATGGATCTCACGTTTGTCACATTTGGACGAAAAGCTGAAACCTGAAATGAAAATACTAGGTCTTGAAGCCAAACTGCCATGGTATTGGCAAACTAGAATTATATCTGCCCCTAGAGAATCTGGATCGTTTTATTGAATATTTGGAACGTGTAGAACGTGTTGCTGCCAATGAAGAGCAAGCACGTAACAACAGAAATCTAAATAACTCTAGTAGTAATTTTAGGAACGAGCAGAATGGCAATGTAAACATCAGAACAGTAGGTGTTCGCCATCCTAAGAGAGGTAGGAATTGGAGAAATAATTATCAGAACCAACAATGGCATCCAAACGATAATAATTTTGTTCCGAACAAAATTATGCAGGTAAACAACAGTGCGGAAAGCAATGCTGTGCCAGTTAACTATAATGTAAATAAAGGAAACAGTAGTAGGCCGAGGCAGGAAAACTAGTTCCCGTCTAGACACTGGCGCTCACCAGGCGGTTACTTTTCGTAAGCCAGTAGTTAAGGTAATTGGTAAGACAGATCAGAATACTCAAACTGAACATGTGGATGAAGTGTCGGTAGCATCTAAGAATACAGCAGAAATATTAGATCACTCACAATATTTGATTGATACCGTGTTAGAGACGCTTTCTAAGTGGGAAGAGCAAGAGAAGGCGCAGCTGTGTAACGATAGGGAAGAGCTACAAAATACTGAATTGTCAGGTGAAGAAGCAGAAGAAATTCATGCTTATATTTACGATGAGAATGATGTGCTCTTATCTAAAGTGCCTGTGCAGGATGTTGATAATGTACTAATAGATTTAGGGCAGGAAGTAAGTGAGAATGTAGAGGGTAGCCTGTTGGGGGTCGATGAACCCAGCAGCTGTGACCAGTTGTCACTTGAGAAGGAACCCGACGATAATAGTAAAAGTGGTTTAGCTGTAACTAGTGTTATGCCCGGTCTGGAGGCGCAGAATTGCCCAGACTACAGTAATTTGGGTTATGTTCAGCAAACTAAATGTAATGAAGTCGTGCGGTGTTTCGATTTGAAATTAATAGACCGACTGGAAAAGGCAGCTGAAAATGAAATTCAGGAAACCCCTACACACTGTGACCTAAATGCAATGAAGACAGATGTCGATCAATTTAGTTGGAGACAAATCCAAAAGAAACTATTGGATGAGTTTGAGGAACCACCTGTACAACCTAGAATAAGCCACCCTATAATAATAGTGAATATGTTGGGTATCAATATACGTTGTCTCTTAGACAGTGGAAGTGAAGTGAGTGCGATATCTCAGTCCTTCTTTGATGCATTACCTGGTAAAGACAAGCTTACAGTAATGAGGGTATCAGGACTAAGAATAATTGGTGCTACTGGCATGGTGTCAAAAACGGTAAAGCAAGAAGCTTTGCTGCCCTTTAACATTAATGGTAATTTAATTGATCATCCATTCTTAATTGTAAACAATCTCAGTATTGAGATTTTAATTGGCATAGATTTCTTGTCAAAATATCAGAGTGTTGTTGACTTTGAAAGAAGCCAGTTAAAAATGGTCTTGCCAATAACCGGAGTAATTACAGTATCTTTTAGTGATAAACATGTAGTAGCTAATGATGACACTTGGGAGCTGCCTATACGAGTTCTGAAAAATAGGAAGTATTGGGACGAAGGTGTTAATCTTAGTAAAAATAAGCTGAACACAGAAGAAGAAGAAGCAATTATTTTAGACAAAATAGAAGCTAAATAGCAGGAAATCGATAAAATTTCAGCTAATCAGCAGGAAGAACTGAGACAGGTTCTATAAAGGCATCATAAAGTATTTTCAGATCGACGTAGTGTGGTCAAAGGTTATGAAAGAATGCTGTAGGGAGGAGGTTGTTCTGTAACCTCTACACAGTGTGGCAGCTGTGCAGTCCCAGCTGTGTGAGATCTTCTTTCCACTTCAGGTCTCACTCACTCTTCATCTTAACTATCCACAAAAATTTTGACCCCTTCTTTCCAATATGAAAATTTTCCGTCATGGCTATCAAGCCATGAGTTCTGTAATCATTCTATCCACCGATTAGTGAAGAAAATTACCTGATATGACAAACCTAACAGTGACATAAACAATAGAGAAGTATGACGTAATTAAGATAAAAATGTATTTGAGTAACAAATATGTATAGAACCCTGGTAATATTATAAGTACAAAGTGTTGTTTTATTGGAAATGGTACCACAATAATATTTTAAAAAGATGTACAAATTCGTGTTCAAGCAGGATCTGAAGTGGCAGTGAAACCTATTGTATGCTGTAGAGCTAACTAATTAATAGTAAAAGAGATTGCTTAGTGTTATGAAAAATATGCAGACAAGTTGTAAGAATAAACTCACCTTGTGTAGCAAGGAATGGCAGTGTCATAGAATTGAGCAGTGTTTGTGGTTGAGACGTGAAGGACACGTCCCTGAAGTATTTATAAGGTTGGAGCTGGCCATTATTTTGGTGTAGTGTGTGACAGGACACACCTACACGTATTGAGGTTATGAGTTGGAGTCGTGAATGCGACCATAGGTACCCTTATTGTTAGATGAGACAGAGCAGCTCATGGTGTCCTATAGGTTTAAGGAATTTAGCATTACGCTCGCCCATAATTACTTGATGCACTTTAGTGATAGGTCGAGAGAGACTACCTGCGGTTTCAGCGTCCGATCGAGTGGAAATGGTTTGCCACGTGAGCAAACTGATCAGCTGCAATACACTATAGATATGGAATAAATGTGCTATCCTATGCTTTAAATGTTAATAGAGTGAGTGTTAAATAAGTACATACACTAGCAACATATTTGAATAACATAATGACAGACGTGAAACACTATTTATAGCTCAGCATAAATACACTTCGATGAAGTAAGTACATAATTGCAGATGTGGAACCGACACAGCAGCAGAGGACCAATAAGTGGATTTTGTAGTCAACTAAACGTAGTGTGTTTTGAACACTCAGAGCTGTACTATTACCAAAAGTAACTCACATGTACAAAGAAGCTGAGAAACAACTACTAATCAAATATACTCATACTATCTCTAAGAATAAGGTAATCAAAGATGAGTCAGCTAAGTGAATAAAATACAAATGTATCAAGAATGTACCGAGCATTGGTTCAGTGTTCCGGCCCAGAAATGATAAATTGAAATTGAATAGGATTCATGATTGTATGCCTTGAGCATAAATTTTCTCTAGTAAGTGACTAACGGCGTTTTGAGACATTTGTTTACCGATTTTATGACAGTCAAGTAACCACGGGAGTAAAATTGAAAAAGTTCTGTTAACTTTGTTCCAGAAACGTATTGAAGGATAAAATGTATATATCCCCATTTCATAGTGACCCACCCTTAGATATTAAGTGAACAGAGTATGAGGCGCTCTTTTTGTTTGTTCTACAGGACAAACCAGATAATGGCAGCCTGGTAGCTGCGTGAAAGCGTGGAGTGACTTGGACACAACTCACAGGGACCCCTCCCCTTTCCCCATGTAATTTAGAGTGATCGTGAAGGACGCACACCATAGCAACTTCCCCTCCTCTACCCTTGTGAATGGAAGTGTAGAACGCCAGCCAAAGCGGCTAAAACCACGTGTGTAAAAATTATTTGTGACATTTTCTTTCAGGTTTAGAAAAGACTGCTAAGAGATAATCATCTGTTTATGTAGCATGAATACCTTATTGCTTTGAATTTGTGTGTGTAAAAATGTATTTAATGGATTTAAGATTTTCATAATTTTACATATATTTATGTGTTTGTTTGTCTAAGGCAATATGTATGCCAAAGTGTTTCATTGACTTTGCTTAAATTTTGAGTAATAATGTTGCTTAAGAGGCAGTGAACATTCCCGCAATTTAAATAATTAATGTAGGTAATCAGTTTTCTTTTAATATTTCTACATGTTTACATTTCAATTTTAAATTTTCATAGGAAGTTAAGCTGTACTCTTGCTTCCCTTTTTGTAATTAATTTTTTTTCATTCATTAACATTCATAAACAAAAAATTTAAGTAGAGGGTGATGTAGGGAAGCAGCCTACTCACGCCGTAGTAAATTCACATCAGTCTTTCCATTGTGTGCCAGCCAGTCCGCTGTAACTAGCTCTGACGTCATAAATGTTGCGCAATATTTTAAAAATCAAATAAATAACCTACAATGTTTCTAGCATGTCAGGAGTCATACTAAATTAATATGTGTTGAATATCAGTTCGATAACTTTAGCCATTTTCGAAATTTGGACGTTCTTCTGTAAAAATCATTGGCGCAACAGAAAAGAGCTAGAGACTTCAAAATTTATAATGAGATTCCTTTTTCATAAATATTTAATAGAAACAGTACTTTGGATCTCACAATTTAAGATTTTAGTTGAAATTCAATATTTTCTGGTTTTTGTCTTAAAACTTAAGGAAGCAAGATAGATTAAGTAGGCTAATAAATAAGGCTAGGATGTTTATATTTAAGTAGGTTGGAGATCCGCTATAACTATGAAGATGTGAGAAGTTTCATTGGAATACCTATAAAACTATAGCGATAGGGTATCTCCAAAGGGCCAGTTCAGAGCTCGTCTACTGCGTGCAGTGTAATTAAATTAATTCTCTCGCCCAAAATATTTAACTTAGCCACGTCAAAATTTTATTATCAATACTTACCTGCGTGCTGAATGCACATTTAAATTAAGAGCTTCATCGGCCATCAGCAAGAGAAGCTATGATTTATTAGGTAACTTAGAGTGGTGCATTACTAGCCCAGCGGCTAGTCGGGAGAGCCGATTTGATCAGGCTTTCCCTTAGCCGTCCGCACCGCGGCTTTATATATAAGAACGCTGCGCGAGGAAGGAAGGCCCCAGTTCTCTCCAGACGCTGAATAGCACGCCATCTGTGTCGGGAATCGCGTCGCGTCGGTATCATTGCTACAAACGGCCTCGGATGCCGTATTAAGTTACTCGGGATACGCGTAACCATGAAATCATTTTCGAGTGAAGTGTTAATTCTGGGATGATTTTAATTATTTATCTTCAGTTTTCGTATGTCGTATTTTCACGTGCCGTCGCGGGACAGACATTCTACCATTATTTAGCGTGGCGTTTGATGAACATTATCATCAAATTATGGCGAGCATTCATTTAAACAGTTAATTCGGACAATTATAGTGGCATCAGCGCATTAGACTCTGAACTGCTCTGTTAGTTAGATTGTGTGGATTCTTTTGTTTTCATTTGTGACTTTCAGCACACAGATCGTTTTTTTTTACGACCGTTTTTGATTATGAATCCCGGACAATCTCCTAATTCCTCAGAACTATAAGCTGTAACTATAAGTGTATTCTCAGACGAAGTGGGCACTAGGAATTGTAATTACAGGCTTCACGTTTTGCTAATCACTTTCTGGTTGCCAATATTGTAGTTAGAGAGCCAGTGTTGAGAACGGCGAAAGACAGCATAAATAACATTCTAAATAATAGAAAATGCAGTGTTTCTACATTCTACAGAATTTTTATACAGCAAACATATTTTTTCTACCCGCCGCCCCACAACAGGGTTTCTTGAGAGACAGTCGGCGTATTGGCGTTTTGTTCCACTTTTTTGTACACTATGTTTGGTGGCATTACCATACTCTTGAAGACGTAGTGTCCTCCTGGCGCATCGTCCTGTTCGATCCTTAAGACCTGTCAACCAACAAAGTGAATGATGGTCTGTAACAACTGTGAATGGCCTTCCATAGAGATGCTGTCGAAATTTGAACATGGCCCAGATCACAGCAAGACATTCTCTTTCTGTAATTGATTAGTTTCTCTCGACTTTTGTAAGTGTCCTAGAAGCATAGGCTATAACCTTCTCTTTTCCATCCGAAATTTGACCAGAACAGCACCGATCCCATAGCCGCTGACATCTATGTGCGGTTCTGTAGGTGCTCTCTCATTATACAGACCAGTCAGAGCTTTTCGCAGCCCATCGAAAGAATATTGTAGGGCACCATACCAGATAAATTTAGCATGAGCTTTTAACAAACCTTGGAGTGGCCTGGCTTTGATACAAAAGTCTTTGATAAACCGACAGTAATAAGACCATAATCTGAGGAAGCTTCTCACATGTATAATACCTTTAGGAATAGGAAATTCCGTTATAGATCTCACTTTCTCTGGGTCTGACCGCACACCTTTTTTTGACACACAGTGTCCAAGTATTTTGATTTCTTTTGCTCCAAAGAGACACTTTCTTGGATTAACTTTCAGACACCTAAGAACGGCCCTCAGTCTTTTTATATGTTCATCAAAGGCCTCTGAGAACATTACAATGTCATCTAAATAACAAGGACACATTGTCCACTTCAGGTGCCTTAGAAGATTATCCATCATCCGTTCAAAAATTTCTTTTGCATTACACAAACCAAACGGCATTATCTTAAACTCATACAGGCCCTCAGGGGTGATTAATTCTGTTTTCTCGCGATCAGCCTCATCTACTTTTATTTGCCAGTATCACGAGTACATGTCCATGGTTGAGAAAATCTTACCCCCTTCAAACAATCTAGTGTATCGTCAATTCGTGAAAGAGGGTAAACGTCCTTTTTAGTTATCTTATTAAGCTTCCTGTAATCAACACCATCCTTCTTCCTGATGAGGACCACTAGTAACGACCATGGTCTCTGCGAAGGCTGAATGATGTCATTCTTCACCATTTTCTCTACCTCTTCGCGAATTATTCGACGTTCTGTTGCTGACAAATGGTATGCTCTGTGGCTTATTGGCTGATAGTCTCCAGTGCTAGTCCGGTGCTTCACCGTCTGTTTGTATAATTTGCTCTTCACCTGTGGATTGAAGCATTCAGAGAAGTCTTGAAGAATGGCAAGTAGCTTCTTCTGTTGTTCCTTAGTGAGATCTGATGATAGTCAAGCTAGAAGATCTTGTAGTGGTAGCACTAATTTCGCCCACAGACTCGGCATGGGGGGTTTCTATGATGCTCAGCTGTTCTTCAATTAACGGCTCAGCGTTTGCTACGCACATGCGTTTTGGAAGGACCTGCGGTTCTCGGCGACAGTTAACTATAAACAGTTCACAGAATCCGTTCTTAAACGAGACGACAGAGGCTGGGATGACATCGGTATTCTACAGTGGTAGCCTTCTCTTTCTAGCGCTGATTTCAGGAATGATCACTTCATTCAGAACACAAACCCTCCACACACTCGGATGCGCATTTTCCTGTCCACAGTAACTCATCTCGTGTAGCATAATCTTCGAGTGACAACAAACTATAATTGCCTGAGAAGCTTTCAAAAAGTCCCATCCGAGAATGACGTCATGACTACACCCTTGTAAGGCGATGAATTCTAAGGGCTGTTTATGGCTACTTATACCCACACGAATGGTACATATTCCTGTAGGTTTTACATATTTCCCATTAGCCACCTCCAGCAGAGATGTTTTGCTGTCGACGAATACGGTTTTCTGCAACTGGCGAAGGTAATTCTCCGAAACGACTGAATATGATGCTCCAGAGTCCACAAGAGCTTGGACTGGTCAGCCATCCATGAGGATATCGACGTAGTTTCCTATCATTTTTGTAGTGATTGGCCGGCCGCGGTGGTCTCGCGGTTCTAGGCGAGCAGTCCGGAACCGTGCGACTGCTACGGTCGCAGGTTCGAATCCTGCCTCGGGCATGGATGTGTGTGATGTCCTTAGGTTGGTTAGGTTTAAGTAGTTCTAAGTTCTAGGGGACTGATGACCACAGCAGTTGAGTCCCATAGTGCTCAGAGCCATTTCTGTAGTGATTGACGGCGGATGATCTTTCTCTTCGGCGACCTCACGTTCAAGGCAGGTCGCGATGGTGACCTAGGTTGTCCTGCACCCACATCTTCTTGTTCATCTTCGTCGCCCCGGAGTTGGCGTCGGCTAAGGTAGGTCTAATGTCTTCTGGCTCGGGCGTCATCAAATATTCGCCGCCTTTCTCGACAATAGCGCACCACTTGGCCCGGTTGTCCGCAGTGGAAACATATTGGTTGGTTATCCTGGGTCCTGCAGACGTCAGTCTTCCTTGGTGCCCAAACAGTTTCCTCATACGGCGTAATCGGAACGTAACTCCGCCTGGGTTTCAACGTTTTCACCGTTTTAAAGGGAAATTAAGGACGAGAGATTGGGTTCAATGCCTGTTCCACTTCCTCCCCTATGACCTCTTGAAGTGTCTCGGTTTTTTGCTCGCAGTGCAATCCAAATGCCTTCAGAATTTCCTCTCTCACTATCTGGCGAAGAACACACGTGAAATTAGTTGCTTCCTCCATCACAGACATCGATACAACGTTTGGAAGCCGTTCAAACTTCTTGCGTGTAATTCTTTTTAATGCATTGTCTCGATATACTGGCACCACTTTGTGAAGTCGTCTGCTGTCGAAACCTACTTCAGGAGTAGGGCTTGATACATGTCCTCAGAAACACCTTTCATGGGATGTACAACCTTATCTTCTTCCTTCATTCTAGGATCCACTATTTTACACAGTTCGGAGACGTATTGAATGTAGGATGCTGTAGTTTCTCCAGGACGCTGTGCCCTGCACTTTGGTTTATTTTCAGCCTTGCACTTCTGTCGTTGTGTGTCACCGAAATACTTGCACAGTTCCGCCAGGAAAACTTCCCAGCTTGTGAACTTCTCCTCGTTGTTCTCATATCATTGCTTGGCAGTGCCGCCCCCCCCCCCCCCCACCTCACAAGTAGAAAAATACGTTAGCCAAACACACGGTGTCATCCCATTCGCTAAATTTGGCTATACGCTCCTATACCTTCAGCTCCTTATTTCGATCCTGGCCATCGTCACCAGAGAACCCAGAAGGATGTCTCATGTGGTGGCACACAGCTGCTGTCATCTTCTGCCTACGATAGATTGCGATCTGTTGACTATGGCTCGAACTCGGGTTTCTCACCTCTGTCATGGCCTGATGGGAGCCACTGCGTCGTCGGTAATGTGCCCTATCACAAGTTCCAGTGTCCGGCGCCTTCACCAGAATAATGACACGTAGAAAAAGCTGTAATTAGATGAACGGCAAACAAACTTCACCTAATGAAGGTTTATTCAACACCTTCACATACAACAGCGCGGAGCGACATGTCTCCGGCCAGAGCACATACTGTATATATACAGCTACATAACATTCCAATACAATGATTTTTGACATTTGTGGATACTTCTAGAATGCACTTGAACCGAATACAGAAATTAAAATTGTACAGGCCAGGTGAGTTTTGAACTCACGACTCTCCATGAAACAGTTTAGTATCATAATCTCTACATCACAGTTCTCCTCAGTTTCTTCGGCAACAATATGGACTTGGCCTTTTGCACAATGTGCTTTAGATCTATAACTAATTTAGCGCTGAAAAGCCTGTTATAATGTCCTGATTTTTATCCACTTCACATCTTGTGCGTGAGGTTCAGCGAAAAAGAAAACGTTTTACAACAAAAAGATTTTCAAACTTCTGAAGATGACAACAAAGCCAGTTAAAACCGGTTGTCTTAAACAAAGAACTATTTTATGTGGTCTTGGCTGTTGATGGTATTTTCAATTAATACAGATAGCACTTTCAGTACTCGCAAAAGGAGAAAATACAACGCGTGTTTTCCAATTGAATAACATTTACATACTTTCATATTGGCAGGTCTCGACATCTTCTGGATAGACGTTGCATTGAAGAGTGACAGATTCATAAATCTTTTGTATCTGTATATATTTCTACATTCAGACCTACTGTTTACATCTGACACTGCTAATACAGCAACTAAGTAACATAATATTTTTACTGTTTGGCATTAGATTCAGAATAATTAATATCTGATGCCTCTGTTCATGGACGCATCTGTTGCTTCCTCCTGGCTCCACTAAAGAACTGCACACCGTGCAAAGGATGACATAACATTCGATATGGGTGATTTTGTATGGATGGTAATGCAGGATATTTGTAGAATTTTTGCACCATCCTCACTGGTATGGCCAAGGTTAAGCACTTTCCCAGTGCACTGCGTGTTTGTACATCACTACTCGACCCTTTCTGCGGTGCTGTGGCATATCTTGTAGGACGCTGGATCAAATCACAGATTTTCGTAGTCGACTTAGTGATTATCGTGGTTCTTGTTGTAGGAAGCGTCTGGTTTTCTTAAAATTTATTTTAACGACGGTAATGTATTTTACAGTAAGAGGCGCAGCGAATGAAAACAAAGGACTTCCGGCTGTGGTGACGTCAGGGTGGTGACAAGCAATCGGTTGCCATGGCAGCGGGCCGCGCTCCGTCAGGCGCGTAGCCACATCCGAGCGGCGGAGCGTGCTGTGTGACGGCGGTGCGTAGGCGGTGCGGCGGGGGGCTGGGGAAGGGGCAGGTAATTGCGGGCTGAGCCGGGCGGGCCTTGTCGCTGACAGCCGATGCAACGCATGACGGCAGCGCCGCGGCCGCCGTCAGGGTGTCCACTCGTCCATTAAATGCGCCACGTAGCGGCGCAGTACGCCGCCTATGATCTGCTCTTTCTCGGAATCCGTGGTGTAAGCTGTCACCAGTTACCTATTAGAAAGTTCCACGCACATACGGCATCAGCTGCTGTTCTGTATGAATGAACTCCTCTGTCATACTCCGAACATGGAGTTCCATGAACTCAAATGGGAGTCCCTGTAACGACGCAGGACAGATGCGCACAATTATAGGCGTATTTCACTGAGGATAATCGGTTGTACAAGGGCATGCTGATGAGTCACGACTCTGAACTCTTTAAGTGAAAACTCTTACGACTTTTTTAAATAAAAGAAACTTTGTTAACATTCTATGCCCTTATTCTTTATGGATACGTTTTCCAGCCGCTAGAGAGCTTCAATTTGTAGCGTGTAATATGGCAGCGTTTAATGTAACTACACTGTGCAACAGAATTAAATTATCCCTTCTTCGAAACCACCCATTGCAACACTTAAGTTTGAAATTTGGCTCAAAGGTACGTACAATCTCCGTCTGTTACAGAAAGCAAAGTTCAAAATTGGTTCAAATGGCTCTGAGCACTATGGGACTCAACTGCTGAGGTCATTAGTCCCCTAGAACTTAGAACTAGTTAAACCTAACTAACCTAAGGACATCACAAACATCCATGCCCGAGGCAGGATTCGAACCTGCGCCCGTAGCGGTCTTGCGGTTCCAGACTGCAGCGTCTTTAACCGCACGGCCACTTCGGCCGGCTCAGAAAGCAAAGTGTCGGCACTTACAAACACTATGCCACGATTCAGCTCATATGATGTGTAAGGTAGGTAAACGACGTTACATTGTCTTCAGGATACAAAATGGATGCTCCCGGAGACAATGAGAGTACAGCGTGCAGCCAACTGCATTTCGGTACCGGGCGGCTTGCGGAAATGGTAAAGACTGCCATTCTTGCTTGCGAGATTAAGTCGGAACTCATCATCTGCAGCATCGTCCATAGAAACGACTGTGGTCCTTCGGTGCAGAGCCGAGTGGAGGGTCTGAATCAGAGGCTCAGACGGTTGTGTGACCGTGTAGGCTGCAGATTCCTCGACGTGCGCCATCGGGTGGTGGGTTTCCGGGTTCCCCTTAATAGGTCAGGAGTCCGCTACACACAAGAAGCGGCTACGCGGGTAGCAGGAGCTGTGTGGAAGGGACTGGGCTGTGTTTTAGGTTGGAGGCTCTCAGGAAACCACACAAAAAGGCGTTCGTCTAAAAGGACGCCGGTAAGACACAGAAAGGTAGTTGTTGCAACAATTGCACTGGACTTTTCTCCTAGTTGTTTGCAGACTGAATTTTTATTCTGCCACTGTGTGTTCGCTGACGTGAAACCTTGTGGCAGATTATAAGTATGTGCCGCATCTGGACTCAAACCCGCACGCTTTAGGATGTGATTGTCTGTACAATTTCACAAAACGCCATTGGAGGACTGCTACCTCTGTTAGTTGCACCAACGTGACGAACTGCCTTGTGTCAGCGGCTGCCTGGCAAAGGGGTACTTATGGTCCGCTGCAGCCACGGCCAGCCAGAGAGGAAGCACTCCACCTGGACTACACGAGACGCGCATCATACAATTAATGCCGACGCTACTCCCCGAGGATCGTGGGGTGCCGGACACGCAGGGGGCCACTTGCGACGGCGGCAGAGGACTCTCAGAGAGCCCTGCAAACCGCACTGACGGTATGCTCCCTAGGCTGAAGCTATGGGTTCTCCTTGTGGTGGTTGAAATATTGCGTTTACAGCACCACGAAGGCGAGTTCTCTACTCGCGTCGGAATTCGTAATCCTCATTCTTCTCATAAGCTTTCTGATTACTGTAGAAAGTGCACAATAAACACATACGTTGCAGCCTCATTTCTCCGAGTTACGCATAAAATGGACGATGGCCATTAACGAGAAAGATTACAAGGGCATCAAAAATACAGGTAGTTTAAATATTCACATTGACACGTTCCTTGTCCACAGCCTAAACTAACTTTGTTAGCATTTTGCATCTGCATCTACAAGCATACTCCTCAAGAGGGGCTGGTGCGTGGTGGAGGGTAACTTGTACAACTACTAGTAATTTCCTTTCGTGTTCTGCTCACATACAGAATAAGGAAAAACGAGTGCGTACATGCCTGCGTACGAACCCTAATTACTCTTATCTTATCACTGTAGTCCTTACGCGAAGTGTACGTTGGCAGCAGTGCAATCGTTCGGCAGTGAGCCACAAATGCCGGATTTATAAATTCTCTCAGAAATGCACGTCGATGGGTTTTCCTTGTGGTGGTTGAAATGTGGCTTTTACAGACAGTAACAGTGCACCACGAACGCGAGTTATCTACTTATGTCGGAACCCGACTTGGTGGGAATCACACTTGCGAGCAGTACTCAAGAAAGGGTCGTACTACGCATATGGGCATGTGAACGGCGTATGCGGCTCTTTCACAGATACACCACACTTCCCTAACACTCTCCCAATAAACCAAAATCGAACATTCGCCTTCTCCATTACAACAGCTACATGGTCGCTCCATTTCATATCGCTTTGCAACGAATGTCTATATTTAATCGGCGTGACTGTTTCAAGCAGAAAACTACTGATGCTCTGTTCTAACATTAAGGGGTTATTTTTTCTACTCATCTGCATTAACTTGTATTTTTATTAATTTAGAGCTAGCTGCTATTGACCACACCAATTACCTGTATAAATTTTGTCTAACTCATCTTGTTTCCTCCTATGGTCACTCAGCGACGACACCTTCCTGTACACGACAGCATCATCATCAAACAGCGGCCGACTCCTGCTCCTGCTGTCCCTCACATCATTTATCTACTCGAGTACAAAAATAACACCGGTCCCAGCACGCTTCCCTGAAGCATTCCTCACGATATCCTTACCGCTGATGAACACACCGTCGAGGACGTAGTACTGCGTTCTACTGCTTAGGATACACTCACATTTCAGGGAAACTACCCCGTATGCTCGTATCCTCGTAACAGTGCGGCACCGTGCCAAACGCTTTTCGGAAATCTAGGAGTATAGAATCTGTCTGACGCCCTTCATCCATCGTTAACAGGATATCACTTGAAAAGGGCAAGCTGTGATTCGCACGAGCGATGCTTTCTACAACGGTGCTGATTTGTGGACAGATGCTTCTCCGTCTCAAGGAAGTTTATGAGAATATGGTGAAGAATTCCTCAGAAAATCGATATTAAGGACAAAAGTCAGTAATTTTGCGAATCCGTTCTTATACCCTTCTTGTACACATAAGTAGCTTACGCTAGGGACTGATACTGGGCGAGAAATTCCCGACAAATGGAACCTAAGTAAGAGGCAAATAGCGTAGAGTGCTCTTTGTAGAACCAAAATGGGATTCCATTCTGAATTTTCTTGGGTTTTCGGCAAGATCTATTACTGGCGTGTGACGGTGGTAGTTGTATGCTTCACGATTCTATCTTTTTACAGGCGCAGTTATTTCTACTAACTTTTGCCTGTCTTTATTTAGTGGTCTGTTTTGAACCGTGTGTGCAACAGTCTTTGGTTCCTCAAAAATTTCCGAATTTTGTTGTTCAACTACGGTGGATCGTTTCCGTCCTTAATCCTCTTACTCGGTATGTCCGGTAAAGCCGGTCGGAGTGGCCCTGCGGTTCTAGGCGCTAAAGTCTGGAACCGAGCGACCGCTACGGTTGTAGGTTCGAATCCTACCTCGGGCATGGATGTGTGTGATGTCCTTAGGTTAGTTACATTTAAGTAGTTCTAAGTTCTAGGCGACTGATAACCTCAGAAGTTAAGTCGCATAGTGCTCAGAGCCATTTGAACCATTTTGTTCGGTAAAAAACTATGTTTCGGTTAATTTCGGAACAACTTTTGTGAGTAGCAATAAGGGATACGAAGAAAAGGCTCCTAGTCGTTCTAAAAGGAAAGAAAATTAGGTTAGGTATGGTATCAACGACTAGATATGCTGAGATCCATTGACGCCTTTATTGTTTGAGGTGGAGCACAAGCTCGGATTAAGGGTAGATGAGGGAAGTAAATTTATTGTGCTTGGTATGCACTGCTGGCGTAAGCTCAATGGAGGCACTTATGAGAGACGTGAGAAATTCCAATACCTTGGAGTGACGGTTGTGGAGGATAACAGAATGGCTCAGAAAATGGACAGTGAGGTTAGTGGAAGAGGATTTCTTGAGAAGATGGAAGAGCAAAATATTAAGAAAGACTTCTGAAGCTGTGCCTGAGGCGGGGCAATTGAGAATACGGAGAAACGAAGAACTGGAAAACTTGTATAGCAATGCTGACTTAGTTAAGGAAATGAAATGTAACAGACACAGATGGTTGGGCCATGTGCAGCAAATGTCGGAGGATACATCTGTCAAGAACGTCTACAGAGGAAACGTAAGTGGCAGAAGGTGCAAGGGGAGACCCCAGAAACAATGGCTGAAGTACGTGCAAAATGATCTGAGAAAAATGGAAGTAAGAAGATGGAAGAAACGAACAGAAGGTCGTCTGGATTGGACTGCGATTGTCAGAGAGATCAAGGCGCTACATGACTTAAGTAAGCGCATTAAATCCAGCCTGCTGGCTGTTTGTCCAGACGAACGGCTCGCCCTCCTTTCGCACCCGGTTTAATGGAGCGGCTACCTCAGCAAACTATGGAACGAGTTTTCGACCAAGTTAGACATTCCAATGAAATGGGCTACTCCTTACTTAGTCTTAGGAGGATCGAAACTGTACGTACCTACGGTCCTAGACTGATCAATCCTGAGGGCCTCGGCTGAAACTAGATGCCTGAGGAAAGATATCTCACGATGAGCTAAGGTAACTTTAGACGGTGTTACAGTTAGCCCCGCTTATTTCAAATTCTCCAAAACCAATCGCAAGGGCTCCAAATGCTCGGAGAAGATGACACTGTAAATGTAAACATCGTACAAGTAGTTATACACACACTTAAATTTCAGATTCCCAAGCACGGAGTCGAGTAACCAAGAAGGAACTGCCATACCCAGCAGAAAGGCCGAAGGCACCCAGTTGAATTCATATAAGTTCCAGTCAGTACAAAAGGCAGTGCCCCAATTGGATTCTTCGGAATGGGGAAAACACCTGGTTAATACGCATGGTAAATATCGTAAACCTAAAAGTAGTGGGCGCCAGAAAACCATGAGGAACACCTGTGTAGATCAGGAAGAAGGACAGACTGCAAGATCACTCTCTGATTACGGACACGATAGTTCACAGTGGTTCTCAAACTCCCCCACCCTCTATATTCTTAGGCACCAGAAACATCGGCTATCCATACGGCGAGGTGGACAGTCTTATAACCCCATCAGCGAGAATTGAATTAAACATCTCATACAATATCTTCATCATAGGTGGAGAAAGGCGGTAGAGGTATTGCCTGACTGGAAGAGGGTCGGAAAGTAAAATACGGTATTCACACCTAACTTACCTGTTAACACTTCCGGGAAATCAAGCAACATCAGAAGGAGAGCCCCATCCTCTAGAGGAGGTAAGTGCACAACCTGGAACTCCGCCCCACTAACTTTAGTATTACAGAGACCTGTCTTCTTAGAATGGCGAATCTTCACCTCAGGCTCCAACCCAAATAGAATTACCGAGGGTATAATCCAAAAGTAATCCCATTTCACTTAAAAAATCACACCCCAAGATGAGGTCGGTGCTTAAACACTCTGCCAGCAACACCTCCATGGACCAAGAAAGTTCACCGACGCTACAAGAAATGCGCATGGGTCCTATCAAAGGAAGAGGTTGACCATTAACAGTTCTACAAGTTCTACACAAGGACTTTAAATTGGGAAAGTTACAAAGGATATAGTGTCGGGAGTACAGCGTATGACTCATTACGGAAAGACTGCTGCCGGAAACTAATAGCGCACAGAGCGGCTTATAACTGACATATTTGTACACAAACGGAAGAGGGCTATCGGTCACCCACTTTGCGTTATTACATGCTCTCCGCAACGTGAAAAAAAAGTGCCAAGTGTCCCTGACAACCACAGCGATAACACCTATTTTGGGAGAACCTCATCTTACTTGCAGACACTGTGCCTGAGGTGAGTTTGGCGTTAAGACTGAGATGACACTTCATGTAGTCTCTCCTTTGATCGGCTTATATTGGCTAACGTGATGGCTCTTAACCTTGGCAGACAGACGCTCCTTTAACACGCAGGCACGCAGTTCCCTGAAACAGCACTTCCTTGCTAAATCTCGCTGACCATTTCGGCCAAGGACTCTTGATTCGAGAGATATATCAACTGAAAGACGGTTGCCCATAACATTTTTAAAATTGTAACTTGTTCTTTTGAGGTAACAGTAAAATATAATAATTTAACTAACTCTTTTTCAGTATCGATAGCAAGGCATTGTATCCTGCCAACACATTCCAGAAGGGATTAGATAATTCAGCAAAACTAGACTGTGGGTTTTCTATATAGTCACTTCTGGCACCCTGAGAACGATTTCGTTTCCTGTAACCACCGGATTTTGCAATTCACTAAGCCTTTAATCACTTTCCCGCTCTGAGGCACTCAAAATAATTTGCAAATTTATCGCTCTGTTATGCAGTTGATCAGTCTCTGGTTGGAGCTGGGAAACCGTGACTGCAGAAGCCAGGTCTTCAGCTCTACACAACCAGTGCGTAATTTCCGCCTGCATGCGGCACAGTTGAGCGGCCAATGGGGTGCTAAATCGAAGAAACTTTTCCGCCTGCTCTATATCTGCCAAGAAAGCAACGCAGTGCTCGATGGCCATGATTACAGACCGATACGCTCCACCATCACCTGTACCGGAGAACCAATTGCTGCGCAAAGAAGAGCAGATAGCTCTGCGACGTCCCCATTCTCTGCCAATTCTTGGATTTTATTCTCATATCTCACCTTGTTTTGGGAAGACAGCCCACTACCATCACGACTCGAGGCTCCATAACAGATGAATGCACCTGAAACCCAAAGCCAAATGCAATAGATTATGCCTTGTCAGACGCAATACAAGCATTAAAGTAAAGATGTTCAATATAATTCAATCCTACAACTTCCAGAAACAAAATCGCTCTAGCTACCAGAAAGGTATGTACTACTGCTATAAGGCTGTCTGGGAGCGAAAGGACTGGGCCAAATAACGATTGAACATTACGTATATCAAGATTTTATTAACATCCTCAGGGAGAAACAACCTTAAATTATCTAAGAACAATTATTAATCATAGATCAACAATTTTATCAAATATTTCAGCGGGATCAAGTAACAAAAGTTATAGTGTTAATACAGATACTTGCTCTCAATTCTCCGAAAGTCATTCATGGGAACATGAAGTATGAAAATTCAGATCTGCAGCAAGTGTTATTCTCTTTTCAAAATACACAATTATTGTGTGCCACTGGTTATTATTGTTGAAACATTTACAGCAAATTTCAACAAGAGAAACAAGAGAATAATTTAGCAGCTGAAATTAAATAGCACTCTCTTAAAAGGTTACAAGTAAACAGTGTTTAAAACAGGCAGGCCACAAATTACTGTAAAACGTATCTGACGAAAATACAACAAATAATTCAGGTTTACCGAAAAGGGAGTTCATTAAAAGGAAAAAAAAATAATTATAACACCTTGATATAAACCCACCACAGGTCCGGCACTTTGCTCCGGACGAACAGATCCGATATTATTTAGGGCAGGCACGAAGCTTTTCCAAGCAATCGTGGGAACACGCCCCTAGTCACAAACATACAATGATAGCCCGATTAACAGGAAAGTAATTTTTAATTATGAGTAAAAACTTAAGTCCTCAGATTACACACAGGCAGCGTAGGTAAAGCGTTTATGGAAAGTCGCTAAGAGACAATCAGATGACTGACCAAGGCAAACGCCTCCACTCAAACCTGACAGTGGAGAAGTACAGCGCCCAGCCGACATTCAGCAGCAAATCACGCCACGAGGCAGAAACGGTAAGTTCTTAACTGTCGCGCTGGACGGAAAACGTAGGTGGACGGAAGACGCGAATTATTGGCTGATGAACTTCAGTTATGTAAACACAATCTTTGCTCGGAAGTACAGCCCACCAAAATACATGCAACAAGATATGCCCCGTACGGCGCACAAGCGTCCTGCTTCCAAATAACTAAAGAAAGCGACTTGGCGATTAAGTGCACAACGTACCAGACACAAAAAATACATTGGACGTCCAGTAACAATTAATACACTCACACTGGAGCGCAGGATCAGCCCGTACAAATGTCACGTGGTCTCAGCACCGATATAACGAACTAACAGTAGCATACCAAGCCGCTGTGCGATGAAACACAGTGGAAAAACTAAGAGCCGCCACAAGATTTGTGGATGACGACGACCCATCACTCGTCTCCAGACCTGGTCGGCCCACGGGGTAAGGTGTCCTCTCTTGTCTCCGGTGCCATGCCCTCCGGTCCGGAAGATGCTCAGCCAGCGAACTTGGAAGTCACATAGGCGAGGGGACGAACAGCCGGCCCGTTGCCCCGCCAACCGGCGCTGTCCGTACTGCTTCGCACACTCGCTCTTCCGGACTCACGGCGTCAACTACATTTGCGGCTAACGTTCCATGCCCGCTTCACGCCAAAGACTGCGTTCCAGGAGACGATGCACAAGCTATCGATCACGAAATTGTCCAGTGCCCTTTCATAGGCAACATTTCCACATCTTCTTAAGCGATTTACAGATAGAATTGTTAACTCTGAATCCAGATGTTCGGACGGGAACTGAAGCATCGTCTTTCTCAATACGAGTCTAGAGTCTTGTCACTGATGCACCTCGCTCTTTCGCAGTTGGTCTGTTTGGATCATGTTTTACTTCTAGTAAGTCAGAACAGGTGAAATGGTGCAATAATAATGAACTAACTCAGGATTAACGCCTATAGTATACGTTTCACATCGTTTGCCTGCTTCGCTTCGGACGAAACCTTAGTGGATCCTATATCAAGACAAAGATACTGCCTTTAATCTTTTCCGCTGAAGTCGTAAACATTTTCTAACGACATTAACATAGGAGAGATAAAGTTGCTGGTTTCCATGCAGCCCTTTCATTTCCGTGTCAAGGTGGCACATCAGTGGCTGATTCGATTGTTACCTGTGACATTGCATCTAACACACAGCGTATTACGATAGCTGTCCACTGTCTCTTTCTCTCAATTGCAAATCAGATTCATGGAAAACCCACAAATAAGATTTCATACCTAAATCATCACGTAATAGGAAAGACTTGTGTGGGTTTACTGATCTGACGACAAATATAGCTCATACTGCTCATCATTAATGTACGATCATTCAGCCTAGAAAAAACCGCAAACTGCAGGAATGAATTCCACTTCTCCTTAGTGCATTTCAAATTCATTAAATAAATATGAAAACTTAATACCATTGGGCACACTCTCAGATAGCCGGTTAATTTAACAAATTACTATATAACGTTTTTCTAGAAATACAGGTAACCTTCGAAGGTGAGTGACTTAAAGAGCTGTTTCAACCTATAATAGTCAGTTGTGAGTTGTTGATTTAAAAGAATCGTTCCATTTGACAGTTCTGGATTTTCAGCAAATGAATATAATCATTGCAGTGGACAGTGCAGAGGAACTCGGAGAGTTAGTACAAATGCTCCAAGGAGTCACAGTCTCTTCCTCAACAGAGCTGAGAATAAGTTTTGCCAAAAAGAGTTATGCCCTTCGTGAAGAAAATATACAGCCTTTCATATGTTTCGATGATGCTACCAGTTCTGTTGCCTCTCATTTGGTCTTAACATATCGTGTGCAGCCTTCATTCAGAGATTAAACAGAATCCTAGATAAGTCATTAAAGTGACAAGTTACAAAATAGCTCACACAGCAGCACAAGAAAAATAGGATCGATAGCGTCCGCGAGTTTCTTAGCGACTTGAAATGGAAAGTGAGAAGTTTCTGAGTTCTATTGTGACTGTAAACGATACTTGAATTTCGGTTCTTCGTTACACTCCTGAGACCAACTGAGCCGGCCGTGGAGGCCGAGCGGTTCTAGGCGCTTCAGTCCGGAACCGCGCGACTGCTACGGTCGCAGGTTCGAATCCTGCCTCGGGCATGGATGTATGTGATGTCCTTCGGTTAGTTAGGTTTAAGTAGTTCTAAGTTCTAGGGGACTGATGACCTCAAATGTTAAGTCGCATAGTGCTCAGAGCCATCTGAACCATTTTTGAACCAACTGAGACCAAAAGATAGTAGTTACAGTGGCATCACTCCTACCTCCCACCTGCCAAAAGATTTAAGAACAATATTTCGGGGAAATATATCATGGCAGTGTTTAGTGACCGAAAAGTTATCACATTGGTTGAATTTTTGCCCCAGGGGCAGGGATGGGAGGGGTTGGAGTCGTGGTAAGGGGGGGGGGGGAATGTGGACCAACAACGCACAACAAAAGGAGGGCAATGCTGACCAGAGGAGTGTGCTTGTATTATGACAACTTCCTCCTCACACTGCTTTAGCCATCAAGGTACTCTTGGAGTAGTTTAGTTGGGATGTTTTCAACAAACTCCCTGTGTTACTCTGACTTGACGCCTTCAGATTATCATCTTTTCACGTCCCTTTTGAACCTATGAGTAGGTGCAAGAAGAGGTTCTGAAGTGAGGAAAGGAGCTGGCGGGAGAGTTCTTGGGGAGAGCAAGATGAAACTTGTGCTATGGCTAACGACATCCACTGAACGGATAGGTCATTATTTAGAAAAATAATCAACAAGTTATGAACCATATCCTGTAATTTTTTTCAAATACAGTGTTTAAGAAAAAAACTTAAAAATCTAGTAGACTGACTTTCAGAACGTACCTCTCAGACTGAGACCAGAGTGAAAATGTATCGTTACTGAGCAAGGTTAGGTTTGCTTGTATGGTAAGTCTTCTGGTCCAGACTGTATACCAGTTAGGTTCCTTTCGGAGTATGCTGATGCATTAGCTCCATACTTAACAGTCATATACAACTGTTCGCTCGACGAAAAATCCGTACCCAAAGACTGGAAAGTTGCACAGGTCACACCAATATTCCAGAAAGGTAGTAGCAATAATCCACTAAATTACACGCCCATATCGTTAACGTCGATATGCAGCAGGATTTTGGAACATATATTGTGTTCAAACATAGTGAACTACCTAGAAGAAAACTGTCTATTGACACACAGTCAATAAGCGTTTAGAAAACATTGTTCCTGTGAAACACAACTATCTCTTTATTCACATGAAGTGATGACTGTTATTGATAAGGGATTTTAGATTGATTCCGTATTTCTGGATTCCGGAAGGCTTTTGACACTGTACCACACAAGCAGCTTGTAGTGAAATTGCGTGCTTATGGAATTCGTCTCAGTTATGTGAGTGGATTTGTGATTTCCTGTCAGAGAGGTCACACTTCTTAGTAACTGATGGAAAGTCATGGAGTAAAACAGAAGCGATTTCTGGCGTTCGCCAAGGTAGTGTTATAGGCCCTTTGCTGTTCCTTATCTATATAAACGATTTGGGAGACAATCTGAGTAGCTGTCTTTGGTTGTTTGCAGATGACGCTGTCATTTATCTACTAATAAAGTCATCAGATGATCAGAACAAATTGAAAAACGATTTAGACAAGATATCTGGATGGTACGAAAATTGGTAGTTGACCCTAAATAACGAAAAGTGTGAGGTCATCCAAATGAGTGCTAAAAGGAATTCGTTAAACTTTGGTTACACAATAAATCAGTCTAATCTAAAAGCCGTAGATTCAACTAAATACCTAGGTATTATTATTACGAACAACTTAATTTGGAAGGAACACATAGAAAATGTTGTGGGGAAGGTTAACCAAAGATTGCGTTTTATTGACAGAACACTTAGAAAATGTAACAGATCTACTAAGGAGACTGCCTACACTAAGCTTGTCCGTCCTCTTTTAAATACTGATGCGCGGTGTGGGATCCTTACCAGATAGGACTGACGGAGTACATGGGAAAAGTTCAAAGAAGGACAGCACGTTTTGTATTATCGCGAAATATGGAGAGAGTGTCACAGAAATGATACAGGATTTGGGCTGGACATCATTAAAAGAAAGGCATTTTTCGTTGCGACAGTAATCTTTTCACGAAATTGCGATCACCAACTTTCTCCTCCGAATGCGAAAATATTTTGTTGACACCGACCTACATAGGGAGAAACGATCACCACGATAAAATAATGGAAATCAGAGCTCGTACGGAAAGATATATGTGTTTATTCTTTCCGCGCGCTATACGAGATTGGAATAATGGATAATTGTGAAGGTGGTTTGATGAACCCTCTGCCAGGCACTTAAATGTGATTTGCAGAGTATCCATGTAGATGCAGGTGTAATTTAAAATAAGACAAGAAGAAAAAATTATTCCGTTATTTTTGTATATCAAATCACATAGCCTATTTATTAAACAACTCCCTCTTTATTGGTCTCTCTCTTCTGATACAGGTCACATGAAGTCCAAGATGCCATACACAAAACTTGGCACAGCATTCAGTGTGTTGACCACCCTGAAGGTTCATGTCAGTCCTCAAGTTTACCACGTCTCTCGGCAGGACACGCTCTCACCCTAAGTTCTCGTTTGCACAGCTACTGTAGTGGGCGTGGGGTGTTTACAGCAGCGCCGCGTGTTTCACAGTTCCCGTCCGGCCCTGCCTGGGCGGGTCGCCGCTGGTTTTTGTGCGCGCCTCCGGAGTCCCTGACGTCGTAATCCTTTCACGGGGCGGCACAAGTGGCGGCCCAGCTACTGGGGGAGAGCAGACGAGATTAGTGCGTGGCCGAGGCCCGGTTTATGCATGTATTCATAGGCGCTCCAGGGCGCGTCCGCACTGCCCTTCTCCAGTTGCACCATAATGCACCTTAATTTATATCCCTCCGCGACAATCCGTGGCCGCCCAGCGTTATGTTAATGCCTCGCGACCGAAACCTGAAACCTTACCAGCAACCCGAGCGTCACAGAATGACACAGCCGACGTGTTGTGCGGTTCCCACTGCGTAAACAGGCGGAATGATTTTCAGCGAACGTGAAACTAGGCAGTACCGTCGAGCTAAACATTGCCATTACGCGTGTCAAACGATACTGACAATCAGTTTAGTGGGACGGTGATACATTACAGGCCCACGATTTCCAATGGTCAGTTACAAGCCGCATTAAAATATTAATAATTTTACAATAATTATTGTTATCACAGAAAATTTTGTAGTTTATACGGCTATCACAGAAAAGTTGTGCGAAGCAGCTGGTATTGAGGAAGTTTCAGGTAGAATATTAAATATTTTTGAGGTCGTAGTGCAGACTGACTTGTCTCGCTGTGATAAGCCTGTGTATCTTCGATGTTCCATAAATGTCTCATGAACGGTGCGTGTTGTTTGATGTATGTATGACTTATCACAATTTCCGCAAGGAATCTGATACACACCCGCCTTACCAAGCAATAAATCGTCCTTTACAGAGCCGAGTTACTTGTAATCTTCGTGGGAGGCAGGAAGATCACCTTAACACAATTTTTCTCAAGAATACGGCCTATCTTCGAGGGAAGAGCGGCCACATACGGCAAAAACGCACTTGATGTGAAGGAATTACTTTCTCTTTCCCCATCACATACATGCATTGTAGTTTTTACATTGAATCCTCTACAAACCTGTTGCGGACAAAATCCATTCGCTTGAAAGATACTCTTGAGGTATGTGTGCTGAGGATGGCCGGACGATATGCGGCAGAAGTATCGGCGGAAGAAATTTTATTTGCGTGGCTGCATGCCCGAAATGTAATGGACTAGACGGAAACTATTCCACAGAAACGTATGCTGTATACCGTAAGAAACAATTTGCAGTGATGTATCTAGGGATCGCGAAGATCTGATTACTTTAATTATAGTGTGCACAGGGCCGTTGAAGCAATGATTCTTCCCGCCCTCCATGAGAAAGTGGACACTCTGCCATGCAGTTTACAGTGTATTGCAGATTGTGGATGTAGATGTGTACACGATAACAATCTTCGTAAATAACGTAGGAAAAGCAAACTAATTGAAGTTGGAGGCGTAAGATTGTCATAGAACCGAGTCGGATTTGGCGTTTTAAATTACGGGACTAACGAAACACATCTGGAAATATGGAACTGGAGGCTTACGAATATTCTGCGAGAGCCGGACATGAACTGCATGCGCCAACGAAAACATGGATGGTGACAAAACGTATTCTACATCCACATCTACATATACAAGCATACTCTCCAAATCACACTTAAATACCTGGCAGAGGGTTCATCGAAACAGCTTCCCAATAATTATCTATTATTTTACTCTAGAACAGGGCGCGGAAAACCAAACACACACAACTTTCCGTGCGAGCTCTGATTTCCCTTATTTCATTGCGGTTATCCTTTCTCCCTAAGCAGGTCGACGTCAACAAAATATTTGCACATTCGGAGGAAAAAGTTGGTGTTTGAAATATCCTGAGAAGATCCCGCCGCAATGAGAAACGCCTTTACTTTGATTATGTCCACCCCAAATCTTGTAACACGTCCGTGGCTCACCCTTACCTGTATCTCGATAATACAAACGTCCTGCTATTCTTCAAGCTCTTTCGATGTACTCCGTTAATCCGATCTGGTGAGGATCCCACACCGTGTAGCAGTACTCCAAAAGAGGAAGGACAAGCGTAGAGCAGGCAGTCACTTAAATACATCTGTTGCATCTTCTAAGTGTTGTGCCAATAAATCGTAGTCTTTAGTGCTCCTTCATCACAACCTTTTCTATTTGATTCAGTAGTACGTGCCACCAAATACTTGCTCCAATCAGAATAAGAATTTGGAGGAATATAAAAACGATGCTGTTGACATGAACTGCATCCGGAAAAGAAGACGTGCGAGTAAGGAAATGTTTCCTTAGTCCGAGTCTGACGTGGGTAACGAGTTGGAGGAATACGGAAAATACTAACTCAGCGTGAGTCGTAACTAACTGCTTGAAGGGATGGAAACACGTAACGAAACGCCTCAGGTATTAACGAAACGGTACATCGAGCCTCGTGGCATACTCGTTATTCATAACGAATACATACGATATTCAGCACCTCTATCCCTGATGCTGATTGTAGAGTATGTCGGACGATGTTTACAATACGATCGAGAACAAGTGTCTTGTTTTATATCCAGCGTCAGACCCAGGCCACTGAAAACAGTGTATATTCGCTATGAGTCGCATGTAATTTCAAAAGGAATCCACCTTGCAGACGGCTCAGGACTGGCATGCACCTTGCTGGAGGCGTCGGCCGCTTGCCGTGTCCGCACCTCCGTGGCTGCCTTGGCTGATATCCCGTCTCTCTTGCCCTCCAGAGGCCATCAGGGGCCTCTTGGTTCGGTGTAACTGAAGCTGCAAGCCAGATAACATTGGCCGGCCCTCTCGGGTTATGCACCTCAGAGAGCGGGCGCAGACCTCCGCTGCGTGCACTCCCCTGCGTGCTGCCCACCTCCGTCCTTAGGCTGATGCAACACTAGGTCAACGATGTTCGTCGCTTCGGAAATACAACTAGCTATTCCAAATTGAACGTACCTAACAGTTCTAAAATCATCGTTCTCTGAAGTTTCCGTGTGTGCCTATCGCTGTGAAATGGGCCAGAAAGCCAGTTTTTTCGCTGCATCCCTGCCACACTAAGCTGTATTTCTCGCCATTCGAGCAGAATTACAAGGTTTTCTGTACTCTGTTTCGGCAGGGTACTGTATTTTCTAAAAATTGTGTGGTAACTGTCATCCCAGTCGATCGTTAGTTCAGTGAACTAATAATAATTGGCGTATTTATTTTCTACATCTACATGACTACACTGCAGTTTCCAAGTAAGAGCCTGGCACAGAATTCATCGAACCGCTTTGACACTGTTGTCAACTGTTCCGCTGTCTAACATTGCGGTGGAATAACCAACACTTAAACCTTTCCATGTTAGATCTGCTTTCGTTTATTCTATAACAATGATCATTTCTCCCTATGTACAGGTATTTCCTCATTCGCAGTAACACTAAACGAGATGCCACTATTTGAACTTTTAAATATCCTCACTCCGTCTCTTCTGGTAAGCGTCCCATACCGCACAACAATATTCTAGCAGAGTGCGGACAACCGTAGTGCAGACAGGGTCTTTAGTAGACATGCTGCATATTCTAAACGTTCTACCAATAAAGTACAATCTTTGGTTTACCTTCTTCAGAACATTATCTATGTGACTGTTCAAATCTAAGCTATACGCACTTCAAATTCTAAGTATTTAGTTCAATTGGTGGTATTTCGGTTGGATTAATTTTAACATTTAACCGATATTTAATGGGATCCATTTAGTACTCATTTGGATGTTCTCACACATTTCATTATTTAGAGTCAATTGTCCCTTTCCTCACCATACAGATATCTCGTTTAAATAATTTTGCAGTTGATTTTGATCTTCTGATGAATTTACGAGACGATAAATGACAGCATTATCAAAAACAATCTAAGAGTAATGCTGAGATTGTCTCCTAAATTGCTTGCATAGATTAGGAACAGCAGATGGCACATAAAACTTCCTTGGGGAATGCCAGATATCGCTTTTGTTTTTTTTTCGATTACCTTCCGGCAGTTACTACTGTTTTAAAACAATCAAGTAACTTAGTTTCTTTCTTTTGTAAGTTAGTTTTAATATGCGACAACACTCAGTGGAAAGGCGCCACGGGCATATGGTAATAATCATACTTTCCACCAATAGGACGCATCATAAAACTTGGGTGAATCCACAATATTATCACTGTCTACAAATTGTCCTGTCCCGCCAGATTGGGGACTGTACAGTTAGGCTGGTAAACCAAACGTTTATAATACGCTCATTACCCATCAGCTTCAAAGGAAAGGCGTTCGATACAGTTCCCCACAGTCGTTTAATGAACAAAGTAAGAGCATATAAACTATAAGACCAATTGTGTGATTGGATTGAAGAGTTCCTAGATAACAGAACGCAGCATGTCATTCTCAATGGAGAGAAGTCTTCCGAAGTAAGAGTGATTTCAGGTGTGCCGCAGGGGAGTGTCATAGGACCGTTGCTATTCACAATATACATAAATGACCTTGTGGATGACATCGGAAGTTCACTGAGGCTTTTTGCAGATGATGCTGTGGTGTATCGCGAGGTTGTAACAATGGAAAATTGTACTGAAATGCAGGAGGATCTGCAGCGAATTGACGCATGGTGCAGGGAATGGTAGTCGAATCTCAATGTAGACAAGTGTAATGTGTTGCGAATACATAGAAATATAGATCCTTTATCATTTAGCTACAAAATAGCAGGTCAGCAACTGGAAGCAGTTAATTCCATAAATTATCTGGGAGTACGCATTAGGAGTGATTTAAAATGGAATGATCATATAAAGTTGATCGTTGGTAAAGCAGATGCCAGACTGAGATTCATTGGAAGAATCCTAAGGGAATGCAATCCGAAAACAAAGGAAGTAGGTTACAGTACTCTTGTTCGCCCACTGCTTGAATGCTGCTCAGCAGTGTGGGATCCGTACCAGATAGGGTTGATAGAAGAGATAGAGAAGATCCAACGGAGAGCAGCGCGCTTTGTTACAGGATCATTTAGTAATCGCAAAAGCGTTACGGAGATGATAGATAAACTCCAGTGGAAGACTCTGCAGGAGAATCGCTCAGTAGCTCGGTACGGGCTTTTGTTAAAGTTTCGAAAACATACCTTCACCGAAGAGTCAAGCAGTATATTGCTGCCTCCTACGTATATCTCGCGAAGAGACCATGAGGATAAAATCAGAGAGATTAGAGCCCACACAGAAGCATACCGACAATCCTTCTTTTCACGAACAATACGAGACTGGAATAGAAGGGAGAACCGATAGAGGTACTCAAAGTACCCTCCGCCACACACCGTCAGGTGGCTTGCGGAGTATGGATGTAGATGTAGATGTAGAAACAGCCAAAGAGGTTCATTGGATACACCTTCTGAAACGACAAGACCAAAATTAGCAATTGCAACGATGATTAATAGAATATCAGAGGTCTTGGAACAAAACAGGATCTACTCGAAATGTAATTAAAAACAAAAGATTAATATTGTTGTACTGAAAGAAACAAAGAAGAGATTCAGAAAAATTACAGATTAGCAATGTTATACATTTTATGTAGCGGTGTTGAAGAACAGACTCGTACACAAGCGGGCGTAGCCACGATTATAGATTCAAAATGTAAGGAAAAATTACATGCTGCATATTTCACAATGAGAGACTAATGACTGTAAGGTTCAAAATAGACACATGGCGCCTAATTGTGATAGGAGATTACTGCCCTGAAGAGGGACATCTTTACGATAAGTTCTCTCCTGTATACGACTAAGTAATTAAAACAGCCTTGATTTACATATGTGGAGGTTGGAACGCCCGAGTAGGTAACAGCCGTACGAGTAGTGGGAAGATACGGAGAGCTTACTGTAAATGCATATACTTATCAGATGAGAAGTTTCTGCACTTATTATAATCTCAGACTAGCTAATATCTTCTACTGAATGGAAGAAGTTCGCCAATGCAAGTCCGGTAACAGAGAAGCTAGGTCAACTATAGATGATATTGAAGTCAATAAGAAGTTTGCTTGTTTAGTGCAGGAAATTAAAATTTTCAGAATTTGTTATATTTTCAGTGAATATTTTTTTTTATTTATGTCCAAAACAGCACTGCCTATCATATTCTAGGGACTCAAGGGCTCATCGTCTACAGCCAAAAGAAAATCAACCAGTTTTAAAGTAAGAGTGCTAAAATATCTTTCAGCTTCAGATCTCTACCAACAGAAGTTGAATCATTATTTAAGAAACGCACCTTGACGAAATGATATGATTTTACAATGGGAAAACAACAAATACTGTATAAGCAGGTGAAGCGGTAGGAAAACAGTCTAAATTGCGAAGGAAAAAAGTGCGTAAAATTCGAAATGAAGAAGCTAAAGATTGAACTAAGAAAAACCAAAGATGTACGAGTGTTTTCGGCAATCTCACAACTGACATACGAGAGAAAACTGCAGACTGACGAGAAATAATGCAAAATCACTGATAAGAAAGACTGATAGAGATGAGTGCGGTAAGTATGTGGCACGGGAAGAACATGCCAAAATATTAAAACAGGTAAAATGTGTAGCACAAATAAACGTAATAAGTCAGAAGAATGGGGAGAGCATTAGAAGAAACTGTCGTATAATACAATGGCAAGTTGTGATTATGAACATTTATCTGATTACATTAACTCAAATTTAATAACTTAACAAGATATGAAGGATGTAATTAAAAAACAAAAATATAAGTAATGCTCAGGACGTGATGCGAGTAACATACATTTCGTTAAACAAAATGGTTTCAAATGGCTCTGAGCACTATGGGACTTAACATCTATGGTCATCAGTCTTCGTTAAACATGGTGGATTACTGCTGCAGTTGAGAACGTTATGTCTGATCGATGTCTGCTTGCTCAGTATTACAGTTCTAGCTCACAGTGAAAGTGTTGTCACTATTAAGAAAGGTGATCGCAAGAAAATTTCAAATTATAGAGGTTTCTGTATGTCAAACACTACATACAAAATACATTAATGTGTATGAACACCTTAAAGATTATTTGTAGAAGTGCTGTTTCTAGAAGAACAAGACTACATCTAAAGCATCGAGTGCCCACCGACCAGCGCAGCGTCGCGAAACAGCATCAAGAAGGTGCTGATCCGAGTCCCAGTGGAAAGAGTGGGCAGGGCCACACCTCCAGGAAGACAGAGTTCAGCGCCCCTGTCAACGCTGACTTAACCAGCCGTCTATCGCTGGTCGGCCCAGTTCGGCCGCAGACTTATAGCATGAATACTGAGTAATACGAAGACGATATTTAGCCTGCGTTCTGCGAGTAGTAATAGTGTGTAAAAGTAATTGCATGTAGTAGAAATTAAGTTAAGTTTCCTTCCTTTTTAGAAATAAAGTGTTCTATTAATCTACAAGTGTTAAGTACAAATCATTTTGGATTCCTGCCACCGGCAACCGCAACTTCTCTCCTTCCTTGTTTGTATCGGTGCTTGACTCGCACAGTAGCTGACACAACAACTTCATAAAAAGAAAATTATGTAGCGGTAATGTATTTGCTGTGCGACAAACAATATAGCAATGAAAAACATTTAATTTAGCAACCTACCTGGCCTTTTGAAAAAGCGTTGGACAGTATGGGTAGAAAGAACTTATGGAAGATTATGGAACATATTATAATTGATATCCCTGATTACATAGAGGAAGACACTTCAATAAACCGAGGTCTGATAGAAGTGTATACTTTATCCGCTTATCGTTTTAATATTTACATGGAAGATGCCATCCGAAAATAGAAAGACAGAGCTCCAGAAGAGATCCATATAAATAAGTATAAATATGTTACATATTATTGTATTCTGACGAGACTGTACTAAAAATTTTGAAGACAAACTACAAAAATCGTTCCATCTTTTAAGTTTAAATGGAAAGTACTGTAATTTTAAGAAAGCAGTATATAAACCCAAAACAATGGCTTTCCATGGGATATACCGAGTACGAAACAAAACGGTTACTGGAGGTCAGGTTTTGGGAAAGGTCCAGCGTTTCAGTTATTATCTAGGGAGGTAAACGACTCCCAACGAAGATATGACTGAAGATATTAAATTAAAGAAATTTTAGAATGTATACGGAGCTATAAGAAGAAAATTAAAAAATTCACTTACAGGAACAAAAATGAAATTTCATGTGACGGCTGTACTGGTTCATTTGTACAGCAGTGTATCCTGGTCTAGGGAGAGGAAAGATTCTAGCCTTGTTCAGGCAACTGAAACGAAGTTTTAACGAGCAGTCAAGTGTTGCACCTAGTTCGACTGCATTTATAGTGAAAACATTAGACAAGAACTGAACTTTTTTTTCAGGAAATTACAAACCAGAAGAAGGTAAGTAAAACTAAAAGGAGCGTTTGGAATGAATAGAAGAAACAAGGAATCGGAAAATGGACTTACAGTAGAAACCCAAGTGAAATAAGACTGCCACTTAACAGGCAGAACCGTAGACAGACCAGGTCGATAGGCCTCATCGATTGAAGGCAGAATAAGAAGAAGAAGAAGAAGAATTTACAGTTATCGCAAGCGGTTATCTTCATTGGCGATGAATTGAATTTTGTGCTGCTGCAGCTAAAATAGGTTTAGGATGGCAGGCATCTTCCCAGATGTGTCTTGTAGGCTGATGGTAACAGAACTGCAAAAGCCACAGATTTTTGTTGAAATAAATGCAAATGTAATTTTTGTGAGCCTTCATCCACGATGATGTCGCGATTATAAGCATTTCGAGAGTGGCACCCATCGCCGATTATTTCCACCACGAATATTATCGAAGGGAGGAAATCGCCTAGTGTGACATTAGTCTCACAACGATTGAGACATAGGTCGTAGCCGGACAGACAAGAAGCTCACTTCATTATGCGTACCCCAACTGACATTCCTCTTTTTAATTTGGATTTAAACGCGTGAGAAAACAATTTGCCTGAAGCCTTTGATTTGTGTTACGGAAGGTAGAGTGGGGTTTCTATAACCATCTGGGAAAGCGGGAACTAATCGACTAAGCAAGCTGGTTTGTAGAATTTGTGTCTTCATACTTACTCTCGGGGAAAAAATCGTCCACATAATCTTAAACACATAAAAAACAGATATATGAGGAAACAATAGCAGAATCAACTTAATTTCTCATTCAGGAACAATATAGAGAAAACTTGAAACACATTGAGTATTTGTTACATGCCGATTAATTTGGATTTAGGAAAGATTTAGAAAGGTTTAGAAAGCGCAACGGAGATGCAGTGCTTTTGTATAGCTGTATAACAGAAGCAAGACTTTAATTTGAGGTGAATGGATGTCAATGATAAGCTTGGCTGCTGACGTTGCTATTCTCAGTGAAAGTGAGAAAGAATGGCATATCCGTTGAATTAAATGAACAATATAAAGAGCACACACTATGGATTGAAAGTAACCGAAGGGAGATGGAAGTAAAGAGGATTAGCGGAACTGAGATACTGAAAGTAGACGAAATGAATGAATTCTGCTCGAGCCGTGGGGGAATCGCTGGCGCCAATGAGTCTCCTTCTGGTCGGGGCCTCAGTCCAGGTTGTTCTGGCATGCGTGTTCTCTTTGGTTTTCCTCTTCTGGCCGCTATTTAAGCGCGGCGCTTCTGGCGATGTGAGTCTTGATTGTCGGCTCCGAGGTGCTAGAGGTCGTGCTTGCCCGTGGTATGGGCGTAGGTTGTGTTTTGAAGTCTCGCCGTGACCGATATTTGGAGCATTGGTTGCTCGCGGCGCCGAGTTATGATTTGAGAAGTGTGTCGGCACCGGACTGGTGGTGATGGCCTCTAATGTACTAGCAAGAGTGTATATAGTGAGACTTGATGCTGGATGCCTATGTACGCTATGTGGAGTCTCGTCGCTTGCTCCTACTAACAGTGGACACAGCTGTTTTCTTTGAAGTGGCATTGGTGATCAATCACATAGTAATTTGTGTTCACAGCCAGAAACAGTGTTTCACTATGATTATCCCCGGTGAGGTGGAAATAAGGAATTCAATCTTGGGCCGGTAGATTTATACCGAATAGTGGTGTTCAGAGTATAAAACATTGCCCAGTGATGAGAGTTCGAAGCTTGAGTAACGTGAAACCTGTGTGAGTCATCCTAGTGCAGTGCGCAGGCCATGTTTTGTATTAAGGTAACGTGTTTCTAATGTACCTAAGTATCTTGTGATTTATAGCGTGGTCTCCGTTTGAAGTGGCCGTGACTTTCCTGTCTTGTATTATAGTTTTAGTATTCTGGGTTTGCCAGGCCGTTAACTTCTCCTGACTCTATGCTCGTTAATGGTGGGGGGGGGGGGGGTCTGCCTGTGAAAATTTTGAATTATGAACCTTAAGAAGTGATTAATTTTCCGTGTCATTTATCTGAGGTTTTCTTTCTGTTAAGGGTGTTAAATTTAAAGTGGGCATAACCTTTAAATTAGAGTGTTTTGTATTGCCTCTCTTGGTTTGGTTGTCTGTCCTTGTTTTGTTTTTAAAATGTTCCAGTGTACTCCCAGCGGCGCGCTCAACCAGCTGCGGGTTGACCGATACAGGGAGCGGCGACTTGGACGAAATGTTTTGAATGCCGTTAGCTCGGCCAGCTACGTTTTGGTGACGCTCCAGGCTACTTGGCTGTATTCTGTCAACGTCGCTGCTCGCCCCAGTGGTTAACAGAAGGTGAAGATTTTTCTCTCGCTATTATTTGGGGATTTCTCTCGTTAGGGAGTTCGAGTTGCACCAAGGTGCATCCCCTGTTCCTAGTAAAAAAGGGTTCAAATGGCTCTAGCACTATGGGACTTAACTTCTGAGGTCATCAGTCCCCTAGAACTTAGAACTACTAAAACCTAACTAACCTAAGGACATCACACACATCCATGCCCGAGGCAGGATTCGAACCTGCGACCGTAGCGGTCTCGCGGTTCCAGACTGTAGCGCTTAGAACCGCTTGGCCACCCTGGACGGCGTTCCTAGTAATTGATACCTCTTGCATTTGTGTGGGTCATCCGTCGGGGTGCGCCCGCTCTATTGCATGGAATTTACAGTGAATATTAAATTAACTGTATTGCAAATATTTGGTGTTACGCTTGAAAGGAATACCACGAGTGAATTCCGTGGAATAGTCATTATATTATTAGTGGAATTCCGTTGATCTGTTTAATGGATTAAGCTTCCCATTGCTGAAATTGCTCTTTAACAAGTTATCAAATTTGCTTCACGCGTCTGTGGGGATTTTGTCCCGGTAAATTCCCGTTACCTCTGTGGGGAATTACGATAGTCATTCATGTTAATTTGGGTCCGTTTATTTGTTTAATTAAAAAAGAAGGATCCTTACTTAAATTGTTTCATTCCATGAATTCATGTAAATATTGTATAAGGGCTTTTAATATCCTTGTTATAGGTAGCTATTGGAAAGCCGGTTATGTAAAAGATTTTGTAAAACAGTTTCGGGAATATGTGTAATAAATATTTGTGAGCTACGAGCCGGTGTTTGCGTTTTCTCGTGATTGCTCTTGGTGACTGTTGAAGAACTGTAAACTTCACGTCCTACTGCTTCCGTAGAAGCAAAATGACACATTAAAACGAAGCAAGAAAGAGGTAAGGCGAAGGCTAGCACAATTAGAGAAAATATATCTGGCCGAAAGATGGCTGCTAGTATAAAATTTAGGACTTAACTTGAGGACGATATTTCATGTTATATTGAAGGTTATGGTAAGCGCGTGGCAAAATGGGGTATGCGGGGGGGATGGTGAGGGGAGAGGAAGAAGGAAATGATTGGGCGGTCGTCCCATGGGAATCAAGCTCCCTCCCATTCCTCATTCTGATCTGATCCAAGAGCTATCATTCGAGTTCTTTGCTGTGCAATGAGAAGATCCTTTGATCAATGTTTCACTGCTGTAACAAATTATTTGAATTACCCGACGCCAACATCACACTGACGCCCGACCTGACACCGGCATCCCACCGATGCATCGATGCGACGCCTGCGTTGCAGGCACCATCACTTTCACGATGCGCTGTGGTCTGTGCTGCATCATGATTGCGACACTTTCCTGGCCTTGTCATCCAACAAACACATGTTGCGATTTTTCTTCAAGTGTAACGTCACACAGTTTTTATGAACACACTGGGATGACGTTCTTAGCGCGACTGTTTACGCAGATGCCACCGGTGAACGCTGTATCGTATGAGCAACCACTTTGAGTTGTACGCAGAGAGGAACATTATCGACAACAAAAGCTTATTCTACCTAGACCCGATATTCACATACTCGAGATGAGTTGTACTAAATATATACAATTACTTCTTTTTTATTTATTTTATTTATTTATTTATTTGGCTTAGAGTAGCACTTGCAACCTACGTCCTCAATTATTTGCTCGATGTATTCCAATCTGTTTCCTCTACAGTTTTTTCCCTTTATAGCTCCCTCTAGTACTATGGAAGTCATTCCTTCACGTCTTAACAGATGTGCTATCATCCTGTCCTTTCTCCTTATCAGTGTTTTCCACATATTCCTTTTCTTTCCGATTCTGTGTAGAACCTCCTCATTCCTTACCTTATCAGTTCACCTAATTTTCAACATTCGTCTATAGCACCACATCTTAAATGCTTTGATTCTTTTCTGTTGCGGTTTTCCCACAGTGCATATTTCACTGCCATACAATGCTGTACTCCAGACGTACATTCTCAGAAATTTAATGTTACTTATCATCCGTCTTGATTGCAAATTTTTTTTTATTCATATGACCGGTTTCGGTTCATTCAGAACCATCTTCAGATCAGATATTTCAGTTACAGGAGTAACCCGTCCAAATCCAGCAACTTTCAAATGCTGCGTCAGATCATTTTTTTTACATCCTTCTTTCATCAATCAACTGAAGTATTTCTTCTATTACGCGTGGTTTCTTCGCAGTTACCTCCTTTGCACCAATGTTTTCTTTCCCAACATCTGTGTAGACCCTTTTTAGAGATGTACATTCCTCTTCCTCATGGTAGTTATAATTAAATTTTCGCACATTTCAGTTACACTGCCTCAGAGAGAAACGTTATCGACCATGAAAACTTATTTCCCCTATTCCCGAAATTCACATAATCGAAATGTATCGTACTAAAAATGCGTCAATACATGTTAATTATAATAAAACTTCCCGTAATTTTGATTACCCTGCCTGAACCCATGGAACGTTTACTCCTTGAAGATCACACTTTATCAAGAATTTGGAGACAGCAGGACTGCCATTATTGTTCTTTCTATTCAATGTCGCCGTAACGCAAACCGTCTGAACATAATTGCTATAAAGCTTAGTGCCCATACCGTGAGGTAAGTACTTGTATTAGAACCTGTTCATGCTTGCCGGCCGGCCGAAGTGGCCGTGCGGTTAAAGGCGCGGCAGTCTGGAACCGCAAGACCGCTACGGTCGCAGGTTCGAATCCTGCCTCGGGCATGGATGTTTGTGATGTCCTTAGGTTAGTTAGGTTTAACTAGTAAGTTCTAGGGGACTAATGACCTCAGAAGTTGAGTCCCATAGTGCTCAGAGCCATTTGAACCATTTGAACCATGCTTGCCAACTGTCCCGAGATATACTGTACTAAAAAAAGTATATGAAATATTTAAATACACCCAAGAAAGGTGTATATTCAAACATTCCACCGATATAATTATATGCGTGTCTATGTACTCCACAATGCTAGCCGAGATGTACGAGCCTTGAGCGCTCTCTGGTGCTCGCCGGCCCTGACAGCCGATGCACGACACAGGGTAGAGATGAGGTTGCTACGCAGCACATCAGTGAAGAGGAATCAAATTGTTATACATTAATAGTAAAAAGTTAATTACCCACTATAACACATATTAACAGTTTGTCAATAAATCATTCGCCCACTTGGAGAGAACTTTCAAAGGGTAACAGTGTCATCAGAAACAACGTTGCTTAGGGTTAGTTTTAGACTAAACAAGAACACCTGTAAATGCATCAGTGTGGGTTTGTGTCGGATCGTAAGTTTCATCCAGTGGTGATATTCGAAAATCCACGATGTAGTGACGATGGAGTAATATTATCCCCAGACGAGTGAATTGTCTATGTAGTGTTTCAATGCAGAGTGCGGCTTTATTCTGAGGGAGCACTACATCCCCTCACTGATACAAGCTGATCATACTCTAACGGTAGGAGACCAGCCACGACTGTTAAACTTTTTAAAGAGAGACACTGCACACATCTACAGGAGCACATTTTTAAGAATGTAATGTATTTTATTCGTGCAAGTCAGCATGCTCTAGACTATCAGCAAGGCTAGCAGCGATATGTATATCGATTCTTAGGGAGAATGTGAAGCAAACTGTTCGAGATGATGTGTGATAAAACAGAGTTAAGAGTAAAGCCATTATCACTTTCTCCAGACCCATGTCAACTGTTTGCTTTTGTTTCACCTGTACCGACACCAAATGGTAAACAGTCTGAACATTAGTCCTGTTAAGTTTGATATACAGTAAAATAGATCTTCCGTCTACAATAGCTCAAGTAGCGAAAGTTTATGATCACTCTGTAGGAACACTATGAAACACTGTCTGCAGAAAAATACTGAAAATATGTATTGCCGAAATATGCTGCAAGTCCCTACCATCTCATGTTCTTTAGACTGATGGTTCATTAAAATAACAGAAACACACTTAACATACATAGATGATGTGATGATGTGTATCTGTGTATATGAATGAAGAAATAATAATACGAATAACAAATTGTACTTGTGGTCCCACCAAATATTCCAAAGCATAGAAAAAACTAAGCAACTTGCAATCAGTTGTGGGGAGGTGGGCAGGTAAGACTCACAGCAGAGGAGGTTAGCTACAAACTCACCATGCAGGTAACGAAATCCACTCAGTCGCAGGCAATGTAAGGTGTCGGTATGTAGTGGTACAAACCACACTGAGAATAATTAGAATTTTTCTTGTGTAAGTAGTAACAGTTAAATAAGCATAAATATATTTTTTGATCATAAAGAGAGTTTATACATATACAGCAGTGAAAAATAAATCACAGATTTAAGAACGTAGGCTTCTGCGGCCGATGCCATAGTGATTAAAATTCTTCTGGGTATTGTGCCGCGTCATTGTTAAAAATTAACAATAACGAACTAAAACCGACGTTTCGGCCGAATTGCAACGGCCTTACTCCACGACTGGTTTTGCATGGGAATAGGTGCTCCTGTTTATTACAGACTATCGATATCTGATGTCACTGTTGTAAACTTTTAATTGGCCTTCTAATGTGATTGGCTAGTCATTATGTAAGGGAAGATGGAAGGAAAGGCTATTCGTGGATGTCCATGTCGTCAACGATTGGGAGCTGTCCGCCAATCAGCGTTCGGCTTCTGGTCGGCAAGTTTTCCTCCTGGTGTGCGCGGAAGTGGCCTGACAGTTGCTCTACAGCTGTTTGTGCAGATACGTCCGTGTCCCGTGTAGCTTCTGCCCCGCGACCGCTCGCGGCCCGTTGGACTTGGATGGCCGGTAGCCAGGACGCCGGGAGTTTGTAGCCATCTTCTCTGTTGATGTTGTCAGGCTGCTTAATAATTTCGATCGCCTCCCGTATTTTGCGTTCTCGCATCCACGATTCTTTCGCCAGTACTCAGGCTTCCTGAAATCTGATAGGTTGTCCACAGTCACGGTGTTGTTGCGCTATCGCCGATTTATTATGCTGTTGTAATCGTACATAGCGTTCGTGTTCTGCTACTCGTAAGCTGACAGGTCCCCTTGTTTCTCCTATGTAGGCAGCTCCGCACTCACACCGTACTTCGTAAACACCTGCAGTGTTAAGATTGTTGACTAGAACCTTGGTGGAACCTATCATTTCGTCGATCCTGTGATCCTTCGAAAAATCAGTTTGAAACCTCGTCGACGGAGGACGTTGCCTAGCTGTTCACTGATGCCTTTTACATGTGGTAAGTATACCAGTGAAAGCTTCTCTATGCCTTCTCGTGTTCTGCTCCCTTTGGTTTTAGTTACCTTACTTATGATGTTATCATCATATCCGTTGGCACGAAACGTGTGTTGTAGCTCCTTTAATTCTTCTTTGAAGGTATTTTCATCGCTTATCCGGTGGGCTCGGGCAGTTAAGGTATGCAGAACAGAATACCTTAGAGCTGTGTGGTGGTGGCTCTCCGCGTGCAGGTACCGATTAGTGTGCATTGGTTTCCGGTTCACTTTGTGTCCCAGTTTACCTTCGGCAGCTCTGTATAATTCCACATCCAGAAATGGCAAAGTACCATTGTTTTCAGTCCCATTCAGGAGCTACAACACACGTTTCATGCCAACGGCTATGATGATAACATCATAAGTAAGGTAACTAAAACCAAAGGGAGCAGAACACGAGAAGGCATAGAGAAGCTTCCACTGGTACACTTACCACATGTAAAAGGCATCAGTGAACGGTTAGGCAACGTCCTCCGTCGACGAGGTTTCAAACTGATTTTTCGAAGGAGTCACAGGATCGACGAAATGATAGGTTCCACCAAGGTTCTAGTCAACAATCTAAACACTGCAGGTGTTTACGAAGTACGGTGTGAGTGCGGAGCTGCCTACATAGGAGAAACAGGGGGACCTGTCAGCTTACGAGTAGCAGAACACGAACGCTATGTACGATTACAACAGCATAATAAATCGGCGATAGCGCAACAACACCGTGACTGTGGACAACCTATCAGATTTCAGGAAGCCTGAGTACTGGCGAAAGAATCGTGGATGCGAGAACGCAAAATACGCGAGGCGATCGAAATTATTAAGCAGCCTGACAACATCAACAGAGAAGATGGCTACAAACTCCCGGCGTCCTGGCTACCGGCCCAGTCCAACGGGCCGCGAGCGGTCGCGGGGCAGAAGCTACACGGGACACGGACGTATCTGCACAAATAGCTGTAGAACAACTGTCAGGCCACTTCCGCGCACGCCAGGAAGAAAACTTGCCGACCACAAGCCGAACGCTGTTTGGCGGACAGCTACCAATCGTTGACGTCATGGACATCCACGAATAGCCTTTCCTTCCATCTTCCCTTACGTCACGACTACCTAGTCAATTAGAAGGCCAATTAAAAGTTTCCAACAGTGACGTTAGACATCGATTGTCTGTAATAAATAGAAGCACCTATCCCATGCAAAACCAGTCGTGCCCCTGTGGAAGGCCGTTGCAATTCGGCCGAAACGTCGATTTTAGTTTGTTATTGTTAGTTTTTAACAATGATGCGGCATAATACCCAGAAGAATTTAAACATTAATTCACAGATTTTTAGGGAAACGACGATAACCTGTATATACGGTTCTGCAAAGGTACTTTTTTTCACACTAATACCTCTATGAACTGGCTTTCTGTATGGTTTATATATGCAGCAGTGTAAGTGATTTTCATAGATTTTAAAAACTAGAAAATCTCTAGAAACAATATTGTATCAATACGTTCTTCGTTGGTTTTCTTTCTTCTCTGTGTATACACTTCTATATATATACAACATTTAAAGGGTGTGGGACTATCAATGCAGCACCAGAGATGATGCGAATAGTGTGAGAATGCGATGGTCCCAATCTCATCGGCAGGGATGAATCATTAGTCGCCATGCAACAACAGGCAGACTTTTAGCTGGAGCGCAGTATGTACCTCATGGTCCCGTGATTGAAAGACTGCTTTCTGCACTAGCTGCAGAGAATCATCTGCGCCACTCACAATCACTTCTTGTAGACATTAATTGTGAGATCATATGGACCATTTCGACACCCAAAATCCAGCGCAGTAGCCGGTCCGTCGTGATGGGATCGTCAATGACTCTCTTATGGTAGCCCCCTGACAACACAGGGATCGCACTGCAGATGCCTGAGCTGAGACCTCCCCTCATATGCCAAGGAGTAGGTGCCCACCCTTCTGGGACTCCAGGACTCACGGCAATGGCCATACCGACAAATGGCCCTTTCTAAGGCTGGGTGGCGGCCGTTGGGAGAGCCCGTTGTCGGAGTGGGTGGCATCAGGGCGGATGATCCGCAATGAAACGGGTTAAATCGAATCAAGCTGGTAGTCGCTTTGCCCCAGCAGTCTCCAAGCGTGTCAGAAATGATTTTGATGCTGCGACGTATGATTCCCAATCGTTCCCCTCCCTGGTTACACTTTGGGAGGACCTTAGGGTGACCAGGTCTCGAGAGCCGTATTCGCCTCGGTACCTAGTTTGCAGCAGGATTGGTGGAGAGACCTTTCAGGCAACGAAGCCCCAGTTTCTCCTAGACCACCTTGAAGATAGGTTTGGGGAAGTGGCGGCGTTGTCTACAATGTATAGCAGGGCACTTTTGATCCAGGTGGCCTCCCCAGCCCAGTCGGGGGCGTTGCTCGCCTGTGACAAGCTGGGTGATATCCTCGTCTGGTTTACTCCCCATAAAAGCCTTAACATGGTTCAGGGTCCTATTTTCCATCGTGACGTCCTTTTGCAGTCAGAAGAGGAGCTACGCGCCTACTTAGATCGACGGGGTGTCCACTTCGTACGGCGCGTGCATAGGGGGCCCAAAGACAACATGGTCGCTACCGGTGCCTTCGTCTTGACGTTTGAGGGTGACTCATTACCTGAAAAGGTCAAGATGATGGTTTACCGTTGAGACGCGAAACTTTATGTCCCTCCTCCTATGCTGTGGTTCAAGTGCTGGAGTTTCGGCCTCATGTCATCTCGCTGTAGCTCTAGCGCCACCTGCAGGGGTTGCGGTCGTCCATTGCACCCGGGAGCTCCGTGTGTGCCTCCTCCCACTTGTGTCAACTGTGGGATTCGCCACTCCCCCTGCTCGCTTGACTGCCCTGTTCTCCATAAGGAGCGGCGAATAATGGAAATCAAAACCCTGGACAGGCTCACCTATCAAGATGCAAAGCGAAAACATGAAAGCCTTCATCCAGTTCCAATGACTGCACCCTGTCCTGCAACTGCGACCGCGACATTCCGCTCTTCGACTGTCCCTGACCCTCCTTCTGAGACTCCCTCCCAGGTTGCTCCTAAGGAGCAGCAGGTGGAGGAGCAGACGAAGAAGAAAAAGAAGAAAACGCTGGGTAGCAAGGAAAAGGTTCAGGTTGCCTCTAAACCACCTATTACTACGAGCTCTGCGTCTGAGGACGATTTACAGATTTTGGCGTCTCCCGACGATCTCGATCTCGCCTCTACCTCAGACTCAATGGTTCTCGATTCTGGCTCTCCTTCGGTGGCGGTAGATGACCCAGCGGAGTAATTTGCCAGTTCAGTCCCTTCATGCCTTTTTCGGTCATGGATAATTTCATCCTCCAGTGGAATTGCAGCGGTTTTTCCACCACCTTCCTGAGCTGCGAAAGCTTCTCAGCATTCACCCTTTCTTCTGCATTGCTCTCCAGGAAACTTGGTTTCCGGCGATGCGAACCCCGGCCTCTGTCGCTTTGAGGACGTAACAGCAGCGCATATGCAACACAGTGTGATTCCGATACGGATATATAAACACAGACATGTAAGCAAAGAAGTAGTGTTATTCTAGATTGGAAATTTTTAATCGCCCCATATATATTTTATAATTATTCTCTGACTGCCATAGCTGTCAAACGACATTGTAGTTTGGTGTAAGCACTGTCACCCGTTCCCTTGTGTTGTTAATTTTTGTTTGTTTGTCTTTCCCATTTATTTGAATCACTAGAGTACTCCTTAACATCATCTCTGTTCTTAAGTTTTTGTCATTGCTTCGGTCGATTATGATAGCAGAGGTGACTATCGCCCTCCACATAGGTCAAGTGCCATCTTTATTTGTTTTCCTTTGTCAGGGAAACGCCCTGTCTGGGCTGTTGACTGTTCGCAGCGTGACGTATCTGCTCCCTATACTTTCGCCAGATTGTCGACAGGATGTTTATGATCAGTGTTTGTGGATATGGTGTGTAACACAACATACGACAAACACACTATACGTGTCATGACTCTGGTACTATTCCGTGAGGGTTTACTATAAGGCTGTTACGTGTATGAATTGCCTAGTTTATTCGTTGAGATTCTGTAGCTTTCACCTAATTTTCTGTTTTGCTTAACTGCAGGAAACCTGAAGACGTTCTACGAGCGAAACCGGTAGCAACGCAATAAATTTATTGCAATATAGCTAATTTAGTTTCCATTAATCACTGAAATCGCATTCAGCCTACTTGTATGTAACATGAAAAAAAACTTGTACTCTGTTAAAACATGACACCAGAACCGTGGATGTATGCAGGTCATATGAGCAAACCTAACCAGAACCAGAGCTCCTCCGACAAACTTTCAGAGGTGGCTCCAGGGTACCCTCTGAGTGCTTTGGTATCAGGAATTTGCGGTCTCCGATGTCTCGTTATAGAGTTAATGCATTTAATTTTTGCAGCAATAGATTGGTAGTAGTAGTCCTGTTCAGTGGGCAGGTCGATCACCGGACATCGACTTCCTCTTTTGGGGTCATGTTAAGAGCCCAGCTTAAGAAATTCGGGTCGACATTCTTGTGGAACTGGTTGCTAGGATTGTCGGGTCATCGTAGTAGTGAGCGTAACTCCTACCATACTTTGGAACTTGAGACAGGTGGTGGTGCTTCGCTGTACACTGCTGTGATCATAGTGGTCAAAACTTTGAAATTTACCTGTAAGCAAATAGTGCTGCATTTTTCAAGTGCTGTGAAAAAAAAGTACGAATCCGATGGGAAGGTTATTGCTTTTATCTGTGTTGTGTGTTGTACGTTTTAGTTATTTGATGTTGACATACCGACTGCCAGCCTGCCGCCGGTGGACCAAGCATAGATTCAGACCTCATGCTGTGTGCCTGCCTACAGCCTCACACTCCACTTATGTATTGCAGTATATTGTTCAGTATTGTGCACGAATTTGTATTTTGACTGACATAATTCGTTTCTTGATTACTGGGCCTGCAGTGAAACATGTGTTTCAAAGGACATTGTATGTATGGTTCAAATGGCTCTGAGCACTATGGGACTTAACATCTGTGGTCATCAGTCCCCTAGAACTTAGAACTACTTAAACCTAAGTAACCTAAGGACATCACACACATCCATGCCCGAGCCAGGACTCGAAACTGCGACCGTAGCAGTTGCCCGGTTCCGGACTGAGCGCCTAGAACCGCTAGACCACCGCGGTCGGCTTGTATGTATGGTTCCAGTTTCACTGCTTGTAACATTTATTGATTTTTACGACTGCTGTTTCGGAAGATTTCCATTTGTAAATACCTGCGTTTGCAGAGTTTGAGAATTACAATGTTCTGTGGTTGTATAGGAATTTTAGGTATAATTTTGCATATACAGGGTGAGTCACCTAACATTACCGTTGGATATATTTCGTAAACCACATCAAATACTGATGAATCGATTCCACAGACCGAACGTGAGGAGAGGGGTTAGTGTAATTGGTTAATACAAACCATAAAAAAATGCACGGAAGTATGTTTTTTAACACAAACCTACGTTTTTTTAAATGGAACACCGTTAGTTTTGTTAGCACATCTCAACATATAAACAAATACGTAATCAGTGCCGTTTGTTGCATTGTAAAATGTTAATTACATCCGGAGATATTGTAACCTAAAGTTGACGCTTGAGTACCACTCCTCCACTGTTCCATCGTGTGTATCGGAGAGCACCGAATTACGTATGGATCCAAAGGGAACGGTGATGGACCTTAGGTACAGAAGAGACTGGAACAGCACATTACGTCCACATGCTAACACCTTTTTATTGGTCTTTTTCACTGACGCACATCTACATTACAATTAGGGGTGAGGTACACGTACACACGTGGTTTTCGTTTTAAGTTACGGAGTGGAATAGAGTGTGTCCCGACATGTCAGGCCAATAGATGTTCAATGTGGTAGCCACCATTTGCTGCACACAATTGCAATCTCTGGCGTAATGAATGTCGTACACGCCGCAGTACATCTGGTGTAATGCCGCCGCAGGTTGCCACAATACGTTATTTCGTATCCTCTGGGGTTGTAGGCACATCACGGTACACATTCTCCTTTAACGTACTCCACAGAAAGAAGTCCAGAGGTGTAAGATCAGGAGAACGGGCTGGCCAATTTATGCGTCCTCCACGTCCTATGAAACGCCCGTCGAACATCCTGTCAAGGGTCAGCCTAGTGTTAATTGCGGAATGTGCAGGTGCACCATAATGCTGATACCACATACGTCGACGCGTTTCCAGTGCGACATTTTCGAGCAACGTTGGCGGATCATTCTGTAGAAAAGCGATGTATGTTGCAGCTGTTACAACACGCAACTGAACGTCGGAGGTTTCAAGCGTCAACTTTAGGTTACAATATCTCCGGAATTAATTAACATTTTAAAATGCAGCAAACGGCACTGATTACGTATTTGTTTATATGTTCAGATGTGCTAACAAAACTAAAGTGGTTCCATTTAAAAAAACGTAGGTTTGTGTTAAAAAACATACTTCCGTGCATTTTTGTATGGTTTGTAGTAAACAATTACACTAGCCCCTCTCCTCACGTTCGGTCTGTGGAATCGGTTCATCAGTATTTGATGTGGTTTACGAAATATGTCCAGCGGTAACTTCAGGTGACTCACCCTGTGTGTGTACAGTTTCGTGAGTTATTGAGGTATAATTTCTTCGCAACCGACAGACATTTCCACAACTCAGAATCACGAATTTAGAAAATCATATGCGATAGGTATAATGACTTGACCTGCGGTTAGAACGTAATTTCAGCACACGATTCGTGAACATGTAAGAGTCAGTGAAAACAACCAATCAAGTTTCAGTCTACATCTAAAAACAGAAACCACCAATTACAATACAGCGAAACAGCTCAAATAATATTGTATAAAACACCAAAAGGATTATAAATCAGTATTTTGGAAGAACTTGAGATATGTATTCACACACAAAAATATCCGCAGAAAATTCTTATGAACACACTGATTTCAAAAGTAAAATTTATTTGGATAACTTTATTGACTTAGTCGAAAAACGTAGAGAGCGAATGACTGGATACTCATTCCAGAGATGAATAAAGACAGCGTCATATCTGACCAACAGTCTCTTACTATGTAAATACACACATCATTTTGCATCACCTCGGTTCCGAGAGTTTAGGAACCTGTACAGAAAACTGGAACAAAGACCAACATAAACATTATTTCCGCCCCTTTTATTGCTCATGAAACCACACATTGCATGTTGTACCACCAAACAGCGAGACCTTCAGAAATACCCAGTAGCACGTCTTCTTGCATTGATGGATGCCTGCCGGCCAGTGTGGCCGAGCGGTTCTGGGCGCGTCAGTCTGGAACCGCGCGACCGCTACGGTCGCAGGTTCGAATCCTGCCTCGGGCATGGATGTGTGTGATGTCCTTAGGTTAGTTAGGTTTAAGTAGTTCTAAGTTCTAGGGGACTGATGACCTGAGCTGTTAAGTCCCATAGTGCTCAGGACCATTTGAACCATTTTGATGGATGCCTGTATTCGTTGTGGCATACTGTCCACAACTTCATCAAGGCACTGTGGGTCCAGATCGTCCCATTCCTCAACGGCGATTCGGCGTAGATCCCTCAGAGTTGTTGGTGGGTCACGACGTCCATAAACAGCCCTTTTCAATCCATGCCAGGCATGTTCGATACGGTTCATGTCTAGAGAGCATGCTGGCCACTCTAGTCGAGCGATGTCGTTATCCCGAAGGAAGTCATTCACAAGATGAGCATGATGGGGGCGCTATTTGTCGTCCATCAAGACGAATGCCTCGCCGATATGCTGCCGATATGGTTGTACTATCGGTCGGAGGATGGCATTCACGTACCGTACAGCCGTTACGGCGTCTTCCACGATGAACAGCGGCGTACGTGGCCCCACATAATACCACCCCAAAACAGCAGGGAACCTCCACCATGCTGCACTCGCTGTACAGTGTGTCTAAGGCATTCAGCCTGACCTGGTTGCCTCCAAAAACGTCTCCGACTATTGTCTCATTGAAAGCATAACCGACACTCACGGGTGAAGAGAACGTGATGCCAGTCGTGAGAGGTCCATTCGGCATGTTGTTGGACCCATCTATATCGTGCTGCATGGTGTCGTGGTTGCAAAGATGGACTTCGACAGGGACGTCGGGAGTGAAGTTGCGCATCGTTGAGCCTATTGCGCACAATTTGAGTCGTAACACGACGTCCTTGGCTGCACGAAAAGCATTATTCAACATGGTGGCGATGCTTTCAAGCTTCCTCCTAGCCATAGTCCGTAGGTAGCGGTCATCCACTGCAGTAGTAGCCCTTGGGCGGCCTGAGCGAGGCACATCATCGACAGTTCCTGTGTCTCTGTATCTCCTCCATGTCCGAACAACATCGCTTTGGTTCACTCCGAGACGCCTGGACACTTTCTTTTTTGACAGCCCTTCCTGGCACAAAGTAACAATGCGGACGCGATTGAACCACGGTATTGACTGTCTAGGCATGGTTGAACTACAGACAACATGAGCAGTGAACCTCTTTTCTGGTGGAATGACTGGATTTGATCAACTGTTGGACCCCCTCCGTCTAATAGGCGCTGCTCATGCATGGTTGTTTACATCTTTGGGCGGGTTTAGTGACATCTCTGAACAGTCAAAGGGACTTTGTCTGGGATACAATATCAACAGTCAACGTGTATCTTCAGGATTTCTGGGAACTGGGGTGATGCAAAACTTTTTTGATGTGTGTATAAAACATCTATCGTGTGACTGACAAATTACAGGAAATATCTACAATATTATATCAAAATATTGCGTCACACAGTACAAAACATCACAAAATCGGCGTGAAATTGTTATTTTCGAATTTCACGCAAATATAACGAGAACAGTCACCAAATACAGTCACAACGGATGTTATATACACTTCAAGGCAACTTAGACGGAAGTCTCCCTCTTCCGTACATAAATCAGAAATATAAAAATTATTTACAACGTAGTTCTTTGTGTAAGTCGTGATAATGAAAATTGTTACTGCCATTTCAGTTATACTTCAATAACTTACGATATTCTCCACCTACATATTTCCTATGGAACTTTAGAAAATTGTAATTCTCGAACTTTGTATACGCTGGTACTTGAAAATGGAAATCTACCGGAACAGCTGTCGTAATAATCAATAAATGTTTTAATCAGTGATACTGGAACCTTACTTAAAATATTTTGACTGAGTTGACACCAGTGTGCAGCAAGTAAGCGAGACTACAGTATCTAGTTCAAAGTTTTGAAATTTGCTTTTATGCAGTTTTACACACGATGAAAATACATGCTGTACTTAGCAGAGGGGAGATTGTGACTGCTAGCGTGCAAGTGGCGTTAGTTGTTGACCTCAGCTGTGTCAGCCGGTGCTCGGGAGGCAACGCCTTAAAGGCTTCTCCACCATTTGGAAGGTACACGTATTTTGAGAGGAACAAGGGTTATTGTTGGAACATACTGAATGAACCCTTATCTCACTCTCTACGGACCTATGGAGACCTTTTGGCCAATTTTACCACAGTAGAAAACAGTCATGAACTACCTTTAAAAGTCTGTCACTGGAGATCTAGTTCACCATTTATATTAGGGACAAGCAAGAGTTCGGACGTAAGCAACGCTCTGGCATGAGGGCCACACCTCTCTCGGGTAATCACACACTTCCCCTTTGTCACGGCATACTGTCTGACTATTGGGAGGGGGTATAAAGGGAAACAGCCAACACGCCGCATGTACACTGAAGCTCCAAAGAAACTGGTATAGGCATGCGTATTCAAATACAGAGAAATGTAAACATGCAGATTACGGCGCTGCAGTCGGCAACGCCTATGTGAGACAACAAGTGTCTAGCGCAGTTGTCAGATCGGTTACTACTGCTACAACAGCACGTTATCAAGAGTTAAGTGAGTTTGAACGTAGTGTTATAGTCGGCGCACGAGTGATGGGACACAGCATCTCAGAGGTAGCGATGAAGTGGGGACTTTCCCTTATGACCATTTCACGAGTGTACCGTGAACATCAGGAATCCGGTAAAACATCAAATCTCCGACATTGCTGCGGCCGGAGAAAGATCATGCAAGAATGGGACCAACGACGACCGAAGAGAATTGTTCAGCGTGACATAAGTGCTACCCTTCCGCAAATTACTGCAGATTTCAGTGTTGGGCCAACAACAAGTGTCAGTGTGCGAAACATTTAATGAAACAACACCGACATGGGCTTTCGGAGCCGAAGTCCCATTCGTGTATCCTCGATGACTGGATGACACAAAGATTTACGCCTCGCCTGGGCCCGTCACCACCGACATTGGACTGTTGATGACCGGAAACTTGTTGTCCGGTGGACGAGTCGCGTTTCAAAGTCAGTCAAGCGGATGGACGTGTATGGATATTGAGACAACTTCATGAATCCAAGGACTCTGCGTGTCAGCAGGGGACTGTTCAAGCTGGTGGAGGCTATGTAACGGTGAGGTGCGTGTGGAGTTAGGATGATACAGGAACCCTGACACGTCTAGATACGACTCTGACAGGTGACACGTACTTAAGCACCCTGTCTGATCACCTGCATCCAACCATGTCCATTGTGCGTTTCGTCGGGCTTTGACGATTCCAGTAGGACAATGAGAAGTCCCACATGTGCAGAATTGCTACCGAGTGGCTCCAGGAACGCTCTTCTGAGTGTAAACACTTCCGCTGGCCACCAGACTCCCCAGACACGAAAATTATTGAGCAATTTGCGATGCCTTGTAACGTGCTGTTCAGAAGAGATCTCCACCCCACTTGTACTCTTAAGATTTATGGACAGCGCTGGTGTCAGTTCGCTCCATTATTACTTCAGACATAAGTCGAGTCAATGGTTCAAATGGTTCAAATGGCTCTGAGCACTATGGGACTTAACATCTGTGGTCATCAGTCCCCTAGAACTTAAAACTACTTAAACCTAACTAACCTAAGGACGTCACACACATCCATGCCCGAGGCAGGATTCGAACCTGCGACCGTAGCGGTTACGCGGTTCCAGACTGAAGCGCCTAGAACCGCACGGCCACACCGGCCGGCTCGAGTCAATGCCACCTCGTGTTGCGGCACCTCTGCGTTCTCGCGGCGGCCATTCACGATATAAGGCAGGTGTGCCAGTGTCTTTGTTTCTTCATTGTAAGTGACAATTCAGTACCACTGCATACCTCTAAATTTTATATTTTAAATTTGTCAATAACATGGATCACAAACCAAGGAAATATTTAGTATTATTTAATTATTCTTTGCGTGTAAAAGACGTAACATAATTTTTATCTTGTACAAAACAGTCGCCATTCGGAGAGACACAGACAGTTTCAGAAACTTTTGCGTTTAGGTTGTCACATACTGGCGATTAATCTAGTTTCATTATCACAAAAAGCCTTTCACGCACGTATATTGATTGAAATATTTTATCTACTTTCCAACTCATTGTGGAGACGTAGACCTCCTGGATATTTCTCTTTTAAACGGGAATTTCATTGGAGATCAGTCCGTTCCATCTGCACATGCACAGGGGCGCTTTCTACTGAAATGGCAAACTGCCTCTAAAAGAGTTCAAAAACTGATTTAAGATCAGCAATATTCTCAATACGTTTAGAAAACTATCCTTCTATTTCTCCCGAGACCACAATGAATTTTTCGCAGCAGATGTTTTCTTTCACACCAGAGAACTTAGGGAACTTGGTAGTGCTTTTTGTCAGAATTTGTCCGTTCCACAATGTGATTTTCTTTTTAAATGCATCCCCACCAAACCAGAACTTGGTTGTTTCTCCCATTTTAGTGTGTCCCTGTGGTAACTGAGCAGTAAAATCCACTTCAAATGCGAGGGCTCGAAACCTTTCCTGATGTTGTAATTTTAGTTCCTGATCTCGTTTTCCTTTCATGAATTGAAAAACAGCACTTTTTCAGTTGAAAAAATCTTTCCAGTCATGACCATTGGTTTAACCAACGTAATTTTGTAGTAATATATGAAGTTTCAACATTCAGCGTTCGATTCTATCCAAAAATGTTACAACTGACTGTGGAATATCGCGTGGGTCGTCAGAAAATATACTATACGTGGCAGCAATTTCATCACATGCTCAACGCCTTCAAGTGTAGCACAAAGTGCATCATGGTGTAGAGAACAAGGAATCCTGTCTGTCAGTCGTTCTAATTCGGTGCTTTTTTTATCGTCAAATAAACCTTTAAAGTCTTTCTGAATCGTGTTGTGCTGTCCTTCCGTGGAAAATTTGTGGTACCTGTCTCTTGCGGTACTATGTGTCGCATAATAGCAACTGGTAATTCTTGTCCTTCTCTTATCTCATTCCGCTTGTGACTAAATATGCCAGACATACTTTCTTCATGCAGACGGCCACTTCACTTGTCAACGTCTATTAAACGACGAACAAATAGCGAAAGGCAAACAGCGCTGACATCACGAATTGGCCGAATTGAAGAAAGTAGTGGAGACAGGAAAGTTCAGCCATCTGCGTGTTGCGAATTCCATCCAAATGAGACTGTAGACCTCAGCCATGTGATTCTAGGATGTTCACACTATGACAGGCAACGCCACAAGTTCCTTAAGGCTTTGGTCAGAGCAGGAATTCCCCAACCTGCATCTGAGACGGACCTCTTTTGACAGCTGTCTACAACGCACTATATCAGTACTGAAACTTCCTGGCAGATTAAAACTGTGTGCCTGGCCGATACTCGTACTCGGGACCTTTGCCTTTCTCGGGCAAGTGCTCTACCATCTGAGCTACCCAAGCACGACTCACGCGCCGTCCTCACAGCTTCACTTCTGCCAGTACCTCGTCTCCTACCTTCCAAACTTTACAGAAGCTCTCCTGCGAACCTAGCAGAACTAGCACTCCTGAAGGAAAGGATATTATGGAGACATGGCTTAGCCACAACCTTGGGGATGTTTCCAAGATTAAATTTTCACTCTGCAGCTTCGTGTGCGCTGATATGAAACTTCCCGGTAGATGAAAACTGTGGTTCGCAGGAGAGATTTTGTAAACTTTGGAAGGTAGGAGACGAGGTACTGGCAGAAGTGAAGCTACGAGGACGGGGCGTGAGTCGTGCTTGGGTAGCTTAGATAGTAGAGCACTTGCCCGCGATAGGCAAACGTCCAGAGTTCGAGTCTCGGTCAGGCACACCGTTTTAATCAGCCAGGAAGTTTCATATCAGCGCACACTCCGCTGCAGAGTGAAAATCTCATTCTATATCAGTACTGACCGCTCTCTGCAACAAGCGGATATTCAGTTATAAGTCAGACACCAAGAATGTATCGTGTAAAGTAGTGATTCATGGACTGTGTTCGTGTGATTACATAAAGTGTTCCACGAAGTTTACCTGGAAGCAATGTAATTTATAATGTTTATGCCGTTTATCTGATATTGCAAACCAGATCTGTAGTTACTCATTTCTCTGGATAAGTGGTTAATGCAAAAGGCCAATAAACTAAAAGTAATAAAAAATAGTGCCGACAAACAAATGCCGCACTGCTGTACTACACTACTGACCATTAAAATTGCTACACCAAGAAGAAATGCAGATGATAAACGGGTATTCATTGGACAAATATATTATATTAGAACTGACATGTGATTACATTTTCACGCAAGTGGAGTGCATAGATCCTGAGAAATCAGTAAACAGAACAACCACCTCTGGCTGTAATAACGGCCTTGATACGCCTGGGCATTGAGTCAAACAGAACTTGGATGACGTGTACAGGTACAGCTGCCCATGCAGCTTCAACACGATACCACAGTTCATCAAGAATAGTGACTGGCGTAATGTGACGAGCCAGTTGCTCGGCCACCATTGACCAGTCGTTTCCAATTGGTGAGAGATCTGAAGAATGTGCTGGCCAGGGCAGAAGTCGAACATTTTCTGTATCCAGAAAGACCCATACAGGATCTGCAACATGCGGTCCTGCATTATCCTGCTGAAATGTAGGGTTTCGCAGGAATCGAATGAATGGTAGATTGGCTCTGAGCACTATGCGACTTAACTTCTAAGGTCATCAGTCGCCTAGAACGTAGAACTAATTAAACCTAGCCGGCCGGTGTGGCCGTGCGGTCTAGGCGCTTCAGTCTGGAACCGGCCGCGGTGGTCTCGCGGTTCTAGGCGCGCAGCCCGGAACCGTGCGACTGCTACGGTCGCAGGTTCGAATCCTGCCTCGGTCATGGATGTGTGTGATGTCCTTAGGTTAGTTCGGTTTAAGTAGTTCTAAGTTCTAGGGGACTGATGACCACAGATGTTAAGTCCCATAGTGCTCAGAGCCATTTGAACCATTTAATTAAACCTAACTAACCTAAGGACATTACACACAGCCATGCCCGAGGCAGGATTCGAACCTGCGACCGTAGCGGTCGCTCGGCTCCAGACTGTAGCGCCTAGAACCGCATGGCCACTCCAGCCGGCTGATGGGTACAGCCACGGGTCGTAACACATCTGAAATGTAAGGTCAACTGTTCAAAGTGCCGCCAGTGCGAACAAGAGGTGACCGAGACGTGTAACCAATGGCACCCAATACCATCACGCCGGGTGATACGCCAGTATGGCGATGACGAATACATGCTTCCAGCGTGCGTTTATCGCGATGTCGCCAAACACGGATGCGACCATGATGATGCTGTAAACAGAACCTGGATTCATCCGAAATATGACGTTTTGCCATTCGTGCACCCAGGTTCGTCGTTGAGTACACAATCGCAGGCGCTCCTGTCTGTAATGCAGCGTCAAGGGTAACCGCAGTCATGGACTCCGAGCTGATAGTCCATGCTGCTGCAAACGTCGTCGAACTGTTAGTGCAGATGGTTGTCTGGCAAACGTCCCCATCTGTTGACTCAGGGATCGAGACATGACTGCACGAACCGTTACAGCCATGCCGATAAGATGCCTGTCATCTCTACTACTAGTGGTACGAGGCCGTTGTGATCCAGCACGGCGTTTCGTATTACCCTCCTTAACCCACCGATTCCACATTCTGCTAACAGTCATTGGATCTGGACCAACGCTATCAGCAATGTCGCGATACGGTAAACCGCAATCGCGATAGGCTACAATCCGACCTTTATCAAAGTCGGAAACGTGATGGTACGCATTTCTCCTCCTTACACGAGGCATCACAACAACGTTTCACCAGGCAACGCCGGTCAACTGCTGTTTGTGTATGAGGTAAATGTTCAAATGTGAGTGAAATCTTATGGGACTTAACTGCTAAGGTTATCAGTCCCTAATCTTACACACTACTTAACCTAAATTATCCTAAGGACAAACACACACGCCCATGCCCGAGGGAAGACTCGAACCTCCGCCGGGACCAGCCATTGTGTATGAGAAATCGGTTGGAAACTTTCCCCATGTCAGCACGTTGTAGGTGTCGCTAGCGGCACCAATCTGGTGTGAATGCTCTGAAAAGCTAATCATTTGCATATCACAGCATCTTCTTCCTGTCGGTTAAATTTCGTGTCTGTAGCACGTCATCTTCGTGGTGTAGAAATTTTAATGGCCAGTAGTGTAAATGAAATGTCTCACTCAACTTTGTAGTTCCGAGGAGTACCGAGCAAAGCCGAAAAATACCGAACCTCCTCCCACACGCAGCTCGTACGTAGTGGTCGTTTGCAGTTTGGAACGCCTCGGCCGACCCTCCTCCGTACTCATTTTGTAAGTTTTCAAGTCATTTTACAGAAACCGTGCAATAGTGCTTAGGGACAGACAGTTTCCGCAGTGCCAGTGCGATGATATGACAGTGTCCCATTGCTGATCACTGTAGGACGTTCTATAAGCCTCGCGGGATGCGATGTAGCCGCAGAGTCGTCGGGGGGCTGCGGCGGCGGCGGACGGTTTGAAGTTACACGCGCAGAGGCGAAGTGTGGCGAGGGGCGGATGGGAACCGAACGCCGCCGTCTCCGTAATTGGTAGCGCGGACGAGCCTGCGGCGGACAGCCGGCCGTGTCATGCCGCCGCCGCCGCCGCTGCCCTCTGTAACAAGCGTCAGGCGTCGCAGGGCGCCGCGGCGCCGCGCGCCGCGTCGCGTCAGTCGTGAGATTAGTGTCAGCAGCAGCAGCGCCGCGCCATTCTAATGACCCCGCCGGGAGGGGCGACACCTGACGACGGATTAGCGCAAGGCGGCGGCCCCGCCGAGCGAGCCGTCCTTTGCTGCTCTGCGGGCAGTCACGGGGGGTGCTCCTCACACACGCTGACATGTGAACACGGACCCTCCTCCGTCCTGCGGCTCCCTCGTTACCTAACAACCGGCAAGCGGTGCGGTGACACGTACCAAAGTTTCTGGTTCCCCTTCTCCCTCCATACGTTCTCAGTGTAATGCGGAACTATTTAAAAAGAACTTCCTACACACGTCTGCGTGATGCAACCAATCTCTGGGCGGTAACATCCGTTTCTCTAACGCGTTAGGTCAGGGATAGCGTACAGAAACGTCACTAATTATTCTTCCAGATAAGAGAAAAAAGAAAATTTTTATTTGTTTCTGCTGCGTGGGATTAGCCGAGCGGCCTAGGGCGCTGCAGTCATGGACTGTGCGGCTGGTCCCGGCGGAGGTTCGAGTCCTCCCTCGAGCATGGATGTGTGTGTTTGTCCTTAGGATAATTTAGGTTAAGTAGTGTGTAAGCTTAGGGACTGATAACCTTACCAGTCAAGTCCCATAAGAGTTCACCCAAACATTTTATTTGTTTCTAAGAAATCTCATAATACACTACACAAAGTCTACGTCTTGTGTGGTTACGTTTATTTAATTATTTATTCGCTAAATATGAATCCGCAATCTAAATCGACAGTGTTTTATAACCCATATATGCATCATGACCGTCGGCAAGAAATTTCTAAAAAATCATTGCATACGAGGGCATGCTGAAAAGCAATGCGTCCGAATTTTTTCTTTTAGGACTGTTAGTGAATTTTAAATAAAACAACCGTTATTAGCAAACTACATCTTTGTTTTTCATGTCTAGATATTGATTTCTCAACGTAGTTATCCTGGCAACGAAGACATCTCTACCAACGAGAGACCAATTTTGTCGATCAGTCTCTATCAATGTTTGAATTTTTTGGTGAGGCCATACTCTCGCCTCTGGTTGCACCGCTTCATCACTGTGAGGGTCAAATCCTCGTAGACGATCTTTGTATTTCGGAAACACATGAAAGCTGGATGGGGCCAAGTCGGGACTATGTGGAGGATGATCGAAGACAGTGACCCCAAGGCGTCGGATTGCTGCAACTAGCGCAGGCCTCGTAACTTATCGCGTGCTCCATGTGTGGAAGAATAAAAATTTAAAATGTTAAGAGGCGTTACTTTTCCGCACGTCTTCGTATATTCCCTCTGCCTCTGTAAAAGCTGTCTTCTCTTTACTGACTTAGAAATCAGGAATGAAGTACGCGGCAGGTACACCGAGAGATTTTTATCCGAGAAATACGTCGCGAAAGACTTCGTAGCCATGAATTAATGTTGCAGATTCATTTTTATTTAACGACACAAAAGAGGAAATCTGGTAGGAAGGAAGCAGGCATGACGACAATGATTAACTTCCAAAAATTACAGTGCCGTCACTTAACTATCTCCCTCCGATTAGTACAGTGTGGGATAAAATTTCGTGTAAGCCTTCCTCCAGCATCGCAGCAGGCGAATAAATAAAATAAATCGATCGTTAAAATTATTCTCTATAATATTAATAAAACTATCCAATAAATAATCGCGCGGTTAAATGGCCGATGCATTTTAATGTGACCCCACGTCAGTGCCTTGCGTGGCCCTTATGTACTCCAGCTATCCAGTCGAGGAAATGAGGCCTACAGTTTGACGTGGAGTCTAAACCACGTACCTTTCCTGGTGTCCCATCACAGCGATGATGTTTGAAGGCTGCACTGAAGGCACAATGAAGACTTTTATGGTCCGAACTGCATGCGGTCGCCCAATCTCCCAGCTTCCGGGCGTAACCCCCAACAATCAGTCCACTGACCTGGGATAATATTTAGCTGGACCTACCTTTAAGTGTTATTCTTCTCAAGACTCCACAACTCCACATGTATCACTAAATCCAAGTATTAATGAAACGTCCCCTTAGAAAAATTATACATGGCTGTGCTTAAACTGACACACAATATTTTTTTAGCGCAACGCAATCTGACTTTCAGTAATCCCTACAAGAGAATGGCCCTGACTAAATTCACCTATACGTTTCACAAATCACTTACCTTACTAAAATCTTCGTTACTAGAACTACTGCAATACAGCGAGCGCCACTACTGCCAGCTAAATAAAAGATTCTAACTACTGAAGGCACTAACTACTGATATGCATAGTTAGCAAATGAAAGATTTTGATGGAGAACAAAAAATGTATTTACCTTACTACTGTTCAAAAGTCATAATATATATAGCAGTTCATGACATACAGTCTTACAAATTTCAAAACTCCGCCATTTCTCTCCCCACATCCACCACTGCTGGCGGCTCACCTCCAACTGCGCAACGCTACGCGCTGTTAACATCCAGCTGCCCAACACTACAATGGAAGACAACAATGCAAACTAGCTACAGACTGCACACAGCACAGCCAGTGATTTTCATACAGAGCGCTTCGTGGCGTTACAAATATAAATACCTAAACAGCCTACTTACATAGCCCCCATGCTCCCCACAAAAAATTTTACAAATTGTTTTGGACAGTGGCCAATACATATTTGAAAAAATATTTCATAATTACAATAACAAAGAAATCAAATGCACACACTTATTGATACAATGTTGGTCAAAAGCTAAAATTTTCTCACAGTCCATAAAGACAGTCCTGCTCATTCATCACAGTAAAATTGCAGTGCTTTTTTTTCTCAAAGTCTAAGCAGTAAAAGAAAATGCACACGGAAGTAGTGGATTTCCATGCAGTCTTGAAGAAGTAGTGTAGTCCTTCCAACGGAAAGACAGTCCTGACTCTTGACATGCAGACAGGTAATGGGCCACAACAGAGCAAACCCACAGCAGAGTCAGTCGAAGTTTTGAAGAATATTGGTAGGTAGGTCATCAAAGAGCAGACCCACTGTAATCCTGGTAGAGAGTACGGTATTGGTGAGTCATCAAAGGTGCAGACCCAGTACAGTCCTTGTAGAGATGGCCAGCAGCCAACTGTTGCAACTGTGCAGGTGCACAATCACCATCGAAGAGTCTTGCGGAGAATATAGCAAGTCCATAAACCACCACTTGTGTACTCAGAAAGTTTTTGGAATTGTCCTTAGAACCAGCAATGCTGTTAACCAGTCCCTTGCTGACTTATCAACACACGTAGGAGCACTAACAGTCCTCTTTCTTTTTTTTTTTTTTACATGTTGTGCATATACTATGACCAACAGAAATGTGTGCAGTGAAATGCATGCTTACAAGTTACTTAATTTGCTGAACTGGTGTCATGTACAATATTATAACATGAGAATACAATAACAAAGGTACAAAATATATCATTAAAGAACATAACAATACAGATAACATTTGTAGTAATAGAGGCTTTACGAAAGAATCGAACTAACATATACATCAGTGTTACAGGAATTATGACATAAGTAAATACATAAAAGATGTGAATAACTTTTGAAACATCAACTTTACACATGAGCATTAAAACAAGACAGAATAAATAATGTCTAAACATATTTACAAGGTAAATAACATATTATCAGAAAAATTCTACAACATAAATCTTATTAGCTAGACACATACAGACAGGAAAAACACAAATTCACATAGTGTAATAACACAAAAGTACGGGACAGGGTTTGTTTTCAGTGTAACATTTGTTACTGCAGTCCAACACAAAACTTCATTCCATAGATCTTTCGTCTTATTTCAACACTGTTTCCACCAAAACAATCCTATCCAAGCATGCTTTCTATATTTATATGTTGACATATTTCTTACCTCATTATTTATTTTCCATTATCTTACCTCATCATTTATTTCCAAGAAAATCCTACCTAAACCTGTTGTCCCTAAACCCTACTTTTTGTTCATATCTTCTTTTAAATATATTTTTGGCCAAACCATTTTCTTATAGCTTCTCAATGCATTCCTTTCCATTCATCACAACTCGTTTTCTTATATAGCCTACCCCATCTTAAGCTAACTTAAACCTACTGAGCTCAGATGCTAAACTAAGGGACAAGGTAATGCAGCAGCGCAAAACAATTAACACAAACAGCAATGATAAAAAATGCAAATTGGCAAAGCAAGCAGCATAAATTAGCAAAGCAAATGCAATATTACAACTAATATAAGGCAATGTGCAGCAAACAAGAAAAATAAATCCGTAGTAAAACTGGCTTAACAGAGTAATACAAAGTCAAATTCAGTAACATTATGCCTGGCAAACAGCAGCAGCAAATGCAATAACTTATATCTAAACATGACAAAGCTGAAGCAGAAAAAATATTACAGTAAAAATGGCCATGTTTAATACCTATGTCACATCTTAACACTAGGGTGATGCATCACCTTAACTTACACTATTAAATAAGTTACCCAGTCATTGACAAAAATTATGTATGCAATTCCTGTGAAGGGAAATGTCTTTTTGAGCTCCCTCGTCTTTTTGAAGTAGATTATAAAGTTATTATTTACTGGATCTGTAGGCATAAAATATTTATATTAGTACATCTATAAAATTTTATTTTAACCAATGCTGCAGTGCAGCTAGAAACTAATATTAAACAAAATGAGTAATCTCTCAACTGCAAATACAATAGATGTAAAATGTTTCTCATCAATTCATTAGGCATTTTAGTAAATATCATAAATTAAGAGCTCCACAGTGTAATCATATGTTTTCAAGTTTGAGCGTGTCGTATTTGTGATGCTTTCGACAAAGAAATGTTAATAGTGAGGATAATGGCTTCTTTTTTTTTTCTCCACCTAATGGCTTTCTTTTGTCAGACGACTATCGCTCAGCTGGGCGCCCAAAACGCATTACGTCAAGGTCACTTACCTTTTTTACTGAAAGATTTACAGCAGCAGTTTCCGCTACAGTGACAGTCTCATATAAAAATATTTTCACAGGTTGAGAATTTGCATTACAAATGTGTAGCAAATAGAAATCCAGTAAATATAACAGTGTCCAAGAAAATTTCGACAGTATTAAAATACATTCACGCATGTCCGCACATTTCAAAATTCTTAAAGTATGATTCTTGGTTTCCAACATCATTTTCCACAAATCAGAGTCCCTAACCACTACTCATTATTCCTTACCTTATTATACATATACATATTCGTCGACACTTCTTCAATATTTCATCTTAAGAAATACGTAGCATAATCAAATTCCTCATATATGGTAGCTTCATCTTATTGATCATAAACATATCTCAACAGCATAATACACATTGTCAATTCTCAAAATCGTTGTAGCTTCCTCCAGTAATTTCAAAACTGAAAAAATTCTCTGCTCATTTCAATAGTGTCATCTACCTCAAACGTACTTTAAAAATCATGATCCCATACCAAATACATCATTCAAAGCTCTCATAGTATCACAATGGTTCCGAAAAATATGAAGGGTTCGCACAGTACAGAAAAATCCAATTTCATAAGTGTGAAGTTATCAAGCTGTGTAATTGCGTAAACATCTGTCACTGACGTAGTAAAAAAATTTTTTTGTCTCTCTCAGTTAAATGATCAGGTAGCTGTGTAATTTATGTGTTACAGAAATATGGTACCGATGTGTAAAGTTGTATAAGCAAATACCATATTAGCTAGGGCTCCTTGTGTTTGCCAGACACATGGTACACAAAGTAAGCGTGTACCCCCCTGAGGATTAATGTAATTATAACCTCAGGTGTTACAGATTACACCAATGGAACGGAATGTATCACAGAAAACCTTTGTATCATTGTACTTCAAATATCTTTAAAAACAAATGTTTTAAGTACAAAATTAATCACTCAAATACGTGTACTGTAGCGCTAAACTGTGCGTCTTGTTGTAAGATAATCTCTGTGGAAGTGTCGTAGTTATCGTCCTCCGAAAGCTAAGTTCTGCAGTAGTCAATGAACTTACTTCATGATAAACAAAAGTGAAATGCTTTGCGTATAGATATCTTAGTTGTTACGCTTATAGCCATGATGAAGAAAGTACTGTGCTGTAACGTATTGTTGTGCTACAGAAAAGGCTGTCTCATTGTAGCTATACCACAAAAGTTACTACTAAAACATGTTTTACTTTCCAGAATAATACAGAAAAACTGTGCAGATATAAAACAGAAACAATGCTAAAGCAACATTGTAAATTGTCACTCATTAGTAGCGTCGTGATAAAATCGTGTAGCTGTCACATAAAGTAACCACTGTGTCATCTGGTATCTCACAGAAAGTACTTTAAATCCAGAATGTATTTTCAAGTAAACCAAAATGTTGCATTAAAATGTCATTAGCAGTACTGGTATATGTTCTAAGTATGTGAGCCTTATAGTCGTTACGTAATCATGCAACTAACAAGCAAGAATGTACACACACAATAACACTGTGTCATCTGTTCACAATAGCAATGCATTCGTAATTTCTGTTTTAAATAAGTTCTCTTGGTTCTTGACTGGATATTTAACTTCAAACATTTTTGCATGTTAACAGATTAAAGTCTGACAAAGCATACTAGTAATGTAAAGTGAAAAGTTATATGGCAAAGACAAAGTTAAAAAGCAGATTATCTTTCAATAAACGGTTTTACGTGTGAAATGTTGTGTAAACCTTTACTCTTCCTAGTACGCAGAACTTCAACTTCAACGCAATTATCATGTGGTATACGTCGGATTCTGTAAGGTCCATTGTAAACTAGAAAGAATTTGTGACTCAAGTGTGTCTTTTTATGTGACAATGAATGAGCTTTAATGAGAACTTTCTGACCAATATATAACTTCTGTGCATTTTATTTACCGTGTAGTTTTCTCCTTTTGTCTGCTGCAGAATTTATATTTTTAATAGCCATATCAATTATGTCTTTGTGTCGAAGTTTACGTGTATTCGGAAAAGGTACAAGCTCTCTGATTCTGTTGGGTGGTTCTTCATTCTTCAGTACAAGAATAGGTGGTAAAGCAGTGGAGTCATGAGGCATTTCATTCAGCACGTTTTGAAATAAGTGTAAATATCGGTCCCAATGTTGATGCTTACTGTGACAATAAAGTCTGCAAAGCTTATTGATTTATTTCATAATCCGTTCATACGGGTTACAATGTGGTGAGTACAATGAAATAAAAACTGCTTTGATTTTATGGTTCCGAAGCATGTGTGACCAAACACCAGATCTGAATTGCGGTCCGTTATCTGAAATGACTTTACTAACGTGTCCTACTTCACGTAAGAAATTTTTAGCAAAGGCGTTTGATACAGACCGTCCAGTGGCTTTACGTAACGGAGTGAAAGAAACAAATTTTGAAGTAAGTTCAACAGCGACTAGAACGTACGAAAATCTATTCGATGTTCTGACAAGGGGTCCCAAGAGATCAACAGCAGCAAAATCTTTTAATTTGGAAGGAATGATAGGAAACAACGGAGCACGATGTGAGATAGTAGATGGTTTCGCCTTATGACAAAGTTTACAAATAGACAAGACTCTTCGAATTCTCTTTTCCATATTGTTAAAATAACAAGTCGTTCGAAGAATATGATAACATTTTCGTGGACCGAAAAGCGCGTAGCTGAAGTGAATGTACCACATGCGCTTATTAACAAAATTGTCTGGAATGCAAAGTACCCATAGCTTGTCATCAACAGTGCAGCGTTTGAAGAGTACGTGGTTTCTAACCAGATAATAATGCCGAATCTGAGTGTGCGGCTTTTCATGCCATTTATTTTTGATGTCTTTCCAAATCGGATCTTTATCTTGTTCATGAGCAATGTCCTTTAAAGATGTGGTGATGAAGTTTTCAAAGGCGACTTTCTGAATGTAAAGAATACTGAAATTTTTCTCGAGGTTACCTTCTGCGTTACTTTTCTCAAGCCCAGCCGGTGCGCGTGACAGTGCGTCCGCAACAATGTTCGCCTTGCAGGGAATGTAGACTATTGTGAAGTGGAATTCTTGCAGAAACAATGCACAACGTTATAACCTGCCATGATTTAATTTTGAAGACATAAGAAATTGTAATGCACGATGATCACTGTATACTTTTACGTGCTTACCAGAAAGAAAGAAACGGAATTTGTTAAATGCCCAAACGATAGCTAAAGCTTCTAATTCAGTAACGGAATAATTTTTTTCAGATTTTGTTAGCACTCGGCTAACAAAAGCAATGGTGTCATTTTCTGTGGCTTCTTGAAATAAATGGGCACCAAGACCGACTTTAGAAGAATCCGTGCTAAGGCAGAAATCTTGTGACAAATCTGGATGAGCTAGTATTGGCACGTTAAGTAGCAATTCTTTCAAAGAATTGAATTCCAACTGTGCTTGTTCGTCCCACTTCCAAATAGTATTTTTTCCAGTGAGAGAACAAAGTTTTGGTGTAACTAGAATTTGCATATTCAGAAAACTACGGTAAAAATTTACGAGACCTAGAAAACTGCGGACTTGTTTTTTGTGGATGGTACTGGAATGGCTCTGATTGCTTCTAACTTTTCAGGATCCGGCTGAATGCATTCAGAAGAAATAATATGTCCCAAAAACTTCACTTTTGTCCTACAGAATTCAGACTTTTCCAAGTTAACTGTAATTCCAGATTCTGCAAAAATATGTAACACACTCTTGAGGATGCGATTGTGTTGTTTCCATGAGGCTTCTGCTATCAGAATATCGTCCACATATAAGGTTTATGTGACGTTTTAAGAACTCAGGTAATATGGAATTTAGCCCGCGAATAAATGCAGCCGAAGAAATGTTTAAACCAAAAGGAAGTTTCCGAAACTGATAACAAACGCCGAAACAAAGGAAAGCTGCGTATTTTCTACATTCTGGATGAAGTTCGACCTGATAAAAGCTGGATCTGAGGTCAATAGAAGACAATACTTTTACACCATTAATATTTTGAAGAAGTTCTTCCATCATTTGCGGCCTGTGTGTTTCAGGAATGATGATAGTATTGATTTGTCTCGAATCTAAGACAAGCCTGATCGATCCATTTTTCTTCTCAACAACATGTAATGGATTGTTGTATGAGCTGACTGCAGGCTCAATAATGCCCTCGTCAAGCATTGATTGTATTTCTGTTCTAACATGGTCCCTATAATGTGCTGGAATTACGTATGGTCTAACACAAAATTTAGTATGCTCACGAACACGAAATTGGTATTGAAATCCCTTGATTGTTCCTGTTTTGTGAGTGAAAACTGTGGAATATGCTTGTAAAATCTTAAAAAGGTCCTGCCTATCAGTGTCATTCCAATTCTCAATTGTTTGAATTCTATTCTGAATTAACTCATTAGTATCAAATATGCTGTCGATATCATCCCTGTCAGTACTTGCAGAGTGATTGTTAGTGTCTAGCTCCGTAGAAAATTCCGAACTGGTGCCTAACAGAAGGTAAAGCCGATTAATTTCCTCGTCATGGTTTGAGAGCCAATCTTCAAATTTCAAAGATATTGACTCACCTTCTTTCTCTAAACTTATTTCAGCATCGTAAAAGTTTAAGATTGCTTTGTATTCATTGAAAAAGTCTACTCCCAATATAATTTCCGTCGACAATAATGGAACAATAAGAAAGTTCATAGAGAAGATGTGGGTCTGACAAAAGAATTCTAAGTTGGTTTGTTCGCGTACATCTACACTTTTTCCAACGATTGCACCTTGTAATTTAATCTTACGTAACGGAAGTGTTGGGCAATCGTTCGATTTGTTGCATTTGCTAAAAGCTGTTTCATTAATTACTGAAATGGGACTGCCAGAGTCAAGTACTCCCGTAAATTTTATGTCATTTACTGTAATGTGAATCACAGGATATGCAATGTTGTTACATTTTAAGTCGTGTTCCTGAAGTTAGATGTCCCTAATGTCTTCCATTTTTACGTAGTTACTAGCTACAGCAGCTGCGTCGTCTGTTTCAGAAGTGCGTTTTGTGGATGCCAGCGGTATGAGTCATTGCCTATTGTCTCTTTGTTGGCGCGCGTCGTTATTGGGATTTGGAGACCTAACTTCTACAAATTCACCTTGTCGAGAGGGCCCTGCCCTGTTTGAATCCCGCCAGTTGTGATGCAATTCAGGTCTGTCGTTACGATCTATCGTCTATCGTCATGTCGGTAGGTTCCATAGTTTCTTTCTTGTCGGTCACGTGGTGGAGAATTTCTCCTTGAATCGTAACTGCGCGCTGGACCGTTGCGTATAAAGTTATTCTGTCTACCTTGATAATAATTATTTTGGTTCGCATATTGTGTGTTTCTCTGATTGTCTCTGTGATAGTCACTACCGCGGAGAGGTGATCTTTCCCAGTAATTATTACTACTCTGCCAACGGTTGTCATATGGGTGGTGTCTGTTTTGGTCACGATTTGTGCTGTGAGAATAGCCTCGTCGTGTCCAGTTATTATTTCTTTCACCACAGAATTGTGACGGATGTAACCTGTAATTGTTGTGGTCCTGTTTTCGCGTTCCGCGATTGTCACTGTCAATTTCCAATTCTTGTAACAGTCCCTGAAAAGATTCAATGTCGTCTTTGCAACGTCCTGCCAAAATAATATGTCGTAAATGTTCAGGCAATTTGATTAAGCAAATGCGGATGAGTTCTGAGGGGTTGTATGGGTTTGACAGGTACTGATTGTTGTGCAATATGTCTTCGAAATATACACTGGAAAATTCAGATTATTCGAAATGTGTCATCATTGTTATGCTATGTTTTACTCGGTCTTGTGTATCTTAAGACCAATATGCTGAAAGGATGGCATGATAAAATTCTCCTTCACTGTGACAATCGTGAATGACCGTTCGCATTCTTACAGCTGGTTCATTCTCTAAATAGCGACACATAAATTCTAATCTGTGCTCTAATGACCAGTTGGGAGGAAAACAATGAGAGAATTGATGAAGCCGCGCTTGTGGATGAATGTCGTTGCCGGAATTCTGAAATGTTTTCAGTTTACGTGTAGTAATGAACAGCTTATAGACAAAATCATCATGTCGGCAAGTCGCATATCGGTCATTGTTACTTCGTTTCGGCGGTTCCATCTCAAAATTCAGTGTGCCTTGTCAATTTCTTTCATAATTTCCGAAGTGCCTCGTGTTATTATTTTGTGGCTGTTCCGTATTTCTATGTCCCTCTTCCCGTATTGGAGCGCGAGTGTCCTCTGAAATATGTAGTTCTTGTATTAACTGCGTCAACTGATCTTGTACTTCCCGGATTTCTCTTTTGTACTGTGTATTGATTCGATTTTTATTTTGTTTGAATTTTCTAATTTGTTCATACTCTTCTGTGTCAGTGAAAGCTACAGGTCTTGTGTCATTCAGATCATCATCTACCTTTGTAGATAAGTTAGTGAACTGATCCGAAAGTTTGGCTACTTTCTGCGATAGTGAAGACATTTCCTCAGTGTGTTTTTCTGAACCAAGTTTCATAGTGTCCATTTGTGTTGAAATCGAATCTACTGTGTCCTTTAAGTTTTCCTGAGATTTTGCAAGTTGCATAACCGAATCGGTAGATGCAACTGAGTCAATTTTAGCTTGCAAGGTGTCGTGATTTTCATGAACAATTGTTTGCAGTTCTTTTATGGGTGCTTCGTGATTCTGTAATGCATTTTCATGCCGTGAAAAAATAGGTTGAAAATGCTGACAAATTTGTGTTTTTACGTCATTACAGACTTTTTGACATTTCGATTCAATGTTATGTAACTCAGTAGTTAAATCTTCACGTGTTTGTTCAAGTGTGGTGTCTAACTTCCGAAGATTTTGTTGTCTTGTGCCTAACTTTTGAAGCTCTTGCTGTGTTTGTCTCTGGTTTTGTTACATTGTAACTAACTTTTGAAGCTTTTGTCCCATTTGTTGCATTAATTGTAATAACAATGCACTGGTGTCTGAAATATGTTCCTCAGTGCTATTCGACAAAGCATTTGAACCGGCAATATTCGCAATTTGAAAAGCAGAAAATGTGTCTTGACTTATTTGATAAAACGGCGAGGAAGCAAAACCTGAATCTACAGTATTTGCAGGATTGTGTCCTGTCATTTCGGATTCCTGTTGCTGACCGATCGATCGATAATGCTTACCTGTTCACTAATTGTTTCACTGCCTACACCATTATTTGCAGCCCACTCCATTTCTCTATGCACAATTACCAAATTACTACTTTCAACATTAGTTAATTCATTATTCGGCGGCGCTAACACACTGCTTTCGTCTTCACTGTCATTTCTCAGTTTACTTTGGAGCCTAGTATTACGATTTTCAAATGCCATTATTGTCACAATATTTCACACGACAACACAGAAAACCACAATTTGAAGAGCAAAATAAGAAAACACATTAACATAGCATAGAAAATAATATCTCGTTAATTGCAAGTGCAGCTGCGAAATACTTGGTGCAAATCTACATGCATGCCACAACTGTTTTACTGTACAAGAATGATAAACTACAACTACAAAGGAAATTCTCTCTACAATTACGCGCTAGCAATAAACAAAGGCTGCACTAACTACACAAACTACAAGAAAAAATCAGAAGATTCCAGGTTCGAATCCTGGCAGGGTCGCCATATGAAACGTCCCCTTAGAAAAATTATACATGACTGTGCTTAAACTGACACACAATATTTTTTTAGCGCAACGCAATGTGACTTTCATAATCCCTACAAGAGAATGGCCCTGACTAAATTCACCTATACGTTTCACAAGTCACTTACCTCACAAAAATCTTTGTTACTCGAACTACTGCAACACAGCGAGCGCCACTACTGCCAGCTAAATAAAAGATTCAAGCTACTGAAGGCACTAACTACTGATATGCATAGTTAGCAAATGAAAGTTTTGATAGAGAACAAACAATGTATTTATCTTACTAGTGTTCAAAAGTCATAATATATATAGCAGTTCATGACATACAGTCTTACAAATTTCAAAACTCCGCCATTTCTCTCCCCACATCCACCACTGCTGGCGGCTCACCTCCAACTGCGCAACGCTACATACTGTTAACATCCAGCTGCCCAACGCTACAATGGCAGACAACAATGCAAACTAGCCACAGACTGCACACAGTACAGCCAGTGATTTTCATACAGAGCGCTACGTGGCATTACAAATATAAATACCTAAACAGACTACTTACATTACAACTGAGAACAAGTAAAAATATCCAACCTCGTATGGAGAAAAAAGATAGGTTTCAAGATTCAATAGGAAACGGAACTTCTGAGGACAATACACGAGTGCATCCTTGTGCAGTGCAGGTCTTCGACCCCTTTGTAGCTTGTAAGTGGATATTCATCTGGTCTTCAGAGGTTTCATGCAGTCTGACAGAGATCACCAGTTAATGAAAAACAGACAACGAACACATATTTTTGCAGTACATCTACTTTGAAACATAATACATTTTATTGAATGTGTAGTATATATACATTTCGGCTGCTGCGGAAATACTAGTGTTTCCGATGAGTTTGTGACACAACAGCGTGCATTCTCCGGCATGATGCAAGCAATCACTGGGGGGCTACCTTCGTAGCTAGCGAATAAATCATGGAAATCGTACGTTAAAATTATTCCTTGTAATCATTGGCTACCATTGACCTCTTCTCTAGAACATTAGGTCACTTATTTGATGTAGAAACGGCACTACCGTTGTTTCAGATGTGAGAAAAAGGAAAATCTTCATTTATTTACAGACACCTCAAAATATCCCATAGATCTTGTACACCTTAATTTATGTAGAGCTCCGCATGGCATCCAGTTTCTATGATTTTCTTGTCGTGCCAAATTTGCCGGACAATATGTTGCTGGAATCTTCTTGAAATGTACGCTCTAGAAATTTTATTAGTAAACCTCTCCGTGATGCACAACGCCACTCTTGTAGCCTCTGCCACTAGAGTTTGTTGAGCAACTGCCTAACGCTGTCGCACCGAGAGACCGGTATCGTGAAAGCAAGCCGCCCTTCGTCGGATCTGCTCCATCTACCAGATCTTTATGGTAAGGTATCAGACGGGTGAACAGTACTCAAGAATCGGTCGAACGAGTGTTTTCTAAGCTACTTGATTCGCGGACGGATTACTCGTACATTTTCTAAAGATACTCCAAGTGAAGGTTAATGTGGCCTCTACTTTGTAACTGTTTGTTTCATGTGGTCATTCCACTTTAGGAGATTGCACATGATTACTGCTAGGTACTCTACGGTAGCTGCCGTTTCCAGTCATCTGTCGTCAATAGTAGTGGGCAGATTCCACAGTCTGTGCTGGGCTTGCTGGTGTAGTGGCAAACTGCGAGTCTAGAACTGTAAAGTCATCGAATCGAATTCAGGTCAGACACCGGAATCTTACCACCTGCCTTCGCACAAGCCTTGGCCCCTCAGTGATGTGAACATATTTCTGGAAAGACAAGTGGTTCGGAGTCTACGTTAAACTAGAGGTCCACTTTTACCAGCAGAATTACTGGGTTCGATGAAGAGCGCATGTCACCGAAGTGGCGTCCAATTGAAAGAACAGGAAAACAGGCAGCAGGTAGAGCCACTAATGCCGTGAGAAACTGAGAAGTGAGAGACCATTGCATAGCTCCTCTTCGACAGTCGGCAAAGGAGTCCCCTGTTTGAGCCTTGGCGGATACAATGATGGTTGTATCCCTGCGTAATAGTCCCATGAAGGCGGCAAAGTGCAGAGCTGCCCAAGGAGCAGGGTGGTCAGGCGATGGATGGAGTTCGAGACCCGGTGACTGTGGTAGTGGTAGCATCATTGTTGGGGCGCTGACCGGCGCAAACGAGACGTCATTCTACTGCCTACCTGTTCCCTAACGTATCCCACGCAGTATTCATCATCTGTTCGGTCAACTGGATAACATAGTTAGCGCCTTCACTGTCGACCGTGTACTAATATAGGTTCTTCTGCTTGGGTCTGTATCTGGTACCTCAGAACCGCTTGTGATATTGATATGAAAATTTATTCATTTCATGTAGCCCATATGGAGTATTGCAATAATAAATCTTGAGTGAATTGGAAACCTCTAAAATTGCATATTATTTTTTCGGCTGTGTATGTGTATTTGTTGCAGATACTGCCAGAACGCCGCAAGTTGCTAACGTGCATGGACATTGGATTCCTTAGTTCAGCCCCTTCGTGGGAAATTCCCAACAGCATGAGCTCACCAGCCAGCGAAGCACATTCTCAGCTAGGCTTGCTTCAGCCTCTCGGTCTTTACTCACTTTCGGGGCCCGGCCCTCACTTCGCAGCTTACCAGCAGTATACCGCTCACTTAAAACCCCTTGCACCTCGGTCAATTAGTGTATATTACCTATTGCTTGTAACGCCACATATGGCGAAACAGACGCTAAACCGAATACGAGTACTACAGCTAGACTTAAAACCAAGACCGGAACCAGTTAGCAAGATGTTGCCATAGCAAGGAAGCAACAATAGCGCTGCTTTATCCGTAAGAAAAATTTTGTCATAGTTAAAACCAGTTCGTCTTCAATAATTTTGTAGGCAGCTGAAATAGACCTAGTATTACTATAGGAGTTCAGTACAGACAATCTCGACTCAGTTCCAGGTTATAAAGTAATATGTAGCAAAACCGAAATTGCAGGCGCAGCTCTATTAACGAAGTATGTTATAACAGCAGTAAAAATGGGAAATTTATTGAACGGTAGGTTTTATTTCTATAATAGTTAAACTTCTTATAAATATATAGTTTCTACCACAAATAAGAAAAGAACAAGATACAAGAAATTGAGAAACTTCAAATAGGAGATCGGAGAATCGACCAACAAGGCCTAAGAAAATACGGAATTACACAAAGTTTCCAAACCCGACACGAAGTGTGAATCTTTGTTTCTCCGATTAAGCTTTGCTGCCGTAACCTCAGCACTAACGCATTCGCGAAAGAGGAATTATTTGAGGCTCGGTCAAGAAGCGTGAGAGACAAATCGCCAGTTTTAGTCTGATTAGCAGTGGAATTCTACCTTACTTTTTGCACCACATTAAAGGACGAACTTTTTGAGAAACTCAATGACACTTGGAACATCCGACGACTCGCTGCAAGTTTCCAGGATTAGCTGATAGCTTTGGAACAAGAAATATCCTCCTCTAAGCATAGGATCCGTGAGGCCAATGATATTGATGATTTCGAAATACAAAATTCTGGCCCCAATCATTAACTACAGACTAAAGCAAGTCATTATAAACCTGACAGGGGAGAGCCCACTACACGGACGCTGTACCATTTAGATACTAAGCGACTCCGTATCATAGTAGTAACAAGAGACTAAACTTACCAGTGGAGTTGATATGCGGCAATCAGACGCACCATAGACATACGTTTCGCTGTTGCTGATGGTTTCTTCCACTTTTATCAGAGCGTGATAATCTTATTTTGCGCGCCGGCGTAGTGGCCGAGCGGTTCTAGGCGCTACAGTCTGGAACCGCGCGACTGCTACGGTCGCAGGTTCGAATCTTGCCTCGGGCATGGATGTGTGTGATGTCCTTAGGTTAGTTATGTTTCAGTAGTTCTAAGTTCTAGGGGACTGATGACCTTAGTAGTTACGTTCCATAGTGCTCAGAGCCATTTGAACCATCTTACGTTGCACGGGGGCCTGAAGATGGTGTAATTTATCGTCGAAGCCAGTTACAATTAAACATAATTAATACAGAAAGCTGTTGGTATTACTGTTGTTACATACACAAACGAAAATATCCACCCAACAAACGAAAAGTCGAAGATTCTCCCACAGTGAGGGCATTCACACGAGATTGTCGAATTGTTCCGTGACCAAGGAGAGATTTCTCTCGTCGAGTAATTTAACTATTCGTAGAACATTCTGACTGTTGTTTAGGGAGACATGGTGGCTATTCGAATCGTTGATCACAGAGGCTCGGTGACTAGGTTGTAAAATAGTTGGTAACGCTCATTTCACAATACATTCCGCATACGTGACGTCATTTTTGACGTCACGCGCAATATCGACGTCAGCGGGACCAGCTATCGACTTTCGTTAGCGTTAGATACAGGCCTCTTACAAGACTTCATTCACGCATATCGGATATTAAAAAAAAATGTCATTCTTTGAAGGATTTATTATAATACTGTTATAACTAAACGTCACGTAATGATTTACCAACGGTTAATGCCTTCAAGTAAGAGTACCCTCTCAGGAGTGAGTTGTTAAAGAAAATAATTTACAAATTAGGCATGAAAAACGCTTGTATTATTATTTGCAGTTTGTCGTTTCATGGTAAAGGAGTAGTGAAAATTTGTCACCGACAGACATAATTAAATGTCAGTTAATAATTCATTAACCATATGACCCATCAAGAGATACTGTGATAATCAAGACATCAGTTCATAGCCGAGTGTCACAGCATAATGATAACATTGTGGACAGTGGAGTCGAATACTGTAGGTTCGCATTCCGCCACAAGCAAAGATTTTTTTCCATGTTAGTCAAATGACACAATTTCGGACTTCACTGGTCTCATACAGATGTTATTTTATGTATATAGACTGAAGATGGTTGTGAAAATTTATACACGGTTTAGAATCCTGGCCTTGGTAGAAATTTACTCTCACCGCTTCGGTCTACAGACATAAAATACCACGTTAGTGTCATTAACACATTCTAGGACCTTCTTATGAATGTAATGCAAGTAAGTTCTGCTATATTCGATGTCATTTACATTAACATCTTATTAGAGAATGAAGGGTGAAATAAATATTTAGTGATTTCTGAGCACTTTGATAGGCAAGAACCTAAGATGATAGCTTAAATTGCTGCGAGTGACTCTAACGTTCATATTCTTCCTTTTCATGAAGTTGAAAACGTTTCCTGCGGTCTTCGATATCGCCTGTGACGAAAAAATGACGTCACATATGCGAGAAGTGATGTGAAAAGAGCGTTACCCTAAAATAGTGGCAAGTGTTCTGAAGTGAAGTGCAGCATTCAGCAGAAGTTACCTGATCTGGCATAACACTGTATAATTTATTATCTGAAGTCCACTCGTAGAATACAGTATACCGTTTCCAACGATAGAAAGTATCTGCTGAACCTGAAGTCAATTTACAATATGTCCGAATGAATCTCTCATCCAATTCCCAAACAGTGATTAAATTGTCGGAAAATTCTGGTCGAGGTCAGAATACATTTGATTTTTTTTACGTAATATGCTATATTGTGTAACTTCCCTACGATTTAAGGGACGTAAGTAATGGTGCTCAGTGACTGGAAGTTGCCCAGTATGCTTATGGTATTGTATACACTACAAGAAAAAGGCACAGACCGTACCCACAGCTCTTTGCTTCCTCCACTCACATGTCTTATTGGAAAATACTACACCCATATACCCATAAGAAAATCGTATGATCTCATCAGTTTCTGTCTAGTGTTTCGTACAATAAACACAATGCCTTTTGTCGTTTCACCTAAGACTGGTTTCTCTATCGATAACTGCAGATGGTGTAAAATAGATAACGAGGCCAGGAAGCAAAATTACAGAATCTCATTAGCGCAAATTGCCTTTGCAGATCTCGTTAGGCAAGTGCAATCAAAGCAGTAGCTGTCAGGAACAGCTCGAGGAAGGATAATGACAATCGAGTCCGTCGGTCGCAGAATGCTGATTAATCGAAATACCACAATTAGCTCACGGCCGTAAAATCGAATATGCAGATCCTTAATTACTTTGTTCTCTCCGACTGACCATCCTTTAGCAGCAGCTACCCTTACAGCAAACTATTAGTTTTCTTCTGCGTGGAACAGTCGCAGCCTCAAATCTTTCAAAAATAACGCACGCACGCTTTTGGAGCTATAGTTGGCAACTGTTGCGTATATACGTAGAAGGCATTTAATGTGATGTTCATTACAGATATACGTGTATTCTGTGCTCCCTTCCGTAACAAAACAACCTTATGCACCAGTTGTTATACGATTTTAAAAAAATAACAATAATAAAAGAAACGAAAAAGTAAGATAGTATCGAAAATCTGAAACGTAAGACTAAAACTAAAATGTAATAATAACGAACATGCATAAGAATAAAGAGTACATTGTAACAGCCGAAGAGCGATAGCTACTTTGTGCGTACATTAATCCCAATCAATAAATGATACAAAATCACGTGCCTGTGATTACAGTAGCAGCAATCTCCGTATACAGGCTGTTACAAAAAGGTATGGCCAAACTTTCAGGAAACGTTACTCACACACAAAGAAAGAAGATATGTTATGTGGACACGTGTCGGGAAATTCTTACTTTCCAGGTTGGAGCTCATTTTATTACTTCTCTTCAAATCACATTAATCATCGAATGGAAACACACAACAACAGAACGTACCTACGTGACTTCAAACACTTTGTTACAGGAAATGATCAAATTGTCCTCCGTTAACGAGGATACATGCATCCACGCTCCGTCGCATGGAATCCCTGATGCGCTGATGCAGCCCTGGAGAATGGCGTATTGTATCACAGCCGTCCACAGTACGAGCACGAAGAGTCTCTACATTTGATACCGAGGTTGCGTAGACAAGAGCTTTCAAATGCCCCCATAAATGAAAGTCAAGAGGGTTGTGGCCAGGAGAGCGTGGAGGCCATGGAATTGGTCCGCCTCTACCGATCCATCGATCACTGAATCTGTTGTTGAGAAGCGTACGAACACTTCGACTGAACTGTGCAGGAGCTCCATCGTGCATGAACCACATGTTGTGTCGTACTTGTAAATGCACATGTTCTAGCAGCACAGGTAGAGTATCCCATATGAAATCATGATAACGTGCTCCATTGAGCGTAGGTGGAAGAAACTAAAACGAGCTCTAACATGGAAATTATGCGTTTCCGGACACATGTCCACATAACATCTTTTCCTTATTTGTGTGTGAGGAATGTTTCCTGAAAGTTTGGCCGTACCTTTTTGTAACACCCTGTATAAAAGGCAACGTCTTGACTGACTGTCTGATTCAACATCGCCCATCCCAAACCGCTAAGCATGGAAACTTGAAGTTTGGAGAAGGTGTGGATCTTATACTGCAGGCGTCGTTCAAGAAGAAATTTTTCTAAATTCCAACCCTAGAGGGATGAAATAGAGGTTGGTTTTTTTAATGTCGCTATTAAGGGAATTTCCAAGATAGTCGAACGAAAATTGATATTTGGTTTCTCAGTCAGGAATTAAGAAACAGGAGTTTCAGCTCTTTAGGAAATTTAACCCTAGGATGGGTGAAATAGTAAATGAAAGAGTTTTTGAAGATGTATCATTACTAAAGAACTACTAAAGTATTTTTAAGAGCTACATCTATGAACGTTGAACTTCTCGGTTACAAATAAGAAAACAGGTGTTTCAGCGTATCTCGAAATGAACGACTAAGCTCATGAAATGGAAAATGAGATACTTTATGAAAATATCTTATTTTAAATCCATTTTTAAAGTAAAATTTATGAAAATTTACATTTGGCTTCTCAGTTAGAAATAAAAAAGTACATGTTTCACTGTTTGTGGGAATTCAGCCCTATGGGGATAAAACGAGGCATGAAAGTTCTTATGTAAATATTTCACTGTGTAGGCGTTTCCGAAGCTAAATCTATGAAAATTTAAATCTGGCTTCTTAGTGAGAAATAAAAGAACACAAGCGTTTCACTCTTTCTGGAAATTCATTCCCTATGTGGATGAAATGGAGGATGAAAGTGTTGATGGAAATATTTCATTGTGCAAGCGTTTATAATGCTAAATTTTTGAAAGTTGCTGTTTGGCTTGTCGGTTCGAGATGAAAAAATATGTGTTTCACTGATTTTGAAAATTCAGCCCCTAATGGGATGAAATAGGGTTGAAATGATTCCCTGACTGATCATCGCTCGTCCCAAATCGCTAGGGATAGAAAATTGAAGTTTGGAGAAGGTGTGGACCTTATACCGTACGCGTCTTTTAAGAAGGGATTGTCCTACATTCTCAATTATTTGCTGGATGTATTGCAGTCTCTGTCTTCCTCCTATCACCGTGTCCCTTGTTCTTGTCTTTTTTTCGACATATTCCATTCCTCTCCGATTCTGCGTAGAACCTCCTCATACCTTACCTTACCAGTCTATCTAATTTTCAACATTCGTCTGTAGCACTTCTAAGGGGGTGAAATAGGGGATTAAAGGATTTTTGAAAATATGTCACTATTAAGGGAATTTTGAAGCTAGAACAACGAAAACTGGTATTTGATTTTTCAGTAAGAAAATAAAATATTCGTCTTCCAGCCATTTTTTTAAGTCCATCACTAAGAGGGGAAAATAATGAGTGAAAGATTTTTTGAATATAAATAATTAGTAAAGAATTACAAAAGGATTTTTAAGGCAACGTCTAAAACAACTGCTATTTGGTTTCTTGGTTACAAATAAAGAAATACGTCTTTCAGTGTCTCTGGAAATTGAAACGCTAAGGGAGTGATAAACGAGATGAAAATTTTTAAGAAAGCCTTTCATTACGTTAAAAAGTTTTTAAGTTAAAATTACGAAAATTGTATTTCACCTCTCTGTTAGATATAAAGAAATATTTGTTAGGGGATGAAATTTGCTATGGAAATATCTTCAGCATAACGCACAAAACATGATTAATAAAAGCTTTGGACTCCAGCTACCAAAATCGCCTTTTCGTCAGAAGTACATTCTGAAAAGGCTATGCTTATATAGTCATAAGTAGCATCAAAAGCTTCGAAGGTGTTGAAATTTATTAACAACATAAAAATTCGATTAAATAGAGAATAATCTGCGGGCCATACAGTCTACACGTGCAAAGCAGCCGACGGTAAACTAGTTAATATATAATTTCGTCTTGATATCTTTTTATTTTCATTGACCATGAAACTTAACGCAGTGCTCATACGTAGGAATCTGACGAGAAACCGTACGTCGTTTTCTTTTCAAAATTTATTCAGATGATTTCTGAAGGTGAGGCACGTGAAGTTGAATGGTCTGTGAAAATAGTAAAAGGTCAACCGGACTTTTATAGTATTTCATATAGCATTATCTTCAGTGATCAATGTGCATTTTGAAACGATTATTGTTTTATTTGAGTTCTACAAATAATTGGTTTTTCACTTTTCTTCTTAGGGAGTTTACACAGTTATAGAAATATTTATCGACGAAAGTATCATACCTCAGCCAAGGTTATCCGACGTTTTGGGGTCTTTATTATCCACATCATCAGCAGCTGGATTCTTATACACGCAAAGAAAATAATGGCAAAATATCTAGCAAACCGTCGTGGAATGAAGCTCAAACTCAACGATTAAAATCGTACGTTTAGAAAATGTAAACAGCTGTGCGGGGTTTGTACTCTTTGGTGCGAGGGCTTCACAGATCCTCTGTTGTTTGCTTACTTGGAAAGAGAAAAATCACTGACACCACGTGCGTTGTATTCAGTTGCAGGTATTTCTCCGTCATCTTATTAAATAACCGATTGTTCTTCGACAAAATAAAAACTGTAGAATGACATATTCTAATTTCGAGGGAAGGTTGCAAAATCTTACGTCTAAAAAACATTGAAGACTTACGGTTAGGTATGAGACAGTTTCCATCAAATTAAAGCAGCCAAATGTAAACTATCTGAATCAAAGCGCTCAAAATGCAATTATTGCACATGCAAATGTTTATAGCATATATCTCGCAAGGAAATGCCAACAAAAGCCGAAATGTGGAAGCGTGCATTAAAAGGCTTCGACAATAAGAAAAATGAAAAAGAAAAAAATGAGAAAAAGATCAGGCTATCTTGCCCCTATTCAGTTTCCGTGCTAGTCCAGAGATGAATGAAATAAGTATCAGCATTAATTATGTTGAAAAGCCAATGACATCTTTAACGCAGTAATATACGAGAATACGACGAGGGCAGTGGTGGATTCTGTACCAAAAATTCTAGTTAATAAGTTTCCTCTGAACCACTAGTATCAGCATATTCGGGGAGAGGAGAGCTGTTTCCAAAATTTGGAAAATATCGAGTATCATCTAGTCCTACAGAAAAGGCAGCAGAGCTATTCCACACGGCTACCGAGTCACCTTCATTTATGATTGTGTACTATCACACATCTTGCGATAAAATATAATGACCTACGTGGAACAACTATGCCTCTCCCAGATAACCAGCAAATACGTGAAGCCTAACTCACGCTCTTAATACGTACTATCTTAAGATCAATGGGAGTGACCACGATGATTCTTCGTTTCGCCGCCAGCTAAAAGGTATCGATTCATTACCCCAAATAAAATACGTTCACGACAGATAATTATCACAGCTTGACATATTGACAGCCAGAACAGAGTTAGCTACTTTATTTTGGATGACCACTTATCGGTCAATGCAAGTAACATAAGAAGCTCTCCAGGCAACTGTACCAGAGGCGTCATTGTTCTCGTACGAAATACGTACTCCTACTATAGCAATCCAACAGAGGTTTCTTTTACTTTTTACTTACTGTTAGTGGTTTCGAGCGATAGTTCGTTCTCTAGCTGCATCAGTTACCGTCAAGCTATCGACTGATAATTCTTGACAATTATTAACACACCTATTAACAGTCGCGGCCATTTAACGCATGACGTGGTTTATCTATTCGCAAGTGATGTCTGACAAAAATGGTGTCATTGTTCAGAAAAAAACATGTTGCAAAGACGTTATTACTTCTTAATGTAAGAGAAACAGGTTGCCAAATGTTAACATACTTTTATACCCATGTCTGGCAGCAGCAACCGTAAATAAACTTTCAATGATTTGTACAGTCAGTGGGTTATTTTAATAATAACAAACTTTATGCAGCCGATTGGCTGTATATATCGTTTACTGAAGGTATAAACATACACTGATAACGGAAAAAGTTGGGGACATCACTTAGCTGCGTGTAAACCCCTTTAGCAATAATGTAGTTGACAACACATCGCGGCATCGACTCCACGGGACACTAACAGCAATTGGGAGGGATCCTGATCACTGACAAACCGGCCACCTCCCAGAACGTGTAGCACTCGAAACGCGCTAGTGTGCGGACGTGCTGTGTATTTCGTTTTCTAGCGTTGCTGACAAGTTTTGTGTAATATAAGATTGCATCTCGCTTGTTTGTTATAGTCTTATTGTGTCTACTGTGTTAATGTGTGTTCGTTAGCTATAAACCCAAATGTCTATCATGTTTCCAAGGAAAAATACATTGCAGTTTGAAATCGTTAAGTCTACACGTGCTATACAACCAAGTTCACTTGAAGTACGCTAATAATTAGTGAAAATAGTGGGAATTACAAGTTATCAAGTTCACACGGCCTATTATGACTTGGTACAGTACGGTTTTTTCGTAAAAGTGCTAAATCCTGTCTATTGGACCTGTTACTGATGGAGTAGTGAGGTGGAATTTCATCATCGCGAAGGATCTGTAAATAATTTTTTCTTTTTCCAGAGCAGATACTGACTAAAACGTTGCTCGTATCTTCAGCCTCCCGTCTGAAGTAGAAAACTGCATCTGAAAGGAGTACTAATGAAACATGGTGACGATAAGTGCCAGTGCGTCAGAGACATTGCTACTCCGCGACCTGTTGGCGGATTGCATGGCGTTCCGACATGAGCATGAGAAGGTCTGGAAGAGTAAACTGAACGTCGAACGCGCCTGCGTACATCGGTCTTTCCTGGTCCGTAGGCTTGGTAGTGTTGACTGGATCTCACATCTGGAGCAGTACCCTGTGCTTCGGCGGACTGCAACCAGTGTATGTATATATCACAGGTGAGATGGGTGTGATGGCTAAGGAGAAGTAGTGTGGCGTTTAGCCATGATTATTCCTTTTGTGTGGCACTCAGATAGACGACGAAAATCTACAGGCAAGTGATCCTCAAACTCTTTTAGGCACTTGAAGTATTTTTAACGGAGACGTTATATGAACTTCATTATCACACTTGAATCCTAGTGAACTGAGAGAGATTCACATTGTTAAACTTCACCTAAGGAACCATTAACGCTCGTGGCCGCGTTTTGGGGAAATAAAATGAAAGTAACCGCGCCTTTTATGCGTACTTTGTCATAGGGTGGTTATTTCGAATACAGTTAGCTGTTTTAAGTACTTCTGCAAGCTCTGATGAACTTTTATGATTTCGACTGACGTAATCGTCTGTAACCCATAGTTTCTTCGCAGTTACCTTCTTTGTACTTATGTTTTCCTGTCCTACTTTTGTGATTACCCTTCTTCAACTGAACTATCTACTGAGCTATAGTTTCAGAGAACTTCAGAGTGTCTCTTCATTCCTTAGTACTTCTGTAGCCCACTTTCTTACTCATTGATTCTTCATGTCTAGTCTCTTAAACTTCAGCCTACTCTTCATCACTCCTACTTTGTGATCTGAGCGTATATCTGCTCCTGGGTACGCCTTACATTCCAATATTCGATTTCGGAATCTCTGACCGACCATGATGAAACCTAAATGAATTCTTTCCGTATCTTCCGGCCTTTTCCAAATATACCTTTACCCTTCTCATTCTTAAACAGAGTATTTGCTGTTACTAACTGATATTTATTACAGAACTCATTAGTCTCTCTCCTCTCTGATTCCTACTACCAATCCAATATTTTATCTTAACCATTTCTTTTATTCCTTCCCCTACAACCGCGTTACAATCCCCCATGACGATTAGATTTTCATCTCCCTTTCCTTACTGAATTACCCGCTCAATATCCTTATATAAAAAAAGATAGTAAAAACACTGCCAAACTAAAATCCACGCAATATCACAGCAAAGCTTTTCCAAACTGTGCGTCCAGCATGCATCACCAATTAACATAAGCAAGATTAATTCAGGTTAAAAGATTCAGAGAGCTCTACATAACAAATATTAGAAATTATCACTGTGAATGAAAAAGATGGGAAACACTGACAACAAATAACACAAACACTGACAGGCAGAATGTACTTCATTTAGCAAGAACTCTTACAGTAGCTGTGAGGAACATCGGTTAATGGAATGAGACCCCTTAGAGACGCCCAGAAGCCAGTTAAAGGCAAAATGGAGGAGCCCCAGCCAGATGGAGCCTGTTCAGGCATGGGCAGCATCATATCTACGAGTCTTCCACAGACCAGCATCCTGCAGAGGCAACTGCTAGGAGCAGACGAGGCTGAGTGACGGACGCACGGTTGACAGATGGAGTAGTTTCAAGCATAGGCAGGAGCCAAAGATGGATAGTGCTAAGCTGCAGCGATTACTACTTAAACTCACTCGACTTCGTTCTATTATGACAAAGCACCATTTCTGGATACGTAATGGGACCATAGCAGAGCAGCTTCATGCCGTATCATGAAGTAACCTAGCTGGTTAATGTATGGCTAGTGTACTGAGCTGCAGGTCTGCACCATGTCTCTTCACAATTATTCCAGCCTTACCTGCGGAATTTCACATGCAACAGAAAGTGTGTTGGAGCAGAGCTCCTCCTCCCTTTGGCAGATTCGGTCCACTGAATCCCAAGCTGCGGCTAAATCTGTGAAAAACTTGGAAGTTACGTACTACATTTTATGTTTCTCATTCTACACACTGCCCTTTTTTCTGTCCAGTCCAGTTCACAGTTCCGGAGAGCTGGTACATGTATGGCTAATTAAATGTTGGGGGTGAACCACCTGGTCATTTTATGGTGGGTGGAGGGTGGATGGTTCTCTGCTGTAGATAGACTTTGGCTACACATATGAGAACCATAATTCGGCTGGTACTCGAAGATGAGAGACCTATCACCATGTTCTTGTGGTGGTATCTATTGCGATATGTTGGAACACTTGTTATAGTCCAATATGCGCCTTCAAAACTGCTACAAGCTCTTCCAGAGAACTGCGTAAGGTGTGATCCCAGGCACCTTTCAGTAACGTCAAGTTCGTGGCTGCCACCATCCCTAAAGTTTACCGGATGAGTGCAATAGGGGATATGGTAACTTCCAAACTGTGTACTCTGTAATAGTTGCTATCCCAAAAATGTCACACTTCCACCATATGGTCGCATTCCACTGCACCACAGCCAACTCTGTACTCTTAAATCGCCCTTGTTCATTGCAGTCTGCAATAACTAACACTGGATAATATGCTATGTGTACCCAGTGTACACCTACCTTCTGCAAACATCGTAGTGGTGTGAGGATGTCCTGCAGGCTACTTTCACATATTCTAGTGTCAGTCTGGATCAACCTAGACATATCACAACCTTCTCTGATTGCAGATCATTTGCTGATGTTAACGTGTGACTTTTCCCTTCTGGCGTAACCAGTAAGTTTCGAGAACCATGTATCAGGACGGAATTTACAAAGACTCTTCTGGTACCCTATCACTTCTGTAAACATATTAAAGATAAAATTACTGTAATAATGGGATAAACAGATACATTATAACCAAATTAACATATTTAAATGCAGTTTTACTTAGAAATGTAGACTCCAGTTCTAAGCCTGTGACACAAATACCTCAACATGTTGCATATAGTATGGATATTCTGTAGGTTCTGGTTCACTTTTCCTAAATCGTTAAAAAACACGTATTTGCTTTGATTTCATATGCTTTTTCCCCTTGGAAAAGAGTACCCAGAACCAACAGAATATCCCTACTTTACATACATAAAAATACTTATGTATTCATGTTTTCTCGTTCTTACGTTCCTCGATTACTAACAAAATCGAGTTTAAGGCAATAGGGAAGCACAGGTAAACCACAGGTAATTTCAACGAATTTTATTTCAATGTATTATTCAGAATATGTAGTAGACATGAAACTCTTATGAATTAATGATTTTTCACGTTTTTTGAGTGGAAACTTGCTTACACTTGTAACACATTTGCATGTAATTTTTTCAGGATTTTTATCCTGGGATACCGCTTACCATTATAAGTTTCACATTCTTTACATGTACTACATATCCAACTTTTCGATATTTCTCCCTAAAAATTATGGAATACTTTTTATTCATATATTCAACCTCACTGCTTTTGCTGAAGGTTGTTGATTATTTAAAGGATATAAACATTAATGGAAAAAAGTTAAAATTTTCGAACTGGAAATTATAGATTGTGAAATTCATTATCTTTGTTTTTACAGTTTTTAGTTCCTTTATATATCTGTTTGATACTTACATCTTAAAAATGTTGAAAACCCCAATCAGCAATTAATTTATAATATCGGTTTAGCAAAGTAATCATTATTAAGTACATAATCATTATTAAGTACATAGGAGAGGATGTAGGTTATTTCAGCAAAATGGCAGCATTTTTTACACATTATGTTATGCCATGTGATCAACATAACTCAAGCAGAGAGTTTCAAACATTGTACATATACTTCATGACAGCTGTTTGAATTTCATTCTAAAATGTGGTATTCTCAGCAGTTAATTTTACATGTAAATGAATGTATGACAGTGCTCACATTACTATATTTCATTTGAACAGATTAAATGTAAACCACATGAACTGTCAATTGCAGTACTCAAGTTCAAATTAAAAAAAGACTAACTTTTGTTTAAAATAAAGAATGAACCCATATCATTTTAAAGGGAGCTTCTATGAGCACCTTCTGTTGACAGATTTATCACTGTAGTGGGTACCTCTATATCTGAGACTCTCTGAGAGATGCCAAGTTTGAGGTGTATGAAACTTATTTTGCTATCACTTTTCTATTTTTAGAGGTGATTGAATTCTGATTGCATTTTTGGACATAGTAACTGCCCTTGGAAACTACTACCTGGAAAATGGAAAATATTGAACTAAGTTTGGCTGTGGAACTCGTAGGGAAAGAGATAAAATCCCTTTTGTTATTTTCTCACCAAATATTAACCAATTTTAAGTATTCAAAATGCTCACATAATCTACATGAAAAGAACTATTCAGGAAAAAATAATGAATTAAATCAGATGTCATTTAATAATTAAGATACTCATTTTTTTAGTTTAAACATTCTCAGTTAATATCCAGTGTTGTGCATTGAATGTGAGATTTCTCTTGGCACACATAATTATGTATAACAAAGTATCCCCTGAGATTTTTTCATTAAAACTTGCAACTAATTACATCTGGTTTTTCTGTGAGGTCATAATATTCTTCCTGTGATTTATGTTAATCACATAGATAGGATAGTTTGATATGAAGCTATATGGGTTTGTATGCAAATCTCCTTCCAGTTGTGTAACTCATTTAAAATAACAAACCGCATCATAAGCTTTGAGGAAATTATTTGGTAGTGCTAAACTCCCCATTTCCTGCAGGATAAATTGATTCCTTCTACTTTTCAGGTATACTGTTTGTAGCTAAACATAATCAAATAATGACAAATCAATCTCTTGTCAGTTTTACCAATTACTCTGAAACACAACAAATACAAAATAAGGCAAATGAAACTCTACTGAATTACAGAGATTCATTACACTCAACTCAAAATTTTTCTTCTTACCTCATCCAGGTACTGGTACTGTTTGTAATTCCTATATAGGTATAAAAATTTTTGGATTTTTTTTGCATATTTTGTTGTTCATGTAGCTCATAATTGGGTTTGTTTAAAATAATAGCTACACCACTTTCCATAGATGGTACAACAATTTTACCTTATTTTGAAAGAATGTTTTTTATTTCAGTTTGACTATCATTGTAATCAGGTCATGAAAAGCCTCTCCAGTAGTGGAACTCCTAGTAAAAATTATAGAAATAGCACCCTCCCACATAATTTCTTTACAATCTTTAAAATATCCTTCGTGAATAAAGTACTTAAGTTTTAGTACTTTTTATTTCAGCATTTTGAAGTAGATGTCCCTCCACACATACTGTATCATCAAGACATATTGTCAAATACAATAAAACTGATCATGGACTAAAAGGATCTTCTATTCTAATGAAGTTAACTGTAGACATCGAATTAGAGGTTTTTTTATCAAACCTTAAAAATGTTAAAAATAATTTGTAACTGTTTCCTCATACGTAGTAAAAGTTTAGGAAATATGACCCAAAGACCGTTCAAAACACTAAAAAAAACAGGAAAAAGGTTGAAAACCTGAATTTAAAAATGTCACAAACAGAATATGAAAAACATAAGAAAGATCATCCAACTCTTAATGCAGATGAACAGGTAAAACAAGGAACTGAAGATTAAGATGATGATGTTCTGAAAGCTATTGAAGAAAGCAGAGGGATTGGAAAAGAGATCGTTCCTTACCTTCATCATGAATAATTATCAGGTTATGAAAGTACAAGTTGTGAATGGTCTGATAATCAGTATCATAAATGTGACTATACATTAAGTGAATCAGAAACGCAAGACATATTGAATAAATGTGAAGAAGAGACTAAAAGTCTCAGGCTCAGGGTGCTGCTACAAAAATTAATTATAGTGAAAGAACGATAGAGTACATAACAATACTGAAGATAAAGATTTTGGATTGAGAACCTGTTTGCACATTTAAATTTGTAAACCGTTTAGCAGTTGAATGTAATGGCAATTAATTAACAATTGATAGAAAAGAATATGAACACAGAGATGGATTAATGTATCTCTTAGCAAGAAAAACATTAATATGGACGATATGGTTACAACATTCAAATCAGTTATTTTACAAACTGACCGGAACATCATGGGGGTGCGGAGCTAATACACTAAGAACGTCAGTATTAGCGCTCGTGTACAGCATGGCTGAATATTGTTCACCAGTCTGGGCGAAAAGTGCGCATATAAATAAAGTAGACACCCAATTGAAAGAGAGGATGAGAATTATCTCAGGCACACTTAGGGCTACCCCATGTGACTCGCTCCCAGTCCTTGCCAACATAGATCCCCCTGATATAAGGCGCTCCATGGCGACCTCAAGAATATATAGAAAGATCGTACACAATCCAGAACTCCCTATACACCAAGACTTATCACCCATCAACAGGCTAAAATCTAGGTCCCCCTTTTGGAAGATTGGCAGGGAATTACAGGACTTCGACCCAAAGCTAGCCTGGGGGGAATCATGGCGCAAAGGGACACACAAGAACCAAAAGCTTATCGATGACCCCAGCAAGAAGATAAATGGTTTTGACCTCCCCCGGAAGCTCTGGGTTGCCTTAAATCGCCTTAGAACAAGCGTGGAAAGATGCAAACATCTAATAATAAGTGGGGACTTGTGGATAGTCCCGTGTGTGAATGTGGTGAAATCCAGACAATGGACCACCTACTGCTGTGTGAAGTGGTAGGATATAGTGGCGAACTGAAGGACATATATTACTTGCCTGACCTAGCCATAGATTGGCTCAAAACTATAAGTAGCATTGTGTAGTGTTGTAATTTTCTGATGGATTGTAATGACACTGTAATATTTGCCTTGTACATGCCAAATGAATACATAAATAAAATTTTACAAAATTATGTGGATACACGTACATCTCAGAAACATCATATTCTGTTAATAATCCAAATAAAATAAAATGAAAGAGAGTTAAAAATATAAAAGTCTTACAAAAGAAATTGTTGATATCTATTTACCTTGATTAAGTTAAATAGATTCGGCGTCTTTACTTTCTTCAGATGAAAAATTTTTAACAAAGAAGGTTCAATAAAGATGATGATTTAATAAATTAATATACAGTAAAACCAAATGAATATGTTTGTATGAATGATGTCAGAGAATCAAGAGATAATCAGTAACTCATGCAGAAGAATTAGCTGGGATTAAAGTTTATCTTAAGGAAGAGATGGTGTAATACAGATGTTGATAAATAAATTTAATGATTTTATAATCAGTGATCCTAGAGGGAGTTCATACATTTCTCAACAACCTTCCTCACACGTTCTGGAAAAGTGATAAATATGGCAAAGGTCTAGTAAGCAGGTTCAGTAAACACTTTGATTAACAAACTTCCTTTCAAAATGCATCTTCCAGGCTACAGATTATGTTGTCACAGCACCATACTAGATGAAATATTAGCTAGAGGAGATCAAGGAATAAGTCCACTATATGATACTTGAAAAAAAAAACATGATATTGCTTATAGAGATAATAAAGATTTATAAAGAAGACACAAAGGAGGTAACAACATCAGTTAACCGAAAAAGAAGGAATGCATGTTTCTGATGCTTCATTAGTAGAAAAATTCGCAACTACAGCAGGTAGAGGAACAATGTATGTAACAGAAAATTAGTTTTGTCGCTTGAACTTAATGAAAATGGATGGAGACTATAGAAACTTAATTCTCATAAAAGTTTTCATCTATATAAATGAATAATTTCAGCATTGATTATGCTTTGCTACCTAGTGGCAAAACTGAACGAAAATCAGTTACAATTTAATTCAATAATAAACAGTTTTATGGCACTGATAAATTTTTTAACTGCTGGTCAACAGAGAAGAACAGATTAAAACAGTTGGTAAATTACTCATAACTTTAGGTATACCTGTTGTGAAAAGGGCTGTTGAATATTTAACTGAAATGTAGGAAGGGTCTAGATTAACATAACAGAAAGGAGGATTTCTTCCATTGTTATTGGATACATTACCAAATCTAGATACTACTGATTCACCAGCAGACAGATCTGCTATTGTTGCAAATGCAGTCATAAATAGATAGAAAAATAATGCAAAACTGGAGAAACAGAAAAGATATAATATAGCAATGGGGAAGAGAGGAACTGGTTATAACTAAAGGTTTTCTTTTTTGTGTGTGGCTCAGTATGACAGTGATTCTGAATCTAACATGATGACCACAGAAATTTTAATCGCAGACTATGATGAGTGTTAGATATGTTGTAGAGGGAGGTGTCCTGAGTACCTGGATACCGGGTTTTCATACAATGGCACCTAGATGTCGAGAAAATTCAGGTCGTAGTTTTAAGCGTACCACCTTCACCGACATCTAATATCGCATTTCTACAATGCCACGCAGATGCAGTGCAATGCCTAAAAAGTTTGCTAGTGTCACTCAGGTATACAGGTTCAGTATATGCTCACATGTGTTTTTTCAATTTCATGTTACAGAATATTATTAAATAGTATACATCACGCACAATAATAATTGTCCCCACAATAATTTCAATACATAAGTGATTGTATGAAACTTTCTTCAAATGTGTATCACGTTTATTACTGAATCGGTTATAGGAATGCTTTATTCTATACTGTTTGCATTGCTTGGTGCGCTTTAACAGAATTCTGCATAGTATTTACCATTGAAATAAACCAATTACAAAATGGACACAGGGTGCCAAGCACATTTATTGAAAGCTACTGCCGTGCAAGCGCGAGGAGTTTTCAGTAGCGATACTGGAAGGCACGGTTTTCTTTAATTCAAAATGTTGTTCCTTCTTCGATCAATTTCGATGTGAACAACTCGTATTTGATCATTCTAGTGACAACAGGTGCAGTATATACATGCCAAATTAAAGAATGTATTTTCATGGAATCTTCAGTGGAAGCGATTTGTTTATTCCTGTTAGTAAGTTGGGAGGTTTTTTAAACTTTTTCTGTGCCAATTTTAACCTGCATATGAAAACTGACGTCACAGAGTATCACGATATACATTTCGGTGGATGATTTGTGTGACTTAGATGCATTCTTTCCTTCCATACTCAGAGATCTGTTAGTAAAGTGTTTGGTCAGTCTGCCCTCCCAACGAATTAAGCGAATGTTGTCCAAATATTGGAAATTTTAACTGCGAACGCCTAGCATTGGGAGCATTTGAAGAAACTCTGCTGCAATGTTAGATTTAATATTGAAATTACAAAGACGAAAGTTACTATTTTTGAATAATTTTGCGCGTTATACACTGTTTACTAGTGGTCTGTACCTTAGCCACCGCGCTAATCATGTGCGGTAGAAACGTGTCTAACATTATTGAGCCATCGCTTGAAGAGCCCCTAGCCATGCACTCAGCACAAGTTCTTCCACATACCTAAAACATGAAAATCTACGATTAACAGGTCCCATAATCCTCTTGTGAGATGCTGCTATCGAGGCAGCAAAACCAATGGCATACACCGCTGTCCACTCTACGAGGCACTCGCGAGACAACGTTGCTCGTGCTAGGAGTCGTTCGTAACATGTCCAGTATTGCCCCCAACTACAGGAAGTCGCCATTATGTACAGCCCTGCGTCGGATGAACATGGGCACTGAGGATCATCAGACAGTGTGTTACATCGCCTGAACTGATAGAGGAACGCACCACTGCTAGTGGACTTGGATGCATGCCAGATTAGAAGTTTGCATGAGTAACCTTTCGATGCCTGAACTGATTTAGGCTGTAGTTACCTTTGATTCGGCACAGACTATTTCACTTGCTATACTGTGACTGTTGAAGAAACCAGTGTATTCGTCTATTCCACTGTTCATTTTATTCAAACATTTCATGGCACTATGTAAAGCAATCGCATACTTTCTGTCATTCATAGCTCATGACTTTTCAAATGAACCATAGTTTTCAACACTCACACCATCCTTTACCGTACTTTCAATAATACTGCCTTTCATAAGTTTGATAAATCCGTCTGTGAATGAATGTCAACAAATACTACATTATAGTACATCAAAAACAGTTTTACCAACACTCTTTCGTTACTTGCAAGGTGTGATGCGAATAAGAGGACATTTCTAATACATTGGATGTCCTCCCTACGAGGAGTTTGTGCTTGTTCAGTTTTTTGATTGCCGCAAAGTGACGTTCGTTCAGCGTACGACAGTGGGGGCAGGTGGCATAGCGCGGAGACCAGAAGGCCATCCGGAGGCGTGGCCGGACGGTGCGTCTTGCGCCCTCGAGAGGTCATTAGGGCGGCAGCCGTCAGCACCAGGTCGCGCCTGCAGGTGACAGCTGGCTCGTTACACGTCGGACCGGCGGGCCGGGGTATCGGCCACGGCGACGCAGCTGCGTGGTCCGCTCAACAAGCGTCGGAGGTGTCCGCTGAGTACTTTTCATAGTACTATTGTGGAATAGGCACGGACCCGGGGCTCGAACCAGCGGAAGTTGACAGTTCGACGTTCTTTTTGTTTCTTCACCCCCCCTCCCTCCCCATCCAAACCCTCGTGGATTATTTCCAGTTAGTTTCCTCCGTAAAAGTGCCACAGATGTGCAGCCTACGACTTTAAAAATAGCAAGAAAGTACCAAACAAAAGAAGTAGAGGACACAGAAGACATGGAGAAGGAGGAGGATATTGGTGCTTAACGTCCCGTCGACAACGAGGTCATTAGAGACGGAGCACAAGCTCGGATTAGGGAAGGATGGGAAAGGAAGTCCTCCCGAATGCGAGTCCAGTGTGCTAACCACAGAAGACATGACTGATATGACTGATGTCAATATAGCTTCTCGCACACAGACACCATATGCTGGTATGTACGACTGTAGATCACAACCTATTGCCTCCTGTGGCATAAATTTTTATTATAATGAATTTAATAAAAGCTGAATTAGTACACACAATAGCTTGAACCGTCCCCTACAGAACACTGCCATTCTACACAGTCACCTCGCATTCCTACACTTTTGCGCCATGACTGCAGGCATTTGCCTGGAGCGATTTAGGGAAACCACGGAAAACATAAATCAGGATGGCCGGACGTGGGTTTGAACCATCGTCCTCCCGATTCTGAGTCCAGGGTGCTAAACGCTGCGCCACGTCGTTCTGTCTATCCAAATACAAAATGTATGGGGAGGTTGCAATGGATGTCAACAAAGTGCGGCGTTGGGTGAAGACGTTTGATAACGAGGAAATGGGCTTTTGAGCTAAACTACGCTGCGGTCGGCTGACGCCTCCCAGTCTGAGAACTGCTGATGAAATGAGACTAGGAGACACACTCCTTAGTGTTCACAAACACCAGCGAAGCGTGAGGTTTCTTAAACCATGAGTCATGACCCAAAACTCTGACTTTTTCCAAACTGGTTTCGATGCCTGATTTCAACTTTGTGCAATTGTGTACAAATTCATGGCGACCATATTGAACGTCAGTGTTGCGTAAGAGGACAGTTCACGCTATGATCTGTACTAATTCTGCTTATATACATTACTAAATTTTGATACGACAGGAACATCTACATTTAACCCACCATCGAATTATTTACAGCCACTATCTACAGTGAGATGTAGAACGGAGAATAGGATCCATTGGTGCTGTTTGTATTTAGTGTTTCATCAGGCTGTGTATAGAATATAGGGGTCGTGATCACTGTCGGATACTGAGCGATCAGTGTGATGGATACAAACATCTCTGCGTACATACTCATACGAAACAGCATTGTCCATACCTGACAGAATTTGAAAAGGACTTCATTGTGGGTGTCCATTTGGCCAGCTGGTCAAAATTCGTGTTCAGAAGTTGGGGTGAATGGGAACTTAAGGTGAGGCAAATTCGTCACAAGGTTCAGTCAGCATTTTAGTTTTTTTTTTTTAATTCGTCTGCCTTCTTACTTGTTTGAAGTGTCCCACCATGAATTCCTCTCCTGTGCGAATATTTTCATCTCGGGGTACAATTTAAATCTATGTCCTCAATTATTTGCTGGATGTCTACCAATCTCTGACTTCCTCTATAATTTTTACCCTGTACAACTCACTGTAGTACCATCGATGGATGTTATTCCCTGATACCTTAACAGATGCGCTACCATGCTGTCCCTTTATCTTGTCAGTGTTTTCAGCACATCCCATTCTTCGCCAATTCTAAGAACAACCTCATCGTTCCTCATCTTATTAGTCCACCGAATTTACAACAAACGATCTTGGTGAACCCGGCTTCTAAGAATAATAAAATAATTCAGATTACCCCAACAGCTGACACAATGACAAACGTATATATAATTCTTCTGTAAAATCGTATCTCAAATGCTTCGATTCTCTTCTGTTCCGTTTTTCCACAGTGCACGTGGCACCACCGTAGAATCCTGTGCTCCAAACACACATTTTGAGTAATTTCTACCTCAAATTACATCTCATGTTTGATAATATAGTCAGACTAAAATTACTTGATAGTGGACGTCTGTCTCTTACGGCTACAGTGTTGTCACATCCTCTGGCAGCTAGCCGTCCGCGGTGGTCTCGCGGTTCTAGGCGCGCAGTCCGGAACCGTGCGACTGCTACGGTCGCAGGTTCGAATCCTGCCTCGGGCATGGATGTGTGTGATGTCCTTAGGTTAGTTAGGTTTAAGTAGTTCTAAGTTCTAGGGGACTAATGACCACAGCAGTTGAGTCCCATAGTGCTCAGAGCCATTTGAACCTCTGGCAGCTACCACATGGTCACGTCACAGGCACTGTTTATGTGTTTGAAACGGTCGCCGCGACGTTTGACGGAAATGGGAGATGCTCTGCCAACAGAAGATTTTAACTGACCAATGACTTAACTGCGGCAGATGACGGGTTTTATAGCCCTGAATTTAACCTGATGTCCTAACCTAACCGCAACGTCCTGACGTGAAGCGTATCCGAGGAAATGGCGATCAACTACTTGTGACAATTCAAGTCGCGATCGCTTTGTACACAGCATTTAAGTCTAACCTCTACGAGTAAACACAAGACCGAAGAATTTCGTAATATGTTTGTCTGCATAGGTATCTTCTATAGCAAAAATTTCAATTTAACGGTAAAAACAAACTGCAATTTCTCGCTGTCTTCGGTTAGCTGACACTGGCTACATGGGATGCCGCACCAACCGATGAGTAGTCGTAGTTGGCACTTGGTTACAAATTGAAGGTGATACGAGCAGATTCCAAATGAAAAAGAAAAAAAAAATAAAACAGGTGTTGTGTTGGCAGAAGAACCCACACCGTGTTACGAATGGAGGCTGAAATGCACCCGTTTCAGCTCACGCAGGCTGGCGTGAGAAGGGAAGAACTATACTGACGTGAGGTCTGGAACATGACAAGGAATTAGAATTCAGAAAGCGAACGTTATTAGTTTCATACTTAACTTTAATCCATTAGTGATGAACGTCGCTCTTGACGGTACATGATTCACAATATTATCAGTTCAGAATACATTCTTGAAGAATATGGTGCCTTGCCAGGTCGTAGCAAATGGCGTAGCTGAAGGCTGTGCTAAACTGTCGTCTCTGCAAATGAGAGCGTATGTAGTCAGTGAACCATCGCTATCAAAGTCGGCTGTACAACTGGGGCGAGTGCTAGGGAGTTTCTCTGGACTAGACCTGCCGTGTGGCGGTGCTCGGTCTGCAATCACTGATAGTGGTGACACGCGGGTCTGACGTATACTAACGGACCGCGGCCGATTTAAAGGCTACCACCTAGCAAGTGTGGTGTCTGGCGGTGACACCACAACAGGAAGAAAAATAAGAGCAGATAAAAAGGACAGTACGATGATGAAAATGAGGCAGCAAGATTTTAGAAATAAAATGTTATATTTAAAACAATTAATTGATTAAAAATAATATTCAGAGACTTTTGATTAGAGTTGGAAAAAAAATTACTGTTTTAGAATAAATTAAAACCGTCCACCTTTTACAACAACTGTTTATATGTTCACCATTACGCTACACGGTTACACCACAAAACACTGTTGTATTTATGACTCTGGTGTCCCAGTCGCAACGACTAGCTAACAGTCTTAAAAAATTCACGCACTGTCATTTGAAGCTTATCTAATGTAAGACGATCCTGTGATTATAGCAACTCTATGAATGACACTGAATTGCGTCTTGTGCAGTAGGGTCCAGTAGGGTTTGGTTAGTGATATTCATGAAAGTGTGTATCTCGTTAGTACACACACACACACACACACACACACACACACACACACACACACACACACACACACACACACACATATATATATATATATATATATATATATATATATATATATATATAGTGTGTGTGTTGTTTTTGGTGCAGTTACCATGTGTGATGAAACACGAAATAAAAAGATCAGACCAAGGATTCAAGAAAGAAAGCAGGAGATGGAATTAGAAGTGAAGTAATTGTTGTGGCGGTTTGGCTATGGGAACGGTTCGGGCGTGACGCTCAGCCTTCTGGTTGGAGGAAACCAGCTACAAAGCGTGAAGTGTCAACTATCATTTAATTTTGATCTGAGTATAGCAGATTTATCTAGGCCTGAAATATCATTTTGTCAGTGTCAGTCTGCTCTTATGTCCTCCTTGCTTGAGCCTTCATGGGTTAATTTGCTATCTACCTAGCAAAATTCAGTAACTTCACCTACTACATTATCAACAATTCTGTTGTTAAGTTTCTCGCTGTTCTCGTTCCTGCTACTTCTGATTACTTTGGTCTTTCTTCGATTTACTCTCAATCCATCTTCTGCACTCATTGGAGTGTTCCCTTCGATACGCCCAGTAAGTCTTTTTCACTCTCAGTCACAATGGCAATGTCATCAGTTAATCTTATCATTGTTATCTTTTCACACTGAATTTTAATCCCACTCTTGACTATTTATTTTATGCCTTCATTGCTTGTTCAGTGTGTAGATTCAACAATAGGGGTAAGGGACTGAATACCTACCTTATAACATTTTTAATTCGGTCACATTGTTCTTGGTCTTCTAATCTTACTGTTCCCTCCGGTTTCGTGTATGTATTTAATATAACCCGTTTTTCATTATAATGGACCCACATCTTTCTCAGAATTTCGACCGTGTTGAACCATTTGACACTGTCAGACGCTTTTTCCGGGTGATAAATCCTATGAAAATGTTTTGATTTTTCTTCAGTCTTGCCTTTGTCATCAACCACAATGTCAGAAGCAGCACCCAGGTTCTTCCATCTTTCGAAAGCCAAATAAATTGTCATCCACAGCTAGGGTGAATAAATTGTTAAGCTGATTGTGAGATGATTGTAGCACTTGACGGCTTCGAAATTGTGGGAAAGATGTTTTGTCGACAGTCTGATGGTATATCTGCACTTTCAAACATTCTACACACCATTGTTAATTCTCGTTTAGCTGCCACCTCCCTCAATGATTTTAGTAATTCCGATAGATTGTTATCAATACCTTCTATCTTTTTTGATCTTAACTCTTCCGAAACTCTTATAAATTCTAATGCTGGATCCCTTATCTCTTTCCTGTCGACTCTTGTTTCTTCTTGTATCACGTCGTCAAACTAGCCCTCCCTCTCACGGGTGCATTCAGTGTTCTCAGTTCCACCTATCCGCTCTCTCACCTGCACCCTCCATTTGGAATGTCATTGCACTGTTACTATTACCGCGTTTGATTTTAATTTCACCGAATGTTCTTATGACTTTTCCATGTGCTGAGTCAGTCATTTCGACAACGTTTATTTTTCAGTTTCTTGACTTTTTCATGTAGCCATTTAGCCTTAGCTTCTCTGCATTTCTTAATTATTTCATTCTCAAGTGATTTGTGTTTCTGCATTCCTGAATTTCTTTAAATATTTTTGTACTACCTTCTTTCGTCAATCAACTGAAGTATTTCGTCCGTTAGCCACGGTTTCTTCGCAGTTTCCCTTCTCATACCTATCAGTTTCTTTCCGACTTTTGTGATTGAACTTTTTAGAGAAGTCCATTCCTCTTCAAATGAACTGCCTGAGCTGTTCCTTATCGTAGTACCTTCAATCGTATATTTTCATTCCTTAGTACTGACGTATTCCACGTCTTTGTTCAATGATTCTTCCTGACTAGTCCTTGATGTAATCTTACTGAAATCTTCCCTAACTCACTGTCTTTTGCAAGTATACCACATTCTCTCCTAATTCTTGAACAGAGTATTTTCTAATACACACATCAACAAAAGTTTTGCATCACCCTGGGTCCCAGAACGCCTGAAGACAGACGTTGACTGTGGATGTTGTATCACAGCCACAGTCCCTTTGACTGTTCAGAGATGCCGCTAAACCCACCCAAAGATGTAAACAACCATGCATGAGCAGCGCCTATTAGAAGGAGGGAGGTCTGACAGTAGATCAGTTCCAGTCATTACACCACGAAGGAGGTACACGGCTCGTGTTGTCTATAGTTCAACCATGCCTAGACGATCAATGCCGCGGTTCGATAGCGTCCGCATTGTTACTCTGTGCCAGGAAGGGTTCTCAACAAGGGAAGTGTCCAGGCGTCTCGGAGTGAACCAAAGCGATGTTGTTCGGACATGGAGGACATACAGAGAGACGGGAACTGTCGATGACATGCCTCGCTCGAACCGCCCAAGAACCGGATATCATGCCTGCAATAGAACATACGTGATACCAGCTCGGATGTCAACTGTATCCTAGTGCCAATATCAAGGACATCATGGACCAGTTACAACACTTGTGGGCCAACTTGTCACAGTAAAGGATACAATAATTTTATGGCAATCTTCCCAAAACAATCAGTGCATGCACTAAGGCAACAGGGATCGCATCATCATACTGATAAGTGAGCTCATAGTACCAAGTTCTTTGTAAATTTTTAATCACTGAAAGAATATCAAATACTCTCCCATTCGTGAAGTTTCATTTCGTTTGGTCCTCTGGTTCTAGATGCTTCAATTTGCGGCAGTGTATATACAATATTTTGATGTAGTATCAAGAAATTGTTTAACCACAGCAAATATCTAAAATTTTAATGTAGTTAGGATAATTACTTCTTTACATCAGTGAGCAGTGCCTGGAAGGTCATTTACTGGAACAGAATTGTCTTCAGTGGTGAGTCCTGCTTCCAACTAAGCCCCAATGACCAGCGAAGAAGTGCCTGCTGACGCCCTGCATCGTGGTGGGCTATCGGTATAACTGTTGCGCTCCATACAGCCCGAAAACGAGGAGTGATGCTCTGGCGTGCCATTTAATTTCATGACAGGACTCCTTTGATTTTCATCCGCGGGATCCTTACAGCACAGTGGTACGTTGACGACATTGGACACATCGCTTTTATTGCCCTCCATGGAAATCCATCCTCGGCTTACATTTCAGCTATGTAGTTCCTACCTACACATGTCAAGAGTTTGTAATGTTTCTCCTTGTGCTTGACAAACGTTACCTTGGCCACTAAGGTAACTGTATCCCTCTGCAGTTGAGAACGTTTGGAGCATTACGGACAGGGCCCTTGAACCAGTTTGGGATTTTGACGATCTAACACACCAGTTGGATAGAATTTGACATGAGATCCCTCAGGAGGACATCTAACAACTTTATCAATAGTGCCATGTTGTACAACTTCTTACTTAAGGGCAACAGATGAACCAATGCACAACTACTTGGTCAATATGTGAAGCTCTTTCTCTTGTATAAATAATCAAATCTTTCTGAAACTGTAGTCATTTGTTTGTCTGTCCCTGTGCATTACATCTCCTGGTATTCATCCCATTCGGATAATTCTTTCGTGGTGGGTTGCTTCCTTATTCTTAGTGTGTAAAATGCGGATTGGTAACAGGACGAAAAGTATTTCTCAAAAAGAGAAGTGTGTCAACATCAAATGTAAATTTAAGAACTAGGAAGTATTTTCTGAAGACAGTTCTTTGGGATGATGCGATGTATGAGTCAAAGAGAATATCTGCTTTTTAAACATGGCTCCACATGAGAATGTCAAAGACTATTTGTATAGATTGAATAACTAGTGATGAATTGGAGAACGAAGATATTTGTGGCACAGTTTACTAAATTAAAGGATTAGTAATTTGTAAAGTGTGCAAAAGATGTGGTCGGGATTTTGGGAGGAGTAAAAACTGTATTCACAAAAAAATTATCATTAGCTCATCGTACGTGATTTTACAAATTATTTCTCCGGTAACTTCCATTGTGGATGTACAGGCTCTGACAAATCTCTCCCGTATGTCATGCAAATAGGAAATATTCGCCGAATACCGCATATCCATCTAACGTGCCATTGACATGTAAACACCATCCGACGGTTTCGCAATACAACACTAATAGGAACGGTAAGACTAGTGTCGTCGAATCAAGTGAATGTGAATGATGTATTCCTTTGAAGAACAAGTCGATATGCTTCTCATTTACGGAGAATGACAACGAAATTCAGTGGGAGCTAGAGACTTATACGCTGACAAATATCTTCAATGTGCTCACCCCATACGTCGTGGATCTTTAACGGATCGGAAACATATCCGGCAAAGGAAAGTTACTGACAATGAAACGGAAATTGCACTCTTGCCACTGTGGCTCGAGATCCTTGTGTTAGTTTGCGTAAAATTGCAAGGGAATCTGGCATTAGATAGAGTAGTGTTGTTTTGGTTCTCCATCGCCATGAATATTATCCTTATCATATCAGTGTCCACCAAGAATTAACTGGTATGGATTGTATGCGTCGCATTGAATTCTGCCAACGGACTCAACTTCAGATGCAGAAGGATGACACTTTTATGAATTTGATTTTATTTACTGATGACGCTACATCCACGAACCACAGAAATTTTAATTTGCATAACATACATTACTGGTCAACTGAAAATCCATGTTGGCTGTAGTATGTTGCACACCAAAAACCGTGATCGGTGAATGTATGGTGTGGGATTCTGGAGACCAGAATTATATACCTTCATCGAAGGAAATGTAAATGGTACGAAGTACACCACGTCCTTCAGGAAACACTGTTATTTAAAGAAGTACCTTTAGGAACAGAATGGGGCATCAGCCGGTGGTGGTGGCCGAGCGGTTCTAGGCGCTCAGTTCGGAACCGCGCGACCGCTACGGTCGCTGGTTCGAATCCTGCCTTGGGCGTGGATATGTGTGATGTCCTTAGGTTAGTTAGGTTTAAGTAGTTCTAAGTTGTAGGAGACTGATGACCTCAGAAGTTAAGTCCCATAGTGCTCAGAGCCATTTTTTTTTTGTGGTATCAACAAGATGAGTGTCCGGCACATTTTTGGTGACGGCTAGAAATGAGTTGTAGAGACAATTCCCAAATCCTTGGAAAGGACGCAGAGGAGATGTGTCGTCGCTGGCTCGTTAACCAGACTTGACGCCTCTGAACTTTGTCTTGCAGAGATTCGGTAAAAGACATTGTTTATAAAGACTCTCCATCTGCACCTGAAGATATGCGAGAGAGAATATTGTCAGAGGCTGTGTGTCCATAAGTGGCGATGTGATAAGGAAAACCACTCAATCCATGATAAGGAGATTGAAGCACTGCACTGATACCAATGGTCATCACTTCGAACACCTTCTGTAAATGCACGTTCATGCCACCTTTGTGACCTTCGTTGACCTGCAAAGACCTTACTGTTACACATCATTGGATCCATCTCGATAGCTGCTATTAGAAAATGTCTCTGAAGCAACCCCACCTATCAACAGAAAACCAACTTCATATTGTGGCACTCATTCTCCCATGCAACTATTGTCCCCTGAAACTTTTCGGTTCTTGTCATACTTTCGGAGTTATTCTTGGTGGCAATAGTTAGTGACTCACCCTGTATATTACTAATACTACCATCATTACCATTTATTAATACTGCTGTAACGTCTATAATATAAATTACCTTACCTACTTTGAATAATTAGTTAAACACTTTTTGTTCATGATGATCGAGAAATTTGTTAGCAAGAATACCTGCCAGGTAGAGGCCATAGATAGATCATTGTTCCACCTATATATTTCAGAACTGAAGTTAAAGTCATTATATAACAGAACCAGATGTAAAAGTTTAGTAATTACAATACTCTCACCATATACTAACTTTCTTCATACTGTTGACTGACGTGCCTATTGGTACACAGGTGCATAACTTGACTACATCAGCTGATATGAGTTTGCCTTTTATGGGAATACTGACATCCTAAACCTAATTTGCAAATTAATTGCTATTTGTAACTGAGAACTGTTTCACATATGTTGGTTTCTTAATGTCATTCAGTTTATTACTTGTTTAGAGTATAGCATTTCTGTTAAATTCGTAGTTGTTACAGTAGGTTAGTTGGATTTGTATATTTTTGGTTATGCATTGGGAATTGGTGCTTTTGTGTTCATCAATATGCAGTCACTCTCTTGTCAGTCTGATAATAGAAAACTTAATTCTTTAAAAGCTTTCTTATAGTAATGCTTGAAATTTTGTTCTGCTTTGCCAATTACAATATTCTTATTCAGAATTAGTTTATACATGTAGCCTTTATAGGCCTTCAACACCAGCGCATTGTGATATTTTAATTGACTTTTCTAAATTTTTAAGATAGCTTTAAGTTTATTATTACATCATTTGGTTTTATCAGTAGCATTTTGTTTTTAATTAATTTTGTTACTTTATATACTGTAAGGTTTTGTTCGGTTGTGGGTGATTTACCACTGCACAGAACAAACAATTTTTTTGATAAATTTGTGATGGTGCTCCCTTTTCACTTAATTTTATTAAAATGCTTTTTATTCCTGCAACAAATGTGATAATGTGCTACTGAATGAAACATTGGTCAAGTTCTTTACCCTGATGTTAACTTAAAATATGGCCTGTAATTAGATTCAGTGTTAACCCGATTCTCATATTTACTAAATCCACTTGTTTTATAACTCAGCCTGGTTTATAATCGCTGTTAGCATCATATGCACAACTGAAAATATAGCTTTCTACAAGCAAATAGTGTGTTAGATATAGTTTCCTCCTTAACATCTCCTTCTTCTTCTGTTTCACTTTTATTTCTTATATGAATTGCATTAGTTCGAGTTTAATGAACTTCTTGTTTCATGTTTGCACCAAGTATGATGCTAACACAAGATAAACTATTATAACTTTACGATCAATGTGGTTCTTATTAAAATGTATGGCCATAGTGTGCTTTAGTAATTTTAATGTAAGTCATTGGTATGCCAGGAAAATAGCAGTAGTAGTGTTGCAGATGGTGTTCAGATTCCTTGCTAATGAGTTAATCTACCACCTGATGGAAACCATGTAGTCTACATCTGAAGCAACTGTGATACTAAAATGAAAGTCTTAGTGTATCAAGTGTAGCCACCAGTTTTTTAGTCTCCAGCCACCCTTTAGCAGATATAATTATTTAAGTAAAGAAGCATATAACTGCAGCAAACAATTGCTTTATGCATTTTGTTCTTTTAAGATGTGACGAGCTTATCATACCTCTATTTTAGTCAGAGAATGGCGAGCTGCTTCCTATGGAGAGAAAAAACAGTATTTCTGTGTTGTTTTTGACCTTTAATATCTCAGCTAGGATAAATTATTCTAATTTTATATTTGCTTCAATGAATTAGTAGTTAATTTCAGCATGAGTGTACGTAGTTATCAAATGTTTAAGTTTATTTTTTTAAAAAAGATGAAGCTCCAAAGTTCAGAAGCAGGTGACACTCTGGAAAATGTAACTAGGGTTGTACAAACAACCACATATTTTGACAACATGGTGTCCTCTAAGGCACTGACGTCCGTGTGAGGTATTTCCCACACTGCCAGTCAATCTATGGCTGCATAAATAAGGAAAGAGCCTCAGATGAGGGTCTGGCATTGCTGTTGACATGCTGGTACCATCATTCTCAATGCCATCATGAGACTCACTGTGATGTCACCGCCAGACACCACACTTGCTAGGTGGTAGCCTTTAAATCGGTCGCAGTCCGTTAGTATACGTCGGACCCGCGTGTCGCCACTATCAGTGATTGCAGACCGAGTGCCGCCACACGGCAGGTCTAGTCTAGAGAGACTCCCTAGCACTCGCCCCAGTTCTACAGACGACTTTGCTACCGATGGTTCACTGTCTACAGACGCTCTCAATTGCAGAGACGACAGTTTAGCATAGCCTTAAGCTACGTTATTTGCTACGAGCTAGCACGGCGCCATATTCAGTTACTATGATTTTGTGAACACCATTATCGTATTCGATAAGCCTTTAGACCACTACAGAAGGAACGCCTACAAAAAAGTGTGCGATGAGTAACCTGGTTGGAGCTACGCAAAAAGGAGAGTGGAAGACTCGAGGGCTGTGGGTGCACCATCAAGAGCGACGTTCCTCATTATTGGATTAAAGTTAAGTATCAAACTAATTATGTCCGCTTTCTGAATTCTAATTCCTTGTCACGTTCCAGACCTCATGTCAGTATAGTGCTTCCCTCCTCACGCCAGCCTACGTGAGCTAAAACGCGTGCATTACGGCCTCCTCTCGTAACAGGGTGTTGGCTCTTCTGCCAACACAACACTCACTCTGTGCATTAATTTTTCTTTCTTGATTACTCCCACGAGCACAGAATACAAAAGCAATCCTAGCTCTCAGTGTGCTCCTAATGTTCTGTTTCTCTCTTACGTAGGACTAATATTCCCCCCTTTTCATCTCTCTCTCTGTCTCTCTACCCTCCCCCCCTCTCTCTCTCTTTGTCTCTGTCACCATTTCGCTGTATCTCTCATTCTGCACATCTGGTATTAGTGTTGTGTATAGGATATCATGGTGTCTTAATGAGATTCACTTTTTCCACAATGTGGTAGCGATATCGTCTTAGAAACATGCACATTCAATATGTAAACACTTTCATTGTATACAAGTTGCAATTTTTTATAATTCCATACATTTGTTTTCTGAGCCTTTCTTCCTCATAATTATGATTATCACTAACCCATGAATGCACCTTACTTGTATAACTTTTATTAACTTTGCATGGTGTACTATAGTATAATTATCATTGTCCTGGAAACTGTGAGCCTGATACGTTCTTTGTCTTTGTGTCTACAGACAAAATATTTGTAGATAACCAAGCATTTGTTGCAATCATACAACCAACAACAATTGATGGGAATCTACTTCTGGGAACAGTAATCAACTATTTAATTACTATTGCCACACATATATTCTTATTTTTTTATTATTGGCTGTAAATATGAAGTCAGTTACTTGTTTAAATACATAAAAATGCGACCAAGACAGCAAATTATTCACTGTAAATGAATTCCCTATTTTATGTAGCAAGGGGGTTTACCATCGATCTGTTGTATATTTCCTCATTGTTATTAATTATTAATTTTTATTTTGCTTGATGTTGGTTCTACAACGAAATTTCAGATATCTCGCAAATTTACAGTTATGCTGCACCATAATGCAAGTAACATACCACTAAGTAAAGGAATCCATCACATAACAGGAAGCACAGTAAACATACACACAAAAATGGCGCTCTCAAGTGTTGTATCTTCCATATACAATAAGCTGAATTGTACTTCAGTTTCCACGCTTAATTCAGGAATCTCTCGACTCACCACAGGTGTGTTACAAAAAGTCTGATTACAAAATTTGAAATTCAGGTTCTGCAGTACTCCACAAATCTTTATAAATTAGCATCAAGTGTTGCATGTGTGAAATTTCATATATTAAGAAAAGTTTTCAGTTTTAGTTGAATTTTGTATTTCTTGTGCTCATAACTATGAGGACGAAGTTAGTACAAAATAAAATATTTTGAATATACACCAGGAAAGTCGGAAATAAAAATCAGTTGTGAAACATTATCACTTGGTAACAGCTGAGCCTAGTTGGTTGATTTATTTTTAATCGTAATAATGGATGGTATTTATATTTTTCGTACGAAAAAGAAAATAAAAAATTTCATGTTCAGTTTGACAGGTTCGCTGCTAACGAACATTCAGATTGACATATAGTATGTATTTTTGTAATATATTACATATAATAAATACATAATATAAAAGGAGGAAAAGTTGTAACCATGAATTTCGAAATGATCTTGACGGTTTTTCTTCAACTTTTTAGTTGATACTGTACTGATTATTTAGACGGAAATGGACATAGAGAGATGGGAGAAGGAGATGGGCAGAGAGAGGGGGAGGAATGTTATGGACAGAGAGATGTGAGAGGAGGAGATCTAGGGAGTTACTGAATATTCAGACAGGAATGGACGTAGAGAGGGGGAGGAGAAGATGAACAGAGAAAGGGGAGAGGGGATTATGCACAGAGGGATGGGGGAGGAGAAGATGTACATAGGCAGACAGGGTGATTAGAGAATGGGCCGCGATTAGGGAGCAAGGTATTTGGCTTGTATATATCATTCCTATACATATTTAGCAATTCGAAAGCACTGCCGTTTTCGATAGTTACAAAATAAAAGTAATTTACTATGTTACATGAGCGCAAAAGCGATGTATCTCATTGTTTCTTTTCGAATAATTGTAATACAAGCCTGAAATATTCCTGTTTCTTTCATAAGAGTCTTTGAAATTCTAATGTGGCCACCAAATGTAAGTGATGAAGACAATGATACCATCACTCTGCTTGTGACAGAACAAGGCACAATGGGGAGTATGACGTCACCGCTGAACCGCGACTGCTGCCACGTAGGCAAGGGTCCCTGTCCCTCGCTGGCGGCTTCGCCACGGTAGGCCAGTTTTCGCGCAGGCTGCCCCTGGCTCCGCGAGCACACCGCTGCCCGCGGCGCAGCCTGTAATTACGGCGGCCGAGGCGCCTCGTTAGGCGCGCCTGCAATTACAGGACGCCATTGGCGCTCACCTCATGTTATGTTCCAGCAACGCATCACGCCGTTGCTGGTGCACCCACAGCCCTCGAGCCTTCCACTCTCCTTTTCGCGTAGCTCCAACCAGGTTACTCATCGCACACTTTTTTGTAGGCATTCCTTCTGTAGTGGTCTAAAGGCTTATCGAATACGATAATGGTGTTCACATAATCATTGGAAGCATTGAGTAGACATGGTTTACTCGATATTTAGCTGAAAAAAAAAACTGTGGGCCATTGTAGAGAGTTTTTGTCTGTTTGTTGAGGACTTTGTTAGGCACTAGCACTTCTCACGTGCTACGGCACTGGATTCACTAATATCCTTAGCCAAAACATAGCTTCTCACACTTTAATGGTCAACATATCACAAAAGACTATTTTTCTTATTTTTTGGGACATTAGTGAAGAGCAGTTAAAGATCCAATTACTCAAGAAGAAAGAAAATAGTAAAAAGGCTGGACTAATGTTGAATGTCAATGAAGTGACAATCATAAAAACTACACCTATTACTTTCAGGCGTGTAGGAGGAGAAAAAATTGACGTACTTTCTTTGTTCAACTATCTCGGCTCCCAGATTTAGCTGATTGACATAAAACAAGAGACGCTTGTCACTTAGTGGAAATGCCATGTCCAACACTGACATTGTTTTGAGGAGTTGAGGATTATCTTCAGCAACAAACACCCGTAGAGTAAGGATTGCGGTCTTTCCACCTATGACGGAGGGGTGTGAGATCTGGAACACAAGAACGGTTCAACGTCGTATTGCGGTGCTGGACGAAACTCCTTAGAATCCCACGGACTTTAAAGAGAACGATCAGGTCAGCATTACAACAAATAAAACCAAATTATTCTTGGAAGGTCTGTTACTGAAACAAATGCTGGTCTGCTTCGAGCACATCGTGAGAAGACATGATTCGCTGGAAAAGGCCTGCTGGGGAAGATCGAAGGTACAAGTAGAATAGAGAGGGCGAACAATGACACTGATTGATCGCATGACAGAAGAAATGGATTCCAACCTGGAGATTTTCTGGAGATAGTGCAGGACAGAAGTAATTGGCGTGCTTTGGTTGGTGCAATCACGAAGAATCGGTATCGATTAAACGATTTCTGAAAGAGGGAGAGAAATCTCTGTTCTGAGTGGTTTGATGCAGTCTGCCACGAATTCCTCTCCAGTGTCAACTTCTTCGACTCAGTGGCATGTCCGCCAAATGTACTGAAATTTTTGTTGAATATATTTCAATATCTGTCTTCACCTATGTTTTTTACCGTCTACTGCTTCCTCAGGTATTATACAAATAATTCTGTGAGGCCTTAATACATGTCTATCACGTCTTCTCTTTATTGCTTTCTATATGTTCCTCTCCTAGCCTATTCTCCCGAGAACGCCCTCGTTTCTGATCTTATTAGACTACCTACTTTTCAAAACCTTTCCGTACAATCACATCCCAAAGTCATAGATTCACTTCCTTTCCGGTTTTTCAACAATCTGTTTCTCATTACGTGATGTGAGTAGAAATGGGAGTCGACAGGGAAGACGATGGGACCCGATACTAGAGGTTCAGCGTAATAGAGCGTGGAAATTATTGAAGGAAGTGGCAGCCAAACGACTGTTCAAGTTAGTTCCCAGAATCTACGAGGCTGAAGCCAGAGTTTCAGAAAAATGTCATCTACACAACCCCAAAACTAGATGAGCCACGTAACTTCCTGAACTATTCTACAATCAGCCTAACAGCTCATGCACCTAGGTTGCTGACAAGAATAATACACAGAAGGAATGGAAGGAGAAGCCAGGATCTGTTAGATGACGGTCGCTTTGGATTGAAGAGAGGCAAATGCACAAGAGAGTTGTGTTTGACAATGGAGCAAGAGTAATAGCTACAAAGAGTTTTCAACAGAGTGAAATGTTATAGATGTACAAAATTCTTAGAGGAAAAGGTATAAGCTACAGGGAAAGACAGGTAATGTACAGTAAAAGAGCCACAGGGTAAAATAAAAATTGTAGGCAATGAACGATGACTATAAAGGTGTAAGACAGGTATCAGTTTGTATATCTCGTAAGTAATGATACAAATAAAAGAAAAGTCTTATTAAAATCCCTCGTGGAAGTACATAAAATGATCTTAATACACTCAGTGAAACTAAGGAAAAATATGCAGGAATTGTTGACTGAAGTGGTCAAATTAGCGGCACTATACATTGAGAGTAAACTGAGGAAAGAGCGATAAGAAGTGCATGAAGGTCATAAAATGCAGAGGAGTACTGGAAAAAATGCTAAAAAGAACTGAATTAGTACGAAACGTCACTTTTAATTCGCGGAAAATAATTTTGAAAACATGCGATTGGAGCACAGCACTGTATGAGAGTGACTCACCGCCTGTGGGTGAATAGAAAAATAAGACCACCGGAACGCTTGAGTTGTGGTGCTATAGAACTGTGTTGAAAATTAGGTGGACTAGAAAAGTAAATAATGAGGGAATTCTCCGCAACGTCGATGAAGAGAAGAATATGCGGAAAACAGTGTCAAGAAGAAGGGCACTGATGGAACGACACGTGTGAAGATATCAAGGAATAACTCGTTCGGTATCTCAGCAGCTATAGAGTGTAAGAATTGTAGTGGAAGACAGAGAATGAAATGTATCCAATAAATAACTGAGGACGTTCGGTTCAAGTACTGCTCTGAGGTGAAGAGGTTAATGTGGTGCTCAATATTCATATCAGCCTCCTTCTACTAACGGAACTGTCACTGCTGCTTCGGCTGCGAATTAGTTAAGACAGTTTTACAAAATTTTAATGATGTGCGAATCCGCTGACGTAAATCACGACGCCCGTTGCTGCATCTGCGAAACCAATGCTCTAACCCCATATTGTTTAAAGTTCTCGGGTAGCATGAATTTACATTGGTGTCAAGAGTAACTCACCTTAGCACACAATGTCGTCGTAAGCATTACCTTCCTGAAAAAATTTAAGTTCAAATACCACGCTTCTTTGACAGACAAACTAATACAGAACGCTTCTTCTCTGACCAAATATATCCCTGAAATAGTATTGTGGTCACCTTTCTTCCTGTAACAAACTCAGATGAGCAAGGGGACACACTCAGCCTTATAAATCAGTAGAGACGATAATCTACGTACGTCACGTGTGCTGGATTGCTGTCGAAATTGCTCGTCTATATTTAATAAAGTTTTAGTCTTCAGTTACTTATTTTAAACTTTATTTGTGTTAATATTTGCTGTAAAAGTAACTTATTAGGGGATTTTCATTAATCTCAGTCTTACTTTCTATGTTATTGACTCTAGTGGTCTATTATTCGTGAATGTGCTTACGACGTTCGTCAAGCCTTGCGCCTCAGTAGTGTGTTTACATTTTGCGGCGTGCGGTTGCAGCTGCGACGGTTATAAAGCTAAGTACAAACAAAGTTATTTGTGTAATGTTATACGGTTATTAAATTTAATAGTTTTCAGCGGTATTTCGTGCTTGGAAACGTTCGCTCGCTGTGTTTTTTAGAGTTTTCTGTGCGTTGAAGTCGTTTAGTAAATTAATTTTACAGCTGACGTTTCTTATTATTTCTAGAGAAATAGTTCAGTAAAATTTTCATTCAGTGTTCTAACTTCATTGAGTGTTCCAATGGACGCTGGAATTTTTGGTTTTGTTGTTGTTGTTGTTATGGTCTTCAGTCCAGAGACTGGTTTGATGAAGCTCTCCATGCTACCCTATCCTGTGCAACCTTTTTCATCTCCCAGTACCTACTGCAACATACATCCTTCTGAATCTGTTTAGTGTATTCATCTCTTGGTCTCCCTCTACCATTTTTCCGTCCACGTTGACTTCCAATACTGAATTGGTGATCCCTTGATGCCTCAGAATATGCTCTACCAACCGATCCCTTCCTCTAGTCAAGCTGTGCCACAAATTTCTCTTCTCTCCAATTCTATTCGATACCTCCTCATTAGTTATGTGATCTACCCATCTAATCTTCAGCTTTCTTCTGTAGTACCACATTTCGAAAGCTTCTATTCTCTTCTTGTCTAAACAACTTATCGTCCACGTTTCACTTCCATACATGGCTACACTCCATACAAATACTTTCAGAAACGACTTCCTGATACTTAAATCTATACTCGATGTTAACAAATTTATCTTCTTCAGAAACACTTTCCTTGCCATTGCCAGTCTACATTTTATATCCTCTCTACTTCGTCCATCATCAGTTATTTTGCTCCCCACATAGCAAAACTCATTTACTACTTTAAGCGTCTCATTTCCTAATCTAATTCCCACAGCATCACCCGAATTAATTCGACTACATTCAATTATCCTCGTTTTGCTTTTGTTGATGTTCATCTTATATCCTTCTTTGAAGACACTGTCTATTCCGTTTAGCTGCTCTTCCAGGTCCTTTGCTGTCTCTGACAGAATAACAATATCATCGGCGAACTTCAAAGTTTTTATTACTTTTCCGTAGATTTTAATTCCAACTCCGAATTTTTCTTTTCTTTCCTTTACTGCTTGCTCAATAAGTAGCATTAATACAAGTAGTTGATTTCTTAGTAGACGGAGAATTGTTCGTTTTATAAATAGTTCTACTGGTGTAACTGAACTTAGGTAACGTAGATGTATAGATTTTTCAGTAACTGTAAAATTTTACCATGAGTGAGAAGTGTGGGCTCTGTCGTACGTTTGTGAGCAGTGGGTTACGGTGTGGGATTTGTTCAAAGTATTTACATTGGGGGAATTCAGTAGGGAAGTCTGTGGGCATTCTAGCGAGATGCTCTCCTGGGAATGCAGAATCTGTAGTATAAATAAGTTGATAGAGGAGCAGGAGTGTAAGATCCGTACCCTTCAGGTGCAGTTACAACTCGCAAAGGAGGAACTAGATAGGTCGAGGAGGGTCAAGGGTGGTGGGGAATGGGAACTTTCAGTTGACAAGAAGGCAGCCAGGAGGAGGAGGTATTCAGACAGATATGCTTTGCCTATATGGAATAGATTTGACCAACTGTCAGAGTTGAGTGGAGAGGAGCCTCTTGTAGCTGTAGATGTAGGGAACATGCAGCAGTCCTCAGCAGTTAGCAGGCCTAGGTCAGTTGTTAAGTGTAACAGAAAGAAGGAGGTTCTGCTGCTAACTAGTTCACAGTAGAGGTGTGGGCCAGCAGTTGCAGGAAGTGTTGTGGAGTGAGTATCAATTCACCAGCATTGTGGAGCCTAGTGCAGGGTTGGCTAGGTGACTGACAGCACAGGGGAGTTATGTATGGATTTTAGGAAGGAGGATCAGATAGTGATAATGGGTGGAGCAGGGAACAGTCTTGATAGGGATGGGGAATTTGATGTAGGTGGTGACCTGGTAAAGATAGCTACTCCTACTGGTGTTACTAGCGTGCATTTCGTGCAACTGTTTCAGCATCATGATCGGCCTCATCTTAATGTAGCTGTTAGGTGCATTAACATGGAGCTGGAAGGGGTGCTGATGGCAGAGGGCATGGGTCACACTTCAGTGGTGCCAATTGGGTCTATCAGTAGATCATGTTTCATGAGGCATGGCCTCCACATTAATAGGTTTGGGAAGGGGAGACTGGCAAAGCTTATAGGTGACAGTGTAGTGGGTGGTGGTGGGATCACTCATGGAAAAATTCGTGTAGTAATTCGTGTTAGAGCTGCACCTTCTTTAGATTGAAGTCAGCTGATAGGTATACCTGGGTAAGGAAGCCCCCTTAACTATGAGCTCACCTTCCGACGACATCATGTTTCCAAGTAGAGAAGGAATTAGCACATTTCCTCAAAATATGAAAGGTGTTAGAAATAAAGTTAGTGAACTGCTTTAGATGTTGACTCTGAAATTATTGGTATATATGAAGGGGTCGGAGAGATATAGTCATAAGCCACATTCAATAGGATTTGAGATACAGCGACTTTAAAGTTTCATGGAAGTATAAAAATGTTGAAGACCAATTAGACACTGTGCTTTTTGCTTTTAATTATACTTTAATAAATTGCAAACCTTGAATAAAATAGACAATCTTCTTTCTGTTATGTAATATTAATTTGAGAGTCATTTTATTTATGATGTGGTCGAAAATGGCTTATGATTGTGTCTCCCTGAAAATAATTTAGAACAGAAAATATATTTTTAAGGTTTTATTTTGAAAATTATATAACAAATAGTAGTTTTTAACAATTTTTTCACTTCACCATACACACACACATATCAGATAACTCAGCCTAATAATTTATTTTAGACCATAAAAGTGAAATCAAAGGAATTCTTCTATATCATCATCATTCACATTACTCCCACCATACGACCAAGAAAAGCTTTGATATGCTGCACGTATGTATGCCATAAGAGACAGTGTGTCATCAATGTGTTTCTGATTAATTTAAATTGGCTTTCTGTATTTTATTGGCAGTTGAAATAGATCTGGTTCAGCAGGTCTCACTTTCCTCTCACTACATAGATCCACTGACATTAAGTTTCCTGTATCTGAGTAGCAGTGCTTCACACTTAGCGTGAAGGGATCTTTGTATTCAAACTTATATTGAGTCGATTCACTAAAATGAATGGGATCTTCAGATCTGAATACAGTGAGTATCGATATTAATGACTTCAGATCGCTCAAGCTTCTGAAGTCTTGCCTGTGCATTTTCAACACAATGAAATTTTGGGACTACTTCTGCCCATTCATCTGTTTCTCACGTAAATTTCAACGTGTCCAGAATCATGATCGCAAGGAAGTCTAGCATGACCTACCATGGGGAAATAATGCTGCACAGATTCAAATATTTTGGTGGCAACGAAAGTTCTTTCCAGGGCAATATGACGCCAATTCTTTGCCTCGCCCTTACAGTTATCTGTGACTATGTGGAGATTTTTCGCTTGAGTGTTAGTTATCTCCAAGTATTTTAATAAACAGTTCCCAACTTCATCTGAACACCTTCCTCCATCCTTCTCACTCCACGAAAACTTGTATCCCTCATTTGACCCACAATCGTGGATGCTGTTGTTATACATCCATATTTTTCTCTTGTAGAATACTGGGACAACTGTTAGTTTTGGTGTGGAAAACGTTTGATGCATGTCCATCGCCATTACTTGGTGCTCTTCCATATTCTCTTTAGCCAGAAAAGTTAAAGACACTATCATATTTTGCCCACTAAAAGCCTTTCTTAGACGCAATTCATGTTGTCTTTTTCTTTGTGTAATTTCTTCTGCACATAATTCTTGATTACTCGATGCTGTTAGAAAAGCGTTACATGTTGAACAGGTATCGCATTTTAGCAGTTTGAAGCCTATGTTAAATTCGGACAAAAAAATCTGCTTTTGGAACTGAGCGACCAAACTTCACTTGCTGTTGCAAATTACTCACTCTTCTTGTGTGGTTCTGTAAGCCATGAACCTTTAGGAAAGCTTGCTTGCAAATCATGACTTCCATTCCATTTACTTTCACTTTGTATGAAAATGTCACAGCTCGAGATGAAATTTGCTTTGTAGTCTTATTTGGATAGATGTAAAAGAAAGAAATGTGAAGCAGAACAAGATAATTTGTGACAATTGGTCCACCCAGTTTTAAAAAAGTGAAACGAAACTTTACTTTTTTGGTACCATTTTCATACAACACTTTAATTAAGTATTATGGACATTAAAGTTTCCTATGTCCCAAAACGAGTGGAAAATATTTTCTTCTTCTCTTAATAATTTTGTATAGCAATTATTTGAACAACTACAGGGATTTCCCAAAGAAGCTGGCTTACCAGTCTTGTTGGTTTTAGAAGACACATACTGCTGACCCACGTTAAGTCCTTGCTTGGCCTTAATTTTTTCCACTCATCAATATTACGCTTTCTTTTTCTTGAAGAGCTTGGTTTCTGGGGTGCTACTTCATTTGCTCTACTTATTTCAAGCAGTAATATGAATAGAAAAATTGTCACAGAACTTCCGTTAGATATAGTCACAAAGCACACAAATCATTACATGCCACTGAAATGGCATTGATAATAAAAATATTCTTACACGTTTGTATCCATGAAAACTATATTATTACCACAATCAGTGGTCAATAAAATTAGGCTCTAAAGGTCTGTCTTTAACACAAAAGGCTACAATCAACTGTGACAGCTATGTTACGAGAAACAAAGTCACAAGCCACTGAACAATGAGCACCAGTAACAAATATTTTTTTATAGTTACCGAAACATCTTCTGAGCTGGTACTGTTGTTTGATGGACACCAAGACTCATCACCATCACTGTGAAAAGAATCAGAATCCTCATTTACACTACTGTCACTGCCATATACGCCTAGAATGTGCGAAGCACCTTCAGATGTATGTGAGCATTCAGCCATTTTGATGTGACTTGTGACTGTGTATCATCTGAAAAAGACACCAGGTGGCGGAGTGTAAAACTACACTACGTCATCATCTGCCTCCTGTTGGAGAAAGATGGAACTTCTCTAATCCAAGATGAGGAGGGCATTGTTAAGCATGTCATAGTATGAATATCTCAATTTTGACAAGGGTGTGGCTTATGACTATGTCTCTCCAACCCTGATTGCCTCAGGGTTCTGTGTTGGGGCCACTCCTGTTCCTTATTTATATAAATTATGTGCCCTCTGGTATTACGAGCATTTCTAAAATATTTCTGTTTGCTGATGACACTAGCTTGGTATACATACATACATGCATATATATATATATATATATATATATATATATATATATATATATATATATATATATATATATATAAATTCCACTTGAGTCCATAGACGTATCACGGCACTGCACAGAACAGTTATTTGAATGTAGTGCAGGGGCAGTTGAATTTAGTGAAACTAAATTTCTAGTTGATGTTATTTATAGGTCGTATAACTCTGACTTCAGAGCATTTCTACTCAAGCTAGAGAGGGTTCTTGATTCAAATTGTAGTAAGTACCAAAAATTAGTTATATGTGGTGACCTCAATAAAAATTTTGTATATGATGGTGCAAGTAAAAGGATGTTGGTAGTTCTCCTAAATTCATATGATCTGATGCAGAATGTGTTTTGTCCAGCTAGGGTGCAGGGGAACAATAGCACAGCTATAAACAATATTTTTATTCATTCTTGATTACTTGGTGGGCATTCTGTTAGTAAAAGGGTGAATGGCCTTTTAGACCATAATGCACAAATTTTAATACTAAAGGGTTTTTGTACTTAAACAAATGTAACTCATAATTACGAACTATGTAAGAAAGTTAATCCAACAGCAATACAGAATTTTTAAACCTTATCAAGGAACAAGAGTAGTAAGATTTTTATAGTGCCAATAACATAGATGACAAATATAATGCTGTCCAGAACACATTTCTCATGTTCTTTGAGAGTGGATTTCTATTAAAACGTTCTAAACGGGATGCTAGGAGTAACAGGCAGCCTGGTTGGCTGACAAGTGGTATAAGGATATCATGTAGAAGAAAGTGGGAATTATATCAAAATGTTAGAAGTAGTCACAGTCAAGCTAAAGTAGCCCATTACAAACAGTATTGTAAGGTGCTTAAAACTTTTATTAGGAAGGCAAAGAGAATCTGGTATGCAAATAGAGTAGCTAATTCACAGGATATAATTAAAACCATATGGTCAGATGTGAAGGAAGTGTCCAGTCAGCAGCCAAGGTCGACGATATAAAGTCAGTTCGTAGTAAAAATATTTGTGTTACTGAAAAATCAGATATATGTACAGTATTTAACAATCACTTTCTGAACATTTGTGGTGAATAAAATAAAAATTTAGTTCCTACAGGGAATCGTATGAGTTTCTTGGCAAATGCCTTTCCGAGATTGATGTCTGAGATATTCCTCCATGAAACAGACAAGGGGGAGATTGAATCAATAATTAAATCACTGAAGACTAAGGACTCTCATGGATACGATGGAGTGCCCAGCAGAATGTTAAAGTACTGTGCTGCAGATTTTAGCCCTGTATTTAGTCATATTTGTAACTTTTTCCTTAGAAATGGTCAGTTTCCTGAACGATTAAAGTACTCAGTAGTAAAGCCGTTTTATAGAAAGGGAGAAAAGGCTATTTTAGACAATTTTATACCTATTTCTATCACATCAGTGTTTGCTAAAGTTATTGAAAAGGCTGTGTATGTAAGGATAATTGACAATTTTATATCACACGATTTGCTGTCAAATGTACAGTTCAGCTTTAGAAATCGTTTAACAACTGAAAATGCAATACTGTCTTTACTCTGTGAGGTACTGGATGGGTTAAACCAAAGGTTTCTAACGATAGGCATAATTTTTTTTATTTAACTGAGGCATTTGATTGTGTTGATCATAAGATATTGTTCCAGAAGTTGGACTATTACAAAATACAGGGGGCAGCTCACAACTGGTTCACCTTTTACTTTGGCAACAGACAGAAAAAGGTCATTATTCACAGTGTTGGGAATGGGTGTTATGTGGGGTCTGAGTGGGGTATGGTCAAGTGGGGATTGCCTCAGGGTTCTGTGTTGGGGCCACTCCTGTTCCTTATTTATATAAATTATGTGCCCTCTGGTATTACGGGCATTTCTAAAATATTTCTGTTTGCTGATGACACTAGCTTGGTAGTAAAGGATATTCTCTGCAACATTGGCCATGTTTCAAATAGTGCAGCACATGACTTAAGTTCATGCTTTGTAGAAAATAAACTAATGCTAAATCACAGTATGACTCAGTTTTTAGAGTTTCTAACACACAGTTCAACAAAACCTGACGTTTTAATTTCACAGAATGAGGATATGATTAGTGAAACTGGACAGCTCAAATTTTTAGGTGTTCAAAAAAGTGGTTCAAATGACTCTGAGCACTATGGGACTTAACCGCTGAGGTCATCAGTCCCCTAGAGCTTGGCACTAGTTAAACCTAACTAACCTACGGACAACACACACATTCATGCCTAAGGCAGGATTCGAACCTGCGGTCGTAGCGGTCGCGCGGCTCCAGACTGTAGCGCCTAGAACCGCTCGGTCACTCCGGCCGGCTGTAGGTGTTCAGATAGCTAGGAAACTGTCGTGGAAAACCCATGTACAGGATCTTGTTCAAAGACTTAATGCTGCCATTTTTACTATTCGAACGGTATCTGAAGTGAGTGATCGTTCCACACGGAAATTAGTCTACTTTGCTTATTTTAATTCGCCTATGTCGTGTGGTGTTATATTTTGGGGTAACTCTTCCCATTCTAAAAGGATATTTTTGGCTCAGAAACGGGTGGTTGGGGCTATAAGTGGTATAAGTTCTCGAACCTCTTGTCGGTCCCTTTTCACGAGTCTGTGTATTTTGACAATGGCCTCTAAATATATATATTCCTTACTGCCACTTCTTGTTAACAATATTAGCTTATTCCCAATAATAAGCAACATTCACTCAGTTAATACTAAGCAGAAATCAAACCTGCATTACCGAGCGAGGTGGCGCAGTGGTTCGCACACTGGACTCGCATTCGGGAGGACGACGGTTCAATCCCGTCTCCGGCCATCCTGATTTAGGTTTTCCGTGATTTCCCTAAATCGCTTCAGGCAAATGCCGGGATGGTTCCTTTGAAAGGGCACGGCCGATTTCCTTCCCCATCCTTCCCTCACCCGAGCTTGCGCTCCGTCTCTAATGACCTCGTTGTCGACGGGACGTTAAACACTAATATCCTCCTCCTCCTCAAACCTGCATTTGGATCGGACTTCCTTAACTTTTGTGCAGAAACGTGTGCAGTATACTGCAGCATCCATTTTCAATAAGCTACCGCTCTAATTCAAAAATCTTAGCAGTAATCCATGCACTTTCAAATCGAAACTGAGGAATTTCCTCAAGGGACACTTCTTATATTCTGTCGAGGACTTCCTTGAAAAATTAAGCTGATTCTTGTTGTATTGTTGATTGCGTTTACTGAAACTTACGGATTGACTTTTTTCAGGTTCATAAACATTTCATTTTATCTGTTATTACTTTTATGTTGTAATTTCATGTACTGGAATGTTCAATGACCTTGGAGATTTGCTCCTCGAATTGGTTCTACGGAACTTGATGCGTAGATGAATAAAATAAATAAATCAGAATTGTCTGGACACCTGGCTGAAAATGACTCAAGTTGGTGGGGCCCTCCATAGGTAATGCTGGAATTCAGTATGGCGTTGGCCCACCGGTAGCCTTGACGACAGCATACACTCTTGCAGGCATACGTTCAGTCAGGTGCCAGAAGGTTTCTTGGGGAATGATAGCCTATTCTTCACGGAGTCCTGCACTGAGGAGAGGTATCGATGTCGGTTGGTGAGGCGTGGCACGAAGTCGCGTTCCAAAACATCCCAAAGGTATTATATAGCTTTCAGGTCAGGACTCTGTGCGTGCTAGTCCTTTAAAGGGGTGTTATTGTCATGTAAGCACTTCGCCACTGGCCATGCATTATGAACAGGTGCTCGATCGTGTTGAAAGAAGCTATCCCCATCCCAGAATGGCTCTACATCCGTGGGAAGCAAGAAGGTGCTTAAAACATCAATGTAGACCTGTGCTGTGATAGTGCCGCGTAAAACAACAAAGGGTGCAAGTCCCTCAATGAAAAACACGACCACACCATAACACCACAGCCTCCGAATTTTACTGTTGGCACTACACACGTCTTTTTTACACTGGTCAATCGTCCAATGTTTATGATCCTTACACCAAGCGTGGCGTCGTCTGGCATTTACCGGCGTGATGTGTGGCTTATGAGCAGCCGCTCAACCATGAAATGCAAGTTTTCTCACCTCCCGTCATAGTACTCGCAGTGATCGTGATACAGTTTGGAATTCCTGTGTGATGGTCTGGATAGATGTCTGCCTGTTACGCATTACGCTCCTCTTCAATTGTCGGCAGTCTCTGTCAGTAAACAGTCGAGGTCGGCCTGCACGCTTTTGTTCTGTACGTGTCCCTTCACGTTTCCACTTCACTATCACATCCGAAACATTGGACGTAGGAATGTTTAGGAGTGTGGAAATCTCGCGTACAGATGTATGATACAAGTGACACCCAACCACCAGATCACGTTCGAAGTCCGTGAGTTCCGCGGAGCGCCCCATTCTGCTCTCTCACTATGTCTAATGAATGCCGAGGTCGCTAATACGAAGTACCTGGCAGGAGGTGGCAGCACAATGCACCTAATATGAAAAACTTTTTCTTTTGGGGGTGTCCGGATACTATTGATCACGTAGTGTACATATACCAAAAGTTCTACTGTAACGTTGATCACTCAGGAGTCAACAGTACATATTTCGGAAATGACACTTATTGTATTCACAAATTAATACATAATACACAAACTAATACACGGAACTAAACCGATAGATGTAAAGGTAAGATCCGGAGTATCACAGGGAAGTGTGATAGGCCTGTTGCTGTTTAGGATACATATAAATAATCTAGTAGAAAGGATCGGATTCTCTTTTTTAGGCTATTCGCAGATGACGCAGTTGTCTATATCAAAGTAGTGAGGTACCAGAAGGCAGTAAGAACATGCAGAACGACCTGCAAAGAATTGATGAATGGTGCAGGCTCTGGCAGCTGACTCTGAACGTAAATAAATGTAACATATTGCGCATACATAGGAAAAGAAATGCACTACTGCACAGCTACACTATTGATGAAAAACAGCTGGAGACGGCGTCTGCCGTAAAACATCTAGGAGTAACTATCCAGAGTGACCTTAAGTGGAATGACTACATAAAACAGATAGGGGGGAAAGCAGACACCAGACACAGATTCATATGACGAATCTTAAGGAAATGTAACTCATCCACCTAAGAAGTGCTAAACAAATTCAACTGTCAGACGTTACAAGAGGGGCGTTGTGCAACACGGAGAGATTTACTACGGAAATTTCGGGACAGTACTTTTCAGGAGGAATAGGACAACATATTACTTCTCCCCACATACACCTCGCGTATTGACCAAGAGGAAACAATTCGAGAAATTAGAGCCAATACAGAGGCTTACCGACAATTATTATACCCTCGCATTATTCGCAAGTGGAACAGAGTTGGAGGGATCAGATAGTGGTACCGAAAGTACCCTCCGCCACACACCATTAGGTGGCTTGCGGAGTATGATGCAGATGTGGATCCTATTATTTTGTATGATAAATGCTAACTGTGAGTGAAAGTACTGTTACTGTTAATGCAATTGATTAGCTGTAGGAAACTCTTAGTAACTTTCTTGAGCAAATGCTAAGAGTGCTACTTTAATTTAATAGTTCCTTGAAATTTTGTGTTTCACATCTACATCTACACCTACATGGTTAAGCTGCAATTCACAATTACGAATCTGGCAGAGGATTCATCGAACCACCTTCAAGCTATTCCCCTACCGTTCAGTCTCGAACGGTGCGCTGGAGAAACAACGACTTAAATAATTCTATGTGGGCTCTAATATCCCTTATTTTATTATTATGAACATTTCCTCTATCTGGATGGGAGCCAACAAAATATTTTCGCAATCGGACGAGGAATTTCATGATTGAAATTTCACGAGACTAGCCTGCCGCAACGACAAACGCTTTTGTTTTAATGATTGCCATGATATACAACAGCGAAGATGGCGCGTCAATGATAGTCGTTGACACCCGAACCTCTAGAAACCAGACACTCAGCTATGTACCAAACGTTGTGTGTCAGTAGAGTATCAATCAAAACTGCGATTTAGTTCGTACTGTGTGTTGTCGTCCAATAAGAACGTGCATAAACTTTAATTAAAAGTAACACAAGAACTACCAGAGCACAGTAGAAATGTCTCAGTAAGTCTGCCAGCCGTGGGTGAGTTGGCAGAGTGCTAGGGCCTTGCATCAAGGGGCACGGACGCGAATCCTATTATTGAAAGTTTTTTTTTTTTAATAACATATACAAGGGCTGTTTGGGGTTCACAGCAATGTCCTCATGGTAGTCTGCCTTCGCTTTGTTTCTTTGAAAGTAGTAAATCTATAGAATAGATTTGTAGTTACACAGAATATGCAATCAGGATAGAAAAAATTAAAAAAAGCAATTGGATTACACTTGCGGATGTAATAATAATAACAATAATAATAATACGCATAATAAAACTAATAGTAGTAAAAAGAAAATAAAACATTAGTAATAACTAGGGCCCAGATTTTAATGACAAGTCATATTTTTTTCTGAACTATAAGGTGAAAATGGTTCAAATGCCTCTGAGCACTATGGGACTCAACTGCTGTGGTCATCAGTCCCCTAGAACTTAGAACTACTTAAACCTAACTAACCTAAGGACATCACACACACCCATGCCCGAGGCAGGATTCGAACCTGCGACCGTAGCAGCAGTGCGGCTCCGGGCTGGAGCGCCTAGAACGGCACGGCCACCGCGGCCGTCCTATAGGGTGAATTTAGAAAAATTTATACACAAATCTAGGCATTTTAGTGTCGAAACATGTATTTTGACTGTGCATATAAAGTCACAGTTCCACAAAATTTAGTAATAAGTCATATATCTGCTAACTTTTAATATAATAGGTCATATTTCCGTCAACCTTTGCCAAAAATACATATACTGTTTTTCTCGTATCTTACGGGACACGCGTTGTTGCTCACGAGACAATATTTAACGTGCTATTATGAAAGGTAAACAGATAAATTAGTACACAGTTTTATTTCTCAGGACTGTAGCAGAAAATCGGTTTACCACAACAGTCGTTTCGCGAACATAAAACATTGTTGCACGGAGTCGACAATACGCTCTCAGAGTCAACAAAAGCGGCTTCTGCCTTAATAATCATCGCAGTCGCACAGGTCTTCCCAGTAACCAGTTTGAATACAGCCTATGCCTAGTTCAACATGGCTAAAGTAAAGTGCTCCGACAGCGTGAAGTTGTGAGGATATGTTCGAGAATTTGGAGAGAAGTTCTTTAGTACTGATGGTAAAATATTATTTTGTAAACGTTGTGAAGTTAAAGTTAGTGCAGAAAATCGCTTTAATGTGCAACAACACTGTAATACCGCCAAACACAGCACCTGTGTGAAACGAAGTGCGGAAAATAACAGCAGGTAAACGCTGTTATTTGAACAGACAGGTCACTCGTCAGCAGTGCAATCATTCTGCAAGGATTTGTGTGAGATGATGGGGTCCTGCAACATCCCATTGGAAAAGCTGAAGAATCCAAGCTTCAGACGGTTCTTGGAGAAGCACACAACGCATCCAGTTTCAGATGAATCTACACTGAGAAAGAACTATTTATCCGTATGCTACAATGGTGTCCTCAGCAAAATACGATTTACTATTGCTGACCAAAAGATTTGGCTGTCGATAGATGAAACTACGGATATTAGTGGGAGATACATTGCAAATGTTGTGTTCTAAAAGTTGATGGCCCTGGAGATATGTTCCTACGAACGTGCGAAGCTCTCGATAGAGTAAACAATTCGACGATTGCTATTTTGTTTGACAACACTCTGAAGCTACTGTGGCCGGATGGTGTGAAAAGATACAACGTTTTGCTGCTTCTAACAGATGGTGCTTCATATATGGCTAAAGCAGATTCTCTACCCCAGTATGGTGTTCGCCACTTGCCTTGCACATGCGTTGCACAGAGTTGCCGACGAGGTGCCATCAAATTACCCTGACGTGGACCAATTAATTTCCTGTGGCAAGAAAATCTATGTGAAGGCTCCGCTACGGGTGCAGAAATTCAAGGAACAAGCACCTTCAACGCCCCTGCCACCTAAACCTGTTCTTACACGATGTGGTTCTTGACTTAATGCTGCTGAGTATTACTGCACCAACTACACCCAAATAAAGACGATCTTCTGTGAGCTTGATAGCGATGAATGAAGTGCTATCAAAATTTGAAAGAAGTTTTTCCAGATACATTGTCTCGAAACTGGGCATACATCAACACCAATTTTTCAGTAATATCAAAAGCCATCAAACGACTGGAAGCTGTTGGCACTCAGCTATGTGAGGCCCTGAGTATTGTGCAACATGTGCAGAGTGAGTTGGGTCGAGCTCGCGGTCATGTGGCTGACAAAGTGAGAAACAAATTGCAAATTGTTCTCCAGCGGAATTCTCGATATTCAACACTGTGCAAAATTAGTGACAGTCTTTCAGGGAGTGCCGCAACATTTGAAGATACAGGAACAAAGCCGAACTCCAGTGACCTGGCTGCCTTCAAATACGCTCCAGTGACGTCTTGTGAAGCGGAGAGAAGCTTTTCCAGGTACAAAACTATACTCAGCGACAACCGTAGATCTTTGACAATGGAAAACCTGAAAATGCACCTTGTGATCCAATGCAACTTTGCAGATACTGAAGATTGACATACGGTATTATGTAATGTGAAAAGCTTTAAGGGGTTCCGGAACGCCCTAAACTTGCAATGTTAAAATAACGCTTATAAATTACATCTTTCCTCACAAAGTATTTGAGGTAGGAAGTTGAACTTTTTACAGATTATTTATTGGAATATGGGTTACAACTTAACACAGGGATTTTACAAAATTTTAGTTCAGTTATTAAAGATGATTTTTTTTTCAATTGTAATGAAAATTCACAAAATTTTTTTGCAATTTTTTATTTATATATTAAAAAATATACAGTTTTTTGGAAAAAGGCTGTGTTAAATTATGCAGAAGGTACTGTGTAACATTTACTGAAAGTTTGAAACAAATATGTTTGAAAGATCCTTAGAAAACATGTAATTAGTATGAGAAAATAAAAGTTTTGGGAATCGAGCGACAAAGATTGGATTTACTTTTTAGTGCATTCCAGGTCCATAGGATGGATTATCTTCATCCTCTGCAAACTCCTCCTCCAGCTTCCTCTTGTTCCTCCTCCTGTTTACTCTTGCTTGTATTTCTAGACTCTTTACAGCCCTGTCTGCAGCCCGAAGGCGTTCCTTGTCTAAAGCAAGCATCGCTCATACCATGTTAGAACCTATCTTCATTCCCATATTTCTAAATACCTTGCACCTTACAATGTTGCCATCATTGAAAGTCGCAACAGCATCATACACACCAAAGTGAAGCGTTTCTATTCCAACAAATACAGTCTTGGGGATTCTCAACCATATAACACTATTTACACTTTCATTGGGGTTTTGAGTTTTTCCGTGAATACACTTTTTCAACAGTTCAGGTGCTGCTAAGTCTCTGAAAATAGGTTTTATCACCTCCATTATTGCATGAGGCAGACTATGCTTATGAGTGTACACTTCACCAGTTAGCAGTCCTTTGTTATATTTACACCAACTGTCTACTTCTTTGGGACACAAGCTATGTTGGGGATTTTCATCGTCTTTATTGTTTACAGTAATAACACATACCTTTGGCTTTCCAACATTTCTCCTTTTCTTGAAAGCCTTCAGAGGATTTCTAATAACTTTACTTTTACTCATTATTATACTTCAACAAAACAGAGAATCAAGAAACAGAATTAATTACGAATATTTTCGAGATAACGACAGAGTAAATAAACATGAAACAATCGACAATCACACCAGCGATATATATTGTACCATCACAGGTTAGCCACAACACATACTTTATCTCACATCACTAAAATGTACCTGATGAACACGGACGTTAATAATAACACCATTTGACAGCAGTTTAACAGCGCCACAGTGGGTCACGCCCATGCAGAACACATTTCAAAAAAAATTAAAAATAGTTGTAGTCTTCGGAATTGAATAAATTATATATCTATTAAAAGGTAATAGTCTGCAGATTCAGAAAACGCAAAAAAGTAAAAATTGAACATTTCATGATTTTTAGCCTTTCCAGAGCCCCTTAAATACTAAGTAGAAATAAAAACATTGTTTTCCTATTCCGATAGATGATCTTTTCACTGCACTTCCTGTTTAGAAAATAAAACATTCAGGCATTCTAAAAATAGGTGCAAATTATCCACAAACTCTATAGAAAGAAAGAACTATACTTACAATATTTGAGAAGTGAATTTTTTATTGCTTTATGGCAAATAAGAAATTAAATAAATAAACAAGAATGCTTTAAATAAACTTCTATTAAGTCATATTTTATTTTTTAAGGTCATATTTATGTAATTTTTAGGTCATAAATGCTTGCATATTTCACAGTTTTTAGGTAATTAAAATCCGGCCCCTAGTAATAACATACAAACGCCGACTCTCCGCCGGGTTAGTCGAGAGCGCTAATGCGCTGCTTCCTGGACTCGGGTAGGCGCGCCGGTACTGGATCGAATCCACCTGGCGGATTCACGAAGAGGGCCGTGTGCTGGTCAGACTGGATGTGGTTTTTAGGTGGTTTTCCGCATCCCACTCGGTGAATACCGGGCTGATCCCCATGTTCCGCCTCAGTTACACGACTCGCAGACATCTGAAAATGTTCGCACTATTTCATGGCTTGCACTAGACGCAGACAGCTAGGGTACACTACTTCCGTCCTATGGGGTACAGGCTGGCGAGAGGAGGGACATTTGGCCACCCTCTGACACTAGCATTGCCAAATCCATAGTAACAGAGGGGACCCCGTGTTGAAGTGGGACAAAGGCCCAAGCAAAATGGTGATGATAACATAACGTCTACTCCAGTCCATTCACGTGGTCACAATCGTACGATTTCGTTCCATCAAGCGTGAGCTGGACGATATCAAATGTTTCCTCGTCTGTGACCTTCGACGCGTACCATTGATCAATTATGTCTAGTAGGAATGCTGCACACTTGCTCTCATATTCAGTTAGTTCCGTTGTTGTACGCTGTTATACGGCTGGTGTCTGTTATCGCACATGTCCGACAGAACACCATACCAATCTATACTAATGTACTCTATGGGTTTGCTACTTTCAACTAAAGAAGTGAAAGAAAACTGCCAAAAACATTCCTACGAACTCCAAAAAGTCTTTCTACATATTATGAAAATGTTCTGCCGTATCAAAGTTCCACGCGTAAACTGTTAAAAGAAGTCGTCGCAAGTGTTATTCGATCCCGGGACATGTCGTATATCGGCATGCCGCTCTACCAGCTCACCCACGAAAGCCATGCAGATTGAGTGTTAAAAGACACTCTTTTCGTATCCTATCGTTCTGGTGTTATTTTTAATTAATGTTTACGCCCATTCTGCTGGACGACAGCACATGATAAGAACTAAATCGCAGTTTCAGTTGATACTCTATTGACACACAACGTTTGGTACCAATCCAAGTGTCTGACATCTGGAGATTTGGGTGTGAGCAGCAGATGTCGCACACCTCGTGATGCAGTGCAGTCTGGGACATTTCTTGCTCTCAAAGCGACACTGCAGTTTCTTGAAGACCGCTGGACCCAATAAAATGGCGTTAGCTACCATGTAAATTAAAAAATTATTTGCCGGAATTCAAATAAAATGTCCACTACCGCTCCGACACATCGTCTCGTGAATGGGAGAAAACAATTTCAGTGCAGGATGAGGGACTGAATACACCAGGTTAGCAAACTTCTCAGATGCATATTCAAATTTAAGACGGATTACTCCAAAATAATGTATTTAAATGGCAGATCGTCCTATTATTAATATCAACTGGAAAAGAGTAATTGAAACCTAACGTGCTGTTTAGTGCGATCCTTATAAATTATGTGTCCCTATGAAAAAGAAATCTGGAAGCTAGAGAGCTCTGGAAAGACTGAATAAGAGTCTCCGACCGTTCTTTCCACCAACCTGTCGTCTTCTAAAGGTATGTCTCCAGCGCAGAAGACAGCTCGTCGGTCGTGGGATCTTCTTCGGCGGAGGCTGCTACGCTGGCAATTCGAACCTGTGATTGTGCTTTTTGCGGGATGCGACTTGACCAGGTTAGTGTCCCTATCTAAAGAGGGCAAGATCTGTAGTACTAACAGTGATAGAAGGCGACACTCCTCATTAACGTATCCTGTTTGGGCATTATTCAAATGTTCACACAATTACACTGTCTTTTCCAACACTCGACATAGCTTTCTTAATTGTATGGTAACTTTTCCATCCAACTTTAGAAATGTGATACACATGTCCGGCTATCCGGTACGCACTAGACAGAGTGAGTATTAGATATTCACAACTAAGTTACGCCCGATATAGGGTACAACATGTCCAGCCCTCCAGAACGCCTGAAACAAAGATACGGGTCCGGCCCTGCAGAACGTCCGAAACAGAGATACTTGTCCGGCTGTGAAGAACACCTGAAGAGGAGTGACCAGCGCAGCCGAGGTACTTCATCTCCTAGGCGCGCCAAAGCGACCCGAAGGTGCCGGTTGCAGAACTAGTGAAATTTAATAAACAAAAACCACAGGCTTATTGGAAAACCATAAGAGACTGTCATAATAAAAACTGGGTTAAATACAATGAAAAATATATGAATAATTAATAAGAGAAATTAGGCGTTTTAGCGCCTAGCACACGATCGTGTCGTCCCATTGGAAGCAAGCTCAGAACAATTGCCGGACTCTCCCACGAGACTGGTACATACTGTACCATCTGTCGCTTGTACCTCACTCCTCTTTTGTACCATATGCTACTTCACGCGTATCAAGCTTCAACAAGGAGAGCTTCTAGCAAAATAAAATAATGACGGCCACAGCCAGTAACATCACATCCTTTACAGTGCTTCACAGTTCAATGAACAGAACAAGACAGGTAAGTCACAGCTCTTACTACAGTCCACAGAACAGTAAAATTCAGACTTTTTTCAGTCTAATGTAACACGGAAGAATCAGTTCGGTTTCTTAATCGACTAAATCAGATGTAATTGTATCCTCTAACATTTACAGCTTGTTGTTGTTGTGGTCTTCAGTCCAGAGACTGGTTTGATGCAGCTCACCATGCTACTCTATCCTGTGCAAGCTGCTTCATCTCCCAGTACCTACTGCAACCTACATCCTTCTGAATCTGCTTAGTGTATTCATCTCTTGGTCTCCCTCTACGATTTTTACCCTCCACGCTGCCCTCCAATGCTAAATTTGTGATCCCTTGATGTCTCAAAACATGTCCTACCAACCGATCCCTTCTTCTAGTCAAGTTGTACCACAAACTTCTCTTCTCCCCAATCCTATTCAATACCTCCTCATTAGTTACGTGATCTACCCACCTTATCTTCAGCATTCTTCTGTAGCACCACATTTCGAAAGCTTCTATTCTCTTCTTGTCCAAACTGGTTATCGTCCATGTTTCACTTCCATACATGGCTACACTCCATACAAATACTTTCAGAAACGGCTTCCTGACACTTAAATCTATACTCGATGTTAACAAATTTCTCTTCTTCAGAAACGATTTCCTTGCCATTGCCAGTATACATTTTATATCCTCTCTACTTCGACCATCATCATTTATTTTGCTCCCCAATTAGCAGAACTCCTTTACCACTTAAAGTGTCTCATTTCCTAATCTAAATCCGGCAGCATCACCCGAATTAATTCGACTACATTCCATTATTCTCGTTTTGCTTTTGTTGATGTTCACCTTATGTTCTCCTTTCAAGACACTGTCCATTCCGTTCAAATGCTCTTCCAGATCCTTTGCTGTCTCTGACAGAATTACAATGTCGTCGACGAACCTCAAAGTTTTTATTTCTTCACCATGGATTTATTTCCTACTCCGAATTTTTCTTTTGTTTCCTTTACTTTTTGCTCAATATATAGATTGAATAACATCGGGGATAGGCTACAACCGTGTCTCACTCCCTTCCCGACCACTGCTACCCTTTCATGCCTCTTGACTCTTATAACTGCCATCTGGTTTCTCAACAAGTTGTAAATAGCCTATTCCTCCATGTATTTGACCCCTGCCACCCTCAGAATTTGAAATAAAGTATTACAGTCAACATTGTCAAAAGCTTTCTCTAAGTCTACAAATGCTAGAAACGTGAGTTTGCCTTTCCTTAATCTATTTTTTAAGATAATTCGTAGGGTCAGTATTGCCTCACGTGTTCCAAAATTTCTACGGAATCCAAACTGATCTTCCCCGAGGTCTGCTTCTACCAGTTTCTCCATTCGTCTGTAAAGAATTCGCGTTAGTATTTTGCAACCGTGGCTTATGACACTGATAGTTCGGTAATTTTCACATCTGTCGACACCTGCTTTCTTTAGGATTGGAATTATTATATTTTTCTTGAAGTCTGAGGGTATTTCGCCTGTCTCATACATCTTGCTCAACAGATGGTAGAGTTTTGTTAGGTCTGGTTCTCCCAAGGCTATCATTATTTCTAATGAGATGTCGTCTACTCCCGGGGCCTTGTTTCGACTTAGGTCTTTCAGTGCTCTATCAAACTCTTCACGCAGTATCATACGTCCTATTTCATCTTCATCTGCATTCCCTTCCATTTCTATAATTTTGTCCTCAAGAACATCGCCCTTGTATAGATCCTCTATATACTCCTTCCACCTTTCTGCGTTCCCTTCTTTGCTTAGTACTGGGTTTCCATCTGAGCTCTTGATATGCATGCAAGTCGTTCTCTTTTCTCCAAAGGTCTCTTTAATTTCCCTGTAGGCAGTATCCATCTGAACCCTAGTGATATGCGCCTCTACATCCTTACATTTGTCCTCTAGCCATTCCTGCTTAGCCATTTTGCGCTTCCTGTCGATCTCATTTTTGAGACGTTTGTATTCCTTTTTACCTGCTTCATTTACTACATTTTTGTATTTTCTCCTTTCATCAATTAAATTCAATATCTCTTCTGTTAACCAACGATTTCTATTAACCCTCGTCTTTTTACTTAGTTGATCCTCTGCTACCTTCACTATTTCGTCTCTCAAAGCTACCCATTCTTCTTCTACTGTATTTCTTTCCCCCATTCTTGTCAATCATTCCCTAATGCTCTCCCTGAAGCTCTCTACAATCTCTGGTTCTTTCAGTTTGTCCTGGTCCCATCTCCTCAGTTTCCCACCTTTTTGCAATTTCTTGAGTTTTAATTTACAGCTTATGGTTGTAAATCATTCCATGTATCTTCGGTAGCTTCTTGGTTGCATCTTCATTCCGGCGTCTTCTGCTGTAATCTTGAAATAGATCTTCTCACTTGTAATCCTTCTTTGTGCTTCTGAACAAGTACTTTCTTCTTCTGTGTCAGTCTTTTGAGAAAATCATCTTTTTGAAATCTTAGTAAATTATTGAGACACTAGTGAATTAATCGTTTTCCAGAACGTTCTGCGTTCCACCCGTCTCTCCTGGGGGTAAATTACAGCGTTCTCCGTCTCTACATTCTGTTTCTGAACTCTTAAAATATTTTCTCCTTTTACTGCTACTGAAACTTTTCTTCTTCACACACATATATTAGTTTTTCACAAACTAACCTGTTCTCGCGCCTGACCATGAAACATGTTCGAGTCCCGCCATCAACTCTCGCTCATCAACTATCACTTCCACAATCTAAATTTTTCAAACGAACAACATGTTTACTACTGGGCCAAAGCTTCCAAAAATGAAGTGCTTTCACACATGACTACATTGAAAATTAATATTTCACTCGAATAACTTTTCTTTGCCATCTCACACACATGAAGGTATGGAATAAATGTAGAAAACACAAACATTCACGCACACACACTATATATACATATATATTGCTACGGAATATTAAATAGGTGGGGGGCTGTTGCACAATCATTGGTGAAACTGAAAGGTGGGCACAGAACAAAATTTGTGGTTGCCTGTATCATACCAGTCAGCACACGGCTTCCCCCCAACCCCTCCTCGCAAACAAAGCGTTGCAAAAAAGAATGTTCAAATGTGTGTGAAATCTTATGGGACTTAACTGCTAAGGTCATCAGTCCCTAAGCTTACACACTACTTAACCTAAATTATTCTAAGGACAAACACACACACCCATGCTCGAGCGAGGTCTCGAACCTCCGCCGGAGCGTTGCAAAATAAATTGTCATTTGTGAAATATTAAATGTTTAACACAAAGGAAAATTATTAATAATGTTACTCGCTTATCTTCATGACTTAATTATGTATTGAATATAGTGTGTCACATAAGAGAGAACAAGCAATAATTGGTTACTCTGTAGGGGGAAGCAACGTTTCATAGAACTAAGGACGTCTGCGGGTAATCTGAAATGGCTTTCGTCATCTGAAGGATATTGACTTTATACTTGCAGGTACTGCTCTAAAGGGGCATCTAAAACTGAAATTTGTATGCCCGGGCGGGAATATCCCAGAGTAATTCGAAGTGCAAACAACGCTATTTGAATTCACACACAGGTTTCGCAATATGTACAAACTCGAGAGATTCAGTAAGAACTTTCTTTTTACCAGAGTTGTGTACCTGTGCGTAATTTCTACAGCAAATCGAGAATCAAATTTAATTTGCCTTTTCCAGGTCGCTGCTATGGCCGAGAAATGGCGTCGGCTACTCTTTTTTTATGTCTTATTATCACATCATCAAAGAGTTGTATTTAATTTTGTTGCGCAGGATTTTTTTTTTTTTAAAGTACGGGAAAGTAGAGGAGGGTAGGCGGCCAGGTGGGAGCTCCACGGATTTCCGGTCTCGAGTCCACGCATCCCCATCAGGGCCCTAATAAAGAAGCTTAGCGACCCCGCACAGTGCTGACTCGATTGCGCCGACGGCCTACGCTCGCGGGGTGGTTTAATTTAATAAGTTGAAGGAATTCCCCCGCCCTGACCCTCCCCCTCCCCCTGCCCTCCCTTTCCGCTGCAGTGTGGCCTGTCCTGGCGCAGCCACTAATCCGGACGACGCGGCGTGGCCTATTCGCCGTTCCGAAAATTAAAAATTTTAGCCCCCGCGTCACGGAATTAATTTATGCCTGTCGTAAACCCGGCGCGGCCCGCCGTCCCGTCACGCGTTGACGCGCTGCTGCTAATGAAATCACGAGCTGGCGGCTGGCGGCAGGGCCCGTACGTCGCTCCTCCTCACGTGTGACGGCACGCCGCCAGAGACACGCACATCCCATTCGGCAATTTCATTGGCGGGCCGGCCGGCAGGCGGCGGCATCGGCTCCGGCGTCGGCTAATGCTGTTACAGCGCCCGCGATGGACAGCGGCCGTCGAACACAGAGGGCGAGCAGAGCGACCAGATGCTACCATACAGTGGTGGTCCTGCAAGGGGCGTTTTAGTTCAGTCAGAAGTCATCCACGCTATCTGGGCACCTACTAGTAACGTTAATCTAGCGTCCACGCTTCGCCTGTATGACAGCTTGGTCTCTAGTTGGTCTCTACTGGGGATACGATTGGACTTGTCGAACGAAGGAAGGAGATCATGTCGTCCATCGATATGGAGACAAGAACGATGACAGCCAACGAATCCTCGATTATGCAGAAACTCATGGTCTGGACATCAAGAACAATTGGTTCAAAAAACGTGAAAAATCAGCTGATCGCGTAGTATAGTAAATCAAATGCAATTCATATTGACTAAGCCCTAATACACTACTGACCATTAAAATTGCTACACCACGAAGATGACGTGCTACAGATGCGAAATTTAACCGCCAGGAAAAAGATGCTCTGATATGCAAATGATAAGCTTTTCAGGGCATTCACACAAGGTTGACGCCGGTGGCGACGCCTACAACATGCTGAAATGAGGAAAGTTTCCAACCGATTTCTCATACACAAACAGCAGTTGACCGGCGTTGCCTGGTGAAACGTTGTTGTGATGCCTCGTGTAAGGAGGAAAAATGCGTACCATCACGTTTCCGACTTTGATAAAGGTCGGATTGTAGCCTATCGCGATTGCGGTGTATCGTATGGCGGCATTGCTGCTCGCGTTGGTCGAGATGCAATCACTGTTAGCTGAATATGGAATCTTTGGATACAGGAGGGTAATACGGAACGTCGTGCTGGATCCCAACGGCCTCGTATCACTAGGCATCTTATCCGCATGGCTGTAACGGATCGTGCAGCCACGTCTCGGTCCCTGAGTCAACAGATAGGGACGTCTGCAAGACAACAACCATCTGCACGAACAGTTCGACGACGTTTGCAGCAGCATGGGCTATCAGCTCGAAGACCATGGCTGCGGTTACCCTTGACGCTGCATCACAGACAGGAGCGCCTGCGGTGGTGTATTCAGACACGAAACTGGGTGCACGAATTGCAAAACGTCATTTTTTTCGGATTAATCCAGGTTCTGTTTACAGCATCATGATGGTCGCATCCGTGTTTGGCGACATCGCGGTGAACGCACTTTGGAAGCCTGTATTCGTCATCGCCATACTGGCGTATCCCTCGGCGTGATGGTATGACGTGCCATTAGATACACGTCTCGGTCACCTCTTGTCCTCACTGACGGCACTTTGAACAGTGGACGTTACATTTCAGATGTGTTACGACCCGTGGCTCTACCCTTCATTCGATCCCTGCGAAACCCTTCATTTCAGCAGGATAATTCACGACCGCATGTTACAGGTCCTGTACGGGCCTTTCTAGATACAGTAAATGTTCGACTGCTGCCCTGGTCAGCATATTCTCCAGATATCCCAGCAATTGAAAACGTCTGGTCAATGGTGGCCGAGCAACTGGCTCGTCACATTACGCCAGTCACTACTCTTGATGAACTGTGGTATTATGTTGACTCTGCATCGGCACTTGTACGTTTGTACACGCCATCCAAGCTCTGTTTGACTCAATGCCCAGACGTATCAAGGCCGCTATTACGGCCAGAGGTGGTTGCTCTGGGTACTGATTTCTCAGGATCTATGCACCCAAATTGCGTGAAAATGTAATGAAATGTAAGTTCTAGTATAATACATTTGTCCAATGAATACCCGTTTATCATCTGCATTTCTTCTTGGTGTAGCAATTTTAATGGCCAGTAGTTTAAGTAGGCGAAACCTCAAAGATGTGTTAGATGTGAAACTATCGCAATGCGACACCAACCAGTCATGTGTAACCTGGGAATAAACCCACCAAGATCAGGGTACTGTGCCAGAAACGGACCATCATGAGGAGGAGGCAGACAGTATATCAGAACTTTCAGTGTCACCAATTACTATAATCCAAGATAGATGAACTAAACTGAAGATCTCTGTTTACGAAGCCGCACGCTCCATGTCAGAACAACGAAACCGGAACGACGAAGGATCAGGAAAGACACATGGCATTGAATTAAAAGTGTTACGGATACCTTACTCAAGAAGAAAAAAAATGGTAGTACGAACTTTTTGCAGTCGAAACACAATCTCGTTGGAATGCCTACAAAGGAGCCTTTAGAGAGGCGAAGAAGGTCATTGCACTCACAAAAAAGGACAAGTATTCAGATCTCTACACTAAACTAGACACAAGCGTAGAAGAACGTGACATTTATCGCCTAGTCAAATTACATCAGAAAATGAAAGATATCTAACAATTTTATGGCATCAACGACGATACGGGTGAGCTGCTAGTCGACCAGAAGAAAGCAAGGGAACACTGGCGGTACTACATCGAGAGAATTTAAGCTGAGGAATTCCCCAAACAATAGCAACCATGCCAGCTGTTGAAAGACCAGTCAAGGAAGACAGTGTCGTAGTTGTCACTGCTCTGAAAGAAATGAGGAGAGGGAAAGCCACTGGCCTGATGAGCTCTAATCAGAGTTATGGCATTCTCAACAGTCGAGTGCGGCAGGATGGCTAACAGATCTTTTTAAACAGGTCATCAGAGAAGGTAGAGTACCAAGAAATTGTCAGAGGAGCATAGGTGTACCAATCTTCAAAGAGAAAGTAAGCCCTGTTGAGTGTTCTGGTCCGCAGCTCGTGGTCGTGCGGTAGCGTTCTCGCTTCCCACGCCCGGGTTCCCGGGTTCGATTCCCGGCGGGGTCAGGGATTTTCTCTGCCTCGTGATGACTGGGTGTTGTGTGCTGTCCTTAGGTTAGTTAGGTTTAAGTAGTTCTAAGTTCTAGGGGACTGATGACCATGGATGTTAAGTCCCATAGTGCTCAGAACCATTTGATTTTTTTGAGTGTTCTAATTACCGCCCAATCAGATTACTGAGCGACAAGATGAAGCTCCTCTAACCCATTCTCGACAAAAACATTCGCGAAATAACTCAAATCACAAGGAACAATTCCAGATTTGTGAGAAATTGTGGCGTAACTGACGCAACCCATGCTGCGCGGCTTGTGGTTGAAAATACTGCATCTTGCTCAGAAAGGCTTTCGATCGGGTACCGCATGATCTAACCTGGTTAAAGCTTAGAGACCATGCCATTCCGGAATGACTGGTCAACTGGGTACGGCTTCTGCATGTATAACCCAAGGAGCTATTTCCAAGCGGCTGCAGGAGCGTCAAATGACTTTCACATCACCGAAGGACTTAACCAAGGCTCGGTCTTATCGCCACTGCTGTTTATTCTTGCGATGCCTACTGACACATTAGAGCTTGTAACGCCGGAAATGCATATCCTCCTATTTCCATCTATTGTACTGTAAGTTTTTTCCTTAATTCGTTACCTGAATATATGACATTTCTGTGCCTTTATATATTGTAATTGTTTTACTATTTGTATATATATATATATATATATATATATATATATATATATATATATGCATTTATGTCGGTGTATAATTGGTTTGTTTCGTAAATATTATTTGTATTTTTACGCTGGGTCTTGCCTAGGGAAAACTGCTATCGAACGATTACATCGATAGGTCGTGTGAAGAATCAAAGTGTGTAGGATCTTTGGTAGTGTTAACTCTGCCGCGTGGAGCGCGGGCAGAGCAGTTGGAGTCTGGCTGGAGTAGCGAGTGGAGCAGGCGTGTGGTGTGACGCTCCCGCGAGTTGCCGCGCTTTCGGGGTTTAGCAGCATGTAATTGCGCTCGACTTGCGATGATAGTTTCTGACATGGTGTCGCGGACGGGAAGCATTAGCTGGCGCACATCAAGAGCCCGTTTCGTCTGGTGACCGTGTTGAGAAGAACGCGCGCCAACATCCAGCTTCTGCAACAGCGACGGCCGACAATGAGTGACTGTCGCCACCTCCTCGATCGACGGCTTCAAACCTTCAATCAACTAACAAGGAAGACCAAAAGCACGTAAAGTTTCAGAACTGTATGGCAGACCTCAGCTTTTCACATTGTTCCATTTGCCTCGCAAAATTACAGCAACTTAGGATGAACCTTTGTTGCTCATTGTCCCAATTGCATTACCAAGCAGGGTCCCTTCCTTTTTCCGAAATGAAACCGAGTGTCGTTGAAATTCAGACGCCAGCATTAAAGTGCTATCATTGCATTTCATTACTTTAGTTTCAAAGTGCAGTTAAAGCATAGCTGGCTACAATAGTTAGATTACACAAGCACAAATTAAGAGTGCGAGTTTTGTTTGCATATTTTAGCTTATCTGTGACTGCAGCTCAGCTTGGTACGTACTAAATTTTACTATTGTTAATTATTCAGAATCATTTAATTCAAGTTCAAAGTTAAATCTCTTGTTTCTAAATTGCGTAGAGTCAAGTTGCTTTTGAAATGATTGTTGAGGTAGTCCAAGGCTAACCGTATTCTGCTGGATTTCGATGTGCTTCAGAAAGAAAGCTCACTATTAACTTCAGTCACTAAATTAACTTTCGATTTTCCGGATTTATTAATTCTTTTGCTAAATTAAGTCAGAGTGTAGCGAAATTTATTACTTCTGACAAACTTTCAGTTTTCACACTACACGTGTCAACCTTCAGTTGCCACGCTTCTAGTGCTAATTATATGTGTAATAACCTTTCTTTTTCAGTTACTATAGTAATTGTCCTTAGGACAGGCGACCGTGATTTCCCCCAAATCTCAAATATCTAATTACCGCTAGTTAATTGTTGACGTAACGGCCGCACATTTACTTTCTTTATTAACTTTACCCCTTTTCAAAATTAATTTCCACCAGTTTCATTTGCATTTTTCCTTTCATTTAGATGTAACCCTTTCCTCCCTCTTTACCGACAGATTAACTTCGGTGACGATTGCTTTTCCAAAATTCCTATTAGGTACACGCGGTTTAATTTTTCACTGTCATTAAGGTCGATAAGTGAGGGGGAGGTTACAAGCTGCAAAACCGCTACCACGGGCACTTATCTATGCTGATAACGTCATTTCGGCTGTGGGGAATAAATTTGGTCTCCTGCACCAAACAAAAGAGTGGAATGACCAACTCGTACGATATGGCCTGCAGCTCAACAAGAAGAAAACCGAGTTAAGTGACACCAGATGCGCGAGAAGTTGGGACCATCGACGTTGACGGAGATCTACTAAGAGTTACAATTTTAAATAACTTGGATTTGACGGAGATCTAACAAGAGTCACAAATTTAAATAACTCGGTTATACGTTCTCTAGCGATGGCCAACTTACAGACGAGGTCAACGCAAGGACGCAAAAAGCCTGGATAAAGTGGCGAACGACAACAGGTGTCACCTGCGATCGTCTGCCAGACTGTCATCCGATCTGTTGCTCTGTACGCCACCGACTGTTGGCCAGCTACAAAAGAGGCGGAACGACGACTAGGGGTCATGGAGAATAAGATTCTTAGATGGACACTGGAGTCACTCGACTGGAACACGTTTCGAATGGAACTCTCAGGAAACGTTTTGGGGTCGCGCCGATCCAGAAAAAAATGCGAGAAATCCATCTGCAATGGTTTGGACATGTGCAACACGCAGAGGACCGTACCATTTAGAGGCAGCATACACAGTAGAAGTCACGGAAACGAGTCACAAGGGACGACCTAGACAACGATGGACAACACTCTGCTCCGCCAACTGATGGCTGTAAATCTTCATCCAGGCATCACACACGATCCAACAAAATAGAGACTGCGAATCCACTCAGTGGATCTTACCAACAGGCAGGACAAACGCTAAGGAAAAAGAAGCAAGAGATCTCTACTGAGGACGATTTCAGTGAGATGCCTGAAAGTCTGTGGAGGAATGACAGACCATTCTTTCTCAAGAGCCGAAACCAGAGAGGGTGGTGCTACTAGACGATGGGAATCTGGAGCGAAATCGCCTTTCTAACATCATAAAGGTGTTCCATTGGTTCAGATTGGCAGTCTGTGCAGGGTAGTCAGTTACTGCAGTCTTATTGTACACAAACAACTGCCTCACAGATGGTGCTTTGGGTCAAGGTGCATTATCATGCTGATACAAACAGTCATTTCGCTACTGGGCGCCGTACACAAAATTGTAAAATGTGTTCATATCCTTCCGCATTTAGCGTATTCTTAAGTGCAACAGCGGAACCGTGCCCTAATCATGGAAGACACTCGCATATGTTACCACTAACTCCTCCATACTTCACTGTCGGCACCTCATATGCCAGCAGGTAACGTTCTCCAGCCCTGTCAGACCCAAATCATCTATCGGATTGTTACGTGGCATAGCGTGATTCATCACTCCGAATCATTAACTTACAGACATCCTCTTTCTAGTGGCGTCACACACTGGCAGGCCGGGGCGGCCGAGCGGTTCTAGGCGCTACAGTCTGGAACCGCGCAACCGCTACGGTCGCCGGTTCGAATCCGGCCTCGGGCATGGATGTGTGTGATATCCTTAGGTTAGTTAGGTTTAAGTAGTTCTAAGTTCTAGGGGACTGATGACCTCAGAAGTTAAGTTCCATAGTTCTCGGAGCCATTTGAACCATCACACTGCCTTAAGCTGAGTACAGAAGTTTGTGGCTTGTGAAGAGCTGCTCCAGCATGATACTCTATTATTTTTAACTGCCTACATTAGTGGTAGCCAAGCTGGTAACTGTGCGCGTTTCAGCTTTCGTGGTGGGCTGCAGGTGGTAGGAGTTTTTAAAATACTTTCATTAGGTTTTAGTGAAATTTTGACTTAAACTGTTTGGAAAGCAATAATTATTATCTCCTTCAACCTGCTGTAACTTTGCCTTGTAAATTTTGTAAAGTAAAGTGACGTCCCTACTTTTAGATCACCATTACTGCAGAAGAGGTGGGTGAGTAGAAAATTTTACTACTAACAGATATGTAAAAGTAGACGGTACGTAGTCGTTGAGCTAGAGGGACTGCTGGTAGCACTTCAGAACTCACGAGTGATTTCTTCTGCCAATTTCATGCCGTTTCTTACAGTTCGACCTTTTGCATCCATCTGTGTGTGAAATTGGTCCGATCTTGATTTAGCTGTGGTTGCTACTTCACGTTTCCACTTCGCAGTCACATCACCAACAGCCGACTGGGGCAGTCTTTTACTCAGGTGGAATGCAACGATTAGTCTACTTTCGAAGTTCATGAACTCTACTGACTGACGCATTCTGCTGTTACTGGTTCTCTTCTGACAACACATTACCTCCCACTTCCTTTTTTAGAGACGGCTCCGCCTGTCCTGAAGTCTAGTAAAGAGTTACGTACATAAGTGTGTCGACATACTTTTGATCGGATAGTATATTTATTACCAGACCATGGCCACGGTCGGTTCGGTCGTTTATCGATCTCGGTCTTCTGCAAGGTAGGAAATACGACACACACTTTTCTCATTTGACATGCTGAAAGGCATGGATCAAGGCTGTTATGTACAGGCAGTACTTCTTGAGTTTTGAAGAATTTCATTCGGCACAGTAAATACTCTTATTACAAAAAGAACTATCGATGGGGTACGGAGCGAAGACTGATTTGATTAAGATTCCCTCGTTAGGGTTCAAATGGTTGAAATGGCTCTGAGCACTATGGGACTTAACATCTGAGGTCATCAGTCCTCTAGACTTAGAATTACTTAAACCTAAAGCTAAGGACATCACATACATCCTTGCCCGAGGCAGGATGCGAACCTGCGACCGTAGCAGCAGCGTGGTTCCGGACTGAAGCGCCTAGAACCGCTCGGCCACAGATGCCGGCACTCCTTACGTAGCATATTGTCTGAGATGTGCAGTCATCGACAGACGTAGAAATCACCTCGGCTGGTCTGCAGGGAAGTGACTTGAAACCCATGCTGTTAACGCTGTGTGTTAATGACCGTGCATAAAACATTACAAGTAACTGCAGACTTTTCGCAGGTCATGTGAATGAATTACTGTCTGCGTAAAGATTCCGCCAAACCTTGATATGGTTTCAAAGTGATGCAGAGATTGGCAACCCTTTGAATATTTATAAATAGAAATACGTGCATTTTATAAAACGTAAAACAAGTATTATCCTATGACTACAGTATAAATGCGTCAAACGAGAAATTGTACAACTCAAAGAAATACTTGGGTGTAACAGTTTTTCAGAACATGAAATGGACTGACCACGTAAGCCCAGTCGTAGGCAAAACAGGTGGCAGTCTTCGTTTAGTTCTTAAAATACTAAGTAAATACAATCAGTCGACAAAGGAGATTGCTTACAAAAAACTCTCGCGAACGAGTTTACTATATTGCCCAAGACTGGCGGAGCTATAGCAGATAGGACTAGTAGGGGATATTGAACGTATACAGAGAACGGCATCACGAATGGGGCAGGTTTGTTTGACTCATAAATGAGCGTCACGGAGATGAAGAACTGAACTGGCAAACGTTTGAACATAGACAAACCTACTTAACCTACTTAATAATCTACTTAATAAGAACCTACTTAATGAGAACCAACTTAATAAGATTCAAGAATCTACTTTAAGTGATGATTCGAGAGATATATTACAACCTCCAGTGTATCGCTCAGGTAGAGATTCAAAAATGGCTCCAAGCACTATAGGACTTAACATCTGAGGTCATCAGTTTCCTAGACTTAGAACTACTTAAACCTAACTAACGTAAGGAAATCACACACATCCATGCACGAGGGAGGATCTGAACCTGCGACCGTAGCAGCCGCATGGTTTCGAACTGAAGCGCGTAGAACCGCTTGGCCACAACGGCCGGCTCAGGTAGAGATTGTAAAGACAAGAATAGAGTAATTATAACGGCCAAAGATGTGTTTAACGAATCATTCTTCTCTGACTTAGAACGCAGGTGCCCCAACCCTTGATTTTTACAGTAGTTTTCGGAGTATGGATGTAGATAGGAAAAATACTGAACATGTCTATAGTGAAGTATTTCTGATCTAATGGACTCACGATGGGTGTCATTAATTATTTTTTTCTTACCAACAGACCAAGAACAGATAATCTTTTAAGCAACTAGCGAAATGTATGCTGTGTCATTTGATCAACATTGCTGGAAAGAGAGGGATATGAAAAATCTGAAAGTTTCTTCCTACCGCATTCTACACGTGCTCTGTGGATGACAATTCAGGGAACCGGTTAGTCCAGTCTTTCTTTCTTTCTTTTTTTCACTTGTGACTTTTCCGGCAGTGAGGCAAGGTCGGCATGCTTAATGGGATTTGGCAATGTTAGTTGAAGGGGTGGCCGAATGCCCTTCCTGCCGCAATGCCGCGAGCAATGAGGATAATGGGCAGGGGTATGACGTCGATAGCGTGTGGACAAGTTGAGAATTTGGATCTGCCGGCGGGCGGGCTAGGCTAGTTCGATGACCACTGTGTCCTTACGACTTTGCCTAGTGAGCAAGAGATCTGGCTTCGATTTCCAGTCCAGCACAGATTTTCAACTTCCTCACTGATGTAAATCACTGCCCACAGGCATTTACATGTCATTAATTGCTCTGTACATGATTCATAATGGCTGCAGGATCAAAATGGTATTAGCTCGTTCGTACGTATTCAAGAGAACATAACCACACATATAATGAGTAGTGTATTGGGTTTCGGTATTTTAACTAACTGATGAACGATTTACTCTGAAATATTTTATTCGATCACACCTAAGCTGTCATTAAGTGCTAATACAATTTACATTACATTACATGAATAAAAAAAACTGAATTCGCTGCATGTTTTACACTCAGAAAGCTTTGTGGGTGATGCAGCTGAGATGCATATTCCTAAGGTGAATGGGAAGAGTTCACAGATCATATGCTGCTGTTCCTGCCTAGCGAATTCTTCATGTCCGCCATTGTGGCACTTTATCGCTCAATTCTTTATTCTTAATAAAGTTCAAAAAATGGTTCAAATGGCTCTGAGCACTATGGGACTTAACTTCTGAGATCATCAGTCCCCTAGAACTTAGAACTATTTGAACCTAACTAACCTAAGGACATCACACACATCCATGCCTGAGGCAGGATACGAACCAGCGATCGTAGCAGTCGCGTGATTCCGGACTGAAGCGCCTAGAACCGCTCGGCCACCACGGCCGGCTCTTCAGTTATGTTGCACGGTCTATATGCTATACCAGCGTGATGTTAAAAGCCTTCTTGGATGGTCGCAAATTTTTCCCGGAAAGACGTCCAGTCGCGTCAAATCTGGCCATTTGATAACGGCTGCAAGACCTATCCAACGACCAGGAAATAGCTGAGTTTGCACTTTCATAGCCCCTCGAAGGGCACTCCTTGTATAGGTACAAAATACATTGGCATACATTGCCGGAAAAAGAACTGCAACACCCAGTAGTTGTGCGACATAAACGAAAGTTGGTAGGCATACTTCTGTATCTGAAAGATGATTCCTGTTCAGGTAGTAGCGCCACTATGAGGATGAAAATCAGGTTTGCGTTAAACACACGCTGTAATCGTCGTGAGTGTTGGTTACCTTTGACAGTGGCCGTGGTGAACTGATGTCAGTCAAGAACGCCTTTCAGGCGACAAAGACGACACTATCAACATCTGACTGAGTTGAAAGGAGGTCGCGTAATAGGTCTACGAGAAACCATATGTTTCTTCTGCGACACAGCAGAAAGAACAGACGTGACAGGAGTGTGGCCACTGCACATGACTGCTGGCAGCGGTGGTTACGAGACTGTACGGGCTGAAGGAGACCGGGCTTCGGACGGGTATATTACAGGTTCACAGGTTAATGTAAGCTCGAGATAAGTCATTACAGATATAGACAGCAGCCGCCAGACTGTTGAATGCAATAGTCCTAACGTGCGTGCTGTGGCATGTTACAAAGGGGCCGGATGTTAGTTTGCAGGGCGTATTTGGTCGCTCAATACAGGAGAATCCTGATTGTGGACGACGCTGGAGCTGTCGTCCGATGATGTCCCTTATGTGCTCGTTTGGAGGCAGGGCTGGTGATCGAGCGGCCAAGGTAACGCGTCGACACGCTGTAGAGAATGTTGGGTTACAACAGCGGTATGTGGGAAGGCTTATCCTACTGGAAACATCCCCTGATATGCTCTTCATAACACAGCACGTCGAATCACCAAATTTAAGTACAACTTGCCGTCAGGGTGCGTGGGATAACCATCAGAGTGCTCCTGCTGTCATTCGAAATCGCACTCCAGACCATAAATCCAGTGTAGTTCCAGTGTGTCTAGAACGTACACGGGTTGGTTGCAGACCCTCAACTGACCTTCTTCTAATCAACACATGGCCATCACTGGCACCGAGACAGGACCAGCCTTCGTCATAAAACACAGACCCACAATATGCCCTCTAATGAGCTCTCGCTTGACACTGCTGAAGTCGTAAATGGCGGTGGTTTGGCGTCAGAGGACTGGCTCATAGTGACGCTAATAGCGCGACTGACGCGAAATTTGAACAGAAACTTTCTTTCAGATGTAGAAACATACCTGCCAACTTTCGTTTATTTAACAAGGAAAAGCAAAAGCCGGCCGGAGTGGCCGAGCGATTCTAGGCGCTTCAGTCTGGAGCCGCGCGACCGCTACGGTCGCAGGTTCGAATCCTGCCTCTGGCATGGATGTGTATGTTGTCCTTAGGTTAGTTAGGTTTAAGTAGTTCTAAGTTCTAAGGGACTGATGACCTGAGCTATTAAGTCCCATAGTGCTCAGAGCCATTTGAACCATTTTTGAAAAGCAAAAGTGCAGAGAATAGACTCGCAACAACAAGTATTCTACCCACATTTTCACATAAGACTCAATAGAGATCTCGTTGTGGGACTGGGGATCATGCTTTTGACATACGATATAGTGCTGTGACAATCGTTGATTAAAGATATTGGAATGAAAGTTAATCAGATTAACTGCAATACAGTAGACGTATTTCATTTCTTGTCATTTTTTCGACGAGAAGGAGACATTCAAAACTGACTGCAATTCGTTTATGAAAACAATTTAGTTACAACCATCTCTGAACCATTATGGGCGCAGTGTTCTTCTAGCACATATTTCAGAGTAAAATATAAAAGAACATCCAGCACATTTGATTATATGTTGTTGTTGTGCTCTTCAGTCCTGAGACTGGTTTGATGCAGCTCTCCATGCTACTCTATCCTGTGCAAGCTTCTTCATCTCCCAGTACCTACTGCAACCTACATCCTTCTGAATCGGCTTAGTATATTGATCTCTTGGTCTCCCTCTACGATTTTTACCCTCCACACTGCCCTCAAATGCTAAATTTGTGATCCCTTGATGCCTCAAAACATGTCCTACCAACCGATCCCTTCTTCTAGTCAAGTTGTGCCACAAACTTCTCTTCTCCCCAATCCTATTCAATACCTCCTCATTAGTTGCGTGATCTACCCACCTTATCTTCAGCATTCTTCTGTAGCACCACATTTCGAAAGCTTCTATTCTCTTCTTGTCCAAACTGGTTATCGTCCATGTTTTACTTCCATACATGGCTACATTCCATACAAATACTTTCAGAAACGACTTCCTGACACTTAAATCTGTACTAGATGTTAACAAATTTGTCTCCTTCAGAAACGATTTCCTTGCCATTGCCAGTCTACATTTTATATCCTCTCTACTTCGACCATCATCATTTAATTTACTCCCTAAAAAGCAAAACTCCTTTACTACTTTAAGTGTCTCATTTCCTAATCTAATCCCCTCAGCATCACCCGATTTAATTTGACTACATTCCATTATCCTCGTTTTGCTTTTGTTGATGTTCATCTTATATCCTCCTTTCAAGACACTGTCCATTCCGTTCAACTGCTCTTCCAAGTCCTTTGCTGTCTCTGACAGAAATACAATGTCATCGGCGAACCTCAAAGTTTTTACTTCTTCTCCATGAATTTTAATACCTACTCCAAATTTTTCTTTTGTTTCCTTTAATGCTTGCTCAATATACAGATTGAATAACATCGGGGAGAGGCTACGACCCTGTCTCACTCCTTTCCCAACCACTACTTCCCTTTCACGCCCCTCGACTCTTATAACTGCCATCTGGTTTCTGTACAAATTGTAAATAGCCTTTCGCTCCTTGTATTTTACCCCTGCCACCTTCAGAATTTGAAAGAGAGTATTCCAGTTAACGTTGTCAAAAGCTTTCTCTAAGTCTACAAATGCTAGAAACGTAGGTTTGCCTTTTCTTAATCTTTCTTGTAAGATAAGTCGTAAGGTTGGTATTGCCTCACGTGTTCCAACATTTCTACGGAATCCAAACTGATCTTCCCCGAGGTCCACTTCTACCAGTTTTTCCATTCGTCTGTAAAGAATTCGCGTTAGTATTTTGCAGCTGTGACTTATTAAACTGATAGTTCGGTAATTTTCACATCTGTCAACACCTGCTTTCTTTGGGATTGGAATTATTATATTCTTCTTGAAGTCTGTGGGTATTTCGCCTGTCTCATACATCGTGATCACCAGATGGTAGAGGTTTGTCATGACTGGCTCTCCCAAGGCTATCAGTAGTTCTAATGGAAAGTTGTCTACTCCCGGGGCCTTGTTTCGACTCAGGTCTTTCAGTGCTCTGTCAAACTCTTCACGCAGTATCTTATCTCCCGTTTCATCTTCATCTACCTCCTCTTCCATTTCCATAATACTGTCCTCAAGTACATCGCCCTTGTATAAACTCTCTATATACTCCTTCCACCTTTCTGCCTTCCCTTCTTTGCTTAGAACTGGGTTGCCATCTGAGCTCTTGATATTCATACAAGTGGTTCTCTTCTCTCCAAAGGTCTCTTTAATTTTCCTGTAGGCAGTATCTACTTACCCCTAGTGAGACAACTCTCTACATCCTTACATCTGTCGTCTAGCCATCCCTGCTTAGCCATTTTGCACTTCCTGTCGATCTCATTTTTGAGACGTTTGTATTCCTTTTTGCCTGCTTCATTTACTGCATTTTTATATTTTCTCCTTTCATCAATTAAATTCAATATCTCTTCTGTTACCCAAGGATTTCTATTAGCCCTCGTCTTTTTACCTACTTGATCCTCTGCTGCCTTCTCTACTTCATCCCTCAGAGCTACCCATTCTTCTTCTACTGTATTTCTTTCCCCCATTCCTGTCAATTGTTCCCTTATGTTCTCCCTGAGACTCTGTACAACCTCTGGTTCTTTCAGTTTATCCCGGTCCAATCTCCTTAAATTCCCACCTTTTTGCAGTTTCTTCAGTTTTAATCTACAGGTCATAACCAATAGATTGTGGTCAGAGTCCACATCTGCCCCTGGAAATGTCTTACAGTTTAAAACCTGGTTCCTAAATCTCTGTCTTACCATTATATAATCTATCTGATACCTTTTAGTATCTCCAGGGTTCTTCCATGTATACAACCTTCTATCATGATTCTTGAACCAAGAGTTAGCTATGATTAAGTTGTGCTCTGTGCAAAATTCTACCAGGCGGCTTCCTCTTTCATTTCTTAGCCCCAATCCATATTCACCTACTACGTTTCCTTCTCTCCCCTTTCCTACACTCGAATTCCAGTCACCCATGACTATTAAATTTTCGTCTCCCTTCACTATCTGAATAATTTCTTTTATTTCATCATACATTTCTTCAATTTCTTCGTCATCTGCAGAGCTAGTTGGCATATAAACTTGTACTACTCTAGTAGGTGTGGGCTTCGTATCTATCTTGGCCATAATAATGCGTTCACTAAGCTGTTTGTAGTAGCTTACCCGCGTTCCTATTTTCCTATTCATTATTAAACCTACTCCTGCATTACCCCTATTTGACTTTGTGTTTATAACCCTGTAATCACCTGACCAAAAGTCTTGTTCCTCCTGCCACCGAACTTCACTAATTCCCACTATATCTAACTTTAACCTATCCATTTCCCTTTTTAAATTTTCTAACCTACCTGCCCGATTAAGGGATCTGACATTCCACGCTCCGATCCGTAGAATGCCAGTTTTCTTTCTCCTGATAACGACGTCCTCTTGAGTAGTCCCTGCCCGGAGATCCGAATGGGGGACTATTTTACCTCCGGAATATTTTACCCAAGAGGACGCCATCATCATTTAATCATACAGTAGAACTGCATGTCCTCGGGAAAAATTACGGCTGTAGTTTCCCCTTGCTTTCAGCCGTTCGCAGTATCAGCACAGCAAGGCCGTTTTGGTTAATGTTACAAGGACAGATCAGTCAATCATCCAGACTGTTGCCCCTGCAACTACTGAAAAGGCTGCTGCCCCTCTTCAGGAACCACATGTTTGTCTGGCCTCTCAACAGATACCCCTCCGTTGTGGTTGCACCTACGGTACGGCCATCTGTATCGCTGAGGCACGCAAGCCTCCCCACCAACGGCAAGATCCATGGTTCATGGGGGAAGTTTGATTATATAGATTTAGTATTGTGTCGAAGTCACTTGTTTGGAAAAAAGTTGAGAAAATCACGTCTCTTTTTTCAAGTAACATTATTCACATGTGGCGACGTGGCGATGTTACGATGTCGAGAAAGAGACCTCTGGTCGCAGTTCAGATCATACGGATTTGTATGCTCGAACCTAATTCCGAATCGATAGCATAAATTACCAATTCACGAAGGTAAATAAGGCAGTGGAAAACCAGGGACCTCTGAAAGAGTTACGGGCACTTCAGTGTGACGAATGAGCTAACAATCTGCCGACAGAGTAACACTTTTTACTTCCTGTTACGAGTCCTTTGTGCCACTAATTACTTGTAAGCAGTTCTGAAGTGATTCCTTTCAGTATGTTGACAGAACAGGTCACATCAGTAGTTTCTGTGGAAACATAATTTGAATTTGTAAACCTTCCTGAATGAAAGCTGGTGCAATACGACATGAAATTGCGATTCCAGAAGCGCTAAGAGTTTTTCGGTATGAAATAGAGAAGACAGACACTTGTACACTATAATGTTTCTCATAAACGACGCAGTTTAATTTCTAGTAGCTAAGATATGTGACAAGCTGATGGAATGGATTTACTGTCGTCCACTTTTTACCGGTTTGCGGTAGGATTCTGTACCGCGACAAAGGGCAGTACTTTGCAAATAGTGGGCACTAGTGCAATGTTGCTCAAGTAAGACAAAACATCATGTACAACAATCACCCGGTTACGGATATACTGAGGTGAGAAAAGTCATAGGATAGCGACATGCAGATATACAAGTGACGGTAGTATCGCGTAAACTACGTATAAAAGTGTAGTGCATTGGCGGAGCTGTCATTTATACTCAGTTGATTTGCGTAAAATGATATCCGGCCTGGTTATGGCCACTCGAAGGGAATTAACAGATGTTGAACGTCATGTGATAGTTGGACCTAGACGCTTGGGACATTCCATTTCGGCAATCGTTAGAGATCCACAGTGTCAAGAGAATGCCGAGAATACTAAATTTCAGGCATCATCTCTCACCACAGACAACGCAGTGGCCGACGGCCTTCACTTAATGACCGAGAGCAGCAGCGTTTGCGTGAAGTAGTCAAGCTAAACTGCTTGAAATTACCGCAGATGGGACGTACGACGAACATATCCGTTAGGACAGTGCGGCGAATTTCGGCGTTAATGGGCTACGGGAGAAGACGACCAAGGCCAGTGCCTCTGCTAAGAGGACGACATCGCCTGCAGCGCCTCTCCTGGGCTACTAACGGTATCGGCTGGACATTAGACGCCTGGAAACCGTGGCCTGGTCAGATGAATCACGATTTCGGTTGGTAAGAGTTAATGGTAGGATTCGAGTGTAGTGCAGACTTCATGAAGCCATGGATCCAAGTCGCCAACAAGGCATTGCACAAGCTAGTGGTGGCTTTATAATGATGTAGATTGTGTTTATGTGGAATGGATTGGGTGCCCTGGTTCAACTGCAACTGAATCGATTATAACTGGAAATGGATATATTCGGCTACCTGGAGACCATAAACAACCATAATGCACTTCATGTCCCCAAACAAGTATATTATGTTACAGAGTTACAACCGTTCGCGACTTGTTTGAAGAACATTCTGGACATTTCGAGCGAATGATTTTGGCACCCAGATCACCTGAGATGAATCCCACTGGGTATTTATGGGATATAATCGAGAGGTCAATTCATAAACAATATCCTGCACCGGTACAACTTTGGCAATTATGGACGGCTGTACAGGTAGAAAGGTCCAATATTTCTGCAAGGGACTTCCAACGACTTGCTGAGTCCATGCCACGTCGAGTTGCTGCACTACGCCGTGGAAATGGACGTCCGATACAATATTAACAGATATCTAATGACTTTTATCACCTCAATGAAGCGATGAGTTGTAAAACCCTATAACCCTCCACTTCTGTTTTAAATTTCATTTGTTCACACTTCCCACCTACAGGGACTACAGAAGGGCAATGCATTAGGGGTAGCCGCCTGATCTTCTATAACGAAAAAGGATCGTCCTGGGCTGGGTATTAGTCACTCATCTGGGCCATATGTACGAAATAGAAAAAAAATTTTAAGTTATGAATGTATAACTTGTAGTGTGAAGGTGTCATATATCGCATCACTATTTTCGTTTCAGCTTTTTTATGTTTATTCGATAATTCATTGTTTGAGCTTGGTACTTTCGTTGAAAATGGTGAGATATTCCATTTCTTGCGGGAAAGTAGCAATTTTGGAGTTCACGTCAGCGTGCCGCTGGGTTATCAGAAGGCTTTCGCTGTGTGTGAAAAGCAGAGAATGGTGGTCTCCTGGGATGAGCCCTGTTTCCGCCGAAAGGTCCTGTTCCCCGAAATATTATATCGGTCATTTCCTGGTGCTAATCCGTTGCAACAGGCGCGGTGCTACCAGGCGCTACAACATTCCACTGCGTATATATGAAGATAGTAACTGTTTTCGAAAGAACAGATACCATTGATGACCATGCAGCTTCTCTAGAATAAATGATAATTAATTGGAACCCTCAGCTGCCAACAGGTGTTGTTGATATACCTCAATGGGGACAGCTGAAAATGTGTGCCCCGACCGTGACTCAAACCCGGGATCTCCTGCTTACATGGCAGACGCTCTATCCATCTGAGCTACCGAGGACACAGATGAATAGCGCGACTGCAGGAACTTATCCCATGCACGCTTCCCGTGAGACCCACATTCCCAACTGTCCACAATCTACATTCGTAATGTTCCTAACATTTGCCCATCCACTCAATACCCGCACCAACTAAGGTGACGATTCCCGTAAGAGTTCGGGCAACCTGTGAGCATTCGCACAGACGAAGGTCAATGGCCGGATAACCTTTTACTATACAGGGTGGTCCATTGATCGTGACCGGGCCAAATATCTCACGAAATAAGCGTCAAACGAAAAAACTACAAAGAACGAAACTTGTCTAGCTTAAAGGAGGAAACCAGATGGCGCTATGGTTGGCCCGCTACATGGGGCTGCCATAGGTCTAACGGATATCAACTCTGTTTTTTAAATAGGAACCCTCATTTTTTATTACATATTCGTGTAGTACGTAAAGAAACATGAATGTTTTAGTTCGGCCACTTTTTTTGCTTTGTGATAGATGGCGCTGTAATAGTCACAAACATATGGCTTACAATTGTAGACGAACAGTTGGTAACCGGTAGGTTTTTTAAAATTAAAATACAGAACGTAGGTACATGTGAACATTATATTTCCGTTGTTCCAATGTGATACACATACCTTTGTGAACTTATCATTTCTGAGAACGCATGCTGTTACAGCGTGATTACCTGTAAACAGCACATTAATGCTATACATGCTCAAAATGATGTTTGTCAACCTCAATGCATTTGGCAATATGTGTAACGACATTCCTCTCAACAGCGAGTAGTTCGCCTTCCGTAATGTTCGCAACATGCATTGACAGTGCGCTGACACATGTTGTCAGGCGTTGTCGGTGGATCACGATAGCAAATATCCTTCAACTTTCCACACAGAAAGAAATCCGGAGACGTCAGATCCGGTGAACGTGCGGGCCACGGTATGGTGCTTCGACGACCAATCCACCTGTCATGATATATGCTATTCAATACCGCATCCACCGCACGTGAGCTATGTGCCGGACAACCATCATACTGAAATTTCATCGCCATTCTGTCATGCAGTGGAACATCTTGTAGTAACATCGGTAGAACATTACGTAGGAAATCAGCATACATTGCACCATTTAGATTGCCATCGATAAAATAGGGGCCAATTATCCTTCCTCCCATAATGCCGCACCATACATTAACCCGCCAAGGTCGCTGATGTTCCACTTGTCGCAGCCATCGTGGATTTTCCGTTGCCCAATAGTGCATATTATGCCGGTTTACGTTACCGCTGTTGGTGAGTGTCGCTTCGTCGCTAAATAGAACGCGTGCAGAAAATTTGTCATCGTCCCGTAATTTCTCTTGTGCCCAGTGTCAGAACTGTACACGACGTTCAAAGTCGTCGCCATGCAATTCCTGGTGCACAGAAATATGGTACGGGTGCAATCGATATTGATGTAGCATTCTCAGCACCGACGTTTTTGAGATTCCCGATTCTCGCGCAATTTGTCTGCTACTGATGTGCTTAACAGCCGCGACAGCAGCTAAAACACCTACTTGGGCATCATCATTTGTTGCAGGTCGTGGTTGACGTTTCACATGTGGCTGAATACTGCAACCAATACACACGCTGCATAAGAGGTGATATCTTCCTTTTCGTTATTACTTGTCGTTGGGTGGTCTGGAGTATCACAGTAACCGTCAAAAATAAACTTTCCAGTGCATAAATACAGTAACAACCCAACGAATGCGAAGCGCTGTACATCGTTTCACTATACATTTACATCATTTCACGATCTACAGAGCTTCGAACTTGTTGGATACTGCTGTATTTGTAGAGTGGAATGGTTTATTTTTGACGATTACATGTATACTTGTGGGAGGATTTCAAAGTCAGACATGTAACAAAGCAAAATCTTTTGCAGCACCACTTGAAAATCGGCCAAAGGCCGAAATTGCTCTTGTGAAGTAAATAATTTCAATAATCAACGGCGAATGTGATATCCTTTAAAAGTTCTCTGCTACTGTGTCTACATTGACAGACTTATAGACTTGTTTGAACAAGTAAGGGACCTGAACGCCGAGCAATAGTTGCTCACCGAAGACACACATGAGCAGTGTTGTAATCGCCATCCATGCATTGTCATTTCAGTATACGCAAAACAGTTTTTCCCTTGGCATTTTTCCTGATAACATAAAGAAAAAAGGTTGCCTTAAAAAACTGTTACCGTGTGACTTCCAGCATTCTTTAGTCACGATTGAAATCAATATTAACTGCAATACAATTAACGATCTTTTTTCGATTGTGTGTCGCACTGCTTTTATGTGTCTTCGGTCGGCAACTGTGTCTGGAACCGCGTGACCGCTACAGTCGCAGGTTCGAATCCTGCCTCGGGCATGGATGTGTGTGATGCCCTTAGGTTAGTTAGGTTTTAGTAGTTCTAAGTTCTAGGGGACTGATGACCACAGATGTTAAGTCCCATAGTGCTCAGAGCCATTTGAACCAAGCCATCAGCAACTGTTACTCTGCCTTCAGGTCCCTTACTTATATGACCAAGTTCATAAGTCTCGCAATCTAGATGATGTTCATTCTTTTCGACACATCGAAATTAAACGCTTAACCAGTTTGTAGTTGCCATAAACTTCTTTATTACAAACACATGCTCTTAATGAAATGAACAGTAACAACGATTATAATAAAAGGCAGTTGCGCTACAGAATCACCAACAGGACTCAAATTAAAACATTAATCCATTTAAGTCCGATAGACACAGATCTTTCAAAATTTACTCAACCAATTTTCACTAATTAAAAAAATGTTCATAAAACCAAATTTAACTGACATAACTAAATCACGCAAACCTTTTAAACATGCTTCATGAGTTACATAGAAACTGGCTTTCACATAATTCATATTAAATTCTAAAACTGCTTCCAACAACTAAGACATCTTCCATGGACTGGTCTTAAGGAATTCTAACACATTAAAAGTATTATCAGATTAATACACTCAACTAGGCTTCTCTTTCGTATTACTTACAGATACGAGGTTCACATTTCATCCACAGAATATAATAATAGCATATTAAATAGTCTTAAAATGGGGCCGTTTCAATTTTACTTTGAAAATTAGTGATGGACGCGATCAGACGGAAAGGTCCAACAGATACATTAGATTCACGGACCAGAAGGTGAAGTAAAACTATACGCAACTTTGAGCTACAATTAAGCTTCCGGAAAACCACAAAGCTCCACCGGAAAGATGGAACTGCAGGACACTAACAACGTAACCATAGACACCGATCCAAGTCCTTAAATTTCCCTCTTCCACCGTGATACCCCTATCGGAGTTCGCTCGCGTCGACCACCACCAATTTTCTGAAACATAAACACATCAGCGGCAGACAACGTTCTGGCGCCAGAATACACAAAACATATCTGCCCAACAGGTTATAAATAAACCTTTAATTATGCACGGCATAAAATGAAAGCAAGCAGAACTAATCTACGTGACCACCTGCCCAGTAACTGTTCTTAAAATTTGATTAGCCAATTCACTAGAACAAACAAATAAAATAATAACATAGAAAAAGGAAATAGCACACATTATTTCGGACCGCTCTCGAACGCCAGGCTCAAACTTACGCACGCACTACTTGGTATGACCTCTAGCTAGACATTAAGCACAGCTTCGTGCCTATTTGTTGTGAGTAGCTAGCACTCCCTTAAATGCCGTCAACATATCAGGCGGCCAGACAAAATACAGTGACAAGTAAATGAAACTATCAAGATAGTTTTCTGTGCACTCGGGTATTCAATTAACATGAACAGAACCCACCAAGGAACAATAGACATTAAGCACAGCTTCGTGCCTATTTGTTGTGAGTAGCTAGCACTCCCTTAAATGCCGTCAACATATCAGGCGGCCAGACAAAATACAGTGACAAGTAAATGAAACTATCAAGATAGTTTTCTGTGCACTCGGGTATTCAATTAACATGAACAGAACCCACCAAGGAACAATAGACATTAAGCACAGCTTCGTGCCTATTTGTTGTGAGTAGCTAGCACTCCCTTAAATGCCGTCAACATATCAGGCGGCCAGACAAAATACAGTGACAAGTAAATGAAACTATCAAGATAGTTTTCTGTGCACTCGGGTATTCAATTAACATGAACAGAACCCACCAAGGAACAATTGGACGACTCCATTCAATTTGAGTAACATGTAACAGACGCGAAGGAAACCTGTCCTTCAAATCTCAAGGAAATCTGCACTCCAACGGCTAAACACGCCGCAGCAGCTGCCCACGCTCCTCCGTCGTACCGACTCGGCCACTCGCCACGCTGCGTACATCCACAGCGCCACACGTCACTGTCGTTCACACAGCTGAAACCCCAACTCACGACCCTGCAGGGCACGCGCGCCGCAGTTAAGCAGCCATCCGCCAAAGATGCGAAGAAGACAAGCAGGTATCGAAAATCGACTCACAACGATCGGGATGACAATCGATGGAGACTGGCGCCAGAAACGCACCAGTTCAGTAGACACTGCAGTAGAGAATTTTTAAGGGACATCGTACTCGCTATTGATTGTAGAAATTATTTACCTCCGAAGCGCAAATGGTACTGCAAATATTTTGCTTTAGAAAATGTCAGACTTTAAAATCCTCCCACATGTATTCGTCAAAAATTAACCTTTTTTTCTGTAGAAGTACAGTAATATCCAACGAGCGCGAAGCTCTGTACATCGTGAAATGATGTAAGTATATAATGAAATGATGAAAGAAGCTTATCACTCGTTGGATGTTACTCTGTTTCTACACTGAAAAGATTTATTCTCACGAGGACATGTAGGAGAAAGAAGGCTAAAGTGGCCCGGTTGGGAAATGTGGCCACCGCTTATTCGATGTCTTCAACAATGCTGCTACCTGCCGAGAAGTGGCCAAACTAGCTGTAATCGACACCATTAGTGTTGTCAGTGACTTTGACAAAGGAAGCTTTATCAGTTATCTTTTTGTGAAAACATTTATGGTTTTAGATCGTTTGATATAAGGTAAGACACTCATATTACTTTAGTTGCTACACTTTTATGTAGAGCAGTAGGTTTCTGCGATATCCCGGTTAACGCACTGCCTTTTGGCTTACAAATATAAGTCACTGTTGTTTCCTTCGGTTTTATTGTTTCGTGTGTGATTCACTGATACAGGAATGGCGTTCGTGCGGGAAAACTGGTCACACTAAACGCCGGAAAAGTAGCCAAGATGGCCACTTTTCCAGACAGACAGCGACTATTCCCGAAAACACATTTTCAATCTGTTAGGCCCAATGACAATTAGCTAATTCCATATTTTATGCATAGTGTATTAATTCAAACTGAAACATTAGAAATCGTTTTATATACAACCTAATGTCCGCTATACTCCTCTTTTGTTAGGGTTTGCAAGAGCTTCAAGACACCGAGAAAATACATCCAGAAAACAGAGCAAAAAACTTGCGACCCTGTTGCGATGCATAGGGTAACTGATGCGGTAAATATTGATAAAATTTCTTTTTCAGCAGCAGCAAAACAGTTCAGTATTCCAGATAATACGCTAGAGTTCAAGGGGAAAATAGAGGTGCAGTTGGCTGCGAAACGGTTACGGGCAGCTTAAGGACAGTGTTCAGTGAAGAACAAGAGCAAGAAATCCTTAATCACATTTTTTAAATATAAAAGCAGTTTTACAGCGATTATCATTCCAGTTGGCAGAGCAAAACCAAATATCATATCGTATCACCAAAGACCCTGAAATGGCAGGCAAAGACTGGGTGGATAAGATGTAGGAGCTATAAACGCTGGGCTCATGAACGGTGCGCTGGATGTGATGACAACTTCACGAGCGAATTTTGCACATGACTTAATATTGTTTCTGAGCGAATAAATTGCAAATGAATTAGACTGAAATATCGATCCATAATTAAGCGTTTGTTTTTTTATATCGTTAGGAATTGTTGACCTCTTTGGGCCAACAACGTACTGCAACACGTTTCTATTATTCTCTTAATAATAACCAATGGTGGTTTAAAAACTATAATCCTACTTATTTTTTTTTAAAATTAAATCTATTTGGGACTGACGGCAAAGGTCTAGCCACCTTACCTCTTTAGGTGGGGAAAAGTGGCCACAATGCAAGCATTCATAAAAAGTTTATATAGCCTATTAAATATGCTCTTACCTTAGCTATAAATATTTGGTGCGATACCTTAAAGTTTATAGATTCGAAATGTATATGTTACAAGCTTCAGTTAATAGCCAAGGTTTCATGAAAATTCAAATTCACTCAGAGTTGTCACTTTCCCCCATGTGTGAGGATTTTTAAGTCTGGCATGTGGCATGTGCTGAAGCAAAACCTCTTGCACTACCACCTGATAACGGCCCAAAGTGCGAAACTGCTGTTATGAAATAGATAATTTCCATAGTCAACGGCGAATATGACATTTAAAAAAATTTTGCATGACTTTGAATCCCGGCCATAAGAAGAGACACAGTAATAGAGTTTTACAATGTACTGTATGAATTCAGTGTCAAAAACATTTTGCCACCATTTTTGTTTGTAAAAGTTATGATAATGAGAGTGGTTATAAGGTGACAGTGTATAGTAAACCATCGTAAGGAACGAAAATAATTGATTCATATACTACATACCGGGTAAGGTTTCTGAAAAACGTTAGAAACGTTAGTCCAGTATTCCCGTGTATTACATGGTGCAGCTAGAGGCAACGCGAAGGATTTTAAGAAAATACGCTGTAATGATCTGGAAGAAACTTTAGCACATCTATCACCAAGCGTTCTACCGTAACCAGAGGAGGGAGACTTTTGTAAATCGCCCTAGACTTAACAGATAGCTGGGGAGTGGATTAGAAGTTTTGAGAAAACAACTTTACTTTCCTCCGTTAAATAAACTTAAAATCACGGTTAAAATCACCGTGTCACGTAGTACGTCTGAGAATACTTACACTCTTATCTGTTTGTAACCTCCCCCCCTCACTTATCGACCTTAATGACAGTGAAAAATTAAACCGCCTGTACCTAATGGAAATTTGGGAAAAGCAATCGTCACCGAAGTTAATCTGTCGGTAAAGATGGAGGAAAGGGCTACATCTAAATGAAAGGAAAAAGCCAAATGAAACTGGTGGAAATTAATTTTGAAAAGGGGTAAAGTTAATAAAGAAAGTAAATGTGCGGCCGTTACGTTAACAATTAACTAGCGGTAATTAGATATTTGAGATTTGGGAGAAATTACGGTCGCCACTCCTATGGACAATTACTATAGTAACTGAAAAAGAAAGGTTATTACACATATAGCGTGGCAACTGAAGGTTGACACTTGTAGTGTGAAAACTGAAAGTTTGTCAGAAGTAATAAATTTCACTACACTCTGACTTAATTTAGCAAAAGAATTAATAAAACCGGAAAATCGAAAGTTAATTTAGTGACTGAAGTTAATAGTGAGCTTTCTTTCTGAAGCACATCGGAATTCAGTAAAATACGGTTAGTCTTGGACTACCTCAACAATCATTTCAAAAGCTACTTTAATCTACGCAATTTAGAAATAAGAGATTTAACTTTGAACTTGAATTAAATGACTCTGAACAATTAACAATAGTAAAATTTAGTACGTACCAAGCTGAGCTGGAGTCACAGGTAAGCTAAAATATGCAAACAAAACTCGCACTCTTAATTTGTGCTTGTGTAATCTAAATATTGTAGCCAGCAATGAATACCTTAACTGAACTTTGAAATTAAAGCAGTGAAATCGAATGCTTTTACTTTAAAGCTGGCGCTTGAATTTCAACGACACTGGAGTTCATTCCGGAAAAGGAAGGGGCCCTGCTTGGTAATGCAATTGGGACAATGAGCAACAAATGTTCATGCTAAATTGCTGTAATTATAGTTACGAAAATGGAACAGTTTGAAAAGCTGAGGTCTGCCATACAGTTCTAAAACTTTACTGCTTCCAGTCTTCTTTGTTGGTTGATTGAAGTTTTGAAGCCGTCGATCGAGGAGGTGGTGACAGTCACTCATTGTCGGCCGTCGCTGTTGCAGAAGCTGGATGTTGGCGCGCCTTCTTCTCGACACGGTCACCAGGCGAAACGGGCTCTTGATGTGCGCCAGCTAATGCTTCCCGTCCGCGACACCGTGTCAGAAACTATCATAGCAAGTCGAACGCAATTACATGCTGCCCAACCCCGAAAGCGCTGCAACTCGCGGGTGCGTCACACTACACACCTGCTCCACTGCACCACCCCAGCCTGACTCCCTCCGCTCTGCCCGCGCTCCACGCGACAGAGTTAACACTACCAAAGATCCTAAACACTTTGATCCTCCACACGACCTATTGATGTATTCGTTCGATAGCATAGTTTTCCCTAGGCCAGACCCAGCGTATAAATACAAATAATATTCACAAAGCAAACCAACATAAATGCATATATATATATATATATATATATATATATATATATATATATATATATATATATATATATATACACAAATAGTAAAACAATTACTATATATAAAGACATAGAAATGTTATATCTTCAGGTAACAAAATTAGGAAAAAAAATTGCAGTGCAATAGATGGAAATAGGAGGATATGCATTTCCGGCGTTACATGTTCCATGGAACAAGTGGACATAGAAGTCTCGCCTTCTTACGGTTGTTGTTCCTCTGTTCTTGAAAAATCCAGCTAGTAAACTAATCTCACCTGAGAAATCATTAATCTGCAAAGAGAACTCTGGTTGCTTTGGAGCGCTGTGAGTGACGTAGAACTGGCACCAGTCGGTCACATGACCGTCCACAGCTGATGTAAGGCGTGGTAGTGAAGTGGGGTGTACGTGCAGTCGGTTGTATAGCATTAGCGCAGTGAGGTGGGGCGATGTGACAGATCTACACAAAGGTCTTACCGTGTTTGGGTGTACAGGTGATCAAACCATAAATGACGTTACCCGATTCGTTGCTGTATTAACGAGGAGAGTCCTACGTGAGCCGGCCGCGGTGGCCGAGCGGTTCTAGGCGCTTCAGTCCGGAACCGCAAGACTGCTACGGTCGCAGGTTCGAATCCTACCTTGGGCATGGTTCTGTGTGATGTCCTTGGGTTAGTTAGGTTTAAGTAGTTCTAAGTTCTAGGGGACTGATGACCTCAGATGTTAAGTCCCATAGTGCTCAGAGCCATTTAGCCAATTTTTGTCCTACGTGCCTGCGAGGAATGGTGTGCCGCTCACAGCCGTATAATACGGTGTAAGAACAATGGTCAGAAAAACATTCTAACAGAGCGTGTGTTCTGCTGTGTCAGTGACAATCGGTTTCAGCCTCGACTACAACTGCTGCTGTTAATGAATGCAGGACCATTTCAGTCCGATTCCAACCAAACATTTCCAGATTAATCCCTTGAAATGGTCATATGGAGTCGGGTACCTCACAAGACTCCATTTCTCACAGTGGCATTTGAATCCGCACGCCTTCTGTGAGCCAAACAAGACAGAAACTGGACAGTAGCAGACTGGATGGATACAGTATGGTTCAACAGGTTTCGATTTTGTTTCTTTTTAAATTATGCGTCAAGTGCACCGAACGCCCAGTGACGCCTTTTACGCCAGAGTGTTGAGGGTCTAGATGAACCTGGAGATGGTTTACGTGCCGTGACTTAATCTCACTCATTCAAGTTAACGTCAAAATTATCCAGGACACTTGTTTCAAAACTCTTGGTGCACTACCTTCTACGGGTTTCATGATGTGTGACTCCCAAGGTGACAAGAGCAGTTCCTGTTTTGTGGAACTCTGACGTCCAATACCGCACTTCGATAATGCCGCTAAATCATTAAACATTTATCGCTAAGAAAACGTCTGAGACCATTGGTAATCGTGGATCAAATGTAACAGTCATCGTCACCATATTCTGGTACCTCTAAGGGATATAATCATCGATCAAGTGTCCGCCCCCGGTAGCTGAGCTCAGCGTGTTCGGTCAGAGAGCTGGTTGGCCTCTGTAATAAAAAAAAACTGAGTGAAAGGATCAACAACGAACATGAGCGGATGTCAAGTGACGTCCGCAATGACCAATCACAACGATCAACAATGAACAAAATGAAAAAAAGTGGTCAGCGCTACAGAATGTCTATCTTAAGGAACCGGGTTCGATTCGCGGCTGGGTTTGAGATTTTCTCCGCTCAGGGACTGGGTGTTGTGTTGCCCTAATCATCATCATTTCATCCCCATCGACGCGCAAGTCGCCGAAGTGGCGTCAGATTGGAAGACTTGCACCCGGTGAACGGTCTACCCGACGGGAGGCCCTAGTCACACGACATTTATTTTATCGATCACGATATCTACATTGCACGGTCTCAGTCCTGTTCATGCGGCTTGTTTACTGCCGATTTGACAGCCATCACCTGAGCGATTGAAAACGTTGATATTGTTGTTGTGGTTCACAGTCCGAAGACTAATTTCATGCATTTCTTCATGCTACTCTATCCTGTGCAAATCTCCTCATCTCCTAACTACTGCAACCTACATCCTTGAGGTGTCCTATTAACTGATCCCTTCTTCTAGTCAGGTTGTGCAACAAATTACTTTTCTCCCCTGTTCTGTTCAGAACATCCTAATGAATTACGTGATCTACGTGTGTAATCTTCAGCATTCTTCTACAGCACCACATTACAAAAGCTTCTACTCTCGCCTTATCTAAACTGTTTATCGTCCTTGTTTCACTTCCATACATGGCTATAGCCCATAAAAATACTTTCAGAAAACACTTCTCAACACTTAAGTCTAAATTCTGTGTTAACATATCTCTCTTCTTCCTAAACGCTTTTCTTGCCATTGCCAGTTTACATTTTATATCCTCTCTACCATTTTATCTCTACTCAAACAGAGTATTACAATCAACATTGTCAAAAGGTTTCCCTACGTCTACAAACTGAAGAAACATGAATTTGCTTTTCGTCGTAGGGTCAGTATAGAATCGCGTATTCCTACAATTCCCCAGAATCCAGACTGATCTTCCCCGAGGTCTGCTTCTATGAGTTTTTCCATTCTTCTGTAAGGAATTCGTTTTAGTATTTTACAATCATGAGTTATTAAACTGATAGTTAAATAATATGCACGTCTTCCAGCACCTGCTTTCTTTGGAATTGGAATTAGATCAGTATTGCATTGATTAACTCTTCCATTGATTCTTGGTAGATTATACTCTACATTAAGAATGAAGCACACACAACAAGGGTGTAATATTCTACAATATTTATATTTATTTATTATGTGTTACACGAACCGTTTTTTCAGCTGTTACGCCATCATCTGGTACAAACATAAGTAAGCGATGTAGTGATATTTTGTTGGAGAAAAGATTTTAAATTACTGCTTGTACGGAGTAAATCCATTTCCAGAGATTAAAAATGTTAATAAAATGTAAATGTCGTGTGACTAAGGCCTCCCGTCGGATAGACCATTCGTCGGGTGCAAGTTTTTCGATTTCACGACGCCACTCCGGCGACTTGCGCGTCAATGGGGATGAAATGATGATAATTAGAAAAACACAACACCCAGTCCCTGAGCAGAGAAATCTTCGACCCAGCCGGGAATCGAACCCAGGCCCTTAGAATTGACATTCTGGAGCGCTGACCATTCAGCTACCGGGGGCGGACAAAAATGTTAATGTAGAATTAGGAGTAAAAGTAGAGAGATTATTTCTGTGTAAATGCGACGTAAGATTACTTACCTAAGATAAAACATTTGACTCATTAATTAATGAACTATAGACAAATTATAATATGTGTACACAGAAGAAAAAATTGAACAGTAAAATTAGGTGACACATTCCAATCATGTGGCTCTACAAAATAATCTTATCTTTAATAGGACCTAATTTACAAACAAATGAGATATAATGGTGCTACTAGTCAGACGAGTGAAGCAGCTGTGATAGTACAAAGTAAAAATAATATTAACACAACGAGAGTAATTATAGTAACTTTAATAAAGAAAATGGTATATGTGAGTGAGAGATAGTTTACACCATGGCCTGGATGGGATTTTGAGTAGTATGTGTAGTTAGAAGTGGCGAGCATGCAAACTGTGTCTGGTCAATCAGTACTAAGCTTGAGTTGATGGACAAGTGTTTATTAATTTTCGTTATTTCAAGACAGTTCATCTTCCTTCCCTTATGGATGTGATGTAATACTTCACGTTTCACTTATAACTATGTTCTTCTTTAAGCAGTGTTCCATCAAGCGGGTACACATTGCCCTGCTGGACTGACCTATACAGAATTTACCACAGTTCAAGTAATTTCATATGTTCCACTCTTTTCCAAAGCTGGAGTGCTGTATTTGTCATTGGGCAAAAAGTTTCCTACAGTGTTGTATACATAAAATGATGTATTTACGTTCCTACATTTAAACTCTATGGCTACATTCATAAGACTTTTCCTAAGTATGAAATTGCGCACCATTTATTACGTTCTTGAGGTGGTGGGTCAAGTACAGGATAAAGAAGAGTACATCTGTTGTTTCTGCTTTTTATGTGTTATGGAGTCCACTAAGGTAGGAGAATACTCATTGATTGATGCTATTTGTCTGATTGTATATTATTCCATTTGGAAGTTGTCTTCACTCATGAGGATAGATATTATGCGATATAGCATACAATGAAAGGCAGCATGTTTACGGGTCACTGGGAATTGAGGATTGGCCGTATTACTATATCTGTGGTGGTAGGTTTCCGATAAATATTGAAAATATGAGTACGGTCACTCATGTCTAGAGTTGGAGCCAAATAATTTTTGCAATTACCCCCAAACTCCATTGTGAATTTTATACTGGTGTATTTACAATTTAGTTGGTTGAGGAGTTTCCGAAACTGTCTGCTGGTACCTTTCCACAAGCACAGTATATCATCAACATACTTAAACCAGTATCCTACCTTGGAAGAGAGTGGATTATTTTCTAAAAACAGTGTTCCAAAATTATCCATGAAGACTTCAGCAAAGACTGGAGTGAGGGGGGATCCCACAGCTAGCTTATTTGACTGTTTGTTTATCCAGTCATTAAACGGAAATAAATTTGTGTTCGACAAGTTTCTGTAGCTAACCTTATGTCCTCTGTGACAATTGGATTAACTCCTGATTGATTTAGTAAGTCTGTGAGAATGTTTTTGCACTCCTGCGCAGGTATATTAGTGAATACGTCGTTAACATCGAAAGAAACCAGACAAGTTTTTGGAAAATAATCCATTTTCTTCCAACGTTGGAGTGTGGTTTAGGTATGTTGATGACGTGTTGTGCTCATGAACAGGTACTACCAGACATTTTCAAAAATATCCCAAGCAACTAAATTCTAATCGCAACAGTATAAAATTCATAATGGAGCTTGGGGTTAACTGCATAAATCATTTGGATATAACCATAGACATCAGTGACCGTATTCATACTTTCAAGATTTATAGAAAACCTACCACCTCAGATATAATAATATCGACCAGTTCTCAACTGCTAGTGATCCATAAACATGCTGCCTTTCAATCTATGATACATCGCGCAGTGTCCATCTTCATGAGTGGAGACAACTCGCAAATGGAATTTACAGCAGTCAAACAAGTAGCATCAAACAGAGGCTGTACTCCCTAGTGGACTCCAAATGCGCAAAATGCAGGAACAGCAGACGTACTCTCTTCTTTATCCTGTTCTTTTCCCACCACCTGAAGAGCGCAATAAATGGTGCACAAGTCCATATTCAGGAAAAATCTTATTGGGTGTAGCCAGAAACCTTAAATCTAGGATCGTAAAGACATAATTTTATTTGCACAACGCTGTTGAACGCTTTTTGCCCAATGGTAAAGACAGCAATCCAGCTTTGTAAAAGAGTGTACTATGTAAAACCAGTCGTAACTGTGGCAAATGCTATAAAGGTCAGTTCGGCAGGGCAATATGTACCCCGTTGAAGAAGTTGGAAACTTAGAAAAGGAAACTCTACTTTTGCTGAACACCTGCTCAAAGAACGCCATAGTCACTAGGTGAAACATGACGTATTACATAACATCTGTAAGTGAACGAAGACGAACTATCCTGAAATAATGGAAATTAATAAACGTATGTGCTTCAACCTAAGTTTAGTACTGAATGAGCACACACAGTTCCCTTACTCGCCACTTCCAGCTCCACGTACTGCTCATAGTTCAATCTAAGACATATCGTAAATTACCCTCTTACATTTATTTCAGTTTGTATAATCACAGGTACTTCACTCGGCTGCCTAATGTCACTATTACATCTCGTTTCCTTGTAATTTAGGTCCTATTAAAGATAAGATTATTTAGTTTAGTTACATGTTTTGAATATGTCACCAAAGTTTATTGTTCAGTGTTTTCTTCTATGTATTACTGTTGTGGTTTGTCTATACTTAATTAATTAATGTGTCACGTATTTTATCTTAATTAACTAATTTTACGTCACATTTACACTGAAATATTCTCTCTAGTTTTATTCCTAATACTAACATGAATATTTTTCATCTCTGAAAATGGAGGTACTCTGTACATGCAGTAGTTTAAAGCAGTTGCTCCAAAAAAAATTTCACTGCACCACATACATATGTTTGTACCTGCCGATGGCGTAACAGCCGAAAACCGGTTCGTGTAAGAAATAATAAGAATTGTAGGACAACATATGGTTATTGTGTGTGTTTCATGTATTACATTCTTCTCAATGTCTGAGGCATTTCGCCTGTCTCGTATATCTTGCCCAGCAGACGGTAGAGTTTTGTCATTGCTGTTTATTCCAAGGTTATTAGTATTTCTAAGGGAATGTCGTCTAATCGCGGGGCCTTGTTTCGGGTTAGGTCATTCAATGCTCTGTCAAATTCTTCTCACGGTATCGGATCTCTCATCTCGTCTTCGTCTACGTCCTCTTCCATTTCTATAAAATTTCCCTCAACTATATCCCTCTTGTAGAGACCCTCTACACATTCCTTCCACCTTACAGCTTTGCCTTCTTTCTACGGACTGGTTTTTCCATCTCAGCTTTTGATATTCATATAGCTGCTCCTTTTTTCACCAAAGGCCCCTTTAACTTTCCTGTAGGCGATATCTATCTTTCCTCTAGTGAAATATGATGTTAAACCGTAACTATCTCCTCTAACCATTTCTGTTATCCATTTTACACTTCCTGGCCATCTAATTTTAAGATGTTTGTATTCCCTTCCGCCTGCTTCATTTGCTCCATTTATATATATTTTTCCCTTTCAGCTGTTAAATTCAACGTCTCCTGTGTTATTAAAGGATTTGTGCTAGCCTTTGTCTTTTTACCTATTCGATCCTCTGCCGCCTTCACTATTTCATTTCAAAGCTACGCATTCGCTTTCTACTGGATTCCTTTCACTTATTCTAGTCAATCGTTGCTTAATGCTCCCTCTGAAACTCTCAGCATCCTCCGGTTCTTTCAACTTATCCACGTCCCATCTCCTTCATTCCCTACATTTTTGCCATTTATATAGTTTTAATCTATAGTGCATAACCAATAAATTGTGGTCACAGTCAACATATACCTCTGGGAATGTCTGATAATCTAAAAACTGGTTCCGAAATCTCCGTCTTACAATCATATAATCCATCTGAAACAACTATACAACTTACTCTCACGATTACTGGGTAAGCGATTATTTAATTATGCTCTGTGCAAAATTCTGCCAGACGGCTTCCTCTTTCATTCCTTTCCCCCAGTCGATATTCACCAACAGTTTTTTCTTCTGTTCCCTTTCCTCCTATAGAATGCCAGTCCTCCCCGTCACAAGTAAATTTTCGTCTCCCTAATGATTTGAATAATTTCCTTTATCTCACCATATATATCTTTAATGTCTTCATCATCTGTGTAAGTAGTTGGCATATAAAAAAGGTGTTGGTTTAGTGTTTGTCTAGGATACGATAATGTGTTCACTCTGCTGTTAATAGTAACTTACCGGAATTCCTATTTTGTTATTGATTGTTAAACTCACTCCTGCATTCCAGCTTTTTGATTATGTATTTAAAATCCTATAGTCATGTGACCGGAAGTCCTGTTCCTCCTGCTACAGAGCTTCACTAATTCCCATTGGATCTAACAGCAACGTATTCACTTCCCTGTTTAAATTTTCTAACCTACCTGCCGGATCAAGGGATCTAATATTCCACGCTCCGATCCGTAGAAAGATAGTTTTGTTTCTCCTGTTGGCAAAGTCCTCTTGAGCCGTCCCCGCCCTGAGATCCAAATGGGGGACTATTTTACCTCCGGAACATTTTATGCAAGAGGATGTCGTCATCATTTAACCATGCAATGGAGCTATATGCCCCTTGCTTTCAGCCGTTTCCAGTACCAGCACAGCACGGTCGTTTTGGTTGATGTTACAATGCCAGATATGTTAATTATCTGAATTGTTGCCCCAACAACTACTGAAAGGGCTGCAGCTGCTTTTCAGGAACCACACGTTTTCTGGCCTCTCAAGAGATACCGCTCCTTTGTCGTTGTACCTGTAGTACGGCTATCTGTATCGCTGAGGCACACAAGCGACCTCACAAGTGTTAAGAGCCGTGGTTCATGGAGGGAAGGTAACACATTATAAATCATGAAAACTAGAATGTTGTTAAGCACTGGTTTTAATGACCTGACTGCAAGTTATTGATCATTTCAACAGAAGGAAGATACTAGCATCTAACATTAATGATAGCTGCCCGCGCTGCATATTACTGACAATACTGTCACATGCATTTGAAATGAAGTTACATTGGTATCTCAGGACACGAGCCTATATCAAAACGCCAAGGAAGCAGCAAGTTATCTTGGAACACTTTACATCAATTATCTACAGTAAGTAATCTATATCATTTCAAAAGATAGAGATATGCGGTGCCAAGTCGCCGAAAAATCTTCAAAATGAACGTTGAAGGGAAAGATGTTAACTCATAACGAGGGGACAGTACTGATCCGTCCCCGGCCTTCCCATATGAGAGTGTGCAACCTGTACGTCTTGGCGTAGGAAATTATGTTAACAGTCCCCTGATTGTCAAACATCCGACACAAACTGTGTTTTATGACGGAGGACTGATGTATTGGTGTCGTGACGTGGATGGACGTAGTAGAACGCTCCATCTAGGTCCCCTCCCTCTCCAAAATTTCCTAAGATCATACTCTTCTGGACATTTTCACGTTGTTTTGGAATTCAGAAATCAATGTTGCTTTCACTAGCACAGTATTTTACATACTTATAAATGTTGCGTGTCTTCTTGTCGCTTGCCCTGTGATATTAAACTGTCACGACAACTAGATCGCTGATACAGAGAATGGATACTGTTATCCTCGTTTTTTTATGAACTGATAACTGGAGAATTAGGAGTATATTGACTCCTAACTCCAATGTCTTAAAACAACACTAATCATCACCTCATTTTTATTCTATTGTTAACGAACCTACTTTCAGACAAGAGGCAAGAGTTTCAAGTCTTTTGCTCAGCTTTCTTCCAGTATAACATTTCGATTCTGTTTAATATTTATCTCATCTCTTGGTCTTTCTATTGTTGCTAACCACCGAGGTGCCGCAATAGTAAGACACTGCATTGTTAGTCAGAACGACAGCCGTTCAATTGCCGCGTCCAGTCATTCAGATTTAGGTTTCTCGTGATTTTCCTAAAGCGCTTAAAGCAGTTGATGCGCTGGCTCCTTTGAAAGGATACAAGTGTTTTCCTTCCCCAAAATAGTATTGATAGTTTATGTTTTATTTATATTTCTTTCGAATTTTCTTACTGCAGTTATTTGTGTCTTAATTACTGTTACTATTCAGCTTTATTAGGGAGGAAGGTTATATTGCCCAATCTGAATTTGTGTTCATCTCTAATGCCCTCGTCGTCGGTGGGACTTCAAATCCTGGCCTTCCTTTCTTCCTTCTATCATTTGCAGTATCTGATTTATTTTACCTGGTATGGCTACTTCTGGTACACACAAGTTACTGAGCGGAAGTGGGGTACCAACTTCGCCTCTCTTCCTCAAATAGGCCACGAACTTATTATTATTGCAGTAGACGTGTCCACAACGATTGACAACATGTGTAGCTGCTACTTTGACAGGGCGCCGGCAAGAGGCGATCGACAACCCCATTGATTGGCTGGTACAGAAACTGCTAATGCAGTTGGTAGGCGTGTGATGGATAGAGCCCCGTAGGAGTGACACGTCGTGGGTTTAGCGACACGCAGAGAACCGAGGTCAGGTCGCCTATCCCGACCGGAACACACCGTGGTAGCGACGCGCCCTCAAGAGCCTTCTGGCTGCATTGCTCGTGTCCCGCAGTGTTCAGCATCACTGAGTACTTACAGAATTAACCTTATCACAAGCCTACCTGTATTGGAAAGGATCAATTTGATAAAAATTGTATAGAGAAATAGTATAGTGTGTTGCCTCTAGTTACGTACTAGCGTCAATTCCGAATAAGGTTTTTAGGGAAAGAAAATTGGGAAAGTTGGTCGGAAAATTGGAAAATTCGGGTAAAACTTGAAAGGTTTTTTTTCTAAGAGATCTCTGCATGAACTAAAGACCGTACCTCACGCTTCGAACGACTGATATGCCTGCTCTTTCTTGCTTTCACGTTTTTTTTTTGTTTTTTTTTTTGTCATGATCCTAGGAAACATTTCAGAAATAAGAAGTTAGGACAACCTGCAAAAATCATAATTTTGGTATGCACTGTCGATCATTACTGGTACGGACACATGGAAAACTAACTTAAAAAATGTAAAAGAAAGTAATAAAGGTAATCAGAGGTAAGTCAACGTACAATGAAGATGACAAGATCGTCATAAAGTGTTGCAAGGCATCCTTCTAACTCGCTTCAACTTTTATGTGTTCTTTATGTCTAGGACGAACAGTTCAGTTTCAAAACAGTAATGAAAATCCAGGAACAGTACATGCCAGTGTTAAAGTTTTCAGACGACTTAGTGCTTCTGGCCGACCACTGAGGAATGACTCCACTGAATGGAGTTACTAAGCTAGTTGACAATTTTGTTAGGCCTCACATTGACATAACGATTAAAAAAAGGCCGAGTGGAAGTCAGCAGTGTGGCAGTGTGAAACGTAATAACTACTGCCTATATGCAAATGTTTGGAAGACACAAAAGGTGAAGTAAAGGAAACAACTATGATTAGCGTTTAAAGTCCCGGCAAAGCAACTGAAACGGAATATAAGCTCGGACTGACGAAGGGCAGCAAATAGAATGGAATGTGTGCTGCTGGTGGCTAAAAAAAAAATCAAATGTGTGTGAAATCTTATGGGACTTAACTACTAAGGTCATCAGTCCCTAAGCTTACACACTACTTAACCTAAACTATCCTAAGGACAAACACACACACCCATGCCCGAGGGAGGACTCGAACCTCTGCCGGGACCAGCCGCACAGCTGGTGGCTAGATTGCACACATAAAATCAAACGGAAACTACAGTAATGGCTATAAATAGAACTTAGGAAAATCCACACTTATTTCGCTATCTCGAAATAAAACAGATAAGGAAAGAAGAAGTCAGAAAGCACGGGTAGCGAAGAATAAACAACGTAAAATGGTGTTCTACAAAGAGAATCAGCTGTTCACAGTGAGAATATGAACCTCGAGAAAAGAAAAAAAATACGTGAAAAGCTTTCGTACCACAGGACTGTAACGGCAGGGATAACTGGGTTAGTGAAGAGCAGAATGACTACTTAATATTTATTACGAAGAAATATTGACATTTCTGAGAAGCGAAGTTTAATAATCTTATACCACAAAAAACATACTATAGACAGTTTACAATAAATACAACGTGTAGCTTCCAAGCCTACTTGGATATAAGGATTCCCCAAAGGTACAAGTAGCCAATACTTCTTGACCATTAAAAGTTATATGCAATAGACACTCTGCCCGACTGGAAAATAAATCACGTTAGAATGCGGCCATGACAAAAGGTTACAATCCCTAAATCAAGTTCTCACACCTGCGGCAATTAAATTCCTTGTACCCACACGATTCGCACTGATATATTTTACTAACACTCCCAGCTCATAGTTTAGATCTTAACGGCACGCCAATGATCAAACGAATAATACTTCACAAAATGGCTGACATGTGCAAGACAGTATAGCTTTAAACAATAGCCTCTCAGGTCGAAGTTTAAAATTTAACAGGACATGCTATTAAATAAAATAAATCACCACTTCATAAAATAACTAGCACGTGTAGCTCCAATTAGTTTTCGAAACCCCAAGATAGCATCGTACAGAGTATTATATAATGTAACTTGCAGTGTATCCCAGGAGGAATGATCAATATTCAGGGATATGACGGGAATGATCATTCGAAGCATGAAAGTCTGGTAAACATGGGCTCTAAAATTCATATCTTAAGAGCTATGAGCACTTCTTCATCTTTGATACTGTGAAATAAATCTCTTCTACTGCAAGCTTCTTGCTTTACATATTTTGGACCAAAACAAGGAAAAAATGTCTAGTTACTTGGGCTGTAAAGTGTGCTGCTTAACGGCTACGAGCACTTATTCAGTAGAAGAGACGTGTTTCACAGTAGGTAAGGTGAACAAGTACTCATAGCTCTTATGGTGTGAACTTTACAGCCCATGTTTGTTGAACATTTTTGTCTTCGTTCGCTCTGTACTATCACCTGTCAAATTACGGAAAGCTAATAGCTTGCAGTAGAAAAGCTTTGTTTAACAGTGTGGCAGATCAATTGGTCACATTTCTTATGGTATGTATTTCAGATTCCATGTTCACTAAAATTTTTGCCTCGGATTTTCGTTTCTGTCGTATCTCTGAATATTTACGGTTCCTAGAGAAAGGTTCCTATTTAATTTTTAATAAAACTCCTTTAAAAATGCCTGGCCCTCCCCGTGGTCCAGAGCATTAAGTAAGATTACTGCAGCAATCACCTGCACAAATCTTCAGTCAAATGATTCAAATGGCTCTGAGCGCTATGGGACTTAACATCTATGGTCATCAGTCCCCTAGAACTTAGAACTACTTAAACCTAACTAACCTAAGGACATCACACAACACCCAGTCATCACGAGGCAGAGAAAATCCCTGACCCCGCCGGGAATCGAACCCGGGAACCCGGGCGTGGGAAGCGAGAACGCTACCGCACGACCACGAGCTGCGGACAAAAATCTTCAGTCAATACACCACTTCTTACAGACGGGCCATGTATCATTCACGCACCATACCCACAGTGGTAAGGAACACCGTCAATACTGACTCCAGTGCATATCTGCTTTAGTAAGGCCTAACCAAACCGCAGAGGTACCACCTGCGTCCTCTGGTAAAAATCACTTGCACAATGGAACACGATGAGTTTGGAAACGCTCCCATGAAATACACGAGCAGTTCCAAGTCCGAAGTTACAGAGAGGGGACACCCCTGAACACAGCCTGCAATCAAGTATCACTCAGTGGATACCGCTCAGAACATACGGCCTGCCTTTCGTTTTTCGGAGGGGAGGATGCTATTCAAGAACAGAATCGATATGTAACAGAACTTGCCCTCCTAACTTTCATACGTGTTTCTTTAGCTAGCCTTTAACACATCAGTAACGAGATTTGTGCAATACTCGTAAATCACAAGCGATAGCTACAGATGAAAATACTCTCTTGTTTGATATGTAAATAGAAAGGATCGGCATCTGGTTTGCAATGGAACTCTGTCACAGTGAGACAGATAGAACAGGTATGCTGGGGCTATAGTTGCAGGAGAGCGTCGCCAAACCAGGATCAACTGTAGAAAAGTAGTTTGGTCTGAGATTTATCTACTGAAGATACATATCACATTGCAAAGACAGAAAATCAGTTTCCAACTAAATTAACACAAAGGCTCGTAATGTTGACTGAGAAATCGCTCCAACGCGACAAGCGAAGTCACATAAAATACTGAAACGTGAAGATCTCTAGAGTCTCAGTTTACTCACGGACGCCCTGCTAACACTGTTGGAGGGTGCCTCATCTACGTGGAAGATTCCTTCGGAATAGCTACAGAATTTTCTAATCCGTGCTCCTCGAAAATGCAAAGCAGACAAGTCCAAGATGTACGAAACAATGCAATTAATGAGGCAACATAAGTCGTGTAGAAAATCCCGCATACAGTGACCTGCTCAGAAAAGGGATAGCGCAAATGCGAACACTTACTCAAAACTCGGTAAACGCTTGCACCAACCGGCGCCGGAGGCAGAATCCTCTGTCCCTACTCTCGTCGTCCACGGCAGGACGGCAAGTGACCAAAAAGATTATTCCTTCTCAACCGAGCACCACACTTTTTGAAAAACTGAATGCGGAAGGGATGACACGCAGTAATTGCCACAGTGAACAGCGAGAATCTCGCTTCATTTACGTGGATACAGTAGAACTCAGCAGAAAGTTCCCATTCTTTGCTTAAAGAACGCATTTTAACATGAAAGAAGTTGGTATCGTCAACTAGGCATGTTCCACTTATTGATCGAGCCCTTCGCGCCTAAGAACGGTGGCAAGCGAGACACATTTGACTGAAATACAAAATCTGAGGGGCAAGGCAACCAGTTTTCTCACGGTGGTCGAACAGCGCTGTGGCGAAGCGTTCTTAGTTCCACATAAGAGAGATAAATTCGTCACACACAATTACAGTCTAGGGACTAAAACTGGCTTAGCATCAGCTGCCTTCAAAGGAGAAACCGCATTCACCGTCAAAGAGTGGAGTAGGGAGGGGCTTGTCACAATCGATTCTGCGACCTGCAGTGTCTGGTGTATCCGCACCCCTCCTCTAGAGCCTCTGTGACTGACCCACTGTAGTCATCCCTGGTCACGGGACGGCCACATCCAGTCGCTTCTTAAGAGGGTAATTTGAATCTTTTCTCCTGCGTTAGCAAGCCATATATTCTCCTAAAAATGAGCAGAAAAAATATAATATTGTTTCGACGTTGTCTATCCTCGACTTATTTTCAATATAACAACGAGTTTTATGAACAAATTGATGGGGTGGCCATGGGTAGCCCTCTAAGCCCCGCTATTGCTAATCTATTTATGGAATTTTTCGAACAACAGGTGCTGCAGTCGGCAAAAAAAAAAAAAGCCCTTTGAAATGGTATCGATACGTGGATGACACCTTTGTGATATGGAATCATGCTGAAGAGGAACTGAGTGATTTTTTGGTGTACATAAACAGTTTCAATTCAAGGATACAATTCACCATGGAGAAAGAGAGTAATGGACAACTAAATTATTTGGATGTATTGGTTATTAAACGGGCAGATGGGACTTTAGGGCACAAGTTATATAAGAAAGACACACACACACCGATATCTACCTACATAAGAATTCAAATCATCATCCTAGGCAGAAGAGAGGAGCCATAAAAACTTTAGTGGACAGATCTAATAACATCTGTGAGCCAATTTAGTTGCAAGACGAATTAAGCCATTTGCGAACAGCTTTCAAGAGAAATGGGTACACTGACAAGGAAATAGACCGAGCACTCCACCCTAGAAGAAAAATGTCCGAAAATACACGACAACAACAACCGTCGGCTGGAAAGTTTTTCTTACATTTATTCATAACATCATGGACCGTATTGGTAAAGTTTTGGCCAAGTTTCAAGTGGAGACAATCTTTCGACCTACCAAGAAAATTAGTGAAAGTTTAAGATCGGTGAAAGACGCACGACACCCCTTAGCTACCCCAGGTGTGTATAAAATTCCGTGTAGCTGTGGCATGGTTTATATTGGAACAACTAAAAGAAGTGTTAATACCCGCCTAACGGAACACAAAAGGAACTGTAGATTGGGACAGATTGAGAAATCAGCTGTAGCGGAAAACGTTTTCAAAGACGGTGATCACGAAATAAAATTTAGTGAGACAAACGTGATAGCTAGGACGTCACATTATTATACTCGCATGTATAGAGAAGCTATAGAGATCTACAAGCACGGAAATAATTTTAATAGAAAAGAAGAAGGATTAAAACTAGACAAGATATGGCGTTCGACTTTGTACCAACGAAGTGACAATCGATTACTTGTAATCGAGAGAGATGGCACTAGCCAGAGATAGTTTTAAAGTCGAAAGCACGTGACGAGTGGTGGCGCCATCTAAGCGCTCTATATAAGTGAGACCACCAGCGCCTCGCAGCCAGTCGCCGACTCACCTCTGAAGATGTTGCAAGCAGCCGGCAACGAAACGTCAGGAAGGAGAAGAAGTTTTATATATGGACCACGGCAATTCAGCCCGGAAGTTTTAATTAATGAAGACGCCGGCCGTGAAAGCTTACATGCTATGAATACAATATCGCTCAGCGATATGTGGCTGTTTTGTTACACTGTATCTATAACACATTCCCTCCTGGAAATTCGACTATTCCCAAAAGGATTCGCGAAATATCACTGACGAGATTGTAAGAGCACTCCCTCTTAATGTGTGTATGAAACGAAATGTTTCACATCAGAAAATATGATTTACTCAAGGTTAACGAAAATGAGAGCAATGACTTTAATGAGGAGTCACAACACTTCCATTGCATAATATATCACATAAAAAACCGATACAGTATTATAGAACCCCGTTCAAATTCGTCCACAAAAAATACGAAAATGGAATAATTATAAGCAATATAATAACCATGATATTTCCTAGTCAATGTAGTGTTAAGGAACAACTGCTGTGACCTTCCAACTGATTTATCTATTGCGAGATGTGGAAACAGTAATTCTTCAAAACTAATTTAATGCGAATATACACCGACCAGCCAGAACATCATGACCACCTGCCTAATAGCGGGTATGTCCACCTTTGGCGCAGATAACAGCGGCGACGCGTCGTGACATGGAATCAATGACGCCTTGGTAGGTCACTGGAGGGAGTTGGCACATCTGCAGGCACAAGTCACATAAGTCCCGTAAATTCCGGGCAACGAGGCCATGAGCTCTGACGCCTCGTTCACTCACATCCCAGATGTGTTCTATCGGATTCAGATCTGGTGAGTAGGAGTCCCAGCACATCAAGTGGAAATCGTCACTGTCATTCTCGAACCACTCCATCACACTCCTGGTCGCGTGACATGGCGCATTATCTTGTTGTCTTGTTGAAAAATGCCACTGCCGTCTGGACACATGATTGGCATGAAGGGATATATGTTGTTTGTAACCAATGTACGATACTCATTGGACGTCGTGGCACCTTGCACAAACTTCACTGGACCCATGGATGTCCAGGTGAATATCCCCCAGAGCACAATGGAGCCGCTGCCAATTTGTCTCCGTCCTGCAAGACATGTGTCAACCAGCTGTTTCCTGGAATGCAGCGGATTCACGTACTCTCGTCGGCATAATGAAGAAGGTGTCAGGATTCATCAGATCATGGTACGCTGTGCCACTGACACAACGTCCAGTGGCGACAGTCACGAACCCAATTCAGTCGTAGTGGCCTTCGTCGTGGTGTTAAAATTGGGACATACATCATTAGGGTGCCGGTGCACTGTGTGTTCAGACACACTTGTACGCTGCCGGCATTAAGGCCTGACGTTAGTCCCGCCACAGTTTACCGCCTGCCCAGTTTTACCAGTCTGTCCAGCCTGTGATCCACATGTGTAATGAGGGGTATCCCCTCGGACCAACCACACGACGTCCCGGACGTGGTTTCGTCTTGGTTTCGCCACGAGTTGAACACAATCACCACAGCACTCCTCAAACACCCGACAAGACGTGCAGTTTCCGAAACGCTCGTGTCGAGCCTCTTGGCCATCACAATCTGCCCTCGGTCAAACTCAGACAGATCGCGTGCCTTTCCCATTCTACACACGGACACCACGCTCTCTGATAGGACGTGTGCCATGCGTGTGTCTAAATAGCAGTCATTCCTCCTCAAATGAATCTGCTATCACGTGGACGGGTTTATATCTATTGTAGGTCAGTGGTCATAATGTTTTCGCTGACTAGTATATGTAATTTAGCAATTTATTCAATGGGATGCAAACGGAAATACCGAGATAAAGCTCAATTTTCAAAGTTTTATCTGTAGAGGACTTTCGAGGTTTGTCTGCCTCCACGATGGAGTCCGTGCTGATGTATTGGTAAACAACGTTCTTGCATCCTTAGCCATGACTCTGTAAATATTGAGACTGCTGGTAATTAAGTGGCTTCTGGCATAAAATTAAGAAAATGCCGGCTTTCGGCACGACTCTATATCGCAATCCAGAACACACAACGTATAGTTCATGATACATTTATTCACATAGACCGACTCCTTATGCACATTCCAGCCACTCGCATACAGCTACTGACTGTTCGTTTCCTGGATCAATAAAAAAGTGATAGCTTTGATCCCTTTAGCACAGCTCTCTCTCTCTCACACAAATGCTGACAAAATGTTTACGAACAAATACCATCTTTTACGCTGCACGTTCTGCTACTTCCAAATTACTTATATCATTAATACGGAATATAATAAAATTTGTATCATTAAAAAGTAATAACAGAATTATAACTTTGAAAAGTTAATACAATATTTGAAATAGTCTCAGACTGTACGAGAGGCGTTTCATAAAAAACTGTTACTTAAATAGGAAGCTTCAAAGAAAAGTATTTAATAAACTGAGAACAAAAGAAAGAACAATTAACCTGCGGTTTAATGCCTTGAATTTATCGTGTCATTACAAGTTTTAAGCAAAAATGGACGTGAAAATGGATTTTTACCTATTTATTTTTACGACGATTCAGGCAATATCTAAAAACAAGAAGAAAATTTGTGTAAGGTAAAGTGCAGTAGCGATATGTACGCTTCAATAGATGAAGTTGGAATCTGTGTCGAACAGGAAACCACAGAATCGCTGTAAGGTTCCATCACGAAAAGAAATTATTTAAAATAATGAATTTTTCTTCTTCCATCAACTTAATTCTGCGAAAATCTAAGCGAACCTGTTATGAAGTCTGAAGCCGTCACACATATACGAATAAGGAAAGGTTACAAAAAACAAATCTCTAAACAGTTTCCACTCCGAACTGAAGTAGTGAGCGCCACATCGAGATCTCTGCTGCTCTCTTGCGTATGGCCGCTTCGTACTGCTGTATTGTGGAGTGACCAGAGGGTAAACTGCAATGTAACATACAATAGTACAGTGTGCGTAAAGCGAAAACCGTTTTGTTCGTCAAGAGTCTATGCCAAAGAAGAAACTCCCTGAAGTACAGATATGTTCCGTCCTAAAATTTATGAAAGCTCCAATATTAGATTCCTTCTTGTCACTGATTTTATACTGCAAACATATCGAAGAGACACGAGGGATTCAGGACACTTTTTACAACTTTGTTGAAAGCTGGTTCATTGTATGGAACTCTGTGGTGTGGTAATCGGTTCTGTTGTTACTAGAGCTGTAAAACGACCGTCAGAAATCTTAGATTATCCCAAACAATCATGGAGAACGGTAGCTTTCCTATTAGAATTGGTCAGTTAATGTCGTATCTGCGTTACCTGTGTGATAGGTGTGTTGCATAGATATCGGGGGTTACCTCATATCGATCGTTTTGTTAACATACGCCATCAGTGTCATACTAAATTCATCCAGAACTGGAAGTGGTGCACCGTCTAGAAACTGTGGGGATATATATGTAAGAGGCCCTATGCGTGCTAAATAGTTCTCCCTATCTGTTACTTAAAAATGAATGGTGTTTGTAGCAAAATAGAAAATATTTATGTTTAATTAAGAATTTTGTCCAAAATTGTTGATTTCTAATGCGAAACAGAGGCATGTTGTAGCACAAATAAGAAAGAAATACAGGTTTATCATATAGCGATAGAAAACTCAATTTTCTCATGAAAAACGTAGGATTAAAAGAAAAAAAACGACTAAAAAGAAATGTATCAGACATCCCTTCAATACTTCGTCGAACTTATATAAAACGTCTTTCCGTTAAACATCAACAACTTTAAGTCATTAAAGTTAACAACTTTAACTTATTTATCAATAACGACATTAACCTTTTGCTTTGGATCATGATGAAGAACGTTCTATTGAGAACAAATAAACAATAATAACAGATTTTTTTTGTTTGTTCATGAAACCGTATGTGCATCAAAAGTAATTGTTTTGGTTGGTTAAAAGCGGAGAAGTTACGTGATCAACTAATTTTTATTGCTCATAAAATGCGATTTATATTCTATGAAGGTATAAAATACACAACGAACTAATAGGGAATGATCGCGATTCTGACTATATGCAAAACAAAGAACCAAACGAAGGAAGAGAAGTCGTCGGCTCCAGGTTTCTGTCTTTCATTTACGTGTCTTTTCCTCTGAATGCTACCAATACTACCGGTAATATTACGATCTGCTACGTAATTTATGTACTGTATCAAAAGTACCGAACCGTAGAGCACTACGCATAGCGGCTAAACTCACAGCGGTGGATTCTAAAAATAGTAATGATTACGCGTCAACAGAAGGGCCATTAGCGGGGCTGCAAGAACCGGTCGTCGCGTGCTGCCTCGCGTCGGCGGGCCGTAGAACTACCAGCGGCTTTCTTCTGCTCCTCTGCTTCGTTGCTTTTCGCGCATCTCTTTCCTTTTTTTTCCGCTTCCTTCCACCTCGCGCACAGACGTTCTGCTGGAGGACTAGCCGGCAGTGGTCATAACTGACCCCGCTCTTAAGACGGCCGCTTCCTAAATATCGCCCAATTTAGTCCCGGTCGTAACTAGCGAATCTGCGGCGGTTTCGCCCGAGACCACGGTCTGGTAGGGGTGGCGGGCAGGGGGGAATGGCTTCATTTAAAAACGGCGCGCGTGGCCGGCGGCTCCCCAATCACGCAGAGCAAACTTTACCGTTATGAGCCGCAGCCAGCCCGTATTGATTCAAGTGCACTGCCAGCAACGGTTCCTAAGCCTTATCCCTCTGCTGCCTCCGATTTACTGACTTCGACTGAGCACCTTTTTACTTGTTGCGCCAGTAGCTGCTCTGAGAACAATAGAAATCCATGAGTCTAACAAATGTTTCTCGTCGGCCTGAATGAAGATGCTGAGATTGAGCTATAAGCCTCGTGGCTCCGGTGTGGAGACAGTGAAAAGCCATTAGTGGTAGTATGCAACCGCCGGTATCTGCCTGAGACGAATTAATTGCCCCTGGTTCACTGATTGCTTCGACCCACTGCGTCATATTAATATTACTCTACGATTCCTACGAAAAAGTAACTACTCACACCAATCGAAAGTGTATTCTGAATCAAATGCTACGCGGTCGTTCCTATATGCAGGGTGAACAGCAATATTACGACCGCGGAACGATTCCAATCTCTTATTTGGGTTGCTCATGTGAAAGGATTTATGGACATAGGACCCCTGATAAAGACCTGCATTTATTCTTAAGACTTCAAACCCTCCTGAAGCAGCTAAACATTCACAATGGACTTAGGGGGTAACTCCATAAATTATTTAGACGCAACCATAGACATCAGTAACCACATTCTTACTTATAAGATTTCAGGTAGCCTACCACAACTGACATTGTAGTACCTATTATCACAACACACAGTTGAATGCTAAATCACCTGTTATGAATCCCTGTAAGCAATGACAACTCCCCAACTGAATTAATTACCATCAGACAAAGAGCATCAAGAAATGACTTCACCCCTGCCTTGACGGACTCAATAATGCCTTACTCTGTGCTAAACCCATCACTCGAAGGTTCTAATACGTGGTGCAGAGTTACATATTCATGAAAAGCGTCTCTCAATGTGGCCGTAAAGCTTAAATCCTGGAACTCTAAAAAATCAACAATAACAGACCTTTTGGCCAATAGTAAAGACAGCAGTTAAGCTTTAGAAAAGACAGGAGTACAGAAAACCACTTGTAACTGTGGCAAATTTTATAGACCAGTTTAACAAGGCTATATTCACCCTCTTAAAGGAACACCTCAACAGTTGGAGACTGAGGAAAGAAGATCCTACTTTTGCAGATCATCTGCTTAAAGGAGGCCACAGTTACAAGGTGCAACATGAAATCTTACATAACATACACAAAGAAAGGAACATGAACTACCTTGATGTGCTGTAAAATAATAAACATTTGTCCACTGGCCCAAGTTTAAAACAGAATAATCACATATACGTCCTGTAATCGTCACTTATAGCTGAAGATACTGCTGATAATCATAGCCACTCCGCAAATTGCCCGTCTTACTTAAATGCCCCAATTTTTCGATTATTTGATTTATTGTACTTTCACTTGATCTCTTAATAAAATTTACTTTGTGTGTTTACATTTGTTTCATTTATCTGTTTAGACTCACCTGTTATATCGTAGACTTGAAACCCTAAGCTTCCTTTCTTCCTTTTTGTTACATTGTACCTGTTTATAATGCTACACCTTCTAAAGACAAGATTGTCTTGTTGGAACATTCCACCAAATTTCGCTGTACAGAGTGTAAAGAGCTTATGTTTTCTGCCAGTATTTTCTGCACCACTAAGAGCACTACGGCAGTCTGTAGAGAATACATACATTATACAGGGTGTAACGAGTACAGAGTGCAGATATTTTTACATGTGGTGCATTAACAGGTACACACATCAGTGTGTAGGGTGTTTTTTTCCTCTGCGTCGAACAGGCTTCCCACAAAGATGTCACAAACTTTATGACCTGTTGTTTTCTGCATGGTTGTAACTGCACCACTAAGGGGACTATGCCTGTCACTACAGATTCACCGTTTTGCGTCCACGTATTTCGAATACAACACCCGACCTGCTGCGCAGGGGAAAATAGAGATTCATGGCTCTATCTAGCCACATGTACTTGGAAGTTCTAACAAACCTAAAAACATACGTGTTGCAATAGCTTTAATTATTAGTCTGCAAGTGACGTAAAAACTGATGTAATGTTGTTCAGTACACGGTCCTCAGTCACCATTAGAAATATTTGCACTTTCATCGTCTATACACTGTGTATATTATTCAACTTATTGTTTCTCCCACAACGACAGTAATTTGTCATGTAGTTCATTATTTAATGTGTCATATTTTATCTACTCTAAATATTTTCACATCGCATTTTAACGAACTAATCCTTCTTGTGTTAGACCTAAATAAAACAGTAACATCGTGTTTGGTGAGCGACTGACATACTCTCTGGATGCACTATTTTAAAATCTTTGATCATACAAATTTCACATTCACACCTACTTGTGAAGCAATAAAGTGTTGTGGATTACTACACCACTGCCGTTTGTTTCTCATTCATAACGTGTTTTCATTATTTTGTCGAGCCCTGGGTACTGTCTGAAGATAACATTTCAATGTCGAAGATGAGTTTGATTACACTGTAATTACATTTACTCTACTAGCTAGCACAAACCTAGATTCAGTCACTAACAAGATATAATATACAAAAAAATCCATTACAAAATTCCTTACCTTCTAATCTGTAATACAGGAAAACCTTGTTCCTGACAAGCATCCTACAAACAAAAAGTTGAAACTAACTTTTAAACTAAACACCCCTAAAACATCCCAGAAATACCTACAGCCTGGACTGGAGTCTCCAAACATTGAGAGTTTAATCCCTCATTAGACAATCGGTGCACACGATGCCTTGAATCATTTCGCAAGAGATGAAACAGGGAATCGTGGAACACATACACCCTTCCCGTGACCTACTATCCGGTTTCGGCCTAATGGAAGGTGCACCTTGATACGTATCTGCTGTAAATAGTGAAGGAGAATATATTATTGGTGATTAAAGTCTACGTGATGTGTTGCGCTTATTAATCTTATGTAGAAACACAAGGAACATAGACATCAACCTAATAAGTACAATATTGGTTTGAAAATGATTGAGACGGACACACTACACTCCTCTAGTAATCTGCTGTCCAAGTTCAGCTCAGTGAAAGATGCACCTTCACGTGCCGCTATGGGCAATGGTCTTTCTCCATGTACTAAACTCCAAATGCCCAATCATGCAGTTCCATTTATTAGCTTGGTGCATAAGATCGTGGCGTTTTTGTTTTGCATTTTGCTATTCCGATTGCTATGAGTTTATTTACTGACTATAATTTTTTATTTGTAGTTCGCTACTGCTATTTGAATCTACATATTGTCATTTGGAGATAGTGATTGGAGATGTGGACGTTAGAAAACGGAGTGCCAAGTGGAGAAATCGGAATATATCCGATATATTTTTCTGTTTGAGTTCAGTAGAGGGATGACAGCAGCGGGGCAGTCAGAAACATTTACACCGTGTGTGGGGATAATTCCACAGGACAAAGAACGGCCTCCTTTCAAGGAGGATCGTTTTGACATTAGAAGCTCTCCGCGTCCGGGATTTGATGAAGATCGTTTAAAAATTTCCGAACTATCAGTTTAATAAGTCACGGCTGCAAAATACTAACGCGAATTCTTTACAGACGAATGAAAAAAACTAGTAGAAGCTGATCTCGGGGAAGATCAGTTTGGATTCCGTAGAAATTTTGGAACACGTGAGGCAATACTGACCCTACGACTTATCTTAGAAGCTAGATTAAGGAAAGGCAAACCTACGTTTCTAACATTTTTAGACTTAGAGAAAGCATTTGACAATGTTGACTGTGATACACTCTTTCAAATTCTGAAGGTGGCGGGGTTAAAATATAGAGAGCGAAAGTCTATTTACAATTTGTACAGAAGCCAGCTGGCAGTTATTAGAGTCGAGGCACATGAAGGGGAAGCAGTGGTTGGGAAGGGAGTGAGACAGGGTTGTAGCCTTTCCCCGATGTTATTCAATCTGCATATTGAGCAAGCAGTGAAGGAAACAAAAAAATTCGGAGTAGGTATTAAAATCCATGGAGAAGAAATAAAAACTTTGAGGTTCGCCGATGAAACTGTAATTCTGTCAGAAACAACAAAGGACTTGGAAGAGCACTTGAACGGAATGGATAGTGTGTTGAAGGGAGGATATAAGATGAACATCAACAAAATCAAAACGAGGATAATTGAATGTAGTCAAATTAAATCGGGTGATGCTGAGGGGATTAGATTAGGAAATGAGACACTTAAAGTAGTAAAGGAGTTTTGCTATTTGGGGAGCAAAATAACTGATGATGGTCGAAGTTGAGAGGATATAAAATGTAGACTGGCAATGGCAAGGAAAGCGTTTCTGAAGAAGAGATATTTGTTAACATCGAGTATAGAATTAAGTGTCAGGAAGTCGTTTCTGAAAGTATTTGTATGGAGTGTAGCCATGTATGGAAGTGAAACGTGGACGATAAGTAGTTAAGACAAGAAGAGAATAGAAGCTTTCGAAATTTGGTGCTACAGAAGAATGCTGAAGATTAGGTGGGTAGATCACATAACTTTTGAGGATGTATTGAATAGGATTGGGGAGAAGAGAAGTTTGTGGCACAACGTGTCTAGAAGAAGGGATCTGTTGGTAGGACACGTTCTGAGGCATCAAGGGATCACCAATTTAGTATTGTAGGGCAGCATGGAGGGTAAAAATGGTAGAGGGAGACCAAGAGATGAATACACCAAGCAGATTCAGAAGGATGTATCTTGCAGTAGGTACTGGGAGATGAAGAAGCTTGCACAGGATAGGGTAGCATGGAGAGCTGCATCAAACCAGTCTCAGGACTGAAGACAACAACAACAACAACAATATGGTTCAAATGGCTCTGAGCACTATGGGACTCAACTGCTGTGGTCATCAGTCCCCTAGAACTTAGAACTACTTAAACCTAACTAACCTAAGGACATCACACACAGCCATGCCCGAGGCAGGATTCGAACCTGCGACCGTAGCAGTCGCACGGTTCCGGACTGCGCGCCTAGAACCGCGAGACCACCGCGGCCGGCCAACAATCTGGAATGATCCACATCAGTGTACTCGAGAACTGGCAAATGTGATCCAACACCGTGCTACATCTTCATGAAATGGGGGGTTCAATAAACGGGTGTATGGGTACCGTCTGCTCTAAGCCAAAATCACAAAAAAACAGTGGTTGGTCATATGTGCAGCTCTACTTGCTCGTCGTCTTCAACAACACTGACCATTCCTATCCTGCATCGTTGCTGGTGACCACAAATGGCGCCTTTTCCTAACGTAAGGAAAAGAAAGGACTGGCTGTGCCCAAACAGTGCAGCAACTCCCCAAACAAAGAGCTGCGCGTATCCACAATAGATAATCTTATGCATGTTGTGAAACAGTAACGTTTTGGTGTACTACGAATTGCTTCCCCATGGTGTAATTCATAATTACTGATATCTACGGTTAACATCTGAGATGTCTTGCAGACGCAGTCCAAGAAAAACGACTAGGAAGACTGTGTGAAGTGATGTCACTCCACGATAGCACCCTCCGCTTTCTGCTACACTGACAAAAACTACTAAACAGGTGACGGACTGAGATGTCATTCCACACCCACCTTATTCACTTGATCCTGCTCCTTCGGATTTTCACCTTTTCCACTCTCTATCGAACATGCTTCAAGGAACTCTCTTTTCGAGTGAAAATGCCCTCCGAACATTGCTAGACGAGTTCTTCACCTCTGAACCATGAGGAATAACTTTTATATTCCACGACTGTAGAAACCACGTGGTTTCTACGGTATCGGAATGTAAAAGTTATTCCGGTGTTGGTAGACTGTTGTAAATACTGACGGAGAATATATTATTGATGACTAAAGTCTTTGTTATTTTTATGCTTTGCGTTTATTAAACATGTACAGAAACGCACGGAACGTAGGTACCAACCTAATAAGTACAATACTGGCTTGAAAATGATTGAGACGGACCTTTATTCACTAGCAGAGGTAATTCTTGTCTGGTTTGAAGCAGATTGCTATTGACTAGACATGACACTGTTAGACTATCCTTCAGTTTGTTCTCACTTGTCATCTTTTCTCTTCCTCTATGAATGTTGTAGCACGGATCATGTTTTCTCCAGAGCACATGACACTTGATAATATTTGCTTTTCTATGTGTGGCGATAGCCTCGTATTCTGCTGCCGCGCGTGGTAGCCGCGTGGTGTAAGGCGGCTTGGGCAGGTCCGCTCGGCTCCACACGTCGGAGGCTCGAGCCCTCCCTCGGGCATGGGTGTGTGTGTTGTCATTACCGTAAGTTGGTTTATGTTAGATTACGTAGTGCGTAAGCTTAGGGAGCGATGACCTCAGCAGTTTGGTCCCATAAGACCTTACCGCAAATTTCCAAATTCCTCATATACTGCAAACTAAGGAGAATGGCATCCCTTGCGCATATCTTGGGCTGGATTCTGTTCAAAATGGCCACACATTTGGTGCAAACACAGTACATGAAACGATTAGGAAAAAAATTATATATATTACCACAGTGTACCAAAATGGGCCGTGAACATTATCCAATTAGTTGTTGGATATCAATGTCATACCGAATAACCGAAGAGATGCCTACATTCTCTTACAGTGAATGAAAATGTGACTGAAAATTTGGATTCGATCATAATTACAAATCTCTGATCCATACAACTGCCGTGCATTGGATCTCTAAGTTGATGTCTCGTCAAACACAACCTGACTTCTGCTAACAGCATTTTCAGTACCGTCACATAAAACTGTTATTCTTCTACTGCTCATGTACTTCTGATCTTCTGAAAAACTCTATAACTAATTTGCGCTCTGATTTTTTAACGTAACGATGCAGCTCACAAAGCAATAAATACGAGGGCTATTCGGAAAGTAAGGTCCGTTTAATCGCTTAACAGGAATTACAGTGAAAACCCGATGAAACTTTGCACAGTTGTGTTGGGCCGTGCCTATAGTATGCCAGTCGATCGCATCACGTCGCTCTTTCCAGTTCTGAGCACACAGTGAGCATGTAAAGATGCATAGCAAAATAATCTCGCGCCCAAGTATGGGTGCCCACTGCGAAGTTTCGCCTGATTTCATGCAACACCACTTTACGTACCTGTCATGCATTTCCTTCTTGATGACAATTCTCAGCCGCACAATGCAGGATCAATGAGGACGTTCTGGCAACGTTCTAAATGGAAAGTGTTTGATCACCGACCATACAGCCCGGACTTGACTCACTCTGATCTTCATCTCTGCTCACATCAACCGCTGGCTATGAAGACAAAATTTAGGCACAGATAAAGATCTGCAAACCAGCGTAGTTTAGTGGCAGAGAGCACAGGCGGCTGCCTTCTATGATGACGGTATTGGAATGTTGGTACAACACTATGACAAATGTCTAAGTCGGAATGGCGACTAAGTAGAGAAGTCCCTGAAAGGTGTAGTAAACTTTTGCAAATAAACCGTTTTTTATTTTCACTCCTGGTTTTCATTTCGTGACTGATCGGACATTTCTTTCCGAATAGCCCTCGTATAATACCTTAGCCTTGAAATTTACTGTACGAAACGGAAGGAGTTGCCTATAGCACCAAGGAACAGGAGTGGCAAGACGTTTATAGCGCTGATACAGTAGACGATAACTACAATGCTTTTCTCAAGACTTTTCTCGTGCTCTTTGAAAGTTGCTTTCCGTTAGAACGTTCAAAACAGGGTACTAGCACAAACAGGCAGACTGGGTGGCTGGCTAGAGGGATAATAATATCTTGTAGAACAAAGCGGCAATTATATCAAAACGTTAGAAACAGTCAAAATCTAAATGCAGCAGCCCATTACAAACAATATTGTAAGGTGCTTAAAAACGTTATTAGGATGGCAAAAAGTATGTGGTATAACGATAGAATAGCTAAGTCTCAGGATAAAATTAAAACCATATAGTCAGTCGTAAAGGAAGTGGCTGGTCTGCAGAGACAGGTCGAGGATATAGAATCAGTGAGTAGTGGGAATGTCCGTGTTACTGATAAGTCGCATATATGTACAGTATTTAATAATCACTTTCTGAATATAGCAGGTGAACTAAATAGAAACCTAGTCCCAACAGGGAATCATATAGCGCTCCTCCATGATATTGACAAGAGGGAGATTGAGTTAATAATTAAATCACTAAAGATCAAGAACTCTCATGGATATGACGGGGTATCTAGCAGAATGCTGAAGTATTGTATGTTAGCCCAGTATTTAGCTATATCTGTAACTTAACCTTTAGGAGTTGTCGGTTTCCTGACCTATTAAAGTACTCGGTGGTGAAGCCACTTTATAAAAAGGGAGACAGGGATAATGTTGACAATTTTAGACCTATTTCTATGCCATCGGTGTTTGCTAAAGTTATCGAGAAAGTTGTATATACAAAGTTACTGGACCATTTAAATTCACATAATTTGCTGTCAAATGTACAGTTCGGTTTTAGAAATAGTTTAACAACTGAAAATGCTATATTCTCTTTTCTCTGTGAGGTTTCGGACGGATTAAATAAAAGGCTGCGAACGCTAGGTGTTTTCTTTGATTTAACGAAGGCTTTTGACTGTGTTGACCACAAAATATTACTGCAGAAGTTGGGGGTGGTGGTGGTTAGTGTTTAACGTCCCGTCGACAACGAGGTCATTAGAGACGGAGCGCAAGCTCGGGTTAGGGAAGGATTGGGAATGAAATCGGCCGTGCCCTTTTAAAGGAACCATCCCGGCATTTGCGTGAAACGATTTAGAGAAATCATGGAAAACCTAAATCAGGATGGCTGGAGACGGGATTGAACCGTCGTCCTCCAGAATGCAGAAGTTGGACCATTATGGAGTAAGGTGAGTAGCTTACAATTGGTTCGCCTCTTACTTTAAGAACAGAAAGCAGAAGGTAATTCTCCGAAATATTGAGAGTTGTAGTGATGTTCAGTCCCAATGGGGCACTGTTAAGTGGGAAGTTCCCCAAGGGTCGGTGCTGGGGCTACTGCTGTTTCTTATTTATATAAATGATATGCCTTCTAGTATTACAGGTGATTCAAAAATATTTCTGTTTGCTGATGACACCAGCTTGGTAGTGAAGGATCTTGTGTGTAATATTGAAACAGTATCTAATAATGTAGTTCATGGAATAAGTTCGAGGCTTGTGGAAAATAATTTGATGCTAAATCACAGTAAGACTCAGTTTTTACAGTTTCTAAATCACAGTTCAACAAGAACCGATATTTTGATGAGACAGAATGGGCATATTATAAGCGATACGGAACAGTTTAAGTTCCTAGGCGTTCGGATAGATAGTAAGCTGTTGTGGAAAGCCCATGTCCAGGATCTTGTTCAGAAACTAAATGCTACTTGGGGTAATTCTTCTGATGGAAAAAGGGAATTTTTGGCTCAAAAACGGGCTGTTCGAGCTGTATGTGATGTAAGTTCGAGAACCTCTTGTCGACCCCTATTCAATAAGCTGGGAATTCTAACATTGCCCTCACAGTACATATTTTCTTTAATGTCGTTTGTTGTTAGCAATATTAGCCTATTCCCAAGAGTTAGCAGCTTTCACTCAGTTAATACTAGGCAAAAATCAAATGTGCATATGGAAATCACTTCCTTGACTCTTGTGCAGAAAGGAATGCAGTATTCTGCTGCATCCATTTTCAATAAGCTACCACAAGAGCTCATAAATCTTAGCAGTAGCCAGACTATTTTAAGTCTAAACTGAAGAGATTCCTGATGGCTCACTCCTTCTATTCTGACGAGGAGCTCCTGGAAGAGCTAAAAAATTAAGCAAAGTCCAGTGTTACATTGTTGATTTTGTTTATTTAAATTTACGACTTGTCGCCTGAATATGTTTTTTTATATTTCATTTTATCTGTTTCTACTATCGTGTTATAGTTTCATGTATTGACTCGTTCCATGACCATGGAGACTTCTCCTTAATTTGGTCCCACGGAACAATAAATAAATAAATAAAATAAACCATGTTCGCCAACTGTGGAATCATGTTCCACACATGCATTACCTCCTAGTCACTGAGACGTTTAAATGTATTCTCTAGAGGACATACACAGCATAGTGTTTTCTCTGTTGTATGTGACGCTAGAATCTCATTCTCCAAATCGAGAAGAATAATACACATATCATTAGAAATGTGTTAGTATATTTTTAGAAAACGATTTTTTTTCCTCGGAATTAGACTAAGTACAAAATACATACATGGCTGCAAAAGATTAGAACAGTTCGTCATTTACTGTGGCCTGGTGTTCTTAACAGCACGGCTGAGTTATTCCATTCTGGTCTTCTGTATACGAATTGTCCGTGAGCTGCCAGTCATAAATTAGTTTCTGTGTGTAGGGAAGAAGAGCAGCGGTGGGCGCTAAGCGTCCCCTATGCGGGCTGTTGCCACAGCAGGCCACGACCGTGCCGCTGCCTCTTAAATCGCGCGCCCTGCGGCAGGGCAGTTGGTAATCCCCTTGCGGTCTATTGAGCCCTGCGTAACAGCCCGCAGCAGCGCCACCTGGCGGCCTTGCCGGAGACGTGCCGCACCTGCTCGCCCTGGGATTAGGGGACCTCGCACGCCCACGCTTACAGCTGGCGCGCGTTTCGGCTCCGAGGTACGCACCTCGCCATGATTTTACTCCCAGTTTCTTAATTTATTCATCGGAAGCTTCCGACAACACGGCCATACAGCGATAAATAGTTACAACTGTAAAGAGAGTACCTAAAACCTTGAGTTTAAGTAAACTGACGGAATACGCATGCTACGTTGAAAAATTTGAAACTGTTGTTGTTGTGGTCTTAAGTCCTGAGACTGGTTTGATGTAGCTCTCCATGCTACCCTATCCTGTGCAAGCTTCTTCATCTACCAGTACTTAATGCAAACTACATCCTTCTGAATCTGCTTAGTATATTCATCTCTTGGTCTGCCTCTACGATTTTTACCCTCCACGCAGCCCTCCAATGCTAAATTGGTGATCCCTTGAGACCTCAGAACATATCCTACCAACCGGTCCCTTCTTCTTGTCAAGTTGTGCCACAAACTCCTCTTCTCCCCAATTCTGTTCAGTACCTCTTCATTAGATATGCGATCTACCCATCTAATCTTCAGCATTCTTCTGTAGCACCACATTTCAAAAGCTTCTATTCTCTTCTTGTCCAAACTATTTATCGTCCATGTTCCACTTCCATACATGGCTACACTCCATACAAATACTTTCAGAAACGACTTCCTGACACTTTAATCTATACTAGATGTTAACAAATTTCTCTTCTTCAGAAACGCTTTCCTTGCCATTGCCAGTCTACATTTCATATCCTCTCTACTTCGACCATCATCAGTTATTTTGCTCCCCAAATAGCAAAACCCCTTTACTACTTTAAGTGTCTTATTTGCTAATCTAATTCCCTCAGCATCACGCGACTTAATTCGACTAAATTCCATCATCCTCGTTTTGCTTTTGTTGATCTTGATCTTATATCCTCCTTTCAATTTTAAACTAAGAACATTTAATTATGGAACGAACGGCACGTAGCACTGCCCCGTCGTACGCAGCGCGCATGAGCTACCCATTTCCTTTGATGTATCGACAATGTGCGGAACTTTGTTGTTGTGTAACGCAGCTGCAGCCACAGCCAGTGAAAGTTATCGAAACCAGTTGAGAAAAAGGCTTTGTTGTGTGAAGCCGGTTTAGTGTGAGTGTATGACAATGCAGTATTCGTTACGCGAGCGTACTGCCTTTGTTGAAGCGTTCATTCGCACTGGATCTTTTGTGAAAACAAAGAAATCGTTTCAGGAGAAATTTCCCGCACGTTCTGTGCCAGCAAAAAGCACCATACAGGAATTGATTGAAAAATGGCGGCCTACAGGATCGTTTCAAAATGCACCCAGGAACAGACTACCACCTGTCTGCAAACCTGAACTAAAGAGGCAGGCGCAGGAAACAATGACAAGAAGTCCTCGTAAGCCAACCAGGAGATTGAGCTAACAGGTTCATGCGAGAGAGAGAATTTGGAGACGTGTTTTAAGGGTCTCAAGTGAAAACCGTACCGGATAACTGTTGAGCAAGAACTGAGCGAGCCTAGCATGCAGACGACAGTGCATTTCTCTCCATAGAACTTGAGAAATGTTACCTGTGGTGCCCTGGACCAACTAACGGTCACAATGAGTGACGAGGCGTGGTCCCACCAGTCTGGTTGCCAAAACAACCGGTACTAGTCTACAGAAAATCCACCCTTGCGTGAAGAGAAGACTGCAGTTTGGTTTGCCACTCCCGCCACACGCGTTATGGGGCCCATATTATTTGAGATGACAGTGAATAGTGACTTGTATTTGGGAATCCGGAGTACTATTACTCACCCTGTAGTAATCATTGCATTACGTACAAATATTTTCTTAGAAAGATAGAATAATGAGACGAACAAAATGAAACTTCAGGAGTTCAGACGTAGTTATGATTATAAAATTGTTCAAATGGCTCTGAGCACTATGGGACTTAACATCTGAGGTCATCAGTCCTCTAGAACTTAGAACTACTTAAGCCTAACTAACCTAAGGACATCACACACATCCATGCCCGAGGCAGGATTCGAACCTGCGACCGTAGCGGTCGCGCGGTTCCAGGCTGAAGCGCCTAGAACCGCTCGGCCACACCGGCCGGCTATGGTTATAAAACCGACTCAAGTTTACAAACAGCTTGGCAGTATGTGTCCACTTGGCAGTATTACTTTGCACACCCACTGACCTGGATGAATCCACTAATTCCGTTGGAAAGTGTGTCATGGACCCATTGTGTCCTCTCCTAAGGAAAGGTGACCCGGACTGTTGAAACTGATCTCCGATATCCTGGATACAGCAAGGTGACGAAGAAATCCGAGCTCGTCCCTCGCAGGTTCTATCACAAATATATCTGGGAATCTTGCTGGCCACGGGCATACCTCAGCATCAGGCAGACTGTTCATAGACACGTGACAAATGCAGACGAGCATTTTCCTCTTGAAATATGGCACGACGATAGTATAAAGGGTAAAATGCGAAGACACTGGACGTCGTGACATATTTTTCTGGCATTTGAGTTTCCTCAATCACCACCACCTGTGATCTTCTTGCGTGATGAGAAGACTGGAGTTTGGTGTGCCATTCCCGCCACAAGCGTTATGAGGCCCATATTCATTAACATGACAGTGAACATTGACTTGTATTTGGGAATCTGGAGAAGTTTTACTCACCCTGTAGTAATCATTACATTACATAAAAATATTTTCTTAGAAAGTTACCTCGCCGTAACGCACAACGCCTCTCTTGTAACGTTCGCCAATGTGCTTTGTTGAGCATCTCGGTAATTCTCACGCGCAGACAAAACGATTCCGTGTGGAAATGCGCCGCTCTTCTTTGGATATTGTCAATCTCTTCTATCAGATCCGACTATTAAGAATATCCTACTGATGAACCACATTCAAGATTCAGTATAACAAACGCCTTATGAGCCACTTCCTTCGCGAATGAGTTACATTTGCTTAGGATTCTTCCTACGAAACTCTGTATGGCATCTGCTTTCCCACCCCAAAATGCGAGGAGTATCTGTGCTTTTCCTATGCGTCACAAGAATAATACCTCTCCCCAGGTCACCTACTTTATCGACAATGGTCAACCGCAGTAGTGAAGAACCACGATTCATTGCTGAACACAGTACTGCTCAACGCACCAGCATTCCATGGATCACGGACACATCCACCATTCCAAGCGCAACCGTTTGTATTGTGGTGTCAACGGTAGCTCAGGTATGGGACGGTAATCCCCTAGTCCGCCTGCTGCTGGACGACGAATGATTCAGGATGACAAAAAGGGAAGTTGCAGGGACTCAATTACAGCCGAGCGGTTCTAGGCGCTTCAGTCAGGGACCGAGCGACCGCTACGGTCGCAGGTTCGAATGCTGCCTCCGGCATGGATGTGTGTGATGACCTTCGGTTAGTTAGGTTTAAGTAGTTCTAAGTCTAGGGGACTGATGACCACAGATGTTAAGTCCCATAGTGCTCAGAACCATTTGAACCATTTTTTTTTTGTCGTCCAACTTTCCTGGAAACAGCTCTCTCGAAATTTCAATAGTAAACCTCGCCGTAACGCACAACGCCTCTCTTGTAAGGTTCGCCAATGTGCTTTGTTGAGCATCTCGGTAACTCTCACGCGCAGACAAAACGATTCCGTGTGGAAATGCGCCACTCTTCTTTGGATATTGTCAATCTCTTCTATCAGATCCGACTTTTAAGAATACCCTACTGATGAACAACATTCAAGATTCGGTATAACAAACGCCTTATGAGCCACTTCCTTCGTGAATGAGTTACATTTGCTTAGGATTCTTCCTACGAATCTCTGCCTGGCATCTGCTTTCGCTGCTATTCGTTTTATGTGGTCATGTCACTTAAGGACGCTCCAATTATTCCAATACACAGGGTGAATGACCTAAGATCTCACATCAGTTATTGCGGAAAGCCGGCCAAAGTGGCCGAGCGGTTGAAGGCGCTACAGTCTGGAACCGCACGACCGCTACGGAAGCAGGTTCGAATGCTGCCTCGGGCATGGGTGTGTGTGATGTCCTTAGGTTAGTTAGGTTTAAGTAGTTCTAAGTTCTAGGGGACTTATGACCACAGCAGTTGAGTCCCATAGTGCTCAGAGCCATTTGAACCATTTTTATTGCGGAAATGAAAAGTGCTATTGATGTGTGGTTTTCACAAAATAGATTAGTAGTGAGGGCCTCGTACAGTTAGCCAATAAACAGATTGTCGTAACAGTTAAAAAATGCATTTTTGTGCAAACACTTTTTTAAGTGGAACAATGTCGACTCTCTCCCCCCGTCGGAAGTTCGAGTCCTCTCTTTGGCATGGGCGTGTGTGTGTTGTCCTTAGCATAAGTTAGTTTAAGTTAGGTTAAATAGTGTGTTTAAACTTAGGGACCGATGACCTCAAGCAGTTTGGTCCCACGGTGTTTACCACAAACAAAACAAAACAATATCTATTTTTATTAACAGAATCAAAAGAGGGTAAATTAGAATGTCAGTGGTGTTTGTTGCAGGATTCTAGTGGGAGTCGTTTACAAGATAAGGTATTATGAAATGTTTCCACACCAACACATATTTGTGTCATTCAGTCCGCCCGGTTGCTAGGTACGATGTTGTTATGTTTGCTTACGTTGTGCTTGTGCGTTCCTTGAGTGCGCTGCGACATGCTAGTCACTTAGTATGTGACAGTCGCATCAATAGGTCGTGAGTGGACAATAGGACTTACCAGTGCAGAAAAAGTCGATATCCTCACGCTGTATGGATGGTGCAGGAAGAATGTAGTTCGTTCTTGTACGGTGTATGACGCAAGATATCCCAAGAGACGTCAACCACCTCAGCAATCATTTCTCAACTTCTTCAACCAATTACGTGACAACGTAACTGAAGGAAAGACATGGTCACAGAACAAAGAGAAATTAATCTTTTCGCTGCTGTTGCAGTTGATCCGCACTTTAGCTCCCGTGCAACAGCACGAAGAAGTGGCACGAGTCAGGCAAGTTTCCTACACATTCTCCATCAATATAGGTTCCATCCCTATCACATCTCTCTCCATCAAGAGCTGGAAAAGATCATGAGACTCGCGTTAATTTCTGTACATGGGCGTTAAGATACTATACTACAGGTGTATCATGTAATTTGCATAGTGATGGAGCCACATTTAACAATCATGGCAAAGTAAAACACCGTAACATGCGCTATTTGGTGGTTGGCAAACCCCGTTGGCTTCGTCAGATGGAACGTCAACGTCCTCGGAATGTAAAAGTGTGGTTTGTGCTAGTGAACTATCAGTTCATAGACCCGTTTTTGAGAGACAGAAAGCTGGACGCGCACAAATATCGCAGCCTCCTAACAGATCATCTTTCACGGATGCTACAAGACCTTCCTCTGCCGACTAGAAGGAACATCTGGTACCAACATGGTGCCTGTTCAGCCCATAATCCTCAAAGAACAACAGCATGTCTTCACGAATTGTTTCCGAATCGTTGGAGTGGACGCAGAGGACGTGTAACTTGGCCGGCCAGTTTCCCGGATTGACCCCTGTAGACTTATTTTACAAGGACAGAGCAATTACATCCGATGATATGCGACGATGTATTACAACTGCTTGCTAGGACATCTCTATTGAAATGCCAGCACGTGTGCTGCTGTCTTTCCTTACCAGGCTGGAAGTGAATATTGCCGATGACCGTGGTTATTTAGAACAGAAACTGTGATGGTCAGTTGTCTCTTTACTGACCAGAATCGACATAACTAGTATATACCCGTGTATTGTTTTTTGGTGTGTGCTACCACAGGCATTGTACAAATGTCGGTGTGGAAACTTTTCGGAATATGATATATCGTAAACGACTCGCATTAGAATTCTGCGATAACCACCATTGACATTCTAATTTACACTGCTTTTAGTTTGTTAATGTCAATAGGGACTGTTATCATTAAAAAAAGTGTATGTATGCACGAAAACACATGTTCTAAGTGGTATTGTATTTTGTTGATTGACTAACAATACGAGTCCCTGACTGCCAATCCGTTCTGTGAAAATCACGCATCAATCGCACATTCCTTTTCCGAAATATTTGAAGTGAAGATTTTAGGTGATTCACCCTGTATTTTATGGTAGGTCTTTTTTCAGCAATTTCTCTTCAATAGTGAGGTTGTACAATAATACAATAACGGATTTCGTTTCCCGTGTGTGCGCAGGGTCAAGTGCCAGAGCCTGCATCACTCATCAATCATCTGCATATCATTCTGCAAATCGATACTGTCTTCTGGCATTACAGATAATCGTTCACGGATGCTACAAGACGTTCCCCTGCAGAGTAAGAGGAACCTGTGGTAACAACAAGGACACCCGCATTATTAGGGAACAGTCTTAAAGTGCATCCGAGGCTTTCTACTAGATCGTTTGTATACTTTGTAAACAGTCTTATGTCACTTACTTAGCGTACTCCGGGAAGTACGTTTACATCTGTCGATTCTGTTCCTTTAAGAGCGATGTGTTGAGTTCCATATGCAAGGAAGTCCTCAGACCAGTCACAAATCTAGTCCGATACTCGATGAGCTCGTATTTTTTTACACTAAATGGCGGTGCGGGACGGTGTCAAATACCTCTTGAAGTTCAGGAACACGGCATCTAGCTGAGCGTCATTGTACAAAACGCTAAGGATCCCTTGGAGGAACAAAGCGAGTTGAGCTCCGCAGGATCACCGTTTGCGGCATCCATACTGATTTTTATAGAGGAGATCTTCGTTCTCAAAAAACTTCATAATTCTTGACCATAAAACGTGTTCCGTAATTCTACATCAGGCTGACGTCAACGATGTAGGTCAATAATTGTGTGTGTCGGCCCTTCTCGAAAAAGAGAATAAACTGCTCTTTTCTCCAGTCGCTAGATACCTTTCGTTGCTCTAACGATCTACTATAAATTGCTGCCAGAAGTGGAGCAAGTTCTTTCGAATTATCTTTGTTGAATCTCATAGGTTTCTCATTTGCTCCTCATGTATTTACATTATTAAGCGATTGCAATTACTTTTCATTCCCGCGACCACTCTCATTATCTGCCATTTCGACGTTCGTATGATGATTGAAAGGAGAAACTGCGTTACGATCTTCCGCTGTGAAACAACTTCGGAAGATCGGATTCAGTATTTCGGTCCTCTGTTATGTACCGTTTCGATGCCACTATGGCCCCTGAGTAGAAGTACCGCTTACTGATTTCACATAAAGCCTCTTGGGATTTTTACTGGGATCTTTGACTTAATTTTACTTTCAGAGTAATTAAATTAATCTCTGACTGCTCTCCTTACGCTCATTTTCGCTTCGTTCAACTGTTGTTTGTCAGCTAGGTTTTTGACTCGTCTTGAATCTGAGATGAATCTCCCTTTGTTTACGCAGCAGTGTCCTAACGAGGCTAACAAACCACAGTGGGTTTTTCACATCCATCAAGGCCTTGCTCGGAAGATACTTGTCTAAGGCATATTGAACGATGTTTTTTAATTTTTCGCAGTTGTGCTCCAAATCTGCGTCCTCTCTCTGAATATTTGATGCTGGCTACTCAGACACTCTGCAAACTGTGTCCTGTCACTCTCGCTAAGCAAAAACATCTTCCTTTCTTAACGTTCCTTGTAAAACCCGAGTCAGAGTTGCTATCAAAGCCTTTTTATCACTAATACCTTCTTCTGCTTTAACCTATTCGGTATGTTCAGGTCTGTTTGTAGCCAGGAGGTCTAAGACGGTACCTTCACGAATTTCTTTTCTCTAACTTTCTGTTCAAAGTAATTTTAGGACAAGACATTCAGAAAAATATAACACGAATCTCTGTCTGTGGCAGCAGTTTTGATGACTCTCGCAATCTACCCGGTCATGCTGAAGTTACGCACTCTCCCCCCCCCCTCCCTCCCCCCTCCCCCTCTGTAACAGCATGACCAGGAAAATTATGAACGATGTTCTGTTAATTCTCTCTGAAGTGTTCTAACGATAGAGCCATGGCCCAGAGGGTCTACAAAAGCATCCGATAACCATTTTGATCTACCTTTGGCGCTTAACTTCAACCAGATTAATTCAATTTCGGCATCTGTCATAACCTTGCTAGATATTATCAAGATATTTGCTGCAATAAATGAGCCTCCACCACTGGGAACTAATCTATTCTTACAATAAATCTAAATTAGGGTCTCGTTGCTAATCACTTCCAGTCTGAACCAACTTTCTTTCTGCTCCTAATTCTATCTGGGCATTATAACCTTCAACAAGCGATCAGTAGTTATAAGCGATTCTGGGACCCTTCCTTGGATGCTCCTGCAGTTTACTAATATCAGATTTTAGAGGACGAGCATTCTCAGACAACACTGTGGTTAATGTAATTTAGATATTGACAGGCAATTCAGGTTAGATCACGAGGGAGGTAGGGAGGTGGCGGCAGTTCTCTAACCTAAAAAAAAAAAACAAGTGCCATGTACTCACTTAAGTAGACGCTTCCTGCGTGTAGTGCACGCTTGATCTACTAACGGAAACCCTACAATTCTCCATCGATAGCACTGGTCGAGAAATTCGCATCCGATACCTCTACAGAGCCGTCTGGGCCTCTGGTTTAGACCTTCCGCTCTGCTCCACACGAGAGGACCGCAATCGATCCTGGGTACGATGCTACTAATAGACACCTTACACTGCACCCCGCGTGCGATGCTAGTTGCCTTCACCAAACCAGCAATCCGACGAGAGGAGCCGAGGATGGCCTCAGGTGTCATTCATGGCGACATGTGCCACTATTTGCAGCTGGTTGTCCCAGGGCGCTCGATAACCGCCGGCAGGGCCTCATCTGTCAAATATATTGAGCGCACGGTGTCATTCGTTCCCGCCCTGGGTGCTATTTACGTGAAGGTCCCCTTAAGCCAATTCATGTTCGACCTGCCAATGACTCACTTACCTACCCTCTGCACTTGTCCGGACTGGGCAGGAGAATTGATCGCAGGCCTGTGTTGGTTCAGAACTATTATGAATACTGGGTAGCTACGCGTACCTGTTACTAACAAGGGAACCTCCCCATCGCACCCCCCTCAGATTTAGTTATAAGTTGGCACAGTGCATAGGCCTTGAAAAACTGAACACAGATCAATCGAGAAAACAGGAAGAAATTGTATGGAACTGTGAAAAAAATAAGCAAATTATACAAACTGAGTAGTGCGTGTGCAATATATACAACATCAAGGATAGTCTGAACTCAGGAGCGCCGTGGTCCCGTGGTTAGCGTGAGCAGTTGCGGAATGAGATGTCCTTGGTTCAAGTATACCCTTGAGTGAAAATTTTACATTCTTTATTTTCGCAAAGTTATGATGTGTCCTTTCGTTCTTTGACGTCTCTGTACACTGTAATAAGTTTACCGTCTGTGTTTTGCGACCGCACCGCAAAACCGTGCGATTAGTAGACGAAAGGACGTGCCTCTCCAATGGGAAACGAAAACATTTGATCGGAACGTCATAGGTCAACCGAATCCTCCACAGGAAAACACGTCTGATACATTCTATACGACACTGGTGACGGCATGTGCGTCATATGACAGATAATAATTGTCTGAAAATAAAAAAATAATCTTATCGCTCGAGGGAGGACTTGAACCAAGGACCTCTCGTTCCGCAGCTGCTCACGCTAACCACGGAACCACGGCACTCCTGAGCCCACATTGTCCTGGATGTTGCATATCTTGCACATGGACTACTCAGTTTGTATATTTTGCTTATTTTTTTCGTAGTTCCACACAACTTCTTCCTGTTTTCTCGATTGATCTGTGTTCAGTTTTTCAAGGCCTATCCACTGTGCCAACTTATAACTAAATCTGAGGGGGGTGCGATGGGGAGGTTCCCTTGTAAGGCATATGGAGCCAGCCGTTGGGCCCGTTCCCTCTTTCGCCTTCCACGCAGTGACACGCGAACCCATCACTGTCTGCCACTCACTCTCGAATGAGGACAGAATGGTCAGATGTTGCGTATCGGAAGACATAGAGAGAACCAGGTCACTAGGGGATTCCAACTGCACCAAAGGTGTCGCATGTGTCGTCAGCGACGCCCCAGTGTCGCCACAGCATTGAGCATTAACCAGAAGCCTGCTGACCGTACCCAGTTCAGCTTCCAGTTGTTTAGGGACAGCAGCTAATTCTTGTGATTGCTCAACCACAAGCAGAGTCCCTAGTCACATCGTACTGTGTAAAAAACTAAAAGTAATATCTCGAAAAATTCAAACAAAGCAGTCAAGATTAACTTAGAAAGTATCAGCAGACCAAGCAAAAGAGAAAATTAACCTACTGTGGAGCTGCTGAGAATGGAGTGTACGCAAAATGTAACGAGGAGAATAAACAAACACTAAAAACTACTCTTCAGCATTCTCAATATAGCCTGAGGCTGCAAGATGCACAAGCTCTTAAGACGGATACCAATTTCTCTACTGAAAATTTATATATCAATAGTTACTTTTTACAAGAAACTCTGCTTCTCAAAAAGCTGCTGCAGAGCATAAATATGCAAACTCTAATCCATATATCTAAGCTACATGCGGAGTGCTAACAGGAGATTTGAAGGCAGAGACGTTAAAGACCTGACGAGGTGTTTCTGACGGTTGAAAATTACACAAGAAATCCGGCTCGGAGAAGGGTGTACACTACGATTTACGCAAAAACGAAAGTTTAGGATAATTTGCTAAAAACTACACATATGTAGTTGAATCCTTAGCAGAAGTACGTGAACAAAACACAAACTAAACTAAATTACTCTGTATCAGAGAACTGGTGCTGCTACTACCGCTCCAAGCGCGCCCACTCGCCACACATCGTAGATGTGAATCGTCTGCAGTCAACTTCCTATACAGTACTTCTTGTGCTTCCTTGTACGGGATGGGCTAAGTGAAACTAGCCTGGACAATACGTTAAAGAACAGCTGACACATGATGGAAACTTCTTAATGCGCGTGTACAGCGCTGCAGTCATGGACTGTGCGGCTGATCACGGCGGAGGTTGGAGTCCTCCCTCGGGCATCGGTGTGTGTGTTTGTCCTTAGGATAATTTCAGTTACGTAGTGTGTAAGCTTAGGGACTGATGATCTTAGCAGTTCAGTCCCGCAAGATGTCACACACATTTGATCACTTTTTGCGCGTGTACAGAGGTAATGTACAAATGCTGAACATGGCCTCCATTAACGTCGTTGCAGCACTGTGCTCGTCAAATGGTGAGTCACATCTAGCGCCTCTGTCTGAGGGACAGCAGCAATATTGTTTCCAGTGTTCTGCTGCAGCTCTTCCAGTGTGTGAGGATCATTTGATTTCACTTGACGTTTCAATTTGCTACAAACTTAAATAAGACTACACCAGACTGTTTCTGTTCTGAGAGACTACAAGAGAGATCAGGCGATCGCGATGGCTAGAAATTTGCACTGCTTCTGCCGACAGTCCTCTGCTCACCGAATACCACAAGCACACCTTACAGCTTTCTCAAGACAATGGATTCCGTCCTGCTGAAAATACCTATACAATCGTTCATCTTCTCTTAGTACATCCACATATGCATTAAACAGTTTCTGGACATACTTGTTAGCTTTAACAGTTCGCTGATAGAATCGCGTTAAGAGCCAAAACATTGTACACCGAACAACTGCCTTGGAAGTATTCAACGACTCTCCAGAGTACTAAAGGAGATTTTCTGATGAATAATGGTGAATGTCGGTTCGGTTCACACAGCCAGGCAGTTTAAAGCAGATTGCAAAGAAAAGGTAAAAGTAAGAATCCAAAAGTCCTGAATCCACTTTATTTCCTAACTCAACACTTAAAAGTGCGTTAAGACGCTTTGATTCGTGCAGGACAGAAAATTTACACAGACCCAGGTCATTTCTGATAATATTTCGACCAGACGATCCCTTAATTCCAACTTGCATAGATAAACGGGCTTTGGATTCCTTCGGACTTTGTTCTAGGCGAATCAGTCGAGAAGTGTTTTGTTGATGTTTGGACTCTTCTCTGTTAGGTACGGTTTTTATTCGCTACACAACTCGTTTCGAACCATTTAGCCACTCGATTATGCATTGCAGACTTTACTGAAGGTTTTCCCAAAACACGTCCATAAACTCTTGCGCAGCGCGAACAGTTCTGCACGTGTTTTCTAAGAACTGTGCTTCGTATCACACTCAACGCCATTTCGTGTTATATTAAACTGAACACTAAAAAGTTCTGCTCCATTCACTCAGTCAAACGTAGTAATGCAGCGAAGTATTTGGGATAGGCCATGTAGTAGATGCGAATGCGCAGACATGTGTCATCAAACGGTTCGTGCATCGATATCACAGTTTCCTGCGTTGTCTGTGGCGGCCCGTTGTTCTGTTCATTAACAAATTCAGTGACAGTCTTATAAATATTTTCCGGGCCAACCTCAGACTTTTTTTCTGTTTAGTTGTCGAGAGTGACATCCGTGTCGCAGCCTGATACGAATGACTGTCGTCACACGTGATTTACTTATCTTCACAAAAGGTCGAATCATGGGCCAGGAGAAATGCCCGGTTTAATTGCCACTAGTCGTCAGCAATCAAGTTGCTGAGATACACGTCAGTGACGGTCCCAGACCTGGTAAGCAGCTTTCTTTCTTGATTATTGGTTTGAAATTGTTATGTCGCATTGGTGACAAATGATACTAGCCCACTCTAATTTTCTTTGCTAGAAGATGGACTATTTCGCTGTGGAAAATTCAATGATGTTTGCTATGTGTATCAAATGGAAGTCGATGTGATTTTCTTTGTTTTCGTATATATTAAGAAATACATGTTGTCCCAGGTGGAATGGTTAAAGCTCAAACGAACATTACAAGCGTAAAAGACAAGTAAACATGGAATCCAAAACACGTACATTAAGTGCTATGAGTACTTCTTCATCTTCAATATTTTGAAACAAACCTCTTCTACTATAACCTCTTTAGTTTCATATTTTGAGAGACAGTAACATGGATCAGACAAGAAAAATATTCCCAGAAAGTATGGTTTCTAAATACCATACATTAAGAGCTATGAGCGTTTGTTCATCTTCGCTGCTGTGAAACACATCACTTCCACTGCACGGGTGCGTATAGCTATTAAGGTAAGCATCTCAGAGCCCATGTTAAAGCGACTTTTTTTCTTGTTTTGTTTCATCCTATCTCTTCCTAAAATACGGGAAGCTCAGAGCTTGCAGTACAAGAATTGTTTCACAGTGTCGAGGATGAAGAAGTTCTTACAGATCCTAGGATGTGTATTTTAGAACCGGTATTTAAAAGATTTTTTTTGGTCGAATAGTCGATCCTATCATATCCCTGAATGGTATATTGTAAACATAGATTCTCAGAATTTTTTTCCTCAAATTAAGTCCAATATTTGATACCAGTTGACTTAATCAAAAATGTCCTCCTTGCTTGTGTTAGTGTTTTTCTCGTGTCCTCCTTGCTTCGTCCGTTTTGTGTTATTTTGCTCCCAAGTTATCAGAACTCCTTCACCTCCGCGAGTTCGTAGACCCGGGTCGATGTCAACTTTATCGGTAATCTCATTTCTGCCACTCCTCATCACATTCGTCTTTCTTCGGTATTCTTTCAATCAATTTTGTGTGTCATTAGACTGTTCATTCCATATGTCCAGCAAGGGGTAGTAATGTCATCAGAGAATCTTATCACTGATATCTTTTAAGCCCGAATTTCATAACCTTCCTTTATTTCTGCTATTGCGTCTAGACATACAGATTACAGTTGGGGTGGAAGACTATATATGCGCCTTGTATCCCTCCTTTTCCGAGTACTTCGTTGTTGGCCTTCTACTCACATTTTTCGCTCTTGCTTCTTTGTACACATTCTATACTACCTTTCTTTTCCTATAAGTTACACTCATTTTCTTGAGAACTACGAACGTCTTCTGCCATTTTACATTGTGAAATTTTTTTCAAAGTCGACAATGCTATGAACTTGTCTTGAATTTTTAAAAGTTTTGTTGCCATTGTCAATAGGAACAAAGGAACTGCCTGATGCCTTTACATTTTCTAAAGCAACGCTGATCAGTCTTACTGAGCTCATTTCAGGTGTAATGGTGCGAAATATGAGCACACTGAAGAGTTTGCATTTAATCTTCGTGATATTTGTGAAGTAATTGAGTGATGATAAATCACGAAGGCTCAATAAATACAATCAGTGCCATACCACAAAGGAAAAATAAACTATAGATCTACAGAACTGATACGTTGTATATTTGAGGAATATACGTTGTACCACCTCTGTTCTTTCGAAAACTGAATTACAATGTTAACAAAATAATCGTCGTTCATAGACTATCACGCAAAAAGCCTTACGTCGCATATGTAGCAGCAATTACATTGTTTGTAATTTGGAGTGTCTTTAGAAATTCCCAGACATTGCAGTCCTCGTATTGCCGGTTGTGTATTTATAATTAATCAGTTCACTCTGCAAGTGATGTCCATCTTCGAGAAGGGCACAATGAAAAAGAAATCAGTTCTAACAGAGAGTGGTATTCAAAGTACGGGAGGCTATTCACCTGTCGAACGAAGATGCATCACTCAGCTTGATGATATGGAACAACCCGATTCCAAGACGCTTAGGATTCGTTATGCAGACAGATGATGAAATGGTCCATATTTCATAGCATCACTCTCTGACCTATTCCACGTAACAGCCATCACGAAACATATCGAGTCCTCTTAGTTATGAGGAAGATGTCGAAATGATTAATAGATACTAATGGGAATGGAAAGCTACAAATGTGTAGGGTATCTCCAGTAACCTGACAGATTACATACAAGTAAAGAGTGTTTCATCGTTGATAAAAGGCATTAATATTTTTTTATTATTTCAACCTTCTTCAGAAAAGCATGGCGTAGAGCATCTGAAAAGGAATCTTGCTCGTAATAATCAACCGATGTGTTCTGTGGCACGACATATGTAATACAGGTAGCTTGAAAGGGTAATTGTGGTTTTCACGCTAGAAGGTGTGTCTATGTATAAAGAAGTGTAGATTACTCTCGTAAACAGTGACAGAATAACCCCTGATACTTTGAAAATATGCAGAATGTAAATTTCTAATGGCCAAACAACAAATTGCGTAACGCGATCCCACTCGAAAAAAATAGAAAATAGTGACATAGCACAGAGAAATTCAGAAAAATGAAAGGAAATGAAGCCCTGCACATAGTATATCACACAAATTAATGGAACTGGGACTGCAGTAGATTGAACTTGGGTTAGCTTTCTTCTGTAACGTTCCACTGCGCAATGGAGCTATTTCCCCTGTTGTATGCACATAAAATCAGAATGCAGGAAACAGTTATCAACGAGATCAATCATAACTCTAATTCCGTTCTGATGTTGCAAGACTACACTGTACTTGCGGTACGGAACAAGTTTACTATTTAAAAATAAAACAAAAAATACATGTTAAGCATGATGACAAAATAGAACATTAACTAAAGGTATCACGTACACCATGTGCAACAAACAGTTGACACTCTCCTGGGTAGCGGCCGGCTGGCAAAGACTAAAGTTTTCCTGATTGAACTATTTACTCTGTCACAAAATATGGATAACACAATCTGAAATTATCTAATACTGAGGTCTCCGATGGATTTATTCTACACAGAAGTTATACTACGTTGGTGTAGCTGAGAACAAGTGTCGAGATTGTGATACCGTTTGCCCTAACAAGCTGCAGCGGCAATACAATACCCCTTTTCTCGATGTGTTGCGCTGTCTCAGGTGATGCTCATGGTTCCAGTCTCAGGTGATGGTCATGGTTCCAGCGTCTGCAGAGCAATGATGTGCAGCACCTGTAATTCCCTATCGAGGACACGAAGTATGCGAAGTTGCGGCGGGCAATCTATTAGACGGATCACAATTTCTCTCTAATGAAGTCCTGAAATCCAAGCAAATTCTAGCGTGTAACACTCCCGTTTGCCGGTCTTACCATGGACCAGTTTGACTCGCTTATTACAGCAAAGTCCTCACCACAGGCGTCCCAGTCAACACCAGTAGTAGTGCGAAGTCACACAGGTGTCAAGTGTCCCAAGTGCATCCCACTCATAATAAAAGTCACGACCTGAATCCATACTGGAGTCTAAATCAGAAGACCAGATCAGAGTCTGAATAAGAAGACTCTATCCAGACTGGAGTCTGAATCAGAAGGCCAAGTTGCTCCTCCTCACTTTCCATCCAATCTTGGTATATCCCACAAAGGCAGTCCCGCAACCCCCCACCCCCCCTTTCCACAAGGATTACTTGCCAATCACAAGACTTCACGAGACTCTTCCCTCTAACTCATATGCTCTACTCATTGGCCAATTCTAAACAAAGTTAACAATAATCTTCTTTTTCAGGAGAAGCAGCCGATCCCTGACTCGCAAATTTCCACACAGAGAGGAGGAGACATTGTGCTTCCAACTTTTTTTTTTTTCAACAGTCACTTTAGGGAGTGTGTTTTGAGTTTTCATATGACACATTAATCATGGAGATCATTATATCTGGATGGCCCTAGAAGTTCGCACATGTCTGACCAGGGGCCCCGGCTAAACTAAAATTAAACGAAATACTTTTGTGTCCCAACAAAGATCATTTCAGAGCCGCCATAAATCTTGCATTCCTTATAAAATTATTTTGAAGGCCTGAGACTTCCCAAAAATCTGCAGGCTGAGGGACGACATGATCTAATGGCTCACTCGAAACTATCTGGTCCACGGTGAACATGGAAACTCGGGAATTTCTATAGCTAACATTCCTGTTCTCCAAGGGGATTTATGACAATGTTGTAACACAATGGGCAGGCAACCTAGATTCCTCTTATGCCCCCTGCCCCTGCAGTGCAATAGGCAATTAAAAGGGTGAGTCCAAGAAGGCCATTTTTTCGCCTCTTCGACCGAACGCATTGTCTGTTCTCCGATGCAGGAAATTCTTGTGCCCAGCATTCTGGCCACGGTAAGCGCCTCCAGAAGCTCTTTTCCTTAATAGCTAAACGTGGCTTCCAAGCCTCAAACGTCTACTGCCAGATTTACTGTTAAACGACCAAACCGCCTGCTTGTTCTAAACTCCAGTAAAATACTATTTGATGGGGTGCCACCATAAAGATCCCTCATATATTAGAAATGTACACACTTCCATCAATGCCTGCTCATGATGATAACTTCCTGTTGAGGCACAGGCACTATGTCTTGAGTTAAAAATCGACATTAAATTGTACCCTTCAATATGGAGAATAGTGAGAGAGTGGCTCATCCTCTCTCAATGTGTATGGATCATCTGGATAGAACAGCTCACACATGTAATGTTAGGTTTAAGTGCTCCAGTGTGGACACAGGAACAGTGACAGTGTAAACAAATTAATAACACACACATATAGACTTCATTGTGCTGTGGCACTAAAATAGAATTGTACCGTAACTCGTCGGATGTCCTTGTGTACAGATACAGCTAAGTAGTGGTCCGTCAAGGCGTGCATTACCGAAAACAATGTCAACAAGACTAGGTCCGTCCATGGGTGCCAGACTGTCAATCGCTGTAGTCCCTACGCGAAGGCTACAAGCGACTGCACTTGTAGACTAAGTTTGGCAGGCTGGCCTCCACTACGAACTGTAACTATGAACAACAAGCCTGGAACTCCATACTAGGACTGTGGTACACCAGTGCCGAATATGAACTGCCCGTTGTTGCCTGTGGCCGCCACTTATCACAACGAGGAAGATCATCTCGTTGGTGGCTGAGCAGAGATTGCTGATTGGGCCGAACTTGTAGCGAACTTCAAAGCGACTCCCATCATTCTGAAACTGACTCAATGCGCCAGCTTCGACTGCGTGCATTGGCGAGCACATAACACATTCGTATATAACTGAAGCAACACAACACAATGACTCATGACAGCACCCAGTAGCCCAGCATATGACACCTACCAGCATATGACGCCTACCGTATAATTGTTAGTGCTAGCTCTGTAACTGAATGGTGATTCGTCAGAGTTACGTATTTAACTTTCACAGCACAAGATGGCGGTCCATCAACGTGGAGTATTCAAAGAGATCAAGTAGATATTGTTCTCGCATCAGTTCATAAGACTTGAGTTCAACCATGAATTTATTGACTTAAAAAACAACAGAAATAATTTACAACCACAAGGAGATATTCCACCTGTAGTGTACAATTCACAATATATTTACGTGCTTGATGTATTCCAGAGTAGCTATTGTATTTAGATCGTGGTATTTAGGGTATCAGCATAGAGGGGGCATTCACATGGCAAGCGCCATCTGTGCATAGTAATCTCTGGCTCCACTCAGTCATCCGGAATCATAATTAAAATGAGTAAACTCTTTTATCTAGAGCGCGAACCTTCCAGGTGATTCTGTAAAAATGTGTATGCGAATTGGAGTCACTAAGTACACCGCATTGTGTATGTGTAATTAGTAATTATTTCACTGATTACTGCAGTAGATTAATAAATAGTCGCCATCTTTTAGGGCGAGATAATACAAAATTAATCTATGGTGTTCCTCTTGATTAATATTTCACATTGATCCTGGATCAACTTATGCAAATGTATACGAGATACGGTGGTGATTATAGTTTTGTAGTGACAAATAATACAACCTGAAGAAAGTTTGGTGACGATTTTCATTCATGACTACTAATTATTTGAGCAACAATTACTACAACCACCAACCTGTCTATAAGACATAGCGTCGCACAACGCTGTGCTCTGTAAAAGCCACTGAAGCCAATGAGCTTTATCAATGAAAAAAAAGTAAATATGTCACGAACAATTAAGATGGCTCTAGTATTATTAAACCATCTACAGGATGCACCAGAAGTCACGACCGTAAGTTATTCAAGCAGCTTAACACATATTTGCTCTGTTACATGGATGGAAGAATCTGTTATCAGTTACAAATGTGTTCCCTGCCTCTAGTGTGCCTCTCGTCTTGTATAGGTCACTCAATTTTTTACAGCCCAGGCGATAATTGCTATTCGTCAAATTAAAACAACGTCGGTGTCACTCCATGAAAATATTGTGATGTTTCCTGATACAGCAAGTTATGGGGAAAGGAAAGTTAAGGAGACAGCATCAGCTAAGAATGCTGAGAAATGAGGACGATCTGGTTGCGAAGTAGGCTACACAGTGGCAATGAATGTGTACAGGGACCATGGAAATCCTTATTGTTGCTTTATTAGAGATGTGATGAACTGTTGTCTAAAAGTGGAGATGTTACTCGGTTCTCTGATAATAAGGAAGGTTATTCCAGAGTCGAGACCCTGCTACTGAAAAACTGCGAAGCTGTTCTGACAATTGCGTTCAGGTCGAATAGAGATATGAGCGATAATGTTTGTTGATTATATTCATGGCAGAGGGGGTGGAAATTTCTGTGCATATATGCACCCAGCTAGGGTAGCTGGGGATATGATGGTGAAATATGATCACAGGATCGAACATCACAGAAAAGACGACCACAGGCATTCATAAACAGTTCCAGGTATCGTGTGCTGTCCTGAGAGTGTCCTTGCAGGATAAAACCACTGTAAACCTATTTGGAAGTATAAATGTTTGTACAGGTTTCTCTTTCAAGTCAAGAACAAAGAGCTTCTTGTATTTTTGTAGGGCAAAGAGATGCTGATGCCTTCTTGCACACTGCAGTTACGACCTCAGTTCAATTTAGATTTTCATATAGACTCTTCGCTGAAGAAGAGAAATGGATATTTTTCCCATTTAGGGTTAACGATAGTAGGTTTCCCTATATTTCGGGCTAATGAGCCTAGAATGACCACCCAGTACCGCTTGCGTTTTGATTGGGTTCAGCTTTAACCCTACACTCTGTGCTCATTTTGATAGTCCACAGAGGTCATTATTGACATTCTGATAGCTGTCTTCAGGTTATTGGTATTTCTCTTAGATACAACAGGAGGTCATCAGCGTTCATGTGGCATTTGCACTGAGACAAAAGTGACACATGATGTAAGTACAGTGAAAACAGTATAGGATCTAATACCGAACCCTTGGGACGCCTGGTACTACCTGCCTCCAGAGTGATTTTATGGTGCCACGCATGATACATTTCTAGCGAGATGTCACTTATGAACGAAACCATTGTTATGTACTTGGCGATAAAGTCAGGCTCCTGAGTTTGGCAAGTAAAATGTCGAAGACGAGAGCGTCAAAAGCTTTACTGAAGTCTAAGGGGCACATAATCACCGAATCTTTTGTATCAATCTCAAGCTTCAGGTTATCTGTTACCTTTATTAAGGCAGATATTGTGCTGCGATGTTTACAGAAACCTGATTGGTGTTTGTCTGGCAAGCTGTTTGTAGTTGTGTAGTTTGTTAGCTGCTTACGGATTATATGTACTAAGGCCTTGGACAGCGCAGGAAGAATGCAAGTAGGTCGAGAATCAGAGACTGCTGTGCGAACATGCTTTTTAGTTAATGGCCTAACTAGTCCCTGTTTCCAGGTCTCTGGGTAAACACCTGTAGTTGAGGAGTGGCAGAAGATATCCCTACCAGTGGCAGTGATGCCATCGTGTCGCGCAGATGCTGATCTGATACACAAGATGGCTTTTGTAACGGTATTGCAAAGTAACATGCTTTCGACTTTCGACAGAACTTTCCATGGCTACAGTCGTTTACGACCTCAGGCCCTCACCACCAATGAAGTAATCAATGTGTGCGTGATTCGTTTGTGTTCAGTTATTGTTGTAGGTAACGTGTCGTACCGGTTCAGTTCCTGGGCTGCGGCAATGAGATCAGGTGCAGCTTTACTTTGCCAGTACCAAGACCACGCACGTTTTTCCGTAGGACAGCTGGTGCATTTCTATTTTCGGCTAATCCATGGGCATCCTTGAGTTTTGCACTTCTCATTCTCCTTGTAAACAATGTGATTTTCATGTGCTGGGCGCAGTTTCTATGCCGGATGTGCAGCATCTATGCAGTTCTAGAGTTGCTTTAGTTCTCCCGTTAACAAAGTCGCAGCTTTCCTTCCAACTTTCCTGGTTTTTATGAGAGCATGTTTGTCACACAGTTGAGTAACTTTGTTATGAAATCCACTAAGTTGTCCATTTCAATCTTAGAAGGGAACGGAAGACGTCTCGAAAACTATTTATTGGGTATCAGTTGCAATTTCAGGTAAATTAATCCGTTTCAAGTCTCAGTATGTAGTCAGTTGCGGTTTATTTCTGGAACAGTCTAGCAAATACGCCATGAAAATTATGTCATGGGCAGACAGGCAAAGTGCAGATATTTGAGAGGTATGAATTAATCTGTTTGGAGTTTTCGGTGTGAATGTATCTATGGAGACTGTGATTACTGTTCATATGAAGGGTAGGACCAAACTGAAGTCATGACATGTCTGAAGCAGAAAGCATCCGCTTAAATTTCACACTGCAAGAACTGTTGTACAGAAAAAGTAAGTTAGTGTCACTAGCTATAATTATATGTCTGTAGGTCGATTCGAGACCTGACACAGCAGTTTCGAAGCAGGCACCCCGCCTACATTAGAACGTTTGTACAGTTTCTGTTAAGGGATTTAATCTCTGTCAACATACTCCGATAAGACGAAACTTTATGACAACTATTCACGCGACTTCGGAGACCACCTGGTGGCGTTGCGGGGACTTGCAGTAAGAAAAGTATGTAAGCGGAGCAGAAATCACCCTAGCGAAGATATGGGCTGCAAATGGGGCAATCCATTTAGATAAGCGACTTTGACAAAGGGTAGATTATTATTACGCGGATCCTATGGACGACTATCTCGAAAACGGCGAAGCTGTTCGAATGTTCACGTGCTACTGTCGTGAGCATTTACGGAAAGAGATAGAAGGACAGTGAAACTATCACTAGGCGCTAAATAGTTACACGTCCAAGACGTTCTACACAATGTGGAGTTCGGAGGCTTGCCTGCTTTGTAAAGTAGGGTAAATGATGATCTGTGACACCTCTGTCGGAAGAGCACAGTGTTGGTGCACGCCGAAGTGTTGCAGAACACACCGATCAACGGACACTGTTGAACACGGAGTTCCGCTACAGACTATCGCTATTTTTTCACATGTTGACCCAACGACATCATCAATTACGACTGCAGTGGGCAGGGGACCATAGGGATTCGACCGTCCATCAATGGAAACGTGTCAGCTCTTCGGGTGAATCACATTTTTCTGCGCTAGGTCGCTCGTCGCCTCCACAAACGCAGTCGTCGAGGTGAATTTCTGCTCTAAACTTGCAGTGCGCCACGGAAGCAGGTTGTAGGAGCAGTATTATGTCACGGGAGAAATTCTTTTGCGCTTGCGTGGGACCTGTAGTAGTAGTCGAAGACACCCTGACAATTGCAAACCGTCTGCATTCCTTCGTTCTTGATGTCTTCCCCGACGGCGGTGTCATCTTTCAGCAGTACAGTTGGATGCTTCTCGGTGCCAAAACCGTGCTACAGTGGTTTGAGGAGCATTATAGCGAACTCACGATTATGTCTGGGCGACCAAATTCGCCTGATGTAAATCATATGGAACCCATCTGGTTCGCTATGAGGACGGATTAGCACACTGGACTTGCAATCGGGAATACGACGGCTTAAACCATAGTGATTTCCCTAAATCGGTTTTCCGTTCCTAATCATTACAGCTTTAACAGTACACTTTGTTTTTATTCAGATTATTTTGCTTTCTATGCTGTTGTGCACAGATTACTATAGTTCTGTTTAGTGAATTACTTTTCCTTTCCCCAGACGACTTTTCCTGAACGACACGAATTTCACTGTTATGGGTCAAAGTTTTGATGACTATGCGCTACTCCATGGCTTTTATCTGTGACATCACTTTCAGGCTAGGTTCTCTGGGTCAAGACTGATCACTAAATCGGATGCATTCCCTCTGCTATTCACAGGAATCCCGCACAGTTGAAGGTTGTTGGGTTTGGGTATTGTTCAGGTTCGTCAGATTTCTCGATCATATTCTGTTCGAGCAATCATGCCCAGTCCTCAGCTACTTTTAAGGATCTGTCTCCGTATTTTGGCCGTCACCACTGCAGTGTTAGCATAAATGATAGTCTGTACAACGAGCCCCTGGAGTGCGGCATTCACCTCAGTCTTCAGGAGTGCGATAACGTCGGGGACGCCTTGGCGGTGCGGCTGTAACTCCCGGTGTCGGCTCGACTCTAGCGCTGGCCATTGTTTGACGGCTATATTTTAAATGCAGATCCTCGTTAAGGATTTTCGGAATCAAATGCTACTGTGACATTAGGCACAATTCTTGTAATATATAGAACAACCTGACATCTTAATAACATCTTCAAAATGAATATAAACTTGCGAGCCAGATTAACGCTCGTCACTCACTCGCCGCTATCTTGCCTGTCACCCTACATCCTACACACAAAAAGCAAGGTAATTCGGAACCACTGAACTACTATCGATATAAAGCCGTCCAGGCGATTCCAGTGTCACCTAGAAATGACTGCTAGTCAGAGATATACGTGGTGCATGTAGTATCAGTGAGCGTGTTGCCCGCGTATAGAATGGTGAAGGCGAGTGATCTATCATACTTTGGCGGAGGCTTGGCACTTTCGAAAACTGCACGACTTGTCGGGTTTCGAACAGTGCTGTCGTGCGGTTCTTCAACACGTGGCGAAACCAAGGTGAAACCACGTCCAGGCGTCGTGGAGTTGGCGGCCACCCTTCATTACAGATGTCGGACATTGTAGGCTAGAAGGCTGGTAAAACAGGACAGGCGATGCTTGTAGATGTGGTGCCAACTCCCTCCCCCAACCCACCAAGTCTTCATTGTTTCCATGTCACGACGCGTCGCCGCTGGTACCCGTACCAAAGATGGCCATACCTGCTGTTAGGAAGGTGGTCATAATATTCTGGCTGATCAGTGCATAGCAGAACACAGTAGAAAAGCAACTAAATATACAAATTGGTGAATACGGAATGATACCTCAAAACGAGTGTTGGGATGATTTTAAGGGAATACACACGGAAGGTGGACAAACATATTTCGTCATTTGTTGTTTTATGGAATACATTATACTGCTTAACAACAATAATTATAATTTAAAAACCTTCATAAAGAGTAACAACGCTCTCAGTAATTTAAAGAACTTTAACGCGATCAATTCATTAATAACAAACTATAACAATTTGTACAATTAAGATCAGGGATTGCAACCAGGAATATACAGCCTCCAAATACAAGTCAGAGTCAAAGCAACTAAGTGCAGCTGCAAGCGGTTTCAAAAAATTGAGTTTTATCAGTAAAATGAATTACAAAAGATTGCCACTAAATGTACTAACGATTCCCAAACATGGATAACACACTAAACAAACAGATAACGCCCACCCAAAATACAGAAAGGATAACAAGTCACGCCATTGATAGTGGCTGTTGGAAAGCCCTTAACAAAGTATAAGCCTTAATAAAATTCCTTAATTAATAAAATACACAGTTCCCCAAAATACAAGCTAAGCTGGGAAGGCATACAATTTAAATGCGAGTCCCAGCTGGTGCACATCAGAATAAACATTGACAATGGCCCTTAAATAAATATACAACTCCCCAAAATATAAGATGATTGGCAAATACAACAGGTGTCTGTCACAACCAACAGACAACAAGCAGGCAAGTATTACAACGAGTGGAGTTTTTTAATGACTCTGGATAAAAGGAAAAGCTCAACAGTTCATATTCATAAGTAAAAGGCCTTAAAACTTAGCAAACTCCAGAAGTAGCAACAAGGGTGCAAGGTTTGAACATGTAGTTAAAGAACAGGTAAAGTGAGGAGGAACTTGGAGCTTGTAGAACATGCTTGAAAGCTTATGTGCTTACTGAATTTCTAAATTGGGTAGATTAAAAGCTCTCGATTAACTGGTAACACTCTGTCACGGCACGTATCAAACGATCAGCTTCACTTAACTGGACTGGAGCTAACACTATGCGGCTGGTAGAGGCACCAGATTGTGAACCAACCTAGACGTCATGCGCCGATGGAAGTGTCGCCGCAGCGGAATGGAAACACGTCTCAGCTCCAAGCCCAGGAAACAAGAGCGCGTCGTCCGCTGGCAAAACTGCCCTCATAACACACGTCATAAGGGAACAGTAATCTGCCCAAATAAGACTACGAACGAGAATGCCTAGGATGTGACCGATATTAGCTTACTGTAAAAGTGACTACACACTCAAGTTACAAGCTGAGCACTCCCTAAAATTACTTAAAAATTAAAAGGGTGAAACACCAGTGACTGCTAATGCAATGATTAGGGCATACTCATCCACAAAGGATCCCTTACCTTCGACATAGTCTATGTTACAATCTTAATTCAATTTACATCAGAAATGCTTGTACACTTGCACGCAATGTGGCCTGGGACAATAAATTAACATTCGTTAGACTGACCGATTACTATACACACACTTACTCGGAGGCGCGTTAGTATAGCAGGTCTAATTCCACATTAACATAGAAGTGGCCTTCCGATAACAAACACCAATACAAAAAATTACACTTGACTCCACTCTGGTGTGAAGGAGCCGAGCCATGGCTTCCAGGATTCCAAGCCGGAGTGGTATTGCCTCCAGCCCGAACGGGCGGTCTTCGAGGTTTGCTTTCGCTCAGGATACTCAAATGTCTACTCCAGTCTTCCTTCCACCACGTACAGATCCAGAAACTTTCATGAAGTGTGAAAGATCTTGGCTAATACAATATTTGTTCGATGTTCTACCACAGCTGCAGCCAAATGACTTACTTTTCAATGAAAGGCTAGAAACTAAAAATATATGACTATTAATTCCTCTGCTTGCTTACAATCACTCCTTTCCTACTGGAAAACGTTCTATTTTCTCTCAGTAATGGTAAGTTCGATCGAGACGTCCTCGCAATGAATGCAAATACCTCGATACATACCACGGCGAGAGTCGTAAAGAAACGCGGCCTCGTTTCAGCACTACAATATAATTGCTCGCACATGTGTTTCCTGGCGTGTGAGTTCTCTAAACATGCTCTTTATACTTGACACTAGTCTGCCTCGCCCTGTGCTCTTTGAAGCGACGTGCGGCCAGGAGACAGAAGTGTCTCTTTGCGGTCGCGTTTTCACTTAGTTGATCCCGTTCTGGTGTTGGAGATGAACACTGACCTCGGCGCCATAGTTTGCGCTTTGCTTTGGCGAGGTGTAACCAGGCATTATGTGTGATGCACAGTGCATCAGCTAATTCGTCTATCATTCCTGACACGTTTCTTTATTCCAGTAGCTACATGTGGGTACACTTACGAATCATTTTTCATGACGATTACAATTTTTATTCGCGTCATGGACATAAATTCTGTGATTTTGTACGAGGCAGAGACATACATTAGCGTATCCATCAATATCTGTCTATCAGTATTTGTATCTAGTCTGCCTAGCTTCTTTAAAATGGAAAAAGAATAAACTCTCGTTTGCAGATGTTAGTTTGCAGGATAATTTTTAAATATTTTGTCAGTATATTCTGTGAAATTACTTAGGTAAGTGTGGCCGAAAACCATGTGCATTAAAGATGTAGGTTATTTTGTGTACCAATCCAACGATTTCTCTAAGGGTATGAAGTGAAAACATAGTTTATAGACAAATGTTCGGTCCATACTACGCTAATATACCGCAAAACTGAAAGAGAAGATACAAACCAAAATCCACACGCTATCACAACAAGTCACAATTATGACCACAACAAATTCCAGAAGAATTGAACGTATAGGCCATCAGATGACAGTGAAAGAGTATCATGTGGTTTCAATAATATTCTTGGACGAGTAATTTGGTGAGGGACCAAATGGGAGACCCAGGAATACATGGGAAAATGAAAATAAAACAATATGCAACTCGATGTGCATAAGTAACTAGGAGGAAGTAGTAGAAGATACAAGCATCTGGAGGCAGTTCGCGAGACTGCCACAGGAGTTCCGAGTTTCTCAGAAACCAAGAGGAAGAAATATTAATAGAAATACATCGCAGAGACAGGTTTCTTAATTGTGGTTTTTTTGTAACTTTTCTGTGAGAAATTTCATTTCTTTATAATATGAATTTTTTTGGTCAGCGGAGTTATGAGAGACCATCTTAAGCCTATGCCATTCCTTGTTTAACTTTAGAAATTAAATTTGTGGGCAGTTCTTTTCATATTACAATCTCCCGCACCAATGATGCGGTGTCAATGTTTCTTGTGATATTCAGGTTCGCTCAGGTAAGTTCAGCGACTCATGACAGCATGTAGTAGAAATTCTCTTCGTGAGTGATTTGTGTGGAACTCAGTTAAGGGCTGTGGAAATGGTTAAATGTGCACTCATGCTATACCTTCTCTTTTAGCGTGTGGACGAAGCCGTGCAAATATTATCACAGTCTTATGATGACACACATGTTCTCATTTATCAGTGGTTTTACTTTTATGTGGGCTTATAAATAAATAAGTGGAGACTATGTCATTATCACAGCCATATGAATGCACACTTTTTAAAGTATTCTTTTATGTATTTACTGATATAATACAGACAGGAAAACATGTACCTTGCAATGGTTGGCGCTGTAAGGAATTACCTTTTTACACTAAAGTACAATCAACCAATATTTATTTCCTGGCCTTCATCTATCATCATCTGTCGGATTGACCATTTTGTCAAGGTCCAATTGGCCACTGATACTGAAATTAATTCAGCCACTATGTACAAAAGGATTAATTTCATTTGACTACAGCTGTCAGGATAATTCAACTGAAAAATTCATTTTCGTGTAGGAATACGTTCACAGCGAGAGCGTGCTGAAAAGTAACCACGAATTTTTTACCTGAAAAATATTAAGGCTTCTTAAATGAAGCAAATATTGTTAACATTCTTCATCTTTAGTCTTCATGTCTATGTTTTTATTTCTGAACACAGTCACCCTGGCTAGAAACACATTTGTCTCAAAGTGGGACCAGTTTGTTGATACCGTCAGTGTAGAATGTTTGATTTTTCTGATGGAGCCACAGCCTCAACTCTGCTTGCACCGCTTCATCACTGTATCACTGTCAACGTGAAGTACTCAAAATGGTTCAAATGACTCTGCCGGCCGCGGTGGCCGTGCGGTTCTGGCGCTGCAGTCCGGAACCGCGGGACTACTACGGTCGCAGGTTCGAATCCTGCCTCGGGCATGGGTGTGTGTGATGTCCTTAGGTTAGTTAGGTTTAAGTAGTTCTAAGTTCTAGGGGACTTATGACCTAAGATGTTGAGTCCCATAGTGCTCAGAGCCATTTGAGCCAAATGGCTCTGAGCACTATGGGACTCAACTGCTGTGGTCATCAGTCCCCTAGAACTTAGAACTACTTAAACCTAACCAACCTAAGGACATCACACACATCCATGCCCGAGGCAGGATTCGAACCTGCGACCGTAGCAGTCGCACGGTTCCGGACTGCGCGCCTAGAACCGCGAGACCACCGCGGCCGGCGTGAAGTACTCGAAGGCTTTCTTGAAGATTTGGAAACATGAAATTCGGACGGGGCCAAGATGGGACTGTGTGTATAATGATCGATGATACTGAATCCAGCAGGGTTTATTGCTGCTGACGTCACAGCACTCGTGTTTGATCTGGCATTGTCATGGTGAAGGAGAGAGAGCTGCATGTGAGAACGAACTCTTCGAATTCTAACTCGATTACAGCCCGCTGCTTCTCACGCACCAACATAGTAAAGTTGTATTTTATGAAACGTTTTTTATTAAATCAGTCACAGTTGCAGTACATAAGTTTCAAAACCACTGCTTCATTTTAAAGTCTGGCCTGCTGAGGTTGCGCTGAGAGTGCCTGATCTTTAAAAAAATCAAAAGGGCAATGCATGCTCTATAAAATCTTGCAGATGACTAACAATCAAACTGTACCTATTTACCAAGTCAGAATCAAACTCATTGTAACCTTTCAGACAGTTGACAACAGTATGAGTATCAGAATGAGATTTTCACTCTGCAGCGGAGTGTGCGCTGATATGAAACTTCCTGACAGACTAAAACTGTGTACCGGACCGAGACACGAAATCGGGACCTTTGCCTTTCGCGGGCAAGTGCTCTAACAACTGAACTATCAAAGCACGACACACGACCCGTCCTCACAGCTTCAGTTCTGTCCATACCTCGTGTCCTACCTTCCAAACTTCACAGAAGCTCTTCTGCGAACCCTGCAGAACTAGCACTCCTGGAAGAAAGGATACTGCAAAGACATGGTTTAGCCACAGCCTAGGTTCGCAGAAGAGCTTCTGTGAAGTTTGGAAGGTAGGAGACGAGGTACTGCCAGAAGTGAAGCTGTGAGGACGGGTCGTGAGTCGTGCTTGGGTAGCTCAGTTGGTAGAGCCAAAGGTCCCGAGTTCGTGTCTCGGTCCGGCACAAAGTTTTAATTTGTCAGGAAGTTTCAGTATAAGTAACGTTTGTGGCTATCACTGTATGGATACTTTTCAGACAGGTTTACCAACATACGTCTCCCAGAAATCGGAGAAAATACACATCTGATAAAATGAATCCATACTATACTATCTAAAGCGGAATTGACCACTAGGTATGAAAGGAACTTTACCCGCCATTGTACATGCAGGTGATGAATATCATGTTGACAGTAGGGACGCAATAACAGCAGAATGCGCTGTTTTGGAGAGCTTATATGCTTTGAATGTGAACTAGTCATTAGATACACCTAAATAATAAATGCATCAGAGACATTTCAACCTCTCTAAAGCGGTCCAGGTAGACAGATAATGATGTGATTGTGCAGTAACAACCACAGTTACGTAGTGGCCAGGCAGGTGCCACATACTGAAGGACAGAAATTGTAGATCGTTCCTCAACAGCGATTCGGCGTAGATCCCTCAGAGTCATTGGTGGGACACGTCGTCCATAAACCGCCCATTTGAATCTATCCCAGGCATATTCGATAGGGTTCATGTCGGGAAAATATGCTGGTCACTCTAATCGAGCGATGTAGTTATCCTGAAGGAAGTCATGCACAAAATGTGGACGATGAGGGCGCGAATTTTCGTCCATGAAGACGAATGCCTCGCCAATATAGTGCCAATATGTTGCACTATTGGTCGGAGGATGCCATTCACGTATCGTGGAGCCGTTACAGCGCCTCCCATGACCACCAGCGGCGAACGTTGGCCCCACATAATGCCTGCCCAAAACAGCAGGGAACCTCCACCTTGCTGCTCTCGCTGGACAGTGCGTTTAAGGCGTTCAGCCTGACCGGGTTGCTTCCAAACACGTCTCCGACGATAGTCTGGTTGAAGGCATATGTGACACTCAACGCGTAAGAGAACGTGATTCCAATCCTGAGCGGTCCATTCGGCATGTTGTTGGGCCTATCTGTAACGTGCTGCATGGTGTCGTGCTTGCAAAATAGACCTCGGCATGGACGTCGGGAGCGAAGTTGCGCATCATGCAACCTATTGCGCACAGTTTGAGTCGTAACACGACATCCTGTGGCTGCACAAAAAGCTTTCGTTCACTCCGAGACGCCTCGACACTTCCCTTGTTGACAGCCCTTCCTGTCACAAAGTAACAATGCGGACGCGATCCAACCGCGGCATTGACCGTCTAGGCATGATTGAACTGTAAAAAAGACGAGCCATGTACCTCCTTCCTGGTGGAATGACCGGAACTGATCCGCTGTCGGACCCCCTATGTCTGTTAGTCGCTGTTCATGCTTGAGTGTTTGTATCTTTGGGTGGGTTTAGTGATATCTCTGAACAGTCAAAGAGACTCTGTCTGTGATACAATATCCACAGTTAATGTGCATCTTCAGGAGTTCTGGGAACAGGGGCAATGCAAAACTTTTTTGATATGCGTATCCCATTCTTTCCTTCCTGCTGCTGTTGTTTCTTCTCAATGTCACTATGTCTTTCTTCCTCGTTGTCACTGGCATATAGCCACTTCTCATTATGATTTGGTCTCACTCACTTCCATTTTCTCTCTCTTTATTCCTCGCCTCTTGTTACTGTCACCATCACTTTTCATAGGGGACTGATGACCACAGTTGTTGAGCCCATAGTGCTTAGAGCAGTTTGAACCATTTGAACCACTTTTCCTAGCACTGTTCTGTGACTGTTATACTATGTTCCGCAGAGCATGTAACTCATATGAAAATACATGTATTGGTCAGTAAAATTTACATATTTTATGTGAAACTAAAATACCGCAGAAGTAATTTTGCACCTCACACCTGATTTTCCTTGGAAAATTATTGTGGCTGTGCTTCAGTTCTACAACATGGGTTTCCCAGAACACTTCTGATGATAACTGAGATGCCTTACAGCACATTTCTCCATGCTGGGTCCCTAATAAAGTACGTTTTTGCCTCACAGCAGATTTTACGTGAATATTTTACTTGTACCAGTAGAGTAATTTTGAACCTCTGTACCTCAGAATCGGATAAAGGTGTGAAGAAAATCTTCAATTTTAGAAACTCATCGTAGAAATTACAGGCATTTGCTGGACGTAGCCCTCTCGGAATCTGCGGCTGAGATTTGGTGTCTCTCGAAAACGGATAAAGATTTTTGAAAACGGGTTAAGGCTTCTCTAGACAACTGTCTTGAGAATATACCGTTAAAATTTGAGAAATTATTTAAATTTGGCCTTATTCCGGATTTTGCGTTTAGAAGTAGGGTAGATAAAGATATCAAGAAGATTGCTGAGGTTCTTTGCAATCTTGGGAATACCATATGTTGTGAAAATTTCAGCCATTTGCTTGGAATACTCGTCTAGGTTTCGGTCCTTCGGTGAAGGTGACAATTAAGTAAAAAAAGCTTTTGTCTCGGTTTCCGAGGAATCGCCTAAGCATTAACTGTGCCATGAAGCCCACTGTAGACCATGTCAAATGCAAAGAAGCCTAAGAAGGAGGAAGTGTGTAACATTCATAGTTCGACTATGAACGGTAGGCTGGTGACAGAGGATCCCACTACTGGATATACAAACGGCCCCTAACCCATGGGCTATTGAGGACATTTGACCCTATCTTTGTATCACGAACAAAAACCGGGGTATGAGCGACAGAAAATTACGGTTTTTATGCGAGACGTTTTGAAATGAACTAGATACGCCTGCTGTCATTTGTATACCGATTATGTAACTTTAAAAGATCTGTTACATGCACCACTTTATTGGGCCGTCAGAATCTACAGGGTGGTCCATTGATAGTGACCGGACCAAATATCTCACGAAATAAGGTTCAAACGAAAAAACTACAAAGAACGAAACTCGGTGGCTTGAAGGGGGAAACCAGATGGCACTATGGCTAGCCTGCTAGATGGCGCTGCCGTAGGTCAAACAGATATCAACTGCGTTTTTTTAAAATAGGAACACCCATTTTTATTACATATTCGTGTAGTACGTAAAGAAATATGAATGTATTAGTTGGACCACTTTTTTCGCTTTGTGATAGATGGTGCTGTAATAGTCACAAACGTATAAATATGTGGTATCAGGTAACATTCAGCCAGTGCGGACGGTATGTGCTTCGTGATTCATTACCCGTGTTAAACTGGAGCGTTTACCAATTGCGGAAAAGGTCGATATCGTGTTGATGTATGTCTGTTGTGATCAGAATGCCCAACGGACGTGTGCTATGTATGCTGCTCGGTATCCTGGACGACATCATTCAAGTGTCCGGACCGTTCGCCGAATAGTTACGTTATTTAAGGAAACAGGAAGAGTTCAGCCACATGTGAAACGTCAGCCATGACCTGCAACAAATGATGATGCCAAAAAAGTGTTTTAGCTGCTGTCGCGGCTAATCCGTACATCAGTAGCAGACAAATTGCGCGAGAACCTGGAATCTCAAAAACGTCGGTGTTGAGAATGCTACATCAACATCGATTGCACCCGTACCATATATCTATGCACCAGGAATTGCATGGCGACGACTTTGAACGTCGTGTACAGTTATGTCACTGGGCACAAGATAAATTACGGGACGATGACAGATTTTTTACACGCGTTCTATTGAGCAACGAAGCGTCATTCGCCAACAGTGGTAACGTAAACCGGCATAATATGTACTATTGGGCAACGGAAAATCCATGATGGCTGCGACAAGTGGAACATCTGCGACCTTGGCGGGTTAATGTACTGTTCGGCATTATGGGAGGAAGGATAATTGGCCCCCATTTAATCGATTGCAATCTAAATGGTGCAACGCATGCTGATTTCCTACGTAATGTACTACCGATGTTACTACAAGATGTTTCACTGCATGACAGAATGGCGATGTACTTCCAACATGATGGATGTCCGGCACATAGCTCGCTTGCGGTTGAAGCGGTATTCACCAGCATATTTCATGACAGGTGGATTGGTCGTCGAAACGCCATACCATGGCCCGCACGTCCACCGGATCTGACGTCCCCGGATTTCTTTCTGTGGGGAAAGTTGAAGGACACTTGCTATGGTGATCCACCTCAACGCCTGACAACATGCATCGGCGCATTGTCAATGCATGTGCGAACAATGTTGAAGGCGAACTACTCACAGCTGAGAGGAATGTCGTTATGCGTATTGCCAAATGCATTGAGGTTGACGGGCATCATTTTGTGCCTTTATTGCATTAATGTGGTGTTCACAGGTAATCACGCTGTAACAGCATGCGTTCTCAGAAATGAAAAGTTCACAATGGCTCATGTATCACATTGGAACAACCGAAATAAAATGTTCAAACGTACCTACGTTCTGTATTTTAATTTAAAAAACCTACCTGTTACGAACTGATCGTCTCAAATTGTGAGCCATATGTTTGTGACTATTACAGCGCCATCTGTTCAAAATGGCTCTGAGCACTATGGACTTAACATCTCAGGTCATCAATCCCCTAGAACTTAGAACTACTTAAACCTAACTAACCTAAAGACATCACACACATCCATGCCCGAGGCAGGATTCGAACCTGCGACCGGAGCGGTCGCGCGGTTCCAGGCTGAAGCGCCTAGAACCGCTCGGCCACCAGCGGCCGGCAGCGCCATCTGTCACAAAGCAAAAAAGTGGTCCAACTAAAACATTCATATTTCTTTACGCCCTGCACGAATATGTAATAAAAAAATGGGGGTTCCTACTGAAGAAAACGCAGTTGATATCCGTTTGATCTATGGCAGCACCATCCAGCGGGCCAACCATAGCGCCATCTGATTTCCGCCTTCAAGCTAGACAAGTTTCGTTGTTTGTAGTTTTTTCGTTTGACGTTTATTTCGTAAGATATTTGGCCCGGTCACGATCAATGGATAACCCTGTATATATGACCGTTCACCTGGGAGATTAAAGAGAAACCTGGTAATCTGGATTTACGAGGTGTTTGCCGCATCTGGTGCAGATGATAGAGCGTACCGTACAGTGCGGTCCCGCACGGCAGCCGCTGCAAGACGCGCAGGGACTCGTGTCGGCGTCGCCGACCGGCTGCGTAACGAGGCTAGGTGGGTGAGTGGGTGGGTGCCCCACCTCGGTGCGCTGTTTGCCTTTGCGGGAAGGAGCCGCCATTGGCGATTCGCCGCGCGTCTCGACCGCCGCGGCAGACTCGAGACAATGCCGCCCCGGCCCGGCCACGGCCAGCCAACAGCTTTTATTTGCTATATTTAAACAGCAGCCGCGGCGCGGACGTGCGCCGCCTCGGCTAGCAGCCGTTCGCCGGCTTTGTCCGCGTGCCGTGTGTACGGCGCGCGCGGCACGGCCTCTGGGGATGCAGACTGTGCCGGAATACCGGCGGCGGCGCGCGCCGAGGCGCAGCTGCAAAGTGCCTCGCAGCCACACGAATGGCTCCGGCTCCGGCAATAGTGCCGCTTCTAATATCCGGCGATACACTCTGGCCGATAGTGCGCAGAAACGCGTTCGGTCAACAGCTCGCAGCTGCGTTCCGGTGAACCACAGCATTTTCTTATCTTTCCTTCCACCTGCTGCAGTACCGAAGCGTCTGAGACAAAGGCTCTCCACCTACCCTTTCCTGCTGATTTCAATTTAAGAAGCGTTTAAAACTTTTCATAACGGAGCTCTGTCTCGAAATTGCTAGAAAATGCCAAAAAGATTCTGGCCGTACATAAAGAATACCAGCGGCAATACCTTCACTGCTCGGTATCAACGGTAATACACTGAAGAGCTAAAGAAACTGGTACATTTCCCTAATATCGTGAGGGACCCCGCATGTACGCAGAGGTGCCACAACGCGACGTGGCATGGGCTAGATTAATGCCTGAAATAGAGCTGGAGGGAACTGACACCATGAGCCCTGCAGGGCTGCCCATAAATGCCTAAGAACACGAGGAGTTGTAGAGCTCTTCTGATGAACACGTTGCAAGGCATCCCAGATATGTTCACTAATGTTCAAGTCTGAGGAGTTTGGTAGCCAGCGGAAGTGTTTAAATTCAGAAGAGTGTTCCTGGAGCCACTCTGTAGCAGTTCTGGACGAATAGCTTGTCCGATCGTCCTGTTGGAATTGCCCATGTCCGTCGGAATGCACAATGGACATGAATGGATGCAAGTGATCAGATAGGATACTTATGGAAAAAATTTGTGGTAAATTCCTATGCGTCCAAAGTCCTGACGTCATCGGCCCCTAGCCTAACACACTACTTAATCCAACTTGAACTTAACTTCGCTAAGGACAACACACACAAACACACACACACACACACACACACACACACACTCATGCCTGAGGGAGCACTCGAACCTCCGACGGGACCAGCATGCTTACGTGTCACCTGTCACAGTCTTGGACAACACACACACACACACACACACACACACACTCACGCCTGAGGGAGGACTCGAACCTCCGACGGGGGCAGCATGCTTACGTGTCACCTGTCACAGTCTTATCTAGACGTATCAGGAGTACCATATCACTCCAACTGCACACACTTCTTACCATTACAGAGCCTCCATCAGCATTGATAGTCCCCTGCTGGCATGTAGGGTCCATGGGTTCATGCGGTTGCCATCATACGCGTACACGTCCATCCGCTCGATCCAATTTGAAACAACACTCTTCTGACCAGGCAACATGTTTCCAGTCATCAAGAGTCCGATGTCGCTTTTGACGGACCCAGGTGAGGAGTAAGGCTTTGTGTCGTGCAGTCATCAAGGGTACACGAGTGGGCCTTCGGCTCGGAAAGCCCATATCCATGAAGTTTCCTTGAATGGTTGGCACGCTGACACTTTTTGATGGCCCAGCATTGAAATCTGCAGCAATTTGCGGAAGGGTTGCACTTCTGCCACATTGCACGATTCTCTTTAGACGTTGTTGGTCCCGTTCTTGCAGGATCTTTTTCCGGCCGCAGTGATGTAGAAGATTTGATATTTTACTGGATTCTTGATATTCACGGTAGACTCGCGAAATGGGCGTAAGAGAAAATCCCCACTTCATTGTTGCCTCGGAGATGCTATGTCTCAACGCTCATGTGCCGACGATAAAACCACGTTCAAAGTGATTGAAATCTTGTCATTGTAGCAGCAGTAATCAATCTAACAACTGTGTTAGACATTTGTTGTCTTACTGCCGACCGCAGCGCCGTATTCTGCCTGTTTACATATCTCTGTATTGGAATACGCATGCCTACATCAGTTTGTTTCGCGCTTCAGTGTATTACTGATGACAGAGCCACTAGCGAAGTTACTACAAACAATTTTCTGAAATCCCTTCACCATAGAAGATGCAATGTACACTGACGGAAAAAAGTCGCAACACCAAGAAACAACTGCGTGACATAAATGAAAGTTGATAGGCGTGTTTCTACGTGTGAAAGACGCATAAGAGTGACGCTAGTAGCGCCGCTATGAGGATGAAAATCAGGTTTGCTTTAATTACACTCTGTGGTGGTCGTGAGCCTTAGTTACCTTTGAGAATGGACGTGATGAGTTGATGTTAGTCAAGAATATCTTGCTCCTGACTATGAACACACTTCCCCCAATGAGAAACCACTTTCTTGATACCGCCACTGTAGATATCTTTGACTCCGTTGACAGAGCCACAACCTCACCTCTACTGGCATCGCTTCATCGCTATGAGAGTGAAGACGTCAAAAGTATTCCTCCAGTTTTGGAAACAGATGAATGTCGGATGGTGCCAATTTGGGAGTGTATGGAGGATGATCAATGACAATGAACCCAAGCGCCGGGCTGTTGCACATGTCGTAGCGCTCGTGTGTGATCTGGCATTATAATGCTGAAGGAGAGGGTGCTCTGCGTGTGAACGAACCCTTCGAATTCAAAACTCGAATACAGCACGCTGTTTATCATGCTCCGACTTGCTTCCCTTACTCATCGCCATGTTACACGCTAGAATTCTGATCTCTCCAGCGGCAGTGAATTACAACATGCGTCGCCGAAATGGGAAACGGATGGCATGCAATACTACAAACAATACTGACAATAGAATAAAAATTTAAGAGGCATTACTTTTCAGCGCCCCCTCGTGAGTAATTCGTGGCGTTCTAGATCCCGATCATTAAAATTAGTTGTAGTGAGAATTTGGAACGTATAATGTGTTCCAACATCAAAATGGCTCTGAGCACTATGCGACTTAACTTCTGAGGTCATTAGTCGCCTAGAGCTTAGAACTAATTAAACCTAACTAACCTAAGGACGTCACACATATCCATGCCCGAGGTAGGATTCGAACCTGCGACCGTAGCGCTCGCTCGGTTCCGGACTGCAGCGCCTAGAACTGCACGGCCACTCCGGCCGGCGTTCCAACATCAGAAATACCTCGAACACAACGATCTATGACGCTCAACCATCTTTATTCAGAAAATGTTTGTCTTGCAATATGGCTCTTTGTTCAAAAATTGTTCAAATGTGTGTGAAATCTTATGGCACTTAACTGCTAAGGTCATCAGTCCCTAAGCTTACACACTACTTAACCTAAATTATCTTAAGGACAAACACACACACCCATTCCCGAGGAAGGACTCGAACCTCCGCCGGGACCAGCCGCACAGTCCATGAATTATGGCTCTTTATTCAGATGAAATAATGAGCGCTATCGACAGGGAACCTCAAGATGGTTGCACATTTCTGGGTTTCGACTCCGCTCCCCAAAAGCAGATTCTAATCTAATTGTGTGTCTTTGGACTAACGTCTAGTTTTGTCACTGCATTCGTGATTTACTCACAGAAAGGTCAAAATTAGCAGTAACTAACGGGTAATCATACTCTGAAACCAAAGTGTTTGTGTGGAGCACATGGGCGCTTAATGGAGACGTCTGGAACCTAAGTGAAATTCTTCTGTTCTCAATCTTGAAACATCCCCTTAGAAAAATTTATGAATGACAGTGCTGATAAACCTCTTACGTTATTTGATTTTCAAACATCTGAGCAGAACTGAACGTACTCAGACATTTCTCACTTTACTTATTCTGATTATCACTAAATTGACACACAATATTTTTAACGCAACGCAATCTGACTTTCAATAATCCCTACAAAAGAATGGCCCTGACTAACAATAACCCATACCTTTCATGAATCACTTACCTCGCAAAAATCTTCGTTATTAGAACTACTGCAACACAACGAGCGTCAATACTGTCAGCTAAATAAAAGATTCTAACTACTGAAGGCACTAACTACTGATAGGCATAGTTAGCAAATGAAAGATTTTTATGAAGAACAATGTATTTACCTTAATAGTGTTCTAAAGTCATTATATATATATATATATATATATATATATATATATATATATATATATATCAGTTCATGACATCCAGTCTTAAAAATTTACTGTCTCTGATGGACGCAAGTCCAGATCATCCGCTCTCAAAACTCCGCCATCTCTCTCCCCACATCCACCACTGCTGGCGGCTCACCTCCAACTGCGCAACGCTACGCGCTGTTAACAGCCAACTACCCAACACTACAATAGCGAATATTACAACAATGCCAACCAGCCACGGACTGCACACAGCACAGTCAGTAATTTTCATACAGAGCGCTACGTGGCGTTACCAACATAGAAACCTAAACAGCCTACTTACAATCTATATAAAAGATATATTGGACGATTTGAGCAGACCTCTTAGATAGTTTGCAGGTGAAGTTGTCGTTTTCTGTCTTCTACAGTCATTAGAAGATCAAACAATTTCAAAATGATTAAACAATGTATCTGCATGGTGGGAGAAGTAGCAATTGACCACAAAAAGTAGAATGTGTGAGGTCCTTCGCAAGACTACCAGAAGAATTCCATGAAATTACGATTAAACAAACAATAACACACATTTAAATGTTGTCGCTTAGCGTAAAAACCTACGGACTACAATTGCGAACAAGTTAAATTGGATCCATCACACAGAAAATATGGGGAAGGTTGCGATCGAATAAATCTGCTGAAGTCACAGACTACACTATGCTTGCCCGCCCTGTTCTGGAGTATGCTGCTTGGTACTGGATCCTTACCAGGTACTATTGAAGATGGCCATTTCGTTTAGTTTATCACGAAGTAGGCGAGCGAATGTTACGGATACGATAAGCAATTTGGGAAAGCAATGATTAAAACCAAGACATTCCTCGATGCAGCGAGATCTTTTCATGTGATTTCAGTCGCCAGCTTTCTTGCCCGAACGCCAAAATGTTTCATTAACTGTCACCTGCAAAGGGACAAATGACCACCGTAATCAAATAAATCAGTTTTCGCACGGAATGATTCAGGTACGGAACGACCGAGAAATATAACCCTCGTCCAAGAACTTACGTGTGGATTGTGCAGTCATACAGATGCAGTTACTAGGGCAACTGTTTGTTCTGATGGTTTTCTTCGTTACCGTGATCAGCTGTGATGTCAGTCATCGTTTGTTCCGAGTGTCTCAGCCTCTGCTACCAGTGTCGCAGCTTCATAAGCATCACTTTACAAATGAGAATCCTTACGAAAAACTGGTACGTATCAAACAAAAAATTTGTTGAGTTTTGATGAACCCGTACTAAGTAGTAGTACAGGGGGGTATTGAAAGTATAGAAAGCAGGGCACAACGACCTCACAGCGGTTTATTTGACGATAGGAGAGCGCTGCGGGGCCGCTAAAATTCCTGAAACTGGAGACGCATGAAAAAAGACGCTAACTATTCCGCGATATCTTAAGTAAAAGGAGTCAAGAACGAGAATTTAGTGAGGAACCTAGCAATATACTGCAATCCTTTCATAATACTCCCACCGGGACCACATACAGAGCGCACAGGGCTATTAAGCAGTGATTATTCCCACGCTTCGTACAATAATTGAATGTAAAAAAGCCCTAATGAGCGATAAAACTGGAAGTGCCTTGCACTGTACAGTTATTTGCAAAGTGTAGTTGTAGATATAGATCAGCTATCCTCTCCATCCAAGCATGATCAACTAACGTAAATGCTATTAACCCCTGTCTCCCCAACCCCCCGACCACACACACACACACACACACACACACATTCAATCTCTTTTTTCTTCGTTTATCATCCTGTCACAGTTTCTACACTTTTGTCCCTTTGCATTTCATTTCTTACGTCAGTGTTCCTCAACACACTCGCGTCAATCATTTACTGACCGAATGGGAAGGAAAATGCACATTACATAGAAGAAGACTGTAGTTATCGTTTAGGTGTTGCAAAATGTTCGCTGGCAGTACCTTCCTAGACACACTGTAATAATGATACCTCAACATTCTAACTGCGTTCCACATTGACTGTAAAAGTAATTGGTGAATGCCTTGACTGAGTCTAGATATGCGACAGCATTGGTAAACAATGCTGTGCGCGAACTGACTAAACTGAAGAGAATGGACATGATGCGCTGTTGTTATTATAAGTGTTACACTGAATGCACAGCTGAATTTTGCACATATGGATGTCCTTTATAAATACTCTTTCACTTCTTACTGCTGCTTTTGTCTCGAAATATGCAACTAGCCAGAATGGAGAACTATCTTAACACAGAGTACCACTCTCACACAGCAACGCTTGCAGTAGGGACTTCCTGTCGTTTCTCATTTCAGCCAACAGTTTTCTACTTAAAGCACATTCCCTATCAAGTTGTTTCACGTTTCATTTCTGTTGTAGATTACGGATGTTGGACATAGGTATGGAAGCATCAAAAAACACAACTCATTACTGTGCCTGATAGAATATAGGGAAACTATTTGCATTCAGAACAGCTTTCAGTCATCTGGGAATGGATAAATAAAGGTCCTATACGGTTTTCAAGAAAGTGAACTATGTAAACAGGTGTCCTGTCGTCTTGGAACACAGACTCACTGTTGGGGAACAGACATTGTACTATGGGACACATGTGATCAACCGAAATAGTCACATAATCCCTGGCAGTAATGCGACCTTGAAGATGAACCGAGGAGTCCATGAAACAACACGATACGGCTGCCCAAATCATCGCCGAACCCTAGCCGTGCTACACTCTTGTGACGTAAACTCGTCAAGAAGTTGGAAACGATTTGAACAAGATTCATCAAACCAATTGACTTTCTTCCAGTTCTCCTTTTAGGGGATTCGCGACATTGTGTCCTGCAGTGAGTTTTGCAACTGTCGTCCTTTCACGTTCCATCACAATCCTCTTAATGACCATCTGTCACGATCGCCCAACACTCACTTTTGTCTTCGTTGTGACTTAGGTAATTACGTATGCGGTATAAATCTTCCATAACGTGCCTCTTGAAACTGTCCGCCTGTGATGGTATCCCACGGACACACCAAAAAATTGGTTGCGGAAGCACCAACCATACGAGCACCAACCATATGCTCACGTTGGGATCCACTTAGCTCAGACACAATTCACTCACAATTACACAGAACGCTGCTCTGATCACGACTTCCGCTTGCATCGAATTGACGACGTTGCACACGTAGCACTCGTGCTCAGATACGACAGCACAACTTGCAGACCCGACCGGCATCTGCATATACGTTGAATGATGCATTTCTCGCGGTGTTTCACTACTTGTGTCCAACTCCTGTATATCTAAATTCAGTAAAAGCTCTGTTTCTTGTCTCTGACAATCCCACCCGTCGCAGGATCAATACACGAAGTTTCGATAGAAACACCTGCAGTACGACTGAAGTCCAACGCTACCACGGTCACCGTGATAGAATTTCTCTGCGGGTAAGAAATTACTCATCTGTGAACTCCAAAGTAAGTGACAATCAAGGACAGAATAATACCAAGAGTTACAGTGCTGCAATAGTAATGGGACTGGCGATATACCGTCAGATTTTGGGAAACACATGATCCACACATCTAAAAATTGGAAATTTGTGGTAAGATCTTATAGGACCAAACTGCTGAGGTCATCGGTCCCTAAGCTTACACACTACTTAATGTAACTTAAACTAACTTACGCTAAGGACAACACATACACCCGTGCCCAAGGGAGGACTCGAAATTCCGACGGAGGGAGCCACGCGGACCGTGACAAGGCGCCTTAGACCGCACGACTGTCCCGCGCGGCCTACACATCTGAGACGTTAGCAAGAGCCGAGAAGGGTGTAAACTATTGCACCGTCAGCTTAACAGCTCATGCATTCAAGTTGCTCAAAAAAAATTGACAGACGAATGGGAAGGAAAACTGAGGCTCTATTAGATGACGATCATCTGCTTTAGGAAAGGTAAAGGCACAGGAGGGGCAGTTCTGGCGTTGCGGTTGACAATGAAAGCAAGACTGAAGAAAAATCTATCGACGTAGAAAAAGCGTTCGACAATCTAAATTGGTGTAAGGTGTTCGAAATTCTGAGAAAAATAGAGATAAGTTATAGGTAGAGACGAGTAATAACCAATATGTGTGAGAAGCAAGAAGAATAAAAAGGCTGGAAAACCAAGAATTAAGTGCTCGGATTAAAAAGGATGTGAGGCAGGAATGTAGTCTTTCTCCCCAAGCGTTCAATCTATGCATGGAAGATGCAATGATGGAAGTAAAAAGGTTCAAGAGTGAGATTAAAATTCAAGGTGAAAGTGAAGGAGAATTACAGAATCTGTTGAATGGAATGAACAGTCTAATGAGTCGGAATATAGACTGAGAGTAGATCGAAAAAAGGCGATAGTAACGAGAAGTAGCAAAAATGAGAACAGTGGAAAGCTTAAATTGAGAACTGGCGATCACGGAGTAGACGAAGTTAAGGAATTTTGCAACCTAGTTTGCAATATAATGTGTGATGCCCGGATCAAAGAGGATATAAAAAGCAGACTAGCAGTAGAAAAAAGGGGCATTCCTTGCCAAGAGAAGTCTGCTAATCATGGGCCTTCTTTATATGCGGAAGAAATTTCTGAGAATTTACATTTTGAGCACTGCACTGAATAGCAGTGAAAAATGGACTGAGGAAAAACTAGAACAGAAAAGAATCGAAGCATTTTAGATGTGGTGCCACAAGAGAACGTGAAAATTAAGCGGAAGGATATGGTAAGGAATGAGGTGGTTTGCCGCTGAATCGTCGAGGAAAGAAATATGTGGAAAACACTGACAAGAAGAGCTGACAGGATGGTAGGACATCTGTTAAGATATCAAGGTGTTATGTCTTGTCGTTGTCTCTGTAGAGCCGTACCACGGGAAGCCAGGAGAGGATGTTGTTCGATGGCTGTGATCCTCTTTCTATAACACAGACAGCACGCATAGATTAACTGGATTTTTTATTCATAATACTTGTTTTGTAAAAAAAAAAAAAAGAAAACCTGCCTTTTCCTGCTGCTAGTTACTTTATTTGTTCCACACGTGTTTCGCCTTTTCCTTTTCTAAGGCATCATCAGTGGGATCTACAACGATACAGTTTTGTTAGTTTTAGATTATTAAACAGTTGACGTCACGATTTTTTGTAAAAAAGTAATTACTTACGATTTGCTGATCTGCGTTTCCTCACATCTGGACTGGAGGAAGCACTGTCACTTTTGTTACTGCCATATAATCACAGCTTTCTGTTCTGCCCTTTCTCACACTGTTCACCATATTTCTAACTTTTTTTGTGGAGTAGTATTGTTCTTTTGTCACTCAATACAACAGTTTCGCCGGACACTGCTTTTCACAACGTAAATATTGCGACTCCATTACGTGTTTCCTCCTCTTTGGTATGTTTACCTATTTGTTGCCAACCTAACGAAGTATATGTTCGAGACTAACTTCTATTCATGATGTTTATACCGTGTGCGTGTGTACCAAAGAAATGCACATAATAATAAAGATAGTACAAAATAATGGTTACAATAATAACATGGTCACAAAGCTAAATAACAAAAATTGCAGCTAAGTAAAAGCAGAAAGCTCCAAACCACGGACAACAACACAACAGAACCAAACATAAACATGCAGTCCCATAACGATACACAGGATGGTCAGAAAAGATTAAAGAAAGCACAAGATTGTACACAATGACATACAACCACCAACTCAGCCTTGAAATCACCAACATTTTCACAAGAAAGGGAATAAACACAGCATACACAACAGACAATTCTATACAGAGATACACCCGAAAACTGACAAAAAACAGAGACATATACCAGAAAGCAGGTATATATCAACTACAGTGTAACACTTGTGAAGGAAGATACATAGGACAAACAGGTAGAACATCTTATGTCAGGTACAAAGAACACATGACAGCCTGGAAATATCTGACAAACCAATCCACATTTGCAGAACACCTAAGAGAAAATGACCAAAAACAGACCACTAGAGAGGACGGCATGAAAATTAGAATTAGAATTAGAATCAACAATAAAAAACACCTCCTAACCATGCAAGAAAATTACCACATACAGAAAACCAAAGCATAATCGAAAATTCTGTTGAATGACCAAGTACACATGCCAAGCAATTCATTATTTACACTAATAGATAAAATAATAGAATAACGCTCCCAAAAAGGATTAATACGATAATACGGTCCTATATAATAATAATAGCACCCAACATCTTTACACGTGACTCTCCGTATAAAGAGGCACGCGCAAACGCTATGAACTCAGTCTCCGACTCGCCTTGAAGATGGCTGGGAGGTTTCTAGCCGAAATAACGCAAGAACTGCCGCTGTCCCGAGTGCACGCCCGAAAGATGATGGAACATTATGTCCGCCGGGAAAACTTCAAGAATCACATCTTTACATTTGCTTATCCATGAACCCCTCCACAGCATGTTGAAACGGAAAGTCAAATCAGCTGTCACCAAAGTTTTTAGAAAAAAAAAGAAAAAAAGTCTTGTCCGCTCTATCCCTCTCTCTCTCTCTCTCTCTCTCTCTATTTTCATACACACGGTATAAACGCCATGATAGAAGTTAGTCTCGAACATATACTTCTTTAGTTTGGAAACAAATAGGTAAACATACCAAAGAGGAGGAAACACGTAATGGAATCGCAATATTTACGTTGTGAAAAGTAGTGTCCAGCGAAATTGTTGTATTGAGTGACAAAAGAACAATACCACTCCACGAAAAAGAGTGAGAAACATTGTGAACAGTTTGAGGAAGGCCAGAACACAAAGTTGTGATTATATGGCAGTAATAAAAAAGATAGTGCGGCCTCCAGACCAGATGTGACGAAACGCAGATCAGCAAATGGTAAGTAATTAGTTTTTTTTTACAAAAAATCGTGACGTGAACTGTACAAGATGGTACACAATGACATACAACCACCAACTCACCCATGATGTAGACCCCACTGATGATGCCTTAGAAAAGGAAAAGGCGCAACGCGTATAAGATAAATAATGTCACTAGAAGCAGGAAAAGGCAATTTTATTTACAAAACAAGTATTGATATGCTTGTTGCAGAGGATGGCCACACAAAGAAACTTTATTCATAAGAATGGAAAGTTTACTTTACCCAAGATATTCGTTGTGGTACAAGCTCTACCGTATAGTCCAAGTTAGCCTGACTGTTGGTGAAGTACAAAGTCCGCTATGTACACTATTATGGTTGCTATGTGCTGTCTGTCCCTTAGTTTTCGGCAGAGCTAGGTGCTACTGCGATTCACGATGGGCTGCGACTAATGACACTGCAACTTACTCGCTGCGATAAACTGCGACACACTCGAAGAGACTGGCTTTCTGGTCTGCGCTGGTTGTCTTAAATACTGGCCGCCGAGAGAGCGTTGGCAGCGCGTTTCCTACGAGTCTGCTGTTGGTCTCAAACTATTCTCTCGCAACATTTTTGCCGCATGGTGTGTTCGCGCCAGCTTACGCCAGCACACATGGAATAACTTCCAAGATACCAAGGGGAGGCCGTCCGTTGTGACCGAGCGGTTCTAGGCGCTTCAGTCTGGAACCGCGCTGCCGGTATCGTCGCAGGTTCGAATCCTGCCTCAGGATGGATGTGTGTGATGTCCTTAGGTTAGTTAGGTTTAACTAGTACTAAGTCAACGGGACTGATGACCTCAGATGTTAAGTCCCATAGTGCTATCTGAAGCATTTGAACCAAAGGGAGTCGTAAAAGGTTAAAAATATAAAGTAAGATAGATATTGCAATACAATCGGCAAATAATTCGAATAAATGAGGACATAGGTTGCTACTGCAACTCTGAGACGAAAAGTTTGGCACAGGAGGGACAGGAATCCATGGCGAGCCGCCGCATCAAATCGCTTATAAAAAGTCTCATTTCTGATGTGCATAATACAGAGAACCAGTTGCAACAGTGTTTTACTGCAACTTGGCGACTACATGTATCTTTATCAGAAAATTCAAACTGTTATCTCAGTAGATTAAATAATTATTAATATACAGTAAAACGAAGAGCAGAAGGTTATTACATCGAACAAATCTGTGAGGAGATTGTACTCACAGGTAGTAATAGATGAACAGGTTTAAGAGCAAAATCCTCTCGTCCCATTAAGTAGTTAGTATGAAGTTTATATTTGTTGTTAAGGTAGGAGACGAAGTACTGGCGGAATTAAAGGTGTGAGGACGGGGCGTGAGTCGTGCTTGGGTACCTCTGTCGGTAGAGCACTTGCCCGCGAAAGGCAAAGTTCCCGAGTTCGAGTCTCGGTCCGGCACACAGTTTTAATCTGCCAGGAAGTTTCATGTCAGCGCACACTCCGCTGTAGAGTGAAATTTTCATTCTAGAAACATTCTCCATGCTGTGGCTAAGCTATGTCTCCGCAGTATCCTTTCTTTCAGGAGTGCTAGTTCTGCAAGTTTCGCAGAAAAGCTTCTGTAAAGTTTGGAAGGTAGGAGACGAGGTACTGGCGGAATTAAAGGTGTGAGATGGGGTATGAGTCGTGCTTGGGTAGCTCAGTCGATAGAGCACTTGCCCGCGAAAGGCAAAGGTCCCGAGTTCGAGTCTCGGTCCGACACACAGTTTTAATATGCCAGGAAGGTTCATATCATCGCACACTGCGCTGTAGAGTGAAAATTTCATTCTATATTTGTTGTTGTTGTGGTCTTCAGTCCAGAGACTGGTTTGATGCAGCTCTCCATGCTACTCTATCCTGTGCAAGGTTCTTCATCTCCCAGTACCTACTGCCACATACATCCTTCTGAATCTGCTTAGAGTATTCATCTCTTGGTCTCCCTCTACGATTTTTACCCTCCACACTGCTCTCCAATACTAAATTGGTGATCCCTTGATGCCTCAGAACATGTCCTACCAACCGATCCCTTCTTCTAGTCAAGTTGTGCCACAAATTCCTCTTTCCCCAATTCTATTCAATACCTCCTCATTAGTTATGTGATCTATCCATGTAATAGCTCATAAATAGTTTATATTTAAGCCATCTAATACCTTCGCTGCGCAGTGCCGATGGTACTGTTACCGAACACTGTGCCGCTAAAGCGGAGTTATTGATCGCAGTTTTCCAAAATTCCTTCACCAGGGAAGATGAATGGAATATTCCAGAATTTGAAACACGAACAGCTGCTAGCATGAGTTTCTTAGAAGTAGGTACCTTAGGGGTTGCGAAGCAACTCAAATCGCTTGATACGGGCAAGTCTTCAGGTCCCGATTGTATACCGATTAGGTTCCTTTCAGATTACGCTAATACAATAGCTCCCTACTTAGCAATCATATACTACCGCTCGCTCACCGATTGATCTGTACCTACAGACTGGGAAATTGCGCAGGTCGCACCAGTGTTTAAGAAGGGTAGTAGGAGTAATCCATCGAACTACAGACCTATATCATTGACGTCGGTTTGCAGTAGGGTTTTGGAGCATTATGAATCACCTCGAAGGGAACGAGCTATTGATACCCAATCAGCATGGTTTCAGAAAACATCGTTCTTGTGCAACGCAGCTAGCTCTTTATTCGCACGAAGTAATGGCCGCTATCGACAGGAGATCTCAAGTTGATTCCGTATTTCTAGATTTCCGGAAAGCTTTTGACACCGTTCCTCACAAGCGTCTTCTAATCAAGCTGCGGGCCTACGGGGTATCGTCTCAGTTGTGCGACTGGAGTCGTGATTTCCTGTCAAGAAGGTCGCAGGTCGTAGTAACAGACGGCAAATCATCGAGTAAAACTGAAGTGATATCAGGTGTTCCCCAGGGAAGCGTCCTGGGACCTCTGCTGTTCCTGATCTATATAAATGATCTGGGTGACAATCTGAGCAGTTCTCTTAGGTTGTTCGCAGATGATGCTGTAATTTACCGTCTAGTAAGGTCAACCGAAGACCAGTATCAGTTGCAAAGCGATTTCGAAAAGATTGCTGTATGGTGTGGCAGGTGGCAGTTGACGCTAAATAACGATAAGTGTCAGGTGATCCACATGAGTTCCCAAAGAAATCCGTTGGAATTCGATTACTGGATAAATAGTACAATTCTCAAGGCTGTCAATTCAACTAAGTACCTGGGTGTTAAAATTACGAACAACTTCAGTTGGAAAGACCACATAGATAATACTGTGGGGAAGGCGAGCCAAAGGTTGCGTTTCATTGGCAGGACACTTAGAAGATGCAACAAGTCCACTAAAGAAACAGCTTACATTACACTCGTTCGTCCTCTGTTAGAATATTGCTGCGCGGTGTGGGATCCTTACCAGATGGGATTGACGGAGGACATCGAAAGGGTGCAAAAAAGGGCAGCTCGTTTTGTATTATCACGTAATAGGGGAGAGAGTGTGGCAGATATAATACGCGAGTTGGGATGGAAGTCATTAATGCAAAGACGTTTTCGTCGCGGCGAGATCTATTTACGAAATTTCAGTCACCAACTTTCTCTTTCGAATGCGAAAATATTTTTTTGAGCCCAACGTACATAGGTAGGAATGATCATCAAAATAAAATAAGAGAAATCAGAGCTCGAACAGAAAGGTTTAGTTGTTCGTTTTTCCCGCGCGCTGTTCGGAAGTGGAATGGTACAGAGGTAGTATGATTGTGATTCGATGAACCCTCTGCCAAGCACTTAAATGTTAATTGCAGAGTAATCATATAGATGTAGACAGACATTGGAACTGACATCAAGTTGGCAAATGCCAGTAAAGTTATAGCTACGTGGAGTACACTAAGGGCTGTAAGAAGAAACAGTCACTGTAATTGGCATGAGACTCCGTCTTGTGTCAGTGACTTTTAGGAACTAGTATTGTTTCATCTGTGGACGAATGCAAAGTTCCAACATACCCAGTGTCATCGTCTGCTGCAGCAGAGCCATCCAGCTGCCAGATGGGTGTGGAGTACTCACCGTGCAACCAGGTGGTAGCCCGGTGCCGGACTGCACTGGGAGTGCGCGGCTCGCCGCGGGCTTCCCACGCTGCGCGGAGCGTTCGGCCTTGCTCGACATATAAGGGCCGGCGCTGGGCCGATGGCCGCTCTGGACCGGAGCGCTCTGCGCCGGACTGCGCGGCATTCAGCGGGGCCCGCCGGCGCCTTCTGCCACTTAGGGCAGGGGAACGTGTTTTCCCACTCGGGCGCCGCCGCGTGCCTTTGTTTGCACCGCGTCCGATTTATGGCCGACCGAGAAAACAGTCGCCGAAGAATCGATGCGGCTGATTAATCGTGTGGCCCGACTAGGCCCGGGGAGCCCGTCCGGGCAGGCGCTCCATTGCTTTTTCGGACGACACTGTGCGCTAACGCCGGCCCCGGAGCCTTAAGTAGAGGCTGGAATACTGAGCTCGCTCTGGCCTCCGATTCTCATGTTTTGCATCGGTAGTGCTCCAGTAACTGTTACCAGTATGGAATTAATGCACGCGTTACCATACATACAGACACGAGGGGCGTTAAGTAAGCAATCCACAGCATTCTGTTTCTAATTGCAGGTTGTTTGCATTCAGGTTTTCACAACACGATACTATTCCCCACTATTTTGGCTATAAAAACCTTATTTTTCAACATAATCTTCATTCAGTGTGATGGTCTTACGCCGCAGTTCTTGACGTGCATGTATTACCGCATCATGCTTCTCTACTGGCCGACGACGGAGCCAACGTCTCGCTGCATCAATGATCTCTGCACCCCACTCTCCTCCCCCCCCCCCCCCAGGCCGCCAAGCACGTACTGCTTCCTCGGGCAATCGGAAGGTAGGAGATCCAGGCTAGATGGTGGATGAGGAAAAACAGTCCATGACATTTTTTGAGCTCCTCTCGTATGCGCAGACTTCTGTAAGACCTTTCAATGCCATGGGGAAGGAGAGGTTTGCCGGACGCCGTGGCCGAGCGGCTCTAGGCGCTTCAGTTCGGAACTGCGCGACTGCTACGGTCGCAGGTTCGAATCCTGCCTCGGGCATGATCATTCCTACCTATGTTGGTTGGGCTCAGCAAAATATTTTCACACTCGGAAGAGAAAGTTGGTGACTGAAATTTCGTAAATAGATCTCGCCGCGACGAAAACGTCTTTTCTTTAATGACTTCCATCCCAACTCGCGTATCATATCTGCCACACTCTCTCCCGTATTAATTGATAATACAAAACGAGCTGCCCTTTTTTGCACCCTTTCGATGTCTTCCGTCAATCCCACCTGGTAAAGATCCCACACCGCGCAGCAATATTCTAACAGAGGACGAACGAGTGTAGTTTAAGCCGTCTCTTTACTGGACTTGTTGCATCTTCTAAGTGTACTGCCAATGAAACGCAACCTTTGGCTCGCCTTCCCCACAATATTATCTGTGTGGTCTTTCCAACTGAGGTTGTTCGTAATTTTAACACCCAGATACTTATTTGAATTGACAGCCTTGAGAATTGTACTATTTATCGAGTAATCGAATTCCAACGCATTTCTTTGGGAACTCATGTGTATCACCTCACACTTTTCGTTATTTAGCGTCAACTGCCACCTGCCACACCATACAGCAATATTTTCTAAATCGCTTTGCAACTGATACTGGTCTTCTGATGACCTTACTAGACGGTAAACTACATCATCATCTGCGAACAACCTAAGAGAACTGCTCAGATTGTCACCCAGGTCATTTATATAGATCAGGAACATCAGAGGTCCCAGGACGCTTCCCTGGGGAACGCCTGATATCACTTCAGTTTTACTCGGTGATTTGCCGTCTATTACTACGAACTGCGACCTTCCTGACAGGAAATCACGAATCCAGTCGCACAACTGAGACGATACCCCGTAGGCCCGCAGCTTGATTAGAAGTCGCTTGTGAGGAACGGTGTCAAAAGCTTTCCGGAAATCTAGAAATACGGAATCAACTTGAGATCCCCTGTCGATAGCGGCCATTACTTCGTGCGAATAAAGAGCTAGCTGCGTTGCACAAGAACGATGTTTTCTGAAACCATGCTGATTGGGTATCAATAGAGCGTTCCCTTGGATGTGTGTGATGTGCTTAGGTTAGTTAGGTTTAAGTTGTTTTAAGTTCTAGGGGACTGATGTCCTCAGGCGTTAAGTCCCATAGTGCTCAGAGCCATTTGAACCATCTGAAGCAGAGGTTTGTCTGTATACTGGTGGCGACAAACACGCTTAAGTCGTTTCTCCAACTTCGTGACGGTAACACGATACCCTTCAGAGTTTATCGTTGTACCATGAGGAAGGACATCAATCTGCATAACCCCATGTTTTTACCGGCTGAGTGTGTGGCTGTGAACGTTTTCTTCGGAGGAGAGGTGGCGCTCCACCACTCCATGTATTGCCGTTTCGATTCCGGTTCAAAGTGATGAACTCATCTTTCATCGCCTACGATGCTGTTCCACAAAAAATTTTCACTATCAGCCGAGTAAAGCGCAAGCGATTCCGCACATATGGTCGTTCATTTCTCTTCATGGTCTTCTGTCAGGCGTCGAGAAATTCAGTGGGCACACACCTTTAAGTACCCTAGCTGGTGGACGCGTGTGTCAGCACTACCAACAGAAACCTCCAGCTGAGCTTCGAGGTGTTTGACTGTGACCCATCGGCACGAGGATGATCGGACAGGTTTGCGCCATCTTGTTGTGATGATGACCGACGCCTCGCCCAACGATACACCATACTTCTGATCTTTGCCAGGTCTCTGTAGATATTCTACAAACGCCTATGAGTATGTGCGGTGCTCTGGTTTTCCGCTGAAACAAACTCATTGACAGCTCTCTACTCGGAATGCACCTCCGTTACAGACGCCATTTTGAAAGCTACGTATAGTGTCGCACCTATAGGGAATTACTGAAACTACAGGGGCTAAGGTGGGTATATTCCACGATGTTATGCGACAAATTCGACTTTTTCAATCTCAATTTACCGAGGAAAGAAATTTATTGCATTACTTATTACTGAAAGCCCTTCGTGTTTAACTCAGAGTGCCAGAGTGATAGTTTAACGAGGAACGTATGTGTGCGGTCCGGTGAACATGATTCTTGTCATATTAGAAGACGGGAGTGTCCATAACATACTCAGAACAAACATGTAGATGAAAAGGCAACATTTCTCACCAATAAAGTTGAAAAACTTCGTGTTCCATGGTCACTGTAACCTAAAAGAATGGGCGCAAGTCATCGTCCGAAATAAATACCCAAAATCATCACAGAAATACGTTCAACCTGTGTTAAGCTGCTCATTGTGCCAGGAGTGCATTCGACGCACGCATCAATTCAGACGAGGCAATACTTCACGCCTCCAGTTAGCAACTGGCCGGTTTCTGCATTATTTGACGCAATGAATATGTTTAGTTTTATGTTCCTCTTTGAGAAATCAATATTTTCGATGTTGTACAGTACTCCATATGTCCTCTGCAGCACTTCAGTTAGCAACATTCGTTCCTAAATTGGTTGCGATGGACATGGGATGGCTGCAGCCCAACCACCAACTGCCACGTCAGTAAGTTGGCAGTTGATAGTTGGAGTGCTGACATTACAGTTACAGATACTCTGCGTAAATCAGTTATGTTGGCCACTGAGGCACCTTACATATAGATCTTGGTAACCCCTTCAGCATCAACTAAGGCCTGAAGATGGCGTATTGAAGCACCGAAACAAGTAGCTACACTGTAAATACGATGAGAAAGACGACTGTAGGTGTTTCATTTTTCTACGTTAATACATTTATCCCACTATGAGACAAGATGGTCAGTTCCTTACGTAAAAATGTTAGAGACTGCATTTTGTGACGGAATAACTACAGCCAAACACATTAACAATAAATATTTTCAAATTCGCTTTCGATACAACTATCGACCGAATAATACTGAGTCAATGTTTTGAGTCTGGAAATAAAGATTTCTCGGTACTCTATTAAAATGTATTTCTTTAAATGTGCATGCACTTAAAATGATAAAAAGATGTAACATATGTTATCGTAATTGTAATCAACTGCTCTACTCCAAGGACTTAGACAATGGGTTAGTTAACAGTAAAATTAATTCCATCAAAATCAAGCAATCGGCGATTGGCTTGGTGCGCTTCGTGGTGACGTAGTGGGAGAAAACTGTGAGTGGCGAGGCCTTGAACGGTGTGGACAACAAGTCGGTAGAAGCTGATGTAAAATGACTGTGATGTTAAAAAGTGTGTCGAATCTTCATCAAAGAGGTTTTTCACTTCCATTCTAGTAAGTCGTCTCTGAAATCGTAAAGTCTCGGATGCAAGAGTCTCCGGACTTGCGACGCTGTGGAAATATGTTAGCCAAAGCTGCCGCTTGGCGAGTACTATTTTATCAGAGACGTCAAGACGCAGTGTGAGATTGTCGACCACCGCGTTCCGACGACGCAAACAGAATTATACTTCCGGCGACGCAGACCACTACATGGCAAGACTGGTCAAACTTTTATTTAATCATTCCATCAGTCTTCTTTCCTAAATTCATTGTCATTTACAACGATTATAGCTTGCATAAAAACTACAGTATTTAAAATTACGATAACGTTTTCAGAATTTAGAACTTCATAATAGAATACTAGCAATGCAGATCAATCTAAATGACAAATTTAAGCTCTGCACACTGGTAGCTGTTACATTTCCGTTAGCTGACGTAAATTTTGCTAATTCAAAGTTTACAATCCAATTAATAAATTTAAATACTTCATTATCTTCATTACGTAAAACTGCTTAAAGATCACTTTCAGAACATGACATTAGAATCGGTATTTCTTCCTTCCATCTTAAAGTTTTAAGTATAAATCACAGTTATTAAATTTATTTTTGAAAGCACAGAAAATTCCAAAATAATTGAAAATAAATTAGCTCCTCCACAATTTGGTGACCGTAAGAACCTAGACCCTGTGTTTCTTTCAGATAGGTTGATAACGTAATACACAGTCATCTCTTTTTCTGTGTCCGCAACATAAGCTGTAAAATGGATAGATGTATTCACAGTAGGCAGTATCAAAACGATACAGAAGGTAGGCAGAGATATGATTAAGGCAGCGTTTTTGTAATAGTGGGTGAGATTCACGATCGAGCTCCTGTGTCCATCAGTTACTTCGGAACTGACAGTCAATCGTCTTATTTGTTAAGTAATAATCCTTTTAGTACGTACACGGTTCATTTCATGAAGAAAGTGATAATTACGTCGTCGCTTGCCCAGATAAATACAACGCAAATACCCCAGTTGGTGATACGGCGAATCTTTTGTGTACATTGATAACTGGTGCCGAGGCTAAATATTACGTTCCGTTCTACAGCCAACGTCACGCTCCACAAGTAAGCGGACGGCTGCTGCAGCGTCCCATTTCACGCTTTCGGTTTTCGTAGCTCAGTACGAATATTTTGGCCATACTTGATGCATTTAAACGATATTAACAAATGCAACGAGTAGCCTAATTATATGACTAACACGTCACAAAATTATCAGTTTATAATAACTATCAAGTAAGAAACCTGAAGCGGTTGTACAACAATATGTTTGCCGTTAAAATCACAAACTGAGTTTACGTAAGATCATGAGAGTTTGGTAAAGCAACGAAACCATGATTCTAAAAAATGGTTCAAATGGCTCTGAGCACTATGGGACTTAACTGCTGTGGTCATCAGTCCCCTAGAACTTAGAACTACTTAAACCTAACTAACCTAAGGACATCACACACATCCATGCCCGAGGCAGGATTCGAACCTGCGACCGTAGCAGTCCCACGGTTCCGGACTGCGCGCCTAGAACCGCGAGACCACCGTGGCCGGCAAACCATGATTCTACCCAACCGTGAGCTTATTCATCCGAAGCAAACTGTTGGCCACGAGTGTCTTGCTTCAGAGGTCCAAAAACAGAGAAATCGCATGGGGAGAGATCGAGACAGAACTGAGTGTAAGGGCTTTCCAGCAAAACTTTTGCAGGGCATTCGAAACAACCTTGACATAATGTGGACTGGCAAAGAGACGCATGCCTAGTTACAATCATTTTTACATAGGCACGCGCTAACATTTTTCCACAAAGGCGTTGACTGTCTGGTCTCACAGTGGGATAAATGTATTAACAGTTGTACTTCTCTTTCGCCGTCCGAACACCCTTCGGCCTAAAGGCGTCATTGGACGTAGATACGGAGTGGCATGTGGTCAGCACATCGCTATCTCGACTGTTGTCAGTTTTCGCGACTGCAGCCGCTACCTTTAGTCAAGTGTCTCCTCAATTATACTCGCAAGGGCTTAGAGCACCCCGCTTGCCAACGGCACTTGGCAGAGCAGTATGAACACCCGTCCTAGTGTCTTCCAAGTGAGATGTTTGTGATCTAACGGAGATCGGTGTTACCACTGTGGTAATGCCATTGGCATTAACAACTATGGCTATTACTTTCAAAACAATAAACAGTGTGCTTAGTTCATTTCCATCTGTCTGGTTTTCGTTTGACTGTCCTTGTAATTTCGTTTGAAGATGGACCATTGATGGTTTGGAGATGTTTTCCATACCATGACTCGGGGCCATTACCGTTACAGTAACATGAAACATGATGTTCATTTCATCATTCTCTGGTATCAGGTGTTGCCCTTTCTTCTAACTTTTTGTGATGAGTTTGCCCTGGACCCTCTGAAGATGACATCAGCAGTCTTCACAGAATTCTACACACACGTTCCTGCTTTGACAAACATTCAGATATCCTAAAAGACTGGCCGGCCATGTAACTCTGTCTTAATGCCACTGAAAATATCTGCAACTGTTTTAAACAATGGGGGAAATGAAGAAATCAAGGACATCAAAGATATGATACATGGGATGTAGAAAATTTTGGTTTTTTTTTTTTTTCTCGTCGCCGAACTGACTCCATCATCAAGGCGAAAGGCGCTGTAAAATGGTATTAGCGTGATATATCCTGGGGAACTATTTTTTTATGTCCCTTATAGTTACTAAATAGTGCCTTGTGCTACAAATAATGTTCATCAGCCTGATAGTATCATTTGATAGGTGTATTTCAGCATCTATTGCAGAAATAGAGAGAGGTGCTTTGTTGGGTAGAAAACGCTCCGGTCATCACATGCAGCGCAATAGCTCGAGGTGTCACTGACCGAGATGTCATCAGAATATGTGTTGGCAGTCGGCGTCACGGTTGAGCGCAGGATGAGTACGATGACTGACGTCAGAGCTTCCACATCAGGCACATTACTTATGCCTGTGCATGTGTGGCGTTACAACTCCGAGTAGACGCAGACTCTCTGGGCGTTTCACATCCAATTCGGTGGTTAATGCGTCGTTAGAACCTCAATATTGAGGAAACCGCAGCAGTCAGATTGTCATCGGCAACGATTTGTTGATAACGGGCTTCACTGTCACCGATTGCGGGTTGTAATAGCGGACTGACCGGTCATCCCAATTGAATGTGACGCAACAACAATAACATCAGCAACCAGTAAGAAACCACACATTCCAAGACCACCCCTGCTTGCTACATAAATAAGACATGTGTACTTCTGCTCAGTACGTGACACGTAGCAAAGGGTTTGAAAATATGCAGATACATGTGTGGGCACTTACTGGCTAAATAACACGTGAGGCGATGGATCTCGCTTCGTGGTTGTGAATGCGACCCCTGAACCGATCTAACTTATGAGATCAAGTGAATCGTTTGCTCCCCAACAACACCCCACAGGCGCCTCTTGCCGTCAGAGTAGGAGTCACTATTCCCAGCGGTCCCAAAATGTATAAGAATGGTTTGAGGAACAAAGTCCATCCTGGTTGTCTTACAGATTTCTACTTACATTTTCGTAACATCTACCAAGTGTGCTACATTCACCTGCGATTCTATTAGAAGTATGCTACATTCACTTGGGATTCTACACACATCAAAGAAGTTTTGATCAGCCCGGTTCCCAGAACTCCTGAAGATAGACGTTGACTGTGGATATCGTATCACAGACACAGCCCCTTTGACTGTTCAGAGAGATGTCACTAAACCCGCCCAAAGATGTAAACAACCATATATGAGCAGCGCCCATTAGACGGAGGGGGTCCGACAGCCGATAAGTTCCAGACATTCCACCAGGAAGAAGGTACACGGCTCGTGTTGTCTGTACTTCAGCCATGCCTAGATGGTCAATACCGCAGTTCGATGGCGTCCGCATTATTACTTTGGCCAGGAAGGGCTCACAACAAGGGAAGTGTCCAGGCGTCTCGGAGTGAACCAAAGCTATGTTTTTCGAACATGGAGGAAGATACAGAGAGACAGGAACTGTCGATGACATGCCTCGCTCAGGCCGCCCAAGGGATACGACTGCAGTGGATGACCGCTACCTACGGACTATGGCTCGGAGGAACCCTGACAGCAACACCACCATGTTGAATAATGCTTTTCGTGCAGCCACAGGGTGTTATATTACGACTGAAACTGTGCGCAACAGGCTGCATGATGCGCAACTTCACTCCCGACGTCCACAAAGAGGTCCATCTGTGCAACCACGACACCATGCAGCGCGGTACAGACAGGCCCAACAACATTCCGAATGGACCGTTCAGGATTGGCATCACGTTCTCTTCACCGATGAGTGTCGCATATGCCTTCAACCAGACAATCGTCGGAGACCTGTTTGGAGGCAACTTGGTGCGGCTGGATGCCTTAGACACACTGTCCAGCGAGTGCAGCACGGTGGACGTTCCTTGCTCTTTGGGAGGCGACGTGCACCACTGTTGGTCATGGAAGACGCCGTACCGGCTGTACGGTACGTGAATGCCATCCTCCGACCGGTAGTGCAGTCATATCGGCAGCATATTGGAGAGGCATTCGTCTTCATAGACGACAATTCGCGCCCCCATCGTGCACATCTTGTGAATGACTTCCTTCAGGATAACGACATCGCTCGACTAGAGTGGCCAGTATATTCTCCAGACATGAACCCCATCGAACATGCCTGGGATATATTGAAAAGGGCTGTTAATGGACGACGTGACCCACCAACAACTCTGAGGGATCCACACCGAATCGCCGTTGAGGAATGGGAGTCTGGACCAACAGTACCTTGGTGAACTTGTGGATAGTATACCACGACGAATACAGGCATGTATCATTGCAAGAGGACGTGCTACTGGGTATTAGAGGTACCGGTATGTACAGAAATCTCTGTGGTACAACATGCAGTGTATTGTTTTCATGAGCAGTGAGAGAGGCGGAAACGATATTCATGTTGATCTATATTCCAATTTTCTCTACAGGTTCCGGAACTCTCGGAGGCGAGGTGATGCAAAACTTTTTTGACGTTTGTATTAGACTTCCGTGTTGCAGTGCTAATGGTTTACATGCGTTCATAATCTCGATTTTGGCTAAAGGATTACTCGATTTCTCTTGTGCTGATCATGTCATGCAGTTAGAAAATGATGTACCGAGAAACTTCTGTCATGTGGCAACTAAACGGACAAGGATTGGGAAGAATGCATGTTTCTAAGATGGTGATAAATACTTTTGGTGTTAACGGATGGAAGTGTAGCTAGCAAGGAGCTTGAAGCAGTAAGATTCTGGGTGATAAAAGATGGCATTTTTACGAGAAAAGACATTTATTTATAAACACGGATTAGTGCGACTACTGTGTCAATACATTTTCTTGTTTAATACAGCTTTTTCAAACACTATACAACTGGAAGTTTCAATCAGTGCAATATAATCAATCACTACAGAAAAATCAGTTAGTACAGTAATTATAATTAGTATAATAACTATTCGGTACAATATAAAATCGGTCGACTTTAAGCTGTCCTGAAGCAGTGTTTCTGTCCGTACTGGACAAATACATCTACACTAAAACAGAGAAAGAATCTACATTAGGCAACTTTTACTAATAAACCCAACCAAGGGACAGTTTTACTTTCGCCTCAGGTCAGGCTGTGAGCCATAACCACAAATGCTGTAATAACAAAGGGCAATAAAAAAATTAATGTGGAATTCAAATAACGAGATGCTACAGATCGCAGTGATTATTTGAGCATGAATAACTAACTTGAGCCAAACGCCCTGACTAATACAACATGTATAATATATGACAAACTGCCTATTGGCTTCTGTCTCGGGTTCTTCGGCCGACGTTCATCTAATGATTTTTCTGACGTTTCGCCAGCACGAGTGGCTGGCATTGTCAAAGCTTCACCCTCCATTGCCGGTGGTGAACTGGAGGCGAGCTCGCGGCCGCAGACTAAATGTACCTGGCGCGCCAACGTCCGAGGGCTTCTCCGCGGTCATTTCCGGTGCGGTTCTCCTCTTGCTACCTGCGACGGTCGTTCGCTGCAGTACGGGAAGCCAGGATCCGTTTACCTTTAGGCTTTCCTCTTTCTTGTTGAAACTGTTCGCGTGTTTTTGGATTTCTACAGCTTCTCTGAACAAGCGCGTGTGATAGTGCTTCTCTACAGCCAGAACTTCCGTGTCGGCGAATTTTATAACGTGGTCGGTCTCATTCAGTGCGTGCTCTGCCACGGCCGATTTCTCCACCTGCCCCAACCTGCAATGTCGCTTATGCTCTTTGATCCTGGTGTTAATGGATCGTCCAGTCATTCCGACATAAACTTTTCCGCATGTGCAAGGTATGCGGTATATTCCCGACATTGCAAGTGGGTCTCTTTTCTCCTTCGCCGATCTAAGACACTCTTTGATCTTCCTTGTCGGTTTGAAAATCGTCTTTACGCCATGTTTGCGCAATATACGGCCGATTCTGTCCGTCGCTCTGGGAATGTATGGCAGAAAGGCCGTACCCGACATTTCTTTTTCTGGTTCCTTACTTCGCTGAGTGTTTGGCTCTGTTACACTTCTAATGTAATTTGTGGAGTACCCATTGCTCCTCAGAACAGTTTCCAGGTGTTGCATTTCTCGTTTGAGGTGTTGAGGCTCACATATTCGTCCTGCTCTCGTTACGAGCGTACTAATCATGCCTCTTTTCTGGCTCGGGTGGTGGTTTGACAGTTTGTGCAGGTATCGGTCCGTGTGTGTCGGTTTTCGATACACGCTGTGTCCCAGGTTTTCGCCGTCCCTTGTGACCAGGACATCTAGAAATGGCAGTTTCTTGTCCTTTTCTACTTCCATGGTAAATGTTATGTTGGCATGTAGGCTATTCAAGTGTCTCAGGAATTCATCGAGCTGTTCTTCACCATGGCTCCACACCACGAAAGTATCATCGACGTACCTGTACCACACCTTAGGTTTGCAAGTCGCCGAGTCCAGTGCCTGTGCTTCGAATTGTTCCATGAAGAAGTTGGCCACCACTGGACTGAGAGGACTACCCATGGCGACGCCTTCCAGCTGTTCGTAGAAATCGCCATTCCACGTGAAATAGCTCGTGGTGAGACATGCATGGAAGAGCTTTTTGATGTCTTGCGGGAACATGGAACCGATGTGCTCCAGAGCGTCGCTGAGTGGCACTTTCGTAAACAACGAAACAACATCAAAACTGACCAGGATGTCGTTTGGCGCAAGTTTCAGCTTCCTCAGCTGCCATTTCTAGATGTCCTGGTCACAAGGGACGGCGAAAACCTGGGACACAGCGTGTATCGAAAACCGACACACACGGACCGATACCTGCACAAACTGTCAAACCACCACCCGAGCCAGAAAAGAGGCATGATTAGTACGCTCGTAACGAGAGCAGGACGAATATGTGAGCCTCAACACCTCAAACGAGAAATGCAACACCTGGAAACTGTTCTGAGGAGCAATGGGTACTCCACAAATTACATTAGAAGTGTAACAGAGCCAAACACTCGGCGAAGTAAGGAACCGGAAAAAGAAATGTCGGGTACGGCCTTTCTGCCATACATTCCCAGAGCGACGGACAGAATCGGCCGTATATTGCGCAAACATGGCGTAAAGACGATTTTCAAACCGACAAGGAAGATCAAAGAGTGTCTTAGATCGGCGAAGGAGAAAAGAGACCCACTTGCAATGTCGGGAATATACCGCATACCTTGCACATGCGGAAAAGTTTATGTCGGAATGACTGGACGATCCATTAACACCAGGATCAAAGAGCATAAGCGACATTGCAGGTTGGGGCAGGTGGAGAAATCGGCCGTGGCAGAGCACGCACTGAATGAGACCGACCACGTTATAAAATTCGCCGACACGGAAGTTCTGGCTGTAGAGAAGCACTATCACACGCGCTTGTTCAGAGAAGCTGTAGAAATCCAAAAACACGCGAACAGTTTCAACAAGAAAGAGGAAAGCCTAAAGGTAAACGGATCCTGGCTTCCCGTACTGCAGCGAACGACCGTCGCAGGTAGCAAGAGGAGAACCGCACCGGAAATGACCGCGGAGAAGCCCTCGGACGTTGGCGCGCCAGGTACATATAGTCTGCGGCCGCGAGCTCGCCTCCAGTTCACCACCGGCAATGGAGGGTGAAGCTTTGACAATGCCAGCCATTCGTGCTGGCGAAACGTCAGAAAAATCATTAGATGAACGTCGGCCGAAGAACCCGAGACAGAAGCCAATAGGCAGTTTGTCAACAAGTGGCCACGGAAGCCTTAACAATTTTGTATAATATATGTTCAAGGACTGGCGCCCTACTGGGCAATGACTGCTCACTTTACGATTAAACTCGCAGTTAACTTTACAATTAAAAGAAAGCTCTTTTAAGCCAATGAGCAGCTATGTCAAAAAATTAAAACAGAAACGCGCACTATCTTCCACTAACAACAAATTTTTAACAAACCTAGTGCAAGTGATTTGCGCAAAATTAGAGATTGGGCTAAACACAAATTATCTCATATTGAGAAGTTAGAAGAGGCGAGCTGTTTTACTTGGTAAAAAAGCTTGCTACAGTCAAGACCACATAAACTCTTCTTTATTTTCAACAACAGGTTTCGACATTTATAACTGTCGTCTTCTGGTCTTCAAAAATATTTTGTTAAAAATGTGTTCATTTTGATGAAGAACTTCATGACATGTTGTCATTATGGTGGATAAAATGTAGCACACTGTACAAATGTTTGGCAGAAATAAAACGTTTCTAATTAAGAAACACCTTATACACATGCCCATGTTCGTATACGTAGCGCTCACCGTTGATTGTTAAGTCTTAAAAATCACAATATACCTTAAGATACACATTTGGACACACGTTTACGTTCACGTGACATGTTCCACACATTGATGATCCATGTGGTTGTGTCTGTCGAAGCCGGCCGCGGTGGTCTCGCGGTTCTAGGCGCGCAGTCCGGAACCGTGCGACTGCTACGGTCGCAGGTTCGAATCCTGCCTCGGGCATGAATGTGTGTGATGTCTTTAGGTTAGTTAGGTTTAAGTAGTTCTAAGTTCTAGGGGACTGATAACCACAGCAGTTGAGTCGCGTAGTGCTCAGAGCCATTTGAACCATTTTTTTTTTTTTTGTCTGTCGAAACCGGTTGTCAAAAGTAAGGAAGATTTTAAGCGATCTTCGCTATAGAAAACTTTTCGTCAGACTAGAACCTCAATAACGAAAGTAAAACAAGACCAGTTAAGATTCTTAGTAAATATGCTAGCAGGATAAACTATCTGCTAAAAATGATACTAATAGAATGAGAACCAGAAAGCCCCAATGGGCTTTGTCTGCACGATGTCACATGCTGCAACCAGCTTACAATCTTTGCAAATTATCCAGAATACACAAGAGGAAAAAAAAACAGTTGTTGTAAGGCCCCAGGGGACCAAACTGCTGAGTTCATCGGTCCCTAAGCCTACACACTACTTAATGTAACTTAAACAATGGACAACACCCACATCCATGCCCGAGAGAGGACTCGAACCGCCGACGGTGAGAGCCGTACGGACCGAGACAAGGCACCTCAGGCCTCGCGGCTACCCTGCGCGGTTACGCAAGTGCCAAATGCCGCTGACACCTGTAAGCGTTAAGTCAAATCAGTTTCACGAGCATAGCTAGTAGTAAACTGATCTTTGGCATGTGGGGTATGAGAACCACGGAGTACTATCACCCGACAGGACAGGATAATACGCTCACCAAACACATCCATTTGTTTCCGCTGCTGCATCCTAGCTGTATATCCGCTGGGAACAAGATGCGTCTCCAAACCAAGGCCTTTTTTCAATTCGAGCGGGGTGTTTCCCATGAACGGAAGTTTGGTGATGCAAACGATCGTTCTAATTATGGCACTATAACGGTACGTGATTGTAGCCTCCCAGACCGACATGCTCGGCATTCGCCAGTACTCTATGGCCTTTTTCCGTTTATCGGTGATCAAGGACTGGTGTGTGAAATCTTATGGGACTAACTGCTAAGGTCATCAGTCCCTAAGCTTACACACTACTTAACCTAAATTATCCTAAGGACAAACACACACACCCATGCCCGAGGGAGGGATCAGGCGCACAGTCCACGACTGCAGCGCCTTAGATCAAGGACTGGGCACCAGCTGATTCTCAGGGGCGTTACGTGAACACCCTGTACCGCAAGTGTGTACTTTCATCAAACGCCGAGATGGATGATACATGGCAACCAGCAGAGAGGTTCCACTGTGCTGTCGATCTGATATCGCACGCATATACGCCTTAGTGGAGAAGTGACGATCCATCTATTTCAGATAAACTACACTCGTCTGAAAATAACTGAGTCGAAAGCTTAGAACCCAAACATGCAGTTGAAAATCCCTACTTGTAGAATATAACAATCTATGATTCGATGTTTGAGTCAAAAAAATATCGTGTGTTCAATTGCTAGTTTTGTAAAATAATCAAACTCAGCCAACATGTAGGGGCACATAATTGGTAGTGGGGTGACAAAACTGTACAGCTGTAGGAGGTGTTCAGGGTGGACGAGGACGTCTGCAGGTAGTTTGTAATGAAAGAGGAAAGTAAACTGAATTTTACTACATTGCGGCTCTCCTGAGCTTGACTGCGATATTATGTGAATAGGCTGTTTAGGTTTTTATATTTGTAACGCCACGTAGCGCTCTGTATGAAAACCACTGACTGTGTTGTGCTGTGTGCAATCTGTGGCCGGTTGGCCTTGTTGGAATGTTTACTATTGAAGTGTTGGGCAGTTGGATGTGAACAGCGCATAGCGTTGCGCAGTTGGAGGTGAGCCGCCAGCAGTTGTGGATGTGGGGAGGGAGATGGCAGAATTTTGAGCGGACGATCTGGACGTGTGTCCGCTAGAAAAAGGAAATTTGCAAGACTGGATGTGATCAAATTATGACTTTGGAACGTTATTAAGGTAAATACATTGTTTGTTCTCTATCAAAGTCTTTCATTTGCTGACTATGCCTATGAGCAGTTAGTGCCTTCCGTAGTTAGAATCTTTCATCTAGCTGGCAGTACTGGCGCTCGCTGTATTGCAGTTGTTCGAGTAACGAAGATTTTTGTGAGGTAAGTCATTCATGAAAGGTATAGGTTATTGTTAGTCAGGGCCATTCTTTTGTAGGGATTATTGAAAGTCAGATTGCGTTGCGCTAAAAATATTGTGTGTCAGTTTAGTGATGATCAGAATAAGTAAAGAGAAAAATGTCTAAGCTCGTTCGGTTTTGCTAAGCTGTTTGAAAATCAAATAACGTAAGAGGTTTATCAGCACAGTCATTTATAAATTTTCAAAAGGGGATATTTCTATTATCAAAAGGTCATTTCTTGCACAAATTCCTGCATCGGAAACACTTTAGCAAATACTGATGGCTATAGAGACAGCATGGCTGCATACTTCCGCAGGGAACATCAAACGACTTCTAGAGTCCATGCCACGTCGGGTTGCCGTACTACGCCGAGCGAAAGGAGGCCCGACAGGGTATTGGTAGGTATCCCATGACTTTTTTCAGGGTGTATGTTAAATGATTTGAAAAGACTTGCAAGACTTTGCCAAGAAACTGGAGACTGAGCAGTTTTGTCATTTATATCTCATCTTGTAATAGTGATGGTGGTTGCAATTTTGTCATATGATGACATGATGGAGACCGTGGCTGTTGTTTGAAGACAAATGTTGATGGTGTTAGGACAGCAACCAGCCACAAATTTACTTTCAGTTCCTTTCTTTAAAGAATACCGTTACCGGTTTCGAATCGTTGTGATTCATCCTGAGACGGTTTACACGCTTTCTTTATGACATGTGGTGTGCTTTTTACAGATTAATTGTCCTAAAATATAAATAATACATAATTATAAACACGCTACATACAGATGGCTGCGTTACAGATTTTCGTTGCATGTGACTTACGTAAAACGTCGGTTTAGAGTGTTTGTTTCCATAACATTCGTCCATTAGATGTAAATGCATTCCCACTGCATTCTTATTGTTGCACACGTAAATTGTTCTCACTGAGCACTTTAGATTTGTCACTGAGAAGATTTCTACCACGCACCACATATTTTGATACATTCAAAGAGCTTACAAACATATGAGTATCACAGATGCTATGATACACTCCTGGAAATTGAAATAAGAACACCGTGAATTCATTGTCCCAGGAAGGGGAAACTTTATTGACACATTCCTGGGGTCAGATTCATCACATGATCACACTGACAGAACCACAGGCACATAGACACAGGCAACAGAGCATGCACAATGTCGGCACTAGTACAGTGTATATCCACCTTTTGCAGCAATGCAGGCTGCTATTCTCCCATGGAGACGATCGTAGAGATGCTGGATGTAGTCCTGTGGAACGGCTTGCCATGCCATTTCCACCTGGCACCTCAGTTGGACCAGCGTTCGTGCTGCACGTGCAGACCGCGTGAGACGACGCTTCATCCAGTCCCAAACATGCTCAATGGGGGACAGATCCGGAGATCTTGCTGGCCAGGGTAGTTGACTTACACCTTCTAGAGCACGTTGGGTGGCACGGGATACATGCGGACGTGCATTGTCCTGTTGGAACAGCAAGTTCCCTTGCCGGTCTAGGAATGGTAGAACGATGGGTTCGATGACGGTTTGGATGTACCGTGCACTATTCAGTGTCCCCTCGACGATCACCAGTGGTGTACGGCCAGTGTAGGAGATCGCTCCGCACACCATGATGCCGGGTGTTGGCCTTGTGTGCCTCGGTCGTATGCAGTCCTGATTGTGGCGCTCACCTGCACGGCGCCAAACACGCATACGACCATCATTGGCACCAAGGCAGAAGCGACTCTCATCGCTGAAGACGACACGTCTCCATTCGTCCCTCCATTCACGCCTGTCGCGACACCACTGGAGGCGGGCTGCACGATGTTGGGGCGTGAGCGGAAGACGGCCTAACGGTGTGCGGCACCGTAGCCCAGCTTCATGGAGACGGTTGCGAATGGTCCTCGCCGATACCCCAGGAGCAACAGTGTCCCTAATTTGCTGGGAAGTGGCGGTGCGGTCCCCTACGGCACTGCGTAGGATCCTACGGTCTTGGCGTGCATCCGTGCGTCGCTGCGGTCCGGTCCCAGGTCGACGGGCACGTGCACCTTCCGCCGACCACTGGCGACAACATCGATGTACTGTGGAGACCTCACGCCCCACGTGTTGAGCAATTCGGCGGTACGTCCACCCGGCCTCCCGCATGCCCACTATACGCCCTCGCTCAAAGTCCGTCAACTGCACATACGGTTCACGTCCACGCTGTCGCGGCATGCTACCAGTGTTAAAGACTGCGATGGAGCTCCGTATGCCACGGCAAACTGGCTGACACTGACGGCGGCGGTGCACAAATGCTGCGCAGCTAGCGCCATTCGACGCCCAACACCGCGGTTCCTGGTGTGTCCGCTGTGCCGTGCGTGTGATCATTGCTTGTACAGCCCTCTCGCAGTGTCCGGAGCAAGTATGGTGGGTCTGACACACCGGTGTCAATGTGTTCTTTTTTCCATTTCCAGGAATATATATATATATATATATATATATATATATATATATATATATATATATCACTGTATAGGTAAAACAATACATTATTTAATTACATTTAGCATCATGAGAATTATAGTAACATATAAATTTGCTACTTGATCTGCAAATAGGTGTACTAATATTATTTGCTTTGGAGGTTGGAAAGTAATTTTTGGAAATTTTTCAGGAAAGTGGTGTTAGCTAACTCTGTTTGTTCGTTAAGGATATAGTCTGGGGTGCTGTTTTTGTGTATGTGTATTTCTATTTCTCCTAATATATTCATAGTAGCTCCTTTTTCTGCTAGATGCAAAATTTCTAGGTTGTCCTCAATGTTTCCCACTGAATGGTTTTCTTCAGCATTATGGGCTGCAAATGCTGATTTGTTCAAGTTACCAAGTCTTAAAGCATCAATGTGTTCTTTGTATCTAATTTCAAAACTTCTGCCTGTCTGTCAAATCTAGAATTTTGGGCATGTATCACATTTGAGGTTGTATATTCCTGATTTACGGTAGGGACTCTTAGAGGGATTTACATCATGGATTACTTTTTGTTGTAATTCATTATTTGTGGAAAGCTGATTGTGATATTTTTCTTCTTTTTAAATAAGTTTGCTATTTGATATGAAAGTGGGCCTATGTATGGGAGAGTAGCATATTTAGGTTTGGCTTCAGTGGCACACTGACTTGGCTTGAAGTGACTGCTGTGAAGTGAATCTGTGGTTTTTGTCTGCATTTTGTTGTGGTGGTTGCCTAAGTTTACTTGGCTTTTTTTCAACTACGGTGATTATGTGGGAGGTGTTACATCCATTATAATGGGCTAAAGTTTTAAGTATGTTAATTTCGTGAAACCCACCTGCAAACATGTTAAATTAGTTAATGGTACTATAAATCTTATCCAAATAAACGACTTACTACATATTAATAAACAGATAAATAGCCAATTTAAACCGCAGTTGAAGTTCGTCATCCATTAAAGACATATTGAAAACCCTCTAGATTCCTAACAGTCAGAAATTTCCTTTTAACTTAGTACATTGTTTTATTTGAATTAGCATGGGATGCAGGCCGATAAATGAAATGTGTCCGTGTAGCTGGTTGGTGCAAATTGGTCGTTAAACATCCCGCCGTGCAGTGTGCACCGCGCGCTGGCACCGCCACCCTTGGCTTGGTGCGGCGCGGGCAGGCCGCGCTGGCAGCTGGGCGCACCGGCCCATATTGGCGGCGGCTGATTTATGGCGGGGTGGCGCAGCCCGCCCCGTAATTAATACGCACGTCGCACCGCGCCAACAAAAGAGTTGCGCCATCCCCGCCCCGGCGGTGCGCGCTGCGTCAGGCGACACGCGTGCCGCCAGTGCGGCCATAATGTCGCGGGCTGCGAGCGCGCTCCGGAAAAATCCCCGCTGCAGCTGCATCTACTGCGTTAATGATCGTTCCTCCCCTTCAGTCCTTGTTGAAAAGGTGCCAATGATAGAACACCAATGATGAGGGAAAACTGTCTTCAAATACTTCAGACTTCTAAGCCTACCCCAGGGTACTGCAGACTATCATAATTAAGCGTAGCGTACAGTAGTTTTCATAGCAGTCTTGTTCAGTAAAGGTCGTACACCCATTACACGTACGCTATTTGTATTGCGTACCTATCAATATTTTGTGTACATAGTTCCGCGTAGTCAGCGCGTACACAACTTTCCCACTAGAGCGCGCCCCGCTAAGCACAACAGCGCAGGCGCAGCGCTCGTCCGTCTCCGCACAACGAGATGGCGCTGTCGTAGAGACGGACCAAATTCTGCTTCTGTCGATCCGCGTATTAATATGTCACGCAGCCAATGAGATTGCTGCTAACGTAGAACCTTTTCTCCTCGCTGATCACACTCGCGCAGTGATACCTGAACGCGCGAGGTATTATAACGAGTGTACAGACCTCCGATTCGTCAGTCGGCATTAGTCTGTACCAGTCTGCATTAGTCTGTACCAGTCTGCCTTAGTCTGCATTAGTCTGTACCAGTCTATATAGTCAAGTTTCAGTCTGCGCCTAATAAGATTACCATATTCCTGTACATAGCCATGAAGATAAATGTATAGACACTTTGTCAAGTATCAGAGATATGTGAGAATAAAATTAACGTACCAAGACCAAAGGAACTTCAGATTGTCAATTGTAAATAGCATCCAGAATCAAGTTAAGTAATTCTATATTTGTTATTATTTTAATAAATGTGTCTGAAAATTAATCAAATTCTGTTTAAAATTGGTCACCGTCAATCTGCTACTCTAAGCGTGCAAGTGGCATTTCTATCGTCTGACCTAACGGCAGAAGATAAACACGCCACGATAAGACCGCGAGACATATCGCTGACACTCGCCTACTTCGTTAGAGCGACAAGTCAAATAATCTGATGGTGTGTGTACCGAAGGTCTTACAGTACGCACACCACACAATATCTTACTAAATTTGCCTAGAAACCAGAAGTGGTGAACCGTTTAGAAACTGACAAAGAATATACTGGGTGATCAAAAAGTCAGTATAAATTTGAAAACTGAATAAATCACGGAATAATGTAGATAGAGAGGTACAAATTGACACACATGCTTGGAATGACATGGGGTCTTATTAGAACCAAAAAAATACAAAAGTTGAAAAATGTCCGGCAGATGGCGCTTCATCTGATCAGAATAGCAACAATTAGCATAACAAAGTAAGACAAAGCAAAGATGATGTTCTTTACAGGAAATGCTTAATATGTCCACCATCAGTCCTCAAGCTGAAGTCGAGGAATTATGTTGTGAACAGCACTGTAAAGCATGTCCGGAGTTATGGTGAGGCATTGGCGTCGGATGTTGTCTTTCAGCATTCCTAGAGATGTCGGCCGAACACGATACACTTGCGACTTCAGGTAACCCCAAAGCCAATAATCGCACGGACTGAAGTCTGGGGACCTGGGAGGCCAAGCATGACGAAAGTGGCGGCTGAGCAAACGATCATCACCAAACGACGCGCGCAAGAGATCTTTCACGCGTCTAGCAATACGGGGTGGAGCGCCATCCTGCATATACATCGTACGTTCCAGCAGGTGTTTATCAGCCAGGCTGGGGATGATGCGATTCTGTAACATATCGGCGTACTTCTTACCCGTCACGGTAGCAGTTACTGACGTTTTGCCGTCCAGCGCCATCTGTCGGACATTTTGTGAACTTTGTCATTCCAAGCATGTGTGTCAGTTTTTACCTCTCTGTCTACATTATTCTGCGGTTTATTAAGTTTTCAAATTTATACTGACTTTTTGATCACCCTGTATGTAAAGGGCCGTGTAGTTATCCTTTTTTATTAATTGAAAACTGACATTACTTACAACAAAATTGAAACAGTCAACGTTTAATTTAGATTATATTCGAAAACTGTTGTATTGAAACGTGAAACAGAGGGACGTTGCGGTAAAAATAAAAAATACTGACCTATCATACAGTGCTACAAAACGCAGTTATCTCAATAAGAAGGTAAAATAAAAAGAAAAAAACTCAACACAGAGACATATCTATCATCGCTTCAGTACTTCGTGGAATTTATATAAAGTATGTTTCTGAATTTATATAAAACATGTTTCTGCTGTTCATAAACAACCTTTATATTTATGACTAACTTCACGAAACTCACGATGAAGAACAAAATATCAACAATAATTACACCATCTTTTTTATGTTCGTATTTGTAAACTGTACTTGCATCAAAAATAGTTGCTTTGGTTACTTAACATCCGAGAAGTCAGTTATGAACTAATTTTTATTACTTGTAAGACGCAGTATACGAGGGTTGTCCAGAAATTAAGTTCCAATCGTTCGCTAAATGCAAACCAGAGTGAAAATCAGAAACATTGTTTTGGAAGAGTTAGCTACACTTTTCAGATACGTCTCTACATAGTCGCCGCTCCGAGCTAGATATCTGTCGGACCGTTATACCAAATTTCCAACACCATCGTCATAGAAGGCAGCAGCCTGTGCTTTCCGGTAATTCTCTTCGCTGGTCTAGAGTGCGTAGCCTGTGACCAAGCGTTGTCTTCGTACCCAGAGTTCATGTGAACAGAGATGATACTCAGGAGGAGCCAACTAGGACTGTGTTGTGGGTGATTGAACACTTCCCGTCGGAAAGGCTGCAGGAGCGTCTTCGCTGCCCCTGCAGAGTGCGGCTGATAGTGTGGCAGTTGGGTTAGGTGGGCTGCATTCATTAAGGCGAAGCCTCTCAGCGGGCCCTCCTACTTGGTGGGAGACGCCGTTGTTCTAGACAACTTTAGTCGCTCATAGTGCGCTCACAACTGAAAAGAGCGTCTTGATGCGATCGACGGTCATACTAGAGACACTACCCAACACATCTGTGAAAAGCTTCATCAGGTTCTCACTGTGGTGTCCATTTCGCGACTGGTCGGAACTTACTTTCTGGGCAACCCTCGTATATTCTCTAAGAACGTAAAATACGCTTCGAACAAAAAAATGAGTGGTCTGCGATTCAAATGTGCAAATCAATAAATAAATAAACTGAAGCGCTAAAGAAACCGGTATAGGCATGCTTACTCAAATACAGAGATGTATAAACAGGCAGGATACGGCGCTGTGGTCGGCAACGCCTACATAAGACAAGTGTCTGCTGCAGTTGTTAGATCGGTTACTGCTTCTACAACGGCAGGTTATCAATGTTTAAGTGAGTCTGAACGTGGTGTTATACTCGGAGCACGAGCGATGGGACACATCTGAGCTAGCGAAGAAGTGGTGATTTCCCGTACGACCATTTCACGAGTGTACCGTAAATATCTGAAATAAGGTGAACATCAAATCTCCGACATCGCTGCGGCCGGAAAATGATCGTGCAAGAACGGGACTAACTATGACTGAAGAGAATCGTTTAGCATGACAGAACTGCAACCCCATCACAAATTCCTGCAGATTTCAATGCTGGGCCAGGAACAAGTGTCTGCGTAGGAATTATTCAACGAAACATCATCGATATGGGCTCTCAGAGCCGAAGGCCCACTCGTGTACTCTTGATTACTGCAGATCACAAAGCTTTACTCCTCGCCTGATCCCATCAACACCGACATTGGACTGTTGATAACTGGAAACATGTGGCCTGATCGGACGAGTGTCGTTTCAAATTGTATCGAGTTGTTGGACGGGTACGGAAACAACCCCATGAATCCATGGACCCCGCATGTCAGAAGGGGACTGTTCAAGCTAACGGAGGTTCTGTAATGGTGTGGGGCGTGTGCAGTTGGAGTGATATGGGACCCCTCATACGTATAGATACGACTCTGACAGGTGACACGTCCTATCTGATCACCTGCATCCGTTCACGTCCATTGTGCATTCCGACGGACATGGGAAATACCAGCAGGACAATATGAAACCCCACATGTCCAGAAATGCTACAGAGAGGCCCCAGGAACACTCTTCTGAATTTAAACACTTGTGCTGCCCACCAAACTCCCCAGACATGAACACTATTGAGCATGTCTGGGATGCCTTGCAACGTTCTGTTTGGAAGAGATTTCCACCCCCTCGTATTCTTCCGGATTTATGGACAACCCTGCAGGACCCATGCTGTCAGTTCCCTCCACCACCACTTCAGACATTAGTCGAATCCATGCCACGTCGCATTGCTGCACTTCTGCGTGCTCGCGGGGGCAGATATTATGCAGATGTACCAGTTTCTTTGACTCTCCAGTGTAAAAATAAAAACAACCAAACGAACAAAGAATAATTATATACATTTATTTATTTCTCTTCCTCTATCAGTGATACCAGTACTACTCATAATCCTACCCCTTACTACGTCATTTATCTACTGTACCAAAATAAGCGTACCGTAGTTTTGGCAGAGCTCAACTGTACGCTAGAGGTACTAGTGATGGGAGGTGTTGAACTTTGCCGCTGAATAGTCTTTGTGATGACCAGATATGGTCCTTAATCAACTCAGTTAAGGCGTGTAAATATCAGCCAAAGGCTCGTGGTGTGATATACGATCCTCTGAACACACAAACTATTTTGACACATGATTCATGCTGGACTTATGGAAGATGATTTACGCAGAGAGAACACGAAGTTTCTCTACGTCTCCATGGCATTATTGGTAAATCTATTTTTGTTTTTTGCAGGTTGTCTGGCAAAATCTAACAACCAACGAATGAACCACTGTTGTTTTCGTTCATTGACGTGGGATGATCTATCAACAGTGGGGAGAGGATATCACCCACAAATTTAGAAAAACTGGTCCCCCTAAGTTGCAATTAAGAATTTCGTTTGTATTGAACGCTGTTGGCGTTCGTTAAATACACTCAAGCACATTTATTAACTTCAGCTGGTGTATGGAAATAGACTGTGTCAAGGACAGACAGTCAGAAAGTATACCGCAAGAAGAGAACAAAATTTTTATATATTCTCGCAGAAGAAGGTGAGCAGCAGAGTCACCGTGGTGTACTGGTTATGATACTATACTGTGGCATGGAGGGTCGTGAGTTCAAAACTCGCCTCAGAAGTAAAATCTTAATTTCTATATTCGGTTGGAGTACATTCTAGAAGTATCAACAAATGTCAAGAATCATTGTACTGGAATAGTCTGTAACTGTTCTGGCCGGAGGCAGTTCGCTCCGCGCTCTTGTATGTGTAAGTGCTGAATAAACCTTCGTTAAGTGAAGTTAGTGTTCCTCATTCATCTACTTATACCTTTCTCTAAGAGACATTATTCTGGTGGAGGCTCTGGGTATTGGAATTTGTGATAGCGCACATTATCGACGACACGGGGACTCCCAACAGGCCACGACAGAGCCGCCTTTTACGTGGCGAGAAACCCGAGTTCGAACCATATTCAACAGATCGCAATCTATCGGAGACAGAGGAAGAAAAGGACGTTACGATGACAGCAACTGTGTGCCACCACATGAGACATCCTTCCGGTTTCTCTGGTGACGATGGCCAAGATCCAAACAAGTGGCTGAAGGTGTATGAGCGTATAGCCAAACGTAACAAATGGGATGACACAGCGTGTTTGGCTAACGTATTTTTCTACTTGGAGGACACTGCCAAGCAATGGTATGAGTTCACTGTGCAAGTATTTCGGCGACACACAGCGATAGAAGTGCAAGGCTGAAGATAAAGTGCAGGACACAGCGTCCAGGAGGAACTACAGCATCCTACATTCAAGACGGCTTGGAGCTGTGTAAAATAGTGGATCCTAGAATGAAGGACGAAGATAAGGTTACAAATCTCATGAAGGGTGTTGCTGAGGACATGCATCAAGCCCTACTCCTGAAGGAGGTTTCGACAGCAGACGACTTCGTGAAATGGTGCCAGTATATCGAAACAATGCATCAAAAACGAATTACACGCAAGAAGTTGAACGGCTTGCAAACGTCGTATCGATGTCTGTGATGGAGGAAGCAACTGATTTCACAAGTGTTCTTCGTCAGATAGTGAGAGAGAAAGTTCAGAAGGCACTTGGACTGCACGGCGGGCAAAAAACCGAGACACTTCAAGAGGTTATAAGGGAGGAAGTGGAACAGACATTGAACCCAATCTCTCGTGCTTCATTTCCCTTTAAAACGGTGAAAAAGTCGAGACCCAGGCGAAGTTACGTACCTACAACGCCGCATGAGGAACCTATCTGGGCACCAAGGAAGACTGACGTATGGAGGACCCAGGATAACCAACCGGTATGTTTCCACTGCGGACGACCAGGACATGTGACGCGCTATTGTCTAGAAGGGCGGCGGATATTTGATGACGCCAGTGCCAGAAGACAGTAGACCGATCTTAGCCGACGCCTACTCCGGGACGACGGAGATGAACAAGAAGATGTGGGTGCAGGATAACGTAGGTCACCATCGCCGCGAGCTAGCTGCTGGAGAGGACGCCCCCCAACCCGGCGATCAAGGTCTCCATTGGCGTTTAGAAGCTCCAGCCGATCACCGGTTAGATCGTTAGCGAGAGCAGCACCGCTAGTTCCTGCTACTAATAAGGTGAGTACACCGTTCGCTTGTTACATATTTTTACGAGCTTCAAACAGGAGCGACGGCAGTAATGGATAGGAACTCTGATTGTTGTGTACACATGCGAACTGAGTTGGTGACGTAGATGTAGATGTAGCCGCCGCAACCCGGAAAATTAAAGGGTGCGACCTTCCTTGGTGGTAAGGTCACGGAAGAGAAAAATCCTCCGCCACCGATCACTACAATAATGATAGGAAACTACGTCGATATCGTCATGGATGACCGACCAGCACAAGCTCTTGTGGACTCTGGAGCATCATATTCACTCATTTCGTAGAAGTACCGTCGCCAGCAAAACATCTCTGCTGAAGGTGGCTAATGGGAAATATGTAAAACCTACAGGAAGATACGTCATTCGTGTGGGTATAAGTAGCCATACACAGCTCTTAGAGTTCATCGTCTTACAAGAGTGTAGTCATGGCACCATTCTCGGATGGGACTTTTTGAAAGCTTCCCAGGCAATTATAGATTGTGGTCGCTCGAAGATTATGCTAGACGAGATGAGATACTGTGGGCAGGAAGATGCCCATCCGAGTGTGTGGAGACTACGTGTGCTGGATGAAGTGATCATTCTTGCAGTCAGCACTAGAAAGGTAACTGTCACGTGTCCTGCCATGCATCAACACATGGATCTTGTAGTGGAATATAAGAGAAGCATACCACTGAAGAATAACTTGGTCATCCCAGCCTCTGTCGTCTCGTTTAACAACGGATTCGGTGAATTGTGTATAGTTAACTGTCGCCGAGAACCGCAGATCCTTCCAAGACGCATACGCGTTGAAAACGCTGAGCCGTTAATTACCGAACAGCTGAGCGTCGTAGAAACCTTCCATGCAGAGTCTGTGGGCGAAATTGCCGCTACCATTAGGTGGCAAGATCTTCTAGCTCGACTATCACCAGATCTCACTAAGGAACAACAGAAGAAGCTACTTGCCATTCTTCAAGAGTTCTCTGAATGCTTCAATCCACAGGTGAAGAGGTAATCAGACAAGTCGACTGTGAAGCACTGGAGACCATCAACCAATAAGCCAGAGAGTATACTGTGTGTCATCAACGGAACGTCAAATAATTCGCGACGAGGTAGAGAAAATGATGAAGAATGACATCATTCAGCCTTCGTAGAGCCCGTGGTCGTAACCAGTGTTTCTCTTCTATAAGAAGGATGGCAGTTGGCGCTTTTGTATTGATTACAGGAAGGTTAATAAAATAACTGGAAAGGACGTTTACCCCCTTCCACGAATTGACGATATACTAGGGACCTAAGTTTTTCTCAACCATGGACATGGGATACTGCCAAATCGAAGTAGATGAGGCTGGTCGTCAGAAAATTTCATTCATCATCCCTGAGGGCCTGGATGCGTTTAACGTAATGCCCTTTGGTCAGCGTAATGCACCAGCAACTTTTGAACGGATGATGGATTATCTTCTAAGTCACCTGAAGTGGACGATGTGTCTTTGTTATTTAGATTACATTATAGTGTTCTCAGAGACATTTGATGAACGCGTACAAAGACTGAGGGCTTTTCTTAAGTGTCTCCAACAAGGTGGACTGAAACTTAATCCAAGAAAGTGTCTCTTTGGAGCAAAAGAAATCAAAATACTTGGACACCCTGTGTCAAACGAAGCTGTGTAGCCAGACCCAGAAAAGGTGAGATCTATAACTGAATTTCCTATTCCTAAAAGTATTAGAGATGTGAAAAGCTTCATCGGATTATGTTACAATTACCGTGGTTTTATCAAAGACTTTTGTGTCAAAGCCGATGTTAAATTTATCTGGGGTGGTGCTCAACAAGATTCTTTCAAGGTGCTGCGAAAAGCTCTGACGACCCTGTACTTGGTCTGTATGATGAGAGAGAGCCCCTACAGAACTACACACAGATGCAAGTGGGTATGGGATCGGTGCCGTTCTGGTGCAAATTTCGTATGGAAAGGAGAAGGTTACTAGGACACTTATAAAATCCGAGAGAAACTACTCAGCTATAGAAAAAGAATGTCTTACTGTGATCTGGGCCATGTGCAAATTTCGACAGTATCTCTATGGAAGGCCATTCACAGTTGTTACAGACCATCATTCTCTTTGTTGGTTGACTGGTCTTAAGGATCCAAGAGGTCGACTCGCCAGGTGGGCACTACGTCTTCAAGAGTATGACATTACCATAGTGTACAAAAGTGGAAGAAAACACCAAGATGCCGACTGTCTCTCAAGAAACTCTGTACAAGACCATCAAGAGTTTGATGAAGATAGTGACTGCCTCGCTGCACTCCAGGATCTCTCTGCTGAGCAGAAGAAGGACGGCAAGATATCTTAAATTATGCTTGCCTGAAATCGGTTGGAGGATGTGAAGGGTCAATTTAAAATAGTTAATGGATTACTTTGCAAGACAAACATTGAACTGTTTGGAAAGAGATGGCTACCAGTGATTCCTAAACATGTGCTCTTAGATGTTCTACAGAAATTCCATGTCATACCTGAGGCCGGACATTTAGGATTTATTAAGACATACAATAGGATCCACATGAGATTTTTCTGGCCAAGCTTATTTAGGAGTGTCCGTTACTATGTGTCGCACTGACGAGAGTGCCAGAGGAGAAAGGCAGTTCCTCAGAAACCACTTGGCCGACTCATACCAGTTCCACCAGCCGAAACGCCTTTCCAGCGTGTTGGGATTGACCTCCTCGGACGACTTCCAACGTCTGCTAGTAGCAGTAGATGGATTATTGTTTGCACTGATTATCTGGCACGCTATGCCATTACAAAAGCCGTGAAAACAGCTGAAGCATTCGAGGTAGCCAAATTCATCGTGGGAAACATTGTATTAAAACACGTCACTCTAAGGTCGTTAATTACGGATGGAGGGAAAGTTTTTCAATCGATTCTTGCGACAGAGATAAACCGTCGTTGCAACATTACTCATTACATGACGACTGTCTCCCATCCGCAAACTAACGGACTTACTGAACGCCTTAATAGGACGTTAGCCGACATATTAGCAATGTTCGGCAATGTTGAGCAGAGCAACTGGGATGAGCTGCTACCTTTCGTGACGTTTGCCTGTAACAGCGCCAAACAAAACATTACAGGATTTACGCCATTTTTCCTGGTGCATGTGCGTCAGGTGACTACGACGATGGGCATAGTGTTTCCGCTACAAACTGAGGACGTGGTCGACAACTACATGGGCCAAGTGTTAACCGGATCTGATGAAGCTAGGCAGTTGCTCGACTCCGCATGATGTAGGCTCAAGAAAACGATCGCCGAGGTATGACGCGAGTCACCGCCCTGTCTACCAGCCCGGTGACCTCGTCTGGATATTCACTCCTGTTCGGAAGGTTTGTCTCTCTGAGAAGCTCCTCATGTGCTACTTTGTACCTTATAAGATTGTAAAACAGTTGTCTGATGTTATTTATGAAGTTGAAGATTTCGACCTCGATTCAAGGTGACGAAAGATCAGAGATACGGTTCACGTCCTTCGAATGAAGCTCAATAAGGATTTTGTAACCGATGGTAAATTCGAAGCTCCAGCGACAGGTAACAAGCGGAAAGGTGACGAAGAGCGTAGCGGCAAAGGAAGTTCTAAGATCACCACAAGGTCGAACATCAGTCATCGGGAGTCGGCGTATGCAGGACCGATGACTCGTTCCCGAACTAGAAGGACGTATCACTGAGGCGCTGTTTTCGTAAGGAGGGAGCAATGTCGCAGAAGAAACTGAGTAGCACCGTGGTGTACTGGATATGATACTAGACAGATGCATGGAGGGCCGTGAGTTCAAAACTCACCTGAACTGTGAAATTTTAATTTCTGTATTCGGTTCGAGTGCATTGTAGAAGTGTCCACAAATGTCAAGCATCATTGTACTGGAATGTTCTGTAGCTGTATAGATACTGTATGTGTTCTGGCTGGAGGCAGATCGCTCCACGCTCTTGTATGTGCACGTGCTGAGTAAACATTCGTTAAGTGAAGTTAGTGTTCGTCATTCATCTACTTACATCTTCTTCTATGTAACATTATTACGCGGAAATTCTTTTACAGTCCCACGAGAAAGACGCAGGCAGTGCTTTGGAAAGTTCCGGACTCTTTAGTAACTAGTTACCATTGAGGTACACACATGACTCTGTGACAGGGGACTAAACAAATAATTTTTCGTTAACACTCACGTTACCAAGAGAGAGAGAGGTTCTTTATGCCCACCTTTCGAGACTATTGCAGTCTAATCACTTACTTTATATTTTCAAATTTTGGGATCAGGGCGTTATTTACTTATCAGTATCTCTTTAAAAAGCGTAATTTGACTCAAAGTCAACAACAATTAACGATTTATTTGGAAAATGCGTTGGTAATGCTAGAGTTAACTGATTTAAACCTAAGAGCTATGCTGATATGGAAGAACTTAGTTGGAGGCCGGAAACGGTGGGACACTCAGAGTACGCGATCGTTCGAAGCTCGCCTGCTACCACCAGGAGGTGATAGGTATCCCACAATCCACGGTTTGGAAAACCTTGAGGTACAGCCTGAAAAACCTATGCATAGCACGGCCAACTCCTGCGTAAGGTTGAAGTTGGTGATTTTGCAGCCTGATAGGTTCCATGTTACGATGTGTTACATGCTGTGGAAAATGAGAATACCAGGGAACGTATGTTTCTCAGCTATGATGTAACATTCCACATCTGTGGGCATTTGAATAGATAGAGATATAGAATCCAGCATAACGAACGCACAGCAGGAGTGACAACGAAACAACTGCAAAAGTTAATGTGTGGTTAGGAACAGCAATGACTACTTTTTATGTATCGTTTACAATTATAGAAAAAACAATTAGCCAACCACATCCCTCGTTATGCAGAAAATCTTTCTGGAATCATAGTTTGTACAAGATGCACTTAAGAACTCAGTTGCTATCCAGCCGGATGTGGCACCAAACAATTTTGCCTGAGTTGTCAGCAATTATCAAGTTGCTCATTTTCTCAGTAAATGGGTTGGACGCGGTTCTCAAAGGCTTTCAGCGCCTCGCTCTTCAGACCTGATCCCATTTGAATTCTTTTTGTGGGGCTTACTAAGTCTAAAATGTACAAGCTGAAGATTAACAGCACAACACAGCTGACACGACGAATTAGAGATGCAGTTGATGAAATCTCTCCGGTTATGTTGGACAAAGTGTTTTTGTCTGTGGAAGAGTGCTGGCAACTATGGACTTGGAGTACAAACACATGGAGAAGTATCGATTGTGATAAATGTTGTACAATATATCACACTACAGAGTCTGTGGCTGGGTCCGTGTCTACGGTTTCATCGTCTTGAGCATCATCATACTTTCACGTCCTTCTGGGTCGTGTTCTGTGGTGCCAAACCTCCATACACAAACTATAAAGTATATTTTAGACAGTGAATCCTTGGTTCGTATTCCCTGCTGGCGTTGTACATGGTCAACTTAAAGTGTCCATACACTTTAGTGGAAAATCAGAGCCGGCCGGTGTGGCCGAGCGGTTGTAGGCGCTTCAGTCTGGAACCGCGCGACCGCTACGGTCGCAGGTTCGAATCCTGTCTCGGGCATGGATGTGTGTGATGTCCTTAGGTTAGTTAGGTTTAAGTAGTTCTAAGTTCTAGGGGACTGATGACCTCAGATGTTAAGTCAAATAGCGCCCAGAGCTATTTGGAAAGTCAGATTTATTAACATAGTCATTTATTTGGTCCTGGGGTAATGGTGAGCGGGAGAGGGGCATAATGTTGCATGGGTATACTAAAATCTAAATCTTTGAACACGGTACGCTCACTGGTCAACACTATACACCTTGAACATGTGCGATTTTTCAGGGGTAAGTTCGGACCTGGTTCATCGAACAGCGCAGGTGGAGGAGCTTGGTGTCTGGTCGCGTCCAATGGGAGATTTGGCTTGTCTTTCAGAGGACAAAGAACATGGGAACATGGAAGCTGAATCCTCCGCTAGCGCGAGGTATGTGCCACAACCTAAGCAGTGTTGGGGCAGGGCAACTGGGTTCTCCATTCTGTCCGTTTATTGCATAAGGCGCCCTGGTCAATAAGGTGTTCAAGTCTACATTCACAGTAGTCTTATAACATTCTGTACTGACAGATCGCTTTCCGAGAGCACTGTGCAGGTAGAAGTCACTAAAATGGTTTCTGCCTTCCATGAGAAATGAGGGAGCAGCATTGTGGACAGGTTTTCGTGCTATTTGTAGTGCAATGGAACAACTTTCTGCTGTTTCAAAAGTTGTAAGAGAGTTGATCATTGCTTAAGCTTAAAAAAGTGGAGAAGAAGATGTCACGATACTAGTCTCCAAGAAATGCGAACATTGAGACTACCGTACTTGCTGAAGTAGGAAACGTAGCTGAAACGTAGGAGTGCAGTTCAGAACTGTTTAAGAATTGTGTATATGGGAGTGAAATGATTGGTTAACGTTGTAAAATCTTTGCTGGATGGGGAGATTATTGTCTTGTTAGCAAAACATATCGCTGACCTGCATTTTGTAGAGCATTTTCGATGGGTATGTAGAAACTGCGTGAGTATATAGAGAGGAGAAAAAACTCTGGTCTGGTAGGAAAGACTTATGCTGCGAACACGAATCGATACGTTTGAGAGGAGAGTGCTTGCTGATAGAGAGAAGGGCTGTTCTAGTAATCGGCAGCTGATATGTTGCAGTCTGCAGCAAATGACAGCGCTTACAACTTTCCTCTACTGCGTGCAAAACATGGTGAGAAATTGGAACTTGTCAAGCAAGGTATGAGAATAACTTTTGAGCTATTTTAGGTGGTTTTTTAGGGCCGATTATATTTCGTGAATCTTATGCTTTTCCTGAGTGACTGAAGGCTCATTCAAGACTTGGTCAGTGACCTTATTTTCGTGTAGTGGCTTTTATTATTCTGGCACATTCAGGCAATCACTGTGTGCCCATTGCAGATTTATGAACCCGTAACCCATTCCTAGATTCTGTTTTTGTACAATTCACCGAAACTATCAAGCTTTTGTTGGGACTTTCAAGTGTTGTTTTATACTGTCCCAAGTAAATAATTATCAGTTTTCGTTTTTTCTGCACGCCTAGAGATACAACAGATTCTGAAAAAATTTATTATTATTCATGTACATGATTGCAGGGAACTTTATAACAAACAGGAACTAATGTGGGCCAGTGTTTCATTTCATAAAGGGTCACACTGTTTGCTAAGGCCACTCCAGTCCAATTGCTTACCCATTCTGTGACACTTTTTGTTAAATGCGTATGACATCCACTGGTTTGTGAAAAGCTCAGGTATATCCTTGGGCAAACTGCTAGCATTATAAATTATCCTCATTATTATGATGTTCTGTCGACGATACGGAGTTTATGGTATTTTTAACTTACGTTAACTAAAGGGGGAGCAAAGGAAGGGATAGGAACAAAGTGTATCAGCTGCTTCGGGACTTTGTAGGCAACGGCCTTGCAGCAGTGGATACATCGGTTCCTGTTATATCACCGAAGTTGAGCGCTATCGGGCGTAGTCGGCATTTGGATGGGTGACCATCCAGGCCACCATGCGCTGTTTTTCGGTGTGCACTCAGCCTCGTGACACCAACTGAGGAGCTACTCGACCGTATAGTAGCGGCTCCGTTCAAAGTAAACCATCGTAACGACCGGGAGAAGCAGTGTGCTGACCACACGCCCCTCCTAACCGCATCCTCATCTGAGGATGACACGGCGGTCGGATGGTCCCGATGGGCCGCTTGTGGCCTGAAGACGGAGTGCTTTTTCTTCTTCGAGAATTTGTGAGGAATCATCGTCGATGAGTTAAAGTGCGTGCTGTACTGGGACTCAAACCTAGGATCTACTGCTTTCTAGGTAGCTGCGTTAACCACTGCGCCACCCTGGCACTCCCCAAGGCTGGTTCACATTCTCAACTGACGCCACCTATTCGCAGTCCTCGTCCACGTCCTCCATTCTCGCTAATTTTAGATTCCCACTGTATGTTAAATGTAAATGTGCATCCGCACTGAAGATTGGGGATTCATTGCCCTTCGAGGCGAATCAGTTATATGAATTCAAATACCTGTTACCTTACTGTAAATTAATCCTGTGTTCATATTTAACTATATTTAATTAATAATCCATATTTCTTTCCAACGAGGTTTGTTGAGGTGAATCAAATACCTTCTTCTTACGGAGCTTATTTGAATGTAACTAGATAAATCATTTTTGACTTTGTTTCTTTCAGGAAAATTACGAACGTAATCGAAGTAAGCTGAATGCAAAATCTGCTTCTGAAATGTCAGTTGAATCGTAATACACTTCCACAAAAAAGAAAATGAAAAACATAAAATGTACATCGACTTGAGCTCCATTTCCTTGTTAAATGAGCACTGCCAAATTATGAAAACTGATGTCTGCTGAGAGTTTCCAATCCCTTTGTATTTCAACGTAATTTTTCATCATCAAATATAGTTTCCAGTCTAAAATTCTGAGCTCATGACGCATCTGACTTCCGTACGATGACGTAGCAATCATTATCATGTTTGTTTCCTTTCAGTTATTTCTGGCATGAAAAATCACCCACCCATACACGCTTGGTGAAAGATTTTGGGACAAGACGGCAGTATGACTTAAATTCTTTGTCGCGCAGAAATATGCGGAGCTCGTCCCGTTAAATACGTATAAGGAATCGGAATGGATACTCTAATTAGTTATTCCTTCGAATTCAAACTCCAGTAAAACCCGTCGGTTGAGAAGAAATACGTAGCTCTCTATCAAATCTGTTGTCGGTAATCAATTACATACGAGCAAGAAATTTAAAAAATGGTTTTACAAGCAACACTATATTTTCATGAAGCACTAATATGATGCAAAACAGGCAAATGGTTCAAATCCTCGTTTTGTGACCCGTGTGATAACCATGCATTGACCATGAAAACTTGTGTCGGAAATAGCTGTACCTGCTTTGCTATTGACAGCGGTATGTCATTTCGATTACTGGACTAGTAAACATCTTGTGCACAGCGGATACCACAGACATGAGTTTATCAAGTGAAGTCGGAATTTTCCCACTTATGATGTATTTATTTCGACCTCTTCGTCGTTGCATTACTGGTTTGGGCTTTTAAGACCATTATCGAGTGTTTAGCTCTTAGTGGTCTGACTATCTGTCAAACAAATGAGAGCAACCCAATTTGTAAAACAAAATGAAAAGAACATGTGGTTCCTTGTTTAACTATGTTAGGTTCACATCACCGCGTTCCCATTTCTTGAGTTTCACAAAGTTAAACACTGTGAAAAAGTTTAAAATAGTCGTGGAACGACGAACAACTCCAAGCAAATACAGTCTGAATGAAAACGAGCGCAATTTGTACAGTTATGTGTATTTCGCTATCCTACTGTGGGTCTGTGAGAGATTGGTTCTTTCTTGCGATTAGCTGGCCAGCGCACGAGAAGCGTAATGTGAACCGTGTCTCAATGCTGGCGCCGGTGATCCAAAGAAAAGTAATATGCCCGTTGTCCTAGTGCTGAGCAGCAACAGCATTCAGAATTTCTGAAAATCTATTAAAAACTGTGCTAAAAATTGAGGCAGTTAACTACAAAATTTGTGCTCTTTCTAAACATGAAGTTTAAAATACAACAGCTCATTCGTTTTTTCATAAATTAAATAAATTCTAGAGTTGCATACACCTGTAACTATGGTATGTATGCTGTGCAAAATTCATCGAAGAATCTCTCTAACTTATGAAGAAAAGTGTAGCAACAATTGCAGCCATTAGTAAGTGAAAAAAATGATGAAATTTCGCACGTAAAAAAATTTATTTTGTTATGTTTTCGAATTTTTACTGCAATGAGTGTGAATCCTGAATCCTTCCTGGTGATGCTGACAAAGTTTTATGAACTTATTTGTAAAAGTGTAGACATTGGAGATTAAGATGTCGTGTGATTCCTCTCCTGCTTCAAGTCGACTTGTTAGACGTCCTAACCCCCCCCCCCCCCCTCCCACCCCCAACCCCTTAATAGCATAGCCATCATCCACATAGTGCTTCTCGTAGACTACATCGTCCATTGGGCCAAACATATAGAAGTGAGAAGTTGCGAGATCCGGGATGTTGATTGAGTGAGGAAGAAGATCCAATGAAGTTTAGTGATCTCTTCTTAGGTGCGCAGACTTGTGCAAGGCCTTGTGTTGTCAGACAGAAGGAAATTTTCGTTTGCATTTTTGTCACGACGAACACACGGAAGGCGTTTCTTCAGTTGTCTGTGGGTAGCACAATACACTTCAGAGTTGATCGTTGCACCGTGAGTGAGGACAACAAACAGAACACGCTGTTCGAGAGTGGAATAATAGAGAGTTATTGTGAAGGAGGTTCAATAAGCCCTCTGCCAGGAACTGTTATTTGCAATGAATCCATGTAGATGTTGTAATACACTCCTGGAAATTGAAATAAGAACACCGTGAATTCATTGTCCCAGGAAGGGGAAACTTTATTGACACATTCCTGGAGTCAGATACATCACATGATCACACTGACAGAACCACAGGCACATAGACACAGGCAACAGAGCATGCACAATGTCGGCACTAGTACAGTGTATATCCACCTTTCGCAGCAATGCAGGCTGCTATTCTCCCATGGAGACGATCGTAGAGATGCTGGATGTAGTCCTGTGGAACGGCTTGCCATGCCATTTCCACCTGGCGCCTCAGTTGGACCAGCGTTCGTGCTGGACGTGCAGACCGCGTGAGACGACGCTTCATCCAGTCCCAAACATGCTCAATGGGGGACAGATCCGGAGATCTTGCTGGCCAGGGTAGTTGACTTACACCTTCTAGAGCACGTTGGGTGGCACGGGATACATGCGGACGTGCATTGTCCTGTTGGAACAGCAAGTTCCCTTGCCGGTCTAGGAATGGTAGAACGATGGGTTCGATGACGGTTTGGATGTACCGTGCACTATTCAGTGTCCCCTCGACGATCACCAGTGGTGTACGGCCAGTGTAGGAGATCGCTCCCCACACCATGATGCCGGGTGTTGGCCCTGTGTGCCTCGGTCGTATGCAGTCCTGATTGTGGCGCTCACCTGCACGGCGCCAAACACGCATACGACCATCATTGGCACCAAGGCAGAAGCGACTCTCATCGCTGAAGACGACACGTCTCCATTCGTCCCTCCATTCACGCCTGTCGCGACACCACTGGAGGCGGGCTGCACGATGTTGGGGCGTGAGCGGAAGACGGCCTAACGGTGTGCGGGACCGTAGCCCAGCTTCATGGAGACGGTTGCGAATGGTCCTCGCCGATACCCCAGGAGCAACAGTGTCCCTAATTTGCTGGGAAGTGGCGGTGCGGTCCCCTACGGCACTGCGTAGGATCCTACGGTCTTGGCGTGCATCCGTGCGTCGCTGCGGTCCGGTCCCAGGTCGACGGGCACGTGCACCTTCCGCCGACCACTGGCGACAACATCGATGTACTGTGGAGACCTCACGCCCCACGTGTTGAGCAATTCGGCGGTACGTCCACCCGGCCTCCCGCATGCCCACTATACGCCCTCGCTCAAAGTCCGTCAACTGCACATACGGTTCACGTCCACGCTGTCGCGGCATGCTACCAGTGTTAAAGACTGCGATGGAGCTCCGTATGCCACGGCAAACTGGCTGACTCTGACGGCGGTGGTGCACAAATGCTGCGCAGCTAGCGCCATTCGACGGCCAACACCGCGGTTCCTGGTGTGTCCGCTGTGCCGTGCGTGTGATCATTGCTTGTACAGCCCTCTCGCAGTGTCCGGAGCAAGTATGGTGGGTCTGACACACCGGTGTCAATGTGTTCTTTTTTCCATTTCCAGGAGTGTATTTCTGGCTTATTTAGCCATCATATTAGGCTCCAGAAAGCTATTCCCAGAGCAGTGGAGATGCAAGAAGCATAGAGATGACGCAATGTGGGATGAGGTACCGGTGACAGATGTTAGATTCGGTACCATTCCTGTGAGAAAGGCCGCCTGCATGATGCTACTGCTCTATGATTGGCTGTTGTGTTCGGTGGTATGGCGCCAAAACGTTAAACTTTAGTTGCTATTATTAATTAAACCTATCATCCAAATTACTTCATTTTTTTAAATAATCGTCTCTCAACAGCCAGCTATCAACCAGTCATTTCAAAATTATTAAAATGAAAGTATTACTAAAACAAAAGACTGACGATATTACTGCCGATGCACTTCGGTGGCGTTCAGATCACGCCTTGCTGGTTTGGCGCGCGAAGTGTCTCGGGCAGCCCAGCTCTCCAGTTCTGACCGTTCCAGTAGACAGACATGTTGTCTGTTATAGCAGTATTTGTTTCATGCAGTTTTATTTACTACAGTTCCGACCGTCGCTAGGTACAGACATGTTGTCTGTAATAGTAGTATTTGATTCATGTAATTCTGTTCTCCAGTTCTGACGGTTCCAGTAGACAGACATGTTGTTTGTGGCAGGATGTATATCATGTTATTTTAGCCAGATATAATGACTGTAGAAAGATATGTTCAGTACGTTGTGATCAAGAATAGTTTCTCGTGTCTATATCAATAAAAACACGAGTGGCATCCCAAATGAGTTATAGTTTATTCGTAGCAGCAGTTCCTTGCGAAGTTCATTTCAGCCTCAAGAAAAAGAATCCACGACCTGCGTGCTGTTTTATGCGCTGGGGACATCATCATCATGAAGACAGCAGGTTAGTGAAGTGTACAAGAACTTACGTATTCCACACAGGGCAGTGGAAACAACTAGGCATCTCACATGTACTGCATGCACAGTACAAATGTGCTCAGTGACACGTCATCTGCTGTAATGCAGAGGAGGTAAAGAAGGATAAAAGTATTAGAACTATCTCACTTTTATTCCTTTTTTCTTGCTGTAATGTATACGTAAAAGATTTCTAACCGCAACAAGATACAGTAAGGATATATCCTCTGACAATTACAGTTCAAGATGTTAAGAAATGTGTTGGATTTATGGGCCGTACTATAAAATATACCTTTTGAAAAAAGTGTCTTAATGGTTCACAAACATATTAATCTGTTTGCACAGGGTCAACACTAATAAAACCGACAAATCGCAGAGACAGATTCCTTACTCGAAATGGAGGAAAAAGCCCTATGAACATGAGTCCGGTAATGGACGGTTTGCGTGCAACGACAACAAATCGTCCTGGAGCGCAGCGGAGAGCTACACTGCATCCAAGTCACAACACATGTTCAAGTGGTCTCCATGCAAGGGATAGCAGGGGTTGTCGTGCAGGATACACATGGTCTTACTTTGGCTTACACCATGTTGGCGGGTCACTTCCCTGGAGCTTGAACTAAGGTTCGTCTCAATATCCTTTAGAACGCCATTCTTCATATCTGGTTTACGTGCAGTCAGCCAACTCGCAGCACGTTTCGCTGCAGGCACTCGTGATCACATACACTCCCACTAAGGACGTGAAGTGTTGTGTGATGTGGTTGTCGTCTGTGAGGGTACTTGTTGTCGTATCGCCGTGCTGCCTTTTGACCGTTTCCATCTCCTTGTCCGTACATAAATACCACATCGGCTCGTTCCCGACGTGAATACCGGACCATTCTGCTCCTTACAGTGCGATGCGTCTGTCACACAGCCTGCAACACATAAGGAACATGGTGGTCAGAGGCACTGCCATTCGTAAGCTCCATCTACCATGGCAACGATGCATTTCCGGACACATGTCCATAGGAACTTCTTTCCTTTTTCCCAGCCAGGAATCCGTCCCTGCAGTTTGTCAGTTTTATTACTGTTCATCCTATATTTCAGGAGCAAATGGTATTAAAAAAACAGGGGCTGATGACCATAGATGTTAAGTCCCATAGTGCTCAGAGCCATTTGAACCATTTTATTAAAAAAAACTGTTGGCTTCAAAATCCTTTCATCTCGTGGACGATTGAACTTGTCGCAAGACATGAAACTTGTATTTTGTAATTCATTTCTGAATGCTTCTTCACAAAGCTTTTAAAGAACTCTTTATCTGCCAGTTTCTTTTCTCCCTTGAATCTTTGAGACAATTTTTAATTTTCTACCGAATCGTGACCAAATCTTCGAAACACAATCTTGGCTAGCGGCATTAACCTGCAATCAAAATCTGTCATGCATGCCAGAAGCATTTCTTCGTAATTTAATTAAAGTGTTGGTTGGAAAATATCCCTCTTAGACATCACCATAGTGTCCTGATTCCCTACAATCTCCTTTGCAGCGTAGCTCTAGGAATATTAGAACGGTCGGCTACAGCCCTTCGGATTACTTCGCATTCCAAAACACTTATATCCGCTTCCTTCCTTGCAGTCACGGACCACTCACTTCGGCCACCACCGGCATCCTTGTTCATTACCGTTGCCACCGAGTGCTAAAAACAAAATTTCCTTATATGGCCCATACTACCCGATTTTGTTGTAGTCCGTCCTGCCTGCCTGACGGTATGCATTAAAATATGACGGAAGCAGAAACCGGCTTCACTGATTGGAATTTCAACATTACGTTTTATTTCTACATTACATTACTCAAGTAATAATACCAGCGTGGAAATACACTATGTGATCAAAATATCCGGACACCTCCAAAACCATACGTTTTTCATATTAGCTGCATTGTGCTGCCACCCATTGCCAGGTACTCCATAACAGCGACATCAGTACACATTAGACATTGTGAGAGAGCAGAATAGGGCGCTCTGTGGAACTCACGGATTTCGAACGTGGTCAGGTTATTGGGTATCACTTATGTCATACGTCTGTACGCGAGATTTCCACACTCCTAAACCTCCCTAGGTCGACTGTTTCCGATGTGATAGTGAAGTGGAAACGTGAAGTACACGTACAGCACAAAAGTGCACAGGTTGACTGACAGAGACCATCGATAGTTCATGAGGGTCGTAATGTGTAATAGGCAGACATCTATCCAGCTCATCAAACAGGAATTTCAGTTGCTTCAGGATCCACTGCAAGTTCTATGACAGTTAGGGGGGAGCTGAGGAAACTTGGATTTCATGGTCGAGCGGCGTCTCAGAAGCCACATATCACGCCGGTTAATGCCAAACGACGCCTCGCTTGGTGTAAGGAGCGTAAAAATTGGACGATTGAAGAGTGGAAAAATTTTTTGTGGAGTGACGAATTACGGTACACAATGTGGCGATCCAATGGCAGGGTGTGGGTATGGCGAATGCCGGGGGAACATCATCTGCCACAGTGCGTATTGCCAACAGTAAAATTCGCAGGCGGTGCTGTAATGGTGTGGTCGTGTTTTCCATAGAGTGGCTTGCACCCCTTGTCGTTAGCGTGGCACTATCACAGCACAGGCCTACATTTATATTTTAAGCGTCTTCTTGCTTCCCACTGCTGAAGAGCAATTCGGGGATGGTGATTGCATCTTTCAACACGATCGAGCGCTTGTTCACAATGCACGTCCTGTGGCGGAGTGGTTACACGATAATAACATCCCTGTAATGGACTGGCCTGCACGGAGTCCTGATCTGAATCCTGTAGAACACCTTTGGGAAGTTGTCGAGCGTCGACTTCGTGCCAGCCCTCACCGAGCGACATCGATACCTCTCCTCAGTGCAGCACTCTGTGAAGAGTGGGCTGCCATTCCCCCAAGAAACCTTCCAGCACCTGACTGAATGTATGCCTGCCACAGTGGAAGCTGTCATCAAGACTAATGGTGGGCCAAAACCATATTGAATTCCACCATTACCGATGCAGGGCGCCACAAACTTGTAAGTCATTTTCAGCCAGGTGTCCGAATACTTTTGATCTCATAGTGTATTACTTCTTACTTGCAAAAGTATAAATCTATGCCAAATCAGCACCACTCAACATAGAAAACAAATAAAACTGACTTGTTATAGAAATTCAGGAGCCGCATAACTCAATTTATAGCAAATTGTGGATTTATGTCTTTGAATTATTTCACGCACTGCTCGCGTCTGCTGTTTTTACAAATAACGTGAGAAACGCCAAATGGCCCATACTATCATCCAGCCCATAGTATAACCACCATTCCCCTATACAAAAAAGAGGTCATTAAATGTGTTAGTTGAAAGTAATAGCCACGTGTTAGTTGTGGACAGGTTCGATCGCTCCTGATTCAAGCTGCAACAGACATCAGACTGACATGAAGTATGCTGTATGCCTGGAATACTGAAACGACTGCCATTTCAGCGCAGCTGTAAACATTAGGGTAAGTAACGCCATCTACATCGTGTACGCAATGAAAGGTTATACCGCTGATTGCTCTGAAATACCGGCGGTCATTAGTACGTAGATAGTATTGTGCCTCGTGTAAGGAGGAGAAACTTATACCAACAAGTCCCAGAATATTACTGCGGCCTGCCAAGACTGTAGTTAATGGTTCTGCGATACGGCTGCTCGCCTTGGCCAAGATCCCGCGACCTTCATACGATCATTGAATCTCTGAGTTCATGAGGGTCGCAATAAAGGCCATGCTATTGTTGTGGTCTTCAGTCGGAAGTCTGGTTTGATGGAGTTCTCCACGTTTCTCCAGCCTGCGGAAGCCACTTTATGTCCGGATAACTGCTGCATTCTTCATCCATTTGAACCTGCTTATTGTATTGGTCTCCCTCTACAATTTCTATCTCCTTACTTCCCTCCAGAACTAAACTGGTGATCCCTTGATGTCTCAGAATATGTCTTATCAGCTGACCCCCTCTTTTAGTCAAGTGATGCCACAAATATCTTCTCTCCCCAGCTCGATTCAGTACTTTCTCATTGTATACTTGGTATACCAATCTTATCTTCAGCATTCTTCTGTAGCACCACATTCAATAAGCTTCTCTTCTCTTCTTGTCTGTAATGTTTACCGTCCACGCCTCACTTCCATACAAGGCTACATTCCAGAAAAATAACCTGAGAAATGTATTCTCAATTATGACAAATTTGTCTTCTTCAGAAATGCATTTCTTGCCATTGCAGTCTACATTTAATATTCTCACTGTTTTGACCATCATCGACTATTTTAGTGCCCAAACAGCAAAATTTATTAACTACTTTCAGTGTTTCGTTTCCTAATCTAATTCCCTCAAGCATAGCCTGATTCAATTCGACTACATTCCATTTCCCGCGATTTGCTTTTGTTAATGTTCATCTTATAACCTCCTTTCAAGACGCTGTCTAGTCCATTCAGCTGCTACTCCAAGTCCTTTGCTGTCTCTGACAGAATTATAATTTTATTTTTTCTTCCCGGACTTCAATATCTTCTCCAAATTTTTCTTTTGTTTCGTTTACTGCTTGTTCAATGTACAGATTGAAAAACATTAGGGATAGGCTACAACCATGCCTCGCTTCATTCCAGCCACTTCCTGCTTTCCATACCCCTCGATTCTTGTATATACCGTCTGGTTTCTGTACAAGTTGTATACAGGGTGTTACAAAAAGGTACGGCCAAACTTTCAGGAAACATTCCTCACACACAAATAAAGAAAAGATGTTATGTGGACATGTATCCGGAAACGTTTAATTTCCATGTTAGAGCTCATTTTAGTTTCGTCAGTATGTACTGTACTTCCTCGATTCACCGCCAGTTGGCCCAATTGAAGGAAGTTAATGTTGACTTCGGTGCTTGTGTTGACATGCGACTCATTGCTCTACAGTACTAGCATCAAGCACATCAGTACGTAGCAGCAACAGGTTAGTGTTCATCACGAACTTGGTTTTGCAGTGAGTGGAATGTTTACAAATGCGGAGTTCGCAGATGCCCATTTGATGTATGGATTAGCACGGGGCAATAGCCGTGGCGCGGTACGTTTGTATCGAGACAGGTTTGCAGAACGAAGGTGTCCCGACAGGAAGACGTTCGAAGCAATTGATCGGCGTCTTAGGGGGCGCGAAACATTCCAACCTGTGAATCGCGACTGGGGAAGACCTAGATCGACGAGGACACCTGCAATGGACGAGGCAATTCTTCGTGCAGTTGACGATAACCCTAATGTCAGCGTCAGAGAAGTTGCTGCTGTGCGAGGTAACGTTGACCACGTCACTGTATGGAGCGTGCTACGGGAGAACCAGTTGTTTCCGTACCATGTACAGCGTGTGCAGGCACTATCAGCAGCTGATTGGCCTCCACAGGTACACTTCTGCGAATGGTTCATCCAACAATGTGTCAATCCTCATTTCAGTGCAAATGTTCTCTTTACGGATGAGGCTTCATTCCAACGTGATCAAATTGTAAATTTCACAATCAACATGTGTGGGCTGACGAGAATCCGCACGCAATTGTGCAATCACGTCATCAACACAGATTTTCTGTGAACGTTTGGGCAGGCATTGTTGGTGATGTCTTGATTGGGCCCCATGTTCTTCCACCTACGCTCAATGGAGCACGTTATCATGATTTCATACGGGATACTCTACCTGTGCTGCTAGAACATGTGTCTTTACAAGTACGACACAACATGTGGTTCATGCACGATGGAGCTCCTGCACATTTCAGTCGAAGTGTTCGTACGCTTCTCAACAACAGATTCGGTGACCGATGGATTGGTAGAGGCGGACCAATTCTATGGCCTCCACGCTCTCCTGACCTCAACCCTCTTGACTTTCATTCATGGGGGCATTTGAACGCTCTTGTTTACGCAACCCCGGTACCAAATGTAGAGACTCTTCGTGCTCGTATGGTGGACGGCTGTGATACAATACGCCATTCTCCAGGGCTGCATCAGCGCATCAAGGATTCAATGCGACGGAGGGTGGATGCATGTATCCTCGCTAACGGAGGACATTTTGAACACTTCCTGCAACAAAGTGTTTGAAGTCACGCTGGTACGTTCTGTTGCTGTGTGTTTCCATTCCATGATTAATGTGATTTGAAGAGAAGTAATAAAATGAGCTCTATCATGAAAAGTAAGCGTTTCCGGACACATGTCCACATAACATATTTTCTTTCTTTGTGTGTGAGGAATGATTCCTGAAAGTTTGGCCGTACCTTTTTGTAACACCCTGTATAAGCTTTCGCTTCCTGTATTTTGTTTGTGGTAGGTTCATGATTTCAAAGAGTGTCTTCCGGTCGACATTTTCAGGAGCTCTCCCTCCAAATCTTCAAAAGCTATAAACCTAATTTTCCGTTTTCTTAACCTATCTTAACATGTCTGAAGTCTAACGTTATTTCACGTGTCTCATTCTCCCAAGGATATTAGTAGCTGTGACGGAATGTCGTCTACTGCAGGGCCTTTTTCGACTTAGGTCTTTTAGTGCTCTGTCACATTCATCTCGCAGTATCGTAAGTCATCTTCATCTTTTGTACGATTATGAGTCAAGGGAGGAGGTGAAACTGGGGAAGATAACAATGAACAAAAACTTCAATCTCCGTCGCAGAGATAATATCTACGTGGAATATCATGTCTAATTGTGAATTGGAAGCTATTACAAGTGAAAATGGCAAAGCAAAAGCTTAGTTTGAATATAGCGGAGGTCAGTGAAATGAAATGAAAAGAAGATGAGGATTTCTGATCAGACGAGTATAGGGTAGCGGAAAATATGTAATGGGAGTAGGACTAGTCAGGAATAGGAAAGTAAGACAGAGAGTGATTTACTGTGAACAGTACAGTGACAGGGTTATTCTTGTCGGAATTGACCACAAAGCAAAGCCAACGTTAACAGTTCAGGCATACATGCCGCGTCACAATCAAGCACCTATGAAACACAGACAGAGTTATAGGCCCATATGTGCGTGGCAGTAAGAATGAAAGAGTAGAAAGACTGAATGAATTCTCCAATGAATTGCACCTACAAACAGCGAACACAGTTGAAAAGTGTATACTTGAAACAGCGGAAAGTCTTCCAGCTTGACAGAATTATTATACTAGAAGGATTGTGAAATCAGATTTTGTAAGGCGTCCTCATAACCAGATATACTCAAATCACGATTCTGTAACGACGATAGTAGGCTGAACTGTAAGATAATGGCCTGGAAAGAATCAGTGTGATAAGAAAGGATACTGAAGTAATGGGAGCCTTTGCATTTCTCTAAAGCTGTAGAAAAGTTTCGACAGACAAATGAAGTCACGAGGAAAGTAATTATAAATAAAACCTTGGGTTAACACAGGAAACACTTAAACTGGCTAGAGAACGAAGGTAGTACTGAAATGTCCAGAATTCGACATTAAAGCAATATATGTGTGCTATTCAGAACGTAAGGAACGATTGACCTCAAAATGGGAATCACAGTGAAAATCAAAACTGTTTTACTTGCAATTGTTAGCTACACCTTCCAGCCACCTTCCAACATACTTCTGTGCTAAGTCTCTGATCCGGCATAGATATTTGTCGTGGTGTAGTAGCAACATTCCAACACCCTCATCATAGAAGACAGCCTCCTTTGGTTTCTGGCACTTTTCTACTCTGGACTGCAGCTTGTAGTCCGTGCCAAAATCTTGTCTTCATAGCGAATGGTTTATCTAAGCACATATGAAAACCAGAGGGAAATAGGTCTGGGATGTATGGTGGGTGATGAAACACTTCACTGATGGAGTGTCCTCGTTGCCCCTGCAGTGAGCGGCCGAGAACTATCGTGAAGAAGGAACTACATGACAATTGCGTTACGTAGGGTTGTATGAAACCAGGCGAAATCACTCGTCAGGCACTCATACTTGACAGGAGACATTATTTTCTAGGCATCTGTATGCGCTCACTGTCCACTCAGAACTGTGAATAGCGAGGTGACGCTATGTACAGTCATAATAAAGTCACAGCCGAACATATCTATGCAAAGCTTCACCGGATTTTCGCTGCGGTTTCCATTTCAAGACCGATAGCTCCTTAGTTTCCGAGTAGTCCTCATAAGTCTCTTGTTAAGCCCGGGGAAGCCAAGGCGAAGTTCAGTGGAAGAACTAATTCAGCTTATAGACAAGTGAAATAAAAAACAAATGCATCAACATTCAGACTGCAAGATGAATTCTGATTTTAAACGCAACGAGAAAGTGGGTAGGTGGTTAGAGTACAATGAAGATTCTACAAGGGGGAAGAACTGTCTAATGACTAGACAAAAGAACATATGGAATCTGTATGGAAGATTTACAGGAGTGAATACTAGAGTCAGGTTTAACGGAGCACTGGAAGACATGCAACCAAATAAGGCGGAAATATTCCTTTAAAATTTCTAGGTTCACTGGAAGAACTGACAAACTAAGTTTGTAGAATCTATGGAGATATAGGACAAGACATTCGCAAAAATGTCGTCCACCTAATCTCGAAGATAGGAAGGAGAGATAAGTGCAATAATTATCACATAATCAGTTTAACAGCTCCTGCATCGAAGTTTACAGCAAAAAAGTATACAGAAGAATGGAAAAGAAAAGTGAGAATATGTTAGAGGACGATCAGTTTGGCAGCCATGACGTTGTGGTTGGTAATGGAAGACACAATGAATATGAGGAAACGCTAGTAGGATGAGTTTTTGACCATGTAAAACGTTGTAAAGTGTTTGAAATTCTCAGGAATATAGGTGTAAGCAATAGGGAAAGAATTTAGGAGTCACAATAACAATGGAAGATCAAGAATAAAATAGTTGGATTAGAAAGGATATGAGCCAGACATGTATACTTCCTCGGTTACTGTTCAGTCTATGCGTCGAAGAAGCAATGAGGAAACAAAGAAAAAAACAAATAAATAACAATTTCAGGAGTGGGACTAAAATTCATGGTGGAAGGGCGTCAACGGTAAGATTCGATGCTGACATTTCGATGCGCAGTGCGCAGTGAGAGTGGGAAAGTATTACGCTACTTTTTGAATGAAACAAAGAGTCCAGTAAGCAGTCACCATGGATTGAAAGATAGTTGAAGGACAGAAGTAATGAGTAGTAACAGAAATAGGATTGGCGATTTACTTAACATCAGAACTGAGGACCACGAAGTAGACGAACTGAAGGAATTCTGCTAGCTTGCAAATAAAATAGTCCTTTCAAGACGAAGCAAACAAAGGATAAAGGCTACTCTTGCCAAAAGAAGCCCATCAGTATCAAAAATTACCTTTAATTTGACGAAGAAATTGCGTAGATTGCGCTTTCACAGCACAGCATCATGTGGGAGTGAATTGTGAACTGGTGGACACATAAAGAAAAGAGAGAATCAAAGCATTTAAAATGTAATGTTACAAAAGGATGTTGGAAACTGGACAGACTGATAAGAACACATATAGATAAGACAGAAACGCAGATGATCAATTAGATTCGTATGATATGAGACCACAATTTGTGAAGAACTTCGAAGCGGAGAGGCGATGCGATGCAGATAGAAACAGCGACACAGTTGAGCGATGACGAACAGGAGCGAGGGGGTGTGGGGTAGCATGTCCCATCAGAGGGGCACGTCAGCGCCGAACAATGCAATTGTGTCCTTTCCTTTCCCTTTCCCCTGACGGCAGCGACGCAATCAAAACGCACCGCCCAGCGCGCTAACTGCGACGCATTGTAGCTGGTAGGGAGCATGAGACAATACGCCAGGGTCCGCGCGTTAGTCAGTGTCTGCGCCCCTGGCGCCGCTGCCGGCTGGAGCGGCCACAGCACCCACGTGCGCGTGTCCACGATGTGAAAATCCGTATCCGCAAAGCCAAAGCGAAAATAATAAAAAAGCAAACTCGCTGAACACAAGGGTGCGATAAGATGGCTAGGTTGAATCTTATCGCGATTGTATAAAATCTTCTTTGTGTTTAGACCCCGTAAATCAGAGTTAAAACTCGGGCTTTCGAAGATGACTACCATCTTCTTTGTGAGGAGGTGTCTCTCAGGACCGAAGTCTGCGTCCTTTATATTGGCGTTCAGGCTTGTGGTTGGTCGGACGACGTCGTTTCAAATTCTAACTTCTATTGACGGTAACGTTATCTGGGAGCGGGATTCGCATGCCCAAAAGGAGGAAATCGGTAATGCGGCGATATGCTCTCCACACCCATCTCAGCCGCGATTGAGGAGCAGAAGAGAAACGGAGATCAACCCCAGCTTGACGTCTCCCATTAAGGGTTATGATTTTCATTTTTTTTTTTTGTATTTATTTGAAAGAGCTCGTCTCGAGGCACCAATCACATTTTAGCTTCTGTCCTGTTACTGTACATACGATTTTCTACCGCTTATTTCTCCTGACCAAGAAGAATGTGATGTTAATCTTCGAAAGAATGATTTCATGTGGTCTCAACACCGAAAAGAATTGATACCTACATTTACATGGTTACTCTGCAATTCACACTTAAGTGCCTGCCAAGGGTTCATCTAACAAATTTCATTCTGCTTCTCTACCTTTCCGGCCGGCCGCGGTGGTCTAGCGGTTCTAGGCGCGCAGTCCGGGACCGCGCGACTGCTACGGTCGCAGGTCCGAATCCTGCCTCGGGCATGGATGTGTGTGATGTCCTTAGGTTAGTTAGGTTAAAGTAGTTCTAAGTTCTAGGGGACTGATGACCACAGATGTTAAGTCCCATAGTGCTCAGAGCCATTTGAACCATCTACCTTTCCGCTCTCGAATGGCGCGTGGGAAAAAGGAACATCTAAATTATTCTGTTCAAGCTCTGATTTCTCTTATTATATTCAAATGGTTCAAATGGCTCTGAGCACTATGGGACTTAACATCTGAGGCCATCAGTCCCCTACAACTTAGAACTACTTAAACCTAACTAACCTAAGGACATCACACACGTCCATTCCCGAGGCAGGATTCGAACCTGCGACCGTAGCGGTCGTGCGGTTCCACACTGAAGCGCCTAGAACCGCTCGACCACTCCCGGCGGCTCTTATTTTATTATTATGATCATTCCTCCCTACGTAGGAGAGTGTCAAAAAAATATTTACGCATTCGGAAGAGAAAGGTTGTGGTTGAAATTTCGTAAATACATCTCGCCGCAAAGAAAACCGCCTTTGTTTCAGTGACTGCCACCCCAACTTGCATATCATATCAGTGACACTCTCACTCCTATTGCGCGATAACACGAAACGAGCTGCTCTTCTTTGCACTTTTTCGATGTCGTCCGTCAATTCTACCTGGTAAGGATGGAATCACCAAAAACTTCTGTCTTATGGCCAATTGCTTATATGATTCATTCGATTCTCTCAGAAACAGAAAGACACAAAAATGAAAAAAAAAAAAAAACGATACGACCGACCAACCATGAAGAAATTATTCTAATGGGATAGAAATCGGTAAACGTGATGTACATGTACAAACAAATTGCAATTTCAGAAAAATTTTGTGTTTTATTGAAGAGAAAGATCTTCACAAATTGAACAAATCAACACTAACAAATTGATCCATCTGTGGTCCTTACAAAGCAGTTACTCGGCTTATCATTTATCGACAGAGTTGTTTGACGTCCACGTGAGGAATATCGTTCCTCATTACGTCCAATTGGAGGTGGTCGGAGGGCCCTGCCGATAACGCTGTAAACGTTTTCAATGGAAAGAGATCTGACGACGTTGCTGGCCATGGTAGGATATCCTTAGGCCGAAGACAAGCCTTAGAAACTAAATAAACTCTCATTGTGTTTGTGCTTGTGTGTGTGTGTGTGTGTGTGTGTGTGTGTGTGTGTGCGGAGGTTATCTTGCTGAAATGTAAACACAGGGTAGACTGCTGTGAAGGGTAAAAAGAGAGGGGGGGAGGGGGGGGTGGAATGACGTTGTCGCACCGCTGCGGTGTAAGAGTGCCTCATCCAACAACCAAAGGGATTCTGCTATGAAAATAAATGTCAGTCGAGACCGTCATACCTGGTTGTCATACCATATGGTGAGTGACGACAGTCAGGCTGATATCCCATCACTGTCTGTGGCGTCTCCAGAAACGTCTTACCTCGTCATCAGGGCTCAGTTCAAAGCGTGAGACATCACTGAAGACAGTTCTAGTAGAGTCAGTGAGAGACCAGGACGAAGACGTTTCGGAAGATGCTCTGGACAGTGGTGGGATAAAGAACTGACTGTCACCGCCATCGGCCCAACAACCAGGAGTGGTGGGTGATCAGTGATAATATGTCTTTTCATAGGAAGGGTCCTTTGGTGACACCAGCGGCACCGTTACAGCACAGCGGTACGTCGACGTTGTTCTAAGTCCCGTTTTGTTGCCCTTCGTGGAAAGCCATCCTGGGCTTACATATCAGCAAGATAATGCCCTCTCGGACACAGCGAGAGTTTTTACCTCTTATCTTCATGCCTGCCAAACTCTATCTTGGCTAGCACAGTCGCCTGATCTGTTCCCACTTGAGAACGTTCGGAGCATTATCGGCACGGTCTTCATCCAGGTCGGGGTTTTGATGATCTAACGCGCCAGTGGGACGGATTTGTCATTATATGTCACAGGAGGACATCCATCAGTGCGAAGCTGAATAACCACTTGAATAAGGGCGAGAGGTGAACTAACGCGCTGTTGACTTGCTCAATTTGTAAAACTCCTCCTGTTAGATAATTCATCTAATTTTTCTGAAACTAAAATCATTTGTTTGGCTATGCATGTATATCACATTTACCGATTTCCATTCCACTCAGATATTTCCTTCGTGGTGCTTGTTCTTTTTCACATGTCTTAGAGTGTCCTTTAGAGTTCGCTTCAGCTAAAACTACCGGACAGGTGGATATGACTCGACTCAAAATCGGTGGATTTTGGATGCACCGTCACACCTAACATGAGTTCAGCACTACAGATCCCTCTGTGCCAAGAAAACTCGAATGTACAATGTGCTGACTTTACTTCTTGACGATCTCGTTGAAGTCGAAAATGCACTGTTTTTATCTCCAGGTCCGTAGTAACAGTTCTGCAATAGTGGATTTTGTTAAACGAATCGATGTAAGTTAATAAAGGCCTTCAGTTTCAGTAATATCCCTTGAATATTGTTACGTTTTGTCTACTTCTGTTTCTTACTCGTAGCGCAATACTTTGACAGACACAAGAATAAACAAATACATCTTCTACATAACACATCTGACAAGCAACTCTCCTCCCTGTTTTTTTAAGCGTGTCTCAGATATTCGACTCCAGAGACAATTTACGTTTTATTGCCATAATTTTATATCAGATCATCAGTTTTGATAGAATAAACACGTTTTAATTCTGTTGTTTCACCAAATTATGCATCAATTTGTATTATTTATCACCTTGGTTGAATTCATAAGTTTTCGTATAAGACGTGGTTATTGGCGAAGTAAATTAGCCACAATTAAATTGCTTACTAAGATTATATATATATATATATATATATATATATATATATATATATATTTATTCCTGGAAATGGAAAAAAGAACACTTTGACACCGGTGTGTCAGACCCACCATACTTGCTCCGGACACTGCGAGAGGGCTGTACAAGCAATGATCACACGCACGGCACAGCGGACACACCAGGAACCGCGGTGTTGGCCGTCGAATGGCGCTAGCTGCGCAGCATTTGTGCACCGCCGCCGTCAGTGTCAGCCAGTTTGCCGTGGCATACGGAGCTCCATCGCAGTCTTTAACACTGGTAGCATGCCGCGACAGCATGGGCGTGAACCGTATGTGCAGTTGACGGACTTTGAGCGAGGGCGTATAGTGGGCATGCGGGAGGCCGGGTGGACGTACCGCCGAATTGCTCAACACGTGGGGCGTGAGGTCTCCACAGTACATCGATGTAGTCGCCAGTGGTCGGCGGAAGGTGCACGTGCCCGTCGACCTGGGACCGGACCGCAGCGACGCACGGATGCACGCCAAGACCGTAGGATCCTACGCAGTGCCGTAGGGGACCGCACCGCCACTTCCCAGCAAATTAGGGACACTGTTGCTCCTGGGGTATCGGAGAGGACCATTCGCAACCGTCTCCATGAAGCTGGGCTACGGTCCCGCACACCGTTAGGCCGTCTTCCGCTTACGCCCCAACATCGTGCAGCCCGCCTCCAGTGGTGTCGCGACAGGCGTGAATGGAGGGACGAATGGAGACGTGTCGTCTTCAGCGATGAGAGTCGCTTCTGCCTTGGTGCCAATGATGGTCGTATGCGTGTTTGGCGCCGTGCAGGTGAGCGCCACAATCAGGACTGCATACGACCGAGGCACACAGGGCCAACACCCGGCATCATGGTGTGGGGAGCGATCTCCTACACTGGCCGTACACCACTGGTGATCGTCGAGGGGACACTGAATAGTGCACGCTACATCCAAACCGTCATCGAACCCATCATTCTACCATTCCTAGACCGGCAAGGGAACTTGCTGTTCCAACAGGACAATGCACGTCCGCATGTATCCCGTGCCACCCAACGTGCTCTAGAAGGTGTAAGTCAACTACCCTGGCCAGCAAGATCTCCGGATCTGTCCCCCATTGAGCATGTTTGGGACTGGATGAAGCGTCGTCTTACGCGGTCCGCACGTCCAGCACGAACGCTGGTCCAACTGAGGCGCCAGGTGGAAATGGCATGGCAAGCCGTTCCACAGGACTACATCCAGCATCTCTACGATCGTCTCCATGGGAGAATAGCAGCCTGCATTGCTGCGAAAGGTGGATATACACTGTACTAGTGCCGACATTGTGCATGCTCTGTTGCCTGTGTCTATGTGCCTGTGGTGCTGTCAGTATGATCATGTGATGTATCTGACCCCAGGAATGTGTCAATAAAGTTTCCCCTTCCTGGGACAATGAATTCACGGTGTTCTTATTTCAATTTCCAGGAGTATATATATATATATATATATATATATATATATATATATATATATATATATATGCTGTGTATCGGATATTTAACACAGCTTCGTACGCTCAAATGTCGTTAAAGAAACCCGTAGTGAAGGAAATGCGCATCGGGTCACTATCCTTGACATTTATGCTCACAGAATTACATAGTTTTCAGTTTTTATTGTAGCGCTCTGATGAAAGAAAGAAACGTTTCTAACGGGTAGTAATTACAACTATGTCTGCGATTACTCACACATACACACACACATATATATATATATATATATATATATATATATATATATATATATATATATATATATATGTTTGTGTGTGTGTGTCTGTGTGTGAGTAATCGCAGACATAGTTGTAATTACTACCCGTTAGAAACGTTTCTTTCCTTCATCAGAGCGCTACAATAAAAACTGAAAACTATGTAATTCTGTGAGCATAAATGTCAAGGATAGTGACCCGATGCGCATTTCCTTCACTACGGGTTTCTTTAACGACATTTGAGCGTACGAAGCTGTGTTAAATATCCGATACACAGCATATTTTGTTCTGTATATAACTGTTTACTGACTTATCGTCTCCGAACGAGGGGGATATCTTTAACTGTGACACAGCGGTTGTATCAAAGGCTCGAGAGCCCCCGAATTTATAGAGATGCGTAGAGATCATCACCATACATCATGGCGTGCGCGTTTTCCATCACTCTCGATTACAAGTAATCGATCGTCAATATGTAGGTGCAAGATCGCCATCCGTATTTTATTCAACTTTCTCCCTGTTGAAATTAATACGAAGTTCATAATTCTCCGTAGATACTCTACACATTTGTGCGTGATAATGTGTTATCTTTCCTAAGACATCAGATATTTACAAATACAACAGTAATTTTAATGGCAAAAAAGGTAGTATTATGTTAGATAACATATCGATATCGATTTTTCGCCAACAGAATGGCGTTTGATTGCTTGTAGTCGAGAACTACGGTGACAGCTAAAGAAAATCTCTCAATCAGCACCACGTGACGAATCGTGTGACCGTCTAGGCTGCTGTATAAATTCAGGAGCTCCTCGAGCCCTTGATGCAGGTGCCTTTTACGTCCGAAGATGCCTCTCGCAGTCTGAGATGAAACGTGAGGGAACATTTACGTCGGCCACGGACTTGCAGCGTGTGGGCCTTTTCTGAAGTAAACACCATCGTATAATCAAGTGACAGTTCGATTTAAGGGGCTTCAATTGACAAATTAAGAAAAAGCAGACTTCTTAGATCATTCTTTCATCCCGTACAAACTGCGTTGTTAAAGCTTTAACTTCCTCCACAAATCATCATTATTTTGTTTCTTTAAGTATTAGAACCCTTTACCTTGTCCCAGATGACCAGTGTTCATCAGAGACAAATGTATCGTAAGATGTGACACAGGAAGGTATGGCAGGATCGCTCTTGCTCCCCCTGTACATAAACTACAGTGTATCTGAAGAACAGGGTAAGCCGCAATTTCCAATTTTTTACTGATGACGATATAGTGCACGGGAAACTGCCGTTGTCTGGTGAATGTAAGAGGATGCAAGATGGTAAGGATAGAATTTCTGTTCTGTGCGGTGTAAGTCGGAAAAACAATCTTGTAATATTCGAAGAAGGTGCTGCTCGATTAACGTAACATTACGTCGTGACATGGAACAAGCGTGTAAGGTTTGTGTTGGGGAGCGCTGATGGTCGACTTCGTTTTATCGGGAGAATTACGGGAATCGTTGCTCATCGATGAAGGAGACCGCTTATAAGACTTCTGTGCAGCCCAATTTAGAGTACTGACCTAGCGTTGGGCTTCCAACCGGATCGGAATAAGAAAAGACATCAAAGCAGTTCAGAGGTGTGCTACTGGGTCTGTTACCGGTAGGTTCGACCAACACGTGAGTTTTACGACATGCTCCGTGATCTGTAACTGGAACCACAGGAGGAAGTAAGACATCCTTCGCAAAATGCTGTTAAGAAAATTCAGAGAATCGGCATTTGAGGCTGACTGTGGAGCGATTCTATTGTCACAAATTCATATCTCTCCTAATGAACACGATGACCAAATAAGAGATACCAGGGCTCGTAAGGAAGCATGTAGACAGCTGTTGTTCTCTCGCTCCGCATGCGAGTTGAACAGGAGAGGAAATGATTAGTAGACACAGAAGGGACTGTCCGTCACCCATCGTATGGTGGCTTCAGGGTTATCAATTTGGTGTGGATGTAGACGAACTCTTCAATACTGAGACCAATAGCGAATGACTTAATTTTTTCTTGTAGTCATATAACATCCGAACAATGTCGTCAACACTGATTAAGACGTTTCAAAAGCGTTCTTCAGCGCACAGGATGTAACCTTGTCGACGAAGTTTCGTTGTCTCGTATCAAAAGCTTTTAGCATGCTCATACTTATGCTTCATTATTTTCGATAGTGTACATGGCGCAATCCATAAACTTTTCGATACATCGATATTTTCATTCCCAATTCCACGTCCTCGACAGCTTTCTTCCTTTCTGCGAAATTCCAGCATCTGTATTTCTTCGGAGTGGCTTTTACATCTATTTTATGCACTCTAAGATGTTATGCACTGTTGATTAAACAAAAAATGGGGGGGGGGGGAGTGGTGATTGGTGAAACAAGTCTTAAAACATTATCAGTCATCCTGTACGTTCTTGTTGTCAGTGTTTTCCGTATGTACTTTGTACGGCGATTCACCGAAGAACCTCCTCATTCCTTATTTTATCACACCTGCTAATTTTCAACATTCTTCTGCAGCACCACTTCTCAAACAATTCGATTCTTTTCTGTTACGTTTTCTTACTGTCCATAATTCATAGTTTGCTACCAGGACACTTAACTTTGTCAGGAATGCCACCATTTACAAACCTACTTGCGGGCATATTTTCAGGGCACTCTCTTCCCCTGGGGTGGGAAACGGTACCTAAAAGGCGGAAGAATCAGCATTGATCAATGGCATTAGAATGCAGAAGGCAATGGAAATGACTGCATTAAAGACACGAAATGTGTAACCACAGAACATGTAGCCTGTAGCTGAAAAAGTGAGATGATGATCTCTCCATTAACAAAAGATTCTGTATTAGTTCCCCTTTCGGTTTTCTAGGAGGGGCTGCCAAGTGAGAGGTGACCATCAGAAAAAGATCGCACAATCAACGATAGGATAACGTTCTACGAGTGTGGAGGTGGAATGTCAGAAACTTGAACTTGTACCTGAAAAGGGAAATGCAAAGACTCAATCCACCCAGATATAGTTGGGGCCAGTGAAGTGAAATGGAAAAAAGATAAGAATTACCGGTCAGATGAGTGTAGGGCAATATCAACAGCAGCAGGAAATGGTATAACGGGAATTGTATACGTTATGAATAGGAAGGTAGGGCAGGTAGTGAGTTAACTGTGAACAGTTCAGTGATAGGAATTATTCGTATCAGAATCGACAGCAAACCAACACCGAAACAATAGTTCAGGCATACATGCCGACATCGAAAGCTGAAGAGGAAGAGATAGAGAACGTGTATGAAGATACTAAACGGGTAAGTCAGTACTTAAAGGGAGATGAAAATCTAATAGTGGGCCGATTGTAAAGCCATTGTAGGGGAAGGAATAGTAGAAAGTGTTTTGGCAGAATATGGTCTTGGTAGTAGGAATAACGGAGGAGAAAGCCTAATGGGGTTCTGCAATAAATTTCAAATAGTAATAACGAATACTCCGGCCAGAAATTACAGTAGGAGTACATAAACTTGGAAAAGGCCGGGAGATACGGAAGATTTCAGTTGGACTGAATTATGATCAAGCGTAGATCCGAAATGACATATAGGATTGTAAGGCGTACCCAAGAGCAGATACAGACTCAGATCACAATTTAACAATGATGAAGAGCAGACTGAAGCTTAAACGACTAGTCCGGAAGAATCAGTACGCGAAGACGCGGGATACGTAAACGCTCAGGATTGAAGAGATACGCTTGAAGTTCTCTGGAGATATAGATGTATAGATCTCTAAAGAGGGGAATCACGGAAGTTGAAAACAAAGACATGAGCAGGAAGAAGGCAACTGCGAAAAAACCATAGGTAACAAAATTATTCGGTGGTAGGCGAAAAAAGGAAGTACAGAAAATTTGAGTGATATCCAGGAATACAGAAATAATTGCTTACTAATGAAATAAAAAGGAAGTTGAGGGAAGCTAGGCGAAATGGTCGGATGAAAAATGTGAAGAAATCAAAAAAGGAATGATTGTCGGAAACACTGAATTAGCACGTAGTACAGCCACCATAACAGTCAATGAAATTAAAACAAACGGTGGTAACATCAAGAGTATAATGGGAAGATGGAACAAATAAATCTTATATTGCTGTAAATTCAAATATTAAAATGGTTGTAAAAGTGAGAAACGGCTACTTTGTCAATTGGTCGAACTGGTGAATATAACGAACAGTCTGCAAAATGGGAGGGGTGGGGGAGGGGTAGAAAGATGTTATGGAATGTTAGTAGGTTAGTCAAGTAGGGCTATAACTACTAGACCGACTGAGCTTGAAGGTAGGTGAAGACTGAAAAAGAAAGACTCCACCTTTGCTGAACTGGCTCCAAATGAATATTATTCATATGTGAAATGTATTGTTCTCCATAAATAAACTACAGGCAGAAAACTAACATTACTTGAAATTCTAGTCATTAATAAACACCAATCAAACAATCCTGACCTGGTCCTTAATGGCCAAGCAGTTCCATTACGCACCCTTATTAAAGCAGCAGTAGCCAGTTATTATTTCTCTTATCATTTGACAATAGTATTGTTATAACTATTTCACACTCACATTTCCTAGACTTCATTCTCCCCCCTATTTTTCGTTCTGCTCATCACATTCACCAGTTTGTCCATATGACATAGTAGCCTGTGCCATCACTCACGAGTACAACATTTTTGGCTTATGTGGTTTTAATATCTGAATTTAATTTGTGATACATTTGTTCAAAGTCTCTTTAGGTATTGCATTATACTGTTTTCTATCGACATCCTCATAAAAGTCACATATCTTTGTATTATCATAAACTAAAGGCTGTGCCTTGTCGATTTAGCCACGTTCCTCCCTCCATTGTCATCCTCTTCAATTGTTCATACGATTTTATCCCCATATCTTCTTTGATGTTATTAAAATACGTTGATCTTCGCCTGCCTATTGGTTTTTTCCCTAAAACGTTTCCTTCAAATACATTCTTTAGGAAATGGTTGTCTCTCATTATGTGCCTTATAACTTTTGATTTTCTTCTTCCTCTATAATTTAGCAGCGTTTAGTCCTCATTCACTTATAGCTACGAATTCTCTCTGAAATTGTGTGGACCATCTGATGAGTATTAAATTATCTGGCGACAGCGTATGGAGCTGAAAGCCGATTCGGTACGAACTATTAAATGAATATTATTGTGAATCATTAATACTGTGTGTTCAAGTTATTCATATCTCTTGATTTTTTTTCAGTGTCGATCCATTATCAAGCACAAACTCAGAACTGTCTCTCTGGTGTCTTTACCTTCCCTACAGCCAAACTGATCGTCATCTAACAAATTCCTAATTTTCTGTTCTATTATTTTGTATACTCTATATGGAAATAACGTATCAGCGAGCGGACAGAATGCACGAGACTAGTCACAACAAAATAAACTGAAGAAATTAGAAATTCGATTTTCTGTTGATTTTTATGTTTTATCTCACAAATTAATGTATATTAATAGTTTTCACATGTAACTGAAATTAATACTACGTAACAATGTACACGTTTCTACATTTCCATTCTGAAAAAGTGATATCCATATATGTTCAGTGCCGGCCGCTGTGACCGAGTGGTTCTAGGTACATCAGTCCGCAACCGCGCTGCTGCTACGGTCGCAGGTTCTAATCCCGCCTCGGGCATGGATGTGTGTGATATCCTTAGGTTAGCTAGGTTTAAGTAGTTCTAAGACTAAGGAACTGATGACCTCAGGTGTTAAGTCCCATAGTGCTTAGAGCCATTTCAACCATATGTTCAGTTATAAAAAAACGCTTTCACGTATTACTCCCTGTATTATTGTTGGTATTCAGTTTTATTTTATTTGTGTTAGTACGATAGTGTACGACGTATTCTATCTATATTTTCATTATGGCATTTGTCAATCGACGGCCTCGAAACAGAAAAAACATTAACAGAAATTTGACCAAAACTATCGTTTCACTCATAACACACTGTCTCAAACTGAAAAAGTATAAGAAGGAATTAATTAAAAGATTACTCGCTGAGTTCCATTTTAAAGCTCTACATTGGTAATACTGAAAAGCTTCAAAATTTTTTTCCATTTGGTATATTTCGTAGCCAGAGATGAAGTACGTATATACATGGAGATATAATGCGTGTGTTCCTATGCGCTCCTGCGAATAGTTATAATTAGCAGAATACGTGTCAGCTACCTCCTCAAAATGCAGTGTTACGCTGGTGCTGTACCTACAGCAGGGTAATTAGAGTCAAACGTAAACAAAGGTAGAAGGAAATTAGCAATAAAAAGATCTTGTTTACAGAGATAAGTACTAGTTTTTTCTCAAAATGAGACAACTGTTATTAACCATTTTATAGCTTACAGGAAGATATCACGTAACTATCTAATGTTTCTAGTTTCAACGTCTAGACCCATCTTTCTGATGCTGTTTTATGCAAATATCCACAAGAAATCTGAGAGCATACAGAATTAAAATATGAATACGGGGCAGTAATGGAATGCAAATTTGTTTCTGTCTGAACTTTACGTAAATAGTGTGGGACAGCAGGTACCTACACTTCATACATATTTTACGTTGCCCATTCTTTTTTCCACACATGGATGCACTGTCATATGAGACTGCCGAATAGAATTGCTACTAAAGTAAAAGCATTTTTGTCAACTTTACAGGAAGACATGCTTTAAAGGAAATGCCTCCGAAGTTTTTGTTCTGTTCTCAATATAGGATGTGCTGTTACGTGACAGGCACACTACTCCATCGACTTTCCTGCTGCACTGACGCAAGTTTCAAACTCTGCTGATAGAGGGCTGCTTCCTGTGGCGTGTATTGTGGTGGTGGGTAACACCGTTAAACTGAGGGTAAAATTGCCACGCCAAGAAGAAATTGGACGACATAAACGGAAGTAATTAGGCAAGTTTCAACATCTGAAAGATGTCTATTCAAATTTCGCGCTAGTCGCGTAACAGTGGCGATAATAGCGCCACTATGAAGATGCAAATCAGATTTGCTTTAAATGCACGCTGTAACAGTCGTAAGCGTTAGATACCTTTGAGATTTGACGTGGTGAGTTTACGTTAGTCAAGAATGCCTTTAAGGCGACAAAGACACCATTATCAACACCTCGCTGAGTTTGAACGAGAACGTGTAATAGGGCTACGAGAAGCTGGATGTTCCTTTTGCGATACTGCAGAAAGACCTGGCACGAACGCAGCCATTGTACATGATGCAGCGGTGGTTACGAGAATGTACGGTCGCAAGAAGACTGTGCTCGAGACTTCCACGTCGCACTACCAAGAGGGAATAACATTATGTCCGGCGTATGGCACTGGCGCATCGTCCGTCTGCAGCAACAATTGGAGCAGCTGTTGGCACCACAGTGACACAACGAACTGTTACAAATCGGTTTCTTCAAGGACAGCTCCGAGCCAGACGCTCTGTAGTTTGCATTCCACCGACACCAAACCACTGCCATTTGCAACTTCAGTGGTGTCAAACGAGAGCTCATTTGAGAACAGGGTGGAAGTATGTTGCGTTTTCTAATTAAAGTTAGTTCTGCACGGTGCCAGTTATGGAAGTGTGTTGGTTAGAAGGAGGCCACATAAGCTGGCTAACACAATGGACCTACACCACGAGTTATGATCTGGGGTGCGACTTCATATGAGAGAATGAGCACTCTTGTGGTTATCTCACACACCGTACTGCAACACTGTACGTCAGTCTGGTTATTCAACCAGTCGTGCTGCCATTCAAGAACAGCATTCCCAGGGGTGTTTTCCAACAGGATGACGCACGTCCACATACCAATGTTGTAGCCCAAAAGTTCTAAAGGGTGTCGACATGCTGCCTTGCCTTGATCGGTCACCATGCCTGACTCCAATCAGGGTCATATAGGACATCATCGGACGACAACTCGAGCGTCATCCACAAATATCATTAACCGTCCCTGTGTTGACCGACCAAGTGCAACAGGCATGGAACTCCATCCTACAAACTGACATCCAGTACCTATACAAAAAAATGCATGCACGATTGCACGCTTGCATTCCAACATTCTGGTGGATACACCAGTTATTAGTGTACCAGCATTTCACATTTGCCACAGCTTATCTTGCGCTTACATTCACCTGTGAACTTGCAATGTTAAACACTTAAGCACTCAAACACGTTACCCATACCAAAGTACTCCCTAAAGTTAATTACTCTACATTAATTTTTTTTTTGTGTTGCAGTTTTTTCACATCATTTTCGGTGTGTGAGAGACCCTCAGGATATTGAAAGCACGAATTCGAAAAGTTCATCCAAACGTGGAGCACCCTGTCCTTCAGCAAATCCCAGACCATACACGAGTGCTACGACACCTGCAACAATCCGACTCTTTGGGTTCACTGCCATAGATCATCCTCCACACAGTTCCGACTTGTCCCCATCCGATTTTCATCTGTTCCCAAAACTTAAAGAATACCTTCGAGGACTTCACTTTGACAGTGATGAAGCGGTGCAAGCAGAGGTGATGTAGTGGCTCCGACAACGAAGTTAAATATTCAACAATGATGGTATCAACGAACTGTTTCTCGTTGGGACGTGTGTTCGTCGCTGAAATAAGTGTTTTGATATGAAGAATAAAGATGTAAAATGTTAATAAACTGTTTTATTTAAAATGATTTCAGAATTTTGATGTGAAATTTTCAGACGCCTTACTTTCCAACACGCCCTCGTATGTCCATTCTTCTGTTTATTTTTGTGATCTACACATCTGGCGAACGAACTCACATCAAGTGCTTAACATTTTAATGGACCAGCGTAACCTAATAGTATATTATTTAATGAAGAAAATAAATATTATGTTAGCTAATTTCATACTACAGTTCTTCGTCTGATATACGCTGAATTGCACTATTTGTGCCACAGGACATTTTCTGGAACAACATGATATCACGTTTAATGCAGACCGTCAAAACAAGTCCAAACTTAGCGTTACTAGAAATTTTAACACAATATTTTAATAAAAATTGGTTATCACTATTTTGCATCAGTGACCTCAAGGGGGACAAATCACTTATTGATATGCCACCAGTAGTGATGAAGAATGCTTTTTACGTCAGTAAACTTGGAAGGTGAATAACAAGAAAGTAATTCACTGATTGGGAGAGAGAAATAGGATTAACACTGTATCCACCAATAGGAATACACTCATTCCATTGTTGATCGCTGACATCCAGCAACATTGTTGCCAGCTGTCAACTACGAAGTGCCCACGGCTGTAGGTGAAAGCAATGGCAGTCTATAGCACTGTGGCAACACTGGGGCGTTGGTATAGAGACATTTTAAAAATGGCGTAACGTGATTGATTGCAGTAGGTGTGCGCGAAGCTGCGCCCATCCCACAGCAACTGTCAAGGAAACTGTTGTAGGACCAACTTACAGTGATCCGACTATAGGTTTGATCAATGAAATAGGAAACTTTTTACAGCGTCCGCAAATGCCGAGGCCTAGGGGTCCGTGGTCAGTGGCAAGCAACGGCTGCACCCGATGACAGCTGAGCGCATTGAAAGACAATTGGTAGGTTGTGTCCTGTGAGCCTGTGGTCGGAGAGTGAGCGATGGTTGCACAGACGCCGTGTAGTGGCTCGTGGAGCTTACGAAGTTGAACCCACGGGGCTCTGATCGGTTGATCGGTGACAGGAACCCACCGCTCGGGTCGATGTCGAGGCGACTCGGGAGCGTGTTTGCTGGTTGAGCTTTTGCTCGACGGGGTCGATGATACTGTCTGCTTGAGTACTCATGGAGACGACTAATGCTCAAGATCGGAAATCGGTGAGAACACAGCGTGAACTCCATGAAAACTATATTGGCAAATGAGCCGGGCGGCTCATTATATGCACCCTCGGCGGAAAGCACGCAATCGATTTCCAGGCGGCCCTTGACCAGTGTAGGAAAACACTTCCGTGATTGTGACGTCGCCTGGAGTGATGCTGGCGCCACTGTGTTGTACGGAGCTTTTCTTAAGAGTGCCGGTAAATATGCTTATGTTTAGTGACAGCGAATGTGGGGTCTCCAGTGTTTACTGCAGGCTGCCAAGATGTGGCGAGGCAGTCGCTGGCAGACAGAATGTGTTGCGGTACAGCCGAGTTTCCAAGGGGAATTGCACTGGAATACCATATAAACGATCGGTGGGTAACCAAACAAGAATGCATTAAGAGATTGGCAATTTTTTAAAAGATTTACGTTTTTTACTTTAGTGAAGTCTGATATCATGCACAGACTAACAGTGTTTTATGTGCAGTGTAGGAAACAGTTACAAAAACTAAAATTCGTGAGGTCACAAACCAAAAAGTCACATAATTACAGCGCAATTATATATATATATATATATATATATATATATGTTATGGATTGCCACTTTACCCATAAAATAAAATAAATGTACTATCTGAAACTACACAACAGGATACATCATTATCATCAGGTGTTTGACATTTGCTGCTGATCTCGTCCATGCTTTTCTATTCGTTATTGCCTTTAATGACAGACAGACACTCTCTTTTTGAATATTTTCAATGTTTCTATCCACATTCCATTAGGTATTCGCTACTGTCTTATCTCTCATAAACTGTAATTAACTTCCTTCATTGATCTACCATCCTTTCACCTCACAGTACAGGCTATAATGGGTACAAGCGCAGATTATTTTGTATGAGGTTCCTTAATATATACAAACAGCACTGTGTTGGTTGATTTTTCTCTGCATTGAAGTCCTTTCTCTCTCTCTCTCTCTCTCTCTCTCTCTCTCTCTCTCTCTCTCTCTCTCTCACACACACACACACACACACACACACGCACACACGCACGCACAAACACACAGATATCAAACTTTGTGATCTGTTATTTTCTGCATTGTTATACTGCATCAATAAGAGCACCGCTTCTATCAGTATAGGCTAACCGTTTTGCATCCACATGTTCACCCTTAAACACCTGACTGAGTTAATGGCTTGCCCTTGCCACATGTACTTGGAGGTACTAACTATAAGCATACCACTTGTTATGGCTGTAAGTGATAGTCTGCTAATGTCGTAAAGGCTAATGTAATGTTGCTCAGTATGCCTGCCGCAGTCACCAACGGAAATATCTGAACTTATGCCCTCCATTTCATTTTATTTATAACCATTGTTATATCTTCCACTGCATTCTGTCTCTGATCCTTTTGTATGGTTTCCTGTGTATCGTGGTGCTTACCAACATCTATCTAGCCGTTACACAAATATGCAGGGTGCTCTAAAATTTCAATTACATACTTCTATGACTTGCTGAGGGACAGAGTACATAATATTTTGAATCTGAAACTACTGTTTCCGTGCGACAACCATTCGAAAACATGTTGGTAACACTACCAAATGGTTAAAATGGTTCTGAGCACTACGGGCACTACAGGCGGAGGTCATCACTCCCCTAGAACTTAGAACTACTTAAATCTAACTAACCTAAGGACATTACACACATCCCTGCCCGAGGCAGGATTCGAACCTGCGACTGAAGCACCTAGAACCGCTCGGCCCCACCGGCCGGTTGTAACACTACCACTTTTACAATTAATTTACTAGTACATAACTTGTTTTACAATTCCAGTAATTAATAACCAAAAAAATAAAAAGGAAACTTATTCAGTTTCCATGAACACTGTTGTTTACAGTTACACTAAGCCAAATGTGCGGCGTTTCCCTGGAGCACAACGGTCACGCGTCTAACAGTGAAGGTACTCCTTTCCCGAAGCCGTTGAGTAATTTCGGTGAAAAGCGTATGCAGTGGAGTCGAACGTTGTGGCTGACGATGTTGATGAAGGTGACGAGTAGTTCTTCCATTGCCGTGAGCTTCAGCATGCAGAAAGATAACGTCGGTGTATTCTGCAAGCGTGTACGCAACCATGGTGCTCTAACACTCACAGAGACGTGAATGAGGCTTGAACCAGATCAGAGAGGTGGGACAGACATCAAATGACATCATTGAATCCAACGTAACCACCCAGCCCCCACCTTGATTACACTGTTACATGCCTATCTAACAAATATGTTTTCAAACGACTATAGCAAGGAAATGGTACGTTTCCGTACATGGGTACCAATTCAAAATATCGTCTACTCAGTTTCCTCTAAAAGTTCTAAAAATTTGTAAGGTAATTTTCGAGCATCCTGTATACAGGGTGGTCCGTTGATCGTGACTGGGCCAAATATCTCACGAAATGAGCGTCAAACGAAAAAACAACAAAGAACGAAACTTGTTTAGCTTGAAGGGGAAAACCAGATTGCGCTATGGTTGGTCCGCTAGATGGTGCTGCCATAGGTCAAACGGATATCAACTGGGTTTTTTTAAAATAGGAACCCCCATTTTTTATTACATACTCGTGTAGTACGTAAAGAAATATGAATCTTTTAGTTGGACCACGTTTTTCGCTTTGTGATAGATGGCGCTGTAATAGTCACAAACGTATAAGTATGTGGTATCACGTAACATTCCGCCAGTGCGGACGGTATTTGCTTCGTGATACATTACCCGTGTTAAAATGGACCGTTTACCAATTGCGGAAAAGGTGGATATCGTGTTGATGTATGGCAATTGTGATCAAAATGCCCAGCGGGCGTGTGCTATGTATGCTGCTTGGTATCCTGGACGACATTATCCAAGTGTCCGGACCGTTCGCCGAATAGTTACGTTATTTAAGGAAACAGGAAGTGTTCAGCCACATGTGAAACGTCAACCACGATATGCAACAAATGACGATGCCCAAGTAGATGTTTTAGCTGGTTTCGTGCAACATAACTATGAAATACGTGATAACTTGTACTCTTTGGAAATAGTAACCAATAAAACTGCTCAGTTTATTAAACATTTCTAAGCAATCCATCTCTTATGGGATGGAAAATACTCGTGCCAATGAATGAGAAGTATAAAATCTGTGCTGGAAAGTTTAGAAGACGTCTGCAGGAAATTAGCATTGTCAGCTTACATTATTAAGCTTATGCCACCAGGAGGAAGACTATGTTTCACAACCTGGTTTAGACCACGCATAGAAATCCACATTTTGCGACCACTTCAGTATCAGACTCTGATTTACTAGATCCGTGAGATGTCGAACGAAACAACAAGTTTACTGTTAGCAGTCACTGTTTACTTTCATCCGCAAAGCGTTTCGAAGGTTTAAACCTCAATCATTAGGTAGATTTACTTGTTGTAGTATGATATATGTGTGTTGCGTTATGATTTTGGGGTAAGTCATGGCACTGTATAGCGGAGAAACGAAAACACTAATTCAGAATAGTCAGAACATGGTTTCGGGGAGATTTTTCTTTCTTTACAAAAAACCAGACGTATATCTGAGGGTCAAAATAAAACAATTGAAATAGAATATCTCCAGTGCTCCAAAGCTCCTTTCACTGTCGTGAGGCATCACACGCAAACTGTCGTATTTTGTAAACGAAGATGTCGTCTGGAAACTTCTGAGTTGTACAAACGGAAGTAGCTGCCTAATCTGATCTCTTTTTGCCTCATTTTAATAGCAACATTTCAGTAAGATACTTTTCCGAATTATAAAATGAAACAGAGTAACGAAAAAATGTATAGGAGTTTGCAATATAAATTTAAAAAGAAATAATTAATTTAAAAACCTTATGTTTTTCTTTAAAAACTCTTGCTTATCTTAGGTCTATTCTAGTATCCCGGAAGTGTCTACAAAAAACTGAACAAAAGACGAGGCCGTGTGGATACTGAAGAGCCAAGGAAACTGGTATAGGTTGTTGTTGTTGTGGTCTTCAGTCCTGAGACTGGTTTGATGCAGCTCTCCTTGCTACTCTATTCTGTGCAAGCCTCTTCATCTCCCTGTACCTACTGCAGCCTACATCCTTCTGAATCTGCTTAGTGTATTCATCTCTTGGTCTCCCTATACGATTTTTACCCTCCACGCTGCCCTCCAGTACTAAATTGGTGATCCCTTGATGCCTCAGAACATGTCCTACCAACCGATCCCTTCTTCTAGTCAAGTTGTGCCACAAACTCCTCTTCTCCCCAATTCTATTCAATACCTCCTCATCAGTTATGTGATCTACCCATCTAATCTACAGCATTCTTCTGTAACACCACATTTCGAAAGCTTTTATTCTCTTCTTGTCTAAACTATTTATCGTCCATGTTTCACTTCCATACATGGCTACACTCCATACTAATACTTTCAGAAACGACTTCCTGACACTTAAATCTGTACTCGATGTTAACAAATCTCTCTTCTTCAGAATCGCCTTTCCTTGCCATTGCCAGTCTACATTTTATATCCTCTCTACTTCTACCATCATCAGTTATTTTGCTCCCCAAATAGCAAAACTCTATTTTTAGTGTCTAATTTCCTAATCTAATTCCCGCAGCATCACCCGACTTAATTCGACTGCATTCCATTATCCTCGTTTTGATTTTGTTGATGTTCATCTTATATCCTCCTTTCAAGACACTGTCCATTCCGTTCAACTGCTCTTCCAAGTCCTTTGCTGTCTCTGACAGAATTACAATGTCATCGGCGAACCTCAAAGTGTTTATTTCTTCTCCATGGATTTTAATACCTACTCCGAACTTCTCTTTCGTTTCCTTTACTGCTTGCTCAATTTACAGACTGCATAGCAGTGGGGAGAGGCTACAACACTGTCTCACTCCCTTCCCAACCACTGCTTCCCTTTCATGTCCCTCGACTCTTATAACTGCCATCTGGTTTCTGTACAAATTGTATATAGCATTTCGCTCCCTGTATTTTACCCCTGCCACCTTCAGAATTTGAAAGAGAGTATTCGAGTCAACATTGTCAAAAGCTTTCTCTAAGTCTACAAATGCTAGAAATGTGGGTTTGCCTTTCCTTAATCTTCCTTCTAAGATAAGTAGTAGGGTCATTATTGCCTCACGTGTTCCAACATTTCTACGCAATCCAAACTGATTTTCCCCGAGGTCGGCTTCTACCAGATTTTCCATTCGTCTGTAAGGAATTCGCGTTAGTTTCTTGCGTCTGTAAATTATTAAACTGATAGTTCGGTAATTTTCACATCTGTCAACACCTGCTTTTTTTGGGATTGGAATTATTATATTCTTCTTGAAGTCTGAGGGAGTGTCGCCTGTCTCAAACATCTTGCTCACAAGATGGTAGAGTTTTGTCAGGACTGGCTCTCCCAAGGCTGTCAGTAGTTATAATGGAATGTTGTCTACTCCCGGGGCCTTGTTTCGACTTAGGTCTTTCACTGCTCTGTCAGACTCTTCACGCAGCATCATATCTGCCATTTCATCTTCATCTACCTCCTCTTCCACTTACATAACATAGTCCTCAAGAACATCGCCCCTGTATAGACTCTCTATATACTCCTTCCACCTTTCTGCTTTCCCTTCTTTGCTTAGAACTGGGTTTCCATCTGAGCTCTTGATATTCAAGCAAGTGATTCTCTTTTCTCCAGAGGTCTCTTTAATTTTCCTGTAGACAGTACCTATCTTACCCCTCATGAGATAAGCCTCTACATCGACTTCCTGTCGATCTCATTTTTGAGAAATTTGTATTCCTTTTTGCCTGTTTCACTTGCTGCATTTTTGTCTTTTCTCCTTTCATCAATTAAATTCAGTATCTCTTCTGTTACCCAAGGATTTCTACTAGCCCTCGTCTTTTTACCTACTTGATCCTCTGCTGCCTTCACTATTTCATTCCTCAAAGCTACCCATTCTTCTTCTACTGCATTTCTTTCCTCTATTCCTGTCAATTGTTCCCTTATGCTCTCCCTGAAACTCTGTACAACCTCTGGTTCTTTCAGATTATCAAGGTCCCATCTCCTTAAATTCGCACGTTTTTGAAGTTTCTTCAGTTTTAATCTACAGTTCATAACCAATAGATTGTGGTCAGAGTCCATATCTGCCCTTGTAAATGCCTTACAATTTAAAATCTGGTTCCTAAATCTCTGTCGTACCATTATATAATCTATCTGAAACCTTTCAGTTTCTGCAGGGTTCTTCCATGTATATAACCTTCTTTCATGATTCTTGAACCAAGTGTTAGCTATCATTAAGTTATGCTCTGTGCAAAATTCTACCAGGTGGCTTCCTCTTTCATTTCTTAGCCCCAATCCATAATCACTACGTTTCATTCTCTTCCTTTTCCTACTGTCGAATTCCAGTCACCCATGACTTTCATCTCCCTTCACAACTTGAATAATTTCTATTATCTCATCATACATTTCATCAACTTCTTCATCATCTGCAGAGCTAGTTGGAATATAAACTTGTACTACTGTAGTAGGCGTGGGCTTCGTGTCTATCTTGGCCACAATAATGCGTTCACTATGTTGTTTGTAGTAGCTGACCCGCACTCCTATTCTTTTATTCATTATTAAACCTACTCCTGCATTGCCCCTGTTTGATTTTGTATTTATAACCCTGGATTCACCTGACCAAAAGTCTTGTTCCTCCTGCCACCTAACTTCACTAATTTCCACTATATCTAACTTTAACCTATCCATTTCCGTTTTTAAATTTTCTAATCTACCTGCCCGATTAAGGGATCGGACATTCCGCGCTCCGATCCGTAGAACGCCAGTTTTCTTTCTCCTGATGACGATGTCCTCTTGAGTATTCCCCGCCCGGAGATCCGAATGGGGGACTATTTTACCTCTGGATTTTTTTTTACCCAAGAGGACGCCATCATACATGCAGGGTCCATGGATTCATGAGATTGTCTCCATACCCATATATGGTCATACAGTCGATACATTTTGGAATGAGACTAGTTCGACCAGGCAACATGTTTTCAGTCATCAATAGTCCAATGTCAATGTTGATGGCCCAGTAAAGCTGCATGCCCTCGGGAAAAATTACGGCTGTAGTTTCCCCTTGCTTTCAGCCATTCGCAGTACCAAAACAGCAAGGCCGTTTTGGTTAGTGTTACAGGGCCAGATCAGTCAATCATCCAGACTGTTGCCCGTGGTATAGGTATGAGTATTCAAATACAGAGATATGTAAACAGTCAGAATACGGTACTACGGTCGGCAACACCTGTATTAGACAACGAGTGTCTGGCGCAGTTGCTAGATCGGTTACTGCTGCTACAGTGTCAGGTTATTAAGATTTGAATGAGTTTGAACGTGGTGTTACAGTCGGTACACGGGCGATGGGAGGTGGAGATGAAGTGGGGATCTTCCACTACAACCATTCCACGAGTGTACAGTGAATATCAGGAATCGGGTAAAACATCAAATCTCCGACGTCGCTGCGGTCAGAAAAGGATCCTGCAAGAACGAGTCCAACGACAACTGAAGAGAATTGGTCAACCTAACAGAAGTGCAACCCTTCCGCAAGTGCATATTTCAACGCTGGGCCAGCAATAAGTGTCAGTGTGCAAACCATTCAACGAAACTTCGACGATATGGGCTTTCGGAGCCGAAGACCCGATCGTGTACCCTTGATGACTGCACGACACAAAGCTCTACGCCTCGCCTGGGCCATCAACATTGACATTGGACTATTGATGACTGAAAACATGTTGCCTGGTCGGACTAGTCTCATTCCAAAATGTATCGACTGTATGACCATATATGGGTATGGAGACAATCTCATGAATCCATGGACCCTGCATGTCAGCAGTGGAATGTTCAAGCTGGTGGAGAATCAGTAATGATGTGCGATGTGTGAAGTTGGAGCGATATAGGAACCCCTGATGCGTTTAGATACGACTCTGACAGGTGACACGTAAGCATTCTGTCTGATCACCTGCATCCATTCATGTACATTGTGCACAGAAACGGACTTGGGCAGTTCCAGCAGGACAATGCGACACCCCACAGATCCAGAATTGCTTCAGAGTGACTCCAGGAACATTCTTCTGAGTTTAAATACTTCCACTGGCCATCAAACTCCCCAGACATGAACATTATCGAGCATGTCTGGGATGCCTTACCGAAGAGATCTCCAGCCCGTCGTATTCTTACGGATTTACGGACAGTCCAGCAGGATTCATGGTGTAAGTTCCTTCCAGCCCTACATCATACATTAGTCGATTCCATGCGACGTCGTGCTGCATCCCTTCTGTGTTCTCGAGGGGACCCTATACGATATTAGTCAGGTGTACCAGTTTCTGTGGCTGTTTTTTTCAGAGCACACGCACACCAAACACTATCTCTTTTGGGCATTAGAAATGACGTATGAGGGTTAATGGATAGCTGACGCTACGCTAGTGATTCGTAACGAGCTGGGAGTATGTGTCGGTTGGGGAGCGTGAACGGCTGGCCGACAGTCAGCCTTCAGCGGCGAAGCAATTCGGACGGTGTTACGCCTTTCCGCACATGTGCGCGAGAGCTTTTTACGCTATGTGTGTAGCGTGTGTCGCCGTGGTACGTTGAGCGAAACACGGCATTGTCTTTGCGCAAATTGGCATTGAAATTTAGTTTTGTTAACGAATGTGGTCGACCAAATGCTTGCGAGATAGAACATTATTTACGGGACTAGGTAAAAATCTAACCTGACTTTCTAGTGGGAATACACTTATCCACAGTCAGCAGCGTGGTCTATGTCAAGCTCATTAATGAAACGGCATGTGACGGACTACTATCCCGACACCGACAAGGACTTCGTTTCTGTCATTCAGACACGAATGTTGGAGTGGTTGCAGCTGAACACGCCGGCAAGGGACTAAGAACGATTCGCCTCTTTGAGCTTCCATTCGAAGTGCCAGAAGAATTGGTGACAGACGCATTGAATCCTTAAGGAACTTTCCTATTCCATGTGGTTGAGAAATGGGCGAGTTTCTAAAAGCATCCTGTCCTAAATGGTTATGCAGGTGATTGTAATATTGAGCCGTAGCAGCTTTATTCTTGATGGCTTGACACTCCACCGGTGACACTAACTATTTGGGTTACCTGTATGTCGCGAGCTCTCTTTTGGTCGAGCTGTGGCGTGGTGGTTAGCGGGGCTTGGAGAGTTTTGAGGCGTGTTAGTCAAGCCCAAAGTTCCTCTTCACTATATCTCTTTTCAATTTCTTATTACAGCTTCTAAGTTGAGTTTAACACCTGTTACTTAACAATATTAATTGTCGAACCTTATCTTGATCCACAGTTATTATCTGACTCCACTCATTGTGAAACTTAGCTGCTCGTTCCTTGCTGGCTGTGATAGCCATCTGTTGTAGCCCTCAGCTTACCTTGAATTTTGGGCAATTTTATATTTAATGAAGGTCATTTTAAACGTTTCTGCTGGTCGGCACCTGATGAGAAATATATTTAAATTGAGAGTTCTTCCGACTTATCTTAAATTTTTGTCAACTGTGCATTTACTAACGGGCATTGTCAACGCATCTGCTGGTCTGTAGCAGTTGGGAAGTACATTTAAACTGCATGTCCTCCCAACTTATGTTGAAGTTTGGTTAATTGTGTATTTACTGCAGGTCATTGTTAACATTTCTGCTGGTCTATAACAGTTGGGAGTCACATTTACATTGTATGCGCTGCCAACTTATCTTGAATTTTGGGAAACTGTATTTTTATTTAGCGGTCATTTTCATTGTTTTGTAGGAGTGTACGGATTGGGATTTATACTCAAAATTTCATATCTTGCCAGTTAGTCTGTTTTGAAGCACTGTGTATTTTATTGGTCTAGGACTTTTTAAAATTAAGGCTCATGTATTGTTAAGCGGGCTTCCAACAGCCAGTCAGTGGCATGACTTGTGATTCTTTCAGTATTTGGATGTGTGTTATCCAGTTGTGTACCGGTTACATAAGATTCGAAATTGTTAGTACATTTAATGGCTGTCATTGTAATTCACTTATTGATAAAATTGTTTGTTGGAGTTGCTTGCAGCCACGCCCAGGTGATGCGACTTTTCCCATTTTTGGGAACAGTATACTTCCGATTTAAAATTTGTTTTCAATTAACTGAGCCTGTTCAAGTTTCTCAGACTGTGAGAGCTGTGACCCTTTTAACAAGTTTTTTTAATTGTAATGATAATATTGTTGTTAAGTAATAAGGTGTACTCCATGAAACAACATATGACGAGAGATGTGGAACAACTTTCCACGCGTTTTCTTTAAAACTTTCCCGTCCTAGTTGTGAGATGCGACACCAGAGGATGGGATCGATGTTTTTGTCAGCACTGAGGTAACGCGCTACCCGACACAGGTGAGCGCCAAAACAAACTGTTGCAGTCACGAGTCGCTACGCGGCGCTGCACGCGGCGAGTCGCTGCTGTGCCGTGGTTTTGGGTGACGGCGCATCAGCGGCGGCGGCGGCGGCGGCGGCACATGATGCTGCCGGGGACTGGCTAATTAGCGTCCAGTGTTCTGTCCGCGGGCGCGCTACACAACTGGACACGCCAGAGCGCGTCACCAATGCTCACCGGCTTGCCTCTTTTTTGCTTCTTTTTTCCCTACCGGTGCGCTTCGCATTCATAGCTGAATTCTGGAACAATACATTTTAATTAAATGAAACCGTACGCCTCGGCACAGTACGGATGTGATAATTACACATTTTATGGCTGCCAGAGCGAAATGATAGAAATTCAAAGTTTTTGAAGGAGCTAAATGTAGCGTGAAATTTCGAAAGCGTCGGTCGGGCCGCTGTAGCTGGGCCAGTGCGCAGCTAGATACGTGGTGCCGACAGCCTCGTCGATTTGGGGTTACTGTATCTCGGACACGATGAAGTAAAACAAAATGTCCACTGTGCTACTCGGTTTAGCTTAAACAAACCAAACAGAACGAGATTTTGTTGAGGTAGAAAAACAAACATTTCTTCATCCTCTGAAGTTCGTGAATTAGGCTTGCAGTCTTTTCTGTCTCCATACCGTATTATCAGCTGTTTTTTCCTCTTCTATTTCGAAACTTCCTGCTAGATTAAAACTGTGTGCCGGGCCGAGACTCGAACTCCGGACCTTTGCCTTTCGCGGGCAAGTGAGCTACCCAAGCACGACTCTCGCCTCCTTCTCACAGCTTTACTTCTGCCGGTACCTCGTCTCCTACCTTCCAAACTTAACAGAAGGTTCGCAGGAGAGCTTCTGTTAAGTTTGGAAGGTAGGAGACGAGGTACTGGCAGAAGTAAAGCTGTGAGGACGGCGCGTGAGTCGTGCTTGGGTAGCTCAGTGCCGGCACGGTAGCTCAGAGTGTTCGGTCAGAGGGTTACGTGCCCTCTGTAATAAAAAACTGAGTTAATCGATCAACAACGAACTTCAATGGATGTCTTACGACGTCCGCCCCGATCATATGCAACGAATAAAAGCGAACAAAATGAGATTAAAAAAAAAAAAGTTGGTAGAGCACTTGCCCGCGAAAGGCAAAAGTCCCGAGTTCGAGTCTCGGTCCGGCACACAGTTTTAATCTGCCAGGAAATTTCATATCAGCGCACACTCCGCTGCAGAGTGAAAATCTCATTCTCTTCTTCAATTTCGTTTACCATTTAACACCATTATCATCATCATCATCATTTAAGACTGATTATGCCTTTCAGCGTTCAGTCTGGATCATAGTCCCCTTATAAAATTCCTCCACGATCCCCTATTCAGTGCTAACATTGGTGCCTCATCTGATGTTAAACGTATTACTTCAAAATCATTCTTAACCGAATCCAGGTACCTTCTCCTTGGTCTGCCCCGAGTCCTCCTACCCTCTACTGCTGAACCCATGAGTCTCTTGGGTAACCTTGCTTCTCCCACGCGTGTAACATGACCCCACCACCTAAGCCTGTTCGCCCTGACTGCTACACCTATAGAGTTCATTCCCAGTTTTTCTTTGATTTCCTCATTGTGGACACCCTCCTGCCATTGTTCCCATCTACTAGTACCTGCAATCATCCTAGCTACTTTCATATCCGTAACCTCAACCTTGTTGATAAGGTAACCTGAATCCACCCAGCTTTCGCTCCCATACAACAAAGCTGGTCGAAAGATTGAACGGTGCACAGATAACTTAATCTTGGTACTGGCTTCCTTCTTGCAGAAGAGAGTAGATCGTAGCTGAGCGCTCACTGCATTAGCTTTGCTACACCTCGCTTCCAGTTCTTTCAATATGTTGCCAACCTGTGAGAATATGCATCCTAAGTACTTGAAACCGTCCACCTGTTCTAATTTTTTTCCTCCTATTTGGCACTCAATCCGTTTATATTTCTTTCCCACTGACACTACTTTCGTTTTGGAGATGCTAATCTTCATACCATAGTTCTTACATTTCTAATCTAGCTCTGAAATATTACTTTGCAAACTTTCAATCGTATCTGCCATCACAACTAAGTCATCCGCATATGCAAGACTGCTTATTTTGTGTTCACATATCTTAATCTCACCCAGCCAGTCTATTTTTTTCAACATATGATCCATAAATAATATGAACAACAGTGGAGACAGTTTGCAGCCTTGTCTTACCCCTGAAACTACTCTGAACCATGAACTCAATTTACCGTCAACTCTAACTGCTGCCGGACTATCCATGTAAAGACCTTTAATTGCATGCAAAAGTTTGTCTCCTATTCCATAATCTCGTAGAACAGACAATAACTTCCGCCTAGGAACCCGGTCATATGCCTTTTCTAGATCTATAAAGGATAGATACAATTCCCTGTTTCACTCATAACACTTCTCCATTATTTGCCGTAGGCTAATGATCTGGTCCTGACAACCTCTAAGAGGTCTAGACCCACACTGATTTTCATCCAATTGGTCCTCAACTGATACTCGCACTTTCCTTTCAACAATACCTGAGAAGATTTTACCCACAACGCTGATTAAAGAGATACCTCTGTAGTTGTTACCATCTTTCCTGTTTCCATATTTAAAGATTGGTGTGATTACTGCTTTCGTCCAGTCTGATGGAACCTGTCCCGACTCCCACGCCATTTCAGTTACCCTGTGTAGCCATTTAAGACCTGACATTCCACTGTATTTGATGAGTTCCGACTTAATTTCATCCACCCCAGCCGCTTTATTGCACTGCAATCTATTGACCATTTTCTCCACTTCCTCAAATGTGATCCTATTTCCATCATCATTCCTATCCCATTCTACCTCGAAATCTGAAAGATTACTGATCGTATTTTCACCTACATTGAGCAACTCTTCAAAATATTCCCTCCATCTGCCCAAGGCATCCACAGGATTCACCAGCAGTTTTCCTGACCTGTCCAAAATACTTGTCATTTCCTTCTTACCTCCGTTTCGAAGACTGCTAATTACAGCAGCTTGACCCATAGTCTCCAAAGTGTTTCCAAAGTCTTCCCAAGATTTCTTCCAGGATGCTGCAATTATCTGTTTGGCTTTGTTTCTTTCTTCAACATAACTTTCTCTGTCTACCTGAGTTCTAGTATGTAGCCATTTTTGATACGCCTTCTTTTTCCATTTACAGGCTGCCTTGACTGTGTCATTCCACCAAGCTGTTTGCTTCATCCTACTTTTACACACTACTGTTCCAAGACATTCTTTAGCCACTTCTAGTACTGTGTCCCTGTACCTTGTCCATTCCTTTTCCAGTGACTGCAATTGACTACATTCAACTAACTGGTACCTTTCTGAGGTCACTGTTATGTACTTGTGCCTGATTTCCTTATCCTGAAGTTTCTCCACTCTTATTCTCCTACATATGGACCTGACCTCCTGCACTTTCGGCCTCACAATCCCAATTTCACTGCAGATTAAATAATGATCAGTGTCATCAAAGAATCCCCTGAATACACGTGTGTCCCTCACAGCCTTCCTGAATTCCTGCTCTGTTATTATATAGTCAATGACAGATCTGGTTCCCCTGCCTTCCCAAGTATACTGATGAATGTCCTTATGTTTAGAAAAGGAGTTTGTGATTACTAAGCCCATACTGGCACAGAAATCCAAGAGTTGTTTCCCGTTCCTGTTGGCCTCCATATCCTCTCCAAATTTACCCATAACCTTTTCATACCCTTCTGTTCGATTTCCAATCCTGGCGTTAAAATCACCCATGAGCAGAACACTGTCCTTGTCCTTTACTCTGACAACTACATCACTGAGTGCCTCATAAAAACTATCCATCTTATCTTGATCTGTCCCTTCACAGTGCGAATATACTGACACAATCCTAATTTTCTTGCTAGACACTGTCTAATCTATCCACATCAGTCGTTCGTTTACATACCTTCTTGCAACTACGCTGGGTTCCATTTGTTTCCTGATGTAAAGCCCTACACCCCATTGTGCTATTCCTGCTTTGACTCCTGACAGGTAGACCTTGTATTCTCCCACTTCCTCTTCTTTCTCACCCCTTACCCGGATGTCACTAACAGCTAAAACGTCCAGTCCCACCTTACTTGCAGCCTCTGCCAGCTCTACCTTCTTCCCAGAGTAGCCCCCATTGATATTAATAGCTCCCCATCTCATTACCATTTGTTTGCAAAGTCGTATCTTAGGAGTCTCTGGTTTGTCAGTTAGAGGTGGGACTCCGTCACCTCCAAAGGTCCGAGGCATTTTGCTCTGATTGTTGCCAGTATCATATTTAAAGTACCAGGGAAGCAGGCTGCTAGCCTTACTTGCCCCGAGTCCCATTGGGTATTACCCCTAACGGTTGAGGGACTATCCGGTGGATTTGGTAGTCTTTGCCGTATGAGCACAAAGGTGACCACGACTCAGAATATGTCCGAGATGCCCTGCCTTATTCCAAAGTAACTGGTATCCCGACTGTCGGGACCACTTACTTGGCCACTCATACGTTGCCCGTGGTTCATGAACTAGGACATGACTACAGGAACCCACACCATGAACCACCCATTTAACACCAATTTTGAAAATTTTGTGTTACCCACCATTCTTAGATTTTCACGCCATCAGATGGGGTACATATTTACCCTACTTTCAATTTCTCTTTAGGCGTTGATGCACAGTTTCTATTTTCATGTAAACTGATCAGGAATAGCATTTCTATATTCTTAAAACTTCATCTCTGCCTTCTGTTTTCTACTTAGCTTCCTCTTTGTTGGAATGCAGCACTCGCTACTCGCTTTAATATAGAAGTGCTGGCAGAGTCATAGTCTTACAAAATCTTTACTCTTGTGCACTATCCGGTCATACTCTCTACTTTACAGTAGCTAGAGCCCCATATGTTTCAAAATTTCTTTGGTTTTATGTCAATATCTTTATCGCTATGATGGCAGACTTGACATCATGGATGGCTGAAGAATGACACTTGTTCGAAAACAATTTTACCTGAGACGATTTTACTACTTAAAGGATACTTAGTCCGGAAAACCATAACTTTGGAGATTTCATTATAAGTACTAACATTATATTCCTCACATAAATGGTTAAAGAAGTGTTATGGCAGTATAAGTGAGTAACCAAGTCCATGGCTCAAAAATAGTTCAAATGGCTCTGAGCACTATGGGACTTAACTTCTGAGGTCATCAGTCCCCTAGAACTTAGAACTACTTAAACCTAACTAACCTAAAGACATCACACACATCCATGCCCGAGGCAGGATCCAAACCTGCGACCGTAGCGGTCGCGCGGTTCCCGACTGTATCGCCTAGAACCACTCGGCCACTCCGGCCGGCCAACCAAGTCCATCTGAGTACACAGTATTTAAGTGTTCGCATTTGATAAAGCGCACAGTGCCTCTACATTTGAATTATGTTCTAGTCAATAAACCATTGAAGGCGGAGAAATATGATACAGGTCTACAATAAGTGTGTAAGCCTTTTTTATGAGCTGCCTTATAGAATAAGGCGTGTGTGCGTGGGTGCGTGTGCGTGGGTGCGAGGCGACGCCGGACATATTAATGAAGTAGCCACTGCGCAAACTCTGCACTGAGCGCGTCATCAGGTGGTCCAGTTGTCATAACCAGTCTTGTACCTCTTTGAGAAAGGCAGACAGGGATGAGCGAAAGTTACCCCGGATGACAGAACCGCGTGAGGTTTCCTTGCCAGGGTTACAGCGAAGACTGCAACCGTTGACGAGGTAACGCGGTACGAGACACCTCCTAAAATGACTTGAAGTTCGGAAACAGCAACCCTCTCTGTCGGGATTTAGTTAAAAGAGAAGAGCACGGCGGATCTAGACGTGGTTATTGATGGAAAGCCGAGATATATCACGTTCCAGAAAAGTTTTGTAGTTAAGAGTTCCAGGAGAAGGAGCCCCGAAATCGAACCCTCTTCTTTCAGTAGAGAGTTATCCGCAGTGAACCAACACAAAACAAATTGCACTCAGTCGATTCACATATACAACCGAACGGAAGCAATTGAAATAGACCTGGATATGTTAAGAGGACTGCATCGGCATCAAGAGCAAAATATATTTTAAAACTCGGTATATGGCATGCGAGAGCTGTAAATATGAAAGAGCAAGAATTAGAAAGATAAATAAAGAAGAAAAGTACAAATATAGCTACTTTTAACTGAAACAAAATATTAAATTCATAGGAACGAAAGATCTGAACCAATACACAATGATATAATGGAGTACACCACAAAAAAAGCTCTGCGTGGCGTAGCCATATTAAGAGATCAAAAGTAGAAGATGAAACGAGAAAGAGTGGTAACACCACGCTTTGAAACAGAAAGAGGACATATAACGGTGATAGCGGCGTACGACACTGAAGAAGGGAAAAAAGACGAAATAAAACTGTTTTATAAGATACTGCAATATGTAACAGATAGTTGTGTAGAGAGTGACGTAATGATCATTAGTTGAGATTTAAATGCTCAAATAGATAAAAATACCCATTCCAGATTTAATGTGGACTTTCGGAGAAGTAACAATAAATGAAAATCAAGAGGAACTTACGAAATTTTCAGATTTCACTTAGCCGAAATTAACAAATACCTAGTTTCACAAGAAAGATAATCAAAAGTTTACATGAAGTAGTCGAGGTTTTGGATTATTTATCCAGTATGCAATAGACAGTAATACGTTAAGTTCCACGATGTAGGATGTTACAGTACACAGAGACAGTGTTACACGTTCGGACAAATACCTCACAATTTAAAACATTACAATAAGCACAATATGGGGATAGAGATCTCAAAACACATCCAAGAAACAGAAATGTGTAAGATTTTCATCGAATAAGAAGATTCAGATCTCTTTATGAAAAAGTGTCTCACGGAATCACACACCGATGAATATTAAATGAGGAGTGGAAAATTTTGTTGCTGTTGTTGTTGTGGTCTTCAGTCCAAAGACTGGCTTTATACATCTCTCCATGCTACTCTTTCCTGTGCAATCCTGTTCATCTCCAAGTAACCACTGCAACCTACATCTCTCTGAATCTGCTTACTGTATTCATCTCTTGGTCTCTCTCTAAGATTTCCCCCCCCCCCCCCCCACGCTTCCCACCAGTTCTAAATTGGTGATCCCTTGATGCGTCAGAATATGCCCTACCAACCGGTCACTTCTTTTGGTCAGGTTGTACCACAAACTCTTCTCCCAGTTTTGTTCAGTGCCTCCTCATTAGTTACGTGATTTAACCATCTAATCTTCAGCATTCTTCTTTAGCACCATATTACCAAAGCTTCTATTTACTTCCTGTTTAAATTGATTATCGTCCAAGTTTTATTTTCATCCATGGCTGCATTCCATACAAAAAATTTAGACTGCTAAAAAAGTAAGCTTTCGTCCAAAAGGCCTTATTCTGAAATAGACCACACACACACACACACACACACACACACACACATGCAATGGAGTAGTGTGTGTGTGTGTGTGTGAGAGAGAGAGAGAGAGAGATAGTTGTCCACTGTCTACTTCAGAAGAAGAACTTCTGTATTTACCACTGTTTGTACATAACTCCTATTCATACAATTTAAATGAGCAGAAGAGCTAGTCAACTTGGGTGTAATATTCTTCCAAAACTCGAACCGAGGAGGGGCGGAGGGGGGGGGGGCGAGGTAGCTAAAGGAACTCGCAACTGCGCATTAGTACCACATTCCAGCTCCTCTCGAGTTTACAGTAACAGAAAAACATGAAACCACATATTTTAACATTTGACTCACAAAAATTTTAACAATCATGTGCTCGGTTCCTGTGTTTAACCTAAATACTGCCCAGCTATTAAAAACTGCAGTAGGGATTCATATTACTTCCGACAGGTTTCCAAAAGTATTAGAGGCAGAGACCCAGAACAACAGCATTTATGAGGCGCATTCTCTTCAATATAAGGTATAATAAGCGATACTTGTATATGTGTTCTGAAAACTTTTAGATATGGATTCCTTACCAAAAAAAAGACCGGGATCACAAAGCGCAGAGCTTGAGCACTCCTCAAATACCTTGGGCTAGAGCTCTCCTGTAACCTTTCCGGAGACGCTGTATACAGCGACAAAATATTTCGGCTCCATCCTTCCATCAGCTATCTTCAGATTATGCCGGGCGTGTTTCCAATTAGCTTAGATCAGTTTAACGTCAATTTTGCCCGAGAGCAGGTCACTAACCGACAGTAAATTGGCAGGTGTGTAGTTCGGCTTAAAAGCAAAATAAAACTAGCAATTCTTGGCTTGCGATCTCCGTGTACCGCGGTATAAAACGCTTACCCTAACCACTGCAGGGAACGATCGTATCGGGTGTAGTCACTATGACGAAACGCAACCAAGGCTGCTCGCAAATTGAGATTCACACATTCTCCAAACGAAGGGTTCGGGTGGAAGCCCACGAGAAGGGAAGGCCGCGGGGCGTACGTCACGAATGTAGGCCTGAGCTCGCTTGCTTGCTCAACTCAGAAGACAAAAGGCGTTTCTAAACCTGTTAAATTCGCAACTGGGTGTGTACGTACTAGCGAAAATTGCATCTTCTACTGGAATCTGCTATTATGAAGTCTTACTGATTACTCGTCATACAACAAAACTTTAAGATCAATTATCGACATAATGGTATAACGGCTTGAGTATAGCATTTAGTCTCTTCTGCGTAACAGTCCTCACTGCATACAAGGTGTGGTGCCTTACGCAGTTTATAATCATTCTGGCATGATTTTAATTTTCTGTACCCCAGTAAAGCCGTAACAAATTATTACTAGGCCTATAGACTTCCTACCATTGTAGTAGTAATAACAGTAAGATTCCATAACAATGAATTCCAGCAGAAGACTAAATTCTCGCTTGTACATACACACACAGTTACAAGTTAACAGATGTAGAAACGCGGTTTTTCTGCTGTGTTGAGCGAGCGAGCTCGCCCTACCTTCGTGACGTGCGCGCCGCGGCCTGTCTTTCTCGTAGGCCTCGGTTCGGGTACTATCGGCTAGTAATGCACCACTTCTATTTCGAAGACAATATTGCGATAGGAGATAGCATTAAGTGCCTTTGCACTATCGGAAATTTGAACGCGACAAGGCCCAAAGGCTCCAAATATCCCTTGTAAATATTTGATTGGCACTTGAGACGTAACACTGCGAGTAGGGAGCGATCAGCCGAAGCGCTTAAACTCGCCTAGACATACCGGTTACATCTGGAGCGTTGATACGCATCCACATAATCCACATACAGAGTGGGTCAGTAGGGAAGGTACAAAAAAAATGGTTCAAATGGCTCTGAGCACTATGGGACTTAACTACTGAGGTCATCAGTCCCCTAGAACTTAGAACTACTTAAACCCAACTAACCTAAGGACATCACACACATCCATGCCCGAGGCAGGATTCGAACCTGCGACCGTAGCGGTCACGCGGTTCCAAACTGACGCGCTTAGAACCGCACAGCCACGCCGGCCGGCGAAGGTACATGGTTTGAGTGGTGATACTATTAGTGACTCGGCAAATAATACTTCAAACAAACATACGCCCTTTTATTGACCGTTTCCGACTTACAACTGTTTGAAAGTCACGGGCGTCAGTCGCAATTCATTCTTCACCAGCACTCACATGAGAATACTACCGAAGCGACATTAGGCTACGTAGTGTTGCCTTTACTGACTATTTCAGCGGTGGAACTGTTCGTTTGTATTTTACATAGCGTGCTCAGGAAAAGTACACGTACCAAAGACGAAGCTCAGATCAGCAACACAGCAACTGCAAACACAAGCTGCAAATGGCTTTGTAGTTGACGGTGGACTTCTCGAACATCTTTTGTGAGGAAATGTACATAATTAAACAAAACATTAGATGGCAATCATTCATTGACTATCGCCTACATTTGTCCTGTTCCCAACTGTTTTCATTAGTTGCCTCGGTAATTTTTTACATGAGGACAAATGTACATATGACGGTTTTTTGTCAAGAATCATTAGTTTTGTCTGCCCTCAAACAACGTATCCTTCGTCTCTACTCAGCCTGTATGTTAGGGGCAGCCAAGTGAATACGATACAGATAGAAAGAACTTAAGTAAACTGTATATTATGCTAAATGATATTCCCATATACTTACCCCGCCACGACAGAAGACGGTCACTGACTTTATGCAAAACTGTTTGCGGTTGCCTACGGTGCCCTGATTGTACAGAGGCGAAAACCACTTCATCGGAGACAAATCTACGGCCACGAAAGCCTTTGTTCAAGGATCGAAAACTATGGAAATCGGAAGGGGGAGAGAATGGGACTGGATAAATGTTGTGCAAGGATTTCCCAGTGATAGGTCTGCAGCGTAGTCGAACTGTTGTAGCATATGGGCGGGCGTCATCCTGCTGCAGAATGATGCCATCCTTCAACATCACTGGACATTTGGAGTTGATAGCGCCTTACATGTTTTTCGAAGTGTCCGCGCACCGCTGGACATTAATCGCGGCGCCGGCCGGGGTAGCCGAGCGCTTCTAGGCGCTTCAGTCTGGAACCACGGGAGCGCGACGGTCGCAGGTTCGAATCCTGCCTCGGGCATGGATGTGTGTGATGTCCTTAGGTTTGTTGGGTTTAAGTAGTTCTAAGTTCTAGGGGAGTGATGGCCTCAGAAGTTAAGTCCCATAGTGCTCAGAGGCATTTGAACCATTAATCACAGCACCGTTTTCCAGAAAGTCAAAGAGCAATAGGTTAATGGACGGTATCATTCTGTGCAGAATAATTACCGCCCACATGCTGCCAACGTTGTTTCGACCAGGCTGCAGAAGACAACCGCAAACATTTTTTCTATGAAGGTATCGACCATCATCTCTTGCAGTGGGAGAAATGCATTAACATTTGGGCAACTGTTACTGAGATGATAAACAGTTCACTTTGCTTTTTTTTCCTACTGCCTCGTTTTCATATGACTTTATATTTTCACCGAGCCGCGATTGGGCAAATGGAACTGTAAAGCTTAGGGCTGCTACGTCTACCAAACAGTGGCTTTGAAACTTGGCGTTCCTGGTTGCGCAAGGTTGTCACAGAGAAGGGATTTCGTCCACTGGACGCATCGCAAGTAGCACGTCTCAATCGCGAGACGATATCGTAAACGACGAACTGCTCTCTCTCGTGCATATCCTAACCGCTATTTAACAGTATACGAGTTTCTCGCAAACGTGATACTCGAGATGTCAAGTTGGCGGAGAAGTTTATCCCACTGCATTATAGACTGTTCAGAAGAAATAGAGGAACAGCGTATCTCTTTTGGTATACTGCATTATTTGAGATCTTCGCTTTCGATGTAGCAAACATTTAAAATCGTTCACCATCCTCTGTCAGTGTTATCCGTTACAGTGTCAGTGCAAGTGAGAACTGGCGCCCCAGTGTTTTCTATTGAGGTACACAGATAGCAGCTGTCATTTATGGACATCTGTTTTATAAAAAAGGGATGGACTTTCGGTGGTATTGCTGCAGGTGCCAATGTCTTCATAGGTTGTGGAAACGCTACAATGAAACAGGACAGCACCCAAGGCGAGCTGGACAAGGCCACCTATGCATTACAGTCTCAAAGCAAAGTCCAATATGTAGCCATCTCTGGTTTGTGCCTTCGTACCGGTACCTCCAGAGCACTGCAAGACGGTCTCAGAAGGACCACTGTGGGAGCTATGTCCGATCAGACTGTAATGAACAGGTTGCGAAAAAGGACCCTACGACCCAGAAGTCCTGTTCGAGTACCCAGCTTCACACGACAACGTCGTACAGATCGCCTTTAGTTCTGCCTTTCCCATTTCAACTGACGACTTCAGCACTGGCGAAACGTGTTACTCACAGACGAGTCCAGATATTCTCTAACGTAACGTGGTGGACGTGTTCGCGTGCGGAAACCTTTGCTGAGGGGTACCCGTCAAATGTTGTCCAGGAATTCGACGAAGTACAAGATTCTTTGATGTGCGGAAGGCTTCAGTGTTGACACCCATACCGATGTTGTCGTTGTCCATGCTCGCCTTACTGCCGTGGAGTACATCGAATGCATCCTGCTGGACCACGTGGTAGCTACTGCATACGGTGATGGTATTGAATTCCTTCTAATACCACGATCTAAGCGGCGGGCATCAGCAAGGATGCCTTGCGAAGCCTTGACATTGAAGTAATGGTATGCCCGGCTGTGAGTCACGACCTGAACACCATCGTGCATTTGTTGGACATGCCTGATGGATGTCTTTGTGAACGTCCTGTTGCACCGCAGACTTTCCATGAAGTCTTACGGGATTTCCACGACGAATGGAAACGGATGCCACAGAGTGACCACCGTAAACTTCTACGGATCATACCGCGTAGACCAAGTGGTAAACTATCACAGTGGTCATTCACGTTACTTAAGCTCTCAAAGTCCGATGAAAACCATCCAGGAGGTTGGAATGATTGATAGTTTCTACTTTGTTTTCGACACCTGTGAGACAATCCAGTTCTTTTTATGGAAACGATCGAAGATATGAAGACGTCTTGTTATGTACCGAATTTTTGAAAGATAAAGGTATAATTAGAGATCATACCCAGTCCGCAATGGCCATTAAAATTACTACACCAAGAAGAAATGCATATGGTAACGGGTATTCATTGGACAAATATATTATACTAGAAGTGACATGTGATTACATTGTCACGCAATTTGGGTGCATAGATCCTGAGAAATCAGTACCCAGAACAACCACCTCTAGCCGTAATAACGTCCTTGATACGTCTGGGCATTGAGTCAAACAGAGCTTGGATGGCGTGTACAGGTATAGCTGCCCATGCAGCTTCAACACGATACCACAGTTCATCAAGAATAGGGACTGGCGTATTGTGACAAGCCAGTTACTCGGCCACCATTGACCAGACGTTTTAAGTTGGTGAGAGATCTGGAGAATTTGTCTGGCCAGGGCAGCAGTCGAACATTTTCTGTATCCAGAAAGGCCCGTACAGGACCTGCAACATGCTGTCGTGCATTATCCCCCTGAAATATAGGGTTTCGCAGGGATGAATTGAAGGGTAGAGGCCGGCCGGGGAGGCCGAGCGCTTCTAGGCGCTACAGTCTGGAAACGCTCGACCGCTACGGTCGCAGGTTCGAATCCTGCCTGGGGCATGGATGTGTGTGATGTCCTTAGGTTAGTTAGGTTTAAGTAGTTCTATGTTCTAGGGGATTGATGACCTTAGAAGTTAAGTAAGTTAAGTCCCATAGTGCTCAGAGCCGTTTGAACTACTTTTTTTTTTTTTTTTGTTATGTTAGAGCCACGGGTCGTAACACAACTGAAATGTAACGTCCACTGTTCAAAGTGCCGTTAATGCTAATAAGGGGTTACCGAGACGTGTAACCAATGGAACCCCACATCATCACGCCGGGTGATAAGGCAGTATGGCGATGACGAATACACGCATCCAATGTGCGTTCACCCCGATGTCGCCAAACACGGATGCAACCATCATGAAACCTGGACTCATCCGAAAAAAATGACGTTTTACAATTCGTGCACCCAGGTTCGTCGCTGAGTACACCATCGGAGGCGCTCCTATCTGTGATGAAGCGTCAAGGGTAACCGCAGGCATGGTCTCTGAGCTGACAGACCATGCTGCTGCAAACGTCGTCGAACTGTTCGTGCGGATGGTTGTTGTCTTGGAAATGTCCCCATCTGTTGACTCAGGGATCGAGACGTCGCTGCACGATCCGTTACAACCATGCGGATAAGATGCCTATCATCTCGACTGCTGGTAACACGAGGCCGTTGGGATCCAGCACGACGTTCCGTATTACCCTCCTGAACCCACCGATTCCATATTCTGCTAACAGTCATTGGATCTAGACCAACGCGAGCAGCAGTGTCGCGATACGATAAACTGCAATCCCGATAGGATACAATCCGACCTTTATCTAAGTCGGAAACGTGATGGTGAGCATTTCTCCTCCTTACACGAGGCATAACAACAACGTTTCACCAGGCAACGCCGGTCAACTGCTGTTTGTGTATGAGACATCGGTTGGAAACTTTCCTCACGTCAGCGCGTTGTAGGTGTCGCCACCGGCGCCAACCTTGTGTGAATGCTCTGAAAAGCTAATCATTTGCATATCACAGCATCTTCTTCCTGTCGGCTAAATTTCGCGTCTGTAGCACGTCATGTCCGTGGTGTAGCAATTTTAATGGCCAGTAGTGTAGCACAGTAGAGTATGGCACATGCCCAAGCTCATGTTCTCCTAATTCTTTCGAGCAGTGTTTGTTAATGGGCTGTCGAAAACGTCGGATATGGAACAGTTCCAGACCACTGTTGTTACACAGGAACCTCTCCACAACATTACGACGTTGGACGACACGAGTATCTCGAGACTGTAAGGTTGACACTTAGAGGGATCAGTAATTTGAATTGTAGATCCCAGTGATTATTCTGAAAACAGTAATTTTCCTGTAATATAGTGTTTTGTATCAATGTGGATTTCGTGTGATGTACCGCGTTATAGACATTTAATATTATCTCGGGTAGGTCCTTGACTTCTAGAAACCTATTTGCGTGATTATCATAAATATGATATGAGTGTATCAAATTTTGCTACCTTTACATAGTCGTGAGTAAATCAAAATTAACACATTGCATACTAACAGGCTTCAAGAATAATATTCTTTTATTTGATATTAATTACTTAATTTAATTTTAATGCTGTCATTAAACAAGTTAAATATTGCAAGAAATTAGCATTTGCTTCTACAGATTGATTTCGTGATGACGTTAAAAACTTTCAAGGTTGGTGGTGAAGGATAAATATATCAGTCCGACAGTGGACCTCTTCTACTGCAAGCTCTTTGTTTTCCTTATTTTGAGAGGAGGTAGTATGGACCAAAACAACCAACAAATGTCCTGTAAACATAGGCGCAGAAGTGCATACCTTAAGAATTATGAACAGTTGTTTATCTTCACTACTGTGGAACATTATCTCCTCTACTGAACAAGTGCTCATAACTCTTAAGGTATGTCTTTTAGGGTCCTAGTTTACTAAATATTTTCTCGTTCCGGTCCATACCGCGTCTTCCCTAATTATGGAAACAAAGAGTTTGCAGTAGAAGAAATCCACTGTCAGAGGTACCAGAACGATTTTCCCTTACACCTTTCGCCATGGTAGCTCCCGGACAAAGGTCTCATAATCGAAATTGATATGTTTACTGTTCTCCATAATCCCTGAAAATTTGTAGCATTATCGCGGATTCACCTGTTTGCTCGCATTATTTTGTGTCGATCACTTGGTGGGTAGTACTTCAGCATTGTTTCCGATATTATCTTCAGTAATATGTTTCAGTTGTCTGAAACGTTTATCTTCTGGTCTCCTTACTTCATCTAGAAACAAATTTTTGATGGCATCCTTGTACTGCCGCATTCAAGATAATTTCATTGTTACAGCAAACACAATACGTATTATATTATGAATGTTCCGTCAGGATCACTGAGCACATTAATTCAGGAATGCTAAATTGAGTAATAGCAGGAAATATCAGTATCAACAGGCATCATACAGAATTATGTAATGGAGTTATATACGCATTTGTGGATTATGCACGCTGAATCTTCTGATTCTGCAGTGAATTTTGCCTGCATTATTTCACTATCATCCAAGTTTAATCGGTTAATTATTCAGTCAGAGCCAACATTTATTTCCGTGAAAAATAAATAAGAACACTAATCTTATTAATAATTAAATATTAAAAATGCTGTCGTAGTGGAGTGAGTCGTCACTGCCAATCTCGGCGGTGAGTTGTGTATGTTTCTTCATTTCGATTCGACAGCATTAGCAACCGATAGCCTTACTTTCGAAACTGTTCGATAAGCGATCAAATGGTCAAGTGGTTTTACCGATCGGACGGGGGAGGGGGGGGGGAGCGTTGCAGGCTGTTGAGAGTCAGTCGTTAGCATCCCGCTACGCAGGGCTCCACCTGAGTTACATTTATCTCTGGCGCCTCTTCAAATAAAAATAAACCTCATCAATTCAATGAAGCCTAACCCAGTGATCTGGCATCTCAAGTGGAATGAACATATACCAGACTTAGAAAACTCTATTATCGATTTGTGTTTGAAAATAATCAGCCCTATTAAATAATAGTAAAACTACAAGACCTGTTCACCAGAAGTGAAGGGGATGGAAGACACTTCTGTGCAGCTTTCCTTGGTTCCGTTCAAAAAGCGACTGACGAAGTACCGGGTACGCTAAAACAATTCAGTAGCTTAGTTGTAACCTTGTTATTTGCAAAGAACACAGCACACCTGGCGACGAGAGCTACTAAGCGCAATTACACGAATAACGTGAAATGTTTAACACATTTCACTGCAGTAGAGTTGTAATCACATACCGTGACATTATGTCATTTGTTATTAATGAGTTTCAAGAAGGTTAATTAAAGTGATGGCGGAACGGAAATCAAAAACTCCTGATGCTTTAGACCTACCGTAAAGACACTGTCGTAAAATTCGTTTTAGGCAAATGGATAAGGGTGAACATAATGCCTTGCAGCTGCTGGAAAATGAAAGGAACGAAGAATTTGAAATGTGAATGTGGAAAGAAATTAACCACTTTGAAAACTTATCATATTTTTGTTATAAAAAATGATTTGTGTTTTCTGCCGCTTCCATGTTGTCACCACAAAGCTCTTCATGGCAGTCCGCCACACTGTTCCACGAAAGCGAGAGGAAAGTGTTAATAACAGACAGAGTAATTTCAATTTCCTAACTTCTAGTGACATTATTAACGTCTAGCAACACCGGTTTTCGGTGTTCATTGTCAAAGGTTTCTGCGATAGCCTTCAATTAATTTGTTAGTGGTTCAATAACGGCGTATTCTTGAGAAGAGGCTGTTGACAAGGTTTTGGCACTCAGAGAGTGTAGCCAGAGTTTTACGAGAAAAAGAGCCTGTGCGATGGCTATTACACCTCCTGTACAATGAAGTGGGAGCAGGGAAATGCAAATAACGGCTGCCTTTGTGCTCACATTCAGGTAACTTTCTCGCGTTAAAGTGCGTCATTACATTCCTTACCCTCCACTCTGTTAAAAATTACATCATGTTTCTCGTACTACATTGGCTTGTTGCGAATGGGCTACTTGCGTAAAATGTGTATCTTCACATGGAGCTGGAATGAAAAGCTAGACCCGGATGCAGCTCTCCTGTCTAATCTTTAACTGCTCAAATATTCATTTAGCCTGGAGTACAGACTGTCCTGTTCTTGCCGACGAAGTAAAGGTACAGCTGCATCAATGAATAGGTGCTGAGCCATTCCCAGATCATTTCACCATTGAATCTGAAGGTGTGAACATCGTTGTGGATTCTCAGGGTTTCTATAATTATGACCATGGACAGTTCTTTAAGCATATTAAAAATGTTACATTCATAGCATACACAGAAAATGCTGATATAATAGAAATATTCTCAGCAAACATAGCGTCGCCAAAGTCTTTCAAGGATGTGAAGTGTGCTACAACATGGAGGAGTGGGAAGTGGTTAGTGTTTTTCTGCCATAGAATTCATTGGGATGATCCGGATAAGTTGATGTCGCTTCAGGTATTCGACTGCATGGATATTATCATGTCAAAGACGAGGAGAAGGTCACCTGGATGCTTCGAATCTTCAAGTTCGCTGCTATTCAAGACCTGGAATTCTACGAGTGCCCTGCTCTACAACTCGAGAAGAAGATGTGTAAAAATAGTGTTGTGTCTGCTTATGAGAATGTAAAATTAATCTTCAGCTGCAGGAAAAGTAAATGAATTTTTACCTCGCAGTTTGCGTATGATTTCATTCCACCATGATCCAACCTTGATAATATATAGCTTTGCCCAGATACTAGGTCTGCAGTTTTCTTCACGTCCTAGTGATAGACATCTTTGCTATCTGACTTTGGAAGCAGACTTGGGCAAGTGCCTCCCGCTCACACGTGAAAATTGATGCAGTGCAGTCTTTGCAATAGGCGTAATCCCACGCACCCATTCTCCGCCCCTCTCCCCCCCTCTCTCTCCCCTTTATATATATATATATATATATATATATATATATATATATATATATATATATATATATATGGGATAGGTTTCTTGTAAACAACAACAACAAAGACATTTGGTATCAAATTTTATTTATTCAGTTTTCACATGTGCAACTTGTACTTGAGGTACAATATGTTTGTGATATTCAAGCTGAGACACCTTTCTTACACAACAACAACAAAATTCACTGACTGAAAGATTTAGAATTTTCAGATACATAAATCTATGCTAAGGACTTATGTGGAGATATTTTTATTCTTACACTACAGCCTAATTCCACAGCCCTAACAGTAGCAGTTACATGGCTTTTATAAAACAATAATTTTGATGGACTGTGAAATATGTATGCATACACCTACACATAAAAACTATTCCGACTCGGACGGCTATCGGCAAGTGAAACTTAAACATACTATTCTGTTTACGTGACGCTCATGCTAAACAGATATGCTTTTACAAGTACTATTTTAGTCGACGCACATTGTGTACAAATCTTTTACGAGTACAATTTTTGTTGATTACCATTGTGCACACATATTTGTTTTGCAATTTACACTATGTGATGAAAAGTATCACCCCCCAAAACATACGTTTTTCATATTACGTTGATTGTGCTGCCACCTACTGCCAGGTGTATTCCATAACAGCGACCGCAGTAGTAATTAGACATCGTGATAGAGTAGAATTGGGCGGTCCGCAGAACTCACGGACTTCGAACGTGGTCAGGTGATTGGGTGTCACTTGTGTCACTCGTCTGTAAGCGAAATTTCCAACACTCCTAAACATCCCGAGGTCCTGTTTCTGATGTGGAAGTAAAGTGGAAACGTGAAGGGACCCGTACAGCGCAAAAGTGTACAGGCTGACCGCGTCTGTTGAGTAACAGAGACTGTCGACAGTTGAAGAGGGGTCGTAATGTGTAATAGGCAGACATCTATCCAGACTATCGCACACGAATTCCAAACTGCATCAGGATCCACTGCAAGTACTATGACAGACGGGAAGTGAGAAAACTCGGATTTCATGGTCGAGTGGCTTTTCATAAACCTCACATCACGCAGGTAAATGCCGAACGACGCCTCGCTTGATGTAAGGAGCGTAAACATTGGACTATTCGACATTGGAAAAACATGATGTGGAGTGACGAATCACGGTATCCAATGTGGTGAACCGACGGCAGGGTGTGGGTACGGCGAATGCCCGGTGAACGTCATTTGCCAGCGTATGTAGCGCCAACAGTAAAATTCGGAGGCGGTGGTGTTACGGTGTGGTCGTGTTTTTCACCGCTTGTTGTTTTGCGTGGCGCTAAGACAGCACAGGCCTGCATTGACGTTTTAAGAACCTTCTTGCTTCCCACTGTTGGAGAGCAATTCAGGGATGGCGATTATGTGTTTCAACACGATCGAGCACCTGTTCATAGTGCACGGCATGTGGTGGATGGACTTGCCTGCACAGAGTCTTGTCCGGAATCCTACAGAACACCATTGGGATGTTTTGGAACGCCGACTTCCTGCCAGGCCTCACCGACCGACATCGATATCTCTCCTCTGTACCGCACTCCATGAAGAACGGGTTGCCATTCCCCAAGAAACCTTCCAGCACCTGATTGAACGTATGCCTGCGAGAGTGGAAGCTGTCATCAAGGCTAAGGGTGGGCCATCACCATATAGAATTCCAGCATTAACGATGGAGGGCGCCACGGACTTTTAATTCATTTTCAGCCAGGTGTCCGGATACTTTTGAACTTGTACTGTGTATATATACAAGTGTACACAGCACACATTCGTCACAAGCACGGTCTACACAAATAAATTAATATCTACACCGCGCGCGCGAGCGCGCGCGCGCACACACACACAATCACAGCTACTTACACTATGATACAAGATTCATACTATTTTGCAACATTTATACCATCTCACTCAGAATCCCTCACCCCGCTTTTTCGACAAGTGAATCGTGTGAGGAGAGGAGGGTTTCAATCCCGTCATCAGAAATGAGCCTTTTATCATCATGAGGCGACAGGCTAAATTTATACTGCAGCAGAGTGTATACCTTTTGCGTTCTCTTACTCGAAAACTGTTTTGTTGCACCATATGCTGCAGCCGTGGCATATTACACTAATGGCCATTAAAATTGCTACACCATGAAGATGACGTGCTACAGACGTAAAATTTAATCGACAGGAAGAAGATGCTGTGATATGCAAATGATTAGCTTTTCAGAGCATTCACACAAGGTTGGCGCTGCTCGCATTGGTCGAGATCCAATGACTGTTAGCAGAATATGGAATCGGTGGGTTCAGGAGAGTAATACGGAACGCCATGCTGGATCCCAACGGCCTCGTATCACTAGCAGTCGAGATGACAGGCATCTTATCCGCATGGCTGTAACGGATCGTGCAGCCACGTCTCGAACCCTGAGTCAACAGATGGGAACGTTTGCAAGACGTCAACCATCCGCACGAACAGTTCGACGACGTTTGCAGCAGCATGGACTGTCAGCTCGGAGACTATGGCTGCGGTTACCCTTGACGCTGCATCACAGACAGGAGCGCCTGCGATGGTGTACTCAATGACGAACCTGGGTGCAAGAATGGCAAAACCTCATTTTTTTCTGATGAATCCAGGTTCTGTTTACAGCATCATGATGTTAGAACCCGTGTTTGGCGACATCGCGGTGAACGCACATTGGAAGCGTGTATCGTCATCGCCATACTGGCGTATCACCCGGCGTGATGATATGGGATGCCATTGGTTACACGTCTCTATCACCTCTTGTTCGAATTCACGTCACTGTGAACAGTGGACGTTACATTTCAGATGTGTTACGACCCATCGCTCTATCCTTCATTCGATCCCTGCAAAACCCTACATTTCAGCAGGATAATGGACGACCGCATGTTGCAGGTCCTGTACGGGCCTTTCTGGATACAGAAAATGTTCGACTGCTGCCCTGGCCTGAACATTCTCCAGATCTCTCACCAATTGAAAACGTCTGGTCAATGGTGGCCGAGTAACTGGCTCGTCACAATACGCCAGTCACTACTCTTGATGAACTGTGGCATCGTGTTGAAGCTGCATGGGCAGCTGTACCTGTACACGCCATCCAAGCTCTGATTGACTCAATGCCAAGGCGTATCAAGGCCGTTATTACGGCCAGAGGTGGTTGTTCTGGGTACTGATTTCTCAGGATCTATGCACCCAAATTGCGGGAAAATGTAATCACATGTCAGTTCTAGTATAATATATTCGTCCAATAAATCCCCGTTTATCATCTGCATTTCTTAGCAGTTTTAACGGCCAGAAGTGTACATTGAAGACCGCTGTATAAGCACTGCAAATAATATTTGGTACAGAAGTCTCTCGATGTAACAGGACGCACAGCCTTATCTCGGTGGCACCTTCCAATGTGCGATACGCATACATTTTTGCGTGCAGTCGGTGACGTATTCGTCTCCTCTTTCATTAGGCCGATAATCTTTTTGTTCTCTGGAACAAACCAGTAAGGATTATCGTCCGTGTATGATTACGTGTCGAATTCTTCACTGTGGCCTTTCGTTACGTTTTATGGATCATAGTTCTTCACCCAATATATGCAGCTATCTGTATCCATTTAAAGTAACTTAGGATCAGAGAAATGAGGTTTTGTGAACACATAATGAAAGCTGTACTTTTGGATTTTGTATAAGTGTGGTATGCACATTTCCATATAGGGAAGTTTCGTGAACTCTACTGCTGCAACCTTCGACATCTCCACAGCAACAAAGTTCTCACGGAATATTGTGACCAGTTTAAAATTTGGCCTGGCGATGCATTTCCTTACACCCGAACGCCCATCACATTCAGTTCTAATCGAACTTTCATTATGTTCCCTAAATTCTCCATTATGTTGCTGAAAATTGAATTAGTCATTAATTTAAAAGAAATATTTCTCAAAGTCACATGTCATGCAACCTCACACTGTCGGATTCAGATCAATATACTCTTTCAACCATGGGGATTTGCTTGAAGGAAATAGCCTAGACGATTCTAAACATCATCCGCAGTCTGAGACACTGCAGATGATTACAATTGTGAAGAATGTGTCTCCACTTGTTCCCCAGCGTTGTCATCAGTTTTGGGGTGGAGACTCCTGGCCGAACTAGTTGTTCTGTACCCCACTCCGGAATCAGCCGATATACCCTAGATTTTTCCACCCTTTCGTTGTTCTTCTGGCACCCACCGAAACTAGCCAATCGGCAGTGATTGTTGCATGACGTGCCCTTATAGGTTATTGACGTCCTAGTACATGATGTGACTATAATCAAGGGATGCGTTGAATCTCTCACCCACATGTGGGTTATTTGCCTTGCGTGCATATGGAAACATTAACAAAATCCCTTACTCCTCCCTGGCTCAAAGAAAAGGAGCATGTCAGCATTGGCTTATGGTTCGATTCTGCACTTCGTTTTCTTGAACATAGAGTCCCAAGACAAACCAACTGCTGCATAATAAAAAAGGGGGGAGGGGGTCCAGAGAATGTGTGGGCATGAACAGACTCTGGAGTTAGTATCAAGGTGTAGTATTCAGCTGAGGAGCTCCGTTAGCAGCTGACCCTCTAACTTCAATCTCGGAAAACCGAGCCTGTATAGCACTCAAGGTGGACTCAAGGAAACCGCTCGGCGATTGGTGTGCTCCATGATATCAAGCCATTTTTCCCCTGAAGATAATGAAGGATTATATCGCCAGCACTATCACTGCCTTGTTTGGGGACATGCGACAATCTGATACACAGCACAGTGCATCATTTAATGGCGGGATACTGTGGGTCGTTAACCTTGAGGAGCTCCGTTAGCAGATAAGGAAAGCACGCTTTCAAGAACCCTTCAGGTCCAGGGTACCCACCTGCTGGATTCTCGGTCTTATTGAACGAGACTCGTTCCTCAAAGGCGTCTGAAATCACCGAGTATACGTTACTAATCTGATGTATTTCACTAAAAGTGCGGGGGAGAGAATTGTTGCTAGCCATATGATTTTTACTGTTACTAAAACTACAGCTAGTTGACGTCGATGATGATGGTGGCACGACGAGGAGCATGGAGGCGCACTTTCCTTGCGCCATGGGCGAGAACTTGATAGAGGAGGAAATGGTACAATGCTCCAGCGGCATCCCGGAGTGGCTGCAGCGGCAGTTTTTGTCACAACCCTGAGCCAGTTGCGAGATGTAGGGTGCCACTTGGACGCCAGAGCAGAGCTGGTGCCGGGAAAGCAGTTCTGGGGGCAGCTGCAGATACTGTTTCTTCTCGTGCCATGATGAGTGGCATCGTACACAGCTGTACGTGCCACACAGGCCTGCACCTGCATGGTTGTTTTTTCACCATCCCTTGTTCCCTCAGCATGGTGTATTGTCACGAGACACCTGCTGGAAGAAGTAGAATAACAAAAACAAATTAAGTACAGTGTTCAAGACATTGCTTGCTACTACTGCTGCTGCTGCTGCAGGGAAGGAAAGAGCACTGATGCTACGGTCGCAGGTTCGAATCCTGCCTCGGGCATGGATGTGTGTGATGTCCTTAGGTTAGTTAGGTTTAAGTAGTTCTAAGTTCTAGGGGACTGATGACCACAGCAGTTGAGTCCCAAAGTGCTCAGAGCCATTTGAACCATTTGAAAGAGCACTGATAACATGCAAGCAGCGTGAGTGTGTCTATCAACTACCTACATTACTCTAGCTCCATGACATACCTCTCATGTCACTGGGAATAACCTCTGGCGTATTCTCACGGCGATGTAGCTCCCTCTCCACCTCCTCCAACGATTGTGGTATCTCATCATTCTCGTCCAAATCACTGTTGAGCCACTGATCCAGTTCCCCTACATCACCTACAACATATCGATCTAATAAAGAACGTATACACAAAAACAACTACGAAGAACAAAATTTTTTTTAGAATACACACTTACACGATAGCTGTGACAGGGGAGGTACTACCCGCCTGCCTGCTCTTGATTCTCGAAACCATCATAAAAAAAAGTCTCAGCAACGTATTACTTATACATACAGCATTAGAAAGGAGAAAATATGAAATTATGAAGCTGATGTTGCTGCCGCTACTGCTGTCTCTCAGCAGTAAAAGAACTGTGAGCAAAAAAAGTTACAATTACCAATTTGAACATGTACTTACCAGGTATTTATCCTTGCCAAGGGCGCTTGCCACTGGCACTGCTGCTGTTGCTGGCTGAACATTTCGTCTTGTAATGTAAGCGAGCAGCACACAAGCAAACAGACGAACTCTGAGAACGCTGATAAGCACCCAGAGAACGTAATGTAGCCATGGAAGACAGTGGAATGAGGAAGGAAGTGGAGGGTGGAGGCTTAGGCATTAGCCTCTAGGAACACAGGAACGGCGATCAGCAGAGACGTGGCGATTTCTTCTTTTCTTCTCCTTCTACTGGGTGGTCTGAAAACTTTTGAGATAGATAACTGGCGACATAATTTGTGTTTCGGACAGAACTGCGAGTTCCCAGTCAGAGGAGGAAGTAGTTGCATATTTTTCCCAGGTGCCTCATGCTTCCAGTAATAATTCCTAGAAAAAGCCTGTAGATCGCTATCGCCCTTGACAATGCTATATTTTGCTGTATTTCAGGCAGAGGTATTTGATTTGCCTGGAGATAGAGAGCTCGAGGCACACAAAAGGAGGTTACTGAATATATTTCCTGGTTGCGTCTCGGAAAGGAACCGCTATCGGCTTTTGAGGGCGAAATATATTTTTCTGTTTCAGACAGAGCTACAGTTTTTTTCTAGTATACTCGAAACTTATCGGGGAAATGGCAGTCGTCTGCAGCAAATATGTACACAGGGGAGAATAATGCAGATAGCAAGCAAGTATCGGGAGGCCACGGTAGACAGTGGGGTGGGGGGAGTGTGTAACAAGCCACAGACGTGGCTAATAGCATTTGGTCGCCCAGACTGCAGGGTGGCGAAGCTCATGCATGTTCTGGCGGCTGTGGCAACCTGTGAGCCCTTCAAAAGTGGTTTTCTCTGCAGAAGGCTGGGAGCCACAAACAGGGGTTTTCTCTGCGAGCAGGCGGCACTGTGAATGGGCGCCATGCTATGTGCTGTCTTGCGGTAGTTCCGCCGGCGGCCGCGTACAATGTTAAGTGTTTACAATCACGGAGCGTGGCATTAGCCTGCAGGCTTCCATAGCGAATGGAGCTATCAGCACACAGCGCTCCGCCTGGCATCCATGCAATGTGCACTTGTGTGCTCAGCACTCTGTGATTTGGCAGCAGATTTGGATAAGAGCATGTCCAGCCACCCGATACATTTGTAGGCGAGGCTAATATATTGCACTTCATTCCATTCCTCAGTGCTTACATCTCAAAAAGTAAAGGAGCCCTGTGTACAGTAAACTCATTAAGGAAAGAATATGCAAACTGAATTTTGTAGTATGTTCTCTGCAATGTAACTAACATTCATTTGAATTTCGTGTCATGTGATCTTTCCTCTCCAGCACAGACTGAATCTTCTTCGCACCAATTCACAAATGGGGGATAGGTATGAGAGTTTGGGACGGGAAACGAGGGCTGGGGGATTTCCCCCTTAGAGGGAAAAGTGGCTCAGAATTGAACAAGTGTCATTTTTCCCAGAGTGTTGGAGATGGAGGAGTGGGAGGAGGGATGAAGTCTTTTTCAGAAGAACAGATTATACACAGGGGATCATACACTAGTTAGCATAACAATATGTTGAGGGACGCCTGGTGGGAGGAGGGATGGCGGTTACATGAGAAACTACTTAGCAGAACAATAGGTTCAGGTCATAAATCAATCAGTTGTCACATTTTAATTAATTAGCATATCAATTTGGTATTGAAAATGCACAAGCACTAGGCTTACCCCAATATTAGTGTGGCTTGTCATATGAGGTGGATGAGATAGTTGATAAGAAGGGTGGGGCTTGTTATGCCATGGTAATAGATCTAAATGTGTGTGTGAATTCCTAAGGGACCAAACTGCTGAGGCCATCGGTCCCTAGACCTACACACTACTTTAACTAACCTAAACTAACTTACGCTAAGAACAACGCACACACACCGATGCCTGAGGGAAGACTCGAACCTCCGGCGGGAGGGGCAGCGCAATCCGTGACTTGGCGCCTCAAACCGCGCAGCCACTCTGCTCGGCGGCAATAGATCTATGCAGCTTCTAGCTCACTTACATTTTTGAGGTCATTTATGTGTAATGTGTAACACTTTGCCCATAGATGTCCTGAATCACATCTCATGAAGTTTCACCTCCACCGGGAAAGCCATAGTGACATATTTACGTTATTACTATAGCATTTGCAAAAGCAATTAATGTTTTATCGAACTCTGACTAGTGGAACGTGTATCATTATGTCAAAATGTCTTATGGCAATTCAGCTAGGTAGCGTCCTAGACAACTGGTGATATCTCTATTGGAGAACACACTGTAAACACTTCGGGCCACCACACAACTACAGGTCACCAACTTACGACATTGAGAAGTTAACTTTCTTTGGTGCTGTGCTGTTACGATACGTACTGTCTTTTGCACACGTCTTTGTGTTTCCTTATCGTTGCAGCCCTGCGCAGTGAAAGAATATACTGCCATGCACAACAGTCTCTCGTTTAATATGTACCTTGATAATGATGGGGTGTTTAAACTTTGAAAACGATCAACTCTTTATATTTCGTACTTTGTCAAGTATTTTCAAACTCCAGTTTTAAAAATTCTGCCCACCACGCCGTATGGTTCCGAAAGATAGAGTATGCGAGGGAAAAATAATATTCCTTTTTAAAAGTGGAATATTTTAAGGTATATGTAAGCCATGTAAAAGGTGAGATAACTAGGGAACGGAGGACCCGGCATAACTGCGAGATGGATGAGATTTTCAACAGGCCAAACAGTGTATGACTGATGTATGCACAGGTCTTGCCGCTCAGATCTACGAATGCGGCTGTCTTTCGAAATTCATAGAGTTTACTCCAAGCGGAAGACGAACATGTGCTATAGTAAAGGAGAGGTGAAGAGACATAATCTACGAGGACTTGTTGCAGATTAGTATAAAGTGCGGCTGTGAACCAAAGCAACGGGTAGACGAGAGTCGTCAGTAAGTAATGCAATACATTTTTTTCTGAAAGCTGGTTGGCTTTATTGAGGATTCCAATAAACCACATTATTTCCCTATCTTTTGGCTACAAAAATTATTAATCAACACAGTCTTCGTTCAATGCGATGGCCTTACGCAGCTTTAGTGGAAGGGCATGTATGCCCGGACGGTGCTATTCTACTGGCCGATGTCGGAGCCAACATCTTCCTGCATCAGTAACTTCCACGAACAGCCTCGTAACTCTTAAGCAATTTCGCACCGATGGTTCTTCGCTGATCTTTATGGTCTTCTGCTACGCGGCGAGGAACCGAGCAGGCACACATCTTTGAATATCCCATTTCTGGACGAGAGTGTTAGTTCTATCAATAGAGACGTCCAGTTGAGCAGCGAGCTGTCTGATTATGATCCGTCGACGACCTCTAATTCCATCATTACAGGAGTCACAGCTGTACGCGTCCGGCCGGTAAAAGTGACATCGGACAGATTTGCGCGACTTTACAGTGATGATGACAGACGTCTCGCCCAACGACTCACCGTGCTTTTGTGTCCTAAAAATTTCTCCATTGACATATGGAAGCGCTTATGAATATTTGCGATGCTCCAGTTTTCTGCCAAAAGAATCACAGTGACAGCTCTCTGCTTGGAGCGCACATCCGTTACAACGCCGTGTTAAAGCCAACGTATAGGGCCGCCACGGGGCTCAAGCGGGAATACTCCACGATGTCGCACAACAAATTCCGCATTTTTTCAACGGAAACTAGCCGAAAAAATTGGACACCCCACGTACAACCAGTGCAAAAAGAGCCATGTCTCTTAGTGCTGTCCTCTTGGCCTTATCAAGTAAAGAAAGTAAGTACTTACAAGGAAATATCGGCGGTTATCCATGACTTTATCTGAGAATTTAAAACGTCAGGAAAGCCTTATGTTTCAATTCTCTAATTATGCTTCACTAATTGCGAAATGTAGAACCTGGAAAGCATGCGCTGGGGAATGCTGCAAAATGAATGCTAATCTAAAAGTATTACCACGAAGGCAGTACACATACTGTGACACACCCAATTCAGTGGTAACTGTAAGGTTGTAGTGGCTAACTCAACCTACGCAAGCGGCCTCGATGGCACCGGAGAGTTGAGAGAGCAGGTTTCGTCTTTTTGCGTGGAACGCAGTCGCCGGGTTTCATTCGGGCGGTGTGCTGCACAGCGCTCGGAGCCGGCTCTGATTTATCTGCGGGCCGGCGGCGGGAAGCCATACAATTGATGGGGAATGCTCCTCTCACGCTAATCTTCTTGCTGCGAGATTTTAAATTGCGTTTCTCTCTTTTACTCGGAGGAAAAGCGGGCCGCGGGTCTACGACTGGGAGAGAGAATTTGCGTTGAAGAGAGTGTGTGAGAGAGAGAAGGGGGTGGCTCCCTGGCTGGCTTCGTCTGGAATCCTTCCAGTGTGCGAGCGCAGAGCCTCTGGACGGGCTTCAGGGATGGTCGCGGACGGCCCGGAGTTGCTAGTGATTAGGCTGCCAGCAGCCTTGTGGAAGGAAAAGTCCCTAACCCTTTCGGCACATAATGTTATTAACTTAATTTTTGTAACTGCAAGCCTACTGCAGTTTCTATATATCTCCAGGTCTGTCTCCTTGACAAATTATGGGTAAAGCAATGACGGACGCAAACTAAGTTCACGTCTATTTCGCATGTGCTGGTTGGCACGATCCTGCATATCAACTGAAGTTTTGCTATCGATTAGTGTCTAGCGTCTTCCCCTTCAGGGGCGGAGAGGTGGCTGAGTGTGGAAATGGGGAGCGGAGCCGCCCAGTACAGTAGGCTGTCAGCCGTATTGCGAAGCTGACGTGCGCGGGACTCTGTGCGGCGCTCCGCAAGCGGGCCGTTGTTTACGCCCGCGGGTAGTGGTACTGTAGAGAAACAGATCACCTCGCAACGACGACGGCGTTTTCTTATAGAAAGGCCACGGTTAAATTAGCGTTCCATACACAGTACGCAAGACCTAAGGCATACGAAGTACAGCGTTTCCTGAGTAAAGTAATGCACGTCGATCCACAGGAACTTCTCGGCATACATATTTCGATTGTCTCCAGCACAGTTTACCTGAAATTTGCCGATGAAGCAGCAACGAACGGCTTATTCGCCGTTCCAGCAATGGATATCGCTTCCACCACTCGGACGGCAACGTGGGTGTAGTGACTGTCGACCATACAGGACCCGGCGTTCGGAACATCCGGATCTTCGAGCTGCCGTTTGAAGTTTTGGCCACGCTTGTCGTGGACACGCTGCGGCCTGACGGGAAGTACTAAGTCCCGTGGAGGAAAAGGGGTACGTTTGAGACGTATCCTGTAATGAATGGAGTGTGTCAGGTGCGTATCGAACTACGCAAACACATCCCATCGTACGTGACCGTTGCTGGATGTCGAGCGATCGTCATTTATGACGGTCAATCGCGGACTTGGTCAGGGTGCGGTCAGGAAGTGCATGTACGCTCAGAATGCCTGCAGCGACGCCTCGTCCAGATACCACGTGCCGACACGACGCCTACATCACAACCCACAACACTGTCTATTGCAAATCTTGAAGCAGCGAGGAACGTAACGGACGCGGTCGTCGTTCCGTTCCAGTTACCGACCCCCGCGGACCCGGTTTATGCGACCACGACGACGCAGCCTCCATCGCATCAGTCGCTGTGCGTGACAGCAGAGACCACGTCTGCACTCCAGGCGTGTGAGGATAGAGAGCACGAGCAGACCGATTCGAGCTCGGACACGGAGATGCGGGAGGTGCCTACTCTTTGTCGTAGTCCACAGGACGCTGACACGTGTTCCCGCAAGCAGAAGTCGCCCAACCGACAAAAGAAGAGGAGGCTGTCTGCAGGAAATGCTTCTCGAGATTGTGACATGTTGCAGGAGGATGAGGAAAGTCCATCTGCGGCCCGCGCTGTGGACCTCTTTCCAACGGTTCCTGGTTCACTGCTGGCAACATCCGCCCAACGACAATGCCAAGTTGACGTTGCTCAATTGACCGACGAGCCCCCAGTCGATTTTGCAGCTAATACATCAGATGAGCGCCATTCGTCGCCTAACGTGCCACGCCTCAAGCTTGGTGATTGGGCGTTCAAATGGTTCAAATGGCTCTGAGCACTATGGGACTCAACTGCTGAGGTCATTAGTCCCCTAGAACTTAGAACTAGTTAAACCTAACCAACCTAAGGACATCACAAACATCCACGCCCTAGGCAGGATTCGAACCTGCGACAGTAGCGGTCTTGCGGTTCCAGACTGCAGCGCCTTTAACCGCACGGCCACTTCGGCCGGCGGTGATTGGGCGTCCGAGATGCAAAGAATGATATCAGACTCTAGCGATAACCAGATAGCCACGGCCGGTGGATCTCCAGACAGACATCTCTACTCAGACGATCAGTAATATATACGGTGCGGGTGTCAGCGACGATCGGACGGGCGACGTAGCGCTTACTGGCTTAAACGACTGCAGGATACGTTGAAAGGTGGCTACACTGAGCCACAGCGCCAGAGATCGCTAGAGAGCATTGTTCCGCCGCCTCCACTGGCAGTGATTATTGAGATGTCGTAGTGGGCAGTGCTTGTCGAGGACTCGTGGTAGTCAGTTCGTGTTCAGATGTGCTAGTAGGGAGTGCTTGCTGAGATGTGATACTGAAAGGTTCTTGTTCAGATGTGGTCATACCGAGGCGGTGTGGAGATATATTGTAATTATGAGAGTGATTTTGCTCAATATATGAAGGTAACGAAACTTGATTTATTTTTCATTATTTCCATGTTTTAAATAATGTGTCATTACAGGTTCAGTCAACAAAGCATCTGGCTTGTGTTCTTGGATTAGAGTGTAATTGTGGTTCTCTTGAGTAATTATGGTATTTGTATTTTCTTTAATTAATTCAGTATAATGTTATTTAAAAATTGTTGTGTTGTTCAAGAAGAACCGTGCCAGATGCGTACGTTGAGTCACACTCCCACACACAGAACAGTTACTCTTGTGCTTGTTGTTGCGTTGGTTTTATAGTTGCTGGGGACTTAATTAATTAACTGTGTTAATGAAAATTTCCATTTCATTCTTTGTTATTGTTCTAAGCAGTCAGATTGCGTAATAATAATAGTCAGGGCCAACCGTTACGAGACTTCGTAATCGGACAGACAGCTACTAAAGCAGAAATTAAAATTATTTGCATTCAATATTTTTATTAAGCCCCCATGCACGTGGCGACCCTGCCAGGATCGTCCCTTGGAATTCTTCTGATTGTAAAAATAGTAGACAGTAGTATTGTTGTAGTAATTTGTAGTTTAGTAATTGTAGTCTATATTGCATGTGTAGATTTGGTAATTGGCATTCTTCTGATGGTATTTTTCAAAATTTAATATTGGTTGTCTTGTCTATGGGTTTGACAAATTAGTGCAATTATTTCAATTGTTCGTTAATCGTGTTTGAAGGAAGCGTTTCGTGTGAATGGTATTGTTGGTGATAACGTGTTATATTCTCTGTAATTTTCGTACTGTGACGAGTTTTGTATGTTTTGTAAATGATTACGCGATCGATGAAAAAGGCAAAAATGATGGATAGTCACAATGACGAAATTGTTGACATGGCGAACTCGCCAACACAGGACAACAGTACGATAAATAATGAAGTTGAAAACAATTTAATAAGCAGGGAAAATAGTCCAGAACCCTTTCAAAATTTTTCTCAATCAGAAAATTCAGAGAATACGAGATTACCGATAGAAGATTCTGGAATAGTATCGAACACAGATAGCTTTACAGCTATGACGAAGGAAACTGGTTTTGCGGGAAATGTTAGGGGCGAAAAGAATTTCGAACCGGCTATTATGGAGCAGTTGTTGGGTGCAATATTAAATATGGGATCACAGTTACGATCTGAAATTAAAACTGATATAGCATCTGAATTAAAAACAGTGGCAACACGTTTAGAAACAGATATGGGAACAATGGAATCACGGTTAGACTCACAAATAGGAACAATTAGAACTGAGATGGGAACAATGGAAACACGGTTAGATTCACGAATAGGGACATGTTTCAAAAACATGAAAGATGAATTAAAGAAAGAAATCAGAGAAGAAGTACAACCGATTTTGAATTCTCACAATAATAGATTAATTGCAGTAGAGATTAGACAAAGGGAACAGGATAGAGAACAGGAAGAAAGAGATCGCGTGATAGTACAAAAATTTTCAGAGTTAAATTTACAACGTGCACACGATAAGGAAGAGATATTTGAGAGAATCGAGGAATCCGTACCAAATGACAGATTAAATAACCTAACACAACAATATGAACAGTTAACTACCAAATGTGTCAACACTGAAACCCGAGTCGCGACACTTACGGAAGACGTAGGTAAACAGAAAGAAAAAATAGGTGACTTATCGGAAAGAGTTGAGGAGATTTCAGATAAATTGACAAATCTTAGTTTACATGGGGACAGAGATTCAGATGATACAGCACCATTGCCATTTGCAGAAACCGAAGAGTATCAGGACATAAATAAGCATGTTGAAAATCAGGGAAAATTTAATGAACGCGTGAAAAGGGAATTTGAGGCATTAAATAAGCAAGTCAAACAAATTGAAGGCGAAATCGTAGGAAAAGACGGCAAAAGAGATTTAGAATCACAGATACCAGAGGGGTTTGAAGAAAATAATTTGTTTCATTTACGGGATGCAACAAGAGAGCGCCAGGCGCGCGAACTTGACAATAATCGACATTCAAACTGGGACAGACGCGGTAGGTCTTTGTCGCCACGAGGCGAAAACTTTGACTATAAACACTTTTTGACTGTTCGGAAATTTAAGATCTTCCGCAATTCTAAGAATGACATACATCCATGTGCATGGTTAGATCAATTTATGTATGCACTCCCACCAAATTGGCCACTAAGTCACAAACTGGAATTTATGTGTGGATATTTAGAAAACGAACCGGCGACGCGGATGCGTGCACTCATTAGAGAGTGTAATAATCTGAATGATTTTTATCATGCATTTCTATCGGCATATTGGTCCGAAAACACGCAAGACAGAGTCAAACACAGTCTTATTATGCAGCGTAATTTCAAACAGTCTGAGTTCCGCACACCAGCAGAATATTTTGAAGACATGATTCGAAAGAATCAGTTCCTTTCTAACCCTTACAGCCCGACTGAATTAATTCGCATTTGCTTAACTAAGCTGCCACAATCCATAAGACAAATTGCTTTAGCTGGAAGATGTAAAGACGACATTGAGACTTTTAAGACTTTGTTACAAGAACTTGAGTATGACAACGACGACGGGACTTCTTGTAACTTTTTCAGTAACAGTAATTACGATAGATTTTCAGAGAAAAGGGATAGTGATCGGAACGGGCGTTATATGGGTAATTTTGAGAATGACAGACGTAACAGACAGGACAATAGATACCAGCCTTATGACAATAACAGACGTTCTAACAGAAATTACACAGGCAATTATGATAACGGTAATTCGTACCGGAATGATCATTCATACGGAAACAGTAATCGGTATCATAAAGACAGAAATTATTCATACAACAATAGAAATTCTTACTACAGAAATAACCAGGATAGTAGATACAACAATAATTTCAGAAGTGACAGTCGAAATTATACAAGGAGTAGTTATGCAGACAGACAGGAAAACAGAAATTTTAATAACAGACACAACCAAGAATTAGCATCTAACAGACAGGAAGGACCTAATTGGCATCCTCCGCGTGATAGAAATTCAGAGAGACAAGTGGAAATAGTAGAAATTGATCCGCGAAATGTCGGGAATAATCAAAGACGTGACGCAAACAATCGACAATGACTAGCAGCTTCGGCTTCTGGCAGCAATATAGACGGTTCAGAAAGTAATGACACTACAACTTTACACTACGTACGCCTGGAAGATATGAGAGACATTTTGCTAGGCGAAAAGGAAAATAATGTAGACGCATTTTTACATCCTGTTATTGAAGTATGTGTGGGTAAGAATAAGTTCACTGCAGTTTTAGATTCTGGGAGCCCATTGAACGTCATTAGTGAATCGGTTTTTCGTATATGTGAAAGAACTATTGCCTGTCCTGTGTTACCTATTTCTAAAACTACAATTCGAGGAGCGATTTCTGGAAAAGGTGTGGAAGTTAAACAACAGACCAACATAAATTTCATTTGTCAAGGATACGAATTGTCTGCTAATTTTATTATTGTTCCATTACTCAGTACACAGATTATATTAGGTATGGAGTTTCTTAACACACATAAGGCAATTTTGAACTTTAAAGAAGGAAGTGTGAATTTGAATGTTGCCGGTATGCCGAAATGTTTGAAATTTTTCGAGTGTTTAGCAAGATCTGAATCAGATACAAAATGTTTAAGGTTTCTTACTTCTGATGTTTTCGTTGAGCATTATGACGACAGTGTGTTTATTCATGACAATGACAATAGATACAGAGACGCGATGGAGGATATAATTAGTAGCGAAGAATTAATTAATGAAAAGGTTAAAAAAGCTGAAGTGCCAGATGACGTTGCAAGAGAAGAGCTGCACCATATTTTGACTTCACATGCTACAGTGTTTAGTCATCACACAGGAACTATACAAGGCTTACAATATTTATTTAAAGTAAAAGAACACACACCATTTCGCGGAAAAACGTACGCTATTCCTTTGGCTTACAGAGACAAGGTTAAGAATGAACTTCAATACATGTTAGATTCGGGCATTGTTGAGCCAGCAGTCAGTCCTTATACCAGCCCATTACACGTTGTTCTTAAAAAGGATGGATCAATTCGTTTGGTTCTGGATTCCAGACAAATAAATAATATTATTATTCCTGAAACTGACCGTCCACAAAATTTAGATGAACTTCTTCAACATTTCCATGGAATTAAAGTTTTATCCACGATTGATATGCGCGCAAGTTTTTGGCAAATAGAACTCCACCCTGATTGTAGAAAATATACTGCTTTTTTAGCCTTTGGTAACTGTTACCAGTTTCGGAAATTACCGTTTGGACTTACTGTATCTTCAGCAGCATTCATTCGTAGCTTAAATGAAATTTTACCTGTTTATCTTCGTGACAATATTACTTCTTATGTTGACGACATTCTTATTGCTAAACGTTCTTGGAGTGAGCATAACAAAATTTTGGATTCATTATTACGTATTTTTGCACGAGTTGGCATGACAGTGAACTTGGAAAAATCTGAATTTGGTCGTTCTCAGGTGAAATTTCTCGGTCACATTATTTCTACAGAAGGTATTCTCCCTGATCCAGAGAAACTAGACGCTATTCATAATTATGCTGTTCCTACCACAAAACGTGATGTTCGTAGTTTCCTTGGTGTCTGTAATTTTCTTAGACGCTTTGTTAGATTGGACAATTTGGCCACACCTCGTTTATGTGAATTATCTGGAAAAAATTCTAATTGGTGTTGGGATGAGGAAGCTCAGTCAGAATTTGAACAACTTCGTGATGCTTTAGTTGCTGCCCCACTTCTTTCACATCCGGATTTATCTAAAGATTTTTGTTTGGCGACGGACTCATCATACAAAGGCCTAGGTGCACATTTATTTCAAGAGATAGAAGAAAACGGCGTTGTAGTACAGAAAACTGTTGCCTTTGGAAGCCGTGTTCTCTCTAAATCAGAGAAGAATTATTCGATTACGGAACTTGAAGCTTTGGCTGTTGTATGGGCCTTCACAAAATTTCGCACATTTTTGTTTGGCAGACATACTAAGGTTTACACCGATCATCGAGCTCTGGAATTTCTTATGTCGACAAAATTAACTCATGGCAGATTGTCACGATGGGCGTTGTACCTACAGGAATTTGATTTTAGTATTGTTTACATACAGGGATCTTCAAATATTGTTGCTGATGCTTTATCACGTGCACCTATGGGTTTGAAACAAAGTGCCGAAGAGGACGGCAAAGAAAACCATTATTGTTTGATGTACATTCAAGGTGTTGCGTTTGAGAACTTTATTTCGTCTTCGCTCCAGGACATCGCTAAGGAGCAAAATAAGGATCCAATCTGGAAGGACATTAAGGAGAAGTGGAGGAGAAAGGAAAGCGTAGCGATCAGACAGTATTATTTAGTTCGCAATGATATTCTTTTCAAACGAAAATCGGTCGACAACTCTGTTTGGTTAGTTTGTATTCCTGATGAGTGGGTCAATAAATTGATTTGGTACACACATTTCAGTTATGCGCACTTTGGTCCCAGAAAATGCTTTCATAAATTACGAGAAAATTGCTACTTCAGTAATATGGAAAAACGTATTCGATCTGTTCTTGCCAAATGCAAATTATGTCAAAAGGCTAAGCCGCCAACTATTTCTCACAGAGCACCGTTGTTTCCTATCATTCCAGCGAAATTAAAGGAGATGGCTGCAGTCGATTTGTTCGGTCCAGTGGTTCGTTCTACTAATGGTTTTGCGTATATTTTCGTAGCAGTGGAATTAACATCAAAATATGTGTGTTTTACACCTTTACGCAAAGCAACAGCTCGTTCAGTATCTAATGCTTTCATCAAACATTTTCTTAAGGAAGTTGGTCATGTTGATAAGGTTATATCAGATAATGGATCACAGTTTCGCTCTAAAATTTGGCTTCGTACTCTACGGCGTCGTAAAATTAAACCAATTTTCATTTCACTTTTTCACCCTCAATCTAATCCTTCAGAGAGATGGATGAAAGAAATCAATAAATTGTGTTGTCTTTATTGTCATCAGAATCACAGAACGTGGGATCAGTATCTTCATCTTTTTCAAAACATTCTGAATGAACTTCCTAATGATTCAACTTCTTTACCGCCTATACTGATATTAAAAAATAAAGCACCGATAAACCGCATTTCTGAAATCGTTTCTTTTCCGCCTTCACGGAAACTGCGGCATTCTGAAGTTGTCAACCTGGCTCTACAAAATATTGCATCTGCGGCTGCTAGAAGAGAGAAATCAGCTAAACGTCCTGGTCGTTTAAAAATCTTGTCAGTTGGTCAGAAGGTGTTAATTAAATCTCATCGTTTGTCTCATAAAGGAAAAGGCTTATGTCGCAAATTTTTTCTGCTTTATAACGGTCCATATAGAGTTCGCAAAATTATTCATGATAACACTGTTGAAGTAGAAACTCTTAAAACTCGGCGCTCTAAGGGAATACATCACATATCTAACGTAAAAATTTTTGTGGAATGACATACTTGTGAGAAACCAACAGTTTACGTAAACATGGAGAGAGTACAAGGATACCGCGCTGTGTTTTGGCGGCGGCACATACTCAAAGCAACAGTCAAGTCGGCGCGCCGCACAAGGCAGTCGTTGACCGCAAACAATCGCTTCCTACGTCACGCGCCTACAGCTGATCGAGCGCTCAGTGCGAATGCACTGACAGACGTAAATAAATACACAGTTTAATTTCTCCGAATAAATTCTGTATAAAGCTATAAGGACTTCATAAATTATGTTATTAACGTTCAGTATTTTTCAGGATACGGTTGTATAAAGTATTTAAGACCTTCAGGTAAATTCTGTGCGTGTCCAACGTTAAGACGACTTGCTTTGGAGAAAATTTCAGGAAGAATGTAATTTCGAAGAAAAAAGTAATAAACTAAAAAAAGGGTAACTATTAATTGAGTTTATTTTTCAGGTAACATATTTCCACTTAGGTACGTACTTTTTGCTGCTTGCGATTACGTGACTCATACTTTGTGCTAAATTTCATGTTCTATGAATTTACTTGTGAGGCGACGTGCTTGCGCACATTAACTGATTTTGACAATGATTAATTAATGAACAGGGTTGTTATTTGTATATATTATGCATCGCTTGGCTGCTATGCTTTTTCACTGATGTCATATTTTTCTATTATGTGCCTGCTGTGCTTATTTATTTAAATTATAATTGTCACCTGATTAATTGTGCTGATGTGGTTAGATATGTAAGTTATACTTTGTGATTTATCTGCTTGCGCCTTCATGTTTACTTATTAAGATTACATATAAACATTTATTTGCTTATGATGATATGATGCTAATGACCTGTTTATTATGATAGATAACATATTTGCTGCCTTGCTTATGGATTGCATATTTACACATTTCTGTTTTGTTGTCATAACTACTCTTCAATTTAGTATATAGAAATGCTGATATACTGTGTACAAACATAGAGACTAGGTTACACTATGGTATTAATTGTAGATTGTTCGCTTGGCAGAGCCTTGTTATAGGGATTGTGCTGCATCCACTTGTTGACATTCTGTTCTCTACTGGTATATTTACTCGCTATTGCTTGTTTTGCCTACGCTCAGTGCCTTATATTTTTAAGATAAGAAAATGAACTGCAGTAATTCGACGAACGACATTAGTACAAGAAAGTCATAGAAGTCACATGAGCTGAGGTTTTATGGAAGCTGTATAAATTTATGCTAATAGGAAGGAAGCTAACGACATGACAGACCAAAACTAGGTTTAGACCATTGACAGTATTACACTGCATTTTGGTGAGCAATTGAAATAGGAAGTGACACTTGACACAAAAAATACTCCACATGTTTGCTTCTGCTATGATTCTTGAAGTGGTGTACACACTGTGAAATATTATGATCATTCACACTCCGTAATCGTACTTAATCACTGAGAGTTATTCGAACTAAAGTCTGTTAGAGGTCATGTATGCATTTCTTTTATTTAATGATGGACAAGGAACCAAAATGTATCTTATAATTTATAATGAGTAGAAAATTTGGGTAAGATGGATTACACAGAGGTTGTGTGTGGACACTGTGTCTTCGGATTGTATGGGATGCTGAATTGAAGTTGCACTAGGATTTTGTCTGTACTTGTTCGAGGAGACTGACTAGAGGAAAGAGTTGTTATGGAAGTGAAATGATATTGGTGCTGAGGTTTATATGTATCGACATATTATTGAGGTATTGAGATTATGTAAAGTTGATGATTATTCGAGTTTCGTGGACAAGAGGTAAGGTAAATGAGGTATTATTGAAGTATTAAGATTAAGTGATGATTATTGGAGTTTGGTGGATAAGAGGTAAAGTAAGTGAGGAGCATAATTTTTTTTTTTTGTTGGTCCATATGGAACAAGGAGGATGAAGATGGCAGACTAGAACACTCAAGTAGAAAGAAGATTGCCTACACACACACTTTGTTAAATCAATAAGCAGTATACATTTTTTTTTTGAAGAGAGGAAGTATTTGCATATCTTGGCTCACTGACAGTTGTTCAGCAACAGTACAATGTGATCTGGCTTGGCAAACATTGGTCTTGACATGATGACTATGACGTTGACTTAACTATTATTGACTGTTATACATTGCTGCCACTAGTACTTGGTACACATGATGAACATAAAATTTTGACAGAATTACATTTACACAGTTAACACTATTTAATTACACAGTAGTACTAATGTGGATGAAAGATGAGTGAGTGTGTTTTGTGTGTTTTCCTTTTATAATCCCAGAGAAGTGATCCCAACCTATCTCCTAAATATTATTTCACTTGTTTGTTGTGGCTTGCACTGACACCCATAAATATTATAGGTTAACTGTTATTGTGTACTGTAATAGTTAATGTGACAATTACCTGATATCATTTGTGTGTTTATTATGATTTGTATGTTTAGTGTAAGAGCATTGATAATAATTTGTTAAAGAAATTGTATGTGCATTCAAACTATTGTTCATGACTGAACTGTCTCAGTAGTTATGGTTCATAGTATGGACTGTTACTTGCACCTTTTCTACAATATTGGTGCCACTAGGACATGTTTAATTTCTGCTTATAAACTCTGATGAACAGTGTGATCAGTGACAGTGTATTTTATTGAACTGCTTCTGCTGAGAAATGTGACTTGTTGCTGTGTGTACCTGCTCAACATTGCTGGGTACCACTGATGGGCTGTTTCTACTGAAAAGATGTCACCTGTTGCTGTGTGTACCTACTCAACATTGCTGGGTACCACTGATGGACTGTTTCTACTGAAAAGATGTCACCTGTTGCTGTGTGTACCTGCTCAACATTGCTGGGTGCCACTGATGGACTGCTTCTACTGAAATGGTGTTACTTGTTGGTGTCTGCACCTGCTCAACATTGCTGGGTGCCACTGATGGATTGCTTCTACTGAAATGAAGTCACCTGTTGCTGTGTGCACCTGATCAACATTGCTGGTGCCACTAATGGACTGCTTCTACTGAAATGGTGTTACTTGTTGGTGTCTGCACCTAACCAACATTGCTGGGTGCCACCGATGGATTGCTTCTACTGAAATGAAGTCATCTGTTGCTGTGTGCACCTGATCAACATTGCGGGTGCCACTGATGGACTGCTTCTATTGAAAAAATGTTACTTATTGGTATTTGCACCTGTTGACCATTGCTGAGTGCTACTGCTGGAACTGTCAACTGCTTATTCTTGAGCTATGGAAAGCGTTTATGTGAATATTTGTATAAACTGATTTTTTGTGTATTACTGTTTGTGAAAAGTTATGAGACTCTTACCTGCACATATTCGTCATTGCTGACGCTATTGATTGAATTGTTTAACCACATAATACTTGTGTAAATTATTATGTAAAGTCACATGTATGAAAGAATTTGTATTGCTTACTGTATTCTATATAATAGGTTTTTGAAAGGTCAGTGCAAAGCCAAAATTTTATCTAGTTATATGATATTTACGTATTAATATTATCTTTCATTTTTGTCTGTATTTTTTTTGACGAATTTGGTGGTATTTTCACCACCAATGCTGGCAAAAATACCATCAAATTCTAGCCGTGGAGGAAGGGCATATGAAAGGTGGCTACACTGAGCCACAGCGCCAGAGATCGCTAGAGAGCATTGTTCCGCCGCCTCCACTGGCAGTGATTATTGAGATGTCGTAGTGGGCAGTGCTTGTCGAGGACTCGTGGTAGTCAGTTCGTGTTCAGATGTGCTAGTAGGGAGTGCTTGCTGAGATGTGATACTGAAAGGTTCTTGTTCAGATGTGGTAATACCGAGGCGGTGTGGAGATATATTGTAATTATGAGAGTGATTTTGCTCAATATATGAAGGTAACGAAACTTGATTTATTTTTCATTATTTCCATGTTTTAAATAATGTGTCATTACAGGTTCAGTCAACAAAGCATCTGGCTTGTGTTCTTGGATTAGAGTGTAATTGTGGTTCTCTTGAGTAATTATGGTATTTGTATTTTCTTTAATTAATTCAGTATAATGTTATTTAAAAATTGTTGTGTTGTTGAAGAAGAACCGTGCCAGATGCGTACGTTGAGTCACACTCCCACACACAGAACAGTTACTCTTGTGCTTGTTGTTGCGTTGGTTTTATAGTTGCTGGGGACTTAATTAATTAACTGTGTTAATGAAAATTTCCATTTCATTCTTTGTTATTGTTCTAAGCAGTCAGATTGCGTAATAATAATAGTCAGGGCCAACCGTTACGAGACTTCGTAATCGGACAGACAGCTACTAAAGCAGAAATTAAAATTATTTGCATTCAATATTTTTATTAAGCCCCCATGCAACGTCATCGTACTCTCAGATGACTCAGGTGTATCTGATAGGTACAGTCAATGTCAACGGCATTAGTTCCACGATCGAAACCCAATTGTTAAAGGACATGATTCGGACGGCGGACACTGCTATTGGGTTCCTTCAAGAGGTACGTCACGATCTGCGCCTGGATGTGTATGGACACGCGTCTTACGTCAACTTTCGACGGTGGTTGTGGTACTGCCATACTACTACTCTGTGGCATCGAACCAACGGATATTCAGTATTTGCCATCAGCGAGAGGCATTGCGCTCACCATTGACGCAGTCCGCCTTGTGAATCTGTATGCCACATCTGGTACTGCGAAGCGTTGAGAGCGAACACACTATTACTGCACTGAGGTAGCTGCGCTGTTTCAAGGCGCTACAGAGCACTTCGTGGTGGACGGGGTCTTTAACAGCTTCTTACGCCCTGACGATCAGGTTCCTCATCATATCCCATGTCCAGCCCTTCCTGCTATGGGGAGGGATCTCTCTTTGCATGATACATGGACACTAATGCACGGTAACCGACGCGGATATACCTACTTCACCAGCCACTCGGCCAGCAGGTTCGACAGGATTTACGTCTCCCGAGGTCTGTGGGCAGCGACTGTCGGTGCTGAGCTGTGGTCCACTGCATTCACCGTTCATCAGGCCTTCATCTGCGCCGTGACTCTGCCACAACAGACGAGTAGAGGATCTTGGACTCTTAACGTCAACATTCTATGGGAAGAGGCTTTCCGTGTAGCCGTCACTGCTACCTAGCACAAATGTGGTGAGAGCGTTGCAGGGTTGTTAGATTTTTGACCCTAGTTAACGAGCAAATACACAGTTTTACGGGGCAAAGCGTCATGTGGTTCGTTCTTTGCGAATTACTTGGGGTCGTTGTTTATGCGCCCTCCAGACCATTGGCGTGTACCGAGTGTGAGAAGAGACTGAGATAGTGCACATGATGGACAGTTGAGAGACATCAACGGTAATTATAGGGTGTTTCACCCTCGGTGAACGAGAAGACCACCAGGACATACCGCCGTCTGGCTGCTGTGAACACCCTCGAAAAAAAGATAAAATAAGAAGGAAACGATAGAAAAAAAGAATTGCAAATAAGAACGTAACAAGACAATTTAAAAACAAAAAATTTAATAAAAGTATAATACCCCTTTCTTTATCCTTTTCTCTTTTAATAAAGCGTTCAGAGGCGTATTTAACAAAAAACCATCAGCATCAAACGTGTTTGCTATGCTGTGTCTAGAAACGGTGGAATAGGGGAAGGCGTCGAGTTCGGCAAGTGAATTCATGACCCGTGCTACCGTAAGTCGTTGAGCGTCACCGTATGTCCTTTCACAGAACCGAAATTTTATGGAATCATGTGACATGCGGATTTTAGCAAAGTAAATAAAAAGTACTGTCCGATGGGGTGGTTCCTGGTAGTTTCACGATTTCTGAAGCTCTGCTAACGACGTTGCAAGTACGTGTGATTTTTTTTGTGCGTTGCCTCTGCATACGTTTCGAAACTTTCCTACTATTGTGTATATATCTTTGAGATACACGTACGTACGTGGTACGTACGATAATTAAAACGAATTGTTTTGACATGTTTCTCTACAAGGGACATCCACAACTGTTAGTCATCGTCAATGATTAAATCCGCTACAGCTGCAAAAATTCTTTATTTCTACAAGAAAATCACAACCTGGACGTACGTCACATCTTCAGTTGCATGTCATAAAGTGAGTCCACAAAGGATGCCTAACTCAGGTTAAAATACATTATAATAGTGCACCTCTGGTACATAGCGAAATTTTGCAGCTGTCTTCCTGTACGGTCTTCAGCTGTTAAATTGGTTGTGGCTTTTCAGTGAATTGCACCAGCGGTATTTTCTGCCTTGTGGCCCTTTTAACGCCCCAGTAACCAGCCTTGTTCGTAAGTGTAGTTTTCCTGCAGTGTGTGTTCCTTCGCCATGTTGATGTTGTCTGGCACGGCGTGTAGTTCGACAGCCTTTGTGTTGTCCGTTCATACTTTCTTTCTTAAGAGTGGTTATTGCGCCTTGGCTGTTTTTAGACGCTAACTTTGAAGATATAGAGCGGTTGGTATCTACCACCTCGGCTGATATTTTCCGTTGTCGTACCGTTGGTTGGAAGGAACGGAATTGATTAGGTTGTTGGTCGGTCCTTCAGCCGACCCTGGGTTGGGTTGCCATCCGGTTATTTAACCTGGCTCTTGGCTGCCTATCTCACTTCACCTTACGTTACGTTAAAGCTACCTCCTCAGGCCGACTCTTGGAACACTTCTGAGCACCACTGTTCTGTTGGTATTAGATTGTGATTTTCATTTGAGTCTGATGCACTGTGCAAGGCCGTCAGCCGTCTATTTATTTTGTTTGTTTTAATTTTAACATAAGGCCTTCAGCCGACTTAAATTAAAGTTTGAAGATTGATTTGTTTAATAAATTTAATTTTGAAAGTTTGTTGTATCTGAAATTCTTGTTATCCAGGCCCTAAGTCCTTAGTTGTTCAATTTCCAATGTGTGGCCTTCAGCCAAGCTTTTACGTGAAGTATTTTAAGATAAGGCCTTTAGCCATCTTAAATTAAAGCTTTGGAAAATCGATTTGTTTAAAACTAAATACCCGTGGTAGCACACACTAAAGAACAACACATGTGCATAAACTAGTTATGTGGATTCTGACCAGTAACAAGACAATTGACCATCACAAGTTAAACGTCCTGGGTTCGGTGTGCAACGAAGTCGTCGCTCTCGCAGCTACCCCTCCTCGATCCGGCAGTGGCAGCACGCCATCAGAAGCCCCGGCTTGCCCTCGCGGTGCACGGACCTGCTCGCTGCTGTACCCCAACTGAACTGATGTCCGTTCGCCACTCACTCCACAAATCCAGTACGCAGACAGCATTAAAATAACTGCTCATTCAAAACCATAAGACACACACGGATCGGGGAAAACAATTCCACCAACAACTTACAATACCAAAACCAGTCACTGCGAAACAACACAGACGAATTATAAGTCGGTAAAAACACAGAGAAGCCGGAAGCGGTCGGAAGACCAAATGCACGTCGTCCGCTGCGACGACCGACCGAACGACCAACCAACGGTCGTCCGGACTCAAGTCAGGCGCAGGAGACATCCCAGTATAAATCGTCGACTGACAACTTATTGCCATGAGGTCACTTTGACGGGCGGACACACACACACACACACACACACACACACACACACACACACACAGATGCCAAGCTATGAACGGCATCAACACGAGCCGCACACAGCTCATACGTGACTGTATAAAGTTAAAGAAAGGAGCAGGTAATCTGTAACCTGCGATATTTACATTGTACTTAATGTATTATGTAAATGTAAGGTATTTAGTGAATCCAGTTTTTATGCAGAATTGTATGAAAAAGTGTAAAGTAAATATTTTAGATAACCAATGAGAGTGAAGAATTCTTTCATTAGCAACTGGTTTTTGATCATGTTTTTGGTACTTTCCCGTTGTGAATAACACACTCTAAGACTATATACATATACAACGCACCACGAAAAACTGATCCGAATGGGACCGATATCGATAGTTACAATGTACATAAACATGTATATAAATAGAATTCAGAACAATGTAATGGATAATTAAAGAGAGAGAGGGAGAGAGAGAGAGAGGGAGATTCACAAATTGAACAAGCCAAAACGCGTTGGTCCTCCACCATCCCTTAACCAAACCGTTACTCGGCTTGGTATTGATTGACAGAGTTATTGGATGTCCTCCTGAGAGATATCGTGCCAGATTCTGTCCAAAGGTGAGTTAGATCGTCAAAATAGTGAGCTGGTTAGAGGACCCTGCCCATAATCCTCCTAACGTCCTCAACTGGAGAGAGATCCGACGACCTTGCTGGCCAAGGTAGGATTTTGAAAGCACGGAGATATGGAGTAGAAATTATCGCCGTATGTGGGAGGGCATTATCTTTGCTGAAATGTAGGCCCACGATGGCTGCCATCAAGGAAACGGGGCGTAGAATATCGTCGACGTACAGCTGTGCTGTAGGGGTGCCACGGATGAGTACCAAAGCGGTCTTGCTGTAAGAGGAAATGGCGAGCCAGACCATCACTTCTGGTTCAGACTGTACGGCGGGCGACAGAGAAGTTGTGTTCTACCTCTGTTCTTGGCGTCTCCATTCACGTCTTCGGTGGTCATCGGAATTCACTTTGAAGTTGGACGCATAACTGAAGAAAATTCTGCTCCAGTCAGTAAGAATCCAGGCCGCCATAGAGAATGTCCTCAATAACTTAAATTCTGCGTGCAATTTGAGTCCACCAGTAAACAGGATTCCTCGTTAATTTCCTTTTCTTGAAAAACATTTTAACAATTCTAATTTGTAAATTTAAGAAAGGGTAATAGAAATTCTAGAAATGCTACCTGTTCTAATCTTTACTTTTATACTGCGTGGTACTAAATTGTGGTCGTAGACGGTTTTGCGCTTATAGGAAAATTGTGTATGAAACCAGAGCCTCAACTGTGAAGGAAACAAGAAGTGAGGTGTTATGGACGCCACCTAGAAAAGGGTGTTCAGATATTCATGTCACGACGTACTGCAAAAGGAAATGTATGTTATGAGCACGAAGCAACAGAATGTTTCCAAACGGTGAATAATGTGTTGAGAGAGTTATGGATGTGCTATAGTGGTCTCTCTAAAAATAAGACCGAAATTTCAAGCATTATACGGTGTCTGGATACTCACCGGAGTGACTGGATAGTGAGAACTTTCGGATACTGGCTTGGCATACTTAAAGTAATGAAGAACTAAACTTCATTGAGACTTGATGTAGGGAATGAAATTTAAAGTTAATGATTTGATTTCACCTACGTAACAAATTGTTTGAAGCAGAAAAAGCTGTATTTCATGAAAACTTGTTTTATTAGGAATTTTAACCGTACCGCAAGAACTTGAATTTGTAAAAATATAGGAAAATATTTTGTTAGGGATGGAATTTGCATAATTTTGAGAGCTATCAAGTATGAGAGGACATATATCGGTTCGAATGAGTTTTTTATTTACGATTTTTGTAATTTGAAAGTTTTGATGCTGCACGCCGTTTGTGAAACTCTTAAAATTTAGTGAAGAAGTTTAATAATCTGAAGAGGTGTGCGGTGCAGCGACATGGAATGACGATTTGGAAGCCATTCAAACGCGTTCCTGCTGTGGAGAGGTTAACATGAGCAATCTCTGAGATGGCTTGCTGGTTGGAGGCCTAGCAAAGCGAGTAAACTTTGCAAATCATTTAAATCACATACCAATCGGTGAGTTATTGAAATCCTTTATCGTACACCAATGGAGATGAAGTATTATGGAACATTTCAGAATAACAGTGATATACTACTGCACAGGTTTCAGTTCCATACTTGAAATAGTATCGGAAGACTCAAATTGCTTAGAAACGCAATTTGCTATTGAAAACAACAACAACCTGATATGTGAATATCTTCTTGTAAGTGCATGAAAAGATGGATTAAACCAAACACTTTGTTGCAAAATGGTTAGTTAAATAGTGTTTTGTTCCCAACGGTGAAAGTTAAATAATGTTTCAGTTTGACGACATTAGTTATTATTTTCTGTGTTTGTCTGAATTATTTTCAAAATGATGGAGCACAGCAATCAGTCGCCCTTTCTTCTCAGGCTTTATTAAAGCAAATGTAGATTTCGGCTAGTAACTAGCCATTGTCAGTGACGTATTTCAGAGTTTTAATAGTTACTAGCCGAAATCTAGAGTTGCTTTAACAAAGACTGACGACTGATTGCTGTGCTCCATCATTTTGAATCATATCACAATCGTTGAGTTCATTCAACATTCTTAATGGAAGGTAACTTGATAATTATTTCATTTAATATAGCGCAGTAGTTACTGCGAGGGAAAATACAGTACTTATGTGACGTGTGACTCTTGAAATTAGTTCATAATTAGTGATGAATGAGCGTCTGAATAATACGAGGTAATCGAGCAGTGAGACAAAAATGGTATGATATATTACTTGCAAAGCAGCCACTGCAACGATCTGGAAGAAAATTTTTTCTACGGTGCTTAAGAAAAATCAAGATTACTTTCAGCTTGTTTATTTTTCGGAAAATATAGAGTTCAGAAATTGATTAACGTAAATTTGGAATTTAAGATTGGTTAAACAGGGAAATCACCGCGTTGTCCACGAAATACTACAGTATAACCCAGCCAGTCAGAATACAGAACTATATGCGTGTCTGTGTTGCACGGTATACTGTCCAATGTGCTTGACACATGACTGCATGTTGTGAACGGACAGACACTTATACGATCTACAGCTATATACAGATAGAAGAAATATATTTAGAACTGCGAATACGATTAGACATCAGTTGTCCGAGTTGTTCGTGACAAATAAAATCTGTGTCGGACTGGGACTAGAACCTGGATTTCCCGATTCAAGCGATTGGTTGCCTCAACCATTCCACGTATTCGATTACGCCTGCAGTATCGCCAGTATGTGACTGAGTGTTCACGTCCTGCACTCTAACAACTGCTGTGTATCCCGTACAGGGACAGACTTTGCTATTATTGTCGCGGCCTGTCTACCCATGTAATACTACTTGAGAAGTTGGTGTTCTACTGTGTACTATGTCACTTCCTCCAGAAGAGCATACACGTTGAAGGAACTGATATTGCTACGATCTGCAATTATATCAAATCGAAGAAATATATTCAGAATTAAGATTAAGATTAGACTTCAGCTGCACAATTTAGGCACTTCAGTCGGTAACGGCACTGCTGCTACGGTCGCAGGTTCGAATCCTGCCTCGGGCATGGATGTGTGTGATGTCCTTAGGTTTAAGTAGTTCTAAGTTCTAGGGGACTGTTGACCTCAGATGTTAAGTCCCATAGTCCTCAGAGCCATTTGAACTACTTTTTTCACAATTTATTCGTGACAAATGAAAATCTGTGCCGGACCGGGACACAACTCTGGATTTTCCGCTTTATGCGAGCAGTCGCCCAACACTTTAGAGTGTCCACGTGAAGCGGGAAATTCGGGTTCGAGTCCTGGTCTGGCCCAGATTTTCATTTGTCATGAATGAATTGTGCTGCTGAAGTCTAATCGTATTCCTAATTCCGAATATATTTCTTCCAGAATGAAGAACGGTCTTACGTTCAAGAGGGGAGAGATTTGTACGCTTGCTTGTCTCGAGGATTCGTGACTCATATCTTGCAGCGAGTGAAACTTTGTTTGGGTGCTTCAGTAAATAAGTAATTTTACTTTCTTTAAGAAGCACGGTGTTTTGGAAAACCATTGACATCCGACGTAATCATTGCTTCTTTAAGTCTCGAGAGTTTTAGAGAATTTTGTGACTTTCTTCCGACAGATTTCTTATTTCGTGCTATGCAGTCTTAGTTCTGATCTTGTAATTACTGAATATTGGTTAACTGCGTAGTTCAAGTGTCTAATATGTAATTTCTGAACTTTCGCTATTCCCAGGATTTACTGAATATTGTACGCACTCTCTATTGAAACAATTACTGATATTCACCACAGCAGGCAAGCAAGATCCTAGAGGTTCTGTGATTTAAGGTTCTCACGACCTGTAAATGCATCGGCAATGAAAATCAACCTCCTCTTCCCTGAATGGTCATAGCCAACTCGCTTGATGGCGGACACGATACGACGTGCATATTTTACTTGCACATTGTGTTAAACAACACGTAGTTTGACATGCAACATGGTTAAACAGGCATGAAAGTAGTAAAACTCACAAACACTGCAAATACATACTGTATGTAATATAAGATGGAGGAAGTGTAAAATTTATTTATTTAGCTTCTAGCCTACACATACAATACATTAAAGAATGCATAAAAATACGTAAAGAAACTTAGATACAGGTAATAAATTAAAAACCGGTTTTCTATTATAGATATTATAGTGAAGAGTCGCCTTATCCAATTTAGACTTAGTGCTGTGCCCATGAAAAATTCGTTCGGTTCACCTAGGTAAGCTCACAGTTCACACCACTTGACAGTGTGCTGAATGGTCTGATTCGGTGCTCTACAGTCACAGCTTGGGATGGGCTGCTTACCCCATTTGTGCAGACTGATTGCACACACTCCGTGTCCTGTACGGATGCAATTTATATTCTTCCACTCCTCTCGTGGGAGTTTAAAGTCCTTCGGTCTATGCAATGAGTCAACAAGATATCGCAGGAGCATTTGTAGTCCACAGTTCTTAGCTTTTGCTTTCAGTGGTGAAGTTGATATTAGCAAGCTGCTTGATCAGTAGCAGGGGTGGGTCTCTGCAAGTAAGTCGCTTTGTTCTCAACCCGGGAATATCGGCACGAATGGGAAATTGATGATTTTTCATTATCTTGGAATATTGTTCTTGTCTTCTTAACAGAGAACGAGCTATTTGCTGGAGCCTTGGAAACCATTATAAGGGAGTAGTTCTTATTCAAGCAGAAATGAATCTCATGGTTGTAAAATAAAAATTTTGCATCACTGTAGATAAATGCACAGCATAAGTGATTTCCAAAAGAACGAATACAACCTCAAAAGTGAAAGCATTTGCTACAGATTACTATTTTACTACAAATGAGCATTTAATGAAACAGTAACTGCTGTTGGAAATTGTTAAATTGCAGGAAGCCCGATTTAAAGTACCTAGGAATTAAGGTATGTGGGATATCTAATAACAGTGGCAAGCAATAAAAGTAACTGTAGGAAAAAAAATTATATATTAATTCTATAACACTCTTTCAAATAACTTTACGACAGGAAAGCATGCTAACAGTCATAACGTCCGATGACGGATCACCTAGTTGTGGGAAATATTGTGTAATTAGTGTAATCCTGATTAAGAAATGCCGCTATAACTCTCCTCCTTAATCTGGTCACTTGTATACAGACGCGGTCTTCTTGTTGATTGAAGTAGCTGTAATCTGTGATGTAGAGCAAACGTGCTTCATGCTGAAAAATCGTGAAGTTTACTATCGCACTGCATTTACTAAACATTCCACACTCCTGTTCCGGCGCTGTAGTTTCTGTTTTTCTTTCTTAGATATTAGACTGCGACGAGCACGTTTCTATTTCACAGTTCGCGCTATGCGTACAGAATCATTCAACTGGTAAACATGTTCAATGTTCAAACATCACAGATTTTCGACTAGTATTAGTCCATTACAGGAAGACTATTTGTACTTTAATTTCAGAGTCCCTGCAGTGCTTTGAAACCAGTCCACATGGGAAACGTGTCTCTTCACTGTTCGAACTTTGTATCTTCCACATTTATATTTTTCTGATTTTATGCTACAACAGAACGAGAATCACTTTGTTCTATCGTTCTGCGTCCCATAATATGACACAGTCAACACGGATTTAGAAAACATAGTTCTTGTGAAACACAACTAGATCTTTACTCACATGTTGAAGTGTTGAGTGCTATTGACATGGGATTTTAAATTGATTCCGCATTTCTAGCTTTCGAGAAGGCTTTTGACACTGTACCACACAAGGAGCTTGTTGTGAAATTGCTTGCTTATGAAATATCACGTCAGTTACGTGACAGGGTTCGGGATTTACTGTCAGAAAGGTCACAGTTCAGCGTAATTGACGGAAAGTCATCGAGTAAAACAGAAGTGATTGGTGTTCCCCCTGTAATGTTATAGGCCTCTGCCGTTCCTTATCTATCTAAAAGATTTCGGTGACAATCTGAACAGCCGTCTTATGTTGTTTTCATATGATGTTGGCGTTTAACATCTAGTAAAAGCATCAGAATATCAAAACAAATTGCAAAACGATTTATGAAAGGTATCTGTAAGGTGCGAAACCTGGCAATTGACCTTAAATAATAAAAAGTGAGATATCAATCCATTAAACTTCGGTTGCACAGTAAATCAGTCAAATCTGAAGGCTGTAAATTCAACCAGATTCCTAGGAATTAGAAATACGAACAATTTAAACTGAAAAAGAACACATAGAAAATGTTGTGGTGAAGGCACCTAAGACTGCGTTTTATTGGCAGAAGGCTTACAAAATGTAACAGATCCACTAAACAGACTGCCTACACTATGCTAGTCCTTCCTCTTATGGAGTGCTGCTGCTCTATTTGGGATCCTTACCAGATAGGATTAATGGAGAACATCGAGAAAGTCGAAAGAAGAGCAGCGTGTTTTGTATTATCGCGAAGTAAGGGAGAGAGAGAGAGAGTCACTGACACGAATCAGGATTTGGGGTGGACACCATTAAAACAAAGGCGTTTATCGTTGCGTCAAAATCTTCTCACGAGATTCCTCCACATGCGAAAATATTTTCTTGACGCCGACCTAAATAGGAAGGGACGATCATCATAATAAAATAAAGGAATTCGGAGCTTGCACGGAAGGATATGTGTTCGTTTTTTCCGCGAGCTGTTCGTGACTGAAATAATAGAGAATTATTGTGAAGGTGGTTCGATGAACTTTCTTCCACGGACTTAAGTGTGATTTGTAGAGTATCTATGTAGATGTATATTTCCGAGCTGGAAAGCAATCCACTCAGTAAACACGCTACTACACTGCCCGCATATCATAATTTTCAACTTTGTGAGATGACAGTCCGCAACGGGAAGCATTTTAACTAGCTGGCCACGTAACACGACGTCAGAGTTTTGGTCGCAAAAAGATCCTGACAGAGGGGCGGGTAACGCGGTTCAAGTTTTGTGAATGAAAATTAGTTTCCAAACGCGACAGGAAGTACTGCAGGCACTGAATGAAGGTCCATCACAAGTTGTTAGCAAGGGTGGTGTGCGACGGTAATTGTGCGCAATGAACATTAGGAGTTGGCAAGAGACCATTGAGAGCCCTATTTTTCAAGACGACAACAGCAATGTTCATCGGGCTGGTAGGATGTGTGGCCGGTTTTCTGAACACTCCCGTGCCCTATTAAATGTCAACTGTCCGGGAAAAATCACCTGACTTGCACTTCGTAGAAAATCTGTATGAAATTTTGGAACAGCGGTTAAAACGCCATCAGCATCCCCTCAATTTGGAGGAATTTTGCTATCACGTACTCAGCGAGTGGCCTAACCTGAATGCGGTGTGCCTGCACGACCTTGTGGACTCACTTCTCAACCGAATCCATACGATTACGAAGTCCAGAGATTGAATGACAGGGTTTTAAATTATGCTTGTAATGCTGAAGATAAGGCGGGTAGATCACGTAACTAATGAGGAGGTATTGAATAGGATTGGGGAGAAGAGAAGTTTGTGGCACAACTTGACTAGAAGAAGGGATCGGTTGGTAGGACATGTTATGAGGCATCAAGGGGTCACAAATTTAGCATTGGAGGGCAGCGTGGAGGGTAAAAATCGTAAAGGGAGACCAAGAGATGAATATACTAAGCAGATTCAGAAGGATGTAGGTTGCAGTAGGTACTGGGAGATGAAGAAGCTTGCACAGGATAGACTAGCATGGAGAGCTGCATCAAACCTGTCTCAGGACTGAAGACCACAACAACAACAACATGATTTCTCAAGGGGTTACTAATTTTTTGTCCGATGATTATATTTTAACTTCACAGTCCGGGATAAGCATTGAAAATAGTGCGCGACATGCTCAAAGGAAAAAAAAGTCTAATGCTGCTGCTGCGACACGACTTCCCTCGCTCACGCACGACAATAATGAATCTCACCTCTTCCCAACAGACTCCGTTGTTGCTGCTACTTACAGCGTCCTGCCGTTATCTTTCAAGGCGCGTCGCTTGCTGAACATTACAAAGAATATTACATCAGAAACTTTTAAGCACAATTCCATTTTATACACTTTGCAATATTTTTAATAACAAATAAAAAAAGAAATGAATAGAAAACCTGCACTATTGCAGATCTCCCTGATGACAAAGTAAAAAAAGAAAGAAAACCAAAAAGCTGCTATCGGATTATAGTAGTGTCTTCGAACATACCGAACCTGATGACTATCGCTGAATTTTGAAACCGTTTATTGACTTAAATGTTGCGATTCTGTAGGTAGCAGGCCGCGAGTTCTATGATTATACTGGCTACTAGTGATAGAATGTGATTTTTGTGTGGACGGGAAGTATGAACGATGAGAACGTCATGTCAAGAACTGTGTGTGTATGGGCTTGTCTATTGTTACAGTAGGAATACAAGAGAAACATTTTAGCAAGAACTTACTTTCTTCAGCAGCACTAGTTAGCCGGCCGCTGTGACCGAGCGGTTCTAGACGCTACAGTCGCAGCTTCGAATCATGCCTCCGGCATGGATGTGTGTGATGTCCTTAGGTTAGTTAGGTTTAAGTAGTTCTAAGTTCTAGTGGACTGATGACCTCAGATGTTAGGTCACATAGTGCTCAGAGCCATTTGAACCATTTGAGCACTAGTTACACATATGCTGAAGAAAACTCTATGCACCAAAAAATAGCAGGTTTTAGGCTTCATGATGGGACGTATAGTGCAGCCGGTTTTCAAATAGTTTCATTTGGAATCGCGTTATACGTCTCTTCAGAGCAGTATTTCGAAGGATACTCAAGACGGTAAGCGAGTAAACTACTGTAGTTACATCTGAGTGTTCATATGTGTATTGTAAATTCAGTTTAGCCGCGTAAGTAACGACAAGTAAAGAGAGAAGGTTAGCAAGGAAATAAAAAAGTAAATATATCGATACAGTTATAGTAGCAAAAGACGGAAGTAGGAGAACGGAGTGGTATTTCTTAAGCGAATTCTAATTTCAAAACTAAGATTCTGATTTGTCTGTATTACCAGGTTTGTCTTACGTCAGTCATACATCGAGTTTTTACGAGATAATATGAGGCTTATTTGACAAATTCAGAGACGCGTTTTCATGTCTACTGCAGTGGAAATTGAAAGAAAAAGGAAGAACCATACAAAGAGAGGAGACAAAACAGAAAATTTCAGCTGTGGTATATAAAGGATAGAAGTGTGCAGGATATATTACCAAGTCAACGGATAAACACTGAAGCACCAAAAAAAATTGGTATAGGCACACGTATTCAAATTAAGAGGTATGTAAACGGCGCTGCTGTCGGCAACACCCATGTAAGACAAATGTCTGGCGCATTTGTTAGATGGGTTCCTGCTGCTACAATGGCAGGTTATCAAGATTTAAGCGAGTTTGAACGTGCTGTTATAGTCGGCGCACGAGTGACGGTGCACAGCATCTCCTAGGTAGCGACGAAGTGGGGATTTTCCCGTGCGACCATTTCACGAGTGTACCATGAATATCAGGAATCCGGTAAAACATCAAATATCCGACATCACTGCGGTTGGAAAAAGATCCTACAAGAACTGGACCAACGACGGATGAAGAGAATCGTTCAACGTGACAGAAGTGCAACCCTTCCGAAGGTCGCTACAGATTTCAATGCTTGGCCATCATCAAGTGCCGGCGTCCGAAACATTCCACGAAACATCATCGCTATGGACTTTCGGAGCCGAAGTTCCGCTCGTGCACCCTCGATGACTGCTTGACACGAAGCTTTACGATTCGCCTGGATCCGTCAATACCAACGTTGGACTGTTGATGACTGGCAACATGTTGCCTGGTCGGACGACACTCGTTTCAGATTTTATTGAGCAGGTGGATGTGTACGGGTATGGAGACAACCTCAGGAGTCCATGTACCCTGCATGTCAGCAGGGGACTGTTCAAACTGGTGGAGGCTCAGTAATGGTGTGGGGCATGTGCCGTTGGAGTGACTCCAGATACGTCCAGATGCGACTATGACAGGTGACACGTACGTAAGCATCCTGCCTGATCACCTGCCCATTGGGCATTCCGACGGACTTTGGCAATTCCAGCAGGACAGTGCGACACCCCACACGTCCAGATTTGCTATATATTGGCTCCAGTAACACTCTTCTGAGTGGAAACACTTCCGCTGGCCGCCACACTCCCCAGACATGAACACTGAGCATATTTAGGATGCCTTGCTACGTGCTGTTCAGAAGGGATCTCAACTTCTTCGTACTCTTACGGATTATATGGACAGCTCTGCAGGAGTCTTGGTGTCAGTTCCCTGCAGCACTACTTCAGACATCAGTCGTGTCCATGTCACGTGTTGCGGCACTTCTGCGTGCTCGCGGGGGGCCTACACAAAATTGGGCAGGTGTATGTGTTTCTTTGGCCCTAGAAGATAAGAGAAAGGGAAAAGTTATGACGGTTATGAGTGAAACAACCGGTTTTCGTTTATAGCGGTTTTTTCCCAAGCCACTTTAACCTGACTGTTAAAAGCGCTCAAAATAACCGGTCTCTGAAATAACAGATTTTCGGTTTTTTATTCCTTTTGTTTCCTGTAAATGTAGGAATCGAACAAAAGTTTTGAGTTCCTCAGTTTTAAGATACGTAAAATCACAATATGAAATTATACAGGCAAATAAAAGAAAACTTAGGTCATGCACTGATCGCTGATTTCCTCTAAATGTGGTAAACGGATGAATTCTACAGAAATTTCTCCTATTTATTGTAATATTTTTAAATTGTGCTCAATAGTCATGTTGTAACAGAGTATCATACCACTATTTGAGGGTTACAAGTTATCAGTGCTAAAGGATGAAAACTAAGGTGGAAGAACTTTTCTTTCCGTGTTAACTTGTCCATTTCTAAGTGCTAGAAGCAGCTGAAGGCATACTGTGCAGACGCAGGCAGCAGATCAGCTACTTACGAGTATTTTATACTATGAATGAGCTGCTAGTAAGTTTTTAATCTAATGCTGTTGCCGTACTTTTGTTCCTCATTTATTATTTCATGGGAATGGCAGACAAATCTTTAATTTCTTGAAGCAAATGAAGCACTGTACTTCATTGCTATGTCACGTCGCAAAAACATATTCATTCTGCAATACAACCGACATCCGCCGACGACACCGGGAAACAACCGTATAGGACAGATGGTGCAAGCCTTGCGCTTCTCATGGACACGTGTACCTTAAGCTGCAACACACGACATTAGGAAGTTATTGTCTAAGCAATGTGTTGTGTACATAGTTCCGCGTAGTCAGCGCGTACACAACTTTCCCACTAGAGGCGCCCCACTAAGCACAGTAGGACAGGCGCAGCGCTCGTCCGTCTCCGCACCACGAGATGGTACTGTCTTAGAGACGGACCAAATTCTGCTTCCGCCGATCCGCGTATTAATATGTAACGCAGCCAATGAGATTGCTGCTAACGTAGAACCTTTTCTCCTCGCGGATCAGCATCGCGCAGTGATACCAGAACGCGCGAGGTATTATAACGAGTGTACATACCTCCGATTAGTGAGTCTGCATTTGTCTGCACCAGTCTGTACCAGTCTGCATTTGTCTGTACCAGCCTATAGTGAAGTTTCAGTCTGCGCCTAATAAGATTATCATATTCCTGTACATAGCCATGAAGAGAAATGTATAGAAACTTTGTCACATATCAGAGATATGTGAGAATAAGATTAACGTACCAAGACCAAAGGAACTGCAGATTGTCAATTGTAAATAGCATCCACAATCAAGTTAAGTAAAGTTTATGATTGTTATTATTTTAATAAATGTGTGTGAAAATTAATCAAGTTCTGTTTCATGTTGGTCACCGTCAATCTGCTACTCTAAGCGTGCAAGTGGCATTTCTATCGTCTGACCTAACGGTAGAAGATAAACACGACACGATAAGACCACGAGACATACTGCTGATACTCGCCTACTTCGCTAGAGCGACTAGTCAAATAATCTGATGGTGTATGTACTGAAGGTCTTACAGTACGCACACCACACAATGAAGTACCAGTTCTTATGCCATGTCTTCTTTGCTCATTTCTGTGCGCATTGTTATTCAAATAGCACCGACCGCTGTTCGAATTTTCCATAATAACGTAATATTTCGAACCAACGCAAATTCTACATATAAAAATTACTCTTCTTTGAAAAGTTTTATTTAAAAAAGAACAGCAGCACTGTTGCCATCCCTAATTAATATTTTGGCGATTTACTCGATTATTAGTTAAACATAAAAACATCTGTTACAACCGAGACAAAAAAAATCCAAAAAAATACCGGTTAGTCGAAGCTAAAATACCCGCATGGGCTTTAACAGGTCTGTTTTTCCCATCTCTGATTAGGCAATAACCGAAAATAGGGCGAGATGGGAAGGTGAGTAGAAGACTCTATAAAACATACAGAAGTAACGTAGATTAGCATAGGCAAGGAAAAAAAGTGTTACACTTTTACTGAATGTCCTGTTAGAACCAGTAAAAATGTAAGCAATGGCTTAGTTTCCTCGATCGAGGTTATTGCTGGTGTGAGGAAGGCAGGTGACATTGTCATCAGAGACTTTTACCAGGAGTGGAGACTCAAGCACTGATGTGATTGTTGGACGAGAGGAGAGTGTGCCGAGTTAAAACGCAGGAAGTAATAGCAGCAACTCGAATACAAATTGCCAGGTTTCCGAGCAATTTGAGTTAATTAGGTCATTTGCGCCAACGTATATTAATCTATTCGGCTCGCGATTTATGCGAGCCAAGCTTCCGTGTGGCAGTGCATTCGAAATTATCGCTGTAATTGGCCAGGGTGGTAATTATGCAGATCAGCGCTGTGTTTAAATGTAATGCTATCGTCGTTGTTGACCTACGCGGTCTTTTAAACCGCTTGTTGCTATAAATAATACTCGCTCACACCACAGGTTTTGGCCATACGCACTGCCAAAAACAAAATCTACCTTGAAACACAAAAACACATGTAGCCTTCATAAAGTATTGTAAATTGCTTTTACAGGGTTTCTGCACATGTTCCGTGATTATCGTTCTGCAACAATCTGATTCCTGTACTTCTTTTCTGAAAATTATCAACAACGTCTTCCATTTAGAAAATTCCCATTCCATCGATATCACAGAAGGTTCTCTCCGTTCCGCTTAAATGTCCGATACGACAACCATCTGTCGAAATGCACTCAATACATCTAAAATGCAATGACGAAAATAAAAGAAAGTTTCCGGTAGGTGAGAGGATATGAACGGTGAGATTCACTTATATCATTGCTACCCTCAGTGAAATTGTAGAATTAAAGGACTCGTCGAATGAAATAAACATTCTAAAGATTATAGAGTTCGGAGTGAGGGTATACTAAAAGAGACGAAAGTAACGAGAAGGGAGTAGAAATGAGATTAGCGATAAATCTAAAACCGAAATTCGTGATCACGAAGTAAACGAAGTGACGGAAATCTACCTGGAAAGCAAAATAACACATGACAGAGGAAGCAAAGATAACTTATAAAATAGACCAGCACAGGCCAAGAGAGCCTTCCTAGCCTAAAGAAGTCTACTGTTACCTAACATCGGCTTAGTCTGAGGAAGAATTTTTTTGAGAATGGACGTTTGGAACACAACAATCTACATAAGTGACTCATGGCCTATGGTAAAAGAGTGGCAGGGGGGGTGAGGGGGGGAGAAGAGACTGGCATGTTATTAAAGAAGGCTGTTGAAAGTCTGGTGACTGATAAGATAAAGAATGAAGAGTGTCTCTATAGAATCGGCGAAGAACGGAACATACGGAAATCACTAAAATAAATCTCGTGTGACGAGGGCCTCCCGTCGGGTAGACCGTTCGCCGAGTACAAGTCTTTCGATTTGACGCCGCTTCGGTGCCTTGCGCGTCGATAGTGATGAAATGTTGATTAGGACAACATCCTGACCCTGAAAGGAGAAAATCTCCTACTCAGATGGGAATCGAACCCGGCCCCTTGGGGCTGACTTTCTGTCGCGCTGACCACTCAGCTACCTGGGACGGACACGTAAAACACTGACAAGAAGGGACGGAATGATAAGTTGAAGTATGGGTTAACAACATGCATGGTACTAGAGGGGGCTGCAGAGCATAGACACTATGGGGGCAGGCAGAGATTAGAGTCCATCCCACTGATAGTTCAGAATATTAGGAGTAAGTGGTGCTGAGACGAACAGGTTGGCACAGGAGAGGTTTTATGGGAGGCCACGTGACGTTTGTCAGTGGGTTCATCCATCACACTGGCTACCCTTAACAAAAAGGGCTATGCCGGCCGGGGTGGCCGAGCGGTTGTAGGCGCTACAGTCTGGAACCGCGCGACCGCTACGGTCGAATCCTGCCTCGGGCATGGATGTGTGTGATGTCCTTAGGTTAGTTAGGTTTAAGTAGTTCTAAGTTCTAGGGGACTAATGACCTCAGAAGATAAGTCCCATAGTGCTCAGAGCCATTTGAACCAAAAAAGGCTATTCATAAGCAGTAGTATACACTGTGTATAATACGATATCAACAATTTTCAATGATATGGCACAAAACTACATGGAAAACGAGTCAGCCTTCTATCACAACAGCTGGCGTAAACACGAATCACCATGCACGTGAACAGAAGCTTCGTGGCGTGCAGTAGCCTGGAGGCAGAAAATGGGGGAAACTGAAAACCATTGCCCCAGATGACGAGACAGTGTCATCAACATCATGATGTGCAATAATGCAGAACACTGATGACGCATTTATACAAAGTGTCACTGATTACTACGTACACTATGTGATAAAAAGTATCCGGACACTCCCAAAAACATATGTTTTTCATATTAGGTGCATTGTGCTTCCACTTACTGCGAGGTACTCCATATCAGCGACCTCAGTAGTCATTAGACATCGTAGAGAGCAGAATGTGGCGCTCAGCGGAACTCACGGACTTCGAACGTGGACAGGTGATTGGGTGTCACATGTGTCATACGTATGTACTTGACATTTCCACACTCCTAAACCTCCCTATGTCCACTGTTTCCGATGTGATAGTGAAGTCGAAACGTGAAGGGACACGTACAGCACAAAAGCGTACATGCCGATCTCGTCTGTTGACTGACAGAGACCGCCGACAGTTTGTAAGTAGGCTGTTTAAGTTTTTTTTATTGGTAACGCCACGTAGCGCTCTGTATGAAAATCACTGGCTGTGCTGTGTGCAGTCTGTGGCTGGTTTGCATTGTTGTTGGCCATTGTAATGTTGGGCAGTTGGCTATTAACAGCGCGTAGCGTTGCGGAGTTGGAGGTGAGCCGCCAGCAGTGGTGGATGTGGGGAGAGAAATGGCGGAGTTGTGAAATTTGTAAGACTGGATGTCATGAACTGCTATATATATTATGACTTTTAAACACTAGTAAGGTAAATACATTGTTTGTTCTCTATCAAAATCTTTCATTTGCTAACTATGCATATCAGTAGTTAGTGCCTTCAGTAGTTTGAATCTTTTATTTAGCTGGCAGTAGTGGCGCTCGCTGTATTGCTGTAGCTTAAGTAACGAAGATTTTTGTGAGGTAAGTGATTTGTGAAAGGTATAGGTTAATGTTAGTCAGGGCCATTCTTTTGTAGGGATTATTGATAGTCAGATTGCGTTGCGCTAAAAATATTGTGTGTCAGTTTAAACACAGTCTTGTATAATTTTTTAAAGGGGATGTTTCATATGTCGACCCTTAACCGAGGATACCTCACTGGAATCTCTTGATTTTTTCTTGTAGTTTGTGTAATTAGTGTAGCTTTTGTTTATTGCTAGCGCATAATTGTAGAGAGAATTTCCTTTGTAGTTGTAGTTTTTCATTGTGGTACAGTAAAACAGTTGTGGCATGCATGTATATTTGCACCAAGTATTTCTCAGCTGCGCGTGCAATTAACTAGATATTATTTTCAGTGCTATGTTAATGTGTTCTCTTATTTTTGCTCTTCAAATTGTGCTTTTCTGTGTTATCGTGTGAAATATTGTTACAATAATGACGTGTGAAAAACGTAACACTAGGCTCCAAAGTAAACTGAGAAATGACAGCGAAGACAGAAGCAGTCTGTTAGCGCCACCGTGTAATGAATTAACTAATGTTCAAAGTAGTAATTTCGTAATTGTGCATAGGGAAAAGGAGCGGGTTGCAAATAATGGCGTAGACAGTGAAACAATTAGTGAACAGGGAAGCATTATCGATCGATCGGTCGGCAACAGCTCGCCTCAGGAATCGGGAATGACAGGACACAATTTTGCAAATACTGCAGATTCAGGTTTTGGGTCCTTACCGTTTTCTCAAATAAGTCAAGACACATTTTCTGCTTGTCAAAATGTGAATGTTGCCTGTGCAACTTCACTGCCGAAAAGCACTGAGGAACATGTTTCAGACACCAGTGCATTGTTATTACAGTTAATGCAACAAATGGGACAAAGGCTACAAAAGTTAAACACAATGGAACAAAATCTTCAAAAGTTAGACACAACGCTTGAACAAAATCAGAAACAAATGGGACAAAATCTTCAAAAGTTAGACACAATGGAACAAAATCTTCAAAAGTTAGACACAATGGAACAAAATCTTCAAAAGTTAGACACAATGGAACAACACCAGAGACAAACACAGCAACATTTAGACGCAATGGAACAAAATCTTCAAAAGTTAGACACCACACTTGAACAAACACGTGAAGATTTAACTACTGAGTTACATAAAATCGAATCGAAAAGTCAAAAAGTCTGTAATGACGTAAAAACACAAATTTGTGAGCATTCCCAACCTATTTTTTCGCGTCATGAAAATGCATTACAGAATCACGAAGCAGCCATAAAAGAACTGAGAACTATTGTTCATGAAAATCATGAGACCTTGTGGGCTAAAATTGACTCAGTTGCATCTACCGATTCGGTTACGCAACTTGCAAAAATTCAGGAAAACTTAAAGGACACAGTAGATACGATTTCAATGCAAATGGACACTCTGAAACTTGGTTCAGAAAAACACACAGAGGAAATAATTTCACTATCGGATAAAGTAGCCGAACTTTCAGATCAGTTCACTAACTTATCTACAAACGTAGATGATCTGAATGACACAAGACCTGTAGCCTTCACGGACACTGAAGAGTATGAACAAATTAGAAAATTCAAACAAAATCAAAATCAAATCAATACACAGTACAAAAGAGAAATCCGGGAAATACAAGATCAGCTGACACAGGTAATATAAGAGTTACGTATTTCAGAGGACACTCGCGCCCCAATACGGGAAGAGGGACATATAAATACGGCACAGTCACAAAATAATAACACAGTGCATTTCGGAAATTATGAAAGAAATTGGCAATGTGCACCGAATTTTGAGATAGAACCGCCGATACGACGTAACAATGACCGACATGCGACTCGCCGACTCGATGGTTTTGACTATAAGCTGTTCATTACTACACGTAAATTCGAAACATTTAAGAATTCTGGCAACGACATTCATCCACAAGCATGGCTTCATCAATTCTCTCATTGTTTTCCTCCCAACTGGTCATTGGAGCACAGGTTAGAATTTATGTGTGGCTACTTGGAGAATGAACCAGCTGTAAGAATGCGATTGGTCATTCACGATTGTCACAGTGAAGGAGAATTTTATTATGCCTTCCTCTCAGCGTATTGGTCTCAAGCTACACAACACCGAGTAAAACATAGCATCATAATGATGAAACGTTTCGAACAATCTGAATTTTGCAGTCTTATGAAATATTTTGAAGACATGTTGCATAAGAATCAGTACCTTTCAATCCCATACAGCCCCTCAGAACTCATCCGCATTTGCTTAATTAAATTGCCTGAACATATACGACATATTATTTTAGCTGGACTTTGCAAAGACGACATTGAAGCTTTTCAGGGACTGTTACAAGAACTGGAAATTGACACTGACAATCGCGGAATGCGAAAACAGGAGCACAACAATTACAGGTCACGTCTGTCACAATTCCGCGATGACAGAAATAATACGCGACAAGGTTATTCTTACAACGTAAATCGTGACCAAAACAGACACCACCCGTATGACAACCGTTGGCAGGGTAGTAATAATTACAGGGAAAGATCACCTCTCCGCGGTAATGACTATCACAGAGACAATCAGAGAAACAGACAATATGGGAACCAAAATAATTATTATCAAGGGAGACAGAATAACTTTAGACGCAACGGTCCAGCGCGCAGTTACGATTCAGGGAGAAATTCTCCACCACGTGACCGACAAGAAAGTATCTATAGAATCCAACGACATGACGACAGACGATATGATCGTAGTGACAGACCTGAATTGCATCAGAACTGGCGGGATTCAAACAGAGCAGGGCCCTCTCGACAAGGTGAATTAGTAGAAGTTAGGTCTCCAAATCCCAATAACGACGCGCGCCAATAAAGAGACAGACAATGACTCGCACCACAGGCAGCCACGTACGCTGGCTGGCTCAGAGAAAAATAACATAGACGCTAACCTTGAGAAAAATTTTACAATTCCTTACCGACGTATACCACATGATAATTGCGTCGAAGTTGAAACTCTGCGTATTAGGAAGAGTAAAGGTTTACACCACATTTCACATGTAAAACCGTTTATTGAAAGATAATCCGTTTTTTAACTTAGTCTTTGCCATAAAACTGTTCACTTCACGCTACTAGTACAATTTGTCACTCTGAGAAACTGTTAACATGCAACAATGTTTTGAAGTTAAATATCCAGTCAAGAACCAAGAGAACTTATTTAAACAGAAATTACGAATGCATTGTTATTGTGAACAGACGATACAGTGTTATTGTGTGTGTACATTCTTGCTTGTTACTTGCACGATTACGTAACGACTATCAGCTTTCCATACTTACAACATATACTTGTACTGCTAACGAAATTTTAATGCAACATTTTGGTTTACTTGAAAATACATTCTGGATTTAAAGCACTTTCTGCGAGATACCAGATGACACAGTGGTTAGTTTATGTGACAGCTACACGATTTTATCACGACGCTACTAATGAGTGACAATTTACAATTTTGCTTTTGCGGTGTTTCTGTTTCATATCTGCACAGTTTTTCTGAATTCTTCTGAAAAGTAAAACATGTTTTAGTAGTAACTTTTGTGGTATAGCTACAAGGAGACAGCCTTTTCCGTAGCACAACAATACGTTACAGCACAGTACTTTCTTCATCACGGCAATAAGCGTAATAACTAAGATATCTATACGCAAAGCATTTCACTTTTGTTTATCATGAGGTAAGTACATTGACTTCTGCAGAACTTAGCTTTCGGAGGACGATAACTACGACACTTCCACAGAATTATCTTACAGCAAGACGCACATTTAGCGCTACAGGGCACACATTTGAGTGATTAATTTTGTACTTAAAACATTTATTTTTAAAGATATTTGAAGTACAATGATACAAAGGTTTTCCGTGATACATTTCATTCAATTTCTGTAATCTGTAACACCTGAGGGTATAATTACATTAATCCTCAGGGGGGTACACGCCTACTTTGTGTACCATGTGTTTGGCAAGCACAAGGAGCTCTAGCTAATATGGTATTTGCTGATACAACTTTACCCTTCGGTACCATATTTCTCTAACACATAAATTACACAGCTATCTGATCATTTAACTTAGTGAGACAAACACGTCTTTTTTAGTACGTCAGTGACACATGTTTACGCAATTACACAGTTGGATAACTCCACACTTATGAAATTGTATTTTGTCTGTACTTTGTGAACTGTTCATATTTTTTTGGAACCTTTGTGATACTACGAGAGCTTTGAATGATGTATTTGGTATGGGATCATGATTTTTAAAGTGCGTTTGAGGTAGATGACACTTTTGATATGAGCAGAGAATTTTTTTAGGTTTTGAAATTATTGCAGAAAGCTACGACGTTTTTGAGATTTGACTGAGGTGTTATGATGTTATTTTTATGACGACGATGTGTATTATGCTGCTGAGGTATGTTTATGATCAATAAGCTGATGCTATATGCGTTATTTGATTATGCTATGTATCTGTTATGATCAAACATTGAAGAAGTGTCGACGAATAAGGTAAGGAATAATGAATAGTGGTTAGGGACTCTGGTTTGTGAAAAAGGTTGTTGGAAACCAAGAATCGTACTTTAAGAGTTATGAAATGTATGTAAATGCGTGAATGTATTACAATGCCGAAGAAAATTTTTTGGACACTGTTATATCAATAGGATTTTGTATCTACAGATTTGTAACGCAAATTCTTGGCCTGTGAAATTTTTTATATGAGACTGCCACTGTAACGGAAACTGCTGTCGTAAATATTTCAGTAAGAAAGGTAAGTGACCTTGATGTAATGCGTTTTGGGTGCCCAGCTGAGAGGTAGTCGTCTGACAAAAGAAAACCATTAGGTGGAGAAAAAAAAAGTGACATTATCCTCGCTATTGACATTTCTTTATCGAAAGCATCGCAAATACGACACGCTCAAACTTGAAAACATATGATTACACTGTGGAGCTCTTAATTTATGATATTTACTAAAATGCCTAATGAAATGATGAGAAACATTTTTACATCTATTGTCTTTCTAGTTGAGAGATTTTTTTTACTGCCTTTGGAGACGCCATTTGCCTAGTGAATGACGTTTCACACATTGCTTTGTATATATTTGCTCATTTCATTTAATATCTAGTTTCCAGCTGCATTGCAGCATTGGTTAAAATAAAATTTTATAGATGTACTAATATAAATATTTTCAGTCTACAGATCGAGTAAATAATAGTTTTTTTCAAAAAAAATGAGGGAGCACAAAAAGACATTTACCTTCACAGGAACTGCATTCATAATTTTCTTTTCAAGTACTTGGTAATTTATTTTGTAGAATAAGTTGTGGTGCACCACTTTAATGACATAGATATTAAGATGTGAATATACATTTCCCTTATCTGCGTTGTTGTCTTTAGTGTACTATTTTTTCTGCTTGAGCTATGTCATGTTTAGATATAAGTTATTGCATTTGCTGCTGCTGTTTGCCAGGCATAGTGCTACTAAATTTCACTTTGCATTACTCTGTTAAGCCAGTTTTACTACTGATTTATTTTTCTTGTTTGCTGCTCATGGCCTTATATTAGTTGTACTATTGCTGCTTGCTTTGCCAATTTGAATATTTTGTCATTACTGTTTGTGTTAATTGTTTTGTGCTGCTGCATTGCCTCGTCCCTTAGTTTAGCATCTGAGCTCAGTAGATTTAAGTTAGCTTAAGATGGGGTAGGCTATATGTGAGAACGAGTTGTGATAAATTGGAAGAAATGCATTGAGAAGTTATATGAAAACGATTTGGGCCAAAATGAGTATTGTACAATGAGCCATAATTATTTTGAAAGAAATATGGTTAGAATACAGAAAGGAGGTATAGATAGGACTTTTTGGGAATAATGATGATTGAAGGGAGATCTCCAAGAACAAAAAAGGTTTTGTTCGCAAAATACTGCGGTACCAAATGTTACACTGAAAACGAATCCTGCCCTTTCCATTGTGTTATCCCCCTATGTGTTTGTGTACCCTTGTGTATTTGTTTTCTTCCTGTCTCTGTGTACTGTTTCATAGAATTTTTTTCTCTTCTAATACTAAGCTACATTCACTATGATGACGAATACTGTTATCCTCAAATATAATTGGCATTAGTAATATGTTGTTTACTTTGTAAAGATGTTTAGACATTATTTATTCTGTTTTGTTTTAATGCTCTTGTGTGAAGTTGATGTTTCAAAAGTTATTCTGGTCTTGTATGTATGTACTTATGTCATAATTCCTGTAACACTGCTGTAGATGTTTATTTCTATTCCTTTGTAAAGCCTGCATTATCACAAATGTTATCTTTATTGCCGGCCGAGGTCGCCGTGCGGTTAAAGGCGCTGCAGCCTGGTACCACGAGACCGCTATGGTCGCAGGTTCGAATCCTGCCTCGGGCATGGATGTTTGTGATGTCATTAGGTTAGTTAGGTTTAACTAGTTCTAAGTTCTAGGGGACTAATGACCTCAGCAGTTGAGTCCCATAGTACTCAGAACCATCTGAACCATTTTTTTTATCTGTATTGTTATGTTCTTCAATGATGTATTTTGCACCTTTGTTATTGTATTCCTATGTTATAAAATTGTAATTGACACCAGTTCATCAAATTAAGTAACTTGTTAGTTACATTTCACTGCACACGTTTCTGTTGGTCATAGTATATGGACAATATGTGAGAAGTAGGGACTGTTAGTGTTTGCATGTGTGTTGATAATTCAGCAAGGGACTGAATAACAGCATTGCTGGTTCTAAGGACTTTCCAAAAAGTTTTGAGAGTACACAAGTGGTGGTTTATGGACTTGCTATATTGTCCGCAAGACTCTTCGGTGGTGATTGTGCACCTGCACAGTCGCAACAGATGGTTGCTGGCCGTCTCTACAAGGACTACAGTGGGTCTGCATCTTTGATGGCCCACCAATACCGTAATCTCTACCAGGACTACAGTGGGTCTACTCTGTGATGACCTGCCTACCAATATTCTTCAAAACGTCGAATGACTCTGCTGTGGGTTTGCTCTGTTGTGGCCCATTACCTGTCTGCATGTCGAGAGTCAGCACTGTGTTTCCGTTGGAAGGACAACACTACTTCTTCAAGACAGCATGGAAATCCACTACTTCCCTGTGCATTTTCTTTTACTGCTCAGCCTTTGAGAAAAACACTGCAATATTACTGTGATAAATGAGCAGGACTGTCTTTATGGACTGTGAGAAAATTTTAGCTTTTGACCAACATTGTATCAATAAGTGTGTGCATTTGATACCTTTGTTATTGTAATTATAATTAAATTCTATCAAATCATTATTGGCCACTGCCCAAAACAATTTGTAAAATTTTTTGTGGGGAGCATGGGGACTATGTAAGTAGGCTGTTTAGGTTTTTTTATTGGTAACGCCACGTAGCGCTCTGTATGAAAATCACTGGCTGTGATGTGTGCAGTCTGTGGCTGGTTTGCATTGTTGTTGGCCATTGTAGTGTTGGGCAGTTGACTGTTAACAGCGCGTAGCGTTGCGCAGTTGGAGGTGAGCCGCCAGCAGTGGTGGATGTTGGGAGAGAAATGGCGGAGTTTTGAAATTTGTAAGACTGGATGTCATGAACTGCTATATATATTATGACTTTTGAACACTAGTAAGGTAAATACATTGTTTGTTCTCTATCAAAATCTTTCATTTGCTAACTATGCTTATCAGTAGTTAGTGCCTTCAGTAGTTTGAATCTTTTATTTAGCTGGCAGTAGTGGCGCTCGCTGTATTGCTGTAGCTTGAGTAACGAAGATTTTTGTGAGTTAAGTGATTTGCGAAAGGTATAGGTTAGTGTTAGTCAGGGCCATTCTTTTGTAGGGATTATTGAAAGTCAGATTGCGTTGCGCTAAAAATATTGTGTGTCAGTTTAAGCACAGTCTTGTATAATTTTTTAAAGGGGATGTTTCCAGTTGAAGAGGGTCATAATGTGTAATAGGCAGACACCTATCCAGACTATCCTACAGGAATTCCAAACTGCTCCAGGGTCCACAGCAAGTGCTATGACAGTGAAGTGGGAGGTGAGAAAACATCGATTTCATGGTGGAGCGCTGCTCATAAGCCACACAACCAGCCGGTAAATGCCAAACGACGCCTTGCTTGGTGTAAGGAGCGTAAACATTGGGCGACTGAACAGAGGAGAGACGTTCTGTGGAGTGACGAATCACGGTATACAATGTGGTGATCCAACGGCAGGGTTGGGTTGTTGGGTTGTTTTTTGGGGAAGGAGACCAGACAGCGAGGTCATCGGTCTCTTCGGATTAGGGAAGGATGGGGAAGGAAGTTGTCCGTGCCCTTTGAAAGGAACCGTCCCGGCATTTGCCTGGAGCGATTTAGGGAAATCACGGAATACCTAAATCAGGATGGCCGGTCGCGGGATCCGACGGCAGGGTGTGGGTATGGCGAATGTCCGATGAACGTCATTTGCCAGCGTCTGTAGTGCCAACATTAAAATTCGGAGGCGGTGGTATTGTGGAGCGGTCGGGTTTTTATGGAGTGGGCCGGCACTCCTTGTTGTTTTGCGTGGCACTATCACACCACAGGCCCACATTGATGTTTTAAGCACCTTCTTGCTTCCCACTACTGAAGAGCAATTCGGGGATAGCGACTGCATAATTCAACACGATCGAGCACCTGTTCATAATGCACGGCCTGTGGCGGAGTGGTTACTCGGCTATAACATCCCTGTAATGGACTGGCCTGCACAGAGTTCTCACCTGAATCGTACAGAACACCTTTCGGATGTTTTGGAACGTCGACTTCGTGCCAGGCCTCAACGACCGATATCGATACCTCTCCTCAGTGCAGCACTCCGTGAAGAGTGGGCTGCCATTCCGCAAGCAATCTAGCACCTGACTGAATGTATGCCTGCGAGAGTGGAAGCTGTCATCAAGGCTAATGGTGGACCAACACCATACTGAATTCCAGCTTTACCGATGGAGGGCGCCACGAACTTGTAAGTGGTTCTTACCCAGGTGTCCGTACACTTTTGATCACGTAGTGTAGCTAGGTACCATAAACATGACATGTTTCAGTGGGCGTCCTTCCAGAGTGCGATTCTCCTAAGGCTCGAGGAACTGGAAAACGAAGCTGTCAGCAGGGACAACGAAAAACAAAATAAATCAGAAAAGCATGTAAATACATCAAGGCATCTGGGAGACACTCATACACACTTACAGAGTAAGTGAAACACACCACTCACCAGAGCAACAAGTAGCACAAGAAGATTGAAAACAAACAAACACAACAACAAAGGCAAGAATACAAAACAACACAATATCATCAACAACCAAACTCGAATATGAGACCACAAAGTGCAAAATCAGTACGCTTTGTTCATGGTGGAAGTACCATGTCTCTAATCTGAGAATAGAACAACTGAAACAGACAAAAGAGGAATGTGACGTCTTGACGTCATAAACTACAAAAGACAAGCAACATATCTAAGACATACGCATATCGCATAAACCAAAAACTCCTTCACGGCGTACCCATCAATAGGCAACAACCTAAATAAAACTGCTAAGAATACACGGATCACAAACACAAACCACAAACACGACATGTTATAAGACAAAAACAACAGAGAAAAAATAACAAAGCCACACACAACTATTACAGAAACACTAACGACAAACACAAATGAGCCCACGCGAATAGTAAATGGTTGTGAAAACACACTTGACCTCTTAGCAACAAATAATCCTAATTTAATAATGAGCACGGAAACGGATACATCGAATAGAGAACACAGGGTTGTCGTAGCGAGATTATATATTGCGATCCCCAAATCCTACAAAAATAAACGAAAAATACACCTACTCAAAAAAGCAGATAAAAATTCACTTGACACCTTCCAGAAAGACAATCTCCACTCCTTCCAAATTAATGATATAAGTGTAGCCCAGGTGTGGCTTGAGTTCAAAGAAAGAGTACGGGCAGCAGCCGAGAGATTAATACCAAATAAATTAACAAACATCGGAGCTGATACTTCTTCGTACACAAAACAAGTCAGAACACAGTTGCAGAAACAACGAAAAAACATGCCAAATTTAAACAGACGCAAAATCCCCAAAATTTGCCCATATTTTACACAAGCTCGAAATTTAGGGCGTACTTCTATGCGAGATGCTTATAATAGTTTCCACAACGTAACTTTGTCTCGAACCTGGCAGAAAATTCAAAAAGATTCGGGTCGTAGGTGAAGTCTGCTAGCGGCAGGACACGATCTATGCCTTCTCTGCTCGATAGCAATGAAGATACTATCGAAGACAGCGCTGCCAAAACAGAGTTAATAAACACAGTCTTCCGAAATGCCTTCACAAAAGAAAACGAAGTAAATATTCCAAAATTCGAATCCAGAACAGCTGCCAAAATGAGTAACATAGTAGTAGATATCCTCGGAGTACGAATCGACTTAAATCACCTAATAAAAGCAAGTTTTCTGGTCCAGACTGTATACCAATTAGGTTCCTTCCGAGTACGCTTTTACCATAGCTCCATAGTTTCTCTAGACAAAAGATCCATACCCAAAGACTGGAAAGTTGCGCAGGTCACACCAATATTCAAGAAAGTCAGTTGGAGTAATCCACTAAATTACAGGCCTGTATCATTAACGTTCATATGCAACATGATTTAGGAGCTTATACTATGTTCGAACATTATGAATTACCTCAAAAAACGGTCTACTGACATACAGTCAACGCAGATTTAGAAAACATCGTTCTTGTGAAACACAACTGGCTCTTTACTCGCACGAAGTGTTGAGTACTATTGACAAGGGATTTCAGATTGATTTTGTATTTCTGGATTTCCGGTAGTCTTTTGACACTTTACCGCACATTGCCTGCCTATGGAACATCGTCTCAGTTATGCGAATGGATTCGTGATTTCCTGTCAGGGAGGTCAAAGTTTGTAGTAACTGACGGAAAGTCATCGAGTAAAACAGAAGTGATTTCTATAGTTCCCTTTTGCTTTTCCTTATCTATATAAACGATTTGGGAGACAATATGAGCAGCCGTCTAAGGTTGTTTACAGATGATGCTGTCGTTTATCTACTGAAAGTGATCAGAAGATCAAAAGAAATTGCCAAAAGATTTAGAAAAGAAATCTAAATGGTGCAAAAATTGGATTTTGACCCTAAATAACGAAAAGTGTGAGATCATCCACATGACTGTTAAAAGGAATCCGTTAAACTTCAGTTACACGATAAATCAGTCAAATCCTAAGGCCGTAAATTTAACTAAATACCTATTAATTACAATTACGGGCAACTTAAATTAGAAGGAACACATATAAAGTCTTGTGGGGAAGGCTAACCAGATACTGCGTTTTTTTTTTTTTTTTTTTTCAGAGGACACTTAGGAAATGTAACAGATCTGCTAAGGAGACTGCCTACATTCTGCTTGTCCGTCCTCTTTTAGAATACTTCTGCGCGGTGTGGGATCCTCACCAGATACGATTGATGGAGTACATCGAAAATGTTCAAAGAACGGTAGCACGTTTTGTATTATCGCGAAATACGGTAGAGAGTGTCACTGAAGTGGTTCAGGATTTGGGATGGACATCATTAAAAAAAGCGTTTTTTTTTTTTTTGTTGCGGAGGAATCTTCTCGCCAACTTTCTCCTCCGAATACGAAAATATTTTGTTGACGCCGACCAACATAGAGAGAAACGATCAGCACAATAAAATAAGGGAAATCAGAGCTCGTACGTTCTTTCGGCACGCTATACTACATTGGAATTACAGAGAATTATAAACGTGGTTCGATGAACCCTCTGCCAGCCACTTCAATGTGATTTGGAGAGTATCCACCACAAGATTCGAACAAGAAACAGGAATATGTTAAAGGAACAACAATTGACTACAGGGACCTTGAGGAAGAGCCGGCTCGTAAACAGTAACACGGTTTAATCACCCAGAAGGAAATGAAATATGCTACCTTACTACGGAACAGACTGATCGCACTGTCTCACGATCACAAAACCTTCCAACCAACAAACGAGAGCTCTGTACACTCCTGGGTTGGTAAGCATCCGCAGGGGAGAGGGTTTGGATGTAAATGGCGTCTACAAGGATTTGGTGAAAACACAAGGGCGCGTTTACTACGAATTTAAAGAAAATGGACGGTAGAGCTATTTATATTTGGAGAAATTTCATCCCAATCTGAAATCATTAACCCACCTAAGAGGTCAGATGAACCTTTGAGATCTGGCCTTTTTTCTGATATGTCAAGACATTGCTGTCTGAGGCATCGCCGAACCTGCGGGTTACATCACGCTTTAGCACTGTTACAGAGGTAGGCTGTACGTATCTTTGAGCCAAATATGAACCTTCCACATCCTAATGGGAGACAACTGTATTGCGTTGCGTTTTATGCAGTTCCTCCTTAAATACCATGTCTGAACGAAAGGGAAAGGGGAGTGTGTAGGGGATCAGGGTTCGTAGAGCATAAAAACCCGACCCCATTATCGTAGACGCATGACTGAGCCGTGACGCGGGAGATCCATTTAGCTCCAGCGAATGTTGTCTTGGCCTCAATACCGATGGTGGTCAGCTCTTTGGTTACGACCAGAGGAGACGATAGATTTAGTGGTAAGATGGCTCACTGGATAGCCCGTCAAAAGCTGAACACAAATCAAGCATGAAAACAAGAAGGGTCGACTGAATTGTGAAAAAAGAAACACAGTAGAAACTTGGGTACAGGGCGCCGCGGGTTTCTAATCCGCATCAGACGGCATGGATCTCTATTACCACTAGAGGTCTCTCCAGACGGCGCGCCGTAAAGCCGCGGCTGCGCGTGCGCTCCTTGCCCGCGTATAATGTGACTGCGCCATGGTGGAGCACGTGGTCCCAGCAGCCAATAGCGACGTACTCTATCATGTATTTAAGCGCTTGCCTCTCGCTCAGCAGCTGTGTACTATGTTACTTGTGTACTATGTTACTTGTCTGATTCCTGTGTCTTTTATTAACGTTGCCAACCCCTTTTGCTTTCTGTTTTAACTTTCCGCACTTTTCCGCCATTTTTCACTTGACGTCACCGTTTTATCGCCTGTTTTTCTTGTTTCTTTTCTTCTTCCGTTCTTTAAAATAAAAGTCTGTAGGCTGTAGAGTAGCGTACTAAGCTGCTGCCAGCCCGCCCCCCTTCGGGGGGAATTGAAAATCAATAAAGGGGGAAAAAAAAGCTCAGCAGGCAGTCTGATATTCGCGTTAGTCTATCGACATTTCGCCTACAGACAGCGTGTTTACGGTACTTTGTTTCGGTGTACGAGTGGACGAATTGGATTCGTGAGGTTTTGCTTGTGACCCCGTTGCTATTTGCGTGTTTCTGTTAGTAGGTCTTTCTTGGACGTCCGTCGTTGTTCGTGTCTATCCTTTCCCGTTGTCCATTTTGTTTGTTCGCTGGCCGCTCCCATTTCGTTCTCGGCAACCCCGCGACCGTTCCAGTCGCGGTTACAACAAACAATTAAGAGTCCAGGATCAAAATGTGCGACATCGAGCAAATTTAAGTAGCCAGGTTGCCCTGGTTTTGTGGTCACGGTGTTGTACGGTGAAGAGGAGATCTGGATTCAAATCTCTTTCACGTCCCCCCCCCCATCCCCTTTTTTTGTCATAAAGTTATGAACTCTCCGTCCGGTCATTGATGGGTCTGTTCACTGTATCCAAATTTGTGTCTGTGTCGTGGTGTAACATTCATTTGCAACAGAGAGGTGTAAGGGCTCTGAGCACTATGGGACTTAACATCTATGGTCATCAGTCCCCTAGAACTTAGAACTACTTAAACCTAACTAACCTAAGGACAGCACACAACACCCAGTCATCACGAGGCAGAGAAAATCCCTGACCCCGCCGGGAATCGAACCCGGGCGCGGGAAGCGAGAACGCTACCGCACGACCACGAGCTGCGGACAGAGGTGTAAGGAAGGGACCTCTAAAGGAACGTATCTCCTATTTGTTCTACGCAAGTAGCAGATTTTATTACTCTTGCGTTCCATTTTGGAAGTTTTGTCCCTTGAATTCGTTTGTTGTAACGTAGTTCACACCCGTTTATTTGTTGTTTTCATTTCTACCTCATGTGGCATTTCACCTGCTCTCACTATGCATCACACTTACTGGCGTCGGTAATATATTCTTACCAAATATCTTATGTCGCATATCTCATATAACCGATGTATACTCTCCAATTGCCAAGAGTCCAATTGCCAAGAGTACAGAAAGAGAACAGACACGCCAGTGACCGGACGAGAATTTCATAGTTTAGCAAAAAAATGTGACACGAAGGAGATCTGAACACAGGTCTCCCACTTCACATTCCAACACCGTGACCACGCTCAGTTATTCTTTCCGTTTTCTCTATGTTACGTATCTCGAGCTTGGACCGTTCTCTGTTTCTGTTTTTCTTCTTCTTTCATAGTTCAGTATACCTTCTTCCTATTTTAATGCTTGATGTGTGTTCAGTTTTTGACAGGCTGTCTACTGGGCAATTTTTCCACTAAATATGAGGAGGTGGGGAGTTTTCCTTGTCAGTACTACTAGTTGGGGGGGGGGGGGGTGGGCCGGGGCGACCAGGAGGGGAGAAGAGACTTGAATGGTGTTGAGCTCCGTTGTGCTCCTAGCCGTAGTCGCTCGCTGACTTCGCTGACTATGGAGCTGAGTGGCGAACGGATGGAGCACACCTTTATTGCCAAGGTGTTCTGAAGTGCGTCGCGGGAAAAGTGTTCTCTGGCCTGGGACATAGTGGACGCCTTGTGAGGAGCCATGACTGCTGTGATGCGGCTGCGGCTGTGCGATGGTAATTTTTCGCCTTGATCGTGAACATTGTGTGGATCCTGCTTAATTTGTCCGCTTATTGCGGAGACTTCCTTTGTTCAATGATGGGCTCTGAAAAATTTCCTTGCGAAGTTGTTATTGTTATGGGGAAATCTAAGAGCCTTGTCGCTCTCTCGTTGTCTGCCACCGTAAAGTTTGAAAAAGGATGAGAGTCGGGGGACGAGCTGTGATAAAATTTGTCTTGATACTTGTTAAGTAACTGACGTGTGCTGAGCGAGGGAAGTATGATGACAAGTTGTGACAGTGGTTAAATACTTCTTGAAGTTTTCCCTCCGTATTGATTGTTCGATGAGATTTCGGGATTGCAGTCGGATCATGTTGTCTTCTTGCCACGATATTTCGGCTGGCAAACGTCCAGCCATCTTCAGGTGAGTGTCCATCACTGGAGACTGCAAGTTCCCGGAGTCAAGCAGGAGCGTCCTCTATCGAAATCCGCGCCCTCTGGAGCTACTGTTCTATCTGTGGCGCGCAGGCGCAAGGCCTAAAGGTGAAAACTACATGTCCACCCTCTGTCGGAATGCGCGCCCGCGTCGTTAAAAACAGACGTCATATGTCACCAGACGTGTCATCATGAATAAAATGTCTTCTCTCAGAGGAAATTAGAGAGATCACCGGGTCCCAAGCGTTGTCCAGATGAAAACCGCCATCACGATTTATAAGATTTTGCGCTAGGCGTGTCTCCACAGACTCTTTAATTACTGAATCACAGAAAGTTTTCACTGGGGCCAAGATTTTCGTAGCAGAAAAATCCATAGCGTGTCCTGTGGTAATTCAGTCCTCAGTTACGGCCGACACAGTGGTTAAACATTTACCTAATTAGGAAAGAAACTGGTATTAAATTTTCTTTACTTGTGGAAATCTGAAGGGGTTCCTCTTCAACTGTGTGTGTTGATTTGTCCCGAGCCTCTGCTCAAATTTCCTTCATGCGTCCCAGGTAGCTCAATAATTGTGCTTGTAAATATTAGAGCTTTTACTGATGGCTGACGAGCGTTATGTGGTCCCTTGTTGCCGCTATGAGTAATTTTCCCGTCACCTGATACCAGCAGCGACGCCCGCTAGTTCTGGGCGTTATGCCTGAGTCAGTTATTACTGTAGTTCTTGAGACAACGAGCAACCCTACTCACGTATGAAATTTCATTCTTACGTCTGTCAGAAAGTAGTTCATTTAACAGAATACTGCGTAAACTTTCAACTGGTTTTAGCCTCATTAGCGTCTTGCAATTTTACTTACCTATTGCGAAGAATGAGTGTTGAAGGTGACATGAAGTTCCAAAAATTAACATCGTCGTGTCTGCCACCTGGCTAGTGCGGTGTCGGAAGAGCGCGTCGCCTTTAAGGTGCGGCGAGCGCGCGCAGACAGAGGCGAGGCGGGTGTCGGCTTCTGGTGACGCGGCGGCTGTGATCGCGGCAGCCGGGCCCGAGATTGGCGCCGTCCAGTGCGCTCCTTTACGGCCGAGCGCTCTGTCCTGGCCCCGCCATGCAGCGCCATACAACGCGCTCCGGCGCGGCGTCCCGCGAGGGAAGCCCGGCAGCTCGACTGGCTGCTACGGCGCGCCTGCGCTCCTCCTCAGTCGGGCCGCACATTCACAGCGGCCGCTCTGATGAGGTCCTCACTGCGCTAAGCCCGAGACGAGACGAGGCTCCGGGACGGCCGGGCCACATGTCACAAAGCGCCATTACACGTCTCGCTGCCCGCCACTCTGCCTTGTCCCGGCACCGCCGTATGGCCGTCCTATCGTCGCCGTTTCTCTGTCACTGCGGGCATCTCCTGTGTACGCGCGGTGGTGCTTCCAGCTCGCAAGCACACTGTATTATTTATCGCGACACCTCGCGTTGCCCAAGCGTGCAACTGAATAGCTGCCGAGCAGGAAGGACGACGACCTGCGTTGCCTGAATAAGGCCTATATTTAGTAGGGGGACTTACAGAAGTAATAAAAACACTGACGAAAACAGAAAACCGCAACACCAAAAAATTGTTAATGTACAGTAATGAAATTTCTGGAATACCTTTGTCTAGGTAGAATGTTCAAGTGATCAACATCGCTAGGTCACAGGTTATGTAAGCACAAGATATGAATTTTCAAATGTGAAATACTGGTAATATACACTACTGGCCATTAAAATTGCTACACCAAGAAGAAATGCAGATGATAAATAGGTATTCATTGGACAAATATATTATACTAGAACTGACATGTGATTACATTGTCACGCACTTTGGATGCATAGATCCTGAGAAATCAGTATCCAGAACAACCACCTCTGGCCGTTATAACGGCCTTGATAAGCCTGGGCATTGAGTCAAACACAGCTTGGATGGTGTGTACAGGTACAGCTGCCCATGCAGCTTCAACAGGATACCACAGTTCATCAAGAGCAGTGACTGGCGTATTGTGACGAGCCAGTTGCTAGGCAACCATTGACCGGACGTTTTCAGTTAGTGGGAGATCTGGAGAATGTGCTGGCCAGGGCAGCAGTCGAACATTTCCTGTGTCCAGAAAGGCCCGTACAGGACCTGCAACATGCGGTCGTGCATTATCCTGCTGAAATGTAGGGTTTCGCAGGGATCGAATGAAGGGTAGGGCCACGGGTCGTAACACATCTGAAATGTAACGTCCACTGTTCAAGGTGCCGTCAATGTGAACAAGAGGTGACCGAGACGTGTAACCAATAACCCCCCCCCACCATACCATCACGCCGGGTGATACGCCAGTATGGCGATGACGAATACACGCTTCCAATGTGCGTCCACAGGGATGTCGCCGAACACGGATGCGATCATCATGATGCTGTAAACAGAACCTGGATTCATCCCAAAAAATGACGTTTTGCGATTCGTACACCCAGGTTCTTCTTCCTGTTGGTTAAATTTCGCGTCTGTAGCACGTCATCTTCGTGGTGTAGCAATTTTAATGGCCAGTAGTGTAACAAGCGGTGTAACCACCAAAATATTGAATGCTAGCACGCAAAAGTGCATGCAGTGTATTGTACACATTACGGATGTCACTTTGTAGGATGTATTTTGATGCCTATTACTGCACTTCTTCAATCAATACAGGGACAATTAAAGCCTGTTTGTGGATGACGCTGCAGGTGTTGTCCGATGATCTCGCACATATGCTCTATTGGAGACAGATCTGGTGATGGACCAGGCCAAGGAAACATGTCAACACTCTGCAGAGCATGTTGGGGTACAACATCTATATGTGGGCGAGCGTTATCCTCTTGGAAAACGCTACTTGGAATGCTGTTCATCAATGGCATCACAACAGGCTGAATCACCATACTGAAGTACAACTTTGCAGTCAGAGTGCGTGGGGTAACCATGAGAATGCTCCTGCTGTCACACGAAATCGCACTGCAGACCATATAGTCCAGGTGTAGGTACAGCGACCAGTACGCAGAGAGGTTGGTTGTTTGCAGGCCCTCAGCTGGCCTCCTTAACAACACACAGCCATCACTGGCACTGACGCAGAACTAGCTTTCATCAGAAAACACACAGCAGATCTCCACTCTGACCTCCAATGAGCTCTCGCTTAACACCACTGAAGTCGCAAATGGCAGTGCTTTGGGGCCAGTCTAATGCACGCTACAGGGCATCTGGCTCGGATCTGTCCTTGAAGTTATTGATTTTTAACAGTTAGTTGTATCACTAATATGACACTGCTGCTCAGATTGCTGCTGGATACGCCATACGATGCGTCAGAGCCGTAGACCGAACGTGATGGTCTTCCCTCTCCGTAGTGCCAGGTCTGCCAACTTTCGCTTATATCCCGCAACTCCTTCTTGGTACTGCAATGTTTTTCTATCAGTGAATTTAAGAGATACAAGCTAATTCGAATGAAATATGCCAAACATCATGTTTTTAATTTTTATTGGCTACCGAGAGATAGCTAATGTAAGATAAACAAAAACTCCAAAAAGATGTTAAACAAAGGAAAATGTTGAAGTTTTACGGTGATTTCCATGAACTGCGTGTACAGCAGACATCCCCAAACATTTCCTCTGGCGGAACACTTTGAGAAGCCTGGTATGTTCATGGAACATTTTCTTTATTTTGAAAGAGGATCATTTTTTTAATGAGATGAACTTGTTTCACTTGGTAATTATTTCAATTATAAAACCTGACTAATAATGTAGACATCATAATAAAATTTAAAAAATAGTTAGCATTCTCAAAATATCGAAAAAATGTCATGCTGTTAGTAGCTTTTAGCGGAGAACTTATTTCATGTGGAACACCAGTGTTTGAGGTGGCATGAGCCCCCTCTCATATTTCTATCTTAGTCTGAGTAATTCGATCTTCCTCTCTAATTGCATGCAGTGAAAAGTCGCTATTCCTTCACACGTGGACTTCCCACGCAGCGTCTCTCGTCACCCGGGTGATCCGGTGATAGGCAGGCTCTGCTGATCTTGGAAAGGTTAAGCCGACGGGTGTGAGGGAGTCGAGTGAATGCTTTCCAGACGCCGACATTGTCATAAGAGCGGCAGAGACACGCCTGCAGGGGCCTAAAGGAACGGCTGGGCTAGAGATTCCGTTACTTCGCAGAAACTTAGCGAAAACACTTTCTGGCGGGCTACCAGCGAGGCGTGGGAATGACTTGTGTTCCCAGGCAGTCTTGGCGGCCAAATTCCCGCGTTTTCTGCAAAATCGTAACTGTGATAGGCTTGCTCAGGGCATAGCTCCATGACGTAGCAAAAACTGCGCAGAAATTGGCGCCAAGAATCTCCATTGGTGGAATGGTAGTGCTGCGGCAATAGAGTGGAATTTTCCGCCGGTTTTCGAGTTGCTGATTGGAACGTTTAACCTCGGTCATTGTCGTGGGGGCGGGAATGTTCTGTGTTCGGTTTGTACGGGTGCTCTTGTGAGGGTCGGCTCTCGCCTTTCGGTCGGAGTAGGTTACAAGACTGAGCTCTCGCTGCTGTGGACAGCCTGCCTTCCGTTGGCTGTCTAATATACTTTTATTTAATTGTAACTGTTTGACGAAGTTTCTGAAATTTCGACTTCAACGTAACTTTCCGAGTACAGTTGGCAATTGAGCGTTCTGCGTACAAGCGGCCTATGTTGTCTGTCTTGCGCAGTTTTGGCTAAAGTTGACTGTATCGGAGTTACTGTGTGACTTCGCTTGTTAAAATCAATCACTGTACCGTCAGTGATTGTGTGGCGAGCCTTCTTCGTCTCCCTCAGAGGCGCATTTGTATTGCTAGGAAGGCTTGAGTCCGGAACCACCAGACCAGGATAATTTGTTTCGGACTATACTCGCGACATTATCATCACCACGACGGGACGTCGAAGCAACCAGCCATCGCCTCCGGTACGCCAGATCGTGTCCTTGCTGACAGCTTGGTAATGTACGTCTGCAGCACCGGCAAAGCAGGCAATTTTGTTAGGTGATAATCAGAGCTCAGCAGAGCGCGCCTGTTCGTCTTTTCTAACTTTGTTCTGTCTTGGGTGTTCATTGTCTGAGTTCTCACTACTGTAGTAGCAGTTAATGTTGGGTTGGCTGTGTGTTTCTCTTAAGATTTGAGTTGCAAGGAACTGGCTCCACATACCACTTCGTCATAAATGTCACAATCTAGTTTAGGGACAACTTCACCTTCACAGCATTTATTTGAGTATCCAATTTGAGCCAATTTGATGTATTGTAAATGTTTCATGTGTTTTATTTATTATCTTGAGTTTAGTCATAATAAATCATATTGTTATTTTGGACAAAATTTTCATTCTGTTAATCGGTAGAGCAACCCTATCGTTTCTCATTACGATAATGAAACTTTCCTTTATTTAACTTATCTATCAAATTAAATTATTGCAGGTGCCAAACTCTTTTCTACTCCACTTTCAGGGTCGATTACAGTCAGTTCGCGTTTATTTTTAATCCATGTGCAACAGCAAAAGTCGGAGTTATAATGTGGGGGGGAGGGGGGGCTTAGAGCATCATTTACATATGTAGATTGTAGAAGAATTTAGTGTTAAATACACTGCTAGCCTCGGCACCTCGCAAGTGTTCCGCGAATCGCAGTTAGGAAACACGGTAATTACAGAATATCGTCTGAGTTTTACTGCTCGATTCGTGATTTCCTGTCAGAAAGGTCGCAGTTTGTAGTAAATGACGGGAAGTCATCGAGCAAAACTGGCGTTCCCCAAGGAAGTGTTACAGTTCCTCTCCTGTTTCTAATCTAGGTAAATGATTTGGGAGACAATCTGAGCAGCCATCTTAGATTGTTCACGGTAATATCACTTACCGTCTTGTAAAATCGTTAGAAGATAAAAACGATTTGCAAAATGATTTAGGCAAGATATCTACATGTTGCAAAATGTGGCAATTGCCTGTAAATAATGAAAAGTGTGGTGTTATCCACATGAACACTGAAAGGAAACCGTAAAATTTCCCTTGCGTGAAAAATCACACAAATCTAAAAGTTAACAGTTCATCTAAATACATAGAAACTGATATTATGAATAACTTAATTTGGATAAATCACGCAGGTACTTCTGTCGGGAAAGCTAATGGAAGATCGCGTTTTATTGGCAGAACGCTTAGAAAATGCAACAGGTCTACCAAAAACACTGCGTACACTACACTTGTCCGCCTTCTGCTGGAGTATTGCTGTGCAGTGTGGTATCCGCATCAGATGTGATTGACGTACGACGTCGAAAAAGTTCTAAGAAGGGGAGCTCGTTTTGAATTATCGCGAAATGGGGCAGAGAATGCCATGGATGAGAGACGAGAGATACTTTGACAATATTTTACAAAAAGGCATTTCTCGTTGCAGCGAAATATGTTCTCGAAATTTTAGTCCCCAGCGCTCTTATGCGAAGGTGAAAATATTTTGTTGACACCCACCAACATATGCAGAAATCATCATAGTACGAAAATAAGAGAAATAATAGCACGCACTGAAAGATTTAAGTATTATTTTTCTCGCGCTATATTCGAGAGTAGTAGACTGAAAGTGATTTGATGAACTCTGTCAGGAACTTAAGTGTCAATTACACAGTAATCAGATGTAGATGTAGGAAGGACTTTAGAATTTTCTTGACAATAGCACGTGTAGGGTTCTGAGATCGTCTTGGACATTATTTTGTGAGGATAATGCTGTCGCCGGCTGCGGTGGCCGAGCGGTTCTAGGCGCTTCAGTCCGGAACCGCGAGACCGCTACGGTGGCAGGTTCGAATCCTGCCTCGGGCATGGATGTGTGTGATGTCCTTAGGTTAGTTGGGTTTAAGTAGTTCTAAGTTCTAGGGGACTCATGACCTCAGATGTTAAGTCCCATAGTGCTCAGAGCCATTTGAACCATTTGAATAATGCTGTCAAAAACCAATCAATCAATTAGTCCCTCGTTAATTTCACCCTAACCCCACAGGAGAGATCAAAAGAATTACAGTCAATGGATGGACGTTGGTGGGCAAGAAATATGATCATCTCTGTCGACCATCTTCCGAGGAATGTTACGCTTAGATGGTGTGTCGTCTGACGACTACCATGTGCAGCGGTCCAATAATGGAAGAACATACCGAACATTTTTCAATACTGCTGGGATCTAGTTTTCAAGAAATGCCAGATAGCAGGGCACTACAAGACGATACGTTAAAACTACAGGCCACTCAGTTGACTGTAACTCCACTACAGATTGGGAAGCATTCTTGTGTCTTCGGAGAGGTCTGTGGGTTTCCGTCGGACGACCGATATGGGTCACAAGCGTTACTAATACCGCTACGAGTGAAAGGGGCTTCACCACTAACAGTATCAATGGGATTACTCGGGCATGTGCAATAATCTAGCGACAAAATACTCTTTCTTCATCTCCTTGTGAAGTTTCTCAGTCCATAGAAGATGATACGAATAGAAGCAGTGCGTACGCATTGCGGTCTTTCGCAGCTCCGTGAAAATACTAGTAAACAGTCCTGACTCTCATGTTCTGCGGTCAGGAAGTCGTTTAACGCATTGTTTTAAAGCAGCAGTAGTACCCGCAGCGTTTCCAACTCGTACACAAATACTGTATCGGCGCTTCCAGTGTTTTTAAATACCTAAGGCAAGGTTAAACAAGGAATTGGAATTGGCCAACAAACAAGAATCATAATCGTACTAGAAATATCCAACTATATGAAGTCGAGCACAACCTCACCAACTTAAACTTCAAATCTGAAACGACAATTGATAAATAAATAAGCAACAGCAGTACTAAATGACAACTGTCTCTAATCAACTGTATCTCCATAATCAACAAAAATTGTACACATGTCCAGTACCATGTTTTATTGGAGTTAATCTATACTGCAGTCTCGTGAGACAACTTTCATACTTTAACGCATTTGATTTATTTCGCAGGGTGACCTTTCGACATGTGTGGCAACGGCACCCCTTTTGTTTATTTTTGGGCCAACAGCTAGATCAACAATGAACCTCAAAGATTTTTGTTTATAGAAACGACCTGAGGAAATCGCCTGTGGCCAGAGCAGGCAGCCAAGCACGGATTACGAAGAGTTTGGGGATCGTGTTTACGAACGACGTACCAAGCACGGCGGCCACCAACTTAAAGAGGTTGCTCCAAGCCGTTCGCAACGGCGTCAGAACGAACAGCTTGCGCATCTAAGACATTATTCAACAGGTGGCGTACCTAATTACCTACATAGCGTCCCGTATCCCCCACTATCCACAGATTTTTCCGATGCCGAAGACGAGCGCTCAATACATACAGGCGGTATTTGCATATTTCGTCAGCGAGGGACTATTCTCCAAGGTCCGAGACGATACCCTTACCCTACCCATTGGTAGAGGAGGCCTCTGGCACGTGCACGTTCATGATCGGTGGCGCTTATCACCTGTATGATGAAAGCGTGGGGTATACAACAGTCTAGAATGTCGGAACTTTTGGTAGAGGCTCTGGCACCAGCTCCCCGAATTGCGCAGGTGATGGTGAAGAACATTTCCCAACCACTCCATCATATTAGAGATATTTTTCTTGAATATAATTACATTGTGAGAGATCTACTGGCCAATAGACCGGCGACAACATACGACACCTACTAAACATTCAGGAGCAGCCGCCCCGTCAACCCTCTGGGCACACTAAACCCTACAATAAACAGGTGGTGTAAGACAGGGGTGTAGTCTTCCGCTCCTACTGTGCGGTCTATACACCGAAGAAGCAATGACAGAAATTAAATAAAAATTCAATTAAAATTCAAGCTGAAAGGATCTCAGGATCAGCTTCGTTGATGACATTGTTATTCTCAGTGACAGCAAAGAAGAATTACAGCATCTGCTGAATGGAATGACTTTCGGAGAAGTACAGAATACGGACTGAGAGAAAATCAAAGAAAGACGAAAGTAATGAGAAGTAGTAGAAATGAGACAAGTGAGCAACTTAACATCAGGACTGACGGTCACGATGCAGATGAAGTGAAGGAATTCTGCTATTTAGGCAGCAAAATATCCAATAACGGACAGAGCAAGAATGACATTGAAAACAGACCAGCACTGGTAAAAGAGGGCATTCCTGGTTAAAAGAAGTCTAGTAGTACCAAATATAGGCCTTAATTGGAGGACGAAATTTCCGAGAATGTACGTTTGGAGCACAGCATTGTATGATAGTCAAACATGGACGTGGGAAAACCGGAACAGAAGACAACTGAAGCATTTGAGATGTACTGCTAGAGACGGATATTGAAAATTAGATGGACTGGTAACGTAAGGAATGAGGAGGTTCTGCGCAGAATCGTAGGGGGAAGGAATGTGTAGAAAACACTGACCAGGAGAAGGGATAGGATGATACGAATAGCTTTCATGGTATTAGAGACATATGTAGAAGGTAAAAACTGTAGAGGGAGAAAGAGATTGGAATATATCCAGCAAATAATTGATGACGTACGTTTAAAGTGCTACTCTGAGATGAAAAGGTTGCGGCAAGAAAGGAATTCGCGGCGGGCCGCGTGAAAGCAGTCAGAAAACTGATGACTCGGAAAATGCTGAACTCCCCATTATGCCAGGTGTCTGGTTAAAGACCACGTCACCCACCGTCTTATGTGCGGCCTCTCTCGAGAAGTGTGGCATCTAGTGAGGAAGATCGAAGATGACTGGCTTCCTTTTTCTGCGTAGCGCAACAAGCCATTAATCCTACTATCGTTCTTTTTCCGGACAGAACTTACTACCCAAGAGCCAAGACGATCATGGTGACGTGGCGACGACCCCTTGCCATGCGTTATCCGCTTCGCGACGGCCCGAAGAATCTACCGGACTTAGGGAACCACCAGCATGGACGAGATGCGGCAACTGTGCGCAACCCGAAATACCAACAACAGTTTCCTAATCCTCTGGAAGTGTGACACGGGATCCTCCGCGCAGCTGGGACGTCCCGAGTATGAGACGCTGATACTGAACACGATGAAGAGGGATACAGTGACCATGACGACTCGGTCATCTCCTCCAGTTCCACGAGACGACGGGCCCTGTGGCAGAAGCGCCGGAGACAACGCCTGGTATCCTCCCCCACCAGCGAAAATTCTTTTTCTTCTTTCTTTTCGTCAGTTATTAGAAAACAAGTAACACTTCGTCAGTGAAGAGCGCCCGGTGGATGATATTGTTATAAAAAAAGAAAATAAAAAAAACTATGTGGACTTAGTTTCATTTGTGTTGTTTCCCTTTGAAAAGTGTTTTGTCTCCTCTCCTGCTTTTGAGCTGTAACAAAATAAAGATGGATTTTGTTATAAAAGAAAAGGGGTGGCGCCTTTGACTAGAAATGAAATCATCCTCGGCCCGCCGTTGTAACTTCCCCACTGAATTTTGAATAAAAATCGTCAGCACTGGCGGCCCAAGACTTCCAGAATAAGAAGACATCCTCATTCAGCCAACGGCCTTGTGAAACATAACAGAGGAGCGGACACAGGTTCAGGGCACTCTGTTACCCTTGGGTGGGAAATTGCCCTTAAAATGCGGAAGAATCAGCGATGAACAACCGTATGAGGATGCGGAAGGTAAGAGAAACCATTGCGTTAAAAACCCTTGTATCCGCAGGTCATGTAGCCTGTATCCAAAAAGGCATTATAATAATCTCTCCACTGGCAAAAGATTCCGGACTAGTCCCACATTCGGACCTCCGGTAGAGGACTGCCAAGTGGGAGGTGGCCTTGAGAAAAAGATTGAATAAACTATGAAAATATAACGTTCTATGTGTCGTGACGTGGAACGTGTTAGAAAACCTAGAAACACTGAAAAGGAAAATGCTAAGGCTTCAATACAGATACAGTTGGGGTCAATGAAGATAAAGGGAAACAGGACAAGAAGGCTACATCATGAATAGAAACGCGAGGCAGACAGTGAGTTATTGTGAGCACTTCAGAGACAGGGCTGTTATCATTAGAAGCGACAGCAAACCAACACCGACAACAATAGTTCAGGTATACATGCCGACGTTGCAAGCTGAAGATCAAGAATAGAGAAAGTCTATGAGGATGTTGAATAGGTAATTCAGTACATAAATGGAGATGGAACTCTAAGAGGCATGGGTGATCGGAAGGCGGTTGTAGGGAAAGTAGTAGAAGGGGCTGCTGGAACATTTGAGCATGTTAGTAGCAATGAGAAAGGAGACAGACTAATTCAAAAAAATGGTTCAAATGGCTTTGAGCACTATGGGACTCAACTGCTGTGGTTATCAGTCCCCTAGAACTTAGAACTACTTAAACCTAACTAACCTAAGGACATCACAGACATCCATGCCCGAGGCAGGACTCGAACCTGCGCCCGCAGCAGTCACACGGTTCCGGACTGCGCGCCTAGAACCGCGAGACCACCGCGGCCGGCAGAGACTAATTCAGTTATGGAATACATTTCATCTAATAACAGCTAATAATTTCTTCAAGAATCGCAAAAGAAGGAAGTATACTGGGAAGAGACCGGAATATTATATAAGAATCCAGTTAGATTACATCGTGGTCAGGCAAAGATTACGAAATCAGGTACTGGATTGTAAGGCGAACACATGTATACTCACAAGGGAACCTCCCCATCGCACCCCCCTCAGATTTACTTATAAGTTGGCACAGTGGATAGGCCTTGAAAAACTGAACACAGATCAATCGAGAAAACAGGAAGAAGTTATGTGCAACTATGAAAAAAAGGCAAAATATACAAACTGAGTAGTCCATGCGCAAGATAGGCAACATTAAGGGACAGTGAGCTCAGGAGCACCGTGGTCCCGTGGTTAGCGTGAGCAGCTGCAGAACGAGAGGTCCTTGGTTCAAGTCTCCCATCGCATGAGAGTTTTACTTTCTTTATTTTGGCAAAGTTATGATCTGTCCGTTCGTTCATTGACGTCTCTGTTCACTGTAAGAAGTTTAGTGTATGTGTTTTGCGACCGCACCGCAAAACCGTGCGATTAGTAGACGAAAGGACGTGCCTCTCCAATGGCAACCGAAAACATTTGATCGCAAGGTCATAGGTCAACCGATTCCTCCAAAGGAAAACACGTCTGATATATTATATACGACACTGGTGACGGCATGTGCGTCACATGACAGGAATATGTTGTCGACCCACCTAACTTGGCGAATGGGTAAAAAGATTCTTCTACCTTGCCCGCTTTAGGTTTTCTTGTTTAGGTGTAGCGTCCCCATACTACGGCGCAGCTACTTCGCATCGGAAAGACGGATAGTAATTGTCTGAAAATAAAAAATTAAAATTTTCACACGAAGAAAGATTTGAACCAAGGACCTCTCGTTTCGTAGTTGTTCACGCTAACCACGGGACAACGGTGCTCCTGAGCTCACGCTTCCATAATATTGCTTATCTTGCACATGGACTACTCAGTTTCTATATTTTGCTTTTTTTTTTCATAGTTGCACATAACTTCTTCCTGTTTTCTCGCTTGATCTGTGTTCAGTTTTTCAAGGCCTATCCACTGTACCAACTTATAACTAAATCTGAGGGGGATACGATGGGGAGGTTCCCTTGTGAGATCACAATTTAGTAATAATGAAGAGTATGCAGAAGTTTAAGAGAATATTCAGGAAATATTAGAGTGCAAAGAAATGGTGTACAGAAGTTCTAAGGAATGAAGAGACATCCTTGAACTTCTCCGACGCTATAGGCACTGAGACAATGAATAGGTCAGTAGACAGTTCAGCTGAAGAATGGACATCTCTAAAAACGACGTCCGCAGCTCTTGGTCTAGTGGCTAGCGTTGCTGCCTCTGGATCACGGGGTCTCGGGTTCGATACCCAGCCTGGTTGGGTTTTTTCTCTGCCTGGGGACTGGGTGTTTGTGTTGTCCTCATCATTTCATCATCATCATTCGTGACAGGGCTAGACTGGACTGCGGAAAAAAAATTGGACTCTGTAAAAATCGGGAATTTGTAAGGGCACTGATGACGGCGCAGTTGAGCGCCCTCCAAGCCAAAGGCCATCATCTAAAAAGGACAATCATAGAGGGTAGAAAGAAAAACATAAATGCCGGAAAGGTAAGTGCGAAAAAACTATGGGTAGCAGAATAAACACTTCAGTTGATAGATGAAAAACTAAAGTACAAAAATAATGCTATTCTTGAAATTTTCCCGCGTATAGAGTACTCTATGAAGTTTCGGGACTACAGCCGGAAAATGTCGACTTCCTGCCACGATATTTCGGCTGAGAACCATGCAGCCATCTTCTACACTGAATGTTGCTAGTTTACGTTTCCACCTTTATACCAGAAACAGGCCCGCAGACGCATGTACAAAGGCAACTGGCACATGAGCGACATCTGTCCAGTTGCGCCCTCTCTTTGAACACCATCTATGGTGCGCAGGCACATGTGTAATGGTGATATTACATGTGCGCTTTCTTTTGGAATGCGCACTCACGGAGTTAAAATTCATCTCAAAATTGATAAAATTAAGTGTCGCTAGACGAGTCATTGGTCATAAAATGTTTTCTTGCTGAAGAAATTAAAGAAATCGCCGGGTCGCACACCTTATCCAGTTGAAAGCCCTCATCATGATTGGTAATGATGTTGCGCTGTACGTATTTCCACCGATTCGTTAGTAAGAGAATCCCAGAAGTATCTCGTCGAGGCCAAGATTTCCGTGGCAGAGTAATCGACGGAAAGTCTTGTGGAGATACAATTCTCGGGATATGGTTGTCTTACTGGGCAGCGAAAGGTGAGTGTGGTGATAATGTTCAACGCCTGTTCTACGCACTGTGCGTGTGGGTTTTGCCACACTGCCAAGGTATTCTGTAGATTCCAGCCTTCCGAAATCCAAGATCGTGCTTTGCCGAACCGAAAAGAGCACAAGTCTCTGCAAATGTGCTGAAGATTACTATGATTTCCTTATGTTTCTGGATAATTTTGACGAAATGCTGCCGACGTACGGGACGAACGCTCCATATTTGAAGGCGTCTTGCTGCCACCACCCACAACATACTATTGGCGCCTTTCGAACTTTATGGCACCTGAGAAATGTTGTGTCTGATGGAGACAATCTTTCAAAGGAGCTGGGACACCAACAGGCATTGTTCAAAGATAACGGACATTCTCCAAATCACATTGGCACAGCCTTAAGGAAGAAGTAACGACCACCTTCAGGCGCAAGAGGAGAAGGAGCTATTTAAGTCCAGAGCGTTCCTTCCGCACTTCGGCAATATTTTGTCGAAATTAAGCGAATCTTAAGAAAAGCGAAACTCATCTCTCGTCCACCAACAAAGACTTGTGCTCTTCTCAGTTCGGCAAGGGGTGATCTGAGATCGTGAATGGCTGGAATCTACAGAATACATTGTCAATGTGGAAAAGCCTATATTGGTCATAAAACGAAATGAAATGAGCGTATGGCATCGTTGAGCGGGTGGACCCATCCGGAATTCGGCCGCCAAGTGCAAGTCTTATTTCATTCAGCGCCACATTGGGCGACTTGCGCACCAGTGATGAGGATGAAAGGAAGATGAGGACAACACCCACTCCTCGAGCGGAGGAAAGCCCCAATCCGGTCAGGAATCGAACCCGGGACCACCTGCATGGGATGTGAGCACGTTACCACCCAGCAAGGACGCGGACTATTGGTCAGAAGACGCGGACAGTGCGTGGAAGATGCATTGAACATGATGGCCACACTCGCTTTTCGCAGCACAATAAGTCAGACACAGCCGAGCATTGTTTACCGACAGGACATTCCATGGATTACCCCGTCACGGAAATTTTGGCCTTGACGAGATCCTTCTGAGGTTCGATAATTAAGAAATCGGTGGAAATATGTTTAGCGGCTTTCAAGTGGGTTAGGCATGGGACCTGGTGATCTCCTTAATTTCTTCAGGAAGAAAACATTTTATGACAAATGACACTTCTAATGACATTTAATTTTATTAATTTTCACATAAATTTTAACTCCGTGAGTGCGCATCCCGACAGAGAGCGCGCATGTAGTATCACATTCCGCGTGCGCCTGCGTGCCATAGATGAAGCTGTATTCGAAAAGAGCTCATAACTCGACTATGGTTGTTCATGTAGCGCCAGGCTTTGCTCGTGCATCTTCGCGCCTATCTTTGGTATAATGGTAGAAACGCGAACAAGCAACCTCCTGTGGAAAGACTAATCTGAAGATGGCTGAATGGTTGTCAGCTGAAATATCGTGGCAGTAAGCTGACGTTATTCCGCTGCAATCACAAAAATTCATGCAATGCAAAAATTTTGCCGGATATTAAGGAAACCAGGAGTATAAATCATGTAGGAATAAAATAAATAGGAAGTGCCGGGAAGCTAAGGCGATATGGTTGCATGAAAAATGGTAAAAAAACGAAAAACAAATGATTGTCGAAAGGATTGATTTAGTACATAGAAAAGTCACAACAACTGTAGTGTCGGCAGACTTGCCAACACTACGCACACAAACTGAAAGAGGCGGCCAAGATGCACGCGCTAACTCACGAAGGATGGAGTGAGGTCTGAAACAGGAGACTTAATGAATGCTATAAAGAAAATACGTAGCTTTGGAATATACTTAACTTTTAATCAGTCCTTGTATACATCGTTCTTGATGAGACATCTGGAGATTGTGGCGATACAAGTGAGACTCGTAAGATACATGCACTGTGACAATTGGCGCCTTGCTAAGTCGTAGCCATTAACTTAGCTGAAGGCTATTCTAACTGTCTCTCGGCAAATGAGAGCAAAGGCTTCGTCAGTATAGTCGCTAGCAACGTCGTCGTACAACTGGGGCGAGTTCTCGTACGTCTCTCGAGACCTGCCGTGTGGTGGCGCTCGGTCTGCGATCACACAGTGGCGACACGCGGGTCCGACATGTACTAATGGACCGCGGCCGATTTAAGCTACCACCTAGCAAGTGTGGTGTCTGGCAGTGACACCACAACAACCTTCGTTGGAATTAAAAGCAAAGGCGCTAACAACTTTAATAGAGTGCGATGGGTTGGTTGGTTGCTTTGGGGGAGGGGACGAAACAGCGAGGTCATCGGTCCAGTGCAATGGGAACTCAGTTGTTAAATGCAGAGACTAGGGCGGATAGGTGGAAAGAGAACTCAAGTCCTCTAAGAGCGGGAGAACTTATTTGATGAGGTGATGGAAGAAGAGGCGGGAATTTACAGGGAAAAGTTATGGAATCCAATATTACATTCAGATTTAAAACAGCTTCTGAAGACTTAATATCAAATCAGGAAGAAGGGAAAAATGAAATTCCAGGGAAATTTCTAAAACCGTTGGGGGATGTGGCAACAAAACGACTAATTTACGTTCGTGTTTAGAATGTATGAGACTATAGACATACAATCACACTTACGGAAAAACATCATTAACACAGACGACAAGTGTGACAATTACCGCACAATCAGCTTAACTGGCAGGATCATTAAGCAGAAGAATGGATAAACAAGTTGAGGATCTGTTAGATGACAATGGGTTTGGCTTCAAGAACCCTAAAGGCACCAAAGAGGCACTTCTGACGTAGCGGTCGATAATGGTAGCAAGACTGATGAGAGAGTATGACAATTTCATAGGATTTGTCGATCTGATAAGCGCACTCAACAATATAAATGTTGCAAGATTTTCGAAATTCTAAGAAAAGAACGTGTAAGCTACCGGGAAAGACGTGTAATGTACAATACCTGTGAAAAGTAAGAGAGAACAATAAGACTGGAAGAGCAGGAACGGAATGCTCGGATTAAAAAGGGTGTACAACATGGACGTAGCCTTCCGCTCCTAATGCTCCATCTACGCTTCGAAGACGCTACGACGGAAATAGAGGAAAGTGTGGGATTAAAATTCAAGACGAGGGGATATCAAAGATAAGATTCAGTAATGTCATTTGTATTCTAAGTTAATGCAAAGGAGAGTTACAGGGCCCTTTGAATTGAATGAACAGTCTAGTAAATGCAGAATGTGGACTGAGAGATAATATAAGAAAGAGAAGAGGAATGGGGAGCAGCAAAATGCTAACAGCGAGAATCTTAACACCAGTATTTCGGATAACGAAATAGACGATGTTAATGAAATCCGTTTACTAGACAGCGAAATATCCAGTGCTGGACGGTGCAAGTAGGACATAATAAGTAGTCTACAGTTGGCAAAAAGGGCATTTCGAGCCAAGAAAGGTCTGCTAGTATAACACGTAAGTCCTAATTTGATAAGAAATTTCTTAGAAGTGATGTGTCAGCACAGCATGGAATTCAACTTTTACTCAACGACACAAGCTCAGCACAATAGTCTGAGAGCTGGTAGGACTGGACCAAGTGACACTTCAGGCAATCACCATCGACATTTGCACTGAACATTTATTTGGCATATTTAAACAAGACAAATAACACATAAAACAATCATCACATTTTTAAAATTACCATTTAGATGAGAGCAAGTTACCTCAAAATTTAAACATTCTGAAACCACGGACTTGTGGTCTATTACACATTTAGTGGAATGAATTAAAAACTATTTACTCAGAAACTATGGTCAACCTGAAGAACAATTCACTAAACTTTAACGATGAAATATAGTCTTTAGTTACTGCAGTAATTGGTATTACCAAGTAATTCAGAGTGCAGGCAACAACAAATTAGATACCATTGCACACAACCTCGTTACTTAAATAGCAGGCTCATTACAATGTATGATATAAAATATAAAATTTCCTGTGACCAAGCAACCTCATGGGATTCAACAAACAACGCCCAGAACCGGACGCCCGCCCACGCAGCTGTTTCTAATACAGCCACGGCATGGACCCTCAAACGGGAGCAGCAACGGTCACAAATAGGCACGAAGAATCCCAGAACTTGTGGGTTACAACTGACTGACATCTGCCTTAAGTAACAGGAAACAATTCATTATAGCACATCATCTGTAGAATCAATCAACCTATTAATGAACATCAGCTAATTAGTACAAATCTATTATCTTATGTGCGTAAGGCCAATTATACATTAAGCAGCGAGCGTAATAGATACACGGACAGCCGGCACGCGCGGGAAAAGGGGCGGAAAATACACAACAGCACACGCGGGACGCAACCCAGGACCCTGCACCCGCTACGAAGACAAACAGTAGAAGTCTCGTGAAAACGATATCAAATGCAAGTAACTAGCGCGCAGCCTAACGGTGTATTGAGACCCCCCCGACGCAGAACATAAGGTGACATACAGCAAATAGCCACACTTAACTTTTGAATTAAATCAGACTTAATTACCATATCCACATACTGTCATTGAAGGAATGCTTGTACTTTCATTACTAGACTCAGTTTCAAACTGTTGAAACACACGATAACAACTGGCCTCTCAGTAACTTGTAAGAATTTATGAAACTACTCATTTAGAGTTAGACACGTGTCTCTCAGACACACTATCACTTCAGATCGCGGTGCCAGGAGACATGCAGGAAGCGAAATACACCAACGGCTTCCCAGTAACGGACTGCTTCCACTCCGGCGATATTTGCTACGGTGGCGTCACCAGGGTAAACAGCCCCTTCCAGATGTTCTCTTCCTGCCGCCCCGCACGGTGCCTGTACTGTCCACCAGACTTCCCAAACGACATTACTGCTAGGGGTCCCAAAGCAAAATCCTCGCTACTTGCTGGAGCTTAGCCCTCCCTTCCCAAATCGACCCAACAGGTGGTGGCACCGGGCGCTCTGCGCACACCACTGGAAAGATGTCCCATATTGGCGGCGGGAATATCGCTGATCGAGCCACACGGCTCAAGAAGGTACCTTTGGAACACAGAATTTTATGGCAGTGAGACGTGGACTGTGGAAAAATTGGAGCAGAATGGGAGCATTTGAGCTGTGGTGCTACACAAGAATGTTGAAAATTGGGTATACTGATAAGGTAAGGAATAAGCACGTTCTCAGCAGTATCTTTGAGGAAAGGAATATATGGTAAACACTGACAAATAAGAAGGGATAGAATGATAGAACACCTCGTAGGACATAAGGAAATAACTTCCATGGTACTAGACGGAGTTGTAGAAGATAAAATCTGTAGAGGAAGACAGAGAGGAACACAGGTTGCAAATGCTACTGTGAGATGAAGAGGTTGGTACAAGAGAGGAATTAGTATTCAGAAGACTGACGTAAAAAAAAGACATGTTTGTTTCAGCTTTTCTTGTGACGGCCATTGTAAAAATTCTAACCTTGATAAAATGTAAAACTACGTAAATACTCTGCAGTCCATTTTGAAGGATATGGCAGCACATTATGCAATTTATTAAGGCACCTTACTTTTCCATTCACTTACGGAGAGCAGAATGAATGATCTCTTTAACACCTTTGTGTCTGCTGTACTTGTCCTACGTTCTAGAGGATCTCTTCACTATAGATCTATTGGAACGAAAAGTGCTTTTCATCTAATCTAACCTGACCTTGTCTTCACGATACCTACGTGGGCGACACGCAGGAGCTGTGGTATACTCCCAGATTCAGTATTTTAAGTTCACTGTTGAAACTTTCTGAGTAGGATTTGTCGGGATAGTTTGCGTCCATCCTTCTGCTTTTGCCAGTTTAGTCTCTTCAGCATCTCTGTTACAATCTCCCATGTGTTGAAATTAACGCGTGACCATTTGCACTGTCATTCTCGTATAAGTTCAGCGTCTCTTGTTAGCCTTATTTGTTACGCATCCATGACACTTGAGCATTTTTCTAGGTTGGGTCGCACAAGTGTATTGTATACAATTTCCTTTGTAGGCCGGTCGCTTTTCCTTAGCGTTCCACCAGTGAATCGTTGTTTACCACCTGTTTCACCTACGAATAAACGTGTGTATTCGTTCGTTATAGGTCCTTATAAATGGTTGTAAAATGAGGAAGCGCTTCAAATGGCTCTGAGCGCTATGGGACTTAACATCTATGGTTATCAGTACCCTAGAACTTAGAACTACTTAAACCTAACTAACCTAAGGACAGCACACAACACCCAGTCATCACGAGGCAGAGAAATCCCGGACCCTGCCGGGAATCGAACCCGGGCGTGGGAAGCGAGAACGCTACCGCACGACCACGAGCTGCGGACGGAAGCGCTTCGAAATCATGTATTCAATCACTGATACCGAAACGGAAGATAACAGAGGGATGGCCGAAATACTGAATTCGGTCCATGAGATTCATAGCGCTGTAAACAACGGCGGTCAGATTAAGGCGGTAGTCTTAGCTTTCAGGAAGGCATTTTGCACCGTCCCGTAGAACCTATTAGCGAAAAAAAAAACAACAGAAAAGAAACATGAGCTAAAGACTTTGTTGTTAAGGAAACAAAGCCGAAAGGTGTAAAGATTATGTCCGGAGTACCCCAAGGAAGTGTGAACGCACCGACATCGCTATAATGTGTATATATAATCCAAGAGAGAGCGTCGGATCCATTTTAAGACTGTTCGCAGAAAATGCGCCTGTAAGAAAGTGCCAACGTCAGAAAACAGTATAGATTTGCAGAATGACCTACGGAGGATTGATGAGTGGTGCAACTGTAGCTGTTGATCCCGGTCATAAGTAAATGTAATATATTATGCCTACACAGGAAAAGTAATCCACCACTGTACAACTACACTATTAATGACAAGTTGCTAGAATCAATATCTCCCGTAAAATATCTAGGAGCACCTATCTAGAGCAATCTTAATTCGAATGAGTACATGAAACAAATAGTAGGAAAAGAAATATCAGACAGATTTATCCGAAGAATCTTGTAACTCATCCACGAACGAATTGACTTACAAGGTGCTTGTTCGATCGATTCTTGAATATTTAATAAAATTGCAGCCAAATAGCTATATACAGTTACTTTGCTTAACATTTTACATTTACATTTTACATTTTTGGATATTCATTTATCGATTTCACTCTTTTACTGCACAGTTCTATGTGATATCGTTCACAGGCTTCGTTACACAGTTCACATACACATGTTGTGGTTGAGTCGTGATAAGGTTTCTTTTTGCAAATTAGATGATGAAAGCCGTGAATAGAAAGTCTAGTTACGACATGTCGCAGCTCGAAGTTTGGTGCCGTCAAAGAGCGGTTCGTCATTGCTTCGGTGCACCAGAACTCCGGCCATATTTTTTCTCGTTTGTCCTCCATGATCTTCATTTGCTTTCTGGAAGCCCTGGTGTGTGGCATCATATATCGAAGTGTGATGTCTTCAATTTGGAATGTCTTTTTCGCTAGCAGGTACACTGGTCTAAATCTTGTTGTCTTTGAGATTTTACCTTTTCTAGTGTTCCTAGATTTTTTTTCTGTCAGGTGGTCCCATATAACCTCCATACCATAGGCCAGGATTGGCAAGATTTTTGCGTTCAATAATTTCATGGCAGTTTCTAGACTGAGTAGGTGGATGTTTTTGATGCCCTGTAATGCTATTATTGCTTGGGCTGCACGTTCTGTTGTATGTTTTGTGAAGCATTTGGCTGTTGGTTGCAATGTCACCCCTAGGTATTTAAAGCCTGATGAGATTTTTATTTTTTGTCCTCTGATGCTGATTTGCGCATTCGTGGGTGTTTTGCCTCCTTTTCTGAAAATTACCATTTCTGTCTTTGTTATGTTTATGTGTAGTTTGTGTTCACTGCACCATTTGTCTATTTTCTCAATGATTTTCTGCAGCTTCTGTATATTTGTTGAACCTACGGCTATGTCGTCAGCGTATGCATATATATATATATATATATATATATATATATATATATATATATATATATATATATATATATATCTTCTTCATTTTCCCCAATTCAGAGTACTTCTTCAGTGGCAAGAATGTACAGCAAAGGGCTCATTGGGTCACCCTGTAAGACTCCGTTCGATTGCAGAATGAGGTTCGAAAAAGAGAGGTTGTCTGATATTGTGATTAAGTTGTATTCGAGGACTGACTTGATTATTCTTGCCCATACACTATCTTCTCCCATTGTGTTTTCCAGTTTTCGGACTATGAGATCTCTTTTCGTTAGGTCAAAGGCTTTGGTAAAGTCTATGAACACTGTGTAGAACATTTGTTTCTTTTGTAGCGCTTCGTCGATGTTATTGAGAAGAAGCCTGACTGCCGTAAATGTTGATCTTCCAGATCTGAAATCCATTCGTCGTTCTGGGAGATGACTGTCCACAGAGGCTTGGATTTTTTGTGTAATTATCTATGGAAACATCTTGAATTGAGTATTTTCCAGAGCTATGCCTCTGCACTTGTTTGGGTCCGTTAGGTCTCCTCTACCTTTGTAGCGAATTTTTACTGTCGAGTGTCTCCATTGTGTTGGAATTCTTCCAAGTTCCAGGCATTTGTTACATAGTTTGATCCATACGTGTTGGAGGGCCTCTTTTGCATCTTTTATATGTTGATTATATACATGACTGGGTCCTGCTGCTTTCTTGTTCTTTAGTGCTTTTGTTACTTCTTTTACATCTTCTTCATTTAGAGGTTCCCATATATTGTCTTTTTCCTTAGTTTGATGTTGTTTCTCTTTCTTTGGGCGTGTTTTGATTCCTCGTTTGTTCAGTATCTTACTGAAATGGTCTTCCCACTCCTTCATGTCTATATTTGGGGTATGAGCCAGTTTTCTTGGTCTTGCTGCTATGTATGGGTCTTTCTCTGCTCCATCCGCTTCTCTTTTCGCCTCTCTTTGTGTGTATTCTTTTTTCCTCTCTTCTATTAGCTTTTTGTAGATTATCCTCTCTTCTGCGTACAGTTTGTATGTTTCCTCGTCGTGCTGGTTTCTTAATCTGTGGAGCGTTCTTAGAACAGTGTTCATTTTGCTGTAGCATTCGGTATCGAACCATCTTTTTGCCGTCCTTGTTTTTGGGTTTGTTTGTATCAGTGAATTTATTAGCAGGTCTTCTGTTTGGTCTGTTGCTTTTTCAAGGTCTCCTTCCTCTATTAAAGTTTCTATTTCTGTCATTTGTTCAAAAGGTTAAAATGGCTCTGAGCACTATGGGACTTAACATCTATGGTCATCACTCCCCTAGAACTTAGAACTACTTAAACCTAACTAACCGAAGGACATCACACAACACACAGTCATCACGAGGCAATTTTGTTCTTGTTGGTTTTTTTAATTTTTCTATATCAATTTTTCTTTTTGTGATTTGGTAGGTCTTTCTTGCTGGCTTTGACGTGACGATATTTATTTTTATCTTCATTGGAATGTGCTTTCGCATAGGAGTAATGGAGTCATGCCATGTTGGTTGAATACTTCTCTATTTCTCCTCTTGTTAATGCGATATCAATGGTGAGTTTCCCATTGTGGCATATGTGTGTAGGTATCTGTCTATCGTTCAGTAGGGTGAAACCATCTTCCTCTAGGATTTCAGTGACTAGTTTTGTTTTTGATTCTTGAATATCGCTCATCAGTCTGGTACCCGTACCAGAGAGGACTCGTGGAAAAGATAGAGAAGATCCAACGAAGAAGACGCATTTCGTCACGGGATCGTTTAGTGGGCGCGACAGCATTACAGAGATGTTCAACAAACTCCTGCGGTAGGTGCTACGAGACAGCCGTTGTGCATCACGGAGAGGTTCACTACTGAAATTTTCAGAGAGTACTTTATGAGGAAAATCTGACAACGTATCACTTCTCCCACATACATGCCGCTAAATGAACATGACGAGAAAATCCGAGAAACTAGTACAGAGGCTTGCCGTCAGTTATTCTTCCCCCGCGTCATTCGCAAGTGGAACAAGGAAGGAGGAACAGTTAGTGGTATCAAAAATGGCTTCCAACACACATGTTGACTTGTGTTGCTTTTATCAAACAGTACTTTAATAAATAGTAACATCTACGAAGGTGTTACGTTAATATTACTATTGTTCAAGGTCATTAATATACCACATTAACACCAATGGTCTCAACATAGTTCTATCGACCACAACCGAAGTTACTTCTACATCTGTCCATGACGCTCAGTCGAAGACATCATTTTGCGTCCTCAGTCACATCATCGTAATTTCGATAGTAAGCGTAGGAGTGGTACTAAGTCAAATGTCTTTTGGAAATAAAGAAATATTGCTTCAGTTTGCTTTGATCCATGGCTTTTAGGATATCATTTGAGAACGAAGCGAGCTGGGTCTTACACGGTCGATGCTTTCGGAGCCCACGGTGCTTGACATGGAGGAGGTCATGTTGTTCGAGATGCAAATGCTGGACGGTCTCTTTCTAGGTAGCTTGTACTTCCCTTATTGCAGACGGGTGTAACGTCTGCTGCATTCTGCCCACTAAGCACGGTTTTCTTGCTCGCGAGATCTTTAGTATTTTATGGTTAAAAGTAGTGCTAACAGCCACAAATTCGGTGAAGAATCTGGCCATGGAGTTTTGCTCAGTTTTAACTATTTCAGCTATTGACACTAATACCAATTTCAGTCATCTATACAGCGGTGCGAGAGATACTTGGGGCAATACTCCTGCATTTTCCTTTGTACAGGAGCGTTTGAAAAGGTGTCATTGCAACTCCATTCAGCATCGATATGAAATATTACTCTTTGATTTACAAAACCTGAACGAAGCTCAGACGAACCGAGTGTGCCGCCGAGAGTGCTCCCATCTCGGGACAGGAAGACGGCTGTCATTCGTCAGAAAGAGAAGGGAGGTTGCGTGCCAGCTGCGCGGGCAGCCACTCCACCCCACTGAGAGCGAGACGTCCCAGATGGCTGCAGGGCGGGGCCAAAGGTCCTCGGAAACCGACCTGGGAGGTTATTCGTATCGCTAACTGTGTCCGGTATGCTGGAGAGCTGAGTAACGTGGAACAAGGGCTATGCGTAGGATGTCACCTGAGTAACAAACACATCACGGGCAGTAAAACCATTCTAGAGCAACAAAAGTCGGATGTTGGTGATGCGACTGCGAAATGGAAACGCCAAGGAACAATCACAGCTAAACCAGCACCAGACAGACTTCATGTATCGTGGTGCATGGAGGAGGGTGATTATAAAAAATAGCATGAAATCAGAGGAAGGAATGACTTGTGCTACCATAAATCCATCTAGCGCGATGACGGTGTGTATGAACTTAAAAAGTAATGGACACTTCGGTAGTCAATGCTTAAAGACGCGTGATGTGATGTGATGACCTGAAATGAATGATTTTGAGTGATGAGTCTCTTAGTACCCTGAGCCAGTCTTGTGGAAAGGTTTGAGTGTGTCAGTCGGCTGGAAAACATTACCCTGCCATCAAGTGCAGTGCCAGCAGTGAACAACAGAGGATGTGGTGTCACGGTATGGAGGTGGTTTCGTGTCTAGGGCGTTGTCCGTTTATTGTGCTTAAGAAAACGCCAAATGTGGCAGGATATGATCACATTTTACAGTATTGTGTTATGTATAAAGCAGAGTAACAGTTGTCCGCCCCTGGTAGCTGAGTGGTCAGCGCGACGAAATGTCATACCTAACGGCCCGGTTTCGATTCCCGGCTTGTTCGGCCGGCCGCGGTGGTCTAGTGGTTCTAGGCGCGCAGTCCGGAACCGCGCGACTGCTACGGTCGCAGGTTCGAATCCTGCCTCGGGCATGGATGTGTGTGATGTCCTTAGGTTAGTTAGGTTTAAGTAGCTCTAAGTTCTAGGGGACTGATGACCACAGAAGTTAAGTCCCGTAGTGCTCAGAGCCATTTGACCCATTTTTGAACCGTCTTGTTCGGAGATTTTATCCGCTCAGGGACTGGGTGTTGTGTTGTCTTTATCATCATCATTTCACCCCGATCGACCCGCAAGTGGCGTCAACTCGAAAGACTTGCACCAGGCGAACGGTCTACCCGCCGGGAGGCCCTAGCCACACGGCAGAGGAACAGTTCAGAAATGGTGACCAATTCATTCTGTTATAAAGCTACGTCTGCGAGGTAGTGGTCTGTTGTCAATAACATTTCTGAAAAGGACTGGCATGCCCAGAGTCCCCACCTTAATCCAATGGAGTACTTTGTGGAGAAATTAGAATTTCGACTTGGCCCCTGACGCCAGCGTCCAACATTATTACCTCCGGTGGTTTCGGGCCTTGAGGAAGAATAGGCTGCCGTCCCTCCACATTCAGACGCCTCATCGAAAGTGTCCCCAGCCGAGTTCAAGCCGAATAAAGGTTGTGTCCGAATATTTTATCAAATAATGTACTGCATGTACTATAATTAGACCACATATGTCACATTTATTAAATTTGATTTGCCGTCAAGGAAAATAAATTCCTCGCTTTTCTCATAAATGGTAGACCTCTAGGAATCAGAAACATTATTTTTTCTGCCGTGTCCTCAAGGTGTTAGTTTATGAGGAACGACTCTAGTTGTGCAACAGCTGCTTCTTTAGCCGGTGCAGTTAAGTTATTTTATTATTTTATGCATTACGTAATACTACGTTACACATCATCCAGAAGAATTTTAAATTAGGACACTGGTTTGGAAGCCTAAGTACATACATATAGTGTTCAAGACCTTTCCAAGACTACAGTTCGTGTGCTGACGTCGTCGTGTGAGATACAGTATCATTGTGGTTAGTTCGCAAACGCACGTTGGTTTATCGTTAGAGATGCGCCTTGTCGATACTAAAATATTCACACAGACGAATGGAGCTCAGAAATTGACGTTTACAATATAAATAGGCGAAAAATAACTGAAAATGGCACATAACGGCCGAAACCAGTAACTGACTGGATTAAATCGCGACTGGAGTTGAAATAAATACTCAGTTATAGCATTCTGAGTTTCGTTGTATAGGCTATATGGTGTCAGAGTGGTAAAGAGCAAGACTACGACTACAAAGGTCTCGGGTTCGATCCCTGGTCAGTCCCACGCTTTAAGTTAACCGATCAACGACGAACTTAAAAACAGGTGTCTTACGAAGTCCGCCCCGACAGATGCAACGAACGAAAGTGAACAAAATGAGATTAAAAAACTAAAAAAGTGGTCAGCGCGACAGAATGTCAATCCTAAGGGCCCGGGTTCGATTCCCGGTTGGGTCGGAGATCTTATCCGCTCAGGGACTGGGTGTTGTGTTGTCCTAATCATCATCATTACATCCCCATCGACACATAAGTCGCCGAAGTGGCGTCAAATCTAAAGACTTGCACCCGGCGAACGGTCTACGCGACGGGAGGCCCTAGTCCCACGACATTTATTTAACTCTAAACATTTTCTGTCTCCTGTTAAAAACCATTCCAGCTATGGAACTTATATTATGAATAACCAATCAATTTCTGCAAATGTTTCATAAGTTTTCTTACATACCCACATTACTAAACGAATACTGTATATAAATAAGAGTACATAACAGTTTTCACTACTCCCTTCGTATCTGTTGCGAGAGTGTCAACAATTCAGTAATACTCAAAATTTATCGCTTATTCTGCCGCCTCGGTTGCACATTCACATTTTTGGTGTGACTCGTTTCGATCAAAGTTGATCATCTTAAGGTCTACGTATTTTCGCAAGCAACCCATCGTGTCAGTATGGAACTACACATTACAACGTTGTTCTCGTATTCCTAGTTACATATGGACTTGACTTGCTTACACAGCTACGTTGATCTGATGGTGCTTGTGGTGTCACCGCCAGACACCACACTTGCTAGGTGGTAGCTTAAATCGGCCGCAGTCCATTAGTACATATCGGACCCGCGTGTCGCCACTGTCAGTGATCAGACCGAGCGCCACCACACGGCAGGTCCAGAGAGACGTATTAGCACTCGCCCCAGTTGTACGGACGACATTGCTAGCGACTACACGTACGAAGCCTTTCTCTCATTTGCCGAGAGACAGTTAGAATAGCCTTCAGCTAAGTCCATGGCTACGACCTAGTAAGGCGCCATTAACCATATCTGGAGAGAGTCTCACTTGTATTATCAAGAGAAATGTACCACAAAGAATTAAAGTTAAGTATACGAGAAGCTCCGTTCTTTTCTTTATAGCTTTCATCACGTATCCTGTTTCAGACTTAACGCAAGACGGCTTGAGTTGACGCGTGCCCTTTCGGCTACCTCCCTTGTGTCTAGACTGTCTTGTCTAGACACAGCAGTGATCAAGTTGAATGGAAACTACTCCCGCAAAAAAGTATGGATACGCAACAAAGAAAGCTGAGCAAGCGGTAATTTTAAACACTGATGCATCCAGTATATAAGCAGATGAGGTACTTATTTTGTACTGAAAATGTTTCCTAGTAGTATCACACATAATCGATGCTACTTACTTCATTGTCTATAAATCATGACGTTGGTTACCACTGTATGGACGTTTGCGTTTAAACAACACTGCGTTTGAGACAGTACAAAACATTTTGATGAAGCTATCAAAACATAATGAGAACGCTTTTGAGGGCACGCATTGTTTTCTAAGTTGTTCACTTGTAACCAGAATTAAATCACTGAAGTTCGTTACAAGCAGGTAGAAAATGTTTTAGGTATATAGCTTGATAACAGGCCTTCAAAAACTATTTTTAAATCCATACATAAGATGGGTTTACGTTTGTACGTATATATGTATGTATTTTCCACATTTCCTCCTAAAACACTGGACCGATTTCAACCAAACTTCACACACATATCACTGACTGCCTGTAAAGAACCGCTGTGGGGCAACAAAGCAGTCTAGCTTGTGACACTTGAATAGCCATAACGTATTCATCCAGTGTTTGAGACTGAGACCACTTAGTGACTTGTAACAAGCTTCACACGTAACTTCACACCTTTACGAAACCTTTTCTCTCAGACAACCACCCAAATGATGAAAGGAAAAATGTTCATCGTTTACAACATTTTCGCTGATCATATAGTAAAATTACCACAGAATGCATGACGCTTTAATCTATTACTTCTCTGCTACTTTATTTACATCACATTTCGCAGACAGTAGCCGCATACGTATCTGCAACATTATACCACGGTACACACACAGTTCTGGAGATATGTCATAAAATTCAGATACGTCCAAATGAAGCTGCAGGGCGAAGTTCGCTAGAGATACAGGTGGAATACGTGTGATACGTGCGTACGCGGGCAAAGTCACGGATGAGAAGCACGTCCTGAAGCCTAAGAACGATTTCAATCATATTTGGTACTTGTATTAGTTGCGATGTTGAAAGTTGTACTGTGATGTCCAGAACCATCAGTTTCCAATGGGATTGGGGGTGATCGCGTGGAGAGAGAGAAGGAAGGAGGAGGAGGAGATGGAAAGATGTGCAGTGTTGTTCAGAACCATCAGCTTCTTGTCGGAGTGGGGGTGATAACATGGAGAGAGAAGGAAGTAGGAGAATATGGACCGACAGACAGGGAGGAGGAGATGGAGATGGACACAGATACGCAGGAGGTGGAGATGAACAGAGAGGGGAGGACGAGAGAATGGACAGAGAGAGAGAAGGGAAGAAGGAGATTGACAGAGAAAGAAAAGAAGAGGAGATGGACAGAGAAAGGAGCAGGGGGGAGAAGAGTTGGGCAGAGAGAAGGGCAGGAGTAGATAGACAGTTGGAGAAGGTGTAGATATCCTACAAACCACGAATGGAGGGCAACAGGCTGATTCCATACTCCTGGATTTCCAGAAAGCGTTTGGCACGGTGTCCCACAAAAATGTGATCGAATTCCTAAGGGACCAAACCGCTGAGGTCATCGGTCCCTAGACTTACACACTACTTAAACTAACGTAAACTAACAACAACACACACATGCCCGAGGGAGGACTCGAACCTCCGGCGGGAGGGGCCGCGCAATCCGTGTCATGGCGCCTCAAACCGTGCGGCCACTCCGCGCGCACACGGTGTCCCACTGCCGACTGTTGACTAAGGTCTGAGCATAAGGTTAGGTTACCAGATATGTGAGTGGCTCGAAGAAATTTTAAGTAACACAACTTATTACGTTGTCCTCGATGGAGAGTGTTTATCAGGGACAAGGGAACCGTCAGGAATGCGCCAGTGGAATATGATAGGACCGCTTTTAATCTTTATAAATATAATCTGGCGGATAGCTGAGCATCAGTTTACGGGTGTTTGCAGATGACGTTGTGGTGCAAGGGAAGGTAACAACGTAGAGGGACTGTACGATGTTACAGAATGACAGACAAAATTTGTAGTTGGTTGGACGAATGGGCTGTCTCTTAATCCTGATGATTAAGAATAACAATGTAACGAATACAGCGTTAGTGGGGTACAGCTTCATACAGCCACATCGGTTAAATATCAGGTTGGAATGTTGCAAAGCGATGTGAAGTGGAGTGAGCACGTGAGATTGATAGCAGAAAAAGCGTTTGATTGATTTAGTTTTACTGGCAGAAACTTGGAAAATTGTATCTTATCCATAAAGGAGACGGCGCATAGAACGCTAGTGATAACTACGCATGAGTATTGCCCGAATGTTTAGGATCACCTCATGTCGGATTAAAGGAAGACGATGAACCACTTCAGAAGCGTGTTGCTAGATTTTTTACATGTAATTTCGATCGGCAAACAAGTATCACAGAAATGCTTCGTGAACTCAAATGGGACACCCTGGAGAGAAGTCGGCGCTCTTTTAGCAAGGCTGTATTGCTGAAATTTAGAGAACTGGCTGAGGCCGAGGGAAGAACGACTATACTGTCGCCAACGTACATTTCGCTTGAAGACCATGAAGATAAAATGCGAGAAATTAGAGCTTGTGCGGAGCCTTTTAGACAATCGCTTTTCCTTCGCTATACTTGAGAGCGGACCAGGAAAGGAAACGGATGAGTACTGATACAAGACAGCCTCCGCCACGCACCGTACAGTGGTTTGCGGAGTATGTATATAGATGTAGATAGAACGAGAAAGGGTGAAGGAGGCTGAGAGAGGGTGAGGAGGAGTTGGTCGAAGAAAGAGGAGGAGGAGGAGATGGATAGAGGCTCGGATAGAAGGGGATGGAAAGCGAAATGTAGAAGGAATAGAAGGGCAGAAGGGAGGAGAAGAAGAATAGTGAACGAGGGGAGAAGGAGATGAACAGAAGAGGGACGAGGAGATGGAGAGAGAGAGGGGAAGAGGAGAGGGGGAGAGGGGGATAGAATTACAGGGAGAGGGAAGGAGATGGACTAGGGTATTACGTGTGGTATTTACCGATCATGTGATGTCCCATGCTCACTACAGATTTGTTTTCATGCCATTCAGTTGAGTTCGTGGTTTAACCAGATACGTTTATATCTGCCGTAGTACTTGTGGTCTTTGTTCATAATATACTACGATATGGGCAATAGTGAGTTCCTGGTGGCCTGATTGGTTGGCCTGTGCATTTTCCCGTGTTGAACCTGCTAACTACTACCTCAGGGCCACATTAAATCCTTGATTTACGAGACCAGTGTGACATCCGAGGAAAATACTGACACTGTCTTGAGGACTAAGATCACACTTCAGCTGTGTTTAATCTTCTTCTTATCAGATCACAACAGGTTTCGTGGCACTGAAAACCACATCCTCAGGTGAATGTAACTACGTTAGATGTCAGGAAAATATGTGGTTTCACCGCCACGAAACCAATTGTGATCTGATAATAAAAAGATTAGATACAGCTGAAGCATCTTCTTAATCCCCAAGAGGATTAGTCACAGCTGTGGTTTCCCTGACCACAAGGTTCTCCGCTGACACAGGTTGCTGCTGCTGCGAATGCTGGAGGACCAGGGACTGGTGATCGTATATACCCGAACAAAGTACGGAGCTACTGTATCCGTGTTGACGTCGTCGTCATCACATTGAACCCTACCTATAAGTGGACCCGTTCTACAAGCAGGAGACGCCAGAGAGCAACGTGTGTTGTAATATTCTGAGCGTAGCGGGAAAACGGTACGTTTCTGGTCATGAGTTCCTACACTAAACTTAACCGTCTTAATCCCCACTACAAGTCCTCATAGCCTGTAAATGGAAATTAGTTGCTGGAAATTGAGGAAAAGAAAACTGAGACTCTGACAGGTGCGATGTAGTTCTGTTTTAGGAAGAGTACAGGCAGCGATCAGGCAGTTGTGACGTTACCCATTATAATCGAGGCAAGACAATAGAAGTCTAGAACCATGTATATGATATGTAGATTTATAATAACGGTTCATAGAATGCTGCAATATCTTTGAAATCCTGAAACAAAATTGGCATGCAGACGAACGAATGTGAATCCAGTATCCAGAGTAACCAAGAGCAAACAATAAGAGTTGTAACGAAAGAAGAAAGATTACGGTTTCAAATACCGTCGACATCGAGCACAAATTCGGAATATTAAGGATGGAGCAGGAAATCAGTCATGCCCTTTTAAGGGAACCATCATATAGATTTCTAGGAGAGATTCAGGGAAACCTCTGAAGCTAAATCAGAATGGCCGAGCGCGTATTTGAACCAACGTGCTGCAGCATGCGAGTCCACAGTTGAATACCGAGAGAAAAGTGGTCAAATTTGAAAAGAGTATAAGATGAGAATGCGCCTCTACTGTTCAACCTACATAACGAAGAAGCAATTAATGAAATAAATGAAAGGTTGAAGTGGGATTAAATTTCAGGGTGAAAGATATCATTTTGGCTGTGGTACTTATGGTGTATTCCGTGTCTGCCCATATAGTCAATTCCTATTTGTCTGAGGACTTCAAAAATCTTGCACTAATTTATGTTGGCAACAGGCTTTCTTAGATCGACAGGTCCTATCAAAGAGACTTAGGTATTGTTTTCCTTACTAAGCCTAACGTGATAATTGCCACTGTCATCCCCTTATCTTTCTTAAAGTCAAAATGATTGCCATTTAACAGAAGCATTATTATCATTTTCTTTCTTTCATATAATTTTCTGGTTGCCAACCTGACAACTTCTGTATGATAGGTCTGTCAGGCTATCTTCGTCATTATGTGCTTGTTATTCTTCCGTATATCCAGTGGTATGCTCAACACAAATCCTACACTCTAATTCGATTACTCATTTGATTACTACTTTGTTCAACGACCTTAGATGTTCCAAAGCTCTGTACTATTGTAACTCTAGACCCCATATGTATTACAAGTCGTCAACTACTTCCCATTTCTTCTTCAATCATGTTATCTGACAGTTCGTCCCTCATGTAACGTTCCTCATTGTACTCATTTTACTGATCTGCAATCTCTTCTTTGTTTGAAAGTAATATTACTTTTGCATTTCTTATCTCGACAATTTTATGTCTTAAGTTTCCGAAAGCTATTAAATCTAAATTTTCTTACTGTGTATCTCTGATGCTCATTTCGTTAAGATTTCGTTTTTTACTTCTTTTCCTTTACGATTTTACTGCATTGCACTTTCTGCTGATTTTAGATCTGAGTAATGTATGTTGCGGCAATCGTGTTTGTTTTTTACCCAGTTTCTTTATCAGGTCAGTGGAATGAAGTATTCCCATAATTTCTTTGTCGCTACCTTTCTTATAAGTGTATTTTTCAGACTCATTTTTGCGATTACCCTTCGTACAGTACGTATCACAATAAAGAGCAAAAACCAAATGAGTAAAAAAAATGCGATAATGCAAGCAAAAACATATTAAGCTGGTCGTACCCACAGCTTGTAAATATATGAAGAACATCATGATTTACTACCAAGAGCAGATGTTAAAAATTCTTTATCTTATCGGTTTCGGTTACAGACCACCATCAGGCTCATAAAACATTTACTCGTAAAACTTCATACTAGGTGATAAAATCAATGGCACAAATAATAAAATCTATGAATTGGCCACTGTTGTCATTATAATAAATACCACGTAGTTAGTATATAAAACTGAATATGTAGGATTCCTCAACTTATGATTTTAATGATGATACCTAATGTAACATGATTTGGTGCACAGTTTTCCACATTTTTATGACTGACGTAATTTCTTACAATTTGACAACCGTGAGGAATTTGCGGACTTTATTATTTGGAGCCACTGAGTTTATCGCCTACTAGATGAAATCGTAAACGTTTTCATGAGACTGATGATGGTCTATATACTGAAACTATTGTTCACTAAAGGAATATTATCAGCACCTCTTGGCACTGAATCATGACGTTCTTCAGAAGCAAAACGTTCCCATAAAGAAATGTTTGCAGAGGAGCACTTTGCAATATAATTGCGTCAGGCGTACTAACGTCGGTACGATGTATTGTCCTTGTTACCACCAATATAACTGATAGTAGACTTTTCGATTAAGTCCCCATCTAATGTGATTCAAATTTCAACCATGGTCCACGGTTGAGGAACTCTTTAGATGTATGTTGCGGCATCAGTACACTTCGCTGTTGATGGAAGCCGACACCTATTACGTCGTTGAGGTCTAGGATGCACAGACTGAGCAGATATTGTGCCTTAGCCTCAAAGATCACCTGACCTTAATCCACTCCCGTTGATACTGTGAAAGAGCTGGCATGGCGAACAGTAGCTTTCTGCAGAAACGAGAGTTGTATCCTAATGTAAGGACAACGCATGGAACATGCTCTTTAGCAAATACACTGAAGCTCCAAAGAAACTGGTATAGACATGCATATTCAAATACAGACATATATAAACAGGCAGAACACGGCGCTGCGGTCAGCAACGCCTATATAAGACAACAAATGTCTGACGCAGTTGCTAGATCGGTTACCTGCGGCTGCCATAGCAGTTTATCAAGATTAAAGTGAGTTTGAAAGTGGTGTTATAGTCAGTGCACAAGCGATGGGACAAAGCATCTCTGAGACAGCGATGAAGTGGGGATTTTCCCTTACGAAAATTTCACGGAAGTACCGTGAATAGCCGGCCGCGGTGGTCTCGCGGTTCTAGGCGCGCAGTCGGGAACTGTGCGACTGCTACGGTCGCAGGTTCGAATTCTGCCTCGGCCATGGATGTGTGTGATGTCCTTAGGTTACTTAGGTTTAAGTAGTTCTAAGTTCTAGGGGACTGATGACCACAGCAGTTGAGTCCCATAGTGCTCAGAGCCATTTTTTTAGTACCGTGAATATGAGGAATCTGGTAAAACATCAAATCTGGGACCAACGACGACTGACGAGAATTCTTCAACGTGACACTAGTGCAACTCTTCCGCTAATTAGTGCAGATTTCAATACTGCGCCTCAGCAAGGGTCACCGTGCAAACCATTCAACGAAACATCATCGATATGTACGATTCCAGGCTTTCTCGACGTATTTCAACTATGAAATCTTCACGGGTTATCAGCCGAGTTGCGTCTTCTTCTAGTCGCAACGTTTCAGTGTATTGCGTCTCCATCATCTACGGGCGAAGACGATGGATACGCAGTCCATTGAAACGTTGCGACTAGAAGACTACGCCACTCGACTGATAACCCGTGAAGATTTCATATAATCGATATGGGCTTTCAGAGCCGAAGGCCCACTTGTGTAGCCTTGATGACAGCACGACACAAAGCTAGACGCCTCGCTTGGGCCAGTCAACACCGACATTGGACTGTCGATGACTGGAAACGTGTTGCCTGGTCGGACGAGTCTCGTTTCAAATTGTATCGAACGGATGGATGTGTACGGGTATGGAGACAGCCTCATGAAACTGTGGACCCTACATATCAGCAGGGGACTGTTCAAGCTGATGGAAGCTCTGTAATGGTGTGTGGCATGTGCAGTTGGCGTGATATGGGATCCCTGATACATGTATATACGACTCTGACAGGTGACACGTACATAAGCATCCTGTCTGGTCACCTCATTCATGTCCATTCTTCATTCCGACAGACTTGGGAATTTGCAGCAGGGCAATGCGATAACCCACACGTCCAGAATTGCTACAGAATGGCACTAGGAACACTCTCCCGGGTTTAAACACTTCCGATGGCCACTAAAAGCGCCAGACATCAACATCATTGAGCGTATCTGGGATGCCTTACAACGTGTTGCTTAGAAGAGATCTCCAGCCCCTCGTACTCTTATCATTCAAAAATGGTTCAGATGGCTCTGAGCACTATGGGACTTAACATCTGAGGTCATCAGTCCCTAGAACTTAGAATTACTTAAACCTAACTAACCTAAGGTCATCACACACATCCATGCCCGAGGCAGGATTCGAACCTGCGACCGTAGAGGTCGTGCGGATCCAGACTGAAGAGCCTACAACCGCTCGGCCACGCCAGCCGGCTACGGATTTATGGACGGCTCTGCACTACTTAGGACATCAGTCGAGTCCATGCCACGTCGTATTGTGGCACTTCTGCGTGCTCGTGGGGGCCCTACACGATATTAGGCACGTGTACCAGTTTCTTTGGCTCTTTACTGTAACAGTCTACAGAAATCGTAACTCTGACGTGCTGATGTAGTATTGTATTGGTTCTCAACATAAGTCATGAGTGAAATTCGAACCCAGTTAGCTGGGGCTTTAATCTAAAGGTTCACATTTCAAATATGATTGTACTAACTACGAAAGAATTTCGTAATGAAGTCAGTGGTTCGTAACCCCAGAATCACAGTTGTGTCGCAAAAATCTCACTTAGGAACGCTTTGAACTCTTATGTTTTTGGTTCTGTTATTTTCACCCGCGTCAGTTGCAGTTATTAATTGTGATGCACACCAGATATTTCCATTCCTCCTAAACTTCCTGAGTAGTCTTGATTATCGCAGTTCTATAGGCTGTGAGCACTTGCTATGTATATCGTCATGCCTCTACACTTTTAAGCATTCCTTATACGTTGCTTTTTCCTGACAACGGTTTCAAAGTTCAGTTTCTCTTCATCATTACTAGCTTTTAAAGAGAGTCTAAATCTACTCCTGAACACATATTGCAATGCAATATATTTTTCAGAATCTCTGCACTGTCTTCTACATTTCTGCCTATTACGACGCCTTTATCCCCTACGTTTATTAGATTTTTGTCTCTGTGTTCATACTGAGTTACCTGCTTCATTTCCTCGTGTACTCTAAATCGTAGTTTTGTGCGTGTGACATCGGCTTGCATACCTGAAATGTAGTAGTTGTCAACTGTCCGGTTAACGAAATTCTGGTGAGAATAGTTATAGCTCTGAACTGTTCACAGTTAGTCACGTTTCCCCTACCTTCTACCTTCTTACCGTAACGGCTAGGCCGGACTGCTTTAATAAGCCCCGTCTCTCGACAAAGGAAGTTTTTTATGGCGATCCAATGTGATGAGTGTGAAAGCCTGTTTAGGTGAGGCTGAAGCGACGGAACGTGCTGCCCGTCAGGTAATCGGCTCGTGCCGTGTCACCTGTCAGGACCAACACTGCAGGCAGGTGGGCCAAAACGGATTCTCCTTCAGGGATGTACAAGCCACGGGCGAGCTCAGGTATTGCCAGATGCTCATTTACTAACAACTCACCGCGTACATCTTCTTCATGATCTCAGATATATTCATCTCTTTGTTAACTCACAGGCATACCTGAAATACCTAGTTATTGTAATTAAAGTGCATCTAGTCACAAAGGTCCATTGTGGGCTGCAATTTTCGTATGTATGGAGCGAAACTTGCTAGATATTCTAATGCGTTAATGTAGAACTGATTTACGTTGGTACAACATTGTAGTCTATCCAAAGTTGCCTTAGAATTGACAGCTAGGACGAAAGTGTTGGGAGGGGGGGGGGGGGGGGGAGGGGATACCCACGTTGCAGGCCCGGGACACTTTCCGCCAATACCACGGTAACTGGAGTCGCAACAAATCCCCGAAGCTGCCAAACCTTTACTCCAAACAACACTTCCAGCTTGTGGTGGGCTTCATTTGTTGTGCCCGTTATCCACCGTATGGCACTCAACGATGTCAGAAGGAAGTTCCTCGATAGTTACAAGTAGAAAAGTTCGAAGTCGTTCTCTTGGGCAAATTATTGCCGTACGAGGGCATTCAAGAGAAACTGTCTGGGCGTTACGTGTCTCCTTTGAGAATGAAAAACTTAATGGTGGCCGGCTGCTCTCCACTACTAAAGTGATGGACAGAACTGGTGCAGCTTTGGATATAAACAAAAACATTGTTGTGAAGATTAGGAAGGAAATGTTCGACAAAGAAAAGGAAGCTGAAGAACAATCGAAACTTAACACACCTGGGAAAAAACATCATATGGATAAACGGACTACCAATATAGATTTGTTTGCAGAGGATGTGATTCGTCGTCATGCTTATGATTACTATCGCAGGAAGGAACATAGACGCTCAGGAAGTTACTAGTCACACTTAAAAATCAGGGCTTTTTCAAGGCAGTCGCACATCCTTGCCCACAGTTTTACACAACCTTGGCTTCCACTATGGACGTTTCTGTGGCCATTAAATGGAGGATATAGCTGTCTGGCGATGCCTGTCTTCAAGGGACATCGTAGCTAGCATAAATATCGACGAAGTGGTGTGAGTTGACGAAACGGTGGTCAGTTCTGTCCACGTTGTCAAGCAGGACTGACAGACGAACAGCTGACAGGGGTGGCAGACTTAATCTTCTTCATGCATGCACCTCTCAGTGTTTTCTCCCAAACAATCCCCGACTTTCTAAATCAAAGAAAACAGAAAATGAACCACGTTGCATTTACAAAGAGGTTCGAAGACTCACTGATACCAAATCATGGAAAACAGTCAGCAATTATACTAGATAATGCACCTCACCATTCAGGTGTTGCTGATAGGGCACGTGTCATGGCAAACCGAAAGGAGGAACTGTTTGATTGGCTTCAGCGATATAAGTGATGACTTTAAAAGGGTGGAGCTTATGGAAAAAATATCTCTCCATAAACCATAGTTCCCCCTATAGAAAATCGACGAACTGGTAAAAAACATGAGCATACAGTCATTGGGCTACCACCTTTCCACTGCCACTTCAACCCATCAAAGTTAATGTGTTCCCAAATTAAAGATTACGTTGCCAGGAATAATAAAATCAATCCCCTCTGCAGTTGAAGCACTCGCAAGAGAAGCTGTCAGGAACGTTACCGCTGAAGACTGGAAGAATGCCGTCTCTTCGAAAATTCAGTGGAGCAGTTGATAATTTCATTACATGACAACAGTGACACTGAGAGTGACAGTGTTAGTGAGACTTCAAGAATCCCCTATGCATGGAGCACAGGCGAATCCAGATACGTATATGGCGTGCACAGTTTACACCTGTGAGTGGCTACATAACAAAAGTATACTGTCCGAAGATTTGAAATTTTAATATAAGGCCTCAATAGCAACTAATTTCAAAGGAAGTTCATCCCAGGAATTTAGTATGCATCACACAAAATAAACATTACTGTTTAGAATATAACTGCTGTAGTACAGGGGCCCTGTTATTTGTATCGTTTTTGTTCTTTCTAAACAATAGAGACTGGCCTATTTATGGTACGTTTTCCCACTGTGATAAACACACTTAAGATTATTTTTGGTTGCGTTAGAATTAATCATGCGGATCATAGAAATCAATAACAGTTTAATTACAAACCTATATCGATCCGTTCCCCGTGCGGAAACTATATGGGCACCCGATTGGTAGACGACACGAGAGCCGGCCATTGTGCGTCATATTTAACTCAAATTATCTCGCATTAGAGATGTCCGACCGACTTCTAGTTTCGAACATATAAAAATATGATGCACTCTTAAGTTTTCATTCGCATAACTTCAACAAGAAAAAAGTTTCCTTCAAGTCGTGAGCAAACGCATTTTCGTAAGTTGTCCTAACATCGTCTCAATAATTTGTTACCACAGATAAAACGAAAATCAAAACGTAGTGTAACTCTTTCAGAACACACTGATGCAAGTTCCACATTTATGAAGTGAGCAGTTTCCCTGCTTGAGCAAGTTGAATGAAATGTACTGTTGTGCATATGTTCCGTGTGGGACGTGGCAAACCCGTTCCGCGACTCCACGTGCTCCTGCCGAAGCGCCAGTCCGAAAGAAATTTGGACAGACTGTAGCTCCAAGTGTGGTCACCAGGTGCCAACTTGGCACTGTGAATACAAGAAGGACGTACAGAAATGTTTTCATATCTAATGGATTAGGAACAGGGCGGGGGCAGAAAGGTAAAATAAATCTGAAAGGTATAGTGTTAATTACATTCTTAACCACCGCTCACATAGTTTGCTCAATATGTGCACCAGATACTGTACAGAGCCAGATTTGCTCCTGGTGGCGAAAATTGGAACTAATTTTTTTTTCCAGGGTGAACTGGTTCTGCATTGACGCATTAATGTTTCTACCAAGCTTCCCTGACATACGATAATTACAGCCCATACTGCTTCTCTGTCAGTAGTGGCACTTAATTATAATCTCCTGGTATATATTCAAAATATTTGATTTGGCAAGTTTTCTGAAAAAGGGTTCCTTTTTTTAATTTTTTTATTTTATTGTAGATTTGTATTGTTGACTGTATTGAAGTGTTAGAAACATTTACCATACGTCCCTCACTCGACTTAATTTTGTAGGGAAGATAATTGGTGTTTGTCATTGTTGCTACAGTATGTGTGGTACGGTGTAAGCGGTTCGCTTTGGGTACTTATGGCACATTTCACTATTTCACAACTTCAAGAGACACCATTCCGTATGTTTGTCACTGGCAAAGTCGGAAGAGTTAATTAATTTTACCTGTACTTACCACGAGAGAGTTTCTGAATTAAATTTCTGAAGTATGGAATGTTACTGTGTTCGAGTGAAAATACTTCCAGTTTTTAATGAATTTAATGTTTTACTTAGAATCTTGTTTCACATAAAATCATCTGGATCTTTGTGTAGTAGTTTTTCATCCTTCGAGACAAACCACTGTACAAAAGCAAGCTGTGTAAGATGTGTAAGCATATGTTGTGCGAGGCTGTTTATTGATGATAGCGGTTTCAATCTGCCATTTTTATAGCTTCTCCGATTGAGGTGGCGTGGCGGTGAGCGGATCGACGGGTGAGCGCGAGGGTTTTTTTGCAAGGTGAGGAGGAGACGGTGCGATTGCCCGAGGAGGGTAGGTAGCCCTGCCGGTGAAGAGGTGTTTTGAAAATGGATTGTACAGGCGACAGTTTTAACGGCTGTGCCCTGAGATTGTCTGCGCTGCCAAGCAGTCGGTGGCCGCTAACCAATTACATCGTATTGGGAGATTGTTCTGGTGATCTACTTCTCTGATGCTGCTGGACGATTATTTCGCTGACCTGATAAGGTGACATCATTCTATTTATGTCTTTCACTGACCATGTATTTTCTGGCTTCCTTATTGCAAGTGTTCCTAACCAGAGACAAATTATTAGCGAATGCTCAGTTATGAAAATCTGTTAGTAATCCATGTTGTGGTCGAACGCTAAGAAATTTTTTGCATCAATCCGATCGACCTGTTGTAGCTTGGCGTCTAGAAGCGTCGGCATTCTGCCTTACCATCCAAGCCCGCATCTCGTGGTCGTGCGGTAGCGTTCTCGCTTCCCACGCCCGGGTTCCCGGGTTCGATTCCCGGCGGGGTCAGGGATTTTCTCTGCCTCGTGATGGCTGGGTGTTGTGTGATGTCCTTAGGTTAGTTAGGTTTAAGTAGTTCTAAGTTCTAGGGGACTGATGACCATATATGTTAAGTCCCATAGTGCTCAGAGCCATTTGAACCATTTGAACCTTACCATCGAAGCCGTTGGGCTTATTGTGTATAATGTTGTAAAACTGGGTGTTTAGTGGGTCTTGAACTTTATGATGTACCAAAATACGCTAACTCCGTGAGACACTTGTGCCGAACTTTGAATGTCGACATCCACCAAGGGCTCGATTATCGTGGTGGCTCTAGGCTACACCTTCGGGTTCTCGCTTATTAGTGCATCTGAAGGAATTGAACGTTTCGTTAAGGCCCAGGTGCACCCAATGAGAGCCCTCTGAGTTAAACGTTCAGAGGGAGGGGCTCCTGGGGAGTGAAATCGGACGCACCTATTGTACTTCGCGCCCTCGGTTGGGCCGATAAATCGGGCCCGAGCGGCACAACCAGATGTGGTTCGTGTTGGCTGCTCCGCAGGATGTACGTGTCCGCACATGGCCAACGTCGTGAGCTGGGAACTATTTGTAAGAGAAGTGTCTGATGTATCTTATTGCCTTTCTATTTGGGCGTCCGTATGTAAGGTTACTGATTCTTTAAACGAATATATTTGGGCAAGGTTTTAAAACTGTCTGTAAGTGAACTTACGGTAGGCCTTTGGGCGTTCAGTGTATTCTATTTTTTTAAAAAGGTATTATCTTTCTCATTTGCAAAGTTGTTATACAATGTTTGGTATTTAAAGCCAACTGACGGGCTTCATATACAAATGTTCTCTCACTTGAAGTTTGTGGTAACTGTAATTACTGTTGACTGACTTCAATAAATATTGTGAACAATAAAAGGTGAATGCTCCCCTGCCATTACGTCCAGTCCTCCCAATTAGTCCTTTGGACGTAATACCGGTAACAAAACACGAAAAATTTATCCATTTATTCGTGCAGATGACCACGGTAAGCAGGTTCATGTTGACAACTGAACTGGTTAGTAAAACGTTGATAACGTTGATAACGTTGTGTAAAGTGAGCCGGCCGGAGTGGCCGAGCGGGTCTAGGCGCTACAGTCTGGAACTGCGTGACCGCTACGGTCGCAGGTTCGAATCCTGCCTCGGGCATGGATGTGTGTGATGTCCTTAGGTTAGTTAGGTTTAAGTAGTTCTAAGTTCTAGGGGATTGATGACCTCAGAAGTTAAGTCCCACAGTGCTCAGAGCCATTTTCTAAAGTGAGATGTCATTAGACATGGGGGAATTTGTTGCTGTTCTAGTTTTAAATTAGTGCGCGTAAAGTCGTCGTCGTCGAGTTCTTAAATTAATTTCATCGCATATGTAATTCTCGAACTGCTGCATGTATGCGTTTCAGGTAATACATATAATTGAACTCCAGTTTCTTGGAAGTTATACTGGACCATTGTGCTAAGCACCTCATATAACAGAATCTTATTATATTAAGACAGTTTGAGTATTTCATTGTTATTAAGTAATTTATTGTTAGGATATTCTAACATTTGTTTATTTTTATTACTGTTAATATTAAAATCGCTTGGCTCTGTGGCATACTGAAGGGCGGAGGATTTGGCGACAAGCTATAATTGGTGAATGGGAGGGCGCAGAGACAGTAGCTAACTTCCAGAACTGATCCCTGAGTCCGCACCTGCACGTTAAGTTCCAAGTGCCAAGAAAAGCTTTGATTCCGGAAATCATCAATATTCTTCAGTCCCTCAAGAGTCCATTACGTATTGACACGTATAAAATATGTCACAACAGTTTCAAAGGGGGCATGCAAAAAATCATTTCATGCCAGAAACAGGTGAAAGCTTAGTATGTGATGTGATAATAATAGGCTATCTTTGCCCCGCAGTTTATACCAATTCACAGAGTTAAGACACGCAATTATAGACCCGTAAACGACGACGTCGTTCCGGCCCTCCCGTAGTGCTGAATAATGGACAGCCCTGGCGCCCAGCGGCTGGAGACGCTCCAGCTGTGTGTCAGGGACCGGCCGCGCTTTGTGGGACACTGTTTTCACAAACCGCGAGCAGAGGGCGCCCTGCCCCGCTCTGCTGCCTGCGAAACCCGAGCGCGCCTCCTCTCAGTTTCCAGGGGCCGTGTGCCGCCGTGTTGTGTGGTGTGGCGTGCTCTGCTGGGTCCCAGGCTCGCATCCGCCCAAGGTCGGTTCTCTCTTTCCGCTTTCCCACCGGCACACCGGCAAATGGTGCGCATTGGTTTGGATACTTAGTCGCAATGACAGCAGTCTGTCTCAGACCTACGTCCGATTTACGGGAGATATGTTTTCCATATCTTCCCATATTAATAGCCTTTTCTTCCCCATTCTCTGAATATAGTCATCTTCTGCGAAACACAATTTGCTGATTCGTTTATTTACCAATAAATGTTACACTTACTCGTAATAGTGAGCTCTGAGATACACCCTGACCGGCCGGAGTGGCCGTGCGGTTGAGGCGCTACTGTCGAGCCGAGCGACCGATACGGTCGCAGGTTCGAATCCTGCCTCGGCCATGGATGTGTGTGATGTCCTTAGGTTAGTTAGATTTAATAAGTTCTAAGTTTTAGGGGACTGATGATCATAAATGTGAAGTCCCATAGTGCTCAGAGCCATTTGAACCATTTGAACCCTCTGGTGTGCGGCGGTATGTGAGTCGTATACTCCAATCATTTTATACTTTCTTATTATTTTTCCGTATGGTACGTCAACCTAGCTTGAAACCGTCTTCATCAACGTGTCTGGGAGTGAACGAACGGTGATGTTTAGGACCTGTACAACTGTAACATTACATGATTATGTCCATTATAGTCGGATCTACTTTGCGTCACGTGAGTGTAAGGGAGTCGAAACAAGTAGTGATCCATGACGTCATATCAACTTGAGATTTTTTTTATACATGTAATCCATTTCTAAATTTTATTGATTATTTACAGAGTAAAGAATTTAATTATGTATAACATTTAACTGCAAAAAGGTGGTAAATTAAGAAGATGGGACCTGGATAAACTGACTAAACCAGAGGCTGTACAGAGTTTCAGGGAGAGCATAAGGGAACAATTGACACGAATGGGGGAAAGGAATACAGTAGAAGAAGAATGGGTAGCTTTGAGAGATGCAGTAGTGAAGGGAGCAGAGGATCAAACAGGTAAACAGACGAGGGCTAGTATAAATCCTTGGGTAACAGAAGAACTATTGAATTTAATTGGTGAAAGGAGAAAAATAAAAATGCAGTAAATGAAGCAGGCAAAAAGGAATACAAACGTCTCAAAAATGAGATCGACAGGAAGTGCAAAATGGCTAAGCAGGGATGGCTAGAGGACAAATGTAAGGACGTAGAGGCTTATCTCATTAGGGGTAAGATAGATACTGCCTACAGGAAAATTAAAGAGACCTTTGGAGAAAAGAGAGCCACTTGTATGAATATCAAGAGCTCAGATGGAAACCCAGTTCCAAGCAAAGGGAAAGCAGAAAGGTGGAAGGAGTATATAGAGGGTCTATACAAGAGTGATGTACTTGAGGACAATATTATGGAAATGGGAGAGGAGGTAGATGAAGATGAAATGGGAGATACGATACTGCGTGAAGAGTTTGACAGAGCACTGAAACACCTGAGTCGAAACAAGGCCCCGGGAGTAGACAACATTCCATTAGAACTACTGACGGCTCTGGGAGAGCCAGTCCTGACAAAACTCTACCATTTGGTGAGCAAGATGTATGAGACATGCGAAATACCCTCAGACTTCAAGAAGAATTTAATAATTCCAATCCCAAAACAGCAGGTGCTGACTGATGTGAAAATTACCGAACAATCAGTTTAATAAGTCACGGAAACAAAATACTAACTCGAATTCTTTACAGACAAATGGAAAAACTGGTAGAAGCCAACCTCGGTGAAGATCAGTTTGGATTCCGTAGAAATATAGGAACACGTGAGGCAATATTGACCCTACGACTTATCTTAGAAGCTAGATTAAGGAAAGGCAAACCTACGTTTCTAGCATTTGTAGACTTAGAGAAAGCTTGTGACAATGTTGACTGGAATACTCTCTTTCAAATTCTGAAGGTGGCAGGGGTAAAATACAGGGAGCGAAAGGCTATTAACAATTTGTACAGAAACCTGATGGCAGTTATAAGAGTTGAGGGACATGAAAGGGAAGCAGTGGTTGGGAAGTGAGTGAGGCAGAGTTGTAGCCTGTCCCCGATGTTATTCAATCTGTATATTGAGCAAGCATTGAAGGAAACAAAAGAAAAATTAGGAGTAGGTATTAAAATCCATGGAGAAGAAATAAAAACTTTGACGTTTGCCGATGACATTGTAATTCTGTCAGAGACAGCAAAGGACCTCGAAGAGTATCTGAACGGAATGGACAGAAGCGATTTACTGTCTTGATACGACAAATATTAATCATTGATACATTGCTTAGCAACTCATAAACGGACAGTGATAGAATTATTGAAACGATCTTTTTAAGTATCAGTGACAACTACGCACACATCAAAAACTAATTATTCTAACTGTGAGTGACTTCTGGATGAGTTTTTTTTATTTCAGATAATTGGTATTAATAAACTTCTTTCGATGTTGAAACTTCATCAGTAGTGTCGCGCTCATTCAGTTTAGTAGAACGATAGATAGTACTAGCTACGCTACAATTTATAGTTTTAAAGGAAAAGAGAGCACATACCTGTTTTTCTTTTGATAAATGTTCGTACTTCAGTCATCAATCTTCTCAAACCAGAGGCACGAGTGACGCTCCCTCACAGGACTACGATATCGTGAACCACCACACACATGTGCCCCCTTCTCACTATATTTCTGCATTGAAAACCCCGAGATATAGCCACGGTACGAAGAAAGAAGAGGAAAGATCAGCGAAAGAAACGGAGCAAAGAGAGAAGGGGAGGTCACACAACCTTAGCCTGAACCCTTGATGTGGGTCCTAACAGACGAAGTTTCGCAATAACTGAAATGTAAAAATTGGTTTTAAGAGAAAATTTATTACATAAAGTATAAAATTTTACTACACAAATTATGATACAATGAACTGTAAAAAAAAAGAAAAGGAAAAAAAAAAACAAAAAAACGGCAAACGAATTTAAAATTATTAAGGTATTCAACACGATCTATTAACGTCAATATGAACAACAATATTTCCATAAGAAGAACAAGTAGACGAGATTCAACTCCATGCAGAAATCAGTGTGTCAATTTTTAGAATAACCTGTTGCAACAACAACCAAATTCCTGCTTAAGACAAATACAAGGTGACAGAAGAAATATATGACAGCACTCCAAAAAGCAAGCTACAGGTTCTTATGGGAAGTCAAGAAACTTTCACTCAATGCAGCACTACTCATCAAAGTGACGCAAAAATCTGACATTATTTTTCAACATGTTCACCAGTTCTCTCTAAGCATCCGTCGAAACCACGACGGAAGAAATCCGCTGCTTAGCCACAGAGCCTTTCAAGACTGAACGTCCACGTGTTTGGAATATCTCTTTCCCCTCAGTTGTTCTCTCATCTTGCCGAAAAGATTTCCTGGACTTTGAGATCTGTGGTCGACGCCTTGCACCTGTCAGTACCGCAGTAGGTCTTCGTCTGCAGAACACCCGACACATGTACACTCTGCTGACAATGTCCAATCTAATTCCCGCAATAGTCTTAGTGAGTGCTGTCATCTGTAACGTACTTTCTTAAATTCCGCGAATCAACCAAACATATTTCGCCTATATTTAATTCAAATGTGATACTATCCCAAATGATCAGAGTTAAAATGAAAGCTTCATATAACCTTTTTGGCTAATTGGTTCGCACTTTCAGTTCTTGCTGATTAATCTACTTATAACTTAATTTTAAAATGTCACTCTAAATTCTGAGCGAAACCAAAATGTTAGGTGTGTTTTCTAGCACGAATGCTCAAGGCCTGTTCATGATTAGCTTCTCTTTCGATAACGATTTTTTTCCACTTATATTTATTTCGTGAATGGGACGTACATATCATAGCGATCTTGATATTAGGAAAATATCTCTCACATTTCGTAGTTTCCGTTTAGGACGAAATGAGATACGGAAGAAATCAACTTGTAATCTAAGTCACTTCAAACTTCTCAGATTCTGTTAACCATTCTATCAAAGGTCTCAGTGGTTTTGTCGGCTGAAGTGGCACCCGTATGAGCGGGTAACATCGGGAACTTGACGCGATGGAATCACAAGTACGAGAGGTGACCACTGAGGATCTCAGCCGAATAAGCCCACACAAATAATTATCTCCATATCTTTTAATATTTCAGCAGGACCCGAACCACACTTTTCTATTGCAATTTTTGTGATGCTGGCCTAAGTTTTGCGGTAGCCTACAATGCAATCTCTACAGCCTGAGAAATGCGGACCTGTTATTACTACCAACTATTACTAATGTTTGGATTAGTATCACTAGCGAACCGCCCGACGCCCTTTTGACACAATATTGCTTAACGTTGCATTCGTACTGAGGAACTCGAAAAAGTGGCCGAGCGGTTCTAGGCGCTTCAGTCTGGAACCGCGCTACCGCTACGGTCGCAGGTTCAAATCCTGCCTCGGGCATGGATGTGTGTGATGTCCTTAGGTTACTTAGATTTAAGTCGTTCTAAGTTCTAGGGGACTGATGACCTCAGATGTTAAGTCCCATAGTGCTCAGAGCCATTTGAACCATTTTTTGAACTCGAAAATTCCAGGATCCTCTACATACACAGCTAAAGATCACAGTGACTGTGTTGTAACTTACTGGGGAAGGATTCGTAGCAGCCGGTAAAGATATGGGTTACCAAATTTACTTTTCTTTGGCGACTTCGGCTGTTCTTACATTCATCAACGAATAACTCACATCTAGATTTACTGCATAACATTAACAGCAAACCTGATGTTCTCGGTACGCTTTCATTTTCTTCCTTCCTCTTGGGAGCGTGGCTACCAAACTCCTAGCAGAATGCATTGAAAACACAGTTTTTACACTCTTACGCATGAGGTTGCAACACAGGGCACCTATTGAGATGAAACTTCTGGGCTTCTATCCGCTGCATGTAGTAGATCTAAGCGTATATGTAGCTGTGGAAATAACCGAAACTGTTAAATGTTAAGAACTTAAATTTAATAACCTAAATAATTTTTGAAAGGAGATCCAATCTTTTGTAAAGCATACTGTATATTCCTTTTCTCATATCAGAAAGAACGTGAAAGGTCTCTGTTGGATTCCTTTCATGATAATTTCTTAAATCTGTTGTCATTTACGGCATAAATTCCTCTTCTAAATTTACTGTGGTGTTTCTGACTATCTGTAAGGAGACTGAGCAGTGAAACGTGTTACTTTTACACGTAAACAAGAACGATCTGTCACAGTTCTACACTTTAAAACACAGTTTATATGTAATTCATGTCACACTGTCTCATACAGAACCTACATCCGCTTTCTTTTATATACTGTATATGATAAGATACTGTCATCCCCCTTCCCTTCTGTGTGAGAGGATGAATGAGCAAATGTATTTCTAGTTGCGTGCTTGATGGTAGCAGACAAGCCTGTCTGCTAGAGAACAGTAGGACCAACGCCGGAACAGGTAGCTACGCTTTCTAAAAGCAGAGAGGTTTCTATTCTTAGTATGGTCCTGTCCGTCCCTTTTCATGTTGATATAGGAAGCTGCCTCTCTGGTCACTTCCGTTTGTATCTGTTAAGCGCACTCGGTAGAGCCCAGGGCAGTCGGTCCGCGGCGAGCGTCTGAATTGGTAAGATCTCTGGCTAAGCGCGTGTCTGCTAAGTCCGTAGGACAATGGATTTCTTAAGATCAGCCTAACTGAAAATTTAATCACCTTTATTTTAGGTTTAGCTCTACAATATCGAACTTTATCTTAAATTGCAACGCAGTGTAATTCGAGTGTGGAGTTCAGAATGTCTTCCGGTAGTTGCTTTGTCACTACTTTGTGTGTCAAGTGGAACCACGTGTTGATCAGTAACTCTAACTAAGATCATCAATCTTAAATGCGAATGTGGATGAGATTATAACGTCTCGTCTTGACAATAAGTTTCAGTATAGCAACATTTCTTTATGTTCAACCCACGTGGGGTGTACGTTGTGAGACCAGTACCACGTGCTTATACAATTGTTTGACCCATCAGGTTAATAGTAAGACTATAGTAACCAGTTCGAGGTTTTTCTTTTGTAAATTGCGTTTCGATGTAATTTATTTTAATTATCAAAATTATTGTGGAGTTACACTCTTTGTGTAAACCAAGTTGACCACGTGAAGCATGTGGTGTAAGCATTAAAGTAGCCCTCAGCTATTCTTTTCGGGAAGATTTCACAGAGAGTTAGTATGAATTTAGTATACCAGTGTGTGGTAATTTCATGACAGACAGGATTGCGCTACGAACGTAACTTCTTTGGGTGAAAATTGAATCGGTTGGTTGTGGTTAATTTCCTCTTGCATATGTTTCAACGTTCTTCGTGTGTTATTTCATGAATGCAGTGTTGTATGTAGTCTCCCAATCTTGACTCCCTATTTGATGTGTTCCGTAAGATTACAAACTCACATTTACACAATCCTAAATAAGGCACCAGTTTAGTTATGAATCAAGTTTGATATGCTGAAATTATAACGGAACAATGATCAATGTTAAAATAAATGTCAAAATATAAACTGATTTATTTCTTTTTATTTAAATTCTCTTTTTATATATATATATATATATATATATATATATATATATATATATATATCACCGGTTGTCATAAGATGACTATTAAAAGATTATAATTAATGTTAGTCTGATTGGGAATTTGGTAAGCTAGACTGGATACCTGGTGAAACAGCTGCGCAGTAATGCAAGGTTAACTTCCTCAGATAGCTCACAGCTTTTAACGCACTTTTATGGTCTTGAATATCAGCAACGATTTCAGAACAAATTAATGCAAAAACCTTACAAACGCTAGAAGGGAAAACAACAGTAAGTCTGTAACAGAATGAGATTTTCACTCTGCAGCGGAGTGTGACCTGATACGAAACTTCCTGGCAGGTTAAAACTGTGTGCAGGACCGAGACTCGAACTCGGGACCTTTTCCTTTCGCGAGCAAGTGCTTACCAACTGAGCTACCCAAGCATTAGTCGCTATCCGTCCTCACAGCTTCAATCCTGCCAGTGTCTGGTCTCCTACCTTCCAAACTTCACAGAAGCTCTCCTGCGAACCTTTCAGAACTATTACTTGCCCGCGAAAGACAAAGGTCCCGAGTTCGAGTCTCGGCCCGGCAAACAGTTTTAATCTGCCAAGAAGTTTCAAGTCTGTAACAGATTACCAGCATCTTTCGCGAAATAGTTGTTATTGGAACTAGTTAAATGTTTATCTGACACTTCCTGCTGAGTAAACGGATTCGTGTCAAATAACGTATATTTTCCTGGAAAAAATGGCTCTGAGCACTATGGGACTCAACTGCTGAGGTCATTAGTCCCCTAGAACTTAGAACTAGTTAAACCTAACTAACCTAAGGACATCACAAACATCCATGCCCGAGGCAGGATTCGAACCTGCGACCGTAGCGGTCTTGCGGTTCCAGACTGCAGCGCCTTTAACCGCACGGCCACTTCGGCCGGCTATTTTCCTGGAAACTGATAGCTATAAAACCCGTATCAAATATTCTCACAGCAAAGGCAAATGATGAGGGAGAGACGTAGTTAAGATATTTGTTGTTCATGAACAGCGAGAAGGTATAAAGATGGAATTTCAAAAGTAGTTAACAAACTAATTACAGAATGTTTCAAATGATCTTACACACTTTTAAAGACTTCTTGTTCGGTGAACTTCAGTTTTGCTTTGAATATTCAATACTTTTGGTATTAAATGCCAAGGAAATATATAACCACGAGTTAATCTCCTTTCTGGTCTAACACAGATTCACAGTTCCACATCCTCTTCCCATGCCATGATAAAACGAAAGCAATCCATAAAATCATCGCACGAGACAGTTTTTCCCGTCTCGTTGTGTAACCACATCGCTCTGCTGTGGTATGCCTGTCACAAGTGTGAGGGCACGTTAAGTTTTTGTCAGGGTACGCCAGTCGCCCCGGCAGACGAGCAGCACGTCTCCCTCGGACAAACAAAACACGATAGGCGAAGAAGGAAGAGCAATTCCGCCAGCGTGATGTAAGACAAACACTGCTCGCATTATTAGCCGCGGCCCGCACAAACTGTTTAGCGACGGCGGTGTTGTGGTAGCGGCGCCCTCTCCCCTGCTGACCTGGTTCACGTTTGGCGCCGGCCCTCTGGGATCCTAGAGTCTGGGGAGGATCATCTCGCCAGGGCTGGCCACCTAAGCCCGGTCTTCTCTCCGCCACATCGCGGCTTGTCTACATCCTGTCTTCCGTGCCTCGAGAGCTTCTTCCACGAAAACTATTCTGAAGCTCCGCTATGACAAACGAACCAAATTCCAATCCATATTACCTCGGCCAACGTTTGATTTCTTAGGAATGGACAGCAAGTGCCAAGATAATTTAGCTACTGCCTTCTGCCGGGAAGAACACGCTTGGAAGGATCCTATACAATAATGTGCATAGTGATGTGGCCTTAAGCGGGAAAGTACACATCGTTCAAAGGACACTTTGATTAAAGGAATTGTGTCAACACAGTGTTATCTATCTGATATTAAACTTTAAATATTCACACCCGGTCAGCGTACTAATACTTCACGATTATGACACCGGACGTGTAGTTCAGTTTCTGTTGCCGAATTTATTGGCTAGTTATTTATAAACGAGGTTGTAATTTTCAAGTTATCGTGCAATATTAATGATAGTACAATTTTTATAAGGTTCTAAAAGTTTTGCTTACGTCTATGTTCGTAATGGTTTATTTTACGATTTAGATGACACAATATAGCATTTTGAAGTTTATTGTTGAGATGTGTTCTCAGTGTTGTGTTGTTGAAGTTTGTCACAACATTATGTACATTGCTCATCTTTTACGAGCATTTGAAGCTACGTTTGTTTGACAGGAGTACTTACGTCACTCAAGGTCCACTCAACGGACGCATGTATGTATACAATGACTACGGATACAGTGAATTGATTTATCGTGTGAAGATGCAATTTTGGTGGGAGTTCTCCTGTTTTCAGTTTATTTCCTGGTGTCATGAGGAGATCAAATACACACTTGCTTTTTTCTTTAGAAAGTCAATAGCATTTGCTGAATATTGTTTGTGCTCTACATCCGTTCGTTCATTAAGCTTTTCGTATGGATACGCGTCTGGGTGGGTATAAATCTGGAATTCTTCTACGATATTCATTATAGCTCCTTTGGGGACATGATAAACAATTTCAAGTTCATTTTCCATTCATTCTACTTCATTTTTATTGCTGCGTAAGTGCATGTAAACGATAGATTGATTAGTTTTACAATTTCGAGTGTGACCTTTGAGCCTACTAGCTAAGTTCCTATCTGTCTGTCCAATGTACAGTTCGTTACAAATGTCACATGAGATTTTATACGTTTTTCGATCCGAAAAATCTGGGGTTTTAATTTTTACTGGTTGTACTTTCTCCTTAAGTGTAATTTCTAAGTGTAATTTGTATGAAGCGCCAATTTCACCTTGGTCGTATTAAACAGATTATTGAGTTATATTAGAACAAATAAGCCCTCGGTCACAAATATTAAGTCAAGACTGACCAGGTTTCGACGCTACTATGAGCGTCGTCTTCAGAATTAGACTAACTGTTCTAAAACATATTAGGTATATAATACATTAATAAATTAAAGTTTGTACTGACTGGAAAAAGATGCAGAACTTACAAGTCACATACCAAAAAAGATCTAAGCGGGAAAGGCGACGTCATGAATAGTTGTAAGTAAGATGGCGAGCCGCTAAGGGCTGCTCGTACTTTAGTGAACAAGGGTTGCAACAAGACTGAGTCTTAGTTGCTCGCCATCTTACTTACAACTATTCATGACGTCGCTTTTCCGGCTTAGATCTTTTTTAATATGTGACTTGTATGTACTGCATCTTTTTCCAGTCAGTACAAACTTTAATTTTATTAATGAACTATATACCTAATATGTTTTAGAACAGTTGGTCTAGTTCTGAAGACGACGCTCATAGTGGCGTCGAAACCTGGTCAATATTGACTTAATATTTGTGACCGAGGGCTTATTTGTTCTAATATAATTCTGACACGGACACTGAACCTTAGCAGCTATGTTCAAAGTTTTAAGATTATTGAATTTTCTACATATTTGGCCAATGCATGGTGTTGTGACGTTAGCACGTTTCTTGTGGATTTTTCCTCTCTTATCAACATCAGATTCTGACAAACTCCAACAGCACAATAACTGAGAAAAACTCTCAGAAAAACAGTCCAGGATGCTATATTGTGACATCTGAAATGTAAAGCAAACAATTTTTAACAGGGATGTAAGCCATACTTTTATAATCTTATACAAAAAATCATACCATCGTTAATATTGCACAGTTACTTGTAATTGGCATAAAAACCGAAACGAGACTCGTCATTTGTAAATCACAAGCTAATAAAATCCGTGTGCAGCAGAAGCTGGAAAGATACATACTGTGCCATTCGCTGACTGCATGCTGTATGCCCATCAGAAAACAGAGATTAATTTTCGATTAGTGTAGATGAAGTTCTTAAATTCGCCTAGCAAAGAGGAACACAGACCTCATTCTTTATGTGTGGCAATAATATCGCTAGCAGCCGTATAAATAATTTATTAATACTGCTACAGGGCTTGTAACGAATATTGGTAATAGCTGCAGAAAAATCGGAGAAAGGAAACGGTAGACAAGGAACAAAATACAGCAGGGCTGGCAGTGAAGCCTACTAGTACAGCAAAATGGTTCATATGGCTCTGAGCACTATGGGACTTAACTGCTGTGGTCATCAGTCCCCTAGAACTTAGAACTACTAAAACCTAACTAACCTAAGGACATCACACACATCCATGCCCGAGGCAGGATTCGAACCCGCGACCGTAGCGGTCGCGCGGTTCCAGACTGTAGCGCCTAGAACCGCTCGGCCACTGTGCAGTCAATAACCCAGACTACGAGCAACCCCAAGGCGGAAGGGAGATCAATATGTTCGAATGTGTGTGAAGTCTTATGGGACTTAACTGCTAAGGTCATCAGTCCCTAAGCTTACGCACTACGTAACCTATCCTAATGACAAACACACATACCCATGCCCGAGGTAGGACTCGAACCTCCGCCGGGACCAGCCGCACAGTCCATGACTGCAGCGCCCTAGACCGCTCGGCCGGAAGGGAGTGAAGGGAAGGATGGTCTCAGTGATATATGCCACGTTATTGCAGGTACCCTCATGAGCTGCCTACCACAGGTATCCCTGTCTTAATTATTGTCATTCTGACTGCCTGTCACAGAGGTTACACTCGCTTCATATCATTATCAGCTACAAAAACACATAATTACAATTTATACGATGTCACATAGGCTCAAATTCATACGTTCTGTGAAGGACTGTAAATAATTCGACATAATGAACCAATTATAAAATGGACATTAAAATATATAACGCGCAATTTTTATGTAGGCGGTGCTGATTAGCTTTGATAAAGGTTAAAAATTTCATCGTATAATACACAACTGCGCTTTTTTACTTTCATTAAACACTATCGATTTCGGCCATGTACCTGACCATTCTTGTATCACAAAAAGGTATTCAGCTACGCATTCCTCAACTGTATTTGGCTGGTACATAAGTTCATAGCGTTTTTGATTAAGTTTAATAAATACAGCGGGTATACATAATAGAGATTTTATTCATCAATAATGTCAACGCTGGGGCTGGGACAAAGCATTCATCGAGCCATTTTTGAAGCGCATTTGCCACCCGTAAAGGAAGCTTCTTGATGGTTGTTCGATACAGAGCGTAAAAAGTGAAAAACTGGGGGCGTAAGGTCAGGTGAGGAAGGTGAGTGCGGAATTATTTCCAAAACCAACTCCTGTAATTGTTTTTTCATCGCTCTGGCATAATACGGGCGGACGTCATCGTGGAGGGGCACCACTTCACGCAGTCTTCCTGGTCGTTGTTCTTGGTTCAAAAAATGGTTCAAATGGCTCTGAGCACTATGGGACTTAACATCTGAGGTCATCAGTCCCCTAGACTTAGAACTACTTAAACCTAACTAACCTAAGGACATCACACACATCCACGCCCGAGGCAGGATTCGAACCTGCGACCGTAGCAGCAGTGCGGTTTCAGGCTGAAGCGCCTAGAACCGCTCGGCCACAACGGCCGGCGCTATTCTTGGATTGTGAACTGAAGATGCAGGGGGAGAAAGGAAAGTGAAGGCACTATTGATGTCAGCAGCATCGATACTTTATGCAGAATCAGCGGCAACGAGTGAAAATGTGTGTCAGACTGGGATTAGAACGCGGGATTTCCTGTTCTCTTGGAAGTTACTTTAACCACTGCACCACCCAAACACAGTGTTTATCGCTGTGCTTATCTGTTCTTTTGGACATGTCTTTTGTCCAAAAGAACAGACACCACCTTCTTGGACTGCGTCTGCAAAGACGCCTCAGTTGTTGGGAGAAAACGTCAGCACCTCGGGGATGCAATTCGTAGTACACTACACTGTTGGTGTTCCAACAGATGCATAACATTACCTTTCTCAGATACGCGCAGGTCTTTGTACGAGGGGCTGGATCTTCGTTTGGGCTTAACTATTACTTTCTTTTCCTTATGTTAGCATAGAGACACCATTTCTCATCTCCAGTAACAACAGAAGCCAACTGATGACGAGCAAGCACATATGCTCATATTGCCACCCATCAGTTCTTGCGATTTTGGCTTAGAGCCTGCAGTACCCATACACCCTATTTTTGAACCTTCCTCAGTACATGAAAATGTCGCACGATGATTGAATGATCACAGTTTGTCACATCTGCCATTTCTCAAGCACAGTGACGTGGATCAATATGGATTAATGCTTCTAAATTGTTTTCATCAAAGTCACAAGGTCTTCCTGAACGTGTCAAAACGATCCTCCTGGAAAGGAGAAAACCATTTTCTTACCTTGCTCTGTCCAATGGCGTTATCCACATACACTTTGCAAGTGTATCTTGCTCCCTCGGTTGCTGTCAGACCTCCACTCAACTCAAAGAGAAGAATATGTCGGAAATGTTCTGAGTTCACCAGCTGGCCCCCATTTTCTCTCGTCCACTCGTTATATACAAATGACAATGTGTAAACTCAGGTACCAACATTGAACTACAAACAAAAAATTACAATCGATAAATAAACCCATAGCCACCGGAATTAGAACATGCGAAACAGAAACTCTACAAACTTATGCACCACCCTAACAAAACCTAGCAAAATTCCCACAATGTTCCAAACCTTTTGTAGATACCATATTAACATCAAACTCATTTGTACCAGACCCATTCTCTCACCTAGCACATGTGGCAAAACGTCAATAACTGGAGCAGTACCGACAAACTTTCATAGATTGTTCAGAGATACCTTCTCAGTATTTTGGTTTAAGAGACACAAGGTCTTCGATGGCTCGCTACAGTTTTGCTGTATTTCGTTTCGATTCTTGTACCAACTAGCTTTTTATCTGTATTGCACTGAAAACAGTGCCCAACAGTGCAAATGTCGTCTGTACGCGCTGTTTGTCTTGTTGCCGTTTGCTGACGGTACCTGATGTTGACCACAGTGATGCCCTCTTTACCTCTTTGCTCTCAAGTTTGCAGTCATTACTGCTCGGTTCTGTCTACGGTTTTGTTTTCCAGCACAGTTAGTTGTACGCTAACAGTGATACACAGCAGTACTGTGGATAGGTCTATGTGTGTGTGTCCAGTGATTGCAGTGGAAGAGCGGCGCAACGATCCTACACTGAGCTGTTGCTGCAGCGACGGCAAACTCATCACCTTACCTTTTCATCTGTCTGAGGCCTATTGCATTACTCTTGTAAGCGTTTTGTCATATCGCTGGCTTGGTTGCGGAGTATCTTTGCGAGCGGCTGCACTGCAGATTCGAGGACGGGACACGGAGCTGCTAGTATGTTGTGTTGTGGGTAGCTCTGCATAGTAAAGGCATTATTATGGAAGTGAAGTGTGGGTGCAAGTACTATTATCGTGAAGTAAAGTAATGAAATATGGAAGTGGATTCAGTGAAAAGAGCGTAAAGGAGTAATTAAGTACACTACTGGCCATTAAAATTGCTACACCACGAAGATGACGTGCTACAGACGCGAAATTTAACCAACAGGAAGAAGATGCTGTGATATGCAAAATGATTAGCTTTTCAGAACATTCACACAAGGTTGCCGCATGTGGCGACACCTACTACGTGCTGACATGAGGAAAGTTTCCAACCGGTTTCTCATACACAAACAGCAGTTGACACGCGTTCCTTGGCGTACCATCACGTTTCCGACTTTGATAAAGGTCGGATTGTAGCCTATCGCGATTGCGGTTTATCGTATCGCGACAGTGTTGCTCGCGTTGGTCGAGATCCAATGACTGTTAGCAGGATATGGAATCGGTGGGTTCAGGAGGGTAATACGGAAAGCCGTGTTGCACCCCAACGGCCCCGTATCACTATCAGTCGAGATGACAGCCATCTTATCCGCATGGCTGTAACGGATCGTGCAGCCACGTCTCGACCCCTGAGTCAACAGATGGAGACGTTTGCAAGACAACAACCATCTGCACGAACAGTTCGACGACATTTGCAGTAGCATGGACTATCAGCTCGCAGACCATGGCTGCGGTTACTCTTGACGCTGCACCACAGATAGGAGCGCTTGCGATGGTGCACTGAACGACGAATCTGGGTGCACGAATGGCAAAACGTCATTTTTTCCGATGAATCCAGGTTCTGCTTACAGCATCATGATGTTCGCATCCGTATTTGGCGACATCGCGGTGAACGCACATTGGAAGCGTGTATGCGTAATCACCACACTGGCGTATCACCCGGCATGATGGTATGGGGTGCCATTGGTTACACGTCTCGGTCACCTCTCGTTCGCATTGACAACACTTTGAACAGTGGACGTTACATTTCAGATGTGTTATGACCCGTGGCTCTACCCTTCATTCGATCCCCGCGAAAGCAGGATAATGCACGACCGCATGTTGCAGGTCCTGTACGAACCTTTCTGGTTACAGAAAATGTTCGACTGCTGCCCTGACCAGCACATTCTCCAGATCTCTCACCAACTGAAAACGTCTGCTCAATGGTGGCCGAGCAATTGGCTCGTCACAATACGCCAGTCACTACTCTTGATGAACTGTGGTATCGTGTTGAAGCTGCATGAGCAGCTGTAAGTGTACACGCCATCCAAGCTCTGTTTGACTCAATGCCCAGTCGTATCAAGGCCGTTATTACGGCCAGAGGTGGTTGTGCTGGGTACTGATTTCTCATGATCTATGCACCCAAATTGCGTGAAAATGTAATCGCATGTCAGTTCTAGTATAATATATTTGTCCAATGAATACCCGTTTATCATCTGCATTTCTTCTTGGTGTAGGAATTTTAATGGCCAGTAGTGTATGAGCAGTGTCGCCGATAACGTGTTTGAGTATCGGCCAGTTTGCGTGTCGTACCGTACAACATTAATCATCCGCCTCGTGTTCGGCCTCCCAGAGTGAAATTAACGCGAATCCGTAAAATAGTTTACCACAAAGGAGAGCAATCAAGTGCCAGTGCTTCGTAGCGAGCCTGAGAACATTTGTTTGGTCATCGCTTTTCCGCATCATCAACAATGAGCCACTTGGCGATGGTTACGTGCACGCTCGGGCAAGTGACAACTGTGACTTTGAATTAACTTTTACGAACAGTGTTATATTATTACAAGTGTCAAGAAGGACTGGTACCTAATATCTGCGTGAACGTGACGAGCGTAAGAACTTTCGTTCGACCATTGGGCTTCCGGATCATCAACAATCACACGCGTCGTGTCGGTTACGTGGACGCTCTTCCAAGTGATAGTTGTGGACAGATAATCATCATCATTGCGTGTATATCTACCACCGAAGGTTCGGCCAGAGTAAGACGTTGGAATACGTGTGGCGGCGTGAGTTACAATAGTGACAGACATTAACATCGTCAAGAATACGGTACAATAATAAGGGAATGATAATTATGACCTATTTTCAATTAGCAAGAATGTTAACTGGCATCAACACTTATGATTTACAGTGCAACAAGTACAACTTACGATTTTTTTATCGGCTCAGAATGCAAATGTTCATACCTGACGTAGGACAGTGTTGTGTTTAGTGTTGAGTGGCTCCGCTAAATCCACTTGTATATTTATGTACATAATTTCCGGCAATCCAGCAGCAGTGTGAAGCAGAAATAATACGGCCGCAGCGGGAGTACCAAGTACGTGGGGTGGACAGGTCGCATGGTCAAACCGAAAACAGGTTAAAGGTGTCCCCTCCCCCTACCCTCAGCCGTGTTACACCCTATGTCATGTACGTTTTGGTTAGCAGATATTGACTGCTGTGAAAGTATTTTCAGAGAAACAAGGGTGACTGCGGTAACAAACGGAATAAATTATAATCGCATTATTACTCTGTAGCTAGCTGCCAGAGACCGTGGGTTCATTTTATCAAATTAGTCAAAATAGATCCCTGCTTGTCGATGTTCTGGTTCACACTGTATATATGAGGGCGTGCTGTTAAGTAATGCCTCCGAATATTTTATTCTGTTTTTAATATCGGTTGAGGTATTACATGAGACGCATATTACTTGAACGAGCCGCGCGGGATTAGCCGAGCGGTCTTAGGCGCTGCAGTCATGGACTGTGCGGCTGATCCCGGCGGAGGTTCGAGTCCTCCCTCGGGTATGGGTGTGTGTGTTTGTCCTTAGGATAATTTAGGTTAAGTAGTGTGTAAGCTTAGGGACTGATGACCTTAGTAGTTAAGTCCCATAAGATTTCACACACATTTGAACATTTTTTGAACTTGAACGACTTCCCCGTTTCACTGACCTAAGTTGCAAACCTCTGCCGCTAGGTCGCTCCGAATTGAAGCGGGTAAAGTGGGGTGTTTAACGTAGCTACGTTGGTGCATGAGAAACAGTGTGCTATAGTCGAGTTTATAACCACGCAAATCGTGCCTCCAAGTGATATCCGTCGATATATATATATATATATATATATATATATATATATATATATATATATATATATATATATATATATATATATATATATATGCATCAGTAATGTGCGACATTGGGCTGTTTGTCCTCGTAATGAAGAAAACTGTGACCCTAACCTGAACGCGTGTGACAGATTTCGGAGCAGACGACCACGTATGGTAACCGTTGAGACTCATAAGAATTGAGCTGATGAATTCATCAAAGAAATTCGCAAGATGATATAGACACAGCTCTCAGGTAAGTGTGGCATATCAGGAGAGCATGTATACGTCATCACTGCAGTACAGAGACTGCGTGCACAGTGGATGCTTCGAATGCTGACTTCTGACATTAAAGAGGAGATTGGAAATCAGACAACAATGTCTTTTGCGTTTTGAGCGCGAGGATGGTGATTTTCTTAAACTGTGTTCTTTAGCATCAGTGGAATTCCGACCCAAAAGGATCACCGATGCAAAAAATAAAAGTTCAGTACAATGTCATCAGCAGGCAAAAGCATGCTCACAGTGTCTTGCGATGTTCAAGGTATGGTGTGTTTCGAATTCATGTCTAAAGGCGCCACAGTAAAAACCGAAAGGTATTGCGAGACCCTCAGAAAACTGAAACCACGTATTCGAATAGTTCCTCCGCACAGTAAGCACCCTCTCCTTTAGCACTACGATGCCAGACCAAACACGAGCGCAGCAACACCTGCAACAGTCTGATGTCTTGGGTTCACAGTCATCGATCATCCTTAAAATACTGTCTTAGTCCCCATGAATTTTAATTTGGTTACAAAACTTTAAGAACAACTTAAAGGGCTTCACTTTGATAGTGCTGAAGCGTTGCAGGCACAGATGAGGATGCAGTACCGTCAACAAAGTCAAACCATCTTCAGTGAAGGTATCAACATAATGGTTTCTCATTGGGCGAAATATGTCCGTGGCCAGGGGGACTACGTTGAGAAATAAATGTGTAGACATGAAGAAAACAGACATAGAATGTTAAAGTTTTATATGAAAAGCTTCCAGAGTTTTCTCATAAAAAATTCGGAAGCATTACTTCCCAGCACGCCCTCGCACATAAATATAAGAGAACAGGGATTGGCTTCGGAGACATTACTTCCCAACAAGCACTTGTACATTAAGGTGAGCGAATAACGTTTGGCACATAGTGTTTGTTTACATGATACGAATATTACACATGGGTATCTCGGTAAAGAATGGGACATTTTGAAGAGTCTCATTGGGGACTGCAATTGTGCAATATAAGATTCATGACCAAAATCGATCGTTTTTAAAGAAAATAAGAAAGTATAGTTCTGCATTATACGACGCAATATTTACTATTTTGCAAACTGCTCATATTTCTGCAACGAAGCTGATTGCGCTACCTTGAAAAATAGTAGGCAATATTTTTTGAAGGATGTCATCTTTCCGCCAGTGACTGTTATAAGTTTTTGCTACACTATTCCAATTTCCTCCTTAGGCCATTATCAAGTGATATTATGGCTTGATAATGGCCTAAGGCCGAAATTGCAGTAGTGTAATAAAAACTTATAACTGTCACTGGCGGAAAAATGATGTCCTTAAAAAAAATTTTTTATGACTGTGAATCCCAGCTACAACAAGTTTAGTACGCAATAGTCTGTCTTGAGTCCACGATGAATTTTTGCTTGTTAGGGTACATGACGTTTTGGAGTAAAAACCCCTCTTTATGATTAAAAGAAATTGGTTGGTAGAGAGCTAAGATCCATTCCCATTGTACAAAGTGATATTTGACATATGTTTCATAATGTTAACCACACAAGTAACACACGGTCCAGTCACATTAATGTGACCACCACCTATGCTCTACACTGGCGTGAATTAACCACTTACAGAAGGCTGGTGCCACACTACCAGTGGAAAGTATACAGGGTTTGGCAAATAAAAGAGGCCGGGAGAACAGAGTACCAGGGTACAAAGAAATACAGTAGGAAAAATACAGTTCTAACTTGACTATAGCAGATGTCGAAAGTGACCACCATTCATCTTTGGCACTACTAGATCCGGGTCAGCAATTTGCAATTCGAAACTGGCCTAATGGAACTCTCACCCGAAATGTTCTGCTGCAGTTCTTGAAGATTAGGAGGGTTGTTGCGTTACACATTAGATTCGAGGTATCCCCACACAATGTGCTCGCACACTGACAGATCAAGTGACCTGGGTGGCCAGATAGGGACGCGACCTGGGGCCATCACCAACTTCACCTCTGATAATATTTCTGTCTGGCGTGAAAATTGTGTAAATGTTCCAATGTTCGGCCATCTATATAGCCAATTGCACCATCGTACTGAAAGTAACTGTACGTCTTTTCCTCCTCCGTTAAGTCTGTCAAAAATTGTTTCAAAATATTGGAAATTTAACGCGCTGAAGTCAGCGTCTGATGAAGGAAGATGGGACCAATAATGCGGCGTGCAGACACTGCAGGCCAAACCCCATCCTCCTGATCATGTACTGGTGTTTCGTGCAAGTTGTGTGGATTCTCCGCTGTCCAGAACCTGTGATTCTGTGGTCAACATGACCACTTAGGTAGGACCAGACTTCACCGGACACCAAGAATAGATCCATGTCCAAGCCACGCATTGTTATCTCAACGAACAGCCACTCACACAACAGGAGGTGCAGAGGAGCATCTGCTGGTTTTAATGCATGAACAAAGGCCATTCGGTACGGATGCATGTGCAGATCGAGGTGGAGTAATCGTCTGCGTGATCGACATAATATGCCGGTCTCTTGCAACAGACGTCGGTTTGATTCGGTACGACTCTGAAGCATTTTCTGGTGAACCGCAGTCACATTTTCTGATGTGCGGGCACGTTTCGGATTGTTTTCTGACTTTTTAAAAACAGATCCCAACTGACGCCATTTTCGGACTAAGCGTTGCATGGCACACACTTGCTGGTGCTTTGACACTATTACATTTCTCAGCAAACAACTGACCTCACCGTTGCCACGACTTTGTTCTCAGGTAACTTTTCCATAACGTCACACCCGCTGCCTAACTGTGAGTACCATCCTCCCCTTTGCATTGTTCCACTCACGCTGACACAACCAGCGCTACTCTCTGAATCGGTGTGAATGACGCGGTGGACGTACACGTGATGTGCGCATCACAAATACGCACATTCACATCTAATCGTATCCACTTTTATTTGCCCTACCCTTTATAAAGGCGGTCACAGGCGTAACTGCACCCTCTTGAGAAACGCGCCCGCACTCACTTGATTGTATGTAGGGTACATTTTTGAAAGCTTCGGGACTGTATACGCAAATTGGAGCTTTAACAATTTCGATTATACATGCTTGTGCAAGCATTCAAGCGTGTGTATGATTGAGCGTGTGTACCAAGAATGAGAAGCCTTGTGCAAGCATTTGTCAGTGACCTTATTTCATTTAATTTGTACTTGGTTAAATCATGTTCCGTATGAAGGTTGTACTGCTATGTAGACTGAGTCTAAGAATACAATATTGCATGAAGAAAGAACAAGAAAAACGAAAATACTAGGAGACAGTTTCTATAGCGTGTCTATCGTGAATAGTTCGTACGGGAATAATATTTTCGATTCTTTAACTACTCTTTATTCCACACATCACGTTCTCTCTTCGTTTTTTTTCGTAACAAAGCTGGCAAAGCCACCGCATCGCCGTCTGTGCTCGACATTGCCCGGTAAAGAAAAAGCTCGTACGAGTATACTTGAACCGTGTGGAGGAGTGTGAAATTGTGGCTGCCTTTAAGCATGCCTGGAGGGCCTGAGAAAACGGCGCAGTCGTTCCTGTAATGCAGAGACGGAGTGATTTATCTAACTGTAGAAGTAAGGAATACCAACAGCCGTACTTTTTATAAAATGTATTAACTACGCGACCAGTTTCGAGATTACATTAGTGTCGTCATCGGGCCCCCCAATGCAAACTGATAGGTTACATCCATCCTCGGTGCATTATAATATGTACCATTTATATTCACTGATCTCATGGATTTCTGTTAATGCGATGTGTCCACTGCTGCCATGTAACAACAACATTCTTCACCAGTTCGGCATCTTAAAAAATGGTTCAAATGGCTCTGAGCACTATGGGACTTGACTGCTGAGGTCATCAGTCCACTAGAACTTAGAACTACTTAAATCTAACAAACCTAAGGACATCACACATATCCATGCCCGAGGCAGGATTCGAACCTGCGACCGTAGCAGTCGCGCGGTTCCAGACAGTAGCACCTAGAACCGCTCGGCCACTCCGACCGGCTCGGCATCTTACTATCGGAGCTTGTTTTATTTTTCCCACCCTGTACATATTGCTCCGGCATCTTTTTCAAAATCAGCCAGCCTTCTGCCGTTCCAGAGGTCTTCATATCGATCTTGTCTTAAGCCTTGGAGTCCAAGTGAATGTCTCGCTGCCATAAGTTACAACTGCTGATTCAGACTGACAGCAGTTTTTCGACTTCAGAAACATCGGAAGTACAGGAACCTCATCTTCTTGTTTTGACCTTTCCTTTCGTCTGTTTCGCCGTCCTTTCAGTCGTTATATTCAGCATCTATAACTGAAAAAACTCATCAATTTGCCCATGTAATGAATGGTCAAATGGTTCAAATGGCTCTAAGCAGTATGGGACCTAACATCTTAGTTCATCAGTCCCACAGACGCAGAATTACTTAAACCTAATTAATCTAAGGATATCACACACATCCATGCCCGGGGCAGGATTAGAACCTGCGACCGTGGCAGCAGGGCGGTTCCGGACTGAAGCGCCTAGAACCGCTCGGCCACAGAGGCCGGCACTAAAGGTCAAGTTGATGGGTTTCTTCAGTTAGAATTGCTGAATATAACGACTGGAAGGATGGCGAAACAGGCGGACAGAAAGCTAAAAATAAGTGGAAGAGGTTCCTCTCTCCCTCTTTCACAAACGCGCTTCAGCACGATGAAGCTCGGTGCTGATGTCATCGCTAGGTACACACTTCGCGCGACCCATCATTTGTATACGATAGCCACGGGTTTCGCGTTGCCTCGATGGCCGACTGCCCCAGTCTTTTGCTACCCCTGATGTGCGGAGACAGGCGCCTGCTTCTTGAGTCGAGCGCCTGTTGTGATTCCATTAGCAGCATTTTCCCTGGAGTCGCTTCGGGTGCAACGGGGCGGGGTTGGTGCGGGAGGCTACTGCAGTGGAACTTTCCATTCGCAGCTGATGCCGCGACCGCCTGAAAGCGATATTGGCAGATAACGAACCTGTTTCATTTGCTGATGAGCAATTCCGCTCCTGTTCCACCAGTTGCATAAATAGCAAACAGATTACTCAGTGTACGTTCGCTCAAGTTTCACTGGAAAGTGAAATTCAAAATATTGTTCTTTTTCGTTTTGTAAAGGTCCGTGGACTATCTGAACTTCTCCGCAAAAGTGAAACGAAAAAGAAATAGATTCATAATTCTACTAATGATCTAATTAGTTTCACATTATTTCGATGATTTCTTGTCCTCTTTTCTACAAAATGTTTTTTTTTTTTTTTTTTTTTTTTACTTTGATCATTTGTATGGACATTTTTATTCCGAAGTATCTAAGCTTTCAATTTCAGGTAAAGTGTGACAAAATAAAAGTTGTCGACTACCAGTTTCCATTTTACAAATAGTCACAAAGATCGCATGGAAGAAATACGAATGTGCTTGCACTACTTCATTGGTGACCAAGACAAATATAGCTACCTTTTTTTTCAGTTGAATAAAACACTACTGGATTTTAGTCCCGGAAACTATTTTCTTAATGAGGATACATTACAGACGTGGTTTCGGGGACTTGAGAAGAACTAATAAAGAAAAAATAAAGTATTTACATCATATTTACAATGTATTTAGTAGTACTAGTTTCATGTCGAATGACGCTTAATACGGTATCTACACTACTGGCCATTAAAATTGCTACGCCAAGAAAAAATGTAGATGATAAACGGGTATTCATTGGACAAATATATTATACTACAATTGACATGTGATTACATTTTCACGCAATTTGGGTACATAGATCCTGAGAAATCAGTACCCAACCACCTCTGGCCGTAATAACGGCCTTGATACGTCTGGGCAATGAGTCGAACAAAGCTTGGATTGCGTGTACACGTACAGCTGCCCATGCAGCTTCAACTCGATACCACAGTTCATCAAGAGTAGTGATTGGCGTATTGTGACGAGCCAGTTGCTGGGCCACCATTGACCAGACGTTATCAATTGGTGAGAGATCTGGAGAATGTGCTGGCCAGGGCAGCAGTCGAACATTTTCTGTATCCAGAAAGGCCCGTACAGGACCTGCAACATGCAGTCGTGAATTATCCTGCTGAAATGTAGGATTTCGCAGGGATCGAATGAGGGGTAGAGCCGCGGGTAACCAATGGCACCCCATACCATCACGCCAGGTGATACGCCAGTATCGCGACGACGAATACACGCTTCCAATTTGCGTTCACCGCGATGTCGCCAAACACGGATGCGACCATCATGATGCTGTAAACAGAGCCTGGATTCATCCGAAAAAAATGACGTTTTGCCATTCGTGCACCCAGATTCGTCGTTGAGTACACCATCGCAAGGCGCTCCTGTCTGTGATGCAGCGTCAAGGCTAACCCCAGCCATGGTCTGCGAGCTGATAGTTCATGCAACTGCAAATGTCGTCGAACTGCTCGTGCAGAGGGTTGTTGTCTTCCAAACGTCCCCATCTGTTGACTCAGGGATCAAGACGTGGCAGCACGATCCGTTACAGCCATGCGGATAAGAAGGCTGTCATCTCGACTGCTGTCCGGCCCCGGTAGCTGAGTGGTCAGCGTGACGGAATGTCCATCCTAAGGTCCCGGGTTGGATTCCCGGCTGGGTCGGAGACTTTCTCCGCTCAGGGAGTGGGTGTTGTGTTGTCCTAATCATCATCATTTCATCCCCATCGACACGCAGGTCGCCGAAGTGGCGTCAAATCGAAAGACCAGCACCAGGCGAACGGTCTACCCGACGGGAGGCCTTAGCCACACAACATTTCATCTCGACTGCTAGTGATACGAGGCCGTTGCGATCCAGCACTGCGATCCGTATTACACTCCTGCACCCACCGATTCCATATTCTGCTAACAGTCATTGGATCTCGATCAACCCGAGCAGCAACGTCGCGATACGATAAACCGCAATTGCGATAGGCTACAATCCGACCTCTATCAAAGTCGGAAACGTGATGGTACGCATTTTTCCTCCTTACACGAGGCATCACAACAACGTTTCATCAGGCAACGCAGGTCAACTGCTGTTTGTGTATGAGAAATCGTTTGGAAACTTTCCTCATGTCTTCACGTTGTAGGTGTCGCCACCGGCGCCAACCTTGTGTGAATGCTCTGAAAAGCTAATCACTTGCATATCGCAGCATCTTCTTCCTGTTGGTTAAATTTCGCATCTGTAGCACGTCATCTTCGTGGTGTAGCAATTTTAATGGTCAGTAGTGTAATAACATTTTATACGCAAAGAAACTTCGCCAATATAATAGAAATGTAATCAGTTGTTTTAGTGAATCATTATCGAATATTAAATTATTTACACTTAGAATGTGCTTTTCTAACGAGTCACTGATTGACACAGAATTAATCCTTAGATCAAAATGGACTGTGAGCAAAATAAAATAGTACCCAAAGTTATCTGCATATACATGCAGCAGATACTGTCTAGTTCGACCCTTTTTTTATTTTTCTCAAAGGGCTTCGTGAATCTAGAAACTTCGAGAGGGAATGTGTACTCGAAGTGAGAATGTCACAAACGTTGCAAACCTAAGGACTGCCATTTCAGTTGTTACAATAAAGTTGTCGCCATGTCTCATTAGATTAAACTATAAATGTTATACGGACTATACTGTTGTAAGATATACCTCCCAACAAACCAGATCTGCACATTGGCTCCACTGGATCAAAGTCCTCCCACAAACACTGCGGAACTAATTAATTATCTCCTGTCGCTGAGAGCGTTGTTTACATCAAGCAGCCACAAAGACAGATAAATAGCAATTTCATTATACTTTTGGTCCTTACGTCCAGGAAAATCTGTGAAACACATTGAAATTTCATTTTATGCTTTCCCATCCTCATACAATATTTCTGTGTTGCTTTGTTGTGTCTTAGTGGTGTCGGTGGAGTGCCGCGTTTCTTGCTGTTGCAAAATGAGATAATCAGTAACCTATCGTCTAATCTGGCCACTGCATGTAAAAGGGCAACTACATAGCAGAGGACAGCTTGGTAGAATAATAGGTTATATCAGTTCTTTTATGGATGGCCTAAGCAGGAAAGTTGTAGTACAATTTAATTATCTTGAAACTGAGTCCAAGTCCACTTTTAATAGAATTTCATTTACTGTCAAGTTTAAATCACGTTGACAAAAGTGATGCTGACACTGTGGGAGGTACCGTATGAAAGATAGACCGTATGGAGAATGAAGCGCCTAGATATCTTCGCCTGTGAATCTCGTGGATAGCAGATTAAAGAAATAAAATGCAAATTAGAATTGAATCACCAGCTCTGGTTGTGTAACCGAAATGTATAGGAAGTGAATTGCGCATCGTGCTACCACGATTATCAAAAATTTCGATCTCACGATCGAAAACATGTGTTAAAGAGGTCCACAGGGCGATTAGCTCGCCATTCCTTCGACGGTCCATCCCTGGAAGTTCAAAAAGTTACTTCCTTCTGACCCGCTCTATCCTTTCAAAAATGAAACGCGGAAGGGACCACTCCAAGCTGTTGCAAATGCGACTGATTAGATATTTAATAAAATTCACGAAAAGACTTGGAAAAGAAAGCAGACTCCATACTTTTTGAATACAGGATACATCATAAAGTTGGCACTGGACTGGAGCAGTGTTACTTTGATTTTTCGCCCTGTCCACACCATGCGCTAGCTGGTACGATGGAATCTAATTGGTTAAACCGGATTTTTGGAACAAAATGGAACTGATGGTCTCATGATAGCTGAGCCGCGCTGCGTTGTCTGGTACTATGTAGTCAGAGCTGAGAGGCAAAATGTAGCGCTTAAATTACTCCAGTGGATGCAAGGTGGACGCGGCGTCCGCTGGCCAGCCCATGAACGAGTGAGCTATGTTCACACAAAAACAGTGGAGTTGGCCACAGTTTGACATTCGTGAAGGTTGCTCAACACCCCAGGGAGGCGTGCTTGAGCTGACGAAATTCACAGACTGCCTTCTGTTGACTAAGGAAACCCAAGACCTTATCGGGGGGCCACCTGAACGGCTACCAGGACGTGAAGCTGCCTCTCCAGATGTCCACAGATACTTTCAGAGCCATCAACTTATGACCAAGATGCGATTATTTTGACTGTGTTAACAGATATTCATTTTGTTTTATGAACAGAAACCAGTACGCTACATTGGGAAACAAAAGTAACATCGTGCATGACCAAAGGAACCATAATATAATCTTAAACCATAATATAATCTCAAACGTTTACCATATCTCCAGTTTCATAATGAGTTAAAATTTTAAACATTGCTACGTTTCAGTAACAGTGCACGTTCAAATTAGTTGTGATTGGAAAATAACAGCCTACCCTTTCCAGAATTAAAAGTTTATTAACCCTTTACCACTGTTTTGCCAACCCTGCCCAAACAGTACCCGTGCCTGCACTTATTAATGATGAGTCGTCGCAAGTGATTAGCCTTGTATGTGCCACACTACATATGATGTGTGTTTTAATATAAAATTTTACGACAACGCACTACAGTATGGGCTAGTACCTTTAGTTATTTGTGGGTGACATGCACATTCTACTCTCTGGTCGATAGTTGTAACTATTACGTAACATCTTGTTTGGCAGATCCATTTTCCTTCTGAAGAAGACGATACTTACCGAAAGCATGGTAAGTGGTTAATAAATTTTCAATTTGGCAACTGGTTGGCAGTTACTTTCCAATCCTATCAAGTAACGAGTTAACATTCTTGCATATTATCTCCTTGGGGCTTTGCGGGTACATGACGTGATGAAGAAACTCATTGTATCACTGCTGTGGGCCGCAAATGGCGACTTAACGAAAGGGAAGATTCTCATGGCCCGGCCGCTTGGCAGAGTGAAACGGGTCGGCTGATCGCATGCTACTATCGTGAGCACACAGAGTGTCTCTCCTAAGTGTAGTCAGGCGTTTCTTCTGTGGTGTTTCGGCAGATGTTTGTAATTTCGTTTTTGATACTTGTATCTGGAGTCATCCCAAACAAACTCTGCTCATCACGTCTCTGATGCACCTCCCAGTGTCGACAGAAATCGTCCGCTGGTTCCTCTTTTCTATCGTTTAAATGTTTTCCAAGAAGTAGTATGAAATTGGGCACATAATAAAACATGTAGGAAGTAAGATCTACATTTCTGAGAGATTTTTGAAAGGTGCTAAGCCTATGTAAAGGAAGTTGCATGCGATAAGTTGTTGCTGTTGTGTGGTCTTTTGTCCGAGCAATGGTTTTGTTTATCTTTCCACACTAATTATACAACCACTTCCTTTAATTACCAAATTTATTATTCTTTGATGTATCACGACGTGTTCTATCTACTTATCACCTTCCTTTAGTCATGAAGTACCACAAAGCTCATTCCTCTCCAATTCGATGAAGTACCCATTCAATCTTCGACATTCTGCTGTAACACATTTCAGCAGTTTCTATTCTTCTTCTCTCTGTAATGGTTGTGTTGCACGTTTCACTGCCATATGAGGCACGTCCTATATAAATACTTCCATAAAAGACTTTTTAAAACGTAGATTATTCAGTGTTCACAATTTTCTCTATTTCACAAACGTTTCTCTCGCTGTTGTCACTCTGCATTGTACAACCTCTTTGCTTCTACCATTGATAGCTGTTTTGCTACTCCAATAGCAAAGTCATCTATCATTTATAGCGTCCTATTTCCTAATCTTATACACTTAGCCACCTGATTTAAGTGGACTGAATTCAGTCCCCTTGTTTTGTTAATGTTGATCTCCTACCCTCCTTTCCACATGCTATCAATTCTGTTCTGCTACACTTCCACGTCCTTTACTGTCTCTGATAAAATTATAGTCCTAATGACAAACCTTCAACTTTTCATTTCGTCTTCTTATACTTCCTTTTCCAGCTTTCTCCTTGGTTTCTTCTATTGCTTGCTGGGTGCATGGACTTAATTACATCAAGGACAAACCTCAGTCTTATCTCACTCTCTTCAGTCTTGTGCCACTTCCTTCTCAATTATTATTTCCCTTTCGACCTTTATAGTTACAGTTTGCTTCCTAAAAAAAGATGATCCCATTTTGAACAGTGTACTTTACTCCTGATGACTTCAAATTTTCAAATATTGTATTCCAGTACAACTGCCAAGAGCTTCCGCTCAATTAACAAATACTATTACTGGGGTTTTACCTTACCACTGCCTGTCTTTTAACGTAGTCGTAGGGTCAGTATCGATTCATGCGTTACTACATACCTCCACATAATCTGTAACTAATTTTTGTTAATATATTTCAACCATGGTACATTAAATTGATTGTCTGGATATCTTTGTTGTCAGCATCTGCCGTCTTTGGAAAGAAAGAGAAACGTGGGGTTGTTGACTAAAGAATCTCAACAAATAGACTGCGTAATAGGTAAGGGATTTCTTCCTTTGTGGACAATGAACGTAGCGGCGTGTGAGAGTTGTGTCTTAAGTGTATCTGCTCAGACTTGGTGACCATAATGAACATCTCCGTAGCGCGGTGTAAAGTTTGTGTTGCAGCGCTTAACGCCTCCATCCAGCAGACAACCATCAACAGTGTGACATACCATTAGAGCGTTAAATACAGCTTACTAGTTTATAATTTAATCGTTTGTAATTATCCAGGTCAATGGCACAGTCTACTGACCAGAAACTTTACGCTGTCCAGGTACTCGTGCCCTTTCTCACTAAGTTTTCAGTCGCAGTCTTTGAGGGAAATTTTTTCAATACACTTCCAGTGTGGTATATTTCAGTTATATGTCACATTATAAAGAGCAAAGGATTCAGCTGAAATCCCTGGTCAGGCAAGTGTGTATCTGGTACAAGAGGACAAGACGACGGGAAGTATGTTTAGAAAACTTAACACTTTTGGACACAACTGCCCACCAATCCATCACCTGAAGGTCAGCCAAGGTCCCAGCATAAAGTAACAACTTCTCAGAACACCAAATGACAAAGGTTCGAGGACTTGCTCATGACAGAAAAAGAGCAGTTAATAGTCCTTCCGATAAGACAGAAATTAAGAGGGTCACACGCAAACAAAATGCTGCAGTAAGCCAGAAGGATTATGAAAGAATTCACACGCAATCAATTTCCTTTGAAACATCAGTCTTGTGACTGGTTTGATGCGGCCCGCCATGAATTCCTCTCCTGTGCCTACCTCTTCATATCAGGAGTAGCACTTTGCTGGATGTATTCCAATCTCTGTCTTCCTCTACAATTTTTCCCTCCAGCTCCCTCTAATACCGTGAAAGTCATTCCCTGATGTCTTAACAGATGTCCTATCATCCTGTCCGTTTTCCATATCAACGTTTTCCACGTATTTTTTTCCTCTCCGATTCGGTACAGAACCTCATCATTCCTTACATTATCAGTCCACCTAATTTTCAGAATTCGTCTGTAGCACCACATCTCAAATGCCGCGATTATCTTCTGCTCCAGTTTTCCCACAGTCCGTGTCCCACTGCCATACAATGCTGCGCTCCAAACGTAGATTCTCAGAAATTTCTTCCTCAAATTAAGGTTTTTGGTACTAGTAGACTTCTCTAGGCGAAGGTCCGCAGCTCGTGGTCTTGCAGTAGCGTTCTCACTTCTCGCGCACGGGATCCCGGGTTCGATTCCCGGCGGGGTCAGAGGTTTTTCCTGCCTCGAGATGACAGGGTGTTGTTGTGTCGTTTTCACCATCATCATTGATCCCCGTTACGGTCGGAGGAAGGCAATGGCAAACCACCTCCGCTAGGACCTTGGAGGTCGGTGATACGTGTCTCCAGCATCGTCCCTCTACGCTCCTCGGAGTATGGGACCTCTTGGCGAGGAATGCCCTTTTTTCAGGTAGTAGTCTGGGTCTGATATCCTCTTTGATCCGTCTGTCATTAGTTATTTCGCCGCCTAAGTAGTAAAATTCATTGACTTCACCTACTTCGTGAGTTTCTGGCTGTTCTCCGTTCTGCTGCATCTCATTACTTTCGTCTTGCTTCGATTTACTCTCAGTCCATATTATATACTCATTACACTGTTGATTCCGTCAGTAGATCATAGAATCGTTGTTAATTTTCGCTCAGGAAAATAACGTCATCAGCGAATCGTATCATTTATATTTTTTCACCTTGAATTTTAATCCCGCTTCTGAACCTATCTTTTATTCTTTCACCTTGAATTGTCATTCCACTCTTTAAGTTTTCTCTTATTTGCGTCATTACATCTTCGATGTGTGGACCGTGCAGAGGAGGTGACTGATTACATCCCTGTCTTACATCCTTTTCAAAAAATGGTTCAAATGGCTCTAAGCACTATGGGACTTAACATCTGAGGTCATCAGTTCCCTAAACTTAGAACTACTTAAATCTAACTAACCTAAGGATAGCACACACATCCATGCCCAAGGCAGGATTCGAACCTGCGACCGTAGCAGCAGCGCATTTCCGGACTGCAGTGCCTAGAAGCACTGGACATCCTTTCAATCGGAGCTCTTCGTTCTTGGTCTTCGAGCCTTATTGTTGCCCCTTCTTCTGCATATTTTCCTATAGATTAACCCTATGTTCCTCAGAAATTGGAACACTTGCACCTTTTCACATAATGTAATGCTTTTCCTAAGCCCACAGATTCTACGAACATGTCTTGATTTTCGTACTTCTGACTCGTCATCTAACAGATTTTCACTTTTACTTTCTATTCTTTTGTATATTATTCTTGTCAGAAACTTGGTTGCATGAGCCGTTAAGCTAATTGCGCTGTAAGTCTCACAGACAATCTGTCTTGTGAACATAAGTGATTTAACTATGAAGATTATGCCTTCTACATTTTCCACCATGTTGGTTACTTTGTTTTAATATTTATATTCCCTAGCTCGACTTTTTATTCATTATCTGTCAATGGACATTATGATTTTAACCAAAAAATCTGAACCTTCTACATTCTTTTCCATGTCGTGCACCATCCTTTAATTTTTATATGTACCTAATGATGTAGCTACCGGCCACGAAATCAGTAGTGCTTTGATAAAACCGGTGTAAATACAGATGTTAGCTTCGTTATTGCTACAAACTTTACTACGGCAGCTGTGGATATCCAGAGCACAGAGTCGCTTGTTTCAGTGTGAGCCCACATACCGGTATGATGTTGCATCTCCTCTGTCCTGGTTGCATGCACCGATTCGGTTGGGAAAGCTGTTACAAAGCTGTTGTATCCTCTTCTGCGCCAAGATGGCCGACAACTTTCGCAACTGGTCCTTGATGTCCTGGATAATGTCACTAGGACTGAGTTGACGTCCGAACTAGTCCCACACAAGTTCTGTCGGTGTCAGTTCTGGGGGTCTTGCTGGCCACTGGAGAACCTCAACATCACGTATATGCCGTGTCTGGTAGAACACTGTTCCGATAAAAAATTGCGTCACAATACTGTCTCATGAGTAGTAACAAACGAGGAGGCAGAATATCCGTGACGTACCATCGTGCCATCAGTGTTCCCAAAGTCAGTACCAGCCGTAACCAGGTGTCGTATCTGATGGCTCCCAACACATGGAGCCAGGAGCAGCCCCACAGTGTCCCAGCAAAACACTGAAAAAAATAAGGTATCTCCCGAGGCCGCCGAAATACTCGCCATCGACGGTCATTCGGCGTAGTGCGGATGTCGCTGAACGGATTGCAGGTCCATTCATCACTTTCCCATGCATACCAGTCATGGCGCCACTCCAAACACAGCCGTTTGGGTTGTGATGTTGAGGGCCGCTTACAAGTTGGTAATTATTTTCTAATCTTGTTGCGGCTGTTCTCCCACTTGAAACACAGCCATTTGGATTGTGATGTTGAGGACCGCTTATAGGTGGGTAATTAATTTTCTGATCTAGTTGCCGCTACTCTCTCACTCCAAACACAGCCATTTGGATTGTGTTGTTGAGGGCCGCTTATAGGTGGGTAATTAATTTTCTAATCTTGTTGTGGCTATTCTCCCACTCGAAACACAGCCATTTGGATTGTGATGTTGAGGACTGCTTACAGGTTGGTAATTAATTTTCTGATCTTGTTGCAGCTATTCTTCCATTCCAAACACAGCTGTTTCGATTGTGATGTTGAGGGTCGCTTATAGGTGGGTAATTAATTTTCTAATATTGTTGTGGCTATTCTCCCACTCGAAACACAGCCATTTGGATTGTGATGTTGAGGGCCACTTATAGGTGGGTAATTAATTTTCTTATCTTGTTGCAGCTATTCTCCACTCCAAACACAGCCATTTGGACTGTGATGCCGAGGGCCGCTTATAGGTGGGTATTTAATTTTATAATCTCGTTGCGGCTATTCTCCGACCAATCACGCAGGATGACACAGAACGTTGCAGGGAGTCCGTGACCTGTTCGAGGATGTCAGACATAGATGTGAAGGGCTGTTCTCGGTGAACAGTATGGTGATCCTCACGTGTGATGGTCAGATGTGGTCAACCGGAACCTTTCTGACGAGCATACCTGTGCACTCGTTCACATGCAATCTATTATCAGGCCACTGTCACATCCTAATACTCCACAAATGTGGAGCGAATGAAGATCCACAATGAGGCAACCTTCAAACTCTGTCAGATACTGGTAACGCTTTCTTACATGATTACATGGGATCACAGTGTACTTCACAGTTATCTCAACATCTAGTGCTGTTCACGTGTCATATGTACCCTACCAGGCCTGGTGGCTGTTCTACGTGTAACAGAGAATTGAAACCACACTTACATTCAGCGAAAACAGAACACTTTCAACGACTAGAGATAGGACGTTCATATTCACAGGACATGTGCATGATTATGTACTGCAGAAATGATTAGCATCTCAACCATGTCGGTCCGCGGGTTCAAGGTCAATAACGATTTCGTGGCACTACACCTCCCTGTAAAATGTGCCTGCGGCTCTCGCTGCCGCCATAAACTGAAGGTAATGGATGAGTGTGAGTTATGCAGATGCGCAGGATGTCTTGGAGTCGTATGCGCGAAACGTACCGTCATATCAGTGAATTTCAAAGAGGGCGCATTTTCGGTAAGAGAGGATGTGATACATCCACCCGGAAATTTTCTACTCGTGTCGGACGAAGCATTTCGGCAGTTCAACGGATGTATGCAGAATGGTTCACGGGAGGCCGTGGAATAAGATGAGATGCGTCAGCTCGCACCACCCAGACCACCCCCTGATAAGATCGACCACCTCAGCTTTGACGCAACAGTGGAACAGTTTAACACATCATACTAAGGCATGTGTTACGGGCGTAACACATGGCTACTCTGTCTACCTTTGACGAATAAGCAGAAACATGCCAAACTGCAGTGGTGTGTGATACGACGTCACTGGGAAGAGGAATGACATGGGACGAATCCAGGTTCTGTTTGTTTGAAATGATGGACGCATTTTTGTTCGCCGCAGACAGGCGGAGCGGCATCGCAGTGACTGGATTCGCACAAGACACACAGCGCCAGCTTGCGGCTGTATGGTGTGAGGTGCTGTTGGGTACAACCACAAATCACAGTTAGTGGGTGTCCAGGGCACTGTGACCACTGTGACATCCTGCAGCCCATAGCCATGACCTTCTACACAACACCCCCGACGTCACCTTTCAGCAAGACAACGCACGACCACATCTCGCTGCACGAACATGTGCCTCCATGGTGTCACAGGATGTCAGCCTTTCGCCCTCGATCGCCAGATAACCAGACTTGTCGCCACTCGCAAATGTGTGGGATATGGTGAAACGACGTGTACAGTGCTGAGACCCAATGCCAAACACCACAGATGAACTTTGGAGCCACGTGAATGCATCATGGATGGCTATACCACAAGACGACATTCGCGCCTTATACGCTTCGATGACAAGTTATCAGGGCCCGTGGTGACCCTGTGCTTAGTAGGCGACAGGACACATACTCAACCGAGGTGACTGAAATGCTAATCATTTCTGCAGAACATACTAATGAACATGTCTTTTGAATATGACGTCCTATCTCAAATCGTTCACGATACTCTGTTTTCTTCTGAACATGAGTGTACATACCTGCTGATGATATGTACGTCTACGAAGCCTTCCGAAATGCCTTCATAAAAGAAGACGAAGTAAATATTCCAGATTTTGAATCGAGAACAGCTGCCAACATGAGTAACGTAGAAATAAATATCCTCGGATTCGTGAAACAACTTAAATCACTTAATGAAAGCAAGTCTTTTGGTCCAGACTGTATACCAATTAGGTTTCTTTCAGAGTATGCTGGTGCCTTAGCTCCATACTTAACAATCTTATTCAATCGTACTCTAGACGAAAGATGCGTACCCAAAGACTGGAAAGTTGCACAGGTCACTCCAATATTTAAGAAAGGTAGTAGGAGTAATTCACTTAGTTACAGGCTCATATCATTAACGTCGATATGCAGCAGGATTCTCGAAGATATATTGTGTGTGAACATTATGAATTACCTCAAAGAAAACGGTCTAATGACGCAGAGTCAACATGGAGTTAGAAAACATCATCCTTGTGAAACACAACTAGCTCTTTATTCGCATGATGTGTTGAGTGCTATTGACAAGAGATTTCAGATAGATTCCGTATTTCTGGATTTCCGGAAGGCTTTTGAGACTGTACCACACAAGCGGCTTGTAGTGAAATTGCGTGCTTATGAAATATCGACTCAGTTATATGACTACACTTGTGACCCCCTGTCAGAGGGAAAGTCATCGAGCAAAACAGAAGTGATTTCTGGCGTTCCCCAAGGTAGTGTTATAGGCCCTCTGTTGCTCCTTATCTATATAAACGATTTGGGAGACAATCTGAGCAACCGTCTTAGGTTGCTTGCAGATAACGCTGTCGTTTATCGACTAATAAATTCATCAGAAGATAAAAAAATTGCAAAACTATTTAGAAAAGATATCTAAATGCTGCTAAAATTGGTAGTTGACTCTAAATAACGAAAAGTGTGAGGTCATCCACATGAGTGCTAAAAGTAATTCGTTAAACTTCGGTCACACGATAAATCAGTCAAATCTATAGGCCTTGAATTCAACTAAATACCTAGGAATTACAATTACGAACAACTTAAATTGAAAGGAACACATAGAAAATGTTGATTGGAGGCTAACCAAAGACTGCGTTTTATTGGCAAGACACTTAGAAAATGTAGCAGATATACTGAGGAGACTGCCTACACTATGCTAGTCTCTCCTCTTTTAGAATACTGCTGCGCGGTGTGGCATCCTTACCAGATAGGACTGACGGAGTACATCGAAAAAGCTCAAAGAAGGGCAGCAAGTTTTGTATTATCACGAAATATGGGAGAGAGTGTCACTGAAATGATACAGTATTTGGGCTGGACATCATTAAAAGAAAGGCGTTTTTCATTGCTATGGAATCTTCTCACGAAATTCCAATCACGAACTTTGTCTTCCGAATGCGAAAATATTTTGTTGACACTGACCTACATAGGGAGAATCGATCACCACGATAAAATAAGGGAAATCAGAGCTCGTACAGAAAGATATCGGTGTTCGTTCTTTCCGCGTGCTATACGAGATTGGAATAATAGAGAATTGTGCAGGTGTTTCGACGAACCCTCTGCCAAGCACTTAAATGTGATTTTCAGAGTATCCATTGAGGTCTATATGGAGTTACATTGAAATCCAACCATGTCTTCTGGGTGTGTCCCTTTGTTTCCTGCCGGCTGTGTATTCCAGGGCTTTGACTGCAGCAGGCAGGCTGCTGCTTGGTTTTCTGTCACGATGTGATTGGGTGTTCTCTGTTCTTAGTGACGGGTCGTGCTTATATCCTGAGAGAGCTCCTAACTGTCACGACAAACAGCTCCACGAGAAATAGTCGTTTTGCCACCAAATAAGTTTTCACATAGCATGTACAGTGTGGCAGATGAGGCAGGCGAGCTATACGTCTACACTGCCTGATAGCCCACCAAGCCGTCGAGCAAACTTACGGCGTAACTCGTCTCACGTGACACGGGCATTCGAGGGAGCTATATATGTGTCGCGGGCACGGATGTCAAGCTGTTACGGCGGTGTGATAATGACTCATTTTCCCGGCGCGTGGAGCTTTGCGTCGCGCCCAGAAACTCGCAGCTCTGTTGAGGTCTGCGGGGCGACTGCTGCCGTGTTTTGCGTGGCGGCGCCGGTGATCGTAAATTACGGCCTTACGGCGTCCTCGCCTGCTGTTCGCGACGGGCGAGCCTCGAACGCCTGCCGAAGCGCGATTTACGGGGCCCGGCCCTGGCCGAAAACACCTGACGTCAAACGGCGGCGAAACCGCAAAAATACGCCAAACGGCCGCCAAAAATCTGTAAATCTTCCGCGGGAGGCATCGAAGCCGAACTGCGACCACGCCCTCGGCTCTGCCACTTTGCACGCTCCGCTGCCGTACGTTATCGAGCCGCGCACCTGCTGATATATGTCGACCCGTTGTCTCTGGGCTAGATTCTTTTAGTTTATACGGCTCGTTCCAGGAGAAATGGTAATTATTGGAGTACAGTAACGATATCAAAAGTCCGTGTGAACATGAGAGCTATTAATCCAAGTTTCTCAGGTAGAGATACTTGAAGCTGTCCCATATTCTTCATTCTGAAGCACCTAAATCTGAGCCGGCCGCGGTGGTCTAGCGGTTCTGGCGCTGCAGTCCGGAACCGCGGGACTGCTACGGTCGCAGGTTCGAATCCTGCCTCGGGCATGGGTGTGTGTGATGTCCTTAGGTTAGTTAGGTTTAAGTAGTTCTAAGTTCTAGGGGACTTATGACCTAAGATGTTGAGTCCCATAGTGCTCAGAGCCATTTGAACCATTTTTGAACCTAAATCTGAAAGGCGGAACTACAACTTGCGGCTTTAGTATCAGCATCAAAGGAATATGTGTGTGTATGTGTGTGTGTGTGTGTGTGTGTGTGTGTGTGTGTGTGTGTGTGTGTGCTTTTGTTTTATGATCTGGTTCATCATCACAGTCGTTTGTGATTTGTCATACCATCTCCTGTGAGAACCCCTTCGTCTAAATGCATCATTTACATTCAACATTCACAAACACTGGTTTACATCAGTATTGTAACACCGGTCTTCCCGATATAGTTTTTCGTCCCAGTGCTACGAAAGGTATTCTTAGATGTCTTAACACAAATCCTGTCACCCTAATCCTTTGAAATTGGAAATATGTGGTAAAGTCTTATGACACTAAGCTGCTGAGGTCATGAGTACCTAAGCTTACACACTGCTTAATCAAACTTATACTAAAGACAACACACACAACCATGCCCGAGGGAGGACTCGAAGGACTCGAACCTCCGGCGGGGGGAGGGGGGGGGGGAGCCACAAGGCGCAAGGCGCCTAAGACCGCTCGGCTTCCCCGCGCGGCCCCTAATCCTTCCCACGTTTTCCATACATTTCTGATATCCATTCACTCTCAATATTAATTCCACTCTTAAACTTTTCTTTAATTTACAACATTGATTTGGTGATGTACAGTACGGGCGAAAGGCGATACTCCTATCTTACCTGTCTTACCGCCTTTATAACGCGAGGACACCGTTTTTGGTCTTCTTATTGTTCGCTCTTTGGTTTTCTACATATTGTATATTACTACTCTTTCTCTATAGTTTGCTCATATTTTTCGCAGAATTTCGTACATTTTGCACGATTTTGCACTGTTCAATGCCTTTTATAGGTCGACAAATCATATGAGCACTTCTTGAATTATCTTGTCTTGCTTCCATTATAAAAAAAAAAACGTCCTTACCTTTCCTAATGACGAATTGACAGTTGTATTCAGTTTTCTTTTCCACTCATCTGTATATTATCGTCGTCAGCAGCTTGGATCATGAGTTGTTAAGGTGATTTTGCGATAGATTTCGCAACTGTCTCCCCTTGCTACCTTCGGAATTGTGTGGATTATATTTTCTGAAGGTCTAATGCTACTTCGCGAGTCTCATAGATTGTACATATCAACGTGCATAATCGTTTGGTTACCACTTCGCAATGACTTTATACATTCCGTAGTGATGATTTCTGTCCCTTATGTTTTATTTGATGTCAGTTCTTCCAGAGTCCTAAATTCTCCAATACCATACCGCCTATGTCTTCCGTACTCACTCCAATTTCTTCTTCTATCACGTCATCGGGCAACTCCCATCATCGCGCCTTCTGTGTACTCTTCCTCGTATCAGTTCTACGTTTAACAGTGGAATTTCCATTGCGCTCACAGTGCGCGGCCTTTCTTTGTAATTTCATAGAAGGTTGTTTTCACTTTTCTATACGTTGAATCAGCCGTTCCGACGTTCATTTCTTTCTCGACTTCTTCATATTTTTCCTTAAGCGATTTCGCCTTGGCTGCGCTCACTTCCGAAATTATATATATCTCTGTATTGTATGCTTTGCCGGCGATGGGCGAGGCATGGCAGAGTCTCTGACCAGAGAGTAGTATGTCGTTAGTTGTTGCTTGTCGCTAGTCTGTGCTTGTCTGCGCGAGTCGACAGTAGTCTTGAGTAGTCTGCGTGAGTCGGCGGGGAGTCGGCGTGTGTCGGCTGTCTGCTCTGCTCGGGACTCTGGTCAGGACTCTGCAGGATGGGTATTGTTGTAGAAGGTAAAGAAGCAGCCTTGCACGTATCTAATAATGTATGTTAATTGTCATTTAATTTGTTCCAAAAAATTGCCCCAATAATAATTTTTACAATATAAAGTAACTTTTTTAAAGAAAAGCATTCATTTCAATTTAAAGAATATTTCCAATGCATGATCATTCCTTCCAAGAACCAAAAAAAAAATATACGCCAGCATTGCACGAAGCTGTGTCAAAAAATTTCTATATAAGAGCAGATATATTTGCAGTTTTTTATTGAGGTAAGAATTTTTGCTTTTTTATTCAGAATACAGCGCCGAAGGGCAGCGCTGCTGTCCTCATAAAATTTATCAGCTTACTAATTTGTTTTTTTTTATTATTATTTCCGGATTTACGAATTGAATTTTGAGGTTACATTAAATGTGAATGTATTTTTGTTCAGAGGTTACATTAAAACCAATTTTATTCTGAGGTTACAATATTAACAAATTCATTTAGTTATTATTTTGTGGGGAGTTTACGCTTGGTTCATGGTTCATTTTAATTATTAATTTTCTGTGGGGAGGTTACACTTGGTCCATTTTCATTATTATTTTTCTATGGGGAGGTTACACTTGGCGACATCCGGCCAGGATCGTATTTCTTTGTGAATCTTCTGAGAAGTAGTCATATATCTGCTCTTATTTACTTAAACGTAGTTTGCATCTGGCGCAACGCATTTACTAATTTGTCACCCTTTCTTTCACAGATCATCGGCAATTTGTTGCTCTTTCTTTTAATTGTGTTCGTTGCATTTTGCATTGTCATTGTTTCTTTTGTGCTTAATTTTGATTTGTGTAAAAATGCCGCGAAAAACTGTTAACAGTACATCGCGATGTGCAATGAGTGAAATAGCCGACTCGAATAATTTGACCGATAATACTTGCGACACTCAGTGTAATGATGATAATCACCTAATTGTAGACAATCAGTGCCTACCGACCACTAGTAATGATTTTAATGCTAATGATGAGCAAACAAATTCAGTTGTGTCCTCTGTTAATTTAACGACAATTGATGACGCGGGACGTTCTGTTACAGTGAACGCTGCCCAGTTTAACACACCCGGTTTGCAAAATTTACATAATGAACAGATAATTTTTTTAACGAAAATGAACAGTATACTCAAAATAGGACAGATTTATTTGATTCCGAGGTAGTGACTAACAGTGCACATCCGATTGGAAAACATTTTCAAGAATCACAAAATGACCGAATGGTTACACAAAACGTAACAATTGCAGGTACGCCATTAAACAGCACTGAGAATAGAGTAGGTAATATTGGCTTGGATCAAATTATGGCAATATTGCTACAGCAGAATGAAAATTCCAAACAGCAGAATGAAAGACAAGACAACAATTTCAAACAACTTAGTGAACAGAACAAACAACTTAATGAAAAATACGACAACCTTAATAAAAATTTCAAACAACTTAGTGAACAGAACAAACAACTTAATGAAAAACAAGACAACCTTAATGAAAAATTAGACAACAGTTCCAGGCGCGCTTAGCGAACAGATTAAAGCCGTTGCCGTGCAATGTCATGATACTAAAGAACAATTACGTGTGGAAATTGAGGCTTGTGCTAGGAAAAGTAGTGAAGAAATTAGATCTGTTACTCAAGAATTAAGGAATATGCAAACAGCTACAACAGAATCACTTAGACACGAAATTAGTGCAGTCGCTAACAATGCTCTGAAAACACAACACAGTTACGCGAGGAGTTTAAATTAATGTCAGCGGAACTTTCGCGCACACTGGATGCAAAAGTAGACGCGAAATTCGACCAACAGAACAGTCAAATTGATGAACATTTTAATCACCACCTACAAAACAGTGAAACGCATTACCGTAAATTCATACAGGAACAAAATAATGTAAAGCGACAAGTCATGGAAACAATTACCGCACAGAGACAGGGAGATAAACGTAAATTGTTTACGAAAGCAAAAACATACGTAGACAACAATATTGCTACAGTATCAGACGAAATTAACACTATCAAACAGTTGAACACCGAATTGCGTGATAAGATTTCCGATATTAAAACAAAAACAGACACACACACAGTAGACTTTCAGACAGTGACCGACAGACTTGAACAATTAGAACTAATACAGGATCCCGATGTCGTCAAAGCAGACATTAAAAAATTGAACGCCGGCCGCGGTGGTCTCGCGGTTCTAGGCGCGCAGTCCGGAACCGTGCGACTGCTACGGTCGCAGGTTCCAATCCTGCCTCGGGCATGGATGTGTGTGATGTCCTTAGGTTAGTTAGGTTTAAGTAGTTCTAAGTTCTAGGGGACTGATAACCACAGCAGTTGAGTCCCATAGTGCTCAGAGCCATTTGAAAAAATTGAACGAAACCACACGTAAAATACAAAAACCGATTAATGCTTGTGACACTAAAAACGATGATCAGGTAAAAATACTGACTGAAAAATATGATGAATTGGCCATTCGTATTGACGTTATTGAAAGTAATAATGACAGCAAATCAGACGATACTTCACCGATTTCGTTTAAGCAAACACCCGAATTCCAAAATTTACAGCAGACGATCAGTGAGATAGATTCGTCTAATAATACATTACGTAGAAAATTGTCAACTTTACAGCAAGAGGTAACAGAGATCAAAATGTTTCAGCGTTTAATACGTCACAGCATACGCCACATTCCGAACATTTGTCACACTCACACAGCCAGTATAATTTAGGTAATTTACAGAGAGTACGTGACTTAGATTCCGAGCAATTACAGACAAATAGATTCTCATACAATCCTGAACCAGTTCAGACGTACAGAGACGATAATTTTGATTACAAACATTTTCTATCAGTGAGAAAATTTAAAGTATTTAAAAATGACAGAACACAGATTCACCCCTTGGATTGGATACAACAATTTAGCTTTGCTTTTCCACCGACTTGGCCTGTAACGCACAAACTTGAATTTATTTGCAGTTTTTTGGAAGGCGAACCGGCAACTCGTATGAGACCGATCGCGAGACAATGCTACTCGCTAGAAGAATTTCAGAATGCTTTTCTGTCAGCGTATTGGTCGAAGACGACACAGCGCGGAATCAAGGATCAATTAATTAGTTTACCAAATTATGAGAACTCAAATTTTTCCACTGTCACGCAATTTTTTGAACACATGGTCCCACAATCCAGTACTTAAGTGAGCTATACAGTGAATCTGCACTCATTCAATTATGTATCTCTAAGTTACCACGATCATTAAGAGTGTCACTTTTAACGGGTCAGCAGAAAGAAAATATTTCGGCATTCAGAGATCTGTTACAGCTTTTGGAAGTGCAGCAATCGGATTATTCCTTCATAAACAAAAATTTTTCATATAATGACCAAGGTCAACAAACATACAGCAATTACGATCAGCCACGCACTTTCAATAGTAAAGGCAATAGACGCTTCAGGAACGACAACCATCAGAACTTTAATAACAGACAAAATTTTAGTTATCAAAAATGGTTCAAATGGCTCTGAGCACTATGGGACTCAACTGCTGAGGTCATTAGTCCCCTAGAACTTAGAACTACTTAAACCTAACTAACCTAAGGACATCACAAACATCCATGCTCGAGGCAGGATTCGAACCTGCGACCGTAGCGGTCTTGCGGTTCCAGACAGCAGCGCCTTTAACCGCACGGCCACTTCGGCCGGCTTTTAATTATCAGTATCGTCAAAATTATCAACAACAGGAACCACATTTTGGTAACAATAGAGGTTTTTCTCCGCAACAGCAACAAAACCAACCGGTTAGCATACCTAACCAACAATGTAATGCAGAAGGTCAACCAAGCTTTAATGTTTCGCCGCGTATGCGTATAGCATCAGCTCCAACAAATAGTAACGCACAGCAACAAGGGAATCAGTACGTACAGAAAACACAGTATTTCAGTTCCTATCGCAATGCACCGTATAGAAATGACTATCATGACAGACGTAAAAATAATGAGCACAATTTTCAGCGTACGTTTAATAACAGTCGGTCTTATCAGCAGCAAGAACATCCGCAACAACACATTATCATGAATGAACCAGACAGTAGATATCATCCCGAACGTAATACGTCAGGAAGAAATAACAGAACAGTTCAAATAGTGAAAATGCCACAGCATCCTCCCGAAAATAATAGCACATCAGATAGAATTTGACTAAATACAGTACAGGTTGCATCTTCCAGTAACGTAAGCAATACTTCAGACACGCAGAATCTTGTTCACGAAAATGTTATTACTTTTGACGACATCCGAGACGCTCTTTTGCAGGAAAGACCAGTTATTCAAAAAACCGTTTACACCCTGTCATCGAGGTTAAAATTGGATCATCGAAATTTTCAGCAGTAATCGATTCTGGATCACCTATGTCAGTTATAAATGAAGAAACTTTCAACGAGTGTAAGAAAGAGAATACCTATCCTACGTTACCATTAGGCAAAACGAAAGTAAAAGGAGCAGTATTTAGTAAAGGAGTGGATGTAAAATTACAGACACATTTATCATTTTGTGTTGCAGGTCATACATTTCACTCAAATTTTTGGATTATTCCCTTATTGACGACAGACATTATTTTAGGTACGAATTTTCTGGTACAACACGATGCCAGTATTGACTTTCAAAACTCCTATTTAATGTTAAAGGATGAAAATGTACAACTGGCTTTAGAATTTCAGCACTCATTATCTGCAGAAGAACAAACAATTAATCGTAGAGAGGTCATTTCCGCATCACGTAACATAGACTGTGATTCCACATTGTTCACAGATACATACGTACACAACTATAATACTCCAGACGAAGCCGCCTATGACGTTATACAGATGATTTCTGATAAAGTTAAACAGAGCAGTGCAAATACAGACGACGAACGCACACAACTACGCAAAATTCTTTTACAACAAGCTCCAGTTTTTGACAACGTGCCTGGTACTATGTCCGGTTTTATGTATGAATTTCAAGTTAAACAGCACGACACATTTAAAGCCAAACATTATCCCATTCCGTATATTCATAGAGAACAAGTTAAGAAAGAATTGCAAGCTATGCTTGACCAAGGAATTATTGAACCGGCAGTTAGTCCGTACATAAACCCGCTCCATATTGTTAAGAAAAAGGATGGTTCACTTCGTCTCGTACTTGATTCGCGTCACATCAATGACATTATTATTAATGAAACAGATCACCCACAGAAACTAGAAGAACTTTTACAGAAATTTCATGGTACTGCTGTTTATTCCACACTAGATTTGAAATCGGGATTTTTGGCAAATTCAACTCCATCCGAACTGCAGAAAGTACACGGCTTTTCTCTGTTTTGGTGACTGTAATCAATTTTGTAAATTACCGTTCGGTTTAACTATTTCTTCAGCAGCGTTTATTCGCGTTTTGAATACTATACTTCCGACAGAACTAAAAGACATAATCACAACGTACGTAGACGACATTCTTATTGCAGAAGCTAACTGGTCAGAACACAATTTGATTCTTGAACAACTGTTGCAAACTATTCGTGCACAAGGACTCACAGTTAATCTCAGTAAATCGCACTTTGGTAAAACTTCTATAAAATTTCTTGGACATGTAATTTCAGCAGAAGGCATTGCGCCTGACCCGGAAAAACTTCAAGCTTTACGTGACATTACTGTTCCTACGACGAACAAACAACTACGTAGCTTTTTGGGTTTAATTAACTTTTTTCGTAAATCTATTCATTACTCTGCTTTAGACACCCCTAGATTATGTCAATTGACAGGTAAAAACACTATTTGGTCCTGGGATAAGCAAGCACATTCTGAATTTGTGAACCTGAAACAAGCTTTGTTGAATGCACAACTTTTATCGCACGCAGATCTTACTAGAAATTTTTCCATTGCTACCGACAGTTCTAACACCGCTTTAGGCGTACATATTTTTCAGGAAATTGAAGAAGATGGTTGTACAGTAATTAAAAACATCGCTTTTGCAAGTCGCATTCTGTCACCTGCTGAACGCAATTATTCTGTCACAGAACTTGAAACATTATGTGTTGTATGGGCATTTACCAGATTTAGGCGTTTTCTTTATGGAAGACATACTACCGTTTACACAGACCATAGAGCGATACAGTTTTTACTTTCGGCTAAATTTACACACGACAGATTAAGTAAATGGAAACTTTATTAGCAGGAATTTAATTTTACAATTGTTCACATTCCCGGTACACAAAATATTGTAGCAGACGCACTATCCCGTTCTCTTAGCAACAATCGGCAAGACATCGCAACCAACTTCTGCAAAGCAAATTTCAGCGTCATGTACATTCAACAAGTTGCATTTTAAAATTTCATTTCGTCGTCATTACAAGACATAGCACAAGAGCAGAGTAAAGACAACGTGTGGAAAGAAATTAAACACCTTTTGCAAGATAGGAATAATGTTACCATTAGAAAACATTACACTGTATGCAATAATATTCTGTTTCGCCGCTCTCATCCTGACAGCAACAATTGGTTATTATGCATTCCTGACGAACTTGTTAACAAATTAATCTGGTATACTCATTTAAGTTACGCACATTACGGAGCCAGAAAATGTTTTCTTATACTGAGACAGAACTGTTATTTTACCAACATGGAGAAACGTATACGACGAGATTTGGCGTCATGTAAAATCTGCCAGGAAGCTAAATCAGACACGACTTCACATATTCCTCAATTACATCCTATTGTACTGATTAAATTGAGACATATCGCCGCTGTAGACATTTTTGGTCCGATTCCAAGAACTAATAGAGGTTTTTGCTACATCTTTGTCGCTGTTGAACTCACTTCAAAATTTGTTACCTTCACTCCGTTACGCAAAGCTACTGCTAAAACTCTTTCGAAAGCATTTGTAAACAATTTTTTATTTCATGTAGGGCATGTGTTGAAAGTAATTTCCGACAATGGATCACAGTTTCGATCTGCTATATGGACACGTATGTTGCGAGCTAGAAACATTTCTCCGATCTATATATCCAGGTACCATGCTTCTTCGAACCCTGGTGAACGATTAATGAAAGAAATTGGTAAACTGTGTAGAATATACTGTCATAAAAGACATATTGATTGGGACACATACATACTCTCATTCCAGGATGTAATTAATTCCATACCAAATGAATCTACTATGCTATCTCCGTCTGTTATACTGAAAAATGTTGAACCACCTAACAAAATTAAAGAATTAGTAACCTTTCCTACATCTCGTCGACTACGACACCATGAAATAATTGACATTGCGCTGAACAACATCAAACGTGCCGCAGAGCGCCGGAGAAGACAGCAAAAACAGGTTTGTACACGCCGTGACTTTCACATTGGACAGAAGGTATTAGTACGTACGCACTATTTATCCAACAGAGGAAAGAGTAGATGCAGTAAATTTGAGCTTCTATACGCAGGTCCATATCGAATTCGCAGCATTCCTCACCCCAATGTAGTACACGTCGAAACTTTGAGAACCAGAAAAACCAAAGGGAACCACCACGTCTCCAACATCAAACCCTTTATTGAATGAACATACTTTATGATTTATCACACTGTAATGCCATTTCCTAAATTTTTTTATGACCACATATGCAATTATGTTCACATGAACACTTACTGATGATTATCGTATTTTTTCTTGGCAAGTGCCCGGCAAGGTAAGGTTAGCAGGTCGCTTTTCTCGTTGTTACACATCAGACCGTGCATATTTTTCCAGATGAACTTACACATTTTATGATCACTTATGCAATTATATTTATGTGACTACTTACTGATGATTGTCGTATTTTTTCTTGGCAAGTGCCCGGCAAGGTAAGGTTAGCAGGTCGCTTTTCTTGTCGTTACACATTAGACCGTGCATATTTTTCCAGATGAACTCACGTATCTTATGAATAATTATGCAATTCTATCTAGTGACATATTAATTTTATTAAATTCTCTCTCCATTAAAGTCTACAATTCTCGCCTCTATTAATTACACAACATACAAGTTGAACACAAAGAGGGTCACATTCCTTGTCGATATATATCAGACCATGCATATTTTCCATTTTTCATGTATGTATGATTGTTTTCCTGTTTTGTTTGTATGTACTATGAAATATTTAAGATATAACAAACATCAGTTGACTTTGACATTTTTGCCTATTGATATCCCAACATCGTGACTATGTTACACTTTTTTTTGCTGCTACATTGTGATACTCTGTGTACATTTTTTTCTTTTTTTTTTTTGCACCTGCACACTGTCTATGTTTTTGACATATTACGTTTTCTGTCATGCTATGCTGTATGCTCAATTATGTTACTATAAACCAGTTTTTATTTAGTGGGTATATGATTTGAATGCAAGACATTAATCTTTGTTCATCATTTTCAGAAAGCAATAACGTGTAAAAGAAATAAATTAAACAGAAATGGGAATTTCACCTTCGGAATGAACGAAAGAAGATGCAATACCTCATGACGAAGAGTAAATGGATCAGAATTAACAAGCATTAACAAGAATATACTATACACATCGTAGAATAGCAGTCTTAACTAATTTTTTCTTTCAGAATAGGAGGCGATTGATGCAGGCTGTCAGACAGAACTACACATCTTAGTTTTAGTGATGAAATATGCTAGAAATAAGGAATAGCTGTATAATGAATAATGAAGTGACTTTTTTGCAGATGATAATGAATGGTGATTAATAATGATGAAGAATACGCTAATATGGATAATGAAGTTTTTCTTTACAGGTGATGGTAATAATGGAGTTATGATGATATGGATAATGAAGTTTTTCTTTGCAGATGAGGATAATGTTGAAGTTTATGTATTTATGCTATGTAGTTATTTAAGTATTTGTTGCAGTTCGTTTTGACAGTATGTCTTATGTCGCATGGTATGATGACTGAAGGTTTTGGAAAGGACAGCTAGAGAACATATATATTTTATACACATTTCACTACCTGTTAATTCGAAGTCCACTACTTTTCAGCATAATATGCGTTTCTTCTTTTAGTTTAATAATCCTTTTTGTATTTTTTGCAGGAGAAATTATTCATGAAATTAATGTGCTATAAGCAGTTGGTCATTAAACCTGTGTCATTTATGAATGTGATCACATATACTCTACTTGTTTCATAACCTTGCTACAGCTGACTCATGACGAATGACGTTACACAACTTCATTTGCAGCAATAACTCAAAAGCAAATATTGTTATGCCCAGTAATTAATTATCGATCTCAACGCAATGCATTGCTAGCAGAAAAAAGGGAGTTTTGAGTAATTCTGAGTAATGTTTCTAGTCACAGACCTTGAATAATAGTTACAGTATGTTACATTTTCAATATGTCCTATGTCACTGGAATGATCAGTTCTGTGTAATACTGAATGATATTTTGTAATAATGCATAAATACTATGCCAATAATTTCTGTAAATAATATTTTGTTATTCTCTATAAATGCTATGCCAATAATTGACTCCCATTTTGAATGATAACTTCTGAATAACACTGAATAAGGTTTTATAAAAATATAAGAATACTTTGTCTGGTCAATGAATGCGAATAATTATTTTAAATATGTCGTATGTCACGTGAATGATGAAAAATGTTTTGTACTATTCAATACTTGCTATATGTTTCGTAACTGGCCAATGAGTGCCAATGATTACTATAACTAAGTGAATTATGTTAATACCATGCCATTCATTAGCTCCTGTTTTGAATGATGACCTCTGATGGTTTGTAACTGGCTAATGAGTGCCAATGTTCTCTGTAAACAGATAATTTATGAACATTATTCTGTAATACTTCATACATGGTACAGAAATGTTCAGTAACTGGGCGATGAGTGCCACCAATTACTCAAATCAGTTGTTAGACTAGTGTAATTCTCAATGAAGACTAGTATGTGACTTAATGTCCTTCACCTTCTGACCTAATTACCAGAAATTACTACAATATCCGTTTGTCCTGTCTATCCTCATGATCATGAAGCACTATATTTGGTTTTTGCACTATTTCTACGTTGGTGTACTTTACAAGAACGTGGTGTTGACATGACATGCTGTCCACCACCTTGAGCGATGGAGATGCTATTATGGTCCCACTGTTTGGTGTGCCTAGTGTACTACCAAAATGATAACATGGAATATTAATACGACATTTCAGTGTCTTGGCTACACTGATTAATACTTCAGGGAAAAGAACTTCAGATTGTCTCACTTGGTGTTGTGCTTCTGTAGAAAGATATGGACTTTCAGTGCAGCTGTGTTCAACCTAATTTGCTACAACCATGGTGCAATCCTTCCCATTCCTTTCCTAGTTCTTGTAAAATGGTAAACACTTGTACAATGCGTTTAAATTCTTGTAAAATGATAAAGACATATACATTGCGTGTGCACTTTATTTCACTCCATGATATGTTATGTAAAAATGCTAAAGACTTCTACAGTGCGTGTGCACTTTATTTCACTCCTTGATATGTTTATTTGTTGTAAAAATGCTAAAGAGTCTTACAGTGCGTGTGCACTTTTTGTCATTTGTCAATATGATTTGTACTCATTGCCTATATATTTTGTGATTTGCTGATATGTTCTGAACTACAGTGCGTGTGCACTTTTGTCATTTCTCAATATGATTTGTACTCATTGCCTATACATTTGTGATTGCCTGATATGTTCTGTACTCAGTGCATGTGCACTATATTTTATTTCATGTTCTGCACTTATATATATATGTATATATTCTGTGATTGTAAACTTAGTTAATTAGGAAAAATTTGTTGCTCATGGCAAATCCAATTGACTCACCATCGATGCCAAATTTTTGCCTCCCCCCCCCCCCCCCCAGTGGAGGGTTATGTAAGACGTATGCTTTGCCGGCGATGGGCGAGGCATGGCAGAGTCTCTGACCACAGAGTAGTATGTCGTTAGTTGTTGCTTGTCGCTAGTCTGCGCTAGTCGACAGTAGTCTTGAGTAGTCTGCGTGTGTTGGCGGTGAGTCGGCGTGTGTCGGCTGTCTGCTCTGCTCGGGACTCTGGTCAGGACTCTGCAGGATGGGTATTGTTGTAGAAGGTAAAGAAGCAGCCTTGCGCATATCTAATAATGTGTGTTAATTGTCATTTAATTTGTTCCAAAAAAATGCCCCAATAATAATTTTTACAATATAAAGTAACTTTTTTAAAGAAAAGCATTCATTTCAATTTAAAGAATATTTCCAATGCATGATCATTCCTTCAAAGAATCAAAAAAAAAAAAAATATACGCCAGCATTGCACGAAGCTGTGTCAAAAAATTTCTATATAAGAGCAGATATATTTGAGGTTTCTATTGAGGTAATAATTTTTGCTTTTTTATTCAGAATACAGGGCCGAAGGACAGCGCTGCTGTCCTCATAAAATTTATCAGGTTACTAATTTGTTTTTTTTTTATTATTATTTCCGGATTGAGGTTACTTTAAATCTGAATGTATTTTTGCACACAGATTATAAATGGGAACCAATTTTGTTCAGAGGTTACATTAAAACCAATTTTGTTCTGAGGTTACAATATTAACAAATTCATTTAGTTATTATTTTGTGGGGAGTTTACGCTTGGTTCATGGTCCATTTTCATCATTATTTTTCTGTGGGGAGGCTACAGTATCTCTGAGCCCTGCGTTTCCTGAATATTTTCGTTTTTCCTTCATTATTGATTTGTTGAAGTATTTCTTCCGTTAGCAAAGGTGCCTGCGGAGCTACTTTCTTACTACATAAGTTTGCCTTTACAACATCTGTGACCTCGCTTTTTAAAGATATTCAATCCTCTACAACTCAACTGCCTAAAGCGGTGTTCCTTATCGCAATATCCACAGTTACAGCGAACTTCGAAAGTATCTCATTATTCCTCAGTACTTCTGGTTCCCAATTCCTTCTACATTGTTTCTTCAATACGATTCTCTTAAACTTTAGCCTGCTATTCATAGTTACGAGAATGTGATCTGAGTCTGCATCAGCACCTGGGTAAGCCTTACAATGTAACTCTTATTTCGTATTATCTGTCTGATCATGATGTAATCCATCTGGAACATCCCCGATGTCTAGGCCTGTTCCAGATATAAAAAAATGGCTCTGAGCACTATGGGACTCAACTGCTGAGGTCATTAGTCCCCTAGAACTTAGAACTAGTTAAACCTAACTAACCTAAGGACATCACAAACATCCATGCCCGAGGCACGATTCGAACCTGCGACAGTAGCGGTCTTGCAGTTCCAGACTGCAGCGCCTTTAACCGCACGGCCACTTCGGCCGGCGTTCCAGATATACCTCCTCGTGTTTTTTGAGCTATTACTAGCTCTTTCATTCCAGTTCCCCATGACTATTAGACTTTCATCAATCTTTACATATTGAATTACCCGGTCAATAGCCACATAAACTTTCGCTATCTTTTCATCTTCTCCTTGCGACGTCGTCACGTATACCTGAACTATTGTTGATGGTGTTGGTTTGCTGCTTTTCTGACGAGATCAACCCTATCACCTAACTGTTCACAGTAATACACTCTCTGCCCTACCTTCCTATTCGTAACGAAACCTACTCACGTTATACCATTTTCTGCTGATGCTAATATTGCCATACATTCGTCTGACCAGAAATCCTTATCTTCTTTCCATTTCACTTCACTGTCCTCCACTATATCTAGACTGAACCCTTGCATTTCCATTTTTAGATTTTATAGCTTTCTTCTCACGTTTAAAATTCTGACATTCTCGTAGAAAGTTGTCCTTTCGTTGGCTATTCAATCATTTTCTAATGGTCGCCTCCTCCTTGGCAGTCCCCTACCGGAGATCCAAAAAGGGGACTATTATTGTTCGTTGCATTTCATCGTGACGGATGCCACATGACACTCATTCAAATCCAATGCTGATCTTTTCACTCAGCCTATTTTATTACTCAGAGCAGTTAGCCCTCAGACCAGACACGACGAACTACCGTGTCGTCTTCTAGACCACAAGGAATGTCGTTTCCACAACAACGTAACTTCGGACATGTCCGGAAGAACATATACCATGTTCATATATGTGTATATAGTTAAGGCTCACCGGCCATTTGACCATCTTCTTCTGTGCGGATGCACAAACAGTGCCCGAACTCTTACGGGAATCGACGGTGAAGCTGCGAGTAATAAGTCTGATGGGCAGGGGCACTATGAATATAGTGCGGGACAATAAGTTGCGAATGAGGGTCTCACGGGAGACGTGCCAGAGATAAGTCTCTGCAGTCGCGTTATCCACTGTGTCCTCGGTGGCTCAGACAGGCTGCTTTAGGCGGTGGCGCGGCACGGACCTGCTGTCCCGGCCGCGGGCGCGCGTGGACGAGGAAGTGTTTACACCGCCGGTACTCCGCGCGTGTTGTTGTCTGACTTGATCGCCATGGCACACAATTTTCGAAAGACTACGCTCCAATTTACGTCCGACAACGAATTTGCCAGACCCAAAGCTTTAGAAATAGAGCGTTTTTTTGAGGGAAGAAGTTCGTTTACCTGCTGCAGACATAATTGGAATACACCTTTCCATTGTAAGCAGTACAACGTACGTAAAGATGACCGATGAAGCTGCGTGTGAAAGAACTCTCTCCGCTGCTCAAAGAGGATTTAAATTTCGACACTCTGATGGCCATATCAGCGATGTAACAGTAGCTCCTTCAGGATTGGGTGTGAGGGTCATTCGGATCTTTGAATTGCCGTTTGAGGTGCCAGAATCGATTGTTACTGAATCGCTGCGACCATATGGAACGGTACTTAGTCATACGCCTGAACGCTGGGCAAGTTTTAGTACCTATCCTGTGCTAAACGGCGTGCGACAGGTGCGGATCGTCCTTACTAAACATATCCCGTCTTATTTATACATTGGCGGATGTCGAGCTATTGTGATCTACGATGGCCAGCCACGCACCTGTTCTGGCTGTGGTGGAGAAGGACATATCCGCTCGGAGTGCATACAACGCCGCGTCGTGCAACTGCCACATGGAGAAGCGTCACAGCGAGAAGTTCCCACGCAAATGCCGATGACGTACGTGTCGGTGGCCCGCCGGGAGGTGTTGCCAAGTTCGGAGCGTGACAAGGACGTGTTTATGCAAGAGCAGACCGAGTTACGGGAGCATGGAGGTGACTCGGAGAATGTCCCTACACCCACGTCACGTCAGTTGAGGGAGGAACCTTCCGAAAACTCACATGTAGCACGCGGAATGGAAGTAGAGGTCGAGACAGTGGCGCCGGCAACGGACCAACGAACGATCGACGAACACAGTGAGGCAGCAGAGGGCAGGGCACGCCAACAGCGATCGCCGAAGCGTCGCAAAAAGCGTCGCCATAGTTCGGGTGACACGTCCCCCCCCTAGCCTAGGGGACACGGAAGGTATCCTAGCCGAAGAACTGTCTGACACAGAACACGTGCCTTTAGAGGACGCTGACAGGATTCCGTCTGATGGTGACCGGATGTCCTGCCTTTCAGATGGTCCCTCTTCATTGACACCGACTGACCCAGCGCAGCCGACGAAGGAGTCAGGGACACCAATGTCCCGGCAGCCACGTCGAAATACATCAGAGGACGTTTCTCGGATGGATGACCACGGCGAGTGGGCGGAACCAGTCGAAGACATACAGGAATTGCCACCCCCAAACGATGACCACTCACCTACAGGATGCACACCACGGAACGACAACAAAGGAGGGCAGCCCGTTGGCGGGCACCCCTCTGAGCACGAATAGTGGACTAAAGCCCTTGGAGTTCTCAATGACATGACACGGGCATGACAACAACGAACCAAGCATATAAGGTGGGCACAGTGAACATTAACACCGCACGTTCGCTTGCAAAGATGCAACTGCTCTGGGACATGGTTTACGCCACAGACGTTGATATTCTGCTGATGCAGGAAACCTGCAATGCTGCTTTTCCCGACGTGCATGGATACAACACTTACCTAGCGCCGACTCCAGATGGAGGACGTGGCACAGCGATACTAGTCCGGGAAGGGATTCCGATGTGTGACCTCGATTACCTTCCTTCGGCTCGGGGTTTGGCTATGACCGTGAACGGCATTCGTATCGTCAACATCTATGCACCCTCCGGATATGACAATCGACAGGCGCGTGCACGATTCTACTCGGAGGAGATTGCCCCCCCATTCCATGGGAGGTATGAGCACATCTTGGTAGGGGGGATTTTAACTGTGTACTCACACCGAAGGATCAAACTCCTAATTTCAGCTCCTGCCACACATTGAACGCGATCTGCCGGGACATGGCCCTTATGGAGAAGTGGGAAAAGATCCATGGGCAGCGAGAGGGCTACACGTATTTTACTAGCCACTCGGCGAGCAGGCTGGATCGGATTTATGTTTCTGACGGATTAAGAGATCACATGTTGGCTGCTGAACGTTGGCCCACAGCTTTTACGGATCACCTTGCATATTTATGCACGTTAACCCTCCCACGGCGGCGGGTCTGGCGGAGTCGTAGTTCCTGGAAACTTAATTCCTCCTTATTGGTGGATCTCGAATGTCGCCAGCGGATCGAAGAAACGTGGCAGACTTGCACTCGCCGTCTGCCGCTGCACCGTACGGTTCTTTCGTGGTGGCTGCAGTGTGCATTACCGGCGATACGAAGAGCTCTCATAACGTATGGCAAAGAAAAAGCGAAATGGCTCCGAGATACACTTGATTTTGCGACAGATGCAAACGGAAGTGGATGGTCCGGATGCAGAGGCGCTATTGGAACACCTAACGGAAGATGACATCCGGGGCGCACTCGCGAAGGGTGCGGTGCAGAAATCCCCTGGGCCAGATGGGTTGACACTCGAGTTTTACCGCGCATTTGCGGATTTAATGATGTCCCAGTTGGTATTGATGTATAATGAGTTATTGAGCCCTGACGGGCGTTCCGTCGCAGTTCATGGCGGGACTGCTTATGCCAATACCGAAATCGACAGCGAGTGTCAGCGCCCATCAATTTAGACCGCTCACGATGCTCAATACTGACTATAAGATCTTTGCGCGAATGTTAGTGGCAAGGCTCAAGACTGTAATATCCAAGACAATACCACCAGACCAGGCTTGTCTAGGGGTTCGGAGCAACATACATTCTATCCTCGGCGAATACCGTGACGTAATTTCCCTAACGGAAGCTTGTCGCATGCGAGCGGCGTTCGTATCGGTGGATTTTGATCGTGCCTTTGACAGGATCTGCCGGCCGCGGTGGTCTCGCGGTTCTAGGCGCGCAGTCCGGAACCGTACGACTGCTACTGTCGCAGGTTCGAATCCTGCCTCGGGCATGGATGTGTGTGATGTCCTTAGGTTAGTTAGGTTTAAGTAGTTCTAAGTTCTAGGGGACTTATGACCACAGCAGTTGAGTTCCATAGTGCTCAGAGCCATTTGAACCATTTTGACAGGATCAACCATGATTTCCTTGACTCTAACATGCGACGCATGGCGATACCACAGGATTTTATTACCGTCCTCATGCGCCTCCTTCGCGGCGCTTCTTCGACGGTGAGAGTCAATGGCAGGGAGGTAGGAACGATTCCTGTTTGCAGCTCAGTTAGGCAAGGATGTCCCTTGTCGATGATACTGTTTACAATAGCGCTCGAACCATTGATGCAGACTCTTAGACGGACTCTAACAGGCGTCCGACTCCGTGCGAGCTCCTTCACGTGTCGTGCATATGCCGACGACATGATGATACTCGTCCGGTCGGAGAACGAAGTAAGTCAGGTGGTTACCCTTCTTACTACGTACGAAGTAGCTGCGGGAAGCAGGGTCAACATGAATAAAACCAAGATCATGCGCTTCGGTCGAGGACTGGACGCCCTGCACAGTCCGTTTACGACGGTGGACATCTTGCGATGCTTAGGTGTCTTGTTCACCCGATCGCTACGGCAATCAGCGGCGGCGAGCTATCGACGTCTCCTCCAGAACGTCCGACTGCACATACGCAACAATTCACTCCGAACGCACGACCTGCTCCAAAGGGTGGACTACACTAATGTTCACCTGACCTCGCGACTGCCGCACCTGGCACAGGTACTGCCAATGGCACATGGTATTGCTGACAGATTAATGGCGGCCCTTGGATTCTATGTCAACCAAGTAATGTTGCTTAAGATCAAATACGAGACTTTAACTCTCCCACACCATTCTGGAGGACTTAACCTCACGGATGTGCGGAACAAGGCTCTAGCTCTATACCTGCGAGCGACGCTACGAACTTGGAACCAACGGCAACACGCCATCACGTCGGCCATCCTGGATGTGCTTCTTCCCACGTCCTTTGAACCACCGGTGGCGGTAGAACAATCTCGCCCTCGCTTTCTCACGTCGCGCGATTTTTTGTTGATTTTAGTTATGTTCAGTTACAGATACCTTGTACAAGATTCCGCACTACCCGTGAGATATATCGATACTTGCGGCGTCATCATGGCAGCAATGTTGTCGAACTTAAATACCCAACACGAAACTGGCGACAGATTTGACGAGCTGTCCATACGCCTCTCCTCACCACAGCAGCGCGATCGTCATGGTATACATTAATCAACCGCAAGACAGTCAACCGCCAACGATTGTACGACATTCGCATGGTAGATTCCCCGCTCTGCCTTATATGTGGCATGCAGGACACCGACGAACATTCTCGGCAGTGCGGTGAGACAAAGGATGTTTGGCGGCTGACGCAACGCATCAAAGCCCTCCTCCGACGCACCGACGAATCCACGATCACGACGGACGCTCTATTTTTGCCTGACCCTGTCTTTTTCCCCTCACAAAAAACATCGGCAATGCGATAGATTGGAGGACACACATCGCACTACGTGCTCTCGCGGACCTTGATATCGGGCATGGACTATTGGCATTATCTACTAGAACAACACGAAATTATCAGACGCCACTCCAAATATAAAACGCATTTTGCGAACTTTCTAGGCAGCATGTTTCATAACCCCCCGAAGCGGTGGGGAGTCCCAGGTTTACGTTGTTTCGAGGGATAGGATTTACTCCCAGTCAAGTGACGAGGATGTCACTTCGGCCCTATATTTCTTTCCCTTCCTTTTTATATATGATTTTTCTTTTGGGACTTTAAATTAAATGAATAAATAAATTATCATTGTTACTAAAAAAATTACAATGTCAATGTTTCCTTTCTCCTGCCACTCCCTTATCCTGTCAGGAGACGGGGACACCGTGGCATACTGTAAAAAAAATAAAAGATGGATACAGCGTCTGCCATGTAAGCAGGAGATTCCGGGTTCGAGTCCCAGTCGGGGCACACATTTTTCACCTGTCCCCATTGTCTTATATCAACTCCTGTATGCAGTTAAGGTTATTCATGTCATTGTAAAACCACTATGACTTGCCATGAAAAGATTAAAATAAGGAAAAGTCTTTACAGAAAGCCATACTGTTAAGGTAATGCACAACACACCAGGGAGCGGCCAACTGCATCCCTCCAACAGCCTCGGCACACAAGGCCGCGCAACTAGTCAACGTACTTATGTGTGTCACGGCAAAGGGCACTAGCACAACCACACACATAATCGGGGAAAATTACAAAAACTGTATTCAAATGTCATGTGATTGACTGACGCCCCCTTTACGCAACACTACCGTGCCAACTATAAAATACATGATGCACATAATTACAGTTCTAGTTTCAAAACGCTGTGGTAAGAGAACCACCGCTCAGAATCACGCCAAATTTGAAGAGCATATTATTGACGCGGGAGGAAACGTCATGGAGAAAAAAGTTAACAAAAATTTGACCGGTAGATGGAGCTGTAAGCTTCAGGATATGCACACCAATAGATGCGCCGCACACAGCTGTTCCTCTGTTGCGTCCGAGACGCCCTCTTATGTATAAAAGTGTTTGTGATAATTAGTTTAATTAATCAATGGAAAATCTAGGATGGAATGCAACAATATTATGAAAAGGATAGTTGCTGCTCACCATATAGCGGAGATGCTGAGCCGCAGACAGGCATAACAAAAAGACTGTCACAAAATAAGCTTTCGGCCAACAAGGCCTTTGTCAAAAATGGACGACAAAGACACACATACATACACACACACATACTCACGTAAACGCAACTCTCACACACACGACCACACTCTCTGCCAGCTGAAGCGAGACTGGTAGTCTGTGTGCGTCTGTCGTTTATTTTTGACAAAGGTCTTGTCCGAAAGCTTGTTTTGTGACAGACTTTTTGTTGAGCCTATGTGCCGCTCAGCACTCCGCTATACAGTGAGTAGCAACTATCCTTTTCAAAATACTGTCGACTTACTTATGTGTTCTTTGGAATTTATTTGATATTGTTTAGTGTTATCTGGAATTTAATGACAACATCAAAGATAACGTTCTAAGTATTCAGGTAATGTTCGTGCAATTATCAGAACACCTATTACTCGACACTACCTTCGGATAATTGCTCTCTGAAAAGCGCCGAAATTAGTTTTCTGTTGCCCGACGTCCCGCTGCTAAGTTTGCCGTAGGCTATAACTCCAAAAGAAGTAAGATTCCTCATAGTACAACGTTCGGAAGTTGTATTTGCAATGACACCACTCGAGATTGGAATCAGGTAGTACAATACGTCCAAGGAAAATTGCAAAAACGTGGAAAACACTTTCGCGGTGAATAAAATTTTTCCGAGACAAGTCCTGACCTTTCGCAGGTTCGTGGATTTCCTGTTCGTCCATCCGAAAGTCTATCCTATGTGCAACACATCAGGATTGATATAGACAGTATTACTTGTAAAAAAGGTCGTAATTACCCTTTAAGATTAAAGAATGGTGTATTTTTCATACCCTTTTTACACAGCAGTAATTAGCGTTCGTATTTAACGTATATCGACTTGCTCCATACATTAACTTTTTGAAACTCAAAAATTCATAAAATGGCTGACATCCAACTATAGATACCTTTAATTTCATACAGAATTGAATGCACGTCCATGTAGTCGGATGCTTAACACCAGAGTGAGTTATTCCGTTTCCTCATAGCTTATTCGCAAAGCCCAGAGACCAGCACTGTACGCCACGAAGCGCATAGCTTCTCCCTCGCAGTCACATATCAGATATAGTGCCTTATGTAACCAAGTCGGTTTCCAATGTATGTTGGGGATGTAGTGGCAATTGTACCGAAATGCGAGGCGACAGGTTATTGTGAATTGCAATGTGACACAGGGTGGAAACTAGTCATTGCGAAATTGTAGGAGCTTTGTGGAAGAGGCCGAATGGTGGCTCAGGTTATTGTGAATTGCAATGTGACACAGGGAGGAAACTAGTCGTTGCGAAATTGTAGGAGCTTTGTGGAAGAGGCCGAATGGTGGCTCAATGCATGCTGAAAATTGCTAGAATGTTGCACATACGTGTGAATACCGAAATGCGAGGCGACAGGTTATTGTGAATTGCAATGTGACACAGGGTGGAAACTAGACATTGCGAAATTGTAGGAGCTTTGTGGAAGAGGCCGAATGGTGGCTCAGGTTATTGTGAATTGCAATGTGACACAGGGAGGAAACTAGTCGTTGCGAAATTGTAGGAGCTTTGTGGAAGCGACCGAATGGTGGCTCAATGCATGCTGAAAATTGCTAGAATGTTACACATACGTGTGAACATCTGTCCATTAAAAAAAATCACCTGTATTAAGAAGTTGCAGCCTGTGATCTGTCAGCAAGACAACTCTCGCAGTGGAATTTATGGCTCTGATGGAAGTGAGCAACGAATGCTCATTGGATGTCTTCGGGATAAGAGAAGCTCATTTCCATCTCCAAGGACATATTAATACACAGAACTGCAGAATATGTACAACGGAAAATCCACATGCACATCAAAGGATACTTCTTCATTCTGCAAAGGTGTCTGTGCGGAGTGGGTTGACGGCATCGCTTATCGTAGGGCCGGATTTTTTCGTGGAGATGCGTGTTGTGGACAATGTTGGCTGTACGGTCACAGGTAAAAGCTTGAGAGTCTTTTACGCACTAACTTCACTTCAACCCTTGAACGGTGTGGACGTGTGGGTAGAATCATTTCATGCAAGATGAAGCTCCCACGCACTCTGCTCAGCCAGTGAAGCGGCTGCTGAAGAGGCATTTCGGGAATACTAGAATTATCAGCCATCGTTTCCCTACAGCCTGGCGGTCGATATCACTTGACATCAATCCGTGTGACTTCTGGCTGTGCGTCTGTCCGAAATTTCAGTGCTCCAATTACGAACGTAGCTGAACTGAAGGCATGCATTGCGGATCGCATTCAGAACATGACCTCCTAGACACATTGGTGTGTTTTGGAACATGCTCACCATCGATTTCTCGTGGCAGGAAACGGTGGACATCATACTTAACAAATCTTGCACCAATCTCTCGAAACTTGAAAACCGATGCCATTTTGCTTTTTGTGCAGTTTTCTGGCGGGAAATTAAAATCCGATTTTCCCCATCCATCTACATCTACATCTACATGGTTACTCTGCAATTCACATTTAAGTGCCTGGCAGAGGGTTCATCCAACCATTTTCATACTATTTCACTACCATTACACTCCCGAATGGCGTGTGGGGAAAAGGAACACCTAAATCTTTCCGTTCGAGCTCTGATTTATCTTATTTTATTATGATGATCATTTCTCCCTACGTAGGTGGGTGTCAACAAAATATTTTCGCATTCGGAAGTGAAAGCTGGTGAATGAAATTTCGTAAATAGAAAACCGCCTTTGTTTCAGTGACTGCCACCCCAACTCGCATATCGTATCAGTGACACTCCCACCCCTATAGCGCGATAACGCGAAACGGGCTGCCCTTCTTTGCACTTTTTCGATGTCCTCCGTCAATCCTACCTGGTAAGGATCCCACACATCGCAGCAATATTCCAGCAGAGGACGGACAAATGTAATGCAGGCTGTCTCTTTAGTGGGTTTGTCGCATCTTCAGTGTTCTGCCAACAAAGCGCAGTCTTCGTTTCGCCTTCCCCACAATATTATCAATGTGGTATTTCCAATTTCAGTTGCTCGTGATTGTAATTCCTAGATATTTAGTCGAATTGACAGCCCTTAGATTTGTGCGATTTATCGTATACCCAAAATTTATTGGATTTCTTTTAGTACCCAAGTGGATGACCTCGCACTTTTCTTTGTTTAGTGCCAATTGCCACTTTTTGCAGCATACATAAATTCTCTCTAGATCATTTTGTAATTGGAGTGCTCCACAAATCTGGACATTGGACTATTCGACCAGCTGGCCAAACGGAGATCCACTATGAGGCCCCTTTGAACGCTGTATGGCCCAACACACTAGCGCTGGGTCGCAGCGAACTGTCACGTGCATGTCACAGTAATTGGTCAGTCGCCTTGACCCCCGTAACACACGAGCGATGGTGCTATGGTGAACGGAGTATGTTTCACAAAAAAACTGCTGTAAGTAGGCTGTTTCGGTTTTTATATTGGTAACGCCATGTAGCGCTCTGTATGAAAATCACTGGCTGTGCTGTGTGCAGTCTGTGGCTGGGTGGCATTGTTGGAATAGTCGCTATTGTAGTGATGGGCAGTTGGCTGTTAACAGCGCGTAGCGTTGCGCAGTTGGAGGTGAGCCGCCAGCAGGGGTGGATGTGGGGAGAGAGATGGCGGAGTTTTGAGAGCGGGTGATCTGGACGTGTATCCATCAGAGACAGTAAGAGTGGATGTCATATATATATGACTTTTGAACACTATTAAGGTAAATACATTGTTTGTTCTCTATAAAAATCTTTCATTTGCTAACTATGCCTATCAGTAGTTAGTGCCTTCAGTAGTTAGAATCTTTTATTTAGCTGACAGTATTGGCGCTCGCTGTCTTGCAGTAGTTCGAGTAACGAAGATTTTTGTGAGGTAAGTAATTCATGAAAGATATAGGTTATTGTTAGTCAGGGCCATTCTTTTGTAGGGATTTTTGAAAGTCAGATTGCGTTGCGCTAAAAATATTGTGTGTCAGTTTAAGCACAGTCATATATAATTTTTCTAAGGGGAAGTTTCACTGCCTCCATCTGTATATAAACCTTTGTCTATTGGAACATGACGGTTTTCGTGGTCTCATGTCTCGTCCTCGGGCGTACATCTGAACAAAATACAAAACATGCAGTAGACATTAGGATCCAGAAACGGACACCTAACCTATTAATTCTACGGAGGGTAGTTCGCAGATGTTGACCACTGATTTGTATACGATTGAGATCACCTCAGTGTCAGTTAAGGCTTGAAGGTGCTGTACTGACGCACCGATACTGGTTTCAATATGATGAAATAACATCCAAACGATGGCTGCAGGTATTTTATTTTATTACGCAAGTGAACGGCAGAAACCCTGCAGGCCATCAGTCACTCCCCTCAACATTCTGTTTCATCCCGCATCATTTGTGGGGACTAGCAACAGTCAGGATAGGCAATTACTGTCCAGTCCCTAGGCTGCCATTAACAGCACAACACAAACGGCAGCGTTTCGAGTGGTGCCGTCACAAGGTTGCATGGGTCGCTGATGAATGACGTCGCACTGTATTCGGCTTTGAATCGTAGCTCAGTATTATTCCAGATCACCATCGTCGGCGAGTGGTGGTGATCTGAGCAGAGGCTTCGGTCTTCCAAATGGTGGAGAGACACGACGGTGTCACGCCTCGTGTTATTGTGTGAAGAGCCTATGGCTGTAACTTCAGATCACGTCTGGTGGTGATTTAGTTAACTCTGATGTTTCGTTCGGTTTGTGGGGCGCTCAACTGCGCGGTTATCAGCGCCCGAACAAATTCCCAACCTTTGTTCAGTTCAATCACTCCACTTTCATGAATGATGGTAAAATGATGATGACAGCACAGACACCAGTCATCTCGAGGCAGGTGGAAATCCCTGACCCCCGCCAGGAAGTTAACTCTGATGGCACAATGGTACATCACGGACATCCTGCATCCTCATGTCTTACCTCGCTAGTGACAGTATTGTACTGACATTTTTTTTAATATAACAGTGCTCGTACAGACGTGGCACTGGTCCCTGCATGATACTGAGGTACGTCTGTGGACCAGCTCAGTCATCATATTCTTCCTAGTGTCACAGGCAACCAGGACACCAAGGACTAGTTAGAACAGTTTTGGGTCAACTTACCTCCAAGGAGGCTGAAAGATGTCACGCTTTTGCCAGCTGACATTCACATTTATTTAATATTTTCTTTAAATGTTTCTCTTTCATCCTCATTCAGCAGTTTTTCTAATTCTTTAAGCTATCAACTTGCGTTAACAGCAACTAGTACAATGGATCAGGAACTGGACAATTATCTTCTTTCTGTATTTTTATACTAACTGGCTGCGTCAAACTACGAATTTTGTCCCATGTGAGTTACAATTAATAAAATATTCCGGGCTGTTATGCCGTGGTCGAATGGATTTCATTTTAAAACCCGACGTTTCGTCCCCATCTGGGCGGACATTGTTGAATGTCCGATTCACACGATGGCTCGCTACTGACTACAGCAAAATTCCGCTCCCGCGAACTTCCACGCAGTGGCGTGATGTCACATGTTTCGAATACGCCAGCGCAACTGGCCATTGTCGACCGACGTCGTCCGCTGTTACTATCATCCCATGGTGGAAGTCTGGTACACATCTTCATTCAATATCATGCCCTCCTCCATCCTATTGAAATTCCTGGGGTGTTTCACAATCTCTATGGCCGCTCTGTAGAGCCTTTCGTGGTATCCGCTTGTGGCTGCCTGTACTTCAGTCCTATCAAAATGAATGTGGTGGTCTCCTAGCTGTAAAGCATGTTCCGCAACAGCTGATGTGTCCATCTGCCCTCTTCTGCAGTTGCCCTTGTGCTCTTCGAGTCAACAACTTTTCAAAAAAGATTTGAAATTTTGACACCACACTCTAACAAAAATATTCAAATGGATATACAGGCTGCGAACTTTTAGCAGAGTATCGTACACAAATATGAAACAAATCGGTCAAGACTTTATAATAGCTTCCGGTAACAACGTTTTCCTGTTATGTGAAGTACGTATGATATATATAAAAATATATGTATATTTCATATGTTAAAAACGTATGGCCTATGTGCGTCCACTTATTTATTAGAGTATCGGGTAAACATTTTTAGTAAATTGGTCAAGGTCTTTTCGAGATTTTACGAACAACATTTCCACTTTATATAGCACATTTATTTATATAGGATATATATTAAGGAAATGTGTAGCCTGTGTCTGCCCGCACGTTTATTACAGTATCATGTACAAATTTTAAGGAAATAAGTGAAGAACTTCTCGAGAATTCTACTGAGAAACTTTTCCCTTTACGTACCATATACGTAAGGAAATGTGCAGCCTATGTTTGTCCTCACTTTATTACGGTATCGTGGAACATTTTGAAATAAATTGGTCAAGAACTTCTTGAAATATTTTCTAACAACATTTTCCCATTGTATGGTGCATATATATTTATATACCATATATATTTAAAAATATACATCCCATGACCTTCACAAATTTTAGTGAGTATAGTATGCAAACTTAAAGTAAAGCGGTCAAGAACCTTTAGAGGTTTTTTAGTAACGACTTTAAAAGGTGACTTGACCTTATACGGTAGTAAAAATTTTATATACAGGGTGAGTCACGTAAGAAGTAACACGGCTTTTATTTCGTGAACGGTTACACATACCGAACCGCTGATTTCGGTAAATGTTAGAGCATCCAAGAGCATCCAGGGGCACGTATGCTTTTGTTCGGTTAATGTTCTTTAGCGCTTGTATCAACTGAGATATTGAAGTAAGTACCTTTTTTTTAAATGAAACCGTAATCTCTTTATAACTGCATTCGATAGCTCTTGAGAAGGCAATTACAATGAAATAGCATTTGTTAATGTTGACATTGGTACCTGTCGTAAGGAACTGATAAATGTCTTAGAATGTGACAGCACGATGGCAGGAAACGCATTTGCGGTGCAAACTCTGCCAAGGAGGCGTCTCGGACCAGGTTGCGTAGCCGCATACCGTAAGATAAGCCTGCGCTACGAGAATAAAGCTTATTTCCTGTTGCATCAACTTAAGACATAGATGCAGATTCACCTTCGAATGCTGTATATGGAAATACGATATAGGCTGGAATATAGCGGATCACAAAGGGCTTAGCAAAATTATTTCACATTTGTGTATCCTTCTAGACTTACGTGAGCTGAAACAGATAGATCAACTGTCCATTTTTCATAAAGAAAGATCGTCTATGTTGCAAAAACAACTGGCGTATTAAATATCTTCATGTTAGAAGGGAGATGTGACCTGTCTTTTTCGGTACGTGGTTATGTGCTTCTTAGAGGTAAAACACATGCTGTCCGACAAGTGTCTCTTCCTACACAGCTCTAAATAATATCAAATGGAATACATTCGTTGAACTAAACAGTTTATTAAAAGTACTTTGGTGACCACCTGTACACCGCAAAATAAATACTCGTCTTAAGTAAACTTCGTTTCATGCTGAATGTAAGCGCGTGTAATGACAGCGTTACCAGCTACGTTCAGTACACGCTGTCTACTTATTTGACATGGCAATGCAATTTCTTACACACGCAAATGAAATAAACAATTTCTTGACAACAATTTGGTAACTACTCAAATCACGGAACATAAATTTTGTTTTCTAAAAAAAAAAAAAACAACCGTATCCTTTATTTAAGCATATATGTTAAAAATGTTCGAAAGAACGATGAACAGATCTAATTTTCGTGGATGATATGGCAGAGCACGCACTAGCGATTCGACGACACATGTATTGCGCAGTTGGGCCTTCGTGATACACAGCATCTTTAAGTGCTCCCCGAAGAAAGAAATCAAGAGGAGTAAAATTGGAGGACCTTGCAGGCCATTTGACAACAGAATTTAGTCCTGCCAACGCCCAAGGAAGCTCTCATTCAGTATTTACGTTGCAACAGAGGATGAGAGAGCTGGACAACCGTCGTGTTGCACCCAGAAACACTGTAGGATATCCAGTGGTAACTCTTCTAGAAGAACCGGCAGCATGTTCGTCATAAAAGTGCTTACGAATGTCCACTTAGAACGCCTAAGGTGAAGTAAGGCCCAAAATGTAATTTCCTGACACCGCACCATACGTATACGCTCCACGGCCGTTGATGTGGCACCTGACAAAGCCAGCGCGGATATTCGCTGCCCAGTAATGCACGTTATGCAAATTTACATTAACGTGGTTAGTAAACTTTGCTTCAACGGTGAAGAGGACAAGTTAGAAAAACGTAGCGGCGTCTCTCATTTGCTGAAAGGCAAACCGCCAAAATTCTGTACGCACGGTCGTCGATTGCCTAATGTAGTGACAGATGATAGGGATGGAAATTTTGTAGATGCAGGATGCGAATGACTCTCGTCTGGCCGATTCCACATTCCTTGGCAATACGTCCCGAACCACTGTGAGGATTCATTAACTTATTAGCTCCAACAGCTTCTTCGTGTTCTCTGTCAGTTGCAGTCTTCTTTCTTGTCATCTTTTCTACGTTCGATCAACCTGTCCGCACTAGCGTCCTAATAATTCGTGCAATTGACTGGCGTGGCGGATTGATAGCTCTGCACCGCTGAACTGTTTTTACGGTATTTCTTTTACACTCACCATTATAACCAACTTCTCCTAGTTTGTGTACGTATCTAAGACCAACGTTTGCTGAAGCAAAAATGAGCGGCCTGAAAGCAAACGTGTTGTTTTCTGACACAGTGTAGCACGAGGGCTCTGCTGGGTGATTCCGGCCTCTGTTCTTTCAAATCCTATGACATTTCTCGAATATTTTACGACAGGTTAACATTAACAAACACTGGATCACAGTAACGGGCAAGAGCCATCGAGTGCAGTCATAAAAAGTATACTGTTGCTTTTTTTAGTAAAAACATAAAAAACGTACTTACTTCAATATCTCAGTTGATACTACTGTGTCGTCCGAACGAGGCACATCCAGGGCAAAAGCACCACAAGCGCAAAGATGCGAGTTGGTGCCAGTGCCATAGAGACTCACCACTTGCCTAGTTCCACCAGCGTCACGGGTGGCGCTGAGGATGAAGATACCGACTTCGCCTCGGCCAAATGCCGGCCGAGTAAAATTCACCAATGACCGGACGTCAACGGACAGAAGCCTTTTCGGAAGATAGAAGAACTGCTCTCGCCCACTTAGTTATAGATCATCGCGCAGGGCTTACTTAGACAGGGAACGTCGTTTGGTGAACTCTTAGAAGTGAACAGACCGGTGTTGTAAACTACATTTGCTATGTACTGTGAAGTTTGCCTACAATTATTTGCACTTAACCACTGAGGGCCTTTTTGTGTTATATAGGGTGTACATGAAGTGTGGGAACAATTTCAATTATTTATTGCACAAGAACCAAACGTTGTACAAATATCATACATGTGACATTTGTAATAGGAACCCTGAAAGGTTTTTTTCGTGTATACCGTCACAGCATAGTTTTGTAATGTGCCGACAGCCAGCGCTACTCACAAACATGGTGATTTCAGGTGCGGGGCGAGCTGACTGTGTGTTGGAGTTCGACAAAAACACCAGATCCCACTCCGTGTGACTTTTTTCTGTGGGAACACATTGAAGATCTCGTGTATGCACTGTCTCTACCACGTGATGTAGCAGAGCTCCGGGAGACAGTACGGGAAGCGACTGCCACAGTAGTCGACGCCATGCTGGGACGGTATGGCAATAATTTCAAAAAAAAAAATGTGTGTGAAACCTTATGGGACTTGACTGCTAAAGTCATCAGTCCCTAAGCTTACACACTACTTAATCTAAATTATCCTAAGGACAAACACACACACCCACGCCCGAGGGAGGACTCGAACCTCCGCCGGGACCAGCCTCACAGTCCACGAGTGCAGCGCCTGAGACCGCTCGGCTAATCCCGCGCGGCGGCAATAATTTGACTACCGTATTGACGTCTGCCGGTTCACTGATGGTTCACATATCGAATGTTTCTAAAAAATACTTTCAGAGTTTCTCTTCAAAATGCAATACGTATGACACCTCTACAATGTTTAGTTCTTGTGCAATAAATAATTGAAAGTGTTCCTGGACTTTATGTACACCCTGTATTACATGCAGTGTTGCAGACTGCATTATTCAGTAAGTGACAAAGATAAGTAAACGTTTTTATCTCATTTGTGTGGTACTAATTTTTTGTGGAACATTCGTCTCCTATCCGGTTACCTCACCCTGGGGCATGGCTGGGTAATAGAAAAACTTTGTGTTCTGCAGGTCTTGTCATGTGGGGAGCCTCGTCAGAGAGGTCCACGCCATCAGTGTCTAGGGAAATGATTCCAGTGGTTGTTTCCCGTTGCCTTCCACTGATGATGATGAAATGCTAATGAGGGCAACACAACACCCAGTCCCTAGGTGGAGAAAATCTCCGACCCAGCTGGGAATCGAACCCGGACCCCGTGGCGTGATAGACCGCCGCGCTGACCACTTTTTCGGTTTTTTTTTTTTTTGTAATCTCATTTTGTTCGTTAAAGTTCGTTTGAATTGTTCGTGGCGGACATCCCCTGACGCCCGTTGAAGTTCATTATTGAGCCATTCACTCAGTTGTTTTTTTTTTTATTACAGAGGGGTGCTAACCCTCTGACCGAACACGCTGAGCTACCGTGCCGGCAAACCACTCAGCTATCGGGGCGGACAGGGTAATAGTGGCAGAGAGAAATTCTCTAAGCAGTGTACTGCACCAGAAGTCATTTCACGCACAAAGTCGCCCCTCGACGCTATAACATTTGCTGAAAACTGCGTTTCTATATGTGTCACCGCTCACGAAATAAAAGGTGTGTTACGTCCTACGTGACTCACGCTGAATGTGTTCTTCCGAACTATTACTAGAGAATCGTGTGTATATATTAAATGAATCGATCAGAAAGTTATCGAAATTTTTACTAACAACCATTTTCCCTTTATATAGTATACATATTTATATACCACATACGTTAAAGAAATGTGTATCTTGTGTCTATACGGACGTATATAAAAGTATCATGTAAGAGCCTGAAGTAAATCGGGCAAAACTTTCAGAGATTTTAGGGAGAAATATTAAACAATGACTTGTCTTGATGTAGTTGTATATAGATTATAAAAATGGATATATGTATTGGTGAAAGTTCGTATGTATATATTATCCTAATCTCCTCCTAAACAACTGAACCGATTTCAACAAAACTTGATACAGATATCCCTTACCGTCAGGAAATAATCACTACTGGCATAATAACCACTTGCTAGTCATATTTCAGAAAATATGAGCTCTTCAATAGTGAGATGCGTGACTTACTGCCGTATCCTGTATGGCGTTTAAATTTATTACGTCTTTCCTAGTGACATTATTCGCAATATACACTCCTGGAAATTGAAATAAGAACACCGTGATTCATTGTCCCAGGAAGGGGAAACTTTATTGACACATTCCTGGGGTCAGATACATCACGTGATCACACTGACAGAACCACAGGCACATAGACACAGGCAACAGAGCATGCACAATGTCGGCACTAGTACAGTGTATATCCACCTTTCACAGCAATGCAGGCTGCTATTCTCCCATGGAGACGATCGTAGAGATGCTGGATGTAGTCCTGTGGAACGGCTTGCCATGCCATTTCCACCTGGCGCCTCAGTTGGACCAGCGTTCGTGCTGGACGTGCAGACCGCGTGAGACGACGCTTCATCCAGTCCCAAACATGCTCAATGGGGGACAGATCCGGAGATCTTGCTGGCCAGGGTAGTTGACTTACACCTTCTAGAGCACGTTGGGTGGCACGGGATACATGCGGACGTTCATTGTCCTGTTGGAACAGCAAGTTCCCTTGCCGGTCTAGGAATGGTAGAACGATGGGTTCGATGACGGTTTGGATGTACCGTGCACTATTCAGTGTCCCCTCGACGATCACCAGTGGTGTACGGCCAGTGTAGGAGATCGCTCCCCACACCATGATGCCGGGTGTTGGCCCTGTGTGCCTCGGTCGTATGCAGTCCTGATTGTGGCGCTCACCTGCACGGCGCCAAACACGCATACGACCATCATTGGCACCAAGGCAGAAGCGACTCTCATCGCTGAAGACGACACGTCTCCATTCGTCCCTCCATTCACGCCTGTCGCGACACCACTGGAGGTGGGCTGCACGATGTTGGGGCGTGAGCGGAAGACGGCCTAACGGTGTGCGGGACCGTAGCCCAGCTTCATGGAGACGGTTGCGAATGGTCCTCGCCGATACCCCAGGAGCAACAGTGTCCCTAATTTGCTGGGAAGTGGCGGTGCGGTCCCCTACGGCACTGCGTAGGATCCTACGGTCTTGGCGTGCATCCGTGCGTCGCTGCGGTCCGGTCCCAGGTCGACGGGCACGTGCACCTTCCGCCGACCACTGGCGACAACATCGATGTACTGTGGAGACCTCACGTCCCACGTGTTGAGCAAATCGGCGGTACGTCCACCTGGCCTCCCGCATGCCCACTATACGCCCTCGCTCAAAGTCCGTCAACTGCACATACGGTTCACGTCCACGCTGTCGCGGCATGCTACCAGTGTTAAAGACTGCGATGGAGCTCCGTATGCCACGGCAAACTGGCTGACACTGACGGCGGCGGTGCACAAATGCTGCGCAGCTAGCGCCATTCGACGGCCAACACCGCGGTTCCTGGTGTGTCCGCTGTGCCGTGCGTGTGATAATTGCTTGTACAGCCCTCTCGCAGTGTCCGGAGCAAGTATGGTGGGTCTGACACACCGGTGTCAATGTGTTCTTTTTTCCATTTCCAGGAGTGTATTTCACAGACGTTACCCTCATACGCCACTTAAAGTACCTACGCAAATTTATCATAGTATGAAATCATAAACACTGAGATACGTGAAAAAACCGCTTCATGCATGAACTTTGAATTTCTTTACTATCAAGACACTCGAAGAGTCGAGTCAACTTAAGGAAAGTCCTGATACCTGGCATCACTTCTGGCAGCTTTCAATTGCAAATTGCAAACGGCTGTAGGCGGAAACAATAGCCATCTAGAGAGCTATGAAGAAGCGATGCGATGGAGACGTTTACAAAATCGCGTCGTGGACACGCGAAGCCTGTACCCAGCGTACAGAAACAGTCCGGGATCATCTCATAACGAGTCTACTGCAAGAGTTAAATAAACATCAGAGCCAATTTGTATTTTTCATGCCATGTTTTTAAGTTGGATACTGTAATTACGTACTCGTACATTATGCATATTTCTTTGTACGACTGTTTCATAGTATCCAAGGTATTTTTATTCATGTGGCGGAAATGCACCGTTGCCACGGTAGATGGCACTGACAAAAGACGGTTCCTCTGACCACTTGCCGTGTGTCCCATGTGTGTTGCAGGTTGGGTGATTGGCGCAGTGTACTGTAAATAGCAGAATGGTCTGGTATTCATGTCGGGCATAAGCCGAGACTGTGTTTGTGTACGGCCAAGCATATGGAAATTGTCGATAGGCAGCATGGCTGTACCACAAGAAGTACCCCCATGGACACCAACCACATCACACAACATTTGAATTCCTTTTTGGGCATTTGTATGATCATGGGTCCTTTCAGACAGACGAACGTGCAGGATCACGACGGACTGTGGGTACATCAGATTCTGAGAACCGGTTTCTACAGCAAATTGAGACGATCACTAGTACGAGTGAAAGCTCCAGGCAAGGGCCCGCAAATATGGTGTATGCCGAAGTATGACCATGGTTGTCCTAAATGACAACCGCTAATATTCCTATCATCTGCAACGAGAGCAAGGATTATCAACAGCGGATTTCCCTCTACGGGAAGGATTTTGTCGATGATTTTTGTACCTTAACATGATTTCTGTCATCAGTGCTCTTTACAGACGGCGCAATCTTTACCAGAACTGGCATCATCAGTCTGCCTAATCATCATCTGTCGGCTACAGACTCAGCACGATCCAAGAGGAACTTTCTTTCATTCATCAGCGCCATCTACCGTAGCAACGAAGCAGTTGTGGACAGATGTTCATAGGACCTTCTTTTCTCCATTTCCAGGCAGGAATCCGTCCCTGCAGTTTATCGCTTTTATTAATATTCATACTGCATGTCTAAAATGTAAACCATTCGATTACGACCACATCGGTCATTTAATCGAATGTCTTTGGTGAGCACAACGTACATCAACGAAGCGTAGATAAAAATATTGCTTAACGTTACTGCAGTACTTTGCTGCATGTACACATAATGTAGATAAGAGAACATCATTGCACTTCTTGTTGAATCCCGTCATCTGTCCAGGCTTCCACCATCTGCCCTCGGGGGTGGTATATCATATTTGTGCCAATTTTTTAGTGCAGTGTTCAAGTGAATGTTCAGTGTCGTTCGTCTTTCCAAAGTGTTGCGAACAGAAACCTTGCTGTCGCTGGGTGTAAATTTTATATCTCTTGCGAACAGAAACTAGACTGTTGCCGTGTTTTTTTTTTAATTGTATGTCTATTCTTTTAACTGTCTGCCTCATATGTATTTCATTAGCATCATCAACCCTTTGTTTTATGTTTTAAGTTCCACGATTTTCCGCAATTTTACCAATTAAGTCACCGATTTTATCGCCTGTTTTATTATTTATTATCTTCATCTTTTTATAACAAATTCTGTAGGCTGAAGAGAGGCGTACTAAGCTGCTGCCAGCCCATCCCCTTCGGGGGGAATCGAAACTCAATAAAGGAAAAAAAAACTTGTTGTTGTACATCCTCCAAATGCAAGCATCACTTTTTTTCTTCGGGTGCTGATAAGAGGAAAGTGGTTTTCCAAATAACAAATGTAGGGAGCTGTTGAAAAGGGCTTACTGGTTTTCGTATCTTCGTAGGAAAAAAAGTTGCAAGAAAGATGCTGATTAATATCCCCCTGATAGCTGAACTATATTTGCTTGACACATTCTTTATTTTGCTCCTACACAAAAATTTATTTGGTGTAATAAAAATAAATTGGACTCTGAGGTCTGATGGATAAGGCTAAATGCACCAAGTTGAGGTAAGGGACCCTGGTATGGTAACGACCAAGGCAAATTTTGTGAGCGAGATCTGTTGTGATACCTCTGACGGAACTCTAAACTGTGTAATTTAAGACCTGTGCACTTACTCATCTTCGCTACTGTGAAACACATCTCTTCTATCCGAGTGCCCGCACCTCTTGAGGTATGCATTTATAGCCCATATTAACCGAACATTTTTCTTCTTTTGGTCCTTACTACCCGTACTACAAACATCAAAAAACGTTTCACATCACCCTGGTTCCCAGAACTCCTGAAAATACACTTTGAATGTGGATGTTGTATCACAGACACAGAGATGTCACTAAACCCACCCGAAGATGTAAGCACCCTTGTATGAGCAGCGCCTATTAGACGGAGGGTGTCAGACAGCCGATCGGTTCCAGTCATTCCACCAGGAAGGAGGTACACAGCTGGTCTTGCCTGTAGTTCATCCAGGCCTATGCAGTCAATACCGCGGTTCGATCGCGTCCGCATTGTTACTTTGGGCCAGGAAGGGCTCTCAACAAGGAAAATGTCAAGGCGTCTCGGAGTGAACAAAAGCGATGTTGTTCGGACATGGAGGAGATACAGAGACACAGAAAATGTCGATGACTTGCCTTGCCCAGGCCGCCCAAGGGCTACTACTGCAGTGGATGACGGCTACCTACGGATTATGGCTCAGAGGATCCCTAACAGCAACGCCACCAAGTTGAATAATGCTTTTCGTGCAGCCACAGGACGTCTTGCAACGATTTAAACTGTGCGCAATAGGCTGCATGATGTGCAACTTCATTCCCGACGTCCATGTCGAGATCCTTCTTTGCAGCCACGACACAACGCAGCACGGTACAGATGGGCCCAACAGCATGCCGAATGGACCGCTCAGGATTGGCATCACGTTCTCCTTCCCGATGAGTGTCGCATATGCCTTCAACCAGACAATCGTCGTGTTTGGAGGCAAACCGGTCAGGCTGAACGCTTTATAACACACTGTCCAGCGAGTGCAGCAAGGTGAAGGTTCCCTGCTGTTTCGGGGTGGCATTATGTGGTGCCAACGTACGCCGCTAGTTGTCATGGAAGGCGCCATAACGGCTGTACGATACGTGAATGTCATCCACCGACTGATAGTGCAACCTTATCGGCAGCATATTGGTGAGTCATTCGTCTTCACGGTCGACAATTCGCGCCCTCATCGTGCACATTCTTGTGAATGACTTCCTTCAGGATAACAACATCGCTCGACTAGAGTGGCCAGCATGTCCTCCAGACATGAACCCTATCGAACATGCGTGGGATCGATTGAAAAGGTCTGTTTATGGACAACGTGACCCACCAACCACTCTGAGGGATGCACGCCGAATCGCTGTTGAGGAAAGGGACAACCTGGACCAACAGTGTCTTGATGAACTTGTATATAGTATGCCTCGACGAATACAGGCATGCATCAATGCAAGAGGACGTGCTACTCGGTATTAGTGGCACGTGTGTGCACAGCAATCTGGACCACCACCTCTAAATGTCTCACTGTATGGTGGTACAACATGCAAAGCGTGGTTTTCGTGAGCAATAAAAAGGGCAGAATTGATGTTTACGTTAACCTCTACTCCAATTTTCTGTACAGTTTCCGGAACTCTCGGAACCGAGGTGATGCAAAACTTTTTTTAGTGTGTGTATATCCCACCAAAAATATGGAAAACAAAGAACTCGGAGAATAAGGGACATGTTCCACAGTATCGAACAAGAAAAAGTGCTGATAGCTCTTAAGGTATTTATTTTAGAGCCCATGTTTACTAGACTTCTTTTCCCATTTCTTCCGTCGCCTACCTTGCAATCTTAGCAACAACAGTGCCGCTACATGCATTGCACAGTCAGAGGATTAGAACGATTTTCGCTTACCAACTTTAGACTTGGTCCCTTATCTGAAATTGATACATTTACGCTTCTCTAGCATCCCCAAAAATTTGTTATAGCATAATGGAATTAATGTGTGTATTTATTTGAAATTAGAGCCTCTCATTTAAGTCCCCATGTAACTGGCCTAAAATTTCACCCACGGGCTGCGTTAACAATAAGTATAGTGCAGCCTCAGCACGTTACGTGTTGCAGTTTACTCTACAATGATACGTGTTGGAGAAGATATTCGATGTGTCGTCACTCACTTTGGATGGAATACTGCACTCGCCTATGCACGGAGTTACGAATTCCTTCTCAACACACCCGGACCCTCTCCTTAATTTTACGGAACCTTACAGTATGTTGATCCAGTTCTCCATCTGTGTAAACGAAACTGCTCTGTACTTAACTTCTCACATGTAGTGAGACAAAGTGAAAGCTTGCTGTTGGCTATAGCTGCTTCCTACAAAGATTAATTAGTCTGGTACAGACTTACGAGCTCTGAGAAGTCAGTAATGCCAAATTCCTCACAAGTGACTGCGCTGGACTTTGGAACTGCGATTGGGTCCCTCGGCGCAAGCTGTGCAGCCGCCACTACTTGTCGAACGACTGCATATGTTACGCGGCAGTGTTTGCCCCGGTACGCAGAGTGGCAGATGCCACGAGGGCTGATAAATCAATTATTTTAGCGCAGGAAGCGTGCACACACGGAGACCGCTCGCTGGTGCGGCCCGCCTGATTTGATTAGACTGTTTGCGCTTCGGCTCTGCTCTTTGTTTCACCAGAGCGGCTGGGCGGCCGGTCCTTGTTAAACACGAAGATGAAAAGCCCCGTGGCCGGTTCTCGGGCAAATAAGCTTTTTAACTCGCGCGGCCAGGCCGGTCCCGGCACGGGGATAATAACGCAACGGGCGGGACCCCCCTGCGCCCTGCTAACCCCACCCCTTGCCCCCTCCCTGCGCAGCAAGTGAATATTTAGCCGCAACCGGAGACCGGCCATGGATGCAAATGAGGCGCCCAACAGCCGACCCATCTGCCGGACTGGACCTCAGCCCCGAGTGCCGCTTTAGGCGCGCCGACCTGCCTGTGATCTTACATTTTCGACCCGCGGAAAAAGGAAAATAATAACGGGCGGAATGTGAAGTTACTTACAGACCGCCTACTGCCGAGGCAGTTTCACGCTATATCTCCAGTGCTGATGATCGAAAATTTTAATCCTCCTTAATCTCTTTTTGGTCAAGTATAAGTTACCTTTTGCTGGTATTCCACAGGTATTTATGCTGTAATATAAAGGAAAGCTACAGATGCATCAACAACGCATCCTGACGGACACACACACACACAAACACACACGCACGGAAACACTTGTGTGTGTGTGTGTGTGTGTGTGTGTGTGTGTGTGTGTGTTAGGCCGGCCGGAGTGGCCGAGCGGTTCTAGGCGCTACAGTCTGGAACCGCGCGACCGCTACGGTCACAGGTTCGAATCCTGCCTCGGGCACGGATGTGTGTGATGTCCTTAGGTTAGTTATGTTTAATTAGTTCCACGTTCTAGGGCACTGATGACCTTAGAAGTTAAGTCCCATAGTGCTCATAACCATTTGAACCCATTTTGTGTGTGTGTTACAAGAGAGAGAGACCTAGGTAGCAAGTAAAAGAGAGAAATTTTTGCAATATCGTAATAATTAGAAACTGTTTCCTATGATATTTCTAGAGCGTAGATTTTCTGACATTTATTCAATAACCACATATAAGGTTTTTTTTTTTTTGCTTTAGCACGGAGCGTATACTAACTTATTTTACGTATTTGCTTTAGTTTTAGTGCATTTCCACTGTGTGAGGTGACTTTCTGGTGAATTTGCACGCCACCATAAGCGCTACTGTACCCTGGTTCGCTTTTGAATCACATGACCGTTGAATACATTGCTTGCACAGTCAGGACAGCCGTAGCTGCAGATCCCAGTCGAAGCGCTAGCAACAGCAGCAATTTTTCTTTATTATAGAGGATTTCTTTCAGTTCATTGTTACATTATTCTGCGAAGAAGTGAATTACATCTCTTTATTTTACTGAGCTCACCGAGCGAGGTGGCGCAGTGGTTAGCACACTGGACTCGCATTCGGGAGGACGACGGTTCAATCCCGTCTCCGGCCATTCTGATTTAGGTTTTCCGTGATTTCCCTAAATCGTTTCAGGCAAATGCCGGGATGGTTCCTTTGAAAGGGCACGGCCGATTTCCTTCCCAATCCTTCCCTAACCCGAGCCTGCGCTCCGTCTCTAATGACCTCGTTGTCGACGGGACGTTAAACACTAACCACCACCACCACCACCATTTTACTGAGCTGGTAAGTGCATTTGACGCTGCGTGATCTGACAGTGCTGTGCAGTAAAATTCAGAAGTAGCGTAGCAGCACTACTTAGACTACGTCCTGGGTTAGTGTTATATTCTCTGTGGCACAAACTTCGGCGCCACCCTTGTAAACCATAACTTATTTCCAACCATGTTGAAGAGGTCTTGGATGGTCTGCCCACAATCTTGCAGAACCAGAGGCATTCCTTCTCAAACATTTTCTCCTGTGACACCCCTTAACGGTCGTCGTCATCAGTCTTTGTGCGTCGCTGTTTGAAAGGCTTATACCAGTTACTCCGTGTTGTCTCCGAAAGTTTACTTGAACATTTGGCACACTTCTACTACGGTCATAACAAATTTAAAACAAAACAGCATACAAACACGCTGCTCTTTGTGATCAGCCATCGCAAAACCGGAAACAAAAGGAACCAATAACTAGCTAAACCACTCAGTACGTAGCCATATAACTATATCTACATCTACATCTACATTTATACTCCGCAAGCCACCCAACGGTGTGTGGCGGAGAGCACTTTACGTACCACTCTCATTACCTCCCTTTCCTGTTCCAGTCGCGTATGGTTCACGGGAAGAACGACTGCCGGAAAGCCTCCGTTCGCGCTCGAATATCTCTAATTTTACTTTCGTGATTTCCTCGGGAGGTATAAGTAGGGGGAAGCAATATATTCGATACCTCATCCAAAAAAGCACCCTCTCGAAACATGGACAACAAGCTACACCGTGATGCAGAGCACCTCTCTTGCAGACTCTGCCACTTGAGTTTGCTAAACATCTCCGTAACGCTATCGCGCTTACCAAATAACCCTGTGATGAAACGCGCCGCTCTTCTTTGGATCTTCTCTATCTCCTCTGTCAACCCGACCTGGTACGGATCCTACACTGATGAGCAATACTCAAGTATAGGTCGAACGAGTGTTTTGTAAGCCACCTCCTTTGTTGATGGACTACATTTTCTAAGAACTCACCCAATGAATCTCAACCTGGTACCCGCCTTACCAACAATTAATTTTATATGATCATTCCACTTCAAATCGTTCCATACGCATACTCCCAAATATTTTACAGAAGTAACTGCTAACAGTGTTTGTTCCGTTATCATATAATCACACAATAGAGGATCCTTCTTTCTATGTATTCAAAAAATGGTTCAAATGGCTATGAGCACTATGCGACTTAACTGCTGAGGTCATCAGTCGCCTAGAACTTAGAACCAATTAAACCTAACTAACCTAAGGACATCACACACATCCATGCCCGAGGCAGGATTCGAACTTGCGACCATAGCGGTCGCTCGGCTCCAGACTGTAGTGCCGAGAACCGCACGGCCACTCCGGCCGGCTCTATGTATTCACAATATACTACATTTGTCTATGTTAAGGGTCAGTTGTCACTCCCTGCACCAAGTGCCTATCAGCTGCAGATCTTCCTGCATTTCGCTGCAATTTCCTAATGCTGCAACTTCTCTGTATACTACAGCATCATCCGCGAAAAGCCGCATGGAACTTCCGACACTATCTACTAGGTCATTTATATATATTGTGAAAATCAATGGTCCCATAACACTCCCCTGTGGCACGCCAGAGATCACTTTAACGTCTGTAGACGTCTCTCCATTGAGAAAAACATGCTGTGTTCTGTTTGCTAAAAACTCTTCAATCCAGCCCCACAGCTGGTATATTCCGTAGGCTCTTACTTTGTTTATGAGGCGATAGTGCGGAACTGTATCGAACGCCTTCCGGAAGTCAAGGAAAATAGCATATACTTGGGAGCCTGTATCTAATATTTTCTGGGTCTCATGAACAAATAAAGTGAGTAGGGTCTCACACGATCACTGTTTCCGGAATCCATCTTGATTCCTCTGGGTTTCCAGAAATGGCATGATACGGAAGCAAAATACATGTTCTAAAATTCTACAGCAGTCCGATGTCAGAGATATAGGCCTATAGTTTTGCGCATCTGCTCGACGACCCTTCTTGAAAACTGGAACTACCTGTGCTCTTTTCCAATCATTTGGAACTCTCCGTTCCTCTAGAGACTTGCGGTACATGGCTGTTAGAGAAGGGGAGCAAGTTCTTTCGCGTACTCTGTGTAGAATCGAATTGGTATCCAGTCAGGTCCACTTGATTCAAGAAGCATGTATAGGAGGACACTCACAATTGTTTGTGCGTGAAGTTCCAATTAACAGAACTTTTTTTTAGCCTCTTGACGGACTTAGTGCGACCCGCCACGAATTCCTCTCATGAGACAGACTCCTTATCTCAGAGTTGCACAAAACGTCGTCAAGTAACTGTTATATACACGGCCCAGTCACATTACTGTGACCACCGCCTACTTTTGGCTTCAGAGTGCAATAACCAGTCACAGACTGCAGGTGGCAGCACTAGCAGTGGAAGGTATATCAAGCGTGTCAGGTGAAAGCGGAAAACTGTGCATTCATTCGAAACGGAGCTATTTATCTGCTGTCCAGAAGGACATGATAACTTCCTTTTCGGCCAAAGGTGCAAGCATCTCTGAAACTGCTAAGTTTGTAAGCTGTTTGCGTACCGCCGTGGTTAAAGTATACCGTGCATGGCAAAGTGGCTATCCAAAACCGGCTCCGAGACAACTGTGGTTGACCATGAGCCATAGAGGACAGTGAACGACGGCTGCGGAAACGTGTACGGACAACTGTTGAGCAACTGACCACTCAGATGAATCATTGCGCCACCAACAGCGTCTTCTTAATGACCTATCAGCAGAAGTTACGGCGAATGGGCCTTCGCAGCAGACGCCTGGTTCATGCACTCATGCTGACTGCTGTTCGCCGGCGACGAAGGCTGGAATTTTCACTTCAGTACCGCCAATGGACGTCCGCTCAGCGGTGACTGGCTCTTTCAGATGAACCACGTTTTATGCTAAATCGAACAGACGGCGAACACCCTGTAACAATCGTCGGAAGGATCCACGCTGGAGGAGGGAAGGCTATGATCTAGGGCATGTTTTCGTAGGATTTCCCGGGTGATTTCCTCATTCTGGAAGTCGCAATGGTTGCATCATCCTTGGGGGCCTCGTCCACCTCTACATGTAGTTTGTTTCTCCTCAGCACGATGGCATCAGCCAGCTGGAAATTCAATGTGTCACACAGCTCGCACTGTAAGTGCGTGGTTCAAAGAGCACCGGCGTGAGTTTACGTTGTTCCCCTGGCCACAACACTCTTCGAACTTAAACCCACTCGAGAATATGTCTACATGTGTTGCAGCAGTTCGCTCTGGAAAAATTGATTACTCAGGCTTTTGACAGGTGGTCACATTACTATGACTGGAAAATGTATATTCCTCTCTGCTTCTCCCTACTTTTTTTTACCTCCGACAGTTCCCTCTACGACCACAGAAATTAATCCTTGATATCGTATCACATGTCCTGTCATCCTGTCCCTTCTTGTCACTGTTTTCCACATTTTCTGTCATTGTCGGTTCTCCAGAGAATTTGATTTCTCACCACATCTGTTCACCTATGTTTTAACATCCTTCTACAGCACCATATCCCAAACTCATCCATTTCATTGTTCTCAGCTTTACCAATATTCCATTATCAACTTCCTGTACTCCAAACGTAATCGGATAAACACCGTTGTTCGGTATTAGTAGAGGTCTTTTGACCAGGAATGCTACCTTTGCCTGCGTTAGTATACATTTTATGTCCTCCTTGCTGCGTCTGTCATGTTTCATTACGCTTCCAAGGTAGCTGATCTCCTTCATCTGTACTTCGTTGTCCCAATTTCAAGTTCGTTGCTAAGATGATTTCCGCAGTTCCCACATTAGCCTTCCTTCGGGTTACTCTCAATCCATAGCGTGTGTTCATTAGACTGTTCAGTACATTCAACAGCGCCTGTAATCCTTCTTCAATATCACTGAGGATACCAATGTCATCAGCGGATTCCCCCCCCCCCCCCTCTTCCTCCCTAAATTTTAATACCACTGTAGAACGTTTCCCTTATTTCTGTCATCACTTCATCGATACAGAGACTAAACAGCAAAAGCACCTTGAAGCGTTTGCACGTCACACACTTAAAACTGTATGCATTTCCATTAAAATATGTAACATGCACCCATATTAATGAAGCTGCTTTTTCTTCCTCACTGAGAGATTACTAGGGAATAACGTGTCATAAGAGTGCAAGGAGGTTCCACTATTAAGTGCAGAGGAGAGAAGAATAAATGGGGACTATATTGAAGGCCTCTGTGAGGGGGAGGACTTGCCTTATGAGGTGACAGAAGAAGAAGAAGCAGGAGCCGACAGGAGAGATATAGGGAACCAGAGTTAGAATGAGAATTTAAAAGAGCTTTGCACGCCTTCATATAATGCTGAAGGGATACATAATCCTCTGTCGGAATTCTAAAATTACTGGGGAAAGTGGCAACAAATGATGGACAGCCTGAACCTCGAAGGCCAGACGTGAGTTTGAAACGTCGCCGGCCTGAATGCAGGTCCAGTGGTCGAATCAAAATGTGTGCCAACTCCGGGAAAGTAGTGACGATCTTTCCCTTTGACTGCATGGGCCCGCTGCTCATTGTCTTTGTGAAACACAACGCCACAGTTAAGGCACAGCGCCATGTGGACACTTTGCATAAAAAGTGAAGCGCGCTGTAAGTCCAAACGCCCCGGAATATTGATGAATGGCACCATTCGGTTTCAGGATAATGCCCTCCCCCCCTCCCCCCCAAGTTGCCAAGGATGTGTCGACTACTTCTAAAATAATAAACAGTTAACTTTTTTTTACATCTGACTCGTTTTCCTTTGACTGACCCTAACTGAGAGGTCAGCATGGATGGCTGCAAAACGGAAGACGCGGGTTCTATTCCCGGTACTTTCAAGGATGTTTCCTTGATGGGAGAACTGTTACGGGGTTCAATCACCCTAGCGATGACAATTTAAGGTCCTGCTGGGCCGATTAGAAGCGTCTTCGTGATATAGAAAGCCTGCAATGGTCCGACTCTTCGTGCCGTATTTGCGTGACGGGGCAAGGCAAAGGGTGACATGGCGGCCGGAAGGCATCCCGTGGGCCTCCACGGCCTGACCGAGGAACTCGTTTTCTTATACAGCATGCTTCTACTGCAACTCGGAGCTGCTCTCATCTTTCACGTACACGGATGTAACATTGTTATAATGTACGATAATTTAGTAAAATCTTGTTTCCGCTATGAATCACTACTACTCTTAATACCCTCCATGAACCATGGACCTTGCCGTTGGTGGGGAGGCTTGCGTGCCTCAGCGATACAGATGGCCGTACCGTAGGTGCAGCCACAACGGAGGGGTATCTGTTGAAAGGCCAGACAAACATGTGGTTTCTGAAGAGGGGCAGCAGCCTTTTCAGTAGTTGCAGGGGCAACAGTCTGGATGATTGACTGATCTGGCCTTGTAACATTAACCAAAACGGCCTTGCTGTGCTGGTACTACGAAGGGATGAAAGCAAGGGGAAACTACAGCCGTAATTTTTCCCGAGGACATGCAGCTTTACTGTATTATTAAATGATGATGGCGTCCTCTTGGGTAAAATATTCCGTAGGTAAAATAGTCCCCCATTCGGATCTCCGGGCGGGGACTACTCAAGAGGACGTCGTTATCAGGAGAAAGAAAACTGGCGTTCTACGGATCGGAGCGTGGAATGTCAGATCCCTTAATCGGGCAGGTAGGTTAGAAAATTTAAAAAGGGAAATGGATAGGTTAAAGTTAGATAAAGTGGGAATTAGTGACGTTCGGTGGCAGGAGGAACAAGACTTTTGGTCAGGTGAATACAGGGTTATAAATACAAAATCAAATAGGGGTAATGCAGGAGTAGGTTTACTAATGAATAAAAAAATTGGAGTGCGGGTTAGCTACTACAAACAGCATAGTGAACGCATTATTGTGGCCAAGATAGACACATAGCCCATGCCTACTACAGTAGTACAGGTTTATATGCCAATTAGCTCTGCAGATGATGAAGAAATAGATGAAATGTATGACGAGATAAAAGAAATTATTCAGGTAGTGAAGGGAGACGAAAATTTAATAGTCATGGGTGACTGGAATTCATCAGTAGGAAAAGGGAGAGAAGGAAACATAGTAGGTGAATATGGATTGGGGGGAAGAAATGAAAGAGGAAGCCGCCTTGTAGAATTTTGCACAGAGCATGACATAATCATAGCTAACACTTGGTTCAATAATGATAAAAGAAGGTTGTATACCTGGAAGAATCCTGGAGATACTAAAAGGTATCAGATAGATTATATAATGGTAAGACAGAGATTTAGGAACCAGGTTTTAAATTGTAAGACATTTCCAGGGGCAGATGTGGACTCTGACCACAATCTATTGGTTGTGAACTGCAGATTGAAACTGAAGAAACTGCAAAAAGGTGGGAATTTAAGGAGATGGGACCTGGATAAACTGAAAGAACCAGAGGTTGTAGAGAGTTTCAGGGAGAGCATAAGGGAAGAATTGACAGGAATGGGGGAAAGAAATACAGTAGAAGAAGAATGGGTAGCTCTGAGGGATGAAGTAGTGAAGGCAGCAGAGGATCAAGTAGGTAAAAAGACGAGGGCTAATAGAAATCATTGGGTAACAGAAGAAATATTGAATTTAATTGATGAAAGAAGAACATATAAAAATGCAGTAAATGAAGCAGGCAAAAAGGAATACAAACGTCTCAAAAATGAGATCGACAGGAAGTGCAAAATGGCTAAGCAGGGATGGCTAGAGGACAAATGTAAGGATGCAGAGGCTTGTCTCACTAGGGGTAAGATAGATACTGCCTACAGGAAAATTAAAGAGACCTTTGGAGAGAAGAGAACCACTTGTATGAATATCAAGAGCTCAGATGGCAACCCAGTTCTAAGCAAAGAAGGGAAGGCAGAAAGGTGGAAGGAGTATATAGAGGGTTTATACAAGGGCGATGTACTTGAGGACAATATTATGGAAATGGAAGAGAATGTAGATGAAGACGAAATGGAAGATAAGATACTGCGTGAAGAGTTTGACAGAGCACTGAAAGACCTGAGTCGAAACAAGGCCCCGGGAGTAGACAACATTCCATTAGAACTACTGATGGCCTTGGGAGAGCCAGTCATGACAAAACTCTACCATCTGGTGAGCAAGATGTATGAGACAGGCGAAATACCCTCAGACTTCAAGAAGAATATAATAATTCCAATCCCAAAGAAAGCAGGTGTTGACAGATGTGAAATTTACCGAACTATCAGTTTAATAAGTCATGGCTGCAAAATACTAACGCGAATTCTTTACAGACGAATGGAAAAACTGGTAGAAGCGGACCTCGGGGAAGATCAGTTTGGATTCCGTAAAAGTGTTGGAACACATGAGGCAATACTAACCTTACGACTTACCTTAGAAGAAAGATTAAGAAAAGGCAAACCTACGTTTGTAGCATTTGTAGACTTAGAGAAACCTTTTGACAATGTTAACTGGAATACTCTCTTTCAAATTCCGAAGGTGGTAGGGGTAAAATAGAGGGATCAAAAGGCTATTTACAATTTGTACAGAAACCAGATGGCAGTTATAAGAGTCGAGGGGCATGAAAGGGAAGCAGTGGTTGGGAAAGGAGTGAGACAGGGTTGTAGAATCTCCCCGATGTTATTCAATCTGTATATTGAGCAAGCAGGAAAGGAAACAAAAGAAAAATTTGGAGTAGGTATTAAAATTCATGGAGAAGAAGTAAAAACTTTGAGGTTCGCCGATGACATTGTAATTCTGTCAGAGACAGCAAAGGACTTGGAAGAGCAGTTGAACGGAATGGACTGTCTCTTGAAAGGAGGATATAAGATGAACATCAACAAAAACAAAACGAGGATAATGGAATGTAGTCAAATTAAATCGGGTGATGCTGAGGGAATTAAATTAGGAAATGAGACACTTAAAGTAGTAAAGGGGTTTTGCTATTTAGGGAGTAAAATAACTGATGATGGTCGAAGTACAGAGGATATAAAATGTAGACTGGCAATGGGAAGGAAATCGTTTCTGAAGAAGAGAAATTTGTTAACGTCGAGTATAGATTTGAGTGTCAGGAAGTCGTTTCTGAAAGTATTTGTATGGAGTGTAGCCATGTATGGAAGTGAAACATGGACGATAACTAGTTTGGACAAGAAGAGAATAGAAGCTTTCGAAATGTGGTGCTACAGAAGAATGCTGAAGATTAGATGGATAGATCACATAACTAATGAGGAGGTATTGAATAGAATTGGGGAGTAGAGGAGTTTGTGGCACAACTTGACTAGAAGAATGGATTGGTTGGTAGGACATGTTCTGAGGCATCAAGGGATCACAAATTTAGCATTGGAGGGCAGCGTGGAGGGTAAAAATCGTAGAGGGAGACCAAGAGATGTATACACTAAGCAGATTCAGAAGGATGTAGGTTGCAGTAGGTACTGGGAGATGAAGAAGCTTGCACAGGATAGAGTAGCATGGAGAGCTGCATCAAACCAGTCTCAGGACTGAAGACCACAACAACAACAACATACTCTTAATAATTTATACACTTTTCTTTTAAACACTAATGACTTTCATTCACTCGGCCAAAATTCAGTCACTGGCTGAGATTAACTTTCATTGTAATATGTGATATTCACAGATGTTACTTATCTTGCAGTTCATCTAGGTCTCGGTATTTAGATTTTGGGCAGTTCTTATTAATCAAGTCTCATTTTGTTATCGAGGATAGCATTTTGTTAATAAACCTTTAATATGCTTCTTACTATCGTGAAAAAGGACAGCAACACTATAAATGTTCTTCATAAATGACTGCACACTAATTTATTATCCAGAGATTGCATTTGCAGGCCACGTGTTTCAAAATGTGAAATTTACTAGCAATACAGATGTAAAGTCATTCGTAGCTAGACATGCAGCTCACATGATGCATGTCTCAGCAGCAACTGATATAATTCTTTACGGAACAAAACACATGTAGCCATGTGCAGTTTTGTAGTAACAAGTAGTCGGAAACATCTTCATGCGGTGCATGGCTGGTCGATAGGCTGCAAATTCGTCCGACTCAAAATGTTAGCAAATAGCGCCAGAAGATCCTTCCACTAATGTAGAGGCTCACTATGATACGTGAAACACAAAAGACATACACGTTTTGTAGCGTAATTAATGTAATACGGTACATTGTTAATTGTCTCTCATGTCAACAAGTTTTGCATCGCCACTTTATATCGAAATTTATGGCGCAGGAAACAATACTTGACACTGAGATAATAAACAGAAACTCACTTTTGTGTAACTAAAAACTCGTCTGAGCAATAACAGTGCTTGGTGGAACGTCCCGTTCCTCGGATGCAGGCTTGCATCCGTGGTACCATACCATCAATAAGATCATCAAGCCAGACAGTGTCCAAATTGTCACATTCTTCATGTCGCATTCTTCAGTAGTGATTCTGGGTAAGTCGCGCAGACAACGTGATCGTTGCAGACCTCCATAAGCAGCTCGTTTCGATCGATCACACGTATGGTAGAATGAGAACACGTACGTCACTATATTCTGGTCATCCTAGAACGATGAAGAACCGTGTTCACGAGAGCAGCACGGGTAGCACACGGGTTATCATCCACCACGATGAAAATGTCACCAAAACATTAGTAATGCAGTCCCACTATTTGCTGCAGAATCTTGGCCATGTAACATAAAGATATGAGTTTTCTGTCAACAGCCAACAGAGGTGTACGGTGACTCTGAATTATTCCACTACTTCACTGCTGCACATGTGTGTCACATTGTTGGAGACGTTCAATATTACTTGGTTGTCACTGAACATATCTGCGATTATCATGGTGTGAACAGATCCAAGTTTCCTCCTTAAACAACACAAGACGCCAGTCCTGGGGCATCCATTCTGTACGATTTCTTGCTCAGCAGTAACGCAGGCTATGATGATGTGTACGACTCGGTTTTCGCGATGGTCGTCGGGACTGGAGATTCGAATCATGCAATCGCCTTCCAACAGTTTGATGCGATGCACGACGTCCTGTAGCCTCTTCAAACGCCGAATTCAGTTCTGGAGCACTCAGCTTGCGGTTCGTTTGACACAAAAGTTGAAGATATCGATGATCCTGTGCACCTTTCGAACGTGGACGGCTTGTGCGGTGTAACTCCATAACACTACCCGCCAATTGGAACAGATTCCGTGTTCGCACCACATCACTATGACTGGGCTTTAAACGTCGAACAACTTCCCTGGGGGGCCGGCCATAGTGGCCGTGCGGTTCTACGCGCTACAGTCTGGAACCGAGCGACCGCTTCGGTCGCAGGTTCGAATCCTGCCTCGGGCATGGATGTGTGTGATGTCCTTAGGTTAGTTAGATTTAATTAGTTCTAAGTTCTAGGCGACTGATGACCTCAGAAGTTAAGTCGCATAGTGCTCAGAGCCATTTGAACCATTTTTGAACTTCCCTGGTTGAAACCTCTTCTGCACGTAACGTGATGATGCGGACGCGACCTTTGATCGCGATTGTCCTTGGTGACATGATGGATCTTCCATTTCCTAATCCAAGACTGTTTCTAATGCGTCCCTACTCATGTTTCACTTTCAACTGAAACGCAGCAGTCCATTCGAGTGCGGCGTTCTACCCGTCGGTAGCGATCATGGTAACTGCGTGTATGTTTAAAAACAATCTTCCTATAGGAACAGGAACAGTCACAGTAGCAACACATCCACACGACACATCACAGCGACGTAAGCCATTTCTTGATTTGTGTAGAAAAAACTAATGTAATATGACGAAATTCGTAAGGAACCTCCAACCAAGTTTAATCACTACATATTTCCACGGGATTTCCGATAGGTAACGGTGCCATACGTATCCTTCAAAATGGAGTCTACAACAGAGGTGCGTTCCAAGCAGGGAGCTGCCACGGAGCTTCTTTTGCCGGAAAACTGGAGCATCCCAGACATTCGTAGATGCTTGCAGAATGTCTACGGAGGTCTGGCAGTGAACAAATGCACGGTGAGTCGTTGAGTGAGGCGGGGATCACAATCGCAATAAGGTCGGGCAAGCCTGTCCGATATCCCACGTACTGGCCAGCCGCACGCAGCTGTGACTCCTGCAATGTTGGAACGTGCGGACGCTCTCATTCGAGGTAATGGACGGATCTCAATCAAACACCTGTGTATCTTTGTCTCTGTTGGTAGCGCTGAAACTTTTGCCCACCTGTTGTGGTACTCAAAGGTGTTTGTGCACTTCCTTCCTACATAAGATGACAACCGTATGTGCGGAATTTCTTGCTCCTTAAGAGTTGATCCAAAGCAGTATGTGGATGATGGGGAGGTTGTTGATGCAGCAACACGTTGGTGCCGATGTCGACCAGTATAGTGGTACAATGCTTGAATACAGGTCATTCCAGTAAGGTAGCGTAAGGCCGTCCCATTTACGGGGGCTATTTTGAAAAATAGGTTTTTTGTAGCCAGAAGAGTGGGAAGTAATATGGTGTATTGGAATCATGAATAAAAACAACCTGTTTTCAGAAAAAGAGATGTGTTGCATTACTTATTGACCCGCGTCATATATGAAGTAAACGGAAGTGGATTCATGATCATAATCCAGATACCGAGCAAGCAGCGTTCCTTGGGGCAGCGTTCTCGGATGTGTACTGAAGGCACATCCTGGGGCGAGCGTCGCCGGCTACTCACTACAGTCTGGCCACCCTGCCTCGTTACGTCTTCGCGCGGCTCGCCGTAATTCCCACCCCTGCAAACACAATAGAACGCCGGCAGGCGGCGCCCCAGATTACAGATTGGTCACGTTCCTCGTCCATATTCAGCGCCCGGCAACCGACCGACCGCCCGCCTGCCTCTTTCTGTTCCGCGCGCCGCGCCGCGCCGTCTGTCTACCCTACCCCAACCCCACCCTGCACACACCCTCCACCCCATACAGTAGCCCTCTGTAGTGGGGAGAAACACAGTCCAGCGAGGAGACACCCTGGCGCCAGGGGACCGAAAAACTGCCGTGCTTTAGGCGCGTTTCATTAAACGGGCCGACTATTATCATTTATTTCTGCGGGTTTTTATTATTGGATCAAGTGCACGTGATAGGTTCGCAGTCGGCGGCATTAGGGGGAGCTGCAGTAGTTATGCTGATACACGAGTCGTGTATTGTGTCTCCCCGCCGTAATGACGTTTCCGCCTCGTGCATCACATGGTCAGGCTATAACTTCCTCCTCTACTAGAGGACTACGTGACGATACCAGCTGTCTGTCCGTAATTGCATTTCCAAGGACGGAAAGTTACGTCAGTGTATAGTTTATTTGTTACATTGTACAGCACTAATCTTGCCATGGCCGTGTCCATGAATCCGTGAAATCTGCTGTTTGTCTCCTCACGAAATTACCTGAAGTATCGTGTATCTGTTCATGTACTATTTCTCATTATAATCTGACCGACAGGGACGCTATTACAGTAGTGGAAATCAGTACAGAGGCTATGTTCTATGAAATTAATAGTACACTGCTTGAAGCACATGTGTATCGAATTTACTATGAAAGTAGTAGATACGTATAAGACATAAACCATCCTAAACAATAACATAGTTACTTTCATAACCCGAGTAACAAAATAAAGCGTTTGCATTTCCTGGTTGGAAATTGGTATAAAAACATTCACTGTCCTGTTATGTTACTGCATTGTTTGTACTTTGTTCGCCGGCCGGAGTGGCCGAGCGGTTCTAGGGGCTACAGTCGCAGGTTCGAATCCTGCCTCGGCCATGCATGTGTGTGATGCTCTTAGGTTAGTTAGGTTTAAGTAGTTCTAAGTTCTAGGGGACTGATGATGGTTCAAATGGCTCTGAGCACTATGGGACTTAACATCTATGGTCATCAGTCCCCTAGAACTTAGAACTAGTTAAACCTAACTAACCTAAGGACATCACACAACACCCAGTCATCACGAGGCAGAGAAAATCCCTGACCCCACCGGGAATCGAACCCGGGAACCCGGGTGCGGGAAGCGAGAACGCTACCGCACGACCACGAGCTGCGGACAGGGGACTGATGACCTCAGCGGTTAAGTCCCATAGTGCTCAGACCCATTTGAACCATTTTGTACTTCATACAAGTGGTTCTCTTCTCTCCAAAGGTCTCTTTAATTTTCCTGTAGGCAGTATCTATCTTACCCCTAGTGAGACAAGCCTCTACATCCTTACATTTGTCCTCTAGCCACCCCTGCTTAGCCATTTTGCACTTCCTGTCGATCTCATTTTTGAGAACTGAGGGTATTGCCCAGTTGTCTCGTATCACTCTTATCAACTTACATAGGCCTCAAATTGCCTTCCACTGTGATAAACACGAATTGAAAGTATTCCCCAAAGGCTTTCTACGGGGTTTAATCCGCGCTACGAGCAGGCCAGGGCAAGACAGCGATATATTTATCTTCAAACAGTTTTTGGTTGTATTAGAAACATACACAGATGCATTATCTTATGGAAACTTTAGACTTTCATCCCCTAGGTCCTCAAACATTCTAACCAGTTCTGTTTCTATCATCTCAGCGTACATGCTAGAATTTATTGTAGTGTTCAGCCAAACAATGCGTCATGTACCTATATCGCAAAAGGCTGCTCAAAAACAATGCGTCATGTACCTATATCGCAAAAGGCTGCCCAAATCTTAACACATCCATCATCAAAATTTCTACTCATTCTTACCTGCTGCTTTGTTCCCAGATCATGCGAAAGGTATTGGAATCAATCCTGCCCATCTAAATCAAACTTCTCCTCATCATTGAAGATCACTTTATCCCATTCTGAATTCCATGACATATGTTTCTCAGCAAAGTCGAATCCGCCTGTGTATGTTTGGACGTTACAGCGAGTATCTGTAGTCGTTTCTTGAAGGCAAGATATCTGTCGTGTGACAAAATTTGCGGTACACCTCCGGCATCTACTGACAATTGTAAACTAGCAACAAGCTGAGGAGCCAAACGGTTTGTAGCCCTTACTTTGCTTAAATGTAATCCTTTGTATGTCTCAAATAATTTTATACTTCGTCCTATCTATATCGTGCGCCCTATCTAACGAAGTACTGTACTTCAACAACTCAACTTCCTGGCAATTTAACGATTAGAGAGTCCAATTTCCTCGTAGTTGCCGATTTTTGCTTTTTCATCACATGATAACAGTTTTCCGTGTGGCATTGTCACAATCGTATTACATGTACGTAACACGCACTGTCACTAATGGTGTCTGTTTCCTATCTAAAGTAAAGTCAAGTACGCAGACGCTAAAATCGCACAGAGCCGACAGCCTGTATACCGAGTTCCAACCCCTGCTACCTGAATCGTTGATGTCTTGTTGTATACTGCCTTACTGACATCAAATGCGATACCACTTGACCGCATTTGTCGACATGTTGGACTTCATACTGCTGCATATATATTGTGCACAACTATTCGAACCGACAAAGTCAACTTTCCCGCAAATAGCCACTTCTTTATGCTCATTTACGCTACTGCATTGTCATTATGGTGCGTTTAGTAAGCGCTGTAATTTATTCTCTTACCCCCGGTATCGATTTTTCTTATTTTGAACTTATTCGTAACAGTGAAATGTTGTCGAGGGAAAGAATACATCATATTACCAATAAGAAAGGAAAGCACGTGGTAGTAAAAACTGGTACCATACTACAGGCTATCTTGAATCTTCTCTTAGGGCATAAAACTGCCCTAGTCTCAGGACCAACAGCCGTCGCTGGAAAGCAGTGAGCTTCGTGACGCAAAACCGTGTTATTGTTAATGGTTAATGCGAAAGCTAATTTTGCATGATAGTAATTAAATCGGACTTTTTTTAATAGTATAAATCGCAGGTTCGACTCGCAAATACTGAAATGAGAAGAGAACAACTTGTGGCGTGCGATGGACACATCGCCGGATTGATAATTTCCAACTAAGCTACAGGCCAAAAATTAAACAAAATGAACTTCGTTAGCACAAGAGTACAAGGTTTCGTACTAAGCTATAAAAATAAAGGAAAATGGTTTAAATTTTGTTATTATTTAACATGTAGTATAAGTTAAAGGAATTATATAACCTTCTAGTAGCGAGGCCCTAAGATGAAGGAAGCAGAAATATAAGTTCAATTGGTTTATGAAAAAGAAAGATCGAAAATGTCATTCATAGATATTGATTATACAGAGATGAGGCGTAATCGTAGTCTTTTTTCTAATATTGAAATGTAAATTTCAATCAGGGTGGCCGCTTGAAATAAAATGTGCTACACCGCCCACATGAATTTTTATCCTTCATGGAAGACACAAAAACATGTGTGATACTTTCTGGTACTCACTGGACGTCTTCAAACCTGGAATTGTCACTTAAACCATGCGATGTAGTTCATTCAGATAGATTTTGATTCAAACTGTCTTGAACGGTCTAAATACGGCTGGTTTAGGGATAAACTTTTCCATATAACTTGTGTTCAGGTTTTATTGGCTACAGCGATTCAGCTGTTAGAATATAAACCCACACAAATTCTCACGGAAGGTATTAATCAAAGACAAATGATTGAGATGAATGTAGTTTTTCATACATTGAACTTCCCACTTCAATGGGTCCTCGAATTCTCTTTACAGCACCTGTGGCTCCTCTGAGTTTGTCTTGGCACTCTTTTTAATAAACGATTAATTTGTCTCATCTGTTTAATATTTCTTTGTAGACTTCGGCTTTCACGAATTCCTACAGGCAAAAAACTAAAGGAGTAAGGTCCGAGTGTCTTGGTGGCCAATAAACGGTGCACTAACGCAATCAACTGGTTGTGTATCGTAACACACCATACATTTACAGAGAAAGCGTTCTTAAAAACTTATGTCCACAAGCGCCAGTGGATTTTCATCGAACAACCGATGAGGACCACTATCCCAGTTGTCTACATTCATCACCTTTTCGAATGTGAAGAGTCTACTATGGTGGTGGTGGTTAGTGTTTTAACGTCCCGTCGACAACGAGGTCATTAGAGACGGAGCGCAAGCTCGGGTTAGGGAAGGATTGGGAAGGAAATCGGCCGTGCCCTTTCAAAGGAACCATCCCGGCATTTGCCTGAGACGATTTAGGGAAATCACGGAAAACCTAAATCAGGATGGCCGGAGACGGGATTGAACCGTCGTCCTCCCGAATGCGAGTCCAGTGTGCTAACCACTGCGCAGTCTACTATGTTTTAAGGATAGAGGCGGTGCATACGTAGTATTCTCCTATGTGTAACTGTGATATGTGTCGAAATTCTGTTGTGCACTTATTGGAGGACTATGTTCTTGCAACTAAATAATGTGCTCTACTTCATCCACACACTGTTCATTTCCACCTTCAGATGAAATATGACTGGTGGATACTACGCCGGTCTTACATAGTTTAGTGAAAACACGATTAAACAAATTTGAGTCTTCGCACATCCACCCTCCACGTGATGTGGATAGTGGGACAACAGCTGATTAACATGTGAGAAATAGAGATAAGATCGTCACCCATGTGTCTGTATCTATCTATCTATCTAGCTAGCTAGCTAGCTAGCTAGCTACTTAAATACGACCGAAATCGGGCACATTTAGATAAATAAGAGGGTTATTTGTTTATTAAAATCCGACAGGTCGCATAACGAAACCCACAGTGAAAAGCTGATGACGCTTTGCACTTACGTGTTTGGAGGTTTCTCTGTCATGCCCGTCGATCACGTCAAGTCGATCTTTTCAGTTCTGAGTGCACAGTGAGCACGTAAACATGCCTATAAAATAGTATATCTAGCCAAGTTCAAGGTCGTGCTGAGAGGTTTCGCCTGATGTTCTCTGTGCCCTGTAGTTTAACCTCGTTAATCCCGTGCCAGTTTGTTTATTTATCAGGCACGGTTGCGTTCTCATTAAGCATGTCGAGTATATTATCGCCGGCTTTAATAAGCATAAGAACTGTATTTGCTGTGCTCAGGTGCGACCCTTCGCTCACAGCTCCAGGCTGTGGTGACTGATCACACAAATTGAAGCTGCTGCTTATAGGGATCACTGTGGGGCCTGGACGTTGAGATCTGAGGGACGTCTTAGCACATCGCACGTGTACCCCGATCGGTTCACTAATGTGGCCACCCCGGATACTACCCATACTGAGGTGGAACCCTCACCCGTGGTCGAGTGGTATATCGTGCCAAGGTATGGCACACAGCAAAAGACTTCCCTGGTTCGTCTGACAATCAGGTCTCGGTAGCTATCTGTGGCTGACAAAGTTCGTGAGCCGGATGTAGTCGCTCGCTTTGTTACAGAGAAAGCCTCCTGGCCCGCAAGGTTTAGGCATTCTCAGAGGGTGGGATTACTGGTAGCCGGGAGCTCCAACAATAAGCTCGTAAAGGGACCCTTAGGGATATGACTGCCAAGCGGGTAAGGGATCCAGTGTGCACTCTGAGCGCATACCGGGAAGAGTCATTCCAGATGTGGAAATGGTGCTTTCGCTTGCAATGAAGAACATAGGATGCGCTAACTGCTGGTGGTGTCTCATGTCGGTACCAATGATGATTCGAAGAGATTCTCACTGGTTTCGGGCGGCTAGCTGAAGTGGTTAGAACTGCCAGTATTGCTTGTGGCATAGAAGCTGAGTCCACCATCCGTAGCATTGTCGACAGAACCGATTGTGGTGCTTTGGTACAAAGCTGAGTGGAGGGTCTGAATCAGAGGCTTAGACGGTTGTGCGGCCGTGTAGCCACGTACCCACATTCCTCGACCTGCGCCATTGGGTGGTGGGTATTCGGGTTACACTACACACGGGTAGTGGGCGGTTTTTTTAGGTTAGCGGACCTCGATAAACTAAATAAAGGGCATCAGTCTAAGAGGGCGCAGGGCACATACAGAAAGGTAGACTTAACAACAATCGCTATTGTAGCTGTAAATTGTCGTAGCTGTGCTGGAAAAGAGCCGGAGCTCCAAGCGCTAATGGAAAGCACTGAAGCCCAAGTCGTTATAGGTACGGAAAGCTCACTAAAGCCGGAAATAAGTCCCGCTGGATTTTTTTTATAAAGAACTTAACCACCTTCAGAAACGATATATTAAGTACTGTTGGCGATGGAGTGTATATTACTGTCACAAGTAGTTTAGTCTGTAGTGAATTTGAAGTAGATATTTCCTTTGAGTTAGTACGGGTAGGTGTTATACTTGACAACCGGAATAAATTAGTGATTGATTCCTCTTACAGATTCTGAAGAGATCAAATAAAAATTGAGTATCATTTCAAATAGGTGTCAAGCTCATAAATTCTAGTTGATGGTGACTTCAATCTACCCTTTATATGTTGGCCAAAAATACGCGTTCAAGCCGGAGGTAGACATAAACGTCGTCCGAAAACGTACTGAATGCACAAGGTTGTTGTAGCAAGACTGAATACCGTATCATCCAACCCACCAAAAATAAACACGAACTATGTTATAAAAAGCAGATAAGAATTCGCTTGATCCATTTCTAAGAACAGTTTACTCTCCTTCCCCTCAGACTATGTAAGCGTAGACCGGATGTGGTTTGAATTCAGAGAAGACGTATCGGCGGCAGTTGAGAGATACATAGCAAATAAATTAATAAGATGTGGTGCTGATCCCCCATGGTACTCAATATATGTCACTACATTGTTACACAAGCAACGGAAGAAGTAAGTAATCTAGAATTTGAAACTAAAACAACGGCCAACATGATTAACTCTGAAGTAGATGTCATCGGTGTAGCAAAGCAGCTTAAATCACTTAATAAAGGCAAGGCAAAAGTCCCGATTATTTAACAGTCTGGTTCCTTTCAGAGTTTGTTGATACAGTAACTCCCTACGTAGCAATCATGCGCAACGCTTCGCTTGTCCAAACATCCGTGCGTAAAGAGTGGAAAGATGCAGAGGCCCTAGCAACACACAAGAAAGAAATAGGAGTGATCCGGTAAACTGCAGCTCCATATCACTGACGTCGATTTGCAGTGGGATCCTGGAATATATACTGTATTCGAACATTATGAATTACCTCGAACGAACCGAAATATTGACAAATAGTCAGCAGGGATTCAGAAAATGTCGGTCTTGTGAAACACAACTAAGTCTTTATTCTCTTCAATTGTTGAGAACTAATGAGTGCTGTCAACAGAGGATGTCAAATTGTTTCCGTACCTTCAAATTTCCAGGAGGGATTTGACACCGTTTCTCACATGCGACTTGTAATGAAATTCCACGCCCGTGGGGTACCATCTATGTTGTGCGACAGGATACGAGAGCTCCTGTCAGAAAGACCATAGTTCGTCGTAACTGACAGAAAGTCATAGAGTAAAATAGAAGTAACAAATGGCGTTCGGAATGGGTGTGTCATAGGGCTTCTGCTGTTCCTGATTTACGTAAATGACGTAGGAGACAATCTGAGTAGCTCTCTGAGATTGTTTCCAGATGATGCTGTTCGTTTACTACCTTGTTATGACATCAGACGATCAAAACGATTTGCAAACTGATTTAGACAAGATATCCGTATGACGCGAAAAGTGGCAGTTGGCTCTAAATAATGGAAAGCGTGGAGTCATCCGTATGAATACTAAAAGAAACCGAGAATTTCGGCTGCGTGATAAATCACACAAATCTAAAGGGTGTTCCAAATACTTAGAGATCCAGTTACGAATTACTTAAACTGGAACCATCACATAGATAATGTTGTGGGGAGTGCATACCACTTAGAAGGTGCAACAGGAGGTCTACTAAAGAGACAGCTTACTTCTTTTGCAGTATTGCTGTGCGGTGGGGGATCGCCATCAGATAGCAGTGACGCAGGACCTCGAAAAAGTTTAAAGAAGGACAGCTCACTTTGTATCATCGCGAAATAGGGGAGAGAGTGCCACTGATATGATACGTGTATTGGGGCAGCAATCATTAAAATAATGGTGTTTTTCGTAGCTGCAGGATATTCTCGTAAAATTTCAATCACTAGCTTTCTCCACCAACTGCGAAAATGTTTCGTCGACGCCCACGTACTTAGGAAGAAATATAACTTATAATAGAGTAAGAAGCCCACATAACATAGCTGCTATACATTTCCTTCTTCATGACAATTCTCGGCCACAGAATGCGTGTCCAATGAAGAAGCTCCTGCAGGTGTTTCGATGGGAAGTGTTTGGTCTCCTATCATACAGCCCGGTCTTGACTCCCGCTGACTTTCGTCTCTGCTCACATGAGTCGCTGGCTATGAAGAAAACATCTTTGCACAGTCAACAAGCTACATACCAGCAGCCAGCAGTTGTGGTCGAGCGGTTTTAGGCGCTTCAGTCCGGAACCGCGCTGCTGCTACAGTCGCAGGGTCGAATCCTGCCTAAGATTAGTTAGGTTTAAGTAGTTCTAAGTCTAGGGGACTGCTGACCTCATATGTTAAGTCCCATAATTCTCAGGGCCATTTGAACCATTTTGAACATACCAGTAAGAGGCGCAGTTGGCTGCCTCCTATGACGAGGGCACCTGAAAGTCGGTACAACACTACGACAAATGTGAAAGTCGGAGCGACGACTGTGTAGAGAAATGTATGGAAGATGTACACTATGTGATAAAAAGTATCCGGACACCTGGCTGAAAATGACTTATAAGTTCGTGGTGTCCTCCATCGGTAATGCTGGTATTCAATATGGTGTTGGCCGACCCTTAGTCTTGATGACAGCTTCCACTCTGGCAGACATACGTTCAATCAGGTACTGGAAGATTTCTTGGGGAATGGCAGCCCGGAGTGCTGCACTGAAGAGAGGTATCGATGTCGGTCGGTGAGGCCTAGCACAAGTCGACGTTCCAAAACACCCCAAAGGTTTTCTGTAGGATTCAGGTCAGGACTCTGTGCAGGCTAATCCATTACAGGGATGTTATTGTCGTGTAACCATTCCTCCACAGACTATGCATTATGAACAGATGCTCGATCGTGTTGAAAGATGCAGTCGCCATCCCCGAATAGCTCTTCAACAGTGGGAAGCGAGAAGGTGCTTAAAACATCAATGTACCGTGATTCGTCATTCCACACAACGTTTTCCTATTGTTCAATCGTCCAGTGTTTACGCTCTTTACACCAAACGAAGCGTCATTTGGCATTTACCGGCATGATGTGAGGCTTACGAGCAGCCGCTCGACCATGAAAGTCGATCCTGATGCAGTTTGGAATTCCTGTGTGATGGTCTGGATAGATGTATGCATATTACACATTACGACCTTCTTCAACTGTCAGCGGTCTCTATCAGTCAACAGACGAGGTCGGCCTGTACGCTTTTGTGCTGTACGTGTCTCTTCACGTTTCCATTTCACTATCACATCGGAAACAGTGTACCTAGGGATGTTTAGCCCTCCCGTTACCATGCTTTTTCACACCTCTATTTTACCAAGCGGGGTATTTGGACTACCCCATAAGAGTTTTGTGTTTTATTGTAATATTTGTTCTCAGATTTCGTTATTTTCATTTTATTTAGTATTGAAAAACAGCTTTTCAGTTTATTAGAAGTATTTAATCAGATCACAGATACAAAGTACATTTTTTTAATATCTTTCACTAAATTCAGTACTCAACAAACAGAAAATTAATAATCTATGTAACTCAACAGTCACTGTGTAACACCATAGCTCTAATGCTGTAATGATTTATTTTGCTTTTTGTTCATTTTATGTTTCATCATTGAGCTTCTGTAAGTGTGTTTGATTGAATAGATAACACAAAATTGTATACTCATTTCTTTGTACAAACTTTGACTTCATGTTTTGGTTCAATACAAAGTAGTGTATCTACAATTTATATTCTTTGTCCCATTTGGAGGGAACAAAACTTACTGTATATGATTGTAATTTTGTGTGAATAATTTTTGTAGACATGTTAATATGTGCAAAGGTTCTGTCTTATTTAATGTATTTGTTTGCTGTTATGTAAACTGCTGATCCTCACTTAGGGCTCTTAGTTATTCTGTATGTAAAAGGTGTAGGGGTTCCCCTCGGGAACGGAACAGCGCAACGCGCGCAAAATGTGGTTGGCATAGGTGGAAAAGGTGGAACTGATAGTCAGTCGGGGACGAGCCAGCAGTCTGAGATGAGCTACGAGTCCGTGCGCTGCCGTGTAAAAGTTGCATAATGCTGGTTTCGAGAGAGGCTTTTCTGTTATTTTCCAATGCCTCGGATGTTTGAATAAATAGCTGGGCTATTCTGGAATTCGTATCTATCTTCGCCACCAAGAAATGACAGAGTCCAGCAGTTTTGCTTGCAATTCCACCTACCAACATGCTGTGGCCACCACATTGCGCAATCGTTGCAACATATCATTATAATAATGTACAGTGAAGGATCAGCGTAATGGATATGTGATTGTGCTGAAATATAAGGTAAATTCATATCTGAATTTATGTACCTACCTTGACTTTTCTCCTCATCATAACACCTATCAGGGTCCTTTCCGTTTGAACTAAAGTGATTACCGAGTATCCTTACTGAAAGTACGTTAAAATTCAGTTTGCTAGTTAATGCCTATTGGACAAAGTAAAGTTAAAGTTAATGTGGCAATATAGTGCAGTTAAAGTAAATATTATTTGCTCAAAATAACTTTCCTATTAAAACTGCTATTTAAAGTGCTGTTGCTAACTTCAATATTAAAAGTCCTTAAGACTGAGGCTTATAAGGCAAATAATCACATTATTGTCTGTGATAAATCCTAAAAAGGTGAGTCAGTTTCTTGCAATTTGGTCATTGTTGTGTTTCGCTGTAGTAAAAGTGAGAAAGCTGCAGTTGCGAAACTTTACATATTCATGTTTGCTATGTGTTTGTGTATCTTGTATATTAGAAGTGCAAGTTAATAATAATATTATAAAGACCATTCACTTTATGTAAGCCTGAAAGTAATAGGGTGTTTCGGTATCTCTTATAATTTAGCAGATAGTTTGCGCTGCTCCAGTTGTTAGCTTCAATCTTAAAATATATGTGTGTCAGAGTTCATTGCACTCGCGTGTGGCCAAGTCCAGGTTGTGTTTGTCCGTTATAGTTACTTATACCTACTTTCTAAAACGAGAATGTTAATCATTCTCTTGCCTAGTTAGGCTGGCGGCCGTTTTCTTTATCCGTTGAACAGTGCAGATAGGCAAAATTTTGTTTGGTACTGTTCAAATATTTACGTAATTCTGACTTTCATTTCCGATAAGCCACTTCCGTTAGGAACAACACGGTCAACATAACAAAATTCCTCCCAGAGGGTAACACTGTCCTGCTGCTTTGTACCATAATTGCTTTTGCAAAATAATTCTGTTTTGCAATCTGCCTCCTACTTTAAGGTTATGGTGTAGCGATAGCCGACAGTAGTGTTATAACTGCAGCAAAATAACACAAGACTTTTTTCAACTTTTCAGTCAAGTACATTTTTGCACTGCATGCACTTCACAGTAACAGTTTCTTCTCTACGTATATTACAAACAGGTTTCTTGCACGTTACACAACAGAATCTTGTTTTCCGATCTTCGTTTCTCTTGCAATCTTGACATCGTTGTGGTGTTGGTAACTTGGAGCACTGGGTCTCGATCACTGCTGTAGGAATTGCAATACCACAAGCTTTGAGAGCATCTTCTACATCTTTATGAAGACCGTTGACATTTTTGGCTCGTTCTTCCATGTTGCCTTTGCTGAGTCCAAATGCCAGTTCAGTCGTGAAGAGTTTACGTCGGCTTTAGTTATTCTTCTGCCATTCAGGAAATCTTTGAGTGTACAGAATATATGTATTCAGTGCTACAATATTTATCATTTCCATGAAGATTTTTAGTGGCCACCGCCTCTTTCCTCTAAAACAACTGTTTTCTCATGTCATTCTGTGTCCATTATCTACAGCACGTTTGGTTTTGTTGTAGTGCAGTATGATTTCCGGTTTGTGTTCACTTTCTTCACCACTCACTTGTCTCTCATTATGCTGAGTAGAGAGTAGTAATACTGCCTTTCCCTCCCTTGGAACATAGGAAACTAGGGTCAAGTCATTTGTGAAACCAAACATTGAAGAGTGAACTTCTCTCTTTCTATTTGGCAAGAATTCCTTCGGAATATCTTTCTTATTGGAACGCAAGGTACCAACCAATGTCATGCTTCATTTTATTAGTTCAGCAGCCAAAGGAAAACTGGTGAAAAAATTTTCAGTTGTTATACCATGACCGTTATTCAGAAATGGTTCCATCAGATCCAAAACAACTCTCTGTCCTTGATTCACTTCCCGAGTATTGTCCACCATTCCTGTGTAAATTTGGATCTGTTATAAGTAAGATGTCTTCACATCAGCACAAACCCAAATTTCAATGCCATACTTGCAGGCTTGTTCTTCATATAAACCCTAAAAGGGCGGTGTCCTCGGTACGTTGCTAATCGTTCATCAGTAGTCACGTACTCATAAGGACAGAAGTTCTTGCACAAGTTAGATTGAAATTTGTCGAACACTACCCTGATGGCTTGTAGCTTGTCCTTGGTTTCTTCAATTCTCTGTGCTCTTATGTCTCTGTTGTCAAATAGCAAGAATTTCAGTATAGACAAAAATCGGTTTCTTGACATGGCAGCAGAAAAGAAAGGTTGCCGAAAGGCAATATTACCTCCCCACAGATCGGAAGCACTTGTGCAATGTCCCTGAGTTTGACCAGCTCCCATTAGAATTGCTAATACAGCGTACAGTTCAGTTGCATTTATATCTTTCCATGTCGTTTTGTTCGAAGAATGAGCTGCATTCCACAACGAAATTACTCGTTTGGCTTCCCTGTTCGTTTCTTCTACAATGATGCTCACAATTTCCGGTGAGGTAAATAATTGAAATGACTCTGTTATTGTTTTGATCGTGTTTCCATCATTCACTGGGCCAGGTGTTACGTTCGAAATGTTGCGACGTTGACGCCGCCCAGCTCTTGGTGGTTCACTAGAAAATTGTAGTCCACTTCTAGAAACAAACAAATCTCCAGTGTCTTCTTCTTATTATTATTCTTCATCATCCTCTTCTTCTTCTTTTACTTGTTCTCGTGATTGTGTAGTGTCTTCTGATATTTCGTTATCAGCTTCATCTGATGCTATGATATGGTCTTTGTCAAGAGGTTCCATATATTCATTCAGTTCATTATCAATGTCCTTTTCATTTTCAACATCAGTGACATCAGCATTTTATAGAATTTTCATGATCTCTTTGCTAGAAAGTCCTTTGGACATCCTTACTTGCAGATGAAATACTGAATCGTGTGATGTCAGCTCAACAGTGAACGTCAAATTCAACTCAACAATAGTAACCAGCAACAATAACAAACATTGGATCTATGGCAAAACTCAACAAAGAAGATGTATGACAGATATATTTTCCAAAATCTTCTTTTTCTACAAATAAGACAATAAAACGTTTCATAGCAAGCGGGGTAGTCTCACAATCCCACCAGTAAGGGACTTGAATAACAATGATAAAGCCAAAATAATTAGACAGTCGTGAGTGTGAATTTTAGTTCAAAGTCATGAAACCACATGCATGTGGCCCTTCAGATAACATTATTATAGGGAAAAAATCAACCTGGGGTAGTCAGAATACCCCGCTTGGTAATGCAAGGGTTAGGAGTGTGGAAATCTCGCGTACAGACGTATGACACAAGTGACACTCAATCACCTGACCACGTTCGAAGTCCGTGAGTTCCGTAGAGCGCCCCGTTCTGCTCTCTCGTGATGTCTAATGACTACTGAGATCGCTGATATGGAATACCTGGCAGTAGGTGGCAGCATAATGCACCTAATATGAAAAACGTATGTTTTTGTGGGTGTTCGGATACTTTTGATCACATAGTGTAGCTATCTGTTGCAAATAAAAGATTTTTGATTTTCAGTGTGGTTTCATTTACCGACCCACGTGACCTTAGTAAACGAATAGCACTCGTAGATACAAACACGTATTTGGCGCTGTTGTCACTATTGTCAGTACTTCCCATATCTTCTTGAATCTGGTACTCTGCAGTTAAGAGGTTGTCTAGTGTATTCTCTACAAACAACAATAGCGTTTCCATTACGAAATCCATATGTACGTACTAAATCAGCAAACTCAGTATTTAAAGAATACAATAGAACTGGTCAACAAATTGCTATCACAGTAGCAATTAAAAAGTTCAGTTATATAAACTTGCAAGACTCTCACCAGGAGTCAAACGTGGGAATTCAACGCGCCAATGGGCTATAGATAAATGGAAGCTGTATAGAGTGAACCTTCTCAATAAGCACATCGCTTCCGTCGAACCCAGTTGTGATGTGACAAACTGGGCGCAACGGAAACGACTGGGAAACTGGTGGCTCCGACAAAAGAAGTCATGAGTGCGGTCGTTGCCAAAATTAATAACAATGAAATGACTTAAGGGATTCATCTAACTATGGAAGGATAGATGGTTCCACTTCGACCAACATTTACAGTTATGAAAAAAAAGGAAAAAAAAGTTATTTATGAATGGAAAAGAGAAAACTGGAGTACTGAATCGCTACAATATTCGACTGAAACGAGGACAAACGGTGTGGTAAAGTCTTCAGAAAAGGAACGGGAAAGCATCTAGAAATACCTCGCGTTTCACCGGAAGGAGTTGAACGTAACAGTCTTAATTAGTGAAGATGAATGCATAGTTCATTGTGGGGTGAAGGCAAACATATGCACCAACCCAACTAACTCAGTCATGGGCGAGCCTGCGCATACAGCTGGTGACTAGACCCCTTCAACATTAGAACAACGCACTCAACACTGACTCTACGAGATCAGTCCGCACAGTGACAGCACGAACTTGCCGTGAAGCATTGGTACTAGAAGCAAGACTGCAACCGTAGTAGTTTGATGTCGACAACAGTGGGTGGTATCCAAAGTTCCTGCTTCGTGCCATTGTCTTCACACATCTTCAATGAGCTATGGTCCGACAGTGATCGCCGTTGGGTATAGATCGGTCTCCACTTATGAATAAAAGTGTTCTTATGTGGCCAGGACTGTTCTATACAATATTTTTATTATATTTCCAGAAGCCTACCAATAACATGTTGACTCCCTGCTACGCAGCATCGCTAACGCACCGCGCTCGAAAGTTGGCCTAACATACTATTTTATAGACGATCATAATGTTTTATCATCAGTGCCCTCATTACAGAGAAAATACTCGTTGTAACGCGTTATTACTGAACTGATTTCCACCCCTTCAGTTGCGATTACGTGAGACAAATTGTTGTGGTTCGTCGGAAAATGTCGTGAAGGGATTACATCAGAGGTTCGGCACATTGTCGTCTACAAATGTCTTATCTGTAGGTTTCTTTTAGTTCCACAGCTTTATGCTGGTCGTTTGTGCGTGGAACTGCACGTCGTTGGCCTTTCGGTGACTCTTAAGAACGTTGCTCGTTCAGTACACAGCGTTGATCAGTTCTGACGACACTTGTCGCAGCGGGTGGGCACAGTCTACGGCCGGCTAACCTTGAAGCAATAATATTTAGCGAAAAAAGCTGCTCATTTATCCGAGAAGCGGTAAAGTAGTACTCTATTACTCATTTTGTTTAGCAACCGCACATTCATACGTATGAGACGATGTTAAAATAACTGAACACTTGATTTTAGTTCACATCTAAACTAACGTGTAATCTCTATTATGCTTACCACAGTCACACAACAGAGCCAAAACCAGAAATACGGCTTCCTTGTAGCACAACCTACACGTCCAATCACACGATATCTGGTAAGCAATAAAATAAAATAAAAAGGGTGAGCTTACCTAACTGAAGCATTCAGAATGTGCTATCTCCTTTTGAATAAACCCTCATGACTGGTGAATTTTTAATTGGGCTGCCACCTAACTTCCACTCACAGGAGTCGTCTTCGGTATCTTGCGGGAGTGTAAAACTGGGAAAAGCCTATTGGATGTCGTTTGAAAAATGTCACGTTCCACGTTCGAGTCACGGTATCGAACATAGATTTATTCCGACACTAAGTTTCCAAACATGTACACTACACTAGATAGTGAAAGATTCGTCTTGGAACCAATTAACTTGGTAGTGGCTAAGCCGTGGCTCCTCAATATCCGTTCCTGCAAGAGTGCTACCCCCGTGAGGTATGCATGGGGAAATTCAGTGAAGTCTGGAAAATAGAAAAGTACTAGAGGAAGTGAGGCTGTGTGGGCGGTTCGTGGACCGCTCAGTCAGTCGAATAAGCCAGCTAAAGGCGACACTGCGCTGCAAAGTGAAAGATTTATTGTGGATACACCTACAGTGCCCTCGTGAAATAAGATCACTAGAAACTAACACGTAGCCATTCACAAAAATCTTGAGATCCATGTAAGAGTAAAAAAATCGATTAAAACGTCGCAAACAACTGCTGAAAAGAGAACGTATTTATCGTAATGAACGTTGAAAAACAGTGCACTGGGAAATTATCGACACAACAGCGAGGAAGTGCAGTGATACATCGATGGATCTACATGATATTAGCCTTAACTCAGATGATGTACATAAAGATCACGAATCAATCTAAATCACATTAGTAACTGAAATGTAAAAAAAATATTAAAGAGAATATCATCATAAGCACGGGCACAGCATGTGTTTTAAATGATGTACGTGTTTTCCACAGCGTGTCCTGCACTCTCACACCCGCCTAGTCACTGTGAATATGAGCAGTTGTTATTGGAAAAGATCAATCACACACAGACACACACATACACACACACACACACACACACACACACACACACACACACACAAAAACACACAAGCACGCACACACACACACGCACACACACACAAACATGCACGCGCGCGCGCGCGCCCGAGCGCACACTTCGTGGGGCTTTCAGCAACATTGTCCAAGAAACAGTTTAAAAATGCTGTAATTCCCCCGTTCCGATCAATAGCTTCAAGAAATTACTCTTGATTAAATGACAAATGCTGGAATAGGGACCTGCTACCAAGTATTCCCAATTCTGATTCCTTTGCACAAATCCGATACCAATTCTACAACAGGATGATAAACGAAAAACAATCATCAACTTCATTTTGTTACACATAAGACCTAAGCCAAATTATTTTTTATCTGGAAACAATTACAAAATAGTTTCAGTCTCGTAATGTCATCTCAAACATTGTCAATTCTGAATCCATCTGAGACTCTCTCAGGTTTTGTGGCATTCGGCTGAAAAGCTGCGCTATGAAGCGGTTTCCAAGCTGCCGGTGCTACAGTTTGAAACTTTGAAAAACAGAAAAAAATGCAGGCTCAGGCTGAGCGAAGACTCATTTTGTGGCAAATCCGCATCAAAACAGTGGAAAAGCTTCATGGATGACGGTATGTGGACGAATGTAAAAGTATCCCCCATCAGATCTTTTGAAAGTGTCGTACTGCCGTCAGGGTTAAGCAGAGGCGTAAACTCGAAATGTTGCTGTCATAGAAAACGACATTATAAATCCTGTGGAACCACTACATCAAAAACACAATGATGCGACAATGCTACATTAAAAGGCTGTTGTTCTACCAAAATGCATGAGAGATCTTACCGTGCAAGTCTTTCTAAAAACTATGTAAATGCGTGTAAAAATTATTTGACTCCACGAAAACAAAACTCAGATGAAGAGAAGAACATCTCAATGCTACATCACAAGTCTTACTTATTTACAGCATGTGGCAAATACGATTATAATTCGACGGATACACTTACGGAATTCGCAATAATAGAACTTTTCAACAAACTATTCAAAGTTACATCAAGTGGACTCGTACAGTTATGGACGCCCCGCAGGAAGAACCCTTTATGCATAATACACTCCTGGAAATTGAAAAAAGAACACGTTGACACCGGTGTGTCAGACCCACCATACTTGCTCCGGACACTGCGAGAGGGCTGTACAAGCAATGATCACACGCACGGCACAGCGGACACACCAGGAACCGCGGTGTTGGCCGTCGAATGGCGCTAGCTGCGCAGCATTTGTGCACCGCCGCCGTCAGTGTCAGCCAGTTTGCCGTGGCATACGGCGCTCCATCGCAGTCTTTAACACTGGTAGCATGCCGCGACAGCGTGGACGTGAACCGTATGTGCAGTTGACGGACTTTGAGCGAGGGCGTATAGTGGGCATGCGGGAGGCCGGGTGGACGTACCGCGGAATTGCTCAACACGTGGGGCGTGAGGTCTCCACAGTAGATCGATGTTGTCGCCAGTGGTCGGCGGAAGGTGCACGTGCCCGTCGACCTGGGACCGGACCGCAGCGACGCACGGATGCACGCCAAGACCGTAGGATCCTACGCAGTGCCGTAGGGGACCGCACCGCCACTTCCCAGCAAATTAGGGACACTGTTGCTCCTGGGGTATCGGCGAGGACCATTCGCAACCGTCTCCATGAAGCTGGGCTACGGTCCCGCACACCGTTAGGCCGTCTTCCGCTCACGCCCCAACATCGTGCAGCCCGCCTCCAGTGGTGTCGCGACAGGCGTGAATGGAGGGACGAATGGAGACGTGTCGTCTTCAGCGATGAGAGTCGCTTCTGCCTTGGTGCCAATGATGGTCGTATGCGTGTTTGGCGCCGTGCAGGTGAGCGCCACAATCAGGACTGCATACGACCGAGGCACACAGGGCCAACACCCGGCATCATGGTGTGGGGAGCGATCTCCTACACTGGCCGTACACCACTGGTGATCGTCGAGGGGACACTGAATAGTGCACGGTACATCCAAACCGTCATCGAACCCATCGTTCTACCATTCCTAGACCGGCAAGGGAACTTGCTGTTCCAAAAGGACAATGCACGTCCGCATGTATCCCGTGCCACCCAACGTGCTCTAGAAGGTGTAAGTCAACTACCCTGGCCAGCAAGATCTCCGGATCTGTCCCCCATTGAGCATGTTTGGGACTGGATGAAGCGTCGTCTCACGCGGTCTGCACGTCCAGCACGAACGCTGGTCCAACTGAGGCGCCAGGTGGAAATGGCATGGCAAGCCGTTCCACAGGACTACATCCAGCATCTCTACGATCGTCTCCATGGGAGAATAGCAGCCTGCATTGCTGCGAAAGGTGGATATACACTGTACTAGTGCCGACATTGTGCATGCTCTGTTGCCTGTGTCTATGTGCCTGTGGTTCTGTCAGTATGATCATGTGATGTATCTGACCCCAGGAATGTGTCAATAAAGTTTCCCCTTCCTGGGACAATGAATTCACGGTGTTCTTATTTCAATTTCCAGGAGTGTACATAAAGGTCATCAGTCGGTTACAAGAGATAAGAAAGAGTCTGTAAAATGATCATAACAGATGAAAGCAGTTGATACGTGGGGAGGCGCCGGCGCCAGTTGCTTTCTCCGTTCGAATCACCCGGATCGATTGTTTCCCTCTGGCGTTGCTTATCTTTGCCTCGTTGGCCGGTAGTGGTGCTGGTGGGCTGGCGGGCAGACTGGGTTCTGTCTTCGGAACGGTCGGTACGTGTCGCTGCTCAGAGGGTGAAACCTGTGTTTGCGTGGAGTTCGCTGGATTTGACAGGTGTATGTGGCTCATAGTGCGGAAGCGGGTCTGTTATTGCAAGTTCTTGAGGCGTGACTGGGCCATGTGTTATTGGCCAGTGGAGTAGAACTATGTACCATTCAGCTGTCTATTGAAGACGTAGACATTCAAGCTTTCTAGTTTTTCAGTCGGTCCTACCCTCGTTATCACTAGCTTCTACCTTTTCTTATGAGTGTCAATATTGTATTGGAACTGCGACGTACTGGTGTAATAATATTATGTTTTGTATTGTCGCTGCCCTTTTAAAACTAGTCTGTTTGTGCTGGGGAAATTTTACATATTTTGAAATTTGTAGTCTACAGTTAATGCTTTTAACCATTTTTCAAAAAAATGGTTCAAATGGCTCTGAGCACTATGGGACTTAACATCTATGGTCATCAGTCCCCTAGAACTTAGAACTACTTAAACCTAACTAACCTAAGGACATCACACAACACCCAGCCATCACGAGGCAGAGAAAATCCCTGACCCCGCCGGGAACCGAACCCGGGAACCCGGGCGTGGGAAGCGAGAACGCTACCGCACGACCACGAGATTTTAACCATTTTTAATTTGCCTTTGTTTTGATGTGATTTGCCTTTGCAGAATTTTATCTTACTATATTCTGGGGCTGTTAACATTGTTTCTTTTGGCTGTGGCTGTGTGTTTGCGCTTTTCTGTTGCAGCACTGCAGGGGGCACGTAGTCCATGTCTAAATCGATGTCCGGAGTACGACGCCTTGGCCGACCAGTACCAGAGGGGACGGAGATTCTTTTGGCCGCGGGGAAAATGGTAACCGATACGGTAGCCACTGAGTTCTTCGGGTTGCAGTGAGTGGGTATCTTGCATTAAGTTTCCTCTGCATTGGGACGCCAAGGCGTCCGTTCCCTTTGCTATTCTGCTTATATATTTACCTTCAAAACCATAAAGGAAGGAGACTAGTGTTCTGAATTATACCTTACGTGCAGCGGGAGTTGAACTTAGAGAAATACTTGATGGGTAGCTGAAATTGGAAATTATGTGAATTGTCCTGTTGCGCTTGCCCAGGTGACCTATTTAAAAGAAACTTACTTCACCTTTATTATTCAAATGCCCGTTGTTAAATGAAACTGATTTTACCTTTCTTTATTGAAATGGTTATAGTTTTTATAGAAGTTATAAGAAGTTCTTGTTTGCAAGTAATTCAGTCAGAAAGGTTTTGTGTAATGTATATTTTTGACTTGTGTATCCTGTTCAAAAGAAGCTTGTTCCACCTTTATTATTCAAATGCCCTTGTTAAATGAAACTGATTTTACCTGTTGTTATTGAAGCGCTTATAAGAAGTTCTTGTTTTCACCTAATTAAATTAGATAGGTATTGTGAAATGTATTTCTCTGATTTGTGAATGAGAGACACTTGTACAAAGTTTTTCGGTAAATACTGTGCCCTTCGTGTTAAACTGTTGATCAGTAATAAATTAGTTGTGTCTTGCTAGTCCTCTGTACTTATTATTTCACTTGTCACCGGTTTGCACGTAACCACCACGTTGCACAGGAGTTATTCGGCTTGTTTTTCCTGTTATGTCTGTCTATTTGACATGAGATATGACTGTCAGTTGCTAAGACAAATTATGTCAGGTCTTTGCACGATTTCACTGGATAATTTCGATATTTTTCAGCTACAAAAGCATATGGGATGCTTCACCCTACAACCTGGACATGGTTAATAACCGAAACTGGTAGGCGACTTATGGGATCAGTAAACAGCTGATGGTTAAAATGCATTTTAGAAAAGGAAGCATAAATCATTTAGCCTCTGGTGAAGGACTATGTAACAAACATTCTCGGAGACTTTTCAAAAGAAAACTGACAATAAGTGGTTAGAATAACGGAACTATAATATGAGGAATGAACGAAGCCTAAGCCACCACGACGACTACCACGTTGAAGTGCGCTCTGAATGGGCAAAATAAGGAAAGGTGTAAGGAAACTAACATTCGCGATATTCTGAACCCTTTCTATGGCCTTGTTATTTCAAACAATCTTTCAGTAAGGTTGCGAAAACATGGGTCAGAAGGCGGTGCATAGCTTTCGTCTTAGCTATCCTTTGACCGGACGCGTGGACAGTAGTAAAGGGCAGGCTTAAGATGGAGTGCCATTCACTGCCAGTTTAAAGCGCATTCCAGCTTCACCGAACGCCCCTTCTTTTCAAGAGGCCTAATCCCTTCCGTGCAGGTGGTGCACCCACGACCAGACGCCGCTCGTCATCGCCTTTGTCCACCCCACATCACGCTGCCCATTAATCCACACGCCTGCGTTTCATACCTGCCACGTTTCCTTCTCCTTAACTCGAGAGCAACAACAGAGAGAAATAACAAATTGCATTGCGGGCTCAATGAATGGGCAGGTAAATGCCCTATACATACACACTCATGAGCCATCACAGCAGAGAGCATCTTGTACCAGTACTAGTCATTTCCTTTCCTATCCTACTAGCAAATCGAGCAAGGGAACAACGACTATCTATACGCCACCGTACTAGCCCTAGTTCCTCTTATCTTGTCTCCGTGGTCCCTACGCAAAATTCACATTTGGTGTCAGTATAATTGTTCTGTAGTCAGATGCTGATGCCGGTTCTCTCAATATTCACAATAGTTTTTCACGAAAAAAACGTTGTCTTCTATCCAGCAACTTCCATTTGAGTTCACGAAACATCACCGTAATAATTACGCGTTTATCGAACCTACAGCATGCTTCTGGATTGCTTCGATACCTTCCTTTAATCCTCACTGGCATTGGCCTCATCACAAATAATCGAGTAATACTCTTCTATATGCACGATCCTTCATACAAGGTTATTATAAACAACTGGAGCGATTTCACACATTTGCTTTAGCTTTTTCTTTTTTTTTTTTTTTTTTTTTTTTGCTCTAGCGATTCTACAGACAGTTGATAGTAAAGTTCTTCCCACATTCACCGTAGTATCTCGCTGGCAGTATCTTCAAAAGCACTGTTAATGCGAGTTTGTTTGTAGAGAAGAAATCGGTCTATTGACACACATTCAACATGGGTTTAGAAAACATCGTTCCTGTGAAACACATCTAGTTTATTCACATGAAGTGTTGAGTGCTATTGACAAAGGATTTCACATCGATTCCGTATTTCTGGATTCCTGGAAGGCTTTTGACACTGTACCACATAAGCGGCTCGTAGTGAAATTGCGTGCTTATGGAATATCGTCTCAGTTACGTGACTGGATTTGTGATTTCCTGTCAGAGAGGTAACAGCTCATAGTAACTGACGGAAATTCATCGAAAAAAAAAACAGAAGTGATTTCTGGCGTTCCCCAAGGTAGTGTTATACACCCTTTCGTGTTACTTATCTACACTCCTGGAAATTGAAATAAGAACACCGTGAATTCATTGTCCCAGGAAGGGGAAAATTTATTGACACATTCCTGGGGTCAGATACGTCACATGATCACACTGACAGAACCACAGGCACATAGACACAGGCAACAGAGCATGCACAATGTTGGCACTAGTACAGTGTATATCCACCTTTCGCAGCAATGCAGGCTGCTATTCTCCCATGGAGACGATCGTAGAGATGCTGGATGTAGTCCTGTTGAACGGCTTGCCATGCCATTTCCACCTGGCGCCTCAGTTGGACCAGCGTTCGTGCTGGACGTGCAGACCGCGTGAGACGACGCTTCATCCAGTCCCAAACATGCTCAATGGGGGACAGATCCGGAGATCTTGCTGGCCAGGGTAGTTGACTTACACCTTCTAGAGCACGTTGGGTGGCACGGGATACATGCGGACGTGCATTGTCCTTTTGGAACAGCAAGTTCCCTTGCCGGTCTAGGAATGGTAGAACGATGGGTTCGATGACGGTTTGGATGTACCGTGCACTATTCAGTGTCCCCTCGACGATCACCAGTGGTGTACGGCCAGTGTAGGAGATCGCTCCCCACACCATGATGCCGGGTGTTGGCCCTGTGTGCCTCGGTCGTATGCAGTCCTGATTGTGGCGCTCACCTGCACGGCGCCAAACACGCATACGACCATCATTGGCACCAAGGCAGAAGCGACTCTCATCGCTGAAGACGACACGTCTCCATTCGTCCCTCCATTCACGCCTGTCGCGACACCACTGGAGGCGGGCTGCACGATGTTGGGGCGTGAGCGGAAGACGGCCTAACGGTGTGCGGGACCGTAGCCCAGCTTCATGGAGACGGTTGCGAATGGTCCTCGCCGATACCCCAGGAGCAACAGTGTCCCTAATTTGCTGGGAAGTGGCGGTGCGGTCCCCTACGGCACTGCGTAGGATCCTACGGTCTTGGCGTGCATCCGTGCGTCGCTGCGGTCCGGTCCCAGGTCGACGGGCACGTGCGCCTTCCGCCGACCACTGGCGACAACATCGATGTACTGTGGTGACCTCACGCCCCACGTGTTGAGCAATTCGGCGGTACGTCCACCCGGCCTCCCGCATGCCCACTATACGCCCTCGCTCAAAGTCCGTCAACTGCACATACGGTTCACGTCCACGCTGTCGCGGCATGCTACCAGTGTTAAAGACTGCGATGGAGCGCCGTATGCCACGGCAAACTGGCTGACACTGACGGCGGCGGTGCACAAATTCTGCGCAGCTAGCGCCATTCGACGGCCAACACCGCGGTTCCTGGTGTGTCCGCTGTGCCGTGCGTGTGATCATTGCTTGTACAGCCCTCTCGCAGTGTCCGGAGCAAGTATGGTGGGTCTGACACACTGGTGTCAATGTGTTCTTTTTTCCATTTCCAGGAGTGTATATAAACGATTTAGGAGACAATCTGAGCAGCCGTCTTAGGTTTTTTGCAGATGACGCTGTCGTTTTCGACTAATAAAGTCATCAGAAGATAAAAACAAACTGCAAGACGATTTAGAAAAAATATCTGAATGGTGCGAAAAGTGGCAGTTGACCCTAAATAACAAGTGTGAGGTCATCCACATGAGTGCTAAAAGGAAATCTTTAAACTTCGGTTATACGATAAATCAGTCTAATCTAAACGCCGTAAATTCAACTAAATACCTAGGTATTACAATTTCGAACAACTTAAATTGGAAGGAACATATAGAAAATGTTGTGGGGAAGACTAACCAAAGACTGCGTTTTATTGACAGGACACTTAGAAAATGTAACAGACCTACTAAGGACACTGCCTACACTGCACTTGTCGGTCCTCTTCTAGGACACTGCTGCGCGGTGTGGGATTCTTACCAGATAGAACTGACGAAGTACATCAAAAAATTTCTTAGAAAGGCAGCACGTTTTGTATTATTGCGAAATGTGGGAGAATGTGTCACATAAATGATAAAGGATTTATGCTGTAGATCATTAAAAAGACACGTTTTTCGTTGCGACGGAATCTTCTCACGAAATTCCAATCTCCAACTTTCTCCTCCGAATGCGAAAATATTTTGTTGACACTGACCTACATAGGGAGGAACGATCACCACGACAAAAATAAGGGAAATCAGAACTCGTACGGAAAGATACAGGTGTTCATTCTTTTGGCGCTCTGTACGAGATTGGAATAATAGAGAATTATGAAGGTGGTTCTATGAACCCTCTGCCAGGCACTTAAATGCGATTTGCAGAGTACTCATGTAAATGTAGATGTAGATGTAGAAGGCGTAAACACTGAATGTTTCACACATCCCTAGACAAAAAAATCGCGTGGAGTTACGTCAGAAGAGTGTAGAAGCAGGAGCGTGAATTACTGGTCATCAGCCCCACCACGAGCACTACATCAGTTTCTCAATTTCCTGTTTAAAATCACACGAACATCTTGATGGAAGTGATTAGGTTAATTCCATACTATCGGTCTCCAGTTGTTGCAAGAGGCAATATTCATGCATGTCCAGATAAACGTGTTCTGTAACTATCTTTTCGCAGAAGAAAAAGGGGCCATAAATTTTAAACCGTGAGAAGACATAGAACGTCCTTTGTCCGCCAGATTTTCTTTGCCCGCCAGATTCGCACCTTGTGACTGTTCACTGTGCCATTCGCGAAACATGTTGCTTCATCAGTGAAACTGGGTTTCTTACAAAACTCGTCGTCTTCCAGAAGCTGTTGCAAATACACTACTGGCCATTAAAATTGCTACACCACGTAGATGACGTGCTGCAGATGCGAAATTTAACCGACAGGAGGAAGATGCTGTGATATGCAAATGATTAGCTTTTCAGAGCATTCACACAGGGTTGGCGCCTGTGGCGACACCTACAACGTGCTGACATGAGGAAAGTTTCCAACCGATTTCTCATACACAAACAGCACATGACCGGCGTTGCCTGGTGAAACGTTGTTGTGATGCCTCGTGTAAGGAGGAGAAATGCGTACCATCACGTTTCCGACTTTGGAAAAGGTCGGATTGTAGCCTACCGCGATTGCGGTTTAGTATCCCGACATTGCTGCTCGCGTTGGTCGAGATCCAATGACTGTTAGCAGAATATGGATTCGATGGGTTCAGAGGGTAATACGGAGCGCCGTGCTGGATCCCAACGGCCTCATATCACTAGCAATCGAGATGACAGGCATCTTATCCGCATGGCTGTAACGGATCGTGCAGCCACGTCTCGATCTCTGAGTCAACATAAGGGGACGTTTTCAAGGCAACAATCATCTGCACGAACAGTTCGACGACGTTTGCAGCAGCATGGACTATCAGCTCGGAGACCATGGCTGCGGTTGCCCTTGACGCTGCATCACAGAGCGCCTGCGATGGTGTACTCAACGAGGAACCTGGGTGCACGAATGGCAAAACGTCATTTTTTCGGATGAATCCAGGTTCTGTTTACAGCATCATGATGGTCGCATCCGTGTTTGGTGACATCGCGGTGAACGCACATTGGAAGCATGTATTCGTCATCCCCATACAGGCAAATCACCCGGCGTGATGGTATGGGGTGCCATTGGTTACGCGTCTCGGTCACCTCTTGTTCGCGTTGACGGACTTTCAACAGTGGACGTTACATTTCAGACGTGTTACGACCCGTGGCTCTACCCTTCATTCGATCCCTGCGAAACCCTACATTTCAGCAGGATAATGTACGACCGCATGTTGCAGGTCCTGTACGGGCCTTTTTGGATACAGAAAATGTTTGACTGCTCCCTGGTAAGCACGTTCTCCAGATCTCTCACGAACTGAAGACGTCTGGTCAATGGTGGCCGAGCAACTGGCTCGTCACAATATGCCAGTCACTACTCTTGATGGACTGTGGTATCGTGTTGAAGCTGCATGAGCAGCTGCACCTGTAAACGCCATCCAAGCTCTGTTTGACTCAATGCCCAGGTGTATCAAGAGCCGGCCAGAGGTGGTTGTTCTGGGTACTGATTTCTCAGGATCAATGCACCCAAATTGCGTGAAAACGTAATCACATGTCAGTTCTAGTATAATATATTCGTCCAATGAATACCCGTTTATCATCTGCATTTCTGCTTGGTGTAGCAATTTTAATGGTCAGTAGTGTAAGACTTTGTCATCAGCAGGCATGGGCTTGTAGAAACTGGAAGCGGTGATTCTTTGGTTTCAGTCGTTTCCTTAAGATCTTTCGAACTGCTGGTTGTGGTACGGTCAGCTCTCCGTTTGCTCTGATCGGTGACTTCTGTGGGCTACATGCGAAACTCGTCCGCACTCGATCTAGCGTTTCGTCACTCATTGCTGGCCGATCCTGCGATTTCGTCCTGCAGTGGCACTCTGTAGCTTTAAATGCGCATAGCATCGCCGAATGCAGCTGACAGTTGGTGGATATTCGTTGAACTTAATTCGGAAGTGTCGTTCCACTCTTGGGGCAGACTGTACAAGTGTTGAGTCTTGTGACAATATATCAATTAACATAGCTACAGTGAATTTATGAAGTGCTTAGATCATTTATGATAACATTGTATACGAGTTACATTTTCCTAGAAATCTCGCAATAGACCGAACTCGACCACTCGCTTTTCCTAATACCGATCTTACGTACTCGTTCTGTTTGATATCACTTTGAACGCTACGTCTAGATATTCAGTCCACGTGACGTTGTCCAGCAGCACCGCATCAGTGCTGTATTCGAATATTACAGCATTGTTTTCCCTACTCATCCGCATTATCTTTTCTACATTTAGAGCAAGCTGACATTCATCACATCAGTCAGATATTCTAAGTAATCCTGTACCCTCCTACAATCAATCATTTCCATTAACCTTCTCTATCCTACAGCATCATCAGCAAACATTCGCATGTTGCTGTTCATTCCCTGTCAAATAATTTATATACGAGACTATGCTGAAAACTAACGACTACGATTTTTTTATGTTCCTCTGAATATCGATTGAGGCATTACATGTCATGCATATTTCTGGGCCGACTTTCCCACTTCGCTGATTCAAGCTGCAACCCTCTGGCGCTACAAGGCTCTGAAATGTTGTGTGTAACATGACGATGTTAACGTAACTATATAGGTGCGTTAGAAACAGGGTGATGTAATCGTTTTTCGAACGATAGGAGAGTTCGCCTTCACATGGAGCACCTTCTCCTCCAGTATGACAATGCCACACCACACATGAGCGCTGTGACATGTGAACAATGCAACGTCTTGAGTTCACAGACATCAATCATTCTCCATATAGCTCCGACTTGGCCCCATGCGAATTTAAGCTGTTGGCAAAACTTCACTTCCCTAATGATGCATAGGTGCAAGCAGAGATGAGTTTGTAGCTCCGTCAATAAAAAGAAACGTTTTACAGCGACGGTATCAACAACCTGGTCTCTCGTTGGGAAAAATGTGCTCGTCATCAGTGTGACTATGCCGAGAAATAAATATCTAGACCTGAAGAATAAATATGTAGAACGTCACGAAAGCTTGTTTTATTGGAAAGGAACCTAAGAGTTCTCACATGAAGAATTTGGAGACATTAGTTTTCAGCGCGCCACCGTGAGTAGGAAACAAGAGCGATCATTTCACCGCTGCTCTCTCCTGATTGACCTCCACAACTTTGAAGACTGTACACTCAGCGGTCAATTTGACTGCGACACTGAGCTCCTTCCCCACACGCATTTTCTCAGTGATACACTCGTCCGTGGCTGAATTTTTTGAACGAGAATGCGCAGTCGCATCAAGATGCACAGGTGGAGGACCTTTGGGAACGAGAGCGTTTTCGGCGAATGGACTGGACTGCCCGTTCCCCCGACTTAAAGTCCCATCGAGGAACTGTGAGATGCGTTGGGGAGATGTATCACAGCACGTCCTCATGCGCCAGCGATTATCCAGCAGCAATCAACGGCGCTGATAGAGAAATGAAACACCCTAACATGCCTTCCCCAGCTGTTGCCAGCAAGACAGCACGTTGCAGAACAGGCATTGTTTGGTGACCACTAACCCTATTAAGAACCACGTTCCGTTGTTGAAAGATCCAAGGGCTGTTCATAAATCGCGTTGTCGTCAGCGTCATTATTGTCATTGAATAAAACTGTCGTTTGTGTGTCTCGTCGCATATTTGTTTTGGTTACATTCTGCACTATTGAAAAATGCGTAATTTATGGAACATCGTGGAATATTCCCTCAACAGTTTCATGAAGTCCCAACATGTAGCGGCACTATACATAACCTTCAAAACGGCGTCTGTAAAGGAGCTACGTTTCAAGCGGAGAGCTGTCATCCTTCAGCGGAAAGCCAAATTATCGCAGATATACATTGACACTTGCGGAACGTCTACATGGTCCTGAACAAAAGCACGATGAGCCGTAGGGCGAGGCTTCTGTCGTCATTACAACGTGGTCGCGCAAACCTGTCCGATCCCCCGCGTGCCTGCCGGCCGCACACTGGTGCGACTCGTGAAATGTTTAAATTTGCGAACATTCTCATTCGAGGCGATCGACGAATCACAATCAAACACCTCGCTGCCCAACTGGACGTCCCTGTGGGTGGTGCTGGCATACTAGTCCACCAGTCAGGTTCTCAAATGTGAGTGCCTGAGTGCCCGCAATGAGTGATTATCTGCACGGAACTGTTTGCGACTTACGAGGCTTAATGTCACTTTTTGTTGAACATCGCCACAGGAGAAAAACATGGGTAAACACTTAGAACGGGTAATAAAACGGCAATCCATATTCCGAAGGAACAGTTCAAAGCTGCATCCTCAGCCGGTAAAGTAATGGGGACGGTCTTCTGGGGCCCTGAAGAGATTATTGTGTTTTGTGTCCTCTTTCATGGAGCAACGATCAACTCTGAAGTGTCTTGCGCTACCCTCAGCAAATTGAAGAAACTACTTGCTTGTATTCGTCACCACAGAAATGCAAACTAACTTCTCCTTCTTCGTAACAAGGGAAGGCGTCACCAAGTCTGCGCACCCGACAGGTGCTCACAGAACTTCGGCCCAAGGAAGGATTCCCTCCGTGGGAAGCAGTACGTGGTTGATGGGGAGGTTATTGAGGCAACCAGACGTTTTCTCCGGCATCGGCCAGAAGAGTGGTACTATCTGGACATGCAGGCTCTACCAGTAAGGTAACGTAAGGCTGTAGCGCTGAACGAAGATAATGTTGAAAAATGGGCTTTTGTAGGCAAAAGAATGAGGAATAATATGCTGTATTGGAATCACGAATAAAACCAACTTGCTTTCAAAAAATAAATTTGTTGCATTACTTGTGGAACGCCCCAATTACTTGGCAGTGACAAATCATGCGAATGTTGGTTTCGTCCTCAGGTCTCACACATCAGTGAATTAACAACAAGCCCTACTGCAGCGCAGCGAGATATGGTACATGACCAGAACAATTCACTAACTGTGATACTTGAGTGTGAAATGAAACGTTTTCTTGAAGGTTTCAAGCGGTCGACTCTGTTTTCATATTGTTTTTATAATGTAAGTAACCCGACATGACCTGATTTCAGGAAACTATGCCGTACTATAGATAACGTTATGACGCCTGTAATGAATTAATTAATGCTCTCTTACTGTAAAATGACCAATGAAAGTGAACAGAGCACAACGGACGTTAATGACCTAACGAAAAAGTAGCGGGCGTAGCATCAGCAGACTGAAAGCAAGTACCATGAAACTACTTAGGCTTCTGCAGCCGTATTCAGTTAACATAAAATTTTCCTGGGTGCGATACAGAGTCGTAATGTAAGAAACTATACTGGAGAAACCAATATTTCGGCCATAGTTGCAGTACCCTTCTTCTGGATCAGCTGGTAACCAGTAGACAGAAAGAGGCCACAGCAACTGCGGCCGAAATATTGGTTCCTCCAGTATAATTTTTTATATTACGACGTGGAACCGTATCTCGAAAACCTTTATGCTACATGAGGAATCGCAGTGCCTCTAATATTCCAATAAGAGAGAATATTCTGTTGCGGTACTGTGCTGATGATGACGCCATTTCTGTAACTACAGGTTTAACACATTGATCACTGAACAAAGATACTATTCCTGTGAAAGCATGCAGTAGAAGGAGTACACGTAATGTATAGATGTGGCGATGTTACCTATGACATGTTCCACGATGATTAGCAAATGCATGAGTTTTCTGAAATAAGGTTGCGTAATGCAACACTCTATCTTGTAATGGCGGCAGAGGCAAAGCTGTACCAAAGAAATTAAGCATCAAGTGAGTGACTATAGCACTTTAAATGAGAGAAAGCCTTTGACCTCTACATTACATAATTAATTCGAAAATCAATTGGACGTAATGCATTACCTCTTACGAACACAAAGATATTTGGTAAATAGACCAGATACGTAAGCGTCATATGTAACAAATATTGCACGCGATGTAACGTGCGTGGTACAACTGACGTACGTGATGAATTGTGACGTCTGCATTCAATAAGCAGGGTTCAGAGGTCGGGTGCACGAGAACTGTAGGCTCTATAGCAAAGCTCAAAGATCAAAGGGACGGCTACTGCAGCATTTTTGTTCGAACTCGATCAGGTCGCTTATCGAGCATTCCTATGCAATATTGTTATTGGTGAGTAGTTATGATGCCTATATATTAACGTCTTAAGAAGAAATTAATAGCTCAGCCCTAACAAAAAAATGGCTCTGAGCACTATGGGACTCAACTGCTGTGGTCGTAAGTCCCCTAGAACTTAGAACTACTTAAACCTAACTAACCTAAGGACAGCACACAACACCCAGCCATCACGAGGCAGAGAAAATCCCTGACCCCGCCGGGAATCGAACCCGGGAACCCGGGCGTGGGAAGCGAGAACGCTACCGCACGACCACGAGATGCGGGCCCCTAGCAAAAGAGGTCTTCTTGAGGAAAGACGGGTGTAAACAGATAATACTTAGCATCTAGTGACACACTACAGGTGTTGTGTACTACGAAATCCTCCATAGGCGTTTGTCGATTGCAACTGCATTTGTTGCCAACAGCTAAGAACGGAATGGTCCAATCCGATATGTCCAAACCTACCCCAAATTTTTTCGCACTGGAAGAGTACAACGAAAGAAAAGCACTGTCAAAATTTTAGCTGTTAAGATGTACTTCAGAGATTTATTAAAAGTGTTTAAGTTAGTCATTTTTTCCACACGTGTATCTGCTTATAACAGCGTTTGTACAGCCCTTCCTGCTATTCGCCACTCCCCGAATGATGATAGGACCGATCAGGATAACACAAACACCCATTCCCCGGGCGGGGTAAACCCCCGACCAGCCTAGGAATCAAACCCAGCACCCCGTGATCCAGAGGCAGCAAAGGTAGCCACTAGACCACGAGCTGCGGACACACACGGGAGAAACACATCTGTGACCGCCCTTCAGATTATTAAAAACATATACTGGTCGTTTCTGCCGGAGACTGAAGCTAGATTCTTTGCTAGAACGAAATCATAACATAACAATAATAATTTGTTACGTTGTTATGATATGTATAAACATTTATTTGGTACCGGAATGAAGATGTCAGCCACAGACGCCAGCCAAAAAAAAGAAAAAAAAAGTTGGGAGTGACTACACTATGGGTCACCTGATACTCAATCTGCCGATAAGGTGGACTTGTATTGATAGTTGTAATGATGACCACGCACTTCAGAGCTGTAATCGTAACAGAAGCCTATTACCAAAGTCATATAATTTAGCGAAAAAAATATGCGCTGTTCCAGTCTCAGATGCGTCTAGCGAAGGATACTTCAGAACGCAAGGAAAATTATGTCAGACAGGTGAAGCAGACTTGTCCTGAAACGAATAGATGTTATCCTGTCACTTCATTGTAATCACCACGCCAATACAGAATAATTAGGAAACAGTTTTGTTCCTGTTAGATTTCGTATTTCGTAGGTGGAGAAATTCACATATCTAATTTTGAATCAATGAAGCACTTGGTGCTATAAAGAAAAGCCATCTGAGACCGAGCTTCACCACAAAAGCTGATAGTTACTTTGTTTTACTGTGCATTTTTAAGTTTTTTCCAAATTTTCGTTACATTTTAAAGAAATTATTTTCTCATGTGGATCATAGCGATGTTGTGACTAGACGCAGCCTTGGAGGACTATGGGTTTACTGCATAATTGAAATTATGCGAGTATTAGCCTGTGGGATTATCTTAAGAGTAACACCAGCCGACAGACGCACAGAGCGGCGTGTGCGACAGACCGGATGGTCACTTCCCTCCCCACGGCGTCTCGTTTGCACACAGACAGTCCGCAACGAGGATTCAAATTGGCGCTCGATTATGAGTGAACAAAATGTTCATTTTGTAGACCTATAGCGAGGATACTGCCGAGTATAAACAGTTCGGATCTTTACACAGCCACAAGCTATTTCACTGAAGGTTTTGCTATTACTGGTGGGTTAGAAAGTGAAGCAAATCTTTGCGGTTTCAATTGACTGATGCTTTTAGGAGACAGCAAAAATGCTGTTAAGAAAATGAAGAAGTGAGTGTACTCGAAGTCACGAGGTTCCTTCTACACCGCGTGGCGCTTTCCACCGAACCACGAGAATATGAAGATGTGTAACTGCTCAAGAGGACGACACCACTTCCCAAGAGCTTGCGCATTCTACAGTGTTGCTAGATGGTGCAAGACGACTGGACTTGGAACTCAGAAGGGCTTACTTGAATGAGTCGGACTTAATCTCTGAAGCGGTCGGTCAGCAGCCAGGTTTTGTGTCACACGATATATAGTTTTAAAATTTAGTACATGGCTGAAGCAGCAATCGTAGGATGAAATCTGCTTCTAGAAATAGTAAACAGCCAATCAGATGCAAAATAGGAATTTTATTAAAGACACTTCAGCATGGTTTCAATGTTTAGATAAATGTACTCTTCATTTGTCAATGTTTATTTCTGAAGAATACGTTTTTATGAACTTTGAAACCATGGTCGTAGGGTTTTAATAAACCTCCCATTTTACAAATGATTGGCTGATTACTATTTCTGCAAGAAGATACGTGGTTTTGCCCCAGTCGCGAGCCAAGTACAGCTCCATGGCAGTGGACAAGTATTTTCCCACGGAAGCGTTTATACACCTCAAAAATGGTTCAAATGGCTCTATGGGACTTAACATCTTAGGTCATCAGTCCTCTAGAACTTAGAACTACTTAAACCTAACTAACCTAAGGACATCACACACATCCATGCCCGAGGCAGGATTCGAACCTGCAACCGTAGCAGTCCCGCGGTTCCGGACTGCAGCGCCTAGAACCACACGGCCACCGCGGCCGGTTTTTACACCTCGCCGATGTACATATTCGACAGCTCGCGAAAAATACGCAGAATTGTTACGACCGGTGGCAGTACTGAATACAGAAGTGCGGGGACAAGACTGAATGCGGAAATGCGTATTCCCAAATGGATCCCAATTAGAACGCGGCCACCTCTTGGCAAGTAAACAGATTTATAATGTCACTTCCATTTCTTTTGTATCGATCTCCTATGCATCCTCCCTGTTGCACCTCACAACTTTTCTGTCATCAATCGTAAGTACACAGTTAAAAGCCAAAAAAGTGGAGTAATGTAATGTAAAAAACCGGCAATTGTTTCAGTATTTAATAAGACGATACGATAGTCATTGCAATAATCAGATGAATGAATTTGGGAAGCTGTTAGCTCCACAGTCATTCATGCAAGACTTTTACATTTTGTTTAGCATAACTAATAATACAAGTTTAAAAGTACCAGTGAAAATACTGTATAATAACGGTATTTTTATTCAGTTCTGTTGTTGATCATTACGATTCTATTTCAAAGTCAAATTAAGGTAAAAAGAAGCTGATCATTTAGCTGAAACCTAAAACTGATTCTAGTATAAGAGCAATAGGAAAATAAAGTGGCATACATGTGACTGCACATGAAATATTTAAAAGGTTCTTTTTTGTTTTTTGCCTTCATTGTGATTGTTCGAATGGCATCCCAATGCATAGTCGCTCCTCGTTTTGAGAACGCTGCTCCCTTTAAAATGATACTGCAAATTCTGATCTGTGCTTCCACCCTGGCGCAATTCTAGTTGTCCACAAAATTTCAACTAACCAGCTGCCTCGCTTGTTCACGGCCCAGATTTCCCGAAACAAACACTGCAGGTTTTCGTTTAATTTTACAGTGCCTTCATTTTCTACAAACGTTTTCCAAATTTTAAAAGCTCGAAACATGAAGACGAGTCGTCATGTCTTCGTTTCATGAGCGCCCAAGGTCATTTACCCACCGGGGCCACCGGGGTCAGCATGGCGGCGGTCCCTGTCCCGCTGAGATAATTTGTCCTTTTAGGACAATTATCTGAGCAAGCACCCACGCCAGCAAAAAGGTTGGCACGTGTAAAAGTTGTTGTTTTGGAGTGACAGACATGTGAGTATTGATAACTGAAGTTGGTTAGCAACCAGTCCAGTATATAAGGGGCATGGTATTGTCGTCTGCACATTATGTCCTCTGAATCGACTCCGAGAACTTCTATTGTCGCTAACGAGCTGCCAGAAAGAGTAAGTTCACTTCTATTACAATGGAAACTTTGTACAAACTTGCACGAATTGCTGTTTGTGGAAGACTCCAAAACGCCTTGGATGTTTGTCAATTGGAGTTACCACAAACTATACGGGAAGATATTCTATTGGAATTTCGTGTTTCAAAATTTAATTTCATGTTAAATTCGTATAGGTTGCCAGAATGTTATATATTTAGTAAAAGTGAGAATGTTCCCATGATTTGTGAAATCGTAAATGATGCAGTAGAAGCTTGTGCAAAAATAAGAGCGGGAATTCCAGTTTCATGGGAAACACTTGGTTTGATTACAATGTCTTATTTTGACATTAGTACATTCTGGCAAAGTAGATTCAAAATTAAAGTATTTTTTTACGAAGTTACTTACAAGCATTTCGTATATACTATTTGTGAGAACAGTTTATACAAATTATCCGATTCATGGCAAAACGCGCTACTGCAACCACTTCTTATTGGAATGAAAATTAAAGACACCATCATTTTCATATGGTGTAACTTGTCCGCCATATATTAAACAATATAGTCATTGGTGCATGTTTTGTGCAAATAGTCCATTGTTCAGAAGTGTACGTTGTGGTGGCTCGTTAAGCAGTGTATCGGATTCAGAGGAAGACGACGCTGATATAGCTGATTTGTTGTTTGCAGAATAATGGAGACTCTCTTGGAAGCCATCCAGACCATCTTCACTCTTTTGGAGGCAGAAATACCAACACCGTCCTTGAAGGCAATGATATACTTAATAACGAGATTGAATTGCAAGCTGGCACAGGGAGATGGACTCTTAGGCGAATACATCTTTACCATTTTGAACTATTGGACGCAATTCGAAAGTTCTTCATTAGTCTCGTCCTTTGGTTTCCAGAGCTTCTCTGAATATCTGAGATCTCTGAAAGATGGTATTACACTGACGTTATTGTCCTCAGAGGAGAGAACGAAATTGATGAATTCTGTAGACGAATTAATATCATTGCACAAACCTACCCTGGCCAGATTATCATGTGGAAACATGATGGGGACCACCTTCACCTCATACACGACTGTATCTACTCATCAAGACGATGCCGCTGTAGGTTTCGAACTGGCGGATTTATTGCCAGTCGAATTAAGAAAACAACAAGCCGCACCAGAGCAATCGCAGCCATGTCAGACATCGACTGGCTCAATGTTCTTTTATATCTCTACTTGCAAAAACGGCCAAGTAGGGGACAAGTCCGGCTTAGAGGAACCGATAAGCGATTGCCTGGTGAGGTGGAAATTATACAATGGAACAGTTTCGTCGAGCAATCCCTCGCAGTATTGGAGGGGCAAGACACTGGAAATGTTAATCAATGTGGAAGCGAACTCGCCAGTGATGCAGCATGTAAATGGCCTCATAGCAAACGTCAGCCAATCGTTACAGGGAAAGGGTGTAATGCTGAAAAAACAGCAAAAAAGGTACTATACCTTTTATTAAGTTATAATTGTATCCCTCCGGAAAATATAGTCAATGTAATACCATCTGCTCATCCACATTTTATTAATTTGATTGACCCTAAATTCAAACGTTTTTTTTTTATATTGGCTTAGAATTGTATAAAAAAAACAATAAATGAATTGGATTTACATGGTATAGAAAATTTATTGTGCTCTGGTTCTGAAGATAATATTTTTTATTCACATTGAACAAATGTTTGGGAATATTATTATACTATTCAAGATTCTCTTTCTTGGCTAAATAAAATTTTATTATTTCAATGTGAAGATGATACTGACAAGGCTACGAAACTCTTAACAAATCTTGTATCTTGGATTAATAAGAAAGGATTGTATCAATGGCAAGAATTTGAAGGTAAAAATATATATGTACCAAATAAAAAGTTAGACACATTATGTATTATTGGTCCACCAAATAGTGGCAAAAATTTGTTTTTTAATTGTATAATTTCACTTGGTTTAAATGTTGGCCACATTGGACATTGTAATAATAGAACAAATCAGTTTGCATTGAAAGATGCTGTTAACAGATGTGTCATTGTTGGAAATGAAATTTCTTCAGAGGAGGGTGCAATTGAGGATTTAAAAAAAGTGTGTGAAGGTATTGCATGTAACATCAGAGTGAAGTACAAAGGAGACGCTATATTAAGATGTACTCCATTACTGTCAATTTCAAATTCACAACCATTTATTTGTTCTCACCCAGATTTTAAAGATATTCGTGTACGTAAAATTAGGAGGAGAAAGTTTGATGAATTAAAAAATGCTTGTAAAAAGCCGTATCCTCTGGCTTTCTTTCAATTACTTCAAATGTATAATATTGATTATTGAAATCAAACACTGTTTTAATGTAATAATTCATTTAATTTTGTACAATACAAATGTTTTTTACGATAAATACAAGGTATTATATTCAAGCTTGTTTAATTTCATATTGTCCCTTGTACACTGATGATTCCTGATTCCTTTTCACATTTGACATATAAATCATATCAGATACCTGAACATTTGGTACATTTGCTCTGGGATAATGAGTTTCCAAACGATCTGAATAAACAGAACATTCAGCAATAATTTCAGACATTTGAGTACCAGTATATTTAACAATATCATTATTTAAAATGCCAGTGCTTAAAGCATATGTAGGGTTTATGCCTACATGAAGACTAGGTTGGACATTTGTATCATGGAGTCTAATATTGTACCCAGCAGAAGCAATATCTGCCTTTTCTATTAAATCATCATATCCAGAGATATCATCATTCGTTACTGGAGTAATAGCTTGTACTAATTGTTCCTGAATTTGAGCTGGTTCCAAAGGTGTTTTTGAAAAATTGTCACATGCCATAAACGGATTACAGTGCTTATCACCAGTAATTGTATACCGCTGAGGTACTCCTTGTGCAGTAGCTGTAATGGGGAATATATCAACATTTGCAACTTTTGGTATTTTGACAAAACCTAATGTTGGTTTATAGTCATAGTTAACAATAACACTGCCAGTACGAGAATCTGCATCTACCTCAGAAACACGTGATTGAACACATTTCCATCCCCAATTATGCAGCCCTTTTGCCTTTGTACTAGACACACAGGCATAATAATATTTCAAATTAATGGGTTGTCCGAATTGATGGGCAGGTACTGTAGTTAAAAACGAGTCTTCATTATTCTTATACCCATACCACGATTTCCAAATTGGATTAAAATTACGTTTATGATCTATACTACTTGTTTCCATAGGAGCTGATGTGCCAAATGCAGTAGGCGTAACATTAACACCAGGTATTTTTAAATTAATACCCACAGAAGTAATCATATTCTTATTTTAATTTAAAGTTGCAAGTTCAGAGTCACTTGAATTTGTTGGGAAAGCAATCCTGGGATTATGTGCAATCACTTGTGCAGAGCAATGAACAATTCTACTACCATGTGGTAATAAATCAAATTCAGAGGGGGTCATGTACAAAAATGGTCGATCAACAGGAATTTCTGCCAAAGGGGTAATCATAAATGCAGCATTTTCATGTGTGAGTACTTTATATGCTAGACCATACGTAAAAAATCTGTGTACTTTTCTATACCTGGTAATGTTACCCGTATCTAATATTGACGGTGCAGGTAATGGCACATCACGTGTGTTAGCGGAATCCCCCATTCCATTAGCTGAGGGAGCTGCTGTGCCAGGAAGTGTTTTTTTAGCCTCCTTTGCACCCTTCCCTTCTTGGGCCGATGGTGTACGTTTAGCTGTTTCTTCGTTCATAGCACTATTTTCTGTGTCAGAGTCAGAACAAGGAACTAATGGTCGAACGGGGTTTGGATCCTCTCTGTTGTCGTAAGAATCTTCTACGTCCTCTTCTGAGTCGATGTCAGGAACACTTTCTGAGCTCGGTGCTAATGATGTACCGCCAGATGTTGATGGACGTTCGTGATCTATGGGCAAACCACGACGTACACGTGTCATTAGCCACTGTTCATATGCATAACGTTTCTGGCCTTCATGCATTTCATTCCAATTTGGGGGTTCCCAAGGAGGCCAATTGTACTTCTGCTGAAGGCGAGAAACGTTATTATTAACATCTACATATAATTTATAATCAATTATTGAATATTCATATGCCTGTAAATGTACATACCTTCTGGTTTGGCATCTGGTTTTACTGGATATAAAACTTTTCCAATTTTTTCTTCAACAAACGATTTTAATTTCAGTCCGTATTTTCCTGCAAACGAATGCCAATTGCGTGTATGGCTCCAATCTATGGCAAAGTCTATAATAGCTTTGGCATCCAACTTTTGAACTCGTCCTCGGAATTCTTTTTCAGTAAATGCACGTTCTCTAGCTTCTTTTAACAGGCGATCGTACCCGACGTCGTGTTCCTTGGCAATTGCATCTGCTGCACTTCGCGGTGCGTCTATATTTATAGGGTTTCCAGGCCCAACATAATCGCTACCTGGCAACGTCAATCCTTTGTTACTTATTCGATCAACAAATTTTTTGTACCATACGCTACTCCAGCACCGGCCAAAGCAGTAACACCAGCAGCTCCAGCAATTTGCGCTGTTGATAAAGTAGCGGCAGTTGCGGTACCAGTTCCAGGTAACACTGTGGTCAAGGTTGCGCCGTCCACTGCTGTTTCAGCCGTTCCAGATAAAAGCGGTGTATTTTCGTCTGTATCTATATCTATTGCAGTGTGACATTCCTCGCCGTACTGATATGGATGACGCTGGCGCAGTCCAGTATTAACTTCTTCTGATGGCATTGGCTCCAAATCAAATTCGACGACTTCTTCGTCTAAATCATCATATGCTGGATTTTCTCCATACCTAATTTCATCTGCGGCATCTTGTCGAAACATTGTCCGTATACTATTATCTCTATTAACATTAAAGGTGTTTCCATGTTCCGCCATTTCAATATCGTCCACTGGTCCTGGATATAAAGTTCCTCTGTCGTACTGAATTGAACTATGCGATCCTGTGCTTAAATACTGATTTAACCACGACATTGTGATGACTGAATAAAATGTAGAAGATTCTGCATTTATATACATATTGAACGAAAAGGGGGCACTGCATGACGCTCGAAAACGACAACTTTTACACGTGCCAACCTTTTGCCGGCGTGGGTGCTTGCTCAGATAATTGTCCTAAAAGGACAAATTATCTCAGCGGGACAGGGACCGCTGCTATACTGACCCCGGGGACCCCGGTGGGTAAATGACCTTGGGCGCTCATGAAACGAAGACATGACGACTCGTCTTCATGTTTGGAGCGCCCAAGGTCATTTACCCACCGGGGCCCCCGGGGTCAGCATGGCGGCGGTCCCTGTCCCGCTGCCTTAGTACATCCTCCTTACAATTTATTCTATTATGAGATATTTTTCATTCAAAGGAGTAATTTCTACTTCGTGGACAGTACTGAAAGATTTTTATAACCTACATAAATAAAAGTGTAGTAGCTGTAATAGAATATTTCCTTCGCGATGCGACAACGTTAATTCTTCTTGTTTGTCTGCAGGTTGTTATTTCTACTAATGACATTTAACAAACACAATGATCCTCGAAATTTATATCATTATTTTAGAAAAAAAATTATTCAAATGGTTCAAATGGCTCTGAGCACTACGGGACTTAAGTTCTGAGGTCATCAGTCCCCTAGGACTTAGAACTACTTAGACCTAAATAACCTAAGGACATCACACACATCCATGCCCGAGGCAGGATTCGGACCTGCGACCGTAGTGGTCGCGCGGTTCCAGACTGGAGCGCCTAGAACCGCTCGGCCACCCTGGCCAGCAAAAAAATTATTATCAGTGGATAGTAACATGTTTCTGTGTAATTACTTTTTATTCACATTCGTTCCTTTTTCTGACAGCTTCATCCATATTTATGACAAAAAGTGTTTGACTGCAGCCTTGCCGCACATGTTTATTAATTACAATTTCTTTTATAAATTTATCTTTCAGATCTGACAACTTATTTTCCTTTATTATTTATTCTGTATTACATGAATCTCATATTACAGATGTCCATTGTTTTGCATCATGCTCCACCACTTCTCTTGACTTACTTTCTGAAAAGCCTTAATATAGTTAACAAAGGCGAAGTACCTTCGTAGGTTAAATACTCTTCTCTTCCTGAAAATCTGTTCGACGCCAAACTTGTTATCTATAAAGCGTCTAACCCTTCTAATTCTGCATTGTTCTTCCGATAAAGGTGTGTGCTATCGTCTTCAGCCCGTTATACTTCTATGTCTTTGCATATACACTCCTGGAAATTGAAATAAGAACACCGTGAATTCATTGTCCCAGGAAGGGGAAACTTTATTGACACATTCCTGGGGTCAGATACATCACATGATCACACTGACAGAACCACAGGCACATAGACACAGGCAACAGAGCATGCACAATGTCGGCACTAGTACAGTGTATATCCACCTTTCGCAGCAATGCAGGCTGCTATTCTCCCATGGAGACGATCGTAGAGATGCTGGATGTAGTCCTGTGGAACGGCTTGCCATGCCATTTCCACTTGGCGCCTCAGTTGGACCAGCGTTCGTGCTGGACGTGCAGACCGCGTGAGACGACGCTTCATCCAGTCCCAAACATGGTCAATGGGGGACAGATCCGGAGATCTTGCTGGCCAGGGTAGTTGACTTACACCTTCTAGAGCACGTTGGGTGGCTCGGGATACATGCGGACGTGCATTGTCCTGTTGGAACAGCAAGTTCCCTTGCCGGTCTAGGAATAGTAGAACGATGGGTTCGATGACGGTTTGGATGTACCGTGCACTATTCAGTGTCCCCTCGACGGTCACCAGTGGTGTACGGCCAGTGTAGGAGATCGCTCCCCACACCATGATGCCGGGTGTTGGCCCTGTATGCAGTCCTGATTGTGGGCTCACCTGCATTGCGCCAAAAACGCATACGACCATCATTGGCACCAAGGCAGAAGCGATTCTCATCGCTGAAGACGACACGTCTCCATTCGTCCCTCCATTCACGCCTATCGCGACACCATTGGAGGCGCGCTGCACGATGTTGGGGCGTGAGCGGAAGACGGCCTAACGGTGTGCGGGACCGTAGCCCAGCTTCATGGAGACGGTTGCGAATGGTCCTCGCCGATACCCCAGGAGCAACAGTGTCCCTAATTTGCTGGGAAGTGGCGGTGCGGTCCCCTACGGCACTGCGTAGGCTCCTACGGTCTTGGCGTGCATCCGTGCGTCGCTGCGGTCCGGTCCCAGGTCGACGGGCACGTGCACCTTCCGCCGACCACTGGCGACAACATCGATGTACTGTGGAGACCTCACGCCCCACGTGTTGAGCAATTCGGTGGTACGTCCACCTGGCCTCCCGCATGCCCACTATACGCCCACGCTCAAAGTCCGTCAGCTGCACATACGGTTCACGTCCACGCTGTCGCGGCATGCTACCAGTGTTAAAGACTGCGATGGAGCTCCGTATGCCACGGCAAACTGGCTGACACTGACGGCGGCGGTGCACAAATGCTGCGCAGCTAGCGCCATTCGACGGCCAAAACCGCGGTTCCTGGTGTGTCCGCTGTGCCGTGCGTGTGATCATTGCTTGTACAGCCCTCTCGCAGTGTCCGGAGCAAGTATGGTGGGTCTGACACACCGGTGTCAATGTGTTCTTTTTTCCATTTCCAGGAGTGTATTTTACACGTTGAGTTTAACAAACTTACTTCTCGATAGTTATTACTGACGTAATATTTGCTAAATGGGTGACACACTCCGAAGACAAGCGATACTCCGAAGACAACCGTTTTTAATCATGGCTAGTACTTAAGTTGACACCCTTTGCCCACGGAGAACGATACATGACGGTAATGTAAAAGCACAACTGCAGTGAGTGTTTACCACAGTTGCCAGTTAGTTAGACTAACTGGACTTCTTGTTACTGCAGGTCCTCAACTAATTCCCGCACCTTTCGTAGTAGTTACACGATGCACATATTAGTAAATTTAGTATTCCTGAATTTGACAAATCGCAGTAGAAAATGGATATTCCTGCTGCTAGTGGACATCGGATATCTTCGTGTTAGCAACTGCGTGGTAGACAGACACCTTCAAGAACAAATGCCTCACCGTCTGCTTGAAAGTTTAGTTATGGCCCTAGCGTGACCTGGGAAACTAGCGAATGAGTTAATGTCAACACCTCAAAGCACTTTCCAGTCACTTTCCTCGCGAACCAGTTGTGCTTCTGCAAAGATTTCGTTCATTCGGTTGTTGATTCACCACCGGTGTCGTTTGCTTTTTACCTTTACAGTGTATCCCTCTCACATCTGTTGCCCACTTACTTAATATTGTACAGACCAGCGACATGAATAGAGATATACGCCACACTGTCTACGCAAGGGCTTTTTTGGCTTAGAAGTACTCTCAGACAAAAGTGAGTCCTTGATTATGTTGGGGCTCCGATGCCTCAAACAACTACCCCAGTATGCACCTAAGAGTCCTAAGTGACAGTGGTCCTCCTTTTTTTCTGTGGTTGCCATGGGACCCGCAGAGACCACTATACGGCCTCAGTCCAGTAGGGACTGTACGGTCACTTGTATCCTGGAAGACGCCTCCCTTCAGTGACTGTAGCCACAACTGGCACACAATTGACTTCTTAAGGAAATTCTGCACATACTGAAGCACCATTCTTATTCGAGACTATTCTGCAGCTTTTGCAATCAGCGTAGACAAGAATGTGCTGCAGAGGACTGCCGAAGATTCGTTGGGTAGATTGACTAACTAATGGGGAGGCACTGAATGGAATTGTGGAGAAAATAGATTTATAGCACATCTGGACTAAAAGAAGGGATCAGTAGATAGGACACATCCTGAGATATTACCGAATCATCAGTTTGTCACTGGATACCACTAACATCAACGTGACGTTATTAAAAACGAAACACAAAATTGATTTTCCTGTAGTAGCACACAGTGTAGGCACCTGGGGCAATGTAACTAGCCCTGTTGCTGGAGCTGAGAGTAAATAAATGGAAAGACAAAGAAAGTGCACACCGGTAGTTCAGTCAACCGCCTTCTGTTGAAGGTTCATTTATGTGCGATGTATACGAGCAAAGAGAAGACAGAAATATCGTTTCAAAGTGCTAGAGTACTATACAGCATGTAATTGTATTGTAAAACAGAAAACATTATTGTACTAACTGCTGTGATAGTTTATATTCTCTGTAGATCAGTATCATTCTTTCCTCTTTGTTTGTACACATTTTACTCACACAAACCTTCGATTAAGACGGTTGACTGAGTGACCAGTGTGCAATTTCCATGTGTTTCCACTTGTTTGCTGTCATCTCCAGGAAGCGGACGACCTACCTTAGCCTGGACGAAGGCATCGGTCACTAGCACAAGGGAGTCAAAGTCTGTTTGGGTTAGTTTTTAATAACGACATCTTTACGTAAATGGCACACTGCGATACGTTTCTGATCTGATGTTGGTAGGTGGAAATGGATTACCAATTAAATTTATGGTGCTGTTTAAGAAAGGCGTACTGGTGTTCATACCTTCGTTACGGACGACGTTACAAGAAAGGCAATCATGCTGGTTAAAATCTTCTTGACAGCTAAACTATGTATTCTTGATGCATTTTTTGGGGGGTTTCTGGACAAAGAATTATTTGGTGTGGTCAAAGTAAATGGGACACCCCGTGTATACATAGGGTGGTCAGAAACAGCCTGAGCGGCTTATGAGGGTTTCCAGGGTATTTTGTGCAGGGAGATAATAGTTAAGACAAAAATTCTATAGTTGGCGCCATTTGTGATTTATCTGCACTGACGTAAGCCAACCGTCTCTGTGGGTCGCTTGAATTTGCGCAAGCAACGGCCTGATTGGCTAACTTCAGTGCTAATTAACTCGGAAACAGGGTAATGTATCGAATTTTTTTTCTTAACAACTATTTCTCAGCACAACCTGCGCTACAGCACCGTTCTTACAAGCTTTTCAGACTGTCTCTGACCACCATGTATACGTATCTGAGATGTGAACTTTTGAAAGAAGCTCTCATCTAATTGAGCTCAAATTTCACCCATGGCCCAATTGTACTTGTTAAATGAGATGTGAGCCGGATCGCTGATCGCCATCAGCGATCAGCTAGTTTATCTTTTCTATTTACGGCTAGTGAACTTTGTCAGGGAGGTTAGTGAGCGCAGGGTGAGAGTCTTTGGAGGTGTGAGCAGCAGAGAGTCGAGCCTTGGCTGTCAATGAGAACGTTCATGCAATGAGTTCAGCATTCGCGTGGCAAGTGACAGCGTGAAGGTTGCACGGAGTGTGCTTTTAGCGGGAGGTAGTGGCCTGTATGAGGAAGTAAACGCGCCCGGCCTTGCTGGAGACGAACGAGCACGCTGTACGCCGCTGCTTGTGGAGGTTTCAGTACGGGCTGCTGGCACGCGGCAACGTGCTAGTTGCAACCCGTAATGAATTATGGAATGACGGCCTCGCTGTTTGTGTGAGGCGCACAGGTGGGATTCGTTAGGCTATCCACTCCGGTTTTGATAGATCAGCACTGAAATCAGCAGCCTGCTGTACTGTGAGCGTAATTATTATTTGCTTCTGCAGTCCACTACGAAAGTGTGTGCCATCTCACCAAGATTCTTCTGCTATCGCCAGTCATTCTAGTTAGTCGTTACGCAATTATTGATCTGATCTCTGTGTCGGCTAAATCTGCCCCTCCCTACATTAAGATATTTTATGCTCTGTTTCTTTAACAGCTTGACGGAGAGAGTATTTGCTGTGTACGATTAGTCTAGCGTGTTGCTACCTCACGTGTGTTTGGTTAATTGGCGGCTGGGGCCGCGAACTTATATATCAGTAACAAAACGTTTCCTTGCAGTGCCAACTTATTAACGTGAGGTCAGCATAATTCAGCTTAGGTTCAAATTTCTGTTGTTATTGTATTTAATTGTCAGTACCGGTTGGTAACTGAATGTTTTTGTCTGTTGTAGACTTGTGGACACTCCCACGCTAAACTGGTGGTTTTCGGCCCAGCTGTGGTGTACCGGCCAGGTCATGTATGAGCGAAATGTGAAGCAGCTCCCACTGGTTCCGAGTTGAGAACCATATTTTCAGTTATTTTATTCCGATTGTAATTATTATCTGTGGAAATTTTAAAGCCTACCTATTACTGCTATTCCATTGTTAAACCTTTTGCTTCTATTTAATCAGTCAAATACCTTGTTGTCGAATAGCGTGTGCTTAAGATTGCTCTTCAGGCATGTTTAAAAATTGACTTTTCAAGTACTAGGTAATTACTGACTTTTTTGTTCTATTTCTTTAAGTAGCCCTACAGGCACCTTTGGTTGTAGTTGCTATTTCTTAAAATCAACCTTTCAGGAGTTAGTGGTTGCAGTTTGCTAATTGTTGTGGGAATCAGCCCTTCAGGAGTTATTGGTTGTTAGCTGCATTTTTTTTAAAAATATTTCTTCAGGTTGTTAGTTGCAATTTTTTTTAAATAAACCCTTCAGGCGTTATTGGTTGTGGTAGTAGCAATTTCTTTGTCAGCCCTTCAGGCGTTATTGGCTATTGTTTGCTGTTCCTTAAAATCAGCCCTTCTGGCATTTCGCTTTGGGAATTTGTTGTATTTCCGCCTTAGTTTCTTTTTTATACTAGCCCTTCGGGCTCTGTGTGGAAACTTTTATCTGGCTAGGTTGTCACCAGTGTTTTTAAAATAACTCATAAATTGTTAAAGATCATTTGCTTGTACTGTCAAGGCTAACTTAATGTTAAATATAGTCTTTGTTAATTACCCATCAACTATGTGCAAATGGACAAAAACCGGCCCATTCCTTCCTTTGGTAGTTTGGTCGCATGGCACTGGGTCTATAAAATGGTAGCACAGCGTAATTCTCTGCTGCGTGTTTATTCTACGTGTCGTCTTGCATATGGCTGCGATACTGGACGCTTCTCCCCAAGGAGTTGCGAATTCTTATAAAGACACTCTGATAGTATCTTTTAGTATTGATAAAACTGTGCAATGCGGTACTCTTATACTTCAACATTTTACGTTTGAGATGAGTGTAGTTGAAAAAATCGAGGGTCTGCGGTCAAGTGGGCTCGTAGGCTATAGTACAGAGCCTGATCGAACTACTGACCGTTTACTGTATCTGCACTTTTTACGTTATACAGAGAAGTCACAAAGCCAGAAAATTGTAGTGAAATGCTGGAAAATTTGCAGAGGATCGATGACTGCTGCAGGAAGTGGAAGCTGACACTCAACAGAAACAGCCGGCCGCGGTGGTCTAGCGGTTCTAGGCGCGCAGTCCGGAACCGCGGGACAGCTACGGTCGCAGGTTCGAATCCTGCCTCGGGCATGGATGTGTGTGATGTCCTTAGGTTAGTTAGGTTTAAGTAGTTCTAAGTTCTAGGGGACTGATGACCACAGAAGTTAAGTCCCATAGTGCTCAGAGCCATTTGAACCATTTTTTAACAGAAACAAATGCAATGCATTCCACATACATTGGCAGAAAGAACCATTTTGATATGACTGCATGATTCTTGAGGAACTATTGGAAGCAGTTACATCCATAAGATATCTACGAGCTCGCATACGGAGCGATGTAAAGTGAAACGACCATTTAAAACTAATAGCAAATCAGGTAGACGCCAGAGAGATTCATTGGAAGAATTCTCAGGAAATACAGTTCATCCTACAAAGCAGGTGCCTTACTAAAACCTCGGATGACTAACGGTTGAATATTGCTCGTTAATGTGGACCCATACCAAACAGAGAAGATAAAGAAAACAGAAATGAACCAAAAAAAAACACGTTTGGTTACAGTTTCATTTAGTGAGCGCGAAGGCGTTATGGAAGACGCTCCGCCAACTCCACTGTTAGATGGTGGAAGAGGGGCGTTCGGAATCTCGAAGATGTTTACTCTTAAAGTTCCCAGAAGAGTCAATCAGTACATTCTTCCTGCTACTTATACCTCTCTAAAGGAAAATATAATTCGTGTAATCCTTACTAGCAATTGTTCCTTTCGCGTACAATTCGCGACGGAAACAAGAACGTTTATTGTCAAAATTAAGATCATACGGGGTATCAAGTGAAATTTGTGACTGTATTCATGACTTTTTGATCGGCAGGACGCAGCATGTTACCTTGGATGGAGAGGCATCGTCTGATGTAGAAGTAACCTCAGGTGCGCCCCGGGAAAGTGCCTCGGGGATTTGCTGTTCATTTTGTATATTAATGACCTTGCAGACAATATTAACAGTAACCTCAGGATGTTTGGAGATGAAGTTATCTACAACAAAGTATCATCTGAAAGAAGCTGCATAAATATTCAGTCATATCTGGATAAGATTTCAAAGCTGTGCGAAGACTGGCAGCCTGCTTTACATGTTCAGAAACATAAAATTGTGCACTTCACAAAACGAAAAAAACTTACTATTCTGCGACTATGATATCAATGAGTCACATCTGGAATCGGCAAACCGATACAACTACCTGGGTGTAACACTTTGAAGGGATATTAAGTGGAATGATTGATGTGTCGGCAGAAGTGCCAACACCGTGTCGTTTGAGGAAGCCGAAATGCACGCTATAAGCTCACGCAGGATGGCGTGAGGTCTGAAACAGGATACTTAATGAATGCTATAAAGAAAAAGTACGTAGTTGCTGGAATACTTAACTTTAATCCATCATTGGTGTACATCGCTCTTGACGATACAAGTTATACTTTTTAGATAAATGCACAATACTGTAATGGCGCCTTGCTAGGTCGTAGCCATTGACTTAGCTGAAGGCTATGCTAACTATCGTCCCGGCAAATGAGAGCGTAATTCTCAGTGAACCTTTCCCAGCAACGTCGGCTGTACAACTGGGGCGAGTGCTAGTAAGTCTCTCTAGACCTGCCGTGTGGCGGCGCTCGGTCTGCAATTACTATCAGTGGCGACACGCGGGTCCGACGTATACTAATGGACCGCGGCCGATTTAAAAGCTACCACCTAGCAAGTGTGGTGTCTGGCGTTGACACCACAATGATAACGTAGGTTCAGACGTGGGTTAAGCAAGTGGGAGACTGGTTTATTTGTAGAACACTGGGGAAGTGAAATCAGTCCACAAAGGAGACTGCTGACAGATCACTTGTGCGATGGGTCTGGAATATTGTTCAAGTGTGTGGAACCTAACAGAGGATATTTAACGTGTACGGAGAAGGGCAGCACGAATGGCCACAGGTTTGTTTGATCCATGGGAGAGAGACACAGAGGCACTGAAGGAACTGAACTGGAAGATTCCTGAAGATAGGCGTAAACTAATCCGAGAAAATCTGTTAACAAAGTTTCAAAAACCGGCTGTAAATGACGATAACTACTACCCTCTACGTATCTCTGATATAGCGATCGTGAGGATTAGTTTAGAATAATTACTGCACACACAGAGGCATTTAAACAATATTTCTTCCCGCGCTCCATTTGAGAACACATAGGGAAGAAACCCTAACGACTGGTTCAATGGGACGTACCCTCTATCATACACCTCACAGTGGTTTTCAGAGTTTAGACATGGATTTAGATGTACAAAAAGGGGAGCTGACAGTAATACAAAGGTATCTCCAGCACTGTAAGGTAATGCAGAAAAATGAAATTTCTGGAATACATTTCTTGTGTCATATAGTTACAGGATTAGCACTGCAAGTACACAAGCTAATGCAAAAACGGAATAAGCCATTAAAATCATGAAATGCTGGTACATTAATAACCGGTGTAACCACCAGGATATTGAATGCAAGCATGCGATGATGTCCAATATTGCTTGACTGCAGAAACCTCTGGTGATCGAACAGACCAAGGCAACATGTCGACACTCTGTAGAGCATATTGGGTTACAACAGCGACATGTGGGTAAGCGTTATCCTTTTCGAAAGCTGTTTATGAATACCAGCATAACAGGTTGAATCACCAGATAGAGATACAAATTTGCAGTCATGGGGCTTGGCGCAACCACGAAAGTGCTTCTGCTGTCGTACAAAATCCCGCTCCTGACGAAATCCCAGGCGTATGTCAAGCGTGTCTAGCAAGCAGATTGTTTGCAGGCCCTCAACTGACCTCTTTCTAACCAACATACGGCCATCACTGGTACTGAGGCACAGCCATCTTTGATCAGAAAACGCAGCAGATCTCCACCTTGAACTCCAACGAGCCGTCGCTTGAGACTACCGACGTCGCAAATGGCGGTGGTTTGGGTTCAGTGGAATGCAGGCTTCAGCGCTCGGAGCTGTCCTTGAAGCAGTACGATGCGCCAGAGCGGTATGCCGAACACGATAGCTTTTCCTCTCGGTAGTGTCCCTTGTCCATCTGTAGCCCGGCCTTCTTATAACCGTACATTCTTGTGACCACCACTGCCAGCAGTCGTGTACAGTGGCTACATTCCTGCCAAGACTTTCTGCAGTCTCTCGGAAGGAATATCTAGCTTCTCGCATCTCTACTACACGACCTCGTTTAAATTCAGTGAAGTGTTGATAATGACGTCTTTGTTGCCTTAAGGGGACCACACCCTGCCTATCCAACCCATGTTAATTTAGGCAAGTATCTGATCCATTTCTGAAAAAAACTATTTGATGCAGGACCTTAATATTTCTACTGTATGTTACATTATGCTAATAGAGTCAACTGTACTAAAATCTACTTTATCCATTATATATTTTTTAAGAAATACTTTTTTAGATTTATTAACGAAAAATATTAATTTTTTTCATCTACATCTACATGTACATGATTACTCTGCAATTCACATTTTAGTGCTTGGCAGAGGGTTCATCGAACCACCTATCTTTCTACCATTCCACTCACGAACAGCGCGCGGGGAAAACGAACACTTAAACCTTTCTGTTCGAGTTCTGATTTCTCTTATTTCATTTTGATGGTCACTCCTACCTATGTAGGTTGGGCTCAACAAAATATTTTCGCATTCGGAAGAGAAAGTTGGTGACTGAAATTTCGTAAATAGATCTCACCGCGACGAAAAACGTCTTTGCTTTAGTGACTTCCATCCCAACTCGCGCATCATATCTACCACACTCTCTCCCCTATTACGTGATAATACAAAACGAGCTGCCCTTTTTTGCACCCTTTCGATGTCCTTCGTCAATCCCACCTGGTAAGCATCCCACACCACGCAGCAATATTCTAACAGAGGACGAACGAGTGTAGTGTAAGCTGTCTCTTTAGTGGACTTGTTGCATCTTCTAACTGTCCTGCCAATGAAACGCAACCTTTGGCTCGCCTTCCCCACAATGTGGTCTTTCCAACTGAAGTTGTTCGTAATTTTAACACCCAGGAACTTAGTTGAATTGACAGCCTTGAGAATTGTACTATTAATCGCGTAATCGAATTCCAACGGATTTCTTTTGGAACTCATGTGGATCACCTCACACTTTTCGTTATTTAGCGTCAACTGCCACCTGCCACACCATACAGCAATCTTTTCTAAATCGCTTTGCAACTGATACTGGTCTTCGAATGACCTCACTAGACGGTAAATTACAGCATCATCTGTGAACAACCTAAGAGAACTGCTCAGATTGCCACCCAGGTCATTTATATAGATCAGGAACAGCAGAGGTCCCAGGACGCTTCCCTGCGGAACACCTGATATCACTTCAATTTTACTCGATGATTTGCCGTCTATTACTACGAACTGCGACCTTCCTGACAGGAAATCACGAATCCAGTCGCACAACTGAGACGATTCCCCATAGGCCCGCAGCTTGATTAGAAGTCGCTTGTGAGGAACGGTGTCAAAAGATTTCCGGAAATCTAGAAATACGGAATCAACTTGAGATCCCCTGTCGGTAGCGGCCATTACTTCGTGCGAATAAAGAGCTAGCTGCGTTGCACAAGAACGATGTTTTCTGAAACCATGCTTATTACGTATCAATAGCTCATTCCCTTCGAGGTGATTCATAATGTTTGAATACAGTATATGCTCCAAAACCGTACTGCAAATCGGCGTCAATGATATAGGTCTGTAGTTCGATGGGTTACTCCTACTACCCTTCTTAAACACTGATGCGACCTGCGCAATTTTCCAATCTGTAGGTACAGGAAAGGAACCTAATCGGTATACAATCTGGACCTGTAGACTTGCCCGTATCAAGCGATTTGAGTTGTTTCACAACCCCTAAGGTTTCTTCTAAGAAACTCATGCTAGCAGCTGTTGGTGTTTCAAATTCTGGAATATTCCATTCGTCTTCCCTGGTGAAGGAATTTCGGAAAACTGCGTTCAATATCTCCGCTTTAGCGGCACAGTCGTCGGTAACAGTACCATCGGCACTGCGCAGCGAAGGTATTGACTGCGTCTTGCCGCTTATGTACTTTACATACGACCAGAATTTCTTCGGATTTTCTACCAAATTTCGAGACAATGTTTCGTTGTGGAACCTATTAAAGGCATCTCGCATTGAAGTCCGTGCCAAATTTCGCGCGTCTGTAAATTTTAGCCAATCTTCGGGATTTCGCGTTCTTCTGAACTTTGCATGCTTTTTCCGTTGCCTCTGCAACAGCGTTCGGACCTGTTTTGTGTACCATGGGGGATCAGTTCCATCTCTTACCAGTTTATGAGGTATGAATCTCTCAGTTGTTGTTGCTACTATATCACTGAATTTGAGCCACATCTCGTCTACAATTGCATAGTCTGTTCGGAAGGAATGGAGATTGTATTGTCTCTTAGGAAGGCTTCCAGTGACACTTTAGATTGTCTCTTAGGAATGCTTCTAGTGACACTTCAGATTGTCTCTTAGGAAGGCTTCTAGTGACACTTTAGATTGTCTCTTAGGAAGGCTTCTAGTGACACTTTAGATTGTCTCTTAGGAAGGCTTCTAGTGACACTTTAGATTGTCTCTTAGGAAGGCTTCTAGTGACTAGATTGTCGACTGCTACGGTCGCAGGTTCGAATCCTGCCTCGGGCATGGATGTGTGTGATGTCCTTAGGTTAGTTAGGTTTAAGTAGTTCTAAGTTCTAGGGGACTGATGACCACAGATGTTAAGTCCCATAGTGCTCAGAGCCATTTGAACCATTGAACTAGATTGTCTCTTAGGAAGGCTTCTAGTGACACTTTAGATTGTCTCTTAGGAAGGCTTCTAGTGACACTTTAGATTGTCTCTTAGGAAGGCTTCTAGTGACACTTTAGATTGTCTCTTAGGAAGGCTTCTAGTGACACTTTAGATTGTCTCTTAGGAAGGCTTCTAGTGACAATTTAGATTGTCTCTTAGGAAGGCTTCTAGTGACACTTTAGATTGTCTCTTAGGAAGGCTTCTAGTGACACTTTAGATTGTCTCTTAGGAAGGCTTCTAGTGACACTTTAGATTGTCTCTTAGGAAGGCTTCTAGTGACACTTTAGCCGCTGTACGATGGCAGTACGATGCGCCAGAGCGGTACGCCGAACACGATAGCTTTTCCTCTCGCTAATGTCACGTGTCCATCTGTAGCCCGGCCTTCTTATAACCGTACGTTCTTGTGATCACCACTGCCAGCAGTCGTGTACAGTGGCTACGTTCCTGCCAAACCTTTCTGCAGTCTCTCGGAAGGAATATCTAGCTTCTCGTATCTCTACTACACGACCTCGTTTAAATTCAGTGAGGTGTTGGTAATGACGTCTTTGTTGCCTTAAGGGAACCACAGCCTGCCTATCTAACCCATGTTAATTTAGGCAAGTATCCGACCCATTTCTGAAAAAACTATTTGATGCAGGACCTTTATATTTCTACTGTATGTTACAAGATGCTAATAGAGTCAAAAAAACTGTACTAAAATCTACTTTATCCATTATATAGTTTTTAAGAAATACTTTTTTAGTTTCTGATATAATGGGGCGTATGTACTGAAAATTTTAGTTTGCGGCAAATTGACTTTAAAGAAAAAACTTTTGAAATGTGTTACTTACAGTTGATTAAAACTGTCCTGCTGCATATGATGGCCATTCTTTGGCCTCTAGCAGGTCTTCCAGTGCTTTGTTGGCCATATTAGATACAGACCTGTCTGCATCGGCTATCCTCATTTTATAGCAATGTTGCAGCCCAGTGATCATATTTTCACCAGGATTAATTCCCAGCTTTCTCAGTACCCAACACTTTCCAATATAACCACAACTGAATGTAATAACAGCATCATGAACTCCTATTTTCATTATGTTGTTTTGGTGCTGTGTCTGCCCATGCAAACATTTCCTTAGAAGCTCAAGATGATCCAAGTCTCTGAAAATAGGTTTAATTGCTGTAATAACAGCAGTAGGAAGAGAATGCTGGTGAGAATAAGATTCTAGAGATGCCTGAGCCCTATTGCATTTGCATCACGAATTTTCTCCTGGTGGACACAATCAGTAGAGGACTTATGGAAGAATATGGCCTAAACGTCTCTCTTCATTGCCTCCAGATTTTCTTTATTTCTCCTAATTGCCTACCCGTAGTATACCTGCAAGTTTTCTATTTCAGTTTTAGTTAACCGATCCTGCCTGCTCAAAAATTTTCCATCTTCTAACTTTTTTCCTCTCATATCAACAGTTAGTTTTCTCAGCCTTGTTCCCAAACGTTTTTGAACATGGCCTACACATTCTATTTTGCTAATAATGGCATCTCCATATGGCTTAGAGTTCACCACATTGTTGTATGCCTTACTGTCACCATCGCCCAAGTATTTGGTGTAACGTACGCCTCTTGTTTCTATGGAGCAATGAAATATTTGTTTTACTCCATGAACTTCCATACCGCCACTTGTTCCTCTAAAATTAGCCACACAGTTGTGTTCTTTATGTTCATTGACTTAACGACAAATTTCAATATTTAGACATTATCTCCACATCTAACACTTTACCGGTGTCTACACTCGTGGCAGTCACTACTCCATTCAGAGAAGTACGTCCTCTTTCCTGCCAGGTTCCATCAAGTGCAACTGCAATATCCGAACATCCATCGTTTTCTTCCACTGCTTCCCTAGCAGCCAGTACCATGCTTTCCTCAGTGACCTCATTTACAACTTTCTCTAATATTGCAGTCAGTTTCTCAAATTTATTTGGTGGTTGATGTAAGTTCATCACTGAACAAAATGTTCTCCCTGCAGCCATGCCGTTGCCAATGGATCGTAAGGCATAAACTAATCTAGTATTAATTTCAAAAGGGCCACTTGCATCTGGATTTGAAGAACTCGTAAATGAAATCACAGCTGATTGCTAGGCCTTTTCTCCCACTGGCACTCTCACAAATTTTTGCATTCTGTGACCCACCACACTGTCTACATTCTACAAATTTAGGAATTACATCTGGTAATATTCTCAAATTTATAATAATGTTACTGCACCCCTTGTCACTTACAGTAAAATCGTTGTAACTCTCTTGAAAGGATGAGAGCTTCTTTGATGATGCACTTGCTGAAGAATCACAATTAGAAACATCGTTGCCAGGCGACATAACCACTTGTACAAAAAGCTTTCTAAACTTGTTTCCTCTAAATTGTCGTTTCTTGAAAATGCCTTTACGTTTCGTCATCTTCAATAAACACAACAAAACACACGTAAAAAGCACTGCAAACATAGGTCCAACAACTACTCACAATCACACTTGAACGAAACTAACCGCGTGTTGTTTACCAAACAGCAGTAACAAAAGAATACCGACCGCTGCATTCCAAGGACAGCCAACGAACTCGGGAGTAAAAAAAAAAAATCCCTAACGGGCAATGTAGATGATATAAAGATCTAAAATATATGCAGAAAAGTGGGTGACAGAAAAGTGGGCGTGGCACATAAACACACGTGGTAGGAAAATGCTCTTTATTTGCTCGAAAAAAAATTTTCAGCAAAATCTTTTTCAGAGTACTTAAATAAAACCTTAATCTAACGAAATATGATGAAAACCGAAAATCAATTTTTTTCAACCTGAACCGCTGTATGGTACCCTCAAAGGTATTCTTACTGACTATAACTCACCACGTGTAACTTCAAAGGTAACGACCGCTAAGAGCCGTTACAACGTGAACTTAACCCAAACCTGATTTTTATCCTCATAGTGGCTCTGCGGGTAAGCTACTACTACAAACAGCATAGTGAACGCATTATTGTGGCCAAGATAGACGCGAAGCCCACGCCTACTACAGTAGTACAAGTTTCTATGCCAACTAGCTCTGCAGATGACGAAGAAATTGAAGAAATGTGTGATGAGATAAAAGAAATTATTCAGATAGTGAAGGGAGAGGAAAATTTAATAGTCATGGGTGACTGGAATTCGATAGTAGGAAAAGGAAGAGAAGGAAACGTAGCAGGTGAATATGGATTGGGGGGAAGAAATGAAAGAGGAAGTCGCCTGGTAGAATTTTGCACAGACCATAACTTCATCATAGCTAACACTTGGTTCAAGAAACATAAAAGAAGTTTGTATACATAGAAGAGACCTGGAGATACTGACAGGTTTCAGGCAGATTATATAGTGGTAAGACAGAGATTTAGGAACCAGGTTTCAAACTGTAAGACATTTCCATGGGCAGATGTGGACTCCGACCACAATCTATTGGTTATGAACAGTAGATTAAAACTGAAGAAACTGCAAAAAGGTGGGAATTTAAGGAGATGGGACCTGGATAAACTGACTAAACCAGAGCTTGTACAGAGTTTCAGGGAGAGCATAAGGGAACAACTGACTAGAATTGAGGAAAGAAATACAGTAGAAACAGAATGAGTAGCTTTGAGGGACGAAGTAGTGAAGGCAACAGAGGATCAAGTAGGTAAAACGACTGAAGACATACTGAATTTAATTGATGAAAGGAGAAAATATGAAAATGCAGTAAATGAAGCAGGCAAAAAGGAATACAAACGTCTCAAAAATGAGATTGACATGAAGTGTAAAATGACTAAGCAGGCATGGCTAGAAGACAAATGTAAGGATGTAGAGGCTTATCTCACTAGGGCTAAGATAGATACTGATTACAGGAAAATTAAAGAGACCTTTGGAGAAAATAGAACCACTTGTATGAATATCAAGACCTAAGATGGAAACCCAGTTCAAAGCAAAGAAGGGAAAGTAGAAAGGTGGAAGGAGTACATAGAGGGTCTATACAAGGGCGATCTATTTGAGGACAATATTATGGAAATGGAAGAGGATGTAGATGAAGATGAAATGGGAGATACGATGGCCGGCCGCTGGTGGCCGAGCGGTTCTGGCGCTACAGTCTGGAACCGCGCGACCGCTACGGTCGCAGGTTCGAATCCTGCCTCGGGCATGGATGTGTGTGTTGTCCTTAGGTTAGTTAGGTTTAAGTAGTTCTAAGTTCTAGGGGACTTATGACCGCAGCAGTTGAGTCCCATAGTGCTCAGAGCCATTTGAACCATTTTTTTGGAGATACGATACTGCGTGAAGAGTTTGACAGAGCACTGAAAGACCTAAGTCGGAACAAGGCCCCGGGAGTAGACAACATTCCATTAGAACTACTGACAGCTTTGGGAGAGCCAGTCCTGACAAAACTCCACCATCTGGTGAGCAAAATGTAAGAAACAGGCGAAATACCCTCTGACTTCAAGAAGAATATAATAATTCCTATCCCAAAGAAAGCAGGTGTCGACAGATGTGAAAATTACCGAACTATCAGTTTAATAAGTCACGGCTGCAAAATACTAACGCCAATTCTTTACAGACGATTGGAAAAACTGGTAGAAGCCGACCTCGGGGAAGAACAGTTTGGATTCCGTGAAAATATTGGAGCACGTGAGGCAATACTGACCCTACGACTTATCTTAGAAGCTAGGTTAAGAAAAAGCAAATCTACGTTTCCAGCATTTGTAGACGTAGAGAAAGCTTTTGACAGTGTTGACTGGAATACTCTCTTTCAAATTCTGAAGGTGGCAGGGGTGAAATACAGGGAGCGAAAGGCTATTTAAAATTCGTACAGAAACCTGACGGCAGTTATAAGAGTCGAGGGGCATGAAAGGAAAGCAGTAAAGGAAACAAGAGAAAAATTCGGAGTAGGTATTAAAATCCATGGAGAAGAAATAAAAACTTTAAGGTTCGCCGATGACATTGTAATTCTGCCAGAGACAGCAAAGGACTTGGAAGAGCAGTTGAACGGAATGGACAGTGTCTTGAAAGGAGGATATAAGATGAACATCAACAAAAGCAGAACGAGGATAATGGAATGTAGTCGAATTAAGTCGGGTGATGCTGAGGTAATGAGATTAGGAAATGAGACACTTAAAGTAGTAAAGGAGTTTCGCTATTTGGGGAGCAAAATAACTGATGATGGTCGAAGTAGAGAGGATATAAAATGTAGATTGGCAATGGCAAGGAAAGCGTTTCTAAAGAAGAGAAATTTGTTAACATCGAGTATAGATTTAAGTGTCAGGAAGTCGTTTCTGAAAGTATTTGTATGGAGTGTAGCCATATATGGAATTGAAACATGGACAATAACCAGTTTGGACAGGAAGAGAATAGAAGCTTTCGAAATGTGGTGCTACAGAAGAATGCTGAAGATAAGGTGGGTAGATCACGTAACTAATGAGGAGGTATTGAATAGGATTGGGGAGAAGAGAAGTTTGTGGCACAACTTGACTAGAAGAAGGGATCGGTTGGTAGGACATGTTTTGAGGCATCAAGGGATCACAAATTTAGCATTGGAGGGCAGCGTGGAGGGTAAAAATCGTAGAGGGAGACCAAGAGATCAATACACTAAGCAGATTCAGAAGGATGTAGGTTGCAGTAGGTACTGGGAGATGAAGAAGCTTGCACAGGATAGAGTAGCATGGAGAGCTGCATCAAATTAGTCTCAGGACTGAATACCACAACAACAACAGTGGCTCTACTGGCACAAATCTTATGTGCCTGGCGCGAAATTTGAATAGACTTCATATTTCAGATGCAGATTGGTGTTGCGATTCTGACCAGCAACCTACCACAACCGGTCCAGGCGATAGCAGGGTCACCTGAGTAAGAGTGACTGCTACTCAGACACACACACCGCGCATGTTGTATCAGTGAGCATGGTGACCGTGCGTAGAGCGGGGAAGGCGCGCTATCCATCTGAGTTTGACTGAGGGCAGACTGTGAAGGCCCCAAAGCTTGGCACGGGTGCTCGAGGAGTGCTGTGCTGATTGTCTTCAACACGTGGCGAAACCAAGGTGAATCTTGCGTCCCGATGTCGGGGAGTTGGGAGGCCACCATTCATTATAGATGTCGGTCGTCGTAGGCTGGGCAGATTAGTAAAACAGGACAGGCGGCGATCTGTGGCGAACTAACATCAGACTTCCATACTGGGCAGAGTACAAGTGTGTCTGAACACACAATGCACCGAACATTCCTAAGATGGGCCTCCGCAGCCCACGGCCCACGCATGTGCCAAGGTTAACACCACGACAAGGGCAACTCCGACTGAAATTGATACGTGATCATCGGCAGTGGCCATTGGCACAGTGTCAAAGGGTTACGTGGTCTGATGAATCCAGATACCTTCCTCATCATGGCGATGGGAGGGAGTGAATCCGTCGACTTCCAGGGAAACAGCTCTTTGCGGGACGGAGATAAGCTACCGACGGCTCTATTATTCTCTGTGGAACATTCACGCGGGCATCCATCGGTCCAGTGGAGCAAGGCACTATGACGGCCAAGGAGTACTGTACACCAGCTGCAGAGCACTTACACCCCTTCGGGACGATATGTTTCCCGACAGCAGTGGCATTTTTCAAAAAGATAATGTTCCATGTCACCAGGCCAGGAGAGTGATGGAGTGGTTCAAGGAACACAGTGGCGTGTTCCAATTGATATGCTCGCCCGGTCTAAGGCGCTGCAGTCATGGACTGTGCGGTTGGTCCCGGCGGAGGTTCGAGTCCTCCCTCGGGCATGGGTGTGTGTGTGTGTGTGTGTGTTTGTCATTAGGATAATTTAGGTTAAGTGGTGCGTAAGCTTAGGGACTGATGACCTTAGCAGTTAAGTCCCAAAGGTTTCACACACATTTGTACATTTTTTTATGTGCTCGCCTTCCAACTCTACAGATCTGAAATCGATCGAACATATCGGGAATGTGTTTAAACGTGGCGTCAGAACTCATCGTCCCTCTCCCCGGATTTACGGGAATTAGATTTTGTGTACAGTTGATGTCAGCTCCCTCCAGCGACCTACCAAGGCCTCACTGCTTCCAAAACACGGCTCGTCGCCGCTGTTATCCGTGACAAATGTGGACATATCGGCTATTAGGTAATTGGTCATAATGTTATGGAAGATCAGTGTATAGAAAGTTTACATTTCAAGTGCATTTGTACTAACTAAAAGAATACTTCATGCTGAGCTGTCTCGTTACTATACAATAGCAGCTGCCTCACTAACTTTCTTCTTCAACGCTAGGGGCATTTTGGGTTGGGCCCTTGAAGCTTCCCTGCAACGCTACTAGTATTTTACTACGACTTACGCCCCTGTCTTTTATTATGGGTTTCTTCATGACAAGTCCGCCCCGATAGCTGAGTGGTCAGCGCGCCGATCTGTCACGCCCAGGGGTCTGAAGAGTTTCTCCGCTCACAGACTGGATGTTGTGTTGTCATCATGATCATTTCATCATCATCAGTGGAAGGCAACGGGAAACCATCGCTGGAATCACTTCCCTAGTGCTCATGCGGTGGACCTCTCTGACGAGGCTTCGTCCATGACAAGACCTGCCGTTAGACAGAACACAAAGTTTTTGTTAACAGGGAGCATGACATAGGTATTCTGCACCTTACACATGCAGTGTGTCTTGCCTGTATAATCCGTTCAGCTGCTCCGCTTTTGGGAAAATACTCGTTATTCTGGATTTCTAGTAGAAAATTACCAATTTACTGGGGTACATAATATGCAGGTACAGCACACATGGTTCGTAGACCTCGCTAATTCGTTGAAATCTCGTCGTCCCAGGGCCATCGGATCCAATAGAAAAGCGTCCTGTATGCTAAATCTGCCAACAATATCACAGTCACAGGACAAAGCGCAGAGACGAAACACATCCCTACCATTGAGAAATGAAATATCAGCGTCAACAGGAATGGACCTACACTACTGATTACTGACCATTATAGAAGAAGCAAAGGGGCTAATATCTTAAGTACTTCTGTCCGGAAAGAAGTTTGATATTTTGTCTCGTTTTGACCAGTACTACGTCCTGAAAGATTATGGGATTCTGTTCACTCATGCATCATAACATAGTAGTTGAAATCTCCTTGGGTTATCAGCCGAGTCGTGTTGTAGTGTTGGCGCAACTTTCTGACGAGTTCCCATATTATCCTCAGTCTGAAGATGATGCGTTTGAAAACCATCGAAACGTTGCGACAACACGACGCCACGAATCGGCTGATAACCCGAGAAGCTTTCATCAGTGAAATTCGTCGAGAAAACCACCATTTTCACGCACCCTGTACACTTACGTTTTAATAAATTTATAATAAATGTATCACTCCAGAATGAGATTTTCACTCTGCAGCGGAGTGTGCGCTGATATGAAACTTCCTGGCCGATTAAAACTGTGTGCCCGACCGAGACTCGAACTCGGGACCTTTGCCTTTCGCGGGCAAGTGTTCTACCATTCTTTTTTTTTTTAATCTCATTTTGATCGTTTTTGTTCGTTTCATCTATTCGGTGCGGACGTCGTAAGACACCCGTTTCAGTTCGTTGTTGATCCATTAACTCAGTTTTTTTTATTTCTTTGTTTATTAAATAGGGTAGCTAACCCTCTGACAGAACACGCTGAGTTACCGTGCCAGCACCATCTGAGCTACCGAAGCACGACTGACGCCCGGTCCTCACAGCTTTACTTCTGCCAGTATCTCGTCTCCTACCTTCCAAACTTTACAGAAGCTCTCCTGCGAACCTTGCAGAACTAGCACTCCTGGAAGAAAGGATACTGCGGAGACATGGCTTAGCCACAGCCTGGGGGATGTTTCCAGAATGAGATTTTCACTCTGCAGCGGAGAGCTTCTGCAAAGTTTGGAAGGTAGGAGACGAGATACTGGCAGAAGTAAAGCTGTGAGGACCGGGCGTCAGTCGTGCTTCGGTAGCTCAGATGGTTAGCCGGCACGGTAGCTCAGCGTGTTCGGTCAGAGGGCTAGCTGCCCTCTGTAATAAAAAAAAACTGAGTTAATGGATCAACAACGAACTGAAACGGGTGTCTTTCGACGTCCGCCCAGAGCAGATACAACGAACGTAAACGAACAAAATGAGATTAAAAAAAAAAAATGGTAGAGCACTTGCCCGCGAAAGGCAAAGGTCCCGAGTTCGAGTCTCGGTCGCGCACACAGTTTTAATCTGCCAGGAAGTTTCAAATGTATCACTGTTTTTTTTCTTCTTCCCATAAAAGTTTATCCAGATGTTTGCCAATCGTCATTTTCAGTTTGATCTCTCACTGTAGTGCATAATCATCTTGATTCATCTTCTAAGGAATTTTGCTGAAGTATTTAATTTTAGTGATCCCCTCTCAGTTATTTTAGCTCTGGTGCAGACGTTGCTCACTGAAACATTACAAAGCGATCTCAGAGGGTAACAGAAAACTGACTTCTTGTATGTCGCAGTTGGATAACGGAGAGATGTGTTCGGGAACACGGATTACGTGGAAGATTACTGTTTCGCTTATCCGCGAAGCTCTCGACGTAAAATATTGATGTGTTGTGTTGCGCTCAGACATCACACATACTGCATTAAAAAAATATAACCATAAAAATTAATAATCAGGTACGTTCATTGCAGAATGTATGGATAAATTCAATTTTAATGATATAGCAACTTGCAAGTTGCTGGGAAGCGTAACAGAACACCTGGCAATAAATGGTGATATTCGCCAACGAGGAGTTTATGAGTGGGAAAACTTAATATTGACGGCTTTTCATTAAAGGAACGGAGAAATACTAAGGACTTGTTGTACGATGTTGTTAGTGATTTGCCACGGGTAAGCTTTGTCCTCGACGTTGAAGCGATTCTATTCGGTTCTGCTTCGTCACATCCTCCCCTTATTTTTTTCGGAATTGAGTAGCTTGAACGGAGGATGGGGAGCGGGGGGGGGGGGGGTGAGAAGAGAAGGGACGAGGGGAGTAGAACTAGCGACTGTTTCCTGTTCAAAATGCACCACGCCCAGCCTTTTTTAGGGAAGTGACGGCGATCTTTATACGCTCTCTGAAGAGCACAATGATACCTCTCACCCTCCGCTCCCCCCCCCCCCCTCCCTACCCCTCTCACCGCCCCGTTCTACCAACAAAGTGCTGGCAGAGCCTTCTTCTATAATACGAATATGAACGCACCCATTCACCCTCGACAGACGAAATGGCTGCTGAGCAGGCGATTTATTGCTTTTTAAGTTCAAATAGACCAATCATCAGGCCCAATATTTCTGAAGGGAACAGTGACATCTGGCGGCGGTTGGACTCCCATAAATGGTGCCTGGTTTCGACGTAAGGCACCAACCGTTGTCCGCCTGGCATAGGTGTCAGAGTATTATACAGAAATCTGTTTTACGCGAATTAGATGCAACAGTACCTTAACGTTCCTTCTTGTTTTATTTTTTATTTTATAACTGTTGACTTGTATAACATCGGTCCCAGTAACAAGCCCGCCAAAAATTGTAAAGTTTCTGAGAAAAGCCACAAAAGAAAAATGTAATACTGACGTAAGGAAAGAAATAGCATTACTTGACGAAATACAAAATCTACAAGCTTCTTATACATCTTTATTTATAGCAAAACGCGTTTCGGGTTTTCACTTACGTTCAGATAGTATAATACGTTTATATTTTCGTCAGTATAACGTTTTTATTGACTACATTTTGAAAACTGCAGCTGCCTTTTGTTCTGTACCTTGTAGTTTCGTTTTTACCTTTATGTCCATTGGACAAACACTATTATTGTCACTAATGCGCTGATGCAGATCAGTGTACGGCGGCCATAGGATGAATGCTGCGCTGCGTCAGCACATTAATAAAACAAAAGTGAAGCTGGCAAAATCATTAGCAAGCATACATCGACACGATGTTTAACGTTTCTAGAATTGAATACAGTCTTTGACTGGAAAATTATTCCTTTGTTTTGTGACCGGCTTCGACCTATGTGATCATCGTCCGATGTGTCTAGAAAACACGAAAAGGAATTTGCATATTTATCAGTGACAGCATTACGACGGTATACAACACTATTTGCAGTACCATTTACGTACATTTCATTTGAAGCATTTAAAAGGCAACAAAACATAAAAGGCTTATAGCCAATGCAAGCACAGTTAAAATGCGTGAAAACATAATGAACGTAAATGACCCCTATTGTATGCGTACTGTGCATTGCAGTTGCAGGCGCAGCCAACTGACTTAGGCTGCTAGGTGTAGCTCCTTGGGCTCACAGATTACCATGGAGTGTTAAAAAGAACATTGGTAAAGATATCACAATTCTTCCTAGTCGTTTATCGCTTTAGCTAATAATACAAAAAGAAAAAAATTGATGAAATATTCAGCTGTGACAGAGACTCGAACCCGAATTTCCCACTTTACGCTAGCAGTCGCGTTAACCGCTTTGGCAATCGGTGTACGATATCAGCGGACAGATACGATATTGCAGTGGCTTTGTTGTTAAGAAGAACGATGCCATTTTACTTTTGACACGTAGAAAATGTCCTTCCCTGTACTCGAATTATATAATGTTTGTACGAGTACCGGCTGTGACGTAGGAACGACGACGTATGGAAGGTTTGGTCTGCCCGTGAGTCGTGCACGGATAGCAAAAACATTTCAGGCAACTGTGAAAATCTGGGTTCGAGTACTGGTCCGGTACAAAATTTCACTGTCGTCATTCCGTTACACAGGTGATGGTTGTTCGTATTCGCAACTGCGAATACATTTCATGTATTTCATAACGGCTGTAGTCGCCGCATTGCCTGCTTCTTCGGACATGCATGCAGGTCACAAGGGACATTACATCGTTCTTCTTAACAACACAGCCCCTGCAATATCGTAATAAAAATAGAGCCAGAGCGATGTAATTAGGTCCATGAAAGAACAGCAGCCATAATTTTAAAATACTCTCTTTCAGGTATGTGCTAATGGTACACGTAATTTATTTTGAAGTGCGTTGCAAGTAGCGAATCACACCGGACAGAACCAGTAGGCAACCCGGCCGCCCATAAACCGAGCTAAAAAGTTACGATAGTTCATGTCAACAACCGCACATCATAAGCGGGCGTAGAAACGTGCAGAACTGTGTAACATCAACGAGGCCGGGTTTTTCACGGCTTCTTGGCTATGTTTTCATGCGATTGCAATGCTTAATGGTTCTTACGCTGTTCAATATGCTGCCTCGTACATTACATGACAATTAATTTTAAATAATGCTATACGAAGGCCGTGTGTAGCCTGTAACTAGAAGATAAAAAAAGGAACTAAAGAAAATATGGGGAGGATGAATTTGGAATCAGGAAAAGAAAAATTACACGGAATGTTACTGCATTTTTGAAGATGATTGGACAAAGGATTTCGGCAGTTAAAACAGATATGTACATAGGAGTACGTTTCCTTGATTAGGAAAAGCCGATGGACAGATTGGACTGAAGTATGCTGTTGAATACATTTGAAGTCGTTGTTGTGGGCTGAAAGTGAGGAAGACTTATAAAGGTTGTAAGCCCAAGATGTTTTACTGTCATCTAACTTTTCATTATTTTAGCCGATAAAAATGGAAATATCAGAGAGAGACATACCGTTAAGAAGAGGAAGGATAAAGACAGTTAAGTATGACGATAATAAAATAGTGTTGGCTGAATCAGAGGAAGAACTGTAATTTATGAGGGAGAGTATCTAGGACGGTAAAAGTGGGAAAAGACTTTGGAAAGAGGACAAGGGTAGGAGAGTCCAAAGCGACAAGACTCAGCAAAAAGAAAGTTTGGTCAAATTATCATTGGTGGGAAAGACTTCGGAACATTAAAATCATTTACATGCTTAGGACGTTACGGGAAAGAAGCTGAAGCTGTGGGGAGAAAATAAGAAGCAGACTACCGGTAGGTAAAATAGCTTCCAAAAGGTGAAATATTTCTGAAATGTAAAAGAATACTGATAGAACTGGGAAAGAGATTCGCCGAGTGTTTTATGTGGAATATAATATTTACGCTAAGAATCTCAGACACCCAAAATGTGAGAGGAAAAATACTACAATAGTACTTAAATGCTAAAAAATTGGCGTATAGAATTACGAGTGAAGAAGTACTGACCTGATTAAGAGGGGAAAGAAACTAGTGAAAATAAGACCATGAAAACCACTTTGGCTGGAACAAACAATGCGAAGAAATTGCCTGCAACAAACGAAAGTCTGCCAGGAAGCGATGGGGAAAAAATAAGGTTTGAAGTGATGGATGACGTTAAAAATGGAAGAAGTTAACAGCAGGTATGGATAAAGAGAAAGCTTGAGAAACCGAATCAGTACCAGTCGTAAAGCAGACACAGTAAAGAAGAAGGTCTGCTCGACAGTACGGACGAATGAACATTCAGCCACCTGTAAACCTATAACGGGACATACTACGTTACGTTTGTTTAACATATCGAACTATTCTTTAATTTACAGCAAGGCATTCCGTACTCTGTACCGTCGCTTTCGTCAGTAATAATGGACATCACAATGGAAAAGAGTGCGAGACTTGTGTGATACAAAAACCCACTTTCTCTCCGTTCGGATGCCGTGTGCGTGCGTGGTGATACGGAATTTATCCTCCAAGACTGAATCGCGGCCATTAGCTCCTTGTGGGACACGGTCACTGAATTAAATCCAATTATATTTTTAAAAAATGTTAAGAAATAGAAAAAGACTTACGTTTCATTCAGAAACCCATTATAAGCCGAATATATAAAAAAAAATGGGTCAAATGGCTCTGAGCGCTATAGGACTTAACTTCTGAGGTCACCAGTCCCTTAGAACTACTTAAACCTAACTAACCTAAGGACATCAGACACATCCATGCCCGAGGCAGGATTCGAACCTGCGACCGTAGCGGTCACGCGGTTCCAGACTGAAGCGCCTAGAATCTCTCGACCACAACGACCGGCCGAATATATACAAATTATATGTCAAGTGTTGCCTACTTTCCTTATTACAACAATATTAGAGCTAACAACCAGAAAAAGAATGTAGAGGGGAGCGGTTTTCCGCAGAAATGAAAGTCACCACATGAAATATGAATCCAGGAGCGTATTCAGCATCTGACCGCATCCCATCATTTCGAGTGGGAACCCAGGCGTCATAGACATAATGTAATTCAATTCTAAATATTTTCACCCGCTGAAATATGCAGTCGCTCTCATACCACTTTTTATGACACTTTTTTGAGCAATAAATCTATTTGAAAATGCGTTATGTAAATTATAATATTGCTCTTTCCTAGAATTCCTGTATTCAATTTTTTTATTATTTATTTATTTTTATTTACTTTTTAATTCTGCGTCTGTCAGTTGAACGTACATTGTGTTTATCCTGGTGCTGATGAAATGAGTCTGTTCTTTCCAGCGTTCTGTAATTTGTTACATCAACCTGCTCTTCCACCTCTACCGCTACGTAAGATATATTGTCTGTATATACGGTGTCTCTAACTTTTTCAGTCAAACTGAAACAGCTGATAGTGTGTCCACAACCGATTCTATTCAGATAGGGAGCCAAGGGCCGGAAATGTTTATTTATTGTATTGTGGACATACCGCATTACAAAAACGTACGTCATAGTAATTTTTCAAAGGTAAAACCCCCAGTCTCAAAACATGTACTGCAACGGCGCATGTATGAGGCCTCATTCACCCCTGATGGTGATTTCAATAGCCGGAAAAGCCATAACTAGTGTTAGACAATCCCTTCATCATCCACATCGGTGGCAACCAACAACGATTCTCTGCCAAAGTTTGGGTGGGCGCTTTCCGAGATCAGCTAATAGGACCTTATTTGTTGCCTCCCCGTTTGACAAGTTCATGTTAGCTGGTGTTCCCGCCATAGTTGTTAGAGTCTGTACCTCTTGTTAGCTGGCCGGTGTGTTCGAGCGGTTCTAGGCGCTACAGTCTGGAACCGCGCGACCGCTACGGTCGCAGGTTCGAATCCTGCCTCGGGCATGGATGTGTGTGATGTCATTAGGTTAGCTAGGTTTAAGTAGTTCTAAGTTCTAGGGGACTGATGACCATAGATGTTAAGTCCCATAGTGCTCAGAGCCATTTGAACCATTTTGATCCATCTTCAGACGGTTTACATGCTTTTCTTACAACATGTGGTGCGTTTTTATACAGATTAACTGTCGTGAAATGACGGTTTGGCGTGTTTGTTTTCATTACATTCGTCAACAGATGTGAATACATTCCCACTGCATTCTTATCGTTGTACACGTAAATTTTTCTCAATTAAGATTTGTCACTGAAAAGATTTCCACCACGCACCACATGTTCTCATACATACAAAGTGCTTAAAACATATGTTTGTAAGCACTTTGTATGTATTTCCACCACGCACCTCATGTTTACATACATACAAAGTGCTTTGTGTTTTTAAGCACTTTGTATGTATGAAAACATGTGGTGCGTGGTGGAAATCTTTTCAGTGACAAATCTAAAGTGTTCAGTGAGAAAAATTTACGTGTGCAAGGATAAGAATGCAGTGGGAATGTATTCACATCTGTAGACGAATGTTATGAAAACAAACACACCAAACCGACATTTCACGACAGTTAATCTGTAAAAAAAGAAAAACGCATACATGTTGTAAGAAAAGCATGTAAACCGTCTGAAGATGAATCATGACGATTCGAAACCAGTAACGGTACCCTTTGAATAAAGGAACTGAAAGTAAATTTGTGGCTGGTTGCTGTCCCAACACCATCAACAGTCACCTGTTTCAACTTGGCCCCAAGGGTTTGTGAGGCTCTTTGTAGATCTAAGTTTATAAATAAAACCTAGATTTCCCATCACTCCTAGTTTTCTAGATTTGCACTTTTATCCACCGGTGTCCCAAAGTGGAATTAATCAGAATATTCTGATTTCTGAAAAAATATTATAGTGTGTGTGAAATCTTATGGGACTTAACCGCTAAGGTGGTCATTCCCTAAGCTTACACGCTACTTAACCTGAATTATCCTGAGGACAAACACACACACCCATTCCCTAGGGAGGACGCGAACCTCCGCCGGGACCAGCCGCACAGTCCATGACTACAGCGCCTGAGACCGCTCGGCTAATCCCGCGCGGCATTCTGGTTTCTGACCCAGCCGCAGTGTTCTGTTGCCTATGCCGCGACCTGGTCTATTTTCGCACGGTGTGCCACGGTGGAGGGACGGGTGCGTTTCGATATAATAAGTCCTCTGCTAATAAGAGCGTGCAGCCGAGAGCGGTGGCCAAGTGGCCCGGGAGCAGCTGGTTTGGCGGTGGGCGCGTGGCGCGTCGCCGCCCTCTGGCAGTGCGCTCGCTGCTAAGAGGCTTACCGGCGCGCTGCAGTATTCGCCACGCAACACAGGCCGGCCGTGTCCGGCGTGGGAGCCGCGCGGCAGCTGGCGTGGGCGCTGGCGAGGCCCCACTGCCGGCGGTCGTGTGGTCTGTCTGTCACTCCACACCGTGCGCCGCGAGGGGGTCCGATCCTGGCGCAGCTTTAGTGAAATCGCGACTTTCTTTCAACATAATAGACTCTAAGACAAAAAAAAAAAAAAAACAAAACAAAACACTCACAGCGAAGGAATTATCCGAATGAGACGGAAATCAGTAGGCGCTATGAACACACACAGGCAAACAAATGATTAAAATTTCAGAAAAGTTCGATGATGTATTTAAGAGAAAGAGCTTCACAAACTGAGAAAGTTAATGACGCGTACGTCCACATCTCGCACTTACCCAGGTAGTTATTCGGATTAGCGTTGATTGATAGTGTTTCTGTATATGCTCCTAATGGAGATCAAGATATATTCTGTCCAACTGGCGCATTAGATCGTCAAAACCCCGAGATGACTGGAGAGACCTGTTCATCGTTCTCCAGAAGTTCTTAATTGGGAAGACATCTAGCGACCTTGCTGCTCAAGGCAGAGTTTGGTAAGTACGAAGACATGCGATAGAAACTCTCACCGTTTGCGGGCGGGCTTTATCTTGCTGAAATGTAAGGTCAGTACGGCTTGCCAGGATGGGCAACAAAATGGTGCGTAAAATATCGTCGACATTTGTCCGTGCTTTAACGGTGTCGTGGATACCAAGGAAAGGGGTCCAGCTATGAAAAGATGGTTCAAATGGCTCTGAGCACTATGGGACGTAACATCTGAGGTCATCAGTCCGCTAGAACCTAGAACTACTTAAACCGAACTAACCTAAGGACATCACACTCATCCACGCGTGAGGCAGGATTTGAACCTGCAACCGTAGCGGTCGCGCGGTTCCAGACTGGAGCGCCTAGAACCGCTCGGCCAAAAGAAATGCCACCCGAGGCTATCACCACAGGTTTATGGACAGTTTGATGGGCTACACCCCCACCACTGTCTGGGCCGTCTAGAGACATATGTCTTCTGCCTGGAGTCACATTGACTCAAGCAAATTTCTCCTGCTTCACACTGAGCCCTGATGATCTGCGAACAAATCTCTGGAGACACCCCAGACAGCAGCTGGCTACCAACGTGACTATCTACCGCCATTGGTTTCGATCAGAATAACACAATAATATCCAAAATACTATAATAATATCCAAAATCCCCCCCCCCCCCCCATGAACCATGGACATTGCCGTTGGTGGGGAGGCTTGCGTGCCTCAGCGATACAGATGGCCGTACCGTAGGTGCAACCACAACGGAGGGGTATCTGTTGAGAGGCTAGACAAACATGTAGTTCCTGAAGAGGGGCAGCAGCCTTTTCAGTAGTTGCAGGGGCAACAGGCTGGATGATTGACTGATCTGGCCTTGTAACATTAACCAAAACGGCTTGCTGTGCTGGTACTGCGAAAGGCTGAAAGCAAGGGGAAACTACAGCCGTAATTTTTCCCGAGGACATGCAGCTTTACTGTATGATTAAATGATGATGGCGTCCTCTTGGGTAAAATATTCCGGAGGTAAAATAGTCCTCCATTCGGATCTCCGGGCGGGGACTACTCAGGAGGACGTCGTTATCAGGAGAAAGAAAACTGGCGTTCTACGGATCGGAGCGTGGAATGTCAGATCCCTTAATCGGGCAGGTAGGTTAGAAAATTTAAAAAGGGAAATGGATAGGTTAACGTTAGATATAGTGGGAATTAGTGAAGTTCGGTGGCAGGAGGAACAAGACTTTTGGTCAGGTGATTACAGGGTTATAAATACAAAATCAAATAGGGGTAATGCAGGAGTAGGTTTAATAATGAATAAAAAAATTAGGAGTGCGGGTTAGCTACTACAAACAGCATAGTGAACGCATTATTGTGGCCAAGATAGACACAAAACCCATGCCTACTACAGTAGTACAAGTTTATATGCCAACTAGCTCTGCAGATGATGAAGAAATTGATGAAATGTATGACGAGATAAAAGAAATTATTCAGGTAGTGAAGGAAGACGAAAATTTAATAGTCATGGGTGACTGGAATTCGTCAGTAGGAAAAGGGAGAGAAGGAAACATAGTAGGTGAATATGGATTGGGGGGAAGAAATGAAAGAGGAAGCCGCCTTGTAGAATTTTGCACAGAGCATAACTTAATCATAGCTTACACTTGGTTCAAGAATCATAAAAGAAGGTTGTATACATGGAAGAATCCTGGAGATACTAGAAGGTATCAGATAGATTATATAATGGTAAGACAGAGATTTAGGAACCAGGTCTTAAATTGTAAGACATTTCCAGGGGCAGAGGTGGATTCTGACCACAATCTATTGGTTATGAACTACAGATTGAAACTGAAGAAACTGCAAAAAGGTGGGAATTTAAGGAAATGGGACCTGGATAAACTGAAAGAACCAGAGGTTGTAGAGAGTTTCAGGGAGAGGATAAGGGAACAATTGACAGGAATGGGGGAAAGAAATACAGTAAAAGAAGTATGGGTAGCTCTGAGGGATGAAGTAGTGAAGGCAGCAGACGATCAAGTAGGTAAAAAGACGAGGGCTAATAGAAATCCTTGGGTAACAGAAGAAATATTGAATTTAGTTGATGAAAGGAGAAAATATAATAATGCAGTAAATGAAGCAGGCAAAAAGGAATACAAAAGTCTCAAAAATGAGATCGACAGGAAGTGCAAAATGGTTAAGCAGGGATGGCTAGAAAACAAATGTAAGGATGTAGAGGCTTGTCTCACTAGGGGTAAGATAGATACTGCCTACAGGAAAATTAAAGAGACCTTTGGAGAGAAGAGATCGACTTGTATGAATATCAAGAGCTCAGATGGCAACCCAGTTCTAAGCAAAGAAGGGAAGGCAGAATGGTGGAAGGAGTATATAGAGGTTTTATACAAGGGCGATGTACTTGAGGACAATAATATGGAAATGGAAGAGAATGTAGATGAAGACGAAATGGGAAATAAGATACTGCGTGAAGAGTTTGACAGAGCCCTGAAAGACCTGAGTCGAAACAAGGCCCCGGGAGTAGACAATATTCCATTAGAACTACTGATGGCCTTGGGAGAGCCAGTCATGACAAAACTCTACCATTTGGTGAGCAAGATGTATGAGACAGGCGAAATACCCTCAGACTTCAAGAAGAATATAATAATTCCAGTGCTAAAGAAAGCAGGTGTTGACAGATGAGAAAATTACCGAACTATCAGTTTAATAAGTTACAGCTGCAAAATACTAACGCGAATTCTTTACAGACGAATGGAAAAACTGGTAGAAGCGGACCTCGGGGAAGATCAGTTTGGATTCCGTAGAAATGTTGGAACACGTGGGGCAATACTAACCTTAAGACTTATCTTAGAAGAAAGATGAAGAAAAGGCAAACCTACGTTTCTAGCATTTGTAGACTCAGAGAAAGCTTTTGACAATGGAATACTCTCTTTCAAATTCTGAAGGTGGCAGGGGTAAAATACAGGGAGCGAAAGGCTATTAACAGTTTGTACAGAAACCAGATGGCAGTTATAAGAGTCGAGGGGCATGAAAGGGAAGCAGTGGTTGGGAAAGGAGTGAGACACGGTTACAGCCTCTCCCCGATGCTATTCAGTCCGTATATTGAGCAAGCAGTAAAGGAAACAAAAGAAAAATTCGGAGTAGGTATTAAAATTCATGGAGAAGAAGTAAAAACTTTAAGGTTCGCCGATGACATTGTAATTCTGTCAGAGACAGCGAAGGACTTGGAAGAGCAGTTGATCGGAATGGACCGTGTCTTGAAAGGAGGATATAAGATGAACATCAACAAAAGCTAAACGAGGATAATGGAATGTAGTCAAATTCAATCGGGTGATGCTGAGGGAATTAGATTAGGAAATGAGACACTTAAAGTAGTAAAGGAGTTTTGCTATTTAGGGAGTAAAGTAACTGATGATGGTCGAAGTAGAGACGATATAAAGTGTAGACTGGCAATGGCAAGGAAATCGTTTCTGAAGAAGAGAAATTTGTTAGCATTGAGTATAGATTTAATTGTCAGGAAGTCGTTTCTAAAAGTATTTGTATGGAGTGTAGCCATGTATGGAAGTGAAACATGGACGATAACTAGTTTGGACAAGAAGAGAATAGAAGGTTTCGAAATGTGGTGCTACAGAAGAATGCTGAAGATAAGGTGGGTAGATCACGTAACTAATGAGGAGGTATTGAATAGGATTGTGGAGAAGAGAAGTTTGTGGCACAACTTGGCTAGAAGAAGGGATCGGTTGGTAGTACATGTTCTGAGGCATCAAGGGATCACCAGTTTAGTATTGGAGGGCAGCATGGAGGGTAAAAATCGTAGAGGGAGACCAAGAGATCAATGCACTAAGCAGATTCAGAAGGATGTAGGTTGCAGTAGGTACTGGGAGATGAAGAAGCTTGCACAGGATAGGGTAGCATGGAGAGCTGCATCAAACCAGTCTTAGGACTGAAGACCACAACAACAACAACATCCAAAATACTTAAATAACTTATTCTCAACGAAACTGGTTCACAATAGCACTTCACAATCCATATCAATTACACAAGTCCAGAGCACTCCAGTTCACATCCGAGATCACTGAGACAGTATCCTAAGTTCCACAGTGTTCCTAGTACGTGCAATCACTAGTCACAAGTACGAGCGTAGGCAGGCGTAGGACTCGCTGTATGATGCTGTTGCAGAGGCCTATCTACCGTCCCGACAGTTCGGAAATACGGCGTGTAGTGGCGCCAGTGGTTGAGTGAAGACTCTTTTCCACCTCGTAACACTGGCCCTCTAGTGGTCACTTCGAAATGGACTTCGCTTCCGGCGGTGTATCTATATGCCCGGTCCAAGTGTCTTATCTTAACAGCTGCGCGGCTCGCCGCCATTTGCGCGTGTTGACGTCCGCTTCTGTCAGCCGGTGGCTGAGTGAAGGCGGATACCACAAGGAGTGATGGTCTGGGTTGCCATTTCTTTTCATAGCAGTACACCTTTGGTTGGCATCAGCAGCACCCTTACAGGGCAGCAGTACTTCGACGATGTTCTACTCCCGGTTTCGTCGCCCTTCACGGCAAACCGTTCTGGGGTTACATTTCAACGTGATAATTCCCGCTCGCACACGGTGCGAGTTTCTGCTTCTTGTCTTTGAGCTTGACGAATCCCACCTTGGCCGGCAAGGTCACAGGATCTCTCCGCAATTGAGAACGTCTGAAGCATTACGGGCAGTGTCCTCCAACCAGCTCGGGAATCTGGCGATGCAGCACGTCATCTGAACAGAATTTTGCACGATGTCCCTCAGGAGGAGGTCTAAAAACTCTCTCAGTCAATGTCAAACCGAATAACTGCTTGCATATCAGCCAGAGGTGAACGAACGCATTATTAACTTGCTCAGTTGTGCTCTTGAATAAATTATCCTACACTCCTGGAAATTGAAATAAGAACACCGTGAATTCATTGTCCCAGGAAGGGGAAACTTTATTGACACATTCCTGGGGTCAGATACATCACATGATCACACTGACAGAACCACAGGCACATAGACACCGGCAACAGAGCATGCACAATGTCGGCACTAGTACAGTGTATATCCACCTTTCGCAGCAATGCAGGCTGCTATTCTCCCATGGAGACGATCGTAGAGATGCTGGATGTAGTCCTGTGGAACGGCTTGCCATGCCATTTCCACCTGGCGCCTCAGTTGGACCAGCGTTCGTGCTGGACGTGCAGACCGCGTGAGACGACGCTTCATCCAGTCCCAAACATGCTCAATGGGGGACAGATCCGGAGATCTTGCTGGCCAGGGTAGTTGACTTACACCTTCTAGAGCACGTTGGGTGGCACGGGATACATGCGTACGTGCATTGTCCTGTTGGAACAGCAAGTTCCCTTGCCGGTCTAGGAATGGTAGAACGATGGGTTCGATGACGGTTTGGATGTACCGTGCACTATTCAGTGTCCCCTCGACGATCACCAGTGGTGTACGGCCAGTGTAGGAGATCGCTCCCCACACCATGATGCCGGGTGTTGGCCCTGTGTGCCTCGGTCGTATGCAGTCCTGATTGTGGCGCTCACCTGCACGGCGCCTAACACGCATACGACCATCATTGGCACCAAGGCAGAAGCGACTCTCATCGCTGAAGACGACACGTCTCCATTCGTCCCTCCATTCACGCCTGTCGCGACACCACAGGAGGCGGGCTGCACGATTTTGGGGCGTGAGCGGAAGACGGCCTAACGGTGTGCGGGACCGTAGCCCAGCTTCATGGAGACGGTTGCGAATGGTCCTCGCCGATACCCCAGGAGCAACAGTGTCCCTAATTTGCTGGGAAGTGGCGGTGCGGTCCCCTACGGCACAGCGTAGGATCCTACGGTCTTGGCGTGCATCCGTGCGTCGCTGCGGTCCGGTCCCAGGTCGACGGGCACGTGCACCTTCCGCCGACCACTGGCGACAACATCGATGTACTGTGGAGACCTCACGCCCCATGTGTTGAGCAATTCGGCGGTACGTCCACCCGGCCTCCCGCATGCCCACTATACGCCCTCGCTCAAAGTCCGTCAACTGCACATACGGTTCACGTCCACGCTGTCGCGGCATGCTACCAGTGTTAAAGACTGCGATGGAGCTCAGTATGCCACGGCAAACTGGCTGACACTGACGGCGGCGGTGCACAAATGCTGCGCAGCTAGCGCCATTCGACGGCCAACACCACGGTTCCTGGTGTGTCCGCTGTGCCGTGCGTGTGACATTGCTTGTACAGCCCTCTCGCAGTGTCCGGAGCAAGTATGGTGGGTCTGACACACCGGTGTCAATGTGTTCTTTTTTCCATTTCCAGGAGTGTATTTTTCTGAAATTGCAGTCACTTGTTTGTTTGCACGTGTTCATCGATTTTAGTTCCGTTCGGATAATTCTTTCGTGGTGCTTTTTTTTCCCTTTTTTGTCTTAGAGTGTATTTATTTGGGATAAACAGGGTTTCCAGGAGGAAATTCCAAATTCTGATACTTAAGAGTCTCTTGGCGCACTGACTTGGCGATGTCCGAACGGCGAAAGAAATTGGTAGCCTATACAGTTCTACTTGAGCAGTCCACCGCTTTCACGGGAGTTGACTAAAAAATCCCATGTAGAAACTATTTTTGCCAGTACAAACCACGTCTCTGAGACCCTAAATACGCATCTGATTTCGTGATGTTAATAATAGACTGACACGGGTAGTGTACGTGCGTGCCAAGTATCTCAACGGACGGTCCGTGTCCATTCTTCATCACCACCATCGCATCCACATGAGTTTTACGAGTACTCTGTCACCCGTATGAAGTGCTGCGCGTGGCTCAGATAGTCTTTGCCAGCCAGTAATGTGAAATATATTTTAACGTACAGATTAATAAAATGAATTTCTTGCTTTTTTCCATTTTTATCGCTCATTAATTATTCCATTTTTATCATGTCTTAAATTATTTTACAGTGAATAATTTAGTGTTAAAAGTTGTAAGTTCGGTCTGATCGCTACTTATTTTAGCAACCCACGGCTAGAGAAAAACTTTTCGGGTCGTCTTCTGAAACACATTAACTCTCTATCAGATACAATAGCAGCGTACGCAACTACATTGTAAAAAAAATAGAAAAAAGACATCTCATTATTCATACCTGGTGTTACGAATATTTCGGGTTTAACTTTGATCTAGGAACTTCACCAAAGAGTGCATTTTCTTGCCTCCGCTGGGTACGTTACAGATTTAAATTCTCAAGTATCACTTACTCTTTCGTGTATAAGTAATGTAACTGAACGTATTGTTGTTCAAAACAGCGCTCAATTTTACTAAGTAAAATTTACGAGGTGATCTTTTGGGTTTTAGTGTCACATTTCCTTACTTCGGTTGCAAATACAATTAGACTCCTCCCTGTGTTGACTTTCCGCCGAATACTGTTAGATTTTGTTGAGACCATTCTGTCTGGTGGTGTGGTATGTGAAAGAGGCCCTCTATGTTGTTCAGGATGCTCCGTTAACGGAATCAGTCGATCTCGCAATGCGGAATGGTTCTTCATAGTGAGTGACTGGAAAGTAGGCAGCTTTTTTCAGAGAGTGGGCAACGGTCACTCTTAGTAGCTCCCAGTGACAATCTCCCCCTAAAATCCTTGATATGAAAACAATTATCAAGAGAGTTAGTAGCCGAGCAAAAGTATATTACATTTAATGAGAAATATTATCAGGAATGGTGGGAGAGATGCTTTACCCCATTCCCAAATTGTTGTTGTTGTTGCGGTCTTCAGTCCTGAGACTGGTTTGGTGCAGTTCTCCATGCTACTCTATCCTGTGCAAGCTTCTTCATCTCCCAGTACCTACTGCAACCTACATCCTTCTGAATCTGCTGAGTGTATTCATCTCTTGGTCTCCCTCTACGATTTTTACCCCCCCCACGCTGCCCTCCAGTACTAAACTGGTGATCCCTTGATGCCTCAAAACATGTCCTACCAACCGATCCCTTCTTCTAGTCAAGTTGTGCCACAAACTCCTCTTCTCCCCAATTCTATTCAATACCTCTTCATTAGATATGAGATCTACCCATCCAATTTTCAGCATTCTTCTGTAGCACCACATTTCGAAAGCTTCTATTCTCTTCTTGTCTAAACTATTTATCGTCCATGTTTCACTTCCATACATGGCTACACTCCATACAAAAACATACATACTCAGAATTTGAAAGAGAGTATTTCAGTCAACATTGTCAAAAGCTTTCTCCAAGTCTACAAATGCTAGAAACGTAGGTTTGCCTTTCCTTAATCTTTCTTCTAAGATAAGTCGTAGGGTCAGTATTGACTCACGTGTTCCAAATTATGACAGCAAAATGCTTCTCCAATGTGGACAATATATAGTGGACAAACATGTCACACACTCTAAGATAATTACAGTTACATGTACATTAAACAAACCAGTCAGTACAAAATAGTTAACTACGTATCAGTGGGCAGATTATTACACACATTATTTCCACAACATCTTATTTAAACGCTGCAGTTATCATTATGGTACCACTCCTCATCCTCATTGCTCCTCACCTAACCTTCTGGCCCGTTGTGATCTACTGGTGATATAACAGTAACATATTTGCCACACACAATCTGACACTATCTGACGCTGACTCCAATCTCACTAACTACACATCACTACTGTGCACTACTGTCACTCTATGGTTTACAATCGAGACGTCAGTATGCGTGAATACACCTCCAAACGGGAACATAATGCCATTTGACACTGTTTTTCAACTTGGAAAATCAGCAGATCTGTTCTTCAACTGCCAAGAAAAAAATGTCTAATTAAGTTATTCTGTTATTATTGTTATTGTTGTCACAGGGTTAATTAATACAGAGATCAGTTAATAACAACATTTACTCTTTATTCCCATTGACTTCTGCCGAACCTCTCTATTCTGGGCATCCTTCTTGCTATCACCACAATACTACATTATTTCGTTGGTGGAATCATTCCAAGAACGTTGTAGTCTGCCACGTTTACGTCGGCAAGATTGTTTCCATTCAAAAACTGTCTTTGGTCACTGATTATCTGTGCATTCACAATCGATAACCGTACCACTTTAATGATTTTCTTTCAATTCTGTCAGTCACTCATTTGACTCCATTCTTGCTCTTAATTCATTATAAACGTCTTTCACGATTCTTCATGTTTTGGCTGTCATTCATAATTAATCCATTGGGTCTTCTTTTGAGGTTACCATTTAGAATCAATAGTTCAGATTCATAGCGGCTGGCACTTGTACCACTAGCCTACCCATTCTTTTCTTGTCCTTGTTAGAAATGTTCTTATTCTTCCAGAAATAATATATGCACCCAATCACTTTTCTGCTCTGCTGTATTCTGTGTTTCATTTTTGTATTACCCAAGCCAATCTTATCGATACATGCCGCTACACATTTAAGTTTTTCTACCTCCCTCGTAACTTCTCCGCGATTGATGTGAACTTCAAATCTAGTGTAACTGTTCACTACCAGGCACCACCTGTACGCCCCATGTACCATATTCAAATGTCCTATCATGAACTCAGTACCGTATTCCTCTGGTGCTAGAATGGCTTATCATCAGCGAAATTGTCTGTACATCATTAACAATTATTCTCATTCCTCCACAGCTGTCCTTCGATCTTTATAGGGTCACTTCCTGAAACTGAAAATGGGTGACGTTCTGCAGCCTTGTCTCGGTCCTTTAGGTTCTAAGAATTTTGATCCTCTTTTCATCTGTGGGTTATTAGCTATGTATATTTCAGTAATAATCTGTAAAAGAGAGTCATCCATATCAATATACACTACTGGTCATTAAAATTGCTACACCAAGAAGAAATGCTGATGATAGACGGGTTTTCATTGGACAAATATATTATACTGGAACTGACATGTGATTACATTTTCACGCAATATGGGTGCATAGAGCATGAGAAATCAGTACCCAGAACAACCACATCGAGCCGTAATAACAGCCTTGATACGCCTGGGCATTGAGTCAAACAGAGCTTGGATGGCATGTACAGGTACAGCTGCCCATGCAGCTTCAACGCGATACCACAGTTCATCAAGAGTAGTGACTGGCGTATTGTGACGAGCCAGTTGCTCTGCCACAATTGACCAGACGTTTTCAATTGGTGAGTGATCTGGAGAATGTGCTGGCCAGGGCAGCAGTCGAATATTTTCTGTATCCTGACAGGCGCGTACAGGACCTGTAACGTGCGGTCGTGCATTATCCTGCTGAAATGTAGGGTATCGCAGGGATCGAATAAAGGGTAGAGCCACGGGTCGTAACACATCTGAAATGTAACGTCCGAAGTTCAAAGCGCCGTCAATGCGAACAAGAGGTGGCCGAGACGTGTTACCAATGGCACCCCTTCCCATCACGCCGGCTGATACGCCAGTATGGCGATGACGAATACACCCTTCCAATGTGCGTTCACCGAGATGTCGCCAAACACGGATGCGAACATCATGATGCTCTAAACAGAACCTGGATTCATCCGAAAAAATGACGTTTTGCCATCCGTGCACCCAGGTTCGTCATTGAGTACACCATCGCAGGCGCTCCTGTCTGTGATGCAGTGTCAAGGGTTACCGCAGCCATGGTCTCCGAGCTGATAGTCCATGCTGCTGCAAACGTCGTCGAACTGTTCGTGCTCATGGTTGTTGTCTTGCAAACGTCACCATCTGTTGACACAGGGATCGAGACGTGGCTGCACGATCCGTTACAGCCATGCGGATAAGGTGGCTGTCATCTCGACTGCTAGCGATACGAGGCCGTTGGAATCCAGCACGGCGTTCCGTATTACCCTCGCGAACCTACCGATTCCATGTTCTGCTAACAGTCATTGGATCTCGACCAACGCGAGCAGCAATGTCGCGATACGATAAACCGCAATTGGGATAGACTACAATAGGACCTTTATCAAAGTCGGAAACGTGATGGTACGCATTTCTTCTCCTAACACGAGGCATCACAACAACGTTTCACCAGGCAACGCCGGTGAACTGCTGTTTGTGTATGAGAAATCGGTGGGAAGCTTTCCTCATGTGAGTACGTTGTAGCTGTCGCCACCGGTGCCAACCTCGTGTGAGTGCTCTGAAAAGCATATCACAGCATCTTCTTCCTTTTGGTTAAATTGCGCGTCTGTAGCACGTCATCTTCGTGGTGTAGCAATTTTAATGGCCAGTAGTGTATTTGAAACCTTCTTACAGTTTGGGTCTAGGAATCATGTCATAAGCTTTTACTAAATCCGCAAAGGCAATTACATACTATGCAACTGAAAGTGTACCACCTTGGAAACGGCTCCGTTACGCTACCTGAGAACGAACTATAATCAGCTAACACATCAAAATTAACTTATTTACTGTAAGTGTCTCACTTTTCCATTCAGCAGTCATTCATGTATAAGATTCACACAAAACCAAATTTCACAGGTAGCACCATGACCATAACTTATTTATCTTACGATACACCACATTACTTATTATTCAAAAGATAAAATGTTGATCAGTACAAATTAAAACGTCACATACTAATCACTTCAGAGTCTTGTGACTAAAATATGACACACCGAAGACAAGTTACTTCAGGTGCAAAACAAAAGGTAAGACAAGACAAGATGATTTGGTCACAGCCTCACTGTATACACCTGAAGCAACACAAAAGAAGACTCAACAATGTGTTCCTAGGAAGAGACAGGGAAATATGATGTATAGATATATGGTCATATAAAGTACACAGGTGCAATAACACAACAGTCACAAAGGTAGCTGACCTAAAAAGGAATATTATTGAAGCATCACAGTCTTATTCCTAACGTTAAAATTATACAACCATTTTACCGCTAAAAAGAAAATTAATAACACCAACATGATTCACTGTATGGTTCACGTCAAATCACCGTTACTACTGTCAAGAGAAGAAAAGGAGTTTTCAAAGACATTAAAGATATGTCATTAATTTCGCACCAGACCTTCCGTTCTAACAATGAAGAAAATCAAATGTTTCAACTTAACAAAAATATGTGTATTGGACTCTGTCGCCTTTTAATATCAAAATCCATATTTTTACTTTTGAAATGTTTATGATCATTCAACAATGTACATCGATGAAGACGGCAAACAAAATGTACTGTTATCATATTATACAGCTTCCAATTCTTCACCGCTATTCAGTTGCAAAAAAGATCTTACTTAATTATTTCTATGGTGGCTACAATTCATTTTTATCAGTCCTCTTCGTCGGTTCATAATAAATATACTGTGGTCTTTCATGCTCTGTAAAATTAAATCTCAGTTTCCCTCCATACTTCGCCGGCCGGAGTGGCCGAGCGGTTCTAGGCGCTACAGTCTGGGACCGCTACGGTCGCCGGTTCGAATCCTGCCTCGGGCATGTATGTGTGTGATGTCCTTAGTTTAGTTAGGTTTAAGTAGTTCTAAGTTTTAGGGGACTGATGACCTCAGAGGTTAAGTCCCATAGTGCTCAGAGCCATTTGAACCATTTTGGAACCCTCCATACTTCCACTCAAGCTCTGAATTCTGTTCTAGTTTAGATGCTAAAAGAGAATACTTCATTGATACGTAACCGACAGTACTCTCCTTAATTCGTTTTAAACTAGAAAAAGGCTGCAATGCTCTTTGAACTAGCAGAATACATCAGTGCCCTCACAACGGAGCATGGTCCTATTCCTGCAGGCACTGGCAATCTTAAAACCTAGTCTGAAGCAATGCCCCACTGCAATCAGTGGCTGCAACAAGAAATATCATCCTATAACCATCTTCATTTGTGGGGCAAATAATGACCATCATTATACCTTTTACTAATCCACAAGACAACAAAGGAATAATAAAACTGAACTGTTTTATCATCTGTCTTGGAGGGAATCAACAAGTATAGAGATTCATCACAAATAATCTCATAAACAATAACACGTACAGCTACAAATAAATAACGTCATTTACTTCTAACATTCGTCTAAATATCACTATGCAGCACTACTGTCTGAAGAAACAATCATGAAACATCTTCAAAAATCACTGAAATACAACCCATACAACATCTCAAGCATCACTTTTACTTTCCCTGATGACGTATACACTGCACAGCCTGTGTTGCAGTCAATTTACTTTCATTTCACATGGACATGTACAGTCTCCTGCAGATGACTAACTCTTCCAAAAACTTCCACACTACATACACTGAAGTAAGGGATCTACACTCGTGTAGACATAAGGCGGTACAAGAGCAGTCACATAGTGTTGGCTCATCAGAGGAGTTTTCCAACACTTGACAAACGCCATCCGTACACCTAGGACAGTTGTTTTGTAACTGTTATGTGGCTGTAATTAAATTTCGTAGAAATAGGAATTTATTCTTCTTTACAATTGGTTCTATTTATAAGGCCACTTGCCAGTAAAAGTAGCTTCAAATTATTTACAGTTTGGTGTATTTGGACATTTTGTAGTTCTACTGGTTCATTTTTCCTTTTTCCTTTTCTCTGTACCCCAACCTTCCTTTCAGAATCTTTGGTCTTTGATCAACTTGTACTGCAACAGTTTAATTTGGTGTTCCCAGCACAGAATTATACAAAAATCATTTGCCTGCTTGGAATGGCTGTCAGCCAGATAACCTGGGAAACGGTACTGGTCAACTCGACGTTAGTTCTATTGATTGTCACATGAATCGACATCAGTTCTATTGACTATAACCTCAGGGAACCATGTATACAGATGAGTGAGCCAAAAGCGACTGGTTTAGACCTCACGCAACAAATTGTCTTTAGTACAGATCCTTGTGTCAATGTCACAATGCTGTAACAGACATAGTATTGTTGACATAGATATGCGCGTCTGTCCTGAGAATCAACTCGGGTAACCATTCGTAGATAGACTTTTAGTTTAATGTACAATTTCGTCAGTGAATGTTATAGAATATGGGTTTGTGGTGATAATATAACTGAATGCGGTAATGTTCCGTACTGATCGCTTTTTATTTTCAAATAATGTACGTCGCATGGTTTATGAAAATAAAAATTGGTCAAAATGTAAGTCTATATCATTTAATAAACAATTCGAATCACATCATTTTTAGGGTTCGGTATCTCAACCGATAAAAATAGAACCTTTATAGGATGACTTTGTTGTCCATCCGTCTGTCTGGCTGTCTGTGTGTCCGACTGTTAAGACCAATTATCCTTTGGAGCAGGCAGCGGTATCTTGTCTAAACTTATGTTGCCTACTAAAATCGATGGTACCTTGTCAGTGTAGAAAAAAATTTAAGCTTCGAAGCCATTTCAGTCACAAGACATGGCCATTTGTATTACATACTTTGATATTCGCGAACACACTCATCAAACCGAACCGCTGACATAGAATCATGAAATTTGGCAAGAAACAAGATTTCGCATTACAAGTCAGGGCTAAAATCCGAAAGTTGTTAATTTGTAACAATATCAAAAGAAAAATATGTTCCTTTTTTTGCATTCGTTATACGACTGTCCATCCGTATGTTACGCCCCTTTTTTCTAACGAACGGGTAGTTCTATCAAGTAGAAATCTATGGCGTTGTAAGACATTTAAACGTCTAAATCAATATCAGATACGGCCAGTAATGTCACATATTTTGATACTAGCAAACTCAAAATTGTTCAAATGGCTCTGAGCACTATGGGACTTAACTTCTGAGGTTATCAGTCCCCTAGAACTTAGAACTACTTAAACCTAACTAACACCAGGACATCACACATATCCATACCCGAGGCAGGATTCTGACCTGCGACCGTAGCGGTCGCGCGGTTCCGGACTGGAGCGCCTAGAACCGCTAGGCCATCCCGGCCGGCTGCAAACTCATTCATCAAAACTAATAGGGTACTTCCATCTGACCTAGAATCATGAAATTGGGCGAGAAGCGCGGTTTAACAGTACAAGTAAAACAAAAAATCTGAAAATTCTTAAACTGTAATTGTATCATATAAAAATTTTTTGCCACTGCAACTTTAATTGGATTCATCATCCGTTGAAAGCGTGACAGTAAAATATTACTGTATGCAGACATAAAATGTAAGTTCTTTTCATGCTTTAGTAAGTAATTAAAATATTTTATTAAATCTTCGCTCTCTGCACATATAAAGTGAACTCCCCTGATCGCTTCGTTTTGTACATCCGGGCTAGTCTCAGAGCCCTGGGATGGATGAATTATCTATATACATAACTAAATTTGTGCGGAAACCTCAGAGGACGGGTCCTGCTAGCACTTGGCCATTTTTTTTTCTTTTTTGTCCTTAACACTCTACTCATTACCAAAACTCAAAGAGAAATTCGTAACCCCCTTTCACAGAATAATAGGCATAAAAACGGGGATTATGTGGTGTGTCGTTGTACATGTACCACAGTTTGCTTACAGTACTAATAAAATCGGTCATCTCTGTCGCGACTTCTGCCTAAGAGGATAGAATACTACCTCGCAGCACGTTGTGCTAACCTGTCTGGAGCGTGATAACTGAGTTTGATTGGTTATTGATTGGCTCAGTTAACACATCTACTTAGGTAACCTGGCTGGTTCACCTAAGCGGCCTACTGTCACTCATAAGAAGTAGATGTCTAAACCCTCTGCGATTATCACCTCAGAAAGCTTACCTCAATATTTAACACGAGACTGTCGTTGCAGTGCTCCTGGGAACGAACACAGACTTAAACGACGGCTCAACCAAGACTTAAAGAAGAGACACTAATGACGCGATTACTAACACTTTGATAAAGCTTTATTGTCTGTTCTCACAGCTCTCACGAAGATGGATTTCTTGGTCCATAACAAAACGAACACAAGTCCATAATAATGCCTCATTACCAGACTACGACTCGTCAAGTTGTCTGGAGAAACGGGTCATTTCCAGATAATTACGCAAGATGTTTTTAGTATCACCATTAAAAAAGTTAAGCGATCAAGGCTGATTCTAGTTTATTTATAATAATAACAGATCGCTGTTTTTCCTATATAAGACTACGTTCTTTAAAATGTTATAGAACTACATTTTCGAATAGACTACCTTCGTGTTGGTTACTGTTTGTTATTAATGCACAGTACAGTCATACGATAGTTCTTTGATTCTTCATTCTTTTCACAGCAAGACTAAGCATTTGGGTACATATGGAGGTGGTTATACACCACACGACCTAGGACTGTTCTCTTCTCACCACCATGCAACACATTCACGTGGCAGCGCTATAGTGGCCACTGCAATACTTTCAGTTGCCATTCATCCTTACACAGTTACTTTTGAAGCAGTCCTCCCAAAACTTCAGTTTTATAAAGCATCACTACCGACAGTAACAGTTCATTATTTGCGGGAAGTAATGAGTGCTATCGACCATGGATCTGAAGTTGGCTTCGCAGTCCTGCGACTCCCATAACGGTTTTGACACTGTTCATCATAATCGATTATTAATCAAAATTCGAGGATATGCCACTGTGGAAAAATCTATGCAAAGATCCTGGAGAAGAGAATAAGAAGCAGTATTGAAAGTAGACTGCAAGAGGAGCAGTACGGTTTCAGACCGGGAAGATCAACAACGGGCCTCATATTTGCGGTAAGGCAACTGCAGGAAAGGCACTATGAGTACGGGAAGGACTTAATCATGGCCTTTTTAGATATTGAGAAGGCGTATGACAGTATCTGTAGGGACAAGCTCTGGGATGTGCTGAACGCAAAAGGGATAGATGAAGAGATAACACGAAAAGTCAGAAAAATGTATGAGGGAAGTGAGAGTTGTGTGAAAGTGGGGAGGGAACGTACTGCATGGTTCAAGCTGGAAAATGGGCTGCGACAGGGAAGTGCACTTTCGCCTTTATTGTTTATTATTGTGATGGATGAAATCCTACAGCAAGTATCAGATGCAATTGGAGATCATAAAATGAAAGCAGTGCTTTTTGCCGATGACCTGATGTTATGGGGAAATTGCGAGAAGGAGGTGCAAGAGCAGTTAGATGCATGGGAGGCAACGGCAGCACAATATGGAATGCATTTCTCTGCAAATAAAAGTGAAATAATTGTCACAACAAGGAAGAAGAATAGGCCAAATGTGGATATAACTTGTGGAGGGGAAAAACTACAAGTGGTAGAGAACTTCAAGTACCTGGGAAGCATGATTGAAAGTAAGGGGGGACACGCAATGGAAATAAATGAAAGGTGCATAAAAGCAGGGCAGTTCTACAAATGCATTAGGGGGCTTATTTGGAGCAAGGAGGTGCCACAGAAATCCAAGGGAATTATATACCGAACCTACTTTGTCCCCATATTGGCATACGGAAGTGAGACATGGGTAATGCACAAAAGCGACAAAAGTAGAATACAGGCTAGTGAAATGAATTTCCAGAGGAGCAGGTTGAGTGTAACAAGACGAGACAGATTGCGAAATGTGTATGTGAGGGAAAGACTAAAGGAGGAACCAGTACAGGACAGGATAGAAAAATCAAGACTGCAGTGGTATGGACACATGAAGAGAATGGATGAGAGAAGAATTCCAAAGAGGATGTTTGATCTGCAACTGGAGGGGAAGAGGCCCAGAGGAAGACCAAGAGATAGATGGGTGAAGGGAGTGAAGGAATGTGTGACGAGAAGAGGAGAGAACTGGACGAAGGTGGAAGAGGGGGAATGGTGGAAAGACAGAACACGATGGAGAGGCTTGTGTTCCCGACAGACCCAGCCAGTGGCTGGAAACTGTCCAAGATGATGATGATGATGGTGTATAGCCTCAGCTGTGCGACTGGATTCATGGTTTCCTGTCAGAACGATCACAGTTCATAGTAATAAACAGCAATTACTGTATCAAAACGGAAGTGGTGTCTGGGGTTCCTTAACAAAGCGTTGTAAACACTCTGCTGCTCTTACATAAACGAGTTTGAAAAAAATTTGAACAAATGATGCTTTCCGTCGATTCAAATAAATAAATAGGGACTACGAAGAAGTTAAGTTCCAACCATTGCATAGTAAATGTTATAGAGATAAGGCGAATCAAAGACTGTGTTTTACGGGCAAATAAACGTGCAACTAAATGGACTGCCTACACTACTCCTGTCCATCCTCTACAGAAGTATTCCTGAGCGCTCCAGGACCATTGGGGCACCATTGGTCCAGGGGTGGCGTCACTGACTAACACTCAAAACATCCTGGCTCCGGGATTCGAAACCCAGCGACTGCTTATATTCTGAATAAAAGTCATTAGCAATGGAGGCTGAAGATTTCCGGTATAAGATGTCACCTTCATTGTGCCAATGGCCTTATCAGAGGAGGTGGAGAAGCGGACAGAGATTTACATCCACATCTGTCTACACCTACATGGCTACTCTGCAAACCACGCTTAAGTGTCTAGCATAGGGGTCATCGAACCACATTCACAATAGTTCTCTGTTCTTCCATTTTCGAACAGTGCTAGCTCTGATTTCCTTTCATTATGATGGTCGTCTCTCTCTCTCTATGTAGGTCGGCGTCAGTAAAGTATTTTCGCACTTAGGGCACCCTCTTATGCTCGGAACCTGTCCCTAAAAGGTGAAAGAATCAGTAATGATCAACGGCTTGAGGATGGAGAAGGTAATGGATACCACTGCATCAAACACACGTAATGTGCATACACAGGACATGTGGCCCGTATTAGAAAAAGTCATCAAAATCCCTCCATTGGCAAAATATTGCAGATTAATTCCCCATTAACATCTTTGGGAAGGAAATGACTAGTGGGAGGCGATCTTAAGAAAAAGATGTAACAACAAATGATGGGATAACATTTTACCACTTGTAACATGGAATGTCATGTGTGTGGACGTAATAGGAAAATTAGAAAATCAGAAAAAGGATATGTAAATGTTCATTCCAGATATAGTGAGGGTCAGTGAAGTGAAATCGAAAAAAAAAAAAGATAGGGTAAGATCAACAGCAGCAGCAAATGGCATAACGGGATGAGGATCCGATATCGATAGGAAAGCAGGTGCGAGAGTGAGCTTCTGTGAAAAGTTCAGTGATAGGACGCTTCTTATCAAATTCTACTGATAACCAACACCTACAACGATAGTTCAGGTACGCAAACCAAAGTCGCTAGCAGAAGACGTAGAGGTAGACATAGCAGATGAGGATGTTCAACGGGTCATTCAGTATGTACAGGGAGACGAAAGTCTTATAATCGTGGGAGAGTGGAACTCAGTTGTACTGGAAGGAACAGAAGAAAGGGTTACAGGATAACATAGGACTGGAAGTAGGAATGAGAGAGGAGAAAGACTAACTGAGCTCTGCAAAATGTTTCAAGTGTTAATAGCGAATAGATTGGTCAAAATTCACAAGGGGAGGAGATATTGGATTGTAAGACGTACCCCGATCTAGACGTAGACTCGCCTCACAATTTAGTGATTATGGAGGGCGGACTGAAGCTTAAGAGAATTTTCCTGAAGAATCAGTGCGGAAGGAAGTGGAACACTGGAGTACTGCCGAATGTTAAGATGTTTGAAGTTCGATAAGGGTGTAGGTATTTCGAGAAGGAGTGTCAGTGTGGGCAGTTCAGTTGAGGAGTAGCAGACATCTAACAAATGGCGGTCACGCATCTCGGACAGACAGACATTGCTACAAGAAAGATAACTACGAAGAAACACTGGGCAACAGATGAAATACATCAATTGATCGACGAAGGAAGGAAGTGCAATAACAGTTCAGGGAAAGACAGGAATACATCAATATGAATCCAACAGGATTGAAATAAACAGGAATGCAGGACAGCCAAGGCGAAATTGCTGCAGGGAAGATGTGAAGAAGTAGCAAGGAAATAATTGTCGGGAGGACTAACTCAACTTATAGAAAAGTCAAAACAATCTTCGGTGCAGTTAAAATCAAGGGTGCTAATATTAAGAGTGCTATGGGAATCCAATTGCTAATGACATAGCAGAGAGCGGATAGGTGGAAAGAGTACAGTGAAGGTATTTGTGAGGGGGAGGATTTGATTGATGTAATAGAAGCACGAACTGGAGTCAGTATGGAAGACGTAGGGAATCCAGTACTAGAGTCAGAGTTTCAAATATCTCCGGAAGATTTGGGGTCAACTAAGTGGTAAGGGAAAGATAATATTCCATCGGAATTTCTAAAATCATTAGGGGAAGTGGCAACCAAAAGACTATCCAGGCAGGTGTATAGAATCTATGAAACTGGAGACGTACCATCAGACTTTCGGTAACACGTCATCAACACAATTACGAAGACAGCAGGGGCAGATATGTACGAGAACTGTCACACACTCAACTTAACAGCTCACGCTTCCAAGCTGGTGATAAGAACAGTATACAGAAGAATGGAAAATAAAATGGAGGGACTTTTAGACAACGATCAGTTTGCCTTTAGGAAAGGTAGAGGCACAAGAGACGTATTTTGGACGGTTTGATAGTTAAAATGAAGACACGTTCGTTTGATTTGTCGACCTACAGAAAACGTTTGACGGTGTTAAATGGTGCAATATGTTCAAAACTCTGAGGAAAATAGGAGTAAGCTATAGGAAAATGGGGTAAAACATAATACGTACAAGGACCAAGAGGGAACTGTAAGACTGAAAGACAAAGACCGAAGTTCTGAGATTAAAAGGTTTGTAAGACAGGTTCAATACACAATACAATACACACTCTGGAAGCAAAATAACCCATGACGGACGAAGAAGGATGGAAAAAGCAGGCATAGAGGACATTCCTGGCCAAGAGAAGTCTACTGGTATGAAACATATGCATTTATACGTGGAAGAAGTTTCCGAGGAAGTACGTTTGGAGAAAGGCAGTGTATAGTCAGGAATCATGTGCAGTGAGATAACCGGAACATGGGAGAATCGAAAGTTTGACATCAGTGGTATAGAAGAATGTGGACTTACATAATAAGAATGAAGAGGTTCGCCATAGAATCGGCGAAGAAAGGAAACGTATGGAAAAGAATCTGCTGGGGACAATAGAGATTGGAATTGATCCAGTCAATTATTAACGACGCAGGGTACAAGTGCTACTCAATAATGAAGAGGTTATCGCAGGAAACGAATTTCTTGCGCGCCGCATCAAATCACTAAGAATGATGGCTAAATAAGAGAAATATGTTCCTTACCAGATAGTCCTGACGGAGGGCACCGAATAAGTTAAAAGAAGGGCAGCTCAAAATAGCGGAGAGAGCATCATGGGTATGATTAGTAAGTCGGAGGGACGCTCGTTAAAACAAGGGTGTTTTCCGTTGCGACGAGAGTTTTACAACGAAATTTCAATCCCCAACTTTCCTGGTATAGAACAAAACATTTTGTTGACTTTCACTTATACAGAGAGAAATGACCATCGTTGTAATATGAGAGAAATGAGAGCTCGCACGAGAAGATTTTGTTCAGTTTTCCCATTTGCTGTTAGATAGTGGAATGATCGATAAATTGTGTGAAAATGATTGAGTTTTCTCATTGTGAGGATATTAAAGGGAGATCTGTTTCAATAGTAAAAATCAATTCTAAAGCCAAGATCGCAGAAAATATTGTTTTGAAATGATAATTAAATAGACACCCTAGCTGCAAACGGGCGTTGATATACTTCATTGGGGAAATGTTGAAAATGTGTGCCCCGACCGGGACTCGAACCCGGGATCTCCTGCTTACATGGCAGACGCTCTATCCATCTGACCCACCGCGGGCACAGAGGATAGTGCGTCTGCAGGGACTTATCCCTTGCACTCTCCCCGTGAGATCCACATTCCCAACATGTCCACACCACTACATTCGTTGTGCGCCTAATAGATGTTTGCCCATCATACTCATTACTCGTGGCAGATTAATCTACCAAGTCCCGTACGAGTTCAGGCATAGCGTGTGCGTTCGCACAAGAAGGTCAATAGCCGGGAAGCCATACTTTTAACTATATATGCCGGTAGTATCTGTTCCCGAAAGAACAGTTACCGTGGATGACCATGCAGCTTTGCTAGAAATGAAATGATAATTAAATAGACACCCTAGCTGCAAACAGGCGTTGATGTACTTCATTGGGGACATGTTGAAAATGTGATGAAATGATAATTAAATAGACACCCTAGCTGCAAACAGGCGTTGATGTACTTCATTGGGGACATGTTGAAAATGTGCACATTGTTGCCTATCGCGATTGCGGTTTATCGTATCGCGACATTGATGCTCGCGTTGGTCGAGATCCAATGACTGTTAGCAGAATATGGAATCGGTGGCTTCAGGAGGGTAATACGGAACGTCGTGCTGGATCCCAACTGCCTCGTATCACTAGCAGTCGAGATGACAGCCATCTTTGTAACGGATCGTGCAGCCACGTCTCGCTCCCAGAAGGGAACGTTTGCAAGACAACAACCATCTGCACGAACAGTTCGACGACGTTTGCAGCAGCTCGGAGACCATGGCTGCGGTTACCCTTGACGCTGCATCACAGACAGGAGCGCCTGCGATGGTGTACTCAACGACGAACCCGGGTGCACGGATGGCAAAAGTCATTTTTTCGGATGAATCCAGGTTCTGTTTACAGCATCATGATGGTCGCATCCGTGTTTGGCGACATCGCGGTGAACGCACATTGGAAGCGTCTATTCGTCATCGCCATACTGGCGTATCACCTGGCGTATCACCTGGCGTGATGGTATGGGATGCCATTGCTTACACGTTTCGGTCACCTCTTGTTCGCATTGACGCCACTTTGAACAGTGGACGTTACATTTCAGATGTGTTACGACCCGTGGGGGGGGGGGGGGGGGGGGTCCTGAGCACTATGGGACTCAACTGCTGAGGTCATTAGTCCCCTAGAACTTAGAACTAGTTAAACCTAACTAACCTAAGGACATCACAAACATCCATGCCCGAGGCAGGATTCGAACCTGCGACCGTAGCGGTCTTGCGGTTCCAGACTGCAGCGCCTTTAACCGCACGGCCACTTCGGCCGGCTATGACCCGTGGCTCTACCCTTCATTTGATCCCTGCGAAACCCTACATTTCAGCAGGATAATGCACGACCGCATGTTGCAGGTCCTGTAGGTGCCTTTCTGCATACAGAAAATGTTCGACTGCTCCCCTGGCAGCACATTCTCTAGATCTCTCACCAATTGAAAACGTCTGGTCAATGGTGGCAGAGCAACTGGCTCGTCACAATACGCCAGTCACTACTCTTGATGAACTGTGGTATCGTGTTGAAGCTGCATGGGCAGCTGTACCTGTACACGCCATCCAAGCTCTGTTTGACGCAATGCCCAGGCGTATCAAGGCCGTTATTACGGCCAGAGGTGCTTGTTCTGGGTACTGATTTCTCAGGATCTGTGCACACAAATTGCGTGAAAATGTCATCACATGTCAGTACTAGTATAATATATTTGTCCAATGAATACCCGTTTATCATCTGCATTTCTTCTTGGTGTAGCAATTTTAATGGCCAGTAGTGTATATATGTGCCTGTCCCTAAAAGCAAGGAAACTGTCTGTACAGGCTTGCTGGGGGCACTTACAAGCTGCCATGTGTTCAAGGGAGGCAGGGTGTAAGTGGCAGGAAAAATAGCCTTCATAACAGCTGCCTGCATGACACCCTGTTTCCTGAAGCAGTGACAAACAAAGCGACATTTCGGTCGTCAGTATGCTGGAGCTTCCTGACGGGAAGCAGCGGACATCACACGTAGAAGACACGTGCTCCATGGAAAGCAGTGCCCGCCGCCGACCGCCTCGTCGTCCATTCAGCGGGACCAGACACGTACTTCCGGCCGCAGTTGCCAGCGGTCTGAACGTTTCCCAGGCAGCGCGGGACTTTTGGTGGACGCCGGGCTCATATGAGCGAAGCGCGTGTCGCAGTAATCTGCCCGTCTGGCTGTCGTGGGGCGGAGGTGCTTGCCGCGTCTGGGCCCGCTTCCGGGGTCGGAATACAGGCGTGGCTGCTAGCCGGAACGAGCCGTCTCACATTACGAGGACGCTCGCCGGCCGGGAAGCCTCTTCACACGCACACTCACACTCACAACCCAAAGACGCTTTAATCCAACCACCATCTGCTGCCACGCGTCTGGCAGTCCAAGCGACTGCCAATCAGGAGCCGTTTTTCTGTATATATAGCGATCAGTTATATGAACGGCTCATGTCTCAGGGTGAAAGACGTGCAGGAAGAGTGGCCAATACCCAGGGATATGACAGGAAGACTCACTTGAAGAAAAAAAAAATACCACGTCGACATATGCTCTTTTCCAAATGTGTTCCGAGATACAAAACCTTTAATGTAAGTTTGTTTTTGGGCTAGTAGCTTTTCGACGTTTTATTGTAGCCCAGACTACCTTGTTGTTTCAATCCCTTTGCTCGGGGTGTCTTTCCGCCAATATATTACCACGTTCAACGCGCAGCTGTCTAATGTGTAATGAGTGAGGTAGTGCGAGGGACTGGAAGTGTACCAGGATGAAGCATCGCTGGACTGTGTTTTTACATCCATTGACTACAACGCCACACATCTACACTGATGCATAAAATGCAGATATGGTGCATGTTTACGGCTTCTGCAACTGTAGTCCGCATACGACCCGTCGAATTCCTCATCTTACAGCGTTTACCACCGTTTCCACCGCATTACGTGAAACAGGCATTCTTCCAAGTTCCCATTTTTCTTCTGAACGTGCCGTTCAACAACCTGTGCAAGGACAGCAAAACAGCGATGAGATAGTGCAACGTAGTCCTACAACCAGCTCACAGTGTCCTTCTACGAGTATCAATGTCTCACGCCCAACATTACATTCGGGAAACTTGTACACGCTTCACATACAGCGTGCCCACAATCTTGACAACGGCGACAATGCCACACGACTTGAAATCAATCACCGATTAATAAGCAATCGTCATTTGCTTCCAATAATGTTGTTCACAGATGAAGCCACGTTTACACGTTTACACGAAATGAAATCAACAACACACTTAATAACCATCGATAGAGGCAGAAAAATCCAAAAGGTACAGTAGAAACCAATTTCCAGGTTCGCTTTTCTATCATTGTTTGGTGCGGCTTGATCGGTAACGTGTTGAAGGATGCGGTAGTTTTAGAAGATCGAAGGATGAGACCGCAATTAATTATACGACTTGAAAATTGGTTTGTTGAACACATTGAGAACGTTACTTTGACGACGTAAACTGAAGTGTAGTTCTAGCATGACGAAGGATCCTCCTCTATTTATCAGACGTGTAAAGAACATCTCAAACGATTTACCCTAATCGCTCGATTCGGCATGGTTCTACAGTTAACTGGCCAGCGAGGTCTCCAGTCTCCACGCGATACCGTTTTTATTTATGGGATTGGCTGAAGACTGCGGTGCACAAACGATAGGTGAAAACGTGAGGTGAGCTGTTTGGTCGTATCCTGGACGCTGACGCCCTCATTAGGGACCGTACAGAGGCACTAAAAGAAGCAACACAGCACGTCGCCCAAGAGTACACAAATGCCCTCAGCTGATTGTAGGGATACTCTAACTGTATAGTAATGTGAGGGTATTCCTTAGGGGTGAATGTGTTAAAAAAGAGTATTTTTCAATGAACCTTTGTAAAACGTATGTTGTAATTGCTATGATTGTGAAGATGTATAGAGTTATACAGGGTGTTACAGAAAGGTACGGCCAAACTTTCAGGAAACATTCCTCACACACAAAGAAAGAAAATATGTTATGTGGACATGTGTCCGGAAACGCTTACTTTCCATGTTAGAGCTCATTTTATTACTTCTCTTCAAATCACATTAATCATGGATTGGAAACACACAGCAACTCAACGTACCAGTGTGACTTCAAACACTTTGTTGCAGGAAACGTTCAAAATGTCCTCCGTTAGCGAGGATACATGCATCCACCCTCCGTCGCATGGAATCCCTGATGCGCTGATGCAGCCCTGGAGAATGGTGTATTGTATCACAGCCGTCCACAATACGAGCACGAAGAGTCTCTACATTTGGTACCGGGGTTGCGTGGACAAGAGCTTTCAAATGCCCCCATAAATGAAAGTCAAGAGCGTGGAGGCCATGGAATTGGTCCGCCTCTACCAATCCATCGGTCACCGAATCTGTTGTTGAGAAGCGTACCAACACTTCGACTGAAATGTGCAGGAGCTCCATCGTGCATGAACCACATGTTGTGTCGTACTTGTAAAGGCACATGTTCTAGCAGCACAGGTAGAGTATCCCGTATGAAATCATGATAACGTGCTCCATTGAGCGTAGGTGGAAGAACATGAGGCCCAATCAAGACATCACCAACAATGCCTGCCCAAACGTTCACAGAAAATCTGTGTTGATGACGTGATTGCACAATTGCGTGCGGATTCTCGTCAGCCCACACATGTTGATTGTGAAAATTTACAATTTGATCACGTTGGAATGAAGCCTCATCCGTAAAGAGAAAATTTGCACTAAAATGAGGATTGACACATTGTTGGATGAACCATTCGCAGAAGTGTACCAGTGGAGGCCAACCAGCTGCTGATAGTGCCTGCACACGCTGTACATGGTACGGAAACAACTGGTTCTCCCGTAGCACTCTCCATACAGTGACGTAGTCAACATTATCTTGTACAGCAGCAACTTCTCTGACGCTGACGTTAGGGTTATCGTCAACTGCACCAAGAATTGCCTCGTCCATTGCAGGTGTCCTCGTCGTTCTAGGTCTTCCCCAGCTGCGAGTCATAGGCTGGAATGTTCCGTGCTCCCTAAGAAGCCGATCAATTGCTTCGAACGTCTTCCTGACGGGACGCCTTCGTTCTGGAAACCTGTCTCGATACAAACGTACCGCGCCACGGCTATTGCCCCGTGCTAATCCATACATCAAATGGGCATCTGCCAACTCCGCATTTGTAAACATTGCACTGACTGCAAAACCACGTTAGTGATGAACACTAACCTGTTGATGCTACGTACTGATGTGCTTGATGCTAGTACTGTAGAGCAATGAGCCGCATGTCAACACAAGCACCGAAGTCAACATTACCTTCCTTCAATTGGGCCAACTGGCGGTGAATCGAGGAAGTACAGTACATACTGACGAAACTAAACTGAGCTCTAACATGGAAATTAAGCGTTTCCGGACACATGTCCACATAACATCTTTTCTTTATTTGTGTGTGAGGAATGTTTCCTGAAAGTTTGGACGTATCTTTTTGTGACACCCTGTATACAAAATAAATAACAATTTACATCAAATATGTGCTGTCTCGTAAATCATTCGGAATAGCGCATACGTTCATAGAAAGTTTTTTGCTTCAGATGACGTTCTTGTCATGTCCTGATCATTGCCTACTCATTCTGGGAGACCCTAAACACACAGCTACACATTATAAGTTACAACACCAGTAAGAACAGCAACTAACAATATTATACTAGTGGTGCATCTTCAGTACATTTGAAAGAATTCGTCATTAATTCTGAAACTGGCTCGGCAGTGTAAATGGTACGAAATATAGAACACAGAGCTGCGACCTCTGGGAGCAATAACGGCTCTAACCGACACCTCTAACGTAGCTGTGCATCGTGTCGTAGCTGGCCGCGGTGGCCGTGCGGTTCTAGGCGCTACAGCCGGAACCAAGGGACTGCTACGGTCGCAGGTTCGAATCCTGCCTCGGGTATGGATGTGTGTGATGTCCTTATGTTAGTTAGGGTTAAGTAGTTCTAAGTGACTGATGACCTAACATGTTAAGTCCCATAGTGCTCAGAGCCATTCGAACCATTTGAATCATCGTCTCGCCAGATCTGGGTATGCCATACCATCCCGTTTCAACTCTATGCCACAGTTCATTACTTGCAGTGTTTGACGAGTTGTGAAATGGACAGCACTGTGCCGAAAGTTTGAAGAGACGTTCCTGACCTCGCGGATTCCTTCGCCAAGGCATTTGACTGTCAATGATAAAATCCCTACCAGCTGGAATCAGCCTCACTGCTGTGGTCAGCTGCTGCAATTGCGGAAACGTTGACTGACTCGCACACAGATTTGTTAGTAGAACAGAGCAGGACATGCGGAAATCTTTCAGCCAACGACTATCCATCACTGAAAGGAAAAATGCATACTGTCTCAACGTTTGGGATCTGATGTTTCTTGATAGCACGCGATACTCAATTACTAAACAAAATACGAGTACAACACTATGGGTGATCGGACATGGAGCCACCAATATTATTGAGAACTGAGATGCTACATTCTAAGAATACTTATCCTATGTTGCAGGGAAATATTGACAAATTGTGAAGGATGCCAGTCACAGGAAAGCACTTTGCAGTATGATACATATCATGACCAAGAAATCCTCACGAGTGTTATCCATCAAGCATATCACTACAAAGTCGACACAGTGAGAAAGCGAAAACCACAGAGTAGATAAATTATCATAGCTATTTCATGTAAATGTTACAATCGTGTGTGAAGAAATAGATGTCAAGTAAGAGAAAACTTATTCAAAAGACAACAATACCACACTAACTGTGAAATTCCTTGATCTAGTGTCTCTGTGTTCTCGTATATTACATTTACAATTTCCTTCTGTTAAACTGATAGACCTTTGTACAACATTGCTTCGCCCAATAAATCTGTTGTGTTAGCCGGCCGCGGTGGCCAAGCGGTTCTAGGTGCTTCAGATGGAATCGCGAGACTGCTACGGTCGCAGGTTCGAATCCTGCCTCGGGCACGGATGTGTGTGATGTCCTTAGGTTAGTTAGGTTTAAGTAGTTCTAAGTCCTAGGGGACTGATGATCTCAGATGTTAAGTCCCATAGGACTCAGAGCCATTTGAGCCATCTGTTGTGTTACACACTATGTGATCAAAAGTATCCGGACACCTGGCTGAAAATGGTTTACAAGTTCTTGGCGCCCTTCATCAGTAATGCTGGAATTCAGTGTGGTGGTGTCCAACCCTTAGCCTTGATGACAGCTTCCACTCTCCCAGGAATGCGTTGAATCAGGTGCTTGAAGGTTTCTTGGGAAATGGCAGCCCATTCTTCACGGAGTGCTGCGCTGAGGAGAGGTAACGTGTCGGTCGGTGAGGCCTAACACAAAGTCGGCGTTCGAAAACATCCCAAAGGTGTTCTATATGATTCAGGACAGGACTCTGTGCAAGCCAGTCCGTTACAAGGATGGTATTGTCGTGTAACCATTCCACCACAGGCCGTGCATTATGAACAGGTGCTCGATCGTGTTGAAAGATGCAATAGCAATAGCAATCTCCGAATTGCTCTTCAACAGTGGGAAGGAAGAAGGCGCTTAAAAAATCAATGTAGGACTGTGCTGTGATAGTGCCACGCAAAAAAACAAGGGGTGAAAGCCCCCTCCATGAAAAACACAACCTCACCATAATGCCACTGCCTCCTAATTTTACTATTGGAACTACACATACTGGCAGATACGTTCACCGTACATTCGCCATACCCACACCCTGCCATCGGTTCGCCACATTGTGTACCGTGATTCGTCACTCCACGCAACGTTTTTCCACCGTTTAATCGTCCAATGGTTACGCTCCTTACACCAAGCGCGGCGTCGTTTGGCATTTACTGACATGATGCGTGGCTTATGAGCAGCCGCCCGGCCATGAAATTCAAGTTTTCTCGCCTCCCACCAAACTGTCATAGTACTTGTAGTGACTCTTGATACAGTTTGGAATTCCTGCGTGATGGTCTGGATAGATATCTGTCTATTGCACATTACGAACCTATTCAACTGTCGGCATTCTCTGTCTGTCAACAGACGAATTCGGCGTGTAGGCTTTTGTGCTGTACGTGTCCCTTCACGTTTCCACTTCACTATCACATCAGAAACAGTGGACCTAGGGATGTTTAGCAGTCTGGAAATCTCGCATACAGGCGTATGACAGAAGTGACACCCAATTACCTGGCTACTTTCGAATTCCATGAGTTCTGTGGGGCGCCCCATTTTTCTCTCTCACGATGTCTAATCACTAAACAGGGCGCTGAAATGGAATACCTGGCAGTAGGTGGCAGCACAATGCACCAATTACGAAAAACGCATGTTTTTGGGGGTGTCCAGATAGTTTTTATCACATAATGTATATACATAAACCAGAGTGTATTATGTGGGTGTGTCTGGAATCTCCTCCCAAAACGTTGGATCGATTTCAACCAAATTTGGCGCAGAAACAGCCGATCTCGTAAGTATCAGTACTGTGGGGTTTGTAGCTTCCTGGCTCCAATAGTAGCACATGCGATCTTGTGTGAACTTATTGAAAAGTAACGTAATATAGATTTCGAAGACTGGGCACAGGTATTGACTTTTTCAGAGATTTTGTTGTCCTGAAACACACCAAAATACGTAATGTAAACCAGTGACAAGACGCAATCAATAGCTTTACTGTGCGGTAACAATGGTGATATTACTGATGACAGTCCCATTAAAGCGGAGTTAGTGAACACGATTTTCCGAAATTCCTTCACCAAAGACGACGAACCAATATTCCAGAAATCTAATCAAGAACAACAGCCAACATGAATAACCTAGAAGTAGGTATTATCGGTGTAGTGAAGCAGATTCATTCACTTAATAAAGGCAAGGCCTCCAGTACAGACAGTATACGAGTCAGACACCTTTCAGAGTGTGGTAAAAACCATACAAACGCTCGTTCGTGGAAATATTCGTACCCAAAGACTGTAAAGCTGCAGATGTCACACCAACACTGAAGGAATGAAATAGGAGTAATGCGCTGAATTACCGACCCGTATTGCTAACTTCCATCTGCAATAGAATTTTAGAAAATACACTGAGTTCTAACGTTACGAATTAGCTCGAAGAAATCGATTTATTGGCATACATCCAACACGGATTCAAAAAATAACGTTTTTGTGAAACACAAATTGCCCTTTATTCTCACCAAGTACTAAGTGCTGTTCACAGAGGATGTCAGTTCCATATTTTTGAATTTTCTGAAGTCTTTTTAGATCATTCTCACCAGCGACTTCTACTCAGAATGCGAAGTTGTGGAGTATCGTTTCAGTTGTGATACTAGATTCGTGATTTGTGTCAGAAAGGGTATAGTTAGTAGTAACTGACAGAAAGTCATCGATTAAAATCTCAGTAATATCTGGCCTTATCCGAGGAAGTGTTATGGGCCATGTGCAGGTCCTGATCCACTTAAACTATTTAGGGAACAGTCTGATCAGCCCTATTAGAGGTTTCGCACATGATTCGGTCATTACCGTCTTATAAAGTCATCAAATTATTAAAACAAATTGCAAAACGATTTAGACAAGGTATCTGTATGGTGCGGAAAATGGCACTTGACTAAAAATAGTGGACAGTGTGAAGTCTTCTACACGTGTAGTAAAAGGAATCTACTAAATTCCAGTTACGCAGTAAGTCACGGGAATCTAAAGACTTTAAATTCGATTTAATGCTTACGGATTGCAGTAAAGAATAACTTCAGTTGGAAAGATCGCATAGATTATGTTGTGGGGAAAGCAAACCAAAGACTGCTATTTACTGGCAAAAAAATGCAACAGGTCTACTGAAGAGACTGCTTATACTACACATGTCCGCCCTCTTATGGAGCACTGCTGTGCTTTTGGGATCTGCATCAGATAGGACTGATGGAGAACATCGAAAAAGTTCAAAGAAAGGCAGCTCGTCTTAAAATAGGGGAGAGAGTGCCACGGATACGATAAGCGAGTTGGTATGACAATCATTAAAACAAAGGCGGTTTTCCTAGCGGCAGGGTAATTCCATGAAATTTCAACCAACAACTTTCCCCTCACAGTGTGAAAATATTTTTTTGGCGCACAGCTACATAGGGAGAGATGATCACCACAACAAAATAAGAGAAACCAGAGGTGGTACGGGATGACTTAAGTGTTCGTTTATCCTGGTCGTTGCAATAGAGTGGAGCGGTGGAGAACTAGCGTGAAGGTGTTTCGACGAACCGGGAATTTATTGTGAATTGCCGAGTAATCATGTAGATGTAGATGTAAATGCAGACAGGGGTGATGGTGTTGTGTACCCAACTGCACTACGTACCGTCACGCCAGGGGCTGGGCCGGTATGGCGGTGATATATGCAATCTACTTTATAGCGACATTCGTTCACGTCCGAACGTCCACACACGGGCACGTCCATCGTGATGACGTGCCAAGATCAGGACTCGACTGCAAAGATGTCATGGTGCTACTAGCGTGACGAAATGATAGTTAAATCAAGACGTTAAGTTGTCGACAGGCGTAGATATACATCAACGGGGACGTTGAAAATGTGTGCCCCGACCGGGACTCGAACCCGGGAACTCCGGCTTACATGGCAGACGCTCTATCCATCTCAACCACCGAGGGCACAGAGGATAGTGTGACTGCAGGGATTCATCCCTTGCACGCTACCCGTAAGACCCACATTCTCAACTGAATGTCTACACACTACATTCGTAGTGCCCCAGCACACTACACTCATTACTCGCGGGCAGACATCCTTACCGAGTCCCGTAAGAGTTCGAGCAATGCGTGTGCATCCGCAAAGAAGAAGGAGGTTAGTCCTTGAACACACTGAGTCCATATTCGGATGATACTTGCCGCGAATTGTCTACTGCGAGACCCTGATTTAATCTCGGTGACGGATCTGCGGTACACCAACCTGCTTTGCCGAACCTGGACAAACGGAACCTAGACCAAACCCCGATAATCGTTACCTTAAATAGCTAATAAACCTTGAAATGTTCTAGTATTTGACTACGTGGAGTTGGAGAGATCGCTCCTACACACGACAGCTAAAACTGCAACTCCCTGCGGAACATATAACCCTTCCTAAGATAAGCAGCCTGTCACATTCATATAAATACACTCTTGAACCAAAACATTATGACCACTGCCCATCGCGACGTTGGATGCCGCCTGGTGGTGTTACGGGCACGTGACGCAGTAACATGAGTATGTAAGTGGAACAGACGATGACGGGGATCAGCCTATTGAAAATGTGGGCTGAAAAGGGAGAAATCCATTGAGATGCGCGACCCTGACAAAGGGCAGATTATTATTATTACGCAGAGCCTTCGAACAAGTGTCTCAAAAATGGCGAAGCTGGTCAAATGTGCACGGGCTACTGAATTCAGCAACTACGAACAGAGGTAGAAAGACAGTGATAGTACTATTAGGCGCTAAAAGGTTGGACGTCCACGACTCTTCACATTACGTGGGATTAGGAGGCTTGTCTGCTTTTTAAAGTACGGTGGGTGGTGATCTGTGGCATCTCTGCCGAAAGAGCACAGTGATGGTGCACGCAAAAGTGTTTCGGAGCACACCGCTCATCGTATACTGTTGACCATCGGGATCCGCAACAGACAAACCCTACGTGATCACATATTGAGCCAACAACATCGTCATTTACGATTGCAGTGGGCACGGGATCATTGGAATTCCACTGTCGATCAATAGAAACGCGCCGGTTCTTCGGTCAATCACGTTTTCGCTGTAATAGGTCAATGGTCGTCTCCACAAACGCCGTCATCGGGATGAACGGCGGCTCCAAACGTGCAACAAGCCACGGTTGCAGGCTGTTGGGAACAGTATTTTGCTATGGGAGACATTCTCCCGCCCTTGCATGTAGTAATCTAAGACACTCTGACTGCTTCGAAATCTTTCAGCAGTATAACTGTCCTTGTCTCGGTGCCAGAGCCGTCATACAGTGATTTGAGGAGCATTATATTGAACTCACGTTGATGTCTAAGGCAACCAGATTCGCCTGATGTAAATCCTATGGAACCTATCTGGGTCGCTATCGGCAGCCATCGCCGTGTACGCAAATCAAGTGAATTACATGACGTGTGCGTAGGCATCTCATGCCACATATCTACCAACAAACTTTTGGATCTCTGATACGCAGAATCAGTGACATATTTCGTTCCAAAGACGGACAAACAAGCTATTAAGCAGACATTTAATAATTTTTTCATAATCCGGGGCTACAGTCATAATATATTTCTTTAAAGTCAGTACCGCCATTAGACTGTTGTTTATTTATTACACTTACACAATCATGATTTCGGCGTCAAAGTGCCATTATCAAGTGTTTTAAGTGTTATAAATTAGTGTATTTTAATACAACAGTATGCCATCTTAGGCACTTTATAACACTTAAAACATTTGATAATGGCACTTTGAAGCCGAAATCATGATTGTGTAAGTGTAAATGTTATACTGTAAATAAACATCAGTCTAATGGTGGTATTGACGTTAAAGAAGCTATTGGCTCATCAGTCTATTTCTCACGCGCAAATAAAATAACACTTCAGGGACAAATTCTAATAAATCGTTACTCAAAAAAAAAAAAAAATTCAACGATCATCAATTACAAGTCAAAAGAATACAATTATGTACAATTCATCTATACTCGGTATCTATATACATGCTGGTCAGAAACTCTCTGAAGAGCTTTTAGGTGTTTTGCAGGGTAGGCTGTGATGAGAAATAATTGTTAAGAGTCAAATTCGATACGTAGAGCTGTTTCCGAATTAATTAGTATTGAAGTTGCCATTACACGCTCGAATTCAGGTGGCTCGCCGGATAAAACAAGTGTTAGTTGTTGTCATAGCGTACATGATAGAGCACAAGGCTGTTCAGTGTTTGGCTCGGGTTCGATACTCACTACAGTCCCACTTCGAATTCTTCGGTTTGAGGAAACCTAACGAAAAACACCTTTTGGCGCTTAAATTCGCGCACGACTGCACAACTTCAATGATAATTAACTTATAAACGGAGCAATGTATCGAATTTTTTTCTTATCATTTTTTTTCTTACCACAACGTAGCGCGCAACACTCTTACAAGCTTCTCAGATCGTTTCTGTCCACCCTGTATACAGCCAACGCGCCGTTATACAGGGTGGTCGGAAATTCTCGTTACAAACTTCTAGGGCATGTATAGGGTAGTGAGTACATAACATTTGGAATATTAACCACATACAGAAACGTCACGGAACTAGGTCACGCCTAAGTACATTCCTCCTCACGTGGATGAGGATGAGATAATCACCTGCATTGAAACTGTCATAGAACGGAAACAGTGGCCGAGCGGTTCTAGGCGATTCAGTCTGGAACCGCGAGACCGCAGTAGATCGTTGACTCATTAGTTGTAATCGGTATCTACGTCTAGTAACCTAAGTTATCATTTAACGTTGTTACCAAAATTTTGAAAAGTACATGACTGATTTACTTCAAATATTGATCGATACATCAATGAAAATTCGGACGGACATTGGCTACGTATGTTTTTACGTATATAATATGTTAATATACACTGAAGGGCCAAATAAATTGGTACACCTGCCTAATATCGTGTAGGTCCCCGTGAGCACGCAGAAGTGAAGCAACAAGACGTGGCATGGACTTGACTAATGACTGAGGTAGTGCCGGAATCACGCAGGGTTGGCCATAAATCCGTAAGAGTACGATGGGGTGGAGATATTTTCCAAACAACACGTTGCAAGTCATCCCAGATATGCTCAATAACGTTCATTGTCTAAGTAGTTCAGTGGCCATCTGAAGTGTTTAAACGCAGAAGAGTGTTCCTGGAACCACTCCGTAGCAATTCTGGATGTGTGATGTGTCGCATTGTCCTACTGGAATTGCCCAAGTCAGTGGAAATGCATAGTGGACGTGAAAGGATGCAGGTGATCAGACAGGATGCTTACGTAGTGCCACCTGTCAGAGTATTATCTTGTCGTATCGGGGGTCCCACATCACTCCAACTCAACACGTCCCACACCATTGCAGACCTTCCACCAGCTTGAACAGCCCGCTGCTGACATGCAGGGTCCATCGATTCATGATGTTGTCTCCATACCCGTACACGTCCATCCGCTCGATACAATTTGAAACGAGACTCGTGCGACCAGACAACATGTATCCAATCATAAACAGTCCAATGTCGGTGTTGATGGACCCAGGAGAGGCGTAATGCTATCTGTCGTGTAGTCATCAGGGGTACAGGTGTGGGCCTTCGGCTCCGAAAGCCCATATCGATTATGTTTCGTTGAATGATTCGCACGCTGACAGTTGTTGATGGCCCAGCATTGAAATCTGCGGCAGTTTGAAGAAGGTTTGCGCTTCTTCCACTCTGAAGATTCTTTTCAGCCGTCGTTGGTCCCGTTCTTGCAGGATCTCTTTTCGGCCGCAGCGATGTCGGAGACTTGATATTTTACTGAATTCCCCATATTCACGGTACACTCGTGAAAGTGTCGTACGGGAAAATCCTCCCTTCATCGCTAACTCGGAGACGCTGTGTCCGATCGCTCGTGCACCGACTAGTACACCTCGTTCAAACTCAGTTAAATCTTCATAGCCCGCAATTGTAGCAGCAACAACTGCACCTGACACTTGTCTTCTATAGCCCGCAGCGCTGTATTCTGCCTGTTTACATATCTCTGTATTTGAATACGCATGCGCATACCAGTTTCTCTGGCGCTTCAGTGTATTTGTAATAAGTAAAGGGGAGACGCTGTTACTGAAAATTTCGAAAAGTTCGTGGAAAATTTACCTCAAATTTTTACACGATGATCTAATGAACATTCAGACGGACGTAGGCTACACATATTTTTAATATATAGTAGGTAAAGTTATAACGAAAACTGTCTGAATGTTCTCGACCGCTTTACTTCAGATTTTAACAAGATGCACTGATAAACAGTCACAGGCAAGACACCGCACAGGTTCTCCCTTGAAACCGACTGCGAGAAACATAAAGCAGTGCTGTGTAAACGTAGGCGATGATACAAAAGCATGTAAAACATTAGACAAATCATGTCTTTATTATTTATCATTATATACAATTTCAAACAAAACTGAATACCCAATAATGTGTTGTATTGTTTTATTTCTTGCAGTCGGATTTATTGAAAACATGAAAGGTGTAGGCTACTTACAGATTATCCACTTATGATTAGAATACTACTACGGAATCTGATACGTTCCAAATTTTGTAATCCTACGATTTGCAGATAAAACTCCACAAAATACTCTCACTGAAGTTTCTATCCCCACAGGTACAGCATATGGAGAAATCCACGTCATACCTCTTAACCAATGATCCCAACCGATTTAGCAATTCATTTTAAGGACTCCAATCTGCAGTAACAATAAAGAACGCTGGAGGTCAGAGAGGATGGGAAGTGGACAGAGGGGGAGTGGGGTTGAGAAGAAATGGACATGGGGAAGGAGAAGATGAACAGAGTGAGCGAGGGAGTACATCCAACTCCCAAACATATTTAACAATTATGAAGCATTGTCGAGTTCGCTAGTTCTATATAAAAATAACTGATACTGGATCACGCGCTGATAAATTATAAATAAATATTAATGGGCGCCACGGACAGTGTACGTCGTGCTGACGAGAGCAACACGATCAGCAGTGTCACGAAACGATGAACTGATCTCTCGGTAGGCCATTATCCTGCCGCTGTGGAATTCCAACAGGCGCTGCTAGACGCTTTTCCTTCTTACCGGGAGTGAACCACCTTCTCCCCACAAACAACAAATATTCAAATACGATTTCGGTATGAGAAACAAACTGCGTAATCTTTTGTTATACAGAGAATAACTATGGCGTTACTCCTACCTAATTTGTGTAGCTGCTCTTAAATGTCAATCATCTGCATATCCAAGCATCTAATACCATTCATCACAATTTGACGTCTGTTGCATGCTATTTTCATGGTGTTGCAATTTTAGTGTCAAGAAGTGTACATCTTTATCACATTTGAGGAGATAACAGGCAAAGGCGAAGATGTCCACAATTTAAAAAATTAAAAAAGGAAATAAAAATGGAACACGTATTGAAACGTACATACAGGATAAGCAAAATCTAAATAAATCATGCCTATTAAGAGAATTCCAACATGTTCATTGGTATAAGCCTGTGAAAATACGTGGTTCAGAGCATGACATACATTTCGTGCAAAGGTGAACTAGTTTCTTATGACCAATAGGAGATGCTGATTCTAGTCATGTGATTTTCATTCTAGTGAGGACGAGACATTCATGTGGAGAGCAGCTGTTTACATCAGTTGTGCTCTGTGCTCCCTTGTAATGATATTACATACTACTAATATTAATAATTATTATTACGAGGACACATTTACTTACCTGCTTACCGTATTTTTCGTAAAGCAGCGAAACTTCTACGAAAAAGGACAACAGTTGTAACAAAAGAGGAATATAATAACTTCTACGTAACAGTGGGTGAAGCAAAAAACCTTGGCGAAGATTGGAAAGTGACACAAATGAAATCCTTGAAAGGCCTACGACATTTGGATCACGTAAGTAAAATGAAACGAAGTTTCATATACAGGTACGAAGCTATGGGAAACACTTACACTGAGAAGGAGGCAACTGCAGTCTACAGACCCCAGCAGAATTTCCAAGAGCGAAAGTCTCTCCTGAAACGCGAATGGACCATCACGAAACTCTTTCTTAGACACGAGATGAAATACTTCTTAGCCATCCACTCTCAGATAACATATTGATGATTTACTGTAAACTAATTTCGGTGAATATGGCGAAATAAAGAGGACTTAAACTGTTTTGCATCCGTCATTGACTACATAACCATATCGTTCGTCACAGAGGCAGAGGAAATTGCTTGTGATTATTTAGAAGATGATTCTTGTTTATATATTTTAGTGTAATAGTTACCTAAAAGGAATATTCTGACAATACGTAATGCCAATTGTTACATTACTGTATTATATCTTAGTGCTTTGAAATATCTCGAGTAACTGTGAAGCAACAATAAAATCAGAACGTCCAGTAAAGAACTGAAAAGAAATATCAATGCTATAGTTGCCAGTTTATAGTTTTGTCCATGATATAACATACAATACTATTACTAACACGTAATATGATATATTGTAGCAGGCATTATACAATAAAATGCAAGATACTTTGAAAACCAAGAGATTTGCTTTTGGAAAACATGCAAAGCCGAATACATCCAAATGGTACAAGCAACTGAGAACATGTCCATATTTAAACGTACATTTTAAAGGAACACTTTCATTCTAGATTTGATTTACCGGAATGAACTGCCTTTTGGCACAAAAGTAAACGCATTTTCATTGCAATTTGTTATTTTTATTTATATGTATGCCTGAAATAAGTTTTTTGTTGATTGTGAAAAATACGGTTAGCAGACAGGTTTGTTTTTGCAAGTCATCTCCTCAACTGTGCCTGTTAACGGCAGCACACTCGACTGAGGTTATGCCATTTATTTGTTTTTGCTCCAGTTTAGTTAGGTGCCTCCTCATTAGTTATCCGATCGAGACATCTAATCTTCAACATCCATCTGTAGCACCACATTACTGGAGCTTCCAGTACATTCTAGTATGAACCGTTCATTGCCCATGTTTCATTTCTGTACTAGGCTATACAGCAGTCCACTATTTACGTCAAAAACTTCCTAACATTTACTCTTCCATTCACTGTCAACAAATTTCATTTTTTTCCAGAAAATGCTTTTATCACTGTCGTCAGTCGACATTTTATGTCCTCTCTACTTCTTCCACCATCATTTATTTGGTTTCACAAATAGAAAAACTCGTCTACTTCTTTCAGTATCTCATCTAATTTTCTTTCCTCAGCATCGCCTGATTTAAGACGAATACATTCATGTTCATCTTCTAACCTCTTTCTGCGAAATTGATCTTTGATTCAAATTCTCTTTCTAGCTCTTTGTAGTCTTCGACAGAATTAAAATGTCGTCGAAAAATCTCAAAGTCTTTATTTCACCCCCTTTACTTGAGTACCTCTCCCAAGTATCTCCTTGGTTTTGTCTACTGCTTGTTCAACATACGGATTGGATGACATTGGGGACTGTCTGCGAACCTAAGTCACTCGCCTCTCAACTATTGCTTCCCACAGGTCTTCGACTATTAAACTGCAGTCTGGCTCTGTATAAGTTCTAGATAGATATTTTATCCCTGCTGCCTTCTGAATTTCAAAGAGTGTACTTCAGTCAACACAGTCAAAACTTAATCTAAACTCACAAATGTTAAGTACGTAGGTTTGCCTTCCTTCACCCTGCATTCTAAGACAACGAGTAACGTCAATACTGCCTCCAACATATATCTGGAAAACCAATCATCATTTCCATCGTCGATTTCTGTTACTCTCTATTCGTCTGCAGACAATTCGTGTTAGTATTTTGCAGACGTTCCTCATTAAACTGATAGTTCGGTGATATTCACCGCTGTCAGCACCTGCCTCTTTGGAATTGGAATTATTATGCCACCTTTCTTTTGTCAGGAATATCAAACTCAACTACACAGGCTAAAAACCACATCACTGACGATTAGTTTATGAATTTTAAATATAATCTCTGTCAAATTCCATAATTTTGGTCAATATTTGTACAAGGTACGTATTCCAGTATGGTGCAACACAGTCCTGCTCCCGAAGTCATCGACACACAGACGTCTTCAAGCCTTCCTCATTTTCAAAGTGAATTCCACGATGAGCTCCTTTTAGCGGGCAAAACACCTGGAAGTCCGATGGCGTCAAACAGGACTGTATGCGGCATTAGACAAGACTTCCCATCCAGTTTTCACAGTCTCTTCAGTGGTGTTACGAATGGTGTGTGGTCTTGCATTGTCATGTAAAAGAAGAACATCTGCCATAGCTTTTCTTGGGTGAGCTCGCTGAAGACGTGCTTTAAGCTGTTTGAGCGTTCTGCCGTATGAGACAGAATTTATTGTGCATCCCTACTCCAAAAAATCAACCATAATCACGCCACTCGCATCCCAGAGTACTGCAGCCATAACATTTCCTGCCGATCGCCCAGTTCTGAACTTTTCCTTCTTCTGTGAATTTCTGTTATGCCATTCCACTGATTGCCTCTTTCACTATCATTTCTCTTGTGTCTTTGCCCTCCTCGGTTAACATTCGTCGTATCCAAGTTGCGTAGACCTATCGAGTAACACAGTTGTAGCTTAACAGCCATCACACTGGCTTTTCTGAGGGAGGTAATGCTACACAAATCGCCTGTAGTCAACAACTGGTCACCTTGAATGAGGTCATCGACTCGCTGAATGTCGTATGGAGTCACTGCAGTCACAGGCCTGCCACTTTACATTTCGTCAGCCGACGATGTTTGCTCTTGATCTTCGTTAGAGTGGCGAAACCAGTGCTGGTACCCACTGCTGCAACACCGTACACATTTTTTAGTCTGTAATGAAAGCGGAAGGGCGTTTCAGGTTCTCCATTCAAGAACTCTTATCACAGAACGCTGTCTAACACGAACATCAGTGTCAGCCATTTTGCAAGCGACTGCATTACTGGCATCTGTTGCTGTAATAAGTTACTATTGCAGTTGATTGGAGAGGAAGCGTTACGGAATAGCGCCCATTTCAAATTTTTCGCGTAACGAATCTGATTTAAGGATGAAAAAATTAGGCGGGATTACTTTTTGACTGACGTCCATTTCAGCCTTCAGTTTACAGACATTTCAATGACACTGTCGAATAACACCTCGCATAATAATCTCACTGCGTCGTATAAAGTGCATAACATACAGTATTCGCTATACGGTGTATTAACTGTTATGACAAAGGACAAGTACCGTGGATGAAGCACTTATTATTTGCTCATCTGGAATTCTTAAGTTATTCTATAGCATCATATGCTCTATGCAACTTTCATTTTAGTTTTGTGAGAATATTCTCTGTAGTTTTGAGTATTGCGTATGGAGAGTAGCAACTTAGAGATAAGTAGCACGTCTACGCGTGTCTGCGTACAATACGACTATTTCGTTGCTCTAAATGGATAGCGGTTATCAAAAAATTGCAGCGCAATTTTGAACACAAATAATACCTCTTTGGTTTCCACCTCTTGTGAACATGTAAGAAACAAACATTCAAGACATCCCTTACATGGTGGAATGAATCCTAGTGACATTAGTTTCTAACGGAGAAAAGCCACCGTGTGGTCTTTTTTGAACTATAGCGGGGGACGGCGACAGCAACGCTTCCTCGCGTTTGGTGCTGCTCATTTCCATCGACAGGAACAACATCAGCACCTCTACTTGAGTGAACAGAAAATCAGCATCCAATGTTATTCTTGCCTGGATGCCATCGGCTTTTCCACCGAAACTGCTCTCAATGGAGGGATGCAAATCAATTCGTGCCGCTCGGCAGCTGCTATTCAGCGGACAGAGCGTCGGAAACTCGTCACCGTCCAAAATGGAACGCACCCGTTCGATCACAGCGCCCTTAGCGGCCGGAGCAGAAGCTACCTCGGCTCACTCGTCGCCTCACCAACCTCTCTCCCTCTTTCCTATCTGCCTTTGGTTTGTCCTGTACCACATCCACAGCGGCCGTAGTGACTGTCTTGCTAAATGTGCTTCGTCTATATTGTCTAGAGTAGCGCTCATCTTTCGCTATAGTTTCAAAACAGACGGGCTTTGGCCTCCCAGTTTGGTTTCATTGTTAACATTGCGTATTTGCAGGAAGCAACGCTTCTACTCCCATCACTGTACTTAAAGGAAAACATTCGTCACTGTGAAATACTTGAAGCTATGGAAAACTAAGAAAGTGATAATGCTAAGGCGAAGTTTGTTTCTGCAACTGATAATAAAATGTGTTGCATTACATAGTACGTATACATCACATAAAAATAGGTAGTTTGATCTAAGGCCCCGTCGAAGGCTATGTCACTGTAAACGTAGCACGTACTCTGACTGGACAGCACAGGGACGGAAATCGACCGCGTCCCATTCAAATCATCTGGGGTGCAATTTGGATTATGTTAACCAGGTCTGACTCCATCGGAAGAGTTGTGATTAGCGACTGTGATATGTTTCAAAAACGGAAAATGAATTCAGCAGTCAGACAGAAACCAATCTGCAATTTATTGCAGATCTAGATTTCAGCTGTGGATCAGCTATTTTCAGTGTGAGAAAACCGAGTTATATAGACTCGTCAAGCTTGTGACAACTCACAATATACGAGTCGACCATGATGTTATTGTAATTGGCTTCCCGTGGCCGGTGTAGGAAACATGCGGTGACGTTACAGGAAACAAGTACAGTGGTGATTAAGGAAAGCACATCACACTGTGGATGCTTCCTGACATTTACGCTTGTACTATCAAGAGGTTCGGCGTGTCCTGATGAAGTATGATGAGGAAAACTCACGATAAGCCTAACGTAGCGCCTTCACTCCATGTGCAGAAGTAGTGTGGTCGACTAATAAAACGTCAACACGTGCACATCCAGATTCTACAATCGTTACAGTCTGCCTTTGTGCCGGCCGTTGTGGCCGTGCGGTTCTAGGCGCTTCAGTCTGGAACCGCGTGACCGCTACGGTTGCAGGTTCGAATCCTGCCTCGGGCATGGATATGTGTGAAGTCCTTAGGTTAGTTAGGTTTAAGTAGTTCTAAGTTCTAGGGGACTGATGACCACAGATGTTAAGTCTCATAGTGCTCAGAGCCATTTGAACAATTTTTTTCTGCCTTTGTACGTGCTAAAGTCATTTAATAACACGCGTTTTCACAATCTTTACGAGTCTCTATCACTCGGTTTACACGCACCGAAGGCAGCTATTCGTTTGCTGAAATGTATATCTTTTTCGTAGAATTATATTATCTACCAGTAAACTTTCTACCCCCAGTCTAACGCCAGATTATTAAACTGTTTCATACGTCTAATAACTTTACAAATGAGTTATTGTGTTACATATTTTACGTCAAGTAAAAGTTTGGAAAAGATTTGAAGTTATGTTTAAAGTTTGTTGTCAGGGACTAAGTGCATTCATTACAAAATACCTGGCTACTTGGTGCGCCTTGAGTTACGCTGCCTCAGGACTTATACTTACTTTCTAACTGTTATACTTGTCTCACTGAGTTAAATTTTCAGCGTAGGAATCTACCTCTCAAAGAGGAGAGTATGCTAGCTTTTAGAATTTTTAAATTCTGTTCATGATTATAAGAAATGTTGAAGATCAAATTTTTGCGGCCAATCTGTGCACTGGGATTGCGCACTGTGCGCCATGCAATGGGTTAGCCATTTAGTCATATGGACAGCACCGAACAGATGGCTCAGACTACATGTAACACAGAACAAAAAACATGGTACATCATTATCAGTAACAACTGAGCATGGGGCACAAGCAATGTTCAAAATTTCTTGGGCAGACTGTTGATCAGAAATGAAAAGTAATCCACATATTATATATAGATCTTCCCAGAAAGAACCTCTTGAGTCCGCGGTAGCAAGTTCAATCGTCAGCGTGACGGATTGCCGTCCTACGGACCCGGGTTCGATTCTCGCTTGAGTCGGGGATTGTCTCAGCTCGGGGACTGGGTGTTGTACTGTCTTCATCATCATTTCATCCCCATCCAGCGCGCAGGTCGCCCAATGCGGCGTCGAATGTAATAAGACCTGCACCAAGGCGGCCGGACCTGCCCCGCAGGGGGCCTCCCGGCCAATGACGCCAAACGCACATTTCCATTTCCGTCGTTGCTAAGGCTCATTTGAAACTGTTAACAACTGTGACAGGAAAACATTTTCTGATAATAACACCATGTGCACCAGGAGGGCTACAGAAAATGAGTGTTCGGGACGAGCAAAGATCAGTCCTTTATGTGGCGTATGTACAGTCTTGCTCGAAAGTATCCGAACGACCTCAATTATATTTCGCCTGATTCGCATGCAACGAGCATAACGCAGCTGTCTAGCAGGTCCTCTAATCGCCCCTTGGTACAGTCGTTTGACTAATGAAAATGGTTCCAACAAGTCACCACTAGAAAACTCTGCTCTGTATCGCAAGAACTCCAGATGTAAAGTAATACCACGATACTACAAATATCAGGGAACACCTTATCACAGATAAGACTGTCCTTAAGGCTCGCAAGCTCACATTTATTGCAATAAATGACATACCTGAAATGTTACCATTATTACGTGAGATAGGTAATGCACGTAGTAAGTTCGTCGTATTCATGATTTCCTCTTCAAAGTAACATACCGTACTTGTAATTTAACACAAAATGATATTAAAATTTAAATTATTCACGAGCAGCTAGTTGAGAATATGTATGAACTTCAAATGTCACGACGAACCGTCTCGTTCTGCATATGGATTCAAACCCAGGTCACGCAGACTAAGATTTCGTGACTGACGGAAACTAACAGTCATTCCTGACTAGGCATACAGAGAGTGATATACCTCGATTTTAGACAGTATCAGTTAGCGAATATCAACTTTAAATTATATAATGTAAACATTTTTAACGGACGCGAATTCATACCCAGCAACTATTGTCCCTGTTAACGAACAACGAGAGACGTTAAGTATTGCTTCTTCACAAGTAACTTACTTGAAATGCCGTGAGGTAAAGCTTTTGTTGAACAGGGATTCGAACCAAGCTTTGTGTTGAACAGGGATTCGAACCCAGAACCTAATCGAATTGTTATCGAAAGCATAATCAACTGTGACATTTCGAATTTTCTCGCCAGTAGCTAGCTCTTTTAACTGAAATGACGAGACGAAACTTTAATTTTTTCTTTCTCAGGACACTAACCCGGCACCTATCGCTGTTATATTCTAGAGAAAACGAACGTTAAATATGGGTTTGTTACACCAGCAGCGGCATGTGAACATGTTTGAACTAGAAATAATATGACGAAGAGTTCAGTGCTGACTGGGGATCGAACCCCACACATATCGTTGTTGACTACACACAAAGACACGCCAGCTACGGAATTTTTCTCCACCAGCAGCTTGGAATAACATCCTTGAACTTACAGTGACCTCTCAAATAGGTATGTATCTCACTAGGAGTCAAAAACGACAGATATCGTTAGTGTTGACAACGAATGAAAATGCATTGAAGATCAAAATTATTATCCACCAGCAGGTAGGTGCTCTCATGCTAGAGCCTGATAATACATAATGAAATTTTAGTGCCGGGCCAGGACTCGAACCCATTCACGCACAATATGTGGACTTGTTGAGGAATATGCAGTTTTGAACAAACAACAAATTGTAGTCGAGCTGTATTGTCGCGAAACGATCAAATTCGGCGTTAAGGGCTGTCTGAGTTGCATTCCAAGCTCAGAACCAAGTTTATCGACATACAGAAGCTCAAATAAAAGATGGAATAAGTGTCCTGTGACCCTATGTAGCGTTTGTTTCGTCACTAGAAATAAATAACTTGTATAAGAAAGGTTACTGGTGATAGAGTTCCCACATTTTGCCACTCCTGACTTTATTTGTAGAGAAGGAATATTATGTTTAATCTGAATTTCATACCACAATGCCATTATGCTTTCTTCACTTGGCGTAGCCAGAAGAGAATAGAATCTGTCTCTCCCTATTGAAAATTATGGGTAGAAGCTTGAATCGAACCCTGACCACTATCATAGGAACCTATCATCAATCAAACAGACCAGCAAACGTTGTTCTCCCAGACTCATTTTTCTATTATAACACCACTGCGGCAAACTCGATGAGAATTCTGACACACAGGCTCCCTGTGGTGGTTAGCAGCATGTTCAGCACATTCATTCACTTGGTTGACCGAATCGCCATGAACTAGCTGCCTCGGCGACCCAGTGCATACATTCGACTCTATTTTGTAATCACCGAAATAAAATCACGTAACTGCCACCTACACAGAACTGCCAACAGTGTAGGATGCAGAAATTTAAGTAGGAAGTGTTCCTTTCCATTTGAGCTACTCTATTGCGTTATCTGTTTGTTGAAAACGTCGTTCAGCGCAAAACAAAAGCTGTAACTGTCTGTCTCTCAGAAGTCTAGATCCAACCATATGCATTATCTCACAGTACTGTAGACTGCGGAAGTTCTGGAGGAAGTGTTCTTGAGTTCTGGAGACGCTGTAGCTAGATGACAGCTACTAGCGTAATGTTAAGTGTCGCGCACTTTGGGTAAGACGTCGCGTGTATTATTACATTCACTGCTACATTTTTTAAAAAGCAATTCTGCTGTCTTTTGAAGTTATCAATGAAATGGAACTTGGAACATAATTCCCCTTACTTCTCAACCCAAAATAGTCGCATGTGGAATAAGGGCTAACTTCTGAGAAATTTAGTTCTTTTCAGGTTTAATAGACGGCCAGGCAGCAGATGCATCTCGAAGCTTTTGTATTACGTATGGGGCGAGCGCATAGTGCCAAAATAGTCAGAAAAGTATTATATTTCGTCTGGTAGTGGCATTTTATTTTTCTTCAAACCTTGTTTGACTGCTTTACCTCAGAACAAGTCTTCTACATGCATGTAATCAATAAACTGTATGTGCATTGTCAGACTGTTGTAGATAATATCAGAGAATTCGCATATATCGTTGATAATTAATTTCTCTCTCACGTTTAGTATTGTTTTAACAACACTAAACGAAGCCTTACGAAAATTGTGCACTTCATTATAAGAAATGAAATAAAACTAACCACGATAACCTTTCGACGAAAGTCTTTTTAATAAAACTGAGTGTCTGTACATAATCGTGCTTCTATCGGCATGAGTTAGTAAAATACTACACACTTAGATTTCGATTGGGTCTGTCTGTAATTGGTATGGTGTGTCATACTCAACAGGTAAGCAGATGTGGCATTTCATAAATAAAGTTATGTATCCCTAGAAATCCAAATTTTGCTTGTCAGCAGTGGAAAGAAGCGTTACCTGTTGTGCAGCATTGTAAGTTTTTCACCATTGCACTATGAGCTGAAAGTATTTTCTTGCGATTTCCTTATCGATGTTTGATCTGACTTCATATAGCTCTTTCACAGAAGGGATAAAAAAGTCACAGTCAGCGAGACTGGAACCGCGAACCATAACAGACGCTATTTCATAAGTCAGCACGTCCCCACAGACTAGTGAAGAGGTTTGTGTTGTGCCTTCCTCTTACAAGGCCAATAGTGACCAGAACTCGTAAACCGCTAATTAAAGGACGATATTAGATGCGATTTCAACGTGCAACGGCTTTCCTGGGCTGAAAACCGTAAATTTGCAATCTTTTGCCGGCGGCGGTGGTCTAGCGGTTCTCGGAGCTTAGTCTGGAACCGCGCGACTGCTACGGTCGCAGGTTCGAATACTGCCTCAGGCATGGATGTGTGTTATGTCCTTAGGTTAGTTAGGTTTAAGTAGTTCTAAGTTCTAGGGGACTGATGACCACAGATGTTAAGTCCCATAGTGCTCAGAGCCATTTGAACCATTTTTTTTTTTTTTTTTTGCAATATTTTGTTACACCTCAAGCGATAATAACTCAGATTATTCAATGGAAATGACAGGAAAAATCATGTGAAGTTTGTGGCTTAATTCCGTGCACACCAGGAAGTAACTCGTCGATCACATGGTTGCCAAACATACCTTGCCTTGTTGCCAAATCTCAGTTACAGTACCAGCAGGAAGAAGATGAACTAGTGTGATCCTACAGCTGGCTGGGAAGTGACCATAGCTGGCGTCTCAAAGCCGCAGCTGCTATGGCCTGGAATACGTAATGCGTCTGATTCGCATTTCTGTAACTAGGTTTAGGGAGTGGAGCGTAGTTACTAATAATACTCAGAACTGACTGCAAACTAAGCATCATAAATCAGTAACTCTCATAGTTATTTTTATATTTCTTTCGTAACTGTACTCAAAAATAAGAAACTCATTCACGGACGTTTTCGTGCCTCGCTGATATTCGAGCGCACCAAACAAATAAAAAGAAAAAAAGAAAGTGTGTGTGTGTGTGTGTGAGAGAGAGAGAGAGAGACAGAGAGGGAGAGAGAGAGAGAAGAGAGAGAGAGAGAGAGAAAGAGAGAAGAGAGAGAGAGATAAAAATAAAAAAGAGTGAGAGAGAGGGTAAAAATTGTTGTAAAGAAATTGAATACCGGTATGTAAGGAAATCTTTCATTAAAATGACACATTCCACATCATTACATGTCGTATTCATGATCTATGTAACAAGTATTAATCTAGTCTAATCTAATCATATTGCTGACTAGCTGTGAAGAGTCATGAATTATCGAAATTTTCGCCAATATCAGGAACCAAATCTAAACTTGAAAATAAAAGACGACAGTTTTTATAATAAACCGGGACTCCTATCAAGACCCTTTCATCACTGTTAACTAACCACGAAAGATGTCTGATATACCTCCATTCAGCAGTAACAAAGTGTGTATGCATATAAAGATGAAGTGCATGATGTGAAGATCTGTGATGGAGATACGAACCCAACACGTAATCGGATTGTTAACTGAGTAAAATCAAATGTTTCTTACCAGCTGCTAGGTGTTTGAATCTAAAATAAGGATACAAATTTTTGTGCCTGAGCGACAATCGAGCCGCACTCCAATAGTCCTTCTTTATCGTCCACGAATATAGCTTAAGTATCAGTTGCTCACTCACCAACAGTAAGATGTATGCGTGTTTGACCAGAAATTGTTGGCAACACAAGAACAGACATTAAAAATGCACGTTAATTTTCACTAGCAGGCCGGTGTGCACGTGATAGGGCTTGAAATGAAATTATGAATATTTTTGTACTGGAACAGGAATCGGACCCACATACTTTTTTTGGAGGAGACCTAGAGAAAAAGGAACGACATGATCGAACTATACTGTTCTGAGAGATTCAGATCCTCGAAAGAGGAGATACGAATTCGAATCACAGTCCAGCACCAAATTTTTCAAGGTCTCTAGTTCAATCAAGTACAAGTAAAATAAGAGCCCTGTTCCTTTAAATGGCTATTGGTTCATCAAATAAAATAAAATTTTCTGATGTAAGTAAGTTTACTGGCGACAGTATTTCTGTTTACCATGACTTCCACCTATGTCATTTCCCAACGTAAACTGGCTCTGCCCAGTTTGGAATGGAGGAACGTAATGTTTATTGCGGATTCTGGATTATAATATCTTTCTCTTGAGGTTACCAGAGGTAAAGCCTCTTAAAAGTAAATTTCTGAACCCACGCATTGCACTTGTGATAGTTCGTTCCACCAGACCATTGTGGCCACATTTCCCAGCCCTATTAGTGTGCAGTAACGGATGATGTGCTTAGCTTACAAAATTAGTCACGGTGGAAAAAATGCGAGTCTATTAAATGGTTAAGAAGAAGGAAGCTTCTGAAGCGGAGATTATGCTATTCTCATGTCAGCAGGATGTAAAGACTCTTCTAGGCAACATAGCCTCGATGTGAAGCCATTTTGAAATTTTCACTAATTCAGGAAATTTCTTAGTTCGAGAAAATCCACTGTGAAGTGTGAAGTTACCGGATAATTCGTTTATTACCGTCATAATTACTATCATTTTCTTCATACCGCTGCTGGAACACATGTGCTTGAAGATCATTTAAGTCCTTTTGGTCATTATAGAAGTAGTTGCCCAAGAAGAGGTTCTTTCCCTGTCCACGGAATCCTTTTCATGTTAATATCAAACATCAGCAATTACTCGTAGATTACATTGAAACTAAAGTAATTGATGAAGACGTTACTTGATAACAAAAACGCGCTGCCTTTATTCATTTACTTGCACATAGAAATGGCTGTGGAATATTGGCAAACTAAAAGCCAAGGGATCCTACTGCCTTCTGATATACGTCGCTGTCAGCTCTTCCATACGATTTGGTCGACGTGACCTGTTTCAAGTTGTGTATGACAGAGAATGTTTTAGAAAAACAATTGTTTTCCATTGAAATGGACAGATATATTTTCATTCTAAGCCACCCAAGTTCAAAATTTTCGCATTATTAGTTCAAATTTAAAATTCGCTTCTATAATGTAGGAAAGTATTTCACAGTTGCAAAACCCGCATCCGACTCATAGTCCTTACACTTAGTTGCTGACCATAAATAACTATGAGAGTTACTGATTTATGATGCTTGGATTGCAGTCAGTTCTGAGTATTATTAGTAACTACGCTCCAGTCCCTAAACCTAGTTACAGAAATGCGAATCAGACGCATTACGTATTCCAGGCCGTAGCAGCCGCGTCTTTGAGACGCCAGCTATGGTCACTTCCCAGCCAGCTGTAGGATCACACCAGTTCGTCTTCTTCCTGCTGGTACGGTCACTGAGATTTGGCAACAAGGCAAGGTATGTTTGGCAACCCTGTGATCGATGAGTTACTTCCTGGTGTGCACGGAATTAAGCCACAAACTTCACATGATTTTTCCTGTCATTTCCATTGAATAATCTGAGTTATTATCGCTTGAGGTGTAACAAAAGATTGCAAATTTACGGTTTTCAGCGCAGGAAAGCCGTTGCACGTTGAAATCGCATCTAATCTCGTCCTTTAAATAGCGGTTTACGAGTTCTGGTCACTATTGGCCTTGTAAGAGGAAGGCACAACACAAACTTCTTCGCTAGTCTGTGGGGACGTGCTGACCTGTGAAATAGCGTCTGTTATGGTTCGTGGTTCCAGTCTCGCTGACTATAACATTTTTATCCCTTCTGTGAAACAGCTATATCAAGTCAGATCAAACATCGATAAGGAAATCGCAAGAAAATACTTTCAGCTCATAGTGGCTCAAATGGCTCTGAGCACTATGGGACTTAACTTATAAGGTCATCAGTCCCCTAGAACTTAGAACTACTTAAACCTAACTAACCTACGGACATCACACACATGCATGCCCGAGGCAGGAGTCGAACCTGCGACCGTAGCGGTCGTGCGGTTCCAGACTGTAGCGCCTTTAACCGCTTGGCCACCATGGCCGGCAGCTCATAGTGCAATGGTGAAAAACTTACAATGCTGCACAACAGGTAAAGCTTCTTTCCGCTGCTGACAAGCAAAATTTGGATTTCTAGGGATACATAACTTTATTTATGATATGCCACATTTGTATACCTTTTGAGTATGACACACCATACCAATTAAACACAGACCCAATCGAAATCTAAGTGAGTAGTATTTTACTAACTCATGCCGATAGAAGCACGATTGTGTACAGATACTCTGTTTTATTAAAAAAGACATTCGGAGTAAGCTTATCGTGGGTAGTTTTATTTCATTTCTTATAATAAAGTGCACAATTTTCGTAAGGCTTCTTTTAGTGTTGTTAAAACAATACTGAACATGAGAGAGAAATTAATTATCAACGATATATGCGAATTCTCTGATATTATCTATAACAGTCTGACAATGCACATACAGTTTATTGATTACATGCATGTAGAAAACTTGTTCTGAGGTAAAGCAGTCAAACAAGGTTTGAAGAAAAATAAAATGCCACTACCAGACGAAATATAATACTTTTCTGACTATTTTGGCACTATGCGCTCGCCCCATACGTAATACAAAAGCTTCGAGATGCATCTGCTGCCTGGCCGTCTATTAAACCTGAAAAGAACTAAATTTCTCAGAAGTTAGCCCTTATTCCACATGCGACTATTTTGGGTTGAGAAGTAAGGGGAATTATGTTCAAAGTTCCATTTCATTGATAACTTCAAAAGACAGCAGAATTGCTTTTTAAAAAATGTAGCAGTGAATGTAATAATACACGCGACGTCTTACCCAAAGTGCGCGACACATAACATTACGCTAGTAGCTGTCATCTAGCTACAGCGTCTCCAGAACTCAAGAACACTTCCTCCAGAACTTCCGCAGTCTACAGTACTGTGAGATAATGCATATGGTTGGATCTAGACTTCTGAGAGACAGACAGTTACAGCTTTTGTTTTGCGCTGAACGACGTTTTCAACAAACAGATAACGCAATAGAGTAGCTCAAATGGAAAGGAACACTTCCTACTTAAATTTCTGCATCCTACACTGTTGGCAGTTCTGTGTAGGTGGCAGTTACGTGATTTTATTTCGGTGATTACAAAATAGAGTCGAATGTATGCACTGGGTCGCCGAGGCAGCTAGTTCATGGCGATTCGGTCAACCAAGTGAATGAATGTGCTGAACATGCTGCTAACCACCACAGGGAGCCTGTGTGTCAGAATTCTCATCGAGTTTGCCGCAGTGGTGTTATAATAGAAAAATGAGTCTGGGAGAACAACGTTTGCTGGTCTGTTTGATTGATGATAGGTTCCTATGATAGTGGTCAGGGTTCGATTCAAGCTTCTACCCATAATTTTCAATAGGGAGAGACAGATTCTATTCTCTTCTGGCTACGCCAAGTGAAGAAAGCATAATGGCATTGTGGTATGAAATTCAGATTAAACATAATATTCCTTCTCTACAAATAAAGTCAGGAGTGGCAAAATGTGGGAACTCTATCACCAGTAACCTTTCTTATACAAGTTATTTATTTCTAGTGACGAAACAAACGCTACATAGGGTCACAGGACACTTATTCCATCTTTTATTTGAGCTTCTGTATGTCGATAAAATTGGTTCTGAGCTTGGAATGCAACTCAGACCGCCCTTAACGCCGAATTTGATCGTTTCGCGACAATACAGCTCGACTACAATTTGTTGTTTGTTCAAAACTGCATATTCCTCAACAAGTCCACATATTGTGCGTGAATGGGTTCGAGTCCTGGCCCGGCACTAAAATTTCATTATGTATTATCAGGCTCTAGCATGAGAGCACCTACCTGCTGGTGGATAATAATTTTGATCTTCAATGCATTTTCATTCGTTGTCAACACTAACGATATCTGTCGTTTTTGACTCCTAGTGAGATACATACCTATTTGAGAGGTCACTGTAAGTTCAAGGATGTTATTCCAAGCTGCTGGTGGAGAAAAATTCCGTAGCTGACGTTTCTTTGTGTGTAGTCAACAACGATATGTGTGGGGTTCGATCCCCAGTCAGCACTGAACTCTTCGTCATATTGTTTCTAGTTCAAACATGCTCACATATCGCTGCTGGTGTAACAAACCCATATTTAACGTTCGTTTTCTCTAGAATATAACAGCGATAGGTGCCGGGTTGGAGTCCTGAGAAAGAAAAAATTGATGTTTCGTCTCGTCATTTCAGTTAAAAGATCTAGCTACTGGCGAGAAAATTCGAAATGTCACAGTTGATTATGCTTCGATAACAATTCGATTAGGTTCTGGGTTCGAATCCCTGTTCAACACAAAGCTTTACCTCACGGCATTTCGAGTAAGTTACTTGTGAAGAAGCAATACTTAACATCTCTCGTTGTTCGTTAACAAGGATAATAGTTGCTGTGTATGAATTCGCGTCCGTTAAAAATGTTTACGTTATATAATTTAAAGTTGATATTCGCTAACTTATACTGTCTAAAATCGAGGTATTTCATACATATTCTCAACTAGCTGCTCGTGAATAACTTAAATTTTAATGTCATTTTGTGTTAAATAACAAGTACGGTGTGTTACTTTGAAGAGGAAATCATGAATACGACGAACGTACTACGTGGATTACCTATCTCACGTAATAATGGTAACATTTCAGGTATGTCATTTATTGCAATAAATGTGAGCTTACAAGCCTTAAGGACAGTCTTACCTGTGATAAGGTGTTCCCTGATATTTGTAGTGTCGTGGTATTACTTTACATCTGGAATTCTTGCGATACAGAGCAGAGTTTTCTAGTGGTGACTTGTTGGAACCATTTTCATTAGTCAAACGACTGTACCAAGGAGCGATTAGAGGACCTGCTAGACAGCTGCGTTATGTGGGTTGCATGGGTATCAGGCGAAATGCAATTCAGGTCGTTCGGATACTTTTGAGCATGATTGTACCATACTTCACAAAATAAACACAGTTGAAACTCAAGAAATGTTAAAAACGAACTTTAACTTGTACTAGGAACACCGAAAGAGAAAAATGGGCCGCCACAGTGATCACAAAGGTTATCAGCATCAAGGTCGAAGGCGAATTCCTTGAGTGTTACAAACCGTACAGGACATTCAACTAGGTATCCACCATTAAAGAACGCATGTAGGATCACGTTGGTGTAAGTGGATGATGAGGACTGGTGGAATGTGACGGCATGCAGCCGATGCGAAACAGTGTCTCTTGCAGCTTATCGTGAAACTCGCGCAGAGTAGAAGAATCTTAATCTTGAGTTGAATAACTTATAATGTTAAAGGGGCGAAACCTATATTGACAATAGCTGTCTTTCTCCTCCTATTATCTTGTATTTAAATTTCCGATTTTCTGTAACTAATTCATAACTCCTTCATCACATCAAAGCATCCCAAGTTGCTCAGTTCAATCTCTATCTCTAATTTAATTAAAATTCCTCAATTGCCTAAAGGCCACAGAAAGTTCTTTTTGAATTATTGTTTCAACAGTCAACGTGTAACTATAGAAACTAAATTTATTTATAAAACAAAACGAAATGCACAGATGCTACGAGCTACAGTTTTGGGATCTAAACTTTGTTTCACGCATTCATTTCAACTAGTTTTGTATGTATGCGACTTCACAAATGAGTTTGCGTTCATCCGTGATACTACACTACTGGCCATTAAAATTGTTACACTACGAAGATGACGTGCTACGGATGCGAAATTTATCCGACAGGAAGAAGATGCTGTGATATGCAAATGATTAGCTTTACAGAGCAGTCACACAAGGGTGATGACGGTGGCGACACCTACAACGTGCTGACATGAGGAAAGTTTCCAACCGATTTCTCATACACAAACAGCAGTTGACCGGCGTTGCCTGGTGAAACGTTGTTGTGATGCCTCGTATAAGGAGGAGAAATGCGTACCATCACGTTTCCGACTTTGATAAATGTCGGATTGTAGCCTATCGTGATTGCGGTTTATCGTATCCCGACATTGCTGCTCGCGTTGCTCGAGATCCAATGACTGTTAGCAGAATATGGAGTCGGTGGGTTCAGGAGGGTAATACGGCACGCCGTGCTGGATCCCAAAGGCCTCGTATCACTAGCAGTCGAGATGACAGGCATCTAATCCGTATGGCTTTAACGGATCGTGCAGCCACGTCCCGATCCCTGAGTCAATAGATGGGGTCGTTTTCAAGACAACAACCATCTGCACGAACAGTTCGACGACGTTTACAGTAGCATGGACTATCAGCTCGGAGACCATGGCTGCAGTTACCCTTGATGCTGCTTCACAAACAGAAGCGCCTGCGATGGTGTACTCATCGACGAACCTGGGTGCACGAATGGCAAAACGTCATTTTTTCGGATGAATGCAGGTTCTGTTTACAGCATCATGATGGTCGCATCCGTGTTTCGCGACATCGCGGTGAACGCACATTTGAAGCGTGTATTCGTCATCGCCATACTCTCGTATCACCCAGCGTAATGGTATGGGGTGCCATTGGTTACACGTCTCGGTCACCTCTTGTTCGCATTGACGGCACTTTGAACAGTGGACGTTACATTTCAGATGTGTTACGACCCGTGGCTCTACCCTCCAATTGACCCCTGCGAAACCCCACATTTCAGCAGGATAATGCACGACCGCATGTTGCAGGTCCTGTACGAGCCTTTCTGGGTACAGAAAATGTTCAATTGCTGCCTGGTCAGCACGTTCTCCAGCAATTGAAAACGTCTGGTTAATGGTGGCCGAGCAACTGGCTCGTCACAATACGCCAGTCACTACTCTTGATGAACTGTGGTATTGTGTTGGAGCTGCATGGGCAGCTGTATCTGTACACGCCATCCAAGCTCTGTTTGACTCAATGCCCAGGCGTATCAAGGCCGATATTATGGCCAGAGGTGGTTGTTATGGGTACTGGTTTCTCAGGGTCTATGCACCCAAATTGCGTGAAGAAGTAATCACATGTCAGTTGTAGTATAATATATTTGTCCAATAAGTACCCGTTCATCATCAGCATTTCTTCTTGGTGTAGCAATTTTAGTGGCCAGTTGTGTATGTTTAACCCGTGATGTGCAACATATATTATCGCTTGTATAGGGTCTATTTATAAATACGTTAAAGTTGTGACGGTTGGATCCATTGGTCAAAGGATATTACGAATAAGATATTTAACAGTAGCAAATCTTTCTGGCAGTAAAACGTGAACACCTGACATAGCGACGTTCCACAAGTTAGCCATATTTATGCATAGTCACGTAGTACAAAGTGACAAACCGGCCTCAGTCGCCGAGCCGTTCTAGACCCTTCAGTCCAGAACCACGCTGCTGCTACGGTCGCAGGTTCGAATCCTGCCTCGTTCATGGATGTGTGTGATGTCCTTAGGTTAGTTAGGTTTAATGTTAGGTTTAATAAGTTCTACGTTCTAGGGGACTGATGACCTCAGATGTTAAGTCCCATAGTGCTTAGAGCCATTTGAACCATTTTTACAAAGTGAAAATAACTAGCTCCCTTGCAATGTAAATATCACCGAACTACGCATATTGTAGAAATCTTGTGCAAGCCAACATTTAAATTAAATACTGTTTTCCCAAGAAATTAGTATTTCGTAAAATAATGTAAGTAATGTTACGAAAGTAACGAAAATATGGTTTTGTACATGATTGTTCCTACAACTTACATTATTACAGTTTGAATATGATCACGGCACATCCGAATATGCTTCAGAATGCAAGACCCCTTTATCCCCCCTTTGACTATGTCCTTGTAACATGGGACGGTAGCAACGATCGAACTCGAGTCAAATGCTGATCAGTCTAATTCTTTGTGATATCTGCTAGAGAATAACTGACACTCCGCCTAATCAACCGCTGCTCGATCGTGTTGAAAGATGCAATCGTTATCTCCCATTGTTCTTCAACAGTGGGAAGCAACAAGGTACTTAAAACATCAAGGTAGTCTTGATCTGAGATAGTGCCATTCGAAACAACAAGGGTTGCAGGCCCTCTCCACGAAAAACGCGACCACACCATTACACCACCGCCTTCAGATTTTACTGTTGGCACTAAACATGCTGACAGATGACGTTCACCGGGAATTCGAGATACCAACACCCTGTCATCGGATCACCACATTGTGTACCGTGATTCGTCACGCCACACAACGTTTTTACAATGTTCAATCGTCCAATGTTTACGCTCCTTACACGAAGCGAGGCGTCGTTTGGCATTTACCGGCATGATGTGTGGCTTATGAGCAACCGCTGGACCATGAAATCCAAGTTCTCTCATCTCCCGCATAACTGTAACAGTACTTGCAGTGGATCCTGACGCAATTTGGAATTCCTGTGTGATGGTCTAGATAGATGTCTGCCTATTACACATTACGACCCTCTTCAACTGCCGGCGGTCTCTGTCAGTCAACAGCCGAGGTCGGCCTGTACGCTTTTGTGCTGCACGTGTCCCTTCACGTTTCCACTTCACTATGACATCGGAAGCAGCGGAGCTAGGGATGTTTATGAGTGTGAAAATCTCACGTACAGACGTATGACACAAGTGACACCCAGTTACGTGAGCACCGTCGAAGTCCGTAAGTTCCCCGGAGCGCCCCATTCTGCTCTTTCACGATGTCTAATGACTGCTGAGGCCGCTGATATGGAATACCTAGCAGTAAGGTGGCAGCACACTGCAACTAACATGTAAAACGCGTGTTTTGGGTGGTTTCCGGATACTTTTGATTACACACTGTATTTGTATATGTAGGATAGATTGTTTTTTCCACAGTTGTGAGAACATGCCGGAAAGTTTATTTTTCACCAGGACGGGGTGTCAGCGCAATGTCATTTGCAGTTAACAGCATTTCTGACAATGAACTGCCTCAGCGAGGTACAGGATGTAATGTGCTACCTCGGGCTGCAGGACTGACCTCGAAGGTCTCCTGATCTGACCGTATCTGATTTATTTTGTTTCAGACTTCGTAAAATACTCCATCTATGTGCCTCCCTTTCTAAAACCTTTAGATTAACAGCTTGGCTGTGTAGCAACAGGTGAGAACGCAGTAACGTCAGACATGTTCGTATAGCAAATCATCATTCTACTTTATTTCGTACCTCTATTTAGTTGGTACTCGTATAATTTCCTAACAGAGTTTCTTAGAGCAAGTAGTTTTGCAATGCGTTTTGTGACGACTTTTTATCAGATTATGATTTATCAGATAGATCGAGAAATTGTTTTTTTTTTTTTTAACTTAATTTATTTGCATGTACCGAAGATGCTTCCCCTATTCATGCTCGGTATCTCCAGTGTCCTAAAATACAAAGGAAATATGTTTCTAATTCATACTTTGAAATGAGATCTGTAGTGATTTTTGGCAGCTCATTTAAATCTGTTCCTATTTATAATTACTTAGTGGCGTTTCTCTAAATTGCCTTCATTTTATACAATAATCATGTGTCCATTTGTTGTTCTGTATGTAATAACTGCATGTAGCATCTGTTTCTTCTAGTAGATGTGTCACATCTAAATACAGGGCGTTTCAAAAAGAAAGAGCAGATTTCAAACATTTATTTCTCAAAAACTACAAATGATAGAAACACAATTCCAACGGTCCTTCACTCAATATGAGTACCAAATGTTACACAACAAATATCAAAACTGTACCTCAATATGAGCACCATTTGTTACACGACAAATATCAAACCGGTATCTCATTTCTTGCCACACACGACGCAACTGGTCTTTAGTTACCGAATTCACGGCCGCAACAATTCGATGTCGTACCTCTTGAAGAGTAGCGGGCATAGGTGGGACATAAACACAGTCCTTTATGTACCCCCACAAATAAAAATCGCAGGGAGTAAGGTCTGGTGACCTGGGAGGCCACAGACGATGACATTGATCTTGTGCTCCTGCTCTTCCAATCCACCGTCCTGGAATGGTGTTATTTAGGTACCGTCGTACAGGTTCAGAGAAGTGTGGTGGGGCGCCATCTTGCATGAAGATGAAGTGATTTGAATCTTCCTGAAGTTGAGGAAATAGACAGTTTTCTAACATGTCCAGGTAAATGGTTCCTGTGATAGTTTTCTCCATGAAAAAGAAAGGTCCATAAACTTTGTTTACCGAAATTGCACAAAAGACGTTAACCTTTGGTGAGTCTCTTTCATGTTGAATAACGTCCCTCGGAGTTTCACTCGCCCAAATTCGTACGTTATGCCGATTAACTTTACCAGAAATGTGAAACGTTGATTCATCTGAAAAAATTAATCGTTCGGCAAAATTGTCCTCTTCCATGTCCTGTAGAATTGCAGTTGAAAATTCGAACCTTTTGTTGTGGTCGTCAGGACGCAATGCTTGCAATAACTGCAGTTTGTACGGCTTCATGTGCAGACGGTTACTCAGAACGCGCCATACCGTTGTTTTAGACATGTTTAGTTCGTGACTTGCCCGTGCCGTGGATTTTCTAGGGCTCCTTTCGTAAGCTGCACGGACACGCTCGACATTTTCATCCGATGTGCGTGGACGACCCGTGCTTTTTCGCTTGCAGATGCAACCATCTTCTACGAATCTGTGATGCCACTCATAAATTTGCTTATGACGAGGCGGCTGTTTGTTGAATTGACGGCGGAATGCACGTTGCACACCAACAATGGACTCTAACTTTGCAAATTGCAGCACACAAAATGATCGTTCCTGTGGTGTCGTCGCCATTTTCCTACAAACAAACGCCAGCGCCACTGCGGATTTGCATGGAACTTCTGCGCGGACCATTGAAAAACTTTGAACCTTTCTCTGACAAGAAACGTTTGAATTGTGTTTCTATCATTTGTAGTTTTTGAGAAATAAATGTTTGAAATCTGCTCTTTCTTTTTGAAACGCCCTGTATAGTCCAACACATGCTCTTCCTCACATGCCTCTGAGCTGACTGATGGAGCATGGGAGCTTTTAAAATGGGTAATCATGTAGGTGTTGGTATGGGAATGGAGGAAAGTTGTATGGTAGGGCACTATGTGTGTGTGTGTGTGTGTGTGTGTGTGTGTGTGTGTGTGTGCACGGATGCCTCACAAGTTTTTTAAGGTGAACTACGAATTAGTCTAATATTCTTCTTCTGTTGTTGCTCTTTCGGTCATTGAGCATACTTTCATTGACCAAAGGAACAATATCAGAAGAACAATATTCAAACTAACTCTCACAGTTTCCCATAAATAATCGCCACACACACACACACACACACATACACACACACATAGTACCCCACCATACACCAACTTCCAGCCCCTCCCCAACACTCTACTCCACTCAGCTCCCTTGATATCTCAGTCAGCCCTAAATAGTATTTGCGCAAGAACATGTAGAGTATACTATGGTATAGGTTATCTGATGATATATGTAAAGATGTAACATATCAACTGGATGAAACGTATAGTACGTGGAATTTGTACATACAGGACAGAAAGTGGATGCATGAACAGTACATAAAATGAATTTACTCATAAGTGTATGAAGAAGAAAACACAATCATATAGTTGTAAGTGTAGTGGACTGTTAAGGCAGCCAGTCCACAGTGAAATAGCCGAAAGGGCACGCGTCAACTCACGCCGTCTGGCGTTAAGTCTGGAACAGGATTCGTAATGAATGTGATAAAGAAAAGAACGTAGCTACTAGAACACTTAACTTTTATATTGTCCTTTGGTATACAGCATTCTGGATGATACAAGTGAGACTCTATCTTGAGGTACATGCAATGGTACAAATGGCGCCTTGCTAGGTCGTAGCCATTAACTTAGCTGAAGGCTATTCTAACTGTCTCTCGGCAAATGTAGTGTAGTCGCTAGCAACGTCGTCGTACAACTGGGGCGAGTGCTAGTACGTCTCTCGAGACCTGCCGTGTGGTGGCGCTCGGTCTGCGATCCTGACAGTGGCGACACGCGGGTCCGACATGTACTAATGGACCGCGGCCGATTTAAGCTACCACCTAGCAAGTGTGGTGTCTGGCGGTGACACCACAGTAAGTAAAAATGGATTTAAATGAGCTGTCAAAAAAAAAATGAAATCAGCGTGTGGTATCGTTGGACGGGAGGCCCCATCCGGGAAAGTTAGGCTGCCAAGTGCAAGTCTTATTTCAATCGACGCCACACTGGCCGACTTGCGCGCCGGTGACGAGGATGAAATGATGATGAGGACTCAAATGGTTCAAATGGCTCTGAGCGCTATGGGACTGAACATCTGAGATCATCAGTCCCCTAGAACTTAGAACTCCTTAAACCTAACTAACCTAAGGTCATCACACCCATCCATGCCCAAGGCACGATCGAACACGCGACTGTAGCGGTCGCGCTGTTCCACACTAAAGCGCCTAGAACTGCTGGGCCACACTGGCCGGCGATGGAGAGGACTACACAACACCTAGTCCCTGAGTGGAGAATATCTCCTACCCGGCTTAGAATCGAACTGGGGCCCGCTTCCATGGGAGGCTAGCACATTACCACACAGCTAAGCAGATGGACAGCTGTCAAGAATTATTGCGGATCTCATATCAAACTGTGAATAATTAAATAATTTTCTTTGTGTTAAAGACCACTGCAGATGCCTAGGCGAAACATGTTTGGTACACACCAATAAATTCAGCTGGAAAAGACGTAATTGTCCTCATGTGTATGATAAAACGTAACAAGTAGCAACTGAGGAGAAACAGCTACAAAATACTAAGAATAATATTATTTTTATCAGACTTAATTTTCTCGCACTCGGCTTTAATGTTTACTGTCACCAATAGAATACAGTGACAGCATTTAGTTCTGCTCCACTGTATAATCTAACATCGATAAATGTCAAGGCTGTTTCCTGATTGGCCAGAAGGTAGTTTACTACTGACAGCCTTCTTTATACTTGAAACATGTATTCATAATACGGAAGCAACTGAAGCATGCAAAATGTCTCAGAAGTTCCTTACTATTATTTATAACGTTTCTTCATTACTCCACATAATGTTATACAGTGTCGGTTAGACCGTCAGCGAGAGCGCTCCGCAAGTTCCTGCTACTAATAAGGCTAGTACACTGTTCGCTTGTTACATATTTTTACGAGCTTCAAACAATAGCAACTTATTTTCAGTTATCTGTGAAGTTACTAGTTTATTTTTGTAATTTCTTGCATGTTCCAGTGCTTATGAGGCACAACCTTTTATTTTAATAACAGTGTAGTGTACAGTACCGCCGTTGCTATCGACCCTCATATCGTACAGGCTTTTGTTTGTTTGGTTAGAAGAGCTCAGTGTTGGTTAGACCGTCAGTGAGAGAGCACTTCAATTTCCCACTGCTAATAAGGTGAGTACACCGTTGGTTTGTTGCATATTTTTACGAGCTTCAAACAGGAGCAACTGCAGTAATGGATAGCAACTGTGATTGTTGTGTACAGATGCGAGCGGAGTTGGTGACCCTTCGCCCACAGCTCCAGGCTGCGTTGGCTTCTGTCACATAGCTTGAGGCTGCTGCCAAGGGGCGTCACTGTGGGGGATCGAACGCAGGGATGCGGGGGCGTCGAGCACGTCCCACATGTCCTCCAATCGGTCCACTGCTTTGATCGCCCCGGGTACTGCCTGCACTGAGGTTGACCCCTCACCTGTGGTCGAGTGGGAGATCATTCCAAAGTCTGGCAGGCAGCGAAAAACTTGCTGAGGGGCCGACCGTAGGGCCTCCCTGGTTCGTTTGACGAACAGGTTTCGTGCGTTATCTGCAGCTGACGATGTCTCTGAGCCGGATGCAGTCGTCCACCCTGTTCCAGAGGAAGCTTCTCGGCCCGCAAGTCTGGGCATACACAGAGGGTTGGTTTGCTGGTAGTTGGGAGCTGCAACATTAGGCGCATAATGGGGCCCCTTAGGTACATGGTTGCCAAGGAGGGGAAGGAAGCCAGTGTGCACTCCATGTGCGTTTCGGGGGGGGGGGGGGTGTCATTCCAGATGTGGGAAGGGTACTTCTGGATGCCATTAAGAGTATAGGGTGCAACCAACTGCAGGTGGTGGCTCATGTCGGTACCAATGACGTGCGTCGCTTTGGATCGGAGCAGATTCTGTCTGGTTTCGGGCGACTAGACTGCCAGTCTTGCTTCCGCGATTAAGGCGGAGCTCACCATCTGCAGCATCGTCAATAGAACCGACTACGGTCCTTTAGTGCAAAGCCGAATGGAGGGTCTGAACCAGAGGCTCAGGCGGTTCTGTGACCATGTAGGCTCCAGATTTCTTGACTTGCGCCATCGTGTGGTGGGTTTCCGGGTTCCGCTTAATAGGTCAGGAGTCCACTACACACAGGAGGCGGCTACACGGATAGCGGGGACTGTGTGGAAGGGACTGGGCGGTTTTTTAGGTTAGAGGTTCTCAGGGAACCACAGAAGGGGCGTCAGCCTGAAAGTGGGCAGATGTCGCCAAAGAACTACAGCTCCAATCCCTAATAGAAAGCTTTCAAGCTCAAATAGTTGCAGGTACAGAAAGGTGGCTAAAGCCGGAAATAAGTTGGTGGTGGAATATTTATTGCTGTCTGAGGTAGTTTGTCTTGTAGTGAAATTGAAGTAGATAGTTTGTGTGAAATAGTATGGGTAGAGGTTATAACTGACAATCGGACTAAACTATTAATTGGATCGTTTTACCGACCCCCGACTCAGAAGATATAGTTGCTGAACAGTTCAAAGAAAACTTGAGTCTCATTTCAAATAAGTATCCCGCCCATACCATTATAGTCGGTGATGACTTCAATCTATCCTCGATATGCTGGAAAAATTACACGTTTAAAGCCGGCGGCAGGCATAAAACATCACCCGAAATTGTACTTTATGCTTTCTTAGAAATTTGTTTTGAACAATTAGTTCATGAGCCCGCTCGAAGCGTAAATGGTTGCGAAAGCATTCTTGACCTTTTAGCAACAAATAATCCTGGACAGATAGTGTGTATTGTGACGAATACAGGGATCGACCCCAAGGCAGTTGCTGCTAAGCTGTATACCGTAGCACCTACAACCAGCAAAAAGAAACGCGAAGTGTATCTAATTAAGAAATGCTGATAAAATTGCTATTAACGCCCTTCTAAGAGACGGTCTTCACTCCTTCCGATTTGATCATGTAAGTGTAGAAAAGTTGTGGAATGTTTTCAAAGAGACAGTATCGACAGTAATTAAGAGATACATACCACATAAATTAATAAGTGTTGGTACTGATCCCCCATGGTACACAAAACGGGTCAGATCGTTGTTGCAGAAGCAACGATAAAAGAATGCCAAATTTAAAAGAACGCAAAATTCCCCAGATTGGCAAAGTTTTACAGAGGTTAGAAATATGGCTCGTACTTCAATGCGAGATGCTTTTAATAATTTCCACAACGAAATTCTGTTTCGAAATCTGACAGAAAACCCGAAGATATTCTGGTCATACTTAATGCACACCAGTGGCAAGACGCAATCAGTACCTTCACTGCGCGCCGGCCGGCTCATGGATGTGTGTGATGTCCTTAGGTTAGTCAGGTTTAAGTAGTTCTAAGTTCTAGGGGACTGATAACCTCAGAAGTTAAGTCCCATAGTGCTCAGAGCCATTTGAACCATTTTGAACCTTCACTGCGAGATGACAACGGTGAAGTCACTAATTATATTGCCACTAAAGCAGAGTTATTAAACACGGTTTTCCGAAACTCCTTCACCAAAGAAGACGAAGTAAATATTCCTGAATTCCAATCAAGAACACCTGCCAAGAATAGAAACATAGAAGTAGATTTACTCGGTGTAACAGAGCAGCTTAAATCACTTAATAAAGGCAAGGCCTCCGGTCCAGATATCAGTCAGGTTCCTCTCAGAATATGCTGATAAAGTAGCTCCATATTTAGCAATTATATACAACCACTCGCTCACAGAAAGATCCGTACCTAAAGACTGGAAAATTTCTCTAGTCACACCGACACCCAAAAAGGGAAGTAGGAGTAATCCACTGAATTACAGGCCTATATCACTAACGTCGATTTGCAGTAGGGTTTTGGAACATACACTGTATTCGAACATTGTGAAGTACCTCGAAAAAAACGATTTATTACAGTCTGCACGGATAAATAAAATATATTTCTTGTGAAACACAACTAGCTCTTTATACTCATGAAGTAATGAGTGCTATCGACAGGGGATGTCAAATTGATTCCATATTTTTCGATTTCCAGAAGGCTTTCGACACGGTTCCTCACAAGCATCTTCTATCCAAACTGCGTGCCTACGGAGTATCGCCTCAATTGTGCGACTGCGTTCGTGATTTCCTGTCAGAAAGGTAGTAATAGACGGAAAGTCATTCAGTAAAATAGAAGTAATATCTGGCGTTTCCCCAAGGAATTGCTATAGGCCCTTTATTGTTCCTGATCTATATTAACGACATAGGAGACAGTCTGAGTAGCCGTCTTAGATTGTTTGCAGATGATGCTGTTTTGTACGATCTTGTAAAGTCATCAAATGTTCAAAACGACTTGCAAAATGATTTAGATAAGATATCGGTATGGTGCGAAAAGTAGCAATTGACCCTGAATAAAGAAAAGTGTTAAGTTATTCACATGAGTACTAAAGAAGTCAGCTAAATTACGATTACGCGATAAGTCACACAAATCTGAAGGCTGTAAATTCAGCTAAATACTTAGGGATTACAATTACAAATAACCTACATTGGAACGATCACATAGATAATATTGTGGGTAAAGCAAACCAAAGACTGCGATTCACTGGCAGAACACTTAGAAGGTGCAACAGTTCTACTAAAGAGACTTCTTACACCACGCGTGTCCGCCCTATTCTGGAGTATTGCTGTGCGTTGCGGGATCCGCATCAGGTGGGACTGACTGACGACATAGAAAAAGTACAAAGAAGGGCATCTCGTTTTGTATCATTGCGAAATAGAGGATATAGTGTCACAGACATGTTACGTGAATTGGAGTAGCAATCATTAAAACAAAGGCGTTTTTCGTTGCGACGGGATCTTCTCATGAAATTTCAATTACCAGCTTTCTCCTCCGATTGCGCAAACATTCTGTTGGCACCGCTCTCTATAGGGAGAAATAATCATCACGAAAAATAAGAGAAATCAGGGCTCGCACAGAAAAATTTAAGTGCTCGTTTTTCCCGCGTGCGGTTCGAGAGTGGAACGGTAGAGAGAAAGCTTGAATGTGGTTCTTTGGACCCTCTGGCAGGCACTTTATTGTGAATAGCATAGTAATTACGTAGATGTAGGTGTACTTCTTTCGTCCACTCGTGGCACCACCAGTCTGAGATATTCGTATTTGTGTATAGCGTTTAAAGTTTCTTGCAAATTTCCGATTAAATTTTCTGTATCGTCATTCCTTCGTAGACGCATACCACACTTACATATTCTCTTTTCACTGTAAACCTTATGGATACCATTCTTTCATTAACGCATGTGTCTGGAAGCATATTATTTTTCCATGGCTCAGCTATTATGATCACTCTTCCTGATGAGGCTGTAAGAACTATGGCACACCACTGTATGTGGCTGAAGGCTCTCATAGGTCCTTAGATCCTTTTAGTTAATCTTGCAGATATTGTTTTGTTTCTTTCCTTGAAATAATATCGATCTTTATTTCATTCAGTGGAACTTCAGACTTATTTGTAATACTCGTTACATTGTATGTCACAATTTTAAGAGGACTTTTCGTACAAAAACTGTTGTCTTATTTCCGTCTCTGGCCGTCATTGTTTTTAGCGTTCTACGATATGTTGTGACAAATGTCAGCACGTAAGATGTCCCCTGGTAGCGGTATGGGTACTGTGCGGAATAAGTTTCTGCTGGGGCTGCCACCACTATGATTTCACGATAGGATGATTTTTTCGTCAGCGTTCTCTCCCTAGTCTTTGATGAGCCCGCATTTCCGCAAGGTTGCGATTAAGGTGCTCCTCTGTCAGCCCCAATATTTCTAAGACAATGTAAAATTAAAAATGTTTTTATTAAATATGACGTGCTCCCACTATTATTTACTGACATTTTTGCAAGATGGTAATTTCACATCTGGCATGTCGTACGGAGTGAATATTTTTCTTAATTTATGGCCAATTTTGAGCTTGATGTCGTGCAATATGCGTTAATGACATAAACTCAATTACTTCAAAATGGCATAAAAGGCCGAAATCTGGGCCGTAATAAAATAAACAACGATTCAGTCAAATGGTGGTGAGTTCATTTTAAAATTATTGTATGACCGCTGCTCGGCAACATCAAAGACTGTTTATTGTATTTTTTCCATCCTCAGTGTCCTTTATTTCTATTTCTAGAGTTTGCTGAGGAGCTACACATGCCCCATCACTTACTTTGTTCAGATATCAGCCTCCTCAGCTGTTGTACTTTTAGGCTGCCACAGCGTGAATATTCGTCCACAGTTTTCATACACACTTTTCATAAATTCTATGTTATACTTTTAGGTTTTCCTACTTCGAAACTTACGGTATCTTATTCTTTCCAGCAATGCACTATGGTGTGAAAGGTCACAGGATATCTCCTAATACCGTGTCGAGCCTCCTTTAGCCCAAGCGCAACGTAGCAACTCGACGTAGCACGGACGTAACAAGTCTTTGGAAATCACCTGCAGAAATACTGATCCATCCTGCCGTCCATAACTGCGAAATTGTTGTCGTTGCATGAACCTACCTCTCGATTGTGCCCCGTAAATATTCGATTATAATCATCCCAGTGGCCAAATCATTCGCTCGAATGGTCCAGAATGTTCTTCAAACGAATCGCGAACAATTGTGGGCCGGTGACATTACGCATTGACAATAATACCATTGTTGTTTGAGAACTGAAGTCCATGAATGGCTGCAGATGGTCTCCAAGTAGCCGAACATAATAATTTTCAGTCATTCATCGTTTCAGTTGGACCGATGGATCCAGTCCATTCCATGTAAACACAGCCTACACCTTTATGCAGCCACTACAAACTTTCACAGTCCCTTGTTGACACCTTGGGACCATGGCTTCGTGGGGTCTGCGCCACACTCGATGCCTACCGGCAGCTCTTACCGACTGAAATCGGGACTCATCTGACCAGGCCATGGTCTTCCATTCGTCTAGGGTCCAACCGATATGATCACGAGCCCAGGAGATGCGCTGCAGATGGTGTCCTGGTGTTAGGAAAGGCACTCGCGCTAATCACCTCCTGCCATAGTCAATTAACGTCACATTCCGCCACACAGTTCTAAAGGATACGTTCATCGAACGTTCCACATTGATTTCTTCGGTTATTTCACGTAGTGTTATTGGTCTGTTAGCACTGGTGACTCAGCGCAAACCCCAAAGCTCTCGGTCGTTAAGTGTAGAGCGTCGCCGGCCGGAGTGGCCGAGCGGTTCTAGGCGCTACAGTCTGGAACCACGCGACCGCTAAGGTCGCAGGTTCGAATCCTGCCTCGGGCATGGATGTGTGTGATGTCCTTAGGATAAGTTGTAGGGGACTGATGACCTCAGCTGTTAAGTCCCATAGTGCTGAGAGCCATTTGAACCATTTGAAGAGCGTCGCCACTGCGTTGTCTGCGGTGAAAGTTAATGCCTCACGTTCGGTATTCTCACCACACTCTTGACAGTGTGGATCTCAGAATATTGAATTCCCTAATTCGAACTGGAATGCCCCGTTCGTCTAGCTCCAACTATCGTTCCACGTTCAAAGTTTAATTCTCGTCGTGTGGCCATAATCACAACGAAAACCTTTCCACATGAATCACCTGGGTACAAAAGAGAGCTCCGTCAATGCACTACCCTTTTATACCTTTTGTAAGCTCATCTGTGATGAGCTATCCCATGAGTTTTGTCAGCTCAGCGTATGATCGGTGACTTTACTTCTAGTACTTGACACTAATGGCATCACATCTCAAATTTTTATTCAGATAAACTTTAGAATCGTCATTCCACACGACTTTTCTTTATGTGGGAATCTGTGATCACCTATAGATCTAAGCCAAGTTCGGTTGGAATCAGCAGACGTTATTGCACATAAATCGCTCCACATCATAACATGAACACGATATACAACGAAACACGCGTTGGTCGCAGGTACCTGTCGTCTGCTAGAATGCGCATTGACTGCATCAAAGGCGGAAAGCAATGCGCTTTACCCAGGGCCCACATTTCCTGGAAATTATGTGCATGCGCAAAGTTGAACAGAAAAATGGAATCGCGACGAAGCGCTTTTAGAGCATGATGAATTGTCTGAGTTATGCTAAATTACCAAAGACATCCACATCTAGGTCTACATGATAATTCGGCAATTCGCAATTAAGCGCCTGGCAGACGGTTCATCGAACCACCTTCAATCTGCGAATATTAGTCTACCGTTTCCCTCCGGAACAGCGATCGGCAAAAATGAGCACTGAAGTCTTTCCGTGCAAACTGTGGTTTCTCTTATTTTATCATGATGATCATTTCTCTATGTATTGGTGGGCACCAAGAGAATATTTTCAAAATCGGAGAAAAATTGGAAATCAGCGTTTGGCGTCATTGGCCGGGAGGCCCCCTGTGGGGCAGGTCTTATTACAGCCGACTCCACATTGGGCGACCTGCGCGGCTGATGGGGATGAAATGCTGATGAAGAAAACACAACACCCAGTCGCTGAGCGGAGAAAATCTCCGACCCACCTGGGAATCTAGCCCGGGTCCGTAGGACGGCAATCCGTCAAGCTGAAAACTCAGCTATCGAGGCGGACACAATGGAAGAAGAAAGTTGGTAATTGAAATTTCACGAGAAACGCTGCCGTAACGAAGAACGCTTTTGGTTTAACGATTTGCGACCCTAATAAACGTATCACCTCCGTAGGACTCTCTCCCCAGTTTTGCGATAATATAAAACACTCCGCCAGTCCCATCTGATATGGATCCCACACCGCACAGCAATTCTTCCCAAGAGGGTGGACAAGCGTGGTATAATCAGTTTCTTTAGTAGACCTGTTGCACTTTCTCAGTGTTCTACCAGTAAATCACAGTTTATGGTTTCCTTTCCTCACAACATTAATTATGTGATCGTTCCAGTTTAAGTTATTCGCAACCGCAATCCCTAAGCGTTTAGTTCAATTTACAGCTTTTAGATTCTTATTATTTGTCATATAACAGAAATTTAGCCGCCTGTCATTAATGCTCATGTGGACGACTTCATACTTCACATTATTGACAGTCAATTCCCGCGCTGTGCGGGATTAGCCGAACGGTCTCGGGCGGTGCAGTCATGGACTGTGCGGCTGGTCCCGGCGGAGTTTCGAGTTCTCCCTCGGGCATGGCTGTGTTTGTCCTCAGGATAATTTAGGTTAAGTAGTGTGTGAGCTTAGGGGCTGATGACCTCAACAGTTAAGTCCCATAAGATTTCCCACCCATTTCAACATTTTTCAATTCCCGCTTTTCGCACCATACAGACAGCCTATCTTGTCGAAATCGTTTTGGAATTGATTTTGGCCATCTGATGACTTTACAAGATTTTAAATGACGGCATCATCCGCAAGTAGTCGAATAAGGTTGCTCGGATCGTCTCCTATGTTGTTCATGTAGATGAGGAACAGCAGAGGGCCAGTAACACTTCCTTGGCGAACGCCAGGTATTACTTTTGTTTTACTCGATGGCTTTCCGTCAGTTACTACGAACTGTATCCCTTCTGATAGTAACTCGCGAATCCATTCGCATAACTGAGACAATACTCCATTGCCACCCAATTTGATTAGAATTCGCTTGTGAGAAACAGTGTTAAAAGCTTTTCTGGAAATCTAAAAATATGTAGTCAATTTCATACAGTCTGTCGATTGGTACTGTTCTGCTAGTCGAGCGGCTATTGGAGAATGTGGGGGAGGGCAAGCCGACGTTCAGTAGTACCTGCAGCCGTTAGCAATATTTCAGTTTGCAGAATGTCTCTCGTTGTCTGATGAGCTGTAGAACACACATTGTGTGGGATGCATGCAGCTGATAGTTTTGCGTCAGTTGCTGTGGAGTAAGACTACCGTAACACAATTTGAATAGGTCAGTTGTTCACTTACGAGTTTGGGGCTCCATAGCTTCATCCGCATTGTATTTACTTGTGAAACACTAGCGGTACTGTTGTGTAACATTACACTACAAAACTGTAGCTAGCTTGGAGGTTATGTCATTGCACAACACTACTTAAATTTAAGTAAACATTTCACACACACAAGGAAAAGGATGAACTGTTGCTAGATGGAATTAAGCGTCATAAATGTGAAACAATATTGTGTGGTTGCTGTATATCGATTATCGGTACTTTCACGATACTAACAGCAGTTACGAAGTAATGTGTTTCCTACTGGCGCAACTTTAATATACTGCACTAGATGTAGCTTCCGGCTGCTAACTAATGTTGAGTTTTTGAACTCAGTTATCTCACTGACAACTTTATCTCCATTTTAATATTATGGATGAATAATTGCATTTTTTCCATTTGCGACTTTGTGCAAAATTTTCAAGTTTCCTTCGATGTACAAAGGGCGATCTGTGTCTTCAATACATACTTTTACTCCTCATTTCTTACATTTCTCCAGTCTACAATAGTCCATATATTCTTTTAATTGAGATAAGCGTTTTTTTTTAAGTTACTGATAAACGTTTGTAGCACTGGCTTCAGGTAGTTCTTTAAATTCCAGATGTCTCAAGATTTACACCTGTCGGTTTAGTACTGTCTGTAAATTCCTTTCTTAGGTTCAAAATAAGCGGTCCCTCCGTCCTTTTCTCGGGAGGTACGACCTGAGGTGTGAACAATCACCTAAGGCGGGAGTGCCCTCAGAGAGGGCCCCCACAAGGAAGGAGCGCGCCATCGGAGACGCCAGTAATCATGGGGGATACTTCCGCAATGGTTTCCTCATCATCTACTATGTCTGCTCACAAGCGAAAGTTAAATGAGTCTCAGCCACGGAAAATTCTTCCATCAGTGCCACAGTTCCTTGTTGTTTCTGGGTCGGTGGATCGGACGTAGGTCACGACTTCTCCACAGTCAAATCTTTCGTTATTCAGAAAGGTGTCGACGCAATTGCAGGTCCTGTAAAGTCTCTGTCCACTTTTCATTGCAGTATATTTAATGGTTCTTATCTCTTGGTGGATAACTGTATTTTTAGTGGAAAATAGTGGGCTGTTTATATCATTGATCTATACGCTGCTTTCTTGTGAATGGTAACAGTATAACAGAAGTAATTATTTGACCCAGTTGCAGTCGTCTCTACGCTTACGCCCTATGCCACATTGGTATATGACGTATTCTTGTTTTGTGACCTGTTCTACATCTTGCAGATCACATCATTATGAATCTATAGAAGGAAAAGTTCATACAGTTTAATATAATCGAGCGAGGAAGAATAGGTAGCGGCTTCTGAAGTTTCTGTGTATCATTTCCGCAGCTGTAGCTGCATTTATTTTTATTTTCATATACGCCTCACTCGCCTTCGAAACATAGCTCCGATGCTGATACTGGCCGGTGTCTATTTTCACGCCTAGCTGTTGACTTGGGCGCACGCGACGCCTCAAATAGCACGCGACGGTTGACTTCCCAGCGACAACTGCGTCGCGTTGACGGCAGACGGCGCGGCCTGTGTAGGAGGCCCACGCAGCACACAGCCGGTAGCCAGCTGTGGCGAGCCGACGAGTGACGGGCAGCGCTGCCCCCCCCCCTCCTCCCCCCACCCACCACGCTTCCCAGCCACATCCCTTTTCGGTCCGCAGTCAAATCTTCCGCATAGCCTAATGGCGGAACGAAAGCACCAAATACAATGATCAGCCAGAACGTTATGACAACCTACCTAATGGCCGGTATCTCCACCAACACATCGTGGCATGGAATCAATGAGGCCTCGGTAGGTCGTTGGAGTGAGTTAGCACCACATCTGCGGCCGGCCGCTGTGGCCGAGTGGTTCTAGGCGCTTCAGTCTGGATCCGCGTGACTGCTACGGTCGCAGGTTCGAATCCTGCCTTTGGCATGGATGTGTGTGATGTCCTTAGCTTAGTTAGGTTTAAGTAGTTCTAAGTTCTAGGGGACTCATGACCTTAGATGTTAAGTCCCATAGTGGTCAGAGCCATTTGAACCACCACATCTGATCACACAATTCACCTAATTTCCGTAAGTTCCGTGAAATGGTTCGATGAGCTCTAACGCCACGTTCAACCACACTGTAAGGTGTCTATAATTTCGCACCTTACAAGCACTCATCGACATACTTTGCCCTGATCTACAACAACATTAGGTATAATTTGATAGGTAGTACATCGTATATGTGAATATTTAAAGGAGACTGACATTGTCGCATATGCCTTGTAAATAACTGCTAACACTTATTGCGTGGAAGATGTCGGAGTGCCTTTATTATCATACTAGTAGAGGTTGGAACAACAGTGGAAATGAATCTGCAGACGGAGCTCAAGCCCTTGGTGGAAGGCCCACCACAGGAAGTAGGAAGACGGCCGTCGTAGCACCTAAGCGCTGGAGCACCATAGAGTCGCGAACAGCCGGTTTTGTGGCCGAACCAGAAGGATTATACTTCGGAAACTACGGAAATCCTGGACGCAGGTGAGAGAAACGAAGAAGCGGCACCTCGTAAACCATGCAAGATGGGTTATTTCCAAGCATTTTTACTCAGAAGCGTACCATATTACGTGGTTTCCTCAAGATGATTCGTTTTCGGAATTGCGATGGTGGGGAGTTGAGCCTTGCTGGGAGGCCAGCGGTGGAGAGACAAGGTCTTCTGTTGTGAGCTCCCATGTGTCACGGTCGCTCAATATCAGCTTTGTTGGTACGGACGTATTTGTTGTCTTTGCTCTCAGGAGAGTTTATAGTTAGAACAGTTAGGCACTGTACTGTTGCGAACCTATACGATTCTGGACTTCACCCCCGGGTTGGAAGTCGTCGTTGAGTACGCAGCGTTCAGCAATTGAGAGCACTTCCTCTGGCTATACTTACGTTGAGACGCTATCTGAACTCCGACCTTGTGACTGGTAGTTCGCGTTTCTCGTCTGTAGAACGAAGAGAGGAGAAGACAGTATTACAGTATATTAGTCAGAGGACCACCTTCTGCCGTCCTAGTGTTTGAAAGAGTTTTTATTTTTGTGGCTGGAGTTCTTCCATCGACGCAGACGTGGACGAGAAACAGCACGCTGACGCACCGGACACAGTACATACGGTGATATCGCAAATTGCTTCGGCTTATTAGAGCGATAAAGCTAAACAGCTGTGATCACGTTAGTTTATTTCCTCTGGGGTTCCAGACCACCGTAGATCATCTTTGAAAGTAGTATCTTCTAGTATTTGGTACGTAGATGATTTCAGTCATTTCGTGTTACTGATATTAGATCGTGCAGTCATAATAAGGGGCAGAGTTGGGCAATTGATTAGTAATTTTACTTAGGAAATGTAAACTTTGTAATACAAGTTTTTTTTAAATCTACAATAAATATATAAGCAGGAACAGCGTTTATCATTTAGTAGGATTTATTGCCTTTATCATTCATTTATGTTTAGATTGTAATTTATAGAATTAAGAGATCCTTAGGTCTGCTTCAGGGAGTAGTTAAACAGGGCCAAATCTTCATTTTTGCGCTTATTACTCTCCGTTGCGCACATTCATTTTACACCCTCCTGGAGTAGCATCTTGGAACATCCCATATGTGTTTGATTGGGTTCAGATCTGACGACTTGGGGGACCAGCACATCAAATGTATTTCGCCTCAGTGTTCCTCGAACCATTCTATCACACTCACAGCCTTGTGTCATGAACCATTGTCTTGTTGAAAAATGCGACTGCCGCTGGGAAACATGATCGTAATGAATGGGTGTATGTGGTCTGCAACCACTGTACGATACTCCTTGGCTGTCATGGTACCTTGCACCAGCTCCACTGGACCCATGCATTCCCACGTGAATGTTCACCAACGCATAATGGAGCCGCCACAAGCTTGTCTCCATTCCGCAGTTCAGGTGTCAAGGAGCTGTTCCTTTGGAAGATGACGGATATGCAACCTGCCATAGGCATGATGAAGAAGGTAACGGGATTCATCAGACCATGCAAACCTCTGCCACGGCACCAGCGTCTAGTGCCGATGGACACGTTGCCATTTCAGTCGTAGTTGTCAGAGTCGTGGTGTTACCATTGGCACATCCATGGGTCGTCGGCTGCGGGGGCCCACCATCAGGACTGTTCGGTGCACTGAGTGTTCAGACACACTGGTACTGTGCCCAGCTTTAAAGTGTGATGTCAGCTCTTACACAGTTCGCCAACTGCCCTATTTTACCAGTCAGTCCAGCCTACGACGTCAGACATGTGTAATGAGGGGTGGCCACTCAATCCCATAATGTCTGGACGTGATTTACCCTCGGTTTCATTGTATGTTGAAGACACCACAGCTCTCCTGGAAATCGTGCAGTTTCCGAAATGCTCGTTCCGAGCCTCCGGGTCATTACAATCTGCCCTCAGTCAAACTTAGATAGGTCGCACACTTTCCCCATCCCACTCACAGACAGCACACTCACTAATACTAGAATCATCGTGTCTGACTAGCAGTCATTCCTAGTCAGGTGACGCTGCTCTCGACTGCATGGGTTTATATCGATGGTAGGTTCATGGTCATAATATTTTGGCCGATCAGTGTATGAGTTGTATGATCACAGATCTTGCATGTATAGATTTTACGTCATTCAGTCTCTAAGAAAGCAAAGGCAAATAACTGCGAGAACTCTCGTACGATCAGCTTAACAGTTGGTGTTCATGTAAGCTGCTGTCACTAGCACTTACCAAAACAAAGAGAAAGAAAACTGGGGATCTCTTAGATGACAATCAGTATGGCTTTAGGAAAAGTAAAGGTGCAAAAGAGGTGAAAGTGACCTAGCTCTTGATAATGGAGGCAATACTTACGAAAAATTAAGGCATGATAACATGATAATGGGCAGCGCGGAGTTTAATTAGTATGTAAGCCTAGGAACCTCAGCAGTTTGGTCCCGTAGTCCTTACCACAAATTTCATTTTTCACGATAATGGGATTTATCGACTTCTTAGAAAAAGCGTTCAACAAAGGAAAATGTTGTAAGTTGTTCCAAATTTTCAGTACAATACGTGTAAGCCGCAGGGAGAGGCAGGCATGTTTATGAACCACGACGAAAAACATGAATCTAAAATCAAGAACGAAATGCTCGGGTTAGAAAAAGTATGACAGAGGAATGTCGTCTTTCGCCACTACTGTTCAATCTATACACTGAACCTGCAACTAAGCATATAAATAAACGTTCAGTAATGAGATAAAATTTCAGGTGAAAGGTTATCATTGATAAAATTTGCTGATTCAGAGAAAACGAGAAAGAATTACAGACTGTGTTGAATGGAATGAACATCCTAATTATCACACACTATGCGCTGAGAGTAAACCGAAGAAAGGCAAAAGTAATGAGTAGGAGTAGAAAAGTGATTAGTGTCAGGCTTAATATAAAAATTGAGGACTACAAAGCACACGAAATGAAGGAGCAATTCAAGAACCTTGGAAGCCAAATAACACATGGCGACTAAGATAGGGAGGGCATAAAAAGCAGACTAGCACAGGCAAAGATGTAATTCCACTAGTATCAAACATCAGCCTTAATCTGTGGAATACATTTCTCAGACTGTCCGTTTTGGGCATAACATTGCATGAATCAAGGATTGTCGCTGTACTGAAAAAGAAGAGAAACGCAGCGTTTGAGATATAGTGCCGTAGTGGATGTTGAAAATCAGGTCGACTGGTAAAGTAAGAAATGAGGATGTCCTACGCAGAATAGGCGAAGAAAGACATCTGGAAAACACTAACAAGAAGGAATAAAAGATAACTTAAATACTACTAGATGGAGCTGTAGACGGAGAAACACCGCAGGGCAAGACGGAAAGTTTGGAATATGTTCTACAACTAATTGAGAGCGTTGAGTGCAACTGCTGCTTTGAGTGAAGAGGCTGGCACGGAGAGAAATTGGTGGCGGGATGCACCAAGCGAGTAAGACTGATAAGACAAAGAAAAACGATTTTACGATAAATGTAATAATTTGTACACTTACCTTAACATCGAATGGTGCATTTCTATGGTGATGATACAAAATTTCAGCAGTTATGGAAAATGACGGATGTGTCTTTATACAAATGAGAAGACACAGTTTCAGAGACTTTATTGGTCTCATACAGGTGTGATTTTCTGTGTATAGACGAAGCGGAGAGTGAAAATTTGTGCCGAGGCCGGTAATCGGACCCAAGTCCCTGCTTACTAGGAACGTGCGTTAGCCACTAAGCTAAGTTGGCACAGTGGTTCAGGCAACTCCATGATTTACCCTCCTCGATCCAAATTCTCACTGTCGCCCCAGTCTACTTTAAATTCCTCCTTAAATACGAACAGAATTGCTGAGGCTCTGCATGGTCTGGAATAGTACCTCAGCACTGGCTGTAAATGGGGGATCCTGCCTCTAAGCCAGGAGCAGGTATTTATGCAGATGAAATGATACAGTTTCAGAGACTTTACTTGCCTCATACAGATACGATTAATTTATTTGTATAGAGTGAAGCGGCGAGTGAAAATTTGTACCAAGGCCGGGACTCGAACCTAGATCTCCTACTTACTAGAGAGGTACGTGAATGTTAGCCACTAAGCCACTTTGGCACTGCTGTTCACGTGGTCCAGATTCTCACTGCCTCCCCAGTCTACTTTAAGTACCCCTTACACACGAATAGAATTTATATCGAGGAGGGAGGGCTGCCACAGTGAGCCGTGCTGTTGTGTAAACTACTGTGCCAAGGCGGATTAGAGGCTAACGCACTTGCCTGGTAAGCAGGAGACCAGGGTTCGATTCCCAGCCTGGGTACAAATTTTCACTCGCCGCTTCAATCCATACGCATAGAATCATATCTGTATGAGACCAATAAAGTCTCTGAAACGGTAACATTTCATATCCATACGTACCTGCTCCTAGTTTGAGGCAGGATTACATGTTTATGGTCGACGCTGAGGTGCTATTCCAGATCAGGAATTCTGTTCGTATGTAAGGAGAAATTTAAAGTAGACTCCTACCTGTAGAATTCTAGCAACAGCCTCACGTATAGGTTGTTTCCATGCATGTTGTGACCCATTTTCCAAGAAGTATTACTGGGTTATCGAAAATCACTGAACAAATTGAAACTGGTTTAAGCACTAAAGAATTCACGAGAACATTTCACTATTTAACAGAGTTGTGCCGTCATGGACGTGGGACGATACAATATGTTGCTCGACACTTCATGGAATATGTGTTCTCAGAATTTTAACAATGACGCACATCGTCTCCCCTTTAGCGTCTACCATGGGAGTACGGTGATCATCCCCGTAGCTTTTCCACCCTTCCTGAAGGAACTCTAGACTTAAAGTGGGGCTCTTCTCTGGATCATCTCTATCTCGTCTGTTTATCCCACTTAGTAACATCGCCAGCCGGAGTGGCCGAGCTGTTCTAGGCGCTTCAGTCTGGAACGGTGCGACTGCTACGGTCGCAGGTTAGAATCCTGCCTCGGGCATGGATGTGTGTGATGTCCTTAGGTTAGTTAGGTTTAACTAGTTCTAAGTTCTAGGGGTCTGATGACCTCAAAAGTTAAGTCCCATAGTGCTCAAAGCCATATGAACCATTTTTAGTAACATCCTGAGACTGACGAACGATACGCAACAATTTCCCTAACGAGTGTTCCCTAAGCTACCCCTTAAATGGATGAAGTACGTATCATCGTCTGGCATTTTCCAACAGTTAGTTTTAAAGTGTCCTTTCAATCGCGCAGTAGTTGCCGATGCTTCCCAAAAGAAAGAAAAAAATGTACATGCAACTAACATTACGGATTGATCCGGGTTGACCCTGAAAATGCTCACAAAAGTGTTGGGGTCTGAAAAGTACCTAGCTCTAACAGCGTGCCGATAAATGCACGCCGGCCGGTGTGGCCGAGCGGTTCTAGGCTCTTCAGTCTCGAACCGCGTGACCGCTACGGTCGCAGGTTTGAATGCTGCCTCGGGCATGGATGTGTGTGATGTCTTTAGTTTAGTTACGTTTAAGTAGTTCTAAGTTCTAGGGGACTGATGACCGCAGATGTTAAGTTCCATAGTGCTCAGAGCCATTTGAACGATTTGATAAATGCACAAGTATTTTCGCTTAATTTCTAATTCATAAAGGAAAGTGGCTGGTGTGTACACGCTGCGAAACGAGTACATCAGCTGAAGTCTCTGACTCAGGTCTTCTCCTTGGTGACTGAATTCTTCCGTCTATCGAGAACTGTGATGTAAGTGTCCTATGTTCTCTCGCAAGAAGCGCCAAAGTCAGTCTTGTTACCCTCTCCGATATCTATCGATACCTGAGTTTGTTCTCTGTTCTGCAAGTCCGCACAATATTAGGCTGCCAATGGGAACGGCTCTGCAAAGTACTGCCCAGCAAGACATCAATATCCCCTTCAAGGCCAAAGTTTTGTAAAGTTAACTTATCGTTACACGCCCGGGCTTGGAGATGTTTAACAATTCTGAGTTTCTCACCCACTCTCAGAGGTGACTAATGTTCTAGGCAGAGTGTTTTCCTCCACGTATGCATTTCTAAAAAATTGCCATCTTGGCTTCTTCGATTCTGCAGTTTATTTGTGTTAGTAAATGTGAAGGCCTCTTACAACATTTTAGCCCTGGAGCTTCTCCCACTGTGTTTTATTCAGGCAAGCTAATGGGAAGGTTTCTTACAATTTTTTAGTCAGGGGTCATAAACTTTACATAAGATGGCAATAGAGAGAGACTGCTGAAGCGGAAAAGAATTCCTGTTCACATATCAGGCCAGCTGCATCCCACAACACAGCAAGACGTTTATGTGTCTTTGACTATTTCTCGCATAGCGTTCCTGGAAAGCCGGTCCTTGGCATAGAACAAAATTCATTTGAAGTTTGTTTGCCTTGCTCGTAAAAATAGAGACTTCCAACCGAGCGAAGGTGTTCGCCACGCTACTTTAACTGCACTCTAAGACAAAAAAACGCCACATCATGAAGGAATTATGCAAATGAGACGGAAATCGGTTGATGTGGTGCACGTCTACAGAAAAATAAATGATTACAATTTCAGAAAAAGCGGATGATTCGTTCAAGAGAGAGAGCTTCACAAACCGAGCAATTTTCTCCATCTCTAGTCCTTACACAAGCAGTTATTGGGCTTGGCAGTGAGTGATACAGTAGTTGGATGTCCTCTTGAGGAATATCACGCCAAATACTGCCCATTGGAGCGTTTCATCGTCAAAATCCTAAGCTCGTTGCAGGATCCTGGACATAATGCTCCCAACGTTCTTAATTGGGGATTGTCCTGCGACCTTGCTGACCAAGGCAGGGTTTGGCAAGAATGAAGACAAGCAATAAAAACTCTCGCCGTGTGCGAACGGGCATTATCTTGCTGAAGCGGAAGCCCTCTATGGCTTGCCATGAAGGGCAATTAATCAGGGCGTAGAATATTGTCGATGTACTGTTATGCTGTGAGGCTGCCACGGATGACGACCAAAGGGGTTCTGCTGTGAAATGAAATGGCGCTCTAGACCACCACTCATGGTTATGGGGCCGTATGGCGGGCGACAGTGTAGTTGGTATCCCACTCCTGCCTGGGGCGTCTCCAGAAACGTCTTAGGGCAGGAATCTCATTCACTGGAGTAGAATTGTTCCGCTTAGAATTAAGCCCCGATGACCACAGGAGATGTGTCGGGAGATGCCCCACACAACGGCGGGATACTGACGTGACGGTGGCCCTCGAGACGGCCCGACATATGGGAGTGATGGTCTAGGGCTCCATTTCATTCATAGCAAGAATCCCTTCGGTTGTCATCCGTGGACGATATTCTCCATCCCGTCTTGTTGTCCTTCATGGCAGACCATCTTGGGCTTACGTTTTAGCAGGGAAATGCGCACCAGTACATGGCGAGAGTTTCTTAATGCATGTCTTCACGCTTGCCAAAGTTTACCTTGGTCAGCAAGGTAGCCGGTTCTCTCCACAATAGAGAACGATTGGAGAATTATGGGCAGGGCCCTCTTACCAATCGGGACAACATAACGTACTACCTGGGCAGAATTTGGCACGATATCCCTCATGAGGACATACAACAAATCATTGACTGACAAGACAAATAACTACTCCCGTAAGAACCAGAGGTGGACCGACGCGATAACGTCTTGTTCAGTTTCTGAAACTCTTCTCTTGAATAAATCATCAAATTTTACTGAAATTGCAGTCATTAGCTTGTCTCTACATGTACATCACATCTACCGTTTTCCGTCCCATTCGGATATTTTGCTCGCGGTGTCTAGTTTTTTTTTTTTTTTTTACATTTATTAAAAATTTTTTTCTTTTTTATAGTGTATTTCTATGGTTGCAGACATGGACCCACATCGTGGTTCCAATGGTTCAAATGGCTCTGAGCACTTTGGGACTTAACATCTATGGTCATCAGTCCGCTAGAACTGAGAACTACTTAAACCTAACTAACCTAAGGACAGCACACAACACCCAGCCATCACGAGGCAGAGAAAATCCCTGACCCCGCCGGGAATCGAAGCCGGGAACCCGGGCGTGGGAAGCGAGAACGCTACCGCACGACCACGAGATGCGGGCGACCCACATCGTGCATAGAGCTAAAGCGGTATGTAAAACTGTCAGGAATGTATGTGGTAATCGCCAGCCCCTGAAAATAGCGAGGCTCGGCGTTCGGTAGCTGCCTCCTCTCGTTCGCTGTGGCTTACGCATTAAGCTGGGAAGATGGTCCTCAGCCCCTAGGGGATCTTTCTGAAATTGCGTCACTGGCCTGGCACGTTCGCTTTGGCTCATCATGCACTCAACCGAAAATACATGCAACACCTCCAGCAAGAAAAGAGATAATATAGAGTTAGATTGTTTCGCCGATCACTGACATTATTTATTACAATTGTTCATTAATTTTTATTACAAGATGGGAATTAGTTCTAGGTAGTACCGATTATGAATCAAATTAGGACTAGCAAATGAGACACACCAATATGGCAAGACACTGTTGCGTATCATTTGCTTTCTTATCTCACTCTTCGTTCCATTAACAACAACATGTTGGGTTCTGTCAGGTGGGAAGTCAGGAAGAACAAAAAAGTGGATCCATTATCTAGCACAACGCTTCTTAGGTGACAGTGAGCAGCTGTGTTGATTAGCTTAAGTGGTGGTGGTGGTTAGTGTTTAACGTCCCGTCGACAACGAGGTCATTAGAGACGGAGCGCATGCTCGGGTTAGGGAAGCATTGGGAAGGAAATCGGCCGTGCCCTTTCAAAGGAACCACCCCGGCATTTGCCTGAAACGATTTAGGGAAATCACGGAAAACCTAAATCAGGATGGCCGGAGACGGGATTGAACCGTCGTCCTCCCGAATGCGAGTCCAGTGTGCTAACCACTGCGCCACCTCGCTCGGTGATTAGTTTAAGGGGAGACGGAAGGCAAGTGGGGTTAAAAAATTCGATTTTTAGATTTTAACGTATCTGAAATACCTGGGTGAAACAGTTTTTGTTTTATATAAATATGACAATTTTTGGTGAGATATGATGGTTTTCCTGATGCTCTGTGCAATCTGGCATTTAAACGCCACATTTGTTTTTTTTTTTCAGCTGCCAACCCTCAAATTTGGTGTTTGTGATGCTATTTTATGCTTCAATGATGGTGTAATTAGAAAACTGGATGTTTTGGAGTTATTGAGCATAAAATTTAGTGGAAATACTGCAAACTCCTTTGTGCACATAGATAAAGAGCGAATCTGCAAAGCAGATATAGTTAATTTAAAATGCACACAAGAAGCAAGATAGAAAAGAAGAGGGACCAAGAGAAGAAAAGAAGATCAATATGATTCAGATGATGCTCAGTATGGTGCAGGAAAATGTTAGTCGTAATTCTCATCAATAACTGTACTAGAAATTCAATATTAAACTGTATATGGATTTTTCTCAAAACTAAATTTTTTTTACGTTAAGATAGCATTATTTGATAAACTAATGGGATTAGAAACTTCAAAGTTGGTCAGTTTGTACTTCAGATGGTAATAAGTTATAAATAAATTGAGAACCCCCAATCTATCAACAACTGTTTCATAATAATTAATGTTAAAAAAAAGTTACATTTCACTAGTGAAAGAATAAAATTTTTTTCTTCAAAACCATTAGTGGTATGATGTTCATTTTAATAGAAAATTGAGGCTTATATATATATATATATATATATATATATATATATAGTAATAAATTTCATTGTTTTATCACTTGTAGTTCTTTTGAAAAGTGTACGTATTCAAAGGGTAAAATAGCTCTATCGGAATAGGGATAAAAATTGCCTTCCATCTGCCCTTAACCAACCTGGGTGCCACTTTCAGCTGCGAGCCCCAGACTATAAGAGAATCGTGCATGCTGAGTTTTAACAGATCGCTGTTTGCAGAAATGGTGTTGGTTTTGAAACAGGCCTATTGTAATTTTTTTACTTGCATTTCTCGAATATGTGCATACTTCGGATATCTCAAACGCTAAGCGACAATTCTGCATTGCTTATTATTCGCCCGCTGTCTCTGGTCAGAGTGACCGTGGCGCTGGAAGATGCGCATGTTTCGTCATCGCTGGTTGGCAGGGAGGAGCGCGGAGTTCTATAGTTAGAGAAATAGTGAGACAGACGCCGCACAGACGACTCGTGGCAATGTAGATGTAAAGTTAAGTGCATTAGTGTTTAAGTGAAAAATTCCTTTGAGTAAGGTGAGACAGAGGAGAAACATTCGGTTAGTGATTTGGAATGAAATGACATGTAATGAGATTAGAAAAGCATATGAAGAGGAATAGAGGTAATATGTTTTATTGAGTTACATTGCAGTCGAACGTAGTTTGGAAGCATTGTTCAGCAAAATGTCTGTATTGGGGGGACTTTAAATTTTTTCAGTAAAGATTGAGTAATTTTCACTGTAAGATATTTTTCATGTTTATTAATTATCTGTCTAACATCTGTTAGAGTAAGATTTTTGATATAAATGTTCTCCTTTGTCAGTGTTAATGAGTGTTGTAACATGAATTTCGTACAGATGATAATATATCAGATAATTTTAAAACATTCTGTTGAAGAAATATTTCACCTATGAGCATTGTCCACGTCCTCGATCCAGGTCATTTTTGTTTAAAGAGTGTTTCGCTCAATGACGTGTATAAAATAGTTTGTATATGTCCCGTATATAGTCCATCCATTCTGTATATCAGCCCATACACATGGTTCCCAAAAAAGACGGATCATTGACACTTGTGTAGGATTACTGACAGATTAATGACATTATAATCACAGAAACAGATATACCACAGACACTTGATGAATTGCTACAAATGTTTCATGGAGTAACAGTATTTTTGACATTAGATTTAAGGTCTGGATTTTGGGAAAGAGAACTTCGCCACAATTGTCATATATATATACTGCCTTGTTATGCTTTGATAATTGTTATCAGTTCTGGAAATTACCTTTAGGTCTTACTATACCATCAGCAGCTTTCACTCATGGCACGAATACTAGTCTTCATCTGATTTTGAAGAAAGGATCACAACATATGTCTATGACATACTTATTGTAGAAGCAACTAGGCATAAACACAACAGTACTTTGAATGCATTACTGGGTGCATTCCCATGCCAGGGTATTACTGTCAATCTGTGTAAATCAGTGTCTGGAAAATCAGCCCACATCATCTGTCTTGATGGAATTCAACCTGAGCCAGATATACTTCAAGCTATCTGAGATATCACTGGTCCCACAACTAAAAACCAACTACGAAGTTTTCTTGGCATCATCAATTTCCTAGGCGTTTTGTTCATTATAGGTCCAAGAAAGTGTTTCCTCATACTTTGTCAATCATCCTCTGTTATTAATATGGGGAAAAGTATTAGGCGCGATCTGGTGAAGTGCAAACTCTGCCAGCAATCAAAATCTTCTGCTACATCACATTTGTTCAACTTTTCCCAATCATCCCCATTAAATTAATTTATTTAAGGCAGTCGACCTCTATGGGCCTATTCCAAATTTTAAAAAAAATATTTTCGTACATATTTGATGCAGCTGAGCTAACATTTAAATTTGTTTCCTTTACACCACTTCGCAGAATTACAACTAAAAATGTTTCAGCTACATTCACTAAGAATATTTTAACATGCATAGGACGCGTAGAAAAGGTTATATATGACAATGGACCACAGTTTCGTTCCACAACTTGGACACATCCATTGACAACGGTAAGATTAAACCAATTTTTATTTCCAGGTATGACGCTTCCTCCTACCCTTATGAAAGAACAATAAAAGAGATAGGAAAACCATGTACAATTTATTGCCACAAGTAACACACTGAATGGAACAGATATGTTCAGGTTTCTCACGAGGCCATTGATTCAATTCCTATTGATTCAACTTTGCTCTCACCGCATTTGGTTCTGAAGAATAAAAAACCGGCAGATAAAATAAAAGAACTTGTTTCTTTCGCCAAGTCAAAGTGTTTCGGTCATTGTGAATTGACTGACATTGCAATTACTGATATAAAAAAAGGAAAATTCTACGACTGAAGGTAAGTCACTCTAAGTAATTCGAAGTTACACAAAAGGATTTTAGTTTGAGCACACCCATTGTCTTGTAAAGTAAAGAACAAGTATCAGAAATTTTGCATTACTTTATAACGGACCTCTTCGGATACGACGAATTCCACATCTCAACGCACTACATCATGAAACATCAGAACGAAAGCTTCGAGAGGTCTTCATCACATCACCAATCTAAAGCCGTTCCTTGAATAATTATTTCACTTCCTTTTTCCCTAATGATGACAAAACGCACCGATATATAACAGTTACGTAGTGACAACACGTATCTCAACTTCTTTTGATATCAACTGATTGTACATAGTTAGTAGAAAAGCTTTTTCCACAGGTTTCCTTTCATTCACAGGTATGTGTACATAACAATAACAATATTTTGCCTCATACAGTAATATAAGCCATTTCGTATGTTTATTTTCACTGTGTCATGACTATTATTAAATAGGTACAGTAATTGTTACAGAGCGTATACAACGCCATGTTCTGAGATAGCTCACCCAGATCTTTGTAGTCCATCATTTTACAAGCAAAGGTTATGTAAAACAAGACAGCAATGGTTTTTTCTTCACAGAAGATAAAAGCAACATGAAAAACAATGAAATCAAATTTCCATTTTGTATTATAGGCTAATGTATGATGAATTCCAGATAGTAATGATAAAACAGGTGCGTGTATGTATTTGCACACGTATAACATGTATTGTCAATAATCTAAGGAGATACTTAATTTCGGCGTCTTGCACTGAGATACTCTAACAATCAGCTATAACCAGGGTTTCTTCACTGACTCCAAGGGTTTTACTATAGGTGTCGTATGTGAAGTGAAGACTTAAGGATTTATTATAGATGAAGTATGTGAAGCGCTAATTTATGAATTTTTACAATCAGAATATGAGGAGATAATAAGAAGTGAGGGTCGCAAACTTTTTGTGATTATTACGCAGACATTTATGATTTATGATGAGAAGTATGGAATATTAATGTTAGGAACTGATAGGGATTACATGATGATACAATGAAGGCTTTCATGACCGGATGTTTCAACTGCCGAGAATTCTTGGTGTGTTTCTCTGCTGAGTAGTACTTCTAATGGTTTGCGAAAAGGTGTTATGAAACGATAATACAGGTCCATGAATTTACAGAAAGATAAACGCTTTGTTTCAACAATATGCATTTTTTTCTCTGTGAATAGCTGCGTCAAGCATTGAAGACGCTTGTTGCCACGAACTTGCTTCGATGAATCTGTGACTCTGCTTGCCCTAATGGATTTTTTTTCATTCACAGGTTACTACCATTTCTCATTCTTTTTCAGCTATAGAACCGATTTTGTCGGAAATATGTAAGTTCTTAATTATTTTCATTCTGTATGTTTACTTCGTTTGTTCATAGATATTAAGTACTCTTCTTGATACCACTTAAATAATTGGATAATTATAAGTAATTGGCACGTGCATAGGTTAAGGTTTTGTGATCACATTTTCCCTTGCTTTTTGTTTTGTGATTGACAGACGAAAGAAAAATCTAATAATTTCTTTTTTTCTATAGCAGCAAAATATTGCGCACATTCGTTTCTTTTCCTCCCCTTCACCCTGCATCCTTACGCGCATTTACTCTGCTACAAAAACAAAAAAATTACTATTTGCAGAAATTACGATTGTACTCTCGGGTAACGACACGAGTAGTCCACTTATACTCGTGTTCGCCTATTGCTATTTTCACAATGTTTGTACATATAATGATTACTGTAATTTAAAGTTTATTTCCTCTCACAGCACAAGAAAGATTTCCATAGTGGTTATTTTCTTTGAGATATCACTACCAACGCATCTGTATAAAATATAATTTCTATGTTCCTAAGAAATGTTTGTTATTCTTTTCCATATAATTTGAGAGTTTTCCATAATTAGTTTTAGATATGTGCCTTAGTTTTATTCTCTTCCACCGTATTGTAACAAACATATGTACTTTGTAAAAGCAGCACATTCATGGACCCACTTAGAGTTACTCTCTGTTCTGTGAGGAAGTTCGACGTAATACGTACGTCTTCTTTACCACGACATGCCACATCGATTATCGTGATTTCGATGACTTCACACACATTTGGTGAAAATAACATGGCAGTACCTTCTGTGAGTGGTCTTTGGTTTCGTTATGGACAAGTACTGTCTCCACTGAGTCTGTTCTCATACGCCTCACAAATAATAATGATACGACGCTTTCACTTGATGAGTTATTACAACGTTATAAGTGCTAAAAGACACTTCAACATGAGCTTGTTGTGTACTGTGTACACTCATGTCAACAGCTTCGTGCGCAACAACCACGAAATGACATTGCTTTGACACACATTTGCTATGACTAAAAGACAATGTAGTCACATCAATCTGACGAGCTACGTGCAGAATAACTACAAAAATGATAAGGCCTTCAATGTTGTTTTTTCTCCACACTTCATGACTTCATAACTAGTCACGCTAATGTAATAGCCAGTTTTCTTTAACTTGTGCACATTTATTTCAAACGAAATGTAAGATAATCTCAGTGCACCTTAGCACCAATGTAAGCAACATTTTTAACTTTACTTGAGGTGCACCCGATCGGGAAATGTAAATTTGCAAAATTAGCAGCGCTACCTAAGAAACAAAAAAGCTTTTCATGACTTCTTTACAGTTTGTATATGCACGTCACATGTATATATTGGATACTCAGAAATGTTTTTATGTTTCTCTATCATATGTTGTACTGCTTGCTAGCTTGTATTGTATTGTATTGAACTGGGGACCTAAAAGCGACGGAGAGGCTTCCTCCCTACCGTAGCCTGAATGGTACACAATCCCACGTCAGGCTACAACAGTTTATTTACCCCACCACCGCCCCACACCGAACCCAAGGTTATTGTGCGGATCGGCCCCCAGTGGACATCCCCACCCCTAACCCCACCCCCACCCCTTTATGTTGTTGATTTTTAAGATATCTTGTTTGGAGGCCTTCATCCGTAACAGAGTTGGATCTTGAAACTCGTCAAGTTTCGGCTATGTGCCGTTTTGGTTTAAATGCAATAAATTACAATTTTGAAGTGAAACTGACCGCCACCTTATTTGGCCCTTTTCACATTCCTAATCACCTGTTCTGCCCAGCAGGTGCAGCGGGCGTATCGGGAACCACTTCGTGGCATTCGCTTCAGAACTATTCCAGAGATTCGACAAGCAGTAGACCTCACTGTTCGCTCCATCAACAGAACAGGATGTGCTAAGGGTATACTACACCTTCCACATCGCTGGCAACAGGTTCTACACAATGCTGGTGACTACTTTGATGGACAGTAACAGGTACAAACATGTAACTCTTTCGTGTAGGATGTGAATAAATAGTTGCCATTATTTAAGATCCAACCAATGTATATTTGGTTTCTCTCGCAGTTGGAAATGCACGAACTCATCAAAGCAAACAACAGCAAAGCTACAACCAACCCACCAAGCCAGTACTAGTTCAAAAACAAACGTAAATAATTTATAAAGCAAACTTTCAGTTTAGTACTAGTTCAAAAACAAACGTAAATAATTTTTAAAGCAAACTTTCAGTTTGTATACAGATTTTTTTGTCACCAGAAAAGTACTAAGGAGAAGGAGTAATACATTTAAAGAGGCAGCTGGTCTCTATATCGCATCTCTGTGGAAAGCAACACGAATGGCAGAAATGGCAATCTTATCGCTTAGAAGTTCGCATAACATTTGAGGATACTTACCCTTCAGTTCCTTGTCCAGCATGTGTGACATGATGGTGCACGATCCGTAAATGCAGTAATTACTTGGTATCAAATAACAGCACCAGCATCACCTTACGAATGTCGAAATGTTAGATACTGAGACAACAGATGGCGGAATAGAAAAGGTACTACAGTCTCTTAGTACTGGAAAAGTATCAGGATCAGATCAGATACCTATAAGAGTTTACAAAAATTATGCGAAATGACTTTCTCCCATTCTAGCAGCAGTTTAGCGTAGATCGCTGGAGCAATAAAGGGAAAAACTGCAGTCCATTCCCGTTTTTAAAAAGGGCCGTAGAGCACATGCACTCAGTCATAGATCTATGTCGTTGACATCAGTCTGTTGTAGAGTTTTGGAACATGTTTTATGCGCGATAGTGTTGATGGTTTTGGAGAACGAGAATTTCATGTATATAAATCAGCATGAATTTCGCAAACACAGATCTTACGAAACTCAGCTCGCTCTGTTCCTCATGAGATCCGTAGTGCTGTACGCAACGGCGCTCAGACTGATGCCGTGTTCCTTTGGTTGCGCACTGTCGATTAATGGAAACAATACAAGCTTATAGAGTGCGGGAACAGTTTTGCGACTGGATTCAAGAGTTCCTTGCGGATAGAACTCAACACTTCTCTCTTTACGGAACAAAATCGACCGATATATCAGTATGTAAAGGAAAGGGAAACCACTACTGTACAGCTACACTATTGATGAGAAAAAGCTGGAAACAGCATCTACCGCAATATATATAGTAACTGTCCAGAGCGATCCTAATTGGAATAATCACATAAAACAAATACTAGGAAAAGCAGATACCAGACTGAAATTCATAGGAACAATCTTAAGGAAGTGTAATTCATCCACGAAGGAGGACGCTTGTAAGGGGATTATTCAACCGAATTTTGAGTACTGTTCATCAATATTAGTTTCTTACGAGGTAGATCTGCCGGAAAAGATAGAGAAGATCCAACGAAGAGCGGCGCGTTTCTTCACGGGCTCATTCTGCTGACGCTAGATCGTTAACGAGCTGCTCAGCAAACTCCACTGGCAGATGTTACAGGAGAGACTTTATGCAACACGGAGAGGTTTAGTGTTTCGCCAAAGCAGTTTCCAGGAAGAGTCGGACGACATACTACTTCCTCCCACATACATCTTGCGCAATCATCATGATGAGAAATTTCGAGAAATTAGAACCAGTGCGGAGGCTTACTGACAATCATTCTTCCCACGCACCATTCGTGAGTGAAATAGGGTATAGGGGTTCACTTAGTGGTGCTAGAAACACACACCGCCACATACCGTTAAGGGACTTGTGGAGTATGATGGAGATGTAGAACTAAGCAGACTGTTAAGAGTGAGACTGTGTCTGTCTTAGGACAGGACAGACCTGTCCAGTCTTGGTGACTGGAACCAGTGGCGGTGTTAGAAAATAAGAGCAACTGGTCCTGTTATTTAGTTCCAACTACTCAATCACAATTCAAATTCAAAATGTTTCATTAATTTGCGTATCTTTTCTGGACCCTTACGCAAAATGTCGCAGCACATGCGGTAGCTTCCGTTCCTACAAATTGGAAAAGTGGCTCCACAGTCGAGTTGTTTCTAACATTAAGTACAGAAATAAGTGTAGATTACCAAAGCCAACTATAAACAGAAGCGTGACATTCTGGAAGTGTATTTTAAAACTGAGGGAAACTACGGTATCATTTAATTAACCCGGATGTATAGGGTTGGTCGCCTGGGGGGTTAAAAATTTGTTTTATCAATATCCAAGATAAGCGCGGGGTGCATTTTTAAACAGCAAAGGGAGGGTTCTGAACTACCGCATTCTTTACTGTCACGTGTAGAAGCTATTTACATAATAATACACCGTGAGGGTGGTTTATACATATTTTGTATTTCACCAGATAAAGCTCCGAGATAACATTATTCTTTACACAAACACCCTTCACTGGATTCGTTATCTTTGAATGGCTTTAGTGTAAATGCCTCCCGAGATTTCACCACCGGTTCACCCTAGAGGCTTATCCATCGCCTTTGTGTCCCTGGGATCGCCGTGACACCGTCATTCAATTTTGGACGTCAGTCTGACACCCTCGGCCACGAAAGTGAATTTCCATAATAGAAATAACATACTTAATGAGGTGCGTGTATATCGCCCGTATCAAATATGGATAACGAGAAAATGATGGAAAAAGAAATCGTCAGCTCGCATTACCCCTTCAGTTATCACCTCTGACGCTCGTGCGGGATTAGGACGTAGTTCGGCAGTAGGGGGCAGTGTTTTTAATAGCAGTATTGACGGAACGGATTTTCTGCTGTGGCTTACGAACAATAAAGAATGAAAGTGAGAAAACTGATGGGTGCCGAACTTGGGCATTGTCGGTCGTCAGCAAGGTTCGCAGTACGTCCATACTTCCCACAGGAAATTTATCCAACGCGTATCTACCGTTACGTTGCATGCCTGATTACGAATGAGACATATGTCTTGCTCAGTTTCTTTTTCTATTTTCCTTTCTTTAATCGAAATGCTATAGATATGAAGATCTACATATACTACTACGTGACTACTGTGCAGTTCACCCATTTTAGCGGAGAGTTCAACCTACCACATCCAGACTATTTGTGTACCGTTCAACTCTCTAACAACGCGCGACAAAACCGAATACTTCAGTCTTTCCGTGCCAGCTCCGATTTCTCTTAAATTTTTACGACGACCTCTTCTCACTATGTAGAGAGGCGTCAACAAAATATTGTGGCATTGAGACAGCAATTCTCAAGCTGTGGGATGCGTACCCCTACAGGGGCATCATAGCACTAAATCAGGAACGCGAGCTTGTTGAAAAGAAAAAAAATATGAACACAAAAAATAATTAACTGAAAGGTAAGAAAAGCAAAATAATTCTGAAATAATAAAAAATCAATTTTCAGATTTACACCGCTATAATGCATTTATAAATAGGATTGTCTCAGTATTGCACAATGCATTTAATAATACACTTCTAAATACTAAATTAAAGACAAATTTAGTTATTATTAGTGAAGTCCTTGGGCCTGGTTATATAGCAATTTTTCTCGAGGTAGGGCTTAATATTAGAAATGACTGTTAGGTCTTTTTCTATGTTTTGCTGAGATCCATATTTTGTCTTCAAAATCAGCCAACGCAGAAAATCCTGATTTTCAAAGGTAGGCTGTTGAAAATGGTAACAGTGTACGAATTGCTCTTATTGAAGTAGAGAAAACCTATTATCTACTCATGCAAAGATACATTTATTACTAAATTTTTTTTTGATTTCGCCTCTCACCGTGATATCTATGAAGATACCTTCTTCGGCAATTGAGAGACCCTCGGGAATATTTTGAAATGAACCTCTAACCCACTCTTAACTTGCTACCAAGCTACCGTCAGAAAAGATATACTTGTAAAAATTGCTTTCCAGCGAAGTTAAGTAGTTTTCAGTGGTTGAAAAAATCAGTTTTTACATTTTTTCCAGCATCGCAAGTCTTAAGACATACATTCATAACTGCGAACATTTCCTAGATATTTTTCCCTTTCAACTTCTGCTCCACAATTCCAGTTTTCTAAAAAGGCATTATCTCTACGATTCTTTTACAACAAAAGTTTTGTCTATTCCTTGGGGTTAAAGATTCAGAGTATTTAATAGCTCGAAAATGTCGACCAAGTAACTCAGTTTGATTACAGTTAAATTGTCTCTAAACTTCTCGGCTTACGGTCTGTTTTCCTCTTCTAGAGAAATGATGATTTCTCTTCTAAATTTATAAACACGTTGCTAAAATATTCCACTTGATAACGGCCTTGTATCGCAATAAAGTAACACACTGAATTAGCTCCACTCATGTCCTCACAAAATGCAGAAACCGTTTTGGTTTTAGAGGTCTCATTTTTACATAATTTACTACAGATAAAACCGTTGTTAACGCAGTATTCAGACTATGACTCCTTTCATTGGAAGCCAGAGCTTCTCTGTGGATCATGCATTGTGACCAGGCACGATGTGGAAATTTTTGTTTTACAAGTACTTTTTGTTATACTACTGAGTCTTCCAGACATTGAAGAACAGTATCGGTCCTATTTTTCATCGGGTATTTGCCTCGTTTATAAAATAGTTTAAGGTGGTCAGTAATGTGAGTACTGTTGCTTTCAGTTTTATTCGTCTGTATAAAAGTAGTTTCTCTATTGCTGACATATCAGGAAAAAATGTGATATGGACAATGAAAAGAAGATCTTTGTTGATATCACTTGGTTGAAGCTGAAATGAAAACAATTTGTTACGCTTACGTTTTTCGTCTTCAGCTGCATCACCAGTTCTATTGGCATCGGTATCATTTGATAGAGATGTGGACTCAATTGTTAGTCGAAGTTATCTCCGAACATAGTTTCTACAATTTGTTCTGCAGCTAGCAAAACATATCCTTCACCAATGGTGTGAGGATATTTACATCTGGCTATTTTATACGCAACTTTCTGAGAGACAAGTAAAGCTTCTCCATTCACAGACAAGGTCTTTTTAAAAAACGAGGGCCTTTATTCTTCATTTACTTCACTGCGGGTAAGGCCAAAATTTAAGTATTCTTGAGAATATTTTTATTTCTCTTTCATAACCACCCTCGTCTGCACAGTTTTTTATGTGTCACTATCGTCTGATGCACACTTACGTCCATTTAAAAGTTGATTACGACTGCATAAAGCTACAGCTAACATACAATTTACAATATACATATTCACGATACATTCAGTGGCGAGTTTTATGATTCGACAAAAGGTGAAGACACACATGGACAATAGCATCGCATCGAAGGTTTGTGTCATGTGCACAATGTGTCTGATAATTGCTTTGTATGAACTACTACAAATAAGTGCCACAATTGAAGATGACTGACTTTGAAATGTGCATTCGCCAACCCATGTTACTTACGTGTAATTTTTGTCATTGCAGCTGATCGGTACGAGGCACGTACGCCCTTGAGTTGACAGCACTGGGATATAAACAAGAAAACATACCCCTCTCCTGTCCTCGCAACCTCTCAGCGGCCGTACACCCTGCACTTCCCTAAAGTAATCCATCAACTTTTCATGTGCCACCGGTAAGACAGAGAACAATTAGAAGGTCATCGATTCTGGTATTCTCAATGTAACGAATCGATGTTGCGAAAAAGAAATAAATTTAATTACTCGTGGTAATATGTTAGGTTTGCATCTTTGTAAGTTTAACGTGAAAATACTCAAAGTAGTTATATAGTTATCGTATCAGGAAGGGGAAGGGACTAGGTGGAAACTAAGTCACGATTACTGACGGGTCGGGAAACGCTAGAGAAAGCTGGTAACTGAAATTTCGAGCAAGGATCTCGCTGCAATTGAAAACGTCTTTGCTTTAATGATTGACACCCCGACTCGCGTCTCATATCACTGACACCCTCTCGCTTATTTCGCAGTACCGCGCAGAAGTACTGCATAGTGTAGGCAGTCTCTCTAGTACATCTTGAAAGTGTCCTGCCAATAAAACAGCGTTTCGATTTGTGAGATTTATTGTGTAAGCAAAATTTAATGGATTCCTTTTAGTACTCATGTGGATGACCTACCTTCTTTTATTGTTTAAGGTTAAATACCACTTTTCGCACCGTACAGAGATCATCATGGCTAAATCGTTTTAGAAGTAATGTGACTTCGTAGGTTCCACGGCCGGTGTCATTAGGATAAAATAATGTTGGGTACTGGGCCACATCATTGTAGACTATTAAAGCAACTAAACTGACGCCGTTTCGACCGATTTGCTGCTGTACTCTTCAGGGCGGTTGACTGCTGTATACTGGTGAGTGTTTTCCTTTATATACTGTCATTTTCGGTTATCTAGTGACTACCGCCACCACATATCTGGGATGTTACTGGACAATCTGTAGGAAGGTTGTCGTGGAGGGGTGGCTGTACTGTACGCTATTGCCTACGCTACCCTGGTGGGTGACTGGAAGGTAACTATAGTAGGTGATTGGTACGAAGTAGCGTATCAGCGGCTCTTTCCTGTGCCACTCAGGTCAATGGAGTGGTAGGCAATCCTTCGTTGCTGACCGGAAGGTAACAGCATATCGGTAGCTAGTACCCAGTGGTAGTAGCTTTCTACATTTGCAAGTAGTTATAAATTTATGACAACTTAAACAGACAGTAAGCCAGAGCACTATTTGCAACCAGTCTATGACGGCTGCTCAGATTCTCTGTTTATATGGACAGAAATGGCAGAGAGACTATAATAATTCCTTGGGGAACTCCAGATATCACTTCTGTTTTACTTGATGACTTTCCGTCAATTACTAAAAAATTATGTCGAATTAAGTTAAATACTAAACACATACACTACTGGCCATTAAAATTGCTACACCAAGAAGAAATGAAGATGATAAACGGGTATTCATTGGACAAATATATTATACTAGAACTGACATGTGATTACATTTTCACGCAATTTGGGTGCATAGATCCTGATAAATCAGTACCCAGAACAACCACCTCTGGCCGTAATAACGGCCTTAATACGAATGGGCATTGAGTCAAACAGAGCTTGGGTGGCGTGTGCAGGTACAGCTGCCCATGAAGCTTCAACACGATATCACAGTTCATCAAGAGTAGTGCCCGGCGTATTGTGACGAGCCAGTTGTTCGGCCACCATTGACCAGACGTTTTCAATTGGTGAAGGATCTGGAGAATGTGCTGGTCAGGGCAGCAGTCGAACATTTTCTGTATCCAGAGAGGCTCGTACAAGATTTGCAACATTCGGTCGTGCATTATCCTGCTGAAATGTAGGGTTTCGCTGGGATTTAATGAAGGATAGAGCCACGGGTCGTAACACACCTGAAATGTAACGTCCACTGTTCAAAGTCCCATCAATGCGAACAAGAGCTGACCGAGGCGTGTAACCAATGGCACCCCATACCATTACGCCGGGTGATACGCCAGTATGGCGATGACGAATACACGCTTCCAATGTGCGTTTACCGCGATGTCGCCAAACACGGATGCGACCATCATGATGCTGTAAACAGAACCTGGATTCATCCGAAAAAATGACGTTTTGCCATTCGTGCACGCAGGTTCGTCGTTGAGTACACCATCGCAGACGCTCCTGTCTGTGATGCAGCGTCAAGGGTAACCGCAGCCATGGTCTCCGAGCTGATAGTCCATGCTGCTGCAAAACAAACGTCGTCGAACTGTTTGTGCAGATGGTTGTTGTCTTGCAAACGTCCCCATCTGTTGACTCAGGGATCGAGACGTGGCTGCACCATCCGTTACAGCCATGCGGATAAGATGCCTGTCATCTCGACTGCTAGTGATACGAGGCCGTTGGGATCCAGCACGGAGTTCCGTATTACCCTCCTGAACCCACCGATTCCATATTCTGCTAACAGTCATTGGATATCGACCAACGCGAGCAGCAATGTCGCGATACGATAAAACGCAGTCGCGGTAGGCTACAATCCGACCTTTATTAAAGTCGGAAACGTGGTGGTACGCATTTCTCCTCCTTACACGAGGCGTCACAACAACGTTTCACCAGCCAACGCCGGTCAACTGCTGTTTGTGTATGAGAAATCGGTTGTAAACTTTCCTCATGTCAGCACGTTGTAGGTGTCGCCACCGGCGCCAACCTTGTGTGGATGCTCTGAAAAGCTAATCATTTGCATATCACAGCATCTTCTTCCTGTCGGTTAAATTTCGCGTCTGTAGCTCGTCATCTTCGTGTTGTAGCAATTTTAATGGCCAGTAGTGTATTTATCGCCGCCTTTAGGCCGTTTATAGCAACAGTTTGTTATTGTTGTGGTCTTCACCCGAAGAATGATTTGATGCAGCTCTCCATGCGACTCCATTGTGTCCAAGCCTCCTCTTCTCCGAATAACCTCTGCTGCCTACATCCTTCTGAGTCTGCTTACTGCATCCATCTCATGGTCTTCCTCTACGATTTTTAACCCCCCACATTTCCATCCAGTACTGAATTGGTGAGCCCTTGATGTCTCAGAGTGTGTCCTATCAATCGAGCCCTTCCTCTAGTTAGGTTTTAGCACCCACGCAACTACCATCTTCGAGTGGATAGACACCTTGCGACATGTTTTCCAGCAACTTGAACACTTGGGCACCATCGAACCAAGTCCGTGGCATAGATACAATGTCCCACGGCAAACTGATGGACCGTTAACACAAGAATCTGCCCTTCAGATTAGTTCAACCTTAGTGCTGCTCAGTCTTCAGCCCTCTTGCATTTACGATTCCAGAGGTGGAAAGGACCAACTTGAGTGCCCGTCACCCTTCTGAAAGTTTCAAATAAATAGAATATTTCCTTTACCACCTATTCTAGAAGAAGAGACGGCTGAAGGCGGTAGAATTCATTACAACCACACACCGGAAAAAAAATACTTTCATCAAAGACTTCCCAGCACTTAATTCTACTTTCCACAAATTGCTCTTCTTCAGAAACGCTTTTCTTTCCATTACCAGTTACATTTTTTATCCTCTCTATTTCGGCCATCATCAGTTATTTTACTGTCCAAATAGCACAACTCGTTTCCTCAGCAGCATCTGATTTTATTAGACTACATTCCAGTATCCTTGTTTTGCTTTTCTTGATGTTCATCTTATACCCACCTTTCAAGATACCCTCCATTTCGTTCAGTTGCACCATACAGTCCTTTGATGTCTCTGACACAATTACAATGTCATCGGCAAACCTCAAAGTTTGGATTTCTTCCTCTTGAATTTTAATTCGTTCTCCCAATTTTTGTTTGGTTTCCTTTGCTACGTGTTCAGTGTTTAGATTGAATAACATTGGAGATAGGCTACAACCCTGTCTCACTCCATTCTCAATCACTGCTTCCTTTTCATGCTCCTAGACACTTATAACTGCCCCCTAGTTTCTGTACAAGCTGTAAACAGACTTTGGCACCCTGAATTTTAGTCCTGCTATCTTCAGAATTTCAAAGAGAGTATTCTAGTCAACATTGTCAAAAGCTTCCTCTAAGTCTACAAACGCTGTAAATGTAGGTACGCCTTTCCTCAACCTATCTTCTAAGAAATGTTGTAGGATTAGTATTGCGAGGCTTGCGCCCACATTTCTCCGGAATCAAAATTGATCTTCGTCAAAGTCAGATTCTACCAGTTTTTTCATTCATCTGTAAAGAATTTGTGTAAGTACTTTGGAACCACGACTTAATAAATTGATAGTTCGATAATATTCACACATGTCAGCACCGGATTCCTTTGAAATTGGTAGCACGACATTCATCTTGAAGTCTGAGGATATTTCGCCTGTCTGACATCTCTTGCACACCACATGGAAGGATTTTGTCGTGGCTGCCTGTCCCAAGGCTATCAGTGGGGCTGACGGAAACCCATCTATTTAATGGGTCTTGTTTCAACTTAGGTCTTTCACAGCTCTGTCAAATTCTTGTCGCAGTATCATGTCTCCCATCTTCTCTTCACAAAAGTACCTCTATTCCTATAACACTGCATGCAAGTTCATCTCCCTTATACAAATCCTCTATACACTCCTTCCACCTTTAAGCTTTCCCTGCTTTGCATAGGACTGGTTTTACATCCGAGTTTTTGATATTCATACAGCTGCTTTTCTTTTCTCCAAAGGTCTCTATAATATTACTGTAGGCAGTATCTATTTTCCCACTAGTGAAATATGCTGCCACATCCTTACATATGCCCTGTAGCCATTCTTGCTTAGATATTTCGCACTTCTGGTCAACCTTATTTTTCAGACCTCCGTATTCCTTTTCGAGCGCTTCATTTTCTGTATTTTTATATTTTCCCCTTTCATGAGTTAAATTTAATATCTCCGGTGTCATCCAAGGACCACTACTAGGTCTTGTCCTTTTACCTATCTGATACGTTGATGCATTCACTATTTCATCTCTTAAAGCTACCACTTCTTCTTCTACTCTATTCTTTTCTTTGTTCTATTAAGTCGTTGCCCAACGCTTCCTCTGAAACTTGCAACGGCCTCTGGATCTTTCAGTTTCTTCAAGACCCATCACCTTAAATTCCAACCTTTATGCAATTTCTTCAGTTTTAATCATCGGTGCATAACAAATAAATTGTGGTCGGAGTCCACATCTGCCACTGGAAATGTCTTACAATTGAAAATCTGTTTCCGAAATCTCTGTCGTACCGTTATATAATGAATCTGAAACCTTTCGGTGTCTCCAGGTCTTTTCCACGTATAGAACCTTCTTTCATGATTCTTTAACCAGATGTTAGCGATGATTAAATTTTGCTCTATATAAAATTCTACCAGGCAGCTTCCTCTTTTATTCCTTGCCCCACGTGCATACTCATGTACACTTTTTCCTTCTCCTCCTTTTCCTACCATCGAATTCTAATCCCCTGACACAATTAAATTTCTTCTATCTCATCTTACATTTGTTCAGTTTCTTCATCGCGTTCAGAGCTAGTTGGCATAGAAACTTGTGTTACCGTACTGTAATGGGTGTAGGATTCGTGTCTATCCTGGCTTCGATAACGTGTTCACTATGCTGTTCATAGTAGCTTACCGTCATTCTCTTTTTGTTATTCATTATTAACCCTGCTCCTGCGTTACTCCTATTTTATTTTGTGTTTGTAACCCTGAATTCACGTGGCCAGAAGTTCTGTTCCTTCTTCCCTTACATCAAACTTCAACCTATTAATTGCCCTTATATTCCAGCTCAGATACGTAGAACACTAGTTTTATTTTTCCTCATGACGACATCCTCCTGAGTAGTACCCGCCCGGAGATCCGAATGGGGGACCATTTTACTTCCACTATATTTTACCCAAGAGGATGTCATCATCATTTAACCAGACAGTAGAGCTCCATGCCCTCGGGAAAAATTAAGGCTATAATTTCACCGCCGCGTGGGATTAGCCGAGCGGTCTGAGGCACTGCAGTCATGTGCGGCTGGTCCCGGCGGAGGTTCGAGTCCTCCCTCGGGCATGGGTGTGTGTGTTTGTCCTAAGGATAATTTAGGTTAAGTAGTGTTTAGCTTAGGAACTGATGACCTTAGCAGTTAAGTCCCATAAGATTTCACAAACATTTGAACATTTTTATAATTTCACCCAGCTTTCAGCCGTTCGCAATAACAGCACATCGAGGCCGTTTTGGTTGATGTTAGGTCAGTCAATCATCCACACTGTTAACCCTGCAGCTATTGAAAACACTGCTGCTCCTCCTCCGGAAGTGTACGTTTGTCTGGCATGTGAACAGACACCCCGTCGATGTGGTTGGACCCACGGTACATCTCTGCATCGCTGAGGCAAGCAGCCCGTCAACGGCAGCGTCCATGCTTCATGGGGAGAACAACAGTCTACTAGATGATAAAACTTCATTTATTTACGCATTTCTGGTGCACTCATAACCAGAACAACTGTCAAAAATCACACTTCTCACGAAAGCGCAAGCACAGCTTATAGATGACGTATTAAGGGTGAACATAATTAAGTTCATTGACAGTATGATTTACATACCAGGGAGATGAATCTTACATTACTTTTAACCTGGCTCTTCAAATGACTCCGTACTGACGTTATAAAAGACACCTGTCAATATATGACACCAGGTTTCATGGCTGCTATGAAGTTGGAACCTCTCATTAAAAGCTGAGGGCAATTGTTAACAAAAGAAGTATCAGAATAAACTGTGAAAATATAATACAAAAGTAAATCCTTTTAAGGAAAATTAAAAGTTACATTTAAAACTGTGCTTTTTTTAGTACACTTCTTATAATAATTGTTAATTTTGTTTCGAAGTGTTTACTGCTATTTTATGTTTTAGCAGTAAAGCCTTTTAAGGCAAATTGAAAATAGAATTAAAAGTGTACTTTTGTTTGTTGACTTTCAACTGTAATTCCTAATTTACATTAAAAGGGTTTAATCCTATTTTATGTTTTTACACGTTTATCTAATACTGTTTGTGTTTATAACTGATCTTAGACATTTAGTGAAACGTCCCAACGGCACAACAACCATGCTATGCTGTGGTGTGAGTGAAAGCCTATTACAGCTTGTACAGAAACAAGACTGCAATCGAAGGACATGGAATAAGCCAGTAGTCAAGAAGAGAGTGGGACAGGGTTGCACCTGATCCTAAATGCATACGAAATTGCAGAGGCAGCGTTATTCCGAATTATGATGTAATGTCCCCTCGGACATGCATACATTGCGACGACTACAGCCGTTATGAAATACGTGAAATATATTCGCAGTTGCTAATATGGTCAACCATCAGCTGTATAATGAAATGTGACAATGAAAATTTGTGTCGTATCAGGATTCGAACCCGGCTATCCTGCTCGCGATAAGCGGGAAATCCGGGTTCGGGTTCCGGTCAGACACAAATTTTCACTGTCGTTATGCCATTATACATCTCATGATTATGCATATTCGCTATTACAAGTACATTTCATGTATCCCTGATGTTGTCTAACTGAAACTTGAGCATGTTGTTAAGGAAACCGAGGAAATTTTGGAAATAGAATTAACGTTCAGGAAGAAGAATTTGAAACTTTGAGGGATGCCCATGACACAGTAATTCTGTCAGAGACATCAGAAGGCTTCTAATACCAGCTGAAGGGCACGGATAGAGCCTAGAAAAAATGTCATAAGATAAGAACAGCGGTCATAATCGATCGCAGCAGAATTAAATCAGGTGATGTTGCAGGAACTGGATTAGTAAATGTGGCACTAAAATTAATGAACGAACTTAGTTGTTTTTTAGCAAAACAACTAACGATGGCCGATAAATGAGGACAGGAAATGCAGATCAGCCATAGCAAGAAATAAAACTATGGAAAAGAGGAAAATGAATTTAAATCTTAGGAAAGTCTGTTGTGATATGGCCCTTGTACGGATGTGAAAAATCTGACGCTAAACAGTTCAAAAGAGCAAACAAGCTTGTCAGTTTTAGTGCTACAAAGGAATCGTGTAGATTAGATGCGTAGATGGAAAACTAATGAGGAGGTACTGAGTGAAATTGTGGAGAAAAGAAGGGTTCGACTGATAATGCACATCCTGAGACATTAAGGTGTCATCTGTTAGCTAATGGATGGGAGTATGGAGCGTACAAGCTGTAGATTGAGACCAGGTCTGAGTAAATGAATGTAGATTACTGCAGTTTTTGCAGAGATGAAGTTTGCACAGGATGGCTGCATCCAAAGAGATAGAATACCATAAAGAAGAAAAACCGCTACCAGAGTGCAGAAAACTGGACAAGCTTCCACCACGTTTTCGGAAGTAACTTTCTTTTGAATACTGCAACCCCACAGGATCACTAGCAGAGCTTTTACGAGTAAAAGATACAGCCCGCAAAATTTAGTTGAGGCTCCATCTCCGTGTGTTTTAGTACATCCTTTTCTACGTTCTACGGGAAGATTACATTAATTTCGATTGTATGTGTCTTTCATTTCACATTCAGAGCAAAAATTGTGTTGCACAGAGCAGGGAGACAACACCCTACACAGCAGAGGTATATTGTGATCCAAACCACTCAGGCGGTCGAATATGCAATGAAGATTTTGGTTGATCGTAAGTTTATTAATATAGTAGCCAATACACTGCCTTGTTTTTCTCATGAATCAGATTACTCTGCTAACATACAGTTACATAAATAACCAAATTTTGGAAAGTTACGTAGTATACTCCCTTACATTTTTCGTACTTTATTTATGATATATGTACATATTTTCACTAAAACACTTTGAGACTTCCACATAATCTAATATACATTTTTTGAATTTACCCACCAGTTTTAGTTTTTATTACGAAAATCGTGTTAAATATGAAAAAATTCGGTTAAATAAGGCGCGAACGTAAACATTAGGCTTTGCTAGCGGTTAGTTGCACCACAACCAAAATTTCAGGAGGGGATGGGGGGCGGGGTGTTGTTCCAGTATCGGACTAGACCCGTCGCTACCCCTTTACATTTCGATTTCTAAGATTCAGTAGCAGATTAATTTACCCCTTTGCAAAAATGGTTCAAATGGCTCTGAGCACTATGGGACTTAACATCTGTGGTCATCAGTCCCCTAGAACTTAGAACTACTTAAACCTAACTAACCTAAGGACATCACACACATCCATGCCCGAGGCAGGATTCGAACCTGCGACCGTAGCAGTCGCGCGGTTCCGGACTGAGCGCCTTAACCGCGAGACCACCGCGGCCGGCTTACCCCTTTGCACATTATTACATTATAGCACATCCATGCGATTATCGTATGCTATAATTGAAAATACATAACTACCTGTTGTAGATCCAAACTTGGCAAGATCGCTATCCAGATATAAAATCGTACCAAGATTGATCCACAGGCTAATTTGTGCTTTATTCTTTACAAATAAAGGGTCGCTACAAGAATTTGAAACAGTAATTTAAAATAAATAACCATGTATTTGCAGGGAATTACTGACCTTTCTGCCTGTAATCTTTGCTTTCCAATGTGAAAGCGTACTTCACTTAGTTTCTAGAAAGCAACAAAAACAGTTATTGGAGTAATGCCTATTGCAGCTGTCAGAAACTAAATCGTACAAAAAATACGTAAAGGACCGTATCTTTCAATCAGCAACAAAGTTTTCGGTCATAAAAAAAGTTTACGATATTATGCTGCTGACGTTCCGGAAATGTTACAAAGTATGATAAAGGCCTGTGTGGGCTTCTCCATCGTAACAGAATTCTCGGAATATCCTATGCTTTATACACAAGTAAGCAAATATATCTCTGTACATAAAACTCGGTGCAGTTACAGAACACAATATGTAAGAATATTCACACCGATAATCAATATTTTTTCTAGATACTTGCGTACGTTTATACTCTAAGCACACGACAGGCACGATTCCGAAACGAAACTCAGAAACTGTTTAGCTCACCAGTAATATTGCCCAAGACGCCTCTATCTAACCTTGAATGTTTACGTAATGTTGGAACATTTTCTGTGACCAAATTATTTCTTCTTATGCGAACTACGGCATCATATACAGTAATTTTTGCACAATTTGTCATAAGCATTATCGAAATATACACCTAAAAGAATCTGGCGTTACAACCGATTTCTGCTTGGATCTCTCGCGATGACATTCCTGAAGGAAACTCTCTGGTATATTAACTCACATAGGATTATACTGCTGAACGGAAAAAGATTAGCTGCCTACACTCTAATTATACGATCACTTGGATATTCTTTTACATAAAACATACAAATTCATAATATCGTTGGAATGGTCTGAATGTTATCAGTAACACATCCATTAAACTATAGTTTCTGGTTAATTTCTTGAGAATAAGATAAGGAAAGAGTGTGTTTCCGATGTTATCCAGAACCGAAGTACTATCCTTCTCTGAAACCACATTTACAACATAAACAACAGTTGTAAGACATCATTGTTTTGAATACACCAATATTTTTAATATCAGTGTAACAGTCGTTTAGTTCATGGGAACGTCTTAAATAAAAACTAAACTTCAGAAATCTGGGTCGACAAATCAACGTTCACACGTATTCTTCTAGAAACCGAGTCATTCTTATATTATAAAACTTCAAAAAATTGTGTTTTACTAATACATAAGTTCAGGAGTAATCTACACAAAAAATTACATGTTTATTGCTTTTAACCTTTCGGCTTTCCAAGATTGTAGTTTCTGAGTGTTGAAGGCAAAAAAATTTTTTAATTACTTTTATGTCGCAATTTGGTAACTGTAAACAATAAATGTGGTTGTGCGAAACATACAAGCAACGGTTTACAGTTTCACATTATATACATATCTTCGGGGTACTGACGACAACATTAAAATGATTGTCTGTAAAAGTATTTTAGGATGAAAGATACTCCAGAGCCAGATACGCTCCAGTAAATTTGAACGAATTTCTGCTTTATTTATTTTAAAATATTTTATTTTACGTGCATTAACGTTGTGAAATCACATTTTTTATTCCTTCCTGCTTTCGAAGTAAACAGCTAACGACACAGAGATGATGCCTGAAAGTGCACAAAGATTTCTTTTATTACGTTTAGGACAACGATTTTCGCTTTAAAGCTGCCTTTGCGAGCCTCAGCGAAATAAAGTCTCCTTTTGTTCACAAAAAAAGCTATATGTCCATTGTTTCACTTTTGTCGCGTCATTATAACTTGACGTTAATGTATGAGATGCGTTATTCATGTACATGGAAAAAAGGGGAAGTAAAAAGAGGAACTCAGATGTCCAACATCAATTGCTTTCCCAGCCGGTTATGAAAAGCGCTGATGCAGGTCCAAAGATAATTACTGCCTCATGCTGGCTGACGCTTAATTGTGGAAACAACTGAAGCATGATGTAGCGCCATCAGCTGGAATACTGCAGCGGCGCCAGAAATTTATAACGGAAATCTCTCACAAAACGCTGAATACCGACGTCAGATCTGCAACACGTTCAGCTGCCACGGACTGCCACGTTACGCATTTTTATGCTGATGAGTGTAATAATTCGTACGTATGTATGAAAAAAACGCATATTCCATCTTCATGTCACATCACACATCCAGAATGTCGTCCAACATGATGGACATAAATGATACTTCCTATCATTTCACATTTGTATTTAATATTTTTTTTAAAAAATGGCGCCGCAGCTTTGATGCCTGAGAACTGTTCTAATTTCTTTTAGATGGTAATAATTTCGTGTTTAATTAGAATTTACCTGTCGTTACAAAATCCCCACAAAGGAGAGATTAATGAATAATTTTCGTAAACTGAGTGTCTCATTCGACTTTCACATATAACAAATGGCTATGTACTAAGCAAAGAATTTCATCTTAGCAGACAGGTGACAAGTAATATTGTAGCTTTCTGAAAAAAAGAGGTATCATAATTAAACATTGTGAACTTTGTTTCTGTTGTATGAAATATTAATTAATTTATTTTAATTAAATTACAGTGTTTACTTCTACGGAGAATATATACGAATTACGAGGTGTTCCCAGTAGTTCATATAACATTCGTAACTAAGCATTCCGTACTTCATTCTGAGCACTAATCATTTGGAAGTGACTTTAACCACTGGCTTAAGAATAAGCAGAAACTTCATAAGCTGTATATTTCACTGTCGATAAATATATGCACCCTTATAACCGATTCATTTGTTTCGTTATCTTCATTACAGAGATTACGCAATACGGTTTTACTCATACTGTGCTACAATATTGTTTCTATTTTAAATTTCCCGTATTTTTAAATATTCTCTTGGTAAAGTAGCTCACTGCTATTCATGTCGGCAGACCAATTTTATTCCCTAACTTTTTCTTTTCGTTTTCTTGCTGAGCTACTGCCTGTCGTTTTCTTATCACTTCCTTGTTGAGTTGATGTCTATCGTTGTACTTCATTATTTCTTTTTGAAGCTTTGCGATCTTTAGTTATTGTATCTTGCAGTCATTTTCTTGTATGCATCCATACGAAAATGCGTTTCTATTCATATATTTTAGCAGTGTCCTTCATCCCATCTGTAACGACTATACGAAAGTAGTGGTTTTCTCATGGTTACACCGACTTCTGTTTCTATATACATATCACCACTCTTGTTTTGTTGTATAGAATTCATCATCCTCTCTCTCTCTCTCGCTCTCTCTCTCTCTCTCTCTCTGTTTCCTAAAACTTTTGCCTCACAAACAAAAATTGCTCTATAAATTATCATACTACAGTTGACAAATATCTATCCCATGTTGCAGATATTTTAATATCTTAATAGTATCAGAGAATGTGATAGGTACTTTTTATTATATATTGCCTTGACGGTGTGTTGAAGTCATGCTGAAGATCCATTAATTAAATATAAAGTCACAAATAGCTGTGAAACTAGATTAAGGAGTGATGGCAAGCAGTGGTATGTAATTGATATCGATTTAGTTCTATATTCTTTTCGCATCTGACAGAAATTCTATCAAATGCAGGGTACTTAAGCTTGGTACCACAACTAAAATTTGTAGTTCATCAGTCATTGATGTAATTTATGTATTAAGGAACGAAAGTGTGGTGCGTGTTTTGGGGTAACCATCTTGATGATCACTGTGATGAATCTTAGAACTCTCTATAAATTATCATACTACAGTTGACAAATGGATAGCTATTGTTCGTGTGTTAATGTTTCAGTACTTTTTGGTTTGAATGCGATCAGTAGTGTATATGTTGTTGTACGATGTATTCTCCCGATGCGTGGTTTCGATTTAAATGATTTTTATTACCCATAATAATCAATAATATATTTTCCTCAGTGGGGCCTGCAGCATGAACTGCGTCAAAATACGACACTTCTAAATAACTCATTTTCAGTAGCTGCAATGTAATATTTATTTGTTTGATTTATATCATACTGCACAACAAGCTTGCCTGTTCCGTCTTACACTGTCTTTTTGGTGTGCACCTATACCTGCTGTGAATAATGAATCTTATTTACATCATACTTATGATCAATAGATCACATTTCTACTTATGTCTAGGTGGAGATGACGGTCATGTGGCATGTATGGTCCAACTGTCGAGCTTTATGTTGTGAACTGTTGTTATTCTAATCACGTAGCTCTTATAATACGAAATTTTTCGAGATAATAATGATAATAATTGTTTGACAGCTGGGATCGTTTGAACAGGCATTTGTCTCTGGGAGTCAGGGATGATGTGTTTGTTGTATAAATATTATACGATAAATTTTTGTGTTTTTGTGATTTCGTATGTTTATTCCTTATCGGGATCGAAAATTTCAACAAAATTTTCTAAGTGGGACTTGTATTTCACCTCTGTTTATTCACTGAGTAAATCGTTCGGGATATATCTCCAATTCTTACAAAATATTCATTGCGGATCCTTTAGATATTTTGTGTAAAATTTGATCACAAATAAGATGATAATAAGATTCATTACTCACTGCACGCAGATGTGCGCTTGAAAATGGCATTGTAGGCTGAAACAGGCAAGCTCATTGTGCGGCGATATCTAGATACAAGCAAATAAATGGAACATTGCAGTACTGGAATTGATTTCTTTGGAAAATATCGATAATAACTTGTAAATCCACTTTAGTTGTGGTCGTATCGTTACGGATCACATTCTAGTTTTGCGCCTGGTATTTTCTTTATAGCGTTATAAATTGAGCGCCTGCACACAAGTGGAATCTGATAGTATTTCTCTAAGATATTCTGTCTTGCTTGCTTAATAACGAACCCAAACGCCGATAGTCTTCTAAAAGTATCGTAACTGTCGTCTTGTATGTAAGTTCCTTTACAGATGCACCGTACATTCCCAGAACGCTCCCAGAAAGTCAGTGTTCCATTCACCTTTAGCATTAAGCACTTAAATACTTGTTGGAAGCTCACGACTGTTCATAATTTAGTTTAATTTAATGTATCTGATAAATTTTTTGTTCTTATTAAAATACATAAACTGTATAAAGTTCGTGTATATTGGCTTAATTGGTTTGTTCTTTGGAAGTTAACTGAAGTTATTTGTTGTGTACCTTGAACAAAAATGAAAGTTACCAAAGTCGTCAACAGTTCATAGCGATAGACGTAAAGATTAAACAAGATACCGGTAAAGAGTTCTTTACGCGTAAAAATTTCTGTAAATTTATTTGTTACTGCTTTTTCCGAATATGATGGGTAAAGACAGAGATCTAGTGATCGATAAACATGAACTAATCCGCTCTTTTCCATGAGTCCAACTCTCAACGAATATTTATGTATGACTCGAACATTGTTTATGTTCAAATGCCATCGCAGTGAGACGGCGCCTTGAGGGCCTGATAGTTGATGTTCCCTGAGGATCAACCCGTTCCTGAGCCAACTGCCCCTTTCTAGTCCACACCCAGATCTTCATCTACCTTACACCCACCACGTGACGTGGTAAAGGAATGTTACCTAAGGAATAATTCCATTACCACGTGGGGCAATGTAACGTCGCATCTCAATATTTCTCCCAGCGGTCAGATGGGTACGTCTACACTGCAATGAACGAAATTCCTGAATCACTATTTTAAGGCAGCATTCTATGTGACAAATCCACCGCGACTTCAACCAAAAAATGCTACGTAACGAACAATCTCTGACTTTTTATTGCGAGAGAGGAGCTGTATGCTCTGTGACGGGCAGCGCTTGCCTCTGGACTTTGCAAATAATCTATGAAGGAACCGAAATAACACACTTTGTGTCAAATTTCCGACTACATGGACGAGTATTAAATTCTGTATGACGCTAATGGATATCGGGCATCAGAAGAATAATTTACCCAAGATTCAGACAGAAATTACCAGAAGGGAGTATTTCTTAATAAGCGCCCTGATAATAACACGGACATTACCTGAATACTTAGAACGTTATCTCCGATACTGGCACCAAATTCCAGATAATGTTAAATAAATAACTTCAACTAAATTCCAAAGAATAAATTAATTGAACAAATTAATAAAAATTGGTTTATGTATATAAGATCATGTGTTTTCTTCTCCTCGTGATACCTACCCAAAACAGAAAAATTCCTGTCCTATTTTCTTCATCGCATATCAGTTTTCCGAAACTACCTACATCTACATACCGTACGTGGTCTCCTTTAGAGATAAGTCATTTAGTGAGCATAGTATCGCCTTTCTTCCAAAGATTACCGTATTTTCCTCGGTATTTCATGTACACCGACCTGTTAAGGTCCTTGTAGAGCGTCTCTGAATTGTTTCGTTTCCTCCTGTCACAACTACTTAAATCCAGGTTCACATTCAAAATTTTCGAAAATTAAATTATTTACTGCATTTTTAGAAAGGTATATGTGTCTAGAATGTTGGAATCAAAGGGTTTTTAATCCGTGCGTTACGAAAGTTTCTACTGCCCATGTTTCGAAGCATTGTCATATCGCCGGCCGGGGTGACCGAGCGGTTCTAGGCACTACAGTCTGTAACCACGCGACCACTACGGTCGCAGGTTCGAATCCTTAGGTTAGTTAGGTTTAAGTGGTACTAAGTTCTAGGGGACTGAGGACCTCAGAAGTTAAGGCCCATAGTGCCCAGAGCCATTTGAACCATTTGAACCATTGCCATAGCCGCCGTGGGACGCTCTGAATCGGAAACACCCGGCTCAGGTATAAAACTTGTGGTACCGTGACTCGAGTTCACAAAATGATTTGTATTGTAGTACGCATGCAAACATATTAGCCGAAAATGCTGTTGAACAACGTGCACATACTGTCGAACGCAGCATACCCAGCTCATCCAGATCGGCTTTTCTCGCCCAGAACAACGTGGGACTTGCTCTCCAGGAACAATTTGAGTTAGAGGAACGCTTGATATAGGGCCCTGGAACTGCAGACTAAACGTAAGTAACGAAAGCATTTATTTTGGTCAAATTTTGCTCAAAACTGGTCAAAACATAATTTTTGATGCACCATATTGGATTAGCCATTTTGAATTTTAAAAATCTAACTTCAGTTTTCTGTTTAGCGATGTCAAAAATATGCAAACTGTGCTAATAATACACATAAAAGTTTTCCCTAAACTTTATACAGCTTTTTCTCGAGAAACGATTTTTCAATACTGCTTGCATCATAAAAACGGTTCAACCTACTAACTCGTACCTTTGCCATCGAAAAGTAAACACTTTTCTTGGGAGCTTATACCTGTAATAGTTGAAATATGTTAATATTAATATTTTTTCTAAAGTCATAAAGAGAGAAAAAAAAACAACCATCGAACTTAAAGTTCAAGTTAGCGCCATATCGTTAAATTTAAGGTTATTTCATTGTGGTTAGGTATAAACTCCCATAAATTTAATATAGTATCGACGGATGTGGAGAGCTGCATCAAACCAGTCTCAGGACTGAAGACCACAACAACATCGACGGATGTAATCAATTTTCTATTTCTGATAGCTTCTGCGAGGCTACACTGCACGCAACCAGCGTACTTCAAACTCGCAGGCATCTGATCAAACCATAGTTAACGGGAGTCATTTAGTTGTTTGTATTGAAAATCTAAAATAAAGTTCAAAGAATGATCACTCATAATTTGCGAAGAAATCCTTTGTATGCCTCTTCACTGCCTCAAAAAATAATAATAATAATAATAATAATTCCAAACTTTGTCTATTTTTGCTCATTTGAGTGAGAACCTGGCCTTAATAACGAACGTCGATAGAAGTAATGTCACGGTCGTCTCATTCGTAATTTCCTTAATAAATGGGCGATATTTTCCCAGAACGCTTCCAGGAAGTCTGTCTTCCATTCGCCTCACCTATTAACATTTACACCTGTCCGTTCCACTATTGTCTGACACTATTTGTTTTTTCTACTTCTTTCACATTGATTAGCCTCTGCCTGTTCGTAAGGATTTAAGCGGCGAGCAGGGGCAAGCCCGAAGCGGATGTCGCGTGCGGGTGCGGGTGCGGGCGGCCTCCGACAATGCTCCGGTACATTCTTTCCCGCAGTGTTTCGCAGCTCCGCCTTGTCAAATCGGATCACGTGCCCGGCCTGGGTAGGCAGTTCGGCGTAGGCGTCCCGGCCCCTGCGGAATCAGCCTTATCCGGTGACTAATCAAGGACACCGAGCCCGCGGCGCTGTCGCCATGAATAAAACAGGCGATCGCCGTGGACGGTGCCAAGTCGAGCGCACTGGAGAGCCCGACAGCCAACCGACGCAGACACTGGGCCCAGTGCCGTCAGCCACAAGACCCAGAACCGTTCCGTTTTCTTCCTTCTTCTGCGTGCTGCTGAGGACATTTTGTAGAGCGGTGAAAGATCCGCCGTCCTGTCTTCTCGAACGCGTGTAACTTTAGTAAGACTCCCCGAGCGAGATGATGTGGTCGTTAATCCACTTGTCTCGAGCTGGGAAGGAGCGCAATTCAAATAACTGTCCAATCACCTGTTGTCGTCTTCAGGGGGTTTTCCTAAATCATTTTCCACTACAGATTCGCGACTTGCTATATGAACGACGGTACGAAAAAAGCGAAGTTTCTCTCGGTATTATTTATTTATAAGGATGCTTTCGGGCGCTCATCTGAGTCTATTTTTCATTTTCGCTCTCGCTATTTGACGACTGAAGTAGTCGTCTTCTTCAGGTGGTGCAAGCTGGCTATTGTGTGTGCTTGCTGCCCGGACACGGTGACGGTACAAACCCCCGCTACTAGATGAATAGGTCTAGTATGCAAGGGTTGCTTTGTGGAGAGCGAGCGCGCGACATGGTGCGCGATTCGCGGAAGCGCGTGGCGCGCCCGCGCCAGATTTGCAACGGTCGGTGTGATGTCGCCGCCGTCGGGCGGCTACGTGGCCCACAGCTTGGGGACGTTGTTTGGTTTTTCGCGCATTACGCGAAAACTATGTAACTTACGGTGAAGAGCGTTGCGGCAGTGGATTGTGGTCAGCAATGTGCACCTTCTGGAAGATCGATCTTTATTTCAAGTCACGAGACGGAAAAGTTACAGTAACCTCAAAATCGGTTAATATCACGAGTATGGAAAGATTAGTAAAAATAGTAAATAACAACTTACAGGGATGAGCGTGCACTCATTAAAAACGTTTCGTCATAGCGGATCGAGTGCCGTAGTCATATGTTAAGATTCATAAATAATTAAGCCCGTAAAGAGCAATAAGCAAAGTTTGGTGAAAAATTGTTTATAAAAATTAACAGAAAATTCATGACGTAAAGAATTGCACTAAATAGTATTTTGGGTGGCATCACACGTATTTTAAATTAGTTAAGTTATACTATCCACTTAACTTGCAATAGTTTTCATTGTTTGCAAATTATTATTAACATTTATCGCCCATAATTAATTAATTGTTATAGATATGATGATTTTGAGTAGCGCAATGTGTAGATCGCTATAGATTACGTCTAAAAACGGTGCTATATACAGTTCTATGTTAAAACTTTGCAGCACAGATGTAAACAAACAAATTTGCGCTAAGTGGCGAAATTTTGCAAAAACTAAAACTTGATGGAGCCCACAACGGTGTGACCAGAGGCTGAATGTCTACACTATTGATTGCCGTAGCAGACAAAAGTCAACTATGGAGTTTCAGTTGCCTAGCAATGGCCATACAGCAAAAGTCTCTCTGGAAGACCGGTGCAAGACAAGGAAGTGCTCAAAGGTGTGCAAGGCAGCTTTTTGTGAGTACAGCTCGGCGTAATGCAGTGGTTTGTCTGACGACATTGTATTTGGTAGCGACCGGCAACTCTTTTACCGAAAGACCATTCTCGAAACAGCGCAACTTTCGGCGGCGACGGATCAAGAATGATTTGCGGTACTAGAAATCGTCTTTGAACTGTGTAGCAAAGTTAATGGTTGCTGAAATGTCACTTCTTTGTGCGTATTCTGATTTGCATTTCTATGTAGCATTATTTACTGTGATATTCTCATTAGTATAAAGAAATATTACTTTGTTCCCTCTGAAGTGTGTGTGTGTGTGTGTGTATGTGTGTGTGTGTGTGTGTGTGTGTGTATGTGTGTTTGTATTTTCCCATGCTAAGTTACATTTTCTTATAATTATTATTTTTCAGTTTTTACTGTGTATTGTCGTCCTCATTACAGTTGTAGTTTTTTTTACCGTATTAGATTTGTTTTATTTCCGACAAATGGTTAAAGTTTTTTGTTATAACTGTTTAGATTTATTCCTGATAGGAACGTTCTTTCGTAACTGCTTATCGTAGTCTCCACTTAAGTTACATACCTGAAGCCTATTTTCTGATATTACCTTCGATTTATTTACGATAAACTTTTTGTGGTGTCACAGCCAGACACCACACTTGCTAGGTGGTAGCTTAAATCGGCCGCGGTCCATTAGTACATGTCGGACCCGCGTGTCGCCACTGTGTGATCGCAGACCGAGCGCCACCACACGGCAGGTCTCGAGAGACGTACGAGAACTTGCCCCAGTTGTACGACGACGTTGCTAGCGACTATACGGACGAAGCCTTTGCTCTCATTTGCCGAGAGACAGTTAGAATAGCCTTCAGCTAAGTTCATGTCTACGACCTAGCAAGGCGCCATTAGCCTTAGATAGCTTGTATCAAAAGAGTCTCACTTGTATCGCCACAATCTCCAGATGTCTCATCAAGAACGATGTATACAAAGGAAAGTTAAGTAGTCCAGAAGATACGTAATTTTCTTTATAGCATTCATTAAGTCTCCTGTTTCAGACCTCACTCCATCCTTCGTGAGTTAGCGCGTGCATCTTGGCCGCCTCTTTCAATTAGTGTGCGTAGTGTTGGCAAGTCTGCCGACACAACACTTTTGTTTTTAATTTGTACGTGTACCGTAGTGTTTATTACTGCTGTAGACCTACTCGATTAGATTTCATTCCAGAAATGGTTTCCTTATTAATAAGTAATTAATTATCATAGTAGCAAGTAGAACTATTTTTTATCGAAGTTGACAGTTCTCTAAATCAAAACTGTCTGAGTTATTTATGATCCAAAATATCACCAGTGATATGACGTCACAGTTGCCATTTTGACTATGTCGTATGTCCTGGGTTCACCATGTCACTCGTTAATGCCGATGACAGATACAGCTGTTTCTACTTTATCCGAGGCAACCATGGGTACACTGGTGTGCAAATCTTAAGGACCAAAATAACTTTCGTGTGATGTGTCACTGCCAACTAACATTGCTCGAAGAACGTTGGATCATATGTAGAAAGAACTGCTACAGTATAGCACAGTGCAGTATATTTTATTTACTTAATCGTATGGCTAGGGCCCCCCATCGGGCAGACCGTTCGCCGTGTGCCGGTTTTTCAAGTAGACGCCACTTCGGCGACCTGCAGTCGATGAGGACGATAGGATGATGATGAGGACAGCACATCACCCAGTCCCTGTGAGGAGAAAATTCCCCGACCCAGCCCGGAATCGAACCCGGGTCCAGAGGATAGACAATCCATCACGGTGACCATTCATCTACCGGGGGCGGACAGTACAGTACAGTACAGTACAGAAGATAACTGAAAGAAATACGCAATGACACGAACTGAAACATATTTCTTAGACGACTGTGAATAAAGTGAAGTCACCACGATTCATGATGGTGCCCTGGACATTACAAAAGGCGGGACGTGGTTTTCTTAATAAGTTGTGTGATCACTACGAACGACAGTGCATGATCTGCAGCGTGCTCCCATGCTGGATGCTGGCTACAAGATTGGTAAGGAGTTCTGGTGATTAACGGCGTTCCATTCCCCCATCTCGATGCCTCCTCACACTGTTAACTCCTGTACCACCAAACCGATCATGTCCAACAGTGCTCCTGGGTGGGTTAAGTGTTACCACCTCTCGCCATCATTGTCGAACGTGATAGTTTTGTTGGTACACTTGCTATAGTGTGGGGAGGTATAATATTGCACGCGCGTAGTGACCCCGAAATATTTGAACACTGTACACTCTCCGGCCGACATTATTGTGATGCTGTAGTCCCTACTCATGTGCGTCTCTTCAGCGATGTATTCGTCGCCTTAGTTCGTTTTATGGCTAACAATCCGCGACCGGATCGAAAAGCGCAGTTGGAGCAGCTTCGGGTCGAGAAGATATTCGGCGAACAGACTGGTCCTCCACTCCCCTGACTTAAGTCCTATCGAGCACACATGGGATGAGTTGGCGACACGTATTGCAGCACGTGCACATGCACAAATAACCATCCAGCTGTTGTCAACGACGCTGGTGGAGAAATGTAAAGCTCTACCAATAGAACTCCTTACCATTGTTGGGCCCAGCACGGGAGCATTTTTCAGAGTGTGCACTGTTGTCCATTACGATCGCACATCGTATAAAGAACCACGACCTCCCGTTCGCATTGCTCAGAGCACAATTATAAATCACGGTGACTTCTTGTAATTATTGTCTTTGAAAAAAAGTGCCACTTCGTCTCATTATGTATTTCCTTCGATTACCTTCTGTACTATAGTGTACCTGTTCTTCTATATATGGTCCACGTTACGTCGAGCTATGCTACTTGACAGAGACACATCATGAGAAAGTTAGTTTCGTCCCAAAATTTTGCACACAACCGAATTTTCTGATGAGCACTGCACGACTCCGTCACGATTCCTACTAACTGCGCTACACCTGGTATTTGTGGCACGCTTCCCACCGTGGGTAATGAGGAGACCACTGCGTCAAACACAGCTGAGGCCTTCGGGCTAATTGGGATAGACGAACAGTTAATATTACAAGCCTCAGAAACATGGTAGTGCTGTAACTTGGAAGTATAAAAAAGCAGCCGGTAACGGTTCCGAAAGCCAAGAATGGATCCAGGGAGAAGGAATTAACGACACTACGTCCTAAGCAAGGAAAACTACGCCACGCCTTAATACCAACTTCTGCGAATTTCATTGTAGGCATTACTCATGATTCCAGGTAACGGTCTCCGGGCATTCACCAAACCCAAACCCTTCCATCGGATTGACACAGGCTATGACGAGAGTGATCACTAAAAATCACTTGTTTTCAGTCATCCTTTGTCCAGTGGCGTATCTCTTTACATCACCTCACGTATCGCTTAGAACTGATTACATAAATGTTTGGCTAATAAAGAGATGGTCGATCATTGCACTTCATGCTATTTAACTCCTCACATACAGTCAGTGTGCAACAATTTAAAACCGACGAGTGATTCTTTTCGCTATTTTCATGTGAGCTTTTTTTAACACTCCCTGCAGGGCTTGATCTCTGTCCGTCAGCATATGAGTTCCGCCTGTCTTTGTTTAGCTGAGGTTATTGTATCACATTTCCACTTCTCAGTCACATTACTAACAGCCGAGATGCAGAGATTAGAAGCGTTGAAATTTCCGTGATGGACACTGTAATGTGACACTCTTTTTCTGACATAAACTTTTTTCTATAGAAGTAGTTGATACCAGGATTAATCTCGAATCTCTTACAAGTGAACATTACCTCGGCTGTTTCACTGAAAGAATTTCCATTGATTTTGTACACAGTGTATTATATTTCAGGCTAAAATGTATAAAAAGAAATTAATTCGGTAGTACTATGTACATACAGTTAAAATCACTCTTCTTTTAATATATTTGAAATTACGAAATTTCTGATATACTTAAAATTCGTATTATTAATTGCACAATATAACGCTAATTATTAAGTTCATTTCTGGATTCATTTATAAAATAATGTTTTATCTTGGTGATGATTCTTCTTTTGTCAATTAAGAATGTAAACTCTTTGGCTTTGTAAACTCTTTGGAATATTGTGATTACCGCAGAATGTAAGAATAGTGGGCATGCCTCTGATAGAAATGCACGTGTTTTTTTTTTTTAATTTCGTCTGTAATAATGTAATTGATGGTTGCATGAAAATGGAGATTGTGAAATCAGTGTGATATAGAAGAATGAGATAAAATCAAAGAAGTCATAGCAACAGTTATTTAGTGATAAGGAACGCACAACGTTAAATCAAAATTTCAGCCGCAAGAACGTGCCCCTAGGCGATACACTTTGGGCCAACAAGAAGAGAAACTGAAGATAAGTAAAACGTTTTTCTCTTGCATATCTTACGCCTCTCGGAGCTTTTGAAAATAATGAAGAGACTAAGAGAACCATGAACCATGGACCTTGCCGTTGGTGGGGAGGCTTGCGTGCCTCAGCGATACAGATGGCCGTACCATAGGTGCAACCACAATGGAGGGGTATCTGTTGAGAGGCCAGACAAACGTGTGGTTCCTGAGAGGGGCAGCAGCCTTTTTAGTACTTGCAGGGGCAACAATCTGAATGATTGACTGATCTGGCCTTGTAACAATAACCAAAACGGCCTTGCTGTGCTGGTACTGCGAACGGTTGAAAGCAAGGGGAAACTACAGCCGTAATTTTTCCCGAGGGCATGCAGCTTTATTGTATAGTTAAATGATGGTGGCGTCCTCTTGGGTAAAATATTCCGGAGGTAAAATAGTCCCCCATTCGGATCTCCGGGCGGGGACTAATCAAGAGGACGTTGTTATCAGGAGAAAGAAAACTGGCGTTTTACGGATCGGAGCGTGGAATGTCAGATCCCTTAATCGAGCAGGTAGGTTAGAAATTTTAAAAAGGGAAATGGATAGGTTAAAGTTAGATATAGTGGGAATTAGTGAAGTTCGGTGGCAGGAGGAACAAGACTTTTGGTCAGGTGACTACAGGGTTATAAATACAAAATCAAATAGAGGTAATGCAGGAGTCGGTTTAATAAGGAAAAAAAAATAGGCGTGTGGGTAAGCTACTACAAACAGCATAGTGAACGCATTATTGTTGCCAAGATAGACACGAAGCCCACGCCTACTACAGTAGTACAAGTTTATACGCCAACTAGCTCTGCAGATGATGAAGAAATTGATGAAATGTATGATGAGATGAAAGAAATTATTCAGATAGTGAAGGGAGACGAAAATTTAATAGTCATGGGTGACTGGAATTCGAGTGTAGGAAAAGGGAGAGAAGGAAACATAGGAGGTGAATATGGATTGGGGCTAAGAAATGAAAGAGGAAGCCGTCTGGTAGAATTTTGCACAGAGCATAACTTAATCATAGCTAACGCTTGGTTCAAGAATCATAAAAGAAGGTTGTATACATGGAAGAATCCCGGCGATACTAAAAGGTATCAGATAGATTACATAATGGTAAGACAGAGATTTAGGAACCAGGTTTTAAATTGAAAGACATTTCCAGGGACAGATGTGGAGTCTGACCACAATCTATTGGTTATGAACTGCAGATTAAAATTGAAGAAACTGCAAAAAGGTGGGAATTTAAGGAGATGGGACCTGGATAAACTGAAAGAACCAGAAGTTGTACAGAGTCTCAGGGAGAGCATAAGGGAACAATTGACTACAATGGGGGAAAGAAATACAGTAGAAGAAGAATGGGTAGCTTTGAGGAATGAAATAGTGAAGGCAGCCGTGGATCAAGTAGGTAAAAAGACGAGGGCTAGTAGAAATCCTTGGGTAACAGAAGAAATATTGAATTTAATTGATGAAAGGAGAAAATATAACAATGCAGTAACTGAAGCAGGCAAAAAGGAATACAAACGTCTCAAAAATGAGATCGACAGGAAGTGCAAAATGGCTAAGCAGGGATGGCTAGAGGACAAATGTAAGGATGTAGATGCTTATCTCACTAGGGGTAAGATAGATACTGCCTACAGGAAAATTAAAGAGACCTTTGGAGAAAAGAGAACCACTTGTATGAATATCAAGAGCTCATATGGAAACCCAGTTTTAACCAAAGAAGGGAAAGCAGAAAGATGGAAGGAGTATATAAAGGGTCTATACAAGGGCGATGTACTTGAGGACAATATTATAGAAATGGAAGAGAATGTAGATGAAGATGAAATGGGAGATACGATACTGCGTGAACAGTTTGACAGAGCACTGAAAGACCTGAGCCGAAACAAGGGCCCGGGAGTAGACAACATTCCATTAGAACTACTGACGGCCTTGGGAGAGTCAGTCCTGACAAAACTCTACCATCTGGTGAGGAAGATGTATGAGACAGGTGAAGTACCCTCAGACTTCAAGAAGAATATAATAATTCCAATCCCAAAGAAAGCTGGTGTTGACAGATGTGAAAATTACCGAACAATCAGTTTAATAAGTCACAGCTGCAAAATACTAACGCGAATTCTTTACAGACGAATGGAAAAACTGGTAGAAGCCGACATCGGGGAAGATCAGTTTGGATTCCGTAGAAATATTGGAACACGTGAGGCAATACTGACCTTACGACTTATCTTAGAAGAAAGATTAAGGAAAGGCAAACCTACGTTTCTAGCATTTGTAGACTTAGAGAAAGCTTTTGACAATGTTGACTGGAATACTCTCTTCCAAATTCTAAAGGTGGCAGGGGTAAAATACAGTGAGCGAAAGGCTATTTACAATTTGTACAGAAACCAGATGGCAGTTATAAGAGTCGAGGGGCATGAAAGGGAAGCAGTGGTTGGGAAGGGAGTGAGACAGGGTTGTAGCCTCTCCCCGATGTTATTCAAGCTGTATATTGAGCAAGCAGTAAAGGAAACAAAAGAAAAATTCGGAGGAGGTATTAAAATTCACGGAAAAGAAATAAAAACTTTGAGGTTCGCCGATGACATCGTAATTCTGTCAGAGACAGCAAAGGACTTGGAAGAGCAGTTGAACGGAATGGACAGTGTCTTGAAAGGAGGATATATAATGAACATCAACAAAAGCAAAACGAGGATAATGGAATGTAGTCGCATTAAGTCGGGTGGTGCTGAGGGAATTACATTAGGAAATGAGACACTTAAAGTAGTAAAGGAGTTTTGCTATTTGGGGAGCAAAATAACTGATGATGGTCGAAGTAGAGAAGATATAAAATGTAGACTGGCAACGGCAAGGAAAGCGTTTCTGAAGAAGAAAAATTTTTTAACACCGAGTATAAATTTAAGTGTCAGGAAGTCGTTTCTGAAAGTATTTGTATGGAGTGTAACCATGTATGGAAGTGAAACATGGACGATAAATAGTTCGGACAGGAGGAGAATAGAAGCTTTCGAAATGTGGTGCTACAGAAGAATGCTGAAGATTAGATGGGTAGACCACATAACTAATGAGGAGGTATTGAATAGAGTTGGGGAGAAGAGGAGTTTGTGGCACAACTTGACGAGAAGAAGGGACCAGTTGGTAGGACATGTTCTGAGGCATCAAGGGATCACAAATTTAGCATTGGAGGGCAGCGTGGAGGGTAAAAATCGTAGAGGGAGACCAAGAGATGAATACACTAAGCAGATTCAGAAGGATGTAGGTTGCAGTAGGTACTCGGAGATGAAGAAACTTGCACAGGATAGGGTAGCATGGAGAGCTGCATCAAACCAGTCTCAGGACTAGGCTAAGGCTCTGAGCACTATGGGACTCAATTGCTGTGGTCATAAGTCCCCTAGAACTTAGAACTACTTAAACCTAACTAACCTAAGGACAGCACACAACACCCAGCCATCACGAGGCAGAGAAAATCCCTGACCCCGCCGGGAATCGAACCCGGGAACCCGGAGTCTCAGGACTGAAGACCACAACAACAACAAGAGAAATTTAATGGTGATGTGTGGGAGGGTAAGATTACAACGTTTTAGGTGATATCTAGACATTAATTAATGGTCTTGGTAAAGGCAAAGTAAAAGCTGCAACTGTTCCCAGGGTCCCAGACGAAGAGCTGAACCGGTGCTTCACATTAGCTATAACCACAACTGAAACACGAACCAGAGACGAACTGATTACTTTGGGGAGGTAAACGACTGCAACCACGAAAAATTCTATTTGAAGTGTGTTACTTGCAATACCGTCAAAAAAGCCATCATACGTTTAATATCAGCATCAACTGAACAAGACGGCATCACAGTCCAAATGACGAAGCTTATTATTGACCCACTACTGCTCACTATAGCAGATGTTTTCAACCGCTCCTTCAACAAAGGTGTTTTCCCTAAGGACTGCGAAACAAGGAATAGCTAAGTCACTACCAAAAAAAGTCTTTTCCGCAACACTCTCTGATTACCGACCAGTCTGCTTCCTTCTTGCGTTATCCAGATCTTAGAATATATATTCCACGACCGGATAACGAACTGCCTAACTACAAATAACGTAATGGATCATTACCGATCAAATTTGCGTAAACTTCTCAGCACAACATCTGCCTTATTAAAGGTAACGGATGAACTAAGACTTGCCATGGATGTGCTAGAGGCAACTGAAATACGCTTATAAGACGTCAACGAAGCCATTGACACTATCCACTTCCAAAGTTTACCTGCCAAACTAAGTAGCCTTAAAATCTCACCATGTACAGTGCAGTCGTTTCACTCATACCTGACGTCTCGCCAGCAGTGCGTCATGTACGCCACCATAAAGTCAAAATGCAGGTCCGTAGTATCAGATGTCCTTCAATGGTTCGGAATTACACCTGCATCTAAGTCTACACACATATTCCGAAGCCACCGTACGGCGCGCGACTAAGAGTACCGAGCACCACTACTGTCGTTAATTTTCTTGTTCCGCTCGCAAAAAGAGCGAGGGAAAATAACTGTGGACATGCTACCGTACGACCCCTAATCTCTCTAACCTTATCTGCGTGGCACATATGCGAATGTCCATTGGTGGCAGTAGAATCGTTCTAAAGTCAGCTCCAAGTGCCGGTACGCTTTATTTTTTCAATAGTGTTCTTCAACAAGGTCGTAGCCTCCACTCCAGGGATTTCCATTTCAATTCCCGAAGCATCTCGGTAATACTTGCATATTGTTCGAACCTATCGGTAATAAATCTATCAGCCTGTCCCTGAATTGCTTCCTTGTCTTCCTTTAATACGGCTTGGTGCGGATTACAAGCAGTCGAAAGGTCTCAGTGATGGTCGTGCTAGTGTTCTATATGCGATGAATTTACAGATGAACGACACTTTCCTAAATTCTCCCAGCAAACCGAAGTCGATCATCCGCCTTCGGCGGCCGTTGTGGCCGAGCGGTTCTAGGCGCTTCAGTCCGAAACCGCGCTGCTGCTACGGTCGCAGGTTCGAATCTTGTCTCGGGCATGGATGAGCGTGATGTCCTTAGGTTGGTTAGGTTTAAGTAGTTCTATGTCTAGGGGACCTATGACCTTAGATGTTAAGTCCCATAGTGCTCCGAGCCATTCGGCTTTCCTACTACAATCCTTAAATGATCGTTTTGTTTCATGTGGCTTTGCAACGTTAGGCCCAGATATTTAATCTGCGTGACCGTGTCGAGCAGCACATACTAATACTGTACTCGAACATTGTGGGTTTGTTTTTCCTTCTCATATGCATCACCTTACATTTTTCTGGGTTTAGAGAATTTAGAAATTTTGTCCAAGACATCTTGTGTTCTCCTACAGTCAGTCAAGGACGACAACTTTCCATACACCACGGCATCATCAGCACACAGCCGCAGACTGCTGCTTACTCTCTCCGCCAGATCTTGTATACTATATAACTGCTGATGATACCGCTGTCTCTGATGAGCACTCGCCGTCGATCACAACGCACTGGGTTCTTTCGTTTAGGAGGTCTTCGAGGCACTAACTTATCTGGGAGCCTATCCCGTATGCTTGCATATTCGTTAACAATCGGCAATAGGTCACCGTGTCAAAATACTTTACAGAGACCTTGGAATGCGGAATCCACTTGTTGCTCTTCATGCGTACGTCACAGGATATCATGTGCTGATACGGTAAGGTGAGTTTTGCACTAGTGATGCTTTGTAAAACTGTGCTGGTTTGTGGACAGAAGCTTTCCCCTATCAAGGAAATTTATTATATTAGAACTAAGAATATGTTCAAAGATTTAGCAGGAAACCGATGTTAAGGATGTAGTTTGGCGGGTCCGGTCTTTTACCCTTCTTACATACGAGAGTGGCCTGTGCTTTTCCACGGTTGCTTGGGACTTTGCACTGGGCCACAGATTCGCTATAAATACAAGCTAACTAAGGGGCCAATGCTATAGAATACTATGTGCAAAACAGAGGTGGGATTCCATCGGGACCTGACGACTTATTTGCTTTCTACTCTTTCAGTTGTTTCCCTACGCCAGGAACGGTTATTGTCATGTCCTTCATAGAACAGTCTATGCAATGGTCAAACCACGGTATGTTCATACTATTCTTCTTCATGAACGACTTCTTTAATGCGAAATGTAAAAAATCGGCTTTACTTTTGGTATTTTCTACTGTCACATCAAACCGGTCAACAAGCTACTAGCCGGCCGGAGTGGCCGTGCGGTTCTGGGCGCTACAGTCTGGAGCCGAGCGACCGCTACGGTCGCGGGTTCGAATCCTCCCTCGGGCATGGGTGTGTGTGATGTCCTTAGCTTAGTTAGGTTTAATTAGTTCTAAGTTGTAGGCGACTGATGACCTCCGAAGTTAAGTCGCATAGTGCTCAGAGCCATTTGAACCATTTTTTTGAACAAGCTACTGCATAGAAACCTTAGACCCACTTAGAGATTTTACTTAGTACCAGAATTTTATCGGTTACCTGGAAAGACCTTTTGCTAAAGTATGGCGATGGTAATTGTTGTAAGCTTCGCGCAGCAGCCTTTTCACAGATGCAAGAACTTCTGTTAACTTTTGCCTGTTGTCATTTGCGCATTCTCTGTTGAACCGAGATTCCTACAGCCTTCACTTCCTCGACAGTTTTCTAATTTCGTTGTTAAACCATACTGGGTGTTTTTCGGCCCTTGATCTACTTACAGTATGATTTAAAGTCCGTTTGAACTACGCTCATAATTGCTGTACGTCCATCGTATTGGAACTAAATGATGTCAATTCATTGTCTAAGTGGGATGCTGACAACTTCCTGTCTGCACTTTCTAGCAGAAATAATCTCCTAGCCTTCTTGATTGATTTATTAACTTTAGTAACCAAAGTCGCTATGATGATATCATGGTCGCTAATGCCTGTCTCTGTACTGACGCAGTCGATTACGTCAGGCCTGTTTGTAGCAACAAAGTCTAAAATATTCTAAGGTGACAAATGTTATGGATGTCCTAATAACGTGTCGGACCTCCTTTTGCCTGGTTTAGTACAGCAACTCAACGTAGCAACCCCAGCGGAAATAATGAACCACGCTCCCCTCTACAGAACAACATAATAGCCAAAACGTTGGCAGTGCAGAGTTTTGTGCAAGAACCGATATCTCGGTTATTACCCATAAATACACTGGCGTTCGAAACTAAAGCAACACACGGAAATTTTGCAAGGTTGCATTTAGTTTTCCACAAAACAGAATACACAGGTGATAGTAAAGCCGAAACAATGTAAAGAATTCAGAACGTAAACAGCTGCAACGTGCATAAGGTACACAATAATGTTCTTCGTTTTTTTCAACTTTACGGATTTGCACACATACTTTCTGATAACTGGGTAATGTGCTCAATATGGGGTGTAACCACCTCTGGCAGCAATACAGGCGCCGGCCGCGGTGGTCTAGCGGTTCTAGGCGCTCAGTCAGGAACCGCGCGACTGCTACGGTCGCAGGTTCGAATCCTGTCTCGGGCATGGATGTGTGTGATGTCCTTAGGTTAGTTAGGTTTAATTAGTTCTACGTTCTAGGGGACTTATGACCACAGATGTTGAGTCCCATAGTGCTCAGAGCCATTTTTGAGCAATACAGGCATGACGACAACAGGGCATGCTGTGAATAATGTCATCAATCTCATTTTGAGGAATAACGCCCGTTCCTCCTGCAGAGGTGCTCGCAGGTCTTGGAGAGTGGTTGGTGGAAGCTGAGGTGATGTACGCTGTCTCCCTTTGCATTCCAGACTTGCTCTATGGGATTCAGATCAGGAGAGCGCGCAGGCCACAAAATGGATGCAATGGCTTCCGTTTCCCAGAAAACATCAACCACTCCTGATATGAGATCGTGCATTATCGTCAATCAGTTACGAAGTCTGGGCCCACAACATCTCGCAACAACTGCACATGAGGTCTCAAGATCTCATCACGGTACCTGACGGTAGTTAAACATTGGCGATTTGGTGAAGAGATGTTCGTGTCTGTAATATAATCCCTGTCCACACCTTTAGGGCTCCTCCACGATATCATTCTGTTTTGACAGTGTTTGGGTCCCGATATTGAGTTCCACGTTCCCTCCAGATGCGAATTCGTAGAGAATCACTCTCCAGAAAAATCTGGACTCATCTGTGGGAATTGTGGTGTCACCGCTAGACACCACACTTGCTAGGTGGTAGCTTTAAATCGGCCGCGGTCCATTAGTACATGTCGGACCCGCGTGTCACCACTGTGTGATCGTAGACCGAGCGCCACCACACGGCAGGTCTAGAGAGACGTACGAGCACTCGCCCCAGTTGTACGGTCGACATTGCTAGCGACCACACGTACGAAGCCTTTCTCTCAATTGCCGAGAGACAGTTAGAATAGCCTTCAGCTAAGTCCATGGCTACGACCTAGCAAGGCGCCATTAACCACATCTGGAGAGAGTCTCACTTGTATTATCAAGAGATATGTACCACAAGGAAATTAAAGTTAAGTAAACCTAAGCTCCGTTCTTTTCTTTATAGCATTCATAAGTATCCTGTTGCAGACTTCACGCCAGTCGGCGTGAGTTGACGCGTGCCCTTTCGGCTACTTCACTGTGGACTGGCTGCCTTGTCAGTCCACTACAGGAATGACATTGGCCCATGGTTCGACCGTCCTGGTGGCATGCTGACGACTCGACTCTACACGTTCCCTTCTGCAAAGACGCGCCAGAGATACACATGCAGCACGTCTCCGACAATATAGGCCACTCTACCGAAGCCTTCCCTGCACCGTTTGACTCGATACAACACGTCCAGCGGATGTTACCGTGTGGTACTAAGGCGGTACTGTCGTGCCCATACAGCCAAATAACCTTCCTCTCTTTCTGATGTCACAAATGTTCAGCCCTGCTCTGGTCTTCGGGATACAGTTTCGGTCTCAATAAATTGTCGCCAAATCCGAGAAACAACAGAACGATTAACATTAAACCATCGGGCCAGATCAATTTTTTTTAAAAGAAATGTAAGGAGCTCGTTCTCACATTATCACTGTGTTAAAATACAAAACACTGCTCTTAGAGGCATATTATAACTTTTATAAAAACGTAGTCACTGTAAGAAATTTGTTTTTGCACTAAAAATCTATTGGTATGCTTCGTCCTGTACAGCTACTAAGCATCACAGTGTCCACTGTATAACTTTCATTTCTAGTGCAGAGCGTAAAGGCAGCCAGCCAAATAAAGTGACTCACAGTCCTGCAACTCTCTACTGTTTACCTGGTTGGTTAGTAGCAAGCTAGCTTTAAACTACTCAGTGGGTAGAGACACATTTGAGGAATGCATCTTATATGCGCGCATTGTTACTGCAGGCTACTGTGACTCAATCTGTTTCCTAAACACATGTCTATCAATACTGAAAAGAGATTTTTCGAAAGTCATTAATAACACATCCGGCCATACTAAAAATTCTAACCAACGGAGAGTGAGTGGCGGAGGTTGGGGGCATTTAAATGTTAATTCTTATGATTTCCTTGAACGACTCAGAAACTGCAGTGAAAATGTTTCCCAGTACATATGTAAAATACATTAATTTTCCCCAAAAAGAAGATATTCATTTTCTCTCTAGGAATAACACTTTCTACTTTGCAGATGATGGAAAAATCACAGATTATCAAACACTATTTTAATGGTATAAAATTGTATTTTTTTTGGTTAAGTGAAGTGGGTTAGACAAATATTAAATGTATGCACCACATCTACATCATTAGAACAGCATTAAGGGATAAATTGTGTTCTAGGGTGTGACAGGCTGGAGGGGGAAAAGGGTGAAGCGTGTATGTCTTTGGGAATGCAGGTCGCTGGATTGTGATCATGCACTCCCATACTTGACAGGCCTGCAAATTGAAAAAGCAGACAATTACCCAATTTCTCTACCTCACTTCATAAAAAGAGGCCACTACAGGGTGTTTCACAGAAATATACTAACTGTTGTGCAGAGTGCAGTCATGCCTACGAGATGTTAATTTGTGTTAAAGTACAAATGGTGAAGATATGTGTGTGGATAGAACCTTTGTACACCTGCTAGAGGGAAAATTAATTCTTCATCAGTTAGTTCGGGAGCTGGGAAAGGGAACCACGAAGCACTACTCACTTTTCCGTTTACAGACAGTATATATATCCCTACTATTCCATGACCAATTCTTTTATGTGAGCAGACAGAATTACTTCGTTGAGTTAATATTTGTAAAGTGGAATTATTCTCAGTTTATAAAGTGAATACTTATTTGCAGTTGTTAAGTGAACTATTTTATAAAAATGCTCAAGACCTGGATCTGTCCACTGTGTACGACACTAAAGAGAATGTTGAAAGTATAACATGCTATCAGTGTGTTTACACTATCAATGACTGGAATACTGTTGAAAGCATAAGTTGCTGCTAGGGGTGGAGTACATAGTTTTGCAAAGCGGTTTCCCTCCCAAGCTGATGACACCACTGGGGGATAAAAGGAGATATGTAATACACTATAGAACCCTCCAGTATTGCATATGTTGGGATGAAACTAAAGTGAGCCATTCACACTATTTCTCGCTAGCAATGTACCTGGTTAAAGGAACACATTGATGTAAATATCAAAAAGAGGGCTTCTGCAAACAGGGACTTTAAAAAAGTTTTTTTTTTCAAATTTATGAATAATGCTGTTCTCAACAAACAGTGGAGAATGTGAGAGACCACCACAAAATTCACATAACAACAAAATGGGAGGGGCATTTTGGGGGCATTAAGGTGCAAGGAATTACATATATTGTCGGACTAAATTTTTAACATGCTGCAATCATTAATAGAGACTTCACCACTTCAGAGATAGTTACAGCCCTGCTGGAGTTCGTGAAAGTTAGTCAACATCTATCCAAACTCCATATGTACTACTTTCATTATGAGTCTGGAAAAACTCATGTCACAGATCCAAAGCCACTTTATATGGATGCAGACAGCTTTATTTATTGGATGAAGCGCTGCTATCTGTGTGAAGCAATAAGGTGCCATCCTGATGTATTCGTCACCTCATGATATGTGGCCAATAGTTGTTACGGCATAGTACCTACAAACATCAAGGTATCAAGGCTATCATGACAAATTAATTCAGGAACGAATGTCCGGATGTCAGGCACAATATTTCGGCAAACGATAACATTGTCTTCATCAGGTGTGCTAATGAAGTGAATGAATCTTTGCCCCATCGCGCCTACCTGGTGTTCTGCACATGAACCACACCTGGGCACAAGCCATTCACCCAGGAACAATTTCGTCATGAATCATGTCAGGATAAATTGAAGAATTACAAGATTAATGAGCTAAAGAAAGATGAGGTGAGTGAGTCCCACATTGTGGAATTTATAGAGCTTGTCAGCATTCAGAATTAGTGTCACATATTGTTGTCCTTCTATGATCTGCTTTGGCTGCTGCTTTAACTGCTTGGCTCAAATACCACCTTCCTGCATGGCAATGAATGGATTCATGGAACTGATTATGTCAGGTTCTGAAGCTTCATTTAAAATGTATTTGGTGAAGGCTAAAACACCTGTGGTTGTGAGATGTTCAGTTGCGTGATTCTCGTTATCTTAGCTGGTAGACACAAGGTTGGCCCTGTTACGGCACATATAGTCCCATTGATTAGAAACCCACTTAAGAACAACCCGTCTGACCTCCATGAGATTTCCCTGCTCATAACAACTCTCCACCTTTACCATGCCATCAAAGGTGGAGTAAACGCAAAGCAAGCCTGCTTGTTGGAAATGCAATCTGGGTTACATGATGTTACATGATGTCCCTTGGACAATACACTCCCTTCGTCCTGACTAAGAGCAATTGTACTCTGCATGTACTCAGGCTGGATTGTATGACCATGGTCTGACACAATATGACCTTCCCCCTTCGACAGTGTTGTAACTCCTCCTCTGTCACTATTGCATGTCTGCTAACATCTTCCTAAATTAAAAACAACCCACAGCTCCTCACCTGAAAAAACTTTCCAATAGCTGCTGGCTTCACTGGGTACAAATGAATAGCATAACTTTTCAACTGTGGGTGTCTTTCAGTAACAGGCGATCGAATTAGAATATACAGTCGTACTAAGTCAGTTTTCATTTGTACTGTTGCTTTGTGGTCGTATAAGAGTAGGTTTTACGGTGCTGTATTCCATAACTAGACTTAACCCAGGTGATAGTTCCCTCCCCCTCCCCCTCCATGCTTTCTGTAGCCCTGACAAGTACTGTTCAAGTGACAAAATGCAATACTGTTATGGCCTCCATTCTTGCCCTCCACAAATCGCAATCTGAAGACAGGAACTATTATCAACCTTCCTTCGCCCCCTAGAGGATGTTTCTACTACCAAGGTAAATCACGTAAAATAAAAATATCAGAAAAAAATTCTTATAATAACGTGACCTGTTCACTACAATCCCATACATAGACATACACACAGAAAAAGAAACTCTTGAAAAAAACCAAACGCACCTCATTTTCTTGATCTTAATGCATATAGTACTTCTTGTACACACTCGCCGGCCGGTGTGGCCGAGCGGTTATAGGCGCTACAGTCTGGATCCGTGTGATCGCTACGGTCGCAGGTTCGAATCCTGCCTCGGGCATGGATGTCTGTGATGTCCTTAGGTTGGTTAGGTTTAATTAGTTCTAAGTTCTAGGCGACTGATGACCTCAGAAGTTAAGTCGCATAGTGCTCAAAGCCATTTGAACCGTAACCTGCTTTTGAGAAGATGTGTTTGACCGTGTTCGTGTGTGCTTAACGGAAAGTAAAATTTGGGAAGCCCACCACTTCCAAGGGAAAATGTAACACCGATTAGTGAGGGAGAAGTTTACAACAAGTTTTCTTTGAATACTATTTATTCTTCCTACTCTACTTTCAATGAAATTTTGGCCGAGCGGTTCTAGGCGCTTCAGTCCGGAACCACGCTGCTGCTACGGTCGCAGGTTCGAATCCTACCTGGGGCATGGATGTATGTGATGTCCTTAAGTCAGTTAGGTTTAAGTAGTTCTAAGTCTAGGGGACTGATGACTCCAGATGATAAGTCTGATAGTGCTTACAGCCTTTTGAATTAAATTTAGTTCAGTCATCAAAAACTGTACAATCATTCACACATTGTTCGAACGAAAAGGGGTACTATGGGACTCGGGATACAAAACAACAGACTTTACTAATACTTTTAGAATAAATGAAAAAACGGTAACCAACCCAATTGGGTACTGCCTGTTCACTAAGTAACTATAATTCTGAACAGCAATGAGTAAGGAAAAATTCGCAACAACAGTAGGCTACACACACGTTTGCAGTAACAAAATGCGTCAAGAAATCATAATGAGAAAGAATTCCTGTTATTGCTACACTCGTCATTAGACACATTGAAGTGAATGTGGAATACCATCTGTAGAAGTGTGAAACCGGAATTTCCCAGCGTCTGCAGCGCTATCTGCTTCCTGTAACGGCTGACGACGAATGTCAACACATAACCCAAATTCCACACATCAGTATCTGTTTCAAATCGGTAAACATGTTGAGTTTTGTGCCTACGAACTACGAATTGCGGACAGTTATCTTTTGAAGAAAACTGCTGCAGAATCGCATCGAATGCTTGTCGAAGCTTTCGACGAACATCCTCTTGGAAAAACACAGTGTTTCGAGTGGTTCAAAAAATTCAAGGGTTGTGATTTTGACGTGAGAAGCTACGAGTGCGAGAAACCACCGAACAAATTTGAATACGACGAATTGCAGGCCTTATTGGATGAAGATGATACTGGAACTCAACAGGAAATCGCGGAAGAAATGAATGTGACGCAGAAAGTAATGAATGTGAATGAAAGACAACATGCAAATCGAAAGACCACTTGTGAAATGCTGCTCGCCAGATACAGAAGACAGACGTTTCTCCATCGGACAGTGACAGGTGATGAAAAATGGATATATTTTGAGAATCCTAAGCGTCGTAAATCATGGGTGAATCCAAGCAAACAATCGACATCCACTGCAAGACCAAATCGCTTTGAAAGAAGACAATGTTCTGTGATTGGTGGGATCAGAAGGGTGTCATCTATTATGAGCTGCTAAAACCTGGTGAGACCGTTAACACTGATCGCTTCCAACAGAAAATAGTAGATTTAAATCGGGAATTACGTGAAAAAAGACCGGAATGTGGAAAAAGGCAACATAAAGTTATATTGCTCCTTGATAACGCCCCATCACACAGCAAAACGGTCAGGGAAACGATCGAGGCGTTCAGTTGGGAATACTAGAACATGCGGCTTATTCTCCGTACTTGGCTCCGTCCGATTATCATTTATTTGCATCAATGGGACACGCTCTCGCTGAATAGCGCTTCAATTCGTGTGAAAATGTGCGAAGATAGCTCGCTGACTGGTTCGCTTCAAAAGAAGAACTGTTTTTTTCTGTTTTTTTTGTGTTACATTCATATGCTGCCAGAGAGGTGAGAGAAATTTATAAACAACAATGGAGATTGTTTTGAATAAAATATTGTTTATCAATTTATAACTACAGACGTGTAATTATTGCAACCAAATTCCGGTTTCATACTTCTACACCTGGTAAATAAATCTCACAATCACTAACTGGAGGCCGTCTACTGTTATTGTAAATAGTTGTGTAACGACACAGTAGCGTTTACTCACTTCTGCTAACTTGAGAATACAGAATAAAACACGAAAGAAAATTTAAGGTGACTGTATAATTATTTAAATAAAAGTATTACCACTGAATATCAACATAACTGCAACGCTGTAAAACGAACCAAGCCAGCATACAAGACAGTATCAAAAGTTTGCATAGGTTGGTTGGTTGGTTTGGGGAAGACCAGACAGCTTGGTCATCGGTCTCATCGGATTAGGGAAGGAAGTCGGCCGTGCCCTTTGAGAGGAACCATCCCGGCATTTGCCTGGAGTGATTTAGGGAAATCACGGAAAACCTAAATCAGGATGGCCTGACGCGGGATTGAACCGTCGTCCTTCCGAATGCGAGTCCAGTGTCTAACCACTGCGCCACCTCGCTCGGTAGTTTGCATAGGACTAGCAAGTATGAATAACTGTTTTCAATAAAGTCTTTAGCCTGAAGTCCCCGGATTTAATTCACTTTCATATAACTCAATTTACTCTTGATCTGCAAGAATAACTTTGCCTCTAAAGAACATTTATCTCAACAATGAGTTACTGAGACATATATAAAATACTTTTACTTTTGTTTTCAAAATGAATAAAAATATAAAAACGAACTAGATGGGACAAACTTGGTAATAAAGACTTGAGATAATAATTAGGTTAAATTTCTAAGTTTCTGGAGTAATTATTATTAAAACTAGAAGTTCACCAATATCACTGGGTTATGCCGTTAGAGTTTCAACAAATGTGAAGTAAGTGGAACAGTCTTACAGTCATTCACTGTTAAAGAGATGAAACCATATCAGTCGTCGACAATACTGCAGTGGCCCCAGACAAAATTCGTGAACACAGATTTACTTAGCAGTGCCCTGGCATAGCAGGATCTTGACATGAATGGAGCTGCCGTTTCAACTGCCCAAGTCCATCAATTGCTATTGTATCGCTAATAAAATCTTCTCCTCACACTGACTTAACAAGCAACTCACACGTCAGATCATATCAGAGCCAAATGCCTGTGCGGCGCGCATTCTGGTGTCACGTCACTCGAATCCAGAAAAACCACTGCACAGTCTGTTTTCATTTTTTGATACATGTTCCTAACATTTCTCTGACATTTTCCTAACCACCACTGATCCAGAACAAATTACAGTTATTGACGTTATTATTTACACAGATTAATAAACATTCTTTATGTAGTGGACTGACAAGGCAGCCAGTCCACAGTGACGGGTAGCCGAAAGGGCACACGTACACACACGCCGACTGGCGCGAAGTCTGGAACAGGATTCGTAATGAATGTGATAAAGAAAAGAACGTAGCTACTAGAACACTTAACTTTTATATCGTCCTTTGGTATACAGCATTCTTGATGATACAAGTGAGACTATCTTGAGATACATGCAATGGTACAAATGGCGCCTTGCTAGGTCGTAGCCATTAACTTAGCTGAAGGCTATTCTGTCTCTCGGCAAATGAGAGAAAGGCTTCGTCAGTGTAGTCGCTAGCAACGTCGTCGTACAACTGGGGCGAGTGCTAGTCCGTCTCTCGAGACCTGCCTTGTGGTGGCGCTCGGTCTGCGATCCTGACAGTGGCGACACGCGGGTCCGACATGTACTAATGGACCGCGGCCGATTTAAGCTACCACCTAGAAAGTGTGGTGTCTGGCGGTGACACCACACTTTACATGTACTAATATCTTTTAAGGTTTACAAGGAAATCGAAATACAATATTTTAATGTATAAAGGAAAACAACTAAATATGTACATGTGCATTACAGTGTCACATACTAACAATGGCCAATAAAGAGAAAATCCAAAATACGTGAAGGCATAAATGAGCTTCAACATCTTTTTCTCTTCCATGGAATATAACTTCTCCAGTGCATTCAGCTGTCTCAAGGTATTGGCTGTAGGATGCTCCTGATGGTTAATATCCTGGCTCAAGACTCACCCAAAAGCATGATTAGATGCTTTACGTGACAAGGTAAACTCCTTCTGAAAGACTGGAAATTCTAGAACCAGGTTTGATGTCAAAACTCTCTGTCATTCTTGAAATGCACCCTGACACTTCTCCCTGTGTATGAATTTCATATGTTTCTTTACTAACTGCACGAGTGATCATCCTATATCAGCAAACTGTTTCTCACGAAACTCCTGTTCTAATTTGGGATCCGTAAAAGAAATTGAAGTTCCTTAATCGACTTAGAAATGGAAAGCTCTCATACAACTTGCACTAGCCTTGGCTCTGCCGTCACTTTATCTCTACTAATTACACGGCCTATATACCCTACCTCCTCCAATGAAAAGTGGCACTTCGCTGTGTTCAGTGCCAGACATACAGCCATTAATCTTTTAAACACCTCCTCCAGACATTATCTACGCTGCTCCATGTCTTTTGAGGACATGATGAAATCACCTAGGTCAAGGAGACACAGGCATGGTTTCAAAGCTCTCAGCGGACTCTCCAATAACCCCTGAAATGTAACAGGCACGTTTTTCCATTTAGACGGAATTCTCTTGAAATGATAGTAACTTCATGGCACTGAAAATGCTTTATTTGGCCAGTCCAGCTGTGGTAACTACTCCTTAAATTCATTGTCGAAATGTACTGACACTGTCTCAGGCTATCAATGGTCTCGGTAATGCTGGGCATGGGGTAAGTATCCCCCATGGTCGTGCTGTTAAGGTACGGGTATTCACAGCGGAACCTTTCAGTGGACTTCTTTGTTATGATTAACTACCCTCGACTATTACCCCATCAGTTAGCTGCCAGTTAGTAAAATTTTCCATAAACAACTAGAAATATCTAGCTATGTGATATGGTTTCCCATACACCAATGCTTTGCTCCCTGCTCGTATCCGGTGTTGAGCCATTGCTGGCCAAGGACCCCATGTAAAAAAAAAAAAAAAAAAAAAAAAACAAATCCTTAAATTCGAACAGAAATTCTTCCATCCGCTCTCTCTTTATTCCGTTTAGATGCTCCACTTTCCTACGAAAAAGAGTTTTAAAAGTGGCTAGCAGCTCCTTGTGGTTCACACGCTTTGTGCACCCTCATACTCATCTAGAATGTCCAAACTCGGTCTCAACATCCCCTTCCTTAACTTCACTTCTCCACCACCAAAATTATCTATATTTATGGGAACCACTCTTCTGCCTTTCCCCACTTCTATACGTGCAATACTTCTATTAATAAAACAGCTTGCTGGATCCCAGTATATCATTGTCCTCCAGACGCTCTACAACGCACAACAGACCACGAGGTAGATCTGACCTCACATTCATGCAAAGCCCCTTTCCTGTCACATCCAGTACACCGTCATGAAAATCAAGCCTTAATGCAACTGTATACTGCTCAATTGGTTTGTCCAATGACCTAGATCACCTGGTGACTGTTCCACACTTGCAGCAGTTTCCCCTAGCTGTAATGTAATTCGAATATGTTCTATTGTACATTGCCGAAGGTCAGTTTTGGCTCAGTATTGATACAAAATGTCCAAATCCAGGATCATGTTACAGCCCTGGCCTAAGGCAATACCACGTCTACACACTGCCTCAATCAAACCAAACCTATACGAAAATCTACATCCTTTCAGCCTAACAGCCTCACACCATTATTCTCAACGCCTCGTAACTAACTATTTGGCGGGCCGTTACTCTTTGTTCTAACGTCACGACAAGCGGCGGCACGAAGATACGAACGCTAGAGCAGAGAAGCCGGCGAGACGACGTCAGCCAATGGTCAGCTGACTAGGACGTCACCACGACAGGAGCGGCATCTAGCCAAAGAGATTATAATCGCCGCTTGTGCCAGCCTTGGCCGCCGAGTACTACCATGCATTAGCAGACCAGCACAGTACTACGCGGCCTAGCAGAGAGCGCTACGACCGCAGTTATTAGTGATCCTTATGCATTGCTTGTATGGACATTGTCTATAGCGAAAGACATTGACTGTTTGCCCGTTGCCCATCGCTTGCGACACCATTGTAAATTCAAAGTTAAATATTGTCAATCTTCTTTATTGTAATAATAACTATTAATGTGATTTGGCAGGCCGGAGTAGCCGTGCGGTTCTAGGCGCTACAGTCTGGATCCGAGCGTCCGCTACGGTCGCAGGTTCGAATCCTGCCTCGGGCATGGATGTGTGCGATGTCCTTAGGTTAGTTAGGTTTAATTAGTTCTAAGTTCTAGGCGACTGATGACCTCAGAAGTTAAGTCGCATAGTGCTCAGAGCCATTTGAATGTGATTTGCTTGTATTGTTGTATAGCATTCCGAGAAATCAGTTTCCCTATAAGCGACGAGTGTGCAGGACGCCACACTCTTGACCAACTAAGTGTCAACTGGCAACCAATACGTATACGTTGCATCTAATTTTAATCGAAATGCCTTTAGGTGTGGACTCCGAGTTCCACCTGGATTTAACGGCTGCCTACCACCTCCTCGTCTATTAGGAAATCTCTGCTGCTGATGCCTTCCGTTTCCTTTTTTCCTCTGCGGTTGGTGAAGCCAACCTGTTCCCATCTGTGACACGTAATATTTGCAGAAAATACACCCTATCTATCCCCCTGTTGATACTTCAGTTTCTTCGCTTTCCATTGCTAAACTAATAGCAGACCGCAGATACTTTCGTGAACTTGTTGACATCGTTCTTGACATATCTGATGGCAAACCTCTGAAAAGAGTATCAAGCGCTCTCTGCTCAGATTCTTGCAACAAAACTGCATTTGTTGCCCATCACTCTGCCTAAATAGAACACGTTCATTAACTTCCTTAACCATGTCCGTGAAACCTTCCACAATTTCCCAATGCCTCTTCACAATAGTGCTCTACGGCTTCCTAAAATACCTCGTATATCTTCGCAGAAGTCCCTTCTCCAACTGCTCAAACTTGATTGCATTCTTTACTGCCTCTGTACTCCTAATGTAATGTAATACACATACGGTAAAAAAAAAATAGCGAAGTGAAAATAAGCAATGGAAAGTGACGTGCACTGCAGGTTATTAGGCCCTTTTATCACCTAAACGTGGTCTTCAAGGCATATGCTCAGTGCTTGCTAGATACATCCGAAAATCGGTATGCAGACTTCCGCTTCCAGACTTACCCCAGCTGACACTGAATTTCACTGTTTTGCTTACATGAACATAAAACGGGCGCAATGAAATTAAAGTTCTTAACACTGTTCAGCATTGGGGCCGTGTATCTTCACTGGTTATCTGGAGATGTTATAGCTCGCCTGGCGTCTTTTATAGATGTCTCATGGATGACGTTTGTAGATACTGATATATTCATTGGATTCTTCTTCTCAGTAGTTCGCGAGTTCGTTGGTCCCATATTGAATTGTGCAAGGACGAACAGTGGTGGAAAATAAAATTCCAAACTATGACTCGGGCGAAATAAAATTGAACACCATTAATAACAGTTTCACTGCACACGATATGATTTATCATTTAGTTTACACGTCTTCGGGCAACATCACACAAAACATTTCAGCGTAACTCAGTGTCCTATCACTTACAACATACCTCTTTAAACCTTTCATACCCGATCACGGCTCCACCAAAAGCTCAACCATGGTTTCGCGCCTGTCTCCTCCGGGTCGCTTCTGTCTGGTAGTCAGGTAGTTTTCCAGAGTATGCTGATGCAATAGCTCCATACTTAACAATTGTATTCGACCGTTTGCTCTGCGAAAAATCCGTACCCAAGGACTGGAAAGTTGCACAGGTCACACCAATATTCAACAAACGAAGTGGAGTGATCCACTAAACGACGGCCCGATATCATTAAAGTCGATATGCAACAGGATTTTGGAACATATAATATTATGAATTACCTCCAAGAAAACGTTCTATTAACACACAGTCAACATGGGTATAGAAAACATCGTTCTTGTGAAACACAGTTAGTTCTTTACTCGTATGAAATTTTGAGTGCTATTGACACGGGATTTCGAATTGATTCCGTATTTCCAGAATTCCGGAAGATTTTTGACACTGTACCACACAAGCGGATTGTAGTGAAATTGCGTGTTTATGGAATACCGTCTCATTTATGTGACTGGACTCGTGTTTTCCTGTCAGAGAGGTCACAGTTCGTAGTTATTGACGGAATGTCATTGAGTAAAACAGAAGCAATTTCTGGCGTTCCCCAAGGTAGTGTTATAGGCCCTTTGCTGTTCATTATATACATAAACAACCTGAGCAGCCACCCTAGGTTGTTTGCAGGTGACGCTGTCTTTTATCGACTGGTAAAGTCATCAGAAGATCAAAACAAATTGCAAAACAATTTAGAAAAGATAACTGTATGGTGCGAATCCTAAATAACTAAAAAGTGTGGGGTCATCCACGTGAGTACTAAAAGGAACCCGTTAAGCTTCGGTTACACGATAAATCAGTCAAATCTAAAGGCAGTAAATTCAACTAAACGCTTAGGAATTACAATTACGAACAACTTAAATTCGAAGGAACACACAGAATATGCTGTGGAGAAGACTAACCAAAGACTGCGTTTTATTGGCAGGACACTTAGAAACTATAAAAGATCTACTAAGGAGAGTGCCTACACTACGCTTGTGCGTCCTCTTTTAGAATATTGCTGGATAGGATTGACAGAGTATATCTAAAACGTTCAAAAAAGGGCAGCACGTTTTGTATTATCGCAAAATTGGGGAGTTAGGGTCACTGAAATGATAAAGAATTTGGGATGGATGTCATTAAAACAAAGACATTTTCGTTGCGCAGGAATCTTCTCACGAAATGCCAATCACCAACTTTCTCCCCAAAATGCGAAAATATTTTCTTGACGCCGACTTACATAGGGAGAAACGCTCACTATGATAAAATAAGAGAAATCAGAACTCGTATGGAAATATATAGATGTTCGTTCTCTCCGCGCGCTATACGAGATCTGAATAACAGAGAATTGTGAATGTGGTTCGATTAACCCTCTGTCAGACACTTAAATGTGATTTGCAGAGTATCCATATAGATGTGGATGTAAGCCTGCGGCAGGTGCATCCACTTCATACTGCGGTACCTGAAGCAATGCTGTTCGTCCCCAGCTGTCAACTGCTCACTTAGTTGCTTATTGCCCGCTTTCAGTTGCGCTACCTTATCTAACACCATCCCTACTGCTTCCGTCTACAACAAAACTTTCTTCTCTGACTATGCCACTGCGACACGCTTGTCTTCCATTATTTTATCAGTCATTGCACCGAGTTCACACCGTAGGTCGTTGTCCAGATGCAGTGTTGAGTGAAGACGATACCACAGATTCCGAAACAAAACTGTAGTGCTCCCATTTCAGGGAGGGGCAGCTATGAGTGAAGACATTGTGAGTGGGTTCTGCAGACGAAGTGGGAGCCCAGAAGGCTCAAGAGAAAGGCAGCTGTAAATGCAGTCAGTTCTTCATTGAAGCATCTGCACTGCCCAGCAACTGGCTGGCCTCTGATTTTGCTGGGCTGGATGTTTTCAAACCCCGCAATGTTGACTCAGAGTTCCTGCCATGCACCAGCGTCCCTGTTACGTGAGGCAGAAGCGAGGATTCCCCGGCAGTTGCTTGTGTACTCGACGATGCCATTTCACCTGCGGCCCTTTGTGGTGTCTCAGCCGCGTCACGGCGTGGGATGTCCACTGCATGCAGGCGTCTGTCCTGAGATGATGGAAGACAGGTGGGATGCATGAGAAGCTACCCACTGCCCCTTGGCAGGAGTCGGCCGAAGGTCGAGCTGGGATGGCCTGCTGCTCTGTGGCATTAAGTCTGGGAAGAACGTGGTCTGTAGGGCTGTTGCCCAACCATGACCTTGAACCGGTGACTTCTGCTGGTAGTTCCAAGTTTCGACCTTGTGTCGCACAGCCCCATCATTCTGGTATAGCTGCAACATTGAGAATAATTTGATTAAGGAATGTCCAGCATTTATAGTCGACAGCAAAGTGTTTGTTATGAATTTGCCCTAACCACTTTTCTTGGAACACATGCAAATTATAGAAAAACTGCAAAGTGCAACTCGAAGACGACTTTCCCTCTTATAGCGAGCGGTCGCCTTAACAGCTTCGGCTTTCCATGTAGGCCTCCGATACAAACTTACATATGTCCGTTGGTGCTCACATACCATTCTGCGTAGGAGTGACAATGTTTTTTCGTCAGTTTTCTCTGCTTTGGCATGAAATAGAGTTAATGCAATGTCTGCATTTGTTTTAATGACTGGCATCTCGATTTGCATGCCATACCCGAGACACTCTCCCCCTATTTCGTGGTAATACAAAACAAGCTGCCTTTCGATGTCCTCCGTCGATACTATCTGGTAAGGATCCCATACCGCACTGCAGTACCATAGCAGAAGACCAACAACCGTAATGTAGGCGTTCCTTGTAGTAGATCTGTTGTGCCTTCTACGTGTTCTGCCGATAAAACGCTATAGTTGGTTTGCCTTTCCGACAGCCTTATCCATACGTTCATTCCAATTTACGTTCTTCACAATTGTAGTTCCTAGGTATTTAATTGCACTGACAGCCACAAGATTTATGTGCTTTATCTCGTACACGAAATACACTCCTGGAAATTGAAATAAGAACACCGTGAATTCATTGTCCCAGGAAGGGGAAACTTTATTGACACATTCCTGGGGTCAGATACATCACATGATCACACTGACAGAACCACAGGCACATAGACACAGGCAACAGAGCATGCACAATGTCGGCACTAGTACAGTGTATATCCACCTTTCGCAGCAATGCAGGCTGCTATTCTCCCATGGAGACGATCGTAGAGATGCTGGATGTAGTCCTGTGGAACGGCTTGCCATGCCATTTCCACCTGGCGCCTCAGTTGGACCAGCGTTCGTGCTGGACGTGCAGACCGCGTGAGACGACGCTTCATCCAGTCCCAAACATGCTCAATGGGGGACAGATCCAGGCATCTTGCTGGCCAGGGTAGTTGACTTACACCTTCCAGAGCACGTTGGGTGGCACGGGATACATGCGGACGTGCATTGTCCTGTTGGAACAGCAAGTTCCCTTGCCGGTCTAGGAATGGTAGAACGATGGGTTCGATGACGGTTTGGATGTACCGTGCACTATTCAGTGTCCCCTCGACGATCACCAGTGGTGTACGGCCAGTGTAGGAGATCGCTCCCCACACCATGATGCCGGGTGTTGGCCCTGTGTGCCTCGGTCGTATGCAGTCCTGATTGTGGCGCTCACCTGCACGGCGCCAAACACGCATACGACCATCATTGGCACCAAGGCAGAAGCGACTCTCATCGCTGAAGACGACACGTCTCCATTCGTCCCTCCATTCACGCCTGTCGCGACACCACTGGAGGCGGGCTGCACGATGTTGGCGCGTGAGCGGAAGACGGCCTAACGGTGTGCGGGACCGTAGCCCAGCTTCATGGAGACGGTTGCGAATGGTCCTCGCCGATACCCCAGGAGCAACAGTGTCCCTACTTTGCTGGGAAGTGGCGGTGCGGTCCCCTACGGCACTGCGTAGGATCCTACGGTCTTGGCGTGCATCGGTGCGTCGCTGCGGTCCGGTCCCAGGTCGACGGGCACGTGCACCTTCCGCCGACCACTGGCGACAACATCGATGTACTGTGGAGACCTCACGCCCCACGTGTTGAGCAATTCGGCGGTACGTCCACCCGGCCTCCCGCATGCCCACTACACGCCCTCGCTCAAAGTCCGTCAACTGCACATACGGTTCACGTCCACGCTGTCGCGGCATGCTACCAGTGTTAAAGACTGCGATGGAGCTCCGTATGCCACGGCAAACTGGCTGACACTGACGGCGGCGGTGCACAAATGCTGCGCAGCTAGCGCCATTCGACGGCCAACACCGCGGTTCCTGGTGTGTCCGCTGTGCCGTGCGTGTGATCATTGCTTGTACAGCCCTCTCGCAGTGTCCGGAGCAAGTATGGTGGGTCTGACACACCGGTGTCAATGTGTTCTTTTTTCCATTTCCAGGAGTGTATAACGGATTTCTCTTTGCACTCATGAAGATGACCTCACACTTTGCCTTATTCAGAGCCTACCCCCACTTTTCGCAATATATAGATACGTGGTCTAGCTCATTTTCAAACTTGTTTTGGTCTTTTGATGACTTTACTAAATCGTAAAAAACAGCATCATCTACAAACAACTAAGATGGCTGCTCAGACTGTCTCGTAAACCGTTTAGGTACGAGCAGATTAGAGTGAACGCCAGATACGAGTATCGCTTCTGCTTTACTCGACGACTTTCCATCAGTTACCACCTGCTGTTACCAGTCTAACAGGAAATCACGAATCCAGTTGCACAACTGAAGCGTTGCACCATAGGCAGGCAACAAGAATAGAAATCTCTTGCGATGAGCGGTACCAAAAACTTTCTAGAAATCTAGAAATATGGAACTAATTTGAGACCCCCTGCTACTAGAACTCATTACCCCGTGCGAATAAAGAAATGGGTGTGTTTCATAAGAACGATATTTTCGGAATCCGTGATGACTACATGTCAAAAGACCGTTTCCTTTGAGGTAATTCATAAAGTTCGAAAGCGGCAAATGTCCCAAATTCCTACTGAATTTGACGTTAGTGATATGGGCCTGTAATTTATCGGCTTATCCATATTTCTGTGTTGAGATTCGTTGTGACCTGTGCAATTTTCCTGTCCTTAGCTACGAATCTTCCATCAAGCAAGCGGTTATATATGACTGCTAAGTGTGGGGCCACTGTATCAGCTTCCTCTGGAAGGAACCTAATTGGTATACTCCCTGGACGGGAAGACTTGCCTTTATTGAATGATTTAAGCCGCTTCGCTATGGTCGCAGGCTCGAATCCTGCCTCGGGCATGGATATGTGTAATGTCCTTAGGTTAGTGAGATTGAAGTATTTTTAAGTCTGTGGGACTGATGACCTCAGATGTTAAGTTCCATTGTGCTTAGAGCCATTTTTTTTTTTTTTTTTTTTTTTACATCGAGTATATCAACGTCTAAGTCATTCATGGTGGCAGCTGTTCTTGATTTGAATTCTCGAACATTTACTTCGTCTTCTTTGGCGAATTATTTTCAGATAAGTGTGTTCAGTGACTCCTCTTTAGCGGCGCTGACATTTATAATGTTACCATTGCTACCGTGCAGTGAAGGTACTGATTGTGTCTTGCCGCTAGTGTACTTTACATATGTCCAGAATCTCTTTGGATTTTCTACCACATTTCGAGACAGAGTTTCGTTGTCGAAGCTGTTACAAGCATCTCGTATTGAAGGCCGGATTAAGTTTCAAGCTTCAGTAAAGAAAAAAGTAGTCAATCTTTAACTTAGACATGCTTTGTGTTCTGATATCGGGATGTACAGGATTTATTGATGTAAGCTGTATCCCACAAAAACTAAATATATCATTGCAAATGAGAGTTGGTTCTGACATTCCAAAATGTTACTAAATTTTGGGACAAATCCTGAAAAGGAATTAAGTACAAAAACTTTAACCACACGAAGAAAGCTAGTAATGTATAAATATGTGAAAATAAACTTCATGGTAGATTAAAAGTGTTCCTGGAAGCGCCAACCGCAACCAGGATCTTTGCCTTTCGTGGTTGGTTGTTCTAGCAAAGTATCGACAGCGATACCCGTAAATGTTTCTCGACCCACTTGCAGTAACAAAGCAGTTGGTTGACAAGGAGGAGGGGACCAAACAGCGAGGCCTTCGCCCCATCGGATTGGGGAAGGACTGGGGAAGGAAGTTGGCCGAGCCTTTTCAAAGGAACCATGCCGGAATTCGCCTGAAGCGATTTAGGGAAATCACGGAAAACCAAAATCAGGATGGCCGGTCGCAGATTTGAACTGTCATCCTCAATAATACGAGTCCAGTATGGTAACCACTGTGCCACCTCACTGGGCTGTCTCTCGTGGGACTGTGCTTTATAGGCTGAGCTACCCAAGATGGCAAGAAGTTTTAATCCGCTAGAAAGCCTCATACCAGTGCATACTTTACTGCAGAGAGAAAATTTCTTCCTGAGAACTTCCCCCGAGGATGTGACTAGGCCTTTCTCGCAGGATGCTAGTCCTGTAAGTAACGCAGGAGGACATCAGTAAAGCTTGGAAGGTAAGAGATAGGCTATAGCGGAAAATACAGCTCTGGGGAGCCGGTCTGAGCCCTGCACGGGTAGCCTAGTCGGTAGAACATTTGCCTTCGAAGGAGAAAGGTCTTGACTTCGAGTCGCTATATGGCACACCCTTTTAATCTGTCAGCTAGTCCATATCGGTGCACACTACAATGAAGAGTGAAAATTTTATTCTGGGATAAGTGGGAAGTGGGGTTGTAAGCAGGTTGTTATGTTCCTTCGGACACACATGCATGGCCGAAGAAACGCTGTACCGTATTTCTGAACAACAAAGGCATTGCAGTATCTTATTTATCCTCTAACACAGGTAAGCAACAATCAATTAAAATGTCTTCCCTATACACGAATGTACAATGAAGAGCCAAAGAAACTGGTACAAATGCTTAATATCGTGTAGGCCCCCGCGGGCACGCAGAAGTGCCGCAACACGACGTGGGATGGACTCGACTAACGTCTGAAGTAGTGCTGGAGGGAACTGACACCATGAATCCTGCAGGGTTGTCCATAAATCCGTAAGAGTACGGAGGGTGGAGATCTCTTCTGAACAGCATGTTGCAAGGCATCCCAAATATGCTTAGTTATGATGTTCATGTCTGGGGAGTCTGGTGATCAGTTAAAGTGCTTGAAATCATAAGAGTGTTCCTGGAGCCACTCCGTAGAAATTCTGGACGTGTGGGGTGTCGCATTATGAAGCTGGAATCGCCCAAGTCCGTCTGAATGCACAATGGACATGAATAGATGCAGGTGATCAGACATGATGCTTACGTACGTGGCACCTGTCAGAGTTGTATCTAGAGGTATCATGAGACCCATATCACTCCAACTACACACACACCACACCATTACAGAGCCTCCATCAGCTTGAATAATCCCCTACTGACATGCAGAGTCCATGGATTCATGAGGTTGTCTCCATACCCGTACAAATTCATCCGCTCAATACAATTCGAAACGAGACTCGTCCGACCAGGCAACATGTTTCCATCAACGGTCCAATGTCGGTGCTGACGGGCCCAAACGAGGCGTAAAGTTTTGTGTCGTGCAGCCATCGAGGATAGACGAGTGGCCCTTCGGCTCCGAAAGCCCATATCGATGATGTTTCATTCAATGGTTCGCACGCTGGCACTTGTTGATGGCCCAGCATTGAAATCTGCAACAATTTGCGGAAGGGCTAGACTTCTGTTATGTTCAACGATTCTCTTCAGTGGTCGTTGGTCGCGTTCTTGCAGGACGTTTTTCCGGCGGCAGCGATGTTGGAGGTTTGATGTTTTACTGGCTTCTTGATATTCCAGTACCCTCGTGAAATGGTTGTACGGGAAAATCCCCACTTCATCGCTACCTCGGAGATGCTGTGTCCCATCGCTCGAGCGCCGACTATAACACCACTTTCAAACTCACTTAAATCTTGATAAATTGCCATTGTAGCACCATAACCGATATAACAACTGAGCCAAACTCTTGTTGTCTTGTACAGGCGTTGCGCACCGCTGCGCCTTATTCTGCCTGTTTATATATCCTTGTATTTGAATGTGCATGCCTGTACCAATTTCTTTGGCGCTTCAGTGTACATAATGGAGGCACGAGTTCAGGTTGTAGACCCTTGATTCACTACGTATTGAAGTTTGGATCTGGCCGTGAGGCGTGCTGAAGTAGAATAATGGTAAGACGATCGCTCACGATATGTGAAAATTCCGGGTTCGAGTCCTGGTCCGACACACGTTTTCATTGTCCTCATTCCATTACACAGCTGAGGATCGTACATATTCGCAACTGTGAATACATTTCACGTATTTCATAAGAGCTGTATATGCTGCAGCGCCTGTTCCCTCGAGCCTTTATGGATGTCCGGAAGAACATTGCATCGTACTTCTGAACAACACAGAAAGTGTAATATCGTATTTATCCGTCACACCGGGAAGTGCCACTCAATTACAAACTCTCTCTTGTGTATACATAATGAAGGTACGAGTGCAGTTTGTATACACATGGTTGTTGACATATGGATGTTTGGGTCTAACACTGAGGCGTGCTCGGTTAGCCTATACAAGGTCCGGTCCGGCACAAATTTTCGTTGCCTTCAGCCCCGTAGCTGATGGTTGCCCACTAATGCAACTGCGACTACATTTCATGTATTTCATAAAGGCTGTAATATCTGCAGTTCCTGCAATTGTTGGTAGTGCCCCAAAGTGTGCGTTCTCTTACATCAGAACCATCTTTTATTTCATAGAAATTAGTTTGTGAAGGATACAACAGTTTTCGTATGAAGCAATCTTTCTGGAATTGATCGTGAAACCTGATAGTCAAGGAAGGCAGGATTCGGTTACGATTGTGGACGGGGCGGTAATCAGTAACTATTGGTTGCCTTTTGCAATTACACATATTTATTTTAAAACGATAATCCCCGACTCAGCAATAAATAAAGATATCACACGTTATTAATGAAACAATAAAGCCGGCCGTTGTGGCCGAGCTGTTCTAGGCGCTTCAGTCCGGAACCGCGCGACTGCTACGGTCGCAGGCTCGAATCCTGCCTCGGGCATAGATGTGTGTGATGTCCTTGGGTTAATTAGGTTCAAGTAGTTCTAAGTTCTAGGGGACTGATGACCTCAGATGTTAAGCCCCATAGTGCTCAGAGCCATTTTTGAAACAATAAACAAATGTGTAATTCATAGTGCTTTCAGTGCGTTAAAATTTATCGAATAAGCATAAAATACAGACACAGCAAATAATGCTTTAAAACCAAGCCAATGTGACCCCAATTCGAATTTTATGGTAAGTAACCACAGTCACGGCTGAAGGCCTTTAACACCAAGAATAGAAATTATAAAAAAAATTTAACAAACATACTGCAAAACAGCAATGAAATAGCAAAGGTTAATTTAAAAAGACAGGCAACTGATCACCAAACGGGTGCAGCGAATTGACCCATGGTGCAGGGAATGACAATTGAATCTCAATGTAGACAAGTGCAATGTGCTGCGAATATATAGAAAGAAAGATCCCTTATCATTTACCTACAATATAGCAGATCAGCAACTGGAAGCAGTTAACTCCATAAATTATCTGGGAGTACACATTAGGAGTGATTTAAAATGGAATGATCATATAAAGTTCATCGTCGGTAAAGCAGATGACAGACTGGGATTCATTGGAAGAATCCTAAGGAAATAAAATCCGAAAACAAAGGAAGTAGGTTACAGTACGCTTGTTCGCCCACTGCTTGAATACTGCTCAGCAGTGTGGGATCCGTACCAGATAGGGTTGATAGAAGAGATAGAGAAGATCCAACGGAGAGTAGCGCGGTTCGTTACAGGATCATTTAGTAATCGCGAAAGCGTTACGGAGATGATAGATAAGCTCCAGTGGAAGACTCTGCAGGAGAGACGCTCAGTAGTTCGGTACGGGCTTTTGCTGAAGTTTCGAGAACATACCTTAACCGAGGAGTCAAGCAGTATATTGCTCCCTCCTACGTATATCTCGCGAAGAGACCATGAGGATAAAATCAGAGAGATTAGAGCCCACACAGAGGCATACCGACAATCCTTCTTTCCACAAACAATACGAGACTGGAATAGAAGGGAGAACCGATAGAGGTACTCAAGGTACCCTTCGCCACCCACCGTCAGGTGGCTTGCGGAGTATGGATGTGGATGTAGATGAGACAAAATGATAGTAAACTTGGTAGTACAATCATTTAAACCTACTGTAATGCCAAGAATCGCAATTATATAAAAAAATTAGAAACATACAATAAAACAGCAAATAAAATAATAAAATATAAGGGCCAGTCACAGACGGTGCACCAGGAATCGACTTCTTAGTAGGTTCAGCAACAATCACTTTCGCGAGCGATGAAATAGGCAGCCAAGAGTTGCATTCACTTCACAAGATGGTAACTCAGACTAGTGGCAGTCTAACGAATGACTAATGATAATCTTGCTGAGGCTACCTGACGTCCAATAAGCCACATGCAAAGATGTAAAAACATGCCAAAGCCGGAACCGGCCGTCTGGACTCCGTCCGCAGCATACTGTGCTTAGAGCGACCGGAACGAGAAAGGAATCACTACCACCAGCGTAGAAGAATCGCCAACCAACCTACAATCAACAAAGCTGTCAAAACTGCACGCCTCACGGGACAGCAGCGGCAAGGTGAGAAAACGTACAGTGTCGTTACATACACTAACACCCCAGGGCAGGTAGGTAACTGGGGCGTTAGCGGCCACGAGGCAGGAAAAATACCGCTGGTTGAACTTAACAAATAGTGACAAACTGAACGCTATAAATAGTAATTATAAGTCCAGGAAAGCTAATCAGATCCGCCTTCCCCAAGCAGTCCACTCGCTGCTCTTCGCCTCGGTCACACTACGAGCAGCAAAACGAACCCAAGTCACTGTAAAATCGCAAAATCTCACAATGATGGAGGTTGCTCTGCTTGAATCTAAATGCACGCAACTTCAAGCTTGCAGGATCCGGTTTACGACGAGGTCGTACACTCTCGTGACCACAGGCCTTCGATCCGGCAGTCCATTCGCGCCGCCCGCGTTCCCAGCGTGCTCTCGCACTGCGCGGACCTGGCTGCTCCTGATTACCCAACCGAACTGCACACTCACTCTACCCGAAAGAACCACGGCGTAGCCCCAAAGAAAGGGCCACACTTACTACATATCGATAACCGCCGCTGCTGCCACTACCGGACAGGCAACGCTTGGGAAACAAAGTGGCGCCAGTCAACACGAGAAGGATACAAACAACCGCAACCGTGTCAACTAAACGATACGGTCTGGCCTCCAACAGAGGACGGAAACCTACAAACAGCGCCAACGCGAGCCCCAGCACGGCTCAGAACGACTGGTCACAGTTTATCTGGAATTTCCGGAACGAACGCAGGGATTGAATAGAATGGTATCACAGGCTGGTTTCGGGTAGATGGCCTTTCTATCTGACGTACCCAATATTCGTTTTCGTCTACGGGTGTTCCCCGGGATTTTGTTGGCGAGCGTGCCGCCAGAGCCCGGCGGTCGGTGGCGGGCAGAGCAGAGGCCCAGTCGACTGAAGAGCACAGTGGCGCCGGCCTGCGCCGCCAGACATCCTCGCGCGCGTAATTGTCGCATCAGTATTCCGGCTGTCGCCGCGGGAGTCGCCGCCGCAGACGGCAAATTGCGCCACCGCCGCCACTGCAGCTGCTTCCGGCTTCCTCTGCTGTCGCTGGTGGCGCCTCAAGCCAGTTCCGGACTGTGGCCCGCAACTACTGTAGGCAGAGTCTGACCTACGAACCGGGCAAGGCGGGAGTAATGTCTGCAACGTATACCATTTGCGAATCTCACTAATTCATAGGTTCACATGTGGCGAGAAAAACGGAATGGAGAAATGGATCTGAAAAAACACTTTACTGCTTGAAACTTCCTGTCAGATTAAAACTGTGTGCCCGACCGAGACTCGAACTCGGGACCTTTGCCTTTCGCGGGCAAGCGCTCTACCATATGAGTTACCGAAGCACGACTCACGCCCGGTACTCACAGCTGTACTTCTGCCAGTATCTCGTCTCGTATCTTCCAAACTTTACAGAAGCTCTCCTGCGAACCTTGCAGAACTAGCACTCCTGAAAGAAAGGATATTGCGGAGACATGGCTTAGCCACAGCCTGGGGGAGGTTTCCAGAATTCTGGATACTTTACTACTTACTAGAAGGCAGAAAATTATATCCGCCAGAATAGCCGGAATACTATTCCGAATAGAAAAACGACCTTGTTGTATGGTGAATGGGAAAGTTTTGTATCACGTGTCATTAATTAACTACACTGGCAGGAAAAAATCGCAACACCAAAAATTAATTAATGTAGAGTAATGAAATTACGGGAATACATTTGTCTATGTAACATATTTAAATGATTAACGTTGCGAGATCACAAATTAATGTGCGTGCGATAAAAGTCACTGCAACTGTTAAATGGCCGGCCGGAGTGGCCATGCGGTTCTAGGCGCTACAGTCCGGAACCACGTGACCACTGCGGTAGCAGGTTCGAATCCTGCCTCGGGCATGGATGTGTGTGACGTCCTTAGGTTAGTTAGGTTTAAGTAATTCTAAGTTCTAGGGGCTGATGACCACAGCAGCTAAGTCCCATAGTACTCAGAGCCATTTGAACCATTTTGGACTGTTAAACGCTGATATATTAATAACCGGTGTAACCGTCACAATGTTCAGTGCCAGCATGCACTCGTGCATGGATTGTGTTGTACAGGCGGTGGATGACAGTCTGTGGGATGGAATTCCATGCCTATAGAACTTGGTCAGTCATTATAGGGACGGTTAAAGCTGGAGTTGTCGCCCGTTGATGTCGCACATTTGCTCGACTGGAGACAGATCTGGTGATCAAGCAGTCCAAAACAACATGTTGACAGTCTGTAGAGCATGGTGAGTTACAGCAGCAGTTTGTGGGCGAGCGTTATCCTGTTAGACAACACCCCCTGAAATGCCATTCATCAATGGCAGCACTACTGGTCGAATCAACAGAATGACTAACAGTTTGCAGTCAGGGTGTGTGGGATAACCACGAGAGCGCTCCTGCTGTCACAAGAAATCGTAGTCCAGACCATAACTACAGTTATAGGTCCATTGTGTGTAGCACACAGCTTGGTTGCAAGCTCTTAATTGGCCTTCTTATAACCAACACGCGGCCATCGCTGGCACCGAGGGAGATCCAACTTTCAGCAGAAAACACTACAGATCCCCATCCTTCCCTCTAATGAGCTCTCATTTGACGCCACTGAGGTCATAAATGGCCGTGGTTTTGGCTCAGTGGAATGCACGCTACAGAGCGTCTGACTCCAAGCTGATAAACAAAGTTAGAGCCTACGGAATATCAGACCAGCTGTGTGGCTTGATTGAAGAGTTTTTAGCAAACAGAACGCAGCATGTTGTTCTCAATAGAGAGACGTCTACAGACGTTAAAGTAATCTCTGGCGTGCCATAGGGGAGTGTTACGGGACCATTGCTTTTCACAATATACACTCCTGGAAATTGAAATAAGAACACCGTGAATTCATTGTCCCAGGAAGGGGAAACTTTATTGACACATTCCTGGGGTCAGATACATCACATGATCACACTGACAGAACCACAGGCACATAGACACAGGCAACAGAGCATGCACAATGTCGGCACTAGTACAGTGTATATCCACCTTTCGCAGCAATGCAGGCTGCTATTCTCCCATGGAGACGATCGTAGAGATGCTGGATGTAGTCCTGTGGAACGGCTTGCCATGCCATTTCCACCTGGCGCCTCAGTTGGACCAGCGTTCGTGCTGGACGTGCAGACCGCGTGAGACGACGCTTCATCCAGTCCCAAACATGCTCAATGGGGGACAGATCCGGACATCTTGCTGGCCAGGGTAGTTGACTTACACCTTCTAGAGCACGTTGGGTGGCACGGGATACATGCGGACGTGCATTGTCCTGTTGGAACAGCAAGTTCCCTTGCCGGTCTAGGAATGGTAGAACGATGGGTTCGATGACGGTTTGGATGTACCGTGCACTATTCAGTGTCCCCTCGACGATCACCAGTGGTGTACGGCCAGTGTAGGAGATCGCTCCCCACACCATGATGCCGGGTGTTGGCCCTGTGTACCTCGGTCGTATGCAGTCCTGATTGTGGCGCTCACCTGCACGGCGCCAAACACGCATACGACCATCATTGGCACCAAGGCAGAAGCGACTCTCATCGCTGAAGACGACACGTCTCCATTCGTCCCTCCATTCACGCCTGTCGCTACACCACTGGAGGCGGGCTGCACGATGTTGGCGCGTGAGCGGAAGACGGCCTAACGGTGTGCGGGACCGTAGCCCAGCTTCATGGAGACGGTTGCGAATGGTCCTCGCCGATACCCCAGGAGCAACAGTGTCCCTAATTTGCTGGGAAGTGGCGGTGCGGTCCCCTACGGCACTGCGTAGGATCCTACGGTCTTGGCGTGCATCCGTGCGTCGCTGCGGTCCGGTCCCAGGTCGACGGGCACGTGCACCTTCCGCCGACCACTGGCGACAACATCGATGTACTGTGGAGACCTCACGCCCCACGTGTTGAGCAATTCGGCGGTACGTCCACCCGGCCTCCCGCATGCCCACTATACGAATCGCTCAAAGTCCGTCAACTGCACATACGGTTCACGTCCACGCTGTCGCGGCATGCTACCAGTGTTAAAGTCTGCGATGGAGCTCCGTATGCCACGGCAAACTGGCTGACACTGACGGCGGCGGTGCACAAATGCTGCGCAGCTAGCGCCATTCGACGGCCAACACCGCGGTTCCTGGTGTGTCCGCTGTGCCGTGCGTGTGATCATTGCTTGTACAGCCCTCTCGCAGTGTCCGGAGCAAGTATGGTGGGTCTGACACACCGGTGTCAATGTGTTCTTTTTTCCATTTCCAGGAGTGTATATAAATGACGTAATAGATAGCGTCGGAAGTTCCATGCGGCTTTTCGCGGATGATGCTGTAGTACACAGAGAAGTTGCGGCATTAGAAAATGCAGCAAAATGCACGTAGATCTGCAGCGGACAGGCACTTGGTGCAAGGAGTGGCAACTTACCCTTAATATAGACAAACGTAATGTACTGCGAATACGTAGAAAGAAGGACCCTTTATTGTATGATTATATGATAGCGGAACCAACACTGGTAGCAGTTATTTCTAAAAAATATCTGGGATTATGCGTACGGAACGATTTGAAGTGAAATGATCATATAAAATTAATTGTTGGTAAGGCGGCTGCCAGGTTGAGATTCATTGGGAGAGTCCTTAGAAAATGTACTCCATCAACAAATGAGGTGGCTTACAAAACACTCGTTCGACCTATACTTGAGTATTGCTCATCAGTGTGGGATCAGTACAAGGTCGGGTTGACGGAGGAGGTAGAGAAGATCCAAAGAAGAGCTGTGCGTTTCGTCACAGGGTTATTTGGTAAGCGTGATAGCGTTACGGAGATGTTTAGCAAACTCAAGTGGCAGAGTCTGCAAGAGAGGCTCTCTGCATCGCGGTGGAGCTTGCTGTCCAGGTTTCGAGAGGGTGCGTTTCTGGATGAGTTATCGAATATATTGCTTCCTCCTACGTATACCTCCCGAGGAGATCACGAATGAAAAATTAGAGAGATTCGAGCGCGCACGGAGGCTTTCCGGCAGTCGTTCTTCCCGCGAACCGTACGCGACTGGAACAGGAAAGGGAGGTAATGACAGTGGCACGTAAAGTGCTCTCCGCCACACACCGTTGGGTGGCTTGCGGAGTATAAATGTAGATGTAGAAGCTTCCTTCAAGTAACCGATTTGTAATATTTCGTTGTGTCATTGTGGTGCCACCTGTGCTCTGACTGCTGCAGTAGATTCAGGATACATTCTTGCCAAGTCTTTCTGCAATATCGCAGAAGGAAATCCGGCTTCTCGTAGCCACTAGCTGCACTCTTACGTGAATGGTGAAAAATTAGAACAGAAATCATCTTTCAGATGTAGAAACACGCCTGCAAACTTTCGTTGATCTCGCGTAACTAGTTCTTGGCATTATGATTTTTTTCCGTTAGTGTATTCCAGATAGATCAAAAACCACCCAGTAAACAACGATGGAGAAAATTCCGTATTCTGTTGTTGTTTTGGTCTTCAGTCCTGAGACTGGTTTGATGCAGCTCTCCATGCTACTCTATCCTGTGCAAGCTTCTTCATCTCCCAGTGCGTACTGCAACCTACATCCTTCTGAATCTGCTTGGTGTATTCATCTCTTGGTCTCCCTCTACGATTTTTACCCTTCACGCTTCCCTACAATGCTAAATTGGTGATCTCTTGATGCCTCATAACATGTCCCACCAATCGATCCCTTCTTCTCGTCAAGTTGTGCCACAAACTCCTCTTCTCCCCAATTCTATTCAATACCTACCCATCTAATCTTCAGCATTCTTCTGTAGCACCACATTTCGAAAGCTTCTATTCTCTTCTTGTCCAAACTATTTATCGTCAACATCTGAGGTCATCAGTCCGTAGACTTAGAACCACTTAAACGTAACTAGCCTAAGGACAACACACACATCCATGCCCGAGGCAGGATTCGAGCCTGCGACCGTAGTAGCAGCGCGGTTCCGGACTGAAGCGTCTAGAACCGCTCGGCCACAGCGGCCGGCAGATAAGAAGAATTACGGTTCGTACGTAGACGTATAGACAATCGTTCTTCTCCGCTCTGTTTGCGAGTGGAACAGGAAAAGAAATGTCGTTCAAATGGTTCAAATGGCTCTGAGCACTATGGGACTTAACATCTATGGTCATCAGTCCCCTAGAACTTAGAACTACTTAAACCTAACTAAGGACAACACACAACACCCAGTCATCACGAGGGAGAGAAAATTCCTGACCCCGCCGGGAATCGAACCCAGGAACCCGAGCGTGGGAAACGAGAACGCTACCGCACGACAACGAGCTGCGGACAGAAATGTCGTGTGGTCGTGCAAGGTACCCTCCACCACTCCACCACACACCGTGCGGTGGCTTGCGGAGTGTGTGTGTATATGTAGACCTACGCGTAGAATGACTACAATGTCACTTAGTCTAAGGCATTAGCCCCTATGAGATCGCGTGACTTATTGCTAACAGATGCTAACACCTTTACTCTTGCGGCACTATCCGTAGCTTCATTGAGACCTCAACTCTTGGCGGGGATTAGCCCCTAATCACTAGGCAGTTACTAGGCCAATTAACACAAGGTAGCCCGACTTTACAAATCGTAGATGACACGCTCACGCCGGGCAAGGAGGTGAAAACCGAGATCATACATCAGCAGAAAACGACACTCAGACTGCTGTGCGGCTGGTCCCGTCGGAGGTTCGAATCCGCCCTCGGGCATGGGTGTATGTGTTTGTCCCTAGGATAGTTTAGGTTATGTAGGGTGTAGCCTTAGGGACTGATCACCTTAGCAGTTAAGTCCCATAAGATTTCACACACGTTTGAACATTTTTAAACTCAGACTGCGGTGCTCCACTCACAATTACTGTGGCGTGTGGAAGAACCGAGTTGTACACTAAATCCTTTTAAAGCCACTAATTCAGTTTCTCCTGTCATTTGCAGTGAACAATAGAGCCAACGTGGAGCAGGTCAGTCAAAGAACTTAAACCAGGTAATCCTAAAGCGCGTGCATTTAAGACCATTACGGAATACATGGCCGAGGGGCAAAATAATAAAGTTTCACAGTACAACGTAAAAGTTCACTCTGATTCTATTCCGGCGCAGCCCACGTCGTCGAACTCTGAGACGATTTAACTTCGCGTGGAACCGCCGAGTTTAACTCGGCTAACCGCTCACAACAGCACAGAACCAACGGTTAAAACAATAAAAAACACTAGACTTAGAATAGTTTCCTCTGGATGGCATGCCGGCTTCCCTCGTTGTCACTCGCGTGTCTGCACGAATAGCGCACTCCTCTTATAACCAAGTCAATACAAGTCTTGCCTCAGTTCCGGGACACTGAACTCTAAAACCACCGCTCGCAGAACAGCGTATTAGACCAGTAACTATAGCTCATGGTCTCCGCGACAGTTTTAGACACGCTGAAGACAGAAACTTCTCCCAATAAGCAACAACAAGTTATTGTTGAAACACTCACACAGGAGCGAAATTCAGTTTCCAAGTCTGTGATATCAGTTGCACAGAAGCGCACACTAAACCACATAACTACGCAGCGTAGGGGACCATGTCGGAATGACCGTCATCGAACATCTGAGCCAAAGTATATCTGCCCATTAGCAAAGCCTCGGATGGAGTAGCACATCAATGTGCTGCAACCAGAAGCTAGATGGAAAGGCTGGCACACAGTGTCTACCTTGGTAACCCCACGTCTCGCCGCCACCAGGTAAAAACAAACTATCACCCGACCACCGACTGCGGCTAATATTTCCGGCGAGCTCCACACTGTTGAAACCTCGAAAGGGAATACTCCGTCCTCTCCCGCCGTAGGCGCGAAGTGGCACCACCTCCAAACACAGCACTGAGGGCCGAAAAGGCGGGTTTTCAGATTTCAAAAGATAAGAGGACCACTCGGCCCAACGTTACACATAGCATTGACAAAAACCAGATTTGGTTAACAATTTAGTTGCGTTGAGTAGCATGTTGAAATAGTGAAACTTCTTTATTTAAATGTGTGAATCTGTACTTAAAAAGCTGAATGACTGAGACCCGCCGGCCGGTGTGGCCGAGCGGTTCTCGGCGCTACAGTCTGGAACTGCGCGACCGCTACGGTCGCAGGTTCGAATCCTGCCGCGGGCATGGATGTGTGTGATGTCCTTAGGTTAGTTAGGTTTAAGCAGTTCTAAGTTCAAGGGGACTGATGACCTCAGAAGTTAAGTCCCATAGTGCTCAGAGCCATTTGAACCATTTTTTGACTGAGGCCCACAATATCCTAGCGCAACGTAATCTAACTGCTTAAAAAAAAGGCTAACCTGACTTCAAATAATTAATTCAAAATAATAGCCCTGACTAAAAAGAAATTCTAGCAATAACCTATACATTTCATTAAGCACTTACCTTACAAAAATCTTCATTACGCGAACTGCCGCAATACAGTGAGCGTCAATACTGTCAGCTAAATAAAAGATTCTAACTACTAAAGCCACTACTGCTAGTAGGAATGCGATTAGCAAAGGAAAGATTTTGTTTCAAACCAAATAATGTATTTTTTTGCCTTAATAATGTGACATCCAGTACAGACACGAATATAAGTCGTCACTGACATCTAGTACAGAGGTATATAATCATGGATAATATTCAATCTCCGAGTCGAACATGTACAGATCGTTAGCCTACGCTAACACTTCACACCTCTACATCCATCAATGTTAACTTCTCATATAACATCCATCACTGCTGGCTGTTCACCTACCGAGAGAGGTGGCGCAGTGGTAGCACACTGGACTCGCATTCGGGAGGACGACGGTTCAATCCCGTCTCCAGCCATCCTGATTTAGGTTTTCCGTGATTTCCCTAAATCGTTTCAGGCAAATGCCGGGATAGTTCCTTTGAAAGGGCACGGCCGATTTCCTTCCCAATCCTTCCCTAACCCGAGCTTGCGCTCCGTCTCAAATGACCTTGCTGTCGACGGGACGTTAAACACTAACCTAACCTAAGCTGTTCACCTGAAACTGCTCAACAGTACTTCCATCACTGCTGGCTACTAACTTCCAACAGCCAACACTACGGGCGATTAACTTCCAACGAGTCCAACCAGCCACTGAGTCTCTTACAAAGAAAGCGCAGTCAGAGATCGAATGCAAAGCGCTACACAGCGCTGCGAACACAGAAGCAGCCCATTTACAACAGAAATGGGTTAAGCTTTACTTTGTTTGAAGCTATCTGCATATTAAGAAAACAAAATATTTCTGTTACCAACGAAGGAGGAAAATATTTATTCAGTTACTACCGAAGAAACTCGGTGTTGCCGAGCTATTTATTTATCGTTGTGCGTCCACACACAGCGCGGAGTGGCCGCGTTGTTACAGGGGCGCCATGTACCGGACTTCCCGGCCCCTACCGCTGACGGTTCGAGTCCTCCCTTGGGCATGGGTGTGTCTAGGGACCGATGACCTCAGCTATTTGGTCCCTTAGGAATTCACACACATTTGAACATATTTTTTCATTTATTTTGCGTCCACGCCGCTGCGATACCACGCAGTGTTTGGACTAGCGCTTAATGTTTATTACAGGAGATCTCCTGGGTTGTGTGTAGAATTCTAGGCGTGCAGTCCGGAACCGTGCGACTGCTACGGTCGCAGGTTCGAATCCTGCCTCGGTCATGGATGTGTGTGATGTCCTTAGGTTAGTTAGGTTTAAGTAGTTCTAAGTTCAAGGGGACTAATGACCACAGCAGTTGAGTCCCATAGTGCTCAGAGCCATTTGAACCATTTTTGTGTGTATAATGACATAATTTTGCAGCCACTTTCAACGACATATGTGGATACTCTCTGCAAAATGTGTTACGAATCGACTAAGTAGGAACGAAGTATTAAATTTAGACGTCACGCACAATGCGGTGTCTGTCATGCATCTCTCTGTTTATTATGTCATATGTCCTGAACTACGTGCCGTTCAAAATGGTTCAAATGGCTCTAAGCACTATGGGACTTAACATGTGAGGTCATCAGTCCCCTAGACTTAGAACTACGTAAACCTAACTAACCTAAGGACATCACACACATCCATGAACGAGGCAGGATTCGAACCCGCGATCGTAGCAGCCGCGTGGTTACGGACCCACGTGCCGTACAATGATATAATTTTGCAGTTACATTCAGTGGTATATGTGCACATTGTCTGCAAATTGTTTCGCAAACACACTTAATAGTTAAGAATAAATAAGTTATAGCGTCATGCCTCATGGAGGTAGTAAGCGATTAATATTTTTCCTTTCGTCATTCTGTAGGGGTTGTCAGTGAGAAAATTTGTTTAAAATGATAGAAATTATATGTTAAGTTGGTTATAAGTCACAAACTATGCTCCTTTTTCACCCCCATCCCTTTGATAGGCAGGTGGTTCTTACCCACCGCGATTGTCGCCTGACAGTAAGGTATGTGTGTACCAACTTTAGTTGAAAAGGGTGCAGTGGTTTAGGAAGAGATATGGAACATATACCCACGCACACAGTAAGTTGCTGAAGGCGGATGGAAGCGGGATTGCTGGAATTGCTGCAGCCTCATTCGAAACGGTCTGCTGCAGTTCTTGAAGACTATGAGAGTTGTTGCGATACACTTTCGACTTGTGGACTCCCCACACGAAGTAACCGCCCAGATGAGGTGGCCTTGGTGGCCAGTCAGGGCCGCCACCAGACATACGTCTGTTAACAACTCTGTCAAGCATGAAAACTGTGTAATGTGCACCAAGGTTCGACAGGCTGGATGGGCAGTGGCTCCATACTGTTGGAAGTAATTGTAGGTCTTTCCCTCCTGAATTAATGCCGCCATAAATGGTCTCAAAATGCTGGCAATGTAACCCGCCGAAGTCAGCGTCTGATGAAAGCAAGATGGGGCCAATAATGCTGCGTGCAGATACTACATACCAAACCCCAAATTTCTAATATCCAATGGTGTTTCGTGGAAGACATGCAGATTCTCCGTTGCACACAACTTGTTATTCTGTGAATTGACATAACCACTCAGGTGAAACCAGGCTTCATCAGAAGTAAAGAACAGATCCATGTCGAAGCCATTCATTTTTACCTCAGTGAATAGCAACTCACATAACTGGAAGCGCTGCTGGTTTCAACGCATGAACAACACACTCTGTAGACACGCATGTGCAGGTCCAGGTGGAGTATTAGCCCACATGATGGACGTGATATGCCAGTCTCCTGCGACAGGCGTCGGGTTTATTTGGTAGGACTTTGAAGTATTTTCTGGTGAACTGCAGCCATGTTTTTTGGTGCGCGGGACTTTTCGGAATGTTTTTGACTTATTCGAAACAGTTCCCGTCTGACGCCACACTCTAACTAAGCATTGATGGCACTCTTAGCTGCGACTTCGACACCATTAAACTTCTGAGCAAACAATCGACCACACGGTATCCACGACTTTGTTGTCACGTAACTTTTCACAACGAACACTCGCTGCTCCACTGTGAGTACTGTCGTGTCCTTTGCACTGCTCCCACTCGCACTGACACAACCCGCACAAGGCTCTGAACCGGCGTGGATCACGTGGCGGGCTACACGTGGTGTCCACGCCATGGGATGTGTTTACAAGCATACATTGACGTTCAATCGTGTCCATTCGTCCGACCGTACATACATTTTTAGAAATGTACGGATTTGTTTGATTGAATTTACTGCTGGTTAATTTATTCGGTTTGCCGAGAAAGTAGATTTGTTACTGTGATGCACCAGTGAGAGAGTGAGTAGTCCACACTGCTTTAGAGAAAGAACTAATGAAAAAATGATAAAACCTGCACCTAGTACACACAAAAACATTCTCAGTGGCCCTTCTAACGTCGTTTTTTGAACCAAGAACGATTTATGAAACAATAGCTCAGGTAAAAAATACATCTCATCTTTGAAGCAGCTGATACGAAGTAATTTCTCTATTTGAAATAGACGGGAATTGTTGTAAAATGTGTCGAAAGTTGTATAGAACAGTGCAGAAGGCATATGATTATAAAACAGGCATAGGATTACAAAGAAAACGAAAGATGATTACTGTCTAACTTTCCACCGACGACGAGGTCAGTAGATACTGAACACAATTTCTGACTGGGGAAGAGAATAAGAGGTGGCCGTTCTAGGAAAATGTCACTTCATTGACCTTACGCGGCTTGACGACAATTTTCACCGCCGTACTCCCGATTGCTCTTTATGTAATGCAAGTGCTTTCTTCTATACTCGTCGACATTCTGGTGCTACTTCGTAGTTTGGTGGGAGAACTGAAATGAAATGTCGTATGGCTAGGGCTTCCCGTCGGTTAGACCAGTCACCTGGTGCAAGTCTTTTTAGTTTACTCCACGTCAAATCAAAGCACAATTACACTCACTCATTAGTCCACAACCCACCTAAAATTTAAGTAGTAGGAAGGGGGAAGTAAGTTCTGTTATAGAATTATCAGATTATTTATGTTTTTTGATATTCTGTTTATTATTAGTTTACACATTTACGAAGTTATTGAATGAATATTCTCACTCACTTCTCTTGCGACCGAAGATTTCATTGGAATACTTAATTTAAGAACCTTATTACAATTCCACATTATTGTTACCAGACAATCGCACACTAATTGTTAAAATAATGTACGTTGTAGGCATGCGTAACTTTATAACCGTATTACAGTTCCACATCATTTCATTTACCTGGCATACACAAGCTACCGAACAACTTTCATGCGATCAATGAACTTTATAAGATGTACATGTAATTTTGCATGCGAGAAATCTTCCAAGTAACCAGCTTGCTTCACCAGTCTCAAAAGAGAAATCTTTACCTTTAGTTGTGTAACAGCTTACTGTGTTCATAACCGGTAACTCTCATAGTTCCTTTAGTTAACAACTGTATTTGCTAATATTTTTCAGTGTCCAAAGACGTTTGCGGTGAAGCGTACCCGACAGCGAAGCGAGATGATAGAAATTACAATTACCTCTACGTGCAACGTCTGCTGTATTCAGCATGAAGACCCCTCCTTCTCGAGTATCACGTAGTTCGTCGTTAAAATTATTGATTCTGCTAGGTGAACCATAGATCGCTGTAGTTTAGCAGTTTCTGAAAATCAAATATAAACAGAACAGATTCAAATAGTTCAAAGGCTGCCGGTTTTGCTTACGAGATGAAGGCAGAGCTCACCATCTGCAACATCGTTGACAGAACTGACTGCGGACCTTTGGTGCAGAGCCGGGTGGAGGGTCTGAATCAGAGGCTCAGACGGTTTAGCGACCGTGTTGGCTGCAGATTCCTTGACTTGCGCCATAGGGTGGTGGGGTTTCGGGTTCCGCTGAACAGGCCAGGAGTTCACTACACTCAGCTGGCGGCTACACGGGTAGCGGAGGCTGTGTGGCGTGGACTGGGCGGTTTTTTAGGTTAGAAGGTCTCGGGAAAGTACGGGGTGGGCTGCAATCTCAAAGGGTGCATGGCAAATACAGGACGTGCTTGGATCAAAGAACAGTCGGAATTGTAGTTGTAAATTGTTGTAGCTGTGCTGGGAATGTCCCTGAGCTTCAAGCGCTAATAGAAAGCACAGCATCTGAAATCGTTATAGGTACAGAAACCTGGCTAAAGCCTGAAATAAGTTCTGCAGAAATTTTTACGAAGTCTCAGACTGTGCTCAGGAAAGATAGATTAGGCAGAATTGGTGGTGGAGTGTGTCTGTCTGTCAGTAGTGGTTTATCTTGTTGTGAAGTCGAAGTAGAAACTCCGTGCGAATTGGTATGGGTGGAGGTTATACTTAACAGACGAACGCTGTTGCAGGGGCAACGGAAAAAGCATGCGAAGTTCAGAAGAACGTGAAATCCCGAAGATTGGCTAAAATTTACAAACGCGAGAAATTTGGCACGGACTTCAATGCGAGATGCCTTCCACAACGAAACATTGTCTCGAAATTTGATAGAAAAACCAAAAAATTTTGGTCGTATGTAAAGTACACAAGCGTCAAGACGCAGTCAATACCTTCGCTGCGCAGTGCCGATGGGACTGTTACCGACGACTGTGCCGCTAAAGCGAAGTTATTGAATGCAGTTTTCCGAAATTCCTTCACCAGGGAAGACAAATGGAATATTCCAGAATTTGAAACACGAACAGCTGCTAGCATGAGTTTCTTAGAAGTAGATACCTTAGGGGTTGCGAAGCAACTCAAATCGCTTGATGCGGCAAGTCTTCAGGTCCAGATTGTATACCGATTAGGTTCCTTTCAGATTACGCTGATACAATAGCTCCCTACTAAGCAATCATATACGACCGCTCGTCCACCAATAGATCTGTACCTACAGATTGGAAAATTGCGCAGGTCGCACCAGTGTTTATGAAGGGTAGTAGGAGTAATCCATCGAACTACAGACCTATATCATTGACGTCGGTTTGCAGTAGGGTTTTGGAGCATATACTGTATTCAAACATTATGAATCACCTCGTAGGGAACGATCTATTGATACGTAATCAGCATGGTTTCAGAAAACATCGTTCTTGTGCAACGCAGCTAGCTCTTTATTCGCACGAAGTAATAACCGCTATCGACAGGGGATCTCAAGTTGATTCCGTATTTCTAGATTTCCGGAAAGCTTTTGACACCGTTCCTCACAAGCGACTTCTAATCAAGCTGCGGGCCTGTGGGGTATCGTCTCAGTTGTGCGACTGGATTCGTGATTTCCTGTCAGGAAGGTCGCAGTTCGTAGTAATAGACGGAAAAATCATCGAGTAAAACTGAAGTGATATCAGGTGTTGCCCAGGGAAGCGTCCTGGTACCTCTGCTGTTCCTGGTCTATATAAATGACCTGGGTGACAATCTGAGCAGTTCTCTTAGGTTGTTCGCAGATGATGCTGTAATTTACCTTCTAGTAAGGTCATCCGAAGACCAGTATCAGTTGCAAAGCGATTTAGAAAAGAGTGCTGTATGGTGTGGCAGGTGGCAATTGACGCTAAATAACGAACAGTGTGAGGTGATCCACATGAGTTCCAAAAGAAATCCGTTGGAATTCAATTACTCGATAAATAGTACAATTCTCAAGGCTGTCAATTCAACTAAGTACCTGGGTGTTAAAATTACGAACAACTTCAGTTGGAAAGACCACATGGATAATATTGTGGGGAAGGCGAGCCAAAGGTTGCGTTTCATTGGCAGGACACTTAGAAGATGCAACAAGTCCACTAAAGAGACAGCTTACACTACACTCGTTCGTCCCCTGTTAGAATATTGCTGCGTGGTGTGGGATCCTTACAAGGTGTGATTGACGGAGGACATCGAAAGGGTGCAAAAAAGGGCAGCTCATTTTGTATTATCACGTAATAGGGGAGAGAGTGTGGCAGGTATGATACGCGAGTTGGGATGGAAGTCATTAAAGCAAAGACGTTTTTCGTCGCGGCGAGATCTATTGACGAAATTTCAGTCGCCCACTTTCTCTTCCGAATGCGAAAATATTTTGTTGAGCCCAACCTACATAGGTAGGAATGATCATCAAAATAAAATAAGAGAAATCAGAGCTCGAACAGGAAGGTTTAGGTGTTCGTTTTTCCCGCGCGCTGTTCGGGAGTGGAATGGTAGAGAGATAGTATGATTGTGGTTCGATGAACCCTCTGCGAAGTACTTAAATGTGAATTGTAGAGTAATCATGTAGATGTAGATGATTGGCTCTGAGCACTATGGTACTTCACATCTGAGGCCATCAGTCCCCTAGACTTAGAACTACTTAAACCTAACTAACCTAAGGACATCACACACATCCATGCCCGATGCAATATTCGAACCTGCGACCGTATCGCGGCGCCCGTATGAAGCGCCTAGAACCGCTCGACCAAAGCGGCCAGCACAAAGATATGAACAGCGGCATGACTGTTTTTTAAATGGCACGCTGTATTTTTTATTCAGCAATTCATTTCCTCTCCTAAATACCGATTCAAAAATGTTTCACAGTGTAAGATTCACAGAAACACAACGTTATTAATTACATAACACAACATTGACTTTGAGCTCGGGATCACAAACTCGCCCACTTGCTGGAGTTGTCAGAAAAAAAATAAAAACCAGGTAAAAACATAACACAAAATTGACATTGACTCTCCTGTTCCATTGCCCAGGAGTAGGACATTCAAAGGCGCTCAAAGTGGTGACCCTGGACACCCATACACTGGTGCATTCGTTGGATGAAAGAATTATTTACTGCTTCCAGTGTTGCCTGCTGAAGAGAATTACAAGCAAGCACGATACGTTCGTGCATGACCTCTGGAGTTGTTGGAATATCGTGATAGACCACGTCTTTAATGCACCCCCAAAGAAAAAAGTTCAGAGGATTTAAATCAGAAGACCTAGCAGGCCAAGTAACTGTTCCTCCTCGATCAATCCATCTGGCAGGATACCTTTGGTTCAGAACACGACGTGCACGCAAAGTATTATGTGCTGGACATCCATCGTGTTGATACCACATAAGCATTCTGGTTCTTAGAGGAACTTCATCCAGAAGAGGAGGAAGATTTCGCCTGAGGAAGTTGGCATACGCCGTGCCGTTTAGACTACCATTGATGAAATAAGGGCCAATAATTCTAGTACCAAGCATCCCGCACCAGACATTAACCCTCCATTGACGCTGATGTTCCACCTGTCTAAGCCATCGTGGGTTGTCGATGGACCGATAATGCGTCTTCCTTGTATTTACCTGTCTTTTGTTTGAGAAACATTCATCGATAAATAGAACATTGGAGAAGATGTTCGGGTTGGCGAGGATTTGCTGCAGTGCCCACTGCCAAAACAGTACACGATTCTGGAAGCCATTCCCATGAAATTCTTGATGTAGGTGTACATGGTAGGGATGGAACCGGTGACGTGTAAGAATTCGATGTACACTGGTTTTAGGAATTCCAATCTCGTGTTGAAGCTGTTGTGTACTCGCATGTGGATTTATAGATACGGAAGTGAGAACAGTAACATCGTCATCTTCGTCTGTGCGAGTGCTACGACGATTGCGTTGTCGTGGGTTGAAACTCCCGATTTCCTGAAGCGTCGCAAAAAGACGAGAAATCCGTCGGGAGGGTGGGTTCTTGTCAGGATATCGCTCTCTGCACATTTCCGCCGCCTGCGTAGCATTTCTCCTACCTTCATCATCATCATCAACAACAACAACAATAAAAGAAACGTTATGTCGATGCACTTTGTAGAAAGGACAGCGTTTACTGTATGCCCATCTACACAACAGTATTTAAAAGGACTAAACTACTGTACTAAATTTACCTGTACATAAGAGAACAGTATTGCAATTACTGTTCTGCTAACTTATATTCCCCATTGATGAGTTGCATTTCTACCTTCTCTTCGTTGGTGTATATTCTACTCACACAGCCGGCCGGGGTGGCCGAGCGGTTCTAGGCGCTACAGTCTGGAACCGCGCGACCGCTACGGTCACAGGTTCGAATCCTGCCTCGGGCATGGATGTGTGTGCTGTCTTTAGGTTAGTTAGGTTTAAGTAGCTCTAAGTTCTAAGGGACTGATGACCTCAGAAGTTAAGTCCCTTAGTGCTCAGAGCCATTTAAACCATTTTTCTACTCACGCAACTCTTCAACTGACGATGGTTGACGGAATGACGGGTGTGCATTCTACTTATCTTTACATTTGTCCTCTGTCACTGTCAGCACGTGGCTGTATTCTATTACCCCGAATACCTGCACTAAGCGCTGGGAGCGTGAACGTCAGTGTTGTGTTACGTAATTAATAACGTTGTGTTTCAGTGAATGGTAGACTGTAATACATTTTTGAATAGGTCTTTAGGAGAGGAAATGGATTACCAAATAAAAAATTCTGGGTGCCATTTAAAAAATTCATACCGCTGTTCATATCTTTGTAAAAAACAAAGCTACAACGAAAGCAATCATGCTGATGTTTCCCTGACGGCTAAAGAACATTTGCTTGAAACATTTTGCAATATGTATCTGAACACACAATTATTTAGGGTGGTCTAGATAAATAAAAATGTAAATGTCGTGTGACTAGGGCCTCCCGTCGGGTAGACCGTTCACCGGGTGCAAATCTTTCCATTTGATGCCACTTCGATGACTTGCGCGTCGATGGGGATGAAATGATGATGATTAGGACAACACAACAGCCAGCTCATGAGCGGAGAAAATCTCCGTTACAGCCAGGAATCGAACCCGGGCTCTTATGATTGACATTCTGTCGCGCTGATCACTCAGCTACTGGGGCCGGACGTCAAGGTAAATGGGACATCCTGTATAAGGTAGATAACTTAATTGAAGACAAAGAAAAGTAAAAACAAAAATAACCAAACGGAATTATGTGACACTGTGTCTTACTATTGGTCCACCTTATCAAGTGTCGTAATTGCTCCAGTGTCGAAAAGTGAATCATGATTAAGAAATAGACCCATATTTTGTGAAAGCGTTGTGCAGAAAAGTGAGGTTTACTCACATTGAACGTACAACAGAGTGAAAAACCACCTAATTAGAACAGTTCTGAAACAAAGGATATATATATTTAATGCAAGAAACTGAAAAATCTTTTATACAACATCCGGAACCACTATGACAATTATAGAAGGTCATGTGGAGCGGCATGTGCGAAAAAGGTTTAGTGTTTAACTTCAGCACCCATCCATCCTATAGCAAAGTGTCAAATGTGACCGTCCCACACCTTCAAACAATACACGAGAAGTAGTAGAAACAAAGTTTTCGTAAGCGACTTCAAACTGATGCGAATTACATTTACTTACGTCTTTACCAATCAGTATTAGACTAAACGCGTGTTGTTTTTCCACTTTAAACCTCGCCAGAAAGAGCTTTCTTCATACTTGACGATTATAGCAAATGTACACATATAGTGTAACCTGTAAGCACACGAGGCTGCGAGACCGTAAGATGAGGCAGACTCCTGCATTTACTTCTGCATTTATACTCCGAAACAGTCTTACGATGTGTGCCAGAGTACTTCGTGTACCAGCACCTTCTCCCCTATCGTGTTCCAGTCGTTGATGGTTCGCGGGAAGAACGGCTGTTCGTAAGCCCTGTATAAGCTCGAATAACTCTATGATCATGGTTTTTCGGGAGATATATGTAAGAGAAAACTATATATTGGTTGACTTAACTAAGACGGCACGCTTTCGGAATTTTGACACCAAACCACATCGGTACGCGTAGCTTCTCTTTTGTATGTAATGGAATACTTAATATTTAGTGGTAAAAGAACTCCATAGAACCACACGACACACCTTCCCAAACACGTTCCCACCACTCCAAAGTCTTTGAATATTTCTACTACCAATACTCGATCATATGTGAAAATGATCAGTTTTGAAAATATTCACTTTTCAACTGGAAAATAAGCTGCAGAACGCTTGAAATCGTTAACATGAACTATCAATAATCACAAAAAGAAACTTCTCACATTTAAAATAACGATGTGGCAAAGTGAAGAGGATGAAATTAATATTTAGATTTCCTTGGAAGTGAAGATAGGATAAATGTAATTTTCTAGTTTCTGCTTTACTCACAGCACCGGCGCACTGGATAAAGCGAAAGTTGGACCTGATACTGCGAGTGCCAGAGGCGCATTCTGCAGACACACAGGGAGCAGCCTCGCGAGTGCCATCGCCTCGCTTGATAATGGGACACATTGTGGAGAACCTACGGAAACTTTGAAACATGCAGATAACTGTGGACGCTTGTAGACACTAAGCTAGAGAGTAGACAGAAAAGCGTCAGGAACGCACACATGGGGGCATGAGAGACTTGTGCCTGGCAGCAGTCGTTTTCGCGTGCCTACAAAAGCAAGAGACATGCCAGTAACTCATCGACCCCCACACTGACTGGAATGGACCGTAGACATAAAGCGCCGAAATTTCGCACAGGGATATGCGTGTAACTAATGAACTGAGGAGACAGTCTGCCTGCTTATAAGAATGTTTTCTGGGCAATAAGGAGGTTGCTTATAGGTCACGAACGCCAGCAGATTCTTAGATGAAGCGCAAACAGGAGACTGTCCAGGTGCCATGCAGAGATAGCCGTTACAAATAAATGTGGTGTGGCTACTTTCACAGCAACTAAGGCATACAGAAAAATAACGGAACTTTGTGTGATCAACTATGAGAACAACCTCTACAGTCAAAGGATGAGAAAGACGACAATTCTAGAGTCAGTTGTTGGGCGGCATCGCAAATTTAGTCCACTAATGACAGCGTCAAGAGAAGAAAAACTTTGAGGATTCAGAGAGCTTATCAGAGTGAGGAGAGGTGTGGAGGGAGTCGGTGACATAGCGCAGAAGCAAGAGGACATGGGCTCTATTCCATCCATTGCCTACTTAGCCTGCTGATTGTGAATCTCATTCTGATTCCTATCCTAATGTTCATAGTCACTTCGTGGCTTATTTTTTTCCTGATCCATTCTAAATGGACGAATCATTAAGGTCCACTGTTCTGAATGAAGCACTTGACTAAGCATTGGAATTCGTTGCCTAACAACTGCCTCCTGAGAAAAGATATCGCTGCTTCATCTACGACAGCACATGGTGACATCGTGGAGACAATACTGTACCTCGCCGTAGCCGCGGGACACCGAAGAGGGCACAGCTACGAGGCGATGCGCCGTCTAGACCTAGAGTTTGCAGCCGACATCACCACACGAAAAGTGGTTACGAAGAATGGTGAGGTGCAGACAACCTCGTAGGTTGGCCAACCACAGCTATGAGTAGTCATCTAGGTTATTAATAAACCGCTGCGGTTGTACTTTGTCTTTCATTATTAGACCACTACCGGCATTAAAACTATATCTTCAGGCGAACATATGTATAACAAAAAAATCCAGTAGGAATAGCAGCTCTTAGACATCCACTGACACGGAAAATTTTCTAAAATTATATTAAAATTTAAAATTTTTTAAAAAATATTAACACTTTTACATAGAATACTGAAATAATTGTACTCATATAACTAAAACGTAATAGCTTGAAAGTTTGGAACTTTGTACCTAAAATTCGCTGTCCGTCAGAATAAAACACCGCTAAAAGACGGTATGTCATAGAATGAAACAGCTGGATTCTTATATGGTGGATGGGTCGCAAACAAATTATACCATAGGGATAAGGTAAAAAGAAATGCACTGGCATTCGGCTGTTTTATTTTATGGCATACCGACTGTTATCGGTGTTTTGTTAAGACGGACAATGAATGTTGTCTAGAAAGTTCAAATTTCTTAGCTCAAATGTCTTAGTTATGTGAGTACTAATTCTTTAATACTCTCCTGTAAACATTTTTAACTTTTTTTTAAAAAATTTTAATCTAAAAAAATTTTAATCTAAAATAATTTTAGTAAATCTGCCATATTAGTGGATGTCTCGCAGTTGTTATTCCTTCTGAATTTATTGTTATACAGATGTTCACCTGAAGATGTAGATTTCAGTGACACGAATCCGGTACTGATATAATAATAAACGACATAACACAGCTGAACTGATGATTCATTCCCCCCACTTTCCCCTTAATAACTGGGTCGCATCCACACCCAGTCAAATCGGCCCTGAGATTTAAAATTGCACGTCCTCTAATTTATCTGTTCCGTCCGCTTATTAATGTCTTAATCTCATAACCTTTTCTTGTTTCATTTCGTTTGAGATGTCAATTGATTGTTGGGGCGATCTCATTGGTGGTTCCTAAGCTATGTAATGTCATACAGTTTTGAATATTTCATTACATTTTTGGTGCTCAACGTGGTGGTGGTGGTTAGTGTTTAACGTCCCGTCGACTACGAGGTCATTAGAGACGGAGCGCAAGCTCGGGTTAGGGAAGGATTGGGAAGGAAATCGGCCGTGCCCTTTCAAAGGAACCATCCCGGCATTTGCCTGAAACGATTTAGGGAAATCACGGAAAACCTAAATCAGGATGGCTGGAGACGGGATTGAACCGTCGTCCTCCCGAATGCGAGTCCGGTGTGCTAGCTCAACGTGGGACGACCTCATTGGTTACTTGGGTGCTATGTGATATCATAGAGAATTTTGGAGAATTCGCTACAACTTACGATCAGTGTTGACTATAGCCAGTCGTTATATTGTTACATATTATTTCACGTTGACAAAACTGGCACTTATCAGGATATTCCAAAATATTCATTTGGAATATTCATGGTAAAATAAGGTGATTATTACGATTACACTGTGTTGAGAATTTTTATAATTAAAGAATTGAATTTTTAACCATTAGCTGCACAAATAAAGCTTTATTCTTACCGGTTTCAGTCCCTCATACCATCGTCACAGGAACAAAAGTTAAAACATCTGACGCAAAAGCTTCGGTTCGAAAGCTCCAAACGTTGCACTAAGTATACGTGACCATGTATAAGCACCACTGACAAGGCCACCGCGTGCGCTACTCAAGGCCTTATGCAGAACCCTCCTGGACAAGAATCAGCCAGATGTTTATGCATTCTCTACGCCAGGAAGTTTACTTACCTGAAATACGCCTACATTTACAAAGGGTGTCTCACATAAAATCAGTGCGCCTCACGTACCGGTCAATCATCTCTAGTCAAACTGCTTTAAGTGGCAACACTGTTTCGAAAGTGCCGGCCGGAGTGGCCGTGCGGTTCTAGGCGCTACAGTCTGGATCCGAGCGACCGCTCTGGTCGCAGGTTCGAATCCTGCCTCGGGCATGGATGGGTGTGATCTCCTTAGGTTAGTTAGGTTTAATTAGTTCTAAGTTCTAGGCGACTGATGACCTCAGAAGTTAAGTCGCATAGTGCTCAGAGCCATTTGAATCATTTTTCTTGTCTCGAAAGTAGTTTACACTGCATTTTCTCGGAAATTTGAGTGCAGCTGTGTGCTCGTGCGTCATTCGTTGTGAGAAGCTCGTTTTTTTGAGTTGTGAAAGAAATGGGTCAGATTGCATTATAACAACGAATTGATGTTGTAGTGTTACATAAAGACATTCACCGTCAAGGGATGTAAAGAAACGTTTCAAGCTTAGTATCATGGAAGGAAATTTTCCACGACTAGCGCTATTCAAGATCTCTACAAGAAATGGAGGGCTGTAGGATCCTTTCAGAATGTGCAGAGGAATAGGCGGCCACAGTGAAACTATAGAGAGAATTCGCGTGGATATTACGAGAAGTCCCCTACAAATCGGCAAGGAAGTTACCGAAGCAAGTCGGTGTATCTCGAATGTCGTGTCACTGTGTACTAAAAAAACATGAAATTAAGAGGCTATTGTGTGAGTGTGATGCAAGAGCTGAAATTTGAGGATCACGAGTAAAAGAGTTGATTATTGTAACTGGCTGATAACATCAATTGCCGACAGCTACTGGACCACTCGTATTACTTCATGCCAGATGAAGCCTGGTTTCTCTAGTCAGGTTACGTAAACTCACAGAATTGTAGATACTGGTCTCAGGACAACCCCCATATTCTGCGTGAATGACCTCTCCACTTAGAGAACGTGTGTGGTCGGTGTGCGTTGACCGACATGCGCATTATTGGCCCCATACTTTTCAGATACACCTTAAGCAGTGCCAGGTATCTAAAGATCTGTGACTCTTTCTGTGCACAATTAACAGATGCAGAGAAGCTGTATGCAGTATCCCAACAACTTGGAACAACCGTTTACACATTCAGCAAAAGTATAGCTCACATCACCACCGCGTTCCCTGAAGACAGACTTGTCAGCAGAAGCCTCTGGCCCCCAAGGTACCAGGGCATAACAACGTGTGAGCTTTATTTATGGATCACACTTAAAAGCAAAGAGTATGTCGACATTCCTCGCACAGTAGACGATCTTAAACGGAACGTTACTAGAGAAATTAACAAAATCACGCCTGCACAATTACAGCGTGTTGCTGGTAAAGGCATCACAGAAAGTCCCCGAAGCCTGGATGCCCAAAATCTGTTATAAACAGGTAACTACATGTTTTTTAATGTTACTATTATCTGTTCTTTTTTAGATAGTTTGTTGTTGCGAGAATCTTGGAAATGAGACGCGCCGGTTATATCTGGCACACCCCACATCCATTCTCCGCGATACTGGCGCATGTCAGTTTCCTGGAATATCATCTAATATACGAGGGCAGTTCAATAAGTAATGCAACACATTTTTTTTCTCAGCCAATTTTCGTTGAAAAAACCGGAAATTTCTTGCAGAATATTTTCAAACATTCCCGCTTAGTCTCGTATAGTTTCATTGACTTCCGACAGGTGGCAGCGCTGTACGGAGCTGTTAAAATGGCGTCTGTAACGGATGTGCGTTGCAAACAATGGGCAGTAATCGAGTTTCTTTTGGCGGAAAACCAGGGCATCTCAGATATTCATAGGCGCTTGCAGAATGTCTACGGTGATCTGGCAGTGGAGAAAAGCACGGTGAGTCGTTGGGCAAAGCGTGTGTCATCATCGCCGCAAGGTCAAGCAAGACTGTCTGATCTCCCGCGTGCGGGCCGGCCGTGCACAGCTGTGACTCCTGCAATGGCGGAGCGTGCGAACACACTCGTTCGAGATGATCGACAGATCACCATCAAACAACTCAGTGCTCAACTTGACATCTCTGTTGGTAGTGCTGTCACAATTGTTCACCAGTTGGGATATTCAAAGGTTTGTTCCCGCTGGGTCCCTCGTTGTCCAACCGAACACCATAAAGAGCAAAGGAGAACCATCTGTGCGGAATTGCTTGCTCGTCATGTGGCTGAGGGTGACAATTTCTTGTCAAAGATTGTTACAGGCGATGAAACATGGGTTCATCACTTCGAACCTGAAACAAAACGGCAATCAATGGAGTGGCGCCACACCCACTCCCCTGCCAAGAAAAAGTTTAAAGCCATACCCTCAGCCGGTAAAGTCATGGTTACAGTCTTCTGGGACGCTGAAGGGGTTATTCTGTTCGATGTCCTTCCCCACGGTCAAACGATCAACTCTGAAGTGTATTGTGCTACTCTTCAGAAATTGAAGAAACGACTTCAGCGTGTTCGTAGGCACAAAAATCAGAACGAACTTCTCCTTCTTCATGACAACGCAAGACCTCACACAAGTCTTCGCACCCGAGAGGAGCTCACAAAACTTCAGTGGACTGTTCTTCCTCATGCACCCTACAGCCCCGATCTCGCACCGTCGGATTTCCATATGTTTGGCCCAATGAAGGACGCAATCCGTGGGAGGCACTACGCGGATGATGAAGAAGTTATTGATGCAGTACGACGTTGGCTCCGACATCGACCAGTGGAATGGTACCGTGCAGGCATACAGGCCCTCATTTCAAGGTGGCGTAAGGCCGTAGCTTTGAATGGAGATTACGTTGAAAAATAGTGTTGTGTAGCTAAAAGATTGGGGAATAACCTAGTGTATTTCAATGCTGAATAAAACAACCCCTGTTTCAGAAAAAAAATGTGTTGCATTACTTATTGAACTGCCCTCGTATAAGAGACTCTTCACGGTTAATACAATCACACTGTACTGAGAACTTTTATAACTAGAGAACTTAATTTTTCACAATTAGCTGCACAAATAAGCCTTCATTATTTAACGGATTCTATGTCTCAAACCATCGTCACAAGAAGAAAGTAAAACATCACAAGGAAAAGCAAAATATCTTTTTCTTAGGTGAAGCGATAGCCCTAAATATTACAGTAAGCATACATGACCATATGTGATGTACCATAACCTTAAACAGCATGAAACTGGACTTACAGTGCTACACAACCGAATGTGAAGTAATTACTGTAAAGAATGATCAGAGTGAGCTGAACTCGATTTACGAAATCCTTGTTAATTCCTAAAAAGGAGATCTTCGGTGTGATAATTAACTAGCGTCAGAATTGTTCCTATACTCTACAGCACGCTAACAAGAACGCTTTAGGCCTATTTTTGGGCGTCTGTCTGCATGACCTGCACTTTATTCCAATCACTAATAACTCTTCGTGGCTCCGGTGACCTACTGTACACTATTGCTAGATGAGTGGCGATTTCTTTCACGTACTCTATTCAGAACCTATGACAGGATCAGTGCGTATTTTACACTAATGGCCATTAAAATTGCTACACCAAGACGAAATGTAGATGATAAATGGGTATTCATTGGACAAATATACTATTCTAGAACTGACATGTGATTACATTTTCACGCAGTTTGGGTGAGTAGATACTGAGAAATCAGTACACAGAACAACCACCTCTGGCCGTAATAACGGCCTTGATACGCCTGGGCATTGAGTCAAACAGAGCTTGGATGGCGTGTACAGGCACAGCTGTCCATGTAGCTTCAACACGATACCACAGTTCATCAAGAGTAGTTATTGGCGTATTGTGACGAGCCACTTTCTCGGCCACCACTCACCAGACGTTTTCAATAGGTGAGAGATCTGGAGAATGTGCTGGCCAGGGCAGCAGTCGAACATTTTCTGTGTCCAGAAAGGCCCGTACAGGACCTGCAACATGCGGTCGTGCATTATCCTGCTGAAATGTAGGGTTTCGCAGGGATCGAATGAAGGGTAGAGCCACGAGTCGTAACACATCTGAAATGTAACGTCCACTGTTCAAAGTGCCGTCAATGCGAACAAGAGATGACCGAGACGTGTAACCAATGGCACCCCATACCATCACGCCGGGTAATATGCCAGTATGGCGATGACGAGTACACGCTTCCAATGTGCGTTCACCGCGCTGTCGCCAAACACGGATGCGACCATCATGATGCTGTAAACGGAACCTGGATTCATCCGAAAAAATGACGTTTTGCCATTCGTGCACCCAGGTTCGTCGTTGAATACACCATCGCAGGCGCTCCTGTCTGTGATGCAGCGTCAAGGGTAACCGCAGCCATGGTCTCCGAGCCGGTAGTCCACACTGCAGCAAAGGTCTACGAACTGTTCGTGCAGATGGTTGTTGTCTTGCAAACGTCCCCATCACTTGAATCAGGGATCGAGACGTGGCTGCACGATCCGTTACAGTCATGCGGATAAGATGACTGTCATCTCGACTGCTAGTGATACGAGGCCGTTGGGATCCAGCAAGGCGTTCCATATTATCCTCCTGAACCCACAGATTCCATATTCTGCTAACAGTTATTGGATCTCGACCAACGCGAGCAGAAATGTCGCGATACGATAAAACCGCAATCGCGATAGGCTACAATCCGACCTTTCTCAAAGTCGGAAACGTGATGGTACGCATTTCTCCTCCTTACACGAGGCATCACAACGTTTCACCAGGCAACGCCGGTCAACTGCTGTTTGTGTATGAGACATCGGTTGGAAACTTTCCTCACGTCAGCACGTTGTAGGTGTCGCCACCGGCGCCAACCGTGTGTGAATGCTCTGAAAAGCTAATCATTTGCATATCACAGCATGTTCTTCCTGTCGGTTAAATTTCGCGTCTGTAGCACGTCATCTTCGTGGTGTAGCAATTTTAATGGCCAGTAGTTTATTTGTTGTTGTTGTTGTGGTCTTCAGTCCTGAGACTGGTTTTATGCAGCTCTCCATGCTACTCTATCCTGTGCAAGCTTCTGCATCTCCCAGTACCTACTGCAACCTACATCCTTCTGAATATGCTTAGTGTATTATTCAATACCTCCTCATCAGTTACGTGATCTACCCACCTTATCTTCATCATTCTTCTGTAGTACCACATTTCGAAAGCTTCTATTCTCCTCCTGTCCGAACTATTTATCGTCCATGTTTCACTTCCATACATGGTTACACTCCATACAAATACTTTCAGAAACGACTTCTGACACTTAAATTTATACTCGATGTTAACAAATTTTTCTTCTTCAGAAACGCTTTCCTTGCCGTTGCCAGTCTACATTTTATATCTTCTCTACTTCGACCATCATCAGTTATTTTACTCCCTAAATAGCAAAACTCCTTTACTGCTTTAAGTGTCTCATTTCCTAATTTAATTCCCTCAGCATCACCCGATTTAATTTGACTACATTCCATTATCCTCGTTTTGCTTTTGTTGATGTTCATCTTATATCCTCCTTTCAAGACACTGTCCATTCCGTTCAACTGCTCTTCCAAGTCCTTTGCTGTCTCTGACAGAATCACAATGTCATCGGCGAACCTCAAAGTTTTTACTTCTTCTCCATGAATTTTAATACCTACTCCGAATTTTTCTTTTGTTTCATTTACTGCTTGCTCAATATACAGATTGAATAACATCGGGGAGAGGCTACAACCCTGTCTCACTCCTTTCCCAACCACTGCTTCCCTTTCATGCCCCTCGACTCTTATTACTGCCATCTGGTTTCTGTACAAATTGTAAATAGCCTTTCGCTTTAACAATCTGAAAGATCTCTAGACCTACTCAATGCACCCTACATAAATACTACTGTACAAAGTCATATCACTAACAAATTTAAAATTCATAGGAATTCTGTGTCCCGTGAAGGAAGCAGATATACTTACATCTTCAGCCGGCCGCTGTGGCCGAACGGATCTAGGCTCTTCAGTCCGGAACCACGCACGCCTGCTACGGCCGCAGGTTTGAATCCTGCGTCAGGCATGGATGTGTGTGATGTCCTTAGGTTAGTTAGGTTTAAGTAGTTCTAAGTCTTGGGGACTGATGACCTCAGATTTTAAGTCCCATAGTGCTTAGACCCAATTGAACTTACATCTTAAGATAAAATTTACGCAAGCGACAGGGCCGTAAACACGTAGCTTTATCAGTTATATGTTCCTCGTGGCATCAGTTCTGGTCACTACTTCCGATTGAGTACCCTTAAATATCTGATACACAGTCAAATCACGGAATGGGAAACTTGGCAAACTAGTAACCATAGAACGTAATACAGAATCAGCACGAACCATAGAGAGAGTTAGCAGCTCTCGTGCAGGTAGACAGACTGTTAAATGTATTCTGGTACAGCTAAGTTCATTCATCAGGGCCGACCACTGCCTGCTACACTTCACATTGGAAGAGTGTGCGGGCTGCCTGCTGACCGAGGCTCAGCCTGTACCGCCTTTGCTCGTTCCTTACTAGAAGTTGTTGGTACAGCGCAACATTTCATTTGTTATTGTGGTGTGGCACCTTTCGGTCGGCACAACTCTCTTCATTTCGGCGGAATCGTGGTGTCAGAGTTGTGTACCATGCGCTATTTGTTCTTTGTATGAAGAACGTTCGCGGGTCCGGTGGCTATTTGTAGAAAAAGAGGCAGTCTAGCGATCTGTCTTCACAAGTATTTAAAAATGAATGCGAACGACGGAAGAGGGGTATGAGAATTCTCGATGTATATTACGCAGTCGCATAAGAGACGGGTACTGCAAGGAAACGGTATCACACTACTACGCACAAAGAATTTATATGTGTAATTAATAATGAAGAGCAAAAAATTACAATAATCGAAAGATGCGTACATCAAGAAGTACTTTGAGTTGCATTTGCATGCACGCAGCAAGTGAAGATCTTGATGGTGTGAACAGAAAAGGCCGCGCGGAGTGGCCGCTCGGTTTAGGCACCATGTCACGGACTGCGCGGCCCCTCCCGCCGGAGGTCCGAGTCCTCCCTCGGGCATGGGTGTGTGTGTCGTTCTTAGCATAGGCTTTGCCGTTAGGGCATGAGATTGCACGGCGCATTCAGCCGCTAATTAAGTTCTAAAACTAAAGCTATGTTTTTTTTAATTTTTTCTTGGTTCTTGTAATGTTTGATCAAATAAAAGGTTGTATGTTCGAGTGTAACTGGCAGCCGCTTATTTAGTCCCCTTTCCACGACTTAAACTACCTGTCCTGTTTTGCGGGCTTAGCTGGGCGTCTCATAAGTTAATTATGGTGTGTACTGTTCTCTTATTTTATTCCTTATTTATTCGTAACTACATGTAACTTCCTATACTGGTTGAGATCGTTATTGTTATATTATTACATATTACCAATGTATATAAAACTAGCACCACGCTTTTTTTCGGTTATCTATTTCATACTGGTAACATTGTTGTCTGCACACAACGCCTAAAGATGCGTAGTAAAACGCAGAAACTGGTTGCCTAATAAAATAAGCTTGAAAATTGACGGATGAAAGGTGTTTAATTGGACAACCTCCAGCTTCAAACTGTTTCCGAACCACAGCCAGTACCCCCTGCGTCCTTACACAACAGGTAAATAAACAGATAATACACATTTCTTCATAGAAGAATGTGAATCCAACAACAGAACGAAAGGTTAGGTGCAAACAAAAACCAGTACAACAGATTGATGACTGTTGTCCTTGTACAGAGGCCACCCTGATCATGATTTTTACGTGGTTTTCCATTCTTCGTTTTCCGTTCTCCTTTATGCAAATGCTGCCGCGCGGGATTAGCAGAGCGGCCTCAGGCGCTGTAGTCATGGACTGTGCGGCTGGTCCCGGCCGAGGTTTCAGTCTTCCTTCGGGCATGGGTGTGTGTGTTTGTCCTTAGGATAATTTAGGTTAAGTAGTGTGTAAGCTTAGGGACTGATCACCTTAGCAGTTAAGTCCCACAAGATGTCACACACATTTGAACAACATTTTTACAAATGCTGAGTCGGTCTTAAATCTCTGCCTCGAAGAACACGACACACAAACGATAACACAAAGGACAAAAATTTACGCCACATCTTGCTCAGACATAAAGAGCACACGGTGATACACCTGGCAGCACGGGGATATTTAGTAAAGACGTAGGTTTTTATTTCTCTATCGCAACTGTAACAAAGTCCTCAATGTATTATGGAGGTAAATTTCCTTTAAGCCTTAAAGGAAAGAAAATTTTTCTTCAAGCGAACAAAAAAACAATAGCTCGTCAGTAACTAACAAACTCAAAGTTCCTGAATCCCATAAACAAATAACTAAGTCGCTCCGCACGTGGAATCAGTCACCACACTCTTTAAAGGTGAGCCAATTCTGAAACCTGAATGAAGTTACGTTCGGCATGAAGCAAGTTTCTCAGTTCTCTGGTCTGAAAACAAAATTAACAGTGTAGTTTAAGTCGCGGAACCAAAACACTTTCAAAGTACCTTACTGTAGAGATTCAGAAATGCATCAATGGCTAAACAGTTAAAAAAAAAAATTCATAGTCCGGCGAGGATATATGAACAAAGTAAAGTCTTAGTAACATCTAGTCAGTGAAGAAATTAAACAGTGGAAATTATAGTTCCAGATAACACGTCGCGATTACACTTATACGCCAGACGGAGGAGGCAGCATGCTGTCACGGAAGATGGTGGTGGAGTCCAGAGATAGGGTTAGCGGAGAGTTTCTGGTCGGCTGCTCATTGCGATGGAGCGGCTCTGCTAAGTTAGAACGCATGTGACGCTGCGGATGCAGGAAAATCTGCAGTACATTAGTGATCTCTTTCGTCATCATGCACGCGTACTGGTAGTCTGGCTGGAATGCTGTTGTTGGCACCTGCTGGTCTGTTCCATAGGGACTGAGCTCGCAACAACCCAAACAACTTAGAAGTTGTGTGGCATGTCACAGGTACTTGATGTGTAGGGAGCCACGACATTCTTCGCCCGTCCCCTTGGATAAAGGACAGGTGGAGACAGGCATCAGAATTTTCGGCAATATGTGAGTCCTCCATCCTGGGGAGGGGGGAAGCAAAATGGTTCAAATGGCTCTGAGCACTATGGGACTTAACTTCTGAGGTCATCTGTCCCCTAGAATATATAACTACTTAAACCTAACTAACCTAAGGACATCACACACATCCATGCCCTAGGCAGGATTCGAACCTGCGACCGTAGCGGTCGCGCGGTTCCAGACTGTAGCGCCTAGAACCGCTCGGCCACCCCGGACGGCGAGGGGGGAAGCAGGGCATGGGCTTCCACGAAGATGTCATGATGTGACACCCGACACCCAGTGTCACGCTGAAGTTTGTCGGCCAGAGGCGGCGCTGGATAGGTGCAGCTTGCAGGAGGTTCCACGCTGGGATGTGTTTCTAGACAGGAAGCACGCCACCCCAGCATGGCCAGATCTGATTTACATGTTTCCTTCACCGTGTGCCATCCCATAATTCAACATCAAGCACAGCTCAGCCAAGGAGTTGGTGACTAGCTGGGGGCCACCAGGCATGGCTCTGCGAATATGGTGGCGACTAGACGAGCTCACATAAGGAAATGCACTGCTGGCGAGCCTGCTGAGTTTGTGATGAGGCCCTCTGAGGATGTAAAATGGAGAGCTGTGAATGACGCAGACGCCTGTGAAGCTTTTGTACTAGGAGGAGCCGTCTGTCGGGGTGGGTCAGTAAGAGAGAGAAATGGTGACAGTATCATTCACTGATTGGTGGCAGCAGATTTTCGTCATGTGTGTTTTAAATTTTTAAACAAATCTCTCAGATAGACCATTCGAAGCGGGATGAAAAAGTGCCTTGTTTAAGTGAGGAATACTGTCCGTTGCGCAAAAAGAAGCGAAAACTGTGTACGTAAAATAAGGTCAGTCGCTAGTAACAATTGACTCAGAGAGGGCCTCTTAGTCGAAAATTTGTGTGAAGATTTTTATAGTAAAGGTAGAGGGTGTTGAAGTCATCTCAGTGACGAGGGGGAAGCCAGTTCCAGTGCCGATCCCCACTATCAGTGATGCTACCAACAAACAACTATTAAAATGTAAACGTGCTCTGGACCATGGAGAAGGGATGGTTGGCCAGGGAAAGTAACGCCTAGCTGGGGAACCTGCTTCCTTCGACAAGCAGAGGAGGATGTGACCGTATTTATTATGTCCATACGTCTCCAGTAGACGTGTTCGAGTGCCAGCCTCTTCGTAAGTATCATACCCAACGGCCATTGTGGGAACAGGTCAAGGATTTGACACTGCAGTGTGCGGGTGTTGACACTCCTTTACGTCTGTTGTCTCCCTGTAGGACGACTCCCTGGAGAAAGGAGATTTCCCGCAATCAGGACCAGACAGCCTAGACTTACAGTGGAGTTAAGGCCTCCTTACTGGGATGCCAAACTTGATAGATGTAGAGCAACACCACCCTCAGTAACGGCAATGCTGCTGTGTGACGTCAGATAAGATGAACGCCCAAGGGGAGTTTGCCAATTGCTTCTTCTGCTTATGAGTCCATGCGAAAGCATAGCACTTACTGCTACGTATTGTAGAATCGGGCAGATCCCGGAGGCACTAAAGATGTGTGCAAGGTGTTCCACTTGACGCACAAAAAGTCACATTCGTCCTTATTATATTCTAAGTTTACTTTGACAAAGATGGAGAACAACATACCCAGGTTTTTGATGAGGTCTACGGCGGTTTTTCCGTCACCAGGAAGTTATAAAGGTAGTTTGCAATTCCAAGAATTTCCCAACTTAAATGTTCGAGGTGCCACTGAAAGATAGCGCTTGCACTAGCGATTCCAACAGGTAGTGAGTTTCACCGATAAAGATCAAATGGGACGTTAGTGAGTAACATTCCCCGGGGATGCTGCGTCCAGTGGAAGATGAAGAGTCATTATGAAGGTCAATTTTCGCAAAGACCTTTCCTCAGATAGTTTCACCATAATGTCCTCCACTTTGGAAACAGGATAAGTGTCTGTCACTGATTGATAATTAACTGTTGCTTTGAAACCACTACAAATTCTGAGTGCACCGTTGGAATTTTCGACCACAACAATTGGTGTCTTCCCTCAGCTTTTGAAGACGAGCGACGAGATCCCTTCATCTTGGAAACACTGAATCGTGAGACGTAACTTGTCTCGAAGGGCAAATAGGACCGTCCGCGCTTTGCAAAACTGGAGGATGGATGTAGGCAACAGAGTGACGTGTGCCTCGAAGATGTCTCGAAGTCGACCACCCCGGGGGAAGTCTGAATACTTCCTAGCCGGCTCTAGTGCAACGGGAACACAAAACGGCATTGGGTCGTGCGCACACAAAGTGTTTTTACCAGGGAGTTCATACTATTTAGTGCAACCTATACAGCAGGACTCACGAGTTCGTCACTCTCTCGTCCCTCCCTTCTTCGTAGAGCCACCGCGCAGCGCGTAGCTGCCTTCGCCAACAGCTTCCGCGGCGGCACCGAACCCCGCACAGCGTCCCCGTATTTCGCCACCGACCGCCACTATATTTTCATCAGCCGCAGGATAATAGCTTATGAAGCCGCGCTTGCTCCTGCCGCGAGACTTATCCGCGTGGGGCGGAAAGCGGAATAATTCATGGTGGTACGAGCAGGTGCGCCGTAAACCCACCACGGACACGACTCTCCTCCGGCGCCAGCAGCGCGTGTAATCCACTGCTCTCTTACCTCACAAACAGCAAGAGCCCTTCCCAACCGCTGCAGCGTCTAACACTTGCCTCCGGAACGACGTTTCAATACCTACTACGTATGAACTCTGTGAGGCGACTATAAATAGGAATGATGGTGTAATTTCGTGAACGGTAGACGTATTCTTCGTTGTAACTCAAAGTAGCGTGTGATGTTCTTGGATAATCACATTTGGCTGTGTGTTAAACGAAAGAAATTGTAAACAACCCGTTCAATAAACAAACGCAAAAAATCAAAGGTTATTCGGCAACGGCCTTGTCGCAGTGGCTGCACCGATTCCTGTGAGATCACTGAAGTTAAGCGCTGTCGGGCGTGGTCGGCGTTTGGATGGGTGCCCATCCAGGCCACCATGCGCTGTTGCCATTTTTCGGGGTGCACTCAGCCTCGTGATGTCAATTGAGGAGCTACTCGACCGAATAGTAACGACCGGGAGAGCGGTGTGCTGACCCCACGCCCCTCCTCTCCACATCCTCCATTGAGGATGACACGGCGGTCGGATGGTCCCGGTAGGCCACTCGTGGCCTGATGACGGAGTGCATATCTAGGTTATCCAATGACTTTCTTGCTTTAGATGGTTCAAATGGCTCGGAGCACTATGGGACTCAACTGCTGAGGTCATAAGTCCCCTAGAACTTAGAACTACTTAAACCTAACTAACCTAAGGACAACACACACATCCATGCCCGCGGCAGGATTCGAACCTGCGACCGTAGCGGTCGCGCGGTTCCAGACTGTAGCGCCAGAACCGCTCGGCCACCAGCGGCCGGCCTTGCTTTAGAGCGAAGTCGATATAGTGGTTGTAGGGATCCGCTGAAAACAAGTAAGGGGCAGTACTGAAAAATATGTGACATCCTCTGCACCACCTCGCTGCAGCCTCATCTTGTAGAATCTAACCATTCCCAGATGTAGAGAACAGCAGCGGTTCTCCCTGTTCACACCTGGCTCGATTCTGTTTGTGCCAAATGATACGAGCTAGAGTGAAGCCAGCGAGCGTAACTTTTGCTGGGATAGAGATATGATTCCAGGCAGTTGCAGGATTGCGAGAGCTGGTTAACAGCCAAATGGCAATTCTCCAAGCTCGTTGGCGAGGTTACGGTCAGATGGTAGAACCTTACTGAGCGAGATCGTGTGTGGGAAGGTACTGATAACTCCACACTTTTATCCTTAAATGAACAAGGGTTTATTGTCCTTTTACATGAGCTGGGGTAATGTTATGTAGCGCAGGGAGTCACGGAACAGGCGTGCCAGAAGCGCACCAGGTACAATGTGCATCGCCTCTCGAAGCTTGACATCCACGAAGTGGGTATTAAGCCATGCAGCTGAACATTACCCAGCTAATGAACAAAATAAAGCAAGTACTATTGTTCTCAACATGTTTGTGTCCATGACCCAAGATGTTTCAATTATGTTTTGTAAAAAAATATTCAGAAAATGCTGCCGATGTGTAACTTTTTTCTATATTTCATTATTTCATATTTCGTACCACAAAAACAAGGCCGGCAACGGTAAGAGTACAACGGGAATTCCACTGTTAAATGTAGAGGAGAGAGCGGATAGTGGAAACAGTGTACTGAAAGCTTCTATGAGGGCGAGAACTTGCCTGATGTGACAGAAGAAGAAACCGGAGACGATAGGGAAGGGATTGGGGATCCAATATTAGAATTTAAAAGAGCTTTGGACGATTGAAGTCAATTAAGGCAGAAAAAAAAGTACTCAGTCTTCAGGCCACAAGTGGTCCATCGGGACCATCCGACAGCCGTGTCATCCTCAGCTGAGGATGCGGATAGGAGGGGCATGTGGTCAGCACACCGCTCTCCCGGTCGCTATGGTGGTTTAAATAAGGCAGAAAGGATGGATAAAATTCCTTTGGAATTTTTAAAATCATTTGGGGAAGTGGCAATAAAACTATTATTCACGTTGGTGTGTAGAACGTAGTATATTGGCTATGTACCTTCAGCCATTCGGAAGAACATCATCAACACAATTCGCAAGATTGCAAGAGCCAATAATACGTACATTGTCACACAATCAGCTTAACAGCTCGTGCACCCAATCTGCTGACAAGAATAATATACAGAAGTTTGCAAAACGAAATAGAGGATCTATTAGACAAGGGTCAGTTTGGTTTTAGGGATTTAGGATAGCTAATTGCATCAGAGAGGCGTTGCGAGTGGTAATGGAAGCAAGACTGAAGAAAAATCGAGACACGTCCATTTTAATTTTCGATCTGGAAAAAGACTTCGACATTGTCAAATGGTAAAAGAAGTTCGAAATTCTAAGAAAAATAGGTGTAAACTATAGGAGAAGACGGGTAATATATGTGCATGAACCAAGAGGGAACAATAAGACTGGAACACCAAGTGCTCGGATTAAAAATATGGGGGCATAGTCTTTCGCCCCTACTGTTCAATCTATACATCGAAGATGCATTGACGGGAATATAAGTGTTCAAGAATGGGATTAAAATTCAGGGTGAAAGGATATCAGTGACAGGATTCGCTGATGACATCGCTAACCTCGGTGAGAAAAAAAAAGGTGGCACGCGGGGGTGGCGGGTTGGGTGGCAGTTTTCTAAATTGAAACACATTAGTGATGATGGTGACGTCTGAAACAACATATGTTCCCTACAGGGCTCAAGTTCCTCCAGATTTGTTCGCGAACTTATCAGGCGATGAGAATTTCAGTGCCAGGAAAGCTCGAGCTGTTAATTTGACACTACCAGCTAGTTCCAAGCAACAAATTCTTTTCCATAGCCTCACCTACGACTCGACGCAGCTTAACCAGTTCTTTCCACGTACAGCAGTACATTTCTAAAATATCGACACCAACCTTTGTCAAGAGGAACAACACGAAGGAACGGGACTAGTTGCCTTCTGCTGGACTATATGAATGCACAAACATACACTCCTGGAAATGGAAAAAAGAACACATTGACACCGGTGTGTCAGACCCACCATACTTGCTCCGGACACTGCGAGAGGGCTATACAAGCAATGATCACACGCACGGCACAGCGGACACACCAGGAACCGCGGTGTTGGCCGTCGAATGGCGCTAGCTGCGCAGCATTTGTGCACCGCCGCCGTCAGTGTCAGCCAGTTTGCCGTGGCATACGGAGCTCCATCGCAGTCTTTAACACTGGTAGCATGCCGCGACAGCGTGGACGTGAACCGTATGTGCAGTTGACGGACTTTGAGCGAGGGCGTATAGTGGGCATGCGGGAGGCCGGGTGGACGTACCGCCGAATTGCTCAACACGTGGGGCGTGAGGTCTCCACAGTACATCGATGTTGTCGCCAGTGGTCGGCGGAAGGTGCACGTGCCCGTCGACCTGGGACCGGACCGCAGCGACGCACCGATGCACGCCAAGACCGTAGGATCCTACGCAGTGCCGTAGGGGACCGCACCGCCACTTCCCAGCAAAGTAGGGACACTGTTGCTCCTGGGGTATCGGCGAGGACCATTCGCAACCGTCTCCATGAAGCTGGGCTACGGTCCCGCACACCGTTAGGCCGTCTTCCGCTCACGCGCCAACATCGTGCAGCCCGCCTCCAGTGGTGTCGCGACAGGCGTGAATGGAGGGACGAATGGAGACGTGTCGTCTTCAGCGATGAGAGTCGCTTCTGCCTTGGTGCCAATGATGGTCGTATGCGTGTTTGGCGCCGTGCAGGTGAGCGCCACAATCAGGACTGCATACGACCGAGGCACACAGGGCCAACACCCGGCATCATGGTGTGGGGAGCGATCTCCTACACTGGCCGTACACCACTGGTGATCGTCGAGGGGACACTGAATAGTGCACGGTACATCCAAACCGTCATAGAACCCATCGTTCTACCATTCCTAGACCGGCAACGGAACTTGCTGTTCCAACAGGACAATGCACGTCCGCATGTATCCCGTGCCACCCAACGTGCTCTAGAAGGTGTAAGTCAACTACCCTGGCCAGCAAGATCTCCGGATCTGTCCCCCATTGAGCATGTTTGGGACTGGATGAAGCGTCGTCTCACGCGGTCTGCACGTCCAGCACGAACGCTGGTCCAACTGAGGCGCCTGGTGGAAATGGCATGGCACGCCGTTCCACACGACTACATCCAGCATCTCTTCGATCGTCTCCATGGGAGAATAGCAGCCTGCATTGCTACGAAAGGTGGATATACACTGTACTAGTGCCGACATTGTGCATGCTCTGTTGCCTGTGTCTATGTGCCTGTGGTTCTGTCAGTGTGATCATGTGATGTATCTGACCCCAGGAATGTGTCAATAAAGTTTCCCCTTCCTGGGACAATGAATTCACGGTGTTCTTATTTCAATTCCCAGGAGTGTATGAATGTTTTTCTCACCCATCGAGTGTCAGTGAGTTCATTGTACACGGGGTAAATAAAATCTCTGTGACCTTTAGCTTCAAAATTAAATTCAACTCTCATGTTATTCATTGACAAAATAAATAACGTAAACAAATGAAAAAAGTATTAGCACAGAAACAAATTTACATTACTCCACATCACTCACTGATCATTCAAAGCAGTATAGGCAGGTGAAATTATTACCTTAAGCTTGAGTTTCGATGACGTAGTGGATTAAATGGGAAAAGCCGGAAGAGTCCCTCGCATTATATGATCTCCCGGTACTGATGTCGTTTGTGATCCACGAAATCACAAGACATTAATTACTCCTGCCAAGTGCTAAGTGGCCTCCTGCTGAGTGATCTAACAACGAAGCCGCCTGCGGAGATATGAAGCATATGTTTACAGAGAAGGAAAGATCTTTAACTTATATTGACAGGTAAACATGTGCTACGATGGTACATAAATATTACTGACAGTGCGGTTGTGTTATGTTTATGGTAAACGTCCGTTAGAGCTTAACAAGTAGCTACCACAGTTGTGTTTGTAGTAATTAATTTCATGGAGGAGCAAATAATGTAAATGTCTTGGAAACAAGTAAATGTTGTGGCTCTCGTAAGAACTGAGCTATAGTAAACAGAAACCTATGAAAACTATTAAATTCACTTGGCACTATCCAAGAAGACAGTCTCCAGTCCTTCTAGTCTGACTATGTAAGTATAGACGAGATGTGGTTTAAGCTCGAGGAAATACTATCGACGGCAATCGAGAAACATATACCAAACAAATTAATAAGAGAGGGTTCTGATCCTCCGTGGTACACAAAGCAGGTCAGAATACTGTTGCAGAAGCTACGCAAAATACCTTCCCAAACTGAAAAGAATGCAACATTCTAAGATTGTCGAAGTTTTACAGAAGCTAGGCATTTAACACAAACTGTAATGCGGGATGCTTCTAATACTTTCCACAACGAAACAGTCTCTCGAAATCTGACGGAAAACAAAGAGAGAGTCTGGTCGTATCTAAGGTTCATATGCGGCAACACACAATCAATAAAAAATGGCTCTGAGCGCTATGGGACTTAACATCTGAGGTCATCAGTCCACTAGGAACTTAGAACTACTTAAACCTAACTAACCTAAGGACACCACACACATCCATGTCCGAGGCAGAATTCGAACCTGTGACCGTAGCGGTCGCGCGGTTCCAAACTAGCGCCTGGAACCGCTCGGCACAATCAATACCTTCATTGCCCGATAACATTAGTGATGTTACTGATGACAGTTCCACTAAAGCAGAGTCACTAAACACTGTTTTCCGAAATTCATACACAAAAGAACACCAACTAAATATTCCAGAATTTGAATCAAGAACAAGAGCCAACGTAAGTAACTTAGAAGTACATATCCTCGGTGTTGCGAAGCAACTTAATACACTTAATAAAGGCAAGGTCTCCAGTAAAAAAAGTATATCAGTCAGGTTCCTTACACAGTATTCTGATACAGTAGCTCCTTACTTACCAATTACACTGAATCGCCAAAGAAACTGGTATGAGCATGCTTTTCACACACAGAGATATGTAAACAGGCAGAAAACGGAGCTGCGGTTGGCAACGCCTATATAAGGCACCGAGCGTCTGGCGCAGTTGTTAGATGCTACAATGGCAGATTATCAAGATTTAAGTGAGTTTGGAAGTTGAAAGCCCACTCGTGTACCCTTGATGACTGCACGATACAAAGCTTTACGCCTCCCCTGGGTCCGTCAACACCGACATTGGACTGTTGATGACTGGAAACATATTGCCCGGTTGGACGACTGTCGTTTCGAATTGTTTCGGGCGGTTGGATGTATACGGGTTTTGAGACAACCTCATGAATCGATGGACACTGCATATCAGCAGGGGAGTTTTCAACTGGTGGAGGCTCTGTAACGGTATGGAATGTGTGCAGTTGAGTGGTATGGAACCCGTGATACGTCTAGATACGATTCTAATAGATGACACGTACGTAAGCATCCTGTCCAATCACCTGCAACCATTCATGTCCATTGTGCATTCCCACGAATTCAGGTAATTCCAGCAGTACTATGCTATACCCCACATGTACAGAATTGCTAAAGAGTGACTCTAGGAACACTCTTCTGATTTTCAACACTTCCGTTGGCCACCAAACTCTCCAGACATAAACATTATTGACCATATATGGTTCAAATGGCTCTGAGCACTATAGGACTTAACTGCTGAGGTCATCATTCCCCTAGAACTTAGAACTACTTAAAGCTAACCAACCTAAGGACAACACACACATTCATGCTCGAGGCAGGATTCGAACCTGCGACCGTAGCGGTCGCGCGGTTCCAGACTGTAGCGCCTAGAACCGCTCGGCCACTCCGGCCGGCACCATATCTCGGATGCCTAGCAACGTGATATTCAGAAGATATCTTCACCACCTTTTAGTCTTACGGATTTATGGACAGCCCTCAGGATTCATGATGTCAATTCCCGCCAGCACTATTTCAGACATTAACTGACTCCATGCCACGCGTTGTTGAGGCACTTCTGCGTGCTCGCATGGGCTCTACACAATACTGGGTAGGTGTACCAGTTTCTTTGGCTCTTCTGTCTATATCACCCGCTTGCTCGTAGAAAGATCCGTACCCAGACACTGGAAAGCTGCACAAGTCACACTGATACCCAAGTAATGAAATAGGAATAATCTGCTGAATTACAGTCCTGTATCACTAATGTCGATTTGCAGCAGGATTTTGGAACATATACTGTGTTCGAAAATTACGAATTACTTAGAAAAGAAAACGATTTATGGACAAACAGCGAACACGTGCTCAGAAAATGTTGATCTTGTGAAGCAAAACAAGCTCTTCACTCGCGCGGATTAGTGAGTGCTGTCAACAGGGGTGTCAAACTGATTCCACATTTTTACATTTCCAGTACGCTTTCGACACCGCTCCTCACAAGCGACTTTTAGACAGATAGCGTGCTTATGGAATATTGTCTCAGTTGTGTGACTATATTCGTGATTTCCCGTCAGAAAGGTCACAGTTCGTAGTAACTGTCGGAAAGTGGGGAGTAAAACAGGAGTAGTACCTGGCGTTCACCAAAGAAATGTTTAGGTCCTGTGTTATTCCTGATCTACACTGGTGTCCGAAATTAAAGCAACCAAATTTTACAAGATTACACAAAACAGTACAAACAGGTGGCAGCAAAGTACAAACAATGTAAAGAATACAGAACGTAAACAACTGCAACAGGAATAACGGTAGACAAAATTGTGCTTCGTTTTTTCCAACTTAACCTATTTGCACACACTTGCCGACAACTGATTAATGTGCTCAATATGGGGTGCGACCACTTCTGGCAGCAACACTGACGAGAAATGACATGCAGAGAATGGTGTCATCACTCTCATGTTGAGGCAATAACGCCCATTCTTCCTGCCGAGCTGCTCGAGAGTCTTACGGAGTGGTTGGTGGAGGCTGGCGTGATGCAACCCTTCTCCGCAAGCAGGTCACACCAGGCATGCGCTATCTTCCGTTTCCCAGAAAACGCCAGCCACCCATGCTCTAGAAGGTCGAGCATTATCATCCATCAACACATTTCCTGGGCTCGCAGTACCTCCTAACAACCACACATGGGGTCCCAAGATCTCGTTTGACAGCAGTTAAACCTTATCGGTTCACCCGTACAATTCCATAAAAAGCTGTTCGAATGCTCAACATAATCCCTGCCCACACCATTAGGGATCCTCCTCGAGGTCGGTCTCTTTCCAAATAGTTTCGGTCCCTAAATCATTTTCAACGTTCCTTCCAGATACGAAACCGTCGAGAATCCCTCTCCAGACCACATCGGGGACTCATCTGTGAAAAGAACATTGGCCCACTGTTCGACATCGAGGTGGCATGTTGACGACTCTACTTTAGACGTTCTCTTCTGAGAAGACACGTTAGAGGTGCACTTACAGCAAGTCTCCGACAATAGTGGCCACTCTGCCGAAACCTTCTCTACACCGTTTGTCTCGATAAAACACGTCTAGTGGTTGCTGTGAGGTCAGATGCCAGTTGCTGTGCAGTACCGAGGCGGTGTCGTCGTACTCCTACAGCCAAATAGCGGTTCTCTCTTTTTGATGTCACACGTGGTCGGTCGTACCCTGGTCTTTGGGATACAGTTTCGGCCTCTACAAACTGTCGCCATATCCGAGAAACAACAGAACGATTCACATTAAGCCATCGAGTCACTTCAGTTTGCGACTGTCCTGCTTCCACTCTTTCTACGGCTCTAAACAGCAGAGAGTCTGGTTGGCGTCTTCTCTGCACCATACTGCACCATCTAGACTAGGTACACAGCGACTGCAGATGTGAGACAACCCGACAAATACTTCCCCGTCTGAAGGGTGCCCAGACGTCATTGTTGGTGTGGTTGTCCGTTGACCAGGGTGCCATCTTCTGTGCAGAACACGATCGTAGGGCATCTGTTGACAGTTGGTATGATTACATCGTCACTTAGACACAGGACGGGGATACAGCTGTTTTTGCTTTAATTTTGAACACCAGTGCATATAAACGATTTGGTTGAGAGTGTGAGCAGGCCTCTTGAGTTGTTTGCAGAAATGCTGTCATTTGCCGTCCTGTAAAGTCATCAGATGATGAAAACCAATTGCAGAATGATTTAGGTAAAATATCTCTAAGGTGCGGAAAGTTGCAATTGACTTTAAATAATGAAAAGTGAGAAGTCATCCACGTGAATCCTGAAAGGAATTCGCTATATTTCTGATACACAATAAATCAGACGAATATAAAGACTGCAAAGTCAACTAAATACTTAGATATTACAATTACGAATTAATTAAACTGGACCCATCACGTAGACAATTAAGACTGCGATTTACTGGCAAAACACGTCGAGAACGTAACTGGTCTACTAAAAAAACTGCTTACACCATGCCTGTCCGTCCTCTTCTGTAGTACTGTTGTACGGTGTGATATCCGCATCAGATACGATTGACGGAGGACATCGAAAAACTTCAGAGAAAGCCAGCTCGTTTTGTATTATCGTGAGAGAAAACCACGGAACTGATACACGAATTGGTGAGAGCCCATTAAAACAAAGGCGTCTTCCGTTGCGCCAAGACCTCATGAAATTTCAATCTCCTAGTTTCTCTTCGGAGTGTGAAACCGTGTCGTTGGCGCTCACCTATATGCGGATAACAGATTATCGTTATAAAATAGGGTCGCGCCGAGTAGCCGCCCGGTCTGAGGCGCCTTGTCAAAGTTGGCGCGGCTCCCTTCATCGGAGGTTCGAGTCCTCTCTCGGGCATGTGTGTGTGCGTGTGTGTGTGTGTGTGTCGTCCTTAGCGTAAGTTAGTTTAAATTAGATTAAGTAGTGCGTAAGCTTAGGAACCGATGACCTGAGTAGTTTGGTCCCATAAGACCTTACCACAAATAAAATAGGAGAAATTAGAAATCGCACGGAAAGATTTAAGTGTTCGCTTTTGCAGCTCTAAAGTGCTACGGCAGGGAAGTAGCTTGAAGGTCATTTGATTAACTCCATGCCAGGCACTTAAATGTGAATTGTAAAGTGAGCGTGTGTACGTAGATGAACGAAGAATGTAAAAAAAAGTGAAAAGAAAATTTCGTAATCCCTGCACTCTGCCTTTGAAGACATATTATGTAAAACGTAAATTTGATTGCCACATGGCATTTTTGGTTGGGATATCCCTTGCACATATGTGTGAACTGTTATGTAAGATTTGTAGAGTATAGGAGAGAGTAATGGATGCGTGTCTAGTGTGGTGTTACGTTTATGTTATATGACGATCAGAGAAGAGAGAGGGTAAAAACCGGTATCGGCTCATAGCCCATTCCATTCGAATAGCATCATGGAGGTCGCCGAGACTGACTTCCCCTTCTGATGGGCGGGTCACCTTCTACAGTATCACATGGTCTCACACCATGAGACACTGCGAAGAGATTTGGAATGTAATCCAGTATATTGGCACAAAGACTGGTGATCAAGAACTCTCCACCACCGCCTTTCCTTCCCCACCAGCCCATTACTGGCAGTGAAAATGTCATTCTCCAGCGGGATTCGAATTGGCTTATCTCCAAACGGAGCGCCACCACACAGGGATGCGTAAACGGCTTTGCTACGGAGCCAGGTTAACATCTTATCTCTAGTCAATGGTTTTGGTGGAGTAGATCATGAATTATCTATTGCAGCGCATCTTGATCACACGATCAGTGACAATTTCCCTCGTGCAGCGAACAGTCATCTATAATAAAACGGCGGTCTCTTTTCCTGACAGCACGACTATAAATTAAGCGATGCTTTCATCTCTGCTGTATGTAGAAAGTCTGTACCTAAAATGTGGTTGATTTCTTGATGAGCACCCCGTCTAATATTTGGACGAACACGACTTACATGTCAGGAAACCGGAATGATCTTGTAACCTGATTAGGCTAATTCAGAATTGTAATGCACATTAATAAATGGTTCGTAGACAATTGTTCGGCACTGAACATTGAAAATAAATGTTTTAAGGTTCCCCCCACCCCACCCGCCCGTGCCCCCCGCCCCCCAGATTCTGTCCAAAATGTGACAAGTAGCTGTAAGAGGTTGACAGCATTAAATTCTAGAAATTGAACTTGACAGAAAATTCAACTGCGACGAACATACGACAGAACCTCTAAAGCGCAAAACAACTATTTATTTCTAATGAATATTATTCCAGAGATAGGTGATATACAAATAAAAAAAATATGTTTGTATACTTTGCCTAGTTGCACTCCATAAAATAATTTTTTGATAATTCTTGATCCCTAGCTGAGATTTTCCGATTCCAAAAGGGTGGCCCAGTGCATGTTATTTGTTTAGTATCTTGCGGAGACCTGTTGAATGAACTTGGTATGCTAATTACTACCTCCCTATTAGGTACTTTTTAAATTTATCGTATACACTATATCTCTTTTTAAAACTAGCAAATCAGTTCATAAAACCAGTACTGTATATTACAATAATATTCACAAATATTCGAAATCTTTTACTTCATTGTCCATTGTCCACAAAAGCACATTATCAATAACATTCAAGTACCCATAAAAATTTAAACTTCCGATAAATATTGGTTTAAGAGGAGCGTGAAGTATTTATTGGTGGTCAAATCGTTCTCCTCCTTTGACGCAAGTCTTCAGTAGAACCGATTGATGTATAAGGGGCAGTCAAATGAAAACGAACAGATGGGAAAAATATGTAAAGTATTTATTATTTCAAAAATAATCGCCACAACTGTTAATATAATTATTCTACTGTGAGACAAGACTGTCGCGGAATAATGTTTACCATGTTTGCATCCGATCCTGCACCTCTTCGTTCGTAGCAAATCGGGGGCCGCGAGTGACTTGCCTCAGGGTTCGAAAAATACGTAAATCAAATGTTGACAATGTTGTTTCGATTGTGCTGAAGAAGTTTTGTTGGGAAGACCTAGCACATCCTCCACACAGTACTCTGGCAGTTGTGGCCGGCCCTACATGTTGCCAAAGTTGTTTAGACCTCGCTACAAGGTCTCGCTTGGAAGACCTTACATATCCTCCTTACAGTTCCTATCTCTCAATACGCTTTCCGTATTTTCAGATTGCTGAAGAAAGACATTCGTGATTGTGTGTTTGTTTCGGACGAAGAGGTGCAGCTTGGGTACGCTCATGGACACGTAGGCGCCCGCAAATATTTTTCTGTAAAGGCATTGAACACCTTGTCTCATAGCGGGATAGCTGTACTAACATTTTTGCTGATTACTTTTGAAATAATAAACAGTTTATCTACTTTTTTCCGTCTGCCTCATTTTCATTTAACTGTCCCTTTCACATTAAATCAATAACATCATATAATGAGAGCACTGAATAAAAATCTAACGTCCGCACTGTTTTAGTGCAATAATACAATCCAGACAAACACGAGTTGTAAGCTGATTTTTTGTTTCGTGATGCTTGGCTGTAATAGCCCAAAAGTTGTCATAAGCACTTCAGTGTATCTTACATTTACATGTTTTGTGTCAATTTTGTTATTACGTCTTCCTTGACAGTATGCTTAAGCCTTTCTGAGTTATTCCGCAGCCATTAGGACCATTTAAGGTCTGAATGAGAGACATTATCGTATCACTTTTTTTTCTAAGTGTATTCTTCATTCATGACATATAGTAAACCCTTGAGCATTTCCTTACAAAAGATCTATTGAACACAAAGTATATCTGTTCTAATGTAGTGTTGTCGACCTGTTGCCAAACTTCAGATAGGCAGAAATTGAAAGGTAACGCATGAATTATTATAAATTAGATTCGTAACTGGCGAAGACACAATAACTTCTATTAAATTTTAGAAATGAACGTCCAACTCATCTGTACTTGTAACGATTATTGCTCGCAGTGTCCATCCATATCACTTACGAAAACGAAACCACACTGCATGTGTAACATACTAAATACCTGTATATTCACAACATATGCAACTTTCGTTACTGAGAGAAGGAACCTTAACGATTTCATAAATAGAGAACCTACGGAAAACACTAAACGGAGTGGCCTGACGTGGATTTAAATCCGGCTCCTCCAAAAAGCATGTCTCGTTGCAGCCACTGCAACATATGGCTCTGTGAAAAACATTAACTCCAGAGGTTATTATGGTATATGCAGGTTTTGAAGAGGTTTTGATGTCTGTTATAAAAAGTAATTCATACCCGTTATAAAGACAGCAAATATTTCTTCTCAGTATCTCGGATGAAGAAGTACACTCTTAGAAATACATCAGACTAGTTCACCCGTATGTGCGTATTTTTGGTAATTAATTTCCATACTTTGAACCGTTTGTGGGATCTTCGTATTACGGTGTTGGACTATCCCGGAGATTGTATATAATACGAGCATTACAATACATACTTTCAGCGAGTAGATAGTTGGAAAATCATTGCACAGGTTTTGCACTTCAGTTCACTTCTGAACTTATATTCATCATGAGACAGGTTCCAATCTTTGTATCTGCATTCTGATCAATATTGTCCCTAATTGCTGCAAATAAAACTTTGATATGAGTTCATAAAATGGGCTACAACTGATTTTCTTCCCAGAATGTTGTTGGCTTCAAGGTAACGAGACTTTGAGTCCATTTGAGACCATTTCCCATTTTTCTAAGATAATACACCATTTTCTACATATTTAGAAGACAATGTCTCTTTTAGAAAGTAGCTGAACGTAACTTTCGTCTGTTCTCCTCTTCTGGTCTTTCGTTTTATTTGGTCACCACCTGTTCAACAAATAACGCTGTGGTATAAGGCAGTAATTATTATGGAACATTTTGAGAGATCTCGAGATTGTTCATTACATTGGAGTGTCCTTTTGATTAGCTCGTTGGCTAGTCAATTTCTATTCGTTACTCCTTTGAACACCATTCCTAATTTGTAATTATTACTTTTTGTGTAACATTTTTGTAATTCGTGAGTGGTATGTGATAAGACGACTGATTGAATTACGACTGATTACATCTTTTCTTTTTCTAAAGACTAAAAGGAAAAAAAAACAAGAATGTTACTTAATATCACAGAATTTCCTCGGCGGTCGAAGGAAATGGGAGAAATTACGTAAATAAGACTGTGTCATTTCAGTGGAAATCACGACTGTTACGTTACTGTCTACGAATGGAAACCACAAAGAAATTCACGTAGATGGAATGAACAGCAGGTGTAACACCTTAACAGGGAATAAATTCTGTAAAGAAACTGTAGGTGGCTGATAATACAGTTATGGTGATCCGGAAATTAACATGCGTTATTCGAAAAAGTCAGACTCCTATTGCTCACTGGATTTTTCAATGCATACAAAATTGCATACGGCCTCTTCACACTCCGGTATTTTGTTATTTGATGCTACATCTATTCCTGCTCGTAAAATAATTCCCACTTCAAAAAAGTACTTCATTTGTTGCATTAGTGAAACGGCGACCTGTTCGTACCTATAGAACAACTCTTGTGCTTTTTACACTCCTGATCCATTTTCATCAAACCATTGATGGCGTGAAAGAATTTTTAACATAATGATAGTATTTCAGTTCTGAATCGGTCACAAAAATGAGGAACATTTGATTTGATTACGGAAGTGTGTCTTTCATTAGAAATTTTTCGCGTATACGGCTATCGCAATACAAGTCATATCAACAGCACTGACATAAAGCTATATAGATACGAGTACGTCACTTCGTGAAAATTAATAATTTCTTGTTCTTACAACAATTCACTTAATGCGTGAATGTACTTTGTAATGCTAAATGCAGTGTTTTAAGGTATAATACTTGTTTTTCGAGTCATATCTCATTTGTGCATGAGGCAGTTAGGGATAATACGTGTGTGAAACTCTTGCTCTGTTATTTCTGTTTCCAGTACCTAGCGAACTATGGAAATTTGTAGTAAGTTCTGAGGGTCCAAACGGCTGAGGTCATCGGTCCCTGGGCGTAACACTACTTAACCTAACTTAAAGTAAATTACGCTAAGGACAAATAACACAACCATGCCAGAGGGAGGACTCGAACCTCGGAAGGGGTCAGCCACGCGAACTATGGCAAGGCGCCCCAGACCGCGTGGCTAACCCGCGCAGCAGCTAACTATGGGGAGACACAGTAGCAGATGTTTCTCAATATCCTATCCGTTCCTCCCAAAGGGACTTCTTCACCCATTCCTTTTCTTATTCCTTCATTTCCTTCTTTATTTTACTATTTAAATTTTGAATTCCTCAATAGCATCATGATCCAAACGCTTCCAATTTCTTCTTCTTTTCCACATTTCTCAGGGCTCACGTTTCACTTTCACACTATCCTGTGCTCCAGACTTTCACTTTCAGGAACTTTTTCCTTTTTACCATACCGGTATCTGGCACGTGCAGAACCGTTCTTAAAGCCATGCGCTTTAGCACCCTACGGCATACGGGGAGCGGCAGGTAGTTTCAATAACAGTACGTCAGCTGGGCTGTTTGGTGGCCTGTCCCTCCTTCTACAAGCATAGTCACTTCTCCACCATACGTGTCTTTTCCCGACATTCGTTGATTTTTCATCACTTTGTATTTTTCTAACTAAACACGGATTCATTCCAAATTGTTTTCTTCCTGCGTCTGGTTTCAAATTTTCTTCGGTGCACACGAGTGGCCCACGGTGTTCATATACACTACTTGCGCCTGAAACGCAGTCGAACATCTGATGTTTCCTCTTTTAACCATCCAGTTTAGGCAATTCTGGCAACTGATATGCCATCCGAACGCTGGGTGGCCATATATTTTTTACGAACCAGTGTTAAATTAATTACGTCGCAGCGTGCACCTTTTACTGTTCCTACTCTGTCCAGGTTTTGAAGCGAGTTGGCCCACCCTTTGGCGAATTAACGGTGAGGATTAATGTGGCAGCCGCTGGGATATGGTTCGATTAGGTCAGTACTGCATTGGCACCAACAGTGCGCCGCAGTTATAAGATACATATACATTTCAAATACATTCTCACGCCTTTACAAGTAATAACACCAGAAGCAGGCACATAAGATGCTTAAATTCCCTCCTGAAGTGTAAGGGCTGGCGACAGGAAGGGCATCTGGCCATCCCCTACCACTGACATTGCCAAATCCAGGATGATCAGATGACCACGTGATAAAACAGGACAAGTCCAGGAAAAAGAAGATCTGATGCCATTAGACTGCTTTACAGAAGAAAATTTTCATTCTCTGTGCTAATCTCCTTCTTATATCTTTCAGGATTTGGAAATTCTGGTAATTTTGCTTCCTAGAGCGGAGATTTATCTCACTTTTTCAATCGGCGTGTCGTTACCATTTTGGGTGTTAAGGAAGTCGTCATTCTGTTTTCTATTGTTCTTCGCCAACTTGGCCTTTCGTTTGTTTGTCTTTAAGTCATACACCATACATAGTTTGCAGGTTTTCAAAGTTCTTCTGTCATTCGGTCAGATAGGTTATGTCACCTGTGAACCTTAGCGTTAGTATATGTTCCACGTGTACATTTATTTCTCTTCCCCTCATTTCTTCCACTTTCTTGATTGTATCTTCGACGTACAAGTCATGCAACAATGGCCTAAGCAGCAACCTTGCCTTACACCCTTCTTAACGCTAACTTGTCTTTCTTGATCTTCCACTCTCATTACAATTAATTTTTGTAGATGTTGTCGATTATTCTTCTGTTTCATACTTTAGCCAATCTTCTAAGGGGCTGAAGAATTTACTGCGCTAAAATTAAAAATAAATGAAGGAAGGGAATAATCTTGACATTTGGAAACATAAATCTAGATAGCCACGCGGGTTTTAGAATCGATTTTCTCCCAAATAGATCTCCAGTGTGTCAATCTCTGCTTCACCTCGCTATATTCACTTAAAATTTTTGAAATATGCCATTACACGCACAAATGACAAATTATTGGTAGTTATTTGTCTTCATTTGGCAAGGCTGCGCAGTGGTAAAAGCGGTAGCGGACGATGTCGAGAAACTGAACTTCGAACCCCCGCCCAGGCAACCAGATACACGTTTTTAAAGGTTTTCCTACCACATAAGGCAAATTCTGTGATGCTGATTTAACTGGAAATATATGATTCACCGCGAGCCAAGTCTCTTCAATTGAGGTGAGTGCTGGCATTTTTGACATTATTGTTGCGACGTAGAGTTATAAATTTCCATGTGCCTCGAGGCGACATCGAGAAATCAAGCTACCAAAGCACATAAACAAACTTTCAACATCGCCTCGCAAACAGAACCAGTGGATCCGTGCTCTTAAGTAGAAAAATTGAGAGGCAAAGCTTGATCTAATTCTAATAGCTTCGATCGCTAAGGGCGCATCACAAGGGGCACTTAATCTTTTCCTTCTCCGTGTTGTATATAATTAACATGCTTTTATCGCAGCGGTCGAAAGAGGTTCTCTTTGCGTTAAGCGTGATATGTGGTGCACTATTTAGTTCATGGGCGGTTCCTGAGAAAACCCAAAACAGCTTTTCTTAGCTTTTTTTGGCGTCAACAGCGGGTATCTAAATAACTAACCGTAGCAAATAGCTCCGATATTAACTGTATATTCTCTAGGAATTTATCTAGAAGTACGATCTCCTCGGTTTCCAAAATCTTTGTCTACTATCGAGAAATTCCCCAAAACTGTTTTCTGGGTACCAAAACCGAGCCGCGGATTCCGAGATACTACGCACAGCAAATGGTTGAAATTCTTATGATACATTCATACGATCCCGATCTCGAATAGCCTTGAAAAGTTTCGTGATATTTTTGTTTGTTTCCGAGGTACAGAGATTCAAAGTTATCCTACTCGTACGCGTAAAATACGCACGCAAAATACGGTGTGAGACGAAAACGTAGTTTATAAAGTGACGTAGCATAGAGAAATAGGCTGTAAAGTGTCTTCGTTATCATCAGAAGAGTTCTGGAAACCCCATGTTGTGGCACTGAAGCACATGCAAAATTTCTCTGCACGTAAAATGCGATCTGATGTGCAAATTGAATTTTGCGTTATTTCAATTTCATTTAAGCGAACTATCAACATTTTACTTACACATAAAGTTCTTTTGATATGAGTGACATACCCTGAGCGCAAAAATTGTATATGCTCCTGCTTAAAAGACTGACTGCAAAGTAGGCTACCAGCTAGCATATTCTACCATATTCAGCAAGTATAAAATTTTTCGCAAGAGTTTTGGCATGTGAAAATATTCGTGTTTTTTTATGCAGAGGGAGGGAGGCAGTGACAGTGGGAAACAGACGGGAAAGTAATACATACTGGAAGCTAGGAGACACTGGTTGTGATATTGAAAGAGTGGAGGAAACAATGGCAGTTTGTGTGACTGTGTGTATGTGTGAGAGAGCGAGAGAGAGAGAGGGACACAGTGGTAGTGGAACATACAGGTAGTTGACAGTGACAGAACAGTTCTAGGAAAAAGAGTTAAGGACACAGTGCCAGGCAGGGGAGTGGGGAGGGTGGAGGAATGTAGTGAAAGTGGGTGAGAGTAATTGGTGATGAAAAACAGAGTATTTGACAATGACAATGAGGAAGAGAGAGATAGTGAAAGTTAGAAGAGACAGCGGCAGTGGGAAGGAATGAACGAGATGCTAGCAGCAAGAGAGACCAGGAGGAAGACAGTAACAGTGAGATGAAACAGTAGTAGTAGGACAGAACGAAGGAAACTGTGGCTGTGAGATAGGAGACAGCGACAGAGAGACACGAGGAGAATATGACAGTGAGTTGGGCTGAACGAGTGAGTGAGAAGGCAGCTGGGAGCGGGTGGGTATGAGCGACTTATAGCGATGGACTAGTGGGTGTGAGTGAGTTACAGTTAGGGGAGCTTGTGAGAGTTTGAGGGGAGATGCATGTTAAAAAAAAAAAAAAAAACACTAAAGTGTTCTCATTTCAAAGATATGGGTAAAATTTTTAAAAGTGTTGAGGAAGGTAGATTGGGGCAGCTGGTACCCTTCTTTCCAGTCAGAGTCTTTTAATAAGCAGGACCATATTGGTATTTTCTGTGCTCAGAAAGCATTCTTCCACTGGTATTTCCTCTGAACTCAGAAATGAACAACATGTATTTCAAGTTGGCAAAAAAGTCTAGCAAACACGGGTTGTAAGATGCATGCTTTAAGAGCTATGAGCACTTGCTAAGTAGAAGAGATGTGTGTGAACTAGTACTCATAACTCTTTATATATGCAGTTCACAGATCATGTTTACTGGATATTTTGTCTTTTTTCCTGCACACTATTAACTTTCAAAGTAGGGAAAGCAAAGAGCTCATAGTCGAAGATATATGTTTCAGAATACCGAAAATGAAGCAGTGGACGTAGCTCTTATGATACGCATTTTGGAGCTCATGTTTACAAGAATGTTTTTCTTAGAATGATCGTTCCTATCATATCATTGAATATTGACCACTTCTCCTGGGAGACCCTATGCATGCGCGGCCTCTATCCTTACCTTTACAGCGGATTCAGCATTTCTTTAAGGAGAGGACAGTATACGACTGGAATTTTGTTGCTGGATTATTGCAAATAGCTGAATAACGCCAATAACACTATTTGCTCTCGAAGCTAATTACAATTGTGGCGGTTCAGTTTCAAGAATGTTTCTCTGGTAGAACGTATCGATACCACACCACATCCTATCACAGTTAGCACTCAATGGGGAGCACTCGCTCAGGCACGCCTCCAGTAACTCTGGGCTTTCAGCGCCGCCTGCCGCTGCAGTATAGGACGGCCGGCGACAGCCACTCAGTCCCACTAGCACTTGGAACTTCACGGCCACGACACCACCGTTTGTGCCTAGCACAGTGAGCCTTATACTACACTACTGACTATTTAAATTGCAACATCAAGAAGAAATGCAGATGATGAACGGGTATTCATTGGACAAATATACTACACTAGAACTGACATGTGATTACATTTTCACGCAATTTGGGTGCATAGATCCTGAAAAATCAGTACCCAGAACTACCACCTCTGCCCATAATAACGGCCTTGATACGCCTGGGAATTGAGTCAAACAGAGCTTGGATGGCGTGTACAGGTACAGCTGCCCATGCAGCTTCAACACGATACCACAGTTCATCAAGAGTAGTGACTGGCGTATTGTGACGAGCCAATTGCTCGGCCACCATTGACCAGACGTGTTCAATTGGTGAGAGATCTGGAGAATGTGCTGGCCAGGGCAGCAGTCGAACATTTTCTGTATCCAGAAACGATCGTACAGGACCAGCAACATGGGGTCGTGCATTATCCTGCTGAAATGTAGGGTTTCGCAGAGATCGAATTAAGGGTAGAGCCACGGGTCGTAACACATCTGAAATGTAACGTCCACTGTTCAAAGTGCCGTCAACGCGAACAAGAGGTGACCGAGACGTGTAACCAATGGCACCCCATACCAACACGCCTGGTGATACGCCAGTATGGCGATGACGAATACACGCTACCAATGTGCATTTACCGCGATGTCACCAAAAACGGATGCGACCATCCTGATGCTGTAAATAGAACCTGGATTCATCCGAAAAAATGACGTTTTGCCATTCGTGCACCCAGGTTCGTCGTTGAGTACACCATCGCAGACGCTCCTGTGTTTGACGCAGCGTGAAGGGTAACCGCAGCCATGGTCTCCGATCTGATAGTCCATGCTGCTCTAAACGTCGTCGAACTGTTCGCGGCCGCACGGGATTAGCCGAGCGGTCTAAGGGCGCTGCAGTCATGGACTGTGTGACTGGTTCCGCCGAAGGTTCGAGTCCTCCCTCGGGCATGGGTGTGTGTGTTTGTCTTTAGGATAATTTAGGTTAAGTAGTGTGTAAGCTTTGGGACTAATGACCTTAGCAGTTAAGTCCCATAAGATTTCACACACATTTATAAAAAAAAAAAAAGCCGGCAAGCGGTTCTAGGCGCTACAATCTGGAACCGCGCAACCGCTACGGTCGCAGGTTCGAATCCTGCCTCGAGCATGGATGTGTGTGGTGTCCTTAGTTAGGTTTAAGTAGTTCTAAGTTCTAGGGGACTGATGATCTCAGAAGCTCAGAAGTTAAGTCCCATAGTGCTCAGACTCATTTGAATCATTTTTGAACTGATCGTGCAGATGGTTATTGTCTTGAAAACTTCCCCATCTGTTCACTCAGGGATCGAGACGTGGCTGCACGATCCGTTACAGCCATGCGGATAAGATGCCAGTCATCTCGACTGCTAGTGATATGAGGCCGTTGGGATCCAGTACGGCGCTCTGTATTACCCTCTCGAACCCACCGATCCCATATACTGCTAACAGTCATTGGATCTCGACCAACGCGAGCAGCAATGTCGCGATACGATAAACCGCAATCGCGATAGGCTACAATGCGACCTCTATCAAATTCGGAAACGCGATGGTACGCATTTCTCCTCCCTACACGAGGCATCACAAAAACGTTTCACCAGGCAACGCCGGTCAACTGCTGTTTGTGTATGAGAAATCGGTTGGAAACTTTCCTAATGTCAGCAAGTTGCAGGTGTCGCCACCGGCGCCAACCTTGTGTGAATGCTCTGAAACGCTAATTATTTGCATATCACAGCATCTTCTTCCTGTCGGTTAAATTTCGCGTCTGTAGCACGTCATCTTCGTGGTGTAGCAATTTTAATGGCCAGTAGTGTAGTCGCTGTTGTATGAACTGGACTTAATTCTTGCTGCATTATTTGTAATGAGTCTTCGTACACTTGGAAAAATAACAGTTAATTAAATCTTCTGTTTGTTGTGTTTGCTTGTTCGCTAATCATTTTTGTTCCTACGACGACAGCTGCCGCACCGCTCTGAAGTCGACCTTCCTTACTGTTGCGTACGCAGTCACACACAGCTTCTCTGTGAATGTATAATGTGGAATGACACAGAATCAGTTGATGGGGCCTGTTGTGTTATTGGATTGCATTACTGGACTGCGATATCTAGAATTTTCTAAAAGGAGCTTCCATAATTACTGGAAGAGGTTCCTTCGGCTACAAGAACGAATACTTTGTTCCATCAGAAGGAGGCCCTTGCATATTCTAGTCTTTAGGTGACACGTGATCTAAATCTGACATTCTCTGTAATGCGAATGAGCAGAAATGGTCAGATCCTCGGAACTAACACCTTTAGCTTTTCGCCTGTGGTGGTGGTTGAAAAGTGAAGTCTACAAAGAGGAAGCAAACACAAGAGCCGAAGTGATAGATCAGACTCTGAACAGAGATGTCCCTATCCTAAAAAGCCAATGCGAGCTCAGAAAATTTAAATATTTCATCAATATAATTCAAAAGAGTATTGAAACAGAAACTGGAATTTGCGGAAATCAGTCTCCAGCTTAATCATGTGTCTTTTCTTAACAACTTTCTGGTTGCTTGGTGAGATTCAAACAATTGTATCCTGTAACCATTAAAAAGTGGACACGTTATATGTAATGTTTTATTCTAATTACTCTACACTATCAGCTATCCACGAGAGAAGATCGGAAAGTAACGCACAATAATTTTATTACCAATCACAAAAAAAAAATCACAAATGAACTTACATCTTTTGCATACTTTTCTACGTAGCAACCAACGTTATCAACACATTTCTCTCATCAAGCCCGTTTGGTTGAATTATAGCCATTTGCCGATTTCACTTCTGCATCTCTCGCAAAGTGTTGCCCGGCCAGAAATTTCTTCATAGGACCAACCAGATGAAACTCCGACGTTGCAAGTTCCGGACTTCATACTGGTTGCTGGAGCACCTCCCACCCAAATTTGGGTGTTTTCTCAGGAACAAGAGCAGCGACATGAACGTGAGCATTGTCATGAAGAAATCTGACACCGTCAGCAATAATAAACTGGCACTTGTCTCGAAGGGCAAGGGCGCAACTAAACCATATTTTAATGTTGGTTGCAGCTTTCTCAGTGGTCCTGTTTTCAGCGAAATCCACCAATAACACACCATGCATATCCCAGAACGCTGTCACAAGCACTTTCCTAGCAGACTGAGACCAAAAAAATGGTTCAAATGGCTCTAAGCACTATGGGACTTAACACCTGAGGTCATCAGTCCTCTAGACTTAGAACTACTTAAACGTAACTAACCTAAGGACAAGACACACATCCATGTCCGAGGCAGGATTCGAACCTGAGACCGTAGCAGCAGCGCGGTTCCGGAGTGAAGCGGCTAGAACCACTGGCCCACAGCGGCCGGCCAGAATGAGACGCTTTGAATTACTTTCGTGCTGGGGAACAGGCATGTTTCAACTCCATAACGGCCTGTTTGGTTCTGGTGTGTAGTGGTATGCCCACGACTCATCACCAGTGACGACTCCGTTCAGAAAGTCATGCCATTCTGTGGCGTATAGCGTTAAGTGATCCAAATTGTCATCATTCGCTGGCCGTTATGGTTTTTTTGTCAGGTTTTTAGGCACCCAGTGAGCACTAACTTTACGAAATGTCAATGTGTCATGAACAGTATCGAACATCCGCCATTCTGCGGGTTGCAGCTGTTACTGGCCACACGGACGGTGGCGTATCACTAAGCTTCACAAGAGACTATTGGAAGAATGCATAGCAACTGGAGACATTGCTACGGTCTGTACAGTCGTTGCCATACACGTCACGCTTGTCTCTGTGAATTTCATTCAGTTTCTGTCCTTTGGTCTACAAATATAGAACTACACATCGATGCTCTTCAGAAGTTGATGTCATTAACATGGACGCCATGTATGTTTCATAGCCCAGACACTTTTCGCTAGAGTGCCACAAGAAAATAAAATACCCTTTTTAGCGCAAACTTCTAGCTACTTTATCGGGAAATTTCAATATTCCAGCTACATACTAGGGGAGAAAAATTATTGTGCGTTACTTTCCGATCCTTCCTCAAGTAAATCAGGGTAAATCACAATTAATGACGTAAACGCTTACAGTTGAAAGTACACGATAACACAAGCAAGAATGCATACCACTCATCGACTCTAAAATGCATGTCTTCGTCACTACGAATCAGACTCTTCTACCGAAGAAGTGCCCATTGCTCTTAAGGTGTGGAATTTAGAGCGCATGTTTCCTGGATGTTTTAGCTCCTGGGATCGTATCCTTTATGTTGTATGCATTTGCTGGATTAATTATGATACACCCTGTATTTACTCTTCGTTCTTATAGATCCTGTACATGAATTCAAACGAAACTTCAAGAGACAGGTGAAAATTCTATGTAAAACCTTACAATATACGTGGTGTAAGACGTATGCATTGCCAGCGATGGGCGAGGCATGGCAGAATCTCTGACCAGAGAGTAGTATGTAGTTAGTTGTTGCTTGTGGCGAGTCTGCGCGAGTCGGCAGTAGTAGTCAGTCCGTGCTTGTAAGCAGTAGTCGGCGGTCGGCGCGTGCCTGCGCGTGTCGGCAGTCTGCTCTGGTCGGGACTCTGGACGATGAGTATTATTGTATAAGGTAAAGAAGCAGCCTTGCGCATATCTAGTAATGTATATTAACTGTCATTAACTTCTTTTAAAAATGCCGCAATAATAATTGTCATAATATAAAGTAATTTTTTACAGAAAAGCATTCATTTCAATTTAAAGAATATTTTCAATGCATGATCATTCCTTCCAACAATAAAAAAGTATATATACGCCAGCATTGCACGAAGCTGTGCAAAAAAAATAATAAAATAAAATAAAAAAGATTCTACATAAGAGCAGATATATTTGCAGTTTTTATTGAGGTAAGAATTTTTGCTTTTTTATTCAGAATATAGGGCCGAAGGGCAGCGCTGCTGTCCTCATAAAATTTACCAGGTTACTAATTTTTTTTATTATTTTGGTGTATAGGAAATTTTCTGTTTCGAACTTAAGATTAAATGAGAAAAGAATTTTGTGGGAACATTAAATGTGAATGCATTTCTGCACACAGATTATAAATGGGAGCCAATTTCGTTCAGAGGTTACATTAAAATTAATTTTGTTCAGAGGTTACAATACTCTAAAAATTCGTTTAATTATTATTTTTGTGGGGAGTTTACGCTTGGTCCATTTTTCATTGTAATATTTCGTGACGGGAGGTTACAGTGGTGGTGATCAGCTCTGCAGCGACGGATTAAAAATGAAGAGTTTGTAACAGAATGCAAGAGGATAGCGAAAGGAATCGTACCGACTCTAACCTGAATAACATAAGGAACTGGAATTCAGAACTGTTGGGTATGGTACCTTGCAGCAGAGTGACTTTTGTCTAATTGACAATGCCTCACACCACTGCCGAAGCATTCTCTAGCAATCGTGCAAGTGCTGCCCGTCCGCCTTTCTGCGAATCGTGCCTCGTAGGAAGTCACGCGATGCATCTCGTTGCGTTATTCATATACCACATACGTCGCACGTCTCATGTCGTGCAGGTGCAGACCACACCATAGCTGACAAGTGTCTTTAATAAAGAGTTCTCAACAGTGGGCGCGTTGTTCTGTTCCTGACACTCATCACGTCATTTCTCCATTTCCTTTGTCTCAGTTTCTTTCTATATATGTATCTCTCTGTTGTTCAAACGCAATGACAAAACAATATTTCACATTAAAAGCACAACGTAATACCCTGAAATGTTAAAGAAAACTACACTTAGAATACGTTATACAACAAGACATCATCACATATTCAAGAATCTGTGGTGTCTGTTTTCTTGGTCTTCATCAGATATTTTCTGCAATAGAATAAAAAACTCAGAAGGAAAAAAATCTCAACACTACGACGGAGTTGTGTAATATATAAGAAAATTGGTCGGCGTGTTCCTACATCTTAAAGGTGACGTCAAATGAAATTTCTTGCCAGTCGAATGAGAGTGGCGCTGGTAGTGCCACGACGTGGATGCAAATCAGGTTTTCTTTGAATGAGGGCTATGATGGTGATGAGCGTTACTTACTTTTGAGAATGGACCGAGTGAGTTGATGTTACTCCAGTGCTTCAAGACGACAAAGATGCCATTATCAGCAGCTCACTGAGCTTCATCGACGTCGTGTAATAGGGCTACAAGAAACTGGATGTTCCTTCCACGATACTGAAGAAAGTCTTGGCAGGAATATAACCACTGTACATGATTGCTGGCACCGGTGGTCACGGGAATGTACGGTCGTTAGAAGACTGGTCTCCGGACGGTCACGTGGCACTACCGAGAGAGAAGGACGTCGTGATGGACGTATGGGTGTGGCGCATAGTACTGCGTCTGCAGCACAAACTCTCGAGTAGCAGTTGGCGCTACACCTACAAAGCGAACTGCTATTAATCGGTTACTTCAAGGACAGATCTGAGCCAGACTGCCTATAGCGTGCATTGCACTGACACAGTGGCGTCAAGCGAGAACTCACTGGAGAACGGAGTGGAGGTATATTTTGTTTTCTGATGAAGGCCGCTTCTACCTCGGCGCCAGTGACGGCCGTGTGTTCGTTAGGAGGTCAAGTGAGCGACTGCAACGAACCTGTCAGCAGCACAGTGGACTTGCATCTGGATTTACGGTCGGTGGTAAGATTTTTTTTGGCGGCAAGCGCATTCTCTTGGTTATCCCATGCACCCTGGTGAAAATTTGTACTCAGTCTGGGGTTTGACCTGTTGTGCTTCCATGTATGACCAACTTTGAGGGGTTTTTTTCCGACAGGATAATGCTCGCCCACATACCACGCTGTAGACCAACATGTTCTACATAGTGTCGACATGTTGCCTTGGCCTGCTTCATCCTCAAATCCGTCTCCAATCGCGCATGTGTGGAACACCAGCGGATGACAACTCCAACATCATCCACAACTAGCCTAAAGCGTCGCTATACTGACAGACCAAGTGCAACTGGCGTGGAACTTCAACCAACAAACTGACATCTGGTCCTGTACAACACATGTCAAGCACGTTCCCATGCGTGTATTCAACAGGTTGACGATTACATTGGTTATTAATATACCAGCATTTCACATTAAGCAACGTCAGTCACTTATACACTCCTGGAAATTGAAATAAGAACACCGTGAATTCATTGTCCCAGGAAGGGGAAACTTTATTGACACATTCCTGGGGTCAGATACATCACATGATCACACTGACAGAACCACAGGCACGTAGACACAGGCAACAGAGCATGCACAATGTCGGCACTAGTACAGTGTATATCCACCTTTCGCAGCAATGCAGGCTGCTATTCTCCCATGGAGACGATCGTAGAGATGCTGGAACGGCTTGCCACGCCATTTCCACCTGGCGCCTCAGTTGGACCAGCGTTCGTGCTGGACGTGCAGACCGCGTGAGACGACGCTTCATCAACATGCTCAATGGGGGACAGATCCGGAAATCTTGCTGGCCAGGGTAGTTGACTTACACCTTCTAGAGCACGTTGGGTGGCACGGGATACATGCGGACGTGCATTGTCCTGTTGGAACAGCAAGTTCCCTTGCCGGTCTAGGAATGGTAGAACGATGGGTTCGATGACGGTTTGGATGTACCGTGCACTATTCAGTGTCCCCTCGACGATCACCAGTGGTGTACGGCCAGTGTAGGAGATCGCTCCCCACACAATGATGCCGGGTGTTGGCCCTGTGTGCCTCGGTCGTATGCAGTCCTGATTGTGGCGCTCACCTGCACGGCGCCAAACACGCATACGACCATCATTGGCACCAAGGCAGAAGCGACTCTCATCGCTGAAGACGACACGTCTCCATTCGTCCCTCCATTCACGCCTGTCGCGACACCACTGGAGGCGGGCTGCACGATGTTGGGGCGTGAGCGGAAGACGACCTAACGGTGTGCGGGAAAGTAGCCCAGCTTCATGGAGACGGTTGCGAATGGTCCTCGCCGATACCCCAGGAGCAACAGTGTCCCTAATTTGCTGGGAAGTGGCGGTGCGGTCCCCTACGGCACTGCGTAGGATCCTACGGACTTGGCGTGCATCCGTGCGTCGCTGCGGTCCGGTCCCAGGTCGACGGGCACGTGCACCTTCCGCCGACCACTGGCGACAACATCGATGTACTGTGGAGACCTCACGCCCCACGTGTTGAGCAATTCGGCGGTACGTCCACCCGGCCTCCCGCATGCCCACTATACGCCCTCGCTCAAAGTCCGTCAGCTGCACATACGGTTCACGTCCACGCTGTCGCGGCATGCTACCAGTGTTAAAGACTGCGATGGAGCTCCGTATGCCACGGCAAACTGGCTGACACTGACGGCGGCGGTGCACAAATGCTGCGCAGCTAGCGCCATTCGACGGCCAACACCGCGGTTCCTGGTGTGTCCGCTGTGCCGTGCGTGTGATCATTGCTTGTACAGCCCTCTCGCAGTGTCCGTAGCAAGTATGGTGGGTCTGACACACCGGTGTCAATGTGTTCTTTTTTCCATTTCCAGGAGTGTATATACAAATATTTGCGAAAATTCGTTACTCTACATTACTTATTTCTTGGCGTCGAGACTTCTTTCCGTAAGTTTTTCTTCATGATCCACACTGTAGCCTGAGTTTGCCTTACGTGAAATTTTTTTCGTTATTGTTTAATAAGGACTAGACTGATAGTACGAGGCAAAAGATGCACTGACGTACTTAGTTGACTGAATACACGCATAAACAAAATTATGTGTGTGGCTTAGGATAATAAAATGTGTGTTGAAGTACATTAAAGGAAAGTAAATGAATAAGCGGATAGTTTGGAGTGATGACAAAATAGATTGAGATACATGAGGAAAAAGTAAATTAAGCGTTAAAAAATTGTCCCATTACCACAATGAATCTTTTACTCTCAATCTGAATGCTCGCTGTCATGAAACTACATACATACTGTACCGTAGTGTAACTCAACCCGCTCGACCTTGCCTTTTTGGACAATGGTTTTACCCAGGCAAAATTCTGACGCATCTCAAAACTTTAATTTGGTTTCTTGGCCTTCACCTATCCCTAATTCCAAGGAGAATCTCCTAAATGTCTCTTTAGACTAGAAGCTTTTGGAAATAGGAAGTTTCGTTACAGCATTTTATCAGCTCAATTGTCTGCGATGTGTTGCAAGCTGAAAAAGGGGGGAAACACAAAAAGGGTAATGACAATAAATGTGGGTAATTTAAAGACGTAGTGACTTCTAGAACTATTCGTACGAACTTCAATAATGTTCTTTTACAAAGGAGAGACTCAAACACTGCCAGAATACTACTTTTTATTTTCAACATGATGTTACGTAGTGAGTTCCTGAAGCTAAAAATTTATTGGTTTTCAGATATATATCTACTATCCTGAAGGTGGTGTCCATAGCATTCATACGACTAAGAAACAGTAAATCGATGCCGCTCTGAAATAAATAACAAACATAATAAAGCTATAATTCTTGTAATACACTGTTCTCACACTCACGATAACTCGTGTAGCACCGACACTCATTTACGGACGTTCTTTTAACAAAAGGAAATATCTGGAATAATATACAAAGTACTTATTCATGCATTTCATGTGCATTTTTCGTGCCATTGCTCTGTTCGGCATGTGTTATTCTGCAGTCAATTTCGTGCAATTTCACAGCGGACAATACTGTCATCACAGAAATGTTGTCATTAATATGCTTCCGTCCTGAAATTTATTCTCAGTTCTGAACATATCTTTTCCCTCTTTCATTGCTTCTTTTACGTACAGTTTGACTGGTAAAGGAAAATACAGCGCACATGTCTTACGTCGCATTTAATCCGATCACTTTCATTTTGGTCTTCCTTTCTATTGTTCCCGGTTTTCTCGTATATATATATATATATATATATATATATATATATATATATATATATATATACTTTTGTTTTAGGGCCATGACGTTACATGGATTTTGCTATGCATTGCTTCTTTCATCAATAGTAACGTCAGAACTACATGATTAGTGCCTTTATCTTTTCTAAAGTCAAACTGATCATTTGTCAAATTCTCAAGTCTCTTACCCATTCTACTGTATGCTATTGTGGCCAGTCTGTGGCTAGGCCATGTCTCCGAAATGTACTTTCTTCCTGAAATACTAGTCCTACGGGTTTTGTTGGGAAACTTTGGACGGTATCCAGATGAGGTACTGCAGAAGTAAAGCTGTGGGGGCTGGTCGTTGATCAGATCCAGCAATTATTTTTTCTACTGCGATGACAGTAAACGTCGTTGAAGGTACAAGAGCTAATAACCGTCTAGTTAATAGTACGCCATTACCGTCTAACAGGAAACTTGGCATTTCCACTCTATACAGCAGAATAAAATTTCCTAATGAAAATACAGGGTGCGTCAAAAAAATGTATACACACTTTGAAGCGTCATAGAAAATTAATTTCCCGTTCTACAATGTTAAATTTATGGAAATGGAAAGCTTAAAGTCCAATTGGAAAAATAAATGTACTTTGCAAATGTGATTAATGTTCAAACTGGTGGCCTTCAGCATCAATACATTTCTGAGTACGAGTCACCACTGATTCTGTACATCGTACCAAAGTGTCCAATGAGATTTCTGCGCACACCGCCTGAATCTCATTCCAAAGTGTGTCCAGGTTACGTGGTTTACGTTTGTACACCTCATCTTTTACTGTGTAACATAAGAAGAAATCCAGCGGCGTGATGTCTGGAGAGCGTGCAGGAAACTCGATTGGTCCTATCCACTGGCCTGGCACATTGTAATCCAGGTATGTTCGTACGTCCCTATGATAGTGCGGCGGGGCGCCATCTTGTTGGAAATAAAACTCATGATTGCTGTATAAAGCACGAATGGCAAGGAATATGGAGTCAGCAAGCATTGTTAGGTACGTTTCTCCAGTAACAGTACCTTCAAAGCGGAAAGGCCAATAGGTCCCCTTGCAGACAATCCACACCACACATTTACACCAGGCAAATTCACAACCTTTTCAACTGTAATGTGAGGATTATCTTCAGCCCAGTAAACACAATTGTGCCTATTGACAGTTCCATTGAGTTTGAATTGGGCTTCATCCGACCAAATTATGCTACCCATAAATCCCAGTTCACGTCTCACCATCTCCTGAACCCATTCACAAAATCCTAATCTCCGATCTGGATAGTCGTCACTTAGCTGTTGCACCAGCCTTGGAATGTACACACGAAACTTGCCTTTCTTCAGAATGCGTAGCACACTACTAGCACTTGCATTACTCTCACGTGCCGCTTGCCTTGAAGATTTTTGAAGCGGACGCTGTAACAGTTCCAAGACCGCAGTTGTGGAATCATCTCTTGTAGCTGTACGAGGTCGTCCTGATCGACCTTTATGCACATCACACACTGTTCCATGAATTTCGAATTTGTCTCGTAGACGTGTAATTGTTAACCTTGAAGGTGGTTCTGTACCATACCCGCTTCTCCACTGTCTTCGAACCGCAGTTACATTCTCAAACTTCCAGTACCACTTAATTATCTGCTTCCGCGCTTCAAAGCTCAAACGCACGTCCACCATGTTGCAGCTACTTCCTTGCCACTGCTGCCACCTGTTGAAGAAACATAACATTACTTTCTCACAGATATTTAACCTTGTAGAACGGGAAATAAATTGTCTATGACAGTTCAAAGTGTGTGTGTACATGTTTTTGACGTACCCTGTATGTGGTGTAGGTTAAGTCAGATTTGACAGCATCTGAGGAAGTAATTCACATATTTTTAGCTGTTTAGGAAAATATCAATTAACATAAAAAACATTTTTGTATATCGTTGAGTATGTTTAGGAAATCCGAAAAGATAAATCTGAAGTGAGTATGATTATATATAGCGCGTGCAGTATTCATGTGTGCTTATTTTACTACGTATATCTCACTACTCAAATGTTGCTCATTCTTTAGAATTCATTCTATAGTGCTTACAGTGACGCCAGACTATGATAGACTAACATCTGATTAAAGGAATCTGAATGTAAAGCAGTTTTCCTGAAAAGATATTCATAGATTTATAGTTTTTCTCGTTACAACTGGGAGTACAGTGGATTTACGCTTTGCAAAGGTTGTGGAGCAGAGAAGTTATGACAACTGCAAATTGTAAAAATGTGTATTTCATTTTAGTACTGTATCTATTAAATGGTTTAAAGAAAATACTTTCAGGATATGTCACTCTAACGTCATTATGACTAGGACAGCAAAACGCCAATAAAAACTGGAGAAGTGCGGGTAGAAGTCGCGCTCTGGGGATTCCATACAAACTTAATTATGTGTATAGTCAGGTAACTTATAGGCACTGGTGAGTAAGTTTGCGAATATCAAAATATGTCACAAAAAGGCCGTATCTTTTGAATATTGAATTAGAAGCTTAATTTTTTTACACCGCCCCCCAAGGGACAGTAGACCTTAGTATTTGGCATAAATTTCAACTTGACATATCAGCTGTTCCTGAGGAAAAGATATCTTAACAGAGGGACAGATTGACACACGGATCAGCTGTTCCTGAGGAAAAGATATCTTAACAGAGGGACAGATTGACACACGGATACCAAAGTGGTCCTATAATGATTGCGTTTTTACAGTTTGAGGTATGGGACCATAAAAATGAAATTATCTTAAAGTAGCTTAGCAAAAGGTGTCTAAATATTACTCAACCAAAGCTTCCTTTAAGTTTGCCAATATAACTTTTCTGTATGAACAGTTTCGTAGCTTGTTTCTAAAGGACTAAAGGACGTTGCGAACGCTTCGCACTTTGATATTTCTACCATTTCTGAAAGACGCTACTTAATTTTACCTTCTGTGAAGGTCTGTGAATCTGAGGTTTCTCGATAGGCAGTGGAAATTATTGATTAATGTCTACTCGTATGTCGTCAGTCCACGGAAGCAGCGAGTGAGCACCAATCAAACAGTTGTTTCCATTTTTGAGCATCATTAGGTGAATTTCGATAAAGCGTGATATAATTGCTTAGAGCAATAGCTAAGTCAATACTGTCAGTGCAAAGTGACAGTTGTGAATAACTGAATTAGCGTAGTTGGTGAAAATTCCAAAGAAAACTTGAGTCACGTGGCAAACAGGTACCCCACTCATACAATTATAGTTCGTGGTAACTTCAATGTACCCTCGGTACGTTGATGAAAATACATGTTTAAGGTCGGTGGTAGACATAAAACGTCGTCCGAAATCTATTAAATCCATTCACAAAAAAATATTTTGAACTATTAGTTCAAGAGCCCTCCCATGGTGAAAATGGTTGCGTAAACGTACATGACTTCATAGTAAAAAATAATCATGAGGAAATAGGGCTTATCGTCACGGATAGAGGAATTTGTGACGACCAAGTTGTTGTAGCGAGACTGAATATCGCAACATTCAAACAAACCATAAGTACATGCTAAATACATCTGTTTCAAAATGCAGACAAAAGTTCTCTTGACCCATTCCTAAGAGAAAATCTTCACTCCTTCCATTCCTACTACGTAAGCGTAGAAAAGATGTGGTTTCAATTCGAAGAAGTACTATCGATGGTAGTTGAGAGATGTATGCCAAATTAATGACATGTTACTGATCCCCCATGGTACACAAAACAGGTCAGAACACTGTTTCAGATGCAATGAAAAAATCATGCCAACATCAAAAGAACGCAAAAGTCTCAAGACCGGCGAAGTTTTACAGAAGCTCTAAATTTAGTGCAAACGTCAGTGCGACGAAACACTGTCCCTATATCTAAAATACACCATCGGTAAGAAGCAAACAGTACTTTTGAAACTTCTTTGTTTAATTCTGAAACTGCTGACTGAAACTGAACCCACTGTCTCTTTGCTATTTTTTATAATCATTTCATTTCAAACACTGACCAATAGAATTTTCCCTGACAAATACAGCTCAAACTTATTCTATTCGTTAATGACCCACAATATACAAACGCAACGTAATCTGACTATTAATTAACACAAAAGAATAGCTCTGAATTAGAAGAAATCCTAACAATAATTCATACATTTCATAAGTCACTTTCCTCACAAAAAATCTTCATGACACGAACTACAGCAAATACAGCAATTATACAGCAAGCTAAATAAAAAGATTCTAATTACTGTAGGCTCTAACTACTAATAGGCATGTGGTTAGCAAAGGAAAGATTTTGTTGCAGAGCAAACAATGTATTTAGCAGATTTTACCTTAATCATGTGACATCCAGTTCCTAAAATTATATAATAGTCCGTGACATCCAGTTCCAAAAATTATATAATCATCGATAATTCCATTACCCACATTTTACAACCCATGTTCAACCAATATTAAATCAATGGTCAAAACTAATTTGTTGAATATTTTTATATTAATAGTATCAAATAGATCGGATACACACAATTAGTAATATACTGTTGGTCAATAAAGCAAAAATTGTCTTCACAGTCCCTAAAGACAGTCCTAATCATTCATCAGAAGAGTAATCAATGACAGTTTTATGGACCTCCATGTAGCATTGAATAAGTGGTGTTAACAACCTATTCTACTAAAAAATTATCAAGTCCTTGAAAAGAAAATTATGTATGGAATTCCTGTTACTAGTCCTTGTTATTGTTCTTTGCTTTTCAAGTGCTCTTTTATAAGAATGTGGATGATGAAATTATTATTTAATGGATCTGTTGAGAGAAAGGTTTACATTAGCATATGTATTAAATTTTATTTTGTAAGACTAATTCTGCAGCACACCTACAAACTAGATATCAAATAAAATAAGCGAATATGTACAAAGCAAAGAATGAAAACATCAATCACCACCCATATGGCATTTCATTAGTCAGTAAAAAATTCTCTCAACTCTTGTGAAAAGACACTTGTCATAATCAGGTGTGTAGACGTAAGAATATTTCTCATCACTTCATAAGCACAAAGTACAAACTCCAAAGTGTAATCATATGCTTCCAAGTAATTAAGTGTCGTGTATGTGGTGCGTTCTGCAAAGAAATGTCGATAGCAAGGTCAACGGCCTCTCTTTTCTACAGCTTTGCGAGCGCTTACTGAAGTGTGGCGTGCGTCATACCGGCTTAAGCGACACCATTAATTTCCAAAGGCAACACAACAATATAGCTTTCCAAGTGGCCAGCGCGCAGCTGGGCGCCGCAGAGCATTATGTCAAGGTCACATACACTCCTTTCCAAAACATTTACAACAGCTGTTTCTGAAGCAATGACAGTTTGATACAAATAAAGAATTTCACAGGTTGAAAAATTGCAGGAGAAGTGTGTAGAAAAGAAATCTCATAAATAACAGTGTCCAAAACTTTCCAGTGGCATTGCGGTATTCACATTCACATATATACTCACTTTTGATAATGATTATAACCATATATCGATGACATAATACACATCGTCATAGTAAAAATATCATCATAACACATCAATCACATCTCAAAATCGTCCTAGCTTCCTACAATAATTTCAAAATCTCTAAAAAAATTCTCTCTTGCTCCTATCAATAGTGTCATCTACCTCATACATACCTCAAAAATCATGATATCATACAAATTATATCTCTCAAAGCTCTCACAATACAACAGTGGTTCCAAAAATATATGAACTGTTCGCAAATTACAGACAAAGTACAATTCCATAAGTGCAAAGTAATCGAACTGTGTGATTAGCAATAACGAAAATTGTGTTACTCCTAAGTAGCGTCGTACTATAATCGTGTAGCTGTCAAACAAACCAAATACTGACGAAATAAATCTCAGGTGAACAGCCTGGTGTGAGTGTACAAAGGACACAATTTTTCGGCAATCGACCTTGTTGCCATCACAAACCAAATACCGTCTCATCTGTAATCCCCCAGAAAGTACTTTAAATACAAAATGTCTTTTCAAGTAAACCAAAATGTTAGAGTAAAACCTCATTAGTAGTATATGTTCCAAGAATGTGGACTTTATAGTCGTGACGTAATCGTGCAACTAACAAGGAAAAATGTATGTAGCTGGCATGAATACCAATTAATACAGTAATTTTATGAGTCCGCTTCTATGGGGACCAGACGAACATTCTTATGACTGTGTCATCTGTTCCCCATAAAAGTCGACTCGTAAAACTGCTGTATTAATTGATATTCATGCCATCTAAGTCGTCAGTATCATAGGTACGTTTTGTGGCTGCCTGCGGTGTGAGTCGTTGTCTCTTATCTCTTTGTTGTCACACGTTGCTACTGGGAATTGGAGGTCTAATTTCTACAATGTCAGCCATTTGAATCACGCCACTTGTGAACGAATTCTGGTCTGTTGTCAAAACTATAGCATCCGTCGTCATGTCGGTAATTTCTGAAATTTCTTTCTTGTCGATCACGTGGTGGAGAATCTCTCCCAGAATCGTAATTACAAAATGGGCTGTTGCGTATGAAGTCATCTTGTCTCTGTTGATAATAATTTTTCTGGTTCCCATTTTGTCTGTTTCTGCGGTTATCTCCGCCCGCATCTCGTGGTCGTGCGGTAGCGTTCTCGCTTCCCACGCCCGGGTTCCCGGGTTCGATTCCCGGCGGGGTCAGGGATTTTCTCTGCCTCGTGATGGCTGGGTGTTGTGTGCTGTCCTTAGGTTAGTTAGGTTTAAGTAGTTCTAAGTTCTAGGGGACTTATGACCACAGCAGGTGAGTCCCATAGAGCTCAGAGCCATTTTTTTTTGCGGTTATCTCTGTGATAATCATTGCTACGGAAATGTGATGTATCTTTGTAACTATTATTATTCTGCCAATGGTTATCATACGAGTGATGTTTGTTTTGATTATGATTTGCATTAGAAGAGTAGCCCTTTCGTGTCCGGTTATTATTTCTGTCGTCACGAAATTGTGACGGATGTGATCGGTAATTGTTGTGGTTTTCCTGTTTTCGCACCACGCGACTTTCTGTGTCGATTTCCATTTTTTTGCAAAAGTCCGTGAAAAGCTTCGATGTCATTTTCACAATGCCCAGCTAAAATAACATGTCTTAAGTGTTCAGGCAATTTAATTAAGCAAATGCGGATGAGTTCTGTACGGGTTTGCCAAATACTGATTCTTGTGTCACATATCTTCAAAATATTTTACATGGCTGGAAAATTCAGACTGTTAGAGATGTTTCATCAGTGTAATATTGTGTTTTACTCGATCTTGAGTAGCCTGAGACCAATGTGCAGGAAGGAAAGCATGATAAAAATCTCCTTCACTGTGACAGTCGGAAATAACCGATCGCATTCTTACAGGTGGTTAATTCTCTAAATAGCCACACATGAATTCTAATCTGTGCTCCAATGACCAATTAGGCGGAAAACGTTGAGAAAATTGATGAAGCCAAGTTTGTGGATGAATGTATTTACTGGATTCTTGAATGTTTTAAATTTACGCGTAGTGATGAAGAGCTTTTAGTCGAAATCATCATGACGGCGAGTTGTGTCGGCGGTTCCTTCTCAAGGCTCGCTGCACCTTGTCAACTCCTTTCAAAATCTCCGAAATACTCTGCGTTATTACTTTGTGACTTTTCCGTATTTCTAAATCCCTCTTCCTGTGTCGGAACGCGAGTATCCTCTGAAATATGTAGTTCTTGTATCACGTTTACCAACTGATTTTGTATTTCAAAATGGCTTCAGATGGCTCTGAGCACTATGGGACTTAACTTCTGAGGTCATGAGTCCCCTAGAACTTTGAACTACTTAAACCTAACTAACCTAAGGACATCACACACATCCATGCCCGGGGCAGAATTCGAACCTGCGACCGTAGCGGTCGCGCGGTTCCAGGCTGTAGCGCCTAGAACCGCTCGGCCACTCCGGCCGGCGATTTTGTATTTCCCGAATTTCTCTTTTGTGTTGCGTATTAATTTCTGACTCTGAATTTTCTAATTTCCTCGTACTCTTCTGTGTCAGTAAAGGCTACCGGTCTTGTATCTTTTAAATCATGATCTACCTTCGTAGATAAATTTGTTAAATGATCCGAAAATTTGGCTGCTCTTTCGATAACGTGCTGATTTCCTCCGTGTGTTTTTCTGTACCAAATTTTAGAGTGTCCATTTGTGTCGAAATCGGATGCACTGTGTCCTTTAAGTTTTCCTGATTTTTTGCAAAATGCGTAACCTTATCGGTAGAAGCAAATGAGTCAATTTAGGCCTGCAAGGTGTCGAGATTTTCGTGAACAATAATCCGCAGTTGTTTTATGGCTGCTTCATGATTCTGTAATGCGTTTTCATGTCGTGAAAAAATAGGCTGAAAATGCTCACAAGTTTCTGATTTTACATCTTTATAAATTTTTTTACATCTCGATTCGATTTTAAGTAGCTCAGAGGTTAAACCCTCACGTGTTTGTTCAAGCGTTTGATCAATTATGTCTAACTTTTGGAGTTGTTGCTGTGTTAGTTTCTGATTTTGTCCATTTGTTGCTGTGTTTGTTTCTGATTTTGTTCCATTTGCTGCATTAATTGCGATAACAATGTATTAGTAAATGAAACATGTTGCTTTTTGCTTTTCGGCAGTCCATTTGTACCGACAATATTCGTATTTTGAAGACCAAAGAATGAATTTTGACTTAATTGAGAAAAGGGTAATGACGCAAAACCTGAATCTATGGTAGTTGCAAGACTTTGTCCTCTTGTTTCGCATTCCTGAGCCGAACAGTTACCGACCGAATTATCGACAATACTTCCTTGTTCACAGATTGCTTCACTGTCGACACCTTTATGTCCCTATGCATAATTACCAAATTATTACCTTTTTACATTTGTCAATTCATTACAAGTTGGTGCTAACAAGCTACGCTCGCCGTCACTGTCATTTCTCAATTTACTTTGCAGCCTAGTCTTCACTTTTCACACGCCATGTTTATCACACTTATTTCACACGATAGGACAGAAAAAACAATTTGGAAAGCAAAAACTAAAAAGATAGACTTGGATAGCACTGAAAATAATCAATATCTAATTAGTTGCAAAATCGACAGCGAGATACTTAGCGCAAGTCCACATGAATGCCACACTTGCTTTGCTCATTACAATACAGTACAATAATAAGAAATTACAACTACAAAAGAAATTCCATACATACAATTACGCGCTAGCAGTAAACAATAACTAATTTCTAATCATGCTCAAATTATTCAAACTACAAGGAAATCAGAAGATTCCAGTGAGGTAACCTCGGCTAAGGATCAACAGCCGAAACTTATAAATATAACTTCTACTTAAACTTAAATTAGAAGCTGAAACCTCTACGCTTTTACTTAAACTGCTGAGTGAAACTGAATGTATAAACACTTTGCTTGTCTTTATCATTTCGACACTTACCTACAGAATTATTCTTGACAAATGCAGCTCAAACTTATTCTATTCATTAATGACCCACAATATACAAGCGCAACGCAATCTGACTATTAATTATCACAAAAGAATGGCCCTGAATTAGAAGAAATCCTAAGAATAACCCATAGATTTCATAAGTCACTTACCTCACAGAAAATCTTCATGACACGAACTACAGCAAATACAGCAACTATACAGCAAGCTAAATAAAAAGATTCTAGCTACTGTACGTTCTAACGACTAATAGGCATGTGGTTAGCAAAGGAAAGATTTTGTTTCAGAGCAAACAATGCACTTAGCAGATTTTACCTTAATTGTGTGACATCCAGTTCCAAAAATTATATAACAGTCCGTGACACCCAGTTCCAAAAAACGTATAATTGTCAATAATTCCACTACCCACATTTTACAATCCATGTCCAACCGATATTAAATCTCCATGACGGACACAAGTCCAGACCGTCCTCTCGCGCTAACCTTACTTCTAACCTCCAACACTGTTAACTATTAGCTTCTAGTTGCGAGTCCTTCCAACCACAGAGTCTCTTACAGTGGGCGCACAGCGCTGTCAGTGATATTAATGCAGTCTATCGCGCTGCATAGCGCTGTCAACATACAAACACGTAAACAGGCTACTTACACTTTCAATGCGTGACATCAATGGTGATGTTACAGATGACAGTGCCACTAAAGCAGAGTTACTAAACACAGTCTTCCAAAATTCCTTCACCAAAGAACACATAGTAAATATTCCTGAATTCATATCAAGAACAACTGCCAACATGAATTACTTAGACATCCTCGATAAGGCTAATCAGCTTGAATCATTTAATAATGGCAAAGTCTCCGGTCCAGATTGTATGCCAGTGAGATATCTTTCACAGTATGCTGATACAATAGCTCCGTACCTAGCAATCACGCACAGTCGCTATCTCGTCGAAAGACTAAAAGACTCTGCACAAGTAACACCAACACCGAAATAAGGAAATCGGAATAAACCGCTGAATTACAGATCCGTGTCGTTAACGATAACTTGCAGTAGGATTTTGGAACTTATACCGTGCTCGAACATTATGAATTACCTACAAGAAAACAATTTTCTGACAAACAGCCAACAGTGATTCAGGAAATCTCTGTCGTTATGTAATAGTACTAGCTTTAGAGTCTCACGAAGTAATGAATGACATCGACAGGGGATATCCAATTGATTTCATATTTTTAGATTTGCAGAAAGCTTTTGTAAGTAGGCTGTTTAGGTTTTTATATTGGTAACGCCACGTAGCGCTCTATATGAAAATCACTGGATGTGCTGTGTGCAGTCTGTGGCTGGTTGGCATTGTTGTAATATTCGCTATTGTAGTGTTGGGCAGTTGGCTGTTAACAGCGCGTAGCGTTGCGCAGTTGGAGGTGAGCCGCCAGCAGTGATGGATGTGGGGAGAGAAATGGCGGTGTTTTGAGAACGGATGATCTGGACGTGTGTCCATCAGAGACAGTAAATTTGTAAGACTGGATGCCATTAACTGCAATATATATTATGACTTTTGAACACTATTAAGGTAAATACATTGTTTCTTTCTATCAAAATCTTTCACTTGCTAACTATGCCTGTCAGTAGTTAATGCCTTCAGTAGTTTGAATCTTCTATTTTGCTGGCAGTAGTGGTGCTCGCTGTATTGCAGTAGTTCGAGTAACGAAGATTTTTGTGAGGTAAGTGATTTGTGAAAGGTATAGGTTAATGTTAGTCAGGGCCATTCTTTTGTAGGGATTATTGAAAGTCAGATTGCGTTGCGCTAAAAATATTGTGTGTCAGTTTAGTGTTGATCAGAATAGGTAAAGAGCGAAATGTCTGAGTACGTTCAGTTCTGCTCAGCCGTTTGTCAGAAGCGAATTCAAATCAAATTGCGTGCATATGCAGTATCGCCTCACTTGTGTGACTGTATTCGTGATTTGCTGTCAGAAAGCCACATTTCTTAGTAACTGCCGAAAGGCATAGAGTAAGATAGATGTAATATTTGGCGTTTCCCAAGGAAGTGTTACAGGTCCTCTGCTGTTCCTGATCTGCATAAACAATCTATGAGACAATCTGAATAGCTCTCTTACATTGTTTGCAGATGATGCTATCATTTTCCGTCTTGTAAAGCCACCAGAAATCAAAACCAATTGTTAAATTATTTCGACAAGAAATTTGTATGGTGCGAAAAGTGGCAATTGACTCAATATAAAGAAAAGTGTGAAATCATGCGCACGATAACTAAAAGGAATCAGGTTACACGATAAATCACACGAATCTAAGGAACATTTCCACTAAATACTGAAACTGGAACGATCACAAAGATAATGTTGTAGGAAAATCAAACCAAAGGCTGTGATTTATTGACAGAACACTTAGAAATAGCAACAGGACTGCCAATGACACTAATTACTCTACGTATGTCTGCCCTCTACTGGAGCATTGCTTGCGTTGTGTGTTCCGCATCAGTGAGGACTGACGGAGGACATCGAAAAGCCCAAAGAAAGGCCACTCGTTTTGCATTGTCAAGAAATAGGAGAAAGAGTGCAACGAATATGATACGCGAACTGTCGTCACAATCATTAAAAGGCGTTTTTCGTTGTGGCAGGACCTCCTCATGAAATGTCTATAACCAAAATTTTCCTCAGAAAGTGAAAATCTCTTTTTGGTGCCCTCCAACATAGGAAGAAATGATCATCGTAATAAAGATTTAAGTGTTCGTTTATCCCGCGCGCTGTTCTAGAGTGGAACGGTAAGAGATAGCATTTAGGTGGTTCATTAAACCCTCTGCCAGGTACTTAATTGTGAACTGAAAACTAATCATATATATGTAGATTTAGCTATAGAAATGTGTGATTAAAAATACCTGGTTGGAGTACAGTCAAGTTAACACACGTTCTCTGTGGCTGCGCTTGGGTAATACAACTAGCACCTTTGTCGAAATATTGAGCGTAAATGGAAGCTGACGCGACAGTATAGAAGAAATAGTCCGAAAATTAATTCTCATACGCTGAAACACGTTTTTTTTTAGTTCGGGCGCTGTCGAGCCCTAAATCTCTCAGCTGCATGTGAAACTATCATCAATCCATTATATACGAGTATTTTATAAGTACAGCCTCCAGGGTAGAGCAACTACTCACAGGTTTTTCGCATTAGCAAGGTAAAAATGTTCATCCCGCTGATGCACGTACGGCACACTTCACAAGGTTCAAGCAATCACCTGATGGGAAACGCTTCCAAAGACGCACTCGCGGGAATTTGACAGAGTTTTGCTACCTACTCAAACATCTCTCGTATCTGACACATTTTCATCAAGTCTGTTACCGCAAGAAAGAGACGTTTGGATGATCAACTTGAAAATTTAATATTATACTGCATTGTCTTTTTACACACAAACAATTCTCTTGTATGTGAATTATCACTCACAACATCGGTCATTTAGTTTAACTGCAACAGAATCTTGTGGAATGCCTTATTGTCCTGACTCACGTATCACAACATCCCATGTTGTTCTAATCTTATTGTCTACATTATTAATTTATGCCCTGGTGTACTTTTTATGGGCATTTTGATGACTTTGCATAAGCAAACAAGCAACGTCGGATCTTGACTTTGTCTGACCTTTGTAGTTATGTCACGGTTCCTCTTATGACACTCTAATCCCTTCAGTTACGGCTTACTTTTGTTATGGTCATGAACTCTACACCAAGATCTATATACATACCCTCTGCCATACAAAGTGTGGTGTATACGTGGGTTGCCACATACCGGTACTAGCTATTTCCTTTCTTATTCCAATCGCAAATGGACCGAGAAAAAAACGACTGTCAATATGTCTTCGTACGAGTCTTCGTGTTCCTGAGATGTGCGTTGGCGTTGCAACCTAATCGTTCTGGAATTAACTGAAAATGAATTTTCTCCAGGTTTTTTTCAATAGCGTTTCGCAAAAAGAACGTCATATTTCCCCCAAGGATTCCCATTTGAGTTTAATAAGTGTTTTCATGCCCTCATCTACTGGAAAAACCTACGGATAACAAATTTGGGTATCCATAACACTCGAGTAGAACTCAAGTCTGGGTCGACTAGTACTCAAGATTGGGTGGCCCCAGTGTTCTATACGCGGTCTCCTTTGTAGATAAGCGACACTTTCCTAAAACTATTCCAACAAACCGAAGTAATCAATTCGCAGTCCTTACGTGCTCGCTCCATTTCACTCGCTTTACAACGTTACTTCTAATATTTAATCGGTGTGACTGCGTTAAACAGTACATTACTAATACTGTATTCGATCGTTACAGGGTTGCTTTTCCTACTCTTGTATATTATCTTATAATTTTATACAATTAGAACAACCCGCCATTGATCACGTCAACTAAAAATTCTGTCTGTCGTTGTGTATCCTTCTAGAATCATTCAACGATGATACTGTCCTGTACACACAGCATTATCAGAAAACGGCCGTAAATTGTTGCTCAGCATATCCGACAGATCATTTATGTACATAGTGAATAATAGCGGTCCTTTCACATATACTGCTTTTGGGTTCGTAATTTCAGGTGCCATGTGTGACTTTGTGAATGAACTTAATTTCAAAATTGCGTAAGAGGAAGTCAGACAAAACAGATTTCTTTTGGCAAGTGTTTGTTCTATAGTTATTGGACCTTATTACAAGAGAATATTTTGTGGTCAGAATGAAACTGTTAAGTTAGTTCACATTTTGCGGGAAGGCAGTGACGTGGAAGGAATATTGCACCTGGCTTTTTTTTTTTTTCATTCTGAAGCCCAGATATCAGGAAGAGCTGTTGCAGAACTTCAGTCGCTTCACCCAAACCCCAACAAGCTGGGAGTAGAGCATTGGGCTTCCTGGGTAGGAATATGCGGCGACTGGGGTATGAGGCGGGAGGGGGGGAATTCCACCTCTCCCTGAAATTCTTGGCTGTAACTGGGAGATTGGAGTTATTTCCAATTTGTCTCTTGAACGATATTGTTCATTGTACCAGACAAAATTTAAAGATAAGTATGTGCTCGTACAGGTTTATCAAGTATGTGGATAGCTGTGTGATTGAGGGAGTTTATGAGGTATTATTGAATAAAGGTTAAGCTACGCAAAAAGTGTGCGCAAAGGTCTTAGAAATGCTTCGAGAATGTGCTTCTGTTCTCAGTAAACACCTGTACTGGAAATACAAGGCGCAAACGCATCGTATATCAATCAGGGAACAATTCAAGAAGACGCAAAAGTAGTAGAGATCGACATAAAAACAATAAGCCAGAGACCAACGAATGTTGTAGATAATTTCTATACTGAAGGGAGTGGTGCAAAGTAGTACAGCGTCGTTATCTTTACACAATCAACGTTTTCAGTGCCTTTAGGAAAAGAATAATTCCGGGCCCGCCGGACGGTAATGATTTAAAAAAGTCGACTATTGCTGATCGTCTTACCGACTGAATTGTTCATGTGTAACTAATCACTAAGGTCAAGGATCCAGTACGATATTCTCGGGACAATACTGAGTGCAGTAACTTTAAACAATATTTCCGATTTAAAATGTGATGATGTGTCACTCATACTCTTCTCAGCGAAAAAGTAACTGTTAGAAGCCAGATGTGTAGTTTGTAAAATTAAAGTATACGATCACCATAACACGTCTACACAGTAGGAGTTTAATTGGCAACGAAAACTGTAACAATCACTCCTATGCAGTGCCAATAACACCTAGGCTTCGTGTTTGTCGTGATAACCTTACTGAATGGACACAAAGATCCTGCTGAATCACTGTTCGTGGAGTCGGTCAGAGAGAGAAGTCAACACGCTAAATTTGCAAGTACCATAAGAATTATTTTCTCGCCTCGTATGCGCGTGTCATTACGTTTAATTGCATTTGAAGTAATATCTCAGATGCTGTGAGAACATGCTATTCAAAATTACTTTATAGTGCAACATTTCACTAAGTTGTCTACAGTATTTTGAAAACCGAACAAGAACATAAAAATAAAGAAAGGAAGCAAAAACAATGAAAGCAACTCAAGAATAATTTTAAAAACCAAGAAGGGTAATTTGAAGAAAACAGCCAACGTTGTAAGCGTAAACATAAAAATTGAAAGGAAGAAACTGAAGTCATAACTGAAATAATGAACAGAGCGCACATGAAAGTGAGAAATCAGTACAGTAAAAGTAATTTTCCAAAGATTTTAAATTAAGATATTATAATGCAGTTGTAAAATCAGAAGTCGTTTACGAGCCAGAAACAGCACTTTTATCTGGAGGCAAAATTGAATAGTCGTTTTGGAAAAGACCGAAGGCAGAAACTTGGTCATATCAAGAGCAATGATGGCAATTAGAATTTACAACCATTTAAGGGAATACATTCATTCTGCCCTAAAATAACAGATGACGTCGGGGAAAGACCTATTGCGCTCTGTGGACGTCTAGAGAGAAGGCCCAATTTGGTGATAACGAAAAAACGATATTTGTCTTTTATGCCTCCATACAGGGAGGAAGTCCCTCTTTTCTATATTGATTTTTCAATGGTTTAGTCGTTTTCTACCTATTTCAATGCTATTCTTTCCCGCAATTTTGTGCACTTCTTCCACCCATACAAGTACTGCCCTCTCGCGTCCTAAAGTTACGTTAACTCAAGAGACTTCGGTGCAATGCCATTTGTGAAGCACTTTACAGTGGCAGTCAGCACGATATTTTGTGGTTGTATTCTTATGAAGGCGAATTTGATCTGCATTTGTGCCTTACGGCTGCATATTTAAATAACTCCGCATACTGTAACCAGTAAGTGGAAAAATTCTTTTTGAAGTCAGTGATTTGTTTCTACCCTTACTTGTACATGTATTTTAACATTTATATAATGTTAACCATTTTAGGTGTGAATCGTCGATCTTTCTAAGGAGGACGTTTCTGAAGGCTTCGAAAACTGGGTGAAGGGATTGTCAATAAGCCTTGCACAATTGCAACTAATTTGGCTGGTTTTTCACCTTTTGCTAAACGAAGAGTACACTCCAGTTGCAGTCTCCAGCCACGTTGGAGATTCTAACACTTAAAAGGCATCTGAGCAACTCAGTGAAGAGCCAGTGGTATTTATCATCATTAATTTGAAATGGAAATCAACTATAAGGTCCTAGAGGTAATTTATTGCTTATTCAATTTCATCTGCACCGTTACCATTGCTCGCAATTGTGAAAGTTTACCTCCCCTGGCTGCATCCAAAATAAATCAGTTCAAACTTATCCATTATGGATATTCTAGAAGCGATGATGGCGTACCGAATATTTCCGAAGTGTAACTTATGAGTGTCACATCGGAAGACAAGCCTAAAAGATTCAGAATCTAGTTTATCGAAATAAAGAGAATGGACATAACTTACTGTACTAATACTTTTGATAATCCGTTTTCTTACAGGACTCACGGTTACGTTTGTGAAGAACGCTTTTCCGCGGATTCGCTATCAACTAGGAGCACACACGAGCACCTAAATCTTTCTTTCTGGCTCTGTGTCATTTCTCGTTCAAGACGAAGAAGAAGAGACATGAAAACTATCTGAATTAGGAGTTGTTGGACCACACATTGAAACGATAGTAGACGCCCTTATATCGGGTTATACTGATTTATGAATATTCTGTACGAAAACTGGAGTTAAATAAGTAGATAAATGAATAATTAGGACTAGCTTATATTATTTAGTATGCTCTTTAATCTGTATCAAAAACTTGTAATAAATTCAGAATACATTCCAGCAGTACCTGTGCTATCGTGTCTGCTTCTGAAAAATAGTAAAAAGGTTGATATTAAAGAAAAAGACAAAATAAAACGGGAAAAATAACTAAAAAAAAATAGAGAGAAACTACCGATAATTATCAACACCTTAACTTATGAGTATATCGCGTACAACCACTTATTATTTCATTTTGGTAATCCATCACACACAATAATGTTTGGATGCAGAAAAGCTGTCACGTATCTAACGGTACCATCTCAAACTGTTGGCCATTCTAACCACCCACGTAGAAAGTGTACATTCATGAACGATATTCATTACAAACTTTGGTCCACAATTTGAAAAGAACGTCAATATGCACTGCTAACAGCGCGAGAAAGAGGAAATGAAATTATTGATGTCATTTGTGGCTCCGAAATGTGTTCGACAAACAGTCCCGAGAAGTTAATTTCGAATCTAAATTGAAGTGGTTTCTTCTGATCGTCCCATCTGTTGCACAGACAAATTGTTAAGTCCAGTAGCACATCTGGTATAGAAAACATAGTCTTTGCTCTCATTATATTCGTGTTCCACTATGAACATTGGTATTTTACAAGATGTGTGCGCTCATTTCAGTCACATTTAAGCCACTGTATTAGCTCTCGGTAAATCGTCAGCGTGCGGCCGTACTCACAAACAAATTTTACACGTATCCTGTAAGAAAAGCTGTTCTACATAGGTTCGACAGAAACATTGCAAATTTTCAACAGAGCATGAAATTAACTACGTACAACCTAAAGATCACAATAAATTGACGATCTGGTACTTCTCCTTCAGAATCATTCGTATTATCACCTCTTGTTATTACTTAATTGCTTCCTGGAGCAGCCTTTTTTATATCGAAGCTGTTCGCTGAAACTGTGCGTTCATCTTTATGCAAAACGCTTTATTTGTTCCAGCGAAACCACTTTCAGTAATATTCTGATATCACCAGTGGGCATTTATTTCCTTTTTTCCTCCTGACATAACACAGAATTATTACTACACATGCTAAATAACATAGAACTTCCATGTGCTTTATTTCGATATATTTTACACTGGAGATGCTTTGCAGCTCACGCATATTTGAAAGAAGTCATATTTCAGAACTGTCAACAGTTTCTGACTCGATCATTTAATTATCGCCGGCTGTTAGAACATTATGTACAGTATTCTATTTGATAACGTTTATACTTTGATGTAAAAGAAAATAAAAACAATCGAGCATCCGATCAGTTGTGAAATGCAATTTACAGTCAGTGCATTGACATTGTCATGTTCAGATTCATTTTTCTTTAAGGAGTGCACACAAGGGTACGGAATCCGATTATAAGAGTGGGAGGAGATAAATTAACCGCCTCCATAGCAAAATGGCTGGCGCAGCTGCCTTCAGCGCAAAAGTATCCGGGTTCGATTTCGGATAACTCCTCAGGTTTAGTAACTGACATAATAACATCCACGTCACCATAGAATACCAAAAAGTTAATAAAATAAAATTCTTAGATACGTCAATAATCATTACAAACAAATCCCTAAACATTAATTTGCACAGAAAACCAACCGAACAGTGTCATTGACAAATCCTCCAGAGACTCCAACTCAATAAAGAAACTGCATTCAGATCCTTTATAAACAGGGCACAAGTATTTGAAATTGATGCTGCTGACCATCAGACAGATAAAAACATAATCAAATATGCCGCACATTAGAATAGGTATAGTGAACATAAAATACATCGACGGAAAAAAATCGCAGCAATGAGAAGGAACTGTGCGACATAATGATAGTTAGTGGGCGTTTTTGTTCATCTGAAAGATGATGTCTGTTCGAAATTCGTACCAGTCGCATAAAAGTGACGCTATTAGCGCCACTATGAGGATGCAAACCATGTCTGCTTTAAATGCATGCTGAAATGGTCCTGAGCGTTAGTTATCTTTGAGACTGAACGTGTAAGTTGATGTTAGTCAAGAATGCCTTTAAGTCGACAAAGACGCCAGTATCAAAAACTCACTGAGTTTGAACGAGGTCGAGTAATAGGGAAACGATAATCTGGATATTCCCTCTGCGATACTACAGAAAGTCTTGGCAGGAACGTAGCCACTATACATCATTGCTGACACCGGTTGTCACGAGAATGTACGGTCGCAAGATGACCGAGCTCTTGATGGCCAGGTGGCCTGCCGAGAGGGAAGACCATCGTGTTCGACGTAAGGCTCTGGGGCATCGTACTGCATCTCCAGCAGCAATTTGAGCAAGAGTTAGGACTACAGTGACACAGCCAACTGTTACAAATCGCTTTCTTCAAAGAGAACTCCGAACCAGACGCCTTGTAGCGCACATTCCACTGAACCCACCGTTCAAAGCGCTTCAGTCCGAAACCACGCGGCTGCTGCGGTCGCAGGTTCGAATCCTGCGTCACTCATTGATGTGTGTGATGCCTTTAGGTTAGTTAGGTTTAAGTAGTTCTACGTCTATGGGACTGATGACCTCAGATGTTAAGTTCCACATTGCTTAGAGCCATTTGAACCATTGGAACTGAACCCAACCCACAGCCATTTGCGATTTCAGTGGTGCGAAGCGAGAGCTCATTGGAAGACAAAGTGGAGGTCTGTTGTATTTTCCGATGAAATCTTGGTCCGTCTTGGTGCCAGTGATGGCCGTGTAGAGGTTAGAAAGAAACCAGTTCAAGGCCTGCAATCTAGAGTTTTGGTCAGGGCTGCGCTTTCGTATGACAGCAGGAGTACCCTCATGGTTGTCCCACGCACCCTGACTGCAAATCTATACGTCAATCCGGTGATTCGACCTTTTGTCAAGTCACTCATCAACAGCATTCAAGGGGGTGTTTTCCAACAGAGCAACGCTCACCCATATATCGCTGTTGTAACCCAACATGCTCTACAGACTGTCGACATGTTGCCTTGGCCTGCTCTAAAACCAGATCGGACTCCGCTCGAGCACATGAGGGACGTCACCAAACGACAATTCCAACGTTATCCACAAACAGCATTAACGATCCAGGTATTGACCGACCAGGTGCAAGAGGCATGGAATTCCATCCCGCAAACTGACATCTGCAATCTGTACTACGTGCATGCACGTTTGAATGCACGCATTCAACATCCTGGCGGTTCACCGGTTATTAATACGCCAGAATTTCACACTTGCAATGGCTTATCTCATGCTTACATTTACCTGTGGTTTTGCAGTATTGATCACTTAAACACACTATGTGATCAAAAGTATCCGCAGACGCCACAAACATATGTTATTCATATTAAATGCATTGTGTTGCCAACTACTGCCAAGTACTCCATATCAGTGACTTCAGTAGCTATTAGACATGGCGACAGAGCAGAATGGGGCGTTCCGCGGAGCTCACGGACTTTGAACGTGGTCAGGTGGTTGGAGGTCACTTGCGTCATACGTCTGTACGTGAGATTTCCACACTCCTAAACATCCCTACGTCTACTGTTTCCGATGTGATAGTGAAGTGAAACGTGAAGAGACACGTACAGCACAAAAGCGTACAGGCCGACCTTGTCTGTTGACTGGCAGAGAACGCCGACAGTTGATGGAGGTCATAACGTGTAACAAGCAGACATCTACCCTCACTATCAAACAGGAAATCCAAACTGCATCAGGATCTTCTGCAAGTACTATGACAGTCAGGCGGGAGCTGAGAAAACGGATTTCAAGGTCGAGCTCTGCTCATACGTCACACATCACGCCGGGAAATGACAAACGACGCCTCTCTTGGTGTAGGGAGCGTAAGCATTGGGCGATTGACCAGTGGAAAAACTTTGTGTGGTGTGCGAATCACGGTACACAATGTGGCGATCCGATTGTAGGGTGTGGGTATGCCGAATGCCCCGTTAACGTCGTCTGTCAGCGTGTGCACCTCCAACAGTAAAATTAGGAGGCGGTAGCGTTATGGTGTGGTCGTGTTTTTCATTGAGGGGGCTTGCACCCCTTGTTGTTTTGCGTGGCACTATCACTGCAGAGGGCTACATTGATGTTTTAAGCACCATCTTGCTTCCCACCGTTGAAGAGAAATTCGGGGATGGCGATTGCATCTTTCAACACGAACGAGCACCTCTTCATAATGCACGGAATGCGGCGGAGTGGTTACATGACATAAACATCCCTGTAATGGACTGGCATGCACAGAGCTCTGACCTGAATCGTACAGAACACTTTTGGGATGTTTTGGAATGCCGGCATCGCACCGGCCTAACCGACCGACATCGATACCTCTCCTCAGTGCAGCACTCCGTGAAGAATTGGCTGTCATTCCCCAAGAAACCTTCCGTCACCTGACTGAACGTATGCCTGCGAGAGTGGAAGCTGTCATCGAAGCTAAGGGTGGGCCAAAACCATATTGAATTCCAGCGTTACCGAAGGAGGGCGCACAACTTTTAAGTCATTTTCACCAAGGCGTCCGAATACTTTTGATTACATAGTGTATGTTACCCAGACAAATGTATTCTCAAAGCTTCATTACTTTACATTAATTATTTTTTGGTGTAGCCTGTTTTTTCCGTCAATGCGAAAAATCTGACACAATCGTCATCCACAACATACAAAAACCCAAGTATACAACTATACGATATTTAGTTGCCGTTTCAGACGAAGTAGTCAAGCTTTTTAAAAGTACAGGTGTTGGAGAAAGTGAACAAGTCAGCTATTTATAAAGTTACATGCAAACATTGCAACAAGTACTACATTGGACACTGTTTCAGACTTGAGAAAGCTAATAAGCCGACTATAGCAAATCAAATAAACGAAACAAGCTACAGTGGTGTAATAGACAACGATCTCAATGTACCGCACACATTAGATGCGAGTTGAAAACTGGACGTCATGGAGGATATGCAAATATTCATCCAGGGCTAAAAGTGGAAAATCGGGACCGTAAATGAAATGACGGAGTTCAAGAACTCACATTTTTCACAAATTTCAGTTCAGTAACCTTACAGTACAAAATACATAAAAAAATAAGCTTATATATTAAACTAGCTCGCGGCAAAATCTTTGAAATACTTTAAAATGAATTCTTATAACTACTTTTTAATTTTAAATTTTCACTCTCTTATTTTGTAATATATTTTTTTCTTCCAACAGCAGTGATGCTACCGCAAGATGTGCAGAAGACACTGCAAGTGACTGGCAACGCCAGAATCGACATATTGATAGTTAAATAGAAACAAGCTTTGTTCTGACCGTCATCTTATTTTGTGCGTTGTTTAGCTGTTTGTGATATCATGTTTTAAGTTACCTTAAAAATTATGTGAACAGTGGTTAACAAGTTCAAAAGAGCCAGAGGATACTGAACACGTCCTAAGAACATGCCCACATCGCAAGTAAAGTGAGTGATTATTTTAAAAAAATTGATATGAATAGCAGACCAAAATGAAAAGAGACATCGCCACTTATTAAGTTATCCTCTTTCACGACAGGATGATCGCAGCACATGCCAAGACTATACAGAAAAACTTTAATTCGTATGTGTACTTGTGTTAAATGTTCTTATGCTGCCACTGTAGCGGGACTACACGATCTAACATCGAACACGTTGCTAATTAAAGTCAAAGGCTTTTTCTCTCCTTGCATACAGATTTTTGAAGTCCACTGAAACTAAAGGGGTTCCTTCCGATGTTGTAACATCTCTTATCATGTTGGCTAATTCAGCGCTGTTTTAAGAATCCTGAAAGGTGATTTTAAACATGTAAGGGGTCTGCGGACATAGGAAGATTTCAGATTGATAATATTATGGTACTATAGAGATGTTACATACAGAGATGTTGCATACAGAATTTTGAAGTCCACTGAGACTAAAGGGGTTCCTTCCGATGTTGTAACATCTCTTATCATGTTGGCTAATTCAGCGCTGTTTTAAGAATCCTGAAAGATGATTTTAAACGTGTAAGGGGTCTGCGGACATAGGAAGATTTCAGATTGATAATATTATGGTACTATAGAGATTTATAAACCAGATTTTTAACTGTAAGACATTTTCAGGGACAGATGTGGTCTGCGAGCATAATTTACTGGTTGTAGAATGTACACAAAAGTTGAATGAATGTAGGAAGACAAAGAGTGTTAAAAATCCCTGGATAACATAGGAAGTTGAAACCTGGTAGTCAAGGGAAGGCAGGATTCGGTTACGATTGTGGACGGGGCCGTAATCAGTTACTATTGGTTGCCTTGTACAATTACACACAATTTATTTTTAAAACAGTAATTCCAGACCTAAAAATAAATAAAAATACTACACGTTACAAATGAAGGAATAAACAACTGTGTAAATAATAGTGATTTCAGTGAATTACAATTTAGAAAATCACTATTAAATACAGATAGAGCAGGTAATTTTTGGAATCAAGCCACTGTGATCTGGCCAGAAGGCCTTACCCTCAAGGAATGGCAATAAATTAAGAGTTGTTTAAAACTCGCAGCAACTTACCAATTACAGGTATTGAAATATTAAAGTCAATTCGCCACAAACAAAGCAGATGGCATCAGATGCCAGGAATGGCAGTAAATAAGGTTTTAAAGGCTTACTGTGTAAAATCAAATACCAAATTAGAATTTTAAGGCAAGTGACCACAATCACGGCTGAAGGCCTTACATGCCAGGAACGGCAATAATATAAAAAATTTAGAAACCTGCTGTAAAACAGCAAATACAATAGCGAAGGTTAATTAAAACAATCAAGCAACTGATCACCAAACGGGTGAAAAAAGATGATGGTAAACATTATAACACAACCCTTAACATCCACTGAACACTACACTGCTAGATTGATTCCAGAAAGCGACCAGAACTATTAACTAGACATATATAACCTTTAAAGTAGGCATTCCAAGGTATTGTAATAAATAATACAATAATAAAACACAAGGACCAGTACAAAAAGTTCCTTAAAGGGTACAGAGGCAGATCATACTCGCAGAAGGTGTGGACTGAAGGAGCGTTACACGGAACTACTGGCCATCAGACCTCCTTTTAGAACACACATGTCTTCCAAGAACCAAGGGGCCACAGACTGTGCTCCAGGAATCGACCTCTGAGAAGGTCAGGCAACAAACACTTTCGCGAGCGATGAAATAGGCAGCCAAGAGTTGCACTCACTTCACAAGATGGTAACTCAGACTAGTGGCAGTCTAACGAATGACTAATGATAATCATGGTAAAGCTACCTGACGTCAGATAAACCAAATGCAACGATGGAACAATACGCCAAAGCCAGAACCGTGGGTCTGCACTACGTCTCCAGAATACTGTGCTTAGAGCGCCCGGAACGAGAAAGGAATCAAAGGAATCACTACCACCGGAGTAGAAGAATCACCAACCGGCCTACAATCAAGAAAGCTGTCAAAACTACACGCCTTACCGGACAGGAGCGGCAAGGCGAGGAAACGTGCACTGCCGTTACATACACTTACCACCAGGGATGGTAACTTGGGCGTTAGCGGCCACCAGGCAAGAAAAAATACCGCTGGTTGAACTCAACAAATTGATACAAGTTGAACCCAGTAAACAGTAAAGCTAATCAGACCTGCCTTCCCCAAGCACTCCACTCTCTGCTCTTCACCTCGGCAACACTGCGAGCAGCCGGCAGGAGTGGCCGAGCGGTTCTAGGCGCTACAGTCTGGAACCGCGCGACCACTATGGTCGCAGGTTCGAATCCAGCCCCGGGCATTAAGTTGGTTAGGTTTAAGTAGTTCTAAGTTCTAGGGGATTGATGACTTCAGAAGTTAAGTCCCATAATGCTCAGAGCCATTTGAACCACTTTTTGACACTACGAGCTTCAACAGGAGCACAAGTCACTGGAGAATCGCGAGATATCACAATGGTGGAGGTTTCTCTACTTGGATCGAAATGCACTCATCTTAAAGCTTGCTGGATCCGGTTTACGACCAGGTCGTGCACCCTCGTGACCACACCCCTTCCATCTGGCAGTCCATGCGTACCGCCAGGGGTCACAGCGTGTTCAGGCACTGCACGGACCTGGCTCCTCCTGAGTCCCCAACCGAACTGGCTCACTCATAAGACCCGGAAAAACAACCACGTCGCCCCAAAGATAGGGCAACAGTTGCTACATATCGATAACCGCCGCTGCTGCCACTAGCGGACAGGCAACTCTTGCGAAACCGAGTGGCGCCAGTCAACACGAGAAGAAGACAAACAACAGCAACAACGCCAACTAAACGATAACGTCTGGCCTCCAACAGAGGGCGGAAACCTACAAACAGCAACAACGCGAGCTACAGCACGTCTCAGAAGTATTGAATTTGAAAAACGGAAAAACACAAATGTGCAGAAGATGAAAGAGAATAAAGATGATTCATAAATGGAACTGACAGAGAGTGCAATACAGCTAAGTAGGAACGGATGCTCCCAAGTCTAACAGATGTATGAAATAACGTGATGCAATCCTGATATGGAGGGCCGTCACAATACGTGGCTGACTTTCATATAGTTTTACTTCGGTAAAATGATACACGGAATCTAGATTTAGGTCCTCAGTCCAGTGCTTACGCACCCTCTGTAGCAACAGAGAATTGCTCAGAATACATTGTTCTTTTTACACGAGCTCACACCAACAGCACGAGTCTGTGTAATCAATTTCCACGTAAAATAATTAAAAAGTATATAAAGATGGATAATATTGTGCAGACGTCAAACAGAGTTAGTCGATTGTCCATCCTGATAACAAAAACATATGAGTTAAGACTCCAAGTGACAGTACTTTCGGTCATAACTTCTAAGAGTGGTTGCCGTTACACTCTTTTACGTGAATGCTCCAAGGCCAAGGATAGCGTGAATTCAACGTCATTTTATGTGTGCATGGCGGCGTTCTAATGGAGCAAATATACTTTAAAGATACCTAGATAGCTTTATAGCAAAAGAGTAATACCTGTATATTTAAGTGATAGTAAAAATCATTTACTGTGCTTGCTATTCCTCGTAAGTAAATTAGTACGCTGGACAAATATTTTTTTCCCTCTCTCTCTGTGTGGAAGAGTTGGGATGACGTCCGTTCGTCAGGTACATTACAGTTGGGTGTGTGATATACGCTGTGGAACCAAGCCTGGGGTGTGGTTGTTATTTATGGCTACTAAGACCGACAAACGTGTCACCTTTCCCAAAGGATTTTGCTAGTGTGCTATGACATGATAATTCAGAGGAGAAAACTAGCTGTCTCGCTGGTGATGATACAGATGTGTGAAAGAGGCAATGTAACGACCAACGTATATTAGGTGGTTGAAATAATAGAAATCCCCTCTTCAAATCCATATGACCGAAAATGACTGTTTTTCTGTCACTTGGACGAATTATCGTCATCCATTGTTTTCATACGCAAACAAAGAAGCCATATGAGAAAGAGAAGGGACAAATACTGTATCAAGCAGATATGAAATAAAAAAACACAGCATTCTGGGGATAACATGAGAAGAGTGACATGTATTTCTGGCAATCAGGTCTAATATTCGGTTATAGAACTCTATCCCTATGGTTTGAATTGTTTAACGTGAAAAATGCATTCCACTGGTTAACCTGCACAATAATAGTAAAGTGACATGAATATAAAATTATTAATTGTAAGATAGACTGACATGGGATCAACCAACCACCATCTGGAGAACGAACTTAGATATGACTGGGTGAAACTATGTCCATTCCAGCCAAACTGGACTGATAAAGGGTTACACACAACAGGAAACGGGGACGCTAACAGTAGTATTATGGTCGATTGCACTGTAGTTCCTTCTCTAGAGAGTCGCACAGATGACAAAATGGTAGATATCGAAATAGACGACAGAGGAAAGGCCGCTAGACCTGATGGGATACCAGATCCATTTTAGACAGAGTACGAGAAGGAACTTGCCCCCCCTTCTTGCAGCGGTGTACCGTAGGTCTCTAGCAGAGCGTAGCGTTCCAAAGGATTGAAAAGGTCACAGGTCATCCCCGTTTTCAAGAAGGGACGTCGAACACATGTGCAGGACTATAGACCTATATAACGTCGATCAGTTGTAGAAATTTGGAACACGTATTATGTTCGAGTATAATGACTTTTCTGGAGACTAGAAATCTACTCTGTAGGAATCAGCATGGGTTTCGAAAAAGACGATCGTGTGAAACCCAGCTCACGCTATTCGTCCACGAGACTCAGAGGGCCATAGACATGGGTTCCCAGGTAGATGCCGTGTTTCTTGACTTCCGCAAGGCGTTCGATACAGTTCGCCACAGTCGTTTAATGAACAAAGTAAGGGCATATGGACTACCAGACCAATTCTGTGATTTGATTGAAGAGTTCCTAGATAACAGAACGCAGCATGTCATTCTCAATGGAGAGATGTCTTCCGAAATCAGAGTAATTTCAGGTAGGCCGCAGGGCAGTGTCGTAGGACCGTTGCTATTCACAACATATATAAATGGCCTAGTGGATACCATTGGAAGTTCACTGAGGCTTTATGCGAATGATGCTGTAGTATATCGAGAGGTTGTAACAATGGAAAACTGCACTGAAATGCAGGAGGATCTGCAATGAATTGACGCATGGTGCAGGGAATGGCAATTGAATCTCAATGTAGACAAGTGTAATGTGCTGCGAATACATAGAAAGAAAGATCCCTTATCATTTAGCTACAATATAGCAGGTCAGCAAGTGGAATCAGTTAATTCCATAAATTATCTGGGAGTAGGCATTAGGAGTAGTTTAAAATGGATTGATCATATAAAGTTGATCGTCGGTAAAACAAATGCCAGACTGAGATTCATTGGAAGAATCCTAAGGAAATGCAATCCGAAAACAAAGGAAGTAGGTTACGGTACACTTGTTCGCCCACTGCTTGAATATTGCTCACTTGTGTGGGATCCGTAGCAGATAGGGTTGATAGAAGAGATAGAGAAGATCCAACGAAGAACAGCGCGCTTCGTTACAGGATCATTTAGTAATCGCGAAAGCGTTACGGAGATGATAGATAAACTCCAGTGGAAGACTCTGCAGGAGAGACGCTCAGTAGCTCGGTACGGGCTTTTGTTGAAGTTTCGAGAACATACCTTCGCCGAGGAGTCAAGCAGTATATTGCTCTCTCCTACGTATATCTCGCGAAGAGATCATGAGGATAAAATCAGAGAGATTAGAGCCCACACAGAGGCATACCGACAACCTTTCTTTCCACGAACAATACAAGACTGGAATAGAAGGGAGAACCGATAGAGGTATTCAAGGTACCCTCAGCTACACACCGTCCGGTGGCTTGCGGAGTATGGATATAGATGTAGATGTAGATGTAGATATTTTGGTGATTTCTATCTACGTTGCACATCCGGATGACTGTCTACTCGTCGTAAGCAAATCAGTATGGATAGTTCTAGTGAGGGTAAATCTGAGACTGCAAAGAACAATTAAGCATCTCCAGAAGGTCTGGCTGGTAGTGATAGAGAATAAATTATGTCTTCTTAGTACTTATAGAAGACATTGTTTGTGAACAGACCTATTAAAATTATCGAATGTGTAACCCTAAAATCGTACTGAAATTTGTCTACTGTGGAAGTAATATTACCTCAGTGGTGATGGTCATCACGTCTTTTCTCGTTATGGCTCCTAAAATTCAAACAGATCTAATGTTTTTAGCTGGGAGTGTACATTTTGTGAAAGAATGTATTTTTAAAAGATTATTCGCTAATGGCACTATATGACACCTCGACACTAGCAAGAAAGACAAATCAAGACCTACAATGGTTTAGAAACTGTTTGTTGTATGCCTATAGTAAACTTCGAGACTGACAGCTAATCTGATGGTGGAATTCAAAGTTGGAGGTTTGAAATCACGTCATCTACCTACATTATTTCCTATAAAAACAAGACTGGGAGAATGACTTTCTTATGCCCTCGCAGGTACGGCAGGTAAAAACGCCATCTTTCCAGATTTTTCACCATTCCACTGCACAGAGCTAATGTCAGTATGGTATTTCCTATAATTGGTCTTCGAATCAATAATCATCACATACATAACATATTTAGGATCTTCATTGTGTGTTACGGCAAAATACGATATTTGATCGACAGTCTGTGGCACTTACCGGAATGGTTTATGGTTTAATGGATGAGGGCTATAATTATCGCAGGACCTAATTCCATAGAAGTGTCTTTAATTAACAGTCCATATATATGTATAGTTATAATCAGATAGTAGAGGCAGTGTTTATCTGAACTCTGTGCTGCTTACTGCTAATAAGTGCATCATGCGCACATGACGTCTCTCTCCCCAACAAAGACACACACACACACACACACACACACAGTATGGTAACTTGTGCCACTTACATAAAAGTAGGAGCCAGAGAGAGGAAAGAATCTTTCTGTAAGAGGCCTGGTTCCCCTTATATACTGTGACGAGCGAGGTGGCGCAGTGGTCAACAGACCGGACTCGTATTCGGGAAGACGATGGACCATCCAGATCTACGTTTTCTGCGATTTCGCTAAATCATTAAAGGAAAATGTCGGGAAAGTTGCTCTGAAAAGGGCACGGCGAATTTCCTTTTTTATCCTTTCGTAATCCGAGCTTGTGCCCCATCTCTAATAACCGCGCTGTCGATGGGAGGTTAAAATCTATTCTTACTGCCTTCCTTCTTCTTTTCCTACGTGCTATTGGAAAGTGGTACGGTCGAGAAATATTCAATGAAGCCTTTGCCAAACAATTTAGTATGTGTTGCAGAGTATTTGTATATGTTACATATTTTAAAATTATCCTTGCCCTGAGTACCTTGTGAACGAGAGTTGCATAGCTTATGCTTGTATGTGTTCCCATAGAAGGAATTTTGTTCCTCAGGATGCCGGAATTGCGAAGCTTTAGAATTCGGCACCTCCGTCCGAGATAAGCCTGCAACAAAGGTGTGCCAGAGGGCGAGTGGCAGAGTGGCAGTCGTTCACGGCGTCAATGGCGTCATCCGGATGTTTGAAACAGCTTTCAGGAGAGGGCGTAAATCCCTCTTTCTGACGCGCACTTCTTCACACACGACGAGTTACACGGACCCTCCCTATTCCCAATTTACATCCTCTTGCACTCAAGCTATTTCACTTCTTATTTCATCCTTGAGTAAATCCTTATTTGGAGCACGGGAGGGGGAGGGGGTCTGTCGCCTTATCTGGCGCCCCGCTCCCCCCCCCCTCCCCCTTCGTCCATCCCCCTCTGGCACCGAGATCTACGCGGAGACAATGCTGGCCTCCTCCCTCTGCCCCCGCTTCGCAGCCACCGCCCCTCGGCTTTCGTTTAATCCGGCGCTAAGGCTCCGCCGTGGAGCGACCTGCTCCGCTGCCCACCCTCGACTGGGGCGGATGTCGCAGCAGACGAGCTATCCTGGACGTGTCTCATCGCCGGCGCCGAGACCCGGGTAAGAGCTGCACTTCGCTGTCCCCTCGCCACAGTGAACCACGTCTCGATGTTCCAGACCGCAGAATGTTCTTTACCAACCACTGGTGTCCTCTTGTTATTCATAATGATTTATCCCCAAGATACCGTCGTTTCCTCCTGCACATTATTTCCTGGAAGTAATATCTAACGAATCAAAAATCCTTCATTTCACGAACACGTCCCGACAGAATGTACGTACCGGGGAGTCGCGTAAGACATAATACCACTTGTCTTTCGCGAACGACTCAAGGTTTCCAGCAAACGACAGAGTGCAAAGTGACACGTAAATTTTGTATGTTTAGTGTTTGATACAGAAGAACATATTTTTTAAGGAACGATATCCATTTTAGCTGCTTTTGAAAACCGTTAAAAAGATGAGATTTTTTATTTTTATCTTTATTTGCTGGCACTCAATTTTGAACTGCTTTCTAAGCACTATAGCATATCGTGTTACATCTGTTAAAAACTTTAACTGACCGCTCATGTATTCTGTGTTAATGTGCAAGGAAACTTCAGCTACGCTTCTTCTGCCAATATGTTAGGGTTTTAGTATTTTATAACATTGTTAGGAAGGCTGTCTACAAGTCTGAAAATCTTGTAAGTGTGTTGCAGGATGTGTAGTGCTGAAAAATAATTGTTAAGGGAAAAAAATCGATACTTTGCCCCAGTTTTCCGATTTATTTAGCATTGCAGCTAACAGTCAGACAGTTGCACACATAAATTCAAGAGGCCCACCGGAGGCGGTATAGTGAAACATTTCCTTCGTTTGATTTCCTAAACTCGAACAAGAGAGCGATAGAAAACCAGACATGGAACGGTAGTTTGGATCGAATATGAGGCAAAGGCTGATGTGTCTCGTGCTGTCATCTACGGTATGAGAACAACTGACACTAACTGTGTCTGGAATGCCGCTTGAATTTGCGAGTGCAACGGCCTGATTGGCTTCAATGGTAATTGGAAATGGTGCAATCAACAGATGTTTTTTCTTAACAATTATTTCCCGGTACGACCTACCCTGCAAGACCTTGACAAGATTTTCAAACTTTTTCTGACCACACTGTGTAGTATAAAACTAAAAAACTCCTCCCGAACAGGCCATGAAGGCCCAACGGGACCGACCGGCCGCCGTGTCATCCTCGGACCATAGGCTTCACTGGATGCGACTATGGCCGGCCGAAGTGGCCGTGCGGTTAAAGGCGCTGCAGTCTGGAACCGCAAGACCGCTACGGTCGCAGGTTCGAATCCTGCCTCGGGCATGGATGTTTGTGATGTCCTTAGGTTAGTTAGGTTTAACTAGTTCTAAGTTCTAAGGGACTAATAACCTCAGCAGTTGAGTCCCATAGTGCTCAGGGCCATTTGAACCATTTTTGATGCGACTATGGAGGGACATGTGGTCAGCGCACCGCTCTCCCGGCCGTATGTCAGTTTTCGAGACCGGAGCCGCTACTTCTCAATCAAAGAGCTCCTCAGTTTGCCTCGCAAGGGCTGGATGCACCCCGCTTGCCAACAGCGCTCGACAGACTTGATGGTCACCCATCCAAGTGCTATCCCAGCCCGACAGTGCTTAACTTTGGTGATCTGACGGGAACCGGTGTTACCACTGCGGCAAGGCAGTATACCTATGCAAAAATAATTAAGCTTTTTGTTATTCGTTTCTATATTTATGTCTTTGGAAGACTTATACGCCACTTCTTTTGCACTATTGTTGTACCACTTTTATAAAGAGTGATATCGCTAAATGGGAACAGACTGCAGGAAACGGCCCCTGAAATGAAAGTAGCATAAAATGACATATGGATACAAGGCCAGAGATGAGTTCCAAGCAAGGTACACCAGCTTGAAGGTGAACATTTCCTTAATAGCATATGTTTCATTGATTGATAATACGCAGAAGAATACCCAACGCAAGTGGTAATGCCTTGTTGATAGTACGCATGAGAATACCCAAGACAAGTGGAAATGCCCTTCTGTACTAATGTTTTGGGCCCCACAAGCAAATGATGGCGGCGCGCTGACACATTGGGTCATCCGCTTAACTGGTGTTGCCGACTCGCTCTAGTGTGGACAGGTTGCATGGGGGCTTAATAAAAATATTAATGCAAATAATTTTAATTTTTTTTTTTGCTTTAGTAGCTGTCTGTCCGTTTACGAAGTCTCGTAACGGTTGGCCCTGACTAGTATTATTACGCTATCTGACTGCATAGAACAACAACAAGGAATGAAATGGAAATTTTCATTAACACAATTAATTAATTAATTAATTAAGTCCCCAGCAACTATAAAACCTACGCAACAACAAGCACAAGAGTAACTGTTCTGTGTGTGGGAGTGTGACTCAACGTACGCATCTGGCACGGTTCTTCTTCAACAACACAACAATTTTTAAATAACATTATACTGAATTAATTAAAGAAAATACAAATACCATAATTACTCAAGAGAACCACAATTACACTCTAATCCAAGAACCCAAGCCAGATGCTTTGTTGACTGAACCTGTAATGACACATTATTTAAAACATGGAAATAATGAAAAATAAATCAAGTTTCGTTACCTTCATATATTGACCAAAATCACTCTCATAATTACAATATATCTCCACACCGACTCGCTATTACCACATCTCAACAAGAACCTTTCAGTATCACATCTCAGCAAGCACTCTCTACTAGCACATCTGAACACGAACTGACTACTACGAGCTCTCCCCAAGCACTGACTTCTAGCACATCTCAATAATGACTGTGCCAGTGGAGGCGGGCGAACAATGCTCTCTAGCGATCTCTGGCGCTGTGGCTCAGTGTAGCCACCTTTCAAGGTGTCGACTAGTACAGCACTGAGAAATGATGGCCCGGTATAGCGTCCAGAAACATGCAGACTGTACCAGCAAAAGTATTCCTGATGACAGCAACCCAATTGTTAACTGTTTGCAATATGTTTAGTCGTTTGTACTGGATAGGGTCGATTACGGGAGTGGGTAACCATGAAAGACGGATGCACTCAGTATGTACACAGGACAGGAGGAACACATGTTAAACACTGTAAAATGTGACCCCGATACCAGTTGACCAGCCAGTATGGGGTAAGCTCGAGGACGGCGTGGAATATTCTGCACGACAACTGCAACTATCTGTATCACTCACAATGCGTTCAGGCCTTATTACCTGCGAAAATGCCTCAGTGGCACCCAGTACTGTTGAATAGGTGCAGACACCAACAAGTAACACCATTTCAGTAGAAGCAGTCCATTAGTGGCACCAGCAATGTTGATCAGGTGCACACAGCGACAGGTGACTTCATTTCAGTAGAAGCAGTCCATCAGTGGCACCCAGCAATGTTGAGCAGGTGCACACAGCAACAGGTGACTTCATTTCAGTAGAAGCAATCCATCAGTGGCACCCAGCAATGTTGAGCAGGTGCAGACATCAACAGGTGACATCTTTTCAGTAGAAGCAGTCCATCAGTGGCACCCAGCAATGTTGAGCAGGTGCAGACACCAACAAGTAACACCATTTCAGTAGAAGCAGTCCATTAGTGGCACCCAGCAATGTTGATCAGGTGCACACAGCAACAGGTGACTTCATTTCAGTAGAAGCAATCCATCAGTGGCACCCAGCAATGTTGAGCAGGTGCAGACATCAACAGTAACACCATTTCAGTAGAAGCAGTCCATCAGTGGTACCCAGCAATGTTGAGCAGGTACACACAGCAACAGGTGACATCTTTTCAGTAGAAACAGTCCATCAGTGGTACCCAGCAATGTTGAGCAGGTACACACAGCAACAAGTCACATTTCTCAGCAGAAGCAGTTCAATAAAATACACTGTCACTGATCACACTGTTCATCAGAGTTTATAAGCAGAAATTAAACATGTCCTAGTGGCACCAATATTGTAGAAAAGGTACAAGTAACAGTCCATAATTTCTTTTTACAATCACTGATCACACAGTTCATCAGCAGAAATTAAACATGTCCTTGTGGCACCAATCATGTAGAAAAAGTGCAAGTAACAGTCCATACTATTCACCATAACTACTGAGACAGTTCAGTCATGAACAATAGTTTGAATGCACATACAATTTCTTTAACAAAATATAATCAATGCTCTTACACTAAACATACAAATCATAATAGAAACACACAAATGATATCAGTTAATTGTCACATTAACTATTACAGTACACAATAACAGTTAACCTATAATATTTATGGGTGTCAGTGCAAGCCACTACCAACAAATAAAATAATATTTAGGAGATAGGTGGGTAGGATTAGGAAAGGAAAACACACAAAACATATCCACTCATCTTTCATCCTCATTAAGTGCTACTGTGTAATTGAATAGTGTTAACTGTGTAAATGTAACTCTGTCCAAGATTTGATGTTCATCATGTGTACCAAGTAGTAGTGGCAGCAATGTATAACAGTCAATAATAGTTAGTCAACGTCATAGTCATCATGTCAAGACCAATGTTTGCCAAGCCAGATCAAATTGTACTGTTGCTGAACAACTGTCAGTGAGCCAAGATATGCAAATACTTCCTCTCTTCAAAAAAAAAATGTATACTGCTTATTGATTTAACAAAGTGTGTGTGTAGGCAATCTTCTTTCTACTTGAGTGTTCTAGTCTGCCATCTTCATCCTCCTTGTTCCATATGGACCAACAAAAAAAAATATGCTCCTCACTTACTTTACCTCTTATCCACCAAACTCCAATAATCATCACTTAATCTTAATACTTCAATAATACGTCGATACATATAAACCTCAGCACCAATATCATTTCTCTTCCATAACAACTCTTTCCTCTAGTCAGTCTCCTCGAACAAGTACAGATAAAATCCTAGTGCAACTTCAATTCAGCATCCCATACAATCCGAAGACACATTGTCCACACACAACCTCTGTGTATTCCATCTGACCCAAATTTTCTACTCATTATAAATTATAAGATACATTTTGGTTCCTTGTCCATCATTAAATAAAAGAAATGCATACATGACCTCTAACAGACTTAGTTCGAATAACTCTCAGTAATTAAGTACGATTACGGAGTGTGAATAATCATAATATTTCACAGTGTGTACACCACTTCAAGAATCATGGCAGAAGCAATCATGTGGAGTATTCCTTGTGTCAAGTGTCACTTCCTATTTCAATTGCTCACGAAAAATGCAGTGTAATACTGTCAATGGTCTAAACCTAGTTTTGGTCTGTCATGTCGTTAGCTTCCTTCCTATTAGCATAAATTTATACAGCTTCCATAAAACCTCAGCTCATGTGACTTCTATGACTTTCTTTTACTAATGTCGTTCGTCGAATTATAGCAGTTCATTTTCTTATCTTAAAAATATAAGGCACTGAGCGTAAGCAAAACATGCAATAGCGAGTAAATATACCAGTAGAGAACAGAATGTCAACAAGTGGATGCAGCACAATCCCTACAACGAGGCTCTGCCAAGTGAACAATCTATAATTAATACCACAGTGTAACCTAAACTCTATATTTGTACACAGTATATCAGCATTTCTATATACTAGATTGAAGAGTAGTTATGACAACAAAACAGAAATGTGTAAATATGCAATCCATACGCACAGCAGCAAACATGCCTTACACAATAAACAGGTCATTAGAATCACATCGCCATAAGCAAATAAATCTTCATATGTAATCTTAATAAGTAAACATGAAGGCGCAAGCAGATAAATCACAAAGTATAACTTACATATCTAACCACATCAGCACAATTAATCAGGTGACAATTATAATTTAAATAACTAAGCACAGCAGGCACATAATAAAAAAAATATGACGTCAGTGAAAAAGCATAGCAGCCAAGCGATGCATAATATACGCAAGTAATAACACTGTTCATTAATCAATAATTGTCAAAATCAGTAAATGTACACAAGCACGTCGCTTCACAAGTAATTTCATAGAACATAAAATTTAGCACAAAGTATGAGTCACGTAATCGCGAGCAGCAAATTACGTCTAAAGTACGTACCTAAGTGAAATTATGTTACCTGAAAAATAAACTCAATTAATAGTTACCCTTTTTAGTTTATTAGTTTCATCTTCGAAATGACCTTCTTCCTGAAAATTTTCTCCAAAGCAAGTCGTCTTAACGTCGGACACGCACAGAATTTACCTGAAGGTCTTAAATACTTTATACAACCGTATCCTGAAAAATACTGAACGTTAATAACATAATTTATGAAGTCCTTATAGCTTTATACAGAATTTAGTCGGAGAAATTAGACTGTGTATTTGTTTACGTCTGTCAGTGCATTCGCACTGAGCGCTCGATCAGCTGTAGGCGCGTGACGTAGGAAGGTAATTGTTTGCAGTCAACGACTGCCTTGTGCGGCGCGCAGACTGACTGTTGCTTTGAGTATGTGCCGCCGCCAAACACAGCGCGGTATCCTTGTACTCTCTCCATGTTTACGTAAACTGTTGGTTTCTCACAAGTATGTCATTCCACAAAAATTTTTACGTTAGATATGTGATGTATTCCCTTAGAGCGTCGAGATTTAAGAGTTTCTACTTCAACAGTGTTATCATGTATAATTTTGCGAACTCTATATGGACCGTTATAAAGCAGAAAAAATTTGCGACACAAGCCTTTTCCTTTATGAGACAAACGGTGGGACTTAATTAACACCTTCTGGCCAACTGACAAGATTTTTAAACGACCAGGACGTTTCGCTGATTTCTCTCTTCTAGCAGCCGCCGATGCAATATTTTGTAGAGCCAGGTTGACAACTTCAGAATGCCGCAGTTTCCGTGAAGGCGGAAAAGGAACGATTTCAGAAATGCGATTTGTCGGTGCTTTATTCTTTAATATCAGTGTAGGCGGTAAAGAAGTTGAATCATTAGGAAGTTCATTCAGAATGTTTTGAAAAAGATGAAGATACTGATCCCACGTTCTGTGATTCTGATGACAATAAAGACGACACAATTTATTGATTTCCTTCATCCATCTCTCTGAAGGATTAGATTGAGGGTGAAAAAGTGAAATGAAAATTGGTTTAATTTTACGACGCCGTAGAGTACGAAGCCAAATTTTAGAGCGAAACTGTGATCCATTATCTGATATAACCTTATCAACATGACCAACTTCTTTAAGAAAATGTTTGATGAAAGCATTAGATACTGAACGAGCTGTTGCTTTTCGTAAAGGTGTAAAACACACATATTTTGATGTTAATTCCACTGCTACGAAAATATACGCAAAACCATTAGTAGAACGAACCACTGGACCGAACAAATCGACTGCAGCCATCTCCTTTAATTTCGCTGGAATGATAGGAAACAACGGTGCTCTGTGAGAAACTGTTGGCGGCTTAGCCTTTTGACATAATTTGCATTTGGCAAGAACAGATCGAATACGTTTTTCCATATTACTGAAGTAGCAATTTTCTCGTAATTTATGAAAGCATTTTCTGGGACCAAAATGCGCATTACTGAAATGTGTGTACCAAATCAATTTATTGACCCACTCATCAGGAATACAAACTAACCAAACAGAGTTGTCGACCGATTTCCGTTTAAAAAGAATGTCATTGCGAACTAAATAATGCTGTCTAATCGCTACGCTTTCCTTTCTCCTCCACTTCTCCTTAATGTCCTTCCAGATTGGATCCTTATTTTGCTCCTTAGCGATGTCCTGGAGCGAAGACGAAATAAAGTTCTCAAACGCAACACCTTGAATGTACATCAAACAATAATGGTTTTCCTTGCAGTCCTCTTCAGCACTTTGTTTCAAACCCATAGGTGCACGTGATAAAGCATCAGCAACAACATTTGAAGATCCCTGTATGTAAACAATACTAAAATCAAATTCCTGTAGGTACAACGCCCATCGTGACAATCTGCCGTGAGTTAATTTTGTTGACATAAGAAATTCCAGAGCTCGATGATCGGTGTAAACCTTAGTATGTCTGCCAAACAAAAATGTGCGAAATTTTGTGAAGGCCCATACAACAGCCAAAGCTTCAAGTTCCGTAATCGAATAATTCTTCTCTGATTTAGAGAGAACACGGCTTCCAAAGGCAACAGTTTTCTGTACTACAACGCCGTCTTCTTCTATCTCTTGGAATAAATGTGCACCTAGGCCTTTGTATGATGAGTCCGTCGCCAAACAAAAATCTTTAGATAAATCAGGATGTGAAAGAAGTGGAGCAGCAACTAAAGCATCACGAAGTTGTTCAAATTCTGATTGAGCTTCCTCATCCCAACACCAATTAGAATTTTTTCCAGATAATTCACATAAACGAGGTGTGGCCAAATTGTCCAATCTAACAAAGCGTCTAAGAAAATTACAGACACCAAGGAAACTACGAACATCACGTTTTGTGGTAGGAACAGCATAATTACGAATAGCGTCTAGTTTCTCTGGATCAGGGAGAATACCTTCTGTAGAAATAATGTGACCGAGAAATTTCACCTGAGAACGACCAAATTCTGATTTTTCCAAGTTCACTGTCATGCCAACTCGTGCAAAAATACGTAATAATGAATCCAAAATTTTGTTGTGCTCACTCCAAGAACGTTTAGCAATAAGAATGTCGTCAACATAAGAAGTAATATTGTCACGAAGATAAACAGGTAAAATTTCATTTAAACTACGAATGAATGCTGCTGAAGATACAGTAAGTCCAAACGGTAATTTCCGAAACTGGTAACAGTTACCAAAGGCTAAAAAAGCAGTATATTTTCTACAATCAGGGTGGAGTTCTATTTGCCAAAAACTTGCGCGCATATCAATCGTGGATAAAACTTTAATTCCATGGAAATGTTGAAGAAGTTCATCTAAATTTTGTGGACGGTCAGTTTCAGGAATAATAATATTATTTATCTGTCTGGAATCCAGAACCAAACGAATTGACCCATCCTTTTTAAGAACTACGTGTAATGGGCTGGTATAAGGGCTGACTGCTGGCTCAATAATGCCCTGATCTAACATGTATTGAAGTTCATTCTTAACCTTGTCTCTGTAAGCCAAAGGAATAGCGTACGTTTTCCCGCGAAATGGTGTGTGTTCTTTTACTTTAAATAAATATTGTAAGCCTTGTATAGTTCCTGTGTGATGACTAAACACTGTAGCATGTGAAGTCAAAATGTGGTGCAGCTCTTCTCTTGCAACGTCATCTGGCACTTCAGCTTTCTTAACCTTTTCATTAATTAATTCTTCGCTATTAATTATATCCTCCATCGCGTCTCTGTATCTATTGTCATTGTCATGAATAAACACACTGTCGTCATAACGCTCAACAAAAGCATCAGAAGTAAGAAACCTTAAACATTTTGTATCTGATTCAGATCTTGCTAAACACTCGAAAAATTTCAAACATTTCGGCATTCCGGCAACAGTCAAATTCACACTTCCTTCTTTAAAGTTCAAAATTGCCTTATGTGCGTTAAGAAACTCCATACCTAAAATAATCTGTATACTGAGTAATGGAATAGTAATAAAATTAGCAGAAAATTCGTATCCTTGACAAATGAAATTTAGGTTGGTCTGTTGTTTAACTTCCACACCTTTTCCAGAAATAGCGCCTCGAATTGTAGTTTTAGAAATAGGTAACACAGGACAGGCAATAGTTCTTTTACATATATGAAAAACTGATTCACTAATGACGTTCAATGGGCTCCCAGAATCTAAAATTGCAGTGAACTTATTCTTACCCACACATACTTCAATAACAGGATGTAAAAATGCGTCTACATTATTTTCCTTTTCATCTAGCAAAATGTCTCTCATATCTTCCAGGCGTACGTAGTGTAAAGTCGTAGTGTCATTACTTTCTGAACCGTCTATATTTCTGCCAGAAGCCGAAGCTGCTAGTCATTGTCGATTGTTTGCGTCACGTCTTTGATTATTTCCGACATTTCGCGGATCAGTTTCTACTATTTCCACTTGTCTCTCTGAATTTCTGTCACGCGGAGGATGCCAATTAGGTCCTTCCTGTCTGTTAGATGCAAATTCTTGGTTGTGTCTGTTATTAAAATTTCTGTTTTCCTGTCTGTCTGCATAACTACTTCTTGTATAATTTCGACTGTCACTTCTGAAATTATTGTTAGACCTACTACCCTGGTTATTTCTGTAGTAAGAGTTTCTATTATTGTATGAATAATTTCTGTCTTGATGATACCGATTACTGTTTCCGTATGATTGATCATTCCGGTAAGAATTACCGCTATTATAATTGTCTGTGTAATCTCTGTTAGAACGTCTGTTATTGTCATAAGGCTGGTATCTATTGTCCTGTCTGTTACGTCTGTCATTCTCAAAGTTACCCAAATAACGTCCGTTCCGATCACTATCCCTTTTCTCTGAAAATGTAATTACTGCTACTGAAAAAATTACAAGAAGTCCCGTCGTCGTTGTCATACTCAAGTTCTTGTAACAAAGTCTTAAAAGTCTCAATGTCGTCTTTACATCTTCCAGCTAAAGCAATTTGTCTTATGGATTGTGGCAGCTTAGTTAAACAAATGCGAATTAATTCAGTCGGGCTATAAGGGTTGGAAAGGAACTGATTCTTTCGAATCATGTCTTCAAAATATTCCGCTGGCGTGCGGAACTCAGACTGTTTGAAATTACGCTGCATAATAAGACTGTGTTTGACTCTGTCTTGCGTGTTTTCGGACCAATATGCCGATAGAAATGCATGATAAAAATCATTCAGATTATTACAATCTCTAATGAGTGCGCGCATCCGCGTCGCCGGTTCGTTTTCTAAATATCCACACATAAATTCCAGTTTGTGACTTAGTGGCCAATTTGGTGGGAGTGCATACATAAATTGATCTAACCATGCACATGGATGTATGTCATTCTTAGAATTGCGGAAGATCTTAAATTTCCGAACAGTCAAAAAGTGTTTATAGTCAAAGTTTTCGCCTCGTGGCGACAAAGACCTACCGCGTCTGTCCCAGTTTGAATGTCGATTATTGTCAAGTTCGCGCGCCTGGCGCTCTCTTGTTGCATCCCGTAAATGAAACAAATTATTTTCTTCAAACCCCTCTGGTATCTGTGATTCTAAATCTCTTTTGCCGTCTTTTCCTACGATTTCGCCTTCAATTTGTTTGACTTGCTTTTTTAATGCCTCAAATTCCCTTTTCACGCGTTCATTAAATTTTCCCTGATTTTCAACATGCTTATTTATGTCCTGATACTCTTCGGTTTCTGCAAATGGCAATGGTGCTGTATCATCTGAATCTCTGTCCCCATGTAAACTAAGATTTGTCAATTTATCTGAAATCTCCTCAACTCTTTCCGATAAGTCACCTATTTTTTCTTTCTGTTTACCTACGTCTTCCGTAAGTGTCGCGACTCGGGTTTCAGTGTTGACACATTTGGTAGTTAACTGTTCATATTGTTGTGTTAGGTTATTTAATCTGTCATTTGGTACGGATTCCTCGATTCTCTCAAATATTTCTTCCTTATCGTGTGCACGTTGTAAATTTAACTCTGAAAATTTCTGCACTATCACGCGATCTCTTTCCTCCTGTTCTCTATCCTGTTCCCTTTGTCTAATCTCTACTGCAATTAATCTATTATTGTGAGCATTCAAAATCGGTTGTACTTCTTCTCTAATTTCTTTCTTTAATTCATCTTTCATGTTTTTGAAACATGTCCCTAGTCGTGAATCTAACCGTGTTTCCATTGTTCCCATCTCAGTTGTAATTGTTCCTATCTCTGTTTTAATTGTTCCTATCTCTGTTTTAAATTCAGATCGAAACTGCTCCATTGTTCCCATACCAGTTGTAATTGTTCCTATTTGTGATCCCTGTGAGTCTAACCGTGTTGCCAAAGTTCCTATCTCTGTTTTAATTGTTCCCATATCAGTTGTAATTGTTCCTATTTGTGATCCCAAATTTAATATTGCACCCATCAACTGCTCCATATTAAATGGTTCAAAATTCTTTTCGCCCCTAACATTTCCAGCAAAACCAGTTTCCTTCGTCATGGCTGTAAAGCTATTTGTGTTCGATACTATTTCAGAATCTTCTGTCGTTAATCTCGAATTCTGAAAACTTTCTGATTGAGAAAAATTTTGAAATGGTTCTGGACTATTTTCCCTGCTTATTAAATTGTTTTCCACTTCATTATTCATCATACTGTTCCCCTGTGTTGGCGAGTTCGCCATGTCAACAATTTCGTCATTCTGACTATCCATCATTTTTGCCTTTTTCATCGATCGCGTAATCATTTACAAAACATACAAAACTCGTCACTGTACGAAAATTACACACAATGACTCTTTATAATCAACAATACCATTCACTCGAAATGTTTCCCAAAAAACACGATTAACGAACAATTGAAATAATTGCACTAAATCGTCAAACGCGTATACAAGGCAACAAAAAAAATAAATTTTGAAAAATACCATTAGAAGAATGCCAATTACCAAATCTACACATGCAATATAGACTACAATTACTAGACTACAAATTACTACAACAATACTACTGTCTACTATTTTTACAATCAGAAGAATTCCAAGGGACGATCCGAAGCAGTGGTCGCCACGTGCATGGGGGCTTAATTAAATGTAATGGAAATAATTTTAATTTTCAGTCGCTGTACTGTCCGATTACGCAGTCTCGTAACGGTTGGCCCTGACTAGTATTATTACGCTATCTGACTGCATAGAACAACAACAAGGAATGAAATGGAAATTTTCATTAACACAATTAATTAATTAATTAATTAAGTCCCCAGCAACTATAAAACCTACGCAACAACAAGCACAAGAGTAACTGTTCTGTGTGTGGGAGTGTGACTCAACGTACGCATCTGGCACGGTTCTTCTTCAACAACACAACAATTTTTAAATAACATTATACTGAATTAATTAAAGAAAATACAAATACCATAATTACTCAAGAGAACCACAATTACACTCTAATCCAAGAACCCAAGCCAGATGCTTTGTTGACTGAACCTGTAATGACACATTATTTAAAACATGGAAATAATGAAAAATAAATCAAGTTTCGTTACCTTCATATATTGACCAAAATCACTCTCATAATTACAATATATCTCCACACCGACTCGCTATTACCACATCTCAACAAGAACCTTTCAGTATCACATCTCAGCAAGCACTCTCTACTAGCACATCTGAACACGAACTGACTACTACGAGCTCTCCCCAAGCACTGACTTCTAGCACATCTCAATAATGACTGTGCCAGTGGAGGCGGGCGAACAATGCTCTCTAGCGATCTCTGGCGCTGTGGCTCAGTGTAGCCACCTTTCAAGGTGTCGACTAGTACAGCACTGAGAAATGATGGCCCGGTATAGCGTCCAGAAACATGCAGACTGTACCAGCAAAAGTATTCCTGATGACAGCAACCCAATTGTTAACTGTTTGCAATATGTTTAGTCGTTTGTACTGGATAGGGTCGATTACGGGAGTGGGTAACCATGAAAGACGGATGCACTCAGTATGTACACAGGACAGGAGGAACACATGTTAAACACTGTAAAATGTGACCCCGATACCAGTTGACCAGCCAGTATGGGGTAAGCTCGAGGACGGCGTGGAATATTCTGCACGACAACTGCAACTATCTGTATCACTCACAATGCGTTCAGGCCTTATTACCTGCGAAAATGCCTCCGCGGCGATGGTTTTGTCGCTGGTTTGTCCTACAAATACTATATTGCAGGGATTTCAGTCACCTATACTATTCACAGATGAAGCTACGTTTATGAGGGGCTGTACCGCCAGCTTTCACACCACTGACCTGTGTGCTACGGAGGATCCCCATGGTGTGGTGGGAGCAAACCATCAACTCCGGTTCAGCCTCATTGTATGAATAACGATAATTCGCGAATCCCTTGTGAGACCAGTCATCTTTCCATAATGCCTCACGTGCGAGACATGTCTGCACTTACTATGTGTGACCCTGCCGCATCTGCTGGAAGGCGTGCCTTTCGACATACGACAGCTAATGTGGCTGCTACATGATGGTGCTCCAGCTCTCTTTCGCATTTCTGTGCGGATGTGTGTCGGCATCCACTCCGGGCAATGTGGTCCAGTCGAAAGGCCGGCCTGGTTCAGTTCTCCCAGTTTGTACTCGTGAGGGCACCTCAATGAAGTCGCTTACGCAGAGGCCATATCAGACATGCACACACTGGAACAACGCAATCGTGCTGCTTGTAGCACTGTGACATATTTCATCGCGAGCATCAGTAGTTGCTGATATGTGATAGTGCATGCTTAAAGGCAACGGGGAACATTTTGACAAATTATCCAACAGCGGTCTCATCATAGTATGTCGTGCGCTGCACTGTACAGCACAGAAACGATGAACTAATAAATACCCTGACCTACAGACTTGGAGGTTTAGTACCAGTTGCTGTGCGTGCTGGATTGATTGCAATTTTGTCTTGTAGAAGATTAATTTACTAATGTTGGTTCTGTTACTGCGTCCTTTCCCTTTAAAAATAAGAATTTATTCACGAAAATGTTCGTACCACCTTATGGTTGACAAACGATGACTGTAATGCATCCAATGGCGACTGTAGATCCAGTGCCGGGATCCAGGCACTGACCATCGCAGTGAGCGTTCCATACGAACACAGTTCGCTCAGCAGTATCAAGAATGTGGTAGTGCCACTTGTTCCACACAGTCCGCATTCACATAGCCGTATTTATTCCTCCCAGGGCCAACTTGTCATCACTGGACAGCTGGGGAGCTGAGCTGTGTCCGCCCTCGATCGGACACTGCTGTGAAGACGGTGACATACCTACGACAGAACTGCCACCACAGTCACTGAAGCTCGAACTCCGATTGTTGCCTGACCAGAATAGGTCAGTGGTCGGCGAACGGCAGCTCGCGAGCCTAATACGGTACTTTGGCCCCTTGACTGTGGCTCTCCCACAAAATACCGTTTGAGGGCGCGCACGTACTGTGCGGCTGAAACTTCGTTTCCGCTCCACGTGAGCTGATTTTCGGACTGAGCGAGTCTATACGACTATATGACTTGCTTTTGCGCTATTCGCACCGATTATACTGTGTAAGTAGGCTGTTTATGTTTTCTTATTGGCAACGTTACGTAGCGCTCTGTGCTGTGTACAGTCTGTGGCTAGTTTGCATTGTTGTCTGCCATTGTAGTGTTGGGCAGCGGCAGCTGGATGTTAACAGCGCGTAGCGTTGCGCAGTTGGAGGTGAGCCGCCAGCAGTGGTGGATGTGGGGAGAGAGATGGCGGAGTTGTGAAATTTTTAAAACTGTATGTCATGAACTGCTACGCATATTATGAGTTTTCAACATTATTAAGGTAAATACATTGTTTGTTCTCTATTAAAATCTTTCATTTGCTAACTATGCCTATCAGTAGTTAGCGCCTTCCGTAGTTTGAATCTTTTATTTAGCTGGCAGTAGTGGCGCTCGCTGTATTGCAGTAGTTCCAGTAACGAAGATTTTTGTGAGGTAAGTGTTTTGTGAAAGGTATAGGTTAATGTTAGTCAGGGCCATTCTTTTGTAGAGATTTTTGAAAGTCAGATTGCGTTGCGCTAAAAATATTGTGTGTCAGTTTAAGCACTGTCTCGTGTATAATTGTTCAAAGGGGACGTTTCAACTGCTTGCGACAATATCTACGAAAGTTCGGGGTCGATGGTTTTTCAGTCAGGGGCGTGAGATTTTTTGATTTGCTGTAGTTCATGAAAAATGAATCAGTGCAAGGAATATCTGTTCCGATGAAGATGTGGAATTGTGTCTCTTGACCTGTGGAGAAACGCATATGATTGGGCAATAGAAGAAGAAAACAGAGCTAACGTTTTCTGTTGTTTCCTTATTTGGGTCTACATATCCTTGCGAACCATCACTTTCAGGCATGAACCGTATCAAGAGTAATATGAGAAGTCGTCTTATTCATGAGAACCTGGAATCGTGGCTAAAATTAAAAACAATAACATTCAAAGTTGAGTTACCCAAACTTTCCAAGGACATACGGTTGTTCACATTAGTGTTTGCCAGTCATGGTCATGATTTAATTTTATGGACACAACGCAATTTTATCAAAAATGATTTCCTTATTAAGTATGATATCAAGTTTTATTAAAGGGTACCTATAGTTTAACTAAGACATACAAATGAGCAAGACACCGTCGTAGGAACAAGTTGGTGACTGAAATTTCATGAAAAGACGCTGCAGCAGCAAAAAACGCATTTGCTTTAATAAAAAGAGATAATGGTTTCAATTAGGATAAGGCATAGAATCCAGTTCCTGATGTAACTAAATTGCAGAGGAATCGTCGAGGTGTTACCCTGAACTCTTTCACCGCAGGTGACACGTGTGTACGTGTATCCCTTTGCCGTGGACCAGTGTCTGTGAACCGCACGCGCAATACCGCCGCAGTGAAGTTTGTCAGTCCGCGATTGGCATTTTCTATTCAACCTTCTGACTCTCTCTCTCTGAGGATGGCTGGACGATACACGGTCAAAATAGCATTTGAAGGAGTAGTATTTGAACGGCTGCATGTCCATAATTCAATGGATTATTCTTTACACCTGGAGAAGTTGAAATGCAGATTAAATTTCAGGGAGCGTTATGCAATGAAAGAAGACGTAGTGTCGAGTATGGAGATCGGTATTTTGAGATGGTTTGATTATATAAAGAGGACGAGAGAAATGAGATATAAAAAAAAATATGCTAGACGAGTGTGGACGGGGGGCTGGAAGGGGTCGACCTCAGAGAACATACATCAATCAGAATGAGGCCTTTTTAGCAAAAGTCAGCTCAGGAGTGTAATTAGGTTGATAACAGTTTGCCTAACTACGTAGTTTAAGGTTAAAAATGTATCTTTCAAAGTAAAATTTCAATCATGGTGTCGTTGATACTTGGCTCTGTTGACTAATGAATTTGTGGGCCATCAGCCTAGGCCCTACGCAGCCCTGCGCCTGCCACAACCGCACGTCTGCCTGCTAGCTGCCATCCCGGGGCTGGAACAGTGGTTTATGTGTCCCTCCGGTGGGAAGGCCGGGAGATTGAGTACCCCGGCCGTCGTTTAGCTCTCTTCCGCGGGACAACAGCGAACGTCACAGCCGTGTCTGCCACGGACTCGGCTACAAGACATATCCACGTGAGACTGACGCAGCATTGGCGGGCACTCTGTAACCATTATTGGTGACAAGGAGAGTGTCTTCCGCCCTATCGTAAACGTTTTTCCACTGGTTCATTTTTCATGAACTTCAGTACGTTAAAAGATCTCAGGCTCCTGAGAGGACAACACCCCGGGTGGCCGTGATGGCATGTTTGTGGCACTCACTGAGGTTCTAGAGATAAACACCTGTGACCAACGAGACAAAATGATTGTAAATAATAAGAAATAAAGGGAATTTGTATCCATGCGCTGCCTTCTTCTGCTGCAACCACATCCATCCATCTCCGGTAGACCCATAACAAGTCATTCATACACCTTACCGCATGCCATATAATTTCCCATCGTAACTACAGTAATACTTCTGTAGATAAGAGCGTGTCAATATCAACATATTTCTTACATCTACTTAATAGTCACAGTGTTTCATGTGTAATAAACCCCTATTCCTTCTGTCTAAAGAAGGAAGGTTTTAAGGTGAAGTCATAAGAGCTACATCATTAAGAATAAACATTTATTATAACGAGACGGAAACTGAGCTCGTAAAAATTTGGCGCCCAGGGTAGTTCTGAAAGATAGCTACTCAGTAGTTGTTATAGAACTTAACTTCTCGTGCGCTCTGCGGCGTAGTGAATCATGCGCTTTCCTTCTGCTCATTTAACTGAACTTTACTTCTGACCGCTGTAACACATCTTATGACTACTGCGATGCAAATTCATTATCTTTGGCCTTAAATCAAGATTTATCAACAAAACTTAGGATACGGAAATGCAGTACTTTTTTATTTAAATTTGGGCAAGTATTTTATATATTAGTAACATCTGAATGGATCGTGATGGAAAGTAACTTGGAGAGTAAAAGACCTAGGATTTATTTAAGATTTTACAAAACAAATTTATTTTCAATTCCAACAGAAACGAACACCAATATGAGGCAATCAGTACTCCACGTAAGACAATAATGTACAGAGAAAAAGGTTGTGGTGTGCGTACTGTAAGACCTTCAGTACACACACCATCAGATTATTTGACTTGTCACTCTAACGAAGTAGGCGAGTGCCAGCAATATGTCTCGTGGTCTTATCGTTGCGTGTTCATCTTCTGCCGTTAGGTCAGACGATAGAAATGCCACTTGCACGCTTAGAGTAGCAGATTGATGGTAACTAACTTTAAACAGAACTTCATTAATTTTCACACACATTTATTAAAAATAATAACAAGCATAAAAATTACTTAACTTGGTTCTGGATGCTATTTACAGTTGACAATCTGAAGTTCCTTTGGTATTGGTACGTTAATCTTATTCTCACATATATCTTTGATACTTGACAAAAGTATCTATACATTTATCTTCATGGCTATGTACAGGAATATGGTAAACTTATTGGGCGCAGACTGAAACTTGACTATAGACTGGTACAGACTGGTGCAGACAAATGCAGACTGACTAATCGGAGGTCTGTACACTCGTTATAATACATCGCGCGTTCATGTATCACTGCGCGAGTGTGATCTGCGAGGAGAAAAGGTTCTACGTTAGCAGCAATCTCATTGGCTGTGTTACATATTAATACGCGGATCGGCGGAAGCAGAATTTGGTCCGTCTCTATGGCAGCGCCATCTCGTAGTGCGGAGATGGACGAGCGCTGCGCCTGCGCTGTTGTGCTTAGCGGGGCGCGCTCTAGTGGGAAAGTTGTGTATGCGCTGACTACGCGGAACTATGTACACAACACAGGTCATCACAATTGACAGCCACAAGAAACATGAATATCTGTAAACTTGAGAAAAAGAAAAATTAATTAAATCTCGTTACACTTGTAGGTACTCGATCTGTAATAAAGCGTGGTTCGTCTGTCTTACTACCGCATGTGGTAGTCGAACGATCTACAGGCAAAGCACTACTCATATAAACATCAGACACTCTCGCTCACTTGCAACCAGACACCACCGCTTCCGTAAACCCTCATACAAAAGCACCTGTCCCTACCTGTTGCCGGCCGCGGTGGTCTAGCGGTTCTGGCGCTGCAGTCCGGAACCGCGGGACTGCTACGGTCGCAGGTTCGAATCCTGCCTCGGGCATGGGTGTGTGTGATGTCCTTAGGTTAGTTAGGTTTAAGTAGTTCTAAGTTCTAGGGGACTTATGACCTAAGATGTTGAGTCCCATAGTGCTCAGAGCCATTTGAACCATTTTGAACCCTACCTGTTGGTAAACCTCTCTGTTCTTGTGCCTAACCACAATCCGTTGGCAAAACTGCCCTTTCAGGTTACAAGAATCCCTTCACTCACGAGAAAACACGCTCGTCTCACACACTCAACATGGGCACACTCAATCTAGAACACTGGTTTAGAACTTGGAGAAAAGGATTAGCATAAAAAAGATAGGACTAAAAGAAAAAAGGAAAAAAAAAGCACAGCTCTTTTCCTTGCTTAAGGTTCGCTTCCGTCAGGTACAGAAAGCTAGAGCTATCGAAAACCTAGAAACAGTACGACTAAGTGACACAAACATCTGAAAGGGATCTGAGGAATCCCATACAGATGAACTGATACTCTCACTGAAGTCCAGTGATTTCTGAGTTGACAAAATGAAGCGACTAGTATCCATCTCCCATCAGTAACTAAAATCACTAGTTTCCGAAAAGAATTTTTCACTCCTCAGGAGATTCTCGCTTTATATGGACATTAAACCAATCTGATAGTACCTTCCTACTGGTAAAAACAACGTTTAAGTTAACGCCTAAATCCTTCTTAACGTTGTTGTGGAGCAGAGATAACAAAACAGATAATCATTCGGAGGACGGGGATTCAGATCACCGTCTGGCCATCCAAATTAACTTTCTCCATGTTTTTTTCTAAATCTGTTAAGGAAAATTCTGGACTGGATTCGAGGAATAGGACACAGCTTATATCCTTCTACACCCGTTAGCAGTATAAGCTTGAGTTTTCACTTAAAGAGATGTCATCTGCGAGGAATGTTAATCCTTTTGTTCTTCCCCATATTCTTTCTCCCAGAAGCACTACTTTAGAGAGGTATCTAGGATACTTTTAAAAACAGCAAGAGAGTAGTGGTATACTGAAGACACCGAACAGTGCCGTAAAATGTGGTTTGCAAGCTCGGTAGATAACAGCACTGCCTTCAAATTGCAAGGGTCCGCGTTCCAGTCTCGATCCCGCACACTGTTTAAATCTTCCACGAAGCTACAATTTTTAGGTACTTTCGAATTTAACAGTGAAGACCGGCCATAAATTTTCAGGTAACAGATGACGATGTGATTAGCACAGATGTGGCAAGAAGGAAGGATGCAAGACGTTGTAACCTCCCAACAGTAAAAAATATAATTATATCATTCACATTCAGAGTAACCTACCAACAGTTTACTTCCGTAACCTCGGAATAATAAAATGTGACTAATCTCTTAATAAAATTGTGGCTCTCTTATAACGTTTCAGTAATTGCCTGTGAATTTAAACTGGTAAATTTTGGACGTCAGCAGTGCTGCGTCATGGCCCTGAAAATTCATTCTGAATAAATAGAAAATTCTTACCTCAATGAAGTCGCAGGATTACGTGTATATATCTGTTCCTTAACTAACTAACTCCGTCTACAGGCCGCAAGCGACCCATCGGGACCATCCGACCGCCGTATCATCCTCAGGTGAGGATGCGGATAGGAGGGGCATGGGGTCAGCACACCGCTCTCCCGGTCGTTATGACGGTTTTCTTTGACCGGAGCCGCTACTATTCGGTCGAGTAGCTCCTCAATTGGCATCACGAGGCTGAGTGCACCCCGAAAAATGGCAACAGCACGTGGCGGCGGGATGGTGACCCATCCAAGCGCCGGCCACGCCCGACAGCGCTTAACTTCGGTGATCTCACGGGAACCGGTGTATCCACTGCGGCAAGGCCGTTGCAATATATCTGTTCCTACAAGAAAAATTTTTTGGCACAGCCCAGTGCAATGCTGGCCGATAGATTTGTCATGTATAAAAAGAAATAACTGATTTTTCTTTACAATAATCGGAATGACCATGGATTGGAGAAATTAGTAAATTCCTTAAATTGAGATGAATGATTCCCAAAAGTTAATTCTTATGAGAAATATTATTACTAAGAGATTTTTTTTAAACATTTACATGGGATCTGATATAACAATAGTACATACGCGCGAGGCTGCTTTTACCTTATACTACATCGCTCAGGCACCGGCATCGCTCCCCACGACCGGCCCAGCCAACTCTATACACCAGACTGCTAGCTACTACCACTACAACTGCCACACAGTTCCTACTGCTGACAAAACTGCTCTCTGGTCTGAGATTCCCTTATAACTTACATATCGCAGGCAGCGGGTGAGCAATCCATCGAAATTACATCTGCTCGAGTGCGCTAGCAATAAATTCCTTAGTCATGGACCTCTTACAATGTAGTTCAAAATGGCTCTGAGCACTATGGGACTCAACTGCTGAGGTCATTAGTCCCCTAGAACTTAGAACTAGTTAAACCTAACTAACCTAAGGACATCACAAACATCCATGCCCGAGGCAGGATTCGAACCTGCGACCGTAGCGGTCTTGCGGTTCCAGACTGCAGCGCCTTTAACCGCACGGCCATACAATGTAGTACTATCGTACAACAAGTAGGAATAAAATGTCACCTAGAAGCGTAGTATATCTATCAAGATATTTGTCAGAAACTATTATGTAAATGAGACCAGCTGTTATAAGAGAATGGAATATGATTAGAACAATGGCTCTATCTCACCACACGTAATATTAGGAGGCTATACACAACAGTGTTCTACGCAACCAAGGCACTTACGAGCAAAACGCTATGATCACTGCCCACCTTATGTACAACTACATCTACTGGATTGCTCTTCAATTCACAATTATGTGCCTATCAGAAGGTTCATCAAACCCCTTTCACTCTATTTCTCTACCGTTCCACTCTCGAACAGCTCGCGGGAAATACGAACACTTAAATCTTTACGTGCGGGCTCGTATTGCTCCTATTTTATTATGATCATCATTTCTCCCTATGTAGGTTGGTGTCGACAATTGGAGGTGAAAGTTGGAGATTGAATTTTGGTCAAAACGGCTGGCAGCAACGATTTTGATGATTGCCACCCCAACTCGCATACAATGCCCGTTACAACTCTCTCCTATTTGACGATCATACAAAACGAGGTGCCCTTCTTTAAACCTTCTCGATGCCCTCCGACAGTCGTATCTGGTAAGGATCCCAAACCACACAGCAGTACTCTAGCAGAGGATGTGAAAGCTAGCGAAGGCAGTCTCTTTAGCGGACATGTTCTTGTAAGTGTTCCACCAATAAAAGCCCTTCTATGGTTTGCCTTAACCACCACCTTATGAATGTGATCGTTCCAGTTTAAGCTGTTCGTAATTGTAATTCCTAGGTTCTTAGACGAATTAACAGGCTTCAAATTTGTGTTATTTGTAGTGTAACTGAATTTTAATAGCTTTTTTTTAGTACTCGTGTGGATGACCTTACACTTTACATTATTGAGAGTCAGTTGACACTTTTTACACCATACAGTTATGGAGGATAAATCATTTTGCAATTGGTTTTGATCTTCTGATGATTTTACTAGGCCATAAATGACAGTATTATCTACAAATAAGCTAGCATGGCTACTTAGATTGCCTCCTAAGTCATATTAGAATACCCATGTAAAGATTAAAGCTGCCTGATGGTGTTGTGGCAAAGAAAGTAATACGCGGAGCCCAATTTATTGTAATGACAATAAGGATAAAGGGAAATCCATGACATGCACGACTTTGATAAAGAGCATATTGCCAGAGCGTTGCACCAGACATGTTAGATAGAACAGACACCACTCAGTTACATACATTTCCGAAAATGAAGTTAACGGCCCCTCGACATTTCTTTCAGTGCGAATGCAAAAATGTAGTTCGAACTCCTACGGAAAACAGAATTTGTGATTAGAGAGTTTAATGGACAGGGGACGCTGCATTGCAGTGTGCGAGAAAATGGAAATTGAGGTGGTCAGGGACCTTGTTCAGATGGCCCAAGCAGTTAAGGCAACTGCTCATAAGAAGCGGTAAATGTGGGTTCGAGGCCAGGTCTGGCACCTGTTTCCAACTTTCACCATTGCATTACCACAGAGTCCTGTGTGGCTAGTCGTCACGATTTCCCACCCATCCTTTCCCTTTCCTCCCCCTTCTTATATTGCATATTTATATGTTTACACCAGCTGCATCGTCACGATTGATGCCTGTTTCGTCAGACATGCCCGACAGAACAGACACCACTCAAATACAGATTGAGTCACTTGAGACGTAACACCACTTCTATTTCGTGAATGGTTACACACATCGAAACGTTGTTTTCGCAAATGTTAGAGCTTCAAGAGAAACGTATGTGTCTGTTTGGTTAGTGGTTCAAATGGCTCTGAGCACTATGCGACTTAACTGCTGAGGTCATCAGTCGCCTAGAACTAATTAAACCTAACTAACCTAAGGACATCACACACATCCATGCCCGAGGCAGGATTCGAACCTGCGACCGTAGCGGTCGCTCGGCTCCAGATTGTAGCGCCCAGAACCGCACGGCCACTCCGGCCGGCGTTTGATTAGTGTTTTAAGTGCTGATACCAACGGAGAGATTGAGGCAAGTACACTTTTTAAAATAGAACCGTATACTTTTTTTAACTGCATTCGACAGCTCTTGAGAAGAGAATTACAGTGATAAAGCTTTTGTTAATGCTGACATTGAAACCTGTCATAAAAAGTTCGAGAAATGTCCTACAATTTGAGAGCAGGGTGGCCGGAATCGGCATTGGCAGTGCAAACAGCGCCAAGCGGAGCTCTCGTGGCACGCTGCGCCAGAATGTAAATATATTTACTGTTTAATCGTCTTCACTGCAGGCCGCTCATTTCTGCTTCAACACTCTTTCTCCATAAATGTATACCAATGAGGAGAAGTTGGATATACTGCATTTATATGGTGAACGTGAAATAAATTCCGTAGAAACAGTGCAGCGGTATGCGGTTATCTATCCGGATCGGCAATGTCCGACGCGCCAGGCTAGTGCAGACAGTCTGCTTGAACGTCAAAAAGCGGACAAGAAAGAAGACTGCAACTGAAAGAGAACACGGAGAAGCTGTTCTGGCTACGTCTCTAATGAATCCGCACAGTCGTAGGAGACATTCGGCCAAGGAATGTGGAATCAGCCAGACGAGTGTCATTCGCATCCTGCATCGACAGAATGTCCATCCCTGTCATCTGTGACTACATCAGGCACTTTACGAGCGTGATTTCGAACTTCGTACAGAGTTTTGTTGGTTTGCCCTTCAGCAACTGAGAGAAGAGCCTACGTTTTTCCAACTTGTGCTCTTTACTGGTGAATCAACGTTTACTAACCATGCTAATGTAAATTTGCTTAACATGCACTACTGGGCAGGTGAAAATTCACGCTGGCTTCGTCAGGTGCAACATCAACGGCCGTGGAGCGTAACAGTATGGTGTGATATCATAGGAAATTTACATTGTGGGATCTTACTTCATCTCAGACTTTCGAAACGGACTTTCGTACACACACTCTCTGAAGAACATTCGGCTGGTTCTTCTAGAAGAAGTACCACTCGATATTCGACAGTGTACGTGGCTGCAACACGACGGTTGTCCAGCTCACTCGTCCCGTTGTGCAACGGAAGTATTGAATGAGAACTTTCCTGGATGTTCGATAGGACGAAATTCTGTTTTAAAATGGTCTGCGACGTCCCCCGATTTGACTACTCTTGATTTCTCTCTTTGGGGAGCACTCAAAGGTGCACTCTATGAGAAGCCTCATCTACGCCAAACGATATGTGTCTTCGAATCGCCAGTACATTCTGTACCGTATCATCCACTGTGCTTACATCTGTTCATCGTTCTTCCGAACGGCGATTGCAAATGTGGCTTTCAGTCCATGGTCAACAATTTGAACACATGTTTAACTAAAGGATAAAGTTATTTTTTTGGAAGACAAAATTTATGCTATTTGCTTTGGGTGGTTACCAAATCATTGTTAGTAAATTGTTTATATTGTTTGCGTGTGTATGAAATTACACTGCAATGTCAAATAAGTCGACGGTGCGTACTGCACGTAGCTGGTAATACTGACATTATGCGCTTACGTTCAGCATGAAACGACGTTTCGTTAAAAATAATATTTATTTTGCGATGTGTAAATGGTCACCAAAGAATTTTTAAAAAAGTGCTTAGTTCAACGAATGTATCCCATATGACAAAATTTAGAGCAATGTAGGCATATAAAGTTGTCCGTACGGCATGTATTTTACCTCTAAGAAGCATACGGCCACAAACAAGAAAAAATAGGTCAAATCGTCCCTCTAACATTTCGATATTTAATACTCGTACAGTAGTTGATTTTTGCAGCGTATAAGACCTCTTTATTTTCCAGGAATGAACAGTTGATTTCTCTGTTCCTGCTAAGGTAAATGTGGGAGGATACACAAATGCGAAATAGTTTTTCTAGGCACTTTTTGGTATGCTAAATTCTAGCTTGTGTCGTATTTCCATAAGCAACAGTCGTAGGTGACCCTGCATCAAGGTCTTAAATTGGTTCAAAGGGAAATAAAGCGTAGCGCAGGCCTACCTTACGTTATACAACTACGCACCCTTTTCTGAGACGCCTGCTTGGCAGTGATTGCGCCGTAAATGCCTTTTCCGGGCACCGTGCTCTCACATTCTAGGACGTTTCTCGAATTTCTTTACGACATGTTTCAACGTCAAGATTAACAAACGCTATATCAGTATATTTGTCTTCTCAACAGCTATCGAATGCAGTTATAAAACGTGCACGGTTCCATATAAATAAAAAGTGTCGTGATGGCTCCAGTTAATTTTACCTCTGCCTTCTTGGTACCTTCAATCCCTGGCGCAATGACAGGCGGCTTGAATTTAAACTTGCAGTTTTCGTAAATGATTTCTCGCTCAGAGAGTTTGAAAACGCCGCAGTGGTTTGAGAGGAGAGAACGGGCAAGAGGGGTGCAACGTGAGGGTATCAAGAGTGGTTTTTCGCGCGCAACGGTTCTTTCGGCCGTTGTTCTGTGTGGATTTGCCTTTCCTTGTTTATCCATGCTGTGCGGTCCTGGGCACTTGCAGTTTTATCCTCATCGTTTCCGAATATGCAAGGACCATTAGTGGAAAATTTGGCGCCCATTATTGCTCGCGCTCTGATATTTGTGCCTCTGCTGTTGGCGCCTTATGGATCGCTGGAACATTTTAATTTATTGTGATTTATCTTGGCCACAACCGTGTTTTACCTTTGCACATATTTCATTGGTGAAAAATTTGGGTGTATGTTAGTGACTGTCCCTGAGCTGGTGATAACGTCTTGCACTGAAACATATACTTGCTGCGGATAACCAAGGCCATAAGGCGTGCAGAACTTTCTAGTTCGGTGTTTTACTAGCGAAACTTAAGTTTTGCCTTACGCGTATGGCAGCTTGCTGTTTGAGCTTTAGTGTTGTTTTATTAACTTGGTCATGACCCGTGTGTCATAATTCCTGTTCACTGAGTTTGAGATCTTTCTTATGTTTGTAAGGTATGTAATTTTACCGTTTAATTATTTTTAGGGGAATTCCCTGTATTAATATGTGTGTTTTGAAACTAGGTTGTCAAGCCTGGGGACTGATTCAAGGAATCACTGTTTGTAATGTATAGTCACTTAGTGTTCCCTTGGAGAGACAAGCTTAGTCATTTATTTGTACTATCTGTTTGATTCAAGTAGGCACGTGGCTGTGCAATTTTGGTTAAAGTTTACCTAAATCGTTTGGCGGGACGTTAATTATTATATTTTTGTACTTCTTCACCAGTGATTTAAGATGTTTCCTTTAGGCAGTTTTTTGGGAGTAATATTTGCTATCTTATTTTGTGATGGATTTTTTGGGTTTATAGCCGTGAGCTCTTAAGAAGGTGGCGATTGTTGTATGTGACACTAACTTTAAGTTCTGTGCAGTAAAGTAACAGAGGATGGTAGATCACTCGAGGAGGTTAAATGCAGAATTGTACAAGCCGAAACAGCATTCAAGAAGAAGCTGCTAACATCGATAAATATTTGTTCAAGCGCAAGGAAAAAATATGCGAAAACATGGCTCGGTAACATGGATGGAGCAATAACGGTAAGAACTATAGGCTTCTGTGACATTGTGTTGGTCGTAGGGTCCGAAAGACTTCATATAAAGAGAAAATGACCAATAAAGTCGTCTTCAGCATAGCACAGAAAAGATCGTTGTGGAGGGCTATCAAGGAAAGGAGGGACCGAGGGTTTGGATACCTATACAGAAACTGTCCCTTCATTGTGAAATTAGTAGAACAAAAATTCCTGTTCTGAAAGCACGAGATCCAGAAAGATTTCATTGCGTTCAGGAGATAAGAAAAGATCTGAAACCATCAACAAACTCTGAACTGAAGGATTTGCTATGGATAGGGAAGAATGGAGGACTGCTGCCACCAATCCATGGATTGAGAACAAAAGAAGAACAAGAAGAGCAAGGAGAAGAAGAAGGAGAAAGATGGAAGCTGTTCATGTCTACAAAAAAAGGTTTTTTTTTTCAATGTCCATCATTAGTTTGTTAGAATATTCAGAACTGGGTCAGCTACTTTATTTTTAATTTTGACACCTTTGATTTAGCACATCTCGTATAGTTTTTTTCCATGCATTATTAAAAGCTAACTGTAACGATTTGCTCACCTGTTTTGAGTTTACATGCGTATTGTTACAATGGGTATTTTTGTAATACGAGAGAAATGACAAAGTGAAACCTGATGGACTGGGGCAGGAGCAAGCAACGAGGCAACATCGCAGCCAGCGGAGATTAGTTATCTTTCCTTCCACACGAACGATTTCGGGTTCGGTGCTTGCTGTGCCTCGCTGCTTTTCCCACAGAACAATATCCGGTGTTCTATTTTCCATCATTACTATAGACAATGGCGAACACGTTGGAGACTGGATTCACAGAACAATGGTTTGTCAGCAGGGCAATATTTACAGGTATCTTTTTCCTACAAGGAAACTGTAAAACTTTTTTTTGGATTCGAAGAAAAATAGGCTTCGGCGCATTATCTTTCTTCCAGCTAACTTTAACGAATAGCAACTGAAGCCAGGTACTGAGATATCGTACTTTTACATTGGTCGTCTTCAGCTTCTTGAATTATAAACTGCACACTTCGTTTTGGAAAACGAATCTGACGATTCCCAGAAAATTTGTTTCATACAAAATGTTAGAGGTTTTTGTTTTCCGGTCTTCTGTATAAACAAATCTCTCCAATTTTCCTTGGAGTTTCTCATCTAAAGTGCCTTCATTCGACGTTTATCCCATTATTAAGCTCGGGAAGCTCTATAAAGGCTACATTGTTGGTATCTACAAAGTTAAGGGAACATTTATGGATTCATTCAGCTGCCGTTATTTCAGCGAAGTACCACATAAATGTATCTAAGTCTTGTAATGGGTCGTAACATGAAATACCAACACACAGTACGCTATAAACACAAAATATTAATTTCAGCTATTTAGTGCTTCGGTTAACTTGCTATGAATAGTGCGGATGCATTTAATTATTGCGTAAACTTCACCAAAGTTCATGGCTGACTTTTGTGAGGCAAAAGGTGCTGCTGGGATAACACACTGAAATTACGCAAGGCATAACACAACGTGTAAACGAAGATGTCGTCCGGCGTATGCGGTGGTCAGTAAAACAATATGATTTCAGTCATGTTCTTTACATCCTCCTAAGTTTATGAGTGAGATGTTTCTGAAATTATTTAAGGAGACAGCAATGTTTTTATACGAATTTACAATAACAGACGCTGCCAGCATATGTACGTTTGATTTGGTATTGTCATTCATTAGACCTTATTAAGACCAATGTAGCTCCAAACGTTTCTTCCATATTCTGAACCATCAGTCAGTAAACGAGGTACAAATCTGATATTAGAGCATTCTTAAAGTCTATTTGCCTGCTTACTTTTCTGACGTATTGAAAATATAACCAAATGTTTTTGAACCGTGTAGGATCATAAGATTGCTGTCTGATACAGTGTGGATACCTTTGAGAACACTGTGTGTAAGTTCAAATGCCCAGACATCTGCCCAGATTTTTATTTCCCGTGGTTTTCGCAAATCGATCAGCGTGAATGTTGGGATTATTCAGTTGGTAAGGAACTGTACTGCAACTTCAGGATCCAAGAAGTCACTGCGGACCTCACAGTAGGTTTCAAAACACAATGAAACGTGACCCCCTCTATAATACAGCGTTTAAGAAATGTTTCCGGAAACTGTGTAGGAAATCGCATTGTCGATCACGGCAATAGAAACGACGTTGATGTGCCATACTGCGCGTTGAAAAATATAGAATGTGGTGTCTGCTATGAATCGTTCAGTGGAGCAAAAATTAATAAGCTTAAATATGTCGTTCATAAAGGAAAATGGTGGCCAATAATGTATGAAATAGTGTTTGAATTAATGTGGAGAAGAAGGGTAGAGCTGTTTGCTATAATAGAGCTTGTAGCATTTTCGCAACCAGTAGTAGTGACAACAGTCCTAGTAGCTGGATTCAAGGTGAAGGGATGACAAGAACAATAGTACTACCCGATATGTAGCATTTTGTAACAAATGTATGTAGCAAAAATAACATTTTACACAATGAAAGATGGCTGCTACTATGCCTCATTTGACTGCTTAGCCTAAGTTGCTATGTGCGATAAGTTCCGAAGATTAGATGTCTCACGGATTACTCTGGAACGACAGCCAATCATGGCTTAGCTGGCAAAAGTTTATAAGGTCAGTTTTGGTTTAAAACTGTTCAGAGCCGAGTGCTGCTTCAATTCGTCAAAGTACTCTTATGCATAGAGAGTGAGTTGCTAGTATAATTTTCTGCATTAACTTCACTCTACTTTCCATGTTCCTTTCATGCATGGTGAATACTTTTATTTTACTGATAGCTCGCTTTAACCATAACTCACCTTTTTGCGAAAGGTTTTGAGTTTCGTACCCATTTGGGTGTGGAAAACCACTCCAATCTTTTATCATTTGTTCTTGCACAATGCTTACGTAACCTTAGCCTCCCACAGCAGGAAGTAATTTTTCGAACATTTCTGTTGAGTGATACCTTTGCATGTTGAGAAATAGGGACCAGACAACCGTCCTCCTTTGCAGAAGTGTGCCCCAAGTGTATTAATAGTAGGTACAACTGTTTCTGTGGCCCTTAACTAATCATGAATGCATGCTGTTATTTCTTAATATTTCCATTCCTAGTGGACAACGGCATTTTTTTTCTTTTTTTGTTGAGTTTTGTGTAAAGTTGCGAGGCCACATCATACTCGTTTGTAAAATGTTATCTACTGAACACAGGGAAACTAATACAGACATTTTCCAAGAGTAAATGATTTTCCCTAATTTATCAATTGTTCCATGCTTTCATGATCGTACATTACGCAGTACAATGCATGCATGACACTTTTTAGCTGTACTTTTACTTGCGTTAGTAACTGCGTGACTAAGTATTTTTATCAGCTGTAATTATCAGCCTCACCAGTTAAGTTGTTGAGCAATGCATTCAGTGAGCCAGAATCAAGTCGCCTGTCTTGAAATACAGAATTAATACGCTTTTCAGAATACTGATATAGGTTTGAACTTTATACAGGTTGGACATACGTATGCATTACACATATTGCTCTCATAAACAAGAATTCATTTACATTAATGATCTCATACACAGTGTTATACATTTTCAGAGCCGTAAATTTCGACTGACTTACCCTGCCAGGATATTTCAGCTATCAAGTCAATAATATTCCAAAACTACTCTTTCATTGAATCTAGTATGTTTAGATTAATCATATCACGCAACATAAAACACAATTATTCACACGGTGGTCTACGTGCTCACAGCCAGTAACTTTGAAACAATAAAGTACCTAATGGCATTACAAAGGTATTTTTCTTCGTTTGCCTCATTCATCCACTTCGGCTACATAATGTCGATGCTTTCAGACTAACTGCTTAATCTTAACACATTTCTTGGTAATGCAATAAATGTTTATAATAATGAATTGTTATGGCTCTACATTTGTAAACTGTTTGTGCAGTAAGCAAATTGTTGTCAACTCCAAACTGCCATGCTAATTAATGTAATATTGTTTATTAACCTCAATAGCAAATATCCTTTAGTATGGCATGGACTACCAGTAACAATTAAGACGACATGGTGCGTCAGCTGAAGGATGCAAATAGACTATATTACTTTATTAGAAGGAAGGTCAGCGTTGGCCGTAATTTTGATGATTTATTAACAGCAAAATCGATTTTCGATCGCATTACGATGATCTTCAGTGCTGGAAGTTAAAAAATTTTACATAGCGATCAGTGAATAAGAAACAAATGTCCACAAATGCACCTGACTATAAACCAACTGTTGGTAAGAACATACCTTTAGCGCACAAGTTAAAGCTTGTAGCCTCTGGTGTCTAGTTATTAGCAGTAACAGAAGCTATGAAACGATCACAATAACTGAAGCAAATTTTGTAAAGCATAATGTTTCGTGACACTCTGACCTGTTAAATCGTGACATATATTGTACAATCACCACTTTTTATGTATCTGACTTCTTGGTTTCAACGTATTATTTTACGTAAATTAAGAACTTTCCACCTCTGACCTCCCACGCCAGATGGCAGTTAATGCGCTATAACAAATTCTGTTAAATTTGATGTCATGTTATTTGTTTATTTTTCTTTTTTGCTAGTCCTGTAATCTCATACCTTATAATTTTACCTGTTGATTTTTATTCTTGCATGTTTCTTAAGTGATTTTGAAAATAACACGCCAGTGCATGTTGGCAAGATGTGCATTTCCCCCTTCCTTTTGCTATGCGTTTTTAATGTACAATTTTAAATTTGAAATATTCAATTAATGATTTGCAAGTGCACATTTGGTATTTTGTGGTTATCTCCCGCCAAATAGAGTAATGTTAAGTCTTCACGACACATGTCACATAGAGGGCGTTCCAAGTCCCTGTCACACCGAGGACTGCTGTATAGGTGAATGTAAATAGCGGCTTCAGTTATTGTGATCGTTTCATAGCTTCTGTTACTGCTAATAACTAGACACCAGTGCAATGCCTACAAGCTTCAATATGTGCGCTAAAGGTATGTTCTTACCAACAGCTGGTTTATACTCAGCTGTATTTGTGGACATTTGTTTCTTATTCACTGATCGCCATGTAAAAATTTTTAACTTCCAGCACTGAAGATGACCATTATGTGATCGAAAATCGATTTCGCTGTTAGTAAATCATCATAATTACGGCCAACGCAGACCTTCCTTCTAATTTTGTTAATCCAATGGTCGCTGTGCACACAGTACTTATGGAGTCGCCAATCAACTATATTCCTTTGTCTGCTTAAGTAACGATGATGTAGAACATTCAGTCTTGTGAAACTGGATGAATCTTTTGAAAAACATTGTACTCTCAAAAGTATCAAGACTACTTTCGACACTGCTGTCTTGTGTATAAGAGTCCTTAATCTAAAGAGACCAGACGTGCTTGCTGGGAGCAGCACAGAAAACGTGGCATTCACTAGAGCTGTTTATTTGAAAGTACTCTGGTTCGTAGTGATCCACGAAAACGACAATACGTTAACAGCTGGCCACAGATATCAAGGTCAAGTAGCGAGCTATCTTTGACCCTGTTTAAAAGCTCTGGAGTGGAAGTCATCTGGCACTCCTAAACGGCTAGCGGCTAAGATAACCAGTTTGCTCTGTTATCAGCTGGGACGGCGGATGTTTCTTCAGTCGTGGACAGAGCGGCGAAAGCAACTTTTGCTATCAAAACTGAACAACGCATGTATGAGCTACAAAAATTCTGGGGGCATGATAACATAAAAAAGACGTTTGAAAATGGACACAGGTTTCCGTAACTAGTCACCATTAAGAAATAAAAAAAATCGGTACATCTCAATGGAACTTATGATGAAGCTACAACCATTTATTTCTATTACAAGACAAGTTGCAGGCCTATTTTGCACCTGCAACATGCTGCAAGTTTGTCGTTTAAATAATAACCGTCGTCGGGAACAGCGCATCTTATCAATTTTTTTCTGAACAATTATTTCTCAGCACAATCTACCCTGCAGCACCCTTACGAGCTTTTCAGACTGTTTCTGACCACTCTGTAAACAGTCTCGTGTTCATTTTTCACAACCGTAAAACGCTAAACGGAATGAGAATGACTATCTCTTTAAAATGCACGTAAACACGATAGGCAGACGATTTATTCTATCAGTTGTGTTTGAGGTGCAATGTAACTCGGCTCAGACGCTCCTCCGAGTCGTATCGTACACTATTGTCAGAGTAAGGAAACGAGGAGCTGATACTCGGAGCAGAGTCTCATAGTATAGGGCTCTTTACAGGCGTACATTACTAGACTGTCAATTCCGTCTACAGTATCGTTGATGTCACTGAAGTCAGCGCTTTAGAATAGCAATATGGCGGCGAGCACAATGTATGTGTGGACACTACTACTATCTACTGATAAAACAATCGTAAGAAATGGGGATAAAATAGGTAATATGAAAACAAGATTTACTACTTAGTACAACCGCAACTAAGAGGCATGATAATTCATTTAAAGAGATCCACTTCACTTGTACTAAACGGTTTCGAGATTTTGAAACCCCTTCTTCAGGTACACGAAATTATATTATTTGGTAAGACATAAAATGCGGTCGCGCCAGCCAGTGCAAGAGTTCCAATCATTACGCGATGGCGAAAACTTTCCGCAGCTGGGCAATTGCACGATAGGAACGCCAACCACTGTTCTTACACTACTCCTATTAGTACAGTAGTGGTTGGCGTTTCTGTCGTGCGGCTGTCCAATGGCGGACATTTGGAACTCTTGCACTGACTGGCACGACCGCATATTATGTATTACCAAATAATATAATTTCGTACAATGGAAGATGAGATTTTAAAATCTCGAAACCGGTCGTGGTTCAAATAAATATTGGTACAACTGAATCGGATTTCTCTACATTAATTAATATGGAAAATTCCGACATTATATAATGTGCGGGTAATACTACCGTAGATGTTAACATTGGCTAGTGTTGTAACGATGGCAGTAGTAACACAGATTTGGCGATCCATTGTAGCAGTAGATTCAAATTAAAAAAGAACTGTGTACTTGATGGTAACGTGACACAACCTTCAAATGTGTTCGATCGAAGTCCAACTAAACCATTACCGTTACAGCTAAACGCATAATAATCCAAAGAGAGACGTCGAGCGAACTGAATGTGATCGAAATGTTCCTGCCAACAAGATGCCACGATGTACATCACCCACTGCAACTGGAACAACATAGCTGGATATTTATGCTCCTATTTACACGCCTCCACAGCTGAGTTGTCAGCTCGGTTAATGGCCATGTGGCGGACCTGGTTTCGGTTCCCGGTACTGGCAGGGGGTTTTCTTTAGTGGTTGGGCTGGAACAGGATGCCAGTTAGGAGCTTCTTCACCAGACAGTAGAGGCACCAGCGTTAGCAACTTGGCAATGGCCGGGAGTGCGGTTGCTCATGATGCCATGTGTCGATGGATGACACGGCGGTCGGTCGGACCGATTTGCTCATCTGCGACCATACCGGTCGTGCTTGCTCGCTTTCGTGCCACTTGGCGGTGCACGTGCCACAGGAATTCTGAAAAAGTGTTGAACAAAGCCCTCGTAGACAGTACTCGCAAGAATGAATCGGCCTAGCAAACAGTCACTTACATCTCCAGTGTTTCCAGACCACGTTTGGCCTCGTAGCTTACAATTCAGTGGTTTACGGCCACGAGTTCCTTCACGTTCATACCTGAACGTTTGTAACATCATCCTAAAAATACCTTATCTAATGTAATCTGTTCAATTTTTTTGTTATGTGTGCTCCACAGGTTTCATGTAGTTAATAACTGACTTTCTTGAATACCATAAGCTGCACTTAAAAAGCATTTATTTTCCAGACCAGTATTAGGGCACACATCTCATTATGAGTTGCGTCTGGCACAGAGGATAAACAACAAATGCATGAATATCTGCCTTGATAACACAAGAACGCTTTGTGTAAGAGACTACTTATATACTGGGCACATTTACTTCAAACAGTGAGCTTGCCATCTGTACACCCTGTGTGAGGATTGTTAGTGATGTCCATCTAGAAACAATGAACGCCGTAAATACTTAAAAATGTAATCATAGTCTTATACACAACCATACACAAATGAACACGGTAGAGGCCATTATCTTGTGGTAAAAGCAATATGTCTTATATCTACGGTACATACAGGGAGGTCAGAAACAGTCAGAAATGTTTGTAAGGACGTTTCAGGGAAGACTTTGCGTATTAACAGCTATTAAGAAAAAAACTGTATGCGCTGGGTCGTTTACAATTAACTCGCATTGAAGTTAGCTAGTCAGGCAATTGAGAGCACAGAATCAAGCTGACCGCCGGTTACAATTAGTGGCTGTTGTTATCATAGCGTAGTTTAAAGCCCACGAGACTGCTCAGCCTAAGGCTCGGGTTCGATCCTTACTACCGTTCCAAGTCAAATTTTTGTAACGCTCTGTTGTTCGGTTTTAGGAAACCAAATGAACACGTTTGACGACACAGTCTCTTGACGGGCCGCTTGAATCTGAGCGCGCAAGAACCTAAATGGGTAACTTCAATGCTAACTAACTCGGAAGCAGCGCAACGTACTGACCTTTTTTTCTCAACACTTATTTCTCAGCTCAATCTACCTTACAGAACCCTTATGAGCTTTTCAGACTGTTTCTGACCACCCTGTAAATCGTCTCGTGTACGTGTAACACAGCGTTCAAACGCTAAACGGAGTGAGAATGGCCATCTCCTTAAAATACACGTAAACACGATCAGCGGACAATCTGTTCTATCACCTGTGGGTGAGGTGCAGTGTCACTTGTCTCAGCCACACTTCGGAGACGTGGTGTACACTACTGTCAGAGTAGGAAAAAAAGGAACTGACACTCGAGGCAGAGTCTCATAGTATAGTCTCTTGTTAACCCTGAGACCATACCTAAAGATATCTGTGTCGTACACTCACTATGTACATTGAGCATCGCGTATTGTTAAATACTGTGTAAGGATAGAATACATAAAGAGACAAAAACTGATGCGCCCTAAGCAATATGGACGTACATGTAATAAAACCAGTATCTGCTATACAATGAGGTTGCCAAACCAGACCCGTATCGAAGGGAACACCAACACGTCAGTGGTTAGAGAAATAAATGGTTTGAATTCCGTCGCAAGTCGCATCAAGAATCATCCTCTACTTATTAGTAATGACTGCTTCGGGACTTTATGTCCATTTTCAAACAAGTCTACAAAAACAAAGGTACAGTTGATGTTACAATAATTATAAAAATGAGAAGTGAATATAGGTACACCTACTCCCAAGAAGAATTTTTATTGTATGAAATTAAAGGCACATTTTTGTAATTTTTAATTTAGTTTTATATTTCGCCTCAAAAGACGTTATAGAGCCCCTTTTTGGATCTCTAAGTGTATCATGATTTTCACAATCACATTTTTTTTCATATTAATTGTTTCATTAGATGACAAGAAACATACTACTGTAACTATGAACGTGATTTTGTACAATATTTTACTATGACACTGTACGTCTTTCAAGAATACTATGAAGTATTTGTAATTTATTTTATTCTGTGTTGTAATTTTGAAAATTGTGGCTATAGAGATGTTTTTATACACCATTTTACTACGACTACATGTTACGTCGTTTGTTGCACTGAAGTCCCTATGATTAATACTCTGAATATATTTTTATTTTATTTTGTTCTATAATGTAATTTAAAATTGTTTTGTCTTTTTGCAGTTTCCACTGCATGCTGGTTATGTAATTTGCAAGTGACGTCTTATGTGGTGCAATATTTTCACATTATAATTGTAATGCAGTTTGAGCCAACTAAGATCAAATTTTGGTATTAATTTGCTTCATTTGTCATTATTTAATTTGCAATGTTATCATTATGACAGAAAAATATTTGTTTACTTGGTAACTGCTGGTGTCTTCGAGTATCAGTGCATCAGTGCCCTCTGTGCGGTTCAGCATAGTATGTTTACTGTGTGATGAACTATTTGTACTGATATTCCAGACTGTCTGCAGTGGCTAGTTCCAAATATGCAAATTTGTATTTTAATTATTCTCGAAACAATACGTAACTTTTCATGTAACCTTTCACATAACGTGAACCAGTGCCTACATTCATGTCTCGTTTGTATAATTATTGTAATATCTATTGTAACTTAGCTTTTATAGCGAGGGTTGAAAATGAGCACAAAGTCCGAAACTAGTTACCACCAATAAATAAAGGAAACTTCTCAATATTTCAATAAAGTAAAGTCGCATGATGGAAGTCCCTAACCTTGTTTGGTGAATTTATATGCCACTGATGATGAGCTTTATGCCAGAACACCGGTCTGGCAAATGAATACTTTTGAAGCACAGTTCACGGTGAAAAACGTATAGTCCTTTATCAAGCAATCTGTTTAATAACTTATGGGCTCCTTGAATTTGCATCAGCCGTTCAGAGAAACTTTTTTAGATAATGTTTGAAATAGTGAGTTACCAGGATCAGAGAAATGACTTGGAAGGACTAGACCACTTTAACTAATATCATTTATCCTTGAACAACAACATTTATTTTTATATATTTTCTTTGATAAGAAGTCCCCTTTGGAAAACATTTAGAAAAATTGAAGTTAATTTGCCGTTACGGGAGTTCAAAATGGTGAGTAAGACAGCCGTTAAATTACAATAATATCCTCAAACAAATTCAAGAAATAACACTTTAATGATACTGGCCTTTTTAAAATTTTGAAATCAAACAATTTTAAATAAAACAGCAATTAAAATAATTAAAACAGTTGTAAATAAGGTCCTTTGACCAAATTTAAGTTCAAGAAATTAGACGGACGCCAAAAAGATAAATATTAACAAAGACAACATAGGGATTACCAACAGGTTTACAGAAAAGAATTTACAATAAAACTTAGAACAAGAATACAGCCTGCATGAAATATTGAAAAGAAAATTTCCTGTGCAAAGCCAGTTAATAAAAAGGCCTCTTGGCTGTCAGCAGAATTTCGTTTACAGTGCAAGTCAGACAACATAAGATACTCAACTTGAGCATACACAGCCAGGACGCGCCACTGTAAACAAATGGCAAGCAGCGCTAGGAAATGCTCGAGAGCCGTGCTCACGGCCGTAAGTAAGCCAGGCCCACAAGGCGAGAAGCCGCCGACGCGGAATACTCTCCCATCAACTTAGTAGGTACAACCAAGAAAATAAGTTTCTGATTGGATTATATCACAAGTAAGGTTATGGTTTACCCACAACTGCACTTATTAGAGCGTTTCCAGTAAGTTGATACGCCCTGGGAAATAAGCTTCGCTAACAGAGAACTACAGAAATGGAGCTGTAATTACTTCCAAGAAGAAATATAATAAACAACTCGCTAGGGTGTATCACTAGCCGGAGCTCACTATATACTTCAAAGGAAAATTAAAGCAACAACAGCCCTCGGTCGCAAAAAAGAAGTCTTTTGACCTAGGTTTCGGCACTACTATGAGAGCCTTCATCAGAAGTAAAACACTCAAACTGGCTTGTTACAGGTGTTTTACTCCTGAAGAAGGCACTCACAATAGTGCCGTAACCTAGGTCAAAAAACTTCTTTTTTTGCGACCGAGGGCTGTTATTGCTTTAATTTTACTTTGTAAACGTTCGCTGACCAGCAGCCATGTTTAAAACTTTAGTCCTTAAAAGAGCTTGATAACAGTAATCCCAGAAAGCCCACCAGCTTCTAAAACTTCGTGAAAACAAACATTAAAACTTAGAACAACTAGATGCCTTGCACAAGAGCTTTAAAACAAGCACAATTTAAAAACAAAAGAACATAAGACGAAGGTATAACTATGTGCGACAACTGGGAAAATTATATGACCACAAGAGCATTAACCACAGCAAATTTGAGAGGGAACGCTGGAGAGCAGACTAAGACAAGTTAGTTCAAAAGCCGTCCGCGGTGGTCTAGCGGTTCTAGGCGCGCAGTCCGGAACCGCGGGACTGCTACGGTCGCAGGTTCGAATCCTGCCTCGGGCATGGATGTGTGTGATGTCCTTAGGAAAGTTAGCTTTAAGTAGTTCAAAGTTCTAGGGGACTGATGACCACGGATGTTAAGTCCCATAGTTCTCAGAACCATTTGAACCATTTTTTAGTTCAAAATCTCACAGAGCTGGCAGGGCAATACACTATTCACAGAATCACAGAGCCAAATAACAAGAGGCGCATACCGACTCAACGAATCATAAACACGAACATCTGTTCAAATAGCCTGCGGAGAGGAAAATCTTTGCACATAGCTGAAGAACTAGTCTTACACAGCATAAGCGAACCAGACCTTGTATTCTGCCTAGTCTTGGCGAAGAAGAGTGAACTATGATCCGGAAAGACGTCGTGCCGATCCACAGCCCTTGTGCGTCGCTCCAGGCGCTGATGCTGACCCCCTCCTCCGTCCCGCCCTTTCCTGCGGTTCCACGTCCCCTAAATGGAGACAAGTCTTCAGAACTAAGAGTAATTTCAGGTGTGCCACAGGGGAGTGTCGTAGGACCGTTGCTATTCACAATAAACATAAATGACCTTGTGGATTACATCGGAAGTTCACTGAGGCTTTTTGCGGATGAGAGAGGTTGTAACAATGGAAAATTGTACTGAAATGCAGGAGGATCTGCAACGAAATGACGCATGGTGCAGGAATGGCAATCGAATCTCAATGTATACAAGTGTTATGTGTTGTGAATACATAGAAAGAAAGATACTTTATCATTTAGCTACAATATAGCAGGTCAGCAACTGGAAGCAGTTAACTTCATAAATTATCTGGGAGTAGGCATTAGGAGTGATTTAAAATGGAATGATCATATAAAGTTAATCGTCGGTAAAACAAATTCCAGACTGAGATTCATTTGAAGAATCCTAAGGAAATGTAGTCCGAAAACAAAGGAAGTAGGTTATAGTACACTTGTTCGCCCACTGCTTGAATATTGCTCACCAGTGTGGGATCCGTACCAGATAGGGTTGATAGAAGAGATAGAGAAGATCCAACGGAGAGCAGCGTGCTTCGTTACAGTATCATTTAGTAATCGCGAAAGCATTACGGAGATGATAGATAAACTCCAGTGGAAGACTCTGCAGGAGAGATGCTCAGTAGCTCGCTGCGGGCTTTTGTTGAAGTTTCCAGAACATACCTTCATCGAGGAGTCAAGCAGTATATTGCTCCCTCCTACGTACATCTCGCGAAGAGACCATGAGGATAAAATCAGAGAGATTAGAGCCCACACAGAGGCATACCGACAATCATTCTTTCCACAAACAATACGGGACTGGAATAGAAGGGAGAACCAATAGAGATACTCAAAGTACCCTCCGCCACACACCGTCAGGTGGTTTGCGGAGCATGGATGTAGATGTAGATGTAGAACTGCCGGCGCCGCGCTCTTCGGAGGTTTCTTCTCTCTCTCTCCCTCTCTCCCCTCTATCTCTCTTTCTCTCTATTTCTCTCTCTCAATCGCGACTCTAGCTGCCACTTTTGGAGCCTAGGCGAGGCAGCGATAACCGCACAAGGGCGTAATCCGTTCAAAAATGGTTCAAATGGCTCTGAGCACTATGGGACTCAACTGCTGTGGTCATAAGTCCCCTAGAACTTAGAACTACTTAAACCTAACTAACCTAAGGACATCACACACATCCATGCCCGAGGCAGGATTCGAACCTGCGACCGTAGCGGTCGTGCGGTTCCAGACTGTAGCGCCTTTAAGCGCTCGGCCACTCCGGCCGGCCGCGTAATCCGTGCCCCTTGCTGAGACCCCAATTAAGAGTTATCGATAGTGAAATGAGCCGCCACGGCTCAATGTTGATTATAGGTAACGCCTCAGTTGAAACTGTTTCTTCAGACGGGATCGAAATTAGCACCAGTTTTTTATAATTAAAGTGGGACTACTCACATAGGCCCACTGTGGGCTGTAAACAGCAAAACTTGGTAGATACTGTAATGCATTTATGTGGAACCGATTTACATTGGAAAAAAACTTAGTTCCAATTTTCTCCACCAGGTCCGAATCTGCTGTGAATGTAAGAAAGACGTATAGAAATTTTTCCATATGTAATGCATTAGGAACAGGAGGAGGAGGAGGAGATTAGTGTTTAACGTCCCATCGACAACGAGGTCATTCGAGACGGAGCGCAAGCTCGGGTAAGGGAAGGATGGGGAAGGAAACCGGCCGTGCCCTTTCAAAGGAACCATCCCGGCATTTGCCTGAAGCGATTTAGGGAAATCACCGAAAACCTAAATCAGGATGGCCGGAGACGGGATTGAACCGTCCTCCTCCCGAATGCGAGTCCAGTGTTAGGAACAGGATGTGGGAAGAAAAGATCAAACTGGTAAGAAAAGCGTAATGTTGATTTTATTATTAACCGCTATTTTCACAAGCTTTTCAACATGGGAACTGAAGACATCGAGAAGATGCTGTGCAGCGCCATATTTGTATCTGATGGCCAAAACTGGAACTAAGTTTCTCCCAGTGTATATCGCTTCCGCACTAACCCATTACCATAGCTGCCAAGTTTCCCTGCCATACGATTACTGCAGCCCACGATGCGCCTGTGTGAGTGACTGCACTTTAATTATAACCACCCGGCATATCTCCATCTTTGTAGAAAGTGTGCTCGAATCGCAGACACGGAACGAGGTCGGTGGTTCACCTACTCGACCTCTCCGGCTGCAGGTCCAAGTCGGGAAGAGCGGCCCTGCTCTGGTGACCCACCAGGGACGGCCGGCAGACGTCGGTCCTCTGGGAGGGCAGAACAGGAGTGGGGAGAAGAGGACAGCGGGGGAGGGGCCCACTTCGCATTGCTCAGCCAGCGCACGGCTGCCGCCGCGTCACCGCCGCATTCGTGGCGCGTCCCCATTGTCCTGCGACGGCAATAAATCCCAGGCCGCGAGGACGACCGACTCGTCCGCCGCTTCAGTATTCACGCGACTGACACCCGCCTCGCATCCGTTCTGGGATGACTCTTCCACTGCGAGCCGTGGCCCACGTTTATTAACTACTTTGTCCTCTCTTCCTGCAACAGCTACCTTTTGCTTCTGTTTTGTTTCCTTTAGCAGTACTGAACGGCAGAGCCTTAGTTACTTTTTAGCTAATGAGTTAGATGTCCGTATATCATTTGCACGATTTCTCTCCAAATCATTTGGAATGAACCAGATTAAATGCTACGTGAAGTACACATGATTTGTTTTAGTGTACAAAGGCTAGGCCGAGCGGTTCTAGACGCTTCAGTCCGGAACCGCGCGACTGCTACGGTCGCCGATTCGAATCCTGCCTCGGGCATGGATGTGTCTGATGTCCTTAAGTTAGTTAGGTTTTTAGTAGTTCTAAGTTCTAGGGGACTGATGACCTCAGATGTTAAGTCCCATAGTGCTCAGAGCCATTTGAACCATTTGTACAAAGGCTAGGCCCAAAACTTTTAACAGCTCTTAAACTGGAAGACTAACAACAATGACATAATATCTGTTTGAAAGAGCTTTGTTTTTCGACATTGTAGCGTGCAAGCAGTGATTGCCCCAGAAGCGGATTTCAAACCATGCAGTGAACGGTGAGTGCAGATGCAGCCAACCCTGACTCATATTAGGTGATATGTTCATGTACATGGACATCATACTGTGCAAGCCACCTAAAGGCGTGTGGCGAATGGTGCTTTTAACATCTTAACTGATTTCCTCTCCCCCCCACCATCCCCCCCCCACCCAAACATGTTGCAAATGGCTCTGAGCACTATGGGACCTAACTTCTGAGGTCATCGGTCCCCTAGAACTTAGAGCTACTTAAACCTAACTAACCTGAGGACATCACACACATCCATGCCCGAGTAAGGATTCGAACCTGCGACCGTAGCGGTCGCGCGGTTCCAGACTGTAGCGCCTAGAACCGCTCGGCCACCCCGGCCGGCCAAACATGTTCCACTCGTGAAAGCCGAGTTGGAAGCGCTATTGTCGGTAATCCTTTGTATTGGCTCGAATTTCACGAATTTTCTCGTCGTAGTCATTATGTGATATGTGCGTGGGAGGAAGTAATATGTTGTCCGACTTTTCCCGGAAAGTACTCTATCAAAATTTCAATAGTAAACCTCTCCGTGATTAACAACATCTCTCTTTGAGCCGCGATTTTCATGCAGTGGCATAAATGTTTACAAGAAGAAGTTAAATGCAGAAAAATGCCACTCTTCTTTGATACGTGTTTATCGTAAGTCTGCCCCTTCTAGGACCACCGTTGGAATTTGATTTTGTGACTTGCCAAGGGAGTGGAAGGCTCTTGATAACAGATCTTGTTCCAGTGCCTCAAGAACGGCAGTCAACAATGAATGCTTTGTGCTGTGAGGAAAATGATTGAATATGATTCTCATGTCACATTTTGTGACACAGAAGGGACCGTAAATGCGCTATGGCGCAAACTATCGTTGACGATCATTTGCATTCAATAAAGAACCAAAACGGCCTTGCTGTGCTGGTACTGCGAACGGCTGAAAGCAGGGGGAAACTACAGCCGTAATTTTTCCCGAGGACATACAGCTTTACTGTATGATTAAATGATGATTGCGTACTCTTGGGTAAAATATTCCGGAGGTAAAATAGTCCCCCATTCGGATCTCCGGGCGGGGACTACTCAAGAGGACGTCGTTATCAGGAGAAAGAAAACTGGCATTCTACGGATCGGAGCGTGGAATGTCCGATCCCTTAATCGGGCAGGTAGGTTAGAAAATTTAAAAAGGGAAATGGATAGGTTAAAGTTAGATATAGTGGGAATTAGTGAAGTTCGGTGGCAGGAGGAACAAGAGTTTTGGTCAGGTGATTACAGGGTTATAAATACAAAATCAAATAGGGGTAATGCAGGAGTAGGTTTAATAATCAATAAAAAAATATGAGTGTGTGTTAGCTACTACAAACAGCATAGTGAACGCATTATTGTGGCCAAGATAGACACAAAGCCTATGCCTACTACATTAGTACAAGTTTATATGCCAACTAGCTCTGCAGATGATGACGAAATTGATGAAATGTATGACGAGATAAAAGAAATTATTCAGGTAGTGAAGGGAGACGAAAATTTAATAGTCATGGGTGACTGGAATTCGTCAGTAGGAAAAGGGAGAGAAGGAAACATAGTAGGTGAATATGGATTGGGGGGAAGAAATGAAAGAGGAAGCCGCCTTGTAGAATTTTGCACAGAGCATAACTTAATCATAACTAACACTTGGTTCAAGAATCATAAAAGAAGGTTGTATACCTGGAAGAATCCTGGAGATACTAAAGGGTATCAGATAGATTATATAATGGTATGACAGAGATTTAGGAACCAGGTTTTAAATTGTAAGACATTTCCAGGGGCAGATGTGGATTCTGACCACAATCTATTGGTTATGAGCTGCAGATTGAAACTGAAGAAACTGCAAAAAGGTGGGAACTTAAGGAGATGGGACCTGGATTAACTGAAAGAACCAGAGGTTGTAGAGAGTTTCAGGGAGAGCATAAGGGAACAATTGACAGGAATGGGGGAAAGAAATACAGTAGAAGAAGAATGGGTAGCTCTGAGGGATGAAGAAGTGAAAGCAGCAGAGGATCAAGTAGGTAAAAAGACGAGGGCTAATAGAAATCCTTGGGTAACAGAAGAAATATTGAATTTAATTGATGAAAGGAGAAAATATAAAAATGCAGTAAATGAAGCAGGCAAAAAGGAATACAAACGTCTCAAAAATGAGATTGACAAGAAGTGCAAAATGGCTAAGCAGGGATGGCTAGAGGACAAATGTAAGGATGTAGAGGCTTGTCTCACTAGGGGTAAGATAGATACTGCTTACAGGAAAATTAAAGAGACCTTTGGAGAGAAGAGAACCACTTGTATGAATATCAAGAGCTCAGATGGCAACCCAGTTCTAAGCAAAGAAGGGAAAGCAGAAAGGTGGAAGGAGTATATAGAGGGTTTATACAAGGGCGATGTACTTGAGGACAATATTATGGAAATGGAAGTGGATGTAGATGAAGATGAAATGGGAGATAAGATACTGCGTGAAGATTTTGACAGAGCACTGAAAGACCTGAGTCGAAACAAGGCCCCGGGAGTAGACAGCATTCCATTAGAACTACTGATGGCCTTGGGAGAGCCAGTCATGACAAAACTCTACCATCTGGTGAGCAAGATGTATGAGACAGGCGAAATACCCACAGACTTCAAGAAGAATATCATAATTCCAATCCCAAAGAAAGCAGGTGTTGACAGATGTGAAAATTACCGAACTATCAGTTTAATAAGTCACAGCTGCAAAATACTAACGCGAATTCTTTACAGACGAATGTAAAAACTGGTAGAAGCGGACCTCGGGGAAGATCAGTTTGGATTCCGTAGAAATGTTGGAACACGTGAGGCAATACTAACCTTACGACTTATCTTAGAAGAAAGATTAAGAAAAGGCAAACCTACGTTTCTAGCATTTGTAGACTTAGAGAAAGCTTTTGACAACGTTAACTGGAATACTCTCTTTCAAATTCTGAAGGTGGCAGGGGTAAAATACAGGCAGCGAAAGGCTATTTACAATTTGTACAGAAACCAGATGGCAGTTATAAGAGTCGAGGGGCATGAAAGGGAAGCAGTGGTTGGGAAAGGAGTGAGACAGGGTTGTAGCCTCTCCCCGATGTTATTCAATCTGTATATTGAGCAAGCAGTAAAGGAAACTGTGGTGTCACTGCCAGACACCACACTTGCTAGGTGGTAGCTTAAATCGGCCGCGGTCCATTAGTACATGTCGGACCCGCGTGTCGCCACTGTGTGATCGCAGACGAGCGCCACCACAGGTCTCGAGAGACGTACGAGAACTCGCCCCAGTTGTACGGCGACGTTGCTAGCGACTATACTGACGAAGCCTTTGCTCTCATTTGCCGAGAGACAGTTAGAATAGCCTTCAGCTAAGTTAATGGCTACGACTTAGCAAGGCGCCAATTGCCACAGTGCATGTATCTTACGAGTCTCATTTGTATAGTCAAGAGAGATGTATCACAAGGATTGATTAAAAGTTAAGTATATTCCAAAGATACGTATTTTCTTTATAGTATTCAATACGTATCCTGTTCCAGACTTGACGCCAGTCGGCGTGTGTGTACGCGTGCCTTTCGGCTTCCTCCTCAGTGTGGCGTGACTAGCTTGTTACGCTACAACAGAAACAAAAGAAAAAATCGGAGTAGGTATTAAAATTCATGGAGAAGAAGTAAAAATTTTGAGGTTCGCCGATGACATTGTAATTCTGTCACAGACAGCAAAGGACTTGGAAGAGCAGTTGAACGGAATGGACAGTGTCTTGAAAGGAGGATATAAGATGAACATCAACAAAAGCAAAACGAGGATAATGGAATGTAGTCAAATTAAATCGGGTGATGCTGAGGGGGTTGGATTAGGAAATGAGACACTTAAAGTAGTAACGGAGTTTTGCTATTTGGGGAGCAAAATAACTGATGATGGTAGAAGTAGAGAGGACATAAAATGAAGACTGGCAATGGCAAGGAAATCGTTTCTGAAGAAGAGAAATTTGTTAACATCGAGTATAGATTTAAGTGTCAGGAAGTCGTTTCTCAACGTATTTGTATGGAGTGTAGCCATGTATGGAAGTGAAACATGGACGATAACCAGTTTGGACAAGAAGAGAATAGAAGCTTTCGAAATGTGGTGCTACAGAAGAATGCTGAAGATAAGGTGGGTAGATCACGTAACTAATGAGGAGGTATTGAATAGGATTGGGGAGAAGAGAAGTTTGTGGCACAACTTGACTAGAAGAAGGGATCGGTTGGTAGGACATGTTTTGAGGCATCAAGGGATCACAAATTTAGCATTGGAGGGCAGCGTGGAGGGTAAAAATCGTAGAGGGAGACCAAGAGATGAATACACTAAGCAGATTCAGAAGGATGTAGGTTGCAGTAGGTACTGGGAGATGAAGAAGCTTGCACAGGATAGAGTAGCATGGAGAGCTGCATCAAACAGGACTGAAGACCAGAACAACAACAAAGAGATGTGTCCGTTGCGAGCCATGTTACCTGACAGAAGCCACAACAAACATACAAGAGTGGATTGGTGTCGTTTTACGCTTGAAAAATTCGGCAAAGGTAATCGAAAGTAACTTACAATATCGTGACAGCAAACGAAATATACGTATACCATTGCGACCATGAAACGAAGGGGCAGTCTTCAGTACGGTACTTTCCAATTGAGGAACAACCCACGTTCGGAGAAATACCAGCTCTGAAAAGGAGATGGTGGCCACATTCTTCACCAAGATTGGTCCTCTCACGCATGTGACCTTGTTCACACGTCGCACAATCAATGCTGAGCGGTTCATGATTGAATGTCTGCCGAAAGTCAGACGCTACATGGAGGTCACAGCGCTCTAAGTCGAAGGTTGGGCACTCTCTTTTGTAAGGCTCAGCACACACGGCTACCAGAACAACGGTCTTCTTGGAGAAACAAGAAATGCCAATGTTACCACACTGAACCGGTAAGCCTGAACTGGCGCTGTTTGATTTCTTCCTGTTTCAAAAAAGGAAGAAGAATATTCGGTGTTTTTCATCTGATGAAGAGGCTATTCCAGCATACAACGGTGCTGTATGTTACTTCTGTAAAGAAGCTTTTACTGAGGTATTTTCCAAGTGCTTTCAAAGAATGGAAAATTATGAGTGCTCATGGAGCATATTTTAAAAGCTGTAACAATTACCTCCTCCTTTTGTTTCACTCGAGACTGAGGTACATCAAACCAATCATTTATTAATATTCTGTGCCTCTCTATTAGCCCAGTAACGTTTCCGTCTATCTTATCTGGCAGTCCTTTCTTCATCAGAGATGAAATCGTTCGTTTCCTCTTGATTTTGGTTTGGAACCTCTCTTTTTGTGTTTGGTTGTTTTTTTGCAATTTCATTTACGTGCAAATTTTTGTAATTTGGAGCTCTCTTAAGTCCTTATTCGTTTCCTGAAACCGATTTGATTGGATTTTCAGTTTTGTTTCGGAAGTAGTAAAAATATTTTGGTTAATCTATAAGCATATGTCAGCAAAAATCGATTTTGCTTTTCCTGATTCTGTCTGAGAATTTTTCGGTGGTTTGGTAATACGTTTCGTTTCTGATCTACATCTACATCCATACTCCGCAAGCCACCTGACGGTGTGTGGTGCAAGGTACCTTTAGTACCTCTATCGGTTCTCCCTTCTATTCCAGTCTCGTATTGTTCGTGGAAAGAAGGATTGTCGGTATGCTTCTGTGTGGGCTCTAAATCTCTCTGTGGTCTCTTCGCCATATATACGTAGGAGGGAGCAATATACTGCTTGACTCTTCGGTGAAGCAATGTTCTCGAAACTTCAACAAAAGCCCGTACCGAGCTACTGAGCGTCTCTCCTGCAGAGTCTTCCACTGGAGTTTATCTATCATCTCCGTAACGCTTTCGCGATTACTAAATGATCCTGTAACGAAGCGCGCAGTTCTTCGTTGGATCTTCTCTATCTCTTCTATCAACCCTATCTGGTACAGATCCCACACAAGTGAGCAATATTCAAGCAGTGGACGAACAAGTGTACCGTAACCTACTTCCTTTGTTTTCGGATTGCATTTCCTTAGGATTCTTCCAATGAATCTCAGTCTGGCATTTGCTTTACCGACGATCAACTTTATATGATCACTCCATTTTAAACTACTCCTAATGCCTACTCCCAGATAATTTATGGAATTAACTGCTTCCAGTTGCTGACCTGCTATATTGTAGCTAAATGATGAGGGATCTTTCTTTCTATGTATTCGCAGCACATTACACTTGTCCACATTGAGATTCAATTGCCATTCCCTACACCATGCGTCAATTCGCTGCAGATCCTGCTGCATTTCAGTACAATTTTCCATTGTTACAACCTCTCCATGTACCACAGCATCATCCTCAAAAAGCCTCAGTGAACTTCCGATGTCATCCACAAGGTCATTTATGTATATTGAGAATAGCAACGGTCCTACGACACTCCCCTGCGGCACACCTGAAATCACTCTTACTTCGGAAGATTTCTCTCGATTGAGAATGACATGCTGCGTTCTGTTATCTAGGAACTCTTCAATCCAATCACATAAGTGGTCTGATAGTCCATATGCTCTTACTTTGTTCATTAAACTACTATGGGGAACTGTATCGAACGCCTTGCGGAAGTCAAGAAACACGGAATCTACCTGGGAACCCGTGTCTATGGCCCTCTTTGTCTCGTGGACGAATAGCGCGAGCTGGGTTTCACGCGATCGTCTTTTTCGAAACCCATGCTGATTCCTGCAGAGTAGATTTCTAGTCTCCAGAAAAGTCATTATACTCGAACATGATACGTGTTCCAAAATTCTACAACCGATCAACGTTAGAGATATAGGTCTATAGTTCTTCACATCTGTTCGACGTCCCTTCTTGAAAACGGATATGACCTGTGCCCTTTTCCAATCCTTTGGAACGCTGCGCTCTTCTAGAGACCTACGGTACACCGCTACAAGAAGGGGGGCAAGTTCCTTCGCGTACTCTGTGTAAAATCAAACTGGTATCCCATCTGGTCCAGCGGCCTTTTCTCTTTTGAGCGATTTTAATTGTTTCTCTATCCCTCTGTCATCTGTGCGACAATCGAGAGAAGGAACTACAGTGCAGTCTTCCTCTGTGAAACAGCTTTGGAAAAAGACATTTAATATTTCGGCCTTTAGTTTGTCATCCTCTGTTTCAGTACCATTTTGGTCACAGAGTGTCTGGACATTTTGTTTTGATCCACCTATCGCTCTGACATAAGACCAAAATTTCTTAGGATTTTCTGCCAAGTCAGTACATAGAACATTACTTTCGAATTCATTGAACGCCTCTCGCATAGCCCTCCTCGCACTACATTTCGCTTGGCGTAATTTTTGTTTGTCTGCAAGGCTTTGGCTATGTTTATGTTTGCTGTGAAGTTCCCTTTGCTTCCGCAGCAGTTTTCTAACTCGGTTGTTGTACCACGGTGGCTATTTTCCATCTCTTACGATCTTGCTTGGCACATACTCATCTAACGCATTTTGTACGATGGTTTTCAACTTTGTCCACTGATCCTCAACACTATCTGTACTCGAGACAAAACTTTTGTGTTGAGCCGTCAGGTACACTGAAATCTGCTTTGATGTGGATCAGTTCGTTGTTATGGATTCTGGGGCTAAGAAGTTTTCTTAATATCTTCCTCTCTTTGATCTCCAGCCTTTCAACTCGACCATGATTGGTGAAGGACTATTTAGACCACATACAAGACTTCTGGTTTGGTTACCGTGTTGTGATGTCTTCAGGTCACAAGAATACGTTTCGGGTAGCATTACACGAGGAGATCGTTTTTCTATAATTTATGTGTGCTTGGTGAGTTGGAAGGCAAGTCAAACTTCATTTATTCTAGATTCCATTGCCTTTTTCCCGAGGGCATGCCAGCAGACATTCTCCAAGATAATTGAATTCTTTGACGGTCTATATTTTTTTGTTCTGCCACTTAATAGATTGACTTTTTCCATGTTTCTCATTATGTCGGTCTTTTCGAAAGTGGTTTCGACACCTATTTTTGTTCTTATTTTGTAGTTCGAGGATGGGTTCTTTGGCTTCGTCCCAGGTCTTGGTCATACACAATGTGGTCAAAAGTATCCAGACACCCCGAAAAACATACGTTTTTCATATTAGGTGCATTGTGCTGCAACCTACTGCCAGATACTCCTTATAAGCGACCTCAGAATCATTAGACATTATGAGAGAGCAGAATGGGGCGCTCCGCGGAACTCACGGACTTCGAACGTGGTCAGGTGATTGGGTGTCACTTGTGTCATACGTCTGTACGCGAGATTTCCACACTTCTAAACATCCTTAGGTCCACTGTTTCCGATGCGACAGTGAAGTGGAAATGTGAAGGGACACGTACAGTAAAAATGCTACATCCCGACCTCATCAGTTGACTGACAGAGACCGCCGACAGATGAAGAAGGTCGTAATACGTAATAGACAGACATCTATCCAGACAATCACACAGGAAATCCAAACTGCATCAGGATCCGTTGCAAGTACTGTGGGTGCGAATTGTGAAAACTTGGGTTTCATGGTCGAGCGGCTGCTCATAAGCCACACGTCACGCCGGTAAATGGCAAACGACACCTCGCTTGGTGTAAGGAGCGTAAACATTGGACGATTCAACAGTAGAAAAACGTGTGGAGTGACGAATCACGGTACACAATGTGGCGGTCCGATAGCAGGGTGTGGGTATGGCGAATGCCCGGTGAACGTCATCTGCCAGCGTGTGTAGTGTCAACAGTAAAATTGGAGGCGGTAGTGTTAAGGTGTGGTCATGTTTTTCACCGAGGGGTCTTGCACTCCTCATTGTTTTGCGTGGCCCTGTTACAGCACAGGCCTACATTAATGTTTTAAGCACCTTCTTGCTTCCTACTGTTGAAGATAAATTCGGTGATGGCGATTGCATTTTTCAACACCATCGAGCACCTGTTAGTAATGCACGGCATGTGGTGGGATGGTTACACGACAATAACATCTCTGTAATGAAAAGGCACTAAAATTTACCTACTAAGTAAAAATATTTTTCTTCTACGTGGTGTATACTACCAGGTTGTAGTTAAACATTCGTCTGTGGTATGGTTGGAACCGTTCAGGTGAAATGAGCTCAGATTAGATTTAAAATTTCCCTCGCTGTCGATCAAATATTTCATGTTGTTGGGTACTCGATCAATTTTTTTGTGATTTCATATTAAACTCCCTTCTCAGCCACTGGTGGGATACGAAATGAATAACGAAAGACATTACTGAACATTACTACTATTGTCAAATTGCAGTACATTATTTATGTCGAGTTTAGTGACAAAAAAATATATTGTGAAGATGCAGAAACACCTACAACATAACTATCCGTTGTTCCCTTCTCTGCAAATGATCCTATCGACTAAAATGACGAGGAGTCCCAGAAAATAATGCGTAAGTTAATAATAAACAGATGTATTCAAAATATGATGATTGTTTGTAAAACTAGCAGCTCTGCCAAGAGCCCTAGCTGCTACACTAAACTGTTTGGAAACATAATTTTCATCACTGTTTACATCAAAATGAACTGGATCCTATTCAGGTACTGTATTAAATGTTGGCTTTCTTATTAAGTTCATGCGAAAATATTACCATCATTTTCTTCTGTCGCTGTCTAAATCGATTAAATACAGCTCCTGTGTCGTCGAATTTTTTTATCAAATTTCAAAACTGCTCCAAAAACTACTTATGTTGTTAAACTACATATGATGTTACACTACCCACATCAAAAAAACTTTCGCGTAGCCCCATTCCCCAAGACTCCTGAAGATAGACGTTGACTGTGGATATTGTATCACAGAAACAGTCCCTTAGACTTTTCAGAGATGTCCCTAAAGCCGGCCAAAGATGTAAACAACCATGCATGAACAGCGCCTGTTAAACGAAGGAGTCCGAGAGCCCTTTCAGTTCCATTCATTCCACCAGGAAGGAGGTACACGGCAAGTGTTGCCTGTAGTTCAACCATGCCTAGTGGCCAGTACCACGTTTCAGTCGCGTCCGCATTGTTACTTTGTGCCGGGAAGGGCTCTTAGCAAGGGAAGTGTCCCGGCATCTCGGAGTGAACCAAAGCGAAGTTGTTCCGACATGGAGGAGATACAGAGAGACAGGAACTGTCGATGACATCACTCGATCAGGCCGCCCAAGGGCAACTACTGCAGAATATGAACGCTACCTACGGATTATGGCTCGGAGGAACCCTGACAGCAACGCCGCCATGTTGAATAATGCTTTTCGTGCAGCCACAGGACGTCATGTTACGACTCAAACTGAACGCAATAGGCAGCATGATGCGCAGCTTCACTCCCAAAGTCCATGGTGAGGTCCATCTTTGCAACCACGACACCACGCAACGCTTTACAGATGAACCCAACAACATGCCTAATGGACCGCTCAGGATTGGCATCACGTTCTCTTCACCTATGAGTGTCGCATAAGTATTACACCAGAGAATCGTCAGAGACGTGTTTGGAGGCAACCTGGTCAGGCTGAACGCTTTGGACACACTGTCCAGCGAGTGCAGCAAGGTGGAGGTTCACTGCTGTTTTGGGGTTTCAATATGTGCAGCCGACATACGTCGCTTGTGGTCATGTAAGGTGCCGTAACGGCTGTACGATACGTGACTGCCATCCTCCGACTGATAGTGCAATCAAATCGACACCATATTTGCGAGGCATTCGTCTTCATGGACGACTATTCGCGCACCTGTCGTGCACATCTTGTGAATATGACTTTCTTCAGGATAACAACATCGGTCGACAAGAGTGGCCAGCATATTCTCGAGACATGATCCCTATCGAACATGTCTGGCATGGATTGAATAGGGCTGTTTATGGACGACGTGACCCACCAACCACTGTGAGGGATCTATGCCGAATAGCCCGTTGAGGAGTGGGACAACTTGGACCAACAGTGCCTTGATGTACTTGTGGATAGTATGCCACAACGCATACAGGCATGTATCAATGCAAGAGGACGTGCTACTGGGTATTAGAGTTACGGGTGTGTACAGCAATCTGGACCACCAACTCTGAAGGTCTCGCTGTACGGTGTAGAACATTCAGTGCGTGATTTTCATGAGCAATAAAATGGCGGGAAATAATGTTTATGTTGATCTCTATTCCAATTTTATGTACAGGTTCCGAAGCTCTCGGAACCGAGGTGTTACAAACTTTTTTTGATGTTCATGAGGGTATTTTTGATCAGTCGTTGCAACTACAAAATGCGCGATTGTTTCACCAGACGCGTTTCTCTTTATTGGGGTAAAGCATCATATGTGGTCTGTAATTACATTTTGATTTGCTTTTTAGATCGAAAAATAGTTCGTTAAAAACAGATTGGTTTGTTCTTACGGTGATTTTCGGCTGCTTTCTCGCTCACATCAGGAAATGCTGTCTGCTAGCACATCTTTGTTGTTCTGTGTTGGACACTGATAATTTTCATCTACGTTTTAGATGCTCTGCAGCTCTATTCATTTCGCACAACACACTTTTTTGCACACTACTGCATTCTGTTTGTTTCCGTACTTCAAGTATTTGTTGATGTTTGTGTTTTGTAGTGTAACCAACATAACTATTCCACTACTTTGTCTTTAACCTACAAATATTCTTTTTTAAATTAGATTATTGTATGTGTGTAATCCTATTTATGTATGTTTCTGTGTATTTATATACTGTGTGAGAGTGGAGATTGAATAGCGATGGAGATTTTTTTTTTAAGGAGAAACCATGATGACTGGTCACAAGTATATAGCAGTGTGATCGAGTGTGGGTCAAAGGAGAAGGTGAGGATGGTTGAAATGGCTCTAAGCACTATGGGACTTAACTTCTGAGGTCATCAGTCCCCTAGAACTTAGAACTACTTAAACCTAACTAACCCAAGGACATCACACACATCCATGCCCGAGGAAGGATTCGAACCTGCGACCGTAGCGGTCGCGCGGTTACAGACTGTAGCGCCTAGAACCGCTTGGCCACTCCGGCCGGCTAAAGGTGTGGAGCGAGGGGTGAAATGAAACTGTGTGTAGGATGGCTGGGTTGTGGGGGAGTGGGAGGGAGTGAAGGAGGGAAAGGGCTCTTTTGTTCGTCATGTGATTTCATCAATTATTCTATGTAGAGTCTGGATTCCAATATTTATCTGGTCATTGAGCAACAGTTTATTTGTGTTAATGCTTTTCGTATGTGGAAATTTTCTTGGAAAGGAAGGAAGTGTCTTTCTTTACTGATTTTTATGATATTCATATCGTTTTCAATATTTTTTTTGTCTATGGTGATCTTCTTTTAGATGATCAGCATGTGATGAATGTCTTATACCATATCTGAATGCTCTGATATGTCCTTTAGTTCCGGAACCTGTATAGAAAACTGGATTAGAGATCAACATACACATCATTTTCTCCCTTATTATTACTCATGAAAACCACACATTGCATGTTGTACCATCATACAGAGAGACCTTCAGAGGTGGTGATCCAGAAGATTGCTGTACACACCGGTACCTCTAATACCCAGTAGCACGTCCTCTTGCATTGATGCATGCCTGTATTCGTCGTGGAATACTATCCACAACTTCATCAAGGCACTGTTTGTCCAGATTGTCCCACTCCTCAACGGCGATTCGGCGTAGATCCCTCAGAGTGATTGGTGGGTCATGTCTCCATAAACAGACCTTTTCAGTCTATCCCAGGCATGTTCGATAGGGTTCATGTCTGGAGAATATGCTGGCCACTCTATTCGAGCAATGTCGTTATCTTGAAGGAAATCATTTGGACGATGGGGTTGCGAATTTTCGTCCATGAAGACGAATGCCTCGCAAATATGCTGTCGATTTGGTTGCACTATCGGTCGGAGGATGGCATTCGCGTATCGTACAGCCGTTACGGCGCCTTCCAAGACCACCAGCAGCGTATGTCGGCCTCACATAATGCCACCCCAAAACAGCATGGAACCTCCACCTTGCTACACTCGCTGGACAGTGTGTCTAAGGCGTTCTGCCTGACCGGGTTGCCTCCCGACACGTCTCTGACGATTGTCTGATTGAAGGCATATGCGACACTCATCTGTGAAGAGAACGTGATGCCAATCCTGAGAGGTCCATTCGGCATGTTGTTGGGTCCATCTGTAAAGACTTGCATGGTGTCGTGGTTGTTAAGATGGACCTCACCATGGACTTCGGAAGTGAAGTTCGGCATCATTGCGTACAGTTTGAATAGTAACATGACGTCATGTGGCGGCACGAAGAGCATTATTCAACATTGTGGTATTGTTGTCAGGGTTCCTGCGAGCCATAATCCGTATGTAGCGGTCATACTCTGCAGTGGTAGCCCTTGGGCGGCATGAGAGAGGGATGTCATTGACAGTTCTTGTCTCTCTGTGTCTCCTCCATGTCCGAACAACATCGCTTTGGTTCACTCCGAGACGCCTGGACACTTCCCTTGTTGAGAGCCCTTCCTAGCACAAAGTAACAATGCGGACACAATCGAACCGTGGTATTGACCATGCAGGCATGGTTGACCTATACACAACACGAGCCGTGTACCTCCTTCCTGGTGGAATGACTGGAACTGATCGGCTGTCAAACAACTCCGTATAATAGGCGCTGTTCATACATGGTTATATACATTTTTTTTTGGTAAGGGGGGGGGGGGTTAAGTGACATCTCTGAACAGTCAAAGGAACTGTGTCCATGGTACTACATCCACAGTCAACGTCTATCTTCAGGGATTCTGGGAACTGGGGTGATGAAAAACTTTTTTTGATGTGTGTAGTTTAAGAAGTGTGCAATAACCTGTTTGTCGAGATGTGAAGATGGTAACACTGATTACCCACACCAGATATCGAGGGTGAAGGTTATTATTAGCAAGGAGCTCATCTTCTCAAATGTCTGACAACACTCTTTTTCTGTTCTTCATTTTCTGAAATTATCCCTTGCCAATGGGTACTGATTTAACTTCTTACGCATTGAAGTTTATGTGTTATTCACGTAAGCACAATAACAATACAACAAATTTGAGGGGTTTGACTTTGCTTACGTGCAGTGTACGTTTATTTTTATTGTATTTTATGGTTTTATAGACAGATTAGCAGGTATTCTTGGTTTCCAGATGGTGTACTGATATGTGCATTGTAACTGTACTCGCCTTGTGTGTCTGTTTTGTCTTGTCGTAATATGTTGGTAAGAAACTATTGCAGATTTATTGTTGCGTGCTCGTGAGTCAGGTGAAAATCGCCGTGTTTATTTGCAGTTTCGTTCGCCAATCTCCGCAGCGTCTCTCCAACTCCACGTCGACGTAGTGTAGCTGAAACTTTCTATAGTAATATTTACGTTAGAGTCTCATCTAATTATTTGTTAGAGATGAGCACTCGTTTATTTCCTCCTTGAATACAACTTTTACTATCGAGTTGTAATACGTAATATTCATTATTATAAATATGCTTCGTCTTTATCGGAGCAAGAACAAAATCAGTGCCATTAACATTACATTCAACAACAGACATAATAAAAAATCACAGATAATACAATGATAATGTTTGATTTTCTTATGCAATGAGCACCGTCTTCTGTCCTACACCCAGTACAGTATGTGAAAGAAATCTCCGTAACGAAACTTGGTCTAGGCTTAGCGTCTTTGATTAGTAATCAGAACGCTCTCGGTCCCGGGTTCGAAACACATCCCCTCTCAATTTCCGATTAAAAATGAGCATTGGCGGCCGAAGACTTCCGGCATAAGATGTCACCCTCATTCTACCAACGGCCTTGTCAAAGAGAGCGAAGGAGGACATAGGTTCAGGGCACTTTCTTGTCCTTGCTGTGGGGAGCTGCCCCTCAAGATGGACGAATCAGCAATGATCAACGGCATGAGGAAGCAGAAGGCAATGGAGACCGCTGCATTAAAGTACATAACGGGTATCCACAGGACATGTGGCCTGTAATTGAAAAAGAATCATGATGATCTTTCTAAAGGCAAGAGATTCCGGTATACATTGTGATATCGAGGAAGTGACCACGAGAAAAAGAGTGAATAACCAATAAAATGATAACGCGCTACGAGTCGTGGCGTTGAATATCGGAAGCTTGAACGTGGCAGAAAAGCTAGAAAATCTGAAAAGAAAATGCAGAGGCTCAATCTAGATACAGTTGGGGTCAGTGAAGTGAAATGAAAGGAAGACCATGATTTCTGGTCAGCTGGATATCGGGTAATACCAGCTTCAGCAGAAAATGGTATAACTGGAGTAGGATTCGTTGTGAATAGGAAGGTAGGGCACGGGGTATGTTACTGTGAACAGTTAAGTGATAGGGTTGTTCTCATCAGAACCGACAGCAAACCAACAAAGACAATGATAGTCAGGTATACAATCCGGCATCGCAAGCGGAACAGGAAGAGATGGAGAAAATATATGAGGATACTGAAAGGGTAATACAGTGCTTAAAGAGAGATGAAAGTCTAGTAGGAGGACTGGAATGCAGTTGCAGGGGAAGGAGCAGAAGAAAATGTTGCAGAAGGATATGGGCTTGGAACAAGGAATAAGAGAGGAGAGAGACTTATTGAATTCTGTAATAAATTTCAGCTGGTAATAGCGAATAAACTCTTTAAGAATCATAACAGCAGGTCGTAGGGAGGAGTTCAGTTAGATTACTCCACGGTCAAGCAGAGTTTCCGAACTCAGATACTGGATTGTAAGGCGTACCCGGTAGCAGATATAGACTCAGATCACAATGTAGTAGTGGCGAAGAGTTGGCTGATGTTTAAGAGATTAGTCAGTAAGAATAGACATGTAAAGAAGTGGGATACAGAAGCACTAAGGAATGACGAGATATGCTTGAAGTTCTCTAAGGCTATAGATACAGCAATAAGGTATAACTCAGGAGGCAGTACACTTGAGGAGAAATGGACATCTCTAAAAAATGAAATCATAGAAGTTGGAAAGAAGAATATAAGTGCAAAGAAGGTAACTGCGAAGAAATCATGGCTAACACCGGAAATGCTTCAATTGTTCGATAAAAGAAGCACGTAGAAAAATGTGCAGGAAGATTCAGGAAGACAGGAATGCAAATTGCTGCATGAAAAATGAGAAGATATCGAAAAAGAAATGATTCTGGGAAGGAATGTCTCAGCATATAGGAATGTCAAAATAACATTCGATGAAATAAAGGGCAAGGTTGACAACATTAAGGGTGCAACTGTTAAATCCGGAAGAGAGATCGGACGGATGGGAACAGTACATTGAAGGCCTGTATGAGGGGAAAGATTTGTGTAACGTGATAGAAGAAGAAACGGAAGTCGATTTAGAAGAGATAGGGGATCCAGTATTGTTGTTGTTGTTGTGGTCTTCAGTCCTGAGACTGGTTTGATGCAGCTCTCCATGCTACTCTATCCTGTGCAAGCTTCTTCATCTCCCAGTACCTACTGCATCCTACATCCTTCTTAATCTGCTTAGTTTATTCATCTCTTGGTCTCCCTCTACGATTTTTACCCTCCACGCTGCCCTCCAGTACTAAATTGGTGATCCCTCGATGTCTCAGAACATGTCCTACCAACCGATCCCTTCTTCTAGTCGAGTTGTGCCACAAGCTCCTCTTCTCCCCAATTCTATTCAATACCTCCTCATTAGTTATGTGATCTACCCATCTGATCTTCAGCATTCTCCTGTAGAATAAAAAAAGGTTCAGTAGTGGAATTAAAATTCAACGTGAAAGGATATCTATGATACGATTTGCTGATGACATTGCTACCCTGAGTGAAAGCGAAAATTAATTACATGATCTGCTGAACGAAATGAACAGTCTAATGAGTACAGAATACGCAATGAGAGTAAACCGAAGCTAGACGAAAGTAGGAGAAATACGAAGTATCAGAAATGATAACAGCGAGAAAGTTAATATCAGGATTGATGGTCCTGAAATGGATGAAGTTAAGGTTTCCTACCTTGGCAGCAAAATAAACAATGAACCATGGAGCAAGGAGAACATCAAAAGCAGATTAACACTGGCAAAAAGGGCATAGTATCAAACATAAGCCTTAATTAGAGGAAGAAATGTCTTGTACGTTTGGAGCACAGCATTGTGTGGTAGTGAAACATGGACTGTGGAAAACCGGAACGGAAGAGAATCGAAACATTTGAGATGTGGTGCTACAAACGAATGTTGAAAATTAGGTGGACTTACTAGGTAAGGAATGGCGAGGTTCTGCGCAGAATCGGAAAGGAAAGAATATGTGGAAAACATTGACAAGGAGAAGAGACAGGATGTTAGGACGTCTGTTAAGACATCAGGAAATAACTTTCATGATACTAGAGGGAGATGTAGAGGGAAAAACTGCAGAGGAAGACACAGACTGGAATACATCCAGCAAATAATTGAGGACATAGGTTGCATGTGCTACTCTGAGATGAAGAGATTGGCACAGGAGAGGAATTTGTGGCGGGCCGCATCAAAACAGACAGAGAATTGATGACCCAAAGAAAAAAGAAACGTTCAGTTTAAGGCGGGGACCTAACCCTTTCGAAACTAAACAGGAACTAACCGACACTTAAACTAGGCTTCATTTCAAGGCGGGGTTCTAACCCCTTTAACGCTAAAGGGACACAAGCCGTAGCTTAAAATCAAACTAGCTATAATAGTAAGGTACGCCTTAGGCTATTCAGTTACAACCATGTGAGAATGGTTCTTGGGGTGGAACTTACAAAAGAAAGTAAGGACCGTACTGAGAGAAGTGGACGACAGCGACAGCAAACACAATCCGTTGTTTCTTTAGTACCACAGTAGGTCAACTGAATAACTGAGGAGATGCGCAAAACATAAACAACATGGAGAAGCATAAAACATTCAGACAACCAGCAACAGGAACTTCCATTTTTAAAAGCACTCAAGTGCGCAGCAGCAATTTTGAGACCACACGCCAATCATAGATAAGTCATCTCCAAAATGAATGGGAACACACGAAACCAGTACAAGGAAGCACAACGGCGACACCATGAAACACTCCGACGCACGGACAAACAGGAACAACAAGTTCATAGCAACTGCGTTATAATAATTATCGATCGAAATAACAACTGAAATAGTCCGGAAAATCTTGTTTGTCTTGGAGACCATTTAGCGCACTTCTGTGAGTGGCGCCGGTGGAATAACGTACCCTCTTGCCCCCACCCCCACCCTCTATCGCTAAGCTGCTTCCACAGTCCACTGTAGCGTGGCTCGACGTCTAGGTAAGGTTAAAAAGTGAAAGTTTAGCTGCAAGTTGGCGAAGCAGTATCGTACTCCCGTAGAAGCGTTTAGATCAATATACGTAGAATGACTTGTCTGAGTCCCTTACATTTTCAAAGAAACTACAGCAGCGTCTTCACAATATTGCGAAGTAGCGGAGGGAGCCCCGGTCGCTGACCCTACACGGTCTGTGCAGGTGGACTGCAAGACTGTCTTCCGGAACGCAGAAATGCGTCGCGGGAACAAATTAAGAAGGGCTCCGCGCCAGCTGTGAGCCGGCAGGAGGCCCGCCACAGCAGTGAATCACGCGCCACAAAATGGGAATGACGACGGTCGCCCCTGTGTTGTACACAAGGGCCGCTGCGAATAGCAGACCGCCGCTTCCGTACTTAGTCATTCCCAGTCTCTGTTACGATTCTAATGCCGTAACTTCTCTCTCGCGTTAATGAGTTACGTGAGTAAAAGTGAAAGCGACTACAGTTTTCCTCCTTGATACTAGCAGGCTGTACATGTAAACAATATTTGTACTTCACAATAGCACGAAACTGAAAATGGTAAACCGGCAGATCACAGGCTACAAAATAAACACATAACGTACACGAGTTTGATCCTGATTATACAATGACGTGCTAAAATACTGTGACCATTGGCTTAATAGTGTATTCGTCGAACTCTGCAACAGTGCAATGTCTTCCGTTAGTAAAACCTCCGTTACTGAACATCCGTAGATTTTTGGCTACCCACATCGCTGTAAACGTCACAACTATAACTTAATCTTATTACACTACCCGCCATTAAAATTGCTACACCACGACGATGACGTGCTACAGACGCGAAATTTAACCGACAGGAAGAAGATGCTGTGATATGCAAATGATTAGCTTTTCAGAGAATTCACACAAGGTTGGCGCCGGTGGCGACACCTACAACGTGCTGACATGAGGAAAGTTTCCAACCGATTTCTCATACACAAACAGCAGTTGACCGGCGTTTCCTGGTGAAACATTGTTCTGATGCCTCGTGTGAGGAGGAGAAATGCGTACCATCACGTTTCCGACTTTGATAAAGGTCGGATTGTAGCCTATCGCGATTGCGATTTATCGTATCACGACATTGCTGCTCGCGTTGGTCGAGATCCAATGACTGTAACAAGAATCGGTGGGTTCAGGAGGATAATACGGAACGCCGTACTGGATCCCAACGGCCTCGTATCACTAGCAGTCGAGATGACAGGCATCTTATCCGCATGGCTGTAACGGATCTTGCAGCCACGTCTCGATCCCTGAGTCAACAGATGGGGACGTTTGCAAGACAACAACTCTCTGCACGAACAGTTCGACAACGTTTGCAGCAGCATGGACTATCAGCTCGGAGACCATGGCTGCGGTTACCCTTGACGCTGAATCACAGACAGGAGCGCCTGCGATGGTGTGCTCAACGACGAACCTGGGTGCACGAATGGCAAAACGTCGTTTCTTTCGGATGAATCCAGGTTCTGTTTACAGCATCATGATGGTGGCATCCGTGTTTTGCGACACCGCGGTAAACGCACATTGGAACCGTGTATTTGTCATCGCCATACTGGCGTATCACCCAGCGTGATGGTATGGGATGCCATTGGTTACACGTCTCGGTCACCTCTTGCTCGCATTTACGGCACTTTGAACAGTGGACGTTACATTTCAGATATGTTACGACGCGTGGCTCTACCCTTCATTCGATCCCTGCGAAACCCTACATTTTAGGAGGATAATGCACTACCGCATGTTGCAGGCCCTGTCCGGGCTCTCTGGATACAGAAAATGTTCGGCTGCTGCCCTGACCAGCACATTCTCCAGATATCTCACCAATTGAAAACGTCTGGTCAATGGTGGCCGAGCAACTGGCTCGTCACAATACGCCAGTCACTACTCTTGATGAACTGTGGCATCGTGGTGAAGCTGCATGGGCAGCTGTACCTGTTCACGCCGTCCAAGCTCTGTTTGACTGAATGTTCAGGCGTTATTACGGCCAGTGATGATTGTTCTGGGTACTGATTTCTCAGGATCTATGTACCCAAATTGCGTGAAAATGTAATCACATGTCAGTTATAGTATAATATATTTGTCCAATGAATACCAGTTTATCATTTGCACTTCTTGGTGTAGCAATTTTAATGGCCAGTAGTGTAATAGTGTTGTAACTTTGGGATGACTGCAATTGTGCTTAGGTCATAACGGAGGAACTATTGACTTCCGGACTTAAAGTTTCTGATGATTTTTCTTAGTTTCTTTTTCTCTTCTACGCGTCTGCACGGCGTATATACGATGCACACCATACACAAACCCTGGTTTGAAAGTACATGCAATGTATAACAACCATCAGCTGTATATGTGACTGACGACAGCAAAAATTTGTTCCGGACTGGGGCTCTAACTCGGATTTCTCGCTTTACGAGAGCGGCCCCCTTATCCGCTTAGGATATACAGGGTGAGTCACCTAACATTACCGCTGGATATATTTCGTAAACCACATCAAATAATGACGAATCGATTCCGCAGACCGAACGTGAGGAGAGGGGCTAGTGTAATTGGTTAATACAAACCATACAAAAATGCACGGAAGTATGTTTTTTAACACAAACCTACGTTTTTTTAAATGGAACCCCGTTAGTTTTGTTAGCACATCTCAACATATAAACAAATACGTAATCAGTGCCGTTTGTTGCATTGTAAAATGTTAATTACATCCGGAGATATTGTAACCTAAAGTTGACGCTTGAGTACCACTCCTCCGCTGTTCGATCGTGTGTATCGGAGAGCACAGGGAACGGTGATGGACCTTAGGTACAGAAGAGACTGGAACAGCACATTACGTCCACATGCTAACTCCTTTTTATTGGTCTTTTTCACTGACGCACATGTACATTACCATGAGCGGTGAGGTACACGTACACACGTGGTTTCCGTTTTCAATTACGGAGTGGAATAGAGTGTGTCCCGACATGTCAGGCCAATAGATGTTCAATGTGGTGGCCATCATTTGCTGCACACAATTGCAATCTCTGGCGTAATGAATGTCGTACACGCCGCAGTATATCTGGTGTAATGTCGCCGCAGGCTGACACAATACGTTGTTTCATATCCTCTGGGGTTGTAGGCACATCACGGTACACATTCTCCTTTAACGTACCCCACAGAAAGAAGTCCAGAGGTGTAAGATCAGGAGAACGGGCTGGCCAATTTATGCGTCCTCCACGTCCTATGAAACGCCCGTCGAACATCCTGTCAAGGGTCAGCCTAGTGTTAATTGCGGAATGTGCCGGTGCACCATTATGCTGATACCACATACGTCGACGCGTTTCCAGTGGGACATTTTCGAGCAACGTTGGCAGATCATTCTGTAGAAACGCGATGTATGTTGCAGCTGTTTGGGCCCTGCAATGAAGTGAGGACCAATGAGGTGGCCGCCAATGATTCCGCACCATACATTTACAGTCTACGGTCGCTGTCGCTCTACCTATCTGAGCCAGCGAGGATTGTCCACGAACCAGTAATGCATGTTCCTTAGATTTACTGCCCCATGGTTTGTTTAACCCGCTTCATCGGTAAACAGGTAGAACTGCAACGCATTCTCTGTTAATGCCCATTGACAGAATTGCACTCGATGATTAAAGTCATCACCATGTAATTGCTGATGTAGCGCCACATGAAACGGGTGAAAGCGGTGACGATGCAGTATGCGCATGACAATACTTTGCGTCAGTCCACCGACTCTCGCAATGTCCCGTGTACTCGTGTGTGGGTTCATGGCAACAGTAGCTAACACACCAACTGCACCCGCTTCTCCTGTGACGGGCCTGTTACGGACCCGTTTGCGTGCTACGACCATACCTGTTGCATACAGTTGGCAGTAGATGTTTTGCAATGTGCGGCACGTTGGATGCTCTCTGTCCGGGTACCGTTCTGCATACACCCTGCAGGCTTCAGCTGCATTTAGTCGACACTCGCCATAGATGAGTATCATCTCCGCCTTTTCAGAGTTCGAATACACCATGGTGACAGTTCCTACAACACTACACTATCACAGACGTCTGGTAACACGGTGTACTACAGTTGGTCTGCGTGCGGAGACGAATGCAGAATAACAATAGCAGCAAGCGCTACATGCGGACACTGCGACAGCTAGACCAAACCACAACAGTGCACTACAGCCACACTCGTAAACACGGTCGTCATCGTAAACATGTCCCTGCAGATGCTGCTCGCCGGCCGTGGCCCGTATTTGTTACAACACGCAACTGAACGTCGGAGGTTTCAAGCGTCAACTTTAGGTTACAATATCTCCGGATGTAATTAACATTTTACAATGCAACAAACGGCACTGATTTGGTATTTGTTTATATGTTCAGATGTGCTAACAAAACTAACGTGGTTCCATTTTAAAAAAACGTAGGTTTGTGTTAAAAAACATACTTCCGTGCATTTTTGTATGGTTTGTATTAAACAGTTACACTAGCCCCTCTCCTCAGGTTCGGTCTGTGGAATCGGTTCGTCAGTATTTGATGTGGTTTACGAAATATATCCACCGGTAACGTTAGGTAACTCACCTTGTATAATCACGACTTACAGCCAGAACCATAATTCCATATGTCGTCAACCATGTGTCTACAACTTGTAATCGTACGCACATTATGTAAATCTCGAACAGGGAAGGACATTTTAATTGAAAGTCGCTGCCTAGGATCGGCGGATAGATAGGATATTGCAGTGCCCGTGTTGTGGAAAAGAACGACATAAAGCGGCTTCGGACACGCATGCATGCAACGTTTAACAACATGGCTACTGCAATATCGTCGTTTGGAAGTGTTTCCTTCGTGAGACCGTAAGAGGTATTTATACACGGTGGTCACAAACAGTATGCAAAGCTCATACACAAGGTGTCCCAGGAGGAATAATCAGTATTCAAGGAGATGACAGGAACGATCATCGAAGCAAAAATGTTTAGTACCTTAAAACCTTTGAGTACTTCTTTTCTTTGATATCGGGAAACAAATCTCTTCTGCTCATTTCCATATTTTTGACCAAAACAAGAAAATTGTGTTTTGTAAACAAGGGGTCTAAAGTGCATACCTTAATGTATATTACCTATGGCAATTCATCTTGGGACACACTGATTATATACACCTTTTCTTAACACCCTACGTTTATTCCATTTAGGGACCACTATATTTTATGCCCAGTTATTAATTCCGGTTTACGATGACGATCCTCAGGGACTGTGTACAAACAATATTTCAATCACGTCCTTTTGGTTTCACTTTGAATATACACTCCTGGAAATTGAAATAAGAACACCGTGAATTCATTGTCCCAGGAAGGGGAAACTTTATTGACACATTCCTGGGGTCAGATACATCACATGATCACACTGACAGAACCACAGGCACATAGACACAGGCAACAGAGCATGCACAATGTCGGCACTAGTACAGTGTATATCCACCTTTCGCAGCAATGCAGGCTGCTATTCTCCCATGGAGACGATCGTAGAGATGCTGGATGTAGTCCTGTGGAACGGCGTGCCATGCCATTTCCACCTGGCGCCTCAGTTGGAACAGCGTTCGTGCTGGACGTGCAGACCGCGTGAGACGACGCTTCATCCAGTCCCAAACATGCTCAATGGGGGACAGATCCGGAGATCTTGCTGGCCAGGGTAGTTGACTTACACCTTCTAGAGCACGTTGGGTGGCACGGGATACATGCGGACGTGCATTGTCCTGTTGGAACAGCAAGTTCCCTTGCCGGTCTAGGAATGGTAGAACGATGGGTTCGATGACGGTTTGGATGTACCGTGCACTATTCAGTGTCCCCTCGACGATCACCAGTGGTGTACGGCCAGTGTAGGAGATCGCTCCCCACACCATGATGCCGTTTGTTGGCCCTGTGTGCCTCGGTCGTATGCAGTCCTGATTGTGGCGCTCACCTGCACGGCGCCAAACACGCATACGACCATCATTGGCACCAAGGCAGAAGCGACTCTCATCGCTGAAGACGACACGTCTCCATTCGTCCCTCCATTCACGCCTGTCGCGACACCACTGGAGGCGGGCTGCACGATGTTGGGGCGTGAGCGGAAGACGGCCTAACGGTGTGCGGGACCGTAGCCCAGCTTCATGGAGACGGTTGCGAATGGTCCTCGCCGATACCCCAGGAGCAACAGTGTCCCTAATTTGCTGGGAAGTGGCGGTGCGGTCCCCTACGGCACTGCGTAGGATCCTACGGTCTTGGCGTGCATCCGTGCGTCGCTGCGGTCCGGTCCCAGGTCGACGGGCACGTGCACCTTCCGCCGACCACTGGCGACAACATCGATGTACTGTGGAGACCTCACGCCCCACGTGTTGAGCAATTCGGCGGTACGTCCACCCGGCCTCCCGCATGCCCACTATACGCCCTCGCTCAAAGTCCGTCAACTGCACATACGGTTCACGTCCACGCTGTCGCGGCATGCTACCAGTGTTAAAGACTGCGATGGAGCTCCGTATGCCACGGCAAACTGGCTGACACTGACGGCGGCGGTGCACAAATGCTGCGCAGCTAGCGCCATTCGACGGCCAACACCGCGGGTCCTGGTGTGTCTGCTGTGCCGTGCGTGTGATCATTGCTTGTACAGCCCTCTCGCAGTGTCCGGAGCAAGTATGGTGGGTCTGACACACCGGTGTCAATGTGTTCTTTTTTCCATTTCCAGGAGTGTACATTCAGAAACATCGGATGATTTATTCAAGAGAAAGACCTTCACAAATTGTGGTAGTCAGTAACGTGTTGGTCCACTTCTGGTCATTATGCAACCAGTTATTCGCCTTGGCATTGATTGACAGAGTTGTTGAATGTCTTCCTGATGGATATCGTGCCAAATTCTGTCCATGTGGTGCGTTACATGGTCAAAATCCTGAGCTGTTTGGAGGGCTGTGCCCATAATGCTATAAGCATTCTCGGATGGGGACAAATCTGATGACCTTGTTGGCTAAGGTGGGGTTTGGCAAGCATGATAGCAAGCAACAGAAACTTCCACATTGTGAGGAAGAGGATTATTTTGCTGAAACCTAAGCCGAGAATCGCCTTTCACGAATGTAACAAAACGAGGCGTACAATATCGTCGACGGACAGCTGTACATTCGGATCTTCGGGAGGGAACTGCCAAGGGAAAGGTGACCACGAGAAAAAGTCTGAACAGACATCGAAAGATAACGTTCTACGTTTGGGGCGTGGAATGTCAGAAGTTTGAACGTGGCAGAAAAGCTAGAAAATCTGAAAACAAAAATACAAACGCTCAATCTAGAAACAGTTGGGGTCAGTGAGGGAAATGGAAAGAAGACAAGGATTTATGGTCAAGTGAATATGGGGTAATACCAGCAACAGCAGAAAATGGTATAACGGGAGTAAGATTGGTTATGAATAGGAAGATAGGGCACAGAGTACGCTACTATGAACAGTTCAGTGATTGGGTTGTTCTCATCAGAATCGACAGCACATCAACACCGACAACGATAATAATTTATGTATACATGCCGTCGTCGCAAGCTGAAGATGAAGAGATGAAGACAGTGTATGGATATGTTCAACGGTTAATTCACGACGTAAATGGAGATGAAAATCAAGTAGTCATGGAGAACTCAAATGTAGTTGTAGGGTTACAGAGGAACATGGGCTCAGTAGTAGGAAAGAGAGAACAGAGGACTAATTGGGCTCTGCGATAAATTTCACATAGTAATAGCGAAAACTCTGTTAAAGAATCACAAGAGGAACAGGTATACTAGGACAAGGCTTGAGATACGGGAATATTCCAATTAGATTACATCATAGGCAGAAATTCGGAAATCAGGTATTGGATAGTGAGGCGTAGCCTGGAGCACATATACACTCAGATCACAATTTGGTAGTGACGAAAAGTAGACTGAAGATTAAGAGACTAGTCAGGAAGAATGAATAGGCACAGAAGTGGGCTACAGAAGCACTAAGAAATGAAGACATGCTCTTGACGTTCTCTAAGACTATAGATTCTGCTATAAGTAATAGCTCTGAAGGTAGTTCAGTTGAAGAGAAATGGATATCTCTATAAAATGGGCAAACACTGAAGACGGGAAGGTAAACACAGGTAAATTGTGTCAGCATGAAAGATATGAGGAAATCGAAAAAAAATTGTTCAAATGGCTCTAAGCACTATGGGACTTAACATCTGAGGTCATCAGTCCCCTAGACTTCGAACTACTTAAACCTAACTAACCTAAGGACAGCACACACATTCATGCCCGAGGCAGGATTCGAACCTGCGACCGTAGCAGAGCAGCAGCGCGGTTCCGGACTGAAGCACCTGGAACCGCTCGGCCACAATGGCCGGCTAAATCGAAACAGAAATGATTGTCGGAAAGACTGAGTCGACATACAGGAAAGTCTAAATAACATTCGGCAAAATTAAAAAAGGGTTGTAATTAATACAATAGGAATTCCACTGTTAAATGCAGAGGAGAGAGCGGATAGGTGGGAGGTGTACGTTGAAAGCCTCTATGAGTGTGAAGACTTCTGTGATGTGATAGAAGAAGAAACAGCAGTCGATACAGAAGAGTCAGGGGAACAGGGCATCTAGTATTAGAATCAAAATTTAAAAGAACTTTGGAAGATTTAAGATCAAATAAGACACAAGGGATAGATAACATTCCGTCAGAATTTCCAGTGTGACTAGGGCATGTAGCAACAAAACGATTATTCACGTTGGTGTGTAGCATGTATGAGACTAACGATTGCCACCTGAATTCCGGGAAAACATTAGATGACAAGTGCGAATATCTTCGCACAATCTGTTTAACAGCACCTGCATCCACGTTGCTCAGAAAAATAATATATATAAGAATAGAAAAGAATATTTAGGATGTGTTAGATGACGATCAATTTGGCTTAGGGGAAGGTAAGGGCACCAGAGAAGTATTTCTGACGTTACTGTTGATATGGAAGCAAGGCTTTGTCGACCTGGAAAAAGCGTTTGAAAATGTAAAATTACTCAAAATTTTCGAAATTATAAGAGATAAGGGGTAAGCTACAGGAAGAGACTGGTAGGTAATATACTACACGTACAGGAGCCAAGAGGCAATAACAAAAGAGGAGGTCCAAAAACGAAGTGCTAGGAATAAAACGGTGCAAGACAGGGATGTAGTCTTTCGCTCCTACTGGATACATCGAAGAAGCAATGATGGGTATGAAAGAAAGGTTCAAGAGTGGAATTAAAATTCAAGGTGAAAGGATATCAACTATAAGATTCGCCGATTACATTACTATCCTGAGTGAAAGTGAGGAAGAAATACAGGATCTGCTAGATGGAATTAGCAGTTGAATGAGTACAGAATACGGATTGAGAGTAAATCGAAGAAACCCGAAAGTAATGAGAAGTAGCAGAAATGAGAACATCAAGAGACTTAACATCAGGACTGATGGCCACGAAGCAGAAAATGGTATGCAATTATGCCACCCAGGCACCAAAATAACACGTGACGTACGGAGCAAGAACGTAAAAGGCTGACTAGCACTGCCAAAAAGAGCATTCCTGGCTAAGAGAAGTCTATCAGTATCAAAATTAAGCCTTAATTTGAGGAAGAAATTTCAGGGCATGTACGTTTGGTGGTATTGTGTGGTACTGAAATATGGAGTATGGGGAAACCGAAGCAGAAGAGAATCGAAGCATTTGAGATGTGATGCTGCAGATGAATGTTGAAAATCAGGTGTAGTGGTAAGGAAAGAAATGAGAAGATTCTGTGCAGAATCGTAAAAGAAAGGAATGTATGGAAATCACTTAGGAGAAGAAGGGAAACGATGATAGGACACTGTTAAGAGATCAGAGAATAGCTTCCGTGGTATACAGGGAGCTGCTGAGGGTAAAGACTTTAGAGTAAGACAAAGAGAATACGTCGAGCAAATAATTCAGGACCTAGGTTGCAGTGCTACTCTCAGATGAAGAGGTTGACGCATAATTGCAGAGGTTGACTTCGTGGCGGGTCGCATCAAATCAGTCAAAAGAGTTATGAGTAAAAAAAGAAAAAAAAACGCCGCTCTAGTATAAGGGTGCCGTGGATCACGAAAACCAAAGCGCTACTGCTGTGAAAAAGAGATGCCACCACAAATCGTCACTCCCGGTTGTCGGGCCATATGGCAGGTGACATTCAGATTAGCTTCCCATCGTGGAATCTCGTTGACTAAAGTGAAATTGTCTTCAGTGATTAGTCCCAATTCGAATTGAAACCCTATGCGCAGCGGAGACGCGGCTGGAGACGCCCTGGTCAGCCATACTATACTGACTGTCGCCCACTAAAGACTCGACAGCCACGAGTGATGGGTCTGGATGCCACTTCTTTTTACAGCAGGCCCCTTCGATGTCAGCCGTGGTGTTGTTACATCACAGTGGTACGTCGACGATATTCTACCTTCTGCTTTGTCGCTCTTCAGCAATAAAATACCCGCACGCACAAGGCCAAGCAAAATAAGTGCTTGTATAAAGGCCAGAGGAGGATCAACGTGTTACTGACTTGCTCAATTTGTGAACGTCTTTCTCTTGAGGAAGTCATCCATTTTTTCTGAAACTGTAATCATTTTTTGTCTGCATGTGTATATTACATCTACCTACATTACTGGCCATTAAAATTGCTACTCCAAGAAGAAATGTATATGATAAACGGCTATTCATTGGACAAATATACTAGAATTGACATGTGATTACATTTTCACGCAACTTGAGTGCATAGATCGTGAGAAATCAGTACCCAGAACAACCACCTCAGGCCGGAATAACGGCCTTGAAACGCCTGGGCATTGAGTCAAACAGAGCTTGGATAGCGTGTACAGGTACAGCTGCCCGTGCAGCTTCAACACGATACCACAGTTCATCAAGAGTAGTGACTGGCGTATTGTGACGAGCCAGTTGCCCGGCCACCATTGACTAGACGTTTTCAATTTGTGAGACATCTGGAGAATGTGCTGGCCAGGGCAGCAAACGAACATTTTCTGCATATAGAAAGGCCCGTACGGGACCTGCAACATGCGGTCGTGCATTATCCTGCTGAAATGTAGGGTTTCGCAGGGATCGAATGAAGGGTAGAGCCACGGGTCGTAACACAACTGAAATATAAGGTCCACTGTCCAAAGTGCCGTCAATGTGAACAAGAGGTGACCAAGATGTGTAACCAATGGCACCCCATACACCACGTCGGGTGATACGCCAGTATGTCGATAACGAATACACGCTTCCAATGTGCGTTCACCGCGATGTCGCCAAACACGGATGCCACCATCATGATGCTGTAAACAGAACCTGGATTCATCCGAAAAAACGACATTTTGCCATTCGTACACCGAGGTTCGTCGTTGAGCACACCATCGTACGCGCTCCTATTTGTGATGCAGCGTCAAGGGTAACCGCATCCATGGTCTCCGAGCTGATAGTTTATGCTGCTGCAAACTTCGTAGAACTGTTCGTGCAGATGGTTGTTGTCTTGCAAACGTCCCCATCTGTTGACTCAGGGATCGAGACGTGGCTGCACGATGCGTTACAGCCATGCGGATAAGATGCCTGTCATCTCGACTACTAGTGATACGAGGCCGTTGGGATCCAGCACGGCGTTCCGTATTACCCTCCTGAAACCCACCGATTCCATATTCTGCTAACAGTCATTGGATCTCGACCAACGCGTGCAACAATGTCGCGATACGATAAACCGCAATCGCGATAGGTTACAATCCGACCTTTTTCAATGTCGGAAATGTGATGGTACGCATTTCTCTCTGTTTCTGCTTAAGCAATTGACTTAGGCGTGACGCAGTTCACTTATTAGGTAATAGTTTGAAAGGAACATAACGAAACATTCATTTATCACTCAAGCATATTTGTCTCGTATTCAAAAAATGGTTCAAATGTCTCTGAGCACTATGGGATTAACTTCTGAAGTCATCAGTCCCCTAGAACTTAGAACTACTTAAACCTAACTAACGTAATGACAACATACACATCCATGCCCGAGGCAGTATTCGATCCTGCGAGCGTAGCGGTTGCGCAGTGCCAGACTGAAGCACCTAGAACTGCTCGGCCACACCGGCCGGCTGTCCCGTATTAACACTTAAACATTACGTTATGTACGTTCAGCGTGCTGGGTTCTTTTTTGTTTTGGAGTAATGTAAACACGTAATGTTTAAATGATAATACAAACAAATGTGTTTGAGTGATAAATGGATGTTTCGTTACGTTTTCTTTTGAATTGTTACCTAATATTGTACTGCGTCAAGCCTAATTCAATTCATCAAGAAGATTTGTGTGATTTGAATATGTAAACTGAATCCGTAGTAGAACGGAAATGACACGGCTCCGGACATAAGTTACTGTTGAAGATACTATGAACTCACTCCCCTTTACAGGTCATAGAAGGTTGTAGCGGGTTTTCCCGAACACTCTGTATTTATAAAACAGAAGTCAAATTTCCATCATGTATGCCCTTACTTGTACCGTGCAAAGGTACAAGGAATAAAGCGAAACAAGTTGGCAATGACCTTGAGCAAGAGCTCCCTACCGTCAATCGATAAGGTATCAGGCAGAACCTACTGTATGCACGAAAGACAATAAAAGGTGGAGGGGGCAGTTGGGGGAGGGATAATAAGCTTGTCAGCTTGAGAATGAGAAATTTCCCACTCCCCTGGGGTCCGCAACCTATTTTGGCGAGGCGTTATGAGTCGGCCGGATGAACCGCTCACTAATGCTGCGTAATACCGCGCGTGGCGAGAGAAAGGCAAGGCGACGTGTAAAGAAACCTTTTGTATAACTTAACTCGTTGCTCTGAAACTTCCCCCTCGGGCAATTTTAATTTTAAATTAAAATCCCATATCCATTAATATGAAAATATTGTGTCCATTATAACTTTTCATCGCGGAAGTTGGTTAATCTTTTTCTGTGTGTACATATTTTGCCATTACCGGCGGTTACTTATCCGGCGTGCGGGCGGAGGCAATATCGCGTCTGCCGCCGTCGCCGTCGCCGTCGCCACCCACCTGCGCAGCCGCCGCTCTTCGCCGCTGCCGGAGTCCACGGCCCGCCGCTGTCCCTGTCTCTTCTGTGGAGCGGGGCGGCCGTAATCTCGGCCCGACAGGCCGCTCGCTTCCTCAAAAAGCCGAAGCCGATAGCGCCTAGCGCCGTCCCGAACCCCCCGTTGTCTGCGACGACGCCGTATTTTCTTGTCGGTGGTCGATGAAGTCGGCCGCCGACAAAATAAACGCTGCTATCAGTGGAAAATCTTCGAGGCAAACAATACGCTATTCTGCCTTCGCTTTCATGGTGAGAAATGGAGAGATGAGGCGCAATGGTTTCGATCCAGTGACTATAGCGAGGAGTTTAGTAGTGTAGTTCATCTCACTGTCTGGTTATGATACAGTCGAACAAAACGAACAAAAAAAAAAAAAAAAAGAAAGAAAGAAAGAAAAAACGACGCACCACTGAATGGTATGCAAATACACTACTGGCCATTAAAATTGCTTCACCACGAAGATGACGTGCTACAGACGCGAAATTTAACCGACAGGAAGAAGATGCTGTGATATGCAAATGATTAGCTTTTCAGAGCATTCAAACAAGGCTGGCGCCGGTGGCGGCACCTACAACGTGCTGACATGAGGAAAGTTTCCAACCGACTTCTCATACACAAACAGCAGTTGACCGGCGTTGCCTGGTGAAACGTTGTTGTGATGCCTCGTGTGAGGAGGAGAAATGCGTACCATCACGTTTCCGACTTTGATAAAGGTCGGATTGTTCAACATCTGAATTGATAGCGCCGTAGGACGGAAACGGTACTTTCCCAGACATGGGTTCCCACTCAAAATATTATGTACTCACTGCCCTCTACAAGTCTTAGAAGTTTCTGACGGCAGTTTCGGAATATCATGTATTAATATCGTACGCTCCCCCGTCTTACACCTAATTAAAAATACACAATGAAAGTTGTATTTTGCAATTGTCTGTTGTACGTAGGGGAGACTATAGTATCGTGAACACTATTCAGACTTCTGCATCTACCCAACACTGTAACAGAAGTTTAAGACACTTTCTTACTTCATTTCTGAATGATGTCAACTAGACAATACATTCAATTGGGAATTAAGTACCGCACACCTACTGAAGTTCATAAGCAAACATTTATTTGCAGTGCGAAGTATTTACGTTACTTAGAGACTTAATATGCTGGATTGTTCCTTGAATTAACAATGGAACGTAGTGAGGGCTACTTTTACACAGGTGAAGACAACTTTTCGGTCAGAAGTCTCCAATACTTTATTAATCACAGACGTTATTTGCACATTCTATACAGTGACATATTCACATCCCTGGAAATTGTAAACCTATACACAAAAATACCTGTCCATCAAACTATTGTAATAATTAAATGCAATTTGGTACCTAAGCAAACAGCTTTACAAGACGGAGACATGCGACCTAATCGATATATTAGAATTAATTCTAGTGCGTACCTATTTCTCATTCAACAACAAAATCTATATGCAGGCAGATGGTCTGTCAATGAGAAGTAGTCTTGCAGGCGCTTTAGCTGATAATTGCATTAACAATGTGGAAAGTACCGATTTAAAATATAAACTGAAGTATTACAAAATGTATGTTGACGACACAGTCATAGTGTTCAATGTTAGAGTACCAAGACGAAACTAAACCATTTGCAACTGCCACGTGTAACACACACCTCAGTATCAAGTTCACCGTTGAACATGGAAGAGATGTCTTCCATGTTCTATCAGTCTTCCTGATCTAAAACAAAAAAAAAAGAGTTAAATCAAAAGTATGACTTTGAAATTCGTAGAAAATCCATCACCAGAGATGTAACAAGAAGTAATTCTTCATGCCATGCTACAAAGCAAAATACGTCTTATTTCACATCCATGTTAGTTTATATACATAAAATTTCCCTCACTTCATCTTCCAAGGAGAATGGAATCAATATTATCAAAACTGTAGATAAAAATAACAACTATAAGCCATAGATAATTGACTGCCTATGTAAAAATATTAATGATAATGAATCACCTGCAATAAATTCGCATCCACCAGCAGAAAAGGAATTTTTTGCATGCATTCCCTTCCTAGGCACAATCTCATACCAAGACGCCAAAATTTCCAAAAGATTGTTTCTGCAGCAATAATATAACATAATATCCGCAGCACCAAAACCAATAGCCTAGGCCTTCAACAATGAGGAATTTACTGGAGCGTTTGTGACAATTGCCCTAGATTTTATCTTTCACAGACCAGTAGAAGAATCAGTACAAAATACTGTGAACACATAGATGACATTAGAGTAAAAATTTTAGATAAATCTGCAATAGCCACTAACATGAATCGATGTGGCCACTGTATCTAACATTAATGACAACTTTGAGACATTACACACCGCTAACAAACGCAAGATAATTGATATCTTAGAGTAACCAGATATATATATCCAAACTCTTAGTTCACCCCAATACGTGCTATATGACCAGCTAGAGCTAGAGAAAAAAAAATTATAAATAATTTCCTTTGGGCTGTTCACGGAAATTGAATACTACTTGGGACCCTAACAACCAGAACTCTGCACAAATAATAGACCATGTGTATGATATCAGTATAAAACTGTGTAAATATAAACTCTCATGGTGAACAAAAGTGTTGCTTTCATCCCATCCTCAACTTTTTAATACGACATTTCCCTCAACTAACATAAAAACCATAATGATAATCAAACCATAGTCACAGTTTCACCTGAAGATCTGGCTTTTAGTCCACGAAGCCGGCAGTGACCCAATAATAAAGGACTAAATACAGCTGAAACGATTATTAATACCCACCTTAACTACTCATCTCCTGGAATTTGTGTAAGTGCATACAACTATTTCAAATTTCATGTAAATAAATGAAAGCGCTTCAGCACGTTTTAAAAATAAAACAATTTATAAAGTGGCACTAAATATTCAAATATTCTTGTGCAGTACAGGACCAGACGATATGCTGTTGATCAAAACATACATGTAACTGAAAATATGGCATGATAGCCTGCAACCAGTTTGGTATGGAAATAAATCATTTTAAAAAGTATTTGTGACTCGTGGCATCATTCATCAACTTTCATTAATAGCTGCCCATTTCACAAAGTCCTGCATGTATAAAAACAATATTTTATTGCTTTATATACACATTACATCGTTAGCAGCTTTAGGCAGACAAGACCCACTTCAGCGACCCACAAAATGGGCCACGGCCTTGACCTCAACAGCACTGCCTTTTGTGCTGCCACGGCATTCTGCAGTGGCCGATGCCTGCACTTATGCGTCTCATGACCGGAAACGTCCACTGCGAAGGCAGACTGCCGTGCACAGGATACGACTTGCAGTCTTCTGGCGAATGCACTGTCGGAACGTTAATGGCGCTGCGACGCAGAAATCTCGTAAGAAGATTCAGTATTGACAATGGCTGGTCCAGCCCTGTCTCAAACCCATGACTGTAGCTGGTGGTGACCTGTTGTCTCGTTGGCTGGTGTGAAACTACCATGAGGACTCTGGATGCCTCGACCTCATAATCCGCTACTATTTATATGGCTCCACTGTGCACTTCTTGCACTGAAACCCTGCAGCCATTCAAGCAGCTCATTGCAGGGGGTCTTGCCGGGGTGTGGAGACGCCGTCCTAACTGCTCCAGCCATTACTGCTGCATGGTGCAGTTTTCTACTGAGTCCTGATAGCCCTTCTCACAGTCTTACTGCATAAATGTTGCTGTGTTCTAAATGATGCAACACCATGCTCGTCGCCCAGCTATTGCAGATATAACCGGTTTTCGATTATAGCGGATATTTTCCGTATCGCCGGCCGGAGTGGCCGTGCGGTTCTAGGCGCTACAGGCTGGAGCCGAGCGACCGCTACGGTCGCAGTTTCGAATCCTGCCCCGGGCATGGATGTGTGTGATGTCCTTAGGTTAGTTAGGTTTAATTAGTTCTAAGGTATAGGCGACTGATGACTTCAGAAGTTAAGTCGCATAGTGCTCAGTGTCATTTGAACCCCTTTTTTCATATCCAGTTTAACGCTCAAAATAACCGGTTCTTGAAATAACTGATTTTCGGTTTTTTGTTACTATCATTTCGAGTAATAAACGTAGACATCCAACAAAGACTGAAAAATTCTGAGACTCCCTCACACTTTTGCGTTATACATTTCAAGATATCTAGAATCGAAATAGTAAATAACACATGCAAAAGAAAACAACGTATTCCACTTACTGATCGCAGATTTGTAAGAAAACTAATGAGGTACTGAAAACAAAAAAAATCAACAGTATTCTTCTACTGATTCTAATTTTTTGAAGCTCGGCTCAAAAATCATGTTGTAATCAAGGATCATACCACTAGTAGCGCGTTACGAATAGCCAACGCTAAAGGATGGGAAATGACCTTGGGTAACTGTATTTTTCGTATTTTCTGTTTCCAAGGGTTACAAACACATAAAGGTGTAGTATGTAGACACAGACAGCAGTTCACCTACTTTCTTTTTTTATCATTAACAATGAATGGTCAGTTTTTAATTTACTATTGTTCCCTTAAATCCCTTTCTCTTTATTGTTACATAGAAATGGCAGGCAAATAAGAAACTTTGTGTAAATGCCTACCTTTCTTTTTCTTTAATGATTTTGAATGAAAAACCCATTTTGTAGTCAACATTTCAATTGAAATTTGAATGCAATTAACTTCTTGACGACATAAGTAAAAACGCACTTTCAAAAAATTCAGATGAACAATTAAGATAGTACGAGAAATAGAACATTTACTTCGAACATTTACTTGACAGTAGTTCAAAGTTCAGTAATGAACTAATACATTAGACAATATTTATTGTCGTATATGTTCGTAACCAAACATTCTAAAACGTTTTGATCTAAAAAGTCGTCTCCTTCTGTCAGAAAAAATATCATTCAAAGACGACACCAATCGTTGAGAAGTCACAAAACTTCCTACCAGCGATAAATATTTTCGAGTTGCAAATGACAAGCCTGGCGTGCACCTTCTACTCCACTCCCAAAAAAGTGAAAGGATCACTGCTTGCGGTAGTAGAAAACAAAGGGTACATTATGATATCAGCAATGCTGTTCGATTGGTTTGTCATGTTTTTGTTGCTCGTTTCCAACTTTCGGCGCCGTTATTAAGATAACTGTGTTTGCTTTTCCAGTTTTCTGTAACAACCCAATATTTCAAGGCAATGGAAAATTTTACGAATAGATATTATACGTTTTTAAAAGGTTTCATGTGAAAACAAAAAAAAAAACAAAAGTCAACACTACTGCTATTGCAAGTTGATATACCGGTTTTTTGCCCGGTTATCAGTAAAAAATAAAAAAACCTGTTGTAACCGAGAGCAAAACAGATACCGAGAAATACCGGTTATTCATAATTAAAACAATGGAATCGGATTTAACCGACAAGTTTTTCCCACCCCTACTTTTCTTATACGTGGTATATGTTCGTCTGTGGTATGGTTGGAATCGTTCAGGTGAAACGAGCTCAGATTAGATTTAAAATTTCGCTTTTGACCAAATATTTCATATTGTTGGGTAAACGATGAATTTTTTTGTGATTTCATATTAAACTCCCTTTTCAGCCACTGGTGGCATACGAAATGAATAACAAAAGACATTACGGAATATTACTATTATTGTCAAATTGCAGTACTTTATTTATGTCGAGTTTACTGGCAAAAAAAAAAAAATATTGCGAAGATGCTGTTAGAATGTTTAACTCTTTCACAAACACCCACAACATAATTATCCGTTGTTCCCTCCTCTGCAAATGATACTTTAGACCAACGTCATGGCCGGCCGGTGTGGCTGTGCGGTTAAAGGCGCTTCAGTCTGGAACCGCGTGACCGCTGCGGTCGCAGGTTCGAATCCTGCCTTGGGCATGGATGTGTGTGATGTCCTTAGGTTAGTTAGGTTTAATTAGTTCTAAGTTCTAGGCGACTGATGACCTTAGAAGTTAAGTCGCATAGTGCTCAGAGCCATTTTTGAACCAAAGTCATGAGGAGTCACAGCAAATAATGCGTAAGTTAATAATAAAAAAGAAGTATTCAAAATATGATAAGATGATTATTTGGAAAACTTGCAACACTGCCAAGAGCCCTAGCTGCTACACTTAACTGTTTCGAAACTTAATTTTCATTACTGTTTACATCAAAATTAACTGGACCCTGTATTAAATGTTGGCTTTCTTATTAAGTCTGTGCGAAAATATTACCAACATTTTATTCTGTTGCGGTCTAAATCGATTAAATACAACACCTGTGCCGTCTACAGTAAATACCCGCTCTTCTTAATGTATGTAAAGGACATTCACAACTTTGTGCAGAAGAGGTATTCCACTACATACATTACAACACCACCTTCAACTTGGCTTTAATATCTTATTCCTAATGGCAGAACGCTGACGCAACCTCACTTCCTATTCCCCACTACCCCCCCCCCCCCACCCACTCACCCACCCACCCACCCACACACACACACACACACACACTTGCGCTTTTGACAATAGAACAATTTTGTCCTTTGTATGGTAGGGAACGTATTGATTGAATTTTTGATCAAAAACTATTTATACTGTTAAACTACTTATGATGTCACACTACACACATCAAAAAAAGTTTTGCGTCGCCCCGATTCCCAGAACTCCTGAAGATAGACGTTGACTGTGCATATTGTAACACAAACAAAGTCCCGTAGACTGTTCACAGAAGTCCCTAAACCCGGTCAAAGATGTAAACAACCATGCGTGAGCAGCGCCTATTAGACGAAGGGGCTGAGACAGCCCTTTCAGTTCCAGTCATTCCACAAGGAGGAACACGGCAAGTGTTGTCTCTAGTTCAACCATGCCTAGATGGTCAATACCGCGGTGCGAACACGTCGACATTGTTACTTTGTGCCAGGAAGGGCTCTTAGCAAGGGAAGTGACGCACTACTACACTGTGGCTCCTTACAAATATTACAAGTTCTACGAAAAGTAGCTAGTGACACTGCAAAGGCCAACCAATGAGAGGTGTGAAAACAGTCTTCACGTGGGTCCCTATGATTTGTCTCTTGTTCACAATGCAATATGTTATGGAATAGTATGATTTAAGCCATACTGAACAACATTACTATCTCCATCGGTCCAAGTAGTCATCGACATTTAAACAGCTAGGCAAAAATATAAACAGGAAATACGCCACTGACACGCTACAAAGATAGTGTTCTAGCATTTACCTGAGGATGAAATGGGAAACAACGAAAAATGATTTCATGAATGTCCAACGCATCTCCTTCCTGTGGCAGATAGTGGATCACATGCATAATAGTTTATTCTAAACGAAAATTTTCGCTTAATAGAAACAAAATAATTCGGAATTCTCTTATTCTTTCAAAAATCGCCGAACTATGCTGGAATGTTGGACAAAACAGGTAATCTGCACCTAGACAGTACTGTGTTTTGTTACATACCTACACCTTTAACCTAGAACCTAATTTCCATATTTATCAAACGTTCAGATTTAATTATTTTACTTGTTCGTTGCATTCTGCACTCTCTGTCCCCACATGAAGAGTGAAAAAAAACACATTTTTACGTCAAAATCTTGCGTGGCTACACACACGTCGCCCGGCACCGAGCATGAAATGAAATTTAATAATGCACGTAAGAATTACGACCCCTGTTGATTTAGGGAAGCCATAGAATTTAGAAGCTGCACAATAGCTTTAGAAGGGAGCAGTGAGAGGGGAAAGAAAAGGGGACATGTAGTCTTCTGTAGTGGCGTCCTTCTGGCAGGAGATACGAGGGGGATGGCCACCATTAACCGGAAGTGAAGGGCCGTTGGACAACCGTACTGTTGCCACATAAAACCTGCAGGGAGGGGATCAGTGCCAGTTCAATGTTAGCAGTGGAACCAAACGTTAGCTTGGAGCGTATATTCTACGTTTACCTGGCCGCCAACAAGAGGTGTGCGCAATAGGGTACTTTTCCACTGTTCAGAGCAATATTATTGTAACTACACTTAGGCAGAAAATGAAGTAACAACGTCACTACATTGTCGAAGCTAATGTTTTGTCTGTGATATAAAATCGAAACTGCTCCGCTTCTTCATCCATCATACAAAGATGTTTGAACATTGTAAGTGCAAACTCCACATATTTTCAGTTTAATAGCATCGCAACTGCTGTTACGATCCTTTTCAGACTCATATCTTCGGAAGCTTGCGTGACCCTCCATCGTAAATGGTTTTACGATTTTGTTTCACCGAACAAACGACTGACGAGTGAAAATGGAGCAAAAACATTAGGAAGGAAGCTTATCAGATGGGGAAAATGTATATTAATTCAAACGAAAAAGAAGTACAAGAAAAGCTGATAGGTCCAGAATGTGGAATAAGTACAAGGTTATAAGATAAAGTATCATTAGATCAAAGACGGAAATAGTTTTTAGAAATTTTAGGCCTAGAAAGACTGGAAACAAGATTATCCGGGCAAGCTGATCTCGAAAACTCAAAGAAAAAAATTCGTAATATATTGGAAGGTGGTTTTATGTCCATGCCTAATTGCAAATTACAGTATATATTTATTCCTGAATATCAAGCAGTGAAGGCATGCAAAACTGTTTTTACGTACTATAGAAAGGGTAGTCTATATCAGTAACTAAATACCACCGTCAGCATTCGAAATATGTATACAATGTGCATTCAGAAATGGCAAGTGGAGAGAAACGAACATGAATCATATTGGATGTATAGATTTTCAATACAGAATACAATCTTGGGTTTTTTAAGCATAGAAAGGAAGAGTGTGAGGTCTACAAGGACGCTGAACCAAAAAGTAAGACTGCTTTAGAGGAAAAAATACAAAGACTCAGAAAAACAAGTCATGGCTCGAGCAGATAAAGATGTTGACAGACTGAAGGCGCAAACTGACAGTACATTTCTACGTGTCTGTTTTGATTTATAGCAGGTCCTCATCAGTCCACAATGTAAAGGATCCTTTCTCAATTACAAAAGGAAGCTAAGAACCTACAGTTTGATTATCTACAACCCTGTAACATGAAAGACAATGTGCTTCATTTGGCACAACGTACCTGGAAGTAAAGGAAGCATGGACATGGCTAGCTGTGACTACAAATTCCTAAAGCAGCAAAATGAGAACGGCTGTCAAAATGTTCCTTTCTTTTCTGACAACTACATTAGCCAGAACCGAAACAGCCTTATTTTCGTTTCATGTATCTGTACAGTGTGAGTACTTCACAAATCGATTCAGTTATCTACACATTTCTTGAGAAGGGCAAATCCAGAATGTAGGAGATAGCACTCACAGTGTTATCGAGAGAGTAGAAAAGGGCACGAAAATTTATACACCACGGCAATGGTACGATCTAGCAGCCACAGCCAAGGAAAGCGGAAAAAAGGTATGATACACATGAGATGTCGCAGAAGGACTTTTTCGATTTCAAAGAGGCTTTATCGAAAGTCCGAAAATGAACTAAAGCTGAAAATAGAGAAAGGGTAAGATGGTCTGATATCAGAGTAATAATGGTGGGGAAGGAAGAACCATGGATGATGCCATTTAAATATGAATATGACTCAGATTACAACACCACTGATTCGATGCACAAGTTTCAGAGTCGCAGGCCAAGCGTACAACATGATGCAGAAGACTTGTCATGTGCCTAATTACCTGACCTAATGCTCCTCTGCAAGAACAGTATTATTCCAACAGTTTATCATGAACTCTGTTACAATCTGATGCATGTGGAAGCTCATAATATTGAAGAGGAAGATGAATGAAGTCATAAACTAATATCAGTATTAATTTTAACATCTTTATTTCATAAATTCTGTTGGCTGTTACAATTTCTCTAAGACATTTCTTATTTCCTGAACTTTATAGCACATGAATATGATAATATGTAAGCACAACACAACAACATAAATTGTATATTAAATGAAAATCATTTCATTTCATTTAACATACAATTTATGTTGTTGTGTTGTGCTTACATATTATCATATTCATGTGCTATAAAGTTCAGGAAATAAGAAATGTCTTAGAGAAATTGTTACAGTCAACAGAATTTATGAAATAAATATATTCACATTTGTAGCCACACGCTGATGTAGTACAATTTGAGTGAAATATGATTGTAAGTGACATTAATATGAGGCATTAATGCCTTTACTAATAATTTCTTCTCTAAAGTAATTTCTGGAACATTTTTTTGCTATAAAGTACATAATGAAAGTGGAACAACAGGACATTCTAACCAGCATTCTCAATTGTGTGCTTCCAGGACGATTTGTGCGATATACTGGAACTTTCCGTTTGTCACTTTCAGTTAACCATACTATAAAGTTTAAGAAACGTTAGATACGACAGTATTGCTCAGAACCGTTGTTTTATATCATCCCCCCCCCCCCTTACCTGTTGCTAGCACTGGTAGTGAGTGGGGAAAATGACTAAGTGTCCTAATGAGCTCTAGTTTCTATGAACCTCTAGTCGTCATTCTGTAGGGGACGTATGTAGGAGCAAGTAATACGTGTGCTATTTTTTTTTCAAGCTCCTATCGGCCGCGAAATTAAAACTACAATCAAAATTCTACGAAGCTTTGAGCACGGTGTTTCTAGCACACACGTCGATTGCATCGCATAGCACTTTTCAGTTATGAAAGGGCAGTGAGATTGTAAAGATTGTTGGAACAATAAGAGCCTACCTGCTTAGGCGCCCCGCCTGATTTCATTCAGTCCACTAAAAGTAACTGCCATGCACTTTCTTCTTCGTCATAATGCTCGACTGCACAATGCATGTGGAACAACGACGCTCTTGCGGCGTTCTTTGATCACCCACCATACAACCCGGACTTGGCTCCCTTTGATTTTCATCTGTTCGCTCACATGAACCGCTGGCCATCAGAACAACATTGTTACAAAGAGCGCAGGCGGTTGCTTTCTATGACGAGGGTATTGGATAGTTGTTACCACCCTATGATAAATGTATAAGTCGAAGCGGTAACCATGTAGAGAAATAGCTGGAACGTTTAGCTAAATGTTGCAAAAAAACCTTTTTTTTCGCTGCAGTGTCCATTTCGAGCAGGATCGGAAGTTAAAAAAAGATAAAAAAATAGTTATCGTATATTTTCCGACTTTCCTACATGAGATATTTCCTCTCCATGATGCCCAACGCCTCTCTTGCACCGTCTATCACTGGCATTCGTCGAAAATCGCCGTCAGCCTCTGGCGTTCACTAAACAATATTGTAATGCAATGCGCCTGTGTTTATTAGATCTACCCAGTCTCTTCCACACGGCACAGCAGAATTAAAGGATTGGACTTAATGTCTCGTCGACATCGAGGTCGTGAGAGACGGAGCACAAGCTCGGATTTAGTCAAAGACGTCCCTGTCATAGGAGTCATCCTGGCATTTGCCTGGAGCAATTTAGGAAAATTAAGGAAAACCTGAATCTGGATGGCAAGACGCGGGTTTGAACCGCCGTCCTCCCGAAAGCGAATCCAGTGTTGTAGCCATTGCGCCACCTCGCTCGGTTTACTTCTTCGATACCCCGTAATTCTCTCCCCAGGATTTGAAATTGGACTCAAACATGCGCACAGTCTCCCTCTGTAATGGTACAAAAGCGTGGTGCCTGTGACGTCACCCTCGGGACAGTCGACGCGTCAGACAGCAAGGCGTCGACATATGCAAAGGAAAAGGGGCCAGAGCTCAGAAGTTCATGTGACGTGTAAAGTGGATTAATGAAGTCACAATGGCAGCAAACTTCACCACAATTCTCCCCAACACCTACGCGGACGTGTCTCACGATGCTATGATCGTCACAATCCATCTTGCCCATATTTCATGCCTTCTTTTGACGCCTCTGGGATGGAGGCAATAACTGCAAGACACGGCGCTGAAATCAAACAGTTTTCTTATGAGTGGCCGACGAAAATATTCCAGGCACACCGCAGTACAGGATCGGCACAAAAAGGCCTGTGTGGGTGAAATAAAGGAACTTGATGAAACCATTCCTTTCCCTGGGGAGTTGATTCTCACAGACAGTTCACAGTGCGATCAGCAGGGGCAAGACGTTCTTCATAACCTTTAACATTGCTGGACCTTTCTCTAGAAACATTGTGGGGCTGCATCCCCGACGAATGTGATATCACCCGTTTGGAGCGCAGCATTACCGCATTTTTTTTTTTTTTTTTTTTTTTTTTTTTTTTTTTTTTTTTTTTTTTTGCGGTCGTGTGCAGGTTGGAACCACTAGGGACCATTCAACACCATTCGACAAAATTTGAACGTGATCCGAAGCACCAAAAGGTGCTTGCACTTTTTCATCCTTCAGATTTTGCGTCCTGTGGAACGATCACGGGGGGAGGGGGGGGGGGACGAGGGTGAGGAGGGTTTGTGGTATTGTCACATGCTGAATAAAACGGCAAATGGTCGTTCTAAGACCCCTGTTCAGCAACCGTTGGTACCACACATCCGCCTTTATTGGGCACATTAATAATGTACTTTTGCAGACAAAGCCTGTGATGAGAGTACCTGGCGCCTACAGGAAGACTATGCTGCTGCTCTTTCGTCGCTATACTGATGCCTTTGCATCTGATACCAGGCCATCTGGAATCATAATTTGCGGAAGGAGTTGCCGGTCTGCAAGCGCGTAGGTCGTTATGACGGGTTCTGTCTGTACGGCTACACTTTTAAAATTCTCAACAAAGGTGAGTGAGTGTCCCTGAGTATTTTGGTTGCTCGGGGGTCTTAGAGGAAAGCTTTGGCGCTTTATTCACGCATGTGTCAATGTCGCATCCCCCCGTGATCACACCACAGTACACAATACAGGAGTGCTGCGAAAGCATTAGCACCCTTAGCTGCTTCAGATCACGTTCAAATTTCATCGAATGGTTTTGAACTGTCCCTCGTTGTTCCAACATGTACACGCGAGCAAAACCTTTTTCGCACTGCGTCCCTAATGCGTGCGATCACATTATACGAGGATGAAGCACCATAATGTCACTGGAGAATACCTGAAATGCCCGAGACCATCAGCAGTGTCAACGTTTGTGAACAACGTCTTTCTGTTGCTTATCAGATTGCGAACTGTTGTTTTCGAGGGAAATCATGTAGGAATAAGCGCCCCAGGGAAAAGGGTGCTTGCATTGACGCCTGTGATGCCACCTCCTAAACTGTGGTGTTTGTGGGATGCTTTCCTCGGCCACTCAACAAAATCGCGTGACTTCAGCGCTGCGCCTCGAGGCTCTAACCTCCATTGGAGAGGCGTCAAAAGACGGGGTGAAATATGGGTACGAGGGGCTGCAGCGGCCTTCCTATCATATGACACGTCCACAGTGGGGTTGGGCGCAACTGAGGTGAAATTTGGTGTCAGTGTGACAACACCTGCTTTACACGTCGCACGGACTTCTGAGCTGTGGCCTCGTTTTCCCATGTGTCGACACATTGCAGTCTGATGCGCCGTCGAGCCAGAGGCTGAAGTCGCGGGCGGTCAGGCTTTTCAGGCTGCTGCACTACTACAGAGGAAGGCTGTACGCAAATTTGAGCCAAATTTCAAACTTAATCGTCGCAATGGGTGGGAATTACGGGATATTGAAATAGTGATTCTTTAATTCGTTGCGCAGTGTCTTTTAATCAAATCAGAATAAGAGTCTCAGACTAATGACCCGTAACTGACAATCGGTCGAACGACTGTTTTATAGGTAACCTCTTTTGCGGATGAACTACATTCCCTTACTGTCCCTTTTAATGAATCGCAGCCTGATATCTAATTCTCCTAGAAATACTTTTATGTAATCATTCCAGTTATTGTCGCTCCAAACGGATATTCCTAGGTAATTTACGCTTTCTCTTGTTTGCAGTGATTTATCGCCAATAACATTAATGGATCTCTCCGCCAAATTAGGCACAACATATTGCATTAGTTCAAACAACTTACGGTAATGCAGTCAAATGACCGTCGATATTTAGATAGGTACACACCCTGTCATTTTCAAGGCACTAATGCTACAACAGAGCGCTGTACTAGGAAATTTAAAAGCTCTGTATGCAGAGCACATGCGGTAAGACAACACTAGCACCATCATACAACCAAAGATGACAAACGTCAGAAGTTATCGATAGCGAATATTAAAAATCCACTGGTGACGTAGCATTAACTCTGCAGCTCTGTTGTTTGAACAGGGAGAGAGCAAGAATCCAAGCACAATTGAAGCAGAAACTTCCCTTTTATTTAGTTGTTAAAGGTCACTTGTTAATTTAATCTCGACTGCTCCCTTACTAATACTGTCCCAACAGGAGATAGTAAGCGCCAGTCTCTCTGTTGCTACACTAATAAGATGACCGGTGCCAAGACGATGTTCTCCAATAGCAGATTTACTAGACCGTAGCAAGTGTCTTTGAGACTTAATCTCAATACACCAGACGGTACTGATAGTCTGATCAATGTATGCCATATCACAACTACAAGGAATATGGTAGACATCCATCCTCCTTACACAAAACAAGATCGTTCTTTACAGTCCTAAAAGGGCCGTAACATCAGGCAGTGATCAAAACCACACTTTACGCCGTGTTTCCACAGATTATGACCAATGCTGTAGGAGATGCTACCTGTGTAAACCAAAAGGGCCGTAGAACTGGTTGTCACTTTGTTATTTACAACAATCAGCCGAATCACGATTGGTCGACAGCGCAACGCGCATCGGATCTTTCATTAACAACATCCTGTCGAAAGATATAAAACCCAACCCGTTTACAGAATATCTTGTACCTCAGACATGCTCCCACAGTCGGATCTGATGGCTCTGCCCGCTCACAGTAGATCTCTCCATAGGATACAGTGCAAATTAATAAAGTTCCGTAACTGATTTTGGATAACGGGAAATGGTGTTAAGGGCTCTAAGATTTGTATACTGAGTTGTTCTCTTTAGCTCTTCTCTAACGGTTAACTAAGACAGAGGATTTAACAGCTATGAAATCAAAGTCATCATTTACACTACTGGCCATTAAAATTGCTACTCCAAGAAGAAATGCAGATGATAAACGGGTATTCATTAGACAAATATATTATACTAGACCTGACATGTGATTACATTTTCACGCAATTTGGGTGCATAGATCCTAAGAAATCAGTACCGAGAACAATCACCTCTGGCTGTAATAACGGACTTGATACGCCTGGGCATTGAGTCAAACAGAGCTTGGATGGCGTATACAGGTACAGCTGCCCATGTAGCTTCAACACGATACCACAGTTCATCGAGAGTAGTGACTGGCGTATTGTGACGAGCCAGTTGCTCGGCCACCATTGACCAGACGTTTTCAATTGGTGAGAGATCTGGACAATGTGCTGGCCAGGGCAACAGTCGAACATTTTCTGTATGCAGAAACGTCTGTACGGGACCTGCAACATGCGGTCGTGCATAATACTGCTGAAATGTAGGGTTTCGCAGGGATCGAATGAAGGGTAGAGCCACGGGTCCTAACACATCTGAAATGTAACGTCCACTGTTCAAAGTGCCGTCAATGCAAACAAGGGGTGACCGAGACGTGTAACCAATGGCACCCCATGCCATCAAGCCGGGTGGTACGCCAGTATGGCGATGACAAATACACGCTTCCAATGTCCGTTCACCGCGATGTCACCAAACACGGATGCGACCATCATGATGCTGTAAACAGAGCCTAGATTCATCCGAAAACATGTTTTGCCATTCGTGCACCCAGGTTCGCCGTTGAGTACACCATCGCAGGCGCTCCTGTCTGTGATTCAGCGTCAAAGGTAACCGCAGCCATGGTCTCCGAGCTGATAGTCCATGCTGCGGCAAACGTCGAACTGTTGTTGTCTTGCAAACGTCCCCATCTGTTGACTCCGTGCGGTTAAAGGCGCTGCAGTCTGGAACCGCAAGACCGCTACGGTCGCAGGTTCGAATCCTGCCTTGGGCATGGATGTTTGTGATGTCCGTAGGATAGTTAGGTTTAACTAGTTCTAAGTTCTAGGGGACTAATGACCTCAGCAGTTGAGTCCCATAGTGCTCAGAGCCATTTGAACCATTTGATTTGAATCTGTTGACTCAGGGATCGCGAAGTGGCTGCACGATCCGTTACAGCCATGCGGATAAGATGCCTGGCATCTCGACTGCTAGTGATACGAGGCCGTTGGGATCCAGCACGGCGTTTCGTATTACCCTCTTGAACCCACCGATTCGATATTCTGTTAACAGTCATTGGATCTTGACCAACGCGAGCAGCAATGACGCGATACGATAAACTGCAATCGCGATAGGCTACAATCTGACCTTTATCAAAGTCGGAAACGTGATGGTACGCATTTCTCCTCCTTACACGAGTCATCACAACAACGTTTCACCAGGCAACGCTGGTCAACTGGTGTTTGTGTATAAGAAATCGGTTGGAAACGCTCCTCATGTCAGCACGTTGAAGCTGTCGCAATGCAACCCTGTGTGAATGCTCTGAAAAGCTTATATTTTGCATATCAGAGCATCTTCTTCCTGTCGGTTAAATTTCGCGTCTGTAGCACGTCATCTTCTTGGTGTAGCAATTTTAAAGTCCAGTAGTGGTTAATATGTAGAAGTTATTTCCGTAATAGCGTTTTATTTTGCTAGGATTAGCAATTATGTTTTACAATCTCATCTTAGTTACTGGACATGAGTTCACATTAATAATCAGCACTACAGGTTGGCATGATTTGGAGACGAGTGAATATTTTAAAGTGAAAGTACCAGAGACACGTCTAGTTATCTGGCCGATAAGAAGTGACTGCAGGGCGTTGAACATACGGTGAATAAAGAAAATCATACTACTGGGGCAGAATGACTATGGCACAGGTCGTCGCTTCTCTTCGAACTAAAGGATCGTCACGCCATTCTGTCCCATGCATAGTGCTGCCTCAATGTATTTTTCCGTGAGCTGCGTCTACTGATGGCGCACATTAGAACTCATAGTGATCTTCCGTATTGCCATCGGGTGTGTATTTTGCTGATCTCTGCTCCCTTGCTCTGAATGTTCATCTGTCCTAGACACTATCTCCCATATGAACAATCCTCTCCATGTTCTTCCACTCAATCGTAAAAACCAAGTCTTCGCGTTCTTCTGCGTGCCGCATTCACCAAAAATGTTCAAATGTGTGTGAAATCATATGGGACTTTAAACTGCTAAGGTCATCATTCCCTAAGCTTACACACTACGTAACCTAAATTATCAAATGGTTCAAATGGCTCTGAGCACTAGGGACTTAACATCTGTGGTCACAAGTCCCCTAGAACTTAGAACTGCTTAAACCTAACTAACCTAAGGACACCACACACATCCATACCCGAGGCAGGATTCGAACCTGCGACCGTAGCAGTCGCGCGGTTCCAGACTGAGCGCCTAGAACCGCTATACCACCGCGGCCGGCCCTAAATTATCCTAAGGACAAACAATGCCCGAGGGAGGACTCGAACATCCGCCGGGATCAGCCTCACAGTCCATGACTGCAGCGCCGCATTCACCGACTGACTCTGAAAATTCAAGTCCTACAGTTATTCTCCGCACCTATGATCTGACTGACCCGCGTTCCTCCCTATAATGTCTTCTCTACGCCGAAGGAATGCACTATTCCTAGGTATTTTGCCCCTCTTACAACTTCATTAAATGTATTCGCAGCTGCGAATATGAAGAACCACCAGTTGTACAATGAAAATTTGTGCCTGACCAGCATTCGAAATCGGATTTCTCGAGCGGTAGCCTCGCCAGTAGGCAGTCCGAGCAAGACCCACGGCCATATCCAAACTTCCATATGTCGTCAGCTATATGTCTACAACCCGCGCTCGTACATTCATTATGTATATTTCCGTATACGGGGAGACATTTATTTGGCTCTGAGCACTATGGGACTTAACATCTGAGGTCATCAGTCCCCTAGAACTTAGAACTACTTAAACCTAACTAACCTAAGGACAGCACACACACCCATGCCCGAGGCAGGATTCGAACCTGCGACCGTAGCGGTTACGCGGTTCCAGACTGAAGCACCTAGAACCGCACGGCCACACTGGCCAGTAGACATTTAATTGAAAGCCGCTTGCCCTGTGTCAGCAAGTAAATACTATATTGCAGTACCGGAGTTGTTGAAAAATATGATTCAAATTTCTACATCTTCATGGATACTCTGCAAATCACATTTAAGTGCCTGGCAGAGGGTTCATCGAAACACCTGCACAATACTCTATTATTCCAATCACGTACAGCGCGGAAGGAACGAACACCTATATCTTTCCGTTCGAGCTCTGAGGTCCCTTATTTTGTATTGGTGATCGTTTCTCCAGATATAGGTCAGTGTCAACAAAATACTTTCACACTCAGACGAGAAAGTTCGTGATTGAAATTTCGTGAGAAGATTCCGTAGCAACGAAGAACGCCTTTGTTTTAATGATGTCCTTCCCAAATCCTGTATCATATCAGTGACACCCTCTCCCCTATTTAGCGATAACACACAACGTGCTGCCCTTCTTTGAACTTTTCCGATGTACTCTATCAATCCTGTCTGGTAAGGATCCCACACTGCGCAGCAGTATTCTAAAAGAGGACGGACAAGCATATTGTAGGCAGTCTCCTTAGTATATCTGTTGCATTTTCTAAGTGTCCTGCCAGTGAAACGCAGTCTTTTGTAAGCGTTCCCCACAGCATTTTCTATGAGTACCTTCCAATTTAAGTTATTCGTAATTGTAATTCCTAGGTATTTAGTTGAATTTACGGCCTTTAGATTTGACTGATTTATCATGTCACCGAAGTTTAACGGATTCATTTAACCACTCATGTAGATGACCTCACACTTTTCGTTATTTAGGGTCAACTGCCATTTTTGGCATCGTACAGATATCTTTTCTATATCGTTTTCCAGTTTGTTTTGATCTGATGATGACTTTATTTAAAAAATGTGTGTGAGTTCTTAAGGGACCAAACTGCTGAGTTCATCGGTCCCTAGACTTACACACTACTTAAAATAACCTAAACTAAATTATACTAATAACAACACACACACACACACACACACGCACCCATGCCTGAGGGAGGACTCGAACCTCTGGCAGGAGGGGCCGATGACTCTATTAGTCGATAAACATGAGCCCATACACCACCATTCAGAGGATGCTGGGAGGGCTCAGGGCTTCTACTTGTTAGAATTAAACTTATTCGGGAAGCATATGCTACGCTACCAGGTCGTGGGGGGCGTGGGTTCTGCAGCTCGTCCAAGTAGCTTACACCATCAGATGTTCTAGCCTACAACACATTTTACACGCGTAGTTTCTTCAAATCAGGGCTATCTGTAGCTGCAAAAGGACTTTCGGCAGGGATTCTATACGAATTTTAGACAAATGCGTGGCCTATGATTTTGTAGGCGAAAAACTACATCTAAGCATCTGGACACACCTCTGTGCCTTCTAATAGCCGCATGAATGCGACTTTCTCCTACACACTGTGGTACAAAGAGCAGTCGTCGAAATAGAAGGTCGATATTCATTCGGTCCTGCGACAGTGAAAATTATATTTATAATAACTGCGAAAAGGGTAGAGCTCAAGACGGAACTGTTTTCTTGTACGTATTTATTACTAAGTGTCGTGCCAACTACAACTCTGAAATTAGAAGCTGGTGGAAGACCTCAGAATCCCCACTGATGTAACGTATCTCCTCGTTGTGTCTTAATCCTTTCGTTACTCAAGGTAACTCGTTACTACGTGTCTTCCAAACTCGAAGGATACCCTGACAGTAAATTCCAGTGGTAAAATGTGGCCAGATGTGGATCTGGAACATCGTAATCTGCACTGGAATATGGGAAGCTTATTGTTTCCAGTCACGAACAGTCTGTAACTGACAGTCTGTTCCAGGAGTTTTCATAGGATCGTCTTTAAATTAGACGGTCTGTAGCTGTCTATATTATGGAATTTTTACCTGGTTGTAGAACAGGCACAATGACACTTTTTGTCAGTTTGGTAGCAAACTCTGTCTTACCAAATCCTGTTAAACATCATCAGGTTATTTTGTTTGCTATAGACACTAATGATGAAGAACGTGGTAGTGTATATTATTTGCTCCTGTGAATGAATCTTTGCATTGTGGTAGTGCACCCTGGATTTCCGGCTGTTGGCTATTAGAAGGTATAATGCTACATTCTGCTACAATACGATGCCGAGTAAAACCTGGGTCAAAATTGTTCGAAACTGGCATTTCATCGTAATCCGGCTTTGTCGAAAGGATTAGCATTAAGTACTCTTCGGATTAGAATTTCGGATTTTTACGCTGGAAAATAGTGTCCATACATCGTAGTTTTGCCCACACCTGTGGGTATTTTCATTGAAGAGTTGTTTTGTCCTAAATAATTGCGCATCTGTTGTTTACTTAACGTGGTTTTGCTCGTAGACGTTTGAATAAAATTAGATAAGTAGGAGAGAGAGGTCTCAGTTTTCAATGAAATGCTCGTGGTCTGTTTCTGATAGCGTTGACTGTTTCTTGAGACTATAATGCGACAATAGTGGAAGGGCCTATAAGAATTAGGTGTCGCATTATGCTGCATAGGCAACTTTTACCCTTCACAACTCCATCTACTAGCCGGCAGCGGTGGCCAAGCGGTTCTAGGCGCTGCAGTCTGGAGCCGAGTGACAGCTACGGCCGCAGGTTCAAATCCTGCCTCGGGCATGGATGTGTGTGATGTCCTTAAGTTAGTTAGGTTTAAGTAGTTCTAAGTTCTAGGGGACTGATGACCTCAGATGCTAAGTCCCATAGTGCTCAGAGCAATATTTTTTTTTCATCTACTGCAAAGTTAGTTATTCACTAATGTCTTAACAGACGTCCTTTCATCCTATCCCATCTTCTTGTCAGTGTTTTCCATACATTCCTTTCCTCCCCGATTCTGCGTATAGCCTCCTGGTTCCTTTCCTTATCTGCTCACTGTAACATCATAGATTAAGGGTCGACCTGCGACAGAAATCGCACAACTTGCGTACGGGCCGCCAGACGCCGCCGCGAGCGCTAAGAGTGCATTGCGATCGCAGGCGCGCGTGTTGCGTACGGGCCGCGAGGTGCCGCCACGAGCGCAACCGTATGTAAGTGCCGACGGAGTTCGGCCAGCTCTCATTTTGTTGGCATCTCATTTTTGCCTATTCTCTTATTTGCTTAGTTGCTTATCTCTTACTCGTTTATGGCTCATGTTATTGTGCTGTCTTTCAGCCATTCTGATTATTTTGATTTACTCCCAATTGAGAAGTGCTCATTTTGGCATTTCACTTTTGCATATTTCACATTTTGCTAATAATATGCTCCTTAGCTTTTAACACTTAAATTGATTAACATAGTCTCATCTACTGATTGTTCATTTCAGCCTGTTCATATTTTAATGTTCTTTAAATACTGTGATAATTATCTGAAGCATTTCTTCCCTTAAACTTGTGTAAAGTACTCTCGATGTAGGATTTGTTATGTGACACAGGTCTAAAGTTTTGAATATAAATTATATACGAAACTGTGCTTTAAAAGGGTGAAGGAGAAATTTGAGGGGCGAACCCATGGAAATAGTCTTAAGTGATCCCCTTTAAAATTAAAAATTTGTGTGACACTCAAAGACGTGACACCGTAGGCACCGAAAATTTACCAAATTGTACGTCACATCACCTAATTTTCAACATTCTTCTATAGCACTACATTCAGTGGTTTCTATTCCCTTCTGTTCCGGTTTTCTCATAGTGTATGTCTCATTGCCATACAATGCTGTGCTCCGAACGTACATTCTCAGAAATTTCTTCCTCAAATTAAGGACTATGTTTGCTACTAGTAGACTTCTCTGAGCCAGACATACCGTTTTTGCCAGTGCTAAGCTGCTTTTTATGTCCTAGTAGCTCCGTCCGTCACAGGTTATTTTTCTGCCTAGCAAGCAGAATTCCTTAACTTAATTTACTTTTTTAATCTTCAATTCTGATGTTACCTTTTTCGCTGCTCTGATGTCTGCTGCTTCTCATTACTTTAGACTTTCTTCGATTTACTCTCAATGCATATCCTGTGCTCATTAAACTGCTCAATCCATTCGGCACATCCTGTAATTCTTCTTCACTTTAAAAGAGTACAGCAAAGTGATCAGCGAATCTTATCATTGATATCCTTCCACCTTGAATCTTAATCCTACTCTCGAATCTCTCTTTTACTTCTGTCATTGCTTCCTCGACGAACAGACTGAACAGAGGTGAAACACTACATCCCTGTCTTCGTTCTTTGTCTTCCACTCTGACTGTTCCTTTTTTCTTCTGGTATACGTTGTAAACTACACGTATTGTAAATTATCCGTCTTTTCGTACAAGTTACCCCTGTATCTCTCAGGATTTCGAACATCTCCCACCATTTTACACTACAGAACGCTTTTTCCCGGTAGACAAATCTTCTTAACATTTCTGATTTTCCTTCACTCTTGCTTCCAAAATCAACTGCAGCATCATAACTACCTCTCAGTCACCTTTACCTCTGCTAAAGATAAACTGATCGTCATTTAACTTACTCTCATTTTTCTTTTCCATTATTCTGTATATCTTTCTTGTCAGCAAGTAGAGTGCATGAGCGGTTAAGCTGGTTGTGCGGTAATTCTTGTACTTGTCGGCTTTTCGAATCTTGGAAAGTGTGTGGATGTTGCCTTTCCGAAAGTCTGATGGTATACCGCCGATCTACTACATTCTACACACCAACGTGAATAATATTTTTCTTGCCACTTCCCCCAATGAAATAACCAATTCCGAAAGAATGTTATTTATCTGTTCCATCTTGTTTCATTTTAAAACTTCCAAAAGTCTTCTCAGTTTTGATTCTAATACTGGATCTCCTGTCTCTTCCCTCTCTATTCGTGTTTCTTCTTCTATCATGTCATCGGATATGTCCTCCTCTTCATAGAGTCCCTTAGTGTACTGTTTCCATCTATGTACTGTCTCTCTCCTTTGCATTTAACAGTGGAATTCACTTTGCACTCTTAATGCTACCACCCTTGCCTTCCGACAATTTCTTCACATTTTTCATGTATCCATTTCACCTTAGCTTCCCGGAACTTCCTATCTATTTCATTCCTAAGGGAATTGTATTTCTGTATTCCTAGATTTCCATGAACATTTTTGTACTACCTTCTTTCGTCGATCAACTGAAATATTTATTCTGTTTCCCATGGTTTCTTCGCAGCTACCTTCCTTATATCTATGTTTTTTTCTCTAAGTTCTGTGACTGCCGTTTCCTATGACCTCAGAGAACTTCAAGCATATCTCTTCATTATTTGGTACTTCTGTATCTCACTTCATTGTGTATTGATTCTTCCTGACTAATCTCTTAAACTTCAGCTCAATCTTCATCACTGCTAAATGGTGATCTCAGTCTATATCTGCTCCTGGGTACATCTTACAATCCATTGGCTGATTTCGGAATCTCTGTCTGCCCATGTCTGTAATCTAACTGAAATCTTCTGGTATCCCCGGGCCTTGTCCGAGTATATCTGTTCCTCTTGTGGTTCTTGGATATAGTATTCGCTATTACCATCTGAAATTTGTTGCAGAACTCAATTAGTCTTTCTCCTCCCTCTTTCCTACTACCAAACTGATTTTCCCCGTAGTCCTTTCTTCCGTTCCTTCCTCTTCAACTGTGGCCCCGTCGCCCATATCGCTTCACGTACTGCCAACATGTTCAGTTTCCTTATATATTTTCTCTATCTCTTCCACTTGCGACGTCGGCATGTGCACGTGAACTGTTGTTGTCCGGGTTAATTTGCTGTCGATTCATATGATAACAATCCTATCACTGTACTGCTCACTATAACTCACTTTCCGTCCAGCCTTCCAATTCACAAGGAATCCTACTCCCGTTATATAATTTTATGCTTCTATTGATATTACCCTACATTCTTCTGACCAGCAACCCTTATCTTCTTTCCATTTCACTTCAATGACGACCTCTATATCTAGACTGAGCTCTAGCGTGTCCCTTTTCGGATTTTCTTTGCTTTCTTACCACATTCAGACTTCTGATTTTCAACTCCCGAATCGTAAAACGTTATCCTTTCATTGGTTGTTCAGTCTCTTTATCACGGTCACCTTCCACTTGGCAGTCAATACCAGTAAACCCCATCGCAGCCGAGTATTTAAAGAATCGGGCTATGTGTAAATCAGCTTCTAGCGACTGAGCCACTGCGTTAAATTCTTGACGCTAGCCGTGGGGGATTAGCCGAGCGGTACCCTGCACGGTAGCTCAGCGTGTTCGGTCAGAGAGCCGGTTGGCCTCTGTAATAAAAAAACTGAGTGGAAGGATCATCAAACGAACTTGAACAGATGTCATCGTGACATCCGCAACGACCAAACACAACGATCAACAACTCAACAACGAGCAAAATGAAAAAAAAGGCGGTTTAAGAAGCTGCAGTCATGGACTGTGCGGCTGGTCCCGGCGGAGGCTCGAGTCCTCCCTCGGACATGGGTGTATGTGTGTGTGTGTTTGTCCTTAGGATAATTTAGGTTAAGTAGTGTGTAAGCTTAGGGACTGATGACCTTAGCAGTTAAGTCCCATAAGATTTCACACACATTTGAACATTTTTTTGACGTCAAGCAGTAGGCGAGAGAAAATTAACAGAAGGCTTGAAGTTATATTTAAAGTTTGATGGAAATTGGTAAGATCTCTCATTATTAAACACTGAATGATAGTGTTCTGGGTAACGTGCGTTCATTTTGAAGCAAAATCTAGTATTTCAGGCTTCTCAATGTTTACGACGTCGTATCTCGTGGACTATATGTCATACAGTGTCATAATCTTAAAGGTACATTCAATGGTATACAGGATGTTCCTGTAAGAACGTGCAAAAATGTAACAGGATATAGAGAATGCTCCACTGAACAATTTTAGGTAAGGAATCTGGGGTTGGTTCAAAATGGTTCAAATGGCTCTGAGCACTATGGGACTCAACTGCTGTGTTCATAAGTCCCCTAGAACTTAGAACTACTTAAACCTAACTAACCTAAGGACATCACACACATCCATGCCCGAGGCAGGATTCGAACCTGCGACCGTAGTGGTCGTGCGGTTCCAGACTGTAGCGCCTTTAACCGCTCGGCCACTCCGGCCGGCAATCTGGGGTTGGAGAAGCCACCGTAACGAGATATGGATGTTATCTTTTCTACCGCTTTGTCTAGCATTATTGTTTTCCAGCTTATTTACAACTAACAAGCACACAAGTTTACACTACTGTGCTGCTTGTTTACATGTATGTTCTTTATTTCTTGCATGGAAACAAGGCGAACGAGTCTGATAGCTGGGAAGTGATGATGCAGGTTTTGTTTACTTTACTTTGTTATATCGTATTGACATTGTCTCCATGGCTGTTTGTAAGAGGATGTGGACACAACATGACGGTGCACCACCTAACGTCAGTCTGGATGTCCGCAACTATCTTAATGTTGTATTTCCTGGTTGCTGGTTTAGAAGGGTTGGTCCTATTCCGTGGCCTGATAGGTCATCTTGAAAAGGTACAGTAACACCCGACATTGAAAATAGGTACAACATTATTCGTTAGTCTTGTCAGAACAACATATCTTTTGTAATAATAACTCAATTTCACTTAATACACCGAAGCCGGATACCAGTGTAGGAAAGAAGGACAATTTATTTACTTAATTGATCACATGTGCACTCCCACAAAATAAATCTCTGTATCCAATTTGGTGACATCTGCGAAATGAATGAATGTATGGTCGTCCGCTAACCGCAGATAGTGAATGGGCAATATATGATCATCTTTGAGACGGTCCTTTTGTCACCTTTGGTGGAACCAAAGAGATGAAATTTACCTGAGTTATGAGCGCCTGAAATGTGGCTGACCAATACGGTAGCAAGGTGCTCCCCCACCTTGACGGAGGTGCGAGCTGACCTGAAGAACGGCCATGTTTCAGCACTCTGCCGCTGGATCTTGTGTTGGTAAGACCTGTCTTAGGTGTGCTCCGTAAAGACAAAAGAGTGGAGACATGGTATGCATGTGAAATACTTAAGAGTAGTTTGGAATAATAATTTCTCTATTTCAGGAACTTTTGTGGGGAGAATTAAATGTCAGGCGGGTAATATTAAGGGGATCGTAGTAATCTTCGGAAGTGACCAACGGTCACAATGAAACCACGTGTAGCAATAAGTTGAAATACTTCCGAGTGCTTAAGTTAAGCTGAATTACTAACTTGTGTAGTATAAGTTGGAAATATTTAAGCAATGGCGTGTGCAGGAATTGAAATTAGAGACGAGTACTTCCACGTGGTGAGTACTGTGTGAGTCTCAATCTGTGTATGAGACAAAGGATAAAGAGAAGTACTCGTCCATGGTATCAGTTGAGGACTCGCGTGTGTGATGAATATGTTCTTAATATTACTTTGCGTGTTATGTTTCCGTGTGACGCTTGACTCAGACTACAATACTCTGAGAGAGAAGCAAGGTGAGTCAGCCGTCTATCCAGCAACGCCACTTGGCTTGCATTACACAGGAAGACGTGCATATATCCTCCAGAGTTCGTAGTAGGAAAGGAAAGTTACGAAGTGGGGCAGTGTCGTGTGAAGCTGGGATGAATATTAATTGAAGTGGGAAAGCTGAAAGTGATGTGATTATAACGTTGTGACTATTCTTGGTGTTGTATTGTATGTTGCCAGTGTGATGTATTTCATGTAACATAAGTATGTGTGGTTTGCATGGGAGAGTAGCAAGATAGGTTCAGAGGCAGTGGGTTATGCATGTTCCGTTTTCTACAGCTCGGTCTGGAGAAAATTTTCGTAATGATGGGTGTGAGAGTCGGAGTGTGAGATATAGCAAAAGATCCACCACCCTATCCAGAAAGTGCACTGTAGTATTAGATAATTACGAGACCATAAGAGAGAGAATCACCAATGTAAAGCCATGCCCACTGGGCGGAGTTTCTCATGTGCAATTGTTGTAGAAAATGTAATGGTGTGTTTAGGTTATAGAATTTATCGGAATAAAAAATATAGTGAAAAGAAAAAGATTTGTGGCCTTTTCCTTCGAATAGTATGTTGTCATAATATCCAGAATTTATAATGTGTGCGCCATTCATATTCAGTGCGATGGCCACGTGTTGATCAAAGCCGTTGGGTAAGAAAGAAAATGTGCTATTGCCAGTGCGTAGTGAACAGTCAGAGTTGTGTAAATTACTAATGGTCAGATGTGCGTTATCCGTATCCGTTGTGTAATATTCAAACAGGAGAATAATTTGTAACTTAATTGTGAGTACTAGAGCTCACGTTACTCGATAAATAAGAATGAATCCACTCGCTTGGCAGATCACTCATCTTTCAGGCCTGACTGCTTGACGCCACAGTATGAGCAAGGCATGTGGGTGCCTCTCAACCTGACCTGAATCCCCTTGATTATTTCCTATGAGGATATCTAAAGTCACTTATGTATGAGATCCCAGTGGATACAGAGATGGAATTAACCGCAAGAATTGTAGCTTTCTGTGATGTAATTCGAAACACACCAGGGATGTATGTCAGGATGCGTCAGATTCGTGCTTGGCGATCTCATACCTGCATTGAGGTTGATGGCCGTCAGTTTCAGCACGTTTTGTGAGCTACAGTACAAATGGTACGTTCATTGTGTCAGTGATCGTATTTGCAGTTAACTGTAACTAATGTAAATAAAAAAGAACACAGTAATTTCATTTCATTCCTATTATCTCCTTAATCTGGCTTCTCAGACCCCAGGTTTCCCTATATCAAGTTGTTCAGTGGAGCATCTTCTAAGATCTGTTAAATTTTTGCACGCTCTTTTGGAGACACCCTGATTGTGGATGCTGACTGCAAAATATGTGTCGAATAGATTCTGTAGTGAAGAAATAAGAAATTAAAACGTCATGTCCGATGCTGAAATTTGACTGCGTGAACAGCGAAAATGTAAGCCGTAAGCTTTCTTTCTTTCGTCATTTTCAGGGGCTGTCAACCATAAAATAGTAGACGAATGTAGTTTGGATAACTTTCACGCCGTCAGGTATGTTGCTTTATACAGTTTTTAACTGCCCTTCTTGTCTTAATGTGCTAAATCTTTAACATAAGACTCGACGAGTTACTGAGTGGATTACGACTCCATTTTGAGTTTCTAAACTTATATATGGGAAATACTAAAAATCGAGTTTTGGTTGCTGCTGGAAGCCGTTGGAAAGGCAACGTGCACCTGTGGTTGATGCGATGAACTAGGTTAGTCGTTTAGTAGTACAGATTCTTCTAGAGTATTAATGTTTCTTAATTTTGTAAACCCTCTTCGCCAGTTTTCTAAAAGCCTCGTGCTACTGCTGTGGAGGCCGAGTTGACACTACTGTTACGGTAGACCGAGTTTGTGAGTTCGTGAAACGACTTCTGGTGCAATACACCGCTAAGACAGTTTCTCCCTGCCACTATTACAGACCTGTGTCGAACAGTCAGGTAACAGGATAGCAGAACGAAGGTTCTACAACACTCCAACAAATTAGTAACAAAGTCACACAAATGAGTTAAAAATGTCTACTTATCTCTGTGACTTATTGAATAATGAAGAATGCAACATTGCATTTAATATAACACAAAAAAGGCCCTCGATGGCTAAGTGCAAATAATCGTACATCAGCTTCACAGTACACAGCAAATGAAATTGGACAACTATCTGTTTACTTCTAAGAGTTCACTAAACGAAGTTCCTTGTCTAAGTCAGCTCTTAACGAAGTGGACGAGAGCTGCTCTTATATCTTCCGAGTAGGCTTCTGTCCGTTGTCGTGTGGTCATTAGCGGATTGTTCTCGGCCAGCAACTGGCAGAGGCGAAATCGGTATCTTGATCCTCAGCGCCGCCTGTGGCGCTGCTGGAACTCGCGCAAGTGGTGAGTCTCTATGGCACCGGCACCAGCTCACATCTTTTCGCCTCTGGTGTTGTTCCCTGGCAGTGTCTTGTTCGGACGACACAGCAGTTACATAATAGTGGTGGATATTGATTACATTTATTCGGTGTTAAGTGCTTTTTCTAAAGTAGATTACCGAGGTATTTGTGTTGCACGCTACAGTATTTCATATTGAAGTTATACACTCCTGGAAATGGAAAAAAGAACACATTGACACCGGTGTGTCAGACCCACCATACTTGCTCCGGACACTGCGAGAGGGCTGTACAAGCAATGATCACACGCACGGCACAGCGGACACACCAGGAACCGCGGTGTTGGCCGTCGAATGGCGCTAGCTGCGCAGCCTTTGTGCACCGCCGCCGTCAGTGTCAGCCAGTTTGCCGTGGCATACGGAGCTCCATCGCAGTCTTTAACACTGGTAGCATGCCGCGACAGCGTGGACGTGAACCGTATGTGCAGTTGACGGACTTTGAGCGAGGGCGTATAGTGGGCATGCGGGAGGCCGGGTGGACGTACCGCCGAATTGCTCAACACGTGGGGCGTGAGGTCTCCACAGTACATCGATGTTGTCGCCAGTGGTCGGCGGAAGGTGCACGTGCCCGTCGACCTGGGACCGGACCGCAGCGACGCACGGATGCACGCCAGGACCGTAGGATCCTACGCAGTGCCGTAGGGGACCGCATCGCCACTTCCCAGCAAATTAGGGACACTGTTGCTCCTGGGGTACTGGCGAGGACCATTCGCAACCGTCTCCATGAAGCTGCGCTACGGGCCCGCACACCGTTAGGCCGTCTTCCGCTCACGCCCCAACATCGTGCAGCCCGCCTCCAGTGGTGTCGCGACAGGCGTGAATGGAGGGACGAATGGAGACGTGTCGTCTTCAGCGATGAGAGTCGCTTCTGCCTTGGTGCCAATGATGGTCGTATGCGTGTTTGGCGCCGTGCAGGTGAGCGCCACAATCAGGACTGCATACGACCGAGGCACACAGGGCCAACACCCGGCATCATGGTGTGGGGAGCGATCTCCTACACTGGCCGTACACCACTGGTGATCGTCGAGGGGACACTGAATAGTGCACGGTACATCCAAACCGTCATCGAACCCATCGTTCTACCATTCCTAGACCGGCAAGGGAACTTGCTGTTCCAACAGGACAATGCACGTCCTCATGTATCCCGTGCCACCCAACGTGCTCTAGAAGGTGTAAGTCAACTACCCTGGCCAGCAAGATCTCCGGATCTGTCCCCCATTGAGCATGTTTGGGACTGGATGAAGCGTCGTCTCACGCGGTCTGCACGTCCAGCACGAACGCTGGTCCAACTGAGGCGCCAGGTGGAAATGGCATGGCAATCCGTTCCACAGGACTACATCCAGCATCTCTACGATCGTCTCCATGGGAGAATAGCAGCCTGCATTCCTGCGAAAGGTGGATATACACTGTACTAGTGCCGACATTGTGCATGCTCTGTTGCCTGTGTCTATGTGCCTGTCGTTCTGTCAGTGTGATCATGTGATGTATCTGACCCCAGGAATGTGTCAATAAAGTTTCCCCTTCCTGGGACAATGAATTCACGGTGTTCTTATTTCAATTTCCAGGAGTGTATTTTCGTTGCCGCATGCTGAGTAACGAAGACTATAGCAGTAGACCCTCGAATCATACATCACATGCCGCGATTCTACCAGATTTTGTATTAGGGCAGTGCCATATTCTCTAAACGAAATTTCATTCGTTTGACTCCCAGCTAATTGGTTTCTGTACAACCTAAAGATGTCCGCCTCCTCAGCTGAGTGGCCAACGCGTCTGACTGCAATGCAACGGGCCCGGGATCGATTCTCTGGGGGATTGATCATCATTCCATCACAATCGACACGCGTTTTATCGACTAGCGGTTATGGATTCTCTCCGGAATTTCTAGTATGCCTAATTTTTACCGACTATTCACTGATTTGCAATATATTAAGAGACACTTCTATTCTTGCTTCTTTCGCTAAATACGTTATAATGTACCTTTCTACTCTCCCAGTAGTTTTGTTTTCATGTCTATACTTTTATTAGGTTTATTTAGACTTGGTGAATATAGACTCGGGCATAAGCAATACTAGAAGGTCTAAATTCAAAGAATAAATAATGAAATAACTAACCCAGAATTAAATATTTCTTTTTATTAAGGTAGTCGTCGATTAGTGCGAAGTATGTTCAATTCAGTGCCAATATGGCGTCTTGCGTCAAGTATCCGCTGCTCCTGACTCATGTTCTCCTTCCTTTTCCGTCCTAGAAATTACAAAAATTACGGCAAGAGGCAACGCGCACGCTCAATGGAACCAAACTTCTTCAGAAAATGATTGTAACACGGTTATTTAAATACGAATTTAAGCGAAAAATTATTACTACCGTCGAGGTCGGTGCACAGTACACCATGTCAGCAACGACCATTTCGAGACTGACTGTAGGAAATGACCCGCGTTAGTAAAACCATACACATTCAGACAAAAGCTGTTTCAAAATTCCTTCTTCAGGCTTCTAAAAGTTTAAGAAGGAACCTGGAAATGTATCGTTTGGATATAAGGAAGTTTGAAGATCGAATCACCTTAAGACCTCTGACTTGGCGGTAACCACACAACCTGATAAGAGGGCGCCGTTGTCAGTCCGTGTTGTAATTATGGGTTCACATACCATCTTCGTTCGACTGCATTAGCTGCGAGGAAATGGTACATTCGCAACTTGGAGGGTTGTCTGGGGTGCTTCATTGCCGAGATGCACTTTAGCCTTTGAAGAGAACGTCCTTCGTCACGTAGAAGAGAACAATACCACGATTACTCGATACATTGTCTTTGTCATGTCTTCCTAAAGCACACATGTCAAAGCTCATTGTCTCCACTTTGTGCGTACCGTGAAGCATGGAGTTTGAAAGTGGTCCATTCTTTCATTTATTTTACACCCAATCAGTGCATTTTCTTGCATGGGTTCCTTATCAAAACTTTATCATTGAGTCTCAATCCTTAGAATCGTCTAGTAAAAATTGGGAATTACCCTGTAAGTTTGGTTTTTGTTTTCACACATGGATGGACGTTTGAGTTTTGATTGTTTTGGCTACATCATTTGGACATAAATAAGCGATCACACTGTGATCCAAGATCACAGAATCGGAGAGGATGAGAAATATAAAGCATGGTAAAAAAAAGATAAATTATCTTTACCTGTACAGTCTGATCTGCAGATTCTTGTTGCCTAATGTTCGGTGCCAACAGAAGATACAACGGAAATACGTGTAACATAGGGGAAGATATCTCGATGCGACACTTTGGATATAAGCTTAATCAGTCGTCAGTCCTAGAAGCCTATAATAAGAATTTTGAAATACCCTGTATGTTGGTTTTTGATTTCACTCATGGGCGGACGTTTAATTTTAATGGTTTCAGTTACACCATTCTGACATAAATAAGCAATCAAGCTATAGATCCAGGAAACAGAACCTGAGTGGATGAGAAATATGAAGCACAATTTAAAAATTATAGGCGGTCGGAGTGGCCGAGCGGTTCTAGGCGCTACTGTCTGGAACCGCGCGACCGCTACGGTCACAGGTTCAAATCCTGCCCCGGGCATGGATGTGTGTGATGTCCTTAAGTTAGTTAGGTTCATCTACATCTAAATCTACATCTACATGATTACTCTGCAATTCACATTTAAGTGCTTGGCAGAGGGTTCATCGAACCACAATCATACTATCTCTCTACCATTCCACTCCTGAACATCGCCGCGACGAGAAACGTCTTTGTTTTAATGACTTCCATCCAAACTCGCGTATCATATCTGCCACACTCTCTCCCCTATTACGTGATAATACAAAACGAGCTGCGCTTTTTTGCACCCTTTCGATGTCCTCCGTCAATCCTACATGGTAAGGATCCCACACCGCGCACCAATATTCTAACAGTGGACGAACGAGTGTAGTGTAAGCTGTCTCTTTAGTGGACTTGTTGCATCTTCTAAGTGTCCTGCCAATGAAACGCAAACTTTGGCTCGTCTTCCCCACAGTATTATCTATGTTGTCTTTCCAACTGAAGTTGTTCGTGATTTTAACACCCAGGTACTTAGTTGAATTGACAGCCTTGAGAATTGTACTATTTATCGAGTAATCGAATTCCAACGGATTTCTTTTGGAACTCATGTGGATCACCTCACACTTTTCGTTATTTAGCGTCAACTGCCACCTGCCACACCATACAGCAATCTTTTCTAAATCACTTTGCAACTGATACTGGTCTTCGGATGACCTTACTAGACGGTAAATTACAGCATCACCTGCGAACAACCTAAGAGAACTGCTCAGATTGTCACCCAGGTCATTCATATAGATCAGGAATAGCAGAGGTCCCAGGACGCTTCCCTGGGGAACACCTGATATCACTTCAGTATTACTGGATGATTTGCCGTCTATTACTACGAACTGCGACCTTTCTGACAGGAAATCACGAATCCAGTCGCACAACTAAGACGATAGCCCATAGGCCCGCAACTTGATTAGAAGTCGCTTGTGAGGAACGGTAGCAAAAGCTTTCCGGAAATCCAGAAATACGGAATCAACTTGAGATCCCCTGTCGATAGAGGCCATTACTTCGTGCGAATAAAGAGCTAGCTGTGTTGCACAAGAACGATGTTTTCTGAAACCATGCTCATTACGTATTAATAGATCGTTCCCTTCGAGGTGATTCATAATGTTTGAATACAGTATATGCTCCAAAACCCTACTGCAAACCGACGTCAATGATATAGGTCTGTAGTTCGATGGATTACTCCTACTACCCTTCTTAAACACTGGTACGACCTGCGCAATTTTCCAATCTGTAGGTACAGATCTATAGGTGAGCGAGCGGTTGCATATGATTGCTAAGTAGGGAGCTATTGTATAAGCGTAATCTGAAAGGAATCTAATCGGTATACAATCTGGACCTGAAGACTTGCCCGTATCAAGCGATTTGAGTTGCTTCGCAACCCCTAAGGTATCTACTTCTAAGAAACTCATGCTAGCAGCTGTTTGTGTTTAAAATTCTGGAATATTCCATTCGTCTTCCCTGGTGAAGGAATTTCGGAAAACTGCGTTCAATAACTCCGTTTTAGCGGCACAGTCAGCGTTAACAGTACCATCGGCACTGCACAGCGAAGGTATTGACTGCGTCTTGCCGCTTGTGTACTTTACATACGACCAGAATTTAAGTAGTTCTAAGTTCTAGGGGACTGATGACTTCAGAAGTTAAGTCCCATAGTGCTCAGAGCCATCTTTTCATGGACAATCTCATCTGCAGATGTTTGTCTCTTAATCTTCAATGCCAACAGAAGATACAATGGAAACAGCTGAATGATGAGGCAGGATGTTTCGACACGACACGCTGGCCATAGGTTTAATCAGCCGTCGGCGGAGGCGTTTTCCACCCTGGACGGGCGGTAAGGGATCCGCCACTAGAGCTGCCAATTTGCTACGTCTTCATCTGGCAGCCCGCACGCGCCACCGAGCCACACTCGTCGCGGGCCCTCGCGTTCTCGCACCTAGGTGGCCACGCGCACGCGCAGACGCCACAGCCGCGACTCCCACCTCCCTACAGGCCCAAAAGTCCCAGGGGAGCAGTCTGCTGCGTCCCTACTTTCTCTCAGACCCTCGCGACCGGAGCCACCAGTCCGCGCGCCATTTTCCCCCACACACGGCTCCTCCCTGAGATTTTCCTTCACGCTGGCCGCGCTTCCCACCCTCGCCGACAGCCGCCCACACTGGCATCACCTCTACGTGGCTCCAGCCTAACCCACCCGTCACCCCTTCTCCCTCGCTTCCCCTCCCTCTCTGCCCCATCACACACACACACACACACACACACACACACACACCCTAGCCCGGCGCCAGCTGAAAATCGAAATCATCTTCCCAATTCGAGCACAATTTTTTTCCAATTTGGCGTCCTCCGGGACGCACAAATGAGCTCTGCCGGGGTCTTAGCGGAGCGACAGGGGAAATCCCCTTTGCCGGTGGCTTGTCAGGGCGCCCCGGACCTGCGCCTTGTCGGACAGCGACGGGCCGCTGTCAATGTGTCGCCGAGATTAAATTGAAATGTCTTGTCCGCCCGTCCCCGGCCATCCGCTAATTAGTGTTATTGTGGGCGAGACAGGGCATCGTCGAGAGGGGTGGCGCGCGCCGCAAAGGGGGTTACGCCGCTACCTGCTCTGTGGCGCCGTAGCACTCCAGCCGCAGCGTGCGATTCGCCGGAGAGCCTAGGCAAGCGCGCTGCTCACGGCACGCGACTGTATCACTTCAGAACGAGAATGTATGTTCTGACACACGGGCGATGGAGCTGCTGGATAACATATGTATTCCACGAGACTAAGTGCTATTCATAGTTACTAAGGACTGACAATTCGTCTGGATCACGCGGAGGCGCGGAACACAGTCACCACGACTCGCATGGAACTCATGCTTGATATTACATTTCATTCAACTCGCTGAAACAGATAAATCATTCAGGTTGCATCGGACCAATGTTGCACTAACTGAAAGGTGTGCGTGTAAGTTTTCGCAGGGAATTTTCTTGTTTTAGATGTCTGGAATTGCTCACGTAAGGTCTGAATTGCTTAGAAGCATCCTCGGCACGGAAGCTGCGTTGCGCAGATATGAATTAGAAGACATCTTTGCTCTGAGAAGATGCCCACCAGATTTATCTGTTGATCGCGGGGAGAGGAGAGGAAACAGTTGAGCTTTGGTGTTAGATGTGAACAGTAGAGTTTTGAAACTTCCTGGCAGAGTAAAACTGTGCGTCTGACCGAGACTCGAACGCGGGACCTTTGCCTTTCGCCGGCAAGCGCTCTACCATCTGAGCTACCCGAGCACGACTCACGACCCGTCCCCACAGCTTCAATTCTGCCAGTACCTCGTCTCCTACCTTCCAAAATTCACAGAAGCTCTTCTGCGAACCTTGCAGAACTAGCACTCCTGGAAGAAAGGATATTGCGGAGACATGGCTTAGCCACAGCCTTGGGGATGCTTCCAAAACGATATTTTCACTCTGCAGCGGAGTGTGCACTGATACGAAACTTCCTGGCAGATTAAAACTGTGTGCCGGACCGAGACTCGAAATAGGGAACTTTGCCTTTCGCGGGTAAGCGCACACTCCGCTGCAGAGTAAAAATCTCATTCTAATAGAGTTTTGGTTTAGCAACACTAAGCAGCAAACAATGGAGATTTTAGGAAATTATACTACGGATTAATGGAAAGTTTATTGTGCAGAATAAAAGAACTGATTTTTAATTTGGTGCGATTATATTCTTCGCGAAGAGTGGATTGCAGCTAATGCTTAAGTTTGTTTTATTTGTGGCAGCGGTTTGATAAGGCGGTATTCTTGGTTTGTCAGACAACCAGATCTTTTTTCTTGCTCTTTTTTTTCTTTTTAGGACTATCGATCATTGTTAGAGAAATGGATTTAATAACTAGAGTTTGGAATTTTGTATAAGGAAAGATTATGCATGTGAAGTTCAATTTTTGTAATTCTTGCATTGAATTTACGTGATTTCAGAGAAAGCTACACTATTATTGAACTTTCCTTAAATGTTATTAAATCAAATGATACGAGATTGGTATTGAATTCATTTAAACCTGATTCATTGTCCACTTCCCAAGAGTCAATTACTTTCAATTTATTCAAAACCATTATCAAAAATCATGAACCAAGAATGATAGTAATGATTTTAGAGAACGCATTGCAGTTTCGCGTATCTCAGTTATCGAGACGCACTATAGATACGCGAGTAGTTTGCACTGCGTTATCCAGAGCCACCCAGCTAAGGAAAACAGTGTAGAAAACAGATCTTTCTACCATTAAATTTCACAGACACCAACTTTACTTTGAAAGTAATCAGCTATTCATCAAAATTCATAGTCAGATTTTGGGGATAACACTAAGTTTGAGACAGGAAATGATTTTCGTAGAATTCCCACAGCTACATTTCATGCTACGGATCTGCCTTAAAAATCTGCTTCACCATACAGCTACATTTTTCCCTCCATCAAAAGCTTACGGCCACAGAAATGTCCATAATTAAAGCACAGGTTGTGTAAAACTGTGAGTAACGACGTGTGGCTGTCTTGAAAAAGTTGTTATCTCGTAAGTGTGACCATTAACTTCCAGAGTGTTGGATTTTCCTTTCTGCGATAATAATCACACACATTGCGACGAATCGCATCCTCTGAAAACGAGGGTGTATTGTTAACCCGCTTATCTGCACAACGTTTTTTCCCAGGGGTTTAAGTTCCGATGTTTCTGCAGCTTCCTTTACTTTCTCGGACGTTTCCTTCACAATCTTCACAAAACTTTTTAATATAATCCATTATGGAGTCGACGTAGCAGTTGCCGTTATACTGCTGCGGTTAATAACAAGTTGCTGTTGTCAGCCATCTTGAACTTTGAAGAAAAATATGATGACAGTGTAATACCCCTTTTAGCGCTACGTCAAAGATCTTTGTCAAATATATTTGACGGAATATTTAATCACATATTTGATCAAATCTTTAAAAAAGAAATTTGATAGTGTAATACCGGCCTTAGCAGCCAACAACTTACTTGCTCGGAGTCTCAACAATGACCACTCTGGCTCACCGGGCGCTCTACTTTCGATAATACTTACTCCAACATGCGTGAGGCAAAGATATATAATTGTCAATACGTAAGGAGCGATTTTCCGCTTACATAGTGCAACGTAGGACTGTTTGAAGTGTTTACTGCGGGAATACAGGGCGTGAAGTGTACTTCGATGACTAAAATGTTATTGTCGACTGTTTACCGTCTAATAAACTTTTCTTATCGTTGCTTACGAAAACGCCTAAGGATGGAAAGAGTAGTCTTTTGTCAAGAAAGGACGTACGGATCAGGAAGCGTTGTGTGAGATTTGTAGCTGTTTCATCTCAGTAACTCAAGGAGGTAAGGCAGATGTGAGACATCACATTTCTACGAAGAATCATACAAACAGGTTCGACATCAAAGCCTATTTCTACATCCATGATTAAAGAAGATACACAGGGAGAATTTCTCGTTGCTGCTGGAGAACTAACAACAGCTTGTAAAGTTGTCAAGCATTATCAGTCCTTCAGTTCTCTTTACTGTACCGTAAAACAATGCCACAATGTATCCTGACTCCAAAGTCGCCGGAAAGCAGTCTACGGCCAGGACCGAAACTACAGCGATTGTTAAAAGTATTCCCACACTACACTCAGTGTCCTTATGCATAAAACAGTTGCAAGAAGTTTCATATTACAGCATAGGCTGAAAAGGCTGAAAAGATTTTTCCTTTAATTGTTCAATACTTTACTGAAACTGACGGCATCCAACACTAGCTGTTGATGTTTGATTCACTGTATAACGAAATATTGAAGACAGCTGCAAAGTTTTGTCTAGACACTTTAAGAGAACTGCATAATGCATTAGATAAATTAATAGCTCTTTTCTTTGTGGTGACAATACGACCACTAACTTCGCAGGACTTTATCGACGCGGCCAGCGGATTGTGTTACCCCAAATTAAAGAAGGACTAGGGAAAAATTTAGAAGGAATTGGATGCCCTGCCCATATTCTCAACAATACTATATGAATTGCTGCTGCAGTCTTAACTGTCGACATTCAGATAATTTTTTTTTTTTATTTTGAGCTTTTCCTCATTACAGAGGTTTATCTCCAACATAATAATTTACCTGGAAATGACAATACAAACAATAAACGTTCTTAAACTATACTCTCAAAATATTTCTCCAGGTGTTTCGATCTTGCGCGTCCTCTTCCTCTGCGCCCATTCTCCTCATTGTGTGCTGTACATTTTGGAGCCAGGTGGTCACAGGTCGTCCTCTTCTTCTTCTCCCCTCCGGTTCCCACTCCAGTATCAATTTTGGTATTCTGGCTTCCTCCATTCGTCGTACATGCCCGTACCACTGTAATTTCTTCCTATCCATTACGTCATATATTCTTTCTTTTATTTCCATTCTCCTTATTACTTCGGTGTTCCTTATCTTTTCTTTCCTGGAGATTCTTGCCGATCTTCTCCAAAAGTCCATCTCTAGAGCTTGTAATTTTTTAATGTGCTTCATGTTAATTGTCCAGGTCTCCGTTCCATACAGAACCACACTCTCTAATATGGATTTGTATATTAATTTTTTAGTTCTGCTCATTACATTCCTGCTCCATAAGACTGAGTTAAGCATCCCAATGACCCTCCGTCCGCTACTAATTCTTTTATTGATTTCTGAGTCTGATTTTCCCTCGATTTCTAAAATGGATCCCAAATAACAGAAAGTGTTTATCTTTTTGATTTTCTTTCCTTCAATGTAAAGCTCATCTGAATCATTAGTCAAGTATTCTGTTTTTTGGTAATTAATCTTCAAACCCCAAGTTTTGTATGCTACTGCTAGTTGATTGCACATATAGTTAGCATCCTCCCCATCTTGTGCTACGACTACTTGATCATCAGCAAATAATAAATGATGTAGGTAAACTCCATCTCTTATTTCTAATCCCATACTATTACATTTACGAGACCATGTTCTAAGGCTAATATCTATATAGATTTTAAATAATGATGGTGACATGGGACAGCCCTGTAAAAGGCCTTTGCTTGTTCTAAATTTCTGTGAAAGTTTATTACCAACTTTCACTTGGCAAATGTTATCTTTATACATCTGTCATTCAGATAATACCCACGAAAATACTTAATTATTTTTCAGTATGCATGGCAAGGACAGAGAAGCTGAAAGAGTTCTTTCTTATACGTTGATTTCAGTCATCAGATTCTTATATGACACTCAAAAACAAGATAGCTGTCGTTAAAGCTCGCAGTTGAGAAAATTCTTATGCTCTGGATTCCGTTAAAACAATTTTTTACGCCGAAGACAGGCCACCTAAAATAATTTCAGATGTTTTTCAGTAGTCCGATCAGTGAAATATGCTTCACGTTTCTGCAGTCAAACTTGGCTCTGTCTGAAAGAAATATAAAAAGCGTGAGGAAGAAGAAAGCCTACATAATTGAAATAATAAATATATTAATCGACTCTCAAAGACGTATGATTGAAGGGAAGACCGTATGCAAACCAAGACGAATTTGAACAAATTTAAGAGCGAGAAACCTAAAAAGAAATAATTAATTTGATTTCGAAATTTAAGAAGAGGTAATACCTTTCTATACCACAGCATTTGATTACTTGGAGAAATGGGCTATTTGCTTTAATAAATATCAGGTATTCATTGGGCGACGGTATCCGAAACTCCAGACTGTGTATTGATTGAAAACACTATTATATGCCTAATAAGAAATGGTGCGAAGGTTTCACGCGACAATTATTTTCATGACTACATGTATCTGAAGAGCGCTTGATAAATGGAATTCTAAACAATCCGTGGAAGAAGGGTGAATTTACTTTCTTAAGAAAACAGAAAATCCTGAACGCAAATGCCAACTGCTAAAATTATACATGTATTTGCTTTCTATTCGTGCACACAGTGCTACTGCGGAAAGAGTATTTTTGCTGATGTCAGCCCAGTGGACTGATGAAAGAAATCAACTGCCCCCAGGGACTGTGGAATCAGTCTCAGTTCTTGCATAGAGTTTTTTAAATACGGAAAAGGGAAAAAGTCCTATTGAAAAAAATTAAATCTTCTGAAAAATATGGTGTGTCTAATACTTCTGCCGCAACAAGTTCCATGTAATTGTGTTCTAAATAAGAAGTAATTATACTAAACAAACGAGAGATCGCTAGATCGAATCCCGATCAGACTACAAACATTTTCAGTCTGCCTTTAATCCAGCCTTCGCCTCTCCACGACGAGTGGACTCTTGGTTTCGGTATCCAAGTTAAATCGTAGGTCCATTTACCCCAGCTGTATAACTGGAGTAGATTAGGAACATGCAAGTGCCGAAGCGGCGTCCAATTGTAAGACTTCCATTCCGTGTGTGTGAATTCCTAAGGGACCAAACTGCATAGGTCATCGGTCCCTAGACTTACACACTACTTAAACTGACGTAAACTAACTTATGCTAAGAACAACAAAGACACCCATGCCCGGGGAAGGAGTCGAACCTCCGGCGGGAAGGGTCGCGCAGTCCGTGTTTGGACTCCTCACACCGCGTGGCCACTCCGCGCGGCACTTACATTCTGTCACTCCTCCACACTAAATTATTACTACAGCGGCGTAAGTCGTTAGTGACCTGGAGAGCGGAACACGTTTCGTCACTCTCCATGTTATCTTTCTTGCATTCAGATGCTGACCTAAATGGGCAGAGTCTCCGATTTCTTACTCCTATATAAGTTTCACACGCAGTGTCCTGTGCATTCAAAGATGTTGCGCGAGCAGTATATGGAGTGAGTAACTCGTGCAGGACCTGTATGTCGCTGACCTCAATTAGTTAGACCGACCTACGTTTCTCACCAAGAGTTCATTTCCATAAATTTCGACTTGAGCTCAGTGGAACTCCCCTGCACATTAAAATCCTTTGACTGGCTATAAGTCCAGATCCGCCAGTCGCTCTGACTGTTGCCCCCACAACTACTGGAAGGGCTGTTGCCAATCTTCAGGAACATTACGTCACTCTGAGTTCTGCACAGATAAAGCTCCGACGTGGTTACACACACGGTAAGGCTATCTGTAGGGGAAAGTATTGTACCTGGAGGATAGTGGCATAGGAACACATGATGTTTCCTGGCGGTGTTTAAATTCAGTGACCCACGAAGGACCGCTCACCAGAAATCACCATAAGTAGTTTCCGCCATTTTCTACTGTTTTGTTGTTGTGGGACCTGACACTGTATTTTGTGGAGCATTTCTAAATATTACGAGTTCTACATATTTAAGCACTTTATAACGTACGAGTATTAAAGCTACTTCGAGGATAGTGTTATTTATTTAGTTACAGAGTCTTATGGCGAATAAAATTTTACGTATTTTTAAAACTAATTACATATCGTGTGATGGGGTAAGCCATATTTCTTCAGTCGTACGTCATTTTGTAACTTGAAACGGAAGGTCTTTTATCATGGAACACGTGATATTTACAAATGAACTGAGTTTCTTTTATGGTTCAACAATTTTCCATGTCTCAAAAATGGAAATTTGTGTTGCATTCCAATAGCTTCTTTTTCAAAATTTTACTAACATATAACTCGTTTGTTGCGCTGATTTCACTTATTGGTTATTGATATTTAGCAGATTAATAATGTAGCTAATAGACTATTAAATATAGTGCTGACAAGACTTTCTCGATACAAGCACTTAAACTGAAAAGGGTATTCGGTGCTAGATACGTAATCACGTACTTGCACACGCATACATACATTCTCTCGCTCTCTCTTTTCTTCGATGTTGAATCTTTTCTGTTTGTAGAAGCATATCTATTACTGAGACAACGTGATGATCTGAGTAGGGTAGTCGCAGTACCCGCATGAGACTTCCAGAGCACAGATAGCGTTTCACAGTAACAAAACTCAGTGCATGCAATTTCTGTCACGGAAATATTTTAAAACAGAAATTTCACTGTCACAAGAATGTGAAACAGAGAAGTCGACGGTTTCCAATTCTTAGGATTGAGGGTAGATCAGAAGCTTTCTTGCAAGTACCGCGTTCACGTTCTTGTGCAGAAACTCATTAGCGCTTTTTTCACTGTAAGAACATCTCCCTTCATACTCTGAAACGGGGGACTCGTTCTCTTTGAATTTCACTCGGCTGTATCCTGTGATACCATAGTTTGTGACAAGTGTGTATTTATCAACAAAATTCTTAGTCCAGAAAAGGGCGGCCATCCAGATCTGCAATATCACTTCAATTTGTTCAGACCATTGTTCATGCATCCCACTTTCTAACTTTGCCATCATCGTACATTTACTCTATCGTGGGAGCTTTTTCGGCAATGATGACTCATTCAAGGCAAACTGAAACATTTCATCAGTGAACACCAGGCAAGAAAATGGATTTACACTTCAATAAGAATAGTACAGAAAGCTGTGCACAGTTCAGCAGCTTTTATTTTCAATAGGCTTCGAAAGAAGTGCGTAAGTGAAGAAAAAATGGACTGATAAACCTCAAGTCTTATTATCGAAGTTCAAAGGTTCCCTAATGGTAAATTCTTATTTGTTACAAAAGTTCCTCTCAGTGGTTGAGAAACATCCTCTGCAATGTTCATCTACATCTACATCTATACTCCGCGAGCCACCTTACGGTGTGTGGCGGAGGGTACTTATTGTACCACTATCTGATCCCCCCTTCCCTGTTCCATTCACGAATTGTGCGTGGGAAGAACGACTGCTTGTAAGTCTCCGTATTTGCTCTAATTTCTCGGATCTTTTCGTTGTGATCATTACGCGAGATATATGTGGGCGGTAGTAATATGTTGCCCATCTCTTCCCGGAATGTGCTCTCTCGTAATTTCGATAATAAACCTCTCCGTATTGCGTAACGCCTTTCTTGAAGTGTCTGCCACTGGAGCTTGTTCAGCATCTCCGTAACGCTCTCGCGCTGACTAAATGTCCCCATGACGAATCGCGCTGCTTTTCGCTGGATCATGTCTATCTCTTCTATTAATCCAACCTGGTAAGGGTCCCATACTGATGAGCAATACTCAAGAATCGGACGAACAAGCGTTTTGTAAGCTACTTCTTTCGTCGATGAGTCACATTTTCTTAGAATTCTTCCTATGAATCTCAACCTGGCGCCTGCTTTTCCCACTATTTGTTTTATGTGATCATTCCACTTCAGATCGCTCCGGATAGTAACTCCTAAGTATTTTACGGTCGTTACCGCTTCCAATGATTTACCACCTATGGCATAATCGTACTGGAATGGATTTCTGCCCCTATGTATGCGCATTATATTACATTTATCTACATTTAGGGAAAGCTGCCAGCTGTCGCACCATTCATTAATCCTCTGCAGGTCTTCCTGGAGTACGTACGAGTCTTCTGATGTTGCTACTTTCTTGTAGACAACCGTGTCATCTGCAAATAGCCTCACGGAGCTACCGATGTTGTCAACTAAGTCATTTATGTATATTGTAAACAATAAAGGTCCTATCACGCTTCCTTGCGGTACTCCCGAAATTACCTCTACATCTGCAGATTTTGAACCGTTAAGAATGACATGTTGTGTTCTTTCTTCTAGGAAATCCTGAATCCAATCACAAACCTGGTCCGATATTCCGTAAGCACGTATTTTTTTCACTAAACGTAAGTGCGGAACCGTATCAAATGCCTTCCTGAAGTCCAGGAATACGGCATCAATCTGCTCGCCAGTGTCTACGGCACTGTGAATTTCTTGGGCAAATAGGGCGAGCTGGGTTTCACATGATCTCTGTTTGCGGAATCCATGTTGGTTATGATGAAGGAGATTTGTATTATCTAAGAACGTCATAATACGAGAACACAAAACATGTTCCATTATTCTACAACAGATTGACGTAAGTGAAATAGGCCTATAATTATTCGCATCTGATTTATGACCCTTCTTGAAAATGGGAACGACCTGTGCTTTCTTCCAGTCGCTAGGTACTTTACGTTCTTCCAGAGATCTACGATAAATTGCTGATAGAAAGGGGGCAAGTTCTTTAGCATAATCACTGTAGAATCTTAAGGGTATCTCGTCTGGTCCGGATGCTTTTCCGCTACTAAGTGATAGCAGTTGTTTTTCAATTCCGATATCGTTTATTTCAATATTTTCCATTTTGGCGTCCGTGCGACGGCTGAAGTCAGGGACCGTGTTACGATTTTCCGCAGTGAAACAGTTTCGGAACACTGAATTCAGTATTTCTGCCTTTCTTCGGTCGTCCTCTGTTTCGGTGCCATCGTGGTCAACGAGTGACTGAATAGGGGATTTAGATCCGCTTACCGATTTTACATATGACCAAAACTTTTTAGGGTTCTTGTTTAGATTGTTTGCCAATGTTTTATGTTCGAATTCGTTGAATGCTTCTCTCATTGCTCTCTTTACGCTCTTTTTCGCTTCGTTCAGCTTTTCCTTATCAGCTATGATTCGACTACTCTTAAACCTATGGTGAAGCTTTCTTTGTTTCCGTAGTACCTTTCGTACATGATTGTTATACCACGGTGGATCTTTCCCCTCGCTTTGGACCTTAGTCGGTACGAACTTATCTAAGGCGTACTGGACGATGTTTCTGAATTTTTTCCATTTTTGTTCCACATCCTCTTCCTCAGAAATGAACGTTTGATGGTGGTCACTCAGATATTCTGCGATTTGTGCCCTATCACTCTTGTTAAGCAAATAGATTTTCCTTCCTTTCTTGGCATTTCTTATTACACTTGTAGTCATTGATGCAACCACTGACTTATGATCACTGATACCCTCTTCTACATTCACGGAGTCGAAAAGTTCCGGTCTATTTGTTGCTATGAGGTCTAAAACGTTAGCTTCACGAGTTGGTTCTCTAACTATCTGCTCGAAGTAATTCTCGGACAAGGCAGTCAGGATAATGTCACAAGAGTCTCTGTCCCTGGCTCCAGTTCTGATTGTGTGACTATCCCATTCTATACCTGGTAGATTGAAGTCTCCCCCTATTACAATAGTATGATCACGAAACTTCTTCACGACGTTCTGCAGGTTCTCTCTGAGGCGCTCAACTACTACGGTTGCTGATGCAGGTGGCCTATAGAAGCATCCGACTATCATATCTGACCCACCTTTGATACTTAACTTAACCCAGATTATTTCACATTCGCATTCGCTAATAACTTCACTGGATATTATTGAATTCTTTACTGCTATAAATACTCCTCCACCATTGGCGTTTATCCTATCCTTGCGGTATATATTCCATTCTGTGTCTAGGATTTCGTTACTGTTCACTTCCGGTTTTAACCAACTTTCCGTTCCTAATACTATATGCGCACTATTTCCTTCAATAAGAGATACTAATTCAGGAACCTTGCCCTGGATACTCCTGCAGTTTACCAATATTACGTTAACTTTTCCTGTTTTTGGTCTCTGAGGACGGACGTTCTTTATCAACGATGATAATGTTCTCTCTGGTAAGCCGTCAGGTATTTTATCGTTTCGCCCAAGGGGGGGTCCCTCTAACCTAAAAAACCCCCGTGTGCACGCCACACGTACTCTGCTACCCTAGTAGCTGCTTCCGGTGTGTAGTGTACGCCTGACCTGTCTAGGGGGGCCCTACAGTTCTCCACCCAATAACGGAGGTCGATGAATTTGCAACCATTATAGTCGCAGAGTCGTCTGAGCCTCTGGTTTAGACCCTCCACACGGCTCCAAACCAGAGGACCGCGATCGACTCTGGGCACTATGCTGCAGATATTAAGCTCAGCTTGCACTCCGCGTGCGATGCTGGTTGTCTTCACCAAATCAGCCAGCCGCCGGAAGGAACCAAGGATGGCCTCAGAACCCAAGCGGCAGGCGTCATTCGTTCCGACATGTGCTACTATCTGCAGCCGGTCACACCCAGTGCGTTCAATAGCTGCCGGAAGGGCCTCCTCCACATTACGGACGAGACCCCCCGGCAAGCACACCGAGTGCACACTGGCATTCTTCCCCGACCTACCCGCTATTTTCCTGAGGGGCTCCATAACCCGCCTAACGTTGGAGCTCCCTATAACTAATAGGCCCGCCCTCTGTGACATTTGTTCGTATACTTTCTCATTTTTCTCGCCTGTTTTATTAATTCTTGTTTCTCTTTAATCATGAAATTTCTAACAAGCATTCCCTGTACTACGTACTGATCGTTCCATGAACAAGAAGATTGGGATCGCACAATCTCACGATGTCATATAACTGCCAATAAAGAAAGAATAGCATTGGGACAGGAAACCACAATATCATTTACTTGTTTTTATGTACGTGCGCTGTGGATTAAAGTACATTTCAACCGTAGGTATCATACATTATCTGATCAAGGGTATCCGGACCCTATTAGAGTACATTAATATGGGGCGTGTCCACACTTCGCCTTTACGATGGCTTGGACCCTGTTGGGGATAATGCATTTGAATGTTTGCGGAGAAATGGCACCACACTCTTTTTCAGCAGTCGAAACCAGAGGAGGAGGAGAAGGACATCTCTGTTTGACGTCTCGTCGACAACGAGGCCATTAGACATGGAGTAGGGAAGGATGGGGAAGGAAATCGGTCGTGCCCTTTTAAAGGAACCATTCAAGCATTTGGTTGAAGCAGTTTAGGGAAATCACGGGAAACTTAAAGCAGGATGACGGGATGCGGGTTTGAAACATCGTCCTCCAAAATACGAGTCCAGTGTGCTTGCCAGAGCGCCACCTAGCTCGGACGAAACCAGAGATGTGGTGATGCTGGACTCTGGGGTCTGGAGCAAAGTCAACGTGCTAGCTGCCCCAAAGGCGTTCCATTGCGTTTAGGTCGAGGCTCTGGGCAACACGGCCCATTTCATTGAGCACTCCGTCTTGAGGCCACAAGTGGCCCATCGGGACCATCCGAGCACCGTGTCATCCTCAGATAAGGATGCGGATAGGAGGGGCGTGTGGTCAGCACACCGCTCTCCCGGCCGTTACGATGGTTTTCTTTGACCGGAGCCACTACTATTCGGTCGAGGAGCTCCTCAATTGGCATCACGACGCTGAGTGCACCCAGAAAAATGGCAACAGCATATGGCGGCCCGTATGGTCACCCATCCAAGTACCGGCCCACCCGACAGCATTGAACTTCGGTGATATGACGGGAACCGGTGTATCCACTGCGTCAAGGCCGTTGCCCATTTCATTAACGTTGATAAAATTTTCTCCGGCTTACAGCAGCATCCACGAGCTTTCGGCCGAGTTCTCCTCGGAGATTGTCAAGTGGTGACTGTCGAATGATTGCTTTTGCCGTCCTTATTCAGCCGCGCTGTCCTCAGTGACGTCAGTGGTGCTCGCTCCAGCGCCATATATTATAATGTCTCCATTGCGCGCTTGCCGCGCCCGCTTCAGCTTTCTGACGGCCAGTTTTCAAGCAGCAAGCGCGCAATGAAAGCATCACCATATATGGCGCTGGAGTGAGCACCAGTGACGTCACCGAGGACAGCGCGGCTATACAAGGACGGGAGCTGCAAATCGTTCTACAGTCATCACTTGACGATGGCCGAGGAGAACTCAGTCGAGAGTTGTGGAATTTAAACCACTGGACGCGGCTGGAAGCCCGTGAAAATTTTATCAGTATATATCTCCTTGAAACTATGCATTCGTATATTCATTAACGTTATTGGCCACAAACCAGACCTCACAGGTGCTGCTTTATAACAGCGTGCATTGTCATGCGGTACAAGCAACCATTGTCTCCGACAGCTACAATATCCCTACAGTATGCAGTACACAATGCTACAAAACTTTTTCATATCTTTCCAGATTTAGTGTTTCTTTTTTTTTTTTTTAATGCAATAAGACGATCACAAACTAACCGGGGAAAACACGCTCATACCTTAACACCACGTTCTCCGTACTTTTACTATTGGCACTACGCATGATGGTAGAAAACGGTCTCCGGCCATTCGCCAGACTCAAACACATCCGTCGGATTTCCACAGAGTATACCGTGATTCATCAGCCACAATCACTCGTTTTCAGTCCTCCACTCTCCAATGGCGTCGCTCTTTACAGTTCTTCAAGCTTGTCTTAGCACTGGCTATAAAAACGAGTGTCTTACGTGGAGGTATTCGAACATTCCAGCCCATTTCCTTTAACTCCCTACGCACACGCACTGTTCTGTCTGAACTGCTGGTACCACTTGGGAACTCACGAGTGATCCCTTCAGCTGACTTCGAGCGACTTTTTACAACTACCCTCCACAGTACTCGACGGTCTCTGACTTTATGTAGCTGTTCTTTGGAATTTCCACATCACTAACAGTTGATTTGACCTGCTTTAAAATTGCTGGAAAGTCCCAGACCGATTTGTTACTGAGGTGACATTCAACGACTAGCTGACGTTCGAATTGAGTCAGCTCTCCTGAATGACCCATCGTGTTGCTACAGCTTCTCTATTGACAGTTCACTTCCCCAGCCTCGTCCAATACCGCCTCTAATGAAATCTAGTGATCGCTTCTGCCCAACGTATGGTTGTCCAGATACTTTTGATCGGATAGTGTACGTCAGTGTTTGTACTTACTAGGCTGTCCAAAAAATGTTAGTACGTCATATTGGAGGTTTCCAACTCTCAAGATTTATTTCTGCAAGAACGCATTTGGAGGACGTACTCAACAGCACAAGTGGTTCTGACATAACAGGTATCGACTCCTAGTGAAACATCCATGTTGGTACGTGGGATACCCTCCACAGGCAGCAACGTAGGCGTTGACTCTGGCATCCAGTCGACCGTACAGATGGCGAATACTGTCCTGGGATACGTTATGCCGCGCCTGCTCGACCTGTTCACATACTTCTTTAAGAGTTGCAATCACATCTCTCGTCTCATCATATCTCACACTTGCTCGATTAGAGAAAATCCGGTGATCGTACTGGCCAGGGAAGTTGCTGCATTTGTTGCAGAGCACGTTTAGTTTCACGGGCAGAGTGTGGGCAAGCATTATTCTCTTGGAACAACATACCACCTTCGTGTTGCAAGGACGGCAAAAGAACGGGTCTAAAAATATCTGCACGAACCGACTGTTGGTTAGCGTGCCCTCAGGAAACACCAAAGGTGAACGAATATTGTAGCTTAACACATCCCAGACCACAAGGCCTGGCGTGGGCGTCATGTTGTTTTGGACAAATACGCTCTAAGAGACAGCGCACACCAGTTCTACGTCGTACGTGCAGGCGACCATCACATCCGTGAGGGCAGAAACTGCTTTAATTGCTGAAGACGACGGTGCACCATACCTGCTTCCAAATAATCCTCTGACGGCACTAGGAGAACCGCGCAAGTCGATGCTGTGCGTGAGTGGAAGGCGGCCTAGAGGAATGCCTGCCCGTAGATCCACTGCTAATAACTGGTCAACAGTTCGTGCTTAAACCTTTCGACTCACAAGCCCCCTTTTTTGTTCTGTGATAGTTGTACGACCTGCCACTGTTGTTCTTACAGTACAACGATACATGAGGGCCGCTGCGTTGCTTGGATGTCCAGAACCTCGCCAACGGACTTGAGAATGTTCACGTGACTATTGATACCAGCGTCGTTGCGCAACTGACGTCCAACTTGTGCGGCAGTACTCTGAAAGGGCCGTCCTACTACTTAGGACGCCACAATTTAACTCCTTTCAAACTCGCTCAGGGGGCTCTAGAAAGCGGGAGTGCGTCTCCGTGGCGTGGTTGCCAGCTTGCTTCAAACGTTGCACCACACTGATTCTGCTGGCTGTGAGCACTCCATATTAAAGGATCGAAACAGAGGGCACTTCGGTAGTTATGCCACTACGCTATTTGTTGATGGACGATGTTCAAGAATGATTAGTACATCTACTATCCTACAGATGGCATCCTCAGTGGCTCAAAATCGACATCATCTTTCCAGGTGTACCAGTTTTTATTTCCAGCATGTGGACTCTGACTACAATCTATTGGTTATGAACTGTAGATTAAAATTGAACTAACTGCAAAAAGATGGGAATTTGAGGAGATGAGACCTGGATAAACTGAAAGAACCAGAGGTTGTAGAGTGCTTCAGGGAGAGCATTAGGGAACGATTGACTGGAATGGGGGAAAGAAATACAGTAGAAGAAGAATGGGTAGCTTTGAGAGACGAAATTGTGAAGGTAGCAGAGGATCAAGTAGGTAAAAAGAAGCAGGCTAACAGAAATCCTTGGGTAACAGAAGAAATATTGACTTTAATTGATGAAAGGAGTAAATATAAAAATGCAGTAAATTAAGCAGGCAAAAAGGAATACAAACGTCTCAAAATTGAGATCGACAGGAGGTGCAAAATGGCTAAGCAGGGATGGCTAAAGAACAAATGTAAGGATGTAGAGGCACATATCACTAGGGGTAAGATAGATACGCCTACAGGAAAATTAAAGAGACCTTTAGAGAAAAGAAAACCACTTGCATGAATATCAAGAGATCAGATGGAAACAAAGTTCTAATCAAAGAAGGGAAACCAGAAAGGTGGAAGGAGTATATAGAGGGTCTATACAAAGGCTATGATCTTGAGGACAGGATTATAGAAATGGAAGGGAATGTAGATGAAAATGAAATAGGAGATATGATACAGCGTGAAGAGTTTGACAGAGCACTGAAACACCTAAGTCGAAACAAGGCCCCGGGAGTAGACAACATTCCATTGGAACTACTGACGGCCTTCGGAGAGCCAGTCCTGACAAAAATCTACCATCTGGTGAGCAAGATGTATGAGACAGGCGAAATACACCCAGACTTCTAGAAGAATATAATAATTCCAATCCCAAAGAAAGCAGGTGTTGACAGATGTGAAAATTACCGAACTATCAGTTTAATAAGTCACAGCTGCAAAATACTAACGCGAATTCTTTACAGACGAATGGAAAAACTGGTAGAAGCTGACCTCGGCGAAGATCAGTTTGGATCCGCAGAAATGTTGGAACTCGTGAAGCAATACTGACCCTAAGACTTATCTTAGAAAATAGATTAAGGAAAGGCAAACCTACGTTTCTAGCATTTGTAGACTTAGAGAAAGCTTTTGACAATACTGACTGGTATATTCTTTTTCAAATTCTGAAGGTGGCAGGGGTAAAATACAGAGAGCGAAAGCTATTTACAATTTGTACAGAATCCAGGTGGCAGTTATAAGAGTCGAGGGGCATGAAAGGGAAGCAGTGGTTGGGAAGGGGTTGAGACAGGGTTGTTGCCTCTCCCTGATGTTATGAATCTGTATATTCAGCAAACAGTGAAGGAAATAAAAGAAAAATTAGGAGTAGGAATTAAAATCCATGGCGATGAAAAAAAAACTTTGAGGTTCGCCGATGACATTGTAATTCTGTCAGAGACAGCAAAGGACCTGGAAGAGCATCTGAGCGGAATAGACAGTGTCTTGAAAGGAAGATGCAGGACGAACATCAACAAAAGCAAAACGAAGATAATGGAATGTAGTCGAATTAAGTGGGGCGATGCTGAGGGAAATAGATTAGGAAATGAGACACTTAAAGTATTAAATGAGTTTTGCTATTCGGGGAGCAAAATAACTGATGATGGTCGAAGTAGGGAGGATGTAAAGTGTAGACTGACAATGGCAAGAAAAGCTTTTTTGAATAAGAGAATTTGTTAACATCGATTATAGATTTAAATGTAAGGAAGTCGTTTGTGAAGGTATTTGTATGGAGTGTATCCATGTATGGAAGTGAAACATGGGCGATAAATAGTTTAGACAAGAGGAGAATAGAAGATCTTGAAATGTGGTGCTACAGAAGAATGCTGAAGATTAGATTGGTGGATCACATAACTAATGTGGAGGTATTGAATAGGATTGGGGAGAAGGGAAATTTGTGGCACAACTTGACTAGAAGAAGGGATCGGATGGTAGGACATATTCTGAGGTATCAAGGAATCGCCAATTTAGTATTGGAGGGCAGCGTGGAGGGTAAACATCGTAGAGGGAGGCCAAGAGATGAATACACTAAACAGATTCAGAAGGATGTAGGTTGCAGTAGGTACTGGGACACGAAGAAGCTTGCATAGGATAGAGTAGCATGGAGAGCTGCATCAAACCAGTCTCTGGACTGAAGACCACAACAACAAGAACATTTATTAAGCCCGTAATGTTGATGTTGTCGACAGGACTTTTAATTAAAGGAGAAAAGCCTTCGTCTGCACCTTTTGCTGGTAGATAAACAGATACTTGGTCTGGGGTAGTGGGACAGAGAGAGGCAGAGAGGTGCGAGCGCCTGGCGTCTGGCTTCGCACAGTGATCGCCAGGAGGCATCGCGACGCGGTGCGGCGTGGGTGGCGATGCCGCCTCAGCCGCCGACGCCACCGCCGCCGCCGCCGTCGCCGCTGCAGACTGCCTGCCGTCCCCCTGCAGATCAATAGTCCCCACAGGACGCCGCCGGGCCGGGCAGCCGCGCGCCGTGCCCACCCCACGCCCTCACCCACCCCCACCTCCACCCCACGGGCCTCTCTCCTTTTCCAGCCTCTCTCTAACGGTGTCTCTTCTATTCCCCAGCCTCTAAATCCCGACGGGCCAGCCCTGGTCCCACGCGATTCTCAGCCGTCTTTTAATTACCAGCTGCAACAGTTCCGGCCACGCGCAATCTTCCAGGCCAGAAAGTCGTCTCCGTCGCCATACCGTCGGGGTGTTATCTCAGCTATCTTTCCGACACGTGCCACGTCTGCTCGGACCAGATAGAACTCTACGAATGTAAAGAGCAAAGTAAATTCCTTAATCTTGAGCCACAGTTACATTTTATTTTCTAAAACAAAGCAGCGTGGCTTCGCTCGTTCTGTTTCCTGTTGTGGACGCCAGGACTAGTTTCCGGTAGCTGCAAGGAAGGGGCTCTGACTAGCCTGGCGAAGATGAAATGGTCTATCACTAACCCTAATAAATGTCTACTCAGGCGAGTAATTTTTCTGTGACGGCTGCTGTGCTCGGGATCGCATCAGAATCTCTCACTCACCGGGATGAATTACCTCTTTATCACAGTTCACCACACACTACTCTCTCAGGACAATAAAAGGGAATGAAGCTCCTTACCTTTCCAATATAGGCCGATGTAGATGTAATTCCATTTCATCCTATTTTGGGAGAACAGAGATTTATATTTCAGTTGTAGTTTTGAAATTTCCATGAAAAGTCCTACATTTTGTCTCCAACAGAAATTAAGAATATCACATCAAAACGTTTCCCGTTCTTAATCAAGCTGGTTAATTTTACAAGAAAAGAAAATAGTTCAAATGGCTCTGAGAACTATGGGACAACTTCTGAGGTCATCAGTCCCCTGGAATTTAGAACTACTTAAACCTAACCAACCTAAGGACATCACACACATCCATGCCCGAGGCAGGATTCGAAACTGCGACTGTAGCGGTCACGCGGTTCCAGACTGTGGCGCCTAGAACCGCTCGGCCACCCGGCCGGCAGGTTAATTTTACAATTGAAGCTTAGTATTGTCACGTTTATATATTCGTATTGAAAATAAAATCTGTGTAAATAAAAACGTTAGTGCTCGATTGTACAAAATGGTAAAACTGCAACCGCTCTTCGCAGATTTCTGAGAAATTTTGACTCAACGTTGCATTCGAGAACGTGTATGTTTTTGTATACCGACTGGAGTGCCATATGGTATGTGAATATATTTTTATTAATAAAGAGGATACGTTCGTAGCATATATCTCACGTTCGTTAGTAAAAATTCTAAATCTTCTAAAGTTCTTCCCCGATAGCTTCGAAATTTTGACATGGATGGTCGATATATAGCGAAACGCTATTAGCAAAAATTGAAGTCGTGTTTCATATTTATGGATGGTCGATATATAGTAATATGGATGGTCGGTATATAGCGAAATGCTATTAGCAAAAAGCGAAGTCATATTTGCGGTCGGTCGGCCTGTGATTTGGATAATACTATAGAATCTGAATTTGCAGTAATAATAAACAAGATTCAAGATTAGCGAGAAGAGATGGAAAGAGAGGTGGGGGGAAACGAACGTAGAAAGCGGAAAGGTGGAGACGGACAGAAAGAGGGGCAGGAGGACATGGAGAGAGAGGGGAGTAGAAGATGGAGATAGAAGGAGAGGGCCGGGGAGGAGATAATGGACATAAAGAGTGGTCGAGAGAGGGTGCAAGAGGAGATGGAGAAAGAGGGAGAGAGATGGAGAGGACGTGATGTCAGGGTGACGGAGGTAGGGAAGGTAGGAGAAGATGAGGAGAGAGAGGGAAGGAGAAGATTGACAGGGAGAGAGTGACGAGATGGTGGTCAGAGAGAAGGGGACAGCGGAGGAGCTGTACAAAGAGCGGGGGACGGACAGATGGACAGAGACAGAGGAGATTAGAGGATAAGGGAGTACATCCTGATCCCATACATATTACAAACATGTGCTTACTCTTTTCTTCATTTGACGTTCAACCAGACGGAATCACAGAAACACGTGTCTAGGATAATTTAGAACAACATAAAAACTAGAAAATATTTGAAATTAATTTCTTCTCTTCGAAATAATTTATAGTCATTGTTTACAGTCAACACGACAATATAATGTATGTGTGTAACAAAGGAAAAATTAATCGGCATGGTGATTTATAAACAGTACACACTGAAGAGCCAAAGAAACTAGTACATTTGCCTACTCTTCTGTAGGTCCACTGCGAGTACCCAGAACTGCCGTAACACGGACTGATGTATGTAGTAGTGCTAGAGGGAACTGACGCCATGAATCCACAGCAATGTCCATAAACCCATAAGAGAACGAGGGGGTGGGGATCTCTTCCGAACAGTATGTTGCAAGGCATCCCTGATATGCTCAATAATGTTCATGTCTGGAGAGTTTGGTGGCCAGCAAAAGTGTTTAAACTCACAAGAGTGTTCCTGGAGCCACTCTGTATCAATTGTGGACGTGTGGGGTGTCGCATTGCCTTGCTGGAATATGTCCGTCGGAATGCACAATAGACATGATCAGACAGAATGCTTATGTACGTGTCATCTGTCAGATTCGTATCTAGACGTATCAGGGGTCCCATATCACTCCAACACACCCCAGCCCATTACAGACCATCCGCACACGTAAACCACTGCACAGGACCATAACAAGTCTTGACTAACAGACGGTACCAGCCTTCGCAGAAACTAAGTAGGTTGACATGCAGGCTCCATGGATTCATGAGGTTGTCTCCATGCCCGTACTTGTCCATCTTCTCGATACAATTTGAAACGATACTCGTCCGACCAGGAAACATGTTTCCAGTCATCAATAGCACAATGTCGGTGCTGACGGGCCCAGGCGAGGCGTAATGCTTTGTATCGTGCAGTCATCAAGGGTACACGAGTGGGCCTTCTGTTCTGAAAGCCCATATCGATTGTGCTTTGTTGAATGGTTGTCACACTGATACCTGTTAACGGCCTAGCATTGAAATGCTTAGCAATCTGCGGAAGGGTTGCACTTCTGTCACGTTGAACGATTCTCTTCAGTCACCGTTGGTCCCGTTGTTGCAGGAGCTTTCTCCATCCGCAGCGATATCAGATTTGATGTTTTACCGAATTTCTGATTTTCACGGTGGACTCGTGAAATGGTGGTATGGGAAAATCCCTTCTTCATCTCTACCTCTGAGATACTGTGTCCAATCGCTTGTGCTCCAACTACGGGACCCCGTTCAGACTCACTTAAATCTTGATAACCTGCAATTGTAGAAGCGGTAACGAATCTAACAACTGCGCCAGACCCTTATTGTCTTATACAGGGGGTCCATTGATCGTGACGGGGCCTAATATCTCACGAAACAGGAGTCAAACGAAAAAACTACAAAGAACGAAACTTGTCTAGCTTGAAGGGGGAAACCAGATGGCACTATGGTTGGCCAGCTAGATGGCGGTGCCTTAGGTCAAACGGATGTCAACTGCGTTTTTTTTAAATAGGAACCCCCATTTTTTATTATATATTCGTGTGGTACCTAAAGAAATATGAATGTTTTAGTTGGACCACTTTTTTCGCTTTGTTATAGATGGCACTGTAATAGTCACAAACATATGGCTCACAATTTTAGACGAACAGTTGGTAACAGATAGGTTTCTTAAATTAAAATACAGAACGTAGGTACGTTTGAACATTTTATTTCGGTTGTTCCAATGTGATACATGTACCTTTGTGAACTTATCATTTCTGAGAACGCATGCTGTTACAGCGTGATTACCTGTAAATACGACATTAATGCAATAAATGCTCAAAATGTTGTCCGTCAATCTCAATGCATTTGGCAATACGTGTAACGACATTTCTCTCGACAGCGAGAAGTTCGCCTTCCGTAATGTTCGCACATGCATTGACAATGCGCTGACGCATGTTGTCAGGCGTTGTCGGTGGATCACGATTGGAAATATCCCTCAACTTTCCCCACAGTAAGAAATCCGGGGAAGTCAGATCCGGTGAACGTGCGGGTCATGGTATGGTGCTTCGACGACCAATCCACCTGTCATGAAATATGCTTCAACCCCACGCCAGCTATGTGCCGGACTTCCATCATGCTGGAAGTACATCGCCATTCTGTCATGCAGTGAAACATCTTGTAGTAACATCGGTAGAACTCTACGTAGGAAATCAGCATGCAGTCCACCATTTACATTGCCATCGATAAAATGGGGGCCAATTATCCTTCCTCCCATAATGCCGCACCATACATTAACCCGCCAAGGTTGCTGATGTTTCACTTTTCGCAGCCATCGTGGATTTTCCGTTGCCCAATAGTGCATATTATGCCGGTTTACGTTACCGCTGTTGGTGAATGATGCTTCGTCGCTAAATAGAACGCGTGCAAAAAATTTGTCATCGTCCCGTAATTTCTCTTGTGCCCACTGGCAGAACTGTACACGACGTTCAAAGTCGTCACCATGCAATTCCGTTTGCATAGAAATATGGTACGGGAGCAATCTACATCTACATCTACATCTTCATGATTACTCTGCAATTCACATTTAAGTGCTTGGCAGAGGGTTCATCGAACCACAATCATACTATCTCTCTACCATTCCACTCCCGAATAGCGTGCGGGAAAAACGAACACCTAACCCTTTCTGTTCGAGCTCTGATTTCTCTTATTTTATTTTGATGATCATTCCTACCTATGTAGGTTGGGCTCAACAAAATATTTTCTCATTCGGAAGAGAAAGTTGGTGACTGAAATTTCGTAAATAGATCTCGCCGCGACGATGTGGTCGTTTTTTATAGTAACTCTTTGATAGTAGTGTGAAATTACAAGCCTCGTCTGTGTTCTACACATTTGTACCGCCTCAAACCACAGAGACCTGAGAAATAACTTGACCCTCACTCACGCACATAGCAGCTCGTGTGCCAGAGATGAGTGACCTTAAATCCCACGTTACTTCCAAACTTATCGTGAGATTTAAAGTAAGTACTCGTATGTTGCAACCGACGTCAGGTTACGACACCTGTTAGGAATACAGGAGAAGAATTTATGACACGAAGATAGTCTGAATTTGACCAAAATCAGCAGTCTAAATAAAATATTAAGTACGGCTGTGTATTAGATAATGCAGAGAGCATATCAGCTCACTCATACTGATACATTTCGTAACATTTGTGACATTAATCTCACGTATCACCATGTGATATGAATAACTTTTTTGGTCACTATTTTGTGGTTACATTCGTGGGCATTAGAAATGAGTACATGTATAGGAAATTTAACTTCCTCCTAACGCTTCAGGTGGGCCCCAGTATGGTCTCAGGTCTCCTTTGTCAACATGGGGCGATCTGTGAATTTCATTAGGTCAAGCACGCCTCCCTAGGGTGTTGAACAACCTTCACAAAGGCAAAGTTATGACTCACTCCGCTGCTTTTGTGTGAACATGGCCGGTGCCTGCCCATGAGCACGACGGTGAACGCCACGCCCACCTTGCTATTTTCTCAGGTAGTTGAAGCATGACAAACTGAAGCGCCAAAGAGACTGGTATAGGCATGCACATTCAAATACAGAGATATGAAAACAAGCAGAATACGGAGCTGCGATCGGCAAGGCCCGTATAAAACAACAAGTGTCTGGCGCAGTTCTTAGATCGGTTACTGCTGCTACAATGGCAGGTCATCAAGAATTATGTAAGTTGGAGCGTGGTGTTACAGTCGGCGCACGAGTGATGGGACACAGCATCTCCGAGTTAGCGATGAAATGGCGAATTTCCCTTGCGACCAAGTCACGAGCGTACTCTGAATATCAGGAATCTGGTAAAACATCAAATATCGACTGATCACCTCAGATGTTAAGTCCCATAGTGCTCTGAGCCATTTGAAGCGATCAAATACCCGACATTCTTGCTGTCGGAAAAAGATCCTGCACGAACGGGACGACGACGACTGAAGAGAATCGTTCAACGTGATAAAAGTGCAACACTTCCCCACAAATTGTTCCAGATTTCACTGCTGCGCCTTCAACAAGTGTCAGCGTACGAACCATTCAACGAAACATCATCGACGTGGGCTTTCGGAGCAGAAGACCCAATCGCATACTCTTGATGACTGCACGACAGAAAGCTTTACGCCTCGCCTGGGCCCGTCAACATAGACATTGGACTGTTGATGACTGGAAACATGTTGACCTGTCGAACGAGTCTCGTTTCACATTGTATCGAGCGGATGGACGTGTACGAATATGGAGACAACCTTATGAATCCATGAACCCTGCATGTCAGCAGGGGACTGTTCAAGCTGTTGTAGGTTCTGTAATGGTGTGGGGCGTATGCAGTTGGAGTGATGTGGAACCCCTGATACGTCTAGATATGACTCTGACAGCTGGCACATACGTAAGAATCTTGTCTGATAATCTGCATCCATTCATGTCCACCGTGCATTCTGACAGAATTGGTAAATTTCAGCAGGACCATGCGATACCCCACACGTCCAGAATTGCTACAGAGTGGCTCCAGGAGCACTTTTCTGAGTTTAAATACTTCCGCTGTCCACCCAACTCCCCAGACATGAAGATTATAGACATATCACGGATGCCTTGCAACGTGCTGTTCAGAAGAGATCTCTACCCCCTATGGACTCTTACAGCTTTATTGACAGCCCTGCAGGATTCATGGTGTTAGTTCCCTTCAGCACTACTTCAGACATCAGTCGAGTTCATGCCACGACATGATGCGCTACTACTGCGTGCTGGCTGGGCCCTACACGATATAAGGCAGGTTTATCAGTATCGCTGGCTTTTCAGTGTATTTCTATCTTTCTGTGCTAACTGCATACGCCTAGACTCCAAGGCCCCACTCGGCTACCATGGGAGTGTACACTACTGGCCATTAAAATTGCTACACCAAGAAGAAATGCACATGATAAACGGGTACTCATTGCACAAATATCTTACACTAGAACTGACATGTGATTACATTTTCATGCAATTTGGGTACATAGATCCTGAGAAATCAGTACCCAGAACAACCACCTCTGGCCGTAATAACGGCCTTCATACGCCTGGGCATTGAGTCAAACACAGCTTGGATAGCGTGTACAGTTACAGCTGCCCATCCAGCTTCAACACGATACCACAGTTCATCAAGAGTAGTGACTGGCGTATTGTGACGAGCCAGTTGCTCGGCCACCATTGACCAGACGTTTTCAGTTGGTGAGAGATCTAGAGAATATGCTGGCCAGGGCAGCAGTCGAACATTTTCTGTATCCAGAAAGGCCCGTACAGTACCTGCAACATGCGGTCGTGCATTATCCTGCTGAAATGTAGGGTTTCGCAGGGATCGAATGAAGGGTAGAGCCACGGGTCGTAACACATCTGAAATGTAACGTCCACTGTTCAAAGTGGCGTCAATGTGAACAAGAGGTGACCGAGACGTGTAACCAATGGCATCCCATACCATCACGCCAGGTGATACGCCAGTATGGCGATGACGAATACACGCTTCCAATGTGCGTTCACCGCGATGTCGCCAAACACGGATGCGACCATCATGATGCTGTAAACAGAAAGTGGATTCAGACGAAAAAAATTACGTTTTGCCATTCGTGCAATCAGGTTCGTCGTTAAGTACGCCATCGCAGGCGCTCCTGTCTGTGATGCAGCGTCAAGGGTAACCGCAGCCATGGTCTCCGAGCTGATAGTCCATACTGCTGCAAACGTCGTCGAACTGTTCGTGCAGATGGTTGTTGTCTTGCAAACGTCCTCATCTGTTGACTCAGGGATCGAGACGTGGCTGCACGATCCGTTACAGCCATGCGGATAAGATGCCTGTATATCGACTGGTAGTGATACGAGGACGCTGGGATCCAGCACGGCGTTCCGTATTACCCTCCTGAACCCACCGATTCGATATTCTGCTAACAGTCATTGGATCTCGACCAACGTGAGCAGCAATGTTGCGATACGATAAACCGCAATCGCGATAGGCTACAATCCGACCTTTATCAAAGTCGGAAACATGATGGTACGCATTTCTCCTCCTTACACGAGGCATTACAACGTTTCACCAGGCAACGCCGGTCACCTGCTGTTTTGTGTACGAGAAATCGGTTGGAAACTTTCCTCAGTCACTACATTGTAGGTGTCGCCACCGGCGCCAACCTTGTGTGAATGCTCTCAAAAGCAAATTGTTTGCATATCACAGCATCTTCTTCCTGACGGTTAAATTTCAAGTCTGTTGCACGTCATCTGCGTGGTGTAGCAGTTCTAATGGCCAGTAGTGTATTTTCTCATTTTGAGGGCATTGAAGGCGCGATCTCCTTTAGAGGCTAAAAAACATTCAACTTTTTATATAGTATAAAATATTTCCTTATTTAAGATAACAGGTTTCGTGAGACTGCTGTCGTCTTCAGGTTTTACAAATCGTTTTATTGTAAAACATGTTCATTATACTTTGAAGCCTCATGTCAAGTTGTCAAGTGGATAAAACTCCGCGCACTCTAAAAGTTTTGTCGTAACTAAAATATTTAAAAACATATAGCACCTTGTCCAAAAGGCCATGTCCATATGTATATCACTCGCAGGTGCTTGTTACATCACAGAAATACGGTACACAAAGCACCACTTTTCAGTACATTAGCCAGATTAGACGATAAGTTAGTGATTAATATATTTTGTAACAGTAACGACAATTGCACTCTTGTTCACCATACCACAGACGAGGACTTATCACATTGATGGAAGCTGTCTAAAATCACTTACACAAAAACAATCTGAAAGCGTTTTACAAATGATTGAGGTGTATGTACAAGGGTTGCAACGTTAAAACGTTCTTTTAGAAGTGGGGGAAAACATGCAAGCGGTCGATACATGGAACAAAGAGGCGTAGGCCATTTAAGATAATGCACGTAAGAGGACTTGACGAGACGATCAACAGCCAAGTTAACGAATATTTGGAATATTATTTTTTGTATGTGGCGTTGTACAGCTTTTACGAAGGTTAAAATCTGCAGTATGAAATATACAGTTGTATCAGTACGTTTTATTAATGACGATCGATTTTGTTCTGAGGTCAGGCCGTCATCGAATCTGAGAGGTTTTTACGACCCGAACTCAATCGACATTAACAAAAAATACTCATACAACTGTGTACTTCGGGATGCAATTTGGATGTATCTTTTCAGAGTTGTTTAAGAATGAACGATCACTTCAAACTAGTCAAACTAGGACGAGGCTACAAATTTGTCTTATTGGAATTTATACGAAGAGTGTTAAGCACAGTTCACCAACGGAGGCAGTCATTAACCGCATACTTGACCAGGGCTTGAATACCGGTAACACCCACCTCCGTTTCTTTTATGAATCTGACCCCCTTTTTGAAACAACTTCAAACGTCTGATGACGTTACGAACGAGTTAATGTGTAAAATATTTGACGTTAAGCATGTAAATATTTTATGTTGAAACTGCAAAATCATAATTATGTTAGATTTATTATTTTCGGGTTATTCACCCATAGACTAATGAAAAAGCCAAAGAAAACCTTTTAAACCACAAAAGTGATAAGCCCTTTACCCGTTGATACAATAGCATTTTGGAAGTAATGCACTGTTTCAAACCACTTTTATTGAGTAGTTCTTCTCCTAAACTATGTATCGTACCATGATATTATTTTGTAGGCATCTCCAGTGATAGTGTATGTGAATACCCTCTGCAAAATCAGTAGCGAATAAGTGTAATTGTAGATAAATAATAAATTAAAGCGTCATGCCTGATGTTGAAGTTTTACTGCAGGGATAGGGAATGTGTAGGCGTTAAACTTTTTCCCTTCATTCGTTTGTGGGGGAAAGGTCGGTTTCACCGATAAAAATTTTCGAAAATGTTTAAAATTATGTATAAAGTTTTTTGGAAGCCACTAAGTCTCCCCATTCTCGAATACTGGATCAATAATGTGTGGGTAATTCAAATACTTAGCTCATTCTGATGAGCGATTAACATAAGATTTCTGCCTTTTAATCCGTAAATTATGACAACATTTTACTTTTAAATTCAGTCAATAACTATGACACATTCAAAATAAATTTTTTGTTGCCCGTAGTAACCGTTAGAGAGGCAACTGTCATCTGGATCTGTGTCATTTTAGACTTCTAGTCGTTTGGAGGAACCGTTCGTCCGTCTGATACCGTTAGCACATTTTTAACGTAAGAAATGGAGAAAATTCAAACACAGAAGCTGCGCGCCCTGCCACAACTCTCCTTAATTACCGCAAGGGCGTCACAGAAACGTTCAGTAAAGTGTATCGAGAGAGACGTCAAGGAAGACGCGAGGCAGCGCAAAGAGCCTTACTCTAGAAATTCTGGGAAACTACGCTCCAATACGGTTCAGGAAATATATTACTTCCTCGAATTTACATCTCGCCTGATAGGCGCGAGGAAAAAATTCGTGGAATTCGTGCACAGGAAATCGCTCTTCCCGTACACTGTTAGCAAATGTAACGGGAAGGGAAAAACGATTCCAGTAAATACAGCATAGAACATCCTCGAAGTACAGTGTGGATATGTGCAGGAAATATATGTGTGTGTGAGTACGGGAGGTGTGTGTGTGTGTTTGTGTGTGTGTGTGTGTGTAACTGATGTAACGGCTCGCCTTCGTCTTATATGAGATGAGCCTTGAATTTAATTAAATACTATTCAGTGGCCTCAGATCCTGAATACTACAGTCAATACTAATTTTGCTCGGGAAACCAACACGGTAAGGGAATTAAAAGATCCTCTGAAAAATTTAAGTTATTATGAAGATCATACCTTGTCTCCTAGAACTGGCATCTAACTGCCGTCAATAATATTCCTCGGTACTGAGAATAAACCAAATAATATCAAATAAGTCAAATATCACAAAATCGGTCGTGACGAAATCCTTGACTAAAAAGTAGTCAGGTTAGTAAACCCTTCAAATCCGGATACAACCCCAACATTTCGACGATTTCCTCCATCATCCTCGTCAGGGGCTGAGTATGAGTACCGTGAAACTTGAGAGGTCCCCACTTTCATATCCCGAGAGCAGCATGTGAGAGAAGAACAACGGAAATCAGATGGACGACTCGACCATTCCGGCATTTAGGATAAATTACACCTGCCCCTAACTAATTGTAGTAACGAAACGTCTTACATGAATAGAATTTGATACTTCTTAATAAGGCATCTGACTGGGACGAATTTAAATTTAGTACATCTTCATAAATTCGTAATGGATCTAACTTATTGTTGTTGTTGTGGTCTTCAGTTCAGAGACTGGTTTGACGCAGCTGTGCATGCTGCTCTATCCTGTGCAAGCTTCTTCATCTCCCAGTATTTACTGCACCCTACATATTTCTGAATATGCTTAGTGTATTCATCTCTTGGTCTCCCTCTGCGATTTTTATCCTCCACGCTGCCCTCCAATACTAAATTGGTGATCCCTTGATGCCTCAGGACATGTCCAACCAACCGATCCCTTCTTCTAGTCAAGTTGTGCCACAAATTTCTCTTCTCCCCAATTCTATTCAGTATCTTTTTATTCTCTTCTTGTCCAAACTACTTGTCGTCCATGTTTCACTTCCATACATGGCTACACTCCATACAAATACTTTCAGAAACGACTTCCTGACACTTAAATCTATACTCGATGTTAACAAATTTCTCTTCTTCAGAAAAGCTTTCCTTTCCATTGCCAGTCTACATTTTACATCCTCTCTGCTTCGACCATCATCAGTTATTTTGCACCTCAATTAGCAAAACTCATCCACTACTTTAAGTGTCTCATTTCCTAATCTACTTCCCTCAGCATCACCTGATTTAATTCTACTACATTCCATTATCCTCGTTTTGTTTTTGTTGATGTTCATCTTATATCCTCCTTTCAAGACACTGTCCACTCCGTTCAGCTGCTCTTCCAGGTCCTTTGCTGTCTCTGACAGAATTACAATGTCATCGGCGAACCTCAAAATTTTTATTTCTTCTCCATGGATTTTAATTTCTGCTATGAATTTTTCTTTTGTTTCCTTTACTGCTTGCTCACCGTGAACTGAAATTGGTACTTCTTTGAATCTGTGCTCGAAACAAGATGCTACGTTCAATGGATACCATCCACTTTCACCACATAAAAATGGACACTCAGCACGATTTCAACACTGCTGACCACACATAACATGAACAATAAGCTCCATTAGAAAAACGAGAATGAATTTAACTGAATTAGTTAACGTGTGTTTGGATGTGGGAAAAGAGGAAATAGAGACAACAGATTTCCTTCTTCTCATTCATGAGACAAATTATCCTTCCTGAATAACAAAGAATGTGCGTTTCAGATGTTAGCGACATTATGCATTCCTTGAAGAGAAAGGAAAGCTACTGAATCGAAAGAGATTAACCTGAGCCTTGCCACCTGACTTCTTTCCCCTCCGCAGGTGAGCAGTACGTTCCCATAGCGAGTGACTGTACTGTGTCAGCGTGACCACAGAGACTGGCGGTGGTCGGTGCGTGTTCTGCGTATCAGGTCTGTGCTTACAGACTCGTGTGGCGATGGTTCAGTCATGACTAAATGTTCCCTACGCTGAAATAATTTTCCCAAGAAACCATATCCAGTTTTAAATTAAAGAGGGAGAGAGCATGCGTCCAGATAACAAGCAAAACCTATCTTTAGACTTGTGCAAAGTTCAACACAAAGTGAAGAAAAACTTCTAACATCACGGTAAAGCGTATGATCCTGAGTGAAACTCCTGAATAAACTCACACTTAAAGCCACAATTCCCCTAACACGGATCAGAAAACGAAATTTTTTGGAATTCTTTTCCACTTTCCGTGATCATAACCACCAGTCTGTCAGATCTTACAGTTATGAACAGAGCTAAGTCCGTCACGACTGAAGGTTAAAGAGAAAACTTTCTAACAAGTTTGTTTGCATGGCCATCCTCCGCAGAAAGTATAGAAATATTTGTTTCGTAAATAAAACCGCCTTTTCCTGCTGCGGTTTCACTTACAAAACAAGTATTTCTACTCTTGCTGCCGAGGATGGCCACGCAAACAAATTTGCTATTCACGCTATGCCAGGCAGTTCCATGTAAAAAAAGTGGCAGGAGGAAAAGGAGGTTTTATTTTCAAAACAAATAGAAATCGGTCTACTTAGCTATGTGCTAAGGCAGATGGCCAGTCTGCACTTGCTACGTACCAAGCGGAGTTACCTCCTGTCCGTTTTCAGGGTAGCCGGATATCGAGATACCGGTAAATCTCATAAAGCAGTCCACGTGACTCAGAAAATAGCAGAAAGAGGAAGAATGATGCCAGACTCGCGAACTGGATATCTATCTTTTACAGCACGCCTCTGCCAGTCACAAGACAGAGAACAATGCAGAGAATCTGTATTACAAAATGAATAGAAAGGTCTGTCCAATCTCATGTGTTGCTTCATTTCACGCTTGACAGGGAAGTGTCTCCTTCCGCCTCCCTGATGTCATGGTGTTCAAGCCAATGATCATTTCTCTTCCTACACGTTGCTGAAGTCACAAAGTTCTCATGCTCGGTTCGGAATTTCTCTAAAAAGCGGAACACTAAATATCAGTGGTCGGGGGAGGAATTCCACCATCCCTATGCTAAAATTCTTAAGATTTATACTACCAAGAGACCAATTTCCCAAGTGTGGGGTGCGGAACGAACTTCCCCCTGCAATGCAGTGGAACAGCGATGAGAACGCTCGTTCTGAGTTTTCGTCAAACGTGAAGCCTTCTGTATACCTAAGGCGCAGAAACGGCTTTCTACGTTGAGTAGCCCTTTGCGAACTCACAGTGTCTGTCTCAGTGGATGGTGACGCCCTTGTGGACCGTCGTCTTGCCAGCGTTGTAAAGGCATATATCTGGAAGCCGGGGGCTTGCCGCTGGTGGCTGTCCCGTGACAAACCTGCCTCCCCACTGAGCACTGGCAAAGCCTGCCCTGCTACGAGCCACGTCATTGCAACTAAAAGCTGAGCTACAATTTTCATAAGAAGTAAAAAGACGTTTATTAACTTAAAGGATGAAGAGAGTAAGAAGGAGAAAATATATGCACACTCATTGACTACTGATGAGGGTGGAGCAGATGAAAGTGGCCTTGAGAACAGAGCTCCAGGGCACAAAGAAACACAGCAGAGGGAAGGAAATGCGGTACTAACCAGACAATAGCAGATGTTGAAATTCACCACCATTCATCTTTTTGGCCCTAGTCAGCAAATTGCTGAAGGCAGATCGAAGCTGGACTGCTGGAATGCTGAAATCTCATCCTAAATGTTCTGATGCAGTTCTTGAAAACTGTGAGGGTTGTTGTGATACACCTTCGACGTGAGGGCTCCCGACACAAAGTAATCGCACACTGATAGATCAGATGACCAGCTAACGTCACGATCAGACCGGTCTCTGCTAAGACGAAAACTGCGTAGATGTGCTCCAAGATTTGGCCGGCTGTATGGGCAGTTGTTCCATCCTAATGGAAATAACCGTAGCTCTTTTTCTCCTCCGTTAATGTCGACATAAATGGTTTCAAAATGTTGGCAATATAACGCACTGAAGTCCAGGCCACTCTTATTTGCCCCACTCTGTACTAGTAACATCCAAATTTGCATAACGTCTCGATTTAGCGCTCTGTAAGGTACACAAGAAAGGTAGTTTTAAATTAATAAGAATATGAAAAATGGCGTGTACATCCCCGATGTATTTCAAGTTGACCGAAGTTGCGGGTTTGTTTTGGTGTAGGGACGGAGCGACATTTTTGTACAGTAGCAGCAACATACAATCTTTACTAATAATAATAATAATAATAATAATGAGAGTATGGCATTTGTGGCCGGGAGACCCCTCGCGGGGCGGTTCGGCCGCCGCTCCACAAGTTCTTTACGCCACTAAGGCGACTTGCGAGTGAATGAGGATGAAATGATGAGGAAAGACACACAACACCCAGTCATCTCGAGGCAGAGAAAATCCCTGTCCTCGACGAGAATCGAACCCGGTACCCCGTGCAGGGGGAAGCAAGAACGCTACCGCAATACCACGAGCCGAATCTTTGGTCTTCAGAGTGGATACAATGTGGTAATAGAATCTAGTTTTTTTAATAGTATAGGGGGTACGAAGGGGTTCGATGTGCGTGAGGAGGGGTGGAAATTTCATGTGACGGTAGAGGGTTCACGCGGGAGAAGACAAACGGATGTGGAATGTGAGATGGTGTGCATGGCATTCAGGAATGTGGAGGGACTTAAATAACTTTGGTGGGACGGAGATCCATGCAATATTTACATAGCAGCGGTAGGGTTGGATCAGGATTATGTATGTGTGGAGAATAATGAAGGGTTGCAATCCAGAAGTTCGGCCTGTTGGTTGTTTTAGAAGCTTTACTGTAATTTAGGCTTTCTGTTGGACTGTTAGTAGGTAAGGTCGCAAGGTTAACTGACATACTAGTAGAACAATGGTATAAAAATTAAGAGATCAATCACATCCAAGGGAATTTACGGTAAATATTTGCTAATAGCCAACCATAATTGAAGTTCCACCAAAGTTAGTGAACCATTCTGACATAAAAAGAGAATACCAGTTACAATATTTTATGAATTTTGACGGTGAATATATATATATATATATATATATATATTCACTATGTGATGAAAAGTATCTGGACAGCTGGCTGAAAATGAGTTACTAGTTCGTGGCGCCCTCCATCGCTAATACTGGAATTCAGTATGGTGTTGACGCACCCGTACCCTTGATGACAGCTTCCACTCTCGCAGCCGACCGGGATGGCCGAGCGGTTCTAGACGCTACAGTCTGGAACCGTGCGACCGCTCCGGTCGCAGGTTCGAATCCTGCCTCGGGCATGGGTGTGTGTGATGTCCTTAATTAGTTATGTTTAAGTTGTTCTAAGTTCTAGGGGACTGATGACCTCAGAAGTTAAGTCCCGTAGTGCTCAGAGCCATTTTTGAACCACTTTTGCACGCATACGTTCAACCAGGTGCTGGAAGGCTTCTTGGGGAATGGATAGATGTCTGCCCATTACACATTACGACCCTCTTCAACTGTCAGCGGTCTCTGTCAGTCAACAGACGAGGTCGGCCTGTACGCTATTATGCTGTACGTATCGCTTCAGGCTTCCACATCACTATCACAGCGAAAACAGTGGATCTAGGGATGTTTAGGAGTGTGGAAATCTTGCGTAGAGACGTATGACACAAGTGACACCCAATCACTTGACCACGTTCGAAGCCCGTGAGTTCCGCGGAGTACCCTGTTCTGCTGTCTCACTGAGCCGCTGATATAGAGTACCTGGCAGCAGGTGGCAGCACAGTGCACCTAATAATAAAAACGTATGTTTTTGGGGTGTCCGGATACTTTTGATTACTTAGTGTACATGTGTCAATGCCTATCGGTAATGAACGTAACGAGTAACGAATACATACGATATCAAATTTACACGTTATTTTCACAACACTACTTGGGAAACACACTTAAAATTATGAACGTACTTCTGTTATATACCACAGATCCTCCTAGATTCTATTAAGTCTTCTTTGCATAACAGAGCGAATTAGATAAATTATTACCCTGGTTAGACTGTAACAGGTTATGTATATTGAATTTCACTATCGAATATTTACAGTGAGGTAACAAAAGTCATGGGATACCTCCTAACATCGTGTCGGACCTCCCTTTGCCCGGCGTAGTGCAGCAACACGAAGTGACATAGACTCAACAATTCGTTGCCTACAGCAATATCGAACCACATTTCCTCTATAGCCGTCCATAACTGCGAAAGTGTTGCCGGTCCAGGATTTTGTGCATGAATCGATAGATTTGTGCGATAAATTTTCGATGGGATCTATGTCTGGAGATCTGGGTAGCCAAATCCTTCCCTCCAGTTGTCTAGAATGTTCTTCAAACCAGTCGCGAACAGTTGTGGCCTGGTGACATAGCGCATTGTCCTCCATAAAAATTTGGTATGTAAATGGCTTCAAATTGTGTCCAAGTACGAGGGTTGCAACTTAAATAGTGGCAACTATTTGCTCACAAGCGATACAATAGAGTAACATGTTTGCACCTGTTACTATCCTTCAAAGTAGTCACCAGCGTTGGGTAGAACCCGTTGCCGGCGATGTGGAAGGTGTAGTATACCGTTAGCAGAGCCTGTTCTGTAGATGGTGCGGATGGAGCGGTCTACTGCCAGTTGAATCTCTGGAACAATTCTGCTGAAGCGAATGCTACGAAGTGGTTCCTTCATCTTCGGAATCGAATCAAAGTCACAAGGACGTAAGTCCGGGGAGTATGGTGGACGGTACAGTACTTCTCAGTCCCATCGACCGAACAGAGCAGCCACAGCTTACTCTGTACGCATCGGCGCATTGTCGTGCAAAATGATTGGGCGGGGGGGGGGGGGGGGGGGGTGCGAATAAAGTGTTGCCGCTTCTTTCGCAAAGCTGGTCGCAGGTGATGCTCCAAATACGAACAGTGTATTGACGGTCTGTCGTGGAGGAACGTAATGCGTTTGGATAACACCATCAAAGTCATACGCGGGAATCACCATAACTTTCACCATACTCGGGCTCTGACGCACTTTCGACTTCCGCGGCGACCCACAATGACGCCATTAGTTGGACTGGGATTTCAGTTTTGGCTCGTACAATTTCGCCCATGTCTCATCCAGTGTTACGATACGGCGTAAGAAACCCTCTCTTCGCAATCATAGCGCTCCAAGTGCGTCTGAGTAGCATCGTAACGCTTCGATTCCTACATTTATGTCAAGTCATGCGGAACCCATGGTGATGCAATTTTTCGCATGCCCAGGCTTTCCTTTAGGTTGCGAAGCAGAGTCGTATGCGCTAATCCGATTTCGTGGGCGAGCTCACGAATCTTATGGCGTCGATCACTGTCCACTAACGCGGCAACAGCATGCACGTCTTCTTCAGAGACGCTAGGACGACCTGCCCGATGCATTCCTGCCACAGTTAGTCGACCTTCGTTGAAGGCTTTTACTCAACGTGCCACTGTTCTGTACGGCAATGCAGAATCCCCGCACGCCTCTTGAAGACCTTGATGACACTGTCGTGCTGTACGACCTCCAGCACATTCAATATTGATCCATTTCCGATGTTCCTGTTCTGAAAACATAGTGACACCGTTACGTTAGACCGCTCGCTCACAATTTACTGTTTTCCTCGACTGTGCGGACGCCGGTGACGTGGGACGGAAGTAAGGTAGGTATGTCAGAAACGTGTGCTATCAGCGACAATAGTAGACTCCATTGCATAGTGTCTGCACAGCAGTTTTGCCACTATTTAAGTTCCAACTTACGTATTTCAGTGATCCTTCAGATGGATCCGGAAACACAATCCATTCCATGTAAATACAGCCCAAACCATTATGGAGCCACTACCAGTTTGCACATTGCCATGTGATCAATTTGGGTCATGACTTCGTGGGGTCTGAAATCGAGACTCATTGACCAGGACACTATTTTCCAGTCGTCTATGGTCCAACCGATGGAAGTGTGAGAACTTCTCAGAAGCGTTTTTGGATCGTTTAACTGAGTTAAGACAGCTGGATAATTACGTATTCGACTGTGGGAAACTGCCTAAAGGCCACATCAAGGCTAGCCAACAAACTGGCCCTCGTCGTTAACCCGCTGAGCGGATTTGATACATTTAAGGCGCGTCTCCCCGACTCCCGGAAGCGGAGTGCTAACGTGTGCTGCTATTCTGACGGCAAAGTAATGACTTCTTCCGATATATGTAAAATTTGCCATGTGCTAAGGCGGCTGATGAGTAGAAGTTAATGTGTCAACCTGCAGTCTGTAATTGTCAATAAACGCGTAATTCTTGACAATTAGGCAGTAATACTGATCGAGGATTCCGAGACACCTGAACAGCGGCTCACACGAAATTCGCCAAATGACACTGCAGACAGATCTCGCATCTCCTTCCTCGGCTAAGAATATTCTTGGTGAATGCACAGAGTTTTCGCAAACTACAAAACCATGCGAGGTATTACAGTGAAAGTAAACAAAGTAAACAAATCTTTGTGTTTCTGTGTCTGAGACAATAGAGAGTGACCCTATTGTCAAGAAAGCTGCACTGAGTTCCTGCACAAGATCTTGGACGTGATACTTCCAAGAAAGTTTTCCGTATACCCTCAGTCGTAAGAACTGAAAGTGATCCTTTTCGGTGACGTACAAGCAATGAGCAACGATGTATGACATAGTCGTACTTAACACAGTTCCACAAATTTCCTTGCGTTTTTTTTATATATACAGATAATTTGCTTCAGATTTGCTGAACTTTGTATCATATAGATCGTTTCACTAGTGAGTGGCATTTCTTTGTTGACAAGACTCCAACACCTCATACAAGTGAATCTGTCAGGATGTTCTCGTCGTTTTCGCAGTAAATCCTATTTTTGCTGTTGGAATGTGGAAGCTCCTTATCATACACCATTAAATTTCCCGTTCTCAATCAGTATCTCATTACTCACTATCGCGCTTTTCACGACAGTATTTATGGTGTTACAATTTATATCTAGTCTCTCTTTTGCATATGTATTCCGTTCATAATTACGTTCCAGCGCTAAAAATTCCTAGCTTCAATTAGATATCTGTATAAAGCGCCGCTTGGACGCTACAATGGTTAATACATGAGTCTAATTCTAGGTCTTACCCTTGACGATCCAGTAGTTAATTACTACCAACTAACAGTTCCTCTCTCAGGTCTGCCAGGAACTGTGTGTTCTCCTGTAATCAACACAGCTGAATTATTTACTTCTGTGGGTACTAATAATTGTAAGTGGTCATTGGGGTGCAATTATAGTCTCCTTCACAGGGTACCGTTTCCCGTTTGTACTGTATGCGAGGCAACGGATAAAATAGATTTACGAACTGACAGGTAAGTGCCGACCATCGTCATGACAGAATTTCAACTCGACTGCTTGGCGCGCATACAATTTCGGCCCAAGAGATAGTAAAATTCTGACGAGACTCCACTAAATTAGAATTACAATATAAATTTTGATTACACAAAGTGGAAAAACTTCAGAATTTGCCAAAACAGCGATTTAGGCAAAATACGGTCCCCAGCCTAATTAAACAACAAGAAGATAATAGAAAATTAGCAACACAAAGCTACTATGGAGCGTGCACCATTTATCTGGTCCTCCATAAATAATTTTATGCCCAGAAGTGAAGCAAAAAATGAACAAGCGAAAGCTATCAGCGGGACTCTAATCAGCATAATTATGTTTGGGACTGTTGGTCAACCTTGACGCAAACCCTTTTATTTATTTGCTATCCCAAATCAGTTTCAGCGAGAATACCGTCATCGGTGAGTTTTTCTTTACTCTAAAACAGGCAAAATTAGTATCGCTACAAAAATTACAAAACATTACTCCATGTGTACTGTTTCGTTCCAAATATTGTGTTCTGTGAACAGTTGTATAATACCCTATTTCCTTCAAGCCACAGCAGGGTATCTGCGTTTGTAGACGTTATTCCCGAAATACTTTCTGTGTTTTGTTGCCGTTTCTTCGGCATACAGCATTGCACCCGCAATTCTATGCGCAGCTGTTATTAACAAATATGAAAAAGTGAACTCGTATCCGTAAGCCCCAGCGTTAAACTACAGGGATTTGCGGTGGAGTTACGGATACAGTTTTGGTCCAGACTATGTTGTTGTAGGTTGTTGTATGAAGAAGAAAATAATGACAGAACACAGAAAATATGTCAAAAGTAACAGAACAAACGTTGAAACAATGCCGTGACTTAAAATAATTGAAGATTTTTAAAACTATTGACAGAATAGAATATTTAGAGCCAAACAGTACACATGTAATATTATTTTGCAATTTTTATAGCGATGCTAATTTTGTATGTTTTAGAATAATGAAAAACCCACTGGTGATGGCCATATTGTCGCTGAAACTAGCTTGGCAAGGAAAATAAAGGAAACAAACTGTTGCCGGCTCATATTGTTGTTTTCATGCAAACACAGACTACAGGAAGAATTTTAAGATAAAATGTTAATTATGTTTCTCGTAACTTCGTTCGTTACGAAGATATGAACAGCTGTACGTCTTTCTTTTTAACATGTGACCATATATTTTTTATTCGGTAATCTACTTTTTCTCCTCAAGACTTACTCAAAGAATGTAAACAGAAATAGAATCTGGGATCTACAATCAATTTTACAACACCGTAATCCATCGTGTGCACAAGAATTGTAGAATGTTCAAGGGTGCTCAAGATGAGAACCATGTACTATATGCACACTGGTTCACGTGGTGTATGAAAGAATTCATCGCTGCATCCAGTGTTGCCGGCTCAACTGAAATAGAAGCAAGCACGGACTGTTCCTATGTGTTCTGCGGAGTCATTGGAATACCGTGATTCACGGAATCTTTTATTCACATTCACCCCTGAAGAGGAGTTAAGTCCAGAGACTCAGCGGAACAATCCACTTTTTCTCAACGACAAATCCGTCTGGCAGGATACATTCGGTTCAGGACTAAAGGTACGTGGAAACACTATGTGCTGACTCATGTGTCGTGTTGGTACCACAGTAGCATCCTTGTTCATAACGATCCTTTATCCAGAAGACGAGAAATGATTTGTATGAAAAAGTTGGTATATGGCCTGCATTTGCCTTTTGATAGTGAAATAAGGTCCAATAACTGTTGTAACAATCATCTCACACCAGACTTTTCCTCTTCACTGATGCTGACATTTCACATGCCTGAGCCATTTAGAGCTTTCGTTAGGCCAGCAATACATGTTCTTTGTATTTGCGTGTCCCCTGCATGAGAGAGAAAATTCATTATTAAAATAACATTGGAGACGAAATTCTGGTTAGTGAGGATTTGCTGCTGTGCTCACTGACAGAACTAAAAATTGTTTGGAAATCATCACCATGAAATTCTTGGAGTATGCGTACATGAAAGGGATGGAACCAGTGGCGTGTTATAATGCGACATATGCTGGTTTTAGGAATACCAATCACCAGTTCAGACTATTAGTAGTCAGGTATGACTTAACTGCAACAAAATCGAGAACAGGAACTTAAATGTTTTCCTCTGTGTGAGTTCTACGACGTATGCGTTGTTTGTGTTGAAACTTCCTGTTTCCTGAAGGGTCACAGCAAGTTGAGAAAACACCCGTTGGGGAAATGGATTCTTGTGAGGTTATGACTCTCTGTAGAGTTACTCTGCCCGAGTAGCAGTACGGCTGCCTGCAATCACAGTGACCGCAGATTTCAACCAAGAATTGCCTTTACTGTACACAACACCTCGCTTAGAAATACTGCAATACTGTACTGAGTGCCGAGTGTTATAAATAAGAAAACATCAGTGAAATTATTGTTCTGCTCCCTATATCCTCTATAGATGAACAGCACTTATGCCTGCTCTGTGTTGGTGTACGTTGTACTCGCAAAGACCTTCAACTGAAGGCGGTTAACTGAACGACGGGTGCGCACTTCCCTTGTATTTCCATTTATTTACTATCGGCACCAGCAAGTAGACAATTTATTGTGGTCTAGTACAGGAGCGTCGAGTTCAATTTTTTGTTATGGTTTATAGCCTCCCACTTACATAAATGTTACGCTGTGATGCAGCCCTGTAAGCTAAACAGCAATTGCTTGACACATTTTTTTTTTCATTTTACTTTTGGACAAAATCTCATCTTAGGTGGTCACGATGAATCGGATATCCTGTATACTTACGCACGGTGATTGTACATAAATAGAATTCAAATCATTAAAATGTAGCTTTAAATTATGCTGTAAGTGAAGCATGATGAAAAGATTTTTAAAGGCTCTGGCAAGACGCTTACTGCTTCAGTCCAGGTAATTGAAATCAATGACAGACATGAAAATTTATTGAGTCATTACCAGTCGTACATGCGTACTTATAAACAATCTGCTCATGTACGAATGCCTCACGATTTACTCATGGATCTATTAAGTCTTATATTTACTGAAAAGGTATTCGCACACAGCAGGATACTAACGCTGTTTCACTTTGCAACGCTGTAGACGAACCATAACGCGGATTATTACGATACAACGAATCGTGAATTCAATTAATGTATACGCTTAATAGTACCTCTGCGTTGTAAATTTTTTTCACTTGAAAGCGTACTGTTTTAATAAGTTTTTGTAGTATTTCAGATCAACGAAATTGTTGTGGAGAAATCTTCCTTGCGCATACATGAATCGTAGCCTTATGTGTGTTAAAAAGAACATTTACTTTCGTTCGATTAACTTTAAATGTCGGTAATTTAATGGAGCAAACATGCCTTTTTCCCAAGAATGCTGTTGCAACGCAATTTGGTCACTTGAAAAAATTCATTTCCAAATTATTTGGAAGTCTGTTCATTTCAGTCCACAAAGTACAACAGTAACTTCCAACAAGAGAACACCATTAATATCTACCAATAAAAATGTTAGTTGGAGTTCGAATTAATAAGAACTTGCAGTATGAGCACACTCACCACAATGACGTTGCTCCAGCTCAGGTCTGAATGCACCCGCCGATTCAGTTGGGTAGGAAGTGATAAAGCCGTTGCACCCTCTCCCGATGCAGGCTTACCCACAACTGACGTAATTGATATCCTGGATGTTATTAGCACAGGGACGGATTTGACGTCCGCGGTGGTACCACATATGTTCTATCAGGGACCAATCAGGGGATTTTGCTGGCCACGGCAGTACCTCAACATCACACAGACAGTTCAAACAGGCACGTGACGTGTGTGGTCGAGCATCGTCTTGTTGAAAAATGGCACCACGAACTGCCCCACGACAGGTCACAGATGAGGGCGCAGAATGTCCATGACGAACCGCTGTGCCGTCAGAGATCCCTTAGTCCCTAACAGACGTGACCTGATGTAATCAAGTATGACAACAGGTCATCCCCTACGATTCGCAACATTATGCTGTCTGGAGTAACATCGCTGTGCCTTCTCCAAAACATCAGAAGAAAGGGACCTCTCTCCAGGTCTCCGCCATACACAGCGACTTTGGTCATCCTGGGTAGTGCAGAGCTATTAGTCATTCTTAAAAACAATGCGACGCCATTCTTCAGCAGTTATGCTTCCCAGTTACGACTCTACTCCAAACGCAGCCGTTTGTCTTGTGGTGTTAACCGCAGACCACGCACGGAACAGTAATTCCCTAGTCAGACTGCTGTTGGTATCTGACCAATAGAGCAGGCACTCCATTACTTATTTTCGGATGGCCAGTGCTGAGTCGAACGGGTTACGATAAGCTTGGCGCACAGTACGGCAATTCTCCCTTATGGTGGTCAGACGTGGTTGACCGGAATTTTGAAGATGGGTATGCCTGCCCCCAGATCCTCATGCAACGCGACATCGTGCCACCGTCACATCCGAGTGCCCCACAGGCCTGGATACGGCACAGTTCGACCACTCGGCCAAATGGAGACCCACAATGAGGCCCCTTTTAAACTGTGTCAGGTGTCGATAACTCTGTCTCATACGAGCTCGTGGAAACTCTGTGTCCTTCACAGTGAATACTTAACATCTGACGCTCTCCCCACGCCATATGTACAGCATCAGGTCTGGTAGCAACACTAAACAGGAACAACACTAACGAACTGAGATGGCCGTTCTGTATGTAATGATTTACATTTCATGGCACGAAATTACATTGAGATGCGGCTATGCTTTCTAGATTCTTCACTTTTTCGACAGGAAATGTAATCTATGTCAGCCAAAGTTTTGGAGAAAAACTGATTCACAAAGCACTCATTTCATTTCAACACGTATCATCTACCGCTGACGATGTACTTCAGATGCAGACGAAGTACCAGCAGCTGTCGATGGTGCCGTTGCGTGACAAAGACTGGTCAAACACGTGACTGGAGCACGACACGCTTTCAGGTCTTCGAGTCTGCAGTAAGTGCCAATAATGTGATGGAGAGGGATCTTCATGGACATACACCACAGCCGTGACATGCCAACGTCCGCCTCCAGCCATTCCAACACTAAGGGTCGCTGCCTGATCTCAACAGCCTCCTCTACGTTGCATAACAATATCGACCACGTCGAATTTTAATGTTGATTTTATATTTATCTCATATTTTTGCCTTGCAACTTCAATCATAACTGTTTTAGATTGTTTCGTCATATAAAAGCATAAAAGTAATTGATTGGCGGATCCATAGAGTGCAGTGTGCACAACTACCATATGATAAAAAGAAAACTGTTTCCTTATACCCAAGTTCTGTTTGTATCATATGAGGAATTTTTTCTATAAATAATAGGTGTGGTAGTGGAGGTTTCAACTAGGCTAGTGTATTTAGTTCACTTGTGTCTCTAGCCAACATATCACTAATTCATTGCAATTTGTAACAGTAGCTCTTACTGATAATTGCGCTAAACGATCTCTGCATCCAGAATGTGCCTTTATATCATTCTGCTTTTCATAATTACGGTGGTTTTTTGTAATTACGCCTCAGTAACAGTTACAATGTGTTAACATGTCCAAACGAGACTAATGAGATGTGTGTATCATCATGTCGTTAAATACAATAAAAAATTGTTAGTCTGTACCCTAAAAAAGGTTTTATAAAGAATATTGTGTTTCATGACATTTTGAACTGTTAAAATCGTGGCATACTGTACAATCACCACTAAGTTTCAACGGAATATTTTAAATAGATTAAGAACTTTGCATCTCTGGCTTCCCACGCCAGATGGCGGTTACTGTGCTATAACAAATTCTGTTGTATTTGATGTCATGTTATCTGTATACTTTTTTCTTTTTACTAGTCCTGTAATCTGACACCTTATAATTTACCTGTTGATTTTTATTCTTACATGTTTTTTTAAATTGTTTTGAAAATAACACGCCAGTGTATGTTGGCAAGATTTTCATTACCCCTTCCTCTTTGCTATGCGTTTTTAATGTACAATTTTGAATTTGAAGTATTCGGTTAATGATTTGCAAGTGCACATTTGGTATTCTGTAGTAATCTCTTGCCAAATAAAGTAATGTTAAGTCTTCACGTGACACATGTCACATAGAGGGTATTCCAAGCCCCTGTTACATCGAGGTCTGCTGTATAGGTGAATGTTAACAGCGGTGTCAGTTATTGTGATCGTTTCATAGCTTCTGTTACTGCTAATAACTAGACACCAGTGCTTACGAGCTTTAATTTGTATACTAAAGGTATGTTCTTAGCAACAATTAGTTTATACTCAGGTGTATTTGTGGTCTTTCCTTTCTCATTCACTGATCGCTATGTGAAATGTTCAACTTCCAGCACTGAAGATGATCATTATGTGATCGTAAATCGATTTTGCTGTTAATAAATCATCAAAATTACCGTCAATCCTAACCTTCTTATAATTTTATGAAAGTGATTACCACCAAATATTGCTTTTAAAATTAAAAAGTGTTTGAAAACGGATAAAATTTATTAGTGGCGCAGAATGGTTAGATTACATGTAAATTTCAGTTGTTTTCTGCAAAACTACAAATTCCATATGACTTCACACGCCAGGAAAGTTGCGGACGATATCAACACAGAATCAATAGTCTCTGGCTTAAGCTTTTCATCGGGCACCAGACTAGAGGAAACAGAACGGCTCTGCAAACGACACTACAAGTAGGGAGCATATCATATTTAACTGAGAAATTTTCCGAGAATCATTAAGTGCCGCTGACTTGGCTCATCATGGTAAGTGATTCATTTAACAAGCACGCCCTCCCTCCGAGACAGAGACATTGCAGCATATCGTTCCCTGTACAGCGCTCCAGTCCTATCTTTCTCTGACCATCGCACTTGCAACATTATTCAGAAGATATGTCCATTTCCTAGATTCTGACTCTCATTAGGTGTACTCGTCTTGCTCTCTCCTATCATCTTCTCACCTAAATGAAGTCTAGTACTCAGTTTTAGGTTAGACTTGCGTTTCGTCTTTTTTCAAAATACTCACCGTAGTCCGGCTAATTAGGGGAAGAACATTTTTAATGACACCCTACTCATGGAGAGCGACAATTACATGCACTCCTCATCACGTGAGCAACTACTAGTGCCGGGAAGCCCACGCGGAAGCCAGTCCCATATGGTGGGGTCGTCATATACCATCTCGATTGTATCTTCTGACAACGCTGGGCTCCTAAGGTTGATGCCTCGGTTGATTCGAGCTTAAGCTTGAGTCACCGGGACATGAGCAGTGGTTATCAAGCCAGGTGGGCGTTACTGTGGCTCGGAGGCGCCCTTTGGAAATGTACTAGCCTCGCAATCCTGTCTTCCACAGCTACGCCCTGAGATGGAGGACAGACTGGGAATGAAGAAGCGAAACAAATTACTCAACGCTTAGTTTGCGATACGACAGATCGTGTTTCTTTAAAAAAAACTGAAACCAGTGTTTTTCGACTGATGCTACCACAGTTCGGGGAAGCAACCGCCATGCGGATGAAAATTCCGAATGGATCCTTACAGATTACAGTGGCGATTGCATTCTCACACTCCAACACGGCTCCAAACTAGGAGATATCTGTATTACTCTAAAGAAAAGCGTTACACGGAGTAGCCCACAGCTAAACAGGATTGACACAACTTACTTCTTCTTTGCATTTGGACACGACTTATGAGAAGTTACTAACTGTGTTGGTCAAATATCACCAACTTCACAGTGCAGTCACCGTTGTGAGAACCTCGACTGCGCAAAAACTTCTGGGACCATCGCAAATAAATTCGAGTTTTAAAAAGGAAAACAATAGAATTTCAGTTGTATAAAACATGCGATCGTATGTCATACTTTGAAAGGTAGCCTTTCATAGGAGTGCCTTTCACACATCGCGCACCCCTGCTATTTGTAAGTCGGTTTTTGATTTACGTACAGAAGAGCGGCGTGTCTTAAACAGGACAGAACAGGGACCTCTCAACGCAATGCTAAATCATTGATTGGGGCCGACCAATTAGAGCGCTTAGTGCACATAGTTCTTTTGGTCGCCTCAGACAGTTTGAATCACAAAAGCACCCTAGTGTTGTATCTCTATCTGGGAAACACGCCAGAACAGAAGTATTGTGCATCTGGTAAAGGCACATCCGACAAGCAACTTTCAACGTAATGGTGAGATTGCAGCGAATTGCGAGCATTCGGGTTCCAGTCACGTGGTGACGTGGAATTTACGTAAATCCGCGTTCTTTCTGTGTTGTCTTCTGCATGTCGACCGGCCGTGCTAAATACCTTTGTTCTCATTTTCACGTGGTTCAGAACACGTTGTGACTTTTATCCGGCTCTGAGTTTAGCATCTGTAAATTACTCATTTGCAAGCAGCTTCTCTCACTCCTGGGCTGATTTGTAATGAGTTTGTAAAGTTATTTTTTATGTAAATTTGTGGCACGATGTTCGAAATGCTGGTTAAAAGTTTTGACATCTGTTCGTAGCCATAACGGTTTACTAGTTTATTAGCTCTGTTGATATGAGAGATGTTCAAAAGGTACGAAAGAAGACTGCTGGCACAATTGTAGTCTTTATTCAATTTATTATTGATAATCAGTGGTTGGTTGGGGCCCTGTTTCGTGGTGTGTTTGGAAGTTGTTAAACATGTCCCAGGCCGAGTATTATCGTATTGAACGAAAACATCCCCTGTGTTGTTATGGCGTTGAAGCCTCTGGAAACGATTCTACAGTGTGGTCAACGTGTTCACATATGCCTCCGAATTAATTCTATTTCTTCTTGCATCATATAGGTGAGAATCGCGTCCTCCCAAAAAGCAATCATCTTGATATTACCAAGAGAAGCAGTTGTTTCGAGCTTTTCCTTCTGTGGAGAGAAAGATGCCACTCTTTGGATTGGATTGTTCAAACCTCTGGAATCACTCAACAGAGGAAAGTCCACTGGACCTGACGGGATACCAATTCGATTCTACACAGAGTACGCGAAAGAACTTGCCCCCCTTCTAACAGCCGTGTACCGCAAGTCTCTAGAGGAACGGAGGGTTCCAAATGATTGGAAAAGAGCACAGGTAGTCCCAGTCTTCAAGAAGGGTCGTCGAGCAGATGCGCAAAACTATAGACCTATATCGCTGACGTCGATCTGTTGTAGAATTTTAGAACATGTTTTTTGCTCGAGTATCATGTCGTTTTTGGAAACCCAGAATCTACTATGTAGGAATCAACATGGATTCCGGAAACAGCGATCGTGTGAGACCCAACTCGCGTTATTTGTTCATGAGACCCAGAAAAATTAGATACAGGCTCCCAGGTAGATGCTATTTTTTTTGACTTCCGGAAGGCGTTCGATACAGTTCCGCACTGTCGCCTGATAAACAAAGTAAGAGCCTACGGAATATCAGACCAGCTGTGTGGCTGGATTGAAGCGTTTTTAGCAAACAGAACACAGCATGTTGTTATCAATGGAGAGACGTCTACAGACGTTAAAGTAACCTCTGGCGTGCCACAGGGGAGTGTTATGGGACCATTGCTTTTCACAATATATGTAAATGACCTAGTAGATAGTGTCGGAAGTTCCATGCGGCTTTTCGCGGATGATGCTGTAGTATACAGAGAAGTTGCAGCATTAGAAAATTGTAGCGAAATGCAGGAAGATCTGCAGCGGATAGGCACTTCGTGCAGGGAGTGGCAACTGTCCCTTAACATAGACAAATGTAATGTATTGCGAATACATAGAAAGAAGGATCCTTTATTGTATGATTATATGATAGCGGAACAAACACTGGTAGCAGTTACTTCTGTAAAATATCTGGGAGTATGCGTGCGGAACGATTTGAAGTGGAATTATCATATAAAATTAATTGTTGGTAAGGCGGGCACCAGGTTGAGATTCATTGGGAGAGTGCTTAGAAAATGTAGTCCATCAACAAAGGAGGTGGCTTACAAAACACTCGTTCGACCTATACTTGAGTATTGCTCATCAGTGTGGGATCCGTACCAGATCGGGTTGACGGAGGAGATAGAGAAGATCCAAAGAAGAGCGGCGCGTTTCATCACAGGGTTATTTGGTAACCGTGATAGCGTTACGGAGATGTTTAATAAACTCAAGTGGCAGACTCTGCAAGAGAGGCGTTCTGCATCGCGGTGTAGCTTGCTCGCCAGGTTTCGAGAGGGTGCGTTTCTGGATGAGGTATCGAATATATTTCTTCCCCCTACTTATACCTCCCGAGGAGATCACGAATGTAAAATTAGAGAGATTAGAGCGCGCACGGAGGCTTTCAGACAGTCGTTCTTCCCGCGAACCATACGCGACTGGAACAGGAAAGGGAGGTAATTACAGTGGCACGTAAAGTGCCCTCCGCCACACACCGTTGGGTGGCTTGCGGAGTATAAATGTAGATGTAGATGTAGATGTAGATCCAGATTTCTTCATTTGTCATAGTCTGTGACAAGAAAGCCTCCCCCCCTCAGCTACAAAACGATAAAGCAGCTGAGAACCAACATTTTACGTGTGGTATTTGCATCCCACCGTAAGACAGCGGTGAATCCATCTTGCACACACTTTTTAAGTATCGAAGAGCGCGGATAAATGCATCCACAATTGCTTTATTGATTGACAGCATCAGCGCCAACTGTCTAGTTGCACGTCACTCCTTGCGAATGAGAACATCAACATGCATCAGAATGTCAGGTATGACACAATGGATGGTCTCCCAGCTCGCTGCAAGTCGTGGACCTCCGCCGCACCGCCTTATCGTGGACTCACCCCTGTGTTCAACGACCAAGAGCTCTCCTGTAGACTTCTCCGGAAGGAGAAATTCAACGAAGACACACTGCTGCACCGAAGATCGCTTACAGACGCCATTTTGAAACATTGCTGCAGTTATGCTGTCTGTCGGAGGAAAAGGAAATATTGCGCGCGCTCAGTAAGCTTCGAAGTATTCGAAGTTGGCAACACTGTTGTCGGCTAAGAAAATAATGTCGGCCTTTACATTCTATGTGACCATCGTATTTTCATCTGTGTGATATGGTACGAATACTAAACATGAGGTTGGTAACCGATGTTCAATAGGCTGAGGAGTCGAAAGTTAAGGATTTCATAGCGCATGTTTACTGCACAAGTAGACCACTAAATTTGTCCACAATAAGTACAGTATTCCACCAGCACGCTCGGTATGATTGCCTTGTTAGGTGCTATGGAGTTCACTTTTAAGGACAAGCTTATTTGGCCTTCCTGTCCCGCATTATCCATTATTAATATGAATTCCCGGTTATCTACAGTGGAGACTAATATCGAGACGCTATTAAATGGCGCGCTTTTTCCCGCTGAAACGCGGTTTATAGAGAGCAGATTGGAATCGAAATTAGAATTATATATTAATACCTCCAGCTGCTGACGGGCCTTGATATATCTCAACGGGGACAGGTGAAAATGTATGCCCCGACCGGGACTCGAACCCGGGATCTCCTGCTTACATGGCAGACGCTCTATCCATTTTTTTTCTTATTTTTTTTTCTTTTTTGTTTTTTTTTGTTTTTTTAGTTTCTTAATTTTTTTTTTTAAATTTTGTGCCCGACCGAGACTCGAACTCGGGACCTTTGCCTTTTTTTTTTACTCCCGAAAAAGTGATGAAAACATAAGAGGAGGTGGAGGAGGGCGGGGAAGGCAGAGCGATCAGGGGTCGTAACCCGAGGCCTGGTCGCCGGTCCCCCTCGTCCGTCAAGGAATCAGGGATGGGAAGGGGAAATCTTTTGTGGGAATTATTATTTATTTATTTATTTTTAGTTACTGTTTTAATACATTCTTAATGTGGTTTTACTTTATACCACAACAAAAATAAATGTATCTAGCACCGCATCGTGCTCTGAGAAAAAGAAAACAATATCTCGGCACGTTCCTACACCGAGGTAATGTATATGGGGAAAACGAAAAAAAAGTGCTTCATACAGGATGCAGAAGGGTGTGTCGCTACTCTCCTTACGCTTCATCATCCAGGTACGTCTTCACGTATATCATGTTGTTCCACCGAAAATCGAACTTAGTCATGTCAGCTCACTCAATGGGTATCTTCTCCTACCTGTTGATGATCCAGCTGCGTGGAGGGTCGCGTAGGGCACTCCCTAAGTAATTAGAAAAATACTGTCTGTATTTTGGGTTCCGTACGATCTTGCAATGACGTTCTTGTAGGTAGTTCCAAAAGTCTAATACATCTTTAGGTCCATCGTGAAATAAGTAGTGAACCGCATGCGCACGGATCCACGTGACAGCGTTGGTCTTGGCGCGCGGGAAATACTGTTGATCCGGAAATAGTACAAACCGAGGTGTAATGTGTTCCGGAGTCACTCGTAGAAAATACGACAAAATTTGTCGCACCAAGCGCCATACGTCTTCTGCCGCTCCACATGTGAGACGGTGTTCGTCCGTATCTGGTATCCCGCAGTCTACGCGGATAGGCGATTCCGCCATGTTTATCTTGTGGAGGCGTGATCGGGTGATCTGTTTACCATTGACTGTGATGTACCATGTGGATCGGACGGCTGTGTCCAGTGGAATCGCGTGAATCGTCTTCCACACCACTTTCCAATTAACCTGAGGGTTTTTGGTTTCCACGATGTTCGGTGGGCGCCTCTGCTGTAGGACATGATATATATCCCGCGCCGACGCCTGTTTCGTCGGTGGTACTGCGATACAGACATAGCTGTGTTCAATGTAAAAGTTCCCGAAGTAGTAGAAGGGTGGGGGTATGTCTTGCGTCGTCAGTGGGGGCATAAGGGAGGGCGGAGATAAGGACTCCAACAGCAAACCTGTCAAACTTTCCGGGTGGTGGCGCCACAGCTTGATGTGTGAGCTGACATACAGGGCCACAGCTCTGTCGTGGACAATGACTAGACCAAGACCTCCCCTTTCTGGGGGAAGGGTCAGTGACTCATAACTGACTTTTAAGAGCATGCCTGTACTGACGTAGGCTCCGAATGCCGCTAATAGACGTCGAGCTATCAGTAACGGTATTGGGAGAACACGCGCTATGTGTGGAAGGCGCGATGCGAGGTAAACATTGACGAAGTGTGTCCTTTGGAGAATGTCGAGGGTCCGCAGACGAAGGTTGAAGATCTGGACCCGAATTTGTTGTAATAAGCGGCGGTAGTTAAGAGCCGCGGTGCGCCGTATGTCGTCGTGAAACTCTAGTCCGAGACATTTGATAGTGCCACGAAGCTGTAGGGGTTCGACACACGCTGGGGTCAACCCGTCTCCTATGGCCATGGCGACCGATTTGGCGACGTTGAGACAGCTGCCGGAAGCCACACCGTACGTGGTAATCCATTCTAGTGCTCTGTTGACATCGTCGCGATTGCGGAACACGAGAACCAGGTCGTCTGCATATGCTGTACAGCGAAATGTGACGTCACGTAGGGTAAGACCGGTGAGGCGTTGACGGAGACCACAGAGGAGCGGCTCCAGTGCCAGAGCATATAGTAACGTCGACAAGGGGCAGCCTTGACGGACGGAGCGGAAAATCGGGAGGGACTGCGAGAGACGCCCGTTAACGAGCACTTTGGAAGTCGCCCCTCGGAGTAGGCGCATCACGACGTCTGTGAATTGCTGTGGGTACTGCATGTGCTGGAGAACGGACGTTAGGTACGCGTGATCCACTCGATCAAAAGCTTGGCTAAAATCTAGTGATGCCAGCGCTCCCGGGATGTGGCGTGCCCTGGCTAGGGCTATTAAGTCACGGTATCGACACAGTGCTGTGTGGATGTTGTTGATACCCCCTAAGGAAGTCTGATCTGGCGAGATGACGTAAGGTAGGGTCGGTCGTAGACGGTTTGCTAATAGTCTGGTGAATATCTTCATGTCGCAGTTGACGAGTGTTAGCGGGCGGTAATCTTGTATTCGAGCCCCACCTTTAGGCTTGTGAACCGGTATAATTATCCCTTCTACGAAGGTCGCAGGGAGCGGCACCGCGGGAGACATAAGCTCCCGACAGATGTCTGTTAACTTGGGAGCCAGTAAATACTGGAAAGTTCTATAAAACTCCACAGGGAGCCCGTCGGGGCCAGGAGACTTATTCGCCGCTCCTTTACCGATGGCGTCGATAACTTCGTCTTCCGTAATGTCGGTCAATAATTCAGTTTGTAAATCCTGTGGGACAATGCCGTAAACCAGTTGTGAGACTGCTGTCACCGTCGTCGGGTCGGAACATTGAGCAGAATAAAGTCGTGCGTAATGGTCGAAGAAGGCTGCAGCAATATCGCGTTGTGTGGTGTGATGACGGCCGTCCTCTGTGGTGATGCCATGTATCAGCGCCCGTCTTCGCAGTATACGTTCTCGGATGACGTGGTACATGGTGGGTCGTTCCGTTGCGAGTCTGTCTTGTGTCCGCGCTCGGACGATCGTCCCTTCGAGGTGTCGGCGCATATGGGCTACGATCTGTGCTTTCGCACGCTGAACTGTCAGCTGTCGTTCCGGTGTGGGTGGTAAGGAGGCGCATTCGCGAAGGACGGTGAAATAAAAATCAAGGGTCTGCCGCCTCCAAGCAGCAGTCTCACGACCATACGTAATAAAGGTTCGCCGTAGGGCCGGCTTGGCGCAGGTTAACCACCAACTAATCGACGTAGGATACGTTGGGAGGCGGCGGACGCACAAACTCCACGTGTCTTCGATGGCGCGTCGACAATCCGGAGAAGCGAGATGAGCAAGGTTTAATTTCCAGGGATGTCGGCTGCGCCACACCCGTTGGCGACGAAGGGTGACGGCACATATATAGGCCTCGTGATCAGAAAAGGCTACTGGCCACACCTCCGCGTCGCTCACCGTTGCCGCGAGAGAACGGGAGACGTAAATCCTATCGATGCGACTAGACGAGTGACTCGTGAAATGGGTGTATCCCGGTCTATTTCCTCGGACATGTTCCCATGTATCTACTAGCTGCAGATCGCCGATGAGTGTCCCAAGTTCGGGGCACGGTGAATGGCGTGGCAGCTGATCTTTAGGTGCTTGGGTGCAATTGAAATCGCCCCCTAATATCAAGTCATCGTGCCTGCCCTGAAAAAGCGGTGTTATTCCTTCTGCGAAGAAGAGCGACCGGTCACGACGGCGATTCGTTCCGGAAGGGGCGTACACATTGATAAACCTGACGCCTTGCACCGTTACGGCCATTCCTCTAGCGTCGGGGAGATATCGGACTTCGTCCGCCTCGAGGCCCTCTCTGAGGAGAATGGCGACTCCACTGTTAGTTGGCGAGGCGTGGGACACATGAGCCGTATAACCATACATACCCGGGAAATCGGCGACGAAGACTTCTTGGAGAAAGACAATGTCAACGTCTGCTGCATTGAGCATGTCTTGGAGCAGCGACAACTTCGTACGTGTCCGAATGGTGTTAATGTTGATGGTCGTCAAGCGATAGGTTTGTAGATCGTCTCCTGCGGTGGGGGCTGCCGTCAGTGTCGCCGTAAAAGGTGGGGCCCGTGATCTGCTGGCCGCGTCCGCGCCGCCATCTGTTGCTACTCGGGAGGGGCCGAGGTGTGGGAAGAGAGACCCCTCTCCTCATCCACCACAGCGGCCGTAGAATCGTCTTCAATGTCATCCGCCCAAGGCCCGTAAGTTAACGGTGGCTGCGGTAGAACACTTGTGGGCTGAGTGACTAAGGGTGAATCCGCAGTTGTTTCCGGTTGTGTACCAACGGCGGGCGCTGTGCTGGCCATCCGTTTGTCCGAGGGAGCGGAATCGGGTTTGTCAAAATCAGACAAAGTGACAGGTGAGGGCGATCTCGTGTCATCCATTCTCCTCGTCGTTTCATCGGCCGTCCGGTCGTCAATTGAAGTCCGCTGGAGGCAATCGTCTGAGGGTGTGCGACGTCGCTTTTTATGTTTTCTCGGTGACCTTTGTTTGCGGACGTGGGTTTCTGTGTCCGAAAGAGTTTGTGGTTCCCGTATAGCATCCCCCTCAGGGAGAAAGGCAGAGGTCGGTACAACCCTAGCGTCGAGTTCCATTCTCTCGTCCGAATCTTCGTGTGGAGTCGATGGGCGGCGTTCTTCAACCCCTGCAGACACCGTAATGGTGTTGGTCAATCCAGGACCGGCGACAGGTGCGCATTCTAACGCTCCCTGTCTGCCGGGGGGGTTGTCGTCTGTCATGACGGTCGATCGAGTCACCTCTGCGTAATTGAGGGGGAGGGCCGTGAGCGTAGGAGGTGGTGTCGTGTCATGCAATGGAAGTTGTGTAACCCGGCGTTGAATACACGCCGAGCGCACATGACCCTCCTGGCCGCAACCAGAACAAGTACGAGGTTGGCCGTCGTACATTATTATTGCTCGACAGCCACCTATGACTAAGTAGGACGGCACATGTTTCTTTAATTCAATTTTCACTTGTCGGACGCCGTTGAGGACTTGGTACGTCTCGAAGGTGTTCCATTTTTCGGCCACGTGGCTAATGACCGTCCCATAAGGGCGGAAAGCTGAGGTAACGACGTCCGGTGGTACTTCGAAAGGGAGTTCGAAGACTCTTAGTGTGCGTACTCCTAGTCCAGCATGGTCAACAGTAACCTCTCCGATGTGACCATCGGAGTGTTTGAACTTGAGAGTGTTCGCGCATCTGTTCACAACTGTGTGACATAACTCGTCGTCGACCATCTTGACGTAAACGACGCTACTTGTGATGGATAGGTGGATACCGATGATGTGCTGTGTTGGTATTTGAACTTCGTCACGGATGAATCGTTCGACTTCAAAGGCTCGTGGTCGTGCGTAGTCGGGCTGGAAGCTGATCTTGATGGTAGCTTTTCTGTACGAATGAGCCATGGCGACTCAGTGTTAACGGACGCGAGTATTAGCTGCGGCGAGGAAGTAAACAAACGACGCGCGCTCGCGACTTTGCGGACGGGACGTAAACAAGACGTCCTCGCCGCTCACCGGCCGAAAGCAGACTGTCCCATTTGAGCCACCGAGGGCACAGGGGATATTGTGACTGCCGGGACTATCTCGCGCACGCCTCCCACCAGACCCACATTCTCACCTTGTCTGTCCCCACACTACATTCGTAGTGTCCCTACCCAACACACTCATTACTCGTGGAAGACATTCTTACCAAGCCCCGTAAGAGTCTGGGTAATATGTGGGCATCCGCACAGAAGAAGAAGGCTATGGCCTGTATCGCCAGAACTATATACTTATATGGATATAGTGTCTGTTCTTTCGGACATATCCGAAAGAACCGACACCATTGATGACCTGCAGCCGTCTAAAACGAAATTAAAACTATATATTAATACCTTCAGCTGCTGACGGTCTTTGATATATATCAAAAGAGACAGGTGAAAATGTGTGTCCCGACCGGGACTCGAACCCTGGATCACATTTTCACCTGTCCCCGTTGATATATATCAACGCCCGTCAGCAGCTGAAGGTATTAACACATAATTCTAATTTCGTTCTAGTTTATTAATGGTGTCTGCTCTTTCGAATATGTCCGAAAGAACAGACACCATATCCATATAAGTATACAGATTGGAATCGGTCTACTCCCGAGTAAATGTGGAATTTAGAATTAACGAATAAACGTTCAATCCTAAACTGGTAATTAATCTTGTTTTTAGAATTATTTAGTCTCCGATACAGCGCGTATAACAGCCGGCATAGCCACTGTGGACTATAAGTGGAAAGGAAAGCCAGTCAGGGCTGTGCATACTGCTATATTCTCGGGAAGCTCAGCGGAGCTAATGAACTCGGAGAAACGGAACAACTGTTGTCCGTTCTTGGAATTTATCAGCGGCTGTTAAATAAAAGCCGAATACCCGCCACAAAGGGATCACGTAATGGTTCCATTCAAAAGCACTCACCACCCGCTAAAAAACGTTTATCCCATTGCGAGACGAGATGGTCCATTCCTGTTTAATAGAATGCGGTTGCGCTGACGGATCCACAGTCGCACAGGCTCTTGCACTCCCTCGTCCAACTGAAACCGACGTCCACGCTTGTTTCTTCTTCAGGTCGCCATAGATGTGGAAATCGCACGGTGAAAGATTCGGGCTGTACGGAGAATGTTGCAGCGTTTTCCAACCACATCGGTGAAGCAACATCCTCCATACAGCGTGTATCTTTGACCGTGCAATTTTCATATCTCTGGGGACCTGAAGAGAAACGTCGGTTTCAGTCGGAAGAGGAAGTGCAAGAGAGGGTGCGGTTGTGGACCCACCAGCGGCGGAACGCATTCTACGAACAGGTGCTGATCGTCCCGTCTCCCAATAGGATAAATGTGGTGATTGCTTTTGAATGGAAACATTGCATGGACCCCTTCTGGCGGGTGTTCGTCTTTCTTTTGACTGTCCCTTATACTTTGTTTATATAAAACTCAGGAACGTTGGAAAATGCAGAAATGTCAATGTCACCACGCTAATTATCTATGAGCGATTATTATCGCTGATTCCGTAACGCAAGGTATCAGCATTACAGCGCTTTTGAATGAGTTATTATTCTTGCATCTTTAGGTCTTTAGATACTGAACGGTGAAGAAACCCTCCACCCTCCACCCTCCCCCCCCCCCCCCCCCGTCAACCAAAAAAAAAAAAAAATAATTTTAAAGGTATCGTCGCTACATTTAGATGGCCAGAGAGACCAGTCCGTTATTATCAAAAAAATGTTGCCGCCCTCGATATCATCGCTACTGCCTCTTTGTATCCGTGTAAAGGGCTACACTGTGTAACACTTATATCAAATAGAAGTAGGTTTATATTATGTAACTTTGTGTCTGTAATTATGAAGTTTTTATTCTTTGTTAGTTAAGGTCGTTGATTTGTGACGCGAAATTGAAGTTTGTAATGTATGTATAGCAAAAGCCAAATGATATTTGAAATACTGACACTTTATAATATATGTATATTTAAAAGAAAAACAATGTAATTGGAAAATGTTTCATGCTTAGGGCACTCGTATTGTAAAATGTAAAAGGTGTAGGGAAGTCCCTCCGCAACGGAACAGGCTTGGCGCTATGTGGAAGGTGATTTTGGCGGTCGAACTGGGAGGCTACTGGGTGGGAACGATACGCAGTCAGTGGCTAGCCGTTGCACGGTACACATCGACGGTGCCAAGGGAGGTAATTGGAAGTCGCTTTGAATGGAATTTTGCCTCGGATGTGGATTTGGCTGTTGCATGGCACTCTCGGCAATAAGGAATGGCTCTAACACGTTAAAAATCCGTCGTCAAGAAGAAAGTTATAGAGCATTCAAACATCAAGAGCCGTGAGTACAGTCAGCCGCCACGTCGCTTGCCACCACTACTTCGCCACTGCTCCACCAAATTCATGCATACACATATGTATCAGAGCATGGACCAGTTAATTTGTGTGAGTATTTTCAATAATAATTCAAGTCCTGTAAAACTGTGTTTAGAACCCTAACTTTTATCCTGATCATGAACCTATGCAGAATCCCCTCTAGGTGTTCAGAAAACCGAGTATCCTGTTTCAAATGAACTAGTGATTTATTTATGTTTGTAAAATGACAAGGATTAGCAAGAGCTGAAGTTTCTTAGAAGGTTGCTAAAGTGATCTCAGTTTATTTCAAAGTATCGTTTTGCTAAAATTCAGTGCCAGACTGTGTAAATGTTACTGTTTAAAACATCTGCTTGACAGTTGGTGGAAAAAGGCAAATAAGCTATACTCATTTGAAACGTAATTTAGCTTTGATTACTATCGCTAACGAATTTTTGAAGTTAATCGAGCAGCAGTGTTGAATAATTTTCCTTGAATAGAGTAAAGCCATAAACTAGGCCAAGTGAAGATAAGAATATAATTTAATTTAATTTAATTCTGCTACTGAAATAATCATAGAGTTTTACTAGTGATATAATATCAGTTTGTGTGTCCCCACCATATTCTTTTCATATTATAAAAGTAAAAGGACTATTATTACTACTAAGGAAATATTATATATTTCAATAAATGGGAGTATAAACAGTGTAATTGTGGTATTATTTATTTTTATTCGTGGTATTTATATGTTAGTTAAGTTTTAAGTCCCTCCATGTTCAAGTTGAGTTCCGTGCTTTCTGCAGTAATATCTCAGTACTGAGTCACGCAGTTATCGTGATTATAGCTGTTACTATTATGAGTTGGCTACAATTTTGCTTTCTATGATTACTAGTTTGCGCATTATTGATAACTGCTGCCACCCACAGCTCAGAGTGCCCTGTGTCCGTTTGTATCCAGTGTGCTATGCAAAAGGGAGACATTGATGAAATTAACTTCAATAACTAACATTTAATTTTATTAAGCATATATTTCCAAATTAATGTGCCTAATTTGGCTGGCGACCGTTTGTTGTTTCATTCGTATGAACTTTTCTTCTTTCATGAAACCCCAAAGTTAAAGCCTGTTTAGTTTCTCCTGTTAATTGCAATATATTCAAAATTACAGTCTGATAACAGTATCCGTTAGACAAACACGCGGTCAAAATTCCAAAATCCTTTCAGAGGGTAACATTAGCTTATGTCACGGTAGGCCAGTGTTATACGTGGCTTTGCCCGTGACAAGACTTGAAGTTATGTTGTAACGGAAGAGTGACGTATAACGAAGATAGTCTTATAACTGCACAGACACATTAATGTGACCACCTGTACAAGTCCTAATATTCACCTTTTGCTGCTCGGACCGCTCCGAGATGTTCAGGAAGTGTGTCGATGAAGTTCTGAAAGGTATCGACAGGGATGTGGAACCATGCTTCAGTGTCATGGTCAACTGTGCTAGATTTAACTATATATCAGGGTAGTATGTGTTCCCGAAAGAACAGATACCACTGATGACCTTGCAGCTTCTCTAGAATGAAATGATAATTAAATCGACACCCTAGCTACAAACATATGTTAATATACACCACTGGGGACATGTTGACAATATATGCCCCGACCGGAATTCGAACCCGGGATCTCCTGCTTACATGGCAGACGCTCTATCCACCTGAGCCACCGAGGGCACAGAGGATAGTGCGCCTGCAGGGACTTATCCCTTGCACGCTCCCCGTGAGAACCACATTCCCAACATGTCCACACCACTACATTCGTAGTGCGCCTAATAGATGTTTGCTCACCGCATTCATTACTCGTGGCAGATTAATCTACCAAGTCCCGTACGAGTTGGGGCACACAGTGTGCGTTTGCACAAGAAGGTCAATGGCTGGGTAGCCATATTTTAACTATATATGACGGTAGTATCTGTTCCCGAAGGAACAGATACCACTGATGACCGTGAAGCTTATCTAGAATGAAATGATAATTAAATCGACAGCTGCAAACAGTTGTTGATATACATCACTGGGGACATGTTGAAAATGTGTGCCCCGACCGGGACTCGAACCCGGGATCTCCTACGTACATGGCAGACGCTCTATCCATCTTAGCCACCGAGGGCACAGAGGATAGTGCGCCTGCAGGGGACTTGGTGAATTAATCTGCCACGAGTAATGAGTGCTATAGGCAAACATCTACTGGGCGCACTACGAATGAAGTGGTGTGGACATGTTGGGAATGTGGGTCTCACGGGGAGCGTGCAAGGGATAAGTCCCTGCAGGCGCACTATCCTCTGTGCCCTCGGTGACTCAGATGGATAGAGCTTCTGCCATGAAAGCAGGAGATGCTGGGTTCGAGTCCCGGTCGGGGCACACATTTTCAACATGTCCCCAATGATGTATATCAACGCCTGTTTGCTGCTAGGGTGTCGATTTAATTATCATTTCATCTGTGATAGATTTCTAGGTTGAGGATCCATGTCACGAACATCTCAATCGAGGTGGTGCCACAGATTCTCGACTGGGTTTACATCCGGGCAGTTTGGTGGTCATGGGAGTAAGATGAACTCATACTGGTTCTCTTAGAACCAGGAATGTACACTGTAAGCTGTGTGACACGTTGCGCTGTCCTGTTGGTGAATGCCACCGTGGCGAGAAAAACAAAACTGCTTGGATATGGTCCCCAAGGATTGATGCATACTTGTGTCGATTCATGCCACATTATTCCACAGACCATAAAGCTCCCTCCCATGGCCTGGACCCTTCTGACGATCCAACAGCCATCTGCCCGATGGAGCATAAAACGTGATTCATCTGAAAAGGCCATCAGTCGCCACTTAGTAAACGTGCAAATCCCAGCCTTTGTCATCGACTGACAGCAGTCTGCATGGTTGCATGAACCAGGAGCCTGCTGCGGTGGCCCATAGTCAGCAAAGTTCTCAGAACGGCCGTTGGGATCACACTGTTGGTAGCACCTTGGTTCATCTGGGCAATAAGTTCCTCAACGTCTATTCGCACGTACACATCTCCTCAGAAGTCGTGACCCCTGTCATCTACGACCAATGTTGCATCACAGTTGCCTCGACGCCTGTTTTAGATAGCGCCATTTCCCCATGTACGGTGTATCACAACCACAGCGGCACGCTAACTGTTTATATGGGCGCGGAAATAATTCCAGCCTTGGACTGAAAGCCAATGATCATACCCTTCTGGATATAAATCGCCACGTTTCCGCATTACGACAACGACTGCACTATTTTCCGCGTCCCCATGATACATTTTGCATACCCTCCACACCTCCACTGCTAGCCCTCTTTTAGTGGTTATTGAACGTTGACGTAGAACGTAGGCGATGGTGACGTAATGTAACTCAATCATGTTGAAGTTTTAAAGAAGAGATTATAGAAACGACCTTCTTGGCAGCTGTGGTTGCGAATGATGGTTGGTTGGTTGTTTCGAGGAAGAGACCAAACAGCGAGGTCATCGGTCTCATTGGATTAGGGAAGGATGGGGAAGGAAGTCGGCCGTGCCCTTTCAAAGGAACCATCCCAGCATTTGCCTGGAGCGATTTAGGGAAATCACTGGAAACCTAAATCAGGATGGCCGGACGCGGGATTGAACCATCGTCCTCCTGAATGCGAGTCCAGTGTGCTACCACTGCGCCACCTCGCTCGGTGTTGCGAATGATTTCACTCAAATATTTTCACTATCATTTCATTCATTATCTCAATATTTATTTCTGGTGAGTGTTATTAGTGAAAAATAATTAATCACATGAAAATTATAGCTACAAATAGAGATCAACTAGGGCATGAGTGTTGCAAACTCAATCTGGAGGCATTTTAGTAAAGCTAAGGATCTATGTATACTCTATTTCCACTCTACTTGCACGAGGCAGTATGTGGAAGCAGCAAAAATCTTTGTACTTTTTCTTAAAGTGTGTAGCATGTTTATAGCTATTAGCATTTGCTCCAAATGTCTCAAAACTTTGAAGAGCTAATTTCATTATGCACAACATGCAGTACGTGCACGCTTGCAATGCTAGTGTATTTAAGTTGGCAATGCGGTGTGTGTGGCGTTCGTTGACGCATACTTTTCTCTTCATTTTCGCCTGTGGTTTTAGGTCACAGCAGGGCTAGCGTAGATTCAGCACTGAAACGCACATTTTTATCCAGATAAATTACATGTCATTTATTTTTAGCTGGGAATAATTTTTACATTCCTAAATACGTATCGGTCAGCAAACTCACTGAGAATACGTGCACTTATTGCGAGCCCATGGAGAGATTATTTCAGCACACTAGCAGGTAATTATATCGGGACCTAATATGTCCCTTTAAAATTGATCGATACACTTTCACTCACTGCTCAGTGTAGAGAATCATCAATATGAGGGAAAGTCTAGAACAGTCGTCGACAAACTTACGAAGCTTGTAAGCTACAGTACCGACTTCAAATTCTAGTGTGAGCTAAAAAAATTAAATACGTAAATAAAAATAAAAAGTATAAAAGACAGAAATAAAAACTTTTCAAAAATATTGCATTTGTTAATACCTATAAACTTACATTTCTAATAAACGTGAAATGAATTTTAATTAAACTGTGCTTAATAAAAAGAAACTGAAATTCAGTTCTACTCAAGAAAGAAACTGAAGTGCTGTTAGTAATAAATTACAAATGTAAGAATATAATTTTAACAGGCTTATTAACTTTAATGAAAAGTGTTTCACTGTTTTTTTCTTCAACAATATTTTTTGGGTGCGATTCCAATATAGTTGTCCAAGTGTTCATCAGTCTGTTTCTGTACTTGCTATTTGTAAATTTCATACTGGCAATGGAAAGCTGGACAAAAACTGAGTATTTTTGTTTAGGAGCAATAGGCCACATATTTTCAGAGTGGGAAGAAAGCGATTTTAAATACGAGTCATTTTAAAAAAACAATCACTTCCAACTCCATTGCAGCATTGTGTTCTTGAAATTCAAAATTCTTCATGATGCAAGTGGACAACCCTCCAGCAACACACACTACAAAAGTTAATTTGACAAACAGTGCAATAAATGAAATGCTTTTGATGTCTTGGAAGCCTCTGTTGAACTGAATCTTCAAATCTGAAAGAATTTCGAAATATTTTTTAATGTTGTAAGGAGAAGTTGAAGAGTCTTGCTTGTCAAGGATTTGTTTCAAACAGACAGAGTGGTGCTGTGCACTTTGGTTGAGACTTTTTACCCGTAGTTCCGGTTTGTTTTGGAATGAAGCTACATCTGTAATTGTTCCACCATTATCTTTAACTATACTTTTAAGCTGCACGTTAAAGTACTTAATTTCTCGTGATGTCTTCGAAAAAAGCAAAATCGAGGACCGATGGAGAGTTCCCATAAGGATTCGCCTCATTCTTTCAAAAATTTTGCTAATGCAGGAAGCAGTTCTTTAAAACGTTGTAAAACTCTGCCTCTAACAAGCCAACGCACTTCCGTATGAAACGGTAGATCACCACATCGGCAATCTAGTTCACTGTTCAAAGTTCTGAACAAACCTACGTGAACAGGACGGGCTCTAACTTTGTTCATTCATTTTATAACTATTTTCATTACATTGTTCATAATTAAAAACTTTCTACACTGTGACTGCTGGTTTATTATACAATGGTGATCAGAAATTTCTGAAAACTGTTGCCTTTGCAACACATGGCTATGAATTCCTTCTCTCCGCCTACCATCGCAGGAGCGCCATTAGTTGCTATGCCCACCAACTTCTTTGCAGGAATATTTTCAAAGTTAATAAGATCTTTAACTGCCAAAATTATTTCCTGTCCTGTACTGCATCCTGTTGGTGGTAAAACGTCTATCAGTACCTGTCTCATTAGGAAATTATCAGACGCCATTCTTGTAAACACGGTGAACTATATCAGTTGATTCGTCATGTTATAGGGAAAAATAGCTGCAGCGATCAAAATCAGTTTCAAATTGAGAAGTAGCGTCAGAGCTCATTACTTCAACCCCCCTCATTACTGTATTTGCAAAAAGCTGCACAAATTAATTATCTCAGTTTTTACTATCAAGTAATGTATCTGAAACAACTAAAACAGCAATTTTGACTTGTACCGTTTCTATTCTATGCAATAATTATTGAAGAGCGGAAAGACGTCCCAGTTGCTGCTTCATTATTGTCTAGTAAGTTAGAAAAAAGTTAATTGTTGGTCATAAAGTTTGGATTTTAGCTGTCTTGTCATTTCAGTGATTGAAAAGTATTTCCCACTAAATTCTGCTTTAAGGAAAGAAATGACACTTTACTTGTCTCGTTTCCTAATCTAATTTCCTCAGCATCACCTGATTTAAGTCGAGTAAGATCCGTTATCGTCGTTTCTCTTTTTCTGATGTTCAAGACACTGTCCATTCCGTTCAACTGCTCTTTCAAACCCTTTTCTATACCTGACAGAACTACAGTCATGGACAAACTTCAATGTTTTTATTTCTTCTCCCTGAACTTTAATACTTATTCCAAATTCTTCTTTTGTTTCCATTATTGCGTGCTCAATGTACAGCTTAAATAAATAGGGGATTGGCTACAACTCTGTCTCACTCCCTTCTCAACTCCCTGAACCCTTACAACTACCTTCTGGTTTTTGTATAAGTTGTAAACAGCCTTTCGCTCACTCTATTTTACCCCTGCTACCCACAGAATTTCAAAGAAAGTTTTCCAGTCAGCATTGTCAAAAGCTTTCTACAAGTCCACAAATGCTATAAACGTAGGTTTACCTTCCCTTCACCTGTCTTCTGAGAGAAGTCGTAGGACCAGTACTGCCTCGAGTGTTTCTACAATTCTCTGGAATCCAAACTGATCTTCCACGAGTTCGACTTCTACCAGTTTTTTCCGTTCTTCTGTACAGAATTCGTGTTCATATTTCGGAAGTATTATTAAACTGATAGTTCGCTAACTTTTACACCTGTCAGCACCTCTTTGTTTGAAACTGGAATAACTATATTCTTTTTGAAGTCTGAAGCTATTTCACCTGTCACATACATCTTGCTCACCAAATGGACAAGTTTTGTCGTGACTAACTCTCCCAATTCTATTCGTCGTTCTAACGGAGTGTTGTCTACTCACGGGCATTTGTTTCGGCTTACATCTCTCAGTGCTCTGTCAAATTCTTCTCACAGCATCATATCTCCCACCTCACCTACGTCTTCTTCCATTTATGCAATATTGCCCTCAACTACGTCTGCCTTGACCCTCCGTATACTCCTTCCACTTTTCAGATTTCCCTTTTTCGCTTAACACTGGTTTTCCATCCGAGCCCTTGGCATTTCTTTTCTCCGAAGGCGTCTTTAAATTTCCTGTAGACAGTATTTTATCGTTACCCTAGTGAAATATGCAATATGCTTCTCATTCCTTACGTTTGTCCTTTAGGTACTCCTGCTTAGCCATTTTGCAATGCCCGTCCATCTCGTTCTTTAGACGTTTGTATTTCCCTTTCGCCTCCTTCATTTACGGCATTTTTACATTTTATCCTTTCATCATTTAAATGCAATATCTCATGGGTTACCGAATGATTTCCACAAAAAAAAAATGGCTCTGAGCACTATGGGACTCAACTGCTGAGGTCATTAGTCCCCTAGAACTTAGAACTAGTTAAACCTAACTAACCTAAGGACATCACAAACATCCATGCCCGAGGCAGGATTTGAACCCGCGACCGTAGCGGTCTTGCGGTTCCAGACTGCAGCGCCTTTAACCGCACGGCCACTTCGGCCGGCGATTTCCACAAAGCCTCGTCGTTTTACGTAATCGATCCTCTGCTGCCTGAAACTATTTCATCTGTTAAAGATGCCCATTCGGCTTTTCTTGTATTCCTTTTCCCTGTTCCAGTCAACCATTGCCTATTGCTCACTCTGAAACTCTCATCAACCTCTGGTAATGTCAGTTCCCATCTCGTTGATTTTCTACCTCTTTCCAATTTCTTCAGTTTTGCAACTACTGAAAAGGCTACTGCCTCTTTTTAGGAGCCATTTGTTTGTCTGGTCTCACAGCACATAACCTCTGTTGTGGTTGCAGCTACGGTGCAGCTATCTGCATCGCTGAGGCACAAAAGCCTCCCCACAAACGGAAAGGTTCATGTATTATGGCGTTAGCTTGCGGTGATTCTCAGGTTGGCTAAGCAGAGCTGCACCACTGAGTCAGACTGCGCTCACAACAATAACTACTTGTTTCTGTAGCGCAACTGCCATTGCCAGTTAAGAATACTACATTGTCGGCCTCGTAGTTAATTTTACACGCGTAGGGGATGTGCACGTTATGTTTTTCGAATGTGTACAGACTTTTGCCAATGCGCATGATTTTATTCATGCTTTGACATTGAGCTAGGATTTTTTGTAAATGTGTCATTTTCAAGCCAAATGGTTGATGATTGCCGAAGTAGAGAGGATTTAAAATGTAGAGTGGCAATGGCAAGAAAGGAATTTCTGAAGTAGAGATATTTTTTGTTAATGTCTAGTATAGATTTAATTGTCATTTAAAAAATCAATTTTACGTACTGACCGAGCAACACATAGAAGGGTTACGAAGCAAGAACAACAAATACAAAATTAGATACTCTCGCACTCTGCTCACAGATGTTACAGTAGGGCCCCATCACAGTATTGTACGACAAATGAGCAAAATCAGAATAACATCTAGCTCTGCCAGCCAGCACAGTTTCCAGCTACGCACTACCACTACAATGAAACACATTGAGGTGACAGGGCGTAGTGCAACAGCTCGACAGGGCATGGACTATACAAATCGTTCGAAGTCCCCTGTAGAAATGCTGCCTCTATTGTCGTCCATAATTGCGAAGTGCAGGATTTTCTGCACAAACTGATCTCTTCATAATGTCCTATACATTTTCGATGGGATTTACGTCGGGTGATTTGGGTACCAAATCATTCCCTCGAATTGTCTAGAATGTTTTTCCAACCATTCAAGAACAGTGGTGACCCAGTGACACTGCGCCTGCTCATCCATAAATATTTTACCGTTATTTGGAAACATGAAGTCTGTGAATGGCTGAAAATTGTCTCCAACTATCCGAACTTAAACATTTCCAGTTAATTATCGGTTCAGTTGGACCAGAGGACTCAGTCGATCCCATGTAGACATAGCCCACTCCATTACGGAGTCACCACGAGCTTGCACAGTACCTTGTTGACAACTTGGGTCCAGCCGGCCGGTGTGGCCGTGCGGTTCTAGGCGCTTCAGTCTGGAACCACGTGACCGATACGGTCGCAGATTCGAATCCTGCCTTGGGCATGGATGTGTGTGGTGTCCTTAGGTTAGATAGGTTTAAGTAGTTCTAAGTTCTAGGGGACTGATGACCACAGATGTTAAGTCCCATAGTGCTCAGAGCCATTTGAACCATTTTTGAACAACTTGGGTCCATGGCTTCTTGTGGTTTGCGCCACACACGAACCCTACCATCAGCCTTTACCATCTGAAATCGGGACTCATCTGACCAGGCCAGCGTTTCCCTGTCGTCTAGGGTCCAACCGATATGGTCACGAGCCCAGAAGAGGCGCTGTAGGCGATGGCCTGCTGTTTCAAAGGTTCTCGCGTTGATCTCGTGCTGCCACAGACCATTAACGCCCAATTTCGCAGCACTGTCCTAAAGGATATTTTCGTGTTATGTCGCGCATTGATTTCTGCGGTTGTTTCACACAGTGTTGCTTGTCCGTTAGCATTGACAATTGTATGCAAACACCGCTGTTCTCGGTCGTTTAGTGAAGTCCATTGGCCACTGCGTTGTCCGTGGTGGGAGGTAATACACGTGCCACATCAACTGTTTGTTCTTCAAACGGCATGGCTGCATGTCATTCGACGTCATAGCTGTCTCCATCTTGTCTTTTGCCCATCAACCAACTCTCCCTCTCCCAGTCTGCACTGCTGCGTCATTGCAGCTCCACCTGTGGCCCACTGCGACGCCTTAGGCCTCCCATTCCCATCTAAAACGAGTTGTGCCACCACTGCATGTGACGCCTGGAATCGCCTTTGGATTCCTCATCTGCTGGCACCACCAACCACTTCTTGTGGGTTCTCTCGTAGTCGTTGCCACATCTCCCGCTTTGGTGTCCAACACCTCCAGCCCCAGCCCACTTCCATCACTTGGTCATCACCCTGACCTTGGCCCCAACTGATAATGAGAACGGGTGTTGCACTACAGGCTTCCTGGCCGCACCATCGATACCACAATGATGGTCTCTGGGAAATGTTGATTGTTCGTACAGGAGCAAATGACTGACCGCTTCAGTCTCACGCTACCACAACTCACCTTGGAGCTTCACTAGCTGCAGCAAAAACTCCTCCAATTCACTCACTCTGGCAAAGCCCCACAGCTGCACTGCCAAGCTGGCTGGACAGGCCGGAAGAACGACATGCCACAGATTCGTGCATGGCACTGTGGGCCACATGATTGTGAATACAAGCATTCTGACGTAGGGGTATGGAATTGTACAAGTATCGAATCTAGTCCTACGATATTCCATCCCATACCTCTTGCATCTGTACTCGAAATTCCCTCAGGTTGATGGGTAAAGGGTTGGTGGGCAGGGGTGTGGATGTTTTGACACACTCTGTGGCACTCCATATATCATCGAGTGGCAAAAGATCGAGCGATGCGGTTGGCCATAGCAGAGTATCTACAGCCGCCAGGCAAGCTTAAGAGATGGCAGCGGTTTGAGGACAAGCATTGTCCTATTGAAATAAGGCATAGGTGTTGGCGTACGCGGAAGGCAGTCAATGGTTGCAAGACCTCCTCCACATACTGTGTGGCTGTCACGAAGCCCATTAGGAACACTAACGGTGAACTGACACCATGGGATACCAACCCCCACACCATCACACCAGGATTGCGAGCTGTGCATTTGGAGACCACAGACTGCTCTGTGGCGCTCTCCACTGCACCTGCAAGTTCGGGCGCGGTGGTCTTCGTCTCCAAGGCAGCAGCGGGACTCATCACTAAATATGACCTGCTGTCAGTCTGTACAGCTCCACGTTCATCGTTGCCAGCAAAAGGCGAGTCGGATGCGAAGTTTTGGGAATGCGAGAGCGAAGGTCGGCGTCTGGTGAGGTCTGCGTCATGCAACTACCTGCCAGTGGTACGTGCACTTACGGGATGTTGCAGAGAAAGCAGGACAGCCATCTGATGCCGTCTATCGTTACCGTTGGACCTCTTCGCGCGAGTTTGACGATCCGTCGTTCCTCCCTCCTTGCGGTACATGCTGGACATCCAGTTCTGATATGTGGTGCATACATACCTTCCTGCATCCATTGCCGCCGACAACGAACAGTGGAGGTGTCCGTATGAGTGACGTTGTGCGCATTAAAGTTCGGTGATAGGACCACCCAGCCTCCTGCTGCCCCACAATCCTGACCCTCTCGAAATCGTCTAACTGGGCTACCTGGTTTGGAACGTGTTGTCTGGGCATAGTGTTTGTCCAGTTGATGGTCTCGAGAAGATACCCGCTTCGTACTGGTCGGTACAAGCGTTTGACATCTTTTCATGTCAACCAGTGGGAACGACTTCAAGGCCCTGCCCAAGCTCAATAAATGTGCGGCCGACCAATCGAAAGTAATCACTGGTATAGTTTATAGTGTACAATACACCCATCCAGTTATCAGTGGATCGGTCGGATCCTTCTGATCGCAGCTCGTTTCAAGACAATCAGTGTCATTTGCAAGGGGCGTCCAACAAGTAACGCAACACGTTTCTTCCTCTGCCAACTTCGGTTGCAAAACTGCAGAATTTTTTATGGCTCATTGTGGAATATTCCTGCCTCAGCCTTTATAATTTCACGAAGTTCCCATAGGTGGTGGGGCTATACATGCCTTCAAAGTGGCGTCTATAACGAGGGTGTATACCGAGCAAAAAGCTATCATTGAGTTTCTTTTGGTGGAATACCGGAGCATCGCCAATATTCATAGGCGCTTGCAGACGGTCAACGGAGACCTGGCAGTGAAGGAAAGCATGATGAGTCGTAGGGCGAGGTATCTGTATCATCGCAACAAGGTCGCTCAAACCTGTCCAGTTTCCCGTGTGCCGGCCAGCGGAACACAGCTGTGACTCCTGGAATGTGTGGACACTCTCATTCCAGGTGCTCGGCGGGTCACCAGCAAACACCTCGCAGCGCAATTGGAAGTCTCTGTTGGCTGCGCTGACACATTGGTCCAGCATTTGTGGTACTCAAAGGTGTGTGCCCGCTGGTTTCCTCGCCACCTAACGGAAGACCAAAAAGAGAAACGAAGTACAATTTTTACGGAATTGCTTCCACGTTACGAGGGCAAACGTGACAATTATTGGCCGAACATCGTCACAGGGGATGAAACATAGGTTCATCACTTCGAACCGGAAAAGAAACGGCAATCCATGGAGCGGCGCCACACCACCTCTCTTCTGAAGGAAGAGGTCAAAGCCACACACTGAGCTGGTAAAGTCTTAGCGATGGTCTTCCAGGACTCTGAAGAAGTTATTCTGTCTGATGTCCTTCCTCATGCTGCCACGATCGTCTCTAAAGTGTATTGTGCTACTCTTAGGGAATTAAAAAAACGACTACAGTGTGTGTTCGTCGCCACAAAAATATAAATCGACTTCTCCACAACAAAGCAAGGGCTCACGCAAGTCTGCGCACCCGAGAGAAGGTCATGTAACTTCAGTGGAATATTCTTCCTCGTCCACCCTACAGCCCAGATCTCGCACCTCTCTACTTCCATCTGTATGACCCAACGAAGGGCACACTCCACAGGAAGCAGCACGTAGAAAATTGGCGGTCACTGATGCAGGGAGATGTTGGCTCAGACGTCGACCAGTGGAGTGGTACCATGCAGACATACAGGCGCTTCTAATAACGTGGCGTAAAGCCGTAGCATTGAATGGAGATTATTTTGAAAAATAGGATTTAGTAGCCAAAAGAGTGGGGAATAATATGGCGAATTACAAACCAGAATGAAACCAATCTGCTTTCACTAGTGGCTCAAATGGTTCAAATGGCTCTAAGCCATTCTTTCTTGTCAGACAGATTTTTCTACCAATAGTACGATCTACTGACGAATATTTTATAGTCTAACAAAAGTCAATAAAAACTGAATTGGAAATCAGGTCTATCAAATTTTATATGAAAAGCGTTTGAGGCTTTTAGATGCAATTAAAAGCTTATATGAGGGGACACACATCTGTCATTAATTTTCTAGTTCCATTTATAGTAAACCAATGCTGCGCGCCCGGCTAGCCGCACGGACTAGCGAGCTGATTTCCGAGTGAGAAGGCGTGCCGGTCCCCGTCACGAATCCGCTCGGCCGGTGTGCCGGCCAGCCTGTGGATAGTTTTTAAGGCGATTTACCATCTATCTCGGCGAATGCGGGCTGGTTCCCCTTATTCCGCCTCAGTTACACTATGTCGGCGATTGCTGAGCAAACACTGTTTCCACGTACGTGTGCACTATAATTACTCTACCACGCAAACATTTGGGGTTACAGTCGTCTGGTATGAGACGTTCCCGGGGAAGGAGGGGGGGGGGGGGGGGCTGTCCACTGGGGCCGAACAGCACAATAACACTAGGTTCGGTGTTGGGCGGCGGTGGGGTGGGTGGACTGCTGTGGCCTGTTGTGGGGTTGTCTACCACTGAGGGCTATGCCGAGACAAAGCCTCTCCGTCGTTTCTAGGTCCCCGGTTCAATACACAATACACACACAAACTAATGATTCTTGTGTTTTTCACTTCCGGCTGACGAAATACCTGTAAAGAAATAATTATTTTCTGTATATCATCGTTCTTTGCTATTTTACATTCTCTTTTTCTTCTAGATAAAAGATGTTTGCATCCACAAGCAGTATGTATACATCAAGTATTATACCCTCTTCGGGACGTTCAGAAAAGAAATTGATGCATTAATTTTCGTGACGAACAGTCTCTAGCTCCAACAATAAGATCTGGGAACTTTGTGTGTGAATTCTTCCACCTCCCATGTACACCATCACGCAGATACCTCTTTAATGACCTTGCAGTCAAAGAGACGTTAAAAATGAACTGCATAATGTAAATAAAGTGGGAAACTGAATTTAGTCGAAGTGATTAGCAATTCCCCTTGTTTAAAATGAGTCTTTTCGACTTTGGAGCGAAATCATTTTAATGGCAGATGAATCCAGATTGATCCGTGAAGGAGAAATGTAAGTTCAGAAGCGCCTACCGGGAGTGCAAGTGGAGGAATACAGTAATTATCTTTCTTCCTCTTGTACCAATTGGCATGATTAGTTAGCTATATTTATACTATACTGCAGCGTGGAATACAAGACATCAAGCACAGAGGGATGCAGTTGTCTCGCAGTAATGTTTACGAAGTCCAAAGACGACACTATACTTTCAGTTTTTACCACAGGTCCAACAGAAGGCTAGGTGAATGTTCACAATAGCATAACACAGCCCCGACTCGCCTGTATTCATTACGCAGTGCATATTTCGAGCAACCATTTACGTGGATGACGGATCCGGACACGACTGTCGTCTGGGTGTAAAACGACTCGCCGTTCATCCGACTAGGCGGCTCATTTCCATTCATCCGCTGTCCAGTCTCGATGATCCTGTGCTCACTGCAATCCACGATGTCATTGGGTCAACGTGGGATTACGTAGAGGTCAGCTGGTGAGGAAGCCCTTGTCCAACAATTTGCACTGAACAGTGTGCTCACAAGGGAACCTCCCAATCGCACCCCCCTCAGTGGCACAGTGGATAGGCCTTGAAAAACTGAACACAGATAAATCGAGAAAACAGGAAGAAGGTGTGTGGAACTATGAAAAAATAAGCAAAATATACAAACTGAGTAGTCCATGTGCAAGATATGCAACATCAAGGATTGCGTGAACTCAGGAGCGCTGTGGTCCCGTTGTTAGCATGAGCAGCTGCGGAACGAGAGGTCCTTGGTTCAAATCTTCCCTCGAGTGAAAATTTTACTTTCTTTATTTTCGCAAAGTTATGATCTGTCCGTTCGTTCATTGACGTCTCTGTTCACTGTAATAAGTTTAGTGTCTGTGTTTTGCGACCGCACCGCAAAACCGTGCGATTATTAGACGAAAGGACGTGCCTCTCCAAAGGGAACAGAAAACATTTGATCGCAGGGTCATAGGTCAACCGATTCCTCCACAGCAAAACACGTCTGATACATTCTATACGACACTGGTGACGGCATGTACGTCACATGACAGGAATATGTTGTCGACCCACCTAACTTGTACACTTGGCCAATGGGTAAAAAGATTCTTCTACCTTGCCCGATTTAGGTTTTCTTGTGGATGCGATAATCACTCAAAAAAAAGTGATGAAAACATAAGAGTTTGTCACATAAACTGAAAATAAAAAACTAATCTTTTCACTCGAGGGAAGACTTGAACCACGGACTTCTCGTTCCGCATCTGTTCAAGCTAACCACGGGACCACGGCGCTCCTGAGTTCACATTAACCTTGATGTTGCTTATGTTTCCCATGGACTACTCAGTTTGTATATTTTGCTTATTTTTTCATAGTTCCGCACAACTTCTTCCTGTTTTCTCGATTGATCTGTGTTCAGTTTTTCAAGGCCTATCCACTGTGCCAACTTATAACTAAATCTGAGGGGGGTGCGATGGGGAGGTTCCCTTGTCAGAAACACTTGTGGCTGTGCAAGCATTGTTCTCTGTAATCAGGTCTGCTACAGACAGCTCCTTATCCTGCTTTATAGACTGGGCAAGCCTCCGGCCTCCAGTCTCTGTGATGAGGCGTGGACGGTCAACACCTTGTCGCTTAATTGTGGTTTCACCGTATTTCAACCTCTTACCAGGGATCCTCACGACAATAGCACGCTGACAGCCGACCAGCCACGTAGTCCCCAAAATTCTGGTTACCAGAACATGAGCCAAAACAGTCTGCCTTTTGTTAAAGGAACTTAAATCAGTGGATTTCCTCATTTACAGCCCATATCATCAATAGAAGGACTTCCCAATCCATCTGCTCCTTTCGTATATTTTTCTTAAAAGCGTCACTCAGCCTCAACGTCATCAGAGAGGATTCGTACACTTTTCTTCACACAATAATTTATGTATAGTTGCAACTTGTGGAGTAACTGAAAATCAATAATGGTCGAATTCTAAACGACTTTTCCATCTAATTTCTGTCCTTTACTCATAATTCTAATCAGTATGAACACAATAACGCTCACTTTACATCGTAGTTTCATTTGATTCCTGCCGATTACAAGATTACAATATCTGGGCAGCCAGCTGAAATTTTAGCGATTAGGGCTGTCCTTTATTTCCAGCAGACCACTAACTTCTTACCATTTTAATATACTCAAAAGTCACCTGTAGATGAACAAAGGATCAAGACACCTAATAATTAATTGATAAATCCAGGTAGTTAAAAATAATATCACGATATCACTTTGATTTTCGCCGTACACATAGAATCTCTGTTACACACATGCCAGCTATAAATCGTTTAGACGGACCCATTTACGGTCACATCTGATTTATGAACCATACTGCTACTTGGATCTCGCTACAGTTAAGCTTAGGATTAATTTTCGTATACAGTCGTTAGAAGTTAGGTCCTACGTAGTCGTCTCGCAGATGTCATATCTCTACAAGAGTAATATCGTCTTTTTTACGCTGCTGTGAGGGAGGTTAAGGAAATGACAAAAGTAGGGAGTGTTTACACCTGCCAAATTTCAACGTGGTTGCTATCGGCAATACGGCGTTCGACAAACCAGCGAATAACAGTCACCGGTTCCTTATTCATTAATGGCACGAAATATTTTGGATACTTTTTTTTTATAAAATCTTCGTCAAACCACCCTTTTTATCAGAAATGTCTACGTCTATTAAGTTGTAATAGCATGATTTAAATACATGCAATAGAGACACGTGTTGATTTCAGATATCAATTCATGTCATATCTTTAGGTATGTGTCGGAAATTTACATCTGGCCTCATTTATTGCTACAGATATTATAAAATATAAAAATAATTTGTAAAAGGTTACAGGTATTATTCATGTCTACTGTAATAGCTGCAGTCGTACTTCTGCTGAAAAACTAGTAACTACAGAAGCAACATCTTTCAGTTAGAAGCTGGGTAAAAGACTATTGAAAGGATGCCTTGGTTCGACTGGATACCAGGGAAAAGCAGCCGCACACCACTACCGACGCATTAGCAGAAATCGATTCTAATTCTGTATTCTGGGACAGACAATTTGCATTGTCCTACATGGACGCTCTTGTTTACTTAGGCGTCCTGTGTCCGGATCTCTGTTCGCTCGACTCACGACACTACATGGACATAGCATGCTTATTTTAGTGACGCACTCACCGAGCAGAGGGTTCAGGAGTCCTCCTAACTCCCTCTTTTAAAACTGAAAGTTCGTCGACTTAGCATATAGTAACAGAAAACACGTTCATAACTAATTACAAAGATGAATTTTAACTGCCGAATAGTTGTCGTTTCTCATTTAACCCATTTTTTTCTTCATTGAAATCTCGTGGATAACTAAAACTAGGGAAGTGATTTCATTGAAAGCGATTACTTTGTTATTTCACTCAAGTGGATCGTTAAAATCTTAATGCATAGTGTAAAGAAAGTAGGGAACTGAATGTAGTGGAACTGATTAGCAATTTCTCTCATTCAAAGTGAGTTTTCTGCACGTTGGAACAAAATTAGTTAAATGACAGTAATCCAGATTTATCCAGAAATAAGTTCAGAAGCGCCTAGCTGGAGTGCATGTGCAGAAATATAGTACTTACCTTCCTTCCTTTTGTACCGAGTGGCATGATTTGTTAACCATATTTATACTACACTGGAGCAGCACAAACACCGAGATTTATACAACCAGTGCTCATAGATGGAAAAGACGCTGCGTGAACTTGAGTTCTGAGAAACTGTTGAACGACAGACATTTATATGCTGTCAAAGCTCGTCGTAGACTGCTTGCATCTTTAGTCAACGCACTTCTTCTCACTTGACTCGGTCCATGCAACCCGTTGTTGTGTTAAGGATATTATGTCAGTGTATTTTAACGTGATTACGTTTATGGACCACGTCCCCAGTTTTGGGCAACTGCTAGCTATTCAGTGCTGCCTTAGACATTTGTCACTTTTCAATAAAAGGTAGTTACTTTGTTGGGTGGTGAGACAACATTCTAAATTTGTGAAATCGTTATAGGTGTGGAGGATTTGTTCCTTTGAGTAACAGGAACAACGAAAATAATTATTGTAAACGTGCAGACGACGGCAGAGGCATTCGAGATTGGGCACCACTTTCCTCTCCGCATTATGGTGAGGGCTTCTTCCTGGAGCATAACTTTCCGTGCCACAAACCCAGCATCGCTCTACACTGGCTTGAGAAACGTGTTAGGTGTCTCATACTGACGTATTAATCATTAAATTCCTCTGATCCGAAATCCATGGAACCCTTCTGGGATGCTATAAAGTGCCAGTTTCGTGCTCACAAACAACCAGCCCATAACGTACGAGAATAGCATGACCTGCTCGTAGACATCTGCTGCCACATACCTCTAAAAACCAACAAACGATTTGTCGAATCTATGCCAAGCTAATCGCTGCTGTATTTCGCTCCAAATATGGACTATACATATTGTAGCATAGGATTTGGAGTTGCAGCTTCGAGCTGTGCAGGCATGGGCTCATCTTAACAAGTAACCTATTCAACATCTGTAACCTGTTTGAAAACAAAACAAAAATAATTAAACAGAACATAACTTCCAGCCCAATATAATTCTTGAAGCAGGGCTCAGACAAGAGAATAACGATTAAAATGCCTTTAACACAATTTATTCAATGAAACACAATTAAAGTCAATTTTCCCTCGGCACACATACTCGGAAAACAACAATAATAATTAAAACGTATGACCCTTGCCACAGGCAGGAAAAGACACTTGATATAGCTTCTGTAATTAACCACCACAACTCTCAAACCTAATTGTCACTGCTAAAGAGTCACTATGACAAGCGATTATCCACTAAGCACAGGACTACCCATGGTTATAGCTCAATGCAATCTTCTGTATAATAAAACTTATAAATGAAACACTCTCATAAATGAAAATAAGCACCTGTGCGACATCCCACCAAGCATGAGTCTCTGGCCCCGAGCACAGGACAAACATTCCGCTCGACATGGCACAATACATATGTTCGACAGTGTCTTGAAACCTACTAGTGAACATGGAATGTGTCCACCTTGTGGATTTATGACAGCCTGAACTCTCCTGGGGAGCACTTGAACTAAGGTGTCTGTACCTCGTGAACGGAAGTTCGCCCATTCTTCCGCAAGAGCCGAAGCAAGGGAAGGTACTGGTGTTGGACGCTGAGTTCTCAAGCGAAGTCGATGTTCTGACTCATCCTAAAGGTGTACCATTGGGTTCAAGCTGGGATACTGCTGAGGACAGACCATTTCAGAAATGTTACACTGGCATAAAAAAATTAGTACGCTCTTTTAGATGTTTCCAATTCACTAAATATTTATTGTTGCAACAGTGCCCATGGAATACAAGAAATTATTATATTTACAGAGCAACAGAACAAGCAGTTCTGAGATACCCGGTATCCACCCATACTGGAACATCCTTATGGCGTAGCCTCCATGAACGGCAATGCAGGAGCTGAGTCTGTTATCCAGTCAATCGTATAGCTGGCGATTACTGACTGTCCTGGGATACGTTATGCCACCCTGCTCATCGTGTTCAAGTAGTTCTCTAGGAGTTGTTGAATAACGAGTAGCATGAATCATTTCTCGACTTATCATATCCCACACGTGTCGATTGGAAACAAGTATGGAGATCGTGCTGGCCAGAGAAGTTGCTGCACGTCTTGTACAACACGTTGAGTTTCGCTGGCAGTTTGTGGGCAAACTTTATCCTGTTGGAACAGCACATCACCCGCTTGCTTCAAGAATGTCAAAACAACAAGTCTAACAACCTTTGCACGTACTGAGCGCCGGTTAGCGTCCTCTTCAGAAACACCAAAGGTGAATGAAATTTGTAGGTTGTTGCACCCTATATCATGACGCCTGGGGTGAGTCGAGTGTCTCTTGGGCGAATGAACTATATGTGATACCGCTGACCTGATCTATGTCATACGCGCGAACGACAATTACTTCCTTACAGGCAGAATCTGCTTTCATTGCTGAAGACCACTGTGTGTCATTCTATCTTCCAAGTGACCCACTAACGGCACCAGTCGAGTCTTGCGTGTCCGTGCTCTGGCATTCGAAAGGTGCTCGAAAATGGCCGAAAGCATATATCAAGATTTCCGGCAGAACAAAAGATCTATACAATCTAACGGCCGAACTCTCATTTAAGAAGCTGTAAAATGTGTTCATTTTGTTCCATAACTAAGAATAAAGTCAGTATATCACAACAATACCACAGTCAGACTTCATTGTTCCCTCTATACAAGATGGCCGGTAACTTTCTCCAGAAATTCGCCCAACCTGCTATCGAATTACTAGAGGGTACAGGGTGACTTACCTCTCCAAATCACTCCAGTTATTTGATGCCAATGATGTTGCTCTTTACATACCACAAGCATCGCGTTACCTTGGCTACTGAAAAGTGAGTCTTATGCGAAGCTCGTAGACCATTGCAGCCACTATTTTTAACTTCCTGCGCACAATCATGGAGCTAACAGGACTGATGGCAGCACCTGATTTCATGAGGTATTTTTACAGCCGATATTCGCATTGCTCGTGATTATATGATTTCTGCCTGGACTTGGTTTATCTGTGGATGTTCCTTTGTGTTTCCACTTCACAGTCACATCACCAGCAGTCTACTTGGGCACCTTTAGAAGGGGCTAAATGACCCTGATGGATTCGTTGCTCAGGTAACATCTACAACTACATCCACATAGATGAATACTCAGCAGTTCACACTTACGAGCGTGTCAGAGGGTTCATTGAGCCACTTTCACTCTATTTCTGTACCGTTTCACTCCCGAACATCGAGGGGGAAAAACGAACACACAAATCATTCTGTACGATTTCTGATTTTTTTTTATTAGAATGATAATTTCTCCCTTTGTAGCTAAGTGTCAACATAATATTTTCACGGTCGGAGGAGAAATTTGGAGTTGGAGATTTCGTACAAACAAATCACCGCAGCGAGAAACCCCAATTTGCGTATCATGTCCGTGACACTCTCTCCCGTATTTCGCGATAACAGGAAAAACTGCCCTTCTTTGAACTTTTTGGAAGTCCCTCTTCAACCCCATCTGTTGAGGGTCCCATACCGCACAGCAAAACTTCCGAAAATGGCGGACAAGTGTAGTGTACCTAGTGTCTTTAGTGTATTTAATGTATTTGTTTCACATGTAAAACGCAGTCTTTGGTTCGTCTTCCCAACCATAGGATAATGTGATCGTTCCAATTCATGTTGTTTGTAATTGCTATTCTTATGTGTTAAGTTTAATTTACTGCCTTAGTTTTGTGTTAATTATAGTGTAACAGAAATTAAATGGATTCTTTTTAGTACTCAGGTGGACTGCCTCACAGTTTTCATTATTTAGGGTCCGTTGCCACTTTACGCGGCATACAGGTATCTCTGTTGATCCATCATGGACAGGGGACATCAGATGGTTAACTAATTGTCAATATCAATAAAACTGCCAAAAGCCGTGTAACTGAGGTGTTATGTTATTTTGACTACCACTTTCGCCATTCCACTCCGTCGTCTTCAGTACCCATATGCATCTCTCAAAATAAACGATATTGTCGTACAGTGCCATATATTCCTGGATGTTGTGAATACACTCCTGGAAATTGAAATAAGAACACCGTGAATTCATTGTCCCAGGAAGGGGAAACTTTATTGACACATTCCTGGGGTCAGATACATCACATGATCACACTGACAGAACCACAGGCACATAGACACAGGCAACAGAGCATGCACAATGTCGGCACTAGTACAGTGTATATCCACCTTTCGCAGCAATGCAGGCTGCTATTCTCCCATGGAGACGATCGTAGAGATGCTGGATGTAGTCCTGTGGAACGGCGTGCCATGCCATTTCCACCTGGCGCCTCAGTTGGAACAGCGTTCGTGCTGGACGTGCAGACCGCGTGAGACGACGCTTCATCCAGTCCCAAACATGCTCAATGGGGGACAGATCCGGAGATCTTGCTGGCCAGGGTAGTAGACTTACACCTTCTAGAGCACGTTGGGTGGCACGGGATACATGCGGACGTGCATTGTCCTGTTGGAACAGCAAGTTCCCTTGCCGGTCTAGGAATGGTAGAACGATGGGTTCGATGACGGTTTGGATGTACCGTGCACTATTCAGTGTCCCCTCGACGATCACCAGTGGTGTACGGCCAGTGTAGGAGATCGCTCCCCACACCATGATGCCGGGTGTTGGCCCTGTGTGCCTCGGTCGTATGCAGTCCTGATTGTGGCGCTCACCTGCACGGCGCCAAACACGCATACGACCATCATTGGCACCAAGGCAGAAGCGACTCTCATCGCTGAAGACGACACGTCTCCATTCGTCCCTCCATTCACGCCTGTCGCGACACCACTGGAGGCGGGCTGCACGATGTTGGGGCGTGAGCGGAAGACGGCCTAACGGTGTGCGGGACCGTAGCCCAGCTTCATGGAGACGGTTGCGAATGGTCCTCGCCGATACCCCAGGAGCAACAGTGTCCCTAATTTGCTGGGAAGTGGCGGTGCGGTCCCCTACGGCACTGCGTAGGATCCTACGGTCTTGGCGTGCATCTGTGCGTCGCTGCGGTCCGGTCCCAGGTCGACGGGCACGTGCACCTTCCGCCGACCACTGGCGACAACATCGATGTACTGTGGAGACCTCACGCCCCACGTGTTGAGCAATTCGGCGGTACGTCCACCCGGTCTCCCGCATGCCCACTATACGCTCTCGCTCAAAGTCCGCCAACTGCACATACGGTTCACGTCCACGCTGTCGCGGCATGCTACCAGTGTTAAAGACTGCGATGGAGCTCCGTATGCCACGGCAAACTGGCTGACACTGACGGCGGCGGTGCACAAATGCTGCGCAGCTAGCGCCATTCGACGGCCAACACCGCGGTTCCTGGTGTGTCCGCTGTGCCGTGCGTGTGATCATTGCTTGTACAGCCCTCTCGCAGTGTCCGGAGCAAGTATGGTGGTTCTGACATACCGGTGTCAATGTGTTCTTTTTTCCATTTCCTGGAGTGTACAAACCGTGTAAGTAGGCTGTTTAGGTTTTTTATTGGTAACGCCACCTCTGTATGAAAATCACTGGCTGTGCTGTGTGCAGTCTGTGGCTGGTTTGCATTGTTGTAATACTCGCCATTGTAGTGTTAGGCAGCTGGCTGTGAACAGCGCGTAGCGTTGCACAGTTGGAGGTGAGCCGCCAGCAGTGGTGGATGTGGGTAGAGAGATGGCGGAGTTTTGGAATTTGTCATGAACTGCTATGTATATATATGATATCAAGGTAAATACATTGTTTGTTCTCTATTAATATCTTTCATTTGCTAACTATCCCTATCAGTAGTTAGTGCCTTCCATAGTTTGAATCTTTTATTTAGCTGGCAGTAGTGGCGCTTGCTCTATTGCAGTAGTGGGAGTAACCAAGATTTTTGTGGGGTAAGTGATTTGTGAAAAGTACGGGTTAATGTTAGTCAGGGCCATTCTCTTGTAGAGATTATTGAAAGTCAGATTGCGTTGCGCTAAAAATATTGTGTGTCAGTTTAAGCACAGTCCTGTAAAATTGTTCTAAGGGGACGTTTCATATGTCGACCCTTAGCCTAGGATACCTCACTGGAATCTTCTGATTTTTTTCTTGTAGTTTGTGTAATTAGTGTAGATTTTGTTTATTGCTAGCGCGTAATTGTAGAGAGAATCTCCTTTGTAGTTGCAGTCTTTCATTGTTGTACAGTAAAACAGGTAAGGCATGCATGTAGATTTGCACCAAGTATTTCGCAGCTGCAATTAACTAGATATTATTTTCAGTGCTATGTTAATGTGTTCCCCTATTTTTGCTCTTCAAATTGTGTTTTTCTGTGTTGTCGTGTGAAATATTGTGACAATAATGGCGTGTGAAAAACGTAACACTAGGCTCCAAAGTAAATTGAGAAATGACAGCGAAGACGAAAGCAGTGTGTTAGCGCCACCGTGTAATGAATTAACTAATATTCAAAGTAGTAATTTGGTAACTGTGCATAGGGAAATGGAGCGGGTGGCAAACAATGGCGTGGACAGTGAAACAATTAGTGAAGAGGGAAGCATTATCGATGGATCGGTCGGCAACAGCTCGCCTCAGGAATCGGGAATGACAGGACACAATTTTGCAAATACTGTAGATTCAGGTTTTGGGTCCCCACCGTTTTCTCAAATAAGTCAAGACACAATTTCTGCTTGTCAAAATGTGAATGTTGCCGGTGCAAATGCACTGCCGAAAAGCATAGAGGAACAGATTCCAGACACTAATACATTATTATTGCAATTAATGCAACAAATGAAACAAAATCAGAGACAAACACAGCAACAGCTAGACACAATGGGACAAAATCTTCAAAAGTTAGACACAGTGGAACAAAATCAGAGACAAACACAGCAAAAGCTTCAAAAGTTAGACGCAATGGAACAAAATCTTCAAAAGTTAGACTCATTGGAGCAAACTCTTGAACAAACACGTGAGGATTTAACTAATGAGTTACATCACATTGAATTGACATGTCAAAAAGTCTGTAATGACGTAAAAACACAAATTTGTGAGCATTTCCAACCTATTTTTTCGCGGCATGAAAATGCGCTACAGAATCACGAAGCAGCCATAAAAGAACTGCAAACTACTGTTCACGAAAATCATGAGACCTTGCAAGCTAAATTTGACTCAGTTGCATCTACCGATTCGGTTATGCAACTTGCAAAAACTCAGGAAAACTTAAAGGACACAGTAGATACTCTGAAACTTGGTTCAGAAAAACACACTGAGGAAATAAGTACACTATCGGATAAAGTAGCCGAACTTTCAGATCAGTTCACTAACTTATCTACAAAGGTAGATGATGATCTGAATGACACAACACTTGTAGCCTTCACTGACACTGAAGAGTATGAAGAAATTAGAAAATTCAAACAAAATCAAAATCAAATCAATACACAGTACAAAAGAGAAATCCGCGAAGTACAAGATCAGCTGACACAGGTAATACAAGAATTACGTATTTCAGAGGACACTCGCGCCCCAATACGGGAAGAGGGACATAGAAATACGGAACAACCACAAAATAATAACACAGGACACTTCGGAAATTATGAAAGAAATTGGCAAGGCACACCGAATTTTGAGATGGAACCGCCGACACGACGTAACAATGACCGATATGCGACTCGCCGACATGATGATTTTGACTATAAGCTGTTCATTACTACACGTAAATTCAAAACATTTAAGAATTCTGCCAACGACATTCATCCACAAGCGTGGCTCCATCAATTCTCTCATTGTTTTCCCCCAACTGGTCGTTAGAACACAGATTAGAATTTATGTGTGGCTATTTAGAGAATGAAACCAGCTGTAAGAATGCGATCAGTCATTCACGATTGTCACAGTGAAGGAGAATTTTATCATGCCTTCCTCTCAGCGTATTGGTCTCAAGCTACACACGACCGAGTAAAACATAGCATCATAATGATGAAACGTTTTGAACAATCTGAATTTTCCAGTCTTATGAAATATTTTGAAGACATGTTGCATAAGAATCAGTATCTTTCAAACCCATACAGCCCCTCAGAACTCATCCGCATTTGCTTAATCAAATTACCTGAACATTTACGGCATATTATTTTAGCAGGACGTTGCAAAGACGACATTGAAGCTTTTCAGGGACTCCTACAAGAATTAGAAATTGACACAGACAGTCGCCGGACGCGAAAACAGGAAAACAATCACTACAGGTCACATACGTCACAATTCCGTGACGACAGAAACAATAACTGGACACGACAAGGCTATTCTTACAATGCAAATCGTGACCAAAACAGACACCACCCATATGACAACCACTGGCAGAGTAATAATAGTTACAGAGAAAGATCGCATTTCCGTAGTAACGAATGTGACAGAGATTACCTTAGAAACAGACAATATGGGAACCAAAATAAATATTATCAAGGGAGACAGAATAACTTTAGACGCAACGGTCCAGCGCGCAGTTACGATTCAGGGAGAAATTCTCCACCACTTAACCGACAAGAAAGAAACCACAGGAACTACCGACATGACGATAGACGATATGATCGTAACGACAGACTTGAATTGCATCAGAACTGGCGGGATTTAAACAGGGCAGGGCCCTCTCGTCACGATGAATTTGTAGAAGTTAGGTCTCCAAACCCCAATAACGACGCGCACCAACAAAGAGACAATAGACAATGACTCGCACAGCAGGCAGCCGCGTGCGCCCGCTGGCTCCGAGAAAAATAACATAAGCCGCTAGCCTTGAGAAAAATTTTAGCATTCTTTACCGACGTATACCACATGATAACTGCGTTAAAGTTGAAACTCTGCGTACTAGGAAGAGTAAAGGTTTACACCCCATTTCACATGTAAAACCATTTATTGAGAGATAATCTGCTTTTTAACATAGTCTTTGGTATAAAACTTTTCACTTCACATTTCTAGTATGCTTTGTCAGAATTAGAATCTGTTACCAAGCAACACTGTTTGAAGTTAAATATTCAGTCAAGAACCAAGAGAACTTAATTCAACAGAAATTGCGAATGCATTGTTATAGTGAGCAGACGACACAGTGTTGTTATTTGTACATTCTTGCTTGTTAGTTGCACGATTACATAACGACTATCAGGCTTACATACTTAGGACACATACTGGTACTGCTAATGAGATTTTAATGCAACATTTTGGTTTACTTGAATATACATTCTGGAGTTTGTGTGACAGCTACACGATTATATCACGACGCTACTAATGTGTGACACAATTTACATTGTTGCTTTTACGGTGTATCTGTTTTATATCTGCACAATTTTTCTGGATTCTTCTGGAAAGTAAAACATGTTTTAGTATTTAACTTTTGTGGTATAGCTACAATGAGACAGCCTTGTCCGTGGCACAACAATACGTCACAGCACAGTACTTTCTTCATCACAACAATAAGCGTAATAACTAAGATATCTATACGCAAAGCATTTCAGTTTTGTTTATCATGAGGTAAGTACATTGACTTCTGCAGAATTTTGCTTACAGAGGACGATAACTATGACAGTTCCACAGAGATTATCTTACAACATGACACACAGTTTAGCGCTACAGTACCCCATTGCTGTAATCTGTAACACCTGAAGGTATAATTACATTAATCCTCAGGGGGATACACACCTACTTTGTGTACCATGTGTTTGGCAAGCACAAGGAGCCCTAGCTAATATGGTATTTGCTTATACAACTTTACACATCGGTACCATATTTCTCTAACACATAAATTACACAGCTATCTGATTATTTAACAAAGAAACAAACATTGTTTTACTACATTAGTGACAGATGTTTACGTAATTACACAGTTGGGTAACTTCACATTTATGAAATTGTATTTTGTCTGTACTTTGTGAACTGTTCATATTTTTTTGGAACCATTGTGATACTATGAGAGCTTTGAAAGATGTATTTGGTAAGGGAGCATGATTTTAAAGTACGTTTGAGGTAGATAACACTTTTGAAATGAGCAGAGAATTCTTTTTAGGTTTTGAAATTATTGGAGGAAGCTACGACGATTTTGAGAGTTGACTGAGGTGTTGTAATGTTATTTTTACGACGACGATGTCTATTATGCTGCTGAGGTATGTTTATGGTCAAGAAGCTGATGCTATATGAGGAATTTGATTATGCTACATATTTCATATAATGAAATATTAAAGAAGCGTCGACGAATATATATATATGTGTAATAAGGTAAGGAGTAATGAGTAGCGGTTAGGGACACTGACTTGTGAAAAAGGATGTTGGAAACCAACAATCGTACTTTAAGAGGTAGGAAATGTGTGTAAATGCGTAAATGTATCACAATGCTGGCTAAAATTTTTTTGACGCTGTTATATTTATAGGATTTTGTTTCTACAGATTTGTAACCCAAATTCTTGACCTGTGAAATATATTTATATGAGACTGTCACTGTAGTGGAAACTGGTGTAAATATTTCGGTAAGAAAGTTCAGTGACCACCTGCACGTAATGCGTCGTGGGCACACAGCTGAGCGGCCAGGTGTGTCAGACGCCTGGAGAAAAAGCCATTATTGCGAGCCCTTTTCAGCGGCACAGGTAGAAAAAAAGGGAGGCCATTATCCTCGCTATTGACGTTCCTTTGTAGAAAGCATTGTAAATACGACACACTAATAATAACTTGGAAACATTCTTACATCTGCACACCTGATTAGGACAAGTGTATATCTACGAGAGTTGAGAGAATGTCTACTAACTTATGAAATGTCACATGACTATTGAATGATATTTTTATTCTTTGGTTTGCGTAATTGCTTATTTTATTTGACATCTGGTTTCCAGCTGTCTTGCAGCATTGGTTTCATAAAATAAAATTAAATGCATTTGATAATGTGAACACTTTCTGTCAACAGATCTATTAAATAATTACTTTATGATCCACATTCTTCGAAAAAGGAGCTCTTGGAATGGAAAGAACAATAAGAAGGGACTAGTAACAGGAACTGTATACATAATTTTCTTTTCAACTACTTGGTAACTTTTTTGGTAGAGTAAGTTATCGTGATGCATCACTCTAGTGTTAAGATGTGACATAGGTATTAGACATGGGTATTTTTAGTGTAATATTTTTTCTGCTTGAACTTTGTCATGTTTAGGCATACGTTATTTCATTTTTTTGCTGCTGTTTGCCAGGCATAGTGCTACTGAATTTTAATTTGTGTTACTCTGTTAAGCCAGTTTTACTACTGATTTATTTTTCTTGTTTGCTGCTCATTGCCTTATGTTAGTTGTAATTTATGCTGCTTGCTTCGCCATTTGTATTTTTGATCATTGCTGTTTGTGTTAATTGCTTTGTGCTGCTGCATTGCCTCGTCCCTTAGTTTAGCATCTGAGCTCAGTAGATTTAAGTTAGCTTAAGAGGGGGTAGACTATATAAGAACCTAACTATGGAGAATAGGGAAAGAATGCCTTGAAAGTTATATGAAAACGATTTGGGCCTAAATGAGTATTGTACAATGAGCCATATTTATTTTGAAAGAAATATGGTTAGAATACAGAAAAGAGGTACAGATAGGACTTTTTGGAAATAGTGAGGAACGAAGGGAGATCTCCGAGAAGTAAAGAAAGTTTTGTTTGCAAAATACTGCAGTAAAAGAAACCCTGTCCTTTCCTTGTGTTATCCCACTATGTGTTTGTGTACTCTTGTATATTTGTGTTTTTCCTGTCTTTATGTGTTTAGCTAATGAGAGTTATGTGTAGAATTTTTCTGATAATATGTTATTTTCTTTGTAAAGATGTTTAGACATTATTTATTCTGTTTTATTTTAATGCTCATGTGTGAAGTTGATGTTTCGAAAGTTATTCTGATGTTTTATGTATTTACTTATGTCATAATTCCTGTGACACTGATGTATATGTTTATTTCTATTCTTTTGTAAAGCCCCTAGTACTACAAATGTTATCTGTATTGTTATATTCTTTAATAATGTATTTTGTACCTTTGTAATTGTATTCTCATGTTCTAAAATTGTAATTGATACCAGTTCATCATATTATTAACTTGTAAGTTACATTTCACTGCACACGATTTTGTTGGTCATAGTATATGGACAATATGTGAGAAGTAGGGACTGTTAGTGTTTGCACGTGTGTTAATAATTCAGCAAGGGATTGGATAACAGCATTGCTGGTTCTAAGGACAATTCCAAAAACTTTGTGAGTGCACAAGTGGTGGTTATGGACTTGCTATATTATCCGCAAGACTCTTCAATGGTGATTGTGCACCTGCACAGTCACAACAGATGGCTGCTGGCCATCTCTACACCAGGACTACAGTGGGTCTACACCTTTGATGACTCACCAACACCATCGTCTCTACACCAGGACTACAGTGGGTCTGCACCTCTGGTGGCCCACCAATACCGTAATCTCTACCAGGACTACAGTGGGTCTGCTCTGTGATGACCTACCTATCAATAGTCTTCAACACTTTGAATGACTCTGTTATGGGTTTGCTCTGTTGTGGCCCATTACCTGTCTGCATGTCAAGAGTCAGCACTGTCTTTTCGTTGGAAGGACAACACTACTTCTTCAAGACTGCATGGAAATCCATTACTTTCGTGTGCATTTTCTTCTACTGCTCAGACTTTGAGAAAAACACTACTATTTTACCGTGATGAACGATTAGGACTGTCTTTATGGACTGTGAGAAAGTTTAGCTTTTGACCAACATTGTATCAATAAGTGTGTGCATTTGATTTCTTTGTTATTGTAATTATGAAAAATTTTTCAAATCTGTATTGGCCAATGCCCAAACCAATTTGTAAAATTTTTTGTGGGGAGCATGGGGGCTATGTAAGTAGGCTGTTTAGGTTTTTTTATTGGTAACGCCACCTCTGTATGAAAATCACTGGCTCTGCTGTGTGCAGTCTGTGGCTGCTTTGCATTGTTGTAATACTCGCCATTGTAGTGTTAGGCAGCTGGCTGTGAACAGCGCGTAGCGTTGCACAGTTGGAGGTGAGCCACCAGCAGTGGTGGATGTGGGGAGAGAGATGGCGGAGTTTTGGAATTTGTCATGAACTGCTATATATATATATATATATATATATATATATGTATGTATGATATCAAGGTAAATACATTGTTTGTTCTCTATTAATATCTTTCATTTGCTAACTATCCCTATCAGTAGTTAGTGCCTTCCATAGTTTGAATGTTTTATTTAGTTGGCAGTAGTGGCGCTTGCTCTATTGCAGTAGTGGGAGTAACCAAGATTTTTGTGAGGTAAGTGATTTGTGAAAAGTACAGGTTAATGTTAGTCAGGGCCATTCTCTTGTAGAGATTATTGAAAGTCAGATTGCGTTGTGCTAAAAATATTGTGTGTCAGTTTAAGCACAGTCCTGTAAAATTGTTCTAAGGGGACGTTTCAACCGTTTCACGAGTGCTTCATTTGAAGACTTAATAGTTACTATCAAGTCTTCGAATGAAGCACAGTTCAACTGTTTATGATCAAATGTTATTCTAAAAATGGTTTCTTGCAGACCCCAGGGCCCGATATCAAAGGTGTCCCTTGTCAGATGGTCTCCTGAATAATTTATATAGATCAGCAACAGCAGAAGGCAAAGAACTCTTCCCTGGAAAACGTCAGATATCAGTTCTGTTTTACTCGATGACTCTCCTTCAGTTACTACGAACTGTGACCTTACGGACAGAAAACCACGAATCCAGCCGCGGAAATGAGACGGTACTCCACAGGTAGCCAATTTGACTAGTCTCTCGTGACGAACAGTGTCAAAAGCCGTTTGGAAATATAGGAATACGGAATCAGTTTGAGATCCCCTATCGATAGCACTCATGAGAATAAAGATATCGTTGTGTTGTACAAGAACGATGTTTTCTGAACCCGTTCTGACAGTGTGTGAATATATTACTTTCTTGTAGGTAATACATAATGTTCGAATAAAGTATTTGTTCCAGGATCCTTTTGCAATTCTACGTTACTCACATGGGTTTGTAATTCAGTGGATTATTCCTGTTTCCTTTTTTGACAATTGGTGTGATTTGCAGAACTTTCTAATCTTTAGCCACCTATCTTTCGTCAACGAACTGTTCTATATAAATTTTAAGTATCATATCATCATACTCCGAAAGGAATATAATTGGTATATAGTCTGGACCAAAAGACTTGCCTGCAACGCAGATATCTAATTCTCGGTTACCCATGTTGGCAGCAGTTCTTAATTCTGGTATATTAATTTGGTTTTCTTCGGTGAAGAAATTTCGGAAAATCGGAATTAGTAAGACTGCTTTAGTGGCACTGCCATCGGTAACATTATAATCGCTGTCGCACAGTGAAGGTATTGATTGTAGTCCACGTACGATGTCACTGAACTTGCCTGATAGATCACTTCGGATGTAACCACCTCTCCATTGACAATAAAACGGTCTTCGCCTCCTTTTATAGTGGCGGGTACGCATCTCGTGACATCTCGTGACGTCAGTTCCGCATACATATGGTTGTCCAGGTGCTTCTGAACACGTATATATACCGGTTCAAAAATTGACCTTTTGGAACAAAGAAAAAGCGAATATGCACCACTTTATTTAAAATACTCTGACAGAAAAGCGGGAAACTGACTGCCTCAATCCGCATTCCGCCTTCCTCACCAGAAATAGCCGAATGCGAACATATTCGCGCTCTTTTAACACAGAATATTCAAAAAACTTTTACCCAGTCTCTCTTTATAGTTCACCCTTCATACTCAGCAACTGCCTCTCTCCGCCACTGTCTCATTTCTCCCCCATTGATTTACAGTAGGCTATATTCTACTGCGAATATCTCCACTCTCACTTACATTGTTTCCTTTTTCTTTTATCCACTACCACTGTCTCCACCATGCTCACTGTTCCATCTACTTCCAAATCGAGTTGCGAGATCATTGGGCATATTCATCTTGATGATCAAGCTTACTCTTGCGCCCATGTTTACTTACAAATAAATTGATTTTTGATAGAATCCACCTCTTCCAAAATACTTTTTTTTCTTCTCTTCTATTTCCCACACATGTTTCGCTGTAATTTGAGCATCACCTATACGCTTTCATTTTCTTTCTAGTAAGCAACAGGAAAAATGCTGTTTACCACCTGCAGACATATAAATTCAAGTTTTTAGGAATGTATTTACAAATCTGAAAAACGACCAGATTGTTTGTATGGACCATGGTAATTCATGCTGTGACTTTTCTTGTTTTTAATGTTTTGGATTTTAATTGTCTTCCTTTCACATTTTTTCATCTTCAGCCATAAAGAACATAATGTAGAAATGTTATTTCTCAGTCGTAAAATTTCTAGATAAATAGCTTTTATCCAATAACTTGTATGTGGTTTGTTTAGTTGACAGAAATTAATATCCCGCTGTTGATGCTGAAACTTCAGTGAAACGTTTCTGCATCATAAAAAAACTGTATTTTGTAAAGGCGGATCTCATCAAAAATATTTATTTATATCATATAACTGTCATGGTTCATACGGTTTTCCGTGTTTTTTATTATAACTTTTTTCTCCTTCACACTTTGACATCTGCAACATAGAAAACTTAGCGCCGAAAGCCGTTTACAACAAAATTTTGGAAGTGCAGTTTTCATAATTAAGATAATGAGGAAACCAGAGAAAGTAAAAGGAAACATATTCCAAATATTATAAAAACACACACACTAACAAATACACACACACACACACACACACACACACACACATACACACACACAAGCATCGACATAGAATAAAATAATGTTTACCATAGCAAAAGTTGATAATTTTTGTATATAAGTAACTTTTTACAATAAGTTTTCACCACATATTATAATTTTTCAGTTTTTCTGTACTTTACGTTTCAGCTATTTTTGTCTCACACTTTGTCGCCTTCAGCCATAGAAAATTTAAATTATAAAGTTATTTACATACTAAATTTACAACTAGGAGTGTTATGATAACCATGATTTCATTATGTGTCTGTGATTTGTGTGTGTGTGTGTGTGTGTGTGTACGCAATATGTGTACTCTTATTCTTTCTTGTTTACCATTACCACAACTACGAAAACCACGGATCCAAATTTTTGATGTAAATCAGTACTCTTTTTTCCTTTCTGTTGCGTAACAGAAAAATTGTTGTTTATTATCTCTACATAGAGAAATTACCTAATATTAAGACAGTGTCCACAAATTTGAATAAGAGACGTAATTATATAGTATATAAGAGAAAAATTGTTGTTTCTTATCTGTCCACACAGAAATTATCGGGCATTAAAATCCGGTAATTTCTGTATGCGCAGATAATAACAACAATTTCTCTATTATGTAACAGAAAGGAAGAAAAACAATGATGATGCAGAAACGTCAGAGAAATTTGTGGGGGTAAGAATAAAGAAAGAAACATCTTAAGCCTCAAGATGGATATTTCAGCTTCATGCCTGGTATATCTGAGTTAGCTGTACAACAGATTACGAATCACCACAGAAAAAGTATATTAAACTATTCTTAACATAAAAAGCAACAGATTCTTTCTTTCACATAACGTAATATCTAAATTTAGGTATCTCAGTGTTAACAGTCTGCAGTTCTGTATGCCAACCACAAAGAAGAAACTGGCTGACTGAAACAGGAAATTATGTGCCTACATATAAAAATACTGGAACTTAATTTCGAATTGATCATAATTAATCTATAACTATAAATCACGTCAAAATTTCTGAAATATTTAATGGCATCATGAATTCAATGAATCAAATTACAGGAACGCTTATAAAAATGTAATGTGAAGAACAACAAAAACTAAATACAGTTTTTAAACGTAGAAGGCAAACAAGCAACACACACTATAAACGATTAGTCGACTGTAACGACGTACGACTCACTGACCAAGAAGTAAATAAGCTAAAACTAGATCCTAAATATTATACAAACACACACATTACACGCATGACAGTGGGGAATCCTATCACAGAAAATGAACACACAATAAAACAACAAGAAAGGAACAGTGACTCAAACTCTATTGCAAGAAAGTTAGTTCCAAAAGAAATTCGGTGTGTAATAAAGAAAAAAATGTAGCATGTTGTCAAGAGCAAAATTTTATGAAGGATAAATATGCAGAAAAACAACCAATAACTTTAGAAACAATTGAGCTCTCACCACAAAAGCAGACAAGGAGAACACTATCTACATCCACATCTACATGGATACTCTGTAAATCACATTTAAGTGCCTTGCAGAGGGTTCATCGAACCACCTTCACAATTCTCTATTATTCCAATCTCGTATAGCGCGCGGAAAGAATGAACACCTATAGCTTTCCGTACGAACTCTGATTTCCCTTATTTTATCGTGGTGATCGTTCCACCCTATGTAGGTCGGTGTCAACAAAATATTTTCGCATTCGCAGGAGAAAGTTAGTGAATGGAATTTCGTGAGAAGACTCCGTCGCAACGAAAAACGCCTTTCTTTTAATGATTTTCAGCCCAAATCCTGTATCATTTCTGTGACGCTCTCTCCCATATTTCGCGATAATACAAAACGTGCTGCATTTCTTTGAACTTTTTAGATGTACTCTGTGAGTCCTACCTGGTAAGGATCCCACACCCCGCAGCAGTATTCTAAAAGAGGACGGATAAGTGAAGTGAAGGCAGTCTCCTTAGTGTCTGTAATGAAACATAATACATACTAAAATGAAACTCGAAAATTTGTAGAAGACAGCTATGTAGTGAAGATAACCAGTGACCCAACACTAAGCTATAAGAAATATATTCAGGTAATTCTGAAAAGTATAGTACACTCTTTCAGAAAATGAAAGTACTAAAACAAAGAACACCACTTAGATGTCACCTAGCCAGACAAATAAGCAGATATTTCCAGAAACATTATGTCTACATGAAGAGCAGAAGCGTACACAATATGAAGAGTTGATGCCAAAGATCAAGCAAGTCAACATGCCCACAATAGCCACACTCGCGACCAGTGAGTAGACTTGTAGTCAACATTTTGCTTAATCATACTGAGAACAAAATTTTTGAATCTGTACTAGAAGTCATAATAATACAGGACATAATACTGGCATCACTATGTAGGTCACATCATACATTTTACAGATGAAACACCCAGTCACATCCCACAAATTCAGAATGCCATAAACACAGTCCATGCAAAAATAAAATTCACCATAAAAACATAAAATGAGAGATAGTTAAATTTCCTCAAAATACACTAATACAAAAACCAACATGCAGTATTCATTTTGAGGGAAGTCACCAGCACAGCCTCACACAAAACTCAAATCATCAAATCATGCACAAGCACGCTGGTTTCCAGCATATGAATCAGAGACTGAGCAAAACTCGCATTTGTTGAAAACAACCACAACAATGAACTATAGACCACAAACAGCTGTAGAGATTGTATGTGATACAAACATTCACAATATCAGAACAAAACTGAAAGAGACACCTAGGATGCACAAGGAAACAGACGACCAGCAGAAACACTGGCACATAGAACATAAGCACACAGAGTTTAAACACTCAGAGCACACCAAACACAAATGAACAACAGCTACCACAACAAGCAAATGATAGATCCTCACTTACAACCACAAAACAGCACATAGTTTAGGCAACCAGCTCCCAAAACAATAACTAAATTAGTCTACAGAACACATAACTCAGTACAGAGAAACTATGGACTACCAATACAAACACAGACAAATACACCATAAGTGGCATTCATGTAATGGCATATCAGGACTGCTATTCAATTAATATCTGACAGACAAATAGAAATTTCAATATCAAATACACAGAAAAGCACTAAAAAGTAACAACTGCCATTCTATGTTCTCAGAGAACCTTCTGGATTTGAGTCATAGCCCAATAGATATCAACACCGATCTAAACCCTCGAGAACACATCAACACACATCCACAAAAACTAATGATTGAGGTAAAATACAATATACAGGAAGTTGTTGTTGAAGGAAAATAAAGAACAAACGGCTACACTGCTCTGTGCAACAGAGCTCTGTTCCCTGCCCAAGAACTGTAAGATGACCCATACTCATAAATACGCACACACACACACACACACACACACACACACACACACACACACACACACACATGTAGTGTCACATATACCTCTCAGAACATAAGACCAAACAAGGATTCAAAACTCCCATCCAGAACACTTTTAACTGTTAGCCATATTTTTCCCAGTCTTGTAAACAGTGACACAGTGAGAGAAACATACTACATACACAGACAAAAAAAACTGCAGGATGTGGTAACAAGGAAAATATAAACAGTTTTGTCTGTTTTTAAGATATGTGAATACTTTCTCAAAAACAGGTAATTTCTGTATGTACAGATAGCTAAGAGCAATTTTGTGCTTATTTAACAGAAAGAAAATAAAGAAACACTGATAATGCTGCAGCTGCAGTGAAATGTGTATGGATAAAAATAAGGAAACAACTGTGTTTGCTCAAACAGATGGCATCCAAAACGAACTCAGTTGTTAGCAAACATGAAGAATGAGCTTCAACTTCAAGATCAGTATTTCAACGTCTTACCAAGTATTTCTGAGTAAGCTCTGTAAACCAAGTCCGAATCACCACAGAAAACTACATCAAGCTATTTTAAACATGAATGTTAAGTGAAGCACTTTTTCACAAATTGTAATACCTACATTTACACATGTCAGGTCAACAGTATGTGACCTGCAGCCCGATATACCAAGCACAAAACTGATATTGGCTGACGGAAACATGAAATTATGTGTGAACATATCAAAAAGCAAGAAACTGGTGTCAAACTATTTAAAATTAATCTAGAACTAGGAAACAGCATCAGAATCTGTGAAATATTTAATCAAATCATGAGTACAATGAAACAAAATACAGCAACTTAAAAATAAAACATGAAGAACAACAACACAAACTGGACACACTTTTGAAACATATCAAAATCGTTAAACATACAAACAGAAGGCAAACAAACAACGCACTCGACAAATGTATGGTCTGCCTTACTGACATACAGCTGTAAAATAAATCTGCCAGAAGAAAGAAGTACATACAGTGTCATCACACACATTACACATAAGGCTGTAGCGCTGTTATCACAGAAAGCGAATACACAATAAGACAACAAGAAAGGAATGATAACTCGAACTCCAAAGCAAGTCCGACTAGAGTGTCGGTTACGGAAGAAATTAGGTGCATAATGAACGAAAACAATAGTGACATATTGTACCTGCATGACAACTGTGGCTGAACACAACGTATTCATGTTTCTGCTTGCAACTGTGCAATAAATACTTTCTTTTTAAGTAATGAGTTACCACACTATTTAGTCCATAATTCATTGTTGAGTGGAAATATGAAAACTATGTCAGGAGGTTGTTTCGTTTGTTTCAAAGGCGGGCCGTTGTACAAAGAATAAAAGTAGATGAACTTAACGGTTTCAGAAGCTTCAGGTTCAAGTTCTTGTTAACAATGACACCCAAAAATTTGGAGCATTCTAACGTGTTTGTTGACTTCTCATTATGTGCTATTGTTGTGCTGTTTGTTGTACAGAACTGAATGTAGAGTGTTTCCTCAAAATTTAGATGCAGTTTGTTTTCAGAGAACCACTTTATGATACTTTGAAAAAGACCATTAGCAATCTCTTCTGTTGCTTTATCTCTGACGGGATTTATATAATACTAGTATCGTCAGCAAAATGTTCTAATTCTGCTTGTTGAATGTTAAGTGGAAGGTCATTCACAGTTGTAATGAATAGGGGTGGATTCGAATTTAAACCCTGTGGGATTCTCTTTGTGGTTTCTCCCCCGCCACTAAAATTGTCTTTCCTTCCAACATGGCTTGAATTATTCACCACAACTGTCTGCACTTTGTTAAGTGCGATTCGAACCAGGTAGTTGTGTGTATAATCATCATTTCCTTAAAACATCAGTTCTTCAAGGTACCCTCCACCACACACTGTCATGTGGCTTGCGGAGTGTGGATGTAGATGTAGAGTGAATGCAGTAAGACCTGACGTCGACTAATCGGCGACTTGCCGTTCGTGTCAGCAGACAGTGAATGGGACTGAGGCAATGAGTAAGAGGCGATCACTGACAGATGGAAGGACGGCGCAGAAGGGACGAGATGCTTCCGCCCCCGCTGATGGGCGCCTGGGGAGGGCAACGCCGGCACAGGCAGCGGCAGCGGCAGCGGCACACTCCGCGCATTAATACCGGCCCACGGCGTTTAGTAATCGATCATCCGGCGTCGATGGACTGCGTGCGGCAGCCTGGCGGCGTGCCCATCACCGGGCCACTCCCGCGGGAACTAATGCGACGTCCCTGCCTGTTCCCGCGGCGTCATCCGCTGCTGACGTCATCGACACTTGCTGCCACCGCCCTCCCCGTCCCACAAACGGAATGCCACCATCCGAAGAGGCCGTGCAGATCCTGGAGGTGACACGCAAAAACTACTCATCTTTGGGACAGTTACTAAGGCACTGCAACTGAATACATTGCCTATTATGGGCTGCACATTTTAATGTTGGCCAGTTTCGACTTTTTAGTCATTATCGAGCAATATTAAAATTATGAATCACCATTCGCAAAACATTTTGAAAATTGTGCAGTCCTTAGTGGACAACGTTATCGTTTGAAAATGCTGTGGACGCAGGTAGAAATACACTCCTGGAAATGGAAAAAAGAACACATTGACACCGGTGTGTCAGACCCACCATACTTGCTCCGGACACTGCGAGAGGGCTGTACAAGCAATGATCACACGCACGGCACAGCGGACACACCAGGAACCGCGGTGTTGGCCGTCGAATGGCGCTAGCTGCGCAGCATTTGTGCACCGCCGCCGTCAGTGTCAGCCAGTTTGCCGTGGCATACGGAGCTCCATCGCAGTCTTTAACACTGGTAGCATGCCGCGACAGCGTGGACGTGAACCGTATGTGCAGTTGACGGACTTTGAGCGAGGGCGTATAGTGGGCATGCGGGAGGCCGGGTGGACGTACCGCCGAATTGCTCAACACGTGGGGCGTGAGGTCTCCACAGTACATCGATGTTGTCGCCAGTGGTCGGCGGAAGGTGCACGTGCCCGTCGACCTGGGACCGGACCGCAGCGACGCACGGATGCACGCCAAGACCGTAGGATCCTACGCAGTGCCGTAGGGGACCGCACCGCCACTTCCAATGCAAATTAGGGACACTGTTGCTCCTGGGGTATCGGCGAGGACCATTCGCAACCGTCTCCATGAAGCTGGGCTACGGTCCCGCACACCGTTAGGCCGTCTTCCGCTCACGCCCCAACATCCAACATCGTGCAGCCCGCCTCCAGTGGTGTCGCGACAGGCGTGAATGGAGGGACGAATGGAGACGTGTCGTCTTCAGCGATGAGAGTCGCTTCTGCCTTGGTGCCAATGATGGTCGTATGCGTGTTTGGCGCCGTGCAGGTGAGCGCCACAATCAGGACTGCATACGACCGAGGCACACAGGGCCAACACCCGGCATCATGGTGTGGGGAGCGATCTCCTACACTGGCCGTACACCACTGGTGATCGTCGAGGGGACACTGAATAGTGCACGGTACATCCAAACCGTCATCGAACCCATCGTTCTACCAATCCTAGACCGGCAAGGGAACTTGCTGTTCCACCCGGCAATGCACGTCCGCATGTATCCCGTGCCACCCAACGTGCTCTAGAAGGTGTAAGTTAACTACCCTGGCCAGCAAGATCTCCGGATCTGTCGCCCATTGAGCATGTTTGGGACTGGATGAAGCGTCGTCTCACGCGGTCTGCACGTCCAGCACGAACGCTGGTCCAACTGAGGCGCCAGGTGGAAATGGCATGGCAAGCCGTTCCACAGGACTACATCCAGCATCTCTACGATCGTCTCCATGGGAGAATAGCAGCCTGCATTGCTGCGAAAGGTGGATATACACTGTACTAGTGCCGACATTGTGCATGCTCTGTTGCCTGTGTCTATGTGCCTGTGGGTCTGTCAGTGTGATCATGTGATGTATCTGACCCCAGGAATGTGTCAATAAAGTTTCCCCTTCCTGGGACAATGAATTCACGGTGTTCTTATTTCAATTTCCAGGAGTGTAGATTATTAAAATATGAAAGACTGAAGAAACACATTTTTGTGCATCAAACTGGCACTTTTATCTGTTCATTCCATCAATAAGAAAGTGACTCCTTAACAGCCATCACAAACAAATACATCTGAAACTGCTTTAATGTTAGTAACATTTGTGTTAGACCATCAGTTACAGTGTTAGGAGCTGAGCATCACATGTTCATAATGATGTTTTCATGTTTTATCTTACTGTTATAAGCTTTGATGTAGACAAAATGTTATGTTGTGTGCCACTATCAAACAAACATTGCTCTCCATTATATACCAAATGTTCATTTATAATAATTTCTGTCTATTTTTCAATGTGAAGTAGCCTAATTGTATCTACGGCTACTAGATGGCACGCTCGTTGCAGTGCCATGTTCACCTTGCCGCATTTGTTAACGCGAGCACGTGAGTCGGTTTTGCAACCTGCACCACGCAAGTAACGAGCAGCCCTTAGTGGCTGGCCATCACAGTTTTCTTTATCTTTAATATTTTTGTGACTAATGCCCTTTTGGCATATTTATTATTTTATAAATGACATATAAGTACTGCCAGTCTTTTATGACGATTCCGTACTTATATTGTATCATACGTTTTTGGTCATAATTCTGTGACCATGTTATAGATTGTAGACCATTCTTTGATTTAAATTCTGAAGAAGACACTCCTAGCAGTGTCGAAACCAAGTTAATTTGTTAAAAATAGTGACCGAGGGCTGATTTTCTTTCAATTGTGGCGATCAAAGAGTTTCCTTTCGAAGGCCATACAGTCCAGAATCGGCATGTCAATCAGACAAAATCACCGTGAGCACTGAGACAATCATCCCAACGACGTACCAGGAGGAAGTTAACCGTTTGGTAAAACTCCGTGCCCCACTGCGTGAAAAAGTCCATAACTGCCTGCTGCACATCCTCGTCCGGCAGGAATCGTCGACTGTTCAAGGCATTTTTCAAGGGATCGAAATCATAATAATAGCATGGGAAGAGAACAGAACTATAGGGCACGTACTCGAGTCTCTCCCACTTGAGTTGGCGTAACTTGTTCACTACGACATTTGCGATATGAAGATGTGCGTTCCAACAATGAACTTGTTGCACCATTCCACAACGGTGGTTGCGACAGACATTTCTGGCCCTAGCATTCTCCGGTGCATGTACCGAGCAAGATAGATCAGGGGACTCACACGGGACTCACATTCGGGAGAATGACGGTTCAAACACGTATCCGGCCATCCTGGTTTAGGTTTCCCGTGATTTCCCTAGATCACTTAAGGAAAATTCCGGAATGGTTCCTTTGAAAGGGCACAGCAACTTTCCTTCTCCATCCTTCCCTAATATGAACTTGTACTTCAGCTTTGATGACGTCGTAGCCGACGGGAGTGGTCTAGCGGTTCTAGGCGCTCAGTCAGGAACCGCGCGACTGCTACGGTCGCAGGTTCGAATCCTGCCTCGGGCATGGATGTGTGTGATGTCCTTAGGTTAGTTAGGTTTAAGTAGTTCTAAGTTCTAGGGGACTTATGACCACAGATGTTGAGTTCCATAGTGCTCAGAGCCATTTGAACCATTTTTTTGTCGACGGGACGAAAACACTAATCTCCCTCCGTCCCCCCTTTCCTTCGATGTATGTCTACCGGTGTCTGTGTTATCACATCAGTTATTTTTATCTTGGGCATGATTCTACATATATGTTAGTGAAAAGTTCTCTGGTTTCCGGCCGATGGCAGTGTTAAATAATGCGACGTTTCGACGAGTGTCGTACTCGTCATCTTCTAACGAAGTTTCGAGATATTTGCATATAGCCGTATACTGTGCACCCTGCGGGTGGGGATGTGGAAGAAGCTACAGTGGTAGGGGTAGAGAGAGCACCTTTCGCCTCTGTGTGTAGGCATTCCGGCCGCGACTTGCGAACTGGACAATGCTGGTCGCGGTCTCGTCGTATTGTTGCTAAGGCCGGATTCCACACCACACTTAGTTGGTACCCTTCGTTTTGTGGACAAGATTGTCGTCAACCCGTATTTCAATGGCCTCCTTTGTGAAGCTGTCTCAATAGATAGTATACGACGGGAAAGTCTACATTTCCAGCTCCATTACTGCAACAGTATACAACTATTAGGGATACTACAAGAAAAATGAAATTGTATTTGAAATGAATTAGCTTGTAATTAAATTGCCCTTATCACTAGAATGTCTTGCTAGGTAACAACACTGCACAAAAAAATTTGTCACTTCCAGGAGATAACACGCTAACACCATATTTTTATACTGCCATCAATTTGGCGAGGAAGAGAACCAACAAATTTCCACAGACATACTACCTGAAATCTCTCACTGATAACTAAATCCCTTAAAGCTACCAGAGTGCGGGGATGTTGACTGGTACGATTCAACGGCTGTTCCAAATTTTCTTAATGATTTCTTATGGGATTAAAATCGTATTATTTCGCAGACCAGTGAAAGTGCGTTAGGCAGCCTGTGCGTTCGATAGATCAGTAATGCATGTAGGTAGCATTGTAAACGCGTCTGTTTTCACCCTGGATGATGGGGGTGTCTACAACGTAGTCGTTATGAAGACGTTGGAAAAGTGCAACATTTTCTCACCGACAATGTGTAAATAACAATCTAACTCATCTTCACAGTCTTCACAGCAACCTGAATGAGTCGGCTCATCTCATCCTACAGAGAACACCATCAGAACATCTAAGAACCGCTTCCAGCCTAAATTACATTCTCCGCACACTGAGAGTCAAATTGCCCATTGGGTCTAAGTGGGGCTAAGTTGCGAGCGACGAAATTGCATCTCGTCTGACCAAACCATACCACACGTCTTCAGTCGGCTACTACCAGTTTTGGTGTTGCATGGCCTATCGAAGACGAGCAGTTTCATGTGCCTCTGTCAGGAGTTGCCTTTGCCGAAGTACCCTGCTCCATTTTCCCATGCACTCTAATCCGTTCCCTATGTTTGCTCAGAAAAATTTCGAAATGGCGTCCATTCACCGACAGTACTGATTCTTACGTGGTGTGAAACCGATTTCTGTTATTTGGGCCATACACTTGTCTCTGGTTGGGATCTCTTTACGACCCCTACGCCGTGTTTCATGCCTGCAGTCGGTACACCCCATCTGGTGAATCCATTGGGCTGTCCGTGTTGACACACAAGCAAATTGGACAATTCACAATGAAGTCATCGGCTCGTCCAAACACGGCACCGAGCACTACGTCACCTTATCACATCGACCAGTATTACTGCGCTGGTTCAAAACAACCGAATACACAGACTACTCTTTATCATTACTAAATTTTAATTTATGTCGATATGCTCCTGGGTACGCCTTACGAGCGTATCTCCAGTTCATTTCCAGGCATACCTCCTCCACTTTTGATTGTTAACGACAAATTCGCTATTACTAGCTGAAATTCATTGCCGAATTAGATTAGCCTTTCTCCTTCATCCCTGCTATCGAGACCACATACTCTCACAAATTAACAAAGCGTTCCTCACCCGTGAATGTTGATTATCATCTCCATTTACATAGTTTACAAAGTTCATGTTCATTATCTTGATATGCTCTTTCTGTCTCTTCATCTTTTGCTTGTGACGTAACCATATGTACCTGTTGCAGCTGGCGTTAGTTTCCTGTCGATTCGGTTCACAAAAACTTACTTCCTTCCCTACGTTTTTATTCATGACAGATCTTACTCCTGTTATATCATTTGCCTGAGCAGAAATCCTTCCTTCCCAGTGTTTAGACTAAGATTTTGCACTTCCATTTTCAGATTTTCCTCGGGACGACTAAACTGATGGTTTCGGGGGATGGACGGGAAGCCTTTTCACCATCTTTCGTTGCCTCGAGCGGTACACTAAGTCTGGTAAATCCGTTGGGCTCTCAGTATCGATACAGAAACGGATTGGGCAACTTCAGTCACAGTCATTGGTTGTACGAACGATTATCGCCTGCACTACCCTGGCAGGTAGTTGGTTGGGAACAGGGAATCCGCACCTTGTACCCAGAGGCAGAGTTTCCCTGCGGCAAGACAATTCCACCTGCTTAAGCTTCTGTAACCGCGTGCTGAGGAACTGCCTGCAGGTGAACAGAAACGCGGCCTGTTGGACTGGTGTCACCGGCAACCTGGCTGTTGGCATCTCGTAGCCATTTCCGCTGTCCATACTGAAACACCCCAGTTTAATTCCTTTACTGTATTTTGTGTAATTTATCATAGCCGCCATACAGTTTATTATATGACCGTGTGCTTAATGGAAGAAAGGCTATCGGATTTTCTGCTGGTTTCGAGTGCAGCTGTTCTGAGATTGAATAGTGGAAATGATAGAAAGTTTGTCTATTATTAAGGACCACAAAGGTTGCGATGCACAAACTGATATATATTTCCTACTAACACAAATTCTGAGGCAGTTGCTACCTTCGCCTTACACATTTAATTACGGTTATGTCTTTTATTAGTCGTTGATTTTAGGTACTTCGACACACGCAATCATGATGGTTAACTCTCACAACAATCCTCACTGCAATCCATGGTTGTTGCTGGCCGACGCGGTTGACGCGAAACACGTAATTCGGCACTTGTCACTTTTGGTTTCATATCACGCGCGAATCGGTATCGATGAGGGTCCACCTCACGATGATCAGGGGGACGCGCTCACTCGTCATACTCCGGTGAATTTACTCCACCACCATTCTTGCCCATCTCTCCAGCACCACTGCTCGCTCGACACTCTACATTACTACTCTGCACTCAACACTCATCTCACTGCCTCCTGCAGCACTTGACAATCGACTCCTGTCTACTATCGACCTGGGCGTCGGATACTAGCATCTATGTTCGTGGGATCACGGATCCCTTACATCCCCGCCCTAAAAACCTTCTTTGTAGCCACAGGCGAAAAAGAATAATAGAAAAAAATTATCACATAGCATATAAATGAAAATGAGGAACATAAGTTCTGGTTCACATACTGAAAAGTTACATAATATCACAAATAATACCCTATTGGCTCCGGTAGCAAACTGCCCCTACAGAAACATAATACAAAATCAATCTATTTTAATTAACATAGCATGGTCTATCACTCAAACGTATAACTGACTTGGCCAACACACGTCAAACTTAAGGAAGAAACTCACAACTTATTCATTTGAGTCCTGAACACAAGCAAAATTGAAAATCAAAACAAAATATAGCATTTACACCTTGACTTATGCAATTATTTTACAATCCCTCATACCTCTACAGATTGATTGAATAATCTTGAATGCTATATTATACCACTAAATATGTCTTACATAACTATTTGCATCGCTACAACTAATGTGGTCACCCAATGAAAAATTTTAAATTACTGATCCTTTCATTTTGCCAAACATTTATACTGCCATATGTGAATTGTTATCACTAATGCTCAGATGAGAGTTACAATATTTCCTGTTATATTGACATTAATTTAAATCTGCTATATGGATATTTGTTATTCATTACACAGTGCCAAAAGTCTGCTTCTAAAGCTTGATGTAAGTACAACCATACTTGGCTTTGATAGCTAATTGGATATATGAATTAGTCATTACTCATGAGTTACACTTTCTGTTTTATTCAGCATACTTCAGATAAACATGTATACCTACAAATAACTTGCAAACAGATATTGCTCATGTGCTAAATGACATACTTCAATACTTCAAACATCTCATACTCTATACATTTCATTGCACATAACTCCCTCAACTTAACAGCAACTTCAACTGCAAATAAATATATATCTTCAACCTACATCAATCCTCCATATACTTCGATACTTCAAACACCTCATACTCAATACACTTCATTACACATAACTCCCTCAACTTAATAACAACTTCAACTGCAAATAAATATATATCTTCAACCCGCATCAACCCTCCATATTCGCTGCAATAACCACATAAAAATACTACTCCAGGCTCCTTGGCCTCTCCGTTCATCATATTTCACATCATTTATTCAAACGACTATCTCCTCATGTATTTGTTTCTTTATATGCCATCCTAATTACAAGCTGATACATTACTTCAATTTTCTTACAACAGTTTGACCTTTTCATGCCTCACAAAACAACTCTATAAGATTACACAAACTCTTATTTGACCAATTAGCTTTCCACCACATTTTATAAACATTAGCTTTCTGATCTGGTTCTCATTTTATTACTTCTGGCACTAATAATTTTGCAATATACTGACACTAAGCTGATTTTTCACTTATTGATTCTTTGAGATCTCATACTCTACTTCAACAGTAACTACTTATCCCTATTTTAAGTCAACTATAAATCTGCTACATGGTTGCTGACTGAATTACTTGGATGACCACTACCAATCCTAACTACTACGCACTAACTTTCTTAACCTAAGGATAGAGAAAGATGGTAGAGAAATAAGAAATAAAGTCTCACCCAGCTGGGAGTGTACCAGTCGCCACTTGGTATACCAGCAAAAGAGTTGCTGGTTCCCTACACCTTCAACTGATTTTATTCTATTATCTGGGTTGCCCTTCTCCTTACATGGATAGTTTCTTTTTATATTCTCAACATGTTCCTTACCATGAACTCTTTTTGTTTGCACATATTCCAATTCAACTGCGTTCAAGAGATAAATTCTTGTGATCTTATATGGTTGTTTATAAACATGGTTAAATTTATGTATCTCAGAATTTATTTTCTTCGATTTGACATGCACTTTTACTAGCACCAGATCCCCAACTCGATAAGTTATTGGCTTTACCAATTTATCATGTCTCTCCTGTCTCTTCTTTGCTTTCTCTTTCATACTCAGTTCCACTAATTCTAATTTCTTCACCCATGTTATGTCATTTCCAGGTGGATAACCCAATAGCTCACAAAACACACTATCAGGTTCTTGGTTGAGCAAGATTTCACACAGTGCAAATTCCATTGAGTCATGTGGGAGATGATTCCTGATACGTTCAAATTCTCCCAGGTATTCCTTCCATGACCCATGCTTCCTGTGACAGTATGTCCTGCAAAAACGATTTAATTCCTTCATTGATCGTTCGGCTGGATTGGAGGCCGGTCTATACCCTAAGATTGCAATTGGTTCTACCTAATGTTTATCTAGCATTTCTTTGTTTTCTTTCTTGATTTCTTCATTTTCTTTAGACATCTCTTCTATATGCTTGTTGATTTCTTTATTTCCTTTGGACATCTCTTCTGAACGCTTGTTGATTTCTTTCTTTCCTTTGGACATCCCTTCTACACGTTTGATGGTTTGTTTCTGTCCTTTGGACATCTCTTCTAAACGCTTGATGGTTTCTTTCTGTCCTTTGGACATTTCTTCTAAACGCTTGTTGATTTCTTGGAGCATCTCTCCCATATGATTGTCGATTCCTTGGAGCACCTTAAGTATTACTGACTGCGATTCTCCATCCTCAAGACTCAGTTCCTTTCTAATTGGTTTTACCGGTGTCTCAGGGTAACCGTTTCAATGACCCAATGGGCTGTCCATTGACATTCCACAATTACCAATTCCTGACTCATCCTTGTCCTCCTGCCCTATCTCCATTTTTGTAACTACCTCCTCCGCAACCTTCTCTTTCAATTCAGGATCCATTCTCAGCTATTCACTATGCACAGACAAGAAAATAAAATAAAAATAACCTCCTAGTAACTCAAACATTCACTAATTAGCTAATAACGAAGTAATCCTTCACTGTATTAGGTTAACCCAGACTGGCAAAATAGGCCTCTCCGTTGAACACCATAAATTACAGAAGCCTGTCCACATCAAACATCAATGACTGCATTTATGCACAAACTCTCGAAGTACCATACACACAACTTAAACATGTAGTTTACAATAAATAATGCAAATGAGACACTTCTGTGCTGTACAGCATGAAAACACGAGCATATAACATACCATGCTTCAGAGCAAATTCGCAAAGAAATGTTAAAAAATTATTGTTTTTATATTTTCTGCAATTGACAAATTTAATTTGAAGTTCCTCCCGCGCTCTGAAGATAGTGCAATATTAATTAGTCTCGCGCCAGCAACTCGTCCTCACTCACCCCTCGACGCTCGTCGAAGTCGCGATGTTTTGACTTTGAAGTCGCGCTACTAGTGGTGTTGGCGTTGGCTCCTCCGGAGCGGCGGCTGTCAGGCGAAGCGTCGTTGTAGCTGGTCTGGTGCCGTGCGCAAAGCGAAGCTCGCGGCGAATCGCGCTGACGCAGTCTCGTAGTTCGGTGGTTGGCGACGGGTTGGAGCTGTTGTCACTTATTTCGTTCATCGGCGGGTAGGTGGCGCAGGCGTCGTATACTTCCCGGGTACGCCACTAGATGTCGAACTCCGCGTCGTCGTTGTTTCTACGTCAGCCACTTGGCTCCGCTGCAGTCACTGGTCAGTGTGGTACAACTCCGCTATCCAAATCCTTGCTGTCCCGGCGTGTGGAACTTCTTCACTGCTTCAGATTCTTTGGCTAGCCGCTCACAGTCTGCGTTACGTCCAACAATTACGCCACAGTCAACACTCGCAACTGCAGTAACAGTTTATGGGTCAACATGAAATTGAGCGATTTACACCGTTGAAAAGATAGTTTCGGATAGAAAGTCACTTGGAAACATACTCCTGATACTTTCGTAGCGGAATTTTTGGCTGGTTTACTCGCGATTATGCACAAACGCTCTTTTTCTTAGATTATGAATTTTACAGCAATTCACGCAGGTTTTCGTGTCCATACTTCAATACATTGTTTATTAACACTGCTTTTGTCTCTTGAACTCATAAAAACAAATTGTTTACTGTTTCTCAGTCACTTTTGCACTTAATTGTCGCAATAATGTGCTTCTTGCCCGTGATTTCTAATTTCACCATACATTTTATATTACACTGTTTCTAGTTGGAATACTGTAATTTTAGTCACGGTAACAACAATGCCGGATTATTCTTGCACTAAAATTGTTCGATAATTGCAAAAGTCATTCCACTGAAACCAAAAATGGTGCTTAATAAATCATTGTTCGGATCCGAAGATTGCAACTGTCCTGTCACGGTCGCCAAGATGAAACACTCCCGTTTAATTCCCTTACTGGATTTTGTGTAATTTATCATAGCCGCCAAACAGTTAATTATTATGATATTTGACCGTGTGCTTAATGGAAGAAAGGCTATCAGCTTTTCTGCTGGTTTCGGGGGGTATTTCAACCGAGTGCAGCTGTTATGAGATTGAATAGTGGAAATTATAGAAAGTTTGTCTATCATTAAGGACCACAAAGGTTGCGATGCACAAACTGATATATACTTCATACTAACACAAATTCTGAGGCAGTTGCTACCTTCGCCATACACATTTAATTACGGTTATGTCTTTTATTAGTCATTGATTTTAGGTACTTCGTCACACGCAATGATGATGGTTAACACTCACAACAATCCTCACTGCAATCCATGGTTGTTGCTGGCCGGCGCGGTTGACGCGAAACACGTAATTCGGCAATTGTCACTTTTGGTTTCATATCACGCGCGAATCGGTATCGATGAGGGTCCACCCCACGACGGTCAGGGGGACGCGCTCACTCGTCATACTCAAGTGAATTTACTCCACCACCATTCTTGCCCATCTCTCCAGCACCACTGCTCGCTCGACACTCTACATTACTACTCTGCACTCAACACTCGTCTCACTGCCTCCTGCAGCGCTTGACAATCGACTCCTGTCTACTATCGACCTGGACGTCGGATACTAGCATCTATGTTCGTGGGATCACGGATCCCTTACAATACCGATAGGACGTTTAGTTATTTCTACTACACTCTCTCTCAATTTTCGCGGCTGCATCCATGACTGCAAAGCAGGCATAAGGGCTTCATAGAAATTTAGGGTTGGCCTCAGTCCAAGTACGGTTTGGCTATTATAATCGCATCGAAGTTCGTAAACTCTTTCAGCAAGGAGAGCATCTACGAATATTGGCTTTACTTTTTGACGGCGCGGCGTCCAGTCTACGCGGTCGCTGATGCCTCTCCCGTAAGGTAAGGAACAGCTCCCTGTTCTGTTTATCTCTTTGTCTTTTCCCGTCTGAGCTGTACTACATAGCTTGCTGTACGTTTTTATGTCAGTATCCACTTACATGCAACATTGCTCAGCGTTCATGTAATTCATGTCAGAAGTTAACAGCGCCACGCCGTTTGTTCTGTGCTCTCGAACTGCACAATCATCTTTTGTGTTATATGACGGTAAGACTCCGCATGAAAATATTTGTTGGTGTTCTTCGGTCCCGATAGCCTTTCTGTAATAGTTTGCTGCTAAGGGTTCAGTGTACTTCTACGTCCAGGTACAGAATCGCATCGTTATTATCTATTTCCAGCGCGAACGATGTGTTTTTGTAGACGTTACTGAGGTTTTGATGAGACTTACGTAAATCTGCTTCCCGTTGCGGCCAGTACCCGGCAGTGCCGGTGCTCTGAAGAGAACCACTGCAAGGACGGTCGCGGCATGGGTTTCATAGTGATTAATTATGCCATGGTCCAATATTTTGAAGGATTTCAATTAATTAACCCTCCTGTATTTGTCCTCGGCAAGCGTCAATAATCATTTCTCGCTTTTCCAACCTAGAGCCAGTTCTACGACGAAGGGTTCTTCCAATTCGTGCAGTTACTTTAACTACAGGATGGCTTACGGGAAGTAGTACACTTTCATTTAGGAGGCTATGCGTTTGTTTACACCAATGTAACATATAGAGAGCTGTGCTACACAAATTTCCTTCCTGAAAAGTCAAACACAAGTTTATTTCTTAAGAAGTTGTAGTGCAATGACTAATGGGGAGATATTTTTTTTTCCTTTCTTTTACTACCTTGTACTTCATAGATATATTTCTGATGACGTAGAATATTTTTCAATTGGTTATATAGTGTAGAACATGAAGTGTGACTATGTTTACATTGCTGTTTCCCACACGAGTTCTTTGTCTAAAGATTTAGATTTTTTCTGATGGTCTTTCAAATAGTTTTATTAAATGTATTGTGTGAAACGGAATGCAGTAGGCAGAATTGTTGTAAGAACTGTGGACCGAGAGAAGTATCGATTGTTGTCGAGTCGAACAGTGTGTGGCAGACAGTCGCCGATGGCCGCGATACGAAAGCAAGTGTTGTGTGTAGTAGTGGTGTGCGTTTGACGTGATATTAATACCGAACTTTCATGAGTTAGACACGGTTTGGATTTTTTTCTTTATGATGGACTTTCTAAACGGACGTCGTATTACGCGAGTGCTGTTGGTTTTTTGCAGAATGAGGCTTGTGGCAGTGACAGTGCACTCGTGAACAGACAGCATTGTCGTCGGTTTAGAATTGAACTGCATTGCATCAACGGTTAAATTAATATTGCTCATTTTTCTTGACGATGAAATACGACGTATGCTAAAACACTAACCGCCAGCGCGGAAACTATGAACTGTGTTGCTAGGTAAGTGACTGTTTTCGCGGGAACGGTGATATTGTGAATCATGAATATTTACAGTAGACGAACTGTGTAACTTCACAGTTTGCAAATTATAGCAAATGGAATGTTAATTTAAACACGACCTATGGACTGTGCCAAACTACCGTGTGTGAAAGCTGCAGTTGAGCTAATACGACCTTCAAGTGCTGCATAAACAGTTACTTTGTTCCGGCCTACGACAAATGGATGCTACGCATCTTATTACCACCGCCAGTCGAGACACGACTGAATGAACATCAGCGACTTTAAACTGCTTCTACCACCGTTCCCACATCACGCCGACCCGGAACAGATAAGACTCAAAACCATTTCTCTCTTGGAGAAATTCACAACTGTAACCAATTTAATTTCTTTCTGCTTTGAAATAGATTATCTCTTAATGGTTCTCTCGGTAAATAAAAGTATAGTTGTGTTTTGTAAAGACTTAACATTCAGTGATTGTTGACCCCACCACTAACAGTAGTTAATGCCATTATTTATTTTTTTACTCTTTCCATCGTATTTGTACTAGTCGTTGCAGGCATTGCATGTGTCTTTTGGAAGAGTGTGCTTCGACGAGTACATACAGTAGTTTAGGCAGGAGGATCTATGTGTTGCACTGTGATATGTGGCCAGACGTCTGAGTTGAGGCATCCGCCATTAAAGTTATTTACACCTAGTAATTACAAAGAAGTAGCTTACTTGCTATTGGTTCAAGAGAACATATTATAGGAGACTTTGAATATAACAGCTGTCAAAGTATGCATCTTTATTTACATGCCACTTAACGGCATATTTCGATTCATTCGTTCAAAATGGTTCAAATGGCTCTGAGCACTATGGGACTCAACTGCTGAGGTCATTAGTCCCCTAGAACTTAGAACTAGTTAAACCTAACTAACCTAAGGACATCACAAACACCCATGCCCGAGGCAGGATTCGAACCTGCGACCGTAGCGGTCTTGCGGTTCCAGACTGCAGCGCCTTTAACCGCACGGCCACTTCGGCCGGCGATTCATTCGTGTTCAGATGCAAATTTATCTGGGTTTAACTGTTACTGGTAAGCAAAATTGCAGTATACTGTGTCCTTATTTAGCAGATTAGCTTCGGAGTGTTTTACTGTTTCCACTATCAAAGGATTTTATCATCAAAATGCTGTTCCGGGTAGCCGTGCGGTCTAGGGCGTCTTGTCACGTTTCGCGTGGCTGCCCCCCGTCGGAGGTTCGAGTCCTCCCTCTGGCATGCGTGTGTGTGTGTTGTCCTTAGTGCTAAGCCAGTTTAAGGTCGGTCCCATAGTCCTTACCACAAATTAAAAAAAAGAACATCAGAATTTTTACTGGATTGGGAAACGTCTCATATAGATGTTTGGTTTTGAAGTTTCCGGAAGTAAAATGGGTTCTTGTTGTTTATACAATATTAATTTACTTCATGTAGTTTTTCTTTAAACATTTTATGATTACAAATTCACGGTCATAGTAAATCTCCAGGAACCGTATTCTTCAGAAAGTGCATGACACAAATGAATCTATCATTCGCAATGCATTGCTGCAGACGATAGCTGTAGCTCATTAATACGTTCTCATTAATTTCTTGAGGAACGACGTATATCACTTCCCGGATTCTAGCTTTTAACTCATCAGTCTTTAGAAATAATCGAGTAACCGTGAAAAAACTTAGAGATTGAGTAGATATCACAGAAAAAACAGTGATAAAAATTCAGATGATCTCGCTGCCCGTGGGGTATCAACGAATCGTGGGAGCAGTCGATATGGAAAGTGGCGCCTCAATGTAATTATTCAGATACAGGCCGTATGATTTGTAGCCCCATATTGCTGAAACCATACAGAGTTTATTAGGCAGTGCACCCTCAGCTGTGACGAATAAAAAGATCATTAATCATGGCCTTACACCCCTCGGAATTGCCACTCACTTGCCGGTCGTTGTAGTCTTCAAAACATATAGCCCGACGATTCCAATGGATTGTCCAATAGTACGCCAGATGACAACCTTCGGCCTAAGCTGGACCCTTTCATGAGTGTTCTGCGAGTTTATGATTGAGTAATGCCGGAAGTTTTTTTTGTTGACGGACATATTCAGATGGAAGTTTTCCTAAACAGACATTGAGATATTCGTCAGAAATATAGCATTCTCGGCCGTAACTTTTGAACCACTTGCATCTTACGAGGATGAAACTTATATTTCAGAGTCGTTTGCAAAGACATGCGAGGGATTTGTAATATTCTGGAATGGTGACGGACAGATCGCCGTCGGTTTCGTTGCAGAGCTTCGCAAACTCGTTGGATATTTCCTCGCTTTAGATCTTTCTCTTCAGGTCCCTTATGATTCAAATTGGTTACTGAGCCTTTCAAACGCTGTTGTATTATCAACCTAGATATTTTTCTTCTGTCTGGAACACGGAATAGGCGGTCTCTCCCACGGTACACTACATGCTTCGAATCTATTATTAAACGACTGCTCGACATGTGTTAGCGTTTCAACTAGGATGTCCAAGCAGGCTGCATCTTCATCGTTGCATCGCATCGGGTGTAGTTGGTACGTCCTTTATGTCCTTGCAGACATAATGTTCTGCTCAATGCTCTGCTCAAGACACAACTTTTCCACTGCGTCAATACGCTCCTGCTCTTGCCAGTGTCCCACACTGAACTAAATGGTATACTTTGTTTGTCCAATTAGATGGTTAGAGGGAGTGATCACATCTACATCCTAGCAGGGTGGACAATTTAAAGCACACTTTTTTTCCGTGGGCCACCCTTTATACGATGTTCTCTTGGGCCCCCTTTAGTACAGAACTGTTACATTGTTAAACAAGAGACAAATAATTTTCATGCAGTCAGTAACTGCAGCGATGACCCTTAAAAAGTTTCTAAGGTATTTAATGCTACATTGGCACAAAAAATTGCAATCATATTCGTAACTTGACTGAAGAAAATGCCATGAACAATTGATTTCGTGTACACACATAATGGTTCATGTGCTAATGGAGAGGAAACAAACTAGACCCTACACTCTTATACGGCCAACAGAGAATAACGCACAGTTAGTAAAAATGTGTAGTCCATTAGGATGAAAGGTGATGCTTCCGAACAGCGAGAGGTTCAAATAGCGAATGGAAGATGCATCTAGCAATATGGAAGCGACCGTAGAGTATTTATTGGACGTCAACTTGACCCCATTGCATTGGCGGCCGTGGATAATAGCTACCTTGACCTATCTGAATGATGGATTGAAAACGCATGTAGTAAACTTTATGAACCCAAGTCTTCTGCCGACGCCAAAGCATACATGTCGTAGTGAGAAACATTGGTGTAATGGACTGCTCAAGGCCGGCCGGAGTGGCCGTGCGGTTCTGTGTGTGATGTCCTTAGGTTAGTTCGGTTTAAGTAGTTCTGAGTTCTAGGGGACTGATGACCTCAGATGTTAAGTCCCATAGGGCTCAGAGCCATTTTTTGCTACAGCTGCTTATTTACCAATAATTCGTCCACGCAGAACTGGAAACACGAGCTGGCCAGTCGAATATAAGATATGCATAGTGTGAAAATTTCTTAAAGAGACATAGCGCATTTTCAGTTTAGACAGAAAGGTGGTATGGTAGTTATTTTTCAACTGTAGTGTTATTATTACAAAAATCTCTGGTGGTATTAATTATATTCGGGTATTGCATCTGCGCCACGGGAGCCTCAGAAGCGTGCAAAAGGGGCATATTGCCACTTTGGGCCAGTATTCTTTAAGAGTAATTTACTGGACACATCACATTGAAAGACCGGGCTGTAAACTTTAAGATACCAGGACCTGGCGTTGTCTGAATTTTCTAGACATTTTTATTTTCTAGACACGATTGGATCCGTATATACGGCTTGGACGTGACACACAACAGTCACTGCCAATGCGTACCTTGCTTTATACTGAATTCAAATGTTCAATAGAAACGAAAGTAAAATCGCGTGTGCTGCAAAGAAGCTTAATAAGGCTGCTGATGTTCTCAGTATATATTGAGGCAACAAAGTCATGGGATGGCGACATGCATATGTACAGACGGCGGTAGTATCGCCTACACAAAGTATAAAAGGGTAGTGCATTGCAGCTGTCATTTTTAATCGGGTGATTCATATGAAAAGGTTTCCGACGTGATGACGGCAGCACGAGGAGAATTAACAGAGTTTGAACGCGGAATAGTAAGTGGGGCTAGAGCCGGCAGGGCGTCGAGATAATCATCTTGATGTTGAAGCTCTTTTGTCTGTGTTTGCCGTAACAATAACATATGTTTTTTACATTGTCTGTATAGTGCAATGCAATATTCCTTCAGACATGAATGCTTATTATACAACGTCTATGTGATTTATTAGTAACATATGGAAATTTGTTCCAGACCGGGACTCGAACCTGGTTGCCCAGCTTTACGCGAGCGGTCGTCCTGCATGCGATCACTATGGGATGTAGCCACTGGGACATATGGAAGTTTGGGTCTTCCCTCGAGGCATTCTCGGACGGCCAAGCGCCGGCACAACAGACAGGAACGTAAAGCAGAGAGATCTGTGAAGAAGACGTCAGTCAATAGTACGCGGACTGACCCCTCTCTGGGACGACAACGAGACAACAGGTTCGAGCCTCGGTCTAGCACATGTTTCAATTTGTTAATAGTAAATCGTAAGCCATTCCACAATCGTATTAGCAATTTGCGAATGAATGTCATAATAAAACATACACTGAAAAGACGAAGGTCAGAGGATAGCATGCACATACACAAATGTCGGTAGTGTCGCATACACGAGGTACAAAAAGAGAGCGTGCGTTGGGGCAGCTGTCACTTGTACTCAGGTGATTCATGTGGAAAGGTTTCGGAGGTGATTACGGCCAGCCTGCCGAAGTGGCCGTGCGGTTAAAGGCGCTGCAGTCTGGAACCGCAAGACCGCTACGGTCGCAGGTTCGAATCCTGCCTCGGGCATGGATGTTTGTGATGTCCTTAGGTTGGTTAGGTTTAACTAGTTCTAAGTTCTAGGGGACTAATGACCTCAGCAGTTGAGTCCCATAGTGCTCAGAGCCATTTGAACCATTTTTTTGATTACGGCCACACGACGGGGGTTAACAGAGTTTGAAAGCGGAATGATAGTTGGAGCAAGAGACATTGGACACTCCATTTCGTAAATCGTTAAGGAAAACAGTACTGCGCGATCTACAATTTCAAGAGTGAGCGGAGATTATCACACTTCAGGAATTACCTCTCACCCCGGATAACGCAGTGGTCGACGGCCTTCACTTAATGACTGAGAGCAGCGGCGTACATAGGGATATTTTGCCCTAAGAGTTGGCCAAAAGTCCACTTCTCAAATGCTAGTAATTCCCCGAATGCATAACTTACTATGATAATTTGATATATGGGACATTGCTGAAGCAGTGTGTGTTTAGCATACTGTGCAGTGATGCGCAGTAGAGTAGCACCTGAAACTTCTCTACAGGCTTGACATCACTCCACGTTTGCGAACGTGTTAAAGTGTGTTTTTACTTGAATTGTGGGGAAAAGCAATATGAATTTCGAAGATCCGGGTATGTACCGTTACTTAAGATTATTTTTATTGGTATTATGTACTACTTTTGTAAGTAATTATTCCTTTTGTTATAGTTCATAGTGTTTGCCTGTATAACCGCTAATACATTTTCATAGAACAGTCACTCTCCGTTGAATATCATAATTTGAGTTTCTATGATTATTTTACGTTAAATCGTTGCCAGTTACAAAAAATGGCATCTTCGATATGAATTCTGAAAGCAGTTCGCTTTTATCCTAGGTCATTCCAAAGTCATAATTATGACTTTATAGAAAACTTTGTATTATCAGATCCTACCTTCCCTGATGAAGAACAGAAAGGTTTTAAACATAAAACATCTGACATAAAGACCCAATTAAACATGCGATGGCTTTTTTCGCACGAAGCTGCAAGTACCTTGTTAAAAAATAACCACAATTGGCTACAATGTACCATTAAAATTCCATGTTGCCAAAACTCGAATTGGTAGGAAATAAAAGTTTTTTGTAGAGTTAAGCGAACCAATAAAAGGCGTAAGATATAGCTAAGCTATTGATAAACAATTTTAGAGCCATAGAATTAACGTATGCCAATCAAATAATGCTCCGAGAATCTAGAAATGCTGAGAGTTCCAAAGTGATTACAGATACTGTTTCATCTTCTTCGCGAGGGGCTAAATACAGCTAAGCATTAGTACTAGAGGCTTAAAAAAATACTTTCGAATATCCAAGCTTTGTCAATATTTGTGGAAGCCTCGCTGACAAGGAAGCAACACGAAATAATCCGAGCAGCTTATACTAAGGTCTATACCTCGTACATTACCATTCAAAACCCTAAAAAGCAGTGCTGTAGCGCTATCCTATAAGTGAATACTATTAGATGACAGCCTCGTGCGCGGAGAGTCAACACTTGCTTAATCACACAAGTGACAGATTAACATTATCTTCCAAATGATGACGTAAATGCACGGGAGTTTATCTATAAATTGCCATGTGATAGTTCACACCCAATACAGTTCAAACAAAAATTTGAAAACAACGATGATTCTCAAGCGAACATATTTCAGTCATCTTTAGTGCGTCTTCAACCTTAGTAGACGCACGAATAAAGACATAATTGTTTGGAAAAATTCTAACCCGTCATCTCCTCGCTACTGTAGACCAATAAGAATTAGATTTATTTACGAAGCAGATAGTGTTACCAATGAAGAAATGGGCTACATCAATAGGGTAATTGAAACATTACAACAAATAAAAATTGCAAGAAAATATTGTGATTTATCCACAAAACACATACTGATGATGGCTATGCCGCTGTTGGCAATAGTGACGCCGCTCGTGCCAAGTCCAGTGCGGCATACTTAGCACCTTCGATCTGCTGGCTTTCCTGTGACCTACAGTACGAGCCTGAGGACGTGCAGCAGCACTTCCGCCATTTCACGGCAAGGGCGAGAAAACTCTCTACCCCCTGCTTTTCCTCCTGTCAGCAGATTCCGCTACTGTGGGCTGCTGCTCCCTTTTTTGGGGGCCACGGAGTGATCTGGTGTGTCCCAGGGTGCCCCGTGGCAAAATATTTGGCTGTGATTAGGCAGTGCACTTGGCGTGCTGTGGGCGACCTGCCACCTCAGCGGCTTTGAGCCGCTTCTGGTGTCACCGCTGCAATAATGCTGGCCGACAGCACCTCCTAGCTGGGTGTGTGCTGATCCCCACTTACGAGAGCTTGCTACCTAGAGTGACGCCTCAACTGCTGTTGTACTCTGAATAATAAATGTTTGTGTTGTCAGTACTGTTTTGCTGATGTCTCACCATAGCGCGTAACTGGCTTTCACCCTTCCGTACTGGACTGCTGCACCACTCAACAGAAGGGATCACAACGCCAACTTCAACACTTCAGACGTAACCCAGAATAGAATGACAGATCCTTTCAGTACTGTACTATTGTGGAGTGATCTGAACATCATTTTATACTTAATTTTAGATAAACAGTTGACTTGTTGATGAGACATGAATATTTCTTGTGTCATCGACAGTCTAGTGAAAAACCGACAAATGAAGTGGTTCACACGATTTTCGTGGTTAAGCTCGGTCATCTGTGAGCGGTATTACGAGTTTATGGAAACGGAGGACGGGAGGGGGACTGTGGCTTGTCACATGATAATCATGAGATCATTGACAAGGAGACGGGACTTGCCACCATCTTCTATTGTTATGTTATTGTCCCTGCATGTATGCAACCTGCAGTAGCTTTTGCACTTACAGGCAAACACCACATTTCAGTGCACAGTGGGCCATGATCAACACAGGTATGCATCTGACCTATAAAGTGATAAAGGGCTGAATTTCAGCTGATAAGAACAGTTGATGATTTCTCAAGTGGCGCACACATGGTTGTGCAGCATTCTAGAGCTCAGTATGCTGCCTTATCTGACGGAATCAGTCTATAAATCAAATGTTTTAGTGAGAGCGTTAGGACTGGGCTGACCTGTGAGTGAACGTATGTATTTGACAATTTATTTAGTAAACACATTGTCTCAGCTTACAAAATTCCATTAAAGTTGTATTTAATATTGAATCAATCACCCGGATATCCAAAATAACGAAAAGAGTCAAATGTATGAGACATTAGTGAGTAACTGAAACTCAAGGTGACTGCACTGTCTCAAAAGTAAAATAATCAAGAATATTAAAATCAGGTAATGAATATCAGATAGTGAATTTACACTATGAGAAAAACAGAAATCCAAACATAATAACATCTAAAAATATGCAGTACTTAGTAATCACTGAAATATTAAAAACAGAAAATACATTTACTCTCTTATAGTGAATGCAAATGAAAGCAGAAAACCAAATAACATTAGCCAATACAATACACAGGAAGCTCAGTATCAGTTAATAGAGTCTTTGTCCACTGTGAATTTTACACAGAATTAATGAGGATCAGCTCTATACCTGACATATGTCGAACATTCTATCATTCAGATACGTAAGCATTGGAAAGACAAAGCCATTTCAATCCACAGATCACCAACACATTATTCTCAAAGTAACCTAAAACTTCTGCTCAAAGTCAGTGCCATAAACATTAAACAGCAATATAATTAAAACAATCAAACTAACAAAAGCGATTCCTATAGCCACTATACAGTTCTGCCTTTTACTTTCTGTCAATTTGACACCGGAAGCGTTGAACCGTCTAGAAACTCAGCGAGTATGTATAAAGGTTCGCGTAACCTATCGAACGTTAGGAAGCGATCAGCGTTCTTCAACATGCGTCATCGTTTGCAAGTGTGGTAATTGCAAAATAGAAGGACCTTTGCGAAGAAGACAGAAGCCACGTTTGAGTAATTTGGAATAATACGTGTACTATAATGCAGATGCTTCTCGTGGACGAGATAGCCTTCAGAAGTATAGACTCTGTCCACAGTTTACTAAACGTGTGGCTCAGGAACCTTTACAGAGATCAGGAAAAACTTCGAGAACTATCTCAAAAGCAACTAATGACATGTCGATGTCTGCCATGTCTGGGACTTCACCTGATGAGCAATCAACTATTTCGAACGTTGTTTCATCAGTTTCATTTGGCACACCTACAACAATTTCTGGCAGGCGTAGAAGTCGTCACTAGAGCTGTTTATGCTTCAGGAGCCTCTTTATCGATGTCGGAGCCGTAATACTGGAGGAACGTTTTTCACTTAATTCGTCCTGGTTGTGAGCCACCGAATGAACATTGCGTACCACGTTGCTCAGTGCTGAATATCAACTGGTTCACGCTGTTGTCACAGATAAGATTAAACGTTCAGGTGTTCTCGCTGAGGGATGGGCAAATTGTGTCCGGACGCCAAGTGATTAATTTCATTGTCACGACACTAGATACAATTTTTTTCAGAAGTAGTCGTCCAGGTGAGTGCAGAGGTACAGCACAATTATGGGTATGAAATACCCAATGGACAAATACTGAACGATGTGCGGGTCGAATTACGTGCGCTCCGCCTCCTAAGCTGAAGGGTCAGCAAGACTGACTGCCGTGCAGGAGGTCCGGGCTCGATTCTCGGCCGCGTCGGAGATTTAATCCGCTCGAGGCCTGGCCATTGTGTTATCCTCATCATCATCGAAGAACAAGTCACCGAAGGGGCGTCAAATAAAAAGAGTTGCACTAGGCTGCCGAATACCCCAGATCCTGGACAAAAATTGCATGCCATTATTTCATTTCATCATGTGAAAAACAAATAAACAAAAAGATGTTGTCGGTTCCCAGTTTCTTTCTTATACAGAACGTAGTTCTCGAACAGTACAGCCCTAATGCAGTGATATCACAGGAAGACGTCAGGTTGGTGGAGCCATCAGAATTTCAGTGTCTTGTTCTGATGTGACAAGATGCAACTAGGGCCCTTTCCACGCCCTTCCACACCATTAGTAATGAAGGCAATGGAGACAGTTACATGCTATATGTGATAGTAAAAAGAAGGGAATTCACACTGCTTCCTTAACAGAGTGCTATTTTGATTTCACCGTGTATGGCATCCTTTGCAGTGAAAAAGGTTATATTTAATTTCGCCACAATTTACAGTTCCTACACATCCGCGTGACGTGCAAGTCACACAGGGAAAGGTACTACAACTAATAAACAATGCTCCACGAAACAAACGTACCACGGACACCCACCACAAATTGCTCCTTGAGACCCTCATAGAAGTATTCAAGAAACTCGCCACATGACTGTACGGAAATTCGAGACATACGAATAACCTGCTCATTCTGAACGTGGGAAATACGACCCAAGTGAAAACGTAACACAGCGAAAATTTTCGAAGGGAAAATTGATCAGCTACGACAAGCGTGAAAACGGAACTGAAAGCATGATATCGACAAAGCCTTGTCTATCAGTAATTCTTAATGTCTTCGCCACTAACAGTTATACTGCCGGATATTATACTGGTACAGGAAAGCTGATACCATGCAAATCACAAAAACCGAACATTAAGTTATAATCAAATAGATCTCGACGACGATTTCTTTGGCTTTCACACTACCGAGACCACTGCAATTGACACAGGAGACATCGTCAGTGCCCAGCAACGACGGCAACGTCCCCCAGTACTAACAGTTCTTGCACCTAGCATGAACTGTCGCCGTTGGCAGTCGCGGATGGTCGCAGAGTTTTTTACCCGCTTCTTGCCATTACTGTGGACAGAACCCCAGGTGGTATCGTATTAAGGGATGCTGGCAACCAGACAAGTGGACAAAAATCACAGACCTGCATCCTGTGAGTCCTATGACAGCATTGTAACCCTTGTCACAGAGGTGACAGTAGAACTTTTGGCGTTGGCCACCATGGAAGTCCGGTCATCTGTGATAGAACAGAAATGCGGGGTCCTGTTAAGGATCTTCCGTATGCGATGTAAATTCAAATCCCTTCATAATCTTCTCGATGACCTTTTTCAAATTTTTAGTGACATTATTAAATTGGCACAAAAATTCCGTTCCGTAAATTGACAAATAATATGTAATCTCTGGATGGGACGTCCGCCCCTGGTAGCTGAGTGGTCAGCACAACGGAATGTCATACCTAACGGCCCGGGTTCGATTCCCGGCTGGGTCGGGGACTTTCTCCGCTCAGGGACTGGGTTTTGTGTTGTCCTTACGATCATCATTTCATCTCCATCGACACGCAAGTCGCCGAAGTGGCGTCAACTCTAAAAGACTTACTCCAGGTGAAGGGTCTACCCGAAGGGTGGCCCTAGCCACACGGCATTTCAATCTTTTCTGGATGGGAAGCCGTGGAAGTTGAACTTCCTCCAGAGGACGTGGTCTTAGACAGCCATTAGGGAGCACTGCGGGCGCGTTGCACCGTGCTCGCACGGCGAGAACGCCACCGTCTTGCCACTAGAATAAGGCGGCCAATAGCGTTTCACGCGGCACGTATACAGGGTGATTTTTTCCACAGCGTACAAACTCTAGCGATTGACCGATCATAGGATACGGAATAGAAAAGGTCTAATGAACTTACACACGGAAACGTATCGTTTCCATGCTAGAGAGCATTTGTTCAATCACTCTTTGTTACAGAAAAAATGATTCGAAAGGCTCTAAGCACAATGGGACGTAACATCTGAGGTCATCAGTCCCCTACACTTAGAACTACTTAAACCTGACTAACCTAATGACATCACACACATCGATGCCCGAGGCAGGACTCGAACCTGCGACCGTAGCAGCAGCGCGGTTCCGGCTGAAGCGCCTAGAACCACTCGGCCACACCGGCCGGTCCTTTCGAAATCCATGTACAAGACACTCACACAGATTTACTAACATTGGATTGGCATTTGCACTAGTAAAAAGACCAATCTACAGAAATATTTGCTTCTTGGTAGACCTTTCTAATCCATCCTTCGCCTGAGAGCAATTAAGGTAATGTTTCTCTTAGGAAAGGTTTGCGGATTTCCAGGTTCAGTCTCATACTTGTAATTCGTGGATCAACTGTTATTATTAGAATATTTATTATGTCTAGGTTGCAATAATCTAGTAAGAGTTTCCTGCCAAACGTTTGCACAGACGAAAGTGCTTCTTCTGATAAACGGCCTGTAGGTAAGAAGGCATGCTCAATGACTGTTGGGCAATGCATCAAAATCTTTTTTACAGTACAAGGCATAGGATGCCATGGATATAAGTTCGCATACAGTTTTGCTATTTCAGCAGCATAATCAGAAAATTTGTCTCTGTCTATCTTATGTCCACTGGAAATATCTTCTAGAATAGCCCTGAATTGATAGTTGAGTTGCAGATCTACATCTGATATTTCTGCTGATGTTTCAGGACTTGCAAAAAACCTTCTGCTGGTATTTCCATAGTTGGTATTTACATAGCCCTGCTTGGGAAAATCAACACTTAAACTCAATCGATTCCTAAAATTTTCTTGTATGACATTTTTTCTGTTTTTAACAAATTTGTTTCCCTCTTTTCGACGGATTTTTCGCTTCTTGATGGTTATTTTATAGAACAAATGCAGCAAAAATTCGAAAAATCTAATTCGGGCAAAGAGTATAAATAGGCCGAATTAAAGAACTTCTTTATTTACTACTCTGGTTTTTGAATTCCCGTGTGATATTGCAGATGTTGCACGTCCTTAACGGTGCTGTCTCTGTTGATTTATTGCAGACCACTGCGTCTACCATAGCCATGTTTGTGCATGAGAAATCGGTTGGAAACTTTCCTCATATCAGCACGTTGTAGGTGTCACCACCGGCGCCAACCTGGTGTGAATGCTCTGAAAAGCTAATCATTTGCATATCACAGCACCTTCTACCTGTCGGTTAAATTTCGCGTCTGTAGCACGTCATCTTCGCGGTGTAGCAATTTTAATGGCCAGAAGTGTAGCTTTTCTTGTATAGTAGTTACCTGATCCACCTTGTGACGTCATAGCTTTGCTGTTATAGCCTCTTTCAGCTAAGGCGTAACCTGTAGAAATAAAGTAACGGTTCCAAGAGACAGTAAAGCTACGACATCCCAGATTGAAGCTTGGTAGTAAATGAAGGAAAGACGTGTGACCCCCTTACAGATAGTGTTTTTCCCGTTAAGAATTCATTGAGGGCCTAAACATCTGTAACGCATCTGCGCCCTAGCGCAGTCGTGGTCGCAGATATTCTGGTTGCCAGCCCGACTGCGCCTGGCGGAACGCGGTGGCCGGCGGCATGTGCCGCGAGACGCCGGTAGTAATTTGATCAGCGCCGGAAGCCGCGGCAGGGCGTGTAGCGCCGCGACGCGTGGCGCCGCCGCGTTTCTGGCTGTGGTTCTGGGCTGCGCAGCCAGCCGAGACGCCCCACGCCGTCGTAAGGGCGCGCCTCCGCCGCCGGCGGGCATTTTCCGCGCCACTTAATACCTTGTCGCGCGCTCCTCTGCTAGCACGGCGCCGCTCTGTGGCGGGCTTCACGCGCGCCCAGCAGGGCCTTGCCGCCACGTGTATCACACCGAGTTCTGAATCTGTCAAGGGAAACAGCTCTCTGTGGCTGCTGCATTACTTCTGCCAAGTAAAATGAGACTTAGAGGACATCTCAGATTCATGTTCAGTCAAGGCCGTTCAGTTATGGAACATACCGGGTCATCAAAAAGTCAGTATAAATTTGAAAACTTAATAAACCACGGGATAATGTAGATAGAGAGGCAAAAATTGACACACATTCCTGAAATGACATGGGGTTTTATTAGAACAAAAAAAAAACAAAGTTCACAAAATGTTCGACAGATGCGCGTCGTTTGGTAATGATCGTGTTCTCAGCCGCCACTTTCATTATGCTTGGCATCCCCGGTCCCCTGACCTCAGTTCGGGCGATTATTGGCTTTGGGGTTACCTGAAGTCGCAAGTGTATCGTGATCGACCGACATCTCTAGGGATGCTGAAAGACAACATCCGACGCCAATGCCTCACCATAACTCCGGACATGCTTTACAGTGCTGTTCACATTATTCCTCGACTACAGCTATTGTTGAGCAATGATGGCGGACATATTGAGCATCTTCGCTTTGTCTTACTTTGTTATGCTAATTATTGCTATTCTGATCAGATAAAGCGGCATCTGTCGGACATTTCTTGAACGTTTGTATTTTTTTGGTTCTAATAAAACCCCATGTCATTCCAAGCATGTGTGTCAATTTGTACCTCTCTATCTACATTATTCCGTGATTTATTCAGTTTTCAAATTTATACTGACTTTTTGATCACCCGGTATTTTATGCTCACATATACTATCTGACCAAAAGTATCCGAACACTCTTTTTTATTGCGAAAATGCCCACTAGATCTACATGTACATTTACATCTACATACATACTCCGCAATCCACCACACGGTGCAATCCTACCACAATTAGCATCTTCTCTCCCTGTTCCACTCCTAAACAGAAAGAGGGAAAAATGACTGCCTATATGGCTCTGTACGAGCCCTAATCTTTCTTATCTTGTCTTTGTGGTCTTTCCGCGAAATGTAAGTTGGCGGCAGTAAAATTGTAGCCGGCCGTGGTGGCCGAGCGGTTCTAGGTGCTACAGTCTGGAACCGCGCGACCGCTACGGTCGCAGGTTCGAATCCTGCCTCGGGCATGGATGTGTGTGATGTCCTTAGGTTAGTTAGGTTTAAGTAGTTCTGAGTTCTAGGGGACTGATGACCTTAGAAGTTAAGTCCCATAGTGCTCAGAACCATTTGAACCATTTGAAAGTAAAATTGTACTGCAGTCAGCCTCAAATGCTGGTTCTCTAAATTTCCTCAGTAGTGATTCACGAAAAGAACGCCTCCTTTCCTCCAGAGACTCCCACCCGAGTTCCTGAAGCATTTCCGTAACACTCGCGTGATGATCAAACCTACTAGTAACGAATCTAGCAGCCCGCCTCTGAATTGCTTCTATGTCCTCCCTCAATCCGACCTGACAGGAATCCCAAACGCTCGAGCAGTTCTCAAGAATAGGCCCTGTTAGTGTTTTATAAGCGGTCTCCTTTACAGATGAATCACATCTTCCCAAAATACTACCAATGAACCGAAGAGGACTATCCGCCTCCCCCACAACTGCCACTACATGCTTCATATCGCTCTGCAATGTTACGCCCAAATATTTAATCGACGTGACTGTATCAAGCGCTACACTACTAATGGAGTATTCGAACATTACGGGATTCTTTTTCCTATTCATCTGCATTAATTTACATTTATCTATATTTAGAGTTAGCTTCCATTCTTTACACCAATCACAAATCCTGTCCAAGTCATCTTGTATCCTCCTACACTCAACGACGACACCTTCCCGTACACCACAGCATCATCAGCAAACAGCCGCACATTGCTATCCACCCTATCCAAAAGATCATTTACGTAGACAGAAAACAACAGCTGCCGGCAGAGAAGCAGTAACAGCAGACCGGTTCGGTCAGGATGGCTCAGTGATTCGCCCTGGGGACTAATCATTGGATGTCATCTGATCACCACAGCTGACAGTGTTAATGAGTAAGAGAAACCACCTCAGCTGTATTACTAAATATTTATTATGTTACATATTCTGAACATCTTCAGGTTGCCAAGTTGTATGGTCGGCGGAATGTTTATATCAGTCATCATCATTTTCTTGGGCCTTTGTCCCACTGCAACGCGGGGTCGGCCCTGTTACTATGGATTTGGCTACGTTAGTGTCAGAGGGTGGCCAGATGCCCTTCCCACTGCGAACCGCCCATGACGGAATTAGTTTACCCCAGCTGTCTGCGTCTAGTGTAAGCCATGAATAGTGTGAACGTTTTTCAAGTGTCTGCGAGTCGTGTAACTGAGGCACGACATGGGGACCAGCCCAGTATTTACCTAGTGGGATGTGGAAAACATCCTAAAAACCACATTCAGGCTGGCCGGCACACTGGCCCTCGTCGTTAATCCGCCGCGTATTCGATCTTGGGCTGGCGCCCGTACCCGAGTCCAGGAAGCAGCGCATTAGCGCTCTCGGCTAACCTGGCGGCTGAAACGTTTATATCTGTAATTTTGGATTTTGTCTCTAAGATTACACATGACATAACCAGACCCTTTATGTCATGGATTTAGCACAACTCGACAACCTGAAGGCGCTCAACGAACGAAAACCATCACAACACAATAAATGTGTAATAATACAGTCGAGGTAGTGTTTAGGCTTTCGTACCTCACTTGGTAGGAATGGAAACCCTATAAGATCACTTTCTTATCTTTCTATCTGTCTGTCTGACTGTTAAAAACCTTTTTCTTTCGTATGAATACTCAGACGCATCAAGTTGAAATTTATGTCTCATACGAAGCTCTACAGTTATTTGGTGATATAAAAAATGGAAGCTTCTAAGCCAATGCAATCAAAGGGTACCGCCATTTATGCCTCGTATTTTGATACTTAGAAACGCACTTCTCAAAAATTTAAAAGAGTACTTTCCGTCTACCTAGAATCACGAAATATCGCAAGAAGCAAGGTTTCACAGTAGAAGTAAAGGGGAAAATAACCCGAAAATTATTAATTTGTAATTATATCACCGGAAAAAGTACTTTTTTGTCATTTGTTATGCTTCTTCAGAGTTAAAATTAAGACATTTACGAAAGTCTTGGAATTCTCGGAACCAGCATCGTGCCATTATCAATGTCGACAACAGGCAAAAAACGTTGGTACTCTCGATTACTAGGCTGGATGAACTGTGTGTACACATACACTACTGGCCATTAAAATTGCTACACCACGAAGATGACGTGCTACAGACGCGAAATTTAACCGGCAGGAAGAAATGCTGTGATATGCAAATGATTAGCTTTTCAGAGCATTCACACCTGACGTCGGTGGCGACACCCACAACGTGCTGACATGAGGAAAGTTTCCAACCGATTTCTCATACACAAACAGCAGTTGACCGGCGTTTCCAGGTGAAACGTTGTTGTGATGCCTCGTGTGAGGAGGAGAGATGCGTACCATCACGTTTCCGACTTTGATTGCGATTTATCGTATCACGACATTGCTGCCCGCGTTGGTCGAGATCCAATGACTGTAACAAGAATCGGTGGGTTCAGGAGAGTAATACGGAACGCCGTGCTGGATCCCAACGGCCTCGTATCACTAGCAGTCTAGATGACAGGCATCTTATCCGAATGGCTGTAACGGATCGTGCAGCCACGTCTCAATCCCTGAGTCAACAGATGGGGACGTTTGCAAGACAACAACCATCTGTACGAAAAGTTCGATGACGTTTGTAGCAGCATGGACTATCAGCTGGGAGACCATGGCTGCGGTTACATTTGACGCTGCATCATAGACAGGAGCGCCTGCGATGGTGTACTCAACGACGAACCTGGGTGCACGAATGCGAAACGTCATTTTTTCAGGTGAATCCATGTTCTGTTTACAGCATCATGATGGTCGCATCCGTGTTTGGTGACATTGCGGTGAACGCACATTGGAAGCGTGTATTCTTTATCGCCATACTGGCTATCACCCGGCGCACAGTGGGTCAGAATCCCAAAAAGCTGGTCAAAATATAAGTAGTTGTTCAATTTGTACCAAACTTAGTATGTAAGGGTTTACGGAGTTTCTGATTAAGAATATGATATCAAAAAGTGAAAAAAACAAAATGGCGGACCCAAGATGGCGGGCTCTATGTACACTACTATCATTTTTTACGTATAAAAGTAATTTTTAGGGAATATCGAGGTTACTGATGATGACAGAGTTCAAAAAATTTAAAAATGGTGGATCCAAGATGTCGTTCAAAATCTATGTCTTTTTATTTATTTATATTTATATATTTTTATTCATATAAAAGTCAGTATTTAGGGGTTATTGTAGTTAATGCTTAAAAAATAAACCAAAAAAGTGGAAAACTCGAAGTAAGGACCAAATATAGGTTACAAGATGGTGTAAAATATTACAAAAATTATTTCATTTTAATTACAATTATTTATTTTGTAAATTTTTTATAATTAATTTACAAGTTTTCATTTTCTTATTCTTTTTCATCTTCTGCTTCAACTGAATCGTCATCATCCACAAACACTGTTTCCTCATTATCTGCATCTGCATCTGAATCTTTATAGTCTTCCGCCACAGGAACTAAGAGGGCAACGGCTTCTGGCGACAAACTCTTCAGTTTCTTCGGCGAAGATTTGCGTAAGGAAGAAACATAGGGGTCTGTCGTTGCCAACAATCCCCTGAACACGTCTTCCATAGTCTTAACTCTTGAAAACTTTCGAGAAAAACTCAGGCGATATTGCTTTATCAACTTATTGGTTGATTTCTGAGCATCCTCCGATGGTTGACCGATGGGTAAAATGGCCGAAGAAATAATGTCTGGACCGTGAATCAACAATCTATGGACTGCTGTTGGCATGTTGTACCAGGGGTATTCTTTCACGTAGTGCGTGGCAGTTGCTAAGGCGTATGCTCGAAACTTTTCAACGTCGATCTGACGTCCGCTCGAAATCGTCTGCAAAATTATATGGAAACGGTGGATTAGTTCTTCGGAAACTCCAGTTGTCAGCGCTGATGTTGGAGTGTTTTCAAAAATACGTCGAGCGGTTTTTCCGTCATTCGTACTGCCAAACCCTTGTTTCGGCATGTCAATTACAATTCCAAGCTGCTCTTTGAAAGCTTTATGAATCTTGGCTTTTAGTATTGCTTTTTCCTCTTTATCTTCTGCATTACGTGCCTGCCACTTTTTTGTTTTCATTTGGTATGCCAAATGAATACAACATTCAAAACATCGAATCCAGGCGTGAAGAGTTGATAGTCCGTACTGCAGATAATCGGTGGTAACTTGTTTTTTCAAAACATCGTCAATGTTATTGAATTGGGCAGACGTAGCCTTGCAGAGATAGCACCGTTGCGCAGATTTCGTGTTGGTGATAGCATTGCACACTTTACCATCTACCATGGTCATGCTTAAATTTTATTTAATGGAAATGTCTTTCCCATGAATAACTGTTTCGAATGACTGGAGTTGTTCGATCTGTTTGTCGTAACACGCTTTCTCATTTAAAGACGTTTGCTCTGTTTCCTTTGTAAATTCTGACTTCAGTGGTCTGCAAAAGAGGGCTGAAGACGGCTTCGGATTAATCCATAAGATCTTTTCTTCTTTAGTTTCTTCATTTACACCTACAAGTTTAAGTGGAACAAGCGAAGTGAAAAATAAAGTTGCATCTGAAATACTCGAATCTGAAAACTTCATTTTATACATGCTTTGCGCGGAGGTTCCGTCAAAGCCCCACTTACAAATAAGGGCCATATTAGACATTTCCGAATCACTCATATGTAAAATATCGTCTCGTTTCAGAAGTAGAACACGTTGAACAGTGTGGTCTAACAAAGCTTGCAACCGTACCTCAGCTTTTGATTCGGTAAAAGTGAGGGTTACGTCCGGAGGGCAGCAAGCTTTTTTTGCTACCAAAACAGCTGAATACGGTGGATATAGTGTGTTTAAGCCTTTTCCTTTAGCCCCATTTCTCAAATGCTGGTAAGATTCTTTTGACAATTTCAAGTCGAAAAGGAGTTCAATTCAATGTTGTCGAAAAGGAGTGCTAGACCTTCATTTGCATCATATGAGGATGGCGATCATGTTGAAAATCGCAAGCCTGCCTTGTATTTTTTCACCTTGGATGGACTTGAGAGTGTGACGTCTTTCACAATCGTCACAGCATCTGGGTGCCCCGAAGATCGAAGACTCATTTGCGCGGCGAACGATAATTCGACAGGACTGAACTTCGTACGAATCTCCTCAGTTCTCCTTCTTGTAGACCTATCAGATAATGTTTCAAATTTTATGGCAGGTCGGCCTGTTGATTTAGTCACACTTGCAGGTTTCGAATCAATCGGAATATATACTATTGTATTTAACAAGGTTTCGTTCTTCTTGAAAAAATATCCTTGTCGCCGAGTTGCTTCCTTATACTTGCTTCTGAACTTTGTTAACAAAATCGAAATGGTAGGCCTCATATCATAGGGCATTTTAAGTGTATGTCCACTTTTTTCTGTCAATGACCTTTCCAAATGTTCTATGACCCCTTCCAAATCATTTGACAAATACTCTTTTATTATTAGAAAAATATCTTTCCTCGAAAATCCGATTCTGGAATAAGCTGGATCAGATGAAACGGAAATTAAAAAAAAAAAAAAAATCTGTGTTACACTTTTCGTCATTTTTCTAATTATTTTATTCTTTACAATGCTTCTACGTGTCGATTGTAATTTAAATTGTACAAATAAAACTCATAATTAATTGATTCTACTGTCATTTTTGAAGATGTCTGAACAATGACATTTTGCAAGCGTCGCTTAAAACGTGGCTCAAAGCCAGAGTCGCAACTAGTCGCAGGATTTGAAGCTTAATTTACAAAGGTAATAATATATACTTGCGTACACAGCGCAAAAGAAAGCGGAATGTCGTGGAATTCGTAACTTATCTCTATTTTTAAAGCGCATTTTACGATTTTGTCATTCATTTCCCTGTAGTATGTTAATTCAAATGTAAACGTGCATAATTGATGATTTAATAGTGATATAAGTGTTTTTTCACTAGTACATACCTCCTGGAATACATTCCATATTGAAAGTATTGGTTTCACTTGCACAAAACATAAATAACTTCCTTCAACAACACGCCTGTTTTTGTAGCCTGGTCAGCTGCGCGCACGCTAACAATGAACTGCCGCATTTGACCTAAGATATTACCGAACAAATGAACATCTGGTCGTCCACACAGCCGGCATTCAGTTGTCCCAGGGTTGCTGCTGCCAACCTGATAGTCCAAAATCCCCATCTTTAAACTTTTTTTTTCCTTTTTGGCCACGTTTTCAAGATTCTGGCCCACTGTGCGGTGTGATGGTATGGGGTGCCATTGGTTACACGTCTCGGTCACCTCTTGTTCGCAATGACGGCACATTGAACAGTGGACGTTACATTTCAAATGTGTTACGACCCGTGGCTCTACCCTTCATTCGATCCCTGCGAAACCCTACATATTGACAGGATAATGCACCACCGCATGTTGCAGGTCCTGTACGGGCCTTTCTGGATAGAGGAAATGTTCGACTGCTGCCCTGGCCAGCACATTCTCCAGATCTCTCACCAATTGTAAACGTCTGGTCAATGGTGGCCTAGCAACTGGCTCATCACAATACGCCATTCACTACTCTTGACGAACTGTGGTATCGTGTTGAAGCTGCATGGGCAGCTGTATCTGTACACGCCATCCAAGCTCTGTTTGACTCAATACCCAAGCGTATCAAGGCCATTATTACGGCCAGAGGTGGTTGTTCTGATAACTTATTTAGCCGGCCGCAGTGGCCGTGCGGTTAAAGGCGCTGCAGTCTGGAACCGCAAGACCGCTACGGTCGCAGGTTCGAATCCTGCCTCGGGCATGGATGTTTGTGATGTCCTTAGGTTAGTTAGGTTTAACTAGTTCTAAGTTCTAGGGGACTAATGACCTCAGCAGTTGAGTCCCATAGTGCTCAGAGCCATTTTTTTTTGATAACTTATTTCTCAGGATCTATGCACCCAAACTGCGTGAAAATGTAATCACATGTCAGTTCTGGTATAATATATTTGTCGAATGAATACCCGTTAATCATCTGCATTTCTTCTTGGTGTAGCAATTTTAATGGCCAGAAGTGTAGCTGAGTTCGTACGGAACCCTCAAATCGCGACTCCTGCTCGCACCTGGAAAATTTCCGTAAATCAGTAAGACCCACCAGTGATTTTACAAATATTCCTAAAGCTGCAAAATTCGGCTTTTGGTGATGTGACTGTCAAGTGGAAACATGAAGAAACAACCAAAAATTACCTACGACTGTGCAGACCTCTTGTACTGACAGTGAGGGATCCTTAAGCATTGTAGAGCATGCTTGTAAGAAAGTCGCGTGAAGCGAGGGGAAGGAGTCACTCGTTAGTACAAGGTGCTACCAGCAGTCCAACTGGCGCACTGAGTGTTAGTAGGTAGTTAAAAAGAATGGTCTGCAACGATCTACCAGATCGTCATAAGCGACGCTTGAGCTTGTGTAAAGAGCGCCGCCACTCAAGCTGCACGACTGGGGACGAGTGATATGGAGTGGCGAATCACGCTATACCCTGTAACAATACGGTGGAAGGGTTTAGGTATGGCGAATGCACTGAGAACTTCACCAGCCATCTGTAGTGCCATCAGTGAAATACGATGCAGGTGGTGCTACCTTGGGCGGAGGGGGAGGGGGGGAAGGGGGATGGGGAGGGGAGGGAGAACATTTTCATGGTTAGGGTATGGCCCACATTTAGGCTTAGTTAAGTGCTAAATGTGGAAGGATATGAACACATTCCACATTTTGCAGTATTGTATACCGCGTATAGAGGAGGAGCTATTCGGAGACGGTGATTGTATTAGCATGCAAATGCACCCTGTTATAAAGCAACGTTTATGAGGCAATGATTTGCGGACAATTACATTCCTGAAATGGGCTTGATTTTCCCGGCTCCCAACAAGAACCCAATGGAGTATCTTTGGGATGAGTTAGATTGTCGACTTCGCTCCAGATTTCAACATCACTACCCTCGCCGGTTTCGGCTGTTGAGGAAGTATGGTCTGCAACTTCTCCATAGACGTTGAGACACCTCACAGAAAGTCTTCACAGCAGATTTCAAGCCGTCATAAAGGTAATGGGCAGACACACCCCATATTAATGTCAACTAATAGCTGTCTGAATACTTTTGATCATATCGCGTAATATGATGATTTTGGAGAAAGAAAATTTCCGCTATCAAAATCTTCATGCATCTTGTACAGAGGGATATTTCGGAACTTTGGTCACTCTGTTCGTTCGTGACATCCAGACGGTTGTAGCCAAAGGCGCTCAGATGCATTGCCTGTTGCTTGAGTTCCGGAAGGCCTTCCGTACTGTCGCGCACTGTTGTTTTGTGACAAAGCACGAGTTGACTCAGTATCGGACCAGATTCGTGAATGGATACAAATCTTCCTCGCAGATAGAATTCAAAATGTTGTTCTTAAAGGAACAAAATCGAAAGCTTTAAAGGTAATTTGGGGAGTGTTACTGGACCGGAACTATTTACAGTTTGCACGATCTAGCGGATAACGTTAAAGGTACCGTGAGGCTATTCGTGTACGATGCTGTTGTCTGTAGGAAGGCTATATCGTCAGAAGATCATAATGAAATGCAGAATCGTTGATTGGCGCTGGGACTGGAAGAGACCCACTACTGTTCGGTTATACTGTAGGCTGCAAATCAGTATAAAGAGTAACTATCGTAAATTACCTAGAAGTAAACACTCGAAACGACCTAAAATGGAATGACCACATAAAACTAATCGTGGGAAAAGCAGGTGCCAGGCTGAGATTCATAGGAAGAATGAGAAAGAAATTAAATACAACAAGAAAGAAATGGATTCCAAAACACTGGTTCGTCCGATTCTTGACTATTGTTTTTCAGTATGAAATTCTTACTAAGTAGGATTAATAAAATGATAGAGGAGATCCAACGAATAGCGGTAGTCTTCACGGAATCGTTTAGTCGGCGCGATAGCGGTAAAAAGATGCTTGAGCAACTCCACTCACAGATACCAGAAGATAGGCATTTTGCATCACAGAGAGGTTTACTACGGAAATTTCGTGACAATGCTTTGCAATAAGACTCGAGTATCATATTACTTCTTGTAGGCTACTGTAGTGTTCTTTTGAAAACCAATTTATTTGCCAAGATCTCCATGTTAAAACAATTACTAGATTACTAGTTTCGGCAGTATTATTGCCACTCTCAGATCTATAAAAGTGGGCAGTGGTACCTACATCATACAGTGTTTACACAGCACTGTCACATGAGGACTATGCAGTATGAGTACAAAAGTCGGGACACTGCACAGTCCCCATGTGACAGAGTGGTGTAAGCACTGCATGATTTAAGTACCAATGCCCAGTTTTATCGATCTGAGGGTGGTAATACATAATGCCGTAACTAGTAATCCAGTAACTGCGTTAACGTAGCAGTCTTGGCAAATAAATTGGTTTTCGAAAGAGGAGTATAATACAAAATTATAGACCACCTCTCGAACTACATGATCCTGTCAGATAACCAAATACTACTTCTTCGCATGTGCGCATTGCGAAATGACCACGACGATAAAATCAGAGTAGTTAGACTCACTCAGCACTTCACCGACAATCAATCTTAGTGAACAAATCAGGGAAGGAGGGAAAGGGCAGCAGTGCAAGAAGTACACTCTGTCACGCACCGTAAGGTGGCTTGTGGGGTGTAGATGCAGATGCAGATCTGAGTAAAGCTTTATCCTTGTTTATCTTAATACATTTCGTTTTTCGTTCTTCAGCGTTATTTTACTTTTGGCGCCCCACAGAGTGACGACTGGATTGTCTGAAATAACAATAGTATTTTCAGTTTAGCCCAATGAACTGGTGGCCATTAAAATTGCAACGCCATGTACATGGCACGCAACAGATATCAAACTGTGGCGGAGTGTGTCCCAAATGGTTGGTTAACAGGAAGTTCTGGTAGAGAGCCACGAAAAATGAGGGAAGTTTAGAATGTTTTACGATAGAAGAATTAGTTTTATTAAAACGAGTTTCACCACTTTATTATACATATATTCAGGTATGAAAAAAAAGTGTCTCACAACCGTCTCGCAGCGCGTTCTGCTTTGTGAGAAGCGTTGTACAGACTCGTGACTACTTCTGAAACCCACAAAAATAAAAAATTCTTACATGAGAATGAATTTGGGGGGGCATCACGATGGGGTTTGAAAAGTAACTCGAAAGGGCATCTATCTCAAAAAGTATTAATTTCTTGGCGTGCGATTCTAAGTTCAAAGTTTTTAAAACAATATTTAAAATTCGAATAAAAAACTCTTTCTGAGACTCCCTAAATTTAATTAACCTCCATTTTTAAAAATCAGGTGAGTTGGTTAACCTGTCAAGTCTCTACAGCGCTTCGGTCACTGAAAAAGTTGCTTCGGAAAAAACTAATTTAAAGTATATCTAGAGCTATATAAGCCGCTATTACAACAGTTTTTGCCCTACAATGAAGATGTTCCGGTGCCAATTTTCAAATAAAGCTCTCATTGTAATTTAGCGTACTTGAACTGGTGCACCTTTTAAGCAAAGCTTCGTTGGACTGAAATTCGTATACTGAGTAAGTAGGCTGTTTAGGTTTTTATGTTGGTAACGCCACGTAGCGCTCTATCTGAAAATCACTGACTGCTGTGTGAAGTCAGTGGCTGGTTGGTATTGTTGGAATAGTCGCTACTGTAGTGTTGGGCAGTTGGATGTTAACAGCGCGTAGCGTTGCGCAGTTGGAGGTGAGACGTCAGCAGTGGTGGAAGTGGAGAGAGAGAGATGGCAGAATTTTAAGAGCGGATGATCTGGACGTGTGTCCGCCAGAAAGAGTAAATTTGTAATACTGGATATCATGAACATATATATATATATACGACTTTTGAACACTATTAAGGTAAATACATTGTTTGTTCTCTATCAAAATCTTTAATTTGCTAACTATGCCTATCAGTAGTTAGTGCCTTCAGTAAATAGAATCTTTTATCCAGCTGGCAGTATTGGCGCACGCTGTATTGCAGTAGTTTGAGTAACGAAGACTTTTGTGAGGTAAGTGATTCATGAAAGGTATAGGTTATTTTTAGTCAGGGCCATTCTTTTGTACGGATTTTTGAAAGTCAGATTTTTTTGAATTAAATCATTGAGAGCCTACAGCCGCCTACATATCGGCCGGCGCACAGTTCCATTCAATACGCTGTAACATCTAAAATGCTTTCACAATAAAACTAATTCTGTTGCAGGCGTAATCTGTATTCTTTAGAGTTGCGACTTATGTAAAAAATTTTTCATCGCTCTCGACCAGAAACTCCCCTTAAACAAATGATTACCATTTCAGCGCGAACACGCGTAGTATGTAGAAATAACGACATCAAAATCCTGTAGCCTACAAATAGTGAAACGCTACACAGCGGGTTTCTCGTTCAGACACGCATTTGGCTGTTGGTTGTTCGTGAGATGACCATAGAATTTCTCGACTAAGAAGGATAATTCTCAGCGACAATATAGTGGCACACTGGGACTGCGGTTTATCGTTCCGCAATACAACTGCTCAAGCTCATTAGCATCGCACGACTGTCACGAAAATATGGAATCGATGGGTTTAGGAGAGCCACACTGAACTTTAAACAGGAACTCCACGGTCCCACGGGACTAGCACGAGAGAGGATGGCCATATCGTTCGCAGCCCGGTGCCATGCATCGTATTTGACTCGAAAAATGGACGTTTGTGAAGCAAAACAAATAGCCACAAGTACAGTTCCACGACGTCTGGAGCTTCACTGGCAGCTATCAGAAGTGAACACTGCTACAGATTCCTTTCACACCGCAATGGTATTAGATACGTCAAGAGGAGCTCACAATGACAGCACTGGAAACAGCAGTAGCACAATGGACGTACCCGCGCGTAGAGGAGAACGACCGATGCCAGGATGTAGTTATCACTATCGTAAGAGCCCAGCACCTGGCGTAATGGTATGGGTGTGACTCGGTACACGGCATGAGCACCTCGAGCTCGCGTCGCAGGTAATTTGTACAGCAGGTTCAAATGGTTCAAATGGCTCTGAGCACTATGGGACTCAACATCTTAGGTCATAAGTCCCCTAGAAATTAGAACTACTTAAACCTAACTAACCTAAGGACATCACACACACCCATGCCCGAGGCAGGATTCGAACCTGCGACCGTAGCAGTCCTGCGGTTCCGGACTGCAGCGCCAGAACCGCTAGACCACCGCGGCCAGCTTGTACAGCAGACCATCCATTTTTGACATATGAAGGCCGACGCCCTGTCTTTAACATCTCGATGACGTTATTTTTCAAGAAGACAACACAAGACCACTTATTGTCAGTGCTGGCCTTAACTACCGCGATAGAGACGTTGATCGACTGTTGCGCTGGTCAGCATGTTTTCCATGTTCTGTAACGTTCTTTACTTCCCCAAATCCCTGACAAATCTAACTAAGTACACAGATGTGTAAAATTATAGACGAAAATAGTTACAGTGTGATGTGTCACTATCAGATAACATACACACATCAAAAAAAGTTTTGCATCACCCCGGTTCCCAGAACTCCTGAAGATAGACGTTCACTGTGGATACTGTATCACAGACACAGTCCCTTTCACTGTTCAGAGATGTCACTAAACCCGCCCAACGATGTAAACAACCTTGCATGAGCAGCGCCTATTAGACGGAGGGGGTCCGACAGTCGATCAGTTCCATTCATTCCACTAGGAAGGAGGTAAACGGCTCACGTTGTCTGTAGTTCAACCATTACTAGATGGTCAATAACGCGGTTCGATCGCGTCCGCATTGCTACTTTGTGCCAGGAAGGGCTCTCAGCAAGGGAAGTGTCCAGGCGTCTCGGAGAGAATCAAAGTGATGTTCGGGCATGGAGGAGATACAGACAGACAGGAGCTGTTGATGACATGCTTCGCTCAGGCCGCCCAAGGGATACTACTGCAGTGGATGACCGCTACCTACGGATTACGTCTCCGAGGAACCCTAACAGCAACGCCACCTTGTTGAATAATGCTTTTCGTGCAGCCACAGGACGTCGTATTACGACTCAAACTGTGTGTAGTAGGCTGCATGATATGCAACTTCACTCCCGACGTTCATGGCTAGGTCCATCTTTGCAACACCATGAAGTGCGGTATAGAAGGACCCAACACATGCCCAGTGGACCGCTCAGGATTGGCATCACGTCCTCTTCATCGATGAGTGCCGAATATGCCTTCAACCATACAATGTCTTTGACGTGTTTGGAGGTAACTCAGTCAGGCTAAATACCTTAGACACACTGTCCAGCGAGTGCAGCAAGGTGGAGGTTCCCTGCTGTTTTCGGGTGGTATTATGTGGGGCCAATGTACGCTCCTGGTGCTCATGGAGGGCGCCGTAACGGCTGTACGATACGTGAATGCCATCCTCCGAGCGATAGTGCAACCATATAGGTAGCTTATTGGCGTGGAATTCGTCTTCATGGACGACAATTCGCACCCCGATTGTGCACATATTGTAAATGAATTCCTTCAGGACAACGAAATCGCTCGACTAGAGTGGCCAGCATTTTCTACAGACATGAACCCTATCTAACATGCATGGGATGGATTGAAAAGGGCTGTTAATGGACGACGTGCCTCACCAACCACTCTGAGGGATCTTACGCCGAATCGCCGTTGAGGAGTGGGACAATCTGGACCAACAGTGCCTTGATGAATTTGTGGATAGTATGCCACGACGAATACAGGCATGCATCAATGCAAGAGTACGTGTTACTGGGTATTAGAGGTACCGGTGTGTACAGCAATCCGGACCACCACCTGTGAGGGTCTCGGTGTATGGTGGTATAACATGAAATATGTGGTTTTCATGAGAAATGAAAAGGGCAGATGTTTATGTTGCTCGCTATTCCAGTTTTCTGTATAGGTTCTTGAACTCTCGGAACCGAGGTGATGCAAAACTGTTTTTAATGTGTGTAGTTCGATGAAAACGTTTTTAGAAGTTTGTGGTAAGTTCCTGAGGGACCAAACTTCTGAGGTCATCGGTCCCTAGACTGACACACTACTTAAACTAACTTACGCTAAGGACAACAAACATACCCATGACCCAGGGGACGACTCGAACCTACGACGGGGGAAGTCACACGAATCGTTGCAAACCGCCCTAGACCACGCGGCTACCCTGCGCGGCAGTTCGATGAAGCTTGCACCATACATACAAAGAACTGATACAAGACAGTAAAGAAAGTAACTGAAAGAAATACGTAATGAGAAGACCATAAATGACACTTTCATTGAAAGAAAATGATTAAGCCGATGTAAACTTCATTTACGACGATCCTCTGCACATTACAAAAGGCGAGGCCCAATTCATAATAGTGTTTGTCATCACCATGGATGGCAATGCATGGTCTGCAACGTGTTCCAGTGCTCGTCATAGAACTGATAAGAAGTTACTGTGGTACGGCGTTCGATTCCTAGACCAGGGCCATTCATAATTGCTCAATGGTCGTTACTGCGTGTACGTGATGCAGTATGCCTCCACGAAGCATCCCACATATCTTCAGTCGGATTTAAGTTGGGAGAACGGCCAGACTGTACCATTCGCCGAATTTTCTCTCGTTCCAAGGGCTCCTCCACATACGTTGTCCGATGAGGTTCGGTGTTTTCATTGATTAAAACGAAGTTAGCGCCGAACGCAGACTTGAAAACACAGATAAACAGAAGGAGTATACGAGGTGTGGCTAGAAAAAAACCGGACTAGTACTGGTGAAACAATAAAACGAATGCAATAAGGCTGAAAGTCGCGTGGCCTGTCACGTGACTCTCGCTCCGCCTACTGCTCGAGTTTCATCTGCCTCCTGCACTCAGTCTGCCCGTGGCGTCTGTTTTAAGTAGTTGACGTTTTGTCTGTGCGTCGGAAAATGTTGAGTGTACAGAAAGAACAGCGTGTTAACGTCAAATTTTGTTTCAAACTAGGAATATCTGCAAGTGAAACGTTTGTAATGTTACAACAAGTGTACGGCGATGATTGTTTATCGCGAACACAAGTGTTTGAGTGGTTTAAACGATTTAAAGATGGCCGCGAAGACACCAGTGATGACACTCGCACTGGCAGACCATTGTCAGCAAAAACTGATGCAAACATTGAAAAAATCGGTAAACTTGTTCGACAAGATCGCCGTTTAACAATCAGAGCAGTGTCTGAGTTAACAGGAGTTGACAAGGAAAGCGAGTACGGAGAAAACGGAACGATTTGTGGAGAAAAAAGTCATGGATCCTTCACCAAGACAATGCCCCAGCTCACAGTGCGTTGTCAGTGAAGACGTTTTTGGCAAAACACAACATTCCCATCTTAGATCATCCACCCTACTCACCTGATTTGGCCCCCTGTGACTTTTTTCTTTTCCCTAAAGTCAAGTCAGCTTTGAAAGGAACTAGATTTGAGACTGTTGAAGCAGTAAAAGAAAAAGCGACGGAAGTAATGTATGGACTTACCGAAAATGATCTGCAGCATTGCTATGAACAGTGGAAAATTCGTTTGGAGCGGTGTAGAGACCGAGGAGGAGAGTACATTGAAGGAGATAACATGAAATTGTAAATAATTGTAAATAAATGTTTTTTCCAGCATCAGTCCGGTTTTTTTCTAGCCGCACCTCGTAGTGTCACAAGAAGGCTGACGATGGGTGTACCGCGTTCAAAGAACTGGAGGTTAGTACGCAAACACAACATTATAGCTCCCCACACCTAACGTGTGATCCACCAAAAGTATCATGTGTCATGATATTCGCCATATGAGTGTACATGAAGCACCAAGAAGTACTGTCGAACAGGTGTTACGGTGTGGGGAAGCATATTGTTACATGTGCACATTGCCGAGCAAACCTTTGAAGGCGGTAAACATTATTGGAACACTGTACTCGTGCCCCTTCCCCCCCCCCCCCCCCCCCCCGCCCTGTGTTTCTTTTCATGGGTGCATTCGGCCGTCACTTCATTTTCGCCGGCCAGAGTGGCCGTGCGGTTCTAGGCGCTTCAGTCTGGAACCGCGTGACCGCTACGGTCGCAGGTTCGAATCCTGCCTCGGGCATGGATGTGTGTGATGTCCTTAGGTTAGTTAGGTTTAAGTAGTTCTAAATTCTAGGGGACTGATGACCACAGATGTTAAGTCCCATAGTGCTCAGAGCCATTTGAACCATTTTTTGAGGCGCTGTTACACTGAAGCGGCCAAGAAACTGGTATAGGCATGCGTATTAAAATACAGAGATGTGTAAACGTGCAGAATACGGCACTGCAGCCGGCAACGCCTATTAAAGATAACAAGTGTCTGGCGCAGTTGTTAGTCCGGTTACTGCTGCTACAATGGCAGGTTATCAGGATTTAAGTGAGTTTGAACTTGGTGTTATAGTCGGCGTGAGATCGATGGGACACAGCACCTTGGAGGTAGCGATGAAGAAGGGATTTTCCCGTTCGGCCATTTCACGAGTGTACCGTGAACATCAGGCACCCGGCAAAACATCATGTCTCCGACATCGCTGCGGCTGCAAAAACATCCAGCTATAACTGGATCAACGACGAGTGAAAAGAATCGTTCAACGTGACAGAAGTACAACCTTTTCGCAAACTGCTGCAGATTTCAGTGCTGGGCCATCAACAAGTGTCAGCGTGCCAATCATTCAACGAAACATCATCGATATGGGCTTTCGGAGCCGAAGGCCCACTCCTGTACCCTTAATGACTGCACGATACAAAGCTTTACGCCTTGCCTGGCCCGTCAACACCGACATTGGCCTATTAAGGGGGGTAGGACGTCAAACGGGCCGACTTGGAGCAGGAGAGGCACCACAGGACATTTTAATTTCCACTGTCTACACTTTTACATATAAATTCATAAAACTTTGTCAGCATGACCAGGAAGGATTCAGAATTCACATTCATAGTAGTGGAAGTTCGGAAACATAACGAGATGATTTTCTTTACATGTGAAATTTCATCATTGTTTTTACTTACTAATGGCAGTATTTGTTGCTATAGGTACACTTTTCTTCATAAGTAAGAGAGATGCTTCGATGAATTTTGCACAGCATAGAAACCATACTTAAAGGTGTATGAAACTCTATAATTTTCGAAATCTATTAAAAACTGTGGTAAAAATTGAGCTAATTAACTATAAAATTTGTGTTTTTTCTAAACATGAATTTTAAAATGTAACAGTTCATTCGTTTTTCATAAATTAAATAAATTCTAGAGTTTCATTCTCCTGTGAGTATGGTATGTATGCTGTGCAAAATTCATCGAAGAATCTCTCTAACTTATGAAGAAAAGTGTTCCTATAGCAACAAATGCAGCCATTAGTAAGTGAAAAAATGATGAAATTTCGCAGGTAAAAAAAAAATATTTTGTTATGTTTTCGAACTTCCACTGCAATGAGTATGAATCGTGTATCCTTCCTGGTGACGCTGACAAAGTTTTATGAATTTATTTGTAAAAGTATAGGCACTGGAAATGAAAATGTCTTGTGATGCCTCTCCTGCTCCAAATCGGCCCGTTGGACGTCCTACTCCCCTTAATGACTGGAAACACGCCGCGTGGTCGGTCGAGTCTCGTTTCAAATTGTATTCAGCGGATGGACATGTACGGGACAACCTTATGAATCCAAGGCCCTCTTTATCAGCAGAGGACTGTTCAAGCTGGTGGAGGCTCTTTAATGGTGAATGGTGTCGAGCGTTTGCAGTTGGAGTGATATGGGACCCCTGATACGTCTAGATACGTCTCTGACACGTGACACGTACGTAAGCATCCTGTCTGATCACCTTTTTCCATTCATATCCACTGTGCATTCCTACAGAGTTGGGCAATTCCAGCAGGACAATGCGACACCCCATACGTCCAGAATTTCTACAGAATGGCTTCAGGAAACACTCTTGTGAATTTAAACACTTCCGCTGACCACCAGACTCCCCAGACATGAACATTGTTGAGCATATCTGGGATGCCTTGCAGCCCACCCCATCGTACTATCATGGATTTATGGACAGCCTTGCAGGATTCATGATGTCAGTTGCTTCGAGCGCTACTTCAGACATTAGTCGAGTCCATGGCACGTCGTGTTGCGGCACTTCTGCGTGCTCGCGGGTGCCCTACACTACATTAGGCAGGAGTACCAGTTTCTTTGGCTCTTCGGTGCAGAACGGGAGGATTTTCTGCGAATGAAGTGGTGTGCTCGTTCCCTCGACTTAAGTCCCATCGTGCACATGTGCGATGCTTTGGGGAGACGTATTGTAGCACGCCCACATGCACCAACGACCATCCAGCAAGTGCCAGGAATATCCCACCACAAGAAGCCCAAGACCAGCCATGTGACAAAATGGGAGCACGTTGCAGAGCACGCGTTTCAAAAATGGGTTCAAATGGCTTTGAGCACTATGGGACTCAACATCTGAGGTCATCAGTCCCCTAGAACTTAGAACTACTTAAACGTAAGGACATCACACACATCCATGCCCGAGGCAGGATTCGAACCTGCGACCGTAGCGGTCGCGCAGGTCCAGACTGAAGCGCCTAGAACCACGTGGCCACATCGGCCGGCGCATGCATTTCCGTCCATGGCTTTCACACACCCTATTGAGAATCATGTCCCGTCTTTTGTGACGTCTATAGAACCGTCGTAAATAGTGGTGACTTCAGTATACCTATTCACTTCGAATAAAAGTGGCATTTCTGTTCGTCGTACTGCGTATTTCTTTCAGCTACCTTCTGGACTGGACTGTAATGTACTATATTGCAGCAGTCATTTCTCTACATAGTCCAAGTTTCATCGAGCCATGGGACTTGGCAGTGACACATCATGCGAAAGTTACTGTCGCCCTTAAGTTTTGCACCCCAGTGTTCTATTCCTAGTGCGCTGTATACAGAGTGTCTGACTGTTAATGCTATAAATCAATTGGTCGAGTAGAGTGTAATGAAACAAGCAGACAATCATAACAAAGATAGGTCCAGAAACAAATGATATTCTCTGACTTGTTTCGAATTGTGCTCACAAGTGGGCTGTAGGACGGAAACTGTTTGCTTATACCTAGATATGATTCCTCATTCTCTACTTCAAAACCATGTACCCACTAATGGAAAGAGACGTACGTTATCTTAAATTTGGAAAATAATGTAGACTTACGAAGCACCTGAAGATAATCCCCCAAGGCTCGAAGTGTATTGTGGTCTGATATTAAAATCACAAATTGTGACTGAATGTGGTTTGTTCTTTAATAATGAATAACTTCACAATGGCTACTAAGCTGAAATTGCTGCAGTGTATCTAAACGGGAATGAAGTAGTAGAAAATGGTGAAAGCATTATCATTCAGAAAAAAGTCTGCTGTATAGTCATTAAAGATTTGTGTCTTGGCTATTCGATCTTATCTGGAGAAGTTTCTTTTTTTGGTCGTCTGTCTTCTGATTGGTTTGGTGCGGTGTGATTGGTTGGGTGCAGTACATCACAATTTCCTCTCCACTGTCTATCTCTTCATTTTAGAGTAATACTGACAACCAGCAGCTTTAATTTTTTACAATCACTGGTTTGCACCATAACTTTTTCACCATACAACTCCGTATACGAAAATGGAAGTTTTTCCTGATATAGTAAGTGTAACATCATAGTTTCCTTTCTTGTAGTTAGTGTTTGACACATATTCCTTCCTCGCCATTTCTCTGGAAAACTTACTCATTTCTTATCTTATCAGACCATGTAATTTTCAGCACACTGTTTTCACAGTTCATCTCAGATGATTAGATTCTCTTTTTCTTATTTCCCCCCATCAACGATTCATTTCCAGAGAGTCCTGTACTTCAGTCATACATTCCAAGAAATCAATGCCTACTTTTGCAGCAGAGTTTCTAGTGTGGAAAATTTTGCCTTTGTCTGTGTTAGAATGTTTCACTTGTCCTCATTACTTCTTCCAGCATGCAGTATTTAGTTTCCACGGTATCATAATTCATTCGTTACATCTATAGCTTGGCACCACATTTGGTAAAACTTGGTCGATAATCATAGTTCTGCTGCTAATCAACACTTCCGTTCGTTTTCTCTCTCTAAATCCAATTTCTGTTCACAACAGAATGTTCATTCCTCTCAACAGACCCAGTAAGTGTTCCTATCTTCTAATGTGATGGAAATGTTATCAGGTCACATTATAATTAATATACCTTCACGCTGAATTTTTAATTCCACATCCAAACCGTTCTTTATTCCGTCATTGTTTCTTCGATGTACTGGTTGAACACCTGATAAGATGTATTATGTTCCCAGCTTACGCTTTTTTAATCTGAGAACTTTTTTTTGTCTCCCAGTCTTATTGTTACCTGTTGGTTGCTATACATACGGTCTTACACAGTAAATCTAAGACGCAAATTTAGAAAAAAAGAGTAAACATATTAGCGACGCAAACCGTGTAACGATAACTTTCCATTAGGCGTAAGTGAAAATATCAATTCCCATCCTATAATAAATACAGTAATTTGCCATTTGCAAGGAAAATAAAATTTCTGGAATTTTTGAGATAGACTTGTATGGTTAGAGGGATATTATGATAAACGAAAGAAAGACAATGATGAATAGTCGGAAGGAAATTTCATTTTGTTTCGTCTCTTCCCCATACGCAGGAAAAATATTTATGACTTGCGATCCTTGTAGCAAACATCATATTTGATAGAAAATCACATCAGTTCAAACGTGCTTATTAAAACTTTTACCTTATTTCCTAATTTGATTCATTTGCCTGCAGCTTTCTGACACGTTCATACACTGAAGTCAACGGGCGTTATTTTTTGTGACTCATTATGTTGACATCGGTAACACGCCCAACAAATTCTGCTTCGCGCAGTAATTACACATGTCATAAAGTGCAAAGCGCTGTACCAACACACAGAACGCGTTTTAATGTTAACCGGAGAGTGCGGTCAAACCGTGCCACCAGTGTGTGTATTTTACAGAAGGCGAATGAGCTCTTGCGTCGATATTTCCTGAAATGTAGAACCGTAACAAAGTTGCGAGCTGGACAAATTTAATGAACAAAAGAAAGATTTTTAAGGAACTTGTTTGAAACCATTACAAGTAAGTATATCTGAAGAACCAGCACGCCCTAATTATTACAGACTCCTTTAATCTGAAGCAAATTTGTATATGCACGGAAAGCAAAGTAAGGTACGTATGAAGGAACACGTGAGTTCAACGCTAATGGTTAATCACTAGCTTCAATAGAACACATTACCGTTCATATAGTCTTGTAATACCTGCATGTCTCCAGTTTCACAAGTACCGATTACTCGATCTAGCTAATGGAGGGATTAACGCAAATGATATGGAGTTCCTTTGGTACAGGAAACAGCCTCGACTCTCCCGAGGAGTGTGGTTCCACAGTGATTAAAAGTATTGAATTTCGTTCTGGAGGAAGAGGGGTTCAAATCACAATACATGCCTTCGCGAATTGTGTTTTCAGATGCTCTCCCATGATTTCTTAAGATAGAGACACAACAGTTCCTCTAAAAAGGAAGGGATTTTCCCATTGTGTACCGCCTCTAATACTCTACCTTTCTCCTCCTCCCTTAGATATTGATACTATTCGTTCCTGCGTAGCGATGAGGAAAATTTTTTGTGGCCCATTTCAAAGGAACTATTCCAGTTTATTGATTGTGATAGAGGAAGTCCACGAAACTTTAATTTCTTTCCCAATATAGACCATACGCTAAACAATACTTAATCCACCGATTTTAGAACACAGAAAGTACGTATTTAAGTTGCATAAAATTAGTCTTTGTCATTTTAAATGAAATAGTTTTAAGCAGCAATGGTTGGACGAAACGAATTGCAATACTGAGCACAAGACAGATAATTCAGTCTTGGTACTAACACGCAAATATTCTTAAACAAAATTAAATCTTTACAAATTACCTTTTTCCCAGAGTGTCATCTCTCCGTTAAATCATCTCAAATGATCCTTTATCCTTAATCCTGAATTACACACCAGGGAGAACTTCAAGTAAAACTCCATTCTCTGTGCGGTACGTCTACCATCCAAGATCCTCTCTCTGCCATGACACAACACTCCATCTTCCTCTCAGAGCGATAACCGCTTCCGACTCTATTGTTCGCCCGAGCTCTACTCAGTGAGGTTACAACTTTTGGTAACCAAAGAATATATATTGCTCATGCTATCAGCCATTAAAAGATGCTCATAGTAGTACACTTTCCAAATAAACTGTCAAATATACCACATAGACCGTCATTTCTCATGACATGCAAGGTGAGTCACTAACTATTGCCACCTAGAATAACTCCGAAAGTATGGTAGTAGCTGAAATGTTTGTGGGACAAATCTTGCACGGAACAACAGGGACCACAATATGACGTTGGTTTTTTGATGCTAGGTGGCATCGCCTCAGAGATATGAAGGTCAACTTTGTTTTTTATTTTTTTTAATGGTATGCTATAGTTTCGTACTTATTTCCTGATAGCGGCTATCGAGACAAATCCATTGTTGCATAACAGTAAGGTCTTTGAAGGGCAACGAAGGTCAAAAAGTTGGAATGAACGTCCATTTACAGGAGGTATACGAAGTGATGACCACTGGTATCAATGCAGGGCTGCAATCTTTTTATCATGGATTGAGTGGGATTCTATATCATTGTGGCACTTACGGAAGCATATGCTCTGACAATTCGCTCCTGTATATCGTGAAAATAGTAAATATTCGCCGAATACGGCTATCCATCTAACGTGCCATTAACATGTAAACACCATTCGACGGTTTCGCAATACAACACTAATGGGAACAGTAAGACCAGTATCGTCGAATCAAGCAAATGTGAATGATGTACTCCTTCGAAGAACAAGTCGATATGCTTCTCGTTCACGGAGAATGCCAACGAAATTCAGTGAGAACTAGAGACTTACACGCCGAAAGATATGCTCAACGTACTCACTTTACACGTCGTACATTTAAATATGTGTATGATAAATTGACAACAACTGGGTCTTTAACGTATCGGAAACATATCCGGGAAAGGAAAGTTACTAACGAGGAAACAGAAATTGGTACTCTTGCCACTGTATTTCGAGATCATTGTGCTAGTTCGCTTCAAACGCAAGGGAATCTGGTATGAGCCAGAGTAGTGTAGTTCGTGTGCTGTATCGCCACAAATATCATCCTTACCACATCAGTCTCTATCAAGAATTAACTGGTACGGATTGTATGCGTCGCATTGAATTTTTCCGATGGGCTCAACTTCAGATTCCGACGTATGATACATTCGTTAATTTGGTTTTATTTGCTGACGAGGCTACATTCACGAACCACGGATATGTTAATTTTGCATAATATGCATTATTGGGCAACTGAAAATCCATGTTGGCTGCGGCAAGTTGCACACCAAAAACCGTGGTCGGTGAATGTATAATGTGGGATTCTGGAGGACAGAATTACAGGCCCCCATTTCATCGAACTAAATCTTAATGGTAGGAAGTACACCACATTCCTGCAAGAAACATGAGGTCTGTTATTGGAAGAAATACATTTAGGAACAAGGAACAGAATGTGCTATCAAAATGAAGTGTGTCCTGCACATTTTTCGCTGATTTCTAGAAATGAGTTGCAGAGGCAATTCTCAAATCGTTGGACTGGATGCGGAGACGTGTCGTGGCCGGCTCGTTCGCCAGACTTGACGCCTCTGGATTTTTTTCTTGTGGGAATTCGTAAAAGACGTTGTTTGTGAAGGTGTCCCAACTACACCTGAAGATACGCGAGAGAATATTGTCAGAGCATGGGCATCGATAAGTGCCCATGTGGTAAGGAATACCACTCAGTCCATGATAAAAGGATTGCAGCACTGCATTGATACCAATGGTCATCACTTCGAACACCTTCTGGACGTTCATGCCACCTTTGTGACCTTCGTTGATCTTAAAAGATCTTACTGTTACACATCACTGACTTTGTCTCGATAGCCGCTATGAGAAAATAAGTAGGAAATTATAGCATCCCATTTAAAAAAACAAACTTGACCTTCATATCTCCGAAGCGACCCCACCTATCAACAAAAAACCGACGTCATATTATGGCCCACGTTGTCCCACGCAACTTTTGTCCCACAAACTTTTCAGCTCCTGTCATACTTTCGGAGTTGTTCTGGGTGGCAATAGTTAGTGACTCACCCTGCATACATCGCTCATAACCTTTTATAGTAGTAAGTACACATTCCAACTCTGGTGTGCGCTATAAATCTCTTCCAGATTATCAAAGTCAGTCTATAGTAGAATCACTGTTTTGAACGTCATTGTCTGAACTGGATACCGATAATGCCACTTCTGGTCCAAGTGCAGCAATTACAGGATACAAATTTCACCACATGGTGCATGGGGGCTTATTTAATATATAATGCAAATACTTTTAATTTTTTGATTTAGTAGCTGTCTGTCCGATTACGAAGTCTCGTAAACGGTTGGCCCTGACTAGTATTATTACGCAATCTGACTGCATGAAACAACAACAAGGAATGAAATGAAAATTTTCATTAACACAATTAATTAATTAAGTCCCCAGCAACTATAAAACCTACGAAACCAAAGCACAAGTGTAACTGTTCTGTGTATGGAAGTATGAGTCAACGTACGCATCTGGCACGGTTCTTCTTCAACAACACAAGAAATTTTAAATATCATTTATACTGAATTAATTAAAGGAAATAGAAATACCATAATTACTCAAGAAAACCAGGATTACATTCTAATCCCAGAACACAAGCCAGATGCTTTGTTGACTGAACCTGTAATGAAGCATTATTTACGACATTAAATAATGAAAAATAAATCAAGTTTCGTTACCTTCATATATTGACCAAAATCACTCTAATCATTACAATATATCTCCACACCGACTCGCTATTACCACGTCTCAACAAGAACTTTTCAGTATCACATCTCAGCAAGCACTCCCTACTAGCACATCTCAACACGAACTGACTACTACGAGTCCTCGACAAGCACTGCCCACTACGACATCTCAATAATCACTGCCAGTGGAGGCGGCGGAACAATACTCTCTAGCGCGATCTCTGGCGCTGTGGCTCAGTGTAGCCACCTCTCATATGCCCTTCCTCCACGGGCTAGAATTTGATGGTATTTTTGCCAGCATTGGTGGTGAAAATACCACCAAATTCGTCAAAAAAATACAGACAAAAATAAAAGATAATATTAATGCGTAAATATCATATAACTAGATAAAATTTTGGCTTTGCACTGACCTTTCAATAAGCTAATATATAAAATACAGTAAGCAATACAAATTCTTTCATACATATGACTTTACATAATAGTTTACACAAGTATTACGTGGTTAAACAATTCAATCGATAGCGTCAGCAATGACGAATATGTGCAGGTAAGAGTCTCATAACTTTTCACAAACAGTAATACACAAAAAATCAGTTTATACAAATATTCACATAAACGCTTTCCATAGCCCAAGAAACAAGTAGTTGACAGTTCCAGCAGTAGCACCCAGCAATGGTCAACAGGTGCAAAAACCAACAAGTGACATTTTTTCAGTAGAAACAGTCCATCAGTGGCACCCAGTAATGTTGAATAGGTGCAGACACCAACAAGTAACACCATTTCAGTATAAGCAGTTCCATTAGTTGCACCAGCAATGTTGAGCAGGTGCCAACACCAACAAGTAACACCATTTCAGTATAAGCAGTTCCACCAGTGGCACCAGCAATGTTGAACAGGTGCAGATATCAACAGGTGACATCTTTTCAGTAGAAGCAGTCCATCAGTGGTACCCAGCAATGTTAAATAGGTGCAGACACCAACAAGTAACACCATTTCAGTATAAGCAGTTCCATTAGTGGCACCAGCAATGTTGAGCAGGTGCAGACACCAACAGGTGACATCTTTTCAGTAGAAGCAGTCCATCAGTGGCACCCAGCAATGTTGAGCAGGTGCAGACATCAACAAGTAACACCATTTCCGTATAAGCAGTTCCATTAGTGGCACCAGCAATGTTGAGCAGGTGCAGACACCAACAAGTGACATCATTTTAGTAGAAGCAGTCCATCAGTGGCACCCAGAAATGTTGAGCAGGTGCAGACAGCAACAGGTGACATCTTTTCAGTAGAAACAGTCCATCAATGGCACCCAGCAATGTTGAACAGGTGCTGACCGCAGTCCATAATATTCACTTTCACTAATCACACTGTTCATCAGCAGAAATTAAACATGTCCTAGTGGCACCAATCATGTAGAAAAAGTGCAAATAACAGTTCATAATATTCCCTATCACTAATCACACAGTTCATCAGCAGAAATTAAACATGTCCAGGTGGCATCCACCATGTTGAAAAGTGCAGCACCATCACTAATCAGACAGCTCAGGCATGAACAATAGTTTGAATACACATACAATGCTTTTACACTAAACATACAAATCATAACAAACACACAAATGATATCAGATAATAGTCCTATTAGCTATTACAATACACAAATAACAGTAAACCTATAATATTTATGTGTGTCAGTGCAAGCCACTACATACAAATAAAATAATACTTAGGAGATAGGTGGGTAGGATTAGGAAAGGAAAACACACAAAACACACTCACTCATCTTTCATCCACATTAAGTACTACTGTGTAATTAAATAGTGTTAACTGTGTAAATGTAATTCTGTCAAAATTTTATGTTCGACATGTGTATCAAGTAGTAGTGGCAGCAATGTATAGCAGTCAATAATAGTTAAGTCAACGTCACAGTCATCATGTCAAGACCAATGTTTGCCAAGCCAGATCAAAATGTACGGTTGCTGAACAACTGTCAGTGAGCCAAGATATGCAATTACTTCCTCTCTCCAAAAAAAAGTATATACTGCTTAGTGATTTAACAAAATGTGTGTGTAGACAATCTTCCTTCTACTTGAGTGTTCTAGTCTGCCATCTTCATCCTCCTTGTTCCATATAGACCAACAAAAATATATATATATATGCTCCTCACTTACTTTACCTCTTATCCACAAAAACTCCAATAATCATCAGCATCACATAATCTCAATACTTCAATAATACCTCTTCAATACGTTGATCATCAATATCATTTACCTTACCTCTTGTCCACGAAAACTCCAATAATCATCAACTTCACATAATCTCAATACCTCAATCATACCTCTTCAATACGTCGATATATATAAACCTCAGCACCAATATCATTTCACTTCCATAACAACTCTTTCCTCTAGTCAGTCTCCTCGAACAAGTACAGACAAAACCCTAGTGCAACTTCAATTCAGCATCCCATACAATCCGAAGACACAGTGTCCACACACAACCTCTGTGTAATCCATCTGACCCAAATTTTCTACTCATTATAAATTATAAGATACATTTTGGTTCCTTGTCCATCATTAAATAAAAGAAATGCATACATGACCTCTAACAGACTTAGTTCGAATAACTCTCAGTAATTAAGTACGATTACGAAGTGTTAATGATCGTGATATTTCAGTGTGTACACCACTTCAAAAATTATGGCAAACAGAAGCAAACATGTGGAGTATTTCTTGTGTCAAGTGTCACTTCCTATTTCAACTGCTCACGAAGAATGCAGTGTAATAACTGTTAATGGTCTAACCTAGTGTTGGTATGTCATGTCGTTAGCTTCCTTCCTAGTAACATAAATTTATACAACTTTCATGAAACCTCCAGCTCATGTGACTTCAATGAAGTTTCTTGTACTAATGTCATTCGTAGCATTATAGCAGTTCATTTTCTTATCTTAAAAATATAAGGTACTGAGCGTAAGCAAAACATGCAATAGCGCGACAATATACCAGTAGAGAACAGAATGTCAACAAGTGGATGCAGCACAATCCCTACAACGAGGCTCTTCCAAGCTAACAATCTATAATTAATACCACAGTGTAACCTAAACTCTATGTACGTACACAGTATATCAGCATTGCTATATTCTAAATTGAAGAGTAGTTGTGACAACAAACAGAAATGTGTAAATATGCAATCCATACGCACAGCAGCAAACATATATCTTACGTAATAAACAAGTCATTAGCATCATATCAGCATAAGCAAATAAATGTTCATATGTAATCTTAATAAGTAAACATGAAGGCGCAAGCAGATAAATCACAAAGTATAACTTACATACGTAACCATATCAGCACAATTAATCAGGTGACAATTAAAATGTAAATAAATAAGCACAGCAGGCACATAATAAAAAAAAAATGTGACATCAGTGAAAGAGCATAGCAGCCAAGCGATGCATAATATACACAAGTAACAACCCTATTCATTAATCAATCATTGTCAAAATCAGTTAATGTGCGCAAGCACGTCGCTTCACAAGTAAATTCATAGAACATGAAATTTAGCACAAAGTATGAGTTACGTAATCGAGAGCAGCAAATTACGTCTAAAGTACGTACCTGAATGGAAATATGTTACCTGAAAAATAAACTCAATTAATCGTTACCTTTTTGGTTTTTTACTTCTTTTTTTTCGAAATTACATTCTTCCTGAAATTTTCTCCATAGCAAGTCCTCTCAACGTCGGACACACACAGAATTTACCTGAAGGTCTTAAATACTTTACACAACCGTATCCTGCAAAATACTGAACGTTAATAACATAATTTATAAAGTCACCATAGCTTTATACAGAATTTAGTCGGAGAAATTAGGCTGTGTATTTGTTTACGTCTGTCAGTGCATTCGCACTGAGCGCTCGATCAGCTGTAGGCGCGTGACGTAGAAAGTGATTGTTTGCGGTCAACGACAGCCTTGTGCGGCGCGCAGACTTCACTGTTGCTTTGAGTATCTGCCGCCGCCGGAACACAGAGCGGTATCCTTGCATTCTCCGCATGTTTACGTATAACTGTTGGTTTCTCAAAAGTATGTCATTCCACAAAAATTTTAACGTTAGATATATGATGTATTCCTTTAGAGCGCCGAGATTTAAGAGTTTCTACTTCAACAGTGTTATCACGAATAATTTTGCGAATTCTATATGGACCGTTATAAAGCAGAAAAAATTTGCGACATAAGCCTTTTCCTTTATGAGACAAACGGTGAGACTTAATTAATACCTTTTGACCAACTGACAAGATTTTTAAACGACCAGGACGTTTCGCTGATTTCTCTCTTCTAGCAGCCGCAGATGCAATATTTTGTAGAGCCAGGTTGACAACTTCAGAATGCCGCAGTTTCCGTGAAGGCGGAAAAGGAACGATTTCAGAAATGCGATTTGTTGGTACATTATTTTTTAATATCAAAAGAGGCGGTAAAGAAGTTGAGTCATTAGGAAGTTCATTCAGAATGTTTTGAAAAATATGAAGATACTGATCCCACGTTCTGTGATTCTGATGACAATAAAGTCGACACAATTTATTGATTTCCTTCATCCATCTCTCTGAAGCATTAGATTGAGGGTGAAAAAGTGAAATAAAAATTGGTTTAATCTTCCGACGCCGTAGAGTACAAAGCCAAATCTTAGAGCGAAACTGTGATCCATTATCTGATATAACCTTATCAACATGACCAACTTCTTTAAGAAAATGTTTGATGAAAGCATTAGATACTGAACGAGCTGTTGCTTTGCGTAAAGGTGTAAAACACACATATTTTGATGTCAATTCCACTGCTACCAAAATGTACGCAAAACCATTAGTAGAACGAACCACTGGACAGAACAAATCGACTGCAGCCATGTCCTTTAATTTCGCTGGAATGATAGGAAACAACGGTGCTCTGTGAGAAATCGTTCGAGGCTTAGCCTTTTGACATAATTTGCATTTGGCAAGAACAGATCGAATACGTTTTTCCATATTACTGAAGTAGCAATTTTCTCGTAATTTATGAAAGCATTTTCTGGGACCAAAATATGGATAACTGAAATGTGTAAACGAGGTGTGGCCAAATCATCCAATCTAACAAAGCGTCTAAGAAAATTACAGACACCAAGGAAACTACGAACATCACGTTTTGTGGAAAGAACAGCATAATTACGAATTGCGTCTAGCTTCTCTGGATCAGGAAGAATACCTTCTGTAGAAATAATGTGACCGAGAAATTTCACATGAGAACGACCAAATTCAGATTTTTCCAAGTTCTCTGTAATGCCAACTCTTACAAAAATACGTAATAATGAATCCAAAATTTTGTTATGCTCACTCCAAGAATGTTTAGCAATAAGAATATCGTCAACATATGAAATAATATTGTCACGAAGATAAACAGGTAAAATTTCATTTAAGCTACGAATGAATGCTGCTGAAGATACAGTAAGTCCAAACGGTAATTTCCGAAACTGGTAACAGTTACCAAAGGCTAAAAAGGCAGTATATTTTCTACAATCAGGGTGGAGTTCTATTTGCCAAAAACTTGCGCGCATATCAATCGTGGATAAAACTTTAATTCCATGAAAATGTTGAAGAAGTTCATCTAAATTTTGTGGACGGTCAGTTTCAGGAATAATAATATTATTTATCTGTCTGGAGTCCAGAACCAAACGAATTGACCCATCCTTTTTAAGAACAACGTGTAATGGGCTGGTATAAGGGCTGACTGCTGGCTCAATAATGCCCTGATCTAACATGTGTTGCAATTCATTCTTAACCTTCTCTCTGTAAGCCAAAGGAATAGCGTACGTTTTCCCGCGAAATGGTGTGTGTTCTTTTACTTTAAATAAATATTGTAAGCCTTGTATAGTTCCTGTGTGATGACTAAGTACTGTAGCATGTGAAGTCAAAATGTGGTGCAACTCTTCTCTTGCAACGTCATCTGGCACTTCAGCTTTCTTAACCTTCTCATTAATTAATTCTTCGCTATTAATTATATCATCCATCGCGTCTCTGTATCTATTGTCATTGTCATGAATAAACACACTGTCGTCATAATGCTCAACAAAAACATCAGAAGTAAGAAACCTTAAACATTTTGCATCTGATTCAGATCTTGCTAAACACTCGAAAAATTTCAAACATTTCGGCATTCCGGCAACAGTAAGAAACTCCATACCTAATATAATCTGTGTACTGAGTAATGGAACAATAATAAAATTAGCAGACAATTCGTATCCTTGACAAATGAAATTTAGGTTGGTCTGTTGTTTAACTTCCACACCTTTTCCAGAAATCGCTCCTCGAATTGTAGTTTTAGAAATAGGTAACACAGGACAGGCAATAGTTCTTTCACATGTACGAAAAACTGATTCACTAATGACGTTCAATGGGCTCCCAGAATCTAAAACTGCAGTGAACTTATTCTTACCCACACATACTTCAATAACAGGATGTAAAAATGCGTCTACATTATTTTCCTTTTCGCCTAGCAAAATGTCTCTCATATCTTCCAGGCGTACGTAGTAAAAAGTTGTAGTGTCATTACTTTCTGAACCGTCTATATTGCTGCCAGAAGCCGAAGCTGCAAGTCATGGTCGATTGTTTGCGTCACGTCTTTGATTATTCCCGTCATTTTGCGGATCAATTTCTACTATTTCCACTTGTCTCTCTGAATTTCTGTCACGCGGAGGATGCCAATTAGGTCCCTCCTGTCTGTTAGATGCAAATTCTTGGTTGTGTCTGTTATTAAAATTTCTGTTTTCCTGTCTGTCTGTATAACTACTTCTTGTATAATTTCGACTGTCACTTCTGAAATTATTGTTAGACCTACTACCCTGGTTATTTCTGTAGTAAGAGTTTCTATTATTGTATGAATAATGTCTGTCTTGATGATACCGATTACTGTTTCCGTATGATTGATCATTCCGGTAAGAATTACCGTTATTATAATTGTCTGTGTAATTTCTGTTAGAACGTCTGTTATTGTCCTAAGGCTGGTATCTATTGTCCTGTCTGTTACGTCTGTCATTCTCAAAATTACCCATATAACGCCCGTTCCGATCACTATCCCTTTTCTCTGAAAATCTATCGTAATCACTGTTACTGAAAAAGTTACAAGAAGTCCCGTCGTCGTTGTCATACTCAAGTTCTTGTAACAAAGTCTTAAAAGTCTCAATGTCGTCTTTATATGTTCCAGCTAAAGCAATTTGTCTTATGGATTGTGGCAGCTTAGTTAAACAAATGCGAATTAATTCAGTCGGGCTATAAGGGTTGGACAGGAACTGATTCTTTCGAATTATGTCTTCAAAGTATTCTGCCGGCGTGCGGAACACAGACTGTTTAAAATTACGCTGCATAATCAGACTATGTTTGACTCTGTCTTGTGTGTTTTCGGACCAATATGCCGATAGAAATGCATGATAAAAATCATTCAGATTATTACAATCTCTAATGAGCGCGCGCATCCGCGTCGCCGGTTCGTTTTCTAAATATCCACACATAAATTCCAGTTTGTGACTTAGTGACCAATTTGGTGGGAGTGCATACATAAATTGATCTAACCATGCACATGGATGTATGTCATTCTTAGAATTGCGGAAGATCTTAAATTTCCGAACAGTCAAAAAGTGTTTATAGTCAAAGTTTTCGCCTCGTGGCGACAAAGACCTACCGCGTCTGTCCCAGTTTGAATGTCGATTATTGTCAAGTTCGCGCGCCTGGCGCTCTCTTGTTGCATCCCGTAAATGAAACAAATTATTTTCTTCAAACCCCTCTGCTATCTGTGATTCCAAATTTCTTTTGATGTCTTTTCCTACAATTTCGCCTTCAATTTGTTTGACTTGCTTTCGTAATGCCTCAACTTCCCTTTTAACGCGTTCATTAAATTTTCCCTGATTTTCAACATGTTTATTTATGTTCTGGTACTCTTCAGTTTCTGCAAATAGTAATGGAGCTGTATCATCCGAATCTCTGTCCCCATGTAAACTAAGATTTCTCAATTTATCTGAAATCTCCTCAACTCTTTCCGATAAGTCACCTATTTTTTCTTTCTGTTTATTTACGTCTTCCGTAAGTGTCGCGACTCGGGTTTCAGTATTAACTCATTTAGTAGTTAACTGTTCATACTGTTGTGTTAGGTTATTTAATCTGTCATTTGGTACGGATTCCTCGATTTTCTCAAATATTTCTTCCTTATCGTGTACACGTTGTAAATTCATCTCTGAAAATTTTTGTACTATCACGCGATCTCTTTCTTCCTGTTCTCTATCCTGTTCTCTTTGTCTAATCTCTACTGCAATTAATCTATTATTGTGAGAATTCAAAATCGGTTGTACTTCTTCTCTAATTTCTTTTTTTAATTCATCTTTCATGTTTTTGAAACATGTCCCTATTCGTGAATCTATCCGTGTTTCCATTGTTTCCATCTCTGTTTTAATTTCAGATCGTAACTGTGATCCCACTGTTTTTAATTCAGATCCCAACTGTGATCCCAGTGAGTCTAACCGTGTTTCCATTGTTTCCCTATCTGTTTTTAATTCAGATCGTAACTGTGATCCCAAATTTAATATTGCACTCATCAATTGCTCCATATCAGCCGGTTCGAAATTCTTTTCGCCCCTAACATTTCCCACAAAACTAACTTCCTTCTGCATAGCCATAAAGCTGTCTGTGTTCGATACTATTTCAGAATCTTCTATCGTTAATCTCGTATTCTGTGAATTTTCTGCTTGAGAAAAATTTTGAAATGGTTCCGGACTATTTTCCCGACTTATTACATTGTTTTCCACTTCATTATTCATCACACTGTTTTCCTCTGTTGGCGAGTTCGCCATGTTAACAATCTCGTCATTCTCACTATCCATCATTTTTGCCTTTTTCATTGATCGCGTGATCATTTACAAAATATACAAAACTCGTCACTATAAAAAATTACACACAATGACACTATATCTCCAACAATATCATTCACACGAAATGCTTCCCTCAATCACGATCATTGAACAATTGAAATAATTGCACTAAATTGTCAAACCCATAGACAAGACAATAGAAATGAAATTTTGCAAAAAAAAAATACCATTAGAAGAATGACAATTACCAAATCTACACATGCAATATAGACTACAATTACAAAACTACAAATTACTACAACAATCCTACTGTCTACTATTTCTACAATCAGAAGAATTCCAAGGGACGATCCGAAGCAGCGGTCGCCACGTGCATGGGGGCTTATTTAATATATAATGCAAATACTTTTAATTTTTTGATTTAGTAGCTGTCTGTCCGATTACGAAGTCTCGTGAACGGTTGGCCCTGACTAGTATTATTACGCAATCTGACTGCATGAAACAACAACAAGGAATGAAATGAAAATTTTCATTAACACAATTAATTAATTAAGTCCCCAGCAACTATAAAACCTACGAAACCAAAGCACAAGTGTAACTGTTCTGTGTATGGAAGTATGAGTCAACGTACGCATCTGGCACGGTTCTTCTTCAACAACACAAGAAATTTTAAATATCATTTATACTGAATTAATTAAAGGAAATAGAAATACCATAATTACTCAAGAAAACCAGGATTACACTCTAATCCCAGAACACAAGCCAGATGCTTTGTTGACTGAACCTGTAATGAAGCATTATTTACGACATTAAATAATGAAAAATAAATCAAGTTTCGTTACCTTCATATATTGACCAAAATCACTCTAATCATTACAATATATCTCCACACCGACTCGCTATTACCACGTCTCAACAAGAACTTTTCAGTATCACATCTCAGCAAGCACTCCCTACTAGCACATCTCAACACGAACTGACTACTACGAGTCCTCGACAAGCACTGCCCACTACGACATCTCAATAATCACTGCCAGTGGAGGCGGCGGAACAATACTCTCTAGCGCGATCTCTGGCGCTGTGGCTCAGTGTAGCCACCTTTCAATGGCACAGAACAAAGAAAATCTGGAATGGCTTCCTGCTATGACTACTGACATGTAAAATTATGACATTAGAACATGAACAGCTTTTCGATCTTTGGCTGGAGTCGCGTATCTTTGGCTCATTTCGCGTACTTAATAATTACTCTTTCGCATCCTAAACGGTACTGCAATCATTACCTCCATCTCTGAATTCTTATTTATTTAATTCAGACAGGTCTTCAGTCATTCTGTCGTAAGAAAACGTTTTACATTACGTGTAAATTATTTGGCAAACTTTGGCATAGTTTCAGAGTCTCAGCTTGTGGAGGCGTAATTGGCACCAGTTCACGAGAAAGCCTTCTCAGAACACACATTTGCCGCTCCTGGTTACCTGCACTTGTCCCAACAGACGATAGCCATCCGAGGCAAATGCTATCACAAGTTCTTTTCAATATCACAAAACCAAGCCGGACTGTTGACGCCTCAGTTAAGAGTTACTACGTCCAGGACGTAAATAGCTACAATAAATCAGCAAAATCTGTCCTGCGACGGGAGGTATCACACATTAATTCTGAAATGGTTTTCTGCCGGTGCCGTATTCTTCATTCCAGTACCAACCGTGAAGGCTTCTTTGGCACTTGGACTACTTCTGAAACCAAACTGAGTTTTAACTTTACTTAGTTTTTTCCTCTATTCTATGGTATTTTATTGCAATCATGAATTTATAAGAAACAATTGTGACACTATTCATTTTAGTGCTTCCACATGTACATGCTAGTACCTGCTTCGGTAGTAATAACAGTTTTACAAATATATGAATAAATTTAGTTCATAGATCTATGACATCAGATTAGACTTTTAAGGCTGTAAATTTAAGTCATTTTAGTGTCTCTGAAAACGTACCTTCAATTGCTGGTAATTGCCAAACGCAGAGATGAATGGCAAGGTCTGCTGGATGCCATATGCCCTCCACAAGGGCCACAGGAATTTAGGCAAGTGAGAATATAGCAAATATCTATTATTTGGGGTGCTGCACAACCATGTGCACATAAACGTAAACAGTGTTATTATTTTCACTGAAAAACTTAAAACGATTAATTCTTCCGGAAATGAATAAGCAATGTGTTTGTGGGTCCACAGACAGCCAGGCGCCCTTGGCAAGCGTTGCATGTGCTGCATGAATAAACCGCCTCTACAACAACTAACCACAGTAGCTATGGTGCTACTATTAGGTATTTCCTTAACCTTCTGAGATATCGTAATTTTGTTGAGTTGTGTTGTTTTGGGGGAGGACACCATACAGCGAGGTCATCGGTCTCTTCGGATTAGGGAAGGACGAGGAAGGAAGTCGGCCGTGGCCTGTCAAAGGAACCATCCGGCATTTGATTGGAGCCACTTAGGGAAATCACGGAAAACCTAAATCAGGATGGCCGGACGCGGGATTGAACCATCGTCCTTCAGATTGTGAGTCCAGTGTGCTAACCACTGCTCCACGTCGTAATTTTTTTTCACATACAAGACTTGAGACGAAGTCCTCACTGAACGATCTATTTCTATAGCTATATTAATTGCAGAGATATTTGTATCCACTTCACTTTTTTAAACAGAACTACGCGAATTTATGCTTCTAGTATTATAGATCTAAAAGAGACGACGTCAACGGTGTTTCATTCTTCAAAATTCGTTTTTCAATTTCTAAGTAATTACATGATTTAGAACTTAGTATTTCTCTGTTTCGAACATGGTACCGACCGCTGACTTACGCGGAAGATCGTGTTATTATATGGAACTGTCTCTTCGGGCTGATGGAACGCCCTATCTTGACACATCTAAAGTAGTACTGGAGACAAGTTTAATTGGAAACTGATACTAATGAGTAGTAAACTTGGGTACGTGTAGTTGGACGACGATCAACTGGAAGGCAAGCGGCTTGGCATCTGGGGGTGACTCACCACTTACTTACGGTAACAGTTCTACCTTTGTTTCTGCCAGAACACTGAAATAAAGGCACGCGTCAGAAACTGAATTTGTCGGTGAAACAGAGAACTGAGGAATATTCAGTTTTCAATGATTTCTAAAGGCAGCTTCCCATGTAAAGAGATTTCTTTGAAGAAAGAGGCCATTGCACTAAAGTCGGATCAAAGCCAACAAGAGAATTTCATGAATCTTCTGCACTCCCGCTGGTTATTCTGCAAGGGAAATGACACACGATACGGTTGGAAACTGTTTGTGGGCAAGTAGTGAACAACATTGGGCTCACTTATTCCGAAGGCACTCACGGCTTCTCTGGAGCTTAAATGTGGAACATTAGCGACAGTTACGAGAACATAGGAGCGCTTGCTGAAATGTAATGGCTCCGGATTTTTTTTATTCTCTTCTCGGTATCGGTTGGGGTATTACATGTCACGCATTACTCGGTCGACCTTCCCGCTTCGCTGGCACTAGCTGCAATTCTCTGCCGCTAGAGGGCTCCCAATTGTAGAGTGTAACGTGGTAGTGTGCAACGTAATGATGTTGGTGCATGGGACACAGCCTACTGTAATCGAGTTTCTAACCGCATAAAGCTTCATCCGCGGATGGAGCACTCTCTCCTTCAATATGACAACACCAGATCAGACACGAGCACTGCAACATCTGCAGCAATCCGACTTCTTGGTTTCCAGTCATCGACTATCCTCCATACAGTCCCGAAAAGGTCCCACCGGTTTTTCATTTTTTTTCCAGAACTTAAAGGACGCTTTCGATTAATTCACTTTGATAGTGGTGAAGTGATACAAACAGACGTGAGGTTGTGTGGTTGTGTCTTCGTCAACAAAGTCAAACATTCTACATTGGCAAACTGATCTCTCGTTGGGAGAAATGTGTTCGTCACCAGGATGACTATGTTGAGAAGTAAACAAATAAACTCGAAGAATGAAGATGTTCATCAAGTTAGTTTTATTTACAAAACTTTAAGAGCTTTCACAAAAAAAATTGGAGACCTTACTTTTTAGCAAGCACTCGCACATTCGCTCCGCTCCCTGCACGCTTGTTCCATTCTCTCTGAATAGTATTCTAGTCCAACACGAGTAACAACTTCGTGCACATTCGCCTGACTCTCACTGTTGTTGGGCACCGTACGACTCAACAGTTCTCTTAAAGTCACTTCTGCTTTGTCTGTAAAGAAGTAGCGTATCTAGTTCGCCTAGCATTCTTGTTAAACAAATCTGCAGTAGCTGTTGAATACCGCTTTGTTAGTACAACCAGTTTCGCAGTCTAAAGCTGCATCGTCAGGTAAACATTCAAATCATTTACAGTGACACGTAGAGATTCTCTCCATATGTCTGTGAATGATCTGAATATGTACCTGACGATGCAACTTTAGGTTGCGAAACCGGTTGTATTGTCCAACAGCTTCTGCGGTTTTGCTCTAACTTTGTGAAAGGTACATGTTTTGTTTCAAACTAACCACCAGTCGACACATCTGAGCGACTCCGACAAAATGAATTCTATATTTTCCAATGCCCACGTTGTACTAGTATCGCTGCACTGCAACATTCTTCTTCCTCCCTATCAGACGCTACGCATTCCCTTAATTGGATATGAAATCTCCGTATGACAGCAATCGGTTTTGTGTTCAAAGCAGATAAATTCTAAGTTACAACTTTTTAAACGACCACGCTACTAGTCATCGGATTATGAAGAGTGAAACACCGTTGAAATTTCCTCTTTTAGAACTATATACCAAATGCGAAAATTATCATATTTACATTTAAAAAAAATGAAGTTGTTATCGGCATCTTTATGATTATTACAGCAATGAAGATAAATTACCTGTCGTTTAATGAAGACCTTTTCCCAACTCGTCTGGATGAAAACAGACCACGACATCTTCAACGATTCCGGAATTATTTGACAGCTTAGCTGAATCATCCGCTATACTCGTATACTTCTCTTGTGTTATATAACCTCATCTTTTTCACGAGATATAATGCAAGGACGGTACAGGAATTTTATGGTGCAGAGCAGTATAGCACAAACTGTAACGTAAACTGCCTACCATAAAAAATTGAAGAAACTGGAAGACGTGGTCGTATATCAATGTAACATCCTTACACGTACACACTACCGGCTGTGACATGTGGAACAGCCACCGGAGTGCATTAGTGTTGTTTGTGTTTAATATTGTTACCAGGCGTGATAAGGTACATAAGGTATGTGAGCGGCAGCGTCAGATGTTGATTCGTCACTGTATAGGACACGGTGAGAGAGAGTTATAAGCACCAGACTATGAAAAAGGAACTATTATTTGTCTCCATTTGGCCTCCTGTTCGACTGTGTAATATTCAGCATTGTGGAGCATCTGGATGAGACAGTGGTCCAATATCGAACTGCACTGGACCGTTGATGGGAGGCATATTCTTCGTCGACCGCTACGGTCGCAGGTTCGAATCCTGCCTCGGGCATGGGTGTGTGTGATGTCCTTAGGTTAGATAGGTTTAAGTAGTTCTAAGTTCTAGGGGACTGATGACCTCAGAAGTTAAGTCCCATAGCGCTCAGAGCCATTTGAACCATTTGAACTGTATTCTTCGTCAAGGTTCCAGTCGCCCACCACAAGGGAGGATCACCGTACTGTTCACCAAGCACACCGTAACCGCTTCACATCCACGCCTGTCACCCAAGAATAAATAACGGACTACCTCCAACATTTGGTGTCATCCCTCACCGTTGGTCAGAGACCACAGCAACCGGACTACAGAATAACCGTGCCATGCGTAGCTTGCCATTAGCACTACAACACGAAGACCTGCGTTTGGAATGGTGCCGGGAAGGGGGACTGTTGATGACTGGCATCACTTTGTGTTCAGCGATGAACTGCGGGTCCCGCGATACCCAGGATCACCGTCACCGGCGAATAGGACGGCGACCTGCGCCGTCATTTGTTATCCCTCACGGGACAATGTAGTGCTGCCATTTTTCAGTAAGAAAATTCCCGTTCACGCATGGAACGTGACTGTATTAACTGTCTGTATGGTGAGGTACTAGCGTAGCCAACAAAATGGTTCAAATGGCTCTGAGCACTATGGGACTCAACTGCTGTGGTCATAAGTCCCCTAGAACTTAGAACTACTTAAACCTAACTAACCTAAGGACAGCACACAACACCCAGCCATCACGAGGCAGAGAAAATCCCTGACCCCGCCGGGAATCGAACCCGGGATCCCGGGCGTGGGAAGCGAGAACGCTACCGCACGACCACGAGATGCGGGCGTAGCCAACAAGTTGCCCAGATCTTCCCCCTGTAACAGATGAGTGGCACCTTTTAAGGTGTGAACTCCGTCCCAGTGCAGTAAGTTGAAACGCGTTCGGCTATAGCCAGCCTAACGTTTCAATTTTATTAGACACTTAAATTAATTCCCTGTTGTGGTATGCAGATTTTCTGTTCGCGTAATTAGGCGTAATGAGGGATGCGGTAGGGATGATGACTGCGGAGGGCAGTCTTTCTTATTTGGTACTATGCCTTTCTGTAGTGAGTCTGTATGTAGTTACTGGTCATAACAGCCGGGCTGTGGCCACGGCGGTTCCATTAGGGGAGGTTAGGACTGGAGACCCGAAACGGGCTGGGACCTGGTCTACTGTGCGACAGTGAGCGACCGCCGTGTCGACCCATCCGCTCAGGCGGGTAGTCCGCAAGCGCCGTTTGAGAGGATTAACGTTTCTGTGAACTGGGAGCGCCAAGCTGACACAGTCCTCTTGCAGTCTAAAGCACATCTTCGAGGCTACGACGTTCATCAATAGACCGCGTCAGGACTGCAAGCAACCAAGTGCAGCAAGGTGGATGGGGGCAGCTCTTCCAGGTTACCCAGCGTGATGAGATCCGCTCATAATGTGGGAAATGCTTAGCACCACCATTAATATCTTGCATTCTTCCGCCACCTTGCTGGCGCCGCTATTTAGGAACAGTCCACGTGGAGTTCCGGCATGAAAATCACGCTACCTTCGTAAACTTAAGGCACAGATTTCTGCCATTTGTGGGAACTGGCACCTTTCTGAAGCATCAGTCTCCCACCACTTGCTTAACCTAATGAAAATGCAACCCTTGGCTAGAGCAATAACAAAATTTTGCATAACGGAGAGAAATGCTAGAGACGTAGACACTCGCTGGCCGATCGTAAAACATTCCTTCAGATTGGCTTACGCGTAATCTAGGCGGCATGTCGAGCGAAGGTGTGGTACAGTGCAAGGCTTAGCATCATTCGAGATTTGTCTTTCGTCAGTCGGATTAGTGATCCGGGAATTTAGATTAGCACTGCTTCCATATTCGTTATTGGAGACTGGATTTTGCAAATTCGGCTATCGATAGATGCGTGACGGCCTTCTGCAGCCCATCACCTGCTGCTGCGCTACATCGCCTTCCACCTCATCATAACAAGTGTAAGTTCACGCAGCAGTGAGGCGAAATAGTAGCACTGGCATGGTGATAAGCGCTTTTTATCCTTCAGATAATTAAGGACTTAGATAATCATGCATCGTGAGTTGATACTCTTGCCGTAGCTTTACTGTTTGGTCTTCATGCATGCTTGTCCTCTTCACTTTTCGTTGTCGATGGAATCATCACGACTAATGGGATCCCACATTTTCTGTTGAGTACATTTCAAATTTATACTACATCTACATCTACATGGTTGCTCTGCAACTCAGACTTAAGTGCCTGGCAGAGGGTTCATCGAACCATTATCATACTACTTCTCTACCATTCCACTCTCGAATGGCGAGTGGGAAAAAGGAACACCTAAATCTTTCAGTTCGAGCTCTGATTTCTCTTATTTTATTATTATGATCATTTCTCCCTACGTACATGGGTGTCAAAATATTTTTGCAATCGGAAGATAAAGTTGGTGATTGAAACTTCGTAAATAGATCTCGCCGCAAAGAAAACCGCCTTTGTTTCACTGACTGCCACCCCAACTCGCGTCTCATAACAGTGACACTCTCACCACTATTGCGCGATAACACGAAACGAACTTTGCACTTTTTCTTTGTCCTCCGTCAATCCTACCTGGTAAGGATCCCACACCGCGCAGCAATATTCCAGCAAAGAACGGACAACTGTAATGTAGGCTGTCTCTTTAGTGGGTTTGTCGAATCTTCCGAGTGTTCTACCAACAAAGCGCAGTCATTGTTTCGACTTCCTCACAATATTATCTATGTGGTCTTTCCAATTTAAGTTGCTCGTAATTGTAATTCCTAGGTATTTAGTCGAATTGACAGCCCTCAGATTTGTGCGATTTATCGTATACCCAAAATTTATTGGATTTATTTTAGCACCCATGTGGACGACATCGCACTTTTCTTTGTTTAGTGCCAATCGCCACTTTTCGCACCATACAGAAATTCTCTCTAGATCATTTTATAATTGGAATTGATCGTCTGACGATTTTACTAGACGGTAAATTACAGCATCATCTACAAACAATCTAAGGAGCCTCTATACTCTCCCAAGCCACGTTGCGGTGTGTGGCGTAGAATACTTTGCGCACCACTGTCACTTCTCTCCTTTCCTTTTCCAGTCGCAAATAGTTCGCGGGAGAACGACTGCCGGTAAGCCTCCACGTGGGCTTGAATTTCTCCAGTTTTATGTCCATCGTCTTTTCGCGATATGTACGCAAGAGTAAACAATATATTTGTTGACTCTTCTAGGAACGTGCGCTCCCGGATCTCGGAACAATAAAGCACACTGCTAAGCAGAACGCCTCTCTTGCAGCGTTTGCCACTGGAGTTGGTTGATCAGCTCTGTGACGCGTTCGTGATTGCTAAATGCATCTCTAACGAAACGCGCCACTCACCTTTGCATTTCTCTATTCCCTCTACCAGTTCTGTCTGGAAAGGATCCCACACTGACGAGTAATATTCAAGCGTTGGTCGAACGAGCGTTTTGTAAGCTACTTCCGTTGTTGATGGACTACATTTCCTGGGGATTCTTCCAAAGCATCGCAGTCTGGCATCTGCATTACTCGCGATTAATTTTATGTGGCCGTTCCATTTCAGATCGCTCCGTACGCATACTCCTTGGTATTTTAGAAAGTCGCTGTTTCTAGTGATTGTTATGCAATTGCAAAATCATACAGTAAAGGGTCTTTCATTCTATGTATTCGAGATGCGTTACATTAGTATATTCTTAGGGTCAGTTGCCACTTCCTGCACCATGTGTCGATCCTCTGCAGGTCTTCGTTCATTTCGCTGCATCAGCATTATCTGGGAAATGTCTCGTTCATTTTCCGACATTATCTATGTTATTTATGTATATTGTGAAAAGTAATGGACCTGTAAGACTCGCATGAAAGACGCACACCAAGTTTCTTTTACGTCTAAAGATTTTTTTCCATTCAGAATGACATGCTGTGTTCTGTTTGCTACAACGTCTTCAATCTAGTCCCTCAGTTGCTCTGATATTTCGACCGATGGTATTCTGTTCATTAGGCGTCAGAGCAGGACTGTATCGAAGCCTCTGTAAATCAAGATACACAACATCTATGTGGGTGCCTGTATTACCAGAGTTGTTTTCAAAGCCCCGTGGGGTATAGTTTCAGATCCCGTACCATAGGGGTAACTAACTTGGACGGATTGAGATTCCATCTTGCTCGCCGGCCGGTGTGGCCGAGCGGTTCTAGGCGCTTCAGTCTGGAACCGCGTGATCGCTACAGTCGCAATTTCGAATCCTGCCTAGGGCTTGGATGTGTGTGATGTCCTTAGGTTAGTTAGGTTTAAGTAGTTCTAAGTTCTAGGGGACTGATGACCTCAGATGTTAAGTTCCATAGTGCTCAGAGCCATTTGAACCAACCATCTTGCTCTCATTTCCAGTCTGTGAGATAATTAGATTTGTATTTCCATATCGTGTGTTGTTTTACGTCCAACCGAACTTTGTCGATAAATCATCATTTAGTGAATTCCACTTTAGTTGCACTTCATGAAGTCCTTAACTATACACACACAATTATTAATTTAAAACAAGACCCACTGCTAGTATTAATTTGTCAGTATCCTCACAAGAACCTCATTATCATACCTCTGGATTGTAGCGGGCCGATCTGCATATAGAGGGGGGATGCTAGACACAGATCACTGGTTTAATACGTACACATATTCCCATAACTCCAGTGGCGTCTTGCAAAGTCAAGCAGCAATTACGACAGTTTTGGGCCAGATTTCCCTCAAGAGAGGATGAAACGGCTGTGGACACCCTTCCCAGCCGAATCAATGCTCGCATCCAGATCTAGGGGGCTCATACTGCTAACTTATTCGTAAGTTTGATTCGATACTGTAACACTGAAATAACATCATATAACCCGCCAATCCACGAAGTTTCATTTCGCGCCCGCTGCCCCTTTTTGGGTGCTTCGCTTTTTTTGTCAGGCAGTGAGTTATTCATATGGTGTAACTATGCAATAAATTACGAAGTCAGTAAACGTAACTATATCTTACACTAATGGAGTGTGGGATTGCAGCTGGTCGAGAAATTGTAACAGTAGTATTCCAACATCCGTTATTTTTATTGCTTTTCTTAGGCTTCCAGTTTGGACTGTTCAAGAGAATCTTCAGGTCGTATAGCATGAAAGACAAAGAACATCTAGACGTTGGTGTAGCAACTGTCGTCGTAGGAAAGCTGGACAGGAGCACAAATAATTAGGAAATAAGTTAACACAGTAAACGGAAGATTTATTTAACTTGTATTTCTCCAAGCATACGAAGACTCATTACAAAAATGAAGCAAGAAATAGAGTCGAGCTAATACAATAGTAACAAGGATGAGGCTCTTTCAAGTAAAGCATAAACTCGTTAATAGTTCGCTGGAGAACGATAGGCAGTAAGCCTCCACGTGGGCTTGAATTTCACCAATTTTGTCTTCATGGTCTTATCCCAAGATATACGCAACAGGAAGCAATTTTTTGTTGACTGTTCAGGAATAGAACTAGTAATAATAAACCACTCCATTATGCAGATGAACCTCTTACAGCATCTGCCACTGGAGTTGGCTGACGAGCCATGTGACGCTTTCGTGCTTACTAAATGAACTGTAACGAAACGTACCACTCTTCTTTGGATCACAAACAATCGTGTCGGTGCCGAGACTATGCGGCTTCTGCATAACGTCACGCAGTGAAATGGCTCCAAGTGTCAGTGGGCTGTGTGGCTGCCAGCGTTCCATGTTGCAGCGGCAGAGGGCACTCGTGGTACAGAGCCGCTGGAGGCGTGGCAAAGCAGGTGTGCACCATTGGGTCCGCTGCATCCTGCACAACTGCTATCGGCGTCTGCCGAAAACTTGCGTTGCCACTGTAACTTTGAGTCGCCCATTGGGCGGTATTGATATTGTAACGTCCCCTTAGAAAAATTAAAAATGACAGTGCTGGAAAACCTCTTACGTTATTTCATTTTCAAACAGCTGAGCAAAACTGAACGTACTCAGAGATTTCTCTCTTAACTTATTCTGATCATCACTAAACTGACACACAATATTTTTAGCGCTACGTAATCTGACTTTCAATAATCCCTACAAAAGAATGGCCCTGAATAACAATAACCTACACCTCTCATGAATCACTTACCTCTCAAAACTCTTCGTTACTCGAACTACTGCAGTACAGCGAGCGCCAATACTGCAGCTAAATAAAACTACTGAAGGCACTAACTTCTGATAGGCATAGTTAGCAAATGAAATATTTTGATAGAGAACAAACAATGTATTTACTTTAATAGTGTTGAAAAGTCTTCATATATATATATACCTATGAATTCATGACCTCCATATTTACAAATTTCCTTTTTCTGGCGGACACACGTCCTGATCGTCCGCTTATAGTAACCCCTCAAAACTCTGGTATCTCTCTCTCCACATCCACCACTGCTGGCGGCTCACTTCCAACTGCCCAACGCTACGTGCTGTTCACATACAACTGTCCAACACTACAATAGCGAATTTCCCAATAATGCCAGCCAGCCACAGACTGCACACAGCACAGTCAGTGATTTTCATACAGAGCGTTACGTGGCGTTACCAACATAAAAACCTAAACAGCCTACTTACAATATGTGATTCCACACATGTATACAACTGGGAACTTAAACTGCTGGCCATTAAAATTGCTACACCAAGAAGAAATGCAGATGATTAACGGGTATTCATTCGATAAATATATTATACCAGAACTGAAATGTGATTACATTTTCACGCAACTTGGGTGCATACATCGTGAGAAATCAATACCCAGAACAACCACCTCTGGCCGTAGTAACGGCCTAGATAACCCTGGGCATTGAGTCAAACAGAGCTTGGATGGCGTGTACAGGTATAGCTGCTCAAGCAGCTTCAACACGGTATCACAGTTTATCAAGGAAAGTGACTGGCGTATTGTGACGAGCCAGTTGCTCGGCCACCATTGACGAAACGTTTTCAGTTTGTGAGAGGTCTGGAGAATGTGCTGGCCAGAGCAGCAGTCGAAAATTTTATGTAAACAGAAAGGCCCGTACAAGACCTGCAACATGCGGTCGTGCATTATCCTGCTGAAATGTAGGGTTTCGCAGGGATCGAATGCAGAGTAGAGCCACGGGTCGTAACACATCTGAAATGTAACGTCCACTGTTCAACGTGCCGTCATTGCGAGCAAGAGATGACCGAGACGTGTATCCAAAGGCCCCCCATACCATCACACCGGGTGATACGCCAGTATGGCGATGACGAATACACGCTTCCAATGTGCGTTCACCGTGATGTCGCCAAACACGGATGCAACCATCATGATGCTGTTCAAGACACAATCACACCATAGTTGTAGCCTACCTGGATCACGAAAATAATGAAGGGATTTATAAAAAACAAAACCTGGATTAAAGCGAAAAAATGACATTTTGCCATTCGTCCGACCAGGTTCGTCGCTGAGTACACCATCGCAGGCGCTTCTGTCTGTGATGCAGCGTCAAGGGTAACCGCAGCTATGGTCTCCGAGCTGATAGTCCATGCTGCTGCAAACGTCGTCAAACTGTTCGTGCAGATGGTTGTTGTCTTGCAAACGTCCCCATCTGTTGACTCAGGGATCGAGACGTGGCTGCACGATCCGTGACAGCCATGCGGATAAGATGCCTGTCATCTCGACTGCTAGTGATACGAGGCCGTTGGGATCCAGCATGGCGTTCCGTATTACCCACCTGAACCCACCGATTCCATATTCTGCTAATGGTTATTGGATCTAGACCAACGCGAGCAGCAATGTCGCGATACGATAAACCGCAATCGCGACAGGCTACAATCCGACCTTTATCAACATCGTAAACGTGATGGTACCCATTTATCCTCCTTACACGAGGCATGACAACAATGTTTGACCAGGCAACGCCGGTCAACTGCTGTTTGTGTGTGAGAAATCAGTTGGAAACTCTCCTCGTCTCAGCATGTTGTAGGTGTCGCCACCGACACCAACCTTGTGTGAATGCTCTGAAAAGCTAATCATTTGCATATCACAGCATCTTCTTCCTGTTGGTTAAATTTCGCGTCTGTAGCACGTCATCTTCGTGGTGTAGCAATTTTAATGGCCAGTAGTGTATATTTGTGCCTGATTTCTGAAGAAGACTTCATAACCAATGTCTGCTCATCACACGTGTATCAACTGTTCCAACATGTACGAATGGACGCTTTTTGTCGTTCATGCTACAGAGAATGATTCTACTGAGAAGACAAGACTGGTAGCCAAAATGAAATCCTGTAAAAATAACGGCTGTTGGAAAATTATTGTCACAATTTTAAGTCGATCTTCCTTTCATTGGTGTTATGCTAAAAACTCTCCCCTGGCAGCGAAGGGTGACTTTCGAGGTCGGCGGCGCCGAAACAAACGCCGGTTGTAAGTACCAGCGTATTTCGAATTGTGCACTGGCGCCTCGCAATGGTTTTGCCGCAGTCGGCGTGCAGACAATGGCCGCCACAGAAAGTCCGCCCGCAGGGGCGGCCCGCGCTCCGGCCGCAGGGCCGTTGTTAATCATACAGCGTCGCCGGCGCTGATCGCATTGTGCCGCTCAATATCTGGCGCTGACCAGCCGCCGCGAGCCCATTGTCCGGCGCGCAACAGTCACCGCATTGTCTGCTCTGCGATCGCGGGCCGGGCCGCGCCGCGGCCCACCACCCTCCCGCGCGTAAAACCTTCCGCTCCCACACCGCTCCCTGAGTGTTATTCGGCGCTGTCATGACGTCTTACACGCCCTCCCTGCTCCCGCCGAGCATGATTCTGCAGAACCGGGCCGCAACGAAAGTGCTGCTCCATTCTGACGTCCTCTCGCCACTGAAATTCTCCCTCCCGCCCTTCCACCCACTCCCTGAATATTAATCTATGTTCCCGTCTCTCCTATTCACCCTCATCCTTCTCTTGTCCTCTGTTCGCGCCTCCCGGTAGTCGGCTGCTTCACACGAATGCTGGCACCAAAGTAACACTTAGTCGCTCTGAAGATATTTTGTAACCGTCTAACACAAATTTCATTACGTAATGGGTATTCTGAACACGTTGACGTCAGTGTCGAGTTTTGATCAGGTTATACAATGTAGCACAGATGATTTGCAGCGCCCCTCTTCAGCACTATTTACTCACATTTTTACGCGTTTTTTAAGCAATGAAGAAATTCCACCTTTAAAATTAGACACTGACATTAAAAAATGTTTTCTTTTTTTAGCACGATATACAATTAATGGTGGAACTGGTCACATCCAAAAAGAATTTTTTTCAAACCCGTAAAGCAGCATGTAGTGGTATTAATCCTAAAATTGCCACCATATTACTTCGCCTTTAACAAGAATGTTTGGATGAGACTACGGCCACGCACAGCAGTGAAAAAGTGAAAGATAGTTAGCCTTTGCCTCAAAGAACACACAAACTAGTAATGTTATTGTTGTGGTCTTCAGTCCTGAGACTGGTTTGATACAGCTCTCCATGCTACTCTATCTGGTGCAAGCTGCTTCATCTCCCAGTACCTACAGCAAACTGTATTCTTCTGAATCTGCTTAGTGTATTCATCTCTTGCTCTCCCTCTACGATTTTTACCCTCCACACTGCCCTCCAATGCTAAATTGGTGATCCCTTGATGCCTCAGAACATGTCCTACCAACCGGCCCTCCTTCTAGTCAAGTTGTGCCACAAACTCCTCTTCTCCCCAGTCCTATTCAATACTTCCTCATTAGTTATGTGATCTACCCATCTAATCTTCAACATTCTTCTGTAGCACCACATTTCGAAAGCTTCTATTCTCTTCTTGTTCAAACTATTTATCGTCCATGTTTCACTTCCATACATGGCTACACTCCATACAAATACTTTCAGGAACGACTTCCTTACACTTAAATCTGTACACGTTGTTAACAAATTTCTCTTCTTCAGAAACGCTTTCCTTGCCAGTGCCAATCTATATTTTATATCCTCTCTACTTCGACCATCATCAGTTATTTTGCTCCCCAAACAGCAAAACTTATCCACTACTTTAAGTGTCTCATGTCCCAATCTAATTCATTCAACATCACCCAACTTAATTCGACTACATCCCATTATCCTCGTTTTGCTTTTGTTGATGTTCATCTTATATCCTCCTTTCAAGACACTGTCCATTCCGTTCAACTGCTCTTCCAAGTCCTTTGCTATCTCTGAAAGAAGTTCTTCTCGATGGATTTTAGTACCTACGAATTTTTCTTTTGTTTCCTTTACTGCTTGCTCAATATACAGATTGAATAACATCCGGGAAAGGCTACAACCCTGTCTCACTCCTTTCCCAACAACTGCTTCCCTTTCGTGTCCCTCGACTCTTGTAACTGCCTTCTGATTTCTGTACAAATTGTAAATGGCCTTTCGCTCCCTGTATTTTACCCCTGCCACCTTCAGAATTTGAAAGAGAGTATTCCAGTCAACATAGTCAAAGGCTACAAATGCTAGAAACGTAGGTTTGTCTTTCCTTAATCTATCCTCTAAGATAAGTCGTAGGGTCAGTATTCCCTCACGTGTTCCAATATTTCTACGTATCCAAACTTATCTTACCCGAAGTCGGCTTCTACCACTTTTTCCATTCGTCTGTAAAGAATTCGCGTTAGTATTTTGCAGCTGTGACTTATTAAGCTGATAGTTCGGTAATTTTCACATCTCTCAACACCTGCTTTCTTTGGGATTGGAATTATTATATTTTTCTTGAAGTCTGAGAGTATTTCGCCTGTGTCATACATCTTGCTCACCAAATGGTAGAGTTTTGTCAGGACTGGCTCTCCCAAGGCTGTCAGTAGTTGTAATGGAATGTTGTCTACTTCCGGGGCCTTGTTTCGACTTAGATCTTTCAGAGCTCTGTCAAACTCTTCACGCAGTATCATATCTCCCATTTCATCTTCATCTACATCCTCTTCCATTTCCATAATATTGTCCTCTAGTACATCGCCCTTGTATAGACCCTGTATATCCTCCTTCCACCTTTCTGCTTTCACTTCTTTGCTTAGAACTGGGTTTCCATCTGAGTTCTTGATATTTATACAAGTGGTTCTCTTTTCTCCAAAGGTCTCTTTAATTTTCCTGTAGGCAGTATCTATCTTACTCCTAGTGACATATGCCACTATATCGTTACATATTTCCTCTAGCCATCACTGCTTAGCCATTTTGCACTTCCTGTTGATCTCATTTTGGAAATGTTTGTATTCCTTTTTGCCTGTTTCATTTACTGCGTTTTTATATTGTCTCTTTTAATCAATTGAATTCAATATTTCTTCTGTTACCCTTGGATTTCTACTAGCCCTCATCTTTTTGCCTACTTGATCCTCTGCTGCATTCAATATCTCATCCCTCAAAGCTACCCATTCTTCTTCTACTGTATGTCTTTCCCCCATTCCTGTCAATTGTCCCCGCATGCTCTCCCTGAAACTCTGTACAACCTCTAGTTTTGTCAATTTATCCAGGTTCCATATCCTTAAATTCCCACCTTTTTGCAGTTTCTTCAGTTTTAATCTACAGTTCATAACGAATAAATTGTGGTCAGAGTACACATCTGCCCCTGGAAATGTCTTACAATTTAAAACCTGGTTCCTAAATCTCTGCCTTACCATTATATAATCTATCTGATACCTTCTAGTATCTGCAGGATTCTTCCATGCGTACAACCTTTTTTTATGATTCTTGAAACAAGTGTTAGCATGATTAAGTTATGCTCTCTTTAAAATTCTACCAGGCGGCTTCCTCTTTCACTTCTTAATCCTAATAGACATTCACCTGCTACGTTTCCTTCTCTTCCTTTCCCTACTATCGAATTCCAGTCACCCATGACTATTAAAGTTTCGTCTCCATTCTCTATCTGAATAATCGCTTTTATCTCATCATGCATTTCATCAATTTCTTCGTCATCTGCAGAGCTAATTGGCATATAAACCTGAACTACTGTAGTAGTCGTGGGCTTCATGTCTTTCTTTGCCACAATAATGCCTTCACTATGCTGTTTGTAGTAGCTTACCCGCACTCCTTTTTTTTTATTCATTATTAAACCTACTCCTGCATTACCCCTATTTGATTTTGTATTTATAATCCTGTATTCACCTGACCAAAAGTCTTGTTCCTCCTGCCACCGGACTTCAGGTGATTCATGCTGCACATCTTTGTGAGATGTAACATGGTCCAGGTATACACTTTTTTTTGTCATCAGTCTTCTGACTGGTTTAATGCGGCCCACCACGAATTCCTCTCCTGTGCTAACCTCTTGATCTCCTAGTAGAACTTGCAACCTACGTCCTCTATTATTTGCTGGATATATTCCACTCTCTGTCTTCCTCTACAGTTTTTGCTCTCTACAGCTCCCTCTAGCACCATGGAAGTCATTCCCTCATGTCTTAATAGATGTCCTATAATCCTGTCTCTTCTCCTTATCAGTGTTTTCCACATATTCCTTTCGTCTCCGATTCTGTGTAGAACCTCCTCATTCCTTACATTATCAGTCCACCTACGTTTCAACATTCGTCTGTAGCACTACATCTCAAATGCATCGATTCTCTTTTGTTCCGGTTTTCCCCCAGTCTATGATTCACTACCATACAATGCTGTACGCCAGACGTACATTCTCAGAAATTTCTTTCTCAAATTAAGGCCGATATTTGATTAGAATAGACTTCTCTTGGCCAGGAATCCCTTTATTCCCATAGCTAGTCTGCTTTTGATGTCCTCCTTGCTCCGTCCGTCATTGGTCCTCCAAATAATCACATTAACAAACGCTATACACTACCTTTGTTATGTGATCATTTGGAGGACTAAGGCACTCAGCGACAGACATGCTGCGCCGCGTGACAACCCGCTCCACTTTCGTTTCCCTCTGGAGAATTTGTAGTATCTCTAACACTATAGACTGAACGTGCATCGGAGAGTAAAGCACCTTGCGTCGAAGGGACGGCTACTATCTGAGGAAACGTCTGTAGGACACAAGCATTTTACGACTTAATGCACACAAGCAATGTCGTCCCAGCGGCGTCACTGCCCGGACGCTGTGTTCGGGGGAGCAGTAATGCTGCGTTATCGCGTGGGCGGTGGATGGACGGCCCTTTATCGTCCAGAGGCAGAGGGCACAGACCTGCCATGCAGGTGGGACGTGACTCAGAGCGCTCATGAAGCAGAAGGCGCCAGGCTTGCTTTCTGTTGTTTCTCACATGAGGGCCGGGAAGTGAAATTTCCAAGTATCCTAATAACGCGAGCAGAGTTAGAGATTCAGTTTACGGTTATGCATTTTTAGAGATGAAACAACATCGCGGGTTCAAAGCATGGGCCGTAAACGTGATAATAAAAATATCAAATTACGAAGGCGTGTAGAAAAGTGAAGTCTACGAATGTTTTACCTGAAAACTCCTAAAAGTTTATTAAATATAACAAATTTTGTTACCTTTCTACATCCTTATTACCTATGCCTATATATTTATTTCTCAATATAGCCACTCTGGTGACGAAAACATTTCCCCCAGAGAAAGGCCAGTTTCTTGATAGTGTCCCTGTAGAATGTTTGAGTTCGTTGACGGAACCATAACCTCACATCTGCTTGCACGTCTTCATAACTGTCAAAGTGATATCCTAGAAGGTGTTCTTTAAGTTTTGGGGACAGATGAAAATCGAATGGGGCAAAGTCGGGACTGTACGGAGAACGATAGATGACAGTGAAAGGTGTGAGATCGTTTCAGACGTCGCAGCGATCGTGCGTGGTGTGGCATTGCCATGCTAAATGAGAGGGTGCCCCATATTTGACGAGGTCGTCGAATTCGTGCATACAGTTTCCAGATGGTTTACAGCATTCTGTTTCTCACGCACCGAAATAGCTACGTCACACACAACCATGTTACAAGTTACAATTCTAGGTCCTCTAGCGGATGTTGTTGCAGCTTGTGAAGGATATGCGGGAGAGTAGACGAGCAACATTCGTGACATGTAGTACCTCAATCGATATTGTTTACAACATTTCGCTCGTACGTTATAGAGACTTCGAAGACAGATAAACAACCAGTAGTTGCCACCAACTGAGTCCCGAAAGTGTGGGATCTATAAAGTATCGAAGCATTCCGGGATATTTCCGCTGCCAGCTCTGTGGCTTTCTGTGACATGGCATTCCGTTGTCTATTCGCGAGCTCTACAGTCAGTGGCGAAAGAGTTGCGAAGTATATATTGCATACTGCCCACTACTTGCTTGTTTCGTTTTATTAACTGCTGTTATAGAATCTGAGTTTAGTTCATAACTACTAAGGGCTCTTGGCTGTCTAATTTGCTAATACACTGAAAAAGTCGCATTACCAAAAAATAATTAATGTAGGGTAATGAAATTTCGGGAATACATTTTTCTAGGTAACATATTTAAGTGTTTAACTATGTAAGATCACAGGCTAATATAAGGGCTAAATAAACCATTGCAAATATGAACTGCAGGTACATCAATGTTGAATGCAGGTATACAAAAGTGCATGCATTGTGTGTCCCATAAATGCTCGATTCGAGACAGATCCGGTGATATTGGCTTTGTTGACGTAATCCCAAGATTTAATATCATCGTCACAGCTCCCTTAACTCAAAGATACATTATATGCCTTTTTTTGGCTCCAAATTTGTTCAAATGTGTGTGAATTCTTAAGGGACCAAACTGCTGAGGTCATCGGTCCCTAGACTTACACACTACTTAAACTAACTTACGTTAGGAACAACACACACACCCAGGCCCAAGAGAGGACTGAAAACTCCGACGAGAGGGGCCGCGCAATCCGTGACATGGCGCGTCAAACCGCGCGGTCTCTCCGCGGAGCATCCGGTGATCAAGCAGACCAAGGTAACATGTCGACACTCTGTAAAGCATGTTGGGCTACAGCAGCAGTATATGGTCGAGCGTTATTCTGGTGGAAAATACCCGTGGAATGCTGTTCATGAATGACAGCACAACAGGTCGGATCATCAGATTTACGCAAAAATTTGCAGACAGAGCGCGTGGGATAACCACAAAAGTGCTCCTCCAGTCACACGAAATCGTATCCCAGACCGTAACTCCAGGGATAATTTCAGTGTGTCTAGCAATCACACAGGTTGGATCCAGGCCCTCAACTGGCTACTTATAAGCCACACACTGGCATAACTGCCACCGAGGCAGATCCAGTTTTCATTAGAAAACGCAACAGACCACCATCCCGCCCTCCAATGAGATCTCGCTTGACACCACCGAAGTCGCAAATGTTAGTTGTTTGTGGCCATTGGAAAGCACGCTACAGGGCGTCTGGTTCGGAGCTGTCCTTTAAGTAACCAATTCGTAACAGTTCCTTGTGTCAGTGTGTGGAAAACTGTTGCTCAGATTGCTGCTGAAGATGCAGTACGATGCGCCAGAGCCATACGCCGAATACGGTGAACTACCATCTCTGTAGCGCCATGTGACCGTCCGCACCCAGGTCTTCTTGGGGCCATACATTCCCGTGACCACAGCTGGCAACAGTCACGCACAGTGGCTACATTCCCAACAAGTCTTTCTGCAATATCTCAGAAACAACATCCAGCTTCTGGTAGATTTTCCAGACGAACTCGTCCAAACTAAGTGATATGTTGATAATGGCGTCTTTGTCGCCTTAAGGCATTCTTGAAAAACATCAACTCATCACGTCCTATCTCAATAGTAACGAATGACCACGACCGTCACGCCATGTATTTAAAGTGAAGCTACTAGCGCCACTCGTATGCGACTGGTGCAAAATCTGAATGGACGTTATCTTTCAGATCTAGAAACAGGCGCCGGCCGATGTGGCCGATCGGTTCTAGGCGCTTCAGTTTGGAACTGCGCGACCGCTACGGTCGCGGGTTCGAATCCTGCCTCGGGCATGGATGTGTCTGATGACCTTACGTTGGTTAGGCTTAAGAACTTCTAAGTTGTAGGGGACTGCTGACCTCAGATGTTAAGTCCCATAGTGCTCAGCGCCATTTGAACCATTTTTTTTAGAAACACGCCTGCCAACTGTCGTTTATGTCACACAATTACTTCGTGGTGTCTGCGATTTTTTTTTCCCTTTGTGTAGTTTTGAGGGTTATACACTATATGGGATCTTGCCCACTCGCCGCTAATAGGCTGCCTACGGGATGCTGCGTTCTCGGAATACTATACAACAATTTCAAACAAATAACATTAGTAGTTTCATTTCTAGAAAGCAATTGACAATACTTAACTTTAGAGGTACATCAAATGCCGCTAGAGAGAGGCGACGTGAAAACAGTAAAGTTCTTACTATACACAAAGTTCAAGGAAGTTGAGACGTCAATGATAACTGATCTGAGCGGCCGAGGCTAGCAGGATTGTCGATTTTATTCATATCTTGCAGGGGGTGCGCCTGGCGCGGCGTGGTCCAATTCCGCGTACCATTGGCCGCCATTTCCTCGCCGCCTTCTCTGCCCTTGCGTTCCGCTTCTTCGTTCCGGCGTTTGTGGTTACGCCACAACACACTACTAGTGGCAACAGGGCACCTCTGCAATTATCGTCCGATTAATTAATTAACTTTCGTTACTCATATTAAATAAAATAAGGCACAAAGGGTAACGCCCCCTGACGCTGTCATCAGCCAGAGCAATCAGGGGACAGAGATTTGCTTTTGGCCATAAACTGTTTTCCTTCGACCTATAAATTTTTATCGCTCTAAACTTAATTTCCTTCAGTTGAATGAAATACAATCAATTATTGGGAACTTACTTTCAGTGGGAATGAATGAAGGTTTCATTCATATCAAGAACAAAACAGAGATTTTGTTATACAGAATTTATTTATCAAACTGGCAGTCATATTATAGTTTCATCTCCCCTTCAAATTAGGACTTTTACATATGCAAGGCTACAAGTAGTAATTCGCAGTTGGGATTAACCTTGGTCTCCTAGGGCCGATGACTGGACATTAAACACACACGAACGATTACTGACTACTGAGAACTGTCTCCCTAAAATGGAGTGAAACATGTATTTACAAAACAAGTACAAAGAAAACGATCAAAAATTCGCAAAATAATAGTGAGTCTATAATACATTCTATAACTGTTCCAGCAAATACTCTTACTCAATTGCAGCAATTTCTCACAGTTAGTCTCCCTTAGAAACAGGAGTGCGAAGTTATTCATCTCGGAATCGCAAAGAAAACTCACGAACTGTTGAAACTGATCCTGTTAAGAAATTTTGATTAACGTTATAACATGTATAACAATTATTAGCGGTTGGTAACAGCCCGTAAAACTTTGAAATTTTATAGCTTAAGGCTCCATTATGTGTTCAGCGCGAACTTCATTCGACATTATCACACAAATAAAAGATCATCACAGCCAAATAAAATTTATAAACCCATCCATAGAAATGCATCATTTTATCTGCTCTCTTAACTGCAGAAATTGTAACTACTGATTTACAAACACCAAGGTGCCAATGTGAGGGCCAACACAACACTTTAACTGTAGTGGCTACACTATTACAATCATCTAAATTGTCAAAAACAAGCAAATTTGTCTTCGAGCACTTCCCTATCTATTCGGCTAATACGTTTGGAGCGTTCATTTTTCAGCTTATTTTCTTACCATACGGGAGGACACCCGTCGTGCAGACATCTGCACTTTGGAGCCTCCAACTACACAGCGCCTAAAACGGTGCACCCCAAGGCCAACGTCTTCCAGTTTGACCGTTGGGAAGAGGATGCGGAGGTACAAGTAGGAGGGGCGGGAGGAGGAGAAATCTTCCATTGGTAGAGCTATCTGAAGCCTTCTGAATTACAGATACCTTGCGAGAACCTCTACAAATCTCTTCCTTCAACCTTGCCCACTTATTTCTCTTCGCAAAACCAACGCCCTCTACTGATCGCTGGTTAGTTCTTTCTTCTCTGCAACTCAATCAAACAGTCTTTCATTCAGCATTTTCATGGGAAGGTAAAGAGAAGACTAAGGAAGTGTGGCTAGTAAATTAAAACAAAGTTTGAATGCATTTTCAGATCCACATGGCCATCGTGTGAGCGAATTATTTGCCACAACAATCTCCGATAATCAGTCTAACGGTCTCTTATATTGCCAGGCTTAAATGGAGCTTACGGACAGTACCGCTTCAATATTGCTAGATTAAGTTACTGAATCTAGCATGGATCATTCACAGTTGGTTGAATCTACTCCCCATATTCTCCTTGAAACTGAATTACTATAGTGTAATTGAGTGCTCTGTGGGAGGTGTAAACGTAAAGATCTTATACTTGTATTGTTAGGTAATTAATGTTTTGTTTGCAGGTACACCTCCGCATTCCTGTAACACCCTGAAACTTCAGTGCTACAGTGCCACATCACGTAGCTAGAAGAGAAAAAAAATAAAAAAAAAAAAAAACGGTGCAGCCCACTAACGAAGTGCAGTTCTCGTTTTGTCTCCTCTGACGGAGATTTCAATACGTATGTACCAGGACTACACACATGTACTTACAGACGATTAAAATAGTAACTAGGTAACTTTATATTTTCGTAATGAAAGTCAATGAGTACTCTAGTAACTAATTATGACTGATTGTGAGATCCAGATGTAGTACCAATCTTCTTTAAAGTTAAGTTGTTCTTGCTATATAATTATCAAGGCTTTCGTGTCAGATTTATTGTACTTCTACATCTATATCCATACTCCGCAAGCCACCTGACGGTGTGTGGCGGAGGGGCGTTCCGAAGGCAAGATTCGTCATAATTTTTCACATGAGAACTTTACTGCCAAAAACAAACACATCACGGCATCGTGAACCACACTGAGATAATAAGCCATGGGATATCTACGAGGGTCACTCCAAAAGAAATGCACACTATTTTTTGAAGTCCATATTTTATTCTTCATGTCTGAAAGTGTTACATTGTGTAGATACATCCATTAGGATCAATATTTTCATTTCTCCACATAATTTCCATCCCTCTCAACTGCCTTACGCCATCTTGGAACCAGCGCCTGTATACCCGCACGGTAAAATTCTGGAGCCACTGTTTGGCAGCGTGCACAAGGGAGTCATCATCTTCAAACCTTTTTCCACGAAGAGAGTCTTTCAGTTTCCCAAAGAAATGAAAGTCACAAGGAACCAGCTCAGGACCGTAAGGTGGGTGTTTCAGTGTTGTCCATCCGAGTTTTGTGATCGCTTCCATAGTTTTTTGACTGACATGTGGCCGTGCATTGCCGTGCAACAGCCAAACATCCTGCTTTTGCCGATGTGGTCGAACACGACTAAGTCGAGCCTGAAGTTTCTTCAGTGTCGTCACATATGCATCAGAATTTATGGTGGTTCCACATGGCAAGATGTCCACAAGCAAGAGTGTTTCGGAATCGAAAAACACCGTAGCCATAACTTTTCCAGCAGAAGGTGTGGTTTTGAATTTTTTTTTTATTTGGGCGAATTTGCATTTTGCCACTCCATTGATTGCCTCTTCGTCTCTGGTGAAAAATGATGGAGCCATGTTTCATCACCTGTCACAATTCTTCCAAGAAATTCATCTCCACCATTCTCGTACTGTTCGCAGCATACCGTTTTTCTTGTTTCTTTGCCAGCCACTGTCAACATCCTGGGAACCCAACCGGCACAAACCTTTTTTAACACCAACGCTTTCAGTATTCTGCAAACACTTCCTTCCCCTATCCCATCGTAGCGTGACAGTTCGTTCACTGTGATGCGTCTGTCAGCAGTCACCAATTCGTTAACTCTCTGCACATTGTCTGGAGTGTGTGCAGTACGATGCCTGCCGCTACGAGGACAATCCTCAATATTGCCGTCCCCGCTTTCATCACATAATCTGCTTTCCCACGAACTAACTGCACTGCGATCGACAGCAGCATCTCCATACACCTTTTTCAACCTCTTGTGGATGTTTCCCACTGTCTCGTTTTTACAGCACAGGATTCAATGACAGCACGCTGTTTCTGACGAACGTCGAATGTAGCAGCCATCTCGAAGACATGCTGTGACGGCGCCACTCAGGGGAACAGGCTGAACTAAGTTCGAAAACAAGCGGGAAGGATGTATCTACACACTGTAAAACTTACACTCATCCAGAATGAAAACTGTATTTTTACACAAATAGTGCGCATTTCTTTTGGAGTGACCCTCGTATTAACATAGTGTTAGACCCCGTTTTGCACGGCGTGATGCAGCAGCTCGACGTGGTATGGACTCAACAAATCGTTGGAAGTCCCCTGCAGAAGTACTGAGCCATGCTACCTCTGTAGCAGTGCATAACCGCGAAAGTGTTGCCAGTGCAGGATGTTGTGCACTAACTAATCTCTCGATTATGTCGATGTTCGATGAGAGTCATGCAGGGCGAACTGGGAGGCCAAACCACTCGTTCGAAATGCACATGCTGTTCTTCACACAATTGTGGCCCGGTGACTTGGAGCATTGTCATCCATATACACTCCTGGAAATTGAAATAAGAACACCGTGAATTCATTGTTCCAGGAAGGGGAAACTTTATGGACACATTCCTGGGGTCAGATACATCACATGATCACACTGACAGAACCACAGGCACATAGACACAGGCAACAGAGCATGCACAATGTCGGCACTAGTACAGTGTATATCCACCTTTCGCAGCAATGCAGGCTGCTATTCTCCCATGGAGACGATCGTAGAGATGCTGGATGTAGTCCTGTGGAACGGCTTGCCACGCCATTTCCACCTGGCGCCTCAGTTGGACCAGCGTTCGTGCTGGACGTGCAGACCGCGTGAGACGACGCTTCATCCAGTCCCAAACATGCTCAATGGGGGACAGATCCGGAGATCTTGCTGGCCAGGGTAGTTGACTTACACCTTCTAGAGCACGTTGGGTGGCACGGGATACATGCGGACGTGCATTGTCCTGTTGGAACAGCAAGTTCCCTTGCCGGTCTAGGAATGGTAGAACGATGGGTTCGATGACGGTTTGGATGTACCGTGCATTATTCAGTGTCCCCTCGACGATCACCAGTGGTGTACGGCCAGTGTAGGAGATCGCTCCCCACACCATGTTGCCGGGTGTTGGCCCTGTGTGCCTCGGTCGTATGCAGTCCTGATTGTGGCGCTCACCTGCACGGCGCCAAACACGCATACGACCATCATTGGCACCAAGGCAGAAGCGACTCTCATCGCTGGAGACGACACGTCTCCATTCGTCCCTCCATTCACGCCTGTCGCGACACCACTGGAGGCGGGCTGCACGATGTTGGGGCGTGAGCGGAAGACGGCCTAACGGTGTGCGGGACCGTAGCCCAGCTTCATGGAGACGGTTGCGAATGGTCCTCGCCGATACCCCAGGAGCAACAGTGTCCCTAATTTGCTGGGAAGTGGCGGTGCGGTCCCCTACGGCACTGCGTAGGATCCTACGGTCTTGGCGTGCATCCGTGCGTCGCTGCGGTCCGGTCCCAGGTCGACGGGCACGTGCACCTTCCGCCGACCACTGGCGACAGCATCGATGTACTGTGGAGACCTCACGCCCCACGTGTTGAGCAATTCGGCGGTACGTCCACCCGGCCTCCCACATGCCCACTATACGCCCTCGCTCAAAGTCCGTCAACTGCACATACGGTTCACGTCCACGCTGTCGCGGCATGCTACCAGTGTTAAAGACTGCGATGGAGCTCCGTATGCCACGGCAAACTGGCTGACACTGACGGCGGCGGTGCACAAATGCTGCGCAGCTAGCGCCATTCGACGGCCAACACCGCGGTTCCTGGTTTTTCCGCTGTGCCGTGCGTGTGATCATTGCTTGTACAGCCCTCTCGCAGTGTCCGGAGCAAGTATGGTGGGTCTGACACACCGGTGTCAATGTGTTCTTTTTTCCATTTCCAGGAGTGTAAATTCCATCGTTGTTTGGGAACATGATGTCCATGAATGACTGCAATTGGTCTCCAAGTAGCCGAACACACTAAGGACTCAGACTACTCCATGTAAACATAACCCGCACCATTACTGAGCCACAACCAACTTGTACAATGCCTTGTTGACAACATGGTTCCAAGGGTTCGTGGAGTCTGTGCTTACATCGAACTGTACTTTCATTTCGCACCATCTGAAATCGGGACTGAGTTGGCCAGGCTACGGTCTTCCAGGCATCTAGGGTCCAACTGAAATGGTCAAGGGGCCCAGGAGAGGCACTGCTGGCGATGCTATGCTGTTAGCAAAGGCACTCGCGTCGGTCGTCTGCTGCCATAGCCCATTAGCACCAAATTTCGCTGCACTGTAGTAACGAATGTGTTGGTCGTATGTCCCACATTGATTTCTGGGGTTATTTCACGTACTTTTGCTTGTATGTTAGCACTGACAACTCTACGCAAACGCTGCTTCTCTCAGTCATCGAGTGAAGCACGTCGGCAACTGTATAGTCTGTGGTGAGAAGTAACCCCTGAAATATGATAGTCTTGGCATATGCTTTGACACTGTGCTTTGCAGAATTTTGAATTTTCTAACCAATTCCGATACGGACTGTCTCGTGCGTCTAGCTCCAACTACCTCTCCGCTTTCATATTGTGTTAATTCCCGTGGTGCGGCCATAATCACGTCGGGCACCTTTTCACATGAATCACCTGAGTACAAATGACAGTCTCGCAAATACACTATCATTTTATAGCTTCCATACGCGATACTACCGCCATCTGTATATGTACATATCTCTAGCCCATAACTTTCGTCAACTCAGTGTATACACCTTGCACTGTTTTTAAACGTAGTCGCCACAGACACTAAGACGTTTGGCTCAGTGTGCAATCGGTTTGAAGAAACCAGTCTGGTAAAGCTCGGTGCCCTGCAATGCAAGCAATGCACAGGTTGCTCCATATGAATATCGGGTTGAGACAGACGTCCCGAAAGTGCTACTTCAAATGTAGGGGATAGGTGGAAGTCCAATGGGGCAAGATTCGGGCTACAGGTCGAGTGATCCAATCTGTCTCATCCAAAGCGGCGAATCTGATCCTGTGTGAGCCTTGCTGTGTGTAGTTTTGCTTTGTCTTCCAATAGCACAACACCTTCACTCAAGAGCCCTGGACTCTTTCGTCGAAAGGCAGACCCGAGATTGATGAGGGTGTCGCAGTAGCGTGCCGCATTAATGGTGCCTTTTTAGTGGAAATCAAGGAGAATCATAGCCTTCGCGCCCCAGAACACCGTGGCCATAGCTTTTCCTGCGGAGTGTGAATTTTTTTCTCACGGGTGAACTATGATGCTTCCATGGCATTGAGGCGTCCTTGGATTCTGAGGTAAAGTGGTGCACCCATGTCTCGTCGCCTGTGATGATTCTGAACGAAGACTCACTTCCCACTCGCACGTACATCAGGCTATGGAGGCTGATTCCCATTCCTAGACTCTTGTGATGCACGGTCAGGTTTCTCGGCACTCATCTTGCAGACACCTTTCGGTCACCCAACACATCAGCGAGCATGTGATATACAATGTGGACACCACGTCTGACACCTGAGACCGTGTCATGTACTGTAGCAATGTTGTTTTCATTCGTGGATACGGAGAGACTCCCACTTCGACCTCGATCCTCCACAACTGCAGTCTTCCTCTGAACATGCAACACCATCAACCAATCATTCGATGATACATGACCTCTTCGCCCTTCTGTCGACGTTCATGCATGATGAACACACTAGCCCCACATGCCCATTCATGCCAGAGAACAGCATGCCTTTACACTGGCAACCAAGTTGTCAGTACACGTCCGTCTGCCATAGTGATGTGTACTCGAATATCCTCGTCCACGCGGGTCTCCTGGTACTCTCTTTTCTTCGGCGCTCTGCACGAGCATCATTCTCCTTGCTCTGGCGCCCCTTCGTCGTTGAAATAGCAAAGGGTGCGGATACGCATGGCCTTTATTTGTGACACCTGGATTACAATCTTCATAAGCAATGAAGAAAGTTACTTTCGACACGTCGCTCGTATTATGAGTTTTCGATGGAACTGTCGCTTTATCCACAAAAATCCGAGCTTTAGGTAATACCCAATATTATTACCAACTAACAAATGAAGAAATAACAAAATCACACAGATAGAAATGGTGTAATAGTGCCCACTGCTGTGCTTCAGCCACTTCACTGAATTTTCACTCTCGCACTTCGATGACGAATAAGGGAAGAATGTACGAAAACAAAATAACTTATATGTTGGAAAACATAGTGCTGTAAGTACATAATGTATTATATTATATTGTTGCAAGCAAATGTCTAGCTTTATGTCATGTACTACCTCGGTAATGATTTTTGTGAATCTAATGGTCATAATTCCCTGTTGAGGGTATTGTTTATTCTGTGACTTGTAATGTAATCTTTACATTCGTTAGCCTTCAAACAACGATTGTACATGAATGTAGACTTTTACAGATAATGACACAATTCCGTATTGTATAATTATTTTCGTTCGGTTTTAGCTGCTCGAACTTGGCTACTCCCTTTGAAAATGTTACCTCAAGCAAATACAGTATTAATGTGTTCCGAATGTAATAAACATTTAACTAAAATGTTCGTCTTATTTGAACTACCCTCTTCTCTCTGGCTTCCAGATATGAACAAGTCATTCTTTATTCGTAGTTAGAGCAGGTTCCTTAGTAGGTTCACTGTTCAGGTATGAAACGCCATACTTGTAAACCCCACTATTATTTTGCCGCCTCAGAATTCGAACTGTTCAGCGAAATTAGGTTTATTTAGTCACCTCATCTTTGTGTATTTTTATGATGACACGAAGAGACAGAGGGCGGGAGGGAGACAATGCTATTGGAACAGAAATTCTCATCTGTTATGGTACACAAGCGAGGCTGTATGCTATCTGTACATTCTTCCATAATAAAGCCTTGCGCTTCATCTGTGTCCGTAAAATTTTGTATTTAATCACTATTCATTTTTTCTATAATGACTATTCATTTATCCTTGATTCCGTGATGGTTGGTAACACTATAGTTGTATTTGCAACATGTATGTTTACAGACATTACATCAGCCTTCGAGAAAAGGTCTTGTATCTTCTGGACAAAAGTAGAGAAAAACTCATTCTCAAGATTAGCTAATTAGCACAGATCACGAATTGTATTTTACGACCTTCCATATCGCTTTTCTTAAGCAATATAGTCTCATCATACAAAAAAGTTTATTGCTTAGTTTTTAACGGAATACTGTTATTGTTTTATTGAAAATTGCTGCTGAAGTTACCACCAACCAACATTTCTGCTCGAATTTGTCTAAATAATAAAGTCTGATCTACATTTAAATTTGCTGTGTTCACATACTCGCTATCTACTTGTGGGTGATGATTCACCGTAAACACCGGCCCTTCGCGCAATCAGTGACAAGAATAATGCTTTTAATACGAAAAGTACTCTGGATATTTTTGTCATATTTTATGATAATAGTAAGACTGTACACTGGATGTTCAAAATCGAAAACAGAGTTACGAAAATACATCCACTTGTTTTTCTTGTGCCTTTTTCCGCCACCGGCGAAGGGTCGTCTTGGTTATGAACAGACGTGTCATGGTTAGCATAAGCGGTGTCCAGAAGCCCTTCCGTCGCCAACACGTTATCCCCCTGGATGGAATGTGTGTACCTCAAGTATCTGTGTGTAGTATTATTCAAGAAAAAACTGTCGAAAGGGGTGTAAATGTTTGCGGTGGTCTAACTGTTTGCGAATCATGAAACTGAGGCAGGACCTGAGTACCAGCCGGATATTTAGCTATTGGGATGTGGGAAATCGCCTAAATAGCACATTCAGGCTGGCCGGCACGCAGATACTCGTCGTTAAACCTCTGGGCCGGCACCTCCCCGTCCAGAAAGCGGCTACCCGGGCTGTTAGTTGCGAAAACACACTGCGGGTATTAAAATTACAACGTCATGAAGACAAAATCAATAAGTGCCGAACTGGCACGAAATGTCCTACATACTTCGACAGGGTGTTCAGAAATTCCCGTTACAAACTTCTAGGACTCGTAGAGTAGACTGCATAGATAATATTCTGAACTGGAACCCATGTCCGGAAACTTACGTTTCCGTGCTACAACCATTTATAAACATGTTGGTAACGCAACCACTTTTACAAATAATTTATTAGATATGACCGAGTACATCATTTGTTTCACAAATCCACTTATTAATAATCAAATAAACAAAAAGGAAACTTAATCATTTTTCACAGACACTGGTGTTTCTAGTTAAACTCCTCTCCTTGGAGCACCACAGTCACGCCTGCTGACGGTGATGTATCCCGTTACGTAATTGTGGCGAAAAGGGTATGCGATCGAATCGGACGTTATGGATAAGGATCTTGATAAGGGCGACGATTAGCTCTTCTATTACTCTAAGCTTCGCCATACAGAAAGATCATATCGGTGTATTCTGCAAATGTGTACTCAACAACATTGTTCTAACACTCACAGACACGGGAATGAGGCTCGAACCAGGTCAGAGAGGTAGTACAGACATCAAATGGCAGCATTCAATCAGACTTAAGCACCCTCCAACAAGGCTACCGTTTTGCATACCTACATTGCAAAAATGTTTTCAAATGGCTTTAGTACGGAAACCGCACGTTTCCGGACATGGTGCGTATTCAAAATATTATGTACTCACCCCCTCTAAAATTCCCAGGAGCTTGTTAATGGGACTTCCGAATACCCTGCATTTGCAAATCATCAGCCTTTCAGTCCAACCACACAGAATACGTAGAAGTATGACCATTTGCATACTGAATACAAGTAGGTGTCTCCATCAGAAATCTGTGCGCATATACATTCTGGATACAAAAAAATATTGCAGCAGGTGTCTCTGTCAGAAACCACATTTGAAAACTGGTTGCTTGTGCCTCATCACAGAAGGAGCAAAAACGTCTGTCAGCTCCCTTCGGAATTCACCAGCGGCAGTGTAGTGACCCAGGATGCATGTTATAGTTCACCGATAATGCTGCCTGTATTGGTCGGGAGCCAACGACTGTTTAGCGACTCGATGTGTTCAGGAAAGCCATAGTTCCATGTAATATGTACACTACAGTGTTCTGAATGCTGAAACGATGGATCTGAACAGCCTTTTGCGGCTAGCTCCCGATAAGAGAAACAAATTGCTCCCTATGCGGTATAGCTACGTTACCGTTACGTACCTTGATTCGGGAAATGGGGCTATTTTTAGTAAGACAAGTAACCACACTGACAGTGAGACGAAGTCTGGAACACTGTGGGCTTAAGCAAGGCGACCGCAGTTGCAGTTTTCCTTGACAGGGCAGGAGTGAGTGGCGAGCCGACAGCGTTGCGCCCAAAAACGCTTAACGCAGGAATGGTACCACGTCATCTATTCAGGGGAACTATACTTCTTACTTCTTTATACAACGTTACGATGCACGTGTCCACATGTGTAATCTCCGAAGACAACATCGTCATATTGGGCCAACATATGGCGTTATTGTGGGGGTGCCACTGGGTACACAGCACTTCTGGCTCACATAGACAGTAATTTGAGCAGCAGACATTACACTTCTGATGCATTGAGAGTTGAGGTATGCGCTTGAAAACTCCACCTTTCGTCGCTGATGAACAGAAGTCAGCAAGGGAGCACGAACGCGTCAATTTTTGTTGACCGGTCGTTGAGGAGCCATTGTTGGTAGCCCCTTGGTTCATGTGGGCGGTCACTTGCTCAGTAGCTGTACGTCTATCGGCCCGTACACTTCCAGGCAGCCGTAGTCCACTACTGTGGTCTATGGCCCGTGGTGCTACACAGTTGCCTCGGCGCCGGCTTTGGGGAGAGACATTTTGCTTTAGACGCTATATTTGATGACGGCGGCAGGCGCAGTTTACGAACTCAGCCGTTTCGAAAATGCTTCGACCCTTGGGCCGTAAGCCAATGATCATGCTCTTGTGGAAGTCAGGTACATCAGTTCGTTACCGCACTACGACAACTACCTCTGTTTTCCGCGTCACCATCCTTCCCCTCCCTCCCCCCCCCCCTACAAACACGCTTTCGTTACCCTATACTGTTAGTGCTGCCACTTGTCGTCTGCCGGTCGTTACTGCACGTCGGTGTCCAACATAGGCGGCTGTCATATTATGTGACTGGACCCTGTAGCACTCAATGGCGTACTAACATCTCTCGCCTAAGGTAGTCAGGAATAATCATTGCACAGAAAGGTAGGACACGGAAGAACTAAGGACTGCAGAGATACACTTGAGACTATAGATACAGCGATAATGAATATCTCAGTAGGCAGTTTAGTTGAAGAGCAATGGACATCTCTAAAACGGGCTAAACAAGAGTTAGGAAGAAAATCAGGTGTACAAGGAAGGTAACACCGGAGAAATCTTGGGAAACAAATGAAATACTTCAACTGATCGAGGAAAGCAGGAAGTACAAATATGTATTCAGAAACAGAGAAGTACAAGTCACTTAGGAATGAAATAAAGAGGAAGTCAGGGAAGCTAGGGCGAAATGGTTGCATAAAAAATGTGAATAGATCGAAAGAGACTTGATTGTAGCAAGGACTGACTCAGCATATAGAAAAATCAGAAAAACATTGGCTGAAATAAAAGGCAATGGCAGTAAAATGAAAAATGCAGTAGGAATGCCGGCCGGTGTGGCCGAGCGGTTCTAGGCGCTACAGTCTGGAACCGCGTGACAGCTACGGCCGCAGGTTCGAATCCTGCCTCGGGCATGGATGTTTGTGATGTCCTTAGGTTAGTTAGGTTTAAGTAGTTCTAGGGGACTGATGATCTCAGAAGTTAAGTCCCATAGCGCTCAGAGACATTTTTTGCCGTAGGAATTCCACTGTTAAAAGCAGATGAAAAAGTTGATAGTTGGAAAGAGTACAATGAAGTCCTCTGTGAGGGGAAATACTTATCTGATGACGTGATAGAAGAGGAAACAGGAATCGACGGGGAATGGATAGGGGAAACATTATTATAATCACAATTTAAAAGAGCTTTGGAAGAATTAAGACCCTATAAGCAGAAGGGATAGACTACATTCCACTGCAATTTCTAAAATCATTCGGAGAAGTGGCAACGAAAGATCTATTGTGTGTAGAATCTATGAGACTAGCGATATATGATCAGACGTTCGGAAAAATGTCACCCACACAATTTCGAAGACAGCAAGACGATGAATGCGAGAATTATCACACGATTAGAGGAACAGCTTACGCAGCCCAGTTACTGACAAGAAGGAAATTCAGAAGCACGGAAAAGAAAATTGAGAATCTGTTACACGACGATCAGTTTGGTTTTAGGAAGGGCCATGGCTCCAGAGAGGAAGTTCTGACGTAGCAGTTGATAATGGAATCAAGACTTAAGAAAAATCGAGATACGTTTATAGAATCTGTCGACCCGGAAAAAGCGTTCGACAATGTAAATTTGTGCAAAATTCTTGAATTCTAAGAAAAATAAGTGTAAGCTTTAGGTAAAGATGGGTGATACAGAATATGTACAACGACCAATAGGAAACAATAAGAGTGGAAGACGAAGAACGAAGTGCTCAGATTAGAAAGGGGTAAGACAGGGATGTAGTCTTCCACGTCTACTATCTAATCTACATATAGAAGCAGCAATGACGGAAATAAAAGAAAGGTTCAAGAGTGGAGTTAAAATTCAAGGTGACAGGATATCGATGTTAACATTCGCTGATGACATTGCTATACTCGGTAAAAAGAAGAATTACAGAATCTGTTGAACGGAATGAACAGTCTAATAAGTACAGAAAATGGACTGGGAATAAATCAGAGAAAGATGAAAGTAATGAGAAGTAGCAGAACATAGAACAGGGAGAGACTTCACATCAGAATTGGGACGTAGCAAGAAGGACATAAAAAGCAGAACAGCACTGGTAAAGGGGACATTTCTGTCCAAGAGAAGTCTTCTAGTATCGAACATAGGCCTTAATTTGTGGAAGGAACTTTGGAGAATGCACGTTTGCAGCACATCATTGTGTATTGGTGAAGCATGGACAATGGGAAAACCGTAACCGAAGAGAATCTAAGAATTTCAGAGGTGGTGCTACAGAGGTATGTTGACACTTAAGTGAACATAAAATAACGGAAGAGGAGGTACTCCGCAAAATCGGCAGGGGAAAGGATATATGAAAAATACTGACAAGAAGAAGCGAAAGGGTGACAGGATATCCGTAAGACATCGGGGAATAACTTCCATGGTACTAGAGAGAGCTGTAGAGGGTAAAACTGTAAGGGAAGATAGGAAGATTGAGAGTGGAATACACCCCATCATATAACTGAGGACGTAGATTGCAAGTGCTACTCTGAGATGGAAAGCTTACTCAGAAGAGGAATTCATGGTGGGCAACATCAAAACTCTCAGAAGACAGATGACTCAGAAAGTAAATAAATAAATAAATAAAATAAAAATTGTTTCTTTATTTGCTCTCCTTCCGGTTGGTGCTATTTTAACGGCCAGAAACCTAGTAGTTCATAATTATACTTTATGAATTTGTGTATTATTTATCCTGTTGAACTTTCCACGCTACTAACAACGAATCTGTGGTTTATACGACATGCGTTTTGTAACCCTTAAATCACAGGAACGAATTTTACATTGCGAAAGGAAATTGACGACCTACCCTTGACAGTTTTACCTGAAATCGCACACTTGACTGATGTCAGCAGGAGTAGTTCTAAGAGTTTGCCAGAGAGGAGAACGGTCAACGAGTATGTGTGTGTGTGTGAGAGAGAGAGAGAGATTTAATGCTGCTCTGTCAGTGTCGTTCCACCTTTACCGCGAGGAACACTCGTAGCTAAACTGTGTAAAGTGAGTGAGCGTTATGCATCCGCCACCTGGTAGAAAAAATATTGCGATGTTTGCTCTCCACTGAAAATTCTGAAGCCGGGGAGTTTATTTGCGCTGTAATTAAGGCAGCGTCATGTGACGTTTACAGTACGGCGCAGAGGTTATTGACTTGGTTAACATGTAAGTGCTCCCGCATGTCACTGTAAAGACCTCTATTTATATAGAAACCTGAGCCTTTCGTTCTCTCGTTAAGTGGTACGTTTTCTGTGTATTTTAATCGAATCGTCATTTCCACGAGCAGAGAAACTCCAGTGACCTTCCCGTGTACGTCAACTGACAATCATAAAAGCTAGTGCTGTACTTGCGCATTCACATTGATTTATGTTTGACATTACTGAACAAAAGATGTAGCAACTGCAAAGAGAAGTAATAAATTTTTAATTAAATCGGTAGTTCTCTGATAATGGATTCTCTCTTAAATTTGGGAAAACACGCTATATTCACTTTTGTAAAACAAATAGAGTTATACCACCAATTGATGTAGCACTTGATCAGGAATTAGTAAATACGATAAAGTTCAGCAAATTTTTGGGTGCACACATTTATGAAAATAGGAACTGAAAAAGATATATTACTGAGCTGCTCAAACAATTGAGTTTACCTACCTTTGCTCTTCGTTTAATTGCTAGTTTTAAAATCAAACGAATCAACCTCCTAATGCCTACTGCATATTTCCACTCAATAATGTCTTACGGAAAAATTTCCTAGGGTAACTCATTACTTAAAAAGAAAGTACTGAGAGCACAAAAACGACCAGTAAAAGTAATTAATGGTGGCGCTGACAGTCATCTTGCAGGAAAGAATAAATCGTGCACTTCACAAAACGAAAAAAACGTAGTCTCCTATGTGTATAATATTAATGAGTCACAGCTAGAATCGGGCAACTCCTACTAATACCTAGGTGCAACATTTTGTAGAGATATGAAATGTATTGGTCACATAGTTCAGTCATAGGTAAAGCTGACGGAAGACTTCCGTTTATTGTAGAATACTAGGGAAATACAATCCATTTACAAAGGGGACTGTTTACAAAGCACTCGTGCGACCCATCCTAGAATACTGCTTAAGTGTGTGGGACACATAAAAAATAGTACTAACAGGGGATATTGAACGTATACAGAGAATGGCAGCGGTAATGGTCACATACTTATTGCGCAAAGAGATGCTGCAGTAAAAGAACTGAGACTTTTGAAGAGAGACGTTAACTATCACGAGGAAGCTTACTTCAAATATTTCAAGAACCGGTTTTAAACGATGACGGCAGGAATGATGTATCACTCCCGTAGGAATCGTGAGGACAAGGTTAGACTAATGAGAGCACTTACGGAAGCATTTAGACAATCAATCTTTCCGCGTTCCATACATGGATGGATCGTCAAAAAACCCACATTACTGGTACAATGTGACGTTCACACTGCCATGCACTAAACACTGGTTTGCAGAGTACAGATGTAGATGTAGCTTTTAGTAACGACACACATATCGCATGGAGAGATGCTTGGAAAATCTGTCCAGTACTGCCATGTCATATAAATATTGCGGCGGGGCGGGGTCGGTCGACTGCGTTTTTGTTAACACTATCGTTCAGTCCACCTACCTCTATAGAATTCTTGCCAATGTCCCTTCACTCTGTGGTAGCAGCTATGTGCTAGGCAGTGTAAAGCAGCGTTGATGAAACCACCACCTAATACGTACCACACAGAGGCTGTGTAACTCTAGCTGAAAGTCAGTTCCTGAAAGTTCATGATTAAAATATAGGGCGTTCAGGCACTTCAGTCTGCTTGCAGAAAAGCGTTTAAAATTAGATTAACTTTAATTTTATTCATATTGAAACGCATGAAGTGGCTACCAAGTCCGTATTTAACATGGGAAAACGTTATCATTCAAAGTTCACTGTCTGTATAACAAATATTCACTCGAAAAGCAGCCAGAATTTTAGTAAGTCCGATCCGACTAATTTTCACGTTTTACCAGTCACAGACCCACAACTATTCGGGAGTTAAAGATTCGGTCGTTTCAGTGGTCTTCTTCGTAAGAGGTGCTAGCCAAAGTATTCCGTACAGAGCACGAAATACACCACGCGGAGTTGTTACTACGACCAGAAAGTTCACAAACTCATATCTCTAAAACTATTTCTCTCAGAAACACCACACTTTCATTAAAATCTTCGTAGCTACCGTCGCTTCAGTCACGATATATTCGAACCGAAATTAGCTCACTATTTCCTCATCTTACAGAGTATTTTTAAGGAGCGATCTGACATGGTGTTATCCGTAGGCCAGTTAGCAAGCGACTGTTCTCGAGATGCTCTACTATATGTCTACCCCTCTTTCCACTCGGGAACAGCTTAATTATGATTGGCTGTTGATCTAATCGAGCAATCAGAACGTTCCTTCCAGATCATTCTCGGGGCAAATCTTGTCTTATCCAATCCCTAATCTGACAGTAACTAATGTCAGCAAAACTTCAAATTCTTGTATTTTGTTTAATCAAAATAAACGAAGTGCGAAATATTCTTCAAATTGATAAATAAACTTATTCCGCCGCTAACATCCATTCTGGCTAGTTTTATACAAAACCAAGCACGCACCGACATACGTCACGTGAATCGTGGTTGCAAAATAACTCTCCCACGGTTCGTTTGTACAAGGTTTTAAGAAAAATGAAATGTTAAATTTTAACGTGTGTCCCACATACACACCCTCAATCATTCTCACGCACTCACATGGAAAAATATAATCAAATAATAATTTTGACCTATTTTTGCATTACGTCACGCACAGTGACTAATGTTGTAAAAAGAAATTATAATTAATTAATTTTTATGCACTGATAACTTTGGAATGGCTTTAGATGATAATGAAAGTCAATCTGTTACTTTTCCTAACTTGGTTTTCAAAAACAAGCTTAGGTTTTAGGAGTTTTAGATAATTCTCTTTATCTCCAGAGCTATAATAAATAAAAATCTGAAATTTTGACATCATTCTACTAACAACAAAAGGTTGTGTAACAAATTTGAACGAAATCGGATAATAAGTAATATGGATTATTTAGATTCGTAGAGGGTATGAATGTTCGTATCTACTGAATGTTAGGCTATGCAGTTCCCACGGCAGCGTCGGTTGTGCTGTGAGCAAAGTGGAAAAAAAAGAAAGAAAGTAGCCATCCTGCAGCCACCGTACTGCACCGAATGTCATCTCGTAATAAATTGATGCGTTACAACATCTTATTCATTATATGTAAACTGAAGGTGGAGAGGAAGGAGGGAGCAAGGAAAGGGGTTACTGATGTCAGCTGCATCGCGACACTACGTGGAATCAGCAGCGACGAGTGAAAATGTCCGAAAAACTAGACACCACGTATTCATATAACATCCTATACAGGTTTAAGAAAGGTAACTATGAATAAAGTATAGGCGAAAGGAGTGGTACTTCAAATGATCATCAAGAAGAAGGAAGTACAAAAAGTCTTCACAAAAAGAAACTAGAGCAGCGATAGAAAATATTTTGCAAATAATGTCAATAGAAAGGGCAAGGAATCTAAAGCGCATCGGCTGCGGCGTAAATAATGCCCCCGGTAAGACATGTGAAATCTCACCGCATGACAAGCCTCATCTCCTGAACCAAAGAGTTATCGAACAGCTGTGGATGTGTTTGGTTGGCTGGCTCTGAGCACTATGGGACTTAACAGCTATGGTCATCAGTCCCCTAGAACTTAGAACTACTTAAACCTAACTAACCTAAGGACAGCACACAACACCCAGCCATCACGAGGCAGAGGAAATCCCTGACCCCGCCGGGAATCGAACCCGGGAACCCGGGCGTGGGAAGCGAGAACGCTACCGCACGACCACGAGATGCGGGCATGTGTTTGGTTAAATACGGTAAAGAAACGAATACAAATCGATTCTAATTGTAATAAGGTTAATAATTTTCCACGAATAGCCAATGAATTTCTGTAAAAAGTACCATTCCAGGCTAAGATAATTCAGCTACAACAAATTTGATCAACACAACAGAGCAGGTTACAGCAGTTATTCGACGAAACACAGGCTGTCAGATTGTTTAACGTGCGTCCAGGGTCCAGGGTCTACTTTCAAAAAACGAAGTAGGCTCGCCAGATAAAATATTACTCATTAGTTTCTCGGAGCACGGAGGTCATTTTGGGACGCTGTACACGGCGCAGCTCTGGTATCGCCGGCCATCGCTGATGTATTTTGTGGCAGTGAAGGACCAATCCAGCACAATGATGGGCATAAAAAAATCTTTTTGACAAGACTTCAAATGTCCAGTGCACTCAGCTCCTTTCGCATTGTTCGCTCGGAAAGTGGTTGGGTTGGGCCTGAATTCACTGGAAGCAGCATTTACTGACGTTTAAGAGACCTACGAGTATTGTCATTGAGGATTCCTGACACTCCCACCTGGTCCCCGTCGCTTACGGTCTTCCTAAGACCATTATTCTCATTCCGCGTTACATGGCTGCGAGTGATACACAATTCTTCGCAGACGCATTTAACACTCCACGTTGATACAACAACAAATAGGAGAGCTACATTTGTGATGTGGTCATGGACTTGTACAAACACGGTAGATCTTTCCCGCCGTCTGTCACCTCACATCTAATTACTGCACTGATTCATCCAACCTTGTAAAGGGCCAATAGGTTCTCCTGACAGTCGTCGGTTGATGAACTAAGGAATAGTGTGGTGTAAAGCAGTGACCTATGGACACCAGTTATATTCGTATAATATTGGGTCCTTTCCTGACTGCGCACGATATTGGATTCCTCCAAATTTACCAATTTACATTGGTCAATTGGCCTGTAGATGGTGTAATGGAACACCGAAACTGGTTGCGTAAATAAATTAAATGCAAAAGTAACGGTTGCATGTGTTTCAATTATCATATCATTTCGCAAAATGCTTGCTGTGACACATAAAGCTGTAGGTCTTCAGTGGGTTCAACGACACAGAAACTGAGGTATCGTCCGATGAATCCTGAATTTGCCTCTTTTCAAATTATGCAAGGTTGAGAGTGCATCGATGGCCCATTCAGGCAATGAACCCGTAGTATATGGACAGTGTAGTGACAATTTGGAGGTGAAACTTCGTGGCAGGTTAAAACTTTGTGCCGGTCCGAGACTCGAATTCGGGACCTTTGCCTTTAGCGGGCAAGTGCTCTACCATCTGAGCTACCCAAGCACGACTCAGGCCACGTCCTCACAGCTCGACTTCTGCCAGTACCTCTTCTCTACCTTGGAAGGTAGGAGACGAGGTACTCGCAGAAGTAGAGCCATTATCAAGGCTAAAGATAATTTTACACGGTATTACCGTGAGTTCTCATGGGGAGGACCAATGTTTTCCCCCGCGTACTTAGGAGGCTGTAATGCATGGTGTACGACTGGGTTTCTAGCACTGAACACAGTTTGACCGAAGAGCCTACGTCTCTGCAAATCTGTGAACCACCAGTTTCACGTGCATTCAGATATACAGTGAGACTTGGCATGTTCTACAAATGTAAACTGAAAAGTGTACAAGCGTATAAACGCGAGACAAAGCATTATTTCGGGGTAGGACGCTGTTGAAAATAAAAAATTCTGTGGACGCAGTAGCAACCACGCACTGACGAAACTTGGAGCTCATAATTATTGTAAGCTCATCGAACAAATATTAGTCATTCCTAGAGAAATCATTACAATCTTCATTTAATACCGCGTAATTCCACCCCTGGACTTGGTAACCGACCGGATTCGGTTAGGAAGTGAGTCCAAGAGGTTGTGAAGATACGTCGCATATAGGTTAAGCCACTCGCTAAAGATTTTGTCGCGCAGTTGCAAAAAATTGCGTGGATGGCGATGTTGGCGTTTTATGCGCTGTTCCAATATGTCGCACGGATTTCCTGTTGGGGTCTAGTCAGTTAGTTTGCTGGCTAATCGAGACGTAGGGAGGAAGGGGGGGGGGGATGGAAGAAGTGTTTAGAAAATGTCACATATTCTTCCAACCCGATGAACTTTATTGCTGTCATCTTAAAAAGAGGGGTGGGTAATGGATTCTTCGCGTTGACTGACTCCAAATGTTCAAAAAAATGTTCAAATGTGTGTTAAATCTTATGGGACTTAACTGCTAAGGTCATCAGTCCCTAAGCTTACACACTACTTAACCTAAATTATCCTAAGGACAAACACACACACCTATGCCCCCATGCCCGAGGGAGGACTCGAAGCTCCGCCGGGACCAGCCGCACAGTCCATGACTGCAGTGCCTGAGACCGCTCGGCTAATCACGTGCGGCTCCAAATGTTCACTGCATGCAGTTCCCGGCGCATTGTTCTCTCGCTTTCATCCACTGCCTGCAGCAATTCCTGTCGGTTCGGAAGCGACTTCGATTTACAAGCGCTGAAATGCGTCTCTAGTCCCTCTCAGTCAGGATCTTTATCCGACTACAACTCGGACGTTGCGGTTTGTGGCCTTTTGCGTTACAATACCGCTTTTAGATACGCTGAACAGTCGCCGCAAAATACTAACAAATCCAGCAACTTCATACAACCTATAGCCATGGACAAGGCCAAACCCAGGACCCTTTTTGCCACAGTGTAGTGTCCTTACATTTATCAATGTTTATCTACAACGTTTTCATGAAACATTAGTATCTCAGTGATCGCTACCGCCTTATGATCACGTACAGGCAGAGCACGCGAGGTTGAGAATGCGCTATAGAGCAAGTAATTCGATCGCTGCGCCATCTATAAAGGATGAACAATTCATCTTTGCGTACAAACTGGGCCGGCCAATTTTTTGTCTCGTGACCTTATCGCGATTGTTTGTTTTCCGTTGTTTTGGGGACTGTACTGTGTTTCTAAAGATATTTCTTTAACGACTCGAACAGTTGTGAGTCATCAGCAGAACCGGTATCCTGTTACGAAAATACCACATCAATTACTTACACCGCCCAGCTTTTAATTGTACAAAGAAATATATGTTTTTCCTAATTGCCCTTCCTCTGGCAGTTTGACCTTGACCCAGTGAAAGTTGAGTTCTACCTCTTTTCGAAGACCGTAAAATCCCGTAGCTATTTTCCATATTTGATTGTGTCCTTGTATTACTCACAAATCTGACAAATAAAACCTACAATTGCTGGTTACGTTCATCCCTTTCTGGGAATGGTCTTAAATATATGAGTGCAAATTAAACGTTACGTCCAAAGTAAATCACACCACGAATCTTTTTATGAACGTAGAATTTTTTTCTGTTTTCCCTTTCAAGTTTACCACCAAGCAAGGTGCTTTTTGTCTGACGTTAGCAGCACTAGCACATAACACCACGGCTTCTGTAGAAACACATTTCCATTAACCCCGCAATCAATCATAAATCTTCCAGCATTCCACATATTCCCGAAAATTACATTTATACATGTACTGATCACATAATAAAATCTTTCCTTGACAAAGTATTACCAAATGGGTTCTTCTATGATTTATAGAAGGAATTTCATTGTCTCCATCATAATATTTTATTAGAGAAGAAATTTTTATGGAATAGGAAGAGGAGGGGTATATGGCTGTGAGCGTGGCAACTTACCACAACGTTTAAGGTGTTGGTTCTATTGAACATACACATCTAATCTCAGCAAATACTACTCATAAAATTCGTAATCTAATATAGAGTGGCCACCAAATGTTCTACCAATTACTGTCCATCCAAGAGCAGTGGAAGTATGGATGGAACAACGACTGTGGTAATGCGCTCACTGAATGGGTTGAAAATGAAAACCTTAACTTAACTTTTTACTCCAACGATTTGGATGTATTTAGAACAGCTGCATGGCAGAGAGGCTATAACCCAGATCTCTGTTTGGTCTCCAATAATCCTACATCAAGAAAAGTCTTGTCAGACTTCCCTCGCAACCAACACAGACCCGTTATTTTCAATATTGCCTTATGCACTCCAATGGTTAATTAGTGCCACGACCTAGATGGAATTTTAGAAAGGCAAACTGGCAGGGTTTCTCGGACCACCTGAAAGAACATATTTGTTTCATTCCACCAGAACCCCAGAGCTATAGCCGCCTTATTGGAGCTGTTCTGGCATCTGCTAAAGACAGTTCGCAGCTCGTGGTCGTGCGGTAGCGTTCTCGCTTCCCGCGCCCGGGTTCCCGGGTTCGATTCCCGGCGGGGTCAGGGATTTTCTCTGCCTCGTGATGACTGGGTGTTGTGTAATGTCCTTAGGTTAGTTAGGTTTAAGTAGTTCTGAGTTCTATGGGACTGATGACCATAGCTGTTAAGTCCCATAGTGCTCAGAGCCATTTGAACCATTTTGCTAACAACATATTCCAAGTGGATGTAGAAGAGAATGCATCCCAGAACGGGATGAAAGATGTGAACACGTATGTAAACAATTTAACAGAAGTGGGGACAATGACGTTGCAGGCAAACGTCTTCATAGTCTTGATGATGCACGGAAAGTACCTGGTTGACGCGGCAGAAAACCTGAATTTCAAACATTCAGGTAAGAAAGCTTTGTCCTTGCTACATAAGATGGGTGTCTCCTTTAATAAATCGGATCAGACGTCTGGTTTTTCAACTAGTCATCTTGTTAACCATATATAAAAAACGTCCACATCGTCCAGCAATTAACAGCATACCACCCAGGATCAAAAAAGAGGTAACAAATCTAAAAGCTCAATCTGTAAGAGATTGAAAATTCTCTTTCTACTCACCCTAGATCACTTCAGAAGATGTGAAAAGGGTTAAGGCACCGAGGTCTGATAACATAAATCCAGAATTTTTATCCCATCTTGGGGAAAATTCCAAATATCGTCTGACTCACTTCTCCTCTATTATTCTGAAGACAGGAACACTTCCTAAGGAACTGAAAAATACTAACAAACCACCGGATCTCATTCAGAACTTTCGACCAATTTCCCTGCTTAGATGTACATACTAGCCCTTGGAGAGACTTATTACAGTAGATAAGGCTGAGAGGTGGCATGAGCCCCCTCTCATATTTCTATCTTACGATTCTCCTCTCTAGTTGCATGCGGTGGAGGTTCCGTTGCTATTCCTTCACACGCGGACTTCCCATGCAACGTCTCTCGCCACCCGGGTGGTCCAGTGACAGGCGGGCTCTTCTGACTTTGAAAGGGTAGGCCGACAGGTGTGGGGGGTCGAGTGAATACTTTCCGGACGCCGACATTGTCAGGAGACGCGCCCGCGGGAGCCGGAAGTGGCGGCTGGGCTGGAGGTTCCGTTGCTTCGCAGAAGCTTAGCGAAAACACTTTCTGGCGGGCTACCAGCGAGGCATGGGAATGACTTATGTACCCAGGCAGCTGTGGCGGGAAAATTCCCGCGCTTTCTGCAAAATAGGAACCGTGATTGGCTTGCTCAGGGCATAGCTCCGTGACGGAGCAAAATCAGCACAGAAATTGGCGCCAAGAATCTCCATTGGTGGAATGGTAGTGCTCCGGCAATGGAGTGGAATTTCCGCCGGTTTTCGAGTTGCTGATTGGAACGTAACCACGGCCACTGTCGTGGGGGCGGGAATGTTGTGTGTTCGGCCTGTACGGGTGCTCTGAGAGCCGGCAGTCGCCTTTCGGTCGAGGACGTCGAAGCAACCAGCCAACAGCTCCGGTACGCCAGATCGTGTCCTGGCAGTCAAGAAGACAGTTTGGTAATGTATGTCCGCAGCACCGGCAGACAGGGATTTTCCTAGGTGATAATCAGAGCTCAGCAGAGCGCGCCTGTTCGTCTTTTTCTAACTTTGTTCTGTCTTGAGAAGCAGCAATTACTGTTGGGTTAGCTGTGTGTCTCTCTTGAGATTTGAGTGGCAAGGAATTGGCTCCACATACCACCTCATCTTAAACCTCACGATCTAGTTTAGGGACAACTTCACCTTTACAGTGTTTGTATGAATCTCCAAATTTGAGCCAATTTGATGTATTATATTTCCTGTGTTTCATTTACTATTCAGTGTTTAGTCTTAATAAATCATATTGTTATTTTGGACAGAACTTTCATTCTGTTAATCGATAGAGCAACCCTATCATTCCTCACTATGCTAATGAAACCTTTGTTTATTTAACTTATTTATAAAATTAAATTATTGCAGGTGCCAAATTCTCTTCTACTCCACTGGCAGGGTTGATTAGAGTCAGTTCGCGTATTTTTTTTATTCTTGTGCAACAGCAAAAGGCGGAGTTAGAATAGGGGGGGCTTAGAGCATGATTTACATATGTGGATTCTAGTAGAATTTAGTGATAAATACACTGCTAGCCCCGGCACCTCGCATAAAATGGCGACCCTTGGCCTCGGATCTTTCCTGTGAATCTCTGATAAGCAAACAGGATTCTTAGTAGGAACATTCAATTTTTTTTCTCTACTTTTTTTTAATAATTAATACCCTAGTTCTTTTTTCTGGTTGTTCCGCGTTTAGTTTTAAGTAGCGGCGCATGATTACAGTTATTGTTTTCAGTGTATATATTTTTGTTTGTTCATTGTTTTTGTGTTTCGTTGATGTGGTGTCCGTACCACATCGCACTTTGTCGGATTTGTGTGCGGTTTCTGTACCACATCAAATTGCGTTTGTGATTACAGCGTTGGAACAGCGTTGTTGAAATTTTATGTCTATGTGTAAAAACACAGGGAGTAGATTATTTTTACTGTGCATTTTAGATAAATTTTGTTTCTCATGAATGATCATGAGAAGTAATTCACGACTATTAGTGAGCGAAGCTAAAACAAAAGTGGATACTATAATGGATAAGGGACACGTTACTGACGGGGATAGGTTCGGAGGTGAGATGGGAACATTTTTAGCAGGACAGGACGACAGGGTCATTGATGAGGATGGCGATTTGGACGCGATCTTAGAGCAACGTCGCGACCGTGATTATGATAGCGAGGTAGAGGATGAAACAGAGACAGGCACACAGGTCGAGACGGCAGCAGAAGTTTATAAGCAAACGAACGAGAGCAGACAAGGGCCAGCTCGGTCACGTCAGAGCTCTAGCGCCCAGGTGTCCAGAGTTACATCGCCCATGTGTGACGAGGATCAAAAAGATGACATTAACCCAGTACTGAGCTTCCTACGATCAATGAAAGAAGAAGATGAGAAACAGCGTAAGAAGGACACTCAGACTATAATTTCGCATATAGGGGAAATTCGTGGGGAATTACTAACAATAAAGAAAGAATGTGGAGAAGCAAAACAATTGTCAATGGTAGCACAAAAAGTAGCAGGCCTAGCCCAAACGGCAGCAACAGGGGCAATGAAAATCGCAAAAGTAACTTCTCAACTTGTAGGTCTCTTGCGACGTGCGACACAAGCCCACTCAAAATCCCTAGCGTTCTTAAAAACCCAAGGTAATATTGCGGTTACGAACATCACGAAACGAATGAAAGAAGTAGAGAGTCGGATAGCAAAACTAGAGCAAAACGGGCACACGAGCACTGCGCGTTCGGATACTCATGATGGAGTACACAGAATTGTGTCTCCGAGGAAAAGCCCGCCGTGCTCTAGCCCAGTGACTGAGTGCGGAACTAACAATGCACACGCAGAAACACCTAGTAATAGCTCCAATAATTGTAGCCCACTTAGGAGAGTGAATTCTGAGTGCCACTGCCACTGTGATACAGAGGTAGCACATCACAGTTATCAGCAAGGCAGATCAGGACACTCAGCAGACGTGCAAGTATCGGATACGAGTGACAACACCCGTGCGAGGATCGGACAGGATTTTGATCACAATCACTTCCTGTCGATACTAAAATTCCAAAAGTTCAGAGATAATGGAGGGTCGATGCATCCCAAGAGCTGGGTGATGCAGTTTACGAACTCATTACCGTCATCATGGCCAACCCTGGCAAAATTAGAATTCATGTGTGGACACATCGAAGGCCAAGCCGCGGAAAAGATGCGGGATGTGGCAGCGACGTGTCAGACTTATCAGGAATTTGTTGATGCGTTCCTGGGGATCTACTGGTCAAAGGAAACGCAAGACAGGATTAAAGAGGAAATAATATTTTGTCCTGAACTGGAAGTGTCCGGGCATAGGAGCGCAACCAAATTTTTTGATGATTTACTTAAGAAGAATCAGTTTTTAGATAGTCCATATAGCAAGGGAGAAATCATCAAATTTTGTTTTTCCAAATTGCCTGTTAGGTATCAACAGACACTTGTCGGCAAGTGTGGATCCGACATAGAAGCATTCAAGAGTCTATTGCGCGAACTCGAAGTAGTCTTCGATAAACAAGACGCAAAGGACAGGAAGAAGGCGCAAAATAACAATTACCACGGGCCAGCAAGGGCAGACGACAACAGATCGCATAATCGCGCTCGTCAGTTAGGAAACCAGGGTTACGGAAATCAAGGTTACGCAATTCAAGATTATGGAAACCAGAGACACGGAAACGAGAACGTTAGGGAACAGGGTCAATCTAGACAAGGAATCTGGGACAGGAGGAATGACGAACGGCAAAGCGACCGTAATTGGAGAGAGCGAAATCAAGGACAACAGGAGAACCAGGAGATTGAAATTAGACCTCCAAATCCTAATGCACGTCAGAGGAGGGGGAGTCTAAGAAGGGATTGACGCTAGTCCATAGGATTCCACCACATCTCTCACACAAAGAAGTTCGTGGAATAATAGTAGTTTAAGTGGTGTACATAGTAGAATAGGCAAATATATGAACCTTTCTTCGGGGAACAATAATTGTTGCATTAATAGATTAAGATTGTTAAATTATTAACACGCTGCATTGTCTCACATAAGAATGTACTGCTGCTATCCTTTTTTTTGTTTATGTTCGCGACTTCCAATGTCGACGGAGTAGGAGACACTACCTTTCCATGAGCAATGTTTTAGTCCTTTCCTATCTGGTGTCCATGTTAAGGGATAAGGATGAGTGACGAGACGTCGCACAAACGGGCGCATACAAGAAAGTGCTCTTAGAAGCGTTCTGAGAAGTCGTGATACGCTCAATAGCGGCCACAACAAGTTCGTGAAACGTTCATACCAATGCTTGCAGGCACGCGTCAGTGCACGGCAAGATTGTGGTATATTGCGTGATTTCGAGGATGAATATGGGCAGTATAGTTTTTTGCAGAGCTGCGCCAGCATCGTTGTCTTGCAAGTCGGGGTGATCCTGTGAGCGTTTGACTCCAATGGTGCCCTAGACGAGAGAAATGCGAGCATAAAGCCTACCATGCCAATGTGCTGGTTGGGGATTTAGCGTGCTGCTCGTGACTGTCGCAGATGAATAACCAGGGACTTATACTTGGATATTCGTGACATACTGTGTAGCTGGCGTGTGTTGGGCGACTGAATCCTTAACAGGAACCAGTCCTGGCTTGGTCATATTACATTGCTTCTGGAAAGGTGTGCTTTGATCGCGAAAACCGCATCACATAGAGAAGGAAGTTGCAACTATAAATTTATTGTCGTGTATAGCCATGGCTAACCCAGTCTCTGGAGTTTCAGTGAGGCTTAATGAAAACTCGGAGGTCATGTCGTACGGCGCGCACATCACTGTCGTCAATAGCGGCGAGCAGCGAGACATCTCAACGTAACAGGAATTATGTAAGAGTATTGTATAAGGTAAACAAAAAAAAAAATAAATAAATAAATAAATAAATAAAAGTGACAGTACGATATACTAAGATAAGTTAAACTGTAGGATTTAACAATAACCAGATTAATATTGTGGGGGTTTTCTACCACAAATGTTTGGCGCGCCTGTTGGGATGTTATTTTTCAGGTCATCAAATCACAGACCCGAGATGGAGGGACGACCGGCGAGCGAAAGTAGAATAGTTGCATGTCTTTATAGTTCAGTAAAACTTCAGCCTGCATAAGAACATAATTTATTCAGAAGACATAGAATGTAGATCGTTGACATATGGTAGTTAATTCTTGAGCATGTCTACTGTCGATCTATGTAATTAATAGTAATATTAGTGCGGGCCCGCACATTTAGTTGTTCATCCATTACAAAGCATCAGTTATCACACACCATGTACATACTGAGATCGGTCTCTACACATATATCAAAATAAATTATTTCCATGTCTAGATTAGATGTTATAATGATTGCCATAGATTAATAACTATAAAAGTAAAATAAGAGTGTCTGAAATGACAGACCATCAATGTTTCATTATGCAAATTTATTATAACATAGAAGGTCATGGGAAAAAGTTAGGCATAAGATTTTTGTAAGAATTGTGCAGATGACGAGGATCGTGGCAATGCAGAGGCCGGCCGGAACGGGAACAAGAGGTCTACGGCTACCTGCAAGAAAAGAGCGTCAGCACCCCAACTGACGTGAAGGGCGAGAGCATCCGGTCCACAGGCTGACAGTCACCCGGCCGCATACCTGAGGGATTACGCGGGACCCTCGCCAGGCCACAAGCGAAAGTGAGGCTGGCCGTTGACACTGACACGCGACCCACACGCGACAGCCTGCTAGCTCTCCAGACGCGGCAGCCGTTTGGAGGGATTCCCTGCGGCAGACCACGTTGTCGTGAGTACACGAAGAAGATCACATATTGTGTCAGAACCTGCGCCTCATGTGCCTCAGGACAGAAAGAGACGCTCTATACTCACCTGTTTGGGTTTTTACAACTCACTAACATTGGCCGATCTGCATACACAAAGCAGTATCGTGCCACACTAACAAATGTATGGTCTCATTTCTTACTTCTCCTCTCTATTAGAGAGCAGTTTTAACAATAGTCACTCCACGTGCCATCATCCCTCGTCGAACTGCAATATTGGGAAACATAAAGTACTGTCCAGCGAGAGAAGAGGCCTAGACTAGTGATGTATCCCAACAAGTAGACCTCAGAGACAATTAATCGACGTGAGGAGAGCCTATCACTGTGTCTTCCTACCATACTGCCGTCATCATATGGGTGGGTCTTGGTCCAATCTCAACAGAGTACTGCAGATGCTCCAGCATACCCTACTGCCGTTTCAACAACATAGCAACAACACCCGACGTTTAGCCCTATGTGATGTCAGTAAGGTGTAATGTGTGAAGTGCTTCGAATATTTCTAACAATGTGATTTAGTGCCTCATTCTCAGCACAGTCGTGAACATTGTGCAATGTGCACGCACAACTTGATGCCCCATGAACCTTGTTTTTTTTTCTTTTCTTTCTTAAATTTCTTTCTCTAATGTTGGTTTTGTAATGTATGTTATACCTTGTATGTGTTTGTGTTTTTACACTGTAATTCTTATTACAAATTACTGTATTGTTCTCCACACCATGTTTTTTATGTATTTTGTATTTATTGTTGTGTGTATGCGAACAGTGTGCCTGAAGTCCCCATAAACTGAAGCAGATACCACCACTGTCATTGTGAATGGACCATCAGTTCAGGGAACATTTTGTAAAGGTTGTTCTTGCTGCAGGGAGACAGAATGAATCGGAGGTTGTAATTAGATTCTGAAAGCTCACAAAGAGATTGTTAACTTAAATAGTATCATGTGAGAGTGAGTTCAGGTTAGTTTCATGATTCAAATTGTTGTAAAATCTTGGGCATTCAATTGCGGAGCACTACAACTTTGATTGTAAAGAATAAATTGCTCCATATTTGGCTCACATGCCCGGGCCATATTTAGAGAGTGAATATCTGTGTGAATCGGTGTTTGGAAGGGGCTCCCTGGGTATGGATGTGTGATGTGAGTGTTAGTGTTCCATATTAAGAAGGTGAAGTTGGCTACATCATAAATAATCCTCCCTCTATGAGCTGCATTTTTCAGTTGCAGTGATTCTTTTTATAGAGTGCGGCAATTGGAGTCACTTTGTAAGATTGTTCTTGGGCGATTGACTCACTACCTTGCTCCTAAGTGAGCCAACCGCTCACCAATTACAATCTAAAATGGCGTACGGGCAATGTGAGGTGGCATGAGCCCCCTCTCATATTTCTATCTTACGATTCTCCTCTCTAGTTGCATGCGGTGGAGGTTCCGTTGCTATTCCTTCACACGCGGACTTCCCATGCAGCGTCTCTCGCCACCCGGGTGGTCCAGTGACAGGCGGGCTCTTCTGACTTTGAAAGGGTAGGCCGACAGGTGTGGGGGGTCGAGTGAATACTTTCCGGACGCCGACATTGTCAGGAGACGCGCCCGCGGGAGCCGGAAGTGGCGGCTGGGCTGGAGGTTCCGTTGCTTCGCAGAAGCTTAGCGAAAACACTTTCTGGCGGGCTACCAGCGAGGCGTGGGAATGACTTATGTACCCAGGCAGCTGTGGCGGGAAAATTCCGGCGCTTTCTGCAAAATAGGAACCGTGATTGGCTTGCTCAGGGCATAGCTCCGTGACGGAGCAAAATCAGCACAGAAATTGGCGCCAAGAATCTCCATTGGTGGAATGGTAGTGCTCCGGCAATGGAGTGGAATTTCCGCCGGTTTTCGAGTTGCTGATTGGAACGTAACCACGGCCACTGTCGTGGGGGCGGGAATGTTGTGTGTTCGGCCTGTACGGGTGCTCTGAGAGCCGGCAGTCACCTTTCGGTCGAGGACGTCGAAGCAACCAGCCAACGGCTCCGGTACGCCAGATCGTGTCCTGGCAGTCAAGAAGACAGTTTGGTAATGTATGTCCGCAGCACCGGCAGACAGGGATTTTCCTAGGTGATAATCAGAGCTCAGCAGAGCGCGCCTGTTCGTCTTTTTCTAACTTTGTTCTGTCTTGAGAAGCAGCAATTACTGTTGGGTTAGCTGTGTGTCTCTCTTGAGATTTGAGTGGCAAGGAATTGGCTCCACATACCACCTCGTCTTAAACCTCACGATCTAGTTTAGGGACAACTTCACCTTTACAGTGTTTGTATGAATCTCCAAATTTGAGCCAATTTGATGTATTATATTTCCTGTGTTTCTTTTACTATTCAGTGTTTAGTCTTAATAAATCATATTGTTATTTTGGACAGAACTTTCATTCTGTTAATCGATAGAGCAACCCTATCATTCCTCACTATGCTAATGAAACCTTTGTTTATTTAACTTATTTATAAAATTAAATTATTGCAGGTGCCAAACTCTCTTCTACTCCACTGGCAGGGTTGATTAGAGTCAGTTCGCGTATTTATTTTATCCTTGTGCAACAGCAAAAGTCGGAGTTAGAATAGGGGGGGCTTAGAGCATGATTTACATATGTGGATTCTAGTAGAATTTAGTGATAAATACACTGCTAGCCCCGGCACCTCGCAAGGCGGGTGTATTTTGGAACACATTCCCAAATAACAAGAGAAATTTAGGCCTAACTGAAGCTGCAGCGACCAGGTACTAACAATGACAACTTTCATAAAGGTCGTTTACAGGAGAAACAAAACCTTCTGTGGCGTTCATAGACCTTACGGCAGCATATGCAGAAGGTTCAAATGGCTGTGAGCACTATGGGACTTAACATCTGAGGTCATGACTCCCCTAGACATATAGACCTATATCTCTGACGTCGATCTGTTGTAGAATTTTAGAACATGTTTTTTGCTCGAGTATCATGTCGTTTTTGGAAACCCAGAATCTACTATGTAGGAATCAACATGGATTCCGGAAACAGCGATCGTGTGAGACCCAACTCGCTTTATTTGTTCATGAGACCCAGAAAATATTACATACAGGCTCCCAGGTAGACGCTATTTTTCTTGACTTCCGGAAGGCGTTCGATACAGTTCCGCACTGTCGCCTGATAAACAAAGTAAGAGCCTACGGAATATCAGACCAGCTGTGTGGCTGGATTGAAGAGTTTTTAGCAAACAGAACACAGCATGTTTTTATCAATGGAGAGACGTCTACAGACATTAAAGTAACCTCTGGCGTGCCACAGGGGAGTGTTATGGGACCATTGCTTTTCACAATATATATAAATGACCTAGTAGATAGTGTCGGAAGTTCCATGCGACTTTTCGCGGATGAAGCTGTAGTATACAGAGAAGTTGCAGCATTAGAAAATTGTAGCGAAATGCAGGAAGATCTGCAGCGGATAGGCACTTGGTGCAGGGAGTGGCAACTGTCCCTTAACATAGACAAATGTAATGTATTGCGAATACATAGAAAGAAGGATCCTTTATTGTATGATTATATGATAGCGGAACAAACACTGGTAGCTGTTACTTCTGTAAAATATCTGGGAGTATGCGTGCAGAACGATTTGAAGTGGAATGATCATATAAAATTAATTGTTGGTAAGGCGGGTATCAGGTTGAGATTCATTGGGAGAGTGCTTAGAAAATGTAGTCCATCAACAAAGGAGGTGGCTTACAAAACACTCGTTCGACCTATACTTGAGTATTGCTCATCAGTGTGGGATCCGTACCATATTGGGTTGACGGAGGAGGTAGAGAAGATTCAAAGAAGAGCGGCGCGTTTCGTCACAGGGTTATTTGGTAACCGTGATAGCGTTACGGAGATGTTTAATACACTCAAGTGGCAGACTCTGCCAGAGAGGCGCTCTGCATCGCGGTGTAGCTTGCTCGCCAGGTTTCGAGAGGGTGCGTTTCTGGATGAGGTATCGAATATATTGCTTCCCCCTACTTATACCTCCCGAGGAGATCACGAATGTAAAATTAGAGAGATTAGAGCGCGCACGGAGGCTTTCAGACAGTCGTTCTTCCCGCGAACCATACGCGACTGGAACAGGAAAGGAAGGTAATGACAGTGGCACGTAAAGTGCACTCCGCCACACACCGTTGGGTGGCTTGCGGAGTATAAATGTAGATGTAGATGTAGATAACTACTTAAACCTAACTAACCTAAGGACACCACTCACATCCACGCCCGAGGCAGGATTCGAACCTGCGACCGTAGCGGTCGCGCGGTTCCAGACTGAAGCGCCTAGAACCGTTCCGCCATACCGACCGACTATGCAGAAGGGATGATTTAGAAATTACTGAAAATAATTAAGTGCCAAACAACATAACAACTTATTAATCACATCGTAACTAATCGATACTTTAAGGTTTTCTTGGGTAAAAATAGTAGCTCAATAGGAAAACTAAATAATGGCCTGCCACAAGGCTCAGTCCTCATACTTCTGCTACAGCACAGACTAGTAAGGAATTGAAAATTAGAAAATTTTATTAAAACTCATTCACCTTGCTACAAGCAAATTGTTGTGAAGCCAGGGTCGGAGACAGAACCAGAAAATAAGCGGTACGTCGCAAGTGGATCAGGTCTCGGCGTGTTACAGCGCCACACCGAGAGACAGAGGATGAGCTCGGCATAAAACAGTTCGAAACAGAAAACCAACAGAAACGTGATACGCATATTCATTAGCTCGTAAGAGATGTCGGAAGAAACCGTACCCATTTCATAAGAGCCAGTATCAGAGAACCTACTCAGCAATTAAGAGCCTGTTAAGCGAATATAGCAAAGTAAGGCCACATGCGGTCATTACAAACCGAGCAACACGTCATAACGGCACGTTAGCTCACTTTAAATTCTCAAGTTCTCCAGATCTCAAGGAGTTTATCGCTGGAATCGATGGCGTTCACAGTAATACCGCTCTATTCCATGTTTACGATACTGTCCTAGTAACTCCAGAACAGTCTACAAACCAGCCAGATAGACCTTGCCGTTGGTGGGGAGGCTTGCGTGCCTCAGCGATACAGATGGCCGTACCGTAGGTGCAACCACAACGGAGGGGTATCTGTTGAGAGGCCAGACAAACATGTGGTTCCTGAAGAGGGGCAGCAGCCTTTTCAGTAGTTGCAGGGGCCACAGTCTGGATGATTGACTGATCTGGCCTTGTAACATTAACCAAAATGGCCTTGCTGTGCTGGTACTGCGAACGGCTGAAAGCAAGGGGAAACTACAGCCGTAATTTTTCCCGAGGACATGCAGCTCTACTGTATGATTAAATGATGATGGCGTCCTCTTGGGTAAAATATTCCGGAGGTAAAATAGTCCCCCATTCGGATCTCCGGGCGGGGACTACTCAAGAGGACGTCGTTATCAGGAGAAAGAAAACTGGCGTTCTACGGATCGGAGCGTGGAATGTCAAATCACTTAATCGGGCAGGTAGGTTAGAAAATTTGAAAAGGGAAATGGATAGGTTAAAGTTAGATATAGTGGGAATTAGTGAAGTTCGGTGGCAGGAGGAACAAGACTTTTGGTCAGGTGATTACAGGGTTATAAATACAAAATCAAATAGGGGTAATGCAGGAGTAGGTTTAATAATGAATAAAAAAATAGGAGTGCGGGTTAGCTGCTACAAACAGCACAGTGAACGCATTATTGTGGCCAAGATAGACACAAAGCCCATGCCTACTACAGTAGTACAAGTTTATATGCCAACTAGCTCTGCAGATGATGAAGAAATAGATGAAATGTATGACGAGATAAAAGAAATTATTCAGGTAGTGAAGGGAGACGAAAATTTAATAGTCATGGGTGACTGGAATTCGTCAGTAGGAAAAGGGAGAGAAGGAAACATAGTAGGTGAATATGGATTGGGGGGAAGGAATGAAAGAGGAAGCCGCCTTGTAGAATTTTGCACAGAGCATAACTTAATCATAGCTAACACTTGGTTCAAGAATCATGAAAGGAGGCTGTATACATGGAAGAAGCCAGGAGATACTGACAGGTTTCAGACAGATTATATAATGGTAAGACAGAGATTTAGGAACCAGGTTTTAAATTGTAAGACATTTCCTGGGGCAGATGTGGATTCAGACCACAATCTATTGGTTATGAACTGCAGATTGAAACTGAAGAAACTGCAAAAAGGTGGGAATTTAAGGAGATGGGACCTGGATAAACTGAAAGAACCAGAGGTTGTAGAGAGTTTCAGGGAGAGCATAAGGGGACAATTGACAGGAATGGGGGAAAGAAATACAGTAGAAGAAGAATGGGTAGCTCTGAGGGATGAAGTGGTGAAGGCAGCAGACGATCAAGTAGGTAAAAAGACGAGGGCTAATAGAAATCCTTGGGTAACAGAAGAAATATTGAATTTAATTGATGAAAGGAGAAAATATAAAAATGCAGTAAATGAAGCAGGCAAAAAGGAATACAAACGTCTCAAAAATGAAATCGACAGGAAGTGCAAAATGGCTAAGCAGGGATGGCTAGAGGACAAATGTAAGGATGTAGAGGCTTGTCTCCCTAGGGGTAAGATAGATACTGCCTACAGGAAAATTAAAGAGACCTTTGGAGAGAAGATAACCACTTGTATGAATATCAAGAGCTCAGATGGAAACCCAGTTCTAAGCAAAGAAGGGAAGGCAGAAAGGTGGAAGGAGTATATAGAGGGTTTATACAAGGGAGATGTACTCGAGGACAATATTATGGAAATGGAAGAGGATGTAGATGAAGACGAAATGGGAGATAAGATACTGCGTGAAGAGTTTGACAGAGCACTGAAAGACCTGAGTCGAAACAAGGCCCCGGGAGTAGACAACATTCCACTAGAACTACTGATGGCCTCGGGAGAGCCAGTCATGACAAAACTCTACCATCTAGTGAGCACGATGTATGAGACAGGTGAAATACCCTCAGACTTCAAGAAGAATATAATAATTCCAATCCCAAAGAAAGCAGGTGTTGAGAGATGTGAAAATTACCGAACTATCAGTTTAATAAGTCACAGCTGCAAAATACTAACGCGAATTCTTTACAGACGAATGGAAAAACTGGTAGAAGCCGACCTCGGGGAAGATCAGTTTGGATTCCGTAGAAATGTTGGAACACGTGAGGCAATACTGACCTTACGACTTATCTTGGAAGAAAGATTAAGAAAAGGCAAACCTACGTTTCTAGCATTTGTAGACTTAGAGAAAGCTTTTGACAATGTTGAATGGAATACTCTCTTTCAAATTCTGAAGGTGGCAGGGGTAAAATACAGGGAGCGAAAGGCTATTTACAATTTGTACAGAAACCAGATGGCAGTTATAAGAGTCGAGGGGCATGAAAGGGAAGCGGTGGTTGGGAAAGGAGTGAGACAGGGTTGTAGCCTCTCCCCGATGTTATTCAATCTGTATATTGAGCAAGCAGTAAAGGAAACAAAAGAAAAGTTCGGAGTAGGTATTAAAATTCATGGAGAAGAAGTAAAAACTTTGAGGTTCGCCGATGACATTGTAATTCTGTCAGAGACAGCAAAGGACTTGGAAGAGCAGTTGAACGGAATGGACAATGTCTTGAAAGGAGGATATAAGATGAACATCAACAAAAGCAAAACGAGGATAATGGAATGTAGTCAAATTAAGCCGGGTGATGCTGAGGGAATTAGATTAGGAAATGAGACACTTAAAGTAGTAAAGGAGTTTTGCTATTTAGGGAGTAAAATAACCGATGATGGTCGAAGTAGAGAGGATATAAAATGTAGACTGGCAATGGCAAGGAAAGCGTTTCTCAAGAAGAGAAATTTGTTAACATCGAGTATAGATTTAGGTGCCAGGAAGTCGTTTCTGAAAGTATTTGTATGGAGTGTAGCCATGTATGGAAGTGAGACATGGACGATAACTAGTTTGGACAAGAAGAGAATAGAAGCTTTCGAAATGTGGTGCTACAGAAGAATGCTGAAGATAAGGTGGGTAGATCACGTAACTAATGAGGAGGTATTGAATAGGATTGGGGAGAAGAGAAGTTTGTGGCACAACTTGACTAAAAGAAGGGATCGGTTGGTAGGACATGTTTTGAGGCATCAAGGGATCACAACTTTAGCATTGGAGGGCAGCGTGGAGGGTAAAAATCGTAGAGGGAGACCAAGAGATCAATACACTAAGCAGATTCAGAAGGATGTAGGTTGCAGTAGGTACTGGGAGATGAAGAAGCTTGCACAGGATAGAGTAGCATGGAGAGCTGCATCAAACCAGTCTCAGGACTGAAGACCACAACAACAACAATGGTTTTCGTATGATGAACTTTATGCTATTCACCGCCTACCATTGCTGATGGAGACGCTGACCTTCTTCCGACAACTCCACATCGTTTAGAGCTGACAGCACCTAAATTCAGGGCGGAAATTGGCAGCAGGACCTCTTGGGTCCACGTTCCTCTTCAACAGTTAGGCGCCTCTGGCCGACAGGAAGAAGATCGACCGACGACACGAATTCCGGAAACACCACATCGCGGATGGGTGAACGTAGAATTCGGAGTGAGATCAAGCACACTCCAGCAGCTAGTACGAGACCATTCGTGCTGGGCTGCAGCCACGGTGGCAGCGCGCCGTGGCGTGAGGTCACTCGCTCTTTGCCCAGGTCTGCTGACGAGGCGCTGATCGGCAGCCATCAGCGGGAATCCAAAACGCAGCTGAATGAGGCATCAGCTAGAAGGCCGGAGTGGAACAAGACGATTGTAAACATGCTTAATAAATAACTGAACTCTGCCAATATTTGGATAGATAAAAAATCTACTCACCAAGCGGTAACAGAACACACACAAAAGGCTGTTGTAATTGGCAAGCTTTCGGAGCCAGTGGCTACTTGCGCAGAAGGCTTGAAGAGGAAGGTAGAAGGGTGAAGGGTGACGGCAAAGGACTGGAGAGGCCTAGGAAAGGGTGTAGCTTTCGGGAAAGTCAACCAGAACCGCCAGTCATGTGAGAGTTACCGTACGGGATGAGAAGAGGACTTTGGCAACGTTTTACTAGCGTCAGAGAAGCATCACAGGTACCCAACTGCTGTCGTGACCTCATACAGAGGTGTCTCCACTCGGAAACTCTGTAAACTGATGTCAGAAGTGTACACTTCCACTCCGTCATCGGAGGATTTAGCATCGGAGGTGTTTGACTCCAGCACATGAAATTCGGTTGCAGTGGTCTGCCTCTACAGTGTCCATACTTCACAGCAGTAATCGCAACGAGGTAGAACAAAAAAAATGTTTTTCTTTCTTGGTGGCATGGCAAAATTAGGCGTATTGATGAACATGCTATATCAAAAGCGTTTTTTTTGTAAAACTGGTGGAGCCTGTTGACTTATCAGACTTCAGAGGCAACTGTAAAGGAATGTACTTGGTACCAGTGAGGTGTAGTATTTGTAATTTAGTGTGTCTTAGCGATCCATGCACTGTGTTTGCACCAGTAACTTGTCCTGCTTGTAGACGTTATGCTCATGCAGCGTACTGAGTGTCACTGGGCGATGATCTGGCAAAAGAAATAACTAAGTCTTGTTTCGTACAGTGTACGTCGTATTTTTCCTGTCTGTTATATGTTGCAGCAGATATTTTTGGTATTTTATTGTATTGTAACCGGGGACCTAGAAACGACGGAGAGGCTCCGCCCCGCCGCAGCCGCAGTGGTCCACAACCCCACGACGAATACCGCAGACCACTACACCCCTCCGCCGCCCCTCACCGAACCCAGGGTTATTGTGCGGTTCGGCCACCGGTCGTCGTCCCCCCCCCCCCTTTTCCCAGGCAACGTCTCACACCAGACGAGTGTATCCACTGTGTTTGCGTGGTAGAGTAATGGTGGTCTACACGTACGTGGAGAACTTACACTACTGACCACTAAAATTGCTACACCACGAAGATGACGTGCTACAGACGCGAAATTTAACCGACAGGAAGTAGCTTTTCAGAGCATTCACACAAGGTTAGCGGCAGTGGCGACTCCTACAACGTGCTGACATGAGGAAAGTTTACAACCGATTTCTCATACCCAAACAGCAGTTGACCGGCGCTGCCTGGTGAAACGTTGTTGTGATGCCTCGTGTAAGGAGGAGAAATGCGTACCATCACGTTTCCGACTTTGATAAAGGTCGGATTGTAGCCTATCGCGATTGCGGTTTATCATATCGCGACATAGCTGCTCGCGTTGGTCGAGATCCAATGACTGTTAGCAGAATATGGAATCGGTGGGTTCAGGAGGGTAATACGGAACGCCGTGCTGGATCCCAACGGCCTCGTATCACTAGCAGTCGAGATGACAGGCATCTTATCCACATGGCTGTAACGGATCTTGCCGAGATGCGGGACGCGTGCAAAGAAATACCCGATCTTGTGCAAAGCTTAGCCGGCGAGATGCAAAAATTACAGATATCGCAGGCTAGGCTTGAAGACAATGTCCAAACTTTAACCACCCGCGTGGAGAATGTGGAGATAGATGCACGGAAAAGTATTGATACATATTTGGAAGTGCAAGCTCAAAAAGTAGAAAAAGAATTAAATGAATGGCTAGAAGTAAAGGATCGCGAGATATCTGCAAAGATTGAAAGCGACGTAAAAACTGCTGTAGAACAAGCGACTGCGGCCGCGAGTGTAAATATTGACGCTAGCGCTACCGCACTACGTGCCGAATTAACACAGATCAAATCCCGTGTGACAGCGGAGTTGCCAAATTGGCAACAGGAGGTCGCGCGGAGACTGTCTGCCTTGGAAAGCAATGTAAATAGTGGCGGACAGATAATGAATCCGGCTCCGCGTACTGACTACTATAATAACGCTGACGGTAGGCAGGGTGCGAGTGCGCAACCGCAACCTAATGCGAATTATGAGCACGAACAACATGCGATACCGTGCAGCGCACATCACCAAGTAATGAATGTCACAGAATGTAGCAATCAGGTGTGCAAAAAGGAGGACAATGTAATAAAACACAGGACATTCCAACCCTTCAATAGTGAAAAACGAAATGTCCACCCTGTTGTATTTATTAAGAGCTTCAGGAATGTGTTTCCCAGGGCACGGACGGAAAGACAAAGAATACAGTTCGTGGTCTTCTTTATTCAAGGTGACGCGGCACTGTGGGCCACCGACGTGTCCGAAAAATGTCTAACGATGCAACAGATTGAAGGTGCATTCTTGCAAAAATTCTGGTCCGATAGCGTCCAAGAAAGACTACGAAAGGAGTTGTACAGTCCAGAAATGCACAATCCTAAGATGGGAACGTTACGCAAATATTTCGAAAAGTATATAAACAAAACCAGGTACTGGGACGAGCCAATTTCCGATCGTGACATAATCAGATTAATAAAAATCAAGTTGCCCAGTGAAATTAAAAGATATTTCATCAATGTGCCGGAATACGATATAGAACAATTCATGGAAATAGTGGATTCTGTTGACTTATTGATCGAAGATATGAAAACCGAAAACAAGTGGAACCATGCAGGCTGTAATCAACAAAAAGCCGATTACAAGGGCAGCCACAGTAACGGTAGTAACTTAGTACCAAATGGTAACGGGAATAGGCAAGAGCACCGGCAACAGAATCGAGGCACAAACAATGGCAATGGTTATAACGGCAACGGTTGTAATCGTCAAAATCGAAAGATACATCATGATGGGCGCATGAGTAATGGATATAATGGTAACGGCAATCCGCAATGGCGGAACAACCGAAACCAGTGGCGTGGTTGTAATGAACCGACATCACAGTGGCAACAAAACACAGCGCCACAATGGAACGCCAACCCAGGTCCGTCACAGAACATGTCAGGAAGTTACAACCGACCACCGCAAAACCAGGGCCATACACAGTATCAAAATACGCCATCGGCGAGGCAGGGCGGCCAACCCAACAGTAGCAACAACAACAACCAGAACCACAATGTGAGGTTAGTGGAAGTGACAGACAACTGTCAACCCACTAATGCTCATCCGTTAAACTAAAGACAGCCACAATACGCTCTCCGTTGTTGGCTGCAGGATGGTGTAGTGAGGGCACATTCACGGATGACAGCCATAAACTTTGTATGCTGATATACAATGAAGGAACAAAAATAGAAAAGGAACTTGTAGACATACCGCAGAAGTGTAACCGAACCGACAAAAGTGTTGTGCAGGCTATATTGCAAGCAGATATGTACGGAGCACCAATACAGATATTAGTCGATACCGGTGCGTCAACCAATGTCATGAGTGCAAATTTTTACAAGTACTTGAGTCAAAATAATAGAATACCAGTATTGCCAGTGAAGAATTGTCGTGTAACAGGTGCAATAGGTGCACAATCTCATATCATAAAGCACCAGGTGCAAGTCGAGTTTACGGTAGGAAATGAAGCAATGAAAAGCTCGTTCCTAGTAGTTAAGGGATTAGGTGTTGCTTGCATCCTGGTGATGGAATTTTTACGCCAGAGGGACGCAAAAATTGACCTCTTGTGCGGGGAAGTAAGCCTTATGAATGAGGGTAGACGTGTAGTTTTGCCATTGTTGAGGACACGGGAAGTGCACGGTAAATATTGCCGGAGCTTTCAGTCGAGATTCGAAGGAATACAGGTAATGTATTTATATTCTGACTTAAGTACGAGACAAGCATGTTATAAAGAATTTATTACTGAAGACAAAGAGGAAAAAAGGAAACTGATAGCAATGAAAGTCAGGGAGTCAGAACATTTGACTGAAGCACAACAAAACGAACTGACTCAACTACTCACAGATTATGAGAATGTGTTTTCGGAAAAACCCGTTGTTATCGAGGGCTACACCTATAACATCGAAGTGGTACCTCACGATACTTTCCGTCACGCAAACTACACCATCCCGTGGTCAAAGAAGGAGGCAGTTACGAAGGAAATAAGAAAAATGCTTGATTGGGGGATAATTGAACCATCTCTATCTCCGTACAGCAGTCCGCTCGTTGCAGTAGCGAAAGCGTACGGCAGTATACGTCTCGTGCTTGATGCGCGCGATATTAACAAAATAATTGAACCTGTCAGAACGCGACCAGAAAACCTGGATGAACAGATACAGAAGTTTTATGGAGTTAAATATCTGATCTCTGTCGATATGCGTTCGTCGTATTGGCAAATCGACTAACTGAATCATCAAGAAAGTACACTGCCTTTGTGTTTGCCGGCAGAAGTTACCAATTTAAAGTTTTACTATTTGGATTAAATGTTAGTGCAGGTGTCTTCATTGCAGCGCTCGATAAAGTATTAGGACCAGATTTGTTGGACCGAGTAACGTTGTATGTCGATGACTTATTAATTGCTACTCCCGATTGGGAAAGCCACATGGACACGCTGAGATGCGTACTAAAAAGATCTTCTGAGGTAGGCGTAACAGCAAACCTCGCCAAATCCAAATTTGGCAAGGAGAGAATAAAATTTCTTGGTCATGTAATATCACCTACAGGTATTGTGCCCGATCCGAAGAAAATGGCAGCAATTGAGAACTTCCCTCCTCCTAGAACCAAGAAACAGTTAAAGGCATTTCTGGGTCTAGTGTCATTTTTCAGACGATTCATACCTGACCAGCTTTTAAATGATAATACCCTGTTAAACTTGTTGAGAAAGAATACACCCTGGATATGGAATGAACTATGCCAGCAGTCATTTGAGCAAATACGACAAGCCCTTCTAAATGCTAATCTACTGTCACATCCTGACATGTCAAAAGAATTTTGCCTTGCTACAAACGCTTCCACTGTCGGACTAGACGCTTGTTTATTCCAAATCGATGAGGAAGGTGGAGACAAGAACGTAAGAATAATCGGTCTCGCAAGCCGAGTCTTGTCAAGTTGTGAACGATCATATACAGTCACCGAACTCGAAACACTAGCAATAGTATGGGCCATGAAGAAGTTCAGATACTATGTGTACGGAAAAAATGTAAAAATTTTCTGTGATCATCAGGCCTTAAGTTTTTTGCTGACATGCAAGTTAATGCACGACAGGTTGACTAGGTGGGTGCTTGCTCTGCAGGAATATCAATTTCAAATAATGTATATAAAAGGTTGTGACAACGTAGTACCTGATGCTTTGTCACGGTTGCCGCAAGGTCTGCCTGAGTTAACAACAATACTAGAACAGGCAACAGAGTACAAAATTTTAGTTATGAAAGACCCTACTTGTCGAAAAAAGTTCCTGCAGACGTGCAAGCAACTGCCTAGTTTACAGGACGAAGATCCCACGGCCGGCCGCGGTGGTCTCGCGGTTCTAGGCGCGCAGTCCGGAACCGTGCGACTGCTACGGTCGCGGGTTCGAATCCTGCCTCGGGCATGGATGTGTGTGATGTCCTTAGGTTAGTTAGGTTTAAGTAGTTCTAAATTCTAGGGGACTGATAACCACAGCAGTTGAGTCCCATAGTGCTCAGAGCCATTTGAACCATTTGAAGATCCCACCTTGGTAAAACTCAAACAAGAACTCTTAGCTTCGGGTGGAAATCAGATAGGTAGCCATTATTCTGTGCAAAATAGGGTATTATATTACCGGAAGGATGTTAACAAGGACTTGTGGTGTATCTGTGTACCGGAAGTATGTATCAGTGATTTTATCTGGCGCCGGCCGCGGTGGTCTCGCGGTTCTAGGCGCGCAGTCCGGAACCGTGCGACTGCTACGGTCGCAGGTTCGAATCCTGCCTCGGGCATGGATGTGTGTGATGTCCTTAGGTTAGTTAGGTTTAAGTAGTTCTAAGTTCTAGGGGACTTATGACCACAGCAGTTGAGTCCCATAGTGCTCAGAGCCATTTAATCTGGCACGTACACCTTTCGTGGGGACACGTGGGCATTGAAAAATGTAGGGCACTTCTCGCAAGACAATGTTATATTAAGAATATGAAAAGAATAATTCAGAATGTTGTAAGGACATGTGTAGTTTGTCAAAGGACGAAACCTACAAATCTGCCCACTGTAAGTGAATTGCACCCTGTTGTTCCTAACAAACCATTACGACTAGTTTCTGTTGACATTCTAGGGCCACTACCCACAGGCAGAGGTGGTGTGAAATATGTATTTGCTGTATATGATGCCTTTTCCAAATTTCTAAAATTGTATCCTGTAAAAGCTTCAACGGCCACACCCCTCATTCAGAAATTACGAACAGATTATTTTGTTAATGTTGGCAAACCACAGATCATATTATCCGATAATGCCACCTATTTTACTGGTCTCAAATGGAAAACGTTTCTACAAGAGCAAGGTATTAAACACATTTTTGTAGCCCGATTTCACCCGGAGAGCAGTCTTGTAGAGCGTACCTTTAAAGGGTTGAACAGGTTCATGAGAACTTACATTCCGAATCGCCACACCAAGTGGGCAGAATACGTTTCGACTTTTGAGGAACTCCACAATAGATTGCCACATTCAGCCACCGGTTATACTCCACTAGACGTCATGTTTGGAAAGAATGAAACCGACAGCTGGCTGCCACCATTACACACTGTACCACGACAAGTTGTACCTCACGAACAAATTATAGGTGAGACTTTAAATAACTTAACGAGGTGCGCGGAGCGCCGAAAGAAGAAGCATGACAAGAAAATAAAGAAGATAAAAGTGTATCAACCAGGTGACTTGGTGCTAATAAGGACTCATCCCAAGTCATCTCTGTTAGCGAAAAAGAATAAAAAATGGCAACCGGTGTATGCCGGGCCCTACAAAATCATAGACATACCACATGGATGTAGCTATTTGTTGGGTGACGTAGAATCGGAAGAGATTAAAGGACTCTGTCCATACAAAGACTTAAAGAAGTTCGCTCAGTAGAGCAACGTTTACATTTGTGTGTAGTAGGTTAGTTTATAGTGTATTTTTTCTGTGTGTAAATGTTCAGATTTTAGTGTAACATTTAAAGACAATGAGGCGCACAAGATAAGTGCGATTCAATTTTGCAGATGTTAAGGACTAATAGTATTTTTAAGCAATTGCATTTTGAAGAAAGAAATGAACGTAGGTTTAAGAATATTTTACAAATTTCATGTTGAAAAATGCTTTAAAAAAATAAAATAAATTCAACAGCATGTAACGATGAAAGAATTTTTCATTAGTGTGTCATGAATATTTTTGAACTGTAGTAGTAATGCAACTTATGAAATTCAATATTATAGTGTATATGTTGTTCCACGTATTTATGTCTATACCGATCCTGAAATATGCTCAATCATAATTTACTTAACAATATCAGTGCAGGGTGTACATCACCCAAGGTACCTCATGTGTTGTGGACAAGGTACAAAGCAAATCAGTAAACGCGACTACCGCTAAGCACTGTTAAAATATATTGCCATCTGCTAAGGCAGAAATTTGCACGAATTTGTAGTGTAAACAAAAGTCACAAATCTAACATTAATCTAGGAACTTGCACGCTAGGCCTAGATTATAAAATATGTACAATAATGCGAGAGGCAAAGTTTTGTAAAGTCGAGCCTGGCTCTGGAGGGCAAGTACGCAACGAGTGGGCAGACATGACATGGGGACTTACCTCAGATGAGACGGAAATACAATTGTATAGTCAAAAAATCTGAAGGCAAGTACCACTCTAAGTGGAAAATGAAAAGAGATAATTAGTGCGAGAGGCTGGTAAAATCCAGCACGAGCCAAAATCCAGTTCAGACTGAATGAAATACATTAGTGTTTGTGAACTAATCGAAACAGTTACTTTAAGCAGTGGCCGGCCGAAGTGGCCGTGCGGTTAAAGGCGCTGCAGTCTGGAACCGCAGGACCGCTACGGTCGCAGGTTCGAATCCTGCCTCGGGCATGGATGTTTGTGATGTCCTTAGGATAGTTAGGTTTAACTAGTTCTAAGTTCTAGGGGACTAATGACCTCAGCAGTTGAGTCCCATAGTGCTCAGAGCCATTTGAACCATTTTTTTAAGCAGTGTTAAAAACTGTGAAGGTGAAACTGTAATACGGACAGTGAAGTGCTAGTATTGAACGTTCAAAAGCGGTGAAGACGCCAAACGCCAATATTACGCACGAAAAACTGTGAATTTGCTTATAAATGTGAACTGTTAACGTGAAGTGAACCCACAGTCAATATTTTTGGGACAGACTGTAGTTTCAGTGAGCACAATAATGCGAGATTGGAATGCGATGCGTGGACTGTTGCAAAACAGCGACCGCAGAAACGGCGAATGTTTGTGCTAAGCTCGTACTGGGACACTCACCAGTGCCTGCGAGTGCGGCGAAAACATAAATAAGTTTATCAAGACAAAAACTGACGTGTAATGGAAACAGTGGCGCATCAAAACTTCATTCACGGGAGAAGATCCATGTCATGTATTCTGCACACCTTGAGACTCGGAAACTGGCGAAAACTTAACAACTGCCGCACTAATAAATGCTTCTTTCCCACTAGCGTAACCATCTGCAGCGGGAAACAAATATTACGTTGGTTGTGTGTATGTTTCATGTACTACGTCGGAGATGCGTAGCACAGCTGACTCCTGCCAACAAGCGCGGGGGGCGGATATCAATCCCTCTCCGCCACGCCCGGCCGAGACAGAAGCGCATCGCCAACCGTGCAGCCTATCAGCTGATTCTGACGTTCCGCGACGGCGAGAGACAAGCTGGCGCGAGCGGGCGTTGACCTCTCCGCAGCCGCCACGAACGCCGAGCACCGAACACACCAACCGACGCCGTCGCGAGCTAAACGTCGCGACGTAGATCATCAACGACACCGCAATCAATTGTTATAATGACCTCATTTCTTTGCATAGTGCAACAAAAAAATATTTGTAATGTATGCACATCCTGTACTCCAATGACATCCCACAAACAATTAAGTGAAAGTAAGCAAAGCAGTTAGTCTGTCGCTCCGCCGAGGTTTTCCCCAGGGTTTCCCTACGGCCGCGCCAAATGGGGAGCGAACAGTTGACACCCCTGGGACTTCAAATATTCCGGACTAACTCGTGCTTGTATACCTTTGAACACTGCAAAAGTTGCAACCCTAAAAAGAAGCAGTCAAAATGAAACTAATTGTATTCTATGTCCTTTTCTTTTGTACATGACTGTATACGTAACCAATTGTATATTATATTGTTATGTAGATAACTTCATCTGTATTACATTTTGTGTGCCACACACCTCAGTAATTACAACGGTTCAAATATACGATGTGACATATGTACACTGTGAAAGAAAAATCTGCGTGTGGACACTGTGGACATGAAAGAGGAAATATTTATGTCAAAAAACACGAACATTTTTTATGACATAAACATTTCGGGGGGCAATACAGCGTCCCCAGTGCTATATTACGAAAAGACTTAAAAAACAGTATTTATAAAGAAGAGACATTTAAAAATTGAATAATATATTTTTATCATGTAGCCGTAAAACAATAATTTCTCTGTCGAGAAATGCAAGGAAATGCAATGCAAAGAAATAATTTATGACAAAATGATATAAAGAGACGACAAGATACGCTCTTTTGTTAATTTTTTTAGTCGACTTCACTTCCATTTTTGTCTTGAGTGTGTATAGACGGACATCTTTCGAGTGCTGGCAAATGTAAGCATATTTGTATGAGTTAAGCATATAATATACTGATTTAATATTATTGTGCACTTTTAATTTGTAAGAGGTGATCCCGATTTCATGTCCGCCTTCCTTGAATTAATCTGCATTCAAGTAATTTACAGTTCAACAATCGCAGCGGCCGATGCAGCCAACGACGCCATTACGTGGCGATATTAACTTATGAAAAATTAGCGGAAGCGGAAAACTCGCCCGCTATTAACATAATATTAATTTTTCTCCACAGCCGCCCGACGTTGCAGAAAATACTTAGCTTTAAGATTCTTATTTTCAGTACCGTAGCCGACAGCCAGAGCCAGGACTCCGACTATGGTTCAAATGGCTCTGAGCACTATGGGACTCAACTGCTGAGGTCATTAGTCCCCTAGAACTTAGAACTAGTTAAACTGAACTAACCTAAGGACATCACACACATCCATGCCCGAGGTAGGATTCGAACCTGCGACCGTAGCGGTCTCGCGGTTCCAGACTGCAGCTCCAGAACCGCGCGGCCACTTCGGCCGGCTGACTCCGACTACAATACAATGGTTAACGGAGGTAAGAAAAAATACTCTCGCGCGTGTGTGGGCCGCAATTGTAATTAATAACTAAAGATCTTTTGCTTTAAAGTGAACTGAGTAGCCGAGGAAATTAATATGAAAGGTTTATTCCAATGTTCAACTTGTATGCTCATGTTTTAAGATTCTGCGAGTCTAACATTCATTAACGTAACAACTAATTTGAGATTAATATTGTTAAAAAGGAGAACTTCACAAAAGCATTTAACCGTAAACCAAAATAAAATGAAATATCATTTTTATTAAGGCCCACCACGTAAGTCGGCAACAATCAAAAAAAAATAATAAAAATAATAATATATTAAATTACGACGGCCGACGGACGCGAGAATGGTCACGCGGTTCTACACTGTAGCGCCGAGAACCGCTCAGCCACTACGGCCGGCGAAAGGAAATAAACAACGGAAAACTTAAAACATGATGGAGGTTGTTTCGTCCTTCGCAAAACATTCCCGGTCAGTCAGAGTACTGCAGACACTAAGGCAGAAACGGATTGTTGTTTGATGACCTATGTAAATGGTAAAAAAATGTTAATTTCTAGTCGATACTGGTGCACATGTATCTGTTAGTAGTTGAGACTTCGTGGGTAGGAGAAGACTAGGGACTCCAATGTATAAATTATATTGAATGGGAAAGAATGACTTGATATCGCTAGGGACAATACAGCTCGTTTATAGGATTTGAACTACAAAGTTTCGTGAGCATATGGAAGTATCGCCAACTGTGGGGAAAGGGTATTCTGGGATTCTTGGACTTGATTTCCTGGATAAGCACCACGCAAAAATTAATCATTCACAACGCACAGTTCAACTTGGCGGGAACTCGTTTCCAATGGGTTCAACAGCTGTAAATGTTCCAATGTCGCAAGATAAACTGATTGCTAAGGTGTCACCAACCGAACTGCACACAAATGCATTAAAGATGATTACGCATGACAAAGTACCTGCTGGTATAGGCAAATTGGTTTGGGAATCTGTAAATACCAATGTGCCACGGCAGAGATTATTCGTGGTTGAGCCACTGCAGAACAATGATGCCTTAAAGTGCATACTTGGACACGTAACGAACGTTAGTGGGGAACTGACGATTCTAGTAAGCTTGGATAACTTCGGGATAGATGAAGTGAATCTCCCGAAAGGACTTTCTATAGCGAATTTAGAGATATACGAAGATGAAGATATCGAAGGATCAGACTGTGATCACAGCATCAAACTGACCGTCAGTGCGTCTGTACTACGTGACAAGTTTCGTCACTTGAAACATAGTGAATGAGAAGCCATGGAAGCTTTGTTGTTAGATTACTCAGGCTTACTCAGTTCTGATGGTCCACTACCAGTAACATCTGTCACACAACACCACATACCAACAGGCGAAATCGAACCTTTTATGGGAAACCATACAGAATAGCTAAACAGGTACAGCCACTAGTAGTCGAATTTATAGATCAGAACTTGCGTAAGGGTATTATCGAGCACAGCAGGAGGCATTGGTCGGCAAATATTGTCACTGTACGCAAAAAATACGCTGACGGTACCAGAAATTATCGATTTAGCTGTGACTGTTGTTACTTGAACGCACGAACCACAATGGATGCATATCCAATACCGAACGTAATAGATACATTAAACAAACTAGGAGAATTGAAAGGTGGCTACACTGAGCCACAGCGCCAGAGATCGCGCTAGAGAGTATTGTTCCGCCGCCTCCACTGGCAGTGATTATTGAGAAGTAGCGGTGGGCAGTGCTTGTCGAGAAGTGGCAGTAGTCAGTTCTTGTCGAGAGGTCGTAGTAGGGAGTGCTTGTCGAGATGTCGTAGTAGTGAGTGCTTGTTCCATGTTTTATGCAGTTGTTTGATGGGCTATACAGCAGATGTTGTTCCAATGGAGATATTGTAATGATTAGAGTGCTTTTCGTCAATATATATGAAGGTAACAAAACTCGCTTTTTTTCTCATTATTTCAATGTCTTGAATAATGCGTCATTACAGGTTCAGTCAACAAAGCATCTGGCTTGTGTTCTTGGATTAGAGTGTAATTCTGTTATTTCTATTTTCTTTAATTACTTCAGTATAAATGATATTTAAAATTTCTTGTGTTATTGAAGAAGAACCGTGCCAGATGCGTACGTTGAATCACACTTCCACACACAGAACAGTTATACTTGTGCTTTGGTTTCGTAGGTTTTATAGTTGCTGGGGACTTAATTAATTGACTGTATTAACGGAAATTTTCATTTCATTCTTTGTTGTTGTTCTATGCAGTCAGATTGCGTACAAATACTAATCAGGGCCAACCGTTTACGACACTTCGTAATCGGATATACAGCTACTAAATCAAAAAATTAAAATTATTTGCATTCTTTCTTATAATTAAGCCCCCATGCACGTGGCGACCGCTGCTTCGGATCGTCCCTTGGAATTCTTCTGATTGTAAAAATAGTAGACAGTAGTATTGTTGTAGTAATTTGTAGTTTAGTAATTGTAGTCTATATTGCATGTGTAGATTTGGTAATTGGGATTCTTCTAATGGTATTTTGCAAAATTTAATTTCTGTTGTCTTGTCTATGGGTTTGACAATTTAGTGCAATTATTTCAATTGTTCGATTAATCGTGTTTGAGGGAAACATTTCGTGTGAATGTTGTTGGAGATAAAGAGTCATTGTGTGTAATTTTCGTACAGTGACGAGTTTTGTATGTTTTGTAAATGATTACGCGATCGATGAAAAAGGCAAAAATGATGGATAGTCAGAATGACGAAATTGTTGACATGGCGAACTCGCCAACACAGGAGAACAGTATGATGAATAATGAAGTGGAAAACAATTTAATAAGTCGGGAAAATAGTCCGGAACCATTTCAAAATTTTTCTCAATCAAAAAATTTTCAGAATCCGAGATTAACGACAGAAGATTCTGGAATAGTATCGAACACAGATAGCTTTACAGCTATGACGAAGGAAACTGGTTTTGCGGGAAATGTTAGGGGCGAAAAGAATTTCGAACAAGTTAATATGGAGCAGTTGATGAGTGCAATATTAAATTTTCGATCTGAATTTAAAACACAGATGGGAACAATGGAAACACAGTTTAGATCTGAATTAAGAACAGTGGGATCACAAATAGGAACAATTAAAACAGAGTTAAAACAGAGTTGGAAACAATGGAAACACGGTTAGATTCACAAATAGGCACATGTTTCAAAAACATGAAAGATGAATTAAAGAAAGAAATTAGAGAAGAAGTACAACCGATTTTGAATTCTCACAATAATAGATTAATTGCAGTAGAGATTAGACAAAAGGAACAGGATAGAGAACAGGAAGAAAGAGATCGCGTGATAGTACAAAAATTTTCAGAGTTAAATTTACAACGTGCACATGATAAGGAAGAAATATTTGAGAAAATCGAGGAATCCGTACCAAATGACAGAATAAATAACCTAACACAATAATATGAACAGTTAACTACCAAATGTGTCAATACTGAAACCCGAGTCGCGACACTTACGGAAGACGTAAATAAACAGAAAGAAAAAATAGGTGACTTATCGGAAAGAGTTGAGGAGATTTCAGATAAATTGACAAGTCTTAGTTTAAATGGGGACAGAGATTCAGATGATACAGCTCCATTGCCATTTGCAGAAACCGAAGAGTACCAGAACATAAATAAACATGTTGAAAATCAGGGAAAAATTAATGAACGCGTTAAAAGGGAAGTTGAGGCATTACGAAACCAAGTCAAACAAATTGAAGGCGAAATCGTAGGAAAAGACAGTAGAAGAAACTTAGAATCACAGATAGCAGAGGGGTTTGAAGAAAGTAATTTGTTTCATTTACGGGATGCAACAAGAGAGCGCCAGGCGCGCGAACTTGACAATAATCGACGTTGGGACTGGGACAGACGCGGTAGGTCTTTGTCGCCACGAGGAGAAAACTTTGACTATAAACATTTCTTAACTGTTCGGAAATTTAAGATCTTTCGCAATTCTAAGAATGACATACATCCATGTGCATGGTTAGACCAATTTACGTACGCACTTCCACCAAATTGGCCACTAAGTCACAAACTGGAATTTATGTGTGGATATTTAGAAAACGAACCGGCGACGCGGATGCGCGCACTCATTAGAGATTGTAATAATCTGAATGATTTTTATCATGCATTTCTATCGGTATATTGGTCCGAAAATACACAAGACAGAGTCAAACATAGTCTGATTATGCAGCGTAATTTTAAACAGTCTGAGTTCCGCACGCCGGCAGAATACTTTGAAGACATGATTCGAAAGAATCAGTTCCTGTCCAACCCTTATAGCCCGACTGAATTAATTCGCATTTGTTTAACTAAGCTGCCACAATCGATACGACAAATTGCTTTAGCCGGAAGATGTAAAGACGACATTGAGACTTTTAAGACGTTGCTACAAGAACTTGAGTATGACAACGACGACGGGATTTCTTGTAATTTTTTCAGTAACAGTAATTACAATAGATTTTCAGAGAAAAGGGATAGTGATCGGAACGGGCGTTATATGGGTAACTTTGAGAATGACAGACGTAACAGACAGGACAATAGATACCAGCCTTATGACAATAACAGACGTTCTAACAGAAATTACATTCCTACCGGAATGATCAATCATACGGAAACAGTAATCGGTATCATCAAGACAGAAATTATTCATACAATAATAGAAATTCTTACTACAGAAATAACCAGGGTAGTAGATACAACAATAATTTCAGAAGTGACAGTCGAAATTACACAAGAAGTAATCATGCAGACAGACAGGAAAATAGAAATTTTAATAACAGACACAACCAAGAATTTGCATCTAACAGACAGGAAGGACCTAATTGGCATCCTCCGCGTGCCAGAAATTCAGAGAGACAAGTGCAAATAGTACAAATTGATCCGCGAAATGACGGGAATAATCAAAGACGTGACGCAAACAATCGACAATGACTTGCAGCTTCGGCTCCTGGCAGCAATATAGACGGTTCAGAAAGTAATGACACTACGACTTTACACTACGTACGCCTGGAAGACATGAGAGACATTTTGCTAGACGAAAAGGAAAATAATGTAGACGCATTTTTACATCCTGTTATTGAAGTATGTGTGGGTAAGAATAAGTTCACTGCAGTTTTAGATTCTGGGAGCCCACTGAATGTCATTAGTGAATCAGTTTTTCGTATATGTGTAAGAACTATTGCTTGTCCTGTGTTACCTGTTTCTAAAACTACAATTCGAGGAGCGATTTCTGGAAAAAGTGTGGAAGTTAAACAACAGACCAACCTAAATTTCATCTGTCAAGGATACGAATTTTCTGCTAATTTTATTATTGTTCCATTACTCAGTACACAAATTATATTAGGTATGGAGTTTCTTAACACACATAAGGCAATTCTGAACTTTAAAGAAGGAAGTGTGAATTTGACTGTTGCCGGAAAGCCGAACTGTTTGAAATTTTTCGAGTGTTTAGCAATATCTGAGTCAGATACAAAATGTTTAAGGTTTCTTACTTCTGATGTTTTCGTTGAGCATTATGACGACAATGTGTTCATTCATGACAATGACAATAGATACAGAGACGCGATGGATGATATAATTAATAGCGAAGAATTAATTAATGAAAAAGTTAAGAAAGCTGAAGTGCCAGATGACGTTGCAAGAGAAGAACTGCACCAAATTTTGACTTCACATGCTACAGTATTTAGTCATCACACAGGAACTATACAAGGCTTACAATATTTATTTAAAGTAAAAGAACACACACCATTTCGGGGGGAAACGTACGCTATTCCTTTGGCTTACAGAGACAAGGTTAAGAGTGAACTTCAATACATGATAGATCAAGGCATTATTGGGCCAGCAGTCAGTCCTTATACCAGCCCATTACACGTTGTTCTTAAAAAGGGTGGGTCAATTCGTTTGGTTCTGGATTCCAGACAGATAAATAATATTATTATTCCTGAAACTGACCGTCCACAAAATTTAGATGAACTTCTTCAACATTTCCACGGAATTAAAGTTTTATCCACGATTGATATGCGCGCAAGTTTTTGGCAAATAGAACTCCACCCTGATTGTAGAAAATAACTGCCTTTTTAGCCTTTGGTAACTGTTACCAGTTTCGGAAATTACCGTTTGGACTTACTGTATCTTCAGCAGCATTCATTCGTAGCTTAAATGAAATTTTACCTGTTTATCTTCGTGACAATATTACTTCATATGTTGACGATATTCTTATTGTTAAACATTCTTGGAGTGAGCACAACAAAATTTTGGATTCATTATTACGTATTTTTGCAAGAGTTGGCATTACACTGAACTTAGAAAAATCTGAATTTGGTCGATCTCAGGTGAAATTTCTCGGTCACATTATTTCTGCAGAAGGTATTCTTCCTGATCCAGAGAAACTAGATGCTATTCGTAATTATGCTGTTCCTACCACAAAACGTGATGTTCGTAGTTTCCTTGGTGTCTGTAATTTTCTTAGACGCTTTGTTAGATTGGACAATTTGGCCACACCTCGTTTGTGTGATCTATCTGGAAAGAATTCTAATGGGTGTTGGGATGCGGAAGCTCAATCAGAATTTGAACAACTTCGTGATGCTTTAGTTGCTGCTCCATTTCTGTCACATCCGGATTTATCTAAAGATTTTTGTTTGGCGACGGACTCATCATACAAAGGCCTAGGTGCACATTTATTTCAAGAGATAGAAGAAAACGGCGTTGTAGTACAGAAAACTATTGCATTTGGAAGTCGTGTTCTCTCTAAATCAGAAAAGAATTATTCGATTACGGAACTTGAAGCCTTGGCTGTTGTTCGGGCTTTCACAAAATTTCGGACATTTTTGTATGGGAGACATACTAAGGTTTACACCGATCATCGAGCTCTGGAATTTCTTATGTCAACAAAACTAACTCATAAAAGACTCTCACGATGGGCGCTGTATCTACAGGAATTTGATTTTATTATTGTTTACATACAGGGTTCTTCAAATATTATTGCTGATGCTTTATCACGTGCACCTATGGGTTTGAAACAAAGTGCTGAGGAGGACTGCAAGGAAAACAATTATTGTTTGATGTATATTCAAGGTGTTGCGTTTGAGAATTTTATTTCGTCTTCGCTCCAGGACATCGCTAAGGAGCAAAATAAGGATCCAATCTGGTAGGACATTAAGGAGAAGTGGAGGAGAAAGGAAAGCGTAGCGATTAGACAGTATTATTTAGTTCGCAATGATATTCTTTTTAAACGAAAATCGGTCGACAACTCTGTTTGGTTAGTTTGTATTCCTGATGAGTGGGTCAATAAATTGATTTGGTACACACATTTTAGTTATGCACACTTTGGTCCCAGAAAATGCTTTCATAAATTACGAGAAAATTGCTACTTCAGTAATATGGAAAAACGTATTCGATCTGTTCTTGCCAAATGCAAATTATGTCAAAAGGCTAAGCCGCCAACTATTTCTCACAGAGCACCGTTGTTTCCTATCATTACAGCGAAATTAAAGGACATGGCTGCAGTCGATTTGTTCGGTCCAGTGGTTCGTTCTACTAATGGTTTTGCGTACATTTTCGTAGCAGTGGAATTGACATCAAAATATGTGTGTTTTACACCTTTACGCAAAGCAACAGCTCGTTCAGTATCTAATGCTTTCATCAAACATTTTCTTAAAGAAGTTGGTCATGTTGATAAGGTTACATCAGATAATGGATCACAGTTTCGCTCTAAAATTTGGCTTCGTACTCTACAGCGTCGTAAGATTAAACCAATTTTCATTTCACTTTTTCACCCTCAATCTAATGCTTCAGAGAGATGGATGAAGGAAATCAATAAATTGTGCCGTCTTTATTGTCATCAGAATCACAGAACGTGGGATCAGTATCTTCATATTTTTCAAAACATTCTGAATGAACTCCCTAATGACTCAACTTCTTTACCGCCTATATTGATATTAAAAAATAAAGCACCGACAAATCGCATTTCTGAAATCGTTCCTTTTCCGCCTTTACGGAAACTGCGGCATTCTGAAGTTGTGAATATGGCTCTACAAAATATTGCATCTGCGGCTGCTAGAAGAGAGAAATCAGCTAAGCGTTCTGGTCGTTTAAAAATCTTGTCAGTTGGTCAAAAGGTATTAAATAAGTCTCATCGTTTGTCTCACAAAGGAAAATGCTTGTGTCGCAAATTTTTTCTGCTTTATAACGGTCCATATAGAATTCGCAAAATTATTCATGATAACACTGTTGAAGTAGAAACTCTTAAATCTCGGCGCTCTAACGGAATACATCATATATCTAACGTTAAAATTTTTGTGGAATGACATACTTTTGAGAAACTAACAGTTGTACGTAAACACAGGGAGAATGCAAGGATACCGCGCCGTGTTCCGGCGGCGGCACGTACTCAAAGCAACAGTCAAGTCTGCGCGCCGCACAAGACAGTCGTTGACCGCAAACAATTACTTCCTACGTCACGCGCCTACAGCTGATCGAGCGCTCAGTGCGAATGTACTGACAGCCGTAAACAAATACACAGTCTAATTTCTCCGACTAAATTCAGTATAAAGCTATAGTGACTTGATAAATTATGTTATTATCGTTCAGTATTTTTCAGGATACGGTTGTATAAAATATTTAAGACCTTCAGGTAAATTCTGTGTGTGTCCGACGTTAAGAGGACTTGCTATCGAGAAAATTTCAGGAAGAATGTAATTTCGAAGATGAAACTAATAAACTAAAAAGGTAACGATTAATTGAGTTTATTTTTCAGCTAACAGATTACCACTTAACGTACGTACTTTCGACGTAATTTGCTGCTCGCGATTACGTGATTCATACTTTGTGCTAATTTCATCTTCTATGAATTTACTTGTGTAGCGACGTGCTTGCGTACATTTGCTGATTTTGACAATGTTTTATTAATGAACAGGGTTGTTAATTATGTATATTATGCATCGCTTGGCTGCACTGCTTTTTCACTGATGTCTTTTTTTATTATGTGCCTGCTGTGCTTATTTATTTAAATTATAATTGTCACCTGATTAGTTGTGCTGATATGGTTATGTATGTAGGTTACACTTTGTGATGTATCTGCTTGCGCCTTCATGTTTACTTATTAAGATTACATTATTTTCTTATGCTGATATGATGCTAATGACCTGTTTATTATGTAAGATATATATTTGCTGCTTTGCGTATGGATTGCATATTTACGCATTTCTGTTTTGTTGTCATAAGTACTCTTTAATTTGGTATATAGAATTGCCGATATACTGTGTACGAACATGGAGTTTAGGTCACACTATGGTATTAATTATAGATTGTTCGCTTGGCAGAGCCTCGTTGTAGGAATTGTGCTGCATCCACTTGTTGACATTCTGTTCTCTACTGGTATATTTACTTACTATTGCATGTTTTGCTTACGCTCAGTGCCTTATATTTTTAAGATAAGAAACTGAACTGCTGTAATTCTACGAACGACGTTGGTACAAGAAACTTCATAGAAGTCACATGAGCGGGAGGTTTTATGCAAGCTGTATAAATTAATGCTAATAGGAAGGAAGCTAACGACATGACATACCAATACTAGGTTTAGACCATTAACAATTATTACACTGCATTCTTCGTGAGCATTTGAAATAGCAAGTGACACTTGACACAAGAAATACTCCACATGTTTGCTTCTGCCATGATTCTTGAAGTGGTGTACACACTGAAATATTATGATCATTCACACTCCATAATCGTACTTAATTACTGAGAGTTATTCGAACTAAAGTCTGTTAGAGGTCATGTATGCATTTCTTTTATTTAATGATGGACAAGGTAACCAAAATGTATTTTATAATTCATAATGAGTAGAAGATTTGAGTCAGATGGATTACACAGAGGTTGTGTGTGGACATTATGTCTTCGGATTGTATGGGATGATGAATTGAAGTTTGCACTAGGATTTTATCTGTACTTGTTCGAGGAGACTGACTTGAGGAAAGAGTTGTTATGGAAGTGAAATGATACTGGTAATAAGGTTTATATGTATCGACGTATTGAAGAAGTATTATTGAGGTATTGAGATTGTGTGAAGTTGATGATTATTGGAGTTTTGGTGGACAAGAGGTAAGGTAAATGATATCGATGATAAGGTTTATATGTATCGACGTAAGAGGTATTATTGAAGTATTGAGATTATGTGATGCTGATGATTATTGGAGTTTTGGTGGATAAGAGGTAAAGTAAGTGAGGAGCATATTTTTTTTGTTGGTTTATATGGAACAAGGAGGATGAAGATGGCAGACTAGAACACTCAAGTAGAAGGAAGATTGTCTACACACACACTTTGTTAAATCACTAAGCAGTATATACTTTCTTTTTGAGAGAGGAAGCATTTGCATATCTTGGCTCACTGACAGTTGTTCAGCAACCGTACATTTGATTTGGCTTGGCAAACATTGGTCTTGACATGATGACTATGACCTTGACTAACTATTATTGACTGTTATACACTGTGCCACTACTACTTGATACACAAGTTGAACATAAAATTTTGGACGGAATTGCATTTACACAGTTAACACTATTCAATTGCACAGTAGTACTTCATGTGGATGAAAGATGAGTGAGTGTGTTTTGTGTGTTTTCCCTTCCTAATCCCAGATAAGTGGTACCAACCTATCTCCTAAATATTATTTTACTTGTTTTGTGGCTTGCACTGACACCCATAAACATTATAGGTTTACTGTTATTAGTGTATTGTAATAGTTAATAGGACAATTATCTGATATCATTTGTGTGTTTATTATGATTTGTATGTTTAGTGTAAGAGCATTGATAATAATTTTGATAAAGCAATTGTGTGTGCATTCAAACTATTGTTCATGCCTGAACTGTCTGATTAGTGATGGTGAATATTATGGACTGTTACTTACACTTTTTCTACACGACATTGCTGGGTGCCACTGATGGAACTGCTTCTACTGAAATGATGTCACTTGTTGCTGTAGCACCTGTTCAACATTGCTGGGTGCAACTGATGGAACTGATTCTACTGAGATGATGTCACTTGTTGCTGTAGCACCTGTTCAACATTGCTGGGTGCCACTGATGGACTGCTTCTACTGAGATAATGTCACTTGTTGGTGTCTGCACCTATTCAACAATGCTGGGTGCCACTGATGGACTGCTTCTACTGAAAAGATGTCACCTGTTGCTGTCTGCACCTGCTCAACATTGCTGGGTGCCACTGATGGAACTGCTTCTACTGACATGAAGTCACTTGTGGTGTCTGCACCTACTCAACATTGCTGGGTGCCACTAATGGAACTGCTTCTGCTGAATGATGTCACTTGTTGGTGTCTACACCTGTTCAACATTGCTGGGTGCCACTGATGGACTGCTTCTACTGAAATGGTGTCACTTCTTGCTGTAGCACCTGTTCAACATTGCTGGGTGCAACTGATGGAACTGATTCTACTGAGATGATGTCACTGTTGATGTCTGCACTTGCTCAACATTGCTGGGTGCAACTGATGGAACTGATTCTACTAAAATGATGTCACTTGTTGGTATTTGCACCTGTTGACCATTGCTGGGTGCTACTGCTGGAACTGTCAACTACTTGTTTCTTGAACTATGGAAAGGATTTATGTAAATATTTGTATAAACTGATTTTTTGTGTATTACTGTTTGTGAAAAGTTATGAGACTCTCACCTGCACATATTCGTCATTGCTGACGCTATTGATTGAATTGTTTAACCACATAATACTTGTGTAAACTACACTCCTGGAAATGGAAAAAAGAACACATTGACACCGGTGTGACAGACCCACCATACTTGCTCCGGACACTGCGAGAGGGCTGTACAAGCAATGATCACACGCACGGCACAGCGGACACACCAGGAACCGCGGTGTTGGCCGTCGAATGGCGCTAGCTGCGCAGCATTTGTGCACCGCCGCCGTCAGTGTCAGCCAGCTTGCCGTGGCATACGGAGCTCCATCGCAGTCTTTAACACTGGTAGCATGCCGCGACAGCGTGGACGTGAACCGTATGTGCAGTTGACGGACTTTGAGCGAGGGCGTATAGTGGGCATGCGGGAGGCCGGGTGGACGTACCGCCGAATTGCTCAACACGTGGGGCGTGAGGTCTCCACAGTACATCGATGTTGTCGCCAGTGGTCGGCGGAATGTGCACGTGCCCGTCGACCTGGGACCGGACCGCAGCGACGCACGGATGCACGCCAAGACCATAGGATCCTACGCAGTGCTGTAGGGGACCGCACCGCCACTTCCCAGCAAATTAGGGACACTGTTGCTCCTGGGGTATCTGCGAGGACCATTCGCAACCGTCTCCATGAAGCTGGGCTACAGTCCCGCACACCGTTAGGCCGTCTTCCGCTCACGCCCCAACATCGTGCAGCCCGCCTCCAGTGGTGTCGCGACAGGCGTGAATGGAGGGACGAATGGAGACGTGTCGTCTTCAGCGATGAGAGCCGCTTCTGCCTTGGTGCCAATGATGGTCGTATGCGTGTTTGGCGCCGTGCAGGTGAGCGCCACAATCAGGACTGCATACGACCGAGGCACACAGGGCCAACACCCGGCATCATGGTGTGGGGAGCGATCTCCTACACTGGCCGTACACCACTGGTGATCGTCGAGGGGACACTGAATAGTGCACGGTACATCCAAACCGTCATCGAACCCATCGTTCTACCATTCCTAGACCGGCAAGGGAACTTGCTGTTCCAACAGGACAATGCACGTCCGCATGTATCCCGTGCCACCCAACGTGCTCTAGAAGGTGTAAGTCAACTACCCTGGCCAGCAAGATCTCCGGATCTGTCCCCCATTGAGCATGTTTGGGACTGGATGAAGCGTCGTCTCACGCGGTCTGCACGTCCAGCACGAACGCTGGTCCAACTGAGGCGCCAGGTGGAAATGGCATGGCAAGCCGTTCCACAGGACTACATCCAGCATCTCTACGATCGTCTCCATGGGAGAATAGCAGCCTGCATTGCTGCGAAAGGTGGATATACACTGTACTAGTGCCGACATTGTGCATGCTCTGTTGCCTGTGTCTATGTGCCTGTGGTTCTGTCAGTGTGATCATGTGATGTATCTGACCCCAGGAATGTGTCAATAAAGTTTCCCCTTCCTGGGACAATGAATTCACGGTGTTCTTATTTCAATTTCCAGGAGTGTATTATGTAAAGTCACATGTATGAAAGAATTTGTATTGCTTACTGTATTTTATATATTAGGTTATTGAAAGGTCAGTGCAAATCCAAAATTTATCTAATTACGTGATATTTGCGTATTAATATTATCTTTTATTTTTCTGTATTTTTTTGGACGAATTTGGTGGTATTTTCACCACCAATGCTGGCAAAAATACCATCAAATTCTAGCCCGTGGAGGAAGGGCATATGAAAGGTGGCTACACTGAGACACAGCGCCAGAGATCGCGCTAGAGAGTATTGTTCCGCCGCCTCCACTGGCAGTGATTATTGAGAAGTAGCGGTGGGCAGTGCTTGTCGAGAAGTGGCAGTAGTCAGTTCTTGTCGAGAGGTCGTAGTAGGGAGTGCTTGTCGAGATGTCGTAGTAGTGAGTGCTTGTTCCATGTTTTATGCAGTTGTTTGATGGGCTATACAGCAGATGTTGTTCCAATGGAGATATTGTAATGATTAGAGTGCTTTTCGTCAATATATATGAAGGTAACAAAACTCGCTTTTTTTCTCATTATTTCAATGTCTTGAATAATGCGTCATTACAGGTTCAGTCAACAAAGCATCTGGCTTGTGTTCTTGGATTAGAGTGTAATTCTGTTATTTCTATTTTCTTTAATTACTTCAGTATAAATGATATTTAAAATTTCTTGTGTTATTGAAGAAGAACCGTGCCAGATGCGTACGTTGAATCACACTTCCACACACAGAACAGTTATACTTGTGCTTTGGTTTCGTAGGTTTTATAGTTGCTGGGGACTTAATTAATTGACTGTATTAACGGAAATTTTCATTTCATTCTTTGTTGTTGTTCTATGCAGTCAGATTGCGTACAAATACTAATCAGGGCCAACCGTTTACGACACTTCGTAATCGGATATACAGCTACTAAATCAAAAAATTAAAATTATTTGCATTCTTTTTTATAATTAAGCCCCCATGCAAAATTTAAATATTTCTGAACGATTGATCTTAAAAGTGTTTATCACCACCTAAAAGTGTTTCCTGAAGACAGACCCAAAACTGATTTCACAGCAGATTCAGGTCGAAGAATCCCATTTGGATTGAAAAATGCTCCAGCTACCTTCCAGCGACTAGTAGAAGGTGTACCTCGTTGAGTAGAACCGAAAATTTGTATGATATATCTTGACGATGTAGTCATCTATTCGAAAAATATAAATGATCGTGTCAAACGTCTAGATGAAGTGTTTAGTAGACGATGGCAGCACATCTTACACTAAGTGCGGAGAAGTGCTATTTTACTAAGACACAAGTAGCTTATCTTGGGCATATTATCTGTCAAGATGGAGTGAGGACGGATCCTCGAATTACTTCCGCCATATATTATTAGCCGACACCAGAAACTGCTAAGCAATTACAGTCATTCATTGGGTTATGCAATTATTATTGCAAGTATGTGAAGGAGATTGCTGAAATTACATTACCATTAATTAATTAATTTGCTATAAAAAGTGTTAGTTTTCAGTGGACATCACAATGTCAAGAAGTGTTTGAGAAACTCAAGGAAATTTTAATAACAGATCCGCTGTCAATATTCCCTAACTTTGAAAAGGAGTTAATACTCCTGAGTTCAAGTATGTGGGCTGAGTCTTAAGTGAGAATGTTGATGGAAAACAACATCAAGTTGCATATGCCTCAAGACGGTTGAATAAGGCTGAAACTAATTATTCAACAACTGAAACAGGAATGTTAGCAGCTGTATACGGAATCTTATTTCCATTGCAACTTGTACAGTCGCGAAAATGTTGATGGAAAAGGACACCCAACGACATATGCCTCCAGACAGTTGAATAAGGATGAAATTAATTATTCAACAACTGAAAAATAAATGTTAGAAGCTATACACGGAAACTTTTATTTTCGTTGCTACTTACACAGTCGTAAATTCTAAGTAGTTAGAGACCGCACATCTTTAAAACAGTTATTATGGTCAAAGATATGGTTAAGCTGATTAGCAAGATGGCCACTAAAATTAAGTGAATATATTTATGACGTAATTCATAACCCCAGAGTCAAACACACAAATGCTGATGATCAAAGCAGAAATATAGCATTCTTTCAAATAGTAGGTGGAAGCTGGACAGACTGGATAAGGGCACAAGCAGATGACAGTGAATGCCAATTGTTTCAAATGCAGCCTCGGTTTGAAATGCAAGAAGGCTTGCTATACATTGTAATTCCAGCAGCCCTGAGACTGGAAGTATTACATTAAGCAAAAAATTCTGTATTATCGGGTCACAGAGAAAAACAGACGACTGATAGATGTGTAGCTGAGAGATTGTGGTGGAAAACGTGATGCGGTGATGTAGGACAATATGTGAGGAGCTGTATCCCATGTGCACGACAGGCAGATCTGAGTTACCAGAAAATTCAGTTACAATGACTACTTGAAACTGACAGACCATTCTCTTTTTCGGGTTAGACATGCTGGGACCTTTTGATAGAACACATGCAGGTAGTAAATATGTACTTACGATGTAAGACCATTCTTTATGATATTTAGTTGTGGCAGCAATTCCAGATGAGAAACTGAGTATAGCAGCATGGGCAATGGTAAACAAATGGTTATTAAATTTTGATAGCAGCATGGGCAATGGTAAACAAATGGCTATTAAATTTTGGTGTGCCAGAAACAATTACTATGGCCCAAGGCAGTAATTTTGTATCAGATCTAACGAAACAGCTATGTCGCTTATTAAAATTAAGAAGTTACGTACCAACCCATTCCATCCTCAAATGTATGGACGGATAGAATGTGTCCACCATGCGTTTTCCCAAGTGTTGTTGTTAAGTTTTGGCGTCTGTGCATGGAATTCAGAAGTTCATACTGGAACTGACCTCTCACTGTACGATGTTCTGTATGAGCATAAAATGCTGACACCGTTTGATGTAGTTCAACCTAAACAGGGTTCACAAGATGAAGCAGTGAAGGATTTTCCAAAGAAGTTAAAAAAATATTCGCAAAGGGTGAAGCGTGCCAACAGAAAAACTTTAGAGAAGCAAGAATGTATTGGGCAATGGCCGAGCAAACTGCCACAATACAGGTTCTGACAGTGGGTATTACGAGCTAATCCGTATAGCACAAAAGGGAAAACGAAAAAAATTTTAACGAAATGCCATGGACGTTACCAGGTTATCGAAATGACTTCCCAGTCAGTGTCAAATTGCAGTTGCCAACTGGACCTTCTACAGTACATGTAAGTAGAGCAAACCGATTAAAGGTGAGATTGACGCACAGCCACAAATTCCTTCAACCATTACGGAAAAAGCAGAAATACAAATGAAGCAGGTACTTCAGAGAAACGTAGCTTATGAAATTCGATCTACAAGTAAATAGCATGAGCTCTGGGATACAGTGCACGTATTGTATTTGTTTGTTACTTAGGCTAGTCTCGTTTTTTTTTTTTACTATCTTGTTCTGTGCTTATTTACTTGTATAAAGGAGAGAGGAGACCGTCCGATGGCGCTTCCCTTTCTCTCAGATGTGTGTGTGTGTGGGGGGGGGGGGGAGGGGGGGGAGAAGCTGAGGACAAGAAAATTTTTTCTCAGCACGGTGCTACGGTATTGTGAGATGTGACACGGAATCAGTCTTCAGACTGTTTGATGCGGCCCACCACGAATTCCTCTCCTGTGCTAACCTCCTCATCTCAGAGTAGCAGTCCGCAGCTCGTGGTCGTGCGGTAGCGTTCTCGCTTCCCACGCCCGGGTTCCCGGGTTCGATTCCCGGCGGGCTCAGGGATTTTCTCTGCCTCGTGATGACTGGGTGTTGTGTGCTGTCCTTAGGTTAGTTAGGTCTAAGTTCTAGGGGACTGATAACCATAGATGTTAAGTCCCATACTACTCAGAGCCATTTGAACCAATCAGAGTAGCACTTGCAAACTACGTCATCAATTATTTGCTGGATGTATTCGGATCTCTGTCTTCCTCTACAGATTTTGTCCTCTACAGCTCCCTCTAGTACCATGGAAGTCATTCCCTCATGTCCAAACCGATGTCCTATCATCCTGTCCCTTGTCCTTATCAGTGTTTTCCACATGTTCCTATACTCTATGATTCTGCCGCAGAACCTCCTCATTCCTTACCTTAGCAGCCCACCTAATTTTCAACATTACAGACCAATATCCTTAACATCGGTTTGTTGCAGGATTCTCGAACATATTCTCAGTTCGAATGTAATGAATTTCCTTGGGACAGAGAAGTTGCTGTCCATGCACCAGCACGGCTTTAGAAAGCATCGCTCCTGCGAAACGCAACTCGCCCTTTTTTCACATTATATCTTGTGAAACATGGATGAAGGGTATCAGACGGATGCCATATTCCTTGACTTCCGGAGAGCGTTTGACTCGATGCCCCACTGCAGACTCCTAACTAAGGTACGAGCATATGGGATTGGTTCCCAAATATGTGAGTGGCTCGAAGACTTCTTAAGTAATAGAATCCAGTACGTTATCCTCGATGGTGAGTGTTCCTCGGAGGTGAGAGTATCATCTGGAGTGCCCCAGGGGAGTGTGGTAGGTCCGCTGTTGTTTTCTATCTGCATAAATGATCTTTTGGATAGGGTGGATAGCAATGTGCGGCTGTTTGCTGGTGATGCTGTGGTGTACGGGAAGGTGTCGTCGTTGAGTGACTGTAAGAGGATACAAGATGACTTGGACAGGATCTGTGATTGGTGTAAAGAATGGCAGCTAGCTCTAAATATATATAAATGTAAATTAATGCAGATGAATAGGAAAAAGAATCTCGTAATGTTTGAATACTCCATTAGTAGTGTAGCGATTGACACAGTCACGTCGATTAAATATTTGGGCGTAACATTGCAGAGCGATATGAAGTAGGACATGCATGTAATGGTAGTTGTGGGGAAGGTGGATAGTCGTCTCCGGTTCATTGGTAGAATTTTGGGAAGATATGGTTCATCTGTAAAGGAGACTGCTTATATAACACTAATACGACCTATTCTTGAGTACTGTTCGAGCGTTTGGGATCCCTATCAGGTCGGATTGAGGGAGGACATAGAAGCAATTCAGAGGCGGGCTGCTAGATTTGTTACTGGTAGGTTTGATCACCACGCGAGTGCTACGAAAATGCTTCGGGAACTCTGGTGGGAGTCTCTGGAGGAAAGGAGGCGTTCTTTTCGTGAATCGCTACTGAGGAAATTTAGAGAACGAGCATTTGAGGCTGACTGCAGTACAATTTTACTGCCGCCAACTTATATTTCGCGGAAAGACCACGAAGATAAGAGGGATTAGGGCTCGTACAGAGGCATATAGGCAGTCATTTTTCCCTCGTTCTGTCTGGGAGTGGAACAGGGAGAGAAGACGCTAGTTGTGGTACGAGGTACCATCCGCCACGCACCGTATGGTGGATTGTGGAGTATGTATGTAGATGTAGAACATTCGTCGGTCGCACCACATCTCAAATGTTTCCATTCTCTTCTGTTCTTGTTTTCCCACAGTCCATGTTTCACTACCACACAATGCTGTACTTTCTCAAATTGAGGCAGATATATGATATAAGTAGCTCCTCTTGGGCAGGAATGTCCTTTTTGCCATTGATGGTCTGCTTTTGATGTCCTTCTTGCTCCGTCCGTCATTAGTTATTTTACTGCCTAGGTAGCAGATATCCTTAACTTCATCTACTTCGTGACCATCATTTCTGACGTTAAGTTTCTCGCTGTTCTCATTTCTACTACTTCTCATTACCTTCGTCTTTCTTCGATTTCGTCTCAGTCCATACTCTTTACTCATTAGACTGTTCATTCCGTTCAGCAGATCATGTAATTCTTCTTCACTTTCATTCATGATAGCAATGTCATCAGCGGGTCGTATCATTTATATCCTTTCACCTTGAATTTTAATTCCACTACTGTACAATGGAATCTTATGAGATGATTAATGTATCCCGACCAATGTTGTATTGGCCAGAGGAACCATCACATATCAAATTAAAACCTACCTTTTATTAAGATACCTTAGATGCAGTTTTGCTACAATCAGTAGACGATTTAATAACTTCAGAACAATGACAACTTACAGTCAATCAGATAATGCAACACGTGAAACAATATCACCAGAAACATAGAAAGAAAAACAATCATATACATTTTATCAACGACAAGCACAATCTTGGTTCAAGTATTTATCTGTGCAACATACTTTTGTATAAAGTGTAAGGTATCTCATTCAAATGAGGCAACCAACGACCAGATTCCTCTACAGTGGGTATGTACCACTATTTAGTAATATAAAAGGAAAATGTAAGTAATGTAGTTAACTAGGGAAACATGACAAAGTAGATTAAAAAATCGAATAAAGATTCAAGACTTTGGTTGCGAAGCAACACAGGCAACAGCTGTAAACTAATTTTTTACATTATGAGGTACGTATCGACTAAGTATTAGTAAGTAAAACAGGGAAAATTCGGGACGAATTTTGTTAAAGAGGAGGCATGTGCTATGGCACAGTACAGTAATGGGTTGACAATTAGAAATTTTTATTGAAGTTCATTCAAGGAATGTGTGCACAAACCAAAGGCAGATACAGAACCAGGAAATAAGCGGTATATGAAACTAGGTCAGATCACAGCACATTACAACACTGCACCGAGGGAAAGAGGACAAGCTCAGCACAAAATAGAATGGGACGGAAAACCAATGGAAACTTGACACGTATATTCGTTACCTCATATGAGATGACGAAAGAACCCGTATCTATGTTATAAGAACCATTATCAGAGAACCTACACAGCACTTAAGACACTGTTAAGTGACTATAGCAGAATAAGGAGGACACATGCGGTCATTATAAACGTAGATTTTCCAGAACAGTCTATGAACCAGACGAAGATATACCTGAGATGACGGTCTTCGTCTGATGATCTTCATACTACTCGCCGCCGCCTACCATTACTGATGATAATCTGATTGTCTTCTGACAACACCACATCGCGGAGTCCTAAGAGTATCGAACTTAAGTGCGGAAACCGGCAATAGGGCCTTGAGCGTACCTCGACATTCCTGTTCAACACATAGGCGCCTCCTAGTGTTGAAAGCTATCTGGCCAGTAGAAAGTAGATCGAAAAACCACACAGCTTCCGACAACACCACATCGCGGATAGGTCATAAAGGGCCAAAATTAAATTCGGAGTGGGATCGAGCACACTCCAGCAGCTAGTAAGATGAGAGTTAGCAATACTCTCTTAGGATTTAAAGGTTGGTTACAGCGCGCATACACAAGCTCTGGAATCTTAAGATATTGTTGTCGCGCTTCGCAGCGCACGGATTAATGAGTGGCAGTTTGGAAGCCATTGGAGCCCACCTCCTGTGGCGCGCATGCGTGTTGGGCGAGGGATCGTCGCCGAGCTGCCGTACTGCCGTGTCCGCCAGCAGCGACACAGGATTCAGTATTGACTTGATATTCTTTATAATTTGCAGCGCGCTTATTAATTTAAAGAAAAGGGTTTGTGTATGTGCTTAGCAGCAGACGGTAATTTTGATAATGATAGGAGTTGAATTCTTAAGGGAAACCATTGTTAGGCGAATAGATTAAGTATTGATTTTTGTCATTGATTTATTTTGTAATTGTCAGGGAATTGTTTCACTATGTATTTAATTGAGAAGTATTTCAGTCTGTCTCAAGAGTTTGATTAATTTGTAATATTGCTTTAATGGCTCTGGAGGCACTTTAACATACGAAGCGATTGTTCAAAGAGCTTCGAGCGTTTTGTTAATTGAATGAGAAAGAATCGCTTTCAGAATACAGTTTTTGAAAAAAGGAATTACTTGTTTGGGATATCATTTATCGAGTTTAGATTTGACTAAAACCTTTCTCTTGGATAATATGTAGTTGTAGTTAGCAGCAGCAGCCGCAGCAACAGCAGGAGTCGCCATACAGAACATGCATAGCACTCAGCATGAATAATAGGTTTTGTTATGTTTTTGTTGAATAATGGAATGCAGCAGATCAAGCAGTGGCAGCAGAAAGACCAAGTAAGTTATTTGTTGCGCACAGGACCAATTTAAAAAAAATAAACTTTAGGCGATCTCTGTAATAGTAAAGTTAACAAGAGTACAAGCACGAGATTTTCAGTAGAAAACACGAGATAAGAAGATAGATATCGCGACTTTCAAAGAAACCACATATGCTGGACCACAGCTGCGCCGGCAGCTCGCCGATGTGCGAGGTCACTCATTCTTCTTCTGGGCCTGCAGATGAGGTGCTCACTCAGTATCAGTCAGCATTAATCTAAAACACAGACGAATGAGGCATCGGTTACACATTCGATGGAAACAAGACGACTGTAAACATGGTTAATAAATAATTGAACTTTGAAAATGTTTTACTAGCGCCAGAGACGCTTTGCAGGTACCAGCTGCTATCCTCACTTCGTGCAGAGATGTCTCCGTTCGGCCCCTCTGCCTTTATAAAGGCTTTACCTTTCTGACCTAAAAACATCTTCAAGATAATTCTGCTATGCAGACAGTATCGCTCTGGCTTGTCAATCAAACGAGCTTGGTCAGTTAGAGGGAAAACTAACAGAGGGCCCAGCTATTTCAAAAAGTGCAGACCGAAGCCCGGCACCTGTAAGAGCGAAATTTTTCAATAACAAAAAAGCTAACACTGAGCTCGAGGCACAATTTGATGGCCATATTCTCAGTCACAAAAAATTCCAAGTATCTTGGCATCACACTCAACCGCACTCTGCCTAATAAAAAAACACTTGGAAAACACGTTAGCCTATATAAAAATTCAAAACACCATTCAGATACCGTGTGGCACAAACTGGGGTGGCTTCACTGGAGATTTTGCGTACATCGGCTCTTGCACTGACTTTATTCGGCCGTACAATACTTTGTTTCAGTGCGGTAAATAGCTGTCATACCAACTCCATCGATGCGCAGCTCAGCAACATGATGCGGATGATTATTGGAACAATCACACCAACTCATATCTGCGAGCTTCCCCTGCCAATGAACATTTATCTACCATGGATTTGTAGAGTTCAGACCCTGATTAGATATTATTACAATATGCAAGAGAGTAAGGAACTACCCATTCATCAGAAACACCTGTCTTGAAGAAACAGGCTCCGTTCGAGACACCCGCCACTACTGTACACTAGAGTAAGATATCTCTGGAACAAGAACTGCCAACACATCGGAAATTACCAAGAACAGGTATGATTCAAGCAACATAACTTTGATACTGTGGTTGTCGAACTTCACAGGGAACTGTGGGTTAAATTAAATAGAATGCGCACTGGATGTGGTCGGTGCTCTGACTTACTTTATGAATGGGGTATTGAGGAGTCTCCGAGTTGTGACTGTGCTGCAGTGAAATAATCTATCAGACATATGAGAGAGGAATGCGTCCTACGATGGTACAAGAGCAAGTGGAAAGATAATATGAATGCTAGTGCCGCAACGACGGAATAGATTCGAAACCTAGATACTAATATTTAGTTAATTTGTTTTTTAATTAAGTGACTTTCCTTAAATATTATATACGTACTTCATGTGTGTGCCATACTAGTAATAATAATATGAGATACGTAGTTCATCAATTGCTTGATTCACTTGTTATTTGAGAAACATAAAGCGGAAAGTTACCTTAGGTTGTGCGAGTAATACAAATAGAGAACAATGGGAAACTCACAAAGTACGATAATTTTAATTGAATCAGGAGGCGGAGTTATTCCTATTTGCAGATGATGCAAGCATTATTGTGAAGCTAACAAAGAAGCATCAAGAGAATGTAAATGACGATTTTGTCAGAGTTACTGAATTAATGAAAGATTTTGCCAAAATTGCTAGCTTCAAACTTACAAAACGCAGTCCCCCCTCCCTTTACTAAACTAGAGTACCAACAAGAAATGATAAAATTACAAATTCTTCATGTTTATATTGATGAAAACTTAAACTGGAACAACCATGTAGCAGAACTGCTAAAACGTTTGGGTTCGGCTACTTTTTCCATAAGAGTAGTTGCCATTTTCAGAATATAGAAGTCAGTGATTTAACATAACTTCCATATTTTCATTCAGTGGTAGCTTACGGGATAATATTGTAGGGTAACTCCTCGTTTAGGCAAAAATAACTATTCATTGTACAAAAGAAAGTAATTAAAATTGTGTGTGGAGGTCACAAAAGTACATGCTGCAGTTATCTCCTTAAGCAGTTGCGAATATTAACCACAGTCTAACAACACATTTAAGCACTTAATGAAACTTGTTATCAACAGTCCATGTAAGTTTCAGAGTAACAGAGATATTCAAAGATACAACACCAGAAAGAAAAAATGCTGTGCATTACTCTTAAATGAATGTAACTACACAGGAAAGCTTCCCCCATGAACCATGGACCTTGCCGTTGGTGGGGAGGCTTGCGTGCCTCAGCGATACAGATGGCCGTACCGTAGGTGCAACCACAACGGAGGGGTATCTGTTGAGAGGCCAGACAAACATGTGGTTCCTGAAGAGGGGCAGCAGCCTTTTCAGTAGTTGCAGGGGCAACAGTCTGGATGATTGACTGATCTGGCCTTGTAACATTAACCAAAACGGCCTTGCTGTGCTGGTACTGCGAACGGCTGAAAGCAAGGGGAAACTACAGCCGTAATTTTTCCCGAGGACATGCAGCTTTACTGTATGATTAGCATGGAGAGCTGCATCAAACCAGTCTCAGGACTGAAGACCACAACAACAACAACACAGGAAAGGGTGAAATATGCAGGTACAAATTTCTTTGACATCTACCTACAGAAATAAAGTATCTGATAGATAGAAAAAGTGTATTGAAATATAGATAAAAGACCTTCTCCCCCTAAAAGGTCTTCTACAGCCGACACAAAACACAAGAAAGGAAGGGCTCGAACACGGTGAGAAAAAAATGTTTATTATGCTTAGTGGAAAAATAAGAACGAAAGGAAACAACGGTCTTCATGAAAGAAGGTGTTCGAAATTACGACTCTAGACCATGATGCAGACTTCACATTTCCGGCGCATGGACTTCCTTGTGAATTACTTCCGCTTTCTACCAAGTCCTAGTAAACGTATACTTAGAACATAAAATATTTTACAAAACAGGAAGAATGTCATACATCCGCTTCCACGATATTTCCTAAATTGGTTTTTATAAATAAAATACCAGTTGTGAATATAACATAGGCGTTGTATTATGGTTTAACATCAAGCGCCGGCGTGTCGGCCTAGAATGTAACAGCAGAGGAGGTTGTGAGACGATATCAGCCAATAGTACGCTGACTAGGACCGCATGACGACAGGAGCGGCGCTTATACGAAGAGAAGATAGGTGCCCCTCCAGCTAGCCTCGGGCACACTAGAAGACGAGCCGTGATCCAAATGATTAAGCCGTGACTGGCGATCTACACACATTAAAAAAAGTTTTGCATCACCCCGTTTCAAAGAACTTCTGAAGATAGACGTTGACTGTGGATATTGCATCACAGACACAGTCCCTTTTACTGTTCAGAGATGTGACTAAACCCGACGAATGATGTAAGCAACAATGCATGAGCAGCGTCTCTTAGACGGAGGGGGTCCGACAGCCGATCAGTTCCAATCATTCCACCAGGAAGAAGGTACACGGCTCGTGTTGTCTGTAGTACAACCATGTCCAGACGGTCAATATCGCGACCGTATTGTTACTTTCTGCCAGGAAGGGCTCTCAGCAAGGGAAGCGGCTAGGCGTCTCTGAGTGAACCAAAGCGATGTTGTTCTGACATGGAGGAGATACAGAGAGACACGAACTGTCGATGACATGCCTCGCTCAGGCCTCCGAAGAGCTACTACTGCTGTGGATGACCGCTACCTACGGATTATGGTTCAGAGGAAAGCTGACAGCAACGCCACCATGTTGAATAAGGCTTTTCGTGCAGCCACAGGACGTCGTGTTATGACTCAAACTGTGTGCAATAGGCTGCATGATGCGCAACTTCACTCTCGACGTACACGACGATGTTCATCTTTGTAACCACGGCACCATGCAACGCGGTACAGATGGGCCCAACAACATGCCGTATGGACCGTTCAGGAGTAGCATCACGTTCTCTTCACCGATGAGTGTCGCATATGCCTTCAACCAGACAATCGTCAGAGACGTGTTTGGAGGCAACTCGGTCAGGATGGATCCCTTAGACACATTTTCCAGGTAGTGCAGCAAGGTGGAGGTATCCTGCTGTTTTGGGTTAGCTTTATGTGGCACCGACGCAGGCCCCTGGTGGTCGTGGAAGGCACCGTAACGCCTGTACAATACATGAATGCCAGTCTCCGACCGATAGCGCAACAATATCGGCAGCATACTGGCGAGGCATTCATCTTCATGGACGACAATTCGTGCCCCATCGTCCACATCTTGTGAATGACTTCCTTCAGGACATGAACCTTGTTGAACATGTCTGCGAAAGAGTGAAAAGGGCTGTTTATGAACGATGCCATCCAGTAACCACCCAGGGATCTACTCTGAACCGCCGTCGAGAAGTGGGACAATCTGGACCAACAGCGCCTTGATGAACTTGTGAATAGTATGCCACGAAGAATACAGGCATGCATCAATGCAAGAGGACGTGCTACTGGGTATTATAGGTTGCGGTGTGTACAGCAATCTGTATCACCACCACTGAAGGTCTCGCTGTATGGTGGTACAACATGTAATGTGATGTTTTCATGAGCCATGAGATGGGCGGAAATGATATTTATGTTGATCTATATTCCAATTTTCTGTACACGCTCCGGATCTCTCCGTACCGAGGTGATGCAAAATTTTTTTTATAATGTGTGTATGTTAATTGCTTGCATAGAAATTGTATAAATCAAAGGACGTTGATTATGTGCATGTCACCAATTGCTTGTGACACCTCTTTGTAAAACGTCATAGGTAAGTATTGTCAATTTATTGTAATAAAAACCATTAATATGATTGCTTGAATTACTGTCTAGCTATCCGGGAAAACAGGTTCCTATGCACCCTATATTAGACGAGTGAGCAAGATCCTGCACTGGTGATGAGTTATCAAAAGATCCTAGTGCCTGGCAGCTATGGAATTCTCTTTTGTGTTTCGCTGGCGCCTTAATTCTCTCTTGTCTTTACTTTGCAGGGACGTTTACTTGTTTTAACAGTCTCCTTTGCTAATCAGTGTTTTCAGGTGGCCGTTGAAGAAATTTACTTTATTTTTGTACTTATTTTTCTGGCTTGCCTTGTCTTTTTCTGCATGTGTCTCTTCCAAAATACCCACCACTGCTCCGGCGCCACAGCCGCCTGTGTTAGAAGCAACACGCTAATGCAGATGTTTCACTTTCAGACTCAGCAAATATCTACACTGCTCAACAAATTGCAGCATCTACTGGTCAAGGCTTTGGGCCCGACAGAACAAGCACCACCTACAGCTACAGCTATACCACCTTTTCGCCAATTTCGTGAACAAGAAGGGGAATGGCTGGAGTGGTTGCAACAATTTGAAGCCCACATAATTGCTCACAGCGTACCAGGCACTGTGAAAAGCCAATACTTTCAATGATAGGGTTCAGACTCATAAACAAACTTTTCCCGAACGCCACTCTGAATGAACTTCGTTTGATCATGTTGTAGATTTGCTAACTAATTAACTATTATGGCCAACAAGTGAATGTGGTAGCAGCTAGGTATCAATTCTTGAATTATAAAAAACTGTCAGAACAAACCTATCGCGAGTGGGTAACAGAACTGCAGGGCGTGACGAGGAAATACAAGCTAACATGTGCTTTTAGTGCTTTATATTCATATGTGTTGTTGCATGATGCGATCATGTACAATGAACCTGATGTCAAACTCAGAACAGATTTTGAGACAGCCTGATCCATCATTTCAGCAAGTAGTGCAAATAATAGATCAGTACTATTCAGGTGTACTGTCAGCTGATAAATTTCAGCAGCCAGCAGTTTGTCCCGTTGAGACTCTTGCTTGTGACAGGCCCATTCAGTGGAAGCTTGCACTCGCCACGCTGTGTAAACACCTCTCTACATTGTGGAAGCTGCTCACTAAACAGGTGACTACACAGGCGAACAGAATTAAGCCTTGCCCTCGGTGTTATTCATGGCACAAAAGCAAGACTGCCCTGCTGACAATCTCAGTGTTATGCTTGTGGCATGAAAGGACATTTACAATCCGTATGTTTGTAATAGAAAAAAATAAGAATTCAGCCCACTCACAAAAATCTAGTCTCAAGCATGTCTTATTGATGCAGTATATTCAAAATCTGCAACAGGCATTAGAAAAACGAGCAGTTGCTCCAGTGATAAGCCAGTCCAATAAAACTTTTGTTCATTTACTTACCCTAGTGGGGACTGTTTAAATGATTGATTGAATAAAAAGTTATTGATTGAATACCGTAAACAACTGACAGGTGATTCAAGGCTACATTGGACAAGGCTCCTCGGTGACCGAGACCGTGTAACAAGTGGAGTGAGTCAAGTACTCTGGCCCTAAAAATGTGGATAACGCAATCTGAATTTATCTGACTCTGAGCAGACTTTTGACTGATCAAATCTACTGCAGTTTACATTGGTGCAGCTGAGAGCAAGTGGCGATTGAGATCTGTAGGCCCCAACAATGACGGAGCGGCAGTAGATTACCCTGTTTGCTTGATGTGGTGATGTAACTTGCAGCTGGCGAGTAGTGTATGGCGGAGGTGAGACGTGGAGGCGGCACCTGTGAATCGATTGTGGCCACAAAAGAAATGCAAAAATCTCACAGTCTAGTGATCAGGCACATGGATCGCAATTCACTCTGTACCAGAGCACCGAATTCACAGTAGATTTCAGTGTGTGACGCACCTGTTCGCTGGTCATACCAAGGACCAATTTGGCTCACTTATACAACAGAGCGCACAAGGACACCAAACGTCGAGACTTGTAAACCAAAAACGAATAAGTGTGCCCTCAGCGAACGTGTAGTCCGAGACGTTTGAAGTCGTACTGTCAGTACAGTAGGAACTTCACCATAGGCCCCCCAGTCTAAACTATTTGCAAGTGAAATCAGTCTCAGGACAGGTCCAAAGTACCAACCACACATGCCAGAGCTTCGACCAGAAGCGCTTCCAGACCAACGTTCCACACCATCCAGAGAAATATTCCGGTTTCTCGTAAAGTGCACTAACGATACCGCCTTCACGCCGTCTTGCGCCAGTCACACGGCTCTTGAGGAGCTAAATCTCCCCTTCCACATAGCAGCGCAAACTCATGTCGAACCAGGACAAGAGTTACGAAACCTGCGTCTCTGACAAAAAAAAGAAGACAAAGAAACCGCCAATTACTGGCTTTTTTAAGTTTTCGCAGAGGGGGAAGATGATTTTCTCCAAACTCATGTCGCTTCCCACAGCAACAAGCGAACAGATACAATCTTAAAGGTCTTTATCTAAATCGCCTGTGCCTAGGAGCTTGTTAGTCCTATAGTCCTAGCTATGAGGTGTAATAAAGATTCTGTCTCTAAGCGTTTCTCAGATGCCAGAGTTCCTCATACAACCGAGGCGGCCTATGGAAGTGGTTCACAGGCCTACTTGCAATACTGGCGAACACGAAAACTTGTGAATTTGTATTATGCGTGGCTCTGCAGATAATGCCCAGTTTACAACTTCACTCTCTAGACGCTTTCCTTGAGACTGTCACCCCCAGCCCAGGCTACTGCTGGCACCACGACAGGTAGCTCAGCATTGTTCTCCTGGAGACCTTTCTGGATGAGGGGCTGCCCTGTCTCGACGAGGGGCTGCCCTGTCTGCCCTCTATGGCTGTGGACCTGTCTCGCAAGATTTACTGAGGGATGGGTTTGCCACCAACTGCTTTCAATTCCCAACATGCCGTTTCTGCAAGCTAAGAACCATATAAATACCTTGTGCTTTTAGCACCCTACCAGGCTCCAACAACGTCTGCTTAGGCTACTAACTTTCTAGAGTATCACTCGAGGTGCGTTAGGTTGTAACAAAACCTTTGATAATTTTCCATATATGAAAAATAGGTGAGAGCATAACCTGTCATCTCTAATTGCCCTCTACCTGCCATTGATTTGTGCATGGCTAGTGTCTCACGTCAATATTGTTTAGTGTGACACAAACCAGAGGAAATCACTGAAAACAGTAGGAGAATGTCATCCTGATAACCGATATATATGTGAAAAAGATAAGATAGCCAATGAGGATTGCCCATAGCTAAAACACATTGTTGCTTGACCTGATTCACTCCAGGGGTCATTCACTCACATGAAGCTGCAAGCCAGCAAGAGTATATGAAAACATTGCTGTGAGTGTTATGAATTATGTTAGACCCAGGGGTCATTGCTACATCACAGACTGCCATTAAATATTTGATAGGCGGTTAAAAGACCTTGCAGCAAAGTAATATACCCATTCACACCATATCCTGAGGTCAGAGATGTCTAATGCCCCAAAGCATTTACATTGTCCTGGAGTATGAACTGCTCATTGATCTATCCTTGCTCTATCACTCATTTGGTCTCAATCATCAAACACATACATTCTCAAGTTTTCAATGAACAAGGAAATTACATCTGCAATCTGTTTGTCTTATTACCTAAATTGTGTAAATTTGTATATTATTTTCTATGACATCAAAACAAATACAGGCACACAATCACAGCATTAATAAATGTGCAGAAAAGTATGTAACTCACAAGCAAGACAGTTCATTTGAAACATAGAAAAACACAAAAAGATATTACATAATGATACCACAGAAAGGTATCATATCACTGCCCCTGCAAGGGTTCCTGGGAAGACAATTTTTAAAATCGAAAATGTCACACAAATTGAGAACATGGCACTTATGCATACGCCCGAACCGTGGCTCGTAGGACTGAAGAGCAGGAATTTGCACCAGTGTGGAATGGCCTCTCACTCAGCGCATGACGTGGCAGAAGTGGCGGCAGACGTCTCTGGCACTCCCTCTCGTCTTGCAGTATCTGGCGTCTGGGCAGCAACCAGCATCTTGGGCAGCTTAGGGATTGCAGCAGGACCCTTGGCCTCATCCTGGTCAGGCCGCAGTCAGCTGTCAGGAACTGGCATACAGCATTGATCTTAATGTACAACCCGCCCCCTGGTGTAGAAATACATTCAGAGGCAACGGGACATAGGGCAGCCCTGCTCTTCCCATTCGTCTCTGCATCGGAATACACACCTGCCACCACGGGACATCGGGTAAGTTCGCCTTTTGTCGACGGGACATGTCACTCTCCACACCACACTGAGTCAGTTAGGCTCAGTGCATGCCACATGACTCACTTGTCCCTCGATTAGCGGCCTGGTGGGTTGTTGGCCACTAGGGGATTGTTGTTGGCATGAGGTGGCGTCCCACTGACGGCAATGGCTTGGGACGTGCCGCCTCTACTGGGGCTGTGTGACATAGGCGAGTCAGCAGGTGGGCCAGTTTAGTGACAATGGGTATTCCCCCACACCTGGGCCGCTAAAGCTGAGTTATTAAGGCTGCCTGCTCCCCTCGCCTATCACTGTCTGGTGTGGGCCATGACTTCTAGTCTGCCATGCTGGTTATGGAGTCTGCACAATCCTCAAGTGTGATCAAGTGCCATATTCTTTCACAAATGTCATTACCTCGATATAATCAATTTACAGAATAACGAATGAAAATTTTACTGATACATTTCACTAGAAACAATAAGAAACATCAGCTGAAAACTAAAGCACGAAATTTACCAAACGACTTCAACGCACAGAAAACTCTAAAAAACACAGCCAGCGAACGTTTCCAAAATTTTATTAAATCGTTTATTCGCCACTAACAGCACGAAACACCACTGAAAACTATTAAATTTAATAACTGTGTAACAGAGCACAAATAAGTTTGTCAGTACTTAGCTTTATAACCGCTACAGCTGCACTGCATGACACAAAATGTAAACACACTAATGAGGCGTGAGGCTTAGACGAACGATGTAAGCACACTCACGAATAACAGACCACTCGAGTCAATGCGCAGGAAGAAAGACTGAGATTAATGAAAAGCCACTAATAAGTTACTTTTACAGCAAAATATTAACACATATAAATTTTAAAATAAGTAATTGAAGGCTAAAACTTTATCAGATATTTATGAGCAATTTCAACAGCAGTCCAGCACACGTGACGTCACACCAAAGAGTGTGAATCAAATTCTCTCACATAGTGTTTCTTTTAATATGCAGAAGCCCCTTTCTCCACCTGAAATGGGAGTGCTGTCCATCCACCTGGTAAACTACTGGAGCAGGGAGTTTTGTCCACACAGATAATAATTGTCTACCTGACAGGATTGTAGTACAACTGATTCTTATAGTCCTCACTCTTGGTTCTGTCCAGAACTCACTCATTTGTATCCATGTAGGAACTGACTCAAACACATTCAGGCCTTGCCTGCCATTATAGACACCCCTGCTGCCACATAAGTCCAGCCCTTGGCTACATGCTCCAGGTTGTCCACTGTACCACCACAGCTACAGTGCTCGCCTCGAGAAGATGTTGCCAGCTATACTTGTGGCAGCTGACTCCTCCATCGCCCATACTCACAACAAGCTCAGACCTATCTGTGCTTGCAACAATCATATGTCTGATCCCTCTGCCATCTCACGGGTCCAGTATGATACTTCATATAAAATGACACTCTGGAGGCAAGGAAATATGCCATTTCATTAGACATTGAAAAACAGCGTAGTATAGTTGTATGATGAGGTGCATTGGGGTTCACCCCATGATTATTGCCTGGCTTTGGTGAGATTGATTGTTAAGTATCTCAGGAATGCCAATATTTTAACTAAAGAAGGTACAGAAGCCTTTAAGAAGAATGAAGGGTTTGATGAAGGCAATGAAGGTGTAGAATTTTAGTTGGTAGTAGCTTACGAATGTGGATTGGGAATGCCAGTTGTGTAAAAGAGATATAACAGTGGAGTCAGGGCAGATTTTTGGAACAATTCTGAATGTAGAATGGGTATGGTATATAGTATCATAAGACAGCTCTTTGGGACAAAATAAGTTCAGTGACCAAGTGAAGGATGCATTAATGATTTGCATTTGGGTATGCAACCGAGTTGTTGATTCTGCTTCAAGCATAATTTTTGCGTCCAATCCAGTCTTCTTCTTGAGGTGAAGCGAATTGTGTTGTGTGTAGTTGCTGCTTGGACTCCCACTGGGCTATAGGGTCCACCAAGTGTATACATAACAACACAGCTTGCAGAACCATGAGAATACTGGGTTGGTCGTTAAAAAAATTGTGCATAAAAGCCGGCCGAAGTGGCCGTGCGGTTAAAGGCGCTGCAGTCTGGAACCGCAAGACCGCTACGGTCGCAGGTTTGAATCCTGCCTCGGGCATGGATGTTTGTGATGTCCTTAGGTTAGTTAGGTTTAACTAGTTCTAAGTTCTAGGGGACTAATGACCTCAGCAGTTGAGTCCCATAGTGCTCAGAGCCATTTTTTTGTGCATAAAACAGAATCAACAACTCAGCAGACTACCTGAGACCACATCATTTACCAACCATGCTGAGAAAACCTGAGTAATCGCATAAGAAGACTGATTCTAATGAGTGACAGATGGTCGTAATTTTTGGAAGATCAGAGGTCTGGAGGTATCGAGTGCCTGACATATGTCTTGGACTACATACAGCTGAAATCACATCTAGTAACTGGTTGTAGTATTTAGAAAACTAGCCGGCCACTGTGGCCAAGTGGTTTTAGGCGCTTCAGTCCGGAACTGCGCTGCTGCTCCAGTCGCAGGTTCGAATCGCGCCTCCGGCGTGGATGTGTCTGATGGCCTTAGGTTAGTTAGCTTTAAGTAGTTCGAAGTCTACGCGACTGATGACCTCAGATGTTATGTCCCATAGTGCTTAGAGACATTTGTTTTAGGAAACCAAAATAAACTCGGGAGGCCCAATGGTACCGACTGACTGTCATGTCAGCCTCAGCCAACAGAAGTCATTGGATACAGACATAGTGGGACATGTGGTCAGGACACCACTCTCCTGTCAGTTTCTGTAACTGGAGCCTCTAGCTTCCAGTAACTTAGCCGGCTGGGGTGGCCGAGTGGTTCTAGGCGCTACAGTTTGGAACCGTGCTGCTGCTACATTGGCAGGTTCGAATCCTGCCTTGGGCATGGGTGTGTGTGATGTCCTTAGGTTATTTAGGTTTAAGTAGTTCTAAGTTATAGGGGACTGATGACCTCAGAAGTTAAGTCCCATAGTGCTCAGACCATTTGAACCATTTGAACCTGTAACTTAGCTCCTTAATTGGCCTCACAGGGGCTGAATGCACCTCGCTTGCCAACAGCGCTTGGCAGACTCAGACGGTCATCCATGCAAATGCTAGTCAAGCGCAGCACCGCTTGACTTCAGTGATCCGACGGGAGGTCCGTTGGCCGGGTCGTAGTAATTCAATTAGTGTATAAAAAGCCAGGAGCAGTGTATAGTGGTAAGCTAGTAGATAGAGCTGGTACATCCATTGCTGTGGAGTACCACGTGTTAGACGGCATGGATCAACGGATGCGACGGTGCATCATTGCAGATTATAGACGATCGCCGCCGGAGGCGCCACAGTCGCGGCTGTTGGCTGCTGAGCGCCGCCTCCCTCGGCCGTGCTGTTCCGCGCGGCAAGCTGCACCCCCGTCGCCGCAGGTCCCCCTCCCCCGCAGCGGCACCGCAGCAGAGCCGGCGCTGCGCATGTTCGATGGCCGCGTCGCGCGCGCCCGGTCACTGGGCATGCGCCGGCGCCGCGACGCCGCGTCCCGCCGATGCCGGCGCAATCCGCGGCTGGGAAGCCGTTCGCTTGTTCTCTCGCCGCCTGTCGCGGGATCGACCACCGCTCCCACAGTTTAGTGTGTTCCAGGCCGGCGTCGTAGGCGGACGTACGCAGGTGCCTCTCTGGCTCATTAAAGAAGGGGTTGGCGCTCTGTCGACGCGAGCGTCGGGGGGACTCACAGTACCGCAGCGGCAGCACTACAGTGTGGGCGTCTTTCACTGCAACCCGTAGACCTCAGAGAAAATGTAGCGGGACCATTTCGTACTGCTTCCCATTTAATAATTGCCAAAAAAAGAAATTTTGTTACGGATCGCGTTCTTCCGCAGATGGTACGTCGTGTTGAACTGGGCCGTCGTAGGGTACTTGTCGGGAAACAGGAGGAGCGAGATAGAGCAAAAGAGAGCAATCTCCAAAGTGTTGCTGACGCGTTTTGTTTGGCTGTGTGACAGTTGGCCGGACTGCAGCGGCGGGTGTTTATAGCAGCTGCTGCTGGCAAGATAGCAGAGCAAGGATTTCCCGCCAGAAGACCCTCCACCCTCCATCGTGGCTGGTGAGTAGTCACTGCGTCAGCTGAGCGAACGGCAGCCCACCCCCGCTCGCCGCCACGGCGTCGTACACCCCGCAGCGGCCAATGCTCTATTATGCTAACGAAACCATCGTCAATGACGCTTCGCTCGCTTTTACATTTTCAGGCGCTAAGAGTAAACAGTATTCCGCTTTACAAAATACTATGCTTGTACAGAGACTCAGATCTATCACCCAGGTCCTCCTAACGAAACAGACGCAGTACAATCTCATTTCTGACGCACCTGATGGGAATAAAATTAAGTGGAACACTTAAAGTGAAGAACGTAGAGCAGTACTTCTCCTGGATCGAAAAATATACACCGACAGTAAAGTTACCCTCGTAATTTTTTTATCGCGGTCTGATTTTCTCCTTCGCTTATCAACTGATGGGTGTAAACAGTGCTAGGATTCCACCTCCGGGAAACTTCTTCATTCTAGCTCCCACTTTGTAGAATTTAACATTTGTGTTAACATATTGGAATATTTAGTAAACATATCAAATTTTGTGAAGTGTAAGTATTTCCAGTGCATGTGCTAATATTATGTAAACAAGCTAATGTGTGAAACTGAATGTGAGAAATTGAAGCCGATCAGCATGCACGTGGTCTTTGGGTAGCGTGAGGCAGCCCCGAAAAGTCTTGACATTTAATTAGTAAATTAAATATAATCGCTCAGGATGACAGCGTACTGTTGACACATTTCGCTGCCGTAGTCTGGTTGTGCGACCTAGTGATGTAATGAAACTTTCAAAATCCGGTGATTTTATTGACGGCCTTCATAAGCGGGACTGATTAAGCCAGTCGAATAGCTGTTCGTTTTATCCCGTACGACGCTTCTTACACCCAGGAGGATTTTACTAATGTGTTCGAATGTTTCTTACCTGAGAGCAATTGCCAAGGGAAGATCACAATAATGGCATTTCCGTTTAAAATGTGTAAGTAAAATCTGATTATGGTCAATAATTTCCATCTTCATAACGTGCAGAGCATCATTAGTAGTTGTTATAAATCACTCTCATCACGTTACCAAAGATATATCATAGGCAAGTAGCGCCTAGAAAGTGGTTAAGAATACCTTGCAACACGTTCGTGGAACTCAGTTCGTCAGTTTCCACGTGGAACCTGGAGGTAACAGTCTACACATTTCGTAGGAAAAGACCAGTGGCCTCCCTTTTTTAAGGTCAGATTATGCTATTAATTTTTAAGTTTAGGGGAGAGGGAAGCCTTGCTTGAATGTTTGACGCAGTCTTCTAGACTGCTCGCAGGACAGGAAGCGCGCGCGTCTTTGTTGACCTCGAGTAACCCGCTTACCGATATGCGCTGTGCCACTGACGCGGAATTGCTTAGGTCAAGAGCTGATATCGCAACTTCGCGAAGTACTCCCCACTTCTGTTACCTTTCTTTCTCTTCTTCAGCGATAAATTCTTTTGCGGTTGTACTTAAGAGATAGTTTTCAAACAGTACTTACCTCAAAAATATGAGGCTACTAACGACGACCTACTTCTACATCCTTCGGTGTATGAAGCATGGCACTAAAGTTGCTTTTCACACCGCGTGGAAAGGAACAATGCTACTTCATGAACTATAGAAACGCTGCCGGTATTTCGTTGGAGAAATGTTTAAAATCTTCTGTGTTCAAAGGCAGTATAGCTATCACTACTTACTAGAAGTAACAAAGTATCACAGTTTATTGAGAGCTGTTCATTTACATCCGCCTTTTGGACTTTACACCGTGTCAGAATTGAAAACTTACCACTGACATATCATCGATGTGTTGTTTGAACGTTCAGTCTATCCTTGAAGCTACTGGAATACTGACATCCAGCCTGTTTTCAAACATATGGAGTACCTGCAAAGTTTTAGAACAAACCGTGAAAGTTATGTTACTGATACTTACTAAGCTGCATAACACTGCAATCTTCCGATATTAATGAATGCAGTCAATTGAAGTTGTTATTCTCAGCGTTTGTGCTATGAAATAACATGAAAACACAGTTGAAACCCATTAATATTAGTGATACTAAAGCATTGCAACATACTGCAATTTTTCCCTTCAGTGAATTTTTTTCTTTATTTATAAGATTATGCTCAATAGTGTTCATACATTTGAAAAAACGCATTTTCACCATCGTAAGCTGTGTTTAAAGAATAACAGTCCAATGACGTCTAGTTTCGACTGGAAGCTTTTCTCCCAGTTTCAAGTCGACTACATAACTGAATAAACATCACAAGGAAAGATTGTACAGTTATTTTTATATTATTTCTTCTGTGTAGGGTGATTTGAAAGCGGAACTTCCTACGACACAAGTCGTTCATAAAACATTATTCACTAAAAGCAGCTTGTAGTGCTAACATGATTCTTTTTCATTTTATTTTTAATGGTTGAAGTCTTCAGTAAAAGGACAGCGCAGATACGTTCCACAAATATTCCTGTGATAAAAAATTTTAAAAAGTTTCCGCAATTGTCAATAAATGTAAACATAAGCCCTACTTACTACTGTCCCCTTGGAAGGTATTTCATCTAAATTTATAATTACTCCTGTCGTTGTTAATGACAGAATATCTACAGAATGGGTCGGCGTAGCGACAGAGTTTTGTTCATAACTGAACTTCAATAACTATCAGCTTTGTAAAAACTATATATAGAACTCAGCCATCACTGCATGCTATACAGAGTCAGCTGATCATCATGTCATTTTCGGATTATATCCTGTATTCATTCCAAACATCTGTTCGTCTGTTTGCACTGTGAAAGTGTTCCAGGTGATAATGACTTTTTTTCACAGCTCTAATTGTAGAACACTTCTTATTTTTTATACGGAACAAAGAAAGTTGAAAAATAACTGAGATTGTATTTTTATCCCATAGCACCTTTAGTTTTAAAAAGAGGACCCATTCCTTGTAGTATTCCATATCATTTATCGGTTAACTGATCAGTGTAATCAAAATACAGTTTTTAAGCGGAATTTCCTGAAACAAGCACTACGTTAATAGATGACTATGAAGTTTACTACTTAGAACAGTAGTGTAACATTACCAGCCGATAAGTTTGTAATGTTATTACTGTTAGTGAGAAAAATTGGCTCAGTAACTTAAATCTACCGTTTCGAAGTTAATCTTCGTTTAGAATGAAAGTGAACTGGTGTTTCTGCAAATGATACCTCATTACTATTCAGAGAAATACGAGGCTTCAGACGAAATAAGTTGTACTTTCAGAAATGCATGATACACACTATGCTGTCTTTATTACATGATTACATTTACATTTATTCACATTACATTTATTCACTCCTGATTCCGATCATGGGCCCTGATCACAGTGGGAAAATATCTATTGTAAAAACTTCGCATGGCATGCATGCTATTTAACCAGGAAAACGTAAGCAAATTGATATTTAACGCCGTAGACAATCCATGATCGTAACCGGCAGTGACGTATTGTAAGACAGCATAGTATGTGCCATGCATGCTGTTTTGAAATAAATTGTGTTTAGAGCAACCAAATTTATATATAAGACAAGTTTCATTATTTCTCTAGCGATTACGTGTCTCCTGATCCGCTGCAGTAGCACGCTCGAGTTAGATTATGTGAAATTTCTTACTAAATCATGAATACGGGTTTGTATGATCACTCGCGCCACTCTTAACAACGTAACAATGAAGAGGCAGTGTCATTTGAGCTACTGATCCCTGTTAGTCGTAAGATCAGGGAAGACGCGTTTTCGTTCCCGTTTCCAAATCCTGCAGACTTGGGGACCACGTATTATTTGTTAGTGGTCCAACGCTGCTATCCATTGTTTGATATACGGATGTTAGCCTCGTCAGAGAAATATCTACTTGGTTTGTAAGATAATATTAATCGCAATCTCAAACTGTTCGAAGATGACACGATTACCATTCAAGAGTATATTTATTTGGTACCAAGGCCGACAACTATTTTTTATTACAGTGAATTTTAGACATTGTATAGCTTATGGTCTATAACTATAATCACTTATGAAGACAGTGTGTCATTCAAGTAAGTGACAGTAACGTTGTGTCGGTATTCCGAATGGAATGTTTGCATAGTGTTATTTGAAAGTGAAGCGAATAACACGCTTCCATTTGTTGAGAGGGCACTTTTTAACCCTGTGAGCCCATCGCTTCGACATCAGATTATCGTTTTATTCGTTATGTTTTGAAGTACCATTGCGTTTAGTATGAAAGCCCTCAATCAACGTAGGTTGTTTCATTCTAAAGGCACTGGTACTTCAAAACAAAATTACTAAAATAGTGGTTTAAGGCAAAAACACTGGGGCTCAGTGGGTTAACAGTAGTCTGCAGTGAGATCTTTTAACACTTGTCCTATTATACGATGTGTGGCTATGTTGTGGAGTCAGTCACATCGTTTAATATCTAGCGGTTATACAACGAATCGATATACTATATACTGGGTCGAACATGTGAAGCGTTTGGATGGGAAAGCAAATGGAAGAGAAATTTGTTGGGAGGTGACTGGAAAATGAGATGCACCTGTAACGTAAAACTATGTACAGTGCGATAGTGCTATATCTTCATTACTGACTGTACAGCGTTTTGGATTGTTGTCAGATAAACACTGCAGAAGACGTCAAACGCATCAAGCATTAAAGCAGGTCAGTTAGGCATATAAACTTGTAGTAACGTATTCAGGGATATTAAAAGAGAACTTTGGAAGGCTATATTCTTCTTGCGAAACCCGTTCCGGTAATTTACGAACACCGGCATCCGACGAATAGTGCTACAATTCCGTTGAATCCAACTTATGTACAAGAACAATGAGAATAAAATAAGAGAAACTGGGGCTCGTACCGAGAAAGTTAGGCAATCAAGCTACATTTGTTTCGTATGCGTATTGATAGGTTAAAAGCTGACAAATAGTTCTAGGAACTACTATTCGATAGGCACTGTACTCTGGCTTTCGAAGTGTATATGCTGGTGTCTTTGGGGCACTAGTTTCATTGAAATAAAAGGCTGTCATTTACCCCAAAAGTAAAGTTAAAAATACACCGAAAAGAAAATATGCTGCCCTTCGTCCCGGTAAACAAAATACTTCGTTCTTTTCTAAATACTGTGCCAGTCGTGTACAACTTGGTAATCACATGACTCTCGACACAGGATACAAATACTGTAGCTGTGCAAAGTAGAACAGCATAACAACAGCAGAGAGATGGATCGATAGTTAAAATCACAAATGTGACCAAATGAAGAAGAAGTGAAATATAATTGTTTGCATTGTGACACCGTAAGGTATGGAAAATGGAAATGAGCCTACGGCGTCATTGGCCGGGAGGCCCCTTACGGGGCAGGTCCGGCCGCCTTGGTGCAGGTCTTATTACATTCGACACCACATTGGGCGACCTGCGCGGCGGATGATCATGAAGACACCCAGTCCCTGAGCCGAGAAAATCCCGACACAGCCGGGAATCGATGCCGGGCCCGTAGGACGGCAATCCGTCACGCTGATCACTCAGCTATCGGGCCGGACACCGAAAGGTATTTCACCCGAAAAGAAGTTCTCCACCTGTAAATTTAAACCTTTCCTTTGTGATGCATGTGTCACCTCTGCTGTATCTGTTCAATATACAGGTCTATGCTCAGAGCGCCTAGAGTTTAGTGTTGAGATGCTGATGAAGAATCGAGAGGGCGGAACCTGGTATTGGCATGTACCCTGCTCACCTCGAATACTGTCAATGGAGAAACCGACATTAATGTTGTCGCTCTGTGAACCGATCCTCATCCCCAGTATGAGCGCCCTCGTTCCAGAAGAGACTGCGGAATGATTTGAAATATAACGCAGGATATCGGCGAACAGTCTAGAAATCAGCAGTTCTTTTCCAACAGTTTTCTATCACTGTGAAGGCAGTGCCGTGGTGATGAGAACTGCATGCATCACTGGCTGAACGTTAGCGACTGGGATCGCGGTAGCGGGTACCGATACGACGTATGAAACGTAGCAGTTTGCCGTGAAGAAAATTACACGTCTGCCCAATGTTCAGAAATTACGACCGAATCAAAATCGCAGCAATTGTGGCTATTTAGCCACTACCGAACTAGCTGCGGACCCAGTATCAATGATTGTAATTAAATTAAATGATCATCATCAGTCACTGTTAAACTGATATGTAATATGCTTCAACCTTTAGGGCCGACTCCACCCAGAAATTTAACTTTTCTTCTAATTCACGGATTTCACCAAATTCTAAAATCATATCTGTCGCGAAAAGATGTAGCAATACCCAAGTTTTGAAGTCCAGGAATTCGCTGGTACTTGATTTGCTAAATTTTTAATACGATTTCAGTGGAATTCTGGAGAAACAAGTTTTGATAGTCAGACCTGAATTTTCAAATTCCAGGTGTCTCTGAGTACATGCATAAGACATCGTTCAACAGCTCTATGCATATATTTTATGGGCAATGTTATTGATTTACTTTCAGAACGTTTTTCTAACTTCGACCTTTAATTTTGTTTAGTCATTGGCAAATAAATGTTAAAATAATATAGACAAACTGCATTTTCAATAATGTTGATGCATGTCAGTATTCAAAATGTCTCAAGACTACGTTGTGCAAAAATTTTATGGAAAGTGGCTAACATGTAGGAGAAAAGCTGGCATTCAACTTAGAAAAATAGTCAGACAAATTCTTGTGGGTCCGCGACTGCATTATCAATGTGTAAAATTCTCCGACGTTCCAGTCACTGTTGGAAATGGCCTTCGTCAGGGTATTTGTGCTGAGCAGTTAGCAAAAACATTCTGAGGAAGGCTATTTGCAACAGTGGCCGAAACTCCGGAGAATTTTACACACTGACAATGCGGTCACATACCCACAAGAATTTACCGTTGATGAAAATGGCCGCGGAGGCCTACTTATACGTTTAGAACAACAAATATATGAGAAAACAGATTTTAAAATTTTATTACAAAATGAATACAAGTGCAAGACACATACCCATTAAAATCACCAGCACTATGTGTTTTCCCTTCGTGTGCCTGCAAGACTTCTTCTTGTGGCAATTTCAAGACCAGCGTTGCCTTTTTCTTCAATTTTTTATCATTCAGGCAGCATCTTATGGACTGCTTCGCTGATCTTTAGATAAGCAGATCTTATTCTGGGACTCTTGCTCTCTTCAGTCTACAAACGTCCCCTACTGGAATCAGGAACAGCTTCTACAAGACTCGAAAAATCTTCATTCTTTACACAAAAATTTCTTTGGGGCACTTGGACCAAACGACACTGTGCAACTTTCGTTTGCGTGTTGTGTCTTGCCGTCAATGCAACCTCCTTCCATTAGTGCATCAAATGCAAGTCTCTGATAGACTGGTGCTGTCTTGACCGCAACATCCGTTCTAAGCGGAGTGTGAATTTTATTTCTGTGAGGTCGGGCTACTTCACCTAGTACTTGTAATTCAAATGCAGCTAAATAGTTTTTGCACCTAAGAGTAAACACTCCAAAGATGTGAAATAGCCCTTAAAACTTTACGGAAAATAATTGAAGTTGTAAGGTGGAATCTGCCCTTAAGCTTGTGCCTGCAAAATGCGAAGATATAACTGTTGTACATCAACATAAACACAATGCCAACCACTGTAAAGTGCATGGCACGGAGTACTTCTCATTGCAGCGAATACGGTTTCATCGTGTTTCATTCACGAATGTAGCGCGGGCAAGAACGGCGGCTTAAATGACTCTCTGTGCGTTGTAGTTACTGCGATTTAGTTACTGTAGTTACTTATATTCGCGGACCCACGGGAGCGATACGTATGCAGTTGTTGTATACTTCTAGATAATGTTTGTTGTAACTTTGTATGTAGGCTGCCGCGGGAAAATAGGTGTTTATTTTCAAGCGTTAGACAGTTTCGATTTTTGGTATCTCAAAGCCGCTTGTCCCGCAAGCAAGTGAAACATGTCGCCATTAGTGCTGCCCTTCCTTGTAAAAGTTCAGTATCCCCCATTAGTCCCAGTTGTTACGGGCCCCGCGCACTTGAGGAATATTCTAGGATGGGTGGTACAGGTATATAGTAAGAAATCATCTGATTCCATTTACCCAGTATTCTGCCGATGAGCCGAAGTTTGCTACCTACTTTGCCTGAGTCTCTTCCCTTTGTGATCATTCCATTGCACATCTCCACAAACTGTTACATCTAGGTACTAGTATGAGTCGGGAATTGGCAGTTGTGTCTCTCTGATGTACTCATAGGATACTACGTTTTTTATGTTTTTTGACGCGCACAGATTTACATTTCTGAACATTTAAAGCGAGTTATAAGTCTTCGTACCACTTAGATATCTTATCGAAATCTGACTGCAAATCTGTATAGCTCTTATATGATAATGGCAGCACCAGTGTTTTTTAAGGATACTATGAGTATTTCTGAACATTTAAAGCGAGTTATAAGTCTTCGTACCACTTAGATATCTTATCGAAATCTGACTGCAAATCTGTATAGCTCTTATATGATAATGGCAGCACCAGTGTTTTTTAAGGATACTATGAGTATTGTCAACCACGTCATTAATGTACAGTATGAACAGCAAGGATCCCAAAAACACATCCCCTGGCAACGTCTAAAGTTATTTGTGCGTCTGTCGATGACTTCGCATCCAGAATTATGCAGTGCGTCCTTCCAACAAGTAAAAATTCATTTCAGCCACAATTTTCCGTTTGATACTCTATTTGATCGCCCATTCCTTAATAAGAGTTCGTATGTTACTGAGTCAAAAGCTTTTAGGAGCTCGGCAATCAAGTAGATGCAGTATCTGTTAATTTGATCTGTAAGTATTGTGTTCGTAGAACACAAGTTTATAAAGGATTGGGGACATTATGAAACTCCTCTGCAAGTAAGCGACTGTTTCTATCACAATGTTATTGCAATCAAGATATTCTCTGCCAGTATCAGGATATTTCTCAGTAGTTCGTTAGTTACTCGCATGTTTCACGTACTACGCTGGACACATTCCATTTATATTCTGCAGAAATACTGCACTAGCGCATCCGTCCTTTTTCTTTCTCACACGAAGCCCATTATGCTACTGTAAACATTTTTTAACTTTTCACTTGCTACTATAGTTTTGGATCTTAGCGTGAACCTGGCTGCCAGTGTTTAATGGAGAAAGATTCTCAACACCATAAAATGCACACCAATGGAATCCAGATCAGAATAAAATTTGTTTAGATATGAAGCCTCAAATCAACTATAATAAGAGTTTTGAAAGAATTTGCAGCGGTTCTTTTCAATCAGGCTTAAGTTTGGTCACTCTGAAAAGTTGGTTATACGTTTAGCTGTTTGTAGTGCCTCTATAAATGAGGTGTCCTCATACCCAAAAGGATTTTATTCGAATTGACACTGCCAGTGAAGGTCTTCGCACTGATATAGACACAATGTTTTCGTCAGTTCACGATGACCAATATTGAAACGTGATACAACTAATAAGGACGACAGCCAGAATACCAGCACGCATACTTGAGGAATTTGCTTCTCTCAAGAGGTTAATTAAATCCTATTGATACTCACCATGTGCAAATTGATTTTCTCTAACCGCATATGGCTGCTGATTTTTCCTGACGGTAATGAAAACAAATTCCCAGAAAGGTATCCGACTATAGCGATCACCAACACACGTACCTAAACACGGGAAATTAATTTGAACAGACACTGGCATTTTTAACGCAAAGGTAATTGCTGTAATGAATAGCCAACCAAAATACGCCACAGTTTGTATTATTAGCAGCAGACCTGAGGTAATGTGAGACTGGCACATTTACCGAAAATAAGTCAAAAATAAAAGCAGGATTATTATACTGCGAAGGATGTGAACAATTCCTTGCAGCCACAGAAGACTGGCACAAAATGGCATGCAGGATTAAATTCGCGAATGTGCCACGATAGTCGTTGCCTGTCACTGAAAATTTCAGCTTCTGATACTGATAAGAATAACGAAAGACTCTTCCAGTGTCACTTTTTGCAGAAGCCAGAATGTTGGTATCTTATTCAGATTTGTTGTGGGCTGTTCCAATAGCGGGCAGCTTTTTATGACTGTAACTCTCCCAGTGACGAGTAACAGCAGTTACTTCTGGTGACTACTCGTCGATATTAGTCAGTAACAATATACTGGTTCGGGATTGGGGCTGTTGTGTTCAATCTCTTAAAACGGATGATGAGATTCTGCTTTAATGAATCCGGACGAATTCGTTTTGAGTCTTCATACAATAAAGAAGATGCTCCGACTCTGACCACACTACCGTCTTTTTGACGTTAAATTCTGACTAATTTCACCATCTACTCGACTAATGTATTTTCGGTTCATATGTAGCGTTTTCTCTTCTTTTTAATCCATGAATCATGATTTTCTAAGGAAAAAAATGTCAGTGGAAGGCAAGGCTCCGAGGTCCAGATCCAGTACGGCACCCAGTTTTATTCAGCCTTAAGTTTCAAACCAGTCAACACTCCGCTGGAGAGTGAACGGTTCATTCTGGAAATTTAGTACGTAGAATTAGTGTTAGAGCTCCATTGACAAAAAAATCATTAGTCAGCGCACTAGCAAAATTCTCATGAAACCACATCAAACGAATGATAATAACTTGTACACGAAAAATGAAATGTAGATTTGGAGCGCGAGTAAAGTGCCTGTGTTTGGACTGGTTACAAAGTCGTGTCAAGATTATGAAATTACTCCTACAACGGAAAATATTGTTATTAATCCACTATTTCGCAGACTAAGCTGACTATAAAGTAGTGTAGGGAAGTCAAGTTGTGACACACGTACGTACATTTGGCTGCAAGTGTCATAAATCTCGCATGCATCGTATTAACAGCTACCCCAGAAAACCCGTGGCAGTTACCTGTTTCGTTCGTGTTGCGTTCGTGTCTCAGTACAGGGCGTTCGTGCTTTGACATGAACCAAAGCACTTAATCTGTCGTGGGTTTCGGCGAATGCAAGTTATATTGTGATTATAGGTCAGTGACGTTATACTTGACTAGTCGTCGTAATCGTTTGACTTGTAACTGATTTTAGTTGCGCTAATTAATTTCATCTACCATATTGAAGTCACCTAGACGTAGCAATACTGGAATCTTAATCCCGATTTACAGTCGCAGATTGTCATTTCACCAGAAAATTTTAGTCTTTCCTTGCATTGCGTGGTGTAATCCTTTTTTCTTCACATTACTTACCTATGTAAGCAACTGCGTTACATCATCTGCTGCCGTACTTAGGTTCATACTCTCTTTTAAAACTGCAGATGCAGCATTTCTTCGTAAATATGTTACTAAAATTCCATACCTCTGACGAAAGTTGACGGATGTTCCCACTTAATACTTTATCCATTGGTTGTACACTGTTAGTAATTATCATTAAGTCGTAGGTTGTCCTTGACGATAATGATGTATTCCGTCTTCAGTCACAATATTTTTATTTTTTAATTATTTTCCGATGCGTTTCGGAGATACGCCATCATTTTCGATGTCCTTGTAGACGGAAAGGACGTTACATCTCCTTCAGTTTTTCGCGTGCCTTTGAACACTTTACACTCGTCGTCTACGCTGGCGAAAAACTTCCACACGTGCACTTACATTTTGAACGATTTGGAATTTAATGCTTAGCTAAAAGATAGATATAGTGTCTTTGTTTTTTGACGTTGAGTGATGGTTGCCCGTGACCCGAATGAGATGGCGTCTGAGACGAGTGGAGTAGTTAAGAAATTTTATTTTCAGACTAACGTCTGACGTGTATAAAGCGTAGTATCCGTTCATTAGATCAGTCTAAACGAGAGACCTATCAGCTTGTTAAGTTTATGGGGTGTATGCTATTGTTATCCAATCGATTGAAGCCTCGTAAAATATTAGTAAGAAAATTCGAGGGCTATAAAAAGGCCAACTGAGATATAAAGCTTTTGTTACATAGCCTACATGTGAAGCATGTGGTCCATACGATGATATTAAGACGGCTGGGAAAAGATAAATAATCATTCCTTCCGTATTTTAGTGACTGATGTGATTCAGGTCAGTGATTTTGAGGCGAGCTGTCTACAACTAGCTTTCCTTAGACAGAAGAAAAAAAAATCGACCAAACCCCCTCAGTTACCTTTCATGTCTTGAACTCTTGCACAACCTGTTAACTCAGCAAACTAATGAAATGGAGGTAAAACCACTAACGCTTCGATTGCTCCAGAGGAAACAATTATATACTATATTTTCAAGTATTTAGTGTTGGATAACAGTGCAAAGCACTGAAGGATCTAGAACATCTTAACGTTGAATTGTTCTCGATTTCGTATATAAAAAAATACATAGCTGCAGATTTTGTAATGCACTGCACAAGATGTGAGCAATATGTAATTTGACCGAACGATTAGAGCTCTCGATCACTTTATGCTGACCTCGTACCTACTAGGTATTCGCCACAGACGGCCCAGCCTTAAGTAGAATCACGCTGACGTCTACGACCGAAACGTCAGCGATTGTCACCTCAGTGTATAATTCTTTAATTCTAATGGCAGTAGCAGATTCCAAATACGAACCTGTGTGTTGATGTGGGAATTTATGGTAAGAACTGCGACTCACAGATGCTGTAGCGGTCCAGTTTGCGGCAGTCAATAGAAAATAGAGAGGAAGAACTACCAGACGAGAAACCTCTGCCAGGAAGGGAGAGTACAAATATAACTTATTTATTCCTCGGGGATGATACTTTTGTATTACATAAGTATTTGCAGAGACCGCTTGGAGGAAGCAAACAGTGGAGTAATGGATATTTAATTATCGGATGCGCAGTGCAGAAAGGTATGTCGAATGGGAGTTTGATATTTTCACCGGACAACTATTGTACAACCAAACTATGAAGTCATTATTGCACTGTATTACGTAATTTTCTTCTTGGAAAAGAGGGCTATAGTGATATAGATTTGGAAAAGTTAGTACAAGACCGAATAATAAGATGAAGACCGACTTAAAATAACGTGAGATTTTTTTTTAATACTTCATACTTCATTTCTGACGTCGGAAGTGTGCCCCGGAAAATAGCTAAAACATAAGTGAATAAATTGTAGCTAAACTAAAATATAGATAAAACGTTTTCTGTACAGTAATTCTTTCTTTCAGGAATATAACAGCAGTTCCTATTGGTTAAAATTTTCTTTCCAAATGCATTTTCCTCCTTGGTATCAAGAGTATAAGTTTCTGTGGGAAGTTTTACGCAAACATCTTCTCAGGAGTATTTCGTAGCGTTTCTGTCTTTGTGGATGTCAAGAAATTTGTCGCACAGCACAGTTCGGGCTCTGACATCGGTAATCAAAACTTCTGCATCAATATTTTCCATTAGTCAACCGACTACATTATATAAAACGCAACTAAAATGCTACTACGCACTCTCGACGGCAACTGACCGCTGACCGTACGGTCCAAAGCGAAACTGTATACTCGATCACGTACGTCACTGCGTTATCGGCCGCTGTCCGGGGTCGGGACTGAAGTTGCACTACACGGCTCCTACACGTCATTATGCCGTTCCCGTGTAAAGTAATAAGGAGCAACGCTCTTCTTCACTCCACTGAAGGAACGTCGCAGTTAGAGTTTTTGCCGAACGGTCAAAACCGAATAGTGTGAAAACAGCCTAACGTGCAACCGCTATCTTTAAAGTAATAGAATTCGTTGGCTGGCTCTGAGCACTATGGGACTAACAGCTATGGTCATCAGTCCCCTAGAACTTAGAACTACTTAAACCTAACTAACCTAAGGACATCACACAACACCCAGTCATCACGAGGCAGAGAAAATCCCTGACCCTGCCGGGAATCGAACCCGGGAACCCGGTCGTGGGAAGCGAGAACGCTACCGCACGACCACGAGCTGCGGACAATAGAATTCGTCCTCATGGGATTACGCGTGCAATGCAGATGTGCGTGCAGTCCGTATAGAAAGCAACTCTACGACGCTTGACAGCTGCTAAGGGATAACTGACACCCGCTAAGGAACAACTGCAAGTGGCTACGGAACAACCGTCAGTTGCTGTGGAATACACGACCAATGATAGTAAAAGGAAATGTAGAGGGCTGGACGAGTTATCTACAGCAAAGTCTCTGCAAGAAACGCTCTGTGCGCATGCGACATACGTTGTTTGACGGAGGTTGTTGAGCAACTGATTAGTGCGACATTACGTGTGGTAAGGTAATACACTACTGGACATTAAAATTGCTACACTACGAAGATGACGTGCTACAGACGCGAAATTTAATTGACAGGAAGAAGATGCAGTGATATGCAAATGATTAGCTTTTCAGAGCATTCACACAAGGTTGGCGCCTGTGGCGACACCTACAATGTGCTGAATGAGCAAAGTATCCAACCGATTTCTCATAGACAAACAGCAGTTGACCGGCGTTTCCTGGTGAAACGTTGTTGTGATGCCTCGTTTAAGGAGGAGAAATGCGTACCATCACGTTTCCAACTTTGATAAAGGTCGGATTGTAGCCTATCGCGATTGCGGTTTATCGTATCGCGACTTTATTGCTCATCGTATCGCGACATTGCTGCTCGCGTTGATCGATATCCAGTGACTGTTAGCAGAATATGGAATCGGTGGGTTCAGGAGCCTAATACGGAATGCCGAGCTGGATCCCAGCGGACTCGTATCACTAGCGCTCGAGATGACAGGCATCTTATCCGCATGGCTGTAATGCATCGTGCAGCCACGTCTCTTGATCCCTGAGTCAACAGATTTGGACGTTTGCAAGACAACAACTATCTGCACGAACAGTTCGACGACGTTGGCAGCAGCATGGACTATCAGCTCGGGGACCATGGCTGCGGTTACCCTTGACGCTGCATCACAGACAGGTGCGCCTGTAATGGTGTACTCAACGACGAACCTGGGTGCACGAATAGCAAAACGTCATTTTTCGGATGAATCCAGGTTCTGTTTACAGCATCATGATGGTCGCATCCGTGTTTGGCGACATCGCGGTGAACGCACATTGGAAGCGTGTATTCGTCATCGCCATACTGGCGTTTCACCCGGCGTGGTGGTATGGGGTGCCATTTGTTACACGTCTCGGTCACCTCTTGTTCGCATTGACGGCACTTTGAACAGTGGACGTTACATTTCAGATGTTTTACGACCCGTGGCTCTACCCTTCATCCGATCCCTGCGAAACCCTACATTTCAGCAGGATAGTGCACGCCCACATGTTGCAGGTAATGTACGGGCCTTTCCGGATACAGAAAATGTTCGACTGCTCCCCTGGACAGCACATTCGCCAGATCTCTCACCAACTGAAAACGTCTGGTCAATGGTGGCCGAGCAACTGGCTCGTCACAATACGCCAGTCAATACTCTTGATGAACGGTGGTATCGTGTTGAAGCTGCATGGTCAGCTGTACCTGTACACGCCATCCAAGCTCTGTTTGACTCAATGCCCAGGCGTATCAAGGCCGTTATTACGGCCAGAGGTGGTTGTTCTGGGTACTGATTTCTCAGGATCTATGCACCCAAATTGCGTGAAAATGTAATCACATGTCAGTTCTAGTATAATATATTTGTACAATGAATACTCGTTTATCATCTGCATTTCTTCTTGGATTTTAATGGCCAGTAGTGTATATCTGTAACGCATGATCGTATACGAGCCGCTGGACGGCTCGAATCTGGTTAAAATGTCACTATTGCAGCCATAGTAATAGGTTTGTGCAAAAGAGTCTTCTCGCGAAAAAAAGCCAGTGAAGGTGGAAATGCTATGGGAAAACATGCCGGTGGTCGTATACGGACAACTACACCACAAGAGGGTCGATACGTAGCCCTAGTTCCTTCTAGGCAGATCGCTGCTGTCCTTGCAATCGCTGCCTTTATACGTGTCTTTGTCAGAACCATTTCGTTGAGAATAAATCAGGCTGGTTTACATGCTCAGAAGCCTGTTAAACGCTGCCCACTTCAACCACGCCATCATTGACAAGGAGTTCGTTGGTGTAGAGAGCATGTTGGGTGCGGTCAGCAGCAGTGGTCCAGACTGATGTTCTCCCGAATCCCGCTTCACAGTGACAAGTGATTCTGGCCACCAGCTATTGTGGAGAGAAAGGGAAACACGTTACAAAGCACGGGACCTTCATGAACTTCATCGGTATGGCCTAGGCGTAGTGATGTGGGCAGGCATTATGCACAATGGTCAAATACCGTTGCGTATCTGAAATCTGGTTTCGCAGGACAGATCGTATCAGGTTGTGGAAAGGGGCCAAGATCAGTTACTGTTAGTTATGCAAGAACACACATAACTTGATTGCTCCAACCAATCCACAGTTTCCTCTTTAAAACAAGAAGGATCAATTCAAGGCTGAGGACCCAAGTAACTTCCCCAGAATAAGTGTAAGTGATTGCTTTTAAAACACCAGGATTTATAGTAACGGCTGAAGGCCTTACTTAAGCAAAATTACAATATCTTCTCGGCTGAAGGCCGGAATAATATTTCAGATCAGCTAAATAATTCATTAAAAGCCAAGTATTTACAAATTCCGGCTAAAAGCCATATTAAGGAAAATTCAAGTTAATTCTTAAGCGCCGGCCGTTGTGACCGAGCGGTTCTAGGCGCTACAGTCTGGAACCGCGCGACCGCTACGGTCGCAGATTCGAATCCTGCCTTGGGCATGGATGTGTGTGATGTCCTTATGTTAGATAGGTTTAAGTAGTTCTAAATTCTAGAGGACTGATGACCTCTGCAGTTAAGTCCCATAGTACTCAGAGCCATTTGAACCATTTTTTAATTCTTCGGATGAAGGCCCCATAAAAAAATTTCCTTAAATAATAAAAGAGAGACTTTAAAGATAAGCTTTTACACAGTACAACAGAAAAACATCTAAAGAAAACTTGAAGTAATTTGTCGGCTGAAGCCCCAAACAATTACTCGAGAATAATTAAAGACAACGTTAAGATAAACATTTACAGAACACGGCTGAAGACCGTTTCAAGAATTCAAGATAACTAAAGAGAAACCTTACAGACAAGGATTTACATATTAAAGCCACAGATTCTGAAACAAACGAGGCTGAAGGCCTAAGTACGGAGCAACAAGAATTTTAAATGAAACATGGCTGAAGGCCTAATCTTAAAGTTGTTATGAAATTCGGCTGGTGGCCATATACTAAAAATCAAACAGACAATATTAATATACGGGTGAAGGTCTGGCACAGTACCTGCGACCAAATAAAATGACAATCACAAACAGCAGAACAGTGGTGCTCAGAAGTGTTCCAAGGGTCGGCCTGGGGAGGAAACTCTAACCACAGTTTAGGTGAGGCTGACAGCCAAGCGTAACTCTAAACCATCGGGTTGCAGCACGACCTATGCACGGCTGACGAACCAACCAACCGCCTAATCAATTCCTTTCCGCTCGACCACCAGCACGAGAACCGAAAGTTTCAGCGAAGACGAGGATCGCAGCAGCATTATGTCTTAATAATAAATGGCGTATAAACACAGTCAAGGCACAATAAACACTCAAAGAGAAAAAGAGAACAACACCAACATGGCGAACTACACGCCGTGCCAGACAGCATCAACACGGTGTGGAAAACGCACTGCCGCAAAACTACGCTGACGACCAGAGCAGGGAACCGGAACGTTAACGGCCACAAGGCAGAAGATACCGCTGGTGCACTTCGCTAATAAATTATAATCATTTCAAAGGTTAAACACCATACAGGGAGAGAGCTGCAAAATTTGCCGACTCCAACACACCATCACGTTGCAGATTGCGGGAACAGCCCAGGATGCAACAACCAGCAATCAACGAAGAGATCTCAGACGGGGTGAGCTTTCATGACAGGTTCACTGATTACTCCAGTATGGCGATGGGCGACGAACTTAGCAGTGCTCGAAGCTAGTGCCACACAACCACGTGTGCACGCCGCCAGCTGTCCTGGCTTGATCACACGCCACAGGCTTCCTCGCTGCTCCGTCACAACCGACTAACTGCCACACACACCATGACACGGAAATATAACTGTCACACCAAAGAAGTTACAGCAGTACTACTATCGATAAAGGCTGCTGCTGCCACTGACGGAGGCAAGAGAGCAACTCCTTCAGATAGTAACTGAGGGAGGAATAAGACGCCACTCGACGGTGGCAAAATATCCAAAAGGAAAAACGGCATTAACGCGAGCTGACCACGGCTCAGTATCTATGCTCGATGTACCGTTATAACACAGCGTCATCGCAGAGGGATTATTCACGGTTTTGTCCATCTGTTTAGGGGTGCAGTAAGGGCCGAATTTCTGTTTATTGACGGCAACACCCACTCACTCAGGACTGTTGTGGTATCGAACACACTAGAATGTGACGATATTGAACGTAGAAATAGCGTGCGTACTCCCCGCACCTAAGCCCTGCAGGGCATGACTCGGATGCTTTTGGCAGACATATTTCTCAATGAACACGCCCTCGTCTAACCGCGCAAATAATGAAAATTGGCTTGAGAAAGGAATGGGACAACAGCCCCCAAGGACTTCTCGACAGTTTGGCAGCCAGAATGGAAATGTGCGTTAGTGGCCGATGTCGACCCCTGTGTTGGGAGTCTCACCTGTATTAAACATGAGCGCTATTTATGTCTGTTAGCTCGCCTTTCCCATGTCACGAAATCGGTACCATTTTTGTTACAAACATACCACGCCACCTCCACTAGCTACGTCCTGTGTATCACGTCGTCCATCATTGCCCGTGTCTGCTCTTGTCCAACAATATCTCTGTTCCTTAACAGTCGTCAACTGTGTCTTTGAAAATACGCAATAATAAGAAAATTTGTTGAATACAAGATGCAGTTCCATGAGACGCTGCCGTATTATTATTCAAAGAGCTGTGCTGCGTATCGTCACTGATCGTTGGTTGTGTTCCAAGAATGAACATCATAGAGACAGAAGTGGTGACACTTTCTACTGGACCTGACCATCATTTTGCAGGACAATGCTCAAGCACGTACAGTGCAAGCTGTTACTGATTTGTTGAACTGACGGGGCTGCTATACCACCTACTCCACTCCCCTGACTTAAGCTCTCGTAAGTTCAATTCGATTTCTAAACTGAAGGAAACACTTCACGGCATTCGCTTCAAAAACGCAACAAATTCGTCGGGCAATAGACCGCGCCGCTCGAACTGTCAACACAACTGCCACTGCTAAGAGTATCCTACGACTTCCATATCGCTGGCAACGGGTTACACACAATGCTGGTGACTACGTTGAAGGTCTGTAAAGCTTTGAAACACGTATCTATTTTGTACGAGCTGTAAATAAATAGTTGCGACTATTAAAGTTCCAATCCTTGTATAAGAACAGATGGCGTGTGATTCAGTGGATACACTGGCCTACTTGCGCACAAGAATAAAAAGTTACGGTACCAGGCAGAAAGCCAATAAATTATAAAAATAAATCTGCGTGAAAACAATATCGTAGATTAAAGTACTCTTCACGATCACGAGTGAATGCAACAGACTCTAAAAGCAATGTGTTCCCCACATGCCAAAGCATGTAATGAATTCGCCAACAGACCCAGCAACAGCAGTCTACTCCGCGTGAGATGCTATCAGCACGTACCAAATCCGTCCAGCAACAAGTGTTGTGTTGACCCTCACTTAGGCAAAACAGTCCTCGTCAAGGCTGTGATGGGCTGTCGCGTGTGACTTTCCTTTGATTATATCGTATGGAGATCCAAAGACCTTCGCCAGACATTCCAGTCAAACGAATGTGTGTCAGCTAAAAGGCATTAATTAAAGGGTGCAGCATCAATTTCACGTGCTTGCGTCTTTGGAGCTGATGTTGCTTACAATTACATTAGCAATATAATGAAACGAGTTAAAGTAGCGTGCTGATTTCAGAGTACAAATCAGCATCATTAGATCAAAGACACATACTCAGATTCCCATCGAAATACATGGTATTTATTTGCTTCAATTAAACCATCCCAAATCCGTCAAGTTCACTCAACACTACCTCCCACCTAGCTACTTGTCTCTCCACAACGTAATTTGTGGCTGGCTCTGAGCACTATGGGACTTAACTTCTGAGGTCATTAATCCCCTAGAACTTAGAACTACTTAAACCTAACTAACCAAAGGACATCACACACATCCATGCCCGAGGCAGGATTCGAACCTGCGACCGTAGCGGTCACGCGGATCCAGACAGTAGCTCCTAGAACCGCTCGGCCACCCCGTCCGGCAACGTCTGTCTTTGCGCCCACTCGTTAAACTGCAGCTCTCGCCTAGGAAACCGTAGTAGCCTGAAATCTACGCGGGAACGCACTTTTGGATCTTTACAATTTTCTATATTCCAAGAAGTAACTCAGCTGCTCACGAAAGATCACCTTCTCTCAACTATTAAAATACTCTTCGGAAACACCACCTCCGTCCCAGAAGGCACACGACTTCTACGCCCCAAGAGGCCTTGTGGTCTACGCATCTAGTTCGTGAGTTCAGAACCGCTCCACGGAATTATTCAACATTTTCAGCGCTGAGCGCACAATAACGGAGCGAATATCCATGTACGGTCGGGACGTTCCACAATGCATTTCCCGCCGTCCTGGACTCGATGTGGTGCTCAGGAGTGCAGCGGCGCCTTCCGCGCTTAGTCACTATCATCGCAGGCTCTTCTAATTTATTCTCACCAATAAGTTTTAAAAATAACTTGTATTTTAAATGTAGTCTGACACTGAACTTCCTAAATCTACAGAAAGTTTCAGAATGCTTTTTTCTTTTTCTTTATTTATTTTAATTTTTCTGGGTGTGAGGTAAACGTGAAGATATTTATATAGGTGACCGTGGACGGTGTAATGAAAAACACTACATCAGTATTTACGTCATAAGCAGACTCATAATTACAGCTATTACGAGTAGCACGTTTTTAGGTTGGTTAGTGCCTCGAAGTACGATGCATGTGGCAAGAGCAAGCCATGAATGTTTATCTCCTTCTGGACACCAGGTCACATGTTGAAGTGTAGACACCTAGATGCAAAACAGTAAGGCTATAGTGACAGGCACAGTCCACTTTGTGGTATACACTATTTGATCAAAAGTATCTGGACACCTGGCTGAAAATGACTTACAAGTTCGTTGCGCCCTCTATCGATAATGATGGAATTCAGTATGATGTCGTCAAACCCTTAGCCTCGATGACAGCTTCCATTCTCGCTGGCATACGTCCAATCAGGTGCTAGAAGGTTTCTTGGGGAATTGCAGCCCATTCTTCACGGAGTGCTGTATTGAGGAGAGGTATCGATGTCGGTCGGTAAGGTCTGGCACGAAGCCGGCGTTCCAAAACATCCCAAAGATTTTCTATAGGATTCAGGTCAGGACTCTGTGCAGGCCAGTCCATTACAGGGATGTTATTGTCGTGTAACCACTCCCCCGCATTCCGTGCGTTAATGACAGGTGCTCGCTCGTGTTGAAAGTTGCAATCGCCGTCCCTGAATTTCCCTTCAACATTGGGAAGCAAGAAGGTGCTTAAAACGTTAATGTAGGCATGTGCTGTGATAGTGCTACGCAAAATAACAAGGGCTGCAAGCTCCCTCCATGAAAAACACGACCACACTATAACACCACCGCCTCCGAATTTTACTGTTGGCACTATATCCGCTGGCAAATGACGTTCTCCAGGCATTCGCGACACCCACATCCAGCCATCGGATCGCCGCATTGTGTACCATGATTCGTCACTCCACACAACGTTTTCTCACTGTTCAGTCGCCCAATGTTTACGCTCCTTATACCAAGAGAGGCGTCATTTCGTGTTTACCGGCGAGGTGTGTGGCTTATGAGCAGCCGCTTGACCATGAAATCCAAGTTATCTCACCTCCCGCCTAACTGTTATAGTACTTGCAATGGATGCTGATGCAGTTTGGAATTCCTGTGTGATGGTCCGGATAGATGTCTGCCTATTAGACATTACGATCCTCTTCAACTGTCGGCGGTTTCTGTCAGTAAATAGACGAGGCTGGCCTGTACCCTTTTGCGCCGCAGGTGTCTCCTCACGTTTCCATTTCACTGTCACATCGGAAAAAGTGGACTTAGGGATGTTTAGGAGTGTGGAAATCAAGCGTACAGACGTATGACACAAGTGACATCCAATCATCTGACCACGTTCGAAGTCCGTGAGTTGCGTGGAGCGCCACATTCTGCTCCTTCACAATGTCTAATGACTACTGAGGTCACTGATACGGAGTACCTGGCAGTAGGTGGCAGCACAATGCACCTAATATGAAAAACGTAAATTTTTGGGGGTGTCCGGATACGTTTGATCACATAGTGTAGTTATGGCTGTGCAGAAACCTCTAGGTCGTGACGTTGTGACGTGTTTGTGTAAATATTGTTCGACACAGAAAAAACGAGCAACACACTGATGTGTGCAGATATTAAGGTACCATACATATATAAAAGAATCTGCATATACAGGGTGAGTCACCTAACATTACCGCTGGATATATTTCGTAAACCACATCAAATACTGACGAATCTGTTCCACAGACCAAACGTGAGGAGAGGGGCTAGTGTAATTGGTTAATGCAAACATTAAAAAATGCACGGCAGTATGTTTTTTAACACGAACCTACGTTTTTTTTAAATGGAACCCCGTTACTTTTGTTAGCACATCTGAACATATAAACAAATACGTAATCAGTGCCGTTTGTTGCATTGTAAAATGTTAATTACATCCGGAGATATTGTAACCTAAAGTTGACGCTTGAGTACCACTCCTCCGCTGTTCGATCGTGTGTATCGGAGAGCACCGAATTACGTAGGGATCCAAAGGGAACGGTGATGGACCTTAGGTACAGAAGAGACTGGAACAGCAAATTACTTCCAGATGCTAACACCTTTTTATTGTTCTTTTCACTGACGCACATGTACATTACCATGAGCGGTGAGGTACACGTACACACGTGGTTGCCGTTTTCAATTACGGAGTGGAATAGAGTGTGTCCCGACATGTCAGGCCAATAGATGTTCAATGTGGTGGCCATCATTTGCTGCACACAATTGCAACCTCTGGCGTAATGAATGTCGTACACGCCGCAGTACATCTGGTGTAATGTCGCCGCAGGCTGCCACAATACGTTGTTTCATATCCTCAGGGGTTGTAGGCACATCACGGTACACATTCTCCTTTAACGTACCCCACAGAAAGAAGTCCAGAGATGTAAGATCAGGAGGACGGGCTGGCCAATTTATGCGTCCTCCACGTCCTATGAAACGCCCGTCGAACGTCCTGTCAAGGGTCAGCCTAGTGTTAATTGCGGAATGTGCAGGTGCACCATCATGCTGATACCACATACGTCGACGCGTTTCCAGTGGGACATTTTCGAGCAACGTTGGCAGATCATTCTGTAGAAACGCGATGTATGTTGCAGCTGTTTGGGCCCCTGCAGTGAAGTGAGGACCAATGAGGTGGTCGCCAATGACTCCGCACCATACATTTACAGTCCACGGTCGCTGTCGCTCTACCTGTCTGAGCCAGCGAGGATTTTCCACGGACCAGTAATGCATGTTCCGTAGATTCACTGCCCCGTGGTTTGTGAAACCCGCTTCATCGGTAAACAGGTAGAACTGCAACGCATTCTCTGTTAATGCCCATTGACAGAATTGCACTCGAGGATTTAAGTCATCACCATGTAATTGCTGATGTAGCGACACATGAAACGGGTGAAAGCGGTGACGATGCAGTATGCGCATGACACTACTTTGACTCAGTCCACCGGCTCTCGCAATGTCCCGTGTACTCATGTGTGGGTTCATGGCAACAGCAGGTAACACACCAACTGCACCCGCTTCTCCTGTGACGGGCCTGTTACGGACCCGTTTGCGTGCTACGACCATACCTGTTGCATACAGTTGGCGGTAGATGTTTTGCAATGTGCGGCACGTTGGATGCTCTCCGTCCGGGTACCGTTCTGCATACACCCTGCAGGCTTCAGCTGCATTTCGTCGACACTCGCCATAGATGAGTATCATCTCCGCCTTTTCAGAGTTCGAATACACCACGGTGACAGTTCCTACAACACTACACTGTCACAGACGTCTGGTAATACGGTGTACTACAGTTGGTCTGCGTGCGGAGACGAATGCAGAATAACAATAGCAGCAAGCGCTACATGCGGACACTGCGACAGCTAGACCAAACCACAACAGTGCACTACAGCCACACTCGTAAACACGGTCGTCATCGTAAACATGTCCCTGCAGATGCTGCTCGCCTACCGTGGCCCGTGTTTGTTACAACACGCAACTGAAAGTCGGAGGTTTCAAGCGTCAACTTTAGGTTACAATATCTCCGGATGTAATTAACATTTTACAATGCAACAAACGGCACTGATTACGTATTTGTTTATATGTTCAGATGTGCTAACAAAACTAACGTGGTTCCATTTTAAAAAACGTAGGTTTGTGTTAAAAAACATACTTCCGTGCATTTTTGTATGGTTTGTATTAAACAATTACACTAGCCCCTCTCCTCACGTTCGGTTTGTGGAATCGGTTCGTCAGTATTTGATGTGGTTTACGAAATATATCCAGCGGTAACGTTAGGTGACTCACCCTGTATACCCTTTGCACCCTACATATTTCGAAACAAAGACCGACACACAATCACACATCGCATTGTTCACAGCAGTAGCGCGATTCCTTTCGGGTTTTGTTCTTGCTGCATATGATGCATCTCCTTACAAATCCGTGTTATTTTCCTGACTATTTGACAATGCTTGAACAGTGCTTTTTCTGAAGCCACAATGGATTTTCCTCGGCTGATCGACGACCTGCTGATGCTCTCTGGTCTTAGTGTTATATGTCTAAAATCTCACGAATGAGGCTGATAAGAAATTCGGTGAGCGAAGTATCCTTTCGTTATGAACCTTGCAAAAACAGGGTAATTTCGCAAACACTGTAAACAATGTAAAGGGCCCTTTTTTGTGGACACATTCGTTGAGGTAATTAGCATGTCATATTTGTTTACTGTACACATCACCTCTTAAAAATCCAACACACATTTTCACTTACATTTTTAGTATTGATTTTGTGATCCATTTGCGCATCTGATTTCATTGCAGCTGTATGGTATGTCGTCAACATACATACATATTTTTTGTTGTGGCACTTGAAAGCCCACATAGCGCCTGGTGAATTAAATTCCTCTCAGCTCTTTACAGTCTCGATTCAAGTTTTAGCGTAGCGATACCTTTCCTGTTCATGCGAGGTGTACCTACTACACTTTTCCTTCTTTAATGCAAGTAGTGGATGCATGGACTTGTGTACCAATCGTGCACATGTAACGTATATCTTACAGCGTACATTTACTAAGATAGCCTCGAAACGTATACTGGGTGATACATCTGCCCCTACAGATGTCGTTTTATGCAACCCGCGATGTCATATCACGTGCGAGATTTACATGTTCTCTTCATACACTACGAATAAACTAGTAGTCTTACAGAAAAAAATGAACAGGACCTTCTTGAAGTCTAATTTTGTACTGACTTACGTTTTTGCTGGAGACCGCGGTTTTCGAGTAATTCAAATGCAGCTCTTCCCACACGCTGATCCCTCACAACAGAGGATTTCCAGTACGTTATTCGTGGCACTCCCTCCTAACACAAAACTTCCGACTACAGGAACTTTTCCCGATACCCGTGCTTTCTTTGGTCTCTATTGCATGGGCTATTACGCCACCAGCGTAGTTGGCTATTTCGTTAACATTTTAATTTGAACGTGCCCAGCCGGGCCCGGTGGCCGAGCGGTTTTAGGCGCTTCAGTCCGGAACCGCGCATCTGCTACGGTCGCAGGTCCGAATCCTGCCTCGGGCATGGATGTGTGTGACGTTCTTAGGTTAGTTAGGTTTAAGTAGTTCTAAGTTCTAGAGGAATGATGACCTCAGATGTTAAGTTCCATAGTGCTCAGAGCCACTTTTTTGAACGTGCCCATGACGGTAATGAAAGAAATACGACTACTGTAAATGTTGCGCTAAAACTGATTACGTTAAAAATTCTATCCCAATTTAACCCTTATAAGCATAGTAATTTCATAGTCAGAAGGCATGACGAATAAAACGATGTAATTGTTTAATTTATGCTGTTAAAATTCACAAAATTGTTTGGTAAAAATTCACAAACTTCAATTTTACGGTTTGCAAGTGCTCAGCTAAGCCGGTGGCGTAATAAGGCCAGTGAATGGAGACCGAAAAAGGTTGAATGTGGAAAATAATTCGTGGAGTAGCAAATTTTAGTGCACTCGTAGGACAGAGTGTCATGAATAGCGTTGAAGAAATCCTTACCGGTTGGGTACTGAGTGTAGGAGTGGGGATGTGTTTGAAGGACCAATAGTTTGCTCGTAGCGAGCGAGGGAATATGAAAAACTCGAGCATGATTTTATAACATTGAGGTTTGCACGAAACGACATCTGTATCAGCAGCTTCAGTACCCCGTATATTCGTCAGCAGCACTCCTGGCACACTCAGGACCTGTAAAATATACAGGGTGGCCAGAAACTGTCTGAAAAGGTTATAAGGATGCTGAAGGATAAGTCGTGCTGAGAAATCTTTTTTTCCGAAAAAAATTAGATACGTTGTGCTGTTTCCGAGTTAATTTGGATTGAAGCTAGCCCATCAGGCCGTTACGTGCGCAAATCGCAGAGGCTCGGCAGATACCATTATTTTCAGTTGTTCCGATAGCGTAGATGGTAGTGCATGATACTGCTCAGCCATTGGCTCGACTTAGATTCTTACTACCGTTCCATATCCATTTTTTTTATCGCTCTCTTGTTCGGGTTTAGAAAACCAGACGAAAAACACGTCTGGTGACGCCGTCTCTGGCGGGCCTCTTGAATGCGCCCACCCAAACGCCGGATTGGTTAACTTCAGCGCTAAGTAATTCAGAAACGACGCAACGTATCGAATGATTTTCAGACCACCCTATATATATCGATAGCATAGGAGGCACTGCGATAGTGCAGGGATGTACACATCGCTATCTGGTAAACGGTTAACATTTAGGTATTTGAGCCCATCGCAATCAGGAGCAGAATATGGGCATTTTCAGCGGCCATTTCCTGTTCTCAACTTACAGCGTTTCCACAAGGTGCATCTTTCCGCCAACTTCTTATAAGTTTCTCTACAAAGGGAGTTGGAAGACAAACCTTCATGGGGAAATCACTCTAACGTTTATGGGAAGATTAGGTAAAAACGGTCCATCACATCTACATCCACATCTACAAACACATTCCGTAAGTGACCGTACGGTACGGGAAGGACGGTACCCTGTATCACTACGTCATTTCCTTTCGTGTTTCACTCGCAAATATAGCGAGGGAAAAACAACTGTCTCCATGCCTCCGCATGAACCCTAATTTTTCCTATCTTATCTTCTTGGGCCTTACGCTAAATGTTTGTTGGCGTAATCAGACTCGTTCTGCAGTCAGCTGCAATTGTCGCTTCTCTAAATTTTGTCAACAATGTTTCTCGAGAAGAACATCGCCTTCCCTTCAGTAATTCCCATTCCAGTTCACGAAATGTTTCCTTAACACTTGCGTGTGTTCTTCAAACATACAGGTAACAAATCTAGCTGCCCGCCTCTGAATTTCTCCGCTGTCTTACTTTGACGTCCTGTATGCTTTCTCCTTTACGGCTGAACCACACGCTCCGAAAATTCTCCCAGAACTCCGAATTCTGCCATTCTCCTTCCGCACCACAGTCCTCATATGCACGTCCCATTTCACATCGCTTTACAGCTAGATATTTCAGCGACCTGACCGTGTCATGCAGGAGAGTGCTAACGCTGTATACGAACATTACGCGTTTGTTTTTCCTATTTATCAGCATTAATTTACATTTTCTACATTTTGAGATGACTGCCATTCTACGCGTTTGTTTTTTCGTACTTATCCACATTAGCTTACATTTTTCTACATTTATAGCTATGCGGCATTCATCACACTAACTAGATTTTTATGTAAATCGTCTTGTATCCTCCTACAATCACTCAACTTCCACACCTTCTCGTACACTACAGTGTCATCAGCTAACAATCACAGACTGTGCCCATGCTGTCCACCAGATCATTTATGTACATAGAAACAATTAGCGGTCCTATCACACTTGCCCGGGGCATTCCTGACGACACCCTTGTCTCTGATGAACTCTCGCCATCGAGGACAACATAGTGAGTTGTATTACTTAAGAAGTCTTCGAGCGACTCTCATACCGGGGAACCTATTCCGCATGCTCGTAAATTTGTTAACAGTCTGCAGTAGCCATGTCGAATGCTATCCGGACGTTTAGAAAAATGGGATGTGCTTGTTGTCCTTCAGTCAGAAAAGGGAAAGATGGTTTCACACGAGTGTACTTTCTAAAACCGTGCTGATTCGTAGACAGAAGCTTCTAAGGCTCAAGGAACTGAATGTTTGTTCAAAAACTCTGCAGCAAAGCGACGTTACGGATATTGGTCTGTAATATTGCGGGGAGTACTTTTATTCTTCTTATATACAGGAATCACCTATGTTTTTTTCCAGTTGCTTGTAACTTTGCACTGGCCGAGAGGCTCAGATGGTTCATATGGCTCTGAGCACTATGGGACTTAACATCTGTGGCCATCAGTTCCCTAGAACTTAGAACTACTTAAACTTAACTAAGCTAAGGACAGCACACACATCCATGCCCGAGGCAGGATTCGAACCTGCGACCGTAGCAGTCGCGCGGTTCCGGTCTGAGCGCCTAGAACCGCTCGGCCACCACGACCAGCACTGGCCGAGAGGTTCGTGATAAATGCAAGCTAAGTAAGGCGCCAATTGCGTAGAGTGCTGTTTGGAGAACCGAACTAGGATTCCATCGAAACCTGGAGACTTATGTGGTGGCTGAGTTGCAGAAAGCCCCTTTCCTGGCGTAGACAGTGGCCACAGACACGAACAAATAGGAGCGGTTTGGAAATGTGTTGCAGTATTCGCCGAGAAACGACGGTCCGGCCGCAATCAACACGCCAATCGCAGCCAAGCTTAACATTTCCATCCGCTGTTACAGTAATCGCGCTATGTCTCGAACAATGTGGGTGTCTGTAATTCAGTTTAGAGTGAATTTCATTTTCAAACTACTACAGCGCTTGGCGGACGTCATTGCAAAACAGATAAGCTCAGTCGTGGGAGGGAGGTGTCGGGAGGGCCTTACAACAGCTCGTTCCGCGCTTGGCCGTGGCAGGCGGCGTAGCGTGGGCGGGTCGGTGCGCCGCATACGCCTTCCGGCAGAGATGAATTGGAATAACGCCGACGTCAGGAGGAATGAAAGCGCTAATTACGTGGGGAGCTGTGGCGGAAGCGGGCTGCGTGTGGCGGCGTGTCGAGTCGGGCCAGCAGCGGCAGAGTGCACGCTGCAGGTCGATACGGCACCACCACGGGCACCACCGCACCGGCACTGCCGGGGGACCTCAGGCGGCTGCCGAAAAACGAAACAGCGGTGCGCTGCGCTGCGCTTTGCACTTTCCTCCTTATACTGGCCATCTCTGTAAGTGCCACTCTAAAGCGCTTTGAGGGCTCCACTCTACGACAACAAGAGCGAGGCACAACGAAGGAATCATCCCAACGGGACGGAAATTGGAAGATGTGACTTGCACGTACAGATAAACAAACAAGTACAATTTCAGAAAAATTGGATGATTTAGTCGAGAACAAGAGTTTCACAAAATTAACAAGTCAACAATGCGTTGCGCCACTTATGGCCCTTGTGTATATATTTACCAAATTGGGATTCATTGATAGAGTTTCTTTAATGTCTTTGAACCGTGAATTTACTTTCAAAACTTTTCTTAAGCATTTACTTTATTTACTAGCGGTTCATCAAGAACATTAACACATTTAATCACACTATGTGAGCGTGGAAGTTGAAATGGTTCAAATGGCTCTGAGCACTATGGGACTTAACTTCTGAGGTCATCAGTCCCCTAGAACTTAGAACTACTTAAACTTAACTAACCTAAGGACATCACACACATCTATGCCCGGGGCAGGATTCGAACCTGCGACCATAGCGGTCGTGCGGTTCCAGACTGAAGCGCCTAGACCCGTTCGGCCACTGCGGCCGGCAGCGTGGAAGTAGTTGCCAGTGGTTAACTGATGAAACCAAATCACATTTCTTTCAACAATTTTTTAGAAACAGATTTAAAATTATAATCAGAAAGCACCTTCTAAATATCATGTTACAATTTATTCAGAGGCAGAAAGAACAAATTTTCGACTGTATGAGCTTTGGGGCTGAGAACCTTGCCGCTCCCTTTTGACACAGCGGTAGTCACGACCGCTCACAACAACCTCTGAAAGACTACACTGGTGCAAATCTGCAACACTCCAGATTACTTTAAACTAAAAATTTTAACAACTGGCACAAGCACATAAACTATGCACCCCGTTGGAGGGATGTAAATGGTACAAAACAGTAACATTAAAAGATTAACTTGCCACCGAAGGTGCAACTTGTTTAAAAAAAAAAAAAAACTCTTACGATGAAATGGTGGCAACTTTATACACTAAAATGACCATTTAAATAAAAACCCATTAAATGCAGTTTTACATAAAATATACAAGGTTAGCCAAACATGCTCTACATTACACATATACCGCCAATCTAAATGATGGGCAAGATAAAAACATTTTTCAGGACTTCGGCATTTACACCTTAAGCAATAAATTAGTTAACACCGAATCCGACAAACATGACAGAGGCAGCTATTAACGTACGGCAAACCGACAGACAGGCACTAACTGCCTAACAAACGCGGACGGGAGACAGACGACGAAGCTGGTAACGAGAGACTGACCAAGAAAACAAGTAGAATTCAACAAGTAAATGAAACAACATATGTAACGTCCCCTTAGAAAAATTAATAAATGACTGTGCTGATAAACCTCTTACATTATTTGCTTTTCAAACAGCTGAGCAAAACTGAACGTACTCAGATATTACTCTCTTTACTTATTCTGATCAACACTAAACTGACACACAATATTTTTAGCGCAACGCAATCTGACTTTCAAAAATTCCAACAAAAGAATGGCCCTGACTAACAATAACCTATACCTTTCATGAATCACTTACATCACAAAAATCTTCGTTACTCGAACTACTGCAATACAGCGAGCGCCACTACTGCCAGCTAAATAAAAGATTCTAACTTCTGAAGGGACTAACTACTGATAGGCATAGTTAGCAAATGAAAGATTTTGATAGAGAACAAACAATGTGTTTACCTTAATAGTGTTCAAAAATGATTATATATATATATATATATATATATATATATATATATATATATATATATATATATCACTTCTTGACATCCAGTCTTACAAATTTACTCTCTCTGTCCAGATCATCCGCTCTCAAAACTCCGCCATCTCACTCCCCACATCCACCACTGCTGGCGGCTCACCTCCAACTGCGCAACGCTACGCGCTGTTAACATCCAGCTGCCCAACACTACAATAGCAAACAACAATGCAAACCAGCCACAGACTGCACACAGCACAACGAGTGATTTTCATACAGAGCGCTACGTGGCGTTACCAATAAAAAAACCTGAACAGCCTACTTACACATATCACGAATCACTTAACTTCTAATAAACTGCGATGTCTGGCGAAGACGTGGCGTAGCAGCCCCAAAACGCTCTCCCGAACCGTCCGGTGCCAGCCGCTTCAACGGACGCAGGAAGGCGCGCCGATCTCCCGTCTCACTGCGTCGCAGCTCGCACCGGCCAGACCGACGTCGTGGTTTGACTGTTGTTGCTCTCGAGTCGGCCGTGGAGCCACTACCCCTCGCTATACGGTGCGGCCCACTGGACTCACGTGGCGACCTCACATGCGCCGACGCTCAAGACGGACAAGTCATCTGGTGTCCCAGTGCGCGACCGACCAACCGATCGATCCAGCCGCCAATGACCATTGCCTGAACAAACTCGAGCAGACTGGCGGCCTAACACATACTAGCACTCCGGACGACAGACAGACGCTGACTGCCCCACACTGACCCGGCTGACCAACTGGCCGACTGGCGAGTTCTTTTTTTTTTTTCCTTGATTGAATTTCAATTCCCCCCGAAGGGGGCGGGCTGGCAGCGGCTTAGGATGCCGCTCTTCAGCCTACAGACTTTGTTAGAAAGATGAAGAGAATAAATAATAAAAACAGGCGATAAAATCGGAGACTTAAAGAGTAACATGGCGAAAAGAAATCGTGGAACTTCCGACTGGCGAGCTCATAGCGTCCCTTAAATGCAGGTTAATAGGCAACCTTTTCCCTTTCCCACCAGAGGGAGACACCAAAGCTGCGATTGCCACAGCGACAACACCGCCAGAAACGGTGGGCGACTGCTTCACACTACGCGCTACGGCACGCTCTTCAAAACAGCAATTTTTACCACGGCTCAGTCTTCCTGATGGGTATCGTACCAAATTCTGTCCAGCGGCCGCGTTACATCGTCAAGATCCCGAGCTGCTTGTGAGGCTCTGCCCATAATGCTCCAAACGTTCTCAACCGGGAAAATTCTGGCGACCATTCTGGCCAAGGTAATGTTTTGTAAGAACAAAGACAAGCAGTAGAATCTCTCAGCGTGAGCGGAACGGCATTATCTTGCTGAAAATTAATGTAAGCCTAGGATGTCTTGACACGAATGGTAAGAAAACTGGGCGTAGGATATGATCGACGTACCGCTATGCTGTAAACGTGCAGTGAGTAACAACGAAAGAGGTTCTGTTATGAAATGAAATGGTGCCCAACACTTTCTCTCCTGGTTGTCAGGCCGTATGGCGGGTGAGACTGTCAGGTATCCCACCACTGTAGGGCTTCTCCAGACACGTTCTCGCTAGTCTGGAATGTCGTTGATTAGAGAAGAACTGTCTTCAGTGATGATGCCCGCTTCAAACTGAGCCCCGGTGACCAGCGAAAAGGTGTCTGGAGATGTCCCAGATAGAGTTGGGATACGAGCCTGTTGTCACCCTCCATATGGCCCGATGACAAGGAGTGATGGTCTAGGGTGCTATTTCTTTTCATAACAACGTCCCTCTGGTTGTACCCGCAGCACCTTACACCAAAGCTGTACGTTGACGATATTCTAAGGCCCGTTTCGTTGCCCTTCATAGCAAGCTATCCTGGGCTTACATTTCAGCAGTATAATGCCCTTCAGCAAACGGTGAGAGTTTCTACCGCTTGCCATTGCGTTTGCCAAACCCTACCTCAGCCAGTAAAGTCATCTGATCTCATTATGGGCAGTACCTTACAACTACTTCCGGATTTTGACGATCTAACGCTCCAATTGGACAGAATATGGCACAATATCGGTCAGAAACACATCCAGCAAGTCTGTTAACCAATGACAAGCCCACCAATTGCTTGAATAAGGCCCACAGGTGGAACAACATCTTGCTCAATTTGTTAAGCTATTTCTCTTGAATAAATCTTCCAATGTTTCTGAAGCTGAAACACTTGTTTGTCTGTACGTGTACGTCACTTTTACCGATTACCGTGCCATGTGGGTAATTTCTTTTTTGTGTGTTAGAATGTATTTGAAAACCAGACAGCAACTAGTCTGTGGGAATGAAAGTTCGTCCTCGAAGCACGGGCTGTCATTAGTGCCATAGGGGTCAGCTCTCGGTCCATTGTTGTTTTCCATGTACTCCAATGACACCTAGTCGTTTCATATCTTCTTAAAACACCACTTCGTTGCCAACGATCCAGCTTTAGCCAAGTACCAAACAGAAAGATAACAGTACTTCAACCGTACAGAATCAAGTAAATGTGTTGCCAATAGGGTTCACCATAATTAATACGTACAGACTGAGGTGACCAATGAAAATTTGTACCAAGACCAGGATATGAACCCTAGACTCCTGCTCACTTGTCACATGCGTTAACCTGGCACAGTAGCTTTTCACGATTGCATGGACTACCCTAGCATGCCTCGCTCCTCAATACAAGTTCCCATTCACGCCTTAGCCCACTTGTTATCCCCCCTAAGCTCGAATAGAATTACTGAGGCTCTCCAGATGTGTGGGAATAGCACCTCAGCTTTGAATGAAACGGCGGGACATCCTGCCTAAAACCCACCCATATGTGCTTTAATCAAATGAAACTATGTGGTTCCAGAGACCATTTCAAGTCTGAAACATCTATGATGTATGTATGCTGACTGAAGCGACGAATGAAAATTTGTACATGGATGTAATTCGAACCCAGGTCTCCAGGCCACTAGGAAGAAGAGCTACCCACTAGCCTCCCTGGCGTAATGGCTCTGCAAGACTGCCCGGACTACCCTGTCACACCTCCATTATCAATCCAAATTCCCATTCATGCCTCAGACCACTTGTATTCCTTCTAAATTCCAACAGCATTACTGAGATGCTGTTCCAGAACAGCTGGAGAGCCTCTGCAATGCTGTTCGAATTTATGGGGATAGCAAGTGGGCTGAGGCATGAATGGGAATTTGGACTGAGGAGGGAGGTGTGCTTTGCTAATCCAAGAAGTTGTGCAAAGCGATTGTGGAGGTTGCCGTAGTGACTGCCCTATCTGCCTAGTGAGCAGCTGAACCAGGTTTGAATACCAACCTTGCTATAAATTTTCATCCGTCACTTCAGCCTGCATATATACATCACAGATGTTTGAGACTTGAGAAAGTCTCTCGGACCACATAGTTTCATTTGGTTACACAATAATACAGGAGAATATGCTGTGACGCTGAACAAACTCAGGAACTGTTTCTGACATGTTCAGTCTGACTAGAATCTAAATGAAACCTTGTTCCAATAATGACTTGCACGCCCACACACAAGTCACACAACTCTAGGAACACATCGTCAAACTGGGGTGGGCATCATTACCCTATCCGCTCTATAGCCAAACCCTGGCGCCGTTTGGTTTCCATGTGTTTGGGGTACTTAAAGATTTTCTGTGCGACATATTTTCAAGATCATGAGAGAGCAGCTCTTGCAGCGAAAGCGTGGGTAAGAACATAAGACAAGCACATTAGCCAAAAGGGAATTCATGCTCTTACACAGCACTGAGATAACGCCATAGAATGTGATGGAGAGTACGTAGAAAAATAGCACATGTAAAAGAAATGTTGATTGATATTTTTACCAAATTCTAACTCTTAAGAATAAATATTTAGTGAGAAAAACATGCGGAATTATTTACTGAATGACCCTCGTATATACCATGGTGTGCAAAACTTAAGGACTATAGCAACTTTCGCATGATTTGTCACAGCCAAATAATACAGCCCCATGAAACTTCGACGATACATATAAAAAACGGCTACATAAAGTGTAGAAAATGCAGAAAATCCTAAGTAGACAATCTTTTATCCGAAGAGAATAACTATACAGAAGCCACAATTATGTATGATGTCCCCTGAATACTACAAAAGGCGTGAATGCTTCTTAATAGGGTACACCATCACCGCGAAGAGCAGTGCTCGCTCTGCAAAGTGCTGCCACGCTGTCCACAGGGTTGGTAAGGAATTCTTGTGGTAGGGCGTTCCATTCCTCCACCAGAGAGGTTCACAACTGCTGGATGGTCGTTGGCGCCTGTGGATGTGCTGCAAGACGTCTCCTTGCCGCATCCCACACGTACTCAAAATGGTTCAAATGGCTCTGAGCTCTATGGGACTTGACTTCTGAGGTCATCAGTCCCCTAGAACTTAGAACTACTTAAATCTAACTAACCTGAGGACATCACACACATCCATGCCCGAGGCAGGATTCGAACCTGCGACCATAGCGGTCGCGCAGTTCCAGACTGTAGCGCCTAGAACCGCTCGGCCACTTCCGCCGGCCACGCGTACTCGATGGGATTCAAGGGAACAGGCAGGCAGTCTATTAGCCAAATATCTTATCGTTCCAAAAGCAACTCACCTCCGCTGTTTGACACGGTCACCGATTGTGATCCATAAAAATTAATCCAGTTTCGAATGTACCCCTGAAAAGACGCACTTGGGGAAGGAGTACAGTGTCACAATAACACCGACTGATGAGTATGATCTGTTCAAAGACCTGGAGGTCAGCATGCACATGCCTCTCCAGAGCACAAAACCTGGATCATCAAAACCATCATGCTCGACAATGTTTCTGGGTTCATTACGCGTTCCCCCCTTTTGCCATATTATGGTACGTTCAAAATGGTTCAAATGGCTCTGAGCACGATGCGACTTAACTTCTGAGGTCATCAGTCGCCTAGAAATTAGAACTAATTAAACCAAACTAACCTAAGGACATCACACACATCCATGCCCGAGGCAGGATTCGAACCTGCGACCGTAGCGGTCACGCGGTTCCAGACTGAAGCGCCTTTAACCACACGGCCACACCGGCCGGCCTATTATGGTACGTCCAACAATGTCTAAAATGATCTTAGACCACCAAAGGCTGAACAATACTTTGATATGATGACAGTGATGATCAGGATGGATGTGACAATTCATTCATGAGCCCACAAAACCAGTTCTGGTCGATGTGAGCTGTGCGAAGAAGAGTCCTGTCGTCACTATCACCACTGCAGAACAAACATTGTACCGCGAAAAGGACCTGAGCTGCCAAAATGGTTACATACTCTTTGGTAGTAATGCGGCGTTGTAGAGTAACCGTGGAGCACGTAATACCACCACATTGCCGCCCAAATCATCACCGAACTCTGCCATGTTTCACTCCTTACACGTAAACTCTGCCGAATTTAGAAACAGTGTGAAACAAGGTTCATCCGACCAAAATATTTTCTTTCTTTGTAGCGTAATCCAAGTTTTGTGGCTTCGTTACCACGTTTTCCCGTTACGTGCATTTGCATCGCGTGCGACTGATTTCGAAATCCAGCTCGCCCTGTTATTCCCTGCTTATGAAACTCTCTTTGTGTTGTTTTTGTGCTGATAGGGTTCGCGAGTGCTACATTCAGTTCTGTCGTGACTGTTGCAGCTATTGTCCTCTTATTTTTCGTTACAGTCCTCTTCAATGACCGTCCGTCGCAAACACTCAACACGTACTTTCGTACGCGTTGTGACTTGACTGTTTATATTTTCCCGCTTTCCCTATATGCAGCATTAATCTTCGATATGGTGCCTCCTCAAACACCAAACACTTCAGCTACCATAGGAGTTATGGAAGCAGCTACCATAGGAGCACCAACGACGCCTGCACTTTCGAATTCACTTAGGTTCGGCATAATACACTCATAACTACAAAGAACACGGTTTTGCCCTCGATTCACGGTTGACACGTCATGAATATAGTGTACAGGTGTCGTGCATAGTCTACTATAACAGCACAATACCCAGTTTTGCCTACCATCTGCATTTATGTTCAAGCACACACTTCTGGCGGGCCGGCCGGAGTGGCCGAGCGTTTCTAGGCGCTACAGTCTGGAACCGCGCGACCGATTCGGTCGCAGGTTCGAATCCTGCCTCGGGCATGGATGTGTGTGATGCCCTTAGGTTAGTCAGGTTTAAGTAGTTCTAAGTTCTAGGGGACTGATAACCACTGCAGTTAAGTCCCATAGTGCTCAGAGCCATTTGAACCATTTTGAACTTCTGACGGTGTTTCAAGATTTTTGTCCAATGTCCCTTTTAGAGATACAGTATAATGTTACATTGGTCATAATTACACTGTCAAAAGACAGTTGCGTGATATCTACACTATATCCCTGAAAATAATTACACAGAGAAAACAGTGCTTTAGTGAAAAAGGCAAAATAAAACGATATTCCAGTCAGCACTACGACCACCATTGCATCATGTTATTGTCGTTTAAAAATTTATATCTGTCCGTTTACGCCTAGCGTACAAGTACTCTTGTGAAGATTGTCAAAATATTCAACCACCATGTATTGTCTAAAATGATTTCTGGGTCGAGAAATCCTATGATACTGTCGTTATTTCTCTCGCGTTTTGCTACCATTATAAAACCATAAGTGCCTTTCTGGAACTTTCATCTTTTGTTAAGCCAATTATTTCGCCCCTACTCTGCAATCTGTAGATCGAAGAAGCAGCGACGGAAATATTTGAAAGGTTTAGCAGTGGGATTGAAATTCAGAGTGAAAGGATATCAGTGTAAAGATTCGCTGATCACATTGCTACAAACAGTCAAAATGAGGATGTATTGGAGCATCTGTTGAAGTAAATAAGTAGTTTAATGAGCACAACTATGGATTGAGAATAATCTGGAGTAAGCCGAGAATAATGAGGAGTAGAAGAAGTGAGATTAAACGAAGTGAAGGAATTCTGCTATCTTTGAAGCAAAATAGATGATGGATGAAGTATGGAAGAGATAGAAAGCAAATAAACACGACGTACCTGGCCAAGAGAAGCCTACTGGTATCAGATATAGGCCTCAGTTTGAGGGAGAAAATTCTCAGTATGAATGCTTGGAGCGACTCATGGATTGTGTAACAATCTTAAAATAAATCGACTGTATGCTGCATGCGGTAGCGGATCGCCATACTTCGGCCACGCGGTAGGCAGATTGTTTACGATCAGTAATTTATTCATATATTTATTTTGTTCCCATTTTTTGCATTTATGACGACATGAATCTAAGGACAACACAATACCTGGTCACCGAGCGGATAAATATCGCCGACGCTGTTGTCCGCGCTACTACCAAGACGGTCGGCTAGTGTTCTTGGATTTCATGTTTAACATTACAAATGACAAACAGACCACTAGGTCTTGAATTGAGCAGGACTCAGCAGTCTGCAGATGTTCAAAGAAACGAAACCGGCCGTAACACAATAAATGTGTAAGAACAACGTTGATGAGGTTTTCCTTAATCATTAACATTAGTGTCAGCTGTGAGCGTAGAAAGATTAAGATGGCCATGAAATGCAGAAAATAGAAGCGTTTGAGATATGGTTCTACGGAAGGATGTTGTAAATTAGGTAAGCTGATAAGATCAAAACACAGCAGGTTCTTCGCAGGATTGGCGAGGAATAGAACGAGAAGCAAGGAGAGCGTGATAGGACACGTCACGATACCAAGGAATAACTTCTATTGTCGTATTTGCGACCTACAGAGGGTTAAAGTGTTCAAATGGCTCTGAGCACTATGGGACTTAACATCTGACGTCATCAGTACCCTAGAACTTAGAACTACTTAAACCTAACTAACCTAAGGACATCACACACATCCATGCTCAAGGCAGGATTCGAAGCTGCGACCGTATCAGTCGTGCGATTCCAGACTGAAGCGCCTAGAACCGATCGGCCACAGCGGCCGGCGGTTAAAGTATGGTGGAGGACATAGATTTGACGTTGTGTAGAAGTGCTACTATGAAACGAATATGTTTGCACAGGGCAGGTATTGGTGGTGAGCCGTGAGCCGCATAAAAAAAGGGAAAAACGTTGATGGTCATATTAAAGATCCTCAGTTTTCTTTTCCATTCTTCTGTATAATATCATAAATTCCCTTCGAGTCATCCACACGGCAAGCCACTGTTTAGTGCATGACGGAGGGTACGTTGTACTACTACTAGTATTACTGCTGTTACTACTACAGGTGACTTCCTATCCTGTTCAATTCGCAGACACAGCGAGGGAAATTCGGCTGTCTATATGCTCTCGCATGAGCCCTAGTTTCTATTTCATCTTCGCAGCCCTTACGTGAAATGTACGTTGGTGTCAATAGAATCATTCTCCCGTCAGTTTCAAGTGCTGGTTCTCTACATTTTCTCAGTAGTTTCTCGCTAAAAGAACGTTGTCTTTCCTCCATGGATTCCCATTTGCGTTATTAAGCATCTCTGTACTACTCGAGTGTTCATAGAACCTATAGGTAAGAAATCTAGCATCCCGCGGCTGAATCGCTTCGATGTCTTCCTCTAATGCGAACTCAAAATGGGTCGAACTCCTTTACAGATGAGCCACACTTTCCTAAAAACTTTCCCAGTAAACTGAACGAGGGCATTTCCTTTCCCTACTTCCGTCCTTTTGTACTAGTTCCACTTCATATCGCTTTGCAACGTTACGCCTAGATATTTCATTGAAGTGACTGCAAGCGGCACACCACCACTATTCGAACATTACAGGATCGTCTTTTCTACTCATCTACATTAACTTACATTTCTCTATAGTTAGCTCTAGGAGTCATTCATCACACCATCCAGAAATTTTATCTAAGTCATCTTGTACCCTCCTATAGACACTCAAAGACGATCCCTTTCCGTATACCACACTTATCAAGAGACAACCGTAGATGGCTGCTCACTGCGTCCGTTAGATTATTTATGTATATAGAGATTCCCTGCGGCACATCTGACGATACCGTTGTCTCTGAGGGACACTCATCGTCGAGGACAATGTACCGGGTTCTGGTTCTTAAGAAGCCTTTGATCCACACACATACCTGGGAACCTATTCCGTATCCTCGGACCTTCGTTAACATTCTGCAGTGGGGCACATTATCAAACGCTTTTCACAACAGTGACAACAGCCTTGCCTCAGTGGATACACCGGTTCCCGCCATATCACCGAAGTTAAGTGCTATCGGGCGTGGCCGGCACATGGATGGGTGATCATACGGGCCGCCGTCAGCTGTTGCCATTTTTCGGGGTGCACTCAGCTTCGTCATGCCAATTGAGGAGCTACTCGACCGAACAGTAGCGGCTCCGGTAAAGAAAACCATCATAACGACCGGGAGAGTGGTGTGCTGACCACACGCCCCACCTATCCGCATCCTCAGCTGAGGATGACACGGCGGTCGGATGGTCCCGATGGACCACTTGTGGCCTGAAGACGGAGTGCTTTTGTGCTTCCATAAAAATAGGAAACGTCCTCCTGCCACTCTTCCATAGTTCACAGGATATCGTGTGGCAACAGGGCAAGCTAAGTTTCACATGAGCGTTGGTCTCTATATCTGCCTGATTTGTGGACACATGCTTTTGTCTCAAGGAAATTTATTATTTTGCAACTGAGAGTATGATCAGTAATTTTGTAACACACTTGTGTTAAGGATATTGGTCTGTTATTTTGCGGGTCTGTTCATTTACGCTTCTTATATGCAAGAGTAACCTGGCCTTTTTTCCAGTTCCTTCGGACTTCCCGTTGTGCGAAGGATTCGTGATAAATGCAAGCTAAGTAAAGAACCAGTGCAGTAAAGCAGTCTCTGTAAAACCGAAATGGTATTTCATCCTTAGGTGGCGACTTAGTTGTTTTCAACTCTTTCAGTTGCTGCTCTGTGCCAGGGATTCATATTGTAAGGGGCGTTCAGTAAATAATGCAAAAATATTTTTCTCGGCCAGTTTCGGTTCAAAAATGCGGAATTTGTTGTGGGGCATCGTGAGATATTCCAGCTTCAGGCACTGTAGTTTCATGAAGTTCCGATCGGTGGTAGCGTTAAACAAAGCCTTCAAAATGGCGTCTGTAACGAAAGTGCGTTCCAAGCAGTGACCTGTCATTAAATTTCTTTAGGAGGAAAACAAGAGCACTCCAAGTATTCACAAGTGCTTGCAGACTGTCTACGGAGACATGGCAGAGAAAAAAAGCACGGTGAGCCGTTCGGCAAGTTGTTAATGTATATGATCCCACTTCTGGTCACCAATGTTAATGTATACGGGCAGGGAAGGAGGGAGAAGGTTGTTACATATGCCTCGTGACGACAGTGTGCAGGAAGTCGAGCGGTCAGGACTTGAGAGTGGGCATCCAGGGCTGCCGTTAAATGACAAAACAGGAAATTAGCACAACAAGGGGATATATTTCAATGTACGGTGTACAAGGTGCGCGCCTAGGGTCGGAAGTTACCAGGTCTAGGGGGTCGAACAATTAAGTGAAATGGGCAACGGAAGGGGAAGCGGTTCATGTTAATTTACGTTGGGAGCCTGTCGTGAAAAGCAGAGCCAGAGGCTCTGCCTTCCAATAAGACGTCTGTTCTGCTCTAGGGCTGTATTAAAAGAGAGAGAGGCAACTGTGTTCCGCACCGCAGAACACTCCAGCGTCCACACACAGGACCTGTATCCCACGCACGCTATTGGCTAAAACCATTGGGGTGAATTCGCTAGCAGTTTCAGCAGAGGTCTCAGGACGTCTCTTGTCAGCAGCTTTAACTGGACAGAACTGACTCGGTTGTGAGAGGCAGGCAACTTGTGTCGCGTAGGCAAGGCGTAAGTTGGTATGGGAGAAAACTTGTAAAGATTTCACTGGCCCTTTGAAATAAATTTTTTAAACCAATCCCCTAAGATATTCCTTGAATGGCTGCCACCACGTACAAAAGTGTCTCTATCATTGCAACAAGATTGCGCAAACCTGTTCTATCTCCCGCGTGCAGGCCCGCTGCAGTCAGCTGTGAATCCCGCAATGCTGGAACGTGCGGACACTCTCATTGAGGTGATCCACGGTTCAGAATCAGATGCCTCACGACTCAGCTCTCTGTCTCTGTTGGTAGTGCTAACACATTCGCCCACCAGTTGCGGTACTCAAAGGTGTGTGCTGCTGGGTCCCCCCCCCCCCCCCCCCCGCCTAAGAGAAGACCATAAAGAGCAACGAAGGACCATCTGCGCGGAATTGCTTCTGCGTTTACGAGTCTGATCGCGACAACGTTTTGTCGAACATCGGCACAGAGGATGAAACGTGAGTTCTTCACTTCGAACCGTAAACTAAACGCCAATCCCTGCAGCGGCGCCACACCATCTCTCCTCCGAACAAAAAGTTCAAAATCACACATCAGCCAGTAAAATCATGAAGGCGGCCTTCTGGAACTATTACTGGTCTATTCTGATTTATTTCCTGCATCATGGTACAACGACGACTCTAAAGCGTACTGTGCTGCCCTCGGGAAACTGAAGGAACAACTTCAGCGTGCTCACCGCCACATAAATGCTGATGAACTTTTCCTTATCCATAAAAACACAAAGCCTCACACAAGTCTTCGCACCCGACAAAAGTTTACAGACCTTCACTGGACGGTTCTTCCTCATCTACCATACAGCCCAGATCTAGCACCTTCAGACTTCTACCAGTTCGGTCCAATGAAGGATTCACTCCGCCGAAAGCAGGGCGTAAATGATATTGAGGTTTTCATAATGAGATTTTCACTCTGCAACGGAGTTTGCGTTGATATGAAACTTCCTGGCAGATTAAAACTGTCTGCCGGAGTGAGACTCGGACTCGGGACTTTTGCCACAGGTCCCGTGTCCGAGTCTCGGTCCGGCACACTTAATCTGCCAGGAAGTTTCGATGTTGTGAATACTGATGCTACAAATCGTTGACTCCTACTTAGATCCGTAGAGTGGTACTACGCAGGTATCCAAACCTTCCCAGTAAGGTAGCATAACGCCGTCGCATTGGACGGAGATTATGTTGAAAAATAGTGTTTTGTGGCAAAACGTGTGAGCAATAATGATATATATTGAAATATAGAATAAAACCAACCTGCTTTCTAAAAGAAATATGTTGTGGTATTTACTGAACGCCTATCGTACTACACCGAAGCGTCAAAGAAACTGGTATAGGCATGCATGTTCAAATACAGGGATATGTCAACAGGCAGAATACGGCGTTGCGGACGGCAACGCCTATATAAGACAATTGTATGGCGCAGTTTTTAGATCGGTTACTGCTGCTACAATGCAAGTAAGTCTGGACGTGGTGTTATAGTCGGCGCACGGGCTATGGGACACAGTAGGTGCGAGGTAGTGATGAAGTGGAGATTTTCCCGTACCACCATTTCACAAGTGTACAGTGAATATAAGGAACCCGGTAAAACATCAAACCTCCGACATCGCTGCGGCCGGAAAATGATCCTGCAGGAGTGGGACCAACAACGCGACTGAAGAGAATCGTTCGACGTGACAGAAGTGCAACCCTTCCGCAGACTGCTGCAAATTTCAACAACTGTCAGCGTGTGAACAATTCAACGAAACATAGTCGATGTGGGCCTTTGGAGCCTAAGAACCACTCATGTACCCTTGATGACAGCACGACACAAAGTTTTACGCCTCGCCTGCGCCCTTTAACAGCGAAATTGGCCTAGCCTGGTCATATGAGTCTCGTTTCAAATTTTATCGAGCGGACGGACGTGTACGGGTATGGAGACAATCTTATGAATCCATGGACAGTACATGTCAGCAGAGGACTGTTCAAGCTGGTGGCAGCTCTGTAATGGTGTGGGGCGTGTGCAGTTGCAGTGATATGGGACCCCTGATACGTCTAAATACGACCTCACCGTCATCCATTCATGTCCATTGTGCATTCCGACGGAATTGGCAATTCCAGCAGGACAATGCGACACCCCACACTTCCATAATTGTTACTGAGTGTCTCCAGGAACACTTTTCTGAGATTAAAATTTTCCGCCGGCCACCAAACTCCGCAGATATGAACGTTATTGAGCGTATCAGGGATGCCTTGCAACGTGCTGTCCAGAAGAGATCCCCATCCCTCGCACTCTTACGGATTTATGGACAGACATGCAGGATAAATGGTGACAGTTCCCTCCAACACTACTTCGGACATTAGTCGAGTCCATGCCACGTGGTGTTGCTGCATTTCTGCGTGCTCGCGGGGGCCTTCAACGATATTAGGCAGGTGTACCAGTTTCTTTAGCTCTTGAGCGTATGTCGTCCATACGGGAGTCTATGCGGCGGTCAAACGGCGATCCACCTGCTTTAATAATTTATTAAATGCGAAATTTAAACTTCAGGTCTCTTCTTTTTTATTGCCATTCCGGACTGAACATGCGAGTATTGCCGAGTTCGTTTTTGACCTAATGACTTGGAGAAGGGCCTGTATATTCCTGGCAGACACAGGTAAAGTGGCGAATATACGACGGTGACGAGTCCCACCCAGGGCCAGACGGGACGGCAGCTGAGATGCGGGCCAGCCGCCAGCGCCTGAAGTGAAGGCGGGCTCCTCACCTCGCCTCGCCGCGCCGCGCCTCACCTCCGCCTATCGACCGGCCGGCTGACCGGCGCCGGCCGACTTCCCTGCTGCCCTGTCTGCGCTCTGCAGCTCAGGCCGCTCGCGAGGCAGCCTTCAGCGCCGCTCCTGGAGCCAAAATAATTGGGTGTGCCGTTGGCCATCGCGATAATTTGATACTGAAGGAAAGGCGTTTCAGGAAGCGGCCCTTAATTCTAGACTCCTACCCATTACAACCGCAAAATCGTGACCAGCGGTATTCAACAGATGCCCAATTGACACCAGTGGAACAATGCTCCTATCAGAGCACAAGAAAGGTGTAACGTCCTTCGGATCTTCGGTCTTGGCTAACACTCAGCGGCAGAGCAATGAGATTGTTCTTTCTTATGTATCGGTATCGACGTTACAGACAGAACATTTATGAACTGAACTCACGACTTGTGCGAGATATTTACCTCACCAAATGTAATTAAACCGTTTATAATCTATGGTTTATCAGTTGCTATTTAAATATTAATGATAAGTTCAAATTAGTTGCAGCGACACCAAATTCCCTATAAACTGATTGTAATCTCAAATCTATAATCATTCGTGTCCGCCCCCGGTAGCTGAGTGGTCAGTGCGACAGACTGTCAATCCTAAGGGCCCGGTTCGATTCCCGGCCGGTTCGGATATTTTCTCCGCTCAGGAACTGGGTGTTGTGTTGTCCTAATCATCATCATATCATCCCCATCGACGCGCTAGTCGCCGAAGTGGCGTCAAATCTAAATACTTGCACCAGTCGAGCGGTCTACCCGACGGGAGGCCCTCGTCACACGCCATTATTATTATTACAATCAGTCGTAACAGTATTATTAATTCCTAACGTCAAGGAGTTCATATATAAGCGCCGAGCGCTTCAGTCAAATAATATCGCAGCACGTTATCTCTATAAATAATATGTAAAACTTAAATGATAAATGCCTGAATTGACACGATATGCCGGCTGGAGTGGCCGAGTGGTTCTAGGCACTACAGTCTGGAACTGCGCACCCGCTACGGTCGCAGGTTTGAATCCTGCCTCGGGAATGGTTGTGTGTGATGTTCTTAGGTTAATTAGATTTAAGTAGTTCTTAGTTCTAGGGGACTGATGACCTCAGCTGCTAAGTCCTATAGTCCTCAGAGCCATTTTGACACGATATGCTGGTTTATTACACAATATTAGCCACTTCCTAACAGAGCCGTGAGGAAGAAGCTTTCCCAGGTGTTGGGGGGAATTATAAATTATTTGCTTCGTAACTATCGCCAGGTTCCATAGTCCATTAGTTATTACGAATGAAATTGTCTATCTGTGTTCACTTCCTAAATAGTGTTAACTTCAGGTTACCTAATTAAAAGTTACTTCTGTCTAATATATGCAAGTCCTCTATTTGAATTCTAAATAACGTAGTATTTGAAGTCAAAGTATCGTTTCACTGCGTTATAGTAGATCGCAATAATCATTTCTGAAAAAAACAACCTAATTGCGCCTACATATACGAGCATTCAAGAGTATGACCTACTCCGGCTACCTCTCGTAACGTATTGACAATGGATTGAATTGTCCTTAGCCATTACTCACGAATCTCAAAGAGTACTCACACGGAGTATTCTTTGGGAACGTTGGTTCTACTTTGCGAATTTTAATTACAATGATTTTGCGATTTACTATGATTTTGAATTTTGAGTTTGATTTTACTGGAATCCTATCTTTCTTTCGTATGTTAATAAATTACTAAGTATTAGATTCCTGATTCAATTACTGGTAAATATCCAAATAACAGTGTTAACAGGAAATTTGTTTGCTTGTTCATTTTTCATGGAATTTGGAACTTGTATTGGGGCTATCTTTGGGAATTTTGGAGCTAATTTATGATTTTCATTTCTCGTCCGAGGAAGTGGCATTACAAAGGCTAATGTGCTCCTGTTTTAAAAGACTCGTGAAAAATGGGGTATGAGCTGTCTCATTGTACTTTTCTCTGCACCTTCCCAAAAATTTCGGCTTGCGAGCATATTTGCACTGAAGTTGTTCCTTCAGTTTCCTGACGGTAGCAAAGTACACTTCAGAGTTGATAGTTGTACCATGATGCAGGGCATGAATCAGACTAATCAGGTCAGAGTTGCAGGAGGCCGTCGCCATGATTTTACCTGTTGATCTGTGGTTTTGAACTTTTTCTTCGGAGGAGAGGTGATGTGTCACCGCTCCACCTATTGCCGTTATGTTTTCGGTTCGAAGTAATGAACTGATGTTTCGCCGCCTGTGTCTGTGCAAAACATTGTCGCGATGAGACTCGTAAAAGCACAAGCAATTCCTCGCAGATGGTCCTTCGTTGCTCTTTATGCTGTTCTGTTAGACGGCGAAGAACCCAGCAGCACACACCTTTGAGTACCCCCCAACTGGTGGACGAATATGCTGGCACTACCAACAAAGACATACAGCTGAGCCGCGAGGTGTCCGATTCTGAACCGTCGATCTCCTCAGTGAGAGTGTCCGCACGTTCCAATAATGCAGGAGTCGCAGCTGTCTACGGCGAGCCGGCACGCGGGAGATCGGATAAACCCGCGCGACCTTGTTGCAATGATACAGGCACCTTTCCGAACGGCTCACTGTGCTTGTGTTCACTGCCATGTCTCCGTAGACAGTTTGGAAGCGCCTACGAATATCTGGAATGCTCTGGTTTTCGTCAAAAGAAACTTAATGACAGCTCTCTGCTTGGAGCGCACCTTCGTTACAGACGACATTTTGAAGGTTAAGTTTAACGCCACCATCCATCGGTACTTCATGCAACTATAGTAGCTGAAGCGGAAGTATTTCACGGTGTCACAACAAATTCCGCATTTTTTCAACCGAAACAGGCCGACAAAAATACGTTGCATTACTTATTAAACTCCCCTCGCAATAGGAATCCCTGGGGTAGAGCAGCAACTGAAAGAGTTGAGAACAAATAAGTCGCCAGCTAAGGATGGAATCCCACTACGGTTTTCAGAGACTGCTCTTATGCCCTGGTTCTTTACTTAACTTGCATTTATCACGAATCTCTCGCCCACGAAAAGTCCCAACGGACTGAAAAATAACAGGCGACTCTTGCATATAAGATGCGTAAATGAACAGACTTGCAAAATTACAGACCAATGTCCTTAACACAAGTTTGCTGCAGAATTACAAATCACACTCTCATCTCATTCCCACAATTTCCGCTAACTGTGATTCACTGACACCCACTAGTGCATCGCTGTAAGTCGCTCATACCCATTCATTCCCACTTGCCCATTCTCATTCACTCATTCAGCGCAGCTCATTGTCGTCATCTTTAACTGTCACTGTCTTCTACGTCACAACCACAGTCTCCCTCGTTCTGTCCTACTACAAATGTTTCCTTTCACTATCACTGTCTCCCTTATGCACTCACTTACGTCTGTTATATCTTTCATTCTTACCCACTGTTGTTGTCTCTCCCCATTGTCCCTATTCCCCTCTTCCACGTTGTCATTGTGATAGACCCTATCTCTCATTATTACTGTCGAGCACCAACTTCCAAGCCGGCCGAAGTGGCCGTGCGGTTAAAGGCGCTGCAGTCTGGAACCGCAACACCGCTACGGTCGCAGGTTCGAATCCTGCCTCGGGCATGGATGTTTGTGATGTCCTTAGGTTAGTTAGGTTTAACTAGTTCTAAGTTCTAGGGGACTAATGACCTCAGCAGTTGAGTCCCATAGTGCTCAGAGCCATTTGAACCATTTTTGAACCAGCTTCCAAAATGGCTCAAATGGCTCTGAGCACTATGGGACTTAATATCTGAGGTCATCAGTCTCCTAGAACTTAGAACTATTTAAACCTAACTAACCGCAGGACATCACACACATCCATGCCCGAGGGAGGATTCGAACCTGCGACCCTAGCGGTCACGCGGTTCCATACTGAAGTGCCTAGAACCACACGGCCACACTGGCCAGCACCAACTTCCACATTAAATGTAACACCGTCTTGAGCTCTGGATTGTGGAACAGCGGCTAGTCGACGAAATGTAAAAAATACTGTACAAAGAGTCGTTATTGTGATATTGTTTTATTAGGCTACCAGTTCCGACGCTTCAGTCACGTCATCGTCAGGCCTGACTCCAAATGCTACTCGTGCATGTACGGAGCCATTCGGAAGGTAATCAACGACTGGTAGTGAAATACAAACCACAGTCAAAATCCGATGAAGCCTTCCACAGATGTGTTTGACAGTGTCTCTGGTCTGCCCGCCGATACCGTCACGTCGCTCTTCTCAGGTCTGAGCGCATAATGAGAGCGTAAAGATGCCGAGAATTTAATGTGACAGTTGCTGTCACATGTGTGAAGAGCACACATGCTCATGAAGTTCGGCTATCTACGGAACCAGATACGAATATTGGCGCCTTGTCTTATACATGCACGAATGGTACTTGGTGTCATTCTTGCGACGGGCCTGAAAATGACGTGACTTCAACGTCAAAACTGGTTACCTAATAAAACAACATCAGAATAACGGGTGTTGGTTCAGTATTAGTACATTTCACTTCCACTTCCTGTTTCTCTTTATTACTCTTCCACTGCCACTGACTAATTCTCTCTCAGCACAAAAAGAGCGAATATGTTTGCAAGCCAAAATTTTTGTGGAAGTATTTAAACGTACCGAAAGAAGCAGAGTGAGGTAGATAGTACCCCAGATTTCAGACAATTTTTCAATAAACAGGAATGTGTTAAGCCTCTTTTCTGCATTGATTCGAGTATTTTTTCCGCTGGTTCTCTTCTTTTCTCTCCTACAGCAGGGTATGTCACTCATATGAAAAGAATTTTGTGGGTCATGAAAATTTTGATATTTTACTTATGAGAAATTTAATAAACGAAAAATGAGTTTACAGCTCAGACCGGATTTACCTGCAGAACAATCCTGCATGTGCTTCAGTACTACAACATGGGTTTCCCAGAACACTTTTAATGATAACTAAGACAATTTGCAGCACATTTCTCCGTGATGCGTCACTTTATAAACTACGTGTTTATCTCCGACACCATTTCACGTGCGTATTTTACTTGAGCAAGCAGGCTAATTTTGAACCTCTTTTTGTTCGAGAACGGGGTCTTCGGAACATATCAACAAAATTCCAGTTCTTTTCTGTGCATATCCGTCTCGGAATCCTTGGTTCAAAATGGTTCAAATGCCTCTGAGCACTATGGGACTTAACTTCTAAGGTCATCAGTCCCTAGAACTTAGAACTACGTAAAACTAACTAACCTAAGGACATCACACAAATCCATGCCCGAGGCAGGATTCAAATCTGCGACCGTAGTGGTCGCGAGGTTCCAGACTGTAGCGCCTAGAACCGCTCGGCCACCCCGGCCGGCGGAATCCTTGGCTCCGTTGTACTCAGAGGCTGGCAGTGAAATAAATGGTGCCTCCATAAACTCCTTTCGGTGTCCCGTGAACCACATATAATGCAATAAGAAACAACCGATTCGCTCGATTTGCCTAAGCTGGAGGATATTCGAATTTTGACGCTGTACTGGAGAATAGTTGCAATAAGAAGATCTTTCTGTTGGGTATACAAATTGTCCCTAGCCCAAGGTCTATCCAAAAAAATTTACCTAACCTTTCTATCACCAACGGAACCCGAGGCATGAGTACAGGAAGAATAGCGTTTTTATGTGCGACGTTTTGGAAAGTAGGTAGCGCATGCTGTCGCGTGCATATAGAAGAAGCGTGCTACAGCCTTTTAGTGCCTCACAGCTAAAGTATGCGGAAGTTGTGCCATCTACATTCTGTAAATAACCATAAATGATGCAGGATGTCTCTCATTCATAAGATAAATAGAAACTGAATGTTGATTTTTTGTGAGAGGGTCGTGTTAGGCCTCGAATCAAATCGTGAAAGGTATAACAGTTAAATGTCGCGTGTTTGTCACGTTCCATCTGGAGGTCAGTATGTCCTTGACCTACTTTATGATATGACGTTGATATAAAAATGTTGCTCCTTATGACGTCTAAATACTAAAAGATCGTTAACTAAATTAACATGAAACAACAGACAGCATGTTATAACCACAGGGGAAATCGACACAACTCTCCGTAGCCAATAAACAAATATATAATGATATAAGAAGAGCGAGTGCAATACTCGTTATGTTCATTGAATAAGAAGTAACTGATCGTTGAGGCTGATCATTGTGCACAACGATAAAATCGTCAGAGTGAGAACAACAAACTTATGAGGACAACGGGTTATATTGTTCATTAGATGGCCACTTAATCATAGAAAAGCCTTAGGCAAATTGAAGGAACTTGAAGCTTGGGTATGCTTACAACAGATTTTTATTTGTTGAAACACAACGTTCATGAAGTTGACAGAGAGCAAAGTTTTCTCAAATCGAGACTGGATTTACACAAAACGAAACCGTCACTGTGGGAAGTTACATGGAGGACTGTGTGGAGAAAACGCAACGAGATATACTTGTGTAGCCAGCTCGGAGCCTCAAATTTAATGACAGAAAACCAAAAATCATATCAGAAACTCAGAGTGTGGCCAGAACAAGTAAGAAGCGAGCTGCTCAGATTATAGGTCGCACCACCGCAGACTGCGACACTTACATTTCCCAAAAATCAGAAAAGTTTGTGTCCATCAGGACCAGACAGTGACTGGGAAACGTGCAGTCTTGGTTCTCCCTCCTCAACTATCTACGTTTCAAAAATCTCTATATGGAAGGGACGAATCAGCCAATATGGCAGATGGTAATATCGCTTGTTTCAGGCAAAAACATGAGAATACAACAGAAGCTTTCCACTCTTGGCAAGCAAAGCACATGAGCAAACATTACGTTGTGTCTGGCCTCGAGAAGTATCTCTCGTCAATTTTTCGGCTTCTTTGCGCCAAGCGCGGTGGCAGGGGTGACACATTCCATTGGATACACCAGAAGCCTTGGAGGAGACTGACTCTAATGCTAGCCCTGGCAGTGGAAAGGTGTTTCATCCTTTGGTACTCATGCAGAAAAGTAAAACAATGTGATGCTGAGTTACTCTCTCAGGATGGCAGTGGAAGCCTTCCTTAGCAAGGACAGGTGCCGGCTCTGCCAATAAGAGCATTTCCGCAAAAACTGCCAATCTTTCTGGGGAAGCATAATTCTCCTAATGAGATTCATGACTGCCTTCTACCGACAAACACCAATTTGAGACCACACCGACAACACACCTTCCCAGTAAGAAAAACACAAAACTTTCCTCCCTAGCAAATATGTCACTACTCACAACTACATAACAACGAAACAATGGTAGGAAAATGAAGTAACATCATTTAGCAATACGTGACACTTTTGTCACACTGCGTGTACCGCTATTCGTGGCCTGTTGAGGCCACAGTTTATCGTTCCACATACTGCTGCTCGCATCGATTATAATCCCACCACGGTCACGCATATACAGAATCTATCGAATCAAAAGGTCCATAATCAACGTAGTACAGGATCTCAACAACCACACGTTATTACGCCCCAGAGGGGTGATAGAATGTTTGTTTAGATGTGCTGGGTCGTACAACAAGGTCACGTTCTTTGAGTCGATAAATAAGCGTGTTTGCGGCAAGACAACATCCACAAGGACAGTGCGACAACTTCTGGATCACCAGATATTTTGGCACGGTGTCCATTGCTGGGGCATCCGTTGACATGGCAGCAGAGAGTGGTGTGCCGGCAGTAGTGCGCTCAGAGGCAACACTGGACACAGCAGTGGAACTTCGTCGTACTCTCAGACAAGTCTCGGTTTTCCACGCAGCGTCAATGTCCACAATTGCACTTGTGGACGCTCCGAAGGGAAAGAACGTTGTCAGACTGTATTCGTTATCATCATTCAGGTCTACTATCTGGTGCGAGGATATGAGCGCCACTGGGTACAGATACGATCATCTCTGGTTTGGCGTGTCCGTTAAATCGGGCAGTAGCCGTTATAATTCAGACGTATGAAGGACGATGCATGTTCCCTATCTTTGAGCTCTCTGTTACGCTATCCTTAACAAGATAACGCAAGACGGCATATTGGCTGTGTTGCCGTGAACCACGCCCATCTTGTTGCCCTCGAATTTCACCAGATCTCTCAACCAGTGGAAACGTCTAGCCGTGGGTTGTCGAGAGAGAGGCACATTACCACTCACCATCCACTACCACAGATGAGGACTTGAATAGAAATCAAGCAGTACGAAATGACGTACTCATAATTTCAGCCAACACTAAGTTCGAATCGAAACCCAGGCAGCTGTTGTTGTTGTCAGAGGTTGTACCTCAGTATACCGAACTTTAGAACCCTTTATACACTCAAACCACTTACACTTTGTCGTGTATTCTTCCTAATACATTGTATAAATGCAATTGTTAATATTATATTTTTTATCCATCCTGCTGGTGAGGTTATAAAGGCCAACAGTGTGCTCATTTACAAACGTAGTCATGTTCCGGTAAGAAACTCGTAACTTGACATAATACATCTTCTTCCTCACTTCGTGGAGCAGTCTTACACCATGTTTCTTCTTCGAGGGAACCTTCTATTCCTCAGTCATCTTACCCCTCTCCATCCTATTAATTTCCACGTTGTTACTTGTTTAACTAATATGCCTTCCTCATTTCTGTTGATATCTTGTTTCCATTTTAAGCAACCTTGCTCTATTTTTTTTCCTTTGCTGTCATAGTACCCGACAAAAAAGTGAATCATCCAGAGGACATAGTCGGATGCCGATGTGGCTTTATACATGTACACACCACATCGAGTATGTAAATGTTTAGAGTGGCAATGCTGAGTGAAATGTACAACGGTCACCAGATAGCGTTGGTGCTGTTTGTGTTTAGTGTTGTTATGAGACGTGGTAGGGCACGCACGGGCGACCAGCAGTATTAGGTGTTGAGTGATCATTATCAATGAGACGGAGATGCCGCGTACGTGAGTGAGACAGCATTATCAGCACCTGAGAGAATTTGGAAAGGGTCTCATTGTGGGTCTCTATTTGGCCAGCTGGTCAAGCCAAAGAATATCCCTATTTGTGGGACATCATGATGTGGCAGTGGCCCGATGTCTGAGCGCAAGGAAACGTGAAGGCAAGCATTCCCGTCGTGAACGTACCGGACAACCTCCATACGGGAGGATCGCCGTGTTGCCCACCATGCCCATCATTAACTCCTTCACCATTGTGCATGCCATTTCGAGAACAAGTCACATTCTGTGTCATCCCGCACCATTTGTCGGACTAGAAAATTACTGTGCTATGCCACAACACAAGGCCTGTGGTGGGGAGGTGCTGCGGCTGGGAAGCATGGACTGCAGATAAATGGCGTCACATTGTGCACTGCACGCACGGTAATTCTGCGCTACCCTGGATGACCGTCGACGCAGACCATGACGGACTGGGAAGAGGTCCCTTCCTTCCAACGTTTTGGAGAGGCACAGCGATGTTCCTCCTGACGTCGTTCTCTGGGAAGGCATCGGGCGCATCTTCAGATCGGTAGAGATTGAGGGAGTGATGACGACACAACGGTGCGTCACGGACAGCCTGCTTTCTTGTGTGTCATCATTTACGCGACGTACTGTCTGCACAATGTTAAGACACTCCCCAGATCTGTCCCCGATAGAACAGCTTGAACATCGACCCAATCCCAGTGGCAGTATTCGAGCATTGAAGACCAGCTGCAAAATTTGTGGCCCAGCTTACCTCAGAAGAGAATGCAGTGACTTTAAGACATCATTCCCGATCAAATCAGCTCATGCACCCGAGCCAAATGGGGCGCAACGTCATATACTGCCACGTTCTTTGAAAATTTGACTCGAATTTTTATCCCTTAAATAACATCGAATACCCTAGCAACCAGCCCAGTTTCATTTTGTTTCCCCCTTCTAGGTGCTGCAAATTTCTTTCGGGCGATGTATGTAGTTCTTCTCTCACAATATTTGCTTGTGTTTGATCTCTGAGATCACATCCTTTAACGTATTCGCATAAGTCAAGCTATACAAAAAGTTTCTAGTTTCTGTATTTCTCCGCATATTTTAGTCCACAGCATCGAAGCTCATGCACTATTAAATCGAATAAATTAATATTTTCCAAATTTCTCAACATTGCTATTAATACCTGTAATCATTGATCCTATAAGAGCCCTATGGTCAGGGATATTATCCTACACACAGTTTCCGCACAACGGCCTAGAATACCGCGAACTGGATGTATTCCGCGTGTTGTCTGCTAACGGCGTGTCGCATACCCTTTATTTGCAGTTACACTCCTGTGAATGGGGTCGTACCATCGGATGTACAACGCTGCATTGTCATCACGTTACACAGCGTTTCATTAGTGTAGTGCAGCCATAACCTTAATAGATGTTTGGAAGCGTGAACTTAGCGAAGTAAGAGACTAACTGCGATACTCTCCACCCCTCCACCCTTCCTCATCGTATTCTACCACAACCCGAATTACAGAGAGGTTTTGTTTCATAATGAAAGATTGTTATTGTTTAATACTTTGTCACTCTGATACAAATTACGTATGAATGAATTGCCCCAACATTCCAGAAACTATAAGGGAAATACAAACACAGATGAACCGAGAATGAAATCTCTTTCCTCCAAAAACAATTCTGTACATCCACCCTATCAGTGAATACGCAGATGGACATGGCGATAAATAGCAAAGCTCATTTCCCTTCTTAAGATAAACAAAAATGCTTGAAAAATCTTTAGTCTTCAATCGCTAATAAGTGTTCGTAATAGATCATAGGAAAAAGTTGCTCTATAGTAAACTAAACACACGGGGCGAAAAGTTAGTCATCTCCAGAAGACATCCAGCAAAATTGTGTATACCGACTCTAACCTTTATAATGGTTTCTATTCGACGGGGGAGAGGGTCCACAAGTTTCTTCAGGTACGCTAGGCGCAGCTGAGGCCACCAATTGGCCGTTAGATCACAGCGAGCTGTCAAGTTGTGGGTATGGTGATTTACAACTGTTATTCACTGTTGTGAATAAGCCCAAGTATTTTCTATGCGACTAAGATCGGGTGATATAACGGATCAGTTAAGGCGCTGTGGGATGTGGGTGTCAGTCAAACCAGGAACACATGCATTAAGCCCTCTGAATATGGCTGCCGTCATACAGGATGATAGGAGTGTCCACAACATACCCGTCAGGGGGCCGTACATTGTGCAGCCACATTAATGTGACAACCTCTGAAAAGCATAAATCACCTTTGGGGCTTAAACCGCTGCGAGACGTACAGGAAGAGGATCAATGAGGTTCTGGAAGGTACGAACTTCAGTGGCGTGGCCAGTTAGATAGGTTTCTCGGTTGAACATCCGTGACACGAACAGCCCGATCGAGGCTGTCCCACATATCCTCGATTGGGCTTAAATTCAAGGAGTCTGGTGGCGAGAGGAGTTCGGTAAACTCAGCCTGGTGTTCTTAGAACCACATACAGGGTGACAATTATTAAAGTATGTGAAGTAAAATAATCATAACGACTGAACAGTTTGCGTTAGAGGGTTCAAACTGCACGGTTAGCCGCGGGGCATGATGGGAATTATTATGTGAATATGGTTTGGTTTAGTGACGAAGCTCACTTTCATTTGGATGAGTTCGTCAATAATCAAAACTGGCGCATTTGGGGGACTGAGAATCCGCATTTCGCGATCAAGAAGTCTCTTCACACTCAACGGGTGTCTATGTGATGTACAGTGCCCAGACACGGAGTAATCGGTGCGATATTCCTTGACGGCACGGTGACTACCGAACGGTACGAGAAGGTTTTGGAAGATGATTTCATCCCCATTATCCAAAATGACCCTGACTCCGACAAGATGTGGTTCATGCAAGACGGAGCTCGACCCATTGAAGCAGGAGTGTGTTTGATGTCCTGGAGGAGCACTTTAGGGACCGCATTCTGGCTCTGGGGTACCCAGAGGCCACTGGTACAGGCGTCGATTGGGCCTTCGGATCTGAACAAAAAATGGCTCTGAGCACTATGTGACTTAACTTCTAAGGTCATCATTCCCCTAGAACTTAGAACTACTTAAACCTAACTAACCTAAGGACATCACACATACTCATGCCCGAAAAGGTCATCATTCCCCTAGAACTTAGAACTACTTAAACCTAACTAACCTAAAGACATCACACACACCCATGCCCGAGGCAGGATTCGAACCTGCGACCGTAGCGGTCGCGCGGTTTCAGACTGTAGTCCCTAGAACCGCTCGTCCACCCCGGCCGGCAGGATCTGAACACATGCGACTCCTTTCTGTGGGGGTGTATCAAAGACGAGGTTACAGTAATAACCCCAAAACCATTGCTGAGTCATTCAGGAGGTCATCGACTGCATCGATGCTTCAACACTTCAGCGGGTCATACACAATTTCGCTATTAGACTGCGCAACATTATCGCCAGTGATAGGAGGTATATCGAACATGGCATAACCTAAATCTGAATATCTGTAGTGAGTTTTACACGTTGAATAAAGTGTGTGCACGCCATAGTTTGTAACTAATTGAAGCTTTTTTTTACATGTAGTTCAATAATAGTCTCCCTGTAAGTTCGCTGCGCGCTGGGTTGCACGTTACTTTGCCCTGCTGGTAGATACCATCATCCCGAGGAAAATAAGAACTGCTTGTGGAAGTGGACGCGGTCCCCATGGATAGAAGCATACTTGCGTTCTTCCATTGAACCTTTCAGAAAGACGAGATCACCCAAGGAATGACACGAAAACTTTCCGCAAACCATAACGCTCTCTCCTTGTTTGCTTTCTCACGTTTCACGCAGTACATTCCAACGGCTATCTGTCTAATGGAGCGGCGGCCGGGCGGTGTCTTTGGGCCTTCATGGCCTGTTCGGAAGGTGTTTCATGTTTCTTGAACTACACCATGTGCACTGTGTGTGAGAAAAGCATTCTGTGCATTCCATATCTTGCTTCAACTGAAAAGGAGCAAATTCGTGACTCGTCGGGCACATTACACGGCTCCTGTGGTTTTTTGTTCAGTTCCTGTGTTGATTGTCCCACCGAAGACGTCTGTCTCTATGTGTTGCCGTGAGCAGTTGGCATTTGCTGTGTACCCGAATATAAAAGTCCGTTGTATGCAGTTTCCATCGTGAGGTTTCGTCTGCAACATATTCAGGTGGACTTACATTCACTGACGGCAGCAGTTCCTTTCGATTTCGAAAGTAAGTGTGATGGGTAAGGCGCGACATCTCCAAACACAGTCGGTTAGGATTTCTAGACGACCACTGTTCTTGCGCCGTGTTACATAGCAGCGAGTAATACACTCTTTCTTGTATATACTCTGGGCCGTCTACGTTAACACTATGCCACCCGGCGACACCACAGTGGTGTCGTACGCGAAATAGCGGTCAACGGCCGACAACACCACAGTAGTGTCGTGTGCATAGTATCGCTCAGGGGCCGGAGACACCAGAGTGGTGTGGTGAGCATAGTATCACGCAGTGGCCGGCGTCAGCACGTTAATATCTTTTGCATTCTGTTGGTGTTTTGTTTAGGTAACAATAAGTTACACACGTCAACAAGTGTTTTGCTTTTATAAGTACTTGTGCCATTTCATCATGGTGGACGAAAGAGACAATAGAATTATTTACGATGAACGCGCGTACGTGTTGTCTGACGTTCCGAACGACTTGACCGGTTGGGAGGAAGATACTGGATATCAATAAAATGAAAGTGAAGCAGAATCGTAGGAAGATAGTGAAATACGTCCAAGAAGAATTCGGTGAACGATATGATTGCCAACTGATTCGGCTGAATCAGACGAAGAAGACAGTGCACAGTGGTCAGACTTTGATTTACCGAGAACCAATAATAAATTTGAAGGATCCCCGGATCCAAACATATTTCCCAAAGATGCACAGAGTGTCGAGAATATCGTACAATTATATATTTGGAACGATGTATTTGAATATGTTAGCAACGAAACCAAAAAGTACTACAGTAAAAATTTGCAATAGAAGGAAACTGGATTTAAAAAATTCAGAATTTGTCGACGTTACGGGACCCGAACTTAGAAAATGGTTATTCCTTATAGGAATTGTAAGAAAAACAAGGATCAATGATTACTGGTCAACGAATCCGTTGATAGACACACCGATATTTCGCCAAACGATGTCCCGCAACCGATTCAGACAAGTATTATCATTTTTACATTTTTCCGACAGCAACAATAAACTGGATGGTGCCGACCGGCTTGTCAAAGTGCAATTCGTAATTGATTATCGTTTAATGTAAGTTTAATCTAAGTCAAAACATCTCAACTGATGAAGGAATGATACCGTGGCGGTGACGGTTAAATTTTAAAGTTAACAATCCGTCGAAAATAACGAAATACGGCATACTCATTCGGATGCTGTGTAATTCGAGTACGGGATACATTTCCTCATTCAAGATATATTTTGTGGCAGGATAGCCTTTAGCAAAAACTGTGACGGAATTGACACCTTCTGATGGAAAGTATGGATAATTATTGTAACAGTGTAGAACTTGCAGAGAAGTTACTTTAAAAGAAAATTCGAGTTTGTGGAACGATACGGCAAAATAGAGGATTTCCGGAAAATTAAAGCGAGCATAAGTAAATGTGTTTGAAGCTTGTCATCAACGGAAAGGTGACAAAAGGCCGGCGACAAGCCAAGTAATCCGACTTAGCGCAGCCGGGGCCAAGCGAATAAATTTGTACGGGACGTGCGGACGGCGAAGTATTAATACAGCAACAAACCGGGCACGTTCATTGAGGTTATGCTGATAGGCGCATACAGACAAAATACCTTCCTTATGCCATTCTGTAATGTCTCCACGACAACCCACCTTACTGCGCGGATTCCATAGAGCATGTTGCCTGCTGCACACCACTTCACCGCCATGCCTTGCGTCAATAATGAGTCACGTGACCACATGGTAACAGTTTCACACCAACCACAGCACTCCAAAACGGCCAGTGTCCTACTTCAAACGAGTAATTAACAGTTTGAGCGTGTGCATTGATGTGCAAAACTTAAGGACGAAAGTACGTCTCGCATGATGTGTCACTGCCAAATAACATAGCTCAATGAAACTTAGACCATAACAGAAAGAACTATAGAGTACAGTACAATACAGAAACTAACTGAAACCAACACTCAATGAGACGAATAGAAATAACAGTTTTATTCAAAGACGATAATTACACTGAAAGAACAGTGATTTATGATGGTTCCCTGGCCATTACGAAAAGCGGGACATGGTTCTTAATAGGGTGTGCGCTCACCACGGACGGCAATGCAAGTTCTGCAACGCGCTCCCATGCTGGCCAGAAGGTTAGTACGGAGTTACCGTAGTAGGACGTGCCGTTCCTCCACCAGTGCGATTGACACCTGCTGATTGGTCTTTGGTGCATGCGGACGTGTTTCAGTACGTCTCCCCACCGCATCCCACTTATTCTCGAAGGGATTCAAGTCGGGGCGACGGGCAGGCTAGTCCATTCACCGTTCCAAGAGCTCCTTAACCTGAGCTGTTCAATGCGGTCGCGCATTGTCAGCCACAATCAAGTAGTCAAGGTCGAATACAATACTGATAAGACCAACACGGGGAAGGAGTCACGGTATCACAATAACGTTGATCGGTGAATGTAGCGTGCTCAAAGATTTGGAGGTCAGTACGCCCATGCAACATTATGCCTCTACACACAATAATACCGGGACCAGCAAAACTACCAAAATCGACCAAGTTGCTGGGTATATTACGTGTTCCCACCTCTGCGAGGGTACGTGGCGAATCACTGCTCAGACTGAATCTACTCTTACACGAAAACGGCAAGCGACTCCAATCCTCGTTGGTCCAGTCCCTATTCTCTTGACACCATCGCATACGGTGTCGCCGATACGCGGCTGTCAACGAAACGCAACGTACTGCTCGTTGGGCAAAGAAAACACCCCTATGAAGTCGCTTTGCCACTGCGATGCGTGAGACTACGACTTTTGCAGTTCTGTTAAATGTGCTTGCAGTTGCACCCGCTATTTGACGTGAATCCCTTCTTGTTTGTTGAACGATGTAGCGGTCATTTCCTGCTGTAGTTGAAGGTGGTCGATGACTTCTCCTTCTGGCTGCAGTGCCCATCATTCGTAACGGTCCCCATATACCTGAAACAATGTTCTGAGCAGTACCAAACACTTAGGTTACACTTGTCACTCTTCACCCTCCATCCACTTCCCGATGATTCTTCCCCCTGTGACGTCATCCATGTCGTCTCTAGCCAATGATGTAATGAAGAGTACTATCACAGTGCAATGTAACTGCACGTTCATTGAAACTCACCGTCTTTCCCCGTTCCTTCAACTGCATCGTGTTGCGAGGCCAGCCCCATTTGGCGCTGTAGTCACAATGGGTCAAAATGGCTCTGAGCACTATGGGACTTAATATCTATGCTCATCGGTCCCCTAGAACTTAGAACTACTTAAACCTAACTAACCTAAGGACATCACACACATCCATGCCCGAGGTAGGATTCGAACCTGCGACCGTAGCGGTCACGCGGTTCCAGACTGAAGCGCCTAGAACCGCACGGCCACACCTAGTCACAATGACATCACGCCATGCGACGTCCATTTTCTGTGTACGACTAGGAAAGCTCTGGCAACATGCTCCCGCACTTTCATTAATTTCCACCAAGTAGTTAATACGTTATGTTTCTTTATCTATCTCGTCATTACGCTTTGCAAAGGAATGTATTTGGAAAGAGAAACTGTGTCTACAGAAGTGGTGGTAAAGCGGGAATATTTTTGTTTTCTTACTCTGCTGTCCAAATGTCACTGAAATCACGAAAAGAATCCGCCGTCACTAAAACAGTGACAAAGTACGCTTACGATTTCATCACGAGAGCGGTCTGCAAATTGATATCTCTTGCTCATCTGACAGAGCAGCGTGCGCGAGAGTTAGTAAAGCTTTCAGTGGTGATGAAAGTTTCACCAGCCCAGCAGTCAAAGCTAGTGCACAGAGCGATTCGTAATGCGCTGCTATCATTGCGTGGGTTTTTCTGTGCGTCGCTGTGAAAGCGGTTCGCGGCTACGTGCATTTTAGCTTCTGCCGAATGGATTTGTGTATGTGGTTACTGTGAACCGTGAAATACTTCCTGCTTTTTAATTTTCCGCAACCAGAATTTTAGTATGTATAGTTACATCAAAACGTTATCGATACAATGAAAAGACAAGTTCAGCCGTATGAGATAATTTGTCATTGCTTCTGCGTGTTGGTTTTTACGCATGTGTCTACCATAGAGAGGGATAGGGCGAAAACATTTGTTCAGAATGGTGCCGAAGCCTTCCAGCCGTTTTCACATTGATTCCTATTGTACCCGTTTCGCGGCCTCAGCTTAAGACAAGAGAGTTGCATGATTAGTGTTCTTCAGCACCCACTCTGTTTCATGCAACAAGTGAACCACAACATAATTGAAACAGTCTATATTTTTACAATTATCGTAACTTCAGAAACACGAATTTCTGTTGCTCCTTCGAGCTTTCTCATGTCAACTAGCCACCTTCCCTTCGGTCGTCTCATGGTCTACTTTTAGTTCCAGGGACGTAGCAAAGACCTTCTCCTCGCCTCATGAATGCGCCCACATCGGTTTAATTTTTGTTAAAGATGTAATTACGCCTTTCACTCCAGTCTCCTCGCCCTTCTCCCGTCTCTGAAATCAATTCCCAACGCACTTTTATCCTCGTTAAGCCAACCAGTGCTTTAGCGTTTCCTCATCAATGGTCCATGGCTGACTGCTGTAATTGCAAAAAAAATGGTTCAAATGGCTCTGAGCACTACGGAACTTAACATATGAGGTCATCAGTCCCCTAGAACTTAGAACTACTTAAACCTAACTAACCTAAGGACAACACACACATCCATGCCCGAGGCAGGATTCGAACCTGCGACCGTAGCGGACCCGCGGTTCTGGACTGAAGCGCCTAGAACCGCTCGGCCACAGCAGCCGGGGCTGTAATTGCAAGCTAGTAATATACACAGACTGTAAACCTTCGTTTTCAGGTAAATCGGAAAGTTAATGTTCGTTGACTTTCGGAAGGCAATGGATACCATTACGCAATGCGTTTTAACCCTTACTTAAGACACTTCTGTGAAGTGACGTTCTTGACACACTGGCGTAGATTGCACCCAAGCGACAACAGTTGCTATGACACAAAATTTATTGAACATTTTTGCTCCAAAATTTTTTATGACTTTTCAAAAGCTTCCTTTTTGAAACCATATGGGGCATAAAACGAAAAAGAAGGTTAAAGATTTCAAGTATCGGAAAAACTGAAAAACATTACTGTTTGAATATGTCATAACTTTTGTGTTTTCATATAAAAGGTTAAAAAAATAACAGTTTTCTGAAGTTATAATCGTACATAAGAAAAACAGTATATTACTGAACTATGTAAAAGAGACATTTATTCTTGAAAACGAAAGGGAGGAAAATCGCAAAAAAGTGAAAATCTGTAGTTTCCGAAATAAGCAAAGTTTTTATTGTTAAAAGTAAAATTCATGAGATTTTGGTTATAAAATAGAAAGGATATGTTCATAAAAACGAAATGAAACAATTTTAATCAAATTTACATATATTTAAAGCAGATACTTGCCGAGCATAACGTAACTGTGCTCGATGCAAACGGAACGGTGGCAGGCGAACTGTCGTTTTGGATTTTTCGGCCCTTTTTCCGATTGCAAAGGACACATCGCATCGGATATTGCAGATATTGTGCTCAAGTTTATTTTATCAGCAACAAGAACTTTTTTTCAAAATTCCAGCGATGATGCCTTGCCTAAGCGTACTTACGGCATACCTCGCCCCTTTGTTCAACAAACTCCTCAGGATATTCGTCCACTGAAAGCAGTGCCTTGTATACACGTTCAGTTCGCAGATTTTGTGTTATCTAATTATTTGAACAAAGTGTTACCTATCGTACAAAAAATATAGATTTGGTTAAATATAATATACTCATTTTATTTTTCACTCTGATGCCAAAATATACGAGAAATAACATGCACTTAAATTTTGCACTCTCGACACTACCTGACACACTGGGGTGTTGGCAACCCCAGTCATCTGTGGACGGTTACCGGAGACGGAATGACGCTTCCACTGTGACGTCACTGGTTTAAGAAGTAGTGGTACAATAGAAATCATAACAGACGGCGCCGTAGACTCGATTTTATCAGGTTTACATACTTAAAATTAACGAAAAGTGGACTTGGAGAGTGTACTACACTGCAGTGTGTCAAACAAGGATCAATGGACAAATACCACCTTAGCGTGTATCGGGGCAGATTTCTGACTGGATTATGGACTTAGTAAGAGGCAGCTCTTAGTACATTATTTTTAATGGTACGAAATCGACACATGTAAAGATAAGATATGGATTACCAAAACAGCCATAACTGTTTGTAGTATGTATAAACGATCTAGTGGATAACATGGGAAGCTTCGTAAGGCTTTTTGCAGACAATACTATTGTCGACAGGAAGATTACAACACCAGAAGACTGCAGCGAAATGCAGGAAAGGCTGCGGGCGATCGATAATTGGTGCAGGGGTGTCAGGTGACCTTAAACGCAAATAAGTGTACCATAGTACACGTAATTAGGTGAAAAGATCCATTACTGCTTCATTACACTATAGGTGAAAACTCAACGCAAACAGTAACAACAAGAAAACACCTATAGGTAACCATCTGGGGCGAACTAGAAAGTAAATAATCGTCACATAAAGCTAACTGCAGGAAAATCAGGCGCCAGGCTGAAATTCAATGGCAGAATCTTAAAGAAATGCACTTCATCCACGAAAGAAGTGGCTTCGGAAACACTTTTTGGACCAATTCTTGAGTATTGGTCATCAATTCGCGACGCTTCCAAGAAGGATATTTAGTCGATGCGAGGGAGTTACGGAGATGTTCAGCAAACTCTAGTGCCAGGCGTTGTGCATCACGGAGAAGATTGCTGTTGAAATTCCGAGGGTGTAGGTTCAAAGAAGAGTCGGGCAACTTATTACTTGCTCCCACATATGCCTCGCGAACTGACCGCGCAGAGAAATTAGGGCTCATACACGGACGTATGCAGACAGTCGTTCTCTTCCACGCACCATTCACAAACGAAACAGAGCAGTGGGATATCACAGGTACCCTATGTTACACACCGAACTTGGCTTGCCAAGTATAGATACAGACACAGACATAGTTTTCATACACATTTTAGTTTAGCAAAAGGATTCATGCCATTTATCCCCTATTGTTTGCTTCTTTTTATTGCCATCAAGTCATAGTATTCAACTCCTCCAAACAAATTAACTTGATTTCCGGCTCCAATGTTACTTTTGTACTCTGCTGAAATGAGATTATAATCAACATTTTAGTACTACTATAACTGACTTCAGGAATACTTTCAACCTTTCTCTACTAAGTTCTGCAATTTTTGGTGAATCCTATCAGCCGATACAGACAAACAGTTCATTGTCATCAAGCAAACGTAGGCTGTTCAGGCATGTCCTGGCAACACGTATTCATTTTCCACTTTTCTAAATTATGGATCTACAGACTTTCCATTCGGGCCCTGGGTTCATCTTTGATCATATCAATTATCCTGGGCTGACTCCTGCTTCAATGCTTTATTTCCAAGAATATTAATGAATTTTAATTCTTTCTCGTCGTTTTGGCGCAACTCTAATGGATTTATACACATCATCTAACTTCACGTTACTTTCGTCTCTGCTGTTCGTTACTTTGCCTTCTCCTTTCTAAAATGATGTAATTTTATACGTATTCACCCTAAGTGCGTACATTGTTTTCATTTTACTGTTATTGCCTTCAGTAGTTTCCTACATCCTTTAGAAGTCATTTCTGAATAGTTTTGTGCGGTTTCAGTCCATTCTGTCATATTCTTGTTCTGGTTTCCTTCTAACTCTGTCCTTTTCCTTAGTAGTTATCTTGGCCTATTAGAATTATTCTTTTCTCTTAGCGTCCTTCACAATTTCAACATCACTTGCTGTTTGCTTTGTAAATTTGTTAGTACATTGCCTCTTTGGTCTATGTCCGTACGACATTAATTTTGCAAGACTGAGAAAGCTTAGTCGTTAGCAACATTGTACACAAATATCCAGAAGTACGTAGGAAACTTAGTGTGCCCTTCTGTCTATTTGGGTCCAGCGGTATTACCAATTTTACTTTCTCATTTTATATCCAAAGTACAAGGTCAAGTCAGAGAGCGAGCATCTGCAGTGTTGATGTAGGCAACAAAAGCCGTTATATATCAGCATCGCTCACTTAGCTAGTATCTGCTCAAAGGTAAAGGGCAATGTTATAAGCAGTGTTCCCATTGAGTCGTTACAGTTGGATCAGTTGGATTGCTGCACATCTCTTTGTAATTGTATTATAAATTTGGACAATGTTCTTGGGGATTTACAATGTTGTTTCTTCTTCTTCGCTACTATTTCATGGGCATTTACAATGTGTTGAAGCGGAACGTGTTGCCTCAAATCATTTTACAATCACTTAGTGGCCAAAAATTGTAAAGCGATCATGAGCAAAGCAACATTACATGTTCTATTTGCTGGGGGATTACGATTTCTTCTCAAATGTTTTCTCAGCTATGCCCTTTCCCTTTAGTTTATTCCGACTAGGGAATGATGATTCACATGTGTGATGTGCAACAACATCTCGTGCACTACTATGATGACTTACTGCGCACATAATTTTTTCCTTCTCGTCTTGAGTAACGTGGGAAAGTAATGTCTCTGTTCGAAGAACTGGTCGCCAATACTGCCATTCAGTGAAACACTTCGGAGGGGTGCCAAATTCCGTACCTGTGAAAAAATGGCCACCATTACTTTTCGTCCTGTCGACCAGTTTCTAGTGATAACAGCCTTTCTCCTTCTTCACCACTATTTGTATCAGCCATTTCCGAGTAGAGTGCTATAGCAGTAGCAATCTGAGGCGCCATATTGCGTAAATGGTACGAGAATAAGCATCCTCATACGAGCTACAAGTTCTGTCTTCAGAGCCACAGTGAACGGACTACACATTAAATTGTGCTTCTCCTAACAGTAATCCATGTCTAGGACGCAGCGGTACGGCTTCCTCGTCAATGAATGTACAGTGGCAGTTAATCCCGCTATTCTGGGTTGAAGAGGTAACGTCCTACCTTCCATTCATAGAAAGCTGATACACTTCTGTCGGTGCACAGCCCACTGGTGTTATCATAGACTCACAAGCTCCACCTGCGAATGTAAATATACACGACTAATTTGCAGTTGAGTTTCCTACGAACCGAATGCTTACTGGCAAGCGAAAGGGCAGTCCATCAAAAAAAATGGTTCAAATGGCTCTGAGCACTATGGGGCTTAACTGCTGTCATCAGTCCCCTAGAGCTTAGAACCATTTAGACCTAACTAACCTAAGGACATCACACACATCCATGCCTGAGGTAGGATTCGAACCTGCGACCGTAGCGGACGCGCGGCTACAGACTGTAGCGCCACTCCGGCCTGTCGGCAGTCCATCAGTTTTTTCCTTTGACTTTAATATAATATCTAACTTCGGGTACGAAGCACAATTTATGACTAAGAAGTAAAATTTCACGTATAGGACTGCCACTTACCCCACGTGCCAAATCTAAATTAATTCCTGATAACATCTTTTCGTGTACTGAAATATCAGCTTAAGAGTACATTGTGAAAATTCGATAATTACTGTAACTATCGCAACGTATCAAATGACGAAGACGGTTTGTCACTATTAACACAGATCCGTCACTTTCTCTTCGACGTAGACGGCAACTCACAGTAGCGACGACCTCACAAGAGAATGAAAGCGATTTACTTTGAAGCATTACGGCTGATCAGTGAAAGTAGTACCTGAAGACTGGTCAGAGTAAGCAGAACCCCAACCGCAGATTTTTGCAGTAGACGCTTAACCAATTACCGCCACAGGATCGCGAAATACTGACCGACCGCCGTGTCATCCCCTGAAAGTGGCGCTCGAATCAAAGGCATTGCTGCCAGAAGGAGAAGACGTGGCAGTCGACCAGATGTCCGCTGCATCGTGAACCAGGGGAGAATGGACGCATGTCGAACAGCGAATGCAACTGCAACCGCATATAACAGCACAGGAAGGCTGGAAAACTCACGCTACACAGTGGACAACGATCGTCTCTTTGACAGACCACCAGTACGTTGTGTTCCGTTGACACCACGACATCATCAGTTATTTTACGGCCCAAATATCAGAACTAGCTAGTACTAGTGTCTCATTTCCTAATCTAATGCCCTCACCGTCATCTGATTTAACTCTACGTTCAGATGCTTCACGAACATCTTGAGACGAAAATTTCCCTGGCATGTTAATTTACACATTTTTTTTTCTTTTTCTTTAATTAATAACATAAATAATATAGGTTACGTTAAATAAAGAAAAAGAAAAAAATGTTTAAATCAAAACACGCCAGGGACATTTTCGCCTCATATCATCTACTAGACACTATCCGTATAGGAAACTTGGCACATTCTCTAACCTTAAAGGCATACATTTTAGGTTAGGCTTTACCGTGACTGTTATTGACATTAAATGAAACAACAAGTTTACTGTTACCAGTCACTGTTTATTTACCTCCACGACGCGTTTCACAGGTTTAACCCTCCATCATCAGGTGGATTTACATTTGTTAACATGAAATTTGTGTGTGTGTTGTGTTACAATTTCTTGGAGGTGCTTGTGGCACTGTCTAGTGGAGGTTCGTTTCTCCACTATACACTGCCACAAGTTTCTCCAAGAAATCTTAACGCAACACACACACAAATGTCATACTAACAAATGTAAATCCATCTGATGATGGAGGTTTAAGCCTTTGAAACGCGTCGTGGAGATAAATAAACAATGACTGGTGATAGTATACTTGTTGTTTCATTTAACATTCTCTAACATCCGTCAGAACTCGTCAGTATAAGGCAACCAGAATGAAAAATGTTCCTATCGTAAGACAAAAGAAGGCGAATATGTCCTGCGCAGAACTAAGGATATAAAAGATGGGACTTTCGACTTATTTGATAGCTACAAAGACATTTAAATCAAAACACCTTGACACATTCATGCTTTATTACTTGTTAGTATTAGTACCCATTTCATGCAATATAATGAGTCGTGTCAAATAAAGCGACATTATACATGATGTTACGTCGGATAACATGACATATACCGTCATGTCATCCAGCATGTCATTTGTCATGTCGTACATTATGACACACAATGTCTTCAAAGTTTAGGAGGCATGCAGTCCCACTCTAGGATACTTCCTGTTATAGATGCACTCCCATTCTCGGATACTTCCTGTTGTTGATGAATCCCACTCTCTAGTCTGTTCTTACACCCGTGACCATACATGTATCAGGGGTTAAGTCTAAAAGATCTCACTGAGCTGGCGAAATAGGACTAAATTGTAAAAAAAGCCCGAATATGTCTTTGAAGCTGCCAGCTGCCAGATAAATCGAGAAGCTAGTTCCGTTCTTTTGTATTCCTAAGTCCACCCAGGACATCCTCACCTTATTTTGTGCTACTAAGAGAGTAGTTTTCATCCTATTTCACAACTTTTACTCTACAATGATTCTGACGTTAGTCCGCCATAGCTTGAAAACCGATGTAGATTTTTGTTGACTTGGGCAGCAACTGATGCGTATAGGTTTTTTTTCGTCTATTCAACCATGTTGCTTGTATTGTGTTAACGGATAAAGATTTCGCAAAACAACAGGACGGTCTTTAATTCCATGTATTTGTCTACCTTCTTGCGAAATTTGAACAGATTCGCGCAAGTTTGAAACATAGATGTGACATGCGTAAAAAAAAAATGGGCAACTCACAAATAACGCGTTTTATGAGCTTAAAATGCAAATCAAGCTAGATTTCTCAAAGCAAGTTTTCAATTTGATCGTAAGAATGCATTTTTTATTCATTTGATTCACTTTGAAACGTTTCCGCCCATTTAATTCACGTAAGAAAGAATTTTTAAGTGCTACATTTAGCTCGACTGTAAAGTATTGTATCTGGACAACGGATAAGATAAATGGACAAACTAACTGTTTTGACTTTATCCAATTATCTATCTTCATGCAAATTTTGTACAGATTCGTAAAACTTTAAATTATAGAAGTGCTGCACTTGGAAAACGTCTCATAAAAACTTGTTTTCTGCACGGATAATCCAACCCAAGCAACATTTTTTTAAACAGTTAAAAATGATCTCACTCCAAAACCCGATACACTGGTGGACCAAATTTTAACCGTTGTTCTCGCTCCGGTCCCGAGATATTTAGGGGTAACTGCTTTTGCACGCAAACTCCGAAGGGTGCACATACAAATGGTGCCTTTAGCTAAGCATTAACTTCACCCTAGTTAAAATATTTTGCAAAAGGAAGTAATCGATTCACATTATTTGGCTCCGATTCGTTTTTCAAACGTCGCTTAACAAACAATTACGTAGCTACAGCGAGACAGATGTTAGAATGGCTATACAAATAGCAGCTGGTCCGGCCTAAAACCAAAAACGTTTTACCCTATGTTCTTAGCTTGAGCACCAAGACCTCTCCCAACAGTGATCCTGCGCGTTCTGTAACGATTTCGTATTTGCTGCTACTCTTATCGACTTCAGACACGAAATCTTTATTGGAGACGAGTGTCTAAAACGTTTCAGGTGGTATGGCATGCAGATATGTTTCACCCTGTCACTGACGCCCTGAACTAATGGAAAGTGTGAAACCTTGCTTATCCTCAATATTTTTGTTCACTTTCTTCTGAGTATGTACAGAGTCAACCATTTTAATCCATAATGGGGAATAGCATGGGATAGAGATGAGGTACAGGAAACATTTTTAGATAAAAGCTGTTGATAGCAAAGAGGGTCACGCATTGCTGCTAATGGTCATGACCTTGAACATGATTTTCAAGGCGATCTGGAGGTTGAAATTATCTTTTTAAAAATGGGAAAGAGGTTGAAATTACCTTTTTAAAAATGCGATCCTAATATTTGATTTAAGATTTGAAAGGAGCGGCAAATTATGTGTATAAAACGATACACTATTGAAGCTCATGGCAAGATTCAGTGCAGGTCAGATAAGCAAATATGTTCTTAGTTCTAGTAGGGATTATTTCGGAATAGAGGATGGATACAGCAAAATACAAAGTTAGGTACAAACTTGAAGGGGCATCCCGAGGAATGAGAGGCGAGGAGATTCACTCAAGAACTTGTAAATCAATTATCTACGTTTTATTTATGTTTGTCTTTCAAATGTCGAAAGTACATTTCTACGTTGTGATGTATTTATTTTTGCCAATAAACACGTTAATTAGAACTTAAGTTCAAATCTCTGAGCCGGACGGTGTGGCCGAGCGGTTCTAGGCGCTTTAGTCTGAAACCGCACTGCTGCAACAGATGGTAAGTCCCATAGTGCTCAGAGCCATTTGAACCATTTGTCCCGAGTTATTCCCAATCATGGATTAAAGTGGTCAACCCTGCATTTTGCTGAACGGAGTAGACCTATGTCTTTGTTAGTCTTCGATGGCTTACTTGAGGTTAACTGGCAGGTGCTCAGTTGAAATATCGTACAATGTATTGAACGACGACCGGGTGTAAGCCCGAGATTTGTTTGAATATTCAAAATTTTAAAATTCCTTCCCCTGTGTAGTCATTGCATTGTAAATTAGGCTCTCACTGTAACCATTCCTCCTGACGGCGTTAGCTTTGAGCTTCTGAAATATGTTGGCATAAAAAACATCAGCAGTAAAATATAGAAGCTCCATAATGGAATGTACAAAAATGGTGAGCGGTAGTGAGTCAGACTGCACGAATGAAACAGTGAAGAAAATAAACACGAGGTCGGACTGGCAGGGTTTCCGCAGTTCTGTTGCCAGAAGCGAGCGAGAGCCGCCCAAGTTGGAGCGCGGAATGCGAGACGTTATATCCCAAATATCCGAGGCGCTGAAAGCTGGCGCGGGACCCGTGTGGGACGGGAGCTGTGCGGCAGGTGGCACGCTGCGACTTGGAAACTCTGCCTAGCGGCGGCGGCGGCGGCGGCGGCGGCGGCGCTGAGTCAGCGACAGTGGGGCGGCGGCCTCTCTTTTAAATTAAACTTTAAAAATACGGCCGAGTGGCGAGAGGAACGAGGAAGCGTTGAGCATCGTCCCGCTCTGCACGGTGGCGCGCCGCGTGGAGGACCTTGGCCGTGTCTGTGGGGATGGGGGGGGGGGGAGGTAGGAGTGAGGAGGGGGGGGCAGTGAGGAGAGGGGCGGAGGGGTAGAGAGGCCGCGTGAGTCACAGCGGGCTGGAGCGACGCCAGGCGCCGCGTACACAACACGGCCGCCGCGGGGCGCTCGACCTCCGCCAAGGACGCCGCAGCCCACATGGCAGGCAGGCCCCATTGTGTGCGTCTCCGTGGCAACCGTAACAACTCGCAACGGCGGTACCGCCTCTCCCAGCAACCCCATCAGTGTAGCTTGTAAGCTGAAAGTGTTAGGAATGCTGTAACTGGATGTTACCACTAATTCAGCCAAAACGTGATCTCACTGTTGGTTAGTAAAAGCGAACAAACTGCTCGCTATTATCAATTCAACAATTGCCTGATGGGATGACAGTAGATCAGAAATGTGGCAACTCAATAATATGTTATAAGCCCTTTGCTGTTCCTTATCTATATAAACGATTTGGGAGACAATCTGAGCAGCCGTCTTCGGTTGTTTGCAGATGACGCTGTCGTTTATCGACTAATAAAGTCATCAGAAGGTCAAAACAAACTGCAAAACGATGTAGAAAAAATATCTGAATGGTGCGAAAAGTGGCAGTTGACCCTAAACAATGAAAAGTGTGGGATCATATACATGAGTGCTAAAAGTAACTCGTTAAACTTCGGAAACACGATAGATGAGTCTAATCTAAAAGCCGTAAATTCAACTAAATACCTAGGTATTATATGTACTAAGATGGTATCTGTTCTTTCGGACATATCCGAAAGAACAGATACCATCTTAGTACATATATAGTTAAGGTTCACTGGCCACTTGACCATCTTCTTCTTCTGTGCAGATGCACAAAAAGTGCGCGAACTCTTAGGGGAATCGGCAACGCGCCGCGAGTAATGAGTATAATGGGCGGGGGCATTACGAATGTAGTGCGAGACAATACGTTGAGAATGTGGGTTTCGCGGGAGGCGTGCCAGAGATAAATCCCTGCAGTCGCGCTATCCTCTGTGTCCTCGGTGGCTCAGATGGATAGAGCAGCTGATCCCGGGTTCGGGTCCCGGTCGGGGCACACATTTTCATCTGTGCCCGGTGACGTGTGTCAACGCCTGTAAGCAGCTAAGGGTGTTCATTTAATTGTTAATTTCAATAATATCTTATAGGCCCTTTGATGTTCGTTATCTCTGTAAACGATTTGGGAGACAATCTGAGCAGCCGTCTTCGGTACTTTTCAGATGACGCTGTCGCTTATCGACTAATAAAGTCATCAGAAGGTCAAAACAAACTGCAAAACGATTTCGAAAAAAATATCTGAATGGTACGAAAAGTGGCAGTTGACCCTCAATAACGAAAAGTGTGAGGTCATCCACATGAGTGCTAAAATGAACTCTTTAAACTTCGGTAACACGATAAATCAGTCTAATCTAAAAGCCGTAAATTCAACTAAATACCTGGGTATTACAATTGCGAACAACTTAAATTGGAAAGAACACATAGAAAAATGTTGTGGGGAAGGCTAGCCAAAGGCTGCGTTTTATTGGCAGGAAACGTAGAAAATGTAACAGACCTACTAAGGAGACTGCCTACACTACGCTTGTCCGTCCTCTTTTAGAATACCGCTGCGTGGTGTGGGATCCTTACCAGATAGGACTGACGGTTTACATCGAAAAAGTTCAAAGAAGGGCAGCACGTTTTGTATTATTGCGAAATATGGGGGAGAGTGTCACAGAAATGATACAGGATTTGGGCTGGAAATCATTAAAAGAAAGGGGTTTTTCGTTGCGACGGAATCTTCTCACGGCCGGCCGGGGTGGCCGAGCGGTTCTAGGCGCTACAGTCTGGAACCGCGCGACCACTACGGTCGCAGGTTCGAATCCTGCCTCTACCATGGATGTGTGTGGTGTCCTTAGGTTAGTTAGGTTTAAGTAGTTCTAAGTTCTAGGGGACTGATGGCCTTAGAAGTTAAGTCCCATTGTGCTCAGAGCTATTTGAACCATTTGAATCTTCTCACGAAATTCCAAATCAGCAACTTTCTCCTCCGAAGACGAAAATATTTTACTGACACCGGCCTACATAGGGAGGAACGATCACCACGATAAAATAAGGGAAATCAGAGCTCGTACGGAGAGATATAGGTGTTCCTTCTTTCCGTGGGCAATACGAGATTGGAAAAATAGAGAATTGTGAAGGTGGTTCGATGAACCCTCTGCCAGGCACTTAAATGTGATTTGCAGAGTATGCCTGTAGATGTAGAATAAGAAAGAACCAGTAAAATTTATTAAGACATAAAGTACAATATGGTACTGGATGTCCTACACCTAACACAAGGTCCAGTGTCTATGTCAGACTTCAACGTGTAATGACGAGTCACAGAGGACAGGTGTCAACACTAGCAGTGGGAGGTCTACAAAGCAGTGCTGGCATTGTCGTAATGCGGAAACGGAGCGATCGATTTATCTGATCTCTGTATGTCCATCTTTTTAGAAATGGTTGCGGGACTCGACTGTTCGACAGATTATGTGAAATTAAATACCTTTCAGCCGTCAGTTTTCCATCTTATTTTATTTGGCAACCAGTTTCAGCGTTTTACCACGCCATCTTCAGGTCCCTGACTAACGTGTAGGAAGAATCTACCTCTGTTGTGTTCAAAACAGGGGCCAGCAATACTGGTATTAACAGATATTTGCTACAGTGATCACTTCAAGTATCACCTGCCGATTGCACTGCCAATGTGATCGCGGCTACTCGTCACCACCGATTTCTTCCAAATTTATGGCATGTGCAGGACTTGGCCAGAAATGTGAGAGAACTCAAAACTCCAGATGGCCAGGTGTCTACAAAAAAATGTATGTCTGGCGCGAGTCATTTATATTTGCCATATTACTAGCCATTTATATTAGCGCAGTTTCCAGGGAATGGCTGGCGCTGCGAAGAGAGTGCATTCGATAATACGAAAGTCATAGGGTCGACTCCATATGTCAAAGCTTTTCTTACTTTCTAGTTTTCTTATTTATACCGTAAATAAACTGGATCAACTCTCAATACATTGTCTTTATTTACATTTTCATAAAAGGCCTGAAAAGGAGAGGCGTAAAAATGGCAATGCAAATAATTTCCGAGAACCTATTATACTTACAGCGTCAATGAGGACTTTGCAAATAACTTTCCAATAATGAATTGCAATTAAAGCATAATGTACTTCTGTTGGATTTATTTTGACCTTCGTGTAGCCCTCAGCGGCTGCACATGAACTGTGAGGTGTCATGTTTTTACAATGAATTTCACTCCAGTATGCATCAGCTATAAAATAACATAGGAATCTAATTTTTGCAAACAACGTTCTTGTGTACACCTTACAATCCCTTCCTGGAAATGTATTTCCAGTCTCAATTTTTCCTTTGCCTTTTCTTTCCATATCTTTTATGAAAATGTTACTAATACAATACCGAGCATTATTTCGATTTATTTACAGCACGTAAGGCCAAGATTTCGGCTCGTGGGTGGTGCTCGGGCACGAGTGCCAAAAGTGCCTAGTCTCGCTGCACGTTACTTGCACCACCACGCCATGCTTTCTGAGCGCAAGGAGGGGGAAGAGGGGAAAACTGCAGACACACCATATTTAAATGGCAATGCAGTCGCACTGCATACGACTTGGTTTTATATTATTTTACATTTGTCAACAGCATGGATCACATAAGAAAACAAATTTTAGTAACATTAGTGACATTTTATTATTCTTGGCGCGCAGAAGACATAGCATAATTTTTGTCTCGTGCAGACTGTCGGCACACGGACAGACGCAGAAAATTTCACAGAATTTTACATCAAAATTGTCACGTAATCGCGACTTATTTAGTTTTGTAATCAACAAAAGGACATTCACACCAATATATCATTCGAAATACTGTAGCAGTTTTGCAAAAAAGGACTTACACACCAACGTATCGATCGAAATAGTGTATCAGTTTTGTACAAAAGAACTTTCACACTAATATATCGATCGAAATACTGTAGCAGTTTTGTAACCTCATTATAGAGACTTGTAAACCTATCCGAGGCAAGAAATGTAGATTACCCTGCACAGTTTTAGCGTAAAAAGATTTGTCAATAAAATTTGATTTACCTTACAGGCCACCAGTTAAATGTGCACATGCAAAGGGGCGCTTTCAACAGAAACGGCAAACGGTCTCGGAAACAGGTGTAATTCTATCCTTGTAATTCTTTCAGACCACAATGAATTTCTCAAACCTCAGGTTCTCTTTAACGCCGGTGAACTTAGAAAACTGGACTGTCTTTGTCAGAATGTATTCTTTCTAAAACACGGTTTTCTTTTTAAATACATCCCCATCAAATGAGAAAGAAGTTACCTTGAAATGTCTTACTGTGGGTAGTGTGCAGTGAAGTCTACTTCAAATACGAAGTCTGCATTACATTCCGAATGCTCTAATTTACATTCCTGCACTCTTGTTTCCTTCATAAATTCAACAATAGCTGGTTTTAAATCGCAAAATCATTCCAGGCATGCTCCTTAACATGGCCAACGTACTTTGCAGTAATGTATGAAGTCTTCATGGTCTTCATTTCAGTTCCACTGAAAACTACTGCAAATGACTGTGTGCGATGTCAGTACTTTTAGTATTGCTACCACCAATTGCTTCAAGTGCCCCATGCCTGCAAAAGCACAGAGTTCTTCTTGATGTACAGAACAGTGAATTCCGTCTGTCAGTCATATGTTTTGCTCTTTCGTTGTCAGCTAAATCTTTAAATTCTTCCCGCTCGGTACTGTAATGTCGTTTCAAAGCAAATATGCAATATCTGTCGCTTATGCCAACTGGGAATTCTCATTCCTCTCTTTTATCATTCCGATTCTCTTAAAGGGTTGTGACAATAGATAGCTAGAATGCCTCTTTTTGTGCATACAGCCACTGGACCTGTGAACGTCCTCCATGCCAAGAACGAATAGCGAAGAGGTAAACAGCGGTGACACCAAGATTCTGCAGGACTCAGAGTATAGTGCCGGCCAAAAAATGCAACACCTCAATGCTAAATGAGATGTCGGATGTGGTATCGATAGCAACAGTGCCATGGCGTATTAAAGTTCTTAGGCTGGCACTAGGACAGACTCCGACGACAGCGCCCTCTAGTCGGTGCCGTGGAGCTCTACGAGCTCCGCTCCAGATTCTGCCCATTTTCATCGAGAGCAAACGGCCTGGAACATCGCTTAAACTACAGTGTATGTTGACTTGCTATTGAGACCTTGTACTACTCACGACGGGATGTACGCAAAGTTATGTAACCATTTATTAACTTGTTTTTCCTATAGTAAACATCAATCGCAGTACGGAAGTGCTTGTCCCCTCGTGCTCCTATTCGCTTTCTTCATTCGGCCTACCCTTCAGTTTGCAGGAGCAGATCCACGCGCCGCCTTCCAGGCGGGATACAAAATCGGGTGTTCCGGGTACTTCTGAGATGGACCGAGCAAAGCCGATTGACAAGCCGGGTATTGGCGCACACGCGGCCCTCGCAGCCTGTACGCATGAAGTTTATAGCATCCCGTGGCCAGGTCTGATTTACAGTATAAGTAAAGTAAAAACTGAAACTAAAAGAAATGTACCACGCATATATTTGATACGACGACCCTCAGATTACCGTTCTGTGCTCTTTCTGCTGCACCAGCTGCCGCCTGGAAACTACGGTAACACATAAATGGCTCATGTCTGTTCTGACCCACGCTACAAATTCCATTTTTTCTAAATGCTTGGACTTCTGGAGCTCCCACTTCTGCCTCTTTCATTTCTGGCCCAGCCCTGCACAAACCGTAAATTTGGAAAAATCGGTTATGACAAGAAGGCACACAACCTTGTGAGCTGGCTGCAGGCACTAGACTGTGCTGTACTGCCAGCAGGATCGATACTGTCTTGTCTCTCGAGTGTCTGCGGCTTCTTGTGTTTTGTGTCTGTCAGCCGAAGTATTTTCATCCCTGCCAGGACAATGCGTAAGCAGTGTAGTCCATGGTTGTTTGCGCTACCTTTGGCGGTTGGCAGCACTATAGGCGGACGAATACGACCCTCGGATGGAAGTGACTTGGAAGCAGAAAGTGGTCCGAATTTGTGAGCGCCATCTGGCGGCTGCTCCTCCCAAATGAGAGGCACCAGGCGCGTGGTTGTGCCTGTTTGGAGGCGGCCTCTTGTGGTATTTGTTGTGTACCCTTACGTCCAGTATGCAACAGAAAGGATGCAAGGTTACTCTGTCTGTGTCGCAATGTAAAGTCAACCTGGGTTCGGTGTGGGGCGGTAGTGAGGTGAGTGGACTGCTATAGCCGGTGGTTGTGTACGTCTGAGGCTATGGCGGGGACGAAGCCTCTCCGTCGTTTCTAGGTCCCCAGTTCAATACAATACAGCACAATGTGAAGTAAATTTTTTTTATCATTTACTGTGCAATTGCACCGACATTCATACAATGAGGAAATGCATTGGTTTGTTTTCTGTAACATTAGCTGTAGGATACGGCATAAAAGAATTTTACTTCGAGAAAGCCTTTGCATGTCTTTCCAAATATCTACCTCCTTTGTGTTAGCATAAATTATATATATGGAGTGAGCATAGCCTCTGCGCATGTTCTCAACATCAAACCTGACTAGTCACGTGATTTTGCGACGATGCTGCTTGTCTGAATTTTGCGGTGATTGCGAAATTTGAATATTACACGTATTTTCCTTGGTTTATATACTTTTCTACACGTTTGAGTGTTAGTAACAGTTACGATGCTGTGTTATCTTGCTACAGATATAAACGGAAATGTGCGAAAGGATGACCAGTTACGTACATTTCATAGGTATATAAAACAAAAGTAAAATTGTAAATGTCACATTGATATGAGGTACTTCATATGTTGGAAAAATATCAAGACACAGTATTAAAAAGTCTTGTACAGTAGAGCTAATTTCTGTGAATCTTTGGCCATGTGCTTACGAGACAGGTGGTGGATAAATTTGCAAGTGTGTTCGACTAAACTGCCAGCCAATGTATACATATTCGTGCTTTGTTTATATGCAGATAAAAGCTGTACGTGACAGTCTGACTGATTTCCTCCAGTTTCTGGAAGTTCTCAGACCGTATTGTATCTCTGAGTACTTCTGAATGACACAGTTTCCTACATTATGTGATTTTTGTATTCTATTATCCCGAAAGATGAACAAAGAGTGGAAAATCGACATTAATAATGGACAAACAACTGCTGTGATTAGCTTGTTTACTGTAAGAAATTCATAGTTCCAAATCTGTAATTTTTTCATGACTTTTCGGCGCTCTACACAATGTCATTGTGACGTAATTACTTGGAACAGAGATTCGACAATATGAATAAGGGTAGTAGAAAATGTAAAAAAAATATTGTTGTATTTCACATTTTCCTGTAACGAAAAAAAAATGTGAATAAAGTGGAATCTGAGCTATGACACTGCTGGTAAGAAACACAACTCTCTTGGGTTCCTCACATCTTTAAGCTAACTTCGGTTCCTGGTACCAAATTGTTAAGATGTCTAAAAAACGTATAAAGTTTCACGGTATTTCTGAAAGTGATCTAACTGCGAAGCGAAGGCTGCCGAATTCTGTCAAAATCGCGATGTAAGAGGCCTATTAGCGTTATGTAAAGGTACTGGAAAATTCTGGAAAAGGGTGATCGTATAAACATTTTGTCAACCGTCTCACAGAAGCCTGGCGAACAGTAACTACATGCGAGACGTCACCTGTGTTTTCTAAACTCTAGACTAGGCTAGTGTACAAAGCAAAGCGTTGGCTGGATTGAAAAATAAATCATGGTAGTCAACGGCGGAAAGGCGACGTCCTTCAAAAAATTAATTTTGCATGTAGGATTTATTTTTTAAATATTTTTGATTTGGAATAAGAATGCTCCGCTTTCGCGACAACTGTAAGTTCAGTTAGATAGATTAGATGAATTGTGCAAATGTCAGGGTAGCTCGATATCAGCTCTGTTAGTTTTTGTTATCGCTGGTAGCTTCCGTGATTATGCGGTGATTGTTTTGCACAGGTCTGCTAGAGTAAGCAAAACATATCGCAGTTCTCAACAATAGAGGGATCCCTGCTACAGCCCATACCGTTGCTTAGCAACAGTCTATGACGAGATGATCAGTGATCAGCACGAATGTGTCCGTCCCTAGTCAGCGAAATCTCAAGAAAACCGCGAAATCCAATGAGAGCGGGGCGCAACTATTGCAGTCAGAAGGTAAACCAGCAACAAAAATCTGAGTTCTCCCAATCCAAAGTATAAAAATACCTTTTTATGGACGCACAGCGTAAATAGTAACATGCTTATTTGCGTAATTAAACTGCAGATTTTGGTAATCTGATTTTTCAAACAAACATCCGAACTGTTTTCATGGTTTGTTCGAAGCTGTTTCTCTTGCAGAAGCATGCATTATATAAATCTGGTAGTTGCAGGGAAATCGGTCTACCACAGATTATTAATTCTCCTAAAAAGTTTCCTTGCCATGTACGCTTCTGTATGTGCTCGTACAGATGATGTTCGACCATCACCATAGTATCTTGAAACACAGGTTTTCTACACACATATCGGGTCAATTCTAGTGTCTGATTTTACCCGTCTACTTTGATCAGTGACGTTCTCTGTAACTTAATGAGATTTTGATGCGAAGTATGTAAGTGGCCTGTTACTACGTGTTACCTTTGGTTGTCTTAGTAATTGATGTAAAATGTCATGTTTCTTACGAATATGTCGCGATTTCCGAGAGTGTAGTTAAGCAGGAATCCAGACGACAGCTTAAATTGTTCCACTCAGAACGGTTAGCAGTCGTATTTATAATCTAAGTTCTCAAAAATATCTGGCAACTTTTTTTCCGAATATGGTATGATTTCCAAGGGTGAGTTTCGGCATGAACCTAAGAGGATAGGAATGTAGGTCAATTATAGTTCTCCAACCACAGATCGTTATTTGTGGTGACTTTTCAATAAGTGTGTATTCGTTTTAGTTCCAGGATTTATTTTGTTGGTTCTTGTCTCTGAGTTATATAGTTCACGTGTAGTTGTCGATTCCAATGTTTGTCATTTTCCGCGTTTTTGCATTGCCGTAGAGAGCGATACGAAAATATTAAATAATTCACAGTCAGTAAAAATCACGAAAATGACGGAATGCGGAATCCGCAATTAGACTGATGCCATGCATGATTATTCTCAAAGAATGCACAATATAAGTCTGCTTGGTGGTACAGAAAGTAACGCCGAAAACAGAAATCCTTTAACAAATCAATGCACAGACCTACGACAAAATGCGAAAATAGTGAATAGGCAACTAGAAGTTACGTATACACTTCAACTCTACTTATCGATTCGAAGACTTAATATTTATCTCAGTAGTCCAGAAAGTGACAAAGAAACAGAAATCACATCATAAAGAATTTCATACACCTGCTGCAAAAACGCTGAAAACATTTGTTATTCCTCAGAGTTGTGCAGAGATCAAAAGCAAAAGTGAAAGTACTTCAACAAATCAGTGCACGCACCCACTGTGCCCTCTTAGATTTTTTGTATCTGGTAAAACTCTAACCGTCAATTCCACGTTCCTTTGTAATGTCATTTTCATCAGACGTGAGTTTCTAATTTCGTAAAATGGCTCTGAGCACTATGGGACTTAACATCTGAGGTCATCAGTCCCCTATAACTTAGAACTACTTAAACCTAACTAACCTATGGACATCACACACATCCATGCCCGCGTAGCGGTCACGCGGTTCCAGACTGAAGCGCCTAGAACCGCTCGGCCACACCAGCCGGCTCTAATATTGTAACTCTTTAACTACTGTATATGGTATCCTTTGCTCTACTACTGCAAGAAACGCGATAAATAACAGGCCTTGGAATCGGCAGGTAGAACTGACCTATAAAGGTCAACTAAAGCATCCGATTCCAAGATTTCCTAGTTACCGCGTTAGTACAGAAAGCAAAACCAAAAATAGAAATCATTTAACGAAGAACTGCACCCAGTCCTGCAAAAACGGTGAAAAAATGTACCTTGGAATGGATAACTAGAATTGAACTTTGTAGTAGTTACACACTCAAAGATTTATTTTCTCCTGAATTTTCGTTACCTGTGTAGTGAATTTTCTTTTAGGAATTCTGTGTTGCTTTCTCTTTGTTTTTAGTTTATGGCATTCGTAAGGTTCCTTTATATTACTATATATTTTATTTTGCGGTTGTTGTATTAGATTTTAGTTTGTTCTCGTCCCCAAAAACTCCACATTCTCGTGGTAGCCCATTATATTCAGTTTTTATTATTACAAATTACAGCAACTGCGAGAATAATTTACTTCCTGCGTGTATGTTTTGTAGTTTTGTGTTTTCTTTTTCGTTACCTTATTCTTTTCGCGATATAAATCGTGGCTATGTAATCAGTCGCGTAAACAGCGATCGTATTTCATCGTATTTATGCACATTATCTTTATTTTCTGTGATACATTCGTCTGTTTACGAATAAACCTCGTTGTCGTCATATATCGCCTCTGACTTACGTATGAGGTCAGTGGCCGAAGCCGGCAGATGGAATCGGACACTAGAATTTATCCATCATATGGAACAATATATTTTTATCAGAATTCGTAACTTATCGTAGACGGATTTCATGCACTAAGTTCTGTATTTCTCTGAAAACTGATTTGCATTTTAAGTCATAGACGTCTTGATAACATTGCCTATTAATGCGTTTGAAAGTGTTGCGTCTGCTGACAAATACATCTCCTTTTCTGGCTTTTTACTCGTATCTTAATTGATTTGGCTTGTTAATTTTAGGATTTGGTAATGTTAGTGGTTGAGAATAGCCGGATGCCTTTCGTGTCCCCATCCCTTTCCCTCCTGAGAGAGAATTTGTTCACGCTATCTGTCTCCGCTTAGGGTTATGCCATGTGAAAGTATGCGAGCATTCTTTTCCATACTTTTGCGAGTCGTGTAATTGAAGCGGGAGGTCGGTACCAGTCTGGTAGCACCTAGATGGATGTGGGACACCGCCGAGAAACTACATATAGGGTGGCCGGCACACCGGCCCTCGTCTATAATCCGCCGGGCGGATTCGATCCGATGCCAACGCGACTCCCCGTATCCCGGAAGACGGGTGCTAACGCGTGCCGCTATCCGGACTGATACTGTTTCTGCTGGGAAGCAAATCTATCGCTTTTGTGGCCGTGTACTTCGTAAACTCAACTTGCGTCAGCGTTCCCACCTTTTCTTGGCTTCTCGTCTCTCTTGTACTGGACCTGTAGAGTCTGCCAACATTGGCGATCAACCGATGCTGTGTGCAACTGAGGTAACACAACAGGCGTTATTGGGTGATGCTGTTTCATTTCGGTGGTAAATAATTTGTAGCAGTACCACTTGTACCTTACCTGTTACGTCGTAATGTACCCCCTGCTCTAGCAAGTCATGTAATTCCATCCACTACGGTTTCGCCAAGAGCCCGACAAACCAGCGATATACCACTGTAAATCTCAGCGCCGGTACCACATGCTATCGATCGCTCTCATCGACCTCGCCAAACACTAACGATATACCAGCTATTCGACCAGTACTTCGAACGTCGCTGGGGAAAAAAGGAAACAGGTGTCACTTGATTGTTCGACTTTACAAATGTTTCTAATTCTCCGTTGTAATTTGTTGTTATTTTTTTTGTTTTCTTTCCTTTGTGCGCCAGGAACCCCCTTGTTCTGAAGGACCCCTGTTGCTACAGGCTAGTTTCACCCCTACCACCTACACCCACCTGTCGGTAAGGAGTAAAACAGTCACCTCGCAGCATGTGCTCCACTTCCTGTCGCACGTCATAGGGCACACAGTTTAACACATAATAGAGAAATAGTTATTGGACGATCGCATTGTGGGGATCTCGGAAAGAGATCGCCTCGACTGTGAATCGGAGTGGATGTTGAAACACGCCGTAAGTAAGATCACTCCGAGTAACCCTGTAAGGGAATGCAGTCCTATTGCCAGCAACTCGTCTTTCAGGAAGGTTTAAAGAGAAAGGTCTTGCTGTGTTCCTATCGAGAATGACAATTCAAACGGAACGCTTTTATGTTTTACATCCTAATGTGGCTTGAAGTAATTGTTATCAGAATGCACTAATAGTGTTTCTTGATACAAAGATTTAATTCTAACTTTAATATGAATTTACTGGCGGAATTGCGCTCATAAACTGAAAACTTTTCCACCTCTGACTACACACAACGGACAATTTCTGCTCTGTCTGTCGTGCATCTCGTAGTCTCGTCCAGGTACGGTAAAAGATGTAACACTTATGCTTGTTCTTCTAATTGATTAACATTTAAGAAGAACTTCTAATGTATAACTGTCACGCGTAACTTATTATGAGTAACCTATGTTTGTCTAACCTTCTAGATTTATACTTCAAGCTGTGTGACATTTGCGTGTGAGCTTCTCATCACACAACCTTCACGTACAACGATATAATGTCCGTGCGTAATCACTTATCTAATTTCTGTGCAGGCAATGTGCCTGTGCAATACTGTAAAATGATACAGAAGATTCTAATGTTCTGAATCCAACAGAAAATGTAACATAACATCTATAACTGAAACCTTTCAACCTTCAAGACTGAAGTATAAAACATTCCTGTGCAGGTACTGGCAAAAATGTGAATTCACAGACAAATGAAAAAATGTTCACTGTTCTCCAAACACGACTAACTACGTTTTTGTCATGGTCCTGATACTAATTCTTACTAACGCAACGAAGATCCCCTTTGGTCTGCAATAGTACTAATAATGAATCACTCTCCTGTATTTTGACCAGAAATTTAATGACGTTGCTTCTGCAATGCTCCTTGAAAAATCACATGACTGTCCAGTGCGTAAAATGATGATCATCGCAAAAAATAATAATAAATAACAATAACGGAAATGTGGGATTTTAGAGTAAAGAGAATCAAAACCTGTTTCAGTAAAATGTTATAGCTCAGAAAACACCAAGTTAAAATTTTCAGTTACATTCAATTGAAGGCTGTGAGCCTCTTTCAGATATTGTCGGTAACAACCACATAACAGAAAGCCGTACTTTCGCATTAAACAGTTTCACCCACTAGCAATCTCTAAATTAGGTGCAATGAAGAGGGCGAAAAGTGATGAAACGATTTCCCGACAACATGCATGATAATTGTGAAATAACTATCCCGACAGTGTTACGTTAACCATGAACTGAATTTCTACATTACGTCTCGCTACATGGAAAATATTCCCTACGCGTGTTACCCAAATATCCGCGATTGAAGGAAATGCAAATGCATTGGCACGTTTTATCTCATTCACCATACCCCAACACCGAGAAACAGCATCCCGAAAATAAGTTTCCATACTACTACCGCCAACATAACAAGGTGATAAACAACTGACTGCACGGGAAGAAGCAAGATGGCGACGTCTACCCGTAACAGCATTAATTCTGGTTCCCAAAGAGATTATCTGGAGCCTTGTGCTCAGGAACAAAAATTTGGAAATTTGTGATAAGGCTTATAGGACCAAACTGCTGAGGTCACCTGTCCCTAGGCTTACACATTACTTAATCTAACTTAAACTAACTTACGATAAGGATAACACGCACACCCATGCCCCAGGGTGGACTCGAACCTCCGACGGGGAGAGCTGGGCGGACCGTGATGTGGCGACTAAACCGCGCGGCTACCCCGCGCGGCCAGGAACACAACTCCCTGTGGCAAAGATAATAAAAATTACAGCCACTTCTCCTTGTACAGACACCTTACCGCTCACGTTGTGCGTAGCGTTATTTGTCGCAAACCTACAAGTCTGTAGGACCATGACAGGAAAGATACGTTGGCTTAAGTAGAAGAAACCTCCAAGCGATCTTCTATAACTAACTATATTGTAAACCAAATTACGAAAATTAAAGGGCTTCCAAGCACTGACAATAAGCAAGGTGTATAACAGCTATGTAAACAATCTTTCAGTGAGTTTAGAGAAGACCAAAAAGAACATGTTTTTCGTGTCAAAATGTTTCCCTCTAGGAGTCTATGAAGGTTATCACAATACTGATGATCAAAGACGCTCTTCCAAGTACCGAGAGATGAATATTGTTTTAGAGTTGTAGCTGGAAATGTCGTCCCTTTACATTAATGCACAACTGGTATGTGTGTGCTTCAAGCCACGATTGTCTAACACGCTCAAACCAACCAAGTGGTTCTCAGCAAAACGGCAACCGTCTCTTGTGGATTGTCTCTCGCTGTCTAGTGAAGGACCCCTGACATTCATTCCATACGGTCAAAAGCAGCACTTGCTTATTCGAATAGCTAAGGGAGAAGATAGGCTATGATCTTATCTAGGAGACCATCCCAACATTCGACCTAAACGATCTAAGAAAATTTCGCAAAGCCCAGTTTGGAATGGTTGGTCAGGGATTTGGAAGCCAACGTGTTGTAACCTCTCGGAAACTGACGACACAATTCCGTTATAAATACTAATATTTTATTTATGCTCATGTAGGCTTCTACAGCCGGGATCAGTTACATTGAAATCCTTATTGTTGTACTAGTTCTTTATGATATAAAACACTTAAAATACCGGAAGTTTCAAACCGAATATCAGCGTTTAAAGGCTTTGTGGCATTTATTACACTACTGGCCATTAAAATTGCTACACCACGAAGATAACGTGCTATAGACGCGAAACTTAACCGACAGGAAGAAGATGCTGTGATATGCAAATGATTAGCTTTTCAGACCATTCACACATGGTTCGCGCCGGTGGCGACACCTACAACGTGCTGACATGAGGAAAGTTTCCAACCGATTTCTCATACACAAACAGCAGTTGACCGATGTTGCCTGGTGAAACGTTGCTGTGATGCCTCGTGTAAGGAGGAGAAATGCGTACCATCACGATTCCGACTTTGATAAAAGTCGGATTGTGGCCTATCGCGATTGCGGTTTATCGTATCCCGACATTGCTGCTCCGAGTTGGTCGAGATCCAATGACTGTTAGCAGAATATGGAATCGGTGGGTTCAGGAGGCTAATACGGAACGCTGTGCTGGATCCCAACAGCCTCCTATCTCTAGCAGTCGAGATAACAGGTATCTTATCCGCATGGCTGTAATGGATCGTGCAGCCACGTCTCGATCCCTGAGTCAACAGATGGGGACGTTCGCAAGACAACAGCCATCTGCACGAAGAGTTCGACGACGTTTGCAGCAGCATGGACTATCAGCTCGGAGACCATGGCTGTGGTTACCCTTGACGCTGCATCACAGACAGGTGCGCCTGCGATGGTGTACTCATCGACGAACCTGGGTGCACGAATGGCAAAACGTCATTTTTTCGGATGAATCAAGGTTCTGTTTACAGCATCATGATGGTCGCATCAGTGTTTGGCGACATCGCGGTGAACGCACACTGGAAGCGTGTATTTGTCATCGCCATACTGGCGTATCACGCGGCGTGATGGTATGGGGTGCCATTGGTTACACGTCTCGGTCACCTCTTGTTCGCATTGACGGCACTTTGTACAGTGGACGTTACATTTCAGATGTGTTACGACCCGTGGCTCTACCCTTCATTCGATCCCTACGAAACCCTACATTTCAGCAGGATAATGCACGACCGCATGTTGCAGGTCTTGTACGGGCCTTTCTGTTACTCTTGATGAACTGTGGTATCGTATTCAAGCTGCATGGGCAGCTGTACCAGTACACGCCATCCAAGCTGTTTTGACTAAATGCCCAGGCGTATCAAGGCCGTTATTACGGAGGTGGTTGTTCTGGGTACTGATTTCTCACGATCTATGCACCCAAATTGCGTGAAAATGTAATCACATGTCAGTTCTAGTATAATATATCTGTCCAATGAATACCCGTTTATGATCTGCATTTCTTCTTGGTGCAGAAATTTTAATGGCCAGTAGTGCATATTCAACTTACAATTATAAATAATACATCAAATGAAAGAGCGACTCAATCAGTTTTGTTTGTATAATTGTGCGTATGTGCATTCACTCTTTCCTGTCACTACCGTTAGAAAACGATAGTAGCAAAGATGGCAATTAGTGAAGACAAGGTTTTTTTGTGTTTACAGTTTTCAGGGACTGAATCTGTTGTTACAGTGCAACGTGCGTTCACTATTAATTTCCACCGTAATCGCCAGATTGATAATAACGTGAGTTTGAAGTCAACGGCTGTCTTTACGAAGAAATCAGTTCGGAAAGGTAGTCGTGAATTAGTAGTTCCAGTAACGTCTGTGTTGAGTGTTTTAAGAAGACACTTACAACTGCGTCCTTATCGTTTGCAACTGTTACAAGTTCTAAGGCCTACAGACGACGATTTACGTGCCAACTTTGCAAACGAAATGTCGATGCAAGACGATGAATATTTTCTGTATACTGTCGTCTTCAGAGATGAAGCGACATTTCACCAAAGTGGAAATATGAACGCAGATATTGTGCGCATCTGGGGGTCAGAAAATCCTCACGAACTGGTACAGCTCCTACGAGTCTCCCCTAAATTAAATGGTTTTGTGTCATATCCTGGCAGAAAACTTATGGAGTTTTCTATTACGTTGAAGTAACTGTAGCTGGTGTTTCTTATCTTGAGGCTAAACGTGAACCTAAGAATTTTATTTAGCAGCAAGATGAAGCGCCGCCTCAGTGACACGACTCTGTACGTGATTGGTTAAACGACGTTGTATCCAACCGCTGGATTGGCCGCAAGGGGCCCGATGACATAGCTTGATTCGCGCATGGCCTCCAAGTTCACCCGATCTTTACTTTCGAGGATTCATGGAAGATCATGTGAATATGCCTCCGCTACCACATGATCTACACGACTTAAGAAACAGGTTTTAAGTAGTACTTGCAACAATTACTTCAGGTAACTGATCAATGCTTGGGAATAACTCGGCTATCGACTCGCTGTGTGCTCACACTGTACACTTGTTAAGAAATACGGTTTGAGTTGCTCTGTCACTTGATGTGTAATTCATTAACTGTAATTTGAATGTAATAAATACTGCAAAGTCTTAAAACCCCGATATTCATTTCTAAATACCCAGTGCTAACTTCGAATTCTGAAATCGACTGATAGTCTTCCACATATCCCCTCCCACTTTCCTGCAACACACTGACATTTTAGGTAGAACGAAAAGACTACTGAGGTAGATTGTATCACGACAGCGATAGATACGTAATAGATTGAAACAACCTCTCCCAGCAAATAGTGTTTACTCTCTGAACAAGGACGCCTCACTAAGTCCGAATCATAATGTTAAGTTAGTGTTTAAAGTATTTCATATGATGAGGTGCTTGAATAACCAGAAGGATTTTAATAGCCGCGCGGGATTAACCGAGCGGTCTATGGCGCTGCAGTCATGGACTGTGCGGCTGGTCCCGGCGGAGGTTCGAGTCCTCCCTCGGGCATGGGTGTGTGTGTGTGTCCTTAGGATAATTTAGGTTAAGTAGTGTGTAAGCTTAGGGACTGATGACCTTAGCAGTTAAATCCCATAAGATTTCGCACACATTTGAACTTTTTTTTTTATTTTAATAAAATATTTCATTTACTTCCTACTCCTTGTCTACGAATACAAATTACATGAAGACACAACACAAACATCGAGTATTGCCGTTTTCAGTTCTGCGTTTAGACTGAATGACAACACTAAGAACAAAAGTTGGAATGAAGACTTGTAATTATGTTTCAAGAATTCTCAGTAAGGTATAAGGAGAATAAAAGCATTGTCATTTCACGATGTTTCCTAATCGTCATCTTCAGGAGAAGACAGCATGGCTGAATATGAAGTCCAAGAAATTTATCGAAACGTCGTTTCGACAAGGATCTAATACTCGTTTTATAATACGATAAGATTTTATAAACGTTGAAAAGGAGGAAATAGTGTCGTGAAATTAAGTCCCAGTATTATAGTGAAATTTCGAGTATTAGTAGCGTACCTGTTTATAAATAAATAGGCCTACTACCGGTAATGGTTCAAATGGCTCTGAGCACTATGGGACTTAACTTCTGAGGTCATCAGTCCCCTAGAACTTAGAACTACTTAAACCTAACTAACCTAAGGACGTCACACACATCCATGCCCGAGGCAGGATTCGAACCTGCGACCGTTGCGGTGGCACGGTTCCAGACTGTAGCGCCTAGAACCGCTCGGCCACCCCGACCGGCAACTACCGGTAATGTTTCGTACTTGAGTTAATCGATCCTGCGACAGTCGATGTCTCATGTTCCAAGGTTGAATGCGATTACGTTCCTTCAGCTGTAGTGGTTCGCTCATAGAGCAGTAGCCCTCGACCAGTAACTTATGTAATCTCATCCACATACCTATATTTTTTGTCGTATTGGTTACAGCACATGGCATTGATAGAACATTCGATGAACTGATTTCATTCCTCCAGCCTAAATATGGTTTCGCTTTCGCTGCACACTATCTTCACTGCAGATGTTTCATAAGACACTGCCATTATATGTCCCTCACACGATTTCTTTTGTTGCATTACGTAAAGCAATTACGAACAGGCTATGACTACAGTAGTAGTGTGATTGGCTATCTCTTCCCTCTTCACGTGCAGATGTTGTATTTACCAGCGAATTACCAGGCCTAATACGATACTCATATTTCACATCTATGTTGCCGACAGTTGTTGATGAATGGTGCAAGCTTTGCTATGTGGGCATGATTGGTCTCCAAGGTCACTGATGAAGTGGCCGGGAGGCGACCGGCCTGTTCGGACCCACTGAAATGACAGTGATTGGAATAATTTCTGTAGCCGGAAATTGGGCGGCAATCGCGCAGGATAGTGGTGCGTACGGACTGTCTACGTGATGGTGAGCCAATGTCGTTGCTCATACCTAGGTTCATACTCATTTTCATCTTATTAGGAACTGTAGGGTCAGTATGATGACAATAGTGGTTCTTCGATGGATGTAGGCCTATACTCTACGTCTGTAAACATCCTTAGTGTTCTTTAAAAGAAAAATGCTTCATGTTAGCTAGTGTTTCTTTCCATCCATTGTTCACAGCACAAAACAGCAGTTAAGAATCAATTATGACGGCATATTGCGCCAAACGAAAGTAGGAAATACTAGATATGTTACGGAAGAAAAGAAATAATTGGAAAAACCTTAGTGTGAGATGCAATCAAATGACAACCGAACACCTGTCACAACCGGGATCATGGAATGGTTTCTTTCAAAAGCAACTACCACATTCGTTAAGACAATTAACCTACTGGGAGACAATACGATCAATTCCTGTTTGCCGGCCGAAGTGGCCGTGCGGTTAAAGGCGCTGCAGTCTGGAACCGCAAGACCGCTACGGTCGCAGGTTCGAATCCTGCCTCGGGCATGGATGTTTGTGATGTCCTTAGGTTAGTTAGGTTTAACTAGTTCTAAGTTCTAGGGGACTAATGACCTCAGCAGTTGAGTCCCATAGTGCTCAGAGCCATTTGAACCAATTCCTGTTTCGTAGACCGCGGTCAGTTGCTAACGGATCCACAACCACACCCACTCTTGCACTCCCTCACCCGACTGTAACCGAAGTCCACGCATGACATCAGGTCGCCAAAGATGTGAAAATCACAGGGTGGAAGAGCTGGGCTGTACGGAGGTTGCTGCAGTGTTTGCCAACCAGATCGCTGAAGCGTAGCCTTCGTCCAATTGGCTGTGTGGGGGCGGGCATTATCGTGTAACAGGATGATTCCGTCCTGATAACATCCCGACAACCCGAGGACAAACAGTAAAGTCATCATTGGAAACATCCCACATCTCCCTCGCCAAAGAAATCCAAAACTGTCCACACAAGTTTCGCTAAAGTCATGATGACTTCCTTCTTCGACTGCAGGTGACCTCTGCACGTCGAGTTCCTCGAGTGTGGAACTATAATCAATACGCAGCGCAATGAAGACACTCTGCAGAAACTCCAGCACGCCGTAAAGTTAAAACTTCATAAATATTGGAACCAACCATCCTGTTGCACGATAATGCTTGCACCACACTGCCAATCGGACGAAGGCTGTGCTTAAGCGATCTGGTTCGCAAATACTGTAACATCCTCTGTAGATACCCTATCTTTCATAGTATGATGTTCACGTGTTTGGATACCTGAAGAAAGACATGTGTGAACGTTGGTTCCGTCAAAGTGTAAGAGTGACTGCGGCTGTGGATCCGTCATCGGCTTATCACGTTCTACGAAACAGGAAATGATCGTGTCGTCTTCCAGTGTGATAATGTCCAGCGCTTGTGATGATTACCTTGAACTGAACCATTCTTTGGTCTCATTGTGGCTGGTGTTAGCATTTCATTTGACTACCCCTTACAGAAGAACATACTGTCTGATGCAGTATGTGTCAGGCCAGGGAATCAGGAACAGTGAAGCGATAGTTGAAGGGAGTGACAGTTGTAAGAATAGTAAGCAGTATTGTTGAGAATAGGGGGAGGGGGGGGTGGAGGAGAGGTTGGAGGAAAGAAGGTGCCATGTGTAACGTCATGGGTCATACTGCATGTCATTTATCCGCGGAGACGAAAAGATTAGTAAATTATTGAATAAGTTGATGGATTATACTGGCGCCCTCATTCGCTGAAGGGTTCGAGTTTTATTAAAACATAAAGGTCTTACTAATATAGATAAAAAAAAGTGACAGAGAGGGGAGACTACTGTTACAACTTTATCAGCTGTGAATATCTGGTATTACCACATCGTTTCTAAAGGTTATTGATCAGGTATCGTGCTCACTTTTGAGTTCCTGATGACGTGTTGTCATGTGCCATCGTTTTCCACGTATTAATTTCGTACTCATAATTAGGGAGGAATGGTGTTACAGGAACTGAAATGGGATTTATAAAGCACGTCTCCATCAGACCAACCCACAATTAGTCAAAAATGTATAGGTAGATACAAATCGCCAGCATGAGACAAGATTTTGTACACTTCTTCCAACAATTACTAGTTCCGTATGTTATCTGCCCGTCACACAGTTCAAAAAATGGCTCTAAGCACTATGGGACTTAACGTCTGAGGTCATCAGTCCCTTGACTTGGAACTATCTAATCCTAGCTAACCTAATGACATCACACACATCCGTGCCTGAGGCAGGATTCGAACTTGCGACCGTAGCAGCAGCGCGGTTCCGGACTGAAGTCACAGCGGCCGGCCGTCACACAGTTAATTTGGCCATTTACTTTATCGCTAAATGGGTAGTGAGACTATTTCTCTGTAGAATACGGACTGTACATTGCAAAGAGAAGAGACTGCAGGGAAACTGAAAGAGCGCTTATCGTAACTACTCCGCTATTGTATAATGAGATTCCAGAATTTTAGCGTGACTCAGTCGATAAGACACGTTTTGTTTATTTTCTAAGCTTTCATATTTCAGTACAACGTATTGTGGGAAAACAAAGCAGAAGCAGTTAACTATAATTCAGTAGGTGCATCACATGTGGATGAACCAGAAACGTACATAGAAATATCGTTTCCCATAAATGGGATCTAGACAGAGAGCTGAAGAGGACTGTATTCTTGTATATCGACGGATGCTATGCAGCACGCCCGGGAGAACAGAATGGTGTTAAATGACAAGAATGTGAAACGTTAATGATGCCTTGGTGCTGAAATGCAGCTACTGCTTGTTGAAGAGTCAATTTCTCTTTAGGTGTCGTAGTGCAGCGTCGTTAGTTAAATGAAATATGTTAGCTGTGGGTATCCTTCTGCAGGGGGAACAGAAATCATCACAATAAAATTTCAGGTGTTACGTCCTGGTAGCATAATACGATCACAGAAGCGTGTATCCAAAAATAATTTACTGTGTAGCAACCGGCGAAAAAAAGATTCTGTTCATGGAGAAACGCATTCAGTCACATTTACGCGCTTTTAATAGTGAGCAGTTTCGCCCTTAGATTGTCTTTCTTCAAATATACAATAGAAAAACGAGAAAAAAGATTATATTGAACCCTTAAAATAGTAATTAAAATTAATAACTCTACTTATAAGTGACGTAAATTGAAATTAAAAGTATATGCTGTTCACACAAATAAATGTTATGTACAACAGAGTGCACACGACATGTATTATCGGACTAATTCAGAAAGCAAAACCCAAAAATTTTATAGGGATACTGAGCAGTGATTCACTTTCCATAAGCCTTGCAATATTACGAGTGCCCTCATACATTAGTGCAGTCTATGATAAACCTTTAAATGTAAAAAATAACTAAAATTTAAATAGTCATATTGAAACATTTAGATTAAGCTACATTCTACCATTCCTCCATTTCCTTTTTCGCGGTCTTGTAACTATTTATATTCTCCTTTACTTTACACACCAAGTGACTACTGTGTTTTTAAACCATCTTGTTACTTCTTTTACGGCTTACGCTCTGAATGAACAAGGAACACATCGCTAATAGTACCTACTTGCTAATTCCAGTAAATAAAATTGTAAATTACGTGAAGACTGAAGAGAAAAATAAAAATGGGGTAATAGAGGAACATAATATTAAGAAAGGTGCAAAATAACTTTTTAAATTTGATTTGTTATAGTATACTTTTTCTACACAACTCTCTGATATCATGTTGCAGTTTAGTAAAATAGCGCGTGTCATGCACATTCCGTTCGCTATATGCTGCTTGCAACATATATGTTACCACCCGTTAGCTTTTAATTTTATTCAGTGTCATTTGATAGTAGAACTAGCAAAATTTTTCTAAATATTTTAAGGTTTCTACCTAACATTTTTCTCTACTTTCCACTATAGTTTCTAAAGATGAGTGACGAAAACAGATCTCTACTGAAAGCGTGAAACTATGATTGTGTCTAAAAGAAATAAAGAGTATTTTTAACATTTATTACGTATCATTACAGTACTAGTTACCGAAACTTCATTATTGTCAGCTATTTAACAATGCAATCCGGTACAAGCGACCACACATCATATACGTCACATCATGAATTGCTGCACTCATCTGAATATTGTAGTCTATCCTTAACTTTTCTGTGTGTTTGACTCCAGGCAAAATTTCTTTCGTATGACCACGTGGGACGTCATTAATGGCTGCTACAAAAATCTTCATTTGATTGCGCAAAAAAGTAACCGCGGCAGCGGATTCGCCAATTAATAGAAAAAATATATGTGTATTTCCGAATTTAAAATCATACGGACATTTTTCTCGACCAGTACGTTCAGAAGCAGCCATCTGAAAGTTTTACTTTTGCTGTATTTTGTTCGTTAGGAAAAGAATAGACGATGGGTACTGTCATCGAACAGTCGAAGCGGAAAACAGTACATTGTACAAGTCCATTGATGTCACCACCGCATACGTTCGGCGTCAACGTGCTGTAATTACTCACAAATGGCAGATGGTAACACTACCAGTGGAGGGTATATAAATCGTGTCGAGGGGACGCGCAATACAGTGCAGTCATTGTCGTAATGCGGGAACAGGGAGATTTATCTGACATCCAAAAGGGCATGATCAAATGGTTCAAATGGCTCTGAGCACTATGGGACTTAACTGCTGGGATCCTCAGTCCCCTAGAATTTAGAGCTACTTAAACCTAACTAACCTGGAAATCGCATGCCAACACCACAACTGAACGCCGAATAAGTGTCGACAGGTGACCTTCAGAGATGAATCACGTTTAATGCTCCTTTGGACGGAAAGGAAACGTTTCCCTGGGTGATCTCGCCATTCTGGAGAACACAATGGATCAACACAAACATGACTCCATTCTTAGGGACCATGTCCATCTCTACATGTAGTTTGTTCTTCCTCGGCACGATGGCATCTACCAACAGGACAATACAAGTGTCAAACAGCTCGTAGTTTACGTGTGTGGTTCGAAAAACACCACTATGAGTTTCCAGTATTCCCTTGGCCACCCAACATCCCGTATTTAAAATTAATCGATTGTATGTGGGCCCTCCTTGATCGAGCTGTTCGTGCCAAGGATTCTCATCTGAGAAACCTAGTCCAGCTGTCTACAGCATTGGAGTCGGTGCATCTCCACATCCCTGTATGTACATTCGAGAAGCTCACTAACTCTTTTCCTCAACGTCTCGCTCTGCAAAATGTATTTATTCAGGCTTTTGACGGGTGGTCGCATTAATGGAAATGGACAGTGTATAAACATGCTCTCTTCACAACAGCTTCCGAGATGCAGCACTACAATGAATTAATGAATAGTTGAGTGCTGAATTGTGGCCGAGTGGTTCTAGCCGCTACAGTCAGGAACCGCGCGACCGCTACGGTTGCAGGTTCGAATCCTGCCTCGGGCATGGGTGTGTGTGATGTCCTTAGGTTAGTTAGGTTCAAGTAGTTCTAAGTTCTAGGGGACTAATGTCCTCAGACGTCAAGTCCCATAGTGCTCAGAGCCATTTGAATTTTGATTGCCGAATTATTTTGTCAATTTCTTTTTACAGTTTTAATTCAAGAATTCCACAGCCAACTTTGACGCATTTTGCGTCTCACACAGGCAAGATGCTGCCTGCTGATTGGAGTTGGTATCTGTATTCTTGTTTAATTTGCTTACAGGCATTTAAAATGTAGGAAATCACTTCCACCCCATACCAATCGGCAGCGATGGTTTGTATAAGTGAGACTTAAAGGTAGTTAGTAAACTAGAAGAAACTGGAAATCTATTACTATGCTACTGCCCCTCATACTCCTGTTTCAAATAAATTTAGCTCTGGAAACATTGAGATGCGGAGTTGTATGCGATGTTCTCCCTTATCCATTAAAGTGTTATTTGTATCCCGAAATATTCGGTACCATCAGATAGAATGGAGAACGTATACTTCGTGGCTACAGCGTCGGTGGTGTCGAAGTCACTGGGCAACTTCTTTCGATGTAATAGGGCAGACTGAGATTCTGGTCGTATGTAAAGTACACCAGTGGCAAAAAGCAGTCAATACCGTCACTTCGCGATAGCGATGGAAATGTTACCGACGATGGTGCCACTAAAGCGGAGTTATTAAATACAGTTTTCCGTAATTCCTTCACGAAAGAAGACGAAGTAAATATTGCAGAATTCGAAACCAGAACAGCTGTTAGCATGAGTGACATAAAAGTAGATATCTTAGGTGTTGCGAAACAACTCAAATTACTTAAGAAAGGCAAGTCTTCCGGTCCAATTGGTATACCAATCAGGTTCCTTTCAGAGTAAGCAGACACAATAGCGCCTTTCTTAGCAATCATAGACAACCGCTCACTTGACGAAAGGTCTGTTCCTAAACACTGGAAAGCAGCACTGGTCACACCAGTATTCAAGAAAGGAAATAAGAGTAACCCATTGAATTATAGACCCATATCACTGACTTCAATTTGCAGTAGTATTTTGGAGCATATACTGTACTCGAACATTATGAATCACCTTGAAGAAAATGACTTATTGATATATAACCAACACGGATTCAGAAAATATCGTTCTTGTGCAACACAGCTTGCTCTTTCTTCCTATGAAGTAATGAGTGCCGTCGACAAGGGATCACAGATCGATTTCATACTCCTAGATTTCCAGAAGGCTTTTGATACTGTTCCTGCCTAGCGACTATTAACCAAATTGCGTGCATATGGAGTATCGTCTCAGTTGTATCACTGGATTCGTGATTTCTTCTCAGAGAGGTCACAGTTCGTAGTGATAGACGGTAAATCATCGAGTAGAACAGAAGTGATATCCGGCATTCCGCAAGGTAGTGTCATAGGACCTATGCTGTTCCTGATTTACATAAAAGATCTAGGTGATAATCTGAGCAGCCCCCTTGGATTGTTTGCAGATGACGCTGTAATTTACGGTCTAGTAAAATCATCAGACGATCAGTTCCAGTTAGAAAATGATCTAGAGAGAATTTCTATACGGTGCGAAAAGTGGCACAAAGAAAAGTGCGAAGTCATCGACATGGGTACTAAAAGATATCCAATAAATTTTGGGTATACGATAAACCGCACAAATCTAAGGACTGTCAATTCGACTAAATACCTAGGAATTACAATTATGAGCAACTTAAATTGGGAAGACAACATAGATAATATTGTGGCGAAGGCGAAACAAAGACTGCGCTATGTTGGTAGAACACTTAGAGGATTCGAGAAATACACTAAAGAGACAGCTTACATTACACTTGTCCGTCCTATGCTGGAATACTGCTGCGCGTTGTGGGATCCTTACCAGGTAGGATTGACGGAGGACATCGGAAAAGGGCAAAGGAGGACAGCACGTTTCGTTTTACCCCGCAATAGGGGTGAGAGTGTCACTGATACGATACGCGAGTTGGGGTGGCAGTCACTGAAACAAAGGCGGTTTTCTTTGCGGCGAGATCTATTTACGAAATTTCAGTCACTTGCGAATGCGAAAATATTTTGTTGATGCCCACCTACGTAGGGAGAAATGATCATCATAATAAAATAAGAGAAATCAGAGCTCGAACGGAAAGATTAACGTGTTCCTTTTTCCCACTCGCCATTCGAGAGTGGAACGATAGAGAAGTACACTACTGGCCATTAAAATTGCTACACCTAGAAGAAATGCAGATGATAAACGGTTATTCATTGGACGAATATATTATACTAGAACTGACATGTGATTACAAAAATGGTTCAAATGGCTCTGAGCACTATGGGACTCAACTGCTGAGGTCAGAAGTCCCCTAGAACTTAGAACTACTTAAACCTAACTAACCTAAGCACATCACACACATCCATGCCCGAGGCAGGATTCGAACCTGCGACCGTAGCGGTCGCTCGGCACCGTACTGTAGCGCCCAGAACCGCTCGGCCACTTCGGCCGGCTCATGTGATTACATTTTCATGCAATTTGGGCGCATAGATCCTGAGAAATCAGTACCCAGAACAACCACCTCTGCCGTAATAACGGCCTTGATACGCCTCGGCATTGAGTCAAACAGAGCTTGGATGGCGTGTACAGGTACAGCTGCCCATGCAGCTTCAACACGATACCACAGTTCATCAAGACTAGTGACTGGCATATTGTGACGAACGAATTGCTCAGTCATCATTGACCAGACGTTTTCAGTTGGTGAGACATCTGGAGAATGTGCTGGCCAGGGCGGCAGTCGAACATTTTCTGTATCCAGAAACGCCCGCACAGGACCTGCAACATGCGGTCGTGCATTATCCTGCTGAAATGTAGGGTTTCGCATGGATCGAATGAAGGGTAGAGCCACGGGTCGTAACACACCTGAAATGTAACGTCCACTGTTCAAAGTGCAGTCAGTGCTAACAAGAGGTGACCGAGCCGTGTAACCAATAGCACCCCATACCATCACGCCGCGTGATACGCCAGTATGGCGATGACAAATACACGCTTCCAATGTGCGTTCACCGCGATGTCGCCAAACACGGATGCGACTATCATGATGCTGTACACAGAACCTGGATTCGTCCAAAAAAATGACGTTTTGCCATTCGTGCACCCAGGTTCGTCGTTGAGTACGCCATCGCAGGCGCTCCTGTCTGTGATGCAGCGTCAAAGGTAACCGCAGCCATGGTCTCCGAGCTGATAGTCCATGCTGCTGCAAACATCGTCGAACTGTTCGTGCAGATGGTTGTTGTCTTGTAAACGTCCCCATCTGTTGACTCAGGGATCGAGACGCGGCTGCACGATCCGTTACAGCCATGCGGATAAGATGCCTGTCATCTCGAGCGCTAGTGATACGAGGCCGTTGGTATCCAGCACGGCGTTCCGTATTACCGTCCTGAACCCACCGATTCCATATTCTGCTAAGTCATTGGATGTCGACCAACGCGAGCAGCAATGTCGCGATACGATAAACCGCAATCGCGATAGGCTACAATCCGACCTTTATCAAAGTCGGAAACGTGATGGTACGCATTTCTCCTCCTTACACGAGGCATCACAACAACGTTTCACCAGGCAACGCCGGTCAACTGCTGTTTGTGTATGAGAAATCGTTTGGAAACTTTCCTCATGTCAGCACGTTGTAGGTGTCGCCACCGGCGCCAACCTTGTGTGAATGCTCTGGAAAGCTAATCATTTACATATCACAGCACCTTCTTCCTGTCGGTTAAATTTTGCGTCTGTAGCACGTCATCCTCGTGGTGTAGCAATTTTAATGGCCATTAGTGTAGTTTGAAAATGGTTCGATGAACCCTCTGCCAATCACTTAAATGTGAATTGCAGGGTAACCGTGTAGATGTTCGCCAGAAGTAGTAGTAGAACCAATCCAGATGAAATGATCAAATCGATACCACAGTTTCTGCTTCCCACTGTTCCTTCTCTGCTCGGGACATTTTTCCCTTTCTTCTCCTTCTTCCTCTTCCCTCCTACCAGCCACCCCAGTCCTCTCTTCCTCCATCCACAAAGATGAACGAAATGCTATCCGTAGACGTCCATCCATCACGAGCGGGGACAGAACACCGCCAGCACACCGTGCCGTTCCCTCATCTACGCCAGCGACCGCCCGCTCCCAATGCCGCGCCGATATGTCGCGATGCGTCAGCCAGGCGGAGGGCCCATCTGCGACGATGAGTCGCTCGCACAGATTGCGGACACAGAATCTATCGCACCGTTCCTTTGGGGGCTCCTGCAGCTGGTATCGCTCCCACCTCAATGCAGCGGTGCAATGCCGTGTGCTGCGGTAAAATTTACCGTGGTCTCCTCGCGTTTGCACGTTAACTCTGTAACATCAGCAAAAATGGTCTTCATTGTTCCCATTGTATGGAACGTACAGTGGCCTGTTCTTGGACAGTTCCTCACTGCCTGTTTACGCTATACGGACAGATCAAAAAGAATGACCGACTTCGAAATTCCTTATTTACCGATGATAACATACTACAAACGTGTTTGAAATTACAAAATACTCACAAAATCTTAAAGTTCTAGTTATGATACGAGAAATTCTCTATGTATCCACTAGCAGCAGCACAAACAACATCTAGACGATGGCTAAATTCGTCAAAAACTTTACACAATTTATCTTAGTTTACAGAAGTTGTGGCGGCTGTTATTCTGTTCTTGTCTTCTTCTGTGTTAGGAGGTAAAGTGGACATGAACACACTTTTCTTCACATATCACCACAAGAAAAAATTGCATGGAGTCATGTCTGGCGATCTTGGAGGCCAAGAATTCTGGACAGTGTCTCGAGGGTCCTGTGCATCCTGTCCAGCGTTGAGGGAGAGGAAAACTGACGTACGTTGTTGTGCCATTGTCGTGGAGCTCCGTCTTGTTGGAAAACGATGTTATCTGAGACCTCCTGAAGTTGTGAAAAAACTCAATTCTGTATCATCTGAAGATAGCTTATTCCAGTCACTACGTTTTCTTCAAAAAAGAAGGGACCGTACACTTTGTCATGAGAAATGGCACAAAAAACGTTCACTTTAGTTGAGTCTCTTTTGTGCTTGAAATTGCATGAGGGTCCTGGAGTCTCCATAAGTACACGTTCTGCTGGTTTACTTTACGGCTAACATGAAACGTTGCTTCTTTCACTGGAAATTAGCCGTTCTAAAAATCTCTTTCCTTCCACGTCCTCTAGCAAAGCACTGCTAAACTCAACTCGTTTCCTTTTATCACCTAGCCAAAGAGTTTGCACTTGTTGTAGTCAGTATAGTTTAATAGACCAAACGATGCCTTAACACTCGCCAGACAGTCGTATGAGGCATTGCCAAGTCTAGGCGTGCGCGACGAGTAGATTTTTCGTGGATTCTGTTGAGAAGTTTGGCGAATTCTTTTCACATCATCAGAAGTTGGAGGTCGACCTGGGTTCTTCCCTTTGTACGAGCATTCAGTCTCTTCTAATTGGTGACACCAACGTAGAATGTTTTTGGACGCCGACGGATCAATGCCAAAACGCCGACAAAACGCACGCTGCCCCGAAGTCACTAACTCACTCTTTGGAAACTGCACATTACAAAAAGTCTTGTGTTGAACGGTCACCATCTTACTAATGACAGACTGCAAACTGAGAAGACTCACTAACTGGTATCTAACTGCGATTTTCTGGAACTCTACGCCACGTCAATTCAAACAACACACATTTCCTAGCTGCCACGTCCCATGTTTCGTTACGATTACAGTCCAAAATCAGATCGTTCTTTTTGAAACACCACTCTTGCAAGAAATTCTGAAATCGTTACGAAAAAGGAAGGGAGGAATTAACCAAAAACACACATATGTTGATCACAAAACGAAAAATTGCAAGTGATATTGGAATCAAATGTCGGTGAAAGAACGCCGGCAGTCGGTCAACTGAAGCATGGAAACTAACGAACACATCTCCAGGATCACACACATGAGCTAACAGTGCTGGGAATCGTAAGTAACACGGAACGATAATTTCACATCACGAAATTTGTGCTGCAAAAGTTGATTGTAACCTAAAAAACGAGAGCAAAACACGACAAAATGTAACATAGCAGCATACTGTAACTACCACATAATACATTTGATATATGTATAAAAATAAACATGTATTACAGGTCACTGAAGATGCTTCACAAATAAAAGAAGCGAAACGTGTATGGCAATTAACACACTGCCTTCAATTAGTTCCGTAGACGGAACATACCTCATCGAAGGAATTACTGTTTTATTTATTGCTTTATTGTCCTGGCAGAATTAGAGGCATCAGACTGTTTCATACTTCTAACCAGGAGCTCTAGTTACAGTAATGCAAAGATTTATTTCCATCTCGATCACAAAGTAGGTTTATTAGCATACGACAGGTTTCACGTGCTGTTTGTAAGTAAGCACTGCGTATCTGAGTATGGTACAAGTGGCACTGAAACCGACGATAAATTAATAAACATACTTTCCAGTCCAGGAAGAAATATTGTCAGTAGTCCCCCAGGGAAGTGCGATAGCACCGATATTATTCGCTATATACGTAAATGATGAGCAGCAATTTGCTGACGCTCGGGAAAGTGTCGTCGTTCAGTAACTATAGCACGATACAAAATGACTTAGAGCAAATTTCTAATCGTATGGTGAATGGCAGCTAGCCCTAAGGGTAGAAAAACGTACGTTAATGCAGATGAGAGGGCCAACGGTATTGTCGCAGAGGTAACACCGGTTTCTGATAAATCACAGAAGTCAAGCCCTTTCGGGCTTGGTTATCACTTTGATGGCTGACAATAAATGTCTGCCGAGCGTTTTTGGCAGGCGGAGTGAACTCAGTCCTTGTGAGGTCGACTGAGGAGTTACTTGATTGAGAAAAAGCGACTCCGTTCATGAAAACTGACAACTACCGAGAGAGCTGTGTGATGACCACATGCCCGTCAACATCAGCATCCAGTGGCACGTAGGATGACACGGTCGGTCGGTACCTCTGAGCCTACCGAGGCCTGTTCGGACGGAGGAGTCTTGGGGAGTGGTTGGTGCAAACTGACGCGATGCAACCTGTCTCCCTAGTACATTCCATACATATTCTGTGGGATCCAAAACGGGAGAAAGAGCAGGCCACGTCATGCGTACAGTATCTTTGTTTCCAGAAAAGCTTCAACTACCTGTGGTCTACGAGGTCACCCATTATCGCCCATCAATACGAAGTCTGGGCCCACAGCACTTCGCAGAGACCGCATATGAGGTCCAAAGATGTCGGCACGGTACCTGACAGCAGTAAGGATTGTTGTGACGAAGGTGAATAGACGACTTCGGTTTATTGGGAGAGTTTTAGGAAAGTGTGATTCATCTGTGAAGGAGACCGCACGTAGAAAACTTGCCGATTCACTTGTACCATATCATGAACAGGCGTTAGAGTGGTCAACATAATCCATGCCCACACCATAAGGAATCCTCCTCATATCGCTTTCCCCAATGTTCGGGTCCCGAAATCGTATGCCACTTTCCCTCCAGATGCGAGTTCGTCGAGAATCACTTTCCAGATCAAACAGGGACTCTTCTGTGAAAAGAACATTGGTCCACTCTTCGACGATCCAGGTGGCATGTTGATGGCTCCACTCTGGATGTTTCCTTTTGTGAAGACATGACAGAGGTACACAGCAGATCTCTGACAATAAAGGCCACTCTGCCGAAGCCTTCTGTACACTGTTTGCCTCGATGCAATGCGTCTAGTGGATGCTGCGAGGTCAGATGTCAGTTGCCGCGCAGAACTTAGCGATACTGTCGTGCCCTTACAGCCAAATAACGGTCCTCTCTTTCAGATATCACTCTTGGTCGGTCCTGCACTGGTCTTCGGGGTACATTTTCGGTCTGTCTTAACTGTCGCCACGTCCGAGAAGCAACAGGAACGATTCACATTAAGCCACTGAGACACATCAGTTGGCGACTGCCTTGCTGCGGCCCTGCACCGCAGAGAATCTGGTAGGCGTTTTGTCTGTGCCTTACTGCACCGACTGTCACTGTGTACAGCAAGACTGCGGATGTGTGACTACCCGGCAAACAGTAGACCATTTGGCAGGTGCATTGACATAATCGCTGGCATGGTTGTCCGTTGACTGGGATGCCCTCGTATAGACATCTGTTGACAGTTTGTATTATTATATTGTGAATCAGACACAGGACAGGGAAATATCCGTTTGTTGCTTTAATTATGGACACCAGTTTATAATAGCACAAGTTCGCGATAGTTTACAATTATATTTCAATTCCTACATACGCTGATCAGTCAGAACGCTATGACCACATACCTAACAGCCTTAGGCAAGGATAGCAGCTGCGGCACGTCGTGGCATGGAAGCAATAAGGCCTTGGTACGATGCTGGAGGGAGTTGGTGCCATATCTGCACATTCAAGTCACCTGATTCCCGTAAATGCCAGGGAGTGGTCCGATGAGCTTTGACGCCGTGATCAGTCACATCCTAGATGTGCTCGATCGGGTTCAGATTGGCGAGTTGAGGGGACCAGAACATCAATTGGATCTCGCCAATATGTTCCTTCAAAAACTCAGTCACACTCCTGGCCTTGTGACTTGGTGCATTATCTAATTGAAAAATGCCACTTCCGTCGGGAAACATGATCGTCGCGAAGGGGTCTACGTGGTCTGCTACCATTGTATGATACTCCTCGGCCGTTACGGTGCGTTGCTCGAGCTCCCTTGGACCCATTGATGGCCACTTGAATGTTCCCCAAAGCATAACGGAGCCGCCGCCAGCTTGTCTCCGCTCTGCCGTGCAGGTGTCAAGAAGCTGTGGCCCTCGAAGACAAAGGATTTGCGCCCTCTCATCGGCATGATGAAGAAGGTCTCGGGATTCATCAGACCATGCAACGCTCTGCCACTGCGCCAACATACAGTGCAGATGTTCACGTGCCCATTTCAGTCGTAGTTGCCGATGTCGTGATGTTAATATCGGCACATGCATGGGTCATCGTCTACGGAGACCCATCGTTAGGAGCGTTCGGTGCAGTGTGTTGAGACACACTTGTACTCTGCCAAGCATTCCACCACAGTTCGCTGTCTGTACTATTTTACCAGTCTGCCCAGCGTACGACGTCCGGCATCTTTAATGAGGAGTGGCCGGCCATTCCCACGACGTCTGGATGTGGTTTCTCAGTGTTGAAGAGGCTGACCACAGCACACTTCGAACACCAGACAAGTCGTGCAGTTTCCGAAATGCTTGTGCCGAGTCTCCGGGCCATCACAGTATTCCATAAAAAAAAAACTTATGGGACTCAACTGCTAAGGTCATCAGTCCCTAACCTAAATTAGCCTAAGGACAAACACACACACCCGTGCCCGAGGGAGGACTCGAACCTCCGCCGGGACCAGCCGCACAGTCCATGACTGCAGCGCCTTAGACAGTCTTTCTTGGTCAAGCTCAGATAGATCGCGCGCCTTTCCCATTCTACAGACGGACAATGCACTCAGTGGTACTGCATGCACCGGGGGTGTGTATGACTAGCTGTCATTCCTCGCCAGTTGACGCTGCTATAGCCTGGACTGTTTTATAGCGATAGTAGGTCGGTGGTCATAATCTCCTGCCTCACCAGTGTATGTAGGTTGCACCTGAAGATGCGGCTGTAAGCCATGAGATCGTGTAAGCTTATTTGTCCGTCGCGGACATAGAAGACTGCAAACCTTATTTCCTTCCCGTCTGGGCAAGATGTGCAGTGACTAGAGTACATGTAAAGCTTACTGGGACAGGGTAAATGCTAGATACAATGAAGTCGATAATTCAATCGTAATATTGGCATTTTAATTTGATGTTCCCCAGAACTGACAAAAAAGTGAATCTCTTTGTCCACCCACACACTCCTGAGAAAGGCACATTAACAATTGGCAATTACGCGCCCCTATTACCGGCAGCTGCGTTGATAAATACTCGGCGCCTCGCAAGGATAACTTCTAGATCGAGAATATTAGGTAAGTTGTTGGAAGTAGTTAAGCGTTGGTGAAAATCTCGTTTCTGAGCACACAAAGAGCTCTAACTGAAGAACTCTGCACGGAACACGCGTTGGTGCAGTGCTGCGATACAGACCGTAGATCTCCGTTCGAAGACGATGACCAAGACGCCGTCTCCAAGTCCGTACCGCTCGATGGCTGAAGGCGAAGTCCACTCTCTCCACAATTCTCCCGTCTCACGAGCGTACGAAAACGCGGCGGAAAAATACCCTGTTTCGACCAATGTCGAACGCTCTATCATCGCCGAAATCCTTCCAACGGCATTTCTGAGATCTAGCCAATGATCGAATAGGTCATAACGCCCGTAGGCAAACGAAATTCCCGTCTTCGGCACGTGTTGCCCAGCTCAGGTGGGTCCGGATACCGGGCTACCCCCAAAAGCGCCGTATTGTCCCGCGTTTCCGGTGACCGCTACCTGCCGCCCACCGCGGCCCGGCGAGCTACGGCCATTTGCTGACTTTACATTCCACAATTCTCAACTTGCGACGCTTTTCACCAACGCTTTAAGTTAGTGGCTCAATCATGCAGACATGCAGGGAGTAATGCTCGAGAGTGCCTCAAATTCATCATAATTCAATAGAGTCATGATCTGATGCCCTGGCTAGTCCCTTTATTATTAATACTAATGTTGGTAGGCTAACGTGTAAGTGCCCATGTCCTGGCACCTTACAACCGGTAGTGTTGTCTAGTAAAATCAAGTTTTACGAGCCGTCAGCGGTGTTTCCATTCATCGCGGTGCTGTGGTACACGTTGAAATCGTCGCTCCACTGTACCCTAGTACGTTGCCAGGGGAGCTAAAAAAAATGGCAGAGCCCGTTGATTATGTGCAAGCGGGTTGCGCAGTACCGTTTTGACTCCTTTGGCGATGTGCTGTGGCACTGCAGGGAGGCGCCCTGTGTGCGTAAGATGACTGCAGATTTGCACTGAAAACACACAAAGATTTTATCGCGTAACTTTACTCTTTCGAGGTTATAATTAAAACTTTATGCCTGGCCCTCTTAGTGGTTCAAAACTGGAAAACATTAATGAACTAGTGCGGCACAGCAACTAGCTCCTTAGCAACGCGAGAAGTGTCTTTCCCTGTTTGTGAGCGCTCGTACGTGACGTATCTATTAGCTTCAATATAAAAATGTTTGTTTTACGTCACCTCCCCCATGCGGTACGGAACCACCTGGCGCGCTCCACTTTATCGGGGCACCCGCATTGGACACGGCGCTCTTCGCCGGCCGCAAACTAATGTGCCGGACGAGACGGGAAGACAGCCGCCGGAACGGCACTAAGCCTTGTTATTGTCGTTTTCGCCGCCCTGTTCCGTGCGTCTGATTATGTACGGCCAGCGAGCGAGCGGCGCAACAAAGACTATTGAAAGTCGGCCGGACAGCGGGAGGAAAGTCGCCAGCTGCGAGCTCGGCTTCCGGCGCGGCCTGCGCGGTATGAATAACGGATACGGCGCGCCGTGTGTTGCGGCGGATCGCACGGATCGCCGGCCGCGCGCAGCGCTTCCGCTCAATAATTCAGACGAGCGGGCGCCGCGGTTAGCGAGCGGTTCCCACTTCCTGGGCCCGCCTCGCGGTGTGCTGTGCTGCGCTGTGGCGTGCAGCCGAGCCGCCCAGAGGCCTGCTGGCTTCCTGGACCCCGGGCTGGCGGAACCCGCTACCCGGCTGGGAACCCGATAAATTCCAAGATTCTCTGTACAGAGAACGGAGGCCTGCGCGAGAAGCAGTCGCTTATATCCTTCGGAAGGAGGCTTCCACTGTGAGAAGATTATATGACTTAGTGCTGAATAAAAATACGAAAACTGTCTGTGCATTCCCTTCATCTCGTTCTACGACAGGTAGAGTAGCGCAAAGTCTTCACTCGGAGTGCAGTCCACTGGAGGTGGACATTGAGTTGTCTAGTCTGAAAGTATTCTAGTTAGCTCTGTTATCTGACATGAATTAGAAACCCTCCAAAATAATGAACTAGGAATTCAGTGAAACTTCCTGGCAGATTAAAACTGTGTGCCCGACCGAGGCTCGAACTCGGGACCTTTGCCTTTCGCGGGCAAGTGCTCTACCAACTGAGCTACCGAAGCACGACTCACGCCCGGTCCTCACAGCTATACTTCTGCCAGTATCTCGTCTCCTACCTTCCAAACTTTACAGAAGCTCTCCTCTGAACCTTGCAGAACTAGCAGTCCTGAAAGAAAGGATACTGCGGAGACATGGCTAAGCCTTGAAGCGTGTTCAAATTCTGATAGGCTATCCATTCGGCCATTTCACCACTAAATCTTGGGGGGAGTGCAATGAGAGTTTCCTTATAACTGAAACAAGACCCGTAATTAAATGCTGGCCGCGGTGGCCAAGCGGTTCTAGGCGCTTCAGTCCGGAACCGCGCGACTGCTACGGTCGCAGGTTCGAATCATGCCTCGGGCATGGATGTGTATGATGTCCTTAGGTTAGTTAGGTTTAAGTAGTTTCTAAGTCTAGGGGACTGATGACCTCACATTTTGAGTCCCATAGTGCTTAGAGCCATTCGAACCATTCGTAATTAAATCTGTTTAAGTTACTCATAAATCATCTGACTAGCAACGGTAATTCTAAAGTAAAACCCTGGCACATCTGACTGACAGGTCTAGGGTAAGATTCTAATAATCGTGTACAAAAGTGAAATGATGGCAGTCGTGAAGTTGTTCATTTGTTGTCACGATGTTAGTATGAAAGACACAGAGTTCTATAGAAGGCAATGCGGTGCGTCTGCGGCCGCAGTTGCAAGCATATTAGTCACTCGTATCTGAAAGTAAGTCTTCACAGAAATCTTGTGGTTACAGACATGCTATAAAAATCACTTTAGAGTTCGTAGATATCACCTAACATCACCTCTCAGTGATCTCACGATATCAGGCTGTAGCTGTACGCTGAACCGGTTGTAGATTCTGTCACAAGCAATGCACTGATGACCCACGTCTGCAATTAAGACCGAGTCTCACATGGTTCACATGGCTCTGAGCACTATAGGGCTTAACATCTGTGGTCATCAGTCCCCTAGAACTTAGAACTACTTAAACCTAACTAACCTAAGGACATCACACAACACCCAGTCATCACGAGGCAGAGAAAATCCCTGACCCCGCCGGGAATCGAACCCGGGCGCGGGAAGCGAGAACGCTACCGCACGACCACGAGCTGCGGACTAAGACCGAGTCTACTCAAAATCTTTCTAAGCCCCTGAGCTCAGCTGCTCAGAGATAGACCCTGGTGGCGATGAGAGTGCAGTAGAGCAGATGGCTCCCGGTAGTCAAGCAAAAAAGATGTCGAATGCCGAATGTCAAATGTATTACTACAGATTGATTCTTAAGACCAAAACTTTTATTTTTGTGTTTTGCTTCCTTTACTTTGCTGAGACTGACTGATCTACATATATTCCAACTGCCAACCAGTGAAAAGTTTCCTCAAAAGATGCTGGTTCCCTTCCATGAGTTATTCTTCAGATGGCAAACCAGTAATGCTCTTCCCATCACTTAGTGCTGAAAAAAGGCATCTCACTCTCTCCCTACCTCTTTCTGTGGTCAATGAAGTGGGACCTTAGCAGCACAGTTGAGTTTCTCCCTCAACTTTCCAGTTTATTTACATGAAACAATCCCAGCAGTTTTTATATTGCGTAAATATATCGCTTTTTGTGCACCCGACTTTCAGCAGTTTTCCACGCTTACAGAGAGGTCCCAAAGTTGCCGGCTCTCACTTCATTTTCTAGACGTTATCAGTGGCATCTGGTGTGTCCCGAATAAACACAGCGTTCTATTTTTTGTTTATAATAGTGGGCCTCCTGGGCCTTGCTAAAAACAGCATTTCTCCACTGTACAGCAGGTTGGGTTACAACTGCGGCGTGTGGGCGAGCTTTATCCAGTTGGAAAATACCCCTTGAATGGTGCTTATGAATGGCAGCACAACAGGTCGAATTACCAGACTGACGTACAGTTTAGCAGTCAGGATACTGGGATAACGAAGAGAGTGGTCCTGCTGTCGTACGATATCGCTCTCCAGACCACCACTCCAGGTGCACGTCCAGTATGTGTAGCACACAGACAGGTTGGGTGCAGGTCCTCAACCGGCCTCTTTCTAACCAACATACGGCCATCACTGGAATCGAGACGGAACAGCTTCAATCAGACCTCCACCCAGCCCTCCAGTGAGCTCTCTCTTGACACTACTGAAGTCGAAATTGGCGATGGTTTGAAGTCACTGGAATGCACGCTATAGGATGTCTGCCTTGGAGCTAGGTTCCAGCTGCTGCTCAAATTGTTGCTACTAATGCAACACGATATGCCAGAGCCGTATGCCGAACACGATGGTCTTCTCCCTCGGTAGTGCCAGGTGGCCGTCCAGAGTCCGGTAATTCTTGCGACCGAACAATCTCGTGACCATAGCTCCCAGCAGCTATGTCCAGCAGGTACATTCCCGCCAAGTCTTTCTGGAGTATCACAGAAGAAACATCCAGTTCCTCAGAGCCCTATTTCACGACACGTTCAAAGTCAGTGATGTGCTGATTATGGCATCTTTGTCGCGTTTAAGTCATTGTTGACAAACATCATGTCAAACTTCAAAAAATCTAACGCTCACGCGCAGTACATACCGGAAACACATCGTCCATAATGAGAAAAGTCACTGGCCATTAAGACAACATGGTAGGCCGCAACCACAAACTTAGACACACTATCGAAAGACAGATCCTTCAGGCTCCTCAAAACCGCCTTCCACCGGAAGCTATGAATCTGCTCTGACGTCCGTGACAACCAACAGACCCTCCCACGTGTCAGGACTGACATGTTACAGTGTGACCCTTTATTTTCTTCGGCGTAATTAATGATAAACTTACTCGCTGGTGTACGACCAGATCTCGATGTCGAACAACAGTAATATTCAGGTAAACGTATTTCTAAACTCATTTAGCGTTCCAATCACTTTACAGATTAAGTATATAAGCGGAGAAGACATAAACAGCAAACCATTTTAGCGACGATACATGTCGCATGTAGAAGAGTTCACAGGCATAAGTGACTTTCACAAGGGCCGGCCGGGGTGGCCAAGCGGTTCTAGGCGCTACAGTCCGGAACCGTGTGACCGCTACGGTCGCAGGTTCGAATCCTGCCTTGGGCATGGATGTGTGTGATGTCTTCAGGTTAGTTAAGTTTAAGTAGTTCTAAGTTCTAGGGGACTGGTGACCACAGCAGTTAAGTCCCATAGTGCTCAGAGCCATTTGAACCATTTGAGCTTTCACAAGGTGCGCTTGAGAACAAGCATCTCGGAAACGATATAGCTGGTCGGCTGTTTGCAGCCCGTGGTACTTTGGTGAGCAGCTATGGAGAGTCGTTGAAAGACTGTGAAACCACTGTTGACCGACAATGTGGCGGACGTCCACGCTTCTTCACAGAGTAATGGACGTCAGAGGCTTGCTCCCTCTGTGAAGCAGAACAGGTGGCAGGCGTGTGTAGCACGTCTGACAGCAAAGTACAGTGCTGGTGGAGGGACGTTTCGCAGCACACAGTTCATTGTACAGTGTTGAACATGAGTCTCTGTAGCAGACGATCCCTGTGCTTTGCCATGTCGATCAAACGACATCGCCAATTGCAATTGTAGTGGGCACGCCATCAGCGAGATTTGACCACGAATCAGTGGAAACGTGTCGCCTGGTCGGATTATTCACGTTTCTTGCTACACAAGGTCGGTAGTCGTGTTCGGAAACAACGTCATCTAGGTGACGGCTGCTCGAAATGTGCACCCCGCCACGGATGGAGGCCATTGGAAACAGCATTATGCTATGGAGGACATTCAGTTCGGCTTCCCTTGGTCTTGCGGTGGTAATCGAAGACATCGTGACAGCTTTGAAATAAGTGAACATCACTGCTTGGTGTCTCCCCGACACCGATGGCCATATCAACAGTATCACTTCCCCTGTCACAAGTCCAGAATCTTGCTACTGTGAATTGATGTGCGTGATAGTGAAATCACGTTTATACCTTGTCAACTAACCCGACGGAACACATCACAGACGCGATTTGGCGCCAGCTCCACGTCCAATGACCACTGGCCCGTAATTTATGGGAACTGTGTGACCTTTTCGTAAAATCTGGTATCACACACCTCTTAAATGCTACCAGTTACTTACCGAATCCTTGACACGCAAAATCGATGATATATTGCGTTTCAGAGGAGGACCAATACACAGCTGGGAAAAATTAGTACACCGATGACGGCATATGCCACCTGGGAGTATCGGGTGTGCTCGTAAAGGTTTAAACGTCGACCGCCAACAGATAGCGCAGTGCCATAGCTACTAGAGCGCCAGCTGTGTCTACCATTTGATAGCAGTGCTCACAATCAGAAGGCAAAGGGTGTGGTGCAAACGTGTGAAGCATGCAGGTAACCAGGCCACGGAGACGCACTCGTCCTTCCTACATGGCTTTCCAAGTGGCGGGATGGTCCTTTCAGAAAACTGCCACACAAGATGGACATCCTGCATCATTTGTGCAGCGATTATGGTGTCAGTAGTCACTTGAACAGTCTCACTCCAGTAGACGAGGTTCTGGATGCCCAGGATTGTCGTATTGTATGGGCAGCAGTGGCAGATCGTACAGCTACCACAACACAGTGAAGAGGGATTTTGAGGCAGTCGTATCGACACGAACTGTTGCGAACCGCTTATTAGCAGTGGGACTATGGAAGATGGAAAGGGGTACCGTGGTCTTCAACGACGAAAGCAGATTCTACCCGCGTGCAAGTATGGTCGTTTGCGCGTACGACGTAGACCTGGTGAGTGCTGTTTGGCAGGGTGCACCGTCCGAGAAACGCTGCCTCCACACCAGACCTTATCGTCTGGGATGCGAAAAGCTAAAACTCTCGTTCACCTTTGGTGTTTCTGGAGGGGGTGCTAATCAGCGCTCGGCACATGCAGAATGTTGTTAGACCTGTTCCTTTGCCGTTCTTGCAATAGGAAGGTGATGTGTTGTTCCAAAAAGATAATGCTCGCCCATACATTGCCCGCGAAAACCAAAACTCTCTGCAGGACGTGCAGATTCGTCCCTGGCCCCCTGGCCAGCATGATCTCCGGACATGTCTCCTATCGAGTACGTGTGGGATATGAGGCGACGAGAAGTCAGTCGTGCGACTGGTCAACCAACAAGTCTTACAGAACTACGTAAACAGGTCGAGCAGGCGTTGCATAACGTATCTCTGGACAGTATTCGCCATCTGTACGATCGACTGGATGCCACAAGCAGCGCCTCCGTTGCCACCCGTGGAGGCTACACCGCGTACTAATATAGGTGTTTCAGCAGTGACAGGTACCTGATACCTCAGAACACGTAGTGCTATCGATATGTCAATGTAATCATTTCATGTATTCATATGCACTGTCGCAACAGTAAATCGTGAGTGAATTGCAAACATCTAAAAGGGTGTATTGTATTATATTGTATGTTAACCAAGGACCTAGAAACGACGGAGAGGCTCCGTCCCCGCCGCAGCCGCAGTGGTCCACAACCCCACGATGACTACCGCAGTCCACTTCACCCGTCCGCCGCCCCACACCGAATCCAGGGTTATTGTGCGGTTCGGCCCCCTGTGGACCCCCCAGGGAACGTCTCATACCAGACGAGTGTAACCCCTATGTTTGCGTGGTAGAGTAATGGTGGTGTACGCGTACGTGGAGAACTTGTTTGCGGAGCAATCGCCGACATAGTGTAACTGAGGTGGAATAAGGGGAACCAGCCCGCATTCGCCGAGGCAGATAGAAAACCGCCTAATATCCATCCGCAGACTGGCCGGTTCACCGGACCTCGACACAAATCCGCCGGGTGGATTCGTGCCGGGGACCATGCGCTCCTTCCCGCCCGGAATGCCATGCGTTAGGCCGCACGGCCAACCGGGCGGGCTAAAAGGGTGTATAATTGTTTGTCTTAGCGTATTAGAGGATATTTCTTATGGCCATTAAGTTAGGGTCAACTTCAAAACAGGAAAAAAATTTATGACTGGTTCAAAAATGGTTCAAATGGCTCTGAGCACTATGGGACTTAACATCTGAGGTCATCAGACCCCTAGAACTGAGAACTACTTAAACGTAACTAACCTATGGACATCACACACATCAATGCCCGAGGCAGGATTCGAACCTGCGACCGTAGCAGACGCGCGGTTCCGGACTGAGGCGCCTACAACCGCTCGGCCACCGTGACCGGCTATGACTGGTTCATCGGTTGTATTGTCTTGAGTCCCTTTGCGAATTATATTTGTTCCATTTAAATGTACTGCAGTAAATTGTTAGCGAATATGTATTTTCATTTTCTTCCATCAAGTTTATTATATGATTTTTTCTTTGGAAAGAAAATGCGAATTTATTCAAATTGAATACATTAAGTTGTTGGCATTTTCCCGTGGGTTAAGTTATTACCCCCAAGTCGTACGGTATCTTATAAACAAAAAACTTCTCATTTTTCGTTTTAAATTCCCGATACCTTGCAGCCGGTAGCCTGTATGACATTAATAAACATTACATTATATGAAAAACTTGTTAATAAAATCAGTCCTTGGTCTTTTCAAGGGCGGTTTTATTTCGCCAACGAACACTGCTGGCTCAGCTTCACTCATCAGTATGGAAGGACGTTCGTTGCAATATCAACAGGCCAAAAAAGTATCTGTGGGAGTTATATACCGTTTTAATTGCTGTTTGCGAAGTGCTGGTGCAACGTATACAGATTAACAGAAGAATGTACATGCGCAAATTGCAATTAAGAATGCAATATAATTCCCACATATACGCGTTTCTGGCGTGATGACATCTCAATTAAAGTTCTTTGATAACAACTGTACCTCGAATAATGAAGCTGTGCTTCGAAATGTTCATTGCCGAAGTAAAAAGGCTATCGCAAATTCAGTAGACGGATGTTTTATTATTGAGTTTTCTATTCATTTCACAGTCTCGGGTTTGTCAACAGCTGCACGGCTACCATGAAATTATATTTTATTTTTGTATTGGCATCCGTGTTGCTATCATCAGCATCTACATCCCTTACATTTCATCTTCATCACTACCACAAGGAACATGAATATCACCTAAGCTACGATGAGACTTTGACATTTGGTTGCACAGCCGACGGATAACCTATCAGATTACACCTTAAGCTACGAGGGTTCGAATGGTTCAAATGGCTCTGAGCACGATAGGAATTAACTTCTGAGGTCATTAGTCCCCTAGAACGTAGAACTACTTAAACCTAACTAACCTAAGGACATCACACACATACATGCCCGAGGCAGGATTCGAACCTGCGACCGTAGCGGTCGCGCGGGTCCAGACTGTAGCGCCTAGAACCGCCCAGCTACATCGGCCAGCGCAACTGTGAGGGAATGTGGAAAAGTGATGCCTCCGAATTTTTTTGTAAAATTCTTTAAGATTTTTAAATAAAACAAACGTTATTAACAATCTACATAATTATTCTTCAAGTCTTTATATTTGTTTCTCAACATAATCACCCGACAAACACATTTCTCCCAAGAGAGATCAGGCTGTTGATGCTGTCTCAGTATAATGTTTGATTTTGTTGGCAGAGCCAAAATCACACCTATGGCTGCACTACTTACTATGAAAGTGAAGTCCTCGAAGGTGTTCTTTACATTTTGGAAACACATGAATATCGGATGAGGCAAAGGTGAGAAGTGGGTGTGGAGGATCATCGTTGACAGTGAACCCAATGGATCGAATGGCTGCAGATGTCGATTCGCTCTTGTGTGTTCTGGCATTTTCATGCTGAAGGAGAGGGCACTCCATGTGTGAACGAACTCTTCGAATTCGAAACTCGATTATAGCACGCTGTTTCTCACTCACTGAAGTAGTTACATCACTTGCTACCATGATACACGCAACGATTCGAGCCCTCTAGGGGCAGCGGTCTGCAGATATGTAGACATGAAGAATAAAGATAGTCAGAGCGGTTTAGAAGATGTACACAGTGCGCTTTTGCGCTGTGTATAGATAAACAGTATGATAGTTGGATGTATTGTTTTGTCGGCTGCAGTTCAAAATGATTGCAAAGTATCTGAAGCGTCACAATGCAGTGCAGAAATGTATAATATTTATCAAAAATTCCTTCTGAAGTCCGTTAAGAAGCTGTTTGGTTGTAGCGAGACAAACTGGGTGCTTCGAGACGATAATGATCCGAAATATAGCAGCCGTCTATGTTCAGCGTGGAAAGAAGACAATGGCGTGTCCACGATGGATTGGCCTGCAATGTCTTCGGATGCAAATCCGATCGAATTGTTTGGTCGCATATTAAGATGACGCTTGAATGAAAGCCAATATATACTTTGAAACAGTTGTCATACAAAATCAGGACGATATGGAGATCGTTACCGAGAGAATATGCAGAAAATCTCGAGAAAAGTATGCCAAAAACGTGCCAAGCTATAATCGACAATGGCGGCGGTTGGATTAATTATTACGTAACTGTACATTTAGTAATAACGCATATTTTCATTTAAACATATATTTATGATAGTGTCTATTATTTCATACAGATAGCGGCGTACACTTTCCTGTGGAACTGACTTTAGAATGTTAACAACGTTTGTCTTATTTAAGAAACTTTAACAGTTTTCACACATAAAATTCGGAGGCATTACTTTTCAGCACGTCTTCGTTCACTGAGCAGTTGTTTCATCAATTAGAACTGATTTAGTTGGCATTAACAAGTCTGGAGGAGAAATAATTTATAACCTTACTGAAAGAACAATCCCTGCCCTGCTGAGAAATATATCTTCAGGAAGTTAACTGTGAACGTTTCGTCAATATCGGCGTCAAGAGAGATGGAGCACAACCTTATTTCTGTACGAATGGGACGAAATTCGGATGCGATCACTCTGAAGGGATCATACCATCTTTCTTTTTATATAAACACAAAGCATGATGTAGGTGGGAGTGGAACCTCTCTTCTGCCAAATGTGAATCCTCCGACTTGACCCCACGTGATACAGCGAAATATGCCAAACACGAAGTCAATCCATCTTTTAAATCAAAAACACTCTTCAATATAGTTCATCACCATGTTTCATAATCTACATAATAATCCGCTGGCCACCTAATGGTGAATGGCGGAGGGTACTTTTTTCACCACTCACTGAGCCCTCCAAACCTGTTCCAGTCTCAAATAGCGCGTAGGAAGAATGATTGCCGGTGAACCTCTGTATTGGCTCTAATTTCTCAAATTTTCTCCTCGTGTTCATTACGCGAGAGGTATGTAGGGGGGAAATAATATGTCGTCCGACTCTTCTCGGAACGTGCTTTCTCGAAATTTCAACAGTAAATCTCTCCGTGATGCACAACGTCTCTCTTGTAACGTCTGCCAATGGAGTTTGTTGAGCATCTCCGTAATGCTCTCGTGTCGACTAAACGATCCTGTGACGAAAAGTGCCGCTCTTCATTGGATCTTCTTTATCTCTTCTATTAGTCTTCTCTGGTAGGGACCCCAGATAGATGAACAATACTCAAGAATAGGTCGGACAAGAGCCTTATAAACCACTTCCTTCGTGGATGAGCTAGATTTCATTAAGATTTTTTCAATGAATCTCGGTCAGGTGTCTGCTGTTCCCACTATTTGTTTTATGTGATCATTCCATTTAACAGGGTGTTTACTATCTTTGGCCCGAAAAAAGCATGTTCTTTGAGAATTTTTTTTCTGTGGATGAGTTATAGATATCAATGTCAAATTTGGTTAAAACGTTTATTGATACTTCCTCTACAAATTGGAATTATCTCGACCGGAAATGTCGAAGAGTAAAGGCGGAAGTGCCGTCCGAACGAAACAAAATTTCGATGTAGACCTCCACGCGCGGTATGTCACAGGTCAGACGGCTCATCTGAAAACATAATTGAGTTGACGTTAGCGAAGTATATAAGATTCTTTAGGAGTTGTACCTCGCTTATTTGAACCATAGGAAACAAAATTGCTGCCATATGAAAAAGTAGGTTTTTTTTTCATCGATTTTTCGAATTCGTCGGCCAAGTAAAGATATTTATAGTTGATGGATCGGAATAGAAGTAGTACAACTCCTAAACAATTTAGTTAGCTTTGTCGGAAAAAAATGCCAATTGGTTCAGTAGATTTGACATTACCATACCGCGCTATAAAAAGAAAACGTCATTTCGAGAAAACTGCGTTTGAAGTTTTGACTACACATAAATGCAATATGATACAACTTACGTTCAATCTGCTATTCCGGGTATATAAACTAGTCCTTCCTCTTCCTCATAGATGGCGTTCTGCTCGATCTCGGCCATCCTGCGCTGCTCCAGAGCCGCTCGTACGACGGCTGACAAGCGGTTTTCGGCCACTTGAATCCGGTGGTCGTCGAATGCTTGGCGAACTGTGTCGAATAGAGTCCCAGGGTGACGTCCGTCGTTGTCATGGTCTTCAGAATTGCTGAATACCCTCCGTTGAAGCTGCTCACTGCCAGGAAAGTCGCACAGTCTTTGCAGCAGAAAGCAAATGCCAGGGGGCTAACTTCCAAACACACGCCTTCAAACTTTCATTTGAATTTTGTGTGTTTCCTCCCAAGCACCGGTACAATAACCCAGAAAAAAACTGGTGTGTGAAAAAGGCCGATACCAGGCAGGTGCATTTTTTTGTTCAGCCGCGAATAACAAACATTTCCGTTCCGTATTCGGAAAAACCGTTTCAGGGATGGATTCTAAACACTTTTATGGGTCCAAAAATGCAATTTTTAAAAAATTGATAGTTACTCCTGGATATTTTACGGCACATACTGTTTCCAGCGGTTTGTCATCAATAGTGTAGCTATAGAGTAGTGGATTTCTTTTCCTATGTATGCTCATTATGTTACATTTATTTATGTTCAGGGTCGACTGCCAGAGCCTGCACCATTCATCAATATTCAATACCAGCCAATATGAAAATTAATGTAAATATTTCATTTTTACCCCACATGTACTTCGGATGTGCACACCCACATCTCTTGCAAAACCTACTTTCACCATTCCATGTCTCCAGAAGATTGTACTTGCACTGACGACCATCTCCACTTCAGTGAGTTGTAGGATCGAGGAGAGCAATGAGATTTGTTCGGGCAGTGGCTGCCTCCCTCGTCTGTAAGGAATGAAAACAACGTTGTTTGCGGCCCTGTCTTTTCGCTTTTTATTTCTCTCTTTCTTCTTCTTTTTTCCTCCTGAAACAACTACAGCGGAGTCGGGGGGAGGAACGGAAACGTTATTTTGTTTCGACGTGATTTATTCTCGATCAATTATGGAAATTGTTAGCGGGCGGCCGCTTGTGGAGGAAAGTTGCTGCTCCTGGGACAGGCGCGCCGCGCAGGCCTAGTCGGCGCCGGTCTGGGCTCTGGGGCGGGAGGGGGAGGTGACGAGTGGGCGGCAGCGGTTGGACTTGGGAGGGGAGGGGGTGACGCGGCTGAGCAGAGATGCAAAACCTGCGAGTGCCGGCCCACGCCGCCACAGCTGGCGGTTGGCTCTGTGGCGAAGTGGTGACGATGTGCGTGTGAGTTGCACGTCCTCGGTTCGTATGACCAGACAGCGGCACTGAGAAGATTCCTGATGCCAGCCATCAAAATTCCTTCCTTACGATATTGCTACTGTTTACTGCCACGCGACCTTTTTCCCCAAAACTGTTACGTAACTAATACGAAATCAGAAACAAAACGTCTAACCATATCACAATAATTAAAGCCCACTGACGAAAGAGGTGTATACCTTGAGGAGCCAAAAGATTATGACAATCATATTAATAGCTTTTTTGTCCGTTTTTGGAACGAAATACACTACTGGCCATTAAAATTGCTACACCAAGATAAAATGCAGATGATGAACGGGTATTCATTGGAAAATATATTATACTAGACCTGACATGTGATTACATTTTACCCAATATGGGTGCATAGATCCTGAGAAATCAGTACCCAGAACAACGACCTCTGGCCGTAATAACGGCCTTGATACGCCTGGGCATTGAGTCAAACACAGCTTGGATGGCGTGTACAGGTGCAGCTACCCATGCAGCTTCAACACGACACCACTGTTCATCAAAAGTAGTGACTGGCGTATTGTGACGAGCCAGTTGCTCGGCCAATTGTTTTCAATTGGTGAGACATCTGGACAATGTGCTGGCCAGGGCAGCTGTCGAACATTTTCTGTATTCAGAAAGGCACGTACAGGACCTGCAACGTGCGGTCATGCATTATCTTGCTGAAATGTAGGGTTTCGCATGGATCGAATGAAGGGTAGAGCCGCAGGTCGTAACACATCTGAAAAGTAACGTACACTGTTCAAAGTGCCGTCAATGCGAACAAGAGGTGACCGAGACGTGTATCCAATGGCACCCCTTACCATCACGCTGGGTAATACGCTAGTATGGCAATGACGAAACGCGCTTCCAATGTGCGTTCACCGCGATGTCGCCAAACATGGATGCGACCATCATGATGCTGTAAATAGAACCTAGATTCATCCGAAAAAAATGACGTTTTGCCATTCGTGCACCCAGGTTCGTCGTTGAGTGTGCCATCGCAGGCGCTCCTGTCTGTGATGCAGCGGCAAGGGTAAGCGCAGCTGTGGTCTCCGAGCTGATAGTCCATGCTGCTGCAAACATCGTCGAACTATTCGTGCAGATGGTTGTTGTCTGGCAAACGTCCCCATCTGTTCACTCAGGGATCGAGACGTGACTGCACGATCCGTTACAGCCATGCGGATAAGATGCCTTTCGTCTCGACTGCTAGTGATACGATGCCGTTGGGATCCAGCACGGCGTTCCGTATTATCCTCCTGAACCCACCGATTCCATATTCTGCTAACTGTCATTAGATATCGACCAACGCGAGCAGCAATGTCGCGATACGATAAACCGCAATCGTGATAGGCTACAATCCGACCTTTATCAAAGTCGGAAACGTGATGGTACGCATTTCTCCTCCTCGCAAGAGGCATCACAATAACATTTCACCAGGCAACGCCGGTCAACTGCTGTTTGTGTATGAGAAATCGTTTGGAAACTTTCCTCATGTCAGCACGTTGTAGGTGTCGCCACCGGCACCAACCTTGTGTGAATGGTCTGAAAAGCCAATCATTTGCATATCACAGCATCTTCTTCCTGTCGATTAAATTTCGCGTCTGTAGCCCGTCATCTTCGTGATGTAGCAATTTTAATGGCCAGTAGTGTACATAATTGATTCTGCGTGTCACGGACCCGACAGTTTGTGCTGCTTTTGTGGAAGTATGTAGCTTTAGATGTCACTGCACAGGTCATGTAATTCGCGTAAATAACGGCCCGCTGATTTGCGTACGTGGTGATGGCACCCGATAGCGGCCCAGATGCGGTTAATAGGATTTACATCAGGCGAATTTGCTCGCTGAGACATCGATATGAGTTTACTATGATGCTCCTCCGACCACTCTATCACAGTTCTAGTTCCGAGACACGGACAGGTATTCTTCTGGAATATGACAATCGTAATTGGTGATGTCGTTGGGTGTACATGTGAACACACAGGTGTGGTCGGCTGCGGAGCTCCATGTTCAACAGCATACGACGAACGCTGTGCTCCGAAACATCGGTGCATGCACCAACATTGTGCTTGTTCTGCAGAAATGCCACAGATCACCATTTATCCAACTTTGCAGCAGACAAGCATCCGAAACCCACGTTCTGTGAAAAGTCGTGGACATCCAACCTAGTGGTAGTTTCACTGTCCTTCCACCTCTTTCCGTAGACGCTCGCAACAGTAGCGCGTGAACATTCGACCAGCTTCGGCGTTTTCGAGATACTCGTTCACAGGCTCTGCGTAATAATAATCTACTCTTAGTCAAAGTCGGTTATCTCAATGTATATCTTCATTTGCACCCCATGTCTTCACTATTGTGATTCACCTTCCGTGTGTGCTACGCTCACGTACTTTTTTTTTTTTTTTACCGCGTCACGTGCCCGTTATGCCACCAGGCGGCAACCAGCGTCGCAGTGGGCAGTGGTAATGTTTTGGCTGGTCGCTGTATCAAGAACTGTGACTGCAAGTAGCTAATGAACGTAGTACACATTCATGGAAAAATGCATGGTTCATCTAAGTAAGTTGCAATCCTGGAAGGATATTGTGTTGAGCTGCGTCCACAGACAGAGAGGGTCCGCCCTCCCTTCCTCCCTCCCTCCCCTCGCCTGGAGCAATTTCCAGAAGGGACGAGAGGGCAGCCAGACAGGTTAGTTCCTGACACGTGGAATAATCGGGTCTACTGCCGGATGTTTGTGTCGCTCTGGCACAATATTTCGGCCACGTAACTCGTTGCCTTCTTCAGGTGCTTCCTGAGACTGCCTTATTGGAGGATCTTGTCCAAGATCCTCCAATAAGGCAGTCTCAGGTAGCACCTGAAGAAGGCAACAAGTTACGTGGGCGAAATATTGTGTCAGAGTGAGACAAACATCCGGCAATAGACCCGATTATTCCACATGTCAAGATCTCGCCGGGAAAGCCTGAAGAGTTACATCAGGTCAGTTCCTATTGGCTAACCACTTTCCTTTGAGGAAATGCCGCAGGCCACCAGTCACTGAAGTCACAATAGCATTTCCCGCGGGGTAGAAATGGGAAAAACCGACCGTTTAAAACCGATACCGGAATTTTAGCTCTGAATAACCGGTATTTTTCAGTATTTATTTGATCTTTGCTTGTAACGGGTATTTTCATTTCTTACTAATAATCGAATAAATAACCGAAATATCAGTTAACCGTAGTAACAGTTGTAAAACTTTTCTTTTTCAAACAAACCTTTTTTTTAAAAAAAAGGAGTAGTTTTTATTTATAAAATTTGCATTGGTTTCAAATACTGCGTAATTATAGAAAATAGGAACAGCTATCAGTGCTATTTCCATAACAGGGCCGACGAAAACGATCAACAAACGCATGGCATAAGAATTGATACACCATTGCTGAGACAATATTGTTGCCGTGTGTAGTGGCTTAATAAGGCATGTGCGCATGTGCAGCGTGATCCATACGATAGTTTCTCGCTGTCAACGCCAGACACCCGTTGTATTGCAGAATGGCACCAACCATAGTCTGGAAATATTTTTACGGAGTGATGTAGGAATGGAGTATAATGCTTCATTTCGCTTAAAAGAATAAAGGTATGCCTGCCATTTATATGAAAAAATAAGAGGAAAGAAATTATGGTAACAGTAATAAGTTAAAAATTAACAATAATTCATTCATAGTATTCAATACAAATAGAAAGTAGCTGATCAGCTGCTTCAGTCTGTGTTATATGCATCTACCTGCGTGTAGCCCTTGTAAACGGCCAAGGCAACACGAAAAGATGATTTATTCATCATCAGTTCTCATCTTTCAGCACTGACTATTCGAAATTCCCAAACAGTGGTACGATCCCCATTTACAACATGATTTTTGAACAGTTTCAAAGTCTTAGAGTCAGTAGGAGAAAACTGTTGATTTTCGTAGCATTCAATCACTTACTATTTTTAGAGAAAAGCTGCGAATGATGGAAGCACTAAGTTTTCTTTTGTTTGCCTATTTAATGTATTATTTGGATTCTATGTATCTTGAAACTGATACAGTCAGAATTTTTCAATCTTCGTTCGATTTCTACGTTTATTACATAAAATAACAGGATAAAACATATAAATTCAGTTATTTCAGAAAAATTTGAGCGGTTTTAACAGTCAGGTTAAAGCGGCGTGGAAAAAAGCCGATATAACCGAAAACCGGTTGTTTCAGCCACAACCGCCTTCCTCACTGTGGGACCACAAGCAGAGATTGTTTCACAATTCGACTGCTGATGGAGGAGAAATGCCATTTTTAGTGATGTCAAGAGAGACCGCCGAGGAGATGGGATCTAAATGTGAGAGTGGGAACCCACAGCCAGCCCGTCTTTGTGAGAGTGAGATACCGCCACGGTCCAGGTACTGCAAAAGCCGGATGTTTAACAAAATGCACGAGCTGCCAGGGACTGGCTAAAGTAAGCAAATTGGCAGTTACAAAGAGAAACACGACTTTTTTTACCAAGGACCCACATCACTGCCAATAGAAAAAGACAGAGACAGAGAGAAGGACTCAGTTTTCTAGCACCAAATGTTAGGGGACGCTTTACTGGTTAACCAACTGAAATTAGAATCGGAGAGGGGATCAGCTTCCTGCAAGGCATCTTTTTGCTAGCCGGCATTCAGAAAATCCGTAGTTCAGTCAATTGAAAAGACGTAAAGAACGAAAATCCAAATATTTCTTTTCGGAAGCATACGGAACAAAAATCTGTTGTTCTCCATCGGGTCTCCTCTCCGGAAGATTTCATCACCTGACTAATTCGCCGCGCGGGATTAGCCGAGCGGTCAATGGCGCTGCAGTCATGGACTGTGCGGCTCGTCCCGGCGGAGGTACGAGTCCTCCCTCGGGCATGGGTGTGTGTGTTTTTCCTTAGGATAATTTAGGTTAAGGGGTGTGTAGGATTAGGGACTGATGACCTTAGCAGCTAAGTCCCATAAGATTTCACACACATTTGAACATTTGAACTGATTCGCCAGCCTCCAGGAGCAGGAAAATTCTGGGGCAGATTCTTCTCTGCACCTCATCAGCCGAGCACACGAGCACCTTTTCGACCAGATGTGATATGAACTCAGAAATATTTCAGGCTGAGTCACATTTAACCGAAGACGCAAATTGTTGGAGCGAAACCAGTGGTTGATTTTACATCCATGTCACCATGCACCTGCAGATTAACATACACTCCTGGAAATGGAAAAAAGAACACATTGACACCGGTGTGTCAGACCCACCATACTTGCTCCGGACACTGCGAGAGGGCTGTACAAGCAATGATCACACGCACGGCACAGCGGACACACCAGGAACCGCGGTGTTGGCCGTCGAATGGCGCTAGCTGCGCAGCATTTGTGCACCGCCGCCGTCAGTGTCAGCCAGTTTGCCGTGGCATACGGAGCTCCATCGCAGTCTTTAACACTGGTAGCATGCCGCGACAGCGTGGACGTGAACCGTATGTGCAGTTGACGGACTTTGAGCGAGGGCGTATAGTGGGCATGCGGGAGGCCGGGTGGACGTACCGCCGAATTGCTCAACACGTGGGGCGTGAGGTCTCCACAGTACATCGATGTTGTCGCCAGTGGTCGGCGGAAGGTGCACGTGCCCGTCGACCTGGGACCGGACCGCAGCGACGCACGGATGCACGCCAAGACCGTAGGATCCTACGCAGTGCCGTAGGGGACCGCACCGCCACTTCCCAGCAAATTAGGGACACTGTTGCTCCTGGGGTATCGGCGAGGACCATTCGCAACCGTCTCCATGAAGCTGGGCTATGGTCCCGCACACCGTTAGGCCGTCTTCCGCTCACGCCCCAACATCGTGCAGCCCGCCTCCAGTGGTGTCGCGACAGGCGTGAATGGAGGGACGAATGGAGACGTGTCGTCTTCAGCGATGACAGTCGCTTCTGCCTTGGTGCCAATGATGGTCGTATGCGTGTTTGGCGCCGTGCAGGTGAGCGCCACAATCAGGACTGCATACGACCGAGGCACACAGGGCCAACACCCGGCATCATGGTGTGGGGAGCGATCTCCTACACTGGCCGTACACCACTGGTGATCGTCGAGGGGACACTGAATAGTGCACGGTACATCCAAACCGTCATCGAACCCATCGTTCTACCATTCCTAGACCGGCAAGGGAACTTGCTGTTCCAACAGGACAATGCACGTCCGCATGTATCCCGTGCCACCCAACGTGCTCTAGAAGGTGTAAGTCAACTACCCTGGCCAGCAAGATCTCCGGATCTGTCCCCCATTGAGCATGTTTGGGACTGGATGAAGCGTCGTCTCACGCGGTCTGCACGTCCAGCACGAACGCTGGTCCAAATGAGGCGCCAGGTGGAAATGGCATGGCAAGCCGTTCCACAGGACTACATCCAGCATCTCTACGATCGTCTCCATGGGAGAATAGCAGCCTGCATTGCTGCGAAAGGTGGATATACACTGTACTAGTGCCGACATTGTGCATGCTCTGTTGCCTGTGTCTATGTGCCTGTGGTTCTGTCAGTGTGATCATGTGATGTATCTAACCCCAGGAATGTGTCAATAAAGTTTCCCCTTCCTGGGACAATGAATTCACGGTGTTCTTATTTCAATTTCCAGGAGTGTAGTTAAATCTACCCACGACAGCGCTGCGACCCGTAGGAACAGTCAAATAATTTAAACTAACTACGGGTAGTTTTCAAGCTTGACTCTGAAAACTTGCTCACAGATGTTTAAAATCAATATGCTTTCAATTCTGATCACAGATGTACGAGGGTCGGTCAAAAAGTAATGCCTCCCATTTTTTTTCTACTTAAAGAAATTAAGTTAAGTGAAAAATTTGAATTTGGCGCCATTCCTCAAACCTTCTTCTGCAATCCACTGCAGTAGTAACTTTCTGTGTCAACAGGTGGCAGCACAGCAGAAGTTTGTAAGATGGCCGACATCGATGTTCGTTTGAGACAGCGTTGTGTGATTGAATTCTTGAATGCAGAAGGTGAAACGCCCATACGCATTCATGAAAGACTGAAGAAGGTGTATGGTGTTGTGACAGTGGATGTCAGCACTGTTAGACGATGGGTTCGTCGTTGTAAGGAAGCTGAAGGGCAAACACCGTTGACTGACGAAAAGCGGAGCGGCAGGCCGGTGAGTGCAGTGACTCCACACAACATTCAGCAAGTTGATGACATCATTCGTGGTGACCGTCGGGTGACTGCAGATGAAGTGTGTCGCATTATTTCTCTTAGTAAAGGCAGTGTGATCACGATTATTAAACAATTGGGGTACTCAAAAGTTTGTGCACGGTGGGCTCCAAGAATGTTAACCGATCAGAATAAAGAGGCAAGGAAAACAATAGCCTCCCAACACTTGCAGCGCTTCCGTTTGGAGGGAGATGAGTTTCTGAAAAAAATTGTGACCGGGGACGAAACATGGGTGCATTTTTTTGAACCCGAATCAAAGAGGCAGTCAATGGAGTGGCGTCACACAAGCTCGCCGAGGAAGAAAAAATTCAAAACTGTGCGATCGGCAGGGAAAGTTATGGCAACAGTTTTCTGGGATACAGAGGGTGTGATTCTGGTTGATTTTTTGGAGCAGGGATGCACAATAAATTCTGTTCAATACGTCACAACCCTCAAAAAACTTAAAGCACGTCTTCAGCGAGTTCGCCCAACAAAATCAATGGCAGATGTTCTTCTTTTGCATGACAATGCAAGACCACACACCAGTCGTCACACCTCTGACGAGATTGTCAAAATTGGATGGGAAGTTTTGCCTCATCCCCCATACAGCCATGACCTGGCACCATCAGACTTCCATCTGTTCGGGCCACTAAAAGAAGCTCATCGTGGGATTCATTTTGAAGATGAGGAGGCCGTCAAAACATCCGTGCGTCAATGGCTTAGGAAGCAGAGCTGTGATTTTTACCGTCCTGGGATACATGCCCTTGTTCAAAGATGGACCAAAACTGTAGAGATGGGCGGAGATTACATTGAAAAATGACAAAATGATCCTCAATGTTGTGGTTTTCAACCTATGTAATTGCATTTAAATTTCCTGACAATTAAACGTAGAAAAAAAATAGGAGGCATTACTTTTTGACTGACCCTCGTAAATGCGTACCCCTCTATCGCGCTATCTAACTTTTAGCATTGACATTTCAGCAATCACGATACAACTTCATAAATATTATTGTTTTAAAATGAGACACAATTATCAGAATCATACGACAGACCTTCTATCCAGATGTGCCAAGTTAATAGTTTGACATTGTAGATGTTTATACAAGGTTTCAATCGTTGCGATGTGCACCTTCTGTAATAAACTGAATTAATTGCAACTCCTGTTGAATTATGTATATATATAAAATTCAAAAAGAGTTGTGAACAAAAAGCATCACTTATCATTTTAGCCCGATCTAAATTTCTTGAGAACTACAATATATGGAAACGTTTGTATTTCATTAATAACTCAGGCGTCCAATACAATTCTTATACATATGCGGAACACCAACAGCAATAAAGTATGGACCAACTAAATACTTCTTTAACATGCGTCAGACACCAGAAGATAAGAAATGAGGAGGTTCTCTGTAGAATCGGTGATGAGAGAGATACATTTAAGACATCGAGGAGAATAAGGATCAGGAGACAAGACTTTTGTTAATATCCAGAGGAATAAAGTTCATGGCACTAGAAGATGCCGTAGATGGCGAAACATTATCGGGGAAGGGAGATACTAAATATATGTATCAAATAACTGAGGATGGTTGTCGTAAGTGTTACCCTGAAATGAAGAGATAGACACAGGAGATGAAATCGTGGCGGGTCGCAAGAAACCATAAAGAAGCCCAATGACATAAAACTAAAAATGTCTGTTTCTTCGGTGACTGGCGTCTGCTGCAGTCATGGGTGAGAATAATTATGTGGATAGTACCACTTTGAGAAATGCAATCACGTAGATGAACAAAAGTGGAGAGGAAATTTATCACAGCAACCGCTGTCCGATCAATAGTTATTACAAGAATGTAATAGTTTCACGCAATTCACACGCTTCGCTAGTTCCTTTGCAGGAGCAGAGGAAAGCCTCATTTAAAGCAGGTTTCGCACGCGACCGTAGATTTGTTTCATGATGATGTAAGATCGATGCGGAACGGTGTTCCATGCGTGAACGTAAAACCAAATCGGTAACTGGAATAGCACAATAATTTCTCTGACATAAATGGCCTCATATCCAAAAGATGCACCATTTAGTTACCCTCTACGCTATTATGCTCTTTTCTCCAGTAGGTGCTGACTTTCTGTTCACTGTTGTAGAATAACTGTAGCAGTTGTTGTACGAATAAGCTATACTCAACGGTCTGGTTACATTTGCAGCTGTATAATCGCTTCAGGAAAAGAATTGAAGATCTAAAAGTACCATGATCAACTCTTCCACTTACTGACAAAAACATTGGAGACGTTGCAGGACGGTTGTCAGCTCAGCATTTACAACAGTAGTGTCCAATGGAAGCATGGAAGCATGAATTTTCCTTACTTTTGGCAACGGGATTCCAGTAAACGCCTCTGCGTGCTTACTCGCCTAATGAGTTACCGACGTAAATGGGACTAGGACCTTAGTCTCAGAAATACAGTTTGCTTGGATGCATGATACGCCTCCGTCGGTGAAGATAAAAAAATAAAAGACCTCCGCCGGAAAGACAGTGCAGTGGTAGCCGATTTCTCTGAAACCATACTCCAGTGTTGGAAGCAGCGAACATGCACACACTCTGGTTTTCTTCCTTTTTTTAAATTTTTTTTTATTTTAGCCACAACAATCATTTTATTGCTATGACACTACGTTAGAAATTTTCTTCGCAGCAAAGAATGTTTCCAGCTCCTCTAGCTTTAAGCATGCTTCTGCTCACGTTTACTGGGGGGAAGAGAACTCAAGAGAGAAAAAGGATACGTGAGCGACGCATTCGCTTTGTAAAACACAGCATACAAAAACTACAAATGCGTTTTTTTACTAGTAACATAGTTAGCAAACAAAATTGTGAAAAAGAGTGAGAATAAAAAATGAAATTATGTAAAAATCAATGAAGGGACAATGTCTTTAACGTATGAGAAGAGAAACTTGGTTACTTCGTAACATTTCTAAATATACCGTCGTCAACAGCAAACGCTTCGGGAGAGAATGTATTTTATTTCCTCATAAGCTGAATAGGAAGATCCAGTACGCAAAATAAAATATCAGATAATAAATTTTAGGTAATATTTGAAATTCAAGTCAATCTGTCGGTGGCTCCAAATTAATCGAACAAAAGCTGTGCCGCTCGGTGCTGTTAGGGGGGCTTAATTCGGGACGCGTTTTCTACCACAAATCCCATAGGCGCCGGCACCGATTATGCGGTTAAGTCCGTGTTTTAATGCAATGTGGATGGGCCCTGCGTTTGTCACGAGTTGACATATAGACGTATTGTGTCACCAACACGCCCGGAAACAAGTATAAATATTGGGATTACGATAGCATCTAACGAATCATTAACAGTTCATTGCAAACCGATAGGAGTACGTCATCGAAAACAAAACCGCACGCGCTCATATAAATTAAAATCACACGCCGTCCTGACCACCGTGTTGAAGCTATAATTTTGGCGATTTGCGATGTTTTATTACCAGCAGCTGTTGTTAATGCTTACTAAGGGTATTGCTAGATACGAGCTGCGGAGCACATTCATAACACGGCTCGGCCTCTAAAAGGCATTTTATCGGTAAGCACATGAGCACCAACTTCTTCATAGGGTAAGTTGAGGAGGCTGCTGGTGTGTGCGGTACACACAGTTAGCACAGGAATCAAGAGCCATGTATTACCCAGAAGTCGACGAAAAGTGCGAGGAATGCAGAGCCTAATGGAAAAGTTATAAAGGAGGTAGATGAGAGAATGCAGATTTGATGCGGATAAAAACACGATTTCATTCTGAGATATTGGCCTGCTCCTTGTCGCATTTGCAAACTCCGATTTATATCACGTGACCCATGCATTTCACATTTTATTAAAGTCTTGGATGTAAGGAGAGTGGTATTTAAGAGATTCTTATCAAAATCAACCTCAAAGATTCTAATTCAAAAATTGTTACGAAAACCCACTTAATAGATGTTCTTATTATGTTTTGTTTTGCAAGCCACAAGCCCAACGAGTAATATATTTTGTACATTTATATTTACGTACTCAGTCTGACCCTCCGGACCATAAATTACATATCAAGGAAAGACGTTATTAGAATCATAGTTGAAAAAATTGTGATCATAGAATTAAGAGAAAACGATAAAGAATAGAACGAATACAAATATTCATAAATAAAGAGCATTTATTGCTAGGACAGTCTTACCTGATGACCTGTACGTTACGCTAATAACCTGTTACATTAACACCTTCTGTTCAAATTTCCGGTGCATATGTATATACTCCACCTTAATACACTGCGAATATTAATAAAGTAAAAGCACGTTAGTGGTCCTTCCAGTGACGTCCACTACTGGAGTGTGGTAAGAATGATGTACTTATACTTCTTAGCCTTCTCTGCTTGGTTTCTAAGTAAGAAGTACTCAATGTACCGAAAAATGCATCGAAGTTCCTCTCCACAAATCATTTTCAATTTTCCGTGAGCCGTGTAAAGCGTTTCTCGAATGGCTCTCACACGAAATCTTTCAGTATTTCTATTCACACTCCTCTCATCATTCGTGGTGCTGTTTTTTATGTACCATGTCGGCTGTAAATCCATCCTGTTATGAATCCACACCCTGCAGCGCGTACTAGCATATAGTCTCTTTTCTAGACAACTTGAACTTTTCCAGTATGCTACCAAAAAACTGAAGCCTCAGTTTTCTTTAAATACTACCAAGCGTAATGTAATAGTACCATACATATCGCCACGCACTGTTACTACGAGGTATTTTTATGACGTAACTACCCTCAGCTAAGGCTCTGTAACCCTGTATTTAGTGGTTACCACTTACTTGAATTCCCTAAAGCACACAGCTTCGCTCTTCTTTACGGTAAGAAATAGTTGCAAGTTAATGCAGGTAGTTTGTTTTCTCCTTAACATGAACATTAATAAAATTTCTCCCGAGTAAGTGCTCCCTTTAAAATAACCGGGTCTTCTCAGAGACGTTTCAGATTGCAACTAATACCATCGATGTCATTGCTATGTAGATTAATGTGAACAGTGGTGACGTTATTTCACTTCCCTAAGCAACATCTGACTTTTTGTGTGTGTGTGTGTGTGTGTGTGTGTGTGTGTGTGTGTGTGTGTGTGTGTGTGTGTGTGTTTATAAGTAGCTATTTGTCCAGATGAAAACATGGGAAGAGGGGCTATACAACAAATTACTGCCGTCAAAAATGGTACTAGGATGGTACGACGGTGGCGAACTTTAAAAAAATAAATATTTCAATTAAAAAGCAGAGCAAAGGACGCCTTTGATAGTACCTACACAACAATGAAGAAAAGTATCAAATCTCGTTGTACACGCATGACACAGAAAGAACATTATACGTTAAAGGCTGTACAACAACTAAACTGAAATTCGCATCTAACAGTTACTTCCTTCATAGCTTACACGTGTTCTTATCTACGTGACAAGTAATACGTAAATGTAAAAATTAGTTCAATACCTCCAGTTCCTAAAAGAATGGAGCACAACAATCACTTAGTATCAAATAATCAAACGCAATTTACCGCACCCCATTTCATCTAACCCTTCAACAACTTTTCCACACTCCCATACCTCGCATCTAAACTTACTCATTTCATAATCTTGTTTACAATTTCGCAAATAATCTTCAGCTTTAACATGAATGAACTGATGACCATAGATGTTAAGTCCCATAGTGCTCAGAGCCTTTAACATGAATAATAACCCACCTAACCGCACTTGCTCCAGTATTCCATAGTCGTCTATCAACTTACGGGCAAGTAATCATTACGAAAAGAAGTAAGTGTACTGCTTCGTGTACGTTTTAAGCAGTTTTCCACGTGCCTACGCATAACTTTTTCCTTCATGTGAAATTCTTCCTCGTTTACTTTTGTCATTAACATTGATTATCAGGATTCATATATCACTTACATTTATACGCCTCGCTAACAGATGTTAATGCCGCTCATTTCTCTAGTTCTTCGAGGCGTGATCTGATAGTAATCACAAAACTGTCTCACAATTCATGAAAATTAAAACATTCATAATTCTCTGGGTGATGTAGTTCGCTTCGTTAGTTAAGTATTAAGCTCCTAGATCTGTCCAATGATTATGGATTTGCGCGATGAATTTTGAACAGGGCTTTACAATAAATTGAGGTTCTGATTTCGGATTATGGCGGGCTCAGGAATAATCGGTTACTCTACGGCAGTGCACAATCCACGTTTGTGAAAGATCTATCTCCGAAGACTAACGTCATATTGGTAGTACTTCTGTGTTACCTAAATGTCGTTCCCCAACACCTGTCAATGGTGAATTCATTCATGCCTTCTGATGGAGCGTGAAAAATCATACATGTGCAGCAATAAAGACGTTCCCATACCTAGTAGTGTTCCGACTGCAGAATAATAGTGCACACTCTGCTGCAGTTCAAAAAATGGTTCAAATGGCTCTGAGCACTATGGGACTCAACTGCTGAGGTCATTAGTCCCCTAGAACTTAGAACTAGTTAAACCTAACTAACCTAAGGACATCACACACATCCATGCCCGAGGCAGGATTCGAACCTGCGACCGTAGCGGTCCCGCGGTTCCAGACTGCAGCGCCAGAACCGCGCGGCCACTTCGGCCGGCTCTGCTGCAGTTGTTAAAATTAATTTGTATGTGCAGTAGGTTTTACTAACTGTGGTAAATATTTTTCAGATTTGCCTCCTGTACGATATAACGTTTGGAGATATTGCCTAGGTTAAATATCTCTTGAGGTATTGTGTACAAGAGAAGGAATTGTGTGTTTGAAGATTGAATACTATCGATTTCACAAACAAAAGCTTGTCTACAGCTCTGTATTATAATTTCTGATTAGATGTTTTGTGCTTTGTCATAAAAAATGAAGTAAATCCGTGAGACATTTAATTTGCAATTTGATGATGACGGTGGTGATTAGTGTATTAGGGCGCACAACAACGAGGTTATCAGCACAAGCACTTCGTCTTCAGGCCACAAGTGGCCCATCGGGACCATCCGACCGCCGTATCATCCTCAGCTGAGGATGCGGATAGGAGGGGCGTGTGGTCAGCACACCGCTCTCCCAGTTGTTATGATGGTTTTCTTTGACCGGAGCCGTACGATTCGGTCTAGTAGCTCCTCAATTGGCATCACGAGGCTGAGTGCACCCCGAAAAATGGCAACAGCGCATGGCGGCTGGATGGTCACCCATCCAAGTAGAGGCCACGCCCGACAGCGCTTAACTTCGGCGATCTCACGGGAACCGGTGTATCCACTGTGGCAAGACCGTTACCAGGGTATCAGCGCCCGTTGCAATTTCAACTCAGCACAGTAAAAAGAATTTGATACAGTCCAATGATAAACGGAATCGTATAAGAACCACCCTGCACCTCAGAAGACTTCATTTTTTTTAAGCACGATGGCACCCTCGGTGCTATGGCCCTGTCTTCAGAAGCAGGGAAGTTGCAGCTATGTGTGTTATATTTATGCCTCCCCAAACGTGAACTAACGAATACAATAAAAATTAACTAATTCGACCGATTACAAAACTGGATTTTTCCTCCTAAACACTCAGTTCGATGAAGTCGTCGGAGTCACATGCAAATGTGGGATACTAGCGCAAAATTTTTATCTTACTGTCTGCCTTCCGCCGTTCATCGAATATCTTTTTTTCTGTATGCACTAAACCAAAACCAGATTTATTTACATTCATTTGGACAGCCAAATGACGCTATTTAAAAATTGATTATAACATCCACTGTTCTTTACTTTTTTTTTAGAAATTTTGCAATTGCATTGTTTATGTTCCTAACAACAACAACACGAACAACATACACATATTTATAGTCTGTTAGATGAGAGAAATCTTCGCAAGCGCACACAGAGCGGGAAACATTTCCTCAAAGTGTGGCAAGATCACATACGCTTCCCTCAGTGGTACGGATTCAACGTCAAACCAGTAAAATGAGCCGTTGTCAGCAAGGAGGGATAAATTAGATATCTTTGAGTAAAGACTCGTTTTGAGACAGCGAATGCTTCGAACTAATACTGCAACCTGTTGCTTTATACTGAATTTTTTTTTTAATTCGATTGTCTAGTTTTTCGAGAAACTGATCTACAGATGAATCACAGTTACAGACACTTTACATTTTGAACTAGGTGCAGCTAGTCGCTGTGATTTTTGCGACGTGTTGTAGATCCTGGAACTGTACGTGTAAAACTTCAAAACTAACCGTTACACATCGGCATGGCACTAAGATGCACACAGCTTAACAGGCTTGACAGATGATGTTAAACCAAAATATCCCTAGATCTGTTCCCGATAAAACATTTGAGGAACCATCCCGGATGTCAATTCCGTCTCAGTGCCAGAGACCAGTGTATGAAGGACCACTTAGAACAGTTGTGGGCTAGCTTGCCTTAGGAGAGTATACAACGGCTTTTGACATCGTTCCCTATTGAATTGGCGCATGCATCCAAGCCAGACGGGGTGCAACTTAATACTGGTAAGAGTGCTTACACTGCAGAGTTCTTTCTAAATTTGACTCGGTTTTATAATGACTGGAATGACATCACATACCATGACAACCAGCGAAGCTTCATTTCCTTTCCTCATCATCTTCTTTGTGCTTCACTCTTTTTGTCAGTCCAACTTTGCTGGCTCTGTAACGTTGAACCTGTGACTCGTAATTAATAGTACCCACTGGATTTGAAACACGCAGCAGCATTTTACACTCAAGCACTTGATCGTGACGGTTGCTTACATTTTGGGGTATGACATGTGTCACACGTCGTTAACAGTGAAGGAGCTCCCAGCAGCTCCTCAAACGCATGACAGGTGTAGCGAATATAACTCTTTTAGGATTTTCCTTCAAATTTGTTCTGAAATGTTAAAATTTCAGGACCATCAGAAACGCTGTAACGGATGTAACGAGGGCATTAACGATACGTCCACTAAGGAATTACAACGCAGAAATGACAGCTACGTAGTGTGTGTATATTGATTCTCAGATGAACTGCAACGAATACCTATCTGAGCAGTAGTCCTTTTTTGAAACGCATTATATTAATTTTAGGACAAACTAGGTAAAACACACCCATGAACTTTGTCAATTTATCGTCAGATTACTTCCTTCACCCTTCATTTTATCACTTGTGATCACTTTAGTGAGTGTATGACAGAAAGCGTTTCGGCCTGACGAAATCCGTCATCCTCAGAGCATCTAGCTGGAGTCACTGCTGGCTGCGGCGGGCAGCGGCCGTGTAACAAGCGCACCGGTCGTCGACTGCTACCGATGTTTGTTTGCCAGTGTATCCGCCCTGATTTATAATGGCTCCGTCAAACAAAGGCAATCCAAATAGCGTTGTTTATCTTGCAACGAGGATGCGGCGGCGTCTTCAAACGAACTCTAGAGACCTGGGAAATTCTGCCAACGGAAGCTTCAGTACCAACTTCATGGAGGCAACATACTAAAACCATAAAAGCCGTAGAGTCTTTGCTAAGACCGCTCTGCTAAGTTCCAGTTAACTTGGTCTTCTCATACGGATGTCTGGTAGAATCTGAGATAACATCGATTCAGAAAAATATTTCATGTTATGAGGCAGCAGTTTTTAACGTATCTGTGCTGAGAATTTCTGCTCCTCATATGAGACGTTGAAAGGTGGCTACACTGAGTCACAGCGCCAGAGATTGCGCCAAAGAGTATTATTCAGCCGCCTCCACTGGCAGTGCTTGCTGAGAAGTCGTTGTGGAGAGTGCTTGTCGAGAAGTCATCGTGGAGAGTGTTTGTTGAGAAGTCGTAGTGGAGAGTGTTTGTTGAGAAGTCGTAGTGGAGAGTGTTTGTTGAGAAGTGGTAGTGGAGAGTGCTTGTCGAGAAGTCATCGTGGAGAGTGTTTGTTGAGAAGTCGTAGTGGAGAGTGTTTGTTGAGAAGTGGTAGTGGAGAGTTCTTGTCGAGAAGTCGTCGTGGAGAGTGCATATTGAGAAGTGGACAGTAGGAGTTCCGATGTAGCAGTGACTAGTTGTGAGCATGTTGTATGCAGTTGTTCTGATGGGCGAGACAGCCGATGCTGTTCGATTGCGGATGTTGTAATGATCAGAGTGTATGTTTCGTCAATATATATGAAGGTAATAATTTTTTTTATTTTTATTTCAAATGTCATAACAATAATGCCTCTTGGTACAGGTTCAGTCAACAAAGCATCTGGCTTGTGTTCATGTATTAGAGTGTAATTCTGGTTTCTATGTGCAAGTATAGTATTTCAGTTTTATTTAATTAATTCAGTGTAAATGGTATTTAAAATATCTTGTCTTTTTGAAGAAGAACCGTGCCAGATGTGTACGTTGAATCACACTTCCACACACAGAACAGTTACACTTGTGCTTTGTTGTTCGTAGTTTTTGTTTCGTAGCTTTATAGTTGCTGGGAACTTAATTAATTAATTGTGTTAACGGAAATTTCCTTTCATTCTTGGTTGTTATTTTATGCAGTCAGATTGCGTACTAATACTAGTCAGGGCCAACCGGTTACGAGACTTCGTAATCGTTCATACAGCTACTAAAATTAAAATTATTTGCATTTTATATATAATTAAGCCCCCATGCAACGTATGTGCCACAGAATTTGTGTCAATTTTATGGAATCTATGTGTGGCACATAGGTCGAAGGAATTCCTTATCAGGTACTTCCCAAAAATGCATATATTTGTTACTCTTCATGCTTGACATCTGTCTTCAGCTTACGACAATCTAATAGCTCTACGCACTGCTGTTATCCATAACTAAGGAAAGAACCAAAGGAAAAAACTTAAACAAATGAAAAATTCGAAATACGATCATGAAGATGATGTTTGGTTTGTGGGGCGCTCAACTGCGCAGTTATCAGCGCTCGTACCAATTCCCAACCTTTGCTCAGTTGTATCTCGCCACTTTCATGAATGATGTTGAATGATGAGGACAACAAAAACACACCGTCATCTCGAGGGAAATGAAAATCCCTGCCCGGCCGGGAATCGAACCCGTGATCCCGTGCTCCGGAAGAGAGAACGTTAACACGGGACCACGAGCTGCGGAGTCGGAATATGATACTTGTGTGTAACGAGTATATGTAGAAATAACTGAAAGTAATTGAGAAGGCGAAGCTAAGGCTTGCTGGCCCAGAGTGACTCAGCCTTATCTACTGTACGCTAGAAATCAGCTTTGGCTGCTATTCACAAATGTTATAGGGATGTAGATCACTGTATCTGAATTACAGAAATATTGATTTACAACCCAGCAGCCTTCATAGTTGTCGAAACACATAGGGCCCCCCAGGGGATCCACAACTCTTTTGTGGATACGTGCGTAGCGAGCACGGGACCCCGAGCTGATGTGGCCTTCCTTCCTTTCCGGGCTGCATACCTTCCCTTTCCGCATCCTTCCCATCCCCCATCTTCGCCCCCCCCCCCTCTTCACCTCTGGCTCTTTCTTTCCCTTTCTCCCCTTCTGGGGTTCTGGTTTGTGCCTACGTCCGGAGACGGACGCTTGTAAATATACTACATTCTTCGCCTTCCTTCCTTGCTTGTAAGTCTTCATCCTTCCCTTGTTCTTCTCTTTTCCTTACCTCTTCTCTCTACCTTCGCCGCTGCGGCGTTTGAGACCTCTCTTCTTTCCTTTCCCGTTCTCTTTCTTCCTCCCTGTGCGTGTCTGAAGGCCAACCCACGCACTTCCATGTGTAGCCGGTGACGGGGTAACGCGTAATTCCCCGCCCCGGGTAGACAGGTAGGACACGTACGTACCCCCTGGTAACGGCCAGGCCCAAGGAGGGGTGATTACCCGAGCTGATACCTTCCGAAAGTGCCGATTGGTCCCTCCGTCCGTTTGTCGGGAGGTGTGACCTGAGGTGTGAACAATCACCTAAGGCGGGAGTGCCCTCAGAGAGGGCCCCCACAAGGGAGGAGCGCGCCATCGGAGACGCCGGTAATCATGGGGGATTCTTCCGCAATGGTTTCCTCACCTTCCACTATGTCTGCTCACAAACGTAAGTTCACTGAGTCTCAACCACAGTCAGTTCTTCCATCGTTGCCACAGTTCCTTGTTGTTTCTCGGTCTGACGAAGGTCACGACTTCTCCACGGTCAACCCTTTCATTATTCAGAAAGGTGTCGACGCAATTGCAGGTCCTGTAAAGTCTTGTTCCAGATTACGGAATGGCACCCTGTTGTTAGAAACAGTCAGTGCCCTCCAGGCACAAAAATTGCTGCGTACGTCACTACTACACACCTTCCCTGTCCGGCTGGAACCGCACCGTACCTTAAATTCCTCGCGTGGAGTCGTTTATACACGCTCCCTCGATGGACTGTCTGACGAAGAAATTCAGCACTACCTGTCTGACCAGGGCGTAACGGCTGTTCATAGGGTTATGAAAAGGGTTGACACGAACATCATTCCAACCCGCACTGTCTTCTTGACATTTGACAAAGTTCAACTACCATCGAAAATCAAAGCCGGCTATGAGATAATTTCCGTTCGCCCTTACGTCCCGAACCCTACGCGTTGCTATCGGTGCCAGCGGTTCAATCACACCAGCCAGTCCTGTTCCAATCCGGCCAAATGTGTTACGTGTGGCAGGGATGCCCATGAGGGTGCTTGTCCACCTCCATCCCCTCGCTGCATCAACTGTATGGGTGACCACGCCGCTTCCTCTCGAGATTGTCCCGTTTTTAAGGACGAAAAGCTCATCCAGGAAATTCGAGTAAAGGAAAAGGTGTCGACCTTTGCTGCTCGAAAATTATTCGCCAGTCGACAGCCCACCGTGCCTCAGAAAGGAAAATACAGCACTGTCCTTGTTTCTCCTCGGCCAACAAAGGAGGCGGCCACGCAGACTTGCGACCTCACCTTTAGTGCCACGGTCGTCAGATCGGCCAGCGCAAAGATCGCCCGTTCAACCTCACCACTTTCGCCTGCCCACTCTCTGGTTCACCCTTCGTCGAGTTCTGCCAAATATCGAGCCCAAAAGTCAGACACCAAGACTTCGAAAAAAGAGCATACTCGTGAAGAGTTTTTACGTACGGCAACTTCCCAACCATCGGTTCCTCCTTCCTCTAAACATCATACTTCCAAGAAGGCTACAAAGAAACCCAGTTCCTCTCCTTCTCCGCCAAGGCGTGTCCCATCTACAGCACCACCTGGCGGAAGTCGCCCTCGGCCGTCTTCTGTGTCGCCGAGGCGCACTGCTGGCGGCCGATCAACCGGCCGGTCGCTGGTGGCAGGAGCTGCTCCTGACCAACCTATGGATCAGGATCTTCTGCCTTCGGCTGAATGCCATTCCGTGCTGTCGGTCGCAAGCTCAGAGCAGTCGTTGAGCTGACAGCGACCTTGGTCACATTCCTCCATTTCCAGTTCACCCTATGTCCATTATCCACTGGAATATCCGCGGTATTCGAGCCAATCGGGATGAATTGTCGATCCTCTTAAAATACTACTCGCCGGTCATCTTTTGTCTTCAGGAAACAAAGCTGCGTCCCCATGACCGCTTTGTTCTCCCTCATTTTCAGTCCGTCCGATATGATCTCCCCTCTGTTGAAGGCACTCCAGCACATGGAGGACTGATGATTCTTCTCCATGAAACTCTCCATTATCACCCAATCCATTTAAACACTTCCTTCCAAGCTGTCGCCGTCCGTCTTTCCCTTTCCGGATACACGTCCTCTCTTTGTACTGTATACATTCCATCGTCCACACCAATGGCACGAGCTGATCTCCTTCATCTTCTTGGTCAGCTTCCACCCCCATATTTGCTGGTTGGGGACTTCAATGCCCACCACCCGCTTTGGGGATCTCCACATCCTTGTCCACGTGGCTCACTATTGCTAGACGTCTTCCACCAAGCAGATCTAGTTTGCCTCAACACTGGGGTCCCTACGTTTTTGTCTGCCTCCACGGCAAATTTATCTCATTTGGACCTTGCGGTCGGTACTGTTCCACTAGCTCGGCGCTTCGAATGGTTCGCCCTTGATGATACACACTCGAGTGACCACTTTCCATGTGTCCTTAGACTGCAGCCTCAACAGCCATATATGCGCCCGCGACGCTGGAAGTTTGCTCAAGCCGATTGGACACTTTTTTCGTCTCTAGCGACATTCGATGACCGTCACTTTCCCAGCGTCGACGATGAGGTCACACATATTACCGACGTTATTCTTACAGCTGCGGAACATTCAATACCACGCACCTCCGAATTGCCCCGGCGCCCCCCAGTTCCTTGGTGGAACGAGGCATGCCGTGATGCACTACGTGAGCGGCGACGTGCTCTCCGCGTTTTCCGCCACCATCCTACTTTGGCCAACTGTATCCGCTATAAGCAGCTCCGAGCGCGATGCCGTCGCGTCATCCGCGATAGCAAGAAGGCAAGCTGGAAATTCTTTATTAACTCATTCAACACCTTCACTCCCTCCTCGGAAGTTTGGAGTCGGCTTCGACGGTTCTCAGGCGCGCCTGGTTTCTCCCCGGTCTCTGGGCTCACTGTCGCGCATGACACATTAGTGGACCCCGTCGCAATTTCTAACTCGTTGGGTCAGCACTTTGCCGAGATTTCGAGCTCTTCCAATTACCCGCCAGCGTTTCTCCCGAAGAAACGTGCAGCGGAAGTGCGACCTCTTGCTTTCTCCTCTCAAAATCGCGAAAGCTACAATACTGTTTTCTCCTTGCGGGAACTCCAACATGCACTCTCTTCTTCTCGCTCCTCCGCCCCAGGACCAGATGGTATCCACGTCCAAATGTTGCTGCATTTATCAACCCATAGTCTGCGTTACCTCCTTCGCCTTTATAATCGAATTTGGACCGACAGTACTTTTCCCAGACGATGGCGGGAAGCTATCGTCGTTCCTGTTCCGAAACCTGGAAAGGACAAACATCTCCCCTCTAGCTATCGCCCCATTTCTCTCACGAGTAGTGTCTGTAAGGTTTTGGAGCGTATGGTGAATTACCGTTTAGCGTGGTGGCTGGAATCCCGCAGTCTTTTAACACCTGCCCAATGCGGATTCCGAAAGCATCGTTCTGCAGTTGACCATCTTGTTGCTCTCTCTCCACTTATATCATGAACAATTTTCTCCGGAAACGCCAAACGGTAGCAATATTTTTTGATCTGGAGAGAGCATACGATACCTGTTGGAGGACAGGCATCCTCCGCACACTGTTCTCATGGGGCTTTCGAGGCCGGCTGCCCCTTTTTCTTCGCGAATTTATGGCAGAGCGCACATTTAGGGTGCGGGTGAACACTACTCTCTCCCGCACTTTCTCCCAAGAAAACGGGGTACCCCAGGGCTCCGTGCTGAGTGTTGTACTGTTTGCCATCGCTATAAATCCAATTATGGATTGTCTCCTTCCCGATGTCTCGGGCTCCCTCTTTGTGGATGATTTTGCGATCTACTACAGCTCTCAACGGACCGGCCTTCTTGAACGACGTCTTCAAGGATGTCTCGATCGCCTCCACTCTTGGAGCATCGAAACCGGCTTCCGTTTCTCTCCCAGTAAGACCGTTTGTGTTAATTTTTGGCGACGTAAGGAGTTTCTTCCAACCTCCTTACATCTAGGACCTGTCAACCTTCCGTTTTCAGACGTCGCTAAATTCTTGGGTCTTATGTTTGACAGAAAACTGTGCTGGTCCTCCCACGTTTCCTATCTTTCGGCTCGCTGTCTGCGATCCCCCAACACCCTCCGTGTCCTGAATGGTACCTCCTGGGGAGCGGACCGAGTGGTCCTTCTCCGCCTCTATCGCGCCTTAGTGCGCTCGAAATTGGATTATGGAAGCATAGTCTACTCCTCTGCTCGGCCGTCTATTCTTCGGCGTCTCGACTCTATCCACCACCGTGGATTACGTTTAGTGTCTGGAGCTTTTTACACAAGCCCTGTGGAAAGCCTTTATGCTGAGACTGCTGAACCTCCGCTGTCCAATCGGCGAGCAGTCCTTCTGAGTCGTTATGCTAGCCATCTGTCTTCCATGCCTGCTAATCCAGCCCATGCCCTTTTTTTCGACGCCTCATTTGATGTAGGGTATGCAGGCCGCTCCTCCTCCCTACTACCCCCGGGAGTCCGCTTCCGTCAACTGCTCCATTCTCTTTCCTTCCGCTTTTCTAAAACCTTCTTGACAACTTGGGGTACAGCACCGCCTTGGCTCCGTCCCCGGATCTGCCTGCTCCGTGACCTTTGTCGATTTCCCAAGGCTGGTACCCCTACACTTACTTATCGTCGGGCATTTGCTGCTCTACGTGCACAAATGACGGACGCCACATTTATTTACACCGACGGCTCGAAACCATCGTTAGGTGTAGGGAGTGCCTATATTGTTGGCGACACCCCAAATGAATTTCGGCTTCCCGACCAGTGTTCGGTGTATACTGCGGAGCTTTACGCTGTTCTCCAGGCTGTCCACTACATCCGCCGCCATCGGCGGATACAGTACGTTATCTGCTCGGATTCTCTGAGCTCTCTCCTCAGTCTCCAAGCTCTTTACCCTGTGCACCCTCTGGTCCACCGGATTCAGGACTGTCTGCGCTTGCTCCACCTGTGGGGCGTCTCGGTGGCGTTCCTCTGGCTCCCGGGACACGCTGGTATCTGTGGGAATGAGGCGGCCGATATAGCGGCCAAGGCTGCAGTCTCTCTTCCTCGGCCAGCTATTCAGTCGCTTCCCTTCACCGATCTACGGAGCGGTTTATGTCACAAAGTTGCTCAATTATGGCATGCGCATTGGTCCACACTTCCCCATAATAAATTGCGGGAAGTGAAAGCCCTTCCTTGCGCTTGGACCTCTTCCTCCCGAACGCGTCGTCGGGAGGAGGTAATTTTAACTAGACTCCGGATAGGGCACTGTCTTTTTAGCCATCGACATCTTTTAAGCGGCGATCCTCCCCCAATCTGTCCCCACTGCTCTCAGCTGTGGACGGTAAGACACCTTTTAATTGAATGCCCCTATTTTAATCCGTTACGCGCCCGTCTACAGCTATCGCCTGATCTATCGTCGATTTTAGCCGATGACACGCGCTCAGCCGACCGCGTTCTCCAGTTTATTAGTGACAGTGAAATGACATCAGTTATTTGAAGCTTTTTTTGGGGATAACAAACCCCTTTCTGTAGTGGATTTTTAAGCCTTCCTTCTGCTTTTAGTTTCTCCAATTTTATGACTTTGTTCCCATTGCTGCTTGTTTTCAATTTCGGTTTTTTTACTGTTTCCTAAGCTACGGGCTGGGCGCTAATGACCATAGCAGTTTTGAGCCCTAAAACCAAACAAAAAAAAAAAAAAAAAAGAAACACATAGGGATGGATACACAGAAGGAGAGTATTTTTTCAACTTTGATTAAGTAAATACACATCATTTTAATAAGGTACATTGCTACTCATTAAAATTGCAAGGGCATGAAGAGCAGCAGACAAAGAAATTTTAGTTTTTGCGTGAATACAGTGTGGTAGGAGGGATTAGTGAACGTATTCAGAGGAGGACAGCACGAATGGTCACAGGTTTGTTTGACCCGTGGGAGAGTGCCACGATAATGCTGAAGAAACTGAACTGGCAGACTCTTGAAGATACACGTAAACTATACCGAGAAAGTCTTCTTACAAAATTTCAAGAACCGGAGTTTAATAGGAGTATACTAAAACCGTCTACTTATCGCTCCAACAGGTTTCATGAGGACAGTATTAGAGTAGCTACAGCATGCACAGACGTATTTAAACGACCACTATTCCCGCGCTCCATACGTGAGTGTAAAGGGAAGAAACCCTAATTACTGGTGTAATGGGACGCACCCTTTGCCATGCATTTCACAGTGGTTTGCAGAGTATAGCTCTAAATGTAAATGTATCATAACGTTCCTCTTGTATCCACCTCTCCATCTATGTATACAGAGTAAGTGTCTAGTGACATAAGGCTCCATTATTTCGAGAATGGTTCATGATAACGAACAGTGTTTTCACAAATAATAGTAGGCAGAGATGGCTTGCAATTCTTCGTGTTTAATCCCCTTGACATTTGTGTCAACCAGAATTCAGAATCTAATAAGATTCAGTGTGATTCTTTTCAAAATGGAGCGATATACCTTTTTTAACGCTGTTGGAAAGCTCTCGCATAGGCGAACATAATGATGGAAATGAGCGTTTGGCGTCATTGGCCGGGAGGCCCCTTGCGCTGCAGGTCCGGCAACCTTGGTGCGCCCGCATCTCGTGGTCGTGCGGTAGCGTTCTCGCTTCCCACGCCCGGGTTCCTGGGTTCGATTCCCGACGGGGTCAGGGATTTTCTCTGCCTCGTGATGGCTGGGTGTTGTGTGCTGTCCTAAGGTTAGTTAGGTTTAAGTAGTTTTAAGTTCTAGGGGACTTATGACCACAGCAGTTGAGTCCCATAGTGTTCAGAGCCATTTGAACCAACCTTGGTGCAGGTCTTATTACATTCGACGCCACATTGGGTGACCTGCGCGCCGGGTGGGGATGAAATAATGATGGAGACAACATCCTGAGCGGAGAAAATCTCCGACTCAGCTGGGAATCGAACCGAGGCCCGTAGGACGGCAATCCGTCACGCTGAACACATTTTTTTTTAAAGTCTAATTTTGCTCGCTTTTGGTGGTTGCATCTGCTCGGGGCGGACGTCGTAAGACATCTGTTTAAGTTTGTTGTTGATCGATTAACTCAATTTTTTTATTACAGAGGATAGCTAACCCTCTGATAGAACACGCTGAGCTACCGTGCCAGAACACAAATTACGTGAAATACACTCACACTCACACACACACTCACACACACACTCACTCACACACTCACTCACACACACACACACACACACACACACACACACACACACACAGTCACACGCACCGAAGAACACAATGTGACGCAGCTCGTGCCAGTGGTTAAACGCTAGACTAAATTATCACGTACAGACGTTTTCGTATCACTGAAAATTAACGCACGCACACACACACACACACACACACACACACACACACACACACACACACACACACACACACACACACACACACACACACACACAACGTCTCACATATTATGCAACATTCTACACTACTGGCTTTTAAAATTACTACACCAAGAAGAAATGCAGATGATAAACGGGTACTCATTGGACAAATATATTATAGTAGAACTGACATGTGATTACATTTTCATGCAATTTGGGTGCATAGATACTGAGAAATACGTACCTAGAACAACCACCTCTGGCCTTGATACGCCTGGGCATTGAGTCAAACAGAGCTTGGGTGGCGGGTACAGGTACAGCTGCCCATGCAGCTTCAACACGATACCACAGTTCATCAAGATAGTGACTAGCGTATTGTGACGAGCCAGTTGCTCGGCCACCATTGACCAGACGCTTCCCATTGCTGAGAGATCTGGAGAATGTGCTGGCCAGCGCAGCAGTCGAACATTTTCTGTATCCAGAAAGGCCCGCACAGGACCTGCAACATGCGGTCGTGCATGATCCTGCTGAAATGTAGGGCTTCGCAGGGATCGAATAAAGGGTACGGCCACGGGTCGTAACACATCTGAAATGTAACGTCCACTGTTCAAAGTGCCGTCAATGCGAACAAGAGGTGGACGAGAAATGTAGCCAATGGCACCCCATACCATCACGCCGGTGAATGAACGAATACACACTTCCAATGTGCGTTCACCGCGATGTCGCCAAACACGGATGCGACCATTATGATGCTGTAAACAAAACCTTGATTCATCCGAAAAAATGATGTTTTGCCATTCGTGTACCCAGGTTCGTCTTTGAGTACACCATCGCAGGCGCTCCTGTCCGGGATGCAGCGTCAAGGGTAACCGCAAACATGGTCTCCGAGCTGATAGTCCATGCTGCTGCAAACGTCGTCGAACTGTTCGTGCAGATGGTTGTTGACTTGCAAACGTCGCCATCTGCTGACTCTGGGATCAAGACGTGGCTGCACGATCCGTTACAGCCATGCGGATTAGATGCCTGTCATCTCGACTGTTAGTGATACGAGGCCGTTGGGATTCAGCACGGTGTTCCGTATTACCCTGCTGAACCCACCGATTCCCTATTCTGCTAACAGTCATTGGATGTCGACCAACGCGAGCAGCAACCTCGCGACAGGATAAACCGCAATGGCGATAGGCTACAATCCGACCTTTATCAAAGGCGGAAACGTGATGGTACGCATTTCTCCTCCTTACACGAGGCATCACAACAACGTTCCCCCCAGCCAACGCCCGTCAAGTGCTGTTTGTGTATGAGAAATCGGTTGGAAACTTTCCTCGTGTCAGCACGTTGTAGGTGTCGCCACCGGCGCCAACCTTGTGTGAATGCTCTGAAAACCTAATCATTTGAATATCACAGCATCTTCTTCCTGTCAGTTAAATGTCGCGTCTGTAGCACGTCATCTTCGTGGTGTAGCAGTTTTAATGGCCAGTAGTGTAGAATGGGTAGCACGAGTGATTTGTAAGCAATCTCTTTCGTCGACTGTTAGGATTTCCAAAAATTCTACAAATAACCCGAAGTGTGCCACATGCTAAACTCATGTCTACGTCGATGTCATCATTCCATTTCACATCCATATGGAGTGTTACGCGCAGGTATTTTTATGAGTTGGCCGATTGCAAGTGTGACTCATTGATATAACATTAATAGGATATTACGTTTTTCCAATTTGTGAAGTGCGCAGTTTTACATTCCTGAACATTTAAACCAAGTTCCCAGTTTTTGCACCACTTTGAAATCTTATCAACATCTATCTGGATATTTATGCAATCCAGGATAACATGTTGCGTTCTCTGTACCAAGAAGTCCTCAAACCAGTCACAAATTTCCCTCGACACCAGATATGACGTACATTTTAATGAGCGTAGATGTATTACTGAGTGAAATGGTTTTCGAAAATCAAGACATAGTGCATCTAACTAACTACATTGATCCAAAGCTTTCTTTATGTCATGTGACAAAAGTGTGAGTTGAATTTCGCATGCTCGATGATCGATAACTTCCCTATTGGCTGGCATGGAGAAGATCATTTTGTTCGAAACATCTGGTTACGTTTCAGCTCACGATATGTTCTAACATGGGGGTCTACTAGTCATCAACGATATTGTCTGAAATTTTGGTGTATGGGCATGGCCATAAATGAAAGTGACACAAGCGTGAGCTCTACAGACCGAAGCTTTCAGCGTTTAGAAAAAAGTCAGTTTCGGTGCAGGTCGGGCGACCCATGAGCCATTTATGTCAGCGTAGCTCCCAGTCAGTTGTTGGAGCAGCGGAAAGAGTCGAAAAGAGTCGTGCAGTCGTGAGGTCGAAACCCTTCGCAGGAACTTTATTTATTTTCCATTTTTACAATACTTAAACTGCAAGTAAACTGAAATAGTGCTCAATATAACGCATTGAATAGTATTTTCACGAAAAGGCATGAAAAGGAAAGGCATGGGAAAATTTGGGATTGCAAATAAATTTCCAAGAAGTAGAGCAATAGTAAGGCGTTCACGGGAATTTCGCACATAAAATGAGATACTTTTATTATTTTACAGTTAATAATTTATACTAGCTGGGGTGATATTCGTCATAACAACAGGGGAAGCAGTAATTTCCTCGGGACCTTGCCACATTATTACAATTACAAGTGGTTCAAATGGCTCTGAGCAATATAGGACTTAAATTCTACGGTCATCAGTCCCATAGAACTTAGAACTACTTAAACCTAACTAACCTAAGGACATCACACACACCCATGCCCGAGGCAGGATTCGAACCTGCGACCGTAGCGGTCGCGCGCGTTCCAAACTGTAGCGCCTAGAACCGCACGATCACCCCAACTGGCTTACAATTACATTGTTGTTTTAAAGTCTCTATAGAAAACCAACACTGTAACTGCGTTCTCCTAATATTCTGCCGGCAGGTGTGGCCTACGGTTCTAGGTGCTTCAGTCTGGAACCGCGTGACCGCTACGGTCGCAGGTTCGAATCCTGCCTCGGGCATGGATGTGTGTGATGTCCTTAGGTTAGTTAGGTTTAAGTAGTTCTAAGTTCAAGGGACTGATGACCACCGATGTTAAGTCACATAGTGCTCAGAGCCATTTGAACCATTGAACGTAATATTCTCGAAAAACGGAAGTTATTCGGTGAAGAGCCAGTGAGCGATTAAAACCCGCAGCCCTAGTAAGCTAGCTAGGATTGTCTTCAACTGTCGATGGGCCCATTTTACCTGCACCGGGACCCGAGTGTTCCGATGCAGTTGCCTGGGGCTACTCGAATGTCAAAATGAAACTAACGCAATCCGATGTCCTGTCTTCTGGGAATATTAGTTGCAGAGTCCTCGTGGCAGCTGTCAAGTACAATTCTTCCTTGAAAATTTGTTTGAAATGCTGAACATTAATTTGCTGTTTTCTGTATTGCCTTTCACGAAAAAATTGATAAATACAATATTTTGAGCATTATTTCGGTTTCTTTTCAGTGTAAGGGGTGGCGTATAAATTGAAGTTAAGTTTCCGAATAGGGACTGGAACCGACGACTCTTGGATTAGCGTTCTTTACCATTTCCGCTGCTCCAACCGTTGCCTGGAAACTAGGGTAACACAAACCGCTCATGACTTTCCCGACACGCGCCAAAAATGTTATCTTTTCTGAAATCTGTGCCATCTGGAGCTGCCACTTTTGTCACTTTCGATTCTGGCCAAACGCTGCACACAATAAATTAATTCGGAAGAAATCGATGATGACGATTAGGTATGGTCCCCTCGTCAGATTCTACAACAAATCGACGTCAAAGATATTGGAAGGTAACTCAAATGGCTCTGAGCAAAAAAAGAAATGGTTCAAATGGCTCTGAGCACTATGGGACTGCTGAGGCCATCAGTCCCCTAGAACTTAGAACTCCTGAAACCTAACTAAGCTAAGGACATCACACACATCCATGCTCGAGGCAGTATTCGAACCTGCGACCGTAGCGGTCGCGCGGTTCCAAACTGCAGCGCCTAGAAACGCTCGGCCACACCGACCGGCTTGGAAGGTAGTTTTGTGAATCATTTCTACTACATGACGTACTCCTCGCCATACACTATTGCACGGCTGTGATAGTTATTAGCTAGAGGAGTATAGATGCAGAAATTGTGTACTTTATCACTTACCAAAACGAAGACTGCTTCAGGATAAGCCCCACGATAGGCAATCCACGATTTAAAATAAAATATGTCGTCAGTGTCGGTCAGTCGGAACGCGGTTCCTTCGGTTGTGGCAGATGCTCGGGGTTTAATGGTCGCAGGCCACTCAAAGGCGCCGCGCTGTTATGAGAAGTCTGCAAGCAGCGGAAGTTCGCGGAACGGCCGAGCGAGCAGCGGCGGCCGCGCTTTTGAGCGGCAGGTCGCGCCTGGAGCGGCAGCCCGACATGTGCAGCACAGCTGCTCCCGCACAACACGTGGGCCCTACAGGCAGAGCCGGCTAGCTGCACGTGGCCGGCTGGGCGCCGCTCTGGCGGCTGCTGGCTTGCGGTAATGGCGACATCCTCCGCACGTTTCGCCTCTTCCCAACACAAAGCGCGCTCGTTTCCCCTTTGCGAAATTATAGTTCCCGACTGAAGAACAAATAGTGTACCTAATTACTGCCTATTTCAAGCTACGTGGGTTTCAAAATGGGCTTATTCTCTGCCTGTCGATCGCTGTTTTTAATTTAAAATGACAGGTTTCGGACAACGACGCCCATCATCAGATCATATCTCATACTGTAAGCTGGAGAGACACTGACTTTTTACGGGTAACTTTGACCCGCTGGACGACAAAAGTTTTAAATTTTTTTCGTTTAGAATTACATAATTAGCATGGAGTAAGTAGTACACTAAGCATTCACAATATGTGAAGAACTATCTGAGTTCCATGAAGTCATATTGTGTTGGCAACACTGCACTCAATGTTGATCGTAAATGTTCGGACAGCTACCATACCTAACTCTACCATCTAGTGAGCAAGATGTATGAGACAGGCGAAATACCCTCAGACTTCAAGAATATAATAATTCCAATCCCAAAGGAAGCAGGTGTTGACAGATGTGAAAATTACCGAACTATCGGTGTAATAAGCCACGGGTGCAAAATAGTAACACGAATGGAAAAACTGTTAGAAGCCGACCGACCTCGGGGAAGATCATTGGAAGACGTGAGGCAATACTGACCCTACGACTAATCTTAAAAAATAGATTAAGGAAAGGCAAACCTACGTTTCTAGCATTTGTAGACTTAGAGAAAGCTTTTGACAATGTTGACTGCAATACTCTCTTTCAATAACTGAAGATGGCAGGGGTAAAATACAGGGAGCGAACGGCTATTTATAATTTGTACAGAAACCAGATGGCCGTTATAAGAATCGAGAGGCATGAAAGGGAAGCAGTGGCTCGGAAGGGAGTGAGACAGGGTTCTAGCCTATCCCGATGTTATTCAAAAATGGCCCGCATCTCGTGGTCGTGCGGTAGCGTTCTCGCTTCCCACGCCCGGGTTCCCGGGTTCGATTCCCGGCGGGGTCAGGAATTTTCTCTGCCTCGTGATGGCTGGGTGTTGTGTGATGTCCTTAGGTTAGTTAGGTTTAAGTAGTTCTAAGTTCTAGGGGACTGATAACCACAGCAGTTGAGTCCCATAGTGCTCAGAGCCATTTCATTTTCAAAAATGGTTCAAATGGCTCTGAGCACTATGAGACTTAACTTCTGAGGTCATCAGTCCCCTAGAACTTAGAACTTCTTAAACCTAACTAACCTAAGGACATCACACACATCCATGCCCGAGGCAGGATTCGAACCTGCGCCCGTAGCGGTCGCACGGTTCCAGACTGTAGCGCCTAGAACCGCTGTATATTGAGCAAGCAGTAAAGGAAACAAAAGAAAAATTCGGAGTAGGAATTAAAATCAATAGAAAAGAAATAAAAACTTTGTGGTTCGCCGATGACATTGTAATTCTGTCAGACAGCGAAGGATCTGGAAGAGCAGCTGAACGGAATGGACACTGTCTTGAAAGGAGGATATAAGATGAACATCAACAAAAGCAAAACAAGGATAATGGAATGTAGTCGAATGAAATCGGGTGATGCTGCGGGAATTAGACTAGGAAATGAGACACTTACATTAGTAAAGGAGTTCTGATATTTGGGGAGCAAAATAACTGATGATAGTCGAAGTAGAGAGGATATAAAATGTAGACTGGCAATGGCAAGGAAAGCGTTTCTGAAGAAGAGAAATTTGTTAACATCGAGTATAGATTTAAGTGCAACGAAGTCGTTTCTGAAAGTATTTGTATGGAGTGTAGCCATGTATGGAAGTGAAACATGGACGATAAGTAGTTTTAGACAAGAAGAGAATAGAAGCTTTCGAAATGTGGTGCTACAGGAGAATGCTGAAGATTAGATGGGTAGATCACATAACTAATGAGGAGGTATTGAATAGAATTGGAGAGAAGAGAAATTTGTGGCACAACTTGACTAGAAGAAGGGATCAGTTGAGAGGACATATTCTGAGGCATCAAGGGATCACCAATTTAGTATTGGGGGGAAGCGTGGAGGGGAAAAATCGTAGAGGGAGACAAAGAGATGAATACGCTAAACAGATTCAGAAGGATGTAGGTTGCAGTAGGTACTGGAAGATGAAGAAGCTTGCACAGGTTAGGGTAGCATGGAGAGCTGCATCAAACCAGTCTCTGGACTGAAGCACACAACAACAACAAGCTAAAATAGGTTGATTGTGGTGCAGTCTTAAGGCATCGGCTGCACATGGACCAGTACAGCGCCGCAAAACAGCTTCAAGAAGGCTGTGACAAATGGTTCAAATGGCTCTGAGGACTATGGGACTCAACATCTTAGGTCATAAGTCCCCTAGAACTTAGAACTACTTAAACCTAACTAACCTAAGGACATCACACACACCCATGCCCGAGGCAGGATTCGAACCTGCGACCGTAGCAGTCCCGCGGTTCCGGACTGCAGCGCCAGAACCGCTAGACCACCGCGGCCGGCAAGGCTGTGACCCGCGCACCAATGGAACGAGCGGGCAGCGCCACACCTCCAGTGATACAGAGTTCAGCACCTCCTGTCAACAATGAATTAACCGGCCGCCCATCGCTAGTCCGCAAGTTTGGTCGCAGACTTCCAGAGCATCAGTACTGACTAATAAGAAGACAATACTTAGCCTGCGTTCTGTGAGTAGAATAGCGAAAAGTACTTGCACATAGGAGGCACAAGAAGTTAAGTTTCTTTCACAAATAAAGACTTCAGTTAATATTCAAGTGTTTTTACAGATGATTTTGGATTCCTGCCGCCGGCCATCGCGACTTCTCTCATTCCTCGTTTGTGTCTGTGCTTACTCCCACAGCAGCCGACACAAGGAGTGTAATTTTGCATTGTGTCAGTATTAACTAATATGGTGAGAAACCGTACTTTCTGTGAAAAGCAATTTAGATAACACACTTAACACTTCTGTAAAACGGTGCACATTTTTGTAAAATACACGGTTACTTTAGCCCTGGCCAAAGCTGCTCCAAAATGAAGATGAAGTGGTGCTAGAATCTGACGGCGATTCTGAAAGTTTTTCTGGTGTGCAAGATTATGTCCAGCACTACTAAATATTGAAAGACAAATTAGCAACTGGGCAATATGCTTCAGATTTATGCGACAAAGAGGAATGTTACGGATTTGGACTGAGGTGGGTGATGAGGTTGCTAAAGTGAACTGCATGGAAAAAAATGGTTCAAATGGCTCTGAGCACTATGGGACTTAACATCTGAGGTCATCAGTCCCCTAGAACTTAAAGCTACTTAAACCTAAGGACAGCACACACATCCATGCCCGAGGCAGGATTCGAAACTGCGACCGTAGCGGTCGCGCGGTTCAAAGTTGTGTGTCTAAGCTGTACATAAAATACAGAGAGAGACGAGAAACGTGAATGATAGACCTCGCAGTGGTCGTCCTCGTATTGTAACACCAATGCAGGATAGTTTCCTCCAATTGTCGGCTAGCAGGCGGCCAACATCAGCTGCCAGAATTATTGGAAATAACTTCTCCCGGGCAACAGGGATTAGTCTCTTAGACGAAACAGTGTGTAGAAGATCGCATCAGGGCTGTCTTCATTCCAAAAAGCCAATGAGAAGTTTTGCTCTGAACCAACGGAACCGACGGAATCGATGGATCTGAGCTCTTACACATCAACATTGGACCGTTGTAGAACGGAGTAATGTCATGTTTGTTGACGAGGCGGGGATTGGTTTGCGACCGGAGAGTAGTCGCGAGAGCGTTTGGAGAAGCGCTAAATGACACCAGCAACGCCGATAGGTTTTGGAAGTCCATCTGTTTGCAGATGTAAGTGTTATGTTCTGAGCCGCAATAATGATGGGACGACGGACCTCTCTAATTCTCTTCTACCGCAATTTGACTGGTCCCCGATACCTCAAAGAAATCCTACAAACGATTGATGGTCTCATCCAGAGCATGCCTCGAACAGTGGAAGAACTCATACGTGTGCGGGAAGGACACACTCACTGCTAAAGACTGATAATCGTCATCATGAGATAAAGACTTTCACTGTTTTTGTTTTCAAGATGTGCTCTTAACAGAGACCCTGCTTTGTTTTGTGATGATTTTTGTAACTGATCAAAATCGTTCTTGTTTTCAGAAGGAATGATGTTTAGTTTGTTAATAAAGTATTGTACAAACCTCAATGGGTAGGCTATAAGACGTCATTGTAGCAAAATCTATGATATTCCCAAACTTTTGTTGAGTTATGAATTTACGTAGAAGTATTTCCAATTTTGCCAAATTGGACTTGTCTCGATATTAAACCAAATGATTTGCTTCTTGAATATCACGTAGAAAAACAAGTAACTGAAGAAACAACAACTATTAGCGCTTTACAGATTAGTGAATGTGAATATGGGCCTGAGAACTACAAAATACTCGTAAAAACGGATACCCTAATAAATGTCATAGGCGCGGAAAGTTAATAAGGCGTTCATTGTGCTTCTCCTTCTGATGAACTGTACGCAGCATCCGTTATTATTATAAAATTACATATCTCAGACTGGCACATACTTCGTGGCAAGCTTCATCATGTTTTTATATTTCTCAGATTGAACTGACAGAGGCACTTTGTACAGTTTCTTCTCAGGAAAATTCAATGTAGGTGAGGCTTTCTAAATGAAGGAACCATGATGGGTAAGTTGTGATAATGATGCACTACAGCGAAGCATATGCTTGTGTGCACTGGAGCACTCAAAGAACTTGCGCTTGAAACAGTAAACTTTTCATTATTAGCACTTTTAACGGTAGACCGAAACAGATTCTTCTGGTGGATCAATATGACTAAAAATAGCTATTGTGTAACATCAACCATAGTAAACTTCTTTAATGTAATTCACATGCCAGAATCTAACTACTCTTTCGTGTGTTGACAAAACAAGCCCTGGAGACGTCTGGCTCTCTTCTCAAACACTCGACGTCGACAAGTCCATCACCTACGTTATTCTGAACTGGTCCCATCCATGGACGGGTCCGATTCCTGCACCACATGATAGACCAATTTTCAAACAACGGAATGGTAGTAAAATCTCATTTTCGGCCAAACGCAGGAATATCCGGTTATTGCTCTAGCGTCTTCAACTTTTCTCAGCTGCTGGCCTTTCTTTTCTGAAGCGTGTTTTGGGAACATAAGCCGCTCAGAAAGCTCTTTAAATATTTTTACTCGTGGCATGATCTGTGCTTCTAGTGCGGATTTATGCTCGACAGTTGACAGTTGGTAACGTATTCCACGCTAGCTTATTCACGGAGTACCTAACGCCTAGACCGCGATTCGGCTAGTGCACATTCGTCTTTTACGAGCGCACTGTTGTCAAAGACGTGGGAGCACAGAGCGTGAGAGAGATGTAACACTAGAGCACTGAAACTACTCCAGAGTCTGTGCGCTCGGAGTGAGAGATTCTCGGAAGGCACGTGCATATAACACGTAGGAGCAAACACAATTACCCGCGTTTGCTACGTAATAACGGACACAATGGCCTCGCTTTGCTAAATGGCAGTGAATGCCAGCGTCTCACGCCTGAAGCCAGTAGGTGTTGTGTTACACGATAGCACATGCGAGGAAATTGTACTTGGAAAGACGCATTGTCTTACTGTTATGTGTACAAGACAAATAATTTTGTCAGCATACCTCCTTGTGACTGCAGCCTTTTCAGGTACACTTCACTGCTTCGATACAAACGTGCCTAAACAATTATCTTACATCCACAAGAATATAGCTCCACCCCGCCTCTCCTTTAAAGTTGCGATGATTGACGGATTGGACTTGCTTGTGGGAGGGACCAGCCCTCCAAAAGCACGTTTGCTACCATTTCCTTGCATCTTTAACGGATTGGACTTGCTTGTGGGAGGGACCAGCCCTCCAAAAACACGTTTGCTACCATTTCCTTGCATCTTTAACGGATTGGACTTGCTTGTGGGAGGGACCAGCACTCCAAAAGCACGTTTGCTACCATTTCCTTGCATCTTTAACGGATTGGACTTGCTTGTGGGACGGACCAGCCCTCCAAAAACACGTTTGCTACCATTTCCTTGCATTTTTAACGGATTGGACTTGCTTGTGGGACGGACCAGCCCTCCAAAAACACGTTTGCTACCATTTCCTTGCATCTTTAACGGATTGGACTTGCTTGTGGGAGGGACCAGCACTCCAAAAGCACGTTTGCTACCATTTCCTTGCATCTTTAACGGATTGGACTTGCTTGTGGGAGGGACCAGCCCTCCAAAAACACGTTTGCTACCATTTCCTTGCATCTTTAACGGATTGGACTTGCTTGTGGGAGGGACCAGCACTCCAAAAGCACGTTTGCTACCATTTCCTTGCATCTTTAACGGATTGGACTTGCTTGTGGGAGGGACCAGCACTCCAAAAACACGTTTGCTACCATTTCCTTGCATCTTTAACGGATTGGACTTGCTTGTGGGAGGGACCAGCCCTCCAAAAACACGTTTGCTACCATTTCCTTGCATCATTTGATGTGAGTGCCTGTTTGGTTCCTTTGAATAGAATACGACTAATTCCCTTCCCTATAATTGTTTAATCCTAACTCCTTCTCCATCTCTGACGACATTGTCTTTGAGTGGATGATAAACTCTTTATCTTCTTTTCCTACAATAGCCATAACAGCATACAAATTTATCCTGCGTTAACTTAAAATTTCTTTGAATGTATCGCACTCCTATATTAAAAATCCAACTGTAAAATGCTTATTTTTCAAAATTAAATTATGTGAGTAGCAGTTTCGTGGGTTAAAATCCCAATATTCCATATTATCTACGCGTTATGTTAGACAGCCTTTCTACGTTCGAATGGGAAACCGCAAGGCGCTATCGACTTCCATGTCATTCCTTCATCACGTTAATACACACTGAAAAAGTCGCTTGTGTGTAGAGACAACTTCTACATTTTAACCAAATATGTAACGCTCCTCCACTTTAACATAGAAGAGTCCTTACTTCCGTCGTATTGGGTAACAGGCGCCAAAACTCTCTCATTCAGAGTTGCACTATACCAAAACTACAGTTCGGTTGTTTTGGTAACTCATAAACGTGGAAGAAAATGGCAGGTTTATCGGTATCACCGGTAGCATTGGTAGGCGAGGAAACCAAAATGAAATTGTGAGAGGTAAACTGGCACCCGACGACATCTGTTTGCTTTTTGTTTGTTTGTTTGTTTGTTTTGTACATCCCTGTAACGGACTGGCCTGCACGGAGACCTCACCTGAATCCTACAGAACACCTTTGGGAATGTTTTGGGCCGTCGACTTCGTGCCAGGCCTCACCGACCGACATCGATACCTCTCCTCAATGCAGCACTCCGTGAAGAATGGGGTGCCATTCCCCAAGGAACCTTCCAGCACATTATTGAACCTATGCCTGCGAGAGTGGAAGCTATCATCGAGGCTAAGGGTGGACCAATACCATATTGAATTCCAGCATTACTGACAGAGGGCGGCCACGAACTTGTGAGTCATTTCCACCCAGGTGTCCGAATACTTTTGATCACATAGCGTATCTGCGAGTGTACTTCAATGAGGTGTATGACAAATGATTATGGTAACACTAATCAAGACACGCAGGCTGAGGAGGATAGTCCAGCCGTCAAGTATAGTTCATGTAAATAATAATAACCTCAATCGGAACCTTGCTCCCTGTGAAGATTCCTGCCCCTCCTCATCCACAGTGAAGACCTCATGAGGCTATGCACTATCTACAAACTCGACTCCAACAATCCGATTGTTCTCCCTCTATTTTCTAATCCTGGTATGCTGGCACGCATATACTTATGCTATTCACTCCCAACGCACGCGGAGTCCGCAGCTGTGATATGTATTATGTAAACTGAAGGTGGAGGGGGAAGAACGGAATAGAAACGGAAGGAATTATTGATCAGCTGTATCAGGACTTTATATGCGGAATCAGCGGCGACGAGCAAAAATGTGTGCCGGACAGAGATTCGAAACCGTTATCTCCTGATTACGATGCAGTTTGCATTAACCTCTACGCTATCCAGACATAGTGTTCGGGGCATTTGCGCGGGGTATATTGGCACGCATCCCGGCCGACCCACACTCCCACTCAACGGCACTGATGTGTATACCCTCTTATAACTGTTGACGTTTTTACCCATGACATGTGACTAAAAACATTCATTAGCATTAACGGTTCTTCTGTCTGTTTCGACCGTCTGCATCACCCGTCGATAGTAAACATGTAGGCGGAAATCAACTGATAGTGCCAACCGTTGAGAGTTTTGCGTAAATAAAGGACGCCGATATACTGAACGTAAACCTGATACATTCAGAGTCCGCACTTTTTTTTTAATCGTTCTTCCGACTAGTCTGCTGCAGCCCGCCACGAATTACTTTCCTGCGTCAGCCTATTCATTTCAGAGTAGCACTTGTACTCTTAAGTTCTCAATTACTTGCTGGATACATCCCAATCTCTGTCTTCCCATACAATTTTTATCCTCTGCAGTTCCCCTTAGAACCATGGAGGTTGTTCCTATGTCTTAACACGTGTCATATTATCCTGGCCCTTCTGCTTGGCACCGTTTCCCATATTTTCTTTTCTTCACCGATTCTGCAGACAACCACCTCATTTCCTATCAGTCCACCTGATTTTCCACATTCTTGTACAGCACCACCTCTCAAACGCTTCGATGGTCTTCTGTTCCGCTTTTCCCATTGTCCACAGTTAACTACCATACAAAAATGCTATGCTCCAAGCGCACCTACTCAGGTATGTGTTGTGTACATAGTTTCGCGTAGTCAGCGCGTACACAACTTTCCCACTAGAGCGCGCCCCGCTAAGCACAACAGCGCAGGCGCAGCGCTCGTCCGTCTCCACACTACGAGATGGTGGTGCCTTAGAGACGGACCAAATTCTGCTTCCGCCGATCCGCGTATTAATATGTAACGCAGACAATGAGATTGCTGCTAACGTAGAACCTTTCCTCCTCGCGGATCACACTCGCGCAGTGATACCTGAACGCGCGAGGTATTATAACGAGTGTACAGACCTCCGATTAGTCAGTCTGTACGAGTCTCCATTAGTCTGTACCAGTCTATAGTCAAGTTTCAGTCTGCGCCTAATAAGATTACCATATTCCTGTACATAGCTATGAAGATAAATGTGTAGACACTTTGTCAAGTATCAGAGAGATGTGAGAATAAGATTAACGTACCAAGACCAAAGGAACTTCAGATTGTCAATTGTAAACAGCATCCAGAATCAAGTTACGTAACGTCTATGTTTTTTATTATTTTAATAAATGTGTGTGAAAATTAGTCAAGTTCTGTTTAAAGTTGGCCACTGTCAATCTGCTACTCTAAGCGTGCAAGTGGCATTTCTATCGTCTAACCTAACGGCAGAAGATAAACACGCCACGATAAGACCACGAGACATATTGCTGACACTCGCCTACTTCGTTAGAGCCACAAATTAAATAATCTGATGGTGTGTGTACCGAAGGTCTTACAGTACGCACACCACAATATGTATTCCTCAAATTGAAGTCGTTTCCTACCAGTGTACTTCCTTCGGCAGAGTGCCTCCTTTGCGTATGCTGGTCTCCCTTTTATCGCCTCCTTGCTTCGTTCGTCATGTGTAATTTTATTTCGACGTCAATGTGCAGTAACTACTCACAGACGCCAGATAGCAGCAATAGGAGTGGAGAGCACATAAACCGTGTCAGGGGAACACGGAAAACAGTGCAGTCGTTGTAATGCGAAAACTGAGAGATTTATCTGACGTCTGAAAGCGCATGATCATTGTCTTTCGAGCCAAGGGTGGAAGCATTTCCGAAACGGCTAAGTTTATAAACTGTTTGCTTGCTGCCATGGTTAAAGTAGACCGTGTTGCCAAAATGGCGCTATCAGAAACCTGCGCCGAGGTGCACCACTGGTCGTAGAAGACAAAGAGTGAATGATGGCTGCGGAGATGTGTACGTGCGAATGGACGTACAAGTGTTCATGAATTTATCGCCTAAATGAACCATGAGGCTACCAACAGTGTCTGCTCAACGACCATTTGGCGCACATTGCTGTGTATGGGCCTCTGCAACAGGTACCTGGTTCACGCGCACCCATGCTGACTGCTGTTCATCGGTGATGAAGGCTGGGATTTGGACGCCAGTACCTTAACTGGACATCCACTGACTGGCGCCAAGTTGCCTTTTCAGAAGAATCACGTTTTAAGCTCCATTTGGACAGATGGCCGTTGGCATGTGCAGCGTGAAACGTCTAAAAGCAAACACCCTGCTCTGGGGGATGTTTTCATAGCGTCCCCTGGGTGATCATGTCATTCTGGAAGGCATAATGGATCAAAACAAGTATGCATATATCTTTGGGAACCATGTCCATCCCTACATGCAGTTTCTTTGCTCGTCACGGTGGAAACTACCAGCAGGACAATGCAACGTGTCACACAGCTCACAGTGTTCTGACACTCCTTTTCACATTCGTCAGACACCAGCAAAAACACCCTGTGAATGCGTTAGCATCACTACAATAAATTACTGGGGTTAGGAGTGGATCCTTATTCTATGGCAGAGCACAATGGTGTTTAGTTGTACAAAATTTGCTTAATTTCTGTATTATTGTCAAAGAAACACACGGTTTTACACAGATTGTCACGTGACAATTTCAGGACAGTTGTCAAGATAATGTATTGCGTCCTGATTAGCAGAAATAACACTGAAACACAACAATATCAAATGTAAATAGAAGGTTCTCTACAAGATTTTCCTTACATCTAGACAGTGACGCACTGCCTGAGTGGGTCAATATTACAACAAATCATCCGACTCCAGTTCTAAGTTCAGTACTATTTAGGATGACAGTTCTTGTGACAAGATGAGCAGAAGATTACTCAAGGTTGTTCATGTTCACAGTGGACGCAAGCTGGTGATCCAACAATTTTATGCACCTGCCAGCGACATTTGCCTTTTTCTGCGACGTGCTGTCAGCTGCATAGCTACTCTCGCCCTCTGAAAATCCTATAAATAGCTAATCAAAATCTTTACAGAGTTTATCAGTGGAAACTGCCCTATGTTTCTTGTTAGGTGAAGAACCACACACTCATCCCTAGCCTGGAAAATATGGCGATGTACACGTGCTTGCAAGAACAAGTAACTACGTGGCTCTTTCGTTTCTGCACTGTCAGAGCTCAACGATTCTTCAGCTAATTTCTAGCTAAATGACAGCCAAAGTGAATGCAGTGCTCACACAAAAATCTCTCTTTTGGCGTCGTACAGAGCGTGGTGCGTCCTGTTCTACACTTGACGCTGGTTCATAGGAGAGTCCTCGAAGTTTTCGGTACTATGTCTTTCATAGCAAACTGTCCCCCACCTGTGTCCTTTCGTGCTTCACGTTAGGGCTTTTTCAGACCAATGGAAGCGTTCCCTTCATCTTGTGGACACTACCCCTGCCAATCGCAAAAGGACTACCTTTAAAATGCGTCGAAATATCGCCACTTTTACTCCTTCCGAGTTTATTTTAGCCAATAAGACATTTTGTGGCCGCTACTGACACCTAAAAGCTACCCACGTACATCACGAGGGCACCACGGGCCTTTCACGTGATCAGTTGCATCTGTAGCCTGATTGTATCTATCTGGAAATTCCCCAACGCAGTTCTCTAGTTTTCTAAAGAATTCCTCCATCGCAGGCAGTGCTGGGTAGAAGCCTTTTACTGTATGTGGGCCGTGACAACGCACCTCGCGTCTGTCCCCAAACTAAAACGTTTCTTCCAGCAGCTTCTTTTACCTTTTACTCATTGACATGCAGGATTTGGGTTCGGTGTGTTAATACCGCTGAATCGAATGTCATGCCTTTGCATCGAATCGGCATGGCTACACATCCCTGTCATTGACCCCCTTCCTTCATGTCTCACGGTACAAAGGTGGTTATTCAGGTTTTTGTCTAGTGGTCACACCATTATGACTGGACAGCGTAAAATCAATAAACATCTTTGAACATACATTAGGAATACGGAAATAATAAGAAATTTGGGAACTCAATCCTTATAAACTCACAGTATGGACAACTTTAAGTTAACTAAAACGTGAGGAATACACAGCCTCATGTTGTGTTTGTGTGTTGTTAATTGTCATGTATCCCATTGTGTTTGCAAGGACGCTAAAATAAATGACGCAAATACATTCTCTCCCTCTCTCTCTCTCTCTCTCTCTCTCTCTCTCTCTCTCTGTCTCTCTCTCTCTCCTTTGTTTATCTGACCCTCTCACCGTTCATCCCTCTCCCCCCTCCTCTGTAACTCTCTCCTCAAATGCCCGCTGAAATAACAATCCCGCGAGCTCACATACAATCAGTTAAGCGTAACTACCCTATATTCCTACATTTACCAAATAACTGGCAGGATCAGACCGCTGGCTTTGGGTTCACGCTGCTAAATGCATTCTACAATTTATGGGTGGCTCAAGTAACAACATTACACGCTAGCGTTCCTTCGGTGCAATTACATTACTTACTGACTCTATCACATTACGAACACCGCCCAGTAATGCTACGCCAAATTCAATAATCGAAAACTAAATTTCTGATATGTATTCTCTAGTATGGACAAGTACTATAAAATAATTGTATATTTTTAACGTCCCCTAAAACTCAGTGTAGAATAGCCGTATCTTCTGTGAATTAAACTCTGCTGTCACTATTAGCATAACCGAGGCTTCATAAAAATATGAGTAACAGCTTTCAAAGTATTTGCATCTTGGAAACTGATCTGGACTGCAGTTTAGGAAGTAATTCATATTTAGAAAGCTATTTGTTATACAGGTGACGTTTTAGAAGGAGAGCGACATGTTATATAAAATGAAAATGGCAAAATAGCCCCGTCGGACTACCTCAAATATATAATTATGATAAATAAGACCCTTACTATTCTGCCGTGCGAAAATACACTCGCTGGCACGACGGTGGGTTCTTTAGTTTGCTCCGGAGGGGACTGTGTGGAACTATCAACGTAAAATAACAGTCCATTTCATAATAACGCATATGTGAAGATTTAATTAACTTGGTACAATCCAATTCAACAGGAATGTTCTGAGTATGTACAACTGTATCTCGAGTTATCATTTGATGCGGACAAATTTACAAGACTCTTCACCTGAAGAGTAAATGGCATCGTTCACATTTACATCCGCCTAAGACATTTAAGTAGATACCAACATCACAGTTACGCCACTAGAGTGATAGGCCTTTCCAGTCGATTTTGGCTTTCGACCTTAGGGCTTTGTGCACAAGCGTGATTACAACGGAAAAACTTTACCGTTACAGTTCCATTCCTCTTATACACTGCTGGCCACCGTAAATGCAACACCAAGAAAGACAAGAGGTAGCACAACAAAATTTATTTTGTAGATAACATGTGGACCAAGTATCAAATGATTACGTTTACAGACGTCTGTGACATGTGGTTCCTGCCAGAATCAGTAGCCAGAGTAGCCGCCATTGTTGGAGATCACCGCTGCCACACGTCTCGGCATTGAGTCAAAGAGACGTTGGATGTGTTCCTGGGGTACAGCAGCCCAAGCAGCTTCCACACGTTGCCAAAGATCATCTGGTGTGGCAGCTGGGGATGTAATCTGGGTCACTCGTTGAGCAACCATGGACCACATGTTTTCTATCAGCGAAAGATCCGGAGAGCGAGCCGGCCAGGGAAGCAATTCAATCAGTTTATTGACGAAGAACCTTTGGACAATGCGTGCCACGTGTGGTCGCGCATTATCCTGTTGAAATATGGCTGTGGCCGAGCCCTGAAGGTAAGGAAGGACAACTGGCTCCAGCACCTCGGATATGTAGCGCCGGCTATTTAAAGTACCGGCAATGCGTACTATAGGCGTGCGAGAGTAATATCCAATACCGCCCCATACCATAATACCCGGTGCAAGATCAGTGTGGCGGTGTATAATGCAGCTGTCCAGCATCCTCTCTCCACGGTGTCTCCACACTCGAATCCGACCATCGTGGTGCTGCAGACAGAAGCGTGCCTCGTCAGTAAAGACAACGTCATTCCATTTTGTCGTCCACAGCCGTCTGTCATCACACCATTGGCGACGGAGACGTCTGTGGTTCTGCGTCAATGGTAGACGAAGCAATGGACGTCTTGCGGACAGACCACTCTGCTGTAAACGGCGTCGAATGGTACGCGCAGACACTGGATGATGCGTTACAGACGCAATGTGCTGTGCTATGGCTCGGGATGTCACTGAGCGATCCGTCACTGCCATGCGCACAATTTGCCTATCAGCACTTGCAGTGGTGCACCGAGGTGAATGCGATCGACCACGTCGGTCCGTCGTACCCTCCTGCATCCAACGGTCACATATCCGCATTACAGTTGTTTGGTTTCGTCCAACACGACTAGCGATTTCTCTGTATGATAATCCACAATTTCGGTAAGCCACTATCCTTCCTCTGTCGAACTCGGATACTTGATCAAAAGATGTTCACTGTTGTCTACGAGGCATAACTGATCGTCTTGTGAAACAACCACAAGGTAAACACACGTGCCGAACGTACACTCGTCGAAATCGCCAAGCCTTAAATGGCGCTATGAGGTGGCGCCACAGGCGCGCGTGATGTGCGTCTGCGCTGAAATTCTAATCAGTTGCATATCTCATCGCTGCAAATTCATGGTGTAAATTTCACTTGATTCGGATGCTTCCTTCAGGGTGTTGCATTTACGGTGGCCAGCAGTGTATATTACCTTCCACATGCTGTAAAGTCGTTTAGACTAAGGTGCAGAAGTTTCGTCAGGAAACTTTTATGCATCCTTGTTACGTCTCCATACACGTCTACCCATGAGATTTCCACATGTTTGCAGCCCTGAAGAGAGAAATTCGTGGCTGTCGATTTGCTTCGGACGAAGAGGGGCACACCTTGTGGAATCGTGGCTATGCAGCCAACCGCAAACTCCATTACAAGAAGGAAATGACTGTCTTGTCTCACAATGGGATATATGTGTTAACAGTTATGGCTAATTGTAACAGTACCGCAGGCTACTGTGGATTATCACAAGTAAGCGTCAAAGATGGTATTTTTTCTAACAGCTGTGCCGCATTGGTAGCACCACGTCCCATCAGATCACTGAAGTTCAGCGCTGTCGGGCTTGGATAATACTTGGATGGGTGACCGTCCAAGTCTGCCGAACGCTGTTGGTAAGCGGGGCGCAGTCAGCCAAGGCCAATTGAGGAATTACTTTGTGAATGTGTAGCTCCGATCACGAAAACTGATAACGGCCCTCCATATCCGTATCCAGTAACGCTTATCGGTTGAGGGCCTGTTCAGACTTTTCTTTCTTTCTTTTTCATCTTAACATCGTACTGGTGTTACCTGCTCATTAGTTGTGTTGCATACCTATCGAGCTTTACGTCATCTCGAATCTCTTTGTTTATGTGTGCGATCAGTATGTTACTGGATTCCCCTAGAAACCGGAAACTGTGAGCTCGCTAGAAACTGAATGAGGATATATCAAGGCCCGCATAACGAAATATTTTTGTTACACATATATATTCTCTTCTGTAATTTAAAAAATAGGTTTTACAGCAAAAATGTAACTGTTAATGTTTAACTAAATTTGTTCAAAAACTTTTTATTTGTAACGTGAAACAGAAAAATAAAAAAGACAAAGATTTATCATATAGTGCCAGAAAACGCAACTACCTCAAAAAAATTAAATTAAAAAAAAATGTAAAATAAAATTATCAAACATCGTTTGAATACTCTGTCGAAGTCGTATAAAACATGTTTCTGTTACTCATAAACAGCTTTCGCATTAACCAATAATAATAGGATACTCTTGCTTTTGGACATGATGAATAACGTTCTATCGAGTACAAAATAACAAAAATAATTATATATACTTTTTACATTTATGCACGTAAACTGTATTTGCATCAAAAGTAATTGCTTTGGTTCCATGAAAATGCAGAAGCTACGCGATCAACTAGCTATTATTACCTATAAAACGCAACTTATATTCTCTGTGGAAATAAAATACACAATGGTCTAACACTCAATAATGTACAGTTCTAATTATGTGCAAAACAAACCAGTAAACTAGCAAAAACCAAAGAGAAGTCGTCGGCTTCCAGTTCCCCTCTTACACCTTCACTAGCGTTTCATTCCCTACCAATGTTACCCATAATCCTACCATTCAGTACTCCATTTATGTACTGTACCAAAACTACGGAACCCTAGTTTTGGTAGAGCGCAACCCTCCTTATGGCGATTACGTTTGAAATAATAAACAGTTTACTATCTTCTCTCCATCTGTCTCGTTTTCGTTTGACTGCCTCCTACGTTATGTAAAACCAACAGAATAGCACTACGATCACTGCTTCTGCAAACAGTAATCAAGTGTAGATCAATTTACAGACAACACTGTACTGCTGTGAGGAGTAGGGAAAGGTGAAAGTGAAGATGGAGGGGGTTGTGGATGGGAGGTGGGGGGAGGGGGCACTCAGGCTTGCACTGCACTAACTGAGGCAATGCAGAAGAGCAGGAAGCTCTACTGAGGCTAGCGGAGAGTAATTTCTGGCAGTGTCTGCGAGGCGGCTATCTGCCGGCGTAAGGAGGCGGCGCTCTGCCGCCGTGGTAATCCGCGCCAGAACAACTCGGGGGCGGCTGAGGCTGCGGCGCCGAGATAGCGGCGGGGGCGGCGCCGCCTCCGCGTGGTCGGTCGGCGGGGGCGGGGGCAGGGATATTTAAATGAACGCGCCGCCGGGGGAGCAGTTAGGAGGCGACCAGCGCCTCTTGTATCGCACCTGCGAGGACCGTAAACAATGTCGCCATTGTTAGGCGCACCCCCCTGTGCCCGCAGCGGGTCGATGGCTTCCCAGCCCGCCCCCGGCGGCCAACACCGGGACGCCGCTCTGTTTGAACTTGTGTCTCTCGGTGAGGGTCCTTCAGCAGAAGGAAGCTTTTGAGGTCTGAGACAGGAGCGAACAACTGTTGCAAAATATTTGATGAAGTGAACGCGGTGTTACAATCAATTTCGTAAAAACAGCAGGTGGAATTACGTACAGTGTGAAAGTCTGTCGACGGCAAGTCATCCACTGAAAAGAAACGATATCTGTGGTTCCACTAGCCCTCTGCTAATCTTAATCTTTTCGAACGATTACGGCCCGCATCTCGTGGTCGTGCGGTCGCGTTCTCGCTTCCCACGCCCGGGTTCCCGGGTTCGATTCCCGGTGGGGTCAGGGATTTTCTCTGCCTTGTGATGGCTGGGTGCTGTGTGCTGTTCAAATGGTTCAAATGGCTCTGAGCACTATGGGACTCAACTTCTGTGGTCATTAGTCCCCTAGAACTTAGAACTAGTTAAACCTAACTAACCTAAGGACATCACAAACATCCATACCCGAGGCAGGATTCGAACCTGCGACCGTAGCGGTCTTGCGGTTCCAGACTGCAGCGCCTTTAACCGCACGGCCACTTCGGCCGGCGTTGTGTGCTGTCCTTAGGTTAGTTGGGTTTAAGTAGTTCTAAGTTCTAGGGGACTGATGACCTCAGATGTTAAGTCCCATAGTGCTCAGAGCCATTTGAACCCTTTTTGACTCCTCGGCGAAGGTATGTTCTCGAAACTTCAACAAAAGCCCGTACCGAGCTACTGAGCGTCTCTCCTGCAAAATCTTTCACTGGAGTTATCTATCAACTTTGTGACGCTTTCGCGATTACTAAATGACCCTGTAACGAAGCGCGCTGCTCTCCGATGGATCTTGTCTATCTCTTCTATCAACCCTATCTGGTACGGATCCCACACTGCTGAGCAATTTTCAAGCAGTGGGCGAACAAGTGTACTGTAACCTACTTCCTTTATTTTCGGATTGCATTTCCTTAGGATTCCTTCAATGAATCTCAGTCTGGCATCTGCTTTACCGACGATCAACTTTATATGATCATTCCATTTTAAATCACTCCTAATGCCTACTCCCAGGTAATTTATGGAATTAACTGTTTCCAGTTGCTGACCTGCTACACTGTAGCTAAATGATAAAGGATCTTTCTTTCTATGTATTCGCAGCACATTACACTTGCCTACATTGAGAGTCAATTGCTATTCCCTGCACCATGCGTCAAGCCGGCCGCGGTGGTCTCGCGGTTCTAGGCGCGCAGTCGGGAACCGTGCGACTGCTACGGTCGCAGGTTCGAATCCTGCCTCGGGCATGGCTGTGTGTGATGTCCTTAGGTTAGTTAGGTTTAAGTAGTTCTAAGTTCTAGGGGACTGATGACCACAGCAGTTGAGTCCCATAGTGCTCAGAGCCATTTGAACCATGCGTCAATTCGTTGCAGATCCTCCAGCATTTCAGTACAATTTTCCATTGCTACAACCTCTAGATGTACTACAGCATCATCCGCAAAAAGCGTCAGTGAACTTCCGATGTTATCCACAAGGTCATTTATGTATATTGTGAATAGCAAAGGTCCTACGACACTCCACTGCAGCACACCTGAAATCACTCTTACTTCGGAAGACTTCTCTCCATTGATAGTGACATGCTGTGTTCTGTTATCTAGGAACTCTTCAATCCAATCACACAATTGGTCTGATAGTCCATATGCTCTAACTTTGTTCATTAAACGACTGTGGGGAACTGTATCGAACGCCTTGCGGGAAGTCAAGAAACACGGCATCTACCGGGGAACCCGTCTCTATGGCCCTCTTTGTCTCGTGGACGAATAGCGCGAGCTGGGTTTCACACGATAGTCTTTTTCGAAACCCATGCTGTTTCCTATAGATTAAATTTCTAGTCTCCAGAAAAGTCATTATACTCGAACATAATAAGTGTTCCAAAATTCTACAACTGATAGACGTTAGAGATATAGGTTTATAGTTCTGCACATCTTTCGACTTCCCTTCTTGAAACGTGGATGACCTGTGCCCTTTTCCAATCCTTTGGAACGCTACGCTCTTCTAGATACCTACGGTACACCGCTGCAAGAAGGGGGCAAGTTTCTTCGCGTACTCTCTGTAAAATCGAACTGGTATCCCATCAGGTCCAGCGGCTTTCCCTGTTTTGAGCGATTTCAATTGTTTCTCTATCCCTCTGTCGTCTATTTCGATACCTACCATTTTGTCATCTGTGTGACAATCTAGAGAGGTAACTACAGTGCAGTCTTCCTCTGTGAAACAGCTTTGGAAAAAGACATTTAGTATTTCGGCCTTTAGTCTGCCATCCTCTTTTTCAGTACCATTTTGCTCACAGAGTGTCTGGACATTTTGTTTTGATCCACCTACCACTTTGACATAAGACCAAAATTTCGTAGGATTTTCTGTCAAGTCAGTACACAGAACTTTACTTTCGAATTCGTTGAACGCCTCTCGCATAGTCCTCCTCACACTACATTTCGCTTCGCGTAATTTTTGTTTGTCTGCAAGGCTTTGGCTATGTTTATGTTTGCTGTGAAGTTCCCTTTGCTTCCGCAGCAGTTTTCTAACCCGGTTGTTGTACCACGGTGGCTCTTCTCCATCTCTTACGATCTTGCTTGGCACATACTCATCTAATGCATACTGTACGATGGTTTTGAACTTTGTCCACTGATCCTCAACACTGTCTGTACTTGAGACAAAACTTTTGTGTTGATCCGTCAAGTACTCTGAAATCCGCTTTTTGTCACTTTTGCTAAACAGAAAAATCTTCCTACCTTTTTTAATATTTCTATTTACGGCTGAAATCATCGATGCAGTAACCGCTTTATGATCGCTGATTCCCTGTTCTGCGTTAACTGTTTCAAATAGTTCGGGTCTGTTCGTCACCAGAAGGTCTAATATGTTATCGCCACGGGTCGGTTCTCTGTTTAACTGCTCAATGTAGTTTTCAGATAATGCACTTAAAAAAATTTCACTTGATTCTTTGTCCCTGCCACCCGTTTTAAACGTTTGAGTCTCCCAGTCTGTATCCGGCAAATTAAAATCTCCACCCAGAACTGTAACATGGTCGGGAAATCTACTCGAAATATTTTCCAAATTTTCCTTCAGATGCACTGCCACAACAGCTGCTGAGCCAGGGGGCTATAGAGACATCCATTTACCATGTTTGAGCCTACATTAACCGTGACCTTCACCCAAATTATTTCACATTTCGGATCTCCGTCAATTTCCTTCGATACTATTGTACTTTTTATCGCTATAAACACGTCTCCCCCCTCACTGTCCAGTCTGTCTCGGCGGTATACATTCCAATCTGAGTTTAGAATTTCATTACTGTTTACATCTTGTTTCAGCCAACTTTCTGTCCAGTGGTACTGTGTGGGCGTTGTGACCATTTATTAATGATAGCAGTTCTGGGACCTTTCTATAGACGTTCCTGCAGTTTACTATTAGCACATTAATATTGTTATTCCCCGTTGCGTTTTGCCTACTACTACCACCTTGTCGCGTCTCAGGACGGGTCTTGTCGTGCCTAGGGAGGGAATTCTTTAACCTAAAAAACCTACATGTGCACTCCACACGTACTCCGCTACCCTTGTACCCTTGTAGCCGCATCCTGCGTGTAGTGCACGCCTGACCTATTCAGGGGGACCCTACATTTCTCCACTCGATAGCGGAGGTCGAGAAATTTTGCACCCCATACCTCTGCAGAATCGTCTGAGCCTCTGGTTTAAGCCTTGAACTCGGCTCCAAACCAGAGGACCGCGATCGGTTATGGGAACGATACTACAAATAGTTAGCTCAGATTCCACCCCGCGAGCGAGGCTTTCAGCCTTCACCAACTTCGCCAACCGCCTGTATGAACTGAGGATGACCTCTGAACCCAGACGCCAGGAGTCATTGGTGCCGACATGAGCAACAATTTGCAGTCTGATGCACCCAGAGCTCTCTATCTACAAAGTCAACAGCTGATCAAATTACGAAATGATGTAGACACGATATCTGTATGATGCGAAAAGTGGACTCAAAACTACGTGAAGTGTGATAGCCTTCACTCGACTGCTAATAAAAATGCGTTATATTCCTATTACAAGACATAGCATACAAATTTAAAAGCTGTCCTTTCAATTAAATACTTAGCGGCTATAATTACGAAAGACAAACAGGAACCATCACAGAGAAAATGTTGCGGCAAAAGCGAACAAAAGACTACGTTATATTGGCAGAACACTGAGAAAGGAACTGCCTACACTACGCTTATCCATCATCATCCGGAGTACTGCCGCGCGGTATGGTTCTTTACCAGACAGGATTGACGGAAGATACCGGAATAGTTCATAGAAGTGCCTTTCGTTTTATAGTTTCGCAAACAAGTTGAGAGAATGTTACGGATATGGTAGGGGAATTGGTGTGGAAACAATTAAAACAAACGCATTTTTCGTTGCCGCAAGTTTATGCGAAATTTCAGTCACCAGCATTCTCCTTCGAACGCGAAAATGGTTTGTTGCTTCCCACCTATATAGGCAGAATTGTCGATTGTAGTAAAATAGGAGAAATCAGCACTCGCATAGAATGATTCAGGCGTTCATTTTTCCGTGATATGCGAGAGTGGAACGACCGAGAAATAGTCTGAATGTGGTTCTATGAACTCTTTGACAAATACTTATGCTTTAATTGCTGTGTGGTCATGCAGAAGTGAATTACAGGTGCAAGGACAATAATTATTCACTATGAAAATGCACCTGGTCAAAAATAGTTGAAATGGCTCTAAGCACTATGGGACTTAACATCTGAGGTCATCAGTCCCCTAGACTTACAACTACTTAAACCTAACTAACCTAAGGGCATCACATACATCCATGCATGAGGCAAGATTCGAACCTGCGAACGTAACAGCAGCGCGGTTCCAGACTTAAGCGCCTAGAACCGCTCGGCCACAGCGGCCGGCAAAATGCACCTGTATTTCGATTAAAAGCGAAAACAACCGAGACCAGTTTGAGGAGCGTTGTAGTAGTGACGATAGCAATGCTAGATGGATGCGGGAATTATCGCACAGTCAGCTTCAAAGCTAATGCATAGACGATGCTAACTAGAATAACATAAAGCAGAATGGAAAGAAATTCGAAGTCTGTTAGATGACAATTAGTTTGGCTGTAGGAAAGATAAAGGCACCAGTAGGGCAACTCTCACAATATACTTGATTATGAGAAAGACATAACAATAATCATGACACAGACGATTTGTCGATCCAACTTAAAATTAAGCACGATGTTATAAATTGTCGGAGAAATAGTTGTATAGGGTCTGACAGGTAATATACAGGGGTACAAAAATGAAGAGGGAACAGTGAGAGTGAAACACCAAAGACGAAGTGATGCGATTGGCAAGTTTTACGACAGGGGTGCATTCTTTCTGTTCTTCAGTTCAAACTATACATCTACGAATCAATGACTGAAATAAAAGAAAGATTCTGAAGTGTGATAAAAAGTGAAAGTGGAAGAATGAGTTACGATTCGCTGATGACATTGCTGACCTCAGTCAAAGTGAAGAGGAATTACACGACTTGTTGAATGAAGAAAACGGTATACTGGACGCAGAAGATGGACAGAGAGAAAACAGTATAATGGACGCAGAAGGTGGACTGAGAAAAAAGCAAAGACAGACGAATGTTACGAGTAGTAGCAGAAATGGTATGAACGATAAATTTCAGAACTATGGACTATGAAGTGGGAGAATTATTCCAGCTTGGAAGAATGGTAGCATGAAGGCTAAAAGAAGCTGATTATCGCTGAAACAGATGGAATTTCTTGATGAAATACAACTATTAAAATACTGTAGTCCACTATTATAAGACACAGGCCTTAATATGAGGAATAAACAACTGAGATTGTGCGTTTGAATCACAGAATTGTACAGAAGTAAAGCATGGGCTATGGAAAAATCGAAAAAGAGGAGAATCATAACGTGTCAAAAATGTATTTTCAAAATTAGATAGTATATAAATTGGAAAGGCTCTCCGCGAACTATGTGGAAAACATTGACAAGAAGAAGAAGAGTTCTAGGACTTAGGCATCAGGGAATTCGCGCGGCTCCCCCCGTCGGAGGTACAAGTCCTCCCTCAGGCATGGGCGTGTGTGTTATCTCTAGCGTAAGTTAGTTTAAGATAGATTAAGAAATGTGTAAGCCTAGGGACCGATGACCTCAGCAACTAGGTCCCATAGGAACTTATCACCACTAACTCCTATGATCCTAGACTAGAGGGAGCTGTAAATGGTAAAAACTGTAAGGTAACACAAAGACTGGAGCACATGGAACGAATTGTTTAGAACATCAGATGTAACTGATGTTCTGAGATGAAGAGGTTGGCACATACTAGCAAGTCGTAGATAGTTGAACAAACATGTCAGAAGACTGATGACATAAAAAAAGTTTCTACAAAAATGGTCCGCAGAAAACGTTCGTACAGGATGTCATCAACGCACTTGGCAGTGTTGTTGATAATTTTTCCGGGTTATATGGCCGTGGTCCATGGAATATTTCAGTTCCTAGCGTTTCGTCCAATACTACGTTGGACATCCTCAGAGGTATGGCTGGTCCTATTCAGTCCTGCCGACTGACGAGTCGGGCGTCGGAGAGCGGCCTAAATACCGAGGAAAGTGGGCGTGGTCTAACTTGCACATATTAGCAGAGAGAAAACTAGTCAAAGATAAAATGTAACTATCGATAATAGTTCGTCATAGATAAAAATCACTTATCGATTCTGTAACGCCACTGTCCATATCTCGCTTAATTTCAAGGCCTCTTCTTTTCTATTAAAATTATCTTCATGTTTATAAATTTCAATAGTCGTGGATAATAGTTCGTGGTAGCACTTAAAACTGTAGTTTCAGAAAACTTAACTACATGGTCACCGGACTGAAGTGCATGTTCCGCAACGACCGATTTATCTATTTTTCCCAGTCGGCAAAGACTTTTATGCTCCTTTACTCTCGTAGTCACACTTCTTTTCGTAGAACCAATATAGACCTTGCCACAGGTACACGGAATTTTATACACACCGCTAGATGATAATGGTGGCCTGCTATCTTTAACACAACGAAGTACTGTCCTATTTTTCTGGTAGGTTTCAATACCGGTTTCACTTTACGTTTCAGCAAAATTTTGCCGATTCGATCTGTAACCTTACTAATGAAAGGTAAAGACACCATGTTCTTCCATTGTTGTGTACCATCCTTGTCCTTTGGCCTGCCGTAATTAGGTCTTAAAACTCTATTAATTTCTTTGTTTGAGTACCCATTCTTTTCGAAGGCCTGTTTCAGATGATTCATTTCCGTATCCACATGTTCCGGCGTACAAATCCGTTTTGCCCTGTCCACTAAACTTTTGACTACACCTCTTTTTTGTTGTGGGTGATGATTGGAGTTCTCATGTAAGTATCTATCAGTATGTGTGCTCTTCCGAAACACTTTATGTTTTAGACTGCCATCGGTCTGTCTCATGACTAACACATCGAGAAACGAAATAGCCTGGTCTTTTTCCACTTCAGTGGTAAACTGAATTTTAGGGTTTATGCTATTAAGATAATCAAAAAGTTCGTCTAAGGCTTTTTTACCGTGTGTCCAAACCACGCATGTGTCGCCTACATAACGATACCAACAACACGGTTTCTTATTTGCTTTATTCAACGCTAATCGTTCAAATTTCTCCATGTAAAAATTGGCAATCGCAGGGCTCAACGGGTTACCCCGGCAACACCATTCACTTGCTCATAAAACTCCTCATCCCACTGAAACTGACTAGATGTGAGACAGTGTCTAAACAGTGCGGTCAAATCTTCAGGGAAAACTTCCGTTATGTAAACCATAACTTCATTGACCGGAATCATAGTAAACAGAGATACAGTATCAAAACTGACCAAGATGTCTTCAGGAGCCAAGGTTAGACCTTCAATTTTCTCAATAAAATGACGTGAATCCCTCACATAAGGATCAGTCTTACCAATGTATGGTTGTAGAAGAGTAGCTAGATACCTAGATATTTGATAAGTAGGGGAATCAATCGCACTAACAAGAACGCCATTATCAACACCTAACCAATTTGGAACAGGGACGTGTAATAGGACTACGACAAACTGAATTTTCCTTCTGCAAATGAAGGCATTGTACATGATTGCTGGTAGTGGTGGTCACGAGGATATACGATCACAAGAAGACCGGGCTTCGGACGGCCTTGACGCACTACCCAAAGGGAAGATCATCGCGTTCGGCGTATGGCTCTGGCACCTCATACTGCGTCTGCAGCGGCAATCCGAAAAGCAGTTGACACCACAGTACTGCAACGAACTGTTAAAAATCGGTTACTTCAAGGACATCTCCGAGCCAGAAACCCTGTAGCGTGCATTCCACTGACCCCAGATCACCGCTATTTGCGACTTCAGCGATGTCAAGATAGAGTTTATTGGAGGTTTGTTGTGTTTTATGATGAAAGCTGTTTCTGTCTCGGTATCTGTGACGGCCGTGTGTTGGTTAGAAGGATGCCAACTGACGGCCATCAGCCAACGTGTCTGCGTGATAGACGCACTGGATCTACACCTGGAATCATGGTCTACGGTGCGACTTCGAACGACAACAGAAGCACTCTTGTGGCTATCCCGCGCACCCTGACGGCTAATTTGTACGTCAGTCGGGTTATTCGACCTACTGAGATGTCGTTCATGAACATCAGTCCGGGGGGTGTTTTCCAACAGGATAACGCTCGCCCACACACCGCTGCTGTTACCCAACATTTTTTACAGAGTGCCGCCAAGTTGGCTTGTTGTGTTCCATCACAAGATGTCACCAATCGACCACTTATGGGATGTCATCGGATGACCACTCCATCGTCATCTAGTCAGCGTTAACCGACCCGGTATTGACCGACCAAGAGCAACAGGCATGAAATGCCATCCCACGAACTGACATCCAGCACTGGTAGAGCAAAATGCTTGCACGTTTGCATGCTTGCATTCATCATTCTGGCGGTTACACGGGTTTTTAATGTATCAGCATTGCACATTTGCAATGATTTATCTCCCCCTTATATTAACCTGTGCTCTTGCAATGTTAATCACTTAAAAATCTTACCAGCGTACATGTATTTCCGGATTTCATTATTCTACATGTTTTGTTTATTGCGATTCTTTTTTCGTTATTGTATATAAAACATTGGCAGAGTTGAAGCGATACGTGCGAGAAATAATTCCTAGTCCGACTGACTGAACCACCAACCAACATTTTTGGACTTGTAGAGCGGCCTGTTTGTACCTATCATTAAGTGAAATATCGCACAGCGTGGATCAGAGTTCACAGACACATCAACAAATGAAAGCGTTTTTTCTATTCACTTTCAAGACTTGTAAGTACGCTAAGTTCAAGAATATGTTAATCTTGAGGGTGAAGCTGTTTTTTTGTTCGAATTTGCTTTTAGATATATGGTTGTGGAAATAGGGTTCTGCACTGAGCGAACTCAATTTTCTTCTTTGACTTCATCCACTGGACTCCTACAAGCATTTTCTTAGATCACAATAAGAACCCATAGTACACACCAAAAGTACAGAATAATATGTAGGCATCAAAAAAATGGCTCTGAGCACTATGGGACTTAATTTCTGAGGTCATCAGTCATGAGTCCCCTAGAACTTAGAACTACTTATTCCTAACTAAACGAAGGACATCACACACATCCATGCCCGAGGCAGGATTCGAACCTGTGACAGTAGCAGTCGCGCGGTTCCAGACTGAAGCGCCTAGAACCGCTCGGCCAACCCGGCCGGCATGTAGACATCATTCGTCTTCTACATGAAATACTCAGTCGCATACAACAATGCCACAATGACACAGCATAGTCCTCCCAAAGATAAGAACCATCAAAGAAACAGAAAATTTATTAGCTCTCACAGTACACAGATGAAAAACTAATATCAATTTTCTGTGTACAGCTAGTCCGCAATCACTATCGGCAAAAAATGCTATAGACGCCAAATGGACAACGGCCTTGCCGCAGTGGAAACACAGGTTCCCGTGAGATCACCGAAGTTAAGCGCTGTCGGGCGTGGTCGGCACTTGGATGGGTGACCATCCGGGCCGCCATGCGTTGTTGCAATTTTTATGGGTGCACTCAGTCTCGTGATGCCAATTCAGGAGCTACTCGACCGAATAGTAGCGAGCGACTTCGGTCAAGAATACCATCATAACGACCGGGAGAGTGGTGTGCTGATCCCACGCCCCTCCTATCCGCATCCTTCACTGAGGGTGACACGACGGTCGGATGGTCCCGGCAGGCCTGAAGACGGAGTGCTTTTATTTTATTTTATTTTATTTTTTTACGTGGAATAAAACCCCCGTGAAAGACGGACTGAAGTATAAAATTAAGAAAAAGGTGAACGGACATACATAAAAAACAGATCTACACCAACTACAAATACAGGTACACTGAATATAGACGCACACAACAGAATCCCACTTGAGCAAGAAGCATCCATAACAACAAGCAAATGGCAGGTATTCAAAAATGGTTCAAATGGCTCTGAGCACTATGGGACTCAACTGCTGAGGTCATTAGTCCCCTAGAACTTAGAACTACTTAAACCTAACTAACCTAAGGACATCACAAACATCCATGCCCGAGGCAGGATTCGAACGTGCGACCGTAGCAGTCGCACGGTTCCGGACTGCGTGCCTAGAACCGCGAGACCACCGCGGCCGGCGGCAGGTATTCGCTTACAGCAATGAAGTAGGTCACGGGATTGGGAACATATTCAGTAAACAAGGACTGAAAATAGCATACAGAACAGATAACTCAATACAAAAGAGACTGAGGTCAACGAACACTATCACAGGGAAACACAACACAACTGTCATCTATCAGCTGAAATGTCAACGCAGTTTATACGGAATAAACGGATAGAAACTTCATCACTGTCGTCGCAGAACACAGAAGGTCACTTCAGAGTAACAGCTGGCAATTTACATTTGCAGAGTATCTTATGGATGTGGACCACGGACCAATGGATAGAAACGCTACATAAATATTCTTAAATGCAGCGAAAGAAGAAAATTAACATATAGAGGAAAGGTGCCTAATATGAGACACACTTTTGTAAACCCATTTGAAAGACCTAAAAGTAAATGCAATTGTATTTCTCATGATGGTAATAAGATCTTGCATTATTTAATTTTATCCTACAGTTTCGTATTTGCAATAATAAACAATCTTTCAGAGTAGTTATTAAATCTTCACAAACAAGGCATTTCGTAGAAATGAGATCAAGGTTCCTAATATGAGACAGTAATAATATTTTGCTGTAATTATTTTATTACATAATTACATATGAAAATAAAATTTTTACATGTTCATTCATTTCTGTTATCCTTCACTCATTTCACGCTACTTAGGTTTATATTTACGGCATCCGGGGCAAACAAAATTGTCTTCTGTGACACCGCAATCTTCGTGAGCCCAGCGATAACATTTAGTGCATTGTGCCCATTTCTCCACGTGTTTGCCTTCAGAAAAGCGCCCAGTACAGAACAGGCACTCTGCATCATCGTCATCACTGCTGTCTGAATCCCCACTGTCATCAAGATGGACATCGGATGCCGAGTCACTAGACGATTCTTCTTTTTTAGGTCTACGATTGGAAAATTTTCCACTCTTCTCCCCAAATAACTTTCGTGCTGCTTTCTTAGCTTCAACCTCTGATTTCTTCTGTTTACATTTTTGCAATTGCTTCATATAAGGAGATGAAGTTAGTAAGGCAGCAGAGCACGAACGCGATGTTTGCCCTATTTGACTAACTCCAGGTGGTTTTGCCATGTGTGGGAGAGGTCTGATGTCTGCCGGGCTGACAGCTTGACCATCACCATCAGTAGTTTCATTTTAGTTTTTGGCCTCTATTTCTTGAAGAGCGTTAGCATGGCGATGAATTGAAAATTCATGTTCCCTAAAGATGTTTCTGTTGCATGGGATATGGGATGAGACCTGTTTTTCTGAAGGCATTCACAGATGCTTCCATTGTTGCTGCTCGGTTGTAAACTGCCCCAAATAACTTGGCTATTAATAATGGGGTGGCCGGCCGCAGTGGTCCAGCGGTTCTAGGCGCTCAGTCAGGAACCGCGCGACTGCCACGGTCGCAGGTCCGAATCCTGCCTCGGGCATGGATGTGTGTGATGTCCTTAGGTTAGTTAGGTTTAAGTAGTTCTAAGTTCTAGGGGACTGATGACCATAGATGTTAATCCCATAGTGCTCAGAGCCAACACACTTCATGAACATTGTTTTCTCGTGCTTTATCTGACACATCGAGATTCTTTCTGTGAGAATAATGCCCATCAAGAATCAAAACGACAGGGTCATTTGAAGATGGCTTTACAAGACTCACAAAATGATCAAACCACTGAGTAAAAATGTGAGTTTGTTTCCAGCCACTTGGATGACAAGCTGATATTGATCCTGCAGGTGCACCATCCATCAAGTTCCAGAAAACATTCAAATTTCTGATCATAAGACTAGTCAAAGTAATCCCTGTTTATCATAATTTAATCGAATTAAAATAAACGCAGTTGCCAAAATTTTGCTACAATTAATGATGAAATATTGTTATCTCATGATTGTACTGCGTAAATTACATATAAAAAATCGCGAGAGAACGAGTTCCCCCAATATGCGACAGGTATCGTAATATACGACACTGTCGCATATTTGGATCCCCATACAATCGCATATTACGAATTTCGCCATCTTACACAAAGAATCACGTACTTGCTAACAACGTTCGTTGGAAAATGAACCTAATTGTCAATAATTATAGATAATACCGTTACAAATAACAACAATAAAAGAGTGTAGTAATATCCACTCACCTCTAAGCTGAAATATTGTCTCAACACCAATATCGCAAAAACTCCAAACACAAGAAATTTTGTACTGTGTCCGGCTCAACTATGGCTTCCTACTCGCTGTGTCGTCATCTGGCACACAATAGACGTGTTTAAGAAACTCTCCACCAGAGTGCAACCCTTAACATGAGCACAGTTGCGGTGTCTCATATTAGGGAACTATCGCATAATAGACACCTTTCCTCTACAATAACCCGCAGGAGGAGAAAAAGATGAGTGGGTATAAAGAAGAAAATTGTGTTTGCTCAAGGCAGAACTCTTCATCCACAATAATATATTCAAGAATATATTCGCTTATGAAAGCTGTTTTTTTTGGTTACATTACATTTTTTAGCGATTCCTCTTTACGATGATGATAATTTTAGTTCTAATGACCGTGCCTGCAAGTCCTCAAACTATTAACAATAATAGCCTTATTTCAATTAATTTCTTGTGGAGTGCCTTTTTCTGTCGTGTCTAGTAGTAGCTCACAAAATGTGTTTTTGAACTTGTCATTTTTTCTAGAAACGTTTTTCGGCTATGCATTTAATTTCCTGCGGCAGTTCATCCGGTTAGCTCCAATGTTTGTTCGTTCTTTCATTACCGGTTTTCCATAAAATGCTGACACACGGTGAGCTCACCGACTCGTGGACACACAGACACGCTAAAACGAATCGAACTGGGAACACGCTGCGTCTACAGTAATAATGCAGTTCTGCAACCGGTTTCACGCCCACTTGTTTTGGGGCGACAACTCGTGGTCAAACTCTCATATCAACTAAGATACCACAACCAACCCAGAGCATTTAAGAGAACAGCAGAAGGAGAGAATAGTTCCCTTCAACGATGTCCCTAAACGTTCGTGGCCGCTCTCTCGCCGATTCGTTACACTTACTCCTTGTTTGTCTTACAAGTGAGACAGAAATATGAAACACGTCCGAAGTTTAATCAAAAATTATTTAAAAATCACCTAACCTGCTCGTGCAGCATAACCTACCTGTGTATATATACTGAAGTTTTAAATTTCGTGTTTAAGAAATTATTAAATCAGGAGGATTGCCGTTTGATCGCCGCACAGACTCCCGTATGGATGACATACACTGAGGAGCCAAAGAAACTGGTACACCTGCTTAATACTATGTAGGGCCACCTCGAGCACACAGAAATGCCAGAACACGACATGGCATGGACTCGACTAATGTCTGAAGTAGTGCGGAGGGAACTGACACCATGAATCCTGCAGCGCTGTCCATAAATCCGTAAGAGTACGAGGGGTAGGTATGTCTCCTGAACAGCACGTTGCAAGGCATCCCAGGTATTCTCAATAATGTTCATGTCTGGGGAGTCTGGTGGACAGCGAAAGTGCTTAAACTCAGAAGAGTGTTCCTGGAGCCACTCTGTAGCAATTTTGGACGCTTGGGGTGTCGCATTGTCCTGCCGGAATTGCCCAAGTTCGTCGGAATGCACAATGGACATGAATGGATGTAAGTGATAAGACAGCATGCTACGTACGTGTCACCTGTCAGAGTCGTATCTAGAAGTACCAGGGATCCCATATCACTCCAGCTGCACACTCCCCACACCATTACAGTCTCCACCAGCTTGGACTGTCTCCTGCTGACATGCAGGGCTCGTGGATTCATGAGGTTATTTCCATACCCGTATACGTTCATCCGCTCAATACAATTTGAAACCAGTCACGTCCGACCCGGCAACATGTTTCCAGTCGTCAACAGTCCAACGTCGGTGTTGACAGGCCCAGGGAAAGCGAAAAGCTTTGTGTGATGCAGTTATCAAGGGTAAATCGTGAATTTTTCGTTGAATAGTTCGCACGCTGACACTTGTTGATGGCCCAGCACTGAAATCTGCACAATTGGCGGAAGGCTTGCCCTTCTGTCGTGTTGAATGATTCTCTTCAGTCGTCGTTGGACCCGTTCTTGCAGGATCTTTTTCGGGCCGTAGCCATATCGGAGATTTGATGTTTTATCAATTTCCTGATATTCATGGTAAACGCGTAAAATGGTTGTACGGGAAAACCCCACTTCATCGCTGCCTCGGAGATGCTGTGTCCCACCGCTCGTGCGCCGACTATAACACCACGTTCAGACTTACTAGATGGGAATATTGACGAAGATGATTGTTTGTATAATCACGATACTGTACCTGTCATGGTCTAGCATCAGTGACACAATCAATAGTTTGTGGTCAGGAACATTCTTGCAATAACTGGACTCCCCAGAGTTCTGTCTTGAACCTAATGGAACATCTTTGAGATAAGTCAGAACGTCGACACAGTTCCAGACCCCCGAGTCCAACATCAGTACATTCTCTTATTTCGGCTCTTGAGAAAACACGGGCTGCCATGCATACACAGACATTCACTGAAGATATCCTAGCATAATTCAAGCCGTTATACACTGAGGTGACAAAAAGTCATTGTATACCGATATGCACATATACAGATGGCGGTAGCTTCGCATACACGAGGTTACTGATAAATCAGATAAATGTACAGAATTTAACAACCATTTTCTGAGCATTGCTGGTGAATTAAATAAAAATTTACTTTCTACTGGGAATCATATAACTTTCTTGGCAATTTGATTTTCGGGATTGATGTATGAAATACTCCTCTGTGATACAGATGGCGGTAGCTTCGCATACACGTATAGACTTACTAGATGGGAATATTGACGAAGATGATTGTTTGTATATGGTTATCATGGAGTGTTTAGCAGAATATTAAAGTACTGTGTTACACATGATAGCCCTGTATTTAGCCACATTTCTAATTTTTCCTTTAGGACTCGACGGTTTCCTGAACGGTTAAAGTACTCAGTAGTAAAGTCGCTTTATAAAAAGGGAGAAAGGGTAATGTAAATAATATGGCTGGCTCTGAGCACTATGGAACTTAACATCTATGGTCATCAGTCCCCTAGAACTTAGAACTACTTAAATCGAACTAACCTAAGGACAGCACACAACACCCAGCCATCACGAGGCAGAGAAAATCCCTGACCCCGCCGGGAATCGAACCCGGGAACCCGGGCGTGGGAAGCGAGAACGCTACCGCACGACCACGAGATGCGGGCAATGTAAATAATATTAGACCTATTTCTATGCCATCAGTGTTTGCGAAAGTTATTGAAAAGGCTGTGTATGTAAGGATAATTGATCATTTTGTATCACACGATTTGCTATCAAATGTACAGTTCGGCTTTAGAAGTCGCTCAACAACTGAAAATGCTATATTCTCTTTTCTCTGTCAGGTACTGCATGGGTTAAACAAAAGGTTTCGAACGCTTGCATATTTTTTGAATTAACTAAGGCATTTGATTGTGTTGATCACAAAATATTGTTCCAGAAGTTGGACCATTACGGAACACGGGGAGCAGCTCACAATTGGTTCACCTCTTACTTTAGCAACAGGCAGCAAAAGGTCATTATTCACAATGCTGATAATGACTGTGATGTGCGGTCTGAATGAGGTAAGGTCAAGTGGGTCAAGTGGGGGGTGCCTCAGGGATCAGTGTTGGGGCCACTCCTGTTCCTTGTTTATATAAATCATATTCACTCTATTATTACGGGTAACTCTAAAATATTTCTGTTTTCTGATGACACTAGCTTGGTAGTAAAGGATGTTATGTGCAACATTGGCTCGGTTTCAAATAGGGCAATACATGACCTAAGTTCATGGCTTGTAGTAAATAAACCAACATTAAATCACAGTAAGACTCAGTTTTTAAAATTTCTACCACACAATTCAACAAAACCCAACGTTTTAATTTCACATAACGTGCATATGATTAGCGAAACTGAACAGTTCAAATTTCTAGGTGTTCAGATAGATAGTAAACTGTCGTGGAAAGCCCACGTTCAGGATCTTGTTCAAAGACTTAATACTGCCATTTTTAATATTCGAACGGTATCTGAAGTGAGTGATCTTTCGACGCGAAAATTAGTCCACTTTACTTATTTTCATTCGCTTATGTTGTATGGTATTATACTTTGGGCGAACTCTTCCCTTTCTAAAAGGATATTTTTGGCTCAGAAACGGACGGTTCGGGCAGTAAGTGGTGTAAATTCACGAACCTCTTGTCAACCCCTGATCACGAGTCAGGGTATTTTGACATTTTTGACATTGGCCTCACAATGTCATTTCTTGTTAACAATATAAGCAGCTCTCACTCGGTTAATATTCGGCAGAAATCAATCCTGCATTTGGATCGGACTTCCTTAACTAATGTGCAGAAAGGTGCGCAATATACTGCTGCATCAATTTTCAATAAGCTACCACTCAAATTCAGAAATCTTAGCAGTAATCCACGCGCTTTCAAATCGAAACTGAAGAGTTTCCTCATGGGTTACTCCTTCTATTCTGTCGAGGAGTTCCTTGAAATATTAAGATAATTCTTGTTGTATTGTGGATTACGTATAATTAAGTTTATGGACTGACCTTTTTCGGGTTCATAAGCATTTATTTTCATCTGTTTTAATTTCATGTACTGACACGTTCCATGACTTTGAAGATTTCCTCCTCAAATTGGCCCACGGAACTTGATGTGTTAATAAATAAATACACTACTGGCCATTAAAATTGCTGCACCACGAAGATGACGTGCTACAGACGCGAAGTTTAACCGACAGGTAGAAGAGGCTGTGATATGCAAATGATTAGCTTTTCAGAGCATTCACACAAGGTTGGCGCTGGTGGTGACAGCGACAACGTTCTGACATGAGGAAAGTTTCCAACCGATTTCTCATACACAAACAGCAGTTGACCGACGTTGCCTGGTGAAACATTGTTCTGATGCCTCGTGTAAGGAGGAGAAAAGCGTACCAACACGTTTCCGACTTTGGTGAAGGTCGGATTGTAGTCCATCGCGATTGCGGTTTATCGTATCGCGACATTGCTGATCGCGTTGGTCGAGATCCAATGACTGTTAGCATAATATGGAATCGGTGGGTTCAGGAGGGTAATACGGAATGCCGTGCTGGATCCCAATGGCCTCATCACTAGCAGTCGAGATGACAGGCATCTTATCCGCATGGCTGTAACGGATGGTGCAGCCACGTCTCGATCCCTGAGTCAACAGATGGGGACGTTTGCAAGACATCAACCACCTGCACGAACAGTTCGACGACGTTCGCAGCAGCATGGACTATCAGCTCGGAGACCATGGCTGCGGTTACCCTTGACACTGCATCACAGACAGGAGCGCCTGCGATGGTGTACTCAACGACGAACTTGGGTGCACGAATGGCAAAACGTCATTTTTTCGGATGAATCCAGGTTCTGTTTACAGCATCAAGATGGTCGCATTCGTGTTTCGCGACATCGCGGTGAACGCACATTGGATGAATGTAATCATCATCGCCATACTTGCCTATCACCCGGCGTGATGGTATGGGGTGCCATTGGTTACACGTCTCGGTCACCTCTAGTTCGCATTGACGGCACTTTCAACAGTGGGCATTGCATTTCAAATGTGTTACTACCCGTATCTGTACCCTTCATTCGATCACTGCGAAACCCTACATTTCAGCAGGATAATGCATGACCGCATGTTGCAGGTCCTGTAAGGGCCTTTCTGGATACAGAAAATGTTCGACTGCTGCACTGACCTGCAAATGCTCCAGATATCTCACCAATGGTAAACGTCTGGTCAGTGGTGGCCGAGCAACTGTTTCGTCACAATACGCTAGTCACTTCTCTTGATGAACTGTGGTATCGTGTTGAAGCTGCATGAGCAGCTGTACCTGTACACGCCACCCAAGCTCTGTTTGACCCAATGCCCAGGCGTATCAAGGCCGTTATTACAGCCAGACGTGGTTGTTCTGGGTACCGATTTCTCAGTATCTACGCACCCAAATTGCGTAAAAATGTAATCACATGTCAATTCTAGTATAATATATTTGTCCAATGAATACCCGTTTATCATCTGCATTTCTTCTTGGTGTAGCAATTTTAATGGCCAGTAGTGTATATACACTCCTGGAAATGGAAAAAAGAACACATTGACACCGGTGTGTCAGACCCACCATACTTGCTCCGGACACTGCGAGAGGGGTGTACAAGCAATGATCACGCGCACGGCACAGCGGACACACCAGGAACCGCGGTGTTGGCCGTCGAATGGCGCTAGCTGCGCAGCATTTGTGCACCGCCGCCGTCAGTGTCAGCCAGTTTGCCGTGGCATGCGGAGCTCCATCGCAGTCTTTAACACTGGTAGCATGCCGCGACAGCGTGGACGTGAACCGTATGTGCTGTTGACGGACTTTGAGCGAGGGCGTGTAGTGGGCATGCGGGAGGCCGGGTGGACGAACCGCCGAATTGCTCAACACGTGGGGCGTGAGGTCTCCACAGTACATCGATGTTGTTGCCAGTGGTCGGCGGAAGGTGCACGTGCCCGTCGACCTGGGACCGGACCGCAGCGACGCACGGATGCACGCCAAGACCGTAGGATCCTACGCAGTACCGTAGGGGACCGCACCGCCACTTCCCAGCAAATTAGGGACACTGTTGCTCCTGGGGTATCGGCGAGGACCATTCGCAACCGTCTCCATGAAGCTGGGCTACGGTCCCGCACACCGTTAGGCCGTCTTCCGCTCACGCCCCAACATCGTGCAGCCCGCCTCCAGTGGTGTCGCGACAGGAGTGAATGGAGGGACGAATGGAGACGTGTCGTCTTCAGCGATGAGAGTCGCTTCTGCCTTGGTGCCAATGATGGTCGTATGCGTGTTTGGCGCCGTGCAGGTGAGCGCCACAATCAGGACTGCATACGACCGAGGCACACAGGGCCAACACCCGGCATCATGGTGTGGGGAGCGATCTCCTACACTGGCCGTACAACACTGGTGATCGTCGAGGGGACACTGAATAGTGCACGGTACATCCAAACCGTCATCGAACCCATCGTTCTACCATTCCTAGACCGGCAAGGGAACTTGCTGTTCCAACAGGACAATGCACGTCCGCATGTATCCCGTGCCACCCAACGTGCTCTAGAAGGTGTAAGTCAACTACCCTGGCCAGCAAGATCTCCGGATCTGTCCCCCATTGAGCATGTTTGGGACTGGATGAAGCGTCGTCTCACGCGGTCTGCACGTCCAGCACGAACGCTGGTCCAACTGAGGCGCCAGGTGGAAATGGCATGGCAAGCCGTTCCACAGGACTACATCCAGCATCTCTACGATCGTCTCCATGGGAGAATAGCAGCCTGCATTGCTGCGAAAGGTGGATATACACTGTACTAGTGCCGACATTGTGCATGCTCTGTTGCCTGTGTCTATGTGCCTGTGGTCATGTCAGTGTGATCATGTGATGTATCTGACCCCAGGAATGTGTCAATAAAGTTTCCCCTTCCTTGGACAATGAATTCACGGTGTTCTTATTTCAATTTCCAGGAGTGTATAATCTATCTGATGCCTTTTAGTATCTCCAGGGTTCTTCCATGTATACAACCATCTTTCATGATTCTTAAACCAAGTGTTAGCTATGATTAAGTTGTGCTCTGTGCAAAATTCTACCAGGCGACTTCCTCTTTCATTTCTTAGCCCCAATCCATATTCACCTACTACGTTTCCTTCTCTCCCTTTTCCTACACTCGAATTCCAGTCACCCATGACTATTAAATTTTCGTCTCCCTTCACTATCTGAATAATTTCTTTTATTTCATCATATATTTCTTCAATTTCTTCGTCATCTGCAGAGCTAGTTGGCATATAAACTTGTACTACTGTAGTAGGTGTGGGCTTCGTATCTATCTTGGCCACAATAATGCGTTCACTAAGCTGTTTGTAGTAGCTTATCCGCGTTCCTATTTTCCTATTCATTATTAAACCTACTCCTGCATTACCCCTATTTGACTTTGTGTTTATAACCCTGTAGTCACCTGACCAGAAGTCTTGTTCCTCCTGCCACCGAACTTCACTAATTCCCACTATATCTAACTTTCACCTATCCATTTCCCTTTTCAAATTTTCTAACCTACCTGCCCCGTTAAGGGACCTGACATTCCACGCTCCGATCCGTAGAACGCCAGTTTTCTTTCTCCTGATAACGACATCCTCTTGAGTAGTCCCCGCCCGGAGATCCGAATTGGGGACTATTTTACCTCCGGAATATTTTACCCAAGAGGACGCCATCATCATTTAATCATACAGTAAAGGTGCATGCCCTCGGGAAAAATTACGGCCGTAGTTTCCCCTTGCTTTCAGCCGTTCGCAGTACCAGCACAGCAAGGCCGTTTGGGTTATTGTTACAAGGCCAGATCAGTCAATCATCCGGACTGTTGCCCTTGCAACTACTGAAAAAGGCTGCTGCCCCTTTTCAGGAACCACACGTTTGTCTGGCCTCTCAACAGATACCCCTCCTTTGTGGTTGTACCTACGGTACGGCTATCTGTATCGCTGAGGCACGCAAGCCTCCCCACCAACGGCAAGGTCCATGGTTGGGTTTTTCCACATTAGATTCGGCTAATGCTGGGCTGGATTTCAGTCTCTGCCTTAGCACAGCACAAAACCGTTAAAATAGGATTACTTACAGAATACACTATTTACAGAAAGAGGATCACACGAATTTATTCTGTTTGGTTCACAAAAGACTGTGATGACAGGAATTTGCAGTAATTAAAGTAACAATCATTTAATAGCAGACCCAACCAGACAAAGTGAAGCCATCACCACGAGACAATCGCGGCGAAGAAAAAGATGGTTATCGTAATTTGAGCGTCAGTGGTAACGAAAAAGAACAGTAGCAGCTTCCTGGATGCCTCGAGCTTCAAGTGAACTGGTAATACTGTGGACAGAAATGCCCCTCTCTGGTGTAAGTACTCTGAAATTTCTGTATTTTGAATCGCAGGTAACCCAGTCGATACAGTTCGAACGTCCCGTTAACGTGGAAACAATTGCGAGGGCGCTATACAGCCTTTATTCTTGTAAAAATTAGAGGAACGCTTCTATTGGTCGGAAAAAGCCGTGACATGGAAAACAAAAGTACCCAGGTGGCGAGACAGTTTGGCTACGAGAAAGACAAGAGCGAAATTTTCGAGGACTCTTCTCTGAACTGGCGTCAAGTGCAGAACGGGGCGCATAACACTCTGTACGATGCAGAGGAGAAATTTGAGTGAACACTGCGTTCACTGTGGCTGACATTCAGTTAGATATTAGCTGTAGCGTCGTTGAGCTCCAACTGTGGAGAAACGAATCAGCCAGTTAGTTAATTGTTCTTGCGAGGACTGTGCACGTTGCTCCAGCCAGGAGCATGCATATCGCCGTATTCCAAGACTAGGGATGAGTACATGTTTTCTCGCATAACAAGAAACATAGGGAGAGTTTCTGCTGGAAAAATCAGCAAAGGCTTAATTAGTTTCTATAGGAATTTCAGAGGATGAGAGCAGCCATGCAGACGACAGCTCAATGCAGCTAAGGTAAATACTGCGAGCAGAGGCGTAAACTTGTTGGTTCACCAGCTTGCGTCCACTGTAAAGTCGAGCGACCTTGTGTAATCTCTTGCTCAACTTGTCACAAAACTATGCAACCTCTGTAGACTTTATTGTCATCCTAAATAGTGCTGAACTTCGAACCAGAATCGAATGACTTATCGTAGTACTGGCCAACATCATGACGTAGTCATAAGAATAATTTTGTAAAGAAACTTCCAGTTAAAATTTACCATTGTTGTGTTTCGGATTATTTCACTTTCTGAGGACGAGATGCGTTTGTTTGACAGCTGTCGTAACATTGGCACATTGTAAACTGTGTAAATGCATGTATTTCTGTGATAAGATTGCAACATTAAACCAAACATATTTACAGCTCACACAGTTGTTGTTCGGTCCTCAAAACCTTACAAAATGGTCTTGTAGCGCTAATGCTAGATATCTCTTTTATTCATGGATGTTATGAAGGAAGTGCAATGCCTAGTTCCAGGCAGTCTAACTGTAGGCATACACTTTCAGTACTGGAGTGAGGAAAAAATGACGCAAAGGCAGTTGGTTTATGTAAGTAATTCTAGACGGCTTGCAGATCACGTATGCGTGGATCGTGAGTGATGGCTTGTCTGTATCTGAGGCTACAGTTTAATCTAATCCTAGTAATAGACTTCAAATTTCAATAATTATTTTCATCCGAAAAATGTCGGTAACAACTGTCAGAATAATAAAATAACTGAGAAATTGCCCAAACAACATATTTCACTTCTGTGTCGTCTTTTCGCGTCCATGGAAGTCTAATACTTAAGATGGCCGAAGAGCTATGATATTTTCTGTTCGTCTCAAGAACACTCCCCACGTTGCAAGACTAGTGAGTTTTTAAATTTGCATCTGAAATGCTGATACTTTTCTCATACGGTTTTCATTTTTGTTGACAGCCTTTTCGAAACGTAACATACAGAGCATTGTAATATGAAGAACAGTGTGTAATATCGAAGAGAATTCTTCACAACTCCAGACTGTTTCTTTATTTAGTGTTTACTGCGTAAACGGTGTAATTCTTGTTCTTAACCGCAAACTCTTTGAACAAGTGTACACACTGAATCACTCGACTCGAAAAGAGCATGGTTTGCTCATACGATGATGTCTGACAAACAAAAGATTCAATTGAAGAAGTGGATTCCATGTTACCAGACATCCAAAAGTCTTTCGACACTGTAGCACTTCGTAGACAATCAAGATATTATCGTACGGAACATCTTTGGAGATAGGTGACTAGCACCACGATTACTTGACTGACGGTACCCAGTATGTTCACTCGGCGACGAAAATCCTACAAAACTGAAAATGACATCGGTCATTATGTGATTTCTGATGTTCTCAGTATGGAAAAACTATTTAACAGATAGTGTCAGCAGCACTATCAGATTGTTGCCTGACGATGCTGCTATCTAATGGAAAGTATCGTCAGTGGATAAAATTTCCACTTTCTCTAATGAACAGTTGATCTGCTAAATGGTGATAAATCCAGGATAGGTTCGGTTCGGTTCTTTGGGGAAGGAGACCAGACAGCGAGGTCATCGATCTCATCGGATTAGGGAAGGACGGGAAAGGAAGTCGGCCGTGCCCTTTCAAAGGAACCATCCCGGCATTTGCCTGGAACGATTTAGGGAAATCACGGAAAACCTAAATCAGGATGGCCGGACGCGGGATTGAACCGTCGTCCTCCCGAATGCGAGTCCAGTGTCTAACCACAGCGCCACCTCGCTCGGTCCCAGGATAGGTCCTACTATTAAGAAAAACAAATAGAGTGCAAGATTAGTGGAGAACATCTGGACCTCGTCAAATATTTACATATTTAGAGGTAATGTTAGGAAGCTACACACAATCCGACAAAGTATCTGGTGACCTTTTAGTCGACAACGGTATAGGGTACCTTCGGCCTTGGACTTTATACTGAGGTGAGAAAAGTCGCGTGATACTTTCTAATATCATGTCGAACTTCCTTAAGCCCAGCGTAGTGCAGAACTCAACTTGGCATGGACTCGACAAGTCGTCAGAAATACCCTGCAGAAATATTAAGCCATGTGTCTCTATAGCCCTCCATAATAGCGAATGTGTTGCCGGTGCAGGATTTTGTGCAGGAACTGAACTCTCCATTATGTCCCAAAGATGTCTGATGGGATATACATCGGGCGATCTGGGTGGCCAGATCATTCGCTAGATTTATCTAGAATGTTCTTCATACCAACCACGAACAATTTTGGCCAGGTGACAAGGTGCATTGTCATCCACAAAAATTCCGTCATTGTCAGGGAACATGAAGTCTACGAAATGCGGAAAATAGTGTCCAAATAGCCGAACATAAGCATTTCCAGTCAATGAGCAGTTCAGTTGGAGCAGAGCACCGAGCACATTACATACAAATGCAGCCTACACCAATATGGAGCCACCATCAGCTTTCACAGTGCTATGTTGACAACTTGGCTCCATGGTTTAGTGAAATCTGCGCCATACTATAACCCTACCATCAGATCTTACCAACCGAAATCGGGACTCATTGAACAGGCCACGGTTTCCCAGTCGTCTAGGGTCCAGTCGATATGGTCACGAGCCCCAGGAGAGACGCTGCAGCCGAAGTCGTTTTAACAAAAGCGCTTGGGTTGATCGTCTGTTGCCATAGCCTTTTAAAACCAAATTTCGCCGCACTGTCCTAACAGATAAGTCCGTCACATGGCCGCCATTAATTTCCGCGGTTATTTCATTCAGTGTTGCTTGTCTATTAGCAGTGAAAACCCTATGCAAATGCTCTCGGCCGTTAACGAACGCTGTCGACCACTGTGCTGCCTGTGTTGAGAGGTAATGCCTGAACTCTGGTATTCTCGGCATATTCTTGACACTGTGGATCTCGGAATATTGAATTACCTAACGATTTCCGAAATGGAATGTCCCATGGGTCTAGATGCAACTACCATTCCGCTCAAAAGTCTGTTAATTCCAGTCGAGCGGCCATAATCACGTCTGAAATCTTATCATGTGAATTAACTGAATAAAAATGACAGCTCCGCCAATGCACTATCTACACTCCTGGAAATTGAAATAAGAACACCGTGAATTCATTGTCCCAGAAAGGGGAAACTTTATTGACACATTCCTGGGGTCAGATACATCACATGATCACACTGACATGACCACAGGCACATAGACACAGGCAACAGAGCATGCACAATGTCGGTACTAGTACAGTGTATATCCACCTTTCGCAGCAATGCAGGCTGCTATTCTCCCATGGAGACGATCGTAGAGATGCTGGATGTAGTCCTGTGGAACGGCTTGCCATGCCATTTCCACCTGGCGCCTCAGTTGGACCAGCGTTCGTGCTGGACGTGCAGACCGCGTGAGACGACGCTTCATCCAGTCCCAACCATGCTCAATGGGGGACAGATCCGGAGATCTTGCTGGCCAGGGTAGTTGACTTACACCTTCTAGAGCACGTTGGGTGGCACGGGATACATGCGGACGTGCATTGTCCTGTTGGAACAGCAAGTTCCCTTGCCGGTCTAGGAATGGTAGGACGATGGGTTCGATGACGGTTTGGATGTACCGTGCACTATTCAGTGTCCCCTCGACGATCACCAGTGTTGTATGGCCAGTGTAGGAGATCGCTCCCCACACCATGGTGCCGGGTGTTGGCCCTGTGTGCCTCGGTCGTATGCAGTCCTGATTGTGGCGCTCACCTGCACGGCGCCAAACACGCATACGACCATCATTGGCACCAAGGCAGAAGCGACTCTCATCGCTGAAGACGACACGTCTCCATTCGTCCCTCCATTCACGCCTGTCGCGACACCACTGGAGGCGGGCTGCACGATGTTGGGGCGTGAGCGGAAGACGGCCTAACGGTGTGCGGGACCGTAGCCCAGCTTCATGGAGACGGTTGCGAATGGTCCTCGCCGATACCCCAGGAGCAACAGTGTCCCTAATTTGCTGGGAAGTGGCGGTGCGGTCCCCTACGGCACTGCGTAGGATCCTACGGTCTTGGCGTGCATCCGTGCGTCGCTGCGGTCCGGTCCCAGGTCGACGGGCACGTGCACCTTCCGCCGACCACTGGCGACAACATCGATGTACTGTGGAGACCTCACGCCCCACGTGTTGAGCAATTCGGCGGTACGTCCACCCGGCCTCCCTCATGTCCACTATACGCCCTCGCTCGAAGTCCGTCAACTGCACATACGGTTCACGTCCACGCTGTCGCGGCATGCTACCAGTGTTAAAGACTGCGATGGAGCTCCGTATGCCACGGCAAACTGGCTGACACTGACGGCGGCGGTGCACAAATGCTGCGCAGCTAGCGCCATTCGACGGCCAACACCGCGGTTCCTGGTGTGTCCGCTGTGCCGTGCGTGTGATCATTGCTTGTACAGCCCTCTCGCAGTGTCCGGAGCAAGTATGGTGGGTCTGACACACCGGTGTCAATGTGTTCTTTTTTCCATTTCCCGGAGTATATAATGGTAAGACAGAGATTTAGGAACCAGGTTTAAATTGTAAGACATTTCCAGGGGCAGATGTGGACTCTGACCACAATCTATTGGTTATGACCTGTAGATTAAAACTGAAGAAACTGCAAGAAGGTGGGAATTTAAGGAGATGGGACCTGGATAAACTGAAAGAACCAGAGGTTGTACAGAGTTTCAGGGAGAGCATAAGGGAACAATTGACAGGAATGGGGGAAAGAAATACAGTAGAAGAAGAATGGGTAGCCTTGAGGGATGAAGTAGTGAAGGCAGCAGAGGATCAAATAGGTAAAAAGACGAGGGCTAGTAGAAATCCTTGGGTAACAGAAGAAATATTGAATTTAATTGATGAAAGGAGAAAATATAAAAATGCAGTGAATGAAGCAGGCAAAAAGGAATACAAACGTCTCAAAAATGAGATCGACAGGAAGTGCAAAATGGCTAAGCAGGGATGGTTAGAGGACAAATGTAAGGATGTAGAGGCTTATCTCACTAGGGGTAAGATAGATACTGCCTACAGGAAAATTAAAGAGACCTTTGGAGATAAGAGAACGACTTGTATGAATATCAAGAGCTCAGATGGAAACCCAGTTCTAAGCAAAGAAGGGAAAGCAGAAAGGTGGAAGGAGTATATAGAGGGTCTATACAGGGACAATATTATGGAAATGGAAGAGGATGTAGATGAAGATGAAATGGGAGATACGATACTGTGTGAAGAGTTTGACAGAGCACTGAAAGGCCTGAATCGAAACAAGGCCCCCGGAGTAGACAACATTCCATTGGAACTACTGGCGGCCTTGGGAGAGCCAGTCCTGACAAAACTCTACCATCTGGTGAGCAAGATGTATGAAACAGGCGAAATACCCTCAGACTTCAAGAACAATATAATAATTCCAATCCCAAAGAAAGCAGGTGTTGACAGATGTGAAAATTACCGAACAATCAGTTTAATAAGCCACAGCTGCAAAATACTAACACGAATTCTTTACAGACGAATGGAAAAACTAGTAGAAGCCGACCTCGGGTAAGATCAGTTTGGATTCCGTAGAAATACTGGAACACGTGAGGCAATACTGACCTTACGACTTATCTTAGAAGAAAGATTAAGGAAAGGCAAACCTACGTTTCTAGCATTTATAAACTTAGAGAAAGCTTTTGACAATGTTAACTGGAATACTCTCTTTCAAATTCTAAAGGTGGCAGGGGTAAAATACAGGGAGCGAAAGGCTATTTACAATTTGTACAGAAACCAGATGGCAGTTATAAGAGTCGAGGGACATGAAAGGGAAGCAGTGGTTGGGAAGGGAGTAAGACAGGGTTGTAGACTCTCCCCGATGTTATTCAATCTGTATATTGAGCAAGCAGTAAAGGAAACAAAAGAAAAATTCAGAGTAGGTATTAAAATCCATGGAGAAGAAATAAAAACTTTGAGGTTTGCCGATGACATTGTAATTCTGTCATAGACAGCAAAGGACTTGGAAGAGCAGTTGAACGGAATGGATGGTGTCTTGAAGGGAGGATATAAGATGAACATCAACAAAAGCAAAACGAGGATAATGGAATGTAGTCGAATTAAGTCGGGTGATGTTGAGGGTATTAGATTAGGAAATGAGACACTTAAAGTAGTAAAGGAGTTTTGCTATTTGGGAGCAAAATAACTGATGATGGTCGAAGTAGAGAGGATATAAAATGTAGACTGGCAATGGCAAGGAAAGCGTTTCTGAAGAAGAGAAACTTGTTAACATCGAGTATAGAATTAGGTGTCAGGAAGTCGTTTCTGAAAGTATTTGTATGGAGTGTAGCCATGTATGGAAGTGAAACATGGACGATAACCAGTTTGGACAAGAAGAGAATAGAAGCTTTCGAAATATGGTGCTACAGGAGAATGCTGAAGATCAGATGTGTAGATCACATAACTAATGAGGAGGTACTGAATAGGATTGGGGAGAAGAGGAGTTTGTGGCACAACTTGACCAGAAGAAGGGATCGGTTGGTAGGACATGTTCTGAGGCATCAAGGGATCACCAATTTAGTATTGGAGGGCAGCGTGGAGGGTAAAAATCGTAGGGGGAGACCAAGAGATGAATACACTAAGCAGATTCAGAAGGATGTAGGTTGCAGTAGGTACTGGGAGATGAAGAAGCTTGCACAGGATAGAGTAGCACGGAGAGCTGCATCAAACCAGTCTCAGGACTGAAGACCACAACAGTAACAACAACAATGTGGAAAACTGCCTAAAAACCACACTCTTGTGGTGATCGGTGTGCCAGGTCAATGGTTGTGTATCAGATATACTGATTCAATCCGGTTCAAGCTCACAAGAGGCCCTCAAAGCAATAGGATTTTTGTATTTTTTATGTATATATTTATAGTACATCAAGTTCCGACAATAAACATGTCAGCAAAAGCCGTTCGATACAATTCTCAAATATTCTTCAGGAAACCCAATTTGAAGTTTTCCGACTGTCTTTAATATGCTTACAAGCAAGATCAGTTTTTATCAGTTGGTCGCATGGCTGTGTGGTACAACGTTTGTCTACCACGTATGTGGCAAGGGTTCTATTACCAACCGTGCCAAAGTTTCGAAGAAAGGTGCGTGTTCCATGGACACTACCATGAAGCGTAAAATATATAAAAATAAAAAAATAATTTAAGTTTTAATGATTTTCTTAATTTAAACAATGTTTTATAAACTAATCAGTAATTAGCAATATACATTTGCAATCAGAACCCAATTTTTTGTGTAATATGTAATTAGAATCAAGGAGACAAGCATTTTTCATAAAAACAGCGATTAGACATTTCTTAGTTAGCTTATATTTGATGAATTCTATCTTTAAATGACGTAGGTATTCGAACTGAGTGGGAAAAAACGAAATAAACAATGGACGAAACGAAACAAGAAACAGGGTTTACCAGACTGGAGCGCTGCTGATTTTTTTCTCTCTTTTTGTATTTTAAGCTTCACGGCATTGCTAGTAGGTCAGACGCCTCTGTTTAAAAACTTGCATCAGCCAAGAATCGAACCTGAAACTCCCTACGTGGCAGGCGGCCATTCTGTCTCACAGCAGTACGGCCTATCGAGAAAAATCGACTTTGCTTTAGCATATTAAAGATGGTCGGGAAACAGCAGTCTCGATTTTCTCCAGAATTTTTGAGAGTTGCATCGAACTATTTTGGGGGATTAATATATGAGCGCTGAACTTCAGTTAACATAAATATAAAAAAATTACAAGAAGCCCATTGCTGTGTGATCCCCTTGCCAGTCCTCTGTATCTGAAGCTAACGCTTTATACTATACGAACCGTAAGAAAGATACAACGACGTCAAATGGTACGCAAGCATAGCTCTAAAAACCTTACGTAATTTGGTCCCGTAAAAATTTGCTACAAGCAAGATTTCGTTTCAGTAACTTAGAGCATTTATCTGGAATGTAGTTTGTGTTTTTGTGACTTTTGTTTCTCGGTAGCTCAACCGGAATCTTCTGAGTATACAAACACATTTGTAGATTTACAAGTTACCCATCTATTGTGTCCAGATTTAGGCTAATCATTTAACATAGTACTAATTCAGATGGAGTACTAATTCAGGGGGAGGTTTCCCACAAATCCTTTCAGGGGAATAGAGAGACTGTTATGTTGAAGAGACCACCACTGTTTTCCAACCAGATCCTTGACCAGTTGCTGAAAATGATGTCTTCGGAACTCCACACTCTAAATTTCCTTCCTTCCAACTTTTTGCCCTTGGCTGCCAGTTTATGAATACTTAAATTTATTCTCGCCTGCATAGTGTATGTAACAAAGCATACGAGTACGCAATCATCCCGAAAACAATGCAATATCGTCGTCGACCACCCTGACGAGTTATTAAGGATGCATGTGTGAGTGAACGAATGAACGAAGTTGATTCCCAGTTTAGTCAATACAGCACTCTACACTCACTCATCAGCGAAACTAAATTACTGGACTTTCAGACAGCTAATTTCCGCTAGTATAACTGGCGTACGAGACTAATTTTTCATTACAGCATATGAAGTTTCGTCAGAATATTACGGTCAATGCATTCGCTTCGACAGGTGGTTCGCCAGAAGATAGAAACGCTTACTCGCACAAGTTTATCTGGCGTTTATTTTGCTTTTATAGCAGAATTCAGTTGTTCACTAAACAATCATTGTACTGCCGCTTAGCGTGGATGTCAGTGTTTCCGTTAGATAGTATCACGTTGTGTTCGGTTCGGTTCTCAACATGCTAAACAAACTAAATCGATTTCATTATACTAGTACTGTGCTACTCACATAAAGTTCCTAGTACCAAATATCTTAATTTCTCACCAGTGAACATTTCCAGGCGCTAGAACATATACAAATATTTTCGTGTCATTTCATTTTTGTTTCTTTTTGTGGTAATCCACCTGGAAATGAAATAATTACAGTCGTAGTTAATTGTTAAATATCTTCCTATGAGTAGCAACGCAAGATCCTTTACAAATTTAACAAGGTTACTGCATTCAGCAGATGGGCAGTTTTTTGGTTCAAAATGGCTCTGAGCACTATGGGACTTAACATCTTAGGTCATCAGTCCCCTAAAACTTAGAACTACTTAAACCTAACTAACCTAAGGACATCACACACATCCATGCCCGAGACAGGATTCGAATCTGCGACCGTAGCAGTCCCGCGGTTCCGGACTGCAGCGCCTAGAACCGCACAGCCACCGCGGCCGGGGCAGTTTTTTGTTTTGTTATTTATAAGTCATGACAACGGACAGGTACTCAATCCTGATTATGTGCTTGTCACCAACGTTTGCCTTACAGAGGGTAAAAATTCGATTTTTAGATAAATTCCATTTAAATATCTCCTCGATTTTTATCTGTGAAGTGTTAATATTCCGTGCACAAGGCTCCATCGGGAATATTTTTAAATGGGTTTATCTTCCAACAATGCACACGCACTGCCACAACACATACTTGTGAGGAACCACAAACAAAACTGTCAGTCAATGATAAGCCGAATAACTGCCTGCATAAAGGCCAGAGATGAACCAATGAGTTACTGACATGCTCGTGAGCTCCTCTAGAACAAATCTTCCTTTAAAAAATGTTGTAATTACACACATAAAAAAAGGTTTGCATCACCCCGGTTCCCAGAACTCTTGACGATAGACGTTGACTGTGGATATTGTATCACAGATGCAGTCCCTTTACTGTTGAGATATGTCACTAAACCCACCCAAAGACGTATACAACCTTACGTGAGCAGTGCCTATTAGACGGAGGAGGTTCGACAGCCGATCAGTTCCAACCATTCCACCAAGAACGAGGTATACGGCTCGTCTTGTCTGTAGTTCAGCCATACCGACGGTCAATACCGCGGTTCGATCGCGTCCGCAGTGTTACTTTGTGCCAGGAAGGGCTCTCAACAAAGGAACTGTCCAGGCGTCTCGGAAGGAACCAAGGCGATGTTGTTCGGACATGATACAGAGTGAGAGGAACTGTCGATAACATGCCTCGCTCAGGCCACCCAAGGGCTACTACTGCAGTGGATGACCGCTACCTACGGATTATGGCTCGCAGGAACCCGGACAGCAACGCCACCATGTTGAATAATACTTTTCGTGCAGCCACAGGAAGTCGTGTTGCAACTCCAACCATGCGCAATAGACTGCATGATGCGCAACTTCACTCCCAACGTCCATGGCGAGGTCCATCTTTGCAACCACGACACCATGCAGCGCGGTACAGATGGGCCCAACGACATGCCGAATGGACCGCTCAGGATTGGCATCACGTTCTCTTCACGACGCGTTTCGCAAATGCCTTCAACCAGACAATCGTCGGAAACTTGTTTGAAGGCAACCCGGTCAAGCTGAACGCCTTAGACACACTGTCCAGTGAATGCAGCAAAGTGGAGGTTACCTGCTGTTTTTGGGTGGTTTTATGTGGGGGCGAAGTACGCCGCTGGTAGTCATGAAAGGCGCCGTAACGGCTGTACGATACTTGAATGGCATCCTCCGACCGATAGTGCAACCATATCCGCAGCATATTGGCGAGGTATTCGTCGTCATGGACGACAATTCGCCCCCCCCCCCCCCCCCCCCCCCCCCCCCATCGTGCATATCTTGTGAATGACTACCTTCAGGATAACGACATCGCTCGACTAGAGTGGCCAGCATGTCCTCCAGACATGAACACTATCGAACATGGATAGATTGAAAAGGGCTGTTTATGGCCGACGTGGCCCACCAACCACTCTGATTGATTTACGCCGAATCGCCGTTGAGGAGTGGGACAATCTGGACCAACAGTGCCTTGATGAACTTATCGATAGTATGCCACGACGAATACAAAAAAATTGTTCAAATGGCTCTGAGCACTATGGGACTTAATTTCTGAGGTCATCAGTCCCCTAGAACTTAGAACTACTTAAACATACCTAACCTAAGGACATCACACACATCCATGCCCGAGGCAGGATTCGAACCTGTGACCGTAGCGGTCGCGCGGTTCCAAACAGTAGCGCCTAGAACCGCTCGGCCACTCCGGCAGGCACGACGAATACAGGCATGCATCAATCAAGAGGACATGCTACAGTTTATAACAGGTACCAATGTCGACATAAAAGTTTTCTGGGTCTGTTACCGCGTCATAATGTAAAAACTGGGTCTAACCCAGAAGAAGGCCGCTGCAATCGTGGCCGAAACGTTGGCTTTTCTATAGCAGCAGTAGTTTTTACATTATGACGCGGTACCAAACCCAGAAAACTTTTATGTCGACTGACTCTGGCCTCGGAAGCCTACGCAATTATGGGTACCAATGCGTACAGCAATCTGGACCACTACCTATGAAGGTCTCGCTGTGTGGTGGTAAATATGCAATATGTGGTTTTCATGAGCAATAAAAAGGGCGGAAATGATGTTTATGTTGTTCTCTATTCCAACTTTCTGTATAGGTTCCTGAAATCTCGGAACCGACGTGATACAAAACTATTTTTGATGTGTGTATTTGTTTGTTTGTGCATGTACATCACATATGCGGATAATTCCTTATATATATATATATATATATAATTTCATTCTTGGAGCGTATTTTCAACAGGAGTGGGGCTTCGTACTGTGTGCCCCAGATAATGCATTTAGTAACTTTTCGCAGGAGGTTCCAGTTGGACTCCCTTGCGCGGCCAATGGGCCATTTCTGTGCTACCTTCTGTGAGAAGCCAACTGTGCGCCGTGTCAGAAGCTGGCGCCGGCCGCAAGTGGCAGGGAGGACCGGCGCCAAATATACGTATATCGCTATGAAAATGATAGCGCACGACTGCGCAGGCGCGTCTCGCCGTGGTGACAGCGCCTCGCGGGGCGTGCTGCCTTGTCGGCAGGCAATCTAAACGTCAGGGATTATTTGTACGGGAGGCGGTGCACTCTCGGAACGGGGAAGCCGCCTTGCGCTAGCAGAGAAAGGGGAGTTGGGGTGTGGGGGTGGGAGGTGGCCAGGGTGTATGTGAGTGTGTATGTGGTAGTGAGGGGGGAGGGGGGAGGGGAGGATCCTCTTTCGGGAGCGCCCGCGAGAGAAAAGTCGGCCGCTGAGCGAACACCGCTCGCCACTCTTCCGCTATTACCCTGCCTCTGCTCCTACAGAGAGCGCGGTATTTCACGCGCTGCGCTAGAATTTTCTCCAGTCTGCTACCATCGTAAACAATAAAGAGAATGAATTAAGTGCAACCCCACTAACCCTTGGCTATGTCGACGAAAATGTCGAATAGGTTGCTAGGTTCGAGCTACAGTATATTAACTTTTAAATTAGCCAATCAACTACCTAGTCTTGAATCGGCAGAAGTCGGTAGACGTCAAAAGCCGTCTGCCAGTAGTCATTTGTTTTTGGCTGCAGCCATAAGGAGACGCCCTGACGTTGGAAAAGTGAAGCCTGTCGATGCCGTACTTCTGAGTCTTGGTGAAGTGTTCGTATCGCAGTGCTGCTCTTTGATCTCACTTAAAGCAAAAGTACAACGCTCGGCTCTTTTGCCGCGATGTACAAAATGCTTTACGAGTGAGAACTGGCGTTAAAAAATTAAGTTTTCAAATGTATAATGATAATTATTCATTGACGAAAGTATACTGATCAGCCAGAACATTACGACCAACCACCTACTATCAATATAAACCCGTCCAAGAGAAAGCAGCGTCACCTGACGAGGACGACTGCTGGTCAGACATACGGTGCATATGATGTTAGTGAGAGTGCTGTCCGTGTGTGGAATGGGGAAGGCGCCCGATCTATCCGAGTTTGACCGAGGGCAGATTGTAATGGCACAGATTCTCGGCACGAGCATTTCGGAAACTGCACCACTTGTCGGGTTTTAGAGAAGTGCCGTGGTGCGTCTTCAACATGTGGTGAAGCCAAGGTGAAACACAGCCCTCATGACAAATGCGTGACGTCGTAGCCTGGGCAGGCTGGTAAAACAGGACAGACGGCGAACTGTGGAAGAACTAACATCAGACTTTAATGCTGGGCAGAAAACAGGTGTGTCTGAACACACAGTACACCGAACACTCCTAACGATGGGCCTCCGCAGCTGACGACCCATGCATGTACCAATGTTAACACCATGACATCGGCAACTAAGAATGAGATGAGCACCTGACCATCGGCACTGGACGTTGAAGCAGTGGCAGACGAGGCATAGTTCCAATACCTTCGTCATCTTATTGGTGAGCGGGGATGGGGGGGGGGGGGGGGGGCGAATTCGTCCTCTTCCAGGGTAACAGCTGCTTGACACCTGGATTGCGGGAGGGAGAAAAGGTGTCGGCGGCTTCATTATCCTCTGGGGAACATTCACGTGGGCATACATGATGGATCCATTGGAGCTCGTGCAATGCACCATGGCGGCCACGGAGTACCGTACATTGATTGCGACCACGACATCCCTTCATGACGATCATGTTTCTCGACGGCAGTGGCATTTTTCATCAAGATAACGAGCTATGCCACAAGACCCAGAGCGTGATGGAGTGGTTCGTGGTACACAATGGAGAGTTCCAATTGATGTGCTGGGTCCCCAACTCATGAGATCTGAACCCGATCGATCTCATCTGGGATGTTGTTAAACATGGTGTCACTGCTCGTTCCCCGCTCTCCGGAATTTACAGGAATTAGGTGTGGACGTACCGACAATTAGGTAGGTGGCCATGATGTTCTGGGTGATCAGTGCATATTTTTTGAAAGTACGAGGGTTATTCGTAAAGTAAGGGACGATCGGCTGTGAAATGGAAAGTAGAGTGAAAATCTGATGAAGCTTTGTACAGATGCACTGGGCACTGTGTCTAGTACGCCCGTCGATCGCATCATGTCGCTCTTCTCAGTTCTGAGCTCACAGTGAGAACGTAAAGATGGCTAGAAATTAGTGTCTCCCGCCAAGTATGACGGCCTGGCGAAAGATTTCGCCTCAGGCTATGCAATCCACATAACATAACTGTCATGGTGTTCGTTCTACATGACAATTCTCGGCAGCACTCTGCAGGGCCAATGAAGTGTTTGACCACCAACAATACAACACGTAATTGGCTACCCCTGAGGTTCATCTCTACTCAAATAAACCGCTGTATATGAAGACAATATTTTGACACAGACAACGAGCTGCAGTCCAGAGTAGAAAATCGTCGAAAAGCACTGGCGGCTGTCTTCTATAACGAGGGAACTGAAAAGTTGGTACAAAGCTACGACAGATGCCTAAGTCTGAGCGGCGACTGTATAGAGAAGTTTAGGCAAGTCGCTATGGTCTCTCATTTCCAGGGAACACCAGTTTAATATCATTTATTCAGCAATTAATTTCGTACCCTTTTAAATTAACAGTATCACGAAATTCGCAAGTTTACGAGTAAATCGAATCTGTGAGCTGAAATGTAAATGAAATTTTATTTAACTATCTCGCAATCTCAGGAGGCTGGACAAGCCTTGTTGTAAGTTATTGTAAATTGTCTGCTCTACAGTGGTAATACTTGTATGTAATTGTTGCTCTTAAGATCTTTGTAGACCGTGCCAATGCGTAAGACGATTTCACCTTCGAATACGAACAACATTTAAGCGATATTTACCTCCGTGTGTGACTTGTGCTTATATGGAAATATGAAGAACATGTTAAGTTGCCTACTCTCAGGGGGACAGGCGGGGTTTGTCCCCTTGCACAGTTCATCACCCAGTGATGGCCTAACATCCACCCGCCATTCGGATTTTTTGTAATTTTTTGTATCTATAATATGTGATGCTCAAAACTCAAACAGCACTCTTTGAGATCGAAAACATTCTCGAGAAAATCGACTTTGAAGATTAACGAGGAAGTGTAATTTACTATAGTTAACATAATTTTTCGCAATGGGCCACGCGGCCAGAGAATGGTGACCAATAACGAGTGGGTCACTTGTTCTATTCTCTCCATGCTCTTTTTCTTGTTTCATTGCTTCATTCAGTACGAATACCTAAATCATGTAAATTTAAAATTCAACATAATATATATTTTTATCAAAAACGTACGTCTTCTTTTTATAATTACAATTACACGCTACATATCAGTATTCATTGCAATTATAAATTCTTAAATATTTATATTTTATAAAAGACTGCGAAATATTTCGTAATGTCCCTTTAATCTGTCTTTATTAACAATCGATGATTAACAACTTATATTTTCAACGTCTGCTGTACACAGTGTTCGGAAATTTCCGTTACAGACTTCTAGGACTGGTAGAGGGGAATGAGTACTAAATACTTTGAATAGGAACTTATGACCAGCACCTTGACTGCGCTCTCCGCAGCTTCTGGGGTACTGTTTTCGTCCTCGTTGATTTGTATCGTTTAATATACATGGTAGTCAAAAGAAAAGAGAGCACCAACCACAAGGGGAACATGCAATGGTTCCATTCGGGAGTAATGACCACACGCGGTACGAACTTTTCCCACCGGGAGACGAGATGATCAATTCCTGTTTCGTAGAACGTGGTCCGCCGCTGACAGAGTCACAACCGAATCCACTATTCCACTTTCCCCTCCAACTGAATCCGACGTCTAGATCTGCCTTTCTTCAGCTCGCCAAATATGTGAACATGACACGGTGAAAGAACCGGGATGTAAAGAGGATGTTGCATTGTTTCCCAAGCAAATCGCTGAAGGGCAGCCTTCAAAAATGGTTCAAATGACTCTGAGCACTATGGGACTTAACTTCTGAGGTCATCAGTCCCCTAGAACTTAGAACTACTTAAACCTAACTAACCTAAGGACATCACACACATCCATGCCCGAGACAGGACTCGACCTGCGACTGTAGCTGTCGCGAGGTTCCAGACTGTAGCGCCTAGAACCGCTCGGCCACCCCAGCCGCCGGGCAGCCTTCGTCCGATTGCCAGTGTGAGGGCGGGACTTTCCGTCCAAAAGAACGATCCGTCCGACAGCATTCTTGTGTGTTTTGACTTTATAGAGCGTTCCAGTTTCTGCAAAGTGTCTTCATGGCGCTTCTCATTGATGGTGGTTCCATACTCGAGGAACTCCACGAGCAGAGGGCCGCTGCAGTCGAAAGAGGTCATCTCGACCTTACCGGAAAGTGTATCGACGGCTTTGGATTTCTTTGGCGGGGGAGATGTGGGAGGTTTCCACTGCTGGCTTCACCGCTGGCCCTCTGGATGTCGGGACGCTCTCTGACGGATCCACACTGTTGCACGTTAAGGCCCGCTCCACGGTCCCAATAAGACGAATTCTGCCCCACAGCGATCTGGTTGGGAAGCACTACAGCATCCTCCGTACAGACCGGATCTTTCACCGTGTGATTTTCATGTCTTTGGCGACCTGAAGAAAGACATGCGTGGACCTCTGTTTCAGTCGGACGAGGAGGCGCAAGAGTGGATGTGTTGTGTATGATCCGTCAGCGGCCGACCGTGTCTCGCGGAAGAGGAATTAATCGTCTCGTCTTCCACTGGGACAAATGTTTTAACGAATGTGATGATCACTTCTGAAGGGCACTATTCCGCATTCCCATTGCGGTGGATGTGCGGTTTTCATTTGAATGCCCCTCGTAGAATCACTTCCTGCAGTAATTTTCTTTCGCCCTATCGAATGAACAGATAAAATTCGACTTCAGATATCCATGTAGTCTGTAATATGAATAAACAAACATATGGTTTTCGTCGACGCTGTGGATTTCAGGAAACGTTCGTATGGTCTGGTTCCATCTACACTACTGGCCATTAAAATTGCTACACCAAGAAGAGATCCAGATGATAAACGGGTATTCATTGGACAAATATACTATACTAGAACTGACATGTGATTACATTTTCACGCAATTTGGGTGCATAGATCCCGAGAAATCAGTACCTCTGGCAATAATAACGGCCTTGATACGCCTGGGCATTGATTCAAACAGAGCTTGGATGACGTGTACAGATACAGCTGCCAATGCAGCTTCAACACTATACCACAGTTCATCAAGAGTAGTGACTGGCGTATTGTGTCGAGCCATTTGCTTGGCCACCACTGACCAGACGTTTTCAATTGGTGAGAAATCTGGAGAATGTGCTGGCCACGGCAGCAGTCGAACATTTTCTGTATCCAGAAAGGCCCGTACAGGACCTGCAACACGCGCTCGTGCATTATCCTGCTGAAGTGTAGGGTTTCGCAGGGATCGAGTGAAGGGTAGAGCCACGGGTCGTGACACATATGAAATGTAACGTCCACTGTTCAAAGTGCCGTCAATGTGAACAAGAGGTGACCGAGACGTGTAGCCAATGGCGCCCCATACCATCACGCCGGGTGATACGCCAATATGGCGATGACGAATACACGCTTCCAATGTGCTTCCAACGTTCTCCGAGCTGATAGTCCATGCTGCTGCAAACGTCGTCGAACTGTTCGTGCAGATGGTTGTTGTCTTGCAAACGTCCCCATCTGTCGACTCATGGATCGAGACGTGGCTGCACGATACGTTACAGCCATGCGGATAAGATACCTGTCATCTCGACTGCTAATGATACGAGGCCGTTGGGATCCAGCACGGCGTTCCTTATTACCCTCCTGAACCCACCGATTCCATATTCTGTTAACAGTCACTGGATATCAACCAACGCCAGCAACAATGTCACGATACGATAAACTGCAATCGCGATAGCCTACAATCCGACCATTATCAAAGTCGGAAACGTGATGGTACGCATTTCTCCTCCTTACACGAGGCATCACAACAACGTTTCGCCAGGCAACGGCGGTCAATTGCTGTTTGTGTATGAGAAATCGGTTGAAAACTTTCCTCACGTCAGCACATTGTAGGTGTCTCCAGCGGCGCCAACCTTGTATGAATGCTCTGAAAAGCTAATTATTTGCATATCACGGTATCTTCTTCCTGTCGGTTAAATTTCGCGTCTGTAGCACGTCATCTTCGTGGTGTAGCAATTTTAATGGCCTGTAGTGTATACATTGCAAAAGCTAAATTACACACATCTGCCAAAACACCAGAGAAAATACGGCTGATGACTTTTAGGAGAGGCATCCGGTGTGAATGTGTCTATGAAAACTATTGTAGCACTCTGTAAATGACAATGAGTACTAATGTTTCGATTTTTTGTACGTCCTGCAAGATCACAATCGATATGTGGAACGAGCGCTGAATATAAGAATATAAATTACGGTCTAAAATACCTGTTATCCAAGATTAGGTTTATCTGACGCTTTCCACATCCCCAAGCGTTTGTTAACTGCTCTTCTACGGTACTAAGAACATATCTAATCTAATACAATCTAAAGAAATACTGAATCAGCGTTAATCGTTTTATCGTTTAGGACTGGAGGAAATTACGTGCAAAATGTAAAGGACTGCTAGCTCAGAAATAGTAAATCAGTTGGGTATGGGAGAAAGTTTATAATGTAGAAACCGGAAAAGTAACAGCTTGATTTCCTCCTTAACTAATCATCCTTCAGGAGCGTGTCACCTACAGTTCATAACATAAACATCTTCTATGAAATGAAATGTTATATGTGTGTAACCCAAATACTGGACGCTATTGATGATGTTCAATCCGACAAGTATATTTCTGTTTGCATGTAGCGTTTCGATGCATCTCTTAGTAATTACCTACTTAATATGAATGACAAATAATAGATGCAGGCATAAAATTATGTTTTGGTATGTGCATCACAACTGCACATGTAGTGATGTGTAAAATGAGCCTTAAATAATCCTCTATGCCATGCATCAAGTTGCCTATAAGTCGTAAGTGTTGGCGATCGTTAGGTGTTCAAAAATAGTTTCCATATGCGTTATTCACAGTCATCTGAAACTAGTATGACACCGAGATATTAAACTATACAGGACGATTCAGTTGCCCCTAACAATGGGTTTCATGCAACCTGCACCACTTTCAGATATTACATGCAAGATTTTCATATTCTCTCGCTCGTGATGAGCAAACTGTTAGTCCTACAGAAAAAAATGAACGAAACGTTTTTGTTAGAAATTTAATGCAGGTAATGATATACGTTTTCGTTAGAGACAGTAGTTTTCGAGTTATTGAAGAAAAACGTACAGAAGTGCCCTCCAGAAGATAGGCATTCCAATACAAAATTTAAGTACATTAAATATCCTACAAGATATTCTACAAGACGAACAATTTGCGCATAGTGGGCGAGAGATTATGAAAATCTTGCTTGAGGTTTCTGGAAGTGTTGCGAGTTGCATAAAACCTATCGGTAGGGGCAGCTTAAGCACCCTGTATGTCTCGAGATAGGATTCTGACAACAACTTGAACAGTGTGGTGGCAGATAACTATTGTGTATAACCTTACCGTTTCACTGAGTAGAACGACTGTAACCCAAATTCTTCATAAAGCTTGTCTTTAGATAAATCGCACCCTATAAAAACCAGAAAGCCACGGTGTACTCAGCTGTCCACGGAATTCACTTATTTGGCTCTGTGTAAACGCCACGGCATTCCACATTGGCAGCGTCGAAAGGTACCCAGGCAGGGATGGCTGCGAACTGCGGCACCTGGAGCGGCTAGGCCCTCCTCAAAGCCGCCAACGACAGTTTCGCAGGCCCTGAATATCGACGGGCATTAAACAAGCTCCTAAATATTCGCGCGGGCTCAGGCGAGCTTTTAAAAGTTGCCTGGAACTCTCCAAGTCGCAGCTGTGCCCGCAGAGTGTGTTGTCACCGTACTGAGAGCAAAAGAGGAAAAAGAGGCAAATATGGAGGGGGCGCTATGGTCTTAAACAACCGTGGACTTCTTCGCTTTATCCCTACGTGTCTTCCCTGTGTTAGTGGACCTCGCTTCAGACTAGCGGACCTGGTCTTTTTTTTTTTTTTTTTCGGCAAACCACGGTGCTTCGCCTTTTACCGCTAATGCGGTGCACTTTGAAGTCTTCGCGGGTCACTGGCTCAATAGGTGTTTAGGGATTCCGAAGCACGAAGAGAGAAAACGAATATTTAACTTTACCACTAGACCGTGAACCTCTTTCACTCCTCCCCCCGAACGTCCCCCCACCGTCTTGCACCGTGATTAATCCTAACCCAAAAATAAAAATACCATGCTATTTTGTCTAAAACTGACATGGAGAGACAGTGGCTGTGTACAATTAATGTAGGTTAATTCACATGATTTTAACATGATGATGAACTTGCCAGTTCGAAACCGGTAACGGCGCCATTTACCTAAATAAATAGCAGTATTAATAGTGGCTGGTTGCTGATTTCTTCTCTGTAAGAATTAACCTACATTAATAAAAATGCCCGTTGAACTAAGATGTATGTCTTAAAAGACATCATAGTCGCCGTTGACTGTATAAAATATTTATTGTTACTATTGCACTTTCGGCCTTATGGCCATTTTCAAGTAAACTGGAAAAGTTACACTCTGTCAGAACATAAAACTATCTGAGTACGTGTCGTCGTCAAAATGCAGCCTTTTGAGTGTGAGAGTCCCATAGGAACCGATGAGTCGTACTGGGATTGTGTGGGAGGCCGAAAGTGCAATAGTAACAATAAATATTTTATACAGTCAACGGCGACTATGATGTCTTTTAAGAAATATTATATGACTGTGAATCCCAACCATAAGAAGTTAATAAGATATATATCTCCGAGTATGGATTGTTCTCGATTCACAATTTTATAAGTGTAGCACTTGCGAGATCATCTCGCGATTACGCAACTGAGTCTGAATACCTTGAATAAATCACAGCTTCAGTTGCACAAATATGTACATTGCACGAATGCATTAGCCACTTGGTCCTACTTGAGCGTTCAACGAGCATTTTCTTTAACGTAAATAAATTCTAGAAGTATCTCAGACCTATGATTTACACCTGCGCCATCTATAGAAACTACGATCTTATTTACTCTATGGTACATCTTGTATTAATGATCGTTGAGGGACAACACAACCAGGTACAAATACTTCTTTTTTAACAGTCTCAGATGCAAACGGTTACAAATGATTACTAGTTGTGATCAATTAGTGATCATAAATTGAGAGAAACTATTAATCAGGTGTGAAAATTTGCTTCTGAGTCTGTTAAAATATATTTTTTAATCAGCACATACACTCCTGGAAATTGAAATAAGAACACCGTGAATTCATTGTCCCAGGAAGGGGAAACTTTATTGACACATTCCTGGGGTCAGGTACATCACATGATCACACTGACAGAACCACAGGCACATAGACACAGGCAACAGAGCATGCACAATGTCGGCACTAGTACAGTGTATATCCACCTTTCGCAGCAATGCAGGCTGCTATTCTCCCATGGAGACGATCGTAGAGATGCTGGATGTAGTCCTGTGGAACGGCTTGCCATGCCATTTCCACCTGGCGCCTCAGTTGGACCAGCGTTCGTGCTGGACGTGCAGACCGCGTGAGACGACGCTTCATCCAGTCCCAAACATGCTCAATGGGGGACAGATCCGGAGATCTTTCTGGCCAGGGTAGTTGACTTACACCTTCTAGAGCACGTTGGGTGGCACGGGATACATGCGGACGTGCATTGTCCTGTTGGAACAGCAAGTTCCCTTGCCGGTCTAGGAATGGTAGAACGATGGGTTCGATGACGGTTTGGATGTACCGTGCACTATTCCGTGTCCCCTCGACGATCACCAGTGGTGTACGGCCAGTGTAGGAGATCGCTCCCCACACCATGATGCCGGGTGTTGGCCCTGTGTGCCTCGGTCGTATGCAGTCCTGATTGTGGCGCTCACCTGCACGGCGCTAAACACGCATACGACCATCATTGGCACCAAGGCAGAAGCGACTCTCATCGCTGAAGACGACACGTCTCCATTCGTCCCTCCATTCACGCCTGTCGCGACACCACTGGAGGCGGGCTGCACGATGTTAGGGCGTGAGCGGAAGACGGCCTAACGGTGTGCGGGACCGTAGCCCAGCTTCATGGAGACGGTTGCGAATGGTCCTCGCCGATACCCCAGGAGCAACAGTGTCCCTAATTTGCTGGGACGTGGCGGTGCGGTCCCCTACGGCACTGCGTAGGATCCTACGGTCTTGGCGTGCATCCGTGCGTCGCTGCGGTCCGGTCCCAGGTCGTCGGGCACGTGCACCTTCCGCCGACCACTGGCGACAACATCGATGTACTGTGGAGACCTCACGCCCCACGTGTTGAGCAATTCGGCGGTACGTCCACCCGGCCTCCCGCATGCCCACTATACGCCCTCGCTCAAAGTCCGTCAACTGCACATACGGTTCACGTCCACGCTGTCGCGGCATGCTACCAGTGTTAAAGACTGCGATGGAGCTCCGTATGCCACGGCAAACTGGCTGACACTGACGGCGGCGGTGCACAAATGCTGCGCAGCTAGCGCCATTCGACGGCCAACACCGCGGTTCCTGGTGTGTCCGCTGTGCCGTGCGTGTGATCATTGCTTGTACAGCCCTCTCGCAGTGTCCGGAGCAAGTATGGTGGGTCTGACACACCGGTGTCAATGTGTTCTTTTTTCCATTTCCAGGAGTGTAGTTTTGGTATTTCTCTTGACTATGTGTCGACTGTTTAGAAACTATATTTTATTGTCATGACTTGTCTCGAGCCATGAAATGAAATGTGCATGTGGCTGCAGCCTCCTGTCAGCTAGACCGGTCGCCTGGTGCAAGACTTTTTTGTTGACCCCACTTCGACGACTTTCGTGTAGATGAGGGTGAATTGATGATGAAGGCATTACAACATCCAGTCCCCAAGTTGAGAAAATCCCCGAATCGGACAGTAATCGAACCTGGGCCACGTTGATAAATGTCTGTCAAAATGGTTCACGTTTGTTGGGATTTCTTGTCTTATACACCGCAAAAGAACGAAAGCAGTCTTCATGCACTCTCCATACACCATGAGCATGTCGGCATTTTCTGCTGAAGTGTTGGCAGAAGAGCCAACACCGTGTTGCTAGAGGAGGCCGAAATGCACGCGTTTAATTACACGCAGACTGGCGTGAGGTCTGGATCAGGACAATGTCTTGAGAATTGCAAATAAAGTACGTAGATGATGTAACACTTAACTTTAATCCATAATTGGAGTACATCGCTCTTGACTGTACATGCTTCAATATAAATATCAATTGAATACGGCGCCTTGCTAGGTCGTAGCAAATGACGTAGCTGAAGTCTATGCTAACTATCGTCTCGGCAAATAAGAGCGTAATTTGTCAGTGAACCCCTGCTATGAACGTCGGCTGTACAACTGGGGCGAGTGCTAGGAAGTGTCTCTAGACCTGCCGTGTGGTGGCGCTCGGTCTGCAATCACTGACAGTGGCGACACGCGGGTCCGACGTATACTAATGGACCGCAGCCGATTTAAAGGCTACCACCTAGCAAGTGTGGTGATGGCGGTGACACCACAACTGCACTGGTTAATCCTATCGTTCATTCACGACCTACTGTTTGGATTGTCACACACTACCTGACTAACAGATCGCAGTGCACTAAAGGAACACACAAGCATTGTTTAAGCAAACATAGCAGTTACGCACGTTGAATGGCACAAACAAGTGTCGGTGAGGAAACTTTTCAAAGTATCATATCTTGTAACTCCCTCGCACTAGAATCCTGCAACAAATACGACTGACATTCTAATTTACTATACTTACAGTTTTGTTAATGTCAATAGACATTGTTCCATTTACAAAGGTGTATGTTTGCACAAAAAATACACTTTCTAAGTATTATTATAATCTCTTTATTGGATAACAGTTTGAGCTCCTGACTACCAATCCTTTCTCTGGAAACCGCACTTCAATAGCACTTTCCATTTCTCCAGTATTTGTGTTGCAAATTTTAGGTGATTCACCCCACACATATAAAGCAGAATGTAAGTGTGTATGTCTTAGAATATCCTCTCAAACCCCAGTATGGATTTCATTCTAACTTAGCACAGAAATAGCACGGCACATTACCATCAGCACTGTGGGGTTTAAACCTCCTAGCTTCAACAGAAGTGGAGACAGGTGCAAAAACGTGTTTTTCCATCCCCTGGAATACATGCTACACTGTATGACAAGTATGTTGTAAGAGAAAAGTGCTGGCTGCAAAATCAAATGGCTTTGCAGGGCAGCCTATCTGTGAGGAGCAAAAAATTGTTTTTTGGTTTCAGATATGTTCAGAGGGAAGCGGAGGTAGATATAGTAAGAGAGAGGGAGTGGAGGGAATGGACAAGGACAGAGGGGAGAGGGGATGAAAAGTTAGGGAGAGTGGGGTGAGGAGTAGACAGTGGTGGGTGTCTCAGGCAGACATTCAGAAGGCAGAAGATGTTGACACAGAGAGGGGGACAGGGAGATATGTTCAATGCATGTGTTGAAAGCTTATGTGGTTGAAGCCATGGAGAAAAGGCTAGTATGTATGTATGTGTGTGTGTGTGTGTGTGTGTGTGTGTGTGTGTGTGTGTGTGTCTGTGTGTGTGTTTGTGTGTGTTTGTTTAATTTAACTTGAGACAAATAAATATTTCGAAGTCGATGCATCATATGAAAAAGACGTTCTAGGTGAAAAGTTAATAGTAGTAAATATGTCATCTGTCTGTGCTACAACTGGCCACATCCTAACCAGTCCTACTCCTTTGGTGGGGTCAACTTTGTATTTTCCAATTGAGACTCCCTTTTTCATCGTATATTCGGACTCTACGCCCAGTAATACGTACGGTTTATTAAACCATTGTTATCTATTCGTGGTTGATGGCGCTGTAGGGACAAATATCAAACGTGCCTGGTCTGCAATTAAGAGTCGACGTATTTAATTGTACATTTTATTTTCGATGTAAATGTAAACGTTTTTTCTGTTCTAATGGTTGATGTTAATGTTTGAAAATTACGTCAGTGTTGCAATTTTGATTGTACAGTACAAATGGTAAGCCGTTTGAGTGTCTGTTTAGAAACTAGGTTTAGCGTGATCCGGGAACAACGACGTGTATGTAATAGTTTTCTGTGGCCATCGGGATGCTGGATGTCAGTGAGTGCCATTGCCTCTCACCATTGGGGCGCTTGATTTCAGTGTGTCCCCTTGCTTCCCACGACTGGGGTGCTTGATTTCGGTGAGTCCCTTTGTCTCTCATCACTTCGGGAAGTATCCATGGCAGATGCGTCTGTCGCTGTCACTTCATGGACATTTTACCTTACTACCATGGTTGTGGTCTATATTCCGCCGGTAGCAGCGTACCGGCCAGTGCGCGAGTTACAGCGGATGGAAACACACATCAAAATTAGTCACATTGATGGGTGGTTCTATGGCAGCCACCAAAATCAAGCGTTCTCATGGTTTGAGGGCTCACTAAAATCACTCTGTAGGGAACAGAAAACTATGTTACTATGCAAGTAGCTTACTTACCAGAATTTCTAGCCATATTATTTTTAGTGTACAATCTCATTTGCAACACTCAAGTAACGTTTGAACACTAGTATCAATGAACATCAGTATCAACCATTAGAACACAAAGTCTTGCGTTTACATCGTGAATAAAATAAAATGCGTTGGGTCTTAATAGCAAAAATAGGCACACTTTATATTTTTCGACTACAGTGCTGTCTACCACGATTGAGAATCAATGGTGCGAGTAAATATGGCACAGAATGCGATAAGCAATAAAAATGGGAGGTTCCTACTTGAAAATACGAAGTTGAAGCCGCCCACGCCGGAGGAGTGGTTAGGACGTGGCCAGCAGTAGGAATCACAGACGTCCCCTTAACTTTTAACCTATAATATTCTTTTCATTTAGTTGTCTCAAGTTAGAACAAACACCGACAGGCTATGATGGGATTTAATATGGTGAAGTAGCAGCTGTTTATCGTAACCAATGATACAACAAGGAGATTATATCCATTCGAAAATCATAACTGAGTAGTAGTAGCTGAAAATGGAGTGAGAGTCCTGTCCTGTTCTCCATCTTATTCAATTTGTGCCCTGCACGAGCTGTGAAGGAAACCGAACAGGAGTTCAGAAAAGGAATTAAACTTCAGAGAGAATAAATAAAAACTTTAAAATTTTCCGTTGCTACTGTGATTGTAAGACTGAAGCAGATGACTTGAAATATTAGTTGAAGAGAATGAATGATATGATTAAAACATGGATAATGGAATGTAATCGAACTAAATCAGCAAAAGCTGTGCAAAGCAGACAAAAAAATGAGACAATAGATGTAGCAGACACGTTATTGTAGTTAGGCAGCAAAGTAACTGACGACGGCCGTAATAAAGATTATGTAAAATGCAGACTGGCAACAGCATATAATATTGGCTGTTAGTGGGCATTGATTTGAATCAATGGGGAAGTGACAGACCGGGATTCGAACCGGGGTCTCTTGCTTACTAGACAGAAGCACTAACTACTGCGCCATCCGGACAGAGTGGTCGTCGCAACTGCATGAACTACCTAGCCCGCCTCCCGTCAGACCAAAATTCCCAGCTTAACCACACATCATTGATGTAGTGCCCCTTGCACATTATTCCCATTACTAGCGGCATTTTGTTGGTTCCCGTAAGCGTTCGAGCCTGATGTGCATCTGAACTGAGGAGCTCATTGGACGTCTTCGCCTCAGCTTTGACTGGAACAACAACCACCACACATATATATATATCATTAGGAAACTTTTGATGAGAGACTTGCTCAGAATAGAATAACGTATAGAGCTGCACAAAATCAGTTTTGGGGCTCAGCTACGTAACATCAAGTACACCTCTACAATTTGCAGTTTATAACAAAGGTGACAGCCGATAAATAAAGCCAAAGCAACTGCAGTATAGACACGCGAAATGAAAACTCTCTCTGTAATCAGATAAGTCTCTATAACTAACAAAAAATTGGCATATGTTATACGAAATGTTTTGCTCGAGTTGGTCTGTATTACCATCTCCTAAAATATTTGTTATTCCGCCTGAAATACGATGTATACATTGCGAATAGTTAAACCCTAATAACACTCCGATGAACTGCTGAAAACGTTACATCTGCGTCTGAGAAGCATGATTGCTTTAGAACGACATGTTGAGTTGTATCTGTTACGAAGTCCTGAATCCATTCACAAAGCTCCTCTCATACGCCGACAAGATTTATCCGTTTTGTTGGGAAATCATCCCACACTGGCCTTCTCGTGGTTCCTGCAGCACTCTCTACTAATGAGCGTGTCCGGCCATATACTGTTGCGGGAGATGGGGCACCATGTATAAAATAACGAACCTAATTAATACCTTCAAGTCCCTACAGTTGCTGCATGCGCCGCTCCACGAAAAGAAAAAGTCGGCGTGCGCGTACAAAATATTAATTAACATTGGCGGAGCCCCACGTGTGCTTTTCAGTACTTCCTAATTTTCTTCCAGAATTTTCCCCTTTTTCCTGCGTTCGAATACGTTCAGCTAGCCGATACTCCTGCGCGCTACGTCAGAGTGGACTAATGACAGATACTGTTTCACAAGCTTCTACAAACATACGTTGTAGTACAACACTACTTACCTAAAACGTAGCTTTTTGGAAGTGCAGGCTTTATATCATGAAATTTACAATGTGTGCTAGGGGCACAGATACCTTTAGGTGATTATTATATTTCAGAAGATCATGTGGTTGCGTAGCCAAGTCGTTTATCTAATCTACATCACGTACATTTTCCAAATCGCTGTGAAGATTGTGATAGGGTGTGTAATTGTTGTACCTTGAATAAAACGTTTGAAATGTACCAACTTGCTTCTTCAATTTTTTTATCCTTAGAAGTTGAAGTTTGTATGTCATTTCCAAAACATGAGTTCTCCAAAACTACGATGTAATTCTGAAGAAAACTCGAAAAAATCGACTTTAGTCAGTTCAGATTTTGTAGCACTATTAAGGGGGGAGTAATGTAAAACTTGTCAAAAATGTCAACATTTTTGTCTCCATATAGTATTGTAGTATATCACAAATATTGTCTCCAGTTTTTAGTGTTTAATTCGTGCTACAAGTGATGTAAAAACTATCTTGTTCAACATATGCGCATGGTCACGCCCACTTTTCTAGACGCCACTGCCCTTGTTTGCAGTATTTGATGTCCTGCCATCAGAGGGGTCATCTGTATAGAAGCCTGTGAGCCATTTTGCGATACGATAAGTTACGATTTATTAAGAACGTGTACACATGGTGGAACAAAAAATTCGAATGAAAACTTTAGTGACCTCATTTAGAAGAGATGCTCAAAGATAACATTTTGCTCATCTACTATTGTTAAAGTTTTCTCATATGATTCTTGTCTAATGTTCGAAGATTGCAACACTGGAAGAATCAGAACTCAGAACCCATATGAGACTAGGACTGATGCTTCACTGTAAACCTATTAAGAAGATTGATAATGTGCGTATTGCTGGTTCAACATTAAGGCTTCTGGCACAAATGTCAATAAAACCTTTTTTCTGCATTTCCTGGAACTTCCATTTTCTGGTGTATAAGGAACATCTTCTGCTGACCTGTTGCAGGTAGAAACATGAAATTTGCTATAGACTTTGTATATACTAAATCACAACTTCTTGTGGTATAAAATTTTTAACATCAAATTTATTTAAATAATTGTGTAATAAATATTGCTATGTATGATACATACAAATGTATAAAGCTGCTGCGAGAGTTCTAAGACTGATATTAAGAAACAGGTAAACATATTTCGTTATCTAATTACTAAGAAATAAGTATCAAATTTTGAAAGTCATAAGTAAATTAATTTTTGGGAAAATGTTCCACATGTGATGGTATGTGTTCTAAAAGCTCCAGCAACGTCCTGCCCAAATCATTTGCCAAAGATCGAAAAAATCCAGATTACAGCCAATAAAATATTGATAACATATCCAAAATTTGGTTGAGTTATCTCTCAAACAGTAAAACCTACATTAGCACAAATTTACCCATGTATTTTTTCATATACCCCTACCTTCAGGATAAAATGAACATAAATTAATAACATAGTTGTTGGAAAATCAGTGTGTAGCATAAATTACTTGTAACTGAGGTCTCTGGTTCGAATCTAAAAGTACCAACATTTTTTATTGGAATTTTATGTTTACCAACCGATACAAATGTAAATGACCGATTACTGAATATTAATTTCTTAGTAAAGAGGACACCTTTTTGTTATTAGCTCTGGTCATAAACAAATATTTAAAAAATTGGTGCATATACACAAAATGCCCTACTCTTAAATGAAAAAATATATACACTGGTAATACTTTTCAGTCTCCAGAAATAAAAAAATTACTCTCTATTTGACATTTCGTAATTTTGCACCGAATCTTAATTTGCTGTGAACGTCGGCGTTTAATGAGTTTAACGACTGAAAATTAAAATTATGTTATTTTTACTTGAAAAATATGATTCAATCATTATTAATTACATTTTTGTTTGTTAACTAATGTGAAATTACGTAAAAAGAAAGAGAAAAGTTTGTTACTAGCGAGATTCGAATTATCAACTTTAAGACTGTCGGGCTTTTATGCTGCGGACTCAGCTACAGACAACTATGTTAAGGAGTTGGGAATGTTTTATGTTTAACAGCGCTCGGAAATTTTCTAACCTTCAAATTCGATCTTTTCAAGAATTTTGTTAGAATTCCGTCACACTGATTTAGTAAAAAGTCTTTCAGGCACTGCTCTTGAAATCCTATGATTATGAAGAAACTCGAAGGAAGCATCAGGGCCACTTGTTAGTCCGCTTGATGAAAATCACCCCCATTTTTAATTCAACAGTTGCAGAAAAATACTGTTTACAGTCCGTTAAACTGGGTTCGGCAGAGCTGTGTCACTTGTCTGACGCGACCAAATAACCTAACAATACTTTTTTCCATAATCATAGCTTATCTGTACTACCAGTCGGCTAAAACGGCCACTTACACTCCACGTCTCAGTTGAAGGTCCCCTATCGAGCGACGTCGAGAGACAAAAAAATTTTATTTTTCAGTGTTTCATTTAACTGGTCCAGAATTTAAAAATTTAAAATGCTCTCGTAATCAACTCGTTAGTAGGAGTAATCTAACGTTAAAGGCTTAACACAGTAACTGTAATATTAAGGTCAGGTACTGTGTATATGTCTTGGTTAGTATAAATCACGGCACTCAAATTATCCAGACAATATTCATCGGAAATTTGAGAATGAGTGCACTTTAAGACTTTCAATAAATTTTACAGATAATTGCAAATCCTTTCATAACATTTCCTAGCTGAAACTCACCATGAAACAATGAAAGGAGAAACATTTATTGCTTATAACATTTTTGGTGTTTCTGCTGTAAAACTTCAACATCGGATTGGTTGGATTGGATTGTTTGGGGGAAGAGACCAAACAGCGAGGTCATCGTTCTCTTCAGATTAGGGAAGGACGGGGAAGGAGTCGGCCGTGACCTTTCAAAGGAACCATCCCAGCATTTGCCTGTAGTGATTTAGGGAAATCACGGAAAACCTAAATCAGGATGGCCGGACGCGGGATTGAACCGTCGTCATCCTGAATGCGAGTCCAGTTTGCTAATCACTGCGCCACCTCGCTCGGTTTCAACATCGGCCGTGACATTTTAATTTCTTACTTTTGTGTTGTTGAGTATCTGGAACACATTGCAGACCGTATCCACGTGTAACACTGAATGTACCTGCTAAATTATATCACTGTACAACACACAGTTTAAGAGGTAGGACATCATAAACGTCGAGACGCGTGCAAAACGAGATTTTACTAAAGTGGTGCGTAAAATACCCACATTATACTTATCCAGGCTTTCATTATGAAGGCACTTAGTGGCCTCCAACGATCTTTAATTTTAAAACATTTTCCTAAACTTTTTTCGCTACAGCTCCACAAAATATTAAAATTCGCACGATACATTATTTTAGGAAAAGATCTTACGTGAAAACACGTAAAGAGATTATCACCTTTTGGTTTAGCAACTTTTCCTTTGACATTTTCATTACTCTGTGGGTGAATGATAGGACACGAATAGAATAAATTCCACCTTTAACTGTAAATCTTTTACATGCTTAACATCAAATATTTAACACACTAACTCCTCTGTAAAGAAGTCAGAGATTTAACGCTGTTTTACACGTGGGAGCCAAAATCCTTAAGGCAGAATTTTCCAGCCTTTGTTCTGCAGAACGCTGGTGTTCCATCAGAAGTGAATAAATACTCGTCGAAAACAATTAATAACAAGCCTGCTGTTATTCGACATGGCTAATTGTTTTCTTCAATTTTATTATAATTTCTGTGTAATTACTCTGAAATCATAATAAAATTACAGCTGAAGAGATCACTGAATAAAACAAGTTTCGGTCATATTTAAAATTTTATTGACCTTCAAAATATACAAAGTGCTTCATAAAAGTACCAGAATTCTCAAAATGTTCCATCAGAAGAAAAGTTTGGGAAGCTCTGGATTAGGAAACCGATGGAGTGGAAATGGTTGGGGGAGTTACTGGGAGCTTTCAGTCAGTGCTAAAACAACAGAATAACAGAATCGAGACGCACGTCTTGCATTCCTTCTCAAAAAATTTTACAGAAACTATACGGTAAAAAAAAATGGCTTTTGCATTACTTATAGCTCTATATGTCAGCTTCATGATGATGTGCCCATCATTTCGTTAATGGTCATAGTTACTGTGATATTTGCATTAAAATAAGACACTGTGTGAAAGTCGAAAAAGTTTCCAATGAAAAATCGGGTCACTATGATTCTGCGTTAGGTAGACTTTTTCGATTAAAGAATGTTTGAGTCATCAATAGCTGATGAAATGAGAAATACTGTGGGTTTAGAACAGCATAAGTGAATACATTACACAATTACTTTTGTAGCAAGGAAGTACTTTTACATAAGCTGTTGACCTAACTTTTCCTCACTTCCTCATTCAATAAACTTAATAAACAACAGTTCCAGAATTCTTTCAAAATTGTGTCTACCCAACATGTTAGTGATGTGACTTTGTATAAACTCTGCTGGGTTTTGGCAAAAGAAGCTAATTTTAAAGTGGAAACAAGAGAAATGCAGATTTTTCTCGAAATTCTTCATTAATGGCCCTTCTCTGAAAGTTACAAAGCGAGGCCTAAAGAAATAGCTGCTTTTGTTGCATTTTCATCAGAACTCTTTCTAGATACTAATTAAAGCAAAGGTGATAGTAAATCTTTTTAAATGGTCACCATGCAAGTTTTGTTGTGTAGGGCCATTATTTAATATTTACGAAAAATCGGAGCATAGGCTTCACTTTAGAACGGCACTTCCCCTCCAGAACTCGGCATTTCCCCTACAGCACCTGCCCACAACCCCCACCACTACATCTCTCACACACTTGCCCTGCCGCTTGCGCATCTACCAAACACGTTATTCTGTGTGCACTCTACTACTTCGCAGATTCAGTCAAAAGCTGTTTTGGTGGGCCCAAATTAGTCCTCTGTACTGTTACACTCACAGATCCATCTAAAGAAGGGTCGCCATCTTCACTTTGAGATGTGAGACATGGTCAAATGTCTCCTTCTCCCAAATTCAATCATTGAAGCCCTATGGCTATCTACTCTCAGAAAGGCTCTGAGCAGTGACCACACGATGGGAAAAATACCACCTTCAGCTGTGTCTCGGCAATGTCTTGCACCAATCTCCAGAACAGTTATATTGCAGTACAGTTGAAAGTCAGTTGGTCACTAGAAACAAAGGAGCATGCTTTAAGTTATTGCAGAGACGAATGGAATTCATTATTTGAACAAAATCTCGCCAAGCCAGTCACTATTACTAAATATGACCTTCCAACTAGATCCTCGGTTCCACTAATTTCAGCCCTCTGTCAACTGCACACGCGCACGATCGCTAAAAGGCAACACACTCAGAAAAATCAGAAAATAACATAAAATTCCACGCCCGCGCGTAAGAACACACTTCTAATAGTTGCAGACTTGCCATACTACGAAAACTACCTGATTGCTCACGACGAATTACTGGATACTAACTTTAGAAATACACTTCTAAATACCACCTTCTCTCCATAGAGCACACTGCGTGTCCCTTAACCTCAAGAGGTTACCGGGCGATTCTTTGATTTCACGAGGTCCAAACCGCTGCACACGAAATTTTTCTACATCCATGCCCTTCCACCAACCAGGACTAGGCACCGAAAGCAGACACCTCACTTCGTCCTTTCCTGTACCACTAATGACACTATTCAGGAAGGTTCTGCTATTTGCCAGGACCTCAATGGAGGCTCTAAAATCACTTACCATCATGGAAAGGTCATGAGCTATGAAGCAAAACTCGTCGGCTTTGACCGCAATACAAGTACAAGGGCTTAGGGATCATCAGCCCGTCATATCCAGGACGAATAAAAAGTCGCTGTGCCCAGATATTGGAAACTGGATATATCCTCTCTAATATCGAACACGACGACCACACGGGCATAGCCAAGAGCGCAGTTGTATTTGCAGGGCTGAAAAAATTACGCAACATGAACTTCGCCGTCTTGAACATTATTTTGCCTGGTATTTTATTTGCACTCGACAAATTCGGCTGAAGTGCATAAAGGGACTCCTCGCTGTTTTGGTTGCGGTATGGTGGAGGCAGCCAGTGAGTGCAAGGTCTTAGGTAGCCTATCACTAGCTGTAAACCAGGTCACTTTTATCTGCGGACTACGCGAATAGCTCCCAATGTGCGGCTGGATTATCTGTCAATGAAAGGGCCGACGGTCCAAAATTAACGCGTGCAGCATTTGCGGGACGTGGGTGTGCCTCGGCCCAGCCTATCAGTTGGGTTTTCTCGGAAGCACCTGGCACAGCACGACATATTTAGTATTGCGGTGCGGCGGTTTTCGATCGGCACAACTCTTTGGGGTTGTCAGAATCGTGGTGTCAGTGCTGTTTACCCTGGGGTATTTCTTCGTGTTATGCATGACGTTCCCATGACCAGTGGCTGTTTGCGCGAAAAGAGGTACCGTAGCGATCTGTCGTCACAGTCCTTTAAAATGAATGGGAATGACAGAAAATCGGGATGAAAACTTCCAGTTCGCATAAGCGACGGATACTCCTTACTGGTAATGAAACGAAATTAGAGTACCATGAAGAGAGAATTTAAACATTTACACTATCGACGGACGGGATCAATGTTCTGTACATCAAGAAGTATTTTGTGCTAAATTTGCAGGTGTGGAGCACTTGAAGAAACTGGTTGTACGAATAGTAAAATGCCTGAAGTCCCACCCATTATTCCATTGACATTTGCCAGAGTTTTCAGTGAGATTGAACGAAGAGTATGGAGGCTTCATATGTTGCTGCAAAGTACGCTCGTTAAGTCAAGGGACATAGCTGAAACGATTTTTTGATTAAAAACTTGCTATTGTTGAATTTATGAAAGAAAAAGGCGTGCAGGAAAGAAAATTAGAACACCCAGAATGGATAACACATTTCGCATTTTCAGCGGTCGCTCTGTGTATTGGTTTGAAGAATCAAAGAGAATGTAGAAATTGTGAAACTTAATTCTTGTAGAGAATTCTACGGTAAGTAGAGAGGGAATGAGAGGAGACAAGGTGTAACCGACTTCGTGTTAGTAATAATGGTGAAGATGATATAATGTAAGTGGAATTAGTTCACACGCAACTACTGTGATTAAATAATTTAATCCTTGCACAGACAATGCGGATTTCTTTTCCTACATCTAGGAGAGCACGCGTTCGTTCGCGCCCACTCACCCACCCACACACAAAAGTACGCTTTCTGAAATTGAAGAAAACAGAGGCAGCACAGAGCACAATTACCGCTATTCACTCTAGTGGTAACTTTATGAAGGGCCTAAACCGAGTGGAAACGATTGTGTATTCCGCAATGAGGAGTAATGTTGGGACGGTCTACTTCATGCAAACCGCTTCCATGTCAAAGCATCAGCGGCAGTAGAGCGAGCCGCTGACGGCCACTTCACTGATTCAGTACTGCGAATAGCCGAGACAAAGAATTATAGAATCGCGGTTCAAATAAGCCAATAGCATTCACCGTCTACAGTTGGCAAGTAGTGACGAGAGCAGTGGAGGAGTACTGTTTTCGGTCTTCCTGGTGCCAGGTTATAGGAACTGTCGTGTATCCCTCCACCTAACGGCTAATATTGGCGCCTTTTTTGTTGGCTAGAGGCTTCCGAGGTAGTCGTTCTTCGCACATTACTGTTTCTAAAATAAATAGGCTTCTGTTATCTTAGTACATGTGACGATAACAGTACTGGGGATAGTTTAGCTGAGTAATAAGTTCCCCTCGCAATTTACAGTTAATAAGTTTAATTAACCGATTACGTTCGATATTTAAGCAAAAACCTTCCAAAGAGATGACGGTAGCTGCTTTTTCACATCCCTTTATTAAACAAAGTCGTACAAGTACCATACCATTTGTGAGTAGCAGAAGTATTTTTATTTCGTTCGGTGAACGTAAGACATAAAAATCCTCAGGTCGATCGCGTGTTTATGATGACATCAGGCAGCAAGTGAAGCGAACCGTCCCAGCAGTCTTCACATAAGCTCATAACCCGACGTGTGATGGTTTGGCATGTGTTACGGCGGCATCTTCATCTTAAACCGTACAAAATAATGAAGTTGCAAGAACTAAAAGGCCCTGATGGGCTTCTCACTTAAGCGGCAAAGTTAATAAATACGGTTATATGATTTGGGGAAGTGCAATCCGCGACAAACACTGGATCGTGTTCCTTATAGCCCGAAAGTAAATGTCTTCCATGTGTTAAGGAAGATCAAAGTATACGGTATTTTCTTCTTCCAGGAGAAAACAGTCATCAGAATAGTATATTTAGATGCTGTGGAAAACTTTTTGATACCACTGCTTAACGAGGCTGACCAAGAGCGCAGCGTGCAAGCATGCACTTCCTGCTTGATGGCGTGCCACGATACCATCTCACTTAGGCCGTGTCCTACGTGAGCGACAGCGAGCGACTTCTGGATACGCCACACTCCAGCGAAAAGCAGCAACACAGGGCGAAAACCTTGGGTGTTCCGCGTGCGAGCGACCATGTCGCGCTACAAGTTGGCTGCTTAGAGCCAAACAGCTGTTTCTATAAAACGGCGTCCTTAACCTGTAGAATACTGTAGCTGGAGAGTATGGCTACAGAATTACGTTTACTTTAACAAATAAAGTGAAAAGGAATGCTGTGCATGAAATTTACAAAGGGAGGAATCTCCATGGAGAATTTATTAAGTATCGTCAACTACAAAGATCACCAGACAAGTTCTTCGAATACACGTGAATGACCAGAGGAGCATTCGACTGTCTCATCAATAAATTAAATACGAATGTTTTTTTACATGATCAAGAACTTTTAACAGCCAATAAATGCAGAGGAGTGACTATTACATGACTAACTACGCTAAATACAAACATAAGGTTCAAATGGTTCTGAGCACTATGGGACTTAACATCTATGGTCATCAGTCCCCTAGAACTTAGAACTACTTAAACCTAACTAACCTAAGGACAACACACAACACCCAGTCATCACGAGGCAGAGAAAATCCCTGATCCCGCCGGGAATCGAACCCGGGAACCCGGGCGCGGGAAGCGAGAACGCTACCGCACGACCACGAGCTGCGGACCAAACATAAGGACACGGATTGATAAAACTGAGCAGTAGCTAGCTGTGGTATAGGCGTAGCGCATGCAGTTCATAAATTCGTCTGAGGAAAAGATGTTGGGTTCGATTCGCGTCCGTTTTTATATTTTTACTGTCTCAGTTACGATTCTGTATATGAAGTTTCATGTATACTGTTTATACTGCATCGCCAAGTATATTTTTAAGGACTTGCCAAAGAACACACCTATCCCAGTATATCACATACATTTAATTCCCAATAAATTACAATGAACCATGAAATTTTACAGGTATTTGATTTTGCGAACGTAATTCATCAGCAGTCAGTGTTAAGGTCAATCGATTCAAATACTCTAAATATTCTGTAAAAGTAAAGCGTACAAAATTTTTGAAAAGAAAGTCAAACGTTTTGTGTAATGATTCGTATAAAAGTATGAAATACAAAAATTTATGGAAACGTTTGGTGCACCTCATTTTCCGTTCATGATTTCCAGCATCATTCAGAGGCACGCAGAACGTTTCTCAGATCTACTTATTTCTTTTACACAAACATTTCATAGAATACTTGACTACTTTCTTGCATTTTTGAATTTCAAGTTTTATTCAGAAAGCATGATCTTACTGACTCCTCGTTTGCCTTCCTAACGTACTTGATTCGAGGGAAGTCTTTTTGACACTTAAATACCGCACCAATGTATCTTTTTATGTGCAAAATAGCTAGGTCTTGAACAGATGACATTTTTGACACTTCATTTACAGCGGCTTTTCGTGAAATATTTCAATTTTTCCTCAGCTTATTAATGAAGTTTTCGTTCATTACCCTGATTAATTTCAAGCAGTGAAATATTTTCGTGCCAAACTAAACCTCATGCTGGTCACTTTGATGCCCCGTTTACCTCTCTGGATATGAAAATTTGGACAAAATCTCATGGTGTAAGTTATAGGGAGTCTTGTTTTCGCTCTGATCACGCGTTAACCAAAACGTATCGAATGTTAATCATATGATAAAATAGTCCTTTCTGCGTGCTCTCATTTCCAGAATTCGTCTTTTCGATATCTTGAACCTTTTATGAGATAAGACGATTTTTACGACCACTCGATTCCCAAAGCGCAGGAAAGGTTCGGACGCGCTGCGAACGACCCGTCCGCGGATATAACTACCAATATCTCAAGAATGAATAGAGATATCATTTCGGTCCCAACTTTAAATACAATTTAGATATATTGGTTACACTACATACACAATAATGTATGGCCTTAAATGAACTATACGGAAAGTCTACACAATGTGATTTTACCTCTGCAAATTCTTAATTTTGTGCAGCCACGTACTCAATTTCGTGCAGCACAGTAACTATGACGAATGACGAAAATAAATTCTGACCTTTGTCATTTAAGGGACCTCTTCCCAAAGCGACGTCCAGTTCTCCTGTTGATTCGAACTTCTTCATCATTCTCCACTCACCATTTGGAGAAAGATGACCTTTCCGTAATCCTTTCAGCCGGTGATATTCTCGAAGTGCAGCAGCAGCATTACTGTTGTTTTGATAATAGAGCTTCACCTGCCGGCTGGAGTGGCCGTGCGGTTCTAGGCGCTACAGTCTGGAGCCGAGCGACCGCTACAGTCGCAGGTTCGAATCCTGCCTCGGGCGTGGATGTGTGTGATGTCCTTAGGTTAGTTAGGTTTAATTAGTTCTAAGTTCTAGGCGACTGATGACCTGAGAAGTTAACTCGCATAGTGCTCAGAGCCATTTTTTTAGAGCTTCACCAATAATACCCTGCTCCTTTTTTTCCAAGCTCATGTTGACATGTTGAAACGTCCCCTTTGAACAATTATACAAGACTGTGCTTAAACTGACACACAATATTTTTAGCGCAACGCAATCTGACTTTCAAAAATCCCTACAAAAGAATGGCCCTGACTAACATTAACCTATACGTTTCACAAATCACTTACCTCACAAAAATCTTGGTTACTCGAACTACTGCAATACAGCGAACGCCACTACTGCCAGCTAAATAAAAGATTCAAACTACGGAAGGCACTAACTACTGATAGGCATAGTTAGCAAATGAAAGATTTTAATAGAGAACAAACAATGTATTTACCTTAATACTGTTGAAAAATCATAATATACATAGCAGTTCATGACATCCAGTCTTACAAATGTCCAAACTCCGCCATTTCTCTCCCCACATCCACCACTGCTGGCGGCTCACCTCCAACTGCGCAACGCTACGCGCTGTTCGTATCCAGCTGCCAGCACAGCCAGTGATTTTCATACAGAGCGCTACGAAACGTTGCCAATAAGAAAACATAAACAGCCTACTTACAATGTCAACAAGTACACAGAAGCTGGTCAAATGTATGAGACTATGAATCACGATGACTGATCGCAGCACCTAATGGCCACGGTTAGAACCGGGCGGTGGCACTGTGACGCATGGAAATTATCCACCTCATAATGTAATGTATTGTGGCCGGCCGAAGTGGCCGTGCGGTTAAAGGCGCTGCAGTCTGGAACCGCAAGACCGCTACGGTCGCAGGTTCGAATCCTGCCTCGGGCATGGATGTTTGTGATGTCCGTAGGTTAGTTAGGTTTAACTAGTTCTAAGTTCTAGGGGACTAATGACCACAGAAGTTGAGTCCCATAGTGCTCAGAGCCATTTGAACCATTTTTTTGTAATGTATTGTGTGTATCGAACCGCCAACCTCGAAACGACGGAGATGCTTCGCCCCGCCGTAGTCCGCAGTGGTCCACAACCCCACAACAGGCCACAGCAATCCACCCACCAAACCGCCACCCCACACCGAACCCAGGGTTATTGTGTGGCTCGGCCCCCATCGGATCAACTCCCCCCACCCCTCCCCTCCCCCGGGAACGTCTCATGCCAGAAGAGTGTAGCCCCAAATATTTGGGTGGTAGAGTAATTATTGTGTATGCATTCGTGGAACCAACCCTCATTCGTCGAGGCAGATGGGAAACCGCCTTAAAAACCATACACACCGAACCTCGACACTAATCCGCCGCGCGGATTCATGCGGGTACCGGCACGCCTTCCCGCTCGGGAAGCAGCGCGTCAGACCGCACGGCTAGTCGGACGGGCTATGCGCACCATACTCTGGACATTAATGCTACCAAGTCTAGTCCTCGTAGGGTAATTATTTTCCGCGTAATAACGTGTTAAATGCGGAAAGTTTAATTCTAACCACCTGGTATTTCACCAAAAGCTAGACTGTAAGTCACATGAACTTTGGGGGTCGTTAAAAGCCTGCATTTCAAAGAGTGAATTCCCGTCAGCAAAAACTATGACATTTGGAGTAGGCAGATACTATTGCAGAAAGATTGTGCTCGCGCTCATTGCAGCAGCGGTAGTTGGTGAGCTCGTCATTGGCAGCCAGTAGTAGACCTGGAAAGCCCGTGTCGCCGTGTCAGATTCGCGTTGTCGGCCAGTTCGCCGCCTGCCCTGGTGACATGCAATCCGACGCGGACGCTAGCCCGTCAGCAGACGTTGTCAGGCGCAGCGACAGCTGTCCGCGAGTGCTTTGAAGCAGCGGCTTGTTGACACGCCCGTTGCTCTGCTCACTCGCTGTTTCCGTGCGTGGAGCGGCGAGTTCAGTTAGCGGACACTGCGTAAATATAGTGCCTGGCGTCGGGAGGTCTTTGACAGCCGCGGACGAGCACATTCAGTCGCCGTGTTCGCCTTGTTTGGACAGGAATCATCAGTGCGATGTAAGTCGTGTGGAAAGGGCAAGGCCTTTCGCGACCTCAGGCGACCACGTAGTCCAAACACTGTTTCACGCTCCGCCAGAATCGCGACTTACTGCAGACCGCGCGCATCCGACCGTCAGCTTCCTCACTGGGTAGCGAAGCGTGCGTTTACAAACATTTCCGCTGCAGTAATCGACGAGCATACGAGGCAAGCACCGCTGCTACGATGTTTATGTAAGAAATCGCTAATTCCTGCTATCAAACAACAAAGCTGCTCTATTCGTTGCTAGGACTGGCGTCACGCATCCGTAGGCATTCCGACACGGACTCGAGCACATTTTTTAGTTGAAACTGTCACCGAAGTTACTGCTCTTAAGTCGCTTATACACCCGGTATCAAACCAATCGCACTACTGTGTTTGACTAACGGCACATAAATGGGTGTCAAGCGGATTGGAGGGTCATACAATACGCCAACGTCCTATCTTCAATTGCAACTTTTGACTATCGGAATCTGACTATAACATTTTGAGCCTACGTGGTTTCGTCGAGAAACCACTTTTTGAGCTTGCTGAAATGGTGGTTTCTCACTGGATCCACACTTACATTCATTGATCCGTGCACACATCTTGCGGCAAAACAGGAACCACTTGATCTAGGCAGAAGCAGTACTACCTGAAACAAATGGAAGGGCCCGCATCTCGTGGTGGTGCGGTAGCGTTCTCGCTTCCCACGCACGGGTTCCCGGGTTCGATTCCCGGCGGGGTCAGGGATTTTCTCTGCCTCGTGATGGCTGGGTGTTCTGTGCTGTCCTTAGGTTAGTTAGGTTTAAGTAGTTCTAAGTTCTAGGGGACTTATGACCACAGCAGTTGAGTCCTATAGTGCTCAGAGCCATTTGAACCATTTGAACAAATGGAAGGCAAGGAAAACTTATGGTCCTCCAGTTCATTGGTATTTTTTTAGTGTAAGTTTTCTTACAATACTCAGGCCATTTAGTTTTTAATGTAAGACTCCTTGTGTTTTATATAGTCAGCAATAGTGACAGCTTCTAAAGATTAGATAATACACTCAAGAGTCAGAGTAACTGGTACACCTGCCTAATACCGTGTAGAGCCCCTGCGAGCACGCAGAAGTGCCGCAGCACGACCTAACATGGACTTGAATAATGACTGAAGTAGTTCTGGAGGGCATTGACACCATTAGTCCTGCATAGCTGTCTATAAATCCGTAAGAGAACTAGGGGGTGGAGATCACTCCCGAACGGCACGTTGCAAGGCATTAAAGATATCCTCAATAATGTTCATGTATGGGGCGTTTGGTGGCCAGCGGAAGTTAAACTCAGAAGAGTGTTCCCCGAACGACTCTGTAGAAATTCTGGACGTATGCGGTGTCGCAATGTCCTGCTGGAATTTCCCAAGTCCGTAGGGATGCACAATGGACATGAATGGATGCAGGCGATCAGACAGGATGCTTACGTACGTGTCACTTGTCAGAGTCGTATCTAGACGTATCAGGGGTCCCATATCACTCCAACTGCAAGCGTCCCACGCAATTACAGATCCTCCATCAAACTGAACAGTCTGCTGGCAAGATGCAGGGTCCATGGATTCATGAGATTGTTCCCATATCCGTACACGTCCATCCACTCGATACAATTTGAAACGAGACTCGTCCGACCGGGCAACATATTTCCAGTCATCAACAGTCCAATGTCAGTGTTAATGGCCCAGGCGAGACGTCTAACTTTGTGTCGTGCAGTCATTAAGAGTACACGATGGCTCTTCGGCTCCGAAAGCCGATATCGTTTATGTTTTGTTGAACGGTTCGCACGCAGACACTTGTTGATGGCCTAGCACTGAAATCCGCAGAAATTTGCGAAAGGGTTGCACTTGGGGCACGTTGAACTATTATTATCTTCAGTCGTCGTTGGTGCCGTTCTTGCGGCATCCTTTTCCGGCCGCAGCGATATCGAAGATTTGATGTTTTAGAGGATTCCTCATATTCATGGTACACTCGTGAAATGGTCGTACGGGAAAATCCCGACTTCATCGCTATATGGAGATGCCGTGTCCCATCTCTCGTGCGCCGACTATAACACCATGTCGAAACTGACTTAAATGGTAACCTCCCATTGTAGGAGCAGTAACAGATCTAACTACTACGCCAGTCACTTGTTGTGTTGTATAGGCGTTGCCGACGGCAACGACGTATTCTGCCAGTTTGCATATCTCTGTATTTGAATACGCGTACCTATACCAGTAATTTGGCGCTTCAGTGTATTATGTATATATAAAGTCTAAAAAATGCTTATGCTTATATCGCTCGTTTCAATCGAAACCACGTGTCGCGTATCATTTTCGATTTAAAAAAAAAAAAAAAGGTTCAAATGGCTCTCAGCACTATGGGACTTAACATCTGAGGTCATCAGTCCCGTAGAACTTAGAACTACTTAAACCTAACTAACCTAAGGACATCACACACATCCATGCTCGAGGCAGGATTCGAACCTGCGACGGTAACGGTCACGCGGATCCAAACTGAAGCCCCTACGACCGCTCGGCCACTTCGGCCGGCAATTTCGATTTTCAGGTTGTGTATGGTATTAATATTTGAAAACGGAAAACATGACTGAATAACTTTATAGATCGGTGATGTCATTGTGTTATATTCTTCCAAGTTAGATATAATTTTTTATTATTATTATTTCGATGTGTACTCCATGAAGTCAATACATAAAAGCGACAGTGAACAGAGAAGGAAAAGATGGGAGCGTACCTACAATCTACTGTCCAATACTTGTCAAGGACTGAAATAAAATCATTCGATTTATTGAAAAAGCAGACATGTTGAAGACAACTTGCGCCATCGTCCGCAGAGGCAGAAAATGGTGGTGCAGAATATTCTGGCACCGCATAGGTTGTGGAAACTCAAAATGGCTCAGATGGCTCTGAGCACTATGGGACTTAACATCTGTGGTCATCAGTCCCCTAGAACTTAGAACTGCTTAAACCTAACTAACCTAAGGACATCACACACATCCATGCCCGAGGCAGGATTCGAACCTGCGACCGTAGCGGTCACGCGGTTCCAGACTGAAGCGCCTAGAACCGCACGGCCACTCCGGCCGGCTGTGGAAACTCTACAGGGAGACAGGTCAGTACACAAGCCGAGTTGGACAAGGTCGTCGATACAATACAGCCGCACGTGATGACCGATACCTGGCCATCTCGACGTTGCATTGCACCAGAGCACTGCAAAAGGATCCCAGAATAGCCTATGGAGTCGCTGTGTCCAACCAGACTATAAGAAAAAGGTTACGAGAAAAGACCTTGCTACCTAGACGTCTCGTATCCCGCTTGACACTACATCTCGCAGCCCGCTTGTAGTTCTGCTAATCCCATGTCAACTGGCAGCTTCGTCACTAGCGAAACCTGTTATCCTCAGAGGAGTCGAGATTTCCTGTGACGCAAGGTAATGGCCGTGTTCGTGTGGGGGCGATAACTGCGAGATGTTGTCCACGAAATCGACAGATTCGGTGAAGGTTCTCTAATGCTGTGGACAGGCGTCAGTGTTGACAGCCGTATGGATCTTGGTTGTGCATGGTCGCCTTACCGCCAGCTAGTACATCGATTAGATCCTGCTGGACCATGTTGTGGCCGCTGCATACAGGGATGGCCTTAAATTCGTTCTCAACCACGGTAACTCCAGCGCCCATGTGGCAGGAGTTACCAGGGATGCTTTGCGAAATCTGGAAATTGAAATAATGGAACGATCGGCGGTGAGTCCCTATCTAAATCTCATCGAGCATCTGTGGGACGTCTTGGTGCAATGTAATATCGTATACTGTATAGGTGCTACAGACGAAAGAACTGATATTATATTCGCCTTCCCTATCTGGTGGCACATGGCTAATCAGGAAAGTAATTGCTTTAAGTATTACTGCGGTAAAAGATAATCTCTGAATTAAGGGACAAGGCAGTAGGTTCGTTGATAACCGTATTTAATATGAGAGATGAATTCTAGTCTCATGTAAATGCTATTGCAGATAAGGTCTAATACGCCACATACTATGTTTCTATAACTAGCCTGAAATCTCATTAAAGACCATCACGTCTTTAAACTGACATATTTTGTGAACTGTAAGAAATTCAACAAGGACGAGGTACATGATATTATATTTTACCCCATAATCATTTTTACTACTGCCAAGCATACAAATACCTTTGCACTGAGAAGACTGTAGTCTACCAGAAACTAAGGACGAGTGGAGTATCAAAATTGCTGTAATTAATTTTATATTATTGTTTAGTAAGCTGCGAGTTATGTCAGTACTTGCAAGAATTCGTATTCCGGGCCATAGATCTCTCGGAATCGTTACGTAATCTCTGAGCAAAACCAGAAGTAAAGCGAGTTTTCTAACATTTCGTAAGATATATGATACGGCATGGAAGTACATATATTTGTCACGGCACGAATGGTGCGTGACAATAAACTGAGGCGAGACACGTACTATGGAATAAAAATTTTCCTTATTTCCCTTTGACATACACTGATGAGCCGAAACATTGTGCCATCGTTGTACTATCGACATAAACCCATTCATGCGGTAGCAGCGTCACCTGTCAGGGAATGACTGCTGGTCGGACGCACGCACGGTGCATGTAGTATCAGTGAGAGTGCTGTCCGTCTTTACTGTGAGAAAGCGTGCGACCTGAGTTTTACCGAGGGCAGTTTGTGACGTCCCGTAGGCTCCACACGAGCATTTCGGAAACTGCACGACTAGTCAGGTGGTCGACTTGTGATGTAGTGAATGTCTTCAACACGTTGAGAAACCAAGATCAAACCACGTCGCCGGCCGCTGTGGCCGAGCGGTTGTAGGCGCTTCAGTCCGGAACCGCGTAAGTTCTACGGTCGCAGGTTCGAATCCTGCCTCGGGCATGGATGTGTGTGATGTCCTTAGGTTAGTTAGGTTTAAGTAGTTCTAAGTCTAGGGGACTGATGACCTCAGATGTTAAGTCCTATAGTGCTCTGAGCCCTTTGAACCATTTTTGAAACCACGTAGAAACTTAGTGGGGTTGGGCGGCCACCCCTAATTACAGATGTCGGACGTCGTAGTCTGGGCAGACTGGTAAAACGGGACAGGTAGCGAACTGCGGCAGAACTAACATCAGACTTTAATCCTGGCCAGAGTACAAGTGGACCTGAACACACACTGCACCGAGCACTCCTAACGATGGGTCTCCTCACACGACGACCCGAGCAGGTGTCAATGTTAATACCACGACCGGCAGCTACGACTGAAATGGGCTCGTTACCATGGGTACTGGTCGTAGGCGCAGTGGCAGAGCGTTGCATGGTCTGATGAATCCCAATACCCTCTTCATCATGCCGATGTGAGGTCGCGAATCCGTCGTCTTCCAGGCATACAGCACTTTGACACCTGTACTGCGGCAGATAGACAAGCTGACAGGGGCTCCATTATGCGCTGAGGAACGCTCACGTGGGCATACAGGGACCCAGTGGAGTTCTAGCAAGGCACCACGGCGGCCAAGGAGTATCGTACACAGGTTGCAGACCACGTACATCCTTTCATGACGATCGTGTTTCCCGACGGCAGTGGCATTTTTCAACAAGATAATGTGCTGTGCCACAAGGCCAGGAGTGTAATGGAGTGGTTAGAGGTGAGTGGTGAGTTCCAATTGATGTGCTGACACCCCAATTCGCCAGATCCGAATCCGATGGAACACATCTGGGATGCGATTAAATGTGGTGTCAGGGCTCATCACCCCCCCCCCCCCCCACCCTTCCCTGAATTCACGGGAATTAGGTGAATTATGTGTGCACTTGTTGTGCTAACCCCTTCCCCCGACCTACCAGTGCCTCACTGCTTCCATGCCACAATGCATCGTATCTGTTATCAGTGCCAAAGGTGGACATAGCGCCTATTAGGTAGGTGGTCATAGTGCTCTACATCTACATCTACATCTACATCCATACTCCCCAAGCCACCCGACGGTGTGTGGCGGAGGGTACCCTGAGTACCTCTATGGGTTCTCCCTTCTATTCCAGTCTCGTATTGTTCGTGGAAAGAAGGATTGTCGGTATGCTTCTGTGTGGGCTCTAATCTCTCTGATTTTATCCTCATGGTCTCTTCGCGAGATATACGTAGTAGGGAACAATATACTGCTTGACTCTTCGGTGAAGGTATGTTCTCGAAACTTTAACAAAAGCCCGTACCGAGCTACTGAGCGTCTCTCCTGCAGAGTCTTCCACTGGAGTTTATCTAAACGCTGGCTAAACGTGCTTCATTGAACACAGTTTCCACAAATGACAACAGCTGACTGTGTACCTCAGTATCGAAATTCACTTCTTTCTGAGGAGTCACCTGTCTAGTGCATAACACAGCCAATAGATGGCGAATCATTTTAGTTGTTGCATGTATTGAGAGCAAACATCCAAAGCTATGTAATAACATTACAAGTACCCCCTGTATCAAAAGAGATTTATCCTACCGGACGTTGGCACACGTGTTCCCCTAACTCCTTTGAGTGGTGAATTTACGGTTACCAGTAGCAGTAATCAATCGTTCGCATTGCACTACTATCAAGGCAGAAGACGTACCGTCAGGTCACCAGTTTGTTATTAAAAGTATCTGCAGTGTTGAGACCCAAATAGGTACATGCCACTCGACAGCTGTTTTGAGATATAATGAAAGAACTGTAAAATATAGAGTGGTATTATTCCCAAACCTTATAGTTGCTCCCACAGGCTCAGCAGAAAGAATACATTCTTATACCAAAATCTTTAATAATAGAACAAAGGCAAATAACAGAAAATGGTAATATAAAATGACAGACGCATCCCTTTTTTGCCTTAAACAATACTCATTTTATCATAAATATCGTCTCTCAAGTACAAAGCATATTTTCAAGCAAAATATTCTTTCTAATCACTTCAGTAAGTTCACGCACATTCCTGTTATTTCTAAAAACATTCGTAATTAAATAATACATATGAAAATAGGCAACGTAATGGCAGACAGTATACTTTTTAGTGCCTTGGCTTGTAACATGGGAGAGTTAATTCCACATTTTTTATCTATTAAACAGCCCTGTTTGTTTTGGCAGACACTTATGTTCATAAACTTCATACTCTTGATCACTGTCCCAAATTTCACTTCCAGATTCACTGTCTTCCGCTCCACCAGTCACTTTATTAATGCACATTTGTTTAGAATATTATTAAAATATTCAAGAAACTGCAAACGGATAACGTAAAAAATGCGTGATACATCCTGTAGTTTCGCAGGTTTCAGAGGAGCGACGTCTATGTATGCTCTCGGTTCATTGTGAAAATGAGAGACTATCCCTTTCTTAACCAGAGGATGTTCATATTTCACCATTATACATCTACTGGGTGTAATAGAAACGCATTTTGACTGAACGGTTTACTCAAATAGTTTGTTTACTCGCTTTCGGCTACAATGTTCCCGTAAGCAATATACGGACTTGTCTCTTTGACAAATCCTCTTTCTGCGCGAAACGAAATTTCAAGACTGTTTTAGACAGGGAAAAAAATCACTGAACAAGTCCCATTTTAGAACCAACAGATGCGGATTCGTTTGAAAATAACAATCACAACAATAACTCATATACTCCAAAAATGATGTAAAACTCCGTTTTTGATCTCAGAACCTAAAATGAGGATCAAAGGTTCACACATAGTGAAGTTTCTGAATTATATCTACACCTTCAGTATGGTCGTGCAACATATATTTGGTTCATTGTTAGCACAGCCTTGTAGAACTGTTTCCTCGATTCCTGTAAATATGAGGGCTGTCATAGCGGCACAGCTACGTAGTTCAACACGACGTTTACGCTTTGCTCTTTGTCTGACTGACAGTTATTCGATAATTTAGTTCATGATATTATTTTTAGTGTTATTATATGTAGCATTAACTTTGTTCCATACAATTCCGCAAACTTGCCATCAGCCAGACGATTTAACCAAAGGGTCACAAGCGTCTTATATAGGGCGTGTAATGCGACACGTGCGGTTGAAACCCTAGACGAGTTTGAGCCAAGACATTTCGACTAAGAGGAACCGCATATGAGCCCGAACATCTTTGGGATGTCAGCTAGCATGCTATCGTGTCATTTTAGCCTACTTGGGCTACGTTTGCTTTGTCTTCATCTCCTTACTAGAAACATTACTGTACCGAAAAATGCGCAACATGGTAGCTTAGCTCACTGCTGGAGAAGAGAAGATAATTTGTCGTCCCACGCCGAAGAAAGCCGGTGCCGCATTACTGCGCGCGACAAATCAGCCCATGAGTAATTGTGACAAACTGTGCTCAATCTGCTCTGAGCCCCTGGGGGCACATTCGTGTATCATATTAAGAGACTTCCGTGACCGCGGTCGTAAACGTGATAGCAGTAGAGACGTCGACACACGGACAGTGTATTCGAAAGTTGAGCGTTCAGCGTGCCGAGTTTCTGACGTCACAGCGTGGAAAAAGCACGTTGGGCAGTCTTTTCGAACGTGCAGAGTAATATCGAGCACGACAGATATTCTAAACGTGCGTTTGAACGTTGACTAATGAGGTGGAAGAACGTCACCTGCGTCACATGCACGCCGTCTCTCATCAGTAGATGGCTCTCGGGACGTCATATTAGCTTTCAGTTGAAGCCTAATATACATAAATGCCGTTTGTAAGCATCTAAAACTGAGGATACCTCGAAAACCCGTTATTAATTGTATGATTTCTTGTAATAAAATGACGGGAAACGCTGTGTTGGGAGTTAAAGAATTATTGTAACTTCAGTGTTGTGAATGTATGCACGTCCTAAGCGACGGAACACTGAGGATGCAGTGTCCTTGGTCAGTTTATTTAATAATTGTCAATCAACAACATAAGGTCCGACCAATCTGAGAGTTATTAAGTAAAAGATATTTCGATCATTTTAACAAAGTTGTGTCATTTGCTTGCTTAACATAATAAGTTAAAGGCTTGTTTGGAAGCGCTTACGTTTCGCATAAAAGTTTTACAACGTTGTAATTCATTCTCTTCCAGAACAATAACATAATTTATAGTTTACAAAAAAAGGGCTGGTAGCTTAGTGTGTAGCGCATTAGGAATCTTGTCGTGAGTTCTGTGGTTCGAATATCGCCAGTAGCAAAAAATTTTTTCACTTTTATTTAAAGCCTGTGGTTATTGTTGTTGTATTGGTCTTCAGTCTGAAGACAGGTCTGATGCAGCTCTCCATTCAGTTCTAGCCTGTCCAAGCCTCTTCATCCCCGAATAACTACTGCAGCCTACATCCTTCTTAATCTGTTTACTCTATTAATGTCTTGTCTCTCTCTACGACCTTTAACTCCCACATTTCCCCCCAGTATTGAACTGTTGATTCCTTCATATCTCAAAACGTTTCCCATCAACAGATCCTTTCTTCTAGTCAGGTTGTGCCACAAATTTCTCACTCTGCCCATTGTATTCGTTACCTCCTCATTAGTTACTTGATCTACAGGGTGTTACAAAAAGGTACGGCCAAACTTTCAGAAAACATTCCTCACACACAAATGAAGAAAAGATGTTATGTGGACATGTGTCCGGAAACGCTTAATTTCCATGTTAGAGGTCATTTTAGTTTGTTCTTCCACCTACGCTCAATGGAGCACGTTATCATGATTTCATACGGGCTACTCTACCTGTGCTGCTAGAACATGTACCTTTACAAGTACGACACAACATGTGGTTCATGCACGATGGAGCTCCTGCACATTTCAGTCGAAGTGTTCGTACGCTTCTCAACAACAGATTCGGTGACCGATGGATTGGTAGAGGCGGACCAATTCCATGGCCTCCACGCTCTCCTGACCTCAACCCTCTTGACTTTCATTTATGGGGCATTTTAAAGCTCTTGTCTACGCAACCCCGGTACCAAATGTAGAGACCCTTCGTGCTCGTATTGTGGACTGCTGTGATACAATACGCCATTCTCCAGGGCTGCATCAGCGCATCAGGGATTCCATGCGACGGAGGATCGATGCATGTATCCTCGCTAACGGAGGACATTTTGAATATTTCCTCTAACAAAGTGTTTGAAGTCACGCTGGTACGTTCTGTTGCTGTGTGTTTCCATTCCATGATTAATGTGATTTGAAGAGAAGTAATAAAATGAGCTCTAACATGGAAAGTAAGCGTCTCCGGACACATGTCCACATAACATATTTTCTTTCTTTGTGTGTGAGGAATGTTTCCTGAAAGTTTGGCCGTACCTTTTTGTAACACCCTGTATATATCTTGTCATTTGTAGCACCTCATTTCTAAAGCTTCTATTATCTTCTTGTCGAAACTGTTTATCGTCCAAGTTTCACTTCCACACATGGCGACAGTGCGGACAAAGATCTTCAGAAAAGTCTTCCTAATACTTAAATTTACATTCGATATTAACATATTTCTATTTCTCAGAAACGCTCCGTATTTAGTATCACCTGGCAAGATTTATCAACAAACACTGTATCACATTTTTTAACAAAAACGACACTTTAGTTTTTAACATCTTATCACATGAAAATAAATTGAAATTTTGTACAGAGGAGCGAAATGAATCGTTGGTAAATGAAAGAATTATATACGTTAATAGCCTACTGTTCAGTCCTACAAATACGAAAAACTTCCATCAGAGCTACTGATAGTACTGGGAAAGCCAGCCATGACAAAACTTTTCCGCCGGGCGGGGTAGCCGCGCCGTCTAGTTGGCGCCTTGTCACGGCCCGGGCGGCTCCCCCCGTCGGATGTTCGAGTCCTCCCTCGGGCCTGGGTGTATGTGTTGTCCTTAGCGTAAGTTAGTTTAAGTTAGATTAAGTAGTGCGTCAGCTTAGCGACCGATGACCTCCGCAGTTTGGTCCCATAAGACCTTAGCACAAAAAACTTTTCCATCTGGACGGAAAGATGAATGATATGCCAAACCGTCAGACTTCAAAAAGAATGTAGTAGTTCCAATCCCAAAGAAAGCAGTTCCTGACAGGAGTGAAAAATATCGAACTATCAATTTAATAAGTCATGGCTGCAAAATACTAACACGAATTCTTTGCAGAAGAATGAAAAAACTGGTAGAAGCTGACCACCCGAAGATCAGCTTCGGTTCCGGAGAAATGTAGGAACACGCGAGGCAGTACTGCCTCTGCTGTTTAGAAGACAGGTTACGGAACGGCAAATCTACCTTTATAGCATTTGTAGACTTAGAGAAAGCTTTTGACAGTGTTGGGTGGTATATTCTGTTTGAGATTTGATGGTAGCAGGGGTAAATTACAAGGAGCGAAAGGCTATTTACAACTTGTACATAAACCAGACGGCCGTTACAAGAGTCGAGGGGTATGAAAAGGAAGCAATGTTTGAGAAGGAGTGAGATAGTGTTGTACCCTATCCCCAAAGTTATCCAATCTGTACATTGAACAAGCACTAAAGGAAATCGAACAAAAATTGGGAGAAGGAACTGAATTTCAGGGAGAAGAAATAAAAACTTTGACGTTTGCCGATGACATTGTAAGTATGTCAGAGACGACAAAGGACTTGGAAGAATTGTTGAACGGAATGGACAGTGTCTTGGAAAAGAGGATGTAAGAAGAAAAGCAAAACAAGGATAATGGAATGTAGTTGAATTAAATCAGATGATCCTAAGGGAATCAGATCAGGAAACGAAACACTTAAAGTAGTAGATGATGTTTGTTATTTCGGCGGCAAAGTAACTAATGATGGCCGAAATAAAAAGGATATAAAATGTACATTTGCAATGGCAAGGAAATCATTTCTGAAGAAGAGAAATCTGTAAACATCGAGTAGAGATTTAAGTTCCAGGAAGTCTTTTCTGAAGGTATTTGTCTGGACTGTAGTCATGTGTGGAAGTGAAACATGGGCAATAAACAGATTAGACAGGAAGAGAATAGTATGTTTCGAATGGTGGTGCTGCAGAAGAATGCTGAAGATGAGATGAGTATGTGACATAATTAATTAGGAAGTACTGAATAGAATTGGGGATACAAGAAATTAGTGGCACAACTTGACAAAAACAAGGGATAAGTTGATAGGACACATTCTGAGACACCAAGAGAACACAAAATCAGTATTGGAGGGACGTGTTTGGGGTAAAAATCGTAGAGGAAGAGCAAGAAATGAATACAGTAAGCAGATTAAGAAAGATGAACAGTAGGTTGTAGTAGTTGTTCGGAGATGTAAGAGTCTCGTACGAGATGAGTAGCATGGAGAAACCAGTCTTCGGACTGAAGACCACAACTACAACGATTTAATTTTTAATACATGTGAACATCAGTCGACTATTTTTGGTGATGTATAATTTTCCGTTAGTCGTAACATAGAAATATCAACGTTTCCATGTGCATCTTTAATGTCTAGACAACGTGCCAACGTTACAGGTTATCGAAGAAGTTCAGTCAGCGTTCTGACATTTTCCCGAATTAAAAATATCCTTTTGTGAAGTACTCTCTACAAACCATCAGATCTGTTCTTGATCACCTCACTCATAATGTTGCAAGTACGTGAGATTTTGTGACTGGTATATTGGCCTCCATTGGTCAGGGACGTACAGGATTTGGACAAGAATATGGATACACCGCAAGGAATCTTTGCTTAAACAGAAATGCATATGCTAGCCATATGCGCTGTTGTGTTTGTCTACGGACGGCACCAATCCAATGCCCTTAATACGCTGAAAGTTACAGTCATGGTCAGAACAATGTTCTGTGTTGTGAGTGCGTTTTGTTGAACATGGGCGGATTGTTAGTACTACCACGGAGGGTGCTTCCGTAGTCCAGATAGCCGAAGTGTTTGCTATTTCAAGAGGGCCGGTACTGAAAATTTCTACAGCATGCAAGGAAGGCGGAAAAACACCACCCGTTAATTCACAATGCTGCCGTAAGTGTGTGCTCTGTGATCGTGACAGGCGGTCAATAAAGACTGTTGTGGCGAAAAATAAAAGGACATCAAGTGACAAGTTCACTGCACAAGAAGTTAATTAAATGTTGCACTCACAAATCCTGTAACTACCAAAACAACACGAAGGGGGCTCCATAAGCAGGGAAGTGCAGCGAGAGCTCGAATTCCAAAACCAAACATTAGAGAGCTAAATGCCAGTAACAGCAAAACGTTATGCCGAAGCCATAAAACTTGGACTAGAGTCCAAGAAAAGGATGTCATTTGGTCGGATGAGTCATTATTTCGCACCATGTTCAACTTCGGACCAAGTTTACGTCCCAAGGGTGAAACATGGCGATGTTTGGTGACGATTTGGGCAGCCGTACCGGGGTATTCCATGGGCCTCGTGGATACTCTTCAAGGTCACGTTACTTCCAAGGATTATGTTACCATTTTGGCTAATCAGGCCCCTGCCATGTTACTGTGTTTGTTTCCCAGTGGTGATGTTGTGCTCATAGACAACAGAACCCCTTTCACACAGCTCGCTTCGTACATAATTGGTTTTTTGAACATGAGAATGAATCGTCGCATCTCCTCTGGGCACCACAACCTCCAGATTTCAATATTATTGAGCCGTCGTGGACAGCTTTGGAGAGAGAGATGAATGGTCGCTATCCACATCCACCACTGCTACCTGAAGTAGCCACTAATTTGCAGGGATATTTCCATATTTTTGCCCACCCTTGTACGTGTTTTAAATTAAATCGTTGATAAGCTCGAGAAAAGTGTTGATTAGAAATCACAGAGTACGAAATTTTGTCTCAAATATGCATCCCTCTCCAACTCTCAAAACTGTATCTGGTTGTGACCTATAGTTGGGAGCATATAGCTGCTGTAAGGTCAACAGTCCAAGGGTATACGTGGCACATAGGCTTGTGCTAACAAGTCGATGAACTACTTTGCGTAGTCCTTTCTGGCCTGGTCGATGTTGTTATCGGTGGTTGATTCCTTAAGAATTTTAACTATTCTCCAGATTGATTGTGCAGGAGCTCCCAGCTCAAGTAAGGAACAAAGTATAATCCAGCATTCTGTTTTTGTATTGTAGGTGATCTTTTATGCATGAGGCGGTCTGCTCTCATGTCTTTAAAATTCTTTTCTGTCGCATTCATTGTGAATACCTCGATCGCAAGTCGTATTTTGGAGATCGAATGAGAACACTCTCCACCACGGTTTGCCTTTGTCATGTCTGTTGTTATTCAAACTTACGAGGTCACGCGGAGTCTTACTGGTAGTTTCGAGCATTGTAAACGAACCGTATGGTTCCAGGGCAGACGCGCATGATTCTAAAAGGCTGCAGGCGTGCTGTTGTAATAGTGGGTCGGCACCTGCAACTTCTAAATTCGAGCGTACAGTGATTTATCCCAAGTTTGAAGGCAGTTTTGTGTTAAATTATGGATTGCGTGGCTTAAGCGTAGTTGGAAGAGGCGCGGATCGTAGAAATGAACTTTTCGAGATTTATTACAGTGGAAATAATTCTGATTGTTTCGTGGGAAACTTCAGTATTTGACTCTTCAATTTGCTGTGATATTCTGAGCCCCGTCTCTGTGATCTGTTACCCAGAGAATGTTTTTCATCGCTGAGACTGCCAAATGTCTTACAAAGGCGCAAGCTACACAAAGAATATTAGCGTTTCCTATTCAGTGGTCGGATCTCGTGGTCTGTCTAGGTCCTGTCGACTGCTACTCGGCAGTGGTCATTTGTCAGATTTGTGACTTTTTAACCTTGGATCGAGTGATGTAGTGACACCGGCTGGTCTTGTAAAAAAACTTCTTCCCTGGTGTAGCAACGCAGAGATTTGAGACTACTTCCTTCGCTGATAAGAACAAATTCGTCTCATATCGTGATCGCGTGAGGCACAAAGGCCTGGAGCGAGTGAACCGAGGGTACGACCATACTTTTGCGACATCTTCATTCACATCCAAATTCCGCAAGCCACCTTGAAGAGTGTGTTATAGATGGTAATTTGTTTACCACTGGCACTTCCCTACTCTCTTTATCTACACTCATGCACATAAATTAAGGATAATTGGAGAATGTGGTTCCACACAACGTGGCACTACACAAAACTGGCAATAATAGCATAGGCACATAGGGAACACATACGACACAGATCTGTAAGTCCGCGGTATTAATGATAAGGTGAGAAAACCGTCCCGTGACACACGTGCTACAAAACGCCACTGTTTCCTGCGCATGCACCCCGACATCAATATGGGATATGATCACCATGCACACGTACACAGGCCGCACAACGCGTTGGCATACTCTGGATCAGGTGGTCGATCAGCTGCTGGGGTATAGCCTCCCATTCTTGCACCAGTGCCTGTCGGAGCTCCTGAAGGGTCCTAGGGGTTTGAAGACATGCAGTGATACGTCGACCGAGAGCATCCCAGTCGTGCTCGATGGGGTTTAGGCTGGAGAACAGGCAGGTCACTCCATTCGCCTGATATCTTCAGTCGTGCTCGATGGGGTTTAGGCTGGAGAACAGGCAGGTCACTCCATTCGCCTGATATCTTCTGTTTCAAGATACTTCTCCACGATGGCACCTCGGTGGGGGCCGTGCGTTATCATCCATCAGGAGGAAGGTGGGACCCACTGCAGCCCTGAAAAGGCGGACATACTGGTGCAAAATAACGTTCCGATACACCTGACCTGTTACAGTTCCTCTGTCAAAGACATGCAGGGGTGTACGCGCACCAATCACAATCCCACCCCACACCATCAAACCACGACCTCAATACAGGTCCCTTCCCAGAACATTAAGGGGTTGGTATCTGGTTCCTAGTTCACGCCAGATGAAAACCCGGCGAGATTCACTTTTCAGACTATACCTGGACTCGTCCGTGAACATAACCTGGGACCACTGTTCCAATGACCATGTACTGTGTTCTTCACACCAGGCTTTACGGGCTCTCCTGTAACCATGGATCAGCGGAATCCACCACCTTGCACCTCTCCGGGCGAATAAACCATGTCTGTTCAGTCGTCTGTAGACTGTGTGTCTAGAGATAACTGTTCCAGTGACTGCGATAAGGTCTCGATCAAGTCTACCTGCAGTACTCCATGGCCGTCTGCGGGCACTGATGGTGAGATATCGGTATTCTCGTGGTGCTGTACAATGTGGACATCCGTAATGTAGCGCCTGGACACGTTTTCTGTCTGCTGGAATCGTTTCCATAATCTTGAGATCACTTCGTGGCACACGGAGGGCCCGTGCTACGACCTGCTGTGTTTGACCAGCCTCCAGTCGCCCTAGTATTCTACCTCTCATAACATCATCAATATGCGTTGTTTGAGCCATTTTCAACACACAGTCACTATTAGCACGCCTGAAAACCTCTGCACACTTACTCGCTGCACCGTACTCTGACATTCACCAAAACACCACTGCATATGTGGACTGCTGCCAGCGCCACCGTGCGACGACCGCAGGTCAAATGCACCGCATGGTCATACCCCGAGGTGATTTAAACCCGCAAACCGCCCAACAGAGCGTTTTTTCAATATGTATCAGCATTATCCTTAATTTATGAGCAAGAGTGTAGTTGCAAACGGTGCGCGGGAAAATGTTTGCTGGTGTGAGCTACAATCTCTCCAATATTATCTTCACGGTCTTTTTTCGAGAAGCACATAGGAAAGTACGCACAAGGAATTGTAGCAGTAAACTGCACCGTGATGCAAAACGCTTCTCTTGTAGCCTATGACACTGGCATTGAATGAGGTCCCCTCTCGTAAGAGGGGGGAAAAGCGGATTGTTACTATTTCTCACACTCTGTTCAATGAATTTTGTTTTCCTGTACAGGTTGATTTTACTAAATGAAGGCAAACGATAGGAAACGACAGCTGAGAGGAGTGATGAAGAAACATCCACTTGAAGGTGGAGATAAAATATATTTGACATTGAAGGTATCAATGATTAGGAACACACATGAGAAAACACCAGGCACTGCACTGTACTGTACAGGCGTGATAAATTAATAAATTCACTTTAGCATAACCACATGTGTCTCGAGTCACATTTTCTGTTCCTTACCTTTCCACGGATCATTTGTTGCAGTTTGTCCCCAATTAGTAACATCATCCGGTAGAACAAAATGTAAATGTGGTATAAAACATTCGCACATTTCACTTCAGGTTAAAATGTCGAGCTTTCGACGATTACCTCCATCGTCTTCGTCAGGAACAACTGGCTGCAGCGGTGGCCTTTACAGCCCAGAGACAGTATCTGATTGGTCGGCAACAACGTAATGCTGTCGCAGATCGTGTCAACGTATGCGCTGCTGGAAGCAGAAAAAATTTATTTCCACATTTATAAACTGCAGACTTCCTGGGATGAAGCTGTAATGCACACTGAAAATGACGGTGATTACCTGAATCTATGTGATGTATTTATTGCGCTTTTGGCTGTTGCCTCGTATTTCGAGGTATTATCTCCGCCGCTGACGTGAGAGGTAATCAGAAACGCCTCTCGACGTCAGGCAGAGCTATGAAATTCTCGATGACGTGAATGCATTCGGAGAAGAGCACGTGTCAGCTGTCAATAAAGAGATTGTATCAAACAACGCTCCCGACTACGGAATGAACTATTTGTGGCACTGCACGACGAGTTATTTAGCTCTGCGGGCTTTGTAATGTTTGAGGTCAACGAACTGACGGCAAGTCTATTACTGCCAGATATGAAGAAGAAAAACAACAGGAAGCAGAAGAAGAGAAAAAAAAATGGTTCAAATGGCTCTGAGCACTATGCGACTTAACTTCTAAGGTCATCAGTCGCCTAGAACTTAGAACTAATTAAACCTAACTAACCTAAGGACATCACACACATCCATGCCCGAGGCAGGATTCGAACCTGCGACCGCAGCGGTCGCGCGGTTCCAGACTGTAGAAGAAGAGAAAAAAAGGGGATATAAGAATTTCTTATAAGATGAATCTTTTTTTCGTCATGAGTGTCACGTAACGGAAGAAAGCTACTGGTTTATCGTTACCAGATATTTTACAAGAAGCCGAAAATAATGCGCTTTGCTTAATTTTCCGATGTACAATCTTCGCTGTAAGACAGTCCACTGAAGACACCCGTATAATGATTTCACCTATTTTCTGTAATACAAGGAATGATGGTCTGGGGTGCCATTTTATTTCATAGTAGGACCCCCTTGTTTGTCATCTTCATTACCCTTACAGCACAGCGGTATGTCGACGATATTCTACGCCCTGTTTTGTTACTCGTCATCGCAAGACATCCAAGACTTACATTACAACAAAGTAATTCCAGCTTGCACATGGAGAGAGTTTCTGCTGCTTGTCTTCGTCCTTTCCAAGAACTACCTTGGTCAGCAAGGTGCCGTATCTCTCTCTAACTGAGAACGTTTTGGGCATTGTGGGCAGGGTGCTCCAAACCATCTCGGTTTTTGACGATCTAACGCTCCCAGTGGACAGAATTTAGCAGGATTGTCCTCAGGAGGGCATCCAATAATTCTGTCAATGCCAAGCCGAATAACTGCTTGAGTAAGGGCGAAAGGTCTAACACCCCGTAACTGACTTGCTCAGTTTGTGAAGTTGTTTCAGCTTTAATAAATCATCCAATTTTTCTGAAATTGTAATCATTTGCATGCCTGTACATCTAAATCACACCTACCTACTTCCGTTCCATTCGGATAATTCCTTCATAGTGGGTCTTTTTCGGTTTTTCCTTAGAGTACATTATTTGCTCGAATGATTTTTACCTGACAGGTCGCAGTAAGTTATGTAAAGGATGTTCAGTCGTATAACAGGTTGTGCTACTTGTTGCTAGGGTACATTATACCTAAAATACGCTCAGTAGCTCTCTCAGATGGTTTCGCAACAATTTTTCGTACTTCCATGATGATGCTAGGAAAATGCAGCACGACTTACGAAATGTTCCCATTTCGTACACTGAACCACAGTTCTTCTTGAAGGTGAATAATACGAGGGATATTCTGAAACTAAATTCCAATCAGATGCGAAATGGAAAACAAAGTGAAAATCCAATGAAGCCTTGCAGTGTCTCTAGTATACCGGTCGGTCGCGTCAACTCACTGTTTTCCGTATTGAGCACATAAATATGTCGAGATGGGTCGTTTTCTCTCGACGGGTATGAGGGCCTGGTTAGAGATTTTGCCTGATGTGATGCAGGCCATATAACATGACTCTCACGCGTTTCCTTTTTCATGGCAGTACTCGGCCGCACTCTGCAGAGGCAATCGAGATACTTCTGCAACGTTTTCTATGCGAAAGGGTTGATCACCCACAATACAGACCATTATTGGCTCCCCCTAAGTTTCAGCTCTGCTCACATGAGCCTCTGGCCACGAAGACAACATTTTGGAACAGACAGTGAGCTGCAGACCAGTGTAGTGAACTGAGGAAAAGCAAAGCAGCTACCTTCTATGACGTTGGTATTGGAAAATTGTTACAACGCTACGACAAATGGCTAAGTCGGAGCGGTGACTATGCAGAGAAGTAGCTCGAAGGTATGGAATTAATGAAATGTGAATCTATTGGGATTATTCTGGAAACTTTAACTGTGTTATGTAAGGGGCCGATCAAAAAGTTACCTTTCGATGGTATTGTCCAGAATCGATATGCTAATCAAGCGAAATCGCCGTGAGCATTGAGGCACTCATCCCGCCAACGCACCAGCTTCAAGATGTCCGTTTGGTAAAATACTGTGTCCTACTGCGTGAAGTAGTCCGCAACTGCCTACTGCACATCCACTTCTGAGAGGTTCTCGACCTTACAAAGATTTTTAAAGGGCCGAAGACTTGACAATCGCGTGGGGAGCGATCAGGGCTATATGGCGAGTGCTCGAATGTCTCCCTTTGTAGTTGGCGTAATCTCTGCGCTACGACGTTCGCGATATGGGCACGTGAGCTATCATGAACTTGGCGGACCATTTAGCAGCGCTGGGTTTCGACAAAAATGCTGCACCACACATTTATGTCACACACATTGGAAAGACGCTAATGCCACATTAATCCCCTGCCTACATGCCGTTGCTTACATACCGGCACCGGAGACGCACTACGTTGCATATACGCTACAGCTACAGCATAAAATGAAAATTTTCTGATAGCCCCTTACACTGACCGCATATAAGGCGTCAGTGCGGCTACTGCTACAGTGTTTCAGGTCCTTATCACAATATTCTGAAGGAACTAATTTGGGAATCGTTGCAAGAAAGTCGATGTAGTTCACGCGACACCCTTTTGGTTACCTTTAGAGAACGGCGATCGACTAATAATGAAAAAAAATTCCACACTCTCCAACGTGCACATCGCGTGGAAATGATGAGAATAAAGTAAAAGAGATATGACTCTACGATGATAAGCATAATCATGTTTTCCTCGCACCATAAGCGAATGCAGGACGGAAGAAAGGTTAAGTTTAACGTTGCATTGGATGCAAAGTGCAAGTCAGGATTAAGGAATTACAGGAAAGGGAATCGGCCGTACTTTCCAAAGAACCCAGTTCGGTTCCAAAGAATCCAGTCCGGGATATTCCTCAGGCGATTTAGCGAAACCACAGGAAAAATAAATCTGAATGCTGGGGCAGGTATTTGAAGCACGATTCTCGCCTATGTGAGTCAATTGTCTTACAACAGAGCCATCTCACTCAGCTGTAAACGAACGGACTGGGATTGAGTGGAGCTAATGTCTGTACCATCTGTCAAGCACAGTTCTGTGAGTTGCTGAGTAGGTACCTAGACGTAAATGTACACTATCTGATCAAAATGGTCCCCACAGTCCAATCAAGTGGAAGTGACCACTAGATGTCACGAGAGGCAGACCTGCCAGTATAAAAGAGGGTGGGGAGTATTGTGTTGTCAATAGACAACCGGTAACAGCAGAACGTGTCAATCAGGATAGCTCATTGGCTTCGATCGTGGACTAGTCACTGGATTTCACCTGAATAAGAAACCCATCAGGGACATTTCAGCCTTTCTGAAGCTGCCCAAGTCGATTACTGGTGATGTGATTGTGAAGTGGAAACACGAAAGGTGAACCACAGCTGAATCAAGACCGGACATACCTCATACACAGAGAGACAGGGACCATCTACCAGAGCGGAGATTGGCTGTACAAAAATCGCATAAAATAAGTGAAAGGAGCCGCTCGTGAGTTCCACAGTGCTACCAGCAGTCCTTCTAGCACAATGGCTGCATAAGGAGCTACAAATAATTGGGTACAATCGACGAGTAGCTCCTCATAAGTCATACATTTCTGTAGTCAATGCTACGTGATGGTTGCAGTGGTATGGTGTGGGACGCCACTGCATAGTGAAGGCTGGAAAAATACTGATTTGGAGTGACAAAGGATTTGTGGTTAGCAATGGCTGACGAACGTTACCTGCTGCCAGGTGTTGTGCCAACACTGAAGTACAGAAGAGGTGGTGTTACGGTATGGGGGTATCTTTCGTAGTTGTGACACGATCTCTTACTGCGCTTAAAAAAAAGCTAAATTCAGAATGATGTGAACACATTTTACGGCAGCGTGTACCAGGGAGGAACAGTTCTGAGATGATGGTGATTCGTGTCAACATGACAGTGCGCCCTGACCCGGACCCCATGGAACCTCTCAGAGATAAGTTAGAGCATCGATTTCGATCCATGTCCCAGGGTCCAACACCTGCACATTCTCTGGTTTCGTGTCTTGAGGAAGAAACGGCAGTCATTCCTCCACATGCATTCTGACAACTCAATGAAAATGTCCCCCGTATAGTTCAATCCGCAATCCGTCATGAGGGCAAGGGCTCGACGAAACCCATATTAATGTCCACTAATAGATGACAGAATACTTTTGATCATCTACTGTATAATGAAGTTTACTTGGATGTAAAATCCAAGAGAAATCAGAATCCTAACATAAATAAACAACAGGAAATGGAAGGTGCTTACTTTCGAATGACAGATACTTATAATGATACAGAGATGATATCACTGAGCAATGAAGTTACCCATCGTTCACGTGGCCAACGAAACTAACAGCAACAGAACTATAATTATCGATAATGGTTCGGGAGTGCAGACGGTTCTCTTTTTCTATCGAGCGCGATATTCCATCTGGACATTTGTCAGACATCCGCACGTTAGCCCTCAATGACATTCCAGCTGCACTACCGAAATGTCGTCGAGTATGCAGTACTCTGCAAAACTTTAAAGATTCACAAATTTTCAATAATGTGAAAGTCAGCTTTTGGAAATATTTCTTGTAGGCGATGCCTTAAAACTTTTACTTATTCGTTAACCGTAATATTGACCACCAAATCCGCTAGGTCACATTCTCTATATTTTCAGCTAGTTTCTGTCGCTTAAGATCCTCATCAGATCCTAACAATCTGTTTGAGTATGACGACGACCTCATGTGATTGAAACTTGTTACAAGTAACGTATTTGTCACAGCAACTTCTGCGGTCAATGCTACTTCTAATAAATAAGCAAAATATTAAATCCTAACAATACCAATACAAGGCGTTTTCCGTAACGCGCATTACCGTCGGCGGGGGGAGGGGATAGAGTACTATTTTCCGAAAAAAAATTAAAGAAAAAACAAAAGTCATTAGTTGTTGTATTATATTAAGAACATACTTCTTAAAGAGGTACTGATTACTGATGTGTAAGAGGGGTTCAGAACCTGAAAATACAATTGAACACACTCTTAACAATAACAATGCACTTTCAATAAAGTGTACTACTGAACACGTAACCACAAGAAATGTTATACAAAAAATGCACATTTTGTCCATTGTTGTTGACTTTTACTCTCAAGATACTTTCTAAAGAGATACTGATGTGTGAGTAAGGCCCTGAACCTCGAACACTTGAATACGACATTCATTGGGGAGAGTGACATCTGCTGTTAAGATTTAAATTTTTGGGTTTAGTTTAACTGAAAAATTTAATACATACGTAGAATTTGATAGAAGAGTTAATCAAAAACAATAAACCTTTCTTTCAGAATTTTTAAATATAAAGTAACTGACTAGATTACACTTTCTTCAAAAGGTGGGCATGAAGTAACCCACCCCTCCCCTTGGCATTGCGTTCGTTAAGGCACCATCTACAAGAAGAATTTTTGAAAGTACTTGTTATTATTTCTATTCGTGTCTGTGTAATTGTAGTGAACTACCTTTTTAATTTATTTACTATTTCCTTTAGACCCACTGTCTGTTTTGTAGGAATGGTCAATATATCCAGATAAGACAGATGGTCAGTATACCCAGATAAGACTGGCAGAAGTAAAGCTGTGAGTACCGAGCGTGAGTCGTGCTTCGGTAGCTCAGATGGTAGAGCACTTGCCCGCGAAAGGCAAAGGTCCCGAGTTCGATTCTCGGTCGGGCACACAGTTTTAATCTGCCAGGAAGTTTCAAGACAGGAACGATCATTCGAAGCAAAATGTCTATCAAATGTGGGCTCTAAATTGCACACCTTAGGCGCTGCGAGCACTTGGTCGGTAGAAGAAGTGATACGTTTCACAGAAGCGAAAATGACCAAGTGCTCATAGCTCTTAAGGTATGCATTTTACAGCTCATGTTTACTGGATATTTTTTTGCTTCGAATTATCGTTCCTGTCATATCCTGGGAACTCTGTAGAGCAGGCTGCGTCTACAACTGCCGGCCAGTAATCTGGAACTCGCTTTCTACACTACTGGCCATTAAAATTGCTACACCACGAAGATGACGTGCTACAGACACGAAATTTAACCGACAGAAAGAAAATGCTGTGATATGCAAATGATTAACTTTTCAGAGCATTCACGCAGGTTGGCGTCGGTGGCGACACCTACAACGTGCTGACATGAGGAAAGTTTCCAACGCATTTCTCATACACAAAAAGCAGTTGACCGGCGTTGCTTGGTGAAACGTTGTTGTGATGCCTCGTGTAAGGAGGAGCAATGCGTAGCATCACGTTTCCGACTTTGATAAAGTTTGGATTGTAGACTATCGCGATTGCGGTTTATCGTATCGCGACATTGCTGCTCGCGTTGGTCGAGATGCAATGACTGTTAGCAGAATATGGAATCCGTGGGTTCAGGAGGGTAATACGGAACGCCGTGCTCGGTCCCAACGGCCTCGTATCACTAGCAGTCGAGATGACAGGTATCTTATCCGCATGGCTGTAACGGATCGTGCAGCCACGTCTCGATCCCTGAGTCGACAGACAGGGACGTTTGCAAGACAATAACCATCTGCACGAACAGTTCGACGACGTTTGCAGCAGCATGGACTGGCAGCTCGGAGACAATGCCTGCGGTTACCCTTGACGCTGCATCACAGACAGAAACGCCTGCGAAGGTGCACTCATCGACGAACCTGGGTGCACGAATGGCAAAACGTCATTTTTCGGATGAATCGAGGTTCTGTTTTCAGCATCGTGATGGTTGCATGCGTGTTTGGCGACATCGTGGTGAACGCATTGGAAGCGTGTATTCGACATCGCCATACTGGCGTATCACCCGGCGTGATGGTATGGGGTGCCATTGGTTACACGTCTCGGTCACCTCTTGTTCGCATTGACGGCACTTTGAACAGTGGACGTTACATTTCAGATGTGTTACGACCCGTGGCTCTACCCTTCATTCGATCCCTGCAAAACCCTACATTTCAGCAGCATAATGAGCGACCGCATGTTCCAGGTCCTGTACGGGCCTTTCTGGATACAGAAAATGTTCGACTGCTGCCCTGGCCAGCACATTCTCCAGATCTCTCCCCAATTGAATACGTCTGATCTATGGTGGCCGAGCAACTGGCTCGTGACAATACGCCTGTCACTACTCTTGATGAACTGTGGTATCGTGTTGAAGCTGCATGGGCAGCTGTACCTGTACACGCCACCCAAGCTCTGTTTGACTCAATGCCCAGGCGTATCAAGGCCATTATTACGGCCAGAGGTGATTGTTCTGGGTACTGATTTCTCAGGATCTATGCACCCAAATTGCGTGAAAATGTATTCATATGTCAGTTCCAATATAATATATTTGCCCAATGAATACCCGTTTATCATCTGCATTTCTGCTTGGTGTAGAATTTTTAATTGCCAGTAGTGTATGATCACCGTCTAATGCGAGTCGGTACCTATGAGCTAGCGCCGCCAGCGTGGCTTACGCGAGCAGCTGCTAGTTCTCGTCGCGCCCCTAGTCCCTAGTCGCCGTCAAAGACCACCAGTGTGGCTCTCCGCTTCGCAGAACAGGAAGAGCAGCGACACGCGCCGTTGAATGTTCACTCCCATGCAGCGGTTGAGCCTGTTAGTGACAGCCGTCCAGGGGTTTACGCACAGAGCGAAAGACTTGTGCAAACACAGTGAGCGTGCGGTGTGCTTGCACTGCGTCCGCTGCAAGAAGGCTCTGTGGGATGCGAACTGTAAGGTCGTCGCACATGGTGTGACAATTGTCGCTATGCGACAATCTGAATATCTGCATCTGCCGACAAAATATAATGGAGCATGATGGATGTACACAGTCCGTCGAAAAAGTTACGAGACTGATTCCATTCCTGACATACTGAAACTTTCAAATAAAATTCTGTCGTTCTACTTGTACACTATGTGATCAAAAGTTTCCCCGACATCCCCAAAAACATACGTTTTTTATATTAGGTGCGTTGTGCTCCCACCTACTGCAAGGTACTACATATCAGCGACCTCGCTAGTCATTAGACATCTTGAGAGAGCAGAATGGAGCGCACAGACTTCGAACGTGGTCAGGTGGTTGGGTGTCACTTGTGTCATACGTCTGTATGCGAGATTTCCACACTTCTAAACATCCCTAGGTCCACTGTTTCCGATATGATAGTGAAGTGGAAGCGTGAAGGGACACTTACAGCCTGCCTCGTGATGACTGGGTGTTGTGTGATGTCCTTAGGTTGGTTAGGTTTAAGTAGTTCTAAGTTCTAGGGGACTGATGACCATAGATGTTATGTCCCGTAGTGCTCAGAGCCATTTGAACCATTTTGAATTTTTGACACGTACAGCACAAAAGCGTACAGGCCGACCTCGTCTGTTGACTGACAGAGATCGCCGACAGTTGAAGAGGCTCGTAATGTGCAATACGCAGACATCTATCCAGACAATCACACAGGAATTCGAAACTGCATCAGGATCCACTGCAAATACTATGAAAGTTAGGCGGAAGGTCAGAAAACTTGGATTTCGTGGTCGAGCGGCTGCTCATAAGCCATACGTCACGGCGGCAAATGCCAGACGACGCCTCATTTGGTGTAAGGCGCGTAAACATTGGACGACTGAACAGTGGAAAAACATTGTGTGGACTGACGAATCACGATACACAACGTAGCGATCCGATGGCAGGGTGTGGGTATGGCGAATGCCCGGTGAACGTCATCTGCCAGTATGTGTAGTAGCACCAGTAAAATTCGGAGGTGGTGGTGTTATGGTGTGGTCGTGTTTTTCGTGTACGAGGGTTGCACCATTTGTTGAGTGGAACTATCACAGCACAGGCCTACACTGATGTTTTAAGCACCTTCTTGCTTCTCACTGTTGAAGAGCAGTTCCGGGAATGGCGATGCATCTTTCAACCCCATCAAGCACCTGTTCATAATGTACTTCCTGTGGTGGAGTGGTTACACGACAATAACATCCCTGTAATGGAGTGGCCTGCACAGAGTCCTGAGCTGAATCCTACAGAACGCCTTTGGGATGTTTTTGAACGCCAACTTCGTGTCAGCCCTTACCTACCGACATCGATACCTGTCCTCAGTGCAGCACTCCGTGAAGAATGAGCTTCCGTTCCCCAAGAAACGTTCCATCACCTCGACATAAAAGTTTTGTCGGTATGGTACTGCATCATAATGTAAAAAACTACTGCTACTGGAGGAAAGCCAACGTATGGTATGCAGTGCATAGCTGGAGCGCACCAGTAGACCCCGAAGAAGGCAGCTGCAACCGTGGCCGAAACGTTGGTTTTTCTCCAGCAGCAGTTGTTTTATACATTACTACGCGGTACCATGCCCAGAAAACTTTTATGTCGACTGACTCTGGTCGCAGAAGCCTACGCAGTTATGCTTCCAGCATCTGATTGAACGTATGCCTACGAGAGTGTAAGCTGTCATCAATGCTAAGGATGGGTCAACACCATTCGAGCATTACCGATGGAGGGCGCCACGAACTTGTAGGTCATTTTCATCCAGGTGTCCAGATACTTTTGATCACATGCTGTACGTACGTGATAGAAGTACTACGTTTTACTTGGAAACAGTATAACTTTTGAATCCCTGTTACAGTGTCGCCCGCTCATGCTGACCTAAAACAGCCTTAGCTACCTTACATTCGAACACGAACATATCTGTGCATATTACTTTCGATGTACACTCCCGGAAATGGAAAAAAGAACACATTGACACCGGTGTGTCAGACCCACCATACTTGCTCCGGACACTGCGAGAGGGCTGTACAAGCAATGATCACACGCACGGCACAGCGGACACACCAGGAACCGCGGTGTTGGCCGTCGAATGGCGCTAGCTGCGCAGCATTTGTGCACCGCCGCCGTCAGTGTCAGCCAGTTTGCCGTGGCATACGGAGCTCCATCGCAGTCTTTAACACTGGTAGCATGCCGCGACAGCGTGGACGTGAACCGTATGTGCAGTTGACGGACTTTGAGCGAGGGCGTATAGTGGGCATGCGGGAGGCCGGGTGGACGTACCGCCGAATTGCTCAACACGTGGGGCGTGAGGTCTCCACAGTACATCGATGTTGTCGCCAGTGGTCGGCGGAAGGTGCACGTGCCCGTCGACCTGGGACCGGACCGCAGCGACGCACGGATGCACGCCAAGACCGTAGGATCCTACGCAGTGCCGTAGGGGACCGCACCGCCACTTCCCAGCAAATTAGGGACACTGTTGCTCCTGGGGTATCGGCGAGGACCATTCGCAACCGTCTCCATGAAGCTGGGCTACGGTCCCGCACACCGTTAGGCCGTCTTCCGCTCACGCCCCAACATCGTGCAGCCCGCCTCCAGTGGTGTCGCGACAGGCGTGAATGGAGGGACGAATGGAGACGTGTCGTCTTCAGCGATGAGAGTCGCTTCTGCCTTGGTGCCAATGATGGTCGTATGCGTGTTTGGCGCCGTGCAGGTGAGCGCCACAATCAGGACTGCATACGACCGAGGCACACAGGGCCAACACCCGGCATCATGGTGTGGGGAGCGATCTCCTACACTGGCCGTACACCACTGGTGATCGTCGAGGGGACACTGAATAGTGCACGGTACATCCAAACCGTCATCGAACCCATCGTTCTACCATTCCTAGACCGGCAAGGGAACTTGCTGTTCCAACAGGACAATGCACGTCCGCATGTATCCCGTGCCACCCAACGTGCTCTAGAAGGTGTAAGTCAACTACCCTGCCCAGCAAGATCTCCGGATCTGTCCCCCATTGAGCATGTTTGGGACTGGATGAAGCGTCGTCTCACGCGGTCTGCACGTCCAGCACGAACGCAGGTCCAACTGAGGCGCCAGGTGGAAATGGCATGGCAAGCCGTTCCACAGGACTACATCCAGCATCTCTACGATCGTCTCCATGGGAGAATAGCAGCCTGCATTGCTGCGAAAGGTGGATATACACTGTACTAGTGCCGACATTGTGCATGCGCTGTTGCCTGTGTCTATGTGCCTGTGGTTCTGTCAGTGTGATCATGTGATGTATCTGACCCCAGGATTGTGTCAATAAAGTTTCCCCTTCGTGGGACAATGAATTCACGGTGTTCTTATTTCAATTTCCAGGAGTGTATATGGTATCAATTTATCTAAACCGCATCTCTCTGTAAATGATACTGAATTCAAAGAAGTTGTATTAGTAATACTCACAGTGGCTATGGCGTGAAACAATCACATAAAATGGCCAGCTCTTACGTAACGAAAATATGCCGCGTTAGAGAATCGCGTCTACTGAATGTATATGGACGTTTTGGAAATGAATACTGTTCTTAATTTTCTCTCGAAAGCTTCGTTTAGGCCCTACGATTGTTTCTTACCTTGCAACGGAAAACTCGGCACTACTCTGCACACCGCAAAAATGTAAAACGCTGAACTGCATGTTGCTGAAATAAATCACTGCATCGCAAACTGCCTGATCTTACTTATTCTATTTTCATAAATTTAACTTTTGTTCCTATTCTGAAAGTACAATTCCTTGTCCATACAGTAGTGCAAAGTGTGATAAGGTAAATCTGTCTTTCGCTTAATGTGTGAGGATAAGTTTAATGAAATACTTATAAATGAACAGGAAAATGTCCTGCAATTAAACTGAAACCTTTTAATGAGACAAAGAAGAAATCTGAACTAGCATGAAAATGACTTTTTCTTAGCGTTGTCACATAACACAAAAATTACTTTTCTTTTTAGTATTCTTTTTATCCCTTCACTGTTAGTTAAAAGTATTTAATGTAAAAAAGGCAAAGATGAAATTCTACGTAAGTTACGTAAAATTTCCTCTTTTCCTTTTTAAATAAAATACTTTCAACTAACAGCGAAAGGAGTTAGATAATTAGGATATTGAACACATGATTGATAATTATCCCTGTATACCAGCACGATGAAATCTTTACAATATTTGGCGAATAGCGTTTGCAGTAAGCAGAACGTAGAGCGTGTTACCATTTTTCCAAATGTGTAGCCTCTCTATGAGATCATCTCCCAATCATTCTCTATCCTCTGTCACATCTGGGAGCATTTCAAATAAAAGTTCAATCTCTTTGGGGCACGTCCGACGTCGAAGCTCCCCACTCTGCCATGACACAGCACTTTCCCTCTCTGTCTGACAGCTGCTTCTCTCTCTCGCCTGAGCTCAACTCAAAGATACTACTACCTCTGGTAGCCAAAGAATACGTATCAAACATGTGTTCGGACATGGAAATACGCTCCTAGTGGTAAAGATTCCAAATAAACTGTCAAATGTACCGAACAAACTGTCACATCAAATGATGTGTACTCCTTTGCTAATCATTTCTCCTGATACGTACACCATTCAGTAGAAATGTTGTCAACGCAGTAACTATAACGGTAAACAGGACTAACAACAACTGTAAACGACGGATGTGCATTCGACGATTTAGTGGTGTGCTCGCGTCGTTAAGCAGTGATTTCGACCGTAGTGTGTCGCCGTTGTTGTGTAACAAATCACAAAAGACCAACATCTTTAAACCAAAAGTTCAGGACAACAAAAACGACGCCTGGATGCCTGCCTCGACTTGCTTGAAACACAAAACGCGGACAATTTTGTTCTGGGAAAAATCATTACGGATGGCGAGACCCGGTGTTATCAACACGAACCTCAAAACGACATGTAGGCTCAACGCTTTGGTGACGTAACCGACAAGTCAATGTGACTCACTAGTTAAACAGTGCCCAAAATAAAAACGAAGAAATATTTGTATGATAGTTTAACAATGTTGTTTGAAAGTTCTGTACATTGTTAACGTTCCTCTATTTCTAGTTAACCCAGTATCGAACTTTTTGTACCAACGGGGTACAGTACGTACCAAAAACTAAATTAACTCTTGGGTTTGCGATCTCCTTAATTGCTTATATACCCGTGAGGTTCCCGGACGAGTACTAATAGGCGATTTTCAAGTGGTCAGTGACTGGAAACTCGAGTAAAGTTCGTTTATATCACCTTCATATCATGCATTCGTTTATCTTAATAATTCTTGAACGTACTTTGGTAGCGGGTTCCTAGGAAGAAAGGTCATGTCAAACATGACAGAATTTGTTTAATTTCTTAATTCACATTTAAATAAACTGAAACAATGATACATTACCAGTATGCGGTCTACAGTTCAAAACAATCAAACTGCTAGGATCATGAACTACTGCTCAGGCTCCCAGGTAGATGCCATTTTCCTTGACTTCCGAAAGGCGTTCGATACAGTTCCGCACTGTCGCCTGATAAAGTAAGAGCCTACGGAATATCAGACCAGCTGTGTGGCTGGATTGAAGAGTTTTTAGCAAACAGAACACAGCATGTTGTTCTCAATGGAGAGACGTCTACAGACGTTAAAGTAACGTCTGGCGTGCCACAGGGGAGTGTTATGAGACCATTGCGTTTCACAATATATATAAATGACCTAGTAGATAGTGTCGGAAGTTCCATGTGGCTTTTCGCGGATGATGCTGCAGTATACAGAGAAGTGGCAGCATTAGAAAATTGCAGCGAAATGCAGGAAGATCTGCAGTGGATAGGCACTTGGGGCAAGGAGTGGCAACTACCCTTAACATAGACAAATGTATGTATTGCGAATACATAGAAAGAAGGATCCTTTATTGTATGATTATATGATAGTGGAACAAACACTAGTAGCAGTTACTTCTGTAAAATATCTGGGAGTATGCGTACGGAACGATTTGAAGTGGAATGATCATATAAAATTAATTGTTGGTAAGGCGGGATCCAGGTCGAGATTCATTGGGAGAGTCCTGAGAAAATGTAGTCCATCAACTAAGGAGATGGCTTACAAAACACTCGTTCGACCTATACTTGAGCATTGCTCATCAGTGCGGGATCCGTACCAGGTCAGGTTGACAGAGGAGGTAGAGAAGATCCAAAGAAGAGCGGCGCGTTTCGTCACAGGGTTATTTGGTAAGCATGATAGCGTTACGGAGATGTTGAGCAAACTCAAGTGGCAGACTCTGCAATAGAGGCGCTCTGCATCGCGGTATAGCTTGCTGTCCAGGTTTCGAGAGGGTGCGTTTCTGAATGAGGTATCGAATATATTGCTTCCCCCTAGTTATACCTCCCGAGGAGATCACGAATGTAAAATAAGAGAGATTCGAGCGCGCACGGAGGCTTTCCGGCAGTCGTTCTTCCCGCGAACCATACGCGACTGGAACAGAAAAGGGACGTAATGACAGTGGCACATAAAGTGCCCTCCGCCACACACCGTTGGGTGGCTTGCGGAGTATAACTGTAGATGTAGATAAAGCATGCTGTGTTTGAAGTTGTTTCATGAACTAGTGCTTTCATACATGAAATGTATTCGTAGCTGCGAATATGGACTACCATCGCTTATAATGGAATTACGACAATGAAAATTTGTGCCGGACCGGGACTCTAAACCGGATTACCCGCTTATCACAAGCGATCGCCTTATCATTTGGCAATCCGTGCAGCACTCACGGCCAGAACAAAACACCCATATGTCGTCAACTATGTGGCTTCATCCTGTACTTCATTCCCGTATGGGGAAGCTTTTACTTGAAAATGTCTTCCCCGGTGATCGAAAATTCGAAAGACTGAGGTCAACTGAACTCTAAGCTCAAGGACCTGGTCTCTGCCTAAAACCATGGAGGAGGCAAAGGCATCTAGAACAATGTGACTGAATAATGCTTTTTCTTTCCAGATCCACATTCTATAGAAGAAATGAAGGAGCGTTATAGATGAAATACATAAAATACCGCTAAACATTATATTTGACATATGCAGGGTGAGCATGTGAACTTGCGAGTCACAATAGCTTGCCATACAGCGAGTAATCACGGCACCCAGTCATTTCTCGTCATCGATACACAAAACAGACCACAGCCGCTCCCAATTTTGCGGGTGCTTACGGCCACTTTTCCTCTGCATAAATGTATCAGCTTTGTTCATAACTGTCGATGAGAGGATAACGTGGCAGCACTATTGTGCCAGCTACCAGAGATGAGTCCAATACCTGCTCAAATTTTTCTCTGCATGTGTGGTACACTGAGTACCTGGAATTACTAACAGGTGGAAGTGTAGAACTATTTATGCAGTCGAGTCGCCGTAAGTTGATCCCAGACAGCTGGCTGTCCTGTTGCCAGCTTTCAACTACGAAGCGCTAACGGCTGCAGGCGAAAACGATAGCCGTCTATTGAACTCCGGCAACAGTGAGGCGTTGCTATAGAGACGTTTACAAAATCGCATAACTCGACTGTCTGCATTAGGCGCGCGAAGATGCTGCAACCAGCCCACTGCAACTATCGGGGAGTCAATTTATGTGAAGTTTACAAAAATGAAGCGCAAAAGAAAATTCCAGGTTTTTTCGGCTTAATTTTTGAGAACAGTTCTCATGGAGAAACAACGGTCTGGCTAAAAGAACGTTACATTAAAAATGGATTACAAACAGTCTCAACGGCAAAAACATTTATTTCGATGGTAACCGGTATCTGATAATAGTAGTATCATATAAAATACATCATATACGACAAATATTAAAAGAAGAAATTGTACCCATGACTGTGAATGGAGCGGGTGTTGTGACTCCACGAACGTCACCCGCTAAGGAGAGAAACACAGTTGTTGCTTAAATACGCGATGCTCTGCCGACTGCACCGAATTACGTCAGCGATGGCCAGTCAGGACGTAAAATATTTGTTGCAATTAGGTACATACAGAATAGCTACACGAAAGCTAATAACAAATGTAGAAATAAGTACATTACATAATATGAAACAACTGCTATAAACAGCATTTCGTCGATATGTGATAAAACTACAGTATGTACATGAAAGAGATAACCAATCATAATTGGTTGTGAGAGCACTGATAGCCATTTGTCGCAAACTCGCAGATTGTATGCCAGCAAAGATAGCGGTTAAGTGACACTAACCGTTCCCATGGCGACGGCGTCGTATCAATATGCGCCATTCAGCAGAAGACGATTTCAGAGGTGCGACAGTTGTTGGATGTCGTTTACGGACTGGCATACAGGCCAGAATTCAGAAACTCATGCCTGGTATTGCAGATTGCTGCTAGATTGTAGCGCCAGTGAAAATATTGCTTGAATGACGACATTGTTTACCCTGGAAGCGGAGTGGAGGTGTCGATGTGCATATTTCATCCCGCATCTCGTGGTCGTGCGGTAGCGTTCTCGCTTCCCACGCCCGGGTTCCCGGGTTCGATTCCCGGCGGGGTCAGGGATTTTCTCTGCCTCGTGATGGCTGGGTGTTGTGTGATGTCCTTAGGTTAGTTAGGTTTAAGTAGTTCTAAGTTCTAGGGGACTGATGACCATAGATGTTAAGTCCCATAGTGCTCAGAGCCATTTGAACCATTTTTTTGCATATTTCAACAGAAGACGAATTCAAAGTTGCGACATCGAATAGCTGTTACTATATACTTGCACGTAAGTACGATGACTGTCGTCATATGTGCCAGAGACTGTTCGTCATCCATTGTTAAAAGCCAAAGGCGCCTGGTGAGAGATACTGTACTTTTAACATGTAGTAAGCTTAAGACGAAACAAAACGTTATCAAGTGAGAAGTAATAAGAATGAATTTAAAGTAAATAAAATAATTAAAATAGTCGTGAAAATGATGACTGGGGAAAGGACTTACTGGAGCGTGCACTGGAATCCAAAAAATTGAAAATCAAAATATAGTACCAAAGATCTTCTCCTACCCGTCTGGAAGCGAAAGAGAGGAATAATCCGGCATCGGCAGTTGGATATGAGTTAACGGAGCAGCTGAAGAATCTCAAGAGGACGCGTGGGAAGAGGGTGGACCGCAGTTGCCGTGGCCGATCGGCTTTCTGCCGCCAGCTCGCTGACTAAGTCATTAGTCAGCGTTCGGCTGCGTGGCGGGGATCGCTGGCAACGGCCGAGTGTTCTGGGCGACTGTGTCAACAGCCGCGGAAGAGTGGGGCGGCTGCCGCTGCGCCCTGTTTGCAGATCCTGGATCACGGCAGGTAACTAACTTGGGCGCAGGGGTCGCTCGCGTGCGCCAACACACACACACACACACACACACACACACACACACACACACACTGGTTCCACACAGCTACAGCCCATCCCCGCCGTCTTTCGAATCAATATGCCGGCAGCCAGCCCGAAGGAAATCATGTTACGGGCGCACGCCTGCAGGCGATTGCCGCGGGGTCGATACCTGCTCGACTCAGCGACGATATCGCGGCTGACATCGACCTCGGGGCCAGCTCGTTTAGCCGCGGTTAAGTGGGCCTGCACTGACCGTTAAGCACCGCGGCGCAATCGCAGCATTAATCTAGGATCTGTAACGAATGAGTATTAGGGAACTGTCAGAAATCTCCGTAAATCTGTTGTTTACTAAGTAACAGGAAATCTCATTTTGACGTTATGCAGAGTGTTTCATAAGGAAACACGACGGACGTTCAATTAGTTATGCAACACACTTTTTTCTGAGAACAGGTTGGTTTTATTCAGGATTGGAATATATCACATTACAGTCCACTCTTTTTGCCTACAAATCTATATCTGCCAATATAATCTCAGATCAGTGCAACTGACTTGTGCCAAATGGTTCAAATGGCTCTAAGCACTGTTGCACTTAGCATCTGAGGTCATCAGTCCCCTAGACTCAGAACTACTTAAACCTAACTAACCTACGGACATCACATACATCCATGCCCGAGGCATGATTCGAACGTGCGACCGTAGCAGCCGCGTGGTTCCGGACTGAAAAGCCTAGAACCGCTCGGCCACCGCGGCTGGCTGACTTGTGCCACTTCACTGGTAAGTCCTCTTTGCCTGCATGGTACCACTCTGCTGGTCTTTGTCGGGGCCAACGTCTTGCTGTATCAGTAACCTCCCCCTCATCCATGTACTGCTTCTCGCGGAGTGCATCCTTCATTGGCCAGAGAGGTGGAAGTGGAAAGGTGCGAGATCTGGGCTGTAGGGTGGATGAGCAAGAACAGTCCAGATTAGCCTTATGAACTCATCTCGGACGCGCGGGTTTGTATGAGGTCTTGCGTTTTCATGCTGAAGGAGAAGTTCGTTTCCATTTTCGTGGCGAATAATACATTAAAGTCGAGTCTTCAATTTCCTTAGGACAGCGCAATGGCAAGTTGATCGTGGCTCCATGAAGGTGGACAACAAACAGAATGACCTGTTCATAGCCCCATAGTCGCCATGACTTAGTCGGCTGAGGATGCAGCTTTGAACTTTTCCTTCGGAGGAAACGTGAAGTGGCACCACTCCATGGATTGCCGTTTTGTTTCCGGTTCGAAGTGACGAACTCATGGTTCATCACCTGTGTCGATGTTCAATAAAAAACTGTCACTATAAGTCTGGTAACGTGTAACCAATTCCTCACAGAAGGCCCTTCGTTGCTCTTTGTGTTGTTCCGTTAGGCGCCGTGGACCCCAGCGGGGACACTCCTTTGATAAAACCAGCCAGTGGACGAATGTGTCAACACTAGTAACAGAGACGATCAGTTGAGCAGCTAGGTGTTTGAGTGTGATCCGCCTGTCACCTAAAATCATATTGTCGGCACGTTCCAACATTGCAGCAGTCACAACTTTGTGCAGCCTGCCGGCATGCGAGAGATCGGACAGGTTTGCACGACCTTGATGAAAGACTCCTCCCCCAACGACTCACCGTGCTTTTGTTCATTGCCAAGTCTCAGTACGCATTCTGCAAGGGCCTATGAATATCTGCGATGCTCTGGTTTTCCGCCAAAACAAACTCGATAACAACTCTCTGCTTGAAAAATGCCTCAGTTATAGACGGCAGTTTGGAGGCTATGTATGCGCCGCCAGCTGTAGGAACTTCACGAAACTATAGCGGCTGAAACGGGAATATTCCACGATGTCCCACAACAAATTCTGCATTCTTCAACTGAAATTGGACAGGAAATTTTTTTGCTTTACTTATCGAACATCATTCGAGTGTAAGAGATCGTTTTAAAGGCTAACCCGAAAAAAATTGCATGTAGTATCTGCCCAATTACAGGGTATAACTGTTAGAATGTAACCCAAACGAACATGGAATGGTGCCACTCCGCCTCTCCTCCGAACAAAAATTCCAAAGCTGCGTCATCAGCCGATCAAGTCATGGCGACTATGGAACTACGAACATGTTATTCTGTTTGTTGTTCATCCTTCATGGTGCAACGACCAACTGTGAAGTGTATTGTGCCACCAGCAGGAAATTGAAGACTCGACTTAGGTGTGCCAGTCGCCATCAAAATGGAAATGAACTACTTCTTCTCCATGAAAACACAAGACCGCAAGACCTCATACAAATCTGTTACAAGAGGTGTTAAACGAAGGCAAAATATTAATCAAAGTTGATTTTCACTCAGTTGACATGATCTGTTGTGTTATCGCATTGTGTTAAAGACCATTGTAATAGAAGTTGTTTTGGACGAGCTTCACGATTGTTAGAAGTTCTTTTGGCTACAAGGGTGGTTATGACGTGGCTCACGGACATTCGTATAGCGCGGTGACACACGATCTAAACCTAACATTCTCCGGAAGATTAATCTTCAGAAACTGTCACGTTTCTTGGCCACTAAGGTCCCCGGACCTTACTCCGTTAGATTTTAGCCTATGGATTAAGGGTGAAAAATGCAAATAAAAAGCTAACACAAGAGACAAATTGATCGTCTGAATTAATAATAGTGCTGACCTCACAAAAGATCGCGAAGACCACCTCGGAAGAACTTTACATGGTGTTCGAAAGTGCACTGAAGCTGAAGATGAAACTTTCGAAAATTAACTTTGAACCTCATTATTTGCCTTTGCTTAACGCCTTCTACGGGAATAACTTGGGGTTACACTCTAGCAGCAGCATCTCTGTAAGCAATAAAAATTTGACATTATATGGAATGGTTTATTCGAATTAGTCTATATCACTACCCTCATAAAACAGTAACTATTGCCTATGAAATACCCTAGTGAGTCGCTTCTGTCTCCTCATCCGACAACTTGCAACCACGCTCTAAACGTAAAAATAAATATGCGTAAATAAATCAAGAGAATTATAATTGGAAACGATACTAGTAATACTCTAGTTAAATATGGAAAGCCATGCACAGCAGTCACACTAGCAGTTATGTCTCCTTATCCCTTGTATACAAAATGCCTTACATGTTACCAGCTCAGCATCTCTTCCCGAAGCACAATATTGTGCTCTAAGCCCTAACTCGCAGAAGTGTACATGTCAGGCAAAAATGCCTTTAATAGCTACATGAAGAACAGTAGGCACATAACTATTTTTTATTTTAATATTCCTTCTCCGGTTACGAGAAAAATACGTTACGTAAAACTATTTCACATCTCATACTGTTTTCCATTTACTATCAGTAGAGGCATAGCATCAGTTTCTTCTATTTGAGAAACGTAACATAGTTCTGTCTTGTTACATTACGTCACATACACAACTTAGGTGCAACTGATTCAGTGTAATCTGTGTGACGGGAAAAATAAAACTATCCCTTAAGTTATGTAACCCAACTTACAACATTTGCAACTCGGCACATAATGTAAGTTGTATTTTCTACATCAAGTGCATTTAATATTTTGCAGTGTACGTTTATCTTGCCCACTCTGTACATCTGTACCACGTAGGGAAATGCTAGAAATGTAGGTTTGTCTTTCCCTGACCTATCTTCTAAGATAAATCGTAGGGACAGTATTGCCTCGCGTGTGCCATCATTTCTACGGAATCCAAACTGATCTTGCCCAAGATTGGCTTCTACCAGTTTTTCCATTCGTCTGTAAAGAATTTGTGTTAGTATCTTGGAACTGTGACTTATTAAACTGATAGTTTGGTAATTCTCACAACTATCAACAGCTGCTTTCTTTGGGATTGGAATGATTATGTTCAATTTGAAGTCTGAGGGTATTTCGCCTGTCTCATACATCTTACTAACCATATGGAAGAGTTTTGTCATAGCCGGCTCTCCCAAAGCCATCAGTAGTTCTGATGGAATGTTGTCTACTCCCGGGGCGTTGTTTCAACTTTGGTCATTCAGTGCTCTGTCAGATTTTTCACACAGTATCATATCTCCCTTTTCACCTTCATCTTGTTTTCTTTATTACCTTCTTTCGTTTTATCTTCTTTGCTTTATTATAACGATAATCCTTGATGCTTTCACATAAAAACTTCACAGCCTTGTAGCACTAGCATAATTTCACAATTAAGAAAACACACACTAACCACCGCAAGATATGTATTTACGGTGATGAGGAAAGAGCACAAGAGAAGGTGATAGCAGACGCCCTGCGTACTGGTTGACGAAGTCCCCGGCGCCCCTGGCATCAGCTTCCCCTCGTCCCGTCTCTTGAAGTCACAGCTGGGTGCAGCGCCCCTGTGCCATCTATTGTTTCAGTTCCTATTGTAGATGTTCGGCTTCCCCCTTACTTCCGCGTCAGTGTCTGGGTCCTCCTCTTCCCACTGCTTTGCAGTCCTCGGAGTAAGTGAAGAACATAGCACTCGGCTACGTAATCGCGTTTCTTGTTTGCTATAACGGCCCTCTTGGGACAGGTCAGATAATTGTGGCCTCTTTCCTATTACATGAAACACTTCTAATAGCTTCAATTTTCCATTTAGCGTTGTGTCTCTGGCTACCACAACTGATCAGCGTTCTGTGTATTCACTTTGACCACTTCAGAGAAATAGCCTGTCGCTGACGTGATGGAAAATACTAGCTTCCCTTTTATATTGTTGTTAACCTCACTGGTTTGCAGGTATGATTTTCCGTAGAATATTTTACAACAAAACTTACCACACGTATTTGATTAGCATTCAGTTTTCGACACGTGCATAAAACTACGCTGCTACACTTTCACACGCTATAGACTTAGTACCGTTGCACATTAATTGTGGACAAACTCTAATACTTTCTGTCTGATTTCTCTAAATACTGGCATCGTCATGTTTCCAGACCCGCAAAGTACGAAAAACCTATTCCTCTTTCTGTGCTTTCACTTCCTCCACACCATGCTACTTCATCTAAATCGATAAATAGCCAGTCACTGGCCTGATGGAAAATCGTAGCAACATCTGCCTTTTTGTTCCTTTTTGTTGTTATTCTCACAGGTCTGCAAGTACCTAGTTTTCCTCACGCGCAGGAAATTGATGATAGAGCTATGTTAAACTTTCACAAATTATAAACTGAGGATGGTTGTACGGAAATTGTGGACCAACTGTAATATTTTCGTCTGATTTATGTCAGTGTTCACATTACCGTGTTTTCAGGCCCCTAAATTACTAATTTATTGTGTTATTAACGTAAGGGACTTATTCTTTCAAAACTTAACTATAAATTTTCTTTTTAATATTACTGCCTTTCATTTTTTTTCATTCCTTGTCATGAAATTTACGCAGTATTGTTCTTTATGGTTCTGAAAAAAATAAAAACAGTACGTTTGCTAGGTTAATGTAATAGCTTTCTAAAATGTTGTGAAGACATTGTAAAGGAATATTTCGACTCTGTTGGTTCCCATAAAACGTTTCAGTATACTTACACGATAATCCGCCCCGAACGGCTTCGTCCGCCACTCCGAGTTTAGACATTATCCGTATAGCCAACTAACAGTTCAGCAATCTCATATTAAAAGATTCACTTTGTCAAATTACGCCTGTGAAATCACAAAATGCGACGCAGCACAATTGGTATCCTCAATCAGAAGAGATAGGAAATGAAATTCACCCATTTAACCAGTAAACAGACAGCGAAATATTGCAAAGTACAACAAAAAAAACACTTAATGTGAACAAAAATATGTATTAACTCCCAGAAAAACACTCAGTTACGCCACTAAACTACATGAGAGCGTGTCCACTACACAACAGATATCGCCGTCTACACGCAAGCACACATTTAAGATAGAGAGATCACATCTTGGTGGACCAGCGCTATAGCCAAAGAGTCATGGATGTCAGGTCGTATAGAGGAGCCGACTGTGCGTCAGACCATTTCCTTATTGTGTGCAGGCTTAAACTCATGTTCACCTACATGCATAAGAAGAAGGAGACATTAGAACCTGATTTGAATGTTGAGAAACTACGAGAGAGTGCAATTAAAGAACAATATGCTATAGAAATCAAAAACCGTCTTGAGGTCCTAGAAACCCTGGAAGCAAGAGAGAACGTGGAGGAAAGGGGGAAGAAATAAAGTACACGGTACTAAGTGTAGCGGAGGATATATAAGGAAGAAAGAAGATAATGAAGAAGAGGAAATGGTTCAACGAGTCATGCCAGAGGCTAGCTGACACAATGAGCAGAAAAGAGAACATTTTATCGACATCAGAAGTGAGACAAAGCGAATCCTAAGAGCAGAGAAGAGAATATATCTAACCAACTTGCTAGAACAAGTTGAGGCAGAGAGCCAAAACAATAACTTCCAGTACATATAAAATTGGAAACGTGGATTTCAGAGCACAACCTTTTTCATTAGAGATAAGAACAGCAACTTGATAAATGCAATGCGTGACTTCAGAATCCCTGAGAAGCTAGTGAGAATGATGCAAGCTTGTATGGAAGGGTCAAAGGCAGCAGTACGTTTCAGAGGAGACACATCAGAAACATTCGAGATTGGACAGGCCACAGGCAAGGGGATGGGCTCTCGTGTGTTCTGTTCAATGTCGTCTTAGAGAAAGTAAAAAAAAAGAGTGTACGCAACAGTGGTGCGCTGGAGTAGAGATGGACGGTAACCTTAATTGTCTCTCATATGCAGATGACATAGTACTACTAAGTGGATCAAAGCATGAGTTGAAAGGAATGTACCAGAAAATGGACAATTATGCACAAAAGGTAGGGCGCAAAGTGAATCGATACAAAACAGAACATGCAGTTAGGAAGAAGACAAGAGCAGGAAAAATTTCTTGAGGTAGGTGGCAAGAGGTTCAACAGAGTGCACCAGTTCAAATACTTGGGATCTTGGTTTACCATGGACAACAAAATAAAAAAGACATCAAGGAAAGAGTAGCAGTGGGAATGAACTGCATGCGTTCCCTCAGAGAGAAGCTCCGCTCTAAATCGATCTCAGTGACCACTAAGATGAAAATCTACAACACAGTGATATGCCCAGCAGTAATGTACGGTTCAGAAACATGGAGCATGACTAAGCGAGAAAAGCAAAAACTATTAATATTTGAAAAAGGAGTAATGAGGAAGATATGGGGACCAGTTTTAGATAACGGAGAACGGAGGAGGAGTAAAAACGGGAAAATCTACCTTCTGATGTGACAACCAACTATACTACAGAAGATAAAGAGCGAAAGAATACAATGGGTGGGCTATATAACTTGTATTCCAGATGGAAAGCAGGCGAATATGGCACTAGAGGGGAAACCATACACCAAACGCCCAATTGGACGACCAAGGCAGCGCTGGATGGACGACCTGGCGAAGGACCTAACAGCCCAGAGAATTGAAGACATCTGGAGGAACCGGGCACAAACAGGAAGGAATGGAGGCAGTTTGTGGATGCAGCGAGTGGTCTGCAGGGCCTGTGATGCTGAAAATACAGGGTGAAAAGTATTTAAATCGACAAACTCTGGGAGGTTATAGGGAACATCAAAATAAATATTTTTCCCTAATGTCGTTTTTTCCTACGAGGAGTATTTAAACCAGTAGAGGTAGATTTCTCTGGCGGCAAATTAATTAAACCAACAAACACTTTTCCATTTTTTATGACCAAGAGACAACACATTAACACAGCCCAATTTCAATTACAGGAGATTTTCAAAAATGCCTCCATTGACATGTAAACAAAGGTTACACCGTCGCATCATGTTCTGTCTGACACGGGCAAAAACCCCAGGAGTATCCTAAATTGTTCCTGCTGCTGCTACTATCCTGGCAACCAGATCCTCTTCTGATGCAACAACAGTTGCGTAAACAAGGTAGCGCATCTCTCCCCACACAAAAAAGTCCAGAGGGGACATATCTGGGGATCGAGCAGGCCATGGTACAGGACCACCTCTGCCAATCCACGTTTCTGGGAACCGTCGGTCTAGGAATCGACGCTCACGACGACTGAAATGAGCCGGCGTGCTGTAACGTTCGAACCACATGCGTTGTCTTGTAGGGAGCGAGATGTCTTCCAGCAACTGTGGAAATTTTTTGGCGAGAAAATTGTAATAGTGCGTGCCATTTACTGGCCTAGGTAGCAGATACGGCCCAATTAAACAGTCCCCAACAACATCGACCCACACATTCACGAAGAATCGCACTTGATGAGCGCTAGTAACTGTGGCATGTGGGTTATCCTCACTCCAAACATGCGAATTGTGTATGTTGAAGACTCCGTCACGCCCGAACGTTGCTTCATTGGTAAACAACACAGAGGATGGAAATGTAGGATGCATTTCACACTGATCCAGGTACCACTGCGGAAAGTGTTCTCTGGGTGGATAATCAACTGTTTCCAGTTTGTGGACACGCTGTAAGTGAAATGGACGTAACAATTGCTCTCGAAGGATTGTTCTTATATTCGTCTGATTCGTTCCCATGTTACGTGCAATTGCACGAGTGCTGATTGAAGGATCCCGCTCCATATGCTGCAAGACATCTTCCTCAAATTGCAGCGTTCTTACCGTGCGACGGCGTCCCTGTCCAGATAATCTTCTAAATGACCCGGTCTCATGCAGACGTTGGTACACAGCAGCAAAGGTCGTATGATGCGGGATACGGCGATTAGGATATTGTTGTTGATAAACCCGCCGTGCAGCTCATCCCTTGAGGTGTGCTACGTAGTACGCACCAACCATTTCAGTGTACTCACTCCAGGTGTATCGCTCCATTAGTACACAGAGACAATGCACTACTACACTGGTGGACAGCAGTTGTCTACAACTGAAGAGCGTAATATACCCTCTAACAACTGAAGATGGTAATACGGCCTTTAACAACTGAAGAGCATAATACGGTCTCCACTGGTTTTAATAATCCTCATAGGAAAAAATGTCATTAGGGAAAAATATTTGTTTTTATGTCCCCTACAACCTCCCAGAGTTTGTCGTTTTAAATACTTTTCACCCTGTATATCTATCTACACGCAACTCACTAGGTTCACAATTTTTTTTATTTGTACGATGCGTGCTGAAAATTAATGCCTCTGGATTTTTTAAATGACAACTCTTAAAGCTTTTTATATAAAACTAACTTTATTAACATTCTACATCTTTATTCTCCGTGTCTACGTTTTTATCTCTCAACATAGTCATCCTACGAGAGACCATTTTGTTGATATCGTCACGGTTGGCGATGGAATGTTGCAGATGTCGTAGCACTCGTATATGTTCTGGTATTATCATGCTAAATATGAGGATTCTCCACGTGCGGAGAGCGTGCTCCATGTGTGGGCGAACTCTTAGAATTCGAAGATAGGTTGCAACATGCTGTTTCTCGCGCACCAACGTAGTTACATTATACAGCACCAAGTTACACGCTACAACTTGGAGCCCTCTAGCGACAGAGGGCTGCAAATATGTAGACACGACGAATAAAGATATAGAATGTTAGTAACGTTTGTTTTATTTAGAAAAAACTTTGATAGTTTTCGCATTAAAATTCTAAACCATTACTTTTCAGCACGCTCTCGTGCTGTAATTTCTCTTGCAAGACTGAGGAGTTGTAAGCTGATTTCCTACTTACAATGAGCTGCTGAACATCAACATTGCAATAAATAATACATAAGATATATAAAGGTCTGTTAATGAAATTTTCATGGACATTAGTAAATTGTTTCTAGCCAATTCTTTGTCACTAAACCATGAAAAAAGGTACCATATGCTGTTCAGAGCTTGTAAAAGGTTTCCTGTCAGTGTATGCCTAACATATGATGAAGATGTTGACAGTGTTTAATTCTTGGGTTCACAGTTTGATAATAAATTTAACTGCGAGGAGCATGCAACAGAACTGCTGAAGCGCCTAAACAAATCTCTATTTACTATGCGAATATAATCAGATGTATGTGGTATAGAAATAAAAAAGAGCGCGTACTGTCATTCCTTTCATTCCACAATGTCATACTGGATTACTTTCTGGGGTAACTGATCAGGCGAAGTCAAAGTTTTCTGAGCCCGGAAACGTGACATACGAATTATTTGTGGTGTGAACTCAAGAACTTCCTGCAAAGGGCTACTTAAAGAACAGGTTATACTAACTACTGATTTCGAACACATTAATTCCACAATGAAATTTGTCATTAAAATATATCTTTTCTTTTCAAAACCAACAGCCCATTTCATGGAATCAGTACCAGAAACGAGATTAATTTCACAAAGATTTAAAGTCACCTTTGTTCAGAAAGGTGTCCGCTATTCAGCAATACAGATTTTCAGTAACATGCCACAGCCATGAAAAGTATAACTAGAAATAAAGTTCAGAGTCCAAAGGATTTATTGGTGGCCAACTCCTTCTACTCCTCCGATGAATTTATTAGCAGAATCGATTGATGCGTACATAATATTTTAATATGAAGTAATGTGAATACTGCACACTAACTGACTTCTGTACAATTTATATTGCAGTAATGCGATCATTGTACATAAGCGCTGTAAAACGTTTTTATTTTATTTTATTTTTTTATTTGATGGTGCGTGGCTACAATAACTTAAGCGTACTGAACATCTACGGCTAATATTTGTTGACAAGTTTTGTATCCTTTTAAATGTATTTTTTATTATTTTTACTTATTTACTTTATTTATTTATTTATTTATATGTTTGACTGATTCCGCATTCACAAGGGAATTTCATTTGGGATCTGTGAACGCTTCGTTAGCACACCTGTTCTTATTAGGTAAATATTAATTGTGTATTCTTGACCGGCCGGTGTGGCCGAGCGGTTCTAAGCGCTACAGTCTGGAACCGCGTGACCGACGCAGTTTCGAATCCTGTATCGGGCATGGATGTGTGTGATGTCCTTAGGTTAGTTAGGTTTAAGTAGTCCTAAGTTCTAGGGGACTGATGACCTCAGAAGTTAAGTCCCATAGTGCTCAGAGCCATTTGAACCTTTTTTGTGTGTGTGTGTGTATTCTTGTTTTCCGACATGTTCCACCTTCCGGAGAATTTCATCGTTATGGATTAATTGAAACGAAAACTACATTTAATCCTACCCAAAATAGATGGTTATTGACTGATTCACATCGATATATTTCGGAATCTGATAGGAGATACTTTTACTGTTAAGTCAATGAACTCTGTATTTTTGTTTTGTTATAATATTAAAAAGGGGAATGCTACTTTATATTTATTAACAATAAAATACGAATTTCGTAATTTTGTCATTAGTTAACACAGTAAATACGCTAATATCTGATAATTTTTGGAAGTTAAAAAAAATGTTCAAATGTGTGTGAAATCTTATGGGACTTAACTGCTGAGGTCATCAGTCCCTAAGCTTACACACTACTTAACCTAAATTATCCTAAGGACAAACACACACACACACCCATGCCCGAGGGAGGACTCGAACCTCCGCCGGGACCAGCCGCACAGCCCATGACTGCAGCGCCCTTAGACCGCTCGGCTAATCCCGCGTGGCTTTTGGAAGTTCATTTTAGTTCTAATATATTCCACTCAAAAAAGAAACAAACAGCCGCGCGTGAAATATAATTATGAAAAATACTTCAAATTCCATTCTGATTCTGCATAAACTAGTTCCATTTCAAATCACTCACACACCTGCATCTTCCTCTCTCTCGACAGGCCACCTTTCATCAAACACTGGACAGTTCTCAGCAAATTGCTTTAGTTCATCATCCGTTACTGCCCGCCAATGACACAAATGACAGTCATCTGAGTAAGATCTACGATTGTCTCACACCGTTTCTACTTTGATGGGCTTTGTAAATAGGTGAGTTGGTGTGGTAAGACTTTGTATGAAACTGGTATCTGCTTACAAAGTAAGCTAAGTACAAACTCAGCAGTCCGCCCCCCCCCCCCCCCGCTTCCTAACCCCCTCGCACCACACCGTGCCTCTTTCACGTTGCCAACGTTCATCAACGGAACTTATTTTATTGTTGACTTATCAGACGGGGTGCTTGACGAGTCAAGTTCGTTAGATCTTGAGTGCATATCTTATTTATTGATCAATATCCAAGACTTGTGTATCCGACTACAGGCAAGTATCCAAACGAGAATGGGGCGATCCACTTTATCTTCGTAATAAACGTGTGGCTCCTGAGCATAAACATCTTCTTCCAAAAGCCGCGGCCGGGAAATAAAAAGCGTCGCTGGCGGAGGCGAGAAACATGAAAAGCAGGTGCCAGGAAGAAGGGGGTGGGGGGCGGGGGAGGTGTTTGAAGTGTGTCCCGAGGTGGAAGCAGTAAAGCGCACGACGGCGCTGGATGCCTGGGGACTAAAAATACCTGCCCGCTGCGACGGAGCATCTGCCGCCAAGGCTTCATATGCCGCGCGCATTACTTGCATCGTTACTTTTTAATGACACCAAGACGTTATGTCTCTCCGGCTCGGCGTAATAATGACCAGAGACGTCAATGACGATGTGAATGCTCCGCATATAACATTCTGATAGATCAATCTGAGTGACACAACATGAACCTGGAACCGTCTCCTTCGAGGGGAGTCTGTCGACCAGCGCAACTCACGACCCACGGCTAAGTTATTGTTTCAAGAACAAATATTTCTCGCATGAGTCTTTAATGCGTACCTCTGTCGGTAAGAGCATTGGCAGCGAGGGACAAGGTTGCAGGCGCAAGACCCTGTCCGGCTCACAGTTCTAGTGCATTAGTGAGTTTAAAAATAATGCCCATTCCGTTGCAGAGTGAATGATTTCGTCATGGATCCTCGAAGCATGTAGTGTACAGATGAAGAAAATTCCATAAGTGAACATGGTGGACAATGAAATCATCTACGGGCGTTCCAGCGGCACTGACTGCTTAACTGTTTTCAAAAAAATGGCTCTGAGCACTATGGGACTCAACTGCTGAGGTCATTGGTCCCCTATAACTTAGAACTAGTTAAACCTAACTAACCTAAGGACATCACAAACATCCATGCCCGAGGCAGGATTCGAACCTGCGACCGTAGCGGTCTTGCGGTTCCAGACTGCAGCGCCTTTAACCGCACGGCCACTTCGGCCGGCAACTGTTTTCATCTCACAGCACACTTTAATTACTAACAAAATAAATAAATACGAGGGCTATTCCGAAAGTAAGGTCCGATCGGTCACGAAATGGAAACGACTATGAAAATCCGATAAAGCTTTGCACAGATGTGTTGGGTAGTGTCTCTAGTATAACCCCAGTTAGCATCACGTCGCTCTTCTCATTTCTGAGCTCGCAGTGAGTGCGTAAAGATGTCTAGAAAATAGTGTCTGCCGCCAAGTACGGGGGCCTGGTGAGAAATTTCCCCTGAAGCTATGCAGCTAACATTACATAACTGTCGTGCTGTTTCGTCTTCAAGACAATTCTCAGCCGCATTCTGCAGGGGCAATGAAGATGCTCCTGCATCGTTTTCAAATGAAAATGTGAGATTACCCACAATACAGCCCGTAATTGTCTCCCTCTGAGTTTCAGCTCAGGTCACATGAACCGCTGGTTATGAAGACAACATTTCGGCACAAGACAACGAGCCGTAGGCGGAGAGCACTGGCGGCTGCCTTCTATAGCGAGGGTATGGGAAAGTTGGTACAACGCTACGATACACGTCTAAGTCGGGTCGGCGACTATGGAGATAGGTAGCTGCAAGGTGTATCTAACTGTTGCAAATAAAACATTTTTGATTTTTACCGTGGTTTCGATTTCGCGACCTATCGGACCTTACTTTCGGAATAGCCCTCGTATATTGAATGAGTATGCGACCATCTATATTACTAAAACAATAAAATGATGCATGGTCGTAGCTGCAGATCACATTTGTAACCGTTACATTAGATAAAAAAAATTGATTTTCAGTATTTAATGTACTTAGTGAACGAATTTAAAAAATTGATATGATGTCATACTCTACTCATTAAGAGATGCATTTTTCCGCTGAAGATTCAACACAATATGGCAAGTATTTAAATTAGAAACTGTGTATGTCTCTTGATGCAATGTAACTAATGACACGAAAATTACCCAGTTTATATTCACCCAGTATTTGGGAATGACATCAGTTAGCGGCTTCCAACAGCCTTTACACGTAATTTCCAGTTTTTGGAACTTTTTGTTGCTGACATCCCCCACAAAGTAATGAAAGGAAAATAGTTTTTTGGTAACTACAATTCCTTATGCTGATGTAGTATAAATTCAGCATTAAGCATTATGTTTTAATTTCTCACACCTTCACTACCTATCCAATTCACGAAAACTTTTGCAAACTGTAACTACATGTAACACTAAATGCACCTCAAAAATTGTATCATTTTACGACACATATATCAGGAGATGTGACGTCTAAACATTGGGATGCGTGAAAACTATAATTTATTAAGAACAGAGCCTACTTCGCAGGACTATGCTCATCCACTGTTTAATGATGAGGACTCTCAGCGACCTTCAACAGTATTTAAGTGTAATTTCAAATCATTTCTAAAGTTTTTTGTTAGTCTAAGGGGGAATAATCAAGAACTAATAAAGCCAACATAACTAGTATTTTGTGCCTTCAATAATAATTATTTGACATGCTTAACATCAAAAAATTAACAAATTAACTTTCTTGTTAGGAAATCAGTCGTCTACATCGCTTAACATTATTTATTTATTCCATCGTTTTGGCTACTGACATAAGCAACTGAAAACTTAGAAGATGTAAAACGACAACAAATCTCAAATGAAAGCTGCTCCAAGAGCCATCCTAAATATTTTAAGTTTTGAGTTAATTATGGCAACAGCCAAAGTGACGCTATAAATAAAGAAGTATGTCAAAAGATATGGACAATTTTACCCGGGCACAGTTTGTCAAAAAGATCTTCCAGGTGGGGTAAAGAAAAAGTTGCAATCACTATTTGGGGATTCACTGTTGCCTTGAAGTCCACGCAAAGTCTCAATTTTCCAGAAGGTTTTGGCAAAATTACTAAGGGTGATGCCCAGAGAGAAGCCTGCACACGTTCAATCACACCTTGTGATTCCAAATCGTGTAATGTTTGTGCGACCTCATCACGCAATGCGTGGGGAACATTGCGCGCTCTGAAAAATTTTGGTTGTGCGTTTACTTTCAGTTCCAAATGTGCTTTATAGTTCTTAGCGCAACCAAGGCCCGGTGCAAAAATGTCTGCAAACTCTTCACATAGACGAGAAACACTGTCTGAAGGCACAGTCTGGTTCACTGATAGGACCTGATTGACTGTAGACAAGTTAAACAACTGAAATAAATCGAAACCAAACAAGTTCACTGCAGAAGAAGAACGAAGGATGTAAAATGACACAAGTTTTGTTTGTCCCTTGTATGTTGCAAGAAGGCTGCACTGTCGTAACATAGGGAGCCTGTAACCTGAATATGTAGTTAGCTTAACATTTGCGGCACGCAACGGAGGTGTGCCCAGCTGTTTGTACGTGTCTTGATTAATCAGTGAAACTGCAGCTCCGGTATCGAGCTGGAACGGCATCACTTTGCCATTAATGGCCAAGTCTACAAGAAGTTTATTGTCCTGCTGACGACAAGAGCGACTGTCTCGTGCAACGTGAACGACACTGGTACAGAATCGCTTGCGACTTGACAGGATTTCCGTCGATGTCGACGCACACTATTTGTGGGAGGAACACAGTCACTGTTAGAGAGAGTGGCACGGGGCGGAGTGGAATGAACTACATGAATTTCCATGGGTGAAGTTTCACGAGCTGGAGTATCCTTGGTTCGATTCCGATTCCGGCGCGAAGCAAAGGGCCTGGAATGGTGAGTGTCCGATCAGAGCATTTTCTGGCAAACACTCTGAACATGTCCTTTTTTATTACAGAAAAAGCAAATAGCTTGGCGTGACGGGCAATTCTCACGCGAATGTCTAGTAGCACACCGCGGGCATGATTTTAGCACTGCATTTGCTTGCTTGCATGGCACACGTGGCGGAGAGCCAGGTGGCTTTGGCGCGGCCGGGCGTGAGGACTGTTTACTGTTCCGTGCAGCTCACCCGACGGGCCGGGTAACATGACACACGGCTGGTGAAGTTTCAAATGATTCCTGAGCAAAGTCAAGTGTGTCCTGCCGATCCAATATGTCCATCACTTGTTGAAGGGAGGGATTGACTAGTTTCAAAATCTGTTCCCGTATACAAACATTCTTTGACATATGCATCTAATGCAGACAAAAGTTCGTCGTAGGACAGAGTTGCTGCGTCTCGTCGGGGAAATAATTTCACTATCACACGGTACGTGGACACTCCGACACAAGAAAGGAGAAAAGGCTGCCGCTCATTACCTTGAATTCTGTAGGCGGCGAGATGGAATCCAAATTGGCGTGACCAATCCGTCCAGCTTTCCAGTGCCGCATCAAAAGGACGAAAAGGTGGTGCAACTGCGTGTTGTGGCTATGATAGCAGTGGAGCGGCTGCCGCCGCATAGGTTTGCATTGCACGTTGACCCTGGATGAGCTGTCCAAGGGCATCCAGCAAGGCCTGCATCTGCTGGTTCTGTAAGCGATAAAATTCGGACAATACATCTGGAGATAGTGGCGAAGCCATTACACAAGTAAATCAGAAAGTATAGTTACGAACGCGTATTGGCCTCGTCGCCAACTGTTGTGACTTGGCAAGACAGCCACGCCACTATGAGGTGAAGCCGAAAGGCACGCGTTAAATCTCACGCAGGCTGGCGTGGGGTCTGAAAATGACAAGGTCTTTATAGTAGCAAAAATAGTACGTAGCTTCTGGAATACTTAACTTTAATCCATAATTGGTGAACATCTGTCTGACGGTACATGCATCACAAGATAAATAGCAAATGATAATGGCGCCTTGCTAGGTCGTAGCAAATGACGTAGCTGAAGGCTATGCTAACCATCGTCTCGGCAAATGAGAGCGTAACTTGTCGGTGAACCATCGCTAGCAAAGTCGGCTGTACAACTGGGGCGAGTGCTAGGAAGTCTCTCTAGACCTGCCGTGTGGCGGCGCTCGGTCTGCAATCATTGATAGTGGCGACACGCGGGTCCGACGTATACTAGCGGACCGCGGCCGATTTAAAGGCTACCACCTAGGAAGTGTGGTGTCTGGGGGTGACACCACATGTACTCTACACTACTGGCCATTAAAATTGCTACACCTCGAAGATGACGTGCTACAGACGGGAAATTTGACAGGAAGAAGATGCTGTGATATGGAAATGATTCGCATTTCAGAGCATTCACTCAAGGTTGGCGACGGTGGCGACACCTACAACGTTTCCAACCAATTTCTCATATATAAACAGCAGTTAACCGGCGTTGCCTGGTGAAACGTTGTTGTGATGCCTCGTGTAAGGAGGAGAAATGCGTACCATCACATTTCCGACTTTGGTAAAGGTCGGATTGTAGCCTATCGCGATTGCGGTTTATCGTATCGCGACATTGCTGCTCGCGTTGGTCGAGATGCAATGACTGTTAGCAGAATATGGAATCGGTGGGTTCAGGAGGGTAATACGGAACGCCATGCAGGATCCCAACGGCCTCGTGTCAGTAGCAGTCGAGATGACAGGCATCTTATCCGCATGGCTGTAACGGATCGTGCACCCACGTCTCGATCCCTGAGTCAACAGATGGGGACGTTTGCAAGACAACAACCATCTGCACGAACAGTTCGACGTTTGCAGCAGCATGGACCATCAGGTCGGAGACCATGGCTGCGGTTACCCTTGACGCAGCATCACAGACAGGAGCACCTGCGATGGTGTACTCAACGACGAACCTGGGTGCACGAATGGCAAAACGTCATTTTTTCGGATGAATCCAGGTTCTGTTTACAGCATCATGATGGTCGCATGCGTGTTTGGCGACATCGCGGTGAACGCACATTGGAAGCGTGTATTCGTCATCGCCATACTGGTGTATCACCCGGCGTGATGGTATGCGGTGCCATTGGTTACACGTCTCGGTCACCTCTTGTTCGCATTGACGGCACTCTGAAAAGTGGACGTTACATTTCAGATGCGTTACGACCCGTGGCTCTACCCTTCATTCGATCCCTGCGAAACACATGTCAGCAGGATAATGCACAACCGCATGTTGCAGGTCCTGTACGGGACTTTCTGGATACAGAAAATGTTCGACTGCTGCCCTGGCCAGCACATTCTCCAGATCTCTCACCAATTGAAAACGTCTGGTCAATGGTGGCGGAGCAACTGGCTCGTCACAATACGCCAGTCACTACTCTTGATGAACTGTGGTATCGTGTTGAGGCTGCATAGGCAGCTGTACCTGTACACGCCACGAAAGCTCTGTTTGACTCAATGCCCAGGCGTATCAAGGCCGTTATTACGGCCAAAGGTGGTTGTTCTGGGTACTTATTTGTCAGGATCTATGCACCCAAATTGCGTGAAAATGTAATTACATGTCAGTTTTATTATAATATATCGGTCCAATGAATACCCGTTTATCATCTGCATTTCTTCTTGGTGTTGCAATTTTAATGGCCAGTAACGTATATATACTGTTGCAACAGTTAAATCTTGAGTGAACTGGAAACGTCTAAAAGGCTGTGCTACTTTTTACGTCAGTGTAGAATAAATTGTAACAATAAATCAGTTGATATCAGTAGCAGTCACGGTAATACCTAACCTCCAATGTTCGCAGTTAACCCTTACAACTGCGTTTAGTCGTACAAGAGACAGTGGTTGTGATAGGAAAGAAGTGGGAGCTCGCTGTTCCTAACATGGATGTTGCAGGCCGGTTTCAAATCTCAGTCGGTACGGCTGGAAGTTCCGGCAGTCTGGGTTGCTAGGGAGACAGGCGAGTTGCGAAGGTGAAAGTGGCAGAGGGCGGCGGTAAGGCGTTGGCCGCCGGGCAGGCGGCAACCAGCGCAGCTCGGCTGCTATGCGCGCAGCGCGGAGAGCCCGCTGCCCTGGCTGTGCGAGAGGCCGCCTTAATTAATTAGAGGCTCGCGAGGAGTTTGGGCGCGCGGGCGGACGCCGTCGTCTGCCGAGGCCAGAACAGCCGGCCCGCGTCACCCCAGCCTCCCTGAGAACCTCAGCCGCGTCAGGAATACCGTGCGGACATTTTAACGTCGCATTCGACCACTAGCTTAAACAAACGAGGACTTAAGACCGCCGTGGGGAGTGGTGCGGCGCGACGGAATAAACCCCGCCTACCTCTCCAGGGCATGCAGTCTGCACCCGTGATCTGCGCTCTTGCTTAAGCAGAACCGACACGAGGTGACGGCGACCATACACATACGCTGAGAAGTCAAAACATTGTGGCCACTGCCCACTTTGACGTTGGATGACGCCTGGTTGCGAGTACGCGACGCAGTGACAAAAGTATGTAAGTGGCGCAGACACGGACGGGGTCACCCTAGATAAGATGTAGGGTGCAAATGGGGAAATCCAGTGAGATAAACAAATTTGAGGGTGAAACCACGAGTAGGCGACAAGGTATTGGACATCAGCTGATTATGACAGAACGTGGATGTCGGACGCTTTCCAGTTTTGTAAAACTGGATACGCAGGTGTTGACAGATGTGAAAATTACCGAACTATCAGTTTAATAAGTCACAGCTGCAAAATACTAACGCGAACTCTTTACAGACGAATGGAAAAACTGGTAGAAGCCGATCTCGGGGAAGATCAGTTTGGATTCCGTAGAAATATTGGAACACGTGAGGCAATACTGACCTTACGACTTATCTTAGAAGAAAGATTAAGGAAAGGCAAACCTACATTTCTAGCGTTTGTAGACTTAAGAGAAAGCTTTTGAAAATGTTGAATGGAATACTCTCTTTCAAATTCTGAAGGTGGCAGGGGTAAAATACAGGGAGTGAAAGGCTATTTACAATTTGTACAGAAACCAGATGGCAGTTATAAGAGTCGAAGGGCATCAAGGGGAAGCAGTGGTTGGGAAGAGAGTGAGACAGGGTTGTAGCCTCTCCCCAATGTTATTCAATCTATATATTGAGCAAGCAGTAAAGGAAACAAAAGAAAAAATTCGGAGTAGGTATTAAAATACATGGAGAAGAAATAAAAACTTTGAGGCAGCAAAGGACTTGGAAGAGCAGTTGAACGGAATGGACAGTGTCTTGGAAGGAGGATGTAAGATGAACATCAACAAAAGCAAAATGAGGATAATGGAATGTAGTCGAATTAAGTCGGGTGATGCTGAGGGAATTGGATTAGGAAATGAGACACTTATAGTAGTAAAGGAGTTTTGCTATTTGGGGAGCAAAATAACTGATGATGGTCGACGTAGAGAAGATATAATATTTAGACTGGCAGTGACAAGGAAATCGTTTCTGAAGAAGAAAAATTTAACATCGAGTATAGATTTAAGTGTCAGGAAGTCGTTTCTGAAAGTATTTCTATGGAGTGTAGCCATGTATGAAAGTGAAACATGGACGATAACTAGTTTGGACAAGAAGAGTATAAAAGCTTTCGAAATGTGGTGCTACAGAAGAATGCAGAAGATTAGATGGGTAGATCACATAAGAAATCAGGAGGTATTGAACAGAATTGGGGAGAAGAGGAGTTTGTGGCACAACTTGACAAGAAGAAGGGACCAGTTAGTAGGACATGTTCTGAGGCATCATGGGATCACAAATTTAGTATTGGAGGGCAGCGTGGAGGCTAAAAATCATAGAGGGGGATCAACAGATGAATACACTAAACAGATTCAGAAGTATGTAGGTTGCAGTAAGTACTGGGAGATGATGAAGCTTGCACAGGATACGGTAGCATGGAGGGCTGCATCAAACCACTCTCAGGACTGAAGATAACAACAACAACGGATAGGCGGAGATCTGTGACAGATATTAGGACAGAGTACGGTACTGATGTAGACGCATGTGCTTCTGAGCACACAGTCAGGGCACATTTTAACATGTGGCACCGCAGTAAATGACCGTTACGTGGCCGGCCGGTGTGGCCGAGCGGTTCTAGGCGCTTCAGTCTGGAACCGCGTGGCCGCTATGGTCGCAGGTTCGAATCCTGCCTCGGGCATGGATGTGTGTGATGTCCTTAGGTTAGGTTTAAGTAGTTCTAAGTTCTAGGGGACTGATGACCACAGACGTTAAGTCCCATAGTGCTCAGAGCCATTTGAACCGTTACTTGTTCCCATCCCTTTGCTGACCCAGCGTTATCGTTATTTACTATTGTAGAGAGGACGAGATCATCGGGATTCGTCCGTGAAACAGCCTAAATGTGTAGTTTTGTAGAATGAATTACATTTCTCGTTACACGAAGTCTGTGGTCGATTCCAGATTCGGCATTATCCAGGTGAACATCCGCTCGGGACTGGCACCGTGCCACAGACGATAGGGGTGTATTATGCTGTGGAAGACATACATCGCACTCTAACTGGACCTAAAAAGAGCTAAAAGCTGTCCCAAAGATCGAGTCAAAAACGTGTTTTAGGGACTCGGAAAAGCGCACGCGTAGCTGTTTAATATCTAATGGGGATTATTTTCAAGGGGATACCATTGATGTAGGCGAATTACTAAACCATTCCATAAAACAAGAATTACCGTTATTTTACAAACACTTCTCGTAGAATGCGATGCGATAGTGGCCAAGAAGATTGCAAATGCATTCTTATACTCCGTAATGCATTTCTTTTCTGCACTGCGTTGCGCTGCACTGCCTCGACATGTATGATTGATATGTGCCTGGCTTTAAGCGGCAGAGGCCGTTGGTGTTCCTTCCACGAGGCATAGTGAACATTCGTGACTGCCCCGTACGGAGGCCTAGCTACTGTCACGAGAAGCTGCAGTGGCCATCCTGATGGCGCCGCCTGTAGTACTTTTCGCCCCTCTGTGTCATTGTCCGTGTCCTCCCCCCCCCCCCACCTCCTCTGCCTCCAGCGCTCCACTGCGTTGGCCGAGGCGGCCGCCCGCCCTTGTAATCCGCTTACGCGTGCAGACACAGCCAGCCTCGCTTGTCGGGCTTGACCAACCCGGGTCACGTCCCGCAGCACAAATAAACCGCTTCTCCTTCCCCGCCCCCGCACAGCGCTCTCCTTTGTCCGTTGTTATTACTATTGTCCACTGGCACGTTTTCTGTTGAAGACGAAGGCCGCACCGTTTTCTCCGTGAACGCCTCAGCGCTCGCAATGTGACTGATTGAGATGAGATGTGTTACAGTTTCGCTAAGGAAAGAAGAGAACCCGTAACTATCAAAATTATATAGCATCAGTGCTCTTTTTAAGGTTATTTGCAACTTGTTCTACATGCCTTCTGTCTACCAGATTTCTATAAAAGTGTTTTTCTTCGTATCTTCGTATGTTTATCAGGAACAGGGTTTGTTGTCTACACTGGTGTCCAACATTAAAACAACAAACAGCTATTTCCCTATCCTGTGTCTAACTCACGATATAATCGTACAAACTCTCAACATATGTTGTTACGATCGTGTTCTGCACGGAAGATGGCATTCAAATCAACGGACAACTACGCCAGCAATGACATCAGGGCATACCAAGCGGGGTAGTGTTTGCAGGGTAGCCCCACATCCACGATCGCTGTGTACACAGTCACAGACAGTGCAGGAGGGCACAGAGAAGACGCCTACTGTCTCTCTGCTGTGGAGGACCATAGGATGAATGGAAGCAGGAGAGTCGCAAACTGATGTGACCCGATGAGTTATTGTGAACCGTTTAGTTGTTTCTCAGATGAGGCGCCAGTTTATAGAGACAGAAACTGCATCCCACAGACCAGGACAGGGACGATCACGTTTAACATCAGAAAGAGTGGACGGTTGTTTGGCTGTAAGGACAAGATCGTACCGCCTTAGTACTGCAATGCAACTGGCATCTGATGTCGCAGCATCCCATGGACGTGTTATTTCGGGGCAAACGGTGTACAGAAGGCTTCAGGAGAGTGGCCTTTAATGTTGGAGACCTTCTGCCTGTTTACCGCTGGCGTGTCTTCACAAAAGGGAACGTCTAGAGTGGAGCTATCAACATGCCACCTCGACTGTCGAACGGTGGGCCAATGTTCTTTTCACGGATCTAAACATTGTGGAAAGAGATCAATGTCGAGTATGATCTCTAATGGGGACTATGTTGACCACTCGAACACTTCTTCATGAAACTGTATGGATGAACCAGCAAAATTCAACTTCTGTCAGGTACTGTGAGGAGATCTTGGGATACCATGCGCGGTTTTTGCGGGCTGCTGTGAGCCTAGAGTTCGTATTGATGGACGCCAATGCTCGACTTCATAGAACACGGGTGGTTGATGTTTTCTTGGAAACGGAAGATAGTGCACGCATGGCGTAGCCAGCTGGCTCTCCCGATTTGAATCCCATACAGCATGTCCGTGATGCACTAGGGAGGCGGGTTGCATCACGTCAGCATCCACCAACCAGTCTCCAGGACTTCTGTGCAGCTCTGCAGGAAGAATGGGCGTGATTGCCTCAACATGTGAATGATGGCATCATTCAAAGCATGCCCCGTCGTTGTCAGGCATGTATTGGTGCCAGAGGTGGTCACACCCCATAATGAGCACATTAATCAGTTGTCAGAATGTGTGTGCAAATCCGTTAAGTTGGGAAAAAAAACGAAGAACATTTTTGTCTACCTTTATGCACGTTGCAGCTGATTATGGTCTGTAGTCTTTACATTGTTTCTACTTCACTATTACCTGTTTATACTGTTTTGTGGCAAAATAAACGCAACCTTACAAAATTTCCGTTTGTTACTTTAATTTTGGACAGAAGTGTAGGTTTTGGTTGGGGGGATTACACAATTTGGAAAGCATTTGACCAAAATTTTGAGAAGAACCTGTGTGACACAGTTATTATTAGATCCATAACAGAAACAAATTTTAACGATTTTTGAATGATTCATGCATATTTTACCATCAGTCTTCTGGCTTATTTGAGGTGACTCCGGACCAATTGCTCTCTTGCGTCCGCCACTTTACCTCTGAGTAGCACTTGCTCCATACGTTTGTTATCTGTTGGGAGTATTCCAGTCTCTGACTCCACCTGCAGTTTCTACACTCCGCACCTCCCGTTAGTACTAAGAAAGGTATTCCCAGATGTCTTAACACGTATCGTATCATTCAGGCACTTTTTCTTGTCATTCTTTCACATATGCTCGTTTCTTCGCCGATTCTGCGAAAAAGCTATTCGTTCTTAATATTATCAGTCAACCTAATTTCCAACTTTCTATAGCACCCCATCTGAAAGGCTTCATTTTCTAGTTTTCAGGTTTCACCATAGTCCATGATTCACAATCATTCAATGCTGTGATCCAAAGGAACAGTCTCAGAAATTTCTTTCTCTTTCAAGACCGATGTTTGACACCAATAGACTTCTCTCGTCAATGGATGCCATCATTTGCTGTGCTAGTGTGCTTATTATGTCTTCCTTACTTCGTCCGACATGGCTCATTTTGTCTACTTCGTCCTCACCAGTTTTAATGTTAAGTTTATCGCTAATATCATATTTGCTACTCCTCATTACTTTCGTCTTTATTGGGTTTATTCTCAATCAGTGTTCTGCTATCAGTGGATTGTTCATTCCATTCAACAGCTTCTGTAAATTTTCTTCGTATCCACTAAAGATAACGTCATCAGCGAATCTTTGATATCCATTCACCCCGAATTTTAATTCCAGTCTTGAACCTTTCTGTTATTCCCGCCACTGCTTCTTCGATGTATGGATTGAACAGCAAGAACGAACTTGTGCATCCATGGGTACACACTTTTTAATCCGAGAACTTCGTTGTTGGTATCGCAGTCGTATTCTTCCATCTTGATTCTTGTAAATATTGCGTAATATTACTCTTCCCTGTAGTTCACTCCTATTTGTCTCAAAATGTCGAACATTTTGCACCATTTTACATTGCCCAGCAGTTAATTTGGTTCACAAATCCTATGGAAGCGTCTTCATTTATCTTAAGTCTTGCTTTCATTATTAACTCAATGTCAGAACCTCCACTCTGGTGCCTTCACCTTTTCTAAAGCCAAACTCGTTGTCACATAACAGGCCCCTATTTTCTTTTTCATTCCTCTGTATATTATTCTTATGAGCAATTTGAATGCATGAGCTGTTATGGTGATTGGGTGAAATTTCTCGTAGTCTGCGTTGTATGGTATCCGTATCAGATAGGACTGACGTAGGACATCGAAAAGTTTCAAAGAAGATCAGCTCACTTTGCACTATCGTGAACCAGGGGACGGAGTTGTTACGGATGAACCCTGTGACAGACACTTAACTGTGAATTCAAAGTAGTCACTTAGGTGTAGCCTTTAATGCTGGCTCCCCTGCCTTTTCCATATCGCCTCCAGTTTCTTCTTCTATAACGTTACCAGTTAGTTCCTCTTCCTCAAAGAAGCCTTCAATGTACTCCTTTCACATGTCCGCTATTTCCTCTGAGCTTAACAGTGGAATTCCTATTGCATTCTTAATGTTACCGCTCTTACTTTTAATTCCACTGAAGGTTGTTTTGAATTTTCTATACGCTGAGTCAGTCCATCAGACGATCATTTCCTTTCCGATTTCTTCACATTTTTCCTGCACCCATTTCTTCTTGACTTCCCTTCACTTCCTATTTATTTCGTTCGTAAGTAACTTATATTTGTGTATTCGCTTCTTTCCCTGAAAATATAATTATTTCCTGTTTTCGACTATCAATTGAAGTGTTTCTTATGATACCCAGGCTTTCTTTCCAGTTACCGTCTTGATACGACGTTTGTCTTTCCAACTTCTGTGATTGCTTGTTTTTAGAGATGTAAATTCCTGTTCAACTGAACTATCTAGCGTGGTATTCATCATTACTTCATCTATAGCCTTACAAAACTTAGAACGTATTTCATGATTGCCCTATACTTCAGTATTCCAGTTCTTTCCACTACAGCGTTCCAATCCCATAAATTATTACATTATTATTCCACTTTATACCCTGGACTAGGATTGCGGCGTTTCTTCGCTCACGTAGACTTTATAGTTTACAGAGATTTCTCTTGTTTTGGATTTGTTTAATCGAATTTTTATGTCCGCCCCCGGTAGCTGAGTGGTCAGTGTGACAGAACGTCAATCCTAAGGGCCCGGGTTCGAGTCCCGGCTGGGCTGGAGATTTTCTCCTCTCAGGGACTGGATGTTGTGTTGTCCTAATTATCATCATCATCAAGTGGCGTCAAATCGAAAGACTTGCACCCGGCAAACGGTCTACTCGACGGGAGGCCCTAGTCACACCACATTTATATCGAATTTTTATGTTGTTCACAGATTGCAACCCTTTCTAAGCATTTGACGTTAATTAAAGCCATATAAGCACAGTCTTTCTCGGGTGTACTACTAATCAAACAGCGATACTGGTAGCTGCAGCCCAAAGTTTTTGTTAATCATGCTTTAGCGTTCTTGTGGAGACATTTCCATAGCAACTTTCATTCTCTAAGAAATATTTGTTTACGTCCAACCGAGAAGTGAAATACCGATTTTCGCAGTGCGGAGTGGCCACGCGGTTAAGGCGCCATGTCATTGATTGCCCGGACCCTCCCACCGGTCGTTCGAATCCTCCCTTCGAATCCTCCCTCGGCCATTGGTGTGTGTGTTGTTCTTAGCATAAGTTAGTTTAAGTAGTGTGTAAGTCTAGGGACCGATGACCTCAGCAGTTTGGTGCCTTAGGAATGCACACACATTTGAACATTTGAATACAAATTTTCATATTTTAGCTTCCAATTATTTTTAATGTAACGAAATATTTTCTTAAAAATTTTAATCCCCTTTTGCATTCCCCTAGCGGTCGAATTTCCAAAGACAGTGAAACACGTATTTTTTTATTTTCTGACTGAGAAACCAATTACCAGTTTCCGTAGTTCTAGGTTCACGATTCCCTTAATAGCGACACCTTTCATTTCCTATTTCACCTCCTAAGCAGTGGAATTTCGGACAATGCCTCCTTAAACGATGCCTACAGTATCAGATCCACACCCTCTCCGTACTTAAAATTTCTATCCTTAGCGGTTTTGGCTGGGCGATGGTAAGTCAGTGAATCAGTCTGATCCTTTTTTACCCCCTTAAGATTGAATTTCCAAGAACAGTGAAACATGTATCTTTTCATCTCTAACCGAGAAGCCAAACACCAATTTTCAAAGATTTAGATCTCAAAATGCTTTCGCAGTGAAATATTTCCATAAAACCTTTCACCCCCACATGCTTATGTTTTCTAACAGAGAAGCCAAATGCAAATTTTCATAGATTTAGTTTCAAAAATACTTGCCAGTGAAATATTTCCACAAAAACTTTCATCCCCCATTTCTACCGCATAGGGGTTGAATTTCCTAAAACAGTGACACACGTATTTTTTTATTTATAACCTAGAAATCAAATACCGATGTTCATAAATGTAGGTTTTAAAATACTTTAGTAGTTTTTCAGTAATAATATATCTTTAACGAAAGCTTTCACGTTCTGTTTCACCGCTATAGGGTCAAATTTCCAAAAATGCTGAAAGAAGTACTTCTTTATTTCTGACCGAGAAACCAAATACCAATTTCCGTAGGTCTAGCTTCAAAATTGCCTTAGTAGCCACATTTTTAAAAATATAACCTTTATTCCCTATTTCATCCCCTTAGGTTCGGAATGTAGAAAAATTCCTTATTAAATGACACCTTAGTATACGTTCTACACCTACTCCAAATTTCAAGTTTCTACCCTTAGCAGTTTGATCTGGGCGACGGTGAGTCTGTCAGTGAGTCAGCCAACCAGGATACTGCCTTTTATACATAGAGAAGATTACCTTTTCAATATTGTCTTTCTCCTTTTATCTTCTGCCTTTGAAGTCAGCACTTACACCTGAACTATAGTTCATTCGCTGCCAGTTCTGGCGAGAATGACCCTATCACTGAGCTGCTCACAATAGCTCTCTCTCCATCCTACCTTTCTTTTCATAACGAATCCTACTTGCGTTATACCGTTTTCTGGTGCTTTTCGTATTACTCATATTCCTCTAACCAGAAATCCTTATCTTCTTTTCATTTTAATTTACTGTCTCCCACTATATTTAGATCCAGCCTTTGAATTCACCTTTTCAGATTTTCTAGCTTCCCAGGGGCCAATTTACCAAGATGGCGCCCTGAAATTCTGTTCACTCCTCCGCCAATTTTGACGAGATCATTAGAAATACGAGAGTTAATTCTTATACCGGGAGTCTTCGGCCTCCATCGCTGATGATTTATGTTCATAATTTAATCATTGCCTTGTATAAACCCGATGCACAGTAGATTTTGATTACTAGTTAAAGACGATACCTCTAGACCACGGGTGCAACTTAAGCGGACGTAATTTACTAAGCGTAAAATGGTTGTGTACACTCATCATTATAAGTGTTCCACTTAGATATCAGACTGTGAACTCTTGGGAGCGGGAATGATGCGTCTATCTCATATTTCTACGATTTGGAAAGTCAACTTTCCGCTTACTTTTTCTTCATGGAGCAGCTTTCCTTATTGTCTTGCCGACCTCAAACGTGGTTTGCGGGTTCCACCTGTGGACACACAAACTGCAACAAATTTTATCTCATCACCAGGTATGGTCAGCCTGTACCTGTCTGGAATGTTTTCTACAGCCATTCAGGCCACAAAGTATTTTTACATACAAGGAGCAGGCAGAACGCTGCCGTCCGAACGTCGTACAGTCCTGAATCTGGGTTCATGGTCAGCAACGCAAATTGTTTTAAAATTTCTTGTAATTTTCGAGACACTTCATTCTCTTGATACTGTATTCTTCGAAAGCTGGAGATTCATATACACTACTGGCCATTAAAATTGCTACACCAAGAAGAAATGCAGATGATAAACGTGTATTCATTGGACAAATATATTATACTAGAACTGACATGTGATTACATTTTCACGAAATTTGGGTGCATAGATCTGAGAAATCAGTACCCAGAAGAACCACCTCTGGCCGTAATAATGGCCTTGATGCGCCTGGGCATTGAGTCAAATAGAGCATGGATGGCGTGTACAGATATGGCTGCCCATGCAGCTTCAACACGATACCAGAGTTCGTCAAGAGTAGTGACTGTTGTGACGAGCCAGTTGCTCCGCCACCATTGACCAGACGTTTTCAGTTGGTGAGAGATCTGAAGAATGTGCTGGCCAGGGCAGCAGCCGAACATTTTCTGTATCCAGAAAGGCCCGTACAGGACCTGCAACACGCGGTCGTGCATTATCCTGCTGAAATGTACGGTTTTGCAGGAATCGAATGAAGGGTAGAGCCACGGGTCGTAACACGTCTGAAATATAATGTCCACTGTTCAAAGTGCCGTCAATGCGACAAGGGGTGACCCAGAAGTGCAACCAAGTGCAACCCCATACCATCACGCCGTGTGATATGCCAGTATGGCGATGACAAATACACGCTTCCAACGTGCGTTCACCACGATGTCGCCAAACACGAATGCGAACATCATGACGCTGTAAACAGAACCTGGATTCATCCGAAAAAACGACGTTTTGCCATTCGTGCACCCAGGTTCGTCGTTGAGTACACCAACGCAGCCGCTCGTGTCTGTGATGCAGCGTCAAGGGTAACCGCAGCCATGGTCTCCGAGCTGATAGTCCATGCTGCTGCAAACGTCATCGAATTGTTCGTGCAGATGGTTGTTGTCTTGCAAACGCCCCCATCTGTTGACTCATGGATCGAGACGTGGCTGCACGATCCGTTACAGCCAGGCGGATAAGATGCCTGTCATCTCGACTGTTAGTGATACGAGGCCGTTGGGATCCAGCACGGCGTTCCGTATTACCCTCCTGAACCCACCGATTCCATATTATGCTAACAGTCATTGGATCTCGACCAACGCATGCAGCGATGTCGCGATGTGATAAACCGCAATCGCTATGGGCTACAATCAGACCTTTATCAAAGTCGGAAACGTGATGGCACGCATTTCTCCTCCTTACACGAGGCATAACAACAGCATTTCAGCAGGGAACGCCGGTCAACTGCTGTTTGTGTGTGAGAAATCGGTTGGAAACTTTCCTCATGTCAGCACGTTGTAGGTGTCGCCAGCGGCACCAATCCTGTGTGAATGCTCTGAAAAGCTAATCATTTGCATATCACAGCATCTTCTTCCTGTCGGTTAAATTTTGTGTCTGTAGCACGGCATCTTCGTGGTGTAGCAATTGTAATGGCAGGTAGCGTATAAGGAACGATCAAAAAGCATCCGATTGTGCACCGTATATCTTCTTCTCCTTCTTCTTGCGTTACGGAATCTGTAGGACTACGGGTAGCCCCTTCGTACATGTAACGTAGCACGAATCTGCTGAAGATATACAAGCACCGACATGTATGCAGCTGATCAATGTGGCATTCATGTCTTTCCGGCGTGCGTGCAGTAAATGCGGAACAGTGAAATATAGCGACGTACTGTATTTACCAAATGCGTCCAAGCAGAACCGACGTGCTGTTATTAGTGTTTTGGCTGCCGAAGGACACACAGTAGATATCTATAAGAGAACGAAGAATTTATATGGGGCAACATGTTTGTCGAAAACCACCGTTGAGGAATGGTGCCCCAAGTTCCCCGCTGCTGCTTTATGATAACGTACGTCCCCAACTCGCAAATGTCGTAACGCAGAAGTGGATAACACTTGAGCACTGGTCCTAAAGTCCTGATCTCTTCGCATCTCATTTCCTGATCCGATCTCTTCATGTTTCGGTCCCTAAAACAGACCTTGAAGGGACGAGGATGTGCACCAGGCTGTTACGGGTTTTTTTCAAGCAGCAAGACACAACGATTTACCAAACAGGTTTCCTCAATCTGGTGCGGTGGTGGGATGACTGCCTAAATGCTCACGGAGATTTTGCCTGATTGACAAACCGATTCTTAACTGTACGGTTTTCGAACGGAAACTATTTTAACGCCTCTTATATGTAAAAATATAAACGCTTCTAGAAACTTTTTATGTCTAGTGTGCCTTGACCCCTCTACCGTCCAATTGGATGCACGTATGACCTTGTAATAATTAATACTTTGATTCTGCGTGGCGACAGATAACACTGACGCTTGAGTAACAACACGTTCCCAGAATTTATTTGATTTGGCGCCGATACGCGAAGCTAGAAGTTTTCAGCATATTTCTTTGTGAAAATATCTAACCCTTGACTTTATTCGCATCTTTCATTGGAATGTTCGTACACGCCGAATTGGTGTCCAGTTGAAAGACTTCGACCAGATCTTTTAGCCACATGTTTACATTCAGTTGTGGGAGATGCCACAATTATGCATTCAGAATCAACTATCCAAGCACGACTCACGAGCTGCCACCAGAGTTTCACGTCTGCCAAGTGCCTATATTCTACTTTCCGAACTTCTCAGTAGCTCTCGTGCGCTCCTTACTGTCTAAGCACTGATGTAAGAAGGAATGTAACTTAGAAATGGCTTATCCATAGTGCAGAGGCCGTTTCCAGCATGAATCTTTCAGTATCCAGTGGAGAATGCTTGATTTGAGACTTCCCGTCACGGAACGATTCTCGAACCCAGGACTTTGTCCTTTCGTGAACTCTAACTAAGCACAACATCTGACCAGTACTCACAATTCCAACTGTGTCAATTTCTCTCTCCTTTTTTTCGAACTTCTCAGCCGCTCTCCAATGATCCTTGCTAGCATAGAACTCCTGGATGAACGGCTATCGCGGGTAAGTACCTGGTATTGTAGAATTGAAGCTGCGAGGAATAGTATATGCAGTGGTTTGATAACTCAATACGGAAGACCACTGCCCGCAAGGAACGAGATCAAGGTTTAATTTCGGGTCCAGAACCATGTTTCTTTTTTCTGCCTGGAAGTTACAAAAGTACTTTCCAAAACCATTTTCACATTACCACATTTAACACGCTTCATATGGGATGAAGGATTTCGTCATCACTGACGTCTGAGAAACACGTTATTTGTATACAGTGCCAACGATTCGCATTTGGCACACTGCGCAGTGGCAGGTGCGAAGCGGCAGGCGCCCGTCCTGTTTGCCCGACACAATACACACATCGTAATCACTGATGCTAATGCCGGATCGATGCCCTAGCATAGTAATGTAACAGACCGTCCTGGTTTTCAACCAGAAGAGTGCAATTGTTGAAGTGAACCTGGAAGTACTGGACACTGATAGACAGCCAAGTACTAATCACAATAGTTCATGGGGAAAACTACCAGTGATGTAATTCTGACAAACAGCCAAGGTGCACAAAATTTTACGTAGTGTGCTATACTTGACAGCATAGCGACAATTGACCGTAGTACAGTTATTTTTGTGACATAAAATAGAGTCTTTAAAGCTCGTGGAGAACACATTCGACTTAGTTCGAAGAACGTGGACGTGAAACGCGCAAACTGGAACAAACATCGCTCTCAAATTCGGCTCCCCGTACCTCACGAAATTAGGATGAATGAAGAGGAAATGGCAGAGGTGTTAGTTAACGGTATTGAAAATGCATGAAATTACATTTCACAGTCGAACTGTGCGCATCCAGAGATGATTATTGCCCATTCTCAGGCACTCTTCTGCTACGGTCGCAGGTTCGAATCCTGCCTCGGGGTCCGCAGCTCGTGGTCGTGCGGTAGCGTTCTCGCTTCCCACGCCCGGGTTCCCGGGTTCGATTCCCGGCGGGGTCAGGGATTTTCTCTGCCTCGTGATGACTGGGTGTTGTGTGATGTCCTTAGGTTAGTTAGGTTTAAGTAGTTCTAAGTTCTAGGGGACTGATGACCAGAGATGTTAAGTCTCATAGTGCGCAGAGCCATTTTTTGAACCTGCCTCGGTCATGGATGTGTGTGATGTCCTTAGGTTAGTTAGGTTTAAGTAGTTCTAAGTCTAGGGGACTGATGACCTCAGATGTTGAGTCCCATAGTGCTTAGAGCCATTTGAACCATTTTCAGGCGCTCAGAGTACAGCACGTCAAAGCATTTCTGTTTTTGTTGATAATTTGCCACGTAGACAGAGTATGATGTCCAGGAGCTTGTCATTGGTTACGAGGAGGTAATTTAGCAGAAGTATAAGGGGCGTTCAAAAAGAAACGAGCCGGAGGCATAATTACAGAAACCATACCTGTATGTTAGAAGTATTGACCCTGGCTGTTGACACACTTGTCCCACTGTGACACAAGGTGGTGAACGTCTGTCTCATAAAATTCCCGGGGCTGCGATGCTAACTAGTTCCGCATGTACAGCTGGAATCGTCGTCCACGCGAGAGGATCAAAGGTTATGCTGACGTTCTTCTTTGAGTTTGGTGGTCAAGGGAATACGGTAAACGCATTCCGAGGTATGTGAAACACGCAATTACACTGCGACTGTGTGACACGTTGCATTGTCCTGCTAGTAGATGCCACTGTGCAGAGGAAAAACAAACCGCATTTAGGGGTGGACATGCGCACTTGTGTTAACCTATTTTGCCCCCCCCCCCCCCCCCCGAATGATGAGAACACCTAGGGAATGCAAAGAAACATGTCCCAGACCATAATGCTCCCTCTTCCTTCTCTGGCCCTTCCGGCGATTGTTGAACGGTGTTTGCTTTCAGACGTTTCACGACGTACAAGCCAACGGCCATCTGTTCGATGGAGCAAAGTAAGCGATTCTTCTGAAAGGCCAATGAACAGCAGTCAGAAGGGGTTGCCGAACGATGCGTCTGCTGCGTAGGCCTATACGCAGCAACGTTCGCTGAGCGTTCGTTGAGGAGACACTGTTCGCAGCCTCCCGGTTCATGTGGGCGTACAGCTGCTCAACAGTTGCACGTCTGTTCGCCCACACACATCTCCGCAGCCGTCTTTCCCCCTGTCATCTAAGGCCCGTGGTACGCCACAGCTGCCTCGAAGCCAGTTTTGGATAGCGCCATTTTCCCATGCACAGTATACTTTCACCATGGCATATTACGACAACGGTTGTACTGTTTTTGTGTCCCAAAGACACACTTTATACTTCCTCCACTGCAAGTGTTGCCACCTGCAGTCCGTGAGTGGTTACTTCACGTTGTTTTCGAACAGAGGCGTTGATCACATTAATGTGATTGAACCGTGTAGGTAAATGTTTCCAGAATGAGATTTTCAGTCTACAGCGGAGTGTGCGCTGATATGAAACTTCCAGTCAGATTAAAAGTGTGTGCTGGACCGAGACTCGAACTCGGGACCTTTGCCTTTCGCGGACAAGTGCTCTAGACGGAGACTCGAATTCGGAACCTTTGCTTTCGCGGGCTCTTGGTAGAGCACTTGTCCGAGAAAGGCAAATGTCCCTAGCTCTGATCTCGGTCCGGCACACAGTTTTAATCCGGCAGAAATTTTTAAATAAATATTGTTTTTTAATGCACTTGCTTTAGTGAAAATCAGAAAATTCATTTTCTCAATTCGACATGTCAACTGGAAACTTCTCTAAAGTAACTACGTTGTTGAATGATTTGGAGAAACAGTGTTCGTAACATTTCCCTCTTATACTGCCGTTGTACGATCGGAAACGACTGTGTACTTGTATCTGTGTGAACACTAGCGTTGAAAGCTTTTACTCCGAATTGCAAAGGCAGTTCGTACCCAAGTCAAATAGGCAGTCAACGCGGTTATCCGCCTGTTGTGTTAGTATCTTCCAACAACTCCATCTGCGCCGTTTGCTACAGAGCGGGTATTAGGTAGACAAACGGCTCTTGTGGATGTGCAAATTTGCTGTAGACACAGAACAAAAGAATTCTGTGTCTGTGGCATTAGGTAAACGGATGTAAGGCACAAAGTATTTGCTTTGCCTTCAGTGACCCGCATTGAAATTGAAAAGGCAGAGGTCGTAAGCGCTTTACCCCTCAGAGAACTGTATAAACTCCCAGACACGCGTGGAGTTAAACGCACGGTACTGTTTATAGATCAGAGGGAACAAAATTGTTTTAGCCAGCTATCACATGAAGACCTGTCTCTCTGCTTATTTAACGCTACGTCCGTACAAACTTGTAAGACCGGAAAAACGACTGTGCAGTTGACACAGAAACCCGATATTTTTAGCAGCTTTCTCTAGTGTCTCTTGCAGGCTAATCGTTTAACAAACTGGACGCTTATATAACAGGTAGACAAGACAAAAGGAATTTAGCTACATGTGCCGACTTTGTTACCTGAACGACCGTAGCGTACATCTCAGTACCGAAGCTGAGAAAGGCCACAGGGTTACAACATGGCTCAGAAAAAGAACCACAATCATTACGAACAAATTGAGAACCTAATAATGAATCGACTACAGTTTATGAACTAAACTAGCTCTCTCTGACATCTTCAAAAGAAGGTTTACTCGTTTCAGGGAGCATTCAGGGAGCAGATAACTTGCCGCCGCCCCCCGCCCCCCTCCCCTCACACACACACAAACTACGCTCTGAGTTGCTATGAATCACAGCATTATACTTTCAAAATAAGACATAAGACGGTTTCCTACTGTGTCGTATGTATTTCTCTTCTCATACCTCACAGTAGTCCCGATTTGACACAGTGCACACTGAAATTGAATCAGAGATTGTAATGGTACATTCATTTTTAAGTAAATAGTTGAGTACCCGTCGTTTATTTATTCCAGCCTTCTATTAGTCCATCTCGTCTCTCACCTCTCTCTCTGCCCCTCTCCTTCTCCCCTCTCTGTATCCATATCCTCTTGCCCTCTGTCTGTCCATCTGTTCCTTTCCTCTCTGTCTTCCCCCTTGATCTCCCCCTCACCCATTCTGTCTCCTTCTCCCTCTAGTTCTTTATATCCCACCTCCCCTCTTTTTCCTCTCTCTGTCCATCTGCTCCGCTTTCCTTCCTCTGTTCACCTCCTTTTCTCTCCTCTCTGTTTCCATCTTCTCCTCTTTCCTTTCTCTATCAATGTGCTTCTCCTCTATCTGTCCACCTCCTCCACCCCCTCTAAGTCCATCCCCATCGTCTCATCCCCCTCTCTTTATTCATCTCCTCCTCCTCTTTCTCTTTCCATGTCTTCCTCCCTCTCTCTCTGTCCGTCGCTTGATTCTCTCTGTTTCTCTATCTCTTCCTCCTCCTCTCTCTAGCAATTTTATCCCCCCTCTCTCTCTTTGTCCATCTCGTACCCCTCTCTCTTTCTCTGTCTCTTCCTCCTTCTCTTTCTGCCCAGCATCTCCTCCTCTCTCTCTCTGTCCATCTCCTCCTTTTTCCCTTCTCTGTCCATGCCCTCCTCTTGCCTCTCTCTTTCCATTTTTCATCTCTCTTGTCTATGTACATTGTCCTCCTTTCCTCTCTTGGCTGTCTATCTCCTCCTCCCTCCTTCCCTTTCCACATGATCATTTCCATGCTAATAGCAGGCTGATAGCACGTACCCCCACAGCATTTATTTCCAGATCGTAACTATTATGTTTACCAAATTTGGCTGACATTTTTCCAGAGGTCGTGATGAGCATTTTATGCGCTGCTTTGCCGTGCACACACGTTTCGAGTATATTTCACTTAGATTTAACATGTTTCAAACGATTTTGCACACACATTTCACCTCGATCTAGGGCAAGTTTCGTCCTACAGTTTCATTTTCGCCTAGCTTAATGTTTGTGATGTATCTCCTGAACTATGTGTTTTACATTTAAATATATTAATTAAAACGTCTTTTTTCGTACCGCAGATTAACTGCATGAACAGCAAAAATGTAGTAAGCGGTAAACGTTTATCTTTCCATCATTTTGCGGAGGCTGTCAGCGAGAAAACGTTCGAAAAGGCATGAGATTATGTATAGTAAAATTTGTTGCAAGTCACTAAGTGCCATCATTCTCAATTACTGGATACTTAGAGCAGGGATTTTCGCGTTTCGTGGGGTACACTGCGTTTTCACCCCAACCTTCGCCTACGTGATAGGTAGGTGGTTCTTTCTCCCTCAGCGATGCTCTCCAGACAGTAAGTGATATATTTTGTACCTAGTTTGGTTGAAATCTTTCCATTGGTTTAGGAGGAGTTGTGGAACACACACACTTATATAAGTACACCAATTTTTATAATGTATATGGATTTACAAAGTTTTGTCTCACTTATTACATCAAGGCTACTCTGTTCTTCAGACGTATTTTTGCTGAGACACTCCCATCGCTTCTATACAACATCTAATGAGAGTCGTATTTATTTCATTTCACACATGCTCCACAGTAGTCCCCACTTGACACAGTGGGCAATAAAATTGATTAAGAGATTGTGATGCTACATTTCTTTTTTAAGTAACTAGGTGAGCACTGCTTCTCTAAAGAATCTGACTCCCGTGTATAAAAGAACTTCGGTTGTCTGATTACTTTACAAATGAGTTAATGTGTTAAATATCTGACGTTAGCATGTAGGCGAGAAAATGTTTATACAGAGTTTGAAATTACGTTTAAGGTTTGTGGGATACTGTGGATAAGAAGAGTCTGTGTAATTTGCACTTATTTTTAAGAAAAGCTAGTTTTTCAGTCATCTCATTGTTTGTGACGTCACATTTTCTCCACTTTGTGTCGTATAATATAGTTCTGCAGGTACATTCAACTGGACAGTTAGATACTGTCTGCAAAGTGCGTTGCGAGTAGAATTAGTTGTAGGCAAGTCGTAAATAAAACGTCAGGCCTGATGGTGAAGTTTTACTACATGGACAGCGGAAGTATAATAAGTGACAAGCTTTTTTCCGTTCATAATTTTTTGCGGCGTGTCAGCACGAAGAGTTTCGTAAAGGTCTAAAGTTATGTGTAACGTTTGTTGCAAGTTAATAACTGCTCTCATTCTCAAATACTCGATGATTATCATCAGGATAATTTGCGCTCTGTGATTTACATTGCCCCAAGTTATATAAACATTTTCTAACTTTAGTACTTGTCTTACTATGTTAAACCTTTAATACCCCACAACGGGGTGAAACTGGGAGTGAAGTGTGTTTGAAACTATTTCATTGTGAAAGCAATTCTTTGAAAATTAGTGTTTGGCTTCTCTGTTCGAAATGAATAAATACTTATTTCACTGTTTCTGGAAGTTCAACCCCTATGGGGATGAAAAGGGCCAGACTGATTCACTGATTCATCATCACCCAACCCAAACCGCTAAGCATAGAAACTTGAAATTTGGAAAGGGTGTGGATGTTATACTGTAGGCATCGTTTAAGAAGAGATTTTTCAAAATTTCACTACTAAGGGGGTGAAATAGGGGATGAAATGCTTTTCGAAAATATGTTCCTATTAAGGCAATTTTAAAGCGGTAACTACGAAAACTGTTATTTGGTTTGCCACTCAGAAATAAAAAAATAAGTGTTTCTGTATTTTTTGAAATATGGGTAAAATGGTGGTGAAAATATTTTTGAAAATAAACAATTATTAAAGAAATTACTAAAGCATTTTAAAGCTACATCTATAAAAAAGAAGGTATCGAGCTTCTTGGTTAGAAATAAAAATGAAAAAAATAAATGTTTCATTGTTTTTGGAAATAAAACTCTCTAAGAGCTTGGAGTATGGGATGAAAAGTTTTACGAAATTGTTTCACTGTGAAAGCAATTTCAAAGCCACATCTACGAAAAGTTGTATTCGGATTCTCTGATAGAAATAAAAATACATATATGTTTCACTGCTTTTGAAAATTCAACCCCTAAGGGGGTGAAATAGGGACGAAATTTTATAAGAAAATTTTATTTATATTAAAAAAAAACCTAAAGCTAAATCTATGAAAAGTGTTATTTCACTTCTCGCTTAGATATTAAGAAGTATTTGTTAGGGTAAGAAAGTTTCTATGGAAATATCTCTGCAAGAAAGCAAAAGGACTCCAACTACTAGAATCGCTTTTTGATCAGAAGTACGCTCGAGAAAGACCATGATTATATATTATTGATCAGCATAATTAAGTTTAGAAAGTGTTACAGTTTGTGAACAACATCAAAAGTTGATTAAAGAAAAACAATAAAAATCTGTGCAGACCATAGAGTCCACGCGAGGGAAGCAGCAGGCGCTAAGATAGTACTGTAACAGGGTGACCTTCCACACCAACCTGCTTATGATACGCTCCTCGCTTCTGCCATCCTGAGTAATACTGCTTTCATTTCTTCCGATGCCGTGTCAGTCCCAGTTTTATGTTAATTAAGCTGTTATTCTGCTTTGTACTACTCTTCGTCACCTCCATCTTTGCTCTTTTAAGCTGTAAACCATATTCCATGCTATGTACGTTGACTGTTTCTTTCAGCAGGTCGGTGTCCCCCTTACTTACAGCCGGAAAGTCCATATCATCTGCAAACCTTAGCATCAATAGCTGTTTCTCTTAAACTTTTATTCCTCTTCCGAAATTTTCCGTAACTTCCGTTATTGTTTCTTGTGAGTACGAGTTGTATCGAAGCTATAATAGCAGGACGAGGACTTTCATCTGATTGGAGGAAGTAGATGATAAGAAGATAAAACCAACAGACACAGTTGTAATTTTTCATTTTCTCGTCTAGGCTCATTTATTAAATTGCTTAAGGCGTAGTGGTGTGAAAGCTGTGGCATCTGGTTCACCGCGAGATGTACTCAGCATATATTAGCGTTTTCCATCGCACTCAACTGGAACTCTCTCAATTTTTTGACAGAAGAATGAAAAGCGTTTGTGTGAAGAATTTTTTCTGTTATAACAAAACCAAGTAACCGCTGTCGTTTTGCGTACGATGTTGTATTGGTGTTTCAGTCTCGAACAAAGCCATGGAACTGGTTAAAAATATTATACGTGAAACTGTGTTGTGTGCCCAATTGAAAAGCAAACTACGACTATACGTAAGGAAAGTTTAATAACAACATTACAATTACACGTCATGTGGAAAAGTATAGCTATACATAATTGCCATTGCCGATTACATTGATATACCGCTCCCAGCTCGTAGGAAGGAAGTAGATGGCTTTACTGTAGAAACTCCTGGGTTGCTGATGGATCTCGTTCTCCACGGTATCCTGCACTTCCTAGTTGACCTACGGGAAGTTGTTTTATGGGAACGAAGATATGAAATGGTTCAAATGACTCTGAGCACTATGCGACCTAACTTCTGAGGTCATCAGTCGCCTAGAACGTAGAACTAATTAAACGTAACTAACCTAAGGACATCACACACATCCATGCCCGAGGCAGGATTCGAACCTGCGACCGTAGCGGTCGCTCGGTTCCAGACTGTAGCGCCTAGAACCGCACGACCACTCCGACCGGCCGAAGATATGAGCCACATGGGGCAGTAGCGGGGCTGTAAGGAGGATGTTCCAGGCCTCCCATCTTCTTGGCGACATGTGAGCTAGTGATGTCTTGGAGAAGCAATGCCCATTCGATCATTCGATAGCTTGCCCCTGCACATCTTTTTGACGGCCTGTTTGAGCCTCAGCAACCTGTTACATCACTGCTCGGTGTTAACTGTGGCAACCTGCAGTAGCCAGTCGATGAGCAGAAGTCATTCTTCGTCAAAATAGAAACTGAGCATCTCTTTTTCGACCCACTGGTCAGAGTGGCCTGTTTTTTTCGGAAGTGGGGAACCGCGACGCCGCCACTTCATGCTCATTTGTTTGGAGACGAGGTCGAAATGTGACACCAATGTTCATCACATGTCAGGTTCTGAGCAATGAAAGTCGTTCCTTGCTCTACGTATCTCAACAGTTGGATCAGGCAAGAACACCAATTCTCGCTGATTTCTGAGAGTCTCCCACTGTCTGCAAAATATGCCATAACGAAGCTTCTCGTGCTTTACACGATGCATACTTCCTTTGCGGAGAGACAGTTCAACAGGGACGTCAAGTGTGGTGATCCGACGATTCGTCTGTATGAGCTCCTCCACAGTCGGCGTGGCATGTTTTCGATGTTTACAGGGCCCACCTCACAACGCTGACACCGCCGGAATATTGTACATGGTGTCAGACAGTGCTCTCGTTGTACCTATTTCACCCTACGACAAGTTTGTCTAGCACACTCTCCCTCTGCGCGAAGAAAATGGATGACTGCTCTTTGTTATGATCGGGAGGCATCCAACATGCAACGAACTGCGGAAGCAATCTGCAGAGATGAGGAACTTGCTGCGAAGCCGTTAAATACGCGTGTGCGACTCGGAATACTACGAGGCTATCTCTCGGAAAATACATTCACCCACTGAAATTACATACAACGTCACTACAGCGAAGGTCTCCTTTCCAAGTAAGCATGCCTATATAGTAATTTGTCACTAAAGAATTAATGAACCACAAGTCGAAGAACTCGCCTCATGCTGATACTGTGATTCATTGTTATAAAAGTAGAAAAATGTGGTCTGCCTGCGAAAGATGTTGTTTGCACTCGAATTCTCCCCAAGCATCCAAATGGGGTAACAGTTATAACAGACACAAAGCACACATGAAGAACAGCATATATTATGAGAGGTTTGTTCTGTGTATGACAGAATGACACGGAAACCATTGGCTTCTGCCATCTGAGAACGAAGCCAGTTATCTCAGTGAAACTTATTTTCCCAATTTGATTACAAAAGATAATAATTTTCAGAGGTGACTTTGTGAATATTGTCTTAAGGCAAGTGTACCATCCTTTGATATGGCAGCCTAATGCTACCAAAGCTCTATACCAGTTTATTTATTAGTATCTCAAGGGTTTCGGAAGACAACTGTGGAAAAATTACTGTACAAGACATACAGAAAATTGATGCATGCCAGTGGATAGGGCATCACGCCATGTTTCGAATCATAATACTCAATCTGGTGGAGTTGCTAATAGCACTAGTAGGTCGCAGGTGTGTGAGAACATGTAGGCAAATCGTCCGCTCCATATTGTCGCATCGAATTAACTTGCACCTGTGGACGGGCAACGCAATTAACAAATTCACGAAAGCTGCTGCTATCCTTGTGTCTACCTGAGTGGCAATAGCGCCAGCAGCTTCAATGATTTATGCGTGTGTATAGACGTTTGCCACATCAGAAACGGCGCCCTTATTGGGTATTTGTAATGTGAGTTAAAAACTTGGTGAGAATCTGTATGTGGTCTTTTATCTCTCGTGTTTTTGGTGCAGTCATCTTACGTAAACCCGGAGGTACTAATGAATAGCCCTGTGTATCTGACATTAATCAGAGCATAACGTGTCTGCAGAAATGAACACACGGCGTCACCACATGGTGGAGCTTAACGCATTGTCACTGCAGCATACTGGCGAGATTTCCTAGCTGATTTCCATATCAGGTATTTCTAAATAAACGGTCTGCGATCTTCTTGGTTTCCAGAATACAGGATTATACAGAGTGATGGACCCAATTTCATGAAGTGTAAATGGTATATGAACAGATTACATACCAATGAAAGATGGAAGTTCCAAAGGTTTTTTTTAACACAGGTTGTAAACGTTCAATCTGCCTCACCCCCCCCCCCTCTCTCCCTCACCATCCACAAGACTTTCCTGAACTGCAACCATCTACGGCTAAGCGGTAGCCAAATTCGTCTCGAACGCGAAAAGAAGCATGCTTGGTGTTAGGGAATTCACCGCAGCAGTGGAATGGTTCCGCAGATCGGCCAGATTTGTTGATAGACGTGATACGCACACACTAAACATAACATAGCCTCACAACAAAAAGTCGCAGGGCATGAGATCAGGAGTTCTCAGTCGCTAGAAGTGTAGAGCCAGGTCTTGATTCGTCATGCGACCTATTCATCGCGGAGGAAGGGATTGATCTGAAAATCTTCGGACATGACGGTGCCAATAATAACTCTATTAGTTGACTTACGTGGCCTAGGAACAAAACTCTATTTTATTCGTCTGACGTAATCCTCTTAAACACGCGTTCAACAGGGGCTCTTTTCTTTGCGGAGCCGTCCTGTTTATTGAAATTGCTTAAATCAACAGCTTGTGCTTTTCGTAGTTGGTGCTTCAATGCCGAAACGAAGACGAAATGATCGCTGCACTGTAACCGCTGACTCTTTTCTTGCAAAGTCAAGAACGCAGAAAACTTTATGCTGCATCGCAGTCATCCTATACACAACTGCCTACTGGCGCCGGTAGCCAAAGTTCGTTTACGCAACTAGCACCACCTTAGCGGCCGTTTACTCAACTTCCGGTTAACAACAGAAGTCTGGACCTTCCTCTTCCTTTCGGTGCCTAGTCTGTTCATGTCCCTTTCATATGTCGTGAAATACAAATTAATTAAATTTGCTCATATTTTGAACAATGTAATTTAATATAATAATATTTTAGAAGCGGGAGGTTAACGTTTAGACACGTGTTATTATCATTTCTATGACAACATAATCATTATTTTACGATTCACTTTTCAAAATAAACACATGGTACACCAAATGAAAATTTTTTTTGAGTTCTTCCAAGAGCAGCAGTCACACTGGAAACATTGTCTAGTGTCCTTTAGCACATGCTTTGGTTATTGCTCTCCTACGTGATAAGCTTTGAAAATAGCACAACTTGTTACAGCGAAATTTATGTTGTCTTTCTTGTTTTTTGCAGGTAAGTCAACTCGTCACATAAATAAACGACCTGCGCGTCCGTCGTGGCAGTTATGAAGAGACAACGCCCAGATCTGTGACCTGGAACGAAGAGAGCCCGGTAAGCTGTAAGGCTATCAAACCATCTAATACTTTTCTCATCTTAATTATTGCAGGCAGAAAGGTGTGGCACTGTTACGGTTGTTATACTCTGCTTTATAGCGAAAATTATCAATACTTTCCCTACAAAATGCTGATTTGTAGGTGACAGTTGTAGCGTGATTATATACAGTTAATGGTTGATGTAGAAATTACGAAAATGAGCGAAATCAGCAGCACGTCTGAAAAAAGTTGCAAATATCAGGGGTTGAACTATGCTAGTAGTATATGAAAATTGTCCACAAATAGTGGCTTTAATGACTGAAGTTTTATTCGGATTATACACAGTTTACAGTATGGTCAAAATCTCACTGTCTTAGACAACAATCACAGTATCTTGTGCTTCCTTCCATTGCCTTGCAGCCCTGAAATCATGCATTTAAATGCTCGTAACGGCAATGAATACGCGTGACAAACGAATATATGTACCAGACTAACACTTTAACCCGGTTTACCTGATTTTGACGAGTAGTTTGCCTTGACCTTTAAACAAGCTTAACGCGCTGTGAGTCCTGAGTCAAATTGTCAATGTCATTAATGTTTCTTCGTATTTCTTCCGACCAATAGAGCCAGAAGCCGACTGAGTATTTACGAATATCACAGCTGGTGAAGGAATCGGTGGATGAAGCATCTGTGTGACTACTAATCCTTGCAACACTAACCACTTCATACGTTACTGACAGCATAAGCCCACCGTTGCATTCTTGGGCTGTTGAAACGGTAGCTTCAGCACTGAAACCACAACCTGCAGTATTAGAACCAGGTCTATATGTTATACACACATCAAAAAGGTTTTGAATCACCTCGGTTTCGAGAGTCCTGGAACCTGTACAGAAAAATGGAATAAAGATCAACATAAACATCATTTCCGCCATTTTTATTGCTCATAAAAACCACACACGACCTGTTGTCCCACCATACAGCGAGACGTTCAGAGCTGGTGGCGCCTACCGTGGTGGCGGAGCGGTTCTAGCCACTCAGCCTGGAACCGCGCGACCACTACGGTCGCAGGTTCGAATCCTGCCTCGGGCATGGATGTGTGTGATGTCCTTAGGGTAGTTAGGTTTAAGTAGTTCTAAGTTCTAGCGTACTGATGACCTCAGATGTTAAGTCCCATAGTGCTCAGAGCCATTTGAACCATTTTAGAGGTTGTTGTCCTCATTGCTGTACACACCGGTACCTCTAATACCCAGTAGCACGTCGTCTTGCATTGATTCATGCCTGTATTCGTTGTGGCATACTATCCACAAGTTCATCAAGGCATTGTTGGTCCAAATTGTCCCACTTCTCTACGGCGAAGCGGAGTAGATCCCTCAGAGTGTTTGGTGGGTCACGTCATCATTAACAGCCCTTTTCAATACACCCCAGCCATGTTCGATAGGGTTCATGTCTGGAGAACATGCTGGCCACTCTAGTCGAGCGATGTCGTTATCCTGAAGGAAGCCATTCATAAGTTGTGCACGATGGGGGTGGGAATTGTCGTCCATGAAGACGAAGGCCTCGCCAATATGCTGCCGATATGGTTGCACTATCGGTCGGAGGATGGCATTCATGTATCGTACAGCCGTTACGACGCGTTCCATGACCACCAACCGCGTACGTCGGCCCCAGATAATGCCACCCCAAAACAGCAGGGAACCTCAACCTTGCTGCACTCGCTGGACAGTGTGTCTAAGACGTTCAGCCTGACCTGGTAGCCTCCAAACACGTCCCCGACGATTGTCTGGTTGAAGGCATATGCGACACTCATCGGTGAAGAGAACGTGATGCCAATCCTGAGCTGTCCATTCGGTATGCTGTTCGACCCATCTGTAACGCGCTGCATGGTGTCGTGGTTGCAAAGATGGACCTTGCCATGGACGTCGGGAGTGAAGTTGCGCACCATGCAGCTTACTGCGCACAGTTTGAGTCGCAACACGACGTCCTGTGGCTGCGCGAAAAGCATTATTCAACATGGTGGTGTTACTGTCAGGGTTCCTCCGAGCCATAATCTGTAGGTAGCGTTCATCCACTGCAGTAGTAGCCCTTGGGCGGCCTGAGGGAGGCATGTGATCGACAGTTCCTGTCTCTCTGTATCTCCTCCATGTCCGAACAACATCGCTTTGGTACCTTCCGAGACGCCTGGACAGTTCCCTTGTTGAGAGCCCTTCTTGGCACAAAGTAACAATGCGGACGCGATCGAACCGCGGTATTGACCGTCGGCATGGCTGAACTACAGACAACACGAGCCGTATACCTCATTCCTGGTCGAATGACTGGAACTGATCGGCTGTCTGACCCCCTCCGTCTAATAGCGCTGCTCACGTGTGGTTGTTTACATCTTTGGGTGGCTTTAGTGACATCTCTGAACAGTCAAAGGGACTGTGTCTGTGATACAATATCGACAGTCAACGTTTATCTTCAGGAGTTCTTGGAACCGGGGTGACGCAAACCTTATTGATGTGTGTATATGAAGGTAGAAATTCACTATCGGCGAAAATGTTTCTGTAAAGGGTGAAATGCGTATCACTTCGAATCCAGACAATCAACTTCCAGGTCTAATTACGTTAGCACCACACATTTCTAGTACACTACTGCCGTTAGAGACAGCCACACAGCATCCGCGGCCGCTACCGACGGCTGCTACACCGACACGACCTACACTTCCGGCGCCGGCAGCGCCACTTTCGTAGCGTATAAGACGTCACTACAAGCGACGATCAGCCACCTCCGTATCGTTAGCGATGCTTGCGAGTACACAGCATCTCGATATCAGTAGCTAGAGTATAACGTACTCGGCTGTTTAACAGGACACTCTGAGCTGCACTTTGGAATTGTCTGTATATACGAGGCCTGTTCAGAAAGTAAGCTCCGATTGATTGCCAAATTGAAACCACAGTGAACATCACAATGTTTTACTTGTAACAATTAGCTACACCTTTCAGCTACTTCTCTACATAGTCGCCGTTCTGACTTAGACTTTTGTCATAGCGTTGTACCAACTTTTCAATAGCCTCATCATAGAAGGCAGCCGCCAGTGCTTTCCGCCAATTCTCCACGCTGGCCTACACCTCGTTGTCTGTGTCAAAATGTTGTCTTCAAAGACAGCGGTTCATGTGACCAGAGATGAAACTCAGGGGGAGACAATTGCGGACTGTATTGTGGGTAATCTCACATTTCCATTTGAAAACGATGCAGGAGCATCTTCATTGCCCCTGCAGAATGCGGCTGAGAATTGTCTTGAAGAAGAAACAGCACGACAGTTATGTAATGTTAGCTGCATAGCTTCAGGCGAAATTTCTCACCAGGCCCTCGTACTTGGCGGCAGACACTATTTTCTAGACATCTTTACGCACTCACTGCGAGCTCAGAAATGAGAAGAGCGACGTGATGCTAACTGGGGTTATACTAGAGACACTACCCAACACATCTGTGCAAAGCTTTATCGGATTTTCATAGTCGTTTCCATTTCGCGACCGATCGGAGCTTACTTTCTGAACGCCCCTCGTATATTCGGCGCTTCATTGAGTTAAGTAACCGCTTTTCATATAACTGTTATTGTGCCTCTCATTTCTACTTTCTGCCCTTGAAGCCCACGCATCAATACCGGATTCAACACTACATAGCTGTTCAACTTCCAAAATTTTGTGTCTTTAACGTACATGTACGAGGGGCGTTTTGAAAAGTCCATACAAAGGCCGAGGGATTGCACCACCGGCGCGTATCGAGGTCATGTTTAGTTACAAGGGAACCTCCCCATCGCATCCCCGTCAGATATAGTTATAAGTTGGCACAGTGGATAGGCCTTGAAAAACTGAACACAGATCAATCGAGAAAACAAGAAGAAGTTGTGTGGAACTATCAAAAAAATTAGTAAAATATACAAAGTGAGTAGTCCATGTGCAAGGTAGGCAACATGTAGCAGCATGTAAACTCAGGAACGCCGTGGTCCCGTGGTTAGCGTGAGTAGCTGTGGAGCGAGTGATCCATAGTTCAAGTCTTCCCTCGACTGAATATTTTACTTTCTTTATTTTCGCAAAGTTATGATCTGTCCGTTCGTTCATTGACGTCTCTGTTCACTGTAATAAGTTTAGTGTCTGTGTTTTGCGACCGCACCGAAAAACCGAGCGATTAGTAGACGAAAGGACGTGCCTCTTCAATGGGAACCGAGAACATTTGATCGCAAGGTCATAGGTCAACCGATTCCTCCACAGGAAAACACGTCTGATATATTCTATACGACACTGGTGACGGCATGTGCGTCACATGACAGGAATATGTTGTCGACCCACCTAAATTGTACACTTAGCGAATGGGTGAAAAGATTCTTCTACCTTGGCCGATTTAGGTTTTCTTGTGGATGTGATAATCACTCCCAAAAAAGTGATGAAAACATAAGAGTTTGTCACATAAACTGAAAATAAAAAATTAAACTTTTCACTCGAGGGAAGACTGGAACCTAGAACTCTCGTTCCGTAGCTGCTCTCGCTAACCACGGGGCCACGGCGTTCTCTCACTCCCATTGTACTTGATGTTGCCTATCTTGGCATGGACTACTCAGTTTGTATATTTTACTAATTTTTTTCATAGTTCCACACAACTTCTTCCTGTTTTCTCGATTGATCTGTGTTCAGTTCTTCAAGGTCTATCCACTGTGCCATCTTATAACTAAATCTGAGGGGGGTGTGATGGGGAGGTTCCCTTGTTAGTAGCATCTTTGGAAAGAACGCACACCAAGTTTCAGCCATATTAGTCTATTTATTTGTGTTTGGCATTCGTGTGAATCAAGGAAATCGAGTGATTGTCAAAAAATGGACGAAAAAGAATTTCGTGTGGTGATTAAACATTACTTTATGAAAGGCAAAACGCCTCAGAAACTAAAGAGAAGCTTGATAAACATTACGGTCACTCTGCACCTTCGATTAGAAAAGTATATAAGTGGTTTAAAAATTTTCGGAATGGCCATAGGGGCAAAAGTGATGCTGAACGTTCTGGATGCCCTGTGGAGGTTACGACTCCAGAAATCATTGATAAAATCCATGATATGGTGGTGGATGACAGAAGAGTTAAGGTGCGTGAGATTGCTAGTGCTGTGGGCAACTCGAATGAACGGGTACATAATATTTTGCATAAACATTTGGACATGAGAAAGCTATCCGCAAGATGGGTTCCACGATTGCTCACGCTTGACCAAAAACCGAATCGTGTGAAGTGTTGCAAAGATGGTTTGGAGCTGTTCAGGAAGAATCCACAGAACTTTAAGTGTAGTTTCGTCACTGTGGATGAAATATGGATACATTACTATATCCTGAGACCAAACAACAATCTAAACAATGGGTTACCAAGGAAGAATCTGCACCAGAAAAGGCGAAGACCATTCCTTCGGCCGGAAAGGTTATGGCGACTGTCTTTTGGGATTCGCAAGGGATGATCCTCATCGACTATCTGGAAAAGGGTAAAACTATTACAGGTGCATATTATTCATCGTTATTGGACAGTGTGAAAACCGAGCTGCAAGAAAAACGCCGGTGACTGGACCGCAAAAAAGTCATTTTCCATCACGACAATGCACCAGCACACACCTCAGCGGTTGTGGTCGCAAAACTAATGGAAATAGGATTCTAACACGTTTCACATCCTCCCTATTCCACTATTTGTTCCTCAATTTGAAGCAATGTTTGGCGGGACAAAGTTTTTATTCAAACGAGGAGGTGATTGCAGCAACTAATAACCATTTTGCAGACTTGGACAATTCCTATTATTCATAAGGGATCAACAAATTGGAACAGCGTTGGACGCAGTGTATAAATCTAAGAGGAGACTATGTCGAAAAATAAAAAAGGTTTATCCCAAACCCGTAAATAATTTTTTATTTTGCACGGACTTTTCAAACGCCCCTCGTATATCTACATCTACATCCATACTCCGCAAGCCACCTGACGGTGTGTGGCGGAGGGTACTTTGAGTACCTCTGTCGGTTCTCCCTTCGATTCCAGTCTCGTATTGTTCGTGGAAAGAAAGATCGTCGGTATGCCTCGGTGTGGGCTCTAATCTCTCTGATTTTATCCTCGTGGTCTCTTCGCGAGATATACGTAGGAGGGAGCTGCTTGACTCCTCGGTGAAGGTATGTTCTCGAAACTTCAACAAAAGCCATTACCGAGCTTCTGAGCGTCTCTCCTGCAGAGTCTTCCACTAGAGTTTATGTATCATCCCCGTAATGCTTTCGCGTTTACTACATGATCCTGTAACGAAGCGCGCTGCTCTCCGTTGGATCTTCTCTATCTCTTCTATCAACCCTATACTAAACACTAGGTCGTCTTTTAGTGGCATGAAAGTTTTCGAAACTGAGCGATTTGAGTTTCGCTAAAAATGTATAAAATTTATTTGAGAACCACTATGTTAACGCTTCGATAGTGAACGGGCACGTTTGAATCTAGCTACCATTAATCCAAATTGTCAGTGCCTTGAGACAGAAAATAACTAATGAAACAAATTACAGATGCTGATCCTTGTTCCGAAACAACGCTGGAATTCCACAGATAGGTCAGTTTTGTGACGACTGGAAATATCTGTGAGAGTGTTTACCAAATGGCTTGAAAGAAGCATGGTGGTCGAAATTAACAACGAGGTCATGACATGAGGTATTTCAGATTTTGAGGGGCGTTGGATCCTTGGGTGGGATAATCGTACAGTGGACAGTCGGGACTAATTAAGAGGATAATGGAGAGAGACTCGTTTGGGTCCAGTCACGTTGTATTACATTATCCTGATATCTCGACAAAAGCGTTGTCATTCGCCGTTCGGGACTGATAGTCACGGCGGCACTCGTACATTGCGTGCAGCGCAAGTGACACTCGAGGGCTTTACAACGTAACGTGAGACACGAATCGGGCAGACGTCGATGGCCGGCCGAAGCGCCGACGTATGTATGCGCGGCACGCGTTATGCGGCGCCGCGGCGGACGTGCCGTCATTAATGAGATAGCCCCAATTACGGCAATGTTGATCGGCCCTCTGTCTGAGTCAATATTGGCGGGCGACCGCGTGTGTGCCGGCCGGCGACCCCGGCCGCCGTGATTCCTGCGGCGTCGCTGCTACAGTCGCCGCTGATCGATACCGCCATTCTAAACTGGCCGCTAGTTGCCTGTCTGGGAGCCGTGTGGGAGCTGTGCACACATGCGGCGTCTGCGGACAAACAGCTGCGCGCTGCACAGTAGCGATCCGCCGGCACTGGCGTGTCCCCCACCCCCCTACGGGCACAAATCAATGTACGGGGCCCGCTAATTTCCTGCCGCTTCCTCGACAGAATTCCCAGCCAAATAAGGCGCGACTGCCATACTGCACGGTGCGATACGTTCAGTGTTAGTGTAATTGGACCGTGAGGTTGCGGTGCCCTATCGGACTCGCCTTATCCCGGTCCGCGAGGGCTGTGCACTGCAGGCGGACGTGTTGCAGATTGCAGAACTGCTGTTGCGCTCGGTTGCCTCCAACTGGTAACGGTACATCGTATGGAATTACGGACCCATACGGTAGCACAGAAGGACCAACTAGAACAAGTGGGAATTCAGTCGAGAGCCATTCACTTCTCGCGAACTGTAAACAATGCCGCGCCGCTGTATCTCTGAGCCGGGCGGAGAAATTCGTACACACACAGTTCGCTTCTAATACGCAACACCTCGTCGGTTCTAGACCCTATCAGAATCTATCGCTATGTGTTAACTGTTAACGATCCCTGGACTACTATATGAGGTAAGCGAAGTGAACAGCGGTTCCAGTGACACTGCCTCTAGCCGATGATGCTCGAACCAGTATATAGTTGTTTCGGCTATGCCAGGTAAAATGAACACGGAAAGGATGCCACCTTAAAGCCTGTTCTTGCTTCTGGAGTTGTATTATCTGCTAAATATTTACGAGGGGATGCTGGGAAGTAATGCCTCCGAATATTTTAAGTAATAACTCTTAAGTCTTTTTAAATAAAACAAACGTTATTAAAAATGTAGGCTCGTAATCCCACGATTTAATGTCATCGTCACAGCTTCCCTAGCTCAGGGATACGTTATAGGCTATGCTTTTTTTTTTTTTTTTTTGGCACCGAATTTGTTCAAATGTGTGTGAATTTCTAAGGGACCAAACTGCTAAAATCATCGGTCCCTAGACTTACACACTATTTATACTAACTTAAACTAACTTATGCTAAGAACAACACTCACACCCATGGCCGAGGGAGGACTCGAATCTCCGGTTTGAATGGCCGCGCAACCCGTGACATGGAGCCTCTAACCGCGCGGCCACTCCGCGTGACTCCGAATTCGTTTTTAGGACAAATGCTAGTGTCTCAATACTGTCTTGCACTCTCTTCTACCCCGGGGCTGTGTGTTTGTGTTGTCCTCATCGTTTCATCATCATCACCTTTCGTGACAGTGGCTAGGTTGGACTGTGTAAAGAAACTGGACTGTGAAATAACTGGGACTTTGTACGGGCGCTGACGACCGCGCAGTTGAGCGGCCCAAAAGACCAAACGTCACTTTCATCAACATTCTTCCGTCATAGCCGTCGTAGTGAACGGATGGACTAAAAGGTGGTGTCTTATGATGTTATTTTAAATCAGCTGGATTACATTAATATAAATTTTTATTTATGTGTATTCTTTAATTTACTCCTTGTCCTCATTTGATCATTTTTCATTGTTTGCAGCAAATATTCATTGTTGGTCGTCTTAACACAATGTCTCAGTCTTCAGTGTTCTCAGCACATTCCAGAAAACGGACCTATCTTCATTCAACTGCACAATAACGAAATCCGATGTCGGTTTACGAGCGTCATTTTATTGCAAATTCGGAGACATAAAACAGATTAATCATCTTTCCACGGTCACTCATCACCGTGCTAAAGATAGACCTAAAATATATGCTCCATCGATTATCGTCGTCCACTCATCATTACAGTTGTTCTCTCTTCCTTTTTTCTTTTGCATTCACTACAACCAATATTAAAAACTTCCTAAACGGAAAGAGCTATTATAAGACATAACCTCACGTCACACAACTATAAAAGTGAAGTCCTCGATGGTGTTCATTAAGTTTTGGAAAATCGAATGGGGACAATTCGGCATTATGTGGGGGGTGATCGATGACAGTGAACCCAAGGCGTCGAATTGTTGCAGATGTGGCATTATCTTGCTGATGGAGGCGGTGTTCTATGTTTGGTCGAAGTCCTCGAATTCGAAACTCGATTACAGCACGCTCTTTCTCACGCACCGACGTAGTTACATTACACTCCACCATGTTACACTCTGCAATCCGGAGACCTCTAGCGGCAGAGAGTTGCAAGTGTGTAGTCACGAAAAATAAATATGTAGAATGTTAGTAACGTCTGTTTTCACATAAAAAACTTGGAGGTACTAGTTTTCAGCACGCCCTCGTTCTTCCATCTGTTTAATACACTCCTGGAAATGGAAAAAAGAACACATTGACACCGGTGTGTCAGACCCACCATACTTGCTCCGGACACTGCGAGAGGGCTGTACAAGCAATGATCACACGCACGGCACAGCGGACACACCAGGAACCGCGGTGTTGGCCGTCGAATGGCGCTAGCTGCGCAGCATTTGTGCACCGCCGCCGTCAGTGTCAGCCAGTTTGCCGTGGCATACGGAGCTCCATCGCAGTCTTTAACACTGGTAGCATGCCGCGACAGCGTGGACGTGAACCGTATGTGCAGTTGACGGACTTTGAGCGAGGGCGTATAGTGGGCATGCGGGAGGCCGGGTGGACGTACCGCCGAATTGCTCAACACGTGGGGCGTGAGGTCTCCACAGTACATCGATGTTGTCGCCAGTGGTCGGCGGAAGGTGAACGTGCCCGTCGACCTGGGACCGGACCGCAGCGACGCACGGATGCACGGCAAGACCGTAGGATCCTACGCAGTGCCGTAGGGGACCGCACCGCCACTTCCCAGCAAATTAGGGACACTGTTGCTCCTGGGGTATCGGCGAGGACCATTCGCAACCGTCTCCATGAAGCTGGGCTACGGTCCCGCACACCGTTATGCCGTCTTCCGCTCACGCCCCAACATCGTGCAGCCCCTCCTCCAGTGGTGTCGCGACGGGCGTGAATGGAGGGACGAATGGAGACGTGTCGTCTTCAGCGATGAGAGTCGCTTCTGCCTTGGTGCCAATGATGGTCGTATGCGTGTTTGGCGCCGTGCAGGTGAGCGCCACAATCAGGACTGCATACGACCGAGGCACACAGGGCCAACACCCGGCATCATGGTGTGGGGAGCGATCTCCTACACTGGCCGTACACCACTGGTGATCGTCGAGGGGACACTGAATAGTGCACGGTACATCCAAACCGTCAACGAACCCATCGTTCTACCATTCCTAGACCGGCAAGGGAACTTGCTGTTCCAACAGGACAATGCACGTCCGCATGTATCCCGTGTCACCCAACGTGCTCTAGAAGGTGTAAGTCAACTACCCTGGCCAGCAAGATCTCCGGATCTGTTCCCCATTGAGCATGTTTGGGACTGGATGAAGCGTCGTCTCACGCGGTCTGCACGTCCAGCACGAACGCTGGTCCAACTGAGGCGCCAGGTGGAAATGGCATGGCAAGCCGTTCCACAGGACTACATCCAGCATCTCTACGATCGTCTCCATGGGAGAATAGCAGCCTGCATTGCTGCGAAAGGTGGATATACACTGTACTAGTGCCGACATTGTGCACGCTCTGTTGCCTGTGTCTATGTGCCTGTGGTTCTGTCAGTGTGATCATGTGATGTATCTGACCCCAGGAATGTGTCAATAAAGTTTCCCCTTCCTGGGACAATGAATTCACGGTGTTCTTATTTCAATTTCCAGGAGTGTATTTATTTTCCTGATGTTATAATTGTAAAAGCGAATTAAAAATCCACGTGCAGAAAATTAGAGGCGTGTTTGTGATAAACATTATTACTTATTATGACATAAAAGGAAGTTTTTAGTTTTTCAGTGCAAATAATCAGACAGTTTGTTGAGAAAGCGATAATTATAAATATTTTTTTGCGTTCGTTTGGAGAGGGAGTGATTTTTTGCCGCAAATGTAAATGCTATTTTAACGTAACAGGAATTAAAGATGTATGACTTGCTTTCCCAAAATGATTTGGTGTACTACTTGCCACTATAGGAAATGTCGCTAATGCGCGCCTGTGTAGTAAGCCTGCGCGAATCCAGGCGGTGAATGAAGTTTTCACTGCAGTGTTTAGCAGGCAAGGGGAGGAGAGATGGGAGCGTAAAGTCCTGATCACTAGCCTTTGGACCAATGTCCTGGCTTAAATTCCACACCTCTCCGCAGTTTCTCATAAATTGCGGGCGTGTGACAATGTTGGTAAGTGTTCCGTCAGTCGCATGTGGAAGTTATGCACGGTGGCCCACTTGGTGCCATTCGAGAGAAGTGGGCTTTGTGCCAGAAATGGGTTTTCCCTTCCCTTCTCTCAACATCGTCATTAGGGTGAGAATTTTTACGAGCTACAAATCCGCATAGTATTCACAAAAATAAAGTTATTACCACAAATTTACGAAAATATTCACATTAACATAAAAATATGCTCGAACAGTATTAAAATGAGGTAAAATTTCTATCGTAAAATAAATTAGTAAGTCAGATTATGATTGTGGATTATTTCCTTAAGAATGAAATCCACATGAGGAATAAGTTAAAGTACGGAATTCAATGTTTAATGTACCTTTTATTGACACTCCCGGAAAACAGTTAAGCTATGATGCGATTTTTTTATACGTCCTCTCTTTTACTTCAGTTTATGAGCTTTCAGCTGCATTACACAATGAATGCATTCTTTAAATTTACCAATGAAAATGATTTCCTTTTGTCAGGCAGAAAACCTTGTATTCGATCAACTTCAGGCGATAAAAGTGGAGCATATTCAAAATGGCCAACATCATTTGAATCGAAATGTAAATGATTAAGGGATAACTTTTGACCCAGCAAAGTCACTAAAGCGAACACCATTCTTCACATTTTTTAAATATCTTTTTCATTTTCTTTGACACTTCTTTTCCTAATATACCACAAACAGCTTCTAATGGATTCACAATTTTTTTTCATATCTTCTGTCTGCTCCACTAGTGACAGTCATGACTGCTCTAAAGCAATTATGGCAGGAGCAATAAATCCAAAATTTGGTTTCATGTACCATAGCATACCCGAAATTTCAGCGTTAGACCTTATTCTTGTGCTGCGCTAGTTGGAGCGGCTTTCTTTGCTATCGAATGAATGAATGATGCTCCTCACAACATTACATTTCAGGAAGTAACAGTTGCAGGTATCAATCCAGGACTTCATCTTGTCAAATTGGGAGATTTTTCTAAAGAAATGTCTTGAGATAATAATTTAATCTTCCAAAATGTGAAGTTGCTTTCAAACATACTATTTTGACAAACCTAGTGAATTAGTGTCAACTGTGGAACTCAAATGAATAATGCGTGAGCTAAACATGTCACACATTCCATTTTACTACGATGCTTTTAGTGAAGCCAGATTTCACCGTACAAGGCACAGCATCCATTAAAAATTGTACATTTCTTACCGCATGACACCAGTGGTAGAGAATGACAAGATGGTCGGTTTCGCTCACCTGACCTGTTGAGGGCCAGAACACGGATCTCTGTCTTTAATTTTATGTACAGAGTTCATAGTGTGTGCTTTTTATTAACAACCAATATAATCTTCAAATGAAATACAAGTGGAAATTAGGAGAACTAGGTTTAGAATTTCGTTTACATGCAGGCAGATGCTACAATTGGATAGGGAGGAAGGAAGGATGGTGCAAACTGGCTATATCCTTATGACAGAAACATGTTGACATTTATGTCATCTGAGAGATTAAGAAAAATAAGGAAAAGTTAAACAGAATGCCCAAATGGGGACGGAGCTACACACATACCGAAACCTAGTTGATATTTTTAAGTATTTCGGTGTCAACCTCGGTAGAGAGAAAGAGATCTGGTCGAAGTCACCTCGTAGTTTTCTTTGTAGGTCATCTACAAATGTCAGTACAATTGCAAGTTTTTAAAATTTCCAATCTTTGGAGGCAGACAATAACATGTTCGAAATGTACTATATACAATCTGTGATGCGTTGGTTGTGCTGTTTAACACACTCCAAGATGCTGTAATTCTCATCCTCGGTGTACTACAGAGAAAGGAAGCTCCCCTTAAGATGATGCGAATTTCAAAGAAACGATGTCACGCAGTGGATAAATTCTTATTAGAGGAAAATAACGGGGGTCAGCCCAGTTAAGCATGAAAATATGAGTAGCCCACCTAAGATGGTTATGTCAAGAATTCATCAAACTACAACAGGAAACTGGAGGACACTATAACAATTAGGTTTACTGCCATAAGGCATCAAGCAAAATAATTTTACTCATTTGCCAAAGTGTATGATGGGTGCAATTAGCTGTCTGTGAATGTTAAATCGGCACTATTAAACCCTGATGCAAAGTAACTAGTTTCATGTTGCCCTCAGTTTGATTGCTGCATCAGCGGCTTATACTTATTACTTTTAAATGACGCGAGTGTGCAAGACAATTGAAATAACAGCAGGAAATTCCCAGTCCATCTCCCAGTACTCTGCTCTAAGGCTGACACACCTCTCTCTGTGAATATCTTCTACACCTGCCTGAAGCAAGTGTTTTCTCTAAAATCCTGTGACAAGTGAACTCTTCAATTTCTCTCCTCAAACGTGTTCTGACTTTTCTCTCCAAAAGTTAGCTGTTTCAGTCAGCGTAGGAATCTCACAAGCCAACTGCAGTAGACCTTGCGACTTCCGACCAATAATAATTTTATAATTATGTTCAGCTATGTCCTACCCTCGCAGATTTTTTCATAGTTAATCACAAATGATAATATGGTGGGGGAAGGAAGGCATAGAACTTCTCACACTACGTGACAGACTCAAAACCCATGTCAGTCAAAAGCCTTGCATGTAGGCAGGTATGAGAAAACTTGCCTTCTGAGGAAATAATAACTGTTAGCCAGTCAGACCCCTTATACAGATTTAAACGAACATTACAGAGCTGCATAGCAGCTTCCAACATCTGGTCTCAAGGTCTGAAGCTCTGTGTTTTTCACCCATCATTCAGGTCTTATGATACTGCAGTGTCTGTGTCGTTAAAAAGAATGATGCAACGTTCCTTCGGACATGCAATGCACGTCTAAGCAATAGGCAGCGTGTGGACTACAACCTTTATGAAATACATGAAATGTATTTGCAGTTGTGAATATAAACAACTAATATCTGGATAAGGGAATGTGCCGGACCAGGATTCGAATGGAAATTTCTCGCTTTATATTAGCGGTCACCGTAGCTACTTTGGCACGACTCACGGCCAGGCCCAAACTTACGTATGTCATCGTTCCTGTGTCACAGCTGTACTTTTACAAACATTACGTACTTCACATACAGGGGAGGGCACTAATTGAAAATCGTTGTGTGATACTGACAGCGACCTACAAATAAAAAGTTCTCGCCTGTACGCGAATTACATGATGTGTGCGCAGGCACATATTGTGATGCAGGGACGACGACATAACGGAAGTTTGGAGCTTGGCCGTGAGTCATGAACGGTTAGCCAAAGCGGTTAGGGTGGCTACTTGTGTAAAGTGGGAAATCCACTGAGTCCTGGTCCAGCACAAATTTTCACTGTCATCATTCCCTTATACAGCTGAAGGTTCCATATTGAGATTTTCACTCTGCAGCGGAGTGTGCGCTGATATGAAACTTCCTGGCAGATTAGAACTGTGTGCCGGACCGAGACTCGAACACGGGACCTTTGCCTTTCGAGGGCAAGTGCTCTACCATCTGAGCTACCCAAACACGACTCACGCCCCGTCCTCACAGCTTTACTTCCGCCCGTACCTCGTCTCCCACTTTCCATACTTCACAGAAGATATCCTGGAAAGTAGGAGACGAGATACTGGCGGAAGTAAAGTTGTGAGGACGGGGCGTGAGTCGTGTTTGGGTAACTCAGTTGGTAGAGCACTTGCCGCGAAAAGCAAAGGTCCCGAGTTCGAGTCTCGGTCCGGCACACAATCTGCCATGAAGTTTCATATCAGCTGATGGCTGTTTATATTCACAACTGTGAATACATTTCATGTATTCAGGTCTTATGTAGCCAAAAGGATTCCTTTTAGCATCTCGCGCACTGCAGCTTTTACAGAATGCAGTCTGTCCTCTCCTACACTCCAGATGTGCTGACGTAGTAGAACGCTATTTCTCTGTGCTATACCTGCGCAGTAATGGCTTTCAGCGCCAGACAAGTTTGACACTCCACTCCTTCAACGTTAACTTCCCTGTCACGAGCCTCCTAAAGAAAACTTCCAAGGCTACATATGATGATACGTATCACTCACTGTAATAAAAGGAAATGAGAGGAAAATGTAACCAGTAGCGCAATCACTGGCAGTAATTAATACTGTCTGCAATTTGCATATACCGTTAAAGGATTGACTATACCGATTATTGCGATGTGCGTGTAACATTATAAAAATAGGTTGCATGACAGTTTGTGCATAAACTGATACGTAACGAATATATGGTGCAGTGTTGTAAATTATCGATCTGATAACGTGCACTCCTAAAAGTAGATCATCGCATGGCAAGGGACGCCAAAAGCACAACGAGAAACTTCTCGCAGACTTCCGGTGCGAACCACTCTTTGCTCCCGAATAGGAATTACTATTGCGACCCTTGCGGTGCCGGCACGAGAATAGCGCGAAGCCACCTGTGGGCGGTGCCACGGCAAGACGAATACGAGGCTGCCTGCAGTTACTTCCTGCCACCGGTCTCCGCTTTCGTCCTCTGTACTTTCCGCCGTCTTCAGCTCAGAACGAGAACGGCCGAGGTTCGCCTACGTACGGTAGCGGCCGCCATGTTTTATGCAAGCAAAACGCGGTTTATGGAGCCGGTGGCCGGGCTGCGTGGCAGAACGCGTCACGCATGGCCGCAACCTCTGCTGGACACGGAATGCCGTTACGTGGCGCTCGGACAAGCGCGGAGTCTAGCAGCGTACCTAATACGTGTGCCCGTCTCTAGTGCTTTGGTCAATGGTAATGAGTTTCCATTGGACACGCAACTGTGGCTGAGATATTAAGCGTAATGGCGGTCGATGTAACTGTGCTTCAATTCCCTCACGTGATGCCTAGAACGACAGAGGGTAAGTATCTCTCTGTTAACAAATGGATGTAATTTCTAAAAACATTACACTTGAGTTTGTCCGTGTGACTATATTCCTGACTCCCATTACGGGATCACATAGTTATGACCACTTGCTAGTATCTAGAAAATAAACGATAAATATGCATGTAGGAGAGAAAGTGCTGTCATTACTCCACTGATATTTATATGCATATTACGAGGGTCACTCGAAAAGAAATGCACACTATTTTAGGAAAAATATAGTTTTCATTTTGCATGTGTGAAAGTTTTACAGTGTGTAGATACATCCTTCCCGCTTGTTTTCAAACTTAGTTCAACCTGTTCCCGTGAATGCCGCCGTCACAGCATATCTTCAAGATTACTGCTACACTTGACGTTCGTCAGAAGCAACGTACTGCCATAGAATTCCTGTACTTTGAAAACGAGACAGTGGGAAACATCCACAAGAGGTTGAAAGAGGTGTTTGGAGATACTGCTGTAGATCGCAGTATAGTTAGTCGGTGGGCAAGCAGGTTACGTGATGAAAGCGGACACGGCAATATTGAGGATTGTCCTCGCAGCAGCAGACCTCGTACTGCACACACTCCAGACAATGTGCAGAGAGTTAACTAATTGGTGACTGCTGACAGACGCATCACAGAGAATTAATTGTCACGCTACGTTGGGATAGGGGAAGGAAGTGTTTGCAGATTACTGATGTTAAAAAAGGTTTGCGCCAGTTGGGTTCCCAGGATCTTGACAGTGGCTCACAAAGAAACAAGAAAAACGGTATGCAGCGAACTTCTGGAACAGTACGAGAATGGTGGAGATGAATTTCTTGGAAGAATTGTGACAGGTGATGAAACATGGCTCCATCATTTTTCACCAGAGACGAAGAGGCAATCAATGGAGTGGCATCATGCAAATTCACCCAAGAAAAAAAAAAATATTCAAAAACACACCTTCTGCTGGAAAAGTTACGGCTACGGTGTTTTTCGATTCCGACGGACTCTTGCTTGTGGACATCATTGTTGTGACTTGGCCGGCCGAAGTGGCCGTGCGGTTAAAGGCGCTGCAGTCTGGAACCGCACGACCGCTACGGTCGCAGGTTCGAATCCTGCCTCGGGCATGGATGTTTGTGATGTCCTTAGGTTAGTTAGGTTTAGCTAGTTCTAAGTTCTAGGGGACTAATGACCTCAGCAGTTGAGTCCCATAGTGCTCAGAGCCATTTGAACCATTTTTGTTGTGACTTGGCAAGACAGCCAAGCCACTATGAGGTGAAGCCGAAAGGCACGCGTTAAAGCTCACGGAGGCTGGCGTGAGGTCTGGAAAATGACAAGGTCTTTATAGTAGCAAAAATAGTACGTAGCTTCTGGAATACTTAACTTTAATCCATAATTGGTGAACATCTGTCTGACGGTACATGCATCACAAGATAAATAGCAAATGATAATGGCGCCTTGCTAGGTCGTAGCAAATGACGTAGCTGAAGGCTATGCTAACTATTGTCTCGGCAAATGAGAGCGTAATTTGTCAGTGAACCACCGCTAGCAAAGTCGGCTGTACAACTGGGACGAGTGCTAGGAAGTCTCTCTAGACCTGCCGTGTGGCGGCGCTCGGTCTGCAATCACTGATAGTGGCGACACGCGGGTCCGACGTATACTAGCGGACCGCGGCCGATTTAAAGGCTACCACCTAGCACTGGTAGAAGCGGACCTCGGGGAAGATCAGTTTAAATTCTGTAGAAATACTGGAACACGTGAGGCAATACTAACCTTACGACTTATCTTAGAAGAAAGATTAAGAAAAGGCAAACCTACGTTTCTAGCATTTGTAGACTTAGAGAAAGCTTTTGACAACGTTAACTGGAATACTCTCTTTCAAATTCTGAAGGTGGCAGGGGTAAAATACAGGGAGCGAAAGGCTATTTACAATTTGTACAGCAACCAGATGGCAGTTATAAGAGTCGAGGGGCATGAAAGGGAAGCAGTGGTTGGGAAAGGAGTGAGACAGGGTTGTAGCCTCTCCCCGATGTTATTCAATCTGTATATTGAGCAAGCAGTAAAGGAAACAAAAGAAAAATTCGGAGTAGGTATTAAAATTCATGGAGAAGAAATAAAAACTTTGAGGTTCGCCGATGACATTGTAATTCTGTCAGAGACAGCAAAGGACTTGGAAGAGCAGTTGAACGGAATGGACAGTGTCTTGAAAGGAGGATATAAGATGAACATCAACAAAAGCAAAACGAGGATAATGGAATGTAGTCAAATTAAATCGGGTGATGCTGAGGGGATTAGATTAGGAAATGAGACACTTAAAGTAGTAAAGGAGTTTTGCTATTTAGGGAGTAAAATAACTGATGATGGTCGAAGTAGAGAGGATATAAAATGTAGACTGGCAATGGCAAGGAAATCTTTTCTGAAGAAGAGAAATTTGTTAACATCGAGTATAGATTTAAGTGTCAGGAAGTCGTTTCTGAAAGTATTTCTATGGAGTGTAGCCATGTATGGAAGTGAAAGATGGACGATAACCAGTTTGGACAAGAAGAGAATAGAAGCTTTCGAAATGTGGTGCTACAGAAGAATGCTGAAGATAACGTGGGTAGATCACGTAACTAATGAGGAGGTATTGAATAGGATTGGGGAGAAGAGAAGTTTGTGGCACAACTTGACTAGAAGAAGGGATCGGTTGGTAGGACATGTTTTGAGGCATCAAGGGATCACAAATTTAGCATTGGAGGGCAGCGTGGAGGGTAAAAATCGTAGAGGGAGACCAAGAGATGAATACAATAAGCAGATTCAGAAGGATGTAAGTTGCAGTAGGTACTGGGAGATGAAGAAGCTTGCACAGGATAGAGTAGCATGGAGAGCTGCATCAAACCAGTCTCAGGACTGAGGACCACAACAACAACAACAACCTAGCAAGTGTGGTGTCTGGCGGTGACACCACAATCATGCCAAGTGGAACCACCATAAATTCTGATGTAAATGTGACGATACTGAAGAAACTTCAAGCTCGACTGAGTCGCGTTCGACAACATCGGCAAAGGCAGGATGTTTTGCTGTTGCACGACAACGCACGGCCACCTGTCAGACAAAAAACCATGGAAGCGGTCACAAAACTCGGATGGACAACACTGAAACACCCGCCTTACAGTCCTGACCTGGCTCCATGTGACTATCATCTCTTTGGGAAACTGAAAGACTCTCTCCGTGGGACAAGGTTTGAAGATGGTGGCTCCCTTGTGCACGCTGCCAAACAATGGCTCCAACAGGCTAGTCCAGAATTTTACCGTGCGGGTATACAGGCGCTGGTTCCAAGATGCCGGGAGGCAGTTGAGAGGGATGGAAATTATGTGGAGAAATGAAAATATTGTTCCTAAAGAATGTATCTACACACTGTAAAACTTTCAAACGCGTAGAATAAAAGATCAATTTAAAAAAATAGTGTGCATTTCTTTTGGAGGGACCCTCGTACACAAATGAACCAAAACATTATGATCCCCTCCTTAATAGCGTGTGGGAGCAAGTTTGAAAGGCAATACATTACCGATTCTGCATGGGATGGGTTGAAGAATTTATTGGCAGGTTTCCACGTGTGTCTGACACGAGATGTCTACACATAGGTCACCCAGTTCCCGTAAATTGTAACTCGCTGGTTTGTGGGAGCGGATCTGCGGCCAGACAAGGTCCCAGAGCTCATTGACCTTTTTCAAAAATGGTTCAAATGGATCTGAGCACTATGGAACTCAACATCTGAGGTCATCAGCCCCCAAAACTTAGAACTACTTAAACCTAACTAACCTAAGGACATCACACACATCCATGCCCGATGAAGGATTCGAACCTGCGACCGTAGCAGTCGCACGGTTCCGGACTGAAGCGCCTGGTACCGCTCGGCGAGGTCTTTTTCAAATCAGGTTTATTTGATGGCAATGACATGAACGTGAGTTCCCTGTCAAGCTCCCTAAACGGCTGGGCGACACGGACTGTAGTGGAAGATGCCGTCGCCTTTGGGAAAGACACCAAGCTTGAAGGAACTCAGGTGATCCGCAATAATGTTCACGTTGTCCATAGCCGAGCGGTTCTAGGCGCTTCAGTCTGGAACCGCGCGACCGTACGGTCGCAGGTTCGAATCCTGCCTCGGGCATGGATGTGTGTGATGTCCTTAGGTTAGTTAGGTTTCAGTAGTTCTAAGTCCTAGGGGACCGATGACCTAGATGTTAAGTCCCATAGTGCTCAGAGCCACGTTGTCCATAGCTGTCGTGTATTGCAATAGGTCCCGTAGGATCCCAAGTAAATGACCCCCCATAGTATAATACTGTCTCCATGGGACTGTCTCTGTGGCACTGTGCATCCTTTTATTCAACTCTGAGTAGCACTTGCAACGTACGTCCTAAATTATTAGCTTGATGTGTTGTAATTCCTCTCTTTCTCTATAGTTTTTACTCTCTACAACTCCCTCAAGGACCAAGAACGTTATTTCCTGACTTCTTAACGGTTGTCCTATCATCCTGTCTCATCAGCGTTTTCCATTTATTCCTGCCATCATCGATTCTGCGGAGGACCTTCCCATTTCTGGCGTTATCAGTCAACCTAATTTTCAAAATTCTTTTGTGGCACCACATTTCATATGCTTCGATTCTGTTGTATTCCGGTTTTCCCAGCACCCATGTTTCACTACCATACACTGCTGTGTTCCAAACGCGGAATCACCTTTCAATTGCAATGTTATGGCCTTTGCTTTTAATTTTGCCAAAGGTTTCTTTGACTTTTCTCTATGTTGAGGATCAGTTAGCCTGGATGACGGCGTATCCAAATGTGACCACCGACCTGGTGTAACAATAAACATGATTCATCCGACCAGGCAACGAGTTTCACTGATGACCAATCCAACCTCCGTGCATCAGTGTCTATTGCAATCGTAACTGACCATGTCTCTGGTCCGACAAGGGGTCACTTAAGGATGGTCTGCTGCGAAGCAGCATACTGAACAACATATGCTGAAAGGTGTAGCTCGAAACACTCGTACCTGCGCCACCATTATCTCTAACGCCAGCTGCGCCACAGATCGCTGCCCATACTGCTTCACAGAGCGTGCAAGCCTCCGACGTCGATGTTCTTTGATGAAGAGTGGGTTTCACTGAGCTTCAACCACTTTCAGTATATGTTCGTGACAGTAGCACTCGAACTGCCAGCCAGCACCGCCGTTTCCTGGATGCTCCTTCCCAACACCGCGTCATAACCATCCGCCCTTTGTCAGAATCGTTTATGTCAGTGCATTTTCCAATTTGTATCCCGAATCGTCACTAGATTAATTCCCAATCCGCCTCTCCTCCGTTTATATACTTTTGTTGCCATTCACGTGTCCGCAACGTCACCAGGTAGCATTCAGTCTCGCAGCAGGAAGTGGTGGCAACGTTTTTGTTTATCATATTGCATCTGAAGATTGAGTGTTGGGCGTTTCAAACAGTAAACATCAGGGCTGATAAATACGTTTACCTTTGTGCCTGACGATGGCTTACCAAAATGGTTCAAATGGCTCTGAGCACTATGGGACTTAACATCTATGGTCATCAGTCCCCTAGAACTTAGAACTACTTAAACCTAACTAACCTAAGGACAGCACACAACACCCAGCCATCACGAGGCAGAGAAAATCCCTGACCCCGCCGGGAATCGAACCCGGGAACCCGGGCGTGGGAAGCGAGAACGCTACCGCACGACCACGAGATGCGGGCGATGGCTTACCAGATAAATATGTACTCCTCTCACAGTATGTTGATAAAATAGCTCCATATTTAGCAATTATATACAACCACTCGCTCACAGAAAGATCCGTACCTAATGACTGGAAAATTGCTCAAGTCACACCAATACCCAAAAAGAGAAGTAGGAGTAATCCGCTGAATTACACGCCTATATCACTAACGTCGATTTTTCAGTAGGGTTTCGGAACATATACTGTATTCGAACATTATGAAGTACCTCAAAGAAAACGATTTATTGACACATAGTCAGCACGGATTCAGAAAATATCGTTCTTGTGAAACACAACTAGCTCTTTATACTCATGAAGTAATGAATGCTATCGACAGGGGATGTCAAACTGATTCCGCTTTCGACACCGTTCCTCACAAACGTCTTCTAACCAAACTGCGTGCCTACGGAGTATCGCCTGAGTTGCGCGACTGGATTCGTGATTTCCTGTCGGAAAGGTCACAGTTCGTAGTGATAGACGGAAAGTCATCGAATAAAACAGAAGTAATATCCGGCGTTCCCCAAGGAAATGTTATAGGCCCTCTATTGTTCCTGATCTATATTAACGACATAGTAGAGAATCTTTGTAGCCGTCTTAGATTGTTTGCAGATGATGTTGTCATTTACCGTCTTGTAAAATCATCAGATGATCAAAACGACTTGCGAAATGATTTAGATAAGATATCTGTATGGTGCGAAAAGTGGCAAATTGACCCTGAATAAGGAAATGTGTGAAGATGTTTACATGAGTACTAAAAGAAATCAGCTAAATTTCGATTACGCGGCAAGTCACACAAATCTGAAGGCTGTAAATTCAACTAAATACTTAGGGATTACAATTACAAATAACCTAAATTGGAACGATCACATAGATAATATTGTGGGTGGAGCAAACCAAAGACTGCGATTCATTGGCAGAACACTTAGAAGGTGCAACAGGTCTACTAAAGAGACTGCCTACACCACGCTTTTCCGCCCCATTCTAGAGTATTGCTGTGCGGTGTGGGATCCGCATCAGGTGGAACTGACGGATGACATCGAAAAAGTACAAAGAAGGACAACTCGTTTTGTATTATCGCGAAATAGGGGAGATAGTGTCACAGACGTGATACGTGAATTGGAGTGGCAATCATTAAAACAAAGGCGTTTTTCGCTGCGACGGGATCTTCTCATGAAATTTCAGTCACCAGTTTTCTCCTCCGACTGCGAAAACATTCTGTTGGCACCCAACTACCTAGGGAGAAATGGTCATCACGATAAAATAAGAGAATTCAGGGTTCGCACAGAAAAATTTAAGTGCTCGTTTTTCCAGCATGCTGTTTGAGAGTGGAACGGTAGAGAGACAGCTTGAAGGTGGTTCATTGAACCCTCTGCCAGGCAATTTATTGTGAATAGCAGAGTAATCATGTAGATGTAGAGTATTACACCAGTGTCGTCCGTCTTTGCGTTCGTCATGTATAACATATGCTATCAGGAACAAATGGAACTGTCAGTTAGTAGAATTTACGATTTATCTTCCTACATTGTGTTTCATAAGAAGTTTTATAAACATTTTTCACTGTCACTCCTTTGAAGAAAGTCTGTATATAGCAAGCCACAATGTCCCTTCTGCCTTCTTGAGTCTATGTAACGCAGAGCTCTGTTTCTACTCACTACTACAATCACACACATTCAACGGTAAATGATTTGGACGACTGTGTACTAGGAGTGAACGACTGCCTGTGTATACCATACTTCAGATATCATATAGAACAATATTTTGTAAATAGGTTTCCTACAGCGTATTTTAACTATGTACCGTGGAGTTTCTTTTTTTATCTTAGTATACCATGTTGACGCTATTTAACCTCACTGAGTCCCATTAACATGAGAAAGGAAATTTTTTTAAATATTTTCCAAAATTAAACTTTATCATCATAGTAAGCAACGAAAACAGGAAGAAATTGGCAAAAAGTAAACAATCAGTTATTTTAAGGAGGTGGTTTCACTTCAGAATATAATGTTAAAACTTTTCACAAACTATGCCTTTATTATCATGGTAAGCAATGAATAGAAGAAGTAGTTCGGAAAATGTAACCCATCAGTTGTTTTAAGAAGATGTTTTCACTTAGAAACCACATGTCATTTGGTAATGACATGTAATTTACTTGAAAGCAATTTACATATTGAAACTTGCATGAACTCAAAATGGCTATAACAAATTATATTCCAGAATAACAAACAAGGATGGGCCAAAATTAAATAAATTTATGTCAAAAATACATACTGCCCAAGTGCTCTCACTCATAAAAGCAGTAGCATAAATTCAAATTTACGTTGCAGTAATTTTAAACATACTTACTTTCACTGTCAATGATCTCCTCATATGATAAATATAAAAAATGCATGTCACAATCCCTTAAAATGACGCAGCTTAATGTGTGCGCCGACTGAACAGCATGTTGTAAGGCATCCCAGATATGCTAAATAATGCTCATGCCTGGGACTTTAGTGGCCAGCGAAAGATTTTAAAGTCAGAGGACTGTTCCTGGAGCCACTCTGTAACAATACTGGACGTGTGTAGTGTCGTATTGTCCTGCTGGAATTGCTCAAGCCCGTCGGTATGCACAATGGACATGAATGGATGCAGGTGATCAGACAGGATGCTTTCGTAAGTGTCACCTGTCAGAGTCGTATATAGACGTGTCAAGGATCCCATATCACTCCAACTGCACACGTCCCACACCATTATAGAGCCTCCACCAGCTTGAACAGTCCCCTGCTGATATGCAGGGTCCATGGATTCATGATGTTGTCTCCATACCCGTACGCGTCTATCCGCCCGATGCAGTATGAAACGAAGCTCGTCCGAGGCAACATGTTTCCAGTCATCAACAGTCCACTGTCGGTGTTGACGGCCCAGGCGATTTACGCTTTGTGTCGTGCAGTCATCAAGGGAACACGAGTGGGCCTTCGGCTCCGAAAGCCCATATCGATGGTGTTTCGTTGAACTCAGATCCTGCCATTGTAGCAGCAGTAACCGATATAACAACTGCACCAAGACACTTCTCGTCTTATATAGGAGTTGCCGACCGCAGCGCTGTATTCTGCCTGTTTACATTTCTCTGTATTTGAATACGCATGCCTATATCAGTTTATTTGGCGCTTCAGTGTACAATGCACTACTTTCGTAGAAGTACGACAGTATACGAATAGAAGTCTTGCAATAGCATCGCTGGTATCATGCGAAAGACACTTGTATTTACAAAATTATTAAAATCTTGGTTTCATTCAGGAACTACTGGTACTCAAAGAGTTAATCAGAAACCGATAGTCATTTGACGAATTTAAAGTATAGACTAAAGGAAATAAAATGTAAGTTATACTCCGCGATGTTTGAAAGTAGTGACCGATTACAGTGACAGAGCGCCGGTTACTTTGTGAAACGATACTGGAAATTTTTCGCTGTTTCCATTGACATTTACATCTGCATGTATAACTGACAAAACCACAACGAATTTTATAGCAGAGCGCACTTCCCTTTGTAGTACTTATTAGCGCCTCTTCCTGTTGCTTAAATGCCTACGTGGGCGTTGTAATCAGTCTAATCTCATTTTTGTTGCCCCTGCAGGAGCAGTACGTAGGTGACTGTAAGATATTTCTAGATTCCTCATTTAAGGGTTGAAAGGTAGCCTCTGTGTCGCGAGCTACTTTCATAAATTGCACATCCCCGAGCCATGTGTTAATCACCTTGAAAAGTTGCCATACGTATCGTTTGATTATTATCATTTTGTTGCAGCTTGCGTACCTACAACGCTGACTTTCTTGTGTATTCAGTCACTCAGCGTGCCAGTGGTGTCTGGCGTAGGAATGGGTCGAATTATTCACTTATTCTTGGTACACGTCCTTTCCGATCCTTGTATTTCCCTTCTATGTTCATCAGTGTATGAAAAAGACTGTATCGTAAGTTTGAATCCTTACACGGGGCAACCACAAATGCATGTGTAGTATAGAACCATTGCCAACCTAATTCTGTTGGCGAGTTTAGCAAAGAACAGTTACTGGAGGATGAGTAAAAGGTACAAGATAGGTTCTAACTTCGTCGTGCTTTAGCTGGTGACAGCCAACAGTCGCTTTTCCTCCCACCACTATTTTGATCGAGGAACCGTTCCCAGGCACCCACCGATATAGACATCCGGTATAGGACATGAGCAGACGCTCTGTTAGGGTGTCTAGCTTGTCTTACGGTTTAAGGAATCAAAATGAGTTATTTGCTTATAAAATCAATTAATCCCTTTGCTTTCAGAGTTATCTGTCTGAGTGAAGTGACACGAGGTCCCCTAATATTGATTAATTTTTCAAATTATTTGGGAAGAGTTTGTTCTGATGATGATCTTTTTGTGCGATTTTGAACCACCGGTATGTGCCCAGACATCACATGCCTTAAGCGTTACGGGTTGATACTTTGTTATTATTTGGTCAAAGATAGTTCACGTCGCTTTCCGATTGTATTTTATCCAGTTCTCTTTGTGGTGAGTATGCTCATTTTTCTTCACCACCACCGCACCGCAAATTTTGAGAGAGCACTTTCCGGGAAGAGTCGGACAACATACTGCTCCCTCCCACACACATCTCGCGAAATGACAAGCAGGAGAAAAATCGAGAAGTTAGAGTTAGTACAGAGGCTTACCAACAATCGTTCTTACCACGTGTCATTCGTGAGTGGAATCGTCAGTGTGACGCGAAGTACCCTCCGCCCCACACCGTTACGTGACTTACGGAGTATGATACTGATGTAGATGCAGATGTAGATGTGTTCATCGTTTCACAACTGACGAGCTGTGGTACTCTCAATAACATAACATATTTAAATCCGTGAAAATTTTTTGAATGGGTTTGAGTCACTTCTAGTGTTGGTTTCTTTGTGGCGAGCGTGTCCAACTTCGCCCAACACCACCCCACTTGCTCATAGTTTCACAGCTAAGCTGTAGTATGCCACATTGTGTCGGAAATGAAATTCTGTGTACAATGAGAACCCAAATCCCATGTGAAATGTTAACCAGTGACTGTTTTGCTCTCGGAGTTATTTGAGGTTCTCGTTCATGAATGTGGGTACGTAGTATGGATTTCACCCGCACAAATCTGCGTATGTGTTAAACTAACACCCAAGTTAAAATAATGGAGAAGTTTTTGAGTTGATTTGAGCTTACTCTAGCGTTTGTTGCACGCTGAAGTCTGCAAATAGCAATTAACTAGGTGATTTCCGCGTTATATCTGTATTTTGATAACCGTTTTCCGGAGTTTTTGAGATCCTATCGATGTAGATGCACGTATGAGTTTCAACTACTTTCCAGTGCATCCGTCTTTTGCTCAGATTGCCCACGGTACCTAGTAGCCTATATGGTTCTCCACTGTTTAATTTAGTTAATTAATGTGTGCGTGATTTAAGCTTTCGAATCCGCCACTTGTCAGTCGTGTTGTCGTTACCCGATTACATCCTGAGTACCTGGATAAACCAATTACGAGAGCAATTATTCTAGTGCAATTTTGATACGCCTGTTAGCTTAATGAATATTTTAAATGTGCTCCAAATTGTTCCTGTATATTCTTGACATTTAAGAAAATAAGAAACCCTGTTGCCTGTTGCACACGCAAATGATATGCCTTCACCTAAGCCATTGCTAGTACCGTCCGAAACATTTTTCTCCGCAGAGATCAGTACGCACATAATTTGGAGACTGATGATTGGCGAAGTACTGAATGGAAATAAGAACGAACTGAATAGGAAAAACGTAGATCTGCTTACGTTCCCTTCTCTGATTGCTCACATTCACTTGCCCTTGTGCTTTTAATTGTTGGGCCCTTAAATACTGTGCTTCAAAATGGTTCAAATGGCTCGGAGCACTATGCGACTTAACTTCTGAGGTCATCAGTCGCCTAGAACTTAGAACTAATTAAACCTAACTAACCTAAGGACATCACACACATCCATGCCCGAGGCAGGATTCGAGCCTGCGACCGTAGCGGTCACGCGGTTCCAGACTGAAGCACCTTTAACCGCACGGCCACACCGGCCGGCTAATACTGTGCTAACAGATGTGGTAACCTTAGTCGATGTCCTTCGAAATGCACGATTGTCGGGTGAGATCATTCTAATATTGAGCCTAGCTTTCAAGTGAAGAATGTTACGTGCTCGGAAGCACAGTCTAAATTTCTACCTCTCCTACAAAATGTAAGTACCTATAGGCGATCTGTCGCCAGCAGTCTCTGTCGGCTGGAGCGGTGAATAATTGCAAACAGGCAATCGCAAGCACCTCTTGGGGAGACACCAAAGCTTGGACTGGTGTTTGCTAATCAAAGCGTTAGGCGCTTATTCTTCTTTTGAACGCGTAATGCAGTTTTATACACAAAGCACTCCGTTTCTGCGTAGTGCATCAAGCACAAATGATTTAGACACTTGTCTTGAGTATTTTATATGGATGCATTTGACCAATAACTTTCAGCATGTTGGTGAGATTCCAACAAATTGCGAGCGTTCGAGTGGTTCTCACGTAATTGGAAATCATAAGAGAGATGGAATTATGACAGTGCGTGCATTTCGCGCTGCATTTTGCATTCGCACTTGCCACGGAAAATAATAAGCCTCTATCATAGCTTTTTAATCCCATCGGAACGCCTGCTGATCGGTATCCGTTTCTGAGTTAACCATCCGTAAATTCTGATGACTTGCAAATTGATTCTGTCATTATTAAGGTCACTTTTCAGAAATTTGTGATTTTATTTTTGCGAATTTTTGTTCTGTGATAGACGCTGACGATGTTAAATGTCTTAAGCCGATGTTTGCAATTATTCATTGACGATTAATTTTGTACACATTTCTTGTTCTTACATTATATTACATGTGTCATACATATAGATTTCGTGAATTTATTTTCTTAAATCTTCTCGTTGTTCGCAACATAACCACGTGTACCTTACATCCATTCGTGAATATTTAAGATTTGTTTCATACAAAATGTACTTCATTAACATACGTTGCAAATTGCTCAAGGGATAGGATACGTAAGCATAGTGCAAGACAGATCTAGTGAGCATGCGGATGAATTGACACATCTCACCTAGCTACGACACCCGTCAGGTCTCAACATCATTGAGCCTTTGCGGTCTCCTTTGGAGAGAAGGGCGCGCGATCGTTACCCACTTCCATCAACGTAACATGAACTTGCGTATATTTTGCGAGAACAATGATGTAAGATTCTCTTAAGAATGATACAGGACTTGTATTGGTCCATTCCTACATTCCTAGACGACTGCAAGCTGTTTTGAAATCCAACATTTTCGCTGCACCGTTTTAGACATTTTAATGCATTGTGTATGTGGTGTTTCAAAGTTTTATACTTCCCTGTATAACACTACGCTTTACCACTCAGAGGTTCGTCACCGTACATCAGAATTGCCATATCTTCTTATCGTTGTTAGGTGAGGCAGTGGCCTGACGATTCACTTTCGCAATTATTTTCATATGACAGTTAGTTCGGCCCTTGCATCTTGAGGGTATCGAAACTGGTAGTGCACTGTCAAACGCCTGCCTGGAAGCGGAGAGGTAGCCAGTTCGACTCCCGATCGCACCACGGAAAATTGCAGTCTATCTTTAACTTAGCCTCCAGTACTCAACTATGTAAAGAGTAATCACAGAGGACACATGGTTTGGTTCGCCATTTATACTGTAGGTCCCCTTTTCCCGACTGGGTAGCTGGGATCGATTAGGAACACCGCCAATTGAAAGACTAGCAATAGTCAGATTATCTGTAGCTGTTACCGTTAACGCCAGTGCAGCCTTTCTCACCGTCAGAGCTGATTCTTTTTGGAGCTAGACGCGCGGGACATTCCTTTTCGGGAATCGTTATGGAATACAATATTCGGAGATAGCGTGTCAAGAGTCTGTTGAAAATACCAAATTTTACACATCACATCAAGCCAAAGACAGCGCAGTGACCGACGGCCTTTATTTGAGAGCGAGAACAGCAGGTTTCCATAGAGCTGTCAGTGTTATCAGACAAGCAACACTGCGTGAAATAATCGCAGAAATCATTGTGGGACGAACGAAACACGTATCCGTTCCGACAGTGCGGCGAATTTTGGTGTTAATGGGGTATGGCCACAGACGATTGCGCGAGCTCCGTTGGTAATAAAATGACATCGCCTGCAGCACGTCTCTTGGGCTCTTGAAAAAAGCATGACTGTAAAACTGTACCCTGCTGAGATCATTCCCATTTTCAGTTGGTATGAGCTGATGGTACGGTTCGAGTGTGGCGCAGTCTCTGTGCATGCTGGTGGTGGCTCCATAATGGAGTGGGCTGTGATTACTTGAAATGGACTGTGTCTTCTGGTCTAACTGACCCGATCATTGACTGGATGTGCGTATGTTAGGCTGCCTGGAGACCGTTTGCAGCCATTCATGGACGTCATGTTCCCAAACAACGATGACATATTTTTATGGATGGCAATGCGCCATGTCACTGGGCCATAGTTGTTTACGATTGGTCTGAGGAACATTCCGAATAATTCGAGCGAATGATTTGGCCACCCCGATCTCCCGACACCAATCCTACACTATGTGATCAAAAGTATCCGGACACCTTGCTGAAAGTGACTTACAAGTTAGTGGCGCCCTCCATCGGTAATGCTGGAATTCAGTATGGTGTAGGCCCACCCTTAACCTTGATGACAGCTTCCACTCTCGCCGGCATACGTTCAGTCAGGTACTGGAAGGTTTCTTGGGGAATGGCAGCCCATTCTTCACGGAGTGCTCCACTGAGAAGAGGTATCGATGTCGGTCGGTGAGGCCTGGCACAAAGTTGGCGTTCCAAAACGTCCCAAAGATGTTCTATAGGATTCAGGTCAGAACTCTGTGCAGGCCATTCCATTACAGGGATGTTATTGTGAAACCACTCCTCCACAGGCCGTACATTATGAGAAGGTGCTCGATCATGTTGAAAGATGCAATCGTCATTCCCGAATTTTTCTTCAACAGTGCGAAGCAAGAAGGAACTTAAAACATCACTGTAGGCTTGTACTGTAATAGTGCCACGCAAAACAGCAACGGGTGTAAGCCCCCTCCATGAAAAACACGACCACGCCATAAAACCACCGCCTCCAAATTTTACTGTTGGGCACTACACACGCTGGCAGATGACGTTCACCGGGCATTCGCCATACCCACACCCTATCATCGAATCGCCACATTCTGTACGGTGATTCGTTACTCCACACAACGTTTTTTGCAAGGTTCAATCGTCCAATGTTTAAGTTTGAAAGGTGGCTACACTGAGCCACAGCGCCAGAGATCGCGCTAGAGAGCATTGTTCCGCCGCCTCCACTGGCAGTGATTATTGAGAACTCGTAGTGGGCAGTGCTTGGGGAGAGCTCGTGGTAGTCAGTGCTGAGAAGTCGTAGTGAGGAGTGTTTGTTGAGATGAGCTAGTAGGCAGTGCTTGCTGAGATGTGATACTGAAAAGTTCTTGTTGAGATGTGATAGTAGCGAGTCGGTGTGGAGAGATTGTAATGTCTAGAGTGCCTTTCATCAATATAAATTAAGGTAACAAACTACTTTTCTTTTCGTTCTCATTATTTCAATGTCCTGAATAATGCGTCATTACAGGTTCAGTCAACAAAGCATCTGGCTTGTGTTCTTGTATTAGAGTGTAATTCTGGTTTTCTTGAGTAATTATGGTATTTCTATTTTCTTTAATTAATTCAGTATAAATGATATTTAAAATTTCTTGTGTTATTGAAGAAGAACCGTGCCAGATGCGTACGTTGAGTCATACTTCCACACACAGAACAGTTATACTTGTGCTTTGGTTTCGTAGGTTTTATAGTTGCTGGGGACTTAATTAACTAATTGTGTTAGTGAAAATTTCCATTTCATTCTTGTTATTGTTCTATGCAGTCAGATAGCGTAATAATACTAGTCAGGGCCAACCGTTTACGAGACTTTGTAATCGGACATACAGCTACTAAATCGAAAAAATTAAAATTATTTTCATTGTATTTTAACTAAGCCCCCATGCAAGTTCCTTACACCAAGCGAGGCGTCGTTTGGCCTTTACCGCCGTGATGTGTGGCTCATGAGCAGCCGCTCGACCATGAAATCCAAGTTTTCTCCCCTCCCGCCTAACTGTCATAGCACTTACAGTGGATCCTGATGCACTTAGGATTCCCCTGTGATGGTCTGGATTGATGTCTATCTATTACACATTACGACCCTCTTCAACTATCGGCGTACTCTGTCAGTCAACAGACGAGGTCGGCCGGCCGCTGTGACCGAGCGTTTCTAGGCGCTTCAGTCCGGAACGGCTCTGTTGCTAGGGTCGCAGGTTCGAATCCTGCCTCGGGCATTGATGTGTGTGATGTCCTTATGTTAGGTTTAAGTAGTTATAAGTCTAGGGGACGATTACCTCAGATGTTAACTCCCATAGTGCTTAGAGCCATTTTAACCGTTTGAACAGACGAGGTTGGTCTGCACGGTTTTGTGCTGTACGTGTCCCTTTACGTTTCCACTTCACTATCATATCAGAAACAGTGGACGTAGGGATGTTAGGAGTGTGGGAATCTCGCGTACAGACATAAGACACAAGTGACGCCCAATCACCTGTACACGTTCGAAGTACGTTAGTTCCGCGGAGCGCCCCATTCTCTTCTCTCACGATGTCTAATGACTAATGAGGTCGCTGATATGGAGTACATGGCAGTAGGTGTTAGCACAGTGTACCTAATATATAAAAAAAGTATGTTTTTGGAGGTGTCCAGATACTTTCGATCGCGTAGTGTGCGGAACATTTATGGAACATAGGCGAGAGATCAGTTCGTGAACAAAATACTATACCGGCAATACTTTCACAGTTATAGACGGCTATAGAGACGGCATGCCTCAGTATTTCTGCAACGGACTTCTAACGACTTGTTGAGTCCATGCCACGTCGAGTTGCTGCACCAGTCGTGGCAAAATGAAGTTCGACGCGATATTGGGAGGTATCCCATGGTTTTTGCCACATGAGTGCATATACATGCTAAAAACACACTAATGACTATGAACATTTGTCAGAACGAAAGGGGCCACGTTTCCTAGTTCGACAGCGAGGGCCAAGGGTACTGGCGTGCGAAGAAATTGAGTTATGGACTCAAATTGGTGGACTGTCTTACATCAAGTGGAGAGAAAACTATAACAGTAGTACGAATAATTGCTACCTATGCTTGGCATTTAAAAAGTGGTAACTTACCAAAAATTGGGAACGTAAAATTAGTATTTTGGTAACTTACTTACTTCTCCTTACTATCAATGCTAATTTCTCTGCGTTACTTTTAAAGATTGCTTGCAGTACGTAGAAAATAAATATCTCCTCGTGAGCGAGAACCCACTAAAATGGCACATTCGTTCACAAATTGATGCGGTAGAAAAAACGTGATTGTATAATGGCTACGTCAGTAATTACGTTCAATAACTAAAGTAATAACTAATGAGTAACAAGTAACGAATATTTAGCGAGGGATATGTATCTCGGCTATAGCGAATATACACACTTTCTGACCTAAAGTCGCTGGATACCAATTAGTGGAGAATAATATGGGATGCATCTACCTTAGAGCTAATATCCCAGAGATGTTCAGGCTCACATGTGGTTCCTCTCCATCGAAATGTCTTGGCTCAAACTTGAGTAGGGGTTGAACCGCAAGTGTCGCATTACATGCCCTAAATTAGACACTTGTGACCCTTTGGTTAAAATGTCTGGCTGATGGCAAGTTTGCGAAAAACAAAGTTAACGTAACATATAATAACAGTAATAATAACATGGGGAACTAAATTAACGACCCATAAATGGTGTAAGCCACACATTTGCGATTTGGTTAGAATAATGTTTATTCAGAAAGAAAATTAATAGTGAAAGTGGTCGTATTTAGAGTTACTGTTACACTTGAGCGCATATATGTTTGACACAGTTCGATCATCCACAATCTCATCCCGAAATACAAGTCCCGCGACACCACACAACGCGAAATTTTCTAAGTCGTTTCACTTCCTAGCTGCCTAAAGACCGAATGTCCGCTTTCACGTCTACATCCGAACTGTCTCTTTGGTGTCTAGGCCAGAACTGTCCACATTGGTGTCTCCAGTCGAACTGTACTCTTTGGTGTCGAGAACAGAACTGTCCGCCTTCGCGTCTGCACCAGCGCTGTCTCTGCCAGTCTGAGGCCGCGATTCCGGCGCGCCCAATATCCTCGCTCTACTAAGTAGGGCAGTTCCCTTTCCTGAAGCCGTCCATCTGGTTGGCTACAGCTTATTCTACATTATATTGCATGTAAGATATTTAAATAATCAAAGCTTGACCACTTTCACTTTATAAATAAAGTGTCAATAATACCCATTACATAATAGACGTTAAATTCTTTTACATAGAACTAGTACAATTTCCTTCTTAACTTTGAATGTCACGGCCAGTAGCTTTGCACCAGTGTGCTTTCTTTTAAATAAATAAAGAACAAAGTACTATGCGCAGAACTTTACAACAAATATTCTATTACCTAATGACTCAATGAGGTGTCATGCTGTCATCATTCATTGTGTTTAGTGTGTAGGAAATGATAATCTGATCCTTAACCGAAAATACTGATAATTTAAATTTACTATATGTTCTAAACAAATAAAGTTACAGAGTTGATATTTACAACATTTGTCATTTTAATGGTGCTCTTCTACAGGAAATATCGATCGTTAAGATCGACCAAAGCGTTCAGATTTTAGCATATATGTCCTTGTTACAAAACTTGTTAATTTCACGTTAACAGTAAATCCTAAACTATTATAGATATGATCAATATTCAACTTTTATTGGGATCACCATGAAAATTTACGGAGGATGGCTGATTAAAATTACTGTGGCTTGATTCCCTGCACTACTACAGAATGAAATAGTTTTCATAAATGTTTCCCTTTATGGCCGATCTTAGGTAGGTAATATTTAACATTGCTACGTCTCCTTAGCCACAAAAGGCTTCTACTTGTCTGCCCTATGACGTAGGTTCTCGTCTGTCTCACTCGCACACTACAGCGATTAGGTCTCAATAGACAATAGACGCCTGTGAGTTTCCTCATCTCGTGGTGAATCTGCGTCCTTTGCGGCACGCAGTCCTGGACGACAGGGTTGGTTTCAAAATTCCTGTAGGCCGACTCTTTCGGCCATATATTTAAATGAGAGCGCAATGCTCGTTAACTCACATACCCTTCTACTGTAAGATGGCTTGAACTCTGCAGGGAACGTTTTAGTTAGGTGCCTGAATGTCTGTGGAGGAGTGGCACCTCATTTTACATCAAGAGCCGAAGCTAGTGAAGGTACTGATTTTGGTCGCTGACGCCCGGACCGAAGTCGATGTCCTGACTCATCCCGAGGGTGTTCCATTGGGTTCACGTAGGAACCCAGAGGCAGGCTTGTCCATGTCAGGAATGATATTGTCGACAGACCATTGCTTCGGAGTCACTGCTTTATGGCAGAGTACACTTTTGATACATGCAGTCATCGTCTCTGGAGAGTGCCTCTGCTATACACAGTACAATGCCGTACAGTATTTTATTATGCTTCTCCATTTAGCGTTTCCTTGAGCGCAATAAGAGGACCACAAGCTAACAGCGAAAAACATCACTATACCGTATCATCACCTCATCCGTCCTTCACTGTTGGCACTATACACGATGTCGCCATTCGGCACGATTCACCATTCCAAATAACTCGTTTGCTATCACCTATAGTCCCGTGGCAACGCTCTTTATACCGCCTGAAGCGTCGCTTAGCACTGATACTAGAAATATTTGTCTTGAAAGGAGCTATTCGACAGTTGTACGTCATTATTTTTAACTCCCTAAGCACAGTCATTGTGACAGATAGACCTCTGGTAGCACTTTCGAATTCACGAATATGTCCTTCCGCTGACGTCATGGGATCTTTTACAACCACCCTCCGCAGTGCTCGACGATGCCTGTACGTCAGCACATGACGTTTGCCTGGTCTTGTTTTAGTTGTGGTTATTCTTTCCAATCTCCACTTCACCATCACATCATCAACAGTCAACTTGGGCAAATTTAGAAGTGTTGAAGTGTGCCTAATGGATGGATTTCTCAGGGGACTCCCAATGATTAGCCCACGTCCGAAGTCACTGAACCCTTCTGAGATCAATTTTGCTGTTACTGACGGTAGCGATGTCGTGAAATATCGATAAATCGATACTCCCTTCAAATTGAATCATTATGTAACGACGGAACATATCGATATGGACTTACGACACTTTAAGCCATACATATCGATAAAACGATATCAAAACGGCCGTATCGAGTGCCGATATTTTTATTTTATATTTTTTTTCAAAATTTTCGGTTAATATTTGAAGTTTTTCTTAGAAATTGTAGGAAATAATTTTACTTTCATTGCGGAGAGGTGTCTTACTACTTTCTTACCTTTCATAACGTCCAATCATTCTCTTTGACTGCGCGAAGCAAGTATATGTGGCACAAAAGAAGAATTCCAATTGCACTAGAGGTTGGCGGTGTGAATGGAATAACAAGATTTCCGATGTGAAGAGATAACACACCAGTTGCGTTAAAAAAATCATGTTTAACGCTACTAGGGTACTGTTTCTCCGCCTCGGCATTCTTCAAAAGCATTTGATGAACATTAAGAAGAAAAATCTAAATGACAAACTTGGTCTTTGAGGTGGGCGGAGACGTGCTGCGAAATGCTAACGCAATCGGCACTAGCCGCTGCCTACATAAACTGCAACTTTTAACTTCACCATGAAATTTTGGCATTACAATAGCGAGACTGTTGGCATTAGCTGAAATGGAAAAACAGAAAAGTCAACATTAAGTTTTCCGGACAAATCGGATATGTGACGAAACCGAACAACGGACCGATCGGGTACCTTTTATTATGACACTCACATGCAGTTACGATAGTTAGCAGAGTGATTATCGCCCAGCGTGAACGTGCATCGTTTCCTTTCAATTCTTGCTCTAATGGCCGCTAGCTCGTTGATTTACAGAATATCTAATAATAAATCGGCACTTAGTATACAGCTCTAAAACCAGCAGTATATTTACGATGTGCAGCCGACATTTTTATAGGCAGGTACGTCGATACTTTTCCCTAGATATATCGATACTTTCTTTCGGTATTTCGGCACCCGATAATGATACGTATTTTACATATCGGCATATCAGATTCTCGATATTTCTTAAAAAAAATATCAACAGTCCAAACTGGTGGGTCCCGAAAGCCAGAGTTAAATCGCGCATTAAATACACTACTCGCCATTAAAATTACTACATCACGAAGATGACGTGCTACAGACACGAAATTTAACAGACAGGAAGAAGATGCTGAGATATGCAAATGATTAGCTTTTCAGAGCATTCACACAAGGTTGGCGCCGGTGGCGACACCTACAACGTGCTGACATGAGGAAAGTTTCCAACCGATTTCTCATACGCAAACAGCAGTTGACCGGCGTTGCCTGGTGAAACATTATTGTGATGCCTCGTGTAAGGAGGAGAAATACGTACCACCGCGTTTCCGACTTTGATAGGGGTGGGATTGTAGCCTATCGCGATTGCGGTTTATCGTATCGCAAATTGGTGCTCGCGTTGGTCGATATCCAATGACTGTTAGCAGAATATGGAATCGGTGGGTTCAGGAGGGTAATACGGAACGCCGTGGTGAATCCCAACGGCCTCGTATCACTAGCAGTCGAGATGAAGGCATCTTATCCGCATGGCAGCCCCGTCTCGATCCCTGAGTCAACAGATGGGAAGGTTTGCAAGACAACAACCATCTGCACGAACAGTTCGACGACGTTTGCAGCAGCATGGACTATCATCTCGGAGACCATGGCTGCGATTATCCTTGACGCTGCATCACAGACAGGAGCGCCTGCGACGGTGTACTCAATGACGAACCTCGGTGTACGAATGGCAAAACATCATTTTTTAGGATGAATCCAGGTTCTGTTTACAGCATCATGATGGTCGCACTCGTATTTGGCGACATCGCGGTGAACGCACTTTGGAAGCGTGTATTCGTCATCACCATACTGGCGTATCACCCGGCGTGATGGTATGGGGTGCCATGGGTTACACGTCTCGGTCACCTCTTGTTCGCATTGACGGCACTTTGAACAGTAGACGTTACATTTCAGGTGTGTTACGAACCCTGGCTCTACCCATCATTCGATCCCTGCGAAACCCTACATTTGAGCAAGGTAATTCACGACCGCATGTTGCAGGTCCTGTACGGGCCTTTATGGATACAGAAAATGTTGGAATGCTGCCCTGGCCAGCACATTCTCCAGATCTCTCACCAATTGAAAACGTCTGGTCAGTGGTGGCCGAGCAACTATCTCGTCACAATACGCCAGTCACTACTCTTGATGAACTGTGGTATCGTGTTGAAGGTACCTGAACACGCCATCCAAGCTGTGTTTTACTCAATGCCCACGTGTACCAAGGCCGTTATTACGGCCAGAGGTGGTTGTTCTGGGTACTTATTTGTCAGGATCTATGCACCCAAATTGCGTGAAAATGTAATTACATGTCAGTTTTATTATAATATACACTCCTGGAAATTGAAATAAGAACACCGTGAATTCATTGTCCCAGGAAGGGGAAACTTTATTGACACATTCCTGGGGTCAGATACATCACATGATCACACTGACAGAACCACAGGCACATAGACACAGGCAACAGAGCATGCACAATGTCGGCACTAGTACAGTGTATATCCACCTTTCGCAGCAATGCAGGCTGCTATTCTCCCATGGAGACGATCGTAGAGATGCTGGATGTAGTCCTGTGGAACGGCTTGCCATGCCATTTCCACCTGGCGCCTCAGTTGGACCAGCGTTCGTGCTGGACGTGCAGACCGCTTGAGACGACGCTTCATCCAGTCCAAAACATGCTCAATGGGGGACAGATCCGGAGACCTTGCTGGCCAGGGTAGTTGACTTACACCTTCTAGAGCACGTTGGGTGGCACGGGATACATGCGGACGTGCATTGTCCTGTTGGAACAGCAAGTTCCCTTGCCGGTCTAGGAATGGTAGAACGATGGGTTCGATGACGGTTTGGATGTACCGTGCACTATTCAGTGTCCCCTCGACGATCACCAGTGGTGTACGGCCAGTGTAGGAGATCGCTCCCCACACCATGATACCGGGTGTTGGCCCTGTGTGCCTCCGTCGTATGCAGTCCTGATTGTGGCGCTCACCAGCACGGCGCCAAACACGCATACGACCATCATTGGCACCAAGGCAGAAGCGACTCTCATCGCTGAAGACGACACGTCTCCATTCGTCCCTCCATTCACGCCTGTCGCGACACCACTGGAGGCGGGCTGCACGATGTTGGGGCGTGAGCGGAAGACGGCCTAACGGTGTGCGGGACCGTAGCCCAGCTTCATGGAGACGGTTGCGAATGGTCCTCGCCGATACCCCAGGAGCAACAGTGTCCCTAATTTGCTGGGAAGTGGCGGTGCGGTCCCCTACGGCACTGCGTAGGATCCTACGGTCTTGGCGTGCATCCGTGCGTCGCTGCGGTCCGGTCCCAGGTCGACGGGCACGTGCACCTTCCGCCGACCACTGGCGACAACATCGATGTACTGTGGAGACCTCACGCCCCACGTGTTGAGCAATTCGGCGGTACGTCCACCCGGCCTCCCGCATGCCCACTATACGCCCTCGCTCAAAGTCCGTCAACTGCACATACGGTTCACGTCCACGCTGTCGCGGCATGCTACCAGTGTTAAAGACTGCGATGGAGCTCCGTATGCCACGGCAAACTGGCTGACACTGACGGCGGCGGTGCACAAATGCTGCGCAGCTAGCGCCATTCGACGGCCAACACCGCGGTTCCTGGTGTGTCCGCTGTGCCGTGCGTGTGATCATTGCTTGTAGAGCCCTCTCGCAGTGTCCGGAGCAAGTATGGTGGGTCTGACACACCGGTGTCAATGTGTTCTTTTTTCCATTTCCAGGAGTGTATCTGTCCAATGAATACCCGTTTATCATCTGCATTTCTTCTTGGTGTTGCAATTTTAATGGCCAGTACTGTAAATGTGGCCATATACTTGTGATCAAGTGAGTACGGTACTAAATTTAACCGTCACTTTCACAGCGCTACTCTCTAATGTCTTCGTTGTCGACGCCGAGCGCCTCTCTGACCATCATTCCTTCCTAAGCTTGGCCCTGAACGGAATCCACAGGAACAGTCCGAGGTAGCCCACAGCAAGGCTATTTCTTTTTGCGACAGATAAGATTAAAAAAGAGGAAAGCGAAAGGGGGGAAGAAAGCGACATTACGAAGTGTGAAAGCAGGTGCGCGGTGGCCGGCGGCGGCAGCGGAACCAGAGGCCCGAACGTGCTGAGTCGCGGGGAAAAATCCGCGGCCAGCGATTCTGGTCACGCCCGGGGGGCGAGGCGTCGCGCAGCGCCGCGACGCGGGCTGGGACGTCCGCGGCGCGTAGGACGACTGCGTGGGAGTAGAGGACGGGTGAGGTTGGGGGGGGGGGAGGCAGGGAGCAGGAGGAGGAGAGAAAGAAGGTGAGGCGAGGCGAGGCGAGGCGAGGCGCGGCGGCCGGACGGGCGGCGCCAAAGTGGCGGAATTAACGCCGACGGCGGCGTCGTTAGCTGGCCGGCCGGCTCGGACACGCGCCTCTCTGGGTTTTGCAGGAGGCGCATTTGGCCGGACGGCTGCGGAAGAGGTGGCCGGTCGCTAGCACAGTTCTCTCTCTGCGGCGGTCGTGGCAGCAGCTCTGAAGGCGCACTCCTTGCAGACCGTGAGATCTGTCTCTTTTTAGTATATGCTGTGATCAGTAGGACATTCCCGAAGGCCATGTCGTCTATACCGATTGAGTCACGTAAATCTATTTAACTACTTCAGCTATTCGTAACTGACGTTAGCTCTTTCAAATGGCTCTGAGCACTATGGGACTTAACAGCTGAGGTCATCAGTCTCCTAGAACTTAGAGCTACTTAAACCTAACTAACCTAAGGACATCACACACATCCATGCCCAAGGCGGGATTCGAACCTGTGACCGTAGCGGTCGCGCGGTTCCAGACTGAAGCGCCTAGAACTGCGCGGCCATAATGGCCGGCCGTTAGCCCTTTAACAACCTGTTCTCATTGCATTTATATACCGCATCATATACACCTACTACCATCGTTTTATGTAACCCGTAAAGTTATAGCCGTCCTGCACGAGATTTTCATATTCTCTCACTCGCTACACGCAGACTATTAGTTCTACAGAAAGAAAGAGCAGGACCTTTGTCTAGAAAATGTAATGAAAGTAAAAATTTGTACTGGGATACGTTTTCGCTGGACGCCAGAGTTTTCTAGTTAAATCAAGAAAAACGTAAGCGACCTTGAAACGCACCTCCACTTCACATTCATCTATCACCAGTCAGGAACTCTAGTACGTTGTTTCTGACACTCCCTCCTACCGCCGTACAAAAATTTTCCACTACGCGAACTATTCCCGATATTCGACCTTCTTTGGCTCTGTTAATTGGGCTATTATAGCACCAGCATAGTCAGCTACTTCGCTAACATTATTAATTTAAACGTGCCCGTGCGAGTACAGAACGAGAAACGAATTTGCAAACGTTCGATCCAAATTTATTCCTTGTGAGCACAGTAGTTACGTAGTCAGAAGGCCTGACAAATACAACGATATTATTATTTTATGCTGTGAAAATTCACAAAACTTTTAGGCAGAATTTACACAAACGTCAGTTCTACAATTTGTAAGTGCTCGACTAAGTCGGTAGCGTAATAAGGCCAGTTAATGAATCGAATATGGGAAATAATTCTTGCCCTCACAAATATTTGTACAATGGTAGGAAAAAGAGTAACGAACAACATATTACAAATCCTAACCGGTGTGGGCTGGATGTGGGAATGGGGTTGCGTTGAAGGTCATTTTTGTTAGTTTTTCTTGAATAACTGGAAGACTACGGCTTCTAGCGGAAACGTATGCACGTACAAAAAGTTCCTGTTCATTTTTATTTAAAAATAACAGTTTGTGCGTAGAGAGCAAGAGAATACGAAAATCTCGCACGTGGTTTATGAAGGCCAGTTATAGCATTGCTGGGTGCCTGAAACGACAGTGAATGGTGCAGCTGAACTCTTGTATAGTCTTAATATAATATATGGTTACATATGTCTGTATTGTGTAGCCGAGGGTAAATATAACAACCTGATCTATATAGCCTTGATACTTAAGCGTCCTGAGTCCATGTGTATAGGAGTCCCATTTAAAAAAACGGTTCAGATGTCTATAAGCGCTATGGGACTTAACATCTGAGGACATCAGTCCCCTAGACTTAGAACTACTTAAACCTAACTAACCTAAGAACATCACACCCATCCATGCCCGAGGCATGATTCGAACCTGCGACCGTTGCAGCAGCGCGGTTCGGGATTGAAGCGCCTAGAACCACTCGGCCACAGCGGCCGGCAGCAGTCCCATTCCAGATGGCATTTTAGACTAGTTTAATGAAGTTAGTGGAACATCGTAAACAGCTGTGCGTAACCTATTGTATTACAAAAGATGATTCTACCCTATACGGATAGTATTTTACCATATCGCATCTTGGCAAGAACAGTGACACATCTCATAAATGCAATACTTTAGATAATCAGACTTAAAGAATTACTTCTATAATACTCATATTGAAATAATATAAGATTTATTTAAATTTCAAGTAATTATTGTTGGTATTCAATTCCGTTACATTTTTCATGCGCTTCACATGCATTGTTCAGTGGAATAAACTGAAGATGCCGTTTTTCGGCTTGGGTCACTTTTCTTGCGGGAATGTGATATGTTTACATATTTTAATCATCGTAACTATTTTTATACGATATGTTTATGTACCACTCCATGCAAGTAACACATTACTCGTAACAGCATTTGAACTGTTTCATGGGACAGAGACAAGAGGAATTCAGTCCCCCTCCCAAGGTTAATGCAACAAAACGTGTTTTAGCCCCTCCTGAATAACCCTATGTGCATCCTTTAAGTTTTATGTACAGCTCCTCTCTAGTAATACATAATACACCTATGTTGTAGGCTGTTTAATTTGTTTTGAATAATTACAAGTATGACACAGTACAGGCACTATCTATAGCTGCTAAAATTATTAACGTTTCTAGTATAACGTTGATCACATGCACATATGAAATTTGAATAGATCATTTTTAAAAACGTAACTGTAGATATTGTGATGTGTTTTATACAGCATAGTAAATGAGATGTTTGATGTACCCAGGAGCCTGATGATGATGTGTTGTAACACCGAAACAGGTTGCTTATGAATAACGCCAGTAAATACAGCTCATTGTGTTCTGCTTACTTCATATAAGATATGCCAAGAGATTACGTCAGACACCGGCAGCCCACTGTAATCCGATAATTTCCCTAAGTTAACCCACAAAACATTGAAGTGCGAAGATAATGCGTGCATCAACAGATGAGTTGCCAACACTGTGAAATGTGTCACAATAATAACGGATAACTTACTGGAGGCGATGGTTACACGCATCTAATTCACTGTTGGAATACAGGACGTCCATGTGGAAGTGATCACCATCCGTAACACAACACAGGTTTTCTCGAACTATGGGAGAGCGTCACGGATGCGCTGAAAAAACCTGAACTGGTAAATGCTAGAAGATGGACGGAAACCCCTATGCAAAAACCTACTTACAAAGTTTCAAAGTCCAACTAGGGACATAGGCTCACTACAACCCCTAATGTGTCGCTCCTTTAGTATTTCAGAAAACAAGATTACATTGATTACGTCGCGCACAGACGCGATAAGCCGCGCTGAGTGGTCGCGCGGTCTGGTGCGCCCCATCACGGATTGAGTGGCCCCTCCCGCCGGAGGTTCGAGCCCTGCCTCGGGCATGGGTTTGTGTGTGTCGTTCTTAGCATAAGTTACTTTAAGTAGTGTGTAAGTCTAGGGACCGATGAGTTTAGCAGTTTGGTTCTTTACGAGTTGACACACATTTGAACGTTTGGACAGGCGCGATAAGGGCATCACTGGTCTGTGCGTTAGTGGAACGCAAAGGAACTCTAACAAGCAGTATAACTGGAAGTACCCCCATCCATTCAGTTAACTGAGATTTACAGTGTGTGCCACAGACCAAATTGTTCAGTATATCTCAAGGTAATGCCTCCTGCTGATGGTCTAGTGCCCTCCCGAAGTTTTAAGTTGTCTATTATTATTAGTTCTAATTATTACTAACCTTCTCTCTACTACCTTCCCCACAAGTGCATTTGACACTTACACTGAACACACCTCCCCTAATACTCCTCCCCCTGTCTGTGCCCATCTCTTCCTCCCTCTGTATACTCATCTCACCCTCTCACCTCTATCTCTCTATCTCCTCTCTGCCTCTTCATCTCCTCCCTCTCTCTTTGTCTGTTTCCCCCACCAGATCTCTCTGACAATATATCCCTCGCCCCCTCTGTATCCTCCTCTCCCACTCACCTTCCATCTTCACCTCCCCCTCTTCCATTTCCTCCCACCTCTTCCAATTCCCCCTACTCACCAGCTCTGTAAATTTCCTCCTCCCCCTCGCTCTGTCCATCCTTCCTCTATCCATCTCAAATTGTCATCAGCTGTGCCCATCAGGGCATTTAGCCCCTGGAATACAATTCATCAAAGCAGACCGATGCTACTTCTAAAACACATTTGTCATGCATGGCAGACTACACATCAGGGGATTGAAAATCATTCATTTGCCCCTGACGTACAGGATGCCATGCAAAGCAGATTGATGAAGAAAGCTGATACTACTCCAACACACCTGTGATACAGGACAGCCAGTATGTCAGTACAGGGAAAACCATTTGTTCCCCCTGATGTGTTGTCTGCTTTGCAAATTGGGTTGATTTGGCAAGCCAATACTGTTCCCACAAAAATACCTGTTCTGCAGGGAAGCCTGTATGTCAGAGGCTTCTGCCTGTATCTGCACTCCTATTGGAGCTAGGAGGTTATAAACACTACAGTGCTGATAGTCGTCTTGCCTGCTGTTTCTGTGCAAAATTTGGTTGTAATCAATCCAGGGAATACCCCCTCCTAAAAGCACACAAACTGTTTCACTATTATCTTACTATCAACATTTCATATGAATTCCTATGTCAATTTATAAATGTTTATATTCACTGTTATCAGGAGTATCATCACATTTGAGGAAAGTCATTTTTCATGTAAACCACCTCCATAAATACACATTCCCTGGATTTCAGCAAAGATGCAGTATGATGACAGCATTATGTGAATTCTAAGCAGTATAGCTCTTGCTTGAATTTAAATGTGACAATGGTCATTAGAAACCGCCTCTTGATCCCTTTGACAGTGAAGTTAGTTTCAAATCCCTCTTTTCACAGTGTACCATTGTGCCTCTATTATGTGTGAGTAGACTTGAGTGTACCAGTTGCCCTTGAACATCTCTCTTGTATACCAATGGTTGCTGCGTTCTTTTCCAGTTAACCACTGTTGGAGAAGTGGAACGGTCCTTCAGCCTTAGAGTGACGTATGCATGTTCAGTATGATTTAAAACAGGTAACCAAGGAACCAGCCCAAGCCTATCATATCCCTATGTTGCCTGTGTTGGAATCACTCGCCACCAACCCAACCCTGTATTGTCTTACAGTATCGTCCTCCAGATGGAATGTACGTACGCGCCTCGGAGAGGGTATCTACATAATTGTAGAATATCATGGGAGTACCTATATGACTTGCATGCAGTGGTATACGTGTTACTTTACACAACATTCGCTGAGTACCAGGAGAGCCACAAATCAAAGGACGGCGAGCTCTCCATTTTAATCAGAAGACCACCTTTTCTTGGACACATTCGGGGTGGGCAAAACACTAGGTGCCCCAGAGCGAATGGTGAAAAATCACACGTAGAAAACTCTCGCAGCAAATGTTAGTTTCTCTGCCGATAGATGAGTAATGAACAGGTTACCATTCTCTCTTCAGCCAGGGTGAGTGCTGTGATGCTTCGTTGTCTTAGCAGCAATTAGTTAATGATCCTGGCGATGTGGTGTAGCTTGTGATTGACTTTGGCTGTACGAGTACTTCTGTTGAATGATGTCTCCCTTCATTAGACAGCTTCTCTTCAAGTGTGAAATAACGCTGCAGGAGGCATCCACCTCCTGGCCTACCTCTTGTTGACCTGTTAATAATTTTACCATGTATGAAGTAGACATGTTGTGTGTGCCATTCTGCTTTTCTCCAGTTCTGCCAAATGTACATAACTTGCACTCATAATCGCTATACCCAAGACCCTTCTGTTAGAAGCCTGTTACACTACTGGCCATTAAAATTGCTACACCACAAAGATGACGTGCTACAGACGCGAAATTTAACCGACAGGAAGAAGATGCTGCGACATGTAGATGATTAGCTTTGCAGTACATTCACACAAGGTTGGTGACGGTGGCGACACCTACAACGTGCTGACATGAGGAAAGTTTCCAACCGATATCTCATAAACAAGCAGCAGTTGTCCGGCGTTGCCTGGTGAAACGTTGTTGTGATGCATCTTGTAAGGAGGAGAAATGCGTACCACCACGTTTCCGACTTTGATAAAGGTGGGATTGTAGCCTATCGCGATTGCGGTTTATCGTATCGCGACATTGCCGCTCGCATTGGTCGAGATCCAATGACTGTAAGCAGAATATGGAATCGGTGGGATCAGGAGAGTAATACGGAACGCCGTGCTGGATCCCAACGGCCTCGTATCACTAGCAGTCGAGATGACAGGCATCTTATCCGCATGGCTGTAACGGATCGTGCAGCCACGTCTCGATCCCTGAGTCAACAGATGGGGACGTTTGCAAGGCAACAACCATCTGCGCGAACAGTTCGACGACGTTTGCAGCAGCATGGACTATCATCTCGGAGACCATGGCTGCGGTTACCCTTGACGCTGCATCACAGACAGGAGCGCCTGCGATGGTGTACTCAAAGACGAACCTCGGTGCACGAATGGCAAAACTTTATTGTTTCGGATGAATCCAGGTTCTATTTACAGCATCATGATGGTCGCATCCGTGTTTGGCGACATCGCGGTGAACGCACATTGGAAGCGTGTATTCGTCATCACCATACTGGCGTATCATCCGGCGTGATGGTATGGGGTGCCATTGATCACCTCTTGATTGCATTGACGGCACTTTGAACAGTAGACGTTACATTTCATATGTGTTACGACCCGTGGCTCTACCCTTCATTCGATCCCTGCGAAACCCTACATGTCAGCAGGATAATGCACGACCGAATGTTGCAGGTCCTGTACGGGCCTTTCTGGATACGGAAAATGTTCGACTGATGCCCTGGCCACCAGATTCTCCAAATCTCTCACCAATTGAAAACGTCTGGTCAATGGTGGCCGAGCAACTGGCTCGTCACAATAGGCCAGTCACTACTCTTGATGAACTCTGGTATCGTGTTGAAGCTGCATGAGCAGCTATACCTGTGCACGCCACCCAAGCTCTGTTTGACTCAATGCCGAGGCGTTATTACGGCCAGAGGTGCTTGTTCTGGGTATGCAACAAATTGCGTGAAAATGTAATCACATTTCAGTTCTAGTATAACATATTTGTCCAATGAATACCCGTTTATCTTCTGTATTTCTTCTTGGTGTAGCAGTTTTAATGGCCAGCGGTGTAGAATGCAGATGATGTCTTGCAAAACAGCTGTCCGTACGTCTCCTCATAAATCGGAATGTATCTCAGTTCACTGTCACTGCGAGAGATGTACGTCAGGAAGTATGTTTCTGGTCTTGGATCGCATTCGGTATATGTTCTGAAATTGGACACTTCCGGGGAAGCACACTGCATCGTCTCCAACTGGAGATTGTGCCTCCCGATATCGAATGAAGAATTGGCTGGACAAGAGTTTTTACAAAAACACAAGCAGTGTGGTTCAATAGCAAAGGTATTGGATTCGTATCCTGGAGGAGCAATCCTTTGCAGCCGTATGAGTGTCTAGATTTAGGTTTTAATTGACATCACTAACTAAGGCCTCTACAGTCTGCAGTTTAGACTTACAGCCTCTCTCTAATGATCCCATCGATAATATGAACACATTACACTTTCTTGCTATTTTCCAGTTGATCTCAACCTGGCCACTGTTCTCTCCTCCATTAGGTTGACGTGGTCATTCCACACCAGTCTCAACGGATAAATGCCACTACCTCTTTTTGGTGATTTAGTCACCCAACATTGGATTATTTCGCTTGTTTCCGTGCATTCCATTGCATGTCATTATATTGATGGTCAATTGAGGAGTTCTTTCTGCTTATCATAGCAGCTTTCTGTTCATGCGAGCTAGCCTTTCAGATACGCATCGACCTAACAGCGTTAGAATTTCAGGATATTTTTCCCTTACCTGTCATTTGAACTCACTAACAGCACTCATATTGCTGCTCTTAGGCCTAAATATAAAGATTCGTTCTTAACATGAGGATATATTGTGTTGGCTAGTGTGGGAGTCAGCACCGACACAAACAAGGAAGGACAGAATTCGCGACGGCCGATGGCAGGAATCCAAAATGAAAACCTGCAGATTAATAGAACAATTTGTTTCTAAAAAGAAAAGAAACGTAACTTAACTTCTCATTATGAGGTGACTTGATGTGCTTCTTGTACCTCCTACATGGAATTCTACTTGCACTCAAATCTTAGTCGCAGAACGCAGGTGAAGTATAGTTTCCTATAACTCGGTACTGAAGATCTTGAAGACTGCTACCGAACTGGGCCGACCGTCGACGGGCGGCTGGTTAGGTCAGCGTTGACAAGAGGCGCTGAGTTCTGTCTTTCTCGAGGTATTGCGCAGCACCTTTTGCATTGGTGCGCGGGTCACCGCCTTCTTGATGCCGTTTCGCTGGGTTGGACGGTGTGCAGTCGATGCTTTAGGACTGCACAAGTTAACCACAATGATGAAAGTTTTGTAAAATACTGTGACGTGGTCTTTTTTGTCTTGTGATGTAGATGTCGATGCCATTTCTCACGAGGAGATGGGTCCATCTACGTTCCTACCAAGTGATTTATATAAGTCGTTCCTTGAAGAACGCTCGATGGTGTTACCACTTGCAGGTTTCATCCTTTTGAAAAAGTACTAGGTTTCGTCGGGAAAGAGGCTTTAGAGTAAACACATATTCAACTGATTTTCGGGTGCGTATCACAAACTCCGTAAATAACACCATAATGTTAGTTCAAAATAAGCCCTTTAGAGTATTTAGCGCTATTTTCCAGTTTCAAGCTTTAGGTCATTTTTAAGCCCACAAACGGATGTAAACATGTGTTCCTAGTAAATACAGGGTTAATCATCTAAAACTTGCACCGCAAATATTGCGGAAATGGAATGGGCTATTGATGGGCGGTTTTCACAGAATGGATTGATAGATGTGGGCTCGCATTGTTAGCCGAACAACATATTGTAATAATACTTAGAAAGTTTATCTTTTGTGCCAACATACACTTTTTTTAATGGAACAATATCTATTGACATTAGCAAACAAAAAGTAGGGTAAACGACAATGTCAGTGGTGTTTGTTGCAAGATTCTAGTGCTAGTCGTTTGCTATATACAGTTTTTTGAAATGTCCCCTCCACCGCCCCCCTCCCCCCCCCCCTCCCACACACACACACACACACACACACACACACACACACACACACACACACACAGACACACATTCGTACAATACCCGCAGCAGCACTCACTAAAGAACATTACAAGTGCATACGCTAGTTATGTAGATTCTGACTAGTAACGAGACAAATGACCCTCACTGTTGTCTTCAAACTAACCACCGGCATTGGCAATACACGCTTCCGGTCTGGTATGGAACGCCTGCTGCACACGTGCTAGCATTTCAGCGTCACTGCATATCATTGAGTGTAGCTTGTATGTCGTTGTAGACAGCCTCTTTCAGCTATCCCCACAGAAAAAAACCTCTACAGGTGAACGATCCGGCCAAGATACAAGTCCTCTGCATCAAATCCAACAACTTGGAAACAATTTGTGAAACTTCCCCATTTTCTGTCGTCACGTGCTTCCTTCCGTTACGTTGTCTAGGTGTTACAGTAGCACTTTCGCGTAACTGGTTGAAGAATCTGGTACATAGTTCCCACGATGCCATGATGTTTGACGTCTTTTGGGATATCTTGACATTTACGACCTACAAAAACGATCTGCATCCTTCCTACGCTCTCCATACTCCATAAGCATGGCGGCTTTTTGCCGGCCGGAGTGGCCGTGCGGTTCTAGGCGCTGCAGTTTGGAGCCGAGCGACCGTTATGGTCGCAGGTTCGAATCCTGCCTCGGGCATGGATGTGTGTGATGTCCTTAGGTTAGTTAGGTTTAATTAGTTCTAAGTTCTAGGCGACTGACGACCTTAGAAGTTAAGTCGCATAGTGCTCAGAGCCATTTGTCGGCTTTTTCTGCATTGGTAAATACCATTGTCCACTCACGACCTACTGCATGGACACACGCTAATTGACTACTAAGTCACCATGCACTCAAGGCACACACAAGCACGCTGTAAGCAAACATAACATCGTATGTCTGAATGACGCAGATTGAATGTCACAAAGAAGTGTTTATGACAAATCTCACGACGACTCACACTAGAATCTTGCAACCAACACCACTGACGTTGTAATTTATCCTAATTTTAGTTTGTTAATGTCAATAGATATTACTCCATTAAAAAAAAGTGTATTCGTCCACAAAAATACACTTTCTAAGTGTTATTAAAATGGGTTTATTAGCTAACAATACGAGCCCTCGACTATCAATCCATTGTGTGAAAACTGCACATTAATAGTACTTTCCATTTTACAAGCTTTATATGATTGACCCTGTATATATCAAAAGTCTCATTCTACGCTAATTTACAGATGGCATGATTCTCAGCCGAAGAGGAAGCACCCACTTACGGATCTCGCCCTTTCTGCATCAGTATTTTACTATATTTATATAAAAAAGTGGAAGTTATCTTGTGGATGTATGTGTATATTTTAGATACGTTGTTTTATTTGACATATGTCACGTAAAGTACGGTAATCACACCTTTATTGCTTTTTAACCACTGTCAGATCACGATAGTGTATTTTGTGATACTGATTTTTTTAAATATGCGATGTGACGAATCATACAGATGTTTTAACTGTAATTTTTAGACCTGAAGATAGCAGTATCAGATAATCCAATCCACTTATCCGAGAACATGATAACATAATTTCGACTGTGCCGAAAAATAAAAATAATTTTTAACAACCGCCTCGATTCAGTGGAAACTTTTAATCTGGTCTGAATTTTTAGCCTCCATATTTCTGAACGAGTATCCTGGGAAACTTTTGTTTCCTTTGATTGGTAAGGATGTTACACTGAGCGTTTCGGCAACTGAATGGAGACTACTAGTGTTGTATGTTCTTAGTCCAGTAGTCGGGCCTCGAAATTTATCCATAGGTTATTAGACTGCTACAGTGAGGTTTTATTTTTTTATCGTATGGTAATACAGACACATGAGAAAGAAACAGACAAATCACTAATATAACAAACGTTAATAATTGCAAACAAACATTACTAATATAACAAAGTTTAAGGATTACAACAAACATCAAGTCGATTAATATAAGCTATCGACTCTGGAGTTGCGAGCAGGAAGTCGTCGGGGCTCCCATTATAGGCTCTTCTGGAACACTCTTCAACAATGTGGCTGATGGTCTGACTTTCTCCGCAGTCACACTGAGGGGATGGTATTTTACCCCATTTATACAGGGAGTAAGCACAACTGCCATGACGAGTTCTAATCCTATTTAGAGTGGACCACGTTTTGCGTGGTAGGTCAAAACCAGGTGGCTTTTGTGTGATGCAAGGCATGTTATGATTTTGCCATGCGTTCCATTTTTCAGACCATGCGTTTGTGATGCTGAAACCTTCTTGTACACAGTGCCTTGCTGTTCTTGTTGGTGGGTTCCTAGATCGAAGCCTATTAGTATTTGCAGCCTCAATGTCTTGGTGGACTGGCAGGCTTCGATTTCCCATGATGCAGTGAGGTAATTAGCTTTAACAGAGATGTACCGTTTTTGAAAGAATTCTTGAAGCCTTCAGCTGCCATTCTGCCATATTTCCTGTATGATTGTACAATTTCAACTTAAGGACGAAATTGTACAATCGCACAGGTAATAAAGAGAATGGCAGCTGAAGGTTTCAAGAAATCTTTCAAAAAATTCATCGCAGCTGCGGATCGTATCGCATTGAAAATTAGACATATACATTTTGGCTTCCTCTAGAAGATCAGTGCTAGACTACCGACCCCTACGGAAAACTATGTCAGTAGTTAACTAGGTCAGGAAGTTAATCTCGGTCCATTGGCTAACAGTTCATTCGCAGGCACTGGAGCAATTACGTCGGGCAGCTGAATAGCCTGGGGCGCACGGTAGCGGTACTCACGTGATTTTGCAACTGCGCGCAGCCAGCAAAGCGTGCTGAGTGTTATTACTATTCATCAGCTCTTCGAATTACTTTACGCAGCCCTCCTCCTCATCCCATTCTTTGCTAGTCCTTACACCCTTCCTTCACCTGGTAAGGTCACTTCTAGAAATAATTTCCTGGCCCTCCACATCACTCTTCCTTCTACGCTATTCTCTCACAAGGCGCGATTGTGTCAAAGTAACATTAGGCATAGTTTGCAAATTATTAAAGCGTTAATTTGAAATTATTTCAATTTTTTTGCCTCTCATATGCGAGCAGTTAAACGCTTAATTAGGAAAACAGGCTTTAAACTCATAGCAGTGTACTAAATTAAAGAACTCCACTGGTGGTAGTACAAAGCAAGTAATTCAACAGTTATTTTATTCTGATATAGCTGCTGTTCCGTTGCAGCCGGCGTCATGTCGTGATGCACTCTCCAGTCACATTGATGTCACCACACGTCAAAAGCCTCAATAACCACATTTTGCAGCACCGACCTCTGCGACACGTGCAGGAACACTGACAGTTAGGTTCTTGAAGGTATTGACAGGAATGTGGACCTGAGTCGAGTGCAGTGCCGTGGCCAGCCAGCTGCGCTAGGTTTGTCGGTTGACAAGGGAACCTCCCCACCGCACCCCCCTCAGATTTAGTTATAAGTGGGCACAGTGGATAGGCCTTGAAAAACTGAACACAGATCAATCGAGAAAACAGGAAGAAGTTGTGCGGAACTATGAAAATAATAAGCAAAATATACAAACTGAGTAGTCTATGCACAAGATAAGCAACATCAAGGACAATGTGAGTTCAGGAGCGCCGTGGTCCCGTGGTTAGCGTGAGCAGCTGCGGAACGAGAGGTCCTTGGTTCAAGTCTTCCCTCGAGTGAAAAGTTTAATTTTTTATTTTCAGACAATTATTATCTGTCCGTCCGTCCGTCCGTCCGTCCGATGCGAGGTAACTGCGCCGCAGTATGGGGACGCTACACCTAAACAAACATCGAAGCACAAGACGTCAGTCGACCACAGCGCACGGAAGAGGGAGTATTCCTGCTAACGAGGCTCCCTGGCTGGCAGTTGACTGTTCGCTACTTTGGACGAGAGTGCATTAAATACGTGAGATGTATTCCGCGGGCAATATGAATCCAGCAAATATAGCTTGCGACTTCAATAACAAGGTCAATGAATATTTTCCGAACTGTAAGGAATCGGAAAGTTCCTTAAGGGATCGAACGATTTGTCGAACATTTGTATGATTATTTCCTATATTTGTTGATAAACAGTACGTGTGGTAATGATGATACCTTGCGCTTCCTTTCGTCTCCTAATCGCACGGTTTTGCGGTGCGGTCGCAAAACACAGACACTAAACCTATTACAGTGAACAGAGACGTCAATGAACGAACGGACAGATCATAACTTTGCGAAAATAAAGAAAGTGAACTTTTCACTCGAGGGAAGACTTGAACCAAGGACCTCTCGTTCCGCAGCTGCTCACGCTAACCACGGGACCACGGCGCTCCTGAACTCGCAATGTCCGTGATGTTGCTTATCTTGCACATGGACTACTCAGTTTGTATATTTTGCTTATTTTTTTCGTAGTTCCACACAACTTCTTCCTGTTTTCTCGATTGATTTGTGTTCAGTTTTTCAAGGCCTATCCACTGTGCCAACTTATAACTAAATCTAAAGGGGGTGCGATGGGGAGGTTCCCTTGTGAGAATACATGGTGCGAACAAACCACTCGGGGTGGTCCCACAGATTCTCGACTGAGTTTTAATTCGTGTAGTCTGATGGCCAGGGGATTATGACAAACTAATCCTGGTGCTCTTCGGACCATGTATGTACAATGCGAGCTGTGGGACTCGTTGCTTTTGTCCTGTCTTAGATGCCATCGTGCCGAAGAGAAAGTAACTGCATGTATGGCTGAACGTGGTCCGCAAGGATAGGTGCATACTTGTATTGATTCATTTACCTTCCAGAATGACTACATCATCCAGGGTATGAATGGCACAAATGTGTTTCCGATGCTTCAGGTTCTACCTTCCAACAGCCATCTGTCCGATGGAGCATAAAACGCGAACCATCTGTAACAGCCACCTGTCGCCACTCAGTGGACGTCCAGTTACGGTACCGGCGTGCAAATCCCAGCCTTCGTCGCTGATGAGCAGCAGTCAGAACGGCTGCATGACCCAAGCGCCTGCCGGCCGCTGTGGCCGAGCACTTATAGGCGCTTCAGTCCGGAACCGCGCGACTGCTACGGTCGCAGGTTCGAATCCTGCCTCGGGCATGGATGTGTCTGATGCCCTTAGGTTAGTTAGGTTTAAGTAGTTCCCAGTTCTAGGGGACTGATGACCTCAGATGTTAAGTCCCATAGTGCTCAGAGCCATTTAACCATCCAAGCGCCTCCTGCAATTGCCTGTACGCAGCAACGTTCGCTGAACGGTCGTTGAGGAGACGCTGTGTAGCCCTTTGTTTCAAATGGCTGGTTCGTTGCTCAACGGTTGCACGTCTGTTCTCCCGAACACATCTCCGCAGCATTCGTTCACCCCATGTCAGTTAAAGGCCGTGGTGCACCACAGCTAACTCGGAGCCGGTTTCAGTAGCGCCATTTTGCCATGCACGATATACAGGGCTACTCTAAATGATGGACTCATTTTCACAAATTCGCATGTATTCAAGTACAAATCCAAAATGAACAAGCTTTGTACCAGTGAAAAGAGGAAGTTTCAGAGTTTTTGGCGGACGGTGGCGGGCGGGTGGGCGGTGATGATTTCAGAAGCGGCCTGAAGAGTTCGTGCGGCCATAGGGCCGTCATCTCGTTTCATTGTCAGTTGTGAGTGATATGGGGACTGTGGAGCACAAGGTCTTCTGCGTTTTTGAGCTCGCGAAAAGTGAGTCGCAAATTACAGTGCAGCGGGCATTTGGTACCAAATTCGGTATTCAACCACCAACTCGCAAAAGCATTAGTTGTTGGTATAAGCAATTTAAACAGACTGGTGGTTTGTGCAAAGGAAAACGCACAGGCCGACCACGTGTGTCAGAGGATGATGTCCGACTGATTCTAAATCTACATGATTACTCTGCAATTCACATTTAAGTGCTTGGCAGAGGGTTCATCGAACCACATTCATACTATCTCTCTACCATTCCACTCCCGAACAGGGCGCCGGAAAAACGAACACCTAAACCTTTCTGTTCGAGCTCTGATTTCTCTTATTTTATTTTGATGATCATTCCTACCTATGTAGGTTGGGCTCAACAAAATATTTTCGCAATCGGAAGAGAAAGTTGGTGACTGAAATTTCGTAAATAGATCTCGCCGCGACGAGAAACGTCTTTGCTTTAATGACTTCCACCCCAACTCGCGTATCACACACTCTCCCCAATTACGTGATAATACAAAACGAGCTGCCCATTTTTGCACCCTTTCGATGTCCTCCGTCAATCCCACCTGGTAAGGATCCCACACCGCGCAGCAATATTCTAACAGAGGACGAACGAGTGGAGTTTAAGCTGTCTCTTCAGTGGATTTGTTGCATCTTCTATGTGTCCTGCCAATGAAACGCAACCTTTGGCTCGCCTTCCCCACAATATTATCTATGTGGTCTTTCCAACTGAAGTTGTTCGTCATTTTAACACCCGGGTACTTAGTTGAATTGACAGCCTTGAGAATTGTACTATTTATCGAGTAATCGAATTCCAAGTTTTGTGCGCAGTCCAAGTAACTTTACCGATAGAGCCCGTCGAGAAATTGGATACCCCAACCAACTGTCTGGAAAGTTGCTGCTTAAGGCCCCCCCCCCCCCCTCCCGATTACAAATGGTTCAAATGGCTGTGAGCACTATGGGACTTAACATCTGAGGTCATCAGTCCCCTAGAACTAAGAACTACTTCAACCTAACTAACCTAAGGACATCACACACATCCATGCCCGAGGCAGGATTCGAACCTGCGACCGTAGCAGCAGCGCAGATCCGGACTGAAGCGCCTAGAACCGTTCGGCCACAGCGGCCGACCCGATTACAACTTGTGCAGGCTCTCAACCCCAATGACAAATACAAGCATCTCGCATTTTGTGGTTATGTGCTAGCAAAGATGGAGGATGACGCATTTCTACTGCGTGTAATTTTTAGCGGTGAAGCGACGTTCCACCTTAGTGGAAAAGTCAAGAGATACAATGCTCGCACATGGGGTTTGGAAAATTCACATTAACCATTGTAACACGAAAGAGACTCACCAAAGATCAAAGTGTTCTGTGCCGTATCCCGTACAAAGGTTTATGTACTATTTTTCTTTGTGGAAAGCACTGTGACGGGAATCACGTACCTGGATATGTTGGAACAATGGCTGTTCCCTCAAGTTATGCAAGACCCTCAGGACTTCATTTTCCAACAGGGTGGAGCTCCGCCCCATCACCGTGATGTACGAGGCTTTTTGAATGACTCCTTTCCTCAGCTCTGAATCGGTCGCAGGGTACTTGAGGACCTGGGTGTGCACTTCCGACCACCGAGATCTCCTGATCTCACACCCTGCGACTATTTCTTATGGGGTTACGTGAAGGAAGCTGTTTACATCACGCCTCTAACAACCAGTCTGAAGGATTCTCCGAACCAGATCAATGCTGCTGTGCACTCAGTAACAGCAGGTACACTCGCGTTTGAGGGACGAGCTTGACTACCGCGTTGATGTTTGCCGTACAGCCAACAGTAACCACATTGAACATTTAAACATTTATCACATTCCTAATTATTAAATAATTATTAAAAACTATTTAATTACAAATTATTAAATTTATTAAATAAATATCAAACATTATGAAAAAAACTTTGAAACTTCGTCTTTTCATTGGCATAAAGCTTGTTCATTTTGAATGTGTTCTTAAATAAATACGAAGTTTTCAGAATGGGTCCATCATTTAGAATAACACCGTACTTCAATCAAGGCGGCACGTGAACAATTTACAAAGTTGGCCGTTTCGCGAATGCTTCCACCCTTGGCCCTAAGGCGTCAGATAAATCGCTCCGTTTCTGTCTTAGAGAACGATTGTCCTGTGTTAGCGTATTCCCTCCTCCCCCGCCCCAAATCATGCTTTATATACTATCCAATGCTACTTCTGCCACCTGCCGTCTGTGAGTGGTTATTGCACGTTGACGTCGGACATATGCGGCGGTCAGACATTAATGTAACTGGTCTGTGAATGATGCACCAGCGTTTTTGTGTTTTGGTAACTACTAATCAGCAATCAGAGTTTTTAATACTACTGGCGCCAAGGTACTTACAAATCTTACGAGCCGGCCGTGGTGGCCAAGCGGTTAAAGGCGCTACAGTCTGGAACCGCGCGGCCGCTACGGTCGCAGGTTCGAATCCTGCCTCGGGCATGGTGAAAGATTGTAACTCTAATTTGCTTTGCTGAATAGCGTAAGATTGTGACTTGAATTTGGTATGCTGAAATCGGGTGCTAATTAGACCATGAAAGCGGTTTAAAACTGTGAGCTGTCTTGGAAGGTTAACCGAGCGTTTACTGAGCCACTGTTTCAGCAGGTAACTAGTCTAGGTTTACCACCTTACCAATCAGACTAACATTGATTATAATCTTTTACAGTCATACAACAACCGGTAATATATCTATATAAAAGGAGAATTTAAATAAAAAGAAAGAAATCAGTTTATATTTGCAAATTTATTTTAAAGATTGTTCATTGAAATTTCAGCATATTATACGTGAGTTATAACTGAGCTGGTGCCTTATTTACGATTGTGAGACTGTGAGATTGGAATATTACGGAACACATAAAATATGGAGTCAAGATTGGGAGACTGGATACAACACTGCATTCATAAAACAACACACAAAGAACATTGAAACGCATGCAAGAGAAAGTTAATCACTACAAACAGATTCAAATTTTTACCCAAAGAATTTCCGTTCGAAGCACAATCCTGTCCGTCATGTAATTACCACACACTGGTATACTAAATTCACATTAAATCTTTGTGAAATCTTCCCAAGAAGAATAGCTGATGGCTACTTTGGTGATTACACCACATGCTCCACGTGGTCAACTTGGTTTACAGAAAGCGTATAACTCCACAATAATTTAGATAATAAAAATACATTCGATCGAAAAGCAAATTACAAAAGAAAAACCTCGAACTGGTTACTAACGTCTTACTACTAACCTGATGGGTCAAACAGTTATATAAGCACGTGGTACTGGTCTCACAAAGTACACGCCACGTGGGTTGAACATAAAGAAAAGTTGGTATATTCAAAATCTTTTCAAGACGATACGTTATAATCACACAAGCATTTGCCTTTAAGATTGATCTTACTTAGAGTTACTGACCAACACGTGGTTCCACTTTACTCACAAAGTAATAACAAAGCAACTACCGCCAAATAATCTGAACTGGACACGAGAATCACACTCCGCTGCAATTAAAGATAACCTTAGCTATTTTAAAGCTAACCCGAAATAAAATGATTAAATTCTCAGTTAAGCTGAACTTAACAAATCCATTGTCCTATGGACTTAACAGACACGCGCTTGGCCGGAGATCTTACCACTTGAGACGCTCGCTACCGCCAGACTGCTACTGCTGGACTGCCCTGCGCTACTACTGGACTCCAACTGCTTACTCTCCAGCTGCCAGACTCCCACTGAACTACCCAGCGTGCTCCTGAGAGTCGCCCACAAAGACAAACGGAAGGCGCCAGAGGGGCAGCTTCCTATACCAACATGACAGGGGACGGACCGGACCATACTAAGAATGGAAACCTCTCTGCTTTTAGGAACCGTAGCTACCTGTTTCAACGTTGGTCCTACTGTTCTCTAGCAGACAGCCTTGTCTGCTACCCTCAAGCATGCAGCTACAAACACATTTGATCATTCATCCTCTCACACAGAAGGGAAGGGGGATGACAGTATCTTATCATACACAGTATATAAAAGAAAGCGGATGTAGGTTCCGTATGAGCCTGTGTGACATGAATTACATATAAGAATTACATATAAACTGTGCTTTAAAGTGTAGTAGTGTGAGAGATCGTTCTTGTTTACGTGTAAAAGTAACACGTTCCACTACTCAGTCTCCTCCCAGATAGTCAGAAACGCCACAGTAAATTTAGAAGAGGAATTTATTCCTTAAAAGACAACAAATTTGAGAAATTAAACATGAAAGGAATCCAACAGAGACCTTTCATAACCCCAACGCTCCGGGAAAAGACTGTGCAGGGAATTTTCTGGCCATGCTAGGACATTCCCAAGCAGGCTTCTCACACCCTACTTAAACCAAAAGTGTAAAGAAAAAGGCAAAAGGTCACCAGCTACTTGCTAAAACACAATAATTTCAAACATCTTTACAATCTACCAATTTCAAAGAGAGAAAAAAAAAACACACAATCTGTGACACCTATTTAAAAAGTCGTGTAGACCTAAATCGGTCAGCAAGTAAAACAATGGTTCCTGTGTCATTGATATGAAAACAATTTCTGGTTGTTACCCTTATGGAGTTCACCAGTATTTGCTCATTGCAAGAGCCAACTGATCACAGGCAAATTTATGACTGTTTATTAACAGGCAAAATTTATGAAAATAGCAAAGGTGCCACAGCAATTAAAAAAGAACATCAAATAACATCAGTATCATAAAGTAGAACATTACAATGCACAATTCGCAAAAGCAAAAAATCGACAAAAAAACATGTTTTACTAAGTGGTTATCGCAAAAAAAATTCTATATCTTATAAAACTAATAATCTGTAGGATTAACCTAACTGTGTGGCACTAATTTAATCATTATACAATATTTCAGTTAGTTAGCAAACAATGAGCACTGTGTCATTATACTGAAAGTACAATAATTGTGTGATTGTTACCCTTAAGGGGTTCCTCACAATAAATATGCCCCATGCAAAGGCTAATCGATCACAGTCCAATGAGAATGAATAGCTATCTGACTCATAAAGGAAGCAGTGCCACAGCAATGAATTTTCGAAACAAAATATCACAGATCCAATACCTAACACAAGAACAAACATTGATCAATAAAACAGTACAATAGTCAACATCTAAAACAAAACACCAATAAATAAAACACCTGCAAAATACAAGAGTCAAAGTTTCATAAACATCAATAAATCGAGTCCCTGCAAAACACACGAGTCAAAGTTCCTGTGACAGAAACACACGTATATGCATTGAACTAAGAACCGTATAATCACTGTTCACTTATACACTCACTAGTTCCACTGTTCCGTGGCACAATATAAGGGGAGGGGGAGGGGGTTCGTCGCCGCAGCTGTCAGTAGGGATTTTTGTCCATCTGTTGCGTGCGATCCCGCCGTCTCTGCCCTCTCATGAAGTTTCTCTTGTGTCACGTACATCTCGATTTTGTTCCATGTTTGTATTGTCAAATTCGTGCAGTATCCTCGATTGACATGCCAGGTTGATATTCCTGGGCAAGGATGACACTTCAATGGCTCTTCTTCGTGTCACCCTTAGCGACCAGAGAACATCTAACCATGAATTACTGTCGCTTGACAGTAGGCATCCGTCAGGAAATGTCGATAGGCGTCGTTGACGTCTGCAAGTTTCTTTGGACAGTACCTGTCAAAAGGCTCCACGCCCTTTGTGTTGTTACACCGCGGCCGTCTCGTCACGGTCGCGTGCGTGAGGTGCGTTGCCAGGAGATGGATTTCCGCGCGGTGGACCGCTCGCCCATCTCAGGTCATTCCCTTCAGGAAGGGTCGCGCGGGCGGCCGCCCATTAGCTACAGGTGCAAGGGAAAGTGTTTCCCGCGTCCTTTTGTTGTCGGCCGCGCTCCCGAAGTGGCCTGGCTGACAGCGTGTCCCGCTGGGAAACCCGCCAGTTTACAACTAGTCCGGCTGCTCCCGCTGTCTCGTAAGAGTTTAGCCGGTTCGCTTTCACGTTCACAACTGCATATAAAGACATTGTTCATCATATTTATGTGATTACACAATGTCATACATAATACCACTTAGTATTGTCTTTCACAATTTTTTAGAACAAAGTTATATGAATCGACAATAAAATAAAATTTAAATGACTTGACAATGTAAAAAAATAAAAGTGAAATGACTTTACAATGTAAAAAAAAATTAAAATTAAATGAACTGACAATATCATATTTAAATCCACATCACTAATGTGGTTCACTTGTGTTTTAATAAATCAAATGCCACTTATTAATTCACTAAAATGAATAGGGTTATGCCTTGCGCAAGTATAGGTTAGGAGAGCATGGGGTTCACATGTTATTTACACACACACATGCACACCTGTTGTCTATTCTACAAACTAACTACCCATAAACATGCATTACTCAAAATTCTACTTCTATCCACTACTAATTAATCCCACAAGCCACTTCAATGCTACTTCAACAAAGTGTTTACACCACTACAGAAATGTTCTAATTCGCCCTCTTCTTGACGCTCGTGGCATACGTCTTGTCACATGATAAATGGAGAACTTTCCTTAAACATACACAGTAAAAAGAACAATGGTTATTTACACGCAAAAACATTTATACCAGTTCACACACCTGAAAAGAGACTCGCAATTATACATTTATCATACTCATATATTCACACATAACACAGTAAGAAAATTTCATCTAAAATTACGTTATTACAAGAATTAATCACACAGATGGCTCTGAGAAGGTAAAATATTTTAATTATACAGGTTATATTACATTTTCTTACCCATTTTGCTTCGATTTCGTTCCTTCTTTACGTTACCTTTCGCCTTCAAATCAGTTATTTCGCCTGTGGTGGTTATTCTGGATTCATTTCTCATGAATGGCAAAATTGTGGTCACCTCTATTCTGTAAAACAGTATCATCTTAACATTGAACTTACAACAGACACAAAAGATCCTAATCCTCCTGTAGTATAAATGACAAATGTTTTGCTTCATCCTTATTACCTTAAACCAAGCTTTCCTTCGTTCCCATAATCAAAATTATTTAATCATCCTCTACCTTCAAGAGGGAAATTTCCTCAGTACAAATCATATAGGCTGCAGTGCATCCCGCACCAGCGAAAACAGTAGGCTGTAATGCTCACAGCATCAGCAAAACACATAAACGTCGCTTTTCTAGGACAAATATTAACGCAGAATAATTTTTCAGGCTTTGGCTTAACATCAATCAAGACTACAAAAAGGATCCATATTTCCGTTCCATTCTCCATTTGCTGAAAAACTGCTCGTATTTGACTACCACAATAATATTTCAGAGCCACGTAAATTACACAAACCACAATTCTTCTTTTACCTTGAAGGGAATCAATATACTTACGAAATCCACAGACAGCACTTTACGTACTCAGCTATAAAGAACAAACAAGACATATATCATCAATATTAACATATCGTCGCATATTGGGAAGCCAATGGTTAAACAATCGTATTATCGCATCCTGTTTTCAAGATTCCAGATTTTCTCATTCCTTTCTCAGAGTTCTCCTATCTTAAAATATTCATACAGCACGCATACTATAGTAAGAGATCCTCATTTATACCGACAGATATAGAATAGTAATAGATAGATAGTAGCACTGAAAACAGAAAACCGGAAACAAGGCTACTAACAGCTGGGCACCTGGGTTTGCCAGACCCATAATATCCACAGATCGGATATTCCCCTGAGTTTTTGCAATTTCAGCAACGATCTTGCTTCTCTCAGGAGCGACTCTTTTCAATTGACACAAAAAAAAGCATTTCACTTGTTCACAAGGAAACCTTTTATCTTTACGTTTGAATCAAACTAAATCCTAATTGCACAAGGAAAGAAAACAAATTAACAACATCACTTCAATCACTCACATAAAAATATCTTTATCACTATATTTACCATCATATTATTCAAAATGCCTACGCCATAAATTTAAACTAATCAATTCATTCTCCTCTCTATAAACCCTATGTACTCATTTGCCATGTCGCTCATTTGTTCCGATTTGGCGCCTTCTGGGCTGATCATTTGTCATTGCCGGTTTCGTTCATTCCCATTTGTTGGATTATGTCTGGGGTTGGCCGGCCGAATTTCGACATCATGTGGGGCTCCGCCTACAATTCTACTCCCACCGTGTTCATCGTAGTAACGATGCTGGTTGCCGTACCTGTTGCGTTCACGATCTTGTCCACGTCCTCGATCATTTCTGTTGCTCCACCTGTGTTCGCGACTGTTACCCCAGTTTCTATACGGCCTGTCCCGATTATTGTTTCGTTCGCGTCGCGACGACCAGTCACGCCGTTGATTAGTAATATGGCCACGACTGCGATCGCGCTGCTGTGCCCCGTAATAACTTTGTGCCTGATTAGGCGGACATTCTGCTGTATTGTATTCCATCTCTTGGAGAAGCGTTTTAAACGTTTCCACGTCCTCTTTGCATCGTCCCGCAAGAATGACGTGCCGCAAGTGCATCGGCAATTTGGTGATGCATATCCTAATTAGTTCCGCAGGTCCGTATGGGTCGTATAAAAATTGATTTGCCTGCAGCATGTGGTCGAATAGGCGTGCAGGGCTGCCGAAACCAGACTGGTTCAAATTTGGCAGCATAATTATGCCATGTTTGACCCTATCTTGTGCCGCTTCCGACCAATAGGCGGAGAGAAAGGCTTGTCGAAACTCCCGAGTGGAGTTGCAGTGACGCGCTGCCGACCTCATACGACTCGCCGGTTCGCCTTCCAAATAGCCACACATATACTCTATTTTATGTGAACTTGCCCAGTCGGGAGGAAGACAGAACTCAAATTGCTCGAGGCATGCTCGTGGATGTATGCCTTTTTGAGAATTACGGAATATCTCAAATTTTCTTACCGTAAGGAAATGTTTGAAATCAAATCCCCGCATTTCCTCCTGGCGAGGCCCTTGAATGTTTCTATTTGTCTCATGTCTGCCCCTTAAATTACATTCTTCCCTGTCGTCACAATCTCCCTCGTGGCCGGAGTCCCTCTCTGCACTGTTCGTACGGCTATTTTTATTGCTATTGGCGAGTTCGGAATCACACGCCATGCGGTTTTCCAGATGCGCCACGCGTTCTTGTAAATCGCCTGTTACAGCTTTGTGCTGTCTGTTTACTTCAAACTGTCCCTTCTGGAATTTAAGAAGCGAACGCACTTCTTCGGTCTCTGCGGCCGCTACCTGTGTGATATTGTTCTCGCTTTCCGTCAGCTTCATCGTGCCTACAATGTCCGCTAATGCCGCGATCTTCTCATCTATTTGTCTCTTGTCCTCCGCCCCAGTCTGCTTCAATTGTTCGACCTCCTGTTCCAACGCGTGGATCGCTAAACTGTTGTCCGCTATTGTGTTGCTAACGGCCGTGGGACAATGCGTTTCAGCCTCTTGGACCCTCGAGAGTACCTGCTGACGATCTCTTTGGCATTGTTCTCTCAGCTCTTGGAAATTCCTAAGTAGCCGTTCTTCGCTTTCTTTAGATTCGGCCTCGCCACACCGCTTGCTCTGTTCTAGGGCTTGCAGACGGTCGTCGATTTGTTCAAATGTACGGCCTAATTCTTTCATAATGTCACTTTTTATTTCACTTGCCAGATTGTTTATTCTTTGTGAGATATCATCGGACACTCTCTGCATCGACTTGTCAACTTTATTTGTCTGCTGGATTAATTTTTTGTCTATTTGTTCGCCTAGCTCGCGGATCGATTTTTCAGATTTCTCTGCGTTTTCTTTATTTTGTTGCAATAAGGCTTTCATGAATTCTGCCAAATCAATTTGGTTAGTTGGAGGCGAATTAATTTCTGGCTCTGATGTGCGCCCGTTCGTGCTGTTTTGCATTTCGTCTGAAGTATTCCCCATTGCATTTTCGGAACCGCCCGACGCGTTAATATTGGAAATCAAATTATCCCCTTGGTCCATGTTGCTTAAGTTGTCGGACCCCTTAATTTTAGCTTGGTTACGTGTCAGCATTAGTGCAGTTTACACCCAGTACGCAACACACTAATCACAATAAATGTGTCCCCCAAAAATTACGACGGTCACGCGAAAGATACTCAACCTAGTACGCACTTTTTTTTTACACGCAAAACAAATTTTTATCTTAGATCGAAACAGTGGAATTTACAAGCGAGAGAAAAAAAACACACACACATATAAAACACACAAATATAGAAAACAAAACAAGACAAACAACGCAACGCCGATCAACAACGCCGTTAATCTTTTGAACGTCTCCTCGGAAACAACGCAAAAGTTGTTTGAGCGCTGTAGGGAAAAAAATTAAGATTATTCAACGCTTGCAATCTAACGTCTCAGAGATTCCAGAGTCTAGCGGAATCACAGAACAGGGTCGCCATGTGAAAGATTGTAACTCTAATTTGCTTTGCTGAATAGCGTAAGATTGTGACTTGAATTTGGTATGCTGAAATCGGGTGCTAATTAGACCATGAAAGCGGTTTAAAACTGTGAGCTGTCTTGGAAGGTTAACCGAGCGTTTACTGAGCCACTGTTTCAGCAGGTAACTAGTCTAGGTTTACCACCTTACCAATCAGACTAACATTGATTATAATCTTTTACAGTCATACAACAACCGGTAATATATCTATATAAAAGGAGAATTTAAATAAAAAGAAAGAAATCAGTTTATATTTGCAAATTTATTTTAAAGATTGTTCATTGAAATTTCAGCATATTATACGTGAGTTATAACTGAGCTGGTGCCTTATTTACGATTGTGAGACTGTGAGATTGGAATATTACGGAACACATAAAATATGGAGTCAAGATTGGGAGACTGGATACAACACTGCATTCATAAAACAACACACAAAGAACATTGAAACGCATGCAAGAGAAAGTTAATCACTACAAACAGATTCAAATTTTTACCCAAAGAATTTCCGTTCGAAGCACAATCCTGTCCGTCATGTAATTACCACACACTGGTATACTAAATTCACATTAAATCTTTGTGAAATCTTCCCAAGAAGAATAGCTGATGGCTACTTTGGTGATTACACCACATGCTCCACGTGGTCAACTTGGTTTACAGAAAGCGTATAACTCCACAATAATTTAGATAATAAAAATACATTCGATCGAAAAGCAAATTACAAAAGAAAAACCTCGAACTGGTTACTAACGTCTTACTACTAACCTGATGGGTCAAACAGTTATATAAGCACGTGGTACTGGTCTCACAAAGTACACGCCACGTGGGTTGAACATAAAGAAAAGTTGGTATATTCAAAATCTTTTCAAGACGATACGTTATAATCACACAAGCATTTGCCTTTAAGATTGATCTTACTTAGAGTTACTGACCAACACGTGGTTCCACTTTACTCACAAAGTAATAACAAAGCAACTACCGCCAAATAATCTGAACTGGACACGAGAATCACACTCCGCTGCAATTAAAGATAACCTTAGCTATTTTAAAGCTAACCCGAAATAAAATGATTAAATTCTCAGTTAAGCTGAACTTAACAAATCCATTGTCCTATGGACTTAACAGACACGCGCTTGGCCGGAGATCTTACCACTTGAGACGCTCGCTACCGCCAGACTGCTACTGCTGGACTGCCCTGCGCTACTACTGGACTCCAACTGCTTACTCTCCAGCTGCCAGACTCCCACTGAACTACCCAGCGTGCTCCTGAGAGTCGCCCACAAAGACAAACGGAAGGCGCCAGAGGGGCAGCTTCCTATACCAACATGACAGGGGACGGACCGGACCATACTAAGAATGGAAACCTCTCTGCTTTTAGGAACCGTAGCTACCTGTTTCAACGTTGGTCCTACTGTTCTCTAGCAGACAGCCTTGTCTGCTACCCTCAAGCATGCAGCTACAAACACATTTGATCATTCATCCTCTCACACAGAAGGGAAGGGGGATGACAGTATCTTATCATACACAGTATATAAAAGAAAGCGGATGTAGGTTCCGTATGAGCCTGTGTGACATGAATTACATATAAGAATTACATATAAACTGTGCTTTAAAGTGTAGTAGTGTGAGAGATCGTTCTTGTTTACGTGTAAAAGTAACACGTTCCACTACTCAGTCTCCTCCCAGATAGTCAGAAACGCCACAGTAAATTTAGAAGAGGAATTTATTCCTTAAAAGACAACAAATTTGAGAAATTAAACATGAAAGGAATCCAACAGAGACCTTTCAATGGATGTGTGTGATGTCCTTAGGTTAGTTAGGTTTGAGTAGTTCTAAGTTATAGGGGACTGATGACCTTAGAAGTTAAGTCCCATAGTGCTCAGAGCCGTTTGAATTTGAAATCTTACGAGAGTTAAAGGAGTTTATAAGAGTGCTAATAAACAGCTTCCCACAGTGCCGCGCCCGAACAGCCTCCTCAAAGCACTCTGTTTGTACTGCATCCAATTTTGTTCCAGTCACTAAGAAATACACTAATTCACTAAGTTAGTTCCATCGTGACATTATTGCTTTCGCCCTGTAATTTCGTGGCGCCGAGTTGTATAGGGCGACGATATAGGACTGTCAGCACGCTAGTGTAAGGAATATTTCAGAAAAAAAGTTTTCTATGCTGCTTTGCTGTTAAAGGCGAACAAAGTTGCTGGCGAATTTCCGCGTCGGTTTATAGAAGGTGGCGAAGCACTGCGTGACTTGCGTTCGCGTGTTCGTCCATCAGCCAAGACGGAGGGGCGGAAACGCTGTCTGAGCCCACGACTTCCTAAGAGCGCCTGCCTCGCAACATAGTCGCTCCCGAGTTTCTTCCAAGCTATAATTATTCCCGCCGACGCAGTCCACAGTTGCATTTTCATATTTCCCATAAATATACCCTGAAATCTTACCTCGACGCGAAAGGACAACGCCGTTGCGTACAGAGGAATGTCGCTGTTAAAAGACTGTAGCGAAATACAGACTCAAGACAAACTGTAATAAAAGTGAAGCTTCAGTCGGCTGCATAGGAAATACCGTCCTGTTAGGCTACGTTTCCAATGAACTGCAGCTGAAAAAGAGCCTTGCTAGCAGCCTAAACATGAAATTTCGTACAACTTTCAGATTACGTAGCGAAATTACTCGTTGTACATTTGCCATATATCAATGATATTGTAGTTCCGTAATTATCGACTGTCGTCACAGATACACGTATTTTGCTTAAATAACCGGAGATTTTGTATCTTGGCAACTGAAAATATTTCGAGTGTTAATCTTGTACGAAAGTAATTGACCCTCTACCGACTACTATTTGCAGCAGCCGAGAAAGTTAATAGTATTTGACACATTTCATTTTGAACATAGTCCAACACCCTCATTAGCATTGTAGCGAGAAGGAAGTACTTCTCTGGGCGGTATCACTAACCTGGTGTCTTACTGCTTCGGTATGTCCCTCGTAGCATAGTAGTAGCGCTCAGTCGCCAGCTTCCATGTAGTTGGTGATCCTGCTGAACTGGAGTGTTTAGGTATGCCAGTTGTTAATTGTCAACAAAGTTAGTACTACACTTGTTTTAATACAGAAATTGCTTTGTCACACACGTCACAGAATCAGCATTTGCAATATGGCGGCTCTGGACTACGCCGTTATATTCGACCCTTTACACACATTAACACAGTTTTCTGACTTTATATAATGATAGACACTGCCCACGACACGTGGCATTCTTATAACTAGTAACTTCACTTTATATCTTGTTTAACATCTGAAATATGCACTCGCGACCGTTCTTTTCGTGCCGCCCCGGTTACTCGACCGTGAGTTTTGCGTGGCTCCTCGCGACTAACCCACGCTGTCTTCTCGAAGGACAAGAGAGACCACCCCACCTTTCTCCCTCAGCCAATGACACTACTCTCGTTCCCTACATACATACATACATATATATATATATATATATATATATATATATATATATATATATATCCAAACCTTCAGCCAGTGGGTGTTCAGATCGCTGTTGCTAGGCGGATCTGAGGTCACATTTGCGGGCACTGTGACGGAAGTTTGTCTCGGAACACTGTCTCAGATTGTAAGATTCTACTCCCAAATAGTCGGATCTTGTCCCTACTAAGGTTGCACAACATTGCCTCCTATGATTTCATCAATAATGCTCTTGCTGACGCTTAATTGTTAAATGTACATGTAGCCTGGCTGCTACTGAGTATTCCCGATCGCATAAATGTGCGTAATACTCGGCTTAAACACGCGAAGGGAAAGCATATGTGCATTACAGTAGCTGTCTTATACACTGTGATTCAGCTGCCCCTACCGATGTAGTTTTATGCAACGTGCCATGTTATTACTGGCCTTCAGAAATCTCGCACAAACTATCATGTTCTGTCTCTCGCTACGCGTAAATTGTTAGCTCTAAATAAAAAATAAAGAGGACTTTTTTGTAGTTATTTAATGTAGTTAAATTGTATATTTTCATAATTTGCGCGTAGCGAGCGAGAGCCTATGAAAATCTCGCGCGTGGTTTCTGAAGGCCAGATATAACATTGCGGGTTGCGAGAACGACGTCGGTAGGGGCAGCTGAATTCCCCTGCACAGCTATCGCCGCTTTCCAAAATAAATAATTCCACAATGAATTTTCATCCTGGAACAGTGTCTGCACTCACTTTAAACTTTCCGGCAGATTAAACCTTGTGCCGGATCGGGTCTCTGACATGGGACCACATAAGAGTTTCATATAGCGGGGACGGGCGAAGGAAATGAGTCAGAATTTCGTACAAAGTAATACTTTAGAAAACTGTGGTTATTAGTGACCAGACATAATAATGCCACTGCTTTGCAGTAGATCCTTACTACCTACAATGTGCCAGATTGTATGAGATCTGTAAATATTATTTTTGACTCCGCCAGGTACCATCCAGATAAATGCGAATCCTTCCTATATTTTCATTTTTAATAGGTTTCAACATCTGACAGTAACACGAGGAAAAAAACATCGATATCTGAAGGTACGGTATTACTGGAAGTTTTCAGAGTTCGGAGGCATCACACATTTCCCGTTGCGAGGATAATAGTAGCGAACGGCGCAATGGTTGGATATTTTACGAGAGACGCTCTGGTACTCTTGGTACTGGTCAACCCATTACACGTTCGGACTTTCTTGAAGCTGATACTCAAATAATAAGTCAGTCTGTATAATGGAGCAGATGAGATTTTTTCGATGATTATAATTTTTTTCTAAGAGAAACGAGGAGTGGTGGAGTAACGTTGCACCTGGTTGCCCGATCAAAATGGTTCAAATGGCTCTGAGCACTATGGGACTTAACTTCTGAGGTCATCAGTCCCCTAGAACTTAGAACTACTGAAACCTAACTAACCTAAGGGCATCACACACATCCATGCCCGAAGCAGGATTCAAAACTGCGACCGTAGCGGTCGCGCGGTTCCAGACTGAAGCGCCTAGAACCGCTCAGCCATCCCGGCCGGCTGGTCACCCGTGCCACTCGCTGTCTACAGCCTCGCATTTGAAGCCGCGAAGTGATTTATTATGTTGCTTTAACGTTTGTTATCTGCCATAATGCTAATGTAGAAAGACTAATACGTAATTATCATTGCCGAGATTAGGAAATTACTAATTGTTAAGCCTGAGAAAGTAGATCACTGTCTGTCACGGAACAGCTGAATTCACAATTTCGGCCGACAGTTGCTCCGAAACAATGTAGCGCTTGTTGCATCTACGGCGTCGGCCGCTGAATTGGATGGCCGAGGGAGCTTTGTCTCTGCCTCACCGCTCGTAATTACCACAACGGCGTTCTAAATGTCAGCAGATTTCATCTATATTAAAGTGTCGCCGTGACAAATACCACTCATTTCCTCCCCAGGAAGCGGCCAGAAGAAAGGAAGTAATGGACATCGTTCGTGCCAGCACGGCCGCGACGGGGGACTCCACTTTGTTCGCGGCGCGTGTGTAGAAATTTAATTCATCCCATTAAGAACGGCGCAATTACAATTGCAGAAGAGCGTGATTTAATTACATAAACAAACACGGTCCGCTGCGAGCGGCGCTGCTGCTGCGTTAAGCCCTGAGCGGGCGTCCGGCATTTGTCTACGGACGACCAGTGTTTCGGCAAATCCTTCCAACAGCAGCTGTCCCTGCCCGTGTCGCCGGTCCAAAAGAACTAATGGCCGCCTCACTCTGCAAAATAGGCGACGAGCGTAGCAGCAGACGTGGGCGGCCACAGAAATTTAGCCAAGGGGGCCCAAATTCTAAAACTCCCATTTGTGCTGTAACTGATTTGATGAGTTAGAGAACGTATTGAGTCACAAGAATCACTTTTCACAGAAGTTACATAAACCGTATTGTACGTTAAACGGATGATATTTATACGTTAACGTTTTGTTGGTAGATTACTTCGATACCGAAATACGAGGGCGTACTGAAAAATAAAGTCTCCAAATTGTATACGTCAAAACTATGAGTGCTTTGTAAACAAAACAAATCGTTCTTGTCATTCTACAACTTTATTCTTCACGTTTACGTATTTGCTGCCCTGTGCCTCTAGAGGGCCTCGAATTGTAGCGTACATCCTGGCGGTGCGTAACGTAATTATGTCAGTGCCTGAAAAAGAGCTGTGATCTGGTTTCGAATTCAAAGAGTTCGTCCACTCATGGAGCACCCTCTCCTTCAGCATGAAAATTCCAGACCACACACGAGCGCTGCCACATCTACAACAATCCGACGCCTTGCATTCACTGTTATCGACCATCCTTCATACATGGTTCAAATGGCTCTGAGCACTATGAGACTTAACAGCTGAAGTCATCAGTCCCCTAGCACTTAGAACTACTTAAACCTAACTAACCTAAGGACATCACGCACATCCATGTCCGAGGTAGGATTCGAACCTGCGACCGTAGTGGTCTCGCGGTTCCAGACTGTAGTGCCTAGAACCGCTCGGCCACCCCGGCCGAACTCCTCCATACATCTTCCGTAAAGTTTCCTAAACTTAAATAACATCTTCGAAGATTTCACTCTGACAGTGGTGAAGTGGTGCCTGCAGAGATAAGGTAGTGGCTCCGTCAACAGTGTCAAACATTCTACGGTGACGGTATCAATAAACTAGTATCCCGTTGGGAGAAATGTGTTCGACGCCTGGGTAACAATTTTGATAAATAAAATGTAGACATGCAGAAAAAAGATGTAGAATGTTAATAACTTTACTTTTATTTAAAAACGATAAGGAGTTTCACGCAAAAAATACAGAACCATTACTTTTCAGCACTCGTATTAATCTCATTTCGTTATTACTATGACAACGTCTCACCATAGCTTCTGAGATTACGTTTCATATACAGACAGAAACCGCGGTAGGAGACTTTAATTTAGTAATATGTGTACACAGAGTGCAACGATATCAAGTGCAGACATTCTTAATGGTTGCTGAGGACAGTGTGCTGAACAACATATCATCTGTATTTACTTCATTTGAAGACTAATAACTGTAGCTAGTAGGAGTAGTGTGTATTTAGTTTGGTTATACCTCCAAGTACACGTGGCAAGAACGAGCCATTATTGCTTATTTTTCCACGCGTAGATGGTCAGATGTTTGAAGTGTGGACTCGTGGAGGTGAACCGGTTGGTCTATACTGACATGCGTAGTCCGCTTCGTGGTGCAGTTGCGGCTGTTCCGGAAACATATGGTGGTAAATAATATGACCTGGTGGGGAAGACTGTTAGACACAGAGAACGAAAAATTAACACACTAAAGTGAGTGCACATTAAGGTACCAGTGATCATAATATAAGCACTTATATTCTTAAACCCTGAATACGTCAAGTACATATTTCTATAATATTGTATTGTATGTTAACCGGGGACCTAGAAACGACGGAGAGGTTCCGTCCCCGCTGTAGCCGCAGTGGTCCACAACGCCACGACGACTACCGCAGTCCACTTCACCACTCCGCCGCCCCACACCGAACCCAGGGTTATTGTGCGGTTCAGCCCCCGGTGGACCCCCCAGGGAACGTCTCACACCAGACGAGTGTAGCCCCTATGTTTGCGTGGTAGAGTAACGGTGGTGTACGCGTACGTGGAGAACTTGTTTGCGCAGCAATCGCTGACATAGTGTAACTGTGGCGGAATAAGGGAACCAGCCCGCATTCGCCGAGGCAGATGGAAAACCGCCTAAAAATCATCCACAGACTGGCCGGTTCACCGGACCTCGACACAAATCCGCCGGGCGGATTCGTGCAGGGGACCAGGCGCTCCTTCCCGCCCGGAAAGCCGTGCGTTAGACCGCTCGGCCAACCGTTATATAATATTATTATGAGTATAAATGCCAACAATTTAATTCAACAATATGAAATTACGTCCGTCTTATGATTAAATCCAAGGCATTCAGAGTTTTTCGCAATTCACATACCAATAAATAAATCTGAAGCAAAAAAGTCATAACGACTCAAGAAATGTTGTAGGACAACAACGGAATAATCAGGAAATAATTTCAGTTTTGATATCCTCTTTGTAGAGAAACAGAAACTATCTTTAAATAACAACAGTTTCCCATTGTGCTAGGCAATGCTTAATCTGCCATTTATATGGATAGGAGACAATAATTGCTAGAAACGTGCGATAAATTTTTAGAGAATAATAAATAATCTATGCCCTAGGTCCCAGGAGGGTGTAAGTGCCCCATCTTGCCACTCACCCCGCCTCCACCACATCGCACCGGTCGCTATCCCCCTCCTCGCTGACGTCTATGCTTTCAGGAAACCTGGCTGCGGATTGCAAGTACTCGGCTATAATGCTAGACTAGAGAGACAATTTTAGAGTTCCAGATTAGATAGGCTGATAGTTTTCTTTCGATGTTGTTTTCTTTAATTCACAGGCTACTGGTTCTATGACTCGTCGTCGTAGGACATTGGATTAATGGCCGAGAACAGGATTGCCAATGAAGGTGTGAATACCTCGTAGGTGTCCTTTTTCAGTGGAGAGTGGATTTGTACGCTTTGTACTTCTTTAGTGGGATCACGACATTGGTACTTAAATTTTAGGTGCTATCGTCTAGCTTCCAAATTTACCAATCCGAACAGCCAGAACACTGAGAATTGGCGTTGTTTATTCACAACACTAGTAGCAAAATTCGGCTTATAGGGCATGAACCCTTGAGAACCAACAAGTATCAAGAGAAAATTTTCTTTCATCTCAGATACATTTCAGGACTGTGAATTTATTTATGAAGAGCACTGTGCATTTACACAAAGCATATCTAGAGCCAAAGCCGAAGTCTATTTTAGGTACAATATCAGTCTTTACAGTTCCAGTTCCTTCGATGGTCTGCTACTTCTTTGGCTAATCTTAGATAAGGATTAAGACATGTCCCGAAAAAAGTTTAAATTTCCAGAGAATGCTCGTTTGTTTCTATTGGTTTTATGGTCATGTGTCACGAAAATAATTTTTTTATTTATTTACTTTTAATTTAATTTAAGTGTGTGGGCACTTTTCCTATGTGTCATTGCGTTTCTCCACACTATTTCCTTGAATTGTGTTAAAAAATAAACAAAAAATTGCCTGCGAATGGCAAACGTCCCATGTACAAGTCCAGTCCAGCACGCAGTTTCAGGCTGCCAAGACATTTCAAGTTAACGCACTCTCCGCTGTAAACTGAAAATTCATTCTAGAAATTTTTCCAGTAGCTCTGAATCTGGGATCTATCTTCACTATGAACAGGCTTATGTGGACTTTCCACCTTATATTGCTGCGGAGAGAGCTCCACAGATAGCTGAAGATTGTGATTTATTCAGGTAGCTGGTGGCCAATCACGTAGTCAAACGATGTCCCATCTTATCACCTATTACATTACGTTTGATTACATTTATTTGTATCCAGAGGCAGCTGGACATATATGTTCCAGGTGTTGATGATTCTTAAGTCCATCCGTGTTTCGTAACAAACATGTGCCTCTGTCACCTCCCTGTACGCATGTGCGTCGTCAGCTGACGTTCATTGTTATTGATATATGTAATAGTTTATTCATTGCTGTGTTTAACAAACTGATTGTCTTGTTGCCTAAAACGGGTAGCACTCTACGCAACATGGTTGGAAAATTTAGAGTATACAAATTGCTTCTTTTTTTTAATGAGTTTACAGCCGTCTGTGGACATTCTAAAGAAGGGGACTAATGACATTATCCACGAGATCATTTACATGTAGGGTGTCCTAAGGTCTTTACATCAAACGTCTAGGTGTGATAGATGGCGCCTTGAGGAACAACTTTTGTTAGAGACAAAATGTTCTATGACGCGTCATGGCGACGCGAGGCGTCTATTTACTGAATTCGCCGTCTCTGGGATCTCTGGGGAGATTTCAACAGAACTAGCAGGATCCACTACCTACATATACCGATAGAGTAATTTACAACATGAAAATCTTAAAAAAAGTGTCGACATTTCAGAAGCGGATCAGGAACTTTAATTTTGCCCTTTCAGGCGGAACAAATGACTGGATTATACTAAACACTCACTGCATACGCAAGCCGCAGAATGTCTACACTCTGCTGACTCTCATAGGTATAACCAACACCAAAACGCACCTAGCGTCGCCATAATGAATCAGCGAAAATTTTATCTCTACCCAAAGCTGCCCATATTAAGTGATCTATCACCGCTAGACATTTGACGCAATGACTTTGAAACACTCTGTATATCGTGAACGGCAGAGGTCCTACCATGCCACCTTCACTTATGATGAACGCTAGCTACGCTTCTGATCGTATATTCCATCTAGCACAAGAGATTGAGGTCAGTTTGCTAGGAAGGCCTCAACCTAATTGTATAACTGTTGAGATCTTCCGTACGCGCATACTTTCACAGGTGACGGCGCGGAAGACTTCCTATAAGCGTAAATGTGTTGCCGAAGAGAGACTAGTATTTAAGATTAGCACTAAGCGAGCCGCCGAACTAAACGTTTCTGGCCGACTGGTAGGTGCGATAGGTTTCAGGACTTTGGTGAAGCTAAACAGCACATTGCCCCATTCCACCAGCTTGATCCGTAATCCCGGTGACAAAACGATCTTCTCATCAGGATTCCAGCCTAGTGCTTTCAGGTCTCGAGCCATTGGCGTCCCCAACTATGCAATGGATAATTTATCCTTCTGAGTCTACGAGCATCTATACTCCGCAAGTCTGTTTACGTTGTGTGGCGGAGGATTTTTGGGAGTCACTGTCACTTAGCCCTTTCTCGCTCGCATCTTCATTTCTGTCAGTGCCTCCCTCTTACTCCCCAAATTCAGTTTATTTTATTCATAACTCTTATGTTCATGTAAGTATTTACAGTGTGTAAATTGCCTGATTATAATGAAAGTAGAACTGCATGATTACATTCACGTTTTCTAGAAGGGTCGTACACCTGATGCACGTAATTATAGCCCTATATCGTTGCCTCCATCTGTAGTATAATAGTGGAAATATTTTTTACTCACGAGTTTTGAGTTTCAGCCGGCGAAAATTTCCACTATAGAAACCAGCTTGTAATCCGTAAGCAGAGATGCCGCGGAACATGGCTTCACCTATTCGTCCATTAAATCCAGAGCGTCGTCCACAAGGCGCCGAGCTTGCTTCGTGTTCCTCGACTTCTGGCAGGCGCTCAGCACAGTTCGGCGGTCATTTAGTGGGAAAAAATAAGAGGGAATCGAGTATTGGTCCAGATTTGTGCCTATGTTAAAATCTTTTTAGGAGACAGAACTAAATTTGTTATTATGAACAGTATGATATCGACATGTGTGACATTTTGACCTAGTGCGTATTGTCCGAAGACTATGCTATTGTCTACTGGAAGGTGGTAATAGTAACGCCAGATGACTGCAGCGAAATGCAGGAAGTCCTGTGGAGGAACGATAACTGTTGCAGGGTCTGACAGGTGGCCCTGAACATAAATAAGTGTAACATATTGCTCGTAAATAGGCAAAGAGATCCATTTTTACCATTAAGTCATTTGTGACAAATGGCTAGAAGTAGCAAAAACCATAAAATACCATGGACTGCGTGGGGGGTCGGTTTTGCTTGATTATATATCGTGGGTTGAGATCCCAAGCTAGGGAACTAAATCCTGGCTGGTGTTGATTAAATATGCAAGAGCACACGCCGAAATAATGAAACGAGAAACTTATGACTATTAAATGAAACACGAATTACAATTACTTTTATTTGTTCCAATAAAATAATCGCTCAACAAATGGCAACTTGTGGCAACCTTAATCTTCTTATAACAGAACTACAGATAAGCAGGTAACAACCTATTTTGGTGCATCTGACACAGCGAGTTGGAAGGAAAGATACCAATAATCATGCAAATAAATTAATTACTATTTTGAAGTACACAGTCATTGTTTAGCTGAAAATATACAGTACTATAGAAGGGAATGCGTCGCACCAGTGGTCAGAGTTGGAGGCAGATGTTCACAGCATTAAAATGCAAGTCTTCAGAGTGAAACCTGAAGTAACTGGATTACTTAAAAATGACTTTAATGGCCCTACAGATCGTGTCGCAGCAGCGATCGATTTCACCGTAATATTGCAGGCGGTGGCTGAAGTGGTTGCGTAACTGATCACTGGCGGAGTCAACGAACTCGTCAGTGGCCAAGTTCACACTTGCTCAAAAATTTTCAGAGTCCTCAGTGCATCAGCTCAGACTGGTCGGTGATCGGCAATAGCTCTCAGCATTAAAGCCTGGTTGGAAAGGCTCCTGAAGATCGTCTTGAAGCTTAGACTTGAGTCGAAGTCTAATTTCTGAACGAGTGTCTCTCATTGTATTTTATTTCGCACTGCACCGGATGTTCTGAGTGCTGACCGATGAACCTGCTTCGTACAAAACAGTAGTCCCCTTCCTATAGCTGGTTAACCAGTAACTTCAGTCCTACCGTCCTCTGCAGGTAAAGGTCGCATCACTCTGCCTCTCTCTTCAATCAAGGAGGTGCTCTACATCGTTACCGTCCGGTGTCTCTTTCTAACTTATAATTTATTTGCACGAGCCAATGCGGGTACGGCTAACATTCCGTATATGTTTGTTTGTTGCACAGCAAAAATGTTTGAAGGCGTCTCACGTTCTCAAAGGCAAACGTCGAAAACTGAGGGCCACATCTGTAGCTTTCAGTGGTTTCTGGGGAAATGGTCAGCTTTCTTCATTAGAAAGGCCGATCCTCTTGACTCCATTTCGAGCTCGTAAATGTTTTCACTAGGATTTCGCTTCATAGGAGATAACTATCTGTCTTTCTATGCAGAGTCTGACGCCTTATGGCTGTACTCTTAGAAAACAGCAGATGGTCGGGTGACCTTACAGCCTCTGTCCTCCCCCCCCCCCCCCCCCTGAAACTTTCTGAGAACTGGCGCTGAGGGGAGGCTGTCTTTGCAGCTTCTGGCGATCCATGTGCCTTTTCAAAGTCCATACGCACTCAACGTTTTCCGGCTTCCACAGAGCATGAAAAATACTAATTAAGAGCAAAAGAATAACAAGGTTGCGTTCTTTATTTACCGACAATCACTAGTCCTGCTGCTGATCACATTCCTCAGCGTCAGTTAAGTATTCCGATAAAGTGAGACTCTCCTTACGACTCTTCATATGTTACGATACTCTTTACAGAAAAACGGTCCCATAACACGTAATGTAAAGTAATGCTTCTGAGTTTATGTGAAAATTCTTAAGCTTTTTAAATAAAACAAACGTCATTAATATTTCACATTTTTATTCTTCACGTTTACATATTTATTTCTCAACCCTGGCGATGGACACATTTCTCCCAATGAGTGACCAGTTTGTTGATACTATGACTGTAGAATGTTTGATTTAGTTGATGCCGGCCGGTGTGGCCGTGCGGTTCTAGGCGCTTCAGTCTGGAACCGCGTGACCGCTACGGTCGCAGGTTAGAATCCTGCCTCGGGCATGGTTGTGTGTGCTGTCCTTAGGTTAGTTACGTTTTAGTAGTTCTAAGTTATAGGGGACTGATGACCTCAGATGTTAAGTCCCATAGAGGTCAGAGCCATTTGAACCATTTTTGAACCAACCACTGCTTCCCTTTCATGCCCCTCGACTTTTATAACTTCCATCTGGTTTCTGTACAAATTGTAAATAGCCTTTCACTCCCTGTATTTTACCCCTGCGACCTTCAGAATTTGAAACAGAGTATTCCAGTCAACATTGTCAAAAGCTTTCTCTAAATCTACAAGCCGGCCGGAGTGGCCGAGCGGTTCTAGGCGCTACAGTCTGGAACCGCGTGACCGCTACGGTCGCAGGTTCGAATTCTGCCTTGGGCATGGATGTGTGTGATGTCCTTAGTTCAGTTAGGTTTAAGTAGTTCTGATTTCTAGGGGACTGATGACCTTAGCAGTTAAGTCCCATAGTGCTCAGAGCCATTTGAAAATATTTTTTAAGTCTACAAATGCGAGAAACGTAGGTTTACCTTTCCTTAATCTATTTTCTACGATAAGTCGTAGGGTCAGTATGGCCTCACGTGTTCCAACATTTCTACGGAATCCAAACTGATCTTCCCCGAGGTCGGCTTCTACCAGTTTTTCCATTCGTCTGTATTATCTACCTAGTCTTGAATATTATTAGTCAATCTGGGGCGCTTAGCAAGTAGAATTTATAGAAGAAATAGAGTCAGTTCAACAGAGAGTGGTACGATAGTAGGAGGATTGTTTAGTAAGCCCGAGAGCGTTACGAAGATCTTCAAACAAACTCCAATGGCCGTCCTTACACGGCAAAGTTGTGGATCACGGAGAGGGTTATTGCTAAAACTCCGATGGCCGCTCTAAAAGGAAAAAAGAAAAATAAATAGAAATAAAAAAATAAAAGTTGGGAAAACTATTAGTGACTAGCGAAATCAGAGAAATCAGTGCTCATACTAAAGCCTATCAAAAGTCAGTCTTCCCAAGCACTATTCGCGAAGAGAACAGGGAAGGAAAAGCCAGAGATACCCACCGCCACATATCAGAAGATGGCTCGCAGGGAATGGGTATAAATGTAGAGGTAATTGCAATATATTTATTTCGTGAGTCACTGCGTCACCTGAAGGTATACTTAACTCTGTGCTACTCCTTGCGGAAAAGCAAATACCTCAAAAGTGCCTCGCACTTAGGGTCAGAACGCGCCACCCTGGCCTCGAGAGCACAACAGAGCACACGAGGCTAAATTCGCCGTTTTTAGTTACACGACAACACTCCCGCAACGTCTTCCATTATTAACGGGCAGGCCACAATCGCGGCGAAGCATCGATGGCAGCGACGGGAGCGCCACAAGGCGGCGGCGGCCGCCCGGCTATGCATATGCATGAAGTGCGGAGCGAACTTCCTAGTGTTTCCACCGTCTTAACGGCGGAGAGAGAGCGCCACGAGCTGCGAAGGAGAGGCGCCGCCAACTGAAATGCGAATTCATTTCGGCCCGTCTCCGCTCTCACCTCCACCCCTCCTTCTGCTGAGTCTTTCTCTCCCTTTGCATCTCTCAATCCCACGCTGCCTGCTTCTCTTTTCTCCGTGTCTTTCTTTGTCTCTACAGCATACAGCCGTTATCCGGTATACGACGAATAGAATATGATATTCAGTAACCCGAGAAGAAGTTACGAACCATATTTTGTTGGTCGAGGGGCGTTCAATAAGTAACATAACACATTTTTTGAAGGCTAATTTCGATTGAAAAAGTACGGAATTTATTGTGGGACATGGTGCAATGCTCCCACTTCAGCTCTTGCAGCTTCTTGGAGTTCTGATAGGTGACGGCGCTATACGTAGTCTTCAAAATGGCGTTTGTACCAGATATGTGTTTCAAACACATAGTTGTCACCGAGTTTCTTTTGGCGGAAAACCAGAGCATGGCAGATACATAATACTGGCCATTAAAATTGCTACACCACGAAGATGACGTGCTACGGATGGGAAACTTAACCGACTGGAAGAAGATGCTGTGATATGCAAATGATTAGCTTTTCAGAGCGTACACACAAGGTTGGCGCCGGTGGCGACACCTAGAACGTGCTGACATGAGGAAAGTTTCCAACCGATTTCTCATACACAAACAGAAGTTGACCGGTGTTGCCTGGTGAAACGTTGTTGTGATGCCTCGTGTAAGGAGGAGAAATGCGTACCATCACGATTCCGACTTTGATAAAGGTCGGATTGTTGCCAATCCCGATTGCGGTTTATCGTATCGCGACATTGCTGCTCGCGTTGGTCGAGATCCAATGACTGTTAACAGAATCTGGAATCGGTGGGTTCAGGAGGGTAATACGGAACGCAGTGCTGGATCCCAAAGGCCTCGTATCACTAGGCATCTTATCCGTATGGTTGTAACGTATCGTGCAGCCACGTATCGATCCCTGAGTCATCAGATGGGGACGTTTGCAAGACAACAACCATCTGCGCGAACAGTTCGACGACGTTTGCGGCAGCATGGACTATCAGCTCGGAGACCATTGCTGCGGTTACCTTCGATGCTGCATCACAGACAGAAGCACCAGCACTGGTATACTCAACGACGAACCTGGGTGCACGAATGGCAAAGCGTCATTTTTTCGGATGAATCCACGCTCTGCTTACAGCATCATGATGGTCGCATCCGTGTTTGGCGACATCGCGGTGAACGCACATTGGAAGCGTGTATTCGTCATCGCCATACTGGCATATCACCCGCCGTGATGGTATGGGGTGCCATTGGTTACACGTCTCGGTCACCTCTAGTTCGCATTGACGGCACTTTGAACAGTGGACGTTACATTTCGGATGTGTTACGACCCGTGGCTCTACCCTTCATTCGATCCCTGCGAAACCCTATATTTCAGCAGGATAATGCACGACCGCATGTTGCAGGTCCTGTATACAGGAAATGTTCGACGGCTTCCCTGGCCAGCACATTCTCCAGATCTCTCACCAATTGAAAACTGGCTCGTCACAATACGCCAGTCACTACTCTTGATGAACTGTGGTATCGTGTTGAAGCTGCATGGGCAGCTGTACTTGTACACGCCATCCAAGCTCTGTTTGACTCAATGCCCAGGCGTATCAAGGCCGTTATTACGGCCAGAGATGGTTGTTCTGGGTACTGATTTCTCAGGATCTATGCACCAAAATTGCGTGAAAATGTAATCACATGTTAGTTTTAGTATAATATATTTGTCCAATGAATACCCGTTTATCATCTGCATTTCTCCTTGGTGTAGCAATTTTAATAGCCAGCAGTGTACATAGGTGCTTGCAGAATGTCTACGGATACCTGGCAGGGAACAAAAGCACGATGAGTCGCTGGGCGAGAGCGTCTGTCATCTTCGCAAGAAGGTCGCCTACACCTGTGCGATCTTCCGCGCGCTGGTCGGCCGCACCCACCAGTGACTTCAAATGGCTCTGAGCACTATGGGATTTAACATCTGAGGTCATGAGTCCCCTAGAATTTAGAACTACTTAAACCCAACTAACCTAAGGACAGCACACACATCGATGCCCGAGGCAGGATTCGAACCTGCGACCGTAGCGGTCCCGCGGTGCCTGACTTATAGCAGTGCCTCTTGCAATGTTGAAACGTGCAGACACTCTCACTCGATGTGATCGACGGATCAGTCTCAAACACCTCGCTGCACAACTGGACGTCCCTGTCGGTAGCGCTGGAACATTTGTGCACTAATTGGGTTACTCGAAGGTGTGTGCTACCATTACGAAATCGAAGAAACAACATCAGCGTGCAAACGAATGTCTCCATGCCCACGACAACGCATGGTCTCACACATTTCTGAGCACACGGGAGGATCTCACAAAACTGCATTGGACTGTTCTTCCTCATCCACCCTGCAGTCAAGATCTCACATCTTCCGACTTCCTTCTGTTTGTCCCAATGAAGGATGCACTCCACGGTAAGCAGTACGTGGATGATACGGCGGGCCGGCCGCGGTGGTCTAGCGGTTCTAGGCGCTCAGTCCGGAACCGCGCGACTGCTAAGGTCGCAGGTTCGAATCCTACCTCGGGCATGGATGTGTGTGATGTCCTTAGGTTAGTTAGGTTTGAGTAGTTCTAAGTTCTAGGGGACTGATGACCACAGATGTTAAGTCCCATAGTGCTCAGAGCCATTTGAACCATTTGATACGGCGGTTATTGATTTAGCAAGATGATGGCACCGATGTCGACAAGTGTAGTTGTACCATGCGCGCATACAGGTCCTCCCAGTAATGTGGCGTGAGGTCACATTAAACGGGGAATATGTTGGAAAACAGTGTCTTGCAGCCAGAAGAGTGGGGAATAATGTGGTGTACTCAAATACTGTATAAAACCAACATATTTTGAGGAAAACAAGGTTTTGCATTACTTATTGAACGTCCCTCGTAATTAAGAGTGGTATCAAACTTTTTTACTCAAAAGCTAATACTGACATTGTGGGGCCGCAGCTCGTGCCGAATATGTAGCTATCTTATTAATTGACAACTTACATAAGTTAGTGTGGTGTCACCACCAGACACCACACTTGCTAAGTGGTAGCTTTAAATCGGCCGCGGTCCATTAGTGCACGTCGGACCCGCGTGTCGCCACTGTCAGTGATCGCAGACCGAGCGCCACCACACGGCTGGTCTCGAGAGACTTACTAGCACTCGCCCCAGTTGTACGGACGACTTAGCTAGCGATGCACACTGACGAAGCCTCGCTCATTTGCAGAGCAGATAGTTAGAATAGCCTTCAGCTAAGTGAATGGCTACGACCTAGCAAGGCGCCATAGCAATTGATAGTTATCGTATGAAGCATGCCTCATCAAGAACGATGTATACAAATGATGGATTAAAGTTAAGTATTCCAGAAGCTACGTACTTTTCTTTATAGCAATAATTACGTATCCTGTTTCAGACCTATCTACTAGCCTGCGTGAGTTAACGCGTGCCTTTCGGCTACTTCCGAGTGGCGTGGCTGTCTTGTTACGCCACAACAGTTAGTATGTTAAGAACCCCCAATAAACTAGCTATAGTAAGGGCGCAATAAGTTGGCCGCTGGCAATCAAGCACTGATCGGCGCCATCCGGAACACTTCGTGTCGACCATTTCCTGTTTCTGATTACTGCTTCCCTCACAGACCCCAAAACTGTGACACCGAAATTGTCTGACGATGTATTGTGCTGTCCGTGTGAGTGGATTATTTACTGGGTAACATCAGTAAATGCACTTATATTTAAAAGCATTTTGAAACACGAGACATGATCAAGAAAGTTTACTAAATGTGTCTAAAGTCAATTTTCTTCTGCTCATTTCGTACAAATACGACCGCCTTAATTTAATTTCATATTCCTTGCTACAAATATGTACCGCATTTGAAGATTACCGTCCTTCTAACGCTCATTCACGAATCCATGTTACTTCCGTGACAAACTTCATACCACAGCAGCAGAGATATACGAGTTGCGCGCGCACTCGAGTTGTCCGTAATGAAAGACAAAGAATAACACTGATTAACTTCTCCTGGTCAGGGTTCACAGCCATGCAGAATTTTTTAAAGGTCATCATATTCGCCGTTGACTGAAGAAATTATGTCATGCTGCAAAAGATTTTGCTTCAGCACGTATCAGACTTAAAAATCCTCCGACGTGTACCCATGTCATCGCCAAAAACAGGCCTTCTCACTGTAGAAATACAGTAATATCCGACGGGTGCGAAGTTCTGTACATTGTGAAATGATGTAAATTACCCTAAATGTTACAATATTTTTTAGTGCTAATGGCCTTAGTTTACAAGTAAACAGTGTGCTAAAACATTGATTTGAAGCGATATACGTGAATGATGTTAACAATGGGAAAACCTTGTGATTTCTAAAGTCACTATCTTTCAGGCCTTGCTCACTACTGTTAAATCTTCGATTTAGGGCAATCGCGAACATTCATTGCTAGACATTCGAAAGATTTCTGCAGTGAATAAGAAAAGTCTGTACCATCCTTTCTCCCCCTCCCATCCTCTTTGACCCCTTCAGGATGGCTGTGTGACATTTACTTGTTTTTTCTCCTACGTAGGCTTTCGGATTCGGTCTTTCTCTAAAACTATGTGGAGAATATACGACAGCGCCGCAGCCGGTTAATCCCGCAATGAAATTTCAACGGCCTGTAAAAGCGCTGTCGGCTCTTCACAGCTGTTGAGCAATGTTCATTTGCGTTGCACATCATATAAGCGGATAATCTGGCGCAAGTCTATCACAACGGATAGCATCAATCATTTAATCTCTAGTTAATTTTTCGCGTACATCTTCGGTTATTTGTGACATTCCCATGCCGTGGAAACGCCATCCATGGCACACTAAGACCGTAGTATCACTGTCATCATTCGCAGAACCATGCAATTCAGCTGTCGCATACTGCCGTATACAATCGAAGCTAGAATACTGACGGTCACACATTTTTTCGAAATAGAGTTTAATTACTCATCGGTGCATTATAGGCAAGCATCCCTTTAAAGATCTAGCAAGGAGTCTCCGTAGAAGTAAATCCTATTCTTTCTTTCTTCTTACTGTTTATTTTTCTTTTATTGCTCTCTGAATTTTCTGGTGTTCTTCACAAAACTTTTAAGATGTATCTCTGACTTCTACAGACCGAACGGACTGATATGTTCTTAATGAATACGAAAATGGTTCCATTATATAAAGCGACAAATTTTACGGCACAAATAATTCAGTTAAAAACAATATCTTCATACAATGTGTTCAGAGGGTTGAGTTATTTTACACTTCACGTTTTAATGTTCTTTTAACAAGCGTCAGTAAACTGAAAAAAAAAAACATATAAGTGAATGACAACGATTTTGAAGACATAACGTTAAGACGTTTCGCTCCGAAACAAAGTGTCCACAGTAACGAACAAAGGCAGTCTTCCGGACCAGATGTCGTACCACTTAAAGAGTCCTTTCAGAGTATACTGATGTGAAAGCTACATATTTAGCCTTTTGCTGAAGACTGGAAATCGCACAGGTCACACCATTATTGAAGAAAAAAAGTAGGAGCAACCCGCCAAATTACAGATCCTTATCACTGACGTCGATTTGCAGTAGGATTTTGGAATATATATAGGCTACTGTATGCTAACATTTATCTATACGAGGGATTCAGAAAATACCGTTATTGTGCTACAGAAATAGTTCAAATGGCTCTGAGCACTATGGGACTTAACATCTATGGTCATCAGTCCCCTACAACTTAGAACTACTTAGACCTAACTAACCAAAGGACAGCACACAACACCCAGTCATCACGAGGCAGAGAAAATCCCTGGCCCCGCCGGGAATCGAATCCGGGAACCAGCACAAATAGTTCTTTATTATTATGAAGTAATGAGTGCTATCGACGGCGGATCTCAAATAGATTCCAAACATCTAGATTTCCAGAAGGCTTTTGACACCGTTCGTAAAAAGCGACTTCTAATCAAATTGCGTGGGTATGGAGCATCGTCTCAGCTCTGCGACTGGATTCTGTCAGAAATGTCACAGTTCGTAACAGCTGTCAGAGAGTCGTCTAGAAAAGCAGTCAGGAAGGATGTGAATCTTAATAGGACAGTACCGAAACAGTGACCCCCATCTTTTATCTGTTGCTAATCTATACGGCTTTTCTCGAGCAACGCCCTGGCGAATTCCAGTGGCAGTTCGCAGTACAACACAGGCCTTAACTAAGATATCTGTATTGTGCGTGTGGTGTCACCGCCAGACACCACACTTGCTAGGTGGTAGCTTAAATCGGCCGCGGTCCATTAGTACATGTCGGACCCGCGTGTCGCCACTGTCAGGATCGCAGACCGAGCGCCACCACAAGGCAGGTCTCGAGAAGACGTACTAGCACTCGCCCAGTTGTACGACGACTTTGCTAGCGACTACACTGACGAAGCCTTTCTCTCATTTGCCGAGAGACAGAATAGCCTTCAGCTAAGTCCATGGCTACGACCTAGCAAGGCGCCATTAGTTACTTCATGAATCTAAAGAGTCTCACTTGTATCATCAAGAATGCTGTATACCAAAGGACGATATAAAAGTTAAGTGTTCTAGTAGCTACGTTCTTTTCTTTATCACATTCATCACGTATCCAGTTCCAGACTTAACGCCAGACGGCGTGAATTGACGCGTGCCCTTTCGGCTACTTCACTGTGGACTGGCTGCCTTAACAGTCCACTACAGTGCGAAAACTGATAGTTGACCTTAAATAATGAAAAGTATGAGGTCATCCATACCAGTGCTAGAACTAATCCGTTAAACGTCGGTTACACGATAAATCAATAAAATCTAAAGGCCGTAAATTCAACTAAATACCTAGGAATTACATTTACTAACAACTTAAATAGGAAAGAAAACGTAGAAATACTGTGGTGAAGGTGAACCAAAGGCTGCGTTTTATTGGCAGACCACTTAGAAGATGAATCAGATCAACTGAAGTGACTGCCTGCGCTACATTTGTCCGTCCTTCTATGGAGTATTTCTGCACGGTGTGGGATCCTTAGCAGGTAGGATTAAGGAAGTTCATCGAGAAAGTTCATAGAAGGGCAGCACGTTTTGTATTATCGAGGAATAGGGGAGAGAGTGTCACGGACATGATGCCGGATTTCGAGTGGATATCATTAAAACAAAAGTGTTTTTGCACAGCAGGATCTTTTCAAGAAATTTCAGTCACCAACTTTCTCCTCCGAATGGGAAAATATTTTGTTGACGCCGACCTACGTAGGAAGAAACGATCATCATAATAAAATGAGGAAATCAGAGCTCTCACTGAAAGGAATAGGAGTTCGTTTAATCCGCGCGCTGTACGAGAGTGGAATAATAGAGTTTAAGTGTGATTCCAGGAACCCTCTACTAAGCAATAAGTGTGATTTGTAGAGTAGCCCTCTAGATGCAGATGCAGATATGTTCACAGGACTGTGTAATTTCAGGTCATTGAATCAAAATGATGACGTCCACATCAATAATAATAACATAAATAGATGAAACGTCCTGACAGATTAAAACTGTGTGCCGGACTGAGACTCGAACTCGGGACCTTTGCCTTTCGCGGGCAAGGGCTCAATCAACTTTTTTTTTTAACGTAACAACGATCCTTAACGCTACCGTTTTTTATCTCATTTTTGTTCTATATATTGTTCGTTCAATTTGTTAGTGGCGGACGTCCGATGACACTCGTTCAAGTTGTTCGTTCATTCGCTTACTCAGTTTTTTTTATTACAGAAGGTAACTAAACCCTCTGACCGAACACGCTGAGCTACCGTGCCGGCTAACCAACTGAGCTGTCCAAGCACGACTCACGCCCCGTCCTCAAAGCTGTGGTGTTGGTTTAGCGTAATGAGTAGCGACACTGTCCCCTAATGTTATGCCGGCACGGTAACTCAGAGTGATGCCAGCACGGTAGCTCAGCGTGTTCGGTCAGAGGGTTATCTGCCCTCTGTAATAAAAAAAACTGAGTTAATCGATCAACAACGCACTTAAACCGGTGTCTTGCGACGTCTGCACCGAGCAGATAAAACGAAGGAAATCGAACAAAATGAGATTAAAAAAAAAAGGTTGGTAGAGCACTTGCCCGCGGAAGGCAAAGGTCCTGAGTTCGAGTCGCGGTCCGGCGCACAGTTTTAATCTGACAGGAAGTTTCGTATCAGCGCACACTCCGCTGCAGAGTGAAAATCTCATTCTGGAAACATAAAAAGATGTACACAAGTCGTTTCAGATACAATAATTTTCATGTTATTTTTGTCAAATTTTGTTCTTGATACACGACATATCCCCAAACTTGCCAAATCAATTATATCAAACTGCAGATTTTAGAATCTGGTCCCGTCTTGGAAAAATGACCATGGTCACCCAGCATTCTTTTCGTCACAGACTTGGAATAGCTGCGCCGTCTCCCACGGACGGTGGATTCGTCTCTCGCCAATGAGGTCATTAACGTGCAAACAGTAGACAACAGGCTCCGGTTTTTGTCACGCTGTCGTTGCATTACGTGCTCGACGAGCGGATGCCTTGATGCAGAGGACATGAATAATGTAGAGGGCAATACCGACGGAAATTTCCGGTTACGCTGCCAGGTGGGGCACTGTAATTTGCCGGTCATCGCGCATAAGAGCGGCCTAGCGCACCTGAAGGCCGTCTTCAGTGGCTATGATGACGGTAATGCTCACTGGCAAGCCGGCGGCATCGGGCGCGCTGTTTACAGCTGAATACCTCGTTACGCACTCCACCTTGTTGGCTGGGGACGGCACGTAGCTGCCAGTAACAACGTCCTACAGCTTCGATTCGTGTGCCGCACTACCTGTCAGTTCTTCCCGCTTATATTACCAACAGTAGGTTTGCAAATGAGCGTGAGTTGGAGCGGAACATCTGCCTACATCGATGTCTATACCCCGCAAGCTACTTTCTGCTGTGTGGAGGAGAGTACTTTATTTACCTTTCCTATTCCATCAGGACTGGCGGGCGGGAAGAACGATTACAGGTAAGATTCCGTGTGAGCCCGAATCTAATTTTACCTTCTTTGTATTTTCGCGAGGTATAGGTACAAGGTAGCATTTCAGTGTGTAACGGGTATAAGTGCGAATTTTTTTATTGGTGACTGAGGACGCTGTACTGAACAACATTGTACCAGTATTTATGTCATTTGCAGACTAATAATTATAGCTATTACAAGTCGTATATTTTTAGGTTGTTAAGCACCTCCGTATGGCAAGAGCAAACCATTGATGCTAATTTTCTCCTGGGCAGCAGGTCAGGTGCTGGAGAGTGAATGCTTCGACGCAAAACGGTTAGTCTGTACTGACAGGCATAGTGCATTTAATGGTGCAGTTACGGCCATGCAGAAAACATCATGTAAAATCTGTGACGTGTTTGTGGGAACATTGTTCGATGCAGAGAAAAACATCCAGCACACTCTGTGTACGTATTAAAGTATCACATATAAAAATATCTGCACTTATACCCGTTACTCCCTATGTATTGACTGACTCTTCTGGAAAGCCGGCCGGAGTGGCCAAGCGGTTCTAGGCGCTACAGTCTGGAACCCCGCGAACGCTACGGTCGCAGGTTCGAATCCTGCCTGGAGCATGGATGTGTGTGATGTCTTTAAGTTAGTTAGGTTTAAGCAGTTCTAAGTCTAGAGGACTGATGATCTCAGAAGTTAAGTCCCATAGTGCTCAGAGCCATTTGAACCATTTTTTTTCTTCTGGAAAAGTATGCTCATGGGATTTTGACAGCAAACAACACTACGGTGCACAAAGCTTCTCTTGTACCATCAGCCACTATCACTGGTTGAGTAGCTCCATGACGCTCTCGAGCTTACTGTACAAACCTGTGACGAAATATACTGTTTTTGTATTTGGATCTTCTCTACTTCCTCTATCAAACCTTCCTGCTATGGGTCCCAGACTGATAAGCAGTTCTCAAGCTGTTTGGCATTGCCTTCCCTACAATTAGTTCTATGTGGCTGTTTCACTTTATATCGCTCTGTATACTTATCCCAGATATTGAATTGACGTGATTGCTTCCAATTCTTGTTCAGCAACGTACAATAACGCACTCTTTCCATATCTTTATGGGCACGACACTACATTTGTTGTTGAGAATCGACTGGCAGTCGCTGCACGAAACACTGATCCTTTTCTTGCATTTTGCAACAGATTTCTGCGATTCACATTTTTATACAACAGCATCACCAGCGAACGGCCTCACTGAATTTCCGACGGTATCCACAAGGTCATTTACACCAGATGTCCCTCCTAAGAGTCATCAGGTGCAGTTTTTCTGTTGTTTAAGCAGATATTTTAAATTTAGTTTTTGCACTGTATAGCTGGAGTGAACCCAGGAGACTACTACTAATCAAATCTTTCATTCGGCACCTAGCGCTTACGAAAAGTGTCGGTTTTTTACCGTTACAAACAAAATGATTTTGAAAGCGAAATTTAGTTGCCCATTTGATGGAACGGTCCCAGATCAACCTAGAAGGATATTTGTTTTATCGTTACGTATTTTGACAGTAAAACACGAAGGATTACCATTATTCCAGCAGCGACTTAGCAGCGTTGCTGCATGATGGTAGCTATCAGAGCAGACCATGGCGATACTGTTACTATAGGAGAACTGGTTATTCTTCGTGTTTTATTGTCTCTGTTGTCCGCCCCTCGTAGCTGAGTAGTGCCGGCACTGTAGCTCAGCGTGTTCGGTGAGAGGGCTGCTTGCCCTCTGTAACAAAAAAAACTGTATTAAGGAGACAACGATCAACTTGAACGGATGTCTTGCAACGTTCGTCCAGACCAAACGCAACGAATGACATAGAGGGAGGGAAAAAAAAAAAATTGGTCAGCGCGACGGAAAGTCATACCTAACGGCCCGGGTTGGATTCCCTGCTGGGACGGAGATTTTGTCCGCTCAGAGACTGGGTATTGTGTTGTCCTTATCATCATTTCATCCCCATAGACACTCAAGTCACCGAAGTGGCGTCAAATTGAAAGACTTGCACTGGGCGGACGGTGTACCCGACGGGAAGCCCTAGCCACACGCCGTTTATATTTTGTTATTGTCTCTGTTGATACACATCACTGAAACAAATATCGCACTAGAATAATTTGGGACCGGTCTATCTAGCTAGGACGTAAAATTCATCTTTTTAAAAGTCATTTTGTTTGCAGAGGGAAAGAAACCAATGCTTTTCGTTGACACTGGGCGTCACAAGAAAGACGTGATGATCAGTATTTGTTTGGGCTAATTCCACTCGTAATTGCAAAAACGGACCTCCGAATATCTGCCGAAACACCACAGAAAATTCGCAGGACGAGCCTTAGGACGGACATCCTGCACATACAGGGTGTCTCACGATTCCTGTTACAGGATTCCAGCAGGTGTAGAGAGGACTTAGTAGCTAAAACTTCCATACGGAACCCATTTTCGGAAATAAACCCTTCGGATGTAAAATAACTTTAAAGACCGGATCACTTTCAGATCTCCCGCTTCACGGGACGCACACAGCGGAGACAATGCACTCTGACCCGTGTGCTGTACGGGAGACATTGTCATGGTCAGTGTCTCAAGCAGTCGTCGGATTCTCTTTTATGCGACCAAGAACATCATCTTCAAAATCGAGAGTACGGGGCATCCGTGGAGCGCCAAACACTCGCAGTTTCGAACGTACCAGTTTCTCGTAGCCCTTGTTGTAGTCGGACGAAAATGGTATACGATATTTTAATTACTAACGACGGGGACTTGCTCTCAGTTTGTGTGCGCACTGTGAAGCGGGAGATTTGACAGTGACATTTCCAGATGTGGTTCCTTATCAAAACTTGATCTCCTACGTCTCCTCTACAACCTCTAGAAACCTTCATGGAAGTGGTGTATGTGTGTGTGTGAATTCCTAAAGGAGCAAACTGCTGAGGTCATCGGTCTCTAGACTTACACACTACTGCAGCTAACTTAAACTAACTTAACGAAGAACAACACACACACCCATGCCCGAGGGAGGACTCGAACCTCCGGCGGGAGGGACGCGCAGTCCGTCACATGGCGCCTCGAACCGTGCGGCCACTCCGCGTGCCATGGAAGTGATGAAACACCAGTATACGGTTCCTGCAGAGCAAGTGGGGAGGCTCCTAATTCACTTCGTTGTCTTATAAACGATGTAACTGTCAGCCCTGAAATTGATGTCAGCCCGTTTCGGTTGATGCTTCTTTCGATCATGATATAAGAACATCTGTTCTTACACTCTGCTCCTAAACTGTTAGACTCTACTGAAATCTGTAAACCTTAGAACTAAATGCGAGGGTGGGTGAAAGGCGAGGGATATTATGTGTGCTTAGTAGCTTGGCCTTATCAGGAGTAAGACAAATTGCATACATCCCTCCAATTTAAGAATGGGTGCTTCAGTAATCATTTTGTTCGTTCTACGTTAAATTGCAATCGTACGTACACCTATACTGGAACAGTTGATGTCAACTGGAATAGCAGAGTTGATGTTTACAGGCAAGGTGCTGGAGATCAGCATTGTCTTCTTCATTCGTTTAACTGAGTAACGCGTTGGGTTTTCTGTTGTTGTTGTTGTAAATTGAACTAGACCTCTATTCTTTATACTTCATGTGTGTCTGTGTTATAGTTCTGAACAATGCAAGCGGTATAATTACAAAAAAATGCTTTCTGATAACGAGAGTTGCCAATTCAATCAAAAACTGTATTACCATATTTGAATTAACTTTTACCAAAATAATTATATAAAGTAAAACTGCATCCTCAATAAGTTATCCTGTAACGTTCTGTATTGTGCAGTGCAGTGAACAGCGGTACAATGCGTGACGTCACATTAAGTGACTTGCAGTTCCAAGTCACAGAACTAAGAATGAAAGTGCTACCTAAAATGCCAAAATGAAGTCTGAAACAATTAATAACCAAAATGTTTTTGTGGAAATGTGAAAGGTGGCTACACTGAGCCACAGCGCCAGAGATCGCTAGAGAGCATTGTTCCGCCCGCCTCCACTGGCAGTGATTATTGAGATGTCGTAGTGGGCAGTGCTTGTCGAGGACTCGTGGTAGTCAGTTCGTGTTCAGATGTGCTAGTAGGGAGTGCTTGCTGAGATGTGATGCTGAAAGGTTCTTGTTGAGATGTGGTAATAGCGAGTCGGTGTGGAGATATATTGTAATTATGAGAGTGATTTTGGTCAATATATGAAGGTAACGAAACTTGATTTATTTTTCATTATTTCCATGTTTTAAATAATGTGTCATTACAGGTTCAGTCAACAAAGCATCTGGCTTGTGTTCTTGGATTAGAGTGTAATTGTGGTTCTCTTGAGTAATTATGGTATTTGTATTTTCTTTAATTAATTCAGTATAAATGGTATTTGAAATTCTTGTCTTTTGAAGAAGAACCGTGCCAGATGTGTACGTTGAGTCACACTCCCACACACAGAACAGTGATACTTGTGCTTTGGTTTCGTAGGTTTTATAGTTGCTGGGGACTTAATTAATTAATTAATTAATTGTGTTAATGAAAATTTCCATTTCATTCCTTGTTGTTGTTCTATGCAGTCAGATAGCGTAATAATACTAGTCAGGGCCAACCGTTACGAGACTTCGTAAACGGACAGACAGCTACTAAATCGAGAAATTAAAATTATTTGCATTTCATAGAATTAAGCCCCCATGCACGTGGCGACCCTGCCAGGATCGTCCCTTGGAATCTTCTGATTGTAAAAATAGTAGACAGTAGCATTGTTGTAGTAACTTGTAGTTTAGTAATTATAGTCTGTTTTGCATGTGTAGATTTGGTAATTGTCATTCTTATAATGGTATTTTTTCTCTGAATTTGCTTTGTTGTCTTGTATACGCGTTTGACGATTTAGTGCAATTATTTCAATTGTTCGTTAATCGTGTTTGAGGGAAACATTTCGAGTGAATGGTATTGTTGATGATAAAGAGTCATTGTGTGTAATTTTCGTACAGTGACGAGTTTTGTTTGTTTTGTAAATGATTACGCGATCAATGAAAAAGGCAAAAATGATGAATAGTGAGAATGATGAAATTGTTGACATGGCGAACTCGCCAACACAAGAGAACAGTATGTTGAATAATGAAGTGGAAAACAATGTAATAAGTCGGGAAAATAGTCCGGAACCAATACAAAACTTTTCACAATTAGAAAATTTTCAGAATTCGAGACTAACGACAGAAGATTCTGGAATAGTATCGAACACAGATGGCTATACAGCTATGACGAAGGAAACTGGTTTTGCGAGAAATGATAGGGGCGAAAAGAATTTCGAACCAGATCAAATGGAGCAGTTGATGGGTATAATATTAAATTTGGGATCTGAATTAAAAACACAGATGGGAACAATGGAAACACGAATGGAAACACGGATGGGAACTTTGGGATCTGAATTAAAAAATGATATGGGAACAATGGAAACACAGTTTAGATCTGAATTAAAAACACAGATGGAAACAATGGAAACACGGTTAGATTCACGAATAGGGACTTGTTTTAAAAATATGAAAGATGAATTAAAGAGAGAAATCAGAGAAGAAGTACAACCAATTTTGAATACTCACAATAGTAGATTAGTTGCAGTAGAGATTAGACAAAGGGAACAGGATAGAGAACAGGAAGAAAGAGATCGCGTGATAGTACAAAAATTTTCAGAGTTAAATTTACAACGTGCACACGATAAGGAAGAGATATTTGAGAGAATCGAGGAATCCGTACCAAATGACAGAATAAATAACCGAACACAACAATATGAACAGTTAACTACCAAATGTGTCAACACTGAAACCCGAGTCGCGACACTTACGGAAGACGTAGGTAAACAGAGAGAAAAAATAGGTGATTTATCGGAAAGAGTTGAGGAGATTTCAGATAAATTGACAAGTCTTAGTTTAAATGGGGATAGAGATTCAGATGATACAGCTCCATTACCATTTGCAGAAACCGAAGAGTATCAGGGAAAATTTAATGATCGCGTTAATAGGGAATTTGAGGCACTACAAAAGCAAGTAAAACAAACTGAAGGCGAAATCGTAAGAAAAGACGGCAAAAGAAATTTAGAATCACAGATACCAGAGGGGTTTGAAGAAAATAATTTGTTTCATTTACGGGATGCAACAAGAGAGCGCCAGGCGCGCGAACTTGACAATAATCGACATTCAAACTGGGACAGACGCGGTAGGTCTTTGTCGCCGCGAGGCGAAAACTTTGACTATAAACACTTTTTGACTGTTCGGAAATTTAAGATCTTCCGCAATTCTAAGAATGACATACATCCATGTGCATGGTTGGATCAATTTACGTACGCACTTCCGCCAAATTTGCCACTAAGTCACAAACTGAAATTTACGTGCAGCTATTAAAGTCCTCAGGGGATTCACTACTCTAAGTGAATATGTGCCGTAGCGAGCATAGGGCCCCGAGCTGTAGTGGTGCTATTTCCCTTTTAGTTTTCTGCACCGCTGCCTACTCTTTCACTATTCTTTGTATCTAAAAAAAAAAAAAAAACAATTCTTCTACTATCCATCTATCTAGACAGTAGGTAAACAATAACCGGATTTGACTGTTTTACCCAAAAGTGACTTTGGAAATTACCGTTTGGATTTACTATATTTTCTGCAGCATTCATTCGTAGCTTAAATGAAATTTTACCTGTTTATCTTCGTGACAATATTACTTCATATGTTGACGACATTCTTATTGCTAAACGTTCTTGGAGTGAGCATAACAAAATTTTGGATTCATTATTACGTAATTTTGCAAGAGTTGGCATGACAGTGAACTTGGAAAAATCAGAAATTGGTCGTTCTCAGGTGAAATTTCTCGGTCACATTATTTCTACAGAAGGTATTCTTCCGATCCAGAGAAACTAGACGCTATTCGTAATTATGCTGTTCCTTCCACAAAACGTGATGTTCGTAGTTTCCTTGGTGTCTGTAATTTTCTTAGACGCTTTGTTAGATTGGACAATTTGGCCACACCTCGTTTATGTGAACTATCTGGAAAAAATTCTAATTGGTGTTGGTATGAGGAAGCTCAATCAGAATTTGAACAACTTCGTGATGCTTTAGTTGCTGCTCCACTTCTTTCACATCCGGATTTATCTAAAGATTTTTGTTTGGCGACGGACTCATCATACAAAGGCCTAGGTGCACATTTATTCCAAGAGATAGAATAAGACGGCGTTGTAGTACAGAAAACTGTTGCCTTTGGAAGCCGTGTTCTCTCTAAATCAGAGAAGAATTATTCGATTACGGAACTTGAAGCTTTGGCTGTTGTTTGGGCTTGCACAAAATTTCGCACATTTTTGTTTGGCAGACATACTAAGGTTTACACCGATCATCGAGCTCTGGAATTTCTTATGTCGACAAAATTAACTCATGGAAGATTGTCACGATGGGCGCTGTACCTACAGGAATTTGATTTTAGTATTGTTTACATACAGGGATCTTCAAATATTGTTGCTGATGCTTTATCACGTGCACCTATGGGTTTGAAACAAAGTGCTGAAGAGGACTGCAAAGAAAACCATTATTGTTTGATGTACATTCAAGGTGTTGCGTTTGAGAACTTTATTTCGTCTTCGCTCCAGGACATCGCTAAGGAGCAAAATAAGGATCCAATCTGGAAGGACATTAAGGAGAAGTGGAGGAGAAAGGAAAGCGTAGCGATCAGACAGTATTATTTAGTTCGCAATGATATTCTTTTCAAACGAAAATCGGTCGACAACTCTGTTTGGTTAGTTTGTATTCCTGATGAGTGGGTCAATAAATTGATTTGGTACACACATTTCAGTTATGCGCATTTTGGTCCCAGAAAATGCTTTCATAAATTACGAGAAAATTGTTACTTCAGTAATATGGAAAAACGTATTCGATCCGTTCTGGCCAAATGCAAATTATGTCAAAAGGCTAAACCGCCAACGATATCTCACAGAGCACCGTTGTTTCCTATCATTCCAGCGAAATTAAAGGACATGGCTGCAGTCGATTTGTTCGGTCCAGTGGTTCATTCTACTAATGGTTTTGCGTACATTTTCGTAGCAGTGGAATTGACATCAAAATATGTGTGTTTTACACCTTTACGCAAAGCAACAGCTCGTTCAGTATCTAATGCTTTCATCAAACATTTTCTTAAAGAAGTTGGTCATGTTGACAAGGTTATATCAGATAATGGATCACAGTTTCGCTCTAAAATTTGGCTTCGTACTCTACGGCGTCGTAAAATTAAACCAATCTTCATTTCACTTTTTCACCCTCAATCTAATGCTTCAGAGAGATGGATGAAGGAAATCAATAAATTGTGCCGTCTTTATTGTCATCAGAATCACAGAACGTGGGATCAGTATCTTCATATTTTTCAAAATATTCTGAATGAACTCCCTAATGATTCAACTTCTTTACCGCCTCTATTGATATTAAAAAATAAAGTACCAACAAATCGCATTTCTGAAATCGTTCCTTTTCCGCCTTCACGGAAACTGCGGCATTCTGAAGTTGTCAACCTGGCTCTACAAAATATTGCATCTGCAGCTGCTAGAAGAGAGAAATCAGCTAAGCGTCCTGGTCGTTTAAAAACTTTGTCAGTTGGTCAGAAGGTGTTAATTAAGTCTCATCGTTTGTCTCACAAAGGAAAAGGATTGTGTCGCAAATTTTTTCTGCTTTATAACGGTCCATTTAGAGTTCGCAAAATTATTCATGATAACACTGTTGAAGTAGAAACTCTTAAATCTCGGCGCTCTAAGGGAATACATCATATATCGAACGTAAAAAATTTTTGTGGAATGACATACTTTAGAGAAACTAACAGCTACGTAAACATGCGGAGAATGCAAGAGTACCGCGCTGTGTTTTGGCGGCGGCACATACTCAAAGCAACAGTCAGTCTGCGCGCCGCACAAGGCAGTCGTTGACCGCAAACAATCACTTCCTACGTCACGCGCCTACAGCTGATCGAGCGCTCAGTGCGAATGCACTGACAGACGTAAATAAATACACAGTCTAATTTCTCCGACTAAATTCAGTATAAAGCTATAATGACTTCAAAAATTATGTTATTAACGTTCAGTATTTTTCAGGATACGGTGTGTAAAATATTTAAGACCTTCAGGTAAATTCTGTGTGTGTCCGACGTTAAGAGGACTTACTATCGAGAAAATTTCAGGAAGAATGTAATTTCGAAGATGAAACTAATAAACTAAAAAGGTAACGATTAATTGAGTTTATTTTTCAGGTAACATAATTTCACGTAGGTACGTACTTTAGACGTAATTTGCTGCTCGCGATTACGTGACTCATACTTTGTGCTAAATTTCATGTTCTATGAATTTACTTGTGAAGCGACGTGCTTGTGTACATTTACTGATTTTGACAATTATTGATTAATGAACAGTGTTATTATTTGTATATATTATGCATCGCTTGGCTGCACTGCTTTTTCATTGATGTCATATTTTTTTATTATGTGCCTGCTGTGCTTATTTATTTAAATTATAATTGTCACCTGATTAATTGTGCTGACTGTAGTTATATGTAAGTTATACTTTGTGATTTGTCTGCTTGCGCCTTCATGTGTACTTATTAAGATTACATATGAACATTTATTTGCTTATGTCGATGTGATGCTAATGACCTGTTTATTGTGTAAGGCATGTTTGCTGCTGTGCGTATGGATTGCATATTTACACATTTCTGTTTTGTTGTCATAACTACTCTTCAATTTAGAATATAGAAATGCTGATGTACAGTGTACGAACATAGAGTTTAGGTTACACTGTGGTATTAATTGTAGATTGTTCGCTTGGCAGAGCCTTGTTATAGGGATTGTGCTGCATCCACTTGTTGACATTCTGTTCTCTACTGGTATATTTACTCGCTATTGCATGTTTTGCTTACGCTCAGTGCCTTATATTTTTAAGATAAGAAAATGAACTGCAGTAATTCTACGAACGACATTAGTAAAAGAAAGTCATAGAAGTCACATGAGCTGAGGTTTTATGGAAGCTGTATAAATTTATGCTAATAGGAAGGAAGCTAACGGCATGACAGACCAAAACTAGGTTTAGACCATTGACAGTATTACACTGCATTTTCGTGAGCAATTGAAATAGGAAGTGACAATTGACACAAAAAATACTCCACATGTTTGCTTCTGCTATGATTCTTGAAGTGGTGTACACACTGTGAAATATTATGATCATTAACACTTCGTAATCGTACTTAATTACTGAAAGTTATTCGAACTAAGTCTGTTAGAGGTCATGTATGCATTTCTTTTATTTAATGATGGACAAGGAACCAAAATGTATCTTATAATTTATAATGAGTAGAAAATTTGGGTCAGATGGATTACACAGAGGTTGTGTGTGGACACTGTGTCTTCGGATTGTATGGGATGATGAATTGAAGTTGCACTAGGATTTTGTCTGTACTTGTTCGAGGAGACTGACTAGAGGAAAGAGTTGTTATGGAAGTGAAATGATATTGGTGCTGAGGTTTATATGTATCGACGTATTATTGAGGTATTGAGATTAGGTGAAGTAGATGATTATTGGAGTTTTCGTGGACAAAAGGTAAGGTAAATGATATTGATGATCGACGTATTGAAAAGGTATTAGTGAAGTATTGAGATGTTGTGATGCTAATGATTATTGGAGTTTTGGTGGATAAGAGGTAAAGTAAATGAGGAGCATATTGTTTTTGTGGGTTTATATGGAACAAGGAGGATGAAGATGGCAGACTAGAACACTAAAGTAGGAAGAAGATTGCCTACACACACACTTTGTTAAATCAATAAGCAGTATACACTTTTTTTTTAAGAGAGGAAGTATTTGCATATCTTGGCTCACTGACAGTTGTTCAGCAACAGTACAATTTGATCTGGCTTGGCAAACATTGGTCTAGACATGATGACTATGACGTTGACTAACTATTATTGACTGTTATACATTGCTGCCACTACTACTTGATACACATAATGAACATAAAATTTCGACAGAATTGCATTTACACAGTTAACACTATTCAATTACACAGTAGCACTAATGTGGATGAAAGATGAGTGAGTGTGTTTTGTGTGTTTTCCTTTTATAATCCCAGAGAAGTGATCCCAACCTATCTCCTAAATATTATTTCACTTGTTTGTTGTGGCTTGCACTGACACCCATAAATATTATAGGTTAACTGTTATTGTGTACTGTAATAGTTAATGTGACAATTACCTGATATCATTTGTGTGTTTATTATGATTTGTATGTTTAGTGTAAGAGCATTGATAATAATTTGTTAAAGAAATTGTATGTGCATTCAAACTATTGTTCATGACTGAACTGTCTCAGTAGTTAGGGTGAATAGTATGGACTGTTACTTGCACTTTTTCTACATGATTGGTGCCACAAGGACATGTTTAATTTCTGCTGATGAACTGTGTGATGAGTGATTGTAAAAAAATTATGGACTGTTACTTGTACTTTTTCTACATGATTGGTGCCACAAGGACATGTTTAATTTCTGCTGATGAACTGTGTGATCAGTGATTGTAAAAAAAATTATGGACTGTTACTTGTACTTTTTCTACAATATTGGTGCCACTAGGACATGTTTAATTTCTGCTTATAAACTCTGATGAACAGTGTGATCAGTGACAGTGTATTTTATGGAACTGCTTCTGCTGAGAAATGTGACTTGTTGCTGTGTGTACCTGCTCAGCTTTGCTGGTGCCACTAATGGACTGCTTCTACTGAAATGGTGTTACCTGTTGGTGTCTGCACCTACTCAACATTGCTGGGTGCCACTAATGGACTGCTTCTACTGAAATGAAGTCACCTGTTGCTGTGTGCACCTGATCAACATTGCTGGTGCCACTAATGGACTGCTTCTACTGAAATGGTGTTACTTGTTGGTGTCTGCACCTACTCAACATTGCTGGTGCCACTAATGGACTGCTTCTACTGAAATGGTGTTACTTGTTGGTGTCTGCACCTACTCAACATTGCTGGGTGCCACTGATGGACTGCTTCTAGTGAAAAGATGTGACCTGTTGATGTCTGCACCTGCTCAACATTGCTGGGTGCCCCTGATGGATTGCTTCTACTGAAATGAAGTCACCTGTTGCTGTGTGCACCTGATCAACATTTCTGGTGCCACTAATGGACTGCTTCTACTGAAATGGTGTTACTTGTTGGTGTCTGCACCTGCTCAACATTGCGGGTGCCACTGATGGACTGCTTCTATTGAAAAAATGTTACTTATTGGTATTTGCACCTGTTGACCATTTCTGGGTGCCACTGCTGGAACTGTCAACTGCTTATTCTTGGGCTATGGAAAGCGTTTATGTGAATATTTGTATAAACTGATTTTTTGTGTATTACTGTTTGTGGAAAGCTATGAGACTCTTACCTGCACATATTCGTCATTGCTGACGCTATTGATTGAACTGTTTAACCACATAATACTTGTGTAAACTATTATGTAAAGTCACATGTATGAAAGAATTTGTATTGCTTACTGTATTCTATATAATAGGTTATTGAAAGGTCAGTGCAAAGCCAAAATTTTATCTAGTTATATGATATTTACGTATTAATATTATCTTTCATTTTTGTCTGTATTTTTTTGACGAATTTGGTGGTATTTTCACCACCAATGCTGGCAAAAATACCATCAAATTCTAGCCGTGGAGGAAGGGCATATGAAAGGTGGCTACACTGAGCCACAGCGCCAGAGATCGCTAGAGAGCATTGTTCCGCCCGCCTCCACTGGCAGTGATTATTGAGATGTCGTAGTGGGCAGTGCTTGTCGAGGACTCGTGGTAGTCAGTTCGTGTTCAGATGTGCTAGTAGGGAGTGCTTGCTGAGATGTGATGCTGAAAGGTTCTTGTTGAGATGTGGTAATGGCGAGTCGGTGTGGAGATATATTGTAATTATGAGAGTGATTTTGGTCAATATATGAAGGTAACGAAACTTGATTTATTTTTCATTATTTCCATGTTTTAAATAATGTGTCATTACAGGTTCAGTCAACAAAGCATCTGGCTTGTGTTCTTGGATTAGAGTGTAATTGTGGTTCTCTTGAGTAATTATGGTATTTGTATTTTCTTTAATTAATTCAGTATAAATGGTATTTGAAATTCTTGTCTTTTGAAGAAGAACCGTGCCAGATGTGTACGTTGAGTCACACTCCCACACACAGAACAGTGATACTTGTGCTTTGGTTTCGTAGGTTTTATAGTTGCTGGGGACTTAATTAATTAATTAATTGTGTTAATGAAAATTTCCATTTCATTCCTTGTTGTTGTTCTATGCAGTCAGATAGCGTAATAATACTAGTCAGGGCCAACCGTTACGAGACTTCGTAAACGGACAGACAGCTACTAAATCGAGAAATTAAAATTATTTGCATTTCATAGAATTAAGCCCCCATGCAAATGCCCAGTGATTTTACGAGCACAAACTAACAGAAAGCCAAACATTAAATCATGCACACGCGAATGTAACACCTCACTGTAAGAGTAAGACTGCCTGATAAAGAAATGTAATTTGAATTGAACTTTACCTAAACTGAACCTGATTGTAATTATGAAATGCAATGCTGTGGCAATGGGAACTTGGTACCGCGTGAAGTGATGAACACGAAAAATGCAGCGCAGCAGAAAAGTAGCTAAAAAAAGGGAAAGAAAATCTTGTGCAGTGCCATGCATGGACATGCACCTACACTAAGCACATTAAGGTCCAGTTGTAACAACTGTGTTCCGTGGAGTGCAATGCGAGGACACACAATTGAAAATCCTAATTTTCATGAAAAGACGATGGAAGATGTTGCATTTACTAAATAATGAAGAAGAGACTAGAATTCAAAAATTATACTGACTCTCTGAGACCTTAACATCTGCAATCACCTTTACAAAAATATTTCCCTGCCTTGAAATTAATTATTGAAATAGAAAAAGAGTGGTAAATGTATAACTTCGGAGTGCAACACGTATGAACTGATAACTTTAGTTAATTATGTCAAAATAATCGAAGTAATCAACGCAAACTAATAAAGAAAAATCCCGATAAAACTATCCGTTTTCCAAACACATCATAAATTACGTGCAGGCAAGAAAAGCAGCAACAACATTTCCTGTAAATCTTCACACTTCTCACAACAATCTTTACAAAATCATATTTCCGAAATTCAGCATCCTCTGTATCTTTATTTCTATGCTCTGCAAGCTATTTCCAGACAGCTCAACAGTGTGGTCAACACCTGACCCTCTCACTCACTTACTTGTCACAGAACGCTACTATCAACGACAGTGCTACCGACAACCAGAGATCACCATGATAGTACTCAGATATTCTGTGGCGTAACATATCGGCTATTGAAAACTACCATTTGAGAAAAGTATCCAGAGCAAAGGCTGAAAGTACGACACATCCAATGAAAACAGTGCTCACACCACTCTCACTGCATGCCAGAAATAAACTAGAAACCTTAGAAGTGTCGTATAAAGTCATGTATTATAGTTGAGGGAAAAATACACTGCTGGAGCCAGCGAGCCATGACCGTTAATACCTTCATCAAATAAGGTTAGCTTCCTGTACTGTTTGAGGTCACTCTGCCATTGTTTTCAGCCTTTGCTACGTCGGCTACGAAGCTGAATTAGCGTCTTATTTCAGTAAAATACAGTTAAATATTCATACAGTAATTTTCTAATCACAGTTTGATTTATGATAGCGCGTATATACACTGAACTGAACGAATATAACAGTTAAACGTCCCATCGACAACGAGGACATTAGATGGCACAAGCTTGTTGGAGTGAGTAGGGGGGGGGGCGGGCGGAGTCATATGTACCGTGTCAACCTAAAATATGGATAACCGGACGGTTGTGTGGGAGTGAAAGCTGATGGGGACGAAGGGCGGCGGGAACAAGATGCGTGGCGACACACAAAGGATCGGCATTACGTAACTGTGCATGATCTCGCAATTTGGAAAGTTAATATCTTGCGAAATCTCCGTGTATTTCATAAGAGTCTCTACGTATTAGGAAATCAATGAAAGCCAAGTTACGTTCCTGACCGTTTTCTATGCGAGTCTCTAAATATCAACAGCCGTCCCCGGCAGACCGGCACGAACAGATTTTCGACCAATCACACCCTAAAATGTTGGATGAATGGCCTGTCAGACGGAAGAGCAGGCTAGAAGCACTGGAAAACATTTCGCTCTTCAGGAAACGCTGGCACGGTTCTCAGCGCACCTGGCGGAGAATTTTGCTCCAGAAATTTTTTAAAGTGCGTTATGGGAAAAGAGAGATCGTACGCCCTGTGATCTGCCTGTGAACTAGAGCTCAACAAAGTATGTTCTCACAACTTACAGCTTGTGTTATTCGACAGTTATGACTTGTAAGGGTGCGATGGTGTAAAGGTTTTGCAAATTACCACACGACTTAAGTGGTTGATAGAGAAATCCATTACCTAGTGTTTTCACAATATACACATGCATTCGACTGACGTGCCTTAAGCTACATAAGAACGCAATTCAATTCTCAAGCGATGATCATCATTAACGTACAACTAGTTCTCGCATTATTCTCTCCCTCTGAATGGACGCGGAAATAGGTGTTAACCAAAACCACAGTTTACATTTTCTTTCACGTTAAAAATATCACGCTCTTTCAATTTACCGTATATATATCAAGGTTTCTGGACATGGAATGAGTAAATGTTGAACAAGCGATCACGAAAATCAAGGTTCTACATAATTTTATGCGGTATATAACGCTAATGCCTCATTTGAGAGCAGAACTTTCTGGTAACGGAATATGTAAGTGGGCGACAAACCTCACATTACGTTAGGTACCACAGTGTATTACGATTTTTTTCAGTGGCGGTAGCCTATAATACGACATAAAATTTGTCTTTTTATGGAACCTCGTCCAAAACTATTTTTCATTCCAAATATAAAATTATTTTTTTAACAGTCTTTCAATTCGAAAAGTCGCAGAGGATTAATACAAGAGTACATCCACTTGTCTTACCAATTGACATAATTCGTAACATGAAACAGCTATCTAACGTTCTGGTGAATCACATTCTATACATCAACGACGAAACAAAAATCCAGCTTACGATAAATGCAAAATGATTCCGGTAACCAAGCACATACGTACCATTTGTAATATTGCATTACTGTATCATTTTTAAAAATTTTGCCCTAAAAATTGTTCAGGGGGTCCGCAACCTTCCAAAGAGATTCTCCCCTTCAGCAATATTTAATTAAATAACGGTAAGAATTTTCTAAAACATCTGTCATGGATAAAAGAACGTTCTTATTTGGTTTTTGATGAAAATGCGCATTGTTATTGCAAGTGTATTGATGTATGTACCTCTAGGCCCGGTGAGTTTAATTTTTTAGGATTTCAAACATTTTACAGGCTTCTGGGAAGTCTCGGCTGTTTTAAGAAAGAACTGAATACAAATAATGTTCTTACATTCCTTTGAAATGAAGATAAACGTTTAACGTGCCATTGCTGACAAGGTCATCAGAGACAAAAGACAAGTCCGGATTGGGAAAGATGAGGAAGCGAAGCAGTCACATCAATTTCAAAGGGACCATTGTGGCGTTTGCCTCAAGCAACTCAGTGAAAATGCGGGAAATTTTAATTTGAATAACAAACTAAAGAGGACTACCAAATACGACGGTAATGTTTTACCGTTGTGCCGCTTCACTTAGTGCAGTGAGTTTGGTTTCGTTTATTGAGCTGGCAGATTCGGAAGACTATCTTCTTTTTTTTTTTTTAGATTCATGCAGTAAAGAGGTAATTCACAACTGATCCAACAACATATTATTACAATTGGTCACCTACGTAACATGTAATGCATTATGTGATTGACAACTTTGACAATTAAGGTTTGTTTCCATCAGAAACATCGTGCTCCACGACCGTATTAAAAATATCCAAGATCGGAGGAAGGGTAGCATTGGTTCAAATGGCTCTGAGCACTATGGGACTTAACATCTATGGTCATCAGTCCCCTAGAACTAAGAACTACTTAAACCTAACTAACCTAAGGACAACACACAACACCCAGCCATCACGAGGCAGAGAAAATCCCTGACCCCGCCGGGAATCGAACCCGGGAACCCCGGGTAGCATTGGCTGTAATATTAAACAGATTAAAACTTTACCACTGATGCTGCCCTTCCTCCGATCTTGAAAGTTGCGTTCAAAATGGAACATAATCTTCAGAAAGTGGTCACGCCATAAATGAACCTTTAGTGCTTGTCGTGGTTTGCAGTTGCTTCCTAACAAGGGAACCTCCCCATCGCACCCCCCTCAGATTTAGTTATAAGTTGGCACAGTGGATAGGCCTTGAAAAACTGAACACAGATCAATCGAGAAAACACGAAGAAGTTGTGTGGAACTATGTAAAAAATAAGCAAAATATACAAATTGAGTAGTCCATGTGCAAGATAGGCAACATCATGGACAACATGAGCTCAGGAGCGCCGTGGTCCCGTGGTTAGCGTGAGCAGCTGCGGAGTGAGAGGTCCTTGGTTGAAGTCTACCCTCAAGTAAAAAGTTTTCCTTCTTTATTTTAGCAAAGTTATGATCTGTCCGTTCGTTCATTGACGTCTCTGTTCACTGTAATAAGTTTAGTGTCTGCGTTTTGCGACCGTACCGCAAAACCGTGCGATTAGTAGACGAAAGGACGTGCCTCTCCAATAGGAACCGAAAACATTTGATCGCAAGGTCATAGGTCAACCGATTCCTCCACAGGAAAACACGTCTGATATATTCCATACGACACTGGTGACAGCATGTGCGTCACATGACAGGAATATGTTGTCGACCCACCTAACTTGCACTTGGCGAATGGGTAAAAAACTCTTCTACCTTGCCCGATTTAGGTTTTCTTGTGGATGTGATAATCACTCCCAAAAAAGTGATGAAAACATAAGAGTTTGTCACATAAACTGCAACAAATGAATGCAACAGTTTCACAGTCGCACAATTTTCCCTGTGCTCTGTCAAAACATATGTTTTGTTTCGATGTTTGTTTAGGTGTAGCGACCCCATACTACGGCGCAGTTACCTCGCATCGGACGGACGGACGGACAGATAATAATTGTCTGAAAATAAAAAAATTAAACTTTTCACTCGAGGGAAGACTTGAACCAAGGACCTTCTCGTTCCGCAGCTGCTTACGCTAACCACGGGACCACGGCGCTCCAGTCGTAATATTAGCCTTGATGTTACCTATCTTGCTTATGGACTACTCAGTTTGTATATTTTGCTTATTTTTTTCATAGTTACACACAACTTCTTCCTGTTTTCTCGATTGATCTGTGTTCAGTTTTTCAAGGCCTATCGACTATGCCAACTTATAACTAAATCTGAGGGGGGTGTGATGGGGAGGTTCCCTTGTAAGCAGTCCGACTCAAATTGGTCGCGAGCCCACCTGCACGCGTGAGACAGATGAAACTTCTCGCTGCAGGTAGTGTCCACGAGCCTGCATCTGACTCGAACTGAGTAGTACAGGGTAGCTGTTGTTCTCTAGACTCAAGCTGTTCCTGCTCTCCATTTAACCTGGCGGGAGACCACAAGGCATTACGAAAACAGTTCGCGAAAGTGTTTCATGTGATGGTATATTATGTAGCTAACTAACAACATGTCTTATTTTGTTTCCCTTTAGTTAAATATTTATGAGTCCTTTAGTTTTTCCTGACATGAGAACAATGAGTTGACTTAACGTAGCGGCGCTTCATTTCTACAGTAATAAAGGGAGGCTAAGCCTGTGCATTCTTTGTATAACACTGTAGTATGAATGTCTCGGAGTTTTGAGAAAGATGGCTCTTTATACACTGAGACTCCTAAGTTGGCAACGCACACGGAGATACAAAAATATTTCAACGCGCTGAGTTATTTACAGGCGTCAGACTGAGAGAGAGAGACAGAGAGAGAAGGAAGGTATGGTGAAGGTCGAGCCCACAAGTGCCCACATTTTCTCTAAGACGGTGTTTTACTGTAGAAAGAAGTGTTAACCGCGTTTGTGTTGTGACTAGGACATGGCACGCTCTAAATAACTGCAGCTACTGTGTGGCATACAAGAACGCGCAGTCGTAACTCTGAGTGGCAGACTAAATCTCTCACAAGCCACAACTATTTCTCATGTTAATGTGTTGGTAGAAGAAAGGTGATTCGTTTCAAACAAAAAAATCCCTTGTTTACCCTAAATGTAAATTATTTACATTTTTTTTACGGGAAGTGTTCATTTTCTATTTTGAAGTGATCTGTAGAAAGAAATATTTATTTCTGGATGAACGAGTAACACAGCGCCAGATCTCTCTTCCCTCTAGCTATTTCGCTGCTACAAAAAGCGGTGATCGCTGCTAGAATTCCGGCTGGGGCCGACCGTGAGTTGTAAGTTGGCCGTTACTGTGTGCCTACCGCACTGGTCGTTGGAACATTGACGGAAATGATACCTTACTTGCGCATGGTTATATATACGTTTATAAAACTAGCAGGTTTAAAACGTATGGGACTCGAAAGACAGGAAGTTATAGTGATACAGTAAGTGCCGTCCGGCTTGCGGAGTATGGAAATAGGTAGACAGTGTGAACTAGAACACCACCGACGACCTATGTAGGGTTGTTCAGAGATACCTTCTGAGTATTTTGGTATAGGGAACCCGCGGTCTCTGCCCGTTCGTTACAGAATAATTGAATTTCATTTGACGCCAATGAATCGGTCGCAGTGTCCTATTCCATGGCACTACCTGACATCACATGACACCAATGGACGTATTCTTCTGGTGTTATGTGAAAGGTCTAGTTTACGAGACTCCGATCACTACCCGCCCGGACCTGGTTACTTAGGAATATCGCAGCCGTGGATGTAGCATGCCGAATTCCTGGAATTCTTGCGCGTGCAAGACAGTCGATGGCGTGACGCTGTGCATTCTACAGTGATTGTGGTGGTTGAAATTTTCAATAATTCCTGTAAGGGAACAGTTATCCATTTTTACATGTTGTACTGTACACTGACAGAACAGACTGAAGAAACTGTGACAAAAGTGTGTAAAGTGTGAGGCAAATCCAACACCTTCCATGAAAACCCTGACATGATAAGCAAATCCAGTAGTATGTCACATAGCTCCGAATAAATCGTGACATTAAATTAACCAAAGTAATACGAGTAACGAGTGAGCAAATGGAATATCACAGTCTAACACAAGAATGCCTAAATGCATGTCATACCTTCCCACCGTGAGACAGATGCAGTTCCGAGGGGAGAAACGAGAACAGAAGCTGAGAACAGAACCGTGTTAAGCTGGAAGGCCCTACGATAAGGGACGGACGGACACCCACGTCGCCAGCTAACCGCTAGGACCACACCACCTGCAAGTTTTAGCGTGAGACTTTTTCGCGTCTCTGTTACGTCAATACCACCCTCCAGCCCATGTTAAAAGCTAGAGCCCTCCAGAAGAACAGTATATATCTTACGATAACACAAAAAGGGCTACACTACCCGCAAGTTTTAGCGTGAGACTTTTTCGCGTCTCTGTTACGTCAGGACCACCCCCCAGCCCATGTTAAAAGCTAGAGCCCTCCAGAAGAACAGCATAGATCTTACGATAACACAAAAAGGTCTACACCACCCGCAAGTTTTAGCGTGAGACTTTTTCGCGTCTCTGTTACGTCAATACCACCCTCCAGCCCATGTTAAAAGCTAGAGCCCTCCAGAAGAACAGTATATATCTTACGATAACACAAAAAGGGCTACACTACCCGCAAGTTTTAGCGTGAGACTTTTTCGCGTCTCTGTTACGTCAGGACCACCCCCCAGCCCATGTTAAAAGCTAGAGCCCTCCAGAAGAACAGTATAGATCTTACGATAACACAAAAAGGTCTACACCACCCGCAAGTTTTAGCGTGAGACTTTTTCGCGTCTCTGTTACGTTAGGACCACCCCCCAGCCCATGTTAAGAGATAGAGCCGTCCAGAAGAACAGTATAGATGTTACGATAACACTAAAGGACCACACCAGCTGCAAGGTTTAGCGTGAGACTTTTTCGCGTCTCTGTTACGTTGCAAACTTTAAAAACGTTCCCCCACCACGAAAAATATAACGTTTCTCTTTGGATAGACAGAATTCTTGTAGGCGGAGCTTAAGGTTAACATTGAGACCCTGATTGGTCAGATGAAAACACAGCCAGATAGTTTTTTAAGCCAACTTCGGTAAATTGTATTAAGGAGAAGTTAGGAGAGAGTTGCTTGGGAGTTGCTTCCGAGACGGAGAGGTGAGCGGAGCTGTGCTGCCCGCCACCCCCTGACGAACACCGACAAGATAATGAACGCACGCGATGCCGCATAACAGCGCATAAAGCTTCACTCAGAACTGCAGAAGTCTCATCTGTTACACCCCTTTTTGCATAATACTAGTGTCGATCTTCAATTAAAGCTCATGGTGTTCACATTTGCCACTTGAAGTAAAAATCTGAATCGCGATGATTTTTCTGTTATATAGTTATTGAGAAGCCACATCAGCCACTGTAATTTACGACAAGTTAGATAAGTATTTAAAGATAATTGAGGGTCACTGTAGACCATTTTGATAGTTTTCTCTTTTGTGAAACTTAATTTAAATCTAGATTATAGGTGTGATATGGCATAGGTCTTCCTTCGATCCATTGTAGAACTTGGAAACCCACTCAGGGAATATTCGTTCACATTTTTGTTGAACCCAGTTGGTTTTTACCGTCCTGTATTAAAACATTTCCTTTTATCAATAGTGCAATTTATAAGCAATGTTTTGTGAGTGGAATAAAATTTCCAATGGTAAACTTGACTGCTTTTTCGATGTTATTTTACCAGCTAACAAAAAATAGGAAAGCCTTGAACCCCTTCCACTAAATTTAGTTAGTATTAAGATTCTTTTACAGGGAGTGCAGTGGAGCTGACGCTGAAATCATTAAGTATTTGGTTATATCATCGCTAGTCTCACTGAACTCTTCTGAATTCTACATGTCATGTGTGGTCTGGCGTCTCCTTACCAGCAACCGGTCCCAGGTTCAAACTAGTCAATTCCCTAAAAAACACGCTCAGAGCGTCGTTGCGCAAAAGTGGTAGGGAGACACGATATAGAACAAACAGACACCACGCAGAATGTTAGAAGTGCAGATTATATTTCAGGGTTGTTTCAGTATTGTGTTGTGTGTTGTACGTTTTAGTTATTGTATATTACAGGCTTCTCCAATGTTGTTAAGGTGTTTTCACGGAAAAAGGGTGACTGCGTTAACAATCGGAATAAATAATTATTGAATTGTTATTCCGTATCGAGACGGCAGTGACCTTGCGTCAGTTATATCAAAATATCCGTGGGCAGCTCTTATTCACGCCTTGTACCGTGTGTAAACGATATTTATTTACAACGTACAGTAGTAATGTAGAGAAAGTGGAGAAAAACGATTCGAAGAAACTGAAATGGAAGATTCTTGAAGATAGAGGTAAACTATCCGAGGAACAAATTTCTTTGCAGATTAAAGCTGTGTTCCGAGACTCGAATCCGGAACCTTTGCCTTTCGCGGGGAAGCGCTCTACAGACTGAGCTACCCAAGCACCAAGCACGACCCGTTCTCGCAGATTCACTTCCGCCAGTACGTCGTCTCGTACATTTAAAACTTCACAGAAGTTCTCCTGCGGAACTTGCAATAGTAGCACTCCTGGAAGAAAGGATATTGCGGAGTCATGCTACCTGAGCAGCCTGTTCTTTCTACTTCGCCATTCTCCTCCTTCGTAGATAGGTGGCTCTGAGCACTATGGGACTTAACAGCTATGGTCATCAGTCCCCTAGAACTAAGAACTACTTAAACCTAACTAACCTAAGGACAGCACACAACACCCAGCCATCACGAGGCAGAGAAAAATCCCTGACCCCGCCGGGAATCGAACCCGGGAACCCGGGCGTGGGAAGCGAGAACTGTAGATAGGTCTAAATGTCTTTCGCAGGATTTTATTTTCAAAAACATTTATCTTTCTATTCGTGTATTCATCTATTCTCCATATTTCTGCCCCATATAGTAATACTGGTGTGATTATGGTTTTATATATTCTCACTTTCGATCTTCTTGAAAAAATTTTGGCTGACAGTAGTTTGTTGATTGAGTATGATGCTCTGCATACAGCTTTGATCCTCGCCTCTGTTTCTTGCTTCTGATCGTTTTTGTTGTTTACTTCTACCCCCAGCTACTTAAACTCATCTACTTCTTCAATCATATGATTATCGAGCTGCAGATTTTTCCGTCTTTTTGTTCTATAATTTCTTTCTACCCTCATGAATTTTGTTTTCACATCACTTACTTCTAATCTAGCTTCCTTTGCTTTTTTAAAGCTGCTTTTTGCAAGTAATTTAAGGTCCTCCAGATTTTCAGCGATTAGCGCTACGTCATCCGCAAGGGCCAGTACATTTATTTTAGTTCCTATTGTAATATCTTCTTCTTCTTGACTTGCTGCTCCCAGCGCTTCCTGTGTTATAATGTTGAACAAGAGGGCTGATATCCCATCTCCTTGCCTACTCCTGTTTTTTTGTCAAACGCCTTGGATTACTCTCCATCCATTTTCACTACCCCTTTAGAGCCTTTCAGTGTCACTTTCACAAGATTTATAATCTTCTTCGGTATTCTGAATCTCTGCATTTCGTCCAATAATTTATGTCTGGATATACTGTCACAGGCTTTCTTAAAATCAACGAATAGTATTGCCATTGTTTTGTTACACCCCCAATGTTTGAATACGGCTTCTTTCAGTGTGAATATCTGTTCAGTCGTTCGACGAGTCTTCATAAATCCCGATTTTTTCTCATTTATTATCTCTCTTAAATATGGTTCTAATTTTTTATAGAGGATCTTGGAGAACACTTTATAGGCAGTGCTAATTAATGAGATGCATCTGTAGTTCCTGGATTGTTGTTTGTAGCCCTTTCTACGAACTGGTATTATTATTGCTTCTGACCACTCCTCTGGCATTCTCTCTTCCTTCGAGATGTTCGAAAAAGGTTTGTGTATTTTTTTTTCAGTTTTTATTCCTCCCTTGTTAAACAATTCAGCTGTTTGCCATCTCTCTCTGGAGATTTGTTATTTTTTAGTATTTTGAATGAGTCTGTTGTCTCTTTCAGTTGTAAGTAGGCTGTTTAGGTTTTTATATTGGTAACGCCACGTAGCGCACTGTATGAAAATCACTGGCTGTGCTGTGTGCAGTCTGTGGCTGGTTTGCATTGTTGTTGGCTGTTGTAGTGTTGGGCTGTTGGCTGTTAACAGCGCGTAGCGTTGCGCAGTTGGAGGTGAGCCGCCAGCAGTGGTGGATGTTGGGAAGTGAGAGGGCGAATTTTTGAGAGCGGGTGATCTGGACGTGTGTCCATCAGAGACAGTAAATTTGTAAGACTGGATGTCATGAACTGATACATATATGACTTTTGAACACGATTAAGGTAAATACATTGTTTGTTCTCTATCAAAATCTTTCATTTGCTAACTATGCTTATCAGTAGTTAGTGTCTTCCGTAGTTTTAATCTTTTATTTAGCTGGCAGTAGTGGCGCTCGCTGTATTGCAGTAGTTCGAGTAACGAAGATTTTTGTGAGATAAGTGATTTGCGAAAGGTATAGTTTAATGGTAGTCAGGGCCATTCTTTTGTAGGGATTATTGAAAGTCAGACTGCGTTGCGCTAAAAATATTGTGTGTCAGTTTAAGCACAGTCACGTATAATTTTTCTAAGGGGACGTTTCACAGTGTCGGTGGTTTCACGAAGGGACCTACTCTCTGATAATTATGTTGTTGCTCCATTTCTGCACTACTATCTTGAACATTTGGAAGCTCCTCAAAATATTCCCTCCAAATTTCCATACCTTTGGATCTTTCCAGAACTGTATTGCCACTTTTATCTTTAATGTCATACATCCGTGGTATATATTTGTCTTTCTGAAAAATCTAACCGATCTGTAAAAATCTCGTGCATCCCCTGCACTTTTATCTTCCGCTGGTCTTTTGATTACACAATCAACATGTTCTCTTTTTTCCCTTCTGTCCTTATTAGCCAGAACATAAAAACGCTTTAAGCTGTCAGTCGAAATATTATCATATTATTCCACGTACATTCGATTTGAGCGTTTACTGGTTGAAAACCGTAACTTTTAAACATAATAATACACACAAAGGATGCAATAAGAAGCGAGCGAAACTTCACTCCTCGACGATCTTATACCTGCCAAAATCAGATGAACTGTGATTGGAACTGTCAGGAGCGCTAAGCGGAATCGGAAAATTTATCACCCTCCCGCAGGTTCTCTCGGCACACTGCAACATTTCATTCCGTCGGAGCGCGTTTGTGGTGAAATATATGTATTTCTCTGCTTCCGGTAGTAATCTTTCTCCGGCGAGGAGGACAGTACATTGGCTGTTCGCGTGGTCCGTGGTCGGCTCGTACACTCCCGTCTCCCTTTATCCGCCCTGATAACATCCCCGGCTCCTGCGTCGAATCTCATTTCTAAACGGAGATAGTTCTGCATCCCTTTATGGTGGCGTTCGTTCGCACGCGCGTGTAGCGGCGCAGCGGCTTCCCCCAGGACCACCGCAGTCCATTGTCGACGGTGTCTCCTGCGGCAGACTTCCATCTTCCGCCCTCACACCTCAGGCCACCAGGTTCCTCAGCATCGCTCCTGTATTTCCGCCGAGAGATTTGCTACCTGTCTTTCGCAGAAAATCTTCGGGCGCGCTAGAAAATGTGCGTAAAGGGCGTTCTTTGTCCGCTGAAGAGGCATCTCTCGAACGCGAATTCGTTTTCCTCCATGTTTTTTTTGCGCAACAGAAACATCGTGCTTCACTTTGATTGCAACGTTGGAAAACCATTCTCATTTTTCGTTCTCCTGTGTTGTACTTATTCTCGGCATCCAGAAAGTGCGATCGGTAGAACTTTCTTTGGCAGTGGGAGGGGAGCGATAAGACGAATCAGCATAATGTTCTACTTTTCTAAACAACTGTGTCGGTTCACTGTAGCTCTCGCTGGCCAAAGTTGGACACACTAAAACCCTGCCGGTTTGCTAACTGGCACGAAATTTAATTCTTAGAAAATACGAAAAACATGTAACAAAAACTGGCATGAAGTTTGAGAATGGAAAAGAATGTGATTCATTGTATGAAAAATATTTACCTATCACCTGTAGTCTTTATTACATCGTTCAGTTTAGACTCTAATGCGTTTATAGCTCGCACTACTTCCATCGTCGCGCACCTGCCACAGGGGACCTACGCACAAATACGCACACAAGTCCTGTCAGTATTTTCGAGATTTCAGCCTCCGAAAGCATGTGTCAATACGCCTATAAGCAATATGTACTCGAATGCGGGCGTGTGTGTGTGTGTGTGTGTGTGTGTGTGTGTGTGTGAGAGAGAGAGAGAGAGAGAGAGAGGGGGGGGAGGGAGAGGGGGGGGGGAGAAGAGAAAGAGAAAAGAGAGAACTGACCCGGACTCATTCAATTTAGGCTTTAAATCCAGGGTTCAAGAACCAGTGCCTTGCCATACTTAATTTACCTCTAAAAGTATCAAATACAATTCCATTTATCAGAGTCGGAAATATTTTACTGTGTTACTTTGAGTTTCCTGTGCCCCGAAATGCCAAACCTGTATGTAATCTAAATATAAAATCCATTGTCTCTTTTTATTGGGTTCCGTTGACCTATAAAAAACATTTAAAGTAAATACTGTGCAACATGAAATAAAACCAGTTCCGGCAGAGGCGGGATACAGTTTCGTTTCACAGTTTAAGCTGTACGCCGCAAGATTTTTTCAGTCGATTTCGATATGAACTCTTTTGTAAATCACACGAGGAGCGTCTTTCACCTTCACGATCTGTACGTAGATCTCTGTTTTCAGCTCAAAATGGTTAGCCACGCCGCCACTGCCGCGCGTAGTCGCGCTTCATTTATGAAACTATCACAATACAAGGCCACCGTTGTGAACTGAACATCTTTTATAAAGTAATACAAAAGTGACACGTCACTGCACAGTCAACAAAATTATTTCGTGAACGTGTCACATCAATGTGTAGAATGACGAGAAAACAATTTCCGTATCTCTTCATTTTTTGTAGTACATACTCATACAGAGTGAGAGAGAGAGAGAGAGAGAGAGAGAGAGAAAGAGAAAGTATTAAGTTATTTACTTACTTCCAGATTTGTATTCGCATTAAATTGCGCATTGTCATCACAGTCTGATTTTTTTTCAGGAAGTATCACGGTAATTGTGTGTACAGTAAGGAGATGGTGGAAAGCCCTAAAATGAAAAGTAGCTTACAATGATACAAAATGTAGGACTTTCGTAAGATTCCACGGACACTATTTTGTCATACTTCGGTAACTGTTGACGTACAGTCCGCAGAAAAGTAAGGAATGTTTACCTATAAACACTGAAAGCTAACCCCATTCACAATTCAGCTAACGAACTGAAGAAGTTTTCTGAATATACAGAAATATGTCAATGTCTTTACCTACGAAAGAGGTAATAATGATATTTTAACAGCTGTAACAACGAGATTTTGTCCTCAGCGTGAAACATGGCCAAGGGATAGCTGGCAGTATACTTTCGACCTTTTTGAAACGAAGCCAACGTTAAAGTCAGAAATTAGAATCATACGTTCTTGTACATAATCTTACAAAGATGGCGTTTCTTTATACGGTCATCATTCTTTCAAGTAGTTGAACGCTTTTCGGAAGTGTGGGAAGAAAAATTGGATTTTACTTTCTGTAATCGTAGAGCATTAGAGACAGGCCAAGGGGGAAGGGTGTCATGGTGGAGAAAATGGGTTTGCCCGTTTTGAAGACACCTTATAAGCATTATTCTGACCCTTTTTATTACTTAAAAAAATCCTTAGATAAGAAGACGCTGAAACTTAAGATAACCTCGGTGGGAACTTTGAAACAGAACTCGAGTGTTCTGAAAACAGAGGTACTCTGTGGCTCAGTTTGAATCGTTGTCAAAGTGCGTTCAAGTTCTGTCTCCAATTTTCTTTCTGGGGACTGGGGACAGAGAGAAACTTCTCGTTCGGCCTAAGCTACGCAGTAGTCTTTACGTATGATTGACACAGATGGCAACGGTGTCCGGCAGAAACAACTGTAGCGGCTGAAAATGAAGAGTGATTCTGATGCAAGAAATTGTTATATTTGCGTTACAAGAACAGCGAGTAGGCATTGGTTTCCTCTAAGTATGTGGTGGGACATCCACTGAAATCAGCCACCAGCCGAGTGTGACGTTTGACTGATAGTGTCATGAATGTGAGGAAATGCCTGTTTTGGAGGATCGCTGACTATCACAGAGATCGCCTCCGTAGTTGGCATTTCCGTGAGAACTCTGCAAATATGACCTGAAAATGCAGTAAGTTTTACCCAAACGGATGCCACGTATGCCGCGAGTGATGAAGGCTTCAAACAGACTTCCTTTCCAACAGTTCGGACAATGGACAAAATATGTATACCGTTTTTCTGCCCTGGATGCCGTAGTTCTCACTCAATGTGTCCCAAACAACATTATAGTCATAGATGCGAGTTATCCAGATGTTTTGAAGATCAAGCTCCTTCAATATATGTGATGAAAACAGCCAGAAAAGGTTGTTCGTGTTCCGTTTCACCCAGAGTTTGTATCGGCGCATCAGGCGAACGCGACGTTGGAATTTTTTCTTGAAAGCAACTTTGAAGTGGTTACCAATCGCCTTATTCACCTCTGATCGGGCTCCTAGCGACTATTGGCTTTTCCAGCGATGAAATGAACAATACGTAGTTGAACATCTCCAGTACGGCAGCTATCGCATCAGCCATTTTCCATGATCAAAACAAATTCCAAAAGAAGCCTTTGCAAAGGCCATCGAATGATGGTGTTTACGTCACGAATAGTCTGTACGACTGAAGGGAGATTACGCTGTGAAATGACAGAAGTGTCAGTGTTTTGGGTAACTGTTTTATGGAAAATAAAATCGAAACCTTGCAACTTCAACCTAACTCATAAGTTACTCACTTCTCACATTACTAATCATTATATACTTGAAGTCGTCTGAAAGTTAGTACTGCTTTAATATGACTGAACCCAAGCGCGGATAGGGGAATCGGTTCTGGGAAGGAGTCACATTTTCTTACGGTTTTCGCCGCCAAAATACAACTTGCAGTAATCCTCACCTTCGTAAAGGACCACGCCAGATAAGCCTACGATTGTAATAATAATAATAATAATAATAATAAAATTTGAAATTTTTTAAAAATACTAATAATAAACTAATAATATACCCGAAGTTCTCTAAGCACCTGAGACACTAAACCTTCAACACAGAACACTAAAAGGGGAATCAGAAGTGAAAGAACGTAAAATAATGAGGAAAATCCTAGGACCAAGAACTAAAGATGGTGTGCATTATCCAAAACCCAGTGCAGAAGTATATAAAAATATCTCCAAAATAACAGACACAATGCGCATGAGAAGATCCAATTCATGGGGCATTTAGAAAGAATGAACTCAAACAGGTTAACGCACAAAATCCATACATTTTTAAAAAACAAAACTGCTAGACCTGAGAGAATTAGGATCTCCAAATCTACAAGACAGAAATGAAATCAGAAACATCACAATCACACAGGGTTTTGAGGAAGAAGAGAGAAAAACTAACCGACATACGAGGTCTACGCAACGAAAGCTAGCCCATTCGTTGCTTATGAAGGAATACTGGGCGAAAAGGAAGGCCAACAAATGTGGATTACGCGTGATCCTAAGTGATTCATCCGCGAAGAAGAAGAAGAAACTGTGTAATTACAAGAAAACATAAAAACATTTTAATCTGACACTTTCTTTACTGTGCATTACCATGTGTTTCTGAAATTTCAGTAATGAAAAATATAGGATTTGAAAACCATGCATTTGAGAAATTGAGAGGTGTGTACGTCATTAATTAATAACTACGTTAGCAATAAATTCCAGAACTTTGATAATGTCGTAATTTACTCAATAGAAAATCGAAGTGTGCGCAGGCCGGTGCGGCCGAGCGATTCTAGGGGCTTCAGTCTGGAACCGCGCGACCGCTGTGTGTGATGTCCTTAGGTTAGTTAGGTTTAAGTAGTTCTAAGTTCTAGGGGATTGATGACCTCAGATGTTAAGTCCCATACTGCTCAGAGCCATTTGAAACATTTTCGAAGTGTGCTTCCACCATTATCACCATTTCACCGATCATTGCGATTGTGGACACAAGTCTACTAAATCTATGGCTACAGGAGCGTATAAATAAGTGGAAAACTGTTTCTTTCAGTCATTTCTATCGATGTATCGGATGACAGTCTTTTGGGATTTTTTTTAATGTGGTCTCTTTTATTTCCTTACTTCCATTTCTCAACATCCTTTTTTTAAATTTTTATTTTGTTCTTTTTTATTTTCATTTTTGGGTATTTCTTCGTTCTTATTAATGAGCCATGTCGGATTTGTTGTTGACAGCAGCTAAGTCAACTTATGAATGTGCGCCTATACCTGTCTCGAGTGTTAGCGGTCAGGCTCCGAGCACACCCACGTGTGCAGCCCTTCACGAAAGTGTGGTGTGCGTACTGTAAGACCTTCGGTACACACACCATCAGATTATTTGACTTGTCGCTCTAAGTAGGCGAGTGTCAGCAATATGTCTCGTAGTCTTATCGTGGCGTGTTTATCTTCTGCCGTTGGGTCAGACGATAGAAATGCCACTTTCACGCTTAGAGTAGCAGATTGATGGTGACCAACTTTAAACAGAACTTGATTAATTTTCACACACATTTATTAAAATAATAACAAGCATAAACATTACGTAACTTGATTCTGGATGCTATTTACAATTGACGATCTGACGTTCCTTTGGTCATTTTCTCACATATCTCTGATACTTGACAAAGTGTCTATACATTTCTCTTCATGGCTATGTACAGGAATATGATAATCTTATTAGGCGCAGACTGAAACTTGACTAAGGCAGACTGAGGCAGACTAACTAATCGGAGGTCTGTACACTCGTTATAATACCTCGCGCGTTCAGGTATCACTGCGCGAGTGTGATCTGGGAGGAGAAAAGGTTCTACGTTAGCAGCAATCTCATTGGCTGCATTACGTATTAATACGCGGATCGGCGGAAGCAGAATTTGGTCCGTCTCTAAGGCAGCGCCATCTCGTAGTGCGGAGACAGACGAGCGCTGCGCCTGCGCTGTTGTGCTTAGCGGGGCGCGCTCTAGAGGGAAAGTTGTGTACGCGCTGACTACGCAGAACTATGTACACAACAGAAAGCAACAAAAGTACTCTACGTTAAAGGTGGCTTGTAATTTCTAGATTCGCTTAGAATTTTTTAGGCTCTTAGTATTCACGCCACTTTATTCTATGACAGTTAGTTGTGAAATTTTGAATCTGCTAGATGCTTATACTAAAATGTTTTTGGGGGAGCGTCATGATCCCCATGCTCCTGATCATTCCCTTGCAACCGCTCGAGATTGGATCTGATGTTCTGTGCCGTACAGTGCGTAGTATTTATAGTTGCGTAAGTAAACACGTTTCCAATACGCAGGCAATCAGATGTGACTGGCAGGCGCGTCACAGGTGTAAAGATTCCAGCCGTGTATCGGCATCGGCGACGGAGAAGAGTGAATTCCAGGGGAGCAGTGTCCGTCACATCAGCGTCACGCGGCGTCCAAACTGTACGCGGCCGCGACACGCACTCACACGCAGCGGCCCGCGCACACGCATATTGAATCATGCAGGCAGGCGAGGCGGTCGCAGCCGCGGCGACAGACAGCCAATGAAAGCGAACGACTTTTCCCTCCGGCGAGGCTGCGGAGCGGAGGAAGGGAGGAGGAACGGCAAGGGAGGAGATAGAGGCGGAGGAGCAGCGGCGACCGGGACCGCCATCGGCGGACGGCGGTCGCACTGCGCGCGGCTTGAATTCGAGATCAGCTCTGGGAAAAGAACGCAGAAGGGGTAAAGGCGGAAAAGGAAAGCAAAATAAAAATGGGGTCCGGGAGGAAGGCAGCGGCAGCGGCGGTGACGGAGTATCCTCGCGCTTCATTTGTCGTCCGGGCATCAAAGCGCACGCAGCAGGCGGAGAATTTCCACCACTTGGCTGGTCGAGCCGGCGGCCGCCTTATAAGGCGTGCGGTCAACCGCGCCTGCCCGTGGGATTTCGCCGGCTCCGGTATTCAATGCTCCTCTGTTAAACTGCTGCTAAACCACAGCACGGGAGGATCCAAGGGTCGGGAGTGGCCGTACTGGTCGTCGTCTCATAACCCGCCCACCCTTTCCGCGGCCCAAAGAGCATTTTAGTAGAAGTTAGTCTATATATTATAAAAATGGAGGTATATATGTACGAGGGTGAGTCAAATGGAAACCTTAAATATTTTTTTTAAATATTATTTATTGTGCAGAAGTGGTACAAAGCTGTATCACTTTTCAACATAATCTCCACCACGCTCAATGCAAGTCCTCCAGCGCTTACAAAATGCATAAATTCCTTTGGAAAAAAATTCTTTTTGTAGGGTATTCCAGGGATACCTTCTGAGTATTTTAGTGTAGGGGATCCGCGGTCTCTGCCCGTTCGTTACAGAATAATTGAATTTCGTTTGACGCCAATGAATTGGTCACGGTGGTCCTATTCCATGGCACTACCAGTCATCAGACATGACACCAATAGACATATTCTTCTGGGGGTATGTAAAAAGCGTAGTTTACGAGACTCCGATCACTACCCGCCCGTACCTGGTTACTAGAAATATCGCAGCCGTGGATGTAGCATGCCGAATTCCTGGAATTCTTGCGCGTGCAAGACAGTCGATGGCGTGACGCTGTGCATTCTACAGTGATCGTGGTCGTTGAAATTTTCAATAATACCTGTAAGGGAACAGGTATCCATTTTTTACATGTTGTACTGTACACTGACAGAACAGATTGAACAAACTGTTACAAAACTGCAGATTGTATCTGAGGGTTGTTGCAGTATTGTGTTGTGTGTTGTACGTTTTACCTATTGTATATTACGGGCTTCTCTAGTGTTGTAAAGGTGTTTTCACGGAAAAAAGGTGACTGCGTTAATAATCGGAACAAATAATTATTGAATTATTAGTACGTAATGAGATGGCAGAGACCTTGCGTCAGTTATATCAAAATACTCAGAAAGTATCCGTGAACAATCTCTAAATCTTTGTCGGTGGACCTCTGATTCACGCCGTGTACCGTGTGTAAACGATATTTATTTACAACGTACAGTAGTGGTGTAGAGAAAGTGGAGACAAACAGTTCGAAGAAACTGAAATTGAAGATTCTTGAAGATAGATGTAAACTATCCAAGGAACAAACTTCCTTGCAGATTAAAACAGTGTTCCGAGACTCGATTCCGGAACCTTTGCCTTTCGCAGGGAAGCGCTCTACAGACTGAGCTACCCAAGCACCAAGCACGACCCGTTCTCACAGATTTACTTCCGCCAGTACGTCGTCTCGTACATTTAAAACTTCACAGAAGTTCTCCTGCGGAATTTGCAATAGTAGCACTCCTGGAAGAAAGGATATTGCGGAGACATGCTACCTGAGCAGCCTGTTCTTTCTACTTCGCCATTCTCCTCCTTCGTAGATAGATACAAAAGTACTCTACGTTAAAGGTGGCTTGTAATTTCTAGATTCGGTTAGAATATTTAGGCTCTTAGCGTTCACTCCACTTTATTCTACGACAGTTAGCTGTGAAATTTTGAATCTGATAGATGCTTGTACCATAATGTTTTTGGGGGAGCGTCATGATCCCCATGCTCCTCATAATTCCCTTGCATCCGCGCTTACAAAATGCATGAATTCCTTCAGAAAAAAATTCTTTTCGTAGTCCGCGCAACCACTCAAGCACCGCGTGGCGTACCTCTTCATCAGAACGAAACTTCTTTCCTCCCATTGCGTCTTTGAGTGGTCCAAACATATGGAAACCACTTGGGGCAAGATCTGGTGAGTATGGTGGATGCGGAAGACACTCAAAATACAGGTATGTTATTGTTGCAACTGTTGTATGGGCAGTGTGGGGCCTTGCATTGTGATGTTGCAAAAGGACACCTGCTGACAGCAATCCACGTCGCTTTGATTTGATTGCAGACCGCAGTTGATTTTTTAGGAGATCTGTGTATGATGCACTGGTGACAGTGGTCCCTCTAGGCATGTAATGCTCCAAAATGACGCCCTTTTCGTCCCAAAAGAGAGTCAGCAAAATCTTCACTGCTGATGGTTCTGTTCGAAACTTCTTTGGTTTTGGCGATGAGAATGGCGCCATTCCTTGCTCGTTCTCTTCGTTTCCGGATGGTGGAAGTGAACCCAGGTTTCGTCCCCAGTAACGATTCTTGCAAGGAAGTCATCATCTCGTTCAAACGCAGAAGAAGTTCTTCACAAGCATCAACAAGTCGTTCTCTCATTTCAGGAGTCAGCTGCCATGGCACCCATCTTGCAGACACTTTGTGAAACTGGAGCACATCATGTACAATGTGGTGTGCCGACCCAAGACTAATGTGTAAATATGCTGCAGTATCATTCAGTGTCACTCAGCGGTTTTTCTTCAGTATGGCTTCAACTGCTGCAATGTTCTGTGGAGTCACAACTCGTTGTGCCTGACCCTGGACAAGGAGCATCTTCCACTGAAGTCACACTATTTGCGAACTTCCTACTCCATTCGCAGATTTGCTGCTGTGACAAACATGCATCACCGTACTGAACCTTCATTCATCGATGAATTTCAATAGATTTCACACCTTCACTACGCAAAAACCGAATAACAGAACGCTGTTCTTCCCCGGTGCAAGTCGCAAGTGGGGCGGCTTTCTTTATACTGATACTGCGACGGTACGTGTGCATCTGTACTATGCTGCAACCTACAGGTCATTCTGCACGCTGTTTGTAGCACGCTCACCAACTTACAGGATAACGGCGCGAAATTTCGATTTATTATTACAAGTTTAAGGTTTCCATTTGACTCACCCTCGTATGTACGTACGTATAGGGGCCAGTCAAATGAAAAAGAAATAGATTTTTGGAAGTAACTGGCCAGGTGCGAGTTGGACTCGTGCTCTGAGGGTTCTATTAAAAACTTTAATATTTATATAGAGAGTAAGTTTATCCATATTGTGAATCAAGAATTTCGACGATTCTTGCGTGTTACGATACTGATATTGGCAAAATATTGGTCCGAGGAACTCCAAAACTTCTTAGAACGTTATAATTAAAAAAAAAATGAAACGCTGCAATCGTCCTTATGTGCTTATTTATTGTGTAGGTACACGTTTCGGTGCTTCTATGCACCATCTTCAGGCCTTAGTTGATGCTAAAGGGGGTATCACGATCCATATATACAATGCATCAGTGGCCAACACAACTGGTTAACGCAAACTGACTGTAACTGTGATGTCTCTCCAACCATTAACTGTCAACTGTTAACAGTTGATGGTTGGAGAGACATCTTCAGTTACAGAGAGTCTGCGTAAACCAGTCATGCTGGCCACTGATGCATTGTATATCTGGGTCATGATATCCTCTTCAGCATCGACTAAGGCCTGAAGATGGCGCACTGAAGCCGGCCGCGGTGGTCTCGCGGTTCTAGGCGCGCAGTCCGGAACCGTGCGACTGCTACGGTCGCAGGTTCGAATCCTGCCTCGGGCATGGATGTGTGTGATGTCCTTAGGTTAGTTAGGTTTAAGTAGTTCTAAGTTCTAGGGGACTTATGACCACAGCAGTTGAGTCCCATAGTGCTCAGAGCCATTTGAACCATTTGAATTTGATGGCGCACTGAAGTGCCGAAACTAGTAGCTACACAATAAATAAGATCATAAGGACGGCTGTAGACGTTTCGTTTTCTTACAATAGTGAACGGCCATGGTTCCCCAGACTTCCAGTCGAAGGATGGACAAACAAAAAATTTTAATTTAATGTATCAAGTAGTATAAGGAAAGACACAATTGAAAGTTAATATTTTTCGGATTTTTTCCTCTACTTGTAGTACGAAACATTGCTTTTTGCCAAACTTCATGGCTCTAGGTCAACGGGAAGCACCCTATAGGTTTTGATAAATGAAATTTCGAGTATCAAAATATGTGATACAAATGGCCGTATTTTTTGATTGCATTGACCTAGAAGCTTCAATTATTTACACCGTCAAGATACCGTACACGTTAGCAAGTGGCACAATATTCAAGTTGGTACGTCTCCCCCTTCCTGAGAAAAAGCGTTTTTAACAGACGGACAGGTAAAATGTTTGCGATCGCCTACGGAACCATGATTGTACCCAGGCGTGCACCTCTACATCCAAAGCAAATAGATTAACACTAATGTCTTTGTTCAGGGCTCGAAAAATATGGAAACGGCATGAAGAGAGATCGGGAGTGTGTGGAGAATATGAAAGGGCTTTTCACCGAAACTTCTGTCGCGTAGGCATACTCTAAAAGGACTTTGCCACATATGAGGGCCTACGTGTTGCCAAAGTTATTTCAATTACGCTGCAGAAGTTTCGCTCCATTAAGCTTTATGTTCTCATCTCTCCCCATGTGATTTCCATTTCTTGGAGCCTGAAGAAAGATTTTCGTGGCCGTCACTTTCTTTTGTGAAATGATTTACCTTGAATTAAGGAAAAATTGGAATCACATTGGAACGATCACTTACGTACAGGACTCACCTTACATCACTGGCAGAAAAGTTAAAGACCAGGAACAAAATTATCCGGAAACTAGCTGGAACTTCCTGGGGTGCACAAGCTGACACTCTCCGTACAGCGGCCTTATCTCTCGTATATCCTGTGGCTGAATATTGCGCACCTGTCTGGTACAGGAGTGTGCATGCCAGTAAGGTTGACAAGATTAATAACGTAAAGCCTTCCCATGGGATACTCGCCCAGGAAATACTGCTGAAGCCACCCTGCACACGCCTCAAATCAAGAAAACCATTCTGGAAAGCCCGAGAACCCGAACCATTCAAGATTGAAGACGTGTGGAAGGACACGGAAAAGCGACACCAGCGTACTTCGCCGTGGCCTCGAAGAACCTACATGCATATCAGGCTTCCAACTACCTAGAAGAACCTGGTGTGTGCTCAACAGAATCCGATGTGGACATGGAAGATCTAAGTCCTTCAAGCACAAATTGGGACTCTCAGACTCCCCGTTGTGCGACTGTGGAGCAGCAGAACAGTCTGTTGAACACATTGTAGAGGAATGTTCCAAGAGATGTTTTAGAGGAGGCTGGAACGACATAATCAACGCTTCACCAACAGCACTGGATTGGATAAACTCTTTGGATATCAGTTTTTGATATAATTAGTGATCATAACTCTTGTACATTCCTTTTGTTAAGTATAAATATTTCTTTTGTATTGTGTAAATATCGCTGTAAATTGCATGTGTATTTTCATGCAATAAATAAATAATGAACAAGGAAAAATAAATATTAAACAAACATTTGACGTAAGGTATAGAAAGTGAGGTGCTTTAAGTGTTTCTTAGTTTATGTGAAACCTTTTCACAAAACGTTTGGCCAGCTTTTTTTCTACTTCTTTTCTTTGTTTCTAAGTGGAGTACCATAATTAAATGTAATTAGTTATAAGAAAGGGTTTTGTTGGTTATTTTGGAAGAATTTTGTGTGTCATATTATGTCTTACGATTTGCACTTTGCAGGGTGGACCTGTGTCTTGCTGAAAAAGGACTGTGGTTTTCTGTACATGTGTTGCGTTTACTGAGTGTGGTTTTTAGTGTACTGTTACAATTTTTGCACGTTCCGCATATACTAATATTATCGAGTTTGTCCATAATCTTTTATCCTTTCCGCCGTATTAGGTGTTTGTAGTGATTGGTTATCGTTCTGGGATTGTATTATGGTCTTCTGCGCTTAGGCAGAGAACATTTTATCTTTCCTGTCACGATAGTGAACATTGTTGCGTTGTGTGTTCTATTGTGTGTAGGTGTGGTGGTGTGTGTTCACGTTGTGGTAGTGGTGACACTGGCATTACCATGTAATGGTAGGCGTGTGTCGTGCTTTGTGCGGATATGTGTATTTGTGCTATTTACAGCGTGTACAGAAACTACACTTAGTTGTAAAAGTCGTACGTGGAAGGGAAGCAGTGCAGTGGTATTGAGAAGGGAGAGACAATGTCGTAGCTTGTCCACTATGTTATTCTATGTGTAAATTGAGCAAGCACTAAAGGAACACAGTGAGACATTTGGAGAAGGAATTCATGTCGAGGGAGAAGAAATAAAAAATTTGAGGTCTGCGATGACAGTGTAATTCTTTGAGAGATAACAAGGGACACGGAGGAGGAGTTCACTGGAACGGATAGTGTCGTGAAAAGATGTTATAAGATGAATACCAACAAACGTAAAACAAACGTAATGGAATCTAGTCGAATTCAATTAGATTGTGTTGCTAGGAACACCCTGCAGGATGACCTTAACACTTAAAAAGACTATTCGACGCGAATGCTTATTCTTCACTGCAAATATGTAAGGCGTTACGAATAAAACCAAAGGCACACATAAAGAATAAAGAAAAAGACATAGAAAGATTTAAATCCATGTTTTTATCACCGTACGTGGGAATTCTGTCTTTAAAAATAAATAGGATCCTGAGAAAACATTAAGTGATAGTGCACCTTCCACTGGAAACAACATCACTTTTGAGTTCTATTAAAGATAACTTGATATTCTGCAAATCCAGGGGTTTACAAGATCCCCTGTGAGTATGGCTTTTTGTACATCAGGCATATGACAAGTACAATCCAGGCAAGATGTGAGCAACACTGTAGACACATCCGACTCTTACAGTCCATTAACTGGGAATGGCAGGGACCTACATCGATACTGGCCAGAGCCCGGCACGAGGTGCCAAACTGTGTGTTAGTCGGATGTGCAGGCCGAGGCTCTGCCGATGTAGGCTCTGCTCGGTCCTTGTCAGAAGTACCCGGTACAGTGAGACGTTTCATCTAGCATAGCAGTGCGGCATTTGTCGGTCAGCACAATTTTCTTCAGCTTGGTAAAATCGTCGTGTGAGAGCGCTTTACACTTCGCTGCTTGTGGTATGGGCGTTCAGAGGTGTGGTTTTTAGTGTACTGTTACAATTGTACAAAAAGAGGATGCTGCTGATCCCAGCGGAGGTTCGAGTCCTGCCTCGGGCATGTGTGTGTGTGTTTGTACGTAGGATAATTTGGGTTAAGTATTGTGTAAGCTTAGGGACTGTTGACCTGAGCAGTTAAATCCCGTAAGAATTCACACACACAAAAAGAGGCAGTCTACGGATACATCGCTACAAGCCTTTAAAACGAATGCGAACGACAGAAGAGAGATATAAGGATTCTCAATATATATTACGCTGTCACATAATTGACAGGTACCGTTAGTTTGCTATGAAAAGACATTACAATGCCTTGGAGTAGGAAACTAAAGATTTAGTTGAAGATAAGAAAGCAAAAATTACAATTATCGACAGACAGCAATCATTATTTTCGACGTTAAGAAGCTCTCTGTGCTACATGTGGAGGCATGGAGCACGAGCAGAAACTGGTGGTACAAATGTGAAATTTCTTAAGTTGCCCTCCTTATTCCACTGTCAGTTACAATAGTTTTCTATGGAAGTACACGAAGACTAGAGAGACTTTATACACTGATAAACCAAAAAATTATGACCACTGCCCATCGCGACGTTGGATGCCACTTGGAGGTGTTGTGGGCACGTGACGCATCTACGGAAAGAGTTAGGACTGTGAAACTACCGATGGGAACTAAGTGGTTGGACGTCCACGACTCTTCACAGAACATGGGGTCCGAAGGCTTGTCCGTACTGTAAAATAAGAACGATCACAATGCTGGTGCACGCATAAATGTTTCGGAGCACGCGGTTCGTCGTGCATTGTTGAACATGGAGCTCCGCAGCAGACCACCCCTACGTGTTCACATGTTGACCCAACGACATCGTCAGTTACGATTGCAGTGGGCACGTGACCATCGGGATTCGACCGTCGACCAATGGAAACGTGTAAACTCTGCGGCTGAATCACATTTTTGCTACAATAGGTCGACGGTCACCTCCACAAACGCCGTCATCGAGGTGAACGGCGGCTCGAAACGTGCAGCGCGCCACGGACGCCGGCTGGCTGGAGCAGTATTATTCTGTGGGAGACATTCTCCTGCGCTTGCATGGGACTTCTGGTAGCAATAGAAGACACGCTAACAGCTGCCAACCAGCTGCATCCCTTCATACCTGAAGTCTTCCCGGACAGGGATACCTTCTTTCTGCAGTATAATCGTCCGTGTCTCTGAGCGAGAACCGTATTACAGTGGTTGAGGAGCGTTAGAGCGAACTCACCTTTACCTTCATTGACCAAATTTGCCTGGTGTAAATCCTATGGAATCAATCTGGGTAGGTATTGGGTGCCATGACCGCATACCCAAAGCAGCGGCCCGTTATTTGCACGAATTACATGCTATGTGCGTAGCCATGTAATGACACATACCCCAACAAACCTACTCCAGAAACGTGAAAACAAACTGTCGGATTCCTAACACGCAGAGACAGTGTTGCATTTCGTTTCAAAGATGGACAAGCAATCAATTACACAAATGGTCACAATGTTTTTCTGATCATTGTGTTCTACTACAAAGTACGTTGGTTAACTCAAGGAACATCGCTGAAACGATTTTTCAATTTAAGACCCATTACTGTTGAGTTTATGAAGGAAAAAGGAGTGAAAGAATATAAATATAACAGAAAAAATGGATCACAAGTCAAGCATTTTAAATGGACTTGCCTGCACACTGCCCAAATTATGTCATTGCAAGTTGAGAAATGACCTGTTTGTGATTTGATGGGGATACATTTAAAAAGAAAATCGCATTGTAGGAGGGACAAATTCTGAAAAAAACCAGTCAAGGTCCCTAAGATCACTGGTGTTACAGAAAACTCACAGACTGAGGGATTCATTGTGCCCTTAAAAGAAGTAAAAGGCTAATTTACTGAATGTTTCGAGGCCACTGCTTATGTTACATCTGTTTTTGAGCTGTTTTCGAGACCGCCTGCCGTTTCTGTTGAATGAGCCGCTGTGCTTGTGTAAATGTAAGTGATTGATCTGCAATGCCGGTCGGGATTAGCCGAGCGGTCTGAGGCGCTGCAGTCATGGACTCTACGGCTGATCCCGGCGGAAGTTCGAGTCCTTCCTCGGGCATGGTTGTGTGTTTGTCCTTAGGATAATTTAGGTTAAGTAGTGTGTAAGCTTAGGGACTGATGACCTTAGCAGTTAAGTCCCATAAGATTTCTCACACATTTGAACATTTTTTGATCTACAATGTAATTCCCACTTTAAAGACAAATATTTTTGTTCTAAACTGTCCAGGAGGTCCATATTGTTTTCCCAAAGTAGAAGTTGTACGTCTCCATAATGAGGTTGCAAAAGTGCTGCAACATTTCAGTAATGTAATGTGTGTGAATTCCTACGGGACCAAACTGCTGAGGTCATCTGTCCCTACGCTTACACACTACTTAAACTAACTGGTGCTAAGAAGAACGCACACACCCATGCCCGAGGAAGGATTCGAACCTCCGGCGGGAGGGGTCGCGCAATCTGTGACATGACTCCTCTAACCGCGTGGGCACTCCTCGCGGCTAACATTTCAGTCATCATATGTGTGTGTGAATAACATTTTTTAATGATGAAACTAAATAAGTTAAAGGCGCTGCAGTCTGGAACCGCAAGACCGCTACGGTCGCAGGTTCGAATCCTGCCTCGGGCATGGATGTTTGTGATGTCCTTAGGTTACTTAGGTTTAACTAGTTCTAAGTTCTAGGGGACTAATAACCTCAGCAGTTGAGTCCCATAGTGCTCAGAGCCATTTTGAACCAAACTAAATAAGTAACATTTACGGGGGGCAACCTGCGTGGTAAAATCTATGAAATTCGCCGCCTCTGTCAGCATACTGACAGTATGTACCACATACAATTATGTTATGGCTCCACTGTACCAAAAATAAATCAATAATACTGAAAATTTGTTTAGATTGTGATCTATGCTGCTGAGAAATATGAAATATAAAACCAAGTCGTACTGGTAGGTTCGAACAACACGTAAGTATCACGTAAATGCCTCCGTAACTCAAATTGGAATCATTGGAGGAAAGAAGACGTTCTTTTCGGGTAGCACTATTGAGAGAATAGAACCGGTATTTGAGACTGACTGCAGAACGATTCTACCGCCGCCAGCGTACGGGGCTGGTACGGAGGCATGAAGACAGTCGTTTTCCCCTCGCTCTGTCTGCGACTGGAACAGAAAAGGAGATGTTCAAATAACTTACGGGTTTGCTGTCGGGTGACGTCGTCGACCACCGCCGATATTTCTACAGGAGCACACCCTGCCATTCTCAAGGCACAACTGCAAGGAGGAAGCAAAGTGCAAGGGAATTTAAAACCTCGGTTCACAGACGAGAAAAAAGGAAGATACCCCACACAGAAGAAGTAACCGCAGAGTCAACACACAACTAAAGATAACCAACATCAGAGATATCGATAGTGCCTATTAATCAGCAGGTGAGGTAGCACTAATTCTGTCCCTCTGTTTTTTGATGAGAGACAGAGCCGGATTCCAAGCAGCATTTTAACAAAATCCACTATCTCTGTTTATAAGGTTGCTTGATAGTTTGATTTCAACAGCTTCCTTAATAACACTATCCCAATAGCTGGACGTGCAAGCCAGAATCTCCGTGTTGCTGTGTTCCATTGGATGAACGGTGTCGAGGTAATGTTCTGCAGTAGCGGATTTGCCGGGATGTTGTAAGCGTGTGTGACGCTTATGTTCAATACACCGGTCTTCCACAGTCCTGATTGTCTGACCAATATATGACATGCCACAACTGCAATGAATACGATAGACACCAGCCTTACGCAAACGAAGATAATCTTTTACGGACGCCAACAGGGCCTTAATCTTAGATGGTGGTCGAAAAACACATTTCACATCATATTTCCACAAAATAGGGCCACTCGTGTTGGAAATGCTTCCTGCGTAAGGCAAGTTAAGGTCTCGGAAAAGGAAATGACTGGTAGTGGCACAGGATACCTTTCGCCGCACACCATACGGTGGTTTTTGGGGTGTGTATGTAGAACTAGATGTAGATTTACGGCCAAAGTATTAGAAAAACGAAATAAATTTATGCCGCTGCACCCTCGTAATTTACTGCGTCAGAGACAAGGACGCTCGTCGAGAGAGGCGAATGAGACCCTCGGAGCAAGCAGTAGTAGATGGTACTTGCAGATCCTCTGCGGGAACACGCTGCTCGCAGTATGCGCTGCGAGTGTGCGTGGAACGGTGGGCAGGTGCTTCATTGGCGTGGTTGCGACGCGCGCGCCCGCCAGACCGGGGCAAAAGCACAGTGGGGACTGGAGAGCCCGGCGCTGCGGCCCGCTCGTTACGCGCGAATCCGCCGCGTCCAGCCTTTCAGCCGCCCCGGCGTTCGAGGGCGGCTCCGCGGCCGGCGCCGCGCATCCTCAAAAGCAGGCCCCCGCCCGCAGCCTAACGATGTCCGAGCAGGCCGTAGCCGCCACTCCACTTCGGCGCTCCGCTGGACGGCCGCGCATCATTACGCGGCGCTCGCACTCCTCAGCATTTTTATAACCCCTTCCCGCTGTATCTCCGCCTGTTTCGCAGATCTTCGGTACAGGCGAAGGGCCACACGTGGCCACTTCGCGCAGAGCTACTTAGGCCTCGAGTAATGGTCTCGACGCTGCGAGACAACTGCGCTTCCGGGATGTGCAGACCATTTCATTCAGAAAGTTGTGAAAATTATGCATAAGATTCCCGCTGATTGTTTTACGGTCGCATCCGGTAGCTACCTCCAACACCTTGTGGATTTCGTTGCCACTGACTCGTCGCGTCGCCTTCGACTGCAGTGCTACAGAACAATACTGTGGGGAATACAGAGGACTGTACTCCTGAGGCAAACCCACTACAGCTTTCGAGAGTTTACTGATGTTTCTCTGGAAATGTCCGTTGGACGCCATGGTACGCTTCTGAACAATATTTTGCTGATTCTGAGGGTCACCAATATGATCGAGTTTACGAGTATCTCTGCATGAAGACTGAAGTCGCTTGCCTCGCTCTTCTCGCTATGTATGCTGATCTCAGGAACAACTGTAGGGATTTTCATCCAGTTTCGACTAATAGATACATTGGTCTCCAACATCGGTCCCTGCATATAATTTATAAATACTTCATACAAATTGTCTGTATTATGATGAACTAAAATTAAGCTGTGAAAACGATGCCATTATCACCTAGCAGACGACGGCCGCCGTTACTCGAGAGAGCAGCAGTACTTCAAGATCGCAGCAAGTGGGATCTACCATTTGCGTCTGGGGGGGGGGGGGGGGGTCTAGTGGATCCTAACGATATATTGCGCTCCGACAGAGCATATTTTCCAACAACCCGGACGAGTTCCGTTAATTGACTGAAAGGCTTCGCCATTTACTACACTTTTTGTGTTGCAAACAAAAGCTCACTCGACTTTTGGTCCCTACTGGTGACGACACATGCGGCTTTTAGCAGCCACCCGAAGTATATGTAACACAATAAACTGGTAGCCAAGATTGCTGGAATTCTTTTTATTCCATGAGTACCGGTTTCGGTGAAACTAAAGCTGTCATCATCGGATCTTAGAGCTACTCACGACAATTTTGTAAGGTCTGCGCGCTACAGGCAACTATTAATATCACCATTGTGTGCCTTGATGTTGTAACCTGTATGTGTCCTAAGATCCGATGATGGCGGCTTTAATTTCGAATTCCGCCGAAACCGGTAATCATGGAATAAAAAGAATTCCTGCAATCTTGGCTACCAGTTTATTGAGTTACAAGCATCTAGATCTCTCCCACATGAGCACAATGTGCTCCCTACAAAATGCGAAGTACATGTCCCACCTCGCTAATTATTTAGATTCTTTATTTATTTCATTGCGGCGTTCCGGTTATGAGACGCGGTTACTGAAGAAGATTCCCGGAGCATATTGATCCCCTACAGACGAAATATGGGGAACCTCTACCAACAGACGGAAGGATGGCGGCTTGTTACGGCAGTCGTAGAATATTCTTTTTATTTTTTTAAGGAATAAATAAATAAATAAAACCTGCTTCATCCTCTTCCTGATCTTAGAGCTCGTTACTTGGGCGGGGTGACGGTACGGTCGAGCCTGGGGAGTCGATTTCCCCTCCCCTTACCTCCCCCCCCCTCCCACCCTACCTGCCTTCCTGTTGCCTCAGCGGTTCATTAAAGAAGGCGGTAAATCGTGTGGCTGAACACCAAAACGTTGTGCGCTCGAATCCCATTGGGGTTACTCTTTTATTTTGCCGTGTAAACTAACTTTCACGAGGAGATATGCGTTTTATACTATGACCACAATTTCAGACTTCCGATTTATGCTTCCCTCATATTAGCAATAGCAGTCTTAATTCACTGCAAATTCTTCGAACAGTGGTAAATAAGGTAATCAGTTTTGAAGTATAGAAATAAACATGAGCGATAACGGACAGATAACAACCTCATATCAGGCTGTGATGTGAACCTTACAATTTTAAATAATCAAATATTTTTAACCAATAGTTTCACTAAAACCGTTTGAGAAAAACTGCGTAGCGAAAAAACATGCAAATTCAAAACAGATGGTGTTTTATGCTACAAGTAAAACGTTTTCCGAAAAACTACTTCATCAACTTTGCTTCATTTACTTACAGTACGTTCTTTCAGCACTGCAACAGGTGACTCAACTTCCAGCTTTCTGACTTCCTTGAACCAAACCTTGATGTGCACACGATTCTTTACATGGCAGATCGAAGAAGTCTGCCATGAAGATTCCTCAAGAAAGGACTGTGGCAGTGAGTCTCAATAATACATTACAGTGCGTACTAAGCTACACAAGAGGACTGCTGTAGAACGAGCTAAACGTGTACATCATGCGTGTTTTTTCTTATTTTTTATTTATCTGTGCTACCTCAGCCGGCCTCCGATACATATTGAATCGTTCATACTCACATACACCCACGATTCACATTCAGTATTCACGTCGGTTGTGGACATATTGCTTACATTACGATGTGCCTCCTTCACTGAAATGAGATGTCACTCCAAACGCCAAATCAACATGGAACACATAATAGTCACGCCACCAGACAACTTTCCTGACTTATGCCGCTTACATTTTATAAGTTATATCAAAGAGATGATATTTAGTCACTTAACGTTGTTCTCTGAAATGTATTCATAACTCTAAGCATTGGCCCTTAAGCAAACTACGCTAAGCCACACTAGTCATCCGATCGCATATATGTAATGCTACCCATGCAAGGTCAAACCAGGGTTCCAGTTTCTAATCAAAGAGGCCTACGATCCTGGAGATAAAACTATGGCTGTCTCTCTGGGACACGTTCGTTTCCATTTGCCCTCGTTTCCAGGTGGACAGGGAATACAGACAATTGGAAAGTAATTTGAAATTTGTTGTAAAAGGACAAGATTTATAGACTACAGTAAATTTAATTGCGCATCGCGTATTCAAAAACCAAATTCTCAACTATCCATCTTTAGGATCGAATGGACGCTTTGAATATTAAACTAAAAGCAATAGATCCGAGGAACAAAGTAGAATAATTACAGAAGTTGTTCAAGCACTAGTGGAAATTTGGAGGCATGACTAAAATGCAATTAAGATAAACCAAAAAAGAAATGTAATAGCCACCCACATTGGTATGTGTAGACCCTAGTGGTGACAAGGCACGCACCTACCAGTGGGGCAATGTAGAATAGTACAGTACTAATAGACCTAGATGCAAGTACAGTTGTAGTAAGTCAACAAACCTTCTGAGACAGTCAATAACAGTTGTAATAATTCAAGTTGAATGCTACTCACTTATGGCTTTAACTACATTACTTTCATTTTATGTTGTTTTATTTAATTATATCTCCTAAATTCCGTTTGTGTCTTCATTATATATTAACAATAGTTGCAACTGGCATGCCGGCCGTTGTGGTCGAGCGGTTCTAGGCGCTTCAGTCCGGAACAGCGTGGCTGTTACAGTCGCAGGTTCGAATCCTGCCTCGGGCATAGATGTGTTGGATTTCCTTAGGTTAGTTAGGTTTAAGTAGTTCTAAGTCTAGGGGACTGATGACCTCAGATGTTAAGTCCCATAGTGCTTAGAGCCATTTGAATAATTTTTTTGGTTTGTCAGTTGTATTCATGTGGACTGCCGTCCTCTGAAGGATTCTTTCCATGAATCTGCCTTACCTGCAACTAGTTTTATGTGGCCGTTCTAACTTATGTCATTCCGTGCACATAACCCAGATATTTAATGGATATAACTGCTTCCAGCCATTGTCATGCAAACGTGTAATCGAACAAGAATGGGCCATTCTGCCAGTTTATACGCAACAGGCTGCTTTTATGTTGAGAGTCAACTCTCAGTCACTGCAGCAGGAGTTGCTCCTCTGCAGGTATTTCTGCATTTTGTTTGAATATTCTAGCGTTGCGACATCTCTGTGTGCACCAGCGTCATCAGCGAACTGCATCAAGGAATTTCCGCTTTTACGGCCGAAGATTTCTCTTCATTAAGACTAATATGCTATATTAGTACGTTTTAACATATCTAATGAGTAATTACTAAATGTATTAGAAATAATATTAATAATAACAATAATAATAACAGATTATAAAGAGGCCGACAGTGAAATCAAGAGATTCCAAGACCGAATGTACAGAAAAGTAATAGTCACATGTTCACGAGAATCGAGGGAAGCTTACTGCGGAAAATTAATTAGTTCTGCATTCAACGTCAAAAGAATCACGTAAACTAGTGATGATAAACTTAGTCCATAATTGAAATGAACAAGACAAAAAACAGTAATAAATACAATAATGTGATGACACTAAATGAGCTAGGTTACAATCATTCCGTATTATTGATTTTGGCTTTCACTTAGATTAATTTTAACAAGAATGTTTCTTCGTTTCCATTAATTTCAACGTTAGTTACTTCGGTATTAGCCTCAGTTAAACCAGCCTTAGCCAGACTTACAACAATACAGACCCTGATGGACACTGCAAATGCTTTAAAATGTCCTTGAATAGCACAGTTTGTCACTGACTGTTTTCTATTCATGTAGAAGGTTGTTGAAATATTATTCTGTGTACAGACTCCAACTACTATCACGTTATTGTTATTATTATTTTTATTATTATTATTATGGCTGCGAATGAATTCACTTAAGATTGCGCTTCAAATAAGTGTCCTCCAGCAACCTTCTTCTTAACTTTCTTTTGCCGTTTATGTTGTCATGGAGGTGTTAATAACATCTAAAGAACCAAGTTAGTGCCACGGCGTGGCAGACAGCTGACCAAGCGGCTTCGCTTACCTTACCCTTCCGGGACGGAGATTTTCTCCACTCAGAGATTGGGTATTGCGTTAACTTTATCTGCGTATCGTAGTGACTGACAAGAAAATCAAGTGTATGGTGTCACATGACAAGTGTAAGACTATTTAATTCGTACCAAGAGACGGCTTGACTCTAATGAATGTTCTGAATTGTCGAAACCCACTGTCGTATCGTCTCTCCATTGCTGACATGGCTGTATGGACACACACAAAATAAAAGCAAAAACTAAAAGAAAAATGTTTATGCCACAGCTATTCTTATTACATCCGGTAAATATGTTTTGCTTTTATGCCCATAATTCATCCACATTATTATGTAAACAGAAAGATTTTCTGTTACATATTTCGTGCTGATTCTCCTTCACACACGACAGTTCGTTGGTAGGCTAGTAGCTTAAAGTCCGATTAGCTGGGTTTCGGGATTACGTAGCCTGTAATAGTTCGCAGTTCCAAATACGGACAACCATCAGCTGTATAATGGAATGATGAAAATCTTAAAATTTTTATCGGACGGGGACGCGAACCCGGATTTTCCGCTTCTTGCGCCTTATCGTTAAACTGTCCGAGCACGACTCACGGGCGGACCTAAACTTCCACATGTCGTCAACCATGTCTCTATATACACTCCTGGAAATGGAAAAAAGAACACATTGACACCGGTGTGTCAGACCCACCATACTTGCTCCGGACACTGCGAGAGGGCTGTACAAGCAATGATCACACGCACGGCACAGCGGACACACCAGGAACCGCGGTGTTGGCCGTCGAATGGCGCTAGCTGCGCAGCATTTGTGCACCGCCGCCGTCAGTGTCAGCCAGTTTGCCGTGGCATACGGAGCTCCATCGCAGTCTTTAACACTGGTAGCATGCCGCGACAGCGTGGACGTGAACCGTATGTGCAGTTGACGGACTTTGAGCGAGGGCGTATAGTGGGCATGCGGGAGGCCGGGTGGACGTACCGCCGAATTGCTCAACACGTGGGGCGTGAGGTCTCCACAGTACATCGATGCTGTCGCCAGTGGTCGGCGGAAGGTGCACGTGCCCGTCGACCTGGGACCGCACCGCAGCGACGCACGGATGCACGCCAAGACCGTAGGATCCTACGCAGTGCCGTAGGGGACCGCACCGCCACTTCCCAGCAAATTAGGGACACTGTTGATCCTGGGGTATCGGCGAGGACCATTCGCAACCGTCTCCATGAAGCTGGGCTACGGTCCCGCACACCGTTAGGCCGTCTTCCGCTCACGCCCCAACATCGTGCAGCCCGCCTCCAGTGGTGTCGCGACAGGCGTGAATGGAGGGACGAATGGAGACGTGTCGTCTTCAGCGATGAGAGTCGCTTCTGCCTTGGTGCCAATGATGGTCGTATGCGTGTTTGGCGCCGTGCAGGTGAGCGCCACAATCAGGACTGCATACGACCGAGGCACACAGGGCCAACACCCGGCATCATGGTGTGGGGAGTGATCTCCTACACTGGCCGTACACCACTGGTGATCGTCGAGGGGACACTGAATAGTGCACGGTACATCCAAACCGTCATCGAACCCATCGTTCTACCATTCCTAGACCGGCAAGGGAACTTGCTGTTCCAACAGGACAATGCACGTCCGCATGTATCCCGTGCCACCCAACGTGCTCTAGAAGGTGTAAGTCAACTACCCTGGCCAGCAAGATCTCCGGATCTGTCCCCCATTGAGCATGTTTGGGACTGGATGAAGCGTCGTCTCACGCGGTCTGCACGTCCAGCACGAACGCTGGTCCAACTGAGGCGCCAGGTGGAAATGGCATGGCAAGCCGTTCCACAGGACTACATCCAGCATCTCTACGATCGTCTCCATGGGAGAATAGCAGCCTGCATTGCTGCGAAAGGTGGATATACACTGTACTAGTGCCGACATTGTGCATGCTCTGTTGCCTGTGTCTATGTGCCTGTGGTTCTGTCAGTGTGATCATGTGATGTATCTGACCCCAGGAATGTGTCAATAAAGTTTCCCCTTCCTGGGACAATGAATTCACGGTGTTCTTATTTCAATTTCCAGGAGTGTATTACACTCGTACATTCATTATGTATATTCCCTTACGGCGGAGACTTCCCAATGGAAATTCACTTGCCCGGTGTCTGCGGATAAGTACGACATTGCAGTGCATGTGTTGTTCAGAAGTACGATTCAATGTTCCTTCAAAAATTCCTGCATGACCGAAGGAATATTGCATCTTACTTGTGTAATGTCTGCATCAGCAAAAGTACTGAGCAACTGAAATACTGTTGATGAAAACAAGCGCTTCGACTTTTTCATAGGTGAAGGGTTGACCAGCTAGCTAATAGGAATGTAAAGGACCAGCTGAATAGACCAACTCGTAACTACAACACCCCCTCTCATCCCCCCCCCCACCCACCCCCGCAGGAAAGAGTTTATGGTTGTTTCTGGTTCTCACTCCCGTGTAGTTGGCCTATGGCTTGTAAGGTAGTTGCTTAGGTTATGTCACTTGTTGATTTGTATCGGTCCCAAAAGAGAGTTGTCTGTTAATGCCAGCCGGCCGGTGTGGCCGTGCGGTTCTAGGCGCTTCAGTCTGGAACCGCGTGACCGCTATGGTTGCAGGTTTGAATCCAGCCTCGGGTATGGATGTGTGTGATGTACTTAGGTTAGTTAGGTTTAAGTAGTTCTAAGTTCTAGGGGACTGATGACCACAGATGTTAAATCCCATAGTGCTCAGAGCCATTTGAACCATTTGTTAATGCCAGTTGGAGTGCAAGTGCACATGTTACTCTGACATTAGCTTCAGGTACCTATTAATCAGATGGAATGACTGATTTAGTAGCACAGCGCTCTGTTTAACATGCGCTGGCACTCCCGGTTGCTGCGTATTCAACACCAACGGAACATGGACTAGAATCTGTAGTCCTTAGCATTATTGGCTGTTGCATAACTTGCAAGTACATGCATGGCTTATTGTTCTGTCGTAGAGTCTGCAATGAGTTGCTTATGAGCTTGATCACACGAGCGTAATATGTGGTGTGCCTGCTGTGCTTAGAGCCATATGACTTGCATCCGCTTTAGCCGAGAAATCTCTATGATAAGGCTAAAGTATGGTAGTTACATTGCCGGCCGAAGTGGCCGTGCGGTTAAAGGCGCTGCAGTCTGGAACCGCAAGACCGCTACGGTCGCAGGTTCGAATCCTGCCTCGGGCATGGATGTTTGTGATGTCCTTAGGTTAGTTAGGTTTAACTAGTTCTAAGTTCTAGGGGACTAATGACCTCAGCAGTTGAGTCCCATAGTGCTCAGAGCCATTTTTATGGTAGTTACATCTACATCTACAACTACATTTATACTCCGCAAGCCATCCAACGGTGTGTGGCGGAGGGCACTTTACGTGCCACTGTCATTACCTCCCTTTTCTGTTCCACTCGCGTATGGTTCGCGGGAAGAACGACTGTCTGAAAGCCTCCGTGCGCGCTCGAATCTCTCTAATTTTACATTCGTGATCTCCTCGGGAGGTATAAGTAGGGGGAAGCAATATATTCGATACCTCATCCAGAAACGCACCCTCTCGAAACCTGGACAGCAAGCTACACCGCGATGGAGAACGCCTCTCTTGCAGAGTCAGCCACTTGAGTTTGCTAAACATCTCCGTAAGGCTATCACGGTTACCAAATAACCCTGTGACGAAACGCGCCGCTCTTCTTTGGATCTTCTCTATCTCTTCCGTCAACCCGATCTGGTACGGATCCCACACTGATGAGCAATACTCAAGTATAGGTCGAACGAGTGTTTTGTAAGCCACCTCCTCTGTTGATGGACTACATTTTCTAAGGACTCTCCCAATGAATCTCAACCTGGTACCCGCCTTACCAACAATTAATTTTATATGATCATTCCACTTCAAATCGTTCCGCACGCATACTCCCAGATCTTTTACAGAAGTAACTGCTACCAGTGTTTGTTCCGCTATCATGTAATCATACAATAAAGGATCCTTCTTTCTATGTATTCGCAATACATTACATTTGTCTATGTTGAGGGTCAGTTGCCACTCCCTGCACCAAGTGCCTATCCGCTGCAGATCTTCCTGCATTTCGCTACAATTTTCTAATGCTGCAACTTCTCTGTATACTACAGCATCATCCGCGAAAAGCCGCATGGAACTTCCGACACTATCTAATAGTTCATTTATGTATATTGTGAAAAGTAATGGTCCGATAACACTCCCCTGCGGCACGCCAGAGGTTACTTTGTCTGTAGACGTCTCTCCATTGATAACAACATGCTGTGTTCTGTTTGCTAAAAATTCTTCAATCCAGCCGCAGAGCTGGTCTGACATTCCGTACGCTCTTACTTTGTTTATCAGGCGACAGTGCGGAACTGTATCGAACGCCTTCCGGAAGTCAAGGAAAATAGCATCTACCTGGGAGCCTGTATCTAATATTTTCTGGTTCTCATGAACAAATAAAGCGAGTTGGGTCTCACACGATCGCTGTTCCCGGAATCCATGTTGATTCCTACAGAGTAGATTCTGGGTTTCCAAAAACGACATGATACTCGAGCAAAAAATATGTTCTAAAATTCTACAACAGATCGATGTCAGATATATAGGTCTATAGTTTTGCGCATCTGCTCGACGACCCTTCTTGAAGACTGGGACTACCTGTGCTCTTTTCCAATCATTTGGAACCCTCCGTTCCTCTAGAGACTTGCGGTACACGGCTGTTAGAAGGGGGGCAAGTTCTTTAGCGTATGAGGGAAACTGTAGCGAATCGGCTTTTGCAACTGTCTCTGTCCTTGATTAACGTGACATTCTGCGGTAGCGCAGCCAACTTCCTGCACTAAGCCGACTGCAGTAAGTGGAAAGGTCGGGCCCATATGCATATCCCGCGCAAGGACAAAGGGCAGCGCAGAGGCGCATTGTGCTCGCCCAACGGCTCCACGGCCGCCGCAAAAATCGAACCATTTGTGGCGCCTTTTAGCGTCCGGATGAGGGGGGCGGCAGGGCGTCCGGAAACAGACAAAGGGCGGATAAAAAAGGAAAGACAAAGGGAACACTTTCTTCCGAAGACCGCCTTCATCGCCCCTTTATTTCTTGCTGTCTCACTCCCCACCCTACTTTTCCGTCGCCCCACCGCTTCGCTGTCGAACCTTTCGACGAGACGCTGTTTCGCCCCTTAAATTTCTGTCGCCTCGTTGATGTGTCGGGCGGATCCAAAGAACCTTTCTTTTTGCTCTTCCGTAATATACGATGTGAGACCGATATGTTACTCTGCCCTTCTTGAGCAGACAGACTGCGTTCAGTTCATGTGCTCTAGAAGCTAGTTCGTTAACGATTAACATGTTTCAAAATTCACATGTATGTCAATGACGAGTCACTGTTAAAATCACATCCAGATCGCAGGCAGAAACTAATACTGAGTACCAAAGTTCTCGTTATGGAAGTGCTGGGAGACTAAGAAGAGTAATGAAAGTAGGGACTAAATATGTGGGTATACTAAGTCATTAGATCTGGAACACAGTCTTACATACGACAACGACTGGGAAAATATCGGACGTTACCTTTTCAAAGGAACCTCCCCCCCCCCCCCCCTTCCAGCCCAAGCATTCGCCTTAGTGGTATATGGAAAACATGAAAACCATAGTGAGATGGCTGCTTGGAAATGCTAGCACCTCTGTTTTGAAATGCGAGTCTTGCACCTTCCTCATTGTGCATTTTAGATCAACATGCATTTGACATAACTAGTTGCAACTTACATTAAATATAGATAAAAGAGGATAATGCACACGACTAAGGAGAAAAGGCTATGATCCAAAGATAGTGAGGCAATTATATCATAAGAAAACGCGAAAAAGGACAATGACTTTAGTAAACACAAATACTCAAACCCAAGATCAGACCAAGAAATGGTTGTCCGTTCCTTTTATAAGTAATGTCTCCTACAAGATAGGGCGCCTGTTGGAAAAATTCAGGTTTTAAGATTTCCTTCTTGACTAGTAATAGTTTAAAGCGAAATTTGGTTCATACCCTTGAGAAAGACTGTGATAAGTCAGAGAAATCAGGCGTATATAAGATTATATGCGATGATTTCCCATGTTATTACATCGGTCAAACAGGCAGAGCTATAGCAGTAAGGTTTAAAGAACATCTTCCAATAAAGGGCGTAGGAACACGGGGTCAGGCTTTGCGGAACATTTGGTGCAAATGGCTCATACACCTAAACCTTTACGTGACATAGAGCTACTACATCATGAAGTTAAGGGCTATAGACTCGACACGCTTGAGGAACTACAAATTTATGCACACCTAATTACAGATAGAGGTAATTTACTGAACGATCAATTGTATCTAAAAAATAGGGCATACTTCGAAGGCTTCCAGCCTATATTAGGTTTACAATAATTCATAATGCATGTGACCATTACAGTTTCTGTAATAATAGAACCTTTCCTACAGATGTTCATACGAGATTTGTTGGTCAGTTTATAAGGTTCTGTAGTAGAATGTAAAACGTAGTCATGTTGGATACTGTAATGAACTTACAATAGTAACGTATAAAATTAACTCATAGCAAAACTGTTATCTGACGCATGCGTAATAAGAGTTTGATTCTATACGTCACGCGCATGCGCGCCGCCCTATGTGAGGCAGACCGCGAAGCCCTCGCGGTTCGCAGTCTCTAGTCACACGACGATGCCCATATAACGGGCTTAAAGTGAATTTGCTACAGCTTGTTTAACAGAAGTGACAAAACCTTATGGTTATGCATCAAGTTTTATAAAGTTGACTTACGACATGGCTTGTTTTAGGCAAACATTTAAATAATATTTTATGTAAGTACTACACGTTGCATCCTGTAGGATGACCACATCTAATATAATTTACTAGCACATTATAATATTAACTTTTTGCAGGTTCTGAAGAAGACGTTTTTACTAACGTTGAAACCTAGGTAAACGATAAACTTAACCTGCAATTGTAGGCTGTATATTCTTATACGGAAAATCTAAAGCCGTTTACAGTCTAAAGTTAGAAAGATACGTGGAAATGTAGTACAATTGTTATGAAGTGTAATAACATCAATTCTATTGCCAGTTCACTGTGCTGATAACAACCTTGGAAGGGTTTAATGGTATGACCTGACGTCTTTCCTTTCTGATACCACACCTGCATCTTGTCGACTATGTACAAAAGACTGACGTAATGTGGGGCCAAACTGGTTACTAGAGACATTCGTCATTCAACAACTATTGTAAAAATTATGCATAATCAGCTTTCCGTTGTTTTCCGATCCGGCGAAGATAATGAATCACTGTGGAAAATTTTCTCGGCACTGATGGTAAAGATTACTACGTTCCATGTCAGAGAAACCACAACAGATAATAGTTACAAAGCTTTCAGTACTTCGAAAGTTTTCAGTGACGTTAACGGCATTTGTGTATTGAAATAAAACAATGGTAACAGTTGAAAATTTGTGCCTGACCGATACTCGAATCCGGATCTCCCGCTTGACGTGATTAGTCACCTAAACCGTTGCGGCCATCTGAGCACGCTTCCCATCAGACACAACTTCTCAACATGTCACACACGACTAGCGTAGCTTTGCCTATCTGTGAACCTTCACTCGCCATTCCGGATTCCCGCTATAAATCGGGCTTTGTGCACATCCACACTGAAAAACTGGATCTTGAGTCATCGCAACTCATTGATATAACTTTCAGTATTTTATTTAGAACCCTACGAAGGACTTTATTATACAAAACTGTGGTTTATTTTCAGTCCCAGTTGCGCTGTTTTTATAGTGATGACCAGTTACGATCCACCTGGATCGTCTTCAGATCTACATACTTGCGTCGGCATTCCGTTGTGTTTATATCGGGACCAAATATCAGAAGACAGTATTTTGATGTGTAATACCGGTGCAGGCACGACGGATTGCTGATGCTACTACATACTATAGACCTAAAGATAATCCAGCAGCGCGGAGTGCCCGCGAGGTTTGAGGCGCCATATCACGGATTGTGCAAGCCTTCCCGCCGGAGGTTCGAGTCTTCCCTCGGGAATGGGTGTGTGTGTGTGTGTTGTTCTTAACATAAGTTAGTTTAAGTAGTGTGTAAGTCTAGGGACCGATAACCTCAGCAGTTTGGTCCTTTAGGCATTCACACACATTTGAACATGTTTGGAGATAATCAAAAATGGTTGAAATGGCTCTGAGCACTATGGGACTTAACTTCTGAGGTCATCAGTCCCCTAGAACTTAGAACTACTTAAACCTAACTACCCTAAGGACATCACACACATCCATGTCCGAGGCAGGATTCGAACCTGCGACCGTAACGGTCGCGCTGTTCCAGACTGTAGTGCCTAGAACCGGTCGGTCCCTCCGGCCGGCGCACTAGAGCACTAAACTTTCAGTTAACATCTGAAGGACCGGCGCTGGGTGAGATGTATTGTAGGAGGACAGAATATGTTCCATAGAGATTGAGGGGTGCGGGGAAACTGTGGAGGTGATAAGTAGGAGGTGAAGCAGACATTGGGAATACAGATGGTGGGAAGGACAGAAGGTAAGGATGAGTAATGGTGTTTGGGGAGATAGTGACACAAGAAGAACGGGGACGAGAGGAGAGGAAAAAGGAGAGAGGAGCTCTGATATGGAGTGGGATAGGTGGGAAAGGGCTAAAGTTAGTAGGAGGGATAAATATCGTGGCGGATCTCATGTGAGAGAGGGTGTTGGTTGAAGTTGCGTTAGGATATGAAGTGTGTGAAGGTGCCGGGATGGAGGAATGTGTTTGTGAAGACAGGGCAGCATACCAGGATTGATGACCAGAGACGAGGACAATGGTGTTTTTGAATGATAAATGGGATGTAGAGCTGTTCTGTATGTGTGGGGAGGGGTGGGAATTAAATAAGATGGTAGAGGATCCATGTGGGGAAGGTAAATGGATGCAAAAATCGAGACAGAGTGACTTGCATTCGAGGATCTGGAGGGACTCAAAGAGCCGCGAGGGATTAGCAGAGCAGTCTGAGGCGCTGCAGTCAGGGACTGTGCGGCTGGTCCCGGCGGAGGTTCGAGTCCTCCCTCGGGCATGGGTGTGTGTGTTTGTCCTTAGGATAATTTAGGTTAAGTAATGTGTAAGCTTAGGGACTGATGACCTTAGCAGTTAAGTCCCATAACATTTCACGCACATTTGAACATTTTTGAGGGAGATCCTTATAACATTTCACAGCAGAGGATGGATCAGATCGTGATTTTGTAGGAGTGGAGAATAATGTAGGTGTAGAATCCGCAATTGCGGCCTGTTAGTAGTTTTAGTAATTTTAGTCTACTGTGGGCTTTCTGTTGGAGGGATAAATGGTGAGGTTTCCACGTTACTTGCCGGTCGAGGGCTAGTCCAAGGCATCTTAGTGTGTTAGTTAACTGAAGAGGACGGTCGTAAATGGTAAGGTATAAGTCATGGAGGCCGAAGGTACGGGTGTTTCGTTATATACTTATTGTCTGGGCTTTGTAAAGGTTGATCTTGAGGAGCCATTGGTTACACCAAGATGTAAACTAGTTAATGTGGATTTAGAGGAATTATTGACCATTCGCTGTGCGGCCGTATTTATATCGGCCACGAGAAATACTATTGGCTGGCGTGTTTGCGTAGCGAGACGAGTTGCACGCTCATGCTGCAACTCGTGAAGTGCAATGTTGCGTGAGACTGTATCCTCTGACGGCAATCTATGCTCATGACCTCCGGCGGCCATTCAACTTCTGCAGAGCCAGTCTACCAGACTTACCTCTCCAGTTGAACAATTTTCATCGCATAGCTACACGACAGGATTACAGAAAGTTGTAAGTGGAAAATGGGCCACTATATGAGCACGGGGTCCCGGGTTCGATTCCCGGCGGGGTCAGGGATTTTCCCCTCGAGATGCCTGGGTGTTGTTGTGTCGTCTTCATCATCATCATTCATCCCCATTACTGTCGGATGAAGGCAACGCAAACCACCTCCGCTAGGAGCTTGCCTAGTACGGAGGTGCGGGTCTCCCGCATCGTTCCCCTACGCTCTGTCACGCAGTATGGGACTTCATTATCATCATATCGCTTCAGTCCCGGCGTTGCTTCTAAACTCCAGCAGCCACAGCCTGAGACACGAAGCTGTTGGCAGAGTGAAAAGTGCTCGGTCTGGTAGACAGATGGCGTAATTGTTTCAGGAGAAAAATTTAATATTTCAGAAGTGGCAGAATAGACGAATTCGAATAGCCTATTTCATATAGCGTTTGCCCATATTTCATTGATTACACAGATAGATTTTGATTTTGCAAATTAGTACTGCAGTTTCTGTGGTTTTACCTGTCTTTTTGTTTCGAATTTACAGTTGTGAAGTTGCGCTTGAGTGTACAAAATTGAATTTTTTAAATGCTGTTCACTTTGTTATTTGTTGCCCACTTGTACCATATCTTTCACATTCTTAGTATTCTCATATAGAGTTGTAAAACTACCGTGTGTTACCGCAGACTGCCATAAGTAAACGTAGGTATGGTAGTTTTTCTAGTAGCCTTGGTTAGTTAAGATAGAAACTGCGTTTCTTGTGCATTAAGTGTGTTTCGATCACTTTGTTTGTGCTTGCGATCTGTGCGTTACTTGATTCCCCTAGAAACTGGAAACAGTGAACCATCTATAACTCAGGCCGCATAGTACGTTGATTATTCAATTTATGTTTGCAAGAATATAAAGTACACAATGGGCTGACACCGAACGATGTGCGGTTCTAAATATGTGAAAAACAAAGAGAAGTCGTCGGCTCCCAGTTTCTCTCCCCCACATTCGTTTATGTTCCTGTCCCTACCAAATGTATTGTATTGTATGTTAACCGGGGACCTAGAAACGACGGAGAAGCTCCGTCCCCGCCGCAGCCGCAGTGTTCCACAACCCCACGACGACTACCGCAGTCAACTTCACCTCTCCGCCGCCCCACACCGAACCCAGGGTTATTGGGCGGTTCGGCCCCCGGTGGACACCCCAAGGAACGTCTCACACCAGACGAGTGTAACCCCTATGCTTGGGTGGTAGAGTAATGGTGGTGTACGCATTGGTGGAAAACTTGTTTGTGCAGCAATCGCCGACGTAGTTTAACTGAGACGGAATAAGGGGAACCAGCCCACATTCACCGAGGCAGATGGAAAACCGCCTAAAAACAATCCACAGACTGGCCGGTTCACCGGACCTCGACACAAATCCGCCGGTCGGACTCGTGCCGGGGACCAGGCGCTCCTTCACGCCCAGAAAGTTGTGCGTTAGACCGCACGGCCAACCGGGCGGGCCGTCCCTACCAATGCTACCAACACTATGGGAAATCCTCCATTTACTACGTCATTCATGTACCGTATCAAAACTGCCGAAACGTATTTTTGGTACAGTGGAAATCTACTCATATATTATTTATGGCTCAAATGGCTCTGAGCACTATGCGACTTAACTTCTGAGGTCATCAGTCGCCTAGAACTTAGAACTAATTAAACCTAACTAACCTAAGGACATCACACACATCCATGCCCGAGGCAGGATTCGAATCTGCGACGGAAGCAGTCGCTCGGTTCCAGACTGTAGTGCCTAGAACCGCACGGCTATTATTTATGAACGGGTCTTGTAATGGAAACGCTGGCGCTGCAAGTAAGTAATATGGTAACGATTTCCTAACGGCAGATAACCAGAGTCAAAAAATTTTGACTCGTATTTTCACTAAACTATGTGAGACTGGTTCTGTGCCCAGCAGTTATATTTCATTTCAACGTGAAAATGAACAGTGTGGATAAAGGGTAAGACATTATTCAGCTGGTAGAACGATATTCTTAAACAGGCAAATACGACATTTCCACGAGTATCGGCGTTCCAAATGCAAATATATGCCCTAAATAACGTATAGACGACCTCTATCCTCGTCATTGTCAGAGGATTCGACACCTTTGAGAAGGAGAAGAAGGTAGACGACTGGCCTTTTTCGTTGACTAATCGCAAATCGCCGAGTAATCTCATTAATATTGTTCATTGGTGATGCAACTTTCATTCGTGGCATTATCAGTAACAGTCGTAGTTCATATCTCTGGTCTACGGGAAACCCACAGGTGTTTGTGGAGACACATTTTGAAGAAAGCTTCTTTGTAAATGTGTGTTGTGGTATGAGAGACAATGAACGGGCCTGTCATGTACCACACCGTCTTAACGGGAGCCAGTTATCTGAACTTCCTAAAATTGAGCTTTCAAAATTATAGTTAGAGGCTACAAGGATAAGTATGTATGTTTCTCCAGCATTATCGGCCCCTTTAAATTATAGTCGTCTGGTAATACGTAACGTAAACTTAACTCTACCTGGAATATGTATCGGTAGAAATGGTCACCACAGAGCCTATTCCATTAACCCTGTGTAACGTCAGGATATGCGTAAGAGTGTATACGATTGAAGCACAATTACTAGACATCACAGGCTTGATTGCACGTGACAATGATCCAGCAGAGATGCCATAGCCTTTAGATTCTTGACTGTGGAGATGACTGAAAGACAAAGTCTACAAAAAAATGTACGCACTAGAGACGAATGAGCGTTCGGATTTTGAATTGTGCTGGCTTTATAAAATACCGCCACGACTGCCTTAGAATAGCTACACGTTATGATGTTAAGAGAATTCGAAAATTCATGCTGATTGGAGGTGAAATTTTGATATCCACCTTGAACTTAAACATTCGCCTTTGCTTACTGTATCGTGTCATTATTCGTTTGGGCTGTATTCTAAAAGTCGTATCTTTGTAAGCAATAAAAACTGGACTGGTGTCATACGGAATGTTTTATCCTAGTTAGACTGTACTACCACGTCCTACAGTATTTATTATTTCTCCGTAAACACCACGCATTACTATGTTACAAAATGTATTGGGTGAAATATAGCAAGTCAGGTGTTACCTTTATCTGGAAAGTAGTTCTGTCCATAAGTCCTTTTTGAAGCTGTGTGTGATTCATTGTTCTAAGTAATTTATAAGACTGTGCCATCATAATTAATTTGTCGATGTTTAATCTTCAACTATATGACATCCATAGGTGTTGAATATAAGAAGAATGCACTTCCAATTATTAAAACGAACCAAATTCTGATTCATTTCCTCGTATCCCCATATCAGAAAAAGTTTGTAGCTAGAAAACGAAATGACTCGAAAAATGTGGAATTACACTAACTTAAAAGGTTGCTTCTTTGGTGTTTACCAATCGCTCATAAGTTACATGACCTCCCAGACACTATTCCATGCACCCTGTGTGACGTCAGGATATGCGTGAGTGAATATACGATTGAAGGACAATTACTCGACATCACAGGCTGGATTGTACGTCACAATGATTCGGCAGAGATAACTGAGCGAGGTCGAACGAGTTCTATAGGATGAACTTAAATAAATGAATGGAACGAATGGAAATGAAATCAAATAAGTGCCCTGATATTAAATGGTATCAGTGAAATTCGTTTTGAAAATTTCAACCAGCACTATAATTAACGTGACGTGACAAATGAAAATTAGTGACAAAGAGCGATATGGAACTGGATCAGCTACTTATTGCAAACAATTGATTTAACCAATTTTTCCATGTGAATGACCTGTAGGAACGAATGAAATATTTAGCGGCACTTTTCAGTTTTCCTCCTATTTTACTGAATAAACGAACAGAAGCTCTCCCTCCGCTAATGGCACTGGGCAAACATCTCTGAAGTAAGAACCTCTGGTTGTGTGCTCGAAAAACGGAGAGAAAACTTAATTGACACTGAATGTTGAGGTCGTTCCAGAGGTACACTAAAAATCTTCTTCCTTTTAGATAAAAATTTTACTGTCATTAGGTTGAAGTTCTTCATACTTCAAAACTGAAATCGCTCCTTTCTCTGAAAGTTAAAGTTCCCGTTTTTATCTTTTTAACATTTTTATCATCTCTACAGATTTCTTGAAGAAAGTTTAATTAGACTATAAAGAAAGTTTTTCTTCAGTTAGTCATCTACTTCCACAGTGCTAAACAAACCAATGGTTTGATAATTATGTACCAAAAATGATTAATTCTGGTTGTTTGTTTGGGGAAATAGAAAATTTAACTGAAACCGAATTTACCGCCTTACTGGTTAAGGCAGCTGCCCGTGCTAATTAGGAGATTCCACTTAGAATCTCAGTCTGTCATATATTTCCATTTGTACCGCAATACCCACCACATTTTAGGTTCGACATTTAAAAGCGGAGGACCACTCTATTGTACGAATCAGACGTCAGAGGAACTTGTCAATTACTGCAGAGGTCCTTATGTTGGCGGTGTTTGTGATTCTCTGTCAAACAGTTAAGGCGACACTAGACAAAAAACATTCACAGAACTGTGTATTTATGAGACGTGACGCATTTTGGAGCGTCAGGTGATTCGGATGATTTCAGTTCGTATGAACGTAATGCCGTTAGGCTTCCTGCATTTTTAAAATCGTCTGAGCTGCGTCTTCCTTGGGCGATCTCTGGGTGAACTCCTCATCCCAAAACTTTAGATTTTTTCAGTTTAATCTAAGATTTTCCAAATTCAGAGACGCCTGAAAACAGGGCTATGGCTCTGAGCCACGTCGCTTCCAGTAACTATAAATTGTCGTGGCAGGCTTTAGTCTTTAAAAGATCTTGTACAGAACCGATAGGATTCGGTTCACAAGGTTGTGCAGTTAGTCTTAGAAGGACTGGGTAAAGGATTTTATAGAGCGGTGAAACACAATACGTGATATAGAACTCGTGCCGGTTTGATGGCGTGAAACGATTTCACCGGATGTGACCCAGGTTCATCAGCTCTGGTTGACAGAACACTGAAGATAGATGCTTGTGGAAACGTTTTGCACACATGCATCCGTTTCACAATATACCAGTAACTTTGAATTGCAAATTTTTTGTACTGTCATGATAATGCTCCTGCCTTAAAAGCGATTATGAATGACTTGTTGGTCTGACACACCCAATGCTCCTACTTCATGAAAATGGATTGCTTCGTTAAAAAATCTGGATACAATTATTCTGCTGAAATAAATGGAAAATTATTCCTCCTTTTCTGTGAAAAATGTAATGTGAGGCCAACTCTGAATATTAAACTCTGTAACAGTCCCGACCTGCACACTTGCACAGTACTCGTTGCATGGCACCACAGTCTTACTAGCGAACCAGAGCTGCAGTAAAGTTCTTCATTATCACCAAATGTGATTGTATGTAATACCATTAAATTTTTTCTGGGAGGCAAAAGAGAAAGCAAAAGTGTCGTTAAAACTGTGCTTGAGTGAACTGCAATGAGCGATCGCTATTCCAATCGCACCATGAGGAAAAGAAAAAAAGAAAGGGGAAACATAACCTAACATAAAAAGACGCAGACAACAGATAAGAACAACTTATTTTTAGGTAATATTTCCGAACGGGTTATCAGGACAGTGACACACTCTTTCCATGTGACATCATCATCATCATCTTGGACAGTTTCCAGCCACTGGCTGGGTCTGTCGGGAACACAAGCCTCTCCATCGTGTTCTGTCTTTCCACCATTCCCCCTCTTCCACCTTCGTCCAGTTCTCCCCTCTTCTCGTCACACATTCCTTCACTCCCTTCACCCATCTATCTCTTGGTCTTCCTCTGGGACTCTTCCCCTCCAGTTGCAGATCAAACATCCTCTTTGGAATTCATCCCTCATCCATTCTCTTCATGTGTCCATACCACAGCAGTCTTGATTTTTCTATCCTGTCCTGTACTGGTTCCTCCTTTAGTCTTTCCCTCACATACACATTTCGCAATCTGTCTCGTCTTGTTACACTCAACCTGCTCCTCTGGAACTTCATTTCACTAGCCTGTATTCTACTTTTGTCGCTTTTGTGCATTACCCATGTCTCACTTCCGTATGTCAATATGGGGACAAAGTAGGTTCGGTATATAATTCCCTTGGATTTCTGTGGCACCTCCTTGCTCCAAATAAGCCCCCTAATGCATTTGTAGAACTGCCCTGCTTTTCTGCACCTTTCATTTATTTCCATTGCGTTTCCCCCCTTACTTTCAATCATGCTTCCCAGGTACTTGAAGTTCTCTACCACTTGTAGTTTTTCCCCTCCACAAGTTATGTCCACATGTCATGTGACATATGTTCTTTATTTTGCATTGCCTGTATTTTAACAACCAATGATGTCCGCTACGCTACATATTTTACCCATTCTTTGTTTTATGAGCTTTCCTTCTGGTATTTTTTTTATAGCAGGATAGACTGACTCCTGTCGCAATTGAGCGTCAAAATAATTCGATGGTGAAGCTGAAAATTTGTGCCGGAGTAGAACTCGAACATGGATCTCCCACTTAACACAAACGGTTGCTTAAACCATCTCGGCTAACTGGACTGCTTCGTGTCTGACCCGTATTCTCAACTTTCCACAAAGTAGCAGCGTCCACTGTCTATTCACCTACTTGCATACAGCGAGACCTGTATTCCTGCAAGAGGCATGGACCCTATTGGACCTCTGCATTGGAGTCATGCCTAAAGATATACTATGTATTCAGTGAGGTGGAAAAAGTCACTGAATACCTCCTAGTACCGTATCAAGCGTTCTTTTTCCCGACATAGTGCAGTAACTCGATGTGGCATGGACTCAAAAAGTCACTGGAAGTCCGTTGCAGAAATACTGAACCATGCTGCCTTCCATAGTCGTCCATAATTGCGAAAGTGTTGCTGGTGCAGGATTTTGTGCACGAGCTGCCCTCTCGATTATGCCCCATAAATGTTCGATGGGATTCATGTAGGCCGATCTTGGTGGATACAACATTCGATCGAATTGTCCAAAGTGTTCCTCAGACCAATCGCGAACAATTGTGGCCTGGTGGGAAGGCACATTGTTATCCAGAAAAATTCCGTTGTTGTGTGGGAACATGACGTCCATAAATGGCTGCAAATGGTCAATGATCGATTCAGTTGGACTAGTGGACCCAGTACATTCCATACAACCACAACCAACACCATTATGGATCCAACACTCGAATCCTGGCACCGGCTCTTACCATCTAAAAATGGGACTCATCCGAATACGCCACGGTTCTCCAGTTGTCTAGGATCGAACTGATATTTTCACGATCCTAAGAGACACGCTGCAGGTGATGTCGTGCTGTTAGCAAAGGCACTCGAATCGGTCGTCTGGTACCCAGACCATTAACTCCGATGTTCGCCGCACTATCCTTACGGATACGTTCCCCGTACGTCCCACATTGATTTCTGCGGTTATTTCACGTGGTGTTGTTTGCCCGTTAACACTGACAACTCTACGCAAACGCCGCTGCTCTGTGTCGTTAAGTAAAGGCCATCAGCCACTGTGTCGTCCGTGGCGTAAGGTAATGCTTGAAATTTGGTATTCTCGGCACACTCTTGACACTGTGGACCTCGGAATACTGGATCCTCTAACGGCTTACGAAATTGAATGTCCCATGTGTCTTGCTCCAGCCATCATTCCACGTTCAAAGTCTATTAATTCCTGTTGTGCGGCCATAATCACGTCTGACGCTTTTTCACATGAACCACATGATAGCTCCGCCAACGCACTGCCATTTTACCTTTTTACTACCACCATCTGTGTATGTGCACATCTCTATCCCATAATTTTTATCAGGTCGGAGTATGTGTGTTGTCTTTTCTATCCAAAACGTCTGGCTGGCCCAGGTGGTTAAGGCAACTGCTCGCGTTAAGTGGAAGATCCAGGTTAAAGTCTTGGTCTGGCCAAATTTTCAACTTTTTCCACCGAATTATTCTGATGTCCGACTGTGGCTGGAATCAGTCTTTCCTTCGAAATTTTATGTTTACTGCCACTGTTTCAAACAACGATGTGGTGACTGTTCTGTCGGACATTTCCAACACAATTGACGCCACATATATATATACAGGGTGTTTCAGAAATGATAGTCAAACATTCATACATGTAAAGTACAGGGCAAAAGTAGCTAAAATCCCCAAATAAACATGGGTCCAGAAATCAACCGTTGTCGTCATCCAATACATTTTCTGTTGCGGTTCGTTAGTACCTAGGAACACATGGCATCCGTAAAGGCTAAAGTACGTGTTCGATATGTTGTCCATGCTTATGAATGCAACATTGAACTCGACTCTGAAATGAGTTGCGACTCCTCTGAGGCAGTCCTGGGGAATACTGTACATTCTGGAAGGCTGCGTCAATCCGCGTGCGTAATTTCTCAAAAGAGTTGACCTTCGTAGCTAGACCCTGTTTTTGACATGATCCTACACACAGTAATCCATGTGATTCAAATTCGGAGACCGTGGAGGCCATGGCACAAGCCCTCCTCTACACTGTTCACCTATGTTCGAGTTAAAAGCCGGCGCACTCGTAAATGAAATGTACTGGAGAACCGTCAGGTATGAACCACTTGTTCAGGCGTTGGTCCAGTGGGGCGTCATCATGTAAATCTGGAAGCACAGTCTGCAGAAACCTCATGTACTACTGTCCGGTGTCCGCCCCCGGTAGCTGAGTAGTCAGCGCGGCAATGTCAATCCTGAGGGCTTGGGTTCGATTCCCGGCTGGGTCGGAGATTTTCTCCGCTCAGGAACTGGGTGTTGTGTTGTCCTAATCATCATCATTTCATCCCCATAGACGTGCAAGTCGCCGAAATGGCGTCAAGTCGAAATACTTGCACCCGGCGAACGGTCTACCCGACGGGAGGCCCTAGTCACACGACATTTTACTGTACAGTTAATCCCTGTGGTAGGAAATGTGGTCCAATTATGCGGTGTCCCATCAGTCCTGCCCAGACGTTCAACTAATAAAGCTGCTGATGACGTGATAAGTGTGTTGCATTAGGATTGACATCGGCCCAGAGGTGGCAGTTACGGTACAGAATACTGCTTACAAACAGGGGATTAAGGGTACACCCCACTGGCATAAATTCTCTGGCAGGGGCGAAGCCTGCATAGTTGAGGGCTTGCACTCGCTGTAGATGATACTGATAGAGTACTTGCCGATGTAAAATCTGCCACACACTGCTATGCCTCAGGGCATGCTCTAGAGTAGAAATCCTCCTTGCCGAAGTACTCGGATGTTCGTGTACAGGCTTTTGACATGATCCCACTCACAGTAATTCATGTGATTCAAATTCGGAGACCGTGGAGGCCATGGCACAACACTCCTCTACACTGATCACCTATGTCCGAGCTAAAAGCCGGCGAACTCGTAAATGAAAATGTTCTGTAGCACCGTCAGGCATGAACCACTTGTTCAGAAGTTGGTCCATTGGGACGTCATCATGTAAATCTGGAAGTACAGTCTGCAGAAACCTCGTGTTCACCCTTTCCTTAACATCGGTTTTTGTGGATCTGCGTCGTACGTGGTGAACAAACTCCCTGTTTCTTTATGGCGCTGATTGACCGACTAAATGTGCGCCTGTTGGGCTGCCTGCTGAGAGGAAAAGCTTCTTCATACAACCGTGCAGCCTCAAGGGCACTGCCATTCACTTTGCCATAGAAGAAGTGCATGTCAGCGTGCTCTTCATTGGTGTAACCTCTGTCCATGGTGCCTTCACGTTCGCAACTGACTGTGAGGCCGCTACGGCACACTGCACGGAGGGGGAAAGGGAAGTAGTTGCGCATACGTACCTAAACAGATAATCGATCCCAAAGCCTTGATATACCAATGTAAATACCGCGCTATCCAGGGGCGTTTACGGTTGGTTCCCAACTCTAGGCGCTACAGTCTGGAACCGCGCGACCGCTACGGTCGCAGGTTCGAATCCTGCCTCGGGCATGGATGGGTGATGTCCTTCGGTTAGTTAGGTTTAAGTAATTCTAAGTTCTAGGGGACTGATGACCTCAGAAGTTAAGTCCCATAGTGCTCAGAGCCATTTTTGAACCGAACTCAAATTCATGCTATACCTCGGCAACGTATCATCCGCTGACCCATATTTATTGTAGCTTTTTAGCTACTTTTGGTCTGTACTTTCCATATGTAAATTATTGAGCATCATTTATGAAACACGCTGTGTAGTATATCTCGTTTTGCTTTGGTCAGTCCTTTGTTCATGCTACTATTTCCTTTTCGGTACTCACGTAAGAAACTATTCACTGTGGACGTCTTTTTTTTGTGGAATTATTGGTCTTACTGACATACCCCTCTTAACACGATTGTACGCAGACTCACCAGCTGCAGCCTACAAGCTATGCATAGGCTTCAGCTGTCGTAAGGCGCCTCCCCTAGCGTGCGGTGACCGTTCACAACGTATCCCCTACCACCACCGTTGTCCCCTCCCCTTCCGCTCTGTTAGTCGCAAGGTAGCGTCTTCTAACGAACAGTAACGGGCGTGTGCAAAACAGCGACCACATAATGTGCCTTAAGCCGTCGGCACACGGACCGTGCATCCGAACGTTGAGCGTTGAGCGTGCCGAGTTTCTGACGTCATAGCGTGGAATACCACGTTCAGGAGTCTTTCCGAACGTGCAGAGCAATATCTGGCATGTCAGATATCCTGAGCGTGCGTCTGAGCGTTGACCAATGAGATGGCATAACGCCACCTACGTCACACGCACACCGTCTCCCTTCGGTACACAGTTGTAAGACGCCATATTGGCATTCATTTCAAGCTTATATGCATATATGCCGTTTCTGAGCACCAGCAAATTGAAAATCACTGGAAAACCCGTTGTTAACTGTGTGATTCGTACCAATAAAATAGCGAGAAACATCATATTCGTGGCAAAAGAATTATTGTAACTTGCGTGTTATGAGAGTAGGCTATTTGAAGGCAGCGACACACTGAAGATCCTCCCAAAACGCATTGTTCTTGGTCAATTTGTTATAATTAAATTTCAATTAGTAACATATCTACGATTAAGCTTTTCAGCAAGGGTAAAATAATATGATGAGACACTATAGGTGTGCCCGCATCTCGTGGTCGTGCGGTAGCGTTCTCGCTTCCCACGCCCGGGTTCCCGGGTTCGATTCCCGGCGGGGTCAGGGATTTTCTCTGCCTCGTGATGGCTGGGTGTTGTGTGCTGTCCTTAGGTTAGTTAGGTTTAAGTAGTTCTAAGTTCTAGGGGACTTATGACCACAGCAGTTGAGTCCCATAGTGCTCAGAGCCATTTGAACCATTTGAACTATAGGTGTGTTGTTGGTTTAGCCCAATGCACCGCCGGCACGGTAGCTTAGCGTGTTCGGTCAGAGGGTTAGCTGCCCTCTGTAATAAAAAACTGAGTGCACCGATCAACAACGAACTGAAACGGATGTCTTACGGCGTCCGCCCCGAGCCAATGCAACGGACGAAAGCGAACAAAATGAGATTTAAAAAAAAAATGCGAAGCGTCGCTGTCCTGTACTGAGTTGCCTGTTGGGGCCATGGTTCGCGTCTTGACGCTTCTGAATTTTTTCCCCTAACATTCGCGTTTTTATTAGGTTCTGATACTTTATTATTAGTTTAATATAAGTATATACTATAATATTTGATGTTATGTAAATATAAGTTCACCTTTTTTCGAGGGGTGACTTTATTCGATTGGTTTAATCTACAGGACAGCTTGCGCTACTTGTATAAAGATATTTTGCTCCTTTTTCTTTTTCGCTTCGTAATTCACATGATACAAAGATTCTGCTACTGGGTAGGAACAGTGATCAAGTAAGACTGACCTTGGGGTTTTACTAAAATCTGGGAATGATGAAATAATGTTTATCTTATGCGGAGAAGTATTCCAAATTTGTACCGTACTGTTTGTTATGGAACTTTTATAAGCCTGTGTCCTTATTGATTGGACATGGTACTTTCCTCTCCGTGGACGATGGAGGAAATGTGCGTTTTAATAGAGCTAACGTGGGAATTTTACGCGCGCCCGTTGAGTAAACAGTGTGGTTTACGAACTAGAAACATCCCTCAACTGTCGCCGGAGTGCGTTGCGATCGCGTGTACCACGTTGGGGCCCACGTACCGTATGCACAAGTCGCATCGTTCCTGAGCGTACAGCAGCACGTTGACCTTGGCACGCTCAACGTTAACAGTCGACAGCACGGTCCGTGTGCCGACGGCTTTAAGACCTAACGTGGCAATCCACAGGAGCTAGCCTGTGGTTATAACGTGTCGCCCTCGGCCAGCGTCCGCTGACAGGTCAGACGCAGCCCCAGCTGCTAGCCGCCCCGTGCCCTCTGTTGGCCGCGCAATGCTTTTTAATGAGACGGCCCTAGCTGGTCCGCCGGCACCCCGGCCGGCCGCCCACGCCAGGGGCAGCGCCCTCGCCGCCCTGCGTTTGAAGCCCCGCTGCTCTTTTATGGGAAAGAAATTGGCAAAGCGGAGATTATAGAGCGAGCGCGGACGGCGGCCTGCTGCCTCAAAGCGGAATTAAAAGGGAAGTTTGTGTTCACGTCCCGCCAGCAGCGCCGGGACACGGGCTAGCGAACTCTTTTATAATCTTAGCGCCGGCGCGGCCGTGCGGCGCTTCTTGCGTTCACGATCACCGATTTTGTTTTTCGGATGGAAGTGGTCGGATGGAGTTAGTATTTTACCGACGTCGGTTTCTTTGTGTGCTTTCAGATTTACGTATGTAGAGCGGGGGGGAAAAGTTTCTGTGAAAGGCTCCCTCGCAATATATATTTGGTTCTGCAGCAGTATTTAATCCACTAATGGAGCCGACCCCATCTGCGTCAGCGTTTGCGAGAATGCCTGTTAAATATCAACGGCTTGGCCGCATTGGTATCCCCACAAACGCACAGTCGTGAGTCTCCTGTGACGAATCGCCGATGGTTCCTGAACCGCGTACCCATTTCCTTATCACTTCAGTTGACTTAGCTGAGAGTACGTGGTAAAACAAAGCAAACATTTTATAACTGCCATTTGCAGGCACCCTTCCTCAGTCCTTCGTTGAAAGCTGTTTACATTATAGATAAAAATAGGTATTAGTCATCTTTGTCCAATGAATTTTAGTTTCCTTACACTCAGACATTAAGCACCTAATTGTTTTAGTCTTATTGAGTGGTTTACATAGTAAATGAATATCATAATAATTATTTGAGTAACTACAAAGCTTCGGTTGTTAGTCGTTATTTTAGATATTTATCGTTTTGGAGCCTCACTGAAGTTGACCTATTACTTCCCTGGACTCGCATTCGGGAGGACGACGGTTCAATCCCGTCTCCGGCCATCCTGATTTAGGTTTTCCGTAATTTCCCTAAATCACTTCAGGCAAATGCCGGGATGGTTCCTTTGAAAGGGCACGGCCGATTTCCTTCCCCATCCTTCCCTCACCCGAGCTTGCGCTCCGTCTCTAATGACCTCTTTGTCGACGGGACGTTAAACACTAATCTCCTTCTCCTCCTCCCTATTACTTCCATTAGTTACAAACTTTTTTGAGTGCCCATTAACTCTTCTGTTTAGAACTTTCGGAGTCAAAACATCTTCGTATAGAAATTATCACTTTGTCCCAGTTTTGGTTAAAGCTAAACTTTTCAATTAACTGTTAGACGTCAGTTACTGGCTCTCAAATTTCATCTGAACGTTCAAATGAACAGAGTGCGGGTGAAACACTCGAAAATTTTAGAGAGAACTTAATATATAGGTGTACAAGTCCAGATATTTTTATTGACGATTGATGGCAATATTTATTTCATTTGCAGTCTAACAATAATTACAGTTATTATAAATAATATGTTTTTAGGTTGCTTTGTACCTTCAAGTAAGCAGTGCACAAGTAAGACATTCGTTACAATCAAATGAACACCCTTAGCTGCTTACAGGCGTTGACATACGTCAACGGGGACAGATGAAAATGTGTGCCCCGACCGGGACTCGAACCCGGGATCTCCTGCTTACATGGCAGACGCTCCATCCTTCTGAGGCACCGAGTACAGCGCGACTGTGGGGATTTATTTCTGGCACGCCTCCCGCGAAACCCACATTCTCAACTTATTGTCCCGCACTACATTCGTAGTGCCCCCGCCCATTATACTCATTACTCGCGGCGCGTTGCCGATTCCCGTAAGAGTTGGGGCACTGTTTGTGCATTCGCACAGAAGAAGAAGAAGAAGAAGAAGAAGAAGAAGATGGTCAAGTGGCCGGTGAGTCTTAACTATATATTTACTAAGATGGTATCTGTTCTTTCGGACATATCCGAAAGAATAGATACCATCTTAGTAAATATAAAACATTTGTGTTTACTTTCCCCTGGACAGGCAGCAGGTCAGGTATTGGAGTGTAGACGTGTGGCTGCAAAATAGAAAGTCTATACTGACAGGCGTATTTCACTTCGCGATGCCGTTACGACCATGAAGAAAATATCACGTAGTAAATTATGTGATGAGTTTGCAGGAACACTGTTAGACACATTGAAAAAACAAGATACACACTGAAGTGCATAGATATTAAGGTAGCAATGATCACATTATCTGTACCTATACACCTGACACACTACGTATTGAATGAAAACAGAGCAAGGATCTTCTTCTGGTTTGCCTTTTCTCGTTTCTCTGTGGAGTCGGCATCATTTGGCAATTCAGAGGCAGTTGGTAATCGGATGCCCTGGGACGGAATCTGTACACGTCTGCGTCTAGAATAAATCTAACGCTCAAGTGTGCGAAAGTGTTTAAAGGTTTGAGTAGAGTGTATCTAAGACGGATCTGGTATTTACATAGTTTTCGTTAGGAAACCGCCTAAAAACGACGTCCTGGCCGATCAGCTCACCAGCCTTCGTCGTTAATCCACGAGGCGTATTCAATCTGCAGTAGGCTCGCTTCCCGGAAACCCGAAAGTGGCACGTTCACTTGCTCGGTTGTACGGATTGTTCGGAAGTAGGTGGGAGATGTACGACTCCAAAACAAAACGGGTAACCTTGTTAAAAAGATAATCAATCATAAAGCAGTGGGGAAAACATGTAAGTCGACTGAGGAACAGATGGCTTGAGTGAAGATGTAACAGACTGTAGGCCTACTTCATGAACTGAAGAAGAAGAAGACTGCAGTGCAACAGAATCAATTAAGGTTTCAGATACCATCCAGAGTGTTTTATGTTGTAACCAGATGAAACCACTTCTGCCGGCCAAAACTATGAGTTCTTTGATTGCTCTGGAAGAATGCTCATCAAACTATAACACATGAAATAATAGTCCACTTTATTGCATAAATAAATGAAAGGTTTACTAAACTTTGACAAACTTCTTTGCCATTGGATTGCTAAAATGGTTCAAATGGCTCTGAGCACTATGGGACTTAACATCTATGGTCATCAGTCCACTAGAACTTAGAACTACTTAAACCTAACTAACCTAAGGACAGCACACAACACCCAGCCATCACGAGGCAGAGAAAATCCCTGACCCCGCCGGGAATCGAACCCGGGAACCCGGGCGTGGGAAGCGAGAACGCTACCGCACGACCACGAGATGCGGGCACTGGATTGCTCGTTAATTTACAACTCTCATTTCCTATGAAATCATCACTTGAAACACTACGAAACAAACTGTTCTCTTGAGGCACAATGTTCGACGTTTACGACAGCAGAAGTTCATCTGAACGTTAATAACTCGTTAGTCCTGCATTGTGATGATAACTGCTGTAGCTGAGATCAAGTAATGGGCTGACCTCTGTTATACTCGACAGTATATTCAGTTTTGCAAAGTACAAATGCTGTGCTGTCGGGCGATCGCTATGGTTGACAATGAACACATTCTGTATATCGTCATCACAGTGTAGACACTTTTATTGTTCAAAGATAGGCATAGTGCTGTGTAGCAAGTTTGTGAGAGTCATGTTCACCGCCAATATGCATGGATTATACAAAGATTTTATCACCTGCATCCATTTTATCAATTGGACCCGCCAGGGTAGTCGAGAGCGCTAACGCGCTGCTTCCTGGACTCTGGTAGGTGCGCCGGCCCCGGATCGAATCCGCCCGGCTGATTAACGACGAGGGCCGGTGTGCCGGCCAGCCTGGATGTGGTTGTTAGGCGGTTTCCCACATCCCGCTAGGTGAATACCGGCTGGTCCCCACGTTCCGCCTCAGTCACACGCGTCGCAGACATTTGAAACACGTTCTGACTATTTCACTATTTACACTAGATGCAGACAGCAGGGGTACACTGATTGCAGCATTAGAAAATTGCAGAGAAATTCAGGAAGATCTGCAGCGGATGGGCACTTGGTGCAGGGAGTGGCAACTGACGCATAACATAGACAAATGTTTCCAGAATGAGATTTTCACTCTGCAGCGGAGTGTGCGCTGATATGAAACTTCCTGGCAGATTAAAACTGTGTGCCCGACCGAGACTCGAACTCGGGACCTTTGCCTTTCGCGGGCAAGTGCTCTACCATCTGAGCTACCGAAGCACGACTCACGCCCGGTACTCACAGCTTTACTTCTGCCAGTATCTCGTCTCCTACCTTCCAACCTTTACAGAAGTTCTCCTGCGAACCTTGCACAACTAGCACTCCCGAAAGAAAGGATATAGCGGAGACATGGCTTAGCCACAGCCTGGGGGATGATTTCTCATTCTGGAAACATCCCCCAGGCTGTGGCTAAGCCATGTCTCCGCTATATCCTTTCTTTCTGGAGTGCTAGATCTGCAAGGTTCGCTGGAGAACTTCTGTAAAGTTTGGAAGGTAGGAGACGAGATACTGCCAGAAGTAAAGCTGTGAGTACCGGGCGTGAGTCGTGCTTCGGTAGCTCAGATGGTAGAGCACTTGCCCGCGAAAGGCAAAGGTTCCGAGTTCGAGTCTCGGTCGGGTACACAGTTTTAATCTGCCAGGATGTTTCATAGACAAATGTAATGTATTACGAATACATAGAAAGAAGGACCCTTTGTTGTATGATTAAATGATAGCGGAACAAACACTGGTAGCAGTTACTTCTGTAAAATATCTGGGAGTATGCATACGGAATGATTTGAAGTGGAATGATCAAATAAAATTAACTGTTGGTAAGGCGGTTGCCAGGTTGAGATTCATTGGGAGAGTCCTTAGAAAGTGTAGTCCATCAAACAAAGGAGGTGGCTTACAAAACACTCGTTCGACCTATACTTGAGTATCGCTCATCAGTGTGGGATCTGTACCAGGTCGGGTTGACAGAGGAGATGGAGAGGATCCAAAGAAGAGCGGCGCGTTTCGTCACAGGGTTATTTGGTAATCGTGATAGCGTTACGGAGATGTTTAGCAAACTCATGTGCCTGACTCTGCAAGAGAGGCGCTCTGCATCGCGGTGTAGCTTGCTCTCCAGGTTTCGAGAGGGTGCGTTTCTGGATGGGGTATCGAATATATTGCTTCCCCCTACTTATGCCTCCCGAGGAGGTCACGAATGTAAAATTAGAGAGATTCGAGCGCGCACGGAGGCTTTCCGGCAGTCGTTCTTCCCGCGAACCATACGCGACTGGAACAGAAATTGGAGGTAATGACAGTGGCACGTAAGGTGCCCTCCACCACACACCGGTGGGTGGCTTGCGGAGTACAAATGTAGATGTAGATGTAGATTCCATCTCGGGGGTATGGGGTGCGGCAAGAAGGGCATCCGGCTATCCCTCGGACTAAGCTTGCCAAATCCGTTCTAATCGCGCCGACCCTGCGATCGCTGCGGGACCATGGCGTAAGCGAAAGAAAGAAAGAAATCCATTTTATCAGTTGGATTTTTATCAAGACGTGTAGACATGTGTAGCCGCGCAGGGTTAGCCGAGCGGTCTAAGGCGCTGCAGTCATGGACTGTGCGGCTGATCTCACCGGAGGTTCGAGTCCTCCCTCGAGCATGGATGTGTGTGTTTGTCCTTAGGATAATTTAGGTTAAGTAGTGTGTAAGCTTAGGGACTGATGACCTTAGCAGTTAAGTCCCATAAGATTTCACATACATTTGAACATTTTTTGTAGATATGTGGAGTGGCTTTTGAGCTTTGACTTCATATAATGCAGCACAGTAATTTTACAACAAGTTCCATTAAATAATATGATGGCAAAATAAGACTTTTGGAACCGGTCATATTCGAACAATGGACGTACTACACTGCTATCACAGTGTACGAAGTGTTTCCAATTCCACATATATTGATCTCCGGTGTGAGGAAACTGCTGCGCTGACAAGGGAACCTCCCCATCGCACCCCCCTCAGATTTAGCTATAAGTTGGCACAGTGGATAGGCCTTGAAAAACTGAACACAGATCAGTCGAGAAAACAGGAAGAAGTTGTGTGGAACTATGAAAAAAAATAAGCAAAATATACAAACTGAGTAGTCCATGCGCATCATTGGCAACATCAAGCACACAATGAGCTCAGCAGCGCCTTGGTCCCGTGGTTAGCGTGAGCAGCTTCGGAGCGAGAGGTCATTGGTTTAAGTCTTCCCTCGATTGAAAAGTTTAATTTTTTATTTTCAGACAATTATTATCTGACCGTCCGTCCGTCCGATGCAAGGTAACTGCGTCGTAGAATGGGGACGCTACACCTAAACAAATATCGAAACACACGACGTCAGTCGACTACAGCGCACAGAAGAGAGAGTATTCCTGCTAACGAGCCTCCCTGGCTGGCAGTTGACTGTTCGCTACTTTGGACGAGAGTGCATTAAATACGTCAGATGTATTCCATGGGCAATGTGAATCCAGCAAATATAGCGGACGGACGGACAGATAATAATTGTCTGAAAATAAAAAATTAAACTCTTCACTCGAGGGAAGACTCGAACCAAAGACCTCTCGTTCCGTAGCTGCTCACGCTAACCACAGGACCATGGCGCTCGTGAGCTCAGACTGTCCTTGATGTTGCCTATCTTCCGCATAGACTACTCAGTTTGTATATTTTGCTTATTTTTTTCATAGTTCCACACAACGTCTTTCTGTTTTCTCTACTGATCTGTGTTCAGTTTTTCAAGGCCTATCCACTGTGCCAATTTATAACTAAATCTGAGGGGGGCGCGATGGGGAGGTTCCCTCGTGAGAGGGAAGGCGTGGTCTTAAAGGGCGCCTCCCATAAATTTTTGCAGACTGCAGTGTGCCCTCGCTAATGACTGTCGTATCGATTCGTATTGTCACTTTTGGTCTTTCTCTGCGATCTCTGGACGAAGCTACACTTTACATTCTATAATGGTATAATGGAGACAAGAGATCTGTGGAAACGACGGTACTAGCAACCGAGCTTCAGTAAGGGGAAGACTCAATGCAAGTATATTCACTCGAGGGGGAAAAGACTGTATGCGCAGTAAACATTTAATTACTGCCTAGACGTTATCATTTCGTCTCCCCTAGCCCGTTCCCGTACCGCCACAATAGTCGGTCCTCTTTCCCCTCGTTCCGTCGGTGGGACTCTGCACCGGAAGGTACAGCTCCCCGCACCCGCTGGCTGCGCGCGTTATTACAATTGTATACATATTGGCCGGCAGCTACGAGGAGATAACGGGGTTTTAATTAAAGGCTGCCTGAGCGCGCGGGCCGACGTCAGCGGTGTGAGCGCGGTGCCGCGGGAACGCGATTACGCCCGCGATGAATATAAATGAGTGATTACGCGGATTGGCGGACAGTGTCGGTGCACGGCGCCGCGTCGTCTCCGGCTCCCGCAGCAGGCAGTCGGGTTAAGTCTGTTACCGCCGGCGAGATTTGCACCGAAATATCTTCGTTAGCCGGCCGGCATCCTCGGCGGTAGCGAGCACCCTCTGCCAGCGGCCGCAGACCACACGCATCCCGCCTCTCCTCGCGCCGGAAACGCCCGCTCCTTCTCTCGGGCGCCCGCGAGCTCGCTAAACAAGCAATCGCGGCGGCGGCCTCGTTATTGCTTTCATTAGAATGGTAATAGGCAGAAACTATTTGCTTCGGAGAAGCAGCGGCTGCCGCCCGTTCAGATCGCTTCTGCGGTGAGTAACGCTCCGGAGACAGTGTGCGAGGCTGCGTAATGAATTCCGCTCTCCATCTCGGAGGCAAACAATGTTTACCGCGCAGCCTGTTAGCGTGCTTCGCGGAGAAATGAGCTGATCAGCAGATTTACATCGCCGCTGCGTCTGCTCCTATTGCAGCGCGTGGTGCCAGCTCCGCCGGCTCTCCGTACACGTACCTTTCCCACCAGGCTACATGCTTTTCAACATGCAGTGGTAAAAATAAATTTGGCATATTGCTTTGTTTTCGATACTAAACATAAAAGGAAAAAATCGGATTTTGGTTCCCACAGGTGCAGTCTTAAGAAATAAAAATAACGGAGATGAACACTTTTCCACTTAATAAACACAAACAGAAACGAAACCTTGTAATCTCCCCTTCATAATCGGCCTACTGCATAGTGATATAACTGACCGTGATCGCATTTGCCTGATAAAATTTAACAGTGAATAAGACTGTCGTTACCGAAGGAAAATAACCCCGGTTAGTTGGAGGAAAGTGTACAACAGACCCTTCTGAAGGAAGAACTTATTCTAAACCTAATCTAAATACTGATTATAATTTTGAAATGGGTGGAATATAGTGCAAACGCTCACGAATTACACGAGGGGGGGGGGGGGGGGTACCACGTAATATTTACTAAAAAATTACTGATAATACAAAGCTAACACTGATTAGCTAGAAAAAGGGATAGTTAAACGATCGCCAGTCTGCTATGGAAATGAATTTCCAGAATCTTGAGAAAGGTAATGGGAAAGAATTTTAAGCAAATGATCAGTGGCTTGGCATCAGAAGGCTATCATGCTTTTCCACAGCGCAACAATTCACGGGAAAATAAATGAATCAGAAAGTACTGAGTTTGCAGTTACTTATTCCGAAATACTAAATTTTGAAAGTAAATGAAATGAAGTTGTAGGTTAAATAAATGACTGGCTTAAGTTATAAGTTAAACTTTGTTATGTAAAAAGAATGATTTTTCAATAACCTCCGTGTAACGTAATGTATAGCGTAGAAAAAGGAAAGCAGTTTACTTTTCGTTACTAAAAGATTGCAAATGAGCAATTGATTTTACTTTTAATATAACAACGATAAAATACATACCAAGCTAGCAGACGTCACTCGCTGAGCTAAATATGAAATCGTGCACTCTTAATTTGTGCTGTATTTTTAGTTATTAGTTTTGCCAGTGAAATATTGCGTTAATTTAAGTGAATGCAGTGAATACTCAAAATTGCAAAATAGTTAAGACTTTGTTATGAAATACAATAATGAACAGTTACTGCCGAAGGAGATTTAGACTGAAACTGGCCATTAGCAAACACACAAAACTGGCAGTAAATAGTTAATGAGTTTTCATATTCTTACGGCACTTGGTGATTGCATGGAAAGGAAAAGGACCCTGCTTGGTTACACTATCTGAGAACAATGCCAACACGGGAGCCCTACAAATTTTAACTGTTGCAGCTTATTATTCAAGTTATTCACACTTTGTGAAAGAAATGCAATTAGGTAAAGCCTCCACAGTACTATACCTCTCAGAAACGGTCTTACGATGTTGTAGCTGTGTGGACGACAAAGAATGTAGCCGACGACAGATGTGAGCTGCCGCTGCTGCTACTGCTACTGTTTGAGAACCCCAAGTTGTCTCCAGAGCCACGGATAATCAATCGGCAAGCAATAGTTAGAATTGCAGCTTCCTCCGCCTGTCCACTCTTTCCGCACTCTCAATACTCGAGGATTAAAGAATCAGGCACGTCTGCACTGGCGCGATCATAGCTGCACACCCCCTCTGCGGGAGCGCCCAACAAACACTTCCGCACTCTTTTCATCACTCAAGCTGCTCTGCTCTCTAATCGCAACGGGACAGACTCTTCATACGAAAAGAAAATCAAATACACACCTACTGCCATTTCGTCGTTACCATCGATACATTTAAATAAAGTTCCCTTGGTTATTACCCAGCAATTCACAGTACTTTCATTATAATTACGATCAATTATATACAGTCAGAAATAAATACACATGAAATCTGGTTTCGCAGGACAGAGCGGATCAGGTTATGGCTGTGGAAAGGGGCCAAAATCAGTTACTGTTAGTTGCATAAAACACACAACTTTATTTTCCTAAAAACACTTAATCACACACGACCTTAAAAGGATTCAAAACAATACGACAGAAAGCCCGAACACAAATTACTAAAATAGATTTAAAGAATACACGCAACTAAAGACCTTTCTTAAACTAAAAAAAAAAAAATTACGCAAATTCTCGGCTGAAGGCCGCACACTTGACATAGAGCAAAACGTTCTTAAAAATTAGTTTAAAGAAAGAATCTCCAGAATTTTAATTTAAGGCGGCTGAAGGCCTTATCTTAAAAAAATATTTCACGTAAAAGCTCGGCTGAAGGCCACATACTGAACATCGAACAACTCAAGGCTTAAGGCCTGGATAACAAATATTTAAAATGGAGCCAAATCTTCTTTTTAAACTAGTTTTAAACCAATCAATCTTGAAAGCTTAGTTTAAGTCGGCTGAAGGCCTTATTTTAAGATTAAAACAAACTAAACTAACAGACGGCTGAAAGCCTCGCACAGTACTTCAGACTAAAAGAAAATCACAATCTTAAACCAACAAAACAGTAGTGCTCACAAGGGAACCTCCCCATCGCACCCCCCTCAGATTTTGTTATAAGTTGGCACAGTGGATAGGCCTTGAAAAACTGGACACAGATCAATCGAGAAAACAGGAAGAAGTTGTGTGGAACTACGAAAAAAATAAGCAATATATACGAACTGAGTAGTCCATGTGCAACATAAGCAACATTAAGGATATTGTGAGCTCAGGAGCGCCGTGGTCCCGTGGTTAGCGTGAGCAGCTCCGGAATGAGAGGTCCTTGGTTCAAGTCTTCCATCGAGTGAAAATTTTACTTTCTTTATTCTCGCAAAGTTATGATCCGTCCGTTCGTTCATTGACGTCTCTGTTCACTGTAATAAGTTTAGTGTCTGTGTTTTGCCACCGCACCGCAAAACCGTGCGATTAGTAGACGAAAGGACGTGCCTGTCCAATGGGAACCGAAAATATTTGCTCGCAAGGTCATAGGTCAACAGACTCCTCCACAGGACAACACGTCTGATATATTCTATACGACACTGGTGACGGCATGTCCGTCACCTGACAGGAATATGTTGTCGACCCATCTAACTTGTACACTTGGCGAATGGGTAAAAAGATTCTTCTACCTTGCCGATTTAGGTTTTCTTGTGGATGTGATAATCACTCCCAAAAAAGTGATGAAAACATAAGAGTTTGTCACATGAACTGCAACAAATGAATGCAACAGTTTCACAGTCGCACAGTTTTCCCTGTGCTCTGTCAAAACATATGTTTTTAACGTTTTCAAATTTTTCCGTGTGTAGACCGTCAAATCCTGCATGTGTCCAAGCAAATCTGAACATGTCCCGAAATTTTGGAGAGCCAAGTTGATTATGTTTGAGTGCCTTAACTTTGATAATAGTCTGAAAATAAAAAAAATTTTCACTCGAGGGAGGCTTGAACCAAAGACCTTTCGTTTCGGAGCTGCTCACGCTAACGACGGGACCACGGCGCTTCACATATTAAAGTGTCCTTGATGCTGCCTATCTTGTGCATGGACTACTCAGTTTGTATATTTTGCTTATTTTTTTCATAGTTCCACACAACTTCTTCCTGTTTTCTCGATTGATCTGTGTTCAGTTTTTTAAGGCCTATCCACTGTGCCAACTTGTAATTAAATCTGAGGGGGGTGCGATGGGGAGGTTCCCTTGTCAGAAGTGTTCCAAGGGTCGGCCTGAAGAGTAACTGTAACGTAAAGTTAGGTGAGACAGGCAGCCCAGTATGATTAAATAATCGGATGCTAAACCGACCCAGGCACGGCTGAAGGACCGACCAACAACCTAATCAATTCCCTTCCGCCCGACCAGCGGCACGACAACGGAAAATGTCAGCGAGGACTAAGATACCAGCAGCACTACGTCTTCAAATATTGGCGTCTAAATACAGCCAAGGCACAATAACCACTCAATAATATTGGCAAACACCAAAGGCTGTCGAACTACACGCCGTGCCGGACAGCATCAACACGGCAAGGAAATACACACTCGCTGCTCTGACCCAACCGACCGACTGCGTACTTCAGTACGCAGACAGCATTCATAATTGCTCAGTGGAAATCACAGAAGTTACTCACAGTTCCACGTAAACACTTGCACCAAGAACTCCGGCAATCCTAAAACCAATCACTGTGGAACGACAAGGAGAACTCACAAGTCGACACACACAGAGTTCCCATAAGCGGTCGGCGACCAACTACACGTCCGATGAGACGACCGACCGAACGACCAACCAAGGTAGTCCCTACTCAAGTCTCCTTCCATCGGACAGTGCATTTGTGTCGCCAGCGGTAGGGCGAGTTCTGGCTGTGCAGAGCTCACTGGAGCTCCATCCCTACTCCTTGATGTCCGTTCGGAACTCGGAGACACGACGACCTGGACACACTGGCTCGGACCCAACCATGCAGAGGGAACATTTGCCCATTAACCACCAACATCTCTGCACGAGGAAGGAACCGGCTCACGTCCGGCAAGATGACCAACTGACGAGGCACAGAAACGGTCAAAAAACCAAATACACGTCGCCCTATGAGACGACCGACCGACCGAACGGTCGCTCCCGCTCTAGTCTCCTTCCGTCGGACAGTACATGAGTGTCGCCAGCGGTCGGCGAGTACTTGCTGTCCGCACCTCACTGGCGCTCCGTCCCAACTGAACCTCCCGACAGACGACGACCGGAAATACTAGTGGTCGCTCCAGAGATGGTACGACAGTGCACTTATCCGCCGGGACCAGCCGTACAGTACATGACTGCACCGCCTCAGACCGCTCGGATAATCCCGCGCGGCTAGCATGGCCCAAATATACTCAATGCAACTAAGATCTGAAGGATAAGAGGCCAGTCCATCCAACTGACTGCATGTTCCACTAAGAGAGTGTTCACAAGGATGTGACGATGGGAGCGCACATTGTCGTCCATCAGCGTGGATTCTGCTCCAATATGTTCATCAAATGGAGCCACAATGCGTGTAAGGAAGTCGTCCCCATGCTTCGCTGCAGTCATTCTCTGGCACAACGGGAGTCCTGCAGCCGTACATGATTCCATCCTAAAAATTGCCTGATGACCCGCCTAGATAAGGGTGGCCATATCTCATACAGTTTGGATGTAACCGGTGTCCTCGTTGCCTCCAACACTCGAATATCAGTGTATCAAGTTGGAGACGGATACGGGTCTCATTAGATAAGAGGGTTGTGTCCTACTGCTGCTTTATCCACAAGTGGTTGGCGCCCATGTGACACGAACCGCTCCTCGAACCCGAATTAGAGGAGGAGCTTTGAGAGATCTTCTGACACGTGATCCCTTATCATGGACCCTGTTTCGTATCGTTTTTGTTGTCACATGAACTAACTCCTTTAGCTGAGTGGAACTGCTTCCGTAAACGTGTATCCTTGAGGTGAGGGTTTCTGCTTGCTATTACATACAGATATCGGTCCTGCACACCTGTTTCTTTTTTTCTTTCACGGCCACTTCTGTGACTACCCTCAACTGGTCCCATTGCTAGAAACTTGTTCCAGATTCTAGAGACATCACTCGCAATCACGGCGACATTCGCTGCTACGTTCACCTGTCTCATTTCCTGGGTCAATAGAGTGACTATACGGAGCCTTTGATGTTACTTCACTGTTACATGAACCATCCTGAAGCAAATAAATGGCTCTGAGCACTATGGGACTTAACTTCTGAGGCCATCAGTCCCCTAGAACTTAGAACTACTTAAACCTAACTAACCTAAGGACATCACACACATCCATGCCCGAGGCAGGATTCGAACCTGCGACCGTAGCGGTCGCGCGGTTCCACACTGTAGCGCCTAGAACCGCTCGGCCACTTCGGCCGGCTCATCCTGAAGCAACACAGTGCTAAAAATGCTTACGAGTGACACGGTTGCCATAGACTGCACATACTGCCCCTCACGGCATTCATGTCTTTCCGATGTGCGTGAGGTAAATCGGTAAATGCGGAAACGTGAACTACGGTGACGCTACTACCAAATACGTCCAAAGAGAACCAAAACACTGTTATTCCTTTCTTGGCTGTCGAAGGACAAACAGCGGTTGACATCCAAAGAAATTGAACAATCTATATGCATAGCACGTCTGTCGAATACATGAATGCAGCACAAGGAATGCTGCTGTTTCATGATATCGTACGTCCCCATATCGCAAATGTCGTAACGTAGACGTTGCACCATCTCAGGTAGCAGACACTCGAGCACCCGCCCTAAGTGTTTATCTCTCCCCATGCCATTATCACGCCATAGGTCTCTTTAAAGAAGTACGTGAAGGGTCGACGATTTCTGTCGGACGAGGGCATTCTAAAGCAGTTATATGATGATTTCCTTACTCCTCACCGCGATTTTGCCTGACTGGCGTATCGATTCTGGACCGTACGGCCTTTGAACGGAGACTTATTGATCGCCCCCTTATACTTATGAATAACTTTGTATTTTAGTGCCATCAGCCACAACTATTAATACACACCATAAAAATTTCGTTTCATGCGCACTGGAAGCTTTGGTTTTAAAACTCTCCTTGGTTTACACAAGAAGTCTTACTCCCCTACCTCTTTTGACGTCATTCGATTTTTTGTCATATCCTGCACTATACAGAAAAAAAGAGTCCACTAGTTCTAAGACTTCATTGTTAATTTGTACAGCTTTCAATTCTATGTGTCGATTATACTTTAATTTAGTCTTACTTTATTTTCAGCTCTCCTTTGAACAGTCGAGTTTTTCTATTCGTTTCTATGCTTCATCTTCGATATATCCGTGATTCTCGGACATAAACTTGTACTGCTGTAGGGGACGACATTAAAGTACATTTGGTGGAGAACGCTGCTTTTACTGGATCGCTGTCACTTTCGTGAGAATACGTATTTAATTTAAACTACTTGTTTGTATATTTAGCTTATGGCATAGAACATCAGATGAATGTAAGTTGTCTGCAACAAAGACATTCAGACTGCACATGAGACATGCGCATCATATAGAAAGAAAATAATAGTAGATGTACATTTACATAAAATATATACAACTTTAAAATACAGCTAAAGTCAGTGATATTGATTCATTCTAATGCCCTTTCGGTGGCGCCGAAGAATTCAGAGCAATTACCAGTAAAGTCTATCTGTGGGCTGTGTTCAGCGATACGTTTGACGGTTTCCCTGTCAGCGCCACAACCGCTCTTGGAAGAATCTATTTTTCCCCATGAGTATCGCGAGTCAGCAGATCACCAACAGTCTGTTCGTATTCTGTTTAGACTGGCCCATATTTCGCGAGGCTTGTCGAATCCAAATAGTGTGGTGGGGAGACAAGGCATATTATGAAAGGGAAGATGTATCTTTTTGGTCCAGTTCTCTTTCTAGCGTTCACCAGCGCTCAACCCACTTTCATCCAAAATTGGTTCCACTCTTTAAGGTTGGATGTCTTGAGCTCAGCCTGGTTGTCTCACTATTGAGTATGTCTGGACTGATTTGTAGAACAGGGGATTTTCTCGATCTTTTAGAGTTGTCGCAGATGGTGAGGAGCTACATTGCTTAGTATTCCTTAGTGCAGGTTATCAGTAGGTTGGGGTCACATCTATTATGCCTACCGTAAAGCGCATTGTTTGATGTATTTGGGCATCGATGCGACTAATGTGAGTAATGTTGAGCCAAGCCGATGTATAATATTCTGCTATTGAATACAATAGTGTTAGTAAATTGCATTTTATTTAAGCGTTTTCACGTCAAAAATTCGGAGGCATCACTTTTCAGACGCCCTCGTGCTTTACAGTTGACTTAACGTGTTAATTATTTGACGCTAAGCACGTAAGCGGGAAAGAGTTGAAAATATGATAGAAATTATGTTTAATGCTAGTTGTAAGTGGCTAAGTGCTCTTGTTATGAAACACTGTATGAATGTAGTCTGGATCATTTGCACTCCGTTTTAAGCACAAGCTCGTTTGTATGTACCTAAGTATTTACGACATCATGTCTCCTGAACTATGTTTCGTATGATGATACAGTTTTGCAGGTACATTCAGTGTGTGGATACTGTCTGCATTGCTGGTTAGGAACAGAGTTAGTAATAGGTACGTAATAAATTAAAACGTCATGTCTGATGCTGAAGTATTACCGCAAAAACAGTGAAAATATTCATAATTTTCCGGACGGTGTCGGCAGCAAAAAAGTTTCGTAAAGGGCTGAAATTTTATATAAAGTTTGTAGCAAGTCACTAAGTTTTCTCACTCTCAATACTGGATGCGTATACTCGGGGTAATCAGCGCGTGGTGAGCTACACTACTTCAAGTGTAAGTAGGCTGTTTAGGTTTTTATGTTGGTAACGCCACGTAGCGCTGTGTATGAAAATCACTGGCTGTGCTGTGTGCAGTCTGTGGCTGGTTGGCATTGTTGGAATATTCGCTATTGTAGTGTTGGGCAGTTGGATATGAACAGCGCGTAGCGTTGCGCAATTGGAGGTGAGCCGCCAGCAGTGGTGGATGTGGGGAGAGAGATGGCGGAGTTTTGAGAGCGGATTATCTGGACGTTTGTCCATCAGAGACAGTAAATTTGTAAGACTGGATATCACTTTTGAACACTATTAAGGTAAATAAGTTGTTTGTTCTCTATCAAAATCTTTCATTTGCTAACTATTCCTATCAGTAGTTAGTACCTTCAGTAGCTAGAATCCTTTATTTAGCTGGCAGTATTGGCGCTCGCTATATTACAGTAGTTCGAGTAACGAAGATTTTTGTGAGGTAAGTGATTCATGAAAGGTATAGGTTACTGTTAGTCAGGGCCATTCTTTTGTAGGGATTATTGAAAGTCAGATTACGATGAGCTAAAAAAAAAAAATATTGTGTGTCAGTTTAGTGATGATCAGAATAAGTAAAGAGAGAAATGTCTGAGTACGTTCAGTTTTGCTCAGCTGTTTGAAAAATAACGTAAGATGTTTATCAGCACAGTAATTCAATAATTTTTCTAAGGGGGTGTTTCACAAGACATACCGGCAGTTCCTAACTGTAGTATAACTGTATTAAACCTTCTGTGTAGGAATATACCTCTGAATTAATAGATTATGACAGCATTTAAGATTTTTAATTTCCGTTGGTAATTATGTGAAACATTGAAAATTAAATTTATACTGTCGCGTGGAAACTGTTACATATGTGATCCGCAACAGGAATTATGAGCCACAAGCCATGAACTAATCGTCTAACCAGGTTGCAGGTTGCATAGTTAGTAACACAGATACCCTGGGGGTGTTTAATTCGTGGAGGAATACAGACAAACGTCAATGTGTTACACGTGTGTGTATACCGCATGTGCTTCTGTGGGGTTAAGGGTAACACACTGTGTGTTTCACAGTTGGCTGGAAACGGTTAGGAAGGCAGCCGCGAGCTGCGGCCGCTCTTTGCAGCGATTTTTGGCGCCCCAGGAGCGCAGTTGGAAGGGGTTAATCCGAGGCGCCCAAGGGCACGCCCTGGGAACGTACTTCGTGGTCAGCCTCCGCTCCGGCAGGAAATTTCCTCCAGAAGGGGACCACAGCCGGCGTCCGCCGCTCACAACGCACCGTCATTCTCCTTATGCCCCATCTTCGCCTTGTCTCCCTTTCATTTTCACATCGTTTGCGTTCTATTGTACTTGACCTAATCACTGCTCGCATCAACTTACAGGTCTAATTCGGCATTTGCATCCAGGTTTACGGTGCTATAAGGGACACTCAAGTGAAAACGAGAGAGATGGAAAAAAATTAGTGAACTCTTCATTATTTCACAAGTAATCGTCGTAACTGTTAAAACACTTATTTCACTGTGAAAGGAAGACTTCGGTTGCCTAGGGAACTATGACTGTACCAAGGTATGGACCAAATCGACGGATACGAATATCTTCCTTCATAGCTCCAAAAATATGGAAGTCGCATTGGGAGAGAGCGGAGGTAACACGGAGGATTTGCAAGAGCTTCCCAAGGAAGCTTCCGCAATGTAGTCGATACATCCTTGTCAAAATGTTGACGAGCCGATAGTACGCTGCAAAAGTTTTGCTAGAAATCCCATACACATCCTTCATACATTCTCAAATTCTCCCCATTCGATTTCCAAATTTTTAGAGCCCCGAAGAAAAATATTGGTGGCTGTCGATTTGTTTCGGATGGAGAGGTGCACTCCTACGTACAACGATGTAATCATACTTACGTAGACAACCGTAAACATTTTTCTACGCAGGCATTGGCCAGCTCGTCTCAAATTGGTATAAATGTATTTAGGATCATGGAGATTGCTTTTGAAATAATAAACAGTTTACTTACTTTTTTCCCATGTGTCTCATTTCCACGTGACTGCTCTTCATCTAACACTGCACGTTTCCAGTGAGTTATCGACTTTACTCTCTTATCTCCTAAGCTGTGACACAGTAGCGAATACAAACAGTGATCCAGGTACTATCAAATGTTTTTCATTCCAGTCTTTGACCACAATATAAATTCATTCGACGATAACCGGTTTCAGTCAGGAATGACAATCTTCAGATCTGTTCTACACAATGTCCTAATGTGTCCAGTTTGTTTTCCCTCTGTACGATGACGTTTACCAGCAGGACAAAGCAATGGATAACACAGCTCGCAGTGTTTTTGAGTGGTTCGAAGAGCACCAAGATGCGTTTACCGTAATCCTCTGGCCACCAAACGCCCCGGATTTAAATCCAAACGAGAATGTGTCCGTTCATCTCGACGGAGCTGTTCGTGCCATGGATCCTCAACTGAGAAACCTTGTGCAGGTGGCAACGGCGCTGGTGTCAACAAGGCTTTACATTGCTGTCGATACCTTCCAAAACCTCACCGTGACACTTCCAGCACGCCCGCAGCGGTCCAGGCTGCGAAAGGCGGTTACTAGTAATTTTGAAAGGTGATATTATTTACTTATTTGTATGGCTAGGGCCCCCCGTCGGGCAGACCGTTCGCCGGATGCCGGTCTTTCAATTTGACGCCACTTCGGCAACCTGCAGTCGATGAGCATGATAGGATGATGATGATGATGATGACAGCATAGCACCCAGTCCCTGGGCGGAGAAAATTCCCCGACCCAGCCGGTAATCGAACCCGGGCCTAGAGGACCGACAATCCATCACGCTGACCAATCAGCTTCCGGGGGCGGACTTTGAAAGGTGATCACGTTAAAGCGAAGGGACAGTGTAGATGAAATACACTTTTCTAGGATTCTCCCGATAAATCGTAGTTGACCATTCGCATTCGTGCTCGTTCCATTTCATGTCACTTTCGAACGTTACGCCTACATAGTTAACTGCGGTTACTGTGTCAATCGGCAAATCACTAATACTGTACTGAACATAACAGGATTTTTTCAGCCACGCATTTCCATCAGCTTGAAAATTCCCACGTTTAGAGCAAGCTAACATTGATCATACCGCATAGAAGTTCTATCTAAGGGCTTCTTGTATCCTGCTAAAGTCACTCAAAAACTATATGGTCAACTGGACAGAGAGGGTAGTTATAGAAGTGCGACCAGATCCTTGTGGTTAACATGGCCCTTGAAACTGTGGTAGACAGGGGAGAATTTGCGGTTGACGAAGAAGAAGGTAATAGGTTGTCAGAGAAGAGGTACACACTAGAGACGTAAAGACTAGCACTAGAGAGGAAGAGATCGTGGAAGTTACCAAACCAGCAAATAAGCTTATTATTTTAAAAAGAAGAGGATTTTAGTACATGTTCAGTATCACAGTTTTACGTACAAAGGAACTGTTACATTCGCTATCTAGAGAAACTCCTTCAAATATAGTTGAAATATTTATGAACTTCCAGCTTGATGCAGAAAGAAAGTGCCAGCAACTTATTTTTACTAAAATTAATATTTGTAATTCTGTCGAAGTTGCAATGATAGGTAACTTCTATTCGCGGTGACTAGTTTCGGACACGACGTCTATTATCGAACTATCACCTTCATCGTACATACTGCAGCGTAATAAAACCAGTACATTTGCAAATAGCCACAATCGACAATCATGAATAAGGTGTACAGAATTATCTATAACACTGTTAGTGCCTCTTGCCATACTGCTGTGTGGCAAAAAGTACTGATAATATGTTGTAGATGATTTTGTACAACTTACTCAAGACTACTTTGTTGTATTACTTTTCAGTAGTTACGATGTTTTGCGTATATTGTGCGTCTTGACCGAAGCTAGTCACACAAATAAAGGATGTTTTTCACTGTAACTTCGACAAAATTACAAAAAGCAGTTTTAATAGTTGAAATGTGGTTTGAAACAGTAAAGATAAGAGTCATCCTTCCTTCTTGATTAGTACTAGAAAACTACCGTAGTGTGCTGGCCGGCGAAGTGAAGTAAAGGGGTCAGGGTAAAGTTTACACCAGATGACACATAAGTTTAGCTCGTTAGTGTGTATGTCCCTGTAGCGATGCCAGGCTCTGTGGAACCTGTTTGCTGACGACGCGTTAACGCTTAGCAGATGGCGTGTCTGCTTAATAACGGCCGCCTAATAATGTAGTCTGCATCATAACAGTCGGGCTATTATTGCGACGCAGCTCGAGCAATAAAAACGCTGGGCATGCTACGGATGACTCACAACGGCAATACCTAGCAATCCGCTCGAATGTCTTGGTGACAAACACTGAGCATCTGTGTCACTCCTGAGTGCAGTGTATTTAAAAAGCACTGCGACCGAGGGGAAAGCAGCTGGCATTTTGGTGATGTTATCAAACCGTACTACTCAACAAGTGCACTACTGGCCATTAAAATTGCTACACCAACAAGAAATGCACATGATAAACGGGTACTCATTGGACAAATATATTATACTAGAACTGACATGTTATTACATTTTCACGCAATTTGGGTACATAGATCCTGAGAAATAAGTACCCAGAACAACCACCTTTGGCCTTAATAACGGCCTTGATACGCCTGGGTATTGAGTCAAACACAGCTTGGATGGCGTGTACAGGTACAGCTGCCCATGCAGCTTCAACACGATACCACAGTTCATCAAGAGTAGTGACTGGCGTGACGAGCCACCATTGACTAGACGTTTTCAATTGGTGAGAGATCTGGAGAATGTACTGGCCAGGGCACAGTCAAACATTTTCTGCATCCAAAAAGGCCCGTACAGGACCTGCGACATGCGGTTGTGCATTATACTGCTGAAATGTAGGGTTTCGCAGGGATCGAATGAAGGGTAGAGCCACGGGTCGTAACACATCTGAAATGTACCGTCCACTGTTCAAAGTGCCGTCAATGCGAACAAAAGGTGAACGAGACGTGTAACCAGTGGCACCCCATACCATCACACCGGGTGATACGCCAATATGGCGATGACGAATACACGCTTCCAATGTGCGTTCACCGCGATGTCGCCAAACACTGTTGCGACCATCATGATGCTGTAAACAGAACCTGGTTTCATCCGAGAAAATGACGTTTTGCCGTTCGTGCACCCAGGTTCGTCGTTGAGTACATCATCGCAGGCGCTCCTGTCTGTGATGCAGCGTCAAGGGTAACCGCAGCCATGGTCTCCGAGCTGATAGTCCATGCTGCTGCAAACGTCATCGAACTGTCCGTGCAGATGGTTGTTGTCTTGCAAATGTCCCCATCTGTTGACTCAGGGATCGAGACGTTGCTGCATGATCCGGTACAGGCATGCGCATAAGATGCCTGTCATCTCGACTGCTAGTGATACGAGGCCGTTGGGATCCAGCACGACGTTCCGTATTACCCTCCTAAACCCATCGATTCCATATTCTGCCAACAGTCATTGGATCTCGACCAACGCGAGCAGCAATGTCGCGATACGATAAACCGAAATCACGATAAGCTACAATCCGACCTTTATCAAAGTCGGAAACGTGATGGTACGCATTTCTCCTCCTTACACGAGGCATCACGACAACGTTTCACCAGACAACACAGGTCAACTTCTGTTATGTATGAGAAATTGGTTGGAAACTTTCCTCATGTCAGCACGTTATAGGCGTCGCCACCGGCGCCAACCTTGTGTGAATGCTCTGAAAAGTTAATCATTTTCATATCACAGCATATTCTTCCTGTCGGTTTAATTTCGCGTCTGTAGCACGTCATCTTTGTGGTGTAGCAATTTCAATGTCTAGTAGTGTAGTTACGGAACTCGGAAGTCCGCTGAGTAGTCTAAACATGACACTATTTCGCTACTATTGTTATGATTATTTTTTTACGTTGTAACACTATTTACTTTTCTTCCATACTCGTTGACTTACCGTGAGTATATCTACCCAAGAGTTTGACCAACTAGCTCGTTATCTCACTAAAATTCTCCACATGTTGGCACCAGTAGGTTACGTGTTGATCCGCGACTGTAACGAAATATTTACATTTAAAGCAGTGAACTATCTGTTAATCACGTAATCAATTCTGCATATTGGTTTCCCAGGCTTGCGGTTATCATGAAGTACAGTTCATACATGATAACTAGGATTTTTATTTATTTTACATTTTCTGTTATCTAGGTACAAGATCAGACGAAATATTACACGTGAATTTGTATGAATATGACACATAATATTTCTTCATAATTTCAAAAGTGCTTGTATAACTAAGCATTACGAGGAAAATCATCGACATAAAAATAGTTTTTAAAAAGTAAAGAAAAGTTTACATACCACTATTTGGTCAGCTGGTGCACCGATGTACATTGTGTTAGGGATATAAGTACATATATTGTCATCACTGGTTCCCTAATGCCTCCGCACTTCAGTATTGTCGGGGAATAGACTCTTATGCCATGTGTTGGTGTTGTGTTAAGACTGCAGATTGTGCTGCCTTCTGCATCGGATATACAACGAATTCACTGTAAATGGACGTTGTGAAAATAAAGGTGTGTGAGCAGAAGTTTTACTGTGACTATTCCTTGATTTCACTAGCGTGTATCAACAAGTGCGTTAGTTGTATTTTCTACTACCTGATGTTTTCTGCACTTTCGTAACTATACCACTATACCACTATACCTCTCAGTGTAGAGGCACTGTTTTGCGTCCACGTGTCCACACTTCCACACCTAATCTGCTGCCCAGGGGGAAATAAGGATTAATGGGTTGCTCTCGCACGCAGAGACAACAAGAAACATAAAAACGTGCTATTTCCAATAGCTATAATTATTAATCTTCAAGTGGAGTAAATACTGATGTAATATTGTTTAGTACACTGTCTTCAGTCACCAATAAAAATATCTGAACGTAGTCCCCTATCACAATGTATGTAATTTATAATTGTTTACTACACTATTATACAAAACTACACTGGCATCAGAACAAAGCTAGATGAAGTGTCGGCAGAAGTGCCAACACCGTGTTGTTTGAGGAAGCCGAAATGCACGCTATAAGCTCACGCAGGATGGCGTGAGGTCTGAAACAGGATACGTAATGAATGCTATAAAGAAAAGTACGTAGCTTCTGGAATACTTAACTTTAATCCATAACTGGTGAACTTTGGTCTTGTTACTGTACATGCTTCATTAGATACATAGCAAAGGAGAAATGGCGCCTTGCTAGGTCGTACCAATTGACTTAGCTGAAGGCTATGCTAACCATCGTCTCGGCAATGAGAGCGTAATTCTCAGTGAACCTTTCCTAGCAACGTCGGCTGTACAACTGGGGCGAGTGCTAGTAAGTCTCTCTAGACCTGCCGTGTGGCGGCGCTCGGTTTGCAATTACTGACAGTGGCGACACGCGGGTCCGTCGTATACTAGCGGACCGCGGCCGATTTAAAAGCTACCACCTAGCAAGTGTGGTGTCTGGCGGTGACACCACACTAGATTTCTCATTTTTCTGGAGAGTTAGCCCCTCGCACACAGAGTTAAAACTTGGGATTCTCAGACGCTATCCTGCTGTGCCAACTAATTTGTAGAAATTAGAAAGTGGCTATCATGGTCTCACGAAGTTTCTACTGGTCCTCTTCCAGGCAAATCTCCTCACTGCTTCCGGTAGGTTGTTGTAGGAGGACGTTCCGCTGCGGTTCCTCTTGTTGTCATGATGTACGGCCTATTCACGGTTGTCTCTCAGTCGTGTAGGTCGGCAGTCCATAAGCCGATATTTTAGCAGTCAACAAGTTCATCTTATGTCACACTTCCTCAGTGTTGATTAGGCTGTTGTATTACGTTTAGTACATGTCAGGTAAGATCCAAAATGCAGGCAATGCATCACAGCTCTCAAATGATTCAGGAAGGACATCCCAGTATGTCCAAATGTTTATGTTATTCTGAGCTTGATTCAGTTAAAAACAGTATAAGATAATCACATACGTTCCATGGTTAAAATTAGTCTTAGTGGTTTGAAAATGTCATGTCTGAATATATATCGAAATTCTTTAACCCTATACATATTTGAGTGCAGTTAGTGACTTTACTTATGCGCTAAGTGTCTCTACCCGACCACTGTAGGTTCAAATGGCTCTGAGCACTATGGGACTCAACTTCTGAGGTCCATTAGTCCCCTAGAACTTAGAACTAGTTAAACCTAACTAACCTAAGGACATCACACACATCCATGCCCGAGGCAGGATTCGCACCTGTGACCGTAGCGGTCTCGCGGTTCCAGACTGCAGCGCCTAGAACCGCACGGCCACTTCGGCCGGCACCACTGTAGGTGAAGACAAGATGGGTGATATGGTACTGCGAGAATAATTTGACGGAGCACTGAAAGACATTGAAAGCCATAATTGGAAACTAGGCACCTGGAGAAACGTTGAAATCTTTCGGAGAACAGTTCATGACATAAGCAATCCATGTGGTGTGCAAATTACATGCGATAGGCGAAATTCCCCTCCAAACTTCAAAAAGAATTTAATAATTCTAATTCTAAAGGAGGCAGGTGCTGCCAAATGTTAATACTGCCCTTCATCGGTTTAATAAATCATAACTTCGGTTCCGCAGAAATATGGCAACACCCGAGACAATACTCGCCGTACCACTTATCTTCGAGGATAGCTTGGAGAACAGCACACCTACATTTACGGCATTTGTAGAAGAGAGCATTTGACAATGTTGACTGGAGTGGCCGAGTGGTTCTAGGAGCTACAGTCTGGAACCACGCGACCGCTATGGTCGCAGGTTCGAATCCTGCCTCGGGCATGGATGTGTGTGATGTTCTTAGGTTAGTTAGGTTTAAGTAGTTCTAAGTCCTAGGGACTCATGACCTCAGCAGTTAAGTCCCTTAGTGCTCAGAGCCATTTGAACCATTTGAACCACTCTGAAATTTTGCAGCTGGCGGGGATAAAAGGCAGGGAGGAGACGGTTGTTTACAACTTGTAGAGTAAGCGGACAGTAGCTACAAGAGTCCAAGGACGTGCACGAGAAGCAGTGGGTGAGAATGGCGTGAGACAGGGTATTGCCAAAGTTATTCAGCCTCTACATTGAGCAAGCAGTAAAAGAAACCAAGTGGAAATGTGGAAAGGGATTACACTTCAGGGAAAAGAAATAAGAACACTGAAAATGAAATTTTCACTCTGCAGCAAGACATGCGCTGATACACAACTTCCTGGCAGATTAAAATTCTGTGCCAGACCGAGAATCGAAATCGGGGCCGTCGGTCCAGCACATAGTTTTAGTCTTCCAGGATGGTTCGTACCAGCGCACACTTCGTTACGGATTGAAAATTTCATTCTGGAAACATCTCCCAGATTGTTGCTTAGCCATGTCTCCACAATGTCCTTTCTTCCAGGAGTGCTAGTTCTGCAAGTTCCGCAAGAGAGCTTCTATGAAGTTTGGAAGGGAGGAGATGAGGTACTGCCGGAAGTAAAGGTATGATAACGGGTCGTATGTCGTGCATCGGTAGCTCAGTTGGTACGGCATTTGCCCACAAAAAGCATATCTTCTGGCAGAAAATTTCAGGAACTTTGAGACTTGCCAGTCACATTGTAATTCTGTCGGAGGAGGCAAAGCAGTTGGAGGAGCAGTCGAACGAAACGGATATCACCTGGGAAAGAAGTTACGAGAAGGACTCATGTTCGGAAACGTTACCCAACGAAACTAAAGATTAGAGGTGTTGGCTGTCGTAAGTTTTCGTTGGTCTGTATCGAAAATGGCGCAGACTCGACGTGGCGTTTTGTTAATGCTTTAAAAGTTTCGTAGTTGCTTGTCGTCTTTCCCGCATGATGCTGGTGCCCGACTCGGTAGTTTTCGCCTTCCTCCAACTCCTTATTCTCAGCGGACCATGTCGGTAGCGACACGGAGTACCGAGCACATTTTGGCACCCACTAAAGTTTTCTGTCTTACAGTTCAGTTCGTGTCAGGCTCGGGCTAGGAATCAAAATTAGCAAGCCTCCATTTTGTTACCCCCGATACGTTTCTCAAGCTGTATCCTGTGAATTCAAACGTCGTCCGCCGGCGTAAATGACTTTTTCCGGGAACTGTGTGTCTGCGGTGTCATTTAGTTCGACATTCCTGTGTTTTTTACAACGCGTTTGGTTCGAATCTAAGAATAAATTGTGATCTGAGATGAATGGAGATATTATTTCTATGCCACAACGACTCGTTATAATGTTCATATGAGTTCAGGTTGTCGATCGTTTTCTAACATTGTAATACAATAATCATGTAGCGTAAAAGAAGCAAATGATGTACTTTCTTAATGAAATGAGCCAATAAATAAATCAAGCGCGCTTTGTGTAGAGTCTGCAACAACTTTAAAAGAAGAAGAAAATGAAATCGACATCATCAGTTATTTGCTAGATGCACTGGAATCTCTGCCTTCTTCTATAGTTTTTACCCTCTACAGCGTCCTCTAGCACCATGGAGGTAATTGCTTGATATTTAAATACGCGTCCCATCAACATGGTCGTCTTGTCACTGTGTTTCTCATGGCCCTCTACTCGCAAGTGGTACGAAGAGTTTCCTCATTTCATATCACTACACCTAGTTTTCAACATCCTTCCATAGCACAATATCTTAAACGCTTCTTTTCCGATTTCCCACAGTCTGTGATTCGCTACCATAGAATGTTGTGCTCCATCGCGCGTTATCTGAAATTTCTTCCTCACATTAGGGCCGATGTTCCGTACAGAACAAGTAGGCTTCTCTTGGCCAGGTATTCCTAATACACACGGTAGAGAATTTAGTCGTTTCTTTTACAGCCCAGTTAAGGAGTGTACAGAGGAGAACGCACGCCGCTAGGCCAGACCCTCAACAGCTGACGTGAGGTGCAATGGTGACACCTCTGCCGACAAAATTAGCGATCCCTACACCGTTATAATGGTACGGGAGGATATTGGTTGCCGAAGGGGCATCCTAACGCTAGGCGTTTTCTGCTCTAACTTGGATACTCTTTTATGGGTTATTTTCCTGAAGTCGTTCCTGAATACACTATCTACTACCCTTTGAAGTTGGTCAGAATTTTTTTCGGTTAAAAAACCTGAATATCGTAAACAGTAATATTCCTGTAACACTCTCTCGTGGTATATATAAAGCTCTATTCATGTCAGAAGACGTCTCTCCTAACCCTTCGTTTACTAGGGTTTGCTGTGAGAAGACACCTGGCTTACTGTGAGAAAACACCTCTAACCAGAAAAAGTTGTAAGACAGTTATACGTTCTGAAATTGAAATCAAATCTAAATACAAGAGATTTGTATTCCTCAAGAGACGTTTATTCGCACGAGAGATGTTTATTCGTTCAAATAACTGAATACATACCACACTACGTGACGGAGAATTCGCGCCTATGTAAATCTCCATAACATTTGGTTGAGGTTTTGAGCCGCTCAGAAATTTAATCACGCTTTAGTGAGAAAAAGCGACACTTACAACTCTACGAACTCAGAAAGCTTCGTGCTGAACAACTGCTGTCAGCACCGGACGAAGACGACTGAGATGACGGCAGAAAGCGGTTACCCACGATGACTTCAGCTGGGATCATTACTACAAGTGCCAGATTACGGTTTTTCAGACCAAACTCCACACTTTTTGAAAAACTCTGCATGGAGGGAAGGACTCCGCCATTGCTAAAGTGACCGGCGGGAATTTCGCTTTATTTACGTGAATACAGTGGAACCCTGGAAACGTATCAAATTCAGATTTATGTCAAATGCTAACGTCAATCGACCCGCTGGTGGTATAAAGAATACAAGCTTCTAAGTCAATACAGTAAAAAGACATGGCCAGTTATGTCACATATTTTGATACTGGGAAACTCGCTCATCAAAATCTATAGGGTATTTCCCGTTCACCTAGAGTCATAAAATGTTGCAAGAGGTAATATTTCACAGAAAAAGTAAGAGAAAGCATTAGAAAATTGTTGACTTGTAATTATAGCACACGAAAAAATATTCTTTTGTTTGCTCTTTCCGATAGTTTCTATGTCGTTCCGTTGAAACTCCTTTTTTCTCAGGAACGGGTAGAATTACCGAGTTGAAATATGTCACATACCAACATCTAGCGTCCCTTGGCGGTCTAAAAATTTTGAGGCTCTAAGTCAGTGCAATTAAAAGATAAGGCTATTAATGTCACGTATTTTGATACTCACCATCTATATTTTGATACTCGCCAACTCGCTCATCAGAGTCTGTAGGATACTTCTCATTGACCTAGACTCATACAACTTGACAGGAAGCGAAATTTCACAGTGCAAGTAAAGAGAAAACATCCGAAAACTTGTTCAGTTGTAATTATACGACATTAAAATATATTTTTGCTATTATAAGTTACACTGCATTCGTCAAAAACATAACAGAAGAATATTACTGCTTGAAAACATAAAATGACAGTTGTAGTCATGTTCTAGTAAGTAAATAAATTTTTTTTATTAAATATTCTCTCTCTAAATATACAAACTGAAGACCCCTGCTAGCTTCTTTTTGCATGTCTGGGCTAGTCTCAGGAGCTACTATAGAGACTACGATACGGTTTAATACTCCTGGGATCAATATCTTGCTAGCGTCGTTATTGATAGGAGGCAAAAGTCTATGTAGGATAGGAGGCAAAAATCTATATACATTAATTTCAGAGAACATTTCTTGTGGAGAATAGCAGTGGTCTTGATAAAATACTTGAAAATGGAATTAAAAACAGTTTTGACCGCAATGAAGTATTTACTGGTAATGGTGAAAGGTTTAGTCCATATTACACTGAAATACAAGTACAGAACGAATTTAAAGGAAATGTGATAATAACAGTAAAATATAAAATACATAACATATACCAAAATTAAAATAAAGAAATTCTACCCATGACGGCAGGCGGTGGCGTTGAACAGATCAGGGATCGTACAGATTTCTGTCTCAGTGCTCCCCAACATGAAAGGTATATTATGTACCGCTATTCTACTTGTTGTTGACTGTCATATTTATCTGTGGTATTTGACATGCAGTTCTACATATTTCTTATTGTATAATTTTGACGGTGTTCCGTTGTAATACAGTGGCCAAACCTTCTGATTATTCAGGTTATAAGCAGATGCTGTGATCAGTTCTTTAACTGATGCATGGCGAGCATTTCAATTGCTCGTCTATCATGCTATTGACAGAATCGTAAATCGGATATCTACCACCCCGCACAAGAAAGAAGAAAAGTAACGCTTACGTTTTACGGTATGGGAATGTTTTACGTGGATGGGGTGTGGTCCCCATATTGCGCTAAAGAAAACGCCGAATGCAGAAGGATATTAACACATTTTACAGTGCTATGTATTTTATATATTTAAGAATTTACTTAACCTGATCTGATTAAGGCTATCAGACTCTCCCTTACACCTAATGAAGATTTCACAAATACACTATCTATTACGTCATAGTTACCTAAGAAATAACAATTTTAATATGACAACTAGTATTAAAATGATTTGAGTTTCCGTAATGATAATTTGAGTAAATTTAACTGACTTGTACTACTGCATCTGGAGTTACTAATAATGATAATAGCAATAATAATAATACAATAATAATGACAGTAATTGTCAATTAATAACATTAATGATACTGGCAGATATAAGAAGAGTTTATAGGTCTACAAAATAGATGTTTACTGATAGATCGAGTTCTGGAAAAAGGAAATTTAAGGAGACTACATCGGTTAAGAATAATGGGAAATGAGGATGACCATGTTGGAAAAAGGGATACGCAAAGGTAACGAGTGTGTACAGGAACAATGATAATCTTCTTGTTGCTTTAGTAGACATTTCATTACGTGTATTTTGAAGTTGGATATGTTATTTAGTTCTCCAATATAAAGCGAGATGTTGTTCCAGAGTCGGGTTCGGGACTGAGAAGGACTTTGAGAAGGTGACTGAACGATAGCGTGGGATGAGAAGTGGCGTTCCTGCCGTGTTGTTCAGACAAGAGCGTTGAGGTAGAAGAGAAATATAAGGTACACTGCTGATTTGCTAAGACTGTAGAGAAGACAGAGTGTATGAAAAATCTGCGCTGTTATGCAGTCAGGATAGCTGTACATATGACAGTGAAATGTGATCAAAGAGTGGAACATCATAGACGTATCGAACACAGGCGTTCATAGTCTGTTCCAGGCGTCAAGAGCTTTCCTCAGAAAAATCTTGCAGATAACGCCGCTGTAATCATAATTGGAAGTGTGTGTTCTTTTCCAGGTCAAAACGGAAGAGCTTTTTATATTTTTATACGGCATACATAGATACTGATGCCCGTTTGCACATTACAGTTACGTGCTCAGTCTAATTTTGATTTTCATCTACTATTGTTTTCCTAGACTGTTTTCTCAAACAGAGAAATTGATATTTGTCACATTTAAGGTTAAAGATGTTAGAGATTCTCGATATTTTTAGTTAATGAGCGTAGACTGCCAACGAGTACCGTTTGGGTTTTGGAAGGCTTGAGTTGTCATCTTGTATCCTGTACCCGTGTTGACAGTGTACGCAGGTCAGTATTGAGATTCTCGATAGCTGGCTTCAGATTTATAGGTTTAGCACTTAGACACAACTGGAGATCGTCAGCGTATGTTTGGTATTTGTAACAGGACACGATTGTTGGCACATCACTTACGTACAATGAAGAGATTATAGGACCTAATACCGATCCCTGGGGGTCGCTTGATACTACCTGCCTCAACTGTGACTTTATAATGCTGGATGTGACGCACTGCTGACGAGATGTCAAGTATGAGCGAAATCATCCAACTGTACTTGACAAGAAATTTAGGCTGGTATAATGTCATGACACTTTGCTGGCAGGACGTCAGATATAAGAGAAAGCATTGCACTCCACATGGCGAGGAATTTGGGTTGGTGAAATGTCGTAGTCGACGGTTTCGAAGGAGTGTTGAGTACAGTAGAGGAACAGTTCATAACCAATGACTGTTTTAACATGACAGTGTACCCTGTCGTAAAGCAGCATCAGTGAGGCAGTGGTTTGTGGACAATAACACTCTTGAAATGGACTGGTCTGCTGAGATTTCCTACATGAACCTAGTGGAACGCCTCCGATTTCGCTCCAGACCCCAGCCCCCAACATCAATATCTTCACTGAGTTTGGCTCATGGGGCAGAATGGTCTGCCATTCGTACACAGACATTCAGACACCTCTCTTAGTGTCCCCAGCAGAGTTAGAGGAGTCATAAGAAGCGAAGGGCTGACATACCCCATCATAATGTCCACTAATAGGTGTCCGGATACCCTTGATCGGATAGTGTACAGGATGTTGGAGGCGACTTGGCTGACGATCGTTTCCAGAAGCAGCGGGCCAGTGCTGAGGTGGGTTGAGTCGACTCCTCCCACACCTCGCCTCGCCACGCCACGCCACGCAACGCCGCGGCATCGACCAGCGCCAGGTGCGGCCAGGGAATCTCTCGCGTGCAGCCGTTTGACTGGCCGCCCGCCGCCGCCAGACCTCCTCATCACTATTCATGCGGCGCCCTGTCAGGCGATGGCCGAGTTTCTTGCCTGCCCCGCTCCGCTCTGCTCTGCTCTGCGAGTTACTTGGTTACACGACCAGGCCCAGCCCCCAGCCCCCAGCCCCCACCCCTCGGACGCGCTCCTGTCTCCGACCAATGGCCTCGTCCATCGATTAACGCGTCTACGCGACAGTCGTGAACGACGCTTCTAGCCACAGAGTTCTTGACGGACAGCTGGTGCGCTAGTCCCTTAAAGAAATATGGACGAAAAATGTGGGCGGTCATAGCAGCACTTGGATTCTTTAATTGTATATTCGCCTAGAGCACAAATATCCACTGAAGCGCCAAAGAAACGGTTATAGGCATGCGTATTCAAATACAGATATATGTAAACAGCCAGAATACGGTGCTGCGGTCGGTAAAGCCTATATAAGACAACAAGTGTCTGGCACACTTAATATATCGGTTACTGATGCTACAATGGCAGGTTATCAAGATTTACGTGAGTCTGGATATGGTCTTAGAGTCGGCGCACGAGCGATGGGGCACAGCATCTCCGAGGTAGCGATGAAATGGATATTTTCCGTACGAACATTTCGCGAGTCTACCGTGAGTATCAGGAATCCGGTAAACCGTCAAAACTCCGACATCGCTGCGGCTGGGAAAAGATCCTGCAAGATCGGGACCAACAACGACTGAAGACAGTCGTTCAGTGTGACAGAAGTGCAACCCTTCCGAAAATTGCTGCAGATTTCAATGCTGGGCCATTAACAAGTGTCAGTGTGCGAACCATTCAACGAAACATCATCGATATGGGCTTTCGGAGCCGAAGGTCCACTCGTGTACCCTTGATGACTGCACGACACAAAGCTTTACGCCTCGCCTGGGTCCATCAACACCGACACTGGGCTGTCGATGACTGGAAACATGTTGCCTGCATCGAGCGGATGGAAGTGTACGGGTATGGAGACAACCTCATGAATCCATGGACCCTGCATGTCAGCAGGGGACTGTTGAAGCTCGTGGAGGCTATGTAACGGTGTGGTAAGTGTGCTGTTGGACTGACATGGGACCCCTGATACGTCTAGATACGACTCCGACAGGTGACACGTACGTAAGCATCCTGTCTGATCACCTGCATCCATTCATCTCCATTGTGCATTCCGATGGGCAATTCCAGCAGGACAATGCGACATCTCACACATCCAGAATTGCTACAGAGTGACTCCAGGAATACTGTTCAGAGTTTAAACACTTCCGCTCGCCACCAAGCTCCAAAGACATGAAAATTATAGAGCATATTTGTGATTCCTTGCAAACAAGCTGTTCAGGAGAGATCTCCAGCCCCTTGTACTCTTACGGATTTATGGACAGCCCTGTAGGATTCGTGTTGTCATTCCTTCGGTCAGTACTTCAGACATTAATCGAGTCCATGCCACGTCGTGTTGCGGCACTTCCGCATTCTCGCTGGGGCCCCACACGATATTAGGCAGGTGTACCTGTTTCTTTGGCTCTTCGGTGTATTATTTATCCCCTTATCCTTTTAGAACCACTGTCTTCCAAAGGACATTGAAACAGATTCATGCATATGAATGATGTTCGATGCCGCAAACCACAGATACTAATTTCGATTTTGTGGTATCGTCCAGAGATCGCGGTGCCACAGCAAAGTCAGCAACGCGAATCGATATCACAGATATAATCGAAGGCATGCTGTAATCCACAACGAAGTAAGGGAGGTGCTCCAGAAGACTACGCCTCCCGCCCAGTAACAGCAGCGCCCTCACGTGGAGGCCACTGTAATATTGAGTATGCAAGCACTCTGCCCCATTCGAGACCTCAGCTACAGCAGTCATTGTAATCGTATAGGACCAACGAATAGTTAAATTTTCAGAGTAATTTATAGTGTTGTTAATGTTGATCATTGTATCTCAAGAGAACAGTTTGTTAATTACTACATGAAGTGATGCCTTGTTAGTGCATGACAATTGAAAATTATCTAGTACGGCTGTGGAAAATAAGCAGGTCAAAGATAAGTAAATCTTTTATTCATTTATGTAATAAAGTAAACCAATATTTCATGTGTTCCATTTTGATGTGCTGTCTCACCGAGTAGTAAAAGACCGCACAGTTGTGGCCAGACGAAAGTAGTTTCGCCTATTCACAACAGATTTCGATGTCCAAATAGCAATGGCCGATTATGCCATAATCAACTGCAAATCATTTATGGTTTTAACTGTGATGTTCGATGACGAATTTATAGAATGAGGGAAAAGCAACGCACAAATATATCTAATGCATTTATTAATTTATAAATACTACAATAATTAACATAAGTATTCACAATGTATTTTCTTTGAGGCATCAGCCTATTGACTGGCCATGAGGGGTAGCTGCGCGGTCTGGGGCGCCTTGCCACGATTCGCGTGGCTCCCCCGTAGGATGTTCGAGTCCTCCCTTGGTCATGGGCGTGTGTGTTGTCCTTAGCGTAAGTTAGTTTAAGATAGCTTAAGTAGTGTGTAAGCCTAGGGACCGATGACCTCAGCATTTTGATCCCGTAGGAACTTACCATAAATTTCCAAATTCCTAGTCACGGGTTTGCCCACGCCGAATTCCTCTCCAGTGCCAAACCCTTCATCTCAGTGTAGGACCTCCCAATTACACCTCAGTTAATTGTTGGATAAATTCCAGCCTCTGCCGTCCTCTACAGATGTTTGATTTCTATAGTTCGCTTTAGTATTATGGAACGTATTCTCTGACGTGTTCAGACATGTCCTTTCCCCTTGTCCCTTCTTCTTGTCGATATTTCCCATATGTTTCTTTCTTTGTGGATACCGTGGAGAACCTTTACATTCCTTAACTTATCAGTCCACTTAATTTTCAAAATTCTTCTACAGCACTACATTACAAATACTTCGATTTTCCTCGTTTCCAGTTTTCCCACATTCCGTGATTTACTACCTTACAATGCTGCGCTGCCGACATAAATTCTAAAAAAATTCGTCCTCAAATTGAGGTCTGTGTTTGATACCAGAGACGCCTTTTGGCCAGGAATACCAAATTCGACTGTGCCAGTGTACTTTCTATGTCCTCTTTGCCTCGTCCATCATGTGTTTTTTGCTTCCAAGGTAGCAGAATTCCGTATCTTTGTCTACTTTGTGGTGACCGTTAGTCTCATTTGTGCTACTTCTCATTACTTTCGTCTTTCTTCGGTTTACTGTCTGTCCCTATTTTGTTCGATACTCAGTCAACTGATCATTCCATTCTACAGCTCCTGTAATTCTTTAATTTCCCTGAAGATAGCAGTGTCACCAGTGAACCTTATCACTGGTATCCTTTCGTCCTAAACTTTAACCCATTCTTGAAAATTTCTTTTGATTTCGTCATTGCTTCTTCGATGTATAGATTGAAAATAGGGGTGAAAGACTGCATCCTTCTGCTACATCCTTTTTAATCCTTGCACTTAGTTCTTCATGTTCCATTCTTACTTTTCCTCTTGTTCTTGTACATACTCAATATTATTCCTCCTGCCCTATAGGTAACCGCTATTTTTCTGAGAATTTCGAACATCTTGCACAATTTTACATCATCGAACTTTTTTGTTGGCCGCTGAATCCTATGAAGATCCCTTGATTTTTATGAACTCACGCATTCATTATCAAGTGGAAAGCCAGACCTTCCTTTCTAGTGCCCTTACCTTCCCTAAAGCGTAACTAATCATCATCTGTCAGATCCTGAGTTTCCTTTCCATTCTTCCGTTTGTTATTCTTGCCATAAACATGGATGTGGGAGATGTTAAGCTGATGATGCGGCTAATCTGACCATGTTTGCTTTTTGCGGATGCTATTTTTGCCAAAGTCTGGTGGTATCTCGCTAGTCTCGGAGATTATACACACGTACCTGAATGTGAATATTACTTATCCCTTACCCCTTGTGACTTACTTTATCGCAAGTCTTCCAGAGCACAACCAAATTCTGATTCTAATATTGGATCCCCCATGTGTTCCACATCGGCTCCCACTTCTTTCTCAATTACGAAATATTGGATCGCTTGCAGCAATATACGAAACACTTCGTATTGATATGTACCAAGTTGAAACCATAACGTTGCATGAAAAGTGCAACAATAATAACAACTGCCAATGATAACTCTGAGAAAAAAGTTCTCGGGTTTCCAGCCGTGTCAGGTAATTAAAAGTACACTAGCTTTCGGCCAAGCGCTCCCTGGCGACTGTCTAATGGTAAGATTGCCAGTAGGCTGTTGGTACGCCACTTACAAGCACTATCTGCCGGCTGTGTCGTCACTGGTGCCCGCGGCATCGCCATGTATGGACATACATTGACTGTGCCTTCGATGTGCTCGCTTGAGTCGCTTGATCGCTGGATCTCACGCCATGCTGAGCTGCATGCCGCCGTATCTGTTAACAGAGTTACCTGTGATCTTTGTTTCAATGGCTTCTTCAATTACACAATCCCCAAAGCAGTTAATGTGAGCCACGATGGATGTTTGGTCAAATTTTATGCAGTGTCCGTTTTCTAAAGCATGCTCAGCTAAAGGGGATTTCTCTGGATAGCGTAGGCGATAAAACGTCTCATGTTCCATCGTGTGTTGTTCCACACTGCGTAAAGTCTGGCCACACTCGCAAGGTACCTTGTAGACCCCAGGTGTTCTGAGACTTGTTACGCCTTTAACTGGTCTCACTAATCGATAGGTTTTTGTCAGAGGCCAGAAGATCGATTTCATTTTTTGTTTTTTAAGAAAGCGGTTTATCTTGTCCCACACTGAGCCACAGAACGGTAAGGTTTCAAGCTAGACCCACAATAAGGCAACCGAAGAAGAGCAGCAAAAGGAACTTGCTTTGCCGTGGGTCCATGCCAGGCAAGATAAGCTACCTGCTGAAGAAACGCAAGAGCAAATCGATCTTCACTTTTCTGACAAAAATTCGTCAATTACTGAGACCAGCTAAAGACGCAGCAGGTATCAGAACACTTGAGATCTACAGTATGCCTGGAGAGTGTGGGCAGACTTGCTGAGAACATTCTATTCAATGTTAACGCCGCGAGACTCTGCATTCTTCCATTGATTAACTCTACTTCGTTTCTGTTGATATGGTGAAGGAGTCTTGTAATTATTGCAATCGTGAGGATTTCAGCTAGTTGACAAAAGGCAAGAAATGGCTCTGAGCACAATGGGATTTAATTTCTGAGGTCATCAGTCCCCTAGAACTTAGAACTACTTAAACCTAACTAACCTAAGGACATCACACACGTCCATGCCCCATGCAGGATTCGATCCAGCGACCGTAGCGGTCGCGCGGTTACAGACTGTAGTGCCTAGAACCGCTCGGCTACCCCGGCTGGCCCAAAAGGAAAGAGTCGCTAGGGGAACATCTTAAAGATGTATCTGCTGAAAGCCAGACTCGTGCAGGTAAATGCAGGGTAGAGTGTTCCGTCGATCGAGCGCAGCAATGTAATGATTTGTGGCGTATAGCAAACATGATCCATTTTGGCAAAGATAGAAATCTGAAGAAGAAGAGAAAAAGTGGACTGTGTGAGGCCAGCCGCAGGCCCGAAGCAGGCCAGCTGGAATGTTTGTCCAAATCTTGCTAAGGATATTTGTGACCAGCCCACAGTAGCTATTTTGGTAGTGGCTGAGAGCTCCCTCACATCTGTATGAAGATCCCTTCTTGTTAGGAACAACTAGAAATCTGCTAAAACTACCCCATTCCAAGAGAGGAATATATTTCATTGATCAGCAACGGCAAAAATCTGTAAGCGTAACGAAGACAACCAAAAGGGTCCTGCTATGAAAAGAAATGGCCCCCCAGAATGTCACGTCTGGTTGGTGAGTCGTATGGCAGTCGATATGCTGGCTGGCATCCCACGGCATTCCAGGGAGCCTCAGACAAGTTTCTGGCCTGAAATCTCATTGAATATAGTAGAATTGTTTCCAGTGATGAGTCCCTCTTCCCTCTTCGAATTGATACCGGATGACAAGCGACGAACAGCGGTGGCATACCAACCTGTCTGTCTTTCCGGCAACCACAAGTGGTGGTCTGGGGGGGGGGGGTTTCTTTACATAGAACTACCCCTTTAGTTGACATCCGCGGGACCCTTATAGCATAGCGGGACGTCGACATTGTTCTACGCCTCCTGCGTAGCAAGCCATCGTGGGATTACATTTCATCAAGGTAATGCCCGCCCGCATATGGCGAGAGTTTCTTCTGCTTGTGTGTGCATGCCGTACCTTACCTTGGCCAGCAAGGTCGCCGGATCTCTCTCTACTTCAGAACGTTTGGAGCATTATGGGCAGGACCCTTTGACAATCTCAAGATTTTGTAAAGATCTAACGCCCAATTGGACAGAACGTGGCACGATATCCGTTAGGACACCCAACAACTCTATCAGCCAATCCCAGGCCGAATAACTGCTTGCATAAGGCTATCTATATTTGTGAAGCTCTTTCTCTTGAATAAATCACCCAGTTTTTCAGAAATTGTTATCGTTTGTTTATCTGTACATATAGATTGTTGCGTTCGTCCTTTTTTTTTTTTTTCTTGTGCCCAATCTTATGAAGTCAGATGAATCTATTTCAAACACTCCGCATTTCTTTTAAATACCGATGAAAGTACCGGAACTGTTAGTGGATTAGAAAGAGAGAAAAATCTACTAGCTTTCTGTATTACATCTGGTGAGAGCAATCGATCCTCACGCCGGTCATAAATCCTGGCAGATCCGCCTTTGGGCTGGCGCACGACCCATAGTTTGGCATCGACCCGCCGTGGCACAGCTCTTGCTGGGTAGCTTCATAACGACCGTCTCTTCTCGCCACGTCAGCTGTTAATAACGGCTGCTGTGTGCTGTGATGTGCGGTACGGTTCAGATTTATGGGCGGCAGCCGACCCAGACGGTCGCAGGTCCCTCCTAGGACAGTCCCTCCGTTGTCACCGATAACTTCGAATTATTCCTCTTCTACCAGCAATCTAATCGAGTTCACACCCCGCCCTACTTTTCAGCGAGAATAGGATGAAGGCTGCCGTGCAAGGGAACGCCGAGCCGGATCTTCCGGATTTCTAATTTTGAGGAACCAGGTCCAAACTCCATTTGCTCCACAACATCTCTGCATACCATAGCGCAGTTATTCTCAACTTTGGGGGCGTGCGCTCTTCTGGGGGAGGAGGGGGGGAGGGCGTAAGTGATTTATAGATTGGGGGAAGGTGTATACAGCTCAGAATAAAGCACACACGTGTGGTCAGACAAAGTCAATAATTTTATATTCTTATTAAAATTAGCGAGTGCATTTTTTTTAGGGTTGGTAGCATCAGCTTTGTTCTTGCGCCACCAAGTTATCGGTGACACAATACATTCTTCAGTCTGCGCTCTGCATTCTTAACTCAGCATTACGCCTGTTGTGCTCCGTACAAGTGAACAATACTTTCACTGATTTTGTGCGCTGAGTGAAAAGTCTGCTAAAAGAACAATATATTAAGTGTGGATTCAAATTTACTGATAAATACAGTATCCAAGTGCCACAGTGTGTTGTTCAAAAATGGATCTGAGCACTATGGGACTTAACATCTGAGGTCATCAGTCCCCTAGAACTTAGAACTACTTAAACCTAACTAACCTAAGGACATCTCACACATCGATGCCCGAGGCAGGATTCTAACCTGCGACCTTAGCAGTTGCGCGGTTCCGGACTGAAGCGCCTAGAACCGCTCGGCCACCGCGGCCGGCCACAGCGTGTTGTGTGCCATAATTTCATCTGTAACGACTCATTTCGGCCTCTGCGTCTGGAACGTCATCTGACAACAGCTCACCCAGCGTTTAAAAATAAACCAGAGAAATTTTTTGTTGGAAAAAGAAATTATTTAAATTGCATGAAATTGGACTAGCCATTATGAAAGCAAAACGTTGAGCGTAACCTCAGATGTGCTTTAACTAGTTTAAAACCAAGCATTCAGGAACTGCTTCGAGACAATCAATTTCTCATTGCTGTTCTGAATTTTTCTTGTGAGTTCCATCACTTAAAAAATGTTAGATCTGAAAGTTTTTGTACAAGCGAAAACAATGTCATTCGGTATTTAAGTATGATATAAAGATATTTCTATTTTGGCTCTCTAGCTCATTGAAATATTGTAGCATTTTATTACTCTACATTTGATAACCATCTTTTACTAAAGTGTAGATTGCAGATTATTATCAAATAAAGTTTTACGAAGGTAGTGAAATAAATAAACATGTCGGGAGAGGGAGCGGGGGAGCATGGGGTAGCCTGGGGTTGCGAAGTGAGGCACCAAGTAGAAAAGACTGGTAACCACTGCTATACTGTCACAGACTTATTTGCCACACTGACTACGATAAGACATCGGTCTGCTACTACTATCAGACGTCGGTCTACTGTCAAACATTCGTGTGAAGTTTTGTGGGTTCGTAATGAGACTTTATGTAAAAAATAGTGACTTGCGCTACTCGTATGTTCCCCACGCTTGAGACTGTCACCCACGTAAGAGATTGTCAGGAAAACAGAATTGGAGAAACGACAATTGCCGCAGTGTATTCAGCGAAAAATCGAATTGGATTATCGTTAGGTTCGCTGTCAGGAATTTGAATATCTGACTATTTAGGTCTTCTTGCAACTGGGCGAGTTCCCATTAAGTTTTCTGTATGCATTTCCCTCCATTTTCTTTTTTAATAATCTGTTTACACAAGTTTCTCTGAATTAAATAACTGAGATGTGACAAACTGTTATTGAAGCTTTGTTTTTCAGTAGATAACCAAGCAATGACAAACTACCGAGTAAACGTAAAATTAAACTGAGCTTTAATAAAGTGTGAGTGGTTCTGTATTTCGTTAGGATAATCATTATTGCCGCAGCAATGCACAATAAATTAACTTCGTGAATTGTTATTATACGTACTTTCACTTTAACTAAGAAATTAGACTACGTAAAAACCAAAAGAAATACTTTTAGTGTAGGTAAGGGGCCAGAATCATACTTCATACGACGTTTCTCCCTCCCTCCCCCCCCCCCTCTCTCTCTCTCTCTCTCTCTCTCTCTCTCTCTCTCTCTCTCTCTCTCTCTCTCTCAGTCAATATCATTCTGTAAATATCTCCATCAAAGTTTTTGTTGTTTTGAACATAGGCAGAAAGGTGTTTCGATACCAGACCAAAAAGAGTTGCTACACTACTGGCCATTAAAATTGCTACACCAAGGAGAGATGCAGATGATAACGAGTATTCATTGGACAAATATATTATACTAGAACTGACATGTGATTACATTTTCATGTAATTTGGGTGCATGGATCCTGAGAAATCAGTACCCAGAACAACCACCTCTGGCCGTAATAACGGCCTTGATGCGCCTGGGCATTGAGTCAAACATAGCTTGGATGGCGCGTACAGTTACAGCTGCCCATGCAGCTTCAACTCGATACCACAGTTCATCAAGAATAGTGACTGCCGTATTGTGACGAGCCAGTTGCTCGGCTGCCATTGACCAGACGTTTTCAATTGGTGAGAGATCTGAAGAATATGATGGCCAGGTCAGCAGTCGAACATTTTCTGTATCCAGAAAGGCCCGTACAGGACTTGCAACATGCGGTCATGAATTATCCTGCTGAAATGGGGGGGGGGGGGGGTTTCGCAGGGATCGAATGAAGGGTGTAGCTAAGGGTCGTAACACATCTGAAATGTAACGTCCACTGTTCAAAGTGCCGTCAATGCGAACAAGAGGTGACAAAGACGTGTAACCAATGGCACCCCATACCATCACACCGGGTGATACGCCAGTATAGCGATGACGAATAACGCTTTCAATGTGCGTTCACCGCGATGTCGCCAAACACAGAAGCGACAATCATGATGCTGTAAACAGAACCTGGATTCATCCGAAGAAATGACGTTTTGCCGTTCGTGCACCCAGGTTCGTCGTTGAGTACACCATCGCAGGCGCTCCTGTCTGTGATGCAGCGTCAAGGGTAACCGCAGCCATGGTCTCCGAGCTGATAGTCCATGCTGTTGCAAACGTCATCGAACTGTTCGTGCAGATGGTTGTTGTCTTGCAAACGTCCCCATCTGTTGACTCAGGGATCGAGACGTGGCTGCACGATCCGTTACAGCCATGCTAAGATGCCTGTCATCTCGACTGCTAGTGATGCGAGGCCGTTGGAATTAAGCACGGCGTTCCGTATTACCCTCCTGAACCCACCGACTCCCTATTCTGTTAACAGTCGTTGGATCTCGACCAACGCGAGCAGCAATGTCACGATACGATAAACCGATATCGCGATAGGCTACAATCCGACCTTTATCAAAGCTGGAAACGTGATGGTACGCATTTCTCCTCCTTACGCGAGGCATCACAACAACGTTTCACCAGGCAACACCGGTCAACTTTTGTTTGTGTATGAGAAATCAGTTGGAAACTTTCCTCATGTCAGTAGATGTAGATGTCGCCACCGGCGCCAACCTTGTGTGAATGCTCTGAAAAGCTAATCATTTGCATATCACAGCATCTTCTTCCTGTCGGTTAATTTCTCATCTGCAGCACGTCATCTTCGTGGTGTAGCAATTTTAATGGCCAGTAGTGTAATTTACGTCGATGTATTGAAAGCTTGTAAAGATAGACACATAGTAATATAAAGGTTGTTAAGTGTGTAAGTGCTGATATTACTATTGGAGACTGAGGACAACGTACTGATCAACACTACATCAATATTTACTTGATTTACAGAATAATAATTACGGTTCAGCAAATGGCTCTGAGCACTATGGGACTTAACATCTATGGTCATCAGTCCCCTAGAACTTAGAACTATTTAAACCTAACTAACCTAAGGACATCACACAACACCCAGTGATCACGAGGCAGAGAAAAATAATTACGGCTATTAGGAATAGAATGTTTTTAGATTGGTTAGTACCTCTACATACATGTGGCAAGAGCAAGCTAATGATGTTCATTTTCTCCTGGCCAGCAGGTCAGGTGCTGAAGGGTGGATGCGTGGACGCAAAACGGTTAGTGTTACTACAGGTCCATCTAGTGATGCTGTTACGATCGTGCAGAAAACATCAGGTAGTGAATTATCTGACGTGTTTCAGGGAAGAATGTTCGAGGCAGAGAAAAAACAACAAACACAGTGAAGTGGGTTCGTATCAAGATACCAGTGATAACAATATCTGCATTTAAGCCTCTAACACCCTGTATTATCCGCCCACCTGCGAGACCAATGTCTGTGGCGGAGTGTGGTAGTACCCATCTATCGGTTTTTGCCTGCAACTTTTGCCTGTGACTCATTAATCCGACCGAATGTGCCTGTAAGGCTAGCTGAAAAAATTGAATAAAATACGGCCGCAGGATTAAAGTCTTTCAACCTTTTCTTTGATCTTATCATGAATGAGTGGTCTCCTGCGGATGTGGCATTACCGATAAATCGCGCGAATTCATGCCGTTATTAAGGCGAGAAACCGTTCTTCACGATATTTGCGTGATTTCTCATGAGGGCGACTAACTTCTAGTCTGATGATGTTATTTTTATGTATATAACTTTCATGTTAAGTGGAGCGTCTCACACGAAATAACTTGGGTTGTTTCATATCCTTTGAAATCATTACTATTACTGCAGTATGATTACATATTTATCGCCGGCCGCGGTGGTCTCGCGCTTCAAGGCGCGCAGTCCGGAACCGTGCGACTGCTACGGTCGCAGGTTCGAATCCTGCCTCGGGCATGGATGTGTGTGATGTCCTTAGGTTAGTTAGGTTTAAGTAGTTCTAAGTTCTAGGGAACTGATGACCACAGCAGTTGAGTCCCATAGTGCTCAGAGCCATTTGAACCATTTTTGTACATATTTCTCCACAGTTACAAAGATAACACGAAAATAAATACCCTTACTGCATCTAACGACAGTTATGTACACAGGGAACTTTTCCAGTGCTACCAAGAGAGAGAGAGAGACTTCTACAATAGCCAGAGTTAACTTACAAATAGTACGCCCATCGATCTTTATAAGAAAAAGCAGTGCCACAGTAGTATCGTGGAAGTGAACTTTGCCCGGCATGCCTCCGCTGTCGGCTTCAAAGCAAAAGAAAGAGTTCTGGGACGCAGGAAATCATTACTCCGCACGACAGCTCAGGAGCACGCAACACTTTGCGCTGCACGGAACACTTCGTCTGCTCGGAATGTATTCGGTGTTCCTGCATTACATGCAAGTTAAAAATTCAAGACCCCCGCTTTCTGTGCTAGATGCCTTCTTTGCGGTATTCGGAGCAACGATCGGTCGTCACACACAACACGACGAACTCGTTACCCGATATTTACAGCTCAAGTGAGAGTGGCACATTTTATGAGGCTGTAGAACGAAATATGTATGGTCATTTCGATGGATATTGTGTTCCATATGCATTTGTTTGGTTGTTAGTGTGTGTGTGTGTGTGTGTGTGTGTGTGTGTGTGTGTGTGTGTGTAACAGAGAGAAGAAAAAATGGGTCTGAGCACTATGAGACTTAATATCTGAGGTCATCAGTCCCCTAGAACTTAGAACTACTTAAACCTAACTAACCTAGGGACAATACACACATCCATGCCCGAGGAAGGATTCGAACCTGCGACCGTAGCGGTCGCGCGGTTCCAGACTGATGCGCCTAGACCCGCTAGGCCACACCGGCCGGCGTAACAGAGAGAGTTTGTTTACATCTTCACAGACGTACAATTCGGTCAACAGTACATAATATATATGACCCATTTTATCAGCCGGCCGAAGTGGCCGTGCGGTTAAAGGCGCTGCAGTCTGGAACCGCAAGACCGCTACGGTCGCAGGTTCGAATCCTGCCTCGGGCATGGATGTTTGTGATGTCCTTAGGTAAGTTAGGTTTAACTATTTCTAAGTTCTAGGGGACTAATGACCTCAGCAGTTGAGTCCCATAGTGCTCAGAGCCATTTGAACCATTTGAACCATTTTATCACTGCTCTCCTTTTCTGTTCCATTCACAGATGGGTTGTGCAGAAAGAACATCAGCCAGAACGTCTCCTTCCTTCTCTGATTTCACCTCTGTGGTTAATAAATGCGTGACAGATGTTAGAAAGAAATATGTAATTCTGCAGGCTTTCGAGGGCGTTGTCACTGAAGTTAAAATCTTCTGGGTTGTTAGGCCGCGTCGTATTTCTACTAAAATGATCGACGTTTCGACCCCTCTGTTGGTGTCTTCCTCAGGATTTTATGGTGTCCACTACTGCTAGAACACGTCGATCATTTTAGTAGAAATATGACCAAGAAAATTTTAACTTAGAAATATGTTTTTTTTTCCAGTCGCCCTGCTAGTAACTCTCCTGGAATTTTAACAGTAAAAGTCTACTTGACGCACAATATATTCTATTGGACGGCTAGTGTTGGCAAAGTTGAGTATTTCTGTGACTGTCACCTGCGGACTAGGAAGTGGGTGTATTTTGTGACAGCCAACGAAAAGTCAGCCAAATATTGACTCGATTAGTAATTCGTGCGACCTATGCTATCTCAGCTCAGAATAGGGCAGAGGATTCGAGCCACACTCCAATCTCAGGATTCGAACCATACTCCAGTACCGTTACAGAATCAGCAAGTCAGTACTGCTCCGTCGGCCTGGACGCTGTTCCTTTGTGGTTTAAGCACCTCTACATCCGCATCACTTTTATAATGATGATATGATGACGATTTTCAAGTTTATCCTGCAAAGTGACATACTCCATGTAGTTGTTAATTTGTGACGAGCTATAAATATTAATTTTGGCTGAAACTTTGTGTGTTGTTTCACCTTATTGTACGTATAGGTCTTCTTGGCGACAGTTCAGCAACTTTAATTGAAGGTACTGAAATGACAAGCATGGTCACACTGGCGGGTCAAGTTATTTGCAAATCATGAAAAAAAAAATTTTTAGGTAGAATACCCTTAAGCAGCATTCGTTCAGTATTTTCTTTGCTTGTTATTTGTATATCTTACGTTTGAAATAGATTGATAGCAAGACATTGGGCTGGAGCTCACACTAGGTTACGTTTATATCAAACTGAGCTTCGTGTCAAAAATGGCTCTGAGCACTATGGGACTCAACATCTTAGGTCATAAGTCCCCTAGAACTTAGAACTACTTAAACCTAACTAACCTAAGGACATCACACACACCCATGCCCGAGGCAGGATTCGAACCTGCGACCGTAGCAGTCCCGCGGTTCCGGACTGCAGCGCCAGAACCGCTAGACCACCGCGGCCGGCAGCTTCGTGTCAAATTGTTTGCTGTTTAAAATTTGATCATATTCTGTCAAGAACTGAAATTAAATTCATCTGATATTCCTCTTGATTTAGCGGAATTACATATCCATGCCCATTTCCTAAATTACCTGATAGTCAACAAAAGAATTTTGGTCACAACGTCAATGATTATACTGTGTATTCCACAAAAATCTTGTATGGCACTATAAGTATGAATAGACCACGGTAGATACTTTCCTACTGTGGAAAAAAAGCCGTGCGGTTAAAGGCGCTGCAGTCTGGAACCGCAAGACCGCTACGGTCGCAGGTTCGAATCCTGCCTCGGGCATGGATGTTTGTGATGTCCTTAGGTTAGTTAGGTTTAACTAGTTCTAAGTTCTAGGGGACTAATGACCTCAGCAGTTGAATCCCATAGTGCTCAGAGCCATTTGAACCATTTGTGGAAAAAAATGTGGTAACCTAGAATTAATTCCAATATCTAAACGTCAGAAAGTAGAGAGTCCGAAGAGTGGTTAACGGAGGCTGTATTTAAATGTTCTGTATACTTTACTTCCTTTCTTCAAGTAAGTTATCAAAGTTTCGACGACAGTCCCTTCACATTACCCATAAAATAAGTTTTTTTTAAAAAAAATAAGTTTTTCCTCGCGAATTCTGATGACCAAATGCTAGGCACTATTGGTTTTTCAAAGACTTCAGCGTAATCCAAAACACTCAGGAGGGACAGTAGTGAATATCTAATTGAAACAGTTACGGGATATTCGTAGCGTAGCTTGTAAATATGTAATAATTTCGAATAAATGCAGTAAGCAATTTTTGTAAAGTCCACCTGCTAATGGATATTATGCAAGCTTAAGACAACATAACTTTACACAGCAGTGGGATTTGCTGTCACCATGTTTGTCAGTGTACTGTAAGGTGGTAAGAAAGCGAATTATCACAATCATCCCAGTAATTACATGGCTATCCTCTTCGCTTCTGTCGCTACCGTACCAACGGATTCTATTCGTTTACAGCACTCAGAAGATTGTCTCTCTTAATTTTTAGAAAAGAAAGCTATCCTCGACCTGAAGTGTAGTCTGAACACCACAGTACTTTCCAACAATTGCCACCCTCTGGTTTTTGATTAGATTTATCCACTCAGTTATAGGAGGACTTACAAGTCAACGTGATTTCCAAAACATGGTGTTACATGTAGTTTTACGCATTAATAAAATGTGCGTATGTCACTTTTGGCTGAGAGGCCTCTTATGAGGGACGACAATACCACGAGCTGGTAATAAATCATTGCTGTAGGTGGAAGAAGCAATAAATTGTAAGAGTAGTTTATGTAGTTTAAAAAACCTTTGTAGGATTACGCCTCCTCCTGTGAACGGAAAGGCCTTAACAGATACTGACTGCGTGAATGAAAAAGGAAGGGAAAGAAGATGAGGTTTAAGGTCCCGTCGAGATCGAGATCATTAGAAACGGAGCACAAGCTCAGATTGTTTCAAAGATGAGGAAGGGAATCAGCCATGCCATTTCTAAGGAGGCACCCCGGAATTTAATTTGCTTGTTACGATTTAGGGAAATCACAGTAAAGCTAAATTAGCCTGGTCGCACGTAGATTTGAACCGTCGACCTCCAAAACGCGTGTCCAGTCTACTAACCACTGCGCCACCTCGCTTGGTATGAGACGGAAACAAATACCATTCGCTGTCTACAGTTACTTCATTATCACGATCAAAAGTCAAGTTCCACGTTACGTTGATTTCACTTATAATGTGTGTGGTGCATTTTAAACAAAATTCTCGCTACAACCGCACACTATTATTTCGACGTTATCACCCGCAGCTAAGTAGCAATTGATATCGATGTTTGGATCGGTATGATTCCTTGCACTCAACATATTTTTTCAGTAAAGTCCTTACCTAGACAGTTTACTTTATTCGCTCACATGGTTAATGAGGGAAAAATCTACATTATTTGCATAGACCTTGTTTCAGTGAACGAAAATTTTCATTGTTGGCTTATTGTAGTTATACTCTCTCTCTCTCTCTCTCTCTCTCTCTCTCTCTCTGTGTGTGTGTGTGCTTGAAAACTAGTTAATGGTATAATAAATTGCATCAGTATCAGAAACCAACTGATTCCACATTCTAAGTACATCATAGCCGTATTCAGATCACAATTGCAGTTCGTCATCCACATTGGATGTAGTGAAAGCAAAAGTGGTGCTTCAAACACTAAGTAATTCTACGTACACTGCAACAAATCACTACTTCCCCATCCTGAGTGTAATTCACGATATAATCATAGACACTGTCAACAGATGTCGATACGAACATGTTCTGCACGGAAGATGACATTCCGGTCAACGGACAACCACGCCAACGGCGACGTCATGGCACCTATCAAACGGGCTAGTGGTTGCCGGGTAGTCCCACATCCACAATCGCTGTGTACACAGCCACAGACGGTGCAGTGTGGCTCAGTGAAGACACCTACCAGGCTCTCTGCGGTGGAGGGCCATGGACAGAACGCAAATTGATGTGGTCCCATAGCTTAATGTGAATCATTCTATTGTTTCTCGGATATGGTGACAGTTTATGGAGACCGAAGCTGTATCCCCATGACTAGGACAGGGTCGACGGCGTATGGCGTCAGAAAGAGAGGACAGTTATTTGGCTGTATGGGAACCACGGTACAGCCTTAGTACTGCACGGTAACTGGCATCTGACCCCGCAGCATCCGCTCGACGTGTTGCATCCAGGCAAACGGTGTACAGAAGGCTTCGGCGGAGTGACCTTTACTGTCGGAGACATGCTGTATGTGTACCTCTGATGCGTCTTCACAGGAGGGAAGTCCATATGTCGCTTATCGAATGGTGGGTCAATGTTCTTTACACAGATGAATCCCGATTTGGTCTGGAGAGTGATTCCCGACAGATTCGCATTTTGAGGGATCGTGGAACACGATTTCGGGACCCAGACCTTGTGGAAAGATGTCGATATCGTGGAGGAACACTATGGGCAGGGATTATGTTGCCACTCGAACACCTCTTTATGAAATTGTACGAGTGAATCGCCAAGGTTTAACTGCCATCAGGTATGGTGACGAAATCTTGGTCCTCCGTTGCAAGGTTGTTGCGAGGTGCTGTGGGCTCAGACTTCGTATTGATGGACGATAATATTCGATCTCATAGAGCGCGAGTGGCTGATATTGTCTGGAAAAGAGAGGATTTTTAACGCAAGACGTGAACTGCTCGCTCTCCCGATTTGAAATCCAAAGAGCATGTCTGGGATGCTCTAGGGAGACGCATTTTATCACGTCAGCATCTACCAACCACTCTCCAACATTTGCGAGCAGCTCTGCAGGAAGAATGGGCAGTACTGCCTCAACATGAGATTCATGACATCATTCGCAGCATGCTCCGTCGTTCCCAGATCTGTATTGCTGCCAGAGATGGTCACACCCCATACTGAGCACGTTAACCAGTTGTAGTAATGTGTATCCGAACCCGTTAAGTTGGAAAATACGAATAACGTTTTTGTCTTCCGCTATGCATTTTGCAAATGTTTACGTTCTCCCTTCTCCCCAATTCTATTCAATACATCCTCATTAGTTATGTGATCTACCCATCTAATCTTCAGCATTCTTCTGTAGCACCAAATTTCGAAAGCTTCTGTTCTCTTCTTGTCCAAACTATTTATCGTCCATGTTTTACTTCCATACACTCCATACACTCCATACAAATACTTCCAGAAACGACTTCCTGACACGTAAATGCATACTCGATGTTAACAAATTTCTCTTCTTCAGAAACGCTTTCTTTGCCATTGCCAGTCTACGTTTTATATCCTCTCTACTTCGACCATCATAAGTTATTTTGCTCCCCAAATAGCAAGACTCCTTTACTACTTCAAGTGTCTCATTTCCTAATCTAATTCCCTCAGCATCACCTGATTTAATTCGACTACATATCATTATCGTCGTTTTGCTCTGTTGATGTTCATCTTATATCCTCCTTTCAAGACGTACCTGCTCGATTAAGGGATCACCCCTAGAACCTAGAACTACTTAAACCTAACTAACCTACGGACATCACACACATCCACGCCCGAGGCAGGATTCGAACCTGCGTCCGTAGCGGTCACCCGGTTCCAGACTGAAGCGCCTAGAACCACTCGGCCACACCGGCCAGCTATTCTTTACACTGTTTCTACTTTACCATCTCCAATTTATACTGTTTTGTGACAAAATAAACGCAACCTTGAAAAATTTCCGTTTGTCGCTTTAATTTTGGACACCTATCTAGTTACTGTGAAATTACAAAAGAGTGTTAAGTCACTGCTTCCTATCAGTTGAAGGCGAATAACGATGTTCCCTTTCCAGAGAATCAGTTAAGAAGACCTATAGTGCCACAGTAAAATGTGTGCACATGCGAGGTTTTGTGCGAGAACCGTGTACACCTTCATCGCTGTCGAGCCTCCGAGAAAGAAAAATTACTGTAAGGAGTGTAAAACGGCAAGAAGAAAGAGCAGAGAGATGCTCGACTAAATTCCAGCGTATACGGAGGACTGAGAGTCTGGAGCCGCTGCTTGCCATTCATTAAAAGAATGGCGGCCGCGGGGAAGGCGGGGGCGGTGGGGGCCGTGGGGGCGGTGGTGGGGGCGGGTGAGGGCGGCTCATAAGCGCGACGCGGCGCGGCGCGGCGGGGCAAACAGTGCCATTAATGCGTGTAATTACCAGGGGTGCGCCTCCCCCTGCGGCGGCGACGTCGGCTAACAAACTTAACAGTTTTAAGAAAATCCACCCGCGCCGCCCCCGCCGGAACCGAGCTGCTCCTCGCCTCGTCGCGTGCTACAAGCACCACCCTCAGGCTGCCACACCCTGCCCGGGGCACAGAGAGAGGTGGCGGCGGCGGTGGGGCTGGTGGTGGTGATGGTGGTGGCTGCTGGGGGGGGGGGGGATTCCCCGGGGAACCACAGCCACTTCTCGACAACACTGCAATAACCCCTTCGACAAAAGGTGGGTCTCTGCCGCGTGTAGAGGCGCAGGGGAAGAAAAACGACGGCGAGGGTTTCTTCTAGAAAGAAAAGACACGGCGTACAGGACTGAAAATGTGGTGGGAGGCGAATGAGGCAGGCCTGTAAGAGAGGAGCAGAAAAAGATCGATCTCTTGTCAGTAGCAAATGTGTACGCACGAGGCAAATTATTGCGAAGGATCAGTAGTATTTAGAACAACACCTGTTTGAAGCACAGACAAAATCTGTAGCCAGTTCAAAATTAGTTAAGGACTGACACCTCGGCATGAACACATGAAGAGACGGAAAGAAGTTGCTATGGATCGCAAGGGACCCAAGTGTGTTCTTATTCTTCCTTAAACTGGATAAAACAAGAAAATTATACACTGCACAAAACATGCAACTGGCATCGATGTGTCCTGGAAGTGCTGTGCGATGTCTTCAATTCAGTTTATTTGTAGCAACAAATTATCGAGACATTATACTGACATCCCCATTACTTGATGGAGAAATACGTCTATGGTAGAAGCAGGCGAACATTCAGATTTGACACAACTCTGAAATGTGGAAACATCTTGATCACACAGTTCTGTATTAAACGTTGCCTGTTTCAAATATCATCATCTCACAGAAGCTGCGGGATAAAGTGTACAAAAGAATTGACGTTAACAGGTATGTACATATTAACGTAAGCACGAATATTAGCGATCGATACACAGAATTTTCAGTTAACACCATACACACATTTAAATTGAATATTAGTAAAAGGCTCAAGAAAGCGAGAACATAGTCTAAATATAATACAGATCTCTTGTCATAAAGACATACTGCCGTTGTCTATTCGAAGAGAATCAATGCCAGACTGACTGTGACGATCTCAGAAGTATATGAAGGCCGGTAGCTCGTGATGGTTGGAAACTCATTCTTTCACAACTTACATTACAATTTATTTTTTTATTTAGATTGCTTTTATGTTTACATTGTAACTACACTCGTTAATGGTCACAAATATGTTGTATGATTATTGACTAACGAATATTTCTCTTACGTCATTCACAATGATACATTCCGATGCGCATTTCGGCTGTGTAAATTTTAGCTAATGTCAATATGAATTTCTTCACTATGTAAGAACCATAAAAGTATCTTCGGCAAGCTGTCAACGATGTTCTGGTAGGTAGTTTGTCTCTGTGTATGGTTTCTTAGTGAAGTTACTCTTTGATTTCATTTCTGTGATCAGTGCTAACGCCACCTACCGGCCTTCGTTTAGTTGTTTGATATCTGAATCGCCACCAGCTCTCTTCTGACAGACAACGGCACCGTCAGGTATGTCTATGTGAGACGAGGTCTGTATTATATTCAATCTATTTGCTGAAACTTTTACTAAAGTTTGATTTAAACGTAAATGTGATGTTCACTGAAAATTCTGTATACGGATCATTAATATGCATACTTATTTTGGAATGTATATTTTGCCATACCATAGTTAATATCTTTGTACACTTTAAAAATGTGTGTGAATTCCTATGGGACCAAACAGCTGAGGTTATCGGTGCCTAGACTTACACACTGCTTAAACTAACTTATGCTAAGAACAACACACACCATTGCCCAAGGGAGAACTCAAACCTCAGGCGGGAGGGGCCGCGTAATCCGTGACATTGCGCCTCAAACCGCACAGCCACTCCGCGCGGCTTGTACACTTTACCGCACAGCTTCTATCTGATGATGAAATTTTGAAACGGGTAAAGCTTAATAAGGACTTGTACGATCAAGACCTTTCCATATTTCAAAGTAACGTCAAATAGACAGTTAACAAAAATATGTTTTCTCGTCATAAAATATATTTTAGTTAGCAAATTTTCAACATACGGAAAACTTTTTGTTGTTGAAGGTGGGTGAACATATTATGCGAACCAAATCTTGAAAATACATCATACTTTCGTTTGCTATGAATAGGAATTCAGTCAGAGCTTTCTAAAATGAGATAATTTCTGATAAATATGTCACACAACTGTCTGCTCGCGAGTCAAGTACTAAGCGGTCCTCCGCATGGTTCCTTTACAAGAAACAAATTGCTTGATTTGTAGGTATCCTGTTATTAAGTCTTCTAATCCATCTAAGTATTTCTAACATTACCAAAAATAATATTTATGTCTGTTTATTGTGGTAAGAAAACTTACCTTAAATAGTCCAGCCGGTACTGAGAAACACGAAAACAGCGATACGTCAGGGGTGCAGCAATTGTGCTGCAAACAGTGATATTTATTTCATGTGATAGAGGCTGCATTCCTAAGATGAACATCCTTTGCTGATAATGCCATACGTATTAAAAAGTCAAAAGTAGCCAAACGAAGGATGTCGATCTCTTCCACTCAGAACGTTCGAGAAACTTTCCTCTGACATTGTTCGTACCACACAAAAACAAAGACAGCAAGAATTACCACAATAGTTCCTGCAACCTAATAACGAACACAAAGTCATAGGACGCAAAGAGCGATCACACCGGACGGCAAGCAGCATGAAAATGAATTAGTGTCAACTGGATGTATTGTGACGGTAGGACAAGGGCTTTGCAGCCGTGGGTGGTTTTTACGGCTAAAGGTCTTGTAACATTGATGGAATATGAGTCGTATCGCCTTCGTGGGCTCCGCTCGACTGCTTTCGTTGTAACTACTAATCCTAAGGTAATTGTTAACACACTAAATACGAGTTGTTCATGTTGTGTTCTAATAACCTTGCAGTCAGTTTAATAGTTCTTTTTCAGTTTCAACATTTTATTGATACAGGACCAGCACCCTTTTTACTATTCATGAAGCGTTTATTAACAAAACTGTCAGTTGTAGAACATACGTTTAGCGACTAGTTTCGAACCAACTGGTTAATTCTCAAGCCTGGCCTATGGCACTGAAAGTTCCTGATCTTAATAACAAACACCAAAATGGCAATACATGTTTTACAAAATGTTTCCAGATAACTGTCAGAATCAATATGTGCCTACTTACCAAGTCAGAAACAGTTTTAATAGTAACAGGCATTTTGCCGATGACACAGTTGTCTATAATCAAGTTCCGTCTGAAAAAGCTGCACTCGTATTAAGTTAGCTTTTTATAATCTTTGAAAATGATATAAACACTAGTAACTTTCCTTAAATGTACGGAAGAGTAATACTGTACACTTGAAAAAACGCACAGCCACAATCAAATAATCACATAATTCACACAACAGTAGTTTGTGCTGATATGAAATGAAATGGTCACACAGGTTCAATCATAGATACACTAAAATTCATTGGTAGGGTACTAGCGAAACGCAATCAGCCTGCATAGGAAATTGCTTACAAAACACTCGTGCGACCCACCTTAGAATATTGCTTAGTTGAGTGGGACCTTAACGAATAGGATTAACAGGAGATGCTGAACTCATACAGAGAAAGTCAGCACAAACTCACAGGTTTTTCTGTGTCATGGGAGAGCGTCACGGAGATGCTGAAAACAGTGAACTAACAGACACTGTAAGACAGATGCACACTACACCGTTATACCCTGCCGGCCGGAGTGGTCGTACGGTTCTAGGCGCTACAGTCTGGAACCGGGTGAACGCTACGGTCGCAGGTTCGAATCCTGCCTCGGGCATGGATGTGTGTGCTGTCATCAGGTTAGTTAGGTTTAATTAGTTCTAAGTTCTAGGCGACTGATGACCTCAGAAGTTAAGTCGCATAGTGATCAGAGCCATTTCACACCGTTAAACCCTTCTCGCAAAGTTTCGCCAACCATCTTTAAGAAAGAAATACTGTTGAGATAAAGAATACAAGATCAGAGTATTTACAGCGCGTACAGAGGCGTTTAAGAAATCTTTTTATTGTGCTCCATATGTGAATGGAATGGGAAGAGCCCTAATATTGTTACGTTGGGAGATACCCTCTGCCATGATTTTCACAGTGGATTTGCAAATTATAGATATATAGATAGTTCACAAGTTTCCTATCCACGTGCTGACGGATCTTGACCGATACATGGAACCGTACTGCCCATTTGCGCTACCGCCGAAGAGCACAAGCTGGAGGGTTCACGCAGCGAACAGGTTAGTCACGGTGGTCCACAGATGTTGCGTTTCTTTTAGAGTCTTATGCAAGGGGCCTCTGCCGGCGGAGCAATAGGTGCACCACACCGGGCCTAGGTTCCAGGGGTGCCGATGTTTCAGCACACGATCCATCACAAGCGAATTATTAATCTGTACTCAAAGTGACTATATCACTAATTTCATTTTATATACAAGCAGGGACAACAGATACATATTATGTGAGTGACAGGCTTATAAACACTTGTGACTCAAATGTTTAATCACCTGTTGTTGAAGTTATTGCAAAGCAAACTAACCAGTTTATCCTTAAGCAGAACTGAAAACACGATGGTCATACTGAAATTAGTAAAACGACCAAGGATTTTGTAAATAGTAAAGCTCAGGAAGTGGATTTTCTGTAAAAAAATTAAATGTTTCTAAAATTAAATATTTAATTATGTATTTAAATGTTGTACATGTTATAATGCAGAAGCTACAAAATATGCTGTTCTTAAAACCTCAAACAAAAGTAATTATTTAAAAAAAATACTTGAGCTGGCTAAGATAATAATCTTAACTTCAGCATCAGCTGAGATCGCTTAGGTATTCCAAGCACCATGACAATAGACAGGCTAGGGCCATCTCTGATAGTTATTGAATTATTTAATAATTTTTATTGGCCTTAATGGAAAAAATAGTTTTTCATTAAGCGCGCCTCATGTAACTTAACGGTGTTTAATTTTTGTTGAATCCCAGCCCACAAGCAATAAAAAGTAGATGCACTGGTTTTTTCGTTCACATCACAGGTAAGATAGTTCTGTTTATTGGCCAACTCACAATATGAAAAGTTGGTTAGTCAAAAAAGATCTTCACATGGCAATAATCTCCTTAGTATACGGAATTCGCCTTGGTACATGGTGCGATATACATGCCGCGATAGATACAGGCAATAAGGCTACAGCTGACAGAAACACCTAAGTAGCATAGTCTCTTTATTATCATGGTTACTGTCGTACGACAGATTCATAGTTTCTGTGAGAGCATCACACAGAATATTCTAGAAATTTGCTCATACGGATTCAATGACTTCATCATTTGTTTTAGTTATTTCCCAACCACATTACGTGGCTCCATGAGAATGTTATGCTGCTACCCAGCTCGCAATATAGAGCAGTGTGTACAGATATTCCTTTGAACGTGTATGTCTGATACACGATACTGTTTAGGGTACTTGTCATACCCAGAAGGAATAGGCTAGATCACCCCAAAATCAGAGCATGTGTAGGAAAGTGGAAATATAACGTGTGATAAAGGTTGGTGAGAAATGACACACTCTTACGCCAGCAGCACCCTTTTTTGTGTGCCTATAGTATTATGTCTCTCTCAGTCGGGGCAGGGTCGTCAAATGAAGCGGAAATATGTAAGCAAATGCTAGTATGCCTGTGCGTCAAAGGGAGTGATTTCAGCATGTGAGTTCAAACCTGGTAGAACGGTTCATCTCCGGAAAACGGACTTGCCATACAGTGACACTGCGGCTCGCGCAGGGCACACTGCTATGACAGTGATGCATGTGTATAGATAGTGGATTAAGGTGGGTTGAACACAACAGTAACTGGGTGGTAACAGACCACGCAAAGTGACCGTAGTGTGGGATGAATGCCATCTTGATCGCATGGCTGTAACAGGCAGAAGCTACGCCCACAGTGTTTACTCAACGATAGAGCAAGGGAGCCAGCCGCTGTGGACGAGTGGTTCTAGGCTCTTCAGTCTGGAACCGCGCTGCTGCTACAGTCGCAGGTTCTAATCCTGCCTCGGACATGGATGTGGGTGATGTTCTTAGGTTAGTTAGGTTTAAGTAGTTCTAAGTCTAGGGGACTAATGTTAAGTCCCATAGTGCTTAGAGCCATTTGAACCATTTTTGGAGCAATGCAGTGGGTAAAGACGTGTCTTCATCACGGTTCGACTCCATCTGCTGACTGAGCTGGTGGGATGTATGCCACTGTGTCAGTTCTCACTGACTAGAAACCACCAAATCCTCCGACTACATTGGTCACATAAACCCATCACTGGCATTCAGAATGTGAAATATAGTGTTTTTGGTTGAGTACTTCCTCAACCTGTCCTTCAGTAATGGCTGTGTACGTGTTAGATGCTACCATGGTGAAAGTAATTATGTAGACTGCAAGCACCTAGGTGGGACTGACGGATGACATCGGAAAAGTACAAAGAAGGGCAGCTCGTTTTGTATTATCGCGAAATAGGGGAGATAGTGTCACATACATGATACGTGAATTGGAGTGGCAATCATTAAAACAAAGACGGTTTTCGTTTGGATGGGATCTTCTCATGAAATTTCAATCACCAGTTTTCTCCTCCGACTGCGAAAACATTCTGTTGGCACCCACCTACATAGGGAGAAATTATCATCACGATACAATAAGAGAAATCAGGGCTCGCACAGAAAAATTTAAGTGCTCGTTTTTTCCCGCGTGCCGTTCGAGATTGGAATGGTAGAGAGACAGCATGAAGGTGGTTCATTGAACCCTCTGCCAGGCACTTTATTGTGAATAGCAGAGTAATCACGTAGATGTAGAAATGGTTTGGGGGGGGGGGGACAGTTGACAGTAATATAGGAGCTGACCTAAGTATTGAGGGCAATATGAACATCAACCACTACATCAAAGGCCGTACAGTCCAGCATTGGAAAACTAATAAGGCAAAGTCGTCATGAAAAGTGAGGCAATCTTCTCACCGCTACAAATGGTTGACGATACCCCTTCGGCAAAAATATGTCTTGCTGCGTGAAGAAGTCCGTAACTGCCTGCTGCACATCCTCGTCCTACCGGAATTATCGACCTTTTAAGGTCTTTTTTACAGGAGGCATGATAACCTCATGGGGAGAGATCGGGTCTATGGGTGGGGTCCTCAAGTGTCTTTCACTTGAGTTGGCCTAACTTCTGCATTACGCCATTGGCGATATGGGGACGTCCGTTATCATGGAGAAGCAGCACGCCTTGGCGCACAGTACTACAATGGTGGTTTTCGACAAACATGCTGCTCCACATACATTCATCATTCTCCGTTGTATGTAAGCCGCTTTTTGGCCATCTATCGCCTGGAAAAGAATTTTAGCACGATGCTCTTGTTTGGAATCATTTGGTAAGAGCAGCGAGTTCACATTTCTATACTTACTGTGCGTACTTCGGAAAGACACGAATCCCTTCTCTACATGTCGGTGTTTACGGTGTTTATATACCCGCAGCGGCGTCGCGCTAAGTTGCATATACGCTGTAGTAGTGCTCTTAAACGGAAACTTTTTGATCGTCCCTCATGTTATGAACCATTCCTGCGACCAATGCGCATTTTGCACTTGTATTTTCTACGGTTGTGTGTGTGTGTGTGTGTGTGTGTGTGTGTGTGTGTGTGTGGCGGAGAAGTTAGAGGAGCATGCGCTCTTGCGCATCTGGGCTCCTTCACCCCTGCAAACAGCCCTCCACGTCCATGCCGGGCAGGGTTCGCCTCTCCGGTCCCAGGCGGGGTGGTAAAATATACCACGACGTCCCGGCGCGTAGCTAGGTGCAATAACGCACGCAGAGCAGGAGGGTAGCTGCAAGCGCAGCAACTTTCGCCGGGCTGAGCAGAGCTCCGGGAGGAACTTGACGTCGGGGCAGGGGGCGTTCACTGCCGACTCGGGGGCAGCAGCAGGGGCTGAAATATAATCGCTCGCCGCCCCACACCCCCGCACCCCTTTTACCCCAGATGGCCACACGTTTCGACGCAGTCCGCTGGCACGAGAGTCGGAGGCAGCGCGAGTTTCTCCCGCTGGGCGCGCCGTGCGCATTGCGCGCAATGGATGGCGGCCCAGAATGAGATTGCGGCTTGAAATACTGTCTTTAATATGAAATGCCCCGACCCTTCTCCCGATGCCGACTCTGGCTATCAGCTGGGCTCTATACGCAGCTCGTACAGTCGTAGTCTTTTTAACCCCTCGGAGTAGCTGAAGAAATGAATTACTGTCCGATCCTCGCTCTGTAAGGAGGAAAAACTTAAAATGAAGAGTCTACATACGTGAAAAGTGATTGCGGGAATTGCACTACGCTTACGAAGAAATAAGGAGTATCAAAATTTATTTAGAGCAGAATTATAATGCATATAAAATTAATAAATGAACCAGTCTAGCTGAAAAATTTCCCGAAGTAACGCCGCGATTGAATGAGGAATGGAAACGTATGTCACGCTTTCGACAATTTCAGCGAAATGTTCTGTTCATGAAGAAATGCTGAAGAGGTGACTCGCTAGTTAAAGTAGGATGAACACGGAAAGATAAGCTGTGTTCCACATCATTTGTAGTTTATAAAGTCTGAAAGGTGGCTACACTGAGTCACAGCGTCAGAGACTGCGCCAAAGATTATTATTCCGCCGCCTCCACTGGTGCAGTAGTAGTTCAGAGGATGTCGAAGGCGGTTGTTGTTCTGTTGGGCGAGAGAGTAGACGCTGTTCGGTTGGTGTAATGTATAGATGGAAGAAGTTGCAATTGTCTCCTTGAGAAAGGAGATGGGCTTCTGATTTATGATGCTGGTGTAATGGAAAATTTTCGTCAATATATAATGAGGTAAAAAGGTATTACAGTTTTCTTTAATGACAATGCTCTTGCTCATAGGTACAGTCAACAAGGCATCTGGCTCGTGTTCATTTATTTGACTTGTAATTCTGGTTTCTATGTGCAATTATAGTATTTCTGCTTTTTCAATTAGTTCATTGTAAATGGTGTTTAAAATATTTGTCGTATTGAGAAAGAACCGAGCCAGATACATGTACGTTGAGTCACACTGCCACACACAGAACAGTTACACTTGTGCTTTGTTGTTTCGTAGCTTTTATAGTTGCAGGGGACTTAATTAATCAATTGTGTTAATGGAAATTCCTTGTCATTCTTTATTTTTATTTTATGCAGTCAGATCGCGTGCTAATACTAGTCAAGGGCAACCGGTTACGAGACTTCGTAACCGGTCACACAGCTACTAAAATTATTGCATTTATTCATTAATATTTCTAATTAAGCCCCCATGCAAGTGTTACTTAAATGTTTTCGAAAGTAGAGGTAACAACTGCCGTGCGTTTTTCAAATTTAGTGTGCGTATACGTTTTTTAACTCAGTGTATTGTAACAAAGAAATTGCTATATTTTTATTTAAAATTACTCTCTAATTATTTCATTGAATTGCATTTTAATTCCTAATTACCAGAGAAACTATGAAAAAATAGATATTAAATCCTAGTTCGTAAAGAAGGAGATATTGATGATTACATTATGACTGAACGCTTTGCAAGACCCATCAGATACGATATACGCAATCCTCCGTACGGATACAAATATTCGTGGCAGTATCATGAATTTCCGACTTGTCGTTTGCGAGTAAATCCCATCACTAGCTGATGAACCGAAATACACGGCCGGACAAAGAAAGTGGAGCACAAAGAAAGTGAGGAGGAAACGAAATGAAACTTGACGGGTTGAGAGGCTGTGTGTGATATTAATTCATTTGTTATAAAATGAAGTCAGATTTACAAAGAACTTGACCCTATGAGCCCAGTTATAAGTATGACGTTGTATCCCTCTGGGTTGGGTGTATGCTCAGAATCGGTTGGGAAGGATGTCATAAGGTCGTCGTATCCTCTCCTGAGGCAATCTGGTCCGCGACTGTTGTAACTCCTCCTTGGTATCCTCTGTATTGGCACTGGGACGGAATCGACTACCGAGTTCGCACCATACATGTTCAGACAGGGTCAGACGTGGAGATCTTGCTGGCTACGGGAGTAGCTCAGCATCTCGCAAACTGTTCATAGTGGAGATGGACAGTGTCCTTTTCAAAAATGGCACTACGATACTGTCGCATGATAGCCGTCACATAACGTTGTGCCGTCAATCGTTACCTGCCGTTAAGTAGACAGGAATGACACCACCAGCAGTCGACCAAATGGTGTAAACCAGGGCCGGCCAAACGCTGCACCGTGTGCAGACGTGTGCGACAGCGACATCTGTTATTAGACATGTGTCCTAAATAAGCGGCGGCGGCTCCACTTCCATGTGGTGCAAGCAAGAGCGCAACATATCCAGTCTCGTTTACCCCTGGTGACCGTAACCTTAACAGAGAAGTACTGAGAAATGGCGAGTACTGTGAAAAAGCAAAGGACGGGAGATCTATGTTCTCAGTCGTTTAAAAATGACTGGGAACTGCAATTCTTTTTTGTAGCCGTTGGCGAAAACTCACTGTGTTTGATGTGCCGCCGAATAATAGGCGGCCAGCGTAAGTTTTCAACTGAGAGTCACTACAATACATATCACAAAGACTAGTGTAGTCAAGAAGTGAAGAACGGCAAGCAAAATTAAATGTCCTTAAGAAAATGGCTGAGACACATCAACTCGATTTTACTGTACGTCAAAGTAACTGATACTTCTTGAACTCTTTAGTTTCTTGTGTTAAATTTATGTCTGTTTTACTGTACGCTGTACAATGTACTGTTTTCAATTTTCCAGAATGACAACCACACTAAATCCTCACTGCGAGCAAGTTTTAAAATCGCATTAAGAATTGCACTATCTGGGAAAACCTTTTCCGAAGTGGAGTTTGTGAAAGGGTGTCTGATTGATGCTGCAGAACTTGTGTGTCCCACGAACATTAGCAGGTTTCAAGAAATCAGTCTATCCAAACAAACAGTGACAATACGTATCACTGCTATGGCCGGCGATCTGCACAGGCATCTAATGAATAAGGCTAAATACTTTGTTGCTTTCTCTGTTGCGCTCGATGAAGCAACAGATCTTGCAGATACAGCCCAGGTTGTGATATACATACGAGGTGTCGATAACTCACTTTGTGTAACAGAGGAGTGACATCTGTGCGTAGAAACATACACTACATGAACGCTGACGGCTGCGGCGTGCACGCTGTGACCCAGAAGTTGCACATGTGCAGGAGCACCGCACGCGTGCAGAAATTCTGGCCGGCCCTGGTGTAAACCAACAGAAGATGACCCCTACGTCGGGTTGAAACCGGTTGGCGCTATAATAATAATAAATGCGATTAAGATTGTTTTTAAATAATTGATTAATCATACTAATCACTGCTTTATCTCCACAACCATGTTCTCCAAAAAACTAAATAATCGGGTGGCAGCACGGCCTATGGACGGCGGAAGAACCAACCAACAACCTAATCAATTCCCGTGTCGCAGCCGACCGACTGACTACTCCAGTACGCAGACAGCATTCGTCTGCTCAGTGGAAATCACAATAGCTACACACAGTTCTACGTAAACACTTGCACCAAGAACTCCGCCAATCCTAAAACCAATTACCGTGGAACAAGGAGAAATGACAAGTCACACACACACACACACAGAGAGTTTCCATAAGCGGTCGGCGACCAAATACCCGTCGCCCGATGAGACGACCGACCGAACGACCAACGAAGCTCTCCCCACTCAAGTTAAGAGTGTCGGCAACGGTCGGACGAGTCTAGGCTGTTCGGAGCTCACTGGCGCTCCGTCCTCGACTGAACTCCAGACACATGACGACCCGGAAATACCAGCGGTCACTCCAGAGATGGTACGACAGTGTCCTTATCGATAAGCGCTGCATCTCCCACTCACGGGCAAGCAAACCAGAAACCTTGTGACGCCAGTAAATCGAATTGAAAGAAAAACGAGGAGACAGAACCCCAAAACAAGATGACGAGCAGTAAACGGCATGACCGTGAGCCGCGCACGGCTCAACGACCTTTATTTGCAAACCCTGTAGTCGACATAGTTGTGTATATGCGTGTTTTTCGCCTCTCCCTGGGACATGAACGCGTTGCTTTTGGCTGTACAAATGCATGGTTCAAATGGCTCTGAGCACTATGGGACTTAACAACTGAGGTCATCAGTCCACTAGAACATAGAACTACTTAAACCTAACTAACCTAAGCACATCGCACACTTCCATGCCCGAGGCAGGATTCGAACCTGCGACCGTAGCGATCGCGCGGTTCCAGACTGTAGTGCCTAGAATCGCTCGGCCACCGTGGCCGTCACAGATACATGTTTGGTTGGTGTTGCATGGAGGGCAGCACCTGTTCACACTGCGCAATCTGGTTCGCTGTGCGTCCGCTTGTCATCAAACGGGGACACACTTGTGTTTATATGTAAATTGAAGGTGGACAGGGGAAGAAAGTAAAGTAAAGGAACTACGGATGTCAGAAGGAACACACACCACGCAATCATGTAATTTATTCACCTAGATGGGCAATGAACCCACCTTCTTCAGCGCGGATACACAAGTACGTCAGGCTACCTGAGGGAAACTCAGAGTATCGAGTATGGAGGGAATGGACAGGGACTGGGAGCAGGTGGCGCTCGGTGGGACTGTGGGTCGGGCGTGAGGCGTGCCGAACTAGACCGCGCAGTTACGATAACACTGTGACCCGGATGGCGCATTGGGTAACGAACCTGCCTTGTAAGCAGATCCCGGGATGGAACCTCAGGCCGCTACGTATTTTCACTCGTCGCCGCTGATTCTGCGAAATGTCCCTATGCAGCCGACATCAGTAATCCCTTCCCTTGCCTTTCTTCCCCCCCCCCCGCCCCACCCCACCTCCACCCTCCACATTCAGCTTGTGTGTAATGTATCACATCTGCGTATTACGCGTGGTATCTGTTGTTTCGGACATGTCCGAGGGAACAGACACCACGCATTCATTTAACTCATATCCTCTCGTGTTTGTTACTGTGTGGAGCGTACAAGAAATGGAGTGCTATTCTTGGGAGGAAAGGGCAGACATGCACTATGCTAACGGGGTGGCGTATGGAAACGCTCAAGCTGGCCAACGTTCGTACATTCGCCGTGTACCGAATCGTCGAGTACCACATCCACGCACATTTACTGCCATCCACAGGTCCCTGAGAGAGACAGGTTCGCTTGAGGTAAGTTTTCCACTGGTACGTTCTCGTAATGGCACACGTGCATTTAAGGCCTATTTAAAAACTCGGTGAATTCATTTTGTATTGCGGGTGGAAGACCTGACGGACGCGGTCATCGGTGCACAGTGCGCACACCAGGGTTTGAAGAGGGGGCTTTAACACTGCTGGAAAATACACCTTCAGCAAGCTCCCGGCGTGTTGCACGGGAAATGAGTGTAAGCTATTCCACAATTTGGCGATTATGGCATGAATATGGTTTCACCCCTGCCGCCTTCAGAAGGTTCACGCCCCTGACCCAGACGATTTTTTCACGTCGAATTGAATTCTCCCCCGTTGTTTTGCAAAGGTGTGCCATTCAACCGGGCTTTCTGAACCGTGTGCTTTTTTTACGGATGAAGCATCCTTTACACGAAATGGTATGTTCTGCAGACTCAATTAACGTGTGTGGTCAGGGGAAAAGCCAGACGCCACCTTTGTACGTGGTCACTAAGCATTTGGGCCGGCTTCGTAGACGATAATCCGGTCAGTCCATGTATGTTCCCCCGGGACTGAACGCAGACGGATTCTTAATCTCTTTTCGAGAAACTCTGCTAGATTTGTTGGAACATGTTCCACTCACCGTGTGACAGTGGACGTAGTACCAAGACGGTGGTGCATCTGCGCACTTCGCACATGGAGTTCGAATGCGTTTGGATGAACCCTTTGGTGAGACCTGGATAGGGCGTGGCGAGCCAGTGGAATGGCCTACACGATCTTCTGACCTGACACTCATTGATTTTTCCTTCCGTGCCCAATTAAAATCTGTTGTCTATGTAACGCCCATTGAGACCGATGAAAAGCTGATAGTGCGCAATATGGCAGCCTCCGGTGCAATTTCCACTTTGCCAGGATTGTTTGAAAGAGGGCGACAGTTACTCCAGTCACTCCAGCATCGTTGCAGGGTACGCGTTCGAGCAGGAGGGCGTAATTTTGAGGACTTTTTGTAACTGTTTTTAGATAAAGGTTATAAAACTGCACCCCGACACTCTGTTACCTTGATGACACAAATACATTCAGAACGTTGCCCTGCAGCCTTGCTGCCACGACTGTTCGGATAGCAGGTTGTTTGTCTACCCTCTTGGCGACGGTTCTAGGCGCTTCAGCCCGGAACTGTGCTGCTGCTACCGTCGCATGTTCGAATCCTGCCTCGGGCAGGTTACTTAGGTTTAAGTAGTTCTAAGTCTAGGGGACTGATGACCTCAGATGTTAAGTCCCATAGTGCTTAGAACCATTTGAAGAATTTTTTTTCTTGGCGACGCTGTTCAACGACACCTAGGGCCGTACGCTAAGGGGTGCGTATATCGATTCCCATGTATAATATGCTTGTTATGACACGCTCTACCAGACATCTAATTTTCTATATTGCTTTCAGACACACCTTGTATTTGTGGATATAATGTAAGTCGTGCCCAACTACGGTGTTCAAAGCAAAATTTAATTAGTGATTGCTGCACTTAATCACAGCTTTGCTTTTGCCTGAGAGTACCGAATTTCGGTCACTGGACCTTCTTTGAAAGATAGTCTGTTATAAGTTCCTTGCCTTTAATTTCCATTTAATGAAACTTTGAGTTAAATAAGTCTCGAAATTAAAGATTTAATAGTCTTCAATATTCGATTCCGTCTACATTACTAAACTTTATTCGCAATTAAAGAGGCTGTGCTTTATTTCAGTAATTACGTGAAACTGGATTAAATTTTAATATTACCTGTAAATCCGGTAAATTTAATAACACATTTCAGAGGGGAGATGTATCATATACGTACCGAAATGACCGAAGTCCTAAATTAAGTTATCATGGTGGTGCGGAACTCGAGGTTGGACGGAGAATGTACTCACCTTAATTCTGGTGCTTAATCAACGACTAACGGGCAATAGACGCAGGTCCTTCCATTTTATGTGCTTTGCGCTTTATTTCTTACGGCCTGCTACTAATATTCGATGTGCGTGGAGGATAGTTCCATAGACAGATTTATTTTAAAGATTCTCAGTTAATACTATAGATTATAGAGAATGACTAAGGATACTGTTTACGGCCAACTTTCAGTTTCCAGAACTGATAAACACCGCACAAGAAACCACTAGGCATGTATTTTAACCGAAATCATAAAAGGCACAATAGCACATCTAGATGAATTTTAATGAAACTGTCCCCAACCGCGAGGCCTATACGTATTTATGGGAGAATATTTTTATACACAACAATGGCATTAGTAGCTGCTGTACAAACGATATTAACGTATATTACGTGATCACAAATTCGGAACAAAAGAAATTGTTTTCTATATATTTGAATCTAAACCAATGAATTTTTTCCTTGCTTTTGCTCCTTGCAAGCATACAGTTATAAGATTGCGTAGAACTTGTACTACTAGTACGTCCCTACTGCTGGCAAGATTTTTGCAAAAACTTATTTCCTCTCGTCGATTCTTTCTCCTTTGTAATGTACTCGTTCATTTTTTCAACATCCTTATTTTTACACCGTGTTTCGAACACTGCTAGGGTCTTCTTTTCCGGTTTCCCCACTGTTTACATAATGTTATTCTCCTGAAGTTCCTTCTTTTATTGTACTCCTCTTTTGTTGCAAATAATGGTTTGTAGTTGAATATAACGTTCTTCGACAAAGGCGATACACTTCATACTATTCCTTGTTACATCGTAACCTAGCTTCTTAAACAAAGTAGTTTCACTTATTCCCTGACACGAACCCCAGTTTCTATCTCTAGCGAATCGCTGTTTACTTTTTTATTACTCTTCCCTGTTTTAGTGTCAGCTTAGATTCACGTGAATCCACATTTACACCTGCGTTTTCTGCCTGTTCCGTTCAAAACTCCCATGCCCTTACTTCGTGTAAGGATACCTACGCTATCCGTGAACCTAATCAGTGTTACCTGCTCCTTTTGAAAGTATATATTCCGTTCCAGAAACTTTGTATTACTATCTTAATCTATGCTTCAATGTACAACGTTAGCCATAATTCTGCCGTACATACGCCTTTTGTCTTTCACGATTTTCCTCTTTTGTTACTTCTGCTTCATTTAGTAGCAATTGTTGATTACTTCACCCTTTGTACCTTGTATGCATTTTTTCATGATTTCTACCCTTATTACAGGTTACATTGTATTTTCTGTACATTAGCAGTTACTGACGAAGTCTGCTACAGACTGGAGAAATGTAGAAAATCAACGGTAGCTACACGTATTAGAAACACATACTACATTTTGAAAGATAGAAGTCAATCTGAAAATAATCATCCATAATACGAAAAACACAGTTGATGCGCCATTAAGAATACTGTGTTTAAAAACTCAGCATTCCTTAATAGCCTTAAGCCAGATTTAATGAAACAGACTTAAGGTTGGTTGGTTGGTTTGGGGAAGGAGACCAGACAGCGAGGTCATGGGTCTCATCGGATTAGGGAAGGATGGGGAAGGAAGTCGGCCGTGCCCTTTGAAAGGAACCATCCCGGCATTTGCCTGGAGCGATTTAGGGAAATCACGGAAAACCTAAATCAGGATGGCCGTACGCGGGATTGAACCGTCGTCCTCCCGAATGCGAGTCCAGTGTCTAACCACTGCGCCACCTCGCTCGGTAACAGACTTAAGACGCGCCATTGCGACACAGATGACAGACTTACTATTCGTATTGCGAATATCGTTGTGAAAGAAGTAACAGTTGATATCCAGCCACAAACAACAAGACTGCCATATTGCTACACGAGTGTAAAGTTTACTTTACCTAAAACCGTGTTGTGGAATGAAATACATGCAAGCAAGTATTATTTCTGTAGCGCACGTTACACAAAATCATCGGTAGTGTACCAGAAGAAAATACAATGCTAGTAAAGCTGTGGAATGAAGAATCGTAAGTGAACAACTGAGACGTCAAAGTGGTAACAAAGCAATAGTTCACCATATCCGCTGATCCAAAACTATCTGCAATCATCCCACACAGGCTGTGTTATCCCACTCAACAGACGAGATACATTCAGCTGACTTCTACATCAAAATAATAACAGCAGATATAACTGGACATCGACTTCCAAAAGCATCATCGTCAGCAGAAAAGTACACAAATTATAGCGGTTGTATTTCTGTCCAAAGAATTGTAAAATTTAAACAACGGCTATTGTTTACACGTATTTACTTTACTGAGACCCACACAACTGGTCAATTTCGGCCATGCATGCTATTTTCAGGTGCTTTAAGTGTCAACATGTCGTAATATTATTCGGTTATTTAACAGCGGGCTTAGCAGTTCTCAGACCGAGCATATACGTGCAAGCATCAACTTTGAACACATAATTTTTACTAAATGTAGGCCAGTGGCAGGGTTCTTCCGGGAAAGGCCACTTCCCCCACCAAAAGCGCTGCTCGCTCTTGAGTTTACAGACAGACTATAGCAACAGTCATTCTCGAAAATTTTACCATGCAGTAGGTCATTGTATATGCTTGAGAGCGAGCCAGTAGTTTCGATAATGACTGTTACTGCATTCAGGAAACAGTCTATTTTTAAAGTATACGCTTGCACATTATGTGTTCGCTCTCAGAACTCCTATGTCCACTGTTAAATACAGGAGTAATATTGCAAAATATTGGCACCTATAGCACTTGACAATGGCACGTAATGTCGAAATTGGACATTTGTGCGAGTTTTAGCAAAGCGAATAAGTGTAAGTAACAGCAGAGATGGAAACCTTCCAATGTCTTTCAAATAACATATGGCTGTGTTACCCTATATGAAGAAAATTATTGAATATTTCTGTATTTAGATTAATTAAAAGATTTTGTCGTTAAGCAACATATTGGGTATTACAGCTGTAAGTGCAGATACTTTTATTGGCGACTGAGGACAGTGTACTGAGCAACGTTACATCAGTATTTACTTCATTCGCACATTAATAATGATAGTCATTACGAGTAGAATGTTTTTAGCTTGGTTAGTATGGTCAAGTACATGTGGCACAAGCAAGCCACTGGTGTTTGTTTTTCATGGACAGCAGGTCAGGTATTGAAGTGTGTACACACGGAAGCAAAATGGTTAGTCTATACTGACATGCATAGTCCACCTCATGGCATAGTCATGACCATGCAGGAAACATCAGGTAGTAAATTATGTGATGTGTTTTCGAGAATACTGTTAGATACAGAGAAAAAGACAGCTAACAGTTTGAAGTGGGTACATATTAAGGTACCAATTATCACCAGAACTGTACCTTTACCCTAACACACTGTATATGAAGGAAGAGTCGAGTAATTTTATACAATGGGTAACAGCCTGTGTCCAATATTTGAAGCTTGTTCTAAACATGATCACATTTTAAATGCTACCATCTTCTGATTTATGTAATAAATAAACGGGAACAAGGACGCAGGTGCCATTCGAGCTGTGGTAAGCAAGAATGTGGGGTAAATAAAACAGAAGTGTTTTTTAATTATTTCCAGTAAACAGAAATAATGTAAACTTCCAGCTTACTTAATTACATTTATCCACCTATATTGTAAAACCCTGTAATTTAGAGCACCAGTGCATTATTTTGCTTCCTACATATAATAGTTTAACAGCCGAATCTGCTCATGTTAGGCCGGCCGCGGTGGCCGAGCGGTTCTAGGCGCTCAGTCCAGAACCGCGCGACTGCTATGGTCGCAGGATCGAATCCTGCCTCGGGCATGACTGTGTGTGATGTCTTTAGGTTAGTTAGGTTTAAGTAGTTCTAAGTTCTATGGGACTGATGACCACAGATGTGAAGTCCCATAGTGCTCAGAGCCATTTGAACCATTTTTTTGCTCATGTTAGTGTGTAACATTGGGCAGGAGTAATGGTTTACTGTAAGACAGCAGGTGTATACAACTGTGAAACAGAAACTGAGATAAATCAGTATTTACTTCGTTTGCAGACTAATAATTATAGCTGTTCAAAAAGTTCAAATGCGTGTGAAATCTTAAAGGACTTAACTGCTAAGGTCATCAGTCCGTAAGCTTACACATTACTTAACCTAAATTATCCTAAGGACAAACACAAACAGCCATTACCGAGGGAGGACTCGAACCTCCGCCGGGACCAGCCGCACGGTCCATGACTGCAGCGCCTTAGACCGCTCGGCTTATAGCTGTTAAAGGTAGTATATTTTAGGTTGGTCACTACCTCCAAGTACGTATGTCAAGAGAAATCCATTAATGCTTATTTTCCCTTAGGCAGCAGGTCAGGTGCTGAAGAGTGGACGCATAGACACAAATCGATTAGCTTATACTGACAGGCGTTGTCCACTTACTGGTTCAGTTACGTCCAAGCACAAAACATCAGGTCATAAATTATGTGACGTAGAGAAAACACAAGTAACCCACTGAAGTGGGCACATATTAATGTACCAATGATTACAATATCTGCACCTAAACACCTAACACCCTATATATCGCAATTTAACGTCTGTGGCTCAGCAAAAGGTGCTCGAACCATGTAGTGTTATGTTAAGTTTAACAGAAAGGAAATATATGACTGATAGCACTGTAACACAAATAAATAAGTACTGTGGCGTTCAAACCAAGCTTTGGGTCGATGGCAGATTTACCTTTACCTTATCTTGAAGATGACAATTTCGAAAATTGGGCACTGATACCATTTTTCTGCAATGACGTTAAAAACATTTTGTTGTTGTTGTGGTCTTCAGTCCTGTGCCCTCCAGTACTAAATTGGTGATCCTTTGATGCCTCAGAACATGTCCTACCAACCGATCCCTTCTTCTAGTCAAGTTCTGCCACAAACTCCTCTTCTCCCCAATTTTATTCAATACCTCCTCATTAGTTATATGATCTACCCATCTAATCTTCAGCATTCTTCTGTAGCACCACATTTCGAAAGCTTCTCTTCTCTTCTTGTCTAAACTATTTATCGTCCATGTTTTACTTCCATACAAATAATTTCAGAAATGACTACCTGACACTTAAATCTATACTCGATGTTAACAAATTTCTCTTCTTCAGAAAGGCTTTCCTTGCCATTGCCAGTCTACATTTTATATCCTCTCTACTTCGACCATCATCAGTTATTTTGCTCCCCAAATAGCAAAATTCCTTTACTACTTTATGTGTCTCAGTTCCTAATCTACACTCCTGGAAATTGAAATAAGAACACCGTGAATTCATTGTCCCAGGAAGGGGAAACTTTATTGACACATTCCTGGGGTCAGATACATCACATGATCACACTGACAGAACCACAGGCACATAGACACAGGCAACAGAGCATGCACAATGTCGGCACTAGTACAGTGTATATCCACCTTTCGCACCAATGCAGGCTGCTATTCTCCCATGGAGACGATCGTAGAGATGCTGGATGTAGTCCTGTGGAACGGCTTGCCATGCCATTTCCACCTGGCGCCTCAGTTGGACCAGCGTTCGTGCTGGACGTGCAGACCGCGTGAGACGACGCTTCATCCAGTCCCAAACATGCTCAATGGGGGACAGATCCGGAGATCTTGCTGGCCAGGGTAGTTGACTTACACCTTCTAGAGCACGTTGGGTGGCACGGGATACATGCGGACGTGCATTGTCCTGTTGGAACAGCAAGTTCCCTTGACGGTCTAGGAATGGTAGAACGATGGGTTCGATGACGGTTTGGATGTACCGTGCACTATTCAGTGTCCCCTCGACGATCACCAGTGGTGTACGGCCAGTGTAGGAGATCGCTCCCCACACCATGATGCCGGGTGTTGGCCCTGTGTGCCTCGGTCGTATGCAGTCCTGATTGTGGCGCTCACCTGCACGGCGCCAAACACGCATACGACCATCATTGGCACCAAGGCAGAAGCGACTCTCATCGCTGAAGACGACACGTCTCCATTCGTCCCTCCATTCACGCCTGTCGCGACACCACTGGAGGCGGGCTGCACGATGTTGGGGCGTGAGCGGAAGACGGCCTAACGGTGTGCGGGACCGTAGCCCAGCTTCATGGAGACGGTTGCGAATGGTCCTCGCCGATACCCCAGGAGCAACAGTGTCCCTAATTTGCTGGGAAGTGGCGGTGCGGTCCCCTACGGCACTGCGTAGGATCCTACGGTCTTGGCGTGCATCCGTGCGTCGCTGCGGTCCGGTCCCAGGTCGACGGGCACGTGCACCTTCCGCCGACCACTGGCGACAACATCGATGTACTGTGGAGACCTCACGCCCCACGTGTTGAGCAATTCGGCGGTACGTCCACCCGGCCTCCCGCATGCCCACTATACGCCCTCGCTCAAAGTCCGTCAACTGCACATACGGTTCACGTCCACGCTGTCGCGGCATGCTACCAGTGTTAAAGACTGCGATGGAGCTCCGTATGCCACGGCAAACTGGCTGACACTGACGGCGGCGGTGCACAAATGCTGCGCAGCTAGCGCCATTCGACGGCCAACACCGCGGGTCCTGGTGTGTCCGCTGTGCCGTGCGTGTGATCATTGCTTGTACAGCCCTCTCGCAGTGTCCGGAGCAAATATGGTGGGTCTGACACACCGGTGTCAATGTGTTCTTTTTTCCATTTCCAGGAGTGTAATTCCCTCAGCATCACCCGACTTAATTCGACTACATTCCATTATCCTCGTTTTGCTTTTGTTGATGTTCATCTTATACCCTCCTTTCAAGACACTGTCCATTCCGCTCAACTGCTCTTCCAAGTCCTTTTCTGTCTCTGACAGAATTACAATGTCATCGGAAAACCTCAAAGTCTTTATTATTTCTCCATGGATTTTAATACCTACTCCGAACTTTTCTTTTGTTTCCTTTACTGCTTGCTCAATATACAGATTGAATAGCATGGGGGAGAGGCTACAACCCTGTCTCACTCCCTTCCCAACCACTTCTTCCCTTTCATGTCCCTCGACTCTTATAACTGCCATCTGGTTTCTGTACAAATTGTAAATAGTCTTTCGCTCCCTGTATTTTACCCCTGCCACCTTCAGAATTTGAAAGAGAGTATTCCAGTCAACATTGTCAGTTAATAACATAACTGTTGAAAAATAAGTTGGTCACTTTACGACTCTGACGTGCCGGAAGTAGTGTATCCCGGAATGAAGGCGAACAGAGACCGTGCTATATTGTGATCCGTAGGCCACTCAGCTGACGATACGAGAACGACTGTCTGCCGTAGTGCGACAGGCGGTAAAGCGTGAGAACGGCGCTGTTGAGCTGAGTAGGCCGCCATGTTGAGGGATGGGCGAGCACAGAGCTGGCTGTACTCGTAAACGTAGCTGCTCGCAGTAAGTTGGTGCAGTTTATGACGGCAGCGCTCGTCGCTACTGGAGCCGACGGCGCCAGCGCTGATGAAGCACCACTTGCCGATGAGTGGGTGGGGACAGGTGCAGGCGGTCGGAATGCGCGGGGGGGAGGTTGCTCATTCGGGCATCCGCTCTGTGTGCGCTGCTGCGGGGCCAGTGAGGGCGCGATTCTAAACCATCCGGTACAAATGACCGGCTAAAGGCTCTTTCCGAGCCCATCGACAATCGTCACGTGATTTACGCTGATTTCCATTAAGTAGTGAATAATTAAAAATATAAACTTACCTGAAAATTAAGTATGACAACTTACGGCAAATTCTACGACGGGGGGACAATCGGAGCATACTGAATGACATAACCGATACTTTGTCACGTACCTTACGTGAAGTATACAAACAAGAAGAATGAAATGCACGAATAAATGTAGTCCATCAACAAAGGAAGTGGCTTACAAAACACTCGTTCGACCTATACTTGAGTATTGCTCATCAGTTTGGGATCCGTACCAGATCGGGTTGACGGAGGAGATACAGAAGATCTAAAGAAGAGCGGCGCGTTTCGTCACAGGATTATTTAGTAAGCGTGATAGAGTTACGGAGATGTTTAGCAAACTCAAGTGGCAGACTCTGCAAGAGAGGCGCTCTGCATCGCGGTGTAGCTTGCGGTCCTGGGTTCGAGAGAGTGCGTTTCTGGATGAGGTATCGAATATATTGCTTCCCCCTACTTATACCTCCCGAGGAGATCACCAATGTAAAATTAGACAGATTCGAGCGCTCGCGGAGGCTTTCCGGCAGTCGCTCTTCCCGCGAACCATACGCGACTGGAGCAGGTAAGGGAGGTAATGACAGTGGCACGTAAAGTGCTCTCCGCCACACACCTTTGGGTGGCTTGCGGAATGTAGATGTAGATGTAGATAAGGGCAAACACACAATTACGGCAACAAGATACTTGGAATGACAGACATAGGATCAGGTGCTGAAACAGAAACGGAGAGTGAGATTAACATACAGAGCTATAGTAAGATAAGACCAAATTAAGGAACACAAAAATCGATCAGCTGTTTTATATATGACACGTGGATTAAGAAAGTCAAAGGTACATAAATAATGTACCAGTTAGGCCCTGAGTAAACTAAATATGACTTGTAACGAATATAATAGCCGGCCGCTGTGGAGGAGCGGCTCTAGGTGCTTCAGTCCGGAACCGCGCTGCTGCTACGGTCGCAGGTTCGAATCCTGCCTCGGGCTTGGGTGATTATGTGCTTAGGTTAGTTAGGTTTAAGTAGTTCCAAGTCTAGGGGACTGATGACCTCAGCAGTTAAGTCCCATGGTGCTCAGAGCCATTTGAACCATTCCCGGCCAAGAGAAGTCTACTAGTATTAGACACTGGTCTTATTTTGAGGAAGAAATATCTGAGAATGTACGTTTGGAGCACAGCGCTGTGTGGGTGTGAAACATGGGCTGTCGGAAAACACAAACAGAAGAGAATCGAAGCATTTGAAATGTGGTGATACAGAGGAATGTTGAAAATTGGGTGTACTGATAAGGTAAGAAATGAGGAGGTTCTCCGCAGATTCGGCGAGAAAAGGAAAGTATGGAAACCAGTGACAAGAAGAACTGACCGGTTGGTAGGACATCTGTTAAGACGTCAAGAAGTAACCGCCACGGTACTAGATGGAGTGGTAGAGGCGATTGTAGGAAAAGGCAGATGTTGGAATACATGCAACAAATAATTGAGGGCGTGGGGTGGAAGTGCTATTCTGAGATGAAGAGGTTGTCACAGGAGAGGAATTCATGGCGGGACTTTTTAAAATTACTTTTAAGTCTGTAAGTATTGAAAGCTGCAACGTTGTTAAACTTTTTTTAAAATAAGAAGAATTCAAATTCCATATTCTGTATATGCAAAAATTCCAAGTTTTTAAACTTCTACCTGTCTTAGTAACAAGATAGCAGGTCATTTGTAAATGGCAGAAAATAAAACAGAAAAATGAAACATCACCCTCTTGAAAGAGCGCGCTGGTCTCTTTGAGCGTTGTGGATGGTGTAGGACTAATACCAGGAGACTTCGTGACCCTCCACTGAGAACGTAAGTCGTCACATTGAAGTTGGGTGTATGTGTCACTCGCTTGTATGGAATCGGTGTTGCAGAATGGGTCGTCGTGAAGACGTGACGGAATGCCAGATAGTGGCTATCGTGTTTGGACGCGCCCATGGTCACACTGTAATTCAAGTTGCCAGATTTTTTTATACTTCAACGTGTCTGCAAGGACTGTTGCATCACTTAAGCACCTAACAGTAACATCAGAAATCGTAGGCGGCAGAAACCGAAGACGAATGTCACAACTTATCACAAACGATCAGTTTCCAAGTCGACGGGAATTGATGTTATCAGTGAATGCTGGTCCATGTCACCAGTTTCCTACTGAATATTGTGACGTGAAGTGCATGCAGAGACACAAAAGCTGTATGTTTTGGACAGAACAACACAGAAACTTGACCGAGGGGTGTAGTGTGGTCCGACGTGACGCGATTTGGCCGCTTTCAGAATTACGTAAAACATCGGGAGCACTGGTGGCCCCATGGCCGTGCGGCGTTTAATCCACAGTATGTAGAAAGTGTAGCTCACGCCATATGTCGTTGTGTGATATTTTTGTGGCGTGTCTCATATGGTGACTTGGTCCCACTCTTTCAGGTTACTGTGAAAACGAACCAGATTGTTAATATTAAAATTATCGGTGACCAAGTGTTGTCTCTCTTGCTGCATCTTCACAGCGAGTACACTGAAGACAACAGCCATGTTCAGAGTAGCATGCATACTGTCCTCGTCTGACAAGTCCGCTAAATAACTGGGTCTTAGCGCCTAGGAAAATATCCGGGGCTTTTAGCAGCAGCGGGTGAAACTAACGATTTGCATTCACGCAACTGGGAAGCTCTAAGACATCTTGTGATATAATTCTATTCAACTCGCCGCTCTTTTCATAAATCTGAGATCCATTGCGACGACTCGACCTGTTCCTAGCAATTGCTTCAAATAAAAACTCCTTAGTAGCGTAGAATCTAAAATGTCACGTAACAGACGTTATTTCTGGTGTAACATAATTCACACGTTTGGCCTACAAGGTAAAATTGCTGAAAGCTGTCCACCCGTTTCCTTATTTGTCATTTAACTAATTTTTTTATCTTATCTACTTTCTTCGTGTGCTTCAAACTGTTTTTTGCCGGTTTTTTGTTTTGGTTGGAACTCAGAACCACCTCTCATTCGTCGTGGTATAATATATCTATCTGTAAGGAATAGCTTGTATGTGTGTAGCTGAAGACGTAGTAAATGTTAGTCTAGAAAAAGTCTTTATTCAGAACTGGACGTCTAATGACTACTGATGAGGATGATAATGATTATTAATCACAGAAACAGCAGTAACTTGGTAAAATGTAAAACATTTGACGATATGACACTGGAGCACATTGTTAGTAATGCATAAAATTAGCACATGCAATGAAGGCATAGTTCTCACATTTAATTAATTAAAATTTTATCTGCATGCTCCTCATTACAGCTTTTCTTAGATTGAAATAGGGGAAGTTGTACCTCGTCTGGTCATATATTTCGTAGTAGTATACTGAGCAAACAACTGTCAAAATGTATTGAAACTAATAGTTATTTCTGTGTAAAGACAAATGTGAATAGAGCCCCCATATTAACCTTGCAAACACAAAGAAACAATAATAGTTCCTTCCCTTCTTGACGCTCACATATCACACTACGTTACTTATGTCGTTAACAGAGACAATACACAAACTATAGTCTTCCGCTCAGGCTTATCTCGCGACCAGTCTGGACGAGTGTCGTTGTCACAGTTCAGCGCTCCCTTACCCTTACAAGTATGCTGTTCAATTACTGTTTTCCTAACACCTGATGTCATACCCGCAACTCAAAATATTTCACTGTCTAATTTCTTCCTTTCTGTGTACTAACTATATCAGCTTTAATTAATCCACGCTTAATTCATTCGTAAGTTACATCAGGCCAATTAATTTGTTTCTGAAATTGCATGACGCAAAGAAGTACGTTGACTGCAGCCCAGTACGAGCGTTTAACGGGTTGCACTAAATAAGTTCTCTTTTTATTACGTCACTTAAGTAGCGAATGGTTGCTTTGTACTTCGTATTTTAATTGTATCTGCTATATATATATCAGGGACATCAGAATGGCTACACAGCCGGAATTACGTAAGTTGATTCCGTGTTCCTTAAGCTCAAGAAGGTGTTTGACACCGTCCCGCAGTGCCGGTTTGTGATAAGAATACGAGATTATCGAATATCGGACCAGATTTGCAACAGAATTCGAGACTTCCTTGCGGACAAAACTCATCATATCTCTCTTAACGGAACAAAATCGACCGATGTAAAGATAATTTTCGGAGTATACCAAGGAAGTCTCATAGGACCGTTACTGTTTACAGTGTGTTGTTCAGGAAGGCAGGCCAGGTTGAGGCTTCACTTCGTTTTGAGGCAAAATGTCTGGAGGACGCCACAAATTCGGAGATGGTGCAACAGGGGACTGAGAGGAACCCATCAGGGAGACAATGGTAGGTGAATATGTTTGGTTCGGGAGCCAGCAATGAAAAAAGCGTCGCCTTTGTGGCTACGTCTCTTTGCTGATCGCCCGAGAATCTTACGTCATACATCCCTCGCACACTATTGGTTCCCTCTGAGCGGACCGCGGGAGTATCGGCAGCATGCACTTGGGATTTTTACCCATGAGTAACTGAGTGCTACTCACGTGGACAGCTCGTGGTGTGGTGGTGGTAGGTAGCCAGGCCAAGCCAGCTTCGGGCAAGGCTTTTACGTTAACTGAAGTTGAAAGGCAGACAGTAAAAATCTTAAAAAATTGGTTTTCCCGTACCATAAATCCTTCTGAACTAGCGGCCCTGCACATTCCTCCCCTTTCTAGATGAATGATCTAGTACAAAGTGTTGGAAGCTCTTTAAGACTATTCGCGGACGATGCCGTTGTCTGTAGGAGAGTAGCAACGCCAGAAGACAGTATTGGTTTGCAGAATAACCTGCTGATGATTGAAGAGTGGTACAGACTCTGGCAGTTGACCCAGAGCGTAAATAAATGTGACATTTTATGCATACATAGGAAAATAAATCCACTGCTGTAAGACTACACTACTGATGAGAAACTGCTGGAAATAGTATCTACCGTAAAATACTTTGGAGTAACTATCCAAAGCGACCTTAAGTGGAATGAGCACACAAAACAAATAGTAGGAAAAGCAGATGCCAGACTGAGATTCGTAGCAAGAATGTTAAGGAAAAGTAATTCACTCACGAAGGAAGGAGCTTAGAATGTGGTTTTTCGACCTCGATAAATTCTTGAATATTGTTCACCTGGAAAGGCTGTTACAAGAGATAGAGAAGAGCCAACGAAGAGTGACGCGTTTCGTCGCGGAACAGTTTAGTCGACGCGAGAGCGTTACGGAGATGCTCAACAAACTGCAGTGGCAAAATGTTCAAATGTGTGTGATATCTTATGGGACTTAACTGCTAAGGTCATCAGTCCCTAAGCTTACACACTACTTAACCTAAATTATCCTAAGCACCAACACACACACACCCATGCCCGAGGGAGGACTCGAACCTCCGCCAGGACCGTTCGACTAATCCCGCACCGAGCGAGGTGGCGCAGTGGTTAGGCACTGGACTCGCATTCGGGAGGACGACGGTTCAATCCCGCGTCCGGCCATCCTGATTTAGGTTTTCCGTGATTTCCCTAAATCACTCCAGGCAAATGCCGGGATGGTTCCTCTGAAAGGGCACGGCCGACTTCCTTCCCCATCCTTCCCTAATCTGATGAGACCGATGACCACGCTGTCTGGTCTCCTTCCCCAAACCAACCAACTAATCCCGCGCGGCAGTACAGTGGCAGACGTTACAAGAGAGGCGTTGCGCATCACGGAGAGGGTTACTATTGAAATTTCGAGAGAACACATCTAATGCAGGCAGAGAGAGAGTCGGACAAAATATTGCTTCCTCCCACATACATCCCGCGAAACGACCACGACGTACCAGAAGTACCTTCCACCACAGAACGTTAGGTGGCTTGCGCAGTATGATGTAGATATAGATGTGATAGGAGACAGGCCACAAGAGGCTTGTTAACTCCCGTGAGAGGTTACATCCTGTTGTGGCACCGAGCGAGGTGGCGCAGTGATTAGCAAATTGGACTCTCATTCGGCAGGACGACCACTCAAACCCGGGTCCGGCCATCCTGATTCAGGTATTCTGTGATTTACCTAAATCGCAACAGGCAAATGCCGGAATGGTTCCTTTGAAAGGTGACGGGCGACTTCCTTCCCAATCCTTCCCTAATCCTACGGGATAGATGACATCGCAGTTTGATCCCCTGCCCCAAATCAACCAAGCAACCTCTCGTGGCCTGCCCCCACTCAAATGTAGCGAACACTGTAGAATAAATGTTGCTTTTAACTTCACAACAACAACTGGTGGAATAGATTGACATCATTCTACATCTACATCTACATCCATACTCCGCAACCCACCTGACGGTATGTGGCGGAGGATACCTTGAGTACCTCTATCGGTTCTCCCTTCTATTCCAGTCTCGTATTGTTCGAGGAAAGAAAGATTGTCTGTATGCCTCTGTGTGGGCTCTAATCTCTCTGATTTTATCCTCATGGTCTATTCGCGAGACTGGAGCAATATACTGCTTGACTCCTCGGTGAAGTGATCTCGAAACTTCAACAAAAGCCCGTACCGAGCTACTGAGCGTCTCTCCTGCAGAGTCTTCCACTGGAGTTTATCTATCAACTCCGTAACGCTTTCGCGATTACTAAATGATCCTGTAACGAAGCGCGCTGCTCTCCGTTGGATCTTCTCTCTCTCTTCTATCAACCCTACCTGGTACGGATTCCTCACTGGTGAGCAGTATTCAAGCAGTGGGCGAACAAGTGTACTGTAATCTACTTCCTTTGTTTTCAGATTGCATTTCCTTAGGATTCTTCCAATGAATCTCTGTCTGAGATCTCCTTTACCGACGATCAACTTTATATGATCATTCCATTTTAAATCACTCCAAATGCGTACTCCCAGATAATTTATGGAATTAACTGCTTCCAGTTGCTGACCTGCTATATTGTAGCTAAATGATAAGGGATCTATCTTTCTATGTATTCGCAGCACATTACACTTGTCTACATTGAGATTCAATTGTCATTCCCTGCACCATGCGTCAATTCGCTGCAGATCCTCCTGCATTTCAGTACAATTTTCGATTGTTACAACCTCTCGATATACTACAGCATCATCCGCAAAAAGCCTCAGTGAACTTCCGATGTTATTTATGTCATTTATGTATATTGTGAATAGCAACGGTCCTACGACACTCCCCTGCGGCACACCTGAAATCACTCTTACTTCGGAAGACTTCTCTCCCATTGGGAATGACATGCTGCGTTCTGTTATCTAGGAACTCTTCAATCCAGTCACACAATTGGCCTGATAGTCCACATGCTCTTGGAAGAAACACGGTATCTACCTGGGAACCCGTGTCTATGGCCCTCTTTGTCTCGTGGACGAATAGCGCGAGCTGGGTTTCACACGATCGTCTTTTTCGAAACCCATGCTGATTCCTACACAGTCCTTTGTGCCCCGGGCGGGACAACAGCGCTGTCGAATAAGTTACGTCAGTCCAGGGACCGGTTTTAGCGCAAAAGAAACAATGGTGAATCACCTTCTGTCTTACATCAGTGGTAATGAGGCAAGCGACTTGACTCATTGGCGCGTGCCCTTCGGCGAAATACTCGTTTCCGCTCAACTGATGTGCCAATAGCGGTGACGACTGCAGCCGTCTCAATTAATGCCTTATCTCTTTGACTAACGAGACCTGCTGGCGGTCTCTGCTTCTCGGTCTCGCCCTGTACGACTTCCTGCCTCCCATTTTTGGACGAGGATGATTAATTGGCCGGAAAGGCGACTTGCCGGGCTGCGGTCAGTTTCGACCGCTCCCGCCGTCCGCTGCGAGACACCACCCTCCCCAGCCTTCCTGCAGGGAAGCGTGGCAGTCGCTGGCTGAATCAAAGTAGAAAAGAAAAGCAGCGGCGGTGGGCGGGGAGACAACGGCAGAGGAGAAGAAAGAAAGGAACCAGCAGTAGCAACGGCAGCAGTCCACAATGGCTCCTGGAGGGGGGAATTATGATCTCACATTTCAGCGGCGGCGGCAGACGGCGCGGAGATGGTATCGGGCGCCGTGACGTATGTTATCGGGACACGCACGCCGCTTCTGTGTCTCGAACTGCCTGCCGTCCAGCTGCCTGGGCCGGCTACGTGATGCCACGGGCTCGGATCTAATTTTTCGTAGCATACGCTGTTTGCCACTCCCTCTTTGTTAGATGTTGGCTGCACACGTTGAATCGTTCATCACTGGTTAACTTCTACACTGCTGCGATATACCAGCAGTTGTCCTACTTTTCTCTGTAAATTCCCTGTGGAAGACAATATTTTGATAGTAGAAGTGACCGTGACACATCTTTCTTATCCATAAGTCATCATGAGAGCGAACTAGGAGCTCATCATTTACACTGACCAGCCGAACATGTTTCCACCTCTTTAACACGAGGGTTGCCCACAAAGTACTGCACCGCACTTTTTTCTAGCAGAATACAGTGCTACGACTGCGAAACGTTACGCATATATTATTCGAAGTCTCCTGAGTGAGGGCGCCACGTTTCCGTCACTCCCAACAGATAGCGTAGCTGCAGGACAGTTTCAAAATGGCGTCTGTAGGTGATGTACGTTACAAGCAACATGCCATCAATGAATTTCTCACTGGAGAGAAGGAAACTGTAGGGGATATTCACAAACGCTTGTGCGAAGTCTATGGAGCATCTCATGTCGGCAGTGGAACAGTTAGTCGCTGGACACGGAGGGTGAGGTCATCAGAAGGCCGTTCGGCGGAGCTCCACGATTTGCAGCGGTCGAGGAGACCATCCACGGCTGTCACACCTGACATGTTGCAGCGAGCTGCTGTTGTCATTCGCGAGGACAGACGCATTACGACTCGGCAGATGGCACTGCATCTGTCAATCAGCAAAGAAAGTTCATACAGTAAAGCATTGGCTCCCGCACCAGGACAAGGATTGGTACCGAGAAGGCATACACGCCCTTGTTTCGCGCTGGAGGAACGCCTTAGAACGGTATGGAGATCACGTGCAAAAATAGGATGTGTAGATAAAACACCATTCTTTCGTGTGTGTAAGTCTCATTATGTTCAATAAAGAATTGTTGAAGAAGGAACATGCGGTGTATTATTTTCTGGGCAACTCTCGTTGCATGTTGGTCCACATTTGGAATACAATACAGCAGTGTATCTACGTGGAATGTATTCGAGAAGTTCTTGGTAGGTTTTAGGAGGTATGTGGCACCATATGTTTATGCACAGGACACGAAATTCCCATAAATTACACTGATCAACAATCATTCTGTATCTGGTGTATCATATATCATTTCCAATATATTTTTGATTCTAGAATAAAAATATACCACCAGAAATGAGGTGTCACTTAAGATTTTCAAGGTATTTAAATTTATATCATTTCTTTCTATTTTGTTATTCTGTTTATGGGACAGCCGAGACCTCAAAAACCACTAAAGCGATAACGAACAGCCTATGATACAATTGTGTATTACAGGGAAGGAAAACGTTAAGAACGAACCTATAGTTCTGTAAAATAAAATTATACTCTCAGCACTACACATTAAGCTGGGCATGATGAACACTTTTGCAAAGGCTCTTGATAAAGAGGGTGAAGCTGTCCATCATTTAGAAGAAGTTTTTCCTAAGATCATTGTGGTCAAGCTCAAGGAACGAGTCTTAGTCGGATAACAAATCAGAAAATTATTGATGTATGAGACCTCTGATGCTAACTTCCTGAAACTCGAGTTACCTTCCTGGTATTCCTTCAAAGCCATGGGCCATGATGGCTTTCTGGATAGCAGGACAGAGAACCACTGTGTTTTTATAGACAGTGAACTGGTAGACAGTTGATATAGTCAGTTTTGAAATGATCTTCCCCAAAATCTTAAATTTTCAGTAACGAAGGGAAAGATTTTCTGGTTGAGTATTTGGAATGTAAGAGGATGGGCTTTCCATTGTTTAAAGGACAGAATAAAATGGATATTTTGCACTGTTGCAATTGTTAGGTTTTGCAATCTCTGTGACAAAAGAAAGTCAAAAATCTTAGGATAAGATCCTTTTTTTTGAGGAAGTAATACATACACATGCTTCATTTGCCATTTTAGCAGAGTTTTAAGTTGTTTCTTTTTCCTTCCTACATTTTTACGGTATTGTAACTCTAATCAAAGTACATACAAAATGATTTCATTGATAATCATCCACAGCAGTGGCAGCAGCAGTGTTACGTACAAGTCATTTCACCAAGTCATCAGAGAAATACTTATATTCATGTAGAATATAATCAAGTAAACGTTGATGGTCTTGTATTTTGTCCCTGTTGACAGCCACTGGTCCAGTTGAAGTCTTTTTCAAAATAAAAGCAGACACTTCCACAAATATAATATCAAATTACGGTTCCATAACTTACTATGTTCAAATGCATAAGGGAACATGACTGAAACGTGACTTCCTGGGATTTTGGAACAGGTCTAAGTTTAGATTCGTTCGATAACAGCACTTCCCTGTAAGTCATTGGCCACCACTTGGAGACGTTGTAGATATATTCTGTTTCTATTATCTTTACGACGAGCTTACGATTTTTGCAAGCATTTGCAATGATTTCACAGTATTCTTTTACTGTATGCACCCTGTAATCTCTTCTGGTTACCCGTGTACCCATGGAATATTTCCTGTTACATATGTTGTAGGAGTGTCAACGAATAGGAGAACATTGTTCCACTTTATCAAAATGTTTAGTGTTGACCAAGGACACACATACTAGAATTTTACAGGGATTCTTACTTTGCACAACGCAACCGTCTGAAAACAAACCTACTTGTTTGACATCTTCTGCACACATCGGAAGGAGGACACTTCGTTTACTTCTTTCTTCGCAACGCCTTCATGGTATACAAGTATTATGGAGTCATTGTTGTTGTTGTTGTGGTCTTCAGTCCTGAGACTGGTTTGATGCAGCTCTCCATGCTACTCTATCCTGTGCAAGCTTCTTCATCTCCCAGTACCTACTGCAACCTACATCCTTCTGAATCTTCTTAGTGTATTGATCTCTTGGCCTCCCTCTACGATTTTTACCCTCCATGCTGCCCTCCAATGCTAAATTTGTGATCCCTTGATGCCTCAAAACATGTCCTACCAACCGATCCCTTCTTCTAGTCAAGTTGAGCCACAAACTTCTCTTCTCCCCAATCCTATTCAATACCTCCTCATTAGTTACGTGATCTACCCACCTTATCTTCAGCATTCTTCTGTAGCACCACATTTCGAAAGCTTCTATTCTCTTCTTGTCCAAACTGTTTATCGTCCATGTTTCACTTCCATACATGGCTACACTCCATACAAATACTTCCAGAAACGACTTCCTGACACTTAAATCTATACTCGATGTTAACAAATTTCTCTTCTTCAGAAACGATTTCCTTGCCATTGTCAGTCTACATTTTATATCCTCTCTACTTCGACCATCATCAGTTATTTTGCTCCCTAAATAGCAAAACTCCTTTACTACTTTAAGTGTCTCATTTCCTAATCTAATCCCCTCAGCATCACCCGATTTAATTTGACTACATTCCATTATCCTCGTTTTGTTTTTGTTGATGTTCATCTTATATCCTCCTTTCAAGACACTGTCCATTCCGTTCAACTACTCTTCCAAGTCCTTTGCTGTCTCTGACAGAATTACAATGTCATCGGCGAACCTCAAAGTTTTTACTTCTTCTCCATGAATTTTAATACCTACTCCGAATTTTTCTTTTGTTTCCTTTACTGCTTGCTCAATATACAGATTGAATAACATCGGGGAGAGGCTACAACCCTGTCTCACTCCCTTCCCAACCACTGCTTCCCTTTCATGCCCCTCGACTCTTATAACTGCCATCTGGTTTCCGTACAAATTGTAAATAGCCTTTCGCTCCCTGTATTTTACCCCTGCCACCTTCAGAATTTGAAAGAGGAGTATTCCAGTTAACGTTGTCAAAAGCTTTCTCTAAGTCTACAAATGCTAGAAACGTAGGTTTGCCTTTCCTTAATCTTTCTTCTAAGATAAGTCGTAAGGTTAGTATTGTCTCACGTGTTCCAACATTTCTACGGAATCCAAACTGATCTTCCCCGAGGTCCGCTTCTACCAGTTTTTCCATTCGTCTGTATAGAATTCGCGTTAGTATTTTGCAGCTGTGACTTATTAAACTGATAGTTCGGTAATTTTCACATCTGTCAACACCTGCTTTCTTTGGTATTGGAATTATTATATTCTTCTTGAAGTCTGTGGGTATTTCGCCTGTCTCATACATCTTGCTCACCAGATGGTAGAGTTTTGTCATGACTGGCTCTCCCAAGGCCATCAGTAGTTCTAATGGAATGTTGTCTACTCCCGGGGCCTTGTTTCGACTCAGGTCTTTCAGTGCTCTGTCAAACTCTTCACGCAGTATCTTATCTCCCATTTCATCTTCATCTACATCCTATTCCATTTCCATAATACTGTCCTCAAGTACATCGCCCTTGTATAAACCCTCCATATACTCCTTCCACCTTTCTGCCTTCCCATCTTTGCTTAGAACTGGGTTGCCATCTGAGCTCTTGATATTCATACAAGTGGTTCTCTTCTCTCCAAAGGTCTCTTTAATTTTCCTGTAGGCAGTATCTATCTTACCCCTAGTGAGACAAGCCTCTACATCCTTACATTTGTCCTCTAGCCATTCCTGCATAGCCATTCTGCACTTTCTGTCGATCTCATTTTTGAGACGTTTGTATTCCCTTTTGCCTGCTTCATTTACTGCATTTTTATATATTCTCCTTTCATCAATTAAATTCAATATTTCTTCTGTTACCCAAGGATTTCTATTAGCCCTCGTCTTTTTACCTACTTGATCGTCTGCTGCCTTCACTACTTCATCCCTCAGAGCTACCCATTCTTCTTCTACTGTATTTCTTTCCCCCTTTCCTGTCAATTGTTCCCTTATGCTCTCCCTGAAACTCTCTACAACCTCTGTTTTTTTCAGTTTATCCAGGTCCCATCTCCTTAAATTCCCACCTTTTTGCAGTTTCTTCAGTTTCAATCTGCAGTTCATAACCAATAGATTGTGGTCAGAATCCACATCTGCCCCTGGAAATGTCTTACAATTTAAAACCTGGTTCCTAAATCTCTGTCTTACCATTATATAATCTATCTGATACCTATTAGTATCTCCAGGATTCTTCCAGATATACAACCTTCTTTTATGATTCTTGAACCAAGTGTTAGCTATGATTAAGTTATGCTCTGTGCAAAATTCTACAAGGCGGCTTCCTCTTTCATTTCTTCCCCCCAATCCATATTCACCTACTATGTTTCCTTCTCTCCCTTTTCCTACTGACGAATTCCAGTCACCCATGACTATTAAATTTTCGTCTCCCTTCACTACCTGAATAATTTCTTTTATCTCGTCATACATTTCATCAATTTCTTCATCATCTGCAGAGCTAGTTGGCATATAAACTTGTACTACTGTAGTAGGCATGGGCTTTGTGTCTATCTTGGCCACAATAATGCGTTCACTATGCTGTTTGTAGTAGCTAACCCGCACTCCTATTTTTTTATTCATTATTAAACCTACTCCTGCATTACCCCTATTTGATTTTGTATTTATAACCCTGTAATCACCTGACCAAAAGTCTTGTTCCTCCTGCCACCGAACTTCACTAATTCCCACTATATCTAACTTTAACCTATCCATTTCCCTTTTTAAATTTTCTAACCTACCTGCCCGATTAAGGGATCTGACATTCCACGCTCCGATCCGTAGAATGCCAGTTTTCTTTCTCCTGATAACGACGTCCTCTTGAGTAGTCCCCGCCCGGAGATCCGAATGGGGGACTATTTTACCTCCGGAATATTTTACCCAAGAGGACGCCATCATCATTTAATCATACAGTAAAGCTGCATGTCCTCGGGAAAAATTATTCTTCACTTTATTTCTACAATTTAGCAGAATCGTTCAACAAATTACTTGAACTACGAAAAGCAAAACATAATGCATAGTGCATTAGGCATTCCACACACGGCACACGAAGATGATCACCATTGAAAGGGTATTATTCGAGGAGTAAGGCGCATTCAGAAATAACGCCGCTGTATTGAAGTCGCGAATGTACATGTACAATGCCTCGAATAAAGCCCTTTTCAAGCAGATAGGTGTATCTATGTGTATAGAACCTGGCACCGTTCTCAAATCTTTTTAAAAAAATATCTGAAATAAGGCCCTTCCAAAAATGACTATATAAGTTACGAAATGTCACTAAAATTACTCTTCTGACATTAGCGGTCTGATTTTTTTCTGACGAAGTATGCTTGTTATTCACGACCAATAGGGTGAAGACTTTTCTAAGACATTATCACCACTGAACATAGCCATCAGAGATGCTAGAGCAGAACAATAATACGGCGCAACTGTTAGTTTCTTTTTTTCTATTTGGAGGCGCTAATGAGCTATCTTACAAAAACAAAGCATCATCATCCCATTTTTCCAAATAAATTGGTATTAAAACTCTATAGCACAATGACATTTTTAATTATTATTATTGGTTTAAATGTTACTTTTGGTATAATATGATGATTGGTTTGCTGTTTTAGAAAAGGTTTGAATAATTTTTCTGGTAATGCGTGTTATACTTTGATTTAATTTATGTTCACCACCTATCAGAAATAGAAAAGGATTGTTTTCATTATTACTCTGTTCCTCAGAAACGTGACGTCTTATAGTAAATCTAGTTGTGTCTATGAATTTGGCATCCTACAATTAGGAAAATTCCGCCGCTGAGAAACCAAATGCAAAGAAAAAGTGTAAATGTGTTGACCTGTGTTATAGGCCACTGGTGAATGGGCAAAGAACTGGCACTAGATAGTGTCCCAAATGTGGTCTGTTGGGCTCAGATCTGGTGAATTTGTTCTCAAAGACATCAACGGAAGTTCGTTCTCGACGTCCACAAACGACTGTAGCACGATTCCGACATTGTGACATGGACAGTTAACGTGTTGGAAGGTACCACCAACGTCGGGAAAGACATCAAGCATGAAGGGATGCAAGTGTCCGCAATAATGTTCACGTCGTTCACAGATGTCAGGGTTCCTTCGACTACTACCATATCTTCGATGGAAGTACAGGTTAATGTCCCACATAGCAATATACTGCCCCACTGGCCTTTGTCCTTAGTGCAGTGCCTGGTTCGACCACTTGTTCACCTGGATAATAACATGTAACCCGACTCGGTCAACGACCTGGTGGAACAAGAAACGTGATACATCCGACCAGGGACACTTTTCCTTTGATCAATTATCCAGTCTCGATGGCCCCGTGTCCACTGCAGTCATAATTGATGCTGTGGTGGGATCTATCGTGGACAGATCGTAAAGCAAGGACCAATATATTTACAAATGCATGAACATAAGTTTTTCAATAAGGAGAATTCTGAGTACGAAAACATGTAGTTACGTTGACGCTACTAAAGTAATTGAAGTTCGCACACTACACTGGTGTACGTGTGGGGAAAAAAGAGATGCAAATGATTATTTCATGTCAATTAAGTAATGTAAAAGTTATGTAAAAGCATAGTTACAATAGTATACTCTGTCATTACAAGCGAAAGAATGTTTTATATGATGATGAGGAACGATACAAGATGGGCAACTCAGATGGGAGCTGCAGGGGTTGAGGGAAACACGGACACCTCGCTAACGCCATTTATATGTGTTCTGTAGACAGCAGAATTCTGTGCAGATGATGTGAAGATCTAGAACTATTGTCATTAGTTTGGTTTCAGACTATTGCACACAATCGGCGATTAAATTAGCACAAGTGTTTACGAAAACATTTTAGGAAAGCACCTCTCTCTTGCCCGCCCGGCCAGCCGCGCGGTCTAACGCCCCCCCCCCCCCCCCCCCCCGGCCCAGGGAACAATTCATAACATATGAATGTAACCCCAAATGTTTGCGTGGTAGAGTAATGATGGTGTACGCGTACATGGAGAAAGTATTTGCGCAACAATCGCCGACGTAGTGTAACTGAGGCGGAATAAGGGGAACCATGCTCCATTCGCCGAGGCACATGGATAACCGCCTTAAAAACCATCCACAGACCGGCCGGCATATAGGACCTCGACCGCCGGGGGGAATTGGTGCCTGGGACCGGCACGCCATCCCGACTGGAAACCAGTGCGTTGGACCACACTGCTAACACGTTTACTCAGTACTACCATCTTGAAAAATGAAACTTCATTTCCTTAATTTGAGGAAAGGAACAAAACAGAAATAAAAATGAAATTTTCTTTTAATTTTTGATTATTAACTCCGAATGAATACAAGTATTTTTACATAGCACAGGAAGATCAACAGTACATAAACCACATAGCCCTCGCCCCCTTCCCACACACACACCACTTCAATTGCAAAGACCTCTTCTTTTCGGTAGTCACTGATTAAACAATTTGAAAAACTTTTGGTGAATGAAATATTAGCTTACTAAACTTGATTACTAAACAGTACAGCTTGTAATCAGAACGGAAGCTGCCTCACATTAGTCGTAATCACAAATCTTGCTCTAGTAATAGTGGGATATTACTCTTCCAATATGGCCCACTAAGTCGTAATTAAGTCAGTAACTTCTGTGGTGTCACCGCCAGACACCACACTTGCTAGGTGGTAGCTTAAATCGGCCGCGGTCCATTAGTACATGTCGGACCCGCGTGTCGCCACTGTCAGGATCGCAGACCGAGTGCCACCACAAGGCAGGTCTCGAGATACTGACTAGCACTCGCCCCAGTTGTACGGACGACATTGCTAGCGACTACACATACGAAGCCTTTCTCTCATTTGCCGAGAGACAGTTAGAATAGCCTTCAGCTAAGTTACTGGCTACTACCTAGCAAGGCGCCATTTGTACCATTGCATGTATCTCAAGATAGTCTCACTTGTATCATCAAGAATGCTGTATACCAAAGGACGATATAAAAGTTAAGTGTTCTAGTAGCTACGTTCTTTTCTTTTTCACATTCATTACGAATCCTGTTCCAGACTTCGCGCCAGTCGGCGTGTGTGTACGTGTGCCCTTTCGGCTACCCGTCTCTGTGGACTGGCTGCCTTGTCAGTCCACTACAACTTCTATTCCGGAGCCAGCGCACAGAAGAAAGTTATGTATTATTCTGAGAACTACTTCATGAGTATAAACCGAAAGTTGGTTTTAAACGTCACTCTCCGTCTTTCTCGGTGTAATTCATCGAATCCTTGTTAAAAAATGTAAGATATACATGCAAGCAAAAGCACGTCTTCACTTCAGAACCCCCCACCCCCCTTAAAGAGAATAGACATGAAGCGTATTGCTACACCCTCCGGAGAACTGCAAGCCATGTGGGGTGTCGGCGCCCTCAATTCTCATTGGCCAAGGCCGCTCTCCTTATAGAAGTTAGGTAAGATAGCCTGGCGTAGCAGACGGAGCAATGAGTATGCGGAAAATTAATCAGTGGACGCAGATATGACAGGAATTATACCTCGCCGAGTAAACACGTAAAATATAATAAATTGACGTTGTCGAATCGCAACAGATACTTCCAAATTTAACTCTCAAACAAAACAAGTGTAGTATTACAAATCGTTAATACACTGAGGTGATAAAAATTATGGTATAGCTCTTAATATCGTGTCGGACCTCCTTTTGCCGGCGTAGTGCAGTAACTCGACGTGGCAGGAACTCAACAAGTCGTTGGAACTCCCCTGCAGAAATATTGAGTCATGCTGCCAATAGCGGTCCACACTAATTGCGAAAGTGCTGCTGTTCAGCACGGTTTTGTGCACGATCTGACCCCTCGATTACGTACCATAAATTCATGTTAGGCGGTACGTGTGGCCAAATCATTTCCTCGAACAGTCCAGAATGTTCTTGAGAGCAATCGCGAACAGTTTTGGTCTGGTGATATGGCGCACTCCCATCCATAACAAGTCTATCGTTGTTTGGGAGCGCAGATGATCTTCAAGTAGTTCAGTTTGACCAGAGGACCCAGTCCATTCCATATAAACACAGCCCACAGCACTGCAGAGCAGCCACCAGCTTGCACAGTGTCTTCTTGACAACTTTGATCCATGGCTTCGTGGGTCTGCGCCAAAGTTGAACCCTGCCATCAGCTCTTACCAACTGAAATCGAGACTCAGCTGACGAGGTCATGGTCTCCAATCGTCTAGGGTCCGATCGATACGGTCACGAGCCCAGGAAAGCCGCTACAGGCGACGTAGTGTGTTACCAAAGGCATTCGTGTCGGGGGTCTGCTTCCGTTTTCAATTAACGCCAAACTTCGCCGCTTTGTCCTACGTGATACGTTCGTTTGATGCCCCACATTGACTTTTGCGCCTATTTCACTCAGTGTTGCTTGTCTGTTAGCACTGAGAACTCTACGCAGATGCCTCTGCTCTCGGTCGTTAAGTGAAGGTCGTCGACCACTGCGTTGTCCATGGTGAGAGGTAATGCCTCAAATTTGTTATTCTCGGCACACCCTTAACAGTATGAATCTCCAAGTACTGAATCACCTAAGGATTTCCGAGATGAAAGGTCTCATGCGTGTAGCTCCAACTACCATTCCGCGTTCAAAGTCTGTTAATTCTCGTCGTGCGTCCACAATCACGCTGGAAACTTTTTCACATCAATCACCTGAGTGTAGACGACACCTCCGCCAATGCACTGCCCTTTTATATCGTGCCTAGGCGGCACTACCGTTACCTGTATATGTGCATATCGCTATCCCATGGTTTTTCTCACCTCAGTGTATATTTCTAGTAGTTAATCTCTTCCTCAACTTTGAAGTTTTGTGTCCAATACATTGTGCACGGATTTTGATTTCGTTCTATTTTATCACCTCGTGTTTCTGTTATACCATTTACCGTTAACTGTGACCATAGTTCGCAAGTGAATGTGGGGTAATAGGGGGCGTACTGCTTTAACAGCGTCATAACAAGTACCATTTGATGCAGTAATTTCTTGCATGCCGGCTAATGTGCTGTACATTACAGACGAGGTCTCTGTTAGCGTGCTGCGCGCGCGGGTGCAGTTAAATCTGTACCCCTCGTGGGCACGCGGGTCACTTTAGCTGGCCGCAAGCCACGACAACTAAGCGCAGCTCGATCCAGCCAAGGCCGCGTCGGCCACGATGGCACAGAACGATAGCTGCGAAAGTATCCGTCGCTAAGCGAGCGTCGATCACGCGACCGCCCGCTAACGCCGCGAGCGCACGGAAGCGGCTGCTCACCTCTTGTCCGGAGCTCGCAGAAACATTTCTTCTTTCCCCTTAGCATTCGCCCCGACAGCGAGCTACAGAGACGTAAGCCGGCAGAGGAATGCGTTTAACAAAGGCATGACATAAAAGTCATGAAGAAGGTATGCGATCACGTTGAAAAATGCGTAGAGTCCGAAAAATGATGGATAGGTCGCTGAGGGAACGACACTAACTGAATGAAACATGATTTTATTAAACTAGTATTACGCGTTTCGGCGTTTGCAATCTTCAGATATCCTGGGACTTCAAGTAACCAGTGGACATAATAGTTATATGTTGTAGTAGTAACAAACTAGGATGTAATTTAGCTAGCGAGAATCATTCCCCAGGACCAACTGGAAGAGAGATGTCCATCTGGCACTGTGAATCGAAAGGTACAGATTTAGAAACGAGGGTAATCCCAAAAGTAAGGTCTCCTGCCTTTTTTATAAGTACATAGACCTGTTTATTACTACAATGGTTTACATCAGTTCAAAAACTTGAACATTTAGCTATTTTTCGACATAATCACCATTTCTGACGATGCATTTTTGTAGACGTTGTGGCAGTTTTTGTATGCCCATGTCGTACCAACTCGCCTCCATGCTGTTCAGAAAGTTATGAACCTCTTGTTTCACCTCGTCGTCAGAGCTGCCTCGCTTTCCGGCCAAATGTTCTTTTTGATAGTCACTGGGCGCCAAGTCAGGGGTATAGGGTGGGTGGGTGGGTGATTATGTTCCACTGAAACTGTTGGAGGAGAGCAGCGGTTTGCCGAGCGATGTGCGGGCGAGAGTTGTCATGGAGAACGTGTACGCCCTTGCTCAACATTACTTTTCTCCGGTTCTGAATTGCCCGTTTGAGTTTTTTCAGAGTCTCACAGTACCTGTCAGCGTTAATTGTGGTTCCAGCGATTCAGCTCTGACGACGAGGTGAAAGAAGAGGTTCATAACTTTCTGAACAGCATGGCGGCGAGCTGGTATGACATGGGCATACAAAAACTGCCACAGCGTCTACAAAAATGCATCGACAGAAATGCTGCTTATGTCGAAAAATAGCTAAATGTTCAAGCTGTAAAGTGATGTAAGCCATTGTAGAAGTAAACAGGTCTATGTACTTGTAAAAAATAGGAGACCTTACTTTTGGGATGACCCTCATGTTTCGGAAAAAATTGAAATTTACATACACTGTATGAATGATCTATACAATGTCCTGAACAAAAAATTAACTCGGATCGTAAATGGTTCTTTTACATTTATAGTGATTTGTTGGATGTACATGGGTTTCCGCAATAATGTAACAGGACATAGAGAATGCTCTACTGAACAATTTGAGATAGGAAACCTGCGGTCGGAGAAGCCAGCTTAAGGAGCTATCGAAGTAAATCTGTCTACCGCTTTGTCTAGCGTTACTGTTTTCCAGCTTATTTACAACTAACTTGCGTAGAAGATTACACGTACTGTGCTGTTTATTTATATGTACATTCTTTTTTTTCCTGCAAGGAAACAAGGACCACGAGCCTGATTACTAGGAAGTCATTACGCAGATTTTGGTTAGTTTACTTGTCCATAAGGTGGCTCTGTTGTATCGTATTTACATTGTCCCATAACAGAGCCTCCTATGAATCAACGACAAACCTATTCATTACTTAGTGCTTTTCAGAGATGTACAGTACAATACGATGGTGTAGTACCGGTACAATATTTCCTGTTCATTGTTATGGAAAGGGAAGTCCTATTCCATGACCTGGTAGGTAACTTGACCTGAATCCCCTCGATCATTTCCTACGGGGATATCGAAAGTCACTTGTGTACGAGATTCCAGCGGATAAGGAGATGGAATTAAGTTGCCAAAATTGTTGCTGCCTGTGATGTGATTCGAAACAAATCAGGGAGTTTGTCAGGGTGCGTCAGAAACTTGTTCGCCGATGTCATATTTGCATTGAGGTAGACGGGTGCTAGTTTCAGCACGTTTTGTAAGATACAGTACAAATGGTACGTCCATTGCGTCAATGATGGCATTTTCAGTTCTTTAATGCAAATAAAAATGTACACGGTAACGCGATTTTATTCATAGGATCTCGTTAAGCTGGTTTCTCCGATCCCAGGTTCCCTATCTCAAATTTTTCAGTGGAGCATCCACTATGTCCTATTAAATTTTTGCAAGCTATTAAGGAAACACCCTGTATAGACCTGGTTTGGTCTTCCTTGTATCAGCATCTCGTTTCTCTCTTGTGCCCGCTTGTCAAATGGTTATTACTATCCACCCACTCCCCCAGACTCCACCCCGCAAAGTGAACGCACGTTCCGGCCACAGTTTTTGTTGTGGAGATAAAGAACATAGCCGTGACAAAGACACGAAGGAGGTATGCGACCATGTTGAAAAGTATGCGTAGTCTGCAAAATGCTGAAGAGGTCACTGAGGGAAAACTCATTGACTGAATGCAAAATGACTTCATTAATCCAATACAATGCATTTTTTCGTTTGCCATCATCAGATGTCCTGGAACTTCAAGTAACCATAGGGTATAATACATATAATGTAATGGTAACAAACATGTGCGGAATTTTCGGACAATAGTTTGATTTGTTGATGTTCTTTGCCATTAATGAGGCAAACCCGCTTCCGCTGTCACGTGGGGCTGTTGAATACCGTATTTACAGGGTGAGCTAGAAGTTACGCAAACATAAATTTGAAACATGGTATGGTGAGGAATTGAGTTTGTTACCAGTAGGAATGTTTGTGTTGGCAACGGATTATATTGTGGGAGACGCATGGCACGTGACATGCAAGCAGTTTCCCGCTCTTTTGACGTCACTTTTGAGTTAGCTGTGTGCGAACAATCATGCTTGTTTCATAGGCTGAGAGTGTGTTCGTTCTTGAATGTTAGCATAGATCGCGATCTTTCTTAAAATACCAGGAAGACTTTAGGGCAGCTTTTCCTGTAACAAGGTTGCCCAACAAATCAACGATTTCACGCAGAGTCGCTGTTGAACTACGTTTTCTACTCTGACGATACATGATTTCACCCAAGTGGCTATGTAAATTATGTTTTCTACTCTGACGACGCATGATTTCCTCCAAATGGCTGTGTAAACTGCCAGAACGACAGATGTTGGCGCTCAGAAAACCCTCACGTATATATTACAACTACGTTAATGTAGAACTGATTCGTTTTTTAATAGATTGCGCAGCTTCTGGCTCACCCTGTATTTTTTACTAATGAACGAATGTTTCACGAGGCTCTAAGTACCGCTTCGTTACTCATGTTTTCTTTCCCGCACGCAGTTCGCGCCCGATATGTTTGTTTTCGTATTCCTCCAATTCGTTACCCTCGGCGGATTCGGAGTAACGAAAACGTTTCGCAGTCGCTGGTCATCTTTCCGCACGTTCGTGCCGACTCTATAGTTTCAATATTCCTCCAGTTTCTTATTCTCAGGGAAGTAAATCGTTCCTCGTTTTCCTTCCCGCACTAATTTCGATACGACTCTGGCGGAGTTGGCAGGAGTCGTGATCCTCCAGTTCCTTCGTTTCAACCGCTACGGTTTTCAGCGTACGGCAAACTGCCGGCTTTTCGATAGCTCACAGCGTTAAACAGGGGCTTTAACAGGGCTACAGCAAGTGCGCGGAAGGTACTCTGTGACAGAAGAGGCTGACGGACGTATTGCACAACTGCCGTATCTGACTATACTGGCCTATGTGGGTCACTTGCAGGGCGATTAAGCATGGAATTTTTTTCATATGACATCGAGTTCAGCTCTTGCACATTTAACTGTTACCATTACTACAGCTACGGTGACTGTTCACTAGAATCTAAAATTGCCCAGGAATGAGAACCCTCTCAAATGGAACATTCGGGAACACTCTTTACCCACAACTTACAAACTACGGAAAATGTTCGCTCTGAATAATGTCTGTCATCTTCACCGGCGAACGATACAGGATACTGTTGTACCGATTAGTTCTCCAGCAACACCAGGCAGTCAAATCTTCAATCTATTAAACAGCAAACAGAATGAGTTCATTTTGCACTTAGCAGTAGCATTTTAGTCAATACAACCACGCCTACAGCAACAGAGGAAATGATAATTAATGTTCTTAAATGAATTGTGAGTGGTTTTTGAAAATGCTCTGGCTACCACAAAACAACACGATACTTTCAGTTCTGCAGGGGTAGAGGTACCACATGAATGATAAAGCAGCACATGACGAGGAAACAACAATAAGGGTGGTAAATTCAAAAATGTTCGGTATTATTATCAATGAGAAATTAAACTAAAGAAAAGATATTTTTGAACTCGTAAGTCAGCTCTGGTCAGCCACATTTGCACTCTCAATCACTGCATCATCGAGTTTCTGAATGCACCGTTGATGTAACCAATAAAATGTTACGGTAATGTCTGGTAGGTTGCCACTAGCCGATCAACTAAACAGACACCTCGGCCCCTGCCAAAACGGTACATTCTGGAAACAATGAGCAGCATGGCTTCCTTTGTTGTATTATTACCGCCACGCCGACTTTTTCTGAACAGTGTTTCTAATTTTCCCTCTCTTGTCCATTGACTGCCCACGACATCTCTTGGCGCGCCAATTAGTACTTCGACCAGTAAAGCCTCTACCCCCTGTTCTTTCAAGACTCGAATCCGTAAGTGTAAAACACATTCAAGTTGGCGCACGCTAAATACTGTCAATATTAATATAAAAACGACAGCGTATCTAATAACACTACACCAATGATAAATGTAACACATGGTGAAGAAATAATAGCTAATGAGAAAACTTCAAAGTTTTTAGGTATAATTATTAATGAGAATGTAAATAAGAAGAAGCACGTTTTTTAGCTCAAAAAACACCTCTCTTTAGCTGAATTTGCTCTTCGAATCATTGAAATACTTGGGGAGATACAAATAAGTAAATTAACGTATTGTGTGTATTTGAAATCAACAATGACTGATGGAATAATGTTCTCGGGTAACTCATCATTAACAACATATGTGGTGCTTATCCACGATCATCTTATAGAAATCTGTTCAATGTGTTAGGTATTTCGATTACTTCCCCATAATATCTGTATCCCATCATTTTGTTCTCTAAATAGTCTACTATAGTTCAAAGGAACATTAATGATAGTAACTACAATACCACAAGAAAAAAATGATAGACATTTTCCACACTAACGTTTACTTTAGCACAAAGCGCTGCCACTAAAATTACTGATTATGTTCCAAATGATATAAAATGACGGAGAGGAAATTTAAATTTGGAAACAAATTGAGAAAATGTTTGCCTGAGAACTCCTTGTGAATAGTAGAAGAATTTCTTTTTATGTACGTAATAGCAGCGACCCGGACCGGCTTCGTACGTGTAGCAGTAAATATCTACTACGGGATGACTAGTTTCCCATAGCAGTAATGAGTTGTGAACACACACCTCCCTGGTGAATTACTCTACCTACTGGTGAAAACCGTATCAAAAACAGTGCAGTGGTTCCTGAGATTAACTTTCAAATACGACAGAGAAAAGCGATGGAGGACTTAATAACATACAAGGTGTATTAAAAAGAATCATCCGATTTTAAAAATGATAACTACACTACTGGCCATTAAAACGAAGATGACATGCTACAGACGCGAAATTTAACCTACGTGAAGAAGATGCTATGATTTGCAAATGATTACCTTTTCAGAGCATTCACACGAGGTTGGCGCCGGTGGCGACACCTGCAACGTGCTGGCATGAGGAAAGTTTCCAACCGACTTCTCATACACAAACAGCAGTTGACCAGCGTTGCCTGGTGAAACGTTGTTGTGATGCCTCGTGTAAGGAGGAGAAATGCGTACCATCACGTTTCCGACTTTGATAAAGGTCGGATTGTAGCCTATCGCGATTGCGGTTTATCGTATCGCGACATTGCTGCTCGCGTTGGACGAGATCCAATGACTGTTAGCAGAACATGAAATCGGTAGGTTCAGCAGGCTAATACGGAATGCCGTGCTCGATCCCAACGGCTTCGTATCACTAGCAGTCGAGATGACAGGCATCTTATCCGCATGGCTGTAACGGATCGTGCAGCCACGTCTCGATCCGTGAGTCAACAGATGGGGACGTCTGCAAGACAACAACCATCTGCACGAACAGCTCGACGACGTTTGCAGCAGCATGGACTATCAGCTCGGAGACCATGGCTGCTGTTACCTTTGACGCTGCATCACAGACAGGAGGCCCTGCGGTGGTGTACTCAACGACGAACGTGGGTGCACGAACGGCAAAACGTCATTTTTTCCGATGAATCCGGGTTCTGTTTCCAGCATCATGATGGTCGTATCCGTGTTTGGCGACATCGCGGTGAATGCACATTGGAAGCGTGTATTCGTCGTCGCCATACTGGCGTATCACCTGACTGGGTTGTATGGGGGTGCCATTGGTTACACATTCGGTCACCTCTTGTTCGCATTGACGGCACTTTGAACAGTGGACGTTACATTTCACATGTGTTACGACCCGTGGCTGTACCCATCATTCGATCCCTGCGTAACCCTGCATTTCAGCACGATAATGCACGACCGCATGTTGCAGGTCGTGCACGGGCCTTTCTGGATACAGGAAATGTTCTACAGCTGCCCTGGCCAGCACATTCTCCACATCTCTCACCAACTGAAAACGTCTGGTCAATGGTGGCCGAGCAACTGGCTCGTGACAATACGCCACTCACTACTCGTGATGCCGGCCGCGGTGGTCTCGCGGTTCTAGGCGCTCAGTCTGGAACCGCGCGACTGCTACGGTCGCAGGTTCGAATCCTGCCTCGGGCATGGATGTGTGTGATGTCCTTAGGTTAGTTAGGTTTAAGTAGTTCTAAGTTGTGGGGGACTGATGACCACAGATGTTAAGTCCCATAGTGCTGAGAGCCATTTGAACCATTTGAACTACTCTTGATGAACTGTGGTATTGTGTTGAAGTTGCATGGGCAGCTGTACCTGTACACCCCATCCAAGCTCTATTTGACTCAATGCCCAGGCGTATCAAGGTCGTTATTACAGCCAGAGGTGGTTGTTCTGGGTACTGATTTCTCAGGATCTATGCACCCAAATTGCGTGAAAATGTAATCACATGTCAGTTCTAGTATATTTGTCCAATGAATACCCGTTTATCATCTGCTTTTCTACTTGGTGTAGCAATTTTAATGGCCAGTAGTGTATTATGTTATTTGAGATATGTGCGTGAACAACGTACTGTTGGAAAGAACAAACTCTCGAGGTTCCCGCTAGGTAGCAGCAGTGCGCGCCGACTTCAGTTCTAGCAAGAATGGTGTCGGGAAAACAGAAAGCGTTTTGTGTTCCACGTTTTGAGCAGTTCGGGTCAGTAATAATTGTTTATCTTGACTTTCGTATTAGATATGGTGTGGATATTCCTACGCCACAGAGCACCAGACGATGGCATGAACAATTCCGAGAGACAGGTTGTTTGTGTAAAGGCAGATCGCCAGGCCGTCCCAGAGTGTCTGACACAGACGTCGAACGCATCCGCCATAGTTTCGCAAGGAGCCTGCAGAAATCCGTTCGCCCAGTAGCTCGACAGCTCAGCATGCCCCCGATATCGGTCTGGCTTGTGTTGTGTCGAAATTTACAAATGAAACCATACAAAATTCAGCTACAGTAAGCTCTTCATGAAGGTGACAAACAACAACGTGTGGAGTTCGGTAATTTAGTTCTAGGCAAGATGCAGGATGAGTTTTCTTCCATGCTTAGTGTTTAATGACAAGGCAATTTATATGGAAAAGTGAACCGTGCCTCCGTTACCAATAACAATGAATGAACTGAGACATCATGTAATGGCACTGTGGAAACTTTACTAACTCAACACACCATCACTGCAGTGTGGGAACAATTTGACTACCACATTGACATGCCGTGCACCACAAGGGGGCATATTGAACACCTATGAAAAGATATGAAAAAAGTTTTCTTTTGTGTTTCTCGTTCACCAAAAACCAAAATTAATTGTTTATTAGTTTCAGAAATATAGAAGTGCCAAATTGGTTGATTTTTTCTGATACACCCTGTATATAGACGTAAAAGATGGTAGGAACTACTAAATATGCACCTGTATAACAAGAGTAAACACACAAATAAACAAAAGACACCTTGTAAATGGTCAGCATGTACGCATATATACATCTATGCGTAATATGAATGTAACATGACTCGTTCCACATATTTTCAATTAACGGTAAAAAAAAGTGAAATGCTCGTATTACATTTTTTGCCGGGAATCCCCTTCCGTGAAGTTCGGCCGTCTGATGCAAGTCTTCTTATTTGACGCACTTCCGCGACTTGCATGTCTGTAAAGATGAAACGATGATGGGAAAACTTTCGCAGTCCCGAGCGGAGAAAATTCCCGGCCCGACCGGGAAACGAACCCAGGGCCCCTTGGTCAAAGTTCGGAAACGCTAACCACAAGACCACGAGATGATGTACATCTCAACAATGACTCATGGAACTAGAAGCATGACGTGTCGTCATTATAATCATCGTCAGAGGGAATGTGTGTGCTGCACAGTACTAGGCGGCTGTATCCCAGCGAGATATTGTGGCTGGTGAAGTAACGGGACACTGAACTCGTTGTCGAGTGGACGGTAGATAAAATTCCCGTCCGGCCTTCAGATTAATGTTTTCCGAGATCTATCCAATCGAATAAGGGACAGTCTGGATGGTACCATCGAAAGGGCACATTCCATTTCCTTTCATTACCCACACCCAGTCTCAACTAGTACTGTATGGCTAATAACGTCGTTGTCGTTTGAATATTAATCCATAACATTCCTTTTCCCTTTCCATTGTCCACGAGTGTGTATATGCTACCTATTTCATATGTACGGAAAGTGTTATCTGTAATTACTTGACTGTTAGCTTCATAGAACAATTCGCAACACATTCATACTACCTAGCTTTTAAGATATATAGTAAACGTAAATAAATTCCCAGAATCTTATATACGCCATTTTAGGAGCATCTGAATAATAGGCAAGTTAATTCATTCTCGTGTTTGCGGACAAATGGTAATAACAATAAAAATGTTAAAAAATGTGAGTCAGGAAATACATTCAGCTGCTAAAGAGTTCCTTTTTAGGTGAGTTCCAGTGATAGAGTTCCCATTTTGTAACATTGTATTTCAAATGAAGAATCGTAAATCAGTAGAGAGAAACTCAGTCTTTTAAAAAGAATGGATGCTGGTACGCTGTCTAAGTGGTAGCATCTAAGAAAGTTAATGGGCTTTATTAACGACGTTACCGTACCCCTTGTCAGCGGCTTGTTTTCATGTAGTGTGAGATGTTTCCACGCCGGTCTTGTAAGCACCACATGCTCACAGCAGGTGTTCCACTCGCAGGCTGTTTACAGCTTCTCCCTGTCCCGTTATTCAACTGGCTTGTCGCAGTCTTATGAATCATACACATGTTCGTAATTTCTTTTTCCTTTATGGATTTCCCTACAACAAACAGGAACCTTGGCTCCCTACAAGGAAGTACCATTGTGCCCAGGCTTATTAAAATACTTAAAGTTTCAACATAATACCTGTATTTTCTAGATATTTGGAAGATGGCTAGAGGAACAAATTAGGGACACGAGTCCTATCCATGTAGCCTATCAAACGATGCTACACGCCGTATTAAATGTGGAAGCAACACATTAATTACCCGATGTAAACTCAGCAGTTGATGGCAAAGTCTGTACAGTCGTCACTGATCATACTTAGCATTTTATTTACAACTGCTTATCTCGATCGCACTTTATTATGCAGCGTATTAGGGGTATAAATCCAGATATTCCTGTTAATGAATCAGGATCTGGCCATCCAGATTTGCATTTTTCGCGATTTCTCTAAACCGCTCCTGGCAAATGTCGGAATTGTTCCTTTGAAAGGGCATGGCCGATTTCCTTCCCCATTCTTCACAAAATCAGAGCTTGTGCTCTGTCTCTAATAACCTCGATGTCGACGGAACGATAAACCCAATCTTGCTTTCTATTTAATGACTGAGAACAGTGTACTGAACAGCCTTACATCGGTATTTAATTCATTTGCATGCTAGTAATTTGAGCTATTACGAATAGTATGGTTTCAGGTTGGTTAGTACCTTCAAATACGTGAGGCATAAGCAGGCCACTAATGTTTAGTTTCCCCAGGGCAGCAGGTCAGGCATTGAAGTGCGGACACGTGGACACAGAACGGACAGTCTGTACAGACAGGCGTAATCCGCTTAGTGGCGAAGTTACGACCGTTCAGAAAAAATCAGGTAGTAAATTACGTGATGTTTTTGCGGGAAGGCTGTTAGAAGGAGAAAAAACAACTAACACACTGAAGTGAGCAGATATTAAGGTACGAATCATCATCACAGTATCTGTACCTATAGCCCTAACACACTGTATAATTCATAATATTAACAATTTCGGCTACCTGTATTTATCGGTATTCTAATACGAGTATCAGTGTCGAATGTTTCACACATTCACATACATGAATAAATGCTAACGACGACTTGAGGACACCCTATACTTACGCAAACACGGGTTGTAAGTACTAGAGGTCGCTACAGATGAAGTAACTTTTGTGTCCAATATCAAAGCTTCAGCAGTTCAAAACAAAATCATCAGGGTCAATAATTAAAATGCTTCCTCAAGGCTAAAGTGAGTATCTGACAGTAAAAGTAAGTTTTAATACTATATGTAGCAACATTATCCACACTTCAAATCACAATAAAAAGTGTTAAAGTGGTGTACAAGCTATTTATGGAAAACGCCTGGTCATCAGAAAGTACATAAAAGAGGATGTTGTGTGAAAGAGTGACACAAAGCTGGCATATTCATGAAGCTTACAGCTACTGATACTATCATTAATGTGAAATCCTGGCGTCCTATAGAGTATAAATGGGCATATTTTGTAATCTTGACTAACATGATGGTAAAACTCTAGCTCGCCGAAATGATGAAGCGGAAGAGCCGAATATAAGCAAGTATCCAGGGACCGTTATGTAACGACCATGTATAACAAACTGAAGTCAAAAAGTCACGACAATGATGAGAAAGTTGGTCAACGTAGTAAGAGCTTTGTTGCCATGCCTTTTAATGGTGTAGCTTCCGACAGAGTTACACAATGTATTTGGGAAAAGAAAAGACAAAATAAACGGCTCAACTGGCTCCAGCCTAGGCCTTAGTGTGGCCAACAAAAGCTATAAATGTTTTGGGATCTGTGCTCTGTAATATAACTGCCAACTGTGAAAATTTTGTATTAATCAGACGGGAAGTACTTTTAAGGCTAGATTCAGAGAACACACAATTATTGATATTGGGGCGCACTTCATTAGGGAAATATATGTGGCAGAAAACATGCAGCATAATTTAGGTTTTGCCTAGAGCACAGAAAGGACAGTTATTAAACCTACTGCAGGATATTGAGATATAAGTACATTGGAAACGGCAAGCGGACTTACTTTTTAACCCTAGAACACTAGAAGGTGGGAAAATGTTAGATTTCTACTAATTAATCGTAAAGTTTACTCCTCCAGATTTTATTCAGAACAAGTCGTAATTTATAGGTTATCCACTACTTAATTACCATTATTACATCGCCAATGGTATGTTACACACTAAATTAAGTACAAAATTTTCTGTTTTATATCCTAATGTAGTCGTAAATTTTATGAGGGTTTAGTAATCTAAGGTTAATGAACAGAGAGAGAGTAGCTAGCATGCACATCTCGCTATATTCCGGTGGTTACTACGTTCATGCTCATAAATTAAGGATAATGCAGGTACATGGCGAAACAACGCTCTGGTGGGGGGTTTCCGGGTTTAAATCACCTCGGGGTATGACCATGTGGTGCATTTGACCTGCGGTCGTCACACGGTGGAGCTGGCAGCAGTCCACATACGCAGCGGTGTGTTAGTGCATGTCAGAGTACGGTGCTGCGAGTAAGTGTGCAGACGTTTTCAGACGTGCTAATGGTGACTATGTGTTGAAAATGGCTCAAAGAACACATATTGTTGACGTTATAAGGGGTAGAATACTAGGGCGATTGGAGGCTGATCAAACACTACAGGTCGTAGCACGGGCCCTCTGTGTGCCACAAAGTGTGATCTCAAGATTATGGAAACGATTCCAGCAGACAGGAAACGTGTCCAGGCGCTACAGTACGGGACGTCCACAGTGTACAACACCACAAAAAGACCGATATCTCACCATCAGTGAACGCAGACGGCCACGGAGTACTGCAGGTAGCCTTGCTCGGGACCTTACCGCAGCCACTGGAAAAGTTGTCTCCAGACACACAGTCTACAGACGACTGAACAGACATTGTTTGTTCGCCTGGAGACCTGCAAGGTGCATTCCACTGACCCCTGGTCACAGGAGAGCCCGCAAAGCCTGGTGTCAAGAACACAGTACATGGTCATTGGAACAGTGGTCCCAAGTTATGTTCACGGACGAGTACAGGTATAGTCTGAACAGTGATTCTCGTCGGGTTTTCATTTGGCGTGAACCAGGAACCAGATACCAACCCCTTAATGTCCTTGAAAGGGACCTGTATGGAGGTCGTGGTTTGATGGTGTAGGGTGGGATTATGATTGGTGCACGTACGCCCGTGCATGTCTTTGACAGAAGAACTGTAACAGGTCAGGTGTATTGGGACGTCATTTTGCACCAGTATGTCCGCCTTTTCAGAGGTACAGTGGGTCTCACCTTCCTCCTGCCGCACGGCCCCACCGAGCTGTCATCGTCATCAACAGTCCAATGTCGCTGTTGACGGACCCAGGCGAGGCGTAAAGCTTTGTGTCGTGCAGTTCTCAAGTGTACACGAGTGATCCTTCGGCTCCGTAAGCCCATATCGATGATGTTTCGTTGAATAGTTCGCACATTGACGCTTGTTGATGGCCATCATTGAATCTGCAGCTATTTGCGTAAAGGTTGCACTTCTGTCACGTTGAACGATTCTCTTCGGTCGTCGTTGGTCCGGTTCATGCAGGATCATTTTCCGGCCGCAGCGATGTCGGAGATTTGATGTTTTACCGGATTCCTGATAGGGTACACTCTTGAAGTGGTCGTACAGGAAAATCCCCACTTCGTCGTTACATCTCTTGTGCGCCGACTATAACATCACTTTCAAATTCACTTAAATCTTGGTAACCTGCCATTGCAGAATCAATAACCGATCTAAGAATCTTACATAGGCATTGCCAATCGAAGCGCCGTATACTGCCTGTTTACATATCTCTGTATTTGTATACGCATGCCTATACCAATTCCTTTGGCGCTTTTGTGTACTTTGTAGTACTATAAGATTTACTATATGTAGCTTCGATCAACGTTAAACATTTTATTCTGATTTTAAGTGAGGATACTGTTGCTACACATTGAATTACCAGCGGAAAAATGCTTCTATCGGAGCACAAAAATGGAATATGCCCCTATTGAAAACACTCCCATTAAAAAGTAGGATAGCACCTATCTCTTTCTACCTTCCTATGCACCGCTAAAAATTATCCCAAGCATTTTGGAATGTCAACATATTCGATCTCGTCATTTCTTACATGCAACTCACCTCTCACTCCCACAAATTCCCCTAACTCAACTCGCTCACACACATTCTCACTTCCTTGCCCATCCTCACGTACTCATACTGCCCACCTCATTTTCATACTCACTTTGTGCTTCTCTGTCTCCTGTCTCACAACCACAGTCTTCCTCGTCCTGTCCTACTACTATTGTCTCTCCTCGCTACCACTGTTTCCCTATTGCCCTCTCTTATTGTCCCCATCTCACTGCTGCTATCTCATTCATTCATTGCCTCTACTGCTGTCTCTTATCAATGAAACTTTCCTTTCCTCGTTGTCATTTTCATGGACTCTCATTATCGCTGACTCTCATCCACTTCCAACTCCTCTTTATTCCTTTCCCACTGGCACTGCCTCTTTCATTCTATTCCTAGCACAGTTCAGTCACTGTCACTTATGTTCCACTGCCACTGTGACTCTCTTTCTCTCACAACGCCACTGTATGCTTCACTCTTTCTATAGCACAACCTATGTCTACAATTTTCCGGTGTTTATTACTTTTCAGTTTCTTTTCCATTGCCACTGTTTTCTTCTCTCTAAGCGTAAGGAGGCGCGAATATGCTCTCATGCCTAAATATTTGGGAAAGTTTTTAAATGTGGGGAGGACGGTAGAATGAGTCATATGGACCCGACTTTTCAGTCTGAGAGTTTTAAGCAGGAGCACATCCCCCTTTTTAGGTGCTCCATTAGAGGCATTCTTCTGCTGGCCCCCTTCTTTTTCCTACCGTAGCAGGGGATGTCACTGATGTTTCAAGTGAACTTTATCTGTCAGTAATAATTTGTTATTTTACTTGTGTGAAATTGCTATAAATCAAAACTAATTTTGCGCCTCAGACCAGATTTTCCGTGCAAACAATTTTGCGTGTGCTCCTAGTCCTTCAACATGAGGTTTCCAGAATCCTCCCGATGATAATGGAGACCTTTCACAGCAAATTTCTCAGTGTTACGTCACTTTATAAACTGAGTTTTCGCCTCACATGCGATTTTACATGTACAGGTAGGGTAACCTTGAACCTCTGTATCTCAGAAACGGATAAAGATATCAAGAAAATTTTCAAGCCGTTTTGAGACTGGAATCATAGGAATATATTATATAAATTACATCCATTTTCTGTGCATAGCAATCTTGGAATCCGCAGCTCGGTTTTGGTACTAAAAATGATTAAAAAGCATTTTTTGAGGTTTCTAATGAACCGCCAATGAAGTAATGGTGCCTGCGTAAACCTTTTAAGGCTCACTGTAGACCACACAAAATGAAAAAAGATTCAACTGACTTGCTCCATTTGCCTACGCAGCAGGAACTGTTGATATTCATAAATTGACCCTTTACTGTGGAATAGTGGCAGTAAGACGATCATTGTGTTGGTTCCACAAATGGTCTCTAGCTCAAGGGCTGTCCCAAACATTTGACCCTACTTTTTTTTATCACCAATAGAATCCGAAGTATGAGCCTTAGAAGAATACCATTTTTATGCCCTCTGTTTTGGTACATATTAGATATTTCCTGCTGTCGCTTGTGTACCAGTATCTCATGTTGTACTGTTACGTATATGCTTCTGCCATATGAAAACATTGAAATTAATTACTATCAACAATCTGTTTTAAACCCTTAATTCCAGAAGTTATCACTACTCGAAAGACAGAAAGTCAAAACTCGTATTTTGTAGCCAGTAATGATCAGTTTAGAGTACGTAACGTCAAATCTAAGATATGTTATACCTGTATGTATAACTGGGTGCAACTGTAGACCTTCGAGAAACTTGAACACTTACGACACTTTATTTAATAAAAGATTTTTTTTAACATTTTGGTGACGCAGTGGTACGGTTTATATTATTCATGACATTCTCAGAAACAATGTATTCTCTTTGGTGACACAGTGGTATGGTTTGTGTTATTCGTGAAATTCTCAGGAACAGTGTATTCTCATGTCTACACACATATGAATGTTACACTTACAACACATGAATACTGTCTACCCTTTACAGTGTGGCATTTTAGGCCTTTGCCTTATGTCTGTCACCTGAGGCCAATGACCAACTGCATTATTTTAGGTAGGCGTATCTGGAACAGGTCTTCCTGGACCCTGACCCTACTTGTCTAGAAGATCTGTCTCTGTAATGACTGAAGGCCTATCTTTCTTTTAAACTGTCATTTCTTTCACCCGCTCGTAGAGTGCCACTGCTGTTCTGAATTTGAATTATAGCAGATCATTTTTTTTTTAAATACGAGGGAATTTGAAACTGTCACAGTCCCTCTGCACAGGTGGTACACTAGCTTTGAAATCTCCATCTGGATTTCTTGTAGCATGCAAGCCGGGTATCCATTGCTGATAAAATAAAAGCTTCAGAGTTCATTAGAATTTCCACAGCGCAATAAAAGTGAAATGTAATCAGTCAAAACAGCGTTGAGGTCGGATATTCATATGAATTATTGGACACTTGTATTAAATTAAAGTACATACACGGAAATAATGAACACAATTGGTCATTGAAGTATTCTGGTGCTACAAATCAACGGAAATATTTGCACTCACTGCCCCTGATTTCATCTCTTGCATGCGTCCACAGAGGTACACAAACGCTTAATGACGCGTAATTTACACACACAGTATTTTCGAATTTATTTGCACGTGCAGCTGCTTTATTGAGTGAAAATGTTATTTTCATCATGCCACAGACACCACACAACAAACAAGTAAATAACTAAACTTAAATTTGTCCTAATAATGACGATAATTTCTTGTGTATGTGTAGCGAGGAAAGGAGCGAACAAGAAGTCGCTCTTCTAGCGCACAATACACTCAGGAGACGGAAGAATATGTCAGAGACGTTGCTCAGTACCTATAGAATACACACCTACCGTCACTGGCACTATGAAAAATTAAAATTCCGTTTATTAACGTCGCTTTGTTATTATGAGAATTCGCGACGCACGGAATTAAGGTACTGAATTACTGAATCTGTGATGCTCGACACTTAAGACACGTAACGTTAACTCATCACTAGCACCCTTTAGCGGCTATAACTCTTGTTTGCATAACTGTGTGGCAACCTCAGGCCATCGTTTTTTTTTTTTTTTTTTGGTTGATTTAGTGCGTTTACAAAGCAGGTGGTGTTGGTACTCCTATCAGGATATGTAATGGTCTGATGGTGGCAGAAAGCTGGAACCGTTAATATTGTGATTATGTAAAAAAGTGAGATCAAGACGGACATTCATTAACAAAATGAGAAATATGATTGCTGCGGTAGCAAGGTGCTGCTAAGCTGGACTTACATTCAGCAGAAACGGAGTTAACATCCACGCCCGACGATTCAAAATTGCTTTCTGAAATTGAGGCTTATGTTTGATATTAGTAGACACTTTTGCCTGGGCTTGTTTGCTGCTTGTATTCTCCTTGCTTGGGCCATCATGCGTTATTTCACTTCCAAATTAGTAGAATCCACTCACTTCGGCTTCCTCTTGGCACCTACCAGCTTTGAGATAAGTCAATTACAAATCTATTTTTAACACTGCTCATTAAATTCACTCTTCTTCGATTTTCTCTCAGTTTATATTCTGTTCTCACTAGACTGATGAACAGAAGCAGTTATCCTTCCTAACTTTCACTGATGACAACATTGCAGCTAGCGAATTCTATCATAGCTAAGAATTTTATTCTTCTCCTAAAAGTAAGTTGTAGAGTAGAGTAGAGTAGAAAGAATGTGTCCCTGTCTTGTTACCATTTTAAATAGGAGCATTTCATCCTGCTCTTCCATCCTTATTGTTCCTTCTTGACTCTTCTAGTTTTATCCACCACTCCCTATAGCACACGCCCATTACGCTGAGAATTTCGAACATCTTACACCATTTAACATTGTCATGCACTGTTTCTAGGTCTCTAATCCTTGGAATTTGATTTTTCATAAGCTTTCCTTTCTTTATGAAGCGCAGTGTCAGTACTGCTGAAACTTCACGTTTCCTACGGCCGCAGTGATAGTCATCTATTAGATTCTCAGTTTTCTTTTCCATTGTTCGGTATATTTTATTCCTGTCAGCAACTTGGATGCATCAGCTAATTGTGCAACAATTTTCACAATTATATCCTCCTGCTATCTTCATAATTGTGTAGATAACTTTTAGTTCTTCTCCATTCTGATAGTTCTATACACCAACTTCAATACTTGTTTTGCTGCCACTCCTCTAATGATTTTAGAAATTCCAAAGGAATGTTATCTACTCCTTGCTCCATATTTTATGACGAGTTTTCTAATGTTGCCTGTCGCTTCGTTTTAATTATACGCCTTTCAACATTCACTTCATAACTTGTATCGAAGACTCGTTTCTGCTCCACTGAAAGTTTTTCGTTCAAAATTTTTGCAATTTCCTGAACTACATGATGCGTGTTGTTTGTGCATCTAATTGGCATTTCTCAACGCTGTTTTATAGGCCTTCCCGTCTTGAAATAAGTTTCCGAATCACGTGTTTGCAGCTCCTCAGAAAATATATATGAGCTCATACAGCCCGTCACTGACGCTTCATTATTCATGTTGCTCTATTAAAAAAAAAAAAATATTCTGAACGCTTTATTGTTGTGGTGTTGTCCGAAGATCATGGTGTCACACCACAGTGGCCAACGCATATTAGTACCACAGGTATTAACTGTGTCTCGCTGCAGTGCGCAACGACAAATGGAAGAGGCTGAAGAACACATGCTCTGTCTCTCAGCACAACAGCGCCCTCGCATAGAGGTCAATGTAGAGCCAACCATGGATTTGCTCTGCCCAGTCTGTGCTCTGAGCTGAAGCAGTCAACATAGTTTCAGTAGGATTAAAGTGTTATTCAAGTCTCAGATGGAAATGAACTATTGTAAATGTATGAAAAGAAAGTAAAGAAATATATGAAAAGAAAGTAAATCGGTTATAAATAACGGCGTACACACAGTTTATTCAAAATGTATATGTCACTAAAGATATTCGGATGACATGTTCTATATGCCTGCCATCATTGGCGATAATGTGGCGCAGACGAATAGCGAAATTCTGCATGACATGCTGAAGTGTCGGAACGTCGATTCTGTCCATGACCACCTGAATGGCTGTTTTCACCTCAGTAGTACTTTTGGGGTCATCGCTGTACACTTTTTTTTAATATAGGCCCACAAGAAGGAGACACATGTGTTCAGATCCGGAGAATATGGCAGCCAATCGAGGTCCATGCTAATGGCGTCTGGGTACCCCCAGAGCCAGGATGCTGTCCCAAAGTGCGCCTCCAGGCCATCAGACACTCTCTTGCTTCGATGGGGCCGAGCTCCATCTTGCGTGAACCACTCCTTGTCGAAATCAGGGTCATTTTGGTTAATGGTGATGAAATCATCTTACAAAACCTTCACGTACTGTTCGATAGTCTCCCTCCCATCAAGGAATATCGCACCGATTATTCCATGACTGGACATTGCACACGACTCAGTCACCTGTTGAAGGTGAAGAGACTTCTCGATCGCGAAATGCGGATTCTCACTCCCCCAAAGGCATCAATTTTGATTACTGACGAACCCATCCAAATGAAAGTGGGCTTCGTCGCTAAACCACGCTAAAATAATTCCCATCATGCCCCGCGGGCAACCGTACAGTTTGAACGCCCTAGCGCAAACCGTTCAGAAGTTATGACGAATGTATTTCATATAGTTCAATAATTGTCACCCCGTATGTATCAACTGATGCTTTAATAGCCAGTGGCAGTTGTAAACTATGAAGCACTCCTGTGGCATAGGACTGTATCGAGTTAAGAAAATCTTTTTATATTATGTAAATTGAAAGTGTAAGGGGGAGAAAGGAAAGGAAAGAGAAGAAACTTTTGATGTCAGCGCATCGGGACTTTATGCGCGCTCAGTGAGGAGAGAGAATATATGTGCTGGACTGAGATTCGAACCCGAGATCTCCTGCTTACTAGGCAGTTGCGTTAACCATGCGCCATCCGAACACAGTGCTTCTCCCAATTGCGCGGACTGTCTCTGGACATCTCTCGGCCGACCCACATCCCCATGTAGCGCCTCCTATCTACAGTCCACATCCGTGTCCTCCATGATCGCTACACTGAGATTCCTGCGGGAGGGCGAAAGCAATTGCGTATCCATACTGAAAATGTTGGATTCGTTGTCCATCGAGGTGAATCAGTTATATGAATTCATGGTGTGTGTTCTTTCGGACATGTCAAAAAGAACAGACACAATGCATCCATATAAGCATGTAATAAACTGTTGTATCTTCGTTGCCACTGAACCCGCCAGGTTAGCCGAGAGCGCTAATGCGCTGCTTCTTGGACTCGGGTAGGCGCGCCGGCCCCGGATCGAATCCGCCCGCTGGATTAAGGACGAGGGCCGGTGCGCCGGCCAGCCTGGATGTGGTTTTTAGGCGGTTTTCCACATCCCTCTAGGTGAATTCCGGACTGGTCCCCACGTCCCGCCTCAGTTACACGACTCACAGACATTTGAAACACATCCGCACTTTTCCATGATTTACACTAGACGCAGACAGATGGGGTACTCTGATTCCGTTCCAGGGGGTACGAGGTGGCGGCAGGAACAGCATCCGGCCTCCCCTTCAAATTAACATGCCAAATCCGATTTAACAAAGGCGCAAGCGATAGATAGATAGATAGATAGAATCTTCTTTGCCACTGTAGTATCCTCATTGCCACTGTAGTGTCTTGAAACAAGGAAGCGGACGTTGTTATGGTTGGCCGGTATACTCTTCCTGCAACACAAATGCACTCATCGATTAACACGGTTCTTTATTTACTTTGAATACAGTCCATGTGTTGTGGTACAAGCTCACCAGTAATAATCCTCTTGCAGACAATATCAGTTATCTTGCTATAGCCACAATTCTGGTCGTTATGTACTATCGTAGCCTGTGACGTGAACTGCGAATACACTGACAGACCCCTGACTGGAATGTGAGTAGTGAGTCAAGTCAGTGAGTTGGTAAGGCCCCCAAACCAGTGGCGGCGGCCTAAATACATGCTGTCGAGAGGGTGTAGGCGGCATGTTGCTTGTCGGTGTGCCTCTAGCCTCTCTCGTTATGGGCGCGCTTTATACAGCGCCTACTGTCAATCTTCGCGCTACATCTCGCCCGACCCGTGTGCTGGAGACAGCTTACGCCAGCACAAAAAGTGAAGTAATATTTCATCTGTTGTTATTCCAGTGAGCCATCTCCCAGAGAAATCGGAGAAGTCCATAGCTTTCTATGGCCAGACGTTTGTAGATTCATCTGCAGTGAAACGCGGTCAGCTTGTTATGAATGACGGTAAAGAACTAGAGAGGACCGGATCGTGCATACATCCGATTTCTCTCCGATTAAGCGATTCCTCACAAAAAAGGGAGGGAGTTTCGACGCTGGTGCCTTATAAAATTTCGTCGGAAAGACGCGAGCGACGATTTTCTATTTTTGCCGGTACTTAAGGGAGCTCCTTTTATAAGGGCCGTCCGCGGATCCCTCGTTAAGTGGCGCATTAAGGGCGGATTGAATTGCCCTTATCAGGCGGGCAGCATCCGCGGTCGTATTAGCAGCACACGGTAATTGAGCTCAATTTAGCCGACGCGGCGCGGCGGCGGACCACGGCAACTGGAGAGCTTCCGTGGAGCTGGCGGCGGCGGCGGCGGCGGCGGTGCCGGAAGCCGAGCGCCGCGTGCTGCATCCTGTTTCTGTTTGCTCCCCGGCCCCCGGCCGTAGCGCCGCCGGCGCCCCCGTAGTGACAGATGCGCCGCGCTGTTTTGCTCTGTCGGCGACACTTCCGCCATCAAGACGCCTGCCTTGGCGCATCCACTCTGCTACGACTTGTTTTAACACGATCTCGTAACGGTGCTGGCATCGCTGGGTCGCGATTTCCTTTCAGGCTACAGCAGATGACTAAAAAAATGGCAACAACATAAATTAACAACACTTTCTCCCTTATTTTTTAAAAAAATTAGCGAGGTGCGAGAAGGACTCGAGCACTGAGGGTTCCATGCAGACTTAATTATGTATACGTGTTAGTTATTCCACTCCGGGAATCGAGGGTCTCGGCCATTTGTCCCTGTTGCTGACAGTGATACCGGCAAGATATCGGTCCCAGAGATCCCAAGATTTTCGAGAATGTTTTAATTTCAGTCATATAAATGTGATATAAAGTTGTGCCGGAGGCAGGTGGCCACTGTCGTAATAATCAGTAGTTCTTCATTCAGGCTGACTGGGTCGCAATAGCAAAAGTTGAAAGAAGATTACAGTTAATGAAGTAAAAGATCCACGCTGTGGACACTAAATGAAAAAGCTACTCCTTATGTTTCTGATCTAGACTGCCATAAAAATGCGAAGGAACTGTTAATCAGATCTCAGGGAGAAGTTATAGTCTAATTCACAATCGATTTATTGATCTTAAACAAGACAAGACAACAAAATTATTAAAGAATCATCATACCAAAAAAAATATTTATTTAACAAAATCCTTACTAAAATGGGATCTAGGATGGACAAAGTGATCTGCTGGGGATCAACACACGACACTAACTAGAACACTACTCGCTTTATCTCACTTCATACACGTGAATCCAGGTTATGGCATCAAACAACGCCACCACCAAGCATCTATATTCTACCATACAAAAAAAAAAAAGGAAAAATATGGTTCGAAAGAACAGGGTGCTGAGAAACAGATATTATAGCCCTACGTCGCAGCAGCGAATACTTTACCATCCTACTGGTCAAGGCGGCACACTACGATGTGTTCGGCGACTGAAGTCATGGACGGCGGAAATCTGTTATTAAATGCGCATTCCGGAAAAATGCAAGTACGCGGTCTCGCGTTCGGTTAATTCAGAACGCAGGTACTTCCCTAAGAGCCTCTGAAACCCCGACGGTTTCCAGTGTGCAGGTGGACCCATTTGCTGGTCTGCCAAACTAGTTTGACTCCGTGCCACGACTGTGCGTGTCGGAATACGTCAAATGTTTAGACGCCGACTTAAGACAATTAAGTACACCCTCGCGTCACTCATTCTGACTATGATGATATAAGCAGTACCTCTGATGGTTCAGGAGGTGACTAGCACAGGCTCTAAGTCGCGCCCTAGTGAAGGACACAAGTCTCACCGTTTAGGTAGAGACCTGCAGTTCTTTACTAGCGAAGTGCCAGTACAAGAGACTTGTTCAAGAGTGCTGATCTCCCTTTCTCAGTGTTTCCTTCTCAGCTCGGTACCAAAAGCACATTTCTCTTTTTTGACTTCCCCCAATTTCGCACAAGCCAATCACGAGCTAGAGCCCGGCATTCTAAGCTCAGTGAATGGTCATTGCACTGCAAACCGATTTGACCAATCAGAGATTTAAAGCTAATTGTCGGAAAAAAATTCAGCTTCGCGGCCTCTTTCCCACACGTTTGCCGTGTCTTTTGCTAACACAGTACAGGGTGGAAGCACAGCCCTCCATAAACAGCCTGTTATCTCCCCTGTTGCGTCCATTTCAAAGTTTGCAAAGAATGCCCATAAACACGCATTGACAAAAGATGTTTTGAAACAGAGTCTGGACGTTTGGGCCCCAGTTTTCCTGTCCCACGGACATTTGCAGAACGTTTACATTTCTTCTGGCAGCTTGCTCGCTAGCAAGGCCTGCAATGCCCTATCGGCGACTTTTCGGCGCTGGGCCATATACCTGGACGTCTGCCCCTGGCTGTGGCGCCAAGCTTAATGTGTTTCTGCACAATACGACCGCGGCACGGGGCCGTCTGGAAATGTATCTTCATCGTTCTCCAGAAAAAACGTGCTTTGTCGCCCCACCAACGCCGTGCTTTTACTGCAGTCGTTTAAGTTGGCACCCTGTTCCTTTGAACACAGGTAAAGCTTACCGTATTTCTTTCCCTAGAGCATGCAAACAAGACCATAAACTGCTGCCCACCATTTCATCACAATGTATGAAGTCAAATCGCCGTAGATCATATTCCCTACACCAAATCAGAAGTGAGAGTGCCCTGCAATCTCTCAAAGTCTAACATCAGGCAAGGGATGACTCTATTCCTCGCTTTGACTTTCAGCCTGAATGCAGATCTGCTGATTGTTTTAATTTCCAGTTTGACTTCGGACAATTTTTTTCGTGTGACATAATTACAAATTAACAATTTTCACATTTTTTTCCTTTACTTGTAATATGAAAACTTGCTTTTTGCCACATTTCACGGTTCAACCCAAACGGGAAATACCTTGTAGGTTCTGATGAATGAGTTTGCGAGTATTAAACCATGTCACATAAATGGGCACATCTTTTCTTTGCATTGATTTAGAAGTTAACGTTCCTTACAACGCCAAGGGACCATCTACCTTAGTATGTAACAAAAATTTCAACCTGATATGTCTACCCATTCCTGAGAACAGAAGGACGAACAGAGTGTGAGAGAGGTAAAGAATTACAAACTTTTTTGTGTGATATAATTACAAATTACACTTTTCGGAATTTTACCTTCGGGTGCCCTTTCAAAACTTCGTTTGTGCCAAATTTAGTGATTCTAGGCCAACAGGAAGCACACTATATGTTTTGATGACTGAGTATTCAAGTATCAAAATATATGAATAAATGGCCGTATATTTTGATTGGATTGTCTTAGAAGCTTCATTGTTTTACACCGCCAAGAGACCAAAGACCTTACTACCTGACATAGATTTCAACTTCCTATGTCTACCCGTTCCTGAGAAAAGGGTTTTCAACAGTCGGACGAACAGACAGACAGACGGACAACAGATTGAATCTATAAGGGTTCCGTTTCTTCCGGCTGAGATACGGAACCCTAAAAAACGTCTTAATTCTACCAACGGTAGGTGCTAATAAGTACATCTTTGTTGCAACCAGTTTCTATTCAAAATTCGTCGTTAGATACAGAGTGCATCAAAGGCTAGAACACGTGAAATGCATTTCAGATTAACTGTCCATATTCTACTATATGGTGTACACTATCTGCTCAAAAGTCTCCAGATGCTCCTAACAATGCGGGTTTGACTACTTGTTGTCACGAGAAGCAGACCCGCCAGTACAAAAGTGTTCTCAGCAGAGAAGAACTAACAGCAAAGTGGGACGCTCTGGACATCTAACTTCGAACGTGTCATCGGATGTCACCTGTGTCACAGATCCACGAGTAGCGTTTCAGTCCTTCTGAAGCAGCCCATCGCGACAGTCGGTGATATGACTGTGGTGTGGCAATGCGAAGGATCAACCACAGCTGAACCCAGACTAGGTAGATCCCATGTACTGATGGACAGTGCCTGTCGAGCTCTGAGGAGGCCGCTCGTAAGGATTCAATGAAATCAACGGCAATAATCACCCGTGTATTACTAGCAGTCCAGCTAACGCAATGGTTGCACGTAGGCAGGTACAAATCAGTGTACCCCATTCTTTTTACCTTTACATCGAACAGTACTCAGGAACGGGTCACACTAGTGCCCTACATGTAGTCTCCTTTACAGATGAACCACACTTTCTTAAACTTCTTCCAGTAAACCGAAGTCGACATTCACTATCTCTGCTGCAATCCTTACATGTTCATTCCATTTCAAATTGCTGTACAACGTTATGCTACACGGATAAAGCGAGTAACACCCTGAGGAGATTCCGTATTGATTATCCTGGTAAAGCTTGTAGCAACTCTGAGTTTTGATGAGACAGCTAGTAATTTTGGAGGGACTATAAAGTTTAGGTAATTTACAACTAATGTTTTCCTGTGTTAGCTGCAGTAGGTTGATCCGGAAGAAGTGGTTCGAGTCGTGTTGAAAGCCGTGACTTTCCAGGTTACGGATCGATCGTCTGCGGGGTTCAAAGCTGACTATTGCTACTGTTCGTTCGACTTTGCGTGACCCGCACGGCAGTACGGGTCATAATTCGTAGCGCAAGGAGCGCGGCGGAGAGAAACGTTAGATGTGTCGACGCACGACAACAATAGCTGCCACCGTAGGCGCCCGTGCCCGGGGTGACCTTTGCCGGACGCCTCCCTCAATAAGCGAGCGCCTCATTTAACACTGCCCGCCGAGGACGACACGCCGGCCAAAGCTGCGCTACGGCGCGCGCGCCCGCTTTTGCGAGGGCTCGCTTCTGACGGCCAAAGGATGCCGTGCCAAATAATTAACCGGCGGGTGAGTACGGGACAATAATACTGGGGCGTCGTGTTATCGGCTCCGTGGCCGGCCTATCGCCGTTTGATCTTTTCACGTGCTCGCGGGCATTCAGCCGGCTGTGCCGTGAGCACTCTCCGCAAAGGCCGTTTCGTACCGCTGGCTGCATTAATGGCTGCAGCCGTGCGCGTAATTAGCTGCCAGCGACCCTAGTTCATGTACGCGGACGCCTTTTCCAGACCCGAATACCACGCCGTCATCAAGCGCGCTATCGACCTATTCGTCGTCAACGACTTGTCGATATTTAGTATCGTGTATTTTCCGATGGCAACAGTGTTACTAGATGTCCCAATTTTCGCGGAATGTCCTCATTGTTAGTGGTCGTGACCTGTCCAGCAATAGGCTACATCTACAGCGTATTTGTAATCCTCCCTATTCGAAATCGGGCGACCGCTGGACGACATCGCAATGAAAACACCAAGGCTACAATGTGAATGCTTACAGTGGAAGCGGAAACCCGATACGACAACTGCTGATGACCGACGAGTTGACAATAAAACATGTTAGCTTCTAGTTGGATATCTCAACCTGAAGGTAGATAATGACGGCGAAATGTAATCGTCTCTAGCTTATACATAATGTGGTGTCACCGCCAGACACCACACTTGCTAGGTGGTAGCTTTAAATCGGCCGCGGTCCATTAGTACATGTCGGATCCGCGTGTCGTCACTGTCAGTGATCGCAGACCGAGCGCCATCACACGGCAGGTCTCGAGAGACGGACGAGCACTTGCCCCAGTTGTACGGACGACGTAGCTAGCGATGCACACTGACGAAGCCTCGCTCATTTGCAGAGCCGATAGTTAGAATAGCCTTAAACTAAGTCAATGGCTGCGACCTAGCAAGGACCGAGCGAGGTGGCGCAGTGGTTAGCACACTGGACTCGCATTCGGGAGGACGACGGTTCAATCCCGTCTCCGGCCATCCTGATTTAGGTTTTCCGTGATTTCCCTAAATCGTTTCAGGCAAATGCCGGGATGGTTCCTTTGAAAGGGCACGGCCGATTTCCTTCCCAATCCTTCCCTAACCCGAGCTTGCGCTCCGTCTCTAATGACCTCGTTGTCGACGGGACGTTAAACACTAACAACAACCACCACCACCTAGCAAGGCGCCATTAGCATTACATAGCTTGTATCTAAAGAGTCTCAATTGTCTAGTCAAGAGCGATGTACCAAAAGGATGGATTAAAGTTAAGTATTCCAGGAGCTACGTACTTTTCTTTATAGCATTCATTACGTATCCTGTTTCAGACCTATCTACTAGCCTGCGTGAGTAAACGCGTGCCTTTCGGCTACTTCCAAGTGGCGTGGTTGTCTTACTACACCACAACACACAATTAATTGTTACCATTTCTTTATTAATAACATACACTGAGGTAACAAAAGTCATGTGATATCTCCTAATATCGTGTCGGACCATTTTACCCATTTTAGCGAAGAGTCTCGACGTGGCTTGGACTCAACAAGTCGTTGGATGTCCCCTGTAGAAATACTGAGCCATGTTGCCTCTATAGCAGACCATAATTGCGAAATTGTTGCCTGCGCAGGATTTTGTGTACGAATTGACCTGTCGATTAGGTCCCATAAACGTTGGATGGGATTCATGTCGGACGATCCGGGTAGGGAAATCATTCACTCTAATTGTTCAGAATGTTCTTCGAAAAATTGTGGTGGTGGTGGTGGTGGTTAGTGTTTAACGTCCCGTCGACAACGAGGTCATTAGAGACGGAGCGCAAGCTCGGGTTAGGGAAGGATTGGGAAGGAAATCAGCCGTGCCCTTTCAAAGGAACCATCCCGGCATTTTCCTGAAACGATTTAGGGAAATCACGGAAAACCTAAATCAGGATGGCCGGAGACGGGATTGAACCGTCGTCCTCCCGAATGCGAGTCCAGTGTGCTAACCACTGCGCCACCTCGCTCGGTGAAAAATTGTGTCCCAATGATATGTCGTATTGTCAGCCATAAATATTCCATCGTTGTTTGGGAACATGAAATCAATGACTGGCTGCAAATGGGCTCCAAGTAGCCGAACAAAAGCATTTCCAGTCAGTTATCCGTTCAGCTGGACCAGACAACCCCGTCCATTCCATGTAAACGCAGCCCATACCGTTATGGAGCCACCACCAGTTTACACTCGGCCTTCTTGACAACTTAGGTTCACGGCTTCGTGGTTCTGCGCCACAGTCGAACTCTGTCATCAGCTCTTACCAACTGAAATCACGACTCACCTGACCAGGCCACGGTTCTCCAGTCGTCTAGAGTCCAATCGACATGATCACGACTCCAGGAGAGGCGTTGCAAGCGACGTTGCGTTTTTTTTTTTTTTCATGGAGTGTTGCTTGCCTGTTAGCACTGAGAACTCTACGTAGACGGCCGGCCGAAGTGGCCGTGCGGTTAAAGGCGCTGCAGTCTGGAACCGCAAGACCGCTACGGTCGCAGGTTCGAATCCTGCCTCGGGCATGGATGTTTGTGATGTCCTTAGGTTAGTTAGGTTTAACTAGTTCTAAGTTCTAGGGGACTAATGACCTCAGCAGTTGAGTCCCATAGTGCTCAGAGCCATTTGAACCATTTTTTTCTACGTAGACGCCGCTGCTCTCCGTCATTAGGAAAGGCCGTTGACTACTGCGTTGTTCGTTGTCTAGTCTCAAGAAAAATATCTATTAAGCAATACTTGTCAGAGCAAATGAGAGGAGACTGCGCCAAGCGGCACAAGCCCTGACGCTAACGGAGGCTTTCCAGTATACGTAAAGTGGCAACATCGAGTGGAAACCTATAAGAGAAATAGAACATTACAGTGTTCTCGTGTCGAAGGAGCCAGCTGATGGAAATATCCCGCACGGCTATTATAGAATGTCAGCCTCGACTTAGAACGGTATATAAGCAAGAGATTCTGAGAGAGGAGGCAGAGAGAGAGAGAGAGAGAGAGAGCAGTAGTGGCCGCGTTGAGGAGACTGTGTAGCTACGCCAGACAGAAGCAGCAGAAGAAGAATGCAGAAGTAATATTCTCAGCGAGAAGTTGGTGATCAGATCTGGTGACACGCACATCAACTGCAAGATAAGTAATCATTATCTATTCTGAGGAATAGCTTTGAACATAGACGATCTGTCTTTGTCTCAAGGAATAAATAGCATTTGTAGTTTCATAATTAACAAGAACAATTTACAGAATAGTAATTGTCTCTTGTAAGCTTAGACGAGTGGCCTATTGATAAGAATAAATTGAGTCTGACATTTATTAAAGAAGGGGATTGGAACTGGCACCTCTTTTATAAGTTGTCAAAGAGATAATAAATGAATTACTTAAATAAATACTGAACTCTTCAGCATTCCTGCCATTAATCCTAAAAGATTACCACTGCAACCAATAACCACAGTTCTACCTCGGAGAGCTTTCTCCCTGTCATCTCCGACAACAAAGGCGGACGCCCCAACAACCATCAATTGTCGTCAACGTTCCGATTGCACTACAAAACCGTGCTGGGACGCGGCACTGTGTTGAGAGGTAATGTTTGGAATTTGGTATTCCCGGCGCACTATTGACACTGTGGGTCTCGGAATATTGAATTCCCTATAGATTTCCAAAATGGAAAGTTCTATGCGTGTAGCTGCAACTGCCATACCCCGCTCAAAGTCTGTTAATTCCCACCGTGCGGTCATAATAACGTCGGACACCTTTTCACACGAATCACTCGAACACAAATGACAGCTCCGCCAATGCACTGCCCTTTTTATACCTTGTGTACGCGATACTATCGTCACCTCTATACAGGGTGAGTCACCTAACATTACCGCTGGATATCCACAGACCGAACGTGAGGAGAGGGGCTAGTGTAATTGGTTAATACAAACCATAAAAAAATGCACGGAAGTATGTTTTTTAACACAAACCTACGTTTTTTTAAATGGAACCCCGTTAGTTTTGTTAGCACATCTGAACATATAAACAAATACGTAATCAGTGCCGTTTGTTGCATTGTAAAATGTTAATTACATCCGGAGATATTGTAACCTAAAGTTGACCCTTGAGTACCACTCCTCTGCTGTTCGATCGTGTGTACCGGAGAGCACCGAATTACGTAAGGATCCAAAGGGAACGGTGATGGACCTTACAGAAGAGACTGGAACAGCACATTACATTTCATTGGTCTTTTTCACTGACGCACATGTACATTACTATGAGGGGTGAGGTACACGTTCGACGGGCGTTTCATAGGACGTGGAGGACGCATAAATTGGCCAGCCCGTTCTCCTGATCTTGCACCTCTGGACTTCTTTCTGTGGGGTACGTTAAAGGATAATGTGTACCGTGATGTGCCTACAACCCCAGAGGATATGAAACAACGTATTGTGGCAGCCTGCGGCGACATTACACCAGATGTACTGCGGCGTGTACGACATTCATTACGCCAGAGATTGCAATTGTGTGCACCAAATGATGGCCACCACATTGAACATCTATTGGCCTGACATCTCGGGACACACTCTACTCCACTCCGTAACTGAAAACGGAATCCACGTTTGTACGTGTACCTCACCCCTCATGGTAATGTACATGTGCGTCAGTGAAGAAGACCAATAAAAAGGTGTTAGCATGTGGACGTAATGTGCTGTTCCAGTCTCTTCTGTACCTAAGATCCATCACCGTTCCCTTTCGATCCCTACGTAATTCGGTGCTCCCCGATACACACGATCGAACAGCGGAGGAGTGGTACTCAAGCGTCAACTTGAGGTTACAATATCTCCGGATGTAATTAACATTTTACAATGCAACAAACGGCACTGATTACGTATTTGTTTATATGTTCAGATGTGCTAACAAAACTAACGGGGTTCCATTTAAAAAAACGTAGGTTTGTGTTGAAAAACATACTTCCGTGCATTTTTTTATGGCTTGTATTAACCAATTACACTAGCCCCTCTCCTCACGTTCGGTCTGTGGAATCGATTCGTCAGTATTTGATGTGGATTTCAAAACATATCCAGCGGTAACGTTAGGTGACTCACCCTGTATATGCATATTACTGTCATATGACTCCTGTCACCTCAATGCACGGTGCTTGAGCGATAGTTGGTTTTTTCTTCTGGGCCGTTGCATAGCATGAAATTAGACTGAGCAGTTATACTGTTTCTTATGCCTTCAAAAGTGACGTTTAACGTTTCTATAATCATACGGTGATACCCCTTCTATTTATCTGGGTAATTTCGTAGAGATTGTCTTGCGGAACAGTTGTTTTTCGACAACTGTTACATAGCCAAATTGAGAGGGTGAGAAGAAAAGGGGTACAAATGACATTTCCCATAAGAATGAGATAAATGCATCTAGGGCATGGTGAAGCATACAAGTGAAATCCCATTCTGTGCTGCTCCCTGGCGAACGAAATGCTATGTCAACAAAATGAATTATGATCACGAGGGTCTATGCGAGCATTCGATGATGTATATTATTTAAATAACCTTTTTATGATACATGAGAAAAGGGAAGTGACCCTGGCAGTGCAAAATATTTTCAGTAATGAGGTAATTCCTTCTTGTTTCACTGGTTCAAAATGGTTCAAATGGCTCTGAGCACTATGCGACTTAACTTCTGATGTCATCAGTCGCCTAGAACTTAGAGCTAATTAAACCTAACTAACCTAAGCACATCACACACATCCATGCCAGAGGCAGGAATCGAACCTGCAACCGTAGGGGTCGCGCGGCTCCAGACTGTAGCGCCTAGAACCGCACGGCCACTCCGGCTGGCTGTTTCACTACTGTAACTCCAAAAAGGCACGCTGTTCATGTAGGATTACATAAATGTATTGTTATGTTTCTTAAGAGCAATTTTATGATAACTGAGTTGATAACAACCAATAATTAATTCCAAAGAAAAAATAAGTCGAATTCTCCCTAATTCACAATATCTTGGAATCAAAGAGATGCAGGTGGATACAGACATTCAGGAATTGTGATATAAAAATGATCATTTATATAACTAGTTATTCCAACATTCAAACGGAAAACGCTGTAAATTATTTTTGTGTCTAATATACACAAAAATATTTAAAATTTCATTTTGCAATCTCACGTGAATTCTGAAACGTTCTGAATTTTAACTTCAGTTTCCTCGAAACTACAATATGTGTGCTTCTTCCCCTTTGCTTTTAACCCCCTCAATTAAAAATCCTCTCTTCATACTAGACTAACAAACAATTCAGATTACTAGCGATGCATAGAAGTATGCATGAAACTGAAGCAAACACCAGTGATTCCGAATCTAACAAGTACGTCCTGGTTTCATTTTTATGCAAGAAAGGATATGTGCAATTTTTTCTTGTAAGCCGGTCCACTCACAGACTGTGGAAGAGTTCAACTGATAGTGAGTCGTAAAGTTGTTCCCCGCTGAAAGGCAGAGTACCAGCCAGGTACACACTGAACAGACGGGATGTGCCGTAGACAAGCGCTGCCAGAGACGATGTCCGACATTCCAATAAGAGTTTCGCAAAGGACAGGAGGCGACATTTGGCAGGCTGTAAACTTCCGTTGTATGAAGTAGCGTAAAGAATGCTTTCCAGGGAGCTAGAGATCTGGAAGGCGATGGGAAAACATGCGGCACTAAGAACGATCTGTTAGACCCAAGGGAGGCCAGCAGTAACTGATGTTCAAATCTTGTAAGGTAGCCCAGGACCGGTCTATCAAAATTTTTTTTTTGTAGTAGGGATTAAGACGTGCGAGTTCTTACATGCAGGCGCTATAATTGGCTAAAAAGTGAAACCACACTCATATTGGGAGAGAATTTCTGCTTTGTGTCTCATTCTAACATAGAAGTGTTCGTTACTGGTTAACGACAGCAGATTGTTTAGGATAAGGGAGATTTTTGCTGTTTTTATAAATTTATCATTGGTCGGAACTTGGAGAGCCTAGAGCGATTGGCTAACGAGATCCGGCGTTGGCAAAAAGAGCAAGATTTCGAGGAGGAAAGCAGATAGACACTTTCGTCTTAGGTCGTAAAAGGGAGAGATCTCTTCGCCTTAGAACTACAGAGGCTTTGTCCTAGAGCTGAAAATAAATACTGGAGCTGAAATTATAGCTCTCAACTATCGATCCAGCACCTAACTCTTAAAACAATGGAAGGCAAGTGCTGCACTTGCATACGGTCGTGATGAGTCAACTGTGAAGTTGTTTGTTTTGAGTTAGAGTTCTACATTTCTGAATTAATTCACAGAGTCAACTAGTTGAGCTCAACATGCACATATGCAAGGAAACTGGTGCCTACATGAATTTTTCTGTGTCTTTCCTTTAATCTGTTAAGAAATTCAACAATCATTGGCAGTGTATGTGGACACATCCAACTGTGTCAGTCCATTTGCCACTGCACACACCTGTGCCAGGGTATTATCTTATCTGTCCAGAAATCCATTTGACGCTGTGAGCACTTTATATTTCCCTACGTCGCCTGTTCAGTGGTTGAAATCAAGTTAATGCATCTTCGTAAGAAACAGGATTTTACTGTGACCTTTACTTTCATTCCATAGTTTGATGAACCCTTTCTCATTATATCTACATGAGCTACGGTACCCTTGTTTAGTACTTAATAGAGTCACCTTGTCTAAATTCAGATGTTCAACAGTGGATGTTGCGTGACTTTGTCTTGCCATTTCACATGATCTAACGTATATCATTAAGTTCAGATCTTGTTAGCATCACGGATATGCTTTATGCCTAGCGATAGTTTCACAGCTGACTGGTTTTAAAAAAGTAGCTTTCCCTGAGGCCTCTTTTGATTGAAGTGGTGCGCCCATACCTCATTTCTAAGTCTCTCATTAAGGATTGCACTCTTCTCCAGCAGAAGCCAACACAAAAAAATCATCATTAGTCATCCTTGGTACCCTCTCAATACAACTGCAATTGCTTCTCAATAATGTTCGCACTCACGACAGGCGACACCGGCGACAAAGAAGCGCGCAATCGCTCTGCATCGGAACGGAAGAAATACGGATCCTATGCAAGTATTGCCTTAACGTAACGTGGGCCGCAAATGTTTCGCCTTTTGGGCTCTGCCGACAATTCGAAATACAATGTGTGTTCGTTTAAAAAATGTTGGAGTACGTGAGAGTTGAGAAACGAGTTTCCGAAAGCTTCGATGGAGGTAACCAAGAAAGTCAGAATGCGGTACTGGTTCAAATGGCTCTAAGCACTATGGGACTTAACATCTGAGGTCATCAGTCCCCTAGACTTAGAACTACTTAAACCTAAGTAACCTAAGGAGATCACACACATCCATGCCCGAGGCAGGAGTCGGACCTGAGACCGTAGCAGCAGCGCGGTTCCGGACCGAAGCGCCTAGAACCGCTTGGCCACAGCGGCCGACAATGCGGTGCTCCAGATGTTCAAGATGAACGAAGGGACGTTTCGAAAACACTCGGCCACATCGCTTTCAGTGTTGTATTGTTACCACCAAGCTGCTGTTTTGTGAACAGTGTATAAACTTCTCCCACAGACCCTCTCCCACCGACTGGCAACTGTAGAGCTAGTCACGATGTCAGGCGTAAAGGCAGCGACCAAGCCAGTGGCTAAAGTGTGTCGGGTGCAGGTTTCGAGGAACTGACACTTGAAGTTTATAAATGCTGCAGGATGCAGTTACTGACACTTGCCAAAAACGGGAGCTACTTCAAAGGGTTCAACACCTCACATGCCTAGGTTGATGCAAAATCATGATCAAATTTAACCGAGTTAGTTCTCTACTTGTAGTAGAGAACTAATGACAGATTCCCACGATAGTTCAGCAGGGGTAGACGACGAATTTGGCGGAGTCCATCTGAGTGATGACAGGCGAACAGTGATGTCTTACTCCAGTGCCAGTGGTAATAGCGTAGCGTAGTCGGTAATAATCTGTTTGATGTGGCTAGCCCCAAGGCAACTTGTCTTTGTAGCTACCCAGCCAGTCAAATTGTTCACTAGTGGTTGTGACTGAGTCCTTAATCCCCGCGGTGCCCATGGTCTCTGCTATCCGTGAATCCCCGTGCATCAGTGGTAAAGACTGTAAGGGGTAAAAAAAGCTTCCTGGCAGATTAAAACTGTGTGCCGTACCGCGATTCGAAACTGGGACCTTTGTCTATCGCGGACAATTGCTCTACTAATTGAGCTATATGAGCACGACTAACGACCCACCCTCACACCTTTACTTTTTGCTAGTGTCTCAGCCGCGCGGGATCAGCAGAGCGGTCTAGGGCGCTGCAGTCATGGACTGTTCGGCTTGTCCCGGCGGAGGTTCGAGTCCTCCCTCGGGCATGGATGTGTGTGTTTGTCCTTGGGATAATTTAGGTTAAATAGTGTGTGAGCTTATTGACTGATGACCTTAGCAGTTAAGTCCCATAAGATTTCACACACATTTGTCTCATCTCCTACGTAGGTATGGGGAGGCTGCATGCATTGAAACAATTAAGTCCTTCCACATCCTAAGAACGTCCAGGGTACGACAGTCGACCGACTACAAAAAGACTAAAATCAAGAAACGGCTACCTTAGAAAAACTCAGGACTACAAATTATGAAACTCAACTTAAAATAGTAGTAATCAAAAGAACATCCTCAGCTAGAACCAAAAGAACTAGCGCTATCCCATCTCGCAAGCTTTGAAGTCTTACAACCTGTTAACAGACTCTGTACAGGGACAGCAAGATCCAGTTCTCATAGCCTAGAATTGGGATATCGTGTTATGTCAAACACTTGATCAGTTATGGTAAGGTCCAGATAACCTAACACGTGTATTCCTACACTGAAGGCTACACCCATTGCGACTGGACCACTTCTGTAATATAATCGACTGAACTTGTAAAGCTCGTGTCTGGTGTCCCATTTATTGAAGTGGACTCTGTTCCCGCAAAAAAAAGTGAACACAACCCTGCATAAAATACAGATAATTTGTCAGGAGGAAAGCCTCCAACATGCCTGCAAAAGTTGGGTAAATTACTAAGAAATTCATATCCTGAAAGCTACTAGCCGGCCAGTGTGGCCGAGCGGTTCTAGGCGCTGCAGTCTGGAACCGCGCGACCGCTACGGTCGCAGGTTCGAATCCTGCCTCGGGCATGGATGTGTGTGATGTCCTTAGGTTAGTTAGGTTTAAGTAGTTCTAAGTTCTAGGGGACTGATGACCTCAGATGTTAAGTCCCATAGTGCTCAGAACCACTTGAACCATTTTTTGAAAGCTACTACAAATGCAGCTTTCAGTCCAATATTCATTTTTTTAAGTGTAGTTAGAAATATGCTCTCAACGAAAGCACCATTCCCCAGCCTTATGCTCACTACCGAGTGAGATGGAGTCGTCGTAAAGCTCTAGACTTGTACAAGGGGCGATCAAAATGTTTCGTTTCGAACGTCGTACAGTCCAGAGCTGGTATGCCAATCAGTCAAAATTGCCGTGAACACTGGGGTAATCATCCCACTGAACCACCAGGTTGAAGATACCCATTTCTTAAAACACTGTGTTCTGCTGTGAGAAGAAGTCCGTAACTGCCTGATGCACATCCTCATCAGACCCTTTAACGCTTTTTTTAAGGGACAGAAGGTGTGACAATAGCACGGGGAGGTATCTGGCCTCCCAGATCGTGTCGAACCACGGACAGCACGGAATTCGGTGCACCATTCCACAATGGTAGTTTTCGACGGACGTACTGTCACATACACGCTCTGCATTCTCCGATGGATGTATACCGGTCGTTGTCCTTTGGCAACCAAGAAAAGAACGTCAGCATGTTGATAACATCTGTGCATATTTGGTAATAACGTGGCCATAGTTCACGTTTCCACATTTACCGCACGCACTTCAGAAAGACACGAATGTCAAACCAATAACCTGCATAACGTCTGTGCTTATGTACCCGCATCGAAGTCGCACTTCGTTGCGTATACGCTCCAGCAACGCCCTCAAACAGAAATTTTTTGATAACGCCTTATACTTGGGAGGACAGGGGTTCAAGTGGTTGTTAAGTATTCCGTGGTTTCTATGAGACACTTAAGTCAAATGCCGGAATGGTTCCTAAGAAAAGAACTCGGTCAGCTTCCTCATTCATTCTTCCCCATTACAGGCCAGAGCTCCTTCCCTAAGGACCTCTCATCGGTAGATCACTAAGACTAAAATTTTCCTCCTTTTGTTGCACCCACTGAATGAGTGCAGTGTGCCCTTTTAAACGAGTACAAACAGAGATTTCAGAAACGATTATTTGTCTTACGATTTGAGTGTATGAGTTCACAGCTCTTTAAATAGAAGCCTAACTTCATGCACTAAAACAACTTATGGCTCAGATGTCTCGTTTATGCCCAGCTGCTAAATAAAATACTAAATATAAGAAATTTAGAGGTAACATGCAGTCTCAGATATAGCTCATAGTTAACAAAGAAGTTTTCTTTCAATTAAACTGTACTGTTATCTTTTCAAGCCAATGATACCGTTATTGAACGATGTCACGCTTCGTATTTGTTAACGTGAGCCAGAATTAAATGGATGGAGGAGACCTTGTTTCGTACTGCGGTTAGTTTCGAGTCTGTAGCGAGGCTTACATTGCATATAATTCTGCTGGCATGGACACAGAACATGTGTGTGTGGGTATGTGTATTGAACTGGGCACCTAGAAACGACGGGGAGGCTTCGTCCCTCCGTAGCCCTCAGTGGTACACAACCCCACAACAGGCCACAGCAGTCCACCCACCCCACCGCCGCACCACACCCAACCCAGGGTTATTGTGTGGTTCGGCCCTCAGTCGACTCCCCGGGAACGTCTCAGACCACACGAGTGTAACCCTCAATGTTTGCGTGTTTGAGTGATTATGGTGTACGCGTACATGGAGACAGTGTTTGCGCTGCGGTCGCCGACATAGTGTAACTGAGGCGGAATAAGGGGAACCAGCCCGCATTCGCCGAGGCAGATGGAAAACCACAGGCTGGCCGGCAGACTGAACTCCTACAAAATCCCCCAGGCGCCTTCCCGCTCGGGAAGCAGCGCGTTACACCGCGTGGCTAGCCGGGCGGGCACATAGAATATTCTTACAGTGATAGCACGATTAGGGAAAAAGAGAACACCTTACGCTGTGCTCGAGAATGAGTAAACTCTCCAGGAACGCATAAGTTAAACGCATCCAAATATACACTGATACTTCACATATCATTCCTTGATGTCACATGGGAAATTAATCTGGGTTATGCCAGTTCAAATAGAAAGAATTTTACTCCACAGCTCTGCATGTGAGAGACAGCTACGCAGCCACCAGAGTTTTAGAACCAGCCGCGTATGAGGTTTCAATCTGTCATGCTTTTTCCATCCGTATTTGCACATATTATAGTTTTTTTCATGATGCGGATAAGAATTTATTCTGTCGATTTCATGTAAATCATTTTATTTTTCTTTTTGTTTCAGGTAAGTGTCATCTTCTCCTGAGGAGCCCGAAAACTGACATCTGTGGAGGCAACAGGTAAAAGTCGACATCGTAGTTGTGAACACGGCCATATGTGCTGACATTTTTACAGTTATTAAATTGTTTAAGTTCGTTCTCAAAATTAACGTTTGGAAATTTTTTGGGTTGTTTGTGAAGTCAGACAGTAATCTGTCTTAACAGTATCTTGCGATTACTGTGCACCGAATGGTAGGCAAATTTGTCTCAGAAAGCTTTCTTGCAAGATTGGTGGTGTTAAGAATTGTGAATAAAACAAATAATTCCATAGATCTGAATTAATACTACAAAATATGCTGCGATGATGTTTCCCATCGTAATGATGATCATGTTGTTTTGAATATGGCTGTGATCAGCAGCCATAATTAATTACAGTGTCACAAATTTCCAGCCAACCGGTTGCAAGTAGAATTTAAAATTCTTTAACTAGTGTTCAGCGCCAACTATGGGCGCCTTCAGAAGAAGAAACTGTTACCTTATATGTGGTTAAAAGGAAATTTGAGTGACATCGCTCTAGTCAAAACATTAAAGTTAAAGAATTTTAAAATCTATTTGCAACCCGTTGGCTGGAAATTTGTGACACTGTGATGATCATGTTCACATTCAGGGCAATCACTAAAACATGGGAAATGTGAAAAGATCTGTTGTTCATACTTCTTTTTTTATTTTGAAACAGTAGCACTTGGCCAAGTCTTGAAGAAACTCATAAATAATCAGTGTTGTCTCAAATAATTACACGTCTCCCTTTAGCAATTATTACCGTGTCTTACCGCCTGTGGTATTTCACATAATAATGCTATCGATCCAGATCACAAATGTTATTGCAATTTTTATTTGCTTCTTGTATTAATAACAGAGTTCCTCATTAACCTAGATATCCCCAGCTGTCGTTGGAAAAGTGGGAGTCAGAAATAAATCTGCGAACTAACTGAGAATGGAATTCACAACAGACTGTTGAGTGATACTACGATATAACTGACAATGCATTTAGCTCGCTTTCCATAAAACATCGGGATTAATGGAAAATAAACCTTTAGACTGTAACGAAAGACGTAAAAGAATGGAAGGAATTATATACTAAAACTTGAGCTGCATTTCAGTGCAATAGCTAATATCAGACTTTAAATTTAACGCGGTTTTAACTGCCTTGTAACGAGCACTCTAAAGCAGAGAGCAGCATGTTCACTATGCAAGCGTGGACGGCCCAGATTCTGAGAAACCTAGTTTAATTTTCAATAATAAAGATAACTGCCTTCCAGTATTATCGTATTCATTCCACCGCCCGTGGAAACTACAGTAGCTTAAAGCACAATGATTAAAATAGCTAGTGTACTTTCAATGGGACGTGTATACAAAATTAAATCAGGGTTAACATGCGTTACCGGTCTTTAATTTTCACAGGTAATGTTGTTTTGCAACATGCTACCATTCTGTTTGCCTTGGGCTATGTTTCTGCGTGTGTATCATATCCCGCACCATTCAAAATCTGCTGCATGTGTGCCATTCTTGAACGTCCATTACGATTCCTTTCATCAGGAGTTCCTTTTTCCATTGTTCTAATGACGTTGTTGTGCCTTAAACTGTGTCTACAAGTTTGTCAGTTCTTGTTTGTGTGTTCTTCTAAAGAAATCCATTTCCTATATTCTGTTTAGCACTTCTGCGTTGGTAAGCATATCTCTCTACCTGATCTTCAACATCTTTCTGTAACACCAAACCGCAGGGATTCTAGGCGTCTCATCTCTTGTTCATTTTTTCTAGTGCTGTGCACCGACACTTAAGTCTTCATCTTGCGCGTCTTCATACCACACTGGTTAATGAATGTATTTTCCATTACTCTGAGGACCTTCTGTAGATCTACCGTTTCTGTGATCGCAGCAAATCACTTGAGAATCGTAACATTTACGTTGTGTCAAAATGGCTCTGAGCACTATGGGACTTAACATCTGAGGTCATCAGTCCCCTAGAACTTAGTACTACTTAAATCACGGCCGACCAGAAATTTTGCACGCGTGCAGTGCTCCTGCACATGTGCAACTTCCGGGTCACAGCGTGCACGCCGCAGCCGTCAGTGTTCATGTAGTGCATGTTTCTACCCACTGATGTCGCTTTATCCACTTGCTGGGATACTCTGTACCGGCGCGTTCTAGTGCTCTTTCCACGGCTTGCAAGCCAACCATGGGAAGGCATTTCGCGTATTAAACCTTTAAAATACTGTCACAGTCTACCCATTGAGACGTCTACTTTTATGTTAACAGTTTAACCCAGTAAGACAAGTAATACAGTTAACAACCGTGGGTTTTTATTAAGGCAGCTTGACTGACGGCACGTAAATACGAGTAATGTTTTTCATCTAGTATTTAAGAAAGAGAGCACTTAGCGACTTCATGGGGTCTGGACCCCTCCACCATCCTCCACACCTATAAATCCCTCATCCACCCTATCCTTTGTTATGCCCATCCGGCTTGGATCTCCTCCCCCCCCTCCCTTTTATAAATACCTCCAAATGCTTGAACGCCATGCTCTCCGCCTCGCCTATCGCATCCGTCTCCCCTCCCCCACGCGGATCCTGTATGATCTCATCCCCTTCCCCCACCTCCTCCTTTTCCTTGAAAGGATACGGATCCTGTACACCTCCCGTAAACTCGATCCTCCTCACCCGCTCGTCTCCCCGATCCTCACCCACCCCCGCCCGCTGCCGTGCCTGTATTCCCACGTCCCACCCGGTCTCCATCTCTCAACCCTCCTTACCCTCTCCCAAGGTGGCTTCCGCCAACTCCCCCTCCCTGATGATGACCTCCTCCCCTGCATCTACCCCTCCTATCAACTTTGATCCTCCCCCCCCCCACCTCCTGTGTCCTTTCCTTTAGGCACCCTCCCTCCCCCCTTTCCCTTCCCTTCTCTTTCCTTTCCCCCCTCCCTCCTACCCTCTCCCCCGGGCTTCCCCTCCCCCTCTCTCCTTTGCCAATGGCATCTCTGCTCTCCCCTCTCCCATTTCCCCTTCCTCCTCCTCCACCTCCTCTCTTGGCAGGTCCCCGGACTCGTACACGCTCAGTGAACATTCGCGCGCCGGAGATCATCGCCATCAGTGTCTAGTGTGTGTGCATCGTTTTGTGTTTCGTGCAGTTACAACTCAACTGTTCACATGTGCCGTCGCCGTTCTCCGTGTTTTGTGCGCCGTGTCTACAAGTGTTAGTGTTTTTATCGTCCAACGTGAACGGCTTCTTGTTTATTGTTTTTTTGTAACTCCATTTTTTGCCCGCCGTTTTTTGTATTGAGTGTATCACCTCTATGTCATGTTATTGTTCCACTTAAGGCTGAAGAGCAGCGTACTATGCTGCTGACAGCCCGCCTGTATAGGTGTTTAAAATTACAATAAAGGAAAAAAAAAATAGCGACTTCGCCGCCGTCACCCCCTGTCCACCTTCTCCAGTTTGCAGATGACACCGCCTTCCTTGCCCTTGCCCCCACACTGCAGCGCTCCCAACACCTTCTCCAATCCCATCTTGACCGGTTCACCGCTTGGTGCAACCAGTGGTTGCTTAAGGTCAATCCCTCCAAAACCCAGGCAATCATTGCAGGCAAAACCAACCAACCCTTCCTTCCGCCTCCTTGATTTCTATCTCACCATCTATGGCCGTCCTATCGCCCTCACCCCCACTCTCAAGTACCTTGGCGTCACCCTCGACCGTCGCCTCTCCTGGACCCCCCATCTCCGGACAATTCAAGCCAAGGCACGCTCCCGACTCCGTCTCCTCAAGCTCCTTTCCGGCCGTACGTGGCGTCTGGACCCCTCCACCATCCTCCACACCTATAAATCCCTCATCCGCCCTATCCTTTATTACGCGCATCCGGCCTGGATCTCCGCCCCCCCCCCCCCCACCTTTTATAAATCCCATCAAATCCTTGAACGCCATGCTCTCCGCCTCGCCTATCACATCCGTCTCCCTTCCCCGACACGGATCCTGTACGATCTCATTCTGTTCCCCCACCTCCTCCTTTTCCTTGAACGGATACGCATCATGTACACCTCCCGCAAACTCGATCCTCCTCACCCGCTTGTCTCGCCCATCCTCTCCCACCCCCACCCGCTGCCACGCCTGTATTCCCACGTCCCACCCGGTCTCCATCTCTCCACCCTCCTTACCCTCTCCCAAGGTGGCTTCCGCCAGCTCCCCCTCCCTGATGATGTCCTCCTCCCCTCCATCTACCCCTCCTATCAACTTTGATCCTCCCCCCCTTTCCTGTGTCCTTTCCTTTCGGCACCCTCCCTCCCTTCTCTTTCCTTTTCCCCCATCCCCTTTCTCCACCCCTCTTCCCCCGGGCTTCCCCTACCCCTTCCTCCCTTCCACCTGTCTCCCCTGCCCATGGCATCTGCTCTCCCCTCTCCCTCTCCCACCCCCTCCTCCTCTCTTGGCAGGTCCCCTGACTCGTACACGGTTAGTGAACTTTCGCGCGCCGGAGATCATCGCCTCGTGTTTCTGTGTGTGCCGTCGTTTTGTGCTTAAGTGGTTCAGTGTTATTCGTTTTGTGCTCCTACGTTCACGTGTGACAATTTTCGTCTATGTATGTGTCCAAGTGTCTGAACAAATTTTATCTTGGACTCTACGCCCGTGAATGGCTCCATGTATTTTAAAAAGTGCTTGTCTCCGTTTATATGTCCACCATATTTTTATCTCACATTGTCTTCATTTGTCTCTTTTGTGTTTCTATGAGGCCAAAGAGCGGCGTAGTATGCTGCTGCTGGCCTGCTGTAAACAGGTTTAAAAATAACAATAAAGAAAAAAAATTAGCGACTTCCAACGAACCTTATTCATGATTTCAAATAACATTAAACTAATGCAAGGTTTCCTATAACTAATTCTCGGTGCCCTCAGTTACACCCACATAATTTCTGTCTCACTGACCTCACCTCTGAACAGAATGATAACCGCAGACCTCTCGATGATCACCTGTTATTTCAATACCATTATTGCTACGTCTTTCATCAGCTCCGTCTGAAATTTGCATAATAACCGACAATTAGATGAATGTTACGTTTTATCGACTTCAGCTGAGCGTAGCCCTTCACACATTGAAAAAAACCCTAAATGTAAGTATACATTGGAACAATCGGTTTAATGACCAACTTTCCTGATAATAATGTATCATGGCGCAGAATGAGGCACTAATGCACAGTTAGTAAACAATAATTTTTAATTATGAAAGGAATAAATCCAAACACGTTTATCACTGGTCATGAGAACTGATAATCGAGTTGATGTGTATCATCCATTTTCTTAAGGACATTTAATTTTGCTTGCCGTTCTTCACTCTTGAGTACACTACACTCGTCTTTGTGATATGTATTGTAGTGTCTTTCAATTGAAAACTTACGCTGGACGCCTATTATTCGGCGGCATAGCAAACACTGTGAGTTTTCACCAACGGCTACAAAAAAGAATTGCAGTTCCCAGTCATTTTTAAACGACTGAGAACACAGATCTCCCATCCTTTGCTTTTTCACAGTACCTGCCATTTCTCAGTACTTCTCTGTTAAGGTTACGTTTACCAGGGGTAAACGAGACTGGGTATGTTGCGCTATTGCTTGTACGACATAAACAGGGAAGTGGAGCCGCCGCCGTTCATTTAGGACACATGTCTAATAACAGATGTCGCTGTCGCTCGCTGTTGCACACTTGCGCACATGTGCAGCACTTCCGCCCGCATCTCGTGGTCGTGCGGTAGCGTTCTCGCTTCCCACGCCCGGGTTCCCGGGTTCGATTCCCGGCGGGGTCACGGATTTTCTCTGCCTCGTGATGGCTGGGTGTTGTGTGATGTCCTTAAGTTGGTTAGGTTTAAGTAGTTCTAAGTTCTAGGGGACTGATGACCATAGATGTTAAGTCCCATAGTGCTCAGAGCAATTTGTGCAGCACTTCCGCACGTCTACACACTGTGCAGCATTTGGCCGGCCCTGACTTAAATCTAACTAACCTAAGGACATCACACACATCCATGCCCGAGGCAGGATTCGAACCTGCGGCCGTAGCGGTAGCGCGGTTCCAGACTGAAGCGCCTTATAAGTGCTCGGCCACACTGGCCGGCTTACGTTGTGTCGCCGGCCGCGGTGGTCTCGCGGTTCTAGGCGCGCAGTCCGGAACCGTGGGACTGCTACGGTCGCAGGTTCGAATCCTGCCTCGGGCATGGATGTGTGAGATGTCCTTAGGTTAGTTAGGTTTAAGTAGTTCTAAGTTCTAGGGGACTGATAACCACAGCAGTTGAGTCCCATAGTGCTCAGAGCCATTTACGTTGTGTCCATTAAATTCACACCGCATCCCAGTCTTTAGGTACCCTGACAGAAGCATTGAATGTAACAGGAGAACTTCCAGCAGTAACATGGAAAAGTTGTTCCGGTGTCTATCATGACGCTTCTACCAGTAATCACGCCATAAATTGTGATTTCTAATCTTGTATTCGCTGCGCTTTATCACTTAACGATTTACGACTTAACCTATTAAACACACCTAGAAATAGCAATACTTCTGTGTTCTACCGCAGGATAGGTCGATAATGCCTTAAATATTTGTAATACGAGAAATTTTTTCACTACTTCTGTTTCAAAAGGATATACGTTCCTGGTTCTGCATTTCATGTTTGTCACTGTTTGCGATTCCAAGAGATCAATAACTTTCTTGGCTGATTTAAGATGCAATATTCATTCTTCCTTTCTATTATTTCTGTTGCAAATAGCAACAATCATCGTTTTACTTACAGGATGCAATAGAAATAAGAACAACGATAATACCTACCCTCATGCTGAGTCACGGACTTGAGGCAGAGATTTAGTTCTGCACTATTTCATTGCTCTGCTTTGGTCGTAATGGTAGCATGTGCCTTGTCGTAGCAAGTCGTCCTTAAGCATGCAAAGGGAGCCACAAATAAAGCCTGCCTGGTCGCTCATCTTCCCCGTTCCCTGCTCTGAGCAGTTGGGGGGCTGTTGGGAGGGGGGGGTTGTAGATGGGGTCGATCGTTATGCCTGATTTGTGGAGTGCGTGTCTCCTGGCTCTCCCTGCCTCTAGCCATACCTTCCTCCGAACAACCTCTGGGGGCATCCTAAAACGAAGACTCACCCCGTTTTTTTTTTTTCGATCGTATTATGTGGCAATTAGGGTGGGGTGAAAAAAGGTAAAAGAAAAAGGACTGCTTACCTTCTACTCCTACTCGATAACAATCGGAAGCAGACACTTATTGATAAATTATGGTATTATATATTCTGAACAATTGGAAACACCTAAAGGAATGGCCGAATGCAAAGTGTTTACCCATCGTTGGGAAGCAATACAGTATGACAGTAATGGAAACAGAATGTCGTAAAATACAAAACCGTAAAGATGTGAATTAACAAGAGCAGGACGAAGGACTGAAGCGTAAAGGTGAATTTAACGGTCTTTCTTAGTCCTATCTTTTACTTGTCACCCCCTAGACAATCGATGACTGGGATGAAGTTGACCCTGTATAATAACGCAGCCTGACTGAGAAACTTGTTCACTTCTTGATGTGGGTTAAACTGCTCCTGATTGAAGAAGTGAAAGCTACTGAGCAGCAGAGTCCGTGCTAAAGTGCGCCTTCGTATCTTTTCCTACCATCATATAAACCCTGCAATGCATGACACAGTTTATGTTGGATGAGCCATTAGATCAATACTATCCATTGTCTGTCCCACTCCATTGCAGCATTCAAACATGGGGTTGACTCCATCGCTCAATGACAGTCTCTACACTTCCGTACGCGCCCTGATTTATTTGATCTGATTCTTATGATCATCAGAACTGCTGCGCAAACTACATAAAATTTCCTTCCCTAAATATACCAAACAGAATTTCGCAAGAACGCAGCTGTAATTTTCGGCAGATTTGCAGTACCTTCCTTGAAAAGCCCTATCATATATTTTGTGGATTACAGTGATGGACTGTAGTCCCAGAAGTAAGTTTGTGATTACATCCGACATCTTGCGTCAGTTCAACTGAAGAATCGACACATACATTGGATGAATGCTCTATAGTATAAAGTCAGTATTTTTCATGTTGTTTCCTTAAAAGCCCTCCCACACACACACGTCATATAATTTACAACCTCACCGTTTTCTGCGTGGTCATAATTTTGTACAACTTTCTTTTATTTCACCACTAAGTGAATTATGCCTGTCAGAGAACTGTCTAGCCATTTCGTTTTCACACAGTCACACTTTATCACCTGACCTGCTGCCCAGCGAACATTAGCATTAAAGTCTTGCTCTTGCCGCATGTGCTTGGAGGTATTAACCAACATAAAAACATACTACTCCTAATAACTATTATTATTAGTCTGCAAATGAAGTAAGTACTAATGTTATGTAGTCAGGTATATTGTTCTCAGTCACTAATAGGTATATGTGCACTTATAACCGTTGCACCCTACATACCGACCTACTCTCCATCAACCCACCAACTGCAAGTCTTCTAACTTCGTTTCCTAATGCTCATCCAACTTGTCTTTTCCTTCTCATACGAATGTCTCTAGGTATTTAAACTAAACGTCAGGCCCCAAAAGAGTTCTTTTCATCCTTGAGTCTACCAATGTGTTCGATTTTGTCCTTCATCTTTTCCTCTCTTGTGCTGATGTTTCATCTCTACGTTACTGCTGCAAGCAACATCATTTATAATCATAAATTTCTTATATTCTATTCTTTGTCTGCCTTTTATATTTTTGCCTCTATTGCTCCTTTAAACACCCAGTTAACTATTCCTTAGTATCGATCTTCTATATACTTCTTTCATCACCTGTTTTTACTATTTCTTATTCATTTCGTACTTTATCCATCCTCTTAATTTTTAGCGATCTTCGGTAACACCACATTTACAGTACTACAGTGTCTTCTCTTCTGTATGCTAGATGGTCTACGTTTCATTCTTCACAATGCTGTGCTCCAGAACTACACTTTCAGGAACTTCTTCCTAATTTCTGTACCATTATACGACACCAGCAGAAATCTTTTATTGAATAAAACTTTCTTCACCATTTGGCAAACTTCGTCAGCCCTGAAATGCCGTGATCAGTTGTTAGGCCTATTAAAAACTCGGCTGCGTGTAACAATTTATAATCGGCTTGCCGCATATTTCACCTCAGTAGGAACAGCCACAGTAAACCAATTAATGGAACGTCAGAAAATGTCATCAGCGAGAAACAACATCAGCAGAAAGCTTCCGCAGTCTCTGTGGAATGCTTAGCCTCACAAACCACGGACGTCGTTCCACATTTTTATTTTTATTTTTTTTCAAATTGTTTAAGCTCCTGCTGTCATATTTCTACAGTGTATCTTCAATTAATTCGATATTTGGATTTCACTTTCTGCAAAACACCAAATATTTTTTTTTTCTATCTAGGCCTGTTTCAGGTTCTGTGTGCCGTCATGTTGGATACTGCTTTATCTCTATGGAAAAATGTGCTACGCGTTTTCATGGTTTTTATTTGATGTCCAAACATTTGTTTTTGATGAACAATTATTTGTAAAAAGAAAATAAACGGCTATTTGTCCTGAACCTACGGGTAACGGGCTGTCAGACAATCAACTGGTCTGCAACATGTCACTTTTGAAAATCTCAGTGGTGAATGTCTGATGTGAAGGCGAATTACTGCGTATGTGCTTTTTAGATCTGAAATATTGTTTATCAAACTTCTGCTTATTTCACAGCAAAGATCGTACACATTTTCACATATGATTAGTCTAGTGGGACCATTATGTCCTTTTCCACAACGGCTGAATAACACTACGTTGCAGGGTAACTTATTTGAGGTCCTTGTTGCCCTGTTTCAGTCAATCGGGATTTGGGTAGGCCCTATATGGGCCGAAACTAATTATCATTTGGCAAAAAAGAAGTGTGTAGCCTGTGACCGTGGGAAAAATGAAACTTTAAACTACGTGCTTTCAATCACTGTCTCTGTCAACATCGATTGTTTTCATTCACATAACATTATAAACCAATCAGAAGTGTAAGATATAATTCCAAAGAAATAAAGCGAAGCGTATTAATGGTAGCACGTATTGACTAAATATGTCTTGTTGGAGAGGAAAACAGTTGGTGTTTTGCAGAAGGCGGAGTTCAATACCATACGAAATGTGCAGTCGTCCTTCTGCAGAGATACATGATAAGCCTAACTGTTGTAAGTCTACGCTCGCAAGACAAGTGAATGTGGACTGAACAACACCGCTAGATTTTTTACAGAATGTATAATGTCAAATTTATTGCAGAAAGTGTTCTTTCTCGCCTGGCTTAACACTGCGAAACATAAGCGTGAAAGCGCCGTAGAGATAGAACGGTTCAGATATACAGAATGAACCTGTCACTAAATGAGTACCAGCTCTTTCGAGTAAATCTGAAGTATAGGAATAGCTTCTTGAGAAGACCTTTCCCCCTGATTAAGGGTTGCTGCGGTTCGCTTTAAATCTGAAAAAGGGAAGAGATTCGACCTCAGTGTCTTGGACGCCACTACAAGAATACTGCTTACCATCCGGGAAGAATTATTCGCACTGTCCATAATGAAATTTTCACTATGCAGCAGAGTGTGCGCTGATATGAAACCTCCTGCCAAATTAAAACTGTGTGCGGACCGAGATTCGAACTCGAGATCTCTGGAAGGTAGGAGACGAGATACTGGTGGAAGTAAAGCTGTGAGGACGGGTCGGGGGTCGTGCTTGGGTAACTCAGTTGGTTGAGCACTTACCCGCGAAAGGCAAAGGTCCCGAGTTCGAATCTCGGTCTGGCACACAGATTTAAAGTGCCAGGAGGTTTCAAACGCAATGTCTTTTTCAAGTACAGGTTTTTCATATCTATCGATCTATACCTACATGATATGATACCAGAAACGCGGATCAGAATTCTTTTATTGTCTGTTGTTATGCCTACCTGATACGGGATCCAAGCACTGTTAAAATAGTATCGGTCTCGATGGAGTGTTCCAGATGCAACGCATCTTCCCAGAAGCTTTCCAACAAATCTAAGTCTTCCGATGGCCTTCGCTAATAGTGGTTTTACGTGATCGTCCAATTTCATCTCGCTATTTAGTAACATTCTTACTTGCATGACGTGACATTCTCAAATTGTTGCTACTGGACTGGTGCGGAAGTTCGTAGCGTTTCTCCGTAAGTTTAATAACACAAGATACAGTCCATCAAAAGCTAGGGTAACTTCCCGATTCGGCGACTGTAGAAATCACGTTTTGAGGAGAAGAACTCGTCGATCCATGTTCAGAGAGCATTTTCATCCAAACAGGAAGTTGCTTCAAGGTTGGTAGATAGAGAGCGGGGAACGTGAAAATCTGAGGGCTCAGGATCAGATGAATAAGGTGGGTGCAAAATGACTTTCCTACCCAATTCCTACATAAGATTTGCGTTTTTTGTCAGTCTAGCATAATGCGTGCGAGCTTTACCGTGTAGTAGCAGCACTTCACGCAGTCGTTCTGGTCATCGCTCTTGGACAGAGTCAGCAAGATGTTGCAGTTGGTGACAATAAATGACAGCAATGATAGTTACATATCGGGGAAGCAATTCGTAGCAAACCACACAGTTTCACCGGATGCATAACATTATCTTTTGTCGATGAGCGGTCTTTGGACGATGAGTTGCTGCATTGTTTGGGCTCAACTTTTGCTTTCTTTTCCTTATGTTAGCGTAAAGGCACCATTTCTCGCCAGCACTAAGGAAAGAATACAGGATAGGAATGGTCAATGTTGTTCACTAGCCAATTGATAACGAGCAAGTAGAAATGCACATATGACTACATGCTGATTTATGTGATTTGGCTTAGAGTATGCGGTGCCCATACAACCGGTACTTGAACCTTCCCCATTGTATGCAAATATCGCACGCTGGTGCAATGATCACAGTTCGTCAAATTTGCAAGTTATCGAGTGAACTGACCTTGAGCACAGTGGATTAATGCGTTTAAACTACCTTCATCAAAACCCGAAGTTGAAATTTCCTGGCAGATTAAATCTGGGTGTCAGACCGAGACTCGAACTTGGGACCTTTGCCTTTTGCGTGCAAGTGCTCTCCAAACTGAGCTATTCAAGCACGACACACGACCCGTCCTCACATCTTCAATCCTGCCAGTGCCTCGTCTCCTACCTTCCAAACTTCACAGAAGCTCTCTTGCGAAACTTGCAGGACTAGCACTCCTGGAAGGAAAGATATTGCGGAGACATGGCTTAACCACAGCCTAGGGGATGTTTCCAGAAAGAGATTTTCACTCCGCTGCAGAGTTGAAATTTCATTCTGAAATACTAAAGTTTTCCTAATGTCAAAACGATCCTCCTTAACAGGAGAAAACCCTCTTTCTGCTGTGCTCTGTCCAATGGCATTGTCCCCAAACACGGTGCTGATAAGAATACCTCATAAGCGTTCCGATTTCCCCACTTGTCACTCCATTTTCTCGCATCTGCAGCTCCCCTCATTATCTCTAAATGACAAAAATGGTTCAAATGGCTCTGAGCACTATGGGACTTAACATCTATGGTCATCAGTCCCCTAGAACTTAGAACTACTTAAACCTAACTAACCTAATGACAACACACAACACCCAGCCATCACGAGGCAGAGAAAATCCCTGACCCCGCCGGGAATCGAACCCGGGAACCCGGGCGTGGGAAGCGAGAACGCTACCGCACGACCACGAGATGCGGGCTCTAAATAACAAAATGACAACATGTAAACTCAAATAGCAACAAGGAACTGCGAATAAAAAATGACAGTCGATAAATAAATACATAGCGACCGGAATACCAACATGCAAAACAAAAACGCTACGAACTTGCGCATCGCCGTAATATTTGCGTTTGCGACTCGGAAAAGAATAAATAGTTGACATACCCTTCAGGCGAGATCAGTTGTCTGTACCGACCCTTCACGTTCCTTGTCGACCTATTTTCACATGCTTCCATACGATACGGCACCATCGCGACCTCCCGCCCTCGGATGCCCCTATACTGCAAAACCTCGCTGCCTCTGCGCATGCGCGGCCCCGGTCGGCGTCGCGCGTCACCAGCGCCAGCGACTCCATCGCGGCTGCATTCCTCGCGGTCTCAGCACCACTCCAGCCCAGGGCAAAAATGGAATTCCGCCGGATTCCGGCGCCCGGCCGGAATTCTCATTCCTTTCCGCGAAACGGCGCGCGGAATATATTCTTCCGTTTCGGGTTTAAAGTTGGTTTTTCCCCAGCTAGAAACCGCTCTATGTTCGCTGCCGCTAAATCTGCAGAGCGCAAAGGGTGAACACTTTGACAAACGGGGTCTGCAGTGTGGATTACCGAGACTGAAGACGGACTTCATTCCTAATGCCTTTTTAGGAGTTTTTTTGAGTCGAGAGTCTTCTGACTAGTTTCATGCGGACAGCCACAAATTCTTCTCCTGTGCCAACCTCTTCATCTCAGAAAATCACTTGCAAGATACGGCCGCAAGACTGGGATACAGTCTCTATCTTCCTCTACAGTTCTTACACTCTACAGCTCACTCTAGCATCATGTAAGTTCTAAGTTATTTCCTGATGTCTTAACAGACGTGCTATCATCCTGTCCCTTCTTCCAGGCAATATTTTTCATCTATTCCTTTCTTTGGCGATTCTGCAGGGAAATTCTTCATTCCTAACCTTGTCAGTTCACCTAATTTTCAACATTCTTCTGTAGCACATACCTCAAATGCTTCGATCTTCTTCTGTTCTGGTTTTCGCACAGAACCCGTGCTTCGCTGCCGTACAATTCTGTACTACAAACATACCTTCTCAGGAATTTCTTCGTCAAATTAAGACCTATGTTTGATACTAGTATCTTGTCTGTGCCAGAAATGTTCCCCTCGCTCCGAGCATCATGGGTTATTTTGCTGACTAGCTAGCACAATTCCTGAACTTCGACTACTTCTTTATCCTCCGTTCTAATAAGTTTCTCACTGCTTTCATTTCAGCGACTTTTCGTCCCTTTAGCCTTCCTTCGTTTTAATCTCCATCCTGTTCATTCCATTCAACAGATCGTGTAATTGAGTCGGCCGAAGTGGCCGTGCGGTTAAAGGCGCTTCAGTCTGGTACCGCGTGACCGCTACGGCCGCAGGTTCGAATCCTGCCTCGGGCATGGATGTGTGTGATGTCCTTAGGTTAGTTAGGTTTAATTAGTTCTAAGTTCTAGGCGACTGATGACCTCAGAAGTTGAGTCGCATAGTGCTCAGAGCCATTTGAACCATTTTTGACTGCTGTGTTTGAACACGCGAGTGATTCCTTACTCTGTTTTCATGCAATTGTTTACAACCACCGTCCGTAATGCTAAACCGTCTCTGCCCGCCAGCAAATGATATCTGCTTGGTATTGGTTTTTGTGTGGTGTTGGAAATTTGTGGTAAGTTCCAATGGGATCGAACTGCTGAGGTCATCGGTCCCTAGACTTGCACACTACTTAATGCAACTTGAACTAACTTAAGCTAAGGACAACACACACACCCATGCCCGAGGGAGGAGTCGAAACTCCGACGGGGGCAGCTGCGCGAACCGTGGTAATGCGCGTAAGACCATGCGGCTACCACGCGGCTTTGCTGTGAATGTTCCTTCGTATTTGCACGTCACTGTCACATCACTAAAAGTCGACTTGGTCATCTTTAGAAGGTACAAACACACAAAACACGCTATATTATTTCGTATTTTGGTTACGAGCCGGCCGGAGTGGCCGAGCGGTTCTAGGCGCTACAGTCTGGAACCACGCGACCGCTACGGTCGCAGGTTCGAATCCTGCCTCGGGCATGGATGTGTGTGATGTCCTTAGGTTAGTTACGTTTAAGTAGTTCTAAGTTCTAGGGGACTGATGACCCCAGAAGTTAAGCCCCATAGTGCTCAGAGCCATTTGAACCATATTTTGATTACGAGTTTCGATTGTCGTCATCAGACCTGTCTTGAGGCAAAAAATAAGAAAAAGAGATATATTGTTCTTTGCGCATATTACCAAATAGTTTTTGTAAGAACAGAAAATATCCACGGGATGCACATTATTTCCGTTAGTCTCAAAATGATGAGTAATACATACCAAATAATTTAAAACAATGTATATCATCAAATAGTACATGTCTGTACGAAGTGTAAATGCATACTAGCCGCGACACAGTCACGGTTAAGAAAGTAAATAATTTGAACGCCATCAGGTCGCGCACAACGCACGGTATCAGCGCTCTCTATTTGATTAATGACTGGTAATTGCACACACGGATAAAATAAAAATCAGATTAAAAATGACATTCGCGTTTTTGTTAGCGTGTTAAGTAATCCTTAAAACGACAAATCTGTGCGGATTAATACACGCGTATTTACACTGAAGCGCCAAAGAAACTGGTATAGGCATGCGTATTCAAATACAGAGATATGTGAACAGCCAGATTACGGTGCTGCGGTCGGCAAAGCCTATATGCGACAACAAGTGTCTGGCGCAGTTGATAGATAGGTTACGGCTGCTACAATGGAAGGTTATCAAGATTTAAGTGAGTTAGCACGAGGTGTTATAGTCGGCGGACGAGCGATGGGACACAGCATCTCCGAGGTAGCCGTGAAGGTGGATTTTCCTGTACGACCATTTCGCGAGTATACTGTGGATGACAGGAATCTGGTAAAGCATCAGACCTACAACATCGCTGAGGATGCAAAAAGATCCTGCAAGAACAGGACCAACGACGACTGTAGAGACTCGGTCTAAGTGACAAAAGTGTACCCCTTCTGCAAATTGCTGCAGTTTTCAGTGTTGGCCATCAACAAGTGTCAGCGTGCGAACCATTCAACGAATCATCATCGGAGCCGAAGGCCACTCGTGTATCTTTGGTGACTGCACAACACAAAGCTTTACGCCTCGCCTGGATCCGTCAACACCGACATTGAACTGTTGGTGACTGGAAACTTGTTACCTGGTCGGACGAGTCTCGTTTCAAATTGTATCGAGCGGATGGACGTTTATGGGTATGGAGACAACCTCATGTATCCACGAACCCTGCATGTCAGCAGGGGACTGTTCAAGCTGGTGGAGGCTCTGTAATAGTGTGAGGCATGTGAGTGATTTGGGACCCCTGATACGTCTAGATACGACTCTGACACGAACACGTACGTAAGCATCCTATCTGATCACCTGCATCCATCCATGTCCATTGTTCATTTAGACGGACTTGGACAATTCCAGCAGAACAATGCGACACCCCACACGTCCAGACTTGCTACAGACTGGCTCCAGGAACACTCTTCTGAGTTTAAACACTTCCCCTGACCACCAAACTCCCCAGACATGAACATTACTGACCATATCTGGGATGCCTTGCAACGTACTGTTCAGAAGAGATCTCCACCCCGCTCGTACTCTTACGGATTTATGGACAGCCCTACAGTATGAATGCTATGCATAGTGTCAGTTCCCTCCAGCACTACTTCAGACATAATCCGAGTCCAACGACAAGGCAAGCAGGACACAAATCACGTAGAGCCAACAAAGCTAAGGTGCAGATGAGGGGCACGGTTTGCCAAGCACTCAAAATTCAAGCATAACAGATCATAAAAGATGTTAAAAAAGACATTTTTACTAAAAAATTTCCTTGTACAAGAAAACTCTTTCTGAAATTTTGAGCCATTGAAAGGGATGACGTGTTTCTGATGGATGTGTTATTCAGGTGCCGTCCAGTGCCTCGCCCACGTTTAAGGTCACTGCGTTCTTCTGCTCTCCTGGTGTTAACTGCATCTCTCCCTTTTACACTGGAGAGTCTGCCTCTCGTGACATCTGATGGTGAATTCTGCATCACACAATGGTGTTCAGATCCTTTTGATCAGGTAATGTAACGCACGATGCGTCGAGTCGAAGATGACCACTGAATAATGGAAATTAACGATCATGTATAATATATTACGCTGAGACATTGAAAAAAAAAACATTTTTATATACAGTCGTCGTATCTCCTACGATAACACGTCGTCCATTATCATTTATTTTATTAATTTTACCTGATCTGTTTAGGGCCATCAGGCACTCTCTTACCAGGGTTTCATACATACAGTATCATTTTTATGTCATAGTTTTGTACGAAATAACAATTTTAATACGGTAAATAGTATTAAAATGATTTGAGTGTTTCAAGTGGCAATTTGAGTAAATAGTACTGACTGTGGACCAATAAAGTTAATGCTGGCATATTTGTAGTACTGCAGCTGCCGCTACTAGTACTGGTATTAGAAATACTAATAATAATGATGATGATAATAGTAACACTAATGATAGAGGCAGATGTAATAAAAGAATTCATGGGTGTAGAAGAAAAGTTTTTACTGATATAGAAAGTTCTGGTAAAAACAAAACTAAGGAGACTGCATCAGCTAAAAATATTGAAAAAAGAGGAAGATCTGGCTAGGAAGAAGAACGTAAGGGGGTATCAAGTGCGTACAGGGAAGGGACAAGAGCAAACTTTATTGTTGCTTTAGTGTATATGTCATAACTGTCTCCTGAAGCTGGAGATGTTTTTTCAGTTCTCTAATACAATGTGGGAGCTTGTGCCAAAGTCAAGTTGCTGCTGCAGAGGAGGATTTCGAGAAAGGAGCGTAACAGAAAGGTTATGGATCTCGTGGGAACGGGTGTCTCTGCCATGTTCCTCAGATCAAAGTGTTGAGTTGGAGGAGAAATGTGAGGGACAGTGTTCAAAAATGGTTCAAATGTCTCTGAGCTCTATGGGACGTAACTTCTAAGGTCATCATTTCCCTAGAACTTAGAACTACTTAAAGCTAACTAACCTAAGGCCATCACACAGATCCATGCCCGAGGCAGGATTCGAACCTGCGACCCTAGCGGTCTTGTAGTTCCAGACGGTAGCGCCTAGAACCGCTCGGCCACCCCGGCCGGCGACAGTGTTCCTTTGATAAGACGCTAGAGAAGAGAGAGAATACGGAAATTTGTTTGTTTCTCTGTACATAGGACAGCTCTAGGTATGATGGTGAAATATAATCGATGAGTCAATCATCACAGCTGGGTACTTATTTCTCAGGATCTATGCACCCAAATTGCGTGTAAATGTAATCAAATGTCAGTTCTAGTATAATATATTTGTCCAATGAATACCCGTTTATCGTCTGCATTTCTTCTTGGTATAGCCATTAAAATTGCTACACCAAGAAGAAATGCAGATGATAAACGGGTATTCATTGGCCAGTAGTTTACATTCAGTTACGCTAGTAAAATTGAGCGTCGCAAGCAACAGCTATGCTCCGGTACCCCCTCCCCCATCCTCCCGCGGAGACTGGATCACCCCCCGGCCTGTTTGTTGTCAGCCGGGGAACAAAGGAGTGCTCGCTCGCCGGGTCGCTCCCTCGAAGCTCGCGGCGTTCATTTTTTAGCCATTATAAGTTCCTCCCCGCTGCCGGTACTCAGCGCGGAGCCGCCGCCGACGCCGAGGAACTATCGTCGTTAGTGTTAGCCGCCCTCTCCTCCCTGCGGGCGTCCAATAATCATAATTCTCTGGCCGAACAACGGGCGAGGTGACGCGCCCAGCCGGTAACCTCGGCCGAGCTGCCGCCGCCCGCCAGCTGACACGGGCAGGTAGCAGCAGGTAGGTCGGCGCGTTATGAAATCCCGCGCGACGGCAAGAAAAGATTATGAGACAAGTCACAAAAGGGGGGAGGGGGGAAGGGGGTGCGGCGGCTGCAGAGGCCAGAAATTAATTCCCGCGGAGAGCGGTGTGGGTGGGGGAGATGTGGCAGCTTGCCGGAGCATCATCTGCGGGACGCCCGTGACTAATGGCCCCGCGGGCTAAGCCGGAACACCTACGTGGATTTCAATTCTCGGCGAAGCAGCCGCAGGGGCTCCGTGGGCCCCCCACCCTCCGAACCCCGCCAATGTCGGTGACAAGAGGAGCTGCGGCGTGGAATCGGCAAAATCGACCAATCGAAACTGATTAAAAAGTTGCCCGCGGAATAACCCGCGCGTGTGATTAATGGTCCTAAGGAAGGAAAGGGTCATTTATTAGAGGCAGTCTGGGGGCCGGGGACGCTCGTTCATAGTCGACAGTCGCTTTTTAATTAGAAATCTTACGAGGGGCTGGGGTTTTTCTCTCGAAAGCGGGCTGCGGCACGTTCGATGAGCCTCTTTGGCGACTACCGACAGGATATGCTTCAGCGTGCAGTGGGTTCTTCGAAGAATCTCTCTCGGTGTTCCAAAATTTTTTGACAGCCACGAATACGCTGGTGGGCATTAAAATTACAACTCCAGGAAGCCCAGCAAGAGGATATCAAGTAGCTCCGTTTTATTTAATGTGAGTAGACAGAGTACTAGGAAGGATATTTCATTAAATTTATTGGTGACCACCCGTTCTCGGCTACGCTTTGCTGTAGCTCAGTCTGGTTAAATAGAAAAAAAGAAAACAGAAAGTACACGTTTGGAATATGTATGGGAATTGGATATACATCCTATGTCCTTCTCTCCCCCGTTTCTGTCCGTCTGCTCCTCCACTCTCTTTGTCCATCTCCTCCACCTTCTCCCTCTCTCTGTCCATCACATCCTCCACCCTCTCTCTACTGTCCATTTTCTCTTCCCCCATCTCTTCCATCTTCTCCTGCATCTCTCTTTCCCCCTCTTTTTGTCTGTCACCCTTTCTCTGTCCATCTTCTCCTGTGTCTCCATTTGCTCTTGCCCCCTCTCTCTCCCCTTCTCTCTGTCCATCACCTCCGTCTCCCTTTCTATGTCCATCTCCTCTTCCCCTTCTCTGCATCTTCTCCTGCACCCTCTCTATGTCCATCTCCTTCTTTTCGCGTTCTATATCATTTTGCTCGGACCCGTCTGTCCAATTCCTCTTCTTCCCTCTCCCTGACCTTGAGCTGTGTTTATTGTTATTGCATAGTGAGTTCCTGCAGTAGTACTCTAATCGTGAGCCAGTAAGCCATAAACAAACTCCTCTGTTTATTAACAACGTTTGACAGTTATATACATCAATTTATAGCTTACGTCCGTCCGATTGTTTGTAAGAGTATAGTGTAAAACTTTAAAGTTAATCAGTTAAGAACTTTTCGTAGAATATATATATATATATATATATATATATATATATATATGTGTGTGTGTGTGTGTGTGTGTGTGTGTGCGCGCGCGCGCGCGCGTGTGTGTGTGTGTGTGTGTGTGTGTGTGTGTGTGTGTGTGTGTGTGTTTGTGTGTGTGTGTGTATTTGAATGCCGGCCGGAGTGGCCGAGCGGTTAAAGGCGCTACAGTCTGGAACCGCACAACCGCTACGGTCGCAGGTTCGAATCCTGCCTCGGGCATGGATGTGAGTGATGTCCTTAGGTTAGTTAGGTTTAAGTAGTTCTAAGTTCTAGGGGACTTATGACCACAGCAGTTGAGTCCCATAGTGCTCAGAGCCATTTGAACCATTTTTTTGTATTTGAATGCAACATTATATAAACATTTCAAAGCGCTCAGGGACCATTTACATTTTTATTGATTTCCTCTATAATTATTACTTATATATTTAGTTATTTCATGAGGCGCTCTAGTAGGTATATAAAACATATGCGGATTCGAATGGAACATAGTGTCAAAATTTTCAAAAAAACGGTGAAGAGCTTTCGGAAATTTACGATTTTGTACAAACGAACATTTACACTTTTACTGATACCCCCGTATATATATATATATATATATATATATATATATATATATATATATATATATGTGGCTCTCTAGTAGGTACATGAAAACACCCGCGTATTCGAACACAACGTTGCGTCAAAGTTTCAAAGCAGTTGGTGAAGAACTTACGGAGATTTAAGGTTCTGAACACACAAACATCTCCGAAATTTCTTCACTAAATACACTGAAATTTTGACAGAGAAAACACGCTTGCTTTCATATACCTACTGCAGCATCATATGGTATATATATACACTCCTGGAAATTGAAATAAGAACACCGTGAATTCATTGTCCCAGGAAGGAGAAACTTTATTGACACATTCCTGGGGTCAGATACATCACATGATCACACTGACAGAACCACAGGCACATAGACACAGGCAACAGAGCATGCACAATGTCGGCACTAGTACAGTGTATATCCACCTTTCGCAGCAATGCAGGCTGCTATTCTCCCATGGAGACGATCGTAGAGATGCTGGATGTAGTCCTGTGGAACGGCTTGCCATGCCATTTCCACCTGGCGCCTCAGTTGGACCAGCGTTCGTGCTGGACGTGCAGACCGCGTGAGACGACGCTTCATCCAGTCCCAAACATGCTCAATGGTGGACAGATCCGGAGATCTTGCTGCCCAGGGTAGTTGACTTACACCTTCTAGAGCACGTTGGGTGGCACGGGATACACGCGGACGTGCATTGTCCTGTTGGAACAGCAAGTTCCCTTGCCGGTCTAGGAATGGTAGAACGATGGGTTCGATGACGGTTTGGATGTACCGTGCACTATTCAGTGTCCCCTCGACGATCACCAGTGGTGTACGGCCAGTGTAGGAGATCGCTCCCCACACCATGATGCCGGGTGTTGGCCCTGTGTGCCTCGGTCGTATGCAGTCCTGATTGTGGTGCTCACCTGCACGGCGCCAAACACGCATACGACCATCATTAGCACCAAGGCAGAAGCGACTCTCATCGCTGAAGACGACACGTCTCCATTCGTCCCTCCATTCACGCCTGTGTCGCGACACCATTGGAGGCGCGCTGCACGATGTTGGGGCGTGAGCGGAAGACGGCCTAACGGTGTGCGGGACCGTAGCTCAGCTTCATGGAGACGGTTGCGAATGGTCCTCGCCAATACCCCAGGAGCAACAGTGTCCCTAATTTGCTGGGAAGTGGCGGTGCGGTCCCCTACGGCACTGCGTAGGATCCTACGGTCTTGGCGTGCATCCGTGCGTCGCTGCGGTCCAGTCCCAGGTCGACGGGCACGTGCACCTTCCGCCGACCACTGGCGACAACATCGATGTACTGTGGAGACCTCACGCCCCACGTGTTGAGCAATTCGGCGGTACGTCCACCCGGCCTCCCGCATGCCCACTATACGCCCTCGCTCAAAGTCCGTCAGCTGCACATACGGTTCACGTCCACGCTGTCGCGGCATGCTACCAGTGTTAAAGACTGCGATGGAGCTCCGTATGCCACGGCAAACTGGCTGACACTGACGGCGGCGGTGCACAAATGCTGCGCAGCTAGCGCCATTCGACGACCAACACCGCGGTTCCTGGTGTGTCCGCTGTGCCGTGCGTGTGATCATTGCTTGTACAGCCCTCTCGCAGTGTCCGGAGCAAGTATGGTGGGTCTGACACACCGGTGTCAATGTGTTCTTTTTTCCATTTCCAGGAGTGTATATAGGGTGGTCCATTGATAGTGACCGGGCCAAGTATCTCACGAAATTTACATCTACATCTACATGATTACTCTGCAATTCACATTTAAGTGCTTGGCAGAGGGTTCATCGAACCACAGTCATACTTTCTCCCTACTACTCCACTCCCGAACAGCGCGCGGGAAAAACGAACACCTAAACCTTTCTGTTCGAGTTCTGATTTCTCTTATTTTATTTTGATGATCATTCCTACCTATGTAGGTTGGGCCCAACAAACATTTTCGCATTCGGAAGAGAAAGTTGGTGACTGAAATTTCGGAAATAGATCTCGCCGCGACGAAAAAGTCTTTGCTTTAATGACTTCCATCCCAACTCGCGTATCATATCTGCCACACCCCCTCCCCTATTACGTGATAATACAAAACGAGCTGCTCATTTTTGCACCCTTTCGATGTCGTCCGTCAATCCCACCTGGTAAGGATCCCACACCGCGCAGCAATATTCTAACAGAGGACGAACGAGTGTAGTGTAAGCTGTCTCTTTAGTGGACTTGTTGCATGTTCTAAGTGTCCTGCCATTGAAGCGCAACCTTTGGCTCGCCTTCCCCACAATATTATCTATGTGGTCTTTCCAACTGAAGTTGTTCGTAATTTTAACACTCAGGTACTTAGTAGAATTGACAGCCTAGAGAATGGTACTATTTATCGAGTAATCGAATTCCAACGGATTTCTTTTGGAACTCATGTGGATCATCTACGTCAAACGAAAAAACTACAAAGAACGAGACTTGTCTAGCTTGAAGGGGGAAACCAGATGGCGCTATGGCTGGCCCGCTAGATGGCGCTGCCATAGGTCAAACGGATATCAACTGCGTTTTCTTTTAAAATAGAAACCCCCATTTTTATTACATATTCGTGTAGTACGTAAAGAAATATGAATGTTTTTCGCTTTGTGATAGATGGCGCTGTAATAGTCACAAACATACGGCACACAACTTTAGACGAACAGTTAGTAACAGGTAGGTATTTTTAAATTAAGATACACAACGTAGGTACGTTTGAACATTTAATTTCGGTTGTTCTAATGTGAACTTATCATTTCTGAGAACGCATGCTGTTAAAGCGTGATTACCTGTGAATACCACATTAATGCAATAAATGCTCAAAATTATGTCTGTGAACCTCAATGCATTTGGCAATACGTGTAACGACATTCCTCTCAACAGCGAGTAGTTCGCCCTCCGTAATGTTCGCACATGCACTGAGCATGCGCTGACGCCATGTTCTCAGGCGTTGTCGGTGGATCACGATGGTAAATATCCAACTTTCCCCACAGAAAGAAATCCGGGGACGTCAGATCGCCGGCCGAGGTGGCCGAACGGTTCTAGGCACTTCAGTCTGGAACCGCGCGACTGCTACGGTCGCAGGTTCGAATCCTGCCTCGGGCATGGATGTGTGTGATGTCCTTAGGTTAGTTAGGTTTAAGTAGTTCTAAGTTCTAGGGGACTGATGACCTCAGATGTTAAGTCCCATAGTGCTCAGAGACATTTGACGTCAGATCCGGTGAACGTTCGGGCCATGGTATGGTGGCTCGACGACCAATCCACCTGTCATAAAATATGCTATTCAGTGCCGCTTGAAGCGCACGCGAGCTATGTGCCGGACATCCATCATGTTGGAAGATCATCGCCATTCTGTCATTCTGTGAAACATCTTGTAGTAACAACGGTAGAACATTACGTAGGAAATCAGCATACCTTGCACCATTTAGATTGCCATCGATAAAATGGGTCTAGGCGCTCAGTCCGGAGCCGCGCGGCTGCTACGGTCGCAGGTTCGAATCCTGCCTCGGGCATGGATATGTGTGACGTCCTTAGGTTAGTTAGGTTTAAGTAGTTCTAAGTTCTAGGGGACTGATGACCTAAGATGTTAAGTCCCATAGTGCTCAGAGCCATTTGAACCATTTGATAAAATGGGGCCAATTATCGTTCCTCCCATAATGCCGCACCATACATTAACCCGCCAAGGTCGCTGTTGTTCCACTTGTCGCAGCCATCGTGGATTTTCCGTTCCCCAATAGTGCATATTATGCCGGTTTACGTTACCGCTGTTGGTGAATGACGCTTCGTCGCTAAATAGAACGCGTGCAAAAAAATCTGTCATTGTCCCGTAATTTCTCTTGTGCCCAGTGGCGGGACTGTACACGACGTTCAAAGTCGTCGCTATGCAATTCCTGGTTCAAATGGCTCAATTCCTGGTTCAAATGGCTCTAAGCACTATGGGACTCAACATCTGAGGTCATCAGTCCCCTAGAACTTAAAACTACTTAAACCTAACTAACCTAAGGACATCACACACACCCATACCCGAGGTAGGATTCGAGCCTGCGACCGTAGCAGTCACGCGGTTCCGGACTGAAGCGCCTAGAACCGCACGGCCAACACGGCCGGTTGCAATTCCTGGTGCATAATAATATGGTACGGGTGCAATCGATGTTCATGTAGCGTAACATGTTTTAGAGATGTTTATCTATCATCCGTGAGGCTGATCATTGTTTTTAATGACATCAATAATAATGTCAAACACAACATAGAAATTCTAATGGAAAGAAGTGGGAACAACTATAGCAAATATTATATACACTTCTAGGCAGGTAATGTTTAAAACAACAGGCAAGCAAACTGCATATTCCACATCTGACTGGTCAAACTCACTGACATATAGCTCACAAAACAAGAAAAAAAGCTGCGAGAATTAGGACACAAATACAGTGTCAGCACATAGGTTATACGCAAGACAGTGCAGAATCTATAATAACAGAAACTGAGTACGTAATAAAACAACGAGAGATGAACAACAACTCAGGGCAGGCTTAACGTGACAGCTAATAGCAGAGGAAATTAGATGCATGGTAAAAAAAAAAAAAAACAAATAACATACTGAAAGAATTTAAAAAACTAGAAAAGTAATGAATAAACTTGGAAGTGACAGGGCTCTCATCATGAAGAAAAATAGGAGCAACTTCGAGAAGTAATAAAACACAAACAGCACAAAAATAAAACCTTAAAATTTCTAGAGGAGAACACCCTAATAAATCTAACCAGTGACCCAACAAAACTTACTTACTTTACTTAATTCCTTTGACATCCAAGGGGACATACTGCATACAAAAGAACTCGCCATCGATCTCTGTCTTTGACCACTTGTTCAATTCCGCCCAGGTCTTGGCAACTCTCCTTGCTTCACCTTCCACCGTCCTATTCCACGTGCCTCTAGGCCTGCCTCGCTATCTTGTTCCTTGCGGACACCATGTATATAAGTAGGCCCAGATGGGCAACGATCTCTTCAGAACAGATGTGCACCAGGCACAAACTCTCATGGGAATCGGCGATTGGTATGAGTAATGAAGATAATTGGAAAGGGGCACTACATTAGTAGTATGTGGATAAGTTGAGAGTTTTTGTCTGGTGGGAGACGCGCTAGGGTAGTCCATTCAGTTGCGATGGCTACTGTATCTGGATGAAGCAGTGGCCAGACCAGATGCCTAGTAAGCAGGACACCTTGGTTCGATTCCTGGCTCAGCACAAATTGTCAGCTTTACCCATTCAATTATATCAATGCCCACTTGCAGCCTATGTCAGCAATTCCTTTGTGATAAAGATACGAGAGTAATACGCAGACACTTGTTAAAAACATCTCACATATATTCACAAAAAAGAAAGTGAAATAGCTAAAACAAGAAAAAACCGAAGTCATATCTCGGATAAACGATTATCGCCCCTTGACATTGCTCAGCAGCGATATGAAGACCTTTACTCGGCTGCTGGCTGCACGGTTTGAAGGGACAAAAATGGCTCTGAGCACTATGGGACTTAACTTTTGAGGTCATCAGTCCCCTAGAACTTAGAAATACTTAAACCTAACTAACCTAAGGACATCACACACATCCATGCGCGAGGCAGGATTCGAACCTGCGAACGTAGCGGTCGCGCGGTTCCAGACTGTAGCGCCTAGAACCGCTCGGCCACAGCGGCTGGCGTTTGAACGGACAGCTCTGTATGGGTTTTTCCCTGATCAATGTTTTTTGGGAGGCGCCAGTAACATCCGCACTGCCCCCTGTCGCTATCTAGACATAATAGCTCTTGCTCATGCTCGTCGTGTGCCTGGACTTAAGGCCACTCTTGACTTCATCCAGGCGGCTGATAGGGTCGATCACGACTACCTAGACAGGATACTTTGCTACTACCGGTGACGTTGTAGTGCGTCTCCCTCGTGGAGCAACGTCTGAGTACTCTGCAATGGCCATCTCACTCCTCCCATCTTGATCCGTCATTCGGTGCATCAAGGCTGCCCACACTCTGCATTTTTGCATGCTTTCTCCTTGAAGCCATTACCTTGCGCCCTCCGTCAATGCCTGTCCGTGATGTCTCTCGGTGGCTATGTTGTTTTGCTGCACTGCTTATGCGGACGATGCCGCCCTTGTTCTTTGTAGTGGTACTGAAGTCAAGGATTCAAAATGGTTCAAATGGCTCTGAGCACTATGGGACTCAACTGCTGTGGTCATAAGTCCCCTAGAACTTAGAACTACTTAAACCTAACTAACCTAAGGACAGCACACAACACCCAGCCATCACGAGGCAGAGAAAATCCCTGACCCCGCCGGGAATCGAACCCGGGAACCCGGGCGTGGGAAACGGAAATCAAGGATTCATTGCCATAGGTTTCCACCTAGGGCGAAGTTTCTGGTAGCTGCCTTAACGTCTGCAAATCGAAAGCTATGGCTACAGGTGCGAGGACTGCGCCGCTCCATTGCATGCAGTTGCTAATAGCAACGGTGGTAACATTAAGGGTGCAACGGGAATTCCACTGTTAAATGCAGAGGAGAGAGCAGATAGGTGGAAAGAATACATTGAAAGCCTCTGTGAGGGTGAAGTTTTGTCTGATGTGATAGAAGAAGAAACAGGAGCCGATTTAGAAGAGATAGGGGATCCAGTATTAGAATCGGAATTTAAAAGAGCTTTGGAGGACTTACGGTCAAATAAGGCAGAAGGGATAGATAACATTCCATCAGAATTTATAAAATCATTGGGGGAAGTGGCAACAAAACGACTATTCACGTTGGTGTGCAGAATATATGAGTCTGGCGACATACCATATGACTTCGGAAAAGCATACAATTCCGAAGACGGCAAGAGCTGACAAGTGCGAGAATTATCGCACAATCAGCTTAACAGCTCATGCATCGAAGCTGCTTACAAGAATAATATACAGAAGAATGGAAAAGAAAATTGAGAATGCGCTAGGTGACGATCAGTTTGGCTTTAGGAAAAGTAAAGGGACGAGAGAGGCAATTCTGACGTTACGGCTAATAATGGAAGCAAGGCTAAAGAAAATTCAAGACACTTTCATAGGATTTGTCGACCTGGAAAAACCGTTCGACATCATAAAATGGTGCAAGGTGTTCGAGATACTGAAAAAAGTAGGGGTAAGCTATAGGGAGAAACGGGTCATATACAATATGTACAACAACCAAGAGGGAATAATAAGAGTGGACGATCAAGAACGAAGTGCTCGTATTAAGAAGGGTGTAAGACAAGGCTGTAGCCTTTCGCCCCTACTCTTCAATCTGTACATCGAGGAAGCAATGATGGAAATAAAAGAAAGGTTCAGGAGTGGAATTAAAATACAAGGTGAAAGGATATCAATGATACGATTCGCTGATGATATTGCTATCCTGAGTGAAAGTGAAGAAGAATTAAATGATCTGCTGAACGGAATGAATAGTCTAATGAGTACACAGTATGGTCTGAGAGTAAATCGGAGAAAGACGAAGGTAATGAGAAGTAGTAGGAACGAGAACAGCGAGAAACTTAACATCAGGATTGATGGTCATGGTGTCAATGAAGTTAAGGAATTCTGCTACCTAGGCAGTAAAATAACCATTGACTGACGGAGCAAGGAGGACATCAAAAGCAGACTCGGTATGGCAAAAAAGGCATTTCTGGCCAAGAGAAGTCTAGTAATATCAAATACCGGCCTTAATTTGAGGAAGAAATTTCTGAGAATGTACGTCTGGAGTACAGTATTGTATGGTAGTGAAACATGGACTGTGGGAAAACCGGAACAGAAGAGAATCGAAGCATTTGAGATGTGGTGCTATAGACGAATGTTGAAAATTAGATGGACTGATAAGGTAAGGAATGAGGAGGTTCTACGCAGAATCGGAGAGGAAAGGAATATGTGGAAAACACTGATAAGGAGAAGGGACAGGATGATAGGACATCTGCTAAGACATGGGGGAATGACTTCCATGGTACTAGAGGGAGCTGTAGAGGGCAAAAACTGTAGAGGAAGACAGAGATTGGAATACGTCAAGCAAATAATTGAGGACGTAGGTTGCAAGTACTACTCTGAGATGAAGAGGTTAGCACAAGAAAGGAATTCGTGGCGGGCCGCATCAAACCAGTCAGTAGACTAATGGGAAAAAAAAAGGACGCAATTTTTCGAGTGATCTACAGCGCATGATTGCCCTCAACTGCCAACCCCCACTGTCCCAATTAAGATTGGGCTTATTGATCATCAGTGACGAGCCTCAATCTCTTGAAACTGACACAATATGCAAATGTATATTCGGCGTCACGTAACCCCCACGTGCCACAGACACTCCCCACTTCGCCATACCTGGACTGCCGCATGCTAGGAGCATTGTGTTCATACGTTTGCTACGGTCTGCTGTTCAAGGTTCGGTACGAGACACTCACCCTCCCATTGTGCAGGGACGGTTTAGGCCTGTATCGTGTCACTGAAAAAGCGATATCCCTTTTTGTTACAATTTCAATTACCTAGCATAACCCCAAAAGTTATCCAAAATTTCATCAAAATGGAATATTTATTGGTGCCTGTGTTAGCTCTCAGATGGTGTTGTGGCGCTGGTGTCCCATGATACTCCTGTTGCTGGAGGCCCTTGCACCACGCTGTCTTCCGACATTACCCAGTTTTCGGACATCCCGCCGTCCTTCTTTTACTTCCGCCATTTTTTTCCTTGAACTGAGATACGTCTATTCTGCGATACTGTCAACGCGCTTGATGTCCACGAAGGCATTCTATGGCTTTCTTCAGCAGAACATGTCAACGAATGTGTTAGAGGGGAAGCATCCCCACGTCGACAGCGTGCCGTTTGGCGATCTGTTTGCGCTACGTATCTTCTTACTAAAGTCCAATCTGCATGGTACCTTACGGTCAACGGGAAGCAAATATGCCATTCACGCCTTCATGGTATCACATTGCAGACACGCTACAGTATGTCGCCTGTGATTTATGACACAGACAAGTATCGCCTGGTATGCGGATCGGTCCTAGGCTTCTGGTTCTTGGTGCGACGGATAACGGCTTTAATTACTCTTACGACTCCTCATCAGATACCTCCTCACCTGCTCCTCTTTCCGGACTCGAGGTACTTCCACAGACGAAGCCTAACCCTGTAAAGTGGATTTGGACAGGAATTTCACTAATTCTTTGTTGATGGCGAGAAAAAATGTCCTTGATTTTTGGCACTTCCTTAGTGATCGAAGTTGTGCAGTTGCCCGTCATCCCAAATACAGGTAATAGTTGTCCAATTTTTTTTCAATGTCTTTCTTGACCTACCCTGGAACTGGAGTGCTCTGCAATGACGAGCTGATCCACGGATTTTCCACTCTTAGTAGTAGTTATTTGCTGGTCACTGAAATGTTCTCTGTGACGTCACGTTCCTGCTACACTCGGTGAAAAGATAAATAAGTAAATAAAGGAACTTTGTCTCATTGACATGCTTTGTACCTCTTCTCCACGTTCCTATGCTTTCTTTGGTTCCTGGGGAAGGGAATGGGACATTGTGGCCAGGCCTCGGTTTGTCACCCTTGCCCACTTTGCTCCCACCGCTTCCTCTAGGCGCCAGGAAGATTATATAAAATAAAAAAAATTGAGCAGCACCGTTGACTGTCACGCTAAGAACTCGGTTTCGATTCCTGGTATTACCAAGAATTTTTCCTTGCTACGAGAGCTGGAACGGGGTGCACTCGGCCTCATGATGCCAGTTGAGGAACTATTTGACCGAGCAGTAGCGGCTCCAACTCTCGATAACTGACAGTGACCAAGGAAGCATTGCCTCTCCGCATACTACGATACCATTTTCGGGGGAGGACACAGCTGTCGGGCAGTAGTGATGGGCTGTCCACGGCCTGTGGATGGAGTTCACTTTTATGTACAAAAACGAAAATTTCCCATAGTCAACACCATCATTAGCAAGGAATGTTGTAGTACTACTGATACTATCTGATGAATCGTTTGTATATATTGAGATAATTAGTCATTTTCCTGCAGCTTCGCCAGCATATGCATTCGACACGTATATTGAACACACCTCCTCCTTCCACCCTGTCTTCACATCTTTCCCCTTCTGTTTGTACACTTCATCCTCCCAACCCTATTGGCCTATCTCTCCCCTCTCTCTTCATCTCCTCCACCCCTCTTTCTGACAATATCTTCTTCGCCCTCCCTCTGACGATATCCTCCTTCCCCCTCCTTTTCCACGTACATGCCACCCACCTACAGCTTCTACCTGCCTCATGCATCCACCTTCTAGTCCTAACTCTGTACATTTAGCTCTTCTCCCTCGCTCTGTCCATCCCCTCCTCTACCCATCTCAACCTGTTTGCAGCCCAGTTCATCGTCAAATGTAGCCCCTGGAACATAGTTCTATTAAGAAGGCTGACACTGTGCCCACAACACACCTGTCATGCAGGGCAGGCTACACACCAGGAACTTGAACACCTATTATTTGCGGCAAACGAACTGACCTCCATGAAAAAGGTTGTTGATGAAACAGGTTGATACCACTTCAACAAAATATGCTCAGTTTCATTTATGTCTTCGTGCACATTACAATCAAAACCGTCGAACTCACAAAGATGTGTGACGATAGTAATAAGCATGTGACAAACTTTTAAAGATGAACTTAGGTTATTACGGATTCTGTACCAGTTTCGCATTCCTTGTCTTACGCACGTTCTTGCCCAGATCTGCACAGCTTTTATTGCAGGTGACAAAGAACGCTTTGATCTAATGTTGACATATTTTGGATTACTTGGACCTTAGCTCAGATATTAGTAAAGGAAAACACTTATTTAGCATTTACAGAAAAGAACATAGCTACTGATATGGTAATCCCTGAAAGCTCTCAGCATCTACACAGCCACAAGCATACAGCTTTCCATTCAATAGTGCATCGCCTCATTCTGTTCCATGATCCAAATCATCCTTTCAAACACAACTACAAACCATCAAAGAACTCGCTTCCCTCAATGGCTATAGCTTGGTCCTGATTGATAATATTCTACGGAAAAATAAAAAAGAATAAAATTGCGCCTCTTCTGTACGCTGGCCAACAGCAGTCACTCAGTAGAGGCAAACCCTGGTGCAAAATTCCATATTGTTGCAACATATCAGACACTCTTGCGAAGAAGTGAAAGACTTGCAACTACTGACCTGTATCTTATAATACCAATAACATATCAAAATTTTTATTCAACAGTAAGGACAACCCACAGCCCGCAAACAGAGATCATGTGAAACTCAGCTCGCCCTATTTGTCCAAGAAATTCACAGTGCCGTAGACACTGGCGAGCAGATTGATGCCGTATTCCTGGACTTCAGGAAGGCATTTGATACGGTTCCGCACTTACGTTTAGTGAAAAAAATACGAGCTTACGGAATATCGGACCAGGTTTGTGATTGGATTCAGGATTTCCTAGAAGAAAGAACACAACATGTCATTCTTAACGGTTCAAAATCTGCAGATGTAGAGGTAATTTCGGGAGTACCGCAAGGAAGCGTGATAGGACCTTTATTGTTTACAATATACATAAATGACTTAGTTGACAACATCGGTAGCTCCGTGAGGCTATATGCAGATGACACGGTTGTCTACAAGAAAGTAGCAACATCAGAAGACTCGTACGTACTCCAGGAAGACCTGCAGAGGATTAATGAATGGTGCGACAGCTGGCAGCTTTCCCTAAACGTAGATAAATGTAATATAATGCGCATACATAGGGGCAGAAATCCATTCCAGTACGATTATGCCATAGGTGGTAAATCATTGGAAGCGGTAACGACCGTAAAATACTTAGGAGTTACTATCCGGAGCGATCTGAAGTGGAATGATCACATAAAACAAATAGTGGGAAAAGCAGGCGCCAGGTTGAGATTCATAGGAAGAATTCTAAGAAAATGTGACTCATCGACGAAAGAAGTAGCTTACAAAACGCTTGTTCGTCCGATTCTTGAGTATTGCTCATCAGTATGGGACCCTTACTAGGTTGGATTAATAGAAGAGATAGACATGATCCAGCGAAAAGCAGCGCGATTCGTCATGGGGACATTTAGTCAGCGCGAGAGCGTTACGGAGATGCTGAACAAGCTCCAGTGGCGGACACTTCAAGAAAGGCGTTACGCAATACGGAGAGGTTTATTATCGAAATTACGAGAGAGCACATTCCGGGAAGAGATGGGCAACATATTACTACCGCCCACATATATCTCGCGTAATGATCACAACGAAAAGATCCGAGAAATTAGAGCAAATACGGAGACTTACAAGCAGTCGTTCTTCCCACGCACAATTCGTGAATGGAACAGGGAAGGGGGGTACAATAAGTACCCTCCGCCACACACCGTAAGGTGGCTCGCGGAGTATAGATGTAGATGTAGATGTAGATGTAGATGTACAGAGTGGTGTATATACACTGAAGCGCAAAAGAAACTAGTATAGGCATGCGTATTCAAATACAGAGATATGTAAACAGCCAAAATACGGCGTTGTGGTCGGCAATGTCTCTGTAAGACTACAAGTGTCTGGCGCAGTTGTTAGATCGGTTACTGCTGCTACAATCGCAGATTATCAATATTTAAGTGAGTTTGAACATGGTATAGTCGGCGCACGAGCGATGGGACAGAGCATCTCCAACGTAGCGATGAAGTGGCGATTTTCCCGTACGACCTACTCACGAGTGTACGGTGAATATCAAGAATCCAGTAAAAAATCAAACCTCCGACATAGCTGCGGCCGGAAAAAAGATCGTGCAAGAACGGGACCAACGACGACTGGAGGGAACCGTTCAACGTGACAGAAGGGCAACCCTTCCGGTAATTGCGGCAGATTTCAATGCTGAGCCGTCAACAAGGGTAAGCGTGCGAACCATTCAACGAAACATCATCGCTAGGGCTTTCGGAAACCGAAGGCCCACTCGAGTACCCTTGATGAGTGCACGGCACAAGACTTTACGCCTCGCGTGGCTCTTCAACACTGACAATGGACTGTTGATGACTGGATACATGTTGCCTTGCCGGGCGAGTCTCGTTACGAATTGAATCGGGCGGATGCTTGTGTGTGGGTATGGAGACGCCATGAATCCATCGACCCTACATGTCAGCAGGGGATGTTCAAGCTGGTGGAAGCTCTGTAATGGTGTGGGGGAGGGGGGGGGGAGGGTGCAGTTGGATTGATATGGGACCCCTGATGCGTCTAGATACTCCTCTGTCAGGTGACACGTACGTAATCGTCGTGTCTCATCAGCTGCATCCATTCATGTCCATTGTGCATTCCGACAGACTTGGGCAATTCCAGCGACACCACACACGTCCAGAAATGCTACAGAGTGACTCCAGGAACACTCTTCTGAGTGTAAACACTTCCGATGACCACCAAACTCACCAGACATGAACATTATTGAACGTATCTAGAATGTCTTAAGATGTGCTGTTCAGAAGAGATCTCCACCAACTCGTACTCTTGCGCATTTACGGACAGCCCTGTAGCATTCACGGAGTCAGTTCCCTCCAGCACTACTTCAGACATCAATTGTGTCCATGCCACGTCGTGTTGCGGCACTTCTGCGTGCTCGCGGGGGCCCCACGCGATATGAGGCAGGCGTACCCGTTTCTTTGGCTTTTGCTGACAATGTGAAAAAGAGTATATTAGTCAGTCAGGCAGGCTTGTGACAATTAGGCCACGTGACCGTTAGATAAACTGACGATTCAGGAAGAAAGATTCGACCTTTGATGATCACACTTTAGTAGAAAACCCACTCATATGATGGAGAATGTGAAGCTTTACATTCTCTCAAGCAAAGCATAAAATTGACCCTACTGGAAGTACTGGAAATCAGCAAGCACATGACACAAAATGGTGGCATAGTATTAAATTATCAGATACTATTTCCATTTCTCCCTTGTCAAATAAAGTTATCGTAAGAAATACTAGATCGAAAGTGCAAAATTCATCTTATTTCTCATCATTTGTGCACTGTGTCTTCAAATAAAAACTTTGTTTACCCCTTTTTAAGTTAATATAATTATTCTAATGTTTTCCTACGTAATTACCGCCATTTTTGTGTCTCCTCTACAAATAATATCCGTGTAACTCACACATTATGTTTATCTGTATTTGCAATATTCAGTCACTTAAAGATAGCCTGAGTAATCCGAAAGCCTGTTCGGTTCGGTTGCTTTTGCAGAACATTAGGAAGCGTTTTCCTATTTAATATTATTATCATGTTCTGCCAACCACCGACGGAACATTCAGTTAATATTTGTTGCTTCCATTTCTGAAGAGCATTCAGTGCCCAGTACAACGTCCTGGATTCTTTTGTCGATTATTCGACTAAATAGGCATTTATTTGCGAAAATAGTTTGTATCTAGATTCGACAGACATTCAGATAACTGACTGAAAGTGTACGGGAGAGAGCTGAAGCCGTCATAAAGGAGAAGGGTGGACGGACCCCATATAATGTCTACTAGTAGGTGTCTGGATATTTTCGGTAAGATAGTGTGCATAGCTATTTCTTGGTTATTGTCGTGGACAGCGAAGAGCTAATATGGCTCGCGAGAATTCTATGTGTTATCCTTGGTGCAGAACGATTTAATGACACCCGGTCTGAGCAGGAACGTACACGAAATGTCCGAAATTCAGTGAAATAAGAGTGTATTCCGAGGCTGCTTGTTAGAAGAATTTCACATTTAGGAATGAAAGACTACGAAAGCTCTGCAGTACACAGCATAACGCAGAACACGCACAGGTCATGATTTAATTCTTCAACATGGCAAAAAAAGGTACTCAACTGCACTCTCACAAATGGTCCGACTTAGTTCTGCGCATATTAATTCACTGCGCGTTGTGCAGTCCTCATTGCCATGCAGATGCCACCTTGCTCTGCTACACTGCCTGTCGTAATTAACTGTCCTGCGCTGGCTCTCACTGACTCCCTCCCCTCAAGACGGGAGGTGCCCGTAGAAGGTGTGCTGGGTTGAGCTGACGACTGATGAGTCACAAAGCGATGCGCCACTTGTCAACACGCGCTCTTTGGACGGAACCGCCCGTAACAATGATATGCCGTAAGGCATTCACCTCATTTCGTCCCCTTATTCTATTCCTATCTCTCTCTCTCTCTCTCTCTCTCTCTCTCTCTCACACACACACACACACACACACACATTGTCCTCTTCTCTCTCCACAGCCGCGCCCACTGTCTCTCTTGCCTCGTCATGGTCTGACACACAATTAACATACATCGGGGCCAGACAAAGCCCTCATTAGGTGAAACGAGAGGCTCACCTGGCGCAAATAAAGCACCGTCACCAGCCAGTGACCGTTGGCAGGGCTCACGGCATACACAGCGGGCTGCTAATGATTTTCGCGAACAGCGGTATCGCGCTGTTTTAAAGGCGAACTCTCGCTCTGTGCTGCTATCAAAACGAACGTAACCCGCTCTCCTCTCCTCTCCCTCCCGAGCCCTCCCTGCATACATTCCGTCCCTGCCACCCTTTTCCCTCCCCCAACACAGCCACCCCTTCAGCGGATCTACCAAACACCCCTTCTCCACCGACGCATAGTGCATTTCTGGTATTTTGTAGCGCAGTGGCATGCCGCAAAATTATTCAGTGATATAAATTAGCAGTGGAGGTTTTAATCTATGCGGAATACTAAACGGCTGATGCATATTAAAGGCACGCACTCAAAGTCACACGCGCTGTTTGGTACGCGGCGGCGTAGAGCAGAACAGCACTGCCTAGAACCAACAATGTCGAGGTCCAAGTCTGCCCTATTGGTATTCTCGTTCCACGTACGGCGTTATTATTCGGATGCTGATTACTCATCTACCTTGTTTAGTCGTTTCTCTAAAGGAAATTATCCAATCGAAGAATTATTTAACGAGCTCCTCGTCCTGGCCGTGAAATCCTAATGGCCGTCGACCGGCCGCCGTGTCATCCCTGCCACGCGGCGTCATGCGGATGCCGTATGGAGGGGCATGTGATCAGCACAACACTCTGCCGGCCGTTTTGCTGACTTTCAAGGCGTTGGAGCCGCTACATCTCAATCAAGAAGCTCATCATTTGGCATCATGAGTCGGAATACGCTCCATACCACCCTTCTCCACATGGAAAAATCCTTGGCAAAACTGGGAATAGAAACCGGGTCCTCCGCATCTACGTTGACCATCCAGCTATGGAGCTGGATGAAGATACAGTTAGATTTCCCTAAAAGCAGATACCAATCCTTAACCCGAATCAATAAGTGAACCACCATTCGCTTAAAAGTACGAGTCTTTTTATTTTTTTATTTTTATTTTATTTTATTTTTTGTGGTGAAAGCCATTGTGACTTTCCTTGACGCCTTACGTGAGAAAGACGAGTGCAAAGTTAAATCTAAACTTCAGTCGACCGCGTTATAGTAAAGTATCTGCTTACTAATATACAGTCCTAGGAGGAATGGTAAATATTTAGGTATATGATGGTAACGATCATTTGAAGCAAAAAACTTCTTATAGAAATATGCCCTACTCCGAATGGTTTGTGAGATAGAACACATTTAATGTACATTTTTATTCAGTTTCTGTATTATTCAAATGTTGTTATTGCTTAAATGTAGCACAGTAGTGTAGAGGAAGTCGAGAGGAAGAAAATTTTGTATGGGATACTTGTGGTCTGTTAAGTCGGAAACTACCTCAGTTTGCCTTACATGAACTACCTAAGCTACAACGCATGCGCACTCCGGGAGATTTATTGTGTTCTCTCCCTCTCTTCTTGCAAGCCGTGAACCCTAAAGAAAAATGGATAGCAACTTTTTTGTAGTGAATTTAATGCAGTTTAATTTCACACTGTGATGTGATTTCGCTAGGAGCTGCAGTTTTCGAGTTATTCAAGAAAAACGTACAAGAGTGACATTAGATGTGTTCCGTCTCAAACAGAATTCGAAACAGGTCAAACGTCCATATCAAGTTTTTGCTTCAGATGAGCTTGCCTGTCATTCCTGAACAATGACGATTCTTGCTGGCACACCTTGTATATTGTCGGAAGGCCATTTCGACATGAGGGCCGCGCGGGCTTAGCCGAGCGGTCTAGGGCGCTGCAGTCATGGCTGAGGTTCGAGTCCTCCCTCGGGCATGGGTGTGCGTGTTTTTCCTTAGGATAATTTAGGTTAAGTAGTGTGTAAGCTTAGGGGCTGATGACCTTAGCAGGTAAGTCCCATAAGATTTCACACACATTTGAACATTTTTTTGACGTAAGGGCCATGGACAGCGACTGATAGAGCTAATGTGTCAGATATCATTTTTCCTTTAAACGGTGAAATTTGCATAAATGACGTAGAAAGTAAAGGAAATGTGTAAACTTTTTAACGACTTGTAACACTTTCCTACCTATTTAGGTACAATATTAACTTTAATTGCCAACAGACATGATCGGAGTGCAGTCTTAGTAGTTAGGTTAGGTTAGACAGTAATCCAAGATTTCTGACCATATAGTCTTCATGAACATTTGTTTCTTTCGACTTTCGTATGTTTCAGTTTATTAGTTTAAGTCGCAGGTAAAACTGAAATAAGACCTCTTCATGCAGTGAACTGAATATTTATTGCCGCGACAATAATTACCGCCACAGCAAAAATTACTCGTATATGACCTCACACTTTGTTAAAATCCAGTTCAATCTTGCATTCGCTCTGGAGAGTGCCCATGCTCAATTATTGTCTCAGGAAAGTAACAAAAGAGCAAACAGATTAAATTTTCACTGCCACCGACGTAGCCCTGCTTCAAAACTTCAGCTGCTTATGATATAACACGACAGCTACTGAAAACTTAAGTTCGAATCACTTTATTATTCTTCTAGACTCACGTCAAGTCCTCTAAACACTGTAAGATAGGTACTTCCCGTTTCAAATTATTAGGTTTATCTCTGATATAATTAAGTGGCTTACTTAATACATTGTGCAGTGTCCTGTTACGTTTTATACTCTACCACAGCTGACGCCAGAATTTCTGTTCTGTTGCTGAGCGCTGTTTGGGTCACGTTGCTGTAATAGCACCGTAATATCCTCTGAGTAGAACTGAAGAACTACCGTAGGCTACAGTAGATTATCATAAGAAAGCGTAATACGGCATTTTCCCTAGTATGCTTGGTCATTTAAGGTCGTTAACGCGCTGACTTTATGTTAGATCGTAATTGCTATGAAGTTATAGCAGATCAAATAAGCAACTGTTGGCTTTGAGCAGATAACGTTGAAATACAAACCAAGCCAGCATACAACACTATTGTCACAATGGAGACAAATATCAAATGTGTCAACTTCATTTATCCTTTTCTTGGAAATGAGACTGCCAGAATTACTTTAATTTTAAGTTACATTGCCTCTAAATATTTTTCAACAATTCTGATAACTTATTGACGCTTTATTATCAGTTACTTTCAATTACCTTTTTAGCAAACAAAATATCTCGCAGTCATAGTCTTTAATACTTTCCTTTCAGTTATTACAACGACGACACTCGGGTCTTCAATAACTGGAAGGGAACGGGACCCTAAGTAGCTGATAGTGACTGAGTACAATGATAAGACCAGGTACCTAAAGATTTTACTTATAACACTTATTATTGAAATAAAGTTCACTGAGAACGTCATTGGGTTTGCCATACAGAGATTCTAACGTGAACTAAAATAAAACAATCTAAAAGTTCGTTGCAGATGTTGAGACGTCGTCTTCGTTGCCTACAGTGCTCTCATTGCCCCCTGTTGTTTTTGGCGGGCAGACCTCGATTCGCAGTGACCATTTATGGGGCAGGATCTTGATGTTAATGGAGCCTGTTACATTTGTCCACACTCGTCAAGCTCTTGGTACCTCGCCAGTAACACTTGCGCCTCACATAGTCCCGACAGGCACGCCGCTATCGTGTGTTCACGCTTACGTCTCACAGCCAGAGTCTGTCTCCTCCATGCTTTTTCTCTGACGTCACACTCGCGTCCAGAGATAGCGCTCATACACTAGTCTTCACTCACTGCCAACATATTGCTTTTCCTAAATTCCCCTTTTGACCCAGAGTAAATATATAATAACAAAAAATAATTTAAACAGGTTACCGAACGTATCACATTTGTAATTAACACGTAGTATCTAAGGATCTACAGAATAAAACAAGTATACCATTTATAGCAAACATAATGGGCAAAAACGTTACGTACACATCTGTATTATAGTGTCACAAGCAGTTAGGTGTCCCGCCGGATGGTGCCGTCGTCGGCGGCGGGAAACACATCAGTCGTGAAGGGACGCCGATGGTCCACAATAATGTCCACGTATCTACAGTTCTCGCGGGGCCTTCCATTATTACCATAGGTCACATGGAAGCTCAGATGAATATCTCTGTCGGCCTGCGTCCGTAAAACGGTGCATGTTTCGAGGAGTCGTTCGCCTGGGTGATGGCATATCTGGACACGACCATCGAGCTCGAATAACAAGAAATGTAATTCATCCGACTAGCCGAAACGTTTCCATTGATCTGCGGTGCAACATCGATGGTATCGTTCCCTCTGCATCCGTAACTGACGATGTCGTTAGGTCAGCATGAGAACACGTAGTGGTCGTCTGCCCCTGCACTGTACTCACTCCTCTATCTTCCACAGATCGCCGACTATCCTGCCTTACACAACGGGCAAGAACTCTATCTTTACGTTGCGCAGTGAGGCGCGGACTCCAACACTGAGTCACCTACACCTTTTTTCAGCGTCCTTCAATCACTTTGCGTAGATGCCCTCGACAGGAGCCAAGCAGTGCGTACGTTTTCAAGATACATATTCCTAGGCATCGGACTACAAAATCTGCCCTTTGCCGATATCGTGTATTCCAGTGGGTTTTCGCATATGCCACCTCTATTATCGCTAGAGCGAATTCCTTTGTGTGTGTGTGTGTGTGTGTGTGTGTGTGTGTGTGTGTGTGTGTGTGTGTGTGTGTAACCCCATCACCTGCTGTTAGCCGAAACTTCATTGTGGAAAGTACGGAAACTTTAGGTTCGTATGTCTGTTCTTTACATCACTGAGGTGAAGGGTATGACCCCAATCAACGGTCTGTAATCCAGTCACTCGCATGAGCAGCTCGTACTTTATACTCCCAAAATGTTTTATTTGGCAATCTCTAGCTACTATGTCCATGGATTACAAAATACTAACATCCATCATCTTTAAAATAAATCCAAAACGCTGTTAAAAATCTCTTTGTATTGTCAATCATTTATAGATCAAGAACATTGTTGAAATTCTTTCCATGGATAGCATTCTTCCAGCAAATCGAGTTTTCATCCTTTCTTTTCCATTTTCACTATTTCCAAGTAAGACGGGTTCTCACACTGTAATGTGACTTTTATTTTATTTTATTTAATAAACGTTATAAACTGAATATCAACCACATGATGACGAGAGGATTGTCTTTTGAAACGCGTAGTTGTTGATGTGTATCAAGTACTGCACGGTCCAGTCACATTAATGTGACCACCGCCTATGTTCGACGTCAGCTTGCAATAACCACTCGCAAAAAAATGGCTCTGAGCACTATGGGACTTAACATCTATAGTCATCAGTCCCCTAGAACTACTTAAACCTAACTAACCTAAGGACAGCACGCAACACCCAGTCATCACGAAGCAGAGAAAATCCCTGACCCCGCCGGGAATCGAACCCGTAACCACTCGCAGGCGGCACGTGGCAGCACTAGTAGTGTAGGGCACATAAGCCGTGTTGAGAGCACGCTGGAAACATTGTAGCTGTTGTCGTGATACGGAAACGGAGCGATTTATCCGCTGTCCAAAAGGGCATGATCAATGGCTTTCGGGCCAAAGATGAAAGCGTTTCCGAAACGGCTAAGTTTGTAAACTGTTCGCGTGCCGTCGTGGCTAAAGTGCATGGCAAAATGGAACCATCCAAAACTGGCGCTAAGGCGAGTATGGTTCATCGTGGGCCATAGGTACCAGGGGTAAACGACGGGTGCGGGGATGTGTGTGGGCGAATAGACGTGCAAGTGTTGAGAAACTGACCGCCCAGATGAACCAAAGGGCTACAAACGGTGTTTCCTCAAACACCGTTCAGCGAACGTTGTTGTGTATAGACCTCCGTAGCAGGCGCCTGGTTCATCCGCCCATGCTGATTACAGTTCATTGGCGACAAAAACTGGAAATTTCATGCCAGTACAAAAACTGGACGTCCACTGAGTGGCGACAAGTAACATTCTCAGATGACTCACGTCTTATCTACATCTACATCCATACTCCGCATGCCACCTGACGGTGTGAGGCGGAGGGTACCTTGAATACCTCTATAGGTTCTCCCTTCTATTCCAGTCTCGTATTGTTCGTGGAAAGAAGGATTGTCGGTATGCTTCCGTGTGGGCTCTAATCTCTCTGATTTTATCATCATGGTCTCTTCGCGAGATATACGTAGGAGGGAGCAATATACTGCTTGACTCCTCGGTAAAGGTATGTTCTCGAAACTTCAACAAAAGCCCGTACCGAGCTACTGAGCATCTCTCCTGCAGAGTCTTCCACTGGAGTTTATCTATCATCTCCGTAACGCTTTCGCGATTACTAAATGATCCTGTAACGAATCGCGCTGCTCTCCGTTGGATCTTCTCTATCTCTTCTGTCGACCCTATCTGGTACGGATCCCACACTGGTGAGCAGTATTCAAGCAGTGGGCGAACAAGCGTACTGTAACCTAGTTCCCTTGTTGTCGGATTGCATTTCTTTAGGATTCTTCCAATGAATCTGAGTCTGGCATCTGCTTTACCGACGATCAACTTCATAAGATCATTCCATTTTAAATCACTCCTAATGCGTACTCCCAGATAATTTATGGAATGAACTGCTTCCAGTTTCTGACCTGCTATATTCAACTAAATGATAAGGGATCATTCTTTCTATGTATTCGCAGCACATTACACTTGTCTACATTGAGATTCAATTGCCATTCCCTGCACCATGCGTCAATTCGCTGCAGATCCTCCTGCATTTCAGTACAAATGGTTCAAATGGCTCTGAGCACTATGGGACTCAACTGCTGAGGTCATTAGTCCCCTAGAACTTAGAACTAGTTAAACCTAACTAACCTAAGGACATCACAAACATCCATGCCCGAGGCAGGATTCGAACCTGCGACCGTAGCGGTCTCGCGGTTCCAGACTGCAGCGCCTTTAACTGCACGGCCACTTCGGCCGGCTATTTCAGTACAATTTTCGATTGTTACAACCTCTCGATGTACCACAGCATGATCCGCAAAAAGCCTCAGTGAACTTCCGATGTCATCCACAATGTCATTTATGTATATTGTGAATAGCAACGGTCCTACGACACTCCCCTGCGACACACCTGAAATCAGTCTTACTTCGGAAGACTTCTCTCCACTGAGAATGACATGCTGCGTTCCGTTATCTAGGAACTCTTTAATCCAATCACACAATTGGTCTGATAGTCCATAAGCTCTTACTTTGTTCATTAAACGACTGTGGGGAACTGTATCGAACGCCTTGCGGAAGTTAAGAAACACGGCATCTACCTGGGAACCCGTGTCTATGGCCCTCTGAGTCTCGTGGACGAATAGCGCGAGCTGGGTTTCACACGATCGTCTTTTTCGAAACCCATGCTGATTCGTACAGAGTAGATTTCTAGTCTCCAGAAAAGTCATTATACTCGAACATAATACGTGTTCCAAAATTCTTGCTCCATAGGATAGGTATATGTTGACGTGTATGGCGTGAAACGTCTGGAAGCAAACACTCTGCAACTCTTACGGTCTGGAGACTGTTTTCGTGGCATACCCTTGGTGATCTCCTCATTCTGGAAGGCACAATGGATCAACACAAGTATGCGCGTATCCTTGGGGACCAAGTCCACCTCTGTATGCTATTTGTTTTTCGTTGCCACGGTGGCATCTACCAGCAGGACAATACAATGTGTTGTACAGCTCGCAGTGTACGTGCGTGGTTCGAAGAGCACCAGGATAAGTTTACCGTACTCCTATGGCCACATAACTTCCCGGATTTAAAGCCAATCGAGAATCTCTGGAAACACCTCAATCGTGCTGTTTGCGCTATGGATCCTCATCCGGGAAACCTAGCGCAGCTAACCACGGCACTCGTGTCAACATGACTCCACACCCCTGTCTGTACCTTCCAGAACTTCACTGTCTCCTTGTACGTCTCGCAGCGGTCCGGCTGCAATATGTGATTTTTCAGGTTTTTGACAAGTGGCCATATTAATGTGACTGGGCAATGTAATTTACGTGGTTGAATGCAAATATTCATAAGAAGTATAGAAACCACTACTTCACACCCTAAAATGGTTGTTACTTAATTCCTGACGAGTATTCTACTGTAGCATGCTTTGAGATGTATAGTGCCCGCTGGTACTTTATGTACGTACTTTTCCAAGGCAAACAATAAATTCAACTCTAAAGGCAGTAAATGCCTTGAAATTGAATGAACAGATGAATGGGGATGATGGAAATGTAAGTCACAATGAACTTCCAAATCAGGCGTAGAAGCATGCTTTAAGGGCACATCTGCACATAAAAGCTATAGTATAATGGCTCTGAGCACTATGGGACTTAACATCTGAGGCCATCAGCCCCCTAGAACTTAGAACTGCTTAAACCTAATTAACCTAAGGACATGACACACATCCATGCCTGAGGCAGGATTCGAACCTGCAACCGTAGCGGTCGCGCGGTTCCGAACTGAAGCGCCTAGAACCGCTTGGCCACCACGGCCGGCCGCGATAGTATAATTTTTCGCGCTGTCAAAGACATGATATGAAGGGCTATCGATAAACAATATGTAGTTGCGGTGAAAAATCAGCAAATGTTTTAATACTGCACCCAGGTTTTTCTCCTCTCGCGTTACTGAGAGTGGTGAGATAATCTGTTTCTGTACAGACGCAATTTGTAGTTGCTCCGTAACTCCAGACATTTTCTTACATATTGAACATAGGCAGATTTAAAGAGGCGCATCGACATACTCATTTATATTAATATACTGCCAAGCAACAATTATTATTTATATGTAAGTATCTACTCATAATTTATGTGCTTATGAGAGTTCTTGAATATATATTTTGATTAATCGCCATGTCTTTTTTTTCATTTTAGTAGTGTTAACGATGATGTAAGCAGCTACGACACGGCAGAGGCTTATGTGCCATCTGATGGAAAATTATAAGCTCCTACCATAAAAGAACCATAAGTCGATCTTCACGGCAATTTTACTGCAAAAAGTCCGATATTTCAAACGGTAATGCAAAAATAATTAGCAAACACACGACCTCAGCCACCAATGCCGTTGTTCGCACGCCAGACAGTGTGTAAGGAAATATCGTTTAATCTTAATACTTTGAAATATTATTGATTACGTAATCTGTATTCTCATCCTCACACGCAAAAGCAAATTATTAATATTATTATTTATATTATTTATAATGCTCAGGTAGCCTAACATTGTTAAGGCGACTAGTCCGAAATCGAGTCTTCGCCACACATTTTCAGCTGTCACGACATATTCGTCTTTCAACCTGATAAGAGAAGAATGTATTTTTCGCACGTTACTAAGAATGTTTAGGATACCTCAAGGTGCTATGATCAATCTGGTTTGAAACGTCTGGAGTCTTCAAGCGTCTGGGAGCCGAATGTTACAGCGAGAGAGTTTTGATTCTCTAGCCAGATACGCTAAACTTCAAAATAAAAGTCAATTCAGGCTGCGGCAGCTGCACCAGACGGCATTCACTATCGCGATAGACACATCTCTGCCCAGCTATCCCAGCATCTGGGTACAGGGCCTCCGTATCGGAAGATGTGGTATCGGCCCTTTCCCTGACATTGAGGCGTATAATTCACGTGCTGAGCACCTGGAAGGAGTACGGGTTTCTTACGATGTTATCGGCAAGTGATGTATGGCAGCGGGTTCGGCAACCCCACTCATCGTCCGAGCTATTATTACATACATTAGCCGCGCGGGCCACACATTATATCCTGGGGCACATTATCGATCATTAATAAATTCTACAACTGAAGCAGCCGCAGTAAATACGGGCTTTTTCCCCCCTCTGGCGGTTTTATTGCCTTTGTTACTGGTAAGGAACAACCAAGAAACATTATATACTATGATAAAACGCTTTTAGTCACGGTCAAGGTGACTGCCGTACGGTCGGTGTGTTAACATGGCCTGTTATTACACCAATTACCCGTTTTCGGTCATCAGCGTTCGTGTCGCTCAAGATAATGGTGCGTGAGTGGAAAAGAGGAAGGGGCATGAGAATAGGTCTCCAGGACGCACGCCTAAGTACCGAAGAAATTACTGCAGTATCTAATATCATGCGACAAGATTACCCAAGGTATGTGAGATGTAGGCTGTTTTCCGAAGCAGTTTTAAAAACATTAGTGGCTTTGACATATTGTTACCATTTATTGAATAATGCGTAGAACGTGTGATGAGGAAGAGGGGTAAGGGGTGACGGCGTGGGAAACGCTTGAAATCGGTCAATTGTGATATATCTTATTTTATTTGACGATTCATAGTCATTTCTTACCGCGCTTTTTGACATTTTTTATCAACTTTACATGCAGTACTAATTGCAGAAAATAATTTAGTTTCGAACCTAATCACTCAATTTGAATTTTAAAAAAAACTTTCAGAGACGAAAGACAAGGTTTCTGATACAATAATAATAATACAGCCTGGTTTACAGCTTATCCAAAGTGTTCCTAATCAGCCCAGTCTGGATGATCACGTGTGACAGTGCCACTGGTTATCAGCTCAGTTTGGTTCTCACATGGTTTCCCGAGGGCGTTCCGAATAACAACTGTTTGTTCGTGCATCTGTGGGTGGTGGTACTAGTTTTACTAATTTCCGTGCCAGTGTTCACACTAAATTCGTTCCAGCCCGTGCCTTGCAATAACTATTTAGGATTCACTATATGCGGATACAAGGAGAGCAGGAACTCCTGCCCAAGTGCTTTCGTAGAATTCGACGCTGCTGCTCAAGCAGTATGTTCACCACGTTATGAATCTGATGTTTTTAGTCATATTAGGAATATACCGGATAGCCCGCCCGGCTAGCCGTGCGGTCTAACGAATTGCTTCCCGAGCGGGAAGGCGTGCCGGTCCCCAGCACGAAATAGTGTCGAGGTCCGGTGTGTCGACCAGCCTGTGGATGGGTTTTAAGGCGGTTTTCCATCTGCCTCGGCGAATGCGAGCTGGTTCCCCTTATTCCCCCTCAGTTACACTATGTCGTCGATTGCTGCGCAAACACTGTCTCCACGTACGCGTACACCATAATTACTCTACTACGCAAACATTCGTCTGGAATGAGACGTTCCAGGGGAGGGGGGGGGGGGGCGGCTCCACTGGGGGCCGAACCGCACAATAACCCTGGGTTCGGTGTGGGGCGGCGGTGACGTGAGTGGACTGCTGTAGGCTGTTCTGGGGTTGAGTACCACTAAGGACTACGGAGAGGACGAAGCCTCTCCGTCGTTTCTAGGTCCCAAGTCCAATACATACATACATACATACATACATACAATACATCGGAGGGTATCGGGCTCCATGGTGGGCCACGCGTACTGTTAGTCTCTAGGCCTACTTCCTGGTTACAGCTGGAAGCACTTGTTCAACGAGTTGAAAATTTCGGATACGCTGAGTAGCAGTGCAATGTTACACGCGTTCGAAACAGGCTAACCAGTTTACACTCATATGTGTCTAGGGGTTTAAGCGTTTCTATTTGTTAATACCGTTGGTTACAGTCCATATTTATAAAATTTGGTCAAATCCAGTTTTTGATAATGTCACGGCCTTTCATCAACATCTTCAGTAAATTCTGCTTTGGGATAGGTCACCAATGCACTAAAAAACTCTAAACTGCTTTTTGCGAACGGGTTAATCATAACTTAAGAGCCGGCCTGGGGACTGATGACCTCAGAAGTTAAGTCACATAGTGCTCAGAGCTATTTGAACCATAACTTAAGATTGGCACTTGTAGCTTACCACCATCGTGTTTATTGTCTCTAGGATGAATCTTTCCGTTGTCTTTCCTTTGCCTTCAGTGCCGCCCTTCACGAGGCCCATTACCAATCTCCATTTGCCCTCACGTTTAGTTTCAATCCCAACTGTCTACAGGCAAACTTGAAGAATAATAGGGATCTCTCCCGCACCATATTAATGCGGTTGCTCACATGCGAACCCAATATTTCACTTCCCGCCCTAGCTAGTTGGCCTGTTAGATACTGGTAAACGTTTTATGTCGCTATAGATTTCTGCTACAAGTCTGAAGCTGCGCAACGACCAAAACTATTTAATTTGTAGCCGCGAAAAGGACCTGAGACTCCCATATTACAAGTCAATAACAGTTGTTCAGCCTGTGTCGTAATTTATTAATAAGAAAAACTTCATGAATTTGGACCAACAGCTATATTCAGAATCAAAATAAAACGAAGAGGTACAAAGTAACTTGTCAGACTACTACATACCATTACCATTACATATTGCTTTTCTTTTGGTTCTGAAGACAGGCCTTAGTCGAAACGAGTAGTGCGTTTAAATTTTAATCATAATTTCTTTCTACTACAAAGATTCTTTTTCCTGCGTTCCACAGCCTTTCAATGGATAAAATAATTTCTCATTCCATCTATGCTGCTTCATTAATACACTAGCTAAGTAACTGACGTTTCCCGGGTATGTATTTATTCAAATCTTCTATTAGTCAAGCTCCTCCTTCCCTTGTCTCTGGCCATCTCATCCATCCCACTCTCTTTCTATCTCCTCCTCCGTCTGTCCATCTGCTGTTCGCCCTTCTGTCCATTTGCTCTTTCCCCCTCTTTCTGTTCGTCGGCTCCTTCCTCGTATATGCAATTCCTACCCCCTCAAACAACATACATACGTATATCTTCCATTAGTGCATCTCTTCCTCCCCGTCTCTATCCACCTCCTCGTCCCATTTCCTGCATATCTCGTATTTTCTCTCTATCTGTCCATCTGCTCCTCCCTATCTCCTTCTCACCTCTCTAAGCCCATCTCCTCCTTCCCCCTACCTCTCCTCCTTTCTCTAGACCCTCCTCCTTTCTCTGTCTATCTCCTCCTCCCCTCTCTCTGTCCATCTCATGCCCCCTGTCTCTGTCAATATACTCCCCTCTCTCTATCCATCTCCTCTGCCCTTTTCTCTGCCTGTTTCCTCCTCTCTCCACTCTTTGGCTATACACCTGCTCCTCCGATCTTCGTCCTTCTTCTACCCCCTTGTCACTACACATTGTGACTCCTACCCAGTAGGAAGTTGCTAGTTCGTATACCTATAGTATTCATTTCCAGATAGCAGGAGTACCAAGTTTGGTTGAAATCGATCCATTGGTTTACGAGTAGATGTGAAACAGACATACATTTTATAATGTGTGTGATAGCGGTATAGTCTGCACTGATGAACCATAATCGCGGAAATGTACAAAAATCTCAGTTTTTTAATTGACTGGTGAGTGAGCAAGTAAATAGTTTCTTTTTTAGAATAAATTACCAATTAACTACAGTATTCGCTTAAGGGGAGGTTTACTATTTTTGGTTCAAAAAATCGATTATTTTCAAATTTCATTTTTGGATCCATAAAAGTGTTTAGAATTCACCCCTGAAACGGTTTTCCGAATACGGAACGTAAATGTTTGTTATTCGCGGTTGAACAAAAAATGCACCTGCCTGAAATCGGCCTTTCTCACGCACTAGTTTTTTTCGGGAATTTCGACTTTGTAGCCGCGAAAAATTATTCTATGTGCTTGCCCATGACTAAAACTGGTAAAGCTTACGACGTACTACGGCTTGGCAATGCGACGGCATTCCAGTTCGGTGGAACAGATGAAGAAGGCAATTTGGGCAACGTATTTCCACAAGTGTTCGACGTATGACCACCCACAACATCAAAATTGTCCGGCTGGGGAAACTAGTTGGTGCAAGTGGCATATTGCGGAGGCTACCGGACATCTGGACGAATGTCAATACGAGCAACCGCTCTCCAGAGAAGTTCAAAAAGTGATCTACGAGGCCCATTTGGAGTACGACTTATTGTACCTGTGCTTTGGAGGAAACACACAAAATTCAAATGAAAGTGTGAACGCTTGTGTTTGGAAGTTAGCCCCCAAGCATTTGCATTCTGGTGCGAAGACTGTGGAGATTGCGATATTCCTGGCAGTGGCCAGCTTCAGCGAAGAGTATTCAGCAATTCTCAAGACCATGACAAGGATGGACGTCACCCTGGGACTCTATTCCACGCAGTTCACCAAGCGCTCGGACGACCACCGAATTCAAGCGGCCGAAAACCGCTTGTCACCAGCCGTACGAGCGGCTCTGGAGCAGCGCAGGATGGCCCAGATAGAGCAGAACTCCCTCTATGAGGAAGAGGAAGGACTAGTTTATGGACCCGGAATAGCAGATTGAACGTAAGTTGCATAATATTGCATTTATATGTAGTCAAAACTTGAAACGCGTTTTTCTCGAAATGATTTTTTTTTTATCCCGCGGTATGGTAACTTCAAATCTACTGAACCGATTGGCATGACTCTTTGCTTCCGACGAAGCCAACTAAATTGTCTAGAAATTGTACCACTTTTATTCCGATCCATCAACTATAAATATTTTTACTTGGCCGACGAAGTCAAAATATCGATGAAAAAAAACCCTATTTTTTCAAATGGCCGTCATTTTGCTTCCTATGGTCCAAATAACTTAAGCGAGCTACAACTCCTAAAGAATCTTATATACTTTTGATTTCAGGCGAACCGGCTGATCTGTCACATACCGCGCGTAGAGGTCTATATTGAAATTTTGTTTCGTTCCGACGGCACTTCCGCCTTTGCTCTTCGGCATTTCCGGTCAAAAAAACTCCAGTTTGTAGAGGAAATGTCAATAAACATTTTGACCAACTTTGACACTGATATCTATAACAAACCATGAGAAAAAAATTCTCAAAGAACATGCTTTTTACGGGCCAAAGATAGTAAACCTCGCCTTAAAAAACCGAGAATAACGCGGGCGTGGTCTTGGTTAGCACTTGCCCTTTGATAAAATGGCACCGCGTGGCAGGGAAGGGCCCATTGAAACGCCGGCTCGCGTGCTGTCCAGCGGTGTTAACACGCACACCTAGGGCGTATGTATCGACGGCAACGGCGCCAGGAAATTTGGGCGCCGGCACGGGGAAACCGCGAACTGCAGCGGGGCCCGCGCCAGCACAACGCCTGTTTGCGGAAAATTCTCGGCGGGACAATAACATTTTGTACGAAGCACGGCCGGTACGGCGTGTATGGCGGCGTAAATTGGTAAAGTTGACAGTGTGCGGTTCTGGCAACAAGCTCGCCGGCCACACCAGCCGGCTGGCCCAGGCCGCGTGCGCTCTCTGCCGCGCCCGCAGCTGTTGCGAACGGCGCGCTCAGCCACCGGCAGCGAACTCACGTTGCCATTCTCTGCTGGCGCCTGTGGTCAGCTGCGATGGGCACGCTGGTGTCATGTCGTCGTCTCTCTTTATCTGACCCAGAACGACGTGATAAAACGCAGCTTCACATGCTTTCGTCCTCCCTGGTACACAAAATCGTACTGTCAGGGACTTCAGTTCCCTGATCAAGTAATTACTCTGTCATTTTTAGTGTAGCACGAACGCTCTAATATCTGCTAATATCGTCGTCGAAGCCCTTGGAGACTGGACCCTAAGATGAGGTGCAAGACAAGCAAATTGACGTTGTTAAGAGTGAAAAGACCCCTAACAACTTGTGGCGGTTCAGCTATTTTATCTGGAAGATAGGGTATAACTTCAATACGGAATGAAATGTTTTCGACACTTGGTCATTCTCAAGCGTTCTCAAAGACGTCACCAAATACAATACGAGGAGCTTTCAATAGGTAAGGCAACATAATTTTTTTTGCAACTAGGTTACCTTTGTTTAAGATTCAAGTATACCACACTATTCCCCACTCTTTTGGCTACAAAATCGTATTATTCAATATGATGTCCGTTTAATGCGGCGGCCTGTCGACAGCATACTGGGAGCGCCTGTAAGTCTGCATAGCAGCACTCTACTAGTCGACGTCGGCGCTTAAGTCTTGCTACATCAATATCCTCCCTATCATCCACGCAGTGCTTCTTGTGAAGTGCATCTTTCATTGGGCCAAATAGATGGAAGCCGAAAGGTGCGAGATTCGGGCAGTAGGGTGATAAAGAAGAACAGTTCAATAAAGTTTGTAAGATGGCAAGAACTATGCCCCTTACATGAAGTCATTAAAGATCACCGAACTCACGTTGGGTGAAGAGTAGGACTGAACAAAAATGACTGACAAGGCGCATTGCATCTTGTAGAGCGTACAGTACGGACGTATTGGAATAATTAATGTTGGGTAATGGTTTTAAAGTAATTCACGTGACATGAAAACTTTGTGGAAACGCGTCGATTTACTGGAGGCTAGTTTATCCCAGGGAAGTATTCAGAGTTGACCATGGCCGGGTGGCGGCTGGGGAGCGGCGAAGGGAAGCAACAATAGGCAGCTTAGGGCGGCTCAAACTCTGAGAAAGCGGTAACGGGGCGCGGCCTCCAGCTGCCTTAAGATGAGTGATAGTGAGGGGGTGGTTGACCCCATGCTTGTGTACTGGGAAGCAGACAGAGAAGTTGTACGCCTGTTGATAGATGTCCATCATCCCGTTTTCAGTGAAACATGCGAGAAAGCCGTGCAAAGCTACGGTGGAGCGGTCAACAGAGGCCGAAATATGCGTGTTCGTGACTATAGCAACTTCACGCTGAATTCACGGTCCGCAGAGTCTGAAGTAAATTAGGTGAAGAGTGACAGAATGAAATACACCGGCCTCCGATGGAAACGTAGGACCAAGGAATTTGAAGTACTCTCCTGAGAGTCAGAATTCCGGAAAAATTGGTGTTTCATGCAGTGGCTAACCTTGATGGGTGGCCTGGGAGGAGCTAAATAGGAGAAGCTGAGAGGAAGGGAAGTTTTGTGAGAATTTGTTCACTTCCCAGAGCAGGCATTGGTCGGCGCTGGGAAGCGACGCATAATTAACGCGACTTGTGCTGCAATTGGCGTAAGTGAATTTGCTGGAGGGGAAACTGAGGCGAAGAGCAGACTGGCAGAAGTCTCCATAGAGGTCTTCCGTTCCCAGCTTGCCTAGAGTGCTGACGTGGTGTTCTTTACTCAGCTTGCCTGAGAGAGAGTGAGCATCTCTGCAGTTTAGGACTTAGCAAACGGAACGATTGAGCTTGGAGATAGAAAGTTTTCGTTCAGCTATGTATTGAGCAAGATAGCTAGGAGTGAATAGACGAGCACAGCATTGCAGCACCACGAGGCTAGCCAACGTCCTCACAATGACGCCGCCCTGCCATGCTGAATTTGGTGATATTGTGCACGGTCCGGCTTGAGTTAGGCCACTGATTAATTTCTTGGATCACGTCGGCAAAGTTTCCATGAGGGTTTCATGGGCCGTGTACTGTAGAATTCTTCTCGCACTTTGCATTACGTCTGGGTCAGTCGATAGGAATTAATTTTGATTTATCGCGCTTTACTCCACGTAAATGCAGTTTATACCCACTGCCTGTTAGGATAGTCATGCAATGTGATGATGGAAGGTCGCGAGGTAAAATAAATTTGTGCTAATCGACTGCATCTGTTTTTAATCAATTAGTTGAAATCCCAAGTCACTTTCTTAATTAATTTTATGTTCAACATTTGCTTCTGGTGTTCAACAGCTGAATATAACATCAATGTGCACCCCTTTTTAATTAAAAGGGATCAATTCTGAATCAATTAATGTCAACACTGCCACCGCAATTCAATCAGGAGTCACAGGGCCTTATTACTTTCTTTGCGTTTTCCGATATTGCGGCATTTTTGCACTCTCTATTGATCTGTTAGTCAATTAGCTGGGGTGAACACACGCCAAACCCAGATAAGTGACGGGTGGGGTGTTACAAGTTTTGGTAGTTCGTCTCGGTGGGCAGACTTGAGTGAGGCCACGTGTTGTTATGATGAAGAAGTTAGTTTCCTTTTTTGTGGCGACAAACACGCTGTAGTCTTTTCTTTCATTTCCGGAGGTCAGAACTGACTGTTGCACCATGAGAGAGGACATCAAACAGGATAACCACTGCAGAGTCCCAGAAGACAGTCGCCACGGTTGAGGGTGCGCCTTTGAACTTTTTCAGAGGAGAAGTGATGTGTTGCTACTCCATCCGTGGATTAACGTTTTGTTTCCAGTTGGAAATGATGAACCCATGTTTCGTAGCCAGTGAAGATGTTCGACAAAAAAATTGTCACGACAGCGTCGTAGCGCGCAAGCATTTCCGCACTGATGGTCCTTCGTTGCTCTTTATGGTCTTCTGTCAGGCAGAGAAGAACCCAGCGGGTATAAACCTCTGAGTACTCCAACTGGTGGACGAGAATGTCGGAATTACCAACAGAGACGCCCTGTTTTGCAACGAGGTGTTTGAATGTGATCCGTCGATCACCTGGAATCAGAGTGTCCAGACGTTCTAACACTGCGGGAGTCAAGCTCTATGTGACCAGCCGACACGCGGGATGCGCGACGACCTTGTTGCGAAGCTGACAGACACCTCGCCCAACGATGTAACGTGCTTTTGTTCACTGTCACGTCTCTGTAGACATTCTGCAAGTGCCGATGAGCATCTGCGGTGTTCTGGTTTTCCGCCAAAAGAATCAGTAACAGCTCTTTCCTTGGAACGTACCTCCGTTACAGACGTCTTGTTGAAGACCACGTATAGCGCCGCCACCTATCGGAACTTCGTGAAACTATAGGGGCTGAAACGGGAATATTGCACGATTTACAGAATCAGCTGGGCAAGAAATAAAAATGTGTTGCATTACTTATTGAACGCCACTCTTACGTTATGGTTAAAAATTAAGTAACAAAAACTGTAACCATTTTGGATACTTATGTGGGATGTTGTAACCTATCCTACAGAATTAAATTGTGAGAGACTGGAACATAGCTCCTAGCAGTCTGGAACCAAATACATGCGATACTATAAATCTATAATCTGTTCCATAGACCATGTATACACACGCCATGTAAGTAACACAATTACAACAAACAGCTGGCATAAAAGTAAAAACAGCGACCACCATACACACAGAAACAGAACGCTCCTGTAGCCAAGGTTGTTAGTATTTCAACTCGAAATCTTGTAACTTGTAGACAGCGCACGCACAAAAGGCGAATGTGACGTGTATACAGGCGAATCACCTAAAATTTTCATCGCAGATATTGCGGCAATGGAAAGTGCTATTGATGCGCGGTTTCCATAGAATGGATTGGTAGTCAGCGTCTCGAATTATTAGCCAATCAATAGATTCTACTAATACTTATAAAGTATTCTTTTTGTGCAAGCACACACTTTTTTAAATGGAGCAATATACATCGGCATTAATAGACTAATAGTAGGGCAAATTAGAATGTCAGTGGTGTTTGTTGCAGGATTTTAGTGCGAGACGTTTATGAGATATCATTTATTGAACGTTCCCTCACCGACACGTATTAAACACCTGTGGTAGCACAGGCTAAACACACACAACACAAGTGTAAACACTATTTATGTTAAACTTCCTGGTAGATTAAAACTGTATGCCGGACCGAGACTCGAACTCTGGACCTTTGCCTTTCGCGGGCAAGTGCTCTACCATCTGAGCTACCCAAGCACGACTCACGCCCCTTCCACACAGCTGTACTCATGCCAGTATCTCGTCTCCTACCTTCCAAACTTCAGAGCAGCTCTCCTGCGAACCTTCTGCAGGAGAGCTTCTGTGAAGTTAGGAAGGTAGGAGACGAGATACTGGCAGAAGTACAGCTGTGAGGACGGGGCGTGAGTCGTGCTTGGGTAGCTCAGATGGTAGAACACTTGCCCGCGAAAGGCAGAGGTGCGGAGTTCCAGTCTCTGTCCGGTACACAGTGTTAATCCACCAGGAAGTTTGTGGAGCACATTCCCGCGAAAGGCAAAGGTGCAAAGTTTCGGTCCGGCACACCGAATCTACCAGGAAGTTTCATATCAGCGCACATTCTGCTGCAGAGCGGACATCTCATTCTACTGTTTATGTTGACTCTGACCAGTAACGAGTCAGTTGACCATCACAGCTTGTATTCAGAACGACCACTGACAGGGGCAAAAATTGGTTTCTGTCTGGTGTGGAACGATTGCTGAACACTTGCTAGCATTTCAGCGGAGATATCCGAGAACTCTGCAATAATACGTTGTTGCACATCATCGGGTTTTGTTGCTATGTCCTCGTAGACGGCGTCTTTCAGCTTTGCCTACAGAAAAAAAAGTCTACAGGTGCTAAATCTCGGGGAACAGGCCAAGATACAAGTCTTCGGCGGCAAATTCAACTATCTGCAGATAATTCGTGAAGATCAGCTGTTGCTCAAATGTTAAAATGTGTATGAAATCTTATCGGACTGAACTGCTAAGGTCATCAGTCTCTAAGCTTACACATTACTTAACCTAAATTATCCTAAAGACAAACATACACACCCATGGCCGAGGGAGGATTCGAACCTCCGCCGGGACCAGCCGCACAGGCCATGACTGCAGCGCCCAAGACCGCTCGGCGCCGTCAGCTGTAGCATTATGGGCTGGACAGTAGAGGAACGACTTCTAGTATTTGTGGAAGATGGTCTGTTGCGCGTTCAGTGTCCCCTCTAAGAAACACAGGCCTATGAGCTGATGGTTCACTATCCCACGTTTACACTGCATGTACCCTCAAGTTCCACCTCGTGCTGAACCAGCTAGTCATGGACCCATGTGGGCTTCCATACAAGTTGGTAAGAGAAAAAATCCGCTCGCCTCTGGAGCTATCAACAGTCAGGTACGGGGACAGGATGACGGAATCTTGGCAGGAGACTGCAGAGGTCCTCCTCCGGTCCCTGTTGCCTGACGACAACGCGGATGGGGAGATAGAGGGGCAGAAGCAACTGAGAGATGAAGATCAAGAAGAATAAATTAATGAGACGGCTGTCTACCCCTTCTCAGAGGAGGAGGTAGCAGCCCATATAAGATCACTGCAAAGAGGAAAAGCACCTGGGCCAGACGGCATTGTGGCGGAGGTGGTGCAGTTCCTGGCGCCTCAGCTGACTGCGCCACTTACGCATCTATACAATGAATGCCTTAGACAAAGAAAGCTCCCAAAGAAATGGAAAATGGCAAATGTAGTCATTATAAAGAAAGGACCAGACAAGGACCCCGCGGAAGTGAAATCATACAGGCCGATTTGCTTGCTGGATTTATTCGGTAAAATACTGGAGAAATTGCTAGCTGACAGATTGGCAGCACACCGAGTGTTGTGCGGGGTGAGCAACAGGCAGTTCGGGTTCAGGCCGGGGCGGTCGGCATCTGATGCAATCGCCCTGGTAGCTGAGGTCTGCGGCTCGACCCCCCACAAATACGTGGTTGGCATCATGGTTGACATCAGTGGCGCCTTCGACAACCTGTGGTGGCCTTCGCTCTTCTCCTGCTTGCGGGAGAAAGAGTGTCCAGGGCCGCTATACGGTTGCCTGAGGAGCTATTGCAAGGATCGGGAGGTCTGGCTATCATCCCCTAGCGCAAGAGTTGGAAAAACAATTACCAAAAGATGTCCCCAAGTTTCCGTTTTAGGACCCATCTTCTGGGACATCCATATGGAGCCTCTATTAGGCAGACTACAAGAAAGTGATGAGGTGCTAGAGGTGATAGCCTAAGCGGATGACCTCCTCCTGTTGGTTGGCGGCCGTAGCCGCGAAGACATTGAACCAAAAATAGAGACAGCTATAGACAAACTCCAACAGTGGTGCCATACGACGAAAATGACGATATCGCCCAGCAAATCCACTTACCTGTTGCTAAAAGGACATCTCATCAGAAATCCGACTGTCAGAATTGACGGTTCACCAGTTCTCCGACGACGTGAGACACGCTATCTAGGAGTTATCATTGATGAGAGGTGGAGCTTCGGAAAACACATTGATACCGTTACCCAGAGAGCTCTCCAGATATTAAATAACCTCATTTCAATAGGCCATAAAAGATTCCATCACCCTCCACACCTAATTAGACTCTACCACAATAGCATCCTAACCTCAGTTGTGGGTTACGGCCCGGGAGTCTGGGCGCACAGGCTCACGAGGGTTGTGCCCGCCATGGCAGTGAGAAGGGTCCAGAGAAGCATGGTATTAAGAGCTGTGGGAGCCTACAGAACATCTCCAGGGGGGGGCCCTATTACTCATAATGGGGCTCTGCCCTCTGGACATAAAGATAAGAGAATAGGCGGCTTGGTATTGGGCCAAAAAGGAAATTATGAGAAGATTGTAGATATCATGGGTATTAGGGTGGGGGATAAAAGGGAAATAAGGAAAAGAGGGGAGGAACTCTGGCCGGAGTCTTGGGAGGTAGAAGAGGCTGGACGCAGAACTTTCCAGTTTATACCTGATGTAAGGGAAAGCCTGGAATTGAAATACTTCGAGCCCACACGAGGTCTGATCCATTTTATCACTGGCCATGGACCCTACCCGACATACTTATGTCGATTTGGGAAGAGGGCTACACCAGCGTGTGACTGTGGCGATCCGGAGGGTACACCCGAACATGTAGTTTACGAATGTCTCCTCTTCAATGATGTCGCAAACACACTACGAGACAGACTACCCAACTGCCGGCCGCGGTGGTCTCGCGGTTCTAGGCGCTCAGTCCGGAACCGCGCGACTGCTACGGTCGCAGGTTCGAATCCTGCCTCGGGCATGGATGTGTGTGGTGTCCTTAGGTTAGGTAGGTTTAAGTAGTTCTAAGTTCTAGGGGACTGATAGTGCTCAGAGCCATTTGAACCATTTTTTAGACTACCCAACAATGACACATATCAACTACTTAGACGAGAGGAAACTTTTCAGACCTTAAACGCATTGGCTAACGAGGTATCGCGAAAAGTTCTAACTGATTAGAGAGATACACTAAATAATAAAGACAATAACCACCGAATGCGTCCAAGAGCCATATTCCCATGCCGCCTGTGCGTGGACTGGCCGACTTTCATCTCAGTTGGAATCCGCCACGTGCAGGATTAGGAGGAATAGGGATCAACACCACCGATTGTGACACACACCCGATATGACGTAGGATAAGTTAGTTTGTAGGACTTAGTTTATAGGAAATTACGTTAGGAACTGCAGCGAATTTAACATCAAGGCCTACCCAGTGCCAGGGGCATGCTCTTCGGGATTAGCTCGAAGAGCAAGGCAGATCAAAAGTAGGTTTATATCTTTCACTGGCACACATGTGACGCTGCAGAAGATATAAATTAGTTATAGGAATTAGATATAAACTGTAGATGTTAGATATTAGATGCCCATTGATTGTTAAACAATAACTGTAGCTCACTTGTTAAAACTGAAACTAGCTGCAAACTTAGTGTAAATGTATAAGTGTTATGACCCACTAATGAATTAAGGAAGTGGGTTAACTTTGTATAATTATAATGGTTTGTTAATAAAGCATTTAAAAAAAACTGAGTTTGACCGAGGGCAGATTGTGATGGCCCGGAGGCTCGGCATGAGCATTTCGGAATCTGGTCGAATTGTCGGTGTTCGGTGAGTGCTGTGGTGAGGGTCTGCGAGACGTGGCGAACCAAAGGTGAACTACGTCCAGACGTCATTACATTGGGCGGCCACCCCTCATCACAGATGTCGGAAGTCGTAGGCAAGGCAGACTGGTAGAACAGGGCAGGGGGCGATCTGTGGCAGAACTAATAGTAGACTTTAATGCTGGACACAATAAAAGTGTGTCTGAAAGCACAGTGCGCCGAACACTCCAAACGATGGGCCCCCGCAGCCGACAACCCGTGCATGTGCCAATGTAAACACCACGACATCACGACATCGGCAGCTACGACTGAAATTGGTACGGGGACAACGGCAATGGACGTTGGCGCACTGACAAACCGTTGCATGGTCTGATGAATTGCACCGCCTTCTTCATAAAATGGTTCAAATGGCTCTGAGCACTATGGGACTTAACTGCTGAGGTCATCAGTCCCCTAGAACTTAGAACTACTTAAACCTAACTAACCTAAGGACATACCACACATCCATGCCCGAGGCAGGATTCGAACCTGCGACCGTAGTGGTCGCGCGGATCCAGACTGTGGCGCCTAGAACCGCTCGGCCACTCCGGCCGGCCCTTCTTCATCATGTCAACTGGAGGGCGCGAATCCGTCCTCTTCGAGGGGAACAGCTTCTTGACATCTGTACTTCGGGTTGGGGCAAGCTGCCGGCGGCTCCATTACGCTCTGGGGAACTTTCGCATGGGCATCCATGGGTACAGTGGAGCTTGTGCAAGGCGCCATGACGGCCAAGAACTGTCGTTTATTGGTTACAGAACACCTACACCCCTTCATGACGATCATATTTCCCGACGGCAGTGGCATTTTTCAACAGGATAATACTCCACATCACAAAGCCAGGAGCTTGATGGAGTGGCTCGAGGAACTCAGTGACAGGTTTCAACTGAAGTGTTGACCCCCCAACTCGCCAGATCTGAACCCGATCGAACACATCTGGGATGCGATTGAACATTGCGTCAGAGCTCATAGCACTTCCCCTCCCCCCTTCCCACCCCTCCCACCGGAATTTGCGGGAATTAGGGAATTACGTGACAAAGTGTATGCAGACTCCCTCCAGCGACCTACCAAGGCCTCGCCTCATTGCTTCTATGCCACGACGCGTCGCCGCTATTGTCCGTGCCAAAGGTGGACATTCCGGCTATTAGCTATGTGGTCTTAAAGTTCTGGCTGATCAGTGTACATGATACATCTGGAGTATGCTGTCTTAATGTCCATGTACAGGTATTAGCACGAGTCTCGTAATGGTTTCCATGCAGCACATGATGGAGAGAAATGTGACTGGGATGGAACCTATGTCGATGTAGAACTGACTCGTGCCACTTCCTCGCGCGATTGCGCTGGAACTGACGTGCGGATCAACTGCAACGGCAGCGAGTACATTAACTTCCTCGTCTTCTGTCGTCCCTTGTTTCCTTGTTGTCTAGCTGTTACACTACCACTTTCACGTAACGGGTTGAAGAAGTCGATAAATAATTGCTTAGATGGTTGACGTCTATTGGGATATTTTGCCGCACACATCGTACAAGAACGGATTGCGTTCTTCGTACACTCTCCATACATCATGAGCATGTCAGCTTATTCTGCATTGGTAAATCCCATCGTCCACTCACGACCTAGCGCTTGGACTCTCACACACTAAGTGACTAGCAAGACGCAGTGCACTCACACGCAAGCCCACTGAACAAACATGACAACATCGTACCTAGCAACTGCGCAGGTTGAATGGCACAAACAAGCGTCGGTGTGGAAATTTTTCAAAATACGATATCTCGTAAGCGACTCACATTAGAATCCTCCAACAAACGCCACTGACGTTCTAATTCACCCTAATTTTTGTTAGTTAATGTCAATAGGTGTTGTTCCATTTAAAAAGGGTTATGTTTGCACAAAAAATACACTTTGTAAGCAGCGCGGGATTTGCCGAGCGGTCTCAGGCGCTGCAGTCCTGGACTGTGCGCCTGGTCCCGGCGGAGGTTGGAGTCCTCCCTCGGGCATGGGTTGTAAGTAGGCTGTTTAGGTTGTAAGAGATCCATGATTAAAGAATTTGTTGTTAGCGCACTTTAGCAGATGTAATTTCGATGGATTGCTCAGGCGCTGCCTGCGATCTGTAAGCTATAAGAGAATCTCAGACCAAAGAGCAGTGTTGTATGCAGTAGGAACTGTGTGTTAGTAGCAGTAAGTTGTTGCTAGCGAGCAGTCTGGTGTATCGTGTTGCCTGGGCCGGTCGTGGTGCAGCGATGGCGGAGCCTGAGCGTTATTGTATAAGGTAAAAGCAGCCTCGCGCATATGTAGTATTGTTGTATCAAGTCCCAAGTAAATGCTTAAAAAATCTCTTAATATGAATCTTTCTCATAAGTTCTACTTCCCCCTGTCTATTTCTTGACAAAAAGACGCTTGATTTATTCATTTAACCGCTAGCATATTGTAGTTATTGCTTTTCGTTAAAAGCGCTGATATCCAGCACAGAGTATGTTGTTCTGCATTTCATTCTGAACTAAGTGTTTGGCGCATCCTCAGTCGTGCCTTTTTAGCCTAAAAACATCATTTTTTTCTCTTGCTACCGTTTATGAGCAGTATATGGGCGTAGAATCTGTTTTCTTTTCCTGGTTGTATTTGAGATCTTCTCCGGCTTTCATGAGTGTCATTTGATATTCAGTATGTTGAACTTACTTAAACGATATCTTCTCAAGTTCTCTCTTGGAAATCTTACACGTAGAGCACGAAGTCTCTGGTTTCTAGTGAATGTTTGGCTTTAGAACGATCTGGCAGTGCTGTATCTTAGTCATACCGGACACTGTTTTCTTAACCTTGATGTGTCGGTTCTCATGCAGAGCGGTTTAATTAGCAGTACTCCGCTGATCACGTCCAGTTTCTCAGTTTTCCTCATATCCTTACAATCTTCTAATAATTGCAAAAAATCGACGCTTTGAATACAACGCAGAATACCCTCTTCCATTTTAATGAAACCCTGCTATATTCTTAATAATGTACCTTATCTAAATGAGAAACAGTTTGCGTTGCAATTTATTCTTTTATTAACAACACTTTTCGCCTTCATGGAGCACCTTCAAATTATCTCCGAATTTTCCTTTTACCTTTTAAACACCATAAACCATTTGACTTGACGCGAGCTTCTATCTAGCACAGAGCCGTTTTATGGCTTCCCCCCAGCAAGGCGAAAAGCATTTTTCGTAAAAGAATAGATTACAATCAAGACTGCTTTAATTTCGAGTACTATACATACAGTGTAAAAATTTTCTAAAGCAAAAATCGCATAAACTTTTCTTCATTTACAGCAACTGGTTTTGATAGACTTGACTATCATCTCCAGGTCTTCAAAATTTTTTGTGTAAAAACATGTTCGTTTTGAGGTGGATTCTCACGCCAAGTTGTCATGCTAATGGCTAAAACCCAGCACGCTGTAGAAGATTTGTCATAAAGAAAACATTTAAAATGAAAAAGTACACTGTGCACATGGCCGTGTCCGTATATATTTAGCTTTCACATATGACTGTTTCGTCAGCGCTCACATATGACTGTTTTGTCATAAAAATCTCAGTACACAATAAAATGCACAGTAGCACATCTTTTTACGTCAGCTGGACATGTTTTAATCATTGAAGATCCACCTTAAATGGCACAGAATGTACAACCTTAAACACGTTTTCCAAGAACAAAGAATCTGAAGACCTGAAGATGACAACAAAGTCTGTCGAAACCGGTTGCTATAAATAAAGAAGTAATGATGCAAGCTGGGCAGAAAGCTTTAATCAAATAGGATAGATTGCTCCCTCTGATTTTTCAACTTGAGAAAATTCGGTCATATTCTACATACTGCTGCTGTCCCAGTTACCTTCATAGAGTGGAAGACATTGCAATAATTTTTTCATTAAATTGGAACCGCAGTTCGGTTTTTTATTCCTACTGCAGAGTTACTGAATTTTCAGTTCAACACACACACACACACACACACACACACACACACTTACTTCCTAGTGTTTCAGAGTGGAAGCAGCACATTACAGTACGAGGTCGTTGATAAGTTATCTTTTATTTTATTACCGAAAGATACTTACACGAGCCTCAGAAGAAGATTGTAGTCTCTCATTCGAAACGAAGTTGTTTTCTTTTTTACTACACTCATGGAATACCTGTTTTCGTGTATACATCGCTGCTTCCGTTAAACGATCGAAGCCCTTGCACCACTACATTACAAGTGCATATAACAAAGTTTGTCTCCACGCGGAAAAAAAATTAGCCGTTACGGGCATTGCTGTTATTTTCAGGATGCCATAAAACACGGGGGGAAATGTTGTTGACATTGCGTAATGGACTCTGTCACCGAAGGTGTCAGGCGATTTAACGCGTTGGAAGTTAATTTCAAATTAAAAGTATTTGTCTTGCACCGCATTTTCAGTTTGTGCTCTAAGGGACGGGACGGCTGTCACGCTGATTACAGTCCACGGCCGACGCGCCTGCGTTGACGGCTAATCTCACTGCATTACCACTGGCGCATATCGCTATAAAAGCATCCCACAGCGTCGCCGATTCGATCGTTGCATTCACTGAACAGTGAGGTATCGTCGATTGCCTGGTGAATTACGGAGTCTTCTTTTTTTTTTCTTTATGTTTTCGGCCGGGCCCGCAGCATAGAATAGTCATAATATAACTTTTTATAACAAATTACTCCAGGCTAGCGGCTATAGCGCCACTCTCAAGTAATCCTGTAGATGTTACAGTTGGTGAGTCTACTTACGTTTATAAAAGTTTAACATAAAAGTCAGTTTACATGTATACTGCCTTCTAGTTGGAATAGACGCTCATATTGCATCAGTGAGTAAACTGTCGCCTCTCTATTGCTAGACTGTTGTAAGTCTCGTGATTTCTATTTGTGTAGATTTTTTCGTAAAGTACTTTTGACACCTAGATTGACAGTTTATTCTCGTGGATGCTTTATGTTTACAGTGTAATCTTTGCTAGTAAGTGATGTTAGTTGTGTTTCATTGATACACGCACATACCCGACCAGACTGGCAAAGGCGTAGCTTTTACTGAAACCTGACGTTAGGTGAGGTCAGATGGCGGCGTCAGAGAGTTTTTGAGTGGCCCTAACGCGATTTACTGAAAAGAAATGGCTCTGTAAGCTTCACTAGAAGGTTTAAAAATTTTTTGCACTTGTGAAACATCTGCATACTACTTGAGTTTAACACACAGAGTGTAGAATCGTGTTATGAGAAGAGCGTCAGGTTACATAGAAACACGTTTAAAGCAGAGTATAATTTTCGCAAGAACACTCAAATGAATAAAGGCACTTGTTATCAACGACAAATAACACGTTCTACTTATAGGAGCACTTTAACAACGAGCATACCATTCGAAGAAGAACCGAAATTGATCTAAATTGGTTAAAAGCACGTCATTATTAAAACCCATAAAATATGCATAAACTGCCGGTATTTCGGATAAGACAAACTGTAATGTAATTATTACACATTTCTAGTTATGCTTGAATTGAGACACGTTCCTTTACTTGTATCTTCCGTCTGCTGTAGAAAAATTACAGCCAAACACGACGCATGCATTGGCCATAATGTCACAACTCTAAGGGTACCATAGCTACATCAGTTTATTCCCATTTACTACTAGTGTTTAATCAGTAAATAAACAGCTGTTTACACGCTCTTTGCCCTCGTCGCCATATTGCTGTTATGAGCTGCTGACATCCGTGACACCAGCGGTATTGTGTAGGGTATTGCCAGACTAGTAATGTATGTCTGTGCATTAGTATTACAATTTCGTTTGATCTGTAAACGAAAAACGAAGGGAGTTGTCATTACTAGAGATGGGCAAACTCGTTCATCCTTGGAAACTAGTTCACTGGTGATCACTCCTTTTTGGGAGCCGTTCATTTTTACTCCACCGTTCATTTGTGCTTGGTATATGGTTCTTATGAAAAATTGAAAATTATTAGCATAGGGAGTGAAGACGGAAGGAGCCAAGAGGGGGCACTTGCCTCCTCCTGGAGTACAGATTTGTTATTCATAACAGAATTCTTACACACTTGTAAATTTCCTGATTCTGCAAAACCTCTCGTTTAGCCGACTGTAGCGTTATGTGGATGATCGCTGTGAAATAATAAAAGGTGGCACACGAAAAACCGGCCCCGAGTACAGACTGCTCGCCAATTACGCACGATTTGTTGACCGCTACGACCAGAATAGATAAACATGTAATAATTAGGCAGTGAAGAAATAACAAATAAGCTAATGCAAACAAAAGCTTCGAAACAACAGATGTCAATTGGTGGGCGACATTGAGCAGTCTAGTACTTGGGGCCGATTTTTCGTGCGCCACCCTGTACCATGGAAATAATACTGTACAAGTTACCATATTCTCTTCACAAAATGTGACTCCAGACACTCGATTATGGAGCGCGGGCTTCATTCGGTTGTAGGTCGGTCTGCCTTCCATAACAATGATCATACTCTTTTGCGCTGGATCAAAAAAAGGCGGCGCTGCAGTCCGGAACCGCAGGACTGCTACGGTCGCAGGTTCGAATCCTGCCTCGGGCATGGATGTGTGTGGCGTCCTTAGGTTAGTTAGGTTTAAGTAGTTCTAAGTTCTAGGGGACTGATGACCTAAGATGTTAAGTCCCATAGTGCTCAGAACCATTTGAACCATAAAAAGACGGAAAATGGCCGCTCGTGTGTGCCGTGCCGACTTCCTTTGCTTGTCTAATAACAAAAAATCTTGCCTTTTTACAAGTATTTCTTCTGCTGTTTATCGAAATAGTGAAGTAAGCTGATGTGTCGTTTTGTTACCTGAAAAGACGTATGTATTAAATGCCACATAATTTTTATGTAATTTACGTAATTATAAAATACATTTTAATTATCGGTCATGGACACTGAATAGGATACGAAAAGAACCAGAAGTTCAGAGTTCAAAAAAGGTTTGAAACAGATTTAGAATGGGCGTGCGCAGTGAACGAAACGAACAACTCGATACTGAACTATGAGCAGTCGGCAGGGGAACTGCGACGAGTGACCAAGCGAAGAAGGACGAGTCCGGCCGAGCGAGACCGAGACCGAGACAGACGGGAACGGGACCGAGGCTGGAACGAGACCGGCCAACATGTCGCTGCGGAACGAGATCGACTATTTCCCGTTCCCAGGGACTATAAGTAGAAATCGGCGACCGAAGTGAACTATGAAAGACCGTTCCTTAGAATTCGTTTCTCGCTCGTTCCGTTCATCTTGTTGAAACGTTCCTTTGGACTCGTTAGTTCACGAACGATCCATCTCTAGCCATTACGTCACAAACTTGATGCTGACGTCCACCTTAGCCCACAACATTAGGTTCACCGCAGTTATACCTCTATGGTCCACCGCCGTGTTACTCCCCCATGAGGTCACTCTGACGCGCCTGTGCCAAGTTTCGACCGTTGGGGATATCTGTCGCCTTCGTGGATGTAACGCAAACAGCATGTGGTGCTTTGATTGTGTGGAGACGTTGTTGCTTCATAAAAAAATGGCAGACTGCGTCCGATCGTAATTTAAAGTTTAAAGGAATCACATTTCGTTCGCAAGTGGAGCCATTGAAGCGATATTTTCGTTTGTTTGCATGAATTATGGTTGCACTTTCACTTTTATTGTAGTAGTTTTTAACCCTGTAGTTTCCTATTATTGGCCACACATTGAATGACGCATCAAAAGTAATATTTCAAGATGAGAAATTGTGTAATCGCCATTGAGACTAATGCACTGACAATCCAATAAAACAAGAACTTTACTTTGCTTAGAGGTATTCCTGTGTACTGTTCTGTTTCTTTTACATTTCAATACTTGTTCACTTTGTTAATATGTACAAGATACGATAGCATACCCTGCTTCGTTCCTCACTGTACACGTTTATGGGCTGACAAATAAGGTGTAGGTAAGTTCTTTGGAAAAGTGACCCCAAAAAAATTTGCGCATACGAGTTGAATGCTGAAAATGTAAGAAACAAGAAGCAGTACCAGTAAGCAAACAAGCATTGGTATCCGAGTTCCAGCTTCATTTACTATCGATATAAATACAGTATAAAACGAATTAAACGTATTACGAAAGCATTCTTTTCACATTACATCTTACTTTTCTCGGTTATTCGAAATATATAATCAAAAAACAAGTTTTCTTGTGGCCAAATGTGTCGTATCACTAGACGAAATGCGCATTCAAGAACAGAAAAACGTTCGAAATTGCCTTTGTGACACTATTTTGTTCATCTAAGCACGTTTAAGACAGGCTGTTGCCAACACTCGACAGAAGTAAAACACAAGAAGCAATCGTAAACAATTGTCTGCTAATGTTTTGGGCTATTTAAGATATCGACAGGCTTAGCCCACTCTGACTTCATAACAACGGAAAGCGTAAGTCTACAGCACCATTCCCCTCTTCTTTTTTTTCCCTCCATTTAGTATCTATGGTTATCTTTTGTTTTCGTTTACTGCGTGTTTTTATTCGATCTCGATTTCCAAAATCTCAATAAAATTTTCTACGTAATTTTTATGTGTAAGATCGATTTGTTCATTGAGAATATCGTTTGGATGATTTGCTGTGTGGGTATATATTTCAGATTCTTCCAGAATGTTTTGTGTAGAACTTGTAATGCATTTCCGACATGCTCTGTTTTGTGGACCTTGCCGTTGGTGGGGAGGCTTGCGTGCCTCAGCGATACAGATAGCCGTACCGTAGGTACAACCACAACGGAGTGGCATCTGTTGAGAGGCCAGACAAACGTGTGGTTCCTGAAGAGGGGCAGCAGCATTTCCGGTAGTTGCAAGGGCAACAGTCTGGATGATTGACTGGTTCAAAAATGGTTCAAATGGCTCTGAGCACTATGGGACTCAACTGCTGAGGTCATTAGTCCCCTAGAACTTAGAACTAGTTAAACCTAACTAACCTAAGGACATCACAAACATCCATGCCCGAGGCAGGAGTCGAACCTGCGACCGTAGCGGTCTTGCGGTTCCAGACTGCAGCGCCTTTAACCGCACGGCCACTTCGGCCGGCGATGATTGACTGAACTGGCCTTGTAATAATAACCAAAACGGCCCAGCTTTACTGTATGATTAAATGATGATGGCGTCCTCTTGGGTAAAATATTCCGGAGGTAAAATAGTCCCCCATTCGGATCTCCGGGCGGGGACTACTCAAGAGGACGTCGTTATCAGGAGAAAGAAAACTGGCGTTCTACGGATCGGAGCGTGGAATGTCAGATCCCTTAATCGGGCAGGTAGGTTAGAAAATTTGAAAAGGGAAATGGGTAGTTTAAAGTTAGATATAGTGGGAATTAATGAAGTTCGGTGGCAGGAGGAACAAGACTTCTGGTCAGGTGACCACAGGGTTATAAACACAAAGTCAAATAGGGGTAATGCAGGAGTAGGTTTAATAATGAATAGGAAAATAGGAACGCAGGTAAGCTACTACAAACAGCTTAGTGAACGCATTATTGTGGCCAAGATAGATACGAAGCCCACACCTACTACAGTATTACAAGTTTATATGCCAACTAGCTCTGCAGATGACGAAGAAATTGAAGAAATGTATGATGAAATAAAAGAAATTATTCAGATAGTGAAGGGAGACGAAAATTTAATAGTCATGGGTGATTGGAATTCGAGTGTAGGAAAAGGGAGAGAAGGAAACGTAGTAGGTGAATATGGATTGGGGGGAAGAAATGAAAGAGGAAGCCGCCTGGTAGAATTTTGCACAGAGCACAACTTAATCATAGCTAACACTTGGTTTAAGAATCAAGATAGAAGGTTGTATACATGGAAGAACCCTGGAGATACTAAAAGGTATCAGATAGATTATATAATGGTAAGACAGAGATTTAGGAATCAGGTTTTAAATTGTGAGACATTTCCAGGGGCAGATGTGGACTCTGACCACAATCTATTGGTTATGAACTGTAGATTAAAACTGAAGAAACTGCAAAAAGGTGGGAATTTAAGGAGATGGGACCTGGATAAACTGAAAGAACCAAAGGTTGTACAGAGTTTCAGGGAGAGCATAAGGGAACAATTGACAGGACTGGGGGAAAGAAATACAGTAGAAGAAGAATGGGTAGCTTTGAGGGATGAAGTAGTGAAGGCAGCAGAGGATCAAGTAGGTAAAAAGACGAGGGCTAGTAGAAATCCTTGGGTAACAGAAGAAATATTGAATTTAATTGATGAAAGGAGAAAATATAAAAATGCAGTAAATGAAGCAGGCAAAAAGGAATACAAACGTCTCAAAAATGAGATCGACAGGAAGTGCAAAATGGCTAAGCAGGGATGGCTAGAGGACAAATGTAAGGATGTAAAGGCTTGTCTCACTAGGGGTAAGAAAATTAAAGAGACCTTTGGAGAGAAGAGAACCACTTGTATGAATATCAAGAGCTCAGATGGCAACCCAGTTCTAAGCAAAGAAGGGAAGGCAGAAAGGTGGAAGGAGTATACAGAGGGTCTATACAAGGGCGATGTACTTGAGGACAATATTATGGAAATGGAAGAGGATGTAGATGAAGATGAAATGGGAGATACGATACTGCGTGAAGAGTTTGACAGAGCACTGAAAGACCTGAGTCGAAATAAAGCCCCCGGAGTAGACAATATTCCATTGGAACTACTGACGGCCTTGGGAGAGCCAGTCCTGACAAAACTCTACCATCTGGTGAGCAAGATGTATGAGACAGGCGAAATACCCTCAGACTTCAAGAAGAATATAATAATTCCAATCCCAAAGAAAGCAGGTGTTGACAGATGTGAGAATTACCGAACAATCAGTTTAATAAGCCACAGCTGCAAAATACTAACACGAATTCTTTACAGACGAATGGAAAAACTAGTAGAAGCCGACCTCGGGGAAGATCAGTTTGGATTCCGTAGAAATACTGGAACACGTGAGGCAATACTGGCCTTACGACTTATCTTAGAAGAAAGATTAAGGAAAGGCAAACCTACGTTTCTAGCATTTGTAGACTTAGAGGAAGCTTTTGACAATGTTGACTGGAATACTCTCTTTCAAATTCTAAAGGTGGCAGGGGTAAAATACAGGGAGCGAAAGGCTATTTACAATTTGTACAGAAACCAGATGGCAGTTATAAGAGTCGAGGGACATGAAAGGGAAGCAGTGGTTGGGAAGGGAGTAAGACAGGGTTGTAGCCTCTCCCCGATGTTATTCAATCTGTATATTGAGCAAGCAGTAAAGGAAACAAAAGAAAAATTCGGAGTACGTATTAAAATCCATGGAGAAGAAATAAAAACTTTGAGGTTCGCCGATGACATTGTAATTTTGTCAGAGACAGCAAAGGACTTGGAAGAGCAGTTGAACGGAATGGATGGTGTCTTGAAGGGAGGATATAAGATGAACATCAACAAAAGCAAAACGAGGATAATGGAATGTAGTCGAATTATGTCGGGTGATGTTGAGGGTATTAGATTAGGAAATGAGACACTTATAGTAGTAAAGGAGTTTTGCTATTTGAGGAGCAAAATAACTGATGATGGTCGAAGTAGAGAGGATATAAAATGTAGACTGGCAATGGCAAGGAAAGCGTTTCCGAAGAAGAGAAATTTGTTAACATCGGGTATAGATTTAAGTGTCAGGAAGTCATTTCTGAAAGTACACTCCTGGAAATGGAAAAAAGAACACATTGACACCGGTGTGTCAGACCCACCATACTTGCTCCGGACACTGCGAGAGGGCTGTACAAGCAATGATCACACGCACGCCACAGCGGACACACCATGAACCGCGGTGTTGGCCGTCGAATGGCGCTAGCTGCGCAGCATTTGTGCACCGCCGCCGTCAGTGTCAGCCAGTTTGCCGTGGCATACGGAGCTCCATCGCAGTCTTTAACACTGGTAGCATGCCGCGACAGCGTGGACGTGAACCGTATGTGCAGTTGACGGACTTTGAGCGAGGGCGTATAGTGGGCATGCGGGAGGCCGGGTGGACGTACCGCCGGATTGCTCAACACGTGGGGCGTGAGGTCTCCACAGTACATCGATGTTGTCGCCAGTGGTCGGCGGAAGGTGCACGTGCCCGTCGACCTGGGACCGGACCGCAGCGACGCACGGATGCACGCCAAGACCGTAGGATCCTACGCAGTTCCGTAGGGGACCGCACCGCCACTTCCCAGCAAATTAGGGACACTGTTGCTCCTGGGGTATCGGCGAGGACCATTCGCAACCGTCTCCATGAAGCTGGTCTACGGTCCCGCACACCGTTAGGCCATCTTCCGCTCACGCCCCAACATCGTGCAGCCCGCCTCCAGTGGTGTCGCGACAGGCGTGAATGGAGGGACGAATGGAGACGTGTCGTCTTCAGCGATGAGAGTCGCTTCTGCCTTGGTGCCAATGATGGTCGTATGCGTGTTTGGTGCCGTGCAGGTGAGCGCCACAATCAGGACTGCATACGACCGAGGCACACAGGGCCAACACCCGGCATCATGGTGTGGGGAGTGATCTCCTACACTGGCCGTACACCACTGGTGATCATCGAGGGGACACTGAATAGTGCACGGTACATCCAAACCGTCATCGTACCCATCGTTCTACCATTCCTAGACCGGCAAGGGAACTTGCTGTTCCAACAGGACAATGCACGTCCGCATGTATCCCGTGCCACCCAACGTGCTGTAGAAGGTGTAAGTCAACTACCCTGGCCAGCAAGATCTCCGGATCTGTCCCCCATTGAGCATGTTTGGGACTGGATGAAGCGTCGTCTCACGCGGTCTGCACGTCCAGCACGAACGCTGGTCCAACTGAGGCGCCAGGTGGAAATGGCATGGCAAGCCGTTCCACAGGACTACATCCAGCATCTCTACGATCGTCTCCATGGGAGAATAGCAGCCTGCATTGCTGCGAAAGGTGGATATACACTGTACTAGTGCCGACATTGTGCATGCTCTGTTGCCTGTGTCTATGTGCCTGTGGTTCTGTCAGTGTGATCTTGTGATGTATCTGATCCCAGGAATGTGTCAATAAAGTTTCCCCTTCCTGGGACAATGAATTCACGGTGTTCTTATTTCAATTTCCAGGAGTGTATTTGTATGGAGTGTAGCCATGTATGGAAGTGAAACATGGACGATAAATAGTTTGGACAAGAAGAGAATAGAAGCTTTCGAAATGTGGTGCTACAGAAGAATGCTGAAGATAAGGTGGGTGGATCACGTAACTAATGAGGAGGTATTGAATAGGATTGGGGAGAAGAGAAGTTCGTGGCACAACTTGACTAGAAGAAGGGATCGGTTGGTAGGACATGTTTTGAGGCATCAAGGGATCACAAATTTAGCATTGTAGGGCAGCGTGGAGGGTAAAAATCGTAGAGGGAGACCAAGAGATGAATACACTAAGCAGATTCAGAAGGATGTAGGTTGCAGTAGGTACTGGGAGATGAAGAAGCTTGCACAGGATAGAGTAGCATGGAGAGCTGCATCAAACCAGTCTCAGGACTGAAGACCACAACAACAACAGATGTAGGTGAAAGCTTGATTGATTGCTGTCACAACTTCTTATGTGTCCTTTAAATCTAATTCTGAGGTTTCGTCCCGTTTGACCTTTATAGAATTTACCACAGTCGCTACACGAAATTTGGTATAGTCCTGGACAGGAAAAATCAGGAAATTTGGTTTTTCCCGATCGAATTTTCGTCTTTAGATTGTCGTTGTTTGCTCAGAATGCTAGTTTTTTATATTTGTTTTGTTTATTTTGTTCGATATTTGTCCCGAGCCGCACGGAGTGGCCGTGCGGTTTGAGGCGCCATGTCACAGATTGCGCGACCTCTCCCGCCGGAGGTTCGAATCCTCCCTCGGGCATGGGTGTGTGGGTTGTTCTTAGAATAAGTTAGTTTAAGTAGTCTGTAAGTCTAGGGACCGATGGCCTCAACAGTTTGGGCCCTTAGGAATTCGGACACATTTGAACATTTGTCCCGAGAATATTGTCGGTACGTCTGTTTCTTTTTGTTTAGTTTTGTTTGTTTCGTTAATTTTATGTTCCTGTGTATGGGCTGGTTTTTTGGTTTCGTGTGTTTTGCACACAGTTTGGACACTATATTTGGAATGAATTTTTTTTGTCAATATATTGAAGTATTGTAAGCTCATTTTGTATTGCTTGTCGTTCGATTTTTTGATTGATTTATTTGGGAGAGGAGTCCAAACAGCGAGGTCATCGGTCCCATCGGATCAGGGAAGGATGGGGATGGAAGTCGGTCGTACCCTTTCAAAGAAAGCATTCCGGCATTTGCCTGAAGCGATTAGGGAAATCACGGAAAACCTATATCAGGATGGCCGGACGCGGGTTTGAACCGTCGTCCTCCCGAATGCGATTCCAGTGTGCTAACCACTGTGCCACCTCGCTCGGTTTGGCGTTCGAGTGGTAAATTGATTATTCTATTGATGATTGAGTTAAAATAGGGATTTTCTTCTGCAATTTTGAGTGACATTAAATTTGTTGTCTACAGTATTATATTTTCTGTAGATTTGAAACACGGGATGACTGTTAATGTTGCTGAATTCAAGGTCGAGAAATTTTATGGGTTTGTTTGTATCTGTTTCCATTGTGCGTTTAATTTCTGGATGCAAGTTGTTGAGATCTTGACGAAATGATGAAATGTTTTCATCGTTTCCATTTATTTTTACGTAAGTGTCGTTTACATGTGTATGATAACATATAATTTTGTTATGTAATGGTCATTCTTAGTAGAAAAACTTTTCTTCCAGAGTGCGTATGTCTGCAATTGTGCCGGGAATGCTGCTTTCCGTTGCCACTCCATCTGCTTGTGTGTAAATTTTCTGGTTAAATTCAAATTAATTTTGGTTTCAAGCTATTTTTAGGAGACCTGTGATTTAATAGGTTCCTGTGATGGAGGTTTTTGTATATCTTAGTATGTTGTTTTTTATGGTTTCTGTTGTTTGCTGTACTGGTATGTCTGATATCTAGAACTATTTAGGAATTTCCCTGAGGTGTATATCCGCCACGATGCTAGGTGCTCTCTCGAAGGTCTTGACTCACGCAGGTAGTGCAAGTAATACCCCAGGCAGTATTTCACGATATGGAACCCTTCTGCATCGCTGCCACCTCACCCAGTAGACGATTAAAAAGAACTCGTGATCTGAAACAGACTGCTTTTTTCGTTCAGTAATTACTATCCACAAAGCGCACTAGTTTGCAGAACTTAAGGACGGAAGCTAACTTCCGCATGATGTCACTGCAAAGTAACATAGCTCGATGAAAGTTGGACCATACATAGAAAGAACTGCTACAGGACAGTACAGAAGGTAGTTGAAAGAAATGTGCTCCCATGCTGGCCGCTAAGTTGGCAAGGAATTCCTGAGGTAGGGCGTCCCTTCCCTCCACCAATGCAGTTCAAGACTGCAGGATGGTCGTTGGTGCACGGGACGTGCTACAATACGTCGCTCCAACGCATCCCACATGTGGTCTATGGGATTTAAGCCGAGGGAACGTTGTAAGTAGGCTGTTTAGGTTTTTTTATTGGTAACGCCACCTCTGTATGAAAATCACTGGCTGTGCTGTGTGCAGTCTGTGGCTGCTTTGCATTGTTGTAATACTCGCCATTGCAGTGTTAGGCAGCTGGCTGTGAACAGCGCGTAGCGTTGGCAGTTGGAGGTGAGCCGCCAGCAGTGGTGGATGTGGGGAGAGAGATGGCGGAGTTTTGTAATTTGTCATGAACTGCTATATATATGATGATATCAAGGTAAATACATTGTTTGTTCTCTATTAATATCTTTCATTTGCTAACTATCCCTATCAGTAGTTAGTGCCTTCCATAGTTTGAATCTTTTATTTAGCTGGCAGTAGTGGCGCTCGCTGTATTGCAGTAGCTTGAGCAGCGAAGATTTTTGTGAGGTAAGTGATTTGTGAAAGGTATAGTTTAATGTTAGTCAGGGCCATTCTTTTGTAGGGAATTTTGAAAGTCAGATTGCGTTGCGCTAAAAATACTGTGTGTCAGTATAAGCACAGTCTTGTATAATTGTTCAACGGGGACGTTTCAACGTGCAGGCCACTCCGTTCCTCATTTCAAGAGGTCTTCCAGGTTCGATACGGACGCGTATTATGATCCACAAAAGTGACGCCATACGGACTGTACCAGTGAAGGGTGGGATCATTTGCTCTTCCCAAACGAGAGCAGATTCAGCCGGCGTAGCGATTTTGGCGAGTCGTGAGAAGACATAATGCACCCACGAACATCGTTCAGCATGATCGTTTTGGACATCCAGTTGTTATGGTGTGGGGGCGTAACGTTAAATTGAAGTACTGACATCCAAATCTTTGAGCACGGCACAGTCACCTGTCAATGTTTTTGTGACTCTTTACTCCTTCCCCATGTGCGTCTTTCGAGGAGCGAAATTATGCGGTGGCGGCTGTGCTGTTTAGCACATACCAAAGACGTTATGGTATGTGAATATCACGTCAGTGACCAAGTCAGTTTGCACTACAGCCGGGTGAAAAGTCACCTTGCTGAATAATACTCTGTTCTCATTGCAGAAATGTTTATTTTCTCTATTTATCGATAATATAATGCAAACAGTTCACAATAACCATTTCAGAATATTCTGGGGGTGAATCAACTGCAGAAGAAACGATTTTCTTGATATTTAATACTTTCAGGAACAGAGTGGGCTGTTTGAGATCTGTTGTGTTACGTGCCAGTCTTTCCACTAAACTGTCATGCAACATATTCCGTGATGCTATGTGCTCATCCTCTTCGGTCAGTGTAGTCACATTCTTACGTTGCATCATAACTGCGGACTTTATTCAGTATTACCAGCGACTGCCTAGCTAATTGCCTCTTCTCTTCCCTTCTCTTTTTTCATGATGAGGGTTTGTACAGACGTAGCATGCATTTTTACCTCGCAGTGCGAGCGTGAATAGTACTCACTTAGCCTTGCTCCCCAGTAGCGCAGGATCAACTTACTATGATTCTATCTGTCACAAGAAGATGGCGCCTTAGTGTGTCTGCTCAATAGACGCATGATGATGTGGACACATTAAATAAGGCATTATATGATAGACGCAATAATTAAATACACCAAAGCAGTGTAACAAAAGAGGAAAAATAATTTGTTGCATTTACACTGATGAGCCAGAACATTTGGACCACCTGCCTAATAGCCAACATGTACGCCTTCCGCACGAATTACAGCGGCGACGCGTCGTGGCATAGAAGCAATGAGGTCGCTGGTGGGTTGCTGGAGGGGGTTTCCACCACATCTACACGCACGAGTCACCTAATTCCTCTAAAGGGGGGCGATGAGCTCTGACGCCACGTTCAATCACCCCCCAGATGTGTTAGATCGCGTTCAGATCTGGCGAGTTGGACGGCCAGCACATCACGTCGAACTCGTATCTGTGTTCCTCGAACCACTGAATCACGCTCCTGACTTGTGACATTGCGCATTATCTTGTTGGAAAATGCCTCTGCCAATGGGGAACATGATGTCATGAAGAGGTTTACGTGGTCTACAACCAATGTACGATACTCCTTGGACGAGCTCCAGTGGACCCACAGATGCACACGTGAATGTTCCCCAGAGCATAATGGAGCCGCCGCCAGCTTGTCTCCGACCCGCAGTACGGGATGTCAGGGAGCTGTTCCCCTGAAAGACGAAGGATTCGCGCCCTACCGTCGACATAGTGAAGGAAGTATCGGGATTCATCAGACTAAGAAAGGCTCTGCCAGTGGGCCAACGTCCAGTGCCGATGTTCACCTGCCCATTTCAGTCGTAGTGGCCGATGTCGTGGAGTTAACATTCAAACATGTATGCGTCGTCGGCTGCGAAGGCCCATCGTTAGGAGTGCTCGATGCACTGCAAGCTAAGATACGATTTTATTGTGTCCACCACTAACGTCTGTTGTCAGTTCGCCGGCCGCGGTGGTCTCGCGGTTCTAGGCGCGCAGTCCGGAACCGTGCGACTGCTACGGTCGCAGGTTCGAATCCTGCCTCGGGCATGGATGTGTGTGATGTCCTTAGGTTAGTTAGGTTTAAGTAGTTCTAAGTTCTAGGGGACTTATGACCACAGCAGTTGAGTCCCATAGTGCTCAGAGCCATTTGAACCATTTTTTTGTTGTCAGTTCCGCCACAGTTCGTCGCCTGTCCTGTTTTACGAGTGTGGCCAGTCTACGACGTCCGGGACGTGGTTTCACCTTAGTTTCGCCACGTGTTGCGGACACTCGCCACAGCACTCTTCGAACACTCGACAAGTCACGCAGTTTCCGAAATTGTCGTGTTGAGCCTCGGGACCGCCACAATCTGTCGCCGGTCAAACTCAGACAGATTGCGCGTCTTTCCCTTTCCACACACTGCCAACATGCTCATGCTCACTAATACTACAAGCATCGTGCGTGTGTTCAAATGGTTCAAATGGCTCTGAGCACTATGGGACCTAACTTATGAGGTCATCAGTCCCCTAGAATTTAGAACTACTTGAACCTAACTAAACTAAGGACATCACACACGTGCCCAAGGTAGGACTCGAACCTGCGACCGTAGTGGTCGCGCGGTTCCAGACTGTAGCGCCTAGAACCGCTCGGACACCCCGGTCGGCCCATCGTACGTGTGTCTGACTAGCATCATTCCTCGCCAGGTGACGCTGCTATCACCTGCACGGGTCTTTATCGACAGTAGGTCGGTGGCTATAATGTTCTGGCTGATTAGAGTATGATCATTAGTAAAAATGAATATGAGGTACACACTGAAATTGGAAATTTTGGTAAGATCTTATGGGACCAAACTGCTGAGATCATCGGTCCCTAAGCTTACACACTACTTACTCTAACTTAAACTAGCTTAATCTAAGGACAACACACACATCCATGCGGGAGGAATCAAACCTCCGACGGGGGGAGGTACACACTGACGTCTAGGTCACACTGGACTCCTGAAATGGAGTTTAGCTGTGAGGGCACTGTTGCCTCGTAGCATGCTGGGCTGGAGAGGACAGTACACAGTATCTTGATACTGCAGCTGGGCACCAGGCAGTACACTGTACTGCATATTGTCAGGAACGCAGCACAGCATCGTCATGTGAACGGTTCGTTGTAGATGTTAAAACACGCAACAGTAGCGAACTCGTACTGTTCGTTCAACAGTTGAGCAGAGATTTCCTTCGCCAAACAGTAATGTCCCTTTTGTTCTAAAATGACTAACAAGACTACCGCACTTAATTGTCACCACCGATTTCGTCCAAAGTTTTGGTATGTGCAGGGCTGGGCCAGAAATGATCGAAACCCGCTACCGCGTTTTGAAATGTCATCTGGCTATGATAAAAAAACATAAAAGATAAAGACATTTAATCATTCTCTTAATCTTCGTCTACAGCATGTCATCTATCTTGCAATATTGAAGGCGTACAGCAATAATGCCTCGTCGATATGCGATGCTGATAGAGGCACAAGGTTTTATTTCATGAACTCACAGAAACCGAGAAGACAGAACGTTAAAACCAAGTTTTGGCTCACGAGGAGACCACAAGGCATTCGGATTTTTGTAATCTTCTTGTGCGAAGTTCAGAACTCAAATAGGAATTTCCCAAAGCACTTCGATGGAACTCTCAAAAATTTAATAGAGTAGAAAATCGACTTTGGAGTCCTCTGAATGTCTTTAATACCACAAGGTAAGGTAGCTGGTTTGACAAGCAGCGTGGCACTGCGGTAGAATGCTCACCTGCCACGCGGGGGTCAGGGTTCTATCTCCATCTGGTGTAAGTTCTTAAACAAAAGTTCGTGATCCCTCCACCTCCTCCCCTCGCGAGGTGCCATCACGGCCCCTCCAAAGCCACACCCACGCGGCTGCAGCGACAACTGGCAGTCGCCACAGATCGTGAGTCCTACCTAATGCATTCAAATTATTTACCAGATTTGTAAAATCTGTTAGAAATGCTGATTCTGATAAAAAAAGTGAATCCTTCAGTTTCTTTTGAAATTCCGAAATATCTGATTTTAATTCTTTACTTGAAAACTTGAAAATTACTTTCCTGCTGTCGAACAACGATTTCTGCAATGAGGAAGTTTATCTCCATCCTCTGTGTCAGCTTCTACCAAAAACTGCTTAAATTTTCGATGAGATAGTATCAATTTTCTCAGCGCATTGTATTTGTAATTTTCGTTGTATCTTTCGTTCCGGACAGGATTCTACCGTAACTCTTCTTCCTCGTAGTGATTCCGGATGAATAATACAGTGAAAATGTAAGCAATTTATTACGTGTTTTTTTTTTTAATTTTTTTTTTTTTTTTTTTTTTTTTTACAAATGGACAACGAAGTCATTTTCGATACCGCCCGTAGCTGGTGCACTACGGGTACAGATGGCAGAGCACTTTTGAAAACCACCACTTCTGTTAACATACATTAAAAAAGTATTAAAAATATCCACAGTTGTTATACCAAGCAACGAAACTACAGATAGTAATTTTTAGTGCACAGAAAGTCCTCTGTTGTTATGCAAATAAAAATTAATAGTTGACTGAGATCTCTTGGATCAGTGGCGTCTACCGAAAATTAACTATTGAACTGTTTAGTTTCTTTTTATGTAGTGGACCGTATCAAGAAATCGAGTTTTTACAATGTTACATTACAAAGTAGATGCTTTTAAACGTTGAGCAGCATCGCCGTAAGCAAAATTCTTTTGGAATATCTGTCCTCTCACGAGTATGTCGTCACTGAGGCATTTCTGATCGTTAGCTAATATTAAAACATACAACACGCCTGCAGTTAAACAGTTTGCTTTAACATTTGGTGTTTCCGATATCTTTTGTATTTTTTTAAGCTATGCACTAAAACGCATAGTTCCTCCTGATAGTAACAACTGTGTGTTGCTTCAAGGAACGATGAGAATTGTCGACCTATATTACTACATTTACTTGGCCCTGAGTGGCGGATGCAGGGAGTGGAAGCTTGCTATCGGCTCGTTAGCACACCGGCAGCTGAGACAAGCCCCCCTCCCCCCCCTCCTATTCCTAGAACGGCCAGCCCACAGCATACAGAAGAAATGAATGCGCCGCAGAAGTGACACGAAACTTGATGACGTGTCGGTACCTGGACCAGTTGAAGCGTCTTCGCTCACTTTTGTAAGTAATATTAACAGTTACTAGGTACAACACTGCACAGGGATCAACACTATTAACAACGGCTGCTTATTGTTACGGTGCACGTTACTGTAACGTAGCTGATGTCGGCAACGACCGTAAACATTCCGGAGCGGCACGAAGTCAGCCTACTACCACCGATCGCAGGCTGGCACAAGTAAAAGTGCGGTATCAGTACCTAGTCAAAACGGCTTATAATATTTTTACGTATTAAACATAAGATTTCTCATTGGAATTGTGTACAAAAAGACCTTTTTGCTGCTGTCCTCATCCAAAACATCGTTTTCAGTTCTCTTTCTTTTCGACTTTCTCAAGAACCGCAACAGAAAAATACACTCCTGGAAATTGAAATAAGAACACCGTGAATTCATTGTCCCAGGAAGGGGAAACTTTATTGACACATTCCTGGGGTCAGATACATCACATGATCACACTGACAGAACCACAGGCACATAGACACAGGCAACAGAGCATGCACAATGTCGGCACTAGTACAGTGTATATCCACCTTTCGCAGCAATGCAGGCTGCTATTCTCCCATGGAGACGATCGTAGAGATGCTGGATGTAGTCCTGTGGAACGGCTTGCCATGCCATTTCCACCTGGCGCCTCAGTTGGACCAGCGTTTGTGCTGGACGTGCAGACCGCGTGAGACGACGCTACATCCAGTGCCAAACATGCTCAATGGGGGACAGATCCGGAGATCTTGCTGGCCGGGGTAGTTGACTTACACCTTCTAGAGCACGTTGGGCGGCACGGGATACATGCGGACGTGCATTGTGCTGTTGGAACAGCAAGTTCCCTTGCCGGTCTAGGAATGGTAGAACGATGGGTTCGATGACGGTTTGGATGTACCGTGCACTATTCAGTGTCCCCTCGACGATCACCAGTGGTGTACGGCCAGTGTAGGAGATCGCTCCCCACACCATGATGTCGGGTGTTGGCCCTGTGTGCCTCGGTCGTATGCAGTCCTGATTGTGGCGCTCACCTGCACGGCGCCAAACACGCATACGACCATCATTGGCACCAAGGCAGAAGCGACTCTCATCGCTGAAGACGACACGTCTCCATTCGTCCCTCCATTCACGCCTGTCGCGACACCACTGGAGGCGGGCTGCACGATGTTGGGGCGTGAGCGGAAGACGGCCTAATGGTGTGCGGGACCGTAGCCCAGCTTCATGGAGACGGTTGCGAATGGTCAACAGTGTCCCTAATTTGCTGGGAAGTGGCGGTGTGGTCCCCTACGGCACTGCGTAGGATCCTACGGTCTTGGCGTGCATCCGTGCGTCGCTGCGGTCCGGTCCCAGGTCGACGGGCACGTGCGCCTTCCGCCGACCACTGGCGACAACATCGATGTACTGTGGAGACCTCACGCCCCACGTGTTGAGCAATTCGGCGGTACGTCCACCCGGCCTCCCGCATGCCCACTATACGCCCTCGCTCAAAGTCCGTCAGCTGCACATACGGTTCACGTCCACGCTGTCGCGGCATGCTACCAGTGTTAAAGACTGCGATGGAGCTCCGTATGCCACGGCAAACTGGCTGACACTGACGGCGGCAGTGCACAAATGCTGCGCAGCTAGCGCCATTCGACGGCCAACACCGCGGTTCCTGGTGTGTCCGCTGTGCCGTGCGTGTGATCATTGCTTGTACAGCCCTCTCGCAGTGTCCGGAGCAAGTATGGTGGGTCTGACACACCGGTGTCAATGTGTTCTTTTTTCCATTTCCAGGAGTGTACACAGTAATAACCAGAACGAAACCAGAGTAATAGCCACAGGAAAAACCAAAATGGCAACCTGAATGATAGCGCAATGTTAAGGAGAGTACAGCTGAGTAAATCGCCGAAAGCAACCGATACCTGAACTCAAGTCACACCAATACCCAAAAAGGGAAGTAGGAGGAATCCGCTGAATTACAGGTCTATATCACTAACGTAGATTGGCAGTAAGGTTTTGAAATATATACTGTATTCGAACATTATGAAGTACCTCGAAGAAAACGATTTATTGACACATAGTCAGCACGGATTCAGAAAATATCGTTCTTGTGAAACACAACTAGCTCTTTATGCTCATGAAGTAATGAGTGCTATCGACAGGGGATGTCAAATTGATTCCATATTTTTAGATTTCCAGAAGGCTTTCGACATCGTTCCTCACAAGCGTCTTCTAACCAAACTGCGTGCCTACGGAGTATCGCCTCAGTTGTGCGACTGGATTCGCGATTTCCTGTCAGAAAAGTCACAGTTCGTAGTAATAGACGGAAAGTCATCGAGTAAAACAGAAGTAATATCCGGCGTTCCCCAAGGAAGTGTTATACGCCCTCTATTTTTCCTGATCTATATTAAGGACATAGGATACAATCTGAGTAGCCGTCTTAGGTCGTTTGCAGATAATGCTGTCATTTACCGTCTTGTAAAATAATCAGATGATAAGAAGGACTGCAAAATGATTTAGATAAGATATCTGTATGGTGCGAAAAGTGGCAATTGACCCTGAATAAAGAAAAGTGTGAAGTTACTCACATGAGTACTAAAAGAAACCTGCTAAATTTCGATTACGCGATAAGTAACACAAATCCGAAGGCTGTAAATTCAGCTAAATACTTAGGGATTACAATTACAACTAACCTAAATTGGAACGATCACGTAGATAATATTGTGAGTAGAGCAAACCAAAGACTGCGATTCAATGGCAGAATACTTAGAAGGTGCAACAGGTCTACTAGACTTGGCCACTGTTTCTATGTTTCGATACAGTGTATCGATATGTGGAACTGTTTCAGTGTTTCGGAACGGCTGTGGTTCACTGTTTCGAAACAGTGGTGTTTCATTCCGCCCCTGTCTCGGATAACCGGACCAGATTCCATCTCGAGCCAGACACAGAAACTGTATCGTTGTTTCAAAATAAGGCTGTTTCAGTCCACCTGTGCTTGGAACGGACTAATTGTATCGAAACAGTGATGTTTCATTCCGCTCTGTGTCGGACGAGATTCGGGCTCGGCACAGCTACTGAAACAAAACATAACACTTTATGAAACACTTTCAAGAGTGTCGAAATCTTTTTGACAAGCAATAGCGTGAAGCTTAGGATATCCGAAAATAAAGCTTCGTTTCTAGCTGACTGTCCTGTTACAACATCTGCTTTATAAACACCAACCAAACAATAAAACAACGCATACTATTCACATTCAAAATAATAAATCTGTGAAAATCATTCAGTTAAATTACACTTTTTTATAACATACGCTTCTCTGTTCATGTACAGTAATCACATTAAGAAACGCAAGTAAACATTTTGAATAAAAAAAGGCGTAGAGTGACAATTATTAGACATATACAAAAATTTGATGTAGGTATAATTGCTAGCAATCTGTTTGACGTATCACTGATACTGTAATGGTGAACGGGAAGGGCTAGGAACCATGGAGAATTTATAGTAACGGTTCGAAACACCTTGAAAGACAAAATTTTTTTCTGTTATATTTTGTTATTTATTCGAATTATTTGGCGTTATTTGTGAGTCTATAGTCACTGTGCCTATTATCCACAATGATTCCCTTTGTGTGAATGGAAATTAGCAGGATGGGTATATTACCCATACTAACAGAATATGGGAATCCCAGTAGCATATCCGTTGTTTCTGCAGTTTGCTCCCACCTCCAGTTCCGTTCGTGGTGGTTCTTCTATCTTCAGCTATGGCTGTCCTCAGCCAATTGAATAGTATGAAAGTCACACGACACGAAAGTAGCGCATTTGCTGCGGGAAATACGAAACTGCCAAGACGCCTAAGTGATAGTTTCATGCTTTCTGCGATATGATTAGCGCTCTCGCACCTCATTTGTGTTTATATGGACATACTTATAGAGTAGACATTCAAGATGATAATATGTGTGGGTTTATTAGATTACCAAACACAAACTGTTTCACTGTTTGGAAACAGCTTATCGAAACATTACATTGTACTGTTTCATTTGTTTCGAAACAGTTAGGTGTTTCAGTTTGCCCATCTCTAAGGTCTACTATAGTCTGTCGGTAAACTGAAGAGCGAGCGAGCGAGTCCCCACTCTGTCTACCCTGCTACGTCACAGGGCGCTTCTACAGGCTGTTTCACAACGTAGTACCGTCCCTGCCGCGGCGCGCGCTTTAAATCTGTGGCGACGCCGTGTACAGGTACGTCCCGGCTGCGTTTATGTTTGGACAAACTCGTTAAGAGTGTAAGGAAAACAAAAGACGATAGCTTCTTTCGAAACGCAACGTTATAGAGGAGATAATACTAACATAAGAAAGAAAGTCAGGATTGTACTACAAAGATAGAACCGAATGCCTATTCATGTGAATGTATGTTCCTCTATTCGTAAGACGAATCGGATATAGTGTAATCAGTCTGTAGAATGTAAGGCTTGTTCTTACTTTGTGTTTCTACTAGAAGGTAGAAGTTTTCTTTGAAGGGCTGCATTGAAACTTAACAATTATTGCAACACGAAGAGTGTATAATAAGTAGCAAGAAATTTGTAATTTCGTGTGTTGCATTAGATCGATTCGCACTGTCTTCGTAAACATGTGTGAAAAGTATTTCCAGGTAAATCCCATTTCACGCAATGTCTTATGTGAAACATGTTTCTGCCAAGGAAAATGTATATTTGTTTCACAGCAGTAAGTAATTTCCGTAATGTGGCCACTATTTTTTGGTTTATGTAAAAGTCCTGCATCGTTTGTCGAATGACCTATTTTGTGGAACTGTCTATAACGATGGGTTTCTTCCCTAAATTATTAGTTTCCCTTCGCGGCGATTCCAGTAAACCATGCGCCTTGTTTTCGCGTTCCTGCCTTATGCGTCCGATTGTGGTGAGGCTGCAGGCCTTTGATTGGGACTGGTAATATTAGCCAACAGTTCTTTTTGTGTCGCCTCCTAAACTCACGCTGTAATAACGTTAGAGACGATCTAACGCTCGTTACTCTGCAAATACCTTCTCTTCTTCGTATTCCACACATTTTCTTGCAATGCAGGGCCATTATCCATCACTTCCGGATACTGAAGTATATCAGTGAGTACACAAAGTCAACTGACTGACACTGGCATCTAAGATCCCACGAACAGAAACGATGTACATCACTGCACGTCGAACTACACCGCTAGACACGTAACGTGCAACTGATTTTGGGTGGCCCTGTAGGCCGGTGGCAGAGTTCTTCCAGGAAAGGCGAATTCCTCCACCAGAAGCGCTGCTCGCTCTTGAGTTTACAGACACACTATAAAGCAGGGCTTCACAACATACGTGCTCGCGGAGCAAGCTGTGAGCAGCAAGGCGCGAGCACGGAGCAGCGCGAGCACGCTACCCCCACTACCGGACCAGAGCGGAGAGTGGGGAGAGTCACGTGGGGTACACAACAGCTGCAGCCAGTCGATGCAAATCCGCGGCCACCTGCAGGGATATCACTCACGAATTATTACTGTGACAAATGAAACAAATAAAGGAGAATGTACACGTGCAACATAATTTTATTAGCTTAGTGTATGCCTCTACCATCTGTAGACACTGAAACTAAAGAATTCCACGACAATCCTATATTTTCAACACTTTCTTCAACACTACTTAAAATATCACCTCCGGTTGTAGTGTTCTTCATGGCTACTACATCGAGGAGCTCCTCCCTCGCCTGAAGATCTCTATTAACACCTCTAATAAATATGGCAAGCTGCACTGTTCCAGTGATACCAACACTTTCGTCCAGAGCTAGAGAATACGCCATAAAATCTTTACAGATATTTGCAAGCTGGCTCTGGACGTCGTCTGCCATGTCCTGTATGCGACGCATAATGGTCATGTTAGATAATGGCACAATCCGAAACTGTTCAACTTGAGATAGACACAAATGTTCCGCTGCAACTACCAAACATTCATTTATTAAATCGCCATCAGTTACGGGGCGCAGGGATTTTGCTAAAAGCAAAGCAATTTTGTAACCCACTCTGAGAGCTGCCTCAGTTGATTTTTCTTCATCGTCCAGATCTTCTTCGGATAGCTTCCTTTTAAGTTTAATAACTTCCTGTGCACGATCTGGTCAATCACATTTCCCACGTCCGTAGTCTTTCGCGTGGTACGACATATAATGTCGCTGCAAATTAAATTTCGTAAAAGAATTCAGCGTTTTGTGACATACTAAACATTTTGCAACACCATCTTTTTGTGTAAACAGATACAATTCCCCCCAGTTGGGGTTGAACTGCGAAAGCATGGTTGGGGTTACACAACGGCGACTTGACATGATTCTTAACCAGCGAAGTGACTGTTAAGAGCTGATCGTAGTACTTTAAACGTTACACAGTCGGCGCGAATTCAATAGGCACGCTGTGGCCCTATTCAAACGTGCGCGCGCATTTCCTCTCCCTCCCCTCCCTCCCTACTCCACGACCTTGCAGCTGCTCGCGAGCACGTGCCTGAGCAGACGCGAGTACTCGCGCTCAAAACCGGCCAGTTGTTAAGCCCTGCTATAAAGGGACTGCTTACACCACGCTTGTCGCCCCTATTCTGGAGTATTGCTGTGCGGTGTGGTATCCGCATCAGGTGGGGCTGACGGATGACATCGAAAAAGTATAAAGAGGGGCAGCTCGTTTTGTATTATCGCGAAATAGGGGAGATAGTGTCACAGACATGATACGTGAATTGGAGTGGTAATCATTACAACAAAGGCGTTTTTCGTTGCGACGGGACCATATCATGAAATTTCAATCACCAGTTTTGTCCTCCAATTGCGAAAACATTCTGTTGGCACCCACCTACATAGGGAGAAATCATCACCACGATAAAATAAGAGAAACAAAGGCTCACACAGAAAAATTTAAGTGCTCGTTTTTCCCGCGTGCCGTTCGAGAGTGGAACGATAGAGAGACAGCTTGAAGGTGGTTCACTGAACGCTGTGCCAGGCACTTTATTGTGAATTGCAGAGTAATCACGTAGTTGTAGACATCTAGCTAAGGTGCGACAGACAATGGTTTGAGAAAACAGTGGAAGGTTCGCTGCCCCTCTCGACTACTGACAAACAAGCCAATCGTGTGCTGCGGCCTGGCAGTGACGGCACAGTGCGAATAACCTGAAGGAGACCTGATCACTGGAGGGAGTAGCTCGCGAGCCACGCTTTGCAGGCCTGCTTTAGGGTATTAAAGACGCTCAATAAACTTCAAAGTAGATTTTCTCAAGAATATTTGAGAGTTACATAATACTTCTTTGACATATTGATATTTGAATGCTGAACTCGAGCTATCATCAATATGAAAAATAACAAAAATCCATTGCAGTCTGATCTTGTCAAAAGGTCTTTTGGACACCAAAGCAATAAAAAACTTTTATTTCGAGAAAAACAGGTGATTACCTCTTCGAGTTGAAGGAGAGAAAGCGTATAGGGAACGATCGCCGACTCACTAGTCATAAACGGGATGGCAGGTGTTTACAGAAACCGCCGTAGGGCGCGCCTCCGTCGCGTCGTATAGCAGCGTAGAGCGTCCGGCGCCGGCGAAGCCTGCCGCATTCGGCCACTGCCTGGACAGGGAGGAGCCGGAGGTCCGCGCGCCACGCATACACATGGCTTATTAAGCGCGCACGCATGGTCACACGCAGGCACGCACCGCGGCCGGCGGCTCCGTTAGCGCTTCATAAAAGGAACGCACCGGCGTGACGCCCTGAGGCGCCTTGCCGCGGCGGCGACGGCTGCGGCTGCCGGAGTCAAAAGGGAGAGGCGGGCAGCGAGAGAAAGAAAGGAACGCCCCCGGGGTGGGCTTACTACGGCTTTGGCGGCGAGGGCTACAATACAGTCTTAAGCCTTTTGTTTCCTTCTTCGTCGCCGGCACGTGGTGGGAGAGCGTTGGATATACGTACTTAGGAAGTTAACATACTTACCCAAGTGTGCCTTGCGTGGCGTAAGGCAGTAGATACCGGCTGGCAGGTCGATGCCGTGTTCCTTGACTTCCAGAAGGCGTTTGGTACAGTTCTCCACTGTCGTCTAATACGAGGTGCAGAACATTAGGCCAGCTGTGAGACTGGATTTGAGAATTCCTGGAGAGTAGAGCAGAGTATATCTGAACAGACAGGAATCGTCACACGTAAAACTGACTTTGGGGGGGGGGGGGGCGGAGGGGGGGGGGGGGGTACGCCAAGGGAGAGTTACATGACCAATATTCTAATATTCTAGAGGATAACGTCGGAAGCTTCATGAGGCTTTCCGCAGTTGATGTTTTTATACAGGATGTTACGGCAAAACTGCAGATAATGGCAACATTGATACCTTAATACGTACCCAGTTCAGTGTTGCTTCTTTCTTCTTTCCTGCATCTAACAGTCTTCTCACAAACATGTCGCGTAATTCACTACCTAATGTTTTCTACGTGTTCATAACTGCACCACTACGTGGACTACACCTGCCAGTATAGACCCCACGCTTCGGCACATGACCTACTGCCCAGTGGAAATAACCGTTAATGGCTTGCCCTTGCCCCTTAGAGATACTAACCAGCCTAAAGACATATTAATCCTAATACAATATTGGCCTTTAAAATTGCTACACCACGAAGATGACGTGCTACAGACGCGAAAATTAACCGACAGGAAGAAGATGCTGAGATACGCAAATGATTAGCTTTTCAGATCATTCACACAAGGTTGGCGCCGGTGGCGACACCTACAACGTGCTGACATGAGGAAAGTTTCCAACCGATTTCTCATACACAAACAGCAGTTGACCGGCGTTGCCTGGTGAAACGTTGTTTTTCCGACTTTGATCAAGATCGGATTGTAGCATATCGCGATTGCGGTTTATCGTATCGCGACATTGCTGCTCGCGTTGGTCCAGATCCAATGACTGATAGCAGAAAATGGAAACGGAGGGTTCAGGAGGGTAATACGGAACGCAGTGCTGGATCCCAACGGCCTCGTATCACTAGCAGTCGAGATGACAGGCATCTTATCCACATTGCTGTAACGGATCGTGCAACCACGTCTCGAACCCTGAGTCAACAGATGGAGACGTTTGCAACACAACAACCATCTGCACGAACAGTTCGACGACGTTTGCAGCAGCATGGACTGTCAGCTCGGAGACCGTGGCTGCGGTTACCGTTGACTCTGCATCACAGACAGGAGCGCCTGCGATGGTGTACTCAACGACAAACCTGGGTGCATGAATGGCAAAACGTCAGGTTCTGTTTACAGCATCATGATGGTCGCCTCCGTGTTTGGCGACATCGCGGTGAACTCACATTGGAAGCGTGTATTCGTCATCGCCATACTGGCGTATCACCCGGCTTGGTTGTATGGGGTGCCATTGGTTACACGTCTCGGTCACCCTTTGTTCGCATTGACGGCACTTTGAACAGTGGACGTTACATTTCAGATGTGTTACGACCCGTGGCTCTACCCGTAATTCGATCCCTCCGGAACCCTGCATTTCAGCACGATAATGCACGACCGCATGTCGCGGGTCCTGTACGGGCATTTCTGGACACAGAAAATGTTCTACTGCTGCCCTGGCCAGCACATCCTCCAGGTCTGTCACCAATTGAAAATGTCTGGTCAATGGTGACCGAACAACTGGCTCGTGACAATACGCCAGTCATTAATCTTGATGAACTGCGGTATCGTGTTGATACTGCATGTGCAGCTGTACCTGTACACGCCATCCAAGTTCTGTTTGACTCAATGGCCAGGGGTATCAAGGCCGTTATTACGGCCAGAGGTGGTTGTTCTGGGTACTGATCTCTCAGGATCTATGCACCCAAATTGCGTGACAATGTAATCACATGTCAGTTCTAGTATAATATATTTGTCCAATGAATGCCCGTTTATCATCTACATTTCTTCTTGGTGTTGGAATTTTATTGGCCAGTAGTGTAGCTATATTTATTTCTCTGCAAATGAATAAAATACTGCTGTAATGTGGTTTAGTACACTTACTCTGCCACCAAAGAAAATATTAGCGCTTTTACCGCTAACATCCTGCATACACAGAAGGCACAATGCTAGAAAACTACAGCGAAATGCAGGAAAACCTGTAGAGGATCGACACTTGATGCAGTGACTGTGTGTTTATTATCAGTATTAACAAATGTGATATATTGTCTTTACAAAAGCAGAAAAGTCCACTATCTTACGATTCTAAACAATTACTAGAAGCTAACACGTTCATTAAATACATGGGAGTGTGTGTATGGAATGCTTTAAAGTGGAACAATCACATAAAACACAATAAGCCAGGTGATAGTAAGCGACTCATCCGAAATATTCTCAGAAAGTGTAGTCCATTGCGAATGAGGTAGTTTGCAAAACATTTCTTTTGATCAGTAATATTGCTCAACAGTCTGGGATATGTACCACATAAGGCTTATTGAGGAAATAGAGAAAATCCAAAGAAGAGCTGTGTGTTTCGTTACAGATTCACTTAGTAGCCGCGAAAGCATCGCTTAAATGCTCAACCAATTCCACTTGCAGATGTTACAAAAGAGGCGTTATGCATTACGGTATGGTTTACTGATAAAATTCCAGGAGAGTTCATTCTTAGATGAATCCTTTGCTACGTTGGCTTTTGCTACCTATATCTCGGGAAAAAAAACGTTGAATGAAAAGTTAGTTTATAGGTCACACAGACTAAAGTTCAACTATCGTTCTTTCCACGAGGAGGTGGGGGGTGGAGGGGAGGAGGAGGGAGGAGTGACAGTGGCGTACGAAGTACCCTCCGACACACTTCATATGATCACCTGCAGAATATCGATGCAGATTCAGAAACAGGTAGCCTATCGACAATGTCATGTTTGTGGATAGTGTGAATGACATGTAAGGTATGTAACTGTATAGTGTCTGTGGAGAGTGCCTAAGGAGTATGGTGTCGTCTTTGTGTTGGCCGATTATAACTTGAGTGAAGCAAGAAGGTGAAACTTGTCGTTACTACTCTGGAATAACTGCAAAATGGCACAGTGTTGCTGCAATGAATTTGCATTCGGATAGTGTGTGTGACCTATGGCCGATCAGTTAAAATCCAGTTTTGTTACAGTCAGCAATCAACAAATAGTTTCTGTCGGTGCGACGCTGATGGTGCCAATGCAGACATCGTTACTCTCGGAACCTTGTGGGCACAAGGCTTCTTTGCACTCTTTTGTTGACAAGTATTTAGTTTCCGTATGGTTGATACGGTGAGCTGCACCATCGAATTTGGCTAATTAGTGTTCGACATGGTCGACGTTCTTTTGGAACATAATCGGCCTGTGGAGCTCCGATGTTCCAAAGATGTTTATTTACCATAGTCCTACAATTTACCATACAACCTTCTTTGCTTTGAAACCTTAGCGTTGTCCCTGTTAGCAATCTGAAACCACCTCCACCTTCTGTTATGAAAGCACTGGCCGAATTGTTTGCAGTTTTCTGTATCATAGTATTGACCGAGAGACTTTGATTTCTTCTTGTTTGTGAAACGGTGCTTATGTTTTTTCATGCTGTTATTTTTTTGCGTCGTAGATACAAAGTTTAATTAATAATTGGACTAAATTACAAAATTATGTACAGATAATTTTCCACATACTTCGTTGCTAGAAAGATATGTTACATTAATCTGTTAAGTACACTACCCGATGGCTGATCGTCAGCTGCATGGAATGTTCACAGGCCACACTTGCTTCTTCTTTCCAAGCAGTCCTCCTCAGTACAATTGAATGTTAACACACCATGGCATCCACACAGGCCTAAAGTAATACTTGTGCTTGATGTACTTGTTCTGTTGTTTGACTCTAGCTAAGTGTGTAACCGCTTCAGCTGCCTAACTGCCTACCCCCACTCCCCCCTTCTTATCCTATTAATTGGTCTTTGAGGAACCCGGATGTGGCACTTGCTAATCGTTGATAATTGTGAGGCTTCACTTCCTGCCGACTTCTCCATCAGTTCTTCTTTTCTCATGAGCTCCTTGATTTCAACTGGCTTCAAACACGCGTTAAACGCATTTTAGACACAATTTTGATGTTTAATTGAATGGTTAGCCTCAAATTGCAAGGCCCTTGTTTTAAGCTTGAGAAAGAAATCATACAAAATAACATTGTTGAACACGTTTTTCAAGACTGAATATTTTACTTCTCTTGCAAAGTATTCATCGCATCGTCAATACACCTTCCTGGCTGTGATAATGACTTGGAAAATGATTAACTTCACACGAAAAATAATTTTTGGTATTTACTTCCTAAAACGTATCTCACAAGTGCCAACAATATTTATTCATAAAAGAATCGACTCCACTATATGAAGCTGATTACCAGATGAAAGAATATTCAGTTTTGAGAGCTCTATACAATAACACTATGTTTACATTAAATTTTTCTCTTCATAACCGAAGCAATTTCCTTTCCTTTTTCAGTTTTTTCAGATTCTAGGTACATGTTTACCATTAAATTCGTCTTCAAAGATTTATGTAAAATGCTACAACATTTGAACTCCCAACATAATAAAATTCAATTCATGATGGAGGTGGGACAACTTATACAAAATTTTTTACCTTAATATAACCATTAGCACAAGGAGACACTGACTTAGCGTTTACAGTAAAGAAAAGCAGAAAGATGACCCTACTGGAAACAGCTATAATACTAGTAATAATTGTGTGTGGCTGAGGGCAAGTCTTTCAATTTCATTCCACATCGGTGGTTTGCATGTCCCTAATAAACGGTACTATGCAAACAGAGAAAGAAGACCTGCAGTTTAATATGGAATCAGAACTATGTGATGCTACTAGCGACTCCACACACAACTGAGAGGTGAAAATGAAAGGCAGACTGAAAATCAATGTGGTGACAGTAGGATTTGATCCTGCAACCTCTCAGTTTCCAGGCACATGCTTTTATCACTAGACCACCAGGCCTAAATAGGAATACTTGAAATCAATAAGTATGTTTCGCAGCATGTTAGACTAGTTTTAGATGACTGAACTTCCCCTTTAGTTAAATTAAGTTTGAGTTACATAAATATTATGTTACAGTTGTAAATTAAAATTTATTTTTGATCCGTTGTTATATGTAATGACATCCACGTAAATTTTATTTTTCGTTTTTAGTTAAATGTAAAAATTACTGTGTGACAATATAATGTAATACTTTCCTTTGCAAATACTGTATATGTCGTTATTTTTTGTATGTACTTCATAAGTAATGTATGTTGCAATGCAAGTTGTGTTATCTATGTTTGCGACATTTAGATGCCACTTGACTGTGGCCGAAGAAGCTGAAAGCTTGTTCATGAGCAAATCTGTTGTACACTCACATATAAAGCAGTGAGTATTTTTGTATGACTATATGTCTGGGATCTGCTCCCAACATACCAGATCGATTTCGACCAAATTTAGAACAGAAGCAGCAGGCCTCATGACTATCAGCACTGTGGGATTTGTAACCCCCTAGTTATGGACAAAAGCGTTTTTACAGCTCCTGCCATATAGGCTGCCCTGAATAACAGACACATTATGTGGGAATAGTATCAGCCTGCCAAATCAACATACATTACAGGGAAGGCTAAATGTTAGGGGCAAGACACTGTTTTTGGGCTTTTGATGCATACCCATCCCAGCATGGCAGTATGTTGTGGGAGTAGTATGAGCTGGCTTTATTCAGTTGTATTGTAGGGGCTACATGTGCTGATAAGTAAGGCTGGGGACAGGTTGAGATGGGTACAGGAGTTGATGGACAGAATGAGACACAGGGGAAAATGGACAGTGAGAAGGGAGGAGAGGGAGACGCATAAGGTAGTTGGAAGGTGCAGATGGGTAGTGGGAAAGTGTAAAAGGAAGAAGGGAGAGTGGGGATGGAGAGAGAGAGGGGTAGCAGGAGATGTTGAGAGAGAGGGGGTAGAGGAAATAAACAAAGAGAGGGGATGTAAGAGACGGACAGAGATGGGAGGATGAAGTGGACAGGCAGAGCGGGAGATGGTGGACATAGAGAGGGGGAGGAGGGGGTGTGTTCAATGCACATGTCAAATGCATAAGCTGATAAAGTGAGGGGACAAGGCTAGTAAATGACATTTTGCAGAACATTAGGAAAGTATTTGATGTTTAATGTTGTTGCCATGTTCGGCCAAGCACTGACAAAACATTTAGTTAATATTTTCGTAGTGCACACTTTACATTAAGAAGCCCAGATGTAATTATATGGCACTTCTGGTTCACCCTGTGTGGCTACAAGTGAGTACATGTTACTTTGGATGCCCGTAAAGCTAAGAACTGTATGTCACAATTAGGAAGTGGTAACAGTAATGGGCCTCAGCAGAGTATTTAACTGACAGAATTGATTGAGACGTCAGAGTCCTAATGGAACAGTACCAGATAAACTTGTCAGTGGAGAAAATGCGGTGCAGTTCCCCCGCGGGATCGTGCTAGTACCGGCACGCAGCCGCAGTAAAGAAACAGCGTAATGGGTATGGCTTCGGAGCCGGCGGAACGGCCGTGTCTCGGAAGTGTTTACGGCGGCGTTCCGCTGGCCGTGGCGGCCGGGGCGAGGGCGTCGCCCGCGGGCGGGCAGGTGTCGAAGGCTCGGCACTTCCACTTTATCTGGACCACAAATCCGGGCCAGCGGCGCCACGAGGCCGGAGCTGGGAACGCACCTGCCAAGCGCTGGCTGCGGCTCCGCACCTGCTGCCCCCGGGCCGGAGCACTGCCCCGCGTCACTCCCATAGTGCACCGCTGCGCTCGGACTGTGAAATACTGCCCGGCCAGCACTAGCACGATATAGCGAGCCTACTGCCGTTCCTCGCTACGGTCGATTTTTCACTCGCCGTCCAAGTTTCAGCAAACGATCTTTCCTTCTGCTTCCCTACATACTGACAATGACAATGTTGAGTGTTATGGAAAAAGTTCAAGGCAATCGTAAAATGCGTTTTAGACAGATACGTGCCGAGTAAAACTGTGAGGGACGGGAAAAACCCACCGTGGTTCAACAACAAAGTTAGGAAACTACTGCGAAAGCAAAAAGAGCTTCACTGCAAGTTTAAACGCAGCCAAAAACTCTCAGACAAACAGAAGCTAAACGATGCCAAAGTTAGCGTAAGGAGGGCTATGCGTGAAGCGTTCAGTGAATTCAAAAGTAAAATTCTATGTACCGACTTGACAGAAAATTCTAGGAAGTACTGGTCTTACGTTAAATCAGTAAGTGGCTCGAAACAGCATATCCAGACACTCCGGGATGGTGATGGCATTGAAACAGAGGATGACACGCGTAAAGCTGAAATACTAAACACCTTTTCCCAAAGCTGTTTCACAGAGGAAGACCGCACTGCAGTTCCTTCTCTAAATTCTCGCACAAACGAAAAAATGGCTGACATCGAAATAAGTGTCCAAGGAATAGAAAAGCAACTGGAATCACTCAACAGAGGAAAGTCGACTGGACCTGACGGGATACCAATCGATTCTACACAGAGTACGCGAAAGAACTTGCCCCCCTTCTAACAGCCGTGTACCGCAAGTCTCTAGAGGAACGGAAGGTTCCAAATGATTAAAGAAAAGCACAGGTATTCCCAGTCTTCGAGAAGGGTCGTCGAGCAGATGCGCAAAACTATAGACCTATATCTCTGACGTCGATCTGTTGTAGAATTTTAGAACATGTTTTTTGCTCGCGTATCATGTCGTTTCTGGAAACCCAGAATCTACTCTGTAGGAATCAACATGGATTCCGGAAACAGTGATCGTGTGAGACCCAACTCGCTTTATTTGTTCATGAGACCCAGAAAATATAAAATACAGGCTCCCAGGTAGATGCCATTTTCCTCGACTTCCGGACGGCGTTCGACACAGTCCCGCACTGTCGGCTGATAAACAAAGTAAGAGCCTACGGAATATCAGATCAGTTGTGTGGCTGGATTGAAGAGTTTTTAGCAAACAGAACACAGCATGTTGTTCTCAATGGAGAGACGTCTACAGACGTTAAAGTAACCTCTGGCGTGCCACAGGGGAGTGTTATGGGACCATTGCTTTTCACAATATATATATAAATGACCTAGTAGATAGTGTCGGAAGTTCCATGCGGCTTTTCGCGGATGATGCTGTAGTATACAGAGAAGCTGCAGCATTAGAAAATTGTAGCGAAATGCAGGAAGATCTGCAGCGGATAGGCACTTGGTGCAGGGAGTGGCAACTGACCCTTAACATAGACAAATGTAATGTATTGCGAATACATAGAAAGAAGGATCCTTTATTCTGTGATTATATGATAGCGGAACAAACACTGGTAGCAGTTACTTCTGTAAAATATCTGGGAGTATGCGTGCGGAACGATTTGAAGTGGAATGATCATATAAAATAAATTGTTGGTAAGGCGGGTACCAGGTTGAGATTCATTGGAACAGAAAAGGGACGTAATGACAGTGGCACGTAAAGTGCCCTCCGCCACACACCGTTGGGTGGCTTGCGGAGTATAAATGTAGATGTAGGTTACAGAAATCAATAGGATGCCTCCTAACATCGTGTCGGGTTTCTTTTACGCGTCAGTGTAACAAGTTGAGGTGGCATGAATACAACAAGTTGTTGGAAATGTTTAACTTTTTTGCCTCTATAGCCGTCCATAATTGCGACAGTATTGCTAGTCCAGGATTCTGTGCATGAACTAACCTGTATCGATTGTGTCTCATAAATATTCGTTGAGGTTCATGTCAGGCGATGTGGGTGGCCAAATCATTCGATCGAATTGTCGGAATGTTCTTCAAACCATTCCCGTGATCGGGTGGCATGGGACATTCTCATCCATAAAAATTCAATCATGTTCGGGAAGATTAAGCCCATGAATCTCTGCAAACAGTCTCTAAGTAGCCGAACAAAACCATTTCCAGTCAATGACCTGTTCTATTGGACCAGAGGACTCGGGACATTCCGTTTAAACACAGCCCGCATCAGTATGGAGGCAACAACAGTCTGCACATTCCTTGTTGACGTTTTGGGTTCATAGCTTTGTGGCGTCTGCGCCACACTCGAATCCTACTATCAACTTTTGCCAGCTGAAAGCGGCCTTATGTGACTACGTCACGGTTTTCCAGTTGTCTAGGGTTCAAACGATATGGTCACGAGCACTGGGAGGCGCTACAGACGATGTGGTGCTGGTAGCAAAGGCTCTCGCGTGGGTTGTCTACTGCCATAGGCCATTAACGCCAAATTTCACCGCACAGTCCTAACAGATACATTCGTCGTACATCTCGTAACATTGACAACTCTACGCAAATGCCGCTGCCCTCGAACGTTAAGTGTAGGCCGTCGGCCACTGCGTTGAAATTTTGTTCAAATGGCTCTGAACACTATGCGACTTAACTTCTGAGGTCAGCAGTCGCCTAGAACTTAGAACTACACTCCTGGAAATTGAAATAAGAACACCGTGAATTCATTGTCCCAGGAAGGGGAAACTTTATTGACACATTCCTGGGGTCAGATACATCACATGATCACACTGACAGAACCACAGGCACATAGACACAGGCAACAGAGCATGCACAATGTCGGCACTAGTACAGTGTATATCCACCTTTCGCAGCAATGCAGGCTGCTATTCTCCCATGGAGACGATCGTAGAGATGCTGGATGTAGTCCTGTGGAACGACTTGCCATGCCATTTCCACCTGGCGCCTCAGTTGGACCAGCGTTCGTGCTGGACGTGCAGACCGCGTGAGACGACGCTTCATCCAGTCCCAAACATGCTCAATGGGGGACAGATCCGGAGATCTTGCTGGCCAGGGTAGTTGACTTACACCTTCTAGAGCACGTTGGGTGGCACGGGATACATGCGGAAGTGCATTGTCCTGTTGGAACAGCAAGTTCCCTTGCCGGTCTAGGAATGGAAGAACCATGGGTTCGATGACGGTTTGGATGTACCGTGCACTATTCAGTGTCCCCTCGACGATCACCAGTGGTGTACGGCCAGTGTAGGAGATCGCTCCCCACACCATGATGCCGGGTGTTGGCCCTGTGTGCCTCGGTCGTATGCAGTCCTGATTGTGGCGCTCACCTGCACGGCGCCAAACACGCATACGACCATCATTGGCACCAAGGCAGAAGCGACTCTCATCGCTGAAGACGACACGTCTCCATTCGTCCCTCCATTCACGCCTGTCGCGACACCACTGGAGGCGGGCTGCACGATGTTGGGGCGTGAGCGGAAGACGGCCTAACGGTGTGCGGGACCGTAGCCCAGCTTCATGGAGACGGTTGCGAATGGTCCTCGCCGATACCCCAGGAGCAACAGTGTCCCTAATTTGCTGGGAAGTGGCGGTGCGGTCCCCTACGGCACTGCGTAGGATCCTACGGTCTTGGCGTGCATCCGTGCGTCGCTGCGGTCCGGTCCCAGGTCGACGGGCACGTGCACCTTCCGCCGACCACTGGCGACAACATCGATGTACTGTGGAGACCTCACGACCCACGTGTTGAGCAATTCGCCGGTACGTCCACCCGGCCTCCCGCATGCCCACTATACGCCCTCGCTCAAAGTCCGTCAACTGCACATACGGTTCACGTCCACGCTGTCGCGGCATGCTACCAGTGTTAAAGACTGCGATGGAGCTCCGTATGCCACGGCAAACTGGCTGACACTGACGGCGGTGGTGCACAAATGCTGCGCAGCTAGCGCCATTCGACGGCCAACACCGCGGTTCCTGGTGTGTCCGCTGTGCCGTGCGTGTGATCATTGCTTGTACAGCCCTCTCGCAGTGTCCGGAGCAAGTATGGTGGGTCTGACACACCGGTGTCAATGTGTTCTTTTTTCCATTTCCAGGAGTGTAATTAAACCTAACTAACCTAAGGACATCACACACATCCATGCCCGAGGCAGGATTCGAACCTGCTACCGTCTTGGTCGGTTGGCTCCAGACTGTAGCGCCTAGAACCGCACGGCCACTTCGGCCTGCGATATTTGGTATTCTCGGCATACTCTTATCACTGTGGATCTCGGAGTACTGAATTGCCTAACGATTTTCGAAATGGAATGAACAACACATCTAGTTCCAAGTACCATTCTGCGTTGAAAGTCTCTTAGCTCCCGTCGTGCGGCCATAATCACGTGGGGAACCTGTCCACATTAATCACTTGTGTACAAATGACAGCTCCGAAATGCACCAGCGTTTTATACCTTGTGCATGTGATACTACCGCCATCTGTGTGTGTGCATATCACTATCCCATGACTTTCGCCATATGGGTGTAAACTGACGAGGTTACGATGCTACTGCCTTGTACTAACATACACTTTCGTATTTGACGAGTAAAACCTCTTCCAGCTACGAATGAACCTTTAGTTACAGGGACACGGGCGATTTCGTGACATCAAACCACGTCAACTTTTCCAAGTGGTGAATTTGATTCGTGACGCCCTGCTTGTTGCGGATGACACCATTTTATTTAGAGGTGGTTGAGTTCCCGTCCATACCATCTAATGCGTTCAGTTTTTTAACGGTGTGTGTACGCTTGTGGATGTGCTTTGTCATCACGAAATCCGTCGTGTTCCTATGAAGAGGTTCATATACAGCTGGAAGCTGTTTATATGCCTAATATTGATTACTTGAATTGCGGTTGCCCACAACTTAAAGCTATTTGTAACACACTGTCGTGAACTGGTCGTCGGGCAGGGATAGACGATATGGTGTACATCGATGTTTAGTATCGATGCATCGAATTGGAATGTATTGTTAATACTTAATCAGTTCGATGCACCAATTGTTTTTCAATTCAGTGCATCAACTTTATGAACCTACCTTCTTATTCGTTTTCCTATTTTTTCCTCACCAGAGACGGTCAGGATCGTAAGTTAGTACATCGAGATTCGAAGGGTAATACAGATGAAAAGATACTTTCTGACGAACTTTCAACTGGTCTGTGAACTACTGTAGGAAGAATATACGGAAATCAGTTGATAATGTGGAAACATTGTAAAATACTTGTTTTGCAAATCAAACTGCCTTTTCCTGCTGCTGTTTATTTTATTTAATCCATACGCGTTTCTTCTTCTACTGTTTTAAGGCATCAACAGTGGGATCTATAATGATACAGTTTTGTTACTTATAGATTATCAAACAGTTCACTTCGCGATTTTTTGTAAAAAAAAATGTAATTACTTACGATTTGCTGGTTTGCGTTTCCTCACATTTGGCCTGGAGGTCGCACTATCACTTTTATCACTGTTCTATATTCTCCTCTTCGTCTTTTCGCCATCCACACACCGAAGAGGTGAATATAGAACAGTGATAAAAGTGATAGTGCGACCTCCGGACCAGATGTGACGAAACGCAAGTCAGCAAATCGTAAGTAATTACATTTTTTTTACAAAAAAATCGCGAAGTGAACTGTTTGATAATCTATAACTAACAACACTATCATTATAGATCCCACTGATGATGCCTTGAAACAGTAGAAGGCGAAACGCGTATGGATTAAATAAAATAAATAGCAGCAGGAAAAGGCAGTTTGATTTGCAAAACAAGTATTTATATGCTTGCTGCGGAAGATGGCCACACAAACAAACGTGTTATTGTAAAATGCACTTACCATTCGTGAAATTCGAAACAGCTTTCGACCGTGATTTTTTTCCTTTATTTTGAGACCGCGTTCAATATACCGAGAGCATCATTAGATACGTATGTCTTCCTGAACTGGTGAACAAAACATCTTATCTACAAGTTGTTTATCTTCTTCATACTAGTTTAGGAAGAGACGTGCATCAGGTACCATACATCAGAACCAGTCATACAGTAAATCAAAAATATTGCCATCAGAAGCTGTTTCGAGTTCCACAAATTGTAGGCACTGGGTTGCTTCATTGTGATTATTCACACCTCATTAAAATTGTATAAAATTGTCTTTAAATATGTGACATTTGTTCCATCTCAAAAAGCAGTTTTCACGGGCGGCGCAGGTTTTAAATCAAAATAATACTGAAGTGAAAGCGAATGCTTTTTTTTTCTTTTTTTGTTTGCAAAGCATAGAGAAGAAGTGTTGGAATGTTTGACAACTTTAGTTTTGTTTGTATTGTTTTGTAAAAGATTATGCACATTACGAGAACATCCGTTTTGTTTCAGTTGCAAGCATAGACATATCTAAGCAGTATCCTCATTTGACTGTAAAAAGCAATCCATACATTGGAAACATCGGTATATAAAAAGAAGTAACATCCCAGACCATCACTCTGTCGTCGGACCGTATGGCGGGTCACAGTCAGGTTTGATCTGCTATGAAATATTCACGGGTTATAAGCCGAGTGGCGTCGTCTTCTAGTCGCAACGTTTCGATGGATTGCGTATCCATCATCTTCAGGCGAAGTCCGGTTTGTATCACATCGCTGTCCAGGGAGTCTCCAGACAGGACTTCGTCTTCGCACGTCGTCGGGGTTTAGCTCGAAGCGGGACTCATCAGTTAAAGACAGTTCTACTCAAGACAGTGAGAATCCATGTCGAAGACGTGTCTGGAGGGGCTCCAGGCAGTGGTTGGGTACCAAACGGACGGTCGGCGGCCATTCGGCCCAACAGCCAGGGCCGGGCGGTGTGGTCGTGCGGTTCTAGGTGCTACAGTCTGGAACCGCGTGACCGCCACGGTCGCAGGTTCGAATCCTGCCTCAGGCATGGATGTGTGTCATGTCCTTAGGTTAGTTAGGTTTAAGTAGGTCTAAGTTCTAGGGGACTGATGACCACAGATGTTAAGTCCCATAGTGCTCAGAGCCATTTGAACCATTTGAACCAACAGTCAGGAGTGGTGGTCTGAGGTGCAAGTTTTCCTCATAAGACATCCCCTTTGGTTGTCTTCCTTACCACCCTTACAACACGTCGACGATATTATTCGTCCCTTTTTGTACACTTGATGGCAAGCTATCCTGGGCTTACAATTAAGCAAGGTAATGCACGCCCGCACAGAACGAGTGTTTCTACTGCTTGTCTGTCGCCGAATCTCTCTCCCATTGAGAAAGTTTGCAGCATTACGTGCGAGGTCCTTCAGCCATCTGGGGAATCTGACGATCTAATACACCAGTTGGACGAAATTTTGCGTGATATCCTATAGACGAAAATTCAACAATACCAAGCCGAATAACTTTGCATAAATGCCAGAGGTTGTTGACTTGCTCAGTTTGTGAAACACTTTCTCTTCAGTAAATCATCCAGTTTTTCTGAAGTTGTAATTGTTTGTATGCTCATGTACATCACATCTGCCGATCTCAGTTCCATTCGAATAATTCCATCGTGGTGCTTCTTAGAGTGTATTTTTCGATATGTCGTTAGAACAGTTGTCTCTCTACGATGCATTACATTTTTTTAAAAAACTAATTATTTTACGATGTTATGTAGCGCCAGGCCAATGTGGGTCTGTTGCTAAAAACTTTGTCCCGCTTAATGTCTTACTGGAACGTCCGACGCTTCCCACTAAGTCATATAGAACACTGCCGCCGGAGAAAGGAAGAAGACCAAGACGTCATCAGAAAAGATCATCTCACTGATTGGAGATTTTCATGCTTCATTGTTAACAGACTATGCCTGTAACGTGCAAAAAGCCACTGAAAAATGTTTCGTGGATGACGGTACGAGATTATAGGAGGTTATCAAGCAAACACAGTAGCGGAGGACGACCAAACAAGTTCGTCCGTGGCGCAGCAAGGAGCCAGCACATTCTTCACAGCTGTGATGAATGCGGCTGTTTCGGGATATGAAATTTTGTCTCATGTCATACTACAACACGACCAATGACTTCTTCCTCTACTCCCTCGACAAGTGAACTGAATATTGCTTATAAGGTTTTGTTAGGTGATAGGAGAGGTGGATGAATATTTCGATAGCGAAAGAGAGTATTTCACTTTGAGTATTCCCCAGATCAACCTTCGGTAGGAGATGCATATCATGTCGTGTAATGAACTTGTGGAGAACCGCTTCTTTCATGTTCATAATCAGAGATTTACGTCGGCGTATTGCACTTACGTTCCTCCACTATGATGCGCCCGCTAATATAAACCAGTTATCGACATACAGTTCGTAGAATATTCAAGAAAGGTATGTCCATCAGAATATTAGGTGAAGAAGCTAATCGAACTGGATAAAACTTTGATTCGGTCTCAAAAATCTATAAAAACTGTTGGGTTGCTATCATTATTACCAAAGTGCATTGTAATCAAATGACCGAAAAGACAGAAAGGAGTAAGTGTAGGAAAATATCGAACGGTGATACATGATAAACTTTTCAATTACGGAACAATGTAATATACAATGGAACCAGAATGAAAAACACATCTATCACAATACCAAAAAGACAAATATTTCCTGCTCAGCGTTAGGAATGTAAACACAAGGGAACTAGCTTTTCAACTTATCTGGCAGCTTCAAAGACATTTAAATCAAAACATACTGGTACTTTTTTGCTTGTTTGTATTAGTACCAATGTCATGTAAAATAATGTGATACATGATCCTCCCCCCCTCCCCCCAATCAAGCTAAATTTTCGGAAGCAAGTTTTCAATTTTATCATAAGAATATTTTTTTATTTATTTTAATCACTTTAAACCGTTTCCGCCCATTCATTTCACGTAAGAATGATTTTTACGTCATACTTTTGCCTCGACCTTAAAACCATCGTATCTCGACACCGGATACACATTATTAGATAAAAAGTTTCTCTTTGAGTTTTTCCATTTATCTACCTTAGGGAAAAGGTTGAACCACTCGTACAAATTTAAAGTATAGCAGCGCGCTATGAAAACTGTGGTGTCACCGCCAGACACCACACTTGCTAGGTGGTAGCTTAAATCGGCCGCGGTCCATTAGTACATGTCGGACCCGCGTGTCGCCACTGTCAGGATCGCAGACCGAGCGCCACCACAAGGCAGGTCTCGAGAGACGTACGAGCACTCGCCCCAGTTGTACGGACTACATTGCTAGCGACTACACGTACGAAGCCTTTCTCTCATTTGCCGAGAGACAGAATAGCCTTCAGCTAAGTCCATGGCTACGACCTAGCAAGGCGCCATTAACCATATCTGGAGAGAGTCTCACTTGTATTATCAAGAGAAATGTACCATAATTAATTAAAGTTAAGTATACGAGAAGCTCCGTTCTTTTCTTTGTAGCATTCATAAAGTATCCTGTTTCAGACTTAACGCAAGACGGCGTGAGTTGACGCGTGCCCTTTCGGCTACTTCTCAGTGTGGCGTAGCTAGCTTGTTACACCACAGCAAAAACCTCCCAGAACACGCGTTTTTTACACGTACTTCAACGTAAAATCGAAACGTTCCACATACAAATGGTGCCATTAGTTTAGAATTAATTTCAGCCCAATTATAATGTTTTGCAAAAGGAATTACCCGACTCGGACAATCTGCCTAGGAGCCAGCTCCGGTTCGTCTTTCAAACATTGCTTAAAATACCACGACACAGATGTTCGAATGGCTATACAAATGACCGTTACTTCAGGCTACATCAAAAACTTTGTACCTGTTGTTCCTTCCTCAAAAAGGAACCGAACAGAAGCGCCCCCCCCCACCCCCTCCCTCCCCAAACTTCCTTTCTGCGTGCGGCCTTCCCAAAAATATCTGTAAAAGTAAAGATGAAGAATGGTGGAAAACTAAATAAATAGAAATTTCGAATAATTTAACAACAAAAACATGTGAACCATGAAACTCAAAGAGAAGCATAGGAAATTAATAATTCTGAAGAAAATACCCTAAACAGAGAAAACTTCACAACCAAATACAAGAAGTTAGTGGATTTGGAGAGAGAGAGAAAAAAAAGCAAGCGCAGAATAATCTTCACCGAAGAACAGAGGAAACATCGAAGTGAAAAAATGAAAAATTGTGTGGGATGAAAGATAAAGACACCACTGGAAACAGCTAATACGTCATTTTTATGTGTGCCCCATACTATATCAGATTTGATACACCCCCCAGGGGGTCCACAACTCTTTTGTGGATACGTGCGTAGCGAGCAAGGGACCCCGAGCTAATTTGGCCTTCCTTCCTTTCCGGGCTACATACCTTCCCTTTCCGCATCCTTCCCCATCCCCCATCTTCGCCTCCCCCCCTCACCCCCTCACCTCTTTCCTTCGCTTTCTCCCCCTCTGGAAGTATGGTTTGTGCCTACGTCCGGAGACGGACGCTCGAAACTGTAACAAATTCTTTGCTTTCTCCGCCTGCAAGTCTTCGTCCTTCCTCTGTCCTTCTCTTTTCCTTACCTCTTCTCTTTGCCCTTTTCTCCGCTGCGGCGTTTGAGACCTCTCTTCTTTCCTTTCCCTTTCTCTTTTTTCCTCCCTGTGCGTGTCTGAAGGCCGACCCACGCATTTCCATGCGTAGCCGGTGACGGGGTAACGCGTAATTCCCCGCCCCGGGTAGACAGGTAGGACACGTACGTACCCCCTGGTAACAGCCAGGCCCAGGGAGGGGTGATTACCCGAGCTGATACCTTCCGAAAGTGCCGATTGGTCCCTCCGTCCGTTTGTCGGGAGGTGTGACCTGAGGTGTGACCAATCACCTAAGGCGGGAATGCCCTCATAGAGGGCCCCCACAAGGAAGGAGCGCGCCATCGGAGACGCCGGTAATCATGGGGGATACTTTCGCAATGGTTTCCTCATCTTCTACTATGTCAGCTCACAAGCGTAATTTCAATGAGTCTCAGCCACAGACAGTCCTTCCATCGTTGTCACAGTTCCTTGTTGTTTCTCGGTCTGACGAAGGTCACGACTTCTCCACGGTCAACCCTTTCATTATTCAGAAAGATGTCGATGCAATTGCAGGTCCTGTAACGTTTTGTTCCAGATTACGAAATGGCACCTTGTTGTTAGAAACAGTCAGTGCCCTCCAGGCACAAAAATTACTGCGTACTTCACTACTACACACCTTCCCTGTCCGGGTGGAACCGCACCGTACTTTAAATTCATCACGTGGGGTCGTTTATACTCGCTCCCTCGACGGATTGTCCAACGAGGAAATTCAACACTACCTGTCTGACCAGGGCGTAACGGCAGTTCATAGAGTCATGGAAAGGGTTGACACGAACATCATTCCAACCCGTACTGTCTTCTTGACATTTGACAAAGTTCAACTCCCATCGAAAATCAAAGCAGGCTATGAGATAATTTCCGTTCGCCCTTACATCCCAAACCCTACACGTTGCTATCGGTGTCAGCGGTTCAATCACACCAGCCAGTCCTGTTCCATTCTGGCCAAATGTGTTACGTGTGGCAAGGATGCCCATGAGGGTGCTTGTCCACCTCCATCCCCTCGTTGCATCAACTGTATGGGTGACCACGATGCTTCCTCTCGAGATTGCCCCATTTTTAAAGACGAAAAGCTCATTTAGGAAATCAGAGTGAAGGAAAAGGTGTCGACCTTTGCTGCTCGAAAATTATTCGCCAGTCGACAGCCCACCGTGCCTCAGACAGGAAAATACAGCACTGCCCTTGCCTCTCATCGGTCAACAAAGGAGGCGGCCACGCAGACTTGTGACCTTACCTTTAGTGCCACGGTCGTCAGATTGGCCAGCGCTAAGATCGCCCGTTCAACCTCCCCACTTTCGCCTGCCCACTCTATGGCTCACCCTTCATCGGGTTCTGCTAAATCTCGAGCCCAAAAGTCAGACACCAAGACTTCGGAAAAAGAGCATACTCGTGAAGATTTTTTACGTACCCCAACTTCACAACCATCAGTTCCTCCTTCATCTAAACATCATGTTTCCAAGAAGGCTAGTAAGAAAACCAGTTCATCTCCTTCTCCGCTAAGGCGTGTCTCATCTACAGCACCACCTGGCGGTAATCGCCCTCGGCCGTCTTCTGTGTCGCCCAGCGCACTGCTGGTGGCCGATCAACCGGCCGATCGCTGGTGACAGGAGCTGCTCCTGAACAACCTATGGATCAGGATCTTCTGCCTTCGGCTGAGTGCCATTCCATGCTGTCGGTCGCAAGCTCTGAGCAGTCGCTGAGTTGACAGCAACCTTGGTCACATTCCTCCATTTTCTGTTCACCCTATGTCCATTATCCACTGGAATATCCGCGGCCTTCGAGCCAATCGGGATGAATTGTCGATCCTCTTCCGATCCTACTCGCCGGTCATCTTCTGTCTTCAGGAAACAAAGCTCGTCCCCATGACCGCTTTGTTCTCCCCCATTTTCAGTCTGTCCGATTTGATCTCCCCTCTGTTGAAGGCACTCCAGCACATGGAGGACTCATGATTCTTCTCCATGATACTCTCCATTATCACCCAATCCCCTTAAACACTTCCTTCCAAGCTGTCGCTGTCCGTCTTTCCCTTTCTGGATATAACTTTTCTCTTTGTACTGTATACATTCCATCGTCCACACCAATGGCACGAGCTGATCTCCTTCATCTTCTTGGTCAGCTTCCACCCCCATATTTGCTGGTTGGGGACTTCAATGCCTTCAATGCCCACCACCCGCTTTGGGGATCTCCACATCCTTGTCCACGTGGCTCCCTATTGCTAGACGTCTTCCACCAAGCGGATCTAGTTTGCCTCAACACTGGGGTCCCTACATTTTTGTCTGCCTCCACGACAAATTTCTCTCATTTGGACCTTTCGGTCGGTACTGTTCCGCTAGCTCGGCGCTTCGAATGGTTCGCCCTTGATGATACACACTCGAGTGACCACTTTCCATGTGTCCTTAGACTGCAGCCTCAACTGCCATATATGCGCCCGCGACGCTGGAAGTTTGCCCAAGCCGATTGGACACTTTTTTCGTCTCTAGCGACATTCGATGACCGTCACTTTCCTAGCGTCGACGATGAGGTCACACATATTACAGACGTTATTCTTACAGCTGCGGAACGTTCAATACCACGCACTTCCGCATTGCCCCAGCGCCCCCCAGTTCCTTGGTGGAACGAGGCATGCCGTGACGCAATACGTGAGCATCGACGTGCTCTTCGCGTTTTCCGCCACCATCCTACTTTGGCCAACTGTATCCGCTATAAGCAGTTCCGTGCGCGATGCCGTCGCGTCATCCGCGATAGCAAGAAGGCAAGCTGGAAATTCTTTACTAGCTCATTTAACAACTTCCTCCTGGAGAGAGCATACGATACCTGTTGGAGGACAGGCATCCTCCGCACACTGTTCTCTTGGGGCTTTCGAGGTCGGCTGCCCCTTTTTCTTCGCGAATTTATGGCAGAGCGCACATTTAGAGTGCGGGTGAACACTACTCTCTCCCGTACTTTCTCCCAAGAAAACGGGGTACCCCAGGGCTCCGTGCTAAGTGTTGTACTGTTTGCCATTGCCATAAATCCAATTATGGAGTGTCTCCTTCCTGATGTCTCGGGCTCCCTCTTTGTGGACGATTTTGCGATCTACTACAGCTCTCAACGGACCAGCCTTCTTGAACGACGTCTTCAAGGATGTCTCGATCGCCTCCACTCTTGGAGCATCGAAACCGGCTTCCGTTTTTCTCCCAGTAAGACCGTTTGTGGCGACGTAAGGAGTTTCTTCCACCCTCCTTACATCTAGGACCTGTCAACCTTCCGTTTTCGGACGTCGCTAAATTCTTGGGTCTTATGTTTGACAGAAAACTGTGCTGGTCCTCCCACGTTTCCTATCTTTCGGCTCGCTGTCTGCGATCCCCCAACACCCTCCGTGTCCTGAATGGTACCTCCTGGGGAGCGGACCGAGTGGTCCTTCTCCGCCTCTATCGCGCCTTAGTGCGCTCGAAATTGGACTATGGAAGCATAGTTTACTCCTCTGCTCGGCCGTCTATTCTTCGGCGTCTCGACTCTATCCACCACCGAGGATTATGTTTAGTGTCTGGCGCTTTTTACACCAGCCCCGTGGAAAGCCTTTATGCTGAGACTGCTGAACCTCCTCTGTCCAATCGGCGAGCAGTCCTTCTGAGTCTTCCATGCCTGCTAATCCAGCCCATGACATTTTTTTCGACGCCTCCGTGGATGTAGGGTATGCAGGCCGCCCTTCCTCCCTACTACCACCGGGAGTCCGCTTCCGTCAACTGCTCCATTCTCTTTCCTTCCGCTTTCCTAAAACCTTCTTGACAACTTGGGGTACAGCACCGCCTTGGCTCCGTCCCCGGATCTGCCTGCTCCGTGACCTTTGTCAATTTCCCAAGGATGGTACCCCTTCACTTGTTTATCGTCGGGCATTTGCTACTCTATGTGCACAAATGAAGGAAGCCACATTTATTTACACTGATGGCTCGAAAACATCGTTAGGTGTAGGGAGTGCCTATATTGTTGGCGACACCCCAAATCGATTTCGGCTTCCCGACCAGTGTTCGGTGTATACTGCGGAGCTTTACGCTGTTCTCCAGGCTGTCCAATACATCCGCCGCCATCAGCGGATACAGTATGTTATCTGTTCAGATTCTCTCAGCTCTCTACTCAGTCTCCAAGCTCTCTACCCTGTCCACCCTCTGGTCCACCGGATTCAGGACTGTCTGCGCTTGCTCCACCTGGGGGGCGTCTCGGTGGCGTTCCTCTGGCTCCCAGGACACGTTGGTGTCTGTGGAAATGAGGCGGCCGATATAGCGGCCAAGGCTGCAGTCTCTCTTCTTCGGCCAGCTATTCGATCGATTCCCTTCGCCGATCTACGGAGCGTTTTATGTCGTCGTGTTGTTCTTTTATGGTACGCACATTGGTCGACACTTCCCCATAATAAATTTCGGGACGTGAAAGCTCTTCCCTGTGCTTGGACCTCTTCCTCCCGAACGCGTCGGAGGAGGAGGTAATTTTAACTAGACTTCGGATAGGGCACTGTCTTTTTAGCCATCGACATCTTTTAAGCGGCGATCCTCCCCCACTCTGTCCCCACTGCTCTCAGCTGTGGACGGTAAGACAACTTTTAATCGAGTGCCCCTATTTTACTCCGTTACGCGGCCGTCTACAGCTGTCGCCTGATATATCGTCCATTTTAGCAGATGACACGCGCTCGGACGATCGCGTTCTCGAGTTTATTAGTGCCAGTGATATGACGTCAGTCATTTGAAGCTGTTTTTGGGGACAACCAACCCCTTTCTGTAGTGGATTTTTAAGCTTTCCTTCTGCTTTTAGTTTCTCCAATTTTTTGAGTTTCGTTCCCATTGCTGCTGGTTTCCATTTTCGTTTTTTACTGTTTCCTAAGTCACGGACCGGGCGCTAATGACCATGGCAGTTTTGCGCCCTAAAACCAAAACAAAAAAAAGATTTGATACAGAGAATAAAATAAATAAATAATAACTTGGAAGGTAGAAAAAGTAATGGTACTAGAGGAATAATTTTGCCTTCACGTATGGTAATAATGGAAGGAAGAATAAATAACATGATAAATTTTTTGGATGTCTATATCGCAACAACAAATTATTTCATTATCTGTTTCTTCCAGTTACAATCATCCTCAGGTTTATATGTCTTCATGTCGTATTTTGTTAGACGCGTGACTAACTGTATATGTAGTGTGCGTAATTCATTAAGCTCATAGAAAGTGTAAGTCGTGATTTAGGGAGTTTGCAAAATTATAAATAAAATGTGATTGTCTTTTGATTTCAACAAACGTTATGTCAATGCTCATCAGGCTTCATGATACATTCATAAAACTTCTGCACATAGAGGAAGCGTTCAACAGTATAACGTGAAGGTTTTTCAAACCCCTAGATGAGTAAGCTACTATATCTACAAAAGAAGTCATAAAATATGAAGAACAAGTACAGACAGTTTCATGTTCAGAAAGGTCCAACTCGAAGTTACTTCTTTCCAGCTTGATTGTTCAGTGTAATGCTGTTAATACGAATCAAGGCAATGAATGCAAATTTCTAAAGAGAAATTGAAAGGGTACAGTACCGCCCGACATTGAAAATAGGTACAACATACTTCATTATTCTTGTCAGAACAACACATTTTTTTTTTGTAAAAATAACTCAATTTCAATTAATACAGCGAAGCCGGATACCAGTGTGGGAAAGAATGACAATTTATTTATTTAATTTATCACATGTGCACTCCCACAAAGTAAATCCCTACATCCAGTTTGGTGAGATCTGTGAAATGAATGAATATATGGTCGTCTGCTAACCGCAGATAGTGCATGTGAATATATGATCATCTTTGAGTCAATCCTTTGGCCACCTTTGGTGGGACCAAAGAGATGAAATTTACCTGAGCTTTGAGTGCCTGAAATGTGGCTGACCAATACGGTATCATGGTCTTCCCCCACCTCGACAGAGGTGCGAGATGACCTAGAGAAAGGCCATGTTTCAGCACTCTGCCGCTGGATCTTGTGCTGTTAAAACCTGTTTTAGTTGTGCTCCGTAATGACAAAAGAGTGGAGACATGGTATGCATGTGGAATATTTAAGAGTAGTTTGAAATAATAATTTCTCTATTTCAGGAACTTTTGTGGGGAGAATTAAATGTCAGGCAGGTAATATTAATGGGATTGTAGTAATCTTCGGAAGTGACCAACGGTCACAATGAAACCACGTGTAGCAATAAGTTGAAATACTTCCGTGTGCTTAAGTTAAGCTGAATTACTAGCGTGTGTACAATAAGTTGAAATATTTAAGAAATAGCGTGTGTACCATAAGTTGAAATATTTAAGAAATGGCGTGTGCAGGACTTGAAATTAGAGACGAGTACTTCCACGTGGTGAGTACTGTGTGAGTCTCAAACTGTGTATGAGACAAAAGATAAAGAGAAGTACTCGTCCATGGTATCAGTTGAGGACTCGCGTGTGTGATGAATACGTTCTTAATATTACTTTGCGTGATATGATTCCGTGTGACGCTAGATTCAAACTCTGAGAGAGAAGCAAGGTGAGTCGGCCGTCTATCCAGCAACGCCACTTGGCTTGCATTGCACAGGAAGACGTGCAAATATCTCCAGAGTTCATAGTAGGAAAGTAGAATTACAAAGTGGGGCAGTGTCGTGTGAAACTGGGATAAATACTAACTGAAGTGGGAAAGCTGAAAGTGATAATGTTGTGACTATTTAGTGTTTTGTATTTCATGTCGTAGTGTGGTGTATGTCATGTAATTTGGGTATGTGTGGTTTGCATGGGAGAGTAGCAAGGTAGTTTCAAAAGATTAGTGGGTTATGCTTGTTCCTTCTGTACTGTTCGGTCTGGAGGATAGTTTCGTGATGATGATTGTGTGAGTCGAAGTGTGAGATATAATAAAAGATCCACCATCCTATCCAGAAAGTGCACTGTAGCGTTAAATAATTACGAGGCCATAATATAGAGATTCACCAATGTAAAGCCATGCCCACTGGGCGGAATTTCTCATGTGTTATTGTTGTAGGTTATAGAATTTGTTTGTTTAGGTTAGAGAATTTATCGGAATAAATAAGATAGTGAAAAGAAAAAGATTGGTGGACTTTTCCTTCGAATTGTATGTTGTCATAATGTCCCGAATTTATAATGTGTGCGCCATTCATATTCACTGCGGTGGCCACGTGTTGACAAAAGCCGTTAAATAAAAGACAAAAAGAAAATGTGGTATTGCCAGTGCGTAGTGTACAGTGAGAGTTCTGTAAATTACTGATAGTCAGATGCGTGTTTCCGTTGCGTATTAATCATATAGGAGGATAACTTGTAGCTTAAGTGTGAGTACTAGAGTTCATGTTACTCGGTAAATAAGAATGAATCCACTCGCTTGGCAGACCACTCATCTTGCAGGCCTGACTGCTTGATGCCACAGTATGAGCAAGGCATGTGGTGGGTGCCTCTCAAAATATAAGAGCAAATATTTGAGATACCAGTGGTAAAGGCCACAGATTGTACAGCCATTCTTGGCATGGAGTACGGAAAATTGAGGAGAAATGGGTAGTTTCAAAATTAGAATACGATGCTGAGAATACAGTTGATGGAAAAAAAATCGAGGAAAAAATTACGCTGTTGTAACAACAGTTTTTATATCAAGGAAAAATGATTGTACAAGCTGGGTGATGCAAGGGAGACATCATAACACGGAGAAGCAGTAACGTCGAAAGCACTTTGGTGTTATTTAATATTAGCAGGCATAGAGGTAATTAAAGTTGTTTGATGCTGATGATATGAAGCAGAGGACTTTTCAAAAGTGAAACTTGGAGAATTGGAAAATGTCTTGTTGAAACCGAAAACATTAAAGGCGAAGGAAATCTTCGGTTTCTGGTTGGTCGGGTGTTGATTTGATCTCTGTTCTCCTAAATACCAGAGCGTGGGAGAAATGACTGTCCAGGTGCCCCATCACGAGCTCTCGCCTCTCCCATTTCCCTCTCATGGAACTTACAGAAGATACACTGTCCTTTCACATTAATGCGATCACCTGTGAAAAGCCTACATAACCACCTTTTGCAGCGCTGACAGCTGAGAGACGATCAGGGAGAGAGTCATTGAGGTTCCGGAAGGTACCGACAGGGGTTGGTAACCATGCCGACTCCAGTGCTGTGGCCAGCTGCGCTAGGGTTCTCGAGTGGGGATTCGTGGCGGGAACAGCCCGATCGAGACGGTGCCACGGATCCTCGATTGGGTTTATATCTGGGGAGTTTGGTGGTCAGGGGGATATGGAAAACTCATCCTCGCGCTCTTCAAAGCACGTATAACGCAAGCTGCGTGGCACGCTGCATTATCCTTTTGGTAGATGCCATTTTGCCGACGATAAACAAAGTGGATTTAGGGCTGGACATGGTCCCCAAGAGCAGATGCATATCTTTGTTGATCCATTCAGCCTTCCTCAATGATGAGATCACCCAGCGAATGCCATAAAAACATTCCCCAGACCATAAAGCTCCCTTCTTCGTCCTAGAGCCTTCCGACGATTGTTGCACAGTGTTTGCTTGCAGAGGTTTCACGCCGTACACGCCAGCGGTCATATGTCCGATGGAGCTAAAAACGTGACTCACTTGAAAAAACTAATTGTCACCACTCAGTGGACGGCCGTCCAGTTGCGGTGTTGACGTGCAAACACCAGCCTTCTTCCCCGATGAACAGCAATCACCATGACAGGGATGCGTGAACCAGGCGCCTCTTGCGGAGGCCCATACGCAGCACCGTTCACTGAATGATCGTTGAGGAGACGCTGTTGGTGGTCCCTTGGTTCATTCCATGTCGGCTTTCACGGCCGGCGTCTTCATCAGTAAACACTTCCGGGCTAAGTTGCCGTGGTCGATCTGTAGAACTTCTTCTCCCTGACGTTTCGTTCTCAACTACGGAGAACATCTTCCGAGGTGAGTCAACGACTGGCTGCCAGGAGCTGGGGCCGCCGCTTATATGGATATCGTAGGGGGCGCCACCACACGTCACGTGGCGTCGATGTGCAGCTATCTCTGGCTCTCTATACATACGTGTATAATAGTATCGGCAGTAGCGGAACATGTTTTGAAGGATGGAGATCACGAAATAAAATTTGGTGAAACAAGCGTGCTAGCGAGGACGTCGCACTATTATACACGTATGTATAGAGAGGCAATTGAAATCCACAAACATCAATACAATTTTAATCGTAAAGAAGAAGGATTAAAATTGGATAAGATATGGCGGTCGACTTTGCATCAATCACGTGACAATCGATTGCCTACAATCGAGAGAACAGACGATAGCCAGAGATAGCTGCACATCGACGCCCCGTGACGTGTGGTGGCGCCCCATACGATATCCATATAAGCGGCGGCCCCAGCTCCTAGCAGCCAGTCGTTGACTCACCTCGGAAGATGTTCTGCGTAGTTGAGAACGAAACGTCAGGGGGAAGTAGTTCTTCAGATCGACCACGGCAACTTAGCCCGGAAGTGTTTACTGATGAGGTCCCTTGGTTCATCTGGGTAGTAAGCTGGTCAACAATTGTACTTCTATTTCCCCTTACACATCTATGAAGCAGTCGTGCAACCCTGTCATGGTGGTGCACCATGGTTGCCTCAACGCCGGCTTTGGATTTCGCCATGCGCGGTGTACTTCAAGCGGTGCGCTAACTGTTTACAAACTTAGCCGTTGGCGGAATTCCTCCGCCCTTGGCTCGAAAGCCAATGAACATACACTTATCCACATCAGATAAATCGCTCTGTTTCCACATTACGCTTGGAAGGTATCTTTACAATTAAGGGATATCTTTACAATTAATCTGAATGTGTGTGTGTGTGTGGGGGGGGGGGGGGGGGGATAGTAAAGAGTGCCCTCGAAACAACTGTCGCGCAACCAGAAAGCAGTAGGACGTGTCGTACATCAGAGCTGGATGAAGCATGAAGTGGAATTTTAGCAGTGAGACCGTAAAAAAATAACTTTTATTAGATAGGTAACATTAGATAGGTAAATTTAAATGCACACGTGAACATGTATAGTGAGTAATATGATGATTGCTGTTGCCTGCAATCTATTACGTCACATATTAATTAATCCTAGAACTTTACTTCGGAATCCCCTACAAGTTCTGTGATCTGTGGAAGAGGAATGATCAGAGGATGGTTTAATCATGAGCACTCACATTCACACGCAGTTGAGAGACCAACAGGAAGGAACAGGGCTAAAAACATTCACCACAGCACACGTGGGTAGCAAGATTTTGATTTTAACATGCGGGATAAATGAATAAAATTTATATTTGAAGTGAATTGCTATAAAAATGAAGCATAATTAAGAATCGTAATTAATTCATATATTCTACAGCGGAAGACCACTGTGACCTTGGCACTGTAAACTTTCTCATTGGTTCACGACCACGTGGTCCTCACAAACAAAAGTGACCACAAAGAAAGCTATTAAGTTAGACGAATGGCACAAAATTCAGTCATAAAATCACGGAAATCATACGTAATATACCTGCTCTCGCGAAAAGGATACTAAACAAAATGAACTTAAGCACAATAAACTCAACACGGTTCCACGTGTTTGATTAACAGTTCAACTAAACATTAGCCTACACCATTCCTGGATTGTTACCCATTTAACACTTGCGAATTAGCATGCAAAATTTGTCACACACGATAATAAACTATGAACGATGAAAGGAATCATTTACTTTGACTAGCGTTGAAAAACTCACATAAAACACAACACTAGCTTCTCATCCAAACGGCACACTTTCCACCAGTAGGCCTACCCCGTCTCGCGCCCCACGGAACACCCCACGAGCGTTTCCTCTCCAACCAAAACCGCTCCCCGCACCTACGAAGTGGCCACAGGAACCGCTATTGTGGCGTCAACCTACACAAAACGTTCGTCCAAGGCAAACAGAAACGTCTTTGCTATCTGGTATGTGTTTCTTACAGTTGGCTGTTCTGACACAGTGACAGACTACTACACTCCCACCGATCTACACACTGAAATCCTTGCACACTCTCTTTCATACTTTCAACCGGACAAGAAGAGGAAAGAAAAGATACATTGAAATATGGCACTTAAATGTATCAAACATGGTTGTGGGGCTCCGACAAGTGCCAATAACCTAATGAAATGTTAAAACGAAATATGGTTGTATAGTGTGGCTACCACAAACACACACAGCTGCTCAGTCTTTTCCCTTTCCTTCTTCACATCTAGGGTGATAGACCATTTGCACCAACAACTGAGGTGCCAGACGCAAACAAATCAAGCTATGGTATGGCAAAATCGCGAAGTGGCTCATGCAGAGACTCTTCACTCTAACGACTTCACTGTTTTCCGCGTCCCCGTATCACGCTTCATATACCCTCCGCTGTTAGTGCTGTCCTCTGCCGTCTGTGAGTGGTTATAGCCCGTCGCGAAGTCTGCTTCGAACATGGGTTCTCTACATGTACCCGACATGGTGTCACAATACTAATGTCGCCAGCCCTAAATTCCCATTTAAGTTTCTTGATCATCTCTGTCACACTTCGCTATGGGTTGCACAGACTAGATGCGATTGTAGCAAAGCGTCTCTGATTCCGTTCCATCTGAGCTGTAAGACCGACTACAAAGGGACTTCTAATACTGAAGCAGTATTCAGAAATTTGTCCATTATGTTTTCTATGCGATTTGCATTTGAACTGTAGTTTCTGAGAAGCATAGAATGGGAAAAGAGGAATCTAAAAGGAACTGAAATGGCAGAGCTACAGATGGCTGTACAAAATTACGTGGGTACCTAAAGCTGGGAATGAAGGGGTACTAGAAAGAATAGTTGTGGCAAGGAATATATGGAAATAATCAGCAGAGGGCACAAGCTGAACATGTGCTATTACATGAAGTGTAGCTAAAATGGCACGACAGAAGATCTCGAGAGGGGACAAAATGTAGGGACTAACGGTGCACAACTTCAGGGACTTGTTTACTAGAGCAGTCTTCATGCAGAAAGCTACGTCACTGTGAAATAATCAGCAAACTAGATCTAAATAATGATACTGACGTTGTCACCTAATTAGTCTCATGTCCAAATGTTATTGTTTACATATAATACAAGCTCTTTCAGACGTATTTGTACTGTGCATCCCACACCACTTTCGATTTTTGATGTTAAGTTTTTTACTAACCTCACTTCTGCTATTCCTCTTATAATCTGCCACCTCCTTCCTTAGTTGCAGCTATTTTCCACATCAGTCTTCTATAAAAATTTGAGAGAAGCGATGATTACAATAAACTTTCAAGTTTACTTATCTTTTCACGTAGAGTTAGCTCCAGTTTATTTTTTCTAGGTGTCTGATTTTTGAAGCTGAAATCCTCACATTTTAGGACCTCATGGTTGAATTGATGTAAATAAATTTGAAGATTGTTTTTGCAGAATTTTTGTTGTTACGTTGATATATTTTGTCACATTTTAGTGAATCATACAGTCTTTTTGATTTTCACATTAACAAAGCCGAAATTACATTGTTCACACAGAATGCAAAAATACATCGAATCACTTCAGAGGCATGCTTACTACTGTCTCACTAATATTCCGAGGGGTTTACAAGTTTTCTTGACAAATGAATTTCTTTAATTTCGATTATTGTTGCCTAAAGGAATCCAGAAATAAACATAATAAACAGTACTAGATTGCATAATTAATAATAGAAATTTTAAGTGTGCCAAATAATTCGTTATTTCAAAGGTGACTAAAAAAAATTAACTCTACCTTCAGAACCAGTACTTACCGATTATAGCATTGAGAATAAAGTAATTCCTTCAGATAAATTTTAGATTGAAGTATAACATACTATGTGTAAAATTATATGAAAGTTTTCAGAAAAGCAGCTGAAGTAACATTGGCCTGCCCAAAATTCGAAAAATAATACTGGTATCGACAACTACTATTGATGAAAAGTATTGCTAGAGGAAGATGTCCCGTTATACTCTGTACTTTCATCTTTCCTCAGTTTTGGCTTACTCTAATGCAGGCGCTCATTAGGCGGTTCATTATATTTGCAAGGTCCTGCAATTTTTCCTCACTTCATCATTTAAATACTAGCAATGTGAACTTTAATCCCACTCCTGAAACATCCTTTTGCTTCCATCATTGCTTCCAATACGCATCCTATATGAAGCAATAACATGACACATAGTTCCTGTAGGCTACGTTACAAGTTGTAGTACTGACATAAGAAATTAAGTGGATCGCTGCAAATGTATTTCTTTATCTACATTGATGTTCAAACTTTCTTATCCTCTTGTTCGACGTACTTATCGAATCATCACGTATAACCATAAAGTTTTATGTTTTTATAATGTAATGTTCCACATCTGTAATATGGTCAGTGAAGGATATTTTTATGAACAGCTGCTGTGAGATATTTACTAACATATACTACAGTCTGCAGGGTGTCCCAGTAAGAGTTGTGAATATTCAGGGATTTGACAGGAACGATCATTCGAAACAAAATGTCTTGTAAGCATGGGCTCTAAAATGCATACCTTAGTAACTATGGGCACTTCCTTCATCTTCTACAGTATGAAGTAAATCTCTTCTACTGCAAGCTCTTCCTTTCTATATTGTGAGACACGCTAGTACTGACCAAAACACGGAAAAAATCTCTTGTAAACACGGGTTCTAAAATGCATACCTTAACAGCTATGAGCACTTGCTCATCTCCGCTTCTATTCTAATGAACAAATGCTCTTAGATCTGAAGGTATACTTTTTCAACCTGCGTTTCCTAGAAAATGTTTCTTGTTTTGAACCACACTACCACCTCTCGAAATGTGAAAAGCAAAGAGCTAGCAGTAGGATACTTTGGTTCACAGCATAGAAGATGAAGAGGAGCTGATACTTCTTAAGCCATGAATTTTAGAGACCATGTTTACTAGACATTTTTGCTTCGAATGATTGTTCTTGCCATATCCCTGAATATTGACAATTCCTCCTGGAAAATCCTGTTTATGGACCATCTTCTGGGAGTAATAAAAAAAGAGTTACAGCGTATTGCTTTTCCATGTATAGACACACGTCCTTTGATACTGGCAAACATCAGTATTTATGCTTTTTGTGATATATATTATTTTACTAATTACATAAAATACTGACGATTATCTGTTTAATTCAATATTAAGGCAACTATACTCATAGTATACCAAAAAGCAAATTACCATATTGAATTCTTGACCAGTGCCAGAAGATTATCCGTATAGACCGAAATTAGTAATAAATTTTGTGCCCGTACAGCAGCTGATGGGATCTTTTTGTTTGTGTAATGGTTGTGCTATAGAAAGGAAATTACACTAGCATTGTTCATAGGATTTAATTCAATTTTGTTCTTCTATGCAAAAGATCGAATTAAAATAAGAAAAAGGAGACAGTATCTGTTTCATGTAATTACAGTCTGCCTGGAGCGCGAGGAATGAGTAGCTTCCTGTGAAACGAAAACCTGAAACAGAACTTCATTTATCAACTTCCAGGTATAGAAGTAATTAGACCATAATGAAATCCTCTAGCGGAGAGTAACAAGTCTCCGTAAGGTGGCCTGTCAATGTATTGTGTTTCCCTGAAGGATCTCTTTCACGCTGACAGTTGAACTTCATTTAACGATCGTCTGCCTCCTACGCGACGCTCAGTTCTATAGTGTTCGCAGACACGGAGCGCCGGCATCGGGAATAAAAAACGGGATCATGAAGAGACTGCGACGCATGCAGAATCAGTGTGAATTACAGTTGCAGACAGGCAACATGGATTCGGATAGGGTGAGCTTGGCATTATTGTAAAGCTTTTTTATCAAAACAACAGCAATACTGCTGCTGGTCTTCACGAATGTGGACGCATTAAAGAAATACAAAGAGGTTGTCTTTCCACATCGGGCTTGAAGAGCATGTTTCGGAAGTTCGAATTAAGTGCAGATTTGCTAACTGCTCCGACGGCCGATTGCGCCACAAATTGCTGAAGAAATTACTGTTGCCATGACGGAGAATGCTGTAAGCAATGCGCAATCTTCAAGAAGTGCATGAGCTGTATCACGACAGTCGAACATTCCATGGCTCACCGTTCGAAAAGTGCTGCAAACGATTGTGCAATGGTATCTGTACAAAATTCACGTTATTCACCGAATTTCGCCACGTGACGCAGGCATTCGAGTAGACTTTGTTCTTAGGTTTCTTGAATGGGCTGAAGTTGACATGTGACTTTGAAACATTTTGTGGCGTGAAGACTCATACTTTACGCTCACTGGGGCAGTGAACACGCACAGTTGTCGCATTTGGCGATCGTCACCGCCAAGGAACTTTTATGAAGTTCCCCCGCATATTGAACAGGTTACTGTGTGGTATGGCTTCATGCGAGAGTTAACAATTACCTAATGTTTCTTTGGGGCACTCGGATCCCAAGGACACGCAGCGTGAACAACACACGTTACAGTGGTCTGTTTCGCCAAGACGTGATCCCTCCTCTACGGTAGAGAGATGCTTTGGACTCAGTTATTTTGATGCACGATGGGGCTCCACGTCACATTGCTTGTGAGGTCACTCGATTACTCCGTAACACATGTGGAAGAACAGAGGCATTGGGCGATCGTTCAAAACTGCGTGGTCATCAAGATAACCAGATTTGAAACCGTTTGATTTATGGCTGTGAGGCTACCTGTAGGACAGGGTTTATGGAGACCAAAACCCACGTTAGACGTTGAAGATGAGCATAACGTGGGAGGTGGCCAAGTTCCCACCTAAAATGTTTCGGGCAACAGTGGAGCAATTTCTAGTGTGATTCTAGGCTGTCATGGACGGGGATGGTCGTCACATTGAGAAACGTTTGTAACGTGGAAGGTAAACATGGTCCGCAACTTACGAACGTTACACTCTCTTGTGGAAATTAAAATATGTGTCTTTCGATGATTAATTCGTCATTTCTCTTTCACATGTCCTTACAAATGTTTTTTCAGAAAGTTCCATTCCCAACCATCATTCGTTTTTCATGGGGTCCCTCTCAAGTAGTGGGATATTCGGTATCCTCGTACTGTAAGCTATGGGAATAGACGGAAATATACAATTATAAAAGAACCAAGAGCGGAAAAAAATGGGAGACCAAGAAGGAGTGCTCGGATTAGAAAGCATATCAGACGGAGATGTAATCTTTCGCCCCTACCGTTTAATCTATACGTCTAAGAAGCAATGATGGAAGCAAAAGAACGTTTCTGGAGCTCGATTAAAGTAAATAAGAAACTGATGAAGAATTTCAGGACCTTGTAAGTGGAAATAACCGTCTAATGAGAACATGCTATGGACTGACACTAAATCGAAGAAAGACGAAAGTAACATGGAATAGCAGAAGTGAGGTTAGTAATAAACTTAACATCGAAATTGCGGACCACAAAGTAAACGGAGTGAAAAAATTCTGTTACCTTGGAGGCATAACAACACGTGACGGACGAAGCAGGTAGCACATAAAAATCAGAATATCACATTTAAAGACGACATACGTGCTCGAAGGAAGCGTAAAAGTGTGAGACATCGGCCTAAGTTGAGGAAGTCACTTCTCTAAATGTACGTTTCGTTCGCAGCGTTATATGAAAGTGAATTATGGACTGTGGGAAAACTCAGAAGTAGAGAATCGAATCCTATGAGATGTGGTGCTGTACTCGTAGATACATGTTGCAAATCGCGTGGGCTGATATGACATACGGATTTTCTCCACAAAATCAGTGAGGAGATGAATCTCCGCGAAACTTTGACAAGAAATAGCGGCAGGACAATAGGACATGTATTAAGACATAAAGAAATAATTTACAAGGTACTTGAAAGACGTTTACAGAGTAAGAGAAGAAAGAGATTCTAACATATCCAACAAATAATCAAGGACGTTGGCTGCAAGTGCTACTCTCAAATTAAGGAGTTGGCGCAGAAGAAGAATTCGTGGCGGGCCGCGTGAAAGCAGTCAGAAAACTGAAACAAATAAAATATGAACGACGCAAAATACGAAAGTTATTCTGCTTCACACATGTCCATGTTTTTCTTAGCTGACACATAATTACATGGCATGTTGAAAAGAAGAACAACATTGTTTCGGCACGTCACACATTAGAATTTACTGTAGGTTGGTTGGTTGGTTTGGGGAAGGAGACCAGACAGCGAGGTCATCGGTCTCATCGGATTAGGGAAGGACGGGGAAGGAAGTCGGCCGTGCCCTTTGAAAGGAACCATCCCGGCATTTGCCTGGAGCGATTTAGGGAAATCACAATTTACTGTAGGCTCGTACCTGTGAGGTACATGCTATATTACTATACTCTCCTCTTCTCCAGTTACCTAGTTCTGTTAAGAATACATCAATCAAAACATATAGATTTTCTTTTAATACGTAGCGAAAGATAAACTGATTTCATATGTTCAAAATACTAGCTTTACTAGTTACTACGAGGGCGTAATGAAAAGTACTACCTCCAAATTTTTTATCTGACATCTCTTAAATATTTTTAAACAAAACAAACTTTAGAATGAAATTTTCCATCTACAGCGGAGTGTGAGCTGATATGAAACTTCCTGGCAGATTAAAACTGTGTGCCGGACCGAGACTCAAACTCGGAACCTTTGCCTTTCGCGGGCTAGTGCTCTACCAACTGAGCAACCCTAGCACGACTCACGCTCTGTCCTCACAGCTTTAAGTCCGCCAGTACCTCGTCTCCTACCTTCCAAACTTCATAGAAGCTCTACTGCGAAACTTGCAGAACTAGCACTCCTGGAAGAAAGGATATTGCGGAGGCATGGCTTAGCCACAGCCTGGGGGATGTTTCTAGAATGAAATTTACACTCTACAGCGGAGTGTGCTCTGATAAGAAACTTCCTGGCAGATTAAAACTGTGTGCCGGACCGAGACTCGAACTCGGGACCTTTGCCTTTCGCGGGCAAGTGCTCTACCAACTGAGCTACCCTAGCAAGACTCACGCTCTGTCCTCACAGCTTTAAGTCCTCCAGGCTGTGGCTAAGTCATGTCTCCGCAATATCCTTTCTTCCAGGAGTGCTAGATCTGCAAGTTTCTCAGGAGAGCTTCTGTGAAGTTTGGAAGGTAGGAGACGAGGTACTGGCGGACTTACAGCTGTGAGGACAGAGCATGAGTCGTGCTAGGGTAGAGCACTTGCCCGCAAAAGGCAAAGATCCCGACTTCGATTCTCGGTCCGGCACATAGTTTTAATGTGCCAGGAAGTTTCAAAACAAACTTTATGAACATTGTACGTCTCCATTCTTCATCTCTGTATATTTCTTTCTCAACACCTCGGCGGCGAATATATTTCTACCAACGAGATACCATCAATATAGAATGTTTGACGTAGTTGACGACGTCATAACGTCACCTCTGACTGCACCGCTTCAGCACTGTCAAAGTGCAGTCTCCGAAAGTGTTCTTGAAGCTCTGAAAACAGATGAAAATCGGGTGGGGCCGAATCAGGACTGTGTGGAAGATGATCGATGGCAGTGAGCCCGAGTCATCGGATTGTTGCAGATGTCGCAGCGCTCGTGAGTGGTCTGGCATTGTCACACTGAGCGAGTGGGTGCTCCCAGCGTGGCCCACCTCTTCCACTTCGTGCTTTTAGTTTGCTGTGGGTTTCGTAGTACCTTGCAGAGTTCATGGTGGTGCCTTTAGGCACGAATTCAGAGTGCACTATATCTTGAACAGCCTAGAACACTGTGACCATAGGTTCAAATGTGTGTGAAATATTATGCGACTTAACTACTAAGATCATCAGGCCCTAAGCTTACGGTCGCAGGTTCGAATCCTGCCTCGGACATGGATGTGATTGATGTCCTTAGGTTAGTTAGGTTTAAGTAGTTCTAAGTTCTAGGGGACTGATGACCTCAGATGTTAAGTCCCATAGTGCTCAGAGGCATTTTTTGAACCCTAAGCTTACACAATACATAACCTAAATTATCCTAAGGACAAACACACACACCCATGCCCGAGGGAGGACTCGAACCTGTCCGCAGCTCGTGGTCGTGCGGTAGCGTTCTCGCTTCCCGCGCCCGGGTTCCCGGGTTCGATTCCCGGCGGGGTCAGGGATTTTCTCTGCCTCGTGATGACTGGGTATTGTGTGATGTCCTTAGGTTAGTAAGGTTTAAGTAGTTCTAAGTTCTAGAGGACTGATGACCGTAGATGTTAAGTCCCATAGTGCTCAGAGCCATTTGAACTTTTTTTTTTTTCGAATCTACGCCGGGACCAGCCGCACTGTGAGCATAACTTTGCCTTCTGATTACATGGTCCTGAAATTTTTCAGCGGCGTTGGTCCTTTGTGGCGGAACTCCATTGATGCTTTCGTGTTTTCGGGGTCAAAATGATGAGCCCTGCATTAACCAACTGTCGCTATGTTGTTAAGGAACCTATTACGTTCATATTGAAAACACAAAAGAAATTGTTGAGAGATGGTCAATCTCCTCTGATTCACGCTGAAATGAGCATTCGAGGCACCTACCAAATACTCGAGTTTCTGTACCGCAGTTCTGCAATGATGGTCGTTCGGTCTCGTGATAACACCAAACTTGCCAGTGTCTTCGTTATCCGACCATTTTCTCAGATGAGTTAATCAACCTGATTCCGATGAGTCTCTTCTGTTGCCGAACGCGGTCGCTCACTCCGAGCTCTGTCACACACGCTGAGGTTAAAAATGGTTCAAATGGCTCTGAGCACTATGGGACTTAACATCTATGGTCATCAATCCCCTAGAACTTAGAACTACCTAAACCTGACTAACCTAAGGACATCACACAACACCCAGTCATCACGAGGCAGAGAAAATCCCTGACCCCGCTGAGGTTAACACCACCATTTCCTTCATTACGATCGCGAACAACCCAACGTAGCACACTACTGTTGTCGATACAATCGTCGTTATACACGGTTTCCATTCTTCTATGGATTTCAAATGAAGACACGTTTTCTGCGGTTAGAAACTCGATTACAGCACGCTGTTTCCCACGTACCGACATAGTTACTCTACACACCGCCATGCTACACACTACATTTCGGAGCCAGCTGGAGGCAGAGGGTTGCATCTTGCGTTAGCGAAGCGGGAGAGTCGACTGGGCAATATGCATCGCATGTAATACGTCAACTGATTTTGAGAACAGAATGAAAAATTCAGAGGCATTCATTTTCAGCACGCCCTCGCACATTCCATCGAAAACTTTATTTTGTATGATGACGATATGCATAATAATTTCCAATGGCGTCTTCCATTTTTTTTAGTGATTAACAATGAAACATTGTAGGATTTAGGTAACAAATAAAGTAAACATGAACAGGAATACCTGCGATTGTAGTAATATGATTAGCACAAATCACTACTCAGAGAACGAAATCGTTGAACGAACGTTGTATTCATACATAAAAATTGTGAGAACATACATGGCAAGCGACGCCGATGACGTGGGGACGCTACCCAGAGCGTCAGCCAAAGGAGATACCTCTTGAGTGCAACGCCAAGCAAGACGGACCAGCAGGGAGAACAGAGACGACGGCATCGGGCTCCGAGAGAGTGGTGGCGAAAGGTATGATGTAGAATTATGGAAAGAAGCTGGGCGATAATGACAGTGCTGAGACAGAATACTAAGTCACAAGGTAGGTAGTTCTGAACATTGAATTCACAAGTGCTTGGACAAGTTTAATTTTGCGGAACTGCAAAGAACTGTGCAAAGCTGGTGCTGTAGGACATTCCAGCGTAAGATAATTGTTGGTGTCGCAAAATAAAATTCGGTATAATAATTTTTGATATAAGAAGGACGTGCGTAGGTCTCTCTTATCTGAATAAATTATTTACCTACAAATGGCACCACGGACAGGATCGACGTCACCACATTCAAGATTTGAACGAAATATTATTACATGCAGGGAGAGCTTTCTCGCAAACCAAAGGTTAACGAGATAGAAGTGTTACTAGTTTGTATGTTGCGGAGTCGTAAATAAGCTTCCTTGCTGTCAGATTCCAACAGTAAACACAGTCAGACTGTGAAATATGGACAGACATATAAATTCCGTTACGATGAAAACATTAACATTCTAAATGGACGTCATATTCCGCAAGGCACTTAACGTGTGTAGCGAAGGGTACATCTGGAACCACTAACTGATTTTCCTACCCTGCTCCATTCCCGAATGACGCTTGGGAAGAATGATTGTCGAGGGTAGCCACCGTACAGTTCAAATTTCTTTAATTTTTTCGTAATCAATTCGCGAGACATATGTGGGAGGAAGTAATATGTTGCCCCAATCTTCTCGGAAAGAGTTCACTAGAAATTTCAATAGTAAATCCCTCAGTGATGCGCAACGCTTCTTTCCTGACTCCTGTGACTGGAATCTCTTGAACATCGCTGTAACGCTCTCCCGCCGAGTAAAAGGTCCTGTGACGAAACGCGCCGCTCTTCGTTGCATTTTCTCTATGTCTTCTATCACTCCAACCTGGTAAAGATCCAAGATTGATGGACGATTTTAAATAAGCCGCTTCCGTCGTGTATGAGTTACATTTTCTTAAGGTACTTCCTAAGAATCTCAGCCGGGCAAATGCTTATCCTTCTGTTTGTTTTATGTTGTCATTTCACTTAAGGTCGCTGTGAACAGTGGTAGACGCTGTTTTCAGTAGTTTCTCTTCAGTAGCGTAGATGTACAGTAATGGGTTTCTTCTCCTATGTATGCGCAATATTTCACATTTAGTTACGTTCAGAGTCAATTGCCAGAACATGTACCATTTATCAATCCCCTACAGGCAATTCTGCACACCGATGATGCCTTCAGGAGTTGCTACTTTGTTATACACCACCACATCATCTGAGACCAGTCGGCCGCTCGGGGTAGCCGCGCGGTCTTAGGCGTATTCTCACGGTCCGCGCGGCCGTTCTACCACACTTCCTTGGGGTACTCCAGAAATTACTTTTTCATCTGTCGATTTCGTTCCGTTAAGAGCGACATGTTGTATTCAGTCTACAAGGAAGTGTAGAATCCAGTCGCAAATCTGGCCCCGATAAGCTTGTATTTTTTTCACTAAACGACAGTGCAGGACGGTGTCAAATGACTTCCTGAAGTCAAGGAACACGTCATCTATCTCACCGCCGTTGTATACAGCACTATGAAAAAATGGCTCTCAGCACTATGGGACTTAACTACCGAGGTCATCAGTCCCCTAGAACTTAGAACTACTTAAACCTAACTAACCTAAGGACATCACACACATCCACGCCCGAGGCAGGACTCGAACCTGCGACCGCAGCGGTCGCGCGGTTCCAAACTGTAGCGCCTAGAACCGCTCGGCCACATCGGCCGGCGCAGCACTGTGAATCTCGTGGAAGAATAGAGCGAGTTGAGTTTCACAAAATCTCTGTTTGAGGAAACCAGGTTGATTTTTATACAGGAGTCATAATTCTTGAGCATAAAACATGCTCCACAATTCTACAACAGACTGAAGCCAACGATATAGGCCTATAATTACGTGCATCTATCCTACGACCTTCCTTGAAAACGGGAATGACCTGTGCATTTTTCCAGTCACTAGGTACCATTCGTTGCTCCAGTGACTAACAAAAAAAAAAAAATTATAATTAAAATTAATATTAAAAAAAATTGCTGCTAGAAGTGGAGCAAGTCCTTTCGCATAATATTTGTAGAATCTTACAGGTCTTTCGTCCCGAAGCACACTGAACAGACAAGTGTTAACAGTTGCACTATACCTGATTTAAAGTGCCACAATAAGCACTAGGCAACCTGTACTTGGGTCAGTCTGCGAGGATTATCAGAATAACTAATATAATTTCAATATTTGTAACTGTTGTCGAAATTTCATGAGTGCGCACTTCAGGTGAACCAACCCATATTTATTCCTTGCTGTCGCTGTGGGTCGTAATCTAATCACATGACAAAACAGTGTAAGCTGTGATGCATGTTACCTACTAGTTGCTCATAGCGCATAATACCATACAAATAATCAAAATAGCCTTGCAACAGTACGGATAATGTAGACAGTGGTTACCATTAAATATCTCCGAAGCCAATACAAATGATAAATTCATTAGTGGAATTCCGTCACTTTTGGTTTCAATAAGAATCTACGTATCTGCCTATGTATTCTCATTAGTTTGTCGTCCTTTCCTGGAGCACTGGTATCTACACTATTCCACTAATATTAACCTAGTGGAGCTGATTCAAGCTGCAAAACAAAAGGTCAGTTTCTAAGTAAAAGTCCGTCACGTATGGTGGCGAGTGACCAAATATTCTGCTGAAATCGGAAAGCGGTTACGTGATGTCCCTCGCTCGCCACTCTTTTGAGACGCTATTTTGGGTTAATTAATTTCGGTTGTTTCTGTATTATAGCTTACGTGTTACGACAGTATTTCGTTTTAAGGCAAAGGCGCAATGAAGATTCAGCACTCTAGGTGCGATTTGTTATGGTTAAATGTTTGTAAAAGTCCTAAGAAAATTTTCTATGAATAGTTTTAAAACAATTCCTTGTATACATTCGCTGTGGTCCTGTCCTTAGAGAAATGTTGAAGAGTCGAAACAAATAGGTTCGAAATTAAGTACATACAATTTTTTTTCATATACACATTTGTAACACATTCTGAGAGTTTCTTTTTCACGTAGGGGAAGTGTGATCTACAATACTCGATGCTATTTGTATATAAGACTACGAACTCTCTTGTAACTTCAGTCTGATTAAAACACTAAAGATGAATTTGCTGCAAGCCAAACAAGCAGCAATGATATTTATATTTCTCCGTGTCACAAATATTTGTCCGTTTTTCCGGAATATGTCGCTATTTCCGAGGACGTGGCTAGTCATGAATCTAAGAGTCCAGTTTAAACTGTTGCAGGTAAAACGTGTGGCAGAGGTTATACTCTTATATTCTTGCCTTTCACATGCATTTGGCTGTTTATTTTCACGTCTCGCGAGTAGAACATGGGCAATCATGTTTATGGTCTTGCTTGTCACCAGTACTTTGCCGTTTATTCAGCATGCTGCTAGAGTGTTGGCACATCGGCTGCCTGCCACCGCTCGCTTATGGGCGACACACAGAGAGGGCGTATCACTTCACAAATTGTGTCACAGTGGAACATGGAGCAATGTTGAAACCGGATGCCGCAAGGTGTGACAGGAATGCGAGATGCGCTGTCTACAGCTGACTTTAAGTGACCAGTAACTAAACTACGGAAGAATACCTTTTTTGCAGCCCTGAATTTAAACTCACGTCCTAACCCAACCAAAACCTCGTCGTCTGCAATGTATTCGAGAAAACGGCGGTCAACCATCTCCGGCAGAACCAAAACTGCGATCGGTCTGGTCACGGTGAGTAAAGCTAGCCTCTACTCCAGACAAAAAAGTTTCAGTTTCAACCCTAAAAGCAAATCGTAATTTCTCGCTGTCATTGACGATCTGAAACTATCCTCACACTGGCTACACGAGCTGGTGCATTACCAACAGATAGCGACACAGGTAGATGCCAAACGAAAAGAGAATTATGGGAATAAAATAAGAGCGAATAAAAATGGCGATACGACGATGAATATGACGCGGCAAAGTATTGGAAAAAATGCGTTTAAACCAATTAACTGAATAAAAAAATGATCAAAATGTTTTGATCAGGTGTAGAAATAAAAAAATGTTGCTACTTTAGAAGAGTTTCGGCCCTACGACCTTCAACATGTCGGATTTATCCGCTAAACACTGCACTATCCCATCACGCTCGAGAACGTTGCTATATTTATGATTGCGATGGTCCAGTCGCAACAGTCGCAACGATGTATTGCAGCTTTCTAAAATTCGGCTCCACGCAATATCATGCGAAGCTTTCTAATGTAAACCGGCCGATGTCTTTGATTATAATAACTGTGTATGTGACGCTGAATCGGACCTTGCACCGAAGGATCCAGTAGTGTCTGGTTAGTGCTGTGTAGGAGACGTACATATTTCGTTATCATTCTTGTGTGTTGTGTGTTGTTTTTGGTGTGTTTATCGTGTGTGATAAAATACGACTATATACTGACGACGTATTCTCATCAGTTCGTCCATCTTTCCTGGAGCACTGACCTCTACAATATTCGGCTATTGTTAGACTGGAGCGCCGCTTTTTGGCACTGCCGCACTGTTTTTCCTTGTGACACTTTCCGGCGCTGCTCGGCAAGCCGTGCCTATTAAAACAGACCGCGGGCCCAGACGGCGGAAGAGAGCCGTGGGCGGGGGGCGGGTGGCGGTCGTGTTTAGGCTGCGACGCCGTAAATCTGGGGCTGGCGGCGGCCGTTTGTTATCTTTAGCCGCGCGCGGCGGCACCAGCGCCCGTCCCGCTTCCTGCCCGCCGCGGGGGTTCCCCGACCCAGCCCGGTCGGCAGCCGGCACCAGAAATGCCCGGCATGCTTCTTATTTGCTCGGCTGCCGAGGAACACATCAAAGAATGAGGGAGGTGCGACAAGAAATGCTGTTCCCTCTGCCGCACCTCGGCCTGACGAAACACTGATGGTTGTCATTCCCCAGAGGCCGGAATTCCTCCGGGCTTAATTGCTGCCAGAGTTGCGAGGTGATGAATGAACTCGTACCGTCTTTCCTTTTTCCCCCTCCAGAAAAGGACTCTGCCGCATCGCCTTAAAAGCAGTGCTATTTAGGGATGTACATGAGCGCCCTTTGGTGTCTTCCTGCGGTTGGCGTTACTTGAAAGACTGAAGAATCGACTGCAGTTCTAGCAGCGACAGTATAGCCCCACGGACACAACATGCAGCAGAGTATAGTGCGACTGTTGACTAGTGACGAAAGTACGAAAGATCCTTATCTCTGCTGAGACTGCTTCCCGATGACTCATTACTTCGATCTACTGCGACTGTATGGCTAGCTGCGGTGACCAGATTAATTAATATCTGGACAATAATGGACAAGCGAGGATACTCCAGGCACCTGATACTGGTAATACAAAGCCAATATGATAACATCAAAATAATCATAACTACAGGCATTTCAAAAACGGAGAAGATTATAATATACCAAGGTGTCAGACAGATATGTAGTATCTGACCTACACCTTGTCCGCCCCTGGTAGCTGAGTGGTCAACGCGACGGAATGTCATACTTAACAGTTCGGGTTCGATTCCCGGCTGGGTCGGAGATTTTCTCCGGTCAGGGACTGGGTGTTGTGCTGCCCTTATCATCATCATTTCATCCCCATCGACACGCTAGTCGCCGAAGTGGCGTCAACTCGAAAGACTTGCACTAGGCGAACGGTCTACCCGACGGGAGGCCCTAGCCAAAAGGCATTTCAAAAAAATGGCTCTGAGCACTATGGGACTTAACATCTGTGGTCATTAGTCCCCTAGAACTTAGAACTACGTAAACCTAACTAACCTAAGGACATCACACACATCCATGCCCGAGGCAGGATTCGAACCTGCGACCGTAGCAGTCGCGTGGTTCCGGACTGCGCGCCTAGAACCGCTAGACCACCGCGGCCGGCAAAGGCATTTCCATTACCTACACATTTCAACTGTTATATTGAAAACTTCATAAGGAACTGGAGGTCCATGAAGGCATACACCTGAAAAGGAACTACCCTCTAAATGTTATGCTGTATGCAGATGATGTAACTGTTTTACAAAAGTCAGGGGTAGACTTACAACAATCCGTGTTTAAGTTACGTAAGTTGGGACGAAAACATTCACTCTAAAAATATCTGCTGTTAATATATTTTCACCAGATGGTGTCCCACAGATCTCATATGTTTGAAAAAATGTCCTGTTACCGCCCTGACCTATTGATGAAATTCCTTATTTATACAACCAGTTTCAGTAGCCTGACCATCATCCGGTCCATAAAGGTATTCACAGCATCATGTTAGGCAAAATATAAAATCATTAGCGTCAGATGATAAAACCGTTAATTATTACACGCCGGCCGTATTGGACGAGCGGTTCTAGGCGCTATATTCCGGAACCGCGCGACCGCTACGGTCGCAGGTTCGAATCCTGCCTCGGGCATGGATGTGTGTGATGGCCTTAGGTTAGTTAGGTTTAAGTAGTTCTAGGTTCTAGGGGACTGATGACCTCAAAAGTTAAGTCCCATACTGATCAGAGCCAATTATTATACACTGTTATCAAATTGTAATATAAATTATATTGTCAGTGTATAAAAATTGTGCTGGTAGTGGACTCATTCATGTCATAACTGTAATCGGCGTTAACACGGTGAACAGATTCATATCACAAGAATCTATCTGAGATTGTTATCGAAAATAAGATGCTCGAGCAAGTCTGCAGTTAGTTATTCAGGCAGTGACATAATTCAGGACGTAAATAAATACAAAGAAAATCAAACCAACAAATTTCAACATGTATGTGGATTTCAAAACATAAAATTAATAAAGCCACAAGATTGAAACTGATGAAACAGTGGCAGTGCGTGTGCTACATTACGGCAGCGAATCCTGAATTGAGAGAAAAAGAGATAAAAAGAGCATACCGCTAGCAGAAATAAGATTTTTAAGAAGAATCGAAGGTTGCTCAAGGAGGACCACATAACAATAATTACATTTGTTCAGAATTGGTATTTTGTAACTTAAATCAGACGACTAAACAATACAGGAAAGGATGGACACAACGCCTCAAACAGATGGATGTAGATAGAAATCCAGTCGCTGTAAACAAGCACAAGCCCTCAGGAGGGAAAGATGTTGGACGGCGAAGAAAGAGATTGTGTTAATTATGAGAAGCCGGAAGCCGGTACTCACCGATTCTTCTGAAAGAGGAAGCACATACATAAATCGAAATAGGAATGTTCTGGATCAAAGGGAATCGATCACCTCCTACTTGCACAGTTGGGCAGCAATGTTTTGTCCATGGATCGTTTTTAGAGCTGCAAAATGATTCGACGCTGGCAACACACAATCTATTATTTGCGTTGGTCACGTAAACGAATTTATAAACAGAGAGATCCACGTAAAAGCTGCATATATTTTTCTGCATTACAGTACACAAATAATAATGATAAAAACGCACAGAAATATGGCGAGCGTGAAAGAAAACAGAGGAACAACGACACCAGAAGTCGCTACGCATGATGAGTGTACCTACATACTGCAACATCGTTTGATGTGGTGACTGGGACCTCAATGGCGCAAGCACCTGGGGTCGAAAACTCAGGCCCACCGTTCATGTGGACATTGCACGGTACTCCTCGTTTCTAACATGTCCCTCCACGAGTAGGTCTTCTACCATCTCGAAAACCGTTGGCCTTCCTTCGGCGTTTGATTCCAGTAAATTAGCTGTACTTGATCCTCCCAGTTTGAGGCCAGTTGGTGCAATAGACGCGCTCCTCCTATAGGAACGACAGAAAAATATGTCTCTCTTCCTGGTGAGTCGATATTGCATGATGCCTGAGACTGACAGTATCTGTTTTCTGTACCTAACTTTAGCTTGCCGGCGTTGCTCTCGCTGTCAAAACACTTATGCAACGTTATACCAATACACGATCACGAGTCCTGTGTCCCCGAATGCGCACAGTGCAGGTCGCCTGCAATATCTCACGCACGTCATTGATAGTTTTAAATATATCTATAAACAACTACAGCTGCATCAGCATTGCACATCAAGCTTTGTGATGGCGCATAAAAACATTTGTATCATTACAAAGTGTCAACAAGCTAAGGAAGATGAGAGTTTGGCGTTCGCCGGCCGGAGTGGCATGGATGTGTGTCATATCAAATGGTTCAAATGGCTCTGAGCACTATGGGACTCAACTGCTGAGGTCATTAGTCCCGTAGAACTTAGAACTAGTTAAACCTAACTAACCTAAGGACATCACAAACATCCATGCCCGAGGCAGGATTCGAACCTGCGACCGTAGCGGTCTTGCGGTTCCAGACTGCAGCGCCTTTAACCGCACGGCCACTTCGGCCGGCTGTGTGATATCCTTAGGTTAGTTAGGTTTAAGTAGTACTAAGTTCTAGGGGACTGATGACCTCAGAAGTTAAGTCCCATAGTGCTCAGAGCCATTTGAACCATTTGAAGTTTGGCGTTCAGTCGACAACGAGAGAATTACAGAACCCTTAACTATCATAGAACTGGAAACTCGCTGTTTACATGGGGACAATGTCGGTGGGAACATACCACAGCTGTGTACGTGCTTTGAATCAACAGAGAATGAAGCTGACTGCAAAACGATTATGCTGCTGCCAAACTACGGATCGTGGAGAGACCTATAGACAGTCGTTTTCCCTCGCCCTTTTTCCCATTGGAAGGGGAAAGGGGTAATGGTATCCCCCACGTACCGTACGGTGGCTTACGAAGTTTGCATGTAGACACAAATACAAGTAAAGAATTCGTCTTGTTGATTTGTCACTTCGTTCCCTCGAGGTTTTTTCCGTCTCTGTGCTCGGATTACTGTTCAGCCAGTTCTCGGAGGTGGTGCAGATTGATTTTAGAGTAGAAGTTAGTGAGATGCAGTGGAGACGAGTAAAAAAATAGTCACAGAGCTGGTGTGGGGCGAGTATGATGTGCCAGTATGTCTGCGACTTTTGATGGAAGTTAGCTCAGATTTTTCGAGTTAGGAACTTTCAATAGCTTTAAAGTCGTTTGTTAGAAGCATTATGGAGTTCTCAGGAGCGATAGTTGTGCTATAATTCAAGTAAATTCAGAATGAGCAAAACGTGTTATGTACCTGGTGACGATTCATTTGATGCACCGTCATTGTGATTAATTTTCCTGTTTTCCTTTCGCTACCAGGCACAATCCTATTTTGACGACCCAACTGTGGGTAGAAAATGGTGAACATCGTCTCCGGTTATGTTGCGAATAATGAGTCTTTTCATGTGAGAATACGTGTGTCCATGTTGTGCCCCTGACCCAGCCTAATTCTTGCAGAATAATGATAATACAGTTTATCATAACTGAACCACAGTATCATTATTTTTATACGTGATCCATGTTAATAGAAGTCGAGGAGTTATGCTCCACTATGTCAATAAATGTGCTCAGATAAACAATTTAGTTCGTTAAGGTTTTCCCCACTGTTCATATTAGCATGACATCCTTCGCCCTGTGAGCGCTAACCTCAGGAACCCTGTAAGACGAAGTTACTATCTAAGTTCAATCCCCCGTGGGTCGATCTGAATTCCAGTAGTTAGATTTACTCTGCGCGTTTTCTTTGTGTAGCAACTGAGTCTGCGTTTTCATTGGTATTTCTGAGACTTCAGACTACTTCGCACTTAGCAGTGGGTAGAAAACGTGAAGCATTGTTTCGTCCAGTAGGTAGCTCGTGGCTACGAAAAGTCCCTTTTATAGGCCAAACGATCTCCCACCAAAAAATCAGATGCAAGCACAGTATTTAGACTAATGGAGAAATAGTGGGAGTCTTTTAAAATTGCCTGAAGCGGAAATTGATCACAGTACGTAAGTAAAAATTAACATTTGCAATACAGTCGAGTCATTCCAAAAAGAGTAACAATGAAGCTGTCGTAACGACATCACCTACTATTATTAGTGACAAACAGCCCGTGAAAAAGTTCACTCCAGAACTGAGGGGAACAAACGAAAAATAACGTGACGTCCATCAGCAGGCCGCTAGAGACGGAGGACATTCTGCAATTAGACGAGGATTGGAAAGAGAATCGCCTGTGTCCTTTGGAAAGGAACCTGTCTGGCACTATTCATAATGGAAACCATGAAAAATACGAATCTGGCCAGTCTGAACACCGTTCCTTCCAAAACGCCGTAACAAGTGTATAGCTTCGATCAAACTACGGGGCTGCAGGTAGCAAGGAGTAGTAGCTTTGCATATTTGCGTAACCTTTGCCATGTGTGGAGTTCAAGCTCGCTTCATGCGTCCGCGTCGCCGGAGGCGGATAAGAGCAAAGTTTCCATAACGAAAGAAAACACGCCTCGGTAAATGTTTATCAAACCATGATATATTTTAAATGCAAATGTTTGGAGGTGAGGCACAGGTCGTTTGCCACAGTGAATGAGGGACGCTACAAACCTTCACCTCATAATCTGAGCCAAATGTTAATTTTTTTTTTGGTCAGACCTGAGTCGATATTTCCTGACCCATCCTGCCCCAAATGCCACGCTTTCCTAACGTAGGAAAACTGGAAGCTCACCCAGCGTATCGGAAACATCCATATTGCTCTGATACGTGCGGAGACAAAAAGAGGTAGCTCGGAATTCATCCTTGGGCTCAATGACAAAGTCCATTCTTCAAATACGGTGAGCAGCGTGCAGTTGCATAAGGTTTACTTGATTATAATTATTGCGCCACAGCAGAAAGGATTTTCGATTTCGTTACAAATTTCAGCATCACGGTATCAAGGCCCTCTGATTGTTGTCTGTTAACAACTGCTTGACGTCTTCTATTCATCCATTGCAGAAGTCACTTTGGGTACGTAATATATTCAACGAGAACATGTATCCTGTACCTGGAGAGATCTGTTGCACCACTTACACGTGCTACACTCTTCATTCTCAGCCACTTTTGAAATCTATCATGTCGTCATTCCAGTAGAAAAGAGTACCTTAAATAGGAAATTTTAAGTAGACTTTCTTGGTTAGGCTTTACCGGAAAATAGGAGTGACGTCTGGCATTCCCCAAGGACGTTTTATAAGCCCTCTGTTGTTCCTACCCCTGATGCTATCATTTACAATTTCGTAAAGTGATCAGAAGACCAAATTGCAAAATGGTATAGACACGATATCCGTATGGAGTGAAAAGTGACAGTTGACTCTAAACGATGAAAGTGCGAGGTTATCACAATGAGTACTAAAAGAAATCCGTTAAATTTCGGGTACACTGTAAATCACACAAATTTAAAGTCTGTCAGTTTAACTAAACACCTACGGATTTCAATTACGAACAACTTAAATTGCAACTGTCTTATGGAATATATTGTGGGGAAGGCGAACTGAAGACTATGTTTTATTGGAAGAACATTTAGAAGATGCTACAGAGACTGCCTATATTACACTTATCCGTCCTCTTCTGGAGTAATGTTACGCCGTATGGGATGCTTACCAGATAGCATTGACAGATGGATAGATTGTTGTGTACTATCGCCAAAAAAGGGGAGAGAGAGTCACTGACTTCTTATATACACGAGTTGGGATGGCAAACAATAAAAGAAAGGTGTTCCTCATTGAAGCGAAGTCTCTTGACGAAATTTAAATCAACAACTTTTTCCTCCGAAAGTGAAAATATTTTTATACCTTCAACCGATATAGGGAAAACTGATCATCGTAATAAAATGAGGGAAATCAGAGCTCCCAAGGAAAAATATAAGTCTCCGTTTTCCCCACGTGCTGTTCGGTAGTGACATATTTTGAAAGTGGTTCGATTATATTTCTGGTAAGCATGTCAGTGTGAATTGCAGAATGGTCATGTAGATGTAGATGTAAACGTGACTGTTGCAAATATCAATTGAAACTGAAACTTTACTGATAACCGGTCACAATTTCCACCGCAAGTTTTCGAGTTTTAAACCTCCATCATCAAACAAATTTATGTCAGAATGAGATTTTCACTCTGCAGCGGAGTGTGCGCTGATATGAAACTTCCTGGCAGATTAAAACTGTGTGCCCGACCGAGACTCGAACTCGGGACCTTTGCCTTTCGCCGGGAAGTGCTCTACCATCTGAGCTACCGAAGCACGACTCACGCCCGGTACTCACAGCTTTACTTCTGCCAGTATCTCGTCTCCTACCTTCCAAACTTTACAGAAGCTCTCCTGCGAACCTTGCAGAACTAGCACTCCTGAAAGAACGGTAGAGCACTTGCCCGCGAAAGGCAAAGGTCCCGAGTTCGAGTCTCGGTCGGGCACACAGTTTTAATCTGCCAGGAAGTTTCAAATTTATGTCAATTAATAAGAGATGTATATGTTGTCTCTACGACTTTGAAGTAGTCTGTGGCATTGTTCCCAGCGGCCACAGGCTCCTTTTCCTGTCGTGTTGACATCACTCCTCTTACGGTTCATTATTCTTCTGACTGGTTTGGTGCAGTCCGCCACGAATTCTTTTATGCCAAACTGTTCATTTCACAGTATTATGGTCCCTGCGTTCTCAGTTATTTGTTGGCTGTATTCCAATCGCTACCTTTCCTGCAGTTTTTACCGCATAGAGCTCCCAATAATACCGTGCAGGTTATTACCTAATGTCTTAACACACGTCCCACTCTCCCGTCCCTTCTTGTCGGAGATTTTCTTATGATGATCCCTTCACCGATTTTGCGGAGAACTTCCTCATTCCTTAACAGTACACGTAATTTTCAACGTCCTTCTATACCACCAAATCTCAAACCCTTCGATTCTTTTCATTTCTGGTTTTCCCACTACTATACAATGCCCATAATCCGTACGTAAATTATGTGATTTTTTTTCCTCTGAATGAGTCCTGTATTCGATAAGCATTCTAAATTAACAAACATGAATGTGTAGAGGCTATTTCGGACTAGAGTACACAATAGATGCGAAACAGTTCTAACTGAATATTTCTTTTGCAGCTGTTGTGTAGCTATACATTGAATAAAATGCACTGTAATGACTAGAAAACAGCTTTGGCAGACTATCATTAAAACGCATTTAATAACAGTCGTAATTGCTTTTTATAATTTTGAAATCTTTGCTTGACGAAGGTTCATTGCCAGTTGTGGTCTAACAGGGAGTGGATAATATACACAGCATAAACAGTGACAAAAATAAACTAATGTAATATCGTAATGTCTACATTTTATTTAAATAGTTCATTTACTATGATTCAACCTTGTTTATGCTACCTGAGGAACGTGCGTAGGAAAAACTGTATTTTTAAATTTTACAGGTTCCTTCCACGATGCGAACTACATTTCCTCTCGTCTGGAGACGTCAGTTGAATCAAAATAACTTAAAATACCGATATTTATAACAGTTGCTAAGTGTTATGAGTATTTTTTGAACAGCGATTTATCAATTACATTTAGTATAAGAACAGTTGACTGCGTTAAAGTAGCTGACTAACTTCCGGCCACAGCACATATAAAGTCACACGTACAATTCGAGCAAGTGCGTTTTGGCTATGGTATCCAATAAATTGCTTAGTGACCCATATGCCTCGTGTGATGCACTGATGCGTCATGCGTTGGCAGTCCTGCAGCTACAGACGATGTTTCTACCCAACGTGTTATACCATCATGGTGAACGAATCACATTAACATGTTTTATAAATTACTCAAACTATACAGCAAACTCCTAGACAGCCCAGAAAGTTTTCAACACTATTATTCGTGTGTACGAACAGTATCTGCATCATCTGGAATGAAGCATGAAAATTTAAACAAAGGTATGGAGACGTTAAAACCGATGGCACCAGCTATATGTGCAGTCAAAATCAGAATTATAAACTACCCTGTCTCAAGAGTCAAAAACTTAAGTATATATTACGTCCTCCTTCGTGGACTATAGTCGAAGACATGCATTAAGGAATCTCTGTTGTTTTCTTAATATCACACACTGTTTTGCAAGGGTTCTTCATTTGTGCAGCACAAGAGTTCTTCATCACTTCTAAGCCTGTAATCATATATCATAAAAACCCTACATCTTCAGTGTTCTGCCTTCATAGAATTAACACATGCGTTTCAGTATATCTGAACGATACACGTGGCAACACCACAGTCATTTTTGTCCTGCGATGTTCTGCGAGAGATCCATTTCTTATTTGGTTGTAATTTAGTACATTGTATCCCACCAACAATAATTACGACTCAAATTACTAATATCAATAATTAATTTTTGCTTACCTCGTCAACTCGTGATATAAAATGCTCCGTTAAATTCAAGCGTAAAATGAATCACGGTTTACTGCCTCGAATTTTTGTCGTCTAAGATACGGTGTACTGTTCACTTAGTACTTCTTTCCTGAATCTCTGCAACTAGTTTCGTAGAAGCAAAATCGCGGTTAAGACAAATACCTCACTTTATTTACAGGAAGACTGCAGTCAAGGACTGCCCATTAACATATAACTGCAAGGACCGACGAAAGAAATCCTAACTGGATAACTCTCTTTCTGTGATCTTCTAGCAATTTAAAAATAAAATAACTGCACCTATACATATTATAAAAATGGGTGTATGTGTGTATTTCTACAAGTACGAGAGTTAGAACTTAAATAGTGGCAACTAATTATTCACAACCGATAAAAAAGAGTTACATGTTTGCACCTGCTACTGTCCTTCAAAGTAGTCACCAGCGTTATGTAGAACCCGTTGCCAGTGACGTGGAAGGCGTAGTATACCGTTAGCAGAAGCTGTTCTGTTGATGGTGCGAATGGAGCGGTCTGCTCTCTGTCGAATCTCTGGGACAGTTCTGAAGCGAATGCCACGAAGTGGTTCTTTCATCTTCGGAACCGAATGAAAGTCACAAGGACTTAAGTCCGGGGAGTATGGTGGATGGTACAGTACTTCCCAGTCCCATCGACCGAACAGAGCAGCCACAGCTTGCGCTGTATGCGCCCTTGCATTGTCATGCAAAATGAAGGGTGGGTGTCCGCCTCCGGTACCTGAATGATCAGCGTGACGGATTGTCAGTCCTCAGGGCCCGGGTTCGATTCCCGGCTGGGTCGTGGAATTTTCTCCGCGCAGGGACTGGGTGCTGTGCTGTCCTCATCATCATCCTATCATCCGCATCGACTGCAGGTCGCCGAAATGGCGTCAAATTGAAAGACCGGCACCCCGTGAACGGCCTGCACGACGGGGGGCCCTAGCCATATGATTAAATAAAATGGGTGGGTTGCGCAGAAAATGTCGCCCACCACTTCTTTCGCAAAGCTGGTCGGAGGTGATGCGCCAAAAACGAACAGTAGTACTGCGCATTGACGGTCTGTCGTGGAGGAACGTAAAGAGTTAGGATAACACCATCACAGTAGTACACGAGAATCACCATAACTTTCACCATCTGCGGCTCTGACGAACTTTGGACTTTCGCGGCGACCCATAATGACGCCATTCGTTGGACAGGCGTTTTAGTTTTGGCTCTTACGATGTGGCCCGTGTCTCATCCAGTGTTAGGATATGGCGTAAGAAAGCCTCTCCTTCGCGCTCATAACGCTCCAAGTGCGTCTGAGCAGCGTCGTAACGCATCCATTTCTGCATTTCCGTCAAGTCATACGGAACCCTTCGTGATGCAATTTTTTGCATGCCCAGGCGTTCCTTCAGGATGCGAAGCAGAGTCGTATGCGCTAATTCGGTTTCATGGGCAAGCTCACGAATTGTATGACGTCGATCACTATCCACTAACGCGGCAACAGCATGCACTTCTTCTTCAGAGACGCTAGAACGACCCGACCGGTGCATGTCTGCCACAGTTTGCCGACCTTCGTTGAAGGCTTTTACCTAACGTCCCTCTGTTCTGTATGGCAATGCTGATTCCCCACACGCCTCTTGAATACCTTGATGACCCTGTCGTGCTGTATGACCTCTGGCACATTCAGCCTTGATCCAACTCCGTTGTTCCTGTTTCGAAAAGATAGTGATACTGTTACATTAGACCGCTCGCTCACAAGTGACGTGTTTCCCTCGATTGTGCGCACGCCGGTGGCGTGGGACGGGCGAGTCTATTTGCTCGGCGGTAAGGTAGGTATGTCAACATGTGCTATCACTGACAATAGTAGCTTCCATTGCATAGTGTCTCCGCAGCAGTGTTGCCACTGTTCCAACCTACGTATGTTACAAACCTGCTCCTAAACTACTGGGCCAATTTCGACAAAACTTGGTACGTATATTCCTTACTAATAGGCAACAATCGCTGTCAGGTTAAGAACCATCTACCTATCATGGTTCAGAAGACATGACGTCATCAACAACGAGATGCATGGAAAACTTGAGAGGTGGCAGAAGCCCCCTCTCATATTTCTATTTTACTCTGAGTAATTCGATTTTCCTCTCTAATTGCATGCGGTGAAAAGTTGCTATTCCTTCATACGCGGACTTCCCACGCAGCGTCTCTCGTCACCTGGGTGGTCCGGTGACAGGTGGGCTCTGCTGATCTTGAAAGGGTTAAGCCGACAGGTGTGAGGGAGTCGAGTGAATGCTTTCCAGACGCCGACATTGTCACAAGAGCGGCAGAGACACGCCCGCAGGGGCCTGAAGGAGCGGCTGGGCTAGAGGTTTCATTACTTCGCAGAAACTTAGCGAAAACACTTTCTGGCGGGCTACCAGCGAGGCGTGGGAATGACCTGTGTACCCAGGCAGTCTTGGCGGGCAAATTCCCGCGTTTTCTGCAAAATCGTAACTGTGATCGGCTTGCTCTGGTCATAGCTCCGTGACGTAGCAAAATCGGCACAGAAATTGGCGCCAAGAATCTCCACTGGTGGAATGGTAGTGCTTCGGCAATAGAGTGGAATTTTCCGCCGGTTTTCGAGTTGCTGATTGGAACGTTTAACCACGGCCACTGTCGTGGAGGCGGGAATGTTCTGTGTTTGGCTTGTACGGGTGCTCTTGAGAGGAGTCGGCTCTCGCCTTTCGGTCGGAGTAGGTTACAAGACTGAGCTCTCGCTGCTCTGGACAGCCTGCCTTCCGTTGGCTGTCTAATATACCTTTATTTTATTGTAACTGTTTGACGAAGTTGCTGAAGTTTCGACTCCAACGTAACTTTCCGAGTACAGTTGGCAATTGAGCGTTCTGCGTACAAGCGGCCTATGTTGTCTGTCTTGAGCAGTTTTGGCTAAAGGTGACTGTATCGGAGTTACTGTGTGACTTCGCTTGTTAAAATCAATCACTGTACCGTCAGTGATTGTGTGGCGAACCTTCTTCGTCTCCCTCAGAGGCGCATTTATATTGCTAGGAAGTCTTTAGTCTGGAACAACCAAACCAGGATAATTTGTTTCGGGCTATACTCGCGACATTATCATCACCACGATGGGACGTGGTTATTAATTAAGGTACGCCAGATCGTGTTCTGGCAGTTAAGAAGGCAGTTTGGTAATGTATGTCCGCAGCACCGGCAGATAGGGATTTTCCTAGGTGATAATCAGAGCTCAGCAGAGCGCGCCTGTTCGTCTTTTTCTAACTTTGTTCTGTCTTGGGTAGCAGCAATTGATGTTGTGTTGGCTGTGTGTTTTCTCTTAAGATTTGAGTTGCAAGGAATTGGCTCCACATACCACTTTTTCATAAATGTCACAATCCAGTTTAGGGACAACTTCACCTTCACAGCATTTATTTGAGTATCCAATTTGAGCCAATTTGATGTATTGTAAATGTTTCATGTGTTTTGTTTATTATTTTGATTTTAGTCGTAATAAATCATATTGTTATTTTGGACAGAACTTTCATTCTGTTAATCGGTAGAGCAACCCTATCATTTCTCACTACGTTAATGAAACTTTCCTTTATTTAACTTATTTGTCAAATTAAATTATTGCAGGTGCCAAACCCTTTTCTACTCCACTTGAAGGGTCGATTACAGTCAGTTCGCGTTTCCTTTTAATCCATGTGCAACAGCAAAAGTCGGAGTTAGAATAGGGGGGCTTAGAGCATCATTTACACATGTAGATTCTAGAAGAATTTAGTGTTAAATATACTGCTAGCCCCGGCACCTCGCAAACTGCCGCTTCATGACTGACCTTTAAATTTGTTAGTTCTGTGCAAATAACTCAATTCACAATAAATTTTGCAGACGGTAGTCAAATATGCCGCTAAATGCACCTAGAAAATTATATCGTGGTACCACACTTAGTTTTGCAGGTATGACATCATAAACACTGACAGTGAGAAGTGTGAAAAACTGCCTCGCTGTGCATGACGTTCAAATTTATTACTTCTCTGCTAACTAACTCTATTAGCAATACATTTTGCAAGACAGTATTCACATTTGCAGCTGAATGTAACTGTAACATCATTGTACGACACATAGTTGAAGAGATATTACGTCATAAACACTGAGATGCGTGGAAAAATGCCACATGATGCATGAAGTTTTAATGTATTTATTCTTTAATACGAAGACACTGCTGCAGTCGAGTCAGCGTAAAGAAATTCATGACACTTGGCAATGTTTTTGACAGCTTTTAACTGCGAAGCGCAAACGGCTGTAGGAGAAAAGAACGGCCGTCTGTGGAGCTATGCAGAGACGTTGCCATAGAGATGTTTGCAAAATCGCTTTGTTGACACGCGAAGCAGCTGTATTTACACATTTCTACATTATACATATCTCTTTTTTGCCGTTGTTTCGTAAGTACAAAAGTTTTTTCACGAATACACAAAAATGAAAGCCTTTCGATATTGTACTAAAAACACAGTTCATTTTTTCCTATTTCTAACAGAAAATTGGGAAAATTAATACCCAGGCATTGCCGGTTTGTTAGTTGGTAGGTTATTAATTAAGGTAGCCCGCTCCAAAATATTTTGGAATTGTCCACAGACTTCAGCAAAGTCGATACAAAGGCAGGAGCAGAACTGCCTTTGCGTCCGCTCAGAACACATTCATCAGGCGAAGATAAACTAGATCTGCCTTTGTATTTTTATTTATTTTAAGAGAAATGATGACGAGAGGACAGTAGAGACAGAACTGCTCAAGAGCCCATCTAATCGACGGTAAAGGATACCTGACGATTCAAATACAGATGAAAACACTGCATAAAATCAGGGAAATAAATTGTAAAATTATGTAATAACCATGGAAGGTTCGATATATTTACCCCACCCTCCCCCAACGGAAAGACCAAGAGAAACATGTGCGTGGTACCCTTCAAAGAAGCGCTGCTTTCTCCACAGAAAACAGTTACCCAGCTGATACAATAATATCCAAATTTTTCTCCTTCTGCTATTATATGGTTAACCATAAATTATTATGGAATATTCCATCGGTGCCTGGAGAAACATAGACGTATTAAAAACTTGAATACACGGCATTGCTGTTCCACACATACATTTATTTAATAGCGCGTTATGAACCGGCTTTCGGGTTACTAGGCCATCTTCATATAACTTAATACTGAACAGATAGTCCACACATCAGAAAGAGTTCATAGCTGTCCAAACACGAGGTAGGTGGTACCTTACGACTATACATCAATACAAAAACAAAAGCAGAATGTAATTCACAGCCGGCCGGTGTGGCCAAGCGATTCTCGGCGCTTCAGTCTGGAACCGCGCGACCGCTACGGTCACAGGTTCGAATCCTGCCTCGGGCATGGATGTGTCTGATGTCCTTAGGTTAGTTAGGTTCAAGTAGTTCTAAGTTCTAGGGGACTGATGACCTCAGATGTTAAGTCCCATAGTGCTCAGAGCCATTAGAACCATTTTTGTAATTCACAATGAAGCTCTGAACGAATAAATCTAAGAAAAGTACAGAAATGTGCAAGCCAAAACGATGTGCATATGAATAATGGCACAGACTAGCATGTTATATGGACGAACTGGTGAATGTGATGAACAGGCCGAAAAACAAAGCGGGAGCAGAGGAGAGAAAAGAGACTTTGGAATGGGGGTGCTGAACATATTAACTGAAGACGAGAAAAATATTAACTGGCTGCTGCTAATATAGTAAGGATGAATAATGAAAGTGTGTTTGGTCATTAAGGACGTAATCCAGTGTGAAACTGAGCTGTCCTCCAGCCATACTCAGAAAGCATTTATACGTGTCCCGTGTATCACTCCCACACACAGTACCGTCCCGACGAGTAGTTCAGTAACGTCAACAGCTGTAAAACTTGTGTGTCGCGACCAGCGCATCCGGACTGCAGCGACAAGCCTGTTTGTGCAGCTGTTGTGTGGACGTCAGCTGCCTAATGCCGCTGGGGACGTAATTCACGCCCCGTGTGGCTGGCCTCCCGAAAACAAATAAGAACTGGTGTCACTGCGAATGCCACACGTGTCACAGCTCACGCATTCTTCTCGAGAGCTGCGCACAGCTGTCCCACGCCCAGCCGAGTTTACGGTGATATACAGTGGCGTGGATCACTCTTACGTTAGAAGAAAATGTTACAACCATAAATTCAAAGAGATTACCAAGACACCTCTGCAGAAACATGAAACTTCTTCCACATGTTAAAAGAAGCCTTTTCTTTGTTCATCAAATAATCACAGCCTGACTGCAATACTTTATCGAAATACTAGTTTAGTTTATAGAATACATGCGCAGCTCGTAGAGCACGTCGAAACGATTTAAATACACATTTGAAGCCATACTGTGTTCTGTAAATTACATACCAGTTACTTTAGAATGATCGATTTTGGTACGGGGGTTGGGGATGGATAAAGAATTTTCTTGAATTATGTAATTCGTTAGATTCTTGCACAAACGCCATCAGAGATAACAATGACAGCTGTCTGTAATAAAACACCACATCAGCATAGATAATAACTTTTGTAATACAACCTCCAACTTCACGTCAAATGACCATGTGCTCATTAGCCTCAAACTTTAATGTTCTTCCTCGTGTACGATATTTATGTATAGTTACATCACATATTTTCACGTTTTGAAATATTCCAAATGTCTCTGAGGATGTCTTCCATGCTAAAATGTCTGTCTATAAATACTTCCAGTCCTCAGTCTTCAGCTCGGTTACCTCCAATACTTGCAACTGAGAAGTTATTACTTCATTCACACACTATGATAGCAAGAAATCAAATTGTCGTCCTCGAAAGACCCTGGGTCCCCAAATTATCTGATTAGTGCAGATTCTTCTCCTGTGTTTATTTCTACATGCTTCAGAGACCTTGCGATGTGCTCTTTGTATACACCTGCGTACTTAGTTTCTTTCCATAATTCCCTTTCGTTCCTTCCCATTTACACACACATACACAGAGGTTCCTCTGTCTGACATACGCCTCTCTCTCTCTCTGTATATATGTTCGTGTGTGTGTCGGACGGGGGGGAGGGGAGGGGGTGAGGGCGTGGATGACTGCATGTTATTTAGAAAAATTGGATAATTTAATAATTTATCAATGTATGAGGGAGAGTCAAATGAAAAGCTTAAATATTTTTTAAAATATTATTTATTGTGCAGAAGTGGTACAAAGCTGTATCACTTTTCAATATAATCTCCCCCACGCTCAATGCAAATCCTCCAGCGCTTACAAACTGCATAAATTCCTTTAGGAAAAAAATCTTTTGGTAGTCCGCGCAACCACTCATGCACCGTGTGGCGTACCTCTTCATCAGAACGGAACTTCTTTCCTCCCATTGCGTCTTTGAGTGGTCCAAACATATGTAAATCACTTGAGGCTAGGTCTGGTGAGTATGGTGGATGAGGAAGACACTCAAAATGCAGGTCTGTGATTGTTGCAACTGTTGTACGGGCAGTGTGGGACCTTGCACTGTCATGTTGCAAAAGGACACCTGCTGACAGTAATCCACGTCGCTTTGATTTGATTGCAGGCCGCAGATGATTTTTTAGGAGATCTGTGTATGATGCATTGGTGACAGTGGTCCCTCTAGGCATGTAATGCTCCAAAATGACGCCTTTTTCGTCCCAAAAGAGAGTCGGAATAACCTTCCGTGCTGATGGTTGTGTTCGAAACTTCTTTGGTTTTGGTGAAGAGGAATGGCGCCATTCCTTGCTCGTTCTCTTCGTTTCCGGATGGTGGAAGTGAACCCAGGTGTCGTCCCCAGTAACGATTCTTGCAAGGAAGTCATCACCTTCTCGTTCAAAGTGCCGAAGAAGTTCTTCAGGAGCATCTAAACGTCGTTCTCTCATTTCAGGAGTCAGCTGCCGTGGCACCTATCTTGCAGACCCTTTGTGAAACTGGAGCACATCATGCACAATGTGGTGTGCTGACCCATGACTAGTCTGTAAACATGCTGCAGTGTCATTCAGTGTCACTCGGCGGTTTTCCTTCACTATGGCTTCAACTGCTACAAAGCTCTTGGAGTCACAACTCGCGCCTGACCTGGACGAGGAGCATCTTCCACTGAAGTCACACCATTTGCGAACTTCCTACTCCATTCGTAGACTTCCTGCTGTGACAAACATGCACCACCGTACTGAACCTTCATTCGTCGATGAATTTCAATAGGTTTCACACGTTCACGCAAAAACCGAATAAAAGAACGCTGTTCTTCCCTGGTGCAAGTCTCAAGTGGGGCGACCATCTTTATACAGATACTGCGACGGTATGTGTGCATCTGCACTATTCTGCCACCTACAGGCCATTCTGCACGCTGTTTGTAGCACGCTTACCAACGTACAGGATAACGGAGTGAAATTGCGATTTGTTATTACAAATTTATAGTTTTCATTTGACTCACCCTCGTATATTGCAATAAGTAGCCTTGCCACAAAGGAAAATATTTGTGCTGTTGGTTCCGTAAGGTATTATTTCATTGTGAGGCTTACACGTACTATTGCGTTGGCTTTTTGCTGAAAGGCGCAACGTAATCCTCATACAAATATGAGTTTGCTCGTTTCATAGTGACAGGTTACTTCGTTTAGTACGCAGACCTTCCACATCGTAAGCGGCATAACTTAACGGTATGCAGATTGCGTTGTGTGTTTGGTCAAAGGTCTAACCCAATAGCACGAATATGTCTGAAGATGGATTTACAGTTCCAACCCGCTTGCTTTAATGTAGACGTTCCTGTTGGGGAAAATATGGTTCTTCTAGTGGATTCCAGGTTTAGGCTAAGAGAAGGTTGCCCCGCTTCACCGTGTCCTCAGTCGTACCTCCAATTTCCCCCCCCCCCCCCCCCCAAAAAAAAAGGGTTTCTAACGAAAGTCTTGATTTCAGATCCTGGTTTCTGATGTATGCACAACGCACTTTTTCACTCGTTTTTGCTCAGTATTCTTCTATTCTGCCGCTTTGAGTTCAGACGTAATTCTGCTCCTTGCATTATTCTTCGTTCAATGACCCGTTACAGATCCAAGGAATTTTGTTGTTCTAATGTTTCCAGCGATCTATGATTTTTTTTCCTTCTCGTAGTCCAACTTTATACTCCGCACAAGAAGACAATTTGTTGAGCAAATGACAGAGTTATTAATGCAGTCTATCGCGCTGCCAACATACACACATATAAATAGGCTACTTATAAATACTGTTATCGTCGTTTGCCCGCCTAGACTCGTAGTACTCAAGGGCACGTCTGAAAGTGCAGACACACTGAAGATCCCAAGCTGTACTAAACAATTCTAAATTAATTCGCTGTTCTTTCAGACATGCACGTACGTATTACAAGCCTAGGTGGGCACACGATGATAACAACATTCGTCTCGATTTCTCGTTGTCTCTTTCTTCCATTTGCGGGAATCCAAGTAATGTTGCGAGTGACGAATTCAGTGGTTTACCATATAAGGATGTAGAAATGTGACATATGGAAGTCTGCATTGTTACGGGGAGCGTGTACGGATAGCCGAAGCGATTGAGGCGACTGCTCGCGATAAGCAGGAAGTCTAGGTTCCTGTCTCTTGTCCGGCAGAAATTTTCGTATGTTACTATTGGGTAGTAAATCTACGGGGTGATCAAAAAGTCAGTATAAATTTGAAAATTGAATACATGACGGAATAATGTATATAGAGAGATACAAATTGACACACATGCTTGGAATGACATGGGGTTTTATTAGAAAAAAAAATTACAAAAGTTCAAAAAATGTCCGTCAGATGGCGCTTCATCTGATCAGAATAGCAATAACTAGCATAACAAAGTAAGACATAGCAAAGATGATGTTCTTTACAGGAAATGCTCAGTATGTCCACCAACATTCCTCAACAATAGCTGCAGTCGAGGAATAATGTTGTGAACAGCACTGTGAAGCATGTCTGGAGTTATGGTGAGGGATTGGCGTCGGATGTTGTCCTTCAGCTTCCAAGGAGATGTCGGTCGATCACGATACACTTGCGACTTCAGGTAACCCCAAAGCAAATAATCGGACGGACTGAGGTCTGGGGACCTGGGAGGCCTAGCATGACGAAAGTGGCGGCTGAGCACACGATCATCACCAAACGACGCGCGCAAGAGATCTTTCACGCGTCTAGGAATACTATTTTTTTTTGTTCTAATAAAACCCCATGTCATTCCAAGCATGTGTGTCACTTTTTACCTCTCTATCTACATTATTCCGTGGTTTATTAAGTTTTCAAATTTATGCTGACTTTTTGATCAGCCAGTATATGTAATACAGCCGATATCGAGGAGCCCGCATTCAGCGGATTAATTTATAATTATTTAGTACAAAAAATGGCTCTGAGCACTATGGGACTCAACTGCTGTGTTCATCAGTCCCCTAGAACTTAGAACTACTTAAACCTAACTAAACTAAGGACATCACACACACCCATGCCCGAGGCAGGATTCGAACCTGCGACCGTAGCAGCAGCGCGGCTCCGGACTGGAGCGCCTAGAACCGCGTATGAACTGTATGCTTATGTTCCCTATGGGGCAAGTCCATTTGCGTAGTGGAACAACCCGACCGAGGGGTTAAGTGTCAGCATTAACATCTTGGTTACACCCGTGCTCGGAGTTTTCTGAAGGATCCGACGGCAAAAGCCATCAGAATTTTCCGAGCGTCAAAGGAGAGCGCCCCGTACCGGGACAAACTTTGTACAGCCCCGGCGCGTGACACATGGCCAGACAGGCGGAAGTGAGCAGCGAGGTATCAGATGAGAGAGCGCGGCAATTAGCCCGCCTGCACCCACGCCCGACCGCCCGGCTCCGCAGCGCTCCCCGCCATAACTCAGCATCCCCTTTTTCTGGTCCGCGCCACCCACTACCGCACACATCCCTCCTTGTCCAACACCCGAGACGTTTTGTTTGTGGCGCCACGACGACTTCATCCCGATCGCACTTCTTTTGTACGCCCTGTTACCCCTCCTCTCGCTGCTGATTAATAACGCCCTCAGACCGGTGTGCGGCGACGGTCCATCTCCCTTTCAGCCCGCTCCCGTGTAGTGTGTTAAGAGCAGAAGCGATCACCTCTCTCTTTTTTTTCCCCCGCCCAGTGCCGGCCTCCTTCACAAGTCCTGATTCATCTGGGCGGTGAAAAGGACAGTAGCGGGTGGATCGCCCCTTTTATTTGGCCGGAGCACCAAAATTTTCCCGCCGGTAGTGCTGCATCATTATCGGGACCGCGCTGATTATATATAGCTACAGATTAAGTACGCGGCTCCGACTTGAAACGCACCGTCATTCAGAGCAGAGTGAGTTTGGGGCGGGGCGCCGAGAAATTTCGATTGAGTCCGGGGTAGAGGCGCTCCCAATTACCGGTAAAGCCTCTCCTCGATCGGCCAGCCTCGAGATAGGCCTGTGAAAGGCAACGCCGCCCGGCGCGGCCGTGCTAACGAGAGACACGTCTCCACGCCGCCACGCTGCTTCGACTAATGAGGCGGCATGCGTACGCCGCCGCTGCTGCTGCTCGCCCCAAAGAAAGTGTTCCCACAGTAACTCCCTCTAGCGGCAGTGCGGTATGCGACTTTCGCGTCCTTACGACTAGACAAGGAAATGCAATGGGGCGCCAAAACATTATGACCACTGCTATTGTCCATCACTTGCGTGAAACTCAGTTTTCTCTTTTCTCACATGATGCACTGCGAACTATGGATGAAGGGCAACAGACTGATTCCACATTTCTCATTTCTAGAAAGCGTTTGATACTGTGCCCCACTGAAGACTGTTAACTAAGATACAACCATACAGAATAGGTTCCCAGGTATGTGAGTGACTGGAAGACTCCTTAAGTAAAAGACCTCAGTAAGTTCTCCTCGACGGCGAGTGCTCATCAGAGACAAGGGTATATCGTCAGGGGTGCCAGAGATGTGATAGGACGGATTTTATTTTCTGTATACATAGAAGACCTGACGGACAAGGTGAACAGCGATCCGAGCTGTTTGCTGATGATTCTGCGGTGTACGGGAAAGTGTCGAAGTTGAGAGACTGTACAAGGATACAACACGACTTAAGGACAAAATTTCTAGTACATGTGATGAACGGCAGCTACCTCTATACGTAGAAAAATTTAAGTTAATGCGGAGTAGTAGTAATACACTTTTGGCCATTAAAATTGCTACACCACGAAGATGACGTGCTACAAACGCGAAATTTAACCGACAGGAAGAAGATGCTGTGATATGCAAATGATTAGCTTTTCAGAGCATTCACACAAAGTTCGCGCCGGTGGCGACACCTACAACGTGCTGACATAAGGAAAGATTCCAACCGATTTCTCATACACTATCAGCAGTTGACCGGCGTTGCCTGGTGAAACGTTGTTGTGATGCCTCGTGTAAGGAGGAGAAATGCGTACCATCACGTTTCCGACATTGATAAAGGTTGGATTGTAGCCTATCGCCATTGCGGTTTATCGTATCGCGACAATGCTGCTCGCGTTGGACGAGATCCAATGACTTAGCAGCATATGGTGGGTTCAGGAGGATAATACGGAACGCCGTGCTGGATCCCAACGGCCTCGTACCACTAGCAGTCGAGATGACAGGCATCTTATCCGCATGGCTGTAACGGATCGTGCAGCCACGTCTCGATCCCTGAATCAACAGATGGGGACGCTTGCTAGACAACAACCATCTGCACGAACAGTTCGACGACGTTTGCAGCAACATGGACTATCAGCTCGGAGACCATGGCAGCTGTTACCCTTGACGCTGCATCACAGACAGGAGCGCCTGCGATGGTGTACTCAACGACGAACCTGGGTGCACGAATGGCAAAACGTCATTTTGTCGGATGAATCCAGGTTCTGTTTACAGCATCATGATGGTCGCATCCTTGTTTGGCGACATCGCGGTGAATGCACATTGGAAGCGTGTATTCGTCATCGTCACACTGGCGTATCACCCGGCGTGAGGGGATGGGGTGCCAATGGTTACAGGTCTCGGTCACCTCTTGTTCGCATTGGCGGCACTTTGAACAGTGGACGTTACATTTCACATGTGTTACGACCCGTGGCTCTACCCTTCATTCGATCCCTGCGAAAACCTACATTTCAGCAGGATAATGCACGACCGCATGTTGCAGGTCCTGTACGGGCCTTTCTGGATACAGAAAATGTTCGACTGCTGCCCTGGCCAGCAGATTCTCCAGATCTCTCACCAAATGAAAGCGTCTGGTCAGTGGTGGCCGAGCAACTGGCTCGTCGCAATACGCCAGTCACTACTCTTGATGAACTGTGGTATCGTGTTGATGCTGCATGGGCAGCTGTACCTGTACACGCCATCCAAGCTCTGTTTGACTCATTGCCCAGGCGTATCAAGGCCGTTATTACGGCCAGAGGTGGTTGTTCTGGGTATTGACTTCTCAGGATCTATGCACTCAAATTGCGTGAAAATGTAATCACATGTCAGTTCTAGTATGATATATTTGTCCAATAAATACCCGTTTATCATCTGCATTTCTTCTTGGTGTAGCAATTTTAATGGCCAGTAGTGTAACAAACCAGTAATGTTCGGATACGTCGTTAGTAGTGCCGTGCTTGACACGGTCACGTCGTTTAAACATCTGGACATAACGTTGCAAAGCGATATGAAATGGAACAAGCATGTGAGGGCTGTAACAGTTAAAGCGAATGCTCGACTTCCGTTTATTGGGAGAAATTTAGGAAAGTGTGGTTCATCTGTAAAGGAGTGCGGACCTATTCTTGAGTACTGCTCGAGTGTTTGTGATCCGCACCAAGTCGGCTTATGGAAGGAAATCGAAGTTATTCAGAGGCGGACTGCTAGTTTTGTTACCGGTAGCTTCGAACAAACGCAAGTATTACGGAGATGCTTCGAGAACTCAAATGAGAAACTCCCGAGAAAAGGCGACGTTCTTTTCGTCGAACGCTATTGAGAAAATTTAGAGACTGGCATTTGAAGCTGAGTGCAGAACGTTTCTACTGTCTCCAACATAAATTTCGCGTAAAGATCACGAAGATAAAATACGAGAAATTAGGAGCCACAGGTGGAGCAATACAGATAGTCGTTTTCCTCTGCTCTATTTGTGATTGCAACAGTAAAGGAAATGACTAGTAGTAGTAGTACAGTATCCTCTCCGCTGTGCACCGTACAGAGGTTTGTGCAGTAAGCGTGTAGACGTAGATGTACGTTGTGGAACAGAATACGGCTTGGCACCGTACCGCGCATGACGCATGGAAAAGCCGTTCTCACACGGTACGAGGCAGCTAACATCGATGTGCACGCAGCAGGGATATCCAGCGTTACGAGAGACAGCGCCGTCAGCACACGGGACGAGCGGGTTAACGCGATTTTCCGCTTTCAGCGCTTTCCATTGGCAGTTGTCGGCTTTACTCGACTCGCAAACCGCACAGTTTGTTCACGAATACGAACGCGAGTAAAACTCCTGCTTCAGCTCTATTAAAACGCACATTTCCTCTTTCGTCCATATGGTAGTCGTGTTGTTCGGTCCGTGGTATACATAAATAGAAACCTCAAGATTTGTGAACATGTAACAGGACGAAAAGGAAACATACATGTGCATCAGTAAGGACACAAGCTTATTAAAGTTCACCATATCGAAGAAACGCATTACTGACAGAGAGAGCTCTTATATTTACTTAACATCAAATATTACAGAAATAATTTCTATTAATTTCGTAAGTAAGTCCGACAGTCTATTAGAAAACGCCGAAGTGCAAAAATCAGGATGCAGGAGAACACGAAACATAAACCGGTCTATCCTCAATACCGCATCGTGGCGAATCTACTAAATACCTTTGATAAAGATCTGCAGTCAGCGACCTTGTCAACGAAATGTCATTAATTGGCATTTAATTAAACAATCCCAACAAAAATGACACTTTTTTCATGAATCTTCAATCCGCCGTTCTCTTAAAACGGTTAACTTTCATAACACGCGAGTTTCAACGCGATAATAACAAAATACGAAAAATGTTTAACGACCTTATGACGTTTCACGTCGTTTTATCACAACAAATCGTACCAAGAACAATTCTTTCTCGCGACATTCAATGTGCTGGCGCTTATGAAAAACAAATATTCAAACGATGTCAGGTATACTGTAACGCACAAAATATGGGCTTCTACTGGACACGAGAAGTATGATATGGCGTATCGCTTTCTGTTTCTGACATAGAGGGGGAGGGGGGGGGGCAGGGCGTTCTTACTTCCTATTGGTTCTACTGTGAGCGGCACGTTGCCAAAATATCGCACAACTTATTTTGTGTTTCTCGTGACGAAATGGCTCCTCATTGTGAAATACCAGAGTGAAGTCACAAAACGCGCGGCCACAATTACGCCTTGAGCGCCTCCTAACGCCTGTCGAATAATTTACCTTCTCACCTATGACTGTCGCCGCCAGCATGCCTCTACACCTCGTAAAAGCATGTACTATTTGACGGTGCTCACTGTATCGATCTTTTAAAGCCTTTGGTATGTATTACTCAGTTACATTTCTTATCTGTATCGTATTTACTGAGAGCAATTCTCATTCTGTGAGTGAAGGACATAATGTACATCCCATTGATATTTTCTGTTCTGACAATCGCCATGGCATAACTCCTGTAATCACGTCGAACCTCCTTTATCAGACGAAATACAGCAACTCGACGTATCATGGAATCAACAAGTCGCTGGATGTTCCCTGCAGATATATTCAGCCATGTTGCCTCTATAGCCGTCCATAACTGGGGAAGTGTTGCCGCTGCAGGATTTTGTGCACCAACTGATCTCTCGTTATGTCCCATTAATGTTCGATGGAATTCATGTCGGCCTTCTGTGTGCATATGCCATTCGCTCGAACTGTCCAGAATGTTCTTCAAACCATTCAGGAACAATTATGGCCATCCATATCCACAAAAATTCTATCGCTGTTTGGAAACATGAAGTGCTTGAATGGCTGAAAATGGTCTCCAAGTAGCCGAACACCCAGAGGACCTAGTTCATTGCACGTACACACTGCTCACTCCAATATGTGGACCCACCCTCAGCTTGCACAGTGCTTTGTTGATCACCTGGGTCCATAGCTACGTGTTGTCTGCGCCACACTCGAACCCTACCATCAGCTCTTACCAAGTGAAATCTGGACTCATGTGACCAGGTCACAGTGATCCTGTAATCTAGGGTCCCACCGATATGGTCACGAGCACACGAGAGGCTCCAAAGGCGATGTCATGCTCTTAGCCGGCGGTCGCCTGCTGACATAGCCCGCTAACAACAAATTTCGCCGCACTGTCCTAAATGACACATTCGTCATACGTCCCACATTGGTTTCTGTAGTTATTTCACTCATAGTCGTTTGTCTATTAGCATTGACAAATCTAAGTAAACGCCGCTGCCCTAGGTCACTTACTAAAGGCCGTCGGCCACTACACTGCCCGTGGTGAGAGATAATGCTGAATTTGGTGTTCTCGGCACCCTCTTGACACTGTGGATCTCGGAATATTGAATACCGTAACGATTTCCGAAATTGGTAATTCCCATCGTGTGACCGTAATCAAGTCGGAAACCTTTCCACATCAATCACCTGTGTACAAATGATAGTTTCGCCAATGCATTTCCCTTTAATACCTTGTGTACGCGATTCTATCGCCACCTTTATTTGTGCATATCGCTCTCATATACTTCTGTCATCTCAGCGTGTGAAAGCCGTGCTGGCACCTGAGGTGCCTGTCACATTTTTGATGACAGTGGTCCGTAACTAAGCACATCTTGGGACTCGGTCATCAGAAGGCTGCAATGGGCATGGCGGTATTGGAATAAAATCATTACCTTATATAGCTGTGGACTGCGGCCAGTGACGCCACAGGTGGCAACATGGCTGTATAAGGACGGCAGTAACGATCACGCAACAATCACGACGTGACAATGACAGACGAACGCTCGGCGGAAAGCTCATGGGTTGGTTCAAATGGCTCTGAGCACTATGGGACTTAACTTTCGAGGTCATCAGTCCCCTGTAACTTAGAACTACTTATATCTCATGTTGCAGCCACATGTAGTAAGCATTGCTTCACGCAGTGGAGAATGGCAAAACAGATGCACACCGGCGACCGAGGCGTTGCGAAGTAGGCAGGCACAGATAGCCTTGCTGACAGCAGCAGTCTACCAACAGACTGACACAAGGACACCCACAGACAGAGTGCCGAGCGAAGCCTGGAGAGTGCTGAGTAAGGGGAAGTGAGGCCAGCACGCTAAGTTATGCTGCAATATACCGCGGGAGTAATAACAAAAAGCTACCACCGAGGGTAAAAAAACGTCCTCCTGCCGAATATAAATAGTGGAGCGCAGGCAGCAACAGACAGAAGCCATTAGGAAGCAGTTCGGATCTGAGGACGGATGTGGTCTGTGTCCGAATGTTCAATCTTCGTAGGTGACGATTCGGGAAGTCTGTTCCAGCTTGCAGGAGTCATCCGTTCGCCGCCAGATGTCAACTTCAGCTCTGGAGGTCGGCCCGAGTTCGGTTGGCACCATGGCTGACTAACTACAGCGAGAAGTTTCAGCAGGAACGGCCGCAAAGCGGTCTTGGTCACAGGCGCCGCCGAGGACTGACGCCTGGACTTCACGGCAGCCCGGCCCCACAGCACGTGGTCCGTCCATGACGGGACATCGCGGACATCGCGACTGACGGCTTCCCAGCCACCGGCGCAGCAGGCGTCGGCAGCTGACCTCACGGCAATGTAGCTCCGTGGGCGTGCCCGTACTGGGGCGCCGAGCGGCGACGAGTTCATCTCAACCACGGGGCATCCTGGCTTCAGCGCGGAGCACTGGTGGCCTGAGGCTCCCGCGTGCGATCAGTGGCATGCATTGCGTGCACTGTCGGAGAATCTACACAGCAGCAGCCAGGCAGAGGGATCTGCAGGGCTGGGCAGCGACGGCGAGGGAGAAATTGTAAAGAAAGTTCAATAAATAATTGTAAAATTCCACGCATTCTCAGTCTTTGGCGCAGCCACTGTGTCTGCTGCTAACAAGTGGTGCAGAAGTCGTAACACTAACTAACCTAAGGACATCACACACATCCATGTCCGAGGCAGGATTCGAACCTACGACCATCGTGGTCGCGCGGTTCCAGACTGTAGCGCCTAGAACCGCTCGGCCATCCCGGCCAGCTAAGCTCATGGGTTTTAACCACCTGACGTGCTGGAAGTTTGAGAAACTTTTATTGTTGTGTATCATCGTGAAGCCATGCCTTCGTGTGCAAATAATTACATCACTGAAGATGCTGTAAACTATTACATGACAGCTGTTTGGTTAAGATACCAAATAAATGTAAGTTGTAAGAGGAAATAACAGCTATTCATATCTACAGTGCCAAAATAAATGTTAAACATTGCCGAAACTTTAATACTGAACGTTGCGCTCCAGACGCATTTTATGATATGAATACACTGGTTTGTTTGTAATTTAATTCTAGCGGAAACAGTCAATATTTTTACCGTGAGACAACAGCATGGGCGGTCTGTGGCATCCGTGCCACCTGTAAACATTGCTGTATTTGCTCTGTGTGTCATTACGAGGGATGTGTTGCTTCAGGACAGTTAGAAAAACAACAACGCACTATCGAAAGTTCAGTTCCGTCACTGTAATAGAACAGGGAGGGAAACAAGTGGACGTCGCAGAGACGTCTCTGTGAGTAAAGACGATGACTATAGAATCTGAAACAAGTTTCTAGAAAAAGGATCAGTTGACGGTTGTCACAGAAGTCGCGTGGAAGGAAAACAACAGTTGTGAAGGACCGATATCTGTGTTTAACGGCAAGCAGAAACCCTCAACACAATGCTATATGCCTACGGCGGCAATAACAGTCAGCTGGAGAAGTGCAGGTGTCAACATAAACCATACGAATCAGGTTCACGAGCAGGGATTCGGTGCCAGAAGATCTCGTAAGGCCCCTCCCCTAAATCTGGGTTGGAGGACGACTCGTGACGCATGGGCATGAAACCACTGTTTGTGGACGACTCAGGAATCGTCCACAACGCTCCTCTCTAAAGAGACTCGTAGCGTTCTCCAGCCTGGCAATATTGACATTGGTTAGAGTGTGCACGCAACGAGGACAACGTTTACACGCCAACTGTACTGCAGAGCGCCACCCTTATCAAGGTGGTCATTCATGTTTTGGGGTGGAAACTTATATGGCTCAGGATACTCCTTACGTCAATACATGGGAGGGTGATTGGTATGAAGTATCGGGTGAATATACTGGAGCGGGATTCACGCTGTTGGACAACAATGCGAGCCTTCCTAGTGGATCATAGAAGCAGTCGGTTGGAAAGACCTCGTTCTTCACGTCGCATCCGCATTGAGAACGCATGGGCCATGCTAAAACGAGTGGTTTGTGTTACGGCGTAAAGTCAAGCCAGTCAGGAACGAAAGACAAGAACCGGCTGTAAGAAGACGTTAGTCAATAGCACGCTGACCGACATGTCTTCCAGGACGACAACGCTACAGCAGTGGCCCCTAGGTGAAGAGGACATAAGCACCCCGCCCCACTGGTGGCAGCCCACGTGGATAGCAGCGTCAACGTTACGCACTTCGACAGCAGTTCTGGAAAGAATTTTGTCAGTTAGAGATCAGTAGTCACCGCAAAGACTGATCACTTCGTATGTCGCCCTTTGCTTGCGACTCATCTGTGTAATTGCCAAAGTTAAGTATCGGTAATTGTCTTTTTGTAATAAAACTCATTCAAACAAGTTGTTTGATCGTTTGTGTAGCGAACCAAGTAGGCAAGATTTCTAGACAGAACGGTTTGCAATCTTCCTGTCCCATCAGAGAGCGTACAGGATATCATAGAAGCCACTGTGGGGGAAATGGTCATATACCACAGGCGTACCTGAACAATTTGGTAAGGAGTGAACCACATTCAATAATGTCTCAAAAAATGGTTCAAATGTCTCGGAGCACTATGGGACGTAACTTCTGAGGTCATCATCATTCCCCTAGAACTTAGAACTACTTAAACCTAACTAACATAAGAACAGCACACACATGCATGCCCATGGCAGGATTCGAACCTGCGACCGTAGAAGTCGCGCGGTTCCAGACTGAAGCGCATAGAACCGCTCGGTCACACAGGCCGGCAATAATGTCTCCTGTCAAGAGGATGGCCAGCTGGTTAATAAAAAATACGTTACCAAAGATGATAGTGAGATAGACTGCAGTGTTTTCAGTGGATTATTTCGTAATGTTTTGTTGTTTTTTGTGTTTATTAAGTGGAAATGCGTTAGTTTCTTTGCTTTTGTTTTCTTACGACTGCACCTGGCAGAATAAAATCGTTTTTTCTGTTATGTTCATCATAGACAATAAAGCAATATACAACACTGATTTTGACCATGGCCGCGCGGGGTAGCCGTGTGGTCTGGGGCGCCTTGCCATGGTTCGCGCGGCTCGCCCCGCCGGAGGTTCGATTCCTCCCTCGGGCATGGGTCCTTAGTGGAAGTAGTTTAAGTAGCGTGTAAGTGTAGGGACAGATGACCTCAGCCGTTTGGTCCCATAGAACTTACCACAAATTTCAAATTTCGATATTGACTACTGCACAATATAAAAGCAATGAACTAGTAATTGCGGAAGAACAGCTTAAACTGTTAACAATATCACATTCTTCACCAAATCTATTACCTATTACTCGTGCATTTCAGAAAGTTTTCGTACATTAAATATTCATATAATTGCAGTGATGGTGATTTTAAGATACTGAGTACATGTAACATTTCGATTTCAGTGAGGCTGAGCTGAATCTGTTTTACACGGAGAAATCTATATTCAGAAATATTATAAATTTATAATCTCCAAACGGTACATTTCGTATATGACTATAATATTTCTCCTCTCTTTGTAGTATCACTTAGTCCAGTAACGACTGCTATTCTTGTTCTTTCAATTGCTGTTGGCTGTAGGGGCTGACAGCGAAAGGACGCAAGAACATAGTAATGGTAACCCTGCACTGCTGAAACGAGGGGTAATTACCTCCCTACAAAGTAGTAGTAGAATTTCGGTTGACTATATAACAATCGCAAACGTAAGTCGTCCACAGCGGTAACACGGTTCATCACTGTGGTCTTCGCTGCCCCAGTAGGGCGCTTACTTTGCCGTGGGGCACGAGTCTAAATCCGTGTTGTTTTTCTTATGGACAGCCTCTGTTCCCACAGCTTTTGCTTCACTAGTCATCGAAGCCCCAAAGCGACCATCCCTATAAATGCTTACGTCAGAGAGGCTGGTCGTTAATTGACCAGGATTCGCAAAGCGTGTTCCGCTCAGCTGCTTCATTAAACCGAGGAACCCACGCGCCCATCACACTAAATTGGAAACAACACTCGTCCGTGGGAGCTGTGTTTGTGAACCGTGGGCAGCAACGCTGTCCATACATTCAGCATTAAACGGGTCACTCGTCCGGAACGATTTACCTGTAGCCCATGGGAGTGCATGTGGACGCTCATTGCTTCGGCATCAAACGAGCATATCCCGTATGGCATAAAGCGTTCATTAACAGCACACAGTAGTACGACTTCTTCATGCTAAGTGAGTCGTAGGAACGATGCTGGAGGCTAAGAGATATAAAGGTCCTCTCACTGGCTCCTTATCTCTCTCTCTCTCTCTCTCTCTCTCTCTCTCTCTCTCTCTCTCTGTGTGTGTGTGTGTGTGTGTGTGTGTGTGTGTGTGTGTGTGTGTGTGTGTGTGTGAGAGAGAGAGAGAGAGAGACAGGGTGGGAGGGAGGGAGACGGAGAGTGACAGATAGACAAGGGGATATACAGTTTAGATTCATTTCATCCACTGACAACTGGTTTGTTTCCTTGAACAAATTCTTCACTATGTTGTGGAGTGTGTGAAATTTGGAAACTTACTGGCAGATTAATATAAGACACTGAAGATCCAGCGAAGAGCGATAAGTTTCGTCACTAAGCGACCTAGTAGCTCGATCGTCACTAGGCGACCTAGTAGCTCGAGAGCTTTGGGTAGATGCTCAAGAAATGCTCAAGACGTTTTACATCACTGAGAGATTTAATGTTGAAATTTCGGAAGCGTGCGTTTCAAAACAGCTGAAAACATATTCCTTTCCCTCACCTATGCCTCACGAAATGAGGTTATTGTAGTCTTCAGTCCAAAGACTGGCTTGGTGAGGCTCTGCATGCTGCTTTATCCTGTGCAAGGCTTTTCATCTCCGTGTAAATACTGAAACCTACATCCCTCTGAATCTGCAAACTGTATTCATTCCTTGGTCTCCCTCTACAACTTTCACCCCCCCCCCCTCCCCACTCTTCCCTCCAGTACTAAAGTAGTGTTCCCCTGACGTCTCAGAATGTGTCCTACCAACCGGTCCCTTCTTTTAGTCAGGTTGTATCACAAATTACTCTTCTTCCCAATTCTATTCAGTACCTCCTCATTAGGTACGTGATCCACCCATCTAATGTTCAGCATTCTTCCGTAGCACACACATTTCAAAAGCTTCTATTCTCTTCGTCTATAAACTGTTTCGTCCATGTTTCACTTCTACAAATGGCTACACTCCATACAAATACTTTCAGAAAGAACTTCGTGACGCTTAAATCTATACTCGATTTTAACAAATTTCTCTTCTTCAGAAACTCTTTTCTTGGCGTTGCCAGTCTGCTTTTTGCATCCTCCCTACTTCTAACATCATCAGTTATTTTGCTTCATAAATGGCACAACACATTTACTACTTCAAGTGCCTCATTTCCTAAACCATTTCCCTCAGTATCACCTGATTTAATTTGACAACATGCCATTATCCTCATTTTATTTTGTTGATGTTCATCTCATATCCTCTTTTCAAGACATTGCCCATACCGTTCAAGTGCTCTTCCAAGTCCTTTGCTGTCTCTGACAGAATTACAATGTCATCGCCAAACCTCAAAGTTTTTATTTCTTCTCCTTGGACTTTAATTCATACTCCAAAATTTTCTTTTGTTTCCTTTATTGCTTGCTCAATATACAGATTTAATAAGGTCGGGTATAGGCTGCAACACTGTCTCACTCCCTTCTCAACCACTGTTTCCCTTTCGTGTTCCTCTACTTTTATAAGTGCCATCTAGTTACTGTAGAAATTGTTAATAACCTTTCGCTCCCTGTATTTTACGTGTGCCATCTTTAGAATTTGGGAGGAAGTGTTCCAGTCAACACTGTCACAATTGTTCTCTAAGTCTACAAATGTTATAAACGTAGGTTTGCCTTTCCTCAACCTGTCTTCTGTGAGAAAAATAATGTCCACCAGGAAATCGGTGAAATGAAACGAAATGAAACGGTAGCATTGCATTCACGGCCGTGAGTCCGCACCTGGAGAAGTACGGCCGCCGAGCTGCAAATCTTTTTAATTGACGCCACATTGGGCGACATGAATGTTGATGATGATTAAATGATGACGATGAGCCCAAAACAACACCCAGTACCTGAGAGGAGAAAATCTACGACCCGGCCGGAAAGCGAATACGGGCCCGTTGTATGACAGTCAGATTAGCTGATAACTGTTTTTTTATGTCATTTTTAATGGTATTAGGGTCACAGTCCGCTACAGGCTCGAGGAGACAAGGAGGGCAGGGTCGAAACCCGAAGCCTGTCCACAATGCCTCTTCCCTCTCATTTTTTTATTTGCAGATATATAAAGTGGGAAAACAAAAACTAGACCACCGATCCGGAAACCTGGGAACACTGCAATGTGATAAATGATGGGAGGTGGGCCGAGTACAATATTGTGTAGGCACGTTATGTTTCGTTCCGAATCGGGTGAGCGCCTGCCAAGCCGAGAACTCGCCAAATTAGTGGCGTGGTAAAAACGCTTTTAAGATAATTTGCAAAATTACAACAACGCGCAAATTCCACACGTGCAGTCTGCAAGTACTGCCAAAAATCAAGGTGCGAGTGATGAGCATCTCCATGTAAGTAAGCCAAGGTCCAACCTATTATCCAGAGAACCGGCCGAGATTTTGTGGCAGGAAAATATTCCACCACTGGGTAAAGAGAGGCATGTGGCGGCACTCGTAGAAAACACGCAACATTTGCCGCCCCAACAACCAGACCTCCACAACGGCTGCACAACTGAATCGGTGATGATCATCGTCGACACTACGACAGAGGGCGCAGGGGAGGGTCCGGCAGTCCTATGGCAATGAGCTGCTGATTAGGTGGATACTTCACATAGGTCGCATCATACCAAGTCTGTCTGATATTCGTAGGTTCAAAAATGGCTCCGAGCGCTATGGGACTTAACTTCTGAGGTCATCAGTCCCCTAGAACTTAGAACTATCTAAAACTAACTAACCTAAGGACATCACACACATCCATGCTCGAGGCAGGATTCGAACCTGCGACCGTAGCGGTCGCGCGGTTCCAGACTGTAGCGCATAGAATCGCTCGGCCACATCGGCAAGCAGATGTGCGTCGGAAAGGAACTGTGATGAATGTCCCGCCAGATCACAGTCCACCACAACAACGGGAGCTTGCGTTCTACGACGCGACAGGCAATGCTATGCAGGAAGAGGAAATAAAAATCCTTTGCCCTGGGCGTCGCATTCGAGGGAGGTCGGCGCGAGCATAACTGTCACAATGAACGCTACAATGTGTGCAAAAGCGGACATGATGTTACCGACCGGGACTGGCGGGGAGAGGGACATTGGCTGAAGGACAGCAAGTAAATGGTGCGTAATGGAAGCCTCGACATTGCGCCATTGTTTACACATAGTGGCCATGTAAAGCGCCGCAGCACGATAGCGTACGTTGTTAAGACGGAGCCCTCCTTCACTTGCTGCGCGGGTAAGTGTGTCACGGCGTACGTTGAAGATGGACCCAGCCGTCAGAAAAGATCTGAATGCCGCTTAGGTATAACGTCCTATCGTAACAGGCATCGGAAGAACCTGTGCAATACAAACCATTCTGGATGCAACATAGGCATTCAGGTAGGCAATACGCTGCAAAGAATCGAGACGTTCTAGGGAGTTGTGATTGATCATCATACGGAGAATTCTCAAAAACCTGACGAAACTTTACCGCCGCTGTATGGAGCGTCGACGACGTAAAGGTGATCCGATGATAGCGGAGACGTTGGATATACAGGGCAGGAGCGTCAGATCTTCCGGGGGTAGCCCGCGACGAATAGGGAGCGTCGTAGACTTTCGCACAATCATTAAACTTCCAGCCGCTCTCCCAAGAGCCGTAATAGTGTTGAGGATCCGTACGACCTCCTCCCGAGAACTAACCAACAGCGTGAGGTCATCTGAGTATGCGCGACATCGGAAGGTGTAACCGCTTAATTGTCTGTCCCCGGTAGCTGAGTGGTCAGCGCGACAGAATGTCAATCCTAAGGGTCCAGGTTCGATTCCCGGCTGGGTTGGAGATTTTCTCCGCTCAGGAACTGGGTATTGTGTTGTTCTCATCATCATCATTTCATCCCCATCGACGCGCAAGTCGCCAAAGTGGCGTGAAATCGAAAGACTTGCACACGGCGAACGGTCTACTCGACGGGAGGCCCTCGTCACACGACATTATTACCGCTTAATTCAGACAACTGCGCCGTTAGCAGGCCTCTGAGCGGCCCTAGCGCCCCTGCATAAAAGTACTTGGATAGAGGGCCCTTTTGCGGACCGTTGAGTCGGTATCGGACGCACCATACGCCCATTGTCGTGGACCAACGAACGCACGCTGCTACGGAGCTGCCCAAGGACGCTGATGAACCGAGCAGGGAAGAACATCAGTTCTAAAACAGAAAATACAAATACATATGTACCCTATCAAACGCGCTGTCAAACTCTAAGGCTACCTTCACCGCACGAATTCTGCACGTCCCTACCAACGCAATTATGTCACGAAAATCTCCAGTGGCTGACTGGACGTTAACTGTGCCACCTGGCCTAGTTCGCTCGTTGAAGAGGACACGTGGTAAAAGGAGTCTGCAGAGCGCCGTTAATAACCGCTCAAAAATCGTGTAATCAGTATATAATAAGGTAATACGGCAGTAAAGGGCCTAGTGATTTCAGGAGTCGATTTATGAACGAGAACTACAATGCCCTCGACAAAAGCTTGAAGAACCGCAGCTGCAGACCTCATTAGTTCATTATATATCTCTATCCATCGTGTAGACATGAGACCACAAAACGTACGATAAAATTCAGTATGGAGTCCGTCGGTATCTGGCGACTTGCACAGAGCACTCCTGAATATAGCAGTAGTGACCTCCTCGGAGGAAAGTTCCATTAACGTAACTCCTCCTCAAGCGTGAGAGCGCAACTCAGCTCAGGGGACACACGATCAATCAAATGAGAGTTCGTACGGTGATTTATAGACAGTCATTTTTCCAAGACACCATTCGCAAGTGATACGGGGAAGGGGAAAATTATAGTTGTATCAGAAGTACCCTTCGCCAAACACCGTAAGGTGGCTTGCGAAGTATTGATGTAAATATAGATGTAGATGTAGACTGTAACTGTAAGATGTTCAAACGTATTGGGCAGGCACGGCCCACGAACCGCTCTTCCCGGTTAAGTTCTGCGAGTACCAGTCGCCTACTTTTCGAATATCATACCGAGCGAAGTGACGCAGCTGTTAGTACACTAGACTCGCATTCCGAAGGACGACGGTTCCATCCCGCGTCCGGCCACTCTGATTTTGATTTCCCGTGGTTTCCCTAAACCGCTTCAGACAAATGCCGAGATGGTTTCTTTGAAAGGGCACTGCCGATTTTTTCCCCCTCCTTCCCAAATCCACCTTGTGCTCCGTCTCTAATAACCTCGTTGTCGAAAAGACGTTAAATAATAATCTCCTCCTCCTCTTCTTCGAATCCCACATAAGCTCTTTTGCATACCTTGCTGAACATGTACTCCCACAAGAAAGGGTATCGCAGAGAAATGGTCTAGGTAGTTCCGGCGGGTTGTCCTCGAAGTCTTTCACTTTGGATCAGAGTGAGCAGTAGTTTGAAACTTCCTGGCTTATTAATATATTAAGCTGGATCGGGACTCGAAATTCCTGGGACCAAAATTTGTAAACGTTCAGCTCCCCTCAGCTGGGACGCTGTACCTTTTGTTTCTACAGTTAGTTCTGTTTGGGCTGCCGCACGGTCTGCTCCAGTCTAGACATTGTTGCGGCACGGAAACAAAATACAGGTTTGGGGAACGAACGACATTGTTCCGTTGTAGTAAGAAGAGCCCGAGTAGTAGGTTGTTACAGTGCAGCCGGTATAATGGAGGAAAACGCACTGAATTCATCAGTATTCCCGTAGAGATTAGCGTTTAACTCAAAATTAGGCCAATGTGTCAACATTAACTTAGTGAAAAATGGTCTAGATTACTAAGCTTATAAAGCTTACAAGATCAGTGTTCTCCGAAAATGTTACCTAAAATTTGGACGTATTAGAGGTTTGATTTATTCAGAATACCATATTTAGGCTGATTAAATCGAGAGAACTGATAATGAACTTATTCACATAAATGGTCTCGATTGTGACGTCTTTGACCTCCTAGGAACAATTAACTGGCTTGCGTTTCTTCGTTCGAAATCAATTAAAAAAGTATAGAAACTTATCTTTAGAACTTCTGTCAATTCAAATTTTGCCTTTAGTGGTAGTATATAATTTTGTCCGCAGCTCGTGGCCTTCCGGTAGAGTTCTCGCTTTCTGTGCATGGGGTCTCGGGTTCGATTCTCGGCGGTGTCAGGGATTTTCCCTGCCTCGTGATTGCTGGGTGTTTTTGTGTTGTCTTCATCAACATCATTTCTCCATTACGGTCGGAGGAAGGCAACGGCAAACCACCTCCGGTACGACTTTGCCTAGTCGGCGGTGCGGGTTTCCCGCATCGTTCCTTACGCTCCTCGGAGTATGGGACCTCATCATCATCATCATATAATTTTAGTTGAAATTTTATGCATTATCTTATTTGTTAAGGCACACGGTTGTTTTTAGGTACAAATGAGACAAACAGATGATTGTCGCGCTACTAAGCAGACCAATGCGTAGATTTTGATGAACTGCGACAGTAAAAGCTGCTGGCGAATTTACAAATTCCAGGAGCGTTAGTCCTGCAGTGGTTAGGAAAAGTGCCTCTGTGAAGCTAGCAGAGTAGATAAATGGAAATGACTGAACTGAGTGCGAGAGAGAGTGTCGTTGTGTCTTATCCGACTAGCTCAGACGGCGAGAGCCTCGTGCGCGTTACCCAATGGTCTGCTTTCCAATCCTGCTACAGCGCATGTTCGTAATGCATCGGAAAATTTCGGTAATGATTTCTGCTTGCTAATTGGTTTTGCTTCACAGTGATCTATGGAGTTTCCTTCTTACTGAATTGAACAATAAAGGACTCTTTCGTATGCTGCTTCGATGTGATTATTCGGTAGATCTTCGCGACGAGTAGAGTACCGATCCCTATCATGCAAATGTAGAAGTTACACTTTCACAGAAGGAGCCACCGTCAGTGGCTCTGAAATAATCTGTATGAAATGTCCTAACTGTCTTCAGGACGAAGACTTGTGGTTGGTTCTTCCTTAAGGCAATCAGTAGTTCAGTAGAGGTTAGTGCAATCCACAAGTAGACTGTGGGGTCTAGAAGTGAGTCATGGCAGTCGTTATCAATTAGGAAGCTAGGTGGCGGCTGTTCATTTTTAGCAACTTTTCTATAAGTACTTCTCTGATTTAAATTAATGCATATGTTTCGACTAATTCTCTTGATTCTGTATAGAGAACTGTGATTGTTTCATTCTGGTAATAGCATCGACTAAAGCCAAAAAATTAATGTAAACTAACAATAATTTACAGTTAAAGAAAAACAAACTCAAATATAACAACACCATAAAAACTAGAAAACAGGTAATGGGAACTGTAACGGAAAAGTCATAGAAGGATATTTCAGACAGTAAAAGTTCTCCTCTCATAAACCGCCTGTTTACTGTGACCTCATAATGATCGCAGTCTTCGGCTGGCCATCCAGTCTCTCAAAAATGGTTCAAATGGCTCTGAGAACTATGGGACTTAACTGCTGAGGTCATAAGTCCCCTAGAACTTAGAACTACTTTAACCTATCTAACCTAAGGACATCACACACATCCATGCCCGAGGCAGGATTCGAACCTGCGACCGCAGCGGTCGCGCGGTTCCAGACTGTAGCGCCTAGAACCGCTCGGCCACCCCGGGCGGCCTCCGGTTTCTCAATTATCGTATTCCTAAACTACTCTATTCTATCTGTACGTATGACAATCTGTCTTCTGACAATTAGGTTTAACAGCTGTTACGTAGTAACTGTAAATGTGCAGCCAGTTGTAATCCATTCAAGTACAACACCGGACCGTGGAAATATAGATGTTTTTAAATTCTACTTCGAGGCTTCAGGTTTGTTTCTAAGGGTGCCCCCCCTGACATAGTCGTATTGGCCCATGGACTGTCACCTGCACTGGTGTTACAACCACAGCTCTTCCTTCGTCAGCACTACTTACCTTGTCATTGGAGACGTAGACGTATACTGCTTCCATATTTTCTGTTCCAATACGTGTGCTCTTAGGACTACAAACAATTCTAAGGTACACCTTTTCTCGTTTATTAGTGTACTAAACAAAATGCTTTTATATTTTGTGAGACATGTGAGTCATATAAAGTACAGTGAATGATTCTGTGTTCAGGAGAGTCCAGTATCCACATTCACAATATCGTCCGTGTCAGCTTTTCTTTATACGTTAATGTAACCACCAATGGATTCGTTGCCTTAGGAACTGAACCGTGCCCGAATTGTTGTAACTCATTCTTAAGTTCTTCCATTCACGTCCGGTAACAAAGAAAAGATCCTTTAGATCTTATCAGTGGCGAACGCCGTCGTCCAGAATCCGAGGTCAGTGTCCTACTCAGGCTATAGATTGATTCTTACATAGAAGATAACAGCAACCAGCCATTTCTACGATGCCATTTATTTATTTAAACAGCGCCGTTACCGGTTTGGAACCGACAAGTTCATCTTCAGACGTCTACGTTTTACACGTTTTACATTAGCTTTCGCGTTTTGTTTCCCTAACTGACGAACAACCAGACCAAGATGTGAGACAACGTCTTTTTAACTGTAATTGATCCTCACAATGATTTTAAGTGATGTAAACTAATTATTAAAGAGAAAAAATGGTTCAAATGGCTCTGAGCACTATGGGACTTAACATCTTAGGTCATCAGTCCCCTAGAACTTAGAACTAGTTAAACCTAACTAACCTAAGGACGTCACACACATCCATGCCCGAGGTAGGATTCGAACCTACGACCGTAGCAGTCCCGCGGTTCTGGACTGCAGCGCCTAGAACAGTACGGCCACCGCGGCCGGCTGTTAAAGGGAAGATGTTTCGGTTACTTACGATGAAAAAGCTGCGCCATTAAGTTGCAATGCAGACTGCTTATAATCTTACAGCAGCGAAAACTGTATGATGCACATATTGTAAAGCACCACTAAAAAGTTTCATCACGTGGAGGTATGTACAGGGTGAAAAGTATTTAAACCGACAAACTCTTGAAGGTTGTAGGGGACATCATAACAAATATTTTTCCCTAATGTCATTTTTTCCTATGAGGAGTATTTAAACCGGTAGAGGAAGATTTCCCTGGTGGCAAATTAATTAAACCAACTAACGCTTTTCCATTTTTTTATGACCAAGAGACAACACATTAACACAACCCAGTTTCAGTTACAGTAGATTTTCAAAAATGCCTCCATTGATACGTAAACAAAGGTTACACCGTCGGATCATGTTCTGTCTGACACGGGAAAAAAACCCAGGAGTATCCTGAATTGTTCCTGCTGCTGCTACTATCCGAGCAACCATATCCTCGTCTCATGCAACAGGAGTTATGTAAACAAGTTTGCGCATCTCTCCCCTCACAAAAAAGTCCAGAGGGGACATACCTGGGGATCGAGCAGGCCATGGTACAGGACCACCTCTGCCAATCCACGTTTCTGGGAGCCTTCGGTCCAGGAATCGACGCACACGACGACTGAAATGTGCCGGCGCCCCGTCGTGTTGGAACCACATGCGTTGTCTTGTAGGGAGCGGGACATCTTCCAGCAATTCTGGCAATGCTCTGGCGAGAAAATTTTAATAGTGCGTGCCATTTAATGGCCTAGGTAGCAGATACGGCTCAATTAAAAAGTCCCCAACAATACCGACCCAAACATTAAAGAATAACCGCACTTGATGAGCGCTAGTAACTGTGGCATGTGGGTTATCCTCACTCAAAACATGCGAATTATGCATGTTGAAGTCTCCATCACGCCCGAACGTTGCTTCATCGGTAAACAACACAGAGGATGGAAATGTAGGATGCATTCCACACTGTTCCAGGTACCACTGCGAAAACTGTGCTCTGGGTGGATAATCAACTGGTTCCAGGTTGTGGACACGCTGTAAGTGAAATGGACGTAACAATTGCTCTCGAAGGACTGTTCTTACATTCGTCTGATTCGTCCCCATGTTACGTGCAATTGCACGAGTGCTGATTGAAGGATCCCGCTCCACATGCTGCAGGACAGATTCCTCAAATTGCAGCGTTCTTACCGTGCGACGGCGTCCCTGTCCAGGTAATCTGCTAAATGACCCGGTATCACGCAGACGTTGGTACACTGCAGCAAAGGTCGTATGATGCGGGATACGGCGATTAGGATATTGTTGTTGATAAACCCGTTGTGGAGCTCGTCCGTACTACGTAGCGCACCAATCACGTTAGTGTACTCACTCCAGGTGTATCGCTCCATTAGTAAACAGAGACAATGTACTACTACACTGGTGGACAGCAGTTGCCTACAACTGAAGAACGTAATACGCCCTCTACCAACTGAAGATCGTAATACGGCCTCTAAGAAATGAAGAGCGTAATACGGCCTCCACCGGTTTAAATAATGCTCACAGGAAAAAATGACATTAGGGAAAAATGTTTGTTTTGATGTCCCCTACAACCTCCCAGAGTCTGTCGGTTTAAATACTTTTCACCCTGTATACAATGATGGCGACATTACAACCATAACAATGCCAAAAAGTTCCACTGTCAGAAATATTTCATTATGTACACATATGTGATAGTAAATTTACAAGCTGGTAATCTTACATTAGTTACTGTTTACTTTGAAAGAGAGCTGATTGAAATTAAGATGAACAAATAAAGCAGTCAGTTATAAAGTGTTACTGCGGTGATATTACCAGTATTTTGTACACAGCCACGGGCTCGAAATGTCAGTTTTTGACCTAATAGCATTTTACTCAAGCTTGTTACCGTCCGCGAGAGTTTAACGTGCTGTGTGTGTGTGTATGTGTGCGTGTGCACGTGTATCTCACTCTGAGTTGGAAGCGACGGGCAGAATGAACTCCACACGAGCAAATTGCCGTCACGTATGGAACTGCGGACACTAATTGAAATTTCACTTGCCGCCCGTGAGGTGGAGCCGTCACGCGTCACCAGGTCAAATTTACGGAGCGGCGCCGGGGTGTGGGACGCTAGTAGCAGGCGAGTCGTCGCGACCTAGGAGCGTCGCTCGTCTTCGCGCGCTAGCCGAGACGGATTTATAGCGCCGCACGCACTCCTGTATGTGCCTGCAGAATTTCATTTATGAAGTGTCTCCTTTCCGCAGTAGTTGAAATTAATTAATATTTCTCACAGACGTGCCTGCTGCGAATTCCTTACGTCCTTAATTAAAGCGGTAGTGTAGGGCGGGCGGGCGAGGTGGCGGCGGCTCTCGCGGCCTTAAATCATTACTTAAAAGGCCATTAATCTGTAGCGGCGCGCCCGCTGAGTGCAGGACGCCACGCCGGGACCGGCTCGCCTCGGCCTGGCTTTAATAACGGCCCGGCGTGGCGCGGCGCGGCGCGGCACTGTGCGGTGTAGCAGCCACCGGCCGGCTGATCGTTAGCCCGGCCGCATCGTTAGCGCCGCTACTGCTGCTGGACCTGGACCACGGTAAACTCGCCAGCCGCAGCGCTCTCTCCAGACCCCGCTCCGCGACACTTGCTCCGCCGTACGCGGTTCCAAAAGTGAACACCTGCAGTACGAAGGACAATGTAACAGGTTACTGTCAATAATATTGATAATTACACTGAAGCGCCAAAGAAACTGGTAGAGACATGCGAATTCAAATACAGAGATATGTAAAAAGCCAGAATACGGAGCTACTGTGGGCAAAGCCTATAGACACAACAAGAGTCTGACGCAGTTGTTAGATCGGTGACTGCTGTTACAATGGGCAGATTATCAAGATTTACGTGAGTATCAACGTGGTGTTATAGTCGGCGCACAAGCGATTGATGGTTCAAATGGTTTAAATGGCTCTAAGCACTATGGGACTTAAAATCTGAGGTTATCAGTCCCCTAGGCTTAGAACTACACTACTGACCATTACAATTACTACACCATGACGATGACATGCTAAACACGCGAAATGTAACCGACACGAAGAAAATGCTGTGATATGCAAATTTTTAGCTTTTCAGAACATTCACACAAGGTTGGCGTCGGTGGCGACACCTACAACGTGCTGACATGAGGAAAGTTTCCAACCGATTTCTCACACACAAGCAGCAGTTGACCGACGTTGCCTGGTGAAACGTTGTTGTGATGCCTCGTGTAAGGAGGAGAAATGCGTACCATCACGTTTCCGACTTTGATAAAGGTAGGATTGTTGCCTATCGCGATTGCGGTTTATCGTATCGCAACATTGCTCCTCGTGTTGCTCAAGATCCAATGACTGTTAGCAGAATATGGAATCGGTGGGTTCAGTAGGTTAATACGGAACGCCGTGCATGATCCCAACGGCCTCGTATCACCAGCAGTCGAAATGACACGCATCTTATCCGCATGGCTGTAACGGATCGTGCAGCCACGTCTCGATCCCTGAGTCAAAAGATGGGGACGTTTGCAAGACAGCAACCATCTGAACGAACAGTTCGACGACGTTTGCGGCAACATGGACTATCATCTCGGAGACCATGACTGCGTTTACCGTTGACGCTGCATCACAGACAGGAACGCCTACGACGAACCTGGTTGCACGAATGGAAAAACGCCATTTTTTTGGATGAATCCAGGTTCTGTTTACAGCATCATGATGGTCGCATCCGTGTTTGGCGACATCGCGGTCAACGCACGTTGGAAGCGTGTATTCGTCATCGCCATACTGGCGTATCACCCGGCGTGATGGTATGGGGTGCCATTGGTTACACGTCTCGGTCACCTCTTGTTCGCATTGACGCCACTTTGAAAAGTGGATTTTAAATTTCAGATGTGTCACGACCCGTGGCTATACCCTTCATTCGATCCCTGCGAAACCCTACATTTCAGCAGGATAATGCACGACCACATGTTAGAGGTCTTGTATGGGCCTTTCTGGATACAGAAAATGTTCGACTGCTGCCCTGGCCAGCACATTCTCCAGATCTCTCACGAATTGAAAACGTCTGGTCAATGGTGGCCGAGCAACTTGCTCGTCACAATGCGCCACTCACTACTCGTGATGAACTGTGGTATCGTATTGAAGCTGCATGGGCAGCTGCACCTGTACACGCCATCCAAGCTCTGTTTGACTCAGTGTCCAGGCGTATCAAGGTCGTTATTACGGCCAGAGGTGGTTGTTATGGGTACTGATTTCTCAGGATGTTTTCAAAATTCCTTTGCGATCCCGAAAAACTGTAACCATCATTTTGCAATTTACCAGTGGCTGCTTGAATATTTTATTCCCCATATTTAATTAACTCTACGTTACTTCCATCTAAATATCTTGACTTTCATTTTTCGTGGTTTTCAAAGCTGTAATGAGTTCTTTTATTGTTATGGCCTGTAGGCATTTTGCTTCTACTCATAGAACTTTATCCTTCGTCTCTTTCATGTTAGCATCATATCACAGTATTTATAGTTTTTATGGAATATAATCCCCTCTTCTTCCGTAAAATTATTCAAACGAATTGCATCCATTTGCGTTTCGTTTAATGGTTTGAGAGCTTTATGTGCTGTCTGCTGATGGCCGTGAATATCATGTTGTATATTGTTAATGTATGTGTCCCTGGCTTACCTGTAGGCTCTCTTACTAATCCGTTTGTGTAATTCCGTTTCTGTTTTAGATTTTTTACTGTCGGGATAGGCTTTGAAAGATATTTCAAATTATGTTTGTCTTTCTTGTACTGCCTTATTTGCAACTTTTTATTGCTTTTTTCGATATTCCTCCGGTCTTTGCACCCAAATTGCGTGAAAATGTAATCGCATGTCAGCTCTAGTATAATTTATTTGTCCAATGAATACCCGTTTATCATCTGCGTTTCTTCTTGATGTAGCAATTTTACGGCCAGTAGTGAACTTAACTAACGTAGGGACATCACACACATCCATACCCGAGGTAGTATTTGAACCTGCGACCGTAGCAGCAACGCGGTTCGACATTGAAACGCCTAGAACCGCTCGCCCACAGAGGCCGGCACGAGCGATTGTACACAGCATCTCCGAGATAGCGATGGCGTGGGGATTTTGCCGTACAACCATTTCACTAGTATACCGTGAATATCAGGAATCCCGTAATACATGAAATCTCCGACATCGCCGCGGCCGGAAAAAGATTCTGCAAGAATGGGACCGACGATGACTGAAGAGATTCGTTCAACGTGAGAGAAGTGCAACCCTTCCGCAAAATGTTGCAGATTTTAATGCTGATCCATCAACGAGCCTCAACGTGCGAACCATTCAACGAAACATCATCGATATGGGCTTCCGGAGCCGAAGGCCCACTCGTGTATCGTTGATTACTGCACGGCACAAAGCCTTACGCCTCTCCCCGGCGATCAACACCGATGTTCGACTGTTGATGAATGGAAATATGTTGCCTGGTCGGACGAGTCTCGTTTACAGTTGTATCGAGCGGATGGACGTGCACGAGTATGAAGTCAATTTCATGAATGCGTGGACACTGCATGTCAGCAGGGGAATGTTCAAGGTGGTGGAGGCTCTGTAGTGGTGAGAGGCCTGTGCAGTTGGAGTGATAAGGGACCCCTGATACGTTAGATGAGACTCTGAAAAGTGACACGTATGTAAGTAAGTTGTCTAATCACCTGCATCCATTTATGTCCATTGTGGATTCCGACGGACTTGGGCAATTCCAGCAGAACAATGGAACACACCACACTTCCAGAATTGCTACGGAGTGGCTCCAGGAACGCTCCTCTGAGTTTAAACACATCCGCTGGCTACCAGTCTCCCTGGATATGAACATTAATGAAGATACTGGGATGCCATGCAGCGTGCTGTTCAGAAGAGACCTCCACTCCCGCGTACTCTTACCGATCTATGGGCAGCCCTGCAGGATTCATGGTGTCAGTTTCTTCCAGCAATATTTCAGGCATTAGTCGAGTCCATGCCACATCGCGTTGCGGCACTTTTGCGTCATCGCGTGAGCCCTACAGTGAGCCTTACACGATATTAGGCAGGTATATCAGGTTCTTTGGCCTTTCAGTGATTCAAATGGCTCTGAGCACTATGGGACTCAACATCTTAGGTCATAAGTCCCCTAGAACTTAGAACTACTTAAACCTAACCAACCTAAGGACATCACACACAACCATGCCAGAGGCGGGATTCGAACCCGCGACCGTAGCAGTCCCGCGGCTCCGGACTGCAGCGCCAGAACCGCTAGACCACCGCGGCCGGCCCTTTCAGTGTATACAGATAAATTGAGTTCATTCGTAATCAGGGAAGTCTGGCAAGGGGAGGTCACGACGTTAGGATCAAAGATTTACCTCAAACTTTGTACATCCTTGCCGGGCATTAAAGCAAGTAATGTGTCACAGTAAGGGGCTTGTTCGGTGACAAGGTTAGCTTCCCCATTTAAAAATAAATAAATAAATAAATAAATAAAAAATCCGCTGAGTGAGTACTTGACCGTGTGTCATGGGACGTCCGCTGTGAACAAATGCAATGCACAATAACGAACAGAATAAGATAAAAAAAGTTGTTACTGTTACAGGTTCTTAAGCAGAACGTGTATGAAATGATGGTTCGATTCCCTCTGAAACTGAACTTTTTATCCATATTCTTTTCATCACTGGTCGTAGTATTTAATTTATAGGACATTTGAATCCTGCCTCGGGCATGGATGTGTGTGATGTCCTTAGGTTAGTTAGGTTTAAGTAGTTCTAAGTTCTAGGGGACTGATGACCATACATGTTAAGTCCCATAGTGCTCAGAGCCATTTGCACCATTTTTTTAGGACATTTGAGAGGTAATATAAGTGAAAGATTTGCATGATGATCTTGCGTATTTCATGTTTTTTAACTGCGACCTATTTATAACTAAATTTAATTTTTAGAACAAACATATTTATAACTATCGACAGGTAAACGGAGAAACATATAGTTTTCCGGAAAATGTATTCCTGTCGTGATTTGTCAAATCCCTTGCACAGGCAATCTGGTAAGCTACTCGGAACAACTTTTCACCTCGACGCTTCGAGCTGCAGACACGGAGTCAGGCCGCATTTGGAATTTAACCTGCGTGGCGGGTTTGGTTGGGTTGTTTCGGGGAAGAGACCAAACAGCGAGGTGATCGGTCTCATCGGATTAGGGGAGCACGGGGAAGGAAGTCGGCCGTGCCCTTTGAAAGGAACCATCCCGACATTTGCCTGGAGCGATTTAGGGAAATCACGGAAAACCTAAATCAGGATGGCCGGACGCGGGATTGAACCATCGTCCTCCCGAATGCGAGTCCAGTGTCTAACCACTGCGCCACCTCGCTCGGTGAGACGTTGCTAATGTAACAAGAACGAACATCATTGATGCAAATTTTTTGAATGTAACAGAATTTACACTTGTACTACAAAAGTTAAGGTTTGAATAGGAGTCGAACCGTCGCCTCGTACATGTTCATCTTACGAAGTTCGAAAGCTAACCTAAGCACAGATACAAAATAGGCGTGTAAAGCTTCTCTTACGATTTTCTCCGGGTTGCCAGTGTAGTGCACCTTACTATTTGCACAGTATGTTGTTTTAATTGACTACTAAAGGTGTATAAAGTTTAAAGTAAATCCGTGTTCCCAGCGGTGTGGCCTCTCCTTTGTAAGATGAAGTCGATAAGTCAATATTGTTCATGTGAATAGAATAACTTTAAACAACACTTGAATGACTTACAAATAAAAGAACATAAGGTGATTTTATAAAAAAATGTTCAAATGTTGTGAAATCTTATGGGACTTAACAGCTAAGGTCATCAGTCCCTAAGCTTACACACTACTTAACCTAAATTATCCTAAGGACAAACACACACCCATGCCCGAGGGAGGACTCGAACCTCCGCCGGGACCAGACGCACAGTTCATTACTGCAGCGCCCTAGACCGCTTGGCTAATCCCGCGCGGCGTGATTTTATAAACAAAATAGATATTCTAAGTTTAAAGATTGTAATAGATAGAATAGTTCTTTAAATATTTACAAACAACTGGTTATAGGTACAGTTGAATGAATTACAAATAAAAGAACATAAGGTGATTTTATAAACAGAATAGATAATCTAAGTTTAATATTGTAATAGATAGAAACGTTCTTTAAATATTTACAAGCAACTGGTTGTAGGTGGCTATGTGAAAATTCTATCCAGGAAACTGTATTCTCAGAGGCCTCATGTATGCTGGACAGAGTTTCAGCAAATTTCCATAGAGGACATTTTGTGAATATGTGATGCACTGTTTGTCGCTGGTGTCCGCAGTCACACTTGGCACTGTCAGCGATTCCTCACTTGTGCGTCACGTCCTGACAGAAGCCGTATGTTGTTTAACTTGGCCCATAATCTTCTAGGTAAACTATGTGATCAAAAGTGTGCGAACACCCCCAAAAAACATACGTTTTTCATATTAGATGCATTGGGTTGCCACCTACTGCCAGGTACTCCATATCAGCGACCTCAGTGGTCGTTAGACATCGTGAGAGAGCAGAATGCGGCGCTACGCGGAACTCACGAACTTCGAATGTGGTCAGGTGATTGGGAGTCACTTGTATCATACGTCTGTACCCGAGATTTCCACACTCCTAAACATCCCTAGGTCCACTGTTCCGATGTGATAGTGAAATGGACACGTGTAGGGACACGTACAGCACAAAAGCATACAGGCCGACCTCGTCTCTTGACTGACAGAGACCGCCGACAGTTGAAGGGAGTGTAATTGGCAGATTTCTATCCAGACCATCACACAGGAATTCCAAACTGCATCATGATCCACTGCAAGTACTATGATAGTTAGGTGGGAGGTGAGAAAACTTGGATTTCATAGTCGAGCGGCTGCTCATAAGCCACACATCACACCGGTAAATGCCAAACGATACCTCGATTGATGTAAGGTGCGTAAACATTGGACGACTGAACAGTGGAAAAACGTTGTGTGGTGTGACAAATCACGGTACACAATGTGGCGATCAGATGGCAGATTGTGAGTATGGCGAATGATCGGTGAACGCCATCAGCCAGCGTGTGTAGTGCCAACAGTAAAATTCGCAGGCGGTGGTGCTAAGGTGTCATCGTGTTTTTCATGGAGGGGGCTTGCACCACTTGTTCTTTTACGTGGCACTATCACAACACTGGCCTACATTGATGTTTTAAGCACCTTCTTGCTTCCCACTGTTGCAGAGCAATTTCTTTCAACACGATCGAGCACCTGTTCATAATGGACGGCCTGTGGTGGAGTGGTTACACGACAATAACATCCCTGTAAAGGACTGGGCTGTGCGGGAGCCTGACCTGAATCGTACAGAACACCTTTGGGACGTTTTGGAACTCCGTCTTGGTGCCAGGCCTCACTGACCGACATCGATACCTCTCCTTATTGAAGCACTCCGTGAAGAATGGGCTGCCATTCCCCAAGAAACCCTCCAGCACCTGATTGAACGTATACCTGCCAGAGTTGAAGCTGTCATCGAGGCTAAGGGTGAGCCAACACCATACTGAATTCTAGCATTACCGATGGAGAGCGCGACGAACTTGTAAGTCATTTCAGCCAGATTTCCGGATACTTTTGATCACATAGTGTAGGTGGAATCGATGAGTGGCTCCTGTAGGATCGACAATGAGACATCCATAGTCAGGACTGGCTGCGAACCACTCATCCTGTCAAGCTGTTTCTGGCTGGAATCCTCCAGAAATAAGCATTTTGCCAAATCTCTAGGAGGGTTTAAGAGGGAAGCTAACCCTGTCACCGAACAAGCCCCTTACTGCTTACACATTATTTATTTTAATGCCCGCTAAAGGTGTACAAAGTTTGAGGTAAATCTTTTATCCCAACGTCGTGACCTCCCTTTGCCAGACTTCCCTGATCACGAATTAACTCAATTTATCTGTATACACTGAAGAGCCAAAGAACCTGATACCTGCCTAATATCATGTAGGGCTCACGCGATGACGCAAAAGTGCCGCAACGCGATGTGGCATGGACTCGACTAATGTCTGAAATATTGCTGGAAGAAACTGACACCATGAATCCTGCAGGGCTGCCCATAGATCGGTAAGAGTACGCGGGAGTGGAGATCTCTTCTGAACAGCACGCTGCATGGCATCCCAGTATACTCATTAATGTTCATATCCAGGGAGACTGGTAGTCTTCAAAATGGCGTCTGTAACGAGATGCATTCCAAACAGTGAGCTTACAGCTCGGATCTCTCACCTTCCGTCTCCCATCTGTTTGGCCCAATGGAGGACGTACTACAAGGGGAACAAGACGTTGGCTCCAATGACGACCAGTACAGTTGTGCCATGCAGGCATGCCAGACCTCGTAATAAGGAGGCCTAAGCTCGTCGCATTCAACGGAGATTATGTTGAAAAATAGGGTTGTGTAGCCAATAGAGCGTTCAATAATATTGTCTATTAATATGCTGAACAAGACCAACCACCTTTCAGAAAAAAATTGGTGCATTAGTTATTGAACGCCATCCTAAAATTCCATCTTATTTTCTAAAATCATTGGGCCTCTATTCAGGTTGGTGTATGAGGACATACCGTTAGACTTCCGGAAAAACTTCAGCCCCACTGTTCCTTAGACAGCAAGGGCACATAGGTACGAATGCTATCGCGCATTCAGCTTAACATTCATCCAAGTTGCTGTGTAGAGTGGTATATAAAAAAAACTAAACTCCTCCCAAACAGGCCATGAAAGCCCAACGGTACCGACCGGCCGCCGTATCATCCTCGAACCACAGGCATCACTGGATGCGGATATGGAGGGGCATGTGGTCAGCACACCGTTCTCTCGGACGTATGTCAGTTGTCGAGACGGGAGCCGCTACTTCTCAATAAAATAGCTCTTCAGTTTACCTCCAAGGGCTGAGTGCACCCTGCTTGCCAACAGCGCTCGGCAGACCGGATGGACACCCATCCAAGTGTTAGCCCAGCCCGACTGCGCTTAACTTGCATGATCTGACAGGAACCGAGAATGGTATATGGAAGAATGAAAAGGAAAATTAAGGATGTGTTAGATGGGGATCAATTCGAGTTTGGGAAAGACGGAGGCACCAAACAGGCAATGCTGTTTTTGCACTTGATAATGGAAGAAAGACTGAGCAAAAATCAAGACACGCTCAAAAGAATTGTCCATTTAGAAAACGAGTTCGATAATTTGAAATGGTGTAAGATGTTCGAAATCCTGAGAAAAATAGGAGTAAGCTGCTGGGAAAGATGGGCTATATACAGTATCTGTAACAACCAAGAGGGAATAATAGGATTGGAAGGCTAAGAACGAAGTGTTCAAATGGTTCAAATGGCTCTGAGCACTGTGGAACTAAACTTCTGAGGTCATCAGTCCCCTAGACCTTAGAACTACTTAAACCTAACTAACCTAAAGACATCACACACATCCATGCCCGAGGCAGGATTCGAACCTGCGACCGTAGCGGTCGCGCGGCTCCAGACTGAAGCGCCTAGAACCACTCGGCCACCCCGGCCGGCGAACGAAGTGTTCAGATTAAACAGAGGTAATATGGGCTTCAGTCTTTCGCCCCTGTTGTTCAATCTATACATCAATGACGGCAAAAAGTGGAAGATTCTAGTGTGGGATTAAAATTCCGTGTGACAGGATGTCAACCATAAGGTTCGCTGATGACATTGCTATGCTCAGTGAAAGTGGTGAGGAATTACAGAATCTGCTGAGAGTAATGGACAGTCAATGAGTACAGAACATGGATTGAGAGTAAACGGGAAAAAGACAAAAGTAATGAGCAGCAGCAGGAGTGGAAATAGCGAGGAACTCAGCACCAAATTTGATTTGGTGGTCACGAAGTAGATAAAGTTAAGGGATTCTGCTACCTTGAAAGCAAAGTAGCCCATGCTGTACGACGTGTAGGAAGCATAAAGGAGACTGGCGCGAGCAAAGAGGGCATTCTTGGCCGAGACGAGTCTACTGGTATCAAACATAGGCCTACATTTCTAAGAATGTACGTTTATAGCACAGCACTGTTTGGTAGCGAAACGTGGACTGTGGGAAAACTGGAACAGAGGAGAATCGAAGCCTTTGAGATGTGGTGCTACAGCCGATAAAGAGTGCTGAAAATTGTGGGGACTGATAAGGTAAGGAATGAGGAGATTCTCCGCAGAAACGGCAAAAAAATGAATATGGAGAAAACACTGACCAGAAGAAGGGACAAGATGATAGGACATGTGTTAAGGCGTTTGGGAATAGCGTCCATGGCACTAGAGGGAACTCTGGAGGGTAAAAACAGTAGGATAAGACAGAGACTGGAATACATCCAGCAAAAAGTGAGGACCTGGGGCACAAGTGTTACTCTGAGGCGAAGAGGTTGGCGAGGGAGAAGCATTGCTGGAGTGCCGCATCAAACCACACAGCAGACTACTGACTAAGAAAAAAAATCACAAGTAAAATTACGCTGCTTGCTTCTCATTCCTTCACTTAGCTATCATAATCCAACAGGGCGCTGCCCGAGGAGTGTAGAGGCAGCCTGTCACATCACAAGTTTCAGTACATGCGATGATAGTCGCAGCGCGTAACGCAAACCGGTTTCATGTAATACTTTTCTTTTCCTGAGGTAGCAGTTCACAGCTGCGAAGTACTTGAAATAATACATAGCAAACAATCAGCTGTGCCAACACAACTTTGTTTCTTTACCGGTGTCGGTCCACAAAACCATCATCACTGGAGGGAAAGCTGAACATTGGTGACTTACACATACATTTCTGTGCAATGACACTACACAGTAACTTATCTTTGTATTGCTCATAGAACACGTGTGAATCATTAGAGCAACTTATGTCAGAAGGAGATGATTACAAATTTGAAATATGGTCTGTTATGAAGTGCTCAGTAGCCAGCCAGTCCATCATCGAGCGGAGGAGATGAAAGTCGCTCGGTGCGAATTGCGGATTATAGGGCTGATGTTAAAAAATCTCTCAGCAAAAAAGTCTGAATTTTTTCCTCATTTGGTTTGCAGTATAATTTGAAGCACTGTCGTGAAGCAGAAGAAAGGTTTCAGAGATTTATTGTGCCGGTTGTTTTCAATTGATCTTTGGAGTTTAGTAAGAGTCCGATTATTAACTTGTGATGCCACAACATTCTCATGCGTTACTCTAATGAAATATGTTTTCAAAATTCCTTTGCGATCCCGAAAAACTGTAACCATCATTTTGCAATTTACCAGTGGCTGCTTCAATTTTTTATTCCCCATATTTAATTAACTCTACGTTAATTCCATCTAAACATCTTGACTTTCATTTTTCGTGGTTTTCAAAGCTGTAATGAGTTCTTTTATTGTTATGGCCTGTAGGCATTTTGCTTCTACTCATAGAACTTTATCCTTCGTCTCTTTCATGTTAGCATCATATCACAGTATTTATAGTTTTTATGGAATATAATCCCCTCTTCTTCCGTAAAATTATTCAAACGAATTGCATCCATTTGCGTTTCGTTTAATGGTTTGAGAGCTTTGTGTGCTGTCTGCTGATGGCCGTGAATATCATGTTGTATATTGTTAATGTATGTGTCCCTGGCTTACCTGTAGGTTCTCTTACTAATCCTTTTGTGTAATTCCGTTTCTGTTTTAGATTTTTTACTGTCGGGATAGGCTTTGAAAGATTTTTCAAATTATGTTTGTCTTTCTTGTACTGCCTTATTTGCAACTTTTTATTGCTTTTTTCGATATTCCTCCGGTCTTTTCCAATGGTTTCCTGGACAGCTAACTGTTCTAATTCCTTTCTTGATCTATTCTGATATAAGCCGTTATTACTTTCATCGTGGAGTACATATATTTTATTGATCTCTTCTTACTTATAGATAGTAAAAGGTTTCTTCTGTTTCCAAATATCAGAACTGTCAGTTTCACATTTTACAGGATAGTAATCAGTCGCGATACCAAAATTCCTCATACTCTTGTATCTTTTGCTTGACCTTGTATTTTACTATTACGTAATCTAAAGCTGATGCTATCCTCTAACAGTATATTTGTGAGAGTCTATTTTTTCAAATAATTAAAAATGGAAAAATATCTGAGTAATTGCCCATTGTGACTACAAGTCGTTACTTCGTGCATTCCAGAATCACTAGATAGTGAACTGTCTTGTACCCTTGTATTTTGGTCACCAAAGAGAACAGCCTCTTTTTATACTGATCAACAATTTCTGGTAAGGAGTCAAGAAGGTAACTGATTACTCACGTTCGTCCGTTGCATAAACTACTATAAGAGTTACATTTTCCATTTGTGTTTTTATCATTGCTGGTAAAATTCTTTGGTTTATATATTCATAATTACTGATATATTTTTCCCGTTTTCTGTTTATGTATACTGTTACTCCCTTATTGTTCTTTCTTTCTGTTGTATTCTCCTGTACAACAATGAATATTTTCTAACGTACTTGATACGTTTCAGGTTTTTCTTGGTTTCTGAGATAACTGCAAAATCTGTCTGTTGTTGTGAGGATATGTTTCCTATTTGTCCTTCTTTGCCACGAAATCCTCTTCTATTCCATGTTGCTAACCTTACTTTTCCAGATATCCGTTTTCTCTTGGTCTTTTGTATAGTTGTACTCGTCATAGAAAATCCGTCCTGTTTTCCCATCCTGTTTGGGAACTGGGAATATTTTGAAATACCTCTGAATGGTCTGTCAACTAATAGCAAGGCTGGTGATACGACTGCCATCTTTAAGCTTACTAGTCAAATTCCTACCTCTCATCTTATAAGGCACACTGTTATTCGACACTCTCAATCTGCAGTCTTTGTTACGCATCAGTTCTTCATGCCGTGTTGTATTCTTTCAATTGGTAGCGTTTTACGCTGTACAGCCATTTGTTGGTTTGCGTGAAATGAAATTCTAAACGATAGAAACGAAGTTGTTACGATCTGCACACCGTTGGCCGAGAAACAGAGTCAATCCAACGACTGTAACGGAGGAGGGGGTTGGGGAGTAAAGTGAAGGAAAAATGTATTGGACGGCAACAAAGCTCCCATTTGCCCAAAGAGCGCGAAGAGGTGAGGCATGCGGAGCGGTCGTTGGTGTAAGCCGCTACGATTAACGCCCGGCGTTTAGCCCGCTAGTGATCGGTAAAGCCACGGACTTTGCGTGCGTCCCGCACTATAACCGTTATCGTTTGCAGATCGATAGATGACAGCGTGCGAGTGCAGAGCGGTCTGCTTTAACGGTGCGAGGTGACGGCTAATGACGTCACTAAGCCTTCGGTAATGGCGCAATATACGGCGCCAGCGAGCGACGGTCCTCGCCCGTTGACGGGAAGTCCGCGCAACGAAATTGCCGCGGCTTCAACTGAGCTACGCTTGCAGTGGCGCCAGGTGACGCGACCCTGCGACGCATCCCCTGTAGACTGGGTCAGCAGGCAGCATTCCCGAGCGAACCAGTGTGGCATTTTAATGTCAAGTGTAGCTATCGTCTGTCTTTCTTTTTCGTTGTGCTGCCAGCTAAAAGAAATTAATTCGTTTCAGTGAAGACGAGGCAGAAATTCAATAGGCCTACCCGTTTCCTAGGCAACGTCTAGTTAGCGTGTTGCAAGAGTAATTATTGTCTGACACTGGGCGACAGGGTTGGTGAGAAGGGATCTAAATACCTAGGTATTACAATTACGAACAACGTAAATTGGAAGGAACACACAGAAAATGTTGTGGGGAAGGCTAACCAAAGACTGCGTTTTATTAGCAGGGCGCTAAGAAAATGTAACAGATCTGCTAAGGAGACTGCCTACACTTTGCTTGTCCGTCCTCTTCTATAATACTGTGCACGATGTGGGATCCTTACCAGATAGAATTGACGGAGTACATCGAAAAAGTTTAAAGAAGGGCAGCACGTTTTCTAATATCGCGAAATATGGGAGAGATGATACAGGATTTGGGCTAGACATCATTAAAACGGCAATTTTTGTTGCGAAGGAATCTTCTCACGAAATTCCAATCACCAACTTTCTCCTCCGAATGCGAAAATATTTTGTTGACACCGACCTACATAGGGAGAAACGATGACCACGATAAAATAAGGGAAATCAGAGCTCCTACGAAAAAGATATAGGTATTCGTTCTTTTTTTATACAAGCAGTCTTTCTTAACTATCTTTTCAAATGAGCAGCAACTAAGAATTTAAATTTTTTGTGCCATTTATAAGCATAAATAAAAAGATGCGCATTTTTCATAAATATGACATTACGTACGTGTTGATTAGCGTATATTTGGTGAATTTTATATTTAGATGACATAGGTATAGGACCTGAGCAGAAAAAGACGAAGTAAAGTAATGAGTGAAACGACAGTCGAACCAGCTGTTGCCGGTCTCGAGCACTACCGATTTTTTAAATCTTTACGTACTCTATGCTTCAAGTGAATTCTCGTAGCATATGCACCTTTGTTAAAAAATTTGCATCGGCTAGGAATCGAAGGTAGCCTGCTCACGTTGCAGCCACAGATTCTACTAGGGGCGTAAAATAACTAATGAAACACTTTTTTTTTCTAGTGCTGTTTCGGCTGAAAAATACGGAATTTGTTGTGGGACAACGTGGAAGATTTCCGCTTCAGCCCCTATTGCTTCACGAAGTTCCGATAGGTGGCGACGCCATATGTAGCCTTCAGGATGGCGTCTGTAAACGGAGTTGCGTTCCGCGCAGGGAGCTGTCATCGAATTTTTTTAGTGGAAAACTAGGGCATTGCAGAGATTCGTAGGCGCTGGTAGAATGTATACGAAGATCTGACAGTAATCAAAAACACGGTGAGTCGTTGGGCTACGCGTCTCTCATCATTGCAAGCCGGCCGCTGGTGGCCGAGCAGTTCTGGCGCTACAGTCTGGAACCGCGCGACCGCTACGGTCGCAGGTTCGAATCCTGCCTCGGGCATGGATGTGTGTGTTGTCCTTAGGTTAGTTAGGTTTAAGTAGTTCTAAGTTCTAGGGGACTTATGACCTCAGCAGTTGAGTCCCATAGTGCTCAGAGCCATTTGAACCATCATTGCAACATGGTCGCGCAACCTGTCCCACCTTCCGCGTGGCAGGTGGCCGCACACAGCTGTGACTCCTGTAATGTTGGAACGTGCGGACACTCTCATTGGAGGTGATCTGTTTGCCCCATGACGGATGCACTCCGCTAGAAACTTTACGTGGATGATGGGGAGGTTACTGATACAGCAAAACGTTGACTCCGACATCGACCAGTAGAGTGGTTCCAAACGAGCATACAGTCCCACCTAGGTGGCGTAACGCCGCCGAATTGAACGGAGATTATGTTGAAAATTAGGATTTTGTGAGCCAAAAGAATGGGGGAATAACATGATGCATTGGAATCCTGGATAAACCCAACGTGCTTTCAGAAAAAATGTGTTGTGTTGCATTACTTATTGAACGCCCCACGAACCTCAGAGCCAGGCGACCTGTCAACTTTCGTCAATTATTGAATCAAAGGCCACAGGAAAATTTCAAAGTCAGTTTTCTCAAGAATTTTTGGAGAGTTGCGTGGAATTGCTTTGGGTGATATTTCAGTTCTGAACTTCGCGTACCGTAAACATCAAAAATTACAAAAACCCGATTGCGATATGGCCTGCTTGTCAAACGAAACGTAAAGACTGTCGATGAGATTCAACGGAAAGGGAAACATAACGAAACTGTTACCAAGAAGTGAAATAAATTAATCAAATACATCATCGACTTCGTGGTAAGTAGAATCTTTGGAAATTATGTGAAATACGCTTACTGCGTTATGCCTCGGCCATCCGGGGTGGCCGAGCGGTTCTAGGCGCTTCAGTCTGGAACCACGCGATCGCTACGGTCGCAGGTTCGAATCCTGCCTCTGGCATGGATGTGTGTGATGTCCTTAGGTTAGTTAGGTTTAAGTAGTTCTAGGTTCTAGAGGACAGATGACCTCAGATGTTAAGTTCCATAGTGCTTAGAGTCATTTGAAGCATTTTTGCTATTCCTCGGGCAAAAAGATGGTTCTTGAATTAAAAAAAAAATGTTGAATGTAGTCGCTAGGAACTTACACCAGATATGCAAGTATTGGCTATTTTCTCGCGCACTTGTTTCTTGCAGCACTTAAATTACGTGAGTTGCATAGTGCAACAATTTCCTAAACCCGCACTGGGGTTCCATCCTTTGTTTTGTATGCAAACCAGTGAATTCCGAGACAGGGCTGTCTTCGAACAAGGGGAGACCACGACGTTAGGATCACGCATTTACTTCAACCTTTGTACACTTTTAAAAATGCATTTGGGCAACATTATGTGCATGTAGTAAGGCGTATTACTTAGGCCATGTCGAGAAAATCGCGGCCGGCCAGAGTGGCCGAGCGGTTCTAGGCGCTACAGTCTGGAACCGCGCGACCGCTACGATCGCAGGTTCAAATCCTGCCTCGGGCATGGATGTGTGTGATGGCCTTAGGTTAGTTAGGTTTAAGTAGTTTTAGTTCTAGGGGACTGATGACCATAGATGTTAAAGTCCCATAGTGCTCAGAGCCATTAAACAGTGAAACAGCTGTGATTATACAACGACATTTTTTTGACACAACAGTAGAAATTGTATTAACTGAAATAAAGGAAAACGAGGCCTTAGAGTGAGGGGATATTTTACAACCTGGCCTGGATGGGGTGAAATGAAATGGCTTTCGGCCATTAAGGCATTTGTTAGCAGTAGACACACATTCCAGGTGTGCCGGTATGAAATGAGTGTTTTATTGTGAAAATGAAACACTAATTTTGAATTGAAAAGTACAAACATTTTATTCAAAGTACTGACCATTTGTGGACACCCCGCCAATAGAAAGGTTCGTCTTTTGAAGCAAACCAATCAGACGCCCAATTTTCGACTTCTTCGTAGAATCAAAGTGTTTCTCAGTCAATGCGTGTCCCATTGATGAAAACAAATGGTAGTCGGAAGGGGCCAAGTCTGGTGAATACGGTGGGTGGGGTAGCAGCTCCCAGCCAAGTGTTTTGATTGTATCCTGAACCAGTTTTGCTTTGTGTGCAGGTGCATTGTTGTGTAAAAAAATTACTTTGCCATGTCTTCTTGGCCTATTCTGGTCTTTTTTCGATCAATGCATAGTTCAAATTGATCATTTGTTGCCTCTAGTGATTAGTATTCACAGTTTCACTGGGTTTTAGAAGCTCATGATACACCACACCTTTCTGATCCCACCAAACACAGAGCATTGTCTTCTTGCCAAATCGATCTGGTTTTCCAGTCGATGTTGATGGCTGGGAGGCCCGATCCGGGGAAGTTAGGCCGCCGAGTGGAAGTTTTACTTCAGTCGACGCCACAGTGGGGGACTTGCGTGCCGGCAATGAGGATGAAATGATGGTGAGGACAACACAACACCCAGTCCACAAGCGGAGAAAATCGCCAATCCGGCCGATAATCGAACCCGGGTCCGCTGCATGCGAGGCAAGCACGTTACCACTCAGCTAAGCAGGCGGACTATGAGTATTATTTGCAGTTAGAATTTTGAGTTAGAGAACTGCGTAATTAATAAATATATGTCTATCAGCCGAAGCTTACTATTGAATAATCAGATGCAATTCCCTTGCATGTATCAGAGATTTCGGAAATGACAATAGGTATACATTTTCAGGGAAACTATACGCATTAGGTCGTTTCCTTGTCGATTGTTATAATATTTGTAGTGGTAATAGAAATTAGGAAAGAACCAAATAACATTGGAAATTCGCTAAAAGCTCTTCCAAATACCGGGTGAACAAAAAGTCAGTATAAATTTGAAAACTGAATAAATCACGGAATAATGTAGATAGAGAGGTACAAACTAACACACATGCTTGGAATGACATGGAGTTTTATTAGAACAAAAATAAATAAATAAATAAATAAATAAATAAAAATAAAAAAAATAAAAGCGTTCAAAAAATGTCCGCCAGATGGCGCTTCATCTGATCAGAATAGCAATAATTAGCATAACAAAGTAAGCCACAGCAAATACGATGTTCTTTACAGGAAATGCTCAATATGTCCCCCATCATTCCTCAACAATAGCTGTAGTCGAGGAATAATGTTGTGAACAGCACTGTAAAGCATGTCCGGAGTTATGGTGAGGCATTGGCGTCGGATGTTGTCTTTCAGCATCCCTAGAGATGTCGGTAGATCACGATACACTTGCGACTTCAGGTAACCCCAAAGCCAATAATCGCACTGACTGAGGTCTGTGGACCTGGGAGGCCAAGCATGAGGAAAGTGGCGACTGAGCACACGATCATCAGCAAACGACGCGCGCAAGAGATCTTTCACGCGTCTAGCAATACTTTTTTTTTGTAATAAAACCCCATGTCATTCCAAGCATGTGTGTCAGTTTTTACCTCTCTATCTACATTATTCCGTGGCTTATTAAGTTTTCAAATTTATACTGACTTCTTGATCACCCTGTACATCAGTCCTCTCTTCATACTACCTTTCAAACGTAATATGTATGAAATAATAAGACTAGTGGTGAAAAAATATAAATATAAAAGGTGAGCAGGTCTCGATCCAGCGCTCCGCCGATCATGGAGCTTGATCACCAACCACATGACCGCCGCCATATCGTGTTCGGATCGCAACGCGCCGGTACATCACTGACGCGTAAAACTTCTCTCGCGAGTTCCTCGAAGTCGCCTAAGTAGTACGCCTTGCGCACTATTTTGGCCTAATGGACTACTAAAAGTGTACAAAGTTTGAAGTAAATCCGTGATCCGAACGTCGTGGCGTTCCCTTGTAAGTATTAATGAAGCAGTTTGTGATTGCACAAGCCTACTCTATGAAGCGAGAAGCGCCCTGTAGAAGAGCAGTAAGCTTGCGTGGGAGAGACAAAAGCACACAGCTGGCCGGCTGGCCATTTTAATTCGGCGCAAATTGTGAACTCAGCTGATTAAATTGTTGTTGCAGCGGCGGAGGGCCGGTGATTGGGCGCGGACAAATACGACTGGCGCCCGTCATTAAGGCTCGCCCTCAAATATTTGCGCGCCCCGATTATTAATACACACACTGGCCGCCAGGCGGCGGGTCGCGCGCCGCTGCCTCGCCCGCTTACAAGGTTACCGGAGCGCGAGCACGTTCCATCGAAAATCTGCAAGCGGCACAGCTGTGGGGCTACTCGGTACTCAGGTACCGTAAACTTGGTATAAGTTGACCGCTGCTATTATTTTGACCACTCATACACCGAAAGTTTTACGTCTCTCTGTTGGCTCTCGGATCGGTGTTTAGTATCACACTTATGTGCGTGGCAAAGGGTTCAGTGAACAACCTTCACACTTAATGGCGTACCGAGGATTTGAACTGGGGGGGGGGGGGGGGGGGGCAGGTCATACTAGTCTCAGGAAACAAGGACTTGAGACAACATACAGCACTTCTTATTAAATAAAACAGTAAACCAGTGAAAAACTGCTTTTAATAAACATTTTAAATACAAGAACGCACTTGCACAATCCGAAAAAACATGCAGCATTTCTTATTAAATAAAACAGTAAACTAGTGGAAAACTGCGAATATCTTCTAGTGGGTGGGGGGGGGGGGAGCAGCTGCCTCCCCCCCCCCTACCCCTCGCTGGGTACGCCCATGTCCACACTAATTCTTTATTATACCGCTCTCGAACAGTGGGCGGAGAAAACGAACACCAATATCTTTTAGTCCGAGCCTAGATTTCCGTTGTTTTATTATGATGACCCTTCCTCCCTATGTAGGTCGCTGTCAACAAAATATTTCCCTATTCGAAGGAGAAAATTGGTGATTGGAATTTCTTCAGAAGATCCCGACGCAACGATATACGCCTTACATTTAATGATTTCCAGACCAAATTGCGTATCATGGCAATGGTAGTCTCTCCCCTGTTCCTCGATAGTAAAAAACGTGCTGTCCTTCTTCGAACTTTCTTGATACACTACTGGCCATTAAAATTGCTGCACCATGAAGATGACATACTACAGACGCGAAATTTAACCGACAGGGAGAAGATGCTGTGATATGCAAATGATTAGCTTTTCACAGCATTCACACAAGGTTGGCGCCGGCGACGACACCTACAACGTGCTGACACGAGGAAAGTTTCCAACCGATTACTCATACACAAACAGCAGTTGACCGGCGTTGCCTGGTGAAACGTTGTGATGCCTCGCGTAAGGAGGAGAAAAGCGTACCATCACGTTTCCAACTTCGATAAAGGTCGGATTGTAGCCTATCGCGATTGAGGTTTACCGAATCGCGACATTGCTGCTCGCGTTGCTCGAGATCCAAAGAATATGGAATCGTTGGGTTCAGGAGGGTAATTCGGAACGCCGTGCTGGATCCCAACGGCCTCGTATCACTAGCAGTCGAGATGACAGGCATCTTATCCGCATGGCTGTAACGGATCGTGCAGCCACGTCTCGATCCCTGAGTCAGCAGATGGGGACGTTTGCAAGACAACAACCATTTGTACGAACAGGCCGACGACGTTTGCAGCAGCATGGACTATCAGCTCGGAGACCATGGCTGCGTTTACCCTTGACGCTGTATCACAGACAGGAGTGCCTGCGATGGTGTACTCAAAGACGAACCTGGGTGCATGAATGGAAAAACGTCATTCTTTCGGATGAATCCAGGTTCTCTTTACAGCATTATGATGGTCGTGTCCGTGTTTGGCAACATCGCGGTGAATGCACATTGAAAGTGTGTATTCGTCATCGCCATACTGGCGTATCACCCGGCGTGATGGTATGGGGTGACATTGGTAACACGTCTCGGTCACCTCTTGGTCGCATTGACGGCACTTTGAACAGTATACGTTACATTTCACATGTGTTACGACCCGTGGCTCTACCCTTCATTCTGTCCCTGCGAAACCCTACATTTCAGCAGGATAATGCACGACCGCATTTTGCAGGTTCTGTACGGGCCTTTCTGGATACAGAAAATGTTAGACTGCTGCCCTGGCCCGGACATTCTCCAGATCCGTCACCAACTGAAAACGTCTGGTCGATGGTGGCCGAGCAACCAACTGGCTCGTCATAATACGCCAGTCAGTACTCTTGATGAACTGTGGTATCGTGTTGAAGCTGCATGGGCAGCTGTACCTGTACACGCCATCCACGCTCTGTTTGACTCAATGCCCAGGCGTATCAAGGCCGATATTACGGCCAGAGGTGGTTGTTCTGGGTACTGATTTCTCAGGATCTATGCACCCAAATTGCGTGAAAATGTAATCACATGTCAGTTCTAGTATATTATATTTGTCCAATGAATACCCGTTTATCATCTATATTTCTTCTTGGTGTAGCAATTTTAATGGCCAGTAGTGTATATTCCGTTATTCATATCTGGTAAGGATCCCACGCCGGGAGGCATTACTCCGGAAGCGGACGGACAAGTGTATTGCAGGCAGTCACTTCAGTACATCTGTTGCATCTTCTAAGCGTTCTGCCAATCAAGTGCAATCTTTGGTTCGCCTTCCCCACAGCATTTTCTGTATGTTCTTTTCAATTTAAGATATTCATACTGCAATTCCTAGATATTTAGTTTCGTTTACGGCCTTTAGATTTGATTGATTTACTGTATAACCGAAATTTAACGGATTCCTTGTAGCGCTCACGTCGATAACTTCACACTTTTAATTTTTAGGTTTCATTGTCAATATTGTTTTTGATGTTCTGATGACGTTACTGGACGATAAACGACAGCATCATCTGCAAACAGCATAAGACGGTTGCTCAGATTGTCTCCTAAATCGTTTATGTAGACAAGGAACAGCAGAGGGACTATAGCACATCCTTGGGGAATGCCAGCAACCACTTCTGCTTTACCCGTTGACATTCCCTCAGTTTCCACAAACTGTGAAGTCTCTGATAGGAAATCATGAATCCAGTCGCACAGCTGAGACGATATTCCATAAGCACGCAATCTGATTACAATTCGCTTGTGAGATACGGCGTCAAAAGCGTTCTGGAAATCTAGAAATACGGAACCAGTTTAAACCCCTTGTTGATAGCACTCGCCACTTCGGTGAGTAAGGGCTTCCACCAGTAAACGCCAAATGGCGCCGTGTAACACCGATTTTCTTGCGTAACAGTTGGCGAATCTGTTGCGACTTACGGTTCTGTGCGAAAAAGTGTGACAAAGTCAGGTTGTGCAATATTCACCGATGCCGTTTAACTGCAAAGCGATTGGTGTTTTCATGTGTATCATGCGCGTTACTCGATTAATTCTCAAGAGAGACAACTGATTAGTTTTTTGTGCACATGTATATACCCACTACTGTACTACGATTTCTGAGGTCATGTGCAAGATTTCTGTGTTTCGGGGATACTTCCACCACTGGTTACTGATACCCCAAAGTTACAGATATACAATTTATAAAGCAGTGTTGGTATCCATGACAGTGTGTAACAAGGAATGAAGTTTGTTTAGTCACAAGTGCTAGATTTTGCCTCGATAAATGAAGAACAGATAACCTTAATTCTAGCTGCAATGGTTTTTTGGAAAAGAGGATTTAGATCTAAGATGGACGAAACGGAAGGTATTCTGCTCAAGTAAGTTTGGAGCTAGAATGAGATATTCACTCTGCAGTGGAGTGTGCGCTGATATGAAACTTCCTGGCAGATTAAAACTGTGTGCCGGACCGAGACTCGAACTCGGGACCTTTGCCTTTCGCGGGCAAGTGCTCTCCCAACTGAGCTACCCATGCACGACTCACGCCCCGTCCTCACAGCTTTACTTCTGCCAGTACTTCGTCTCCTACCTTCCAAACTTTACAGAAGCTCTCCTGCGAACCTTGCAGAACTAGCACTCCTGAAAGAAAGGATATTGCGGAGACATGGCTTTGGAAAGTAGGAGACGAGGTACTGGCAGAAGTGAAGCTGTGAGGACGGGGCGTGAGTCGTGTGTGGGTAGCTCAGTCGGTAGAGCACTTGCCCGCGAAAGGCAAAGGTCCCGAGTTCGAGTCTCGGTCCGGCACACAGTTTTAATCTGCCAGGAAGTTTCAAGTTTGCGGCTATCTGTGTGGTACTCCATCTTAGTACCTTTCACTATATTTATAATTTTAATGGTGGATCACGTTGATTTATGTACAGTATCAGGCTTTTTTTAGTTTATGAGGCTTAAAGAAGCACTTAAGAAAACCTTAGATCAAAGTGTTTATTTCTGTGTGGTCGAAGATACATTATGTTTTTGAAATGTTGACCACAAATGGAATGGTAGCTGACAGTTGTAGTGGAAGTAATTATATGCCTGTCAGTGTATCCCCTAATCCATGATAACTTTCACCACTTAGAAATTGTTTCCATTACTTTCTCTGCGTTTTTTTAATTTATTGTATTAATTGTTATGTAACCTTTCACACAACTCACCACGTTCACTGAATGCAGAATTTAAAAGACGCTCGTGATAATCACATGTGCATCTGAGAATCGGTCAGAGTATACCCAGTTTACGGTATTCGTGAATTTAAGATTGCAGCAAGAAAATACAGGGTGTTTCAAAAATGACCGGTATATTTGAAACGGCAATAAAAACTAAACGACCAGCGATAGAAATACACCGTTTGTTGCAATATGCTTGGGACAACAGTACATTTTCAGGCAGACAAACTTTCGAAATTACAGTAGTTACAATTTTCAACAACAGATGGCGCTGCGGTCTGGGAAACTCTATAGTACGATATTTTCCACATATCCACCATGCGTAGCAATAATATGGCGTAGTCTCTGAATGAAATTACCCGAAACCTTTGACAACGTGTCTGGCGGAATGGCTTCACATGCAGATGAGATGTACTGCTTCAGCAGTTCAATTGTTTCTGGATTCTGGCGGTACACCTGGTTTTTCAAGTGTCCCCACAGAAAGAAGTCACAGGGGTTCATGTCTGGCGAATAGGGAGGCCAATCCACGCCGCCTTCTGTATGTTTCGGATAGCCCAAAGCAATCACACGATCATCGAAATATTCATTCAGGAAATTAAAGACGTCGGCCGTGTGATGTGGCCGGGCACCATCTTGCATAAACCACGAGGTGTTCGCAGTGTCGTCTAAGGCAGTTTGTACCGCCACAAATTCACGAAGAATGTCCAGATAGCGTGATGCAGTAATCGTTTCGGATCTGAAAAATGGGCCAATGATTCCTTTGGAAGAAATGGCTGCCCAGACCAGTACTTTTTGAGGATGCAGGGATGATGGGACTGCAACATGGGGCTTTTCGGTTCCCCATATGCGCCAGTTCTGTTTATTGACGAAGCCGTCCAGGTAAAAATAAGCTTCGTCAGTAAACCAAACGCTGCCCACATGCATATCGCCGTCATCACTCCTGTGCACTATATCGTTAGCGAATGTCTCTCGTGCAGCAATGGTAGCGGCGCTGAGGGGTTGCCGCGTTTGAATTTTGTATGGATTGAGGTGTAAACTCTGGCGCATGAGACGATACGTGGACGTTGGCGTCATTTGGACCGCAGCTGCAACACGGCGAACGCAAACCCGAGGCCGCTGTTGGATCACCTGCTGCACTAGCTGCGCGTTGCCCTCTGTGGTTGCCGTACGTGGTCGCCCAACCTTTCCAGCACGTTAATCCGTCACGTTCCCAGTCCGTTGAAATTTTTCAAACAGATCCTTTATTGTATCGCTTTTCGGTCCTTTGGTTACATTAAACCTCCGTTGAAAACTTCGTATTGTTGCAACAACACTGTGTTCTAGGCGGTGGAATTCCAACACCAGAAAACTCCTCTGTTCTAAGGAATAAACCATGTTGTCTACAGCACACTTGCACGTTGTGAACAGCACACGCTTACAGCAGAAAGACGACGTACAGAATGGCGCACCCACAGACTGCGTTGTCTTCTATATCTTTCACATCACTTGCAGCGCCATCTGTTGTTGAAAATTGTAACTACTGTAATTTCGAAAGTTTGTGCGCCTGAAAATGTACTGTTGTCCCAAGGATATTGCAACAAACGGTGTATTTCTATCGCTGCTCGTTTAGTTTTTATTGCCGTTTCAAATATACCGGTCATTTTTGAAACACCCTGTATGTATCAGAATTCAAACTGGTGTTTGGCAGGTCACTTACGTTTCATGTTATATACGTACGAATAATTAAACTTTTGTTTTTAAATTACATATTCTGGCAATTTTGCCGCTGCCAGCCGCACACTTTATGGACAAATGTAATAAATAAACCTGCCAGGAATTCGAAATTGAAGACTTCGAGAATTTACTCCTAAAACAGGGGAATACGGGGAATCAGTTGGGGAGCGAGTCCATTTTTCTATGCTATTGCAACAATTTCATAATTTTATAATCAGCGTTTATAAAAATGAAGTATTATTGAAGAACATTGGTTAAATAAACTATACAATGAAAATTATTGCATTCAACAACTCAAATAAATCATTGTAATAAATACATTACAAACTGTATAAACTGCCTAAGAAAAACTGAAAATGAAGCAAAATCTGTATCTTCTGGTTTATGGCGGCTATAGTACATTGGTTTTAGTGTGATTTATCGTAGAAGACGGATTTTATTTGCTACTTATAAATTATTAATAGTTCGTGAGTTACTCGTCTGAAATGAAACAAAAACAATAACTAAGAAATGAGAAAATATTTTTTAACTTTTCTTTCAATTTCCCTTTCAATTTCCTTTATTTCAGCGAGCTATATTCACTGATTATGTCATTTGAAGTCAAATTTAGCTGCTGTGTCGTGTTCCATCGACAAGATAGATAAATATGACTGTTTGCTTTCACCGATTCTCGAAAGATTCTTGCTGAAACTGGCTGTGTCAGATATTCATTCACACTAGGACAACAAAAAAATACTTCATGCAACGGAAGACTTAGTTGCAGTAGTCTTAAAGTGCAAAATCCTACCGCGCAGAATTACCCTCAATCGTCCAAAACGAATTGTGGGCAACCCACCTTTTTAAGAACAAATCTCCAAATGTCTGTGGACAAAGTAAAACGGATAACATAAATTATGGCTCTAAACATAACTTTTAAAATGAGGAAATTCCAAAACAAATACCTCTCTGACTGACGCTGTCTGACTGGAGTTATACGTTGGTCATGATTTTGATCTAATTACTAATATCTCCCTGGACACAGTTTACAAGCCTACAATTTAAAGTAAGTGAAGGAGTCGAACAGAAATAATGAGTAATTTCAATATACCCATTTATTCATAAACACAATTACGGGATTAACATAGAAAATGAATAATTAAAAGAACTGTGACAATTAGATCTGTCCAAATTTGTATGAAGATCGCTTTCCTATTAATGTTCCCATCAGCTAAATTACTTCATGGTCTCTTAAGAATTGACAGTCTTTCGATAACTAATAACGGTTTAATCCTGTAATTCTCAATCTGAACAGTGACTGGAAGTTTGTGATTAAAAGCCAGGAGTCCACTCATTCGTTACCAGTTAAAAAGGATATGAGACAATCGATCGTCTGGATTCCACAAGTGTGAAACCAAACTGAACAACTTTGCCGGTGCTGCAAATCATGCTCACCGTAAGTAAGACTAGCCTGCGTCCAGTTGTGCGTTGCAGATGCGCTGAATCCTTCGCAAAGACGGAGTCCTCAGCAGGTTTGCGCGACTCCAAGATGAGGTAGCCTCCATCGCACTGCTACCCCAGGTCGATCACATTCCTCTCATGACCTACCGGAATGTCGAACTGAACACACTTGAGTCCTACCGCCGAGTGCTTCTTTTGCGGCACTTACTTACGCCCTGCGTATTCTTTGCGCCAAAAGGTGCAGTGGGAATTGCTAAATTATGTACCACTGCGGGACAGTGACGAGGAGTGCCTGCTCAGAGAATCCCGCCAAAAATTGCGCGTCTTTTCCAGCCTCCAATGACATCTTGAAACTCTCTGCCACTGTCGAAAAGACTCATTTCAGTGCTGCGATCTGATGTCACGTATCTTTACGCCGACCGCACCTTCTCCCGCCAGTGTCCATAGCCTCTTAAGTGGGCTCGAGAAATTCAGAGAGGACCACTACGAGGCTAGAGCTTTCTACAAGCGGCAGATGCTAATCTCCAATAGAAGTCAGAAAACTTGGAAAGCTGCCCCCCGACTCCCACACACGGCGCCATACCGCCGTTGGCCGAAGCATCGCCTCGTGCAGTCGAGAGGTAGAAAAATATTTGCTGCGCCCTGTGGGTTCTGGCCAATCTCACTTCCAAGAATCTTACGCCACCCACGCCACGGTCCCGGCGACCGGTCACCGACCTGCTTGGCCGAAGCATTTTATTTTCCTCTGCCAGTGCTCTGCATATTCGCAGATACGCCAGAATCATTCTTAATCCGTTAAAAACCACCACCAGGTTCCTACACAGAGACTAGAAAATTATGCAGGGTACCCAATAGCTAGTCACCGTGTTTTATACTGTCAATAATAGTTTATGTACCGATTAGCATGTTGTCAGCCTCAGACATATAAATACACTGAAGATCCAAAGAAACTGGTACACCTGCCTAATATCGTGCAGGGCCCCCGCGAGCTCGCAAAAGTGCCGCAACACGACATGGCATGGACTCACTCGACTAATGTCTGAAGTAGTGCTGGAGGCAATTGAAACCACAAATCTATGAGAGTACAAGGGGCTGGAGATCTATTCTGAACAGCACGTTGCAAGACATTCCAGATATGCTTAGTAATGTTCATGTGTAGTGAGTTTGATGGCGAGCGGAATCGTTTAAACTCAGAAGAGCTTTCCTGGAGCCACTCTGTAGCAATTCTGGACGTGTGGGGTGTCGCATTGTCCTGCTGGAATCGCCCAAGTCTGTCGGAATGCACAATCGACATGAGTGGTTGCAGGTGATCAGACAGGATGGTTACGTACGTGTCACCTGTCAGAGTCGTATCTAGACGTATCAGGGGTCACGTATAACTCCAACTGCACACACCCCACACCATCACAGAGCCTACACCAGCTTGAAGAGTCCCCTGTTGACATAACAGGGTACATGGATTCACGTGGTTATCTCCATACCCGTGCACGTCCATCCACTCGATACCATTCGAAACGAGACACGTCGGACCAGGCAACACGTTTGCAGTCATAAACAGTCCAATTTCGGTTTTGACGGCTCCAAGCAATGATAAAGCTTAATATCGTGCAGTCATCAAAGGTACACCAGTGGACCTTCGGCTCCGAAAGCCCATATCGATGATATTTTGTTGAAAGGTTCGCACACTGACACTTATTGATGGCTTAGAACTGAAATCTGTAACAATTTGCGGAAGGGTTGCGCTTCTGTCACATTGAACGATTGTCTTCAGTCGTCGTTGGTCCCGTTCTGGCAGGATCTTTTTCCGACCGCAGTGATGTAAGAGATTTGGTGTTTTACAGGATTCCTGATATTCACGGTACACTCTTGAAATAGTCGTACGGGAAAATCTCCACTTCATCGCTACCTCGGAGATAATGAGTCCCATTGCTCGTGCGCCGACTATAGCACCACGTTCAAACTGACTTCAATCTTGATAACCTGCGATTGTAGCAACAGTAACCAGTCTAACAACTGTGCCAGACACTTGTCTTACACAGGCGTTGCCGACCGCAGCGCCGTATTGTGCCTGTTTACATACCTCTGTATTTGAATTCGCATGCCTGTACCAGTTTCTTTGGCGCTTCAATGTACAATCTAATTATTGACGGAACGCATGCAAAATGCTTCCCACGGTACAACAGAAGATGCTTGAGTAACGCAGCAGATTACCAATTGTAGGACATATGTTTGTTTACGAGAGGGTTCAGCTCAGTATAGCTCTCTATATGCACAGTAAGTAACAACTCCAATAATATTATTAGTCAGGCACACAAGGCTTGTTCTTGAATTCTCTTTTATTTGCACAACAGATCGTGCCAAGCGAAACTTCGGGAGCAGCAGAGGTGTTGATCAGACGGGCAAATTACACATGCCCATCGCTTTTTTTGCTTGCTTTCTCCACAACCGCGTCTCGATCCAGCTTTCAGTTGCCAGAAATCGCCAAAACTAGGAATTATAGATCAGACAGCGTATTTATTTCTACACTCTTTCCAAACGTTGTAATTCTACAACATCGTATCGAAAAATGGGCAACAACATCACTGCTGAGCGAGTTGCGGAGACGGCAGCTTTGAGAACCAATGGTATTGTTGCTATGCAAACCTTACACGCGGTAGACGTCATTTCGATGGTAGTCGTTATTTATGATACTAGTTGGACAAAATGACGATTTTAAAATAACAATGTTGGTACACACGGGTACTATCCTGTCCTGGAAATTTGCTGTTTCTACTACTGCTTCTGAACGCGTACTGTACATTTCCACTGACTTCTGCTTAATTTAGTTGCTTCACGGTGAGCAGTGTGATCCGTCGAACCGTGACGCAGTAAAATTATCAGAACTGGTGCCCGAGAAAGAATTTAACGCTGAGTAATCCTTCATAATTTTACACTCTCACAAGCAGTTCTTTCCGTCACGGTAATAACATTACACTCTCAATTGTTTTTACACCGTCGGCCCGTTGTAATCTTGTGTCACTGGTGTGCAGTAATGGGTGGTACTCCGGGACTGCGTTAACAAATAACTGAAGAGTGGAAGTCGACATTATTAATTTCGGTTTAGTTATTTAAATCTACTTTGTCTAATCATTTCTTCGGGTTTCTTCTCTGTATCTCATACCGTACGCATTTTCGTTCGTTGGAACGTCCTTAAGTCTCTGCCTTTATTGTATTACATCACTTAACAATTAGCCGCGTGGTCTGAGGCGTCTTGCCACGGTCCGCGCGGCTCCCCTCGTCGGAGGTTCGAGTCCTCCCTCAGGCATGGGTGTGTGTGTTGTCCTTAGCGTAAGTTAGTTAAAGTTAGATTAAGTAGTGTGTAAGCTTAGACCTAAGCAGTTTCGCCCCATAAGATCTTACCAGAAATTTACAATTTATTTTTACTTAACAATTAATTCCGGCGTATCACTGCATTGGATCCTTCATCTTTAATTCCCATAATCACTAGTATGAAATTAATTTTGCGGTTTTGGTGGGTGTTATAATATTGTTTTACTCGGAATTATAGAAATTTTCCTTCCACAAACCACATCATTACGCAACCAGTGCCAAATTTTCTCCAACCTAGAAAGTGATCACTAGTGTTACTTGTTCTTGCAGTGAATTATTGAGAGGTTGGCCAAGTCATTTAATTTCTAATGGGAGCGATAATTGTGGCTTGCCTGTAGTGACTATTTTCGTACTGTTTACTCTATGTTACGCAATATTCCTCATTATACATTAGACTGCCTCGGCGTGATCGCTTCACTGTACACTTTCAGGTTTTTAGCTCAGCTGGCTATTTCTATTAAACGTAACTCCAACCTTCCTCAGCCGGCCGCGGTGGTCTCGCGGTTCTAGGCGCGCAGTCCGGAACTGTGCGACTGCTACGGTCGCAGGTTCGAATCCTGCCTCGGGCATGGATGTGTGTGATGTCCTTAGGTTAGTTAGGTTTAAGTAGTTCTAAGTTCTAGGGGACTAATGACCACAGCAGTTGAGTCCCATAGTGCTCAGAGCCGTCCAACCTTCCTCTATTCCTTCTGCCCGAAAACATAAACTTATTTCTTTCCCGTAAGGGAATGAAAGAAGGCACATAGGCCTAATGATTTTATCACGTAAAATGAAATATCTGTCATACACCAACATGTTAGCTTCTACACTAAAATAAAAAATGTAGCTGCTTAACACATCTCTGCAGTATAAACAAACACAGTCCAGAACTTTATTTTTCCTTCAGTATCGCAAGAGCAGAAGGAACGACGTGATTGGGATCCCAGGAGAACCCTCTAATATTTATAGACACAGTCAGTGTAAAATTAATGACAATCTTAAATGCAATGAGAGTCACCGTGTGATGGTTTCCATTTTAATGTATTTTGTTGTGTCAAAAGAATTAGAAGCATCTTAGGTACATCAGTAAGCAGTAACAGTTCCTTTGTTAGTGACAGAGCTCTCCAGTAGCCGTTCCAAGTGGAACGATAGAGTGATCTGGCACAGTGATCGGACACTGGACTCGTTTGTAGGAGAGCAACAGTTAAAATCCACGTCTATTCGCATTCAGGTTTTCAGTTGAAAGGCGCCAGGCTGAGGCCAGCGTGCCATTTTCATTCTCACGGTGAGTACCAGTTACTCAGTCTCTAAATAATGGGACACTTTTGACATTTGTAGTAGTACAGGCCAGGGTTTTTTTTTGTCATCAGTCTACTGACTGGTTTGATACGGCCCGCCACGAATTCCTTTCCTGTGCTAACCTCTTCATCTCAGAGTACCACTTGCAACCTACGTCCTCAATTATTTGCTTGACGTATTCCAATCTCTGTCTTCCTCTACAGTTTTTGCCCTCTACAGTTCCCTCTAGTACCATGGAAGTCATTCCCTCATGTCTTAGCAGATGTCCTATCATCCTGTCCCTTCTCCTTATCAGTGTTTTACACATATTTCTTTCCTCTCCGATTCTGCGTAGAACCTCCTCATTCCTTACCTTATCAGTCCACCTAATTTTCAACATTCGTCTATAGCACCACATCTCAAATGCTTCGATTCTATTCTGTTCCGGTTTTCCCACAGTCCATGCTGTACTCCAGACGTACATCCTCAGATATTTCTTCCTCAAATTAAGGCCGGTATTTGATATTAGTAGACTTCTCTTGGCCAGAAATGCCTTTTTTGCCATACCGAGTCTGCTTTTGATGTCCTCCTTGCTCCGTCCGTCATTGGTTATTTTACTGCCTAGGTAGCAGAATTCCTTAACTTCATTGACTTCGTGACCATCAATCCTGATGTTAAGTTTCTCGCTGTTCTCAATTCTACTACTTCTCATTACCTTCATCTTTCTCCGATTTACTCTCAAACCATATTGTATACTCATTAGACTGTTCATTCCGTTCAGCAGATCATTTAATTCTTCTTCACTTTCACTCAGGATAGCAATGTCATCAGCGAATCGTATCATTGATATCCTTTCACCTTGTATTTTAATTCCACTCCTGAACCTTTCTTTTATTTCCATCATTGCTTCCTCGATGTACAGATTGAAGAGTAGGGGCGAAAGGCTACAGCCTTGTCGTACACCCTTCTTAATACCAGCACTTCGTTCTTGATCGTCCACTCTTATTATTCCCTCTTGGTTGTTGTACATATTGTATATGACCCGTCTCTCCCTATAGCTTACCCCTACTTTTTTCAGAATCTCGAACAGCTTGCACCATTTTATATTGTCGAACGCTTTTTCCAGGTCGACAAATCCTATGAAAGTGTCTTGAGTTTTCTTTAGCCTTGCTTCCATTATTAGCCGTAACGTCAGAATTGCCTCTTTCGTCCCTTTACTTTTCCTAAAGCCAAACTGATCGTCATCTAGCGCATTCTCAATTTTCTTTTCCATTCTTCTGTATATTATTCTTGTAAGCAGCTTCGATGCATGAGCTGTTAAGCTGATTTTGCCATAATTCTCGCACTTGTCAGCTCTTGCCGTCTTCGGAATTGTGTGGATGATGCTTTTCCGAAAGTCAGATGGTATGTCGCCAGACTCATATATTCTACACACCAACGTGAATAGTCGTTTTGTTGCCACTTCCCCCAATGATTTTAGAAATTCTGATGGAATGTTAGTGGTACGCCAGGTAGTGATACGCAAATGTATCTTGCATGATGATTACGGAAGGGTTTTATTTTTCTATAACACAAATTTTCAATAATTCCACGTTTGTTTCCACTTCGGGCTCGCTGGAAGTTTTTATGAGTCTTGACACTGCCTTCAGCAGGTCGTGAGGGACAAGGCTTCTGTAAAGGCACCCATTCCAAACCCAGACCGGTCTACCCACGCATCCACCTGTCCTTTCGCCGACATGTCCGACTGTGTGTGGACACTGGCGACTGATTGGTGGACCCTACCTGATGGAGTGTGGAGTGGCAAGTAGCAGTTTGGGGAAGCAGGAAGAGATCCACCGGTCAAATCTATGGACCAGGACGACGGTCCGAACCATAGGCCCATCATCCACACACTGGTGAACGGGTAGGTGGAGACTCGCCTGTTGGATGGGTCGTTGGACATGTCTGCCTGTCTACGGGGCTCTTAAGAACAGGGTGCAGGGCTGCGGCATATTTGACTCAGGTAACAGAGCGCCCAATACAATGGGTGAGCCAGCAGCCCTCACCCTCTATCGGTCAGCCTTTGGAGTGTAATGTACGATTGTTGGGGGTTCTGACTTGTCCTAAAATTCCTGGCCATTGTGGTAGTTGCAGATACAGTCTCCTGGAGGGCATAAGAGGCAGTTCCTCTGCACTAGACTCGGTTGGGAATTTTGAGAGTAGCCTCGCTGACTCCGGACCAGTGAGCAAACAGATGTTGTTGGAATATCTAGGCCACAGTTCGACCGTTGATAAGATTGTACAAGTGGCTGCAGGTTGCTGTCACGTATTAGATACTCCTATTTTGGATCTCCATCTCCTAGGTCCCGCCGTTAGAGTTCATTGACTCGTGCGTTGGACATGGAAATTTCGCCTGCGTGATTGGACGTTGCTCTGAAAATTAGCCCTTGTGGGGGAGTCGTCTTCTTTCAGAGAGGGATACCTCTGGCGATTTTAGATTGATTAGAGCTGCCGCCGTTTCCAAGTATCGCAGCAAGATGTTTTAAAAAATTTTTAACCAAGAGATGAGGTGATAGGCTTGCATAACAACGAACTTTTCTGAAAACAGAAGCAAACGTTTTCTACATGGCTGCTCATTGGCGGCGTTTCCGACATTCAGTCTGATTGGGCATTCACTAAATTTTGGCAGACTTTCCCGCAGGGAGTTAAAAAAAATGGTTCAAATGGCTCTGAGCACTATGGGACTTAACATCTTAGGTCATCAGTCCCCTAGAACTTAGAACTACTTAAACCTAACTAACTTAAGGAAATCACACACATCCATGCCCGAGGCAGGATTCGAACCTGCGACCGTAGCGCTCGCGCGTCCAGACTGTAGCGCCTAGAACCGCTCGGCCACCCCGGCCGGCGGAGTTCAGAGGGACAAAGTTTTAACTTTACTCTGGGATGGGACGTGAATTAGGAAGGGACATGGGGATGAACTAACTCCTAGTGGGGATATGAGGCGCGGAATTCATCGTCCGTGTGGACCGTAGCAGTTTTTTCGGCGCACATGCCATCAGCCGTTCTGGAGGCAGCAGCTCGTCTTGGTAATTTCTGGCTGCGAAACGAAGCGAGGTGCTGGTGATGAGGCAGGAATATGCACGCTCTCAGTTAGACCGCCAGAAGTCTTGCCTTAAAGCATGCTCTGGGAAACGACGACCTCGTCAAGACTCCGTTATATGGTGTTTTGCGTGCATGTTCCTAACACCTCTTAAACGACACAGCAACCGTGTACTTAATTTACGTAAGTTATTTCACGTTTTTGTTACCAGACAGCGTTCTTACCGTTTCCGTAGGATTATGTCGCTCAGTCTCTGGGAACCATGTAACTGTTCAGTGTTCATGTTATGATTTGCTCATCTGCAGTGTGTGGATGAGCTAATTATAACATCGTTCGTAATGCTTTGATCCCCACGTAGAATACTTTGTAATAAATTATAGACACAGTTACCGATCTTTGACTTCAGAAGAACGCTTTAATCCCGCTTAACACTATAAAATTCAGCAGTAACTACAAAAAAATGGTTCAAATGGCTCTGAGTACTATGGGGCTTAACATCTGTGGTCATCAGTCCCCTAGAACTTAGAACTACGTAAACTTAACTAACCTAAGGACATCACACACATCCATGCCCGAGGCAGGATTCGAACCTGCGACCGTAGCAGCCGCGCGGTTCCAGACTGCGCGCCTAGAACCGCTAGACCACCGCGGCCGGCGCAGTAACTACACCCGCGACTCACTTGTATAGACCGCCCCCTCTACTTCCACTTCCCTCGTGCACAGTTCACTAAATACAGATGAGTCATAGGAGGGGGGGGGGGGGCTGGTCTTTATATCGAACAGGTTCACTCGATCCAGACCAGATGCAGCATATGCGTTTACTTCTAGCCAGGTGCCATCTTGCACTGTGATTTCCCTGAACCTCTTAAGGTGAATATTTGGATAGCTCTTTTGATAGGGAACGGTTTCCTTCCTCATCTTTCTCCAATCTGACCTCACCAAAGACAGAAAATTAAACCCTAATCTTCCTTCCTCCAGAAAGTGACAGTTTACAGTATTACGTGACTGACATATTTTGAGAAATACAACATAATTATCCATTTGATATGGCTGTAATAAAAGTAACTGGGAATGCCGTACGGTCACAAGCCGCTGGAGTTCCGACAATGTATAGCTGACCAGACACTATCTTTCGTGGCCCATTCATGCAGAGTGGAACGGAGGGAAGGAACCTTCTGGTTATCGTGCCGATGAGGGGAGTTGAACGTGTACATGTGAGAGACCGCGTTGTGTATATATGGGTATTATACTGCTGCTGCACGAGCGTATGTCTCTCATGTTATATGAGCGACGACAGACTAGACTCTTTGTATGTATCCTGGACTGTTCAACAGACGTCATAGGTACACAGTCATTGTAGAGTAATGGCTTGCCGGCCGGAGTGGCCGAGCGGTTAAAGGCGCTACAGTCTGGAAACGCACGACCGCTACGGTCGCAGGCTCGAATCCTGCCTCGGGCATGGATGTTTGTGATGTCCTTAGGTTAGTTAGGTTTAACTAGTTCTAAGTTCTAGGGGACTAATGACCTCAGCAGTTGAGTCCCATAGTGCTCAGAGCCATTTGATGACTGAACCCAAGGGGTCAGATTTTTGTAGATGCGCAACAGTCGTGTGTCATGGTGAAGGAGTGGGTGCTCCTTGAGTGGAATAACTCTTGCAAGTCGAAACACGATTACGGCAAGCTCTTCCTCACGGGCAGACGCGGTTACATTACTCACCTCTACTTGGGCGCTACAGTGACGATACCTCTAGCGGCAGAGGATTGCAAATATCTAGAAATGAGGAATAACAGTGTAGAATTTTAAAACGTTTGTTTCATTTAAAGAGCTTTAACTGTTTTCACATAAAAAATTCAGAGATATTACTTTTCAGCACTTCCTCGTACATAGTTTAATTTTTAAACTATCGTCGACGCTTTATGGCATTATCTGTGGCACGATGTCCACTATAACAGGGTCATAGAACAAAAGAGATATTTGTTGTGTATCACTGAGATTCCACGATTTCGTCGAACAGTGGATCTTCTCCTTACTCACTCTGTGAATTTTTCTGGTCCAGCTTTGTCGATCACATCGAGAATTACGTTTTCACATTTAAAAATGCTGTTTTCTAGTCTTACATACTCAGAAATTGATGTATAAATTACGTTCACTGAAATTAAATTGAACGTTAGTTGGGAACTTTTGTGCCCCTGCGTGAGGTGTGAATCTGTGGGCAACTGAGAGAGAGCGGTGTCGTGTGGTTCCTATAGGCAACACTGTAAATCCATTTCAAATTATTATTAAGTATTAAAAGTGCAATAAGCTGGCATGAAAAATAACGAATTTAGTCAGTGCTTCAGACAATAAGAACGAATCAGCTTCGAGAAAGTTTAACTGAAGTCTTTCTTCAGCTGAATAGAGCAAATGATGAAGTGATTAAATGATTCACCATAATAACCACTGCAGTCATTGTTTTGAACGCATCCGTGCTGAAGTACTTATTTCGAGAATCCTTTCTTCCAGGAGTGCTAGTTCTGCAAGATATGCAGGAGACCTTCTGCGAAGTTTGGAAGGTAGCACACGAGGTACTGGCGGAATTAAGGCTGTGAGGACGGGGCGTGAGTCGTGCTTGGGTAGCTCAGTTGGTAGAGCACTTGCCCTCGAAAGGCAAAGGTCCCGACTTCGAGTCTCGGCCCGGCACACAGTTTTAATCTGCCAGGAAGTTTCATACTTATTTCGAGTTTATCGGAGATCAATCTTCTCTAGAGGTTTTCAGTGATGTATATTCTACTATTAACTGGGATTGAATGGATGCGATTCATAACGTAGAAATAATACGTACTGCGTGTACAAGCGCAGCAGAATCGAAAATCAAATATAAAACAAGTAAAAACGAAGTGAATGTTCATCACATATTTCAGAAAATTTCAACTAAGCTGATGATGACGTTAGGTGTCACTGGTAAATGGAGACACTACCAGAAAATACTTGCTGTTACAAGAATGTAGAGCGGTTCTAGGCGCTTCAGTCTGGATCCGCGCTACCGCTACGGTCGCACGTTCGGATCGTGCCTCGGGCATGGATGTGTGTGATGTTCTTAGGTTACTTAGGTTTAAGTATCTCTAAGTTCTAGGGGACAGATGATCTCAGATGTTAAGTCGCATAGTGTTCAGAGCCCTTTGAACCATTTGAACACGAATGTAAGAAATTTATTGTATTTCATTTCAGTGCCATATTCTAAGTAAGACGTTTTGCTTCTGAAACTTGTGCATATTCACATCAGTATTTGCCACAATAATGAATCTAATTTTATCTATATTTCACAGCTTCAAACGTGACTGTATCGAATACACTGTAGGTACGAATTAAAAAATGCCTTCAGTCACAATTTACGAGTTTTATTCAGTACGCGACGTATTTCGGATCTTGTGGGTCCATCATCAGGTGTAATTCGTCTTAATACATGCTTTATTTTCTCTCTCATATGAGAGAGGCCGTGTACTGAATAAAATACGTAAAATTGTGACTGAAGTAATTTTTTAATTCGTACCTCCAGTGTACAAATTAAATCTTTCAGCTAGGAGAATTATCCCATCATTTATGGTTTCGCAGTTAAACTGCTCAAGAAATGTTTTCTTCATCAGTATATCTTCATCAGTATATCTATGAGCGTGTGTGGGTTTACATTCAAGAGAAGCAGGGAATGAAACAAATTAAAAAACAGATCAGTAAGGCGGTCTGTTCGAAAGTGCTTCATTTTCCTGCCACTATGGTTATTTTATTGAGAGTACTGGGCGTGTTTGGTGGAGAGAAAAGCTTTACGTTTTTCTCACTGGCAGGCTGTGCTCCTGGTATGTTCTCTAGTTCCTGCTTGTCAGGAGAAGGTAGTCAGTGAATCTCCATTGTAGGACAAAACCTCCGCAGAGAGTTAAGCAGTTTTGTTGAAGCGAAGCCGTGGCCTGCTCGATGCCTTTTATTGGGGAGAGTCAGCACCTGTCTTTAATGAGGGCAGACATTGCCGTTCTATCAGAGAATATTTGAGCAAGACATTTTTGCCTTTTCTGCACAAACATCAAAGTATGGGATGCGGTGGGGCCACCCAACGAGCGTGAGGATGTCTGTTGGTATATGCTATCGAAGGAGTTGCTACTGCCACTGTGCATGGTGGTAAGAGGCTGACCAATCGATAGGACGGTGCTCTACGTCACTGCCAATCTCTTGTTTGCTAATGTACTTCTTTTACGCCAGGAGTGGGAACTTTCTGCTAAGTTCTCTGTTTTTTCGTGATCGATATTCTGGTCAGTCATGCTGGAAACAGCACTGAGTCTTCCCCTCCACAGACAGTTTTTTGAAACTGAACAGTTAAGGGTTTAGAACTAACATTCTGGGCGATTTGTCTCTGGGACATCATCTCGTGCTGTTTGGCGCACCTAAACTGAACTGATAAGGGGGAAACGTGTCGCAAACAGGTGTGTCAAATTCATAGCCCTGAAACAGGGACCTGAAGAAGTTCTGTAGCGTTGTTTGGGGAGCCGTCCCAGTATTCGCCTTGGTGGCCTAGGAAAAACTGAGGCAATATAAATCAGAATGCCGACAGATGAATTAAAATCGCACCCGTCCAGGATACGAATCTAATGCATTAACCTCAGTAGTAAGAAAAAAGGTAGAGCCATTTGCATTTGGGGTGGGGTGGGGGGTGGGGGGAGAACTTGTTAACACTGGAACGACCCAAAAGGAATTTCGCGTCTGAGGATGTCACATTTGTCACACAAAGGGCTTCTGGCGGACGTGCTACTTGTTCGGCGCATCCATCCATCCGTCGCCAGGGGCGGCCGCGATAAACAGGTATTTAAGTGCCATATAAATAAGCCTCAGGCTCAGCAGCCGGGGGGTCCGCCGTCAGTTAAGTACCGTGGTAATTCTTTAAGTCTGCCGTAATCCAGCTCGCATCGTTATAGCTTTTATTGCCCGCGAAACAACACTCAACGGCCGGCGTTATTGTGGTAAGTGCAGAGTTCTTTACTGCCCGGCCAAACTTAACTGCCCCCCGCGCTTAGGCTGCGCCGCCGGACGCCGCTTCGCAGCATTTCGGCGCCGCCGGCGTAGATTTACACCTGCTCCGTGCTTCGGGTGTCGTTCTTGTTCTAACAAGATACATTTATTTGTCTCTCGTTCCAGTGCTGCTGTATACCGCAAAGACGACCAACTCGCAGTTTTGTTTTACAAGAAGAATGAAATGTGTTGCTGTCATTTCATACCTGGAGAAATTTGTCAGTGTCTGTTTACCAATAAGCTAGTAGTACAGTGCGACGCAACCCTTTACAAAAATTCATTGTTTTCGAGAGCTACTGAATACAAAATATTTGCAGAGTTCGGAAACATTCAATGGTAAAAACAATATGGTACCTAAAAGCGAAGCATAAAGGTCTTTTGATAGCCAGGTAACTGGTTCGACTCTCACCAGCAGCAACTCTTTTCGACTTTCATTTATAAATTACAAATCTATCATCAAATGAAGATGTTAATTATCATATACCGAATCGTAATTTTTTACTAAACTAACACCTTTTATATTTTTAGCCACTAATATCGTGAAAATAAATTAAAATTAGATACAGACATGCGAAACGTCTAATTGTTAAATGATAGAAAAATACTTTAGTAACACTGATCAATCTCTAAAAATAAAAAAGTAATTTTTTTGTGCTTGATTTTAATATATTACGAATATCCGCATTTTCATGGAATTAATGATTAAAAATTTTTAAAAAATATTTAAATACACGAGTAAATATGTGTTAATGAACATTTACAGTTTATAATGAAAGTAGAATTTATAAACTAAAGTAAAAAGTTAAAAAAGAACTGCCAAACTGCGATTAAGGTTCTGCATCAACCATATAATATTTCAGAACAAATGAAAATTTGTTCCAGACTGCGTCTCGAACCCGGATTTCCTGATTGTCACGTGTGGTTGCCCTAACCACTTTGGCTAATCGAGCACACTTCCATAAGTGGCCCAAATCTCCATTTGTCCTGGTGTCTGAGAGTAAACACCAATTTTCGAGCCACTGCAGGCTCGTCAACAGATGGAAATGTTACAGAAAAATGGTTCAAATGGCTCTGAGCACTATGGGACTTAACATCTGTGGTCATCAGTCCCCTAGAACTTAGAACTACTTAAACCTAACTAACCTAAGGACATCACACACATCCATACCCGAGGCAGGATTCGAACGTGCGACCGTAGAAATATTACAGAAACCTTATATTCTGGACAAGTGCAGTTTGGCGCTACGGTCCTTGTGGCTATAATTCATCGTGGTACCCATGACAATTTATTTCGATATTGTACAATTTGCCAGAACTTGTCGTGGTTACCACAAGGCCATGCAGTCACTACGACCCTAGCTTCTACCTGCACATTGTTCGGAATGTAATGTTCCTGTAACATTTTCGTCTGTTGATGAGCCTGTAGTGGCTCTAAAACTAGTTAATAGTACAATAAACGACGTAGAGTTCAAGAAGGGACTGGTTGCATATTATAAATACAAAAGCTGCCAATTTACAGTTGCAATTCGTCATCCGTAATGGATATGATGAAGTTTACTGTTACTAGTTTTCATTGGTGCGGATATAGTACATTCGATGGTCTACGGCAATGGCAAACCTAGATAAACGATATAGCAGAGGAAGGGGGGGGGGGGGGAAATACATCACTAGCGAAATCGGTGCACTTTTAGGGAGCACTTTTCAAAAATCAATGAAGATGACCGACTTTCGTTAAATAGTATGTACCATAGCCCTCACATGAGCGTCAGAATCACAAAGTCAATGTATTGGACATTCATAGTGAACGTAGAGGTAAAATGAACAGTAAGAAAAGACACACAGCAGTTCAAATCTGGGACTCCTATTACTGATGTTTTCTGATGCGAACACCTCTCCTTCAGCTATGGCATTATGCGGCTTATCAAGTATCGCTACGAATAGTTTCGCTCTATATTTTTTTCCAGTTTCTTTTGGTGTGTGTGTGTGTGTGTGTGTCTGTATGTCCTCGGAACCAAAGCAGCGTTACTGAAGTCTCTGTAAAAAGTTAAGTCACTAAAGCACACTAATCCTTCAAGAGACACTATCGACCATCAGCATGGTTAATCTTCGCTCCACGCAGACGTCGCCCACCCGTGGACGTATGACGTCATTCGAAACCACATTTAAAATAGGCTCCGAGTCAATCATCTCGTTAACGCAGGGTCAAGCCACTTGACCTCCCACATGTTTCTGCTGCGACTAACGTGATTCGAATACGAACTCGTCACTGCATTAACCTCAACCTGCTGTGGACAAACCGGACTGTGGCAATAACAACTTCGAACTTTTTTTATGCTCAGAAATAATGTTAATTGCCACGTTTTTCTAGAGAATCCATTTTAGAGCCCTTTATTTTCACTTCAGTTCGTAAGCAGTTTATGGGGTGACAGACCGTAAATCAGGTTATCTAAATAGAGCGAAAGAGCAACACAGACGACCATTTTATGCACATGAACGTGCATAAAGGAGAGAAAACAAGTTCGAGGGGAAGGAAGGAAAGGGGGGGGGGGAGCATTAGGAAGAGAGGTTTAGAGGAGGTGAAGGAGAAGAGTATTCAATGTTATTTGCCTCACGATTTTCTCCTGTACTGAACGTCTTTCAGTTTCGTAGTTATCTTCTGTTATCAGTATTATGCGATGTTGCTCTGTCTGGATGTCTGCACAAATGTCGACTGGTGTTAGTGGACCACGTGATTCTCTGTGAATGTGATATATTTGTATACTGTTGTAGCACTTGGTGTCTGGTTACGCTTTTTTTAAATTTTAAATCAATTTGCTTCACATATGTCACCTTTTTTCTTAGCAAGTTAACAGCATGCTGTTCTAAATTAGTGCCCCCATCAGAAACGTTTGCCTCCTTTGTTGAATAATATCAGCTTTATATGGCATTTGAATCCTTATTCTCTTTTAATGTTGGAAATACTGTAGAGAACAATATTAATGCAGTGTGTTTGATCTATGTCTATTAATGTTTGTCAGGGTGTACTCTTTGAATACATTTTTAAACATTGTTTTTGACTGCTGTGGTTTCCTATTCACCGTTAGGTGTTGTGATAAACTTTTAATATAAGATCTTTCAGTTGAGTTTTTGTAGCTTACTTTATCTATAGCGTCTCAAATGTAGACGTTGCTGACTTCTAATAGTGTTTAGGTAACTGGTGTATTTGCCATTGTGTAGCAGCGTTCTACTTATTCTGCGTAACATGTTGCCAAAATTTGCGCGACTATATGTACGTAACTTCAGATCTTAACGTTTACTTACATTGTGTAAACCACAATTGAACATCATTTGCATTTGCAGCTCCTTGTGTTGACCGTGTTTGCAGTTAAAATTGTAGGATGTGAGACCCGCCGGTTATGCAAAACACCATTTTTTTCTCAGTACCCTAACATGTTTCAGCACCACTGTCCCATCATCAGTAATGTTCACATTACAGAGTAAATAGAACGGAAACCCAATGATGATGGCACAGTGGTGCTGAAACATGTTTCGGTACTGAGAAAAAAAACTGTATTTTGCATATCTGGCGGACCTCAGACCCCACAAAAAAAAAAAAAAAAAAAAAACTGGTTCAAATGGCTCTGAGCACTATGGGACTTAACTTCTGAGGTCATCAGTCCCGTAGAACTTAGAAATACTTAAACCTAACTAACCTAAGGACGTCACACACACCCATGCCCGAGGCAGGATTCGAACCTGCGACCGTAGCGGTCGGGCGGTTCCAGACTGTAGCGCCTATAACCGTTCGGCCATCCCGGTCGGCTTTTGGGGTCTACATCGATCAAATTCGCAACAGCCTTGCTCAGTCGTAACACAGGTTCCCATCAGATCACCAAAGTTAATCGCTGTCGGGCTTGGCTAGCACTAGGATGGGTCACCGTCCTGGTCCACCAGGGGTTGTTGGCGAGGACTCAGCCCTGGTGAGGCCAATTGAGGATCTACTTGACTGAGAAATGGCGGCTCCAGTCACGAAAACTGACAACGACCGGGAGAGCGATGTGCTGACCACGTGCCCCTCCATATCCACATTAATGACGGCCTTTGTTTTTCTTTTTATGCCTTAGAATTTAACGCACAGAGCCGTCATTTCTGGCAGCAACCACTGCTCCAACCCAGTTCCTCATCGAATCGAACTGCGCTTGGATAACAGCTACGAGTACATTATTCTATGATGTTTCAACTCTTTGCCAGAGTTCAATAGTAGTCACTGGCGAGTGGTGTAGCAGCAGACCCTCGGCAATCCATGAGCATGTGTTTTCAGTGGGTGAGATAAATGCAGCCTCTGCTCGCCGTGGTCACGCGGAACACCCTCAGTGTCGAGGTAAGTCGGTACAGCAAGGCCAGCACGAAGCCTTGCTCCATCTTTTCGAAAGATAACTTTATGGAGACCCCGATAGCAGGGCACAGCTACCTGCGAACCATAAGTGGTTGGGTGGATTACCCAGAGACACCCCACACCAAACGGCCTGCTGCTGGATCCTTATGATAATGAGGAATGCAATCTGGCATCTGCGGCTGTTCAAGACGGTGGTTCGAGTCCTCCCTCGGGCATGGGTATGTGACTTTGTCCTTAGGATAATTTAGGTTAAGTAGTGTGTAAGCTTAGGGACTGATGATCTTAACAGTTAAGTCCCATAAGATTCCACACACATCTGAACATTTGAATCTGGAATCATCCGTACTCCTCGGAGCCTGTACACACGGATGCGTCGAGCCTGATGGAGTACACAGAACCAGGAATCATCAGAAACGATGATGTGATGTCATTACTGTGACCAGTGTTGTCGGACGCACGAGTGTTGCCGTGCCTCTCTCTGTTGCCACGTGATGGGAAACCACAACAACGGTAGCCATTGTTGACACTCATCGGTACCACAGACGTTGCCACTCTGCGCGTTTGGACACTTGGCATTACGTAAACAACCCCATTTCACGAAAAATGGGGCATACTGCGACTGTAAGACCCTGTACGGCCGCTTCTAACAATATTTCTGTCACCTCTAGCGCTAGTCGGGTGTGGACGTTTGAGATCCTGCGTGTCACCGAGTACAGCTCTTCAGAAAGCATCGATTCCACATTCGGATGGCAGTCATGGGACTGCGACAAAGCGAGCTACAATGTTGCGGGACGATGAACTAGGGATAGAACAAACTGACCAATTAAACCCGATACCGGTATTTGACTTCTGAATAACCGTTATTTTTCGGTATTTGTTTGGTTTCTGTTGTAACAAGCTTTTTAATTTTTTACTAATAATCTGTTCAAAAAACCGGCATATCAATTTGCCACAGCAGCAATGCTAAAATTTTTGGCTTTTAAATAAAACTTTTTTTTTAAAAACAAGTGATGTTTGTTCATAAAATTTCCATTACTTTGGGACACTGGATTGGTATAGAAATTGGGGAAACCTACCAGCGCTATTTTAATGACAACGTCTACGATTAGGAACTAGCAACAAACACTTTTGTGTCGGTATAGCATCGTAGAGACAATAATGTGCCTGTTGTCGTGTGGCGTGTAGGACTGCCAGGTCGAACGAGAGAAAGCCGGACTTGAGGTTACGTTTAGCCGGAGGTTTTGCCCTAACAGCCGGGTTACTTATTTTAAGCTGAAATAATCAGTTGGGTACTTTCAGTCGTTTATTAATGATCTGTATAGTCAGTTGTTTACGAGACCAATCATAAACGAGGTTAAACTAAGGAAAATCAGTAAACATCCTTATAATATGTCAGTTGTAATAGCAACTAAGTGCTCAGTCCTATAAAGTGCTGTCTACTTCCCAAGATAATCTTATGTCAAATAAACTAAAAGTTCTTCAGTGAGCAAATTAATAATTGTACGTTCTTCTGGGACAGAAAATGAAAAGATATTCAATATCATTCATTTCAATTAGACTTTATAACAGACTTTATAACAGAAAAATAAAGTTCAGTAGCAATATTTTTAATTTGTCCGCACTTTATCAAGAACATTGTTTTTCCTAGAAATTATTTCGTGGAACTCTTGGCAGGATAATATTAGGTTATCAACAACAGCAACATCTTTGTCATTGTGCCAGTTTGCAATTTATTGCATTCCTTCGTACATCGGGCATTCATAAAACAGGGCACTCATTCTACGCTGGCGTTATTACTTGGAAATGCAAAGTAATATTGTGCCCATTTCAGTAATTTCGAATGAAATTCCTTATTATGCACCTGCAACATGTTGAGGCGGGCCTGGTTGGCACCAGCTGATCTGCACACTCTGTCGTACCTCTCTCGCTCTACACATACCGTGGCTGTGAGATCGCGTATTAGGCTCATTTGGCCTTCATAGAAAAACATTAGGCACAGAGATAAGACTTGAATTGGTTGGTATATCCATATATCCTTGTGGTGTATCTCCCTTCTCCTTCTCGTATTACTGGTGCTTACGACATTTTCTTGGAGCGGGCCTTAGTTGTGCGTTCTCCACTGCATCGCTAATAAGCCTAACAAAAGTCGTGTATGTTTGGTCGAACACGACCGTAGAAAGTCAGACATGACCGGCTAAAGACGGACTCCCGGCAACCGTAAAGGCGTGGCCTATTAGACGATACACACGTACATGCAGCATGCAGGGTTTGCCCCCACGTGGTCTATACGGTAGTTTCTCACTGATGTCCTCGGATATCAGTTGTATTGCACAATGATAGCATCCCTAATTTGTGGAATTATTTACAAAGTGCGGTAGCAATGACGTACAACGATCCATTTGATTTAAAAGGTTAAAAATGGGACGAGGCACAAAAAAATTGCGACATCATACAAGGACAAAACATCCACTATGTTCACTCAAAGAGAAGGAACGTTTGATTGATAGTCTATAATTTTACTGACGAACTATAAGTTTAGGATTACAATTGCACCCTTATTTATGCGTTTGCTTCGCGGTGAAAAATTCATAACATCCAAAGTGATGATGCGGGGAAGTTATCGACTTCTGACTTTTCACTCTCGCTGTCGTCACGCCAGGCTCCTTCAGCTTCGCAGTCTTTGCTGGAGACAGAGGAAGGAGAGATTCGTGTTTAACGTCCCGTCGACAACCAGGTCGTTACGGATGGAGTACAAACAGGGATTAGGGAAGGATGGGGAAGGAAATCTGCCTTGCCCATTCAAAGGAACCATCCCAGCATTTGCCTGAAGCGATTTAGGGAAATCTCGGATAGCCTAAATCAAGGTGGCCGGACGCAGGTTGAAACCGTCGTCCTCCCGAATGCGAGTCCAGTGTGCTAACCGCTGTTACACTTGCTCTGTTTCGCTCGAGATGATGAGACCTATTTTTCCGCAGCTTCACCCTCATATTGATCATGATCTACACATTCATCTTAAGTAGAATTTCCACCTTTGCTCTAAATATATGTTCTTTCGGACGGACAGAGCGTCTGCCATGTAAGCAGGAGAACCCGGGTTCGAGTCCCGGTCGGGGCACACTTCATCAAATGTCGCCGTTGATATTTATCAACGCCTGTAAGCATCTAAAGGTCTGAATTTCATTGTAATTTCATTCTTCGAGAGCTGCAAGATCACCAATGGTACCTGTTCTTTCGGACATGTCCGGAAGAACAGATACCATCTTCATATAGATAAGGCTTACCGGCCAATGATCTTCTTCAGTGCGGATTCACTCACATTGTCCGAACTCTTACGGGAATCGGTAGACTGACTTCCGCGAGTAATGAGTATCTTGGGCGGGGGCGCTACAAATGTAGTGTGTGAACAGTAAGTTGAGAATGTGGGCCTCACAGATAGCTTGCCAGAGATAAGTTCCTGCAGTCGCACAATCCTCTGTGTCCACTGGCCGGGTTGGGGATTTCCTCTGCCCAGGGATTGGGTGTTTGTTCAAAAATGGCTCTGAGAACGATGGGACTTAACTTCTGAGGTCATCAGTCTCCTAGAACTTACAACTACTTAAACCTAACTAACCTATGGACATAGCACATATCCATGTCCGAGGCAGGATTCGAACCTGCGACCTTACCCGGCCGCTGTGTCCGTGCGGTTCTAGGCGCTGCAGTCCGGAACCGTGTGACCGCTACAGTGGCGGGTTCGAATCCTGCCTCGGGCATGGATGTGTGTGATGTCCTTAGGTTAGTTAGGTTTAAGTAGTTCAAAGTTCTAGGGGACTGATGACCTAAGATGTTAAGTCCCATAGTGCTCAGAGCCATTTGAACCTTTTTTTTTTTGAACCTGTGACCGTAGCGGTCGCGCGGTTCCAGACTGTAGCGCCTAGAACCGCTCGGCCACATCGGCCGGCTGGGTGTTTGTGTTGTGCTCATCATTTCATCATCATCATCATTTGTGACTGTGGCTAGATTGGACTGTGAAAAAAAAATTGGACTGTCTAAAAAATTGGGATTTCGTATAGGCGCTGATGACAGTGCAGTTGAGCGTGCCAGAAAGCAAACCAAACATCTGTGTCGTCGGTGCCTCAGACGGTTAGAGCGCCTTCCGTGTAAGCAGGAAATCCCGGGTTCGAGTCCCCGTTGGGGCACACATTTTCAACTGTTCCCTTTGATATTTATCAACGCCTGTAAGCAGCTGAAAGTCTGAATTTCATTTTAATTTCATTTACTCTAAATCTACGTTTGTTGAGGGAAGTAATAGAAAAAAACCAGTTACATCGAAAATCGGTTATTTTGAGCGGGTTTAACAGCCTGATCAAATTAGAGAAAAAAAGAAGCGGTGGAACCGAAAATATGGTGTTTCAGCGATAATGTCATGCCTACGATTAACCACAGTGTCGGTAGCCACCGTCCTGCCGCTGGCAAACTCCGTCACTTCGTAGTTGACGTTTCTTCTTCTTACGCAAGACATAGCACGCTCTTCCCATACTCACTCTACGCGCAAATGCGTTTCTCCCTACTTTGTTCTGTTTTGTGGCGGCGTTCGTAGCGACAAACAATTCGCTGTAGAAACGGCTTACGAAGTCACCGCCACACTTTTAATAGCGGGCCGACCGGTCCGCTGGAACAGTGAACAGAAAGATGAAAACCCAAACACTCTGATTAAATAAAAGTCGGTACTTATCTTTATCAACGAAGATACAGGAGCACAGTAGTGAACTCCGTGTCTACAGAAATCTGTCTAGTTCGAGTCGGAGCGGCTAGGTCAGCGTCGGCTGACGACAAACAACAACTCTGCTGCGATGAACACACAACTGACTAGCAAGTACACAATTCGGTGGCGAGTATACAACTGAGCGGCGAATACAGAACTGTCCTAGCGCTCGCGACTCCAGCGCTTAAGAAACCAGAAGCCAGCGGTGGCGCGCGCAGACTTGCGGCGATTTCCTGTCTCGCTGGCGCTGCTTATGCGGACGGCGTCCGGACTTTGATGCTGCCAACCTTTTGGCAGCGGGCTCGGGTGGCATTACTGGCTAGGATATAACATTCTGTTGCGCTGCAGAAGTAATAATCTGCACATTCACACAGCATGCCAATTTGACGTTTTGTGCATGCCACTTTTGTCCTGTTGGATTTGTAATTATCCGTAGTGTTTTACCGTTGATATAATTCGGAAATTTATATCTTGTATTGGTTTTTTCTTTTTCTAAGAATACACTTTCGTGCATCAGTAATCTTCTTTTTGATTCCTACCGTCACCTGCATTTTTTTGGCCGACGGGTACTCCTCGCCCTATACACGCAGCGGGAAGTGGCGAGATGGCACCTGAGGGGTGGCCTCCTCATAGAAAGCAGCCCCACTCCGCCGCCAGTCGCCGATGGGTTTTCGCTTCATTTCCTTTCTGTCCATCAAACACTGGTGGGGGCCTCCCAACTGCCGTGCCACAGCGGCACCCCCACACTGCTGGTTCGCTCACCTCGCTACAGAGGGCGCACTCTCCCGTGAAGACCGCAAATGTCTTTATAGCGCAGCCCAACACACCGGCTGCAGAGGAACCGTTAGGCGAATCATTTTCATTGAAGCAAGAAAATATGTAAGACCAGTGTAAAATAAGAGAGAAAGAAAGAAAGATTCAACATTTCTCGATCGTCTTTTAATAGGAAACTACTCATATGATGTATGAGGGTACACTGAAATGTAATACCTTCGAATTTTTTATATGAAAACACTTAAAGATTTTTTTTAAAAATAAGGCCAATGTTATTAACCTTCTCCATCTTTATTGCTCATATCTACATATTTATTTCTCAACGTAGTCACCCTGGTGACGATTTCTTATTTTTTAACGTAGTCACACTGGGGGCGAACACATTTATCCCAACGAGAGACCAATTTTTCGATGCCGTCACTGTAGAACGTTTGACTTTGTTGACGGGCCCACAACGTCACCTCTGCTTGCACCTCTTCATCACTATCAAAGTGAAGTTCTAGAACGTGTTCTTTAACTTCTGGATACAGATGAAAAAGTCCGATGGGGTCAAGTCGGGATTTTTTGGAGCATATTGATGACAATGAACCCAAAAAGAAATGGTTCAAATGGCTCTAAGTGCTATGGGACTATACATCTGAGGTCATCAGTCCCCTAGACTTAGAACTACTTAAACCTAACTAACCTAAGGACATCACACACATCCATGCCCGAGGCAGGATTCGAACCTGCGACCGTAGCAGCAGCGCGGTTACGGACTGAAGTGCCTAGAACCGCTCGGTCATAAAGCCCGGCCAATGAACCCAAGGTATATGTAGCAACGCTCGTGTGTGCTGTGGCTTTCTCATGCTGAAGGGTAGGATACTCCACGTGTGGACGAACTCTTGAATTCGAAACTCGATTACAGCACGCCGTATCTCACACACCGACATAGTTACGTTACACACAGTCACGTTACACGCAACAATTCGGAGCCCTCTAGTGACAACCTGCTGAAAATATGTAGACATTAAGAGTAAAGATGTAGAATGTTACTAACGTTTCTGTTGTGAAACTTTCCTGGCAGATTAAAACTGTGTGCCAGACCGAGACTCGAACTCGGGACCTGTGCCTTTCGCAGGCAAGTGCACTACCAACTAAGTTCTATGCTAGTTGTGCAAGGTTGGCAGGAGAGCTTATGTGAAGACTGGAAGGTAGGAGACGAGGTACTGGCGGAAGTAAAGCTGTGAGGACGGGGCGTGAGTCGTGCTTGGGTAGCTCAGATGGTAGAGCACTTGCCCGCGGAAGGCAAAGGTCCCGAGTTCGAGTCTCGGTCCGGCACACAGTTCTAATCTGCCAGGAAAGTTTCATAACAGCGCACACTCCGCTGCAGAGTGAAAATCTCATTCTGGAAACGTTTCTGTTATTTAAAAAGTCTTAAGAATTTCCACATAAGAGTTTCGGAGGCATTACTTTCCAGAGTCCTCTCGTAAAATGTGTTAAGAAAAACAGTAAAATGACCCTCATAGAAATACTCAGTTTTCTCTTCTCACTTTGTTAAATTAAGTTTTAGTTACAGATACCAAGTTAGAATTGTAAACTTAACTTTATTTTTCATCAGTTGGTAAATGAATCGCCACTTAAAAAACTTTTTTCCTTTTTTTTAAAATTTAATGTAACTATTTCTGCGTGATACAGAAAATTAATACTTTCCTGAACACCCTACACATCATCAATGTTGTATCTTTGTATTTTCTGTATAAATAATATCTGTATAAGTCAGACATCATGTTATCTGTGTTTGCGACATGCCGTTTTCACCATTCGATGCCTAAGAATCTGAAATCCATGCGAGACTAAATAAACATAACCTTACAGGAAACGTATTATTTAATATTATTAACACCGCTGTTTTAATAGGAGAGGTATGGAGAACAACATAATACTACTATCTGCTCTGCAACTCGACTATTACAGTAGTTAATGAGCTTTCTACAAAAAATCGACATTTCAAAACGTACACATAAAATAAGAGTGATATAACAGCAATTAATATTTTGTGACCGCCTATACCACGGTTCTAAAGGGTTTCCGTGTCTCTTCATCACCTATTATTACACGAAACATTTAAAATTAGAACGTCCGATACACGAGTGAACAAACAATATTTTAAAAATAATTCTTAACTATTTGATTATGGTAAAAGTAACTCATAAACTTAATGTAAAGACACGTGAGAAGAAATAATTAACAACAGCTTTCAAAGATATACATTTGTCATGACATCCGTAAGTCATTTAATGTTTTCGATGTAAACATAAAACAATTTCATGTTGCCAGTCACTGTTATTATTTTATTTATCCCATACACGACTTTTGTTGAAAAATAAGTATCATAATAAATCTGGGTCATCGTATTAAATAAAAATACATAGTAAATATGGATATAGTCTACAACAAAATTTAAATAATTAACTCTAAAGACCAAATTCAGAGTAATAAAAAAATCGATTTGAAAAAGCTCTCTTCCAGGATATGATGTAGTTGTAGCACAATACAATTTCTGCCTTTATTTTCTGTACAGGTAATGTCTGTGCACCAGTTTTATTCTTGAGGTGTTGGAATACATAAATTTTTCTCCCATAGATTTTAACTAATCTCACATTTCCCGCATCCTGCACATGTGATTCTGTTTTAACCATAAGAACAGCTTCAGAGACATACTCTTTCAATAAAAACATTAACCTCATTGACTTCATTGGTCCGTCCGTAAGAAAATTTTTACGGTTGATAAGCAGCTCACGCGTGTTAATGTATGAGATTTACTCCTGATATTCCTCGATTTTACAGTTTCATTACAGATACATCACACATAATTAGTAATTGTGTTACTGTTTCATTGACCACTTGTAACATCCGCAAGCGATTTTGCTATTATTAATTACATTCATTTTCTGATTATTGGTCAAAGATGTCGTAAGTGGCGCGGGCTTCGGCTGCACTAGTAATATTTTTCCTGAAACGCTTGCAAAAAGCCCACGTAGTCTCAGCAACTGATGAAGGGACCTGACCTGAAGTACTTTTTTTGGCTCCAAGTGATGATGGAGTTCAGATGTAATTAATTACTCTCGCTCTAGGCTGTATATTAACGTTGTGAATAAGTCGTGAACCAACTATTAATAAACCAAGTGATATATCAAAAGCTTTGTCATCTATAACGAGCAATATGTAACAAATTCCTTATGAATTTGTTCTAGCTTTTTAGTCTTAGCACAATCGAAGAGCAAGCCGTGTCCGGATATTTTCTGCTATGAAGAACTCTACATCAACGAGATGAGAGGAAGAGGTTCAGTTAATCCTCAAGGGGATTCGATGCCATCACTCATAACAGCTACCTAGTGCCCTGAACTGATCGATTAGTCACTTCCTGAGAATTTTGTACTGAATGAAACGGCACAGTGGTTAGCACAATAGCCCTGTTTTTGGAAGGAGAGCGTTTCAAGTTCCATGGCTTCCCTAAATCGTTTCAGGGGGCATGTATGACGAAATACACAGGCATATATAACCGAATGTAACTTTTACTGCTTGAAAGAGAATTGAACCAAATTTTGCACAAGTTTTCATTATCTTATTGGCTATAATCTGAATTTTTTTCAATTATTCTGTCAAATAATTTGATCAGGATGGTTGCGGGATACTTTCAGAACACTCACTATTACATAGGAAATAGTTTCTCAAGGGTCAGTTTACTTAACCATGTACAAAATGTGCTAAATTATTGTTAGTAATTAAATAAACAAATCTGTGTACTACGAGTAGTTTATTAATTTGAGTCTTAGAACGCTCTACACTTTTTTTAAAAAAAATGTATTTGTGATACATAGCGATTTTTAGTTCACGCAAATTTAAATGATTTTGATGGCAATGCACTTTGTACCACAAGAAGTTGTGTGATAGAAGGTACAGAACGTTGCAAATTTCACCAATTTATTTACAGTTATTCAGCATAAAAGTCTGCTTATAAGCTGAAAATTAAATTCTGTGGCAAATGCAGAAAACATTTTTTTACTAGCATTTATGCTATAAACAAGTTCCTTAATGTTGGCCTTAACCGAACATTTGGTCTTTTTGGTCTTTATATAGCTGCTCTTTTATTCTACTCTGATCCTTCTGGCGTGCCCTTTTGGCAATAACCTTCGCTAACATTACAGAACCACCAATACGGCCGGCCGGTGTGGTCGAGAGGTTCTAGGTGCTACAGTCTGGAACTGCGCGACCGCTACGGTCGCAGGTTCGAATCCTGCCTCGAGCATGGATGTGTGTGATGTCCTTAGGTTAGTTAGGTTTAAGTAGTTCTAAGTTCTAGGGGACTGATGACCTCAGCAGTTAAGTCCCATAGTGCTCAGAGCCATTTGAACCATTTGAACCACCAATACGCACTTCATCAGTATCTTCAACCTGCATCAAATCCTACTCTCATAAAGAGCGTGATTCTTCCACTGTTATCATCTTTGAACATCAGACAAGCATCACGAGAGAAAGCTTTAACATTCGTTATAAGCAAGTTGCCTTTGGGCTTCTCATCTAAACGATGTTATTAAAACTTCCGTTCGAGTTTTGTGTTCACCAACCGGGCATTTGTTTAGTAAATCGTAATGAATCACGTCGTAAATGGGCTCACAGCCTTCTATACTCGACACATGTCTTCTCTGATGGCAGGAAATAATAACATATCGCAATAATAGACAGATTCGTGTAGAAAAGTGTGTGCAGCACTGCACATTGGTTGAAACAAGATTGCTTTTACATCATTTGTAGCAGGAATTAAACTCTGAAAATTGGAGACAACGTTTCTGTTATAGAATTATCCTGTGCGAAAAAAAAATATTTTATTATTTTTGAAAAATTTTACATACATCCCGCTTCAGTCAAATATCGGGATGGCTGATGAAAATGACACCCGATTTCCTTCCCCAGTCTTAGCTTGAGCTTCATCACTAAGGATTTCGCCGTCGACTGGACGTTAAACTCTAATCGTCCTTCCTCGAAGTTTTTCAGCCTGGCGGTCCGGTACATACATCTGTTCGTATAGTGTAGCGTGCAGGGTGCTGGAATATGAGTCAGGTGTAAGAGCGAGGCGTGGTGGAGTAAAGACTGTGGCGTCGTACACCGGGCGGCTTGAGCACGGTTTATCGGTGGTTTCCACGGCTCGTTTAGGGAAATGCTGGATACGTCCCGGAATTTCAGTTTAGAGAATGCTCAAGCAGCTAAAATTAGTAACACACAGAAAACAAGTTTACTATATTAACTGACATGATTCCGTCTCTCATAGTATCTTGACGACTGTAACGTCAGGTAGGGTATCCGATCACGAAGTTAAATCCACACGTGTAATAAAAATGGATGTATTAATGTGTGTATAGTTCTACGTCTCGTCCTATACCACTGGACCGGTTTCAACCAAGCTTTGTGCATATATCCCTTACTGTGAAGCAACAATCGCTGTAAGCTTAAGAACGACCTAACTACCATAGTTTAGGAGATATTACGTCATAAACAATGAGATACGCGAAAAACTGGTTCGTCGTGCTTGACGTTTAAACTTATTACTTTTGTGTTAGTAACTATATTCACAGTAAATGCACCTACAAAATTTTATCTTGGTACCGAACATAGTGCAGGAGATATGACGTCATAAATACTAATACGCGTGGAAATGTGCCGTTTGTGTACGATATTTAAATTTACTACGGCTTTGTTACTAATACGATTCGCAACACGTTTTGCTGACAACATCCACAAATGCCGCTGAATGTACCTACACAAAAATACCATCGTACGACACATATTTGAAAAGAAATAATGTCATAAACACTAATACACGTGCAAAATGTCGTATCACACATGAAATTTTAATAAATTTATTTTTTCCTACAAAGATAACCCTACAGTAGAGTCATAAGGAACTCGCAAACACCTGACAACGCTTTTGACAGCTTTCAGCTGTGAAGCGCAAACGGCTGTAGGCGAAAGCAATAACCGTCTACAGAGCTACGAAGAGACGTTGCCTTACAGAAGTTTACAAAATGGTGTTGTAGACATGGGAGGCAGGTGCGCCTGATGTACACAAACTGTCAGGGATGTTACTCTACAAACATGGTCCTTTTTTGTTTTGTTTTCGTTTCTAATAGGAAACTGGGAAAGTGAATACCGCGGCAATGTCGGGTTTGTAGATAGTAAAATATAAAGTTTCCTAAATTATGACAAACTACACTCATGCTCATAAATTAAAGATAATGATGATACATGGTGAAACAACGCTATGGTGGGCGGTTTGTGGGTTTGAATCACCTCGGGGTATGACCATGCGGTGCATTTGACCTGCGGTCGTCGCACAGTGGCGCTGGCAGCAGTCCACGTATGCAGAGGTGTGTTAGTGCTTGTCAGAGTACGGTGCAGCGAGTAAGTGTGCAGATGTTTCCAGACGTGCTAATGGTGACTGTGTGTTAAAAATGGCTCAAAGAACACATATTGATGACGTTATGAGGGGTAGAACAGTAGGGCGACTGGAGGCTGGTCAAACACAGCAGATCGTAGCACGGGCTCTCCGTGTGTCACACCGTAGCCACTGGAACAGTTGTCTCCAGACACACAGTCTACAGACGACTGAACAGACATGGTTTATTCGCCCGGAGACCTGCAAGGTGCTTTCCACTGATCCCTGGTCACAGGAGAGCCCGTAAAGTCTGGTGTCAAGAACACAGTACGTGGTCATTGGAACAGTGGTCCCAGGTTATTCACAGACGAGTCCAGTCTGAACAGTGATTCTCGCCGGGTTTTCATCTGGCGTGAACCAGATACCAACCCCTCAATGTCCTTGAAAGGGACCTGTATGGAGGTCGTAGTTTGATGGGTGGGATTATGATTGGTACACGTACACCCCTGCATGTCTTTGACAGAGGAACTGTAACAGGTCAGGTGTATCGGGACGTCATTTTGCACAAGTATGTCCGCCTTTTCAGGGGTGCAGTGGGTCCCACCTTCCCCCTAATGGATGATAACGCACGGCCCCACCGAGATGCCATCGTGGAGTAGTACTTTGAAACAGAATATATCAGGCGAATGGAGTAGCCTGCCTGTTCTCCACACCGAAACTCCATCGAGCACGTCTGCGATGCTCTCGGTCGAAACCCACATCAGGAGCTCCGACAGGCACTGGTGCAAGAAAGGGAGGCTATACCCCAGCAGCTGCTCGACCACCTGGTCCAGAGTATGCCAACCCGTTGCGCGGCCTGTGTACGTGTGCATGGTGATCATATCCCATATTGATGTCGGGGTACATGCACAGGAAACAGTGGCGTTTTGTAGCACATGTGTTTCGGGACGGTTTTCTCATGTTATCACCAATAACGCGGACTTAGAAATTTGTGCCGTGTATGTTCCCTGTGTACCTATGCTATTAGCGCCAGTTTTGTGTAGTGCCACGTCGTGTGGCACCGTTGTTGTTCTTGTGGTCTTCTCTTCAGAGAGTGGTTTGATGCAGCTCTCCATGCTAATCTATCCTGTGCAAGCTTCTTCATCTCCCAATACCTACTGTAACCTACATCCTTCTGTATCTGTTTAGTGTATTCATCTCTTGGTCTCCCTCTACGATTTTTACCCTCCACGCTGCCCTCCAATACCAAATTGGTGATCCCTTGATGCCTCAGGACATGTCCTACCAACCGATCCCTTCTTCTACTCAAGCTGTGCCACAAATTTCTTTTCTCCCCAATCCTATTCAATACCTCCTCATTAGTTATATGATCTACCCATCCAATCATCAGCATTCTTCTGTAGCACCACATTTCGAAAGCTTCTATTCTCTTCTTGTCCACACTAGTTATCGTCCATGTTTTCCATACATGGCTACACTCCGTACAAATACTTTAAGAAACGACTCCCTGACACTTAAATGTATACTGGATGTGAACAAATTCCTCATCTTCACAAACGCTTTGCTTACCATTGCCAGCCTACATTTTATATCTTCTCTACTTCGACCATCATCAGTTATTTTGCACCCCAAATAGCAAAACTCCTTTACTACTTTAAGTGTCTCATTTCCTAATCTAATTTCCTCAGCATCACCCGATGCAAACCTACGTTTCTAGCATTTGTAGACTTAGAGAAAGCTTTTGACAACGTTAACTGGAATACTCTTTTTCAAATTCTGAAGGAGGCAGGGGTAAAATACAGGGAGCGAAAGGCTCTTTACAATTTGTACAGAAACCAGATGGCAGTTATAAGAGTCGAGGGGCATGAAAGGGAAGCAGTGGTTGGGAAAGGAGTGAGCCAGGGTTGTAGCCTCTCCCCGATGTTATTCAATCTGTATATTGAGCAAGCAGTAAAGGAAACAAAAGAAAAATTCGGAGTAGGTATTAAAATTCATGGAGAAGAAGTAAAAACTTTGAGGTACGCCGATGACATTGTAATTCTGTCAGAGACAGCAAAGGACTTGGAAGAGCAGTTGAACGGAATGGACAGTGTCTTGAAAGGAGGATATAAGATGAACATCAACAAAAGCAAAACGAGTTAATCTAGCTTCTAAGATAAGTCGTAGGGTCAGTATTGTGGCACCACATTCTGCAGTTATCCTTAATTAATGAGCATGAGTGTATATCTTGTACCAGATAGGTTAACACTACGAAAAAGAAAGAAGAAGAAGTTAGTCTCACACAAGCAGAGACCATCGCCTGCACAAAACAGAATGTTGTCAATTTTTGAGCTCGTCGTGGGCGTAAGGGACACGTCGGTGGAATTTACGACTGTTAGCGGGCACTCAGGCACGCGTGGCGCCTGACACGGAGTTTTACTAAGCTCGCTAATTGCCTCGACACATCGAGCACGCGAGCGAGGGGTTAAATCGAACGACACATAAATGCGTAAACGACCGGCTGCTGCAGCTGGCGGCCGTAATTTGTGAAATATGCAGCCGGCAGGTGGCCGCTAAAAGGATTCCTGCGCGGCCGTCGCGGCCCGCGGCCGGAGGCTGCCCGTCGGCGGACGGCGTGAAATCCCAGGGGGGCAACGCGGCCCGCGCTACTACTCAGTACTGAAAGTCTGCTCGCAGCTATTCGCGAAATGTGACGCCCCATTAGGGTGCGCGTTCGCCTGACTCACAACGCGAATTTCTATACTGACCGACGCCGGCGCCACTGCCTGCATTTTTGCGCCACGCCATCCTACCTCACTACCGAAGTTCCAGACCAGACGTCGTGAGGGTACCATACCTTCCAAAACTTCGGTGTAATCTCACTTCTGATTAATTGCTGAGTTTAAAAAATGTTGTGGATGTAAAGAAATCGTCGATGAACTCATCCGTCTCGTACGAGATGTGGCGGTTTTTGTGTATCATCAACATTGACAAATGCAATGAATATGGATGATACTGTTATGTGGATGGCACTGTTACTCACGACTGTGCGCTAAAGCGGAGTTATTGAAAGCAGTTTTCCGAAATTCCTACACCAGGGAAGATGAATGGAATATTCCAGAATTTGAAACACGAACAGCTGCTAGCACGAGTTTCTTAGAAGTAGATACCTTAGGGGTTGCGAAGCAACTCAAATCGCTTGATACGGGCAAGTCTTCAGGTCCAGATTGTATACCGATTAGGTTCCTTTCAGATTACGCTGATACAATAGCTCCCTACTTAGCAATCATATACGACCGCTCGCTCACCGATGGATCTGTACCTACAGACTGGAAAATTGCGCAGGTCGCACCAATGTTTAAGAAGGGTATTAGGAGTAATCCATCGAACTACAGACCTATATCATTGACGTCGGTTAGCAGTAGGGTTTTGGAGCATATATTGTATTCAAATGAGCATGGGTTCAGAAAACATCGTTCTTGTGCAACGCAGCTAGCTCTCTATTCGCACGAAGTAATGGCCGCTATCGACAGGGGATCTCAAGTTGATTCCGTATTTCTAGATTTCCGGAAAGCTTTTGACATCGTTCCTCACAAGCGACTTCTAATCAAGCTGCGGGCCTATGGGGCATCGTCTCAGTTGTGCGACTGGATTCGTGATTTCCTATCAGGAAGGTCGCAGTTCGTAGTAATAGACGGCAAATCATCGAGTAAAACTGAAGTGATATCAGGTGTTCCCCAGGGAAGCGTCCTGGGACCTCTGCTGTTCCTGATCTACATAAATGACCTGGGTGACAATCTGAGCAGTTCTCTTAGGTTGTTCGCAGATGATGTTGTAATTTACCGTCTAGTGAGGTCATCCGAAGACCAGTATCAGTTGCAAAGTGATTTAGAAAAGATTGCTGTATGGTGTGACAGGTGGCAGTTGACGCTAAATAACGAAAAGCGTGAGGTGATCCACATGAGTTCCAAAAGAAATCCTTTGGAATTCGATTACTCGATAAATAGTACAATTCTCAAGGCTGTCAATTCAACTAAGTACCTGGGTGTTAAAATTACGAACAACTTCAGTTGGAAAGACCACATAGATAATATTGCGGGGAAGGCGAGCCAAAGGTTGCGTTTCATTGGCAGGACACGTAGAAGATGCACCAAGTCCACTAAAGAGACAGCTTACACTACACTCGTTCGTCCTCTGTTAGAATATTGCTGCGCGGTGTGGGATCCTTACCAGGTGGGAATTACGGAGGACATCGAAAGGGTGCAAAAAAAGGCAGCTCGTTTTGTATTATGACATAATAGGGGAGAGAGTGTGGCAGATATGATACACGAGTTGGGATAGAAGTCATTAAAGCGGCGAGATCTATTTACGAAATTTCAGTCACCAACTTTCTCTTCCGAACGCGAAAATATTTTGTTGAGCCCAACCTACATAGGTAGGAATGATCATCAAAATAAAATAAGAGAAACCAGAGCTCGAACAGAAAGGTTTAAGTGTTCGTTTTTCCCGGGCGCTGTTCGGGAGTGGAATGGTAGAGAGATAGTATGATTGTGGTTCGATGAACCCTCTGCCAAGCACTTAAATGTGAATTGCAGAGTAATCATGTAGATGTAGATGTAGATATGATACTCTATGGTATTCTGCGGTTTGAATTCACTCTGTTTTTTTAGCAGTTGCATTGATTTGTAAATGATACTGACAATATTATACACATGTATAATGCAGTATTCATACTACAACATCTCCCGGATAATTATTTTGTTTAAATTGCACAAGAATTCCACCTGACGTAGTGTAATAATGTTGACTGCAAGTTGCATTCATATCACTAAAATTACAGATCGTACATCAGAGCTTGTATAATTTTTGTCTTCGATGGATTTAATTATTCTTGGTAAATTGATCATGATTACCACCCGCACACAACACTGACGTATGCTACCAGAAATATTTTTCTCCGTGATTCGTGCGTAGTTTAATTTTGGCCTCATACATTAGCAATGAAATCTTGTTCAACAATAAATACCATCAGCACTGTTCTTAGAAAATGCAGTCTGATTTGATTAATTTTTTCTTTTATTAATAGAGTTCAGTACCACCGGTGCACATTTATTGCTTACACATCGGAATATTGTTTGCAGTTTCAAGTAATTTAAATTTACCGCTGTGATAAAAGTTAAGATGGCGGCCAACAAAAGATAGAGGATTTCTTTTTTAATTAAGATTTTCCTTTGCTCAATAAATAATTAATCATTTAAATTGATGCCACCCATAAAAAATTATTAAATTGTTTTGCAAATTAGTTTAACACAAACCCATGCTATTTTCAACTAGAAGTACAGACGAAGTTGCTATATAATCGCAGTTAAGAATGGCTGCGCTTCTTGCAGCTATGATAAAACAATTAATTCAAAATTATAATTAAAAGAGGAAGTGATTTTTCAATAATTAATCATAAATAGTTTTAACGCATTTGGCTCTATTTGTTTTTTACCATCAAATGAACATAAAGGTACAATAATTCTACATTAAATGTTTTTCATTCAACAGACCTCAAATCGATTCGCGTCTTGCGTCAGCGACATACATCAGAAGAAGACGACAAAAGGGTACAAAACAAACGAAAAGAATGACAGATTAACAAAGGATGTGAGACAAATATTGTCTTTGTTTTACATAATTATCATCTTTTTAAGAAATAATTACATAGTTGAATGAATATTATTGAGTTACGTAATTTTCTACACGTTCATATTCCACTCGTAATAAAAAAATATATATATCATGGATGTTATAGAGGGGCGTTCAGTAAGTAACAAGAAACATTCTCTTTTTTTGAAAGCAGTTTGGTTTTATTCAGGATTCCAATGCACCATATTATTGCCAACTCTTTTGGCTATAAAATGCTATTTTCCAACATAATCTCCGCTCAATGCGACGGTCATACGCTACCTTACTGCAAGGCCAGAATGCCCGCGTTGTACCACTTTACTGGTCGGAATCAAGGACTTTCTGCATCATTAACTTCCCCATCATCCATGCTCTACTCCCAGTATAGTCGAACAAATGGAAGTTGGAAGGTGCGAGATCGGAGCTGTTGGATGGATGAAGAAAACAGTCCAATGAAGTTTTGTGAGCTCCCGGCGGGACGCAGACCCTGCGTTGTCATGAAGAAAAACTTCGTTTTGCATTTTTGTGGCCACGAACACGCTGAAGTGGTTTCATCAATTTCCCTTTGCTGCATTTACAAGAAGGTTCCCACATTTCATAAATAAGAAAGTACTGAAATGAGTGGCAAAAGTGCTATTAGCATAGATAAACATTGGTTAAGGAACCGGCAGACAGCGATGGATCTGTATGGGGAAATCACACACAAGGAATCATGGAATATAGATGAATATAGAAATTTATTGTGGAAAACTAAGACGTAGAGAGAGAGGTTCACTCTAGTGGTTGCACACGGCAGTGGGACGTAGAAGATTATATTAGTGGTGACATGCAGGTGTCTATGTTGCAGAAAGAGTCGGAATTACATGTCACAACAGGAGTGAGCAACAAAATTGAAACTTAATCTTAAAAAGGAAAACACTTTCTAATGTTCCTCAAAATTATATTTATTGCTCACGAACTCGTTTTCGGCTTCTTACGTCATCTTCAGGTGACAACGAAATGTCCCAAACACAGATATACATGATGTGCGACTTACACAGACATTATTTGTACAGGTGATATAAATATTACGAAGTGTTTACACACGAAAACATCACAATAACTACACTAACTAAACATGGGTACAAACAAAATTTTTATGTGGAGATAAGGTTAACAAATAATTAGAAATATGATGAATTTACATTTTGAATCTGGTGCTTGTAACGAAAAATTAATTTAACAAACGGGAAAATAGGAACTGAGTCTGACCCTTTAATATTAGGCTGTCTGTCTGTCACATGTGTTTGTTGATTTCCAATATTTCCCTTAAGGTTATCTTTCTGATTTTCTTGACAGAATGTAAAACGTCACATTCCGCATCATACGGATTGTTTTCTGCTAAAAGATGATCAGCAAAATTCGACGCTCAGTAGCTAAAAATCTTGGAGTAAAATGTATGGCAACATTTCAGACAATCTTGCCATAAAGTTAAAGTATCGCAACTGCAGACCGGCATTTTATAATATCGATAACATTTCAAAAAAAGTTTCGAAACTAAAGACAAACTGCAACCATTTACGCAGAGTGATTTATATAAAATCACTTGCAAACAATGTGAAAAGTGCATATTGGTCAGTCAAGCAGAGCTGTGGCAATTAGGCTACGTGAACATAAGAGAAGCTGGCGACTGAGGAAGGTAAATGTGACTTCTGCTGATCATCTTTTAACAGAAAACCGTCTATATGAAGCAGATGTGAAGTTTCACATTTGTCAAGAAAATCCGAGGTATAACTCTACTAGAAATTCTGGAAATCAACAAACACACGACACAGAATGCCAAAGCCAAAGGATCAGAGTCAAATTCCGTTTTCCTATTTGTTCAATTAAGATTTCGTTACAATCTCGAGGTTCAAAATGTAAATTTAGCATATTTCTCATCATTTGTTAAATATATCTCCAGATAAGGACTTCGTTTACACCCCATTTTGGTTAATGTGATTATTATAATGTCTTCCTGTGTAAACTGTTTTTCAGAGTATCTGTGTAAGCTGCACATCATGTATATCTGTGTCTGCGACATTCAGTTATCATATGAAGATGACACGAGAAGCCGAAACCCGGTTCGTGAGCAGTTGTCTTGTGACAGCCAGAGCGAGAGCACCAGCAGCAGCGAGTACTGTTTGTATAAAGCGTTTATTTTGCATTTTGTTTACGACCTTCCACTAAGGAAGGGATTCTATTAGTGTTTATCTGCTCTGCATAGTAACTAACAGTTCTTGATAAAACTTTACGTAGTTTTCGTGTTAGATTTCTTAGTGTTTTCTTGATCGTTTAGAACAGAAAGCGCCCTAAAACCGTCTTTTGTTTGTTTCGCGGCCGTTAGCCACTAGTCACTTGAATCAGCAGTTGTCTTGTGACAGCCAGAGCGAGAGCACCAGCAGCAGCGAGTACTGTTTGTATAAAGCGTTTATTTTGCATTTTGTTTGCGACCTTCCACTAAGGAAGGGATTCTATTTGTGTTTATCTGCTCTGCATAGAAACTAACAGTTCTTGATCGTTAGGAGAGAAATTTATTTTGTACTTATTTGCTGCGCTTAGCTTTTAAATAGTTTTTCTGGGAAAACCTAGCGTAGTTTTCGCGTCTCGTATTTCAGTGAGTGTTTCTTGATTATCAGAGTAGCTCATCAGAAGATTATCTTGGGAATTTGTCACCGTATAGAGTAGGGTAAACATAGTCATGTGTAGGGACTGTGGTTGTTGTGAGCGGACGCAAGGAGAATTGGCCACTCTTCGGGGGCAGGTGGAGGCTTTGTCTGTTAGGCTCATCGAGCTCGAGGCGCAGGCGTCGGCTCGTAGTGGCGTTGGGGCAACTGTGGTGAGACCTATGCCTACTTCGGTGGCCTTGGAATCACATGGAACCACTGATGTCGCTGCGTCTTCCGGCAGTGAGCATCTTATCGGTCAGCCATCACTCCAGGGTGAATGGCGGACAGTGGTGGGCTCGCGCGTGCCTGGCCGAAAGGCGAGGGTGGGATCTGGCCGCGTGGCAGCTGCCTTACCCCTTTCCAACAGGTACGGGGTGCTTCTTAGTGGTGATGACATCGTTTCCGAGCCACCACAGGATGCCTCGCCTGTTGGGCCAGTGGCCGATTCTCCGGCAAGGTCCCGACAGTCACAGAGGGCGGGCCTATTAGTTATAGGGAGCTCCAACGTTAGGCGGGTTATGGAGCCCCTCAGGAAAATAGCGGGTAGGTCGGGGAAGAATGCCAGTGTGCACTCGGTGTGCTTGCCGGGGGGTCTCGTCCGTAATGTGGAGGAGGCCCTTCCGGCAGCTATTGAACGCACTGGGTGTGACCGGCTGCAGATAGTAGCACATGTCGGAACGAATGACGCCTGCCGCTTGGGTTCTGAGGCCATCCTTGGTTCCTTCCGGCGGCTGGCTGATTTGGTGAAGACAACCAGCATCGCACGCGGAGTGCAAGCTGAGCTTAATATCTGCAGCATTGTGCCCAGAGTCGATCGCGGTCCTCTGGTTTGGAGCCGTGTGGAGGGTCTAAACCAGAGGCTCAGACGACTCTGCGACTATAATGGTTGCAAATTCATCGACCTCCGTTATTGGGTGGAGAACTGTAGGGGCCCCCTAGACAGGTCAGGCGTGCACTACACACCGGAAGCAGCTACTAGGGTAGCAGAGTACGTGTGGCGTACACACGGGGGTTTTTTAGGTTAGAGGGACCCCCCCCCCCCCCCCCCTTGGGCGAAACGATAAAATACCTGACGGCTTACCAGAGAGAACATCAGCATCGTTGATAAAGAACGTCCGTCCTCAGAGACCAAAAACAGGAAAAGTTAACGTAATATTGGTAAACTGCAGGAGTATCCAGGGCAAGGTTCCTGAATTAGTATCGCTTATTGAAGGAAATAGTGCGCATATAGTATTAGGAACGGAAAGTTGGTTAAAACCGGAAGTGAACAGTAACGAAATCCTAGACACAGAATGGAATATATACCGCAAGGATAGGATAAACGCCAATGGTGGAGGAGTATTTATAGCAGTAAAGAATTCAATAATATCCAGTGAAGTTATTATCGAATGCGAATGTGAAATAATCTGGGTTAAGTTAAGTATCAAAGGTGGGTCAGATATGATAGTCGGATGCTTCTATAGACCACCTGCATCAGCAACCGTAGTAGTTGAGCGCCTCAGAGAGAACCTGCAGAACGTCGTGAAGAAGTTTCGTGATCATACTATTGTAATAGGGGGAGACTTCAATCTACCAGGTATAGAATGGGATAGTCACACAATCAGAACTGGAGCCAGGGACAGAGACTCTTGTGACATTATCCTGGTTGCCTTGTCCGAGAATTACTTCGAGCAGATAGTTAGAGAACCAACTCGTGAAGCTAACGTTTTAGACCTCATAGCAACAAATAGACCGGAACTTTTCGACTCCGTGAATGTAGAAGAGGGTATCAGTGATCATAAGTCAGTGGTTGCATCAATGACTACAAGTGTAATAAGAAATGCCAAGAAAGAAAGGAAAATATATTTGCTTAACAAGAGTGATAGGGCACAAATCGCAGAATATCTGAGTGACCACCATCAAACGTTCATTTCTGAGGAAGAGGATGTGGAACAAAAATGGAAAAAATTCAGAAACATCGTCCAGTACGCCTTAGATAAGTTCGTACCGACTAAGGTCCAAAGCGAGGGGAAAGATCCACCGTGGTATAACAATCATGTACGAAAGGTACTACGGAAACAAAGAAAGCTTCATCATAGGTTTAAGAGTAGTCGAATCATAGCTGATAAGGAAAAGCTTAACGAAGCGAAAAAGAGCGTAAAGAGAGCAATGAGAGAAGCATTCAACGAATTCGAACATAAAACATTGGCAAACAATTCAAACAAGAACCCTAAAAAGTTTTGGTCATATGTAAAATCGGTAAGCGGATCTAAATCCCCTATTCAGTCACTCGTTGACCACGATGGCACCGAAACAGAGGACGACCGAAGAAAGGCAGAAATACTGAATTCAGTCTTCCGAAACTGTTTCACTGCGGAAAATCGTAACACGGTCCCTGACTTCAGCCGTCGCACGGACGCCAAAATGGAAAATATTGAAATAAACGATATCGGAATTGAAAAACAACTGCTATCACTTAGTAGCGGAAAAGCATCCGGACCAGACGAGATACCCGTAAGATTCTACAGTGATTGTGCTAAAGAACTTGCCCCCTTTCTATCAGCAATTTATCGTAGATCCCTGGAAGAACGTAAAGTACCTAGCGACTGGAAGAAAGCGCAGGTCGTTCCCATTTTCAAGAAGGGTCATAAATCAGATGCGAATAATTATAGGCCTATTTCGCTTACGTCAATCTGTTGTAGAATTATGGAACATGTTTTATGCTCTCGTATTATGACGTTCTTAGATAATACAAATCTCCTCCATCATAACCAACATGGATTCCGCAAACACAGATCATGTGAAACTCAGCTCGCCCTATTTGTCCAAGAAATTCACAGTGCCGTAGACACTGGCGAGCAGATTGATGCCGTATTCCTGGACTTCAGGAAGGCATTTGATACGGTTCCGCACTTACGTTTAGTGAAAAAAATACGAGCTTACGGAATATCGGACCAGGTTTGTGATTGGATTCAGGATTTCCTAGAAGAAAGAACACAACATGTCATTCTTAACGGTTCAAAATCTGCAGATGTAGAGGTAATTTCGGGAGTACCGCAAGGAAGCGTGATAGGACCTTTATTGTTTACAATATACATAAATGACTTAGTTGACAACATCGGTAGCTCCGTGAGGCTATTTGCAGATGACACGGTTGTCTACAAGAAAGTAGCAACATCAGAAGACTCGTACGTACTCCAGGAAGACCTGCAGAGGATTAATGAATGGTGTGACAGCTGGCAGCTTTCCCTAAACGTAGATAAATGTAATATAATGCGCATACATAGGGGCAGAAATCCATTCCAGTACGATTATGCCATAGGTGGTAAATCATTGGAAGCGGTAACGACCGTAAAATACTTAGGAGTTACTATCCGGAGCGATCTGAAGTGGAATGATCACATAAAACAAATAGTGGGAAAAGCAGGCGCCAGGTTGAGATTCATAGGAAGAATTCTAAGAAAATGTGACTCACCGACGAAAGAAGTAGCTTACAAAACGCTTGTTCGTCCGATTCTTGAGTATTGCTCATCAGTATGGGACCCTTACCAGGTTGGATTAATAGAAGAGATAGACATGATCCAGCGAAAAGCAGCGCGATTCGTCATGGGGACATTTAGTCAGCGCGAGAGCATTACGGAGATGCTGAACAAGCTCCAGTGGCGGACACTTCAAGAAAGGCGTTACGCAATACGGAGAGGTTTATTATCGAAATTACGAGAGAGCACATTCCGGGAAGAGATGGGCAACATATTACTACCGCCCACATATATATCGCGTAATGATCACAACGAAAAGATCCGAGAAATTAGAGCAAATACGGAGACTTACAAGCAGTCGTTCTTCCCACGCACAATTCGTGAATGGAACAGGGAAGGGGGGATCAGATAGTGGTACAATAAGTACCCTCCGCCACACACAGTAAGGTGGCTCGCGGAGTATAGATGTAGATGTAGATGTAGATGTGAGCAAATAAATATGATTTTGCAGAACATTAGCAAACGTTTTCCTTTTCAAGCCAGCCGCTATGACCGAGTGGTTCTAGGCGCTTCAGTCCGGAAACGCGCTGCTCCTGCGGTCGCAGGTTCGAATCCTGCCTAGGGCATGGATGTGTGTGATGTCCGTAGGTTAGTAAGGTTTAAGTAGTTCTAAGGCTAGGGGACTGATGACCTCAGATGTCAAGTCCCATAGTGCTTAGAGCCATCTGAACCATCCTTTTCAATATTTTCATGTTCTGCCAATCATGGGCGGAAAATTCAGCTAACGTTAGTTTGAAACTTCTTGTTCGTCAAAAGCAAGAGAATTTCCTGCACTTGTGAGGCCTTACACATTGGAATAAATTACTGCAACAAATGCTGGCTACACCAACTGCGGAAGATGTGCGTTGCCTACTTGCAAACTAAGAGTGACTGTTAGCTTCTGGTGCTATTTAAAACCTCGACACGTAAAGAAAACAGTCCACTGTCCAGAAGGGTGCTACTGTTTACACACAAGATAAAGGCCTCATTTTCACAGATTTCAGAAGGTTGCTCAGATCTCTTAGGTTGCCATAGGCTGAAGTCTGACTGAAGAAGCCGCCTGTGTGGTGCAGCCACGCGCAAGGCAACGTTCGAGTTATCACTAGAACTCTGATGCATGTCCACTACAAAGTACGAATATCTCCATGTATCCGTGCCCTAGAGACGTGGTAAATATGCTCTAAAAAGTTTAAAACATGCATAAAAATAAAATGCATTATTTCAAATTTCTCACATTCATTAATCTTGATGAAGTAATCAAATTCTAAAATCATTTTTAAACTCAGCCATTAATAAGCAAAGTTAATATGTCTCTCTCTCTCTCTCTCTCTCTCTCTCTCTCTCTCTCTCTCTCTCTCTCTCTCTCTCTCTCTCTTAATCTATTTTAGCATCCGTTTTTTATTGCAATAAGTATTTAAATATTTTCACAGTTTTCTGGAAGAAACGGTTTCCTTCAGTCACTTAAAATGTTTTTGCGTGAAGGGAAAGATCTCTCTATTTCACACGAAGATGAAGGACAATACCGAAAAGAGGATATGTCACTTAAATAATAAGCATTAAGTTAATTTTCAGGTTGTACTTATAGCACCTTATTCACAAACATTAAACCTGGACTCTTTGCTTCAGTTTTCTCAATTTTGCTACGAAGACACTTTCTGATTTCTCCTCGTATGTCTCCGGCGACTGCTGCTTTGTATACCTGCAGGGCAGAAAATAGAGTCAGCTATTTTCTTCCAACAGTGTAATTGCGGCTGTAAATCTATTAAAATAGATCTTAATTAACACTACATTACTCTTCTGATAGGAAGCACTAACTGCAGCAGGGATATTTGTTGACTAATTTCTGTCCATCATGTTGAGCACCTCCTGCATATCTTCGAAATGAGCATTGTAATGTAGACCTGCTTTAGCCCATGTTCCCCATCTGGTGAGAATTGGCTCTATGGGCATACAAGGGTCTTGCGTCATATCAGTAAATAATTTCACTCTTTATGGCGTGACAAAAACACTTTTTTCACAGAAGATAATAACATTCTTACTACTGGAAAATTCGCTCAAATAGTCTCTGACAACCTTTGAAGAGCATGCGCTTACCAAGTTATATGAACTGCCATAGGATAAAATACCTGTAAAGCCTTATCGGCTTTAATCATGTATGCTGCTGCATTTGTAACTATTACCAAGAGCTCCTCATTTTCTTTAGCAGGCCACAAAACACGTAATGCATCACGAACGGCCATAGCAATCGCTGAATTATCTTTGTTTCAGTGCCCTCGAGACAATGCGAAAGGGTGTTACTGGCTCAGAATCCGTCATTTTTCCCACGACGACTTTTGCAATAAATCTCTCTCCGCTAGTCGGTTGTTTCATATACAAAAAACTACAAGCCTTAGTCGCCGATAATGTCACTTATTTCTTGTATTACCCTAAATAATTGTTTTACTGAAAACTAATGAAGGTGAGGAGCGTAATTTAGAGTCTCACATTTTGGGAGGAACATGTTTTAAAAACTTATAAATAATATGTTGAGTGTAAACTAAACAATATCAAACTTCAAGAATTACATAATTTTATGTTTAGATTTTCAAATATTTTATTTAGCACATTTAAAAGTGTTAAATAATTGACAAAATCTTATGAAGCTCAAAATATTGGAGGAGAGTGTAGATGAATCACAAACTGATTTCATTAAATAAATTTTTAAATTACCTGTTCATAAATTTTGCCAAGATAGTTTTTCCTTATTATTGATTCATGAGGAACTTTCCGTTTAGAATATTTTACTATGAACGTTCGAAATTGTATAATATTTAACGTATTCATAGGGATATTGGCTGGAAATAATACTCTTTCGAGAAATTAACATTGTCATCATTTCTATTTCAGCTAGTAGAAAATGCTGCTGGTAAGGTTGTCTGGATTTTGGAGATATATTTAGTAACAGCATTTGTATAAACAACTGTAAATCTTTTGTAGCTTGGAAATTTTTGTAACTTGACAGCTTCAACAACGGCGTAAATTTAATGTGAACTTATTGTAGTTAAATAGAAACAACAATCACCAACTCGTAAATCGCACTGTTTTTTAAAATATGCTGAAAATACAAAAATAAATCTTAGGTGTTCGTCACACATTTGGCACAATACTACATTTCTGTGTGTTGTTAGAGTAGGGTCTCTCTATCTATCCACTGTCGAAAGAAATAAGCTTTATTGCTCTTCTCTACTGCCATTGTTATAGTCTGTCTTCTCCTGTTCAGACTTCAAAAATTACAATTAACAGCACACTAGTTACAAATTTAAAAATTAACTGAAAACGGCACTTTTTAATTTTTGGAAATGTTACCATTGCGGCAGAAGGCTTAGTTTGTAACATAATAAGAAACTGTATCTATTTTTATGATGAGACGGCTGCAACGAATTTTGAAGCTTTACCGCACGATTACTGAGCGCTGTTTAGTTTATGATCGGCTGTTAAGCGGCATAATTTTTATTCTGTTTCAGGAGCCGTTCATTGTTCATAGCTATGTACGCCTCATTCTTCGTCGCCGTTTTATGAATTTGGAAGCTTGACAAATAAGTGCCTCTACACAAACAGAACAATACATAAGAAATTTCTCGGGTCTTTTTCTTCTTTTTAAAGTATCGTGGTGAAATATTTGTGTTTTAAGAATCATTGCCGAAAAAGTAAAATATATGCATAAAAATGCACAAATAATTTAAATATGCACCAACACCTTACGTATGAATTTATATGCATTATCATTCAAATGTGCAAAAATCCGAGCTTTTGTTGTTACAAGGGCTTACTTCTAACAGAAACCACCGTCTTGACAAAACTTTATGAAGTGGAATAACGGTATGCAAAAATTACGGAAAATACCTCTATACCCGCGCATAATCATTACTTGTTTAGTATCTCTTGAGTATCTTATATGTGCATTACACATAAAATTAATAAAATCATTTAAGCTGTCATTAACAAATTCAGATTTTATATGTTATTTCTGGCCTCAAAGGTTTCCTGTGCTTTAATTATCCTAATGATTTATTAATTTCCCTCGCCCCTGGAGGATGAGGCATCACCATGTCAAAGATCTACACTGCTTTAGTATTTCACGCCTAAGACGTTTGCTGATGACATTCATTATACTGTCAACTTACATACAAATGATACACGTGTACGACACCAGTCAGCCACTAAAACAAAAAGCATACAATGTTCACGCTATTTAGAAGGTTAAGTCAGTAATATGTATATGTTGGAAGCGGTGACTACATTTAATGTTTAACAATGAAAACATAACAGTATATTGCGATTCCGGCTTTAATCACCTGAAAAATATCCTTTTGTATGAAATTTGTCCCATAAATGAACAATAACGTGATGTGACTACTGCCAGAGAATATGCTATAGTGAGCCAATTTTCTCATAGCGCAAAGGAATAGTTACAGTGAAATTTAACGTAAGTCAACATCTCAACGATTCACTGCGATCCAGTCTTACCTTACTAGCTGAAAAATTCTCTTAAAATAAGAAATACCCTCTCTACTGAAGACAATATGCAGGAACCGCTTACTCGTACTAAACCTCCAAAAATGTCTCATATTAGCCGGTGAGTCCACAGATGGTGGTGTAAGGGGTGTGCAATATAACTGGCCATGCTTTCCCACCAAAGTTTTGCGACAGTTAAACTAGTCCATGCTTGAACTGACTTGAGCCAACGCGTAGGAATTGTTCGCACATATTATGTGGAGATGCTCTCTTAGTTTTATGTCACTCTGCATAGCCGTAACAGCGCCGTCGGATTCTTACGTTTTATGTAATGAAGCGGGAAGAAGTGCTTTGTGCAAATAATTTTTGCGTGGGATACCATTATGGTTCGTTTATTTAACAAACACCGTAAAATGAATTTGATCACACTGATTATATGCTAACTACTAACGGTACGAGTGCATGGTCTACCGCATGACTAGATCAAAAGGCATCCTATCGACGACTGACGACTATGGCGTACTTTCGGTATAATTCGTGTATACGATCGTATTTCTTCGATTATTCCAAAGTTATTCATTTATTTATTAATATCAGCTACTCCTGTCATTATAAGATTACTGAAAGATATTGTGTATAACCCGTAGACTCCTCCTAATGTCTGAGTGACAAAAGGCAACTGCTGTTAGCAGTTCTTCCATGAACTAGATTTAAGTGAGCACATGTGAGGAGTTGAGAATAAAGAGCAGAGGAGTGAAAAATGAATTCGCAAGAAACCGAAATTATATGAAAACTGAATATAAAGAGTTATACTATTGAGAATATAAATACGACGCCGGCAGCTGTGTCCGAGCGGTCCTAGGCGCTTCAGTCCGGAACCATGCGGCTGCTACGGTCGCAGGTTCGAATCCTGCCTCGGACGAGGATGTGTGTGATGTGCTTAAGGTTAGTTAGGTTTAAGTAGTTCTAAGTCTATGGGACTGATGACCTCAGATGTTAAGTCCCATAGTGCTTAGAGCCATCTGAACCATTAAATACAAAATTTGTAAAGTAATGCGTAAAAATGTTCTTGAACGTTTCACGCATTTTTTTTTTTTTTTTACAGAAACAGGTATTTACAGAAGACAAAAACACAACCCAACATTCATACAAACGCCTGTAACGTTATTTAATGCAAACTCCGTCCCCGTGCCCAGACGGGTCAATCGGCGCCGACCGACCGCCGCGTTTTCCACTGATAATGGCGTCGTTCGACGCGGTATAGAGAGGTGTGGGCTCTGTGTACTGCTCTCCCAGCCGCTGCCAGTTTCTGTGACCTGCAGCCTCTACTATTTCGGTCGAGTAGCTCCTCAATTGGCCTCACGAGGCTGACTGCACCCGTTCCAGTCCTCCCACTAAGGTAAAGTCCCCGCAGTTCCGGGAATCGAACCCGGGTTCTCGGCGTGGCGGTCAGCCGCTCTGACCACTCAACTGCGGAGGCGGACATAATTATTTAATGAGTGAGGAGACAATGGGATCCTACGATGATGGAAGGGACATTAGGTATTGATCCCCACGTTACAACAAAGATGCGAATTGTAATAAGGAACTACCATTGATCACATGAAACACGACTCTAAAATATCGCATAGAAATAAATTTAAAAAGTCACGTAACATACTCTCTGAATTCCCTTTTGCAGATTTTGAGGACTTCTATCGGGAACCAAGCTACGTTTTGCATGTGAACTCATGTCTGTAAATGTATCGTTTTGTCACAACACGTAAAATACCACAACAGAGGTTGCTCCCTGATTCCCTCTGCTTGATGTCTGGGTCCAGTTACAAGTGGGGCTCGATGTGACGACCGCCGACGTCAACATAGATGCGGTGCCACCGTAATATTTTCCGCTACAAGTGATCACCGCCAATACGTCTTCCTCGGATTGCACAGAGGTTTCGTAAATCAAGACTTTCATGTGATGCCGCAGACAGTAGTCTAGCGGTTTCAAGTCGGTAGGACATGTAGGCCACGGAGTCTGGCCTCCACGATTTATCCACTGTTGCCCAGATGGTTGGTTATGATAATCTCGGACCGCACGTGAAACATACGGTGGTGCACCATTGTAGTTCTCCATAGTAAGCAGTACACACTAAAAATGAGATGTGCGTACAGCTCTCATTCTGTAATGTAGTGTATGATTACTGCCGGCCGAAGTGGCCGTGCGGTTAAAGGCGCTGCAGTCTGGAACCGCAAGACCGCTACGGTCGCAGGTTCGAATCCTGCCTCGGGCATGGATGTTTGTGATGTCCTTAGGTTAGTTAGGTTTAACTAGTTCTAAGTTCTAGGGGACTAATGACCTCAGCAGTTGAGTCCCATAGTGCTCAGAGCCATTTTGTATGATTACTACTGTACAGTGGTACAATATGGACAGAGTCCACAACCAGAAGCACAATAACAGGTACAAACCACTCTCGGCAGATCATAAACTAAATTGAATGGCATGTAAACAAATCTGTAGTAGGTACTGGATATCAGGTGATCCGAGAATAAGGCAAATAATACCCCATTCTGTGACGCCGAAAGTGCGGGAGATTTGAACAAGTGTTGTGATATTTTGTTTGTAGAGGGAAATCTGTATGTTTCCGGACATGATTTCCTATGCTAAACTTAACCATCTTGGTCATCACTGCAAGTCCTCAACGTCTGTAAAGGGAATTCAGTTACACCCTACATAATTACGGAATAAACGCGAGCAAGCAACGATCTCACAAATATTCTGGACGATCCAGCTTCAATGTGCCCATCTCAAAACCACAAGATGAAGCATCTATACTTTACAAATGCGCACATCTGTACCAAGCGAAGACAGTTGTTCATGGTGGCAGGCGGAAGACGAACGCCTATTCATGTAGCAAGTGACGGCTGCCTAGCAGCACAGATCTCAGTGCGAAACAATACGACTGGCTGGCTAGGCTCAGAATTTCGAGTAACTGCATGAGACATGTCTTGCAGTTACCAACAAAAGATAATGCTGCACGAACAGACGGAAACAGTGACTATAATTTCTTTGAGACGAAACAAGTGCTTATTGATCGGACATACAATGTTTAAGGGGAATAGGTGCAGACAGTGATAACTGATATCTTAATATGTGTACATTTCAGTCAGTTATCTTTCTATGTGCATCCAACAGTCTTTCTGCAAAAGCATAACATAATTTACAACCTGATGTTTTCTACATCGTCATAACTTTGCTACATAGTGGATCACTCCCGTCAGCACAGACAACCCATTTTGCATCCCGCACGTCCACACTTCAATATCTGACCTGCTGCCCAGGGGAAAATAATCATTAATGACTTGCTTGTGCCATGTGTACTTGGCAGATACTAACCAACCTAAAACATACACTCATAATGGCTGCAATTATTAGTCTGCGCCGAGCGAGATGTCGTGGTTGTCAGCACACTGGACTCCCATTCGGGATGACACAGTTCAAATCCGCATCCGGCCATCCAGATTTAGGTTATCCGTGATTTCCCTCAATCACTCCAGGCAAATTCCAGGATGGTTCCTTTGCAATGGCACATCTGATTTTCTTCCCCATCCTTGACGCAATCTGAGCTTGTGGTCCGTCTCTAATACTCTCGATGTCAACGGGACGTTAAATCCAATCTTCCTACCTCCCTTGGTCTGCAAATAATGTAAGTACTGATGTAAGCTCTTCAGTACATTGTCCCCAGTCATCAGTACAAATATCTGCATCTATACCCCTAACACCGTTATAGATTTCGGTGTGCGTGTATGTGTGTGTCTAAGCTGCAGTGAACCACATGTCATGTGTACAAGACAATATTCATGAGAAGTCCTTTATGAAGGCAACACCAATCAGAGGAGAGCATTTAACTGATCAGAGTCAAAGGGAATTGCTATTATTATTGCAAAATCTAATCACTTGGTAACCACAGCGCTGAAGAGCTAAACGTATGAATGCTAAGTGAATTTCTGAACCTTCTTGGGACTAGAGAAGTTCGATAAAGGCGGTTGCAAAATTTCGTGCAGTGGTGCCACAAGATATGGTGTCCTCTGGTATGTGGACTGCAGATGATGGTTTTTCAGTAATTAGTTTGCAAGACGGGTGTTGGACTTTGCGCTTTTTAGTTTTTGTAGTTTTAGTTATGTCATGTTCTGTAGACCATTCTCCCGATTATTTTATCGATATGATGTGGAACAAGTCAGATTATAAGATATGTATACACACATGAATAGTGCTGATATTAATATTAGTTAAATATTTAGTTCTACACATGCAACTACATTTACAGGTACATTTTTTTACCAGTTCTGAAACAGAAACTCGTCCATGGAATAGAAGGAGTTGTCCAAAAGAAATGATTTTAAGCTAGATTTAAAACTTGATCTGCTACCTGCCAGACACTTTATGTTGTTGAGTAAATGATCAAAGATTTTTTGTTGCTGAATAATGTATCCCTTTTTGAGAAACTAACAGCTTGCTACTGACAGCCCTCGGTTGCATTGTGTCAGTTACCGCAGGAGTCTCTGGTAGAAGGATCAGATTGGTCAGGAATGTTGAAGTGGATATCACGTGCTAGCGGGGTTGTGTGCTCTTCGCAGAAGATGATGATGAGGAGGAGATTAGTGTCTAACGTCCAGTCGACATCTATGTCATTAGAGACGGAGCACAAGCTAGCATTAGGGGAAGGATGGAGAAGGAACCATCCTTGCATTAGACGTAAGCAGTTTAGGAAAATCGCGGTAAACCCAAATCAGGATGGTCGAACGCGCGTTTGAACCTTCGTGCTCCCGAATGCGAGTCCAGTGTTGTAATCACTGCGCTATCCCGCTAGGTCGAAGAAGAAGAGGCCACATTATTGTAATGAAGTAAGTCACTGACGAGTGCTTGGGCCATAATCGTCTCATCGTGTAAGTTTACATTACTATACCTACTAAAGCACCTTTGGCAGTAAGCCGCTAATGTATGTGAATTTTGCACCGCCAATAAATGTCAGTTCTGTTTCACAAGGATTGTCACTTGATACTTCGAAATATGTCATCAATTCGTGAGTCACATTTTGTCTCATTCCTTTACTGTTGTGGGGAGTCTCTGGAGGAAGAATGAGCGGGAAAATGTGTTTATTTATCATGCATTTGATCCACAGTCCTTCCCGATACCTTTTTGGATCCACATTCCTTCCTGTTAACCTTCTGGAAGATTTGATGAATGAATCCCTCTATTTTGAAAGTTCCGCCGGCAACCAGAGAGTTGACAACTGTATGCATGATCTACGCCAACATCGAGGTATTTCTGGCTGTCGGGGATTAGCAGTAAAAGTCGGTCGATTCAGAAACGTGATAATACTTTGGAACCTCGCTGGCCCGGTGCTGGTAGCAGAAACGGTTCTGGTCATCCAAACCACTTGGTGAGTATGACCGCACCGAAATTTGCGAACGTTCAGGCATTCTTGGTCTGGACTTCGTCAGTATGATGCGGTAATGATATAGAGTTAGGTATTTTTCATCACGTACAGGCTTTTAAATATGTTTCACTTTGAGTTACAATTCGACAGTTATATGGTTAGTTAGGTAGTTCCATGTTCGGAGGATCAGTTGTACGATTAATCGTATGATGTGGAATGCATCGTTTCACATTCACATTACTCATTAATATGCAAATATGGCTCAATGATGATCAGCTTTTCTTTTTTAGGTACTATTGTCTGTTAACGATTCCTACCCATCAAATTTTTCACGTTAGCAAATTAGAAATTCTCTTACGGAATAGAACGAACTGTCAAGGGGAGACTTTTCTGTTTGTTTTCAAATTTAACTTCACTGTTTGCCGCACATTTTATGTCAGTAGGTAAGTGATCAAAATTTTTGGTGGCTGCATCGTGAACCCTTTTGTGCGAAAGGCAGCCATAATGTGGACTTAGGAATGCCATTTTCTGTTCTGGTTTCGTAAGTACGTACATAATCGTACATAATTGTTCCTTTGAACTCCAATGGATTATTTACATCAAAGTTCATGAAGGAATAAATATGAGGCGATGCGATAGAGAAAATGCCTAACTCCTTAAACAGGTGCCTGCAAGATAACTGTGCATGATCACCACATACGCACTTTGCGATCAAATTTTTCGTTGTGTTCACTTGATTTTACGTGTAAACTGCAGTTTTTTGAGATAGTCTTTGTTCGTGAGAAGGTCTACCCAAGACTGAATATAGTTCAATGAATTTAGCATTTTATATATTGGTTCATTCATAAATTATTTTGTTAATGAAATTTTCAAAGAGCCTTCTTTCGGAATTTCTGTACTTTTAACTTGTTAAATCGTGCTTTGGTCTTGACCGTTTGTCATTCAGCGCTCACATAAAGCAAACTACATCGGTAGTAGCATACCTATCTTCTTGAACTTATATTATTGATTGAGTGAGGGAATCGCGTAATTAAGATCGTCTCATTATCCTTGTTAGCTGTGTTTCATGTGTTGAAGTACGTCTATCTTATGTGAATATTAGTGGAAATCATTAGTCTTAAGAACCACTAAATTGGCATCCATTGTATTCATTGACCATTCATCTTTCATTGGCACCTCTTATAAAGACAGAATTCCTTCCCATGCTTCAGTCTGTCCTGGTGATGTATCTAATATTTCAAAAAGGTAAACGAAATTAACCATCGAAATCTATGTCTTTTCCATACACTGCCATGTAGCCTAACCCTTTAGCCTTTGTGGTAACAAATGTTTTCCATTGGGTATAAAATTACTATTGATTTAACTGAACAGATTTAGGCCTTTTATAGATCAAGAAGTCTCACACGAGTTCAGTGGCACGTGAATAACTTGATGCAAATGTATATTTTACTTAAAACATCCGTATTTACTCGTATTGCAACCTGAGAGGCCCCTTTAATTTCACGATGAATAAATACATAAAAACTAACCCCTATCACAAGAGGTATGACGAAATGATTTGGTTCAACGTGCTGTACAGAATTCACTGAGACTCGATGCCTCAACATATTTGGGTCACAAGTTCTAGAGCCTTAGATCTGGTCCTGTGGAATCACCCTCAATGTGATTCCTATTGGAATCGTAACTCATCAACAACGTTTGCCAGAGAATCGTGACGAACAAGCTATTGCTCAACAATACCGGCCATGTTGCATAGACAACATTTCACGTGAATTAACAGGCGAGGTGGCAGTGATGCCGTACTTCCTAAGACGAAGCCATTTACATATCCACTGCATGTGGTGAGACGCTGATTTGCTGAAATATAAAGTGCGAACTGTGTAAGGATGTGAGCTAAAAAAGTAATGTAATACACACACACACAATTTAATAAAAAATAATAACTCCAGTTGTTCTACACCTTTTACTTCGTGGGAACAGCTATCAGTCAATTCAATATTAATTCTCCGAGAAAGTCTTATTGCATTAATTACTGTTCTGTTAGATGTGCGCAATATCTCCACCAGTTTGATCCGTCTGGATAGTAGGACTGTTGATATTTTTAAAAATATGGGGAATCCGATATATCTATATTTTAAGAAATCTATTATCGACACTCGATATATCGAAAAACGAATCGATATACCGACGAGAGTAACATCGATGTTCCGGCCCGTAAAAATATCGGCTGCACATTGTAAATATACTGCTGGTTTCAGAGCTGTATATTTAATTATTGGTTTATTATTAGATATTCTGTACATCAACATCCAGCAGCCTGCCTATCCCCTTAGAGCAGGGCTTCCCAACCCTTTCAGCTGGCGGACCCCTTCTACAGTGGAAAATCCAAGGTGGACCCCTAGTCAGTCAAGAGCACAGTAACTTCAAATTTCAGAGTGAAACCCATGGGAACTGAAAGCTTCTTAATGCAAGTGCAATGTTCGCAATGACCCCCCTCCCCCGAAGTGTCAATAGTCTTTGGAGCTTCTTGTGATTGTTCTTCCTTTGGTCGTCCTCCCTCATTTCAACTGGAAACTTCCCTTGTTGTGAAGGCGATGGAGAAACCGCACCCTTCATCAATGATCCCGACTTCAGCCACGGATCCATGTAAGAAGTAATAAACTGGTCAAAAATCGACTTATGAAATAAGTAGTGCACTGACAAAGCAAGTTTAACGTTTAACGATGCCTGAGGCCGCATACGTGCCAGCGAGGGCTGTGATTGGTCGACAAAGCTCGCTCCGCGCATGCTTAAAAGGTTCAGCGCCTCCAGCGCCGTGAGCCGGCGCACAAACGACCCCCGTATTGTTGCGAAACAATCGATCAGAGAAGCCGCATTCTCCGGCACTAAACTATGTATGCGTTCTTACTTAGGAACCGCAAAGGCTGCCTGGGAATAAGACCTGAAATAAAAGCACACGTTTTTCACCACAAAAAAAAAATAGTGATGCATTTCACTTTCACATTTTTATTCAATAATTTTACTCATTATGTTACACGATTTGGTGAAAGGTGGCCGCGGACCCCCTAGAAAGAGCCGGCGGACCCCTAAGGGGTCCGCGGACCACACGTTGGGAAGCCCTGCCTTAGAGCAAAATTGAGAGGTAAACGATGCACATGCACGCTTTGCCATAACCAACTTGCTAGCAATGGTAACTGCATGTAAGTGGCACAATAAAAGGTGCCCGATGGGTCCGTCGTTCGATTTCATCACGCAACTTCATGTAGACTTCCCGTTTTTTTTTTTTCGTTTCTGCCAACGCCAGCGACCTAGCAGTTGTAGTGTCGAAATTTCTCGGTGAAGTTAAACGTCGCAGTTTCTGTTGGTAGCGCCGAGCGCCGATTGCGTCAGCGTTTCCCCCTCTCACGTGTCCGCCCACTGCAAAGACCATTAGATTTTTGGTGATCATTTTAAGCAACTGCTTTTGAAGAATGTCAGTGTGAAGAAATAGCACACTAACTGCTCAAAAATTGTTTTTTTTAACGGAACTGGTGCCCTATTTCTTCACATTAGAAATCTTGTTGTTCCATTCACACCGCCACCCCCCTGTGCAATCGGACTCTTTCTTTTATGCCAGTTATACTTCACGCAGTCAAAGACAAAGACTGGACTTGATGAAAGCTCAAAAAGTAGTAAGACTCCTTCACGCAGTGAAAGGAAAATTATGTTCTACTACAATTTCAAAAGAAAAATTTCAAATATTTATCTAAAATTACGAAATGCATATAAAATAAAAGTATCTGTACTCGATATTGCCATTTGACGTCGATGTACCGATGCATCACGGGAAGAAATATTGGCGATGTGTATCGACAAATTTTGGAAAAATTATCGATATATCAATGTATCCATGATTTACCTGTAGCCCTACTGGACAGCCACACGCGTTAGCACTGCGCTTCCCGTATTCGGAGTGGCACGCCGACCCCGGATTGAATCTGGCGAGGGCCGGTGTCCCAGCCAGTCTGGATGGGAATTTCAGGCAGTTTCCCATTTCCGACTAGGTGAATACCAGGCTGGTACCCACGTCCCGTCTCAGTTAAACGATTGGCAAGAATTTCTAAAACGTTCTCACACTTCCCCGCACCTTAACCCTGTACTCAGACAGATGGGGTAGACGAATTTCGCCCCTACCACTAACATTGTCAAATCTAGATTAAAAAGGTTGACTCCATAAAGACAAGGAAGAAGAAGAAGAATATAAGCACCAGTTTAGACTACGATTTATGGCTTACTTGAACACGAGAAGGCAATGTATTAGCTGACAACATGTAGGAGATGAAAATTACCTCGTATTCTGCGCCATTACGCTCTGGTATTCCATTTTCTTTGTTTTGTTATTCGCATACTGATAAAGTGTCTCTGGTTTGTTACTTGTATGATAATAAGCTACGTATCACTGTCGTCCAAATTAAAGCTATCGGAATTTAATACGGAAGCACTGAATGAATGCACAAACTCTAAATTACAGCAAATCACTGTTGCCATGTTATCGGAGCCTCCACATTTACGTCCGTAATACAAATACTCACGCCGAAGTCAGATAAGCATTTTTTTTATCTGTATATGTTTCATAAAATTGCTCCCTGGATTGCACATTTTGTGGAGTTTTACGGTTTTACTTTTTCTTAGTCTACTTTTTTTCCTTTCTCTCAGATGTCGGTGTTGTGACATTCCAGTTAAATTCTCTTTCACTATTAAATTTTCTTCCAGTATTAAAAGAAGCGACGCAAAAACATATGATGGTATAGTAACACTTCTTTACATTTTTAATGAAATCTCTCTTAACAATAGGTTACGCTTGCCGCACGTTATGGTGCTAATTTCAATATGGCGATTTACTTTTATAATTTTACACACACACACACACACACACAAACACTTCCTTCTCTTACCGAATTAACAATTTCTTATTGCATCAGAATGTGTCCTGTGAATCTATCCCTTCTTTTAGACACATTGTGATACAATTTTCTTTTCCCACTTCGATTCAGTACCTCTTCCTTAGTTATCCAGTCAACTTATCTTCAGCATTCTTCGCCATCACATTTCAGAATATTCTATTTTTCTCCTGTCTGTGATGCTTACCGTCAAAGTTTCACTTTCATATAAAGCTACGCTCCATACATATACTTTCGGAGAGGACTTCTTAAATTTATATTCTATGTTAAATAATTTTTCAATTAATTTCTTAATATAGCGACGTGGTGGTTGGGGGACGGGGGGGGAGGTAGATTACTGTGAATGGGGTGATTGTAGAACTGATTGTAGTAAACAAGTACCAGTGGATTCAGAATGAATGAATGAATGAATAATATAAAAAGATAGACAAGAGTCAAGAATTGTATCTTCACAGCGCAACGCGGAATAGAAAAAAATGTGGTTACTTATTTTGCTTCAGTGGGTAAAACATTACTATATTTTTGCTGATTAAGTTATGTGCAGTGTGATTCTGTGGTGGTGTTACAAACTTTCAGAATCGACCAGTTAGGAAGTTATAAGCAAAAACTGTTCTGATATCTCTGACAATGGAATATATGTACCGGTAACTGTTATTTCTAAGATTGTACAGTAGGAAACATTCAGAGGTGGTGGTATCGACCTAAACAAGAGAAAGATGTCAGTAAACGTGGCACTAAATTGCATACCGCAAGAGCTACGAGCACTTATTTATCTCAGATACAATGAAATGCGTCTCGTATACTGAATAAGTGCCCATAGCTGTTAAGGTATACATTTTAGAGTCCATATTTACTGCACTTAGTATTTCTCGTCTTGGTCCATACTACCGCCTCCAAAAGCATGAACACAAAACAACTTGCAGACGCTTCTAAGTTATGGTCAGGAGTTTCTCGATTTGTCCTTCCCCGTACCTGAAAGTTTCTACCATCATCACGGAATCATCCTGTATAAGATAAATTTTCCAAAAGTGGGCACAGAATCGTGATCAGCAGACATGCAATACAGATTATAATCTTACATACAGATTCACGGAACTTCTGTTTGGATTCCGTCTAGCTGTAACTCGTTTGTAATACATGAACAGATAGTGTAGTTGAAACGTAGATGAGTAATAAATGTAACTAACAGCAACATTTCTTCGCTGTTCTGAAATGGAAATTCAATCTGCGGCTTCTGTCGAGACTTCCTCACAGTTTAAAGCTGTTACCACAGTACATGCTGCAGTAGCAACGGTTTCAGAAACGATTTACTAGACTGTGTGCATCATAACCGCTTCGCCCCTCACCGGAGTGAGGGGGCAGCACTAGATTGGATCCCCTGGGAAGAGAGACGCTGCCTCGCGTGCCCGTCGCTTTTTAGCTGATGGACTGCGCCGAGCAAGGTAAAGGCTGAACTGAACATTATTTTGTCTACTGCGTCCATAAAATGAAGTAGGTGTTGTTTCTCACACAACCTGCTTCAAAGGCGCTGCGATCTAAATTTTACATACTTTGAAAATTCTTGCAACGTACCTCATAGATACAGCTTATTAAGAACTTTTGCTGTTCATTTCAGTCAAGAAGAGCTGTTTTAATCAACACAGCTTGTATGAGAATATGGGTTTATTTTTTTCTTTGTCTGGATGTACATGTCTCCGCGTGGGTCGTGCTCAGGAGCTTACGACAACCATCTAGGCCGTGTAGGCTGCGCAAAGGCTGTTCCCGCAAATTTAGAAATTTAGAAGCTGGTGAGGCTAGAGCTTTCTGCGGTTGTGACTGACCAGTCAGTGTTTCCGCAAACCAGAAGGATAATACCTTGAAAGAGCTCCAAAGGCACCCTTATCAGTTGTGTGGGGAATCTGACCGCTCCAACGTGGGAAAAGTAACTGAATGAGTATACCATGTGATGTTTTTCGAATTAAAAAGCAGGAGGGAAGTAAGTTTTGAAGTAAATGCGACGAATAATCCCTCTGTCGTAATTTCTCCTGCCTCCAGTCTCTCAGTATCTTCACAGCTCAGGCAATAAGCAACTGTACTATAAGTACAGACAACGGACTGTACATAACCCGCTCTTTGGGATTTTCTAACTACGTTTCTTCAAGTACATGACTGTTGAAATTTCGCAGCATTCATGTTACAAACTTCAACCAATCTAAATTACCTGTGGACATATATGCTTCTCTCCTCTGATGAAGATTATGGTGATAAACGCAACATCATCATTAACACCATAGCGAAATTGCATCTGCGTTTGCTTTGCCTGCCACTGTGCGGTGTACAGCAGAAGCTTTGAGTATCACTATCATTGTCGCCCTCCCCATTTCCATTTCACCGTTCGTAAGGCCAGACTGTTAACCGCAAATTTCACCCCGGTGCACACATATCTCGTACAGTCTGTCACTGAAGCTGGACGAGCATTTCCGAGACGCTTTCGGACTTATCCTTTGTGTAATTTCTCAAAGGAATAGGTATGTGACGAATCTTTCGTTCGAAAAGTTGTTATGTATTGCTAGTCAGGCTGAGACGCTCACTAGGTAGGCAGTTAGCCACTTCACTATAACACAATGGCCTGCTTCATTTTTGTTAGCTGACAATCGTCTTTAGTAACAACTATATGGCCTGAAGATAATCCCTGTTTGAAGTGCATAATGCAACGCTTTTTTTAACTGAAAAGTGTAACACGTTACTATGATCTTACACTATGGTGAGTTAATGCACAGTTGACGATCAAACGGTATTAATACTGTTTAACACTATGTAACTTGGGACAATAACTTGTAACATGAATTCAGTTAACTTCCCAATTACCGGCCAGGGTGATAGAGCGGTTCTAGGCGCTACAGTCTGGAACCGCGCGACCGCTACGGTCGCAGGTTCGAATCCTGCCTCGGGCATGGATGTGTGTGATGTCCTTAGGTTAGTTAGGTTTATGTAGTTCCAAGTCTAGGGGACTGATGACCTCAGATGTTAAGTCCCATAGTGCTAGAGATATGTAGCTCGAGTCTCTGTCGGCAGCAGTGTTGTTCCTTACAGGTTTCAACATACTGTTCTTTAGTTTAGAGAGTTATCGATGGAAACCGAGTGTGGTGGTGGAGTAGTTAGCAGACTGGTCTCTCATTCGTCGGGATGACGATTCAAATACACTTCCGACCATCCGCATTTAGCTTTACCGTGATTTCCCTAAATCGCTCCAGGCGAATGTCGTGATGACTCATTTGATAAGGCGCGTTCAATATTCTTCCCCGTCGTTGATACATTTCGAGCTTGTACTCTGTCCGTAATGACCTCGATGTCGACGGGACGTAAAATCCTAATCTTCCCTCCTTCCTTCCTTTATCGACGGAAGTAGTTTCTCATGTACCCCAGGAAAATGTGGTGGGATCTTTGTTGTTGCTGTTGATAATCAATGATGTGGCAGAAAATGTCAATAGTAACACCAGTCCTTTCGTAGGTGTTGCCGTTAGCTACAAAGAAGTATCGTTTAAAAAAATTGCAGCAATATTTAACCATATCTCGATCATATTTGGAAGTTGTGCTAAGACTGGCACCTCGCAAAGCCCCGTTCACACAATCGACTTTCTCGCTTCGATTAACTATCGATAAAGATGAGCCTACTGCAGCGCCCCTTGTGTTTCATTGCCGTATTGAGTGTCGTGTGATTCGAGTGATCATTTTAGTTTACATGTCAGCGCCATATGAGAGCAGGTCTGCTGTGTAGTTAGGCTCTTTAAAGGTGATAGTGAGGTCATGATGGACTACTTTCCATACGGCATCATTGAATCATTGAATTATAGAATTATAGTAACTATAGAGACAAGCAATGAGTTTATCAATGTCCATAGCAGAATTCCTAGAGGAAGTTCTTGTCAGGTGTCTCGTAGTAAATTTTTTGCTCTCTTGAGGACTGAAAGGATAGGAAAATCGTTATCCAAGCATTTCAGAACATACATATTTATTTTCTCGAGAAAACACATACGTATAAAGTACTAACACATCAAAAAATATTTAGAACGCCCTAAGTAGCGTCTTTTTGCTTTATCCTTTGTATCTTGTTTCCTCACTAAGTACAAACTAACACTGAAAGTGATTTTTCTCGTCAAATAATTCTGATCTTTTCACTGTTGAAACAGTTTTCATTAAAAGGTATTCATCTATTTACTTTCTTATTAATGCATAACGTAGGCATTTTCTCTGTAAAACGTAAATATCCTACTGGTTTCGGATATATCGTCTACCTTGTAAGAGAAAACTAGTAGGAAAAAATATCAGGGCCTTGTGTAACTGTTCAGTAAGTCACGAAAACAAAACAAACAACACAATGAAGATAAAGAAGGCACGAAAGAACAAAATCCATTTCAATAACAGGAGTGAGCTCGGCCAGAATAGGTTAACGTCCGATTTTAGCAGACGCCGCCGTAATACCTTGTTTCTGCAAATTTCCAGTGTGCAGCCTACTCGGAAACTTAGAACTTTACACTCGGCACAATCTATAGCTCATTGATGTTATACATACACTTGAGTCTTGGCTGGTTGGTGATTTATACGCACGCTCGGAAGGTGCACTCAGTTTGAGTAGTCGATTTTCACCAGAAAGTTGCTCTGTAAAACGGGCTAAAGTGCACAGAAATGTTGCACTTCAAAAAAAGAAATAATGTGGTATTCCATGTAAAAAAAGTAGCAATGAGGGATCGTGAAAACAAGGTGAAAGGAGTCTGTTGATTCGGGCAGCCTTCATTTCGATTACGTATTTACATATCGACCACGGGAGGGTTCTTTGATATATTTCCCGACCACTCGCTGGCCTATTTCGATATCCCTCTGCTACACTGGAAGGATTTATGTTTTACTGGACATCTTTGAGGTGAATATCTCAGTCAGTGGACGCCTAGGGCGCTGTGGCGTTGTGAACGCGTTGTATTTGAAGGAAGAAAGGGAGGCAGTTGCAAGATTGCAGTTGTACAGAGTTGTATGGAAGCAGTTATATTGAGACAATCCGCCTGTTGTCAGATGTGCGCAGTCATAAAGGGCTTCCCATGTAGAGCAGTGCATGTTGTTATGAGTTACTCGGTGCTGATCAGTTTTACGAGTGAACTTAATGTTATGTGAGTTGATGCGAGCAGCCAGTGCCGAGACGGAAGAGGCCAGTTAGAAGTTGTTTGTATCAGACAACCTGTAGTCTGATAATTCTGTTGACATACGGTTGATAAGGAGTGCATAATTTGGTATTGCTGTTGAGAGTGGCTGCAGTATGAGTTTTGCGACAGCAAGCTATCTTTTTTGAACCGATTTTCTCAAGCACACGTTGCTCCTCTATAAGAATTCTATCAGTGATCCTAGATAAGGTGTTAATGCTGCCCTTTCCTTATGGGTTGGCGTGTATCTTGTGGCAGTGTGACGGTAGATTTTCTGACGAACCACGCAGCCGAGTGACGACTAGGCTGAGCTCGATATTCGGCACTGTTTAGTTCGCGACAAGCACTTAAACCTCGACGATGAGATAGTAATCTTTGTTTTCAATCACCAAACAGATGGGAAACATTTGTGCATTTTCTTAAAATTGCAAATTCAAGAATGGAGCCAAATGTAGCCCTATTAAGTCTTGGAGATGCTGGGTATTGTATTAATTAATGCTACGGTTCTTTGAACCAATTAGTCTAATGAATCACAAGTTTATTTGAATTGCAAAATATCTTTACCTTGGTTACACTAAACACTATTGCTTTCATTTCAAGCTTTCTCTAAAATAATTATCAATAACTATTTTGTGATTAATGTTTGTGTGGATTATTAATTTTGCTGCCTCAGTACACTGTCTTTTAGGAGTCGCAGGTGTATGGGGGTCTGTTTTATGAAATTAAGTAGGTATGTCACGCTGCCGAACGAAAGTTGCACCTGCCAAGTTCTTATCCTATTATTTCCAGTTGGTGTAGCGTTGACAGTCCATTTACGAGTAACGGTATCTGTGATTCTATGTTTTACTCTCAAATTCATACTCAGGTGACGAAAGTCGTGAAATAACTCCTAACATGACGTCAGACCTCCTTTTTCCCGACGTGGCATGGACTCAATACGTCGCTGGAAGTCCCATGCAGAAATATTGAGCCACATTGTGTCTATAGCCGTCCCTAATAGCGAAAGTGTTGTCGGTGCAGAATTTTATGTCCCATGAATGGGCGAAGGGATTCATGTCGGGCGATCTGGATAGCTATACGATTTTCTGGAATTTTTCAGAATTTTCTTCAAATCAATCAAGAACATTGGGGACCAGAGACAGGGCGTATCGTTATTTGGAAACACAATGTCCATGAGCATCTGTAAAGAGTCTCCAAGTAGCCGAACATAACCATTTCCAGTCAATGAATCGGTTCAGTTGGACCAGAGAATCCAGTCCACTCAATGTAAACACAGGCCACCCCATTTTGGAGCCACCACCAGCTTGTACAATGCCGTGGTGACAACTTGGGTCCATGGCTTCGTGAAGTCTGCGCCGCACTCGAATCCTACCATCAGCTCTTACCAACAGAAATTGGCACTCAGCTGATCGTGCCACGGTTTTCCAGTCGTCCAGAGTCCAACCGTTATGGTCACGAGCTCGGGAGTGGCAGTGCAGGCGATGTCGTGGTCTTAGCAAAGTCTCTCGGCTCGGACGCCTGTTGCCATTAACGCCAAATTTCTCCGCACTCTCGTAACGGATACGTTCATCGTACGTCCGATATTGATTTCTGCTGTTATTTCAAGTAGTGTTGCTCGTCTGTTAGCACTGACAACTCTACGCAAACACACTGTTCTCGGCCTTAAATGAAGGCCGTCGGCCACTGCGTTCTCCGTAATGAGAAGTAGTGCCTGAAATTTGGTGTTCTCGGCACACTCTTGACACTGCGGAACTCGGAATATTGAACTCCCTAACGAGTTCCGAAATGGAATGTCCCATGCGCCTAGCTCCAACTACCATTCCGCGTTCAAGATCTGTTAATTTCCGTCGGAAACCTTTTCACATGAATTACCTGGGTATAAATGACACCTCCGACAATGCTCTGCTCTTTTCTACCTTGTTTACGCGATACTACAGCCATCTGTGTATGTGCACATCACAATCCCGTGACTTCTGTCACCTCGGGATGAGGATAGGAAGTGACCTTTAGTAGCCTACAGAGGTTGTTTATTAATCGAGCCACACCAGAATATTTCTAGAACACTGAAAGAGTGTACCGTTGCGCTATACATGTGTTGGTGTCTGTCGAACCGTGCTTGGATACAGTCAATTCCTATCATCAATAAAGATATCTCCTGTTCACATGCACCATACAAAGATTGGACTAATTACATGACGCATACAGACATTTAAGGAGTCATTCTTCTCGCGCTTCATTCACGACTGGAATTGAAAGAAATATTAATATGCGGTACCATAGACATTACTCTCTGCCCTGCATTTCAAAGCTGTTTGAAGAGAATGTACACTACTGTCCATTAAAATTGCTACACCAAAAAGATGACGTGCTACAGACGCGACATTTAACCGACAGAAAGATGATGTTGTGATATGCAAACGATTAGCTTTTCAGAGCATTCACACAAGGTTGGCGCCGGTGGCGACACCTACAACGGGCTGACAGGGGGAAGTTTCCAACCGGTTTCTCATACACAAACAGCAGTTGACCGGCGTTGCCTGGCGAAACATTCTTTGATAAAGGTCGGATTGTAGCCTATCGCAATTGCGGTTTATCGTATCGCGACATTGCTGCTCGCGTTGGTCGAGATCCAATGACTGTTAGTAGAATATGGAATCGGTGGGTTCAGGAGGGTAATACGGAACGCCGTGCTGGATCCCAAAGGCCTCGTATCACTAGCAGTCGAGATGACAGGCATCTTATCCGCATGGCTGTAACGGATCGTGCAGCCACGTCTCGATCCCTGTGTCAACAGATGGGGACGTTTGCAAGTAAACAAGCATCTGCACGAACAGTTCGACGACGTTTGCAACAGCATGGACTATCAGCTCGGAGACCATGCCTGCGGTTACCCTTAACGGTGCATCACAGACAGGAGCGCCTGCGATGGTGTACTCAACGACTAACCTGGGTGCACGAATGGCATAACGTTATTTTTTCGGATGAATCCAGGTTCTGATTACAGATCATGATGGACGCATCCGTGTTTGGTGACATCGCGGTGAACGCACATTGGAAGCGTGATGGTATGAGGTGCCATTGGTTACACGTCTGGGTCACCTCTTGTTCGCATTGACGGCACTTTGAACAGTGGACGTTACATTTCAGATGTGCTACGACCCGTGGCTCTAACCTTTATTCGATCCTTGCGAAACCCTACATTTCAGCAGGATAATGTACGACCGCATGTTGCAGGTCTTGTACGGGCCTTTCTGGATACATAAAATGTTCGACTGCTGCCCTGACCAGCACATTCTCCAGATCTCACACCAATTGAAAACGTCTTGTCAATGGTGGCCGAGTAACTGGCTCGTCAGAATACGTCAGTCCCTACTCTCGATGGGCTGTGGTATCGTTTTGAAGCTGCATGGGCATCTGTACCTGTACACGCCATCCAAGCTCTGTTTGACTCAATGCCCAGGCGTATCAAGGCCATTGTTACAGCCAGAGGTGGTTATTCTGGGTACTGATTTCTCAGGATCTATGCACCCAAATTACGTGAAAATGTAATCACATGTCGGTTCTAGTATAATATATTTGTCCAGTGAATACCCATTTATCATCTGTATTTCTGCTTGGTGTAGCAATTTTAAAAGCCAGTAGTGTATGTATAGTATGTATGTAGGTGTGTATGTAACCAATGGAAGTGTGTGTAACACTTTAGATTCGTTGTCTACGTGCAAGTCACGCTGTAGGCCAGAACGAACTGAAGTCAGAGGGGTTGTCCAGCACGGAGAAGGCTCATTTTTCCTCCAGGAAGTGGGCAACAGTGGAGGAGGGCTGCTGAGTCAACAGGCATTGTGCGTAGCTGGGCGTATCTGCTCGGGGTATCTGTCTGGCGCGCCACGCCTCGCCTCTCGCGTGAGTGCACAACAGGGGGAGAAGTAAAAAGCGCGCTCAGCCCAGCCGAGGGGAGCGGGGAGGGCTACTCGAAGCCGCTGACCCACTGGGCGCCGCCAGGTACAGCCAGCCAGCCAGCCAGCCAGCCCGGTGTGTCATCTGGGCACCAGCTGGCGGTGGCGCGTGACGCATCTGAAGCCGCCTCCACTCGAGACGTGGCACAGAGCGTGCTGACATTATCTCCATCACGCTGCTGAATGCTCAGAAACGACCAATATTGTTCACGCGGTTCGCATACCGCGCTGTGATCATACGCAACCGCAGCGCAGTCCAGCTGCGGACGGTGGTTGCAACCGACCCATGCGAGCTAAACACGAGTCCTCGAAACGGAAGAAAAAAACCAAATAGAGCCTCTACGCAACAATGTCTATTTCGGTAATTTGCACTGTTCTTCTTTAAAGACATCTATATTCCCGTAACCAAGCAACCGTTATGTTCTCTATACTGAATCAGGTAGCGACCTGTATGCGACGTAGGTAACATTCTTCAATTCCATTGATTCGAATACAGAATCTCTGAAATGCTCAACTTTGCTCTGAACGTTTGCAAAAGCTCCGTGACGCGCGGTTACCGCGTTCTGACGTCATAAACCTGTCAGGTTAGCGTTGTCTTTCGTATTAACAAGCCTTGTGAGGTCGGACAGAGTACGTGATCTGGTTCCAGTCGTTCGCTCACTTGTGGACTTGACATCATAACGTCGCTTCCTAGATTCATACTGTTCACATCTTGCACAATCTTGCAGACATGACGACGGGTAATAGCAGATCCTTTTTTTTTTTCTTCAGTTGTTCGTCGAACTTTTTCGAAAAACTCATTTTTTTGTTCCCATAATGTCAGCATTTGCCTTATAGTCTTTGTGACTACAAAAACTGCGTCTTTACTTTAACATACGCTTTTCGTTTTACTCACTTAAAACACCACATGTGCCCTGGAATCAAACGTATTTAAAGTTTTAGGTTTGGTTATCGATCCGAAAACATTTCCTTTCACTAGAGCTTGAAGACTCATCTTTACTTACAGCATTTTTCGTGTGATTCAGATAACGTCCTAAAGTGCAGTCTACATTCAGTTTTTTCGGGCATCCTTTCTATCACGATGGCGTTTCTCTTCCGATTTCATTTTGACTTGATACAATACACATTTCGTGTCAGGCATTGTGGATTTTTGATGTATCATTTAACAGTGCTCCCCACTAGAAACCTTTACACGCAAATATAGAAACAAGTTCACGAATGCCGTCATATTTATAGAATGGAGAACAACAGACTCATGAAAGCACTATTCAAGATGATTAATTCAAAGAAAGTCAAAATCAAATGGTTAGAAGAAACTAGGGGTTGTGGACAAGTCATATACACGTTAAAAGAATAAGAAATCTTTTAGCATTTGGAATACCTGTCACGAAGCACGAGAAGACTAGAATCATGATAAGCCTAGAACCAAATCTGGCAACTAATGCTGTGAGGGATGAGGAAAGAAAAATAGCTTAGTGTTACGGCGCAACCACTTCTGATTGTTGGTTGAATGGATTATCCTGTAATTGAGCTGTTATTAAGTTAGAATTGCATAAATAATTTGTAGGGGATAGTTGCACCTTGGAATGCTTTTCAGACTTCCGCCTCTAACCGGCATGTAATACAAGTGTATTATATTTTCTTATTCCTCTTTTAAATGGTAACATTCGCCTTTTATATGCTGCAGTCTTTTTCTGATACTATAACAAGTACTTCTGAAAATTAAAGTTTTTTTTCCCAATTGTGGAGACACGTTCTACGCTAAAACATGTTCATGTACCTAGGAACAAATATTGCATTGAAATTTAAAAGCGTTGCAACCGAGAAAATCTGGTCACTACTGTATTTAGTCGTCCATTGTTTACATTATCACTCCACTACCCACCAATAATCCGTAAATGAAATCAAATTAAGAATAAGTGTTATCATAAACCAGGTACAAGTTACATTCATTTCGAAATTAAAGTTACTAGAAACTAACATAAATTTATACTTTCAAGACAGCTAAAATTGTTAATACAATAACGAAGTTCAGTTGATTTGCAAATATATTCCATGGTAAAAGACCCCCTTTCAAGACACAAGATGGTGCATGTCCGACATATTATATAACTGTAACTGTAACTGAAGAATTAAAAATATATTCCAAATAGCTTTAATATATTATAAGGCAGTTAAATGAGTAGCACACCAAATATTAACGGATGCTGCACAAAACATATCATGATGTCTAGCAACAGCAAAAACTGTGTAAAATGCCGAAGTATAAGAAGTCTCAAATGTGCATTCCTTCATCTGATTCTAAAATCAGTTGCCAGACTGAAGTAGCGACCAAAAAACGAAATGTGTTTCTAGGTTCACTCTAGGTGCAGCACTCTCCCCTACTTTTTTATTGTCTGTTGTCTCTATTCAGCAATGCAGTGGTAGCTGCTGAAGTGCAGCTCATGCTGCACGGGAAGTGTTTGATGGCCTCGCAGCAGAATGCTAACTAGGTGTCGCTAGTGCAATCGCAGCTGGCTGGTTCGGCGGCCTTGCTACCGAAGGCCAGGCGGCTGACGAACATCGCTTGCAGTGTCGTAGTTTCTGATGGAAACGTGCAGGCGCCTTGAGTTGAACGCAAGATCCTCGGTGACTATCTGGTGTGCCAGGTGATAGCGGGCACTGAGCGACATCCCGACCGGAAATCCCTTTCAAAAGACAGAACCATCAGGGCTGGCTTGTAGGCCAGCGGCTCCTACAGGTAAATGGCGCTGCTGAATGAGGGCCGGTGCGGTATAGTCGTACATACAACTGATGAGTGGTGGGGAGATTAAGGCCGTCGAATGCAGGACACAGCAAGACTTTGCCGGCGGAACCAGGAGTAATTTATACTCCCTCCGGCCAGGTGTGTTGTCATAGGAGGCAGGCTCCCGCCATCTTCTCGACTATAAGATATGCTACAACATGTAGCAATACGGCAAGTCATCAATGACGAACGCAGTGTTGCTCGATTGTCGCGGGTTTACGACAGACTGCGCCAATATTATTATACTAAACAAATGCAGAACTGCGGCTGCGGCTGATCTGCATACTACTCGGATGTTCGCAGATGGCCACTTCCAACACAGGTCGCTACTATAGTGAATTCGTGAAGTGAGTTTGGGAGTATAAGCAAGCTGAAATCATCAAGCCAACTACCAAGTTTAAACGCCCTCCTTCAGTGTGCAAAACGAAGAAAGAAAGAAGAGGGAGAGAACATAATGAATCAATCACTTCATTGCATTGCGTAATATCCATCCCCACGAGCGATGACAACATCCAAACTGAATTAAATACAATCAAGTAAATAGCATTAAACAATGACTACGCTCCTGCCTTGATGGGCTCCATAATGCATAAAAAACAGAAGCAAGAGTGCGCTGTTCTTCCCCCTCTTCTCCACCCACCATCTCAACACCTCAATAAATGGAACACGTTTCTAGAAAAGTCTCTGTGAATGTGGCCAGAAAGCTTAAAACCAGGAACTTTAAAACTTCACATTATGTGCACAGCACTTCTGATCACTTTTTGCTTAATGGTAAGGACAGAACTTCAGATTTGGAAAAGAGTACAGCATATAAAATCACTCGTAACTGTGGCATTATGCACCCGCTTGAAGGAACACCATAGAATTGAGAAACTTACTCAATGAGCTTTTACTCTTGCACACCACCTGCTTAAAGAAGGCCATTCATACAAGGTGCAACATGATATCCTACATCACACCTATAGAGAGAGGAAGATGAACTATCTTGAAATAATGGAAATTAATGAACTACCGAATATGTCCATTTGCCGAAGCTTAGTACTGAGTAATCGGACACAGTTCTCTTACTTCGCCACTTTTATCTTCAGGTATTACCCAAGTCCCAGTCAGATCTTGCAGTAAATAACCCGTCCTTGTCACATGCTCCATTTTCATTTATTTCATACACCATAATTTCACTTGTCCTGTTATAAATTTTTACTTTTTTCAGTCTCAGGTGCCTCACTTACCTGTTTAATCTCACTTGTATATTTTTCAGCTAGCTCTCAATGTAAAAAAATGTAAGTTAATGCCGGTGAGTAGGAAAAACAAACCTGTAATGTTCGGATACAGCCCTAGTAGTGTACAGCTATATGAAATCGAACGAGCACGTGAGGACTGTGGCAGGGAAGGCGAAAGGTCGACTTCGGTTTATTCGAGAATTTTAGGAAAGTGTGGTTCATCTGTAAAGGAGACCGCATATAGAACGCTGGTGCGATCTATTCTTGAATACTGCTCGACTGTTTGGGATCCGTGCCACGTCGGATCGAGGGAGGACGTCGATGGCGATGCTTTGAGAATTCAGATTGGAATCCCTGGAGGGAAGGGGGACGTTCTTTTGGAGAAACAGTACGGAGAAAATTTAGAGAACGGCATTTGAAGTTGATTTCCGGCAACATACATTAAGCACAAGGACCACGAAGATAAGATACGAGAAATTAGGAATCACGGAGGCATATAATCAGCCATTTTTGCTTCGCTGCATTTGCGAGTAGAACAGGAAAGGACATGACTAGTGTTATTACATGGTAGCTTCCGCCAAGAATCGTACGATTCCTTGCCGAGTATCTGTGCAGATGTATCTACTCTACTGGCCATTAAAATTGCTACACCACGAAGATGACGTGCTACAGACGCGACATTTAACCGACAGGAAGAAGATGCTGTGATATGCAAATGATTAGCTTTTCAGAGCATTCACACAAGGTTGGCGCCGGTGTCGACACCTACAACGTGCTGATATGAGGAAAGTTTCCAACCGATTTCTCATACACAAACAGCAGTTGACCGGCGTTGCCTGGTGAAACGTTGTTTTTCCGACTTTGATCAAAATCGGATTGTAGCCTATCGCGATTGCGGTTTATCGTATCGCGACATTGCTGCTCGCGTTGGTCGAGATCCAATGACTGATAGCAGAAAATGGAATCGGAGGGTACAGGAGGGTAATACGGAACGCAGTGCTGGATCCCTACGGCCTCCTATCACTATCAGTGGAGATGACAGGCATCTTATCCGCATGGCTGTAACGGATCGTACAGCCACGTCTCGATCCCTGAGCCAACAGATGGGGACGTTTGCAAGACAACAACTATCTGCACGAACAGTTCGACGACGTTTGCAGCAGCATTTGACTATCAGCTAGGAGACCATGCCTGCGGTAACCATTGACGCTGCATCACAGACAGGAGCGCCTGCGATGGTGTACTCAACGACGAACCTGGGTGCACCAATGGCAAAAAGTCTTTTTTTCTGATGAATTAAGGTTCTGTTTACTGCATCGTGATGGTCGCATCCGTGTTTGGCGACATCGCGGTGAACGCACATTGGAAGAATGTATTCGTCATCGCCATACTGGCGTATTACCCGGCGTGATGGTATGGGGTGCCATTGGTTACAGGTATCGGTCACCTCTTGTTCCCATTGACGGCACTTTGAACAGTGGACATTACATTTCAGATGTGTTACGATCCGTGGCTCTACCCTTCATTCGATCCCTGCGAAACCCTACATTTCAGCAGGATAATGCACGACCGCATGTTTCAGGTCCTGTTCGGGCCTTTCTGGATACAGAAAATGTTCTACTGCTGCACTGGCCATCCAAGCTCTGTTGGACTCAATTCCCAGGCCTATCAAGGCCGTTATTACGACCAGAGGTTGTTGTTCTGGGTACTGATTTCTCAGGATCTATGCGTGAAAATATAATCACATGTCAGTTCTAGTATAATATATTTGTCCAATGAATACCCGTTCATCATCTGCGTTTCTTCTTGGTGTAGCAATTTCAATGGCCCGTAGTGTATTTGTGATATCAAGCCCTTAAGGAGATGATGAATTTGTTCAGCGACTCACGTGGGACATGTCACCACACTATATTGTTCAATTTTTTCCTTCTCAGAACAACTGTTGTAAATTGTTATGTAGTGCATTATTTAATGTTCGGATATTTTGTATGTATTCTACAGTTTATCACTGCATTTTCACTGAAATAATTCCTGTCATCATAGTCCTCAGTCAAACATTAACAAATGTCGTCTTTGGATACGAACAGAGGTGCATTAGTTTAAAATCCTTGATCTTACAAAAATTACGCTTTTGTCTTTGTACGTCATGGTGACGTAACAGCCGAAATTCAGTTTGTAAATAAAAAAAGAAAAAAGTGGAATATTACACCAGGATCGTGTGTGTTTTACTTGATAATCAGTTAATCTCAATGGATAGTATGTTCCTTTTCCTACAATTGATAGCTATTCAAGAAAGGTAGTAGGAGTAATCCAGTAAATTACAGGCCCATATCGTTAACGTCGAAATGCAGCAGGATTTTAGAACAAATATTGTGTTAGAACATTATGAATTACCTCGAAGGAAACGGTCTATTGACACACAGTCAACATGGATTTAGAAAACATCGTTCCTCTGAAACACAACTAGCTCTTTATTCACATGAAGTGCGAGTGCTATTGACAAGGGATTTCAGATCGATTCCGTATTCCTGGATTTCCGGAAGGCTTTTGACGCTGTACCACAGAAGCGGCTCGTAGTGAAATTGCGTGCTAATGGAATATCGTTTCAGTTACGTGACTGGATTTGCGATTTCCTGTCAGAGAGGTCACAGTTCGTAGTAACTGACGGAAAGTCATAGAGTAAAACACAAGTGATTTCAGGCGTTCCCCAAGGTAGTATTATAGGCCCCTTGCTGTTCCTTATCTATATAAACGATTTGGGACACAATCTGAGCAGCCGTCTTCGGTTGTTTGCAGATGACTCTGTCGTTTATCGACTAATAAAGTCATCAGATGATCAAAACAAACTGCAAAACGATTTAGAAAAAATATCTGAATGGTGCGAAAAGTGGCAGTTGGCCCTAAATAACGAAAAGTGTGAGGTCATCCACATGAGTGCTAAAAGGAACTCGTTAAACTTCGGTTACACGATAAATCAGTCTAATCTAAAAGCCGTAAATTCAACTAAATACCTAGGTATTACAATTACGAACAACTTAAATTGGAAAGAACACACAGAAAATATTGTGGGGAAGGCTAACCAAAGGCTGCATTTTATTGGGAGTACACTTATAAAATGTAACAGACCTACTAAGGAGACTGCCTACACTACGTTTGTCCGTCCTCTTTTAGAATACTGCTGCGCGGTGTGGGATCCTTACCAGATAGGACTGACGGAATACATCGAAAAATTTCAAAGAAAGACAGGACGTTTTGTATTATGGCGAAATATGGGAGAGAGTGTCACAGAAATGATACAGGATTTGGGCTGAAAATCATTTAAAAAAAGGCGTTTTTCGTTGCGACGGAATCTTCTCACGGAATTCCAATCACCAACTTTCTCCTCCGAATGCGAAAATATTTTGTTGACACTGACCTACATAGGGCGCAACGATCACCACGATAAAATAAGGGAAATCAGAGCTCGTACGGAAAGATACAGGTGTTCATTCTTTCCGCTCGCTATACGAGATTGGAATAATAGAGAATTGTGAAGGTGGTTCAATGAATCCTCTGCCGGGCACTTATATGTGATTTGCAGAGTATCCATGTAGATGTAGTTGTAGAATACATACATGATACTGCTTTCGTTCTTAATTTCAGTGAGCGAAGATGACAAGAGCCGAAAAACACAACTTCAAATAATACGTTAAAAAAGCCGAACGTAATCGGTCAAGAGGGAATTATTCATGATAATCATTATGATCGCAGGCTGATTTCAGTTAGCTATAACCAGCACGGCCAGCAAGTGTTCCAGTAGATTAGCTTTGATTTGGAATGGTGCGCTCTGATTATCCAGGCAGATTTCAGCCCGTGAAGGTCTGCGCCCTAGAACCGCCCGCCGGACTGATCTGCGCGAGCCATTAGCTCCGCCGGGACATGCAGGCGCCCCGCCCATCGCCTTACGTCACCCAGTGTGTGCAGTGGCTGCGTCAGAGATCGGCTGGCGGCGCTTCTGGCGGGCGGCGATAACGACGACGACGACGACTACCTGCCGTCGCTCACCCCAGCCACCGTCGCGACGCGCCTCACGCAAACCTGCCGTGCCGCGGCGTCAGTAAACGCGCAGACTGCCGCCCTAACGTAAACGCGAAATACTGCCAAGGCGCCGTGGCCGCCGGCTGTAAAAACGCGCCCATCCCCGGCGCCATCATCGTAAAATTTTCACATAAACCGTTAGGAGGATACGGTGCGTCTCGGACAAGCGATGCTTGATGAAGGCGCGCCAGGCTCGTGGGTGAAAACTCGGGCTTCAGCAACAGGCCGCCATGCACGGTGCAGCACCTGCACGTTATTGCTTCTAAACGAAAGTTTAGGACAGTTTGAGATGAACTGCATAAAAAAGCGTAATAGATATTCAAAATTATTTAATGACTGTTCAGTTGGAAACTACCACCAAAACTGGTCACACATTTAACTGGTAGAAGCCCTCCTGCCTCACATACAGACATGCATAATTCCTTTTTTTCTTTATTTTTTTTATTTTTTTAGTCATCAGTTTTCTGACCGGTTTCATGCGACCCGTCACGAATTCCTTTATTTTGTCAACCTTTTCATATCACAGCAGCCTAAGTTATTTACTGAATGTATGAATGTATCCCATCCTCTGTCTTCCTGTACATTTTTTACCCTCTACAGCTCCCTGTAGTGCCACTGAAGTTGTTTCATGATGTCTTAACAGATGTCCTATTATCCTGCCCCTTCTTCTTGTCGGTGTTTCCCATATATTTCTTTCCTCGTCGATTCTGCGGAGAACCTCCTCATTCCTTATCTTATCAGTCCACCTTATTTTCAATATTCTTCTGTACTGGCAAGCATACATGCATACATACATATACAGCGATCACAGTGTTTGCAGATCACGCGCTGCTTCCACAAGCAGCCTCTGTTCCTGTCTGTTTTGCACCCGGTTCCTTCAGGGATCTTCAATCTCCAAGGCGGCCAGGTCCTCCGCCAGATCGTCCATGAAGCGCTGCCTTGATCGTCCTCCGAGGAGTTTGACGTTTGGTTTCCCCACAAGCGCTTTCTTCACCTGTCTTTCTTTCGCTCACGGGTTACGTGACACGACAATTGGAATATTTTGCTCTTCAGCTTCTTAAAATTGCTACTTCTTGCGTCAAGAGGTAGATTTTCTCATTCGTCGTGCTCATTCATTCTCCTTTATCTGATATGGATCCCCATACTTTTACTTTTCTCGTTTAGTCATGCTCCAGGTTTCTGAGCCGTACTGCTGGACATCTCACTGTGTTACACACTGAAGTGCGACAGAAAGTGGTACACTTGCCTAATATCGTGCAGAGCCCCCGCGAGCATGCAGAAGTACCACAACACAACGTGACATGGTCTCGACTAAGGTCTGAAGTATTGCTGGCGGGAATGGACACAATGAACCCTGCAGGGCTGTCCATAAATCCGTAAGAATACGAAGGGGGTGGCAGGGGGAGGGGGGGGGGGGAGAGAAATCCCTTCTGAACAGCACGTAGCAAGGCATCCCAGATATGCTCAATAATGTTCATGTCTGCGGAGTTTGGTGGCTAGCGGAAGTGTTTAAACACAGAAAAGTGTTCCTGGAGCCACTTGTAGATATTCTGGAGGCGTGGGGTGTCGCATTGTCCTGTTGGAATTGCCCAATTCGTTAGAATGCACAATGGACATGAATGGGTGTATGTGACCAAACAGGATGCTTACGTACGTGTCACCTGTTTTGAAACGAGACTCGTTCGACCAGGCAACATGTTTCCAGTCATCAACAGTCCAATGTCGATGTTGACGGGCCCAGGTGAGGAGTAAAGCTTTGTGTCGTGCAGTCATCACGGGTACACGAGTGGGCCTTCGGCTCCGAAAACCCATATCGATGATGTTTCGTTGAATGATTCGCACGGTGACACTTGTTGATGGTCCAGCATTGAAATCTGCAGCAGTTTACGGAAGGACTGCACTTCTGTTACTGTGAACGATTCTCTTCAGTCGTCCTTGGTCCTGTTCTTTTAGGATCTTTTTCCGACCTCAGCGATGTCGGAAGTTTGATGTTTTGCCGGATTCCTGATATTCACAGTACACTTGTGAAACGGTCATACGGGAAAATCCCCACTTCATTGCTACCTCGGAGATTCTGTGTCCCATCGCCCGACCGCAGACTATAACACCACATTCAGGCTCACTTAAATCTTGATAACCTGCGATTGTAGTACTAGTAACCGATAACAACTGCGCCAGACTCTTGTTGTCTTGTATAGGCGTTGCCAAACGTAGCGCCGTATTGTGCCTGTTTACATATCTGTGCATTTGAATACGCATGTCCGTACCAGTTTCTTTGGAGCTTCAGTGTATATTCTAATCTTAGCATTCGCTGATACAGATTTTGAGGTGAGCGTCTCCGTAAGGGAATACATGCATTTAATTCCCACTTCTTTTATTTCCTTGTTGTCAAATCCTATGCTGTTCTCACTGGTAAAGTAAGATCCCAAGTATGTGAACTTTGAACTTCATGCCAACCATTTCAAGAACTTCTTCCTGCTCCTGTCTTCTTCCTAATTGTGTTAACTCCGCTTTGTCTCGATTCACCTGTGCGTAGTTGACCATATTCTACTGCATCTCTTTCAATTCGTGGTTTGATTCATTTAGTGGTATTGTATCATGTACACATGGGAGACATCTGAAATTACTCTCCATCCGTACTCCAGCCCACTCCTGTTACATACATTCCCTTAATACTTTCTATAAGATGACACTGAACGGGACACATGAGGGAACGTCCCCTTGTCTGAGACCTGTGTCAGTCTCGAACGTTTCTGATGAGATCCCTGGAATTCATGCAAGTTGAGACCATTCTTACTAGATTCTCAGGTATTCCAAAGCGAAGCAATGGAATGTATAGGCCATTTCTGTGGATCCAGTCATATGCACGTTGAAATGAAATGTCGTGTGGATAGGGCCTCCCGTCGCGTAGACCGTTCGCCTGGTGCAAGTCATTTGAGTTGACTTGCGACTTGCGTGTCGATGGGGAGGAGATAATGATGATGAGGACAACACAACACCCAACCCCTGTGCGGAGAAATTCTCCGACCCAGCCGGGAATCGAACGCGGGCCCCTTGGCATGACATTCCGTCGCGTCGACCACTCAGCTACCGGGGCGGATATATGCACGTTATAAATCGACGAATAGACGGTAGATATCTTTATCGTATTCCCTGCGTATTTGTCACATTCCCTCTCTTACCAAAACAGGAATTACTTGTCTATTTTTGATTCATTATACGAGGGACGTCCAATAAGCAAAGCGATGCATTTTTTCCTAGCTACTTTCGGTTAAAAATGCGGAATTCGTTATGGGACATTTTGCAATATTACCGCTCAGCAACTACAGTTTCATGAAGTTCCAATAGGTGGCGGCGTTGTACGTAGTCTTCAAAATGGCGTCTGCAAAGGAGATGCGTCCCAAGCAGAGAGCTGTCATACAGTTTATTTTGGTGGAAAGCCAGAGCATCGCAGATATTCATAGGCGTTTGCAGAATGCAAATTGGAAATTTGTGGTAAATTCCTATGGGACCAAACTGCGGAGGTCATCTCCCGCGTTCTGCCCGGTTGCACACAGATGTGACTCCTGCAATGTTGGTTGGAACGCGAATGGTTCAAATGGCTCTAAGCACTATGGGACTTAACATCTGAGGTCATCAGTCCCCTAGAACTTCGAACTACTTAAACCTAACTAACCTAAGGACATCACACAGATCCATGCCCGAGGCCGATTCGAACCTGCGACCGTAGCAGTCGCTCGGTTCCGGACTGAAGCGCCTAGAACCGCTCGGCCAGCGGGTCGGAACGCGCGGACACTCTCATTCGAGGTGATCGACGGGTCACAATCAAACACCCTGCTGCACAACTGGACGTCTCTGTTGGTAGCACTGGGATATTCAAAGGGATGTACCCCTAGGGTTCCTCGCCACCTAACAAGACATAAAGAGCTACGAAGGACCATCTGTGTCAAACTGCTTGCACGTTACGAGGGTGATTGTGGCAATTTTTTGCCGAACATGATCGAAGGCGATTAGACATGTGGTCGTCATGTCGAGGCAGAAACAAAATGGCACTCCATGGAGTGCCGCCCCATCATCTCTCCCCTGAGGAAAAAGTTAAATGCCGCACCCTCAGTCATGGTAACTGTTTTCTGGGGATCTGAAGGGGTTGTTCTGTTTGCTGTCTTCCCCCATTGCGCAACCCTCAAGGAACTGAAGAAATTGAAGAAACAGCTTCAGCGTGTTTGTCAACATAAAAGTGCAAACGAACTTCTCCTCGATAATAACGCAAGGCCTTACATAATTTTGCGCACCAGAGAGGAGCTCATTGGACTGTTGCTCCTCATCCACTCTACAGCGTGGATCTCGCACCTTCGGGCGTCCATCCGTGTGGCCCAATGAATGATGCACTCCGCGGGAAGCAGTACGTGGATGATGTGGAGGTTTCTCATACAGCAAAATGTTGGCTCTGGAGTCGACCAGCAGACTGGTAGCACGCAGGCATACATGCCCTTTCATTAAGGTGGCTAAGGCCGTCGTGTTGAACGGAGATCATATTGAAATATAAGGTTTTGCAGCCAAGTGATCAGGGAATAATATGGTGTACTGGAATGCTGAGTAAAATCAACCTGCTTTCAGAATAAAAAATGTGTTGCATTACTTACTGTGCATCCCCCCTATATTTAACACAAGCTCACCTGGCAACAATTTGGTAACCTCCATGAAAGAGCACAACAGTCGCTTTGGAGCACTGTAGTTGGCGTAACACTTCGATCAGGCGATCACGTTACCCTCCACTGCTGACTTCAGTCATGACAGTGAAGTGCTGTGTACGCGTCCGGCTGTTTTATGGATACAGTCGAGTCCAAAGGATCGAAACGGAGATGTGACAGAGTAACAGGGAACAGACATGCCCATGTCCACACTGTGAACGACGCTGCACGATTTTTGGTGTAGCAGCGCGGACTACCTAACTTGTGTAGAAAGGAATGGAGTCCCACTGGCAGCTGTGTAATATGACCCAAGAACTGTCACTGTGACAGAATCCTCACCGAAAGGTATTACAGACGAGAGTCAAGCATTGCCAGTGACAGCTTGCTTCACACCTGAGAGGGATTCCTGCTGTCAGATAATACAGGGGACCCTCGACCAATTGTCGAACGAACTATGCGGAGCGAACTGCATACAATCCTTCCGAAGGCGATTGGATGTGCAGACTATGTTGCTCTCTTAGAAAAACTCAAGTTTAGTCGAATGGATGCTATATGCGCAGATTGTTTGAATCATAGTTAATAAACAAAATGCAAATGTTGTGCTGAATAATTCAGATGATGTCGGAAGGGTTGAAAATTTTAGTGACTGCGGAGAAATCACGAAGGGAGTACCACAGTGTTCAATTTTGGGTCCACTCCCATATCGTATTTATATGATAGGCCATCCACTTAACTTTCAACGAGCACAATTGGTGTTGTTTGCAGATGATACTAGTGTTATAATAAATCACATTATAGAGAAAGCAACAAAAAGGGCGGCAACTGGTATTTTCCAATGAATTACAAAGCGGTTCTCCGAAAATGGACTCTCCCTAAATTTTGAAAAAAACACTTTATTCAGTTCTAAAAGATATTGCACTGCCTGTATTGCTCAGAAGTAAGATGCAAAGTCCCTTCGGACTGGCCTGTATTACATTCGCAATTGCGAATACAGACAACCATGAGCTGTATAATGGAATGACGACAGTGAAAATTAGTACCTGAGCGGGACTCGAACCTGCATTTCTCGCTTACTACGAGCTGTCGCCTTACCATTAGGTAAGGCAGAACCAAACTTCTATATGTCGTCAGCCATGTGTCTACAATCTGCACTCGTACGTGCATTATGTACTCGTATATTCCCGAACAGAGGCGACATTTTAATTGAAAATCGCTTGCCCGGTGTCAAGGCATAAATAAGATATGTAAGTAGGCTGTTCAGATTTTTATGTTGGTAACGCCATGTAGCGCTCTATATGAAAATCATTGACCGTGCTGTGTGCAGTCTGTGACTGGTTTGCATTGTTGGAATTCGCCATTGTAGGGTTGGGCAGTTGGCTGTTAACAGCGCGTAGCGTTGCGCAGTTGGAGGTGAGCCGCCAGCAGTGGTGGATGTGGGGAGAGAGATGGCGGAATTTTGAGAGCGGACGATCTGGACGTGTGTCCATCAGAAAGAGTAAATTTGTAATATTGGATATCATTGGTAACTATGCCTATCAGTAGTTAGTGCCTTCAGTAGTTTGGATCTTTTATTTAGCTGGCAGTAGTGGCGCTCGCTGAATTGCAGTAGCTCGAGTAACGAAGATTTTTGTGAGGTAAGTGATTCATGAAAGGTATAGGTTAATGTTAGTTAGGGCCATTCTCTTGTAGGGATTATTGAAAGTCAGATTGCTTTGCGCTAAAAATATTGGCTGTCAGTTTAGTGTTGATCAGAATAGGTAAAGAGCGAAATGTCTGAGAACGTTCAGTTCTCTCAGCTGTTTGAAAATCAAATAATGTAAGAGGTTTATCAGCACAGTAATTCATTAATTTTTCTAAGGGGACGTTTCAGATATTGCAGTGCCTGTATTTTTCAGAAGTACAATGCAAAGCTCCTTCGGACCTTTTCACTGTCGTCTTTCCATTATAGAGCTGATGGCTGTCCATATTCGCTGCTGCGAATACATTTCATGTATATTCAGTTCTGTACAAAAAAACAGTCATACCAACAACTGATGTAGCACATGCGCAGGAATCAGTAAATGGAATAGAATACTCCAAATTTTTGTGTATATATAGATACTGATGAAAACTTGAACTGGAAGAAACGCATTACTGAGCTTCTCAAACAATTCAGTTCAGCTAGTTGATAATCTTCCAAACAAACGAATCAACCTCCTGAAACTTTTTTCATATTTCCACTCAGTGGTCTCGTTATGGATTAATTTTCTGGGGTAACTTATCGCTTAGTAAGTACTGATTACCCAAAAGCGAGCTGTAAGAATAATATGTGGTGTTCTCCCACGGACGTCATATAGGTGGACATTTCAGCTGCGGCTTCACAGTACATATATTCGCTAATGAAATTCGTCATAAATAATCCATCACAACTTGAGAAGATCGGTGATATCCATACCTACATCCCTAGAGGGAAAAATGATCTTTATTACGCATTACTAAAGCTCTCAGTGGCTGAGAAAGGAGCTCAGTATGTAGAAACCAAAATTTTTGATCATTTACACAATAACATAAAATGTCTGACATGTAGCAATATAAGGTTAAATCTAACTTAAAATCATTTCTCCTGCACAACTCCTCCTATGCCAGCGACTAAAGCATCAGTGGAACTAAATTATGTTATCTATACATATCCAGTAAACTGACTCGTTCCACATCATTTCGATATAAAAATCGTTCAAACGATCCATGGAATCTGTAATTAACTAACTAAATACCTGCAGTGGACATTTGGAGTTGGGTATCTTACAAATGGTCATATATTACAGCGTCACGTAGAGCTGCACGTATTCGATGGGCCTAACAATACAGAAATAAGCCTATGGCTGACTGATTGGAGACGCAATGTGGTCCGACGAGACGCGAATCTGCCTCATTTCAAATCATACAAGGCACGGGGTGCACCGACTACTCAACGAGGCGTTTAACCGGAAGTGTCTGGAGGGTACAGTTCACACATACGGTGTTTCTGTGACGTTTGGGGTTGTTTTTCGTACCGTGCCTTGGACCCGCTAGTGCAGGTTACCGTAAACACGAACCAGGATGTTAATTCCGACATACTCGGTGCCAAAGTATCGCCCCTCTTTCTGCAACATTGTGATGAGTGTGCCGCAGACACCGCCATCTCCCCGCAGCCATGTATTTACACGTAAATTGCTGGTCTGACGTACACCATGGAATGTTACCGCATCTCATCTGGCCCAGTAGGTGACGTGATCTTAAACCCATACGCAATATCTGGGATTATTTGAAACAGTGGATATATCGCTGCAGTCAACATCCTTGTATATTAGTAGCTCCCAGGATATACTCATCATGAGGGCTTCTTCTGGAAGTGGCATAGCTAAGGACACCTGTAAACTCTCTTCCTCGCCAGGCTATGATGTAGTCAAGGCTAGCTATCAGGTATTACATATATGTTTCCTGAAGGTTACAAATTTTTTGTTCGAACTACTTATCTCTAAGAAGCTACGAACGTGTCCTGAGAATTAATGTCTCCGAAAGTTTACGTGAAAGTTCTTAAAGATTTCAGGATAAAACAAACTTTATTAACATTATATAGCTTTATTGTTCGTAATGTATATGCAGACTGAAGCGACGAATGAAAATTCGTATCAAGGCTGGGATTCGAAACCGCGTCAACTGCTCACTAGATGGATGCGTTAACCACTACACCACTCTGGAACAGTGGCTTTGCTCAACTACACGGAATAGCCTAACACGCCCTTCTCCTCAGTCTCAATTCCATTCACACCTCAGTCCACTTGTATTCTCCCAAATCTCGAAGATCATTGCAGAAACTCACCAAACATATTGGGAAACCACCTCAGCATCGACCGAAATTGGTGATCCTGCCTGCTTTAGAGCACCTATGCAGGGTTTCAGGCAGGATCCCCAGTTTCGTTCGATGCTGGCGTGCTGTTCCAGTACAGGCGGAGAGCCTCAGCAATGCTGTTAGAGTTTAGGGGGAAGACCAAAAGGGCTGTCGCTTGAATGCAATTTGGATTGAGGACGGAGGCATGTTAGGGTAGTCTGTGCAGTTGTGCAAATCCACTGTGCCAGGCTGCTGAAGTGGTGAGCGCATCTGCCTTATGAGCAGCAGAACAAGATTAGAATCCTGATCCTGGTAAAAATTTCATTCGTCTCTTCAGTCTTCATCACAGATGTTTGACACTTGAAATGTTCTCTGAAGCCCTGGGGCTTAATTTTATTCATCATGTCTACATATTACTCTCTTAATAAAATAACCCTAGCGACGAATACAAATCTCATAACGAGGGACCAGTGTGTTGGTACCGTCAGAATAGAATGTTTGACATTGTTGACGGAGCCACAAACACATCCCTGCTGGCACCTCTTCATCACCATCAAAGTGCAGTACTCGAGGGTATTCTTTAAGTTTTGGAAACAGATGAAAATCGGCTGGGCCAAATGGGGACTATATGGAGAATGAACGATAGCAGTGAACCCAAGGCATCGGAATGTCGCAAATGTCACAGCGCTAGTGTGTGGTCAAGCATACTAAACATTACATTACAGACCGCCATGTTACACTCTGCAGTTCGGAGCAGTGGGTCGCAACTTGCGTCAGCGGAGCGGGAAAGTCAGCCACATAGAATGCATGACATGTAGTTTCTCGGCTGATAGTAAGAAAAGAATAAAAAATTCGGTACCATTACTTTTCAGCAAGCATTTCCAGTGGACGCTACATCTACATCCATACTCCGCAAGCCACCTGACGGTGTGTGGCGGAGGGTACCCTGAGTACCTCTATCGGTTCTCCCTTCTATTCCAGTCTCGTATTGTTCGAGGAAAGAAAGATTGTCTGTATGCCTCTGTGTGGGCTCTAATCTCTCTGATTTTATCCTCATTGTCTATTCGCGAGACTGGAGCAATATACTGCTTGACTCCTCGGTGAAGGTATGATCTCGAAACTTCAACAAAAGCCCGTACCGAGCTACTGAGCGTCTCTCCTGCAGAGTCTTCCACTGGAGTTTATCTATCAACTCCGTAACGCTTTCGCGATTACTAAGTGATCCTGTAACGAAGCGCGCTGCTCTCCGTTGGATCTTCTCTCTCTCTTCTATCAACCCTACCTGGTACGGATTCCACACTGGTGAGCAGTATTCAAGCAGTGGGCGAACAAGTGTACTGTAACCTACTTCCTTTGTTTTCAGATTGCATTTCCTTAGGATTCTTCCAATGAATCTCAGTCTGAGATCTGCTTTACCGACGATCAACTTTATATAATCATTCCATTTTAAATCACTCCTAATGCGTACTCCCAGATAATTTATGGAATTAACTGCTTCCAGTTGCTGACCTGCTATTTTGTAGCTAAATGATAAGGGATCTATCTTTCTATGTATTCGCAGCACATTACACTTGTCTACATTGAGATTCAATTGCCATTCCCTGCACCATGCGTCAATTCGCTGCAGATCCTCCTGCATTTCAGTAATAAGCAGCAATTGATTGGTGGTCCAAATGTTTTTCGTGGACTGCATCTGAACTTCACTTGTGATGTTCAGGCTGTGTTTGGAGGTAGTACATGGCTCACACTGGCTGTTGTATGGGGCAACCAGGCAGATTATGGTGGCCTTGAGGCTTTTCCAGATGCTAACATTTTGGCTTGGAAGACGTGGAGTATTGCTGAGACTACAGGACTGTTGGCTAAACAGCCTTATGGTACGCTTGTACCAAGCATGCTATTTGTTTTGACAACGAGAAGGAAGAAGAAGTTAAATGCTGATGAGTACTTGTTTATATGGGCCAAAGTCGGTAATGGCAACTGTAAAATAAAGATCAACGGTGACTGTTTATATATACTGACCTCGTTCCATCCAGAAATGACTCATATGAAAAAAATCGTACACAAAATTTGGTTTAAGACTAAACATCAAAAAACACTCCTCGCGGGTCATTTGAATGTGTAAAGTGTGATGCCTACCTTGATTGTGCGAGGCCTGCTTTTAGAAAGGCAGCCGTAGATCCATCTGAGTGAAGCCTTTGGCAGGGCAAGCATAACATTACTGTCGACCAACGCTTCTTGCTCAACAACCGCCGAATGGACAGTCACAAACATCGTGCTTGTTATTCGTCTTATTGCAACCGCTTTTGGTGTCACAAAGTTTGACGATGCCAGGCACAGTATGGATGCAGTTTTAGCCCGGCCCGGTCTTCCATCTGCTATAAAGCCCGGCCGTGCTCCGCTGCCTGAAATGACAGGTGGACGCAACCTATGTTCACTGTACAAGAAAATATATCGCGCCTGTAAATCAGTGCTATCTGACTGGGTCGGTGTTTTAGCAACTCTGGTGAAACTTAATGAAATGGAGGTCGGAAGAGCCTGGCATCTACATTTTCTACAACTGATGTAGGTGTTCCACACTGGGCCTCTGTGGGCGGATACCCATAGATATTTTCAGCTGTTTTTCTAGAGGACTGTAGAATAGTAGTGGATCTTCCCTCCTTTTATGTGCAGTATATTATGTTCAGAGTCAACTGCTAGTTCCTGCACCAAATTAGATTGTCTCTAGATCTTCATTACAATTTTCTAGTAATACGATCTTCCTGTATGAATAACATAGATAGCAATAGCTGATTATCAACCAATCACAGACGACTCTTTGCAACTGAGCTCGTTTCAACAACAATTCGTCGACTTCACATATGCCAGCATCTGACAGAATGCAATACACACAAATTCTTCTATCACACATAAATCACTGTTCCCTTCCATCCCTTTGTTTATACTGTACTTCCAGGTTATTAAAGTAATCCTTGTTGTTATTGTTATTTCTGTTGTTGTTTGTTCACTGGTTTTTAATGTGAAGACAAATTTGACGCAGCTCTTCACGCTAGTCCCTTCCATAAAAGACTCTTCACCCCTGTAAAATTACTGCATCCGACTTCCACTTGATCCTGTTTAATGTATTCAAAACCTTGGTCTCCTCCACAATTCTCCCCACGCCCTATCCTGTTCCCACATACAAACAAACAAACACACACACACACACATTTCTACTATCAAATTAACTATTCCTTTATAACTTGGAATCTGTCCTGTCAACATATCCCTTCCTTCAGTCAATTTGTAAATTTTTTCCTAGTTCGGTTAAATACTTTTTCCTACTTGATCTATCTGTCTGATCTTCAGCATTCTCCTGTAGTGTCCATTCTCTTCTTGTCTGTAGTGCTTTTTTTTGTCCATATTTCACATCCATGCAATGATACAATAGACATATATGGTTCCTGGAAAATTTATTTTGGACTGGCAACCCGCCTAAGATTCGCACGGGTAGCACTAGGTATCTACGGCCAGAAGTCTTGTTTATAATATGTAGTAATATAAACAAACCTTCCTCGTGAATCAGTGACTCTATTAATGAGAACTGTATCACAATCTCGAAGATTGTTCCTGCGATTTGCCTCAAACGCAAGCTCCAAAAATGGACAGGGGAATTATGTTAATATCTCTCCCTATAGAGGGTGGTCGGAAATTGTCCGAAGATCTTGTAAGGGTGTTGCGGCGTAGGTTGTGTTGAGAAATAACTGTTAGGAAAAAAAATTTCGGTACGCTGTGCCGATTCAGAGTTAGTTCGCGCTGAAGTTAGCGAATCAGGCTGTTGCGCATACAAATTCAAACGGCCTGCCAGGGACGGTGTCGCGAAACGTGCGCTTCATGTCCTAAAACCGAACAAGAGAGCGACACAAAAATTGGACATGGAGGGTAGAACCATTCAACGCTAGCAAAGGCTGAGCAGTCTCGTGCTCTGTAGTCTACGCCATGAAAACAACTGACACTAATTTTATCCGGGGGGGGGGGGAGGGGGAGGGGGGGCAGGCCTTGAATTTGTGCCCCCAACGACCCCATTAGCTTCAGTGCTAATTGACTTGAAAACGGCGCAACGTATCGAATTTTTCCATTTTCAATTATTTCTGAGCACAGCCTACCGTGCTACAACACTACAAGATTATTATAATGTTTCTGGTCACCCTGTATAATTTATTTCTATTATGCAGGAAATCTTTTCTTTCAGGTTTTTTTTCTGAAAATAAACGTACTTCGTACGCCGCGATTGCAGTGTAGACACTTACAAGAACAAATAAAGTGTCCTCACTGCGATCGCGGCGTACGAAGTGCGTCCATTTGCAGCCATACTCCACAGCACAGCACGCATACCTTGCAATTTTTTCTAATTGCCTTATCTAATTCCCTCAGTAACACCTGACTTAATCCAGATACATTCGATTAGCCTTGCTTTAGTTTTGCTGCCTTTCAGTTTACAAACTCTTTCAAGATACTATCCATTCCTTTCAACCGATAACCCAATTCCACTTCCGCTTCTAGCCTAATTAATGTTAGAGATAAATCTTAAAAATTTTTATTTCTTCTCACCTAACTTTAAATCCACTTTCCTCAGTTCTTTTCGGATTTCCTTACAACATACCGTGCCCGCAAATAGAGAATCAATAACATGGAGGAACGGCAGCAACCCTGTCTTACTCCCTTCTCGATTACTACTTCCCTTCCACGCTCTTTTATCGTTGCAAGTACAGTCTGGTTCTTGTACAACTTGTACACAACCTTTCACTTCCTGTATATTGTTGCATCTACTATATTAAACAATGTAAATCACATTAACCTTGCTAACAATGACAGTTTATGGTAAATAACTGCACTTCAGAGTAGCATGTCTGTACGGATGGGAGAAAACCAGCCTTCGTCATACTATCACGAAATCCGTAAGACCACTAGCATTGATTGATAAATTTGTGCTAGTTAGCTAAGTCACTGAGAGAAAATATTCGTATATTATTTCTCGAGAGTATTTCCAATAAATGGTTGGTCAGTTACTTCCATTTCTGACCATTAAGACTGAAACATGAGAAATGATAGCAAATAACGAATTTTGTTTTACATATTGCGAACATACGGCACAGTAGGAAGACTGTGTGATTAAATTTGTAGGTGATTTTGGGTTAAAGAGTGAGTGAAATTTAGTACACGGAGCTGCCACGTCTCTAGCAACACCAGCTCTGACTAGGCTGACTATCGATTCCATCTGAGCTTGAATGATGGATACGGGTATGCCATGCCATGCTCCTCCAACGCCTCTTGTCCAAATTAATGTCTTTATGAACCAGAGGTTGGTACCCAGTGGTACCCGGTACCATCATGCCAAGCACTGCGCCCTTCTGACGATGACGAACGCAGTCTGGTAACGTTCATTCTCCTCGTTGACTCCACATACGGATACGTGCGACATGATGCTACACACAGAAGCGGGATTCGCCTGAGCGACCTGACGCCACTCGTGCATCCAGTGACGTTGGACGTGCATCTGTTGGCGCACCTCTCTCTGCCGCCGTGTTAAAGGAAACGGTAACAATGGTAATATACGAATAGCAGCCTATCCGTGGTTCTCCAGATGTCGTCACACTTCGTTGATTTTAATTTTGAAATTGCATGTTGTAGTTAACCAGTGCATAATAGGGCACATTTTAATCCATAATGGAGAATAACTCGGTATGGGTACGAGATATAGCAACACATTTTAGATAAATGTTGTAGATGATAAAGAGGGTGACGCGTTGATGCTAATGTCCGTGACCTTGCACCTAATTTTCAAGCTAAGTTTGAGGTTAAAGTGGTTTGTTAAAATGCGAAACTTAATATTTGATTTAGGATTTGAAAAGAGCGGAGAATTTTACGTATAAAATGATAAAGTATTCAAGGGCATGCCAAGGTTCAATGAAGGTCAAATAAGCAAATGTGTTTTCAGTTCTACTGGGGAATAACTCAAAATAGAAGAGAGATACAGCAAAATACAGTGTGAGATACAAACTGGGTGGAGCAAAGGGAATCACGTCTCGTTGCGAATAACTATGATCTTAAAGGTAACGATCAAATCCCATTCGTAGGTCGGGCTTTGTTTCATGGGCCCCTGTACGTGACGTAGGACTTGGGAACAGAGAAGAGAGATTTAAACTTCAAGCTTTAACTAACGTGTTTATTGACAAGAATAAATACATATGATCGCTTAAATGTTGTTTTGCCATTGGCGAGGCAGAACAAACGTAAATGAAACGTAGATCATTGATTTATAAGTCCTTGACTAAGTCCCCTCCACTAGCATTCCTCGGGATTCTCCTTCCAGTCTGTATATAAACCTCTCTAATATCAAAGACCCAGGAAAAAAGGCCACAGTAATTACGACCTTGAAAAATGCACCACATTGTAGAGCATCTCAAAGAATTTATTTATTTATCATCAATATACCTCTATACGTGGATCATTTGTAGCACGAACAATATCGAGTCTATATTCAGTTTCTTGCCAAGTTCTTTGTAATATTTCCTCTGTTATTGTTGCAATCGCGTTAGTGATACGACGTCGCAACGTAGGAATATCGTCCACTTTGGTTGCACACACGCGGTGCTTCACGAGTCCCCACACGAAGAAATCAAGCGGCGTAATGTCGTGTGAACGTGGTGGCCAGGCAATGGGTCCTCCACGTCCGATCCAACGATTGGGAAATTTCCTATCCAGGAACTTGCGAAAAGCCGCTGGCCAATGCGGCGGAGCTCCATCTTCTTGAAAAATGATGTTAGGTTGCAAGTCTTGTATCTGAGGGTACACAAACTGCTCCAACATGTTGAGATACACAGACCCATTCAGTGTTCGTTCCGCAAAGAAGAACGGTCCAATAATCCTGCCGTGCATTAGCCCCCACCAGGCGTTTAGGTTAGGGCTATCACGAACATGCTCAATGACAACGTGCGGATTTTGCGAACCCAAAACCCGAACATGCCTATTAACCCTTCCTGATAGATGAAAGGTTGCCTCAACTGAGAATAATCATCTTTCCAGGAAACTGGCATCCACATCAATACGCTGCAGCATATCCGCAGCAAATTGTTGTTCGCGTGGCTCGTCGTTCGGCGTCAGACGTTGCAGAATTTGCAATTAATAAGCTCACATACGAAGGCGGTGATGAACTGCACGATGCAATGTTGATCGAGGTACATCAAGTTGCCTAGATGCTTGACGAATTGACTTACTTGTGCTTCTGAGAAACGTTTGTCTGATGTCCACTGTCTCTTCTTAAACTTAGTAACGTGGACCGCCAGAATGTTTTAGAACACTTCCTGTTGCCAGAAACTTACTATACTTTTCCTTAATTATTTTTCACATCAGGTGGATCACATTCATACACATCACGATAATTTCTTTGCACAGTAATCAACGATTTTCTTTCTGCAAACCACACTACTGCTTGCGAGCGCCGCTGTGGAGTCGCCATTTTCACTTTATGCGACCATGCTGCACTCTGGCGACGATACTTGGCACTTCTGACGCGAGAATATAATTTTTTTGAGATGCTCTACAATGTGGTGCACTTTTCATTGTCGTATCTACTGTGGTTTCTCTCTCCTGGGTCCTTGAAATTAGGGAGGTTTGAGTGGGACACCCTGTATTTTGCTGTACGCTCCTCTATCCCGTGTTAATCCCTACTGAAACTAAAAACATAGTTGTTTATTTGATCCTCATTCAACCTTGCTATGATCTTGAGCAATGTAACATTTTACGAGCATATGTAAAACCATTCCCTTTTTTCAAATTGTATGTGCTGTAAACTATGGAAATGCACTGTGACTATAAGTTGATTTTTTTGAAATGATATTTCTCTCCCACGTGTTAATCACAAAAAGAAAGTCCCAAGTGAATGAAAATAGGCGTAGGTGACTCCTGTATAGAGGAACGGAAAAAAACGAACCCGCAAAATCACATACGAATATCCATAACTTCGGTTTGCAGGAGAATCCTTGAACAAAGTCTCAGTTCAAATGTAATAAATTTTTTTGAGACTGAGAAATTTATGTCCACGAATCAGCATGGTTTTAGAAGGCATCGCTGATGCAAAATTCAGCTTGCCCTTTTCTCACATGATATACTGCGAACTATGGATTAAGGGCAAGAGGCAGGTTCCATAGTTCCAGGTTTCCGAAAAGCGTATGATACGGTGCCCTATTGCACGCTGTTAACGAAGGTACAAGCATATGGACTAAGTTCACAGATGTGCGAGACTCCTTAAGGAATAGAAACCGATATTTTGTCCTCGACGGCGAGTATTCATCAGAGACAAGGCTATCGTCAGGAGTGCCCCAGGGAAGTGTGATATGACCGCTGTTGTTTTCTTTACGCATAAATGATTTGTCGGACGTGGTGGGCAGTAATCTGCGGTTGTTTGCTGATGGTGTTGTAGTGTACGGTAAGGTGTCGAAGCTGAGTGACTGTAGGAAGATAACAGATGACTTAGACAAAATTTCTAGTTATGTAACAATATGCCTTAGACGGCTGAAAGCAAGGGGAAACTACAGCCGTAATTTTTCCCGAGGACATGCAGCTTTACTGTATGATTAAATGATGATGGCGTCCTCTTGGGTAAAATATTCCGGAGGTAAAATAGTCCCCCATTCGGATCTCCGGGCGGGGACTACTCAAGAGGACGTCGTTATCAGGAGAAAGAAAACTGGCATTCTACGGATCGGAGCGTGGAATGTCAGATCCCTTAATCGGGCAGGTAGGTTAGAAAATTTAAAAAGGGAAATGGATAGGTTAAAGTTAGATATAGTGGGAATTAGTGAAGTTCGGTGGCAGGAGGAACAAGACTTTTGGTCAGGTGATTACAGGGTTATAAATACAAAATCAAATAGGGGTAATGCAGGAGTAGGTTTAATAATGAATAAAAAAATAGGAGTGCGGGTTAGCTACTACAAACAGCATAGTGAACGCATTATTGTGGCCAAGATAGACACAAAGCCCATGCCTACTACAGTAGTACAAGTTTATATGCCAACTAGCTCTGCAGATGATGAAGAAATTGATGAAATGTATGACGAGATAAAAGAAATTATTCAGGTAGTGAAGGGAGATGAAAATTTAATAGTCATGGGTGACTGGAATTCGTCAGTAGGAAAAGGGAGAGAAGGAAACATAGTAGGTGAATATGGATTGGGGGGAAGAAATGAAAGAGGAAGCCGCCTTGTAGAATTTTGCACAGAGCATAACTTAATCATAGCTAACACTTGGTTCAAGAATCATAAAAGAAGGTTGTATACCTGGAAGAATCCTGGAGATACTAATAGGTATCAGATAGATTATATAATGGTAAGACAGAGATTTAGGAACCACGTTTTAAATTGTAAGACATTTCCAGGGGCAGATGTGGATTCTGACCACAATCTATTGGTTATGAACTGCAGATTGAAACTGAAGAAACTGCAAAAAGGTGGGAATTTAAGGAGATGGGACCTGGATAAACTGAAAGAACCAGAGGTTGTAGAGAGTTTCAGGGAGAGAATAAGGGAACAATTGACAGGAATGGGGGAAAGAAATACAGTAGAAGAAGAATGGGTAGCTCTGAGGGATGAAGTAGTGAAGGCAGCAGAGGATCAAGTAGGTAAAAAGACGAGGGCTAATAGAAATCCTTGGGTAACAGAAGAAATATTGAATTTAATTGATGAAAGGAGAAAATATAAAAATGCAGTAAATGATGCAGGCCAAAGGGAATACAAACGTCTCAAAAATGAGATCGACAGAAAGTGCAAAATGGCTAAGCAGGGATGGCTAGAGGACAAATGTAAGGATGTAGAGGCTTGTCTCACTAGGGGTAAGATAGATACTGCCTACAGGAAAATTAAAGAGACCTTTGGAGAGAAGAGAACCACTTGTATGAATATCAAGAGCTCAGATGGCAACCCAGTTCTAAGCAAAGAAGGGAAGGCAGAAAGGTGGAAGGAGTATATAGAGGGTTTATACAAGGGCGATGTACTTGAGGACAGTATTATGGAAATGGAAGAGGATGTAGATGAAGATGAAATGGGAGATAAGATACTGCGTGAAGAGTTTGACAGAGCACTGAAAGACCTGAGTCGAAACAAGGCCCCGGGAGTAGACAACATTCCATTAGAACTACTGATGGCCTTGGGAGAGCCAGTCATGACAAAACTCTACCGTCTGGTGAGCAAGATGTATGAGACTGGCGAAATACCCACAGACTTCAAGAAGAATATAATAATTCCAATCCCAAAGAAAGCAGGTGTTGACAGATGTGAAAATTACCGAACTATCAGTTTAATAAGTCACAGCTGCAAAATACTAACGCGAATTCTTTACAGACGAATGGAAAAACTGGTAGAAGCGGACCTCGGGGAAGATCAGTTTGGATTCCGTAGAAATGTTGGAACACGTGAGGCAATACTAACCTTACGACTTATCTTAGAAGAAAGATTAAGAAAAGGCAAACCTACGTTTCTAGCATTTGTAGACTTAGAGAAAGCTTTTGACAACGTTAACTGGAATACTCTCTTTCAAATTCTGAAGGTAGCAGGGGTAAAATACAGGGAGCGAAAGGCTATTTACAATTTGTACAGAAACCAGATGGCAGTTATAAGAGTCGAGGGGCATGAAAGGGAAGCAGTGGTTGGGAAAGGAGTGAGACAGGGTTGTAGCCTCTCCCCGATGTTATTCAATCTGTATATTGAGCAAGCAGTAAAGGAAACAAAAGAACAATTCGGAGTAGGTATTAAAATTCATGGAGAAGAAGTAAAAACTTTGAGGTTCGCCGATGACATTGTAATTCTGTCAGAGACAGCAAAGGACTTGGAAGAGCAGTTGAACGGAATGGACAGTGTCTTGAAAGGAGGATATAAGATGAACATCAACAAAAGCAAAACGAGGATAATGGAATGTAGTCAGATTAAATCGGGTGATGCTGAGGGGATTAGATTAGGAAATGAGACACTTAAAGTAGTAAAGGAGTTTTGCTATTTAGGGAGTAAAATAACTGATGATGGTCGAAGTAGAGAGGATATAAAATGTAGACTGGCAATGGCAAGGAAAGCGTTTCTGAAGAAGAGAAATTTGTTAACATCGAGTATAGATTTAAGTGTCAGGAAGTCGTTTCTGAAAGTATTTGTATGGAGTGTAGCCATGTATGGAAGTGAAACATGGACGATAACCAGTTTGGACAAGAAGAGAATAGAAGCTTTCGAAATGTGGTGCTACAGAAGAATGCTGAAGATAAGGTGGGTAGATCATGTAACCAATGAGGAGGTATTGAATAGGATTGGGGAGAAGAGAAGTTTGTGGCACAACTTGACTAGAAGAAGGGATCGGTTGGTAGGACATGTTTTGAGGCATCAAGGGATCACAAATTTAGCATTGGAGGGCAGCGTGGAGGGTAAAAATCGTAGAGGGAGACCAAGAGATCAATACACTAAGCAGATTCAGAAGGATGTAGGTTGCAGTAGGTACTGGGAGATGAAGAAGCTTGCACAGGATAGAGTAGCATGGAGAGCTGCATCAAACCAGTCTCAGGACTGAAGACCACAACAACAACAACATGCCTTAGACAAAATTTCTAGTTGTTGTGATGAACAGCAGCTAGCTATAAATTTGGGAACATGTAGGTTAATGCGGGTGAGTAGGAAAAACAAGCCTGTAATGTTCGAATACAGCCTTACTACTGTACTATTTGACACAGTCACGTGGTTTAAATATCTTTATTTACCGTTGAAAAGCGATATGAAATGGATCGAGCATGTGAGGACTGTGGTAGGAAAGGCTGTCGACTTCGGTTTGCTAGGAGAATTGTAGGAAAGCGTGGTTTCATTTGCAAAGGAGATCGCATATATGACGCTGGCGCGACCTATACTTGAGTACTACTTGAGTGTTTGGGATCAGTACCAGGTGGGATTGAAGAAGAACATAGTAGCAGTTCAGAGGAGGGCTACTTACCGATAGGTTCAAACAATACGTAAGTGTTACGGCGATGCTTCGGGAACTCAAGTGGGAATCCCTGGAGGGAAGGCGGCGTTCTTTTTGAGGGTCACTATTGAGAACATTTAGAGAACCGTCATTTGAAGCTGACTGCAGAACGATTCTACTGCCGCCAACATACATGGTGCCTACGAACCGCGAAGATAAGGTACGAGAGATTGGAGCACATACGGAGGCATATACATAGTCTTTTTTCGCTCACTCTATTTGCGAGTGGAACAGGAAAGGAAATGACTATTAATGGTACAGAGTACCCTCCTCCACGCACCGCACGGTGGCTTGCGGGGTATCTATGTACATATAGATGTAGAAATATCCTTTTTTTTATTTTTCTTGTTTATTGACATCAGAATACTGAATAAAGAAAACAAATAATTATTTGTACGAATCTCACCCACAATCAAGGTACTACACCAACCATTGAAAATACGTTTACGTTTTGCTATTTTCGTAAACTCTTTCCAGATATGTGTTTCTTTCTTAGGGTATCCACGGAGTACAGTTGCCGGCCGAAGTGGCCGAGCGCTTCTAGGCGCTTCAGTCTGGAACCGCGCGACCGCTGCGGTCGCAGATTCGAATCCTGCCTCGGGCATGGATGTGTGTGATGTCCTTAGGTTAGTTAGGTTTAAGTAGCTCTAAGTCTAGGGGACTGATGATCTAAGATGTTAAGTCCCATAGTCCTCAGAGCCATTTGAACCCCCCCTTTTTTTTTTAAGCACAGTTGGACATCCTTTTTCTACAGCTTTAGTTACATTTTATATAAGATGTCTGCTTTAAATTCTAGAAGATACCAAGTGGTTCATTTAGTATTAGGGCAAGCGTCCACGTCCCAGAAATAAACGCAAATATGCGAGACTGGAATCTGGCGGAAGGTTATTTTATTTTTCCTCTTTTCCTCACAGTTTCACAGACTACTACCCCTTCCCCTAACGAATCTTTCCGTGACATAGGCGTCTCTCTCTCTCTCTCTCTCTCTCTCTCTCTCTCTCACTCACACACACACACACACATACACACACACACACACACACACACACACACACACACACACATACCCACAGACACAGAGAGAGACACGCAGCACCGAATTACAGTATGGTACATTATATTAACCTACCAGAAAGTTTCAAAACAGCACCCAGTCCGCTGCAGGGTGTAAAATTCGTTCTGGTAATCGTATCCTGCTCTCAGTTGAACTAGAAACGTTACTGTGCATAGTGTAATTGAACAAGATGTAGCCAACGATTTTTAGTTTCAGTACGTGATCTATTCTAACTCGCCTTTCTTGAAAGTAATATATATCAAATACATAAATGAGAGCTTACATCTTGTAGCAACTACCAGTGGAGTTTGTTGTGCACCTGCGTAGCGTCTCAAGCTTACTAAACGATTCCGTAATGAAATGAGGTGCTACTCATTAGATCTCTATTCCTCATGTTAATCGAAGACGCTGTACACTGTGCCCCATCTGATTTGCCAAAAACATATGATCGATCCGCTACTGGGCTTCTGATCGAAGCAGGAATGTTTTGCGTCACGTGTGCCGAAAACACAGGTGTTATCGTTCCACTTCCAGATTGGGGTTGTGTAAGTTATTGTAGGTTATTGTGCACGTTTTTCGTGAGGTGCTCTACATACTTATTCATTTATTATGGTCAGTACCTTAGCAACGAAGCTAAAAGTATTAAATTACAGTTGAGCTTCCGGATAAATGTCATCAAAACTTTTTTTTCGGTTGGTACCTGTCAAATCCGATACTAAAGAGCTCTGTGTTACTGAAGACAATATAAATGCCTCCAGAAATTATGAACACGAACAACTCCAGCTGGAACGGTGAGGTGCTCTACATACTTATTCATTTATTATGGTCAGTACCTTAGCAACGAAGCTAAAAGTATTAAATTACAGTTGAGCTTCCGGATAAATGTCATCAAAACTTTTTTTTCGGTTGGTACCTGTCAAATCCGATACTAAAGAGCTCTGTGTTACTGAAGACAATATAAATGCCTCCAGAAATTATGAACACGAACAACTCCAGCTGGAACGGCGTGACTGTGGGATGGAAGCAGGTGGCTCAGGACGTCCCAGAGTAGCGAAATTAGGACGGCTTTCTGCCCCCCAGAACCTGCTTCATTCACCCCACCTTCCTGTCTCCACTGCCTGTCTCTCCATTTTATTTCTACCCACCTTTCCTTTTTTTTTAACCCTGAGAAGTTCCTCCTCCTGTCTTCTCTTCCACCATCGTTACTTGGAGAGCAGCAAGCAGGTTCTCCTCCTTCCGTGGCCTCAAGTTTAATTTCTTCTACTTTTGCGCTCTGTAAGACGGGGCCTTCGCAGCCGTCACACGGTCGGCAACTTCTGAGACCATCCTTACGGAGAGCGGTTGGATAAAGGCGGGCATTTCGGGGAAACCTGAGAGAGGTCCGCTCGAAAAGATAGCAATCACTGGCGACACCGGCGCTGCCCAGCTGCTCAGGTGGCCTTCAGAGACTTCAAAAAACAGGTGTTGGAGAGCGGTGTTGCTGCGCAACTGCATTCCTGCTACACAGATCACCTGACATCTTTAGAAGCCGGAGACGTTGCTTGACACAGTAAATTACAAAAAAAAAAAATCTGTGAGTAACATACACTGTTCATGTAAACTTTTACAAGCACAGATTGTCTTTACGTGATGAGAAACTTCTTTCTCAGTAGTGTTGCCGAATTAAATAGGCAAGTACAGACATCTCTTTCAAAAAGGAATTATATTTGCAATGATATATCAAGATTACTGACATTAGTCTTCGTTCGTAAAACTGAAAGTAATTATGCCCACTTTGATAAATTATTAATCTAGTATTTAGCTGGTTGTATGTCGGCTTCGTTGTCTTCTTCCGGGAATGAACGTTGTCTAGAGTTTTTTCTAAACAAAAATAGGTGGAACTTTCCAAAATCGTAGTGGCGCAGTAGTTACTTTAACAACTGAATCATAAAATTTCTTTCATTTCAACTTCTGCTATTTGTGAACATTCAAACAACGGATACACAATAGTCACTCAACTTCCACAATAATATTCTTCCCATCTGCCGACATGAGCTACAAAATTGCAACTACTCGCCACGATTGCATAGACAAGTCTGCCTCTTATATCGTCTCTTCTCGTCAAACGAGAGAGATCAGAGAGATTACAGTTGTAGGCGAAGGATCTAATGATCTACGTTGTTGGCAATGGAAGTAATTAAATGGCTTTACATAAATATACAAAAAATTTGTGGATACAATCTTGCAAATAAAATTTACATAGTCGTATTTCTTAATTAGCAACCTCTAAACATATTGTTCATATAGAATGAAAGCAGTAACTACAAAGTAGATTATAAATCGATTTACATGAGGTTATAATATGTTGTAAATGAAGAGGGCGAAATCCGACTCTATCAAAGGGCTCCCACTATGGATCTGGTTTGATTATATCACAACAGCGAGTCTGGAACTTATTCCTTGGACTATGGTTGAACCATTTCTCCATAATATTCTTCCTACCAAGATTGCTAGTGTAGAAGAATCCGCAGAAATGTTGTGAAACTCGGAAAACAGGAGAGGGATTCTGGTAGAAATGAATTGCTATTTCAGTAATTACAAAATCAAGTAAAATTTACAAATAACTTCACAGTATGAGCTCACTTATGAACATAACGTTGCATACTCTCTGACCTGGATGCATGCATTGATTAGTTTGAAAATTGTGTCATAGGGCCGTCGCATCCCCTCGCGAGGCGAGCTAACCCACAACGATTACAACTGTGACTGAGTTGACGTCCGAGGTGGTCCAACACTTGTTACGCCGGGCACAAATATGAGGTATTCCCGGCCACGTGAGTACCTTGATATCACGCGAACATTTCACACAGATGTATACCATTTGCAGACAAGCACTGTCCTATTGAAAAGTGGCACCACGATACTATCGCATGAGAGGCAACACTAGAGGACGCAGGGTGTCCAGGATGTGCTGGTGTCCAGTCACGGTTCCTTCAGTCACTAGTAGCAGTCAACTGAAGTCATACCCGATAGCTCGCAGCATGACCTGAAGTTATACCAGACGTCTCACTGTGCCACGAGGCCAGCTGTGACGATGCTGTGTGAGTGCAATACAGAGGAAGAATGCGACCTCTCGCCACTTGTCTCAATACTGGCCCACGATGATCATCTGGGACAGTGCAGAGCTACGATTTATCACTGAACATAATGTGGCGCCATTCGTCAGCAGTCCACGATTCCCAGTCTCAGCACCACTCCAACTCAGCCGTTTGTGTAACTCAGGAAAGCAAAATTATATGTGCCAAACTGATTGATGGAAAAACAATAAAATAACTGTATTTACAAAACTTTACATCACTAAGGCAAAATATTTTAACACATGAAATACTAAAAATTCACTTCACATTGATATTAGAAAAACCTGAACAAATTCTCTTTACTTTCTTACAAGCACATATGCTATCTGTCTTTGAAGGAAAATCAGTAAATCAGACATTGTTACATAATCATAAAAATCTCCAATTCTAAATCCTTGACCCAGTTAATTACTTTGCTTGGATGTCTCGGCATATGCGCTATTACAGTACCTTTCGAAGTCTGCTGAATGGATTTATTTACAAAATATCTCTCCATAAATGAAAAATAATATAAAACATTATTGCCGGCACACAGCACGGCCTAACCAAGTCTCACTCCATCACAAGATACAGCTCGACTCCTTCTCTGTCTCTCTCCAATACTGCACTTCACTCACAAGCAAAAGTTCAACTAACAGTCTCTCACAGCGCAACCTCTTTGGCAGAGTTATTGCCCGCTGTTACTCAGATGCTATTGAAGTTTTACTTTTCCACGTGACAGCCAAACTATTACCAAAATTACAATTTTCTGTATAAAACAAAAGCCTTATGTTGTGTGACGTAAACGATTATGCTGACTGAATCCGAAGTATGTGCTTTTAATGGGTTATACTTTACACATAAGAATGGATATACAGCCGAAACTATAGGTTGGTGAAGAATAACGTAGGTATAAAATCGATCGTATCTTATCGGTATAGGGACATATCCGTATCTTCAGTGACACAACGGTTTATATTTACTTTCTAACACATTAAGTGCCTTATGGAACCATCTTCTTTCCACTATGTTTAATTTCTCTTGCCGTCAGACCCAAGAGCATACACAAAATGCTTAATACGTTTGGTAGCACCAACTTATCTCATTAGAACTGACCTATAATGGGAAAATGGGACAATTATTGCTGGATAAATCGCTGCAGTTTGTGCACGTAAGTTTTCGTTCATGATAATAATTACTTAAATCAGTTTTAACCAACAGCTGGATTATTGAGACCTTAATTTCTTCGATTCCCGCTATACTGCATCAATCTGTTAATATGTCATGTCTAGATGCTACGTATTTTCAGTCACAAAATTGATGTGTCCGAACAACAGAACCTACGCTATGTGGTCAAAAGTATCTGGACACACCTAGAACCATACGTTTTTCATATTAGGTGCAGTGTGCTGCCACCTACTGCCAGGTAATCCATATCAGCGACCTCAGTAGTCATTAGACACCTTGAGACAGCAAAATTGGGGGCTCCGAGGAACTCACTGATTTCGAACCTGGTCCGGTGATTGGGTGTCACTTGTGTCATACGTCTGTACGCGAGATTTCCATACTCCTGAACATCCTTAGGCCCACTATTTCCGATGTGATAGTGAAGTGGAAACGTGAAGGGACACGTACAACACTAAAGCGTACAGGCCAACCTCGTCTGTTGACTGACAGAGACCGCCGACAGTTGAAGAGGGTCGTAATATGTAATAAGCACACGTCTATCCAGACCATGACACAGGAATTCCAAACTGAATCAGGATGCACTGCAAGTACTACGACAGTTAGGCAGGAGGTGAGAAAACTTGGATTTCGTTGTCGAGTGCTTGCTCATAAGCCACACATCACGCTGGTAAAGCCAAACAATGCCTCGCTTGGTTTAAGGAGCGTGAAAATTGGACGGATGAACAGTGGAAAAACGTTTTGTGGAGTGACGTATCACGGTAGACTACGTGGCGATCCGATGGCAGGATGTGGGTATACCGAATTCCCGGTGAACGTCATCTGCCAGCGTGTGTAGCGCCAACAGTAAAATTGGGAGGCGGTGGTGTTATGGTATGGTCGTGTTTTTCATGGAGGGGGCCTACACCCCTTGTTGTTTTGCGTGGCAATATCACAGCACAGGCTTACATTGATGTTTTAAGCACCTTCTTGTTCCCCACTGTTGAAGAGCAATTCTGGGATGGCGATTGCATCTTTCAACACGATCGGTCACCTGTTCATAATGCACGGCCTTTGGTGAAGTGGTTACATGACAATAACATCCCTGTAACGGATTGGTCTGCTCAGACTCCTGAGCTGAGTCCTACAGAACACCTTTGAGGTGTTTTGGAACGCCGAATTCGTGCCAAGCCTCAGCGATCGACATCGATACCTCTCCTCAATGCAGTGCTCGGTGAAGAATGGGCTGCCATTCCCCAAGAAACCTTCCAGCACCTGACTAAACGTATGCCTGCGAGAGTGGAAGCTGTCATCAAGGCTAAGCGTGGGCCAACACCATATTCAAGTCCAGCATTACCGATGGAGGACGCCACGAACTAGTAAGTCATTTTCAGGTAGGTGACCGGGTACTTTTGATCACGTAGTGTAGTTAACAGTAACTATTTCGGCCAACAACAATCTCTAGAAGCCGGCTGAGGTGGCCGAACGGTTCTAGGCGCTTCAGTCCGGAACCACATGACTACTACGGCCGCAGGTTCGAATCCTCGTGAAACTAGTGCAAAACTCTACTATTAGTACGCGCATACTGAGTAATTTCAGTACTGGATATAGGCCGTAATGCGAAATGTGCCCAAGCGATACAAAATAAATTGTATTATTTAACTGGATAGATAAAAAATCTTCTCACCAAGCGGCGGCAGAAATTGGTGAGTAGATTTTTTATCTATCCAATTAAATAATTTTATCAATAATTGATTGTTTTTGTTATAAAATAAATTGTATGTGCGATACGATGATGGTGATTCTCTACTCAAATTTCACTTTTTTTTTTACACTGAAAGAAAAAGAAAAGGATAATGAATCTATCGGGAATTGAGGATTACGCTTCAAAGATTTTTAGAGAATGTATCAGAGGCGAATACAAAAACGTGTTCCTAAAATTCCCGGTAGTAAACCTAATGTTTGAAACTAATTTCCACAGAGGATATAGTAGACTTTATCAAGATCTTATTAAAGCAGCAAATTATCTGAAATCAAACTGAGTATAGATATAGAGATAGCAAGAGATTTCCACGAAAAAAAGTAAGAAGAGAAGCGATTAAGCAGAGGGAGACACCTTGGGAAGGAATGTCGGGGGTCTGGGAAATGAATGAAGCTTCTAATATTGTACAAACGATATTTGGATTAGTCTCTAATGATCTATGTAAAGGGAAACAAAAATTAAATTGGAATGAGCTTTTTTCGGGAAAAAGGCATTTTATTTGCAAGAAGCATTCGCTGAGTTGTGTTAGTATAAAAGGGCACCGTGGTAAAGTAGAAATGAATATACAAGTTACGAACGTCTATTTGAATTACATATAGATTCATTAGCACGGCACCTCGAGGCATCTGTAAACTAAAAGTTGCCCGGTAATGACGTTTATGGACATGAATACACGGACGCGCAGAGCGACGTGCGTCCACAAGTAACCAGAGCCGGGCCGCTGCTGCTGGCGGCGCAGTACAGATTATATTAAGTTCGGAACAGAGCTCTAGCAGCTTTGCGTCTATAGTTATGTAATCCGGTAATAATGTTATGCAAATTTGCCTCTTCATCACATATTAATATAGAGCGTGCACGTGTGCAGTGGCAAGCCGCCGCATGCATGTGCATGTATCGCGTGTATACGCTCAGCGTTCAGGGCCGTGTGTTGTAGCAGCCAGCGATGGCCGGGACGTTGCATGTGGAACAACTCACCTCCAGTGGCGAAGATCAGTGGAATAGGCAATATAGTATAATGTAGGGCTGTATCTCAAATAATTTGCAACATTTTCCAGTGCTTGTAACAATTATAGTATCCGGTGGTTATAATTAACCTGAGACACCCACAGAAGTCAACTATGGGCCATAATTATCGTACGGTAGCGAAACTTGGTGAGTATTCTAATGCGAAACAAGTAGAAGCTGGAAAAAATTAGTTCTAAGTATGGCCACCAGGTGCAAATTGGCGCTTTACAGCACCTCGTCGACGTCTCCCGTGCCCATATTGGACAGTGCAAGTGTCAGTTAATAAGAACTTCAGAACTACGTCTTTCCCACTTGTTTCACGTTTTCTGCCCACCTACCATTCGTAATCCATTACACAGCGTCAGATTTGCACTTGGTGGCCAAAATTGGAACTAATTTTTTTCTCAGCGTAAGTCAAAATGGTTCAAATGGCTCTAAGCACTATGGGACTTAACAACTGTGGTCATCAGTCCCCTAGACTTAGAACTACTTGAACCTAACTAACCTCATGACATCACACACATCCATGCCCGAGGCAGGATTCGAACCTGCGACCGTAGCGGCCGAGTGGTTCCAGACTGAAGCGCCTAGAACCGCTCGGCCACACCGGCCGGCCAGCGTAAATCGGTTCCGCATTTACGCATTAGCATATCTACCAAGTTTCGCTGCCACACGATGATTTCGGCCCACGTGGGTAGCTGCACATTAATTATAATCACCCAGTGCATCGTCATAAAAGAAACGAGGTTGCTCAGTTTCCTCAAAAACTATTTGTCTTGGCGAATTATTTAGTTAATTTTTCTTTACCTTGTAATGACCATATTTTGCGACAAGTTTCATCAGAGACGATCTCGTCAACGTCAGTGGATGAGAAGTTTATTAAAGACATTATCTTGTACTATGACTGCATTCATGCTACTCAAGCTTGCAGAGAAAAAAATATTGCTTGCATCACTCCATATGAAACTGAGCTTGATGCAGCTGTTCGTTAGGAAGGGCTCTTCCACGCGATGAATTCTGCTTGACGTACCTTTCCGTGAAATTTTCTTTCATCAGTCAAGTATAAGACGGAAATTTTGTTGGTTCAAATGGCTCTGAGCACTATGAGATTTAACTTCTGAGGTCATCAGTCCAAATCAAATGGCTCTGAGCACTATGGGACTCAACTGCTGTGGTCATCAGTCCCCTAGAACTTAGAACTACTTAAACCTAACTAACCTAAGGACACCACACACATCCATGCCCGAGGCCGGATTCGTACCTGCGACCGTCGCGGTCGCGCGATTCCAGACTGTAGCGCCCAGAACCGCTCGGTCATTCCGGCCGGCTTTTGTTGGTCCTCACTTTCACAAATTGATGGGAGTTCACGAATTTGAGAACACAGTAACTGTTAAAAATGAGGTAGCGTGGTATGCCTTGTGGTCTGTTACTGAAACCTTTGTAGGGAATAAAAACATCCAAGTTACAAGAACCGAATTGTAACGGGACGCTGAAACAACAACACTCAACACTATATAACCATTCAAATTATAACACCTAAAAAGTCAACAATGATGAGGTGTTTCCAAAAGCTGCATAGCTGTTTTCATACGGCTGTGCGGCTTTTGGAAACAGCTCAATATTGTTGACTTTTAATTTCAATAATATCTATGGTAATTTGAATGATTATTGAGTGATCACTTCCCTGAAAATCACGGACATTACAGTGAAGTGCGAGGATAATGCTTCCGAAAGGATATTAAAGATATGGAGAAGATCTACCTAGGAAGGTATAATGAAAGTATGATGAATGATTATTGTTGGAAGTTGAAGAGATAAAATTTCTGTGAGGAAATAACACACGAATAAGTTAGAAAACTGAATGTAACATAATATACATAAAGTTGCTTATACGACTGTTCATTGTACATTTAATGGAAGCCCAAAAAATAAAATAATAACATAAAAATTATAGATCTTAATCAAAATGTTGTTTTAATACTTCTGCTTCATTTAATGAAATGTAACATATGTGTTCTTATTTTGTGGAAAATCCTGACAATAGAGAACAAAGTGAAAATGGAAATGATCGTGTGCCATTGTTGGCCGAGAGGCCCCATCGGGAGAAGTTCGGTCGTCAAGTACCGGTGATGAGGATGAAATGATGAAGAGGACAACAGAACAGCCAGTCCACGAGCGGAGAAAATCTCCAACCCGGCCAGGAATCGAACCCAAGCCCACTGAATGGGAGCAAGCACGTAATTACTTCGACTACTTCGCTAAGTAGGTGGACACAGGACAAAGTGAAAATAATTTACAGAATTGCCGTTGCAAACTAATCCTAGTCAATCTATTTCTGAGAACAATTTTAAAAATTCAAACTTCTGTAATGAGACTTTTCACTTATTTATGTTGAGTGCACTATATGTTTTATGTTGGAAGTGAAATGCGGGTCTTTGTTCTAATCGCTGGTAGTCTGCATGTATTCAGTTAGCATTTCGCTGAAATTTTCCGGCTTTGCGATTTCCCTACATACAACAGCATGATCCACGAACAGCCGTTCCGACACTCCTACGTTATCGACCTGATAGCTCACACATTGTGTAAAACTGTAACAGCGTTATAGGTGGCCATTAGTAATAATTTGGAATAATTTAACCACTTTAATCCTACTTGACATGCTTTTCACTAGACAATACTCCCATCATCAGATTGCCAACAGCAGCAGGTATGGCAAAAAAGCAATACATTTGTGGAACTTACGAAATAAAATAAAATCACATTTTTACTTTGTTCTATTTTGTTTTATTCTTATCCGTGTTTTCTCTATATTCCTTTCCTCACTGATTCTGTGGAGAGCCACAGAATTTCTTATCATATCAGTGCACTTTTTTCCTGTTGTCTCCAATTCATTGACGTTCAGAAGTAGTTATTTTCTTTTCATGAAGGAATGCATTTCACCGCGACTGTTAAAAATTTTATTTTCTATTGTTGGCTAATTTCGACATAATTCTCATGGAAGCTGCATGAGACACTAAATTTCGTAAATATGGGGAACATGAAAGCGTAAACATAAATAAAAGTTGTAAACTCCTTCTGTATTTGTTTCTGTCTGGAATATAGCCCAACTTTATCTCCCACTCTATAAGAGTTTTCGTATTAGCATAACTATGTCGCCACAAACTGTTATCCGATTCAAACTCGTATGCTAATCTTTGACCAAACAGAACCTAATTTGAAGTGAACTGTAACTGATCAAAAGGCATCTCGTCTTTATATTAAATGTGCAACTGAAGTGAAACAATTATCTGGCCCTAATCAAAATTTCTACTTGCCTCGTGTCTTGACAACATTGTTGCAGGCTTCTTGAAAGCACAACAGCAAACAGCAAGCAGGCAGCGGCTAAGCTAGATTTCTATTTCTAAATACGTATTCAAACTGTTGGATGTGGTAATGAGTGCAGTGAGATGGGGAGAGTATTCCTATGAAATGAAATTCCAAGACAACGATTTTAGAATGAAGCATCTATTCAAGAAGATAGGGTAAAACTTCGCTTGAACTTCACAAATTACTTTGTTCTAAACAATACTATGCTTAACAAAGTGAACAATGATTCAGAAAGGGTAGAATGTCAACAGGGAACTCCTATAAAAATCAAACACCTTAATCAGTTAATGTGTTAATGCATAACACAGGGAAGTGGGGTGATCTTTCTCTCAGCTCTGAGCAAGTTAACTAGCTGACAATAATCATTCCTAGCTGCTCAGTGCTGCAGTCTTACCTCAAACTTCTCCTCTTCAGAAATAATGACATTATTCAAAATTTATGACCTTTTCTCTTTCTAATATATACATCTTATTCATCCTTGCTGTCCTTTATAATAAATGTTTCTTCATGTACCAGATACCATCACAAGTCAACACAGCACAACTAAATACGTCCATCACCTACCACATTTCAACCAATAATGTATCAGACTGCACAGAGGCGGACACTGTGCTACGACAATACCAAAGATTGCTTAACAGTAACGTGACTTGCTCTCTCTCTGACGTGCATGTCGATAACATACAATGACCAAAGGAACGTGACCACCTTACAAAGTGCGAAAGACAAGAGAGAAAACTCTCTGTTTCTTCATCCTGTGCTTAAGAACGTGTCTACCATAATGCTGCCCACATGCATGCGTCATCTTGAAGGCCAAGTGGAACATATTCCTCATCACAAAACTATTTAAACAGATAGAAAATATGACTTAAGTGTGAGAAACGCATTTACCTAGATTTATCTATAATGTAGGTAAATTTGTTCCGCATTCTTAGTTCAAATCTTCTCTCTGCATAAATAGTTCTGTATGTCGAATATGTTATCTCTTTTTACAAAGTGATGCTTGATTGGACAGCAGTATGTTAGACACGTGCTTATGCAGATGACGTAAGTATTAAATGTTACATTAATTTTCCTATGACGACTGAGGTTTTTTTCCCATACACATTTGTGGTTTCGTGTTCTTCACCTTAATTTTTTTTTATCTGCCTGTATTTGCCACTTGCTGCTAGTATTTCTGCCGAAAGAGGCCAGTTATGGAAAATATGTTTTTAATAGTCGTGGCGAAATGCATTCTTTCAAGAAGTTTAGTAAGATCATGACACACTGTTAAAAATAAATTACTTTTTTTCATTCCTCTTCAAAACCTCTGTCCTAGCACTGTATAATCCTCGTGCGATATTCTTTAATGTGAGGGGTGTCCAGAAACTAAGGTAACAAGAGCGATAATGTTGGAGATTCGTCTGTTATAGATAAATTAGTAATTGCGCTAATTCTGATATATTCGGCTAACAACTGTGCAAAGTTTTTGCCCCCTGCCACCTACTGCGCTAGTGGCAGGTAAACACAAATGACATCTAGTTTGTAACACTGATCTAGTGAAGAGCACCAAACAGTCATTCGAGTTGTGTGGGTGAAAGATGTGACCGCTGCTGAAATTCTCTAGCAGCTGGTAGATATTTACGGAGAGACTGTAATATCTCCTCAACATATAGCAGAATGGTGTCCAAAATTTGCGGCGTATAAAGAAAACGTCACTGACGAAGATCGGAGCGGCCCACCCAGCATGGCATCAACAGATTTGAACACACTTGCTTGATCGAACTAATTAGCACAGGAGGATCCCTCAACGGCATACAGCGGTTCTCCACTGAAGGGAACATTTTCCCTCATCACATTGTCATGGATAACGAATTATGGACCTGCCACTATAACCCAGCAGTAAGCGGTCGTCAGTGAAGTAGAAACACCCCTCCGCTCCAAAGACAAACGAGTTTAAGGTGAAGCCATCAACCAGGAGGGTGATGACCACAATGTTTTGGGAATGCGCGTTTGGCATAGAGCTTTTGGTAAGAGAGAAGTTAGTTACCGCCGACCGATACTGCGAGACCTTCAGACGATTTTACTGAACAGTCAGGGCGAAACGGACAGTACTTCTCACCGAGGGCGTCATCTTTCTCACGACAACGAGCGACGTCATACTGCCAAAAAGGCCAACACGCTGTTAAAACAGTTTCCCTAGGACATCATCTACCACCCTCCCTACAGGTTGGACCTCACTCCAAGCGATTTTCAACTCTTTCCTCACTTGAAGAGGCACGTAGGACGACCGAGATTCGCTTGACGAGGAGGTGAAACACTTCAGCAAGGCTGAATATGCAAGGGCAGAATTTTTACCAGGAGGGTGTATTCAAACTCATCCTACGTAGCGACAAGTACGTAAGTGATATGGGGACTATGTCTAAAAATATCTTATATAAATTCGTGGTGTGTTCTTTCTGTGTTGTCCAAAACAACAGGCACCACACATTCATATTACTGATTCGCCTGGAGTGTGCAACGGATCCACCTTCATCAGAGTGGATGCACAAGTACGTCCAAATTCCGGTGGGAATCTCAAGTAGCGAGCATGGGGGAAATGGACAGGGACTGCGGGTTGATGGCGCTCGGTGGGAATATGGGTCGGCCGTGAGGCGAGCTGAGATAGATCGCGCTGTCGCGGTGAATACTGTGTCTCGGATGATGCAGTGGTTAACGCACCTCCCTAGTAAGCAGGAGATCCCGGCTTCGAATCTCGGTCCGCCACAAATTTTCTCTTGTCGCCGCTGATCCTGCGAAATGTCCCGATGCAGCTGGCGTCAGTAACTCCTTTCCTTATTTCACCCTTGCTTTACATATAAAAATGACTTAATGTGTATGCTATCAGTTGGATGTATTGGCTGTATGAAATAAAATGTACACAATTAAGATTACACTGAACCACTGGAAATTTATCTCCGTGACTCGATAAATTCACATTAAAAACTCTCAGATTGACACATAAAATATTACACAATCAAATTGTCATTGGAAATGAGATGGCTTTGCTTTGAAGAAGCCAGAGGCAAAGGTTGGATGGGTTGCAGTAGATAACGTTAATATCACAGCTGAGAAACTATAGAACACTTACTCACGGCTTTAAATTGTGAAAACAGTAACTAAAATTATAATCGCAAAGGAAAGCTTGATACTCATCACAGTACCTACTTCATAAACCGTATCTCAACAGTTGCGATCAGTAAACGGTAAGTAAGAAACGAAGGGTTGGTCAAGCTACATGCACATTCCTACCAAAAATCCGCACACAGAAAGAAGTAACCATAAGGGTAACGCTGTACATCGAATTAATGAGGCAGAGAGCAGTTGGCTTTACTGGCGAACCGCGAGGTCAGTAACGCGCACAAACATTCTCCGTTTTGGAAGTGCGAAATATACGAAAACATTTCGAAATAAAACAAATTAGCACATGATTTGTAATATAGGTTGAACAACGAACCTGAACAAATAATAGTGTCGTGGCTAGGGCTCATCACATGGCGGGAATGATTCCGATAAAAAAAAAGCACAATCGTAAACACAGAACTCACGAAAGATACACAACAAAAATAAAAGTACACTCACATGGAAATTTGTTAAAAGAAGTTACAATAAGAGAAGAATGAATTACCGGAGCAGAAGACTCAACATACCACGTGAGAAGCATTTGGTTGCAATCACCAGTCGACACGATACAAGGAACACGAAACTCGCGAAACCGAGTTACAGAAAAAGAAACCTAATGCGAGATTACAGAAAACGTTCAACACATTCTCTTGTAAGAGAGCCGTACTAAGAGAAATATGATATAATTGGTCACGACACTCTTCCATCGCTAAGCTGGGGAAGGTCAAAGTATCGAGTTAAACAAATGAAATATTAATAAACTTGATGGCACTTCCAAGCTGAAAATAATTTTAGTATGTGATTTACCGTGGCTAGACCTGAAAAAACGCATTATCATCTCACGTAAACCAAAATCTTACACATTCCAACTTTCTAACTTACATTAGTAGAGATGAGCAGAACAGACACCCTCACCCACCAGTTTACCGAAGACCCAATGAACAGTGCCGTTCCACGTTACCGGACGTAGGTCCATAGGTAGTAGTGCGAATAGCCAGAGGAATACGTTCTGGCTACTTGTACCCACCTACAAAACAGCTGCTGACTAGTGTCTCTTAATGTCTCTTTGGCCCAACAGAACATTACTTAAATTCTACTCACATGTTACTTATATTGCCACCGCCATTCAAAGAAATTGTGCCCGTGAGGCAAAGTATATGGAAGCATTACACAGCGACTCACACTCACTCTGTAGCAGACAAGGTAAGGAGTAGGAAGAGAAACATAGAAATATAGCATGGAACACAGACATACCCTCCTCAGGGGACACCGCCTTAACGTAGCACTGTCCGTGCGGGCGAGGAGGTTTGCGTGCTCCGGATCCGGAGGGCTATGCCGGCGGTAGCGTAGCTACCAGCAGGGTCACCCATGCCGGACAGGCCTAAGGGGAGGAGGAGCCAGACAAAGTGTGTCCCACAACGATCTGTCGCCCCCCTTTCCTATCCCAAACCTGTCCTCACCATTTCCTTTTCCTGTCATTCCCTGGTATATGTACAAAAGGGCAGAAAGACCTCTATAGGCGTGGAGAAGCCAATCTTTCTACGGGAGAAAACCCCGAATGAAAAATCCTGGTCCTCCAGGTTGGGGGTTGGCGACGGGCTACCAACCCGTCCTGGAAAAAATAATCACCGGTACTAGCATCACAGAAGAGCCTCGGATAGGACTGATCTCTGTAAAACGACCTAAGCAAGAACAAGGACTACGGAAGGAAATACAACTAGGGACCTGGAATGTCAGAAGCCTATACCAACCTGGGGCAGCAAAATGTGTAGTAAGGGAGGAGGATAAGTATCAAATTGATCTATTGGCCCTGCAAGAAACAAGGTGGACAGAAACCGGAGCTACAGAAATGGAAAACTATGTCATATTCCATGGAGCCTCAGAAACAAACCACTCACTAGGAACTGGTTTTGCAGTGAAGAAATCACTCTGTACCACTCTCATAGATTTTAAATCAATCAACCCCAGAATCTCACTCCTAACCATAGACACGGGAAATCACAAACTCACATATATAAATTGTCATGCCCCAACCGAAGAAAGCGATGCCATCAAAAAAGATATTTTCTACGAGGAATTAGAAACGGTTTTAGACAATGTACCAAGTGAACATCACAAAATTATCCTTGGAGATTTTAATGCGAAAATAGGGAAAGAAGCAGCCTTCATGGGGACCATCGGAAAGCACAGTTTACATGATGTGAGCAGTGATAATGGCACTACGCTGGTTAGCTTTGCGACTGCAAAAGGCTTGTTTATAAGTAGTACTGATTTCGACAGGAAGGGAATATATAAAGGAACCTGGGTGTCTCCAGATGGGAAAACAGTGAACCAAATTGACCACCTAATTGTAGAGAAGAGAATAAAGAAGTGGATACAAAATATTAGAACGGCAAGAGGTGCGGAATGTGGATCAGACCACTTCCTTGTCAGAGGAAGGATGAAAACAATATGGAGAGCCAGGAAGCACAAAAGAATGCAAAGAGTCACTCGATATGACCATGAGAGTCTGACTGAAGATAATATAAGAAGAACTTTCAGGATAGCACTAACAAACCGTTTTGAGGCTTTGAATGAAGAGGAAGGAGATACTGTGGTGGATCAGAACTGGAAGGCGATTGCAGAGACCATTAAAGAAACAGCCCAAGAAGTAATCCCAAAGCGAACTAGGGGAAAAAGAGTGTGGTTCAATGAGGAGTGTGAGGGAGCTATCAGGGAGAGACAACGGGCCAAATTACTGTGGATACAAAGCAATATGCAAGAAGAAGAAAAATCGAAGTTTGAAGAAACACGACGGCAGACCCAAGCCACATTGAGGAAAGCAAAGAGAAAATATGTTAAAACTATCATGGAGGAAGCTGAACAAGACTTTCATGGAAATAGGTATAAAGAACTTTATAGAAAAGTGAAAAGTTTTAAAGGAGGGACATACCATCAACACAGATTCATAAAAGATGCCAATGGAAGAATGTTAACAGAAGATCAAAAAATTGGAAGAAGATGGATGGAATACTTCAGAGAATTACTAAACTCTGATGAACCAACCGAACTACTTGAGTTTGATGAACCAGTAACAGTAGACCCAGAATATCCTCCACCCACCATTGAAGAGATAAGGAACCAGATTAAAAATCTTAAGAATGGTAAAAGTCCAGGTGAGGACGGTATTCCTGCTGAACTTCTCAAGGCTGGAGACGAAATCCTCTGTTTCAAAATCCACAAGCTAATCGAGCAAATTTGGGTAAAATATGAAATACCAGAGGAATGGAAGGTAGCTGTGATATGCCACATATATAAAAAGAAAGACAAATCCGTATGTGACAACTACAGGGGCATAGCGCTACTCAACACCTGCTATAAGATCTTCTCCAACTGCCTATTGGAACGAATAAAACCTATAGCAACAGACATAATTGGAGAATACCAAGGAGGTTTCCAGGCAGGGCGATCAACCACGGACCAGATTTTTGTCCTAAAACAGGTCTGTGAAAAAATGTACGAATACGGACGAGAGATACATCTCCTGTTTGCAGACTTCAAGAAGGCTTACGACAGTATACATAGACCTAGCCTGATTAGAACTATGACAGAGTTTGGTATACCAAAGAAGTTGGTCAAACTGGTAGAGGTATGCCTAAATGACACAAAACTTAAGGTTAAGGTAGGCAATCAAATGACAGAAAGCTTCCAAGTTGTAACAGGATTACGCCAAGGAGATGGGCTATCACCTGTCCTCTTCAACCTGGCACTTGAGAAGGTAATGCGGGATTTCAACAAAGAAAACATCAAGGGCATTCAAATTGGTAATGAACACATTACATATCTGGCCTATGCAGACGACATTGCACTATTAGCATGCACACAAGAAGATCTGAAGAGAAGTATCCAGACCTTGGAGTTATTGGCAGCTAGGATCGGTCTACAAATTAGCTCTGAAAAGACAGAGTATATGACCATAGGAAGAAAGATCCAGAACTCTCAAGATTTAATTGTGAACAACACCAGGTATAAACATGTGAAAGAGTTCAAATACCTTGGATCATTTTTTACAGAAGTAACATCAACTGAAGCAGAGATAAAAGTACGACTGCAGGCGGGAAACAGATACTATCACTCTCTAGACCCTATATTAAAATGTAGAAGTGTCTCGCAACAACTAAAGCTACGGTTGTATAAGACATTAATAATGCCAGTAGTACTTTATGGTTCTCAAACCTGGAGCACTCGAAAACAAGACCTTAAGCGACTGCTAACATTTGAAAGGAAAGTCCTCAGGAAAATATATGGACCAGTCAAAGATCAGACTACTGGAGAATGGAGAAGACGCCATAACACTGAATTAGAAGAGCTGTACAAGGAGCCTAACATCTTGGGAGTGATGAGAAGCAAAAGACTGCAATGGGCTGGACATGTTGTTAGAATGGAGGCAACAAGATGGCCCAAAATCACAATGGACTGGATCCCGTCAGGCAGCAGACCAGTGGGAAGACCTAGAAAGAGGTGGATCGATGGAGTGAGAGAAGACCTGTTGCAGCTGGGAGTCACGGAAAACTGGAGACAGATAGCAGAAGACAGAGACGGATGGAGAGCTTTAACTGTGGTGGCGCGCGGTCCTCTGGGCCTGATCGCGTGAAGTATGAAGGAAGAAGAACACAGACATACAGCGCGGCTACGTAATAACATCATTATGTGAGCGTACACGTAATACGAGGATGGTTTGATAAGTCGGGTAAAAAAGCAAAAAAAAGGTTGTTTCGTAAGCAACTCACCTTTCTTCTCGATATAGTCTCCTTTGAGCGATATACACTTGGTCCAGCGATCCTACAGCTTTTTCATACCATTGGGAAAGCGAAGTCTGTCACACTCTGCAAAATACTCGTTGGCTGCAACTGTCACCTCCTCATTTCTTCCCGTCAAGCCAAAGTTTCAAGTTAGGAAGTAGGAAGAAGCCAGTTTGGACTAAGTCTGGTGAATAGGGTGGATGAGGATCCAATTAAAAGCCCAGTTCATACACATTCACCATTGTTGTCGCTGACGTGTGAGATGGTGCATTAACGCGGTGTCAGAGCATGACAGGCCGGCCGAAGTGGCCGTGCGGTTAAAGGCGCTGCAGTCTGGAACCGCAAGACCGCTACGGTCGCAGGTTCGAATCCTGCCTCGGGCATGGATGTTTGTGATGTCCTTAGGTTAGTTAGGTTTAACTAGTTCTAAGTTCTAGGGGACTAATGACCTCAGCAGTTGAGTCCCATAGTGCTCAGAGCCATTTGAACCATTTTTTTTCAGAGCATGACAACCTTGATCTTTTTACAGCCAACACAAGTTTCAAAGGATCCAACAATGAAATAGAATACGGTCCAGTTATGGTTGTGTCTTTTGCAATTAATCTGTGAGGATTTCCTACGGAAATCCAAAAAAAAAAAAACCTGTATCTGTCTCCTTACCAGCTGACAATTTTTTTTGCCTTCTTCGGCGCACTTTTACTAGCCTTCGTCCATTGTTTTGACTGTCGTTTTGACTCCAGGTTTCGCCAATAGTAACAAACCGGTGAAAAAAGTCTTGTGGACTGCGATTAAACATTGTGATGAAATGTTGTGTCAGGGCTGTGACAAATCGCGGCAACCACTTCTCACACGGCTTCTTCATAGCCAATTCTCCGTGCAGGATGTAACGCAGTCACTCAGTTGAGATGCCTACAGTGCCAGAAATCTCACGAACTTTTATTGAGCGGTCTTGCATTACCATATTATGGATGTTGTCAGTGGTTTCCTTTGTGATGACCTCAGCTGGATGGGCGGAGCGCGCTTTGTCTAGAGTGCTTGTTCGACCACGTTCAAAATCATTACTCCAAATGCAAATGGCCATCAATGATGGTGCCGAATCCGCGTGAACTTTCTCCACTTATGTTTTGATCTGTGCAGCAGCCCAACCTATCAAAGGAAAATGTCGAGTGACGGAATGAAACTCAGTTCGTCCACTTTCAATAGCAACCGACACGCTGATCAACTCAGATGGCTGTCATTAATGAACTGCACTCTGAACATTGTTGAAATCTTTTATACGATACTTGGAATAATCAAATTTACCGGCCATGAAGGAGCAACAAAAATGCTCCATACTTTCACGGAAATTGACTAGACTTATCAGACCACCCTCGTACAGCTTCAGATGCGTGAAATGTAAAATACACTGAAGAAACAAAGAAAATGGTTCACCTGTCTAACATCGTGGAGGGCCCATGCGAGCATGCAGAACTGCCGCATCACGACGTGGCGTCTCGACTAATGTCTGCAGTAGTGCTGGAGGGTACTGACGCCATAAATCCTGCAGGGCTGTCCATAAATCCGCAAAGAGTACGAGGGCTTGGAGATCTCTTCTGAACAGTATGGTTCAAGGCATCCCAGATGCGCACAATCACGTTCACGTCTGGGGAATTTTGTGGCCATTGGAAGTGTTTTAACTAATAAGAGTGTTCCTAGACCCACTATGTAGCAATTCTAGACGTGTGGGGTACCCCATTGTCCTGATGGAATTGCCCAAGTCTGTCGGAATGCACAATGGACATGAATGGATGCAGGTGATCAGACAGGATGCTTACGCACGGGTCACCTGCCAGCGTCGTATTTAGACGTACGAGGGGTCCCATATCACTCCAACTGCACACGCTCCACATTATTATAGAGCCTCCACCAGCTTGAACAGTCCCCTGCTAACATGCAGGGTCTATGGACTCATGAGGTTGTCTCCATAAGCGTACACGACCATCCGCTCGATACAATTTTAAACGAGACTCGTCTGACCAGGCAACATGTTTCCAGTCATCAACAGTGTAATGTCGGTGTTGACGGGCCCAGGCGAGGCGTAAAGCTTTGTGTCATGCAATCATCAAGGATACACAATCGAACCTTCGGCTCCGAAAGCCCATAACGATTATGTTTAGCTGCGGGTCCAGGCGAGGTGTAAAGATTTTTGTCATGCAGTCATCAAGCGTACACGACTGGGCATTCGGTTCAGAAAGCGCGTAACGATGATGTGTTGGAGGGCCCAGGCGAGGCGTAAAGCTTGGTGTCATGCAGTCATCAAGCGTACACGATTGAACCTTCGGCTCCGAAAGCCCATAACGATGATGTTTAGTTGAATGGTTCCCACGCTGACACTTGTTGATGGCCCAGCATTGAATCTGCAGAAAGTTGCGGAAAGGTTGCACTTCTGTCACTTTGAACGATTCTCTTCAGTTGTCGCTGGTCCCATTCTTGCAGGATCTTTTTCCGGCCGCAGCGATGTCGGTGATTTGATGTTTTACCCGATTCCTGGTATTTACGGTTCACTCGTGAAATGGTCGTACGAGAAAATTCCCACTTCATCGCTACCTCGGAAGTGCTGTGTCGCTCTTGCGCCGACTATGGTACCACGTTCAGACTTAGTTAAACCGTGATAACCTGCCACTGTAGCAGCAGTAACAGATCTAATAACTGCGCTAGACTTTTTGTCTTATATAAGCGTTGTCGCCCGCATGGCCGTATTCTGCCTGTTTTGCATATCTGTGTATTTTAATACTTATGCCTATACCAGTAGCCTTGGTTCTTCAGTGTATAATTTGAGAAATGAGAATATGTGAATATTAAAGAGCCGTTTGGCTTTATAATGAAAGACTCTACTGCTCATCCTTCTCCCCAAAATGAAAAGGAGAGGTGTTACGAAGTACACTACTGGCCATTAAAATTGCTGGGCATTGAGTCAAACAGAGCTTGGATGGCGTGTACAGGTACAGCTGCCCATGCAGCTTCAACACGATACCACAGTTCATCAAGATTGTGACGAGACAGTTGCTCGGCCACTATTGACGACACGTTTTCAATTGTGAGAGATCTGGAGACTGTGCTGGTCAGGGTAGCGGTCGAACATTTCCTGTATCCAGAAAGGCCCGTGCAGCACCTACAACATGCGGCCGTGCATTATCCTGCTGAAATGTAGGGTTTCGCATGGATCGAATGAAGGGTAGAGCCACGGCTCGTAACACGTCTGAAATGTAACGTCCACTGTTCAAAGTGCCGTCAATACGAACAAGAGGTGACCGAGACGTGTAACCAATGGCACCTCATACCATCACGCCGGGTGATACGCCATTATGGCGATGACGAACACACGCTTCCAACGTGCGTTCACCGTGATGTCGTCAAATACGGATGCGACCATCATGATGCTGTAAGCAGAACCTGGATTCATCCGACAAAATGACGTTTTGCCATTCGTGCACCCAGGTTCGTCGTTGAGTACAGCATCGCAGGCGCTGCTGTCTGTGATGCAGCGTTAAGGGTAACCGCAGTCATGGTCTCCGAGCTGATAGTCCATGCTGCTGCAAACGTCGTCGAACTGTTCGTGCAGATGGTTGTTTACTTGCAAACGTCCCCATCTTTGGACTCAGGGATCGAGACGTGGCTGCACAATCCGTTACAGGCATGCGAATAAGATGCTTGTCATCTCGACTGCTAGTGATACGAGGCCGTTGGGATCCAGCACGGCGTTCCGTATTACCCTCGTGAACCCACCGATTCCATATTCTACTAACAGTCATTGGATCTCGACCAACGCGAGCAGCAATGTCGCGATAGGATAAACCGCAATTGCGATAGGCTGCAATCCGACCTTTATCAAAGTCGGAAACGTGATAGTACGCATTTCTCCTCCTTACAACAAGGTGTCGCCAGGCAACGCCGGTCAACTGCTGTTTGTGTATGAGAAACCGGTTGGAAACTTCCCCCTGTCAGCAAGTTGTAGGTGTCGCCACCGGCGCCAACCTTGTGTGAATGCTCTGAAAAGCTAATTATTTGCATATCACAGCATCTTCTTCCTGTCGGTTAAATTTCGCGTCTGTAGCACGTCATCTTCGTGGTGTAGCAATTTTAATGGCCAGTAGTGTATTAAAGGGGCAAAGGCAGCTCAATAGAGTCAATGGAACGGCTCATATTGAGTAGCAAGGAAAGCCCGTTTACGGATAAGGGTCAGCCTCACACCACAGCTAGTGTCTCCAATACTGGACTGTGTACCGCCTTGACGGGAGGATGATGTAGGCGAGAGCACCATGGCGGGACCGCCACGTCGGCCGCGACCGCGACGGAGGAGGCGGCGACTGGGCTGCCATCTCGCCTCACCTCGGCCCAGCTCCCCAGGAAACCTTTCTTTATTTCCGCTCGATGCAGTCTTCAATCAAGGGCGGAATCAATATCCCCCTGCTGCCCATCCGGCGCCCGCGAGTCGCCGGGCCTGGGCGCCGCCTGCCTTCGCCGGCGGCTGAGAGGACCCGCAGAGAAACAGACGTGGCGCGGCGGCGGCCGGGCCCGCGAGGCTCGCTCATATGAACGTTATCCATCTATTCCTTTCGTCGCCCCGAGCGAAGCGAAAATCTCGCACCCCCATCTGTCTGTTCGGAAGCCCGACCCGCCACCGCCACCGCCAGCCACATTTCCTCTCGCAGACTCATAGCTCGCAACGCTACTCCCCCTTTTCTCTCCCCCTCTTTTTTTCCGTCAACTCCTTTTCTACCTTTACTTTTATTTTGCCCGTTTCCCTCCTTGGCGATTCACCCTCAGTAGCGAAGTATCTCTCTTCTTCCAGTCCTTGCTGACGCCTCCGGGCTGCGGGTCTTTTTATTTGGCGAGCCACTGCAGCTCTTATCGGAGAAGCCGCCAAGGTCCATCGCTCGCCCTTGACCGTCGCGTAAAGGAGGCTTGCGCGCTGTACTCGATTACTCAGATTTCTGCCTGCAAAGAGTTGACTCGTACATGTCGTGTCGTGGAAATGAGCGCAATTCGTTACTGGCCGAAGTTGTAATCTTGCTCTTTAAGACAGCCATTCTGTGCGCATGATATTCATATCGGTTATTGACTGACTACTAAAATCGAATCCACAGTTCGCAGGCAACGCTTGTTGCTCTACCGTTTACAGTACCAAAAGAAAGAAAACATGGGTCGCAGCTGCAGGCCGAAGTTGTAATAGGAAACCGGCAGACAGTAGGAACGAAAGTAAAAAAAGGTTAATATAAATATTTTTTCATGATGCGTAAATCCGCTACAGTTGTACATGACATATCTTTTATTTAGATAAAATCGTACAGGATGTAAGTTCTCCGGCCGTTGCTACCTAGCGGTTCTATGCGCTTCAGTCTGGAACCGTGCTGCTGCTATGGTCGCAGGTTCGAATCCTGCCTCGGGCACGGATGTGTGTTATGTCCTTAGGTTAGCCGGCCGGTGTGGCCGTGCGGTTCTAGGCGCTTCAGTCTGGAACTGCGTGACCGCTACGGTCGCAGGTTCGAATCCTGCCTCGGGCATGGATGTGTGTGATGTCCATAGGTTAGTTGGGTTTAAGTAGTTCTAAGTTCTAGGGGACTGATGACCACAGATGTTAAGTCCCATAGTGCTCAGAGCCATTTGATCCAACCATTTTTTCCTTAGGTTAGTCAGGTTTAAGTAGTTCTAAGTCTAGGGGACTGATGACCTCAGATGTCAAGTCCCATAGTGCTTAGAACCATCTGAACCATCCTTTTCAATATTACCATGTTCTGCCAATCATCGGCGGAAAATTCAGCTAACGTTAATTTGAAACTTCTTGTTCGTCAAAAGCAAGAGGATTTCCTTCACTCGTGAGACCGTACGCATTCGAATAAATTACTGCAACATGTCGCCTATGCCGTGGGTCTATGTGACCTAAATGCTGGCGGCACCAACTGCGGAAGATGTGCGTTGCCTGCTTGCAAACTAAGAGCAGCTGTCAGCTTCTGATGCTATTTGAAACCTCGACACGAAAAGAAAACAGTCCACTGTCCAGAAGGGTGCTACTGTTTACACACAGGATAATGGAGATCATTTTCACAGATTTCAGAAGGTTGCTCAGATCTCTTAGGTTGCCATAGGCTGAAGTTTGACTGAAGAAGCCGCCTGTGTGGTGCAGCCACGCGCAAGGCAACGTTCGAGCTATCACTAGGACTCTGATTTATGTCCACTACAAAGTACGAATATCTGCATGCATCCGTGCGCTAGAGGTCTGGCAAATATGCTCTAAAAAGTTTAAAATATGCATAAAAATAAAATGCATTATTTCAAATTTCTCACATTCATTAATCTTGATGAAGTAATCAAATTCTAAAATCATTTTTAATTTCTCTCTCTTTCTCTCTTAATCTATTTCAGCATCAGTTTTTTTCGTTGCAATAATCATTTAAATCTTTTCACAGTTTTCTGGAAGAAACGGTTTCCTTCTGTCACTTAAAATGTTTTTGCGTGAAGGGAAAGATCTCTCTATTTCACACGAGGATACAGGACAATACCGAAAAGACGACAGGTCATTTAAAGAATAAGCAGTAAGTTGTTTTTTAGGCTGTCCTTACAGCACCTCATTCACAAACAAGAAGAACATCATACCTCAGATGTTAAGTCCCATAGTGCTCAGAGCCATTTGAACCATTTGATGTAAGTTCCATCTTCGCGCGCGCGCATAAGAAAAGGGGGACACTGCTAAAAATTAATTAACATTAAAAGGGAACATCAGGTCGCACTTTGACTGCCTACGAGAAAACATATTGGTCATGTAAAAAATCCAGGAAATTTACATGTGGCATGCAACAAGGCTTGCTGATGAGGCATGAATGGATTCTTTGAGTCAACCAGCCCCACACCAGGCGTACGGAGCCTATACAGAAAAAAAAAAAAAAACACAGGAATAAATCAAAGCATAAAGACTTCTTGCCAGATTAATGTAACCTACGAACCAACTGCACAGTCATAGGCTTAAGGCAGTAAAGTGAAGGCATAAATGCTGTAGTGTGCCATTTTATGAAACTCAAAAGTAGCTTGCCATATAAGAGCCCAGCCGACGCATTCGTTAATCCCGTAGGCTACTTCCCAGTCGGCCGCATGTCACGGAAGCCCAGAAAGACCAGTCAACAGGATGACGTGCGAACCGCAATGAGACGCCTCAGTAAACACAGTAAATAGAATAGAATAAAATAGTTACACATTCGCGTATACAGGATGAGAGTTTTACGAAACATTGGCTATACTGTTTCAGACATCGGAATTTCGAATACTGGAAGAAAGAAGTGTAATTTGTTAGGAGACATGCACAATCAAAAATTAAGTGTTGACATTATAGAAATGAAAAACAAAGACAACACTTCCGTACGGTAACAAACAGGCCAGCAGCAAACAGAGAACAATGATGGTATAACACAAATTTAAATGGCATTAAGGAGCAATAAATTACAGAGAACGAAATAGACTGACTAAAGTAAGATACTGTAGGGGTCAGTGGAATGAAACGAAAAAAGGGAGAGTGTTCATGTCATGTGCTGAATTTTGAAAGAATTGCTAAAAATTACAGATATCACCGAGATATATTGACGAAATAAGTGAAATAAATGTGTAAAAACGTAACAGAAGAATAGGGTGGAACTAATGTGGACAGAATGTGAGATCCAGTTCTGGAACAGAAGTCTGACATAACACTGGTCATTGACAAAGTTGATTGAGGTGTGGTGTCCCGACGAGGACTAAGTTATAAACGCGCAAGCTGGAATAGAACAAGGTTGGAGAAGGAAATAGGCCGCATCCTCAAAGCATTCGTTAATCAATTTAGAGAAACCACGGGAAAATTTAATCAGGATAGCTGGACGAGGATTTAAACCATACTCCTGTCCAGTGCGAGTCCACCTCCCTAGCCCCCCCCCCCCCCCCCAACACAGTACTCCTCCATTTTTTCACTTGATTTTCTGTATAAGAAGGACCACTATCACCAACAATGCCAGCAATAAAAATAAGCACAACAGTAATACCAGTAGCTATTTAATTCAAGAAAGACGCTCGTGTCTACCAAAATATCAATGTGTTTTAATCTAAAAGTACGAAACGTGGCCTTTGTAGAAATAGTTGTTCAACTTTTACAAGTATATGTTAACACCACTGACGATCTTCCAGACTAAATGAAAATAAAATTTAGCACATAACATACTGGTGATTCAGCTGACCCTACCGATGGGTTTTATGCAAACAACAGTGCCTTCACGTACCACTTGCGAGATTTTCATATTTTCTCGCTCCCTATGCGGAAACTGTTAGTCGTACCAAGTAATGAATAGGATCTTTTTGTAGGAAATTTTACATAGTTAAGTTTTATACTGGGATACTTTTACGCTCGAGGCTGCAGTTTTAGTGTTATTCAAGAGAAAGTATTAAAGTGACTCTTAAACGGACACCAATGCCACAGTGTCATCAGACCTTCTGATCACGAAACTACCGTGCTTTTAAGGGTTAAGTTCAGATCGAACTCTCAGTGTAATTAGTTATAGCGTAACAATTACAAAAGTGGCTTTTCTTTCATTACCCTCACTGGCACATTTAAATTATTAATGTTAACAAAATAGCCGACTATGCTGGTTGTGTCATAGCTCGATTAATAGAGACCAAAAATGGTCGAATGTTTGGAATAATTCGTGTAGTAAATTTTTGTACAATGGTGGGAGGGAGTGCGACGAACAGCAGCTAGAAATTAAATTTCCTACAAAAATGTGCTGTTCGTTTTTTCTGTGCGACCAGTGGTTTAGAAGTAAGCGATTGAGAGAATATGAAACCATCGCATGTGGTTTTCAAGCTGCTGCAGGTTGCATAAAATCCATCGGTAGGGGCAGCTAAATCACCCTGTATACTAGTGTAATTATTTGCTGAGTGTTATATGCTGAAAAACATCACTGTACTGAAAAAATGTGTTACATATTCGAAACAAACTGATGATGCCATTAAGTCTTTTTTTCCGCGCATTCTGAAGCTGAACATTAACTGTATTCTGTTCAGTTCAGCAATGTCTAATACCTTTTCATCAAAGTAAGAATAGCCCTCTACTCCTTTAGGCTGCGGGTGAGGCGTTGGCGCTACATTGTTCAATAATTGCGATTGTTTTGAAGAAACGACACAGAAGTTCATGCAGGTGACATTAGGAAATCACAAAAATGTTTTAGCTTGTGATTTTTGTTTCTCATTTGAATTCAGCTTAAAGTTTTAGCTGTTTTAGCTAGAAATTCTAAATATATGTGGATTTCCTGTAAATTATTGTGGGAACGTATGCTTCGAAGTAATGTCACTTACGTGCTGTAGTGCCTTTTTATGTTAGCGACTGGTGCTTCTGTAGTACATTATGTAAGCTATTGTTCGTATTCTTTTTCCAGTATCCAGCTAGTGTGAAAGCGTAATATTTCGCAGAATGGTTTCCGAGTAGATCGTCCCTCTGTCGAGATAGGAGGGGCTTCTTTTTTTAATCCTACGCCACTCGCCCTGCAGATATTCGCCGTCTTCTTCCCAGTCAGACAATAGATTATTGAAATTCCTTCACGGGTACCCTACCACCAGTGATCCATATACATGATCCGCTTATAATTCACAGAGATGAGAAAAAGAGGGTAGAAAGGAGGTCTGAGAGTTAGCCAGGAAGCAGTTTCTTGGCTGTCGGTTCCAGAGTAGTATGTGTCGTACTGTGACGAATATTTGTCTCTCACAACTGAAGTTTACGTTTCGGTATTCAATAAAGAAGTAACTTCAATTCGACGAATTTGACCGTATGTTTTCTGCCTTGTCTGCTTACTGCACAGTACAGAAAAATCAGTTGTGAAAGAAAGAAAATAGCTCTTATATATTCGTCAAATAGTTGAAATCTCTGATAAAGTAACCATAAAGTATTCATTTACAGTGAAGTAGCAAGTACGCATTGAAAGTTTCTGTAAACTCTTTCTAAAGTCAGTTCCATCCACCATCAGAGACCTATAAGTGTCTTGGATTGTACAGGTAGGAAGATAATGTATTTGTTCTGTGACTCAGAAATATAAAGTCCACAGCTCTCTACATCTACATCTACATTTATACTCCGCAAGCTAGCCAACGGTGTGTGGCGGAGGGCACTTTACGTGCCACTGTCATTACCTCCCTTTCCTGTTCTAGTCGCGTATGGTTCGCGGGAAGAACGACTGTCTGAAAGCCTCCGTGCGCGCTCTAATCTCTCTAATTTTACATTCGTGATCTCCTCGGGAGGTATAAGTAGGGGGAAGCAATATATTCGATACCTCATCCAGAAGCGCACCCTCTCGAAACCTGGCGAGCAAGCTACACCGCGATGCAGAGCGCCTCTCTTGCAGAGTCTGCCACTTGAGTTTATTAAACATCTCCGTAACGCTATCACGGTTACCAAATAACCCTGTGATGAAACGCGCCGCTCTTCTTTGGATCTTCTCTATCTCCTCCGTCAACCCGATCTGGGCCGGCCGCGGTGGTCTCGCGGTTCTAGGCGCGCAGTCCGGAACCGTGCGACTGCTACGGTCGCAGGTTCGAATCCTGCCTCGGGCATGGATGTGCGTGATGTCCTTAGGTTAGTTAGGTTTAAGTAGTTCTAAGTTCTAGGGGACTGATGACCACAGCAGTTGAGTCCCATAGTGCTCAGAGCCATTTGAACCATTTTTTGAACCCGATCTGGTACGGATCCCACACTGATGAGCAATACTCAAGTATAGGTCGAACGAGTGTTTTGTAAGCCACCTCCTTTGTTGATGGACTGCATTTTCTAAGCACTCTCCCAATGAATTTCAACCTGGTACCCGCCTTACCAACAATTAATTTTATATGATCATTCCACTTCAAATCGTTCCGCACGCATACTCCCAGATATTTTACAGAAGTAACTGCTACCAGTGTTTGTTCCGCTGTCATATAATCATACAATAAAGGATCCTTCTTTCTATGTATTCGCAATACATTACATTTGTCTTTGTTAAGGGACAGTTGCCACTCCCTGCACCAAGTGCCTATCCGCTGCAGATCTTCCTGCATTTCGCTACAATTTTCTAATGCTGCAACTTCTCTGTATACTACAGCATCATCCGCGAAAAGCCGCATGGAACTTCCGACACTATCTACTAGGTCATTTATATATATTGTGAAAAGCAATGGTCCCATAACACTCCCCTGTGGCACGCCAGAGGTTACTTTAACGTCTGTAGACGTCTCTCCATTGATAACAACATGCTGTGTTCTGTTTGCTAAAAACTCTTCAATCCAGCCACACAGCTGGTCTGATATTCCGCAGGCTGTTACTTTGTTTATCAGGCGACAGTGCGGAACTGTATCGAACGCCTTCCGGAAGTCAAGAAAAATAGCATCTACCTGGGAGCCTGTATCTAATATTTTCTGGGTCTCATGAACAAATAACGCGAGTTGGGTCTCACACGATCGCTGTTTCCGGAATCCATGTTGATTCCTACATAGTAGATTCTGGGTTTCCAAAAACGACATGATACTCGAGCAAAAAACATGTTCTAAAATTCTACAACAGATCGACGTCAGAGATATAGGTCTATAGTTTTGCGCATCTACTCGACGACCCTTCTTGAAGACTGGGACTACCTGTGCTCTTTTCCAATAATTTGGAACCTTCCGTTCCTCTAGAGACTTGCGGTACACGGCTGTTAGAAGGGGGGCAAGTTCTTTCGCGTACTCTGTGTAGAATCGAATTGGTATCCCGTCAGGTCCAGTGGACTTTCCTCTGTTGAGTGATTCCAGTTGCTTTTCTATTCCTTGGACACTTATTTCGATGTCAGCCATTTTTTCGTTTGTGCGAGGATTTAGAGAAGGAACTGCAGTGCGGTCTTCCTCTGTGAAACAGCTTTGGAAAAAGGTGTTTAGTATTTCAGCTTTACGCGTGTCATCCTCTGTTTCAATGCCATCATCATCCCGGAGTGTCTGGATATGCTGTTTCGAGCCACTTACTGATTTAACGTAAGACCAGAACTTCCTAGGATTTTCTGTCAAGTCGGTACATAGAATTTTACTTTCGAATTCACTGAACGCTTCTCGCATAGCCCTCCTTACGCTAACTTTGATATTGTTTAGCTTCTGTTAGTCTGAGAGGGTTTGGCTGCGTTTAAACTTGGAGTGAAGCTCTCTTTGCTTTCGCAGTAGTTTCCTAACTTTGTTGTTGTACCACGGTGGGTTTTTCCCGTCCCTCACAGTTTTACTCGGCACGTACCTGTCTAAAACGCATTTTACGATTGCCTTGAACTTTTTCCATAAACACTCAACATTGTCAGTGTCGGAACAGAAATTTTCGTTTTGATCTGTTAGGTAGTCTGAAATCTGCCTTCTATTACTCTTGCTAAACAGATAAACCTTCCTCCCTTTTTTTATATTCCTATTAACTTCCATATTCAGGGATGCTGCAACGGCCTTATGATCACTGATTCCCTGTTCTGCACTTACAGAGTCGAAAAGTTCGGGTCTGTTTGTTATCAGTAGGTCCAAGATGTTATCTCCACGAGTCAGTTCTCTGTTTAATTGCTCGAGGTAATTTTCGGATAGTGCACTCAGTATAATGTCACTCGATGCTCTGTTCCTACCACCCGTCCTAAACATCTGAGTGTCCCAGTCTATATCTGGTAAATTGAAATCTCCACCTAAGACTATAACATGCTGAGGAAATTTATGTGAAATGTATTCCAAATTTTCTGTCAGTTGTTCTGCCACTAACGCTGCTGAGTCGGGAGGTTGGTAAAAGGAGCCAATTATTAACCTAGCTCGGTTGTTGAGTGTAACCTCCACCCATAATAATTCACAGGAACTATCCACTTCTACTTCACTACAGGATAAACTACTACTAACAGCGACGAACACTCCACCACCGGTTGCATGCAATCTATCCTTCCTAAACACCGTCTGTACCTTTGTAAAAATTTCGGCAGAATTTATCTCTGGCTTAAGCCAGCTTTCTGTACCTATAACGATTTCAGCTTCGGTGCTTTCTATCAGCGCTTGAAGTTCCGGTACTTTACCAACGCAGCTTCGACAGTTTACAATTACAATACCGACTGCTGCTTGGTCCGCGCATGTCCTGACTTTGCCCCGCACCCATTGAGGCTGTTGCCCTTTCTGTACTTGCCCAAGGCCATCTAACCTAAAAAACCGCCCAGCCCACGCCACACAACCCCTGCTACCCGTGTAGCCGCTTGTTGCGTGTAGTGGACTCCTGACCTATCCAGCGGAACCCGAAACCCCACCACCCTATGGCGCAAGTCGAGGAATCTGCAGCCCACATGGTCGCAGAACCGTTTCAGCCTCTGATTCAGACCCTCCACTCGGCTCTGTACCAAAGGTCCGCAGTCAGTCCTGTCGACGATGCTGCAGATGGTGAGCTCTGCTTTCATCCCGCTAGCGAGACTGGCAGTCTTCACCAAATCAGATAGCCGCCGGAAGCCAGAGAGGATTTCCTCCGATCCATAGCGACACACATCATTGGTGCCGACATGAGAGACCACCTGCAGATGGGTGCACCCTGTACCCTTCATGGCATCCTTTTAGGGGGCGAGAGGTATGGTCCTCAGTAGCACAGTTCCTTTCCTTTATTCTACACTTTGCTTGCTTTATATGCAATGACACTTGCTGCAAAAAAATAGAAATCAGGTGACTTCTTATTTAATGCGATACTTTCTTTCTTTCTTGGGGTCTTTGTCCCGCTTCACGCGGGGTCGGCCGTGTTACTATTGATTTGGCAGTGTTAGTTGCAGAGGGTGGCCAGACGCCCTTAATGTTGGCGCCCCGAACCCCCCGGTACGGAATTAGTGTACCCCAGCTGTCTGCGTCTAGTGTAAGCCATGGAGTAGTGCGAGCGTTTTCAAATGTCTGCGAGTCGTGTAACTGAGGCGGAACGTGGGGACCAGCCCGGTATTCACCGAGCGGGATGTGGAAACCGCCTAAAAACCACGTCCAAGCTGGCCAGCATACCGGCCCTCGTCGTTAATCCGCCGGGCGGATTCGATCCGGTGCTGGTGCGCCTACCCGAGTCCAGGAAGTACCGCATTAGCACTCTCAGCTACCCTGGCGGGTTTATTCAACGCAATTGTTAACGTACAAAATTCTTGAGATAAGCAGGAAATCTAACTTCGTGATAAGAAGGGCTTTCCTTACTTTTTTTACTGATGCCAACCAATTGGCGTTCAAACCACCCCTTCCACAATGAAATGCTTTTCGACGCCTATAACTTATTAGATAACTGGCTTTGATTGTCTCCGTTTTTCACTCATTATTTACGTCTACTGCTGGATTCAATATCCATGTCACCATTATCGGGTGGATTTCGTTCCGTTTTGCATCACTGCAATAAGGAATGCGTAAATAAAAACACAGTAGGAAGTACATATATACGAGCGGGAACGATGTGCACTTGATGACAATGGCGTAGCTTTCGAAACTTGTAGTGGACGCAAACAATGATTGAAGCAGAAATTCTATTAGTACTGCAGACGTGCCAGCCGGAGTGGCCAAGCGGTTCTAGGCGCTACAGTCTGGAACCGCGCGACCGCTACGGTCGCAGGTTCGAATCCTGCCTCGGGCTTGGATGTGTGTGATGTTCTTAGGTTAGTTAGGTTTAAGTAGTTCTAAGTTCCAGGGGACTGATGACCTCAGATGTTAAGTCCCATAGTGCTCAGAGCTATTTGAACCATTTTTAACTGCAGACCTCTCATGTCTCCCGATTTCCGTTAGAAAATCTATGGAAGCGTCCTGAGCCATCAGTTTAATGGTTGTGGTGTTATCGAAATATAGTCACATTGCAAGGTTACAGACATTGGACGGCGTTAAATTTTTCACTCCCTTATTTGTACATTCATGAATCATTGATGGCCATTTCCGTTCACTGGAGGAATCATGGATCCCAGCGCACCCATCAGGGAACTCTATCTGAGAATGATGACGAACCAAACTGATGTGGCATCCATACAAATCGTAAAAATGGACGTTTGTATCTCTCTCTCTCTCTCTGTGTGTGTGTGTGTGTGTGTGTGTGTGTGTGTGCGTGTGTGTTTGTGTGTGTATGTTACACGTCTACGTCTCCTTCTAAACCACCGGACCATTTCAACCAAACTCGGTACACATATCTCTTGCTGTCGGGCAACGATCACTGCGTAAGAACTACTTTATTATCGCAGTTCAGGAGATATGACGTCATAAAACTGACATGCTTGAAAAACTTTTACAACATGGATGACGTTTTCATTTATTACTTCTTTGCTTCTAACTCTACTCACAACATATTTTGCAGACAGAACGCACATACATCGCTGAATGTACCTACAGAAATATATTATTTTACGACACGTAGATCAATAGACACGACATCATTAACACTGAGATGCTTGAATAAAGATCGCATCATGCATGAAGTTTCAATACATCTATTATTTATTACGGAAACACTATTATAGTCGAGTCGAGGAAATCTCTGACACCTGGTGTCGTTTTTGACAAATGCTGTGAGCGAAAACTGCTGTGGGCGAAAACAATAACCGTCTATGGAGCTATGAAGAGGCGTTGCCATAAGGACGTTCACATAATCGCGTTGTACCCACACGAAGCAGCTGCGCCTATCGTGCGGAAACCGTCCGGTTTACTGTATTTGCACATTCGTGCATTATGCATAGTTCTTTATACGACTGTTTCATAAATTCAAATGTATTGTCATGAATACATGCAAATGAATTTTTTTTTGATAATACTCTACAAACGCAGTTAGTTTTTTGTTTCCGTTTCTAATAGAATACTTGCAGTATGAATACCTGGGCAATGAAATGATATTACTTGGCTGATGCTCTTAGGCACGAGCACACCTTTCTACTTCAACACATAAGAGCTCGATTACTTTTATTTCGATGGCTGTGATGAACAAAATATCGTATAAAATATTCCGAAATGCCAGTCACATGAAAGCTGGTATATTCTGCCATGTCAGTAACTGCATTATCATGCAAACGTATCTCAAAATTGTGAGGATATATCACCAATATGAAGGGATGCATAACGTCCTCAAAAAACACTAGCTAGGGGAACAAGTGAACACAGTGTTACACGAAGGGAAGCACGAAATGCGTTGTTGACAATCACATATCGTGAATACTGTCTTCCCCCATATTTCCAGTTTTGACAATAGTACTCTTTCCTGGAATTTGGGTTTTATTTACAGAGACGTTCATTATATCATTTTACTCCGAAAGTTGACGCTCGTAAGATGAAAACAGGATATGAGATTGTCAATTACAACTATCTGCATGCTTAACCAATAAATAACTGCAGATAAGCCATACCTACCTCAATGTGACAATTTTGGACGTTGGAGCTAATTCGAAACAATTACCTGTCACTCTGCCTAATAACCATTTTGTAGCGTATATGCAACTAATATGTAATGTAGCTACAACCAACATGCCTATGTTCATCTGTGAAAATGGACTCGATAAGCAATCTGAGCTATCAGTAAATTGAATCTAACTTGCATAATACTGAGTGCGTATTGTATGGGTATCAATATCACTGTAATTGAAGCCCTCAACAGATCGTTACATGAAGAACTTAAAACTAACATTCGGATAAGCTATCTGACTGCGTATTTGAATATGAAAAACTATAGGAACAAATGAACCTGTAACAATGAATACCTAAGCTATCTGACTGCGTTTTTGAACAAGAATTTACAAGTGACACAGAATCTGACTTGTGCAACGGAATTTATTTGATTAGGGTACATGACATGTTGTGGGGCGTCAGTGTCTCTGTTTTGGCCCTACGTTTTGTACTTACCTCTCTAGATGACTGCATTTTTCTATGTGGTTTACAGTAATTCGCAGCAGCATGCAGCAGCTGCGGCCAAAGCTTACTGTTACTAAGAATGAATTTAATAAAAAGGAGTTTGCTTAGGTCCTGTTAACTGCTAAATGACTTGTGAGAAGAGATTTCATAAATTAAGTCTATTTAAAACTTCATAATCATCACGACAATGACATAAGTGTCAATAACGCCTGAGTGCCACATTAACGAATTATTTCAATTTCAGAGTTACATTAACATTTAATAACCACCGCATTTATTTATTAATTAGATCTGGAGAATAATTATTATTATTTGGAGGATAAGGACGCTTCTTTAGCTGACAAGCAAAACATGGGATTATAGCAAACTCGGACTAACAATCACGAGCCTAACCCAGCAATTTGTTTTGCGCTATGCTTGCGAATTTTACCTTGAATTCCATCTTCAAGCGTAGTTAATCCATCTAAATCTCCCCTGGCTATATGAATGAAATCAGGCCTTGAGTGTGGAAAGATCTGTCATCACCGACGGGAGGGCAGCGTGACACGTCTTCAGTCTCCGAGCTCTCCACCGACACTACTACTTCCAGTCTCGCAGACACACCTCGTCTCACAACAATGCTTAGAATCGCGCGTCCATGTATCGCCCTCACATTGTTACTATCGATATCTGAGTGCTTACACAATGCAAAGAATAGCGTTGACTATATTATTCTCAATGTAACTCCTTACAATTTCACAAATACTGAAAGTGCTATATAGTTTCCACTTTAGTCAGTTGCTACATTGTGGCACATGTTTTTGAGACCTTTTTATAAAGATACGCAAGTTAATGATGTAAGGTATATTCTGCGATTTGATAAATCGGGGACGAAGATATGTTATGAGATTCTAAAGGCAATTAACAAAATACTAGGAGACCATATAAAAGGGATCGGCTTTTTTATCATGGTGCACACGGGAAAGAAAAGAAATTCATTATTCTACTCCACCGAACTATTTTCCAGATAGACGAAAATTTCTCTGCAGAGTGCCTATTAAGGATACCTTAATGCAGTTAAAGCCATTTCCACATCTTCCGCCTCTTCAATTTAAATTCCGTATTGGAAAAAGGTTAAATGGTCTTGAAACCGTTTGAACGAATGCTAATGACAGTGATATAACGCTGGGTAACACAAGCCAGCACCAAGGAGCTCCGTGCCACTCCGTCACATTGGGTGTCTGACTAGTATTTATACACGTCAGGAGAAAATGGACATACTTTAAGTCCATACGATAACTAAACTACCGGCTTAGTTATCAAACAGTAAACCCGATTCTTTAAATAACCTGACTCTTGTGTGTGGAAGAGCTTCAAACTTATGGCTACTTTACGAATGAGTTAACGCGTTAAATATTTGGTCTTAAGAAAGAGTTTTAAAAAGGTTTGAAATTACGTTTGAAGTTCGTTGGAAATGGCTAAGTATTCTCCGTATCAAACACTGGGTGAGTACAGTCTGCGAGATTTGCGCACCTGTTGAACCACAAACTAGTTTGTCATGCATCTCGGTGTTTATGACGTCATAGATCCTAAACCATTTATCGTACGATGATATAACTTTGCAGATACAGACACTGGTAAATGTAGTACTGTCTTCAAAATGTGTTACGAATAAAGTTCGTAGTAGAGAAGTAATGACTTAAAACCCCATGCCCGATGCGGCAGTTTTAGTGCACGAACAGCGAATATATGGCTAACGACAAACATTTTTCTTTCTTGATTCTGTCCGGGATGTCAGCGAGGAAGAGTTTCGCAAGGTTTGAAATTGCGTTTAAACTTCATTGTAAGTCGCTAAGTGCTCTCATTCTCAAATACTGGATGAATAAATTCTAGGTTTTAGCGCCGCTAGTTATGTTGTCTTAAGACGTCTACATAATTTCTTACTATAACACTTGTCTTGCTGTGTTAAACCTTCAACACGGGGGTGGGGCAAATAAGTGGTCCGGAGAAGTGGATACGATTGGACGTAAATTTGTCGCAGTATTAACGAAGAAGGGAAAGACCCACATCTACATCCAAAAATACGGAGCAACTGCCCATACAGCCTGCCGAATTCTGGGGCACATTTATTCAGTCTTCACGCCTGACAGAGTTGTTGGCGTAGGTCAGTCTGTGTAGTGTAACGACGTAAGTTTTTTTTTTTTTTTATAACCGATTTTCGTTTGATATATGACCATGTGCAGACTTCGTCACCTACGTCAGTTACAACCCAATTCAAAATGATTTATATTCTTTTTAAACTGTCATAGAATGGTTCTTGAACGAAACTGTAAAACATCAGTTGAGTCGTATGCAAAGAATTACATCACTTGAGCCAATTGGTCTTCATAAACTTTTTCGATTTAAATTTCGTTTGTTTCTCCTCAGAAATTATATTGACACACGTTATCTTGATTTAGTCGATATCAGAATCACACATTGAATAAACCTTTGAGATTCAAAGTTTCGATGAACGCTGTCAGAATTCAATAATCTTGTCCAATATATTATTAATCCGTTCACATAATTCTTCATAAATAAATCCTCAGAACACGTGTTTCAACTTTAGTAGCATCCACTATTTTATGAGCTTCCTACACATACAGATGTGAACTTGACCGTTGACAAACTAGGACTGACTTTTCAATAAGACTAAGCTCTATATGACGTCATTGTTGTACAAAAAGAGTACAAAAAATTCATTTTTAATTTTTTAGAAGCACGACGCAACAACTCGGTTCCAGGATCTTCTGTTACTCCTTGGCTGTCGACCCGCGACGTATAGCGGCCAGCAATTTCCTCTCTGGTCGCGGCAACGAAGATGCTGTCTCCGTTCGTTCGCCCTCTCAGTACATGAAACATAAAAAATACAAAACTTTTTGATAATTCACAGCTATTACACATATTAAGAAAAAATACATAAACAAAACTAAATTAAACTTATAGTCACCTGCAAACTGGGCTGACAGTGGTGGATGGGTGACGCTTAATTTCGTCCCACTACATCTGGTAGCGATCCTGTCTGGCCGTCCAGGTCATCTGATCTGTCCGTGTGTGATTACTCATACTTTGTGTTGTCGCGAATGATAGAAAAGTGAGTTAAAAACCAAGTAGGATGTAGGCTTGGAAATTCTTGCTACCAGCGAGGCGGACTTGACCGGACGTAGCTTATGTGTTATGTTTACTCTGCTAACGAGAGCGGACTATGCCATATCATGAGGCTCGAGAGCCGTTCCAAGCCACAACCCTTGGTCGAAGCGAACATAGCAGAGTATGGCCTGTTCGTCAGGTAGGCATAACGTGCTGCCGCGTGACACACACGCAATGCTCGAGAGAACTGGAAACATCTAGAACAAGTGGTGCTGGGTGCACTACCGCCTATAAAAAGGCTAGCCCTCATAGTGTTGGAGCAGTGATGGTAGTGATGGAGCAGCTGGTCAGTCGGTCAGATATGGTTCAGCTGGAGTTATGATGCTGTGAGATTGTAGTGCAGTGCTGCGTAACCACGAGGGGAGCTCATTTCCATGTAGTCAACACTTAGTTGGTGCGCCTGCCTCTGCTATACTGGGACTTAGACTCAGGGAGATATGAGAAGTTACACTACTTAGATGGCAGTTAGTTGACTTTGTATATAGAATTACTTATAAAACGGATGTGCCAGGGGTGCTTCCAGTGTACATATCCTCATGCAATGATTTATGATTGTTTCCAGTGTACCCTGAGATCCCAGCCGAGTTCCGTATTCTAATTCACCCTACAGCCCTCTTTTCAGTGGACCAAGTGCACAGAAGGCAGCCCACGACCACGAGACCTCCTGCCAAGTAAGTTCTTGGACGCGCATTCTTGCAGTCCCACTCCCTCTCAGGAGTCATCAGTGGGACACGACAGTGTGCGGAACCCTCAAGTCTAAGCTGTATAGAAACGACCCTCATAGTCTTCAGGAACTGCAGCAGAACATTTCGGCTGAGACTTCCGCATTTCCAGCAGTCCATCTTCGATCCCCTTCAACAATTTGCTGAACAGGGCACAGAAGTGTCAAGAGAGGAACAGTGTTCACTTTCAACATGTGCTATCGGCAGGTTACTACTGTAATCCCTGTCCTCTGCTGCGTTTCTTTGTACCCTGGACCTCTGTTCCCTGGGCCGCTTTTATGTACCCCACCTTGTACCTCTTAATGTGTAGATTATTGTACCATTTTAAAATTTTAAATTCGGCGAATAATTGTATGCAGTTCTGAAAATCAAAGTTTTGTTACCCCTTGAAGCCGTTAGATACGCAACCCGCAGTGGGTACAATGAATCATGAACAACGAACCGTTTAAGCCATTTAGCAATACAAATGGTATCGCGCCAAATAATGACGGAGAAACGACACAGCAATTAATGTCAACGATATTATTATCACGAACGGGTAGGTGACAGTCGGGGCTGTTACTGATCTTGTCGTGGGTAGATTTTTATTTATAAGAGAAGAGGATCTATGAAATCATTTCATCTTAAGCAATGCCCATTTAGAAAATTCCTGATCTAATCGTGGATGAAAAATCACGTAAATGTACCTTCTCAATCCTTTATGATGTACAATTGCTAAGGAATGATTCAATTACATTATATAAATAAATCGTTACTTCTAGCTTACTGTCTCTTTCTTTCCGGAGCTATTGTTTGAAGCTGTGGACAGCAATCGCAGTGCATTTTGTTAACATGTAGCTGTATCATGCGTCGCTCATCAGAGTTGGCATCTATAGTCTGACGAACTATTAAAACACGAAACGTATATCATCCGGTGTTTCCATTTTTCCTGGAACCTAAGGATTCAGCCAGACCCGTACACAATAATCTAATGAAGGAAGAACGAGATGTCTTTATGGAGATACAACAACATGGTAGAAATCCTATCCAGGATACGTTTCATAGAGATCCTGTACCACAGATTGTGAACAATTTGTAGTGCTGTGTGTTCCAGCTCTCGTTACCAAGGGATACATCCTCAGAATTCTGTAGCAACACGTCCTGGTGTATAATAGTCGAACTGTCAAAACTATCGCACCGAACGATAACCGAGAAACGATTCTGGTAAGTTATGTCAACAGCAGCGTTTTAGCGTAACCGTGTAAGGGAGTTGCAACGATTATTGATTTTGTTGCGGGGAAACGTTTATCCAATAGTAAAGAGCATCTGTTGAATCGGCTCGTCTTAAGTTATACCGATTTACAGATGCTTAGAGTAAGCGCTTTACTCAAGGTACTGCATACGCTGGTGATGACTGGATGCGGGTGTGTGATCCGGAAAATAGAAACTACACCAGTAGATTGCGTAAGTGGAAACGAGAGACACTTCCGTCTCGGTGTGTAGGTGGTGTGCAACCCTCTTCACAGGCAACAGCTGCATTCAAGTGACCAACATAGCAAACGCTTTGAGTTTAGATAGTATCTCAGAAACCGTAGCTCATAGAGTGTATGTTTACAGAGTATTTTCGCTTCTCAATGCTCGATACTACGAAATGTCAGTATTTGAGCATTTCCTTCGCAGCAGACGAATCTATTATATTGTTCGACTGTATAGGTAATCACATCATCACACTTCTCTGTGGGTATTTATCACATGTGACGCGTCTTTTTTGATGAGATAGTTTTATTGTTCAGATGTCTGGTAATCAACGTAAGGCCATTGTATAAGGGAGGAAAGAGTTATCTTGTTGGCTATCAATAATCACGTTGCTGACTCCGTGAGATATTGATAGAGTAATTACGGCCGCGACTTGCAAGCTGTTTTACATATAATAATTTTTTTTTCCATTCATCTTCATTAGTAAAATTTCGGATTATTAAAATTGTATCCTTATACTCCACATCCTGTGAGAGAGCATGTTAAACGAAGACAAGCTCCTACTGTATCCACTAAATCCGGAACAGACGCTATGTATTCAGAAAACAGAGTTGGAAACACATTCTTTGTTGCTGTCTTGTGGATGCAAAGCGTCTATTTTTTTCTGGTTTCATTGATGCAATAAAGAATTATTGACACATGTGACCGTGTACCGTGACAGTATGTAGAACATGCCGGCGAAATTTTTTCCATTCACGCAGTGCTCTCTCTCTCTCTCCGTCCGAACATGCCTCGGAAAACCCAACAGTACCCACCGGCCGCCGTGTCATCCTCAGCCCACAGGCGTCACTACATGAGGATATGGAGGGGCACGTGGTCAGCACACCGCTCTCCCAGCCGTATGTCAGTTTCCGAGACCGGAGCCGCTACTTCTCAACAAGTAGCTCCTCAGGTTGCCTCACAAGTACTGAGTGCACCCCGCTTGTCAACAGCGCTCGGCAAACCGGATGGTTACCCATCCAAGTGCTAGCCCAGCCCGACAGCGCTTAACTTCGGTGATCTGACGGGAACCGGTGTTACCACTGCGGCACGGCCGTTGGCCACGTAATACTCTACGACCTTCAAATTGCTCAAAAGTCACGATTCTAGATACTTTTTATTTCCCATGAACTTTCAGTCACGAACACGACTCAAATACTTTTCTTCATCACTTTCAGATTCATTGTATTTCAAAAGCAAATTTTTCTCCGCCCTTGCGGTGCCGCAGTTCGACCGTCCCCCTTGACCACTGATTACCGACTCTTATCTCGAGCATGCACTGTCTACCGATCTTTGGCGTGTAACTGTTACTTCCAGAACATTCTAGAGCATGAGCTATATCGCAGCCACCGTCACTGAGATGTTAACATCGATCATTAGTAAGGGTGCAGAAAATGGCACCCTGTCGCAGCCCCATTAGCTGCGGACAGAAGTAACATTGAATTGTGGGCTTGCTCCTTTTAAAAAGCCGTAAGAAGCGAGAGGGAGCTGAAGCCTTCTTCAGGAGTTAGGACAGGTGACTTGAACAGAGACGACTGTTACTACACCTGGAAGTATTCTGAATTTCAAATAGGTATTGTATAAACAGTTCAGCCATTTACTTCACGTATATACCTTACTAGGAGAGGTGTCTTAAAGTGGCTTTTGTCTTACGGTTCGCTGGCGTGACATCTGTAAGAGACATTTATGGCGCACTGTTCCGATTATTCTAACAACATTGGTTCCTAGTCACCAGACATGAGTTCTGTTTCATGACACGTTCTGCTTAGTTCTAGAGGAGGATACATCTATCTCACTCTTTTCCCTTAGTTATTCATCTTGATCGTAAACGGCTACTGTAGTACAACTCGTTCTAACTCATTAGTGAATAAGTGCCTAAGCTCATTAATACAGACAAATGCAGATAGATCTTGCAACTATAATCTGAAGGCCACACACAAACACAATCAATATTTCTGTTGCTCTACACTTATCAAGTCAGGTGCTCTCCGAAATGGAGTACAGTCCTCTTCGCAGACTGCTTGCTGCTATGGGTTCCGCCTTTTTGCAGACACACCTCCTTTTGTTTTTATCCCAACATGTTTCAACACATCTGTGCCATCATCAGTGTTTTTTTCTTTATTGAAAAACGTGATTTTACATTAAGTTGTTTTGCAGGACCAACTCTATAGTGTCCTGCAGTGATGGTTTGTCATGTTTTGTTGTGGCCGATCCTTCTTCTTTTGGATTCCGTGGACACTGAACACATATATTAATGCAATTTATTTCTTTATAAACGCCTTTTTACTTCCCAAGCAGTTTGTTTGTAAAAAGGCGGAACCCATAGCCTACAATTTAATTGCAAAGGCGGAAAGAAAGGACGAGAGCTACAAATCCAAAAGATGAATACTGCTTACTGCTGTATGACACTCATCAGAGCATAATTTCGGCCAGAAAGCACCGGAACGGTGTTCCTATATCTCCTAGGATTTTTTTCACTTGTATTAAATCGCAAAGTAACTATAATTTGCCGCTGCGCCGGTACCAGTGAACTTGAAATGGGTGACCAACTTGGTACCAATATTGTGATCGGTATGTATCGGCAACCTTCGTGTCGACAGTCCTTTGTTTAGAATGACAGCAACCCCACAGATGTACTGTATAACCAACATAAGTTTGTTTTCGTTCTGTAGCTGTGATAGGTACATATCGCCTTAGGTTTATGGCTGCCAGAAGCGTCAGTGATCCAGAAACACGGCGTCATGTTTTGCATTTGTCTGTGATAAATAAATAAGGTACTGGGTATTTGAACATGAGCCTTTGTATAATCACAAATTCTTGTTTCTTACGTGTCGTAATTTATGAAATAGTTCTCAGAACGAAATTTTCACTCAGCGGCAGAGTGTGCGTTGATACGAAGATTCCTGGAAGATTAAAGCCGTGTGCTGGCCCGAGACTCGAACTTGGGACTTCTGCCTTAGGGAGTCAGTGCTCTACTGCTAGAGCTACCCAAGCAAGACTCACGCAGCTTCCACATAGCTTTGCTTTCAACAGCAGTTCATCACGGGTCATGAGAGGTGCTTGGGTAGCTCAGTCGGTACATCTCGCAACTTATCTCTCTTGTTTCCTTCTTTATTCCTCCTGTTTTGTTTCTGTTTCTTGTCATGTCCCCAGTGTTGGCGGGCCTTGAACCGTTGGGGAAGTATACCATTACTGTGCACAGCTGGGACAAAAAGTATATGTATATTAATAATACAAATAAATATAAAAACAATAAATAAATAATAACAGAAAAAATTCTATACAGTTCCTAACCTTACCCAGTGGTAGCCACGAGTGTTGAGGACGTCGTGGTCGAGCCTCAGGTCGAGACACCTGGCCCTTCCCCCCCCCCCCCCTCCCCCATCCTGACATTCGCTGTGAATCCTCCAAAAAAAAAAAAAAAAAAAAAATTAAAGAAATAAATAAAATAAAAAAGAGTGGGGGGCAGCGTCAGAAAAAGGGTGCAGGACGCTAGCGTATAAGAAATAGATCAGTTGAGCAATTGCCCCCGAACGACGAAGGTCACGTGTTCGAGTCTCGGTGCGGGACACAGTTTTAACCAACCAGGAAGTTTTTATGCCAAGCTGCTGATCAACTGCGCGAACGGCACACTCGTGAGGGAAAGATGGCAGCCTTTAGAGCGGATACATAAACATCGTTCACCTGCCACCGCTTTGCCCATGGCACTCAAAATTCTTTCCCCTTTCCCACAACTTTGTTAGAACATAGTTCGACGTTCAGCCTTCAAAATTGGAAACTTGTGATTTTTATGATTAGATGGGGAGGGGGAGGTGTACCGTTGAAGAGCTGTGTTCCGGCACCTAAAGTTTTAGAAATTTCGCATTGTCACTCAGCCCTGTGAAGCTGAGGCTCATAGGCGTGTCCTCCGTGTCGACTCTTCCTGCACTGCGATAACTGTTGCGCTGCCCCTCGTACTTGTGATGGCCCCTTATTAGATTCACGTTTTCAGGCTTTCGCGTCACATATCTTGTGTTTTACCTTACTGCATCCCTAAATTCTGACAATTTCCAACCCCGATTGGAGTGGTTTTCAAATACTTGCAGCCTTGCTAGCACGTCCGTGTTTCATCTCCTGCCAGATCTTCTGTTATCTAGAAAGAGACACGCTGTCTCCCTACAGTAACCTTCTCGCAAAGATCGCAGGACCACTGCTTTCCCTATTACGTGTTGACACTGCCAAGTTTGTGGAATTCTCTGGTGTCCGGCCGAGTGCCGTTGTTATTACTCCAAAATATTTCAGCAAACAGACTTATCGCCATATTCACGTGGTTCCTGATGACTGCTACTCTGCTCCTGGCGGCGTCCACAGGAGCGGAGCAGTAGTCATCATGGACTACCTGAAGGTGGAGACAAGTCTGTTTTCAGAAATATCGTGGAATAATTACATCCGTTATCCGGCTGGACACCCGAGAATTCTACAAGTTAAATGGCTCAGAGCACTATGGGACTTAACATCTCAGGTCGTCAGTCACCTACACTTAGAACTACTAAAACCTAACTAACCTAAGGACATCACACACATCCATGCCCGAGGCAGGATTTGAACCTGCGACCGTAGCAGAAGCGCGGTTCTTGACTGAAGCGCCTACAACCGCTCGGCCACGACGGCAGGCTCTCCAAGTTAGAAACACGGCAGGAAAACATCAGATGGCATACCACTGAGTTTGCTTGCCCAAGCCACCTTCCGTCGGTCTTGTCTCATACGCATCGTCACTAAGTTGCGTTCATCTGTACTTGACACTAATGAAATTTGACAGCCACGACGACCCTCAACAAACTGTAGTATTTCGAAACTGATCACAGAGTACATTAATTGCGAGTACTGAATTGCTTGTGATTGGTAAGGAACTTGGTGTATGAAGACATTAGACTCGAGTTGCTTCTGGCACTCAGTTGCGCTGTTGGCAGCTCGTTCCATTCGCAGTTACTCTGGAGGTATGTCGTCAGCGCTGCGCGGCTCGCGAAGATCATTTTCTCGCCGCGGCGCCCGCCGCCGAGCGCGGTGGATCTGCGCTGCTCGAGCGTGTCGGGCGAGCTAGCGCGCTCGTACGCGACACGCGAATTTGCATAAAGTTACCGTTCCTAACATTGATTTCCATTTGGTTAATTTCACACCACTTGAACACACAGAAAAGACAATTATGCAAATGAGGGACACGTGGTGACGCGGCGACGGCCGCCGTAATGGAGGCTCTGCACGGGCGACGCGGCCCAATCCCCGGGGCTCCCTGGATGCTCTCTGTCCGCAACTTGGCGCATTACGCTGCCGCTGCCGGCGTCGGCGAGGCGAAGTCGCGCCACACACGCGCTGCCGGGGCGCTTGCCGCCGGCTTGCGGCGCTGTGACTGGTGACCAAGGGAGTGCAGCTGTTGACCTGCTGACCGCCCACATGATCCAAGGGGGCTGCAAACTGTGTCTCCTGAACGAACATTACTGCGTGTGGGTCTCCGCACAGGCGCTCGATTCGTGCACCCATGCTGACTGCTGTTAATCGGCGAGGAAGGCTGGGATTGGCACACCAGTTCCACAGCTGTTTGTCCACTGAATGGCGACAGTTTGCCTTTTCAGATCAATAGCGCTACATGTCCCATCAGACAGTTGAGGCATTACAGTGAAATGAATACCCCTAGCTGCATACACGCGTTGATGAATGTCAATGGGGACAGTTGAAAATGTGTGCTCCAACCGGGACTCGAACCCGGGATCTCCTGCTTACATGGCAGTCGCTCTATCCATCTGAGCCACCGAGGACACAGAGGATAGTGCGACTGCAGGGATTTATCTCTGGTACGCTTCCCGTGAGACCCACATTCTCAGCTTATTGTCCCGCACTATATTCATAGTGTCCCTGCCCATTATACTCATTGCTCGCGGGTTTTTACCGATTCCCGTAATAGTTCGGGTACTGTTTGTGCATCCGCACAGAAGAAGATGGTCAAATGGCCGGTGAGCCTTAACTATATATACATATGAAGATGGAGAAAAGATACCATCTTCATATGTATGTATAGTTGGATTGTGCCGGCTGGAGTGGCCGAGCGGTTCTAGGCGCTTCAGTCTGGAACCGCACGACTGCTACGGTCGCAGGTTCGAATCCTGCCTCGGGCGTGGATGTGTGTGATGTCCTTAGGTTAGTTAGGTTTAAGTAGTTCGAAGTTCTAGGGGACTGATGACCTCAGATGTTAAGTCCCATAGTGCTCAGAGCCATTTGAACCATTTAGAGGCATTGTCGTAGCCGGCGAGAAACGTCCGAAAGCAAAATCCACGCAACAATCGTCGGCAGCGTTGTAAAGTTTACGTCTTAATTGAGATGTGATGTTTATGTCTATTAAAGAACAGTTATATCAAGTGGTGTGCTCCGTGCGAACCTTATCACTTGTATCTGTTTATTTACTTGACGCCCGCATCTCGTGGTCGTGCGGTAGCGTCCTCGCTTCCCACACCCGGGTTCCCGGGTTCGATTCCCGGCGGGGTCAGGGATTTTCTCTGCCTCGTGATGGCTGGGTGTTGTGCGCTGTCCTTAGGTTAGTTACGTTTAAGTAGTTCTAAGTTCTAGGGGACTGATGACCATAGATGTTAAGTCCCATAGTGCTCAGAGCCATTTTTATTTACTTGACCCTGTTTTAAACAATCTGTCTACTGGCAAGAAAGCAATACCAGTAAACCAAAATCAATTAAAACCTGTGCGCGATAATGACAAATTAGAGATCTAGTGGTACCTGTGCGAAAATCCATAAAGCGTGTGAAATAAATTTCTTACATCGTACTGGTGTCGCCTTGGATAACGCGTTGTTCTGCTCTCAGCACTACTAAACTAACTACAGTTGCAAGAGCTGAAATTATTACACTGAATATTTGAATACTAAGCGACTGCCCACTCCGGAGCATCGCAACAGACTCCGCCAGCCTTTGGCACTCTACCCCTGCTACTCCCGAGCAACAGTTTATTCCCCACCTAACATAAGCTCTTACTTACACCTACTCTGTCTCAGCGATATAGCTGCCTCGTAGCGTTCTTTCGCCCGTACATCTTTGTAATACATGTATCGCTTATGTTCTTGGATAATACGTTATACTCTACGATTTTCATTGTATGTACTTATTTTATAGGGTTCAGGCCAGAGGGGCAGCCTTACGATCTGGGGAATATTTTCGTGGCATTCCCTAGGTCATCTTATTATTGTGGAAGGCACAGTGCATGCACACAAATGTGTATCGATCCTTGGGGACAATCTCCACCCTTACAGGCAGTCCTTTTTTTTCTCTCGTCACGATGGCGTCTACCAGCAGAACAGAGGGACAGCGGTTCAAAGAGCATCAAGATGAGTTTACCGTACTCCTTTGGTCACGAAACTCCCTGGATTTATACTCAATCGAGTATCTGTGGGACGACCTCCATCAGGCTGTTCACACAATAGATCCCAAGCGAAAAACTCAGCGCAAGCTGTCCACTGCACCGTAGTCGGTAAGGCCCCACATCCCAGTCAGAACTTTTCAGAATCTCATTCACTCTCTTCCTGTTTGTCTCGCAGCCGTCCGCGCTTTTGACAGGTGTTACTAGACAGTCTAATTTGCATTTGATAGTTAACAGGTAGCATTATTTCTGCATGCAGTTTACCTGCGTTATTCGGTTCCCTCACTGTTCTTACTTACGCTGCACAAAGCTTTAGGACAACCATTTTCAAAGTAGTGGAAATGGAAATGAGCGTTTGGCGTCATTGGCCGGGAGGTCCCTTGCGGGGCAGGTCTGGCCGCCTTGGTGCTGGTCTTATTACATTCGACGCCACATTGGGCGACCTGCGCGCGGGATGGGATGAAATGATGATGAAGACTGTTAGACTGTTGTTTATTTACAGTGTTGCATTTACATTTACATAATCATGATTTCGGCTTCAAAGTGCCATTATCAAGTGTTTAAGTGTTGTAAATTGCCTAAGATGGCATACTGTCGTATTAAAATACACTATTAGACACACTGTCGAAGACTCGATATTTCTGGCAGAGTCTACTGCTTTGTTTCATTACTGAGTCCACCATCTTTCTATTTCAGTGAAGATGATGTACTCAGTAACGAAACAAAGCAGTAGGCTCTGCCAGAAGTATCGACTCTTAGACACTGTGTCTAATAGTGTATTTTAATACGACAGTATGCGATTTTAGTCAATTCATAACACTTAAAACACTTGATAATGGCACTTTGAAGCCGAAATCATGATTGTGTAAGTGTAAATGTAACACTGTAAATAACCAACAGACTAATGGGGGTACTAACTTTAAAGAAATACACGGTTCTGGAAATTTATGTGATAACCACCTGTGTTCGACGTAAACAAACAGTAACCACTCCCAGATGGCAAATGGCAGCAATTGCAGTGGGTGATATATTGGACCTCCACAGCACACGCCTATATCTCGCTGTTCACAAGCGATTAAGGCTTGAATTTGTGCACCAATACTGCAAGTGGACGTTCTCTGAGTGGCGAAAGGAGTCTTTTTACAGATGAATCACTTTTAACGTTCCATCGGCGTGAAACATCTCAAAGCAATCACCCTGCAACAATCGTAGGAAGGGTGCAAGCCGGAGGACTGAGCGTTCTGGTTTGGGCAACGTTTTCGTGGCATTCTGTGGATTATCTTATCAATGTGGAATGCATAATATATTAACTTAAGTATGCGTCCAAGTCTACAAGCAGCTTGATTTTCCTCTGCACTATGGTGTGTACCAGCAAGGCAACGCAACTTGCCACACAGCTCGCAGTGTACTTGCGTGGTTTGGAGAGCACCGGGGTGAGTTCACCGCACTCCCCTGGCCACCAAGCTCCTGCGATTTCAGCTCGATCTAGAATCTGTAGGGCCACCTCGATCAAGTTGTTGGCTCCTTGGACCCTCACTCAAGAAAGCTGGCCACAGCACTGGAGGCAGCGCGGCTCTACAGCCCTGTCGACACCGGCCACAAACTCACTGCACCCTTGCTACACGTCTGGCAGTGATCCGCACTGCAAAAGGTGTTTATTCAGTCTCTTGACAGCTGGTCACGTTAATGTAACTGGACGGTTTAATTACGCCTTCACAAACCGCAGTTACTTCCATTCTACAGCCTGCATTTGGTACCGAGCGCCGCGGGTTTCGAATCCGCGCCAGACGGCATGGACCTCGATTACCACTATAGGTTTATCTGGCTGTCGCGCCGTAAGTCGCGGCTGCGTGCGTGCTCCTGGCCCGCCGATAATGTGAGGGCGCCACGGTGAAGCACGTGGTCCCAGCGGCCAATAGCAACGTATTTTTTAGGTATTTAAGCGCATGCCTCTCGCTCAGCAGGCCCATTAACTACGTCCGTCTGATCGGCTCCTTTCTCTCCCGCCGTCCTTCCTATGTCACCATCCATAACACAGATTCCTACACCTTTTTCCCCTCTGCCGGTGTGCCCCAAGGCTCCGTCCTCTCCCCCCATTCTGTACCTTTTGTATACGGCGGACATGCCGCCGCCGTCACCCCCCGTCCACCTTCTCCAGTTTGCCAATGACACCGCCTTCCTTGTCCTTGCCCCCACCCTGTAGCGCTCCCAACACCTTCTTCAATCCCATCTTGACCGGTTCACCGCTTGGTGCAACCAGTGGTTGCTCAAGGTCAATCCCTCCAAACCCCAGGCGATCATTGCAGGCAAAACCACCCCTTCCTTCCGCCTCCTTGATTTCTATCTCACCATCTATGGTCGTCCAATCGCCCTCACTCCCACCCTTAAGTACCTTGGCGTTACCCTCGACCGTCGCCTCTCCTGGACTCCCCATCTCCGGACAATCCGAGCCGAGGCACACTCCCGACTCCGTCTCCCCAAGCTCCTTTCCGGCCGTACGTAGGGTCTGAACCCCTCCACCATCCTCCACACCTATAAATCCCTCATCCGCCCTATCCTTTGTTACATCCATCCGGCCTGGATCTCCGCCCCCCCTACCTTTTACAAATCCCTCCAAATCCTTGAACGCCATGCTCTCCGCCTCACCTATCGCATCCGTCTCCCTTCCCCCACGCGGATCCTGTACGATCTCATCCCCTTCCCCCACCTCCTCCTTTTCCTTGAAAGGATACGGATCCTGTACACCTCCCGCAAACTCGATCCTCCTCATCCGCTTATCTCACCCATCCTTTCCCAACCCTGCCCGCTGCCGCGCCTGTATTCCCATGTCCCACCCGGTCTCCATCTCTCCACCCTCCTTACCCTCTCCTAAGGTGGCTTCCGCCAGCTGCCCCTCCCTGATGATGTCCTCCTCCCGTCCATCTACCCCTCCTATCAAGTTTGATCCTGCCCCCCCCCACTTCCTGTGTCCTTTCCTTTAGGCACCCTCCCTCCCTTCTCTTTCCTTTTCCCCCGTCCCCTCCCTCCACCCCTCTTCCCCCGGGCTTCCCCTCCCCATCCCTCCCTTCCCCCTATCTCCCCTACCCATGGCATCTGCTCTCCCCTCTCCCTCTCCCACCCCCCCTCCTCCTCTCTTGGCAGGTCTCTGGACTCGTGCATGGTTAGTGAACATTCGGGCACCGGAGATCAACGCCTCATGTTCTGTGTGTGCCATCGTTTGTGCTTAAGTGGTTCAGTGTTATTCGTTTTGTGCACCTACGTTCACGTGTGACAATTTTCGTCTCTGTCTGTGTCCAGGTGTCTGAAAAATTTTATCTTGGACTCTACGCCCGTGAACGGCACCTTGTATTTTAAAAAGTGTTTGTCTCCGTTTATATGTCCGCCATCTTTTTTTCTCTAATTGTCTTCATTTGTATCTTTGTGTTTCTCTGCGGCCAAAGAGCGGCGTAGTATGCTGTTGGAGGCCTGCCTGTAAACAGGTTTCAAAATAAAAATAAAGAAAAAAAAAGGCTCAGCAGGCAGTCTGATATTCGCGTTAGTCTATCGACGTCTCGACTACAGACAGCGTGTTTGCTTGGTTTCCGTGTACGAGTGGACGTTGTTGATCCGTGAGGTTTTCGTTTCTGACCCCTTTGCTTCTCGCATGTGGTTGTTTGTAAAGTGTTGCTCGGTCGTCCGTAGTTGTTCGTGCCCGTCCTTTCCCGTTCGTTTTGTTTGTTCGTGGGCCGCTCCCGTTTGGTCCCGTCGCGCTTTCGTTCTCGGCACCCCACGACCATTCCGATCGCGGTAACAACATGCATTGTCTGTATCATTTCTACGGTACGATATCCTTAGAAGTAGTCTCGAGATCTAAACCAAGTTTTAATTTCAGAATTTCTAAGTATTTTTTGTCGACATGGAGGCTTTAAACTTAACAGATGTTGCGAGTTAAATATGACTACTAAAAATACTAAAATAAATCGCCGTTTTGCGAAGTTTATACAGAGCAAATGCAACTCGATACGCAACTGTGACTAATACTGTAGAAGAACGAGAAAGAAAGTATTTCACTCAGGTTAATAGCTTTTGAGGCGATACAGGTTTAACCTGTTTCCGAATGTGAAAAGTCCCTCCTCTCAAAATAATTACCAGCCTTAACTATACTCACCCTCATAAATTAAGGAAAATGCTGATACATGGTGAAACAACGCTCTGGTGGGCGGTTTGCTGGTTTAAATCACCTCGGGGTATGACCATGCGGTGCATTTGACCTGCGGTCGTCGCTCGGTGGCGCTGGCAGCAGTCCACATACACAGAGGTGTGTAGGTTCATGTCAGATTACGGTGCAGCGAGTAAGTGTGCAGACGTTTTCAGACGTGCTAATGATGACTGTGTGTTGAAAATGGCTCAAAGAACACATACTGATAACGTTATGAGGGGTAGAATACTAGGGCGACTGGAGGCTGGTCAAATACAGCAGGTCGTAGCACGGGCCCTCCGTGTGCCACAAAGTCTGATCTCCAGATTCTGGCAACGATTCCAGCAGACAGGAAACGTGTCCAGGCGCTACAGTACGTCCACAGTGTACAACACCACAAGAAGACCGATATCTCACCATCAGTGCCCCCAGACGGCCAGAGATACTGCAGACAGCCTTGCTCGGAACCTTACCGCAGCCACTGGAACAGTTGTCTCCAGACATACAGTCTACAGACGACTGAACAGACATGGTTTATTCGCTCTGAGACATGCAAGATGCATTCCACTGACCCCTGGTCACAGTAGAGCCCGTAGAGCCTGGTGTCAAGAACACAGTACATGGTCATTGGAACAGTGGTTCGATGTTATGTTCACGGACGAGTCCAGGTGTAGTCTGAACAGTGATTCCCGCCGGGGTTTCATCTGGCATGAACCGGGAACCAGGTACCAACCCCTTAATGTCCTTGAAAGGGACCTGTATGGAGGTCGTGGTTTGATGGTGTGGGGTGGGATTATGATTGGTGCACGTACACCCCTGCATGTCTTTGACAGAGGAACTGTAACAGGTCAGGTGTATCGGGACGTCATTTTGCACCAGTATGTCCGCCTTTTCATGGGTGCAGTGGGTCCCACCTTCCTCCTGATGGATGATAACGTATGGCCCCACCGAGCTGTCATCGTGGAGAAGTACCTTGAAACAGAAGATATCAAGCGAATGGAGTGGCTTGCCTGTTCTCCAGACCTAAACCCCATCGAGCACGTCTGGGATGCTCTCGGCCGACGTATCGCTGCACGTCTTCAAACCCCTAGGACACTTCAGGAGCTCCGACAGGCACTGGTACAAGAATGGGAGGCTATACCGCAGCAGCTGATCGACCACCTGATCCAGAGTATACCAACCCGTTGTGCGGCCTGTGTACGTGTGCATGGTGATCATATCCCATATTGATGTCGGAGTACATGCGCAGGAAACAGTGGCGTTTTGTAGCACATGTGTTTCGGGTTGGTTTCCTCAATTTATCACCAAAACTGTGGACTTACAGATGTGTGTCGTGTGTATTCTCTATTTGCCTATGCTATTAGCGCCAGTTTTGTGTAGTGCCACGTTGTGTGGCACCACATTCTGCAATTATCCTTAATTTATGAGCATGAGTGTAGAATTAAGAACGAATTTTTGCCTTGTTTGAAGATAGTACAGAAATCTGGGCCACATGTGAAGATCATTCACTTGATGTTTATGGAAGACAGAGACCTTATTTTCTATCGCCTCTTAGAGGAGGGCGATGTGGTGGGTGACTGCAGACTGCGCTTGTCCCCTGAACGTTTCAACTTTGGAAATGGGACGTCGGATGTTAACTAGTTTATATCAGACCGTAGTGACAGTGCAGATGCTATTTTGACGATGTGACGATGAGCGGTCTGCTGATCGGATCTTCTGCTGCCAGCAACTTAATTGCTTGCCGGGATCAAATACGAGCTGAAGGTTAACGACTGTGGACTGCTACACGTACAGCAGCCAGCCTAGGTGTGGTTTTTATGCTGTTTCTCATGCTCGTTGAGACCTCAGACTGCACGTTCCCAACAGTTGAAATACGGTAACACACAGAACAAAGGGTATACGATTCACTGACAGAAGGAACTCACGATTTCCAATCCTTAGGTTACCCTGACGACTGTGGAGTGCCGCACAGTTAAATCTACATCTATCTAAATTCATACTAATAACAAAACAGTAAAACAGTCGTGTGTGTCTGGTTGTCTGTTTGAATAGGCTAATCTCCAAATCTGCTATATGAATTTTCATGGGATTTTCACAGGTAACTTGAGCTTAGTTGGGGCAACATACAGGCTTTACTTCATCAAAATCGGATCACGGCAAAAAGATATCGTAATCTAAACCGACATGTCTCCAACGTAACATCACAGAAGCGGAAATTCTAGAGGGAGTTGGCGTCGGAGAGCGAGTTTTTCCACCCCGGATTCCGCTTATGCCTAATAATCCCTCTTATTCCTAACCATTTACGATTTCATTTTAAATGTATACAATTTCCGATGAGATTACGTTATGCGGTCAGCATAAACGAAGTGCAAGGATGGATTCTGCGTGCTGCGGGCATGGACCTCAGTGTGAGTTGAGTTTTGTACGACCAGCTCTACATGGCTCTTTCCAGTGTTAGTGAAGCAAACAAGCTTTGTTCTTATACACAATCATACTACTCAAACGTTGTATGAAAAGACGCTTTATGAGTAAAAAATAAATTCCAGTTGTACGAAGTCTCGGGCAATGTTATGTTTCCCAGTTACTTTTTCTTCTTCTTCTTTTCAGGGATCACATGCCCTGTAGACCAAGCACTGAATCAACGATCTGCTTCCATCTTCTTCTACCTCTCGCTGTCCCTATTCACCCTGCGGGGATTCCTAATGCTGTGACCCCTTTGTATGTCATCTTTCCACCGAGTGCGAGGTCGGCCCAATGGAGTGGTGTTGTTGCTTGGACAATGCCCTCAAATGCCTTCTTAGGAATTCTGCTGGTTTCCATTCTAGCCACATGCCCAGCCCGTTGCAATGTCCTACGTTTCAATTTCTGGACGATAGTGGTTTGCTTCGTTAACTGATAAATTTCTGTATTCTTTCGAACTCTCCAGACGTCATTCTCTTATACAGGTCCCCAAATTTTTCTCGTCACTCTTCTTTCGAAAACATTCACTTATTCTTTTTCTTTCTTGGTAAGTGTCCATTTTCCCGAACCATAACGTATACTGGACAGATGATGGAGCTATATATATATTCATATTTGTGGTGACTGACTAAGATATCCTTTTGAGTGGGCTGCTGAGAGCGTACAGACATCTTGATCGTGAGGCTTCTACCATTTATATTCAGTATTATAATATTTTTACTGCTGAGGCGCGATCCAAGGAATTTTAACTGATGAATTTTTCTGAATCTAAAATGATGGTCCATTTCAAAGTGTGGATTTGGGTCTATGAATGGACCTATTTCCATATTTTCTGTTTTCTCTCGTTTTATCATAAGTCCCGTTTTGCTGGCACTTTGCCTGAGAGATCCATACATGTCCTTCAGCTCTTCTTCTGTTTCATTGAGTAAGCCTACATCATCTGCGTATGCCATGAGTTTTTCTTTACTGTATTCGAACCAGATACCATTTTACAGCTGTTAATTACTCTCTCTAACCATTTTCTCCAATGCAAGATATTCTCGCAACATGTAAAGAATCTTATACATAATTGCAGCAGCAACTGTGCCAATGTAAAATATGGAATAAAAACAGCCACCAGTTGCGGAACGTTGTAGTCAAAAGCTCTTGACCTAGGTTTCAACACAAATAAATCGGCCTTCTTCAGCCGTCTTATTTCGTTTTACATGCTGATCATGGCGTGCCATCAATAGGGTTAGTCATAAAGTTTGGAAGGTAGGAAACGAGATACTGGCAGAAGTGAAGGTGTGAGGACAGGGCGCGAGTCGTGCTTGGTTAGCTCAGATCGTAGAGCACTTGCCCGCGAAAAGCAAAGGTCCCGAGTTAGAGTCTCTGTCCGGCACACAATTTTAATCTGCCAGGAAGTTTCAGGGTTAGTCATAATTAAAACTGACTATCGTAAAAACAGCCATCTGGATTTGTCATATATATAATACACATATCAGATGCGGCGAGTGTAGCAACTGCATGTTGCATGTTTATCCGTTTTGGTCACACACGCTTCATCCAATATGTGCATTATTTTGTGTATGACAAAGCCAGACCGCAGTTTTTACGATTTTCAGTTTTAATCAGGTCTAAGCCTGTTGGCGGCACATCATGATCAGCAAGTAAAACGTAGTAAGTCTTCTGAAGAAGGCTCATTTTATTTAGGTTGAAACTTAGGTCAAGAGCTTTTGACTAGTACCTTCCGCAACTGGTGGCTGTTTTTATTCCGTATTTTACATTGACACAGTTGTTGCTGCAACTATGTATAAGATTCTTTCCATCTTGCGAGAATATCTTCTAGTTTTATTAGCATGTTTTGATTTTTACCTTTTGTGAATAGGTTTTCACTTTGATAATGTCTCTTACTGTTCTTTGTATACTTAAACAGATTCTTTGATTCTCTACTACTCTCCGGTTCTATAGATTCGAAGATTCCAGTTAAATATTTCCAGAATTGGTAACAAGCACAGGCGGCTGCCTTCTATGACGAGGTCATTGGAAAGACAGTACAATGCTACGACATATGGCTAAGACAGAGAGGCGAATGTGTGGTGAAGTAGTGGGAAGGTGTAGCCAACTGATGCAAACAAAACATATTTGATTTTCGCTATGACTCCCATTTCATGACCGATCGGACATTACTTTCCGAACAGCCCTCGTAAAACGTCCTTCATCCCTTACAGCAACCAGTTAAAAGACTCAAGACTCTCATCATCAGAAAACACTGTCCGGGCCAGGAATCGTTCGCGTGGCCTCTGAACGCCCGACCAAATGCAGAAACCCACGGCACGCATCATTCGTCCCCTGCGTCATTGCTGCCACCTCCACTCAGACCAAGAGAGACGTCCACCGTCTAGTTGTTCTTGTTCCCTCCTTCTTTCGCCAATGAACCGCTATCTACTCCGGAAGTAGATGCTCGCAAGCTCCTCCTAACTGGAGCGACAGCACAGCGAACGGTTTGAAATTGGCTGGCGGCTTCTGATAAAGATCGTGGCGGCTACCGTCTTGCTTGTAATACTGTAGGCACGATGGTGTTTGTGCTCTTGCAATGTTCTGCACGAAATAACTGCTGCTGTTTTTGTTAGTTGTTCAGTATTTTGAACGCTGAAGACTATAAAGGCATACGAGGAATGGTCAGTTATTTAACAATGGTACGGATACAAAAAGCAAGCGTTTGCAGCTACGAAAAAAGCAAAAGATACCGTATTCTCAGACAAAGTACCTATTAATGATAAGGTGAAAGTTTTAATGAAACGACAATATGGATTACTGCATTAATGAAAACATTCGTGTCTTCCAAAGGATCTAAAATGACACACGGAAAATTTTATAAGAGAAAGTACTGGAAAAAAGACTTTGAAGGAAACAAAACAGTAACTTATACTTCGTATTTCTTCAGTTAAGGTGGCAGGTTATGCAATAACTAACAACAGAGAAAAACTATGCAAGCATTCGTATGTTTCGTTTGAAGCGTAAGAGTTGTATTTCGGGTGTCCTTCTGGTAGTTCCTCCACATAATCTACGTAGCCATGTGACAAAGTTTTAATACTTATTTCAGGAGATGTTTTCTGAAAGGATCTTGTTTGAAACCGAATGGTCGCTTACCAGTTATTATTGACATTCTCGCAGCGTAAACGTCTTTGCTTACAACTGCAGTAAAGATAATTGGAATACGGGCACAATGCAGAGCTAAGTTTTATTTTTTGGTAATCGCTAAGGTAAATGAAAGCAGCAAAATTTCAACTCATCAGCTGTCAGTTTATAACACTGAACTCTTACCTGTTGTGAAAGTTGAGCTGTTTATTTCTTTTATGGTAAATGCAGCTCCGCTGCAAAGAAACTTCTCCTATACCCAGAAATGACCTTTCCGGTACTGTAACTAACGTGTTTTTAATTGTCAGATCCATGAAAAAAACTTTTCAAAGATTTCAAAAACATATTTTTTGAATAGCCAACACCACCACGATGGCCTAAAAAGCACGTTATTCTGAAATCGACAGGGACGTTTTCAGTCGTATAATTTAGCTGTCACGTGACCCTGATGAAATTAACTACCTCTGTATTTTGGGATTTGGTAACTGGAGTAATGAGTTTTATAGTTGTTGGAGCTATGCAAATGATGTTCCATGTTATACTTTAAAATTCTTATTTCTGGTGTGTGCAATAACATTTTAGCTAACGTTGTTTTTCTTTCCTTTTTCAGGTAAGTCAGAAGATTCTCTAAGAACCTGTCAACTCCACCAGATGGTTGCGGTATGTCCATTACTAAATTACCTGCAGAGAAGCCTCAGTAGATCATGGCTGACTTACGGAGCGAAAACCTTCTTGCTCACGACCAAGATCTAAGATTTAAAAATAATAATAGGTTCACTTATAACTTGTACTGGACAGTCATTGTGTGTCTTCGAACGACCTTGAAAGTCCCTATATGACAGGAATTTTTTTTCCGATGTGCCACTTTTATACAAAAAATCTGAATCACCCGTTTGTCTGTACCGTATCTTGGCCAAAAACAAATAAATGATTCAATACTCTTCGGAAATATAGCGTAATATATTGCATATAAATAGCGACAAATGCAGATCGACATCCATGAACGGCACTTCCTGAATGGTCGTGTTGAGCATAAACGTACAGATTTGAAGAGATGCACTCTGCATTTTCCGTGGTTGCACAGTAATCGTTGCTTGATTGTCTCTCTTGCTATCGTGAATTTGGCGACTGGGCGGGGAAAGAAACACTACTCGAGGGATCCATGTACTGAAAGTGTGCTCCGAAAGGAACAAGCTGAGTAGTTAAGGCAGGCAGTAGACCGTGAAATGAAGCTACAGTACAGGATGAAGCACATCTTTTTCTTGTTGAAGTCGCGGACCGCAGAGCTCCTTCTCTTGTGTTGGCACAACGTTGTATCTCTATTGGCTGCCTCCATTTTCTGTCTCGTTCGAAGCCTTAAGATGTACGTAGTACCTTGGGCGCATTATATCAACTTCCAGTCAGTTCTGATGACGTCCTTCCTAATGTTGCAATGTGTAGTTTATATGTACATGCATACTGAAACAAGAACAATGCAAGAGACTAACGAAAGCCCTGATTATGTGATTGATTAATATTCACTTGACAGTAAAACTATAGCGTCGAGCAATAAAGGTCATACACGACTGTCTGAAAAACCAAAAGCTATTAAACACTGTAAATCATCCCCACTCAACATATTAGAGAATATAGAATGTTTATCTGACTGCCTTAAGATAGGAAGTAGACATTCTGTATCATCTTCTTCATGATTTTATTTATTCCACCATCGTGTATTTTTTTCAGCTTTACTAGGTTTTCGGTTTTTCCCATTGTGTAGTACCAATCTCTTGTGTCTGCTTATCCCTGTCTTATCCCTGTTTCTCATTGCCAGTCATCAAAGAAGCAAAAAATGTGACATACAAAGGTAAACTTTGATTCTGTTTTTCCTTTCTGGATATTTCCATTCTGTTAATCCTTTTAGAAACTTTAGTTTTACTGCTGTTTTGTAACTATTGCTCATATCGTTTTTACAGTTTTGGAGAACAGCCATTAAATTTTTATCGAAATCCTGATTATGGATTCCAATGAGTATTTCACTCAGAAATTAACATTCGTTCTTAGATGCATGTCCAGTCATGTGACTGGCAACCCATTTCGCACGTACCGTCGCACTCATCCATTATGCTTCACTCGACACAGTAACAAAGCTGCTTCTGACGTCGTTCTTTCGCTTCTAAAAATATTATTTTGAGAAATTTCTCAAAACTGGCATACTGAATTAAGTGAAGTAACATTTTCCTCGCTGTTCTGCATTCAGCTTAATGTCAGACATAAGAAACGAGAGGGATGTAACAGTAGGTTGCAAACGAATAAAATCAGTGATGGAGGAATATCAAAAGAAAAACTGAAAGGCGTGGAGTTATTAAAAGGGATATTAATATTTGTTCTCAAAGACGTAATAAGTGAAATAATGTAAAATGTGGAGAATAAACGTTTTCAACTTTTAAGATTGTGGTTGGTAATTTCAAAAGGAAATATGGAAATCCAAATTTCTTGGGGTTATAGGTCGTGTGCCTAACTTTAAACTTATAATTAGATTTGTGACCTAGGTCATACTTTCATAACATAAAAAATAAAAACTTAGTGTTTCTGTTTACCCTGCAGAGAGGGGTGGGAAGGAACGGCAGTGAATTTGCTATTTATGGGCCTTTGATTTGTATAGGAACATGCAAAATGTTCTCCTCTGGATCTAGGAGACTAAGAAACAAAATTTATCTTGATATGAAACTTCCTGGCAGATTAAAAATGTGTGCCGGACCGAGACTCGAACTCGGGACCTTTGCCTTTCTAGGGGAAAGTGCTCTACCAACTGAGCTACCCAAGCACGACTCACGCCCACTCCTCATTCTGGAAACATCCCCCAGGCTGTGGCTAAGCCATGTCTCCGCAATATCCTTTCTTTCAGGAGTGCTAGTTCTGCAAGGTTCGCAGGAGAGCTTCTATAAAGTTTGGAAAGCAGGAGACGAGGTACTGGCAGAAGTAAAGCTGTGAGGACGGACCGTGAGTCGTGCTTGGGTAGCTCAGTTGGTAGAGCACTTGCCCGCGAAAGGCAAAGGTCCCAAGTTCGAGTCTCGGTCCGGCACACAATTTTAATCTGCCAGGAAGTTTCATATTAGCGCACACTCCGCTGCAGAGTGGAAATCTCATTCTGAAAATTTATCTTGTTCGAAAAAAGTTTTATTCAATACAAAAACTAATACTATTACATGAATTATGGTGCTTTATTGTGCTTTCCAAATACAGATTATTATAAATCTAAATATTTTATCGTAACATTAAACTGGTGAACTGAGTTTGTTAAAACATTAAATTACTGACATCATGTTTAAAAATGACGCCTTTGAATTTTAAAGTCGTACATGCAGAAGTAATGAAGAGATTTCTGACGTTGTATCCTTGACTCATAAATAATACCTCATCTGTGAAAACAAATCTGTTCAATCGACCTTAGTTTTTTTTAATCAATATATTATTTTAATTCTAAATGACTGGCTTTTTCCATATACTTTAATCACAGGATAATCTCGTGGGTTGAGAACAGTGTCAGATGGTTCTTTTCCGTCAAATTCTTCGTCTTGTTGTGAAGAAACACTGACGATCATTGTTTCTCTTTACCCCAAAAATTACAAAAACAAAACCTTACATTTTCAGTTTGCCGAAACAGATGTCAGATTAAACAGTACTTTGAAACTAAACTTTCAGTTAATGAAAGGAAACTGCAAATTTGTTATACTTACAAAGTTTGAAGTAAGCAAATTCAGCACCGCATCCGATATTTGTGGTAGAGTGAACGAAACATGAGCTAACAGCTATCGCCACACCCAAATCCATAATTTTCCTGTTTGGTTGGTTCACTGCCAACCTAGACAAAGTGATCTTTGAATTACTTTCTCATTTGCTTCCCAACACGATAGCATTGATCTTTTTCGGGACTTTAGTTTCTATTCACCCCGTTGTTTCTAGTCACCCCATTTTACGTTAGTTGATTGTACTTCATTTGCAACGAACAGTGAGAATCGGAACACCCATCCTCCAGACTGGGATTGGAGGCTCTTAACCAATACCGATGTAATAGAAGTTTTTAAGTACACATCTCTGGGCCATATTTATCGATTGCTATGGTGCTTTAGTTGAGTCATAGTTTACTCTACGGCACAGTCAGAGGAAATACGTCCACTCGGAACTGGAGCAGTAGCTTGTTTGTTGAGAGAATGAGGAAAAAGCGGTGAACCAGGTGTTCTAAGTTCTACGATGTTTTATAAACCAATTTGAACATCTCCATTACGAAAGCCCTAGACAAGTACGACGTTGGTGAATCCACCTATTTACAGACGTGCGTCGTAGTTATGTATACTAGTGGCGTGGAATGTTAGTCAATATTACAGTGTCGTCTGTTTTAGATATTAGCGTCACATATGCTTCAGATCTGTTTCGGTGAACTCTCCGGAACTGCAAGCATCCTCTTCATGCAGCAGTATTTTCTAACTGAAAAAATCGCTTTTGCCAATTAGGCTGTATTTATTTAGACCTTCGGACCGCAATTATTTTCGGCTTTTTAAGCCATTATCGAAGACGTAGCTGTTTGAAAAACGCGCTACGTTATTGGCACAAAACTGGAACATAGTGGGGTGTGCACCTAACTTACGAGAAAGACAGTTATCTAGAAAAAGGCGATACACTCGTGAAAAAGGCAGCATACTCGTATGATGCTCTTCTGTTGGTTTTCTGCATACATCCGTTCACTGTAGGCGGAAAAATGTAAGAAAAATATAACGCTGATCAAAGAACTGAGGACAGACTAACAGTTTCAGATAACTATGTACGCATATTTATGCATATGTATGAATAAAATGTGATAAGAATAATGAAAAAAACATAAAATTATTAAAAAGATGCGATGTGGAAAAATGCTAAAATTCGAAAGTCTAAAATTTCACTTGATGTGTAAAGACATGACAGTTCTACTTCTCAGTGCATAAACTAGGAATGGAATCGCTACTTGTTTCGATTAGCCTTAAGTAGACTGTGACCTACACTTTTGAGCAACCTGTTTTATAGATCAGTTTTCGCATTGATCAGAGTCTCCGGTTATCTTTTAAAATTGCTAAGGAAATTAGATGTGTTGTAGAATATTCATTTTCTTCTTTTCTGTGTAGTGTTAAGGATTTGGAGCATATTTTTAAGTTTTCGTACTATTTTGGTTTCTTATGATATGCGGCGCGAAGGTACCTGAATTATTCTTTGTTATACCTACTTACGATTCCTTTTAAAGAAATGCAATGAGATTTTAAAAATGCTGTATTTCATAAACAACAAGTATTCTGTTTGTACCATTACGTGCAACAACATATTTTATCACTTATGCTAAACAATCGGCTGATATTCCGAAACCGAGCCCAAAACTAATAATTAATGAAACAAGTATTCATAGTTAACTTATGCCTCTCGTGGTCACAATGACCTGGTTAAAGTTGATTCATGTTTATATACGAACGTTTCAGTTTGAAAAATTCGCTGTCCGAGACAACTGTCCAGTGATCCGGACGTGGTAGACAGTAACAAACACGTAAGGACTTTGCAGGCCTTGAACTGGTAATTGGGCAGCGGACTGTGGCGGGAGGCGTTCAGAATTCTCGCTGTAGCAGACCACACAGGGCGCAGCTCGTAAACTCAGGCCACAGATCTGATTACGCTTAAGAGCGTTTTTTGTTTACTCGCTCGCTCACTTCCCCGCGGCTATCTGAATCTTTTCCCGCACGCTGAACCCTTCCGTCTCCGTTTCTCCGTCTCGATTCTCTTCCTTTTCTTAAACACACACACACACACACACACACACACACACACACACACACACACACAGACACATACACATACACCGATCCACGACTGGTTACTTACTTCCAACTAGTCGCCACGGCCCGTTGCCGAAGTTTTAAACGTTGCCAGGGAGAAGTGAAGTCGGCCGTCTTTCCAACTCACTACCCCGCCTTCTTCGCGCAAACTTCGCCTTTTCTTCCGCAGAGCTTCATTTCGTTTGCCGAGATGCCTGCTCTCATTGCTGGAAACAAACTGCCCTTCCTGGAAATTATTAACTTATCTAAAAAGTTTTTCCATGTTTCGTTAAATAAACGGTGAGTTACGGCCGCAGTGTTGCGCACCGCACTAATTGCCTTGCGATGCATTCTAACGTGGCGGAAACCCTGAAAGGCGACCGCTCCACTTCCTCTTAATAAATATTTGTGGCAAGCTTTACGTCGTTGGTGAACACCCTTTGTGACAGTGAGCGCTTAATGAACCGTGGTGCGTCTTAATGCGAATATTTGATTGATTCCACTTCCGCTCTCAAAAACTTCTGCATTACTCTTCCTAGTCATGGTATGTGCGACCAGATTCGACATTGTCGTAAGCTCCTCTCAAAACATATCTCGTCACCGCGTACGTGCAACAGTATTCATCTGGACAATAATTGAAAATATTTAGTGTTGTAATCAATTGTGTGGTCCGGGATGTAACTCCACAGGTTCAGTTTTGAATGTACATAGGTTGCTTCGATTAAAACTGATAAGCTGAAAGAAACGTGGTGAAATTACTACGTGCTCATTTTGCAGATAACCAGAGAAACATCATGCCACTGGAATCTTGATTTTCTTTCAGAAATATCATAGTTCGTAGTAACTGGAGGAAAGTCATCGAGTAACGCAGAAGTGGTATCTTGCGTTCCTAAGGGAAACGTTATAAGCCTTCTGCTGTTCCTGATCTATTTAAGCGATCTAGGAGACAATGTGACCAGCACTCTTGGATTGTTTCCAGATGATACTGTCATTTGCCGTCTCATCAGAAGACCAAACCCATCTGAAAAATTAGTTAGGTGAGCTATCTGTGTGGTGTGAAAAGTGACAATTGACTCTAAATAATTGATAGTGCAAGTCATCCACCTGAGTAATGCAAGATATCTGCCAAATTTCGGTTACACGACAAATCACAAAATCTTAATTTTTGGGATTACGGCTACAAACAACATAAATTGCTTAATCTCACGGGTAATGTTGTAAGGAAAGTGAACCAAAGACTGCATTTTATTGAGAGAACACTTGCAAGATGCAACAGGTCTGCTAAAGAGACTACCTACCCAAGACTAGTCCATTATCTTATGGAGTACTGATGCGCGGCACGGTTCAAATGGCTCTGAGCACTATGGGACTTAACATCTGAGGTCATCAATCCCCTATAACTTAGAACTACTTTAACCTAACTAACCTAAGGACATCACACACATCCATGCCCGAGGCAGGATTCGAACCTGCGACCGTAGCGGTCGCGCGGTTCCAAACTGAAGCGCCTAGAACCGGTCGGCCACACCGGCCGGCTGCGCGGCATGGAATGGGGATCAGATAGGTTTGATGGAGGACATCGAAAGGGTTCAGAGAAGGGCAGCTCGTTTTGTATCGTGAAATAGGGGACAGAGAATCACAGATACGATACGCGACTTGGAGTGGCAATCATTGAAAAAAAGGTAACTCCTGTTGCGGGAGGATTTTTTGGTATCATTTCTATCTCCATCTTTTTCGTCCGAATGCGGAAATATTTTGTTGGGCCCATCTACATAAGGAGAAATGATCATTGTAATAAAACAAGAGAAGCCACCGTTCGCATAGACAGGTATAAGTGTTCGTTTTTCTCGCGCGCTGTTCGAGATTGAAACATTTGAGAAATAACGGGGGTGGCTCGATGAACCCTCAGCCAGGCACTTAACTGTGAGTTGCAGAACAATAATGTAGTTGTAGAACAATAATGTAGTTGTAGATCACACTTCCTTCCAAACCAACATGGCTCTCATGTTGCCAACCGAAAATTCCTAAACAAATTATCGTAAGACGTCTGGTTCGGAAAGATCTAAGGTACTATCTGCCCTCCAGTGTGAAGTAATTCTGCTTGGAAACATTCATAATTTATGAATCAAAGGCTATTTTAAATGCCATTAACGTAGGTTGAACGCCAGACTCAACCCCAAAGAAATACATTGACATTTAAATTGATGTAGATTACCAGAAGAAGACAATATATATAACATTTAAAAATAATTGTTTTTCCTTCATAATTTAAACTGACAAATTGCTGATCTCATATTGGTCACATGCGTTTTGTGAGTGAAATCTGTTTCTAACTTTACAGTGTTCCTGTTATTAATGTTAGGGAATTAATTAATTCACTATTACATCTACGTCTACACATCGCAAGCAACGAATCCCCGTATGTTGAGGGGTACTTCTGGTATCATTATCTCTCGGATTAGACCTAGTAGCCGGCCGGAATGGCCGTGCGGTTCTAGGCGCTACATTCTGGAACCGAGCGACCGCTACGGTCGCAGGTTTGAATCCTGCCTCGGGCATGAATGTGAGTGATGTCCTTAGGTTAGTTAGGTTTAATTAGTTCTAAGTTCTAGGCGACTGATGACCTCAGAAGTTAAGTCGCATAGTGCTCAGAGCCATTTGAACCAATACCTAGTAGATAGTGTCGGAAGTTCCATGCGGCTTTTCGCGGATGATGCTGTAGTATACAGAGACGTTGCAGCATTAGAAAATTGTAGCAAAATGCAGGAAGATCTACAGCGGATAGGCACTTGGTGCAGGGAGTGGCAACTGACCCTCAACATAGACAAATGTAATGTATTGCGAATACATAGAAAGAAGGACCCTTTATTGTATGATTATATGATAGCGGAACAAACACTGGTAGCAGTTACTTCTGTAAAATATCTGGGAGTATGCGTACGGAACGATTTGAAGTGGAATGATCATATAAAATTAATTGTTGGTAAGGCGGGTACCAGGTTGAGATTCATTGGGAGAGTACTTAGAAAATGTAGTCCATCAACAAAGGAGGTGGCTTACAAAACACTCGTTCGACATATACTTGAGTATTACTCATCAGTTTGGGATCCATACCAGATCGGGTTGACGGAGGAGATAGAGAAGATCCAAAGAAGAGCGGCGCGTTTCGTCACAAGGTTATTTGGTAAGCGTGATAGCGTTACGGAGATGTTTAGCAAACTCAAGTGGCAGACTCTGCAAGAGAGGCGCTCTGCATCGCGGTGTAGCTTCCTCGCCAGGTTTCGAGAGGGTGCGTTTCTGGATGAGGTATCGAATACATTGCTTCCCCCTACTTAATATACCTCCCGAGGAGGTCACGAATGTAAAATTAGAGAGATTCGAGCGCGCACGGTGGCTTTCCGACAGCCGTTCTTCCCGCGAACCATACGCGACTGGAACAGAAAAGGGAGGTAATGACAGTGGCACGTAAATTGCCCTCCGCTACACACCGTTGGGTGGCTTGCGGAGTATGAATGTAGATGTAGATGTAGATGAAAGTCATTGATCTACCTTCGATTACAGAAGGCCGTTCATCATTCATCCTAAGCAAGTGTTACTGTAATCTAAAGAAAAGGCGTGTGCACGCCGCATGTACTCTGCTACCCAGGAAGCCGCTTCCGTGTTGTACTACTCACCTGACGTATTGGTGGACGATGGTGGGGGGGTTTCAGGGGGGATGCCTAGACATTCAACCTGGCTCCAAACCAAAGGACCGCGATCGACGCTGGGTACGGTGCTGCAAATAGTGTGCCGTGCTTGCACCCCGCGTCCGCTGATAGCTATTCACCCAAGAGCCTGATCCCAGGTGTCGTAGGCTTCTCGACCGAGGGCTTAGCGACCCATGACCTCAACGTGATGTTTTCGGTTACAGATATTTTAGCCGTGTGTTGTCCGACTGTCAAAGCAAGCCGCAACAGTGAGGAAGTTCTGCCGACCTTTTCGAGTTAAGAACATATACCCCTGAAAAGGCGGACATACTGGTGCAAAATGACTCCCGATACACCTGACCTGATACAGTTCCTCTGTCAAAGACATGCAGGGGTGTACGTGCACCAATCATAAACCCACCCCTCACCATCAAACCAAGACCTCCATACAGATCCCTTTCAAGGACATCAAGGGCTTGGTATCTGGTTCCTGGTTCACGCCAGATGAAATCCCGGCGCGAATCACTGTTCAGACTATATCTCGACTCGTCCGTGTACATAAACTGGGGCCGGCCGAAGTGGCCGTGCGGTTAAAGCCGCTGCAGTCTGGAACCGCAAACCGCTACGGTCGCAGGTTCGAATCCTGCCTCGGGCATGGATGTTTGTGATGTCCACAGGTTCCCACGCCCGGGTTCCCGGGTTCGATTCCCGGCGGGGTCAGGGATTTTCTCTGCCTCGTGATGGCTGGGTGTTGTGTGCTGTCCTTAGGTTAGTTAGGTTTAAGTAGTTCTAGGGGACTTATGACCACAGCAGTTGAGTCCCATAGTGCTCAGAGCCATTTGAACCATTTGAACCATAAACTGGGACCACTGTTCCAATGACCATGTACTGTGTTCTTGACCCCAGGCTTTACGGGCTCTCCTGTGACCAGGGGTCAGTGGAATGCACGTTGCAGGTCTCCGGGCGAATAAACCATGTCTGTTCAGACGTCTGTAGACTGTGTGTCTGGAGACAACTGTTTCAGTGGCTGCGGTAAGGTTCAAAATGGTTCAAATGGCTCTGAGCACTATGGGACTTAACTTCTGAGGTCATCAGTTCCCTAGAACTTAGAACTACTTAAACCTAACTAACCTAAGGACATCACACACATCCATGCCCACGGCAGGATTCGAACCTGCGACCGTAGCGTGCGGTAAGGTCCCGATCAAGGCAACCTGCAGTACTCCGTGGCCGTCTGCGGGCATTGATGGTCAGATATCGGTCTTCTTATGGTGTTGTACACTGTGGTCGTCCCGTACTGTAGCGCCTGGACACATTTCCTGTCTGCTGCAATCGTTGTCATAATCTTGAGATTACACTTTGTGACACACGGAGGGCCCATGTTACGACCTGCTTTGTTTCACCAGCCTCCAGTCGTCCTACTGTTATACCCCCCATAACGTCATAAATATGTGTTCTTTGGGCCATTTTCAACACACAGTCACCATTAGCACGTCTGAAAACGTCTGCACACTTACTCGCGGCACCGTACTCTGACATGCACCAACACACCTCTGCTTAAGTGGACGGCTACCAGCGCCACCTTGCGACGACCGCAGGTCAAATGCACCGCATGGTCATACCCCGAGGTGATTTACACCCACGAACCGCCCACCAGAGCGTTGTTTCACCATCTGTCAGCATTATCCTTAATTTATGAGCATGAGTGCAGTAGACAACAGAAATATACCTTAGTTGTCGCTGCAGAAAGAAAAGTGAGTTCCATAGAACAGGCTTTTATTGTACCACTTACCTGGTTCTAATGGAATTGTGGAATATAAGTAATTTTAATCCTGTGTAGCAGTTGTCCACTGCACTGGATTTCTGTTAATACCGCTTCTTTGTCCCAGTGGGTACTTCCTAAGGGCGCCGTGCCCTGCGTGTATTTACAGCGTCGGAACGTAATGAAAACGCCAAAGAAGCGACATTAACACTGTCCACTGCAGTGGACAACTGTGCCACAGTGTAAATAAAATCTTCTCAAACTTCTTTCCGCGCAATGAAATTGAAAAATGGTTCAAATGGCACTACACACTACCGAACACAACATCTGAGGTCATCAGTCCCCTAGAACTTAGAACTACTTAAATCTAACTAACCTAACGACATCACACACATCCATGCCCGACGCAGAATTCGAACCTGCTACCGTAGCAGCAGCGCGGTTCCGGACTGAAGCTCCTAGAACCGCTCGGCCACAGCGGCAGGCAATGAAATTGAACTTCAACGATCTTTCGTCATCGTACTCCATGGCAGTTGTCAAGTGGTAAGGGACTGCCGTATTGCGATTAATTTCACCCTCGAAAAATATCCTTAGAGTAAGAAACTTCCTGGCAGATTGAAACTGTGTGCCGGACCGAGACTCGAACTCGGGACCTTTACTGGCGGAAGTGAAGCTGTGAGGACGGGCCTTGAGTCGTGCTTGGGTAGCTCAGGTGGTAGAGCACTTGCCCGCGAAAGGCAAGGGTCACGAGTTCGAGTCTCGGTCCGGCACATAGTTTTAATCTGCCAGGAAGTTTCATACCAGCGCACACTCCGCTGCAGAGTGAAAATCTCATTCGGAATCCTTAGAATATCTACATCTACATCTATATACGTACTCTGCAAACCACTGAGCGGTACGTGGAAAAGAGCACCCTGTACCACTACTCGTCGTTTCCTTCCCTGTTCCGCTCGCAGACAAAGAGAGGCCGGCCGCTGTGACCGACGGTACTAACGCTTCAGTCTGGGACGGCGCTGCTGCTACGGTCGCAGGTTCGAATTCTACCTCGGGCATGGACGTGTGCGATGTCATTAGGTTAGTTAGGTTAGAGTAGTTGTGAGTCTAGAGGACTGATGACCTCAGATCTTAAGTCCCATAGTGCTTGGAGCCCTCTTTTTTGACAGAGCGAGGGAAAAGCGGCTACCTGTATGCCTCCGTATGAGCCCCATTTCTCGTGTCTTCTTGGTTCTTACGCAAAATGTATGTTGACGGCAATAGGAAAGGTCGGCAATCAGCTTCAAATGTCGGTTCTCTACATTCTGTCAACAGTGTTCATCAAAAGGAACGTGGCCTTCCTTACAGGGATTCTCTAAGAGTTTCCGAAACATCTCCGTAACACTTGCCTGTTGTTCGAACCTACTGGTAACATATCTAGCAGCCCGCCTAAGAGTTGCTTTGATGTCTTCCTTTAATCCGACCTGGTGCGAATCCTAAACACGCGAGCAGTACTCAAGAACAGGTCGCGCTAGCGTCCTGTATGCGATATCCTTTACAAATGCACCACGCTATCCTAAAATTCTCCCAATAAACCGAATTCGACCAATCGTCTTCCCTTCCACAATCTCGTTCAGTTTACTGTCGCTTTGAAATGTGAAGCCCAGGTATTTAAACCACGCGACTATGTCAAGCAGGACACTGCTAATGCTGTATTCGAACAATATAGGTTTGTTATACTACTCATCTGCATTAATTTACGCTTCTCTAAATTTAGATCCAGCTGCCACTCACCTCACTAACTAGAACTTCGACACCTTCCGATACACCACAGTATCATCAGCAAACAACCGCAGATTGCTGCCAGTCCTGTCCGCCAAATAATTTAAGTACGTAGGAAATAACACCTGTCCTGTCACACTTCCCTGTGGCGCTTGGGACGATACGCATGTCTCTGATGAACACTCACCGTCGAGGACAACATTCTGGTTTCTGTTACTAAACACATTTGACTACCACTGGGATGTGTAAGTCCCACGACAGGTTATCGTAGAACCAGTTGGTATTTGTTGCGTGTTATTGGTGTATATAACAATGACCAACTGGTAAAGAGAAGCCTATTAATGGCTAACAGATTTATCATAATTACAGATTCCACCTGTAAGTTGCGCTGTTTATTGTTAACCTTCGTCTCCGTATTGTCACATCGAATTAGTTCGCAGCTGCAGATAGACAATCAAGATCGCAGATTCGCAAAGCGGGCTGCCTTTGCGCATTCCCGGACACATGCTATCAACGGCTTACACCCATGTGTTGACGCTTGCCACATCACAAACGAGACTCATATTGAGCAACTGTATTTTCAGTTACAAACCTAGAGAGGTTCTCTGTCCACTAATTTGTATCTAACTCAGGCATGGCTGTGTGTGATCTCCTTAGGTTAGTTAGGTTTAAGTAGTTCTAAGTTCTAGGGGTCTGATGACCTCAGAAGTTAAGCCCCATAGTGCTCAGAGCCATTTGAACCATTTTTGTGTCTAATTTCACTAGTTTTTGCGCAGTCGTCTTCTGAAACAGAACTAACCAGTAATCCTGTATGTCAGACCACTACCCCACCCCCTTCGAAAACCAAATGGCGGAAAATGTTTCTTTAATATTGTTATTTCTGAGTAATAACTTGTTTAAGATAACCATGCATTACCGTTTTTTTAAATAAAATGGGTAATCAAAGATTAAGAAATCAGCGAGCCACATACATATCTGGAAACCTATTCCGTATCTTCTTACCTCCGGTAACAGTCTGCAGTTTGGTGCAATGTCAAATGTATTACGGAAATTTAGAAATATGGAATCTGCCTGTTGGCCTTTATAGAAGGCAGCCTGCCACTCAGCATAATAATTGATATTGGTCTCTCGTTTTACCTCCACTACAGGGGTGACATGGGCCAGCGCAGTAGATGGCGTCGTGTATATTGTATTATTTAGCGATCGGCACAGCGCCAGTGACGTCACGGCTGGTAGAACAGCTACAGAAGAACGACGGTATCGACAGAGTGGCAGTTCTCTACGCTACACAGAAGACTGGTCAGTGACAGACAGCAAGCATCTCTCACTGTAAACAGACGACACGACAGTCTTTGGACGGAGTACACTTGCCGATGCCTCCAATACACAACTGATCGCATTTATCGAAGTGGCCTAACTTTCAACGCAGAAGAAAGCAATTCTCAACCGCCAGAAGAAGCTTGAACCCGTTCACGTTCATAATAACGTAGTGCAGCGGTAAAGAGCTTAGCGTTAGCTTAATGACGCAATTAACTATCGGGTGAAGTGGTGGCAGAAGCCACAGGAACTGAGGGGAAAAGGCGTTGGATGGTCTTTCCTTACCCGCTGCTGAACCATATTTTACAGTAACAGAACATCTCAGAAGTATCATGTACAGCCGTGTCTCCTCAACGACAGTTAAGCGAAGTTTGCTGCGTATGTGGCTTAGCAACAGTTGCCTGGTTCATGCACCCATGCCGACTGCTGCTCATCGGCGACGAACGCTGCAGTTTTCATGCAGAAACCACACATCGACGTGCACTGAATGAGTACAAGTGATCTTTTCAGATGAATCAAGTCTTTTGCTCCTCAGACAGATGACCGTTGGCGTGTACGGAGTGGAACGTCTGAAAGGAAACACCCTGCAATAGTCGTCGGATGGCTACAGGCCGGAAGAGTGAGTGTTATGGTCTGAGAATGTCTTCGTGGCACTCCCTGAGTGGTCTCCTCATTGTGGAAAGCGCAGTGAATCGACACAAGCATGGATCTATCCTTGGGGATATGGACTTTGAATTTCCTCGACACGATGGCCTCTACCAACAGGACAGTACAAGTTCTCACAAAGCTTGCAGCGTACGTGCGTGGTTCGAAGAGCACCACGATGGGACTATCCGCCCCATGGATCCTCGTCCGAGAAATCTAGCGCAGATGACCGCGCACTGGAGTCTACAAGGCTCCACATCCCTGTCAGTACCTCCTAGAATGTCATTAACTCTCTTCCTGCATGTCTCGCAGCGGTTCAAAAAATGGTTCAAATGGCTCTGAGCACTATGGGACTAAACATCTGAGGTCATCCCCCCTAGAATTAGAACTACTTAAACCTAGCTAACCTAAGGACAGCACACACATCCATGCCCCAGGCAGCATTCGAACCTGCGACCGTAGCGGTCGCGCGGTTCCAGACTGATGCGCCTAGAACCGCTCGACCACCCCGGCGGCTCTCGCAGCGGTCCTCGATGCAAAAGGTTATTCACACATTTGGCACTTAGTCACGTTCATGTGACTGGACAGCGTAGAAACGTGTACTGCAACTACACTAATGGCCATTAAAATTGCTACACCACCAAGATTACGTGCTACAGGCGCGAAATTTAACCGACAGGAAGAGGATGCCGTGATATGCAAATTATTAGCTTTTCAGAGTATTCACACAAGGTTGGGGCCGGTGGCGACACCTACAATGTGCTGACATGAGGAAAGTTTCCAACCGATTTCTCATACACAAACAGCAGTTGACCGGCGTTGCCTGGTGAAACGTTGTTGTGATGCCTCGTGTAAGGAGGAGAAATGCGTACCATCACGTTTCCGACTTTGATAAAGATCGGATTGTATCCTATCACGATTGCGGTTTATCGTATGGTGACATTGCTGTTCGCGTTGGCCGAGATCCAATGACTGTTAGCAGAATATGGAATCGGTAGGTTCAGGAGGGTAAAACGGAACGCATTGCTGGATCCCAACGGCCTCGTATCACTAGCAGTCTAGATGACAGGCATCTTATCCGCATGGCTGTAACGGATCGTGCAGCCACGTCTCGATCCCTGAGTCAACAGATGGGAACGTTTGCAAGACAACAATCATCTGCACGAACAATTCGATGACGTTTGCAGCAGCATGGACTATCAGCTCTGAGACCATGGCTGCGGTTACCCTTGACGCTGCATCACAGACAGGAGCGCCTGCGATAGTGTACTCAACGACGAACCTGGGTGACGTATGGCAAGACGTCATTTTTTTGGATGAATCCAGGTTGTGTTTACAGCATCATGATTGTCGGATCCGTCTTTGGCGACATCTCCGTGAACGCACATTGAAAGCGTGTATTCGTGATCGCTATACTGGCGTATCACCCGGAGTGATGGTACAGGGTGCCACTGGTTACACGTCTCGGTCACCTCTTGTTCGCATAGACGGCACTTTGAACAGTGGACGTTACATTTCAGATGTGTTACAATCCGTGGCTCTACCCTTCAAAAATGGCTCTGAGCACTATGGGACTTAACATCTGAGGTCATCAGTCCCCTAGAACTTAGAACTACTTAAACCTAACTAGTCTAAGGACATTACACACATCCATGCCCGAGGCAGGATTCGAACCTGCGACCGTAGAAGTCGCGCGGTTCCGGACTGCAGCGCCTAGAACCGTGTGGCCACCGCGGTCGGCCCTCTACCCTTCATTCGATCCCTGCGAAACCCTACATTCCAGCAGGATAATGCACGGCCGCATGTTGCAGGTCCTGTATGGGCCTTTCTCGATACAAAAAATGTTCGACTGCTGCCCTGGCCAGCACATTCTCCAGATCTCTCACCAATTGAAAACGTCTGGTCAATGGTGGCCGAGCTACTGGCTCGTTACAATACGCCAGTCACTACTCTTGATGAACTGTGGTATCGTGTTGAAGCTGCATGGGCAGCTGTATCTCAACACGCCATCCAAGCTCTGTTTGACTCAATGCCCAGGCGTATCAAGGCCGTTATGACGGCCAGAGGTGGTTGTTCTGGGTACTGATTTCTCAGGATCTATGCATCCAAATCGCGTGAAAATGTAATCAAATGTCAGATCTAGTATAATATATTTGTCTAATGAATACCCGTTTATCATCTGCATTTCTTCTTGGTGTAGCAATTTTAGTGGCCAGTAGTGTAGTACACAGCCTGCCAAGTGATTTCCCCATGGCATAGCAGCGGCATGTGATAGGTGTTCCGGAACACGGTACGGATCAGTTAAGAGAGAGTGTCATATCCGGGTACTTGGACACACAATATGATACGTCATTCATTTACAATTTGACAATGGCAGTAGAGTGTGAAATTTAAACACTTGACATGGCTGGATGTTCGGGAAGATTGTTTTAGTTCATATCGCCTCAAGATCATGTACACGTATATAAATATATATATTGTTCTTCGATAACGCGGTATCTTTTCTAGTGTCATTAGGATCCTACCTATATGAGCCAAAACACTATGACTGTTGCCCAACGCGATATCTTTCCTTTTTAATATATTGTCTTTCGGGACGTGCCCATACAGCCATCTCAGCAGTGGAATGTCAGTTATGGCGCTACGAACGTGAACACAACACCCAGTCCAGTTTCTAACAGACAGGGAGCAGTATGTCGTCCAGAACGGGGTAGTTTCAACAGAAACAAGAGTAACTTCAGATGTGCCCCAGGGCAACGTAATAGGTCCTCTGCTTTTTACGATTTACATAAACGAACTGGTTGATGGTATTGACAGCGGCCTTAGACTGTTTGCCGATGATGCTGTAGTCTACAGGAAAGTAGTATCACACGAAAGTTGTGAACAAATCAGTGATGATTTGCAGAAAATAAATGTGTAGTGTAATGACTGGCAGTTATCTCTCAATATTAGTAAGTGTAATCTAGTGCATATAACAAGGCGAAAATCCCCATTAATGTATGAGTACAAAATAAATGACCAGTCTTTGGAAGCGGTAACATCAGTCAAGTATCTGGGTGTGACTATTAGAAATGATCTCAAATGGAATGATCAGATTACACAAGTAACGGGTAAGACGAACTCTAGATTGCGGTTTATTGGTAGAATCCTGAAGCGATGCAGTCCTTCAACAAAGGAAATAGCTTACAATACGTTAGTTCGTCCAGTCTTAGAATATTGTTCGTCTGTATGGGACCCTTACTAGTTGGGTCTGATTCAAGAGATTGAGAAGATCCAAAGAAGAGCGGCAAGAATCGTGACTGGTACATTTAGCAATCGCGAGAGCGTTACAAATCTCATAGAAAGTTTGAAGTGGGACACACTTGCAGATAGACGACGCGCTAAACAGAAGGGGCTGCTCTCTAAATTCCAATCTTCACCGAGTATGTAGAGCATATACTATTACCACCAACTTTCAAATCGCGTAATGATCATCATTCATAGATAAGGGAAATAAAGAGCTCGTTCTGAGCGTTCAGACAGTCGTTTTTCCCTCGCGCGATCCGCTAGTGGAACAGACGGGGGGAAATATGACTTTGGCGCGAATTGTGCCCTCCGCCACAAACCACTTGGTGGCTAGCGGAGTATGTATGTAGATGTATGTAGATGTAGAACACCGCGATACTGGATGCCTCTGGGTGGTGATGCGGGCACGTGACGGAAGAGAGTCGAATGGGCAACCGTTCTAGCGACAGTAAGGGCAGCAAATGACGAAATTCACTAACACAGGCGATTTCGGTATTAGGTAGATTAGTATGATCTGGCGTCTAGGAATAAGTATCTCAGATACGGCGAAACTGGTTGCCAGTTCGTGTGCTACCATCGCGAACATCTGCGGAAAGTGGTTGATTGATGGTGAAAGCAGGAGTGGACAACAAGGTGTTGGACAGTTAGTGGTGTCAGTTTACTTGCAATCGTCAATGTACACCGTCAAAATCGTGAAGAGTACCTGAGTTTAGGTGCATGCTACTGCGCAAACACAAGTTCTTGTTCGCTGCAGTTAGTCGCATTTTGTACCCAAATAGCTGAGGCAAGACGTTGCTGTGATCGGAGCTCGAGATCTCCGTACAGCCAAGCACACAGCCGTTGGTGTCTGCCCCGCAAGTGTGCAGCAGCTGCACGTGCAGAGCGTATTCGAGACGAACAGAGTACGCCTCAACGTGTGCGCGAACACGCGCGGCGGCCCGGCCAGCGGACACGGGAACAATTACAGCGGGTTTGGCGGCTTGCTCGGCGCCGATCGGCAGTCTTCGCGTGGCGTCGGCGAGCGCGCGGGGCCCGGCGCGGCAGATCGATTGGCGGTCCATGCCGCGCCGGCAGTGCCGCGACGCTCCACGCCGGATATTGTTCCTCCTACAGCTACAGCAGCCAGCCGTCAGCCGCTCGCCGATTGTTCGCGGGGCCAAGCCGCGTGCGCTGCGAACCAGGCCGTGTCCTAATTAACCGCTCCTCTGATGTACCAGCCAGGGGCACACCTGCGCTTGCCAAGCTGCAGAGGCACACTGAACCACAGTGTTTGGCGTAACCCCCTCCACCTCCTTCCTACCCAAACAATCGCTCTCACGTCGCGACCTTTCAACATTGAAAGAAAGTGCAGACAACATTCACTTCACTTTTGAGCACGTTGCCATACACACACGATAACATACGAGCGCATGATCCGTCTTTGGAAACACAAAATTATTCGGACGAGTTTAATCATTCCTTTCGTCCGTCGTCGGAGCTTCCGCCACGTGGCGCGAAATCGTACTACAGTAGTGGAAATCAGTATGAAGGCGGGGTTGCTACGGCAGTAATAGCACATTGCGCGATTACTGGAATACACGGTAGGGATCATGAGGTGTATCTGCGGTAGCAAGCCGTGTCGCTGACGTCAGAGTGAACTCAACTAGCGCTCAGTTGCTCGCAACTAGCGTAACGTATTCTCTTTTAATCGCGTTTACCAGCAAAACCAAGGTTGCTAACAGCAGTATGAATTTTTATTAGGGACTGTCGTGTGAGTTGAGAGTTACGCCGTAATTATTAGTGTGTTAAGGGATTTTCTTTTAGATTACATTTTTTAAGTGGAAAATAATAGTTTGGTGTGTGATGGCCAATTTTACTAACCACAGCATACAGCTAAATAAGTTAGGAATTGAGGTTCATATATTTCTCAATAACAATGAGACGAAACGAAAATGAATAAATGCTTGTAAACGTGTAAATTTGCTTTGAGTTGAAAATGCTCAAGTCTGCTCAGTACATTTCACTGATTCGGATTATGAAAGGGATTTGAGAACTGAACTGTTGAATATTGGTTATTAACATAAGGTGAAGACTGATGCTGTTCCAAGTCTAAATCCACCATCCCCTGGTGCTAATTTAGGGCGTAATAATGAGCCTAATAATGTCCGAAATATTTGCGCACAAAAACGGAGGTATTGTAAAGAAGTGGAAGATGTTTTGCGGATAAATATATTACCAACTAAAGGAGAAATTAATGCTAGACAGATATCAACTGTGGAAACAAACACTGTTGTAAATGTGACAAAGCATGCTTACGCCAACAATTAGAAATGATGGAAACAGAAATAAAAGCCCGTAGGCAGAACAATGTAGATTTACAGGATAGCCTTGCTTCATGTAGGGCTGTGTTACATGAAATTAAAACATGTTGAAAAAGTGATTCAGGACTCTTTCTCTGTCACCAACATGTGGTTATGAGAGGACGGTGTTCTAACTGGTCATCTGAAGATATTGCAAAGGCAGCGACTTCACATTTTCTATATTATAAAGTGATATCTTTTGTCAGAGACATATTGAAATATTCTCTTCCTAGTGAAGTCACTATTAAAAAGAAAATTTAGGCAGTTTAGTGTTCCACCAGTTTTTATTGATTTAAACTTTAGTGTTTTTAGAACTCGAAGATATTACCAAAATTTCAGAAAGACGTTGTTCAGAGGCTTTACACTAACATTTTAACCGATCATAGAAAAAGAATAGTCTAAATACATAAAGCTTAATAATAAGAATAGTAACAATAATGAACTAAAACTTAGACAATGTCGATTAAATTCTTACCTGCGTATTAGTTAGATATTAGTGCGCCGTGTGCCTATAAGCTCCAAAGCAGTGCGTCGTGGCGAAGTGTTCACAGTGACGTCACAATGCACAGCCTACCTGCGCGTGATCCCTACCGTGTATTCTAGTGTCTGTATACAATGTATGTGGTATATTGTATCGAATCTATTATGAAAGCAGTAGATACGTATAAGACTATTTATGTTATTCTGTCATGATTATTTATGACAGAATAACATCGTTTCTTTCATAACATGAGTAACAAAGTAGGGCCTTTGCGTTTCCTGGTTGGAAAATGGTGTAAAGGCACTCACTGTCCTGTTGTGTTATTGCATAGCAAATACTTTGTCCACTCTCCCTTCTTCCTAATTACCTCGAAAATTGTCTTCGGCATTGCTTTTTTTAGGGTTTGTGGTTACAGCACCGAAATTGTCCATTTCTGACTTATCGCACTTTTTAGCTAACATACAGCCTAAAAATGCCTTCCATTGTGATGAAGACGCCTTGCAAGTATTCCCCAGCGGTTTACGACGGTGTTCGTATCTAGGCTACATGCAAGCCAGGGCAAGACATCGCTTTCTTTTAACTTAAAATCACTCTTGATTTTAGGAGAAACGTGCCCAGATGGATTCTCTTGTTTAAACGTTGGACTTTCGTTCCCAGGATCCTCATACATTCTAAAAAGTTCTGCTTCTAGCATCTCTGTATGCATGTTAGAGTTCATTATAGAGTCCAACCAAGCAGTGTGTGATTTACATGATTTACCTGTAGTGCAGGAAGATACCGAAATCGTAAGACTTCCACCACCAAAAGTTCTTACTTGTTGCTCTTTTCTCAGATGATGCCAATAATACTGAAATCGATCTGACCAACTAAATTGATTCATCATGGAAGGTCACTCTATTCAGTTCTGAAGACCATGAGATATGTTTTTGAGTAAACTCCAATGTAGCTTATCTGTGTTTGCGGTCTAAGGCGCTGCAGTCATGGACTGTGCAACTGGTCCCGGCGGAGGTTCGAGTCCTCCCTCGGACATGGGTGTGTGTGTTTGTCCTTAGTATAATTTAGGTTAAGTAGTGTGTAAGCTTCGGGACTGATTACCTTAGCAGTTAAGTCCCATGATATTTCACACACATTTTTTTTTTTCTATCTGTGATTGGGTGTTGGAGCAGGTTTCTCCAATCGTGCCTTGAATGCGAGATATTTGTCATTTGACAAGCTTTGTCGCACACATGTGAGAGGCCGGCCGCTGTGGCCGAGTGGTTATAGGTGGTTCGTCCGGAACCGCGCTGTTTCTCCGATCGCAGGTTCGAATCCTGCCTCGGGCATGAATGTGTGTGATGCCCTTAGGTTAGTTAGGTTTAAGTAGTTCTAAGTCTAGGGGACTGATGACCTCAGACGTTAAGTCCCATAATGCTTGGAGCCATTTGAACCATTTTGAACATCTTACAGTTACTAATAACTCTAAATCACCAACAAGTCGAGAAGAATAATGGTTTGTGGTCCTTTCTTTGCGCAGAACGAACCTTTTCGGTGCCTCAAGTAATTTTCTACTGAGGTCAAATTTTACGTTCTGTCCATATCGTTTGCCCTGTCTATCTGTACTTGAACGGTTCAACTTCTTTGCTATTTGACGATCAGATAATTCTACTTTCTTGTACGCACCAGTTTCTTGCTTTTTCGTCTCATGATAACTGTTTTTCGCGACGCATCGAGGTTTATGTACACAACACGCACTGTCACTAATGGTGTCTGTTTCGTATCTGCAGTAAAGGTACAAAAGCACACACTAACACCACACACAGCCGACTGCCTTCATGCTGAGTTCCACCCTCTAGCACCTGAATGTTTCGTGTCTTTTTTTATACTGTACTGTAGGAATCAAACGCGATACAATTTTTTTGTCATGATACTGGATCTCATACTGCTACATAAACACTGCGCACAACTATTCCAATCAACAATCTCAATTTTCCAAACAAAAATTTACCTCTTTATACTGATTTCAACTACTGTAGCAGCTGTGTTCACAGTCCAACATTAGAGTGTGCCCGAGAAGTCTGATAAGTCCCTAGCCATTCCCGGGATAACACCAATTTTTTCTCTCTTTATTGCGTATGATATGAAAATGTTGGCCAAATAACAACGAATCAATGCTGTAAGTTGGAGACTCCACCGACTGCTCTTTGCTGAGATTCAAGAACAGTTCTGTCAGAGTTACCGTACAGAAGCCCCAACGTGAGCAACCATTAGAGGTTAGGTCAACAAGTTCTAGCGAATTGGGAAAGTTTTGACGAAAGACGTTTGTACAGCCGTCGACGTCTCAGGGAACTGTGGAGACTATACGACTATACGACATGCTATCGAGCAGAGTCCGAGAGTGTAGACGCGTAGTCTCAGTCGAAAAAACGGCATCCCAAAGTCCACTGTCTGGTGAACCTTGCATTTCGCACTGAATAAAAAGTCTTGTCACCCGTCAACCATAACAACAGCAGCGTATGGGACGATGACCAATAACACTTCGCCGTGGAAGTCCAACGTAACACTCAAAGGGTAAATCTGTGGCTATGTCTCACCCAACAGCTCTTGTACGATCCATCCTTTTTTTTTTGGAGGAAACAATCACGTCAACATCGCACCTGGACAAGCTTGAGCAATTCCTGCAGCCTCCGTCTGCCGCAATAGTCTGGATTCTGTTGTGTCTCCACAGGACAGCGCCCCACCTCTCTTTGTGAGCATTGCGCGTCGTTACACAAGTTTCCAGGACAGTGGATTGGACGAGGGTCACCACAGTTCTCGGCTCGTCTGATCTAATGCCCCTGGACTTCTTTGGACGGGGTCACAAAAAGAGTCAGTCGACGATCAGGGGTTTGCAGCTCCTGCATATACGCATTTCGGCCACCGACGTGTACAGTTACCACAGCAGTGTTGCAGAGAGCGTTGAGGTGCAAGGAGGAGAAATGGCAACTCAGCTTTGGTATAGAGGCCAATCATGTCGAAAGCCAGTAATTTCATTGAATTACGGTGTCTTCTTCAATGTTTTATTCATATTCTTCCATACTGTAAACATTATATTTGAATTGAAGTGCTTCTTCCCATAAATGGTTAGTGGCTTTTCGGGCGGCCTATATTTGCAATGTGCAGAGCACGTAACAAATCATGCTCAGTCTTGCTCCAAAGGTTTACTCGGAAGCGTTTATTAGCGGGCATTGATCAATTCTCTTCACTGCCAGACTTATTAAGTCAGACTGTACTAGCGTCGTCGTCCTTGCCCTGACCCGCGGGACAGGGTTAAACTTCTCACTACTCCAATGTCAACAATTAAAAGCTCTATAGCAATGAAACTACTCCCTCAAAGATTCCGAAAACCAACCAGTGGATTGAAGTATGTGCAATATTTACACCGCTAACAGTTCATACACATCGCCTAACAGGATCCCAGAAACTTCCGTCGAAATTCTCCACAACAACGAAACGGGAGTACAGATTATAGCCAATAGCGAAATGCAGTAAGAGCGCGATAACTCGGCACTCGTCGATCCGGCACCCGACAGCCCGGCACGCTTCAAAAATGTTCCCATATTTTTAGCTCGGTGCGGTTGGCGGTACATGGATCATGAGGTCATTCAAAATTTCAAGTACTGGGTACAGAGAAATGTTTGTGCAAAAGCTGCTAAGGTCACAGTGCAGCGCCAAAAACTTATGAAGCAATTTTGACATTAGAAACACTAATTTCATGGTTGCAGTTGCTTGGAAATGTGTGAAAAATAAAACATTGCATAGGGCCTGGAGGGAACTGTGGCCTAAACATGGCGAAGAAGCCGAGATGGAAAGCGATGTAATTGATGATGAGTCGACATCCAGACCAGACGAACGTTCCAGCTAAGCCTCGACGTATTTAACACAGCAACGTCGGATATTTGTGCTCTCCCTAAAGACAGCTATTCCTATTAAACTCCACCAAATTCTTGGAAAAAAATGTTTCAATAATTAGCTGATATCTGAAAATCAGTCATGCTTATTTTATTTCGTAATTGGCGTGAAAAAAATTATTTGCAGATAAAGAAATTTTCTAAAACTTTGAGCTTGAAACTGATTTAACAGACCAGTACAGAAATCGACTTTTGATTCAATATTTTTTTTACAGGAAATTAACAAATACTTTGAATATTCTTGTACTGTAATCTCTCCTATTGTGTTTAATAAACATCAATTATTTGTTTTCGTATGTTCGAACTATAGGATTTCCTTACATTCCTTTTTCTAAAACTGGGTTCTTAAAAATGATCTTGATAATCCAGCATATTTCATAATCCTGCATTAACAGATCCCCGAGCATGCCGGGCTACCAAGGTCCTACTGCAGTCACACAAAAACATCAAACTCAAACTTTCATGGAAACAATTACAATGTACTGGTATCATTTAAACTTCGCCATGTCTGCCAATTAAATATTACCATACAGCAAGCTTCCTGGCTCCTAGGTCTATTAGCTAAGCATGTGCACATTTGCGAATCGGTAACGAGCCTAGAAAATCAGGAATGACTCAACCAGGAATCCACGATCGCGCATGGTAACGCACTTTCCTACTCTCTCCATTTTCTCTCTAGTTTTGACAGTATGATTCCGTTTGCTAACAGTCGCCCGAAGCTGTAAGAGAGAACTTGTATCGATTATATTGTTTTCGCCCTTCTGAATACCTTTCCTGACACTGAAGTAGTGCGGGCTGCATAAAAAAAATTGGTGAGGCAGATGAATCACCTCGTATACGACAAATGATAATGACTTTGGTTGCAAGTGCAAGTGATACTCAACGTGAAGAAGTTCACGTAGTAAGTCTTATAAAACATTTTTTTTTTTACGAGGAATGCCCTCTTTGCTTGTGCTAGTCAGCTTCCTGTGTCCTCCATGCTTCGTGCAACATGTGTGATTTTTCTTCCGAGGTAAAAGAATCCCTTCATTTCGTCTGCTTTATGCTCCCCTATTTTGTCAAGTTTATCTTTAATTTCATTTCCGCTACTCCTCATTACTTCGTCTCTCTTGAATTTACTCTGTCAGTAGTGTGTGCTAATTTGACTGTTCATTCCATTTAGCAGACCCTGAAATTCCTCCCCATTCCACAAGGGATCTCCGTGTCACTAGCGGATCTTATTCACTGACATTCTTTCACCCTCTGTTTAATCCCACTCCTGAATCTTTTTCATATTTCAGTCATCGATTCTTTGATGTACAAACTGAAACACTAAATTTCTTTCTTACATTTTTTTTCTAATCGCAGCGCTTCCTTTTCAGTCTTCCACTCTTATTTTTCCTTATTGGTTCTCGTATATATTGCTTATGACCCGTCTTTCCCTATCGGATACTCTTATTTAAGCCTGCCCTTGTAGCCGAGTGGTTCTAGGCGCTTCAATCTGGAACCGCGCGACCGCTACGGTCGCAGGTTCGAATCCTGCCTCGGGCATGGATGTGTTAGGTTAGTTAGGTTTAAGTAGTTCAAAGTTCTAGGAGACTGATGACCTCAGATGTTACGTCCCATAGTGCTCAGAGCCATTTGAACTATTTGAACTCTTATTTACGTGACAGATTCGGACGTGATGCACCATTTTACATTGCGGAACTATTTTTTAGGTCGAGAAGTTCTACGAACGTGTCTTGGTTTTTATAATGTCTCGCGTGCACTGTCAATCACAACGTCACAACTGACTCTCTGATACTGATCGTCATCTAACAATCCGTAGTTTTCTATTCCATTCTTCTCTATATCATTCTTAAATATATCTGTTCGTATATGCGTTCTGATTGTACAACAATTTTATTACCTCTGTACGCAGTATCAGACATAGAGTTGGAGGGTTGCTCAGAAAGTAATGCACCGCATTTTTTTTTCTTTCCCAGACGAAAACAATTCTGCGAATGCAAAACTTTGCGTATGTATTATTTCAAACATCCTGAGTGAGCGCACCAAGTTTCCGTTGCTTCCGACAGATAGCGTGATTCACAAAACCTTGTGCAAAGCCTATTTAGCATCTGCTGTCGACAGGAGTACTGTTAGGCGCTCAGCACGGAGGGTGAGGTCATCACATGGTGGTTCGGCTGAGCTCGACGATTTGCAGCGGTCGGGGAGACCATCCGCCGCTGTCACACCTGACACACCTGATCTAACCCCCTCGGACTTGCACTTGTTTGGGGCATTAAAGGGTGCCATTCGTGGATGACATTTTGAGGACGATGAGGAGGTGATTCACACAGAGAAGCATTGGCTGCGCCACCAGGACAAGGACTGGTACCGACAGGTCATAAACGCCCTTGTTTCGCGCTGGAGGAACACCACAGAACGGTATGGAGATTACGTGGACAAATGGGGTGTGTAGATAAAACACCATTCTTCCGTGTGTGTAATTCTCATTATGTTCACTAAAGAATTTTTGGACAAAAAAATTCAGTGCATTACTTTCTGGGCAACCCTTGTACTACAGTTTGGTAACCAAAGCTATTACGATCGGTACACACCTCTCCCACACGAGCTCGATCAGTGTCACAGATGACTGTTAAGAACATTGGACTCCAATACCGTCCTTTTATACATATTAAGGCAAATGTCGAGACGGTTCCGTAGAGCAGGAGTCGGCCAGTTTCATTAGCTGTCATATCGAACGGCACAGTTGCCGGTGGGACGACATCGCTAACCTTCAGTTCTTATTTTCTTCAAATATCGTGGGTAGTTATTGTGAAGTTGAAAGTCTTCTTGAAACTGCAGAGAATTTTAGATGGTCTAAGAAGAACAATCTGTTTAATGGAATACAACATAGATTGATTAAACACCTACTACTATGTTACGAAGCGGTATGATACAGACGCAATACCCTCAAGGACTGTGTTCAGTGGCACCAAGCTATAACTCCTGAGTACTGATATGTTATAGTGTTGGTGATTCATTTGTCACGCTCATCGATGATCACATGACCCCCTGCAGGACTGCCTGCGCACTCTCTGGTTTGACTCTGCAGGCTGTAACAGTGCCCAATAAAAATCCCACTTCGTGCTTGCGATGTGAAAAGTCTGTAATTTTTAGGAGTCTTTCTGTGTCCATTTAAATCAGCCCTATGCTTCATCTATATTCCACTTTATTTATAGCAGTCACTATATAAAAAATTAACGTTTCATAAAGTGGACACTGAATACCGAGAATGAAATTTATGCTGAAATATGACCCTACTGCAGCTATAAAAAGTTTAATATTTCGTCCTGTAACAGGAGCAGTGTCTGTGCAAGTATGCTCCTCCTTATATATCCTCTGTTCATATATATTTAACAGTGTAGAAGTAACATTTCATTCACGTCTGGCTCTAGGCATTCAGGTGCCTCATTGGAGAAATGTATTTGAGAGGCCCCCCCTCCCCCCCTTCCCTTTTCCCGTCCGTACCGTCTGTAATTCTTCTGTCTTCAGAATTCGGTGAGCGGATGAATTACAGTGCGGCTGAACATATGTAGTAAAACATAAAATTTATTTGTCTTGATCGTACGTTTAGGAATGATGAACGGTTTTGATTGCTCAGAGAATTGTCTCCAGATCTAAAACAAACAGAAAAAATTTTTCTATCTACTTGCAATAAGTACTGTACAGAAGATAAAAAAGTTTTATTTTGGAAATTAAGGTCCCGCACTCCACATACTTGACCATATCAAGTCTAATTAAATATGGTTTAGTAAAAGTTTTCAAAATTTAATTTTAAGAAAAGGAAAACAGTAGAACAATATTTTCAAACATACAGAAAATAAAAGAAGACCGTAATAAAAAGATTATAGATAGGATCTTCGGTGCAATCTGTATACACAGCGGTCCCTTTGCTTCTTAGGTATGGCAATGACAATGATATATGCCATATCTAGGAAGTAAAGGGACCGCTGTGAATAAGGATTGCAGTATATATATATATATATATATATATATATATATATATATATATATATATATATATATAGGGTGGTCCATTGATAGTGACCGGGTCAAATATCTCACGAAATAATCATGAAACGAAAAAACTACAGAAAACGAAACTCGTCTAGCTTGAAGGGGGAAACCAGATGGCACTATGGTTGGCCCGCTAGATGGCGCTGCCATAGGTCAAAGAGATATCAACTGCGTTTTTTTAATACGTTTTTTTAATACATTTTTATTACATATTCGTGTAGTACGTAAAGAAATATGAATGTTTTAGTTGGACCACTTTTTTCGCTTTGTGATAGATGGCGCTGTAATAGACACAAACGTATAAGTACGTGGTATCACGTAACATTCCGCCAGTGCGGACGGTATTTGTTTCGTGATACATTACCCGTCTTAAAATGGACCGTGTAGCAATTGTGGAAAAAATTCGATATCGTGTTGATGTATGGCTATTGTGATCAAAATGCACAACGGGCGTGTGCTATGTATGCTGCTCGGTATCCTGGAAGACATCATACAAGTGTCCGGACCTTTCGCCGGATAGTTACGTTATTTAAGGAAACAGGAAGTGTTCAGCCACATGTGAAACGTCAACCACGACCTGCAACAAATGATGATGCCCAAGTAGCTGTTTTAGCTGCTGTCGCGGCTAATCCGCACATCAGTAGCAGACAAATTGCGCGTGAATCGGGAATCTCAAAAACGTCGGTGTTGAGAATGCTACATCAACATCGATTGCACCCGTATCACATTTCTCTGCACCAGGAATTGCATGGCGACGACTTTGAACGTCGTGTACAGTTCTGCCACTGGGCACAAGAGAAATTACGGGACGACAACAGATTTTTTGCACGCGTTCTATTTAGCGGTAACTTAAACGAGCATAATATGCACTATTGGGCAACGGAAAATCCACGATGGCTGCGACAAGTGGAACCTCAACGACCTTGGCGGGTTAATGTATGGTGCGGAATTATGGGTGGAAGGATAATTGGCCCCCATTTTATCGATGGAAATCTAAATGGTGCAATGTATGCTGATTTCCTACGTAATGTTTTACCGAAGTTACTACAAGATGTTTCACTGAATGACAGAATGGCGATGTACTTTCAACATGATGGATGTCCGGCACGTAGCTCGCGTACGGTTGAAGCGGTATTGAATAGCATATTTCATGACAGGTAGATTGTTCGCTGAAGCACCATACCATGGATCGCACGTTCACCGATCTGATGTCTCCGGATTTCTTCTGTGGGGAAAGTTGGAGGATATTTGCTATCATGATCCACCGACAACGCCTGACAACATGCGTCAGAGCATTGCCAATGCATGTGCGAACATTAAGGAAGGCGAACTACTCGCTGTTCAGAGGAAAGTCGGTACACGTATTACCAAATGCATTGAGGTTGACGGATATTATTTTGAGCATTTATTGCATTAATGTGGTATTCGCAGGTAATCACGCTGTAACAGCATGCGTTCTCAGAAATGATAAGTTCACAAAGGTACATGTATCACATTGGAACAACCGAAATAAAATGTTCAAACGTACCTACGTTCTGTATTTTAATTTAAAAAGCCTACCTGTTGCCAACTGTTTGTCTAAAATTGTGAGCCATATGTTCGTGACTAATACAGCGTCATCTATTACAAAGCGACAAAAGCGGTCCAACTAAAACATTGGTATTTCTTTACGTAGTACACGAATATGTAATAAAAACTGGGTGTTCCTATTGAAAAAACGCAGTTGATATCCGTTTCACCCATGGCAGTGCCATCTAGCGGGCCAACGATAGCGCCACCTGGTTTCCCCCTTCAAGCTAGACAAGTTTCGTTCTTTGTAGTTTTTTCGTTTGACGCCTATTTCGTGAGATATTTGGCCCGGTCATGATCAATGGACCACCCTGTATATGTGAGATACTTGGCCCGGTAGCGATCAATGGACCACCCCATATATATATATATATATATATATATATATATATATATATATATATATATATATATATATATATGGTGGTACATATATTTGTCAGTATATCGTCAATATCGACATATTTCCTCGATGTATTCGGCTTTCATAATTATATTTTATATTTTATGTACACCTTTATCGCATATTTGGCATAAATAATCACTGTTTTTCATTCATCCTGTCAAACTGTGTTATCTTGATTCTGAAGACTGCAACTCTCCATGCTAGTCTTCATCTCCGCATACCTACTGTAATCTACACCCACTTGAACCTGCTTCCTGTATTCATGCCTGGATCTTCTTAAAATGACGCTATTATAATTCTCTCCCTTATCAAAGTAATTAATGCCCGACGCCTCAGGATGCGTGTTATAAACGTATTCGTTGTTGTAGCGATGTTCTGCCAACTTTTTTCTCTTTGATGTCTGCATTAATGTAAGTGTATTATCAACTCCACAAAATTCTTTAGTTTGAAATGAATGGGACTGTTAACGAGTTGTCTTAATTACCTGGTACAATTTATGTGTAAGCCAGCTATCACAGACCTCTCGCAGAACAAATTTCAGTAATTAGTTTCCTGCTTCGAATCTAACAGTTTTGTTCCACACTAACGGAAAAAATTCGAACACCGAGAAAGAGTTGTACGACATAATAGAAAGTTCCTATGCGTGTTTCGACGTTTGAAAGATTAAGTCTATTCCGATTTCGCACTAGTCGCATAAGAGTGGTGCTTGTAGCGCCATCAGGAGGCTGAAAGTCAGGTTTGCTTTGAATACACGCTGTTACGGTCGTGAACATTAGTTATCTCTGAGATTGGACGTGGTAAGTTCACATTAGTCAAGAATGCCACACCAGCACCTCACTGAGTCTGAACGAGGTCGTGTAATAGGTCTACGAGAAGCTGGATGTTCCTTCTTCGATACTGCGGAAACATTTGGTAGGAATGTATCCACTACAAATGATTGCTGGCAGCTGTGGTTACGACAATGTATGCTTGCAATAAGACTGGGCTCTGGACGGCCACGTGGCACTACAGAGAGGGAAGACCATCGTGCTCGACGTATGGCTCTGGGGCATGGTATTGCATATGCAACAGTAATTTGAGCAGCAGTTGGCACTGCAATGACAACGAACTGTTACGAATCAGTTACTTCAAGGACAGCTCCAAGCCATGCTCCCCGAAAGATGAATTACACTGGCCCCAGACGGCCGTCATTTGTGACTTCAGTGGTGTCAAGCAAGAGCTCAATGGAGGGCAGGGTTGAACTCTGTTGTTTTCTGATGAAAGGTGGTCCTGCCTCGGTGCCAGTGATGGTCATGTGTTGGTTAGGAGCAGGACGGTTGAGGGCCTGCAACAAACCTGTCTGTGTGCTAGGTGCTACGCACGTTGGACCTTCGCTAGGAGTGATGGTCTGGGATGGTACACTCCTGGAAATGGAAAAAAGAACACATTGACACCGGTGTGTCAGACCCACCATACTTGCTCCGGACACTGCGAGAGGGCTGTACAAGCAATGATCACACGCACGGCACAGCGGACACACCAGGAACCGCGGTGTTGGCCGTCGAATGGCGCTAGCTGCGCAGCATTTGTGCACCGCCGCCGTCAGTGTCAGCCAGTTTGCCGTGGCATACGGAGCTCCATCGCAGTCTTTAACACTGGTAGCATGCCGCGACAGCGTGGACGTGAACCGTATGTGCAGTTGACGGACTTTGAGCGAGGGCGTATAGTGGGCATGCGGTAGGCCGGGTGGACGTACCGCCGAATTGCTCAACACGTGGGGCGTGAGGTCTCCACAGTACATCGATGTTGTCGCCAGTGGTCGGCGGAAGGTGCACGTGCCCGTCGACCTGGGACCGGACCGCAGCGACGCACGGATGCACGCCAAGACCGTAGGATCGTACGCAGTGCCGTAGGGGACCGCACCGCCACTTCCCAGCAAATTAGGGACACTGTTGCTCCTGGGGTATCGGCGAGGACCATTCGCAACCGTCTCCATGAAGCTGGGCTACGGTCCCGCACACCGTTAGGCCGTCTTCCACTCACGCCCCAACATCGTGCAGCCCGCCTCCAGTGGTGTCGCGACAGGCGTGAATGGAGGGACGAACGTAGACGTGTCGTCTTCAGCGATGAGAGTCGCTTCTGCCTTGGTGCCAATGATGGTCGTATGCGTGTTTGGCGCCGTGCAGGTGAGCGCCACAATCAGGACTGCATACGACCGAGGCACACAGGGCCAACACCCGGCATCATGGTGTGGGGAGCGATCTCCTACACTGGCCGTACACCACTGGTGATCGTCGAGGGGACACTGAATAGTGCACGGTACATCCAAACCGTCATCGAACCCACCGTTCTACCATTCCTAGACCGGCAAGGGAACTTGCTGTTCCAACAGGACAATGCACGTCCACATGTATCCCGTGCCACCCAACGTGCTCTAGAAGGTGTAAGTCAACTACCCTGGCCAGCAAGATCTCCGGATCTGTCCCCCATTGAGCATGTTTGGGACTGGATGAAGCGTCGTCTCACGCGGTCTGCACGTCCAGCACGAACGCTGGTCCAACTGAGGCGCCAGGTGGAAATGGCATGGCAAGCCGTTCCACAGGACTACATCCAGCATCTCTACGATCGTCTCCATGGGAGAATAGCAGCCTGCATTGCTGCGAAAGGTGGATATACACTGTACTAGTGCCGACATTGTGCATGCTCTGTTGCCTGTGTCTATGTGCCTGTGGTTCTGTCAGTGTGATCATGTGATGTATCTGACCCCAGGAATGTGTCAATAAAGTTTCCCCTTCCTGGGACAATGAATTCACGGTGTTCTTATTTCAATTTCCAGGAGTGTATTTTGTATCACAGCAGGAGCACACTCTTATCACACATACCCGGAGTGCATAATTGTTCGTCAGTCTGGTAATTCGACATGTTGTGTTGCAGTTCATAAACACCATTCCAAGGGGTATTTTCCAAAGGGATAGTGCTCGACCACATACCGCTGTTGCAATCCAACATGTACTACAGAGTGTCGACGTGTTGTCGTGGCCTGGTCGATCATCAGATTTGTTTCCAGTCGAGCACATGTGGGACATCATCAGGCGACTACTCCAGCAACATCTACAACCAGCATTAACCGTCCGTGTATTGACCATAACTCCATCACACAAACTGACATCAGGCACCTGTGCAACACAATACATGCATGTTTACATGCTTGCATCCACCATTGTGGTGGACCGGTTATTAATATACCAAAATTTCATATTTTTACTGGGTTACTTCGCACTTAGATTAGCCTGTGATCTGGCACTGTTAATCACTTAACTATTTAACTATACAAATATATTCCCTAAATATCATTGTTCTACATTAATTATTTTTTGGTGTTATGATATCTTCCGTCAGCGTATTAAGAGTCAAGTTTTTGCATGCAAATTTTTGTATTGAAAAATGTCGGTAACTTTCATCTGTTTTATTAGGGGCATCGACATCACCCACATGATTTATCGGGAAGCCGATGTATCGATACTGCAGATATTCTTGCAATTTTTATCCCTGACAACTTTACTTACGCATGTACACCACTAGCAACAATTTGGGTGCAAAATACGAATCTTGAATTTTAGAAGGAGTGCAGTAAATGTACTTCAAGGCTTTTTCGAGACTGCATCCTCATGCGACACGGCGTGCAGTAGATTTTTAAAACTGAAAACCCTGCTGACCTCGGCAGGATATTAACCCGTGAACTTAAATATACGAAGCCACTATGTAACAAACCATCCACCGTTGCCAACCGAATTAATATAATTTCTAATTAGTCTTACAACAACTAACGACTATTTATAAGAACTGAGTAGATTTTCAAACGTAAACTGTACCAAAGTTACGACTGAGAAACGGGAAACATTACTTTTAATATCAGAAGTGCGATTGCTATTCACAGGCTCTTGTTTATGATTGACTGGAAAAATGGATATGAGGTTGAGTAGGACAACAGTTGGCAGCCGTTCACATAGGCTCAATGGCATTGCTTGTACCCTATGGTGGTCAGTAGCAAAACTGCCAAGAACATAAACGGATAGAAAACCAGAATACTGAAAGCTTTCGGTTATACACTCAATATCTGGCGCTTCTTCTCTCCCCAAAAATACAGGCAGCTAAGGCAATTTCCTATTTTGCCTATCCGAAAGCGCCCACCTAGTTTCATTTCCATTGAGCATCTTATAGGAGCAGAAATTTAGTTTCAGTTCCAGTGTATACGGACATTTTTTTCAGTCCTTGTCCTCTCTAATCAACAGTTTACCAAGACGGTAAATGGTGTCTGCAAGTCTTTACATTTTTCGTCTTCGTCTTGGATCTTACAGTGAACATTTCCATAAATCGATTCTTTATTTGCTTATTTCTGTGAGAGAGTTGACATTTTAATATGTAGTCTTTTCTCGGCCTCTAAGTCGATTCCATGTTGTAGATTACTAACATTCATTTCGTACTATTTGGTTTTTCTTAATATCGTTAACTTGACTCTGGGTCCTTGGTGAAAGATAGTTGTTGTTGTTGTTGTGGTCTTCAGTCCTGAGACTGGTTTGATGCAACTCTCCATGCTACTCTATCCTGTGCAACCTTCTTCATCTCCCAGTACCTACTGCAACCTACATCCTTCTGAATCTGCTTAGTGTATTCATCTCTTGGTCTCCCTCTACGATTTTTACCCTCCACGCTGCCCTCCAATGCTAAATTTGTGATCCCTTGATGCCTCAGAACATGTCCTACCAACCGATCCCTTCCTCTAGTCAAGTTGTGCCACAAACTTCTCTTCTCCCCAATCCTATTCAATACCTCCTCATTAGTTACGTGATCTACCCACCTTATCTTCAGCATTCTTCTGTAGCACCACATTTCGAAAGCTTCTATTCTCTTCTTGTCCACACTAGTTATCGTCCATGTTTCACTTCCATACATGGCTACACTCCATACAAATACTTTCAGAAACGACTTCCTGACACTTAAATCTATACTCGATGTTAACAAATTTCTCTTCTTCAGAAACGATTTCCTTGCCATTGCCAGTCTACATTTTATATCCTCTCTACTTCGACCATCATCAGTTATTTTACTCCCTAAATAGCAAAACTCCTTTACTACTTTAAGTGTCTCATTTCCTAATCTAATTTCCTCAGCATCACCCGATTTAATTTGACTACATTCCATTATCCTCGTTTTGCTTTTGTTGACGTTCATCTTATATCCTCCTTTCAAGACACTGTCCATTCCGTTCAACTGCTCTTCCAAGTCCTTTGCTGTCGCTACTAGAATTACAATGTCATCGGCGAACCTCAAAGTTTTTACTTCTTCTCCATGAATTTTAATGCCTACTCCGAATTTTTCTTCTGTTTCCTTTACTGCTTGCTCAATATACAGATTGAATAACATCGGGGAGAGGCTACAACCCTGTCTCACTCCTTTCCCAACCACTGCTTCCATTTCATGCCCCTCGACTCTTACAACTGCCATCTGGTTTCTGTACAAATTGTAAATAGCCTTTCGCTCCCTGTATTTTACCCCTGCCACCTTCAGAATTTGAAAGAGAGTATTCCAGTGAACATTGTCAAAAGCTTTCTCTAAGTCTAAAAATGCTAGAAACGTAGGTTTGCCTTTTCTTAATCTTTCTTCTTAGATAAGTCGTAAGGTTAAATGGTTCAAATGGCTCTGAGCACTATGGGACTCAACTGCTGAGGTCATTAGTCCCCTAGAACTTAGAACTAGTTAAACCTAACTAACCTAAGGACATCACAAACATCCATGCCCGAGGCAGGATTCGAACCTGCGACCGTAGCGGTCTTGCGGTTCCAGACTGCAGCGCCTTTAACCGCACGGCCACTTCGGCCGGCTTCGTAAGGTTAGTATTGCCTCACGTGTTCCAACATTTCTACGGAATCCAAACTGATCTTCCCCGAGGTTGGCTTCTACCAGTTTTTCCATTCGTCTGTAAAGAATTCGCGTTAGTATTTTGCAGCTGTGACTTATTAAACTGATAGTTCGGTAATTTTCACATCTGTCAACACCTGCTTTCTTTGGGATTGGAATTATTATATTCTTCTTGAAGTCTGAGGGTATTTCGCCTGTCTCATACATCTTGCTCACCAGATGGTAGAGTTTTGTCAGGACTGGCTCTCCCAAGGCCATCAGTAGTTCTAATGGAATGTTGTCTACTCCCGGGGCCTTGGTCCGACTCAGGTCTTTCAGTGCTCTGTCAAAATCTTCACGCAGTATCATATCTCCCATTTCGTCTTCATCTACATCCTCTTCCATTTCCATAATATTGTCCTCAAGTACATCGCCCTTGTATAGACCCTATATATACTCCTTCCACCTTTCTGCCTACCCTTTTTTGCTTAGAACTGGGTTGCCATCTGAGCTCTTGATATTCATACAAGTGGTTCTTTTCTCTCCAAAGGTCTCTTTAATTTTCCTGTAGGCAGTATCTATCTTGCCCCTAGTGAGACAAGCCTCTACATCCTTACATTTGTCCTCTAGCCATCCCTGCTTAGCCATTTTGCACTTCCTGTCGATTTCATTTTTGAGACGTTTGTATTCCTTTTTGCCTGCTTGATTTACTGCATTTTTATATTTTCACCTTTCATCAATTAAATTCAATATTTCTTCTGTTACCCAAGGATTTCTATTAGCCCTCGTCTTTTTACCTACTTGATCGTCTGCTGCCTTCACTACTTCATCCCTCAGAGCTACCCATTCTTCTTCTACTGTATTTCTTTCCTACATTCCTGTCAATTGTTCCCATATGCTCTCCCTGAAACTCTCTACAGCCTCTCGTTCTTTCAGTTTATCCAGGTCCCATATTCTTAAATTCCCACCTTTTTGCAGTTTCTTCAGTTTCAATCTGCAGATCATAACCAATAGATTGTGGTCAGAATCCACATCTGCCCGTGGAAATTTCTTTTTGCCACATTTACCACTAAGCGGTCACGTGGCAAATCAATGTTTTTTTCATGTTCTGTTTGGTTCACAATTTTGTCGTCTAATATAAGTATCATGCTTGCTCTAATAGTTATAGTTGATCACTAATCCGCAGGTCAAGCAAATGACTTAGCTGAGTACCGTAATCGGATTAAAAAGTTATCTTATTTCTACTTGCAGAGGATTGTTGAACTTGATTCTGATGATCGATCCTGTCAATGCAGAATCGATCTTTTACATTCTGTCGCTGATATAATCTTTGACCTTGGTGAGACTGAAACTTACATAGTTTTTCAAATCTTAAAACAAGTACAATAGGAGCACTTCCTCCCTCTTCCACCCTTGCGTTCCTCTCGTCCAAGAACATGCCTCCAAATGGTAGGTCTACACAACTGCCATAAAAATATAAATGCGACTACGTATTTGAAGCATTGATATCTTCCATTTAACAAATGCCCTAGGCAACTAACACAGTTTACGATACAGATCTTCAGCAAAAACTGATAGGGATTACAGACTTTGAAGGAAACATAATCGTTAAGTGGTATGTGATGCACCCCGAAAATGCAACTCACTTGTACTAGTACTCCATATATTGTACAGATCTCTCTGTCACTACAGTTTAAACAGGGTACTGTAAGTATTGCCTGAACATTCAAAACAAAGGCTGTATTCACACAAATCTCTGGCCTTAATTATTTCATGAATATGTATATTTTAATCAGTAATTGTTCGTTCACTGTGATTTTATTTTGCACGTACTGATTTGAAAAGAACACAGAATGCGCTTTAATTTATTTTTTCGCTTGTTTAGCACAGCAGTTCATATTTACAATTTTTAATTTAATTAAATAATGCGTTATTTTTCTTTTCCATACTGATTGACTTATGAGTTAACTTCACTAAACATTTGTTCATTGCAATGTACAAAAGTTTACCAAGTTTGCAAATTTTATAAATAAGTGAATGAGTATAGATGTACAGCCAGATTATTTTACAGATATGTAAGTTCATTAAAGTTAATTTCAAAAGTCCATATGTTGATTGGCCTGTGATACTCTTACGTCAGCTGATCACGAAACGGTAATGCTGTCTGTCTCTAGAAAGGCAAGAGAAAGTTGGCGGAATATGTCTGCTATGTCGCGTGGTGGATTGGTAGTTATCTTACGTCGGCAATACTGTAACTCACTTGAGAAACACCCTGACTGTCGGTTGTCAAATCCGAACGTAAATAGCTCTTCTCTGAAGTGCCGAGGATAAGTAAATGAATATATATTTTATATTCACCACCCACAGACGCAGAGAAGAGATGCAAATAAATAGAAGTATGGCAGATTTATTAAGAGTGAAGATGTATACGTCTTGCGAAGCCGATTGACGTATAGGTGACTTGAAAGTTTCAGAATTACGTGGAAGGAAGCTTAAGGCTATCGTGCAGGAGTTAATTATGTGTAACAGTCGCAGACCACCATATATACAAGCGGTTAACTCATTGCTTTATCGTTTTTTGGTGGCTGTACTTGAGTCGACAGATGCATCCACAATGTGACACACTTCATTTCTCTGCTGAACCAGAACAAATTACTAATAATCAGAAAGATTCATTCATGCTTTATGACCTAAATACAAAATTGCTTACAGTTAGTACTTCACTGATACACATAAACGACAAAATATACAAATAGCAACATGTAAATCTGTGTAAATAACTATGTGTCCGATATTACACGACCCAAGACTCGCTGGTAATGAAACTAAGTAGGTGAAGAAAAGAAACAACTGTAGTGAAATTAGTGAACAGCACACTAATAAACAATAATAATCATAAGAAAGGACTTAAGAACAATATATCGTTTACAGTAACCTAGACGATACTGACTCAGGTGGAAATCAGTTTAGCTTTCAGTGTGCCTATTTCAATATGTACGTTTATCACTGGAACTGTTACTACTATCTAACGCTGTTCGTTAGTTTCATCCATAAGCTCCTGCGGTCTATGTCTTCTTTTGGTGCTTCAGATACTAAGATCCTTAGCCTAGTTTGTACGTAACGCCCTCGCAGTTTATTATAATTCCTATTAGTTACAAACAGAATTAAGAGATCTCAACCATTATTTGATTACTCTTTAACTCGAAATATTTCAGTTCTGTAAGTTGCTTGGATTCACAAGTAACACAATAAAAAATAGATCTGGTAAGTATCGCCCTAAGTCCACTGTAAACCATATTATTGAAGACAGTATACAATATACTGGGAATTAGCAAATTTGCTGTCATATCAGAGAGGTTTTGCTTTCTACCACTACGAGGTAAGGGGAATGGATAAGTAGGTTCTTGAACCTGTAAGACGGTAACCGTTCGAGCGTACTCGAAATCTAAACTAGTCGGCATGACAAATCGTAAGCCTTTTATTCCTGTTATTTTCAGTTTCCTCTTAGCGAACGTCGATAAGAGCAAACAAGCCCGCAGGTAAGCTCACTCGCGTGTTCGCGTTAGCATTGGTCGTGAAGTAGAGCGCAACGAAATAGTTAAGGACCGATAAGAGCGTTAGGTGTGGCGTGCAAACAAAAGTCATTGATTTGTAACAAATAAATATAGTGCTTTAACAGTAATTATATAGAACCAGGCTTAAGCGTTTCCTGATTTCAAGCATGAAAATATTGGATGTTAAGATCGACAATAATCAAATTTCCATTTGATTTATTTTTTGCGTTTTCTGGAAATGTTGTTCAGTTCTTTTTCCACTTCACAGCATCTGCCTTCGGTCACTGCCTTGAACTATTTGCAAGTAGTTTCATTCCGTCCTGAATTTTCAGTGCTAAACGTCATATTGTATTCTTTTTCTTTGTCCTCTTGATTTTGAACACACCGTTCATCCCTACTAGTCTGTGATGCAAGTCCGCGTCTGAGTGAAATTTGAAGTGAAGCATTTAATTTGTAAATTTTGTCTGGCTACGATGCAATTCTAGTTGATACGTTTTTCAGTCAAATATATCTACTGCTCTTGTTGTTTTCAAGAGGGCATTGGCAATAAATCGTGAAAAATCTCTTAGACCGCTAGCAGCTCCCCCACCCCCGCTCAATAAATATCCTCCTTCAATTCTATTTCCTATTCTCTCACAGTAGCAGTTCAGGATATTATGACTATCAGTTTTGTTTGTTCCCGCTCTTCTCTCATCACCAGGTTGCGACGTGGGCGATGATATCTTCGAGTAATTCTGCAAAAGAAAGAATTGCTCATTGCTTTGTTTATGGTAACTGAATATGTTACCCATCTTCTTGTTCGTGACAAACGCGTATTACACTATTCAACTTGCTTCGGCATATAGTCCACAATTCGGTGATACTGTACTTTAGTTCGAAACAAAACATAATTTGTCCTAACAAACAAACGTGTACTAAATAATCACACTGCATAGTACGTCCCATGACATAAACATGCTGTATTCTCACAGTATGTACGGTATTGGAAACTGAAATAAGTTTTATCTTACCAGTTAAGAACCTTTGGCCTGTAAACATCTGTATGTGAACTTGCGAAAGACGTTGTAGTGTTCAATCGTGGACAGTGTGTGCAAGACTGGGATATATTCAACAAAAAAGTAATTAAAGTCATCACACAGATTATTAAAAACACTGAAATTGATAAATGTTTCCGGACAGGAACAAATTTCAGTACGTGATCTCACTGGTACACCGAGGAAGTAGATCTCACCATACACCAAAGGTAAATAAAATTGACTAAAAATGAAAATATTTTTTTATGAATATTGTTATACAATAGCAGACCTCAAAAATTCAGTACAACATCATTCTTCAAACCAGATCTTCCTCTCCCCACAGGATTCTTAGCTGGTGCAGTCTCCTTAAATATCTCTTCCCCAGAATCAGCTATATCAGCAAACACCTTTTTTGTACACTTATAAATTCTTTTTATATCTACCACTATCACTATTCTTATTATTGTTATCATCATCATTATTATTATCACTGTTAGTGGAAGTAGCAGTAGCAGTACTGGAAGTTCTGCCACTATTAATTGTATTAGTTCATAGTCAGTATTATCACATTGTCTTTATAGACACCCAAATCAATTTAATACTATTTGTCCCATTAAACCATCATGACGAAACAGAATAAAAAACTAAAAGAAGCAAATTACATTACCAAAAACGCATACAGCAAAATAGCCTATCCATAGACGCAAAATTAAAACATTATAAAGGAGTTACACAACAAGAAGTAACATATGAAGCTGAAATCATCTTAAAAACAACTAATACAACAGAAATTAATAAAATGCTAGAGATAGAAAGAATAATAATTAGGAAATGCATGGATAAACCAAATCAGCTAAATGGGTTTTGCAGAGTAGTTTCAAATTAAACAGTATACAAGAAAACAGAACCAGTAATAAGAAGAATCAAGAACAAACGTATCTCATTCTTTGGATATTTGACGAGAACACCAGAAAACAAGGTACAGCAGATGACTAAGAAACAAACAGACGAAACCAGAATCGTGCAAGACACTCAAATCAAACTATAAACGACGATCAATAAGACGACTATTGGAAGAGTAGCCCCTGACGAAGAAAGAAAGAAAATATCTGAAAGACAGAAGAGCAAAACACCCGTATTTAACAATAAATTATAATAATCCTTGCATAGCCACTGTACTATTGAATGGTCTTATTGAATTATTATTCAACTGAATTGTATTATCAAATAACATCAACATGTCTACACCTTCGTATGACTGATTAGAGTAATCTAACGAGGGTCACAAAGTAATAAATAAATATAAAATCGTTAGTTCTTAGGTAACTATCACGTACGTGTGAAATTGTAGTCCTATGCAAGAAAGCACCTGATGGCCCTAATCATATCAGGATAAATAAATAAATACAACATAATATATAAATATAAGTAAGTAAGATAGTAGAACATTCCTACCACCCAGCTGCACAACTACATGTAACTGATCTGTGAAAATTTACTTGTACCTGCATTCGCACCCTCTTGCACGGCCATGCACCCTTTCCCCAACACCTCCCCACCCCCCTCCACCACACCCAAAAAAAAAAACTCTCACTGAAAAAGCAAACAAAACACACACACACACCGAGAGAGAGAGAGAGAGAGGGAGAGAGAGAGAACGGCGTGGTTATGGTACCAAGACTGATTACACCCCGATATAGCCGGTTATTTTTTAATTGTCGGCGGCAAATGGGTTTTTTATTGATTCCCCTCTGGCGCGAAGCCCAAATTGCGCGTGAGATCGGAAATTTCCCGCACCAGTCCTCCGGCGGCCGTGATCCCCGGGTCGCCCTGGAACTCGGGATAGGGCGGGCAGATCCTCATCGGCTGATAAACAGCGGAGGTGAAAGAACGCCCACGGGGAAAGAGAGAGATAAGGAGGCCGAGGTGAGACTCCGGGCCGTAACTCAGGGGCCCATTGTCGGCGTCGGCGGGCGATCGCCGGCGCGCCATTGTTGCTGGCTGAGACAAAGGCGTGGGTGGAACTTGGCACCCGCCGCGCGCCGCGCGCCGCCGCCGCCGCCGCCTCCGCCTCCCACGTCGGCCTCTGTCCGCTCGTTAGCGGCCGGGGGTCGCGCCGCTCTAGACCGCTGTGCCGGGCCGCGCCAGACGTATGGCTGTGGCCGCATTGTGCCGTCGCGCGTAAATCACGCGACACCGATAACTGCTGATACGAGGTCGCCTGCGCTCCGGATTCCGACGGACTGCGGCTCGCACTGTCCGGACCTCTGTTCCCAAGTACCGGCAGTTTCGCGGGGAAGAAGACATGGCCGAGCAGCCAACGATGTGCTTCTGGGATATTGCGCCCTCACAGGATGTTGTTCCGCCCCCCCCCCCGCCACCCCCCCCCCCTTAGACACACACACAAATTCTTGATCGTGTTGCCGGTAGTGACAAATATTGAAGAACCGGTACCTCGTAACTGATTCTGCCTCGATTTGCCATGTACACTACTGGCCATTAAAATTGCTACACTACGAAGATGACGTGCTACAGACGCGAAATTTAACCGACAGGAAGAAGATGCTGTGATATGCAAATGATTAGCTTTTCAGAGCATTCACACAAGGTTGGCGCCGGTGGCGACACTTACAACGTGCTGACATGAGGAAAGTTTCCAATCGATTTCTCATACACAAACAGCAGTTGACCGGCGTTGCCCGGTGAAACGTTGTTGTGATGCCTCGTGTAAGGAGGAGAAATGCGTACCATCACGTTTCCGACTTTGATAAAGGTCGGATTGTAGCCTATCGCGATTGCGGTTTATCGTATCGCGACATTGCTGCTCGCGTTGGTCGATATCCAATGACTGATAGCAGAATATGGAATCGGTGGGTTCAGGAGGGTAATACGGAACGCCGAGCTGGATCCCAACGGACTCATATCACTAGCAGTCGAGATGATAGGCATCTTATCCGCATGGCTGTAACGGATCGTGCAGCCACGTCTAGATCCCTGAGTCAACACATGGGGACGTTTGCAAGACGACAACCATCTGCACGAACAGTTCGACGACGTTTGCAGCAGCATGGACTATCAGCTCGGAGATCATGGCCGCGGTTACCCTTGACGCTGCATCACAGACAGGAGCGCCTGCAACGACGAACCTGGGTGCACGAATGGCAAAACGTTATTTTTTCGGATGAATCCAGGTCTGTTTACAGCATCATGATGGTCGCATCCGTGTTTGGCGATATCGCGGTGAACGCACATTGGAAGCGTGTATTCGTCATCGCCATACTGGCGTATCACCCGGCGTGATGGTATGGGGTGCCATTGGTTACACGTCTCGGTCACCTCTTGTTCGCATTGGCGGCACTTTGAACGGTGGACGTTACATTTCACGTGTTACGACCCATGGCTCTACCCTTCATTCGATCCCTGTGAAACCCAGCGTTTCAGCAGGATAATGCACGACCACATGTTGCAGGTGCTGTACGGGTCTTTCTGGATACAAAAAATTTTCGGCTGCTATGCTGGCCAACACGTTCTCCAGATCTCTCACCAATTGAAAAGGTCTGGTCAATGGTGGCCGACAACTGGCCTGTGGCTAATGGTTCAAATGGTTCAAATGGCTCTGAGCACTATGGGACTTAACATCTATGGTCATCAGTCCCCTAGAACTTAGAACTACTTAAACCTAACTAACCTAAGGACATCACACACATCCATGCCCGAGGCGGGATTCGAACCTGCGACCGTAGCAGTCGCGCGGCTCCGGACTGAGCGCCTAGAACCGCTAGACCACCGCGGCCGGCAAACTGGCCTGTCACAATACGCCAGTCATTACTCTTGATGAACTGTGGTATCGTGCTGAAGCTGCATGGGCAGCTGTACCTGTACACGCCATCCAAGCTCTGTTTGACTCAATGCTCAGGGGTATCAAGGCCGTTATTACACCCACAGGTGGTTGTTCTGGGTACTGATTTCTCAGGATCTATGCACCCAAATTGCGCTGCAGTCATGGAGTGCGCGGCTGGTCCCGGCGGAGGTTCGAGTCCTCCCTCGGGCATGGGTGTGTGTGTTTGTCCTTAGGATAATTTAGGTTAAGTAGTGTGGAAGCTTAGGGAATGATGACCTTAGCAGTTAAGTCCCTTAAGATTTCACACACATTTGAACATTTTTTGCGTGAAAATGTAATCACGTGTAAGTTCTAGTATAGTATACTTGTCCAATGAATACCCGTTTATCATCTACATTTCTTCTTGGTGTAGCAATTTAAAGGCCAGTAGTGTAGGTTTAGTTTGCTTGGAGACACCGCACTGCGAAACTACACGGTCCGGTAGCATAAATGTGACCATTGCCTACGTTCGACATGAAAGAGCAATAACCACTCACAGATGGCAGGAAGCAACACTAGCAGTGGAGGGTATATAGACATCGTTGTCGTAATGCGGAAATGGAGCGATTTATCTAATGTCTAACAGGACATCATCATTGGCTTTCGGTGCAAGAATAGAAGCATTTGCAAAACGGCTAAGTTGGTAAACTTTTCGCGTGCGCCATGCTTAAAGTACACTGTGCATGGCAGAATGGCGATATCTAAAACTGGCGCTGAGGCAGCTGTAGTGCACCAAGGGCCATAGATGACAGGGGTGACCTTTTGGTGCGGAGACGTGGAAGAGCGAATAGACGTGTAACTGTGGAGCACATGACCGCCTAGATAAACCAAGGGGTTACGTCAACGGCCGTTCTGCAAAAGTGGGTCTTCGCAGCAGGCACCTGGTTCATGGACGCATGCTGATTGTTGTTCATCGGCGACCAAGGCTGCAATATGCACGTCAATACGGCAAAGGTCGCTCTTTCAGCTGACTCCCGTTTCGTGCTCCATCGGATAGACGGTCACTGCCGAGTGCGTCCCTGCAACAATCGTCGAAAGGATCAAGGTCGGAGGATGGTAATTATGTTCTCGTGAAAATTTTCGTGGCATTCCCTGGGTAATCTCTACATTCTGGAAGGGACAATGGATCAATACTAGTATGCATCCATCCTTGGAGACCGTGTCCACAGCTACATACAGTTTATTTTTACCACGGCACAATGGCATCTACCAGCATAAGAATGCAACTTGACTCCCACCACGCAGTGTGTGTGCGTCGTTCTAAGAGCACCTTGATGAGTTTAGCATCCTCCCCTTGCCAAAATAAAAAAACCCTGGATTTAAATCCAATCAAAAACTCGTTCACCCACCTCAGTCGGGCTGTTCGAACCATGGATCTCAACCGAGAAACCTAGCGCAACTGGCCATGGCCCTGGAATGGGCATGGTTGCAATTCTTGTCGGTTCCTTCATGCACGTCCGTGCTGCAAAAGGTGGTTAACTAGGCTTTTGAGAGATTGTCACAGCACTGTGACTGGGCAGCGTTTTAGAAAATGACTGTGCGGGAACTACAAAACACGCGGAAAAATATCAGATATCAGATTCAAATGTCTCTGAGCACTATGGGACTTAACTTCTGAAGTCATCAATCCCCTAGAACTTGGAAATACTTAAGCCTAACTGACCTAAGGACAACAAACACACCCATGCCCGAGGCAGGATTCGAACCTGCGACGGTAGTGGTCGCGCGGTTCCAGACTGTAGCGCCTAGAACCGCTCGGCCACAACGGCCGGCTCAGATATCAGAGGAAAGAGCATCTCTCCATTATTCGACTTGTAGTACGCCCGTGGCAGTGGTTGCAGAGCGCGCAACTGGAGAACGTGTAGACAAATCATTCTCTCCGTATTTATGGATCAGATTAGTACGGGGCTCCAGACAGGCAACCCAATATACAGATTTGCCAAGTACGCAGCTGTCGTTGCACCTTCCTAGAGAGAAGGAGCAATCTTTTTCTTCTTCCTTGCCTTATTCCGTGTCTCCACCGAGTCGGAGTGTTATTTTGGATTTGTCAGTTTTAGTGGTAGTGGACGCCCGTATGCCCTTCCTGACGCCACCAGTTTCTGGGACGTGTTTGTGTACACCATTTGTGTGTGTCTAGTGTTACTTTTAAATGTGAAAACGCTTCCCAGATATTTGCGTACCGCGTAACTGAGGCGAAAAGTGGCCACTAGCCTGGGATTTACGTAGTCGAATGTGGGTAAGCACCTGAAAAGCAAGCACAGGCTGGCCGACACATCCTGGCCATCTCATTAATCGATTCGAGGCCGGCGCGTCTCCCCGTCTCGCGTAAACGGGCGCTGTAACGCGCTCCGCTATTCTGTCGGGTCTGGGCAGCAGCACCAATGACATCAGTGAATTTCGAGTAAGTGCTCGTCCAAGCGTGTTGGCGTTTGCCGCCCGGGTCACAAATGGTGTCCTTATTGAGCACCTCCAGTGAGTTAAAAATTTGGGTGACGCTACCCACTGATAATTGTTTAGTAGTTTTGATGAAGCTATCTCCTGTAACCCGTGAGGTATTTGTGAATAATCCTGTAAGTTTTGGAACTGTGCCGGCAGCCACAGTACCTGCGTGCTAAGCAGGGGCGAATGTTGTTGGTTAACCTTTTCAGTTTTGGGACCTTCAAACTTTTACTGCGCGAAACTGCCAGTTACGTGCGTTTTTATGTTTAAGCGGCGTTTCAATGAATACTACATGAAATGGGAGAATGACAAAATTATTGACTGACGGGCAGTTACGTTATGCAGAGGTGCTTGAGAGATGTTACAAAATAATCATTACAGGAATAAAATACACCACAATACCGCAGATGAGATAGTTCTTCATTATATGAACATCGAAGAATTGATGATTTGAGTGATTTTAAGCAAAATACGTTCTAGAAGAAATGATGAAATCAGTAAAGATCCTACCTGCAATTATGAAGTACTGCAGATGTTCTGGCATCAATAGGGAGCCATCCTGAAGATACCGTCGAAATAGCCAGCTTCGATGAAAGCACAGCTAGACAATTACCGAAGTTATCCAAAGGATACCATGTGGAGTTAATGGTGTCCATGAATATTACCACCTTCCTTCGATTTAAATCCATATTACACTACCATATAACATGGGCAATTCAGTACCATACAACATGGTTTTAACTTAAAAATTGCAAACATATCAGAATCCACCGTTGCGCACATAACAACAAAAATTGGCACTACACCGTCAGAAACATGTAAGACAGTTGTTATACGACAGAACAAACATTAATCACTATACATGTTTCATCGTGATAGCTATTCAGCAGTTGTAGCACACATTCAAAGAATACCACGTGAGTCAAATGTTGTTGTTGTGGTCTTCAGTCCTGAGACTGGTTTGATGCAGCTCTCCATGCTACTCTATCCTGTGCAAGCTTCTTCATCTCCCAGTACCTACTGCAACCTACATCCTTCTGAATCTGCTTGGTGTATTCATCTCTTGGTCTCCCTCTACGATTTCTACCCTCCACGCTGCCGTCCAACGCTAAATTTGTGATCCCTTGATGCCTCAGAACATGTCCTACCAACCGGTCCCTTCTTCTTGTCAAGTTGTGCCACAAACTCCTCTTCTCCCCAGTTCTATTCAATACCTCCTCATTAGTTATGTGATCTACCCATCTAATCTTCAGCATTCTTCTGTAGCACCACATTTCGAAAGCTTCTATTCTCTTCTTGTCTAAACTGTTAATGGTCCATTTTTCACTTCCATATATGGCTACACTCCATACAAATACTTTCAGAAACGACTTCAGCCGGCCGCGGTGGTCTCGCGGTTCTAGGCGCGCATTCCGGAACCGCGTGACTGCTACGGTCGCAGGTTCGAATCCTGCCTCGGGCATGGATGTGTGTGATGTCCTTAGGTTAGTTAGGTTTAAGTAGTTCTGAGTTCTAGGGGACTGAGGACCTAAGATGTTAAGTCCCATAGTGCTCAGAGCCATTTGAACCATTTGAAGAAACGACTTCCTGACACTTAAATCAATACTCGATGTTAACATGTTTCTCTTCTTCAGAAACGCTTTCCTTGCCATTGCCAGTCTACATTTTATATCCTCTCTACTTCGACCATCATCAGTTATTTTGCTCCCCAAATAGAAAAACTCCTTTACTACTTTAAGTGTCTCATTTCCTAATCTAATTCCCTCAGCATCACCCGACTTTATTCGACTACATTCCATTATCCTTGTTTTGCTTTTGTTGATGTTCATCTTATATCCTCCCTTCAAGACACCATCCATTCCGTTCAACTGCTGTTCCAAGTCCTTTGCTGTCTCTGACAGAATTACAATGTCATCGGCGAACCTCAAAGTTTTTATTTCTTCTCCATGGATTTTAATACCTACTCCGAATTTTTCTTTTGTTTCCTTCACTGCTTGCTCAATATACAGATTGAATAACACCTGGGAGAGGCTACAACCCTGTCTCACTCCCTTCCCAACCACTGCTTCCCTTTCGTGTCCCTCAACTCTTATAACTGCCATTTGGTTTCTATACAAATTGTAAATAGCCTTTCGCTCCCTATATTTTACCCCTGCCACCTTCAGAATTTGAAAGAGAGTATTCCAGTGAACATTGTCAAAAGCTTTCTCTAAGTCTACAAATGCTTGAAGCTTTGCCTTTCCTTAATCTAGCTTCTAAGATAAGTCGTAGGGTCAGTATTGCCTCACGTGTTCCAACATTTCTACGGAATCCAAACTGATCTTCCCCAAGGTCGGCTTCTACTAATTTTTCCATTCGTCTGTAAAGAATTCGCGTTAGTATTTTGCAGCTGTGACTTATTAAACTGATAGTTCGGTAATTTTCACATCTGTCAACACCTGCTTTCTTTGAGATTGGGATTATTATATTCTTCTTGAAGTCTGTGGGTATTTCGCCTGTCTCATACATCTTGCTCACCGGATGGTGGAGTTTGTTCAGGACTGGCTCTCCTAAGGCCGTCAGTAGTTCTAATGGAATGTTGTCGACTCCCGGGTCCTTGTTTCGCCTCAGGTCTTTCAGTGCTCTGTCGAACTCTTCACGCAGTATCATATCTCCCATTTCATCTTCATCTACATCCTCTTCCATTTCCATAATATTGTCCTCAAGTACATCGCCCTTGTATAGACCCTATATATACTCCTTCCACCTTTCTGCTTTCCCTTCTTTGCTTAGAACTGGGTTTCCATCTGAGCTCTTGATATTCATACAAGTGGTTCTCTTTTCTCCAAAGGTCTCTTTAATTTTCCTGTAGGCAGTATCTATCTTACCCCTAGTGAGATAAGCCCCTACACCCTTACATTTGTCCTGTAGCCATCCCTGCTTAGCCATTTTGCACTTCCTGTCGATCTCATTTTTGAGACGTTTGTATTCCTTTGTGCCTGCTTCATTTACTGCATTTTTATGTTTTCTCCTTTCATCAATTAAATTCAATATTTCTTCTGTTACCCAAGGATTTCTACTAGCCCTCGTCTTTTTACCTACTTGATACTCTGCTGTCTTCACTACTTCATCCCTCAAAGCTACCCATTCTGTACAACCTCTGGTTCCTTCAGTTTATCCAGGTCCCATCTCCTTAAATTCCCACCTTTTTGCAGTTTCTTCAGTTTTAATCTACAGTTCATAACCAATAGATTGTGGTCAGAGTCCACATCATAAGATAATAAAAAATGTAAATTATGCGTAACTGTAAAAGAATGCAATATCGCGTAACTGGGGCGTCGGAAGTTGCCTGAGGGTGAGACGGTTTGCGGAGGATGTTTTTGTCTATGGGGAAGTTGCTATTTGTATTAATGAAAAGGTTCGATGTCTGGATGGCAGAGAAAAGAAACTTCCCAAATTGGTGCCATCACAAATATTCAGAAGAAACTGTCCAATTTCGGTATTTGGAACACTATGCGGATACTGTAAAGACGAATGACAATCTCCACTTTCCAAAATAACCGCAATGTGATAAGCAGTTTCAGTTCCGACGATGACCCTTCTTGCATTCAGTATCTTAATTCCGTCCTGCCTCTTAAACTCTATTAAAAAATACATGAATTTTTCTGACGTCATTGTTAGGTTGATGTAGTATCTTCTGGAATCTTCCACAATTCTTCCAATAAGGTCGCTGAATATCGGAAATGATAACTTCTCTTTATCCGTTCATAACTCCAAAACTGTTGTCCCTTCTCCTTTGTACTAATTTCGAGCAGACTAGCACAAACTGCAGCACTATTAATTTAACTGCCCAGTTTATATATCTGAGTGAAAAATAGTGCTCCAGCACTAAGAAATTTTCGAAATTGAAGTGTTCACCGATGTCGGCACGTAAACGGTCATTTTCAAAAATTGGCTTTGAATCGTTGGTTCCAAGAAACGAGTCTCCGTGTAAACCAGGCTGAAATTCAAATATGCGCACATCTATACCATATTTTTATTGCTTTGTACGCATGTCTTCACGTTGCGAAGCAGTTCTTGAGTTAAGTCTTTAGCTGGTGGAATGGGTAGCGTCTCGTAATACAGTCTTTTTACAAAGAAAGATATGTTGCTTACTTGAAACTAGCGTAAGAAAGCTGAGGATTTGCTTTTGAGGGTGATTGACAGATGCCACCAACTGTGGCAATTACCTATCCTTTGCAAGCAGGACCTTATTTACGTCCTGCAGGGTGTTTCGCAATTAATATCACAGGGTTCTGAATCATGTAAAGGATATTTAAATTTTGATAAGGAACCCACTTGCGAAAACGTGTTGTTTGAATGTAAAGTAAGTTTGACGATAGGGCCACTGTCAGATCTCTCTCTTCACGGCACGCACACAGCAGAGACAATAAACTGCTACCTGTGTGCTCTACAGGAGCTGCTCCATGTCGCACTCCCGCTGTTCGTTGCACAAGCTGTATCTGCGAGGCACGCTTTCATACACACGGTCCACAAACCTTGGTCCGTGGCCGTCGAGCACCACAGCTAACCCTCCTACACTGGTGTCCAAAACTAAAGCAACAAACGGTAATTTTGCAAGGTTGTGTTTATTTTACCACAAAACAGTATAAACAGGTGTTAGTAAAGTAGTAACAATGTACAGAATATAGAATGTAAACAATAGCAACATGCATAACGGTATACAAAAATTTTCTTCATTTTCTCCAACTAATCGGATTTTCACACACATTCTGACAATTGGTTTAACTGCTCAGTATAGGATCTGAAAACCTCTGGCAGGAATACAGGCATGAAAACGACAGGGCATGCTGTGAATGATGTCATCAATCTCAAGCTGAGGCAATAAAGCCCGTTTCTCCAGCAGAGCTGCTCGCAAGTTCAAAATGGCTCTAAGCATTATGGGACTTAACATCTATGGTCGTCACTCCCCTAGAACTTAGAACTACTTGAACCTAACTAACTTAAGGACAACACACAACACCCAGTCATCACGAGGCAGAGAAAATCCCTGACCCCGCCGGGAATCGAACCCGGGAACCCGGGCGTGGGAAGCGAGAACGCTACCACACGACCACGTGCTCGCAAGTCTTGGAGAATGTTTGGTAGAAGCTGATGTGATGCAACCCGTCTCCCCGTGCATCCCAGACATGCTCATGGGATTGAAATCGAGAGAGTGAGCAGCCAATATCTTCCGTTTCCAAGAGAACATCAACCACCCATGCACTATGAGGTCGAGCATTGTTGTCCATCAGTACGAAGTCTGAGCCCACAGCACCTCGCAACAACCTCGCAACCGATGTCCCAGGATCTCGTCATGATACCTGACAGCAGTTAAACCTTGTCGGTTCACCGGTACGATTTCGTGAAGAGGTGTTCGTGTGGTTAACATAATCCCTTCCCACACCATTAGGGATCATCCTCAATATTGGTCTCTTTCCACAGTTTTTGCGTCCCAAAATCGAGTTCCACGTTCCCTCCACATGCGAATCCGTCGAGAATCACTCTCCAGATCGAATAGGGACTCATGTGTGACAAGAGCATTATCCCACTGTTCGACAGTCCAGGTGGCGTGCTGACGACACCACTCTAGACGTTCCCATCTGTGAAGACGCGTCAGTGGTGCACAAACAGCAGGTCCCCGACAGTAAAGGTCACTCTGCCGAAGCGTTCTGCACGCCGTTTGCCGCGATACAACACGTCCAGTGGATGCTGTGGGGTCAGATGCCAATTGCCGTGCAGTACTAAGGCGCTACCGTCATGCCCTTACAGCCAAATAACGGTCCCGTCTTTCTGATGTCATAAATGGACGGCCCTGTCCTGGTCTTCGGGATACAGTTTCGCTCCCTATAAACTGTCCTGCTTCCATTCTTCCTGTAGCAGTCCACCGCAGAGAGTCTGGTAGGTGTCTTCTCTGTGTCATATTGCACCGTCTGTGAATGTACACAGCAACTGTCGATGTAGGACTATCTTTCAAGCACTACACCGTTTTGTAGGTGCCTTACGTCATCTTTCTCGTGGTTGTCCGTTGACCGGAATGCCATCTTCCGTGGAGAACACGATCGTACGGACATCGGTTGACAGTGTGTGTAGTTATATCGTGAATTACCCACAGGACGGGACACAAATATACTGTATATACACACGCTAGCAAAATTACTGGCTTGCTGTAGTGTTCATTCTCGCCGCAAGGTCGACAAATTGAACGACACGAGTAAGGGACAGATTGCGCTTCCTACTTTTAAAGTATTAAATTCAACTAAAAACAGGAAAGAAATACAAACAGGTCGTTTTTCAACACCAAATTTATTTGAAATTGGTCCAAGCGTTTCTGAGCTACGCTGCTATGTCATCCCGTTTAACTCCAGACTCTACCCCAACCTCTATGGAGGAAACTTTCGCGAGCACGCGGACAGCAAATCAGTAAAGTTTCATCACAGTTGGGTAAATGGTACAGGAATGCATAGAAGACGAAACAGCAAACAACTAATTACTTACGTATGTTGTTGTTGTGGTCTTCAGTCCTGAGACTGGTTTGATGCAGCTCTCCATGCTACTCTATCCTGTGCAAGCTTTTTCATCTCCCAGTACCTACTGCAACCTACATCCTTCTGAATCTGCTTAGTGTATTCATCTCTTGGTCTCCCTCTACGATTTTTACCCTCCACGCTGCCCTCCAATACTAAATTGGTGATCCCTTGATGCCTCAGAACATGTCCTACCAACCGATCCCTTCTTCTGGTCAAGTTGTGCCCCAAAATTCTCTTCTCCCCAATCCTATTCAAAACTTCCTCATCAGTTATGTGATCTACCCATCTAATCTTCTGCATTCTTGCCGGCCGCGGTGGTCTAGCGGTTCTGGCGCTGCAGTCCGGAACCGCGGGACTGCTACGGTCGCAGGTTCGAATCCTGCCTCGGGCATGGGTGTGTGTGATGTCCTTAGGTTAGTTAGGTTTAAGTAGTTCTAAGTTCTAGGGGACTTATGACCTAAGATGTTGAGTCCCATAGTGCTCAGAGCCATTTGAACCATTTTTTTTTTCTGCATTCTTCTGTAGCACCACATTTCGAAAGCTTCTATTCTCTTCTTGTCCAAACTATTTATCGTCCATGTTTCACTTCCATACATGGCTACACTTCACAAATACTTTCAGAAATGACTTCCTGACACTTAAATCTATACCCGATGTTAACAAATTTCTCTTCTTCAGAAACGCTTTCCTTGCCATTGCCAGTCTACATTTTATATCCTCTCTACTTCGACCATCATCAGTTATTTTGCTCCCCAAACAGCAATGTGTGCTACAACTGCTGAATAGTTAGCTGTCACGATGAAACATGTATAGCGGTTAATGTTTGTTCTGTCGTATAACAACTGTCTTAATGTTTCTGACGTGTACTGCCAATTTTTGCTATTATATGCGCAACGATGGATAGTGGTATGTTGGCAGCTACTAAGTTAAAACCATGTTGTATGGTATTGCATTGCCCATGTTATATGGTAGTGTAATATGGTATTAAATCTTAGGAAGGTGGCAGTGTTCATGGCCAAAAATGCACTTCATGAAATGGAAACAGAAGAATTATTGCTACTTAGTTTATTGTTGGAACTTCAACAATTACAAATTGGAAGAATTATCTACGGCATTAGTTTGTTTGTCCTGACACAGTTTGGTCACTGAAGGAAGAAACTGCTAAATTATTCCAGGATACTTACATATAGGTGTTTATGACAATTGCAGGCTGCAAAACTACGACGCTGGCTATGGAATTAATTCTGACGACAAAATTACCGACAATAGTTCAAATGGTTCAAATGGCTCTGAGCACTATGGGACTCAACATCTTAGGTCATAAGTCCCCTAGAACTTAGAACTACTTAAACCTAACTAACCTAAGGACATCACACACACCCATGCCCGAGGCAGGATTCGAACCTGCGACCGTAGCAGTCCCGCGGTTCCGGACTGCAGCGCCAGAACCGCTAGACCACCGCGGCCGGCTATCGACAATAGTGATGACCGATTAGCCGACGAAATCGACGCTCAAGCTGAAGACATTTTGACACATATAGAGTCGACAATATAGCTGTACAAAATACTGATTTATTTTGAACAGTAGGCGGAATTAACTTCGGTTGAACTAATGACAGTAAATGCCTGCCTGATCGTGCTGCACGTTATTAACATGCAAAATTAATTCAAAATAAATTCATTGATCACTTCAGTGTACAAACTCCCTCATTTTCCTGACAATATCTGCCAAGAATTATTGTGAAAATATTGTTTAACTTGTTTGTTTATGCGAATGTAAACATAACGTGTGTGTTTATGATATTTAACCATTCCAGTTCTAATTTTTTCTGAATTTCTGAACTATCCGGATTTGTGACAATCCGGATGACCGACAGTCCTTCGAATAAACGAAATTCACCGTACATCTATATACACACTGGACTCATACATTTTTATATTACGAGAAACAAGACTTCAGCCATCTTATGGGCATTGAAATAAATGAATGGTGAAGGCTGAAACTTGTGCCGGACCGGGACTCGAACCCAGATACCTGCATCGGCACTCCGGGCGCGCTTCACGGCCGATCCAAGCTCCCAATCTGTCACACGTCAGTAGCACCGCGTTCCGTTAGCGCCACTGCTCGTAACATCCGTTAAGTCCCGCAGGAGTTCGGAGATATGTTGCATACGCACTGAAGGTACCTAGAGCCGTCCTCTTTCATATAAAAACTGAAATGTAGTGTCTATTCTGTCAGACATGGCCACGGGTCTGACAGGTAAAGAATTTGGCTCGGCCCTGAAGTGTTTCCTGATGGCTGAGGCATTTAAGGCCACCACTCTAAAGAAGTAGAGCACCTGGGTTCGAATCCCGGTTCGGCACAAGTTTTCAGCCTTCACCATTCATTTATTTCAATGCCCTCAAGGTGCCTGGAGTCATGCTTCTCGCAATATTGTATCTTTATGGCCGCTGTCCTACCAGTGGCGTCTGTTCCGTCGGATATAAGCGACAGGACATACACCACGTTTCAAAGTAATATATTTTCCTCTGGGATGTACTGGCTCAGAACAAATTTAAAATAGTCCCCAAACCGCCCTCCCCCCCCCCTCCCGCTCCCCTGCTTCTGACCAAGGTTCTCGCAAGGGTTGCCTTGATTTTAAGGCAAATGGCAGACCTGCAAATTACCGAGCAAATACATTGCTGGAAAAGATGACGACGTCCTCACGGACTGTGTTCAGTACCATGAGAGAAAGGAAGTGCATGCTGAGGGGTGTAATAGTAGTGTTTTATTTTTCACGGTCATTAGCGATCAGTTGGCGCTCAGGAGGTCTCTTTATGCTCCCTTTGTTTTGACTCTGCGGGTAGTGACTGAGCCGAGTACAGAGGTGAATAGTGTTCGCAACATTCATTCTAGGGTACAATCACACTGCGCCGTTGAGTACGTACTCCTGTTGAACAACTGCAGCCCTTTTGAGTGGGTTCACACTGCGGGCCTGCGGGAAGCTGGATCGATATATCGACGGATTGCTGCATATGTTGGACACAGTGTATCGGTGGTGTGTCGGTGATTTCAGAAGTGGTGTGTGGAACATTTCCGCGCCGTAGACCAGCTTCTGGACTTCTGCGTATTACAGATGCACGTCATAATCAACGCCTTGTGTGAGCAGCTGTAGCTGAGTGAACGTCACCCATTGTAGAAATATGGGCTCGTATTGCATCTGCTGTGTCGCCAGCAACCGTTGTGAACAATTTGCTTGCAGCGACACTACCTTCAAGTGTCCCTTTGTCCAGGCAACCATTGACATCATCGCACCACCAAACACGGCTACTCTGGTGTCGTGAAAGTGTTGACTGGAGTGTGAAATTGCTTCCTATTGTCTTCATTGATGAAAGTAGGTTTCGTCTCTGTGTCAGTGATGGACGTACACGTGTACACTGTAGACTTGGTAACACGCCTATTCCGGAGACAGGTCCCAACAAAGCCTTTCACGGTGTGTTTGTGTGGGGGGGGAGGGCATCAGTTACAACTCACGGTCACATTTGGTGTTTCTGCAGGGTAAAGCAAACAGCGTCCATCATTTTGCAAGGTTGATATCCCCGTGGTGCTGCCTTTCTTCGACAGGAAGGTGAAGTGCTTTTTCAGCAGGACAATGCACGTCCACCTTCTGTGCTGTGACAAAATGTGCTCTTCGTGGTGAACGACAACAATATGCTCGCCAGCTTCTACTCCAATCGAACGCATGTGAGACACGGAAAAGCGGGAACTCCAGAGCTTGCCAGAACCCTTGCTGATCTGCAACAAAAGGTGGAAGACACAGAACATCTCCCGCAGGTGCCATTCGTCATCTTTATTACAGTTTGAATGCGACAGTACACGCCTGTTTATCGCCAGATGGGTAATTCACTGTGTACTGATGCGACTGTTCGGGCACCCCTTACTGTGACATGCGTCTTTCATTTGTTCTGAATTGGATATCATATACTCCTACAATGATAAATTACCAGTCACATCACTTCTGAGTGATTTGCATTTTTTTCCGGCAGAATATTCGCAACTGGAGCGCCCTCTTCGGCACTACCAATTCCCCTCTACAACAGATCGCCATTCGAACAGTGCGCTCTACATTTACTGATAGAGAACGCAAAATATTTATAAGAAAATTTGTATTTACTAAATAAGCATCACAGTTCTACTAAGAGGACATTGGACGACTGTTGCTATCGACTTGAACTCAATTTGGTTTTGTGATCTAACTTGGTGAGCCTTAATTGGTAGTGCCTGTTTATATATATAGACGAATTATGTTTTTGGTGTTCACCAAAAGAAAATTGCAAAGAATATATTTCGTACAGTTTTACTGAAACATGTAAGGTGAAGGAGAAACGCATGGACCATAAACTCATGGACGACTTACTTCATGCGGCAGGTTCGGCTGTCATGGTTTCATAAACGAACGAAGCGCAGAAAGCTCTTGTCTCAGTGAAATTTACATTGCAGGAATCAGAAAATATTTGGTTGATGGCATTCCTTGCAGTAAGTAAACCCGTGCTAAGGCAACCCAACTTAGCCTGTATGGCTACAATTAATAATAAGAATTTTTATGTTACCTAAGAAATAAACAATAGCTAACTATACCTTGGATAAAACCGCGTTCATCATCATCTTAAGGCAGCTCATTGCCACGTACGTAACTGCTCTTTATTACAGCTCTTTTAAGCCAGGAGAATCTTGCTGTCTTCCAGAATTATTTTTGCTGTTCTTCCAGCATTCTAAGAACCTGTTTGTGTAACATTTTCACTATAAGTTTCAGAATAAGACGAACAAACGCACTTTTCCCAGTTTTCTTTCTGCTGCAATGCTTACTTCTTTTCATTGATTGTTTCCAAATTTATTCTGTAAATTTTCCTTCCTACTCAGGACGTTCTCCAGGATTTTCATCATATTTAGATCGCCATGACAATGACCTGGCATCTCTCCACTTTTCTCCATATCGTGAAAAAATAGTAAAATACACTCGGCTACAAACTCAGCGATTTGTAAATTGTCATTTTCATCAGAAAAGGTTGACAAATTAAACAATAGTGAATACGTTATGAATGTGAGGTCTTTTATAAGCGTTTTCCCCGCAAGTATCATTAGTCATACATAGCCCTCACAAGGTTCTTTCTTTCAATATGTTTTAAAGACGCAGTCGTCTTCCTGTGAATCGACATTCGGCTTAAAAACCATGCTGCAGGTGCACACATTATTTTTCTTCTTTTTTGTTTTTCATATGTCTGAATGATAGGTTTTTGTCCACAAGGCGAACTAATGTGTCTTGTATGATAGACATTCTGTAAGCAGAAAGCATAATAATCAGATGATGTGCTATATCGGCTTACAACCAGTTATTGTATAAGAAATAAAGAACATGTAAAGTAACTGTTTGAGTGAGCTTTTCTGTGTATATCGTTTAAATTCTTAATCGTTGCGTTTCAAAAATGGAAAAATGTTTCTTTTCAATGCTGGCGAAGGACTTGAACCCTGGAGAAGGATCCAGCCCACTGTTGTAATATATCAAGAATGTTACGTGACATTCCGTGTATATTTAAGCATGTGGATGTGTGTGTGTGTGTGTGTGTGTGTGTGTGTGTGTGTGTGTGTGTGTTTATATGTATGTATCTATGTGAGTGTGTGTAATGGTATGTTTCGCACATCATTTTTTTTCATTGTCGCGAGAACGCTATTATTCATGATACGTGAAGCTTTTCACACAATTTTAGTTTTTAACTGAAAACAAAAGTAAAATCTTTTTGTGCCGCATTTTGCTTATTAATTAACTTTCAGTAAGTAAGATTAGAAAGTACTTTTTCTGAATAAAATCAAAATTCTGTATTCTTCTTTTACATAAATAAAAACGTCTTCTTAACAAAACATGAGGTGGAGAATGTTCCAGGAGTCTGTTCACTATGGGATCCATGCAGAAGCCTGCGTTTGTGGCTGAATTTGATACAGCCGTTAAGAGACTTGGTAGCTATTGTTAACAGGAATTGGCCAGACGTTTCCTAAACACTCTTAAGACATCGTCCTGACTTGGAGCGCCAAAGCCTACCCATTTACGACCTTCAGTGACTCAGTTTGCGTCGGACTTCACGGTTGTCATTTTCGTCCTCCTTTCTCTCCATCTCTTTCTCCGTCTGCAGCAAAGTTCTCCGCGGAACACAATTACAAGGCGAAAATTTTAACCTACTTCTCCGCTGCGGCTCCTCAGCTTTCGGCCGTTTCCACTAATTTCCAGTTCGTTTCCCCCGCTCGCCCTCTTTTGTAAAACCTTCGGTGCGCCCTGCACCGTTAAAATGAAGTTGTTTTCAAAACTTGTTACTCCTGGCTGTTCGCTGTGGGGCAGATACAAAAGTTGGAGCGGCAATTTCGAGGTCTCACCCCCATCCGCGTTCGACCCAGCTCTTCCATTTCATCCGCACGCTGTTTTATCGACATTAATTTAAGCCATTACGCAGCCTGATAACCGCTTCAAAAGAGCGCCCCTTTTTCCACTTAAATTTCTGCTTTGCTACGGCTTTGCTCCGCTAATGAAATGTGAACGTAATGCGATACTTGTATGACTCGTAGGGGTTTCTCTGCTGAATTCAGTATCGTCTGCTTCTAAGCTGGTTGTAATACCTTCCTACTCGACATCGGTTATTTTCTGGGACACAAGAATCATTTACTGCAGTCGTTCGTTATGATATAAATGAGGATGGGTGACGTTTTCATTTAATAGCCCTGAGAAAATTATGCTGTATCAGAGGTTTATCTGAAGTGCTGTCGTAGAAGACCAGTTCCTTTGGTCACAAGCATTAACAAATACGCTGCATGTACGTAAACTTATATCTCTCTCCGAATATAATTTTATTTGCAACGGTGGATGGACGCAAAGCTAGAATCCAAGTCAAATAAAGAGCCCGTGAGAATAGGGAGGGAGGGTGGAAGGGGTAAGGAGGGTCCTATTGATATTAATTTTGTTTATTGCTGTTTAACCCATATGCATGGCCACTTTATCAGTTATTACGTAGCAAGTAATTGACTACATTCTGTTGAAAGGATAAATTTATATTCAGACTTGCACTTTTTTCTCATGTGTGTTTATCTGGGACATAGTGTCACGGAATCAAATTAAAAATAGTTCCAGTTCTACACAAAAACCAATGGTGCAGTGAACAAACCACTATTTTTTAGATAAAATTACTCGAAAATGTTGAAAAAATGTGGTGGTTTATTACCGAAGATAGTGAAGCAGCAGCTTTATAATTGGTAAGTACTATTGTCTGAAGGGGCAACGGCCTTGCCGCAGTGGATATACCGGTTCCCGTGAGATCACCGAAGTTACGCACTGTCGGGCGTGGTCGGCAGTTGGATGGGTGACCATCCAGGCCGTCATGCCCTGTTGCCATTTTGCGGGGTGCACTCAGCCTCGTGGTGCCAATTGAGGAGCTACTCCACCGAATAGTAGCGGCTTCGGTCAAGAATACCATCATAACGACCTGGAGACCGGTGTGCTGACGCCACGCCCCTCCTATCCGCATCCTCCTCTGAGGATGACACGGCGGTCGGATGGTCCCTATGGGCCACTTGTGGCCTGTAGACGGAGTGGTGTATTGTCTGAAGGACTTCCGGATGCCTCTGACATGTTGCATGTTGGTCTAGGCTCCATAGCATTTAAATGCCTGCGGTGACCTCCTAAAGTAACTATGTATTCCCCTTTCCGGTTGCCTTCTGTGGTATTTCTTTCCGGAAGTAATTCCATTATGCATACTGTTACTTCGTAGTATGATTGGGATAATGACATCTCTATACAAGACAAGAGCAATCTAGAGCGTAGCTAAACCCAAGTACTATAACACAATGGTCAAACCTGAATGTCAGTAAGCAAATGAATGCCTTCGAATTTCAGTACAGGTTAGAGAGAGAGAGAAGCCCACAAGACTGATTGCCGCATAGTGCTGGGCCAGTAAAATCCTGATTAAGTTTAACAGATTTTATTTACAAAAACCCAAAAGGCAACTTTACACAAGGCACAGATATCATAATTTTGTGGAAGCTTTTACCAAAATGACACCATAAGTTAATCAGCCAGAACTCTGACAGTATAGACCTTACAAGATATAGGCAGCTGTCTCAATCAGTTCAGAATCTAAAACAAGTATCAATTTCCCAGCACACATGAAATTTCACAGTTACTAGAATGCATGAATAAGATTATCATAACGGCCAGGGGCCCATTAAAAGAGCTGTACCTTTTTAGCGGGCCACATAAAATTTTGAAATGAATGAATTTTTGAATAATCCGCCACATTAAATTTTAAAACAAACCGTAAACAGTTAATCCTGGAATAACTCTTTAAATAACTGACCATACAAAATTTTAAAAACAGGCAAAAATAGCAAATGATGAAATTAGTCCTTTAAAATAAACAATGACAATAATTTTTTTAGAAAGCTGAGATACAGCTTATGGTCGAACTAGTTAAACCCCCCCCCCCAAAAAAAAAACATTATTTATACCGACAAACATCAAATAGTGATATTAATCCCAACAGTTTTGTCCTGTTACGCAGCTTTTAATCAGAACATATTAATCAAAAACCGCCTCAGGCAGGAGTGACGAAGTACGAGGCCGCTAATCCGCGCCTGGAAGAATATACAAACAACTACAACGGCGTGAGAATGAACTGTCACACACGTCAACACATACAGAAACCTTACAAAGCAGTAGAAGAAGGTCTTAACACTTATACATCGTGAGACGAAGACAGAAATGAGCCTAACGCAACTTAGCAAAAACAGATAAACGAAAGACAGTTCAGAAAGACGCCTCAGTAGACGTTATAAAATTGTTCCGCGCTGGTAAAAGCATATTAAAATAGTGTTTCCGCTCTCGTATACACATTGCATGTGACAGACAGGAAAGGTTATCGTCCTTTTGGTAAGAAATTTTGGGTTATCCAAAATTTATAACATATACTTTTGTCATGTGTTCATAACTGAAAAATTTTTACTGGCGACAATGACTTTCAATCCTCCAAAGTCAAATGGTTGCAAGAGTCTATGGAATACATTAATGACCTTTAAGATGGAAGCCCGTCGCCAGGCTCACAGTATCAGTAACAGTTTTGTTTGACAGTAACAAATAGTCTGTCACAAGTATACGAGAGGTTTTATTTAATCGTATGGTGATTTTATACAATATATAGTTGACATAAGGCAAGTGATTTTATATAATATACATGTGATATAAGACTAGATTAAAACTTAAAGTCCGTGTTTTTCAACCAATTAATTAAGCTGGGTGTGAGATTGAAAAAGTCGTCGGGAATTCCAGGGCATGAATGAAGTGGACAGCGTTGGAGTAGATGTTCAGTTGTCTGCTCTTCTTGATTACAATCACACACTGGTGAACTGATCCAGCCCCATTTGTATCTGAACTAGCTACAACAACCATGTCCAGTCCTTAATCTGTTGAGACGGCACCAGAGATTCCACGGTAGGTCAAAACCTTTCGGCTTCTTTGTGGGATCAAGGTGATGGGTTCTTGTTCCCAATGTTTTTGTTGACCATTCATGTTTCCAGTTTTCATTTTGATCAAAACCATCCGCAATGAGTTGTCCTGCAGTAACACTTGATAGTCTTCTTGATCGCAGTCGTTGGTGTGGCGGATGACAGAATTCCTGGTGCAGTGGTAGAGAGGGTGATACAGAGATTTTCTTGGCCTCCCTCAGTAGAGCTTGTTTTCGCCTTAAGTGAGGTGGAGGGATGTGACTCAATACAGGTAACCAATGGCATGGGGTTGATTTGATGGAACCAGTAATGCAGCGGATTGTGTCGTTCAGATTTGTGCCTACCTTCTTCACATGTACACTTTCTAACCAGTTATGTGATCATATAGTTGTAATTACGTGCTAAAAATACCAGAGGCACGTAATTATATTTTAGTTTGTTTGCAGGTACACATACACAATCAGGTCACATTAATGTGACCACCTCCTATGTTCGAAGTCAACGTGCAATAACCACTCACATACAGTCGCATCAATGAACAACAAACAACACAGAAAAACGTTCGGTCTACGGTCCGTCGGTGTACAAGTCACGTTTGCTGCCGAAGGTGTGGCGTAGAGGCAGGCGCCGGCGCCAATAACTTCGACACTCTGTTGCGTCGTTGGATGACGTGTCTGGACACGAATTCTTATCCTCAATATGTTCCTCAACACACTGCCTACAACCCCTCCAAGTTTTTCACAGCATTTCTGGAACACCCTGTGCTCCAGAAATGAGCTCGTTTGGTACCCACGCCCTGAAAGGACACAACAGAGACGAAAAATTTGCGCGGAATCCATGTTACTCTACTCGGTATGATAACAGCCTGAAACTACTAGACACTAGAATCAGCGAAATATTTAAAATTAAACAGGCAACTTGTATGCCGCATCGTCCTTGGATCACACACACTCAGTACGTTACGTTACTACACTGCTACCAACAACAGTTACGGAGAAGTATTTACAGCTTCAGAGTACAGAATAGAATTCCGTACTTTTTTTCATTTCAATCGTCACTGTCTCAAATTTTGGCAGTCTGAATACTTGGCCACCGAACGTAACAAACTTACGTATTCCCCTTCTCCCTTCTCATATCAAACGGGGCTCCACTGCAAAGATCCGGCACGGAACAAAGGGGAGAGACGGAATAAAAATGAACCTTATTAATTCAAGGGAAGCTCTTCGCGTATCGGAAATTTTTACGTTGTTAAGGGGTTGTCTGCGAGTACGTGTCTTCCTGAAACTCTTTCTGTCTTTCATTCGTTTTTGGGGGGTGTTTCTTCCCACTCTCCCTTCCTCTGGTCTGGGACTCATGGAAGGGGTGAATGAGAGGATGTTAACAAGCCTGTAGCATTTATTCGGTCACACCATCCTATTTCTTTGTGAAGCAAAAACACCGTAGACAATAGTTCATCCCCCTTCCACCTGCAACGATTTTAAATTGTGCCCCGTAGGATTATAGGTACTGTTTTAAGGGGAGACAGATTAGAGACATAATTACTGTTTCATCTTCCACCTGAAATATTAATTGCTCAGCTTTACAGACTCTCTCAGGTGTTGTTGCAGTGCAACGACTGATTTGATGCAACTTTGATGCTAGTCTACCCTCTGCAAGCCTCATCATATCCAAATAACTACTGCTACAATCCACATTCGTTTGAACCTTCTTACTATATGCGTCTGTTGGTCTCCCCCCTCCCCTTACCACTTCCATCCAATATTAAACTGACGATTCCTTGACTATCAGAATGTGCCCAATCAAAAGATCTCTTCTTATAGTCAAGTTATGCTACAAATTTCTTTTATCCCCAATTGTATTCAATACCTCCTCATTAGTCACGCGATTACCCATCAAATCTGCAACATTCTACTGTCGCACGAAGTTTCAGAAACGTCTATTTTCTTTCTGTTTTAACTGTTCGTAGACCACGTTTCACGTCCGCACAAGGCTCACATATGTTGCTAATACTTCAACACAAGTTTGTCACCTTCAGAAACGTTTTTACAGCTATTACCAGTCTGCATTTTAAATCCTGTCTACTTCGGCAAAGATCATTTATTTTACTGCCCAAATAGAAAAATTCATCTCTCCCTTTTTGTGTGTCATTTCCTATCTAATTCCCCTGCATCGCCTGATTTCATTCGACTACATTCCATTGCCGTTGCTTTTCTTTTCTTTATGTCCATCTTCTGTCATTCTTTCAAGACACTGTCCATTCCTTTCAGCTGCAAGTTCTTTGCTGTCATCGACAACCTGTAAGTTTTTATTTCTTCTACCCGAACTTTGATTACTTCTCCATATTTTCTTCGACTTCTTGCTTGCTCACTGTACAAACAGGTGGTATGATGTGGTATCTTATCAGTCTACCTAATTTTCCACGTCCTTCTATAGCATCAAATCTCAAACGTTTCGGTCCTTTTTCAATTTACTCACTGTCTATGATTTACTTACATTTAATGATGTGCCTTACAGAAATTTCTTCCCCAAATTAAGGCGTAATTTGACTTCATTGTTTAGCTCTGTAAGTGTCCCACAGCTCAGCCGATCCATGTTGTGACTGGTGGTATTGCCCCACGGCGTCATCTAGCAGTTCACGTATGTTGTATGTGATCATCACTGCCATCCACGACAACTGTGAGGAATGGCGTGGTCACAGTCGACTAAGGCACCTCCTACACAATCTTTTTTCCACAACGTCTAAGTCGGGTACTCACAGTCTGACTGAACAGATGGCGAAGCGGTACGTAATTGCTAAATGCGAGGGCCACGAAAGCATCTCCATGACAAAGTAGACGAGCTTCTTCGAGTTAACGCTGACGTGAAGTGCAGCCTGTCAATAAATCTTACATTTGTCCCGATTTAGTAGTATCTCAGCAAAAAATAATTATCTAAATAAAAATACTTTTAGTATAACACGCTTTTAAAACGGACCAAAAATATAGAATAATTTCTTTTAGCCCCATACGTATCCCTAACTCCATACAGACAGTCCTAAAAATTTGTACTTGCCAATATTTTATAGCTACGGCAATAATTGTAATATTTAAAACGAAAAATGTGCGGCGCATGCAATGAATAATAGTTAGTGGTGTAGAGGACAACTGTAGTTGAGAAAAATCGTTTGCAAGTCATTTAAACTGTTAGCGACTTGGGTGAACTACTCATGCAACAGTTCTCTGCTTCATACGCTCCACGTTTTTCATTTCAAACGTGGCAAGCATTGTCATAGCTATTAAAAATTCGCAAGCATAAATTTTCAGGCTACCTGTATGCGGTTAGGAATATATATATATATATATATATATATATATATATATATATATATATGGGGCTAGGATAATTATTTTACACATTTCAGTCCGTTTTAAAAAGTTCTTATATTAAAAATATTTTTAATTTAAATAATTATTTTCTGCTTATTTGTCGTGTGTGTGTGTGTGTGTGTGTGTGTGTGTGTGTGTGCGTGTGTGTGTGTGTGTGTGTGTGTGTGTGTGTGTGTGTGTGAAACTTTTTAATCGATTTCAAACATTTTGATGAAACTACGAGAGAGACATGTGGAGGCTTACCCGCAAAACTCCATTGTCATCCAGTTCTGGGCTAGGTTGAAAGTTTCATGTCTCTAGTTCATTGGGAAGTAGTTTAAATTTAATTTCAATATTTGTACCGAATACACAAACAGACAAGGAAGTGAGCTTATAAAGAGTGTCAGTACCGAAAAAAATAATCAATTGGCCAGGTGCGTGCAGAGGGTTCCTAACAAATTTCATTATGTATATAGACAGTTCATCCATTTCGGGTACCTAGGATCTCGACGATTCCTGCGTGTTATCGACATTGATACTGACAAGATATGTGTTAGAGTGAGTCGAAGACTTTCGGGGATACTTTAATTTCAAGTTTGAAGTTCGGTAACAAATGTCAAAAGAATTTTTTTCGTTTGTTGTAATTGCAGATAGAGAGTTTTCTGATTTTTCCCTTTACTTGGTACTGTGGAACCTTTCTTCTTGCCAAATTTCATGATTCTACGTTAACCTACAGGTTTTTGTGAGTGAGTTTGGGAGTACCAAAACATTTTTTGATTGTACTGACTGAGAGCCTTCGATTTTTATAGTGCCAAGGGACCGAGGACTTTCATATATGTATTGTATTGAACTGGGGATCTAGAAACGACGGAGAGGCTTCGACCCCGCCGTAGCTCACAGTGGTAGACAACCGCACAACAGGCTACAGTAGTCCTCTCACCCCACCGCCACCCCACACCGCTTCGGTGCGGTTCGGCCCCCAGAGGATCCCCTCCTCCCCCCCTCCCCAATCCCCCCCACCACGGAACGTCTTAGGAAAAGGGACGGACAGTAAGTCTGATAACAAATAACAAAAAAAATTTTCGTGTGTTGTAATTACAAATACAGTTTTCGGAATTTTTTTCCTTTACCTGTGTAGTGAAACCTTGCTTCTTTCTAAATTTCATGAGTGTAAACCCAAGGGAAGCACCCCACAGTTATTCGTCAGTGAGTTTGCTAGTATAAAAATATGTGACATAAATGGCCTTACCTCTTAACAGCACTGACTTAGAAACAAACGTTTATTATGGCACCAAAGTACCTTGGATCTTAGTATGTGACATAAATATGAACTTGATTATACCCACCTGTTCCGCAGAAAAATGTTTTACAGTCGGACAGGCAAACACACAGACGGACAACAAAGTGCTCCTACAAAGGTTTTTAAAGAATTGGTACGGAATCATGTACATTGTTTTACATTGCCTAAGCAATCCTCAAGCTCTAACGCAGAATTTGCATTCGTTATCACGTGAGATCATCAGCACTATTAGTTTGTTAGCTGACGATGCTGTTACGTACACTAAAGCATTGTCATTGGACGACTGTGTGGAAGTGGAGGAAGAGTTGTAAACATTTCTACTTGTTGTAATGAATGGCAGCTCTCATTAAAATATAAATACATCGACGTAGTACCTATAAAAAGAAAGTAACCTGACAGTATCAGACTGCAAATGAGTGGTGAAAGCGTGGAACAGTTCAAATCGACTAAATATTTAGAATTAATAAAAAGAAGCGGTATACAACAGGAAGAAAACGTTAAATAATGGTAGGAATACATATGGACGCCTCAGATTTGCGAGAGAGGTTCTGGGACTGTACTGCGTTCCTGTAAAGGAAATCGCATAAAAACGATAAAAAAATGGTTCAAATGGCTCTGAGCACTATGGGACTCAACTGCTGTGGTCATCAGTCCCCTAGAACTTAGAACTACTTAAACCTAACTAACCTAAGGACATCACACACAGCCATGCCCGAGGCAGGATTCGAACCTGCGACCGTAGCAGTCGCACGGTTCCGGACTGCGCGCCTAGAACCGCGAGACCACCGCGGCCGGCTAAGAACGATAGTCTGACTAGTTATACACTACGTAATGAAAAGTATCAGGAGACCTGTTATACGATATTAATACGGGGTATGTCCATCGTTCGCCTTTATGATGGCTTGAGCTCCGATGAGGACACTTTCAGTGAAGGGTCTGCGTGTCTATGGAGGAATGGCAGCCGAAGCCAGAATAGATCGTAATGTTGGACGCTGGGGTCTGTGGGGGAATCAACGTCCTGACTCATCCCAGACGTGCTCCACTCGTTTCAGATCGGGACTCCGAGTAGGCCAGCGTTGTATTTATTAACAAGAAGGCATGACAGCAGCAGACGCTTTGGAATTCAGAGACGTCCTGTTAGAAGCGTAACAAGTACACACGACCGATTCGGACATTCAAGGCAATCTTAGCAAAGAATTAGACATTGTTTTCGTGAAGCTGTTGCGTGAATCTGAACAACTAGGATGACTGCATGATGTGTTGTCGCCATCGGTCATCTCGCTCATAGAGGCACGTAAACAATCATTTCTCAGTCGCTCTGCACGCGGTTCGAATTTTACTGATGATCGCTGGTGTCGGTACCTCACAGTGACTTACGGAATATACAGACGGGTCCTGAAAAATGTAAACGCTCTCTGACGGTTAATATCTTTGCAAGAAATTGACATATCGTTGGAATTTTTGCGCTGTAGCGTAGACCACTGTGTTTCTTTCTCTCTCTCTCTTTTTCCAACTGTAAATCGCCACAACTGCGTGTGCTCGGTTCCTGGAAATCCTCATGTTCACATTAACGGGTGTTAGTGTGTGGTGTGGTCTGTCATCCCGTGGTTTGATTGACCCATTGTTTGAAGGTACCGTAACTTGTGTGGTGTATCTTCGTAAGCTACAGACATCGTTTTTACCTCCCATCCGAGAGGCGTATAGAAATGAAAGATTTTACCCAAAACGAGATGGAGCTCTGCCTCAGTACCACAGTGACGGCAGAGCCTAGTTGGATGAAAGTCTGCCTGGACGATGGATGGGTCGAACAGGAGAAGTTGAGTACCCGCCACGGTCTCCAGACCTTACATCTCTTGACTTTCAGCTATGGGGGACCATTAAAAATGAAGTTTATCAACAGAAGCCAGCTACACGGAACGAGCTACGAGAAGCCATCGAGTCGTCCTGTGTGGCCAGCACCCCGGCAACGCTGACAGCCGTAATTCTGTCAACTGTTCAACAGCATCGACATTGTTTCGCTGGTAATGGGGGTCACTTTATACACATGACAGGGCCTTACCCTCGAGCAAGAATTGTAGCGCTATGTTATTTTGTTCCATTAATATTGACTATCAGAGAGTGTCTACATTTTTCTGAAGCGCTCTGTATACATAGAAGGAGGTAGAAATTTATAATACTGGCTAGAAAGCTGTAATCAGAGTGGAATAATCGATCACATGACGATTTTGACGCTGCCCATTTGGTGACAAGCGCAAGTATCGTTATTGGTGCAGGAAAACTTTCTCATGTCAGTAGTGGTAGTAGTAGTAGTAGTAGTAGTAGTAGCAGTAGTAGGAAAGGTAGTAATAGTGGTACGTCATGACTCTTCAGTTACATAGGGGTTACGAAATTCTCGATACTTTTCGGCTGATTTTAAGAAACAGTTCCGGAACAAGTTGCAGCTAATATAAGTGTTACAAATGCAGGGTTTTTATGTTAAAAATGTATCCAGCTGCAAAGTTTTCGGTGAACTAGGTTCAACTAGGAGAAACTACACTCCTGGAAATGGAAAAAAGAACACATTGACACCGGTGTGTCAGACCCACCATACTTGCTCCGGACACTGCGAGAGGGCTGTACAAGCAATGATCACACGCACGGCACAGCGGACACACCAGGAACCGCGGTGTTGGCCGTCGAATGGCGCTAGCTGCGCAGCATTTGTGCACCGCCGCCGTCAGTGTCAGCCAGTTTGCCGTGGCATACGGAGCTCCATCGCAGTCTTTAACACTGGTAGCATGCCGCGACAGCGTGGACGTGAACCGTATGTGCAGTTGACGGACTTTGAGCGAGGGCGTATAGTGGGCATGCGGGAGGCCGGGTGGACGTACCGCCGAATTGCTCAACACGTGGGGCGTGAGGTCTCCACAGTACATCGATGTTGTCGCCAGTGGTCGGCGGAAGGTGCACGTGCCCGTCGACCTGGGACCGGACCGCAGCGACGCACGGATGCACGCCAAGACCGTAGGATCCTACGCAGTGCCGTAGGGGACCGCACCGCCACTTCCCAGCAAATTAGGGACACTGTTGCTCCTGGGGTATCGGCGAGGACCATTCGCAACCGTCTCCATGAAGCTGGGCTACGGTCCCGCACACCGTTAGGCCGTCTTCCGCTCACGCCCCAACATCGTGCAGCCCGCCTCCAGTGGTGTCGCGACAGGCGTGAATGGAGGGACGAATGGAGACGTGTCGTCTTCAGCGACGAGAGTCGCTTCTGCCTTGGTGCCAATGATGGTCGTATGCGTGTTTGGCGCCGTGCAGGTGAGCGCCACAATCAGGACTGCATACGACCGAGGCACACAGGGCCAACACCCGGCATCATGGTGTGGGGAGCGATCTCCTACACTGGCCGTACACCGCTGGTGATCGTCGAGGGGACACTGAATAGTGCACGGTACATCCAAACCGTCATCGAACCCATCGTTCTACCATTCCTAGACCGGCAAGGGAAGTTGCTGTTCCAACAGGACAATGCACGTCCGCATATATCCCGTGCCACCCAACGTGCTCTAGAAGGTGTAAGTCAACTACCCTGGCCAGCAAGATCTCCGGATCTGTCCCCCATTGAGCATGTTTGGGACTGGATGAAGCGTCGTCTCACGCGGTCTGCACGTCCAGCACGAACGCTGGTCCAACTGAGGCGCCAGGTGGAAATGGCATGGCAAGCCGTTCCACAGGACTACATCCAGCATCTCTACGATCGTCTCCATGGGAGAATAGCAGCCTGCATTGCTGCGAAAGGTGGATATACACTGTACTAGTGCCGACATTGTGCATGCTCCGTTGCCTGTGTCTATGTGCCTGTGGTTCTGTCAGTGTGATCATGTGATGTATCTGACCCCAGGAATGTGTCAATAAAGTTTCCCCTTCCTGGGACAATGAATTCACGGTGTTCTTATTTCAATTTCCAGGAGTGTATTAAACGGCCGTGCATATATTCAGAAGTGTTGGTGTATAAATTTTGAATTTTTCTCATAATAGGTGTGATTTGCAGACTGAGGAAATTTTATGTAAACCTATTAGAAAAAGTAATGTAATGTAATATTATCTTCTAGTGTTCCACCTATGTCTAGACTTTTAGCAACGATACACTAGCTTCGAGTGGACAATGATGACTGCACATTTCGCCCAGTGTCTTTGTTGATACAGCCATTCCAGTACTCATCTCAAACTATTTACAAAAGCCGTGGAAAACAAGAATATGAACTGCAGTACGGGGATTTTGGCCTCACTCCTCCGGAAAACGATTTCGTTATCTCAGCTGTATGTCACTTCACGCAAGAACTTCCTTTGAAGTGATCATGCTATGGTCTGTAATAAAATTACTTGCCAGCGTTCATATGTAATGAACACAATTTTCTCAGGATAACTGGAGCAGTGTATATCAAAATGTTGCAACTCACAGGAAGTTTGCATATCAGTCATAGTTAGCAGCAAAAGGTAAACCTTCTCGCAAGAATTTTGGAAAAAAATAACGCTTTAATTTTTCGCAATCTGAAGTTTTGTCACCAAGCCACGGCAACTATATGTGGTTTTAATTTTAAAACAATGCTTTTTATATGTCAGCTGTGATTCTGTAAACCAAGAGAATGACAAAGAAACTGCCATCTGCAAATATTCACAAATTATATTTTTGTTTACTATGTACTACGTGTTTTAAGTTATACACTCTCATCTTCAAAAAGTCTTGGTTTTGCGGTATGTGGGTTAGTATCCAGTTGATTTGCAGTATTGTGTTTTTCGTTGGTATGACCATACAGACACCCTAAAGCCTCAACTGAGAGATCCATCCTAAAAACACCTTTCATTCTCAAATGTAAACCATCTTTTACTAATTTTATAAATAAAGAGCGGAATTCTTGCTCCCTGTGAGCCACCTTGCACCCGATATAACAGAAAAAAGTGTTCGGCAATTTCGAATTAAACCTTTGTTAGAGTGAAATCAGGGACACTGTAATGTCTACGCAGTTCGTTTCCGCTGTGGTTTGACTATCAAAAGAGAACGTGCACGGTCCGTAACGGACTCCTAATATATCCGTACCTATGAAGTTTTGCAGTTCAAACAGCGCTCCTCAAAATTAAACTCAATTTCTGTCATATCTCGAACGCAAAATCATTGCTTTTTGTCCTTCATTGAAACTAGTGTAAATTGCTTTTCCCCCGACTGCACAGTGAATCAGAGTACTCTGCCACCGACACAGTGCGCCGTCTTGTAGCTTAGCTTTATTTCTAGCTGCCGAATTGTACTCCACGTTTGTCAGTTTTCTCTCTTTCGAGACTTGTGAAAGCGTCACTGTATCGTTTTGTCGGCTCTGAAGTGTTACAGAGGTGTTGAACAAACTCATTACACAAGACACAGGCTACACAAGAAGCATTGTGCAGAATGGAGAGATTTAAGGTTGACTTTCCAAGGAAATACGTTCCGTGAAGAGTAGGACAATGTATTATGTCCTCCCACATACGTCTCGCGAAATACCAGCAACGACAATATCGGAGGAATTATAGTTAGTACATAGGTCTGCTGACAGTCATCATTCCCGATTCTTCACGACAGGAGCAGGGGAAGCGGGAATACATAGTGCTGCCTGAAGTTCCCTCCACCACAGACCGTAAGGTGACTTCTGGAGTTGTAATGGTGGTCTTCGGTCCGAAGACTGGTTTGAAACAGCTGTCTACGATACTCCGTCCTGTGCGAGCCTTTTCATCTTCGAGTAACTACTACAACCTACATCTTTCTGAATCTGCTTACTGTATGTATCTCTTAGTGTCCCTCTATGATTTTTATTCCCCACACTTCCCTCAAATACTAAATTGGTGATCGCTTGATATCTCAGAATGTGCCCTATCAACCGATCGCTTCTTCTTTTGGTCAAGTTGTGGCCCAAATTTCTTGTCTCTCCAGTAGTTCCTCGTTAGTTACGCGATCGACCCACCTGATCTTCAGCATTCTTCTGTAGCACCACACTTCGAAAGCTTCTATTCGCTTTTCATCTAAACTGTTTATCGTCCGTTTTTCACTTTCATATGTGGCCGAGCGGTTCTAGGCGCTTCAGTGCGGAACCGCGCTGCTGCTACGGTTGCAGTTTCAAATCGTGCCTCGAGCATGGATGTGTGTGATATCCTTAAGTTAGTTAGGCTTCAGTAGTTCTAAGTCTAGGGGACTGATGACCTCAGATGTTAAGTCCCGTAGTGCTCAGAGCCATTTGAACCATTTTTCACTTTCATAGATGGTTACACTTCAGACGAATACCTTTAGAAAAGATATCCTAACACTTAAATCTACATCCAAAAATTAATAAATACCTCTTGTTCAGAAAAGCTTTTCTTGCTATTGCCAGTCTACATTTTACGTCCTCTATACTTCGGCCATCGTCATAGGTGTAGATATTATCAATGTATGACCAACCGACCTCTAGGCCGCTGTGGTCACACTGATCATTTGTATCACAAATCCTCGGCTTTTCACTTCATGTACCGCTCACAAATACACTGTCTAATAAGAAGTATCCAGAAACAAATTCTGAACTTTAATATAGGATCCGTCCACCATTCGTCTTTACGAGGGATTAAACTGCGCTGGGGCCTCTTTCAATGACATGACTGGATGTCTGTGGAGATCTGATAGCCCATTGTTCCTCAAAAAACGAAACAAGATAAGGTAGCGAAGTTATATGCTGGAGTCTGGAGCGACATCGACGTTCTGACTCATCCCAAAGGTACCCCATTGAATTCGGGTCTTAATTATGGACAGGTAAGCCCGTTTCGGGAATGTTAATGTCCACAAACCATTGGATATGACTTGCTCCTACATGACAGGGTGCATTTTCATGCTCATACAAACAGTCCTCGTCTCCAAACTGTTCCTCTACTATACGCAGTTAACAGTGATATAAAATGTGTTCATGCCCTTCCCCATTTAATATGTTCTTAAACACAATAAGGAGACTACGCCTTGACCACGAGAAACACTCTCAACCGTAACAGCACCTTCTCCGCACTAAACATGACGGCAGGTAAAGTTCTGCAGGCATTCGCCTTACCCAAATCCTTCCACTGCATTGTCACAGCGTACAGCGTCATTCATCACTCAAAATCACTTTTTCCAGTTATCCAATGTCCTGTGCCATCGCTCTTTACATCACTCAAGAGGCATTTAGCACTAAATACAGAAATGTGTAGTTTATGAGGAGCTGCTCGATTATTTTACGCCATTCTTTTTAACTTCCTATCTGGACTGCTGGCAGCACTCTGGAACTCACGACTTCCGCTGATTTCATGCGATTTTTTGCAACCACCCTGTGCTGTGCTAGACGGTCCCTATCCGTCAATACATGATGTCTGCCTGATCTTGTTTCAGCTATAGTTGTTCCTTCGCGTTTTCGCTTCTCAGGCACATCAACAATTGTAAATTTGGGCAGCTTTGGAAGGGTTGAAATGTCTCTGATGTATTTGTTAATCAGGTGACATCCAATGACAAGTTCACGTTCTAAGTCAACGAGCTCTCCTGGCCGCTCTGTTCTGTTGTTACTGTTTCTTTACTGACAATATGATACTCACCATATCCTTCTCTTGACAACAATCATATACAACCGTTTCCTCGACGGAAGATCCGTGCCGAAAGACTGGAAAGTTGCACAGGTCACACAAATATTCCAGAAAGGTGGTAAGAGTAAGCCACGAAATTACAGGCCCATATCGTTAACGTCGATATGGAGCAGGATTTTAGAACATATATTGTGACAGAACATTATGAATTACCTCGAAGAAAACGGTCTATTGACACACACTCAACATGGGTTTAGAAAAACATCGTTCCAGTGAAACACAACTAGCTCTTTATTCACATGAGGTGCGAGTGCTATTGACAAGGGACTTCAGATCGATTCCGTATTCCTGGATTTCCGGAAGGCTTTTCACACTGTACCACACAAACTGCTCGTAGTGAAATTGTGTGCTTACGGAATATCGTTTGAGTTATGTGACTGGATTTGTCATTTGCTGTCAGAGAGGTAACAGTTCGTAGTAATTGACGGAAAGTCATCGAGTAAAACAGAAGTGATTTCTGGCGTTTCCCAAGGTAGTGTTATAGACCCTTTGCTGTTCCTTATCTATTTAAACGATTTGGGAGACAATCTGAGCAGCCTGCGGTTGTTTGCAGATGACGCTGCTTATCGACTAATGAAGTCATCAGAAGATCAAAACAAACTGCAAAACGGTTTAGAAATGGTATCTGAATGGTGGGACTAAAGACCACAACAACAACATGGTGCGAAAAGTGGCAGTTGACCATGAATAACGAAAAGTGTGAGGTCATCCACATGAGTGCTAAACGGAACTCGTTAAACTTCGGTTACACGATAAATCAGTCTAATCTAAAAGCCATAATTTCAGCTAAATACCTAGGTATTACAACTACGAACAACTTAAATTGGAAGGAACACATAGAAAATTTTGTGGGGAAGGCTAACCAAAGACTGAGTTTTATTGGCAGGACACTTAGAAAATGTAACAGACCTACAAAGGAGACTGCCTACACTACGCTTGTCCGTCCTCTTTTAGAATACTGCTGCGCGGTGTGGAATCCTTACCAGGTAGGACTGACGGAGTACACCGAAAAAGTTCAAAGAAAGGCAGCACGTTTTTACTATCGCGAAATATGGGAGAGAGTGTCACAGAAATGATACAGGATTTGGGATGGAAATCATTAAAAGAGAGGCGGTTTTCGTTGCGACGGAATCTTCTCACGATATTCCAATCAACATCTTTCTCCTCCGAATGCAAAAATATTTTGCTGACACCGACACCACATAGGGATAAACGATCACCGCGATAAAATAAGGGAAATCAGAGCTCGTACGGAAAGATATAGGTGTTCATTCTTTCCGCGCGCTATACGAAATTGGAGTAATAGAGAATTGTGAAGGTGGTTCGATGAACCCTCTTCCAGGCACTTAAATGTCATTTGCAGAGTATCCATGTAGATGTAGATGTAATTGTAGTGAAATTATTAACAAAATGGTCTCGCGTCGGGAGAAATGGGTTCGTCGCCTAGGTGACTATGTTGACAAATATGTACACATGAAGTTTAAAGAATTAGAATGGTAATAAAGGTTGTTTTCACAGAAAATATATGGACGCATTATTTTGCTACGCGCCTTCGTACTAACCTACCAATGAATCAAAGTTTGTCTCCTGCTTTATCTATATATAAGTCTATGTGATTGTTCCATTTCATGTACCTACAAATTTTATCACCCCGATATTCGTGTCAGCTGACCGATTTCAGGTGCGATGCTTTGTTATTCTAGTTACTGCACAGTACGCTATAAGGGAAATCAGAGCTCGTACAGAAAGATATATCTGTTCATTCTTTCCGCGCATTATACGAGATTGGAGTAATAGAGAATTGTGAAGCTGGTTCGATGAACCCTCCGCCACGCACTTGAATATGAGTATCCATGTAGATGTAGATGTAGATGTAGTGGTCAATTCCGCATTACATAGGCATGCTCGGATACCTCTCATCAGATAGTCAGATAGTAAAAATTAAGATCAAAATATGTTATACGATCTTAAATACTCTGCATTTACTTTTGGAACCCCATACACCGCAGTTCCATCCTCTACGCTGCAACCAAATTGCAGTCGTCCCCGGGCGCTTTGGATGCCCTTGAGCCTCCGTCGCTCCGCGTCAGGATCCCCACAGGCGAAGTGGACTGACAGCAGACACTGTACGCTAGCAGACGGCACGGTTTTTGCTCGGCCAGCGCCACGAGAGGAAGCCCGCTTCCACCTCCGCCCCCTCCCACCCCCTTCCTGCCGTCGTGACGGTCGCGGTGGCGGCTATCTCCTCACCACGGAGACCCCATTAGGATGCGCCGGCGCAGCGCCTATTATCAGACACTGGATTTTCGGTTCAGTGACGTTAGGTAACGTGTCCCGGCTGCCAATCAGCCGATTCCTCTCCCTATCTCCGGCCGCTCCTTTCTTGTCCACCGCCCACTTCACTAGCTTTGCGCCCCTTTTTTCCCTCTCTTCCTCTTTCATTTCGCTTTCTTCTCTTTCGCTTCAAAATGAGGCGGCTACTGGCTATCTGGATTCCCCCTTTCCTCCGGTTCCCGCGCTCTCTTTTCTGCGACCACTTCATCGCCTGCACCGATTGCCTGGGACTGACTATTTTGCAAATGCCCCAGACCAAAAATCAGCTCTCAGAACCACCTGAACAACTTTTTGTATTTTGATTCAGTATATGTATGCACATGAAAAGACGGAAAAGACGTTTGTTTCTGTGTTTTCCTGTTAAACTCCTGTTAAGTTTTGACTATAAATTGTCACTCCCAGGGTTCCCGGTTATAAAACCGTTATTGAACAAACTTCACTAGCTTTGCGCCCCTTTTTTCCCTCTCTTCCTCTTTCATTTCGCTTTCTTCTCTTTCGCTTCAAAATGAGGCGGCTACTGGCTATCTGGATTCCCCCTTTCCTCCGGTTCCCGCGCTCTCTTTTCTGCGACCACTTCATCGCCTGCACCGATTGCCTGGGACTGACTATTTTGCAAATGCCCCAGACCAAAAATCAGCTCTCAGAACCACCTGAACAACTTTTTGTATTTTGATTCAGTATATGTATGCACATGAAAAGACGGAAAAGACGTTTGTTTCTGTGTTTTGCTGTTAAACTCCTGTTAAGTTTTGACCATAAATTGTCACTCCCAGGGTTCCCGGTTATAAAACCGTTATTGAACAAACCTCTCCTCCCAGTATAGGTCAATACAGTCGCGCTTCAATGAACCTATGTATTATTACTCCCCTGCCACGCTTAATAAAGGGAATCATAGAATCCGCTCATATTATCATATATGTGTTACAGACTCGTCAATGAAACTTTTTGAAAAAGACAGTGAAAAAGAGGTTGTAAGCTTATTGAAGAACACTGTGCTTGCATAGCTAGTACATAATGTACAGACCACATTTTGACATTACGACAAATTGTCGAAAATTCAGACAAAAATCGTATGACACTGTTCCAAGGACTCTCAATAGCGTTATATTTGGTGAATAGAGAGGATCCCATACTTAAAGTAATAAAATAATCATATAAAGATAAAATATTCAAAATTATAATCGGTATCACATCTGTGCAGGGTCTGTTATTAGGGTTACCCATGTCACCAATATCAATTAAAATTATATGGCTGTTACTCTTAGGATATGGTATCCTAAGTCGAGGAGAACACGATTCTAAATTACAGATGGAACGTATCTACATCATCTACTGTGTGCTGACGTCCCCCCCTCCCCCTGGTAGCTGAGTAGTCAGCGCTACGGAATGTCATACCTAACGGTCCGGGTTCGAGTCCCGGCTGGGTCGGAGATTTTCTCCGCTCAGGGACTGGGTGTTGTGTTGTCCTTATCCTCATCATTTCATCCCCATCGACTCGCAAGTCGCCGAAGTGGCGTCAGCTCGAAAGAATTGCACCAGGCGAACGGTCTACCCGACGGGGGAGCCTAGCCAAACGGCATTTCCATTTCCACTGTGTGCTGATGACCAAATCGTCATATGACAAGATGGGGAGGATGCAAATTACTCATGTATCAGTTATCCATAGGAAATAATAATTGGAACCTTAAAATTACTTATCAGAAAACAAAATACCTTAGCAGTAATAAAAAAAAATGGTTCAAATGGTTCTGAGCACTATGGGACTCAACTGCTGAGGTCATTAGTCCCCTAGAACTTAGAACTAGTTAAACCTAACTAACCTAATGACATCACAAACATCCATGCCCGAGGCAGGATTCGAACCTGCGATCGTAGCGGTCTCGCGGTTCCAGGCTGCAGCGCCTTTAACCGCACGGCCACTTCGGCCGGCTTAGCAGTAATCGAGATGAACTCTACACAGAGGGATAAAAGTCAAAATGATACACACTTTTCGTATCTGAGATCTATTTCAGAAAGACGGAAAGTCAGGTGGTGAAATTAGTAAAATATAACAGCCCGAAGCTCATTGCACTACACAGTCTGACCTTATGGAGCAGGAATGTGTTGAATAGCACTAAAATAATCATATTAAAATCCACAGTAGATATTATAGTTGTGTGTGGATCAGGCACCTGGACAACTGATCAGTCAACACTATAAAAAGCTTTCTCTAAATCTACAAATACTACATATAAACGTAGTTTTACCTTTCTTTGACCTAAAGTAAATAGCATGGACACTATTCTCCGTGAGTTCCTACAGTTCTCTGGAACCCCGAATGATTTTGCCAAGATCAGTCTCTACCAGCTTCCCCATATTCCTGTAAATAATTCGCATCATTGGTTTGGAGCCATGACTTACTAAACTGATTGTTCGGTAATATTCACACCTGATAGCACCTGCCTTTTTTAGAACTGGTGTTAGTACCTTCTTCTTGAAGTATAAGAGAATTTCATCACTCTCATATCTTGCATACTGCGTGAAATAATAGTGTCGTAGTCTGTTCTCCCAGTGACGTCAATAATTCTCAGGGAATGTCATTTGCTCCAGGTGCTTAGTTTCGACTTAGGCCATTCAGCGCTCTGACAAATTCTGTTCGCAATGTCCTGTCTCCCATCCCAACTTCATCTCCTGCCTCTTGCTTTTCTACAGCTTTGTCGTTAAATCTGTTTCCCTTTGTGTTAGTGTTTCCACTTTTCCGTCATCCCTTCTTTTCTTAGTATGGAACTGCCAACTGAGCTCTTAAAATTCGTATAGTTGCACCACTTTTCTCCAAAGATCTCTTTTTAAGTCTCCTATAGCCAGCATCAATCTGTAGGAAATTCCTATTTCACCCATTCACTTGGCTAGATGTCCTTCAACATTACATCGCGCTTTCATCATTGCCACACTTGTGTTTCCGGTTCCAGTGTGTTGCTTTCAGACGTGGCGGGCTAAGTGCATTTTTCATTAATTTTGGTATTGGTTTAGTAATTTAGAGAATGAGAACGGATGGGACTGCAATAACGAATTATTTATCACAGACCTTGGACCACAGTGATCGGTAGTGCAGTGAAATAAGTAATTTCCTTTCTTTAACGTGGTTTCTGAACGCTTTTGGATGTGGGGAAAGACACAGTGCATTGGCGATGGGGTGGGCGAACAGAAAAAGCGCTTTTTGCAGCGACCAGGACAGTCATTGACTTTGTGGAACTGGGACTGGCCGAGTGTCACGGCGTCGCTAAGCATTGTCCATTTCACAACCTGGGTCATCTGAGTGGGCCACCAGGGGGCGGAGAAGCGCCACGAGCTGGAGGTGAGGGCTGTTTTCTCCTGTTCTGTAGAGTGGCTTTGTAGATAGCCATCAACAGCTTTCGAAAATACAAGGTGTACAAAGTAATGAGCTAGCCTCACAAGCAGTAATTTCAGAGGCCCTCTGATGTGAGGCTAAATCCATGCAGAGCTGGCGCGGACTTGTTTTAGCAGTAGGGGAGACTTTTGCGATATGATTGGCTTCTGAAGGTGATGTGCTGTTTTGGCCGGACTCTTTTATGTTGGAGGGAGACCTTGCTGTTGAGCCGCAGTGTTTTGTAATTTTGCTCTTGGAAATAGACACCATTTAAGAGGAAAAAGGAGTGCAGAGCGTGAGGAAAGCTGAATATTTAACACTGGCGAATGGACTTCAGTCACTGGCGGTCCATAGAGAATTCGTGGGTGAAATTCTGTCGACCGTGTCTCTGGAGATTTCGCTGGCGTATTTCGATCGGTGGCGGATTGTTGTCGGTGTTCGTTTAGCGGACTTCGGAAAGAAGTCGTGAGGAGCGAACATCGCCAGATGACCAGGGGATGATGTTGAAGATATGACGACGTGCCCTCGTTTTCTCTGGAGAGTCGCCTCCAGGCGAGCGTCATTCATCTCAGCGCAAGAGAAATTTATGGTAAGCATTACAAGTGGCACCAGCGAGCTAGGTCATTCTGTTCCACACTTGAGTAATTTCCCCGTGTCGGGTTCAACGTCGATGTGTTGAATGCATGATGGATTTATTCAATCACTGTGTTTTTCGGCGGAAATTTGGGAGGTTAAATTGGAGTCTGAAATCTGGCTGTGAGTTTACTGGGTGTAATTTGTCAGGTAGTAAAGTTCACTGCTATCCATTATAATCTATAACCAGGAAGTTCATGCAGATAGATTTTATCAATTTTTTCACTGTCTCTTTCTCATGAGTGTGATAATTTGTTCATGAGATAAATTAGAGCATTCAAACGAAAGAATGTTTTTGTTGGATACCCTTAGGACACAATTATTATACAAAACCCTCACTTTAGGAGATATACTTCGGGCCTAATATCGCGTCATCGATCTAAAATTGTACACATGTAAATTTCATAAGGTAGATCTTAGGTAAGTTTTCTGGGTTGGGGAGGTAAAACCATGAAAGGATGATTTTGAAGACTGATCAAGTTGTTTGTTTTCCTGTCTGTCCTAGTAATCCTCAACATGTTGCTCTGCGTTGCACACTAAGCTAAAGACAATTTTCCAACGGATTTCGAACCAAATTTCATGTCTCACTAACATAAAAACTGCTAATTCACTCTGATTGTAAACGTACCTACTCATAGGCAGCAGAAAGTTTATTTTTCGTGTCCAGTTTAGCTAACGAAATGCATTGCAGGCTGTTTCTGATCATCTATTTATTTCTGCTTCTGGCTAACGACTCATTGCCTACAACTGTCGTAAATACACTCACGAAGATGTTCTTTTACTACGTTGTTCATTCATATTACGCTGCATATCAATAAAAGTTAAATATCCAGATAGGGAGGAGGCAATGAAATGAAAAGTCATGAACACAGAGTGTAAGTGGTGTTATTTCAGTGATTAACATTCGAGTCAAACTGACAAAGAACTTGGCAGTATGAGCCCACTTATCAGAATACCGTTGCACCTCCTGTGGCCTGGAATCATGCATTGATTCAGCTGAGGAGGGTCATAAAACCATTGTGTCGCCTCTTGAGACAAGTTGACCCACAGCTGTTGCAACTGGTCCTTGATACCCAGGACATCGGCACTGAGGTGGAATTTACATCCGAACTGGCCACGCACATGTTTTAGCATGGACGGATCTGGCTATATTGTTGCCCATGAGAGTGCTTCGACATCATGCAATCAGTTCATAGGGAAATGTGTCATGTGTGGACGAGCCTTACACTGTTGACAATGGTACCACGAGACTGTCACATGAGAGGTACCACATGAGGTCACAGGATGTTTGTGACTCGCTGTTATGTCGTCAGAGTTCCCTTATTCACTACCCTCCATGACCTGCAGCCATACCCCATAGCTCCCCACATCAAGTCACCAGTAGCAATATCGGTGTTCCTCTCAAGATCATTGGAATGCATTTATCGCCAGGTCGCTGCCGTATTGCGAGGTAGCACACAACCTTAATTCGTCGCTAAACATTATGCGACGCTTTTCAAAAGTTGTCCATCCATTCCGATTTGTGTTTTGGTGTTAATGCTGGTCTATTCATGGGACAGTAATTTCCTAGTCCGGCTGCCGCTAGTCTACAACCAACTTGTAACAACAACAACTGTACATATAATAATTTTTTCTTCTGATTTTCGATAAATTAGTGTAAGCAATGTTTTGATTTCATTTCTTTTTCTTTTCGTGTCATTATGTTAAAGAAACTGTAAGCAACTTTCGATGTGAATATTAATATTTATGTCAAATTTCAAGCAATGCTATAACAGAATTGAAGTGTAACCCAAGTTGAATCTATTGTAACATGTTTAAAATTGTAATTGTGCGCCTAGTCCATACGTAGGCAATGTATTAGGATATGTAGAATGCAAAACCTTTGGTGAATACCCTGTCTGTAGGGGAGCGGTAAAAGGTGGATGGCAGGCGAGCGCGGGAAAATGCACACGGGCGCGGCACGGCATAACGGGCTCAGCAGTAGAAGTCGGAGTTGGGCTTTGATCTGAGCAACACGTTCTGGATCGAGGAGGCTCTCCTGGAAAACGTGATTTCATTGAGCCTCGGATGGGCAGTTTCCGACGACTATACAGAATGGCAAAATTCCATAGGCACTAAATGGAAAAATATTGCGACGCTATGAAGAAGTGAAGTGCCAATACATCAAGTGCCATAGCTGTGATTGTATGTGTGCTCTGCGCCCGCCATCTCGCCGCCCGCCAACCGCCGCATCGATACGAACAGGTTGAAACTTATAGTACTGTATTCGTGTGGACCAGTGTTACTTTTGTTTCTTACTGTTCAATAACAACTTAACTTTTACCAGAACTGTCCTATCATTTGATTATCCTCATCACTAACCTAGACAGGGTCCTTTCCACATGTTGTGCAATCCGAGTGTCCCGAAATGAAGATTTAAAGTTTAAGTTAATAAGAATTACCTGCAGACCTATCTATGTTAGAATGATGTTTAAAGAACTTTGTTGTTAATGAAAATATAAGCAAAGAACAAAGGTCTGACAAAGTTGGAAGATAATTTTGGAATTGGTTTAGTAATGAAGCTTAATTAATTTGAGACAAAAATAATGGTAGTTAAATGAGCAGGAAATAAGCTAAAAAGAGAAATAATTCATATATTGGAAATCTTGAGTGCTTAATGAGTTCGATAATAAAAAAAAATTTCAGTACAGTGATCATAACAGTTTCAGTGTACCCCCCCCCCCTTTTCTTTTCTTTTCATTTAAATTCTGAAGTGTACTGAACTGATTTGACCAGCAAAGTTAAAGTCAATATAAAACCAAAATTTATTAGTGTTTTACCCTTTTCAAAATTGACATTGTATGTGTGTTTCGAAAGTGCTATTTCTAGGGTAACCTATGCCCGATTTTAATCAGATCAATAGACAGTACGAAGTTTGTAGTAAACATTATAGTGTATTGTTGTGTATTTTTGGCTTGTCCATATTAGTACAGAAAGTGAAATTATTAGTTCAGTAGATTTTCTGGTTCTAAAATTTACCATATTATGCAGTGTTGTTACGTGTTGTTTTGTATGAACGTACTTCAACTTGTACTGGGAAGAAACTCAGTTAATGCCTAATTAGGCTGGCGACCGTATTATTAACAATTTGGTAGCATCTCATGTGTCGTTTCTTGTCCGCCCTAACGTGTAGTTGCACTTCAGACTTGCTTGACGTATCAATGTTGTTACTGAGTGGGTGAAAGTCTGATTTTGCCTCCATTCAGGTACACGCGGTCAGCATATATGCCAAAATCCTTTCTTATAAGGTGAAGCCCGTCAACTTACCATAGTACAGGCTTTAATAAGTATCGTGCGCAGTAGCGTAGTGTTACAAACTGTGCGGAATGACACAGAATTTTCTCTGATGGTCCATTATTTGTTCTTGGATGGGAGAGGTAGACGTGAAGGGATTACGATGTGGTTGGTTCATCAACTTGATCGTTCCTTGTGGTGGTCAGACGTAGTCGACTGGAACTTTGGCAACAAGTGTGGCTGCCCTCAATTTCCTATGCCGTCCAACATTGGGACACTGTCACATCCAAAGGCCCCACAAATATGGATGTTGCACCATTCGTCCATCTGGTCAATGAAGACCCACAATGAGGCCCCTTTCAAGCTGTCTCAGCTGCTGATAAAATATCTCGCATTCAGTAAGCGGCATTTCCATATCTCTGCAGTCATCAATAGCTGTCCACTTACACAACGAAAACACCGTCACTGTAGGAACAGCAACTTCGGACTGCAAGAGATCATACTGTTATTTGCGGATCTCCTGACCAATATAAAATTGTAGGACAATTAAGGGATCTTGAAATCTAAATCAAATCTCAGTAAAACATATTTTGTATTTGTTATTATGACGCACACTATTCACACAAAATTTACAGAGAGTAGAATTTTCGAAAATATCAGTAGAAATTGTACAAAATGACACTGAACTGGGGGGAGGAGGTGTAGCAAGTTGTATGGACGACAGTACCGACAAAACACAACCAGATTTCCTCATCTGGGCAGCTCGCGGATTCAGAATCAACAAGACAAAAGAGAGCAAAAGCTATGATCAAATTGTTTCACGAAAAAAAGAAAACACGGGGTACACAACAGAAATTCCCACTACTGGCAAACAAAACTCACATTAACAAACAGGAGTTTTGTCTGGGATGTAGCAGTGTCCCACCGATTGGTCAGCCTCTTCGTGCTAAGCACGGTGGTGGGGATGATTCATTCGATTAGATACACCAAAAATTTGGAACGAATGCAGCTAAATTTCTCACGCTACTCGGACGGCACCACGCCATCTTGTCCTTTGACATCTGTACAGAAAAGGTAAAAATGTGATGCTCAAGTGTTCTCCGGGGACGGCAATGGTGGCACGGCAGTCTCTGCCCACAGTGAAGACAGGCGCTGGCCCTACCCATCAGAAGGCATGGATCAGGCCACGGCCTTAGTTCTGTGAAACTGCTCAACTCCCTGGGAAGGCTTAGTACCCCTAATGATATTCATTGACCGCCTTCTGCTTACAAACAGGAAATACAGAATACAACGGGAGCGCACCTCCCCAGAAGAAAAACTGAAATCTTTCGTCCCAAGCAGACGTAAAACAGCAACGAAATAGTTGCAGAAAAATGAAACAATATCGCATGGCGGTATCTGACAGTCATGTCGCAACTCATCATATGGCACAGTTCATGTCACTTAATACCCTACCAAGCCAGGTAGCTATACTAAAACATGAACAACACTATTGCACTCTAGTGGCCATTCTACGTATCACAAAGAATCTCAACTCTAATCATTTAGGCCTACATAGCCGCCGATGGTGTGTATGTACACAGTCATATTGACATTCTACCATGTCTTCTGGGCCGGCCGGAGTGGCCGTGTGGTTCTAGGTGCTACAGTCTGGAGCCGAGCGACCGCTACGGTCACAGGTTCGAATCCTGCCTCGGGCATGGATGTGTGTGATGTCCTTAGGTTAGTTAGGTTTAATTAGTTGTAAGTTCTAGGCGACTGATGACCTCAGAAGTTAAGTCGCATAGTGCTCAGAGCCATTTGAGCCATGTCTTCTGGATACGTCGCTTTTTTTTGTCAGGCAGCGTATTTCCGTTTCGATGTGTTCACTGTGCAGTATTTCAGGTTTATTTTTATTTATCTTCAGGTTTTCTTGTAAACATGCTCTATTAACAGATTTGTACACAACTCTGTGCCGACTCCGTCAGGTAATCTTTTCGATCATCCACCTTTAGATTCAGTGTTATTTCCGCCTCTATTCTTCGACATCAGAACACTATGTTTCTAGGCTTGGTCTATCGACTGAGGTAAACTGTTTCATATACTTCTGTCCACAATCCTGCTGTTTATAGAATGTCTTATCATCTAATATGTTTTGTTCCGCAAGTGAATGCGATGTCAGTGACGGCTGATATTGCGATAATATCTGATCGATAACGGAGTATAACAGAGGAACATCTTTTCCAACGAAATATTATTCGCCATTAGCCTTGACGTTTTGGAGGGTCATGGCTTCTTTAAAGTTGCGCCAGAGAACTTATTTTGAGTCTAGAACTTCCATCTGGTATTCAGAATGTTCAATCACACAAGGGTTTAGCAAAATCTAGGAAATCTCTTGTGATTTCAATATCTGTAAGAGCGCTTAGAAAGCTTTTCCTTATGTGCTGGCTTCCTGTAGACTGTTCCCCCACGTTTGAATCTTCCGGAATACACTGTAGAATTATGTGCGAATGAATAATAAAAATCAGTGAGAGTTTGTTTAAAGAAGAAGGTCATTCGACTGCGGGGAAATCGTTTCATCTCATGTGACAGTGAAGACGTGTGGGTTTAAAGTAGAAAAGGGCATATATTTATTCAACCATTACGATTCTGGTGCACAGAAATGTTCGAACGTGGATGAGAGCAAAATTTTTCCATCACCGAAATTACTTTCAGTGGTGGTGGTCCTGTATTCATTTCTCATACTTGTAGATTCTGTTTAATTTTCAGGATTACAAAACCCATTTCGTTAGAGATGTTCTAGAAATTCGTTAACGTGTCAACAACCCCAGCCGGAAGGGGGAAAGGTGGCTTGGGAATAGTAGTTACGTCAAACTGTTGTTGCGTCATGTCATTTAAATAAAAACAACAAAAGCTATAAATGTGGCTCACGCAGAAACTTATCTGTCTGTTAATCTAGCGAATTCTATCATCCTTTGGACTTCTGTAGTGCTGGACACTGCCCAGCTGTGTGCTAAGTAAACATAGAATCTGCAGTTCGAATACTTATAACTTGGCTCAACATGACGGTTGAACTGAACGTCACAGTGAGGTACTAGAAACCTACATAAAAAATCCTCAGTCCACTGTGCAGTGCATGGCGGAGGGTAGATTTAACCAATGTTATCAATTTTTCCAATACCATAAGCGTATAGACTACATTGCTCTACACGCTTCCCAATTTATCCTATGATCACTACGTGAGTTACACATTGGTAGCAGTATAATGGTCATACAATCTTCTTCAAATACAGCTACTCCAGATTGATACAACTTGGACATTCTTCCAAGGTCTTCCATTTAATCTTCTCGAGCAATTCTATTACACTTTCGTATTGACTATACAAACCTGCTCCGACCCTAGCAGCATGTCTCTGAATTTCTGTTTTCTTGTCTGCTTGTTATAGACACCAGACACTATAACAATATTCTAGAATTGGTCACACTATAATTTTGTACACGACTGCCTTTACATATGCACTGCACTTCCCCTGAACCATTGCAATAAATCTACGTCTTCCATTCACCTTTTCCAATACCAATTTTATGTGGTAGTCTCACTGATTTCACTTCTTAGCATTAACCTAGAATGTTTACATAATGTGATGTGCTCAGGGTGTTCTCCACTAAGCTTGTGAAGAGATACTATGCGGTTCTTTCTCTTTGTTGTCTTAGTGTGAGGTGTCAGCTGATGTGATTAGCGTACACCTGAAATGTTACAGATGCTACCCCCAGTGACTTACTGAAACGGGAAGCTCCCGATAAAATCAAACAAATTTAAAGGAACAAGGTCGCGCAACATATCACAGCTCGTTAAATGAGAGTTAATAGGTGTCGCCAAGTTAAGAATGAAAATTGGGAACCGCAGCCCACATGGACATATTGATAATGGGATCCATCAAACTACGAAAGGAAATAAATGGCCGATATAGAAATCTAGTTTATTGCCAAAAGACATCAAAAATGGTTTACTCACTTAATCAAGAATACAGAAATTAAACAAATGAGAGTGGGTTTGCAAATACGAACTATAGCCTTGACACCAGTGCGTGGATACATAAAACTATATCACGAAGATTGTAGATGATTGTAAAAAAGGTTAGAGATTAAAAGAAAGGTACCTGAATAAGCATGAACGAACACCAATACTCTCAGCTAAGTAAACGATAGGTGCATCTAGCTGGCTGTGAAAATTAGATCTGCAAAATGAGACCCTAATAAAAATCACATGTCTCCATGCTTGCGTCATCTTGGTGGCTAGCAGGACAGCCCATGCTTGCCACTATTAAGCTGTGCAAGGGTAGAAGACAGCTGCAGTAGTGGCTGAAAATTGTAAGTCCAGCTCGGCTTCTATTTTCCACTCTGTCAGACACATCTCATTTGACAACTCTAATCAATGACATGGAATAAGTATCTTTTGCAGTTGCCTAAGGAAAAGTCTGTTTTAACTTTATTCTACAAAATGTAGCTGGTTTTGCCAGCGTCGGAATCTCGGTGGCCAACTACAGCAGACATTGCGAGTTCTGACCAAGGATACTTATTATATAAGCTTAATAATTTCTCACTCTTGCAGATTTTATCATGCCTAATGGAAAATCAAAAGACATCCTCGTACCCAAGCATGGGAACTCGATCGAAGTAATTGTTTAGAGTCGTGCAGAGAACCTCTTACTATAATCCAAACGAACATTCCAGATAGCGTTACCTGGCCTTAGCACGTGTTCTCCTACTTCGTAGGCTCGTGTTTCTTCTTGTCTATCGGATTCTCGCCTTACCTAAAAAGGATAGCTTTTGCTTCTCACACAATACACACTCCTGGAAATTGAAATAAGAACACCGTGAATTCATTGTCCCAGGAAGGGGAAACTTTATTGACAAATTCCTGGGGTCAGATACATCACATGATCACACTGACAGAACCACAGGCACATAGACACAGGCAATAGAGCATGCACAATGTCGGCACTAGTACAGTGTATATCCACCTTTCGCAGCAATGCAGGCTGCTATTCTCCCATGGAGACGATCGTAGAGATGCTGGATGTAGTCCTGTGGAACGGCTTGCCATGCCATTTCCACCTGGCGCCTCAGTTGGACCAGCGTTCGTGCTGGACGTGCAGACCGCGTGAGACGACGCTTCATCCAGTCCCAAACATGCTCAATGGGGGACAGATCCGGAGATCTTGCTGGCCAGGGTAGTTGACTTACACCTTCTAGAGCACGTTGGGTGGCACGGGATACATGCGGACGTGCATTGTCCTGTTGGAACAGCAAGTTCCCTTGCCGGTCTAGGAATGGTAGAACGATGGGTTCGATGACGGTTTGGATGTACCGTGCACTATTCAGTGTCCCCTCGACGATCACCAGTGGTGTACGGCCAGTGTAGGAGATCGCTCCCCACACCATGATGCCGGGTGTTGGCCCTGTGTGCCTCGGTCGTATGCAGTCCTGATTGTGGCGCTCACCTGCACGGCGCCAAACACGCATACGACCATCAGTGGCACCAAGGCAGAAGCGACTCTCATCGCTGAAGACGACACGTCTCCATTCGTCCCTCCATTCACGCCTGTCGCGACACCACTGGAGGCGGGCTGCACGATGTTGGGGCGCGAGCGGAAGACGGCCTAACGGTGTGCGGGACCGTAGCCCAGCTTCATGGAGACGGTTGCGAATGGTCCTCGCCGATACCCCAGGAGCAACAGTGTCCCTAATTTGCTGGGAAGTGGCGGTGCGGTCCCCTACGGCACTGCGTAGGATCCTACGGTCTTGGCGTGCATCCGTGTGTCGCTGCGGTCCGGTCCCAGGTCGACGGGCACGTGCACCTTCCGCCGACCACTGGCGACAACATCGATGTACTGTGGAGACCTCACGCCCCACGTGTTGAGCAATTCGGCGGTACGTCCACCCGGCCTCCCGCATGCCCACTATACGCCCTCGCTCAAAGTCCGTCAACTGCACATACGGTTCACGTCCACGCTGTCGCGGCATGCTACCAGTGTTAAAGACTGCGATGGAGCTCCGTATGCCACGGCAAACTGGCTGACACTGGCGGCGGCGGTGCACAAATGCTGCGCAGCTAGCGCCATTCGACGGCCAACACCGCGGTTCCTGGTGTGTCCGCTGTGCCGTGCGTGTGATCATTGCTTGTACAGCCCTCTCGCAGTGTCCGGAGCAAGTATGGTGGGTCTGACACACCGGTGTCAATGTGTTCTTTTTTCCATTTCCAGGAGTGTAGTTTTATGCCACACTGCTTGACCTCACATGATGTTCCTGTTGTTAAGTCCTATAGTGCTCAGAGCCATTTGATGTTTCTGTTGAACTGGGACAGCAGACAGCCCTGCTCTGGTCTCTACCTGCATAGAGAAAGACTTTCAGAAGAAAACATCTTTATGAGTATGCCATTCCCCTAACTGAGACTTTCTAAAGGCCCCAAGGCTGCTGTACGACTGTACAAGAGGAACAGAGAGGTAGATATAATTAGAAATGCAGTCGTAGGCAGTAGTGAATACAGCTTGTAGTCTTCACACATCATTAGTAATGACTTGACTTGACTGCACACTGGCATCTACATATCAAATGATGAAACAGTTTACTGGACAGTTTGTGAATAAACTGCCACGTAACACAAGTACAGGGCTATTACAAACGATTGAAGCGATTTCATAAATTCACTGTAGCTCCATTCATTGACATATGGTCACGACACACTACAGATACGTAGAAATACTCTGTAAAGTTTTGTTCGACTGAAGCCGCACTTCAGGTTTCTGCCGCCAGAGCGCTCGAGAGCGCAGTGAGTCAAAATGGCGACAGGAGCCGAGAAAGCGTATGTCGTGCTTGAAATGCACTCACATCAGTCAGTCATAACAGTGCAACGACACTTCAGGACGGAGTTCAACAAAGATCCACCAACTGCTAACTCCATTCGGCAATGGTATGTGCATTTTAAAGCTTCTGGATGCCTCTTTAAGGGGAAATCAACGGGTCGGCCTCCAGTGAGCGAAGAAACGGTTGAACGCGTGCGGGCAAGTTTCACGCGTAGCCCGCGGAAGTCGACGAATAAAGCAAGCAGGGAGCTAAACGTACGACAGCCGACGGTTTGGAAAATCTTACGGAAAAGGCTAAAGCAGAAGCCTTACCGTTTACAATTGCTACAAGCCCTGACACACGATGACAAAGTCAAACGCTTTGAATTTTCGGCGCGGTTGCAACAGCTCATGGAAGAGGATGCGTTCAGTGCGAAACTTGTTTTCAGTGATGAAGCAACATTTTTTCTTAATGGTGAAGTGAACAGACACAATGTGCGAATCTGGGCGGTAGAGAATCCTCACGCATTCGTGCAGTAAATTCGCAATTCACCAAAAGTTAACGTGTTTTGTGCAATCTCACGGTTTAAAGTTTACAGCCCCTTTTTCTTCTGCGAAAAAAACGTTACAGGACACGTGTATCTGGACATGCTGGAAAATTGGCTCATGCCACAACTGGAGACCGACAGCGCCGACTTCATCTTTCAACAGGATGGTGCTCCACCGCACTTCCATCATGATGTTCGGCATTTCTTCAACAGGAGATTGGAAAACCGATGGATCGGTCGTGGTGGAGATCATGATCAGCAATTCATGTCATGGCCTCCACGCTCTCCCGACTTAACCCCATGCGATTTCTTTCTGTGGGGTTATGTGAAAGATTCAGTGTTTAAACCTCGTCTACCAAGAAACGTGCCAGAACTGCGAGCTCGCATCAACGATGCTTTCGAACTCATTGATGGGGACATGCTGTGCCGAGTGTGGGAGGAACTTGATTATCGGCTTGATGTCTGCCAAATCACTGAAGGGGCACATATCGAACATTTGTGAATGCCTAAAACAACTTTTTGAGTTTTTGTATGTGTGTGCAAAGCATTGTGAAAATATCTCAAATAATAAAGTTATTGTAGAGCTGTGAAATCGCTTCAATCATTTGTAATAACCCTGTATTTCTGCAATTCCTTACAATTGTCCAAAGACTACATTACTGTTCAAAGCAGTATCGTCACTGATTAATCTTATAGTGCTGCTGGTCGTCACTGACAAATTGTTTGTGTCTAATAAAAGCATTAGCGCTCCGATTACGCTTTGTTGAGGTTCACCTGACATTACTTTTCTAGGGAACATTCTTCAACCATTATAGCGTACTGAATTGTATTAGTCAAATATACCTCGGGTCAATCACATATTTGCTTAGAAATTTTGTGAAATTGTATCTTGGCTAGAAGTTGTCATGTCATGCAGTGTTGAACACATTCTGGAATTCTGGGAAGATTCAATCAACCTGTTCACCTGCATCTGTTATCTGTCTCCATAGCTGAGTGGTCATTGTGGCTGATTTCCTTGCCGAGGATCTGGGTTCTATTCCTGGCACTGTCAGGGTATTTCCTTGGTGAGAGGCCAAGAAAAGGGTGTACTCAGCCTCGAGACGCCAGTTTAGGATCTACTTCACCTAATAACAGTAGTTCCAGGACACAAAAAAGCGACGGCTGTGAGAGCGGTGTGCAGACACCACGTCTCTCCATACTGTAGCCAAAGATGCCACTGGCTAGGCAGTTGGTTGGTACAATGAGCCTCACAGGACCTGTGGATGGATATTACGTTTTACTTGCATCTGTTGTTCCCAAGATGTGTTTCACATGAGTGATTTTTTAGAAATCCGAACTGATTCTTTGAAACAAGCTTGTTTCGCTCCTGGACTGTCACAAATATCGCGGAGGGGCGTAGCCGCGTAGTTTGAGGCGCAATGTCGCGGATTTCGTGGCCCCTTCCGCCGGATGTTCGAGTCTTCCCTCGGGCATGGGTGTATGTGTGTGTGTGTGTGTGGGGAGGGGGGGCGTTGTTCTTAGCATAAGTTAGTTTAAGTAGTGTGTAAGCCCAGGGACCAATGACCTCAGCAGTTCGGTCCCTTAGGAATTCACACACACAAACACACACACACACACACACACACACACACACACACACACACAATTACTACTAAACCCAGCAGTGGATGCTGAAACGTTATTCTTCTCCTGTTATCATTATCTTCAATCAAGGATAAGGCTTAATAGTATTTCCACATTTGAATGTATACAGGGTGTTACAAAAAGGTACGACCAAACTTTCAGGAAACATTCCTCACACACAAATAAAGAAAAGATGTTATGTGGACATGTGTCCGGAAACGCTTAATTTCCATGTTAGAGCTCATTTTAGTTTCGTCAGTATGTACTGTACTTCCTCGATTCACAGCCAGTTGGCCCAATTGAAGGAAGGTAATGTTGACTTCGGTGCTTGTGTTGACATGCGACTCATTGCTCTACAGTACTAGCATCAAGCACATCAGTACGTAGCATCAACAGGTTAGTGTTCATTACAAACGTGGTTTCGCAGTCAGTGCAATGTTTACAAATGCGGAGTTGGCAGATGCCCATTTGATGTATGGATTAGCACGGGGCAATAGCCGTGGCGCGGTACGTTTGTATCGAGACAGATTTCCAGAACGAAGGTGTCCCGACAGGAAGACGTTAGAAGCAGTTGATCGGCGTCTTAGGGAACACGGAACATTCCAGCCTATGACTCGCGACTGGGGAAGACCTAGAACGACGAGGACACCTGCAATGGACGAGGCAATTCTTCGTGCAGTTGACGATAACCCTAATGTCAGCGTCAGAGAAGTTGCTGCTGTACAAGGTAACGTTGACCACGTCACTGTATGGAGAGTGCTACGGGAGAACCGGTTGTTTCCGTACCATGTACAGCGTGTGCAGGCACTATCAGCAGCTGATTGGCCTCCACAGGTACACTTCTGCGAATGGTTCATCCAACAATGTGTCAATCCTCATTTCAGTGCAAATGTTCTCTTTACGGATGAGGCTTCATTCCAATGTGATCAAATTGTAAATTTTCACAATCAACATGTGTGGGCTGACGAGAATCCGCACGCAATTGTGCAATTACGTCATCAACACAGATTTTCTGTGAACGTTTAGGCAGGCATTGTTGGTGATGTCTTAATTGGGCCCCATGTTCTTCCACCTACGCTCAATGCAGCACGTTATCACGATTTCATACGGGATACTCTACCTGTGCTGCTAGAACATGTGCCTTTACAAGTACGACACAACATGTGGTTCATGCACGATGGAGCTCCTGCACATTTCAGTCGAAGTGTTCGTACGCTTCTCAACAACAGATTCGGTGACCGATGGATTGGTAGAGGCGGACCAATTCCATGGCCTCCACGCTCTCCTGACTTCAACTCTCTTGACTTTCATTTATGGGAGCATTTGAAAGCTCTTGTCTACGCAACCCCGGTACCAAATGTAGAGACTCTTCGTGCTCGTATTGTGGACGGCTGTGATACAATACGCCGTTCTCCAGGGCTGCATCAGCGCATCAGGCATTCCATGCGACGGAGGGTGGATGCATGTATCCTCACTAACGGAGGACATTTTGAACATTTCCTGTAACAAAGTGTTTGAAGTCACGCTGGTACGTTCTGTTGCTGTGTGCTTCCATTCCATGATTAATGCGATTTGAAGAGAAGTAATCAAATGAGCTCTAACATGGAAAGTAAGCGTTTCCAGACACATGTCCAAATAACATATTTTCTTTCTTTGCGTGTGAGGAATGTTTCCTGAAAGTTTGGCCGTACCTTTTTGTAACACCCTGTATATACAATGTTCTCTTCACATTTCCAGTTTAGTGTGCTAAAAGCAGAACAGTAACATTGAAAAGAGTCAACAAGGTGAATAAAATGAGTTTAAATACATTGAAAGATTTTTAGTAGAAGTGCAGTACAGGGTGTAACGGGTATAAATACAGATATTTTTATATGCGGTACCTTAACATATACACGCACCACTATGTTGGTAATTTTTTTTCTGTTTATCGTACAGTCTTCTCACAAACACGTCACACACTTTACGAGCTGAAATTTTCTGCCTGGCTGAAATGCACAATTAGGTGGACTACACTTGTCAGTATAGGCTAACGGTTTTATGTACATGCATCTACATTTCAACACCTGACCTGCTGCCCAGTGGAAAATAAGCCTTAATGGCTTGCTCTTGCCATATGTCCTTGTAGGTACTATCAGACTTAGAAACATACGACTTACAACAGCTATAATTATTAGTGAGCAAATGACGTAAATACTTACGTGATGTTGTTTTGTACGCCATCATCAGTCACCAGAAGCAATATCTGCACTTATGCCTGTTACACCCTGTATAGTATAAGGTCTTTAATAGAAGGATCAATAAACCATTTAAAATTAACTACGATGTATAACAAGGGGGGGGGGGGGGGGAAAGACTATCCTTTAAACATTAGCTTATTTTTAATACACGATATACACCAGGTTTTTGAGAACTTTTTGCTCACACACAGACACACACACACACACTTTTTTGAACGATATGAAGAAAAATCGTAAATTAGTTACGAACTACGGCGTGCACACACTTTTTTCAACATGTAAACGTCACTACAGATATTCGGTTTTAGGTTATGACATGTTCGCTATGACTACCATCATTGGCGGTGATGTGACTCAGACGAATAGTGAAATTCTGCATTCTGCTGGAGTGTCGCAACATCGATGCCGTCGATGATCTCCTGATAGGCTGTTTTCAGCTTAGCAATGGTTTTGGGATTATTGCTGTACGCCTTGTCTTTACTGTAACCCCACAAAAAGGAGTCGCATGTGTTCAGATCCAGAGAATATGGCGGCAAATCGAGGCTCATGCCAGTGGCCTCTGGGTATTCCAGAGCCAGAATGCTGTTCCCAAAGTGCTCCTCCAGGACATCAAACACTCGCATGCTTCGATGCGGTCGACCTCAATCTTGCATGACCCACACCTTGTCAAAATCAGGGTCAATTTGGATAATAGGGATGAAAATCTTCATTTAGCGTTCGGTAGTCACCATGCCATCAAGGAATATCGCACCGATTATTCCGTGACTGATCCCGGTTCGAGTCCTCCCTCGGGCATGGGTGTCCGTGTTTGTCCTTAGGATAATTTAGGTTAGGTAGTGTGTAAGCTTAGGGACTGATGACCTTTCAGTTAAGTCCCATAAGATTTCACACCCTTTATTCCGTGACTGGACAAACAGTTGAGAGTGAAGAGACTTCCGGATCGCGAAATGCGGATTCTAGTCCCCGAAATGCTCCAGTTTTGCTTATTGAGGAACCCATCCAAAAGAAAGTGGGCTTCATCGCTAAATCCAACCATGCAGCGCATACTAATTCCCATCATGGCCCGCGGCCAATCGTGCAGTTTGAACTTCCTAACGCAAGCCGTTCGGAAGTTATGACGATTTCATTTCATATAGTTCATTAACTGAATATATTACGGATTGTTCCATGTTGCTAGTGGTTTCAAATGCTGTAGTGTCAAGGTTGAAACACAAGAATCCCTTTAGGAATCTAGTGACCGAATTTTAAAATATATAGGTGGGGAAAAACCACAGGCAAGTAAAATTTTAGTATTTCACTCATTCATTTCTGTAGTGTGCTGGTAATTAATGTATACTTACTGGGAGCTCTCATTCTGTGACGCACTGAATTAAATTCACGTTTACATTATTATATTTCTTTATTCTGCAAATATCAGTCACAAAGTAACAAATTTCTTGCTGCTATGTTCGTAACACTGCAGCGTCACACTAATGTCGGTTGTAATTCGAGATACTATAGTGGCGACAACCTTTTTCTTTCATTTAATTTTGCAGCATTGTTTGCCGAAGCTAATTAATGGCAGAGCTAACAATGATTTTCCTGTGCCATTTACTGTTCAGTACTACATCTCCCTACGAAACTAATCCACATTATGTTTTGAGGTTTCACCTTTTTCTAGACTACTTCAATTTTTAATTGTATTGCATTGGATTAAGCCAATAAATGGCGGAGCCGACATACATGTGGTTTCCAACGAAATTGATCTACATTACGTATAGAGGTTTCGCTTTTTTTTTCTAGAGTAGTGCGCTTTTTAATTCAGTGTCACTGTATGAACGCACAAAGCTAAACCGCAGGCATCAACCGTAATTTCTAGAGAGCAATCGCGCTGTCTGTCCTCTCCCGTGAATCGCTGGCTAGCGATGTTCGGGATACCGGTTCCTTTCTCGCTTCCTGCAATTATTTATCTTTCGAGTTTTGGTTTCTGGAAGGTTCCGGGACTTACTTGCTTATGGAATGTTACGGAGGCAGGCAGATTAGCTCTATGTGTGCTTTAGTGTGTGCTCAATAAACGTGCTTTCGGTATGGAGTGTTACTTTTTGCTGAGGACCCTGGTCTTGTAACTGGTACACGATTTCGAATACTACGTGACGGTATCACAAAATTAACGAACAACTAATATTTCAACCGTGTTGCTACAAATTTCATCTGTTCAAATACGTGACTGTATAGATTCAGTCGCTTATGCTTTGCACAGATTTAAAGTAAACACTGTGAAACTGCATATTACATTTTATAAAACTCAGAAAGTATAAAACGTTATAACTTTTAGTTATAGAACATTGTTTACAGGCATATAGTCGAGCTATGGGTTCTCCTTTAGTGCCTTGGTACCCCAAATTTTTATGGACTATTTTCCACAAGTACTGTTACACAAAGACTTTCTCATTTACGGAATCAGATTTGTGGATGGTGTAATACGACTTTGAAACTATAAGACTCATCAGTTCAAAAAATTGTTTGAATACACATTACTAACATCGTAACATGAAATTAATGGAAATGAGAGGTTCTTCCATAAATTTATCGGACCATAATATACAGCGAGATTCCATGGTAAGGTTATAAAATTTCAGGAATTATGGAGAACGGTAAATGTATCAGTTTGAGGTAATGGACGCTGGTCCGGAAACGACCGAGTCAATACTTGTAAGCGAAAATTTAACTGAAACCTCTGAAAGTGAAATACATATACTGGCACTGTTGTTGGTAAGACTGTAAGCTAGGCAACTTTCAGAGGTCTAAGGAAAGTCTGGAAAATATGAGCTCTAAAATGCTCACCTTGAGAACTATGAGCTACTGTTCAAATGGTTCAAATGGCTCTGAGCACTATGGGACTCAACATCTTAGGTCATAAGTCCCCTAGAACTTAGAACTACTTAAACCGAACTAACCTAAGGACATCACACACACCCATGCTCGAGGCAGGATTCGAACCTGCGACTGTAGCAGTCCCGCGGTGAGCTACTGTTCAGTACAAGAAATGTGTTCACAGTAGCGATGATGTGCAAGTGCTCATAACACTTAAGGTATGCATTTTAGATCCCATATTTACTGGACATTTTGTCTTGTTTTGATCCATACTACCACCTCCAAAAATATGGAAACCAAAGTACGCGGACTAGAAGAGATGTGTTCCACGTTATCGTTGATGAATAAGGACTCACTGCTCTTCAGGTATGCATTTTAGAGTCCATGTTTACCTTACTTTTTTTCTTGTTCTGATCCTTACTTCCACCTATGTAAGTTGCCTACCCTACAATCTTACCAACGATAGTACCAGTACAATTATTCCACTGCCAGAAGTATGACAACGATATTCGAGTATAGCTTCCGACTTGGTCGTTTCCAGTTGATGTTTCTGTATCTTACATTGATATCTACATCTACATCTACATCCATACTCCGCAAGCCACCTGACGGTGTGTGGCGGAGAGTACCTTGAGTACCTCTATCGGTTCTCCCGTCTATTCCAGTCTCGTATTGTTCGCGGAAAGAAGGATTGTCGGTATGCCTCTGAGTGGGCTCTAATCTCTCTGATTTTATCCTCATGGTCTCTTCGCGAGATATACGTAGGAGGGAGCAATGTACTGCTTGACTCCTCAGTGAAGGTATGTTCTCGAAACTTCAACATAAGCCCGTACCGAGCTACTGAGCGTTTCTCCGGCAGAGTCTTCCACTGGAGTTTATCTATCATCTCCGTAACGCTTTTACGATTACTAAATGATCCTGTAACGAAGCGCTCTGCTCTCCGTTGGATCTTCTCTATCTCTTCTATCAACCCTATCTGGTACGGATCCCACAGTGCTGATCAGTATTCAAGCAGTGGGCGAACAAGCGTACTGTAACCTACTTCCTTTGTTTTCGGATTGCATTTCCTTAGGATTCTTCCAATGAACCTGAGTCTGGCATCTGCTTTACCGACGATCAACTTTATATGATCATTCCATTTTAAATAACGCCTAATGCGTACTCCCAGATAATTTATGGAATTAACTGCTTCCAGTTGCTGACCTGCTATATTGTAGCTAAATGATAAGGGATCTTTCTTTCTATGTATTCGTAGCACATTACACTTGTCTACATTGAGATTCAATCGCAATTCCCTGCACCATGTGAATTCGCTGCAGATCCTCCCGCATTTCAGTACAATTTCCATTGTTACAACCTCTCGATATGCTACAGCATCATCCGCAAAAAGCCTCAGTGTACTTCCGATGTCATCCACAAGGTCATTTATGTACACTCCTGGAAATGGAAAAAAGAACACATTGACACCGGTGTGTCAGACCCACCATACTTGCTCCGGACACTGCGAGAGGGCTGTACAAGCAATGATCACACGCACTGCACAGCGGACACACCAGGAACCGCGGTGTTGGCCGTCGAATGGCGCTAGCTGCGCAGCATTTGTGCACCGCCGCCGTCAGTGTCAGCCAGTTTGCCGTGGCATACGGAGCTCCATCGCAGTCTTTAACACTGGTAGCATGCCGCGACAGCGTGGACGTGAACCGTATGTGCAGTTGACGGACTTTGAGCGACGGCGTATAGTGGGCATGCGGGAGGCCGGGTGGACGTACCGCTGAATTGCTCAACACGTGGGGCGTGAGGTCTCCACAGTACATCGATGTTGTCGCCAGTGGTCGGCGGAAGGTGCACGTGCCCGTCGACCTGGGACCGGACCGCCGCGACGCACGGATGCACGCCAAGACCGTAGGATCCTACGCAGTGCCGTAGGGGACCGCACCGCCACTTCCCAGCAAATTAGGGACACTGTTGCTCCTGGGGTATCGGCGAGGACCATTCGCAACCGTCTCCATGAAGCTGGGCTACGGTCCCGCACACCGTTAGGCCGTCTTCCGCTCACGCCCCAACATCGTGCAGCCCGCCTCCAGTGGTGTCGCGACAGGCGTGAATGGAGGGACGAATGGAGACGTGTCGTCTTCAGCGATGAGAGTCGCTTCTGCCTTGGTGCCAATGATGGTCGTATGCGTGTTTGGCGCCGTGCAGGTGAGCGCCACAATCAGGACTGCATACGACCGAGGCACACAGGGCCAACACCCGGCATCATGGTGTGGGGAGCGATCTCCTACACTGGCCGTACACCACTGGTGATCGTCGAGGGGACACTGAATAGTGCACGGTACATCCAAACCGTCATCGAACCCATCGTTCTACCATTCCTAGACCGGCAAGGAACTTGCTGTTCCAACAGGACAATGCACGTCCGCATGTATCCCGTGCCACCCAACGTGCTCTAGAAGGTGTAAGTCAACTACCCTGGCCAGCAAGATCTCCGGATCTGTCCCCCATTGAGCATGTTTGGGACTGGATGAAGCGTCGTCTCACGCGGTCTGCACGTCCAGCACGAACGCTGGTCCAACTGAGGCGCCAGGTGGAAATGGCATGGCAAGCCGTTCCACAGGACTACATCCAGCATCTCTACGATCGTCTCCATGGGAGAATAGCAGCCTGCATTGCTGCGAAAGGTGGATATACACTGTACTAGTGCCGACATTGTGCATGCTCTGTTGCCTGTGTCTATGTGCCTGTGGTTCTGTCAGTGTGATCATGTGATGTATCTGACCCCAGGAATGTGTCAATAAAGTTTCCCCTTCCTGGGACAATGAATTCACGGTGTTCGTATTTCAATTTCCAGGAGTGTATATTGTGAATAGTAACGGTCCTACGACACTCCCCTGCGGCACACCTGGAATCACTCTTACTTCGGAAGACTTCTCTCCATTGAGAATGACATGCTGCGTTCTGTTATCTAGGAACTCTTCAATCCAATCACACAATTGGTCTGATAGTCCATATGCACTTACTTTGTTCATTAAACGACTGTGGGGAACTGTATCGAACGCCTTGTGGAAGTCAAGAAACACGGCATCTACCTGGGAAACCGTGTCGATGGTCCTCTGAGTCTCGTGGACGAATAGCGCGAGCTGGGTTTCACACAATCGTCTTTTTCGAAACCCATGCTGATTCCTACAGAGTAGATTTCTAGTCTCCAGTAAAGTCATTATACTCCAACATAATACGTGTTCCAAAATTCTACAACTGATAGACGTTAGAGATATAGGTCTATAGTTCTGCACATCTGTTCGACGTGCCTTCTTGAAAACGGGGATGACCTGTGCCCTTTTCCAATCCTTTGGAACGCTACGCTCTTCTAGAGACCTACGGTACACCGCTGCAAGAAGGGGGGCAAGTTCCTTCGCGTACTCTGTGTAAAATCGAACTGGTATCCCATCAGGTCCAGCGGCCTTTCCTCTTTTGAGCGATTTTATTGTTTCTCTATCCCTCTGTCGTCTATTTCGATACGTGAACCCTTCTCCATCAAAAATGGTTCAAATGGGTCTGAGCACTATGGGACTTAACATCTGATGTCATCAGTCCCCTAGGACTTAGAACTAATAAAATCTAACTAACCTACGGACATCACACTCTTCCATGCCCGAGGCAGGATTCGAACCTGCGACCGTAGCAGTCGCGCGGTTCCGGACTGCGCGCCTAGAACCGCGAGACGAAATTAGAGTCTCCAGTGACTAAATCGTTGCGCCGCCAGTTTTACTTTCGAGGCAGTGTTTCGACGACCATCCGCACAACGGCAAAGCGGGAAATTTTTCGCCGCGACCACGTTTCCCACAGAAACATTGGGAAATGGCACTCGGCGACCGGTTGTCCACTCATCGCCATTGAGTCGCTAATGCAGCTGATTGAGTGGTCGCCGCTCGTCGGCTGATTGGCTGGAAAACGACGCCCGTGAAACGCCGCCACGCGTTCTGTTTAACAGCCTAACAACGGGTCTGTTTCCCGTGATTCGATTAATTTGATAGCTTTCCTACTCAGTTTTTCCTCTGACGTTTCGTAGAAAGTGTGGCTTTAATGTGAGATAACCAGCGCTTCGGTATTTGCTTTCTTAGACACACACACTTTAGTGCCTAGATTTTTGCAGTGCTACGCTACAAAATTATTGGAAGGTTCCAGCGATATACTGTAGTTTGCTAATTGCTGGTAGTTGTTAAGGTAAATCATATTATTGCAATTATCGTCTTTCACCTTTCCATTATCTTCTTCGTTTAAAATGTCGGTGAATATGAAGGATGATTCAGCTAAGCTGTTCAACTCAATTATTTCCGGACAGAAAGTGTTGAGCAAATAAAATAAACTCTATTTACAATTGTAACACCCCACCCGTCACTTATCTGGTTTTGGCGTGTGTTCACCCCAGCTAATTGACTAACAGATCAACAGAGAGTGCAAAACTGCCGCAATATCGGATAACGCAAAGAAAGTAATAAGGCCCTGTGACTTCTGATTGAACTGCGGTGGCATTGTTGACATTAATTGATTGAAAATTGATCACTTTTAATTAAAAAGGGGTGCACATTGATGTTATATGCAGCTATTGAACACCAGATGCAAATGTTGAACATAAAATTAATTAAGAAAGTGACTTGGGAGTTCAACTACTTGATTGAAAACAGATGCAGTCGATTATCACAAATTTATTTTAACTCACGACCTTCAATCATCACATTACATGACTCTCCTACCAGGCAGTGGTAATAAATTGCGTTTGCGTGGAGTAAAGCTCGATAACTCAAAAGTAATTCCTATCGACTGACCCAGGCGTAATGCGAAGTGCGAGAAGAATTCTACAGTACACGGCCCTTGAAATCCTCGTGGAAACTTTGCTGACGTGATCCAACAAATTAATCAGTGGCCAGAGCGGGCGCAATATCACCGAATACAGCGTGGCGGAGCGGCGTCGTTGTGTTTTCGTCGGCCGACCAAGTGGTGCTGCAAGGGTGCGCTCGTCTATTCACTACTAGCTACCTTGCTCAGTACATAGCTGAACCAAAACTTTCTATCTCCAAGCTCAATCGCTCCATTCGCTAAGTCCTAAACTGCAGAGATGCTCACTCTTTCTCAGGCAAGCTGAGTAAAGAACGCCACGTCCGCACTCTAGGCAAGCTGGGAATGGAAGACCTCTACTGAGACTTCTGCCAGTCCGCTCTTCGCCTCGTTTTCCCCTCGAGCAAAATCACTTACGCCAATTGCAGCGCAAGTCGCGTTAATTATGCGTCGCTTCCCAGCGCCGACCAATGCCTGCTCTGGGAAGTGAACATATTCCCACAAAATTTCCCTTCCTCTCAACTTCTTCTATTTAGCTCCCCCCAGGCCACCCATCAAGGTTAGCGTCTGCACAAACACCAAGTTTTCCGGAATTCCGACTCACAGGAGAGTACTTCAAATTCCTCGGTCCTACGTTCCCATCGGAGGTCGGCGTATTTCATTCTGTCGCTCTTCACCTGATTTACTTCAGGCTCTGCGGACCGTGAATTCAGCGTGAAGTTGCTATAGTTACGAACACGCATATTTTGACCTCTGTTGACCGCTCCACCGTAGCTTGCGCGGCTTTGTCGCATGTTTCACAGAAAACGGGACGACGGACACTTATCAACAGGTGTATAAGTTCTCCGTCTGTTTCCCGGTACACCAGCATGGAGTCGGGGTCAACAACCCACTCACTGTCACTCATCTTAAGGCGGCTGGAGGCCGCGCACCGTTACAGCTTTCTCAGAGCTTGAGCTGCCCTAAGCTGCCTATTGTCGCTTCCCTTAGCCACTTCCCCGGCCGGCCACGGTCAAATACTTCCCTGGGGTAAACTAGCGTCCAGTAAAGCGACTCGTTTCCACAAAGTTTTTATGTCGTGTGAATTACTTTAAAACCATCACCTAACATTAATTATTCCACTACGTCCATACTATACCCTCTACAAGATGCATTCTGCCTTGTCAGTCATTTTGTTCAGCCCTACTGTTCGCTCAACGTGAGTTAGGTGATCATTAGTGACTTTATGTAAGGTGCATAGTTCTTGCCATCTTACACAATAAATAATGGATAGTCTGTTTCCTTACAGAAATTTGGATGGTAACTTTTTTGTATCCCGCCTGGTAGGTGGCGCGTGAGTTGGCTCCTGTAAACTGAAGGGTAGGCCGAATGTGGGAAGCTAGGAGGAGAAGGTGAGGTAGATCACTTGGTACTGCAAATAAAAGTGGTTTTACTATATACTTAACTTTGGCTGATATGAGCACTTAGGTGCGAAACCGTGCATCAAGTTACAAAGGCTCGCCCACTATGAAATAGAAACAATGTTGCTTGGTCGTCTACTCGGAATCAAATGGGGTGAATCTGGAGCGGCGCTCGTAGAGCTGCACAGCGCCGGCTAGAGGGCGCTGTCGTCGGTGTCAGTGTCATAGTGCCAACCTAAGAACCTGTACCTGCGCCGTGGCATCGTAGCTATCGATACCACAAACTTTGCTTTTGCAAGTCGAATTGTAGTAATTTATGCAATTAGTATTTTGATTCTAAAAGAGAAGAGTTCAAAGGCACTTCGATCTTCAGAATCCGATAACTAATTCCAGAGAAATTACAATATTTAGAAACTAAGATTTATTTTTAAAATGATACCAATTCCTATGTCATGCGGAAGTTTGTGACCCAATTCCCGTCTCATGCGCAAGTTTTTACTGTTAACAGTCTATTTAAAAATTCGGAATGGGGGAGGAAAGCCGCGCGGTATTAGCCGAGCGGTCTGGGCGCTGCAGTCATGGACTCTACGGCTGGTCCCGGCGGAGGTTCAAGTCCTCCCTCGGGCATGGGTGTGTGTGCTTGTCCTTAGGATAATTTAGGTTAAGTAGTGTGTAACCTTAGGGACTGATGACCTTAGCAGTTAAGTCCCATAAGATTTCACGCACATTGGAACATTTGAGGAGGAAACCTTACAACTGATAATTATCGCAGGTGACTTTACGTGCTTGAACCGACCAACAAGAAATTGGCCACCACACTGATTCTACGAACTTCTGCCGGAGACAACGCTGGCATATGCCAAACAATAGTTGCAACGTCCGTAAATTAAATTAAATTTTAAGCATCACGTCGTTAGCGCTGTACTTTCATTCATTCATACATATGTCGCTTTGGGCACTATAAATTCCGATAATTTATCAAATATGTAATGCAAACAATGTTTATGGTTTTGTTCAGCAGTTGCGGTGCGTATTCTTTTGACCATAAAAAATTTCTGAAGATTCTGAAGGTGGCCGGTGGAAACTTGTGAGTTATGTGGTCTTGGCCAACTCTGACAAACAATCAAAGTTCTTATATAAAGAGGTATAATTAATTACTTCTCTGAGGAGGACTTAGTGTATATTCCCTTTCAAATAAAAGAATTCTGTCGTACGATTTCTGTAATCATTCTTTAATAAGTTTAGTGCTAGCAGTTACAATATCTGCAATTTAAGATGACCAAATCGACACACGACCACAAATCGTTCTATGTGAGTCGATATTCATATGAAGCTGGTGTCTCTCAGTCAAGATCGCCGCCCATAACAGGTGTTGGGCGCGTTCGGTTCTGACGTACAGCAACAAATTACGCTACCGTGAAACGATTTAGGGGAGGGAAAGGAAATAAAAGGTCTGCTGCCCAATTTATGCCAATTAAATTTTGCAGTGGAATTCGCTCTAATTTCTCACTCTTTGTCGTTAATTGGCTGGTAATTGAACTTCAATCAACCAGATGTCGGATTTGGCGTACGGCTGTTGCGCTGTCGTGTATACCCCACCGACAACCCCTTCCTCTCCCCCCCCCGTGCCCCGCCACTTCATCTCCCTCCCCCTCTCCCTCCCCTCCTACCCCCTCCCACCGCCTCTTTGCCTGCACAGCAGTGCCTGTCACTCGCCGACGGCACTGCAGACCGCATTGCTCGCGCACGACTTTCCCCCGTCGTCCGTTAGCGCATTCTCTCACTCGTCTACACAGTAATTGTTTTAACTCTGCGCTCAGCCTCTACCGCGCTACCCAATTAAAACAGCCCGAGAGCGCGCGAGTCGCAAGTGTGTGTCCTTTCTGCGCAAGATGCTGCTTCCCCTCGAATTAGCTGCTCGAGAAGCAGACTTCTGCGTTTTCACTTCCGCACTTCTCAACCAGAATACTGAGGGTGTAATGCTTCACCTGATTTGCTCGGCCATTAGCACCATAAACACTGCCACGTATAGCTTATGATAGAACACTATTTATTTTATTAATTTTTATTTATTTATGCCGTTTTTCTAGACCATGCGAACCAGATCTAGCTGGTCGTGGAACTTTATGGATGGCGAGTATACGAATAAAAAACACATTCGGAAGAAAACTCTCAAACTACTCTACAGAATAAAAGGAATGTGCCATAAGGAAACCTTTCAACTTCGATTTGACTACCGGGGATTATTCTGCGTGTTCAGAATGGTATAAATGGCTCTAAGCACTATGAGACTTAAAATCGAAGGTCATCAGTCCCCTAGACTTACAACTACGTAAACCTAACTAACCTAAGAACATCACACACATCCATGCCCGAGGTAGGATTCGAAGCGCCTAGAACCGCTTGGCCACAGTGACTGCCTATTTTGCCTGTCTCAGAAAGAATGAAAGTGAAGAAAAGAAAGCCAACTTGAAGTACCATTGTACTGGTTGACTTTAACCTCATGAAAAGTATTAAATGCCAGATAGAGCCTCTTAAGTATCAGTTCTCTGCATGAAGATTCAACTATATTCAACGAGGTAAGAAAACTTGGAAAGTTATGAGCGCTTGTAGCTAGCATAGTAATTTTTTCCTTCTTGGGAATATGTGTGTGTGTGTGTGTGTTTGTGTGTGTGTGTGTGTATTGTGTATTGAACCTGGGACCTAGAAACGACGGAGAGGCTTCGTCCCGCCGTAGCCCTCAGTGGTTCACAACCCAACAACAGGCCACAGCAGTCCACCCACCCCAACGCCGCCCCACACCGAACCCAGGGTTATTGTGCGGTTTGGTCACAGTGGACACCCACCCCCCGGGAAGTCTCACACCAGACGTGTGTGCCCCAAAAGTTTGCATGGTAGAGTAATTATCGTGTACGCGTACTTGGAGACAGTGTTTGTGCAGCAATCGCCGACATAGTGTAACTGAGACGGAATAAGGGGAACCAGCCCGCGTTCGCCGAGGTAGATGGAGGACCGCCTTAAAAGCCATCCACAGGCTGGCCGGCACACCGGACCTCGACACTAATCCGCCGGTCCCCGGCACGGGTGGCCGAGCGGTTGTAGGCGCTACAATCTGGAACCGCGTGACTGCTACGGTCGCAGGTTCGAATCCTGCCTCGGGCATGAGTGTGTGTGATGTCCTTAGGTTGGTTAGGTTTAAGTAGTTGTAAGTTCTAGGGGGCTGATGTCCCCAGAAGTTAAGTCCCATAGTGCTCAGAGCCACTTGAACCATTTGGTCCCCGGCACGCCTTTCCGCTCGGGAAGCAGGGCGTTAGACCGCGCGGCTAACCGGCGGGCTTCTTGGGAGTAGCATTCGGCACGGCGTAAAATTCTCCACTATGCTTCGAATAAGTCAGTGGTTATATAGCCTGCTGGCGAGTCTAGGACGCTACTTGTCGACGAAACTGCAAAATCTCGACGAAAGCCGAAACCTCATGCAAATTCATTATTCTCTCGCTATAGATCGACCGGAATTCGTTGATGTTCTATAACAGCGTGATTAATGAAAGCTGGAAGACAGGTCCTGAAGTAGATTTCATTAATCCATTCAGAAAAGAACAATAGTATTTTCGCAAATATAGTTATATATATATCTGCAGGTCCATGCTACCAGTCCAACTTGCATTAATGCGGACGATCTATAGGATGCCATAGTACTTCGTAATGAGAAATCTGCGTTGCGATGAAAGATATCACCAATATGTACCTTTTTGCACATGCACTGATAAGCCAAATCATTATGACAACCAGCTTAGCCGGCCGAAGTGGCCGTGCGGTTAAAGGCGCTGCAGTCTGGAACCGCAAGACCGCTACGGTCGCAGGTTCGAATCCTGCCTCGGGCATGGATGTTTGTGATGTCCTTAGGTTAGGTAGGTTTAACTAGTTCTAAGTTCTAGGGGACTAATGACCTCAGCAGTTGAGTCCCATAGTGCTCAGAGCCACAACCAGCTTAATAGCTTGTTTGTCCGCCTTTAGAATGAAATACATCACTGATCACGGATCCGACAGTTCACAGGTAAGTTTGTGGAGGCATGTGCCATTAGATGTCAGTATGCCATTTGATGTCTACGCGCAGGTAATGTAATTTGCGTCAATAAATGGTCGCTAATTTTGCGTACGCAGTGATGGCGCCTGATAGCGAACCAGATGAATTCCATAGGATTCACATCAGACGAATTTGGTCGTCGGGACATCAACGTGAGTTCACTCTAATGCTCCTCATATAACTGTAGCACGGTTCTGGTTCCGAGACACGGACAATTTTACTGTTGCAAGACGACATCACCGTCGGGGAAAACATCAAGCGTGAAGGGATGAAGGCGGTTCGCAGCTGTCAGCGTGCCTTCGCTTACTACCATAGATCCCATACAAGCACGGGAGAATGTCTCCTGTAGCATAATGCTGCTCCCACCAGCCTGCGCGCTGAAAGTTTAGAGCCGTCGTTCACCTCGATGACGGCGTTTGCGGAGACGACCATCGACCTAGTGTAGCGAAAACGTGGTTCACCCGGACATCCGTCACAATTCCATTGATCAACGGTCGAATCCCTATGGCCCCGTGCCCACTGCAGTCGTAATTGACGATGTCGTTGGATTAACATGTGAACACGTAAGGGTTGTCTGCTGCGGATCTCCATATTCGACAATGTACAATGAACAGTGTCCTCCGAAACACCTGTGCTTGCCCCAGCATTGTGCTCTTTCGGCAGAGATGCTGCAGATCACCATCTATTCTACTTTACAGAGCAGACAAGCCTCCGAACACCACGTTCTGTGAAGACTAATGGACGTCTACCCATTTAGCGCCTAGTGGTAGTTGCACTGTCCTTCTAACTCTTTCCGTAGATGCTCACGACAGTAGCACGTGAACATTCGACAAGCTTCGCCTTTTCGAGATACTTTTTCACAGGCTTTGCGTAATAATAATCGGTCCTTTGACAAAGTCGCTTACCTCAGTTGTTTCCTCCATTTGCTGCCCATATCTTCGCTGGGGTGCTCCCCATCCTTCACTACTGCACTTACAAACCTTTCATAGTGCGTCACGTGACCGCAACGTCGCCAGGCGGCATCCACCGTCGCGGTGGGCAGTGGTCATAATGCTTTAGCTTATCAGTGCGAATCAACTTGTATTCTTCAGACAAAACTTTCCTAGATGAATTAGAATAAATTCTAATAATGATTCCTTGATAACAATGTCCTGAACTATGTTGAGATCAATAGTTCTGCAATGGAACCCTGTAAACACGGGTGTTCATATTTTCGAACGCTGGAGTATCCAAACCGTAATCATCGTGAATACGTAGTAATAAAGAAAACACTTGCTCATATATAGAGCTGAATTAAGCAAAGTGGTTCATCTTCATCATAACCTGCATGAGTGAACACAATTACGCGAAGAAAAAGAACTAAAATACATCACGAAACTACATCCGTCCTCATCTGTGCCATCTACACACTGCGAGTAAAATGCACTTTTGCACATTTGATGCACACGCCGCATTGCATCATTTGGTAAGACGCAAAACTGCATTTCGTCGGACCACATTACATGCCTCCAGTTTCCATATAGTTTCGCCGACTGAAGAAGTGTAAATTAATGTGCCGCTCAAGAAATGCCTGTTACGAAATGTCCGACTTCGAATGCCCACTCAGTGTAGAGCCCTTGCAATTTCGGCTCGAAAAGTGGTTGGAAGGGACCTGCTTTCACTGACAGCAATCATTTCTGTCAGGTTCTAAACCGACTGCGATTGGTACGGCATGACACCCATCTCCCACCCCTGTCGGTCAGGATCTTTCGACGACCACTGTTCTTAAGTCGTATTGTATAGCTCCGAAAGTTACGCCAATCCTTTTCTACAGGTTGAACACCAACACACCGTGCAACGATGTAGTCATGAGAGCGTCCAAACACTAAAGCTCCATTCTGTCACGTCTCCCCGTCCTCTCATTGTATTGTGCTGATTCCACACGGCCGACTGGGGCATCACACCACTTCACTGCCTTCACTGCCATGATGTACGTCAGTTGTGGCTGAATAGCCACTTGGTACTAGTTCTGTACTGCCTGACAAAAAAGTGGAGCACGCAGAAGGGGAGGGGGTGGGGGAGAGGAAACGAAATGAAACACCACGGATTGACATGGTATGTGATGTTGTTTCAGTGGTTAAAAATCGAGTGAAATACACAGAGAACTTGACAGTATAAGTCCACTTATCGGTATGATGCTGCTTCCCCTATGGCCTGGATTCACCTCTGGATTCTGTTGCGAACGGTGTCATAAAGCCGTTCTGTCCTCTCCTAAAGCAAGATGGCCTGCAACTATTGTAACTGCTCCTTTATGTCCTGGATGCTGACTCTAAGATGGAGTTGACGACCGAGGTGGTCCCATACGTATTGTATCGGGAACAGAGCCTCCTGATCAAGGAAGTAACTCAACATCACGCTGGCAATTCATAGACATACGTTCCACGTGTGGACGAGCGTTGGCTTGTTGGGAAAATGGCACCGCTGCTCTGCCCCATCAGACGATGCAAGGGGTCCATGACGTACTGTTGTGTCGTCATAGTTCCATCACTCCCAGCCGTGACCTGAGGTTGTACCTGATGGCTCCCCACTCAGTGACGTCACGACGACAACCGCTGCGTCTCTCCAAAGCATTGGAAGAATGAGACCTCTTCCCAGGTTCTCACCATCCTCAATGACGATAGTCATCCAGGGTAGTGCAGCCTATGTTTCCCAGTCACGGTCCGCAGCTCGTGGTCGTGCGGTAGCGTTCTCGCTTCCCACGCCCGGGTTCCCGGGTTCGATTCCCGGCGGGGTCAGGGATTTTCTCTGCCTCGTGATGACTGGGTGTTGTGTGCTGTCCTTAGGTTGGTTAGGGTTAAGTAGTTCTAAGTTCTAGGGGACTGATGACCATAGATGTTAAGTCCCATAGTGCTCAGAGCCAGAGCCCAGTCACGGCACCAGTCAGAACGCAGCTGTTCGTGCTGTGGTGTTAACGGCAGCCTATGCATGGGATGATATTCCCCCAGTCCTACAGCTGCTTGTCTCCGACCAAATTGCGGAATGACGTAGGACGAACCAGGGAGTCCGTTACTCGTTCTCTTACGGCTGGCGCAGATGTGAATGGGTTACGATGTGCAGGGTGCACAACGGGACACTCCTCACATGAGCTGGTCACGCGTGGCGGATCGAAAACTTGACGATAAATATGTCTACCCCCACGTTCCCAGCCGGCTGTAGTGGCCGTGCGGTTCTAGGCGCTACAGTCTGGAACCGAGCGACCGCTACGGTCGCAGGTTCGAATCCTGCCTCGGGCATGGATGTGTGTGATGTCCTTAGGTTAGTTAGGTTTAATTAGTTCTAAGTTCTAGGCGACTGATGACCTCAGAAGTTAAGTCGCATAGTGCTCAGAGCCATTTGAACCCACGTTCCCATGCAGTCCAACATCAGGCCACTGTGAGATCCAAAAACCTCACAAATCTTTATAATGAACGATTCAACCAGCCGATTAAATGAAGACCCATAACGTGGGCCCCTTCAAAGTTTGTCAGGTGTTGGTAACGCTGTTTCACACGAGTAAAGGGCACCTCCAGGTTCTTCAGTGTTCGCTCAACATACGAGGCTGTTAGCGCCCTCATATGCCTTATCAGACCTGGCAGCAACACTAAATAAGAGCAAAATTAACGCACTCTAGTGGATGTTCTACTTACCGTAGGAAATTGCAGCTCTACTGATTTACATATCCACCGATGGTGTGCACGTCTACAAAGTTACATTGATATCCGTTCTTGTATTTTGTGTGCTTCACCTTTCTGTCAGGCTGCACAAATCAGTTACAGCACTCCAGAGCGGCCAGTGTGCCTTTTTAAGAGGGTGAACAATATTTTGTTTAGTTGGTTTACAATTTTTGCAACCAACACTGTGGTCTTCATATCGCACTTTTTTGTGGGCAGCTGTGTAATAAATGTAAATATTAATGCTACGCTTTAAACATGCTTCCCCTCTAAGAGCTCTTGAAGTCAGTAAAAGGTTACAAAATTGATTTGCATTTTGAGAATCCGGACTGACGTCAGCTGTCTGTGACAGATGAAAATCTGTGCCGGACCGGGGCTCGAACCGCATTTCACACTTACCGTGAGAGTTCATCTTAACTGCTTTGGCTATGTGAGCAGCCCACTTAGACCGGCGCGAATTTCCATATGTCACTACGTCCACAACTCTTAGCTAGCACATTTCCCACACAGGAAAAGACAAATACTTTATAGCCATTTAAGTCCGTCGAAGCATTGGTAGAGTACTGTTATGTGGAGGTAGACACAGACATTGTAACTATCAAGAACGTTTCCACACCTCGAAGAGCTAAAATGCCGATAAAATGTGAGGATTGTTCAAGTGAAAATGATCGAAACGTCATGACAAATACACGGGTTGAATGTTGTGACTGTTCTTGCTTTCCCGACGCATCTGTTGCAAATACACTTCCCGGGTTTGCCTCAGGATCGTATTGTGTAACTCGCACAGTATTTCGTCTACGCAAATGCTCGACAGCATCAGATGGTGGTAGCTGCTGCTGTCACTGCTGCAAAGCGCGACTGATGATAGTCGCATGGCGGCGTCGAAATTTATCTCGCGGGAGCAGGCAATACGCGTGCGTGGCGTGGGAAGACGCTCGTAGATGGAGGAAAACGGCGCTCCTGGTGCCCCCTTCTGGGAGCCGCAGAAAGGCCATCCGCGCATGTGCTATGGGCAATAACTGTGCTGCAGGACGCTCCTGTGGTTAAATGCTGAGTTAAATCTCAGTGGCGCGTTGCGTCGCGGATGAACCGGGAGTTGTTGTTTTTCCTGTTTTGATTTAATGACAGCCAGTGGTGGATTCCAGGCAGCACTTAGTTGAAAACCTGCATCCCTGTTGCGAAAATCGTCCGCCGTACGGATATGTATGCTCTCCTTAACAACACAGTCCCAGAAGGATGACGCTGGCGATAAAATTTCAATCTTTCAAAACATTCGATGTTCCGTTTCCGGGCAATGCTCCGCTACTGCAGATTTATCAGGCTGCCATAGATGTGCATCACGATGGTGTTCGACGCAACGTTCTTGTACGGTTCTGCATGTCTGCCCAATATAAAATTTTCCACATTGGCAAGGGATTTTATACACGACACGTTTCCTAAGGCCAAGGTCGTCTTTGACCAAGCACAATAAATTCCTCAATTTTGTTGGTGGCCGAAAAACACACTTGATATGGTGCCTTTTGAGGGTTCTTTCTATTCTTGAAGACATGCCGCCGAAATAGGGCAAGAACGCTGTTATAGTAGGTACTTCCGCCCCTTGATTTATATCCCTGTTTCGAATTTGCTTGAAACGGAATGCATGATGTATTTGCCTATCGGAATAGCCATTCTGTTGGAATACCGTTCTTAGGTGTTGTAGCTCACCAGGAGATTGTCGGCATTTGAGTCCACACGTGCTGCGTTGCGCAGGGTAATGACGGCTTGTGGCCTGCAAATATAGTTTCGTATGAGTTTATTTGCGATAGACGCTGTGTCACAGTGTACCATCAGCTTTCCTTCTGACTATGACGTCCAGGACTGGTAAAATGCCATCCTTTTCCACTTCCATTGTGAACTGTATATTCGGATGGAGCGAGTTCAGATGCCGGAGAAACACAGGTCATGTGTCTGTTCGGTGGCGAAACGCCACAAAAGTATTGTCTACACAGCGCCAGAAGCAGGAAGGTTTGAGACCTGCCGTCTGCAGTGCTTTTTACTCAAAGTCTTCCATAAAATAGTTGGCCACCATGGGAGACAGAGGACTTCCACTTGTTCAAAATTCCGGTCATTTAATAAGAAATGAGTTGAGGTAAGCACATGTTTAAATAATGCCACAATGTCTTTCTCAAACTAGCTGCTGATAAGCTCTAACGGGTCCTGCAGAGGTACTTTCGTAAATAAAGATACAACGTCAAAGCTAACCCAAATATCTGACTCTTGTAGTTTAAGTGTCTTCAGGCGTCCTATGAAGTCCTCTGAATTCCGGATACGGTGATCACACTCGCCTATGAGAGGTCCCAAAGGTGTAGTAAGATGTTTGGCCAGAAAATAGGTAGGAGCTCCAGTGTTGCTCACTATTGGGCGAAGAGGAGTCCCATCCTTATGTATCTTGGCTAGGTCGTACAGTCTTGGGAGAAATGCAGCCTGTTGGCCTAGGCTCTTAGTCACTTTGGAAGGAATAATACTCTTCTTGAGAAGATCTAATGTTTTTCTCTGGTTTGATGGTTGCGTATACTGCTTTCGAATAACGTAGTGAGGCATCTCGGAACGTGAAGCATGTGTCGCCACCTCCCCTCAAAAATTTCGGAGCTGCGCCATCAGCAGGCACGATGATTATAGCCGTGTTTTCGACATCGAATGTCCGATACTCACAGATTTGCTCGAGGACTGGAGAACCATTAACAGTGACACGTAGTGTAAGACACTCCGTAGCCTACTCAAGTCCACCAATAGCAAACGGTCAGCGCTGTTCACGCAGGGAGTGATACTATGGTTTTAGGGCGCAAAACTGCTACGGTCATTAGCGAGGGAGTGATACTGCTCCGCCATAACGCACGCCCACTAGTCTCCAAGGCGACACCAAATCCAATGGCACGTTCACGTGCGAGAAGCTTGATCATTTGCCCTACTGCCCGGACGTGTCGCCTCACGTCTACCACATTTGGCCTGCTTAAAAAAAAAAAAAAAAAAACGGACGGTGTTGTTTCGTCCTTTTCTTTTGGACACCACTTATATTTACCTCTCCATATGCGGGAGTCACGAAATGTGCGAACGCAAGCATTGAGGACTCCGTGACGTCTGGAAGTTTGGGTCGGTCTTGGAGGCGTGATCATACAGCCGAAGTGTTAAGACGATCACTGGCGATAAGCGACAGATCTTGGTTGGATTCTAGGTCCAACACAAATTTTCACCTGCCATACACTGCTGACTTCTATGCACGTTCGCAAAACGCCAATTAATTTCGTAATATTTACCACACCGGTAATCCATGAAATGTATTCGCAGTTTCGAATACGAACAACCAACAGCTGTATAGTGGAATGATGACAATGAAAATTTATGCTGACCCGGGACTCGATCCCGATTACCCGTTTTAAGGGAGGGGTCGCCGTAGCGGCTTTGGCTACCCGTGCACGACTCACGGCCCCATCCAGACTTGCATATGTCGTCGTTCCTGCGTCACCAACTGTACTCATAGATGCATTATGTAATTCCCGTACAGGGGAGGACATTGTAAAAATGTCATGTATTCAGTTATTTAAGGAAACTGCACTCAAGTAACAATGAAGTACATTCTGTTTCTCCTAACAATTTTACGGCCATAGTGTATTCTTCACGTAAAGCTAAAATTCATGCATTCCCTGTGTCAAATGCTAAATCAGTATTTAATCGCTATAATACCATGTGTGTGTCTAAGGTATCATGCACAATACACCACAACTACAAACAATAAGACAAACAAACAAATACTGAATATCATGCAGAGTCCTGACATGCAACATTCCAAGTAATATATCAATACACACAAACACAGTAAACATACATAAACATAAACCACTTCAGATGAGACTAGATCGAGGTTCTACCGAGACCCTGTAACCTAAAATAGGTAGAAACAGGCTATTATCAACTAACAAGCTACTTAGACTATATTACACATCAAATATAGCATATCACTTCCCTCTACATAATGCAACTTTTTTTCGCCACACTTATTGTACTAATTTTTTTTTTTTTGCATTTGCATTATGCATACTATATTCTCCTCAACTAGGCAGGAACAAATTATGTAGAACCACTTTAACTATTGTTAAGCAATCAGTTCTCTGTAACCTCAGAGAAATTTTTATGTATTATGTTCTTTATATTATTTGAAAAAGCATTAACAACAGTATACTAATAAGACTGAAAAAATAAGATGACTTTGCTGTTAGATTTGGAAGTATCTGATCCACCTTACGTTTCAAAGCGGTAGGGTACTCTGTAATGTTAATAAAATAAAAACAGAAACAAAGTACTAATTGCAATTGAAAATCGTTGCCTGATATCGACGGATAAATACGATATTGCAATGCTTTTGTAGTAAAGATGAATGATGCAGTGTTCCTTCGGTCATGCGTTCAGGTTCGAAGGAACTTTATTGCGTCGTTCTTCTTAACAACACAGGCACTGTAATATCTTATCACAAGTGTAATCGTCAGAACAGCGTCTTTCCCTTTAGATACGTATGTATGTCAGGAGGACATTATGATGATGATGATGTGGTCTTCAGTCCTGAGACTGGTTTGATGCAGCCCTCCATGCTACTCTATCCTGTTCAAGCATCTTCATCTCCCAGCAACTACTGCAACCTACATCTTTCTGAATCTGCTTAAGGTATTCATCTCTTGGTCTCCCTCTACCATTTTTACCCTCCACCCTGCCCTCCAATACTAAATTGGTGATCCCTTGATGCTTCAGAACATGTCCTACCAACCGGTCCCTTCTTCTAGTCAAGTTGTGCCACAAACTTCTCTTCTTCCCAATCCTATTCAATACCTCCTCAATAGTTATGTGATCTACCCATCTAATCTTCAGCATTCTTCTGTAGCGCCACATTTCAAAAGCTTCTATTCTCTTCTTGTCCAAACTAGTTATCGTCCATTTTTCACTTCCATACATGGCTACACTCCATACAAATACTTTCAGAAACGACTTCCTGACACTTAAATCTATACTCGATGTTAACAAATTTCCACTCTTCAGAAACGCTTTCCTTGCCATTGCCAGTCAACATTTTATATCCTCTCTATTTCGTCCATCATCAGTTATTTTGACCCCTAAATAGCAAACCTCCTTTACTACTTTAAGTGTCTCATTTCCTAATCTAATTCCCTCAGCATCACTTGACTTAATTTGACTACATCCCATTATACTCGTTTTTATTTTGTTGATTTTCATCTTATATCCTCCGAATTTTTCTTTTGTTTCCTTTACTGCTTGCTCAATATACAGATTGAATAACATCGGGGACAGGCTACAACCCTGTCTCACTCCCTTCCCAACCGCTGCTTCCCTTTCATGCCCCTCAACTCTTATAACTGCCATCTGGTTTCTGTACAAATTGTAAATAGCCTTTCGCTCCCTGTATTTTACCCCTGCCACCTTCAGATTTTGAAAGAATGTGAAAATACGGACATGGTATAAACACAGACCATCAATAGGTCTCTTTCGAACACCTGTGCTATTCGACGCTATGAAAGAGATCACATAGAACAAATTCTGACACCATCACCAGAAAATGAGTTGCATATGTTCGGGCAAATATTGCAAAAGTTAGAGAGGCAACGTTCAGCGCAAGACCCTGGAGGATCGGCTACCTACTGTTGTAGTCAACAGTGTAATCTGTCCAGGGAGTGTCAAATTAGCCAGAAACAAACCCGTCTCGGAAACTGTAACAGGATCCGATAGCAACCGCAGACAGAGCAGATTAATCCGGTGGACGGGCGGAAGAGGGACGTGTGTGTGTGTGTGTGGAGCGTGCGGCGTGTTTTCTGAGCGAGGCGACCGCACGTGTCGCGCCCGCTGCGGCTGCTGGCCGGCCGCACCTCCCCGAGGAGCTGCCCGTACAAGGTGCGTGGACCGGCCGGTTGTTCCGCGGCAGGACACAGCGGCGCGGGCGGCGGCCGGCTCGCCGCTACACGTGTACGCAGACTCGTACCTCGCCACAGCCGGCCCCAGGGACGCTGGCGGACACCACGCCATCCAGGCACCGGCCGCGCTGCCCGACCGCCACCATTCTCTGCTGCGAGGCCTTCTGAAATGTGCCATCTGAACCGGAGCCTCGCCAGCCGTCATCCTCAGAAACAAAGATGAAACTGTAAGGTGCCAGGACATGGGCACTTACACGTCAGCTTACCAACATTAGTATTAATAATAAGGGACTGGCAAGGGCATCATATCATGACTCTATTGAATTATGATAAATATGAGGCACTCTTGAGAAGTAGTCCCTGCATGTCTGCAGGATTGAGCCACTAACTTAAAGCGTTGGTGAAAAGCGTTGGATGCGGGATTAGTCGAACGGTCTCAGCCGCTGCACTCATGGACTGTGCAGCTGGTCCCGGCGGAGATTCGAGTCATCCCTTGGGCATGGGCGTGTGTGTTTGTCCTTAGGATAATTTAGTTTAAATAGTGTGTAAGCTGTGTAAGCTTAGGGACTGATGACCTTAGCAGTTAAGTTCCATAAGATTTCACACACATTTGAACTTTTTTTTTTTTTTAAGCGTCGGAAGTTGAGAATTGTTGAATGTAAAGTCTACATATGGCCTTACCTCGCCGGGCCGCCGTGGGCGGCAGGTAGCGGTCACCGGAAAAGTGGGACAATAAGGCACTCTTGGGAGTAGCCCGCCATCCGGAGCCACCTGTACTGGGCAACATCTACATCTACATAATTACTCTGCAATTCACATTTAAGTGCTTGGCAGAGGGTTCATCGAACCACAGTCATACTATCTCTCTACCATTCCACTCCCGAACAGTGCGCGGGAAAAACGAACACCTAAACCTTTCTGTTCGAGCTCTGATTTCTCTTATTTTATTTTGATGATTATTCCTACCTATGTAGGTTGGGCTCAACAAAATATTTTCGCATTCGGAAGAGAAAGTTGGTGACTGAAATTTCGTAAATAGATCTCGCCGCGACGAAAAACGTCTTTGCTTTAATGACTTCCATCCCAACTCGCGTATCATATCTGCAACACACTCTCCCCTATTACGTGATAATACAAAACGAGCTGCCCTTTTTTGAACCCTTTCGATGTCCTCCGTCAATCCCACCTGGTAAGGATCCCACACTGCGCAGCAATAATCTAACAGAGGACGAACGAGTGTAGTGTAAGCTGTCTCTTTAGTGGACTTGTTGCATCTTCTAAGTGTCCTGCCAATGAAACGCAACCTTTGGCTCGCCTTCCCCATAATATTGTCTATGTGATCTTTCCAACTGAAGTTGTTCGTAATTTTTACACCCAGGTACTTAGTTGAATTGACAGCCTTTAGTATTGTACTATTTATCGAGTAATCGAATTCCAACGGATTTCTTTTGGAACTCATGTGGATCACCTCACTCTTTTCGTTATTTAGCGTCAACTGCCACCTGCCACACCATACAGCAATCTTTTCTAAATCGCTTTGCAACTGATACATGAGGCGAAGACGGGAATTTCGTTTGCCTAGGGGCGTTATGACCTACTCGATCATTGGGTAGATCTCAGTGGAGGGATTTCGGCGATGATAAGAGCGTTCGACATTGGCCGAAACTGAGTATTCTTCCGCCGCGTTTTCGTACGCATGGGAGACGAGAGAATTTTGGAGGGACTTCGCCTTCAGCCATCGAGCCATACGGACTTGGAGACGGCGTCTTGGCCATCGTCTTCGAAGGGAGATATACGGTCTGTATCGCAGAATAGCACCAACGCGTGTTCCGTGCAGAGTTCTGCGGTTAGGGCTCTTTGTGTGCTCAGAAGCGAGATTTTCACCAACGCCTAACCACTTCCTACAACTTACCTAATATTCTCGGTCTATAAGTTATCCTTGCGAGGCGCCGAGTATTTATCAACGCAGCTGCCGGTTATAGGGGCGCGTAATTGCAAATTGTTAATGTGCCATTCTCAGGAGTGTGTGGGTGGACAAGGAGATTCACATTTTTTTTGTAAATTTTGTCAGTTGTAGGGAATATCTAATTAAAATGCCAATATTACGATCGAATTATCGACTTCATTGTAGCTAGTATATACCCTGTCCCAGTAAGCTTTACATGTTCTCTAGTCACTGCACAGCTTGCCCAGACGGGAAGGAAAGAAGGTTTGCAGTCTTCTATGTCAGCGACGGACTGATAAGCATTACAAAACCGTTTCTATACTCTGCTGTCACATTAATGTGACCACCTGTCAAAAAACCTGAATATCCAGCTTTTCCTACGCGAACCGCTGCGAGAGGTGCAATAAGAGAGCCAGTGAGCTTCTGGAAGGTACCGACAAAGGTGTGGAGCCATGCTGATTCCAGTGCGGTTCCAGCTGCGCTTGGATTCTCTGTTGAGGATCCATGGCGCGAACATACGGATCGAGATGGTCCCATAGCCTGTCGGTTGGGTTTAAATCTGGGCAGTTTGGTGGCCAGAGGAGCACGATAAACTTATCCTGGGGACACAAACATCAAACGAGCACACATTACGCGCTATCTTGGGGTACACATAGATGAAAAATTGAATTTCCCCGAACACATAAGGTTAACAACAGACAAAGCAGAAAAAATACTACACAAACTGGTGAGGCTAAATTCAAAACAGTACAGACTACCTCTACCAGTTATACGTACATACCACTGTACGGTCTTCGGATCAGTACTCAGCTTCGCAGCTAGCACGTGGGCACATAGACTGAACGTGGTCACCAACGAAGCATCCGTCAGACGAGGGCAGAGAAGTGTCCTACTTAGGCTATCTGGAGCCTTCGGTACCACCTCAGCGGATGCACTATGTGTAGTGCTCGGAATATGCCCCATATATATCACGATCAAATACAGAGCTGCAAGGTACTGGTTAAAGATAGGGAGACTAGATAAGGTACACACAATAACCGGTGTGCCCATAGAGACGATAGTCACCTTAAAAGTTAGCGTTTGGATACATGGCAAGGTGAGTGGGATGTAAGTGATAAGGGACGTAGATTGTACGACTTCCTCCCTGACATAAGGAAGCGGTTGAGAATGAGACATATCGATCCCAGCCGCGGTATGGTACATTTCTTAACCGGACACGGACCTTATCCCACGGACTAAAACCGCGTGAGTCTGAGGCAGTCACCCACATGCACATGCGGGGAAGAAGCTTCCACAGAACACACTGTCTTTCTCTGCGGGCAATACGCGAACAATAGACATACACTACACTTAGACTACACAGATACAGACATAGATATATACACAGCAATAAGAGACGAAGAACAATGGGCACAATTAAACGCACTGACAAACAGTATTTCAAAAACAACACATGAAGGGTACATGCGGACACGACATTACAGACATGCCTATGTGCAGCGTAACAACAATCCCCAGAGGATGGACAGCGACACCCACAGTGACAGCGAAAATAGTGACAATGAGGAGGAGCAGGAGGAGGAAGCTGAGATGTGACAGTAAATAAGCAAAAGTGCTGGCGATCTAGCCAAGAAAACACCGAATACTGTACATGGATGGGCACCTACACTAGTTAATACAAAGTATTAGTAATAAATAAAATAAGCAACATTATTTCTCTACTAATAACCATTTGTGTGTCTGCGTGTGTGTGTGTGTGTGTGTGATTGGCGGTCAACGGCTCGAAGAAACCATTCCGAGGTATTCACCGTCAGTCACATTCGGTGATGGTACTAACAAATCTCTCCTCTATCCTATCTTCTTTTTATATTCTTCTTAATTTACAACAAAATTTTATTTATATTTCAACCTTAAGTTATTGTTATTTTGAAAACTATCATTCTTTGTAAATGTTGTAGATAAAACAAAAGAAAAGAAAACTGTAAAAAGAAGAAGAACGAAAATTGTAAGATGTACGACCTGTTTTAAACATCAGGTAACAGGTCTATAATTTGGCAATAAATAATAAAAAAAATAATAATTTTCCTGGAGCTCAGCGAACCACTCACGTACACAGCGAGTTGTGTGACACACTGAATTGCCTTGCTGGTAAGTAACATCGTGCCGAGGAAAATCAAACTGCGTGTAGGGGTGGCCATGGTCCTCACGGATAGAAGCATGCTTGTGTCGATCCACTGTGGATTCCAGAATGATGAGTTCACCCGGAGAATTCCACGATAGCGCACCCTCCTCCGTCCTGTACCCTTCCGATGATTGTTGCAGGGTGTCTCCTTTCAGACGTGAAAAGGCGACCTGCCACCACGCACTGAACGTCCAGTTGCGGTATAGGCACGTAAATTCCAGCCTTCGTTGCCAGTGAACACCAGTCAACTTTGGTGCACGAATCAGGCGCCTGTTGCCGAGCACTACAGGGTGAAAAGTATTTAAACCGACAAACTCTGGGAGATTGTAGGGGACATCAAGACAAATATTTGTCCCTAATGTCATTTTTTCCTATGAGGAGTGTTTAAACCGGTAGAGGAAGATTTCTCTAGCGGCAAATTAACTAAACCAACAAACACTTTTCCATTTTTTTATGACCAAGAGACAACACATTAACACAACCCAATTTCAGTTGCATTAGATTTTCAAAAATGCCTCCATTGACACGTAAACAAAGGTTACACCGTCGGATCATGTTCTGTCTGACACGGGCAAAAGCCCCAGGAGTATCCTGAATTGTTTCTGCTGCTGCTACTACCCGGGCAACCAGATCCTCGTCTCATGCAACAGGAGTTGCGTAAACGAGGTTGCGCATCTCTCCCCATACAAAAAAGTCCAGTGGGGACATACCTGGGGATCGAGCATGCCATGGTACAGGACCACCTTTTCCAGTCCACATTTCTGGGAACCGTCGGTCCAGGAATCGACGCACACGACGACTGAAATGTGCCGGCGCCCCGTCATGTTGGAACCACATCGCGTTGCCTTGTAGGAAGCGGGACGTCTTCCAGCAATTCTGGCAATGCTCTGGCGAGAAAATTGTAATAGTGCCTGCCATTTAATGGCCTAGGTAGCAGATACGGCCCAATTAAACAGGCCCCAACAACACCGACCCACGCATTAACGAAGAACCGCACTTGATGAGCGCTAGTAACTGTGGCATGTGGGTTATCCTCACTCAAAACATGCGAATTTTACACGTTGAAGACTCCATCACGCCCGAACGTTGCTTCATCGGTAAACAACACAGAGGATGGAAATGTAGGATGCATTTCATACTGTTCCAGGTACCACTGCGAAAACTGTGCTCTGGGTGGATAATCAACTGGTTCCAGGTTGTGGACACGCTGTAAGTGAAATGGACGTAACAATTGCTCACGAAGGACTGTTCTTACATTCGTCTGATTCGACCCCATGTTACGTGCAATTGCACGAATCCTGATTGAGGGATCCCGCTCCACATGCTGCAAGACAGTTTCCTCAAATTGCAGAGTTCTTATCGTGCGATGGCGTCCCTGTCCAGGTAATCTGCTAAATGACCCGGTCTCACGCAGACGTTGGTACACAGCAGCAAAGGTCGTATGACGCGGGATACGGCGATTAGGATGTTGTTGTTGATAAACCCGCTGTGCAGCTCGTCCGTTGTGGTGCACTACGTAGTTCGCACCAACCATATCAGTGTAGTCACTCCAGGTGTATCGCTCCATTAGTAAACAGAGACAATGCACTACTACACTGGTGGACAGCAGGTGCCTACAACTGAAGAGCGTAATACGCACTCTAACAACTGAAGATCGTAATACGGCCTCTAACAACCGAAGAGCGTAATACGGCCTCCACCGGTTTAAATAATCCTCATAGGAAAAAAGGACATTAGGGAAAAATATTTGTTTTGATGTCCCCTACAGCCTCCCAGAATTTGGCGGTTTGAGTACTTTTCATCCTGTATAAGCAGCAACGTTTGTTGAACGGTCGTTGAGGAGACACTGTTGGTAGCTACTTGGTTTTTATGGGTGGTTTATTGCTCAACAGTTGCATGTTTATTTACCCGTCCACATCTCCGCAGCAGTCGTTCACCCCTGTCACAGTCCGCGCTGCACCACTGTTGCCTCGTCGCCAGTTTTATATAGAACAGTTTTCGCCACGCATGGTATACCTTAACCACGCCGGCACGCGAACAGTTTGTAAAGCCGCGCGGGATTAGCCGAGCGGTCTTGGCGCTGCAGTCATGGACTGTGCGGCTGATCCCGGCGGAGGTTCGAGTCCTCCCTCGGGCATGGGTGTGTGTGTTTGTCTTAGGGTCATTTAGGTTAAGTAGTGTGTAAGCTTAGGGACTGATAACCTTAGCAATTTAGTCCCATAAGATTTCACACACACATCTGAACAGTTTGTAAACTTAGCTGTTTCGAAAATGTTTCTACCCCTGCTCGAAAGTCAATGATCATGCCCTTTTGGACGTCAGATGAATGGCTACATTTCCGCTTTGCGACGACTGCGCTGTTTTCCGCATCCCCGGACACACATCGTACGGGGTGTGCGGAAATTCTCCTTACAGGCTTCTAGGACTTACGGAGTCGACCGAGTACACAACATTTTGAATAGGAACTTGTTATATCCACAGATTAACACCCATTTGCGAACAAAAATTTTTTATTAGGTGGAGCAAGGCCACTGCTTAATTTTACAAAAAGATAAACTTCATTCGAAAACAAAAGGCTTCTTCTCCTACCAAAATTTTATAACAGGCCAAAGAATATGCCACCTTATTGGCTCTGAGCACTATGGGAATTAACTTCCGTGGTCATCAGTCCCCTAGAACTTAGAACTAATTAAACCTAACTAACCTAAGGACATCACACACATCCATGCCCGAGGCAGGATTCGAACCTGCGACCGTAGCGATCGCGCGGTGCCAGACTGTAGCGCCTAGAACCTCTCGGCCACTCCGGCCGGCTGCCACCTTATTGACTTGAAGTATTAGCAACTGAACTGAATTTACGTTCCTTTGTGGGGTTTTGTCTCGACGCTTTCCGGCGGATGCTGAGGAAGTAGACGGGCGCAGAGTCCGGGGTCGATGGCCGGCGTAGCGAAGACGTGGCACCTGGATGTTCCGGCTGCGTCGAAGTATCTTCCGGGCGGCAGTCCGCGGCGGGTTGAAAGACGCCTGTTTCTCTTTCTTCCGGCTATTTAACACGGTGTCTACAGTCTTCCTCCGCTGATTCCGCAGTGATGATTGGCGGTAGTTGGCGATCCCTGATAGGTGGATGGTGATATCATAGTGTGACCATCCCCGCCGGAAAAAGGCTCGTGCGCGTGCGTAGTTCGCGGCTGATTGAATGTTTTGGCGGGAACGCCTCTAGCACCGGCTGGCGTAACGCGCTTAACTCTGCCGCGGTAGCCGACCGTTGCGTCTGTGTGGCTGTGCGCGGCACGGCAGAACTCTTCTGCGGAAACATACCCTATTCAAGAGAGAGACCATGTGGGATGGAGAGTGTGTACCAGAACATGCTTCGTAGGTACAATGTCTGTAACAACGTTGGTGGTCGTCACATCATGCTGCTACTGTAATGCATCAGTACTGTTCTGTACGTACGGTATTGTACGTCATTTTTTGTTTTGGAATAATGTAAATATGTTATGTGTAAGTGTTAATACAAACAAATGTGCTTAACAGAGAAATGGATGTTCTGTTATGTTTCCTTTCTATTTGTACCTAGTAACTGTACTGCATCACGCCCTATTCAATTTCTCAAACAGAAGTGGATTAGGTAGACATCTGTACTGCAACCACCGTAGAACGGAAACGGTACGTTTCCCGATATGCGTTCCTATTCAGAATATTGCGAACTCATTCCGCTGTACAAGTCCTAGAAGTATGTAACGGGAATTTCCGGACATCCTGTATACCTTCCACTGCTAGTGCTGCCGTCTGTGGGTGGTTATTGCAGTTGAATTTGAACATAAGCAGTGGCCACATTATTGTGAGAGGACTCTGTAACTGTAATAACAGAAAGCTTTACAAAGTCAGCGAGTAAAGAACGTGTTGAAAACACTGACAAGAAGAAGGAACGGGACGACAGGACGTGTGTTAAGACATCAGGTAGAATAACTTTCGTCACATTTGCAATAGCTGTAGAGGGAGAGAATTGTAGAGGAAAACAGATTTGGAATACAGCGAACAATAATTAAGGATGTTAGGTTGAAGTGCCTCTCCGAGATGAAAAATGACACACGAGAGGAAATCGTGGCAGGCCTCATGTAACTAATGAGAAAACTGATGGCAACGAAAAGGAAAAGAGCTGAAAGCCACTTGCTCCAACTTCAGTCGTGAGTTTAAGAGACTGTTTGTAAGTTAGAACCTAATATAAGGTAAACTAAAACTTATCCACACGCTCTGAACTTACGTCCTGTGATTGAGACCTGTTAAGTTTGACCTGTGATTATGTACGATACTTTGTAGTAGAATTAAAATTCAGGGTGTAAGGATGTCAAGGACGAACTTATCTTATACGCAGAGGGAAAATATGTATTTTGTATTGCAGTTTGCTCAAGCATAGTGATAACTGTGCAAAGCCCGCAAGTGGAAAGTTAATCGAACGCAGAGAATTAATTATGAGTAGGCCATGGCATTATGATCAGCGGTATTAGTTTAATGTGCATAACTTAACTGGATTTTATTGACCCCTGGCTGTGGATCCTAATGTGGAGATTGACACATAGAATATTTAATTTGAAGGGATGGTGTCTAACACAAACAAAATTTCATTTAAACATGTGAATTTATTAGCCAGAAACATGCATAAATCATGAGAAAATGTGGAACTGTTTACAAACACAAATTCTAAAAATCCTAATTAGTGGTTTTAATTGATTAGCAGTGCTACTCGATTGGACGAGGAAGTATCTGTTAACTCTAAAGTTAATGAGTGTTAGTCCTACACGAAAAAACAGCAACAGTAAAACTGATGACCAACTGAAAAGCTCACACATTCAACACAACTTGGCTGAATCTGCGACAGGTACTCGCAGGAGAATTCCGCAAGTGTGCATGAAAAATGCCATATGACGCCGGTGGTGCTACTTATACTGACCGTAACAATACACGATCGTTGCGGTTAACGCTGACGTCATATGAATGACTCTCAATTAGGTTTTCGGTTACACAGCTTTTTTTTCTTTTTTTTCAGCGCCTGTTGAACCCGTGCGTTAAAACCGCTCAAAATGACCTGTCTCTGAAATAACCCGTTTTAGGTTTTAATTCTGTTATTTCCTCTAATAAACGTATAAGTCGAAAGAAGACTGAACAATTTTGACTCCATCGGTTTCAAGATATGTAGTATCAAAACAATAAACTAAAAACGCAAATAAAAAGAAAATTTAATCCGTCTAGAGTTCGCTGCTTTGCTCGAAAAGTAATAAGTGGCTGAATACTACAAAAAATCGCGAGTGTTCTCCTATTGACTCTAAGTTTTTGAAACTCTCCTCAAAATTAATGTTGTAATCGAGGGTTGTACCAGCATTTTGGGATTATGAATAGTCAGTGCTAACAGGTGAAACCTGACGTTGGAGGACTCTATTTTCGTGCTAATTTGTCCGTTTTCAAGGGCTACATGTAGATAAAAGCATATAACATAGGCATGGGCAACCTATCAACTACTTCGTTTTTGTTGTAAACTATAAATGAATTGTAAATTATAGATTGCAGCAATCAGTCGTCATTTTTAAATTTTATTGTGCAGATCTAGATTTCGGCTAGAAATTCTCAATACACTATTATTCAATGAATTGTGGATGAAGCCCGACCAAGAGCATTACATGTATTGAGCGAAAATAATAGTGCATTGAGAACGGCTAGCTTCTAGCCGAAATCTTGATCTGTACAACAGCCTTCTGAATGGAAGGTAACCTGATATAAATGAATTGTTAAGTTACAAGCGTTTCTCCTTATATGATGTCGCAAGGTCGCTGTGGCTCCTCCCGTTTTTAATCTTTTAAATAAAGTGGAGCATTGCACTTCATTGATACCGCACTTTGTAAAATACTTCCAGACTAGCGATGTTGTCACCCTCTTTTACAATTAATGTCTGACGACGACATCGTGGAACTACCATATAGGCCGAATGGGTCAAGTCTTGGACACTGCATGTACACAACTACTGTCCAATAGGCCAGTTGTTGTTGTTGTGGTCTTCAGTCCTGAGACTGGTTTGATGCAGCTCTCCATGCTACTCTATCCTGTGCAAGCTTCTTCGTCTCCCAGTACCTACTGCAACCTACATCCTTCTGAATCTGCTTAGTCTATTCATCTCCTGGTCTCCCTCTACAATTTTTACCCTCCACGCTGACGTCCAATGCTAAATTTGTGATCCCGTGATGCCTCAGAACATGTCCTACCAACCGATCCCTCTTCTAGTAAAGTTGTGCCACAAACTTCTCTTCTCCCCAATCCTATTCAATACCTCCTCATTAGTTACGTGATCTACCCACCTAATCTTCAACATACTTCTATAGCACCACATTTCAAAAGCTTCTATTCTCTTCTTGTCCAAACTATTTATCGTCGATGTTTCACTTCCATACACGGCTAAACTCCATACAAATACTTTCAGAAACGACTTCCTGACACTTAAATCTATACTCGATGTTAACAAATTTCTCTTCTTCAGAAACGCTTTCCCTGCCATTGCCAGTCTACATTTTATATCCTCTCTAGTTCGACCATCATCAGTTATTTTGCTCCCCAGCCGCATGGTAACAGCTCCGTTATTGCCTCAGCAATGTTGTATCAATTCTTATGCCACGTGTTTTTTGCTCGTTTCTGTCGGCATTGTTAAAATAGCACTGATCGCTTTTCTCACTTTCTAAAATAACGCAAAATTTCAAAAGAACGTAAATTCTACGAACAAAAATTATTCGGTTTTTTTTGATAAAAAGTGGTTTATTTAAAATCCAAACATTTTAGCCTTGCTGTTATGGCTAATTTATGTTCGGTTTCTTACTCAATTATTAATAAAAATAAAAAGAGGCACCTCTTATAACTGAGGCCAAACAGATACCGTTAAATACCAGTTATTTTGAGCTAAAAATTCCGCGTTCGATTGGTTTTTCCCATCCGTGCTCTCAACTGAGGATGAAGGCGCGTTGCAACTGCCTCCACTCCGCTCCCTGGCTGTCTGCTAAAATTTGCTGATTTCCCTCTTCCAAGCACGAGGCTGAAATCACGAGATGCGCACGGCTTCGCGTCCCTGTAAGAAGGCTAGACACGGTCCTCCTCCGCATCTCCTAAAAAGGTCACTAAATTTTGGCCGATCATAACGCCCTGCTATCTTTTCCTGCCGAACCGTGCGTGCCTGCCAGTAGCAGAAACACAATGATTTAATAACGAAGCTCTTTCTGTGTACGAAATCCCGCCAAAAGCAACGTGTATTACATGTTTCGTTTCTCTTCAGTAAGAGCTGTGACTTCAAGATATTTTGTGGTGAAAGTGGACGACCTTGTTCAAGTAAGTTTGCTTAACGTCCTGCACGGTTACCAAGCAACAGTTCGGACATCTGGAGGCAGTCGGTATAGCGCGGCGACTATTGTTTTGGCCAGGACGGGACGTGAGCCCGCGGGCAGCAGCAGCGGCCGTGTTCTGCGGACGCCCGCCACACCCGGCGGCCTTTCCGGAGGCTGAGCACCAACCGGAGCTATCCGCTGCCTCTGCTCTGCTTCGGCTGCGCTGGCACCAATTGAAAACCATGCGGCGTAAATTTGCTCTAAGTGGGCGCTAATTTCCAATAGGCCGCTGCGGCGTCGCTAATTCTGCAGGCGGCAGTCCCCGGGCCCGGAGCGATATTCGCACTCGCCCGCACCCGCCGCCGGCCGCCGGCCGCCGGCTACTGTTCTCTGCATGTAGAGGCAGCACACACTCCACGTGGGGCTCCACATCTGGGCAGCTGCGCCACGATATTTAATCTCAATGCGTCGCTTTTCCTTCTTTTTTTTGAGATAACCTGTAAATCGTGGTCTGTATTTTCCAAATATAATAATGCAAAAAGTTTAATAAACTAAAACATTTATTTGGAACTCTGTCGAAAGTGCGGAGTGAAAAATCCTTTACCTGTGGAGACTAGTTTCAGACATGACGTCCATTATCAAACCCTTCGTCTTCATCGTAAGGGTTGACACGTAACACAGCCAGTACATTTGCCATAGCCACAATCAGCAATCACCAGTAACACATAAAAATTCACCTACAGTGTTTCTTGCCAAACAGCACCAAGACGAAGCACTGATAACATATTTTACACGAGTCTGTACATGTTACTCATGATTGCCGATTGTGACTATCTGAAAGTGTATTGGTCGTACTGCGTGTTTATTTTTACGGCGAATTTGTAACTGCGACATCAAGTCACTCAGATTGGTTGGTTGATTTGGGGGAGGGCATCAAACAGCGAGTCATCGGTCCCATTGGATTAAGGAAGGATGGGGAAGGAAGTCGGGTGTGTCCTTTCAAGGGATCCATCCCGGCATTTGCATGAAGCGGTTTAGGGAAATCACGGAAAACCTAAATCAGAATGGCCGGAAGCGGGTTTGAACCGTCGTCCTCCCGAATGCGAGTCCAGTGTGCTACCCACTGCGGTCGGTAGATACGCAGAAAGAATGCGAGCGTGTTTCAAATCAGTGGGAGTACTGCACAACTACTATGTTGGTCACTAAATAGGAAGCCACCAGCTGATAAACCAGTGGCATTATTTGACACGTTTCATGTAGAACCCAAACATTGCCATGAAAATCTTGGTGTTTGTTACTTACTGTCTTTATATGTCTGATCACTAGGATGTCATGACAATCTGAGGATAGCTTCTACCAGAAACGCGTCAAATAAAGTTATTGGTTCATCAGATGATGGCTTCTTATTTAGTGGCCAATACACAAATTGTGCAGTGCTCCTATTGAGTTACGATGAAGGCGATGGTTTGATAACAGACGTCGTGTCGGAAACTAGTCACCGCAAATAAAGAATTTTTCATACTACAACTTCGACAGAATTGCGAATAAAAGCTTTAAAAAAAGTAAGTTGCTGATCCATTTTCCTGTATCATGTTGGAAGTTCATAAAACTTTATTAAATTTTGAAAAAAAGACATTGACCAAATAGATAATATATTTTGACCTGCATGTGACAAAAATTTAAATACCGCGGAATTCATAATAGAGCGAAAATTGATTTTCATCTCACATAATTATGTGTAATTTTTTTTTTATTTTAAATACACTGCACTTCCACATCATTCATAATGAACGATCAAAACAAATTTTATTCTTTCAGTTATTAACCTGTTAAAAGAATAAAGCAGTAATATTTACCAGTTTCTTGTTTTGTACATCTACAAAACATCTTTGTTAGAAGTCAATTTTTTCTCCTAGTAATTTAAGAAGATATGAATTGCTCTAGCTTAATATTTTTGATATGTTGTTGAATAATCTGTTCAATGTGTAGGCAGGCACTGTGTTATTATACTCATTTTTGTAGCGTTGATATTGAATGAGATAATCATAACTAAGTATGCGGAAACGACTGTTACGGGAAACTGAAACTAAAGAATTGTGTGCCTTTTTCTTCTCAGTAATAATACGTCAAAACATTCTCGCTCAATAACCTTGTTTAATTTGAGTGTCCTTTTCATCTTCTTTTATTTCCTTAATTTTCTTTGTTATTCTGGCCTCCTTTGTCATGCTTTCAGCCGCTTCTTCTGCTTCAGCAGCACATCGCATGTCACCTCGTAGAAGCCCAGTTTTTGTGTTGTTCCCACTTTTGATGCCTGGTCTGGTTTTTAATTTGCTTGTTACTCCATCATTAAAACATATTATGGCATCCATCATACAAATCTTAAAAGCTGACATGTCAACAAAAAAGACTTTTTGGCAAGTGCTCCCAAATTCAACTATTAAAATTTTGATTTGGATTCTGCATTTTGTCCTTAAACATTTTTCCAGGAGTTTGGAACCTGAAAGATCTCTATCATCGCCTTTAGGTTAACCGTAACAGTTTCTGTCACGGATCGTCCACGTTTATATTTTTCTTTCTCTCCTTCACGCGTATTGCACTTGCGCCATCAAGTATTATGCCCAACGACATTACGCTGCGGCGTAACAATTTCTTCGTTTTTAATTCGATTTCCGGCTACATGCTTGTGTTCACACTCTAAAATTTTCGACTGCAACTGAACTTCTTTTTTTTTCATATTTCGATGTACAGTAGTTGAAAAACGCCCAAAACAGTCACAATAACGCGTTTACAACACCAACACATGCGAGAAACATAAACTGATGTAAACTACTTCCATCGACAGAAACATCTATTGCAATAAAACCCTGCTCGCAGTACAGCCGAAGTGTTCTTCGAGGGTATTACACAATGACTAAATATGGAAATATCGGCGCCAAAGTTAAACAACAGGGCATATTAGGCAAGGATTTTGTGTTTAACGATAGTGTGACAGCTAGGCATTTAAAAGCCATTTAAACGCGAAATTGGTGAAGTAATATACGTAAAGTATACATTTTTAGAATCTGAAAGAATCGCTGAATTTTATTAAATTATTATTACTATTATTATTATTATTGTGTAGTATTTTTCCTAGTGGCAGGTCCATGTCTTCGTACGGAGAATTTCTGTTTTCACTGTTCCCTGTCTTCAGCTTCTTCCTTCAGTCTGTTGTATCTCCTTCCATCTTTCATGTCGTCCAGATGTTGAATTCTTCTTCTTCCTCATCCTGCGTTTCCTCTGATGTTCCTTTCGATGACATCATGTGTGAGTCCGTCGTGTCTAAGTACATGTCCAATCCAGTTGGCCTTTCTCTGAAGAATTATACGCATAATACTTCTCTCCTACTCTTCGCAGTACATCGTCATTTTTCATGCGATCTGTCCACTTGATCTTTTCCATTCTCCTCCAGCACCACATTTCAAAGCTCTCTAAGTATTTTTTTCTCCTTCTTTCTCATGGTCCATGTCTCTGCTCCATACAGTGCAATGCTCCAAATGTAGCACTTTATCAGTTTTTTCCTCAATGCCAAACTCAACTTGCTGGTCAGCAGAGTACTCTTCTTGTTGAAAGCAGCTTTGGCCATGGCGATTCTTGCTCGGATTTCGTTGGTGCAGTGGGCATCCCTTGTGGTAAAACTTCCCAGGTACTTGAACTGATCCACATTTTCCAGTTCCCGATTGTCAACAGTTATCTTCAAGTGTTTCTCACGTTTTGATATGCGCATCACTTCTGATTTTTCGATGTCGATTTCCATGCCATATTTTCTCCCCGTTTCCACAAAATTGGTCATCATGTGTTGCAGCTGTCTCTGATATTTGGCGAGCACTACCAGGTCGTCTGCATACTTGATGGTGTTGATGAAACGTCCTCCTACTTTGAAGTTTGCGCATCATTTCAGCGCTTCTCTCGCCAGCATTTCTCCATACAGGTTGAAGAGACTTGGCGACAAACAACGTCCTTGTCTCACTCCCCTTCCTATTTCCACACTGTTCGTTTCTCCATAGTTCAGTCGTACCTTTACCCTTTGTCCCAGGTAAAAGTTCCTTATAAGTCTCCGATCTCTCCAGTTGATTCCTATTTCCTTAAGGATGTTCATCAATATATTCCTATTGACTCTGTCGAAGGCCTTCTGCCAGTCTATAAAACAAGCGCAAACTTCTTCGTTAACGGCCAAATTCTCTTTGACAATATCCTCAACATGCCAATGGCGTCTCTGGCCCCTTTTCCTTTCCTGAAGCCAAACTGGTCTTCTCCCATCACTTCTACAATTTTTTTTTTCCAACCGACTATTTAGTATTCTTGCAATGATCTTTGCCATATGCGATATCAGACTAATTGTTCTATAATCACAACACTACTTGGCTTGCTTTTTCTTCTCAAGAGTAACCATTGTGATGTCCAAAAAGTCTTCAGGCCATTCTCCGGTTTCATAGATTTTGTTTATGAGTTGTGTCAGAACTTTCAAACTTTCATTTCCAATTTCTTTAAGCAAATCCACTGGTATGTCGTCATCCCCTGTAGCTTTCCTACTCTTCATGTCCTTTATCGCCTTCTCTACTTCCCTTGTCAGTATACTGGGCCCTTTTTCATCTTCGTCAATAGCTTTCTCTGTCTCTATGTCGATCTCATCTGGGCGATGTTCTGTGCCATTTCCTTATATATTCTTCCCATGTTTTCAGCACTTCCACTTGCTCAGTAACCACTTGTCCTCTAGAATCTTCTATTCCGAACGTCCTTACACTTTTGTTCTCTCCTTCTCCCAGTTCCTTCGTTTTCTGGTACATGAGGTCGTACCTTCCTCTTCTTTGTAGTTCTTCTATTTCGTCACACATTTCTTCTAAGTACTTTTCCTTCGCTTTGTCTGTTTCCCTCCTGAGGGCGTTGTTAAGTGTTCTTCTTCATTAACATGTTTACACTTCCTCCTTTCCCCCCATCTTCTCCAGCATCTCATTGGTGATCCAAGGTTTCCTCGTACTCTATGTTTCCCTCCCAACTTCACTCTTCAGAGTATTTAACAAAACCGTTTTAACATTTTGCCACTGATCTTACGCACTTGCACATGTATTTTTGTGTCTCACTTAGTTAATTTTTTTCTCTAACGATTCTCTTACTGCCATTATTAAATAGAAAACTAAATTCGAATTTTTTGAACGTTTGTGATGTCCAGGTCCCCTTAACATTAATATATATTTATATATTCAAAATTTCATTTACAGCTTTATTTTTCATATGTATCATCTCTTTTATTGCAGAGTTCCACACATTCGTCAATAAAGGTAAGAATTTTTTCCCTACATATATACGGGACTTATTTTAAATTATTCACCGACTGGCTTTTCAAGATAAACAAACCCTTGTCCCTTCGTAGCGTCTGTTTAGTTGGAAAAGGAGAACTTAAAAGCCACGTTTCTTTAGTCAACTGTCCACTTCGTCAGTGTCTAAGCAGCAAGCGATTGAAATGGACGGTGTCGGTGCGTCTTCCGCCATTTGCTAGGTACTTGCTGTTAGTCACTTCCTGCAAGCCGAAGGAGTCAATACCGCCGAGATCCAATGTGGATTGTGTTGTGTGTTGGGTGAAAGGTTCGTTAGCGGGGGTGTTGGAGGGAGTGGTGCAAAATTCTGGCCACACAGTTGGGCATGATGAAAGTGGTGTTGCAGGACATAGTGATTCGTCTGAAGAACTTCTGCAAGATTATGGCGAAATGGTGCGTGCAATACGTCAGTTCAGAATTCACGATCATTCGAAAGATGTGTCTCAGTTTTCTAAGACAACCTCCTTTAAAACTGTCACAGGCTAGTTAGGATACCATTAGCTTTGTGCACTATGGGTCCCACAATGCGAAGTCAATGTTCACAAAACTTAAATAATAGGTTCGTCTTTTGCCTTCCTTCGGTGCTACCACGACGATGAGGAGGCATTTATAAACAGAATAGTGAGTGCAATGAGACGTGGGCGCAGTACGTGTACTCTGAAACTAAAGAAACGTCTAATCAGTGGGTGCGTATTCTCATAACAAGCGCAAAAGAATTCTAGCATACGCTGTCAACCGCAAAATGATGGTAACAGTATTTTCTTTTTGGGGTGGGGGACCGCAAAGGAATTTTTCAACTGATTTCATGAGAGTAACGCTTGAGAAGGCTCTGACATAACAGGATTGTTGTGAGACACTTACGAAATTCCGAAGGTCAAACCAAACCATACGTTGCTGGACGCTTAACAAGAAATCATTCTCCTTCAGGGCAATGTGCGACCCAGTACTGCGAATCGAATTACAAACTCAGACTTTTAGGCTGAAAGTCTTCAAAGTGCTGCAGTTCGAGCTTGGCACGAAGTCACTTTCATAGTTTACGGAAGATGAAGGCCTGATTGGCTACCCGGAGTTTCACTTGCAACGATCAGCTCAAGGAAGCTGTTGACAACTGGCTGAAGCACCAGGAAGCTCCACTCAATGATTAAGGGATTAAGGAATTGGTGTCACGGTACGACAAATCTTCCAATTTAGGTGTCGGCTATGTGAGAGAGTGACGACAACATGTAAGTACATAATGGATATTAGAAGTTATCTATTTTTAATAGCCAATCAGAGGTAAATGTATGAATAACTCTCGTACTATACACAGCAACTTATATATCCTTCTAGCGCCTAAAACTCAGTGAGCTTCCTCCTGGCTCATTCAATGTCCTTGTGAGACTTACCAAACAAAATCTGAGTAACATTTCAAATATGTGATAGTCATGAAGTAACCAAATAATCCAGCGAAAAACTATAGATATTGCCTGACAAAAAATGTGAAGCACTCGGAAGACGTTGTCAGATGTCAGCGTCAGGTGGCTGTGGGGGCAACCGAGGAAGAGGAGACACACGTCGGAAAGCATCTCCATTCCAACGCTGAAGCAGTTCGGCATTGACGTAATCACCAAACCCTGCAAGAAAATGTATTGGAGCATTGCCTTGTTGCAAAATAGTCCCAATCGTCTTGTTGCAATTGCGACACGAGCTATTGCTGTGGCATGTCCAGGTACTCGAAACCACTGTTTATTCTGTAAAGAAAATTGGGCCATAAAACTTTGAAGGAGGTCATGATTAATTAACGTGTTCCACTATCTCGTGTTGATATTCTGTACCTCAAAAAAGCACGCAACGCCAAGTGAAGCGAAACGTGGCTTTGTCAATGGAAAACAGCTCCCTTGAAAAACCATCTTCCTCCAGTAGTCGCTCCTCAGTCACTGCAATAGTCAGAACGATGATCATTGTTCCGAATAGTCAGCGCAAGTAACAACTGCAGCCGGTATTGTTTTACACGCAGTCATTTGCATAGAATGCGCCAGACAGTTGACTACACTGTCTGCAGTTCTATGCTCCCTTGTATCATCGATGTAATGGAGCTCCTGACGAATGATTCCCGCTCACACTTCACATTCTCTGCTTGCGTTCCCGGCCAGCCTGTTTTCTTCGCATCTCATAAGCAGTCCTTCTCACCGAATGTGTTGAAGCAAGCATGGATTGTTTAGTCTGTTGGAGCTTTCACTGATATTTCGTACAAAACGGTCGATGAATCGTAGCAAGTGACTTATTTACACTTACCAAACTCAAGGAGATAAATCACACGCATCGCTTCATTATATGCCACGTACTGGCTCGCGTGCCCCTGCACTGCCCTCTCAAGCGACGCCACGGCTCGTATTACGAATCGAAACTTCGAGAATTTTTATATCCACTGGGAAGTATTATTTTTCTGTATGCGTTATAGAGGCACTTTAAATAACCTCTTACCGGGTAGTTATAATTAAAGTCTAGCTACTCACAGAGGCCCAGAGTGGGTTGTAATTACGGTATGGCAGCGAAACTCGGTATAAATTCTAATTCGTTAATGCAGAACCCAGTTACCGTGGAAAAAAAATTAGTTACAATTTTTCCACTAAGTGCAAATCTGGCGCTGTGAATTCAAGAAATGATTCCATGTTTAATGGAATAGGAACGGGACGTGGGCAGAAAAGGTCAAACAAGAGAGAGCAGCATTCTGTTGATTTTATTATTAATCGCGGCTTACACGGTTTTTTCAATATGAGCCCCAGAGACGTCGACGAGGTGCCGCATCGTAAAACGATGTGATTAACATTTACTCGCAAGAGTTCCGGTGGAATCCAGGGAAAATATTCCTGTATAATTGTCTTTATATCAGGTAGTGGTTGAACATGCCCATAGTAAACGCGTTCTTTTAGATACCCTGAGAGTCAAAAGTCACATGGATTCAGATTAGGTGACCTTGCAGGCCATGCATCTTGAAAATACCTGGAAATAACACGTTCGTGGAAGATTACATTAAGCAGCTCTTTCATTGGGCGAGCGACATGATACTTGCCCTATCTTGCATAAAGAGAATGGTTCCCACACAGTTGCGCTCTTCAAAAGCACGGATGACATACTGTAGAAGGAGGTCTCGATAACCTGAACACTTCACGGTACAGCTGACAGGCCTCTGCGTACATTCTCTTCCAAGATGAACGGACCGAGAGTAAAGGGTCTTGTGAATCCACGACACGCAGTGACACACGACGAGTGCAGTGGCCTTTCGTGCACATCACTCGGTTTAACAGTACCCCAGATTCCGTAGTTCTGTGAATTCACTGCAACTGTAGTGTAAAATGTGCCTCGTCACACCATAGACTATTGGATATCCACTTGTCATCAACTTCTATCCGTGCCACAAACCGAAGAGCAAATGCAGAACATTGCAGCAAATCATGAGGTTTCAGTTACTGCGCCGTCTCGATTTTGTGCGGGTACCAGTGTAAAGCAGTCCACAAAACTTTTCGTACTGTTCACCGTTGGATGGACAACTCTCGTGACACTGCACGAGCACTAGCGCTGCCCGGGACACATGCTGCATGGTCAGCTACGGCAACAGCAACCTCGTCAGTAACTTCCACCGTGGTACGACGCCTTCCTCTTCTAGGTGCCACATCAGGCCCACCTGCGTTACAGAATTTCATTGTCATCTTCCTTATACCAATTAATGACATCGAGCCTGTCCTCAGAATTTTCAGTCGGCTATACTCTCTCAATGCGGCACTGTAATAGCTAGCTGTTGTTCACGTAAAACAGTTTCACTAACGCCGCACGACCTCTCTTGTCCATAGCCATACTTGCTTGTCAAGTGACAATGTGGATGCCATACCGTCATACTGGGTTGCCAAAATTGGAACTAACTTGTTTTCTAGCGTAAATCGGTTTCGCATAACGCATTAGAATTTCTACCAGGTTTCACTGACATAAAGTAATTACAGCCCACAGTGGACCTACATGAATAGCTGAAGTTATAACCACGCTGTCTATTTCCGAAGACGATAATCTTCGGACAAGCCGCAACTCCCGACGAAATGTTTAAACATAGCATAGTAAATTCTTATTAATATTTTCTTATTAACTTGCAATCTACCTTCCTTGCAATCATGTTGTGTTGGATGTCTGAATACCGTAACATATCAAGCAAATTTTGCATGATGAAAATAAAATAGTAACTGAGATGAAAACTAAAAAATAAAAACGTTCAACGATAAAAGCAAATGTGTAAGCATAATTGTTACATCACGCTGTAACTTCGAATATTCATATTTTCAGACATCAAATAAAGATGAAACATTTAGAGCTTGGACTTGGAAGCTGGTGTGACAAAAGCTCTTACTTAAGAATGTTTCTTATTACCATTACTGTATGACTTGTACATTACAGCGGTAGTATGAACTCCTGTCTACAAGCACACACTGTCTCAATGTACTAATAACAACGTGAAAGCTGGTGCTCTAAATTCCAAGTACAGTATCGCCCGTGTATTCTGATCTAGAACAGCATTTGCTACACTACTTTTGGATAGGAGCATAACTGTGTAAATCACATTCAATGTGTGTGAAGCCAATTAATTTAAACTTAATCTGACAATCTGTAAATGAAAGTGAACTCAGCAGTGCTCTGTTGGGCTTAACTGCCTACTATGAAATACTGTACTGCATGTTCCTAAAGGAAATCACTGCACGGCTAATTGCCTCCTTATTTAATATAAGTTTCTTTGGAAAAGGGATTACTTTGCTGTGAAAAACTTTTGTTAGCTGTTTACACAATAGTGCAAGGCGTAACAGCACAGTTGTGACAAGATTCACTTTTGAACTGTAATCAGAAACTAAATGAAACGTTGACAAATAAACGAAAAGGTTGCTATAACTGAAATAGTATTAGGTACACTAGTGAAATGGTCGTAAGGGAAAATCACCACTTTATCACTACATCAGAGATGCTGTGTCCCATCGCGCGTGTGCCGACTATAACACCACGTTCAAACTCACTTAAATCTCGATAACCTGCCAGTGTAGCAGCAGTAACCGATCTAACAACTGCGCCAGACACTTGTCTTATATAGGCGTTGCCGACCGCAGCGCCGTATTTTGGCTGTTTACGTATCTCTGTATCTGAATACGCATGCCTATACCAGTTTCTTTGGCGCTTCAGCGTAACTCACAACAGATGCTGGAAAGTATATGAACATGTGGTGTCTGCTCTTTTGGACATGTCCAAAAAAGCTGGTACCACGTGGAATCCGCAGCTGTGATACATGTTATGTGAACTGAAGGTGGATGGGCGGGAAAGGAAGAGGGAGGAATTATTGATGTCAGCTGTACCGGGACTTTATGCAGAATCAGCAGCGACCAGTGAAAATTTATGCCAAACAGGGACTCGAAACCGTGATATCTTGCTTACTAGGCAGTTACGTTAACCTCTGCACCACCTGCAAACAGGATTAATCGCAATTGCTCGGAGTGCCTCGGCACGGCCCCCGGCTGCCTCACATTCCACTCAGCGCCATCTATCGGCAGACGCTATCCTTGTTCTCCATGCTTGCAACTTTTGAGATTCCTGTGGAAGGTCGAAGGTAACAGTGCAACCGCACTGAAGGTGACGGAATTATCGCCCAACGAGGCGAATGAATTATGTGGATGCATGTTAATGTCAGCTGCATCGGAACTTTATTCGGAATCATTTTACATAATATGTATCGCAGCTGCGGATTCCGCTTGGTGTCTATTCTTTCGGACATGTCCGAAAGAACAGACACCACGCATTCGTATAATTGTTTCGCCTCGCCGTGCAATGAATCCACCACCTTCAGCGCGGATGCACTATTACTTTTGCCCTCCTGCAGGACTTTCAAAGTAGCTGGCATGGAGGACATTAATGGCGACCAAGGATAGATAGCGTTGGGTGGAAATGGGGTAGGACGAGGGGCGTGCCAAGACAGCGATAGACACTGTGTCCGGATGGCGCAGTGGTTAACAAGACATCCAAGTAAGCAGGAGATCCCAGGTTCGAGCCCAGGTCGGGAACATATTGTTACCTGTCGCCGCTGATTCCGCGTAAAGCCCCGATGCAGCTGACATCATGAGTTCTTTTCCTTTCCTCTCTCACCTATGCGCCTTTATTTTACATAAGATAATGAAAAGGCAATAGTGGAATTACGTCTGCTGAGCAGGAATAAGGAACGTGAGCTATGTTTCCGCCTGTAGAATACGTTTGCGGCGGTGAAGTAAAAGCGCAGGTCCTCGGGTAAAAATCTGGTAACTCTCCTCCCACGGTGATGAGTGACAGCGCAGACGTGCGCAACGTCGGGGGTAGCGTCGCGGTGATGAATCGTACCACGTGGGAAGTTGTCAAATAGTTGTCCAGCAATTCCTCATTCCCACTGCCCTCCGTCAAGGGAGACGGTTAGTTACACGGTTGGCGCCGGGCGACACGCCTGTACGGTTGGCGTCCAAACAGCGGTGGCTAGGTGGCAAAATCTGGCTCATAACAGCAGCTGGCGGCGCGCCGACGTTGAATGATGGACGCTGGCCGACCATTAATTCTCTCGCCTAATGAAACGATGCTCGCGGCCGCACCGCAATGCTTTGGAGAACCTGGCGCGACCGCACGAGGTAGCCTTCAAAGACACCGTGCTGTTTCAAACAGTGCAATATCCCGAGGCACCAGTAAGGTATAGCGTCACGTGCCAAAGCCAAAATTGCAATATTTCATTAGTGCTACCCATTTGTACCTCAGTAATTTTACATAAACGTCCTGACTCTTTTATTATTATTATTATTATTCTGAGCACAAACCATTTGCCCGCGTTCGAATTCACTTTGCTCCTATGTAGTGCAGTCACGCCTAGGTAGAACAGCCGTCCGGTGTGGCCGAGCGATTCTAGGCGCTTCAGTCTGGAACCGCGCGACCGCTACTGTCGCAGGTTCGAATCCTGCTTCGGGCATGGATGTGTGTGATGTCCTTAGGTTAGTTAGGTTTAAGTAGTTCTAAGTTCTAGGGGACTGATGACCTCAGAAGTTAAGAAGTCTCACAGTGCTGAAAGCCTTTTTTTTTTTTTTTTTTTTTTTTTTTTTTTTTTTTTTAGGCAGAACAATATTTAGTAGTGCCACAATGACGATGAAAATCAGGTTTACTTCAAATACACACTGTAATGGTCATGAGTATCAGATACCTTTGAGATAGGACGTAGTTGATGTCAGTCAAGAATGCCTTTAGGGCGACAAAGACGCTATTATCAACACCTCACTGAGTTCGAACAAGTCGTGTAGTAGGGTTGGACGTTCCTTCTGCGATATTGCAGGAAGACTTGGCAGGAATGTAGCCACTGTGTATGACTTTACAGACGTGGGCAAGATAATACACAGTCGTAAGAAGATCGGGCTCTGTACGGCCATGTGGAACTACAGAGAGGGAAGACCATCGTGTTCGGCTATGACTCTGCCGCGCTGGATTAGCCGAGCGGTCTTAGGCGCTGCAGTCATGGACTGTGCGGCTGGTCCCGGCGGAGGTTCGAGTCCTCCCTCGGGCATGGGTGTGTGTGTTTGTCATTAGGATAATTTAGGTTAAGTAGTGTGTAAGCTTAGGGACTGATGACCTTAGCAGTTAAGTCCCATAAGATTTCACACACATGTGAACATTTGGCTATGACTCTGGCCCATCGTACTGCATCTGCAGCAGCAATTGGCACAAAAGTGTCACAACGAACGGTTACAAATCTGTTACTTCAAGGACAGCTTCGTGCCAGACGCCCTGTAGCATCCATTCCACTTCTAGCCCACCGCCGTTTGCGACATCAATTGTGTCAGGCGAGAGCTCTTTGGAGGGCAGGATGTGAGGTCTGTTGTGTTTTCTGATGAAAGCTGGTACTGCCGCGGTGCCAGTCATGCCCGTGTGTTGGTTAGAAAGAGACTAGTTGAGGGCAATCAACCAACGTGTCTGCATGCTAGACTAGACACATTGGATCTACACCTTGAGTTATGTTCTGGGGTGTGATTTCATGACAGCTGGAGCACTCTGGTGGTTGCACCGTGACTGCAAATTAGTAAATCAGTCTGGTGATTTGACCTGTTGTGCTCGCTTTCATGAACATCATACCAGGGGATTTTTTCCAGCAGGATAACGCTCGCCGGCATACCGCTATTGTAGCCCAATGTGCCCCATAGAGTGTCTACTTGTTGGCTTGGCCTACTCGATCACCAAATCTGTCTCCAGTCGATCATACGTTGGACGACGGCGGTCGACAACGCCAACATCGTCCACAAAAAGCATTAACCGTCCCTGTATTGACCGACGAAGTGCAGCGGACATGGAACTCCATCCCACATGCATATATCCAGCACCTGCGCAACACAATGCAAGCACGTCTGCATGCTTGCATTCAACATTCTGACGGTTACACAATTTAGAAGTGTACCAGCGTTTCACATTTGCAGTGGCTTATCTCGCGCTTAATTAACCTGCGATCTTGCCGTGTTAATTACTTAAATTTTTTACCTAGACAGATATATTACAGAAATTTCGTTACTTGACACTGATTATTCTTTTGGCGCTGCGACTTTTTATACACCAGTGTGCTTCACCCCTACCTGCAGTCCTGGCTGCCATCTACAATTATGCTGAAGCATGCATTTGTGGCGGTGTTTCCATACATTTATTTACCAGCTGCTGCTTCAAACATAACCATTTGATACCCTATATGTCTTTCTATGTTAATTGTTATGGCAAGTCCCTCGTAGTAGGAAGCTAGAGTACATCTTCCTTATAGTGTCGCCTGACAGCTGCAGTTTCCCGTCTTCCATTTCCACACGTAAGTCTGCACGATAAAACGTAACAGTCTCGTAATATGTCTGTTTTTGGACGGATGCCTCCATTACGCTGAGAACGTAGAGGAACCAGTAATATGAAATAGTCGATAAATGGTACAATAGACGAGGTAGATTCCCGTGGTTATAGCAGTCGTTCTCTGTTAGGTCAGAGCATTTTTGGGAGAAAAAGCGTTCCGAAGCTTAAAGGTTTCTAGTCCAGCTCATATGTCAGAGCTTCTTTTACGAAAGGAGACCCCATATCTGCCCTGCTGCAGAATAATCACGTCGATAACCGGAAGCAGCCGGCATAAAAAGAGAACCCGTAATACACTGCTGTACAGTCATTTCTTATAGACTTTACGTTTCCTTAAAAATAGCTGTAGCTCCGCTCTCAAGAGGAGGCCACATCCATTTGTCAGCTCCTTCTCATTTCGTTCCAAAATAGTTTCCTCGCTACTGCGCTGGGCTAAAGGACGGCATAACTTCCGTTACCACGACAGTTCACAGCGGCCTTTGTACAAATCTGACAAACGCCAGACGCTCGTGCAGAGACTCTTATATACACTCTTCCGCCCAAGATCACAACACAGAGAGTGAAAGATATTAAAACTCATTCTTTCAAGATATTTAGAGAATCGTGTGAGAATTAAAATTATTTGTTACGGTCGAACCCTTTTGTAAGTAGACAACCAACAACGGTTTCCTTATGCAAGAAATATACAGTTATTAAATACACACTGAAAGAACACCCATCTTTTCTGACTGTATTGCTTCAGAGACGATACAGTTCCTTATTTCCTTGGTCTGGGGGAGATCAAGGAGAAGGAGACAGTCCTTTTACTCTTTGATTATAAACAGTTTAATCGAAGCCGTTTATCGAATATTGTGAATGACTACGCGATAGCCCAATGGTTAATGGGACGTACGGTTCGACCTACTGCGCAGCAGTTATACTTTAAGTTCTCCAATTTCGCTCAGGACCTCAGAATGTTATATCATCGTCGATCCACTTCGAAAGCCAGCTGGTTGCTTTGCCTTATTACAAGCAAAATCATTCTTTGCGTTTAACCAAACGGTGATAATAATATTGTTGTGCGGCGTAATAAAGTACATAAAGCCACCAGTGACGTAAGTGTGCTTTACTGTGCTTTCAGAGGCTGCAAACTTTCAAAGTATATCATTCCATTGGCTAATAATAACATGAGCGAAAACAATGTGTAACGGCAACGTAACAAGGTAAAATTGCAACGGCAGTAAACTTCATATAGTAAATAAACTCTATCATTCAACACACAAATAATCTAATAACTAGTATCAATAATGCTAATGAGAATGATTTTTCACTCTGCAACGGAGTGTTCACTGATCTAAAGCTCCTGTCTGATTAAAAATGTGTGCCAGACCTGGAGTCGAACCCAGGTCCAACTTCCGGTCCCACGCACAGTTTTAATCTCTGAGGAAATCTCAAAAATGGTTGAAATGGCTGTGAGCGCTATGGGACTTAACATCTGTGGTCATCAGTCTCCTAGAATTTAGAACTACTTAAACGTAACTAACCTAACGACATCACACACATCCACGCCCGAGGCAGGATTCGAACCTGCGACCGTAGCGGTCACGCGGTTCCAGACTGAAGCGCCTAGAACCGCACGGCCACACACGCCGGCAGAGGAAATCTCAATAATGTTGATATTTCGCTCACAGGGAGGCATATTTTGCCCTTTGCAGCCACAAGCTTTTTGCATTTTTGTTTTATATTTCACTTTTTTGTTTCAAATGATTTCCAGTTATTTGATTTTGCACAGTTAATTTGATTACAAGAAAGAAAACTTCTTGTTTACAAAAAATTTAATGAATTCCTGATTTGTTTTCTATAATTTACAAAACAGATAAAATGAAATGAAATGATATGATTCTTACAGCATGGTAGGATAATTGAGAATAAAACAAATCAAGTGTAACCAAATAAAACAATACAAAATGAGGAAGGAAAAATGATATTATAATAATTAGACACAGTTATTTGTGAATAAATTTTTACACAAAAAAAAGCCTTGGATATAAACATTGTAGACACGATTGAAGGTGCTTATTTATCTCTTAGTGTGTAAACACCCTGAAAATCAGAAGAAGAAATGACTCTTTGGGCTTACAAGAGACTGTTGTCGAATGCTCATGCATTCCTAGAAGCAGATAGCTATCAGCTCACTGGTTAGACATTTTGTTGTGGTAGACACTATTTGACCTTCTCATTTAAGGTCTGCTACACATTTAAATTTCGACATTAAGTCGCGCACGAGGCCTGCGTCCATAATTTACGTTGTTGTTTTTGTGTTCTTCAGTCCGAACAATGTTTTGATGTAAGCCTCTTCACCTCCGAAAAAATATTGCAACTTACATCCTTTTGAATCTGCTTAACGTATCGATTTCTTGGTCTCACGCTACGATTTTTTTCCCACAAACTTCCCTCCAATACTGAATTGGCGATCCATTGATGTCTCAGAATGTGTCCTATCAATCCAACCGTTCTTTTGGTCAATTTCCACAAACTTCCCTCCAATACTGAATTGGCGATCCATTGATGCCTCAGAATGTGTACTATCCATCCAACCGTTCTTTTGGTCAAATTATGCAGCAAATTTCTTTTTTTCCCGATTCTGTTCAGTACCTCCTCATTAATTACGTGCTATCTAATCTTCAGCATTGTTCTGTAGTACCACATATCAAAAGTTCCTAGTCTCTTCTTGTCTAAACTATTTATCGTCCTCTTTTCACTTCCACATATGGCTACGCTCCAGACAAATAGCGTCAGAAAAGATTTCCTCGCAGTAAATGGGTATTCGGTGCATACAAATTTCTCTTCTTCAGAAATGCTTTACTCGTCATTGCCAATCTACAAAAAAAAAAAAAAAAAAAGGTCAAATGGCTCTGAGCACTATGGGACTTAACTTCTGAGGTCATCAGTCCCCTAGAACTTATAACTACGTAAACCTAACTAACCTAAGGACATCACACAACACCCAGTCATCACGAGGCAGAGAAAATCCCTGACCCGCCGGGAATCGAACCCGGGAACCCGGGCGTGGGAAGCGAGAACGCTACCGCACGACCACGAGCAGCGGCCTAGCCAGTCTACATTTTATATCTTCTTTCCTTCAGCCATTATCTCATTTAAGGTCTGCGGTTCCAGACTGAGGCGCCTAGAACCGCATGGCCACACCGGCCGGCCGCGTTTCCGGACTGAAGCGCCTAGAACCGCTCAGCCACAGAAGGTGTCCGGATACTTTTTATCACATAGTGTATATCAAATAACATAACAGTTATGGTTTTTTTAAAAATCGGATGGTTCTTTTCAATACACCCTGTATTGTACATGAAGGCATTTTCTTTCGTATGAGGAATTAGTAGGGAATTTTTCTTTTTCTTTTAAAAATTTTGAAATATTTTTACTCTTAATGTATAGTCCTTGTTCGTTTGTGCCCTCATGGCTTTTGTGTTTCGTTTGCGAGGTCTTGTGAGGATGGACTTCACTTAAAACGTGTCGAATATAATGCTTTAACAACAAGGGTTTGTTGTTTATAAGCGAACCATTACAGCAGTGTATACGACGAGCTCGCAATCGTACTGACTAAATGTTGTTGTTGTCTTCAGTCCTGAGACTGGTTTGATTCAGCTCGCCATGCTACTCTATCCTGTGCAAGCTTCTTCATCTCCCAGTACTTACTGCAACCTACATCCTTCTGAATCTGCTTAGTGTATTCATCTCTTGGTCTCCCTCTACGATTTTTACCCTCCACGCTGCCCTCCAATGCTAAATTTGTGATCCCTTGATGCCTCAGAACATGTCCTACCAACCGGTCCCTTCGTCTTGTCAAGTTGTGCCACAAACTCCTCTTCTCCCCGATTCTATTCAATACCTCCTCATTAGTTATGTGATCTATCCATCTAATCTTTAGCATTCTTCTGTAGCACCACATTTCGAAAGCTTCTATTCTCTTCTTATCCAAACTATTTATTGTCCATTTTTCACTTCCATACATGGCTACACTCCATACAAATACTTTCAGAAACGACTTCCTGACACTTAAATCTATACTCGATGTTAACAAATTTCTCTTCTTCAGAAACGATTTCCTTGCCATTGCCAGTCTAAATTTTATATCCTCTCTACTTCGACCATCATCAGTTATTTTGCACCCCAAATAGCAAAACTCCTTTACTACTTTAGGTGTCTCATTTCCTAATCTAATTCCCTCAGCATCACCCGACTTAATTCGACTACATTCCATTATCCTCGTTTTGCTTTTGTTGATGTTCATCTTATATCCTCCTTTCAAGACACTGTCCATTCCGTTCAACTGCTCTTCCAAGTCCTTTGCTGTCTCTGACAGAATTACAATGTCATCGGCGAACCTCAAAGTTTTTATTTCTTCTCCGTGGATTTTAATACCTACTCCGAATTTTTCTTTTGTTTCCTTAACTGCTTGTTCAGTTTTCAGATTGAATAACATTGGGGACAGGCTACAACCCTGTCTCACTCCCTTCCCAACCGCTGCTTCCCTTTCATTCCCCTCGACTCTTGTAACTGCCATCTGTTTTCTGTACAAATTGTAAATAGCCTTTCGCTCCCTGTATTTTACCCCTGCCTGCCTAAATACTCCTGCATAGTTGAAAAGGAGAAGAAACGACGACGGTACAGGCTGTCTAGCGGTCACACATTCCTAGGTGGAGCACAGCCATCAGCCCACAGCAGCGCAGCTGGAGACCCCTACTTGCGCGGGCATTGCGCTGTGGGCCCATTCTGCCCCTGACGCCCCTCGCGTGACTATACGGGCGAGGAATATCCCATTGCAGCGCCGCGGTGCTTTGTTGTGAGTGACGCGCTCCACATGCGGCGCCAGCGCGCGACGCCCTAATCGGCCCTCTTTAAATAGGAGCGACCCGCCCTGCTGCGTCTCTGCGCGTCTGTTATTACGAGCCCGGCGCCGTGTCGCCATACCGCCGCCCCCGCTGCTCCAGAGCTATGCCGCAGCACTCGTGGCGTTCGAGAGCAATGCCACCGATCAAGCGGTCGCTCACCCCGACGCAGTAGCATACTTATCGGCTTGGCAGCCACTGTGTACTCCTAGCTTTACGCAGCCTCCCTTACACCACACTCTGTGTGTGACTTGTGTTGAGTTTCAGTCTCTTTAACATTCGTCGGTCGTGGTCTCATTTGTCTCGTAACATTGTTCCGTGTAATTATCAAAATATTTGACTGCAATCTCCTCCCACAGTGATGCGACAAAGGCAGATCACAGTGGCATAGGTGTGATCACAGTTTATTACTTCGTCCTCCCTCTCCCTCCACCCCTCCAAATATTACCATGCTTGTAGCGTACTTCAGTCGTCTATGATTTAGTAATAATGACAATAATAAAATATTTAAAATATTTTAATTATATAACAATAATTGCTATTACATGCACGTCTGAAAGAGACAGTGTTGATGATTCGATGCTGTACGAAATACTTCGAAATTTATTAGCGAATTCCGTAACTGGGTCTCGATCCCAGCACGTATTTCCATACGTCACTGCTTTTAGTGTATCTATACCTTGTGAAGTATGTCTGAGGACTGTAAACGGATCCTAGCCAAGGCTCGACATACGTTACGTACCAAGAATAATGGAGATGTAACCCTTGTGCGCAATTTCTGGTTAAGCCACCACACAATGACAATTATAAATCTAAAAATTACAGGGTCACCACCAGCCCAAGCCCTTCCTAACAATTAAGAAAAGACCGAACTGGAAATTATCAGTTTAATTAAATTAAGAATTTAATTATAAGAATGCAATTTTTTTTTTCAAAGAAACTAACAAGATGAACAACATTGTATGTCGTACATCAATGAGCTTGTTCAATTGCATGTGAATTCCTTAATTTTGAGACAGTACGCCGTTCACTTTGATTTTTCCACCCATTTTCTTCATCACAAGCAAGCGGATTAACTTTAAGAAAAATCAGGGAATAGAATATTAATTTGAAAAGTGGCATCAATGATAAAGATAAAGGACGTTCAATTTATCTGTTACGTTGCACATTTATTCCATGACTGAATTTTATGCACATCCTATGTATACACACGACTGATGCCTGAATAAAGTAATTTAACTAAATAATTCGCAAAAATGGTAGCATAGCGCAATGAAACAGTGTAAACACACAAGATGGTAGTGGAACACAATAATTCAATCATTCCATCTACATACCCACGACAGAAATAGTTCAGAGAGATACCTATCACCATAATGCTCATGCACTAGCTTGGAAAGAGGTTTATCCGACTCGCAAGGTTTTGTAGAGTAGATATACGACATGGAAACCACGCCTGCCGCTTACGAACGGCCGAACTTCATCTCGTGGTGAACTTGATTACGAGTTAACTATTCAGGAATTAGACATTAAACCAAGCAGGAATGAAAGAAATTTTAATGGTGCAATACCAGAATGATTTCGCCACCACGAAATAAAATTAACTCGGCTGGGCAGAAACCGCTCCAACCGTTTCATCTTACCCGTGGTCTGTTCAGAAACAAACCGTTACAAACCTTTCCTGTATGCGTACGAAAAACTGATATTTTAGTGATATTATAACACATGAAACAATTGAAGTGGTCATATGAAAACCTATTGCAGTGCAGTATTAGACCAGAAGGATAATCGTTTACCAAACGTGAGGTTCGAGACGAACACAAAGAGACAATAGCATAATAATATAAGAACAATACAAATCACACTCGCTCAAGAACACTATTTTTCTCACGTTCACCCGAAGTTATACTGACTAGCTTTTCCTAAACATATTCACTGCAAGAAATTCCACACCATGATGCCCGAAAGGAAAAAAGCTGCTTACGCGCTTTTAATTTCAAGCACTATCATCACTGATTTTTTTTCAGCAAAATAATTATGCCAAATTCCGAAAATACACTCCTGGAAATTGAAATAAGAACACCGTGAATTCATTGTCCCAGGAAGGGGAAACTTTATTGACACATTCCTGGCACATTGACAGAACCACAGGCACATAGACACAGGCAACAGAGCATGCACAATGTCGGCACTAGTACAGTGTATATCCACCTTTCGCAGCAATGCAGGCTGCTATTCTCCCATGGAGACGATCGTAGAGATGCTGGATGTAGTCCTGTGGAACGGCTTGCCATGCCATTTCCACCTGGCGCCTCAGTTGGACCAGCGTTCGTGCTGGACGTGCAGAACGCGTGAGACGACGCTTCATCCAGTCCCAAACATGCTCAATGGGGGACAGATCCGGAGATCTTGCTGGCCAGGGTAGTTGACTTACACCTTCTAGAGCACGTTGGGTGGCACGGGATACATGCGGACGTGCATTGTCCTGTTGGAACAGCAAGTTCCCTTGCCGGTCTAGGAATGGTAGAACGATGGGTTCGATGACGGTTTGGATGTACCGTGCACTATTCAGTGTCCCCTCGACAATCACCAGTGGTGTACGGCCAGTGTAGGAGATCGCTCCCCACACCATGATGCCGGGTGTTGGCCCTGTGTGCCTCGGTCGTATGCAGTCCTGATTGTGGCGCTCACCTGCACGGCGCCAAACACGCATACGACCATCATTGGCACCAAGGCAGAAGCGACTCTCATCGCTGAGGACGACACGTCTCCATTCGTCCCTCCATTCACGCCTGTCGCGACACCACTGGAGGCGGGCTGCACGATGTTGAGGCGTGAGCGGAAGACGGCCTAACGGTGTGCGGGACCGTAGCCCAGCTTCATGGAGACGGTTGCGAATGGTCCTCGCCGATACCCCAGGAGCAACAGTGTCCCTAATTTGCTGGGAAGTGGCGGTGCGGTCCCCTACGGCACTGCGTAGGATCCTACGGTCTTGGCGTGCATCCGTGCGTCGCTGCGGTCCGGTCCCAGGTCGACGGGCACGTGCACCTTCCGCCGACCACTGGCGACAACATCGATGTACTGTGGAGACCTCACGCCCCACGTGTTGAGCAATTCGGCGGTACGTCCACCCGGCCTCCCGCATGCCCACTATACGCCCTCGCTCAAAGTCCGTCAACTGCACATACGGTTCACGTCCACGCTGTCGCGGCATGCTACCAGTGTTAAAGACTGCGATGGAGCTCCGTATGCCACGGCAAACTGGCTGACACTGACGGCGGCGGTGCACAAATGCTGCGCAGCTAGCGCCATTCGACGGCCAACACCGCGGTTCCTGGTGTGTCCGCTGTGCCGTGCGTGTGATCATTGCTTGTACAGCCCTCTCGCAGTGTCCGGAGCAAGTATGGTGGGTCTGACACACCGGTGTCAATGTGTTCTTTTTTCCATTTCCAGGAGTGTATGATTACCTCTTCCACTTAACCAGTGAAATAAAAGCAAAGAAAAGTGAAAGGATTTTGCCATCAGTCAACAAACTAAACACAAGATCATTGCCATACATCATAACATCATCTTATCACTGTGTCGATTTCATAACAGACTTTGAAATAGGATAATACAAAACAAGTTATACATCTTAAATTATAAGATACACAACCTATAAAGGTTCACGCAATATGTATGCTCAATACATAGCATTTCGCCGAGCTTTTCCTTGAGTATTTATTCAGTGGCCCACAGTAGCTAGAGGCCGCTAATGTGGTGATGGGGGAGTGTGATAGGGTCGCTGTTTGTAACAGTTTTGAATCTCGATGATCGAAGAAATTTTCCTTTGCTCTTGGCTTGCATATTTAAAGATGTGGTGGCGTTAACTTCCCTTAAACGGCACCAAATGTTCTGAAAAATGGCATAAAATAAGCTGAATAACTTCATATTACCTCCCACAGAAATGTTCACGGTTCATACGTGCGCTCACTCTGGAATTGAATGCGGATAGGTTTCAACTTGAAGGACACATTGGTGCAGAAAAAAATGACGATTAATTAATACTATTAACCCCATCACATCTTTCAGTATGCAAGCCAAAAAGTAAATAAAATTTCTTGAATCAGGACCCAAAACTGATAAGGAAAGAAGTCTAGTGGCACTGGATTTGCGGATATTGGGCAAACTAGAGGGTGTGGGTTCGGAACACAAAGAAGGAAGAGAGACTTGGGGGAGAACAGAAATTTTTTAGACACCAAACCGAAAAGAATGACCAATCGGCTACGACGCACATTAGGACATAGTGCTCACTCTAGCCAGGTATTTTATGGATGTTGACGGGAAAGGGAAGTAGAGGACGAAGAAGATATGTACTAACGAACAGTGTCAGAAAGAAATGCGGTATGTGATGAACACAAGACAAGCAGAAGTGGTCAAGAGCCATGTCTGGACATGCCGCAAGGCAGAACAATCCCTGATGATGATGATAATGATGATGATGACGATGAGCTGCTTCATTTACGGCCGGAAAAGTGAGAAAGGAGGATATTGGTTCCGATGCTTTAATATCACGCAAATGATACGTGCGACTTTACTTTCTGTTAAGTCCACTGTGACACATTTCAAAAGCAAAATGTACTGGAAGAAAGGGAAACCCCAAAAACATAATGCAGGTTGGGTCTGACACACCGGTGTCAATGTGTTCTTTTTTCCATTTCCAGGAGTGTACATAACTACACACGCTTCAGTTAAGCTGAAGTACTTAAAATTTCATGAGTTTAACATAGGGAAGTTCTAATTCGATCTGCTTCCTATCAGCAGAAACGTTCTCTAGGAGCTACGAACTGTGCTCAACAACTGCTAGCTGCAGAGTGTCCTTTCTCCACCGAGCTTCGCCTAACTACCTGTGCAACGGAAGCTACCAGAGGGGTAGGCTTCCGCCACCAACCTGACAGACAAACCAGCCTCAGACTAAAAGGGGCAAACCACTCTGTCCAGGTACTGGGATCCTAAGTTAGTCATTCTGTGCTACCCTCCAAACGAGAAGCAATCATCACCTGCTCCTATCAGAGGACAACCAACTCAGCGTTCCCCACAAAAGAGCGTATCGTTCAGTTGTAGCTTGTGACTTATTATTGGATGTGGGGAGGGTCGATGAAGGGTGAGAATGTTATTACAGTCCGTTAGTCACTTGCAATTACTCCTAAATGTAACTTGCCATCACCTCCTCTGTTAACAGTCACTGGTACCTATGACTGCAATGATAATAATAACACAAAATGTATAAAATGTTCTAATATAAATCGATATTTGCCCAGAAAGTAATGTACCAAAATCCACAACAGCAAATAAATCTACGTATTGCCTTCAAAAATTGCATATATTACCGTATTTTTTTCTTCAGCAGTTTTTTTCTTCAGCAGTTCTTTTCCGAACATAATGAGAATTGTACACATGAAAGAATGGTGTTTTATCTACGCACCCTATTTTTCCACGTAATCTCCATAGTTTTCTATGGCCTTCCTCCAGCGCGAAAAAAAGGGCGTGTATGCCCTGTAGGCACCGGTCCTCGTCCTGGTACAGGACTCAATAAAATGATACTTTATACACATATTCTAATTACTGGGATTTATTTGCATGACAAAAATGAGACAGGTAACAATTAAGGCAAATGACATTCATAATTGGATTTTGGAAGCAAACTTTTAATGACTTCGCAAGGCAAATCTTCAGAGTGGGGCTCTGAGATTATAAAACTGTAAATTACCTCGAAATTCCGTACGTATTATGGAGTAGCGGCTTGGTCTCACCATAATAAAGCTGCCAGTGACTGAAGTACTGTGAGTTCAGTCAGTGGAAGAAGCAGCGGCTCTCTCCTGTGGCAAAGTGATGGTTAGCCCCAAAATTTTCTAAGTTCAAAATGGTTCAAATGGCTCTGAGCACTATGGGACTCAACTGCTGTGGTCAGAAGTCCCCTAGAACTTAGAACTACTTAAACCTAACTAACCTAAGGACAGCACACAACACCCAGCCATCACGAGGCAGAGAAAATCCCTGACCCCGCCGGGAATCGAACCCGGGAACCCGGGCGTGGGAAGCGAGAACGCTACCGCACGACCACGAGATGCGGGCATTTTCTAAGTCTCCTAAACACTTCAGATCAGCTAGTGGCTCAGGCTAACAAAGTTACCAGAGTGACAGCAGTGCTACATGGATTTTTGTGTTGGTGATAAATTTGCATTTTTATTTGATTAGTATTATTGCACCAAACGCTTTTTTGACAGCTGATTTGTGCGTCGCTGAACTGCACAATACCTAATGTATATCTTGATTAAATACAAAACCACACTTAGAATCGATATTTAACCAAAAATATGATGTTTTTATATTAAGCTTATCCAAAACGGATATTTTAAAACCCTTGACTGTTAATTGAATGTAAATACATAAAACTGCAGCTATTCACTTTTTTGAATAATTATTTATTATTCCATAAACCGGTTTTCAAAATGTTACATCATTATTACTAGCGTAATGCTGGGTGCTGGTCTGTGACAAGAAGATGTAACATGCTTTCATATATCGCCATGACTATTGTTTATCTGTCGATATGGATGTAAATTTAGTTTTATACTTACTGCGACAGTATGGGCGGCTTTTTTCCGTTAGTGTCCATCTGTCTGCTTTCATTTTCGTGGCCAGTTCGTATATCACTTCACACACTTTTTCACAATCTATATTAATTCACACTGAGAACGCGAAATTTTTACAGCATCTAGCATGTACTATACAACTGTTGCTTGAAACGAAGATCTTGACAGAATGATATAACATAGGCCTACTTTGCACAGAGATGTCATTTTTTGTTGTTTACATGTATTAAAGTCGATATAAGGGCAAATATTGTAATCAGACTGGCGATAACATGAAAGCTCAAAATAAAATAAATAAATAAATGAAATACTATAAGAACAAACTTCAAGTGATCTGACGTCTTATTTCTATTCTTATGTTAATGTATAATACAGTCCAATTATGAGAAAATACTTTAATCAAGATTGGCATTAACGTGAATGCCATATAGGTGACTCGCGTACAATGTCCCATTATCGTGTATTGTGTTTCATAATTTTCGATGCTTGTTAAAATTCCATTCGTGGCTATTTAAATCGGAACATATCAGTGATTTGCTCTTGTATGCATGTGATAAACGTACAATTGCATATATCAGAAAGTAAATTAATTTTGTTTCAACGTGCACGAGCTGTCCATCGAAGTTCGGCCGTCTGTTTGTCCTCTGCGCGATGTTGTCATCTTGAAGACTCCGCAACCTGTACAGTATGCTATATACGGTCCACTTTTTTATATATACTACCGTTATCCGGTTTTCCTGAACATCGACGGGACATTAAACGCTAAACTTCTATTTTTATTTCTGACAGCGCCGTTCCTAAGAAGTCCTATGCAGCTGCAGCGTGCAAAATCTCAGACAGCAAGGCCATAGATGCTGTATTAATTCTTTCTAGTGGTTTATAATGAATGCGAAAGGGGAAAGACGACGTTTTATAAGACCTATAACACTTAGTCTGTTACATTTCTCACTCTTACGAATCACGCTTAGCAGAACCTTAAGAACGCCAAAGAATGTCTGTATAATAAATGTAGCCTGTAGGTAGTTTCTGATATGTCGGCCCAACGTGCTGGATTTGGAGTCTTTAGCCTTACCACGGAAATACTCACGGAGCCATTTTCTAAATCCTACCGCCGTAGCATGTGACCAAACAAACTTGTAGCTGTGCTTAACTGTTTCGAAATACTGGGTTGTTCCTTAATTAGTCTCTTACCCTACATAGCGTCTTTAAAGACTAAATTTAAGTTGTGACTCGATTCTTTTTCGCACACCATTATATACGTCACTCGTGATGTATGTTCTGGCATAGCCGTGGCCGAAAAACGTGCTAGCATTTAGTCCCCTCCGTTCTATATTTCAATTAACTGATGGTAGTATCCGATGACAGACTGATCGTTGACCTGGGTAGAGATAAATGATTCATGTATCTGTAAGTCAGAGTGAATATCCAGAAAATTCTTTCATTATTTTAACGAAACGGAAGACTTTTCTTGATTGGTCGCCTTCACTAATTTTCTACTTTTGCTATCCATTCTGATTTTACTCTTTTCTTCCTATTTCTTTGCTACTATTATTTGCAGAGATACTTTATCCTCGGGGGTATTGCCCCAGTCGTCCCTGGCTAGCTTTGACTCTCATTTTATAGCTGGATAGTTGCCTTAATTGTGCGGTGAATGTTTTCCACGCATCCTCTTGAAGTAAACAACATGTCGCGATGCGACGCAGTTCTCAACAATGCAGGAGTCTCTGGAACCGTTCACGCCGTTGCTTAGCGTCAGTTCGGGACGAGGCGAATGGCGAGCAACATGAATGTGTCCGTTCCCGGTCAACATCATCTTGAGAAAACCGTGAAACGTAGTCAGAGCTCGGAGCAACGACAGCAATCAGAAGGTAAGCTATCAGAAAATTTTTGATTTCCGCCAGCCCATGGCATCCAAAACATAGGTGTCAAATCGACTGCATTTTTATGCGGAAGCATAACATAAATTTTTAAGTAATTAATAATAAATTCTTGAATAATTTAATGAATATGGAGATGTTAGACAACGCAGGTATACTGAGGTTAATTTCATTCTGTAGAGCAGTCATCCAGACTGTTTTGCAAGCTTTCTCTTCAGGCAGTTTGTGTTGGAGGAGCATAAATTTTATAAATATTTTAATTACAGATAAATCAGAATGATACATGACACACATATTCCTACGAAATGTCCGTGTCTATAGATCTCTTATTCGACACATCGAATATTTCACCATGGTGTCTTGAAATATGCATTTTGCACGCATACATCATTAGAAATAATTTATTTATTCAAGGTTTTCTAACGATTATAGACGCATTTCAAATATCAGCCCGTATTTTCGTAAGAAAACTAATTCGTCTTTTAAATCACAAATGTTAACAAGCGAAATGAAATGCTTCTTGAAATTATTGTTTCCGCATACACATAATGAAATAAGTAGCCTTCGTCTTTGTGCCAGTGCACTTCGTACTCTCAGTTCCAGCGCAGTGGGCCTACGTTGCCTTGGCTTCCTGTCTCTACAGTACTGAATAGAGACAGGTCGCTGGAATTCGAGCAGCTAACACGCTGAGTCTTGTTGTTGCCAACTTTGGGGATCAAATGACACTGAGCGCAGTAGATCTCACACTACAATCGTCATTGTTTAATGCTGCACATCTTTTCACTGGTAAATATTTTGAAGCAGTGAATGACATTTGTTCATAACCTCTTATGCTATTTCGTACCCCCTGATTTCACGCAACAAGTATTTATCGCACACCCTCAAAAGACTGTTGGGGCAGTTGCTGATGGGAGCAGCTGTTTCGATAAAAGTCGAAGTAGCGTAAACGACTTCGGACTGATAGTTGCTTCTGGTTGCTTCCAGTATTGTGTACAAGGTGTATCGTCATCCAACACATCAATAAATTTAAATAACGTCAAGTTCAGTTATATTTCTGTGATCTTTAATTTCACTGACTACGTCGGCAATCATTTAGGGGTTCATAAAGGGACTGAACACAACGTCGTCTGCTAGCTGACGGCATAATTATCTCCGTGACTCACTTTGATTCTTTTAATATAGGGAATGACTTTAAATGGATGCCAATAATACAATACCAACAGCCGTTATTTTGGTTTTATTTATTAGGCAACCAGTTTCGACACTACATTATGTCATCTTCAGGCCTGTGTATATCGAGTATGCCCGTGGGAAAAAAATCTTCGAGACTAGTTGACAGTGCTACATTGGTTTGTAACAGGAGGGTTGCTCGATATACGCAGGCCTGAAGATGACATAATGTAACGTCGAAATTGCATGCCTAATACATAACACCAAAACAATGGCTGTTGGTATTGTATTATTGAATTTCCGCACTCCATAAATAGGACGGAATAACATTTATTCAAATGAATTATCGATTTTACTAATTTTCCATTGTAATTTTTCCACTTTATTTTAATTTTTTTGCCTGGCCACGCCATCATAATTTCCGTTCCGTTGACTCTGAACTTAGGCAACAATGATTACCACATTTTAATACAACATTGCTTGTCATGTTCTTGATACGTTCCGTAAGTTACAATTTTCTGCCGTGCTTATAGAAACCAATTTCGTGAATTTTTCAGAAGTCAAATGAAGTCGTTACACGCTGTCGTCACATGCCGCATATTGTCAATTGTCTGTTAAATAGTGCAACATTTGTTTACTGTGAAACCAAGGACCACTTAAAAGCTCTGTGTGTGTGTGTGTGTGTAAGTTAGCTGAAGTGTATGTTATCAGGTTAATGCGTCATGGACACTGCCACGCAGAGCTATCACCATGACGTCTAACTGCACATGGTCCAGAAACTAATGTTCCTGGAACATCTGCATCTGATGATGAGACTGCAGTGGCTTGAAAACTAATTAATGGCGCAGTAAATAATCTTTACTCTGGCTTGTGCGCATGGAATGACGGCCCTTAAGGTAGTATTTAATGTTTGGGAGCAGAAAAAGGCTACAGCTGACATGTCTGGTGAGTATGGAGGATGGGACAACATTGGAGTATTACTATTGGCCAAACATTAACGAGCAGGCAACGAAATGTGAGCAAGTGCATTATCGTGATGCACAGGTTCTCGATTGTTTTGCTACAAATTCATGAGATTTTTCGTATCGCCTCACGCAAACGGCCTGCTTTTAAACGCTTATACCATTCGTAAAGCCATGTTTTTCGTGCAGCAGATTTACCAAGCATTATTTAATATTTATAAAGCTTTTCTGCATATTATTCCGTTTTTAAATCAAAACATAACAGAAATTCTCTGACCCATTTGTATACAAAATAAATAACTGTTGATAGTACCAAATCGTACGTCACATTTCTGACTGCTATTTATTTATTGACACGTCATGTTCCGTAGGACCAAATGGAGGAGCAAATCTCCAAGGTCATGGAACGTGACAATACATGAAATTACAACATAAAAGTAATAACAGATAAAAATAAATGCTCATGAACCCGAAAAAAGTTAGTCCATAAGCTTAAGTAAACGTAATCAACAATACAATAAGAATCAGCTTAATTTTTCAAGGAACTCCTCGACCGAATAGAAGGAGTGACCCATGAGGAAACTCTTCAGTTTCGATTTGACAGCGCGAGGACTACTGCTAAGATTTTTGAATTAGAGTGGTAGCTTATTGAAAATGGATGCAGCAGTATACTGCACAGCTCTTTGCACAAGAGTCCGATCCAAATGGAGGTTTGATTTCTGCAGAGTATTAATCGAGTGAAAGCTGCTTATTCTTGGTAATAAGCTAATATTGTTAACAAGAAATGACAGTAAGGAATATATATATGTCAAAATACCCAGACTCGTGAACAGTGGTCGATAAGAGGTTCGTGAACTTACACCATTTACTGCCCGAACCGCCCGTTTCTGAGCCAAAAATATCCTTTTAGAATGGGGCAAGTTACCTCAAAATATAATACCATACGGCATAAGCGAATGAAAATAAGCAAAGTAGAATAATTTTCGTGTCGGACGATCACTCACTTCTGAAACCGTTCGAATAGTAAAAATGGCAGTATTAAGTCTTTGAGCACGATCCTGAGAGTGGGCTTTCCACGAGAGCTTACTATCTACCTGAACATCTAGAAATTTGAACTGTTCAGTTTCACTAATCATATGCCTGTTCTGTGAAATTAAAACGTCAGGTTTCGCTGAATTGTGTGTTAGAAACTGTAAAAACTGAGTCTTACTGTGATTTAGCGTTAGTTTATTTTCTACAAGCCATGAACTTAGGTCATGTATTGCACTATTTGAAACTGAGTCAATGTTGCTCACAACATCCTTTACTACCAAGCTAGTGTCATGAGCGAACAGAAATATTTTAGAGTTTCCCGTAATACTAAAGGGCGTATCATTTATATAAATAAGGAACACGAGTGGCTCCCCACACTGATCCCTGGGGCACCCTCCACTTGACAGTACCCCAATCAGACCCCACATCACAGCCGTTATCAAAATTGTGAATAATGACCTTTTGCTGCCTGTTGCTAAAGTAAGATGTCAACCAGTTGTGAGCTACTCCCCGTATCCCGTAATGGTCAAACTTCTGGAGCAATATTTTGTGATCAACACAATAAAATGCGTTAGTTAAATCAAAAAATATGCCAAGCGTTCGAAACCTTTTGTTTAGCCCATCCAGTACCTCACAGAGAAAAGAGAATATAGCATTTTCAGTTGTTAAGCGACTTTTGAGTGTGAACTGTACATTTGATAGCAAATCGTGTGATATAAAATGATCAATTATCCTTACATATGCAGCCTTTTCAATAACTTTTGCAAACACTGATGGCATAGAAATAGGTCTAAAATTATCTACATTATTCCTTTCTCTCTTTTTATAAAGTTTAACATCCGATATGGTTAACACTGTATAGACAAGTTTCACACACGAAACACTTGGGCGAATTGGACGAACAGAACATGCGAAATTACAAAATTCGCGTTACTTTTTGAACACAACTTGTTTGTGTTATTCCGCGGGAAAAGAGGCAGAAGGGCATGTTGCCATTGTTAGGCCTTGAAAATATCGACAACGCATCTATCTGCTCCAGGTTTTTGTAACCAACACCGTGCCACTCCGTCCAAAATGTACACTGTGTGATACCGACACCCCTGTGTAATGCGGATATGACCACTAGATTGGGTGGTTGGGGGGAAGAGACGAAACAGCGAGGTCATCGGTCTCATCGGACTAGGGAAGGACGGGAAAGGGAGGCCGGCCGTGCCCCTTCAAAGGAACCATCTCGGCATTTGCCTGGAACGATTTAGGGAAATCATGGAAAACCTAAATCAGGATGGCCGGACGCGGGATTGAACCGTCGTCATCCCGAAGGCGAGTCCAGTGTGCTAACCACTGCGCCACCTCGCTCGGTGACCACTAGATCGCACGAGAAGCGGACCCGTTAGTGCAGATCGAGGAAGGAGGTATTCTGTTATCATTAGAGAAGCAGCAACAATAGTTCCACTACATCCTTGGCATGCTGTCATAGCAACCTTATTGCTGCTGCTATTTAAAAAACAGTTTCAGATTGCCCTATGTTCTGTATTAACTCATGCATGACGCATTTCGACCGGATGGGGAATCATCAGTTTATGATAAAAATCGAAAATGCTGTGCTAAGAAGCATCCGTCAAAGATGTTATGATGCCGAATAAAATGTATTAAAAGGTCATCTCATAGAGCACACCGGCGCAGAACAAGACCTCGCGCTCAAATTGTAAACACAGTTGCACACTAGAACGGCGTCTCCGGCGCGGTTCTAATGTGTGGCTGTGTTATCAGCTGCTCTGCACTGGTGCACTTGTCGTCGCCTCCATGAGGCTGCCTATTCACAAGATAGAACTTTACTGAGGTCTTCTACTGGTATTAAGTCTCTGAACTGATATGAAATTTTCACACATGCATTCTGGCGATCACTGCGCCTTACAATGGACATGAATTTTAGTCGTCATCTAATTCATTGGCCTACCAGTGCGCTCGGAACGCTCATCTGTTCTGCAACATCTTACTAATACGAATATTGATCTGAGTGTCCAAAACCAAATTTTATTTGCCGTACTTGCGATGTGCAATGCAAGACGGTATCTTGCCAATTTTCATAAAACGCTTCTGCAGCACAAAACTCGCGATGTGCAATACGAGTACACATACATATTCACAAAGGTAAAGAATGAAAAATGAGGAACTAAACTTAAAGACATAAATGAGAACAAAGGTTCCAAGTTAAACTATGCTTCACTAAACCGTAACAATACACCCTTGCATAAAGTTCCATAAAGTTAGCAAATTTTCCTATGTGCAATTACTTTGCTTGACACTTGTTTCAATTATAAGACAAAACCATAAATTTTAATATAAAATTCCTACACCAATCTTCAATCATACGTAGTTTTCTAACAATAAGAAACTACACAATTACGAATATACCGGTATATAAAAATCTAGATTACCTTAGAAAACTTTACTTCTGACATTCATCCATCCATATCATCACAGTTTCACAAAACTTTTCCTCAGAATACATTGCTACAAAATCCATTTTAAATAATGCTGCCTCCACTACACGGAAGGTCAGCTTCCATCTTTTCCAAACCAAGTACATTGCCAATCTCTTTAACATCACACGTTGCTACTCCGACAAAATAAAACTAATCTCTTTGTCCAAGATTTGTAATCTCGGGAACAGACTTACAAAGAATGTGGTTATATCGATACCACGGAGATCGAGTACTTTTAGCAAATTCGCAGTTTCATTCACATTTACGACGAAAACTGCCTGAAAATTGTCATGGCAAATAAAGCAGCCTCCTTTCAAGTGTTCCGACCTGAACCCAGTGCAGCGTCCAACAATACTATCGTCTCTGGTTTCGGCTCTTGAGGAAGAATGAGCTGCCATTATTTGCAAAGTTTTGGACACCTCAATGAAATTCTCACCAGCAGAGTTCAAATGGTTTAAATGGCTCTGAGCACTATGGGACTTAACATCTGAGGTCATCAGTCCCCTAGAACTTAGAACTACTTAAACCTAACTAACCTAAGGACATCACACATATCCATGCCCGTGGCAGGATTCGAACCTGCGACCGTAGCGGTCGCGCGGTTCCTGACTGAAGCGCCTAGAACCGCTCGGCCACACCGGCCGGCGCAGAGTTCAAGCCATCGCACTAGCGAAGGGTGGACAGACCCCATATTGAAGTCCAGTGTTAAGTGTCCGGATACTTTCGATCGGATAGTGTATACTTAAAAGGCTAATAATTACTACCATCGATTGTAGGCAAGCCGGCCGAAGTGGCCGCGCGGTTCTGGCGCTGCAGTCTGGAACCGCGAGACCGCTACGGTCGCAGGTTCGAATCCTGCCTCGGGCATGGATGTGTGTGATGTCCTTAGGTTAGTTAGGTTTAACTAGTTCTAAGTTCTAGGGGACTAATGACCTCAGCAGTTGAGTCCCATAGTGCTCAGAGCCATTTTTGATTGTAGGCAATCCATATGGAAGAAAAATGTAACACAGATGCAAGGTAATTATTACTACGGACACCTGCAGACACACACAACACAGTCACATTAACGTACCACCATCTGTGTTCGACGTTAACGTGGAGGAACCACTCACAGATAGCACTTTACAGCACTAGCAGTGGAGGGTATATAAAGCGTGTCGGAGGGACACGAAGACAATGCAGTCGTTGCCGTAATAACGAAACACAGCGATTTATATGCCTTCCAAACGCGGCTGATCGTTGGCTTTCCCACCAAGGGTGCAAGCATTTCCGAAACGGCTAAGTTCGTAAACGGCCCACGCGGTTAAAGTATTCCGTGGATGCCAAAAAGGCGCTGCCCAAGGGGCCACTGAGGCAACTGCAGTGCATCACGGACCATAGTCGCCCGAGTGCCTGTCCGCTCCGGTGTGGAGCCGTACAAAAAGAAAAAAGCCGGCCGGTGTGGCCGTGCGGTTCGAGGCGCTACAGTCTGGAGCCGAGCGACCGCTACGGTCGCAAGTTCGAATCCTGCCTCGGGCACTGATGTGTCTGATGTCCTTCGGTTAGATAGGTTTAATTAGTTCTAGGCAACTGATGACATCAGAAGTTAAGTCGCATAGTGCTCGGAGCCATTTTTGAACGGACCATAGATGACAGGGGCGAACGACGACTGCGGGCATGTGTACGGACGAATAGACGTGCAACTGTTGAGCAACTGATTGCGCACTCGAACTAAGGGGCTAATAACAGTGTCTCCTCAACAACCGTTCAGTGAACGTTCCTGCCTATGGATTTCCGCAGCAGGCTTCTGTTCGTGCACCCTTATTGGCTGATGTTTATCGGCGACGAACGCTGGAATTTACGCGTCACTGCCGCAACTGGACTTCCACTGAGTGACGACAGATGCCGTTTTCAGATGAACCACCTTTTATCTTCCATCGTGGTGGTTGGCGTGTACGGCGTGGACCATCTGAAAGCAAAGAAGGAGGCAGCGTTGCGGTTTGGGGAAAGTTTTCGTGGCATTTCCTGGGTGATCTCGTCATTCTGGAAGGCAGTAAGGGTCAACACGAGAATGTATCTATCGTTGGGGATCATGTCCACCCCTGCATGCAGTTTGTTTCTCCTCGGCACGATGAAATGTACCAGTGGCAACCAAACCCCCCGGTTTTAAACCCAATCGAGAAACTGTGGGACCATCTCGACCGGGCTGTTTGCGCCATGGATCCTCCACTGCGGACGATAGCGCAGATGGCCATGGCACTCAAGTTGGCACGGCTCCACATCCACTTCCAGAACGTCACTGACTCTCTTCCTACGCGTCTCCCTGCGGTCCGTGTTGTAAAAGGTGGTAATTGATGCTTTTAGCAGGTGGTCATATGCGACTGGACAGTAGACATGCGGATATTTGTATTCGCGACCGAGCGACCAGTGGTGCAGTGTTTAACACATTGGGCTCGCCGGCCGGAGTAACCGAGCGGTTCTAGGCACTTCAGTCTGGAACTGCGCGACCGCTACGGTCGCAGGTTCGAATCCTGCCTCGGGCATGGATGTGTGTCATGTCCTTAGGTTAGTTAGGTTTATGTAGTTCTAAGTTCTATGGAACTAATGTCCTCAGATGTTAAGTCCCATAGTGCTCAGAGCCATTTGAACCATTTTTGAGCCACACTGGGCTCGCATTCGGGAGGACGACGATTCAAATTCGCGTCTGGTCATTCAGATTGAGGTTCTCCATGATTTCCCTAACTCGCTTTAGGCAAATGTTGCAATGGTTCCTTTTAAAGGGCACGGCCGATTTTCTTCCCGATTCTTGAACCATTCAGTCTCTAATGAGATCGATGTCGATGATACGAGGCGTGTTTTTTTTTAAGTAAGTACCGTTTTGAAATTAAAAAAAAAAGACGTGCTAATATATCTCAATAATTTTATTTTTTCATGAAAGCCTGTACCTTAATCTACTTTTCTACATAAATTCTGTCAATAATGAGGCACTTGTCATAACGTTGTACCAGTTTTTGAATACCCTCCTGATAGAAGTCTGCCGCCTGACTTGTTAACCAATGCATCACCACTTTTTTGACTTCGTCATCGTCTTGAAGACGCTGACCGCCCAGGTGTTTCTTCAAGTGCAGGAACAGATGGTAGTCACTGGGCGCAAGATCGGGGCTGTACGGAGGATGATCTAGAGTTTCCCATTGAAAAGATGTGATGAGATATTTGGTCTGATTCGCCACATGCGGACGGGTGTTGTCTTGCAGCAAAACGATGCCCTTGCTCAACTTCCATGGACTTTTGCTTTGATTCTGGTGTGACGTAGGCCACCCATGTTTCGTCGCCCGTAACATTTTGGTTTAAGAAATCATCACCGTCGTTGTGGTACCGCTCAAGGAAATTCAATGCACTGTCTAAACGTTTGGTTTTGGGCACAACCGTCAACATTTTCGGTACCCAACGTGAGCACAATTTTCGGTAATTCAAGTGCTCGGTCACAATGCCATACGAAACACTACGAGAAACATTAGGAAAGTCATTCCGCAAGGAGGAAATCGTGAAGCGTCTGTTTTCTCTCACCTTATTGTCCACTTCCTGTACTAAACTTTCATTAAGGACCGAAGGAAGCCCACTCCGTTGTTCATCATGCACATTTGTGCGGCCATATCTAAATGCTCTCACCCACTTTCTTACCATTCCAATACTCATAACGTTTTCTCCGTAAACTGCACAGATCTCACGACGAATATCGATCGCTTTTAGGCCTTTAACACTAAGAAATCTTATAACAGCCCGTACTTCACAGTCGTCGGGACTCACGATTATCGGAGGCATCTTGAACACTCGGTACACAACGTAAACAAGGAAGAATCAGACTGTAATGGCGTCAGTGCGTAGATTAAGGTACAGGCTTTCATGTAAAAACAAAATTATTGAGATATCTTAGCACATCTTTTTTTAATTTCAAAACGGTACTTACTTAAAAAACACGCCTCGTACGTTAAACTCTAATCTTCCTTTTTTTCGTATTCGCACAGACCTCTTCTACATCTACATTTATACTCCGCAAGCCACCCAACGGTGTCTGGCGGAGGGCACTTCACGTGCCACTGTCATTTCCTCCCTTTTCTGTTCCAGTTACGTATGGTTCGCGGGAAGAACGACTACCGGATTGCCTCCGTGTGCGCTCGAATCTCTCTAATTTTACATTCGTGATCTCCTCGGGAGGTATAATAAGTAGAGGGAAGCAATATATTCGATACCTCATCCAGAAACGCTCCCTCTCGAAACCTGGACAGCAAGCTACACCGCGATGCAGAGCGCCTCTCTTGCAGAGTCTGCCATTTGATTTGCTAAACATCTCTGTTACGCTATCACGCTTACCAAATAACCCAGTCACGAAACGCGCCGCTCTTCTTTGGATCTTCTCTATCTCCTCCGTCAACCCGATCTGGTACGGATCCCACACTGATGAGCAATACTCAAGTATAGGTTGAACGATTGTTTTGTAAGCCACCTCCTTTGTTGATGGACTACAATTTCTAAGGACTCTACCAATGAATCTCAACCTGGTACCCGCCTTATCAACAATTAATTTTATATGATCATTCCACTTCAAATCGTTCCACACGCATACTCCCAGATATTTTACAGAAGTAACTGCTACCAGTGTTTGTTCCGCTATCATATAATCATACAATAAAGGATCCTTCTTTCTATGTATTCGCAATACATTACATTTGTCTATGTTAAGGGTCAGTTGCCACTCCCTGCACCAAGTGCCTATCCGCTGCAGATCTTCCTGCATTTCGCTACAATTTTCTAATGCTGCAACTTCTCTGTATACTACAGCATCATCCGCGAAAAGCCGCATGGAACTTCCGACACTATCTACTAGGTCATTTATATATGTTGTGAAAGGCAATGGTCCCTTAACACTCCCCTGTGGCACGCCAGAGGTTACTTTAACGTCTGTAGACGTCTCTCCATTGAGAACAATATGCTGTGTTCTGTTTGCTAAAAACTCTTCAATCCCGCCACACAGCTGGTCTGATATTCCGTAGGCTCTTGCTTTGTTTATCAGGCGACAGTGCGGAACTGTATCGAACGCCTTCCGGAAGTCAAGGAAAATAGCATCTACCTGGGAGCCTGTATGTAATATTTTCTGGATCTCATGAACAAATAAAGCGAGTTGAGTCTCACACGATCGCTGTTTACGCAATCCATGTTGACTCCTACGGAGTAGATTCTGGGTTTGCAGAAACGACATGATACGCGAGCAAAATACATGTTCTAAAATTCTACAACAGATCGACGTCAGAGATATAGGTCTATAGTTTTGCGCATCTGCTCGGCGACCCTTCTTGAAGACTGGGAATACCTGTGCTCTTTTCCAATCATTTGGAACCTTCCGTTCCTCTAGAGGCTTGCGGTACACGGCTGTTAGAAGGGGGGCAAGTTCTTTCGCGTACTCTGTGTAGAATCGAATTGGTATTCCGTCAGGTCCAGTGGACTTTCCTCTGTTGAGTGATTCCAGTTGCTTTTCTATTCTTAGGATGGTCAACGAGCTTATCAACGGACAACAGCACCGCTGGATGAGTTTGCGGAGACAAATGAGTGTTTCTGCAGCTGCACTGAATATTCATCTAGGATAAAAAGCAACACAGGCTCTGTGAAGGAATATGGGCAGAGATTAAGCAACAGGCCTGCTTTACCGAGAGTTTACGGGTACGGGGACAGAGTGGCGGGCCCGGCGACGGAAGGGGAGGCCGTTCGCCAGGCAAGGGGCAAGCGCGCCATCGCTCAATGACGGTCCGGCGGGGTCGCAACATTAATATCATTAGGCACGGCGAGCGGGGGCGGCCGCCCCTCTGATCCCGGATAAAAGATCTGCCCGCCGCGCCCCGGCCGGGCATACATCACGGCGCCACCGCGCCGCCACTGGTGTGCACCGCCGGTAATTTTCAAAAAGAAAGGCGGAAAAAAAAAGTTTTGCGCTCAGTCGATCGCACAGAGTATCAGGGGGTAGCTAGATTAATGTTCCTGGGCGCCGAAGCCGCGGACGTACGCGAACCACATACGCGCGATGGCCGATGTCTAATGTGGGGCGCGCGTATTCAAGAGCGGCTCGTTAGGGTAACCGCGCGTGTCCCAGTCAGCACGAGGCACGAGCGCATGCCATCTGGATAGGACATAAACTTTTAGGTTTTTATATTGGTAACGCCACGTAGCGCTCTGTATGAAAATCGCTGGCTGTGCTGTGTGCAGTCTGTGGCTGGGTGGCATTGTTGTAATATTCGCTATTGTAGTGTTGGGCTGTTGGCTGTTAACAGCGCGTAGCGTTGCGCAGTTGGAGGCGAGCCGCCAACAGTGGTGGATGTGGGGAAGTGAGATGGCGGATTTTTGAGAGCGCATGATCTGGACGTGTGTCCATCGGAAACAGTACATTTGTTAGAATGGTTGTCATGAACTGCTATATATATTATGACTTTTGAACACTATTAAGGTAAATACATTGTTTGTTCTCTATCAAAATCTTTCATTTGCTAACTATGCCTATCAGTAGTTAGTGACTTCAGTGGTTTGAATCTTTTATTTAGCTGGCAGTAGTGGCGCTTGCTGTATTGCAGTAGTTCGAGTAACGAAGATTTTTGTGAGGTAAGTGATTTGTGAAAGGTTTAGGTTAATGTTAGTCAGGGCCATTCTTTTGTAGGGATTATTGAAAGTCAGATTGCGTTGCGCTAAAAAAATATTCTGTGTCCGGTTAGTTTTGATCAGAATAGGTAAAGAGCAAAATGTCTGAGTACGTTCAGTTTTGCTCAGCTGTTTGAAAATCAAATAATGTAAGAGATTTATCAGCACAGTAATTCAAAAATTTTTCTAAGGGGACGTTTCAAACATAACTGATGGAATACGGTTATTTTTCCCTTAGCTCTGCTGCACTCTTCCAAATACGACAGTAATTTGTTTCGCCTCAATAGCTACTGTGCATATCAAGCCGGAGGCGATAACGGCTGTCAAACGTCCGTCCGACTGAATATCGCTGAAAGTATCCTTTGAAATGTTTTGATAATCCTATTATCGCGAATTCAGACGGTAAAATATACAAAGCTGAGTTTCTAGGAAATGTTAACTGTAGACATCTGAACTTATTTGAGACGAAGTTAGTGTTATAGGCCCTCTGCTGTTCCTTATCTATTGAGGGTTGCCGAGATAATAATGCACCGCATATTTATTTCTTCAAGAATTATTTATTGAACATGATGTGAATGACACACATGAAAGAATCTACACACCCTTGGATCATACGTTGAAAACAATAGACTGGCTGGGTGAGATTAAGATATGTGAACACAAAATAAGCAGTCTCGCATATGTGGATGACTTAGTTGTGATGGCAGATTCGATTGAAAGTTTGCAAAGTAATATTTCACAGCTAGATCAGAAATGTAAGGACTATGGTATGAAGATTAGCATCTCCAAAACGAAAGTAATGTCAGTGGGAAAGAGATATAAACGGATTGAGTGCCCAATAGGAGGACAAAGAACAGATGGACGGTTTCAAGTACTTAGGATGCATATTCTCACAGGATGGCAACGTAGTGAAAGAACTGGAAGCGAGGTGTAGCAAAGCTAATGCAGTGAGAGCTCAGCTATGGTTTACTCTCTTCTGCAAGAAGGAAGTCAGTACCAAGACTAAGTTATCTATGCACCGTTCAATCTTTCGACCAACTTTGTTGTATGGGAGCGAAAGCCGGGTGGATTGAGGTTACCTTATCAGTAAAGTTGAGGTTACGGATATGAAAGTAGCTAGGATGATTGCAGGTACTAGTAGATGGGAACAATGGCAGTAGGGTGTCCACAATGAGGAAATCAAAGAAAAACTGGGAATGGACTCTATAGATGTAGCAGTCAGGGCGAACAGGCTTAGATGGTGGGGTCATGTTACACGCATGGGAGAAGCAAGATTACCCAAGAGACTCATGGGTTCAGCAGTAGAGGGTAGGAGGAGTCGGGGTAGACCAAGGAGAAGGTACCTGGATTCGGTTAAGAATGATTTTGAAGTAATAGGCTTAACATCACAAGAGGCACCAATGTTAGCACTGAATAGGGGATCATGGAGGAATTTTATAAGGGAGACTATGCTCCAGACTGAACGCTGAAAGGCATAATCATTCTTAAATGATGATGAAAATGATGAATCTCCATCGCGTTCTATGGCCTTCCTCCAGCACGAAACAAGGATGTGTACGCCCTGTCGGTACCAATCCTTGTCCTGGTGGCGGAGCCAATGCTTCGCTGTGTGAACTTCCTTTGCTGATTGACAGATGCAGCGCCATCTGCCGAGTCGTAATGGTTCTGTCCTCGCGGATGACAACATCAGCTTGCTGTAACATGTCAGGTGTGACAGCCGTGGATGGTCTCCCGACAGCTGCAAATCGTGTATCCCCGCCGGTCAGCCTTCTCATCACCTCATCCAATGTCCCCAGAGACTAACTGTACTTCTGTAGACAGCAGATGCTCCGTAGACTTTGCACAAGCTTTTGTGAATATTCCCCACAGTTTCTCTTGGTTCAAATGGTTCAAATGGCTCTGAGCACTATGGGACTTAACTGCTGAGGTCATCAGTCCCCTAGAACTTAGAACAACTTCAACCTAACTAACCTAAGGACATCACACACATCCATGCCCGAGGTAGGATTCGAACCTGTGACCGTAGCGGTCGCGCGGTTCCAGACTGAAGCGCCTAGAACCGCTCGGCCACAGCCGCCGGCAAAGTTTCTCTATCTGCAGTAAGAAATTCCATGACGGCACGTTGCCTACAACGTACACCACCTACAGACGCCATTTTGGTACTGTCCTGCAGCTACGCTATCCGCCGGAAGAGACGGAAACATGGCGCGCTCACACAGGAGACTTCAAATAATACATTAATAACGTTTCCCATTCGTAGCATTCTTTTCAGCTCAGAAAAAAACGGGATGCATTACTTTCTGGGCAATCCTCTTATATAAACCATTTAGGAGACAATCTGAGCAGCCATCTTAGTCTGTTTGCAAATGATGCTGTCGTTTACCGACTAGTAAGATCATCAGAAGATCAAAACAAATTGTAAAACGATTTAGAAAAGATGAACGTGTGGTGCGGAAATTGGCAATCGACCCTAAATAACGAAAAGTATAGGTGATCCACATGAGTGCTAAAAGGAGTCCGTTAAACTTCGGTTTCACGATAAGTCAATCAAATCTAAAGGCCATAAATTCAATTAACTACCTAGGAATCACAATTACGAACAACTTAGATTGGAAAGAACACGAAGAAAATTTTGTGGGGAAGGCAAAGCAAAGACTCCGATTTATTGGCAGAGAAAGTGCAATAGTCGCCGTTAGTTTTCCACTCACCTCAAGGCCAAAAAGCGAAAAAGCTTGTGTGGTATTGTACAAACAGACACTGTCTGATAACTTTACGAGAAACGACAGATCATGACGTCGAGGCTTGCTCTCAAGAGCTGCACCAACTCAGGCACTCGTATGCTGTGGGCTACCTGTTTGCCCTTCACACCTGCTGGGACTTCCCGTACAATTAGCGCCATCTGGAGGCCAGACGTGAGATGCACGCAGCTTCCGAGGCAATTCCGTCACATTCTTTGATGACGCGCCAGATTTACGACGTCATAGCCCTTTTAGAGGCGCCTACAGATGATAGATGGTTATTGCCCACAGCCGTTTCATTCCCTCAGGAAGTGTTAAAAAGAGGGGAATATCCGACAGCGAAGTAAAAAGAGGAGAGGAAAGGGGTGGCGGAAGGTGAAGTTTTTCTAGCAGGAAATATCATGGTAAGACTGATTATAATTGTGAAATGATATCTCTGAAACACAGCCGGAAATTAATCGCAACATACGACGCATTCTACTCTTTCAGTGGAAATCAGGTAAAATTATGGTCGTATTTTGCCTAAAACCGTATTTTCCGTGTAGTAATCCGCCGAAAGCTGCGTTGTTCACACCACACGTATATTCGCCTAAAAAAATCTATGTTAATGAAAGTAGAGAAACATTTAATTAATCACGTCGGTATTGGCATGTTCGACTACACTCTCACTCACATCATACAACAAAACGGAATAACGAACTGCCTTTGCATCGTCGCTATACTAGTAAGCAAATCTACTGCCATACACTGCTCTCTTAGTTGAACAGAACTGCGTAAAGAATAATAATTTATTATAGTACAAATTAAATTGTTTGAAAAACGATTATTGAAGCGATCTTTAAATTTTGTGGGTTCATCTCGAGTCCTGGTTTACAACGATGTTTGTTAAGTACGTTATTTAAAAAAAAGCTTTCAGATCTTATACCAAGTAAGAATGGGACAGCACTTAGAGGTCAGTAACGAGAGCAACACACACAGTTAAATTATTTCCAGATCTGCATTCAATTAATCAAGATAAATTTCAAATAACTGGTTCATATTTTATAGTTCTGATATGTTTCCTCCACAGTAACAAACGAATGTGACTTATTCGTTAACTAGTGCAAGCAAATTAACCGCTGCAGAGTCCCATACACAACAACTTTCGACGAACGGTCGCCAAGGAGAGACTGTTGGTAGCCTCTTGGTTCATCTGGGCGGTCAGTTGCTCAACTGTTTCACATCTATTCGCCCGTAAACATCTCCGCAGCCGTGGTTCACTGCTGTCATCTATGAAACATGGTGCACTACAGTTGCCCACGGCGCCTGTTTTGGGTAGCGCCATTTTTCCATGTTCGCTATACTTGAACCACGGCGGCACGCGAACAGTTTACAAACTTAGGCGCTTCGAGAATCCTTGGCCTGGAATCCAATGATAATGACGTTTTGGAAGTCAGATAAATCACTCCATTACCGCATTACGACAACCACTGCACTGTTTTCCTCGTCCTCCCGACACATTTAATATACCCTCCACAGCTGGTGCTACCATCTGCTGTCTTCATGTTTTACGTCGAGGTTGGAGCAGATTTCCACCTTGGCTCCACCGGAGACCCAGACTTATTTTAGATTTGATTGCTTTTAAGAAAGATAGCACACCAGATTTTACATTCCAATCTCTGTTTTTTTAACATTTTAGATGTGCATCACGGTTTTACCGTCGTTTACACTGATGGCTCCAAAGAGGAGAATTTCCTTGGCTGTTCTGTAGTGTTCCCTGATCATGTTAGCCGGATTCGCCTCACTGGTGAGTATACCGTTTTCGCAGCGGAGCCCCACGCGATCCTGAAGGCACTGGAGCAGATGAATCGTGTTCGGGCAATCGATTTCTCCTCTGCTCCAATTCCCTTAGTGCCTTACAATCACTGCAGACTCTGTACCCAACTGAGCAGATGGTCCAGCTGATATTTGACCAACTGTACTTGCTCCAACGGCGGGGTAAGGAGGTGTCCATCTGCTGGGTGCCTGGTCGTGTAGGAATATGGGGCAATGAACAGGCCGATCGGGCTGCCAAGGAGGCCTGCAGAGAGCAGGATGTGGTCCAGTGTCCTATTCCCTTGCAGTATGTCATTTCTGCACTCCACAAGAAGTGCATGGAGTATAGGGAGGAAGAATGGCTGGTGGTGACGGCCAATAAACTGCGGTTGGTGAAGTCAACAACTCGGCCGTGGCGTTCCTCCTGCCGGTTGCTCAGGCGGGAAGAAGTGACCCTCACACGTCTTCGGATCGGGCACTGTCCTTTCACACATAGCTTTCTACTACGGTGGGAGGATCCTCCGTTTTGTGATGCTTGTGGTGTACGCATCTGTCCGGCACATTTTAACAGACTGCATTTTATGCCGTGATGCAAGGAGAGAAGCACAAGTTGATGGGGATCTGCCTAGTGTTTTAGCTAACGATGAGACGTGTGTGTCTAGGGTTTTAAAGTTTTGTGATGTGTCTGGACTCTGGCCTAAACTTTTAGGCTGGAGGTTTTAGTGTATTGCTAAGTGGCTGGCTCCTCCCTGTTTCCCTTGCGGTCAGCCAGCCACTTCCATCTGCTATATTGTTTTAGCTCCCTCTACCACTTTCTTCCTGTGTTGTCCATGTTTTACTGCTGACAACATGCTTCGTCCCATGCTTCGGTGTAGGTAGGCACATATTTTTCAAAGCTCGTTACCTTTGTTTTACGTTCTGTTTTATCTCACTGTTCTGAGTATTTTCTTGACACCCGCCTCACTGTGTTACTGAGCGGGCACTGAAGACCTTGCTGTCGTGCGCCCAAAAAACTGTCTACTACTACTATTACTTCTACTGCTGTCTGTATACTGATGTCGAACATAGGCGGTGTTCACATTAATGTTACCGGACCATACATATACGTTTCGAAAATGGTCTGCATCTGCTGCTGCGTGACCTGGTTGGGCAACGAAGACGCAGACGCGAAGTCAGTAGCGGCAGGCGTTGCCTCCGCTAGCAGGAGAGGACGCACTTGCTCCGTTTCTGCAGCTCTTTCAGCGAGATTCAGTTTCTTGCAGCAACAGGGACGGATGCGACCCCCGCCGCCACAAAAGGGCGCATTTATATTTTATGCGGCCGACGCCGCAGACGGCAGGAGTGCCGAGCCACCCACCTCTTCCTCCTCCCGAAGGAATCCCGGGCCTCACCACGCCACACCACGCCTTGCCGGGCCAGGCGAGCCGAGCCAACTCCCTGTACAGAGAGCAACTGCCGAGCTGCCCGGCGTAGGAGCACCACGGCGTCGCGCACACCCAGCGCCTACTAATTGCTACTTTCAAGTGCGCGCCACCAAATGCCCCGCCGTCCGTGAAGGCCAGATACGCAGAAAATTACAGCCATGTTTGTTCTTCTTCTTCATCTCCTCTTCCTCCTCCTCGTCCTCCTCCTCCACCTACTACTAGTTGTAGTAGTACCGCAGCACTACTGCATTTACCCGGACTAAGCAGGGCACTGCACCACCCGGATTATGGAAATTCTGAATAGCGTAGGAATTCAGAAAAATTAGAACACTATCTGTTAAATGCCATTAACATATATAACGCACAAATTATACAATATTTTCACGCTAATTTTGGGCAGATATCGGAAATAATGCTACGAATTTTAGACTCTGAAATATTCAGTTAGTTTCCTTTGAGCTAGACTCGTATGTACGAGCACGCTCACGCAGGCATCTCTCTGCCGAAGTTGTTTCCACTTGATTTTTCACATAAATGACTGTTACGTCCAGCTGCATTGATGGTTTTGTATGTATCAAAATGCCTTCAGATGTTGCATCAAATTCGTCAGCTAATCTATGAACGCTACCACCATTTTTAAGGTTCCGTACCTCAATCGCTAAAAGCGAACTCTTATGCGCTACTGGCCATTAAAATTGCTACACCAAGAAGAAATGCAGATGATAAACGGGTATTCATTGGACAAATATATTATACTAGAACTGACATGTGATTACATTTTCACGCAATTTGGGTTGCATAGACCCTGAGAAATCAGTATCCAGAACAACCAACTCTGGCCGTAATAACGGCATTGATACGCCGGGGCATTGAGTCAAACAGAGCTTGGATGGCGTGTACAGGTACAGCTGCCCATGCAGCTTCAACACGATACCACAGTTCATCAAGAGTAGTTCAAATGGCTCTGAGCACTATGGGACTCAACTGCTGTGGTCATAAGTCCCCTAGAACTTAGAACTACTTAAACCTAACTAACCTAAGGACAGCACACAACACCCAGCCATCACGAGGCAGAGAAAATCCCTGACCCCGCCGGGAATCGAACCCGGGAACCCGGGCGTGGGAAGCGAGAACGCTACCGCACGACCACGAGATGCGGGCATCAAGAGTAGTGACTGGCGTATTGTGACGAGACAGTTGCTCGGCCACCACTGACCAGACGTTTTCAATTGGTGAGAGATCTGGAGAATGTGCTGGCCAGGGCAGCAGTCAAATATTTTCTGTATCCAGAAAGGCCAATACAGGACCTGCAACATGCGGTCGTGCATTATCCTGCTGAAATGTAGGGTTTCGCAGGGATCGAATGAAGGGTAGAGCCACGGGTCGTAACGCATCTTAAATGTAACGTCCAGTGTTCAAAGTGCCGTCAATGCGAACAAGAGGTGACCGAGACGTGTAACCAATGGCACTCCATACCATCACGCCGGGTGATAAGCCAGTATGGCGATGACGAATACACGCTTCTAATATGCGTTCACGGCGATGTCGCCAAACACGGATGCGACCATCATGATGCTGTAAACAGAGCCTGGATTCATCTGAAAAAATGACGTTTTGCCATTCGTGCACCCAGGTTCGTCGTTGAGTACACCATCGCAGGCGCTCCTCTCTGTGATGCAGCGTCAACGGTAACCGCAGCCATGCTCTCCGAGCTGATAGTCCATGCTGCTGCAAACGTCGTCGAACTGTTCGTGCAGATGATTGTTGTTTTGCAAACGTCCCCATCTGTTGACTCGATGGGGATCGAGACGTGGCTGCACGGTCTGTTACAGCCATGCGGATAACATGCCTGTCGTCTCGAGTGCTAGTGACACAATACCGTTGGGATCCAGCACGGCGTTCCGTATTACCCTCCTGAACCCACCGAGTCCATATTCTGCCAACAGTCATTCGATCTCGACCAACGCGAGCAGCAATGTCGCGATATGATAAACCGCAATCGCGATAGGCTACAATCCGACCCTTTTCAAAGTCGGAATCGTGATGGTACGCATTCCTCCTCCTTACACGAGGCATCACAACAACGTTTCACCAGGCAACGCCGGTCAACTGCTGTTTGTGTATGAGAAATCGGTTGGAAACTTTCCTCATGTCAGCAAGTTGTAGGTGTCACCACCGGCGCCAACCTTGTGTGAATGCTCTGAAAAGCTAATCATTTGCTTATCACAGCATGTTCTTCCTGTCGGTTAAATTTCGCGTCTGTAGTACGTCATCTTCGTGGTGTAGCAATTTTAATGGCCAGTAGTGTAGGATCATTTTGTTGTCCGTCCGTCTATCTATCTGTCCAACCGTTAGAAAACCATTTCTCTCAGGAATGGCTTGAAGTATCAAGTTGAAATTTGTGCGACACATTAAGGTCTTTGGTTCCTTGGCGGTGTAAATATTGAAGCTTCTAAGTCAATGAAATCGACAGATACGGCCATTTATGTCACATATTTTGATTCTTGCAAACTCATTCATCAAAATCTGTAGGGTACTTCCCCCTAATCTGGAATCATGAATGTTGGCAAGAAGTAAGTTTTCACAGTATAAGCAAAGGGACAAAATCCTAAAACTGCTAATTCGTAGTTACATCACATTTGTTATCCAACTGTCTGTCTGTCCTGCTAAGATCCCTTTTCCCTACGAATGGGTAGACGCACGAGAGGGTACCCATAAAGCCATAATTATTTTTTTAAAAGCTATATATTGTCAAACTGTTCACAGAACAGCCTTATCCCATTCAAAATACTCTCAGTTATAACAAACACATTTTTCCCACCGGTGTTCGAATCATTTTCTGTATTGATCTTTAGAAATGTCTACCAGATCCTCCTTCGTTTTTTCTTGACTTATTCAGTGTTGCCAAATCGGTGTTCTTTCATGCCCCTTTTCATGGGTAGAAATACTATAAAAGTCGCACGGAACCAGCGCTGGCGATTAAGTGCGTATGGCAGCGGAACCATGCCATTTTTAGCCAAAAACTGTGTGTGTGCAGATACGTTGTCGTGATGGAAGAAACAGTCTCCTGTCTGTTACAAGTTGGGTCTTTTTTGACGAACCGAGCTCCAAGATAACCCACTAAACTCTGCCAGTTGATCAATTGTCTAACAACAGCCTGTGAGCACAAGCTCTAGAATTTTTTCAATGTTTTCGATTCTTGCACCTTACAGACGTCCAGAACGAGGTTTGTCATCATTCGACATGTCGCTATTTTTAAATAAAGCAAACAAATGGGGGCTGAGAGTACAAATGGTACAGTTGCTTGCTGAAGCTAACTGTATAAATGACTGCTAAAGGTAAATGCACACTTGTAAATGAGATAATATCGAAACGTCAGATACTTGTATTTTTCTCCAATAGTCTGATAATCGGTGTATAGTTGTAGGTATGGATACAGATTGTAGTGCTCGTGCATTAATTTTTATAACACATTAAAAATAATTGTATTCCTTGCGTCTTACAACTCTTTTGAGTAAAAACGTATAAGTGCAAAACATTTTATTTGCTGTGCTACAGTTTGATGATTTTTAGGTAGAACACACTTGATATACGTAGTAAAAAATATATTCATTATAAAACAGGGATATATGAGTAAATGAAACCAAATTAATATAACAACTTGAAAAAAGTAGGTAAATAGCAAACGAATTAAAATACTGAAACGAAAATGTATTGGCGTGGGTCCACCATATATGAGAGTTTATTCATGATCACTTTCTGTAAGCCCCTCATTGTCAGTGTCTATAGAATAATAATCATTTCCTTCTGTGGTACCTCTTGAAGAATGTCGTTTCTGGGCAACACTCGTGATGCTGTGATATTGTGCTATCCATTCTTCAGTCTTCCTCGACCCCGTCTTTGACCACGCTCTCTTCTTTCTCCATATTATATATTGTTATAAAACTCATGATAAACTGAAGGGATGTGGTTCTTCATCCCCTGAAGATTTTTCCGTTTTTCATTTTTTTTTCTGTTTCAAACTCATCTCGATACAAAGGCTGCAGAAATAGTTTTGATGAGGTACCAGTATTCACCCTCCTAAAATCAGCTTCTATAAAATCGAGCTCACGATTTTGTGAATACTTGAAATGAACTGTTAGGGCATTTTCTTTGCTGATCTGACCTACCTGGTATTTTTCCGTTGTATTTTCTTTCCTTCTGTCTCTTTAGCATCTTTATCATTTGCTGTGGTATCCATGGCTTTAACTTCTGCTTTCATTTCCACTACTAAAAACTTTCTGCTGACCTGTCTCACTGTTTCCATCCTGATTTGAGGAACAAATACACGTTTGAAGTATTTCTTCCCTTTTCACACAGACCAGAATCTTTTTCACATTCCATACAAGTATGGACGTGTCCAACTACCTTATAATTTGTTGTGTACATATCCTGATTTTGCTGCAAGACGTACAAGCGGTGTTTCAAAATATGGCCCGTTTAAACATGCATTAAATATTACTATAAGTAATCTTAGAAGCATACATATTAGGCTATTGCTGTACTTTCAAAAAAATATGTATCTGAACCTTCATTAAAGATAGCACCATGCAGGAAATCGCTCGTACTTCTTTCTCGCTTTAGCTTTCCGATGTGCATTGAGATCATTTCCTTGTGAAATTTCAGTTATACCTCTTGTACACTCAGCCCATCAATTCTTCCACTACTTCAGCTAGTCTGTCGTTCCCAGAACTGTTGTTAATCAAGTCGTTATTCTCTTTTCTATTAGTCTTCCTCATCTTTATCTTTGTTTATGCTGAAGTCACATTCTGAGTTAAGTATGTTGTTCATTCATATCAATAGGTCTCTTTACAGTTTATTACAAACCAAAGAGATATGTCGTCTGTCAATCTTAGAATTGCTGTCTTTTTACATAAAACTTTTATTTCCTTCCGTAATTTCCTTTATCACCCTTTATTTCTTCCTCGTCTTACAGGTTGAAGAACAAGGGTGATAAGCTGCGACCCTGCCTTGCACTCTTCTAGACCTTCCACTTTTATTACTCTCACTTAGGGTTGATAGATGTCGTAGATTATTCTTGTGTCTCTGTACTTTGTCCCTAATCTTTTAAGGATTGTGGACAACTTGTTACATCTCACATTCCAGAAAGCTTGCTCTAGATCCACAGGACAGTTAAGACAGGGCCCCATTTTCTTGAGTCTGCTTCCAATATCAAGTGCAATGTACAAAATGTTCTGCTGGTACCCTTTTCCTTCGTGAAACATATATCCCTTAATTTTTTTTCTTCTATGTGATATTCTGGATAGCAGTTTGCAAGTGACACTTGTTAGACTAACCGTCCGTTAAATTTCACATTTATTCGTACACGTCTTTTTCCGTAAAATTGCTATAATTCTGATCTGTAAATCTGATTATAAGTCACCTCCTTACTTTCATATACTATTTTTGATGTGTTTATTTATTCATTGGATGAAAGAAGCAAATAACTTAATGTTTCTGCCCGTTCACTATCAGTATCAGTAAATTCAACCTTAGGACAGTCGTTTCAAGGACATAGGAAAGATTCGACTACTACCTTCTTCGAAGAACCATGGTGTTTGTCCTTTCTTCTTGACTACTTGATAGATTACAGACAATACATCACAAAAAGTAAATGAAAGTACCCGATTCAGTTTACAAACAGTAGCTCTTATCAGTGAGCTCCTTTTATAGACATCAACGTCGTCCTGACGAAACGGGGAACGTTCTATTTTAGTTCCCAGCCTGTAAGAAGCATTTTATTTTATAATATTTGAATCTGCATTAATCCGTTTGGTTAGGAGGCCGTCTTCCGCATCAACTGTTACATTTATTCAGTTTGAGCGAAGCGAGTGCTGAAAGATTTTCTCCAGATGCTTAAGGCCCCCGTTCACTAAAAATGGTAGTCCAATCTGAAACCAAGAAATATGCACTACCTACAATAGATTTTACTGACCGCTGAAAGCCACTCAGATACCTGATTGTCGCTGGGAATTCAACATGTCAACACCATACGACGTCTTTTCACCTCACAAAATTTTCATATCGTGATCGACAGACTGCTTCACTCTATGGAACATCTAGCATTCGTTTTGCTATTCGTACCTTCAGAGCGGTGACGTGGCAATTGAAACACCGATTCATATTGCCCCTCCACAAATCATCCTGTCACCCACTCACATGCCTGATTCACTACGGTAGACACCTACATCAGGTGACAAGGACGGATTACAATCCAATCTTACTGGATGCCTTGTAATTTGTCTCTCCGTTTCAGTGAAGTTGATAGGCTTTTGGAACTGTTACTGAGATAAGTAATTGTCTGTCGTCTTCCATTTTGTAAAGAAGTATCTCAGAGATGAAATGGACACATACAAAACTCTGTTCTATCTTGTGATATTGATGAATTATTTTTTTCTTGACGTGCATGCCCTCCATTGCCTAAACAGACGTAACAATGGGCTTATTACGAGGTGCGAAACGAAATCTGCATTAAAATCGTGTGAAACAATCGCGATTTCAATACTTGTGTAGTTTTTTATTTAACTTTCAATCACAGTCGTATTTTTTTAAGTAAAGATTTCAGCCGTATCACATGGTCATCTGTAGAACAACGTGCAGTAGTGTGGTCCTCCACTCGTTGACGACAATGCTCTGTCGCAACGCTTAGTCCTTAACGATTTTGAGACTTCCATGTCGTACATCGATCTGAATACACTTTGTCCCAGCTGCAACTTGTATTGCGAATAATAAGTGTGATTCAGTCGGGAAATAAGAAAAGATAACAATGGAACTGCACCAATGAACAGTAGAGTTCAAATACCCTTCTGCAGTTTCTTAGAGCAACAGTAATTTATATGGATTATTAGCACTGTTATTGAGAAAGCTAGGCAACATTTAACTGTGACACCAAACTTTTATGAAAGGTTTTTTTTTCATGGTTTACATATTTCCAGCTTCTTTGACTGTTTCATCTTTTCCCTATATTTCTGACGACTAATACGTCTTACAAAAAATATAAGTTTACCAAAGCAAAAACGATTTTGATAAACAATCTAATCCTAATAATCCCTTGTTCTACTTTTAATCCCTTATTCTACTTTTAATATATGAAAACTAACTTTCTAAAACCCTGATTATAAATTATTACTCATTATTTTCACATAGTATTTTTGTATTATAAATGATGAATCACATTTAAACAAGGCGATTTTGCAATTGCTGCACTGGTATGTTGTCACTTTTCTTGCAACATTTCCGCGTTTCCTTTTCCCTTTGACTGGGTCTATTTTGTGCAGATCCTAGATATTATTTATCTGGTGGGGGTGACTTCTTTTCCTGGAAAGGTTTGCCCTAGAGAAACTCGGCCTGTGTGCGTCTTCACTTATTGGTAATTCTGTACACAACACGTTTATGAATTTAGGCAGAGACGGCTTATTACTCCTTACTTAACTGTCGAGAAGTCAAGCATTCACCCGACACATAAGGAAACAATGAAATCGAAGTTTCCTCCACCAACGCACAGTTCTATGCTCAAAAACACCATACGACATCCTCTGGTCAGAAAGATCAACTCCAACTTATTTTTTGTTGTACGTTTCCATTGCAACACAATGAAGACAGATGGAGCTCGCCAATATACGTGATTTCGTTATTTAACTGCGAGAGAAGTCGTACCTCATCAGATGATGGATCGGTAGTCGACTGAAATTTTCACGACCCTTCAGCTGATGAGACTGGTAGCTAAAATGTTAAGTTTCCTATTATTCCCCTGAATTACTTTAGATGAATGCCTGAATGATTCTTCTTGTACATCTTTGTCCACACTAAGACTGCCTCTGCCTCTAGCGACCTCTTAGTCCACAGGACTTATTACTATCACAACTCATCACTTTTTGTGCTCCACAACCAAAAAATAAGGAACTCTCCCTTGACAACTCAGTCTTAACATTTTTCTTCTACAGGGATTATTTGTCGGCTTATTACAGTGGTCAGCTGCATTTAGCAAGTATACCTTTGTGCACTGTGTAAATGGGCAGTTCTGCACGTAACATAATGTCTGCTTTCCATTTACTTCTTCATGAAATAAAAGTCTGGCTAAAAATCAAAGCTCTGTATTCGATGTGCATTTGGTACCAATTAATTAACGAAGAACGAAATATATTTTGGTGACATTTGCTGTCGAACTTGAATCACTTTGTCGTTTACAAGATACTATGTAAATTCACAGATTTTCTTTTGTTGTTTATTTACAGAGCTTACATTATAAACCTTTGCTCAACCAGAACTGGCATAACTGCAATTAGATGCATCTTTTACTTTTTCCGGATAAAAACAGAGTATCATTATCACAGATTAATGGTGGGATAATTTTGTCGCTGTCACAAAGTTCCTTTGGCCATAAAAAACCTACGTATACAGAATTTTGGTATGTTTACAGAGATAAAAAGAAACGTTTTATGTCACTAAAATGTCATAGGTGCATCGATTCCCTGCTATGGCTCAATGTTGCTTTAGAGATGTTGTTTAAAATCTCGTCAGTTTACATTAAGGCATCTCGCTCAAAAGAAACAAGTTTTCAGGAATAATGGCTGCAACTTCAACGAGCGGCAGCCAGTTACTCTGCCTATATGTGTCTAAGGACATGTAATCCGAAAACAAAGGAAGTAGGTTACAATACGCTTGTTCGCCCACTGTTTGAATACTGCTCAGCAGTGTGGGATCCGTACTAGATAGGGTTGATAGAAAAGATAGAGAAGATCCAACGGAGAGTATGGCGCTTCGTTACAGGATCATTTAGTAATCGCGAAAGCGTTACGGAGATGATAGATAAACTCCAGTGGAAGACTGCAGGAGTTTTGTTGAAGCTTCGAGAACATACCTTCACCGAGGAGTCAAGCAGTATATTGCTCCCTCCTACGTATATCTCGCGAAGAGACCATGAGGATAAAATCAGAGAGATTAGAGCCCACACAGAGGCATACCGACAATCCTTCTTTCCACGAACAAGACAAAACTGGAATAGAAGGGAGAACCGATAGAGGTACTCAAAGTACCCTCCGCCACATACCGTCAGGTGGCTTGAGGAGTATGGAGGTAGATGTAGATGTAGATGTAGATACAGCAAACGCCTCATCTTTTCCCACAAAAAGAAATCCATAGGATCAGTTCTCAGGAGAACATTAGCAGCTACGGCACTGTCCTACCCATTCCAATCCAATAATTTGGTAAAACATTGTCTGAATGTTCTCTGATATCAACGGCAAAGTGTGGTGTTGCCACGTCATACGGAACCTGACTGATAGCAGGACTTTCTCCAACATTTTCAGTAGTACTTCAAATAGAATTGCCCGCATCTCGTGGTCGTGCGGTAGCATTCTCGCTTCCCACGCCCGGGTTCCCGGGTTCGATTCCCGGCGGGGTCAGGGATTTTCTCTGCCTCGTGATGGCTGGGTGTTGTGTGCTGTCCTTAGGTTAGTTAGGTTTAAGTAGTTCTAAGTTCTAGGGGACTTATGACCACAGCAGTTGAGTCCCATAGTGCTCAGAGCCATTTGAACCAATCAAATAGAATTATTTGGTGATTTCCTCCACCGAGCGTGGTAGGCACAGTACTCGTATAGAGCCCAGTCAGGTGGTCGTACACATTAACAGCCCGCATATTTATGGTAAATCTCTGTTGATGGAGGTTCACACGAGTTGCCCTAAAAATTTCCAACTACCAGAGATCGTTAGTTAGTTAGTTACATGTTCCATAGATCATATGAACGATTATTTTATCGAAATGATGTGGACGAGTCAGTTTATGAGTTGCGTATACATTAACATTGCGTATACATTAACATTAATCAGCACATTAGACCTATTTTTTAGTCCTGCTCAAGCAACTACACTTCAAAAGAAATAGATTTTTTCAGGTTAGCAGTTTTTAAATAAGAATTTGCCCATGGAAAGAAGGAGTTGTCCAGAATAAATAACTTTAGTTTATTTTTAATACTTGCTTTGCTACCTATGATATATTTTTGTTGCTGCATATTGAACTGACAGCTTTTATAATGGATAATAAAGGTCATTTTTCCACTAGTATTATAGGTGTGGATATCACTGTTCTTGTGAAATACGAGTAATTTCATAGTGATTATGGAGTTGAATTGCGTAACTCTTTGAAGAAGTAACTACATGACGACTATGGAAGAACACCACATTTTATTCTAAGACTCACTTCTGTACAGTCATTTCTTCCTTTCTAAGAGATGAGCTGCCCCAGATAATTATTCCAAAATATATTATTCACTGGAAACAAGAGAAATATCTCAGAAGGTTGATTCGTTTGTTTCCAAGACTAATTATTATACGAAGAGCACAAAACAGGCGAATTTAGAACTTTGAGAAGGCCGGTAATGTACTTTTTCCAGTTCATGTTTTCATCAGTACGTACATCCAGATATTCGATGCATTCTACTGCTCAAGTGATACATCAATTTTGATGTGACTATTAGTTGCAAAGAACTGAATATAAAGTGTCGTTTCAAGGGAGAGTCAGTTTACAAGGGAAAAAATTTCGATGCGAGGGACGTTAACAATTTAGTGGTAGATACCAAAGGCAGAATTCGAAGACCAGGGAAAAGTTGTCAGCTGATAGGTCTTATACTTTCTGATATCCGATTGGATGCATGCCCGTCCCGGGCAGGACGTATCGCACGTTATCGTTGGAGATATTTAGTTCCTTACCTATAAATCTTGTGCTGGTACTGGGACTGTCCCCAGTTCTTTGTACCGCAGCTTCCTTAAACTGAACAGTTCCCTCACTGCGAGCTCTGCCTGTTTTCCGTCGGCCTACTTTAAGTGATCCCGATCCCCGAAGACGGATATCAAGCCTCTGAAATGTGATATGATTTGGTAACCTTCTCATTGGAAATCGTTTTGCAGGTAGCTGCTCCACTGACCATAAAAGAGATACATATCACTTAACTCGGTTAGAATCCGACCAGCCATCCAGAATCTGTAAACATCAGTAAAAACTTTCATCTAAGCACAACATAGCATGAACAACAATGATATACTGCAGAGCAGTGTCTGAGACACCGTGTAGACGATCAACAGTTACAGTCAATTAAGATTGAACCCGCAAACTGTGATTGTGGATCCGTATCAGATCTAGAACATTTTTTTAAAAAAAATGGAAATTTGTGACAACCCGGGACTCGAACCAAGATTTCCCTCTTCTTGCGAGTGGTCGTCATAACTACGTTGGCTATCCTAACACGCTTCTAGGAGCGGCCCAAACCTCTATTTGTCCTGGTGTCTACTTCCCCTTGTACTTGCACTATATTACAGTGATCCCTGCACACAGCGACACACTAGTTTTCCTTGTCATTGCTTTGCATTGGCACGATGTATTGTTGTGCAGTGTCTGAGACACGGCGTTGGTGATCAACAGCGTATTCAATTAAGAATGAAACCGCAGACTGTGATTATGGAACCGCATCAACTGTAGAATATTTTAGAACAAACGAAAATTTGTGCCGAACCGGGACTCGAACCCAGATCCTCGCTTGTTGCGAGCGGTCGCCTTAATAGCGTCAGCTGTACGAGCACGATTCTACAGCTGATGCGCATCCATAATCGCAGTTTGCGAGTTCATTCTTGTCTGAATGTGGCTGATGATCTCAGTAAGTGCACTGCTATATATCATGCCCAGCATAGCAATGATGAGGGAAAATAGTTACTCGTCCTGTACGGGAATAACGGTAATATAGTGCGAGCACATGCGAGGGTAGATACCAGGACAAATGGAGATTTGCGCCGATCTTAGAAGCGTGCTAGATTAGCTGAAGTTGTTCAAGTGACCGCTCGCGTCAAGAGAGATCCGGGTTGGAGTACAGGTGCTACACAAATTTTCATTTTTTCTGGAATATTCTACGGCTGATGCGGCCCTATAAAAATGCAATTTGCGAATTCATTCTTGATAATGTTGTAACTATTTATCCAGGGACGCGGACACTGCTACCAGTAATGAAAATTTTCTTTCTCTAGCAGTATGTAACTGTGTTACAAATCAGAGTCTGATGCCCATGTGCTACATACAAAGCAGGCAAAACACTTTTGAACGTCGACCTAACAGAAGTCCAGCCTCAAAACCCCTCAAGGACGCCTAGCGGGGAAACGGTGCGTCTATGACACTTGTGAGGCATAACACAAGTGTTTCTTTTTGTCTAGTGTAATAACTGTACAAATATGTGAACGTACCTATTTAGGCCCTATATACGTAGCATAAAGCGCCCATTTTTCGGGTGGTTGCCTAATCTCGGATAACTGAATATCTCCCTTGCTTGATGCCGCTCTTTTTAGCTCGCTCCGACAACCAGTAGCGAAGTTATGTCTGATATGCCATTGTTAGCTTTCTGTTAACGTTTTGTTCTCCATTGTTGTTTTTACGCAGTGGTCAAGATAAACATTTTCTACAGAGTTCAGTTGTAAGTCCTTCCTCAAGCATGGTCATACTTACTTTCGAACTGTATCATATGAGACAGTAGTTTCAAGCATGCTCTTTTTTTATTTAATTCATAATACCTGTCGTCCACAGTTCATTTAAGGGTTAGTTAGTGCCTAAACATAAGTAAAGGATGGTCTTTAATAATGGGTACCCGAAATTTGGGGTCAGTTTATACAAACACATGTTCCGAATTTTATTCCAGATGCCATGTTTCCAGTGTTTGAGAGACAAAGTCATTGGTCCCTTGATGGGAGCCGTGACAGTGGAAATGGCTGCAAATGGTTTCACAAAATGTGGCAGCTGTCATTGTGAAACGTTGGTTTCTTCATCTATGGATTTTCCTCCTCAGTAATCCGCAGAAACTGCGGATAAGGGATCAGATGTCACAGCAGAGCCATTGTCGACTGCACGTAAAGGAATGCAGAAAATGGCGGTCTCTACTTTAGAAATGGAAAATGGCTCTGAGCACTATGGGACTCAACTGCTGTGGTCATCAGTCCCCTGGACCATAGAACTACTTAAACCTAACTGACCTAAGGACATCACACACACCAATGCCAGAGGCAGGATTCGAACCTGCGACCGTAGCATCTCTACTTTAGAGCCGACTGTTGTGGCCGAGCGGTTCTAGGCGCTTCAGTCCGGAACCACGTGGCTGTTACGGTCGCAGGTTCGAATCCTGCCTCGGGGATGGATGTGTGAGATGTCCTTACGTTAGTTAGGTTTAAGTAGCTCTAAGTCTAGGGGACTGATGACCTCAGATGTTAAGTCCCATAGGGCTTAGAGCCATTTGAACCATCTAATTTAGAATTCCGCCTACCTCCTCTACTTCCACCATTAGAACCAATACCAATAGCAGGTAAAGCAGTAGTGTCGATGTTATTTTTTTTAAGGCTTTGGAATGGTCCGTGGTCAAAGGGAAAAAATAAAGCAAGCACTACGACTACAAAGAACACCTTCAATAAAAACTGCTCCAGGAGCTTCATTTCATGCATGTTAGAGGCAGTCTACATCAGGAGCCACCAAAAGGAAGGTCTTCTTGAGAGAGAACCGGAGAGTCTCCAAGCAGCAGGATCATGGTGAGGAAGTCTCAGATGCAACCATTGATGAAACAATGTTGAAAGACTCATCATTTGAATATGAGGACGACGATAAGTGCATTTACTGTGACCAAATTTGATCAGCTGATACTTCAAAAGAGACCTGGATTGAGTGTATCGGAGGTTTCGCTGGTGTTATGAGCCTTGTGCAGCTATCGACGATGATACTTGGAAAGGTTTTCAGTTCGGCTTTTGTATAAAAAAGCACAGACTTGGCAATTTTCTTGTTATGGTTGAAACGTCTGCAAAGCAACCGACAGTTCTGCAGCAGTCTTTACTTTTTAAACAAAAATTTCTTGCAAATAAAGAATATATTACTAAATAATTAAATTTTAGTGTTTATTTACAATCCATAATTAGGAAATCGGAAAACCCGAAATCAGGAACCAAATTTTTCGGAGATAAAAATCACACATCTTAATTCTTTGTTCTTCTAGTACAGAATGAGAAAATATTTGGAAGATATTATGCAAGAGTAGTAGGTATTTAAAAGTTCCAGAGTAATACTACAGCACATTTTCCGTAATTTAAAGACTGCTAATTTACCGGTAATTTTAACTTTAAAAGCTATAGCCGTTAATATGGCACTTTCCCCTACAATGTATGCCTTATAAAACTTTGATAACGGTTCCCATGCAATACAGCCAGAATCGTAAGGTAAAATGCTTTGGCAATTATCATTATGATTTCGTCGTTATACGCGTAGTTGACCTCAGAGGATCCATGCCTAAGAAGGCAGGTCGCGTATCCCGTCTTACTGCAGTTTGCCTTCATTGTAGGAGAAGATATGTAGCTGACTTGGTCGCATTCATATATCAGTGTATATATTTGGAGCATGACCTCAGACATTCGTTTCTTTCGTAGATATGCAGTCTGTGCGCGAACGCAATTTCTCACTGACAGATTAAATTTGCAGCCGATCCGTTACGCTGCTTAGTGCTCAGCTTTCAGTACAAGTGTGCGCGTGTCCAATGACCCAGGTATGTTGCAGCACCGGAGAAGTCTGCTTGTCATTGCTCCAGACGCTATCTGCAATCTAAACGGATAGTGGAAGTGAAGGCTAACTAGTCTTAAGTAAAAAATTTTGTCTCGTTGACCGCCGTTGACTCGAATTACCACTACGTCTGCACTAATAAATCTCCGGCAGTATCTTCTGTACGCTATTGCTTTTTATTCTAAATGTAGATTAACTGCTGACTGTTGAAACTTCGAAGTGAACAACAAATACCTTCATTTAAAAGGTGAGTATCTCGGTATCGTTCGAGATACTTTAGTGAGAAGCTCAGGGATTAACAGTGTAAAAACTCATTAAATCGTGTTATCCATAAATTTGATCGAAAAATCTGATCACAGAATCACGTGTCGTGGAGCCCGATGAAAGTAGTTGACAAGGAACCTTGATACAGCTGTATCTTGAAAATACTCTCACGAGGAGTTGGTTAAACACACCTACCTACAGCAGTAGCCTTTTGCAGATATGTTCTCTATTCTACACGTCGTAGCGTGGATCTCCGCGATATATTTTTGAGAGGTCTTTCTGAAACATGAGTGCTAAATTTTAACCTACTATTCGCGGAGACAGCTCAGAATTGGGTCTAAGGTGTCTCAAATGTGATCGATTGTGTGTCGCTCATGCGGCGTGGTGGCCCACACAAGCTCACTCACGTTCTTGAAGTGATTCTAAAACCACTCTGACGAAGGTCTTGCTGATGGTGTGAGTGGACATAGAAGTTCATGTGGTTCCATTCGGCTCTTGTATCTTCCGTGGTGCCGGGCGAAGAAATACTTGAGAGATTGGCGTCGGCACTGTGGTGGGTTCTACCAAGCCTATATTTACTTCTGGAAGAGGCGGAGCAGATTCAACTCACACAAAATATTATAATCACTTTATTATTCAACAATATAAAATACTTAACTTGGAAACAGTCCACGATCACAGTAATATCTTTGTATTTGTAACTGTCGCTGAGCACTATAATTTATCACTTCATACGATACAGAATGGTAGTCTCATCTCAATGTATATTTGACTGTATACTTCGATATACAGTTCTGGCTTCTAATACAACTCGCGCTGCGGGCTGAAGTAAGATGATGCTGTCGTCGTAAGCGATGACTGTAGGCTGGAGCTGAGCAGCACTACGCTTTCACGGAAATATTTGTCCGGCCTCGACAGCGTATGGAAACCGTTGAGGGCGTCTCCACGTACGTCTCTCATTCGTTGCTGCGTCAGGCAGCGACTGTCATTACTTGTTGTGCCGTCATGAGGTAGTAACTTTGACACGAGACCTCGTTCTTCGGACGACACCACATCTTCACTGGTGAGAAACGGAAGAAGACAAATTAAAGACTCGGTTACATCCCGTGTAAACACCCGCCACACAAGAATATGCCCAGATTCTACCTGAAAGGTGTCTAATTGACAAGCGGGTTTCATAGTGATATGCGGATACAGAAGATCCAAAGAAGAGCGGCACATTTTGTCACAGGTTCATTTCGTTAAGTTCGAAGGCAACACGGAGGTGATCAACAGCAATTTCAGGCGCTACAGGAGAGGCATTGTGGATCACAGCATCTTTTGCTGTGAAAGCTCAGAGGGCGTACGCCCTCAGAAGACACAGCCTATACATTTATTCTTCTTACGTATATACCGCGAAAATATCATAACTGTGAAATTAGAGAGAATCGAACACACACGGGTGCTTACCAATAATTGTTCTCCCTACGCACCATTCGTGACTCGAACAGGAAAGAGGGAAAACAACAGTGGTAAACGAAGTACTCTCTGCCACATACCTTAAGGTGTATAGATGTAGATGCAGTTTTCACCATATTCCTTCCTGGGTCTGAGCATGTACCACCGTGCACTGCCAGCAATCAGTCCAGACGACTTTTTACATACTTTAGTGGCGGTGGTCCTGTCCCATGCTAATCTACGGTTCCTGTGGTGAGCGATGAGCAGAGGATCTTGAGCGGTGACTGCTGTTCAGCGTAGTGGAGAGGTGGTCCTGGATGTTACGGCTTCTCGCCGGTTGTTGGTCTCCAGCACTCAGTTGACGAATTACTTGCTGCAATGTGGACAGTCTGTCTCCCGTTCCAGTCTACGATTGTTGGAGATTGCAAAATGTTATAGCAGTCGCGATTTTCCCAGAAACTAGGTGCTTGATACTACAGCACGTGAAATGTTTCCAGTGTCCAAACGACCTCGCAGATGGAATGTCCCATTATACGGCGGAGATCAAATAGCTGATATCGCCCGTTTTGCCTGTAGTGCGATCCACTATCAAGCTGGCTGCCGATACACGGTTTGACGGCATCCCAATCACGTGCCACATCGAACTATTCCATTCACCGTTACGACCGGAAGCTCTCTCGATAGCGTAGTACCTATCTGTAGCTCAACTGATCATCAGTCTATCTATGCGAACAAGGCTTTGCTTTTCCAGTACACTCGTGATAAACTGAAGCTATTCACTACTATTTTTCCGTTTGCAATAAAGCATTTTTTTATTTCTTTCTTATTATTCTATTGTGTGATTATAGATGTTATATTCTCCATGTGAGTGGACCACTCCTTCACGGTTGATGCCAGTAATGCAAAGACGTTTCCTGTGGTGGGAGGACGTTATCGGATCGCTTGCAGCGTTATGAGGACAACTGAGAAGTACAGACACCGCTTTGGAAAAACTCTTGGTGTAGCAAAGTGTTTACCTCTTGTACCGACAAACTGATGTCCATGTTAAGCAATATCCCCTTCAAACTAGCGTCCACTTGATACTATAGGCAGAACGGTCGGTGAGCTTAGAGTGGCTTTTGATTCTATGCTCGGAGTTCAGTTTTTAATATCTATTGGCATAATATTTCGTCATATTGTGTTTTCAGTTCATTACTTCTATTTTTTTACACAGTGCCTTCACTAAATCGTCTTTCTCAAGTTTGAACCAGAGAGATACGCAGGTAATCCAATGGAATGTTAACTTTGGTACTGAGACATAGGGAGCACGATTGGAGTCACACTAAAAGGTATGAGCCCGTCGTGACGTATACCAAATATTTCACGCGTTTGTGTTTGATGTCTCCTGTTTCCAAATTCTATAGATCGACTTTGACTTTGGTACCTGTGGTACCTGATATGTCAGTCATATACACATACCGTTTTCTTGTAAGTGTACAGTCATGTGTCTAGGAACAAATAACCAAATCCAGAAATACTGGTTACGCAGCAGTTTTTTTATATAGCTGTATTACTGATGTCTTCTGCAACACTCTACAGGTGGTTCTTCAGAACATTTGTTCAAATTAACGACCGCCATAGTACATAGCAATGGAATACTGTACCGCGTCGCATTGTAGTCTACGTCCTAGCTTCGCAGTATATTGGTGCACAATTTCAGCTACTGCGACAGCCCAAAAACAAAGCTAGTACGAGTCACGAACAACAAGCTATTCTCGTGCGTACAACAAAGCCGCTAAGAACGAAACGTGCAGCCTACTCATGTTAGAGTCACGATAATCTACTAACTGTCAGAATATAGAACAAATTATTGAATATCGTGTTAAAGAAATGTTTTCCACACAGTTCAGCTCACCAGAGGGACTACCTGCAGAACACCCTCACCTTAATAGTGAAAGATGAGCCATAGTGATTACAATGAGTTATAAAGTTTAGTAATATAACTAGAAGAAAAAGATAAGGAGTGTTTCAAAGCACTCCCAAAGAACCGTAACCCTCTGAAGAGGCATGTTCATCATTAAGGCATGTAAATGTGTCACTTTAGAAATACTGACATATTGCCTCGCACATTCCTTGCGACACTTCCTACTCCATCTTACGCGAAAGCGGATATGCGTTTTGCGTTTGAATTGGTTCAAATGGCTCTGAGCACTATGGGACTTAACATCTGAAGTCATCAGTGCCCTAGAACTTAGAACTACTTAAACCTAACTAACCTAAGGACATCACACACATCAATGTCCAAGGCAGGAATCGAACCTACGACCGTAGCGGTCGCCCGGTGCCAGACTGAAGCGCCTAGAAACGCTCGGCCACACCGGCCGGCTTCCGTTTGAATTAATCACATCCTTAGTCATGACAATTCTGAGTGAAAAACGTGAAGACCGTCAGTCAGTACCTTTATCTACGTAAACAGTGCACATCAAGTGGCCTATTTTGTGAGCTACACGCTTCACAAATTTCGAATCCAACTGGCGATCTTATTAACCCAACTCGACAGCGTACTGCATAAGAATGTAGTTGTTCCCCGCGACGTTGCTGAATGTTAAACTCAGAGACACTCCGTCATCAGACGATAATCAGCGCACAGCACTCCTTTCTTTCTTATAAGCTACAACGAATGAAATAGGCAGAGTCCTGGGCAGTTGTGGTATTCAATCCACTTTCTGAATACCCAAGAAATTAGAGAGATACGGCACCCAATAAAAGACACCCTCTGTCTCAGTGTTTCTGAAATCTTCAAAATATTTTATAAATGTGAAAGCAGGTACAGTGGTCAGTCAGTATGACGATTTCGGAAAATAGCACTGAGCACCGAGACCACAGTCAATATCGCGATTTCGACCAATCTACTGTTTTCGAACACATTCAGAAGAACAAAAATACGATTACGTTTGATGAAACGGATATCTTATCCAATGAATCTGCCTACTAACATACTGTCATCAAAGAAGACGCTGATATTTGAATGTCTTATGAACAACTGCAGCCGAAACAGTGTCTGCATCCTTCGTCGTGATTGGAAACGGTGCTTGAGGCTGAAAGGCAACAGAGAAATAATCTCAGTCAACTATGATCTAACGAAAGTAGCATCGCTAACATTCTTCTTCAGTCACAGACATCGACATAATCTCTGGCAGCATAGGGAAGTTTTATGACTCGGTGACATCGTGGCCGAGCGGTTCTAGGCGCTACAGTCTGGAACCGCGCGACCGCTGCGGTCGCAAGTTCGAATCCTGCCTCGGGCATGGATGTGTGTGATGTCCTTAGGTTAGTTAGGTTTAAGTAGTTCTAAGTTCTAGGGGACTGATGACCTCAGAAGTTAAGTCCCATAGTGCTCAGAGCCATTTTTTCGGTGACATCTCCATGACGTAATTCGGGCAACTAAAGTACCTAACGGCCTACTGAAATCCAAACTCCTGACAATAACGACGAAGAAAGTCATCGAAAGCTGGAGACTAACAAGTATGTGGCGGCAAGTTCTAGGTGAAGCATTTATTCGACAACGTATTATCTGGAGCAATGGTGACTGGCTGACACCATTAAAGTACCCTGAAATCTGGTTGAGTGAGCCCGATATGCTAACACAGCTTTCACTGCCGTCCATTAATTAAACAAAAGAAAATCAAGTTAGTGATTTTTTGCAACAGTAATAAATTTTGTAATACCCCCAACTTCACAACTGCCACGAAGGAGGAGACTTCGATATAGTACTATGCAAAATACTAAAAGCAAAGCGATGTATGCGGGATCAGATGTTCTTTTTTGGATCCTGAACAATAATAAATGCACTGGGAAAGAGACAAATCGTGTAAAGTTCTTGATTAATTACTGTACCGATAAAAATATGCGGACGGCTGTATGCCAGAGCGTAGGAAAAAAAAGAAAAAAAAAGATGAGAGATCTTCTGGCAGAAATTGTGGGAGTACGGGGAGTAGAGAGGGAGGGATGTGGTAGCGGAGAGAAATAAGGAGAGAGGGTTGATGCCGTTACACAGAGAGCTGGGGGAGTGGAGATCGGCAAACAAAAGCTTTTCACATTATTAATCGTATCATCAACGTCAATGAAGTATGAGAGGGTTGATACCAGTCACTGGATGGAGTAGGGGAAAGGAGGTTGGTGGCAGGGGGAAGATGGGCTTTAGCTGAGCTGCACTCTGTCTGCACGTGTGTGTGTGTCTGTATGTGTGTGGTGAGAATATTTATCACGGAGCTTTTCAAGACGAAGGAGGTAGGTGGAGGAAAGAAGGTGGTCGAGGAGAATTGGGGGGAGATGAGAGAGAAAGGGAGAAATCGATAAAAGTGGAATCTTACTCTTCGACAGCAGCGCTCCCCTACAGTTTGGTTTCCCCCAAGTAGTGGCTCTCTCAGCATCTACAAGTATTCGAGAGCTAGAGGCCTCATTCCCCTACACTACCCTGCCCCTAGATCCACTCACTGAGGTTGACACGCAAATAGACACACAGGCACGGAAGAACATTTTCCGTGCACATACACATCCGGGTGGCGCCCACTTGCCGGCGGATCTGCTGGCTACAAGCAGCCGCCATTATACGGGGCAGAGGAGAGGAGGGGTGGTTTATTGATAGAAGAAAAGCGGCGGAGTATCGGGGGTGGCGGCGGCCGCGGCGGCTCCCTTTGTGCCGCGGGGGCGGAGTGCCTGGCGGCGAGATTAGCGTCTGAGCTGGAATACATTAGGCGCCGCGCTGTTATCCTCGGCCGGCGCTATTCATAGCCCCGGCCTCGCTCTCAGAGCTCTCGACACTGGGCGGCCGCCTTCGCCCCCGGCTTCCGCTCATCGACACAGGCGGGGGAGGGCCCGCAACTTTGTAATCTCATTTCCTCCATCGCTGTTGCCGACTGTGACCACCATTTCTTACTAGAAAATTAAACCTTGCACATCTCTGCGGCTGTTGCACGAACTGGGTTCGAAAATTTCGGAGAGTGAAAAATAAAAAATTGACCTTGCAAACTAGGCTGTAACAGGCACTTGTATAACAGGACAGATCTCTGAAACTGGACCGCGGCCATCATCCACCAACTACACAAGAAGGGAGATAAGAGCAGTCTGGACAACTACAGAGGAATCTCTCTCCTAGACAGCACGTACAAGATTTGATGCAAGATCTTATATGGAAGAATCAAGGAACAACAAGGACAGGAGTTAAGGGAATACCACGAAGGTTTCAGACCATGGAGAAGCTTTGCGGAGTAGATTACTTGTTTAAAATCGGTTATGTCATACTGCTGTAAACTCCAGCAATAACTATTTACTATCAAAAGCAGTCTTCATCACAATTTATTTATTACGGTGACCGGTTTCGACCACTACTGTGGTCATCTTCATCAAAGACTGTCACGTCAGACGATGTACTATTGAGCAGCAACATGTCTTTGTTGAAACTTCAGTAAAGACATGATGGTGCTCAATAGTACATCTTCTGACGTGGCAGTCTTTGCCATTCCACTTTCGCAACAACTTCGTTAGAAAGAAGCCTGCTGCCACATCTTTGCACTGGCGTTTATCCTCACTGTGGCAACCACTTGTTTGCCTATCGACTTTACAGCAACTTCAGTGGAAAGAAGCCTGCTGCCTCATCTTTGGAACGGCGTCCAACTTCACCATGGCAACCAGTGGTTCCAATTGGTTCACTAACAGGCATTGAGAGGGCAACCCATGTACTGTCAAAACGGAGTTCATTTATCCTACGTGTTTAAATATTTTTAACGCTTCTTAATTGACATTAGCTGTTAAATAAGCTAAGTTTAGTGTGTGTTTATTTTTATTTCTTGACAATGTTCTTTTAACTAAGAAATTTTACATTGTTATTCGACCTATAACCCATTGGTTAGTAATGACATCATTCCGTCTGAAGTGGGCGGAGCATCTATTATATATAGTAAGACGTGCACTGGTTTCTCCAGCAAAAGGAGGTTCTCACTCATTGGTAATTCACCGTTTTATAGCTTTATAACTTTATGTATTTTCTTTGATGTATGTAGCCCTCTAATTAAAGCTTTGTATACGACTCGTAGGTCTGAAGATGACCACAGTAGTGGTCGAAACCGGTCACCGTAATAAATAAATTGTAATCAAGACTGTTTTTTATAGTAAATATTTGAAACACATTTATCACTGTCACTCCCATAATGTATTCAAAAGTAATTTACTCTAGCAGTAACATCTGTAGAGTTTAAGAACGCATGACTGTCTCTATAGACATTCAGTACTAAAAATTTTAAGGAATTTGTATTCCACCCAAAACTAATTCAATTAATTGGAGGTACTCCGATCAACACCAGATCGAAAGCGAAGTTTTCAGAAGAAATATCTGAACCAATCCTTATAAAAACAGGCTTAAGACAAGGTGTCAGTCATCACCATTACTGTTCAATTGAGCACTGGAACACAAAACGAGAGAAAGGTACAAGGACAACCCAAAGAACATAGGAATTGGAAGTGCTAAAAACCACAAAAGTTTCATTTGCTTGGGATTTGCTGATGATCTTGCTTTCCTAGGAAACAATGTTCGGCTGGTCCCGGCGGAGGTTCGAGTCCTCCCTCGGGCATGGGTGTGTGTGTTTGTCCTTAGGTTAATTTAGGTTAAGTAGTGTGTAAGCTTAGGGACTGTTGACCTTAGCAGTTAAGTCCCATAAGATTTCACACACATTTGAACATTTTTTGAAACAGTGTTAAAGAATCCAGGCAACAAGTTAAATCACTACAAGAAATAGCACAGAAGATTAGCCACAGAATATCAGTTCAAAAAAAGGAGATTATGCTAATTGGCCCACCACTTGCAAGCAAAATTACAATAGGAGAAAAAGAAATCGAAATTGTTAATAAATTTAAATATTAAGGTTAGATAGCAACTTGTAGTCCAAAATAGAATTAAAAACTGTACTTAACAAATTACATTACCAAAAACACATACTACAAAAAGAGCCTATCCATAGATGCAAGATTAAGATATTGTAAAGCAGTTACACATCCAGAAACAACTTACGCAGCTGAAACATCTTCAGACCAACTAGTACAGCAGAAATTAACAAAATACTAAAGAAGGAAAGAAGAATAATTAGGGCATGCATAAAGAAACAATATCAAATAAATGGGCGTTGAAGAATAGCTCGAAATGGAAGAGTGTACGAGGAAATGGAACCAGTAATTAACGCGACAAGGAAGAAACGTATCTCATTGTTTGGATATCTCATGAGAACACCAGAAAACAGAATTAGTAAGGAAATAACAGCAGAATTGTGGAATAGTAAGAGCAAAATTAAATCGATCATAGAAATTAAGGAAACTGTAAGAGAACTCCAAATTACAGTAGATGACCTAAAAAACAAAATAGGGAAACCTAGGATACTGCAAGATACACAAACCAGACTATGAACGGAGATCAATATAATGGCTACAGGAAGAGTGACCTCAGATGAAGAAAGAAAGAAAGTATCTGAGAGAATGAAGAAATATTGAGCAGACAGAAGAGCAACAACTCTTCATATAAAAATAAATTATAATAGTGCTTGTATAACCACTATACTATTGAATTGCCTTATAGAATTATTATTAAACTGTATTCTTGAATAACAGCAATTTGTATAACCTTCGTGAAACTGACTAGACTTGTCCGATAAACACCATAAAATAAAAAACCCAAAATAAATAAATATATACCCTTGTACCTTAATCGCTTCTCTGTCTGTCCATCTCAGCGAATCTTCCTAAAACTGTCTACCAAAACTTCTTAAAAATCATTACCAGACAAACTTATTCCTAACTTATACCCGTGTACTGTGCGGAACTCTGACCATACTAAATTATACAAAGATTTAATATGATTTGCTCAGCACAGTCTATAGATTTAAGCTGTTTCTATAAAAATGCAATGCTACCTGAATGTAACCTGGCTTCTGAAATAAATGCGCAAAGAAATTTGCAAAGAAATTCCTGATCCTAAAATGTATTTTCAGTTACCTCGTGTCTTGACAAACATTTTTACAGATTTCTCGAAAGCTGCGCAAAGCATACAGCAGCAAAGCAACAGTGAAAAGTAAGACTGAAAATTGCGTACCACAAAGTGCAGTGAGCGTACATGCGTAATAAACTGAACGATGGGTGGTAATTTTAACTGGTAAGAAACGACTTCTGACAAAATTCAAATGAAAGTCTAAGTTCAAAAGCAATGCTTTAAAAATCAATTGAATGTCCACAGTAGCATTTACGTAACATGACTTTAAGAAATAACTTTAAGCAGGGGGATTCTCATCTATCAGAGAAATCCATACAACAATCGTTCTATCTGAGTTTCGTTACTACAATATCAATAACACAAAACAATGCCACCCTCTTGTGGGCTTACTTCAATTTCTCAACATTCCAGAAAAACTCACAAATAATCTTCTTAGCTTCTTTCTCCATACCTGCATCAAAAATATTGATACTCCAATTTCATCACTCTCGTATTACACCTATTAAGAAAACTTTCTTGCCATTCTTCAAACTAGGACTGCTAGTCAACACTGTTCAACTTAGAGTGTGTGTAGCAACACAAATATATTGTATCAATAGTAAGGGATTACTCAGCTAAATTGTTTTGCTCTGTGTGAGCTATCCATATCGATATTTACGTAAGAATGGAATTTATAGAGTAATCAAAGTGTAATATACATACCTCACAACCCATTCGATTGGCGAAATTCTATGAAGAAGAGATGATTAAACGTCTCGTCGATAGCGCGGTCGCTACACTTGGAGCACAAGCTCGGATTATGAACGGATGTGGAAGGATATCGGCCGTACGCTTTTCAGAGTAACAATCCAAGCATTTTTCTAGAGCGATCTGGGGAAATCTGGATGGCCAGACGAGGATTTGAACCCTCGTTATCCTGAATGCAAATCCAGTGTGCTGAAAACTGCGCCACCTCACTCGGTTTGGCGAAACTCATCTCCTCTTTGCCAGCAACTAACATGTTTAGCAAGTTCACTCAGCAACATTGGGGAAACTCATCTCTTCTTTGCCAGCATCTAACATGTTTAGCAAGTTCACTCAGCAACATACTCTTTGATCAAAGGTTTTTCAGTTTTTCTGACTGGAAAAGCTAGCAGATGCAGAAAACTGAACAATGGCCTATAGAAGTATGTGTCCCGGTTCTCATTATGTTTACACCATCCGTCCAAGAAGATCCGAGACTGATTTTATTCCTGGCGTGCGAGCGACTTCAGTGCCTTAACTTCGGTGGCAGCTTGAACTAAATATATAAACGATAGATGTTGCAATAAGTTGTGACCAGAATGTGCTCAGGAGTGCACGTGCGACTGTAGTGCGTCAACGTTGTTGGACCACAAATTGGATCGAGTAACATCTCTAAATCAAGTGTTAGAGACATTTTGAAGAGAGAAAACTATGTGAAAAATTTGTCCAGCGCACCTTGATTTCCCCGCCCCCCCCCCCACTCCAACACTCCCCCCCCCCCCCCCCCCCCCCGCCGCCAAAGAAAGAAACGAAAAGACCAACTACGCGTAAACACCTCGCGCGTCTTCACCGAAATACAAAATGCGGACCATTCTTTTCTGGAATAAATAGTCATGGGTGACTTGAGTCGGCGTTATCAACATGAAACTACCACATAACCGACATTCAAGCCAATGTGACGCTGAACAACGCCCCAAACTTTTTCGATAGTACTGTTTCATATAGTTGTATGAATGTCTTGTGCATTGCACTCAAGCCTGTGGGTGGGGAGGGGGTGTGTGGACTACATAGAACACCTGATGCATAAAACCAAGTAGACTCCACACCTGAAGCGCGAATAACACCGTTACATATTACATAATTCTATAACTTTGTTGTTCATGCTCTACATGTAAAATTTATGTAATACATTACTTGCACAGTGGATAGGACATCTTCACATAACTAAATGAAAATTATGAATTGTTTTCTGATGCTACGACTCTATAGTAATGTAGTGTCTTAAATGTGATCTCACTTTGCACATCTGGAGATTATTTGATATGAAGTTATTACGCAGTCGATGCTATGATTTTTTAGTCTTTGGTGATTTTAAATTAAGGTATCACCGAGCCGTATAATACGACTGTGCTATGCAGCTTCTACAAATTTATGACGGTGTGTCCTACCAGCTGGTAAATGTGCACCAAAAAGGTTTTTCATCCTGTGATCTGAAGATGGCTACCACCTTTAGCCGAAAGTAGTAACCAAAACAACAATAAACTGCTGTCTTTACAACAAGGGCTTTTTTCTGAATACATTAAATGTAAACACTTACAGATCGAAAACCTCAAATCTGTCCACTGGATGACGTAGTTTTATGCTGTGGTGTGCCATACGTAATCGTTCCATAAACAGAAATGACATCATGTAATCATCCCATTACAACTGCCAATAATACCACAGCCTCGCATGATGTGGACATTTTTGAACTGAAACAAAATCAAAACAATATTAATGTACTAAAAATATCGTAATACGTACTGCAGATTTATTGATGTCTTGATTAATCTTAAATCAATATATGATTACCTCTTCCACTTAACCAGTGAAATAAAAGCAAAGAAAAGTGAAAGGATTTTGCCATCAGTCAACAAACTAAATACAAGATCATTGCCATACATCATAACGTCATCTTATCACTGTGTCGATTTCATAACAGACTTTGAAATAGGGACCGCTACGGTCGCAGGTTCGAATCCTGCCTCGGGCATGGATGTTTGTGTTGTCCTTAGGTTAGTTAGGTTTAAGTAGTTCTAAGTTCTAGGGGACTTATGACCTCAGCAGTTGAGTCCCATAGTGCTCAGAGCCATTTGAACCATTTTTTGAAATAGGATAATACAAAACAAGTTATACATCTTAAATTATAAGATACACAACCTATAAAGGTTCACGCAATATGTATGCTCAATACATAGCATTTCGCCGAGCTTTTCCTTGAGTATTTATTCAGTGGCCCACAGTAGCTAGAGGCCGCTAATGTGGTGATGGGGGAGTGTGATAGGGTCGCTGTTTGTAACAGTTTTCAATCTCGATGATCGAAGAAATTTTCCTTTGCTCTTGGCTTGCATATTGAAAGATGTGGTGGCGTTAACTTCCCTTAAACGGCACCAAATGGGCTGAGAAATGGCATCAAATAAGCCGAATAACTTCATATTACCTCCCACAGAAATGTTCACGGTTCATACGTGCGCTCACTCTGGAATTGAATGAGGTTTCAACTTGAAGGATACATTGGTGCATAAAAAATGACGATTAATTAATACTATTAACCCCATCACATCTTTCAGTATGCAAGCCAAAAAGTAAATAAAATTTCTTGAATCAGGACCCAAAACTGATAAGGAAAGAAGTCTAGTGGCACTGGATGTGCGGATATTGGGCAAACTAGAGGGTGTGGGTTCGGAACACAAAGAAGGAAGAGAGACTTGGGGGAGAACAGAAATTTTTTAGACACCAAACCGAAAAGAATGACCAATCGGCTACGACGCATATTAGGACATAGTGCTCACTCTAGCCAGGAATTTTATGGATGTTAAAGGGAAAGGGAAGTAGAGGACGAAGAAGATATGTACTAACGAACAGTGTCAGAAAGAAATGCGGTATGTGATGAACACAAGACAAGCAGAAGTGGTCAAGAGCCATGTCTGGACATGCCGCAAGGCAGAACAATCCCTGATGATGATGATGATGATGACGATGAGCTGCTTCATTTACGGCCGGAAAAGTGAGAAAGGGGGATATTGGTTCCGATGCTTTAATATCACGCAAATGATACGTGCGACTTTACTTTCTGTTAAGTCCACTGTGACACATTTCAAAAGCAAAATGTGCTGGAAGAAAGGGAAACCCCAAAAACATAATGCAGGTTGGTATCATAGGGAAACACATGTATTGAGCGATAAAAGACACAGCAAAATCATTGTCGGCTGTGTCATTTATTAGCTTCGGTAAACATTGCTACAAAATTAAATGAAAGAGGAAAGGTTGTTGCCGCTGTAGTAGCCCGAATCAGTCCGCATGAAACGGGAATTATGTTCATTACAATGGATATTATTGTGCCTCTGTACCCGAATTCCATTAGCAATATTACGAACGTAACAGGGGAAAATTCGTTGCTTTGTGTCTCAAATAATAAACATGATAAAGAATTATAGGAATCCAATCGTCGATTTACTACAAAATGTCACAGAATGACTGTACCCAAGAGATTATGCATTAATTAAATGCTCGGAATTGTTGTTTGCAATATACATATTCACTTCATGAGAGTTAGTAAAAGAGAGGAAATGCGAAACGAGAAATTTCTGTTACATGCACACATCGAGACAACATTAGTTAGTGTTTAAATTCACGTCATAACTTATTTTCTTGACAAAGACTAGACAAACACAGCAACATCTTGGAAGAAATGTTACTCATTAATTTTTGTCATGTAATTACAACAATTATTCCCTTTATTATATTAATTTTAGTCTTGTAATAACAACTATTATTCCCTTCATTATGCGTCTAAATTATTCGATGACTTTTGTGTTCTCTGTCAGTAGAATTTTATCTGAGAATGAACAACTTTATTTGGTGATGGTGATCCGTTTTTCTTTTTATTTTCGTGACGACGTACATTATTTACTCTATATTACAATCTTGTCTGAGGCATTTCAAAAGTTCAACTACTTTTTCTGTCTTGCTGTCGGTCTTACGGTATGCTTCATCCTCAAATGTGTATCTGTCACATCTCTCTTCTGTTTGGTCTTCCAACGTTTAATCTTCGATCTGAATATTAAAAGAGTGTTCTTTCAGTCAAACAGAGATGCAGAGTGATTCCGTGATGATGTTACAAGCTCTCATGGATGATAAAGAATGGTAAATGTGTCAATTTGAGGCAAGGGACCCTGGTCCGGATACGATGGAGTCGAAGGGTATGAGCGAAAATCGTTCTGATACCTCTGACATGGGACCTCCTCCATTGCAAGCCCATGGGTTTCCATACTTCGGGATGAGATAGTATGGACCAAAACAAAAATGTCCCAGAGAACATGAGCTCTAAAGTGCTTACTTCAAAAGCTACGAGCACTTGTTCATCTTGCTACTGTGGAACGCATCTCTTGTACTGAACTAGTGCCCATTGCTCTCAAGGTTTGCATTTTAGACTGCATGTTTACCGGACAGGTTTTTCGTGTTTTGGTTCGCACTATCACCTCTGAAAGTTGCCTACCCTACAGTTTCACTGTTAGAGGTAAAGAACGATTTTCGTTTATAACCTTCATTTCCGGACCGAAGTCCCTTACCTCAAATTGATACATGTAGTCTTCACCATCATCAGTAAAAGTTTGTAACATCATCACGGAATTACTCTGTGTAACTGCCCATTTGAGCTGATAACCGACCACAAAATACTACAGGTCGAAAAACGTTACTATGAATTAGGAAGCTAAGCGTATTTATTTTGGTCGCGACCGCGGACAGTGTGATATGATAACTAGTTGAAACTTCCTGGCAAATTAAAACTATGTGCCGGGCAGAGACTCGTAGTCGCGTCTTTTGCCTTTTGCAGGTAGATCACTAGCCCACGAAAGGCATAGGTCCCGAGTTCGAATCTCGGTCCGGCACACAGTTTTAATTTCTCTTTTAAGTTTCACATCAGCACACACTTCGCTGCTGAGTGAAAATTTCACTCTTATCATAGCTAATTATTTTTCTTTCCTTCTTTACGTGGCAATGTTTTCTTTAAATTCAGATTTGCAGTTGGACTAGCGGCACATATGATTACCAATATTTTGTTTAATACACTATGGTAACAGGGTACATCAAGAAGTATGGGAGTAACTCTCACGAAAATGTTCACTATCAACTTTGGGTTAATCTGGCACTTCATGTGCATCAGTTCATATTTTTACGAGCTATACAAACAGAATAAAATATGACCCAAGCCTGGTTTACGTCTTGAGATAGAGACGAGACTTTCCAGATTTTGGTGTGTCTGAGCTCGGCTGAAAAATGCCAGGGACCAGTGAGTGAAAAAGTGGAGACTTAGGCGTTGTCCCGCGGCCAGGCCGCCCGTCCAGTAATTGACTTAATTGGACGGCTGGTCCGGCGAGTGTCGCCCGCATCGTCTGGCCGCAGTTGGATGACTTGTTATTTGTTTGCTGCCCGTCCAATTACCGGGGCGCCCTCCTCACTGCGAAAGCGATGGGCGCAGCATCTCGGAGACTTGCTCCCTTACAGTAGTTGCTGCGTGGTGCATAATTCAACAGGAGTGATGACATGTCCATTGCAACAATATAAGCAACAGGGACGCTGATGAGCCAACATATAGGGCTGTCGTAATTAAACTTTGTGTGCTTGAGAAGGACACGATGAAAAAAGAGTGATCGCAGGATAATGAAACTTTGCGGAAACTTTTGTAAGGACATGCGGAAGAGAAGTAACGAATAAACCATTGAAAGAATCACATTTTAATTTCCACATGAGACAAATAACCTTTGTTACTTGCATACCACGTTTACGTTCCAGGTTACAAATGTTGCTCAATGTGAATATCACTGCATCTACGACAGCCTGGAACCGCAGTACAGATTTCATTTCACTATCGTTCGCAGCACTTTTCGAACGGCGGACTATGGAATGTTCAACTGCCTCGACACAAACCGTGTACTGCTTGAATATCGCACTTTGCGTGCAGCGTTATAAACCATGGCAATAGTAACTTCTTCAACAGTTTGTGGCGCAATGCCGGCCGGAGTGGCCGTGCGGTTCTAGGCGCTATAGTCTGGATCCGAGCAACCGCTACGGTCGCAGGTTCGAATCCTGCCTCGGGTATGTATGTGTGTGATGTCCTTAGGTTAGTTAGGTTTAATTAGTTCTAAGTTCTAGGCGACTGATGACCTCAGAAGTCAAGTAGCGTAGTGCTCAGAGCCATTTGAACCGTTTTTGTGGCGCAATTGGCAAATCGCCAGTTAATTCGAACTTCCGAATCATGTTATTCAATCCAAGAGCGGAAAGAGGACCTCTCCGTATTCCTCTAACGCGACGTTTCTCGAGAGGAGCAGCAGAACTATTGCTGTCGTTTTGATGAAACAAGTAGACGAGTAAATCCCTGCTCACCTTCTCTAGTCGTGTCGTGAATGTCTGGAACTGTAATGCACAATGATGCTTGTGTTTCAGCCCTACGTCGCCGTACCAGTACCGGTGTCTAACGATATAAATCCAGCAGCGCACGGTCTGAACATCGTTCTTATTCTGTGGGATACCCGTGCGGTAAATATTAGATTCGTGAATGAGTCCTTAGCGTTTCTGTTTCACATATAGGAATTCCAGCTATCGATTATCATATTTAATATTGTAGTTCAAAGTTGCCATTTGAGTACACATGTTGTATTTTTTCTGGAATTCCAGCTATCGATTATCATATTTAATATTGTAGTTCAAAGTTGCCATTTGAGTACACATGTTGTATTTTTTTCTTCTAGAGATAGTGAAGGGAGCTGTGAACGTTAAAAACAGGAGTACCAAGTGAAAAAAAAAAATCCGAATATTTGCGATATATTCTTCTATTTGAGTTCAGTAAAGGGGTGACAGGTGCGGAGGCGGCCTACAACATTCGTACCGTGGATGAGGCTAATACCACTCCACACAACACGGCAAGAAAACGGTTTTCTTGATCTTTTTGACATTAGTGGTTCTCTACGTTCTGGAAAACCTTCGGTACTTGGTGAAGATCGTTCAAACACATTAATCCACAATGATACACGTTAGTGTACTCGAGAACTGGCAAATGTCATGTACTGTTATCATTCCACCATCGTGCGATATTTGCATGCAGTGGAGAAGCATCAAAAATTGGGTGTATGTGTACCGCATGCTCTAAGCCAAAATCACAAAAATCATCAAGTGACCATATGAGCACCTCTGCTTGACCGTCGTCAATTCGTTCGTGAACAAAACCGACCACTTCTGTCCTGTATCGTTTCTGGTGACGAGAAATGGTGTCTCAGACCTAACACAAGGGAAAAAATAAAGGATTAGTCGAGCTTAAACAAACCAGCAGTGTAGTGTAATATGAAATGCTTCCACGTGCTGTAACTATCACTGATGACATTTATTGCCAACAACTGTGACGCCTTACAGACGCAGTCCAAGAACAACGACCAGGAAGACTGCGTAAAGTGATGCTACTCCACGTTAACACCCTCCTGCATTCTGGTAGAATGACAAAAAATACTATACAGGAGTTGGGTTGGGAAGTTTTTTCGCGCCAACCTTATTCACCTTGTCTTGCGCTCTCCAATTTTTCACATTTTCCGCTCTCTGTCGAATAACCTTCAAAGAACTTCGTTACCGGATGAAAATGTGCTCCGAACAAAGCTGGACGAATTTTTGGCCTCAAATCCATGCGATTTCTACAGACCTGGAATCGAAAATTTTCTCCAGCGTTGAAGCAGAGTGTTATGTGTATCTGTTGTGTTTATTAAACTTACGGAAAGACACTACGAACTTAAGCATCAACCCAATGGTTTTCCATCTACGCTGGCTCAAGTAGTGAAACTTTAGTTATAACCACCCTGCATTATGACCTCTCGCTCAATAGTAAATTTACCAATTTTTGATTGCATTACAGCAGCCATTCCGCTTGGCATGACTTCGAGAAGTCCTTGCTACGTTTCCGGAGTGTGCGACACGACAAGTCCACACACAGATCGCACAATTTCTGTAAATTACGACTGGCCCTTCGCGGGCACGGAGATGGCGCCCAGTAGCGTGCAAGATGTGCTCCGGCTGCAGGTCAAGCGAATGGGGTGGCCGATACATCAACGTGAGTTCATGATTATGTCCCAAAAGCCACTGTAGCACTATTCTTATTCAGACCTTGTGACACAGACAATTATCCTACTGAAGATGGCATCGCCATCGCGGTAGATATCAAGTGTGAATGGATTCTGATGTCTGCAATAATAATGAAATAGTTCAAAGCTTTCGAGGTGCACTCGAATACCACCACAGGTCCATATTATACGAGATGTGTGTCCACTTTACCATAATATTGCGCCCACCAGCCGGCCGCTGTGGCCGAGCGGTTTTAGGCGCTTCAGTCTGGAACCGCGCAACCGCTACGGTCGCAGGTTCGAATCCTGCCTCAGGGCTGGATGTGTGTGTTGTCCTTAGGTTAGTTAGGTTTAAGTAGTTTTAAGTTCTAGGGGACTGATGACCACAGATTTTAAGTCCCATACTGCCATTTGAACCATTGTTTTGCTCTCACCTGCCTGCGTCTACATGGAGTGTGTACGAGGGGCGTGGAATAAGTGATGCAACACTTTTTTTCCTGAAAGCAGGTTGGTTTTATTCAGGCGCCCAATACACCATATTGTTCCCCACTCTTTCCGGTACAAAAACCTATTTTTCAACATAATTTGTGCTCAATGAGATGGCCTTGCTCCACCTTACTGGGAGGATATGTATGCCCGGTTGTCCTGTAGTACTTGTCGACGTCAGAACCAACGTCTTGCTACATCAACGGTCTTCCCATATTCCACGTACTGCTTCCCGCAGAGTGTATCCTTCGTTGAGCTAAACAGATGGAAGCCGGAAGGTGCTATATCCAGACTGTAGGGTGGATGAGGAAGAATAGTCACATAAAGATTTGTGAGCTCCTCTCGGAAGCGCAGACTTGTGTGGAGCCTTGCTTTATCACGGAGAAGGAGTAGTTCGTTTACATCAGCCCGCATAAGAGTGTCCACACCTTCCGGCACTGCAGGTCTCGTAGCTGTGTGGGGCCGGCTGGCACGTGGAACATCGGACAGATTTGCACGACCTTGTTGCGTTGCGAACAGATGCTTCACCGAACGACTCACCATGCTTTTGTTCACTGCCAGATCTCCGTAGACGCTCTGCAAGCCCCTATAAATATTTGTGATGCTCTGGTTTTCCGCTGAAAGAAACTCAATGGCAGCTCTCAAACGCACCTCCGTTACAGACGCTATTTTGAAGGCTACATGTAACACCGCCACCTATCGGTATTTCATGAAACTGTAGGGGCTGAAGCAGGAATATTTCACAAATGTCTCACAACAAATCCCGCGTTTTCTCAACGGAAACTGTTCCATTTCTTATTGAATGCCACTCGTATTTAGAGCCACAATTCGCATGGATGGCGGCGTATCCAACCATGACCAGCAGCCTGGGGCAGCAAGAACGAGAGTCATCCGACCAAATGGCTCGTCTGCAGTGTTCCACGGTTCAATCTGTTTGATACTGTGTCCACTGCAATAGTAATTGACGATGATGTCGTCACGTCAACATGGCAATACGTAGGGGCCTGCTGCAGAGACCCGTGTTTGGCATTGCGAGCTGATCGCTATGTTCCAAAATGTGGCTGGACCAGCAATATTCTATGTCATCGGATCTGCCGTGGATTACCCCCTATCCTGCATTACAAGCCAACCCTTAGACTCAGCTTTCTGTGATGAGACCTGGACGTCCACCACCTTGTCGCCTATTGGTGGTTTCATCATCCTTCAATCACTTTCCATAACTGCTCGCTGTAGAAGCACGCCAACAGCTGAGCAGCTTTGCCCTTTCCGAGACTGTTGTTCCCACACACCGGGCCATAACAATCTGCCCTAGGTACACTATATGATCAAAAGTATTCGGACACCTGGCTGAAAATGACTTACAAGTTCGTAACGCCCTATATCGGTAATGATGGAATTCACTATGGTGTTTGCCCACCCTTAGCCTTGATGACAGCTTCCACTCTCGCAGACATACGTTCAATCAGTTGCTGGAAGATTCCTTGAGGAATGGCAACCCATTCTTCACGGAATGCTGCACTGAGGAGGGGTATCGATGTCGGTCGGTAAGGCCTGGCACGAAGTCGGTGTTCCAAAAATCCAAAAGGTGTTCTACAGGGTTCAGGTGAGGACTCCGTACAGACCAGTCCATTACAAGGATGTTATTGTCGTGTAACCACTACGCCACAGGCCGTGATTATGAACAGGTTCTCGATCGTGTTGAAAGATGCAATCGCCATCCCCGAATTGCTCTTCAACATTGGGAAGCAAGAAGGTGCTTAATACATCATTGTAGGCCTGTGTTGTGATAGTGCCACGGAAAACAACAAGAGGTGCAAGGCCCCTCCATGAAAAACACTACCACACCATAACACCACCGCCTCCGAATTTTACTGTTGGCACTACACTCGCTGGCAGATGACGTTCACCGAGCACTCGCCATAACCACACACTGCCATCGGATCGCCACCTTGTGTACCGTGGTCCGTCAATACACACAACGTTTTTCCACAGTTCAATCATCAAATGTTTACGCTCCTTACACCAGGCGAGACGTCGTTTGGCATCTATCGGCGTGATGTGTGGCTTATGAGCAGCCGCTATACCATGAAATCCAAGTTTTCTCCCCTGCCGCCTAACTGTCATAGTACTTGCAGTGTATCCTGATGCAGTTTGGAATTCCTGTGTGATGGTCTGGACAGATGTCTGCCTATTACACATTACGACCCTCTTCAACTGTCGGCGGTTCCGTCAGCAACAGACGAGTTCGGCCTGTACGCTTTTGTGCTGAACGAGTCCGTTCACGTTTCCACTTCACTATCACGTCGGGAACAGTGGACCTAGGGATGTTTAGGAGTGTGTAAATCTCGCGTACAGACGAATGACACAAGTGACACCCAGTCCGCGCCCCATTGTCCTCTGTCACGATGTCTAATGGCTACTGAGGTCGTTGATATGGAGTACTTGGCAGCAGGTGGCAGCACAGTGTACCTACTATGAAAAACGTATGGTTTTGGGGGTGTCCGGATACTTTTGATCACATAGTGTAGAAATAATTTATTCCAGTCGCTTACACCATTTGCGACCCATCCCGTTGCTGTGATGATTCCTCATTCGCCTCTGCTCCGCTTATATACCTTCCTTCCTCGTCACGTGCTCGCAACATAACCAGCAGGCATTCACTCTCATGATGGGCAGTTGTCGTAACGTTTTGTCTTATCAGTGTGGTTAAGAAGCAGATTAAATACCTTATATTGATTAACGTAGAAATGCGCAGTACACTACCTCTATAAGATAACTGATGAGCGTATTAAACTGAGATGCAATGTCTTTTATACAGCTCTTCAATTCGCTAGAGCGCCTTTCTTTTACGAATAACTTCTCTTTTTGTAAGATAATGTTCAGGTTTTCAATTAAATTTTGTTTGTTAATTATCTTCAGTTCTGATGGTTGATCTTCTTTCGGCTCTAAACTTACACAGTCTGGTTCGTTTACTTATCATAATCATGATTTGTTGTATTGAAAAACACAACATTGTGCCAATCGACATAATAAGTGGTCCTGAGTGGTTCTAGGTTTATATTAGGAACTAAAATGCTTATCGACGCTCTGAAATGTAACATTTTTGGTTTTATCTCCATCAAATTCTTGGTCGAATATTTAGTGCAAATCTGCGTGTAGATGTGTAAACCCATCACAAGCTATTGTATACTTTTTCATTCTTTTTCCTTGCTTAGTTATTCATTTTATTCATCCTGGCAAGATTAGGTCCATTAGACCCATTATTACATCTAATTTACATCCAATCAGACATTCTACACGTTTTATACACTCTAAGCCAAAAAGAAAAAACACACACACACACACACACACACACACACACACACACACACACACACACATACACCACAAAGGAGTTAATGCATACTAGTCACAAATTAAAACACAGACATTGACGGAAAATGCAAAATTATATACTTTGGCGGCCGATGGATGAATGTGTGACACTGCAACGCAATATCACAGCCCAACTGGCAAGGGTAGCACACAGTGGACATGTCGATGCCAGGGCAGAGAGTCTTTGCGCATTTTACGCCGTGTACTTATTTCGGCAATATATATTCCTCGTAGACAGGCGCGTGAAGAAGATACGCAGATGTTAGTGTTTGAAAGAGGCCTTGTATTTGGGCCTAAAAAAACAGTTGGAGTAATCAACGAATCTCTCGACATTGGAATAGGAGCGATGCCACTATTGGACGATGTTGTTAGGAATGGGTGAACCATGTCCGAACACGGCGTTAATAACGAAGCGATTGACCTAGAGAGGACTGAGGAATCGCCAGACAAGCACTCAGAGCCCCGGATCCATCATTATCATCGGTCCGACCTGCAACCAGTGCTTCAGCGACCACAAGGAGCGTTAGAAAGCGGCTGACAGAAAGGGGGCCGAGGTCATGGCGACCCCTGCGCCGACTACCGTTGACCTCAAAACCCATTTGCAGTGGTGTGTGGCATATTCGGCATGGAATCTGATTGGCTGGAGTAGAATTGTCTTTAGTGAGAGATTCCACTTCGAGCTGAGTCCCGACGACCAGCGAAAACGTGTCTGGAGACCCCCTGGACAGTGGTGGGCTACCGACCTGACCGCTGCCCGCCATACGGCCTGGCAGCCTGGAGTGCCATTTCATTTTATAGCAGGACCGCTTTGGTTGTCACCCGCGGCACCCGTACAGCAAAGCAGTAAGCCGACCCCGTTATAACGTATTACTATCTTTAAGACGTTTCTCATCGAGCCATATACGTCATCTCGCATTTCTAGCTGCTTCTATCACACAGTTAATGGTAAAAATTCAGGAATTCAGGGTCGCCACCAGCCCAAGCCCTTCCTAACCATTTAGAAAGAAACGGAGCTGGAAAATTATTAATTTAATTACTTTACTAATTTAATTACAAGTACGCAAATTTCCTCAAGCAGCCAGATAAATAGCACTCCATGTTGTGCATGAAGCAACTTGATTAATTCAGGATTGGAAATCGAAGTAAGGCGGTAAGACCGACACCAACGAATTTATCTTTCACGTAGATTATTTATTGTAATTAAATATTTGGTTGCACATCCTAACTACACATAACTGGTGCCAGACTAGAAATATTTAAGTAAGAATTAGTGAGAATGAAACAGAGCACAATTTAACAACAGCAAGAAGAAACAGAAGACGGAGGTGGGAGACAATTATACTATCATCTCCTTTGCATTAATAACATAAAAATATCTCAGTGAGATTTGCATTACGATTCTACGCATGCACTATTCTCGACACAGGTTTATCCAATACACGAGGCTGTGCGATAGTTATTTAACATACTAACTCCGTCTGCTGCTTGCAAACCGCCGAACTAGAGCACGTGGTGCATTACGGATCAAACTGTTGTGCTGCTTTGTAGAAAGCGCACGAAAGAACAGATACTCTTGCAGAAATTATAGCTCATTAAGCAAGCAAACTGTTAAAATAAAGCCTATTGCGGTGCCATGGTGCACCAGAAGGGTCACTGATTACCAAACACGTGGCACAAAATCGACACACAAAGACAAAGCAACTTCCACAAAACATAAGATTAAAATCATTAAAAATCAGTTAAGCTGAAGTTCTTAAGTATTTCAACAGTTAAACATAACGAAGTCCTAACTCAACCTGCTTCCTATCACCTGAAACCCCCCTTAACAGCTACGATCCGTACTCACCAAGCGTTCACCGAAGAGTGCCTCTTTCTCTTTCCAGATTACCTAGCTCCTCGTGCAGCGGAAGCTACCAGAGGGGTAGCCCTCCGTCACCAACCTCATACACAAAAATAGCCTTCGACACAGCCCTCGACTAAGATGGGTAAACCTCTCTGTTCAGGTATTGGAAACATAAGTTGGTCATCCTGTGCTCTCCTTTGAACGAGAAGCAACATCGTCTGCTCCCAGCAGACGATGACCAATTCAGCGATTCCCACAAAACAAAACCGAAACCCACATTAAAACACACATATAATAATCAATAGGCCTTATTTGAGTGCTCACTCTTTCTGGAAGAGCTCATGAATTGAGCTAAAATCAGGTAGTAAAATGAATAGGTTGTACCGAATTCGACAAGCGTCTTATGAAACGACTTCACAGAGACGTTTCACCCCATTTCATTTCCCTTCAAGCAAAACCATCCTGGCCGGCCGCGGTGGTCTCGCGGTTCTGGGCGCGCAGTCCGGAACCGTGCGACTGCTACGGTCGCAGGTTCGAATCCTGCCTCGGGCATGGATGTGTGTGATGTCCTTAGGTTAGTTAGGTTTAAGTAGTTCTAAGTTCTAGGGGACTAATGACCACAGCAGTTGAGTCCCATAGTGCTCAGAGCCATTTGAATCATTTTTTTGAAAGCCATCCTGGGCTTACATTTCGACTAGATAATAGCCGCCCGCACATAGCGAGAGTTCCTACTGCATGTGTTCGAGCTTGACAAACCCTACCTTGGGCAGCAAAGTCGCCTGATCTTTACCCAGTTAACAATGTTTGCAGCGTTATGGGCAGGGTCCTCCAACCAGCTCGAAAACATGGCGTCGGTACATGCCAATTGTACGTCATTTGGCACCATATCCTTCCGAAGGACATCCATCAACTCTATCAATAAATGCCAAGTCGAATAACTGCTTGCAGAATAGCGAGAGGTGGACCAAAGCATTATTGACTTGCTCAACTTGTGAAGCTCTTTCTCTTGTATTAATCTGTTTGTCTATACATCTACGTCATGTTTACCAATTTCCGTCCCATTTGGACAATTCCTTCGTATCGCGTCGGTTTGTTTTTCTTACATGGTACTATATTACACAGCAGTAGGTATAACTGTAGAATAATAGGGATAAAATACATGCTGGTAAGTTTAATCTTTGGATATTGGCAGGAATGGACGCAGAGAAGCGATGGATGAAAGAGAAAGAGGAACGTCTAAGAACGGAAGAAGTAAAGACAGGGGGGAAAGAAAGTTGTGTGGCAGAGTTGGATACGAAAAGAGAGAGAAGCGCTATTGGGAGAATATCCAAGCATTTGCTTTACCGCTTGACAGAGAGAAGTGACTTCTACTTTAATTTTGTAGGGAAAAAGTATGAGGCTGACAAAAGAAAGTGCTTCAGTTTTCTCGTAACGGGAGAGAGTATTCAGTTTGCAGGACAGCTTGGTCCAAAAGCGAACAATAGCTATGGGGAAGGAGTTTACTAGTCTAGTTTTATGGAAGGACACAGCGACGATACTAAGTAAGCGAGATCTTATATTGCGATTACGGCGAGATACGAGGTACTTGCTCTTTAATGTGAGAGATCCTGTGGTTCCTTACACAGCAAGGAGCCGACGAAGTAGGCATAGCATAAGGTGTTACGTAACATGTATGGCGGCAAATGTCCGACTAGGAGTATGAAACACTAACTCGTTCAAATACACACATCTTACAAATGTAATACACACGAGCTTTCGTAGTTAATTCAAGTTGTCTAGAGTTTTCACTACTCAGGCAGTGCTGGATAACACAGCAATGTGGAAGTCTAGCAAAGCGAGCAATTGCACAAATTGCTGGCTAAGTATGTTCCCAAAAGACTGGAAGGCGTAGAGGCATACGCAAATCTTCCCTGTAGGCGGCGATGGTAACAGGAAATGAGCGTTTTGCTTCATTGGTTGCGAGGCCCTTGCGGGACAGGTCTGGCCGCCTTGGTGCAGGTCTTATTACATTCGGCGCCACACTGGGCGACCTGCGCGCCGGATGGGGATGAAATGATGAAGAGGACAACACAACACCCAGTCCTTGCGCGGAGAAAATCCCCGACCCAGCCGGGAATCGAACCTGGGCCCATAGGACGGCAATCCGTCACGCTGACCACTCAGCTATCGGGGTGGACAGGCGGCGATGGTATTTTGTATGAATTACTTATGACTTAATTGGCTGAAAATTTCGTTTTGTTGTGATAGTACCATTTAAAATATGTAAACAACATCTAATGTCACGATCCCGGCGTTAATGTGTATGCTGCTGCTGTGGGAAAGCAGAAGATAAGAGCATGAAAGGTTCCCCCTGTTTACCGGCTCCAACAACGATACACAGCTGTCACCAAACATCTCTTGTGTCGGGCAGTTCTTCCAAGGGCTTCTGTAACCTCTCGTTACATATCTGGCCTTTTTTGAAACTAAAATTGACTCTAACTGGCCAAGAACAATTCCCATATTTCACAAAAAATCACGAATTCTCGTTTTAAAGCGGAAACATTAAAGAATAATAAGAGCCAAAGGAATAGAGAATTATATGCAAAATAACAAGGGGCTTTATTCAAAGAGTTTCTAACTAACGACCCTTTTGTTTCATAACTATTATATAAACCCAGCGCACGTATTGTTAGCGTCTTTCGCGTCTGTTAGTCTATAGCGTCTGTGAGTCTTTAGAGTCTAGGAGTATTTGTACTTGAGATTTTAGCGTCCGAGCTCTTAGCGTTGTAGTTCTGAATATTCACGACTCAAGTTCATGCGCCGCTGCTTGAAAGAGTTAATCTCACTGAAGACCGGCAAATTAAAAGTAAATTTCTTTGGCTTTCGATTGTAGACCCTGTTTGGACATTTACTATCGGTCTTAAGTAGAACTAACCGTCGTAGTGAATCATATCAAACAAACTGTGTTAAATGAACCCTATAACTTTTGAAGGCATTAATTCGGCGTACGTGTGCTACGGAAATCCAAGATGTCAGTTCATTTCGAAACACCAATCCGCCGCCTAGTAAATGCTACTGGGCATCTTTGGCGGCAACCGCTAAATAACCCAGATAGCTGATGGTAATAATTTGAATTCAAACCTATTGATCAACAAGTATTGGCTGCAGTGACGGATAGTGTTGTGTCGCCTCGCTTTCATGTATTTCGACGAGGTGAAGAATACTGACTGAGGACAGAAAAAGGGCATAACACCTTCGCTGATCGTCGAAGTGCCAGTAGGCAGCAATAGGAGGTGTCACAATTCCCAGCCTAGCGCTGCCAGCTGCCCACAACCTCACCTACGAGTAGATCAGTTAACCGAACTAACGATGTTTACCATTGTCCTGCTATGTCTGCAGTGTGTAAGATGTTCGAAACACCGTTTTCAAGGAAATTTTGAACATTCCATTCACTGGCATCTTTCATTCGCCATGAAAATACTGAAGATCTATGTCATACTTTTTCAGGTGTTCATTACTCAGTTCTCACTAGTGTATTCCTTTGCTCTCTCGGAATAAAGTTTTCTGTGCCTGGCAACGCTTGAAAAGGCTTGTTAAGATCCATGGCCAGCGAAAGCAGCGCTTTCGCACGCTAACCTACTTCGATATGGCCCCTTTCTTTATCCAGCAGCTTTTCTAGCTCTACTTTAGATAGTCAATCACGCAAGAAGTCTAACGGGCCATAAATAATGCTTCTGTCGCGCGACAATTATCACCACGAACAGAGTGTTACGAAGCACGACAAGCAACACTTAAAAATATAAATGAGCTTTTAAGGTATTAAAATATTTTTCTCGTTGCTGGAGAGTAATCTCTGCTTTCTTAAAGCTCTTATTTTCTCTGTGTAGTTTCCACCATGTCATTTAAACGCCTTTCTAAACTGACCTTTCCGAGAATATACAAAATCCGCTTAGGTTTTAGATAACGAGATTTAACGGTGAGATGTAGGATTAAATTTTGCCGTGTCATTGATATACTTAAAGTACTTTACGTTCTTGAGCTTAGAAGGACGTCTCGCTTTCTGAACTACGTTTCATCTAAAGGAATTGAAACTGAAACGGCGAAGCAGCTTAACAGCCGCCACAGAGGAAAACCAACGAGCAGATAAAAAGATTCAGCGGCACTGTATTTCATCGAACGGTAGAATACACCATCTACAAAATCGACGTAAATTATACTTTCTTATACGATTCTAACATGTAAGTTTTATCTACCCTCACTCAAAAGACACTGTCAATCAAAAGTTCAGAACTAATGATAATTCCGTGTGATTCAGTGGCTTAATGCAAATATTTCAATACGATGCCATTAAGGCGGCTTGTTTGTCCTTAACCTACCTCAGTAATTCTATCCGGGAAAGAGGGGAACTACAGCTTAACTTGGAATCCGAACCACGTGTCGCTCTTGGGAATCTTCACATTATTGGGAGGTGAAGGTAAAGTCAAAGGCCAGGAACTCGATCTCGCTACCTTTCGGTTGTCGTGCACGCGGTTTCCCAATAGACCACCAGGCCCGACAATTCATAACTGATAAGAATACATAGACATATTTAAAAAAATTCCACCATGACGTTGGCGGAATAATCAGCAACCACTTTTCTATGTTATTATTTTCAGGCGGAAGCAGCTTCGCAAGCAAGTGAGTAAGCTTGACACAGAACAAAAACGGTGCCCCCTGTTCATTATCGCTGTGTAACACTGAAAGTGTAAAATTGTCGATCGACTGTCAGCATAGCGTTCAGTTTTAATAAACATTAGTAACGAAATCACACGCACTTTAAGTGAAACACAAATGAAATTATGTGAAGTATGAGCTATGTGCAAAATGAATTTTTCACACTGCAGCAGTGTGTGCATTGGTACGAAACTTCCTGTCGGATTAAAACTGTATGCCGGACAAGGAGTCGAACCCACAACCTTTGCATTCGCAGACACGTGCTCTACCAACTGAGCTACCCAAACACGACTTTCTACCTGTCCTCAGAGCTGTACTTCCACTAGTATCTTATCTGCTACCTCCCAAACTTTACAGAAATTCGCCTGTGAATTTAATTACATGTCTGTACAATTTAAGAGATTAGTCATAAACACAGGTAGCAATGCCAGATTAGGTGTATAAATCAACTGAGGCTCTTGTGCATTATGGTATTTCGATAAGGAAGAGTTAAAGATGAAATTAAATTAATAAAATAGTAATTTTAAAAATTGTATATAGAATGTCTGCGGAGTGAATCAATTCGCCGAAACTGTAATTATTTTGTATTCATTGTATTTCACAAGACAGGAGAACGACAAGACACAAAGAAACTTGCGATCTATGAGCCCTTTTCCATAATGTTCAAGATGTACACTAAAATTATTACCAATCGCATCGAAACACTTGGAATTTAATCGAGCAAAGGAACAACGTGACCGTACTGGTGAATAAAGAACAATGGACCCTTTTTATGCCGGAAATGGAACTGTATAACATTGCAGTGTGTACATTGTATTAGAAATATAGATATAGATTTATCTTCTTGCAGCGTCAGTAGTCCAGAGGCACCAATAATATATTACATTCCATTACAATGGTCCTAGTTTTTCAATTTTACAACTGAAACGCTGCTTTCTTTTTGATAACTTGACAATTTCTTGAGTTGACCTCCATTTAAAACGTTTGTAAAATTACACATTGTTTCACAACCAAAAAATATTAATATTCATTCTCAAAAAGTCCCGATAGTTACTACTTTGAATGATCTTTGTGAAAAATGGCTAAACCTTTCTAGTACAGATACTGAACTTTTGTTTAGCTACATCCCCCAAAATACCGTCGCATGCCCACTTCCAAATGCAGTTTTATACCAACGATATATATTTGTATATTTACTTAGAGACTAGTGATCTCTGTATTTTTCTGCATTATCGACAGAATTTTCTATTCACAGAATCATTTACCTCAATAGATTATTTTTACTTTACAAGACAATCACGATATTCGTTTTTGTTTAATTGTTCGTGATAAATATTAGGATGACTAGTTTTCTGGAGTGCACATGTTCTTGCAAATTTGGTCGTTCTATGGGGATTATTGAGAATAATGTGGTGAAAGAGCTTAAAATTTAAAAAGCGAAGAAACAATAGCCAACAGAACAGCAGAGCGACTTTGGATCGAATACCTTCTTCGCTTTGTTTGACAGTGTTCTGTTTCAATTATTGAACTCCTCTCTTGTATATATTTTGCATATGCCTGTACCCGGTATATAGTGCTTTGCATATTTACTTCATTTTCTTACGTTGAACATATAACTCTCGTGTTTCCTTGTCACTTGTCTGCTTACACAATATATTTCATTAACTAGATAATGTTGTAGATGGGCAGGAACGATGTTTTATCATTCTTTTCTTGGAACGGCGTATCAGCGCTCTGACCACTTTTCTCCAGTGCAGCATTCAGGGGTCACGCGACTAGAGGGCGCTGGTCTGCTGTCATTCATCTGGCTTCTTTCGCTATTTATTTTACCATTTTTATATTATTCCGTGAACTCCCTAACTCGTTCTTATGTATGTCATTATATTTTTCATCCAAAATTCCCCAAAAGAGCATAACATAACCATCTAACTTTTCTCGTGTTTTAATTTATAGCACTTTGTTATTGCAAAAACCTATACACATGGTAAATCCGCTACATGATTTACTATTTGTATTTTTCTTTTTATTTTACATCGTACAATCTTATCGCTGAAGAATATGTATACGACTACAGTACCGATATCTGGTGAGCTTGCGACACAAACATTTTGTGGTTACTGTACGGCAGTTTTTTTTTAAGTAACGCTGCTAACAAGATGGCTCTGGATATAAATATTTTATATTTTATATATGTGTGACGATGCTGGCACTAATTTTGTATTTATCATTTGATGATGCCACCATGGCTTCATTGTATTAGGACATGTTTTTGGAACAGGTATGCCTCGTGATATTTAGAGAGCATAATCTGACATATAAGTCAGTAACATTTTTCATCATGGCCTATTTTATTATTTTAAGCTGTAGACAATCCACTAGTTGTATTTGCGTTTTTCCCATGTATTTTGCTGTAGATCTGAAGACGGTCATTGCTGACCGAAAACGGTAGCCTGATAGCCTAAAATATTTATGATCATAGACGTGAAATAAGGAAATTTATTCTAAATTTACGATGGGTTAGTAGCAACGTATCGTTTTCCTCTCTTCGGTGTGCTAGTGTCACTGACCGCAAATTCTCTGTTGATACTATCTTTGTTTCTAATGTTTGGTTTTCGACACATAAGAACTACTGTGGACGCTAGTCAGTTGTTTTATAACGATGGCTCGATAAATAGGAAATCGCTTCGAAACAAGCAAAGGTTTAGAACAAAAGCGCACTTTGCTTGTTTTTCGACCTTAAGTGTGAATTTGTTCTACTTGGAAGTGACGGAAGAGTACTTAAATATTATGTACTCTTTGGATTACGTAATAGAGCGTTAGATTCATTTCGAGCACCTGCACAGGTGCGTGTAAAGGCTGCCTCTCATATGGCCACTATTAGGATAAGAACGGTGTGAGCGGTCGGATATCGGCTGCCTTATTAACAGTGTTTGCTTTCCGTTGATTCCTGCACACGCTCCACGCCACGGCACCCCAATCCGTGCTCCACCCCTCCCCCTCCCGTTACAAACCGGTCGCCATCTATCCGACACCGGACCCTTCTTCAGTCGCTGTAGGTCCCGCCCTGGCGCGAACAAACTGCTTGTTTGTTAGCGTCTTTCACGCGCGGAACTCGCCAGGTACAAATGTGCTGCCCCCCCCCCCCCCCCGTTTCTCATCTGGCCTGGGATGGGTTGGGGTGGAATGGAGTGGGGTGGTTGCTTCTATAGTAGTGGTGTTGCGCATCTGCCGCGGATGCTCGCATTGGGGATGAGGTGGGGGTTAGGGGGCAAGCATTGTAGCTGCGCCTTGTTCGTTTCTTGTTTCATATCGTCGCGACACATCAGTGGCATTCACTTCCTCTCCTTTATTCGCTGTCAAGGCCAGCCAGCTAAACTGAACTCAGAATATATAGCCACCTAACAACCTCCACAAACAGATCCGAGAACGTGTAGAATACATGAGCCTGAAAGAGTCGACCATTACTGCTGGATCATAACTGATAGTGTGTTACAAAAAGCAAAGGTATGCATCTAACAGACCTAGTACTCTCGTACCCAATAATTTTCCTTCTTACTACAGAAGTTTATTCGCCCAGATCTTACAAAAATATACAATGATTACCAATTTCGGCGAAATTAAATCGCCATCTTCAGATCATTTGATAGAAAAAATGATTACATAACCAGTCCATTTCGTCCACTGTTGACATTAATTGGACACAACTTACAGAGACGACATCATACAATGAGAGAACAGCTGTGATAACAGTGCGCGATAAAATTCGTAAGACTCGTATAAAATGCTTTCATGTCGTGTCCTTGTTGTCATCTTTTAAGATTTTTACCTATCAGACTTTGTGCGCGTTCTAATTAGGCTAATCTTGTCTACGCTATCCCTATCAGGCCGATACGTAGTAGATTGTAGTATACTCCTATATTCTCAACTTAAAGATCTTTCTTGAAACTTTGTGAGTAGCTTTTCATGGGATAGTGAGCGTCTGTCTTCCAGCATCTGCTTGCTGAGTTTCTTCAGCATCTCTGTGACGCACTCGCTTGGGTCAAACAGACGTGTGACCATTTGTGGTGCCCTTCTTTGCTTACCTTCAAGATCCTCTGTTAGTCTTATACGGGTCATACTCATTTGACTAATATTCTAAGGTGTGCCGCACTAGTGTCTTTTAAGCACCCTCCTTTGTTGATTGACTGAATTTTCTTACGAGGGCGTGCTGCAAAGCAATGACTTCCAAGTTTTTAGTCTGTTGTCAAAATCGGTTGAGGCAATACAGTTTAAACACATTACTCGGTCGACTTCCCCGCTTCGCTGACGCAAGTTGCAACCCTCTGCCTCTACAGGGCTCCGAATTGCAGCGTGTGACGTGGTGGTGTGTAACGTAACTATGTCGGTGCGTGGGAAACAGCGTTCTGTAATCGAGTTTCGAATTCGAAGAATTCGCCCAAGCATGGAGCACCCTCATCTTCAGCAAGACAACGCCAGACGAAATAGGAGCGCAGCGACATCTGCAGTAACCCGACGCCTTGGGTCCATTGTAATCGCTCATCTTCCACACATTCCTGACGTGGACACATCCGATTTTCATCTGTTTCCAAAACCGAAAGAACACCTTCGAGCCCGCGTCTCGTGGTCGTGCGGTAGCGTTCTCGCTTCCCACGCTCGGGTTCCCGGGTTCGATTCCCGGCGGGGTCAGGGATTTTCTCTGCCTCGTGATGGCTGGGTGTTGTGTGATGTCCTTAGGTTAGTTAGGTTTAAGTAGTTCTAAGTTCTAGGGGACTGATGACCATAGATGTTTAGTCCCATAGTGCTCAGAGCCATTTGAACACCTTCGAGGACTCTATTCTGAAGGAGATGTAGCGGTGCAAGCAGGGGTGAGGTTGTGACTCGGTGGACAACGTTAAAAACTATACAGTGAACTTCCGGAAAGGCTTTTGACATTGTACCACACAAGCGGCTCGTAGTAAAGTTGTGTGCTTATGGAATATCGTCTCAGTTATGTGACTGGGTTTGTGATTTCCTGTCAGATGGGTCACAGTTCGTAGTAATTGACGGAAAGTCATCGAGTAAAACAGAAGTGATTTCTGGCGTTCCCCAAGGTAGTGTTACAGGCTCTTTGCTCTTCCTTATCTGTATTAACGATTTTGGAGACAATCTGAGCAGCCGCCTTCTGTTATTTGCAGATGACGCTGTCCTTTATCGACTAATAAAGTCATCAGATGATCAAAACAAACTGCAAAACGATTTAGAAAAGATATCTGATTGGTGCGAAAAGTGGCAGTGGACCCTAAATACGAAAAATGTGAGGGCATCCACATGAGTGCTAAAATGAACTCGTTAAACTTCGGTTACACAATAAACCAGTCTAATCTAAAAGCCGTAAATTCAACTAAATATCTATGTATTACAATTACGAACAACTTAAATTGGAAGGAACACATAGAAAATGTTGTGGGGAAGGCTAACCAAAGACTGCGTTTTATTGGCAGGACACTTAAAAAATGTAACAGATCTACTAAGGAGACTGCCTACACTACGCTTGTCCGTCCTCTTTTAGAATACTGCTGCGCGGTGTGGGATCCTTACCAGATAGGACTGACGGCGTACATCGAAAAAGTTCAAAGAAAGGCAGCACGTTTTGTATTATCACGATATATGGGAGAGAGTGTCACAGAAATGATACAGGATCTGGGCTGGAAATCATTGAAAGATAGGCGTTTTTCGTTGCGACGGACCCTTCTCACGAAATTCCAATCACCAACTTTCTCATCCGAATGCTTAAATATTTCGTTGACACCGACCTACATAGGGAGGAACGATCACCAAGATAAAACAAGGGAAATAAGAGCTCGTACGGAAAGATATTGGTGTTCATTCTTTCCGCGCGCTATACGAGATTGGAATAATAGATAATTGTGAAGGTGGTTCGATGAACTCTCTGCCAGGCACTTAAATGTGGTTTTCAGAGTATCCATGTAGATGTAGATGTAGATGTAGTGAAATTATTAACAAAATGGCCTCGCGTCGGGAGAAATCGGTTCGTCGCCTAGGTGACTATGTTGACAAATAAATATGTACACATGAAGTTTAAAGAATTAGAATGGTAATAAAGGTTGTTTTCACAGAAAATATACAGAGGCATTATTTTACTATACGCCTTCTTACTAACCTACCAATGAATCAAAGTTTGTTCTAAAAATGGTTCAAATGGCTCTGAGCACTATGGGACTTAACAGCTGAGGTCATCAGTCCCCTAGAAATTACAACTAGTTAAACCTAACCTAAGGACATCACACACATCCATCGCCGAGGCAGGATTAGAACCTGCGTCAGTAGCGGTCGCGCAGTTGCAGACTGAAACGCCTAGAATCGCTCGGCCACAACGGCCGGCTCAAAGTTTGTCTCCTGCTTTATCTATACATAAGTCTATGTGATTGTTCCATGTCATGTACCTTCAAATTTTATCACCCCGGTATTCGTGTCAAGTGATCGATTTCAGTTGCGATGCTTTGTAATTGTAGTTACTCCACAGTAAGCTTTTTCGTTTTGTGAAACGCATAGTTCTATATTTCTCAACATTTAAAACAGTTTACAAACCTTTGCATAACTCTGTATTCTTATGAAGATATGACTGAATATTTTTGTAGCTGTCACAAGCATAGTGCTCAGTTCGTACAGAATTAGAGAGGGCGGAAGGAGCAGGGAGAGATACACTGAGCCGGCCCCTGGTGGCCGAGCGGTTCTGGCGCTACAGTTTGGAACCGCGCGACCGCTACGGTCGCAGGTTCGAATCCTGCCTCGGGCATGGATGTGTGTGTTGTCCTTAGGTTAGTTAGGTTTAAGTAGTTCTAAGTCCTAGGGGACTTATGACCTCAGCAGTTGAGTCCCATAGTGCTCAGAGCCATTTGAACCATTTGAACCAGAGATACACTGAGGTGACAAGTCATGGGATAGCGATATGCATCCACACAGAAGACGGCATTATCGTGTACATAAGGTACAAAAGGACACTGTATTGGCGGAGCTGTCGTTTATACTCAGGTGATTTATGTGAAAAAGTTATCATGGCCTCAACACGTGAATTAACAGACCCTGAACGTGAAACGGTAGTTGGAGGTAGACGCATGGGACATTTAATTCAGAAATCGTCTGGCGTATTCTGAGATCTCCAAGAGTGTGCCTAGTATTCCAAATTTCCGGCATTATCTCACACCACGCACAAGGCTGACGGCCTTCAGTTAACAATCGAGAGCAACGGCGTTACCGTAAAGTTGTCAGTTCTAAGAGACGCAACGCTGCGTGAAATAACAGCAGACATCAATGTGGGACGTACGACGAACGTATCTGTTTGGCGTTAATAGGTTGTGGCAGCAGACGATCGACGCGAGTGCCTTTTGTAACTGTATGTCATTGCCTGCAGCGCCTCTCCTGGGCTCGTGACCATGTCGGTTAGAGCCTGGACGATTGGAACACCTGGCCTCATCAGATGAGTCCCGATTTCAGATGCTAATACCTGGTGGTAGGATTCGCTCGTGGCGTAGACCCCACAAAAACGTAGACCCAAGTTGCCAACCAGGCACTGTGCAAGCTGGTGGTGGCTCCGTAGTACTGTGGGCTCTGTTTGCATGGAAGAGACTCGGTCGCTGGTCGAACTGAACTTACCGTTGACTGGAAATGAAGTCCATTTGCAGCCAATCGTGGACTTCATGTTCCCGGCAAAGATGAAATTTTTATAGATGACAATGCGCCATGCCCTCGTACCACAACTGCTCGCGATTGGTCTGAAAAACATTCTCGGCAATTCTAGCTAATGATATGGCTACACATCGAACATTTATGGGACATGCTTGCGTGATCAGGTCGTACACAAAATCTTGTACCGGAAACACTTTCGCAATTGTGGACGGCTGTAGAGGCAGCGTTGCTGAATATTTTTACAGGGGACCTTCAATGACTTCCTCAGTTCATGCCACGTCTATCTGTATTACTATGCTGGGCTAAAGGAGGTCCGACACGATATTGGTAGGTACCGCATGACTTTTGTCGCTTCGGTGTAAAGATTAGAATAAACCAAATATACGGGAGTAGTAAGGTTCAAAATGGTTCAAATGGCTCTGTGCACTATGGGACTTAACTTCCAAGGTCTTCAGTCCCCTAGAACTTAGAACTACTTAAACCTAACTAACCTAAGGACATCACACACATCCATGCCCGAGGCAGGATTAGAACCTGCGACTGCAGCGAGAAAGTAAGGCACCGCATTTTTTTCTGCAACAATTCTATATTGAACATAAAGAGAATTACACACACGAAAGAATGGGCTTTTATCTACACATCCTAAATTCTACGTAGTCTCCATCATGTTCTGTGGCCTTCCTCCAACGCGAAACAAGGACGTGTATTCCCTGTCGGTACCAATACTTGTCCTGGTGGCGGACCCAGTGCTTCGCTGTGTTAATCACGTCCTCATCGTCCTCAAAATGTCTTCCACGAATGGCATCCTTTAATGGCCCAAATAAGCGGAATTCCGAGGGGTTAGGTCAGGGCTGTAGAGTGGATGGGGTAACACTGTCCAAACCTGTTTTGCGATGGGTTCAGCAGTCCCCAGACTTGTGTGGGGCCGAGCGTTGTCGTGTTGCAGCGAAACATTTGGGTTGCTGTGGCGCCGAAGTCGGCGGAAGCGCGTCTTCAATTTTGTTAATGTGTTGACATGTGCTTCCTAATTGATGATGCCACCTCTTGGCGTCACATCAGTGAGAATCATACCTTCAGAACACGGTGATCATGACCTAAACGGCGGAAGCAGTTGATTTAATTTTGTTCTTCTGTGGGGAGTGGGAATGGCGCCATTCGATCGACTGTTGTTTTGTTTCGGGCTCAAAGTGGTGAACCCACAAAAAATGAAGACCATTTTTTTCTGTACGAATTGTGATCCACCGTTAGACACCGCGGGATCCATCTTGCACACACTTTTGAATATCCAAGAGTGCGGATAGCTGCATCCACGCTTCCTGTGCTGATTGACAGATGCACTGCCAACTGCCGAGTCGTAATGCGTCTGTCCTCGCGAATGACATCACCACATCGCTGCAGCATGTCTGGTGTGACAGCCTTCTGATAGCCTCACCCTCCGTATCCCGTGAATAACTGTACTTCCGTCGACAGCAGATGCTCCATTGACTTTGCACGAGCGTTTGTGAATATTCCCCACAGTTCCCTTTTCTGTAGTGAGAAATTCAATGAGAGCACGTTGCTTGTATCGTACAGACACCATTTTGAAACAGTCCTGCAACTACGCTAGCCGTCGGAAGTGACGGAAACTTGGCGCGCTCACTCAGGAGACTTCAGACAGTGCATACGTAACGTTTCACGTTCGTAGAATTGTTTTCGGCTGAGAAACAAAATACGGTAAGTTAGTTTCTGGGCAACGCTCGTGTAGTAGGAATGTTGTTGTTGTTGTTGTGGTCTTCAGTCCTCAGACTGGTTTGATGCAGCTCTCCATGCTACTCTATCCTGTGCAAGCTTCTTCATCTCCCAGTACTTACTGCAATCTACATCCTTCTGAATCTGCTTAGTGTATTCATCTCTTGGTCTCCCTCTACGATTTTTACCCTCCACACTGCCCTCCAATGCTAAATTTGTGATCCCCTGATGCCTCAGAACATCTCCTACCAACCGATCCCTTCTTCTAGTCAAGTTGTACCACAAACTCCTCTTCTCCTCAATCCTATTCAATACCTCCTCATTAGCTATGTGATCTATCCATCTAATCTTCAGCATTCTTCTGTAGCACCACATTTCGAAAGCTTCTATTCTCTTCGTGTCCGAACTATTTATCGTCCATGTTTCACTTCCATACATGGCTACACTCCATACAAATACTTTCAGAAACGACATCCTGACACTTAAATCTATACTCGTTGTTAACAAATTTCTCTTCTTCAGAAACGCTTTCCTTGCCATTGCCAGTCTACATTTTATATCCTCTCTACTTCGAGCATCATCAGTTATTTTGCTCCCCAAATAGCAAAACTCCTTTACTACTTTAAGTGTCTCATTTCCTAATCTAATCCCCTCAGCATCACCCGATTTAATTTGACTACATTCCATTATCCTCGTTTTGCTTTTGTTGATGTTCATCTTATATCCTCCTTTCAAGACACTGTCCATTCCGTTCAACTGCTCTTCCAAGTCCTTTGCTGTCTCTGACAGAATTACAATGTCATCGGCGAACCTCAAAGTTTTTACTTCTTCTCCATGAATTTTAATACCTACTCCGAATTTATCTTTTGTTTCCTTTACTGCTTGCTCAATATACAGATTGAATAACATCGGGGAGAGGCTACAACCCTGTCTCACTCCTTTCCCAACCACTGCTTCCCTTTCATGTCCCTCGACTCTTATAACTGCCATCTGGTTTCTGTACAAATTGTAAATAGCCTTTCGCTCCCTGTGTTTTACCCCTGCCACCTTTAGAATTTGAAAGAGAGTATTCCAGTCAACATTGTCAAAAGCTTTCTCTAAGTCTACAAATGCTAGAAACGTAGGTTTGCCTTTCCTTAATCTTTCTTTTAAGATAAGTCGTAAGGCCAGTATTGCCTCACGTGTTCCAACATTTCTACGGAATCCAAACTGATCTTCCCCGAGATCGGCTTCTACCAGTTTTTCCATTCTTCTGTAAATAATTCGCGTTAGTATTTTGCAGGTGTGACTTAGTAAACTGATAGTTCGGTAGTTTTCGCATCTGTCAACACCTGCTTTCTTTGGAATTGGAATTATTATGTTGTTCTTGAAGTCTGAGGGTATTTCGCCTGTCTCATAGATCTTGCTCACCAGATGGTAGAGTTTTGTCAGGACTGGCTCTCCCAAAGCCGTCAGTAGTTCTAATGGAATGTTGTCTACTCCCGGGCCCTTGTTTCGACTCAAGTTCAAATGGTTCAAATGGCTCTGAGCACTATGGGACTTAACAGCTGAGGTCATCAGTCCCCTAGAACTTAGAACTACTTAAACCTAACTAACCTAAAGACATCACACACATCCATGCCCGAGGCAGGATTCGAACTTGCGAGCGTTGCAGTCACGCGGCTCCAGACTGAAGCGCCTAGAAACGCTCGGCCACCGCGGCCGGCTTCGACTCAAGTCTTTCAGTGCTCTGTCAAACTCTTCACGCAGTATCGTATCTCCCATTTCATCTTCATCTACATTCTCTTCCACTTCTATAATATTGTCCTCAAATAAGTATGAATGTAGGTATGAGGATATTTAGAAAAGAGAGGATGAGATACAGGAAGTCATCAAGCCAGTCGTAAGTCTCAGTAACAAATGAAACTATTTGTAATATTAAGTCACGTGCTAGAAGTGATGTGATATTGAAGGGGCTGTCCCAGTTTCAATTTTGGTATGTTAGATGCTTACATAGGAGACCCTCTACCTAATGACGTTGACTTTGACAGGAGTTAAAACCCAGAGCTGAGCGCTCCAGTCGGAACGAGACTAAACACAAACCAGAGCCCCTAGAACATCATAAACGCCGCCTCCTTTAACGTTTCCAAGGACGCCTTCCGAGAGGCGAAGAATTTACTGCGGACGAGAAGGCAGCGGGAACGACCGACCGGGCCGAACACAAAGAGAAGAAGGTCGGCTGGCGGCGGCGGTCGGCCACGCCCAGGCTGCGCCACGCTGGGCCGGCGAGGCGCCGCCGCGCACAGTGGATGCCACAAAAACACGGCCGCAGGCATTTTAATGAGCGCCGCGATGCGCACCCACGCACGCTGCGCGCTGCCACAGACGCCCCATTCACTTCACCTCGGCTAGAAATTTTTAATGAGTCTGCACAACGTTACCACACTTCTCAACTATCTTGCCCGGTTCGCCGCCACAGTATTTACTAATCTGTAGAGGGCTCGTTAAAAATGTATATATATATAAACCACGTCCGTGGAAATGAATGCATTTTTAACATTTCGGAAACAATTCTAGATACACGAAGCAAGAGGCTTCCCTAGAAGTGATAGTACGCAAATCGGCAAATACACTTATGTACCAAAACATTATGACCACTTACTTAATAGATACTTATCAGTCTTTGGTACGAAATACATCACTGATTCGGCCTAACACGGATCCAAAATTTCGTTGGTAGGTCTGTGGACGTGTGGGGCATTAGATGTCTTCTCACAAGTTATGTAATTCGCGTGAATAAGGGGCGGCAGTGATGGCGCTAGGTAGCGACGCAGTGGATTCCACACGAGTTTCATTAGGTGAATTTGGTCCCCGAAACATATGCGTGAGTTCACTATAAAGCTCCTCAAACAAATGTATCACAGTTCTGGCTCAGAGACACGGACAATAATATTACTGAAAGATGACATCGCTGTCGGGGAAGGTGTGCGGACATTTTCCACGGCGGAAATTTGCCACGATTTTACCTGCTCCGAAGGGTTGGGTCCCTTGTATCCCCCCCCCCCCCCTCTTGCTCCTCCTCGTCCTCCTCCTCACCCGCCACCCGACCCGCAGTAAAGGTACGTACTGATCCTTTCCGCTGGTTTACTTTACATAGGACCAGAATCTCTATAGATTTTCCGCTACATTTCTCGAGAGAGTTTCGTTGTGGAAACTATTAAATGCATCTCGCATTGAAATCCGCGCCAAATTTCGAGCCTTAGTAAGACTTCGCTAATCTTGGAGATTTTGCTCTCGTTTAAAATATACGTGCCTTTTTCGGTGCTCCTGCAGCAGCTTTCTGTCGTGTTTTGTGTACCATGTGGGATCAGTTCCGTCTGTTATTAATTTATTTGGTATGAATCTCTCGAGTGCTGTTGATACTATTTCTTTGAACTTAAGCCACATATGGTCTTCACTTACATAGTTTGGAAGGACTGGAGACTGTCTCTTAGAAAGACGTCAACCGAATTTTTCGTTTCTTTATAAATACATATATTTCGGGTTTAGTTTTGGTGAATTTCTTTGTTACCGAATTGAGCCTCGCTACCACTGTGTGTTCACTAAACCCTGTATCTGTCGTGATGCTCAGGATTATTTGTGGCTAAGAGGTCAAGTGTGTTTTCGTAACCATTTACAATTTGAATGGCCTCGTGAACTAATTGTTCAAAATAATTTTTAAAAAAGCATTTAGATCAACTACGGAAGTTGTTTGCTATCTACAACAGTGTCTAAAAATGTATTTTTGTCAACATACGGAAGGTAGATTGAAGTCACTGCCAACTATAATTGTATGATGATTCAAATTGTTCTGAGCACTATGGGACTTAACATCTGAGGTCATCAGTCCCCTAGAACTACTTAAACCTAACTAACATAAGAACATCACACACATCCATGCCCGAAGCAGGATTCGAACCTGCGACCGTAGCGGTCGCCCAGTTCCGGACTGAAGCGCCTAGAACCGCTCGGCCACACCGGCCGGCGAAAATTGTCCCGCTACACTTTATTAACTAATGTTTCGCCGCAAGGGACATCGGCTTTCAGAGAGTAAATTAATATGGAGTATGTAGTTCTTCTTTTCAAACATTTGCCCATTTCTTCTTTCCTTATTGTCTTTTGGGCATGCAGTTGTAGTAATTAAAGTAGGCACAAATGCAGTGATAAAAAAGAAGTGATTAGCGTACATTCGCATTCTCTTTACATCGTTTCTTTCTTGTTGCTGCCATGTCGATGGACTGTTTCTATCGCAATCAGTAAGCGTGAAAGGAAGCTATCTTGCAGACAGAGGGATCTATATTTACACTTGGCAGAACTAATTACATACTGACATAATCGTCGGAATTGCTTTCGTTTCTCAAAATTTATAAATATTTCGATTTTGGAAAAGAAGCTCTGTATATCGCCAAGATGACGAAGAAGGTCCCTTACGTACTGGTTGTATCGAGTAAGATGTGGAGACGGCTGTTTGAAAGCGGACGGAAGAAGTGCGATGAAGGGCGTCCCTTACCTGAGGGATCGCTACTCAAGCTACCTGGTGAAGGGGCAAGTGTAGCGAATGTCCGGCGTGGCAAATGTCCTGAGTAGCAAATGTCCGGCATTCGTCGGGGAAGACATCAAGCATGACGGCATACAAGTGATACGCAGCTGTCAGCGTGCCTTCCATTGCTATCACAAGTTCCATGCAAGCGCAGAAGAATGTCTCTAATAGCATAATACTGCTCCCACCAGTCTGCATCCGTGGCGCACTGCATGTTTCGAGCCGCCACTCGCCTCGATGGTGGCGTTTGTGGGGAGAATCATCGATCTACTGTAGAGATTCACCCGAAGAGCCGACACGTTTCCATTAATCGACGGCTGAATCCCGATGGTCCCGAGCCCATTGCAGCCGTAATTGGGAATATTATTGGGCCAATATGTGAAGGGGTTGGTCTCCTGAGCAGCTCCAAGTTCAACAACCTACAATGAACGGTGTGCTCCGAAACACTTGTGCGTTCACCAGCATTGTGGTCTTTCGTTATAGATGCCATATATCACCATCTGTCCTACATTACACAGCAGACAAGCCTCCGAACCCCACGTTCTGTGAAGAGTCGGAGACGTCCATCCATTTAGCGCCTAGTGGTAGTTCCACTGTTCTCCTACCTCTCTTCGTAAATGTTCACGACAGTAGCACATTCTATAAGCTTCGCCGTTTTCGAGATAATCATTCACAGGCTCTGCGTAGTAATAATCTGTCCTTTGTCAAAGTCGCTTATTTCAATTGATTCACCATTTGCAGCCCATGTCTTCTTTAGGGTGATCCTCCGTCCGAGTCCGCTCCGCGTACATACTTTTGTTACCGTGTCACGTGCTCGCAACGCCACCATGCGGCATCCAACGACGCGCTGGCCAGTGGTAATAACGTTTTGCCTTAACAGTGTATTTCTTCACTGATGGTTAAGCCATATACACTAACTGACGAAAAGTATGTGGCACTCCTTTGCGATATGGAAGTGGCCAATAAATGTAGGCTGATACAAGATGAGGAAGATAAAGAGGAGATTAGTGCTTAACATCCCGTTGAGTACGAGGTCATTAGATACGGAGTACCAGCTCGGATTACGGAAAGATGGACGTGTAAAGCGGCCATGTCCTTTACAAGGAACCCTTCCGCTATTTACCACAAGCGATTTAGGAAAATCGCGAAAAACCTAAATCAGAATGACAGGACTCTGTTTTTAACCGTAGTCCTCCCGAATGCGAGTATAGTGTGCTAACCGCTGCGCTGCCCTGCTATATATGATACAAGATGACTTAGACAAAAATTCTATTAGGTGTGAGGAAAGGCAAGCTAGCTCTAAATTTAGAATAAAACGAAAGTTAATGCAGATAAGTAGTGAAAACAAACCCGTAATGTTTGGATAAAGCATTAGTAACAGCCTGACTGTTACAGTCACGACGTTTAAATATCTGGGCGTAACGTAGCAAACCGATGTGAAATGGAACGAGGATTGTGGTAGGAAAAGCCGAATGGTCGACATTGGTTTATTGGGAAAATTTTAGGAAAGTGAGGTTCATCTGTAAACCAGAACGCAATAGGACGCTAGTGCGACCTATTGTTGAGTACTGCTCGAGTGTCTGGTATCCGTACTGTGACGGATTAAAGGCAGACATCGAAGAAGTTCAGAGGGGGGCTGCTAGATTTGTTACCGGTAGGTTCGAACAACACGTTAGTGCTCGGAGGTGCTTCGGGAATTTAACTGCGATTTTCTGGAGGGAACACTACTGAGGAAATTTAGAGAAGCGGTGTTTGAAGCTGACTGCCGAGTGATCCCACTGCCACCAACATGCATTTCGTGAAAGGACCAGTAAGATAAGATATGAGAAGTCAGGTCTCATATAGAGGTATATAGGCAGTCATTTTTCACTCGCTCTATCTGCGATTGGAACAGGAAATGAAACGACTATTAGTGGTACAGGGTATCCTCCACCACGCACCTTAGCCGGTCGTTGTGGCCGAGCGGTTCTAGGCGCTTCAGCCCGGAACCGCGTTGCTGCTACGGTCGCAGGTTCGAATCCTGCCTCGGGCGTGGATGTGTGTGATGTCCTTAGGTTAGTTAGGTTTAAGTAGTTCTAAGTCTAGGGGACTGATGAGCTCAGATGCTAAGTCCCATAGTGCTCAGAGCCATTTGAACCATTTTGCGCGACGCCACTGAACAGTGGATGAGTGTAAACGAGTCATTTAAAGTGATGAATGATGCTACATCCCGTGGAAACCCAGTGGAAGAACCTCTAGAACTTCATCTGATAACAAATGTAATCCCAACAGTGAAATACAGAGGATGTCATTTTGTGGTATGGGGATATTTTACGTGGTTAGGATATTGTCGACCTACTGCGCTTAAAAGTTGCTAAATGTGGAAGGATACGAACACATTTTACAGCATTGGGTACTGCGTATCGTAAAGGAACAATTCGGAGACAACTGTTTCAGCACGACAGTGCACTTTGTCATAAGTCAGCATCTGTGACGCAATTGTTTGTGGACAATAACGTTTCCGAAATGAGATGGTGTGGCCAGAGTCCCAACGTGAACCCAATGGAACACCTCCGGACTTGAATGTCCAACAACACTACGATCTTAGGTTTCGGCTGTTGAGGAAGAACGGACTGCCTTTTCTCCATAGACATTTAGACAACTCATTCAAAGTGTTCCCAACAGAGTTCAAGCCGCCGTAAAAGGCTAAGTGTGGACACGCCTCATATTAATGTCCATTAATAGGTGTCCAGATACTTCTGATCAGATGATATATATTCAAACACAAAGCATTTACAAGTTGATGTTTCAAGCTGACCACCAGATGTGATTCTTCGCAGATCTTTCAGACCGCCAGTTCTCCATAATATCTCTCATTGTCTGTTCACAGCAACCCCGCTTCTTCACTATGTGACCACATCTCTCTTGTCTCGTTCGGATGCAGTTCCGTCTCGACCAGAAGCGACAAGGAAGATGAAGCCCTGCAGTCTTTCTCCTTGGGTTTCGAATTAAGTATGTGTTATGGGTTGGATGTTATTCCCGCGTTCTTTGTACTTCTCGGTGATATCCAGAACCTCTGTTATCACACTTTCCACGGCACAGATGAAAAGCGAAGATGACAGTCCACCCCCTGCATTACTCCCAAGCCGGACGCTGTGGCCGTGCGGTTCTAGGCGCTTCAGTCTGGAACCGCGTGACCGCTAAGACCGCAGGTTTGAAAACTGCCTCGGGCATGGATGTGTGTGATGTCCTTAGGTTAGTTAGATTTAAGTAGTTGAAAGTTCTAGGGGACTGATGACCACAAATGTTAAGTCCCATAGTGCTCAGAGCCATTTGAACCATTTTTTTGAACCTGACTCCTATTTTTAGCTAAAAGTTGTTCGAGGACTCTTCACAGAAGTATTTGTTATTGTATCTTGGATAATGCGTGTAGGTTTTGGATTTATACTGTATTCTTTCACAATATTGATGAGGGATTTTCTGTCAATAGAATCAAACGCTCTCTTGAAATCTACAAATTTCACAGTTGTGTCTTTGTGCCTCAGTCTGTACGGCTGGTTCCGGCGGAGGTTCGAATCCTCCCTCGGACATCGGTGTGTGTGTGTTTGTCCTTAGGATAATTTAGGTTAGGTGGTGTGTAAGCTTAGGGACTGATGACCTTAGCAGTTAAGTCCCATAACATTTCACACACATTTGAACATTTTTTTGTTTGTTTTTTATTTTGTTCCTCAGTTGTCTCATTTGCAGATTAGTCTATAAACTCCAGATCTGTTTGCTATGTGACCACTTTCCCGAAATCCAGCTTGATACCTTTTCTGGTTCCTATTCCGAAGTTTGTTTCCTTTCCATTCATATATGGAGTGTGCAGAAAATTATTGTTTCTCCGGGTTGTGCAAGCTGCTTTTTGCTCTATTTTATCTGCACGAGACCTACTGTATATGAGCTGAAGAATTCTCGTAGTTTCTGCCCTGAAAGGGACTCCCTCACGTTTCCTAAGCAGGATGTAGGGAGATGTAGGATGTCTTCCTCTGAGAGCCCACAACATTTCTGCTACACCCTCTCCTCAGTCAAACAAACCTATGAGCATTCAAGCAGCTCTTCTTTGTATACATTTGATGTCCCCCATTATGAGTGTCTCATACACTTCAGCAGCATTAAGGCAGGTGTTGTACAAGTGTTTTGTTTGGTGTTTTTAGTGAACAACTTGGTCTTCTAATACTCTGGCTGCTCTGTTTCGACAATTTTATTCGGTGAATCATTACAGACACCGGCAACAGTTTCCTCATGTTAAAAACACCGGCTTTTGCTTCAGTGTCCTACTATGAGGAACCAGTTAATTTCTTGTGGGGAGCACTGGTATATGAACTCTTACCCAATTCACATTCTCTACACAAAAATCCACTGCTGCTGGATATTTTTACTTTCTTTCTCTTGGTGTTGGTCTACGTTTTTCCTTCCCCTTCCAGCTTTTCCTACCAAGCGGAATGCTGTCCGCCAACTTAACATGCACCCGTGAACATGTGTGGGACCTGGTGGTCGCTTTCACAGCCGCCTCCTACGTATAATGCGTGTGTGGGCCCCTAGCGCAATTAACACACGCGTCGCTGTTCCTGTATCGTTTATACGCTCTGAGTGCTGCCGTTTAGAATATTAAGGGTGTGAGAAGGCGGGTGGATGAGGCAGAGAACTGACGCCCAAGTGAAGGTCATTCTTCTGGTAGAAGACGTCATTTCTCGACAACCTCGGTGCTACTGCGGATGAAAGAGATCTTCTAGCTGTTATGATAACACCACACAGATTGGATCAAAGATTTCTAAAAGAATATTTTTTTCTTTTGTAGCTACTTAAAGATCCTTTAATCGTCCTGTATGTAGACTTTGCTCTAAAGCTTGACGATTACCAATCATTAGTTTGGTATTTTTATGTTTATATCTAGACTGAAGCTTAAACTAGCAGTTGTCACTCTGCAGACAAGATCCCTCCGTTCTTCCTCCTTTCCTGCAATTGTTGATTTTCCGGCCACCAGTTGAAATGCCACCGTCACAGGTATCTAGCGCTCGGCTGGTGACATACTCTGCATAGATGTTATAGAGCTAAAGTGTCAATTTAAGACACGAAATGAATAATACGAATATTAAGTGGATCTGGAGAACAACGTGGAAATAGCAACAGCAAAATCACAATACATTACTACGCCTAATGCCGTGTACCGAAACCGTTGGCATTCAAAACAGTTTCCAATCGTCTCGGAGCGGATAAATACAGGTCCAATTTGGTTTTCAAGGAGTATTATAGTATTCTTCCTCCGAAATACGTCTTCTTCCAGAAAAGTTCAGATAACGATGCTCGAACTGGGTAGCTATAGCGCACCATTCTCTTCAAAATAGACTACAAAGGTTCAGAATATTGAGACTTGTTGACGGAGATGGACGTAAAAGATGCAGAATTCACCCTCATGGACGCAAAATCATTTTTGTACGGGGTGAGCCGTGTGAACTGGGGCTCTTTCGTCTTGGAACACAGCATCACCATTAGAAACAATAACTGCACTATGGGAGTACTGATCAGCCAATACGGTCACATAATCCTTGGCCGTAATGTGACACTGTTAGTCACAATGGGGCTCACGGAATACCACGATTCCGCTGCGCAAATCATCACCGAACCCGCGCCATGTTCACTCTTCGATATTAAACTCGGCTAGAAGTTGGAAACAATGTGGTGCAACACTTGTCCGACCAAAGGACACTCTTCCATTCCTCTACAGCCCAGGTTTTATGGCTTCGGCGCCGGCCGCTGTGACCGAGCGGTTCTAGGCGCTTCAGTCCGGAACCGGTCGCAGGTTCGAATCCTGCCTCGGGCATGGATGTGTGTGTTGTCCTTAGGTTAGTTACGTTTAAGTACTTCTAAGTCTAGGGTACTGATGACCTCAGATGTTAAGTCCCATAGAGTTTAGAGCATTTGAACCATTTTTGAACAATGGCTTCGGCATCAGTTCTGCCGTGACTTTTCAACTGTTGTCCTCTTCATTTTCGTCACAATCCTCTTCAATGATCATGTGCCACGATCACTCAGCACCCACTATCGTTCGCATTCTGCCTTAACAATGATGTTTTTTTTCCCTCTTTCCCTGAATACGATGTCTCTTGAAACACCAAACATTTCGGCTACCTTGATTATGGAAACTCACTCCATACGAGCATCAACAAATGCATTGTGCTCCAACATAATGCACTCACAACTACACAAAGCACTGTTCTCAACACGACTGACGTTTGCAACGGATTGAAGACATTGGGCAGGCGCTGCTCGTGGACAAATGTCGGGTGGCTCAATTAAAGTGCAATTACTCAAAGAGATCAAATGTGGGGTGTAATTGTCGTATGGCAGCGAAACACTGTAGATATTCTAATTCTTTAATGCGGAACCGATGTACACTGAAAAAAAAATCCAATTTTTGCCACCCGGCGCAAGTCTGGTGCTGTGAGTTCAAGAAATGTTCCCACACGTAATGGATTAGGAACAGGACGTGAGCAGAAAGGTCGAACAAATGAGAAATGCATTATGTTGATTTTATTACTAATCGCCGCTTACACAGTTTGTTCAATATGAGTAGCAGAGACGTCAACGAGATGCTGCATTTGTAAAATGACACGGTTAACAGCTGCTCGCATCAGTTCCGTTTGAATCTGAGCAACATGTTTCTATATACTGGCCTCTAGATCAGGTAGGGACCGAAAGTTTTCCTTGAAAAACGCGTTCTTTTAAAAAAAAATGTTCAAATGTGTGTGAAATCTTATGGGACTTAACTGCTAAGGTCATTAGTCCCTAAGCTTACACACTACTTAACCTAAATTATCCTAAGGACAAACACACACACACACACATGCCCGAGGTAGGCCTCGAACCTCCGGCGGGTCCAGCCGCAGAGTCCATGGCTGCAGCGTTCTTTTAGATATATCCAGAGCCAAAAGCCACAAGGATTCAGATCAGGTGATCTTGCAGGCCATGCATCCGGAAAACCTCTGCAGATAACACGTTCGTGGAAGCTTGCATTACACGGATCTTTCAGTGGGCGAGAGTCATAGGGTATTACCCCACCTTGCACGGAAACAATGGTTTGTACGCAGGTGAGCTCTTTCAAAGTACGAATCACATGATGTACAAGGAGGTCTCGATATAGTGCAGACGTCACGGAACGTCTGACTGGCCTACTGGCCGTATTCTCTTCAAAGAAGAACGCATCGAGAACAAAGGTGTGGATCCACATCACACAGTCACGTACGGCGGGTGCACAAAGCGCCGTTTAGCAGTATCCCGTATTCGGCACTTCTGTGTATTCACTACATCCTGTAGTGTAAAAGGTGCCTCGTTACTCCGTAGAATATTGCTATTGCTTGGCCGCATGTCATCAACGGTACGTTCCAAAAACCGAAGAGCAAACACAGAACGCTGCTGCAAATCGTGAGGTTTCTGTTGCAGCACCGTATGGATTCTGTGCGGGTATTCATTGTAAAACAGACCACGGAACTTTCTGTACTGTTGCCCGTGGGATGGGCAATTCTTGTGACACTGCACGAGGACTAGCACTAAGCGGGGCACGTGCTGCATGGTCAGGTACAGCAACAGCATCCTCTTCAACAACTTTCACCTCCACGCAGGATTAGCCGAGCGGTCTTGGGCGCTGCTATCATGCTCTGTGCGGCTGGTCCCGGCGGAGATTCGAGTCCTTCCTCGGGCATGGATGAGTGTATTTGTCCTTAGGATAATTTAGGTTAAGTAGTGTGTAAGATTAGGGACTGATGACCTTAGCAGTTAAGTCCCATAAGATTTCACACACATTTGAAAATAACTTTCACCAGGATAGGACACCTTCTTCTTCCACGTGCCACACGAAGCTCACACGTGTTTTCGAATTTCGTTATCATCATCTTTAAACCATTTAGTGACATCGGGCCTCTCCTCACACCTTCCGGTCGGCGATGTTCTCTCACTGCAGCACCGTAATTGCTGCCTTTCACACAAAACAGATTCATTAACAGCACAAGCTCTCTCTTCTCGATAGCCACACTATTCACCCACGTTATGGCTTGTCAAACGGCAGCGTGAATATCCTACCGTCATACCAGTTTGCACCTGATGGTCACAATTGTAACTAATTTGTTTTCCTGCGTAAATCGGTTCCGCGTTAATGCATTAGCATAACCACCAAGTTTCGCTGCCACAAAGTAATTATAGCCCGCACTAAACCTTCGTCAGGAGCTATACTTCAATTATAACCACCTGGTACACTAGCGCAACTTGCAGGCTTGGTTAGCATCTGCATTTATGTTCATGTACGCATTTCTCATGGTGTTTCCACATTTCTGTCCACTTCAAGCAAAGCGGAGAGTGTACCGTCCGAGATCAATTAATATGATTGCGACTTCAGCTAATGCAATAAAGGGATGGATTGGGGCTTTTTAAACTATTGTAACAGATGATGTTATAGAATAATTTTTTTAAAGTGTTTGCAGTCTTTGTGTTCAGCAGTCGAATGCTTGCCTTCCGACAAGATTCCTGATCGCTCCAGGAACACAGTGCGTATGGAAAGCTAACTGCGCAGGCAAAAGCAGGCCAACTTGTGTGTTCCCCAGGCCGAAGCTGCTGCGCACGACTTCCCGCCGTGAGGGTTGGTGACAGCAAGGGGCTGTCTTTCCTCTTACCTGTTCTCCAAAGTGGTGGGATATGTAGGCGGATTGTGGGCCGATGCGCAACAGCGAGAGGCAGTACCGTGTGACGCACCACACAACAGACAACAGCGTTCTTCTCTTCCATGTCTCTAGTGTGCATTTCAACGTGAGTGTAGAACATTTGTCAGGCACCTTCTCTTGCAAGTAGAGGTATGGTAGGGCTGATTAGTTATGTTCGTCTTGATTATAAGTTTCATGAAGAAAATTTGGGAAGGTAATTTAATTTCTGGGAGAAGATATAAAAAATTGGAGGATTGCTGATGACACTGTAATTCTGCCACAAATACTAGAGGACTTGGGGGTGAGTTCAGACGAATAGGTACGGTCTTTAAAAGAGATTACAAGAATAATGTCAACTAAAATGAACAAAGGTGATGGAAAGCAGTTGAATGAAATCGAAGGATGCTATGGAAATTAGTTTAGGAAATGAGACAATAAAAGTGCCAGATAAATCTTGCTATTTGGGCAAGGAAAGAAAAGAGAGAGAGACTGACGATGAGCAAAATAGAGAATATATATAATACAATAGCAAGAAAATCGTTATAAATACATAAAATTGCAACCAGTCACATTTTTTTTTTAAATACTTGTTAGTTTCATAAACCGATTTTCGAACCTTTTCAGACTTCACATGGAAGTTACATGACTATTTTGTAGCGTAATTCTGAGTACTGGCTAGACCCAGTACGGATGGATTTGTAAATAGTTAGTCATTAGTATCCACCTAGCAGCTTCCATTGTGATTGTCGATTGGTTAAAAATCACTCACTTTTCATTGGATATAATTATTCATTCCGATTTTAGCGATTCATTGTCAGAATCCAAAATGTGCTGTATAACTCGTTGTTCTATGGCGCCGTTCTTTGAACCACTGCTGAGGAAACTTGGCATATATTAACGGTCTGACAAGATATTTATTTATTTATTTTGTTATCAGTCTTCTGACTGGTTGAAGCGGCCCTGCACGAATTATCCTGTGCTAACCTCTTCATCTCAGAGTAACACTTACACACGACGTCAGTCATTATTTGTTGGAGATATTCCAATATCTGCTTTTTACCTACATATTTCCTTTCTGCAGCTTCTTCAAGTAACATGGAATCAGATCGATGATATCTTAAAATATGTGTTATTATCATGTTCCTTCTTCTTGTTAATGTCTTACATGCTTCGTTCCTGGTCGATTCCGCGAAGAATCTCCTCATATTTTTATCATTACACCTAACAACATCACATTTCAAACGCTTCACTTCTCAACTTCTCCCACAGTACGTTATTCACTTCCGTATGGTGTCGCGGCTCAGGAATATCTCCCGCAAATTAATGCCTATGTTTGATACCGGCAGACTTCCTTTCCCTGTGCTTGTCTCCTTTTCATACCCTCCTTGCTTCGTTCATCGTGAATTATTTTGCTTCCAAGATAGCAGAATTCCTTCACTTAATTTAGTTCGTGGTCCCCAATTTCTACTACTATTTATTACTTTCGTCTTCTTCGATTTAGTCTCGGTCCATAGCGTTTGCATAACAGAGGTTTGTCTCCCTCAGTGAATTGTCCATTACTGCAAAGTCAAAGAAGTAATTAAAGTACTGCAATGGTGCATCACTAACACAGTCTAATCGGGAAATCTATTGTTGAGTCTGAAGAAACATTTTTGATCCTCTTGTACATCATTTATGAATTTTTCTTATTTTGTGTCTTAGTTTTTTTCATTATTATACGTACTAGTAAAGTAGTCAACACTACACGATTAGTTTCTTCGAACACTGTCAATTTTTGATTCCACATTCTAACAACCATACCACAACAAAGGTCAAAATTTAATAATGATTGTGGTGTTGCTCACGCTGCTAAATACTGCATTTTCGGGCAACAACAAAGTTATTATGTGGCAGGTGTCATTAGAGCACAGTTAATAAAGTCATTTTATGTAATAATGAATAAACTAGACACTCATCTTTTCGTGTTTTCCACGCTGGTCTCGTTGTAAAATCATGGCTCAATCGTCAAAAATCTAGGTGGTGATGATTCCAAGCTCGGATGGAAAGAGGCCTTTGTTTTATTCTGCTATATTCAAAAGTTTTGTAGATGTGTTTCACAAACCATTCTTGAAGATTACACTTTTTCAGGACAATGGTGATGTAAAAAAAGTAATCAGCACTCTGAATTTAAATTACACTTCTTTTTTATTACTTCTGTTGCAATATCACGTAACTCACAAAACATCACTTCACAATACAAAACATACTTGAAAACATCTTCCTCAGTGTTAAAGTTCACATTTTATAAACTGTCTACAATATGCGTCTTTCCAACATGACGTCCAAGACTTGACTCTCTAACTAACTACTTACGCGCCCAAAAATCAAGAGTTACAAGAACGTCAAAGATCATAGTGACAAAAGAGAGAATTCACATAAGAACAATATCATTGCAACATAAACATATCGATGTATCAAAGTACCTCTACATTAATGAAATCATATCTGAATGTTGTCTCAGAAACATGTTAACAACTTTACAGAAACACAGTAGAATATTGCTGGTATCGAGAGGTTCAGGTAAGCTGCCGTAATGGTTACGTAATTCAAGTACCATCACAACATCTAATTCTTCTATCACCACACCAAACTTCCAAGAAGGAATAGGCATACTGATGTGATGACCATTCACAGTCATCTCCTAGGATTCTAGGCTCAGTCCTATTCTGGACCACCATGAGTCAAACATCAAGTTCGTGGGAACATTACAGCACACTGCCGATTCCTTGTGCCATAGGATTGTGCACCCATTTCCTACTGTAGAAAAGGACAACGTAGTGGCAATGGCAAGGTACCTTACAAGCAACAAAATTTTTCTGAGCAAACCTAACAAAAATAACCGTATTTGGCAATGTTACCTACAAGCAACGTTATTTTTGTGACCTGTTTTTATGTTGTACGAACTGTACAGCCTTAAGACAGCATTACAGCTCACCTTCACAACTTTTAAAACGAGCTCCTTGCCGATTCTGAAGGCCGAAGGGATGTCTACCGGCCGCCGTGTAATCCTCTACACTGCTGCGTTATGCGGATGGCGTTTGGAGAGGCATCACACTGCCCTTTGGACCGTTTTGCAGAATTACCAGACCGTGGAGCCGCTACTACCCAGTTAATTAACATCTCGACTCCGTTGGCTTCATGAGGCTGAGGGCACTCTATACCAGTCATCCCACCAAGCCAAAATCCTTGGCAGTACCGGGAATCGAACCGGGTCCTCGGCATGGCAGCCACCTACGCTGGCAACTCAGCTACTGAGGTGGACTTTAGAGCTTCTACTACTAAAAAATGCAACGATTATTATAGAGCAAAAAATAAATAAAAAAATACATTCACACTAATGTGGTACCAGCAGACAGCCATGTAAAGACTATAACTCGTACTTTTGTTTATGACAACTACGAGTGCTAAATATCTCTGGATCACAAAGAGTATGTGTTTGTTGTATGCATCAGTATCAATGAAAGGTTATGAGAGTGTATTCATTTCTCAAACAGCCTCAGATTTCTGTGCTGCTTCAGAACGACACTGCTAAATAAAGGTTTGAGTAAGATACCAAAGTCTTGTGCAATTCTCATTACTGATATCCTTTTAACCTTAATTTTAATTCCACTTCTGAATATTTATGGAAAATTTAGTTGGTTTTTCGTGGAACATACGCTGATGAGCCAGAACATTACGACCACCGATCTACTATCGATATAAAACCGTCCAGGCGATAGCAGCGTCACCTGGCGAAGAGTGAGTGCTAATCATACACACGCATGATGCATGTGATATCAGTGAGCGTGCTGTCCGTATGCATATGACGGAGGCGTGCTATCATCTGAATTTGACCAAGCGCAGATTGCGATGGCCCAGAGACTCGGCGCGAGCATTTCGAAAACTGCACGACCTTTCGGCCGTTCGTAGAGTGCTGTGGTGAGTGTCTTCAACACGTAATGAAACGAAGGTGAATTCGTGTCGACACGTCCTGGGGTAGGGCGGCCACCCCTCTTTATAGATGTCGGACGTCGTAGGCCAGGCAGACTGGTAAAACAGGACACGCACCGAACTGCAGCGGAACTAACATCAGACGTAAATGCTGGGCAGTGTACAAATGTGTCTGAACATGCAGTGCACCGAACACTTCTAACTATATGCCTTCGCAGCCGACGCTTCATGCAAGTGGCAATGTTAACATCACGACATCGGCAACAATGACTGAATTTGGAACAGGATCATCGGCAATGGACGTTGGTACAGTGGCAGAGCGTTGCATGGTATGACGAATCCCGATACCTGTTTCATGATGCCGATGGGGAGGGGGGGGGGGGGTCATGTTTCCCGACGGCAGTGGCATTTTTCAGCAAAATAATGCGCCATGTTACAAGGCCAGAAGTGTGATGGAGTAATTCGAGGATTCTAGAAAGACAGCAGCGGGTTCCAGTTGATGTCCTGGCCCCCAACTCGCCAGATCTGAACCCAATCTGACACATCTTGAATGTTACTGAACATTGCATCAGATCTCATCGGCCCTATCCTTGGATTTTAAGGGAATCAGGTGACTTGTGCGTGTAGATTTGGTGCCTACTTCCTCCAGCTACCTACCAAGGCCCTATTGCTTCCATGCCACGACACATCGCCGCTAGTGAGCTAAGGCGCTGCAGTCACGGACTGTGCGGCTGGTCCCGGCGGTGGTTCGAAACCTCCCTCGGGCATGGGTGTGTGTGTTTGTCCTTAGGATAATTTAGGTTAAGTAGTGTGTAAGATTAGGGACTGATGACCTTAGCAGTTAAGTCCCATAAGATTTCACACACATTTGAAAATTTTGGAACACATCGTCGCCGTTATCCATGCCAAAAGTGGATACAGTAGCTATTAGTTAGGTGGTCATAATTTTCTGGCTGACCGGTGTAGACGTATTATAAACTTGAATACACTGTATTAATATGCCGCAATATTACTTATGTTATAGTTTGTTATGAACAGGGCTTCCGATTCCTAGGCTATCGTTACTAAACAGATAGTCCACAAAACTTCAGTGACATTTCATAGCCGTACGAAGATTGTTTTTCAGAGATGTGCGACATTTGACGGCTGTATCGATACAAAAAACACAAGCATTATGAAATTCCCCAAGAGGCTCTGAGCAAATACAGTTTACATTACAGTATATTCAAAGGTTGAAAGTAAATGAATGTATCAGCCAAATTCTGACTGCCAGGTCTCCGTAAAAATTCTGGAGGCGCCTATAAACGGCACAGCATAAGGACAAACTGGCGAATGTGATGAACAGGCTGAAAAAGCGCAGAAGGAAGAAACGAGTTGATGGAATGATGGTGTGGAACAGTTACAGTAAGCGCATTAGCTAATGCTGAGAGAAATAAGAGCAGCGTTGGATAAGTAATGCATAACTTTTTTTCTGGGTCGTCTTATTCAGGATTCCAATACAAGTTCTTCCCTACTCCTTTGGCTAAAAAACCCTATTTTTCAACATACTCTCAGTTCAGTGCGACGGTCTTACACCACCTTACTGGGTAGCCTGTATGCCACATGGTACCATTATATTGGTCGACGTCGGAGTCAATATATTGCTGCACCAATAACCTCCCCATGATCCACGTTGCACCCTGTGGAGTGCATCCTCAATTGGGCCGAACAGGTGGAAGTCAGAAGGTGTGAGATCGGAGCTGCAGGGTGGGTGAGGCAGAACAGTCAGTTCAAGTTTTGTAAGATCATGTCGGGTACGCGGAATTGTGTGAGGCCTTGCGTTGTTACGGAGCAGTGCGCTTGCATTTTTGTGGCGACGAACATACTGAAGTCGTTTCTGCGCGATCCAGCAATGCAGGAGTCGCAGCTGTGTGTGGCCAGCCAGCACGCGGGAGATTGGAAAGGTTTGTGCGACCTTGTTGAAGTTGTGACAGACTCCTCGCCCAGCGACTCGCCGTGCTTTTGTTCCTACCAGGTGTCCGTAAAAATTCTGCAAGCGCCTATAAATATGTGCGATGCTACGATGTCCCGCCAAAGGAAACTCAATGACAGCTCTCTGCTTGGAACGCACCACCACTAGAGACGCCACCTGTCGAATGTCCATGAAACTATAGGAGCTGAAGTTCTGCAGTGCCCCACAAGAAATTCCGCATTTTTTTCAACCGAAATTCCTTACCAATTTAACGCCCGTCTTATTAACACGCTGCTGCTACTTTAGTAAGAGTGAGTAATAGACTTGTGTTTGGTCATTAAGGATGTGGTGAGGATTCTTTGATTGGTGTTTATCATTGACCAGAGTGTTCATCGGAGGTGAGGATATCACCTGGAGTGCGCCAAGGAAGTGTGGTAGGTCCGCTGCTGTTTTCTATGTACATAAATAATCTTTTGGATAGGGTGGATAGCAATGTGCGGCTGTTTGCGGATGATGCTGTGGTGTACGGGAAGGTGTCGTCGTTGAGTGACTGTAGGAGGATACAAAATGACTTGGACAGGATTTCTGATTGGTGTAAAGAATGGCAGCTAACTCTAAATATAGATAAATGTAAATTAATGCAGATCAATAGGAAAAAGAATCCCGTAATGTTTGAATACTCCATTAGTAGTGTAGCGCTTGACACAGTCACGTCGATTAAATATTTGGGCGTAACATTGCAGAGCGATATGAAGTGGGACAAGCGTGTAATGGCAGTTGTGGGGAAGGCGGATAGTCGTCTTCGGTTCATTGGTTCATCTGTAAAGGAGACCGCTTATAAAACACTAATACGACCTATTCTTGAGTACTGCTCGAGCATTTGGAATCCCTATCAGGTCGGATTGAGGGACAAACTAGAAGCATTTCAGAGATGGGCTGCTAGATTTGTTACTGGTAGGTTTGATCATCACGGGAGTGTTACGGAGATGCTTCAGGATCTCGGGTGGGAGTCTCTGGAGGAAAGGAGGCGTTCTTTTCGTGAATCGCTACTGAGGAAATTTAGAGAACCAGCATTTGAAGCTGACTGCAGTACAATTTTACTGTCGCCAACTTATATTTCGCGTAAAGACCACAAAGATAAGATAAGAGAGATTAGGGCTCGTACGGAGGCATATAGGCAGTCATTTTTCCTTCGTTCTGTTTGGGAGTGGAACAGGGAGAGAAGATGCTAGTTGTGGTACGAGGTATCCTCCGCCATGCACCGTATGGTGGATTGCGGAGTATGTATGTAGATGTAGATGTAGAGTGTTCTTTTATTTCTGGCACTTATACGGTGCAGGACGCATAAAGTAATTACAGCAGTCGTTCTTCTCGCTCTCTATAAGCGAATGGAAAGAAATCCTGACCCATATTAAGATGTGTAGTTCCCTCTGCCGTGCACTTGATAGTGGTGTTCGGAGTACAGATGTAGATGTAGATTTATTCTGCGGGCGCGACCTCCCCCGAGCCGGTACGGCAAAGTGGCGAGATCGCGGAGGCGCAGCGGCGATATTCGATCGGAGGGCACTGCGAACGCCACCTCTTAAGAGGGTGCTGCCTCCGGCTAAAGAAAACATCCATTCAGGGTGCCGGCGTGCAACAACACCGCCACTCTCCCCTTCCTCTCCCCCTCCCCCCGCCACCCTGCAGCTTGCCAAGGAGCAGGAGGGCGGGGAGGGGGGAAGGGGGGAGGTGTAGCGGCCGTGCCACGCCGTGCCGTTGCGCCGCCCGCTTGCTCCTTTTTATCGGAATCACGGCGCGGGAGGACGCGTGTAGCGTTCTGGCGGCATTGAAAGCTCACCAGCAGGCCGGACCGAGCTCTCCCCTGCAGGCAGGCCGCTTTGTGTGCCCCGCGCCGCCCCGTCACCCATTGTGGCGGCACGAGGAATCTGGGCTCGTCTGGGTCCCCGTATCCTCAGGTTTCAAGGTCCAGTCGGCGCGCCAGCCCGTAGCTTCGGCGCTCCTCTAGCCGGCGTACCCGCACTGTCTCCTGCTCGCATCTCGCATACACCGTCTCATCCTCCCACCGCGCTGCGAATGACTCCAGAGCAGTTCTCTGCTCGACTTCTACCTCAATCGGTAAAAGCGGAACCCTTGTAGGATCAATTTCTTGTCCGCCCGTTTGTCTGTCCGTCCGTTAAAAACCTTTTCTCCTTTTCCTCAGGAATCGGTAGACGTACGTTATTTTTTTTAAGAAAAATCTTTATTTGCAATACATAATAATTATACAATATAACCCTCCACCTTGATGACTAGTGGGTCCTAAGTGACACAATGGTGTATGTTATTTGCCACTATTAGAGTTAATTTGTAAATTTGTAGGCTACAGACAGGGAACAATTGACAGGAATGGGGGAAAGAAATACAGTAGAAGAAGACTGGGTAGCTGTGAGGAATGAAATAGTGAAGGCAGCAGAGGATCAAGTAGGTAAAAAGACGAGGGCTAGTAGAAATCCTTGGGTAACAGAAGTGTTGAGTGGTACTTAAGTAAATAAATTAGTGAAATCAAAGTGAAATAGAAATTAGAATATAAATGAAAAACTTGGTTTAGTTTAGAGAGTTACATACTGGCATTCAGCGGGCAAAACAGCAGAACAGAAGAGACAATGACCATGAAGTCAGCAAGTTCCACATAAGCGGGCGCTGTCGATTCAGCCGTCAGGGCATCGCCCGACCGGCTCACGTGTTTCTCAGTTGTCGTATGTGAGCAAAGGCCCTCGCCTACATCCCAAGAGCCAATGACCGACGTTAAGAAGATTCTTCGAGAAGCTTTTCAACGTGACAGAAGAGGCAATGACCGGCTCACGTGTTTCTCAGTCGTCACATGTGATCAAAGGCCCTCACCTACATTCCAAGAGCCAACGACCGACGTTAAGAAGATTCTTCGAGAAGCTTTTCAACGTGACAGACGAGGCAATGACCGTGAAGTCGTTCACCTCCAGTAAACTGAAGTGAATAAATACGCGAGACGCAGTGGGCCAGACAGATGAAGACGGAGACAGATGAAGACGGAGACGGAGACGGAGACGAAGACGGAGACGGAGAGAAGAGACGAAGAAGACGAAGAAGTTTTCAGTCAGTTTCGGTGCTGAAGACCGTCATGCAAGAAGAGACTGCATCATGCACAGACGCACCAAGTCCGCCGCTGTAATGGAATAGCAAGCATCAGCCGCGGCGCCAGAAGACAGAAGTTAAAAGGTATTTGAAGTCTGGTTTTTACATACCCGGGTGACTCGTGCGGACGGGAAGGAGACGGCCTCACATCAGTAGTCACCTGTGAGTGAGCCGGTCGGGCGATGCCCTGACGGCTGAATCGACAGCGCCCGCTTATGTGGAACTTGCTGACTTCATGGTCATTGTCTCTTCTGTTCTGCTGTTTTGCCCGCTGAATGCCAGTATGTAACTCTCTAAACTAAACCAAGTTTTTCATTTATATTCTAATTTCTATTTCACTTTGATTTCACTAATTTATTTGCTTAAGTACCACTCAACAGAAGAGATACTGCATTTAATTGATGAAAGGAGAAAATACAAAAATGTAGTAAGTGAAGCAGGCAAAAGACAATACAAACGTCTCAAAAATGAGATCGACAGGAAGTGCAAAGTGGCTAAGCAGGGATGGCTAGAGGACAAATGTAAGGGTGTAGAGGCTTATCTCACTAGGGGTAAGATAGATGCTGCCTGCAGGAAAATTAAAGGGACCTTTGGAGAAAAGAGAACCACTTGCATGAATACCAAGAGCTCAGGTGGAAACCCAGTTCTAAGCAAAGAAGGGAAAGCAGAAAGGTGGAAGGAGTATATAGAGGGTCTATACAGGGGCGATGTTCTTGAGGGCAATATTATGGAAATGGAAGAGGAGGTAGATGAAGATGGCTCTGAGCACTATGGGACTTAACATTTGAAGTCATCAGTCCCCTAGAATTAGAACTACTTAAACCTAACTAACCTAAGGACATCACACACATCCATGCCCGAGGCAGGATTCGAACCTGCGACCGTAGCAGCAGCGCGGTTCCAGACTGAAGTGCCTAGAAACGCTCGGCCACAGCGGCCGGCAGATGAAGATGAAATAGGAGATATGATACTGCGTGAAGAGTTTGACAGAGCACTGAAAGACATAAGTCGAAACAAGGCCCCGGGAGTAGACAACATTCCATTAGAACTGCTGACAGCCTTGGGAGAGCCAGTCTTGACAAAACTCTACCAGCTGGTGAGCAAGATCTATGAGACAGGCGAAATTCCCTCAGACTTCAAGAACAATATAATAACTCCAATCCCTAAGAAAGCAGGTGTTGACAGAGGTGAAAATTACCGAACTATCAGTTTAATAAGTCACACCTGCAAAATACTAACGCGAATTCTTTACAGACGAATGGAAAAACTGGAACAAGCCGACCTCGGGGAAGATCAGTTTGGATTCCGTAGAAATTTTGGAAGACGTTAGGCAATACTGACCCTACGACTTACCTTAGAAGAAATATTAAGGAAAGGCAAACCTACGTTTCTAGCATTTGTAGACTTAGAGAATGCTTTTGACAATGTTGACTGGAATACTCTCTTTTTTGAAATTCTGAAGGTGGTAGGGGTAAAATACAGGGAGCGAAAGGCTATTTACAATTTGTAAAGAAACCAGATGGCAGTTACAAGAGTCGAAATACATGAAAGGGAAGCAGTGGTTGGGAAGGGAGTGAGACAGGGTTATACCCTCTCCCCGATGTCATTCAATCTGTATATTGAGCAAGCAGTAAAGGAAACAAGAGAAAAGTTCGGAATAGGTATTAAAGTCCATGGAGAAGAAATAAAAACTTTGAGGTTTGCCGATCAGAGACAGTAAAGGACCTGGAAGAGCAGTTGAACGGAATGGACAGTTTCTTGAGAGGAGGATATAAGATGAACATCAACAAAAGCAAAACGAGGATAATGGAATGTGGTCGAATTAAGTCGGGTGATGCTGAGGGAATTAGATTAGGAAATGAGACACTTAAAGTAGTAAAGGAGTTTTGCTATTTAGGGAGTAAAATAACCGATGATGGTCGAAGTAGAGAGGATATAAAATGTAGACTGGCAATGGCAAGGAAAGCGTTTCTGAAGAAGAGAAATTTGTTTACATCGAGTATAGATTTAAGTGTCAGGAAGTCGTTTCTGAAAGTATGTGTATGGAGTGTAGCCATGTATGGAAGTGAAACATGGACGATAAATAGTTTAGACAAGAAGAGAATAGAAGCTTTCGAAATGTGGTGCTACAGAAGAATGCTGAAGATTAGACGGGTAGATCACATAACTAATGAGGAGGTATTGAATAGAATTGGGGAGAAGAGGAGTTTGTGGCACAACTTGACTAGAAGAAGGGATCGGTTGGGAATCGTAGAGGGAGACCAAGAGATGAATACACTAAGCAGATTCAGAAGGATGTAAGTTGCAGTAGGTACTGGGAGATGAAGAAGCTTGCACAGGATAGAGTAGCATGGAGAATTGTTTCAAACCAGTCTTCGGAATGAAGACCACAACAACAACAACATACACTACTACCTACTTATTAGTAATCCTAACTGCCTGCAGCGTTACAAGTGTGTCAGTGTGGATATAAACCTACTGCAATGCCTTGCTGATCGAACTAATCTGTTTGAAATTTATGCCACATACTTCGATCTACAGTCCCTTGTCGGTATAAAACATTTAAAGTCCTACGTCAATTCAATCAAAATATACGGCCATTTACGTCACATATTTAGATGCTCGCAAACGCACTCATCAAATGAGGAAATGTGGTTCTGCGCTGCGCAAACACGAATTTTCTTGTTTTACCATCTCTACATCTTTCGGAGAAGTTTCTGCAAATTAAGTGGGTTTTATTTGTTATCTAATTATTACCTACTGGTGTCCACAACTTTCCTTGGTATTTGCAGCATAGGGGCAAGGAAAGATCTTCAACCACAAAATGGTTATCACTCATCAAAACGTGTAAGGTACTTCGCTTAAACCTAATGATAAAATTTGGAAAGCAGCAAGATATCACAGTGAAACTAAGCAAGAAAATCCGAAAACTGTTAACTTGTAATTATATCAAAAGATAAAAATATTTTTTTTTCATTTGTTATCCGACTTTCTGTCTGTCTGCCTATTAAGATCCCTTTTTCTCGGGAGTGGAGAGACGAATGAAGCTGAAATTTATGTCACATTGTAAAGTAAACGGAAGAATCCTAAAAATTCTTAATCTGTAATCATATCACAAAAAATATCTTTTCGTCTTTTGTTATGTGACTACTCGTAAGTCTTGGAATTCCCGGGAGAGACATCTTGCTAATACCAAAATCGATAACGTGCAAAAATCATCGTGATTCTCGATTTCGCGGATGGATGAACTATCTGTTTACATAATTAAGTTTGTACGGAACTATGGGTGCGGGAATGGCTTTCGCGCTTATCCGGATTCCTTTTCTAGTCACCGGTCTTCAGACTGGTTTGATGCGGCTCAGAACGACTTCCTCTGCTTCAGTCCCTCTTCTTCACCTAATAGCAACACAAAAATCCAACGTTCTCCCATTATTTGTTAGAATTATTTCAGGTACTTCTCGTGACGGGCGAGGCAAAGCGAACATAAAAACAGGCATCACAGGCTAAGTGAGCACTCCTTGTAAAAGAAGTCTACTTCCGAGACGTGATGAAAGCTAACGCCTCCGATTTTTTTTTAACGTGAAAACCCTTAAAGCTTCTTAAATAAACCAAAATTTATTAAAATTCTGTTCCCTCGTTCTTCACGTCTACGTGTTTATTTCTCAAGGTAGTCATCGTGCGACGAACACATTTCTCCCAATGAAAGACCAGTTGCTTAATACTGTCGCTGTAGAATGTTTCACTTTGTTGACGAGACCATAACCTCACTTCTGCTTGCACCGCATCATTACTATCAAAGTGTAGTCTTGAAGGTATTCTTTAAGATTGGAAATTTATGAATATCGGATGGGGCAAAGTCGGGACTGAACGGAGAATGATCGATGACGGTGAACCCAAGGCATCGGACTGTTGCAGATGCGGCAGCGCTAGTGTGTGGTCTGGCATTGTCTGGAAAAGAGGGTGCTCCATATGTGGGCGAACTCTTCGACTTCGTGCTTTCATTGTTGAGGATCTCGCATTACCTTTCAGAGTTTACGACGGACCCATTAGGCATGAATTCCAAAAGCACCACATCTTGAACATCTCAGAAGACTGTGAGCATGCCATTGCCTGTTGATCGTGTGGTGTGGAACTTCTTTGGCGTCTATGATTAATGTGGCGGAGCTCCCCTGATGCTCTCTTGTTTACTGGGTCGAAGTGGTGAACCCTGCGTACATCGCCTGTCGCAGTGTCGATAAGGAATCCATCACCCTCACGCTCGAAACTCAAAATAAATTCTTGACAGACGCCCAATCTCCTCTGTTTCAAGTCTGGAGTGAGCTTTCGAGGCATCCACCGTGAGCGTAATTTGCTGTATCACAGTCCTGCAATAATGGCCAATACATGCTCTCGTGCTATGCCACACTTACATGACAGCTATGTCAATGTTATCCGACAATTTTTTTCCGCTGAGTTCCTCAACACGTTTTAGATGATTCTCGACGATTGTCGTACGCGGACGTCCACTCCGAGATCTGTCACACACATTGGTACCCCTGTTTCCTTCATTGTGACCGTGAAAAACCAACGTCACACATTACTGATGTCGATACAGTTATCATCGTACAGAACTTTCATTCTTCTATGGATTTCAGTTGAAGGCGCTTATAAACTCAGATTATAGCATGCTGTTTCTCACGCACCGACATAGTTACGTTACACATTGCCGTGTTACACGCAACAATTCGGAGCCCTCTACCGGCAAAGGGCTGCAACGTACGCCAGGGAAGTAGGAAAGTCGACCGAGTAAGATGCATGAAATGTAATACCTCAATCGATACTGAGAACACAATAAAAAATTCAGAGGCATTACTTTTCAGCGCGCCCTCATAGTTTCAAACATCGACCTTCATTTGAGGAAGAAATTTCTGAGAATATACTATTGGAGCACAGTAGTGCACAGAAGTGTATCATATACTGTACGAAAACGGGAACAGAAAATGATCTAAGTGTTTGAGATGTGCTGCTGCAGAAAAATGCTGAAAATTGTGTGGAGTGATAAGATAAGAAATGATGTTCTCCGCAAAATTAAGGAAGGAAAGAAGATAAGTCTCTGACTTGCTGTCTACAATGGTTGCCTCCCGGCACAGCCTCACTATACCAGAATGAAGTAAGTGTGAACTGCGTAGCGCAATCGGGACGTTAACGACAATGGGTTAGTTATAAATTGTTGTCAACCTTTATATCGGAGATGAGAGGAGAGAATTTCCTTGGTTTGAAGCAAATAACTTTCCTGAAAATAGGTTACAGAATTGCAATAGGCAGAAAAGATTGGTTAGTTTCTATCAAGTTTATTCTCACATATACTTATGTGAGGTGTTGGACCATAAACTCCTTAGTAAGATTCAGTCTATTTTTTCGGACTTGCTACTTCAAAGGTAATTGCCAGTACATATAAGTAACAAGTACAAAGCAATCACTTGTTCTTGGTTAGCACTGAAATCTCTCTAAGTAATTGAGACAAAGACTGACAGCCTCTGTTCAACATTATTCCAATGAAACTCTAAAAATCCTACTTGACCTGCAGTTCCCGAGTGTCCACCAGAGTCTATCACCGTCTTCTCTTAGTTGAAGTCTTTATCAGGTGTATCGGCTGCTATGGGCCTACTCGGCCCCACTGGCGTCTAGCTGCGGAATCTCCAAACTGCTGGCACTGGTTCTGAATCTGCATCTGAATCTCTGCTTCTAACTGTACGCTGTCTGGCATTTTATTTCGTTTCTCATGTACTTGGGTGCATACGAGTTAATTTGTTTCACACGACCTTTTCATTTCTAAGTGATCGGATTGCACAAGAATGCATATGGTTCCACACGACACTCTCGTTTCTAATTGGTCGGCTTGCCCAAGAATGCCTTCGGTTCCACACGACACTTTCGTTTCTAGCTGCACACAACTTAATTTGGTTCCACACGAGTCTTTTCCGCACGTGAATGACACTCTCTATTGCTGTTTTATCGTCCTGGTGTTTGCGTCTTCCATTGCGCAAGTTTGATTCATGCTGCTTCCTCTGGCAGGAAGTCAAACACTAAGTTATTTGATCGACAAGCCATACTTGGCAGCCTCCGCCGCTTATCTTGTCCCTACGTCCTGGTGGACTATTTCTTAATGTCGGCTGGCTGGTTGCCTATGGAGCCTGGACTGTTATTATGGTCACAAAAGCAAGAATAAAAATTAAAATTTTCTACGGTCACAACACGAGGTCATTAAAGACGGACTGCAAGCTCGAGACTAAGAAGTATGGGAAAGGACATCGGCCGTGCCCTTTTCTTAGGAAACACTCCATCATTTATCTTAAGCGATTTAGGGAAATCCGGAGATTCTAAATCTGAATAGCCAAACAGGAATTCGAACCGTCGTCCTCCCGCTCGCGAGTCCAGCTTACTGATCACTGAATCACGTCGTTCGGTCAGAATCGACGAGAAACGAAACATGAGGAAAGACATCGGCAAGAAAATGGGAGAGAATGGCAGAACCTGCGTTAGACATCAAGTAATAACTTCCATTACACTTTAGGGAGCCGTAGAGGGTATAAAATGTAGCCGAAAACAAGTATTGAAATATATCCACCAAATAATTCAGGACGTTCTGTGCTAATGCAATCTGTTGTCTTACGTAAATATGTCGTATTGTCCAGTGCTTTCTTCCAGTCTATTTTTGCTAGGTATTCTTTTCCGTATTTCCTATCGGACCACCTCGGTTGCCTAATTCCCTGTCTCCGAAGCTGAGCGCTCACCGTCTCCGACTGACTGCCATCTGCAGGACCTGGGTTCAATTCCCGATACTGTCTGAGGTTTAGTGGAGGTAGGAGACCCTTCAAAAAGGGTAGCTTCATTGCCTTCGGTGTGGAAGAACCTGGATTCGATTCTCGGTAGCTTTTCGAATTTTTCTGAAGCAGGGAGGTCTCGATAAGTTTTCGTTTAGCCTCTCGAGGCCAAACGAAGATCTGCTTGAATAAAAAAGCAGCAGGCTCAACGCGACTCATTTGCTGCCAATAACGGCTGGAGAAATTGTCAACATGCTGGTCACATGCCCCACTATCATACATAGCTCGTCCAACTGCCTTATAGGCAGCATTCGGCCAATCCGAACAAGCCTAAAGCCTAGCCCGCGAGTGGTGTTACATTTAGGCTAGTTACGTTCATTTCTAATATTATCAGCCCACGTAATTTTCAATATCCTTCTGTAACACCACATCTCAAACGTTCGGTTTTCTCCTTTCTCGGTTTTCCCAATCCATGATTCACTTCTATTCAATGATGTGCTTCACACGTGCATTATCAAATATTTCTTTCTCAAAATAAGTCCTATGTTTGATACTAGCCGACTTTTTTTGGCCAGGAATGCCCTCTTTGCCAATGCTACTCTGTTTCTGTTCTCCTTGCTTCGACTGTCATGTGTTAATTTGTTTCCAAGCAAATAGAATTTCCCATCCGCGTCTACTATGTGGTCCTTCATTTTTAAATATTGATTTATCGGTAAACTAATTTCTGTTACATCTCATTACTTGCCTATTTCTTCGGTTTACTTTCAATCAAAGTGTCTGCTCATTACACTGCCCATTGCATTCAACAAGTCCTAAAATTCTTCCTCTGTTTCGCTTAGGATTACAATGTCGTCAGCGAATCTTATCATTGATATCCTTTCCCACATAGTTTTTAAGGGTAGTTGCGCGATTAGGCCTGAAAAATTATATGTTGATCAGTGTTAATACTAATCACGTATACATACCCCGTAAACTGATTTATTCCACTAACAACTAACTGACTAACTTCTGAACTCTTCTTTTACCTCCATCGCTTCTTCGAGTACAGGTGTAATAATACAACAAAAAGACAGCTTATCTGCTTTAAGCCGTCTACAAAGCGCATGCTTCTCTCACAGCCTTCCACTCTCACCATTCCCTCTTGCTTCCTGTACATACACTATAATGCCAGTGTTTCCCTACAGATTATAGATATTTTCCGAGAATTTCGAACATCTAAAATAATTTTACATAGTAGAGTGCTTTTGCTAGTTTCGCAAAGGCTGTCGAGGTGTCGTGATTTTAAGTCAGCTATATCTTAGGTAAAAAAATATTTCGTCCATGATGGCTTGTGTGTCAAGGGCTGTGACTAATTAGATAATACACAAGTAATAAATGGCTCTGAGCACTATGGGTCTTAACTTATGTGGTCATCAGTACCCTAGAACTTAGAACTACTTAAACCTAACCAACCTAAGGACATCACACACATCCATGCCCGAGGCAGGATTCGAACCAGCGACCGTAGCAGTCGCGCGGTTCCGGACTGAGCGCCTTAACCGCGAGACCACCGCGGCCGGCCAACACAAGTTATAGTATCGATTGACGACTTACAACATTTTAAACAGGATTACAGGTTTCAATGATCATATCATCATGACCAGGTGTATTGTTTTGATTTGAACGCATGTAATTTACTCGTGACACGCTCATGTTTCGTCTATTTAGCAGACAGCGGTATGTTAAGAAGGTTATGTTCCTTCCTGCACTGGTCAGTGAACACTGGCATTATTTATAATACTGGAAGGTGCCAGTCAAATATCTGTACAGTACGTACAACATTTGTAAATGTATATAGCACCTTTAAATGGTGTAAATCACTCCAGTGATTCTTCACTAACGCAAGGCGACGCTTAACATTCCTGCCACATCACCATCTGTCAAACAGACGATAGATGTGCATGTTACAAACTAATTTCGTGAAGTAAAAGATCTTAATCCACTTAATAATGATAGAATGCCTTCTGGCTTACGCAGTGGTGTTTAAACTAACAGTGACTGAACCACTACATCTACGATTTTTGTGCGATGTGTGTACTTGATTTCTTCGGACAGAACTGTATTGGACACGGAAAACTACCTCAAAAACCAGCCTTCGTCAGGAAAACATGGATACTTCGGCATATGCTTTCACGGAAGGAGTAGGATACGAACTTTGTAACTGACAACTATGCCTACTTCTTCAGCGTTCTTTGTTTGTGCACTGCAAGAGTGATTAAATGGTTCAAATGGCTCTGAGCACTACGGGACTTAACATCTGAGGTCATCAGTCCCCGCGAACTTAGAACTACTTACACATAACTAACTTAAGGACATCACACACATCCATGTCCGAGGCAGGATTCGAACCTGCGACCGTAGCAGTCGGGCGGTTCCGGACTGAGGCGCCTAGAACCGCTCGGCCACCATGGCCGACAAGAGTGATGAGCCGAAATAAATAACTGCACGTCATTTTTCCTTTTCATCTTATTTTTCAGGCTGTTTTTCGCAAATTATAGTTTTGTCTCTTTGTCTCAGTTGTGCACTGTCCATGCAACTGTGCAAGACGGGACAAGGCAGCTTTTGCCAAATCAATATTTTCTTGTAATAAAGGGTGATAAGCTTCATGACATATTTATAAGTGAATAGAAAAGTGCCCTGCAACGATATTTAATCATTTCAATGACACAAAAGACACCTGAAATAAGATGGATAGTAACCTTTTTATAGCACTGTTATTTAATATAAGTTTACTTTTACACATAATGTTTAGATTGCGTAAAATTTACGCTTTCCTTTCCTAATGAAATGCTTCTAACTGGTAGTGTTGGGAGGAAACTAATTACAATACTGAACCCATGACTGATAATTGCCGGCCGCGGTGGTCTCGCGGTTCTAGGCGCGCAGTCCGGAACCGTGGGACTGCTACGGTCGCAGGTTCGAATCCTGCCTCGGGCATGGATGTGTGTGATGTCCTTAGGTTAGTTAGGTTTAAGTAGTTCTAAGTTCTAGGGGACTGATAACCACAGCAGTTGAGTCCCATAGTGCTCAGAGCCATTTGAACCATTTGAACTGATAATTCACACTGGATGCCAACACGTAGACATACTTCGCGATTAGCGCTTGGGACAAATAAAACTTTATGCTTGTTACATTCTACAGGAAGTGCCGTCTCTCTGTCATGTCATGTTAAAGTTATTTTCTGTCCTCAGTCACATCAGGGACAATCTCAAATAAATCACACTTCTGTGCGGCACCTCCTCCAACAACTGTGATTTCTCCTGATATTTACATTCAAAGATACGCCAAATGGCAAACATTCCAGACAAACTGTGGTTTCTCGTGATATTTACCTTTTTCTACAACAGTTTCTCTGAATAGAGATACCTTTCAGTAATTGATCATGAAATGGGTGTTAGTGCAAAAAACGGACTAAACTGTACAAATAATGGTATTTTCCACACGGCAGGTCTGTACGCTTGAGACACTACGAAAAGACCTCACCTCCAGTCTTTTTATAATTTGGAACACTCATCAAAACGGTTCGCAGTGTTAGAATGTAAATAATATCTTGGTATATCTAATTCCAGAAACCGAGAAACGATAGAAAATTAGAAACAATCTAAATAAAGCATGTAACTGAATTTTCGCATCTTGAAAAGACCGAAGGAGAGATCTATTTTACTTGCTAAAAGCATACAGCAGCATAGATTGCATTTTAAAAAGAAAAAGAAAATAATGAAATATTTATGTGATCTACGGAGTTGAATGTTTTTAGAAAGTCTGTAATGGTAACGAATGAATTTGTCTAAGAAGCGAAGAAATTCCAGTTGCTTCCAGATTTCGGAAAACGTATGTACAGAGCTTGGACAAAAACTTGGAAACATAAAAAAACAGACCATGCCTGACACGGTGTACGAAACACGGTGGCATTCAAAGTAGCTTCCACTCGTCTCGAAATGAATAAATGGAGGTCCTGTGGGGTTTTTCAAGGGAATCTTATACCATTCTTCCTGCAAAACAGTGGCAAGCTTATGTAACAATGAGGGAAGTGGACAGCGATAGCGCACCCTTCTCTCCAAAATAGATTGTGGTGGCCAGGTGAAATGTGACAATTCATCCTCGAGTCCAGAAGACCAGTCCTGAACGATATGAGCTGTATGAGCAAGGGTCCTGACGGTTTGGAATACAGCATCACCGGTGAGGAACAAACATTGTACCATGGCATAGACCTGATCAGCCAGAGTGGTCACATAATTATTGGGACTAATGCAGTATTACAGAGTAATCTTGAGGCCCATCAAATACCAAGATGCGGATGCCCAAGTCATCATCTAACCCCCGCCATGATTCGCTCTTGGGACGTTAACTCGGCCAGAAGTCGGAAATAGTGTGAAACGAGACTCATCCGACTAAATGACTTTCTTCCATGCTCCATAGTCCAGAGCTTATGGATTCAGCACCAAGCTTCCCTGTTACGGGCATATGCGTCACTGATGTGTGGCTTCTCGCCCTAGGATCCCTCATTGTGATCCGGTCCTTGAGCTTTTTTGGTGCTCACACGTAAGTAGTGTACTTTTGCCGTTGTCGTTTTTTTTTTTTATTTTTCTTTGCAATCCTCGCCAGTGACCGTCTGTCACGACCATTCAAAACACACTTTCGTCCGCGCGTTGACTTAGAGAATAATGTTTTTTCCACTTTTCCTGTATGCGGTATATGTCTTAGATACTGTGCCTCGTGAAGTACTAAACAGTTCGGCTCCCTTGGTTACGGAAGCACCCACCATATGAACACCAAAAATTTTCCAAATTCGAATTCACTTAGCTCCGACATGTTGCCCTTACAACTATACAGAACACTGTTCTGACCATGAGTGACGCTTGCAACGCATTGAGGCCATAGCTTAGGTGCCGTTCGTAGTCAAATACAATAGTGCCACCTGCAGGCTTGGCTAGTACCTGCAGTTATGGTCAAGCATCCGTTTCTCGCGATGGTTCCAAACTTTCGCATAACCCCTGTGTTGCTGTTTCAACTCCACTTCAGTCTGCAGGTGTGTTGTCATCTTCCTTATATTTTAGCCCGCATCTCGTGGTCGTGCGGTAGCGTTCTCGCTTCCCACGCCCGGGCTCCCGGGTTCGATTCCCGGCGGGGTCAGGGATTTTCTCTGCCTCGTGATGGCTGGGTGTTGTGTGCTGTCCTTAGGTTAGTTAGGTTTAAGTAGTTCTAAGTTCTAGGGGACTTATGACCACAGCAGTTGAGTCCCATAGTGCTCAGAGCCTTATATTTTAATTTTGAGAATTCGAGGAATTAACTATCCTAAATCAGAATACCCTTTAGCTAGTAAAAGACAGTTTACATAATTGGGATGAACAGTTTCTTGAAGACAGCACACAAGGAAACACACACTACTGGCCATTAAAATTGCTACACCAAGAAGAAATGCAGATGATAAACGGGTATTCATTGGACTAATATATTATACTAGAACTGATATGTGATTACATTTTCACGCAGTTTGGGTGCATAGAGCCTGAGAAATCTGTACCCATAACAACCACCTCTGGCCGTAATAACGACCTTGATACGCCTGGGCATTCAGTCAAACAGAGCTAAGATGGCGTGTACAGGTACAGCTGCCCATGCAGCTTCAATACGATACCACAGTTCATCAAGAGTAGTGACTAGGCGTATTGTGACGAGCCAGTTGCTCGGCCACCATTGACCAGACGTTTTCAATTGGTGAGAGATCTGGAGAACGTGCTGGCCATGGCAGCAGTCGAACATTTTCTGTATCCAGAAAGGCTCGTACAGGACCTGCGACATGCGGTCGTGCATTATCGTGCTGAAATGCAGGATTCCGCAGGGATCGAATGAAGGGTAGAAAAAAAATGGCTCTGAGCACTATGGGACTTAACTTCTGAGGTCATCAGTTCCCTAGAACTTACAACTACTTAAACCTAACTAACCTATGGACATCACACACATCCATGCCCGAGGCAGGATTCGAACCTGCGACCGTAGCGGTCGCGCGGTTCCAGACCGTAGCGCCTAGACCCGCTCGACCACTCCGGCCGGCTGAAGGGTAGAGCCACGGGTCGTAACACATGTGAAATGTAACGTCCACTGTTCAAAGTGCCGTCAATGCCAACAAGAGGTGACCGAGGCGTGTAACCAATGGCACCCCATACCATCACGCCAGGTGATACGCCAGTATGGCGATGACGAATACACGTTTCCAATGTGTGTTCACCGCGATGTCGCCAAACACGGATGCGGCCATCATGATGCTGTAAACAGAACCTGGATTCATACGAAAAAAATGACGTTTTGCCATTCGTGCACCCAGGTTCGTCGTTGAGTACACCACCGCAGGCGCTCCTCTCTGTGATGCAGCGTCAACGGTAACCGCAGCCATGCTCTCCGAGCTGATAGTCCATGCTGCTGCAAACGTCGTGGAACTGTTCGTGCAGATGATTGTTGTCTTGCAAACGTCCCCATCTGTTGACTCACGGATCGAGAGTTGGCTGCACGATCCGTTACAGCCATGCCGATAAGATGCCTGTCATCTCGACTGCTAGTGATACGAGGCCGTTGGGGTCCAACACGGCTTTCCGTATTACCCTCCTGAACCCACCGATTCCATATTCTGCTAACAGTCATTGGATCTCGACCAACGCGAGCAACACTGTCGCGATACGATAACCCGCAATCGCGATAGGCTACAATCCGACCTTTATCAAAGTCGGAAACGTGATGGTACGCATTTCTCCTCCTTACACGTGGCATCACAACAACGTTTCACTAGGCAACGCCGGTCAAGTGCTGTTTCTGTATGTGAAATCAGTTGTAGGTGTCGCCACCGGCGCCAACCTTGTATGAATGCTCTGAAAGGCTAATCATTTGCATATCACAGCATCTTCTTCCTGTGGGTTAAATTTCGCGTCTGTAGCACGGCATCTTCGTGGTGTAGCAATTTTAATGGCCAGTAGTGTATTTTACTATCAAGTACGTATGAATTATTTACTCACTACAAATGTTCGTGGCCGGAACATGTATCGTGTCAGCTGTCTATAAAACTTGATGATTAAGACGCAATGTACTGCATATACAGGTCCCTCGAATAATTAATAGGCACGAAATTACAATCTAAGAGTATAGTTACTGACTCGCCTTTAAGGCGAGCGTAAGACTAAAAGAATGAAATACTGTAAGGAAAAGTAATGATGATCTTCCTGCAATCCCAAAAAAAGACAAACATTGAATTCACGGATTAATCTTCAAAGGTCGCACTACCTTTTACATTAAGTTATTATCGATTTACAGAACAAGTATTATAATAATTTAGTTGTTTCTGGTTTGGCTGCTCATTGTAGTGTGGAAATATTAACAAGAAAAGTGTTTAAATAATTCTGACACGAATTTGAATAGCACCAATTACCTCATGCAATTGTAGAGTAAGCGACATCTCCGTCTCAATGTTAATTACATCTCTGTTATGGTGTTATATAAAAACGCAGTGTTTAAAAATACTTCCGTGGAGTACAGCATGGACATATGGATCGACATAAATAGTTTACAAAGCTGCAAACTCTTGGCTCCCTGCAGCTTAGAAGGAGATGGAAAAAGTTTCTCAATTTCAGATCTGTTCCTGAGCTTGTGTGTCGCCTTACACAAGAGATTACATGTAGAGAAGAAATATGCCATTCCAATTAGTCTGTCGCCATTTCAGGAAGGTTAAGAAGAATCGGATGCTCTTCGTCTTTGCTATAAATAAACCAAACTTCCATCTGAAAACTTTCTGTAGCCTAGTTCCGAGCGGCGTAAGATATTAATAGCTTGCTCACTGCTGCGTCATCGACCCCTCGCTATTAAGTTCGACGACAGAACGGAACCTTCTGGCTGTCCCTCCCCCCCCCCCCCCCCCGCCCCCCGCCGACCCCTTCGCCAAAGCTGTTTCTCTTGTCCTCGCTATACATTAATTTCTCGCTACCTTTCAACCGCTCTCTTTCAAGACTCGAGTGAACGAAGTAAGTTTTTGTGCAATTTCCCTTCAGGTAGCAGCACATCCTGCCTCTGTGTAGCTGCGTTAAAGAAAACACGAAATGCCGTAATTGGATTAGGAGCTCCAATAGGGTTCCAAAGTTTGGCCATCCTCTCTCTCTCTGTCTCTTTCTCTCTGCCTGGTAGACATGCGATCACGAAACCCGTTCTGGCGTACAAGCAACTTTCCTCTTCGTCGGTCGGGATTTCAGAATAGCGTTCAGGATGTCGTGTTCACTGTTTTCTGTGCACATACAACAGGCGGAAACCCTCTTTCGTGCTTGCTCAGCTAGGGCCGAGCCGTCAACTCTGACCTGAGGTTCCGGCACCTAAGCGGCCGTCAAACAAAGCCGTCGACACCGACGCACGATTTAAGTGCCAGCACGCACAACCATTTTCACGCAATATGCGTATCCGAGCCTTGCCTCTAGAACGCAACGGCCAAACGTGTGAAATTTTCTATTCTATATACGATTCATTCGTGTTCTGAAATAAACTATGCCTGTAGTTGCCGGAACTGAAATATTTTTTTTTACTGCCGAAGCAAGTTCCGCTACATTTATTTCATCATAAATAGCAATGTTTATTTACGTTTTTAAAATAGAAACAAGTTTTAAGAATAAATATTGGAAGGAAAATTTGGCTTAAAAACATTCGGATTCCATTGTGACTGTTACCTTCGGTGATCGTTACATTTGTAGGACTTTCTTTACATTATTTACGTTTTCATCTGAAACGATGTTTTTGTTAGCTTGCTTGTCAAGTTAGCAGACCATTTTAGATAACCTTTAAAACTAATGTTGTTGCACGAAAATGTTTTGCCACTGTATTTTTTTTGGTAGTTGTGAAGTTCAGTTTCAGGTTCAGTTATCCTCGTATAAGAGTTTCTTCATGGTAGCCTTACATCTTTTCCGGTGCATGTCGATATGATACATGTACAGTACAATATCACGCCTGATTCGATCCCCAACCGTCACCCTACAGGAAATAAAGCAGTCCAGAAGCAACAATCCAGACTCTATCCCTCCAGAAGAATCTTCAAAATACAGTGGGATAGAAAAAAAACACCCTCTCCAGTGGTTTACAAAACTTTCTTACTAGATGAATGAGTAACTGTCAGATTGCAAACTTAAACATTTTGGGGGCAGTACCAAGTTTCCTGGGTTCTTTTCTTCTTTCCAGCACTTCTTTTTGTTCCGATGACTGTTTGTATTCCGATGTCTGATAAACGCTTCGTGATTCATACTCTCCTGTTAACTGTAGGTCAGTTGACAAGTGGATCGGGAAGTCAGTTCGTTTAGGGAGGGGGATGGGACAAAGACCAGGCCTAGTAAAGCACAGAGGTATTCAAACCAATCGTTGGATTGAGGACAGCTTTACTTTACTTTAGACATAGAAGCGTTCATTCCAGTACTCAACAAGAGATCAGAAAAGGAGCGCGCGCGACTCCGTTATTGAGGGTTGCATACATTAGAAATCAAGGCGCCGCTTTTACGTCAGTGCTGTTCTGGCTATTTCCTTCCCCCTGCAGTTACGCGAGTACGACGAAACTGAGAACGATGGCACTCGCATTGCTTCCTATTTGTCGACGCCTTATCTCTTACTGAAATCTGCAGGAGTGTAAAGCTAATCCTAACTTATTACGGATGTTGAGTGCGCGATCTTGCGGTTGTAGTGTTACAATGACAGAGCGAAAATGACCGATTGTCGGAATCAGATGGCGTCTAACGAAGCTTTATTTTGTGAGCCTATGGAAAGCTTAAGATGAAAATTCGGTGAATGCAATGTACACAATTCCAAATGCGGTTCATAAGAGGAAGAATGATGCCTGTAAAAGTTCGGTGTTACTATTTTTCTTAATTCCACTACTCCACGAGAAAAAATATACGTGCTACGCTAAACGAAAACAAGGCACAGAATAACGTCATTATTATGTCCCTGTGTCCCAATAACATAGTATTTATATTTTCTTTTGGTCATGTCAGTTAGTGTACATGGGCTAACAGCGAATTGTGTAGCTTATCGCTCATTTCTCCAACTTGTCTCAAGACCTCTGCAAATCTATTGCAAATAATCATTTAGAGAACACACCTCATCCTCGTGTCCTATTTTCTTCTCCTACTGCCGTCGCAGCCTCGTTAACGTTTCTAAAGTGTTTGTATGTCACCCTAATTGTTACACATTATCTGAATAGACATTAAATCGTAAAATAAATGTCATGGAACAAATTATACATACTAGCATACAATAATCATCGTGCCTCACGGTTGCATATGTAGCGGCAATGTCGCGAGTTATTGGCTGTACTTGGGAGTTAGCGTACTCGCTCTCCTTTCGATGCCGGTACAGTTCGTTGTACGCAATAACAGACTCAAGTGACGAGTTTCCAGTTAAATGGGTAGCGGCGGACTGGAGAGTCGACTGGAGTTGTAAAACTACCGTACACAGCCTTAAGTAAGCGTGACTACGATAGTTTTTGCAGTGGCTGTGCTCAGTTACTGTCATCACAGCGTTAATTGTACGTTAGCTGTGTTGTATTCCATTAGGCGCTAACTCATTTCAATCGGTTTGTTTGCTCATGCGCTCAGGGTCTCATTAGATCCTCCTAGAAACCGGAAGCGCTGAACTGTATAGAAACGGAGTGAGGATTCATAAAGGGCCACGTAAACTATGGAACATTTTCGTTTTATATCATTATCCTTCTCTCTGTTACTAAAAAGTAAAATGAAAATGTCGTGTGACTAGGGCATCCCGTCGGGTAGACCGTTCGCCGGGTGCAAGTCTTTCGATTTGATGTCAGTTCGGCGACTTGCGTGTCGATGGGGATGAAATTATGATGATTAGGACAACACAACACCCAATCCCTGAGCGGAGACAATCTCCGACCCAGCCGGGAATCGAAGCCGGGCCCGTAGGATTGACATTCTGTCGCACTGACCACTCAGCTACCGCGGCGGACTACTAAAAAGTAAACAGTATTTATAACAATATTTAAACTGTCAGTGTACAACTCCGGTTTTATTCGAAAATTGTAGATTTCTGACCTGAAACAGAGGGGTATTGTAAAAATAAAACATCACAGATTTATCATACAGTGCGAGAAAACGCAATTTGCTAAAAAAGGTAAAATTAGAAACAAAATGTAAAACAGAAACATGTGAAAAATTGAAACTTCGTGGCAGATTAGAACTGTGTGCCGGCCCGAGACTCCAACTCGGGACCTTTGCCTTTCGCTGGCAAGTTCTCTACCAACAGAGCTACCCAAGCACGACTCAAGCCCAGTCCTCACAGTTCTACAAGGTTATCAGGAGAGCTTCTGTTAAGTTTGGAAGGTAGGAGACGAGGAACTGGCAGAAGTAAAGCTGTGAGGACCGGGCGTGAGTCGTGCTTGGGTAGCTCAGTTGGTAGAGCACTTGCCCGCGAAAGGTAAAGGCCCCGAGTTCGAGTCTCGGTCCAGCATACAGTTTTAACCTAACAGGAAGTTTCATATCAGCGCACACTCCGCTGCAGAGTGAAAATCTCATTATGTGAAAAATTGCTTCGCACTTCGTCGAGCTTATATGAAACATGTTTTTGTTATTGCTGAACAACTTTCGCAGATATCAGTAATTACTGGAAACTCTTGCCTTTGATCACAAAATAATAATAATAATTATACAGACCTTTGTTGTGTTAGTGCATGTAAGCTGTACTTGCTTCAGTAGGGACTGCTTTTGCTACATAAAAGCGCAGAAGTTAAGGTACCAGCTAATTTTTATTACTTGTAAAATGCAGTTTATGTTTTGTAAGGATATAAAGTACACAGTGGACTGACAATAAACGATGTGTGGTTCTAATTACCTGTAAAACAAGCAAACGTAAAACAAAGAGAAGTCTTTGGCTCCCTGTCCCTCGCTCACACAATCATTTATGATTCATTCCCTGATAATGCTACCAATACCGCTGGTAATTCTGCCATTCGCTTCGTCGTTTATGTGCTGTGTGAAAACTACCGAATCGAAGTTTTGATACAGCGCAGCTCTATAGAATCAACCCTCCGAGCGTATGAAGACGGCGTGTTCGGAGATGACGTCCCAGGAACACTGCCAAGTTTAGTACGAGTATGGAGAGCTAAGTTCTGACCTCTAGTACCCATATATAGTGGCATATAGTGTAATGAACAGGAAGTATGCGCCGCCACCGAAAGCATGCTGGGCAAATTCCGATGACCGACTACCGGAATTTGAACTAGCTTTCTCCGGATGGCGAGCCTGTACACCAGTACCGAGATGTGAATAAATTAATCCATCAATCGATTTTGTTGTTTTACTTTCCAACAATCGCAGCTGGCTGTGCTAGAAGTTGTTTCATTCGTAGCAAGATCTCTTCGCAGCTAGCTCTTTATTCGCACGAAGTAATGGCCGCTATCGACAGGGGATCTCAGGTTGATTCCGTATTTCTGGATTTCCGGAAGGCTTTTGACACCGTTCCTCACAAGCGACTTCTAATCAAGCTGCGGGCCTATGGAGTATCGTCTCAGTTGTGCGACTGGATTCGTGATTTCCTGTCAGGAATGTCGCAGTTCGTAGTAATTGACGGCAAATCATCGAGTAAAGCTAAACTGATATCAGGTGTTCCCCAGGGAAGCATCCTGGGACCACTGCTGTTCCTGATCTATATAAATGACCTGGGTGACAATCTGAGCAGTTCTCTTAGGTTGTTCGCAGATGATGCTGTAATTTACCGTCTAGTAAGGTCATCCGAAGACCAGTATCAATTGCAAAGCGATTTAGAAAAGATTGCTGTATTGCAGGTGCTGTATTGCAGGTTGACGCTAAATAACGAAAAGTGGGAGGTGATCCACATGAGTTCCAAAAGAAATCCGTTGGAATTCGATTACTCGATAAATAGTACAATCCTCAAGGCTGTCAATTCAAGTACCTGGGTGTTAAAATTACGAACAACTTCAGTTGGAAAAACCACATAGATAATATTGTGGGGAAGGCGAGCCAAAGGTTGCGTTTCATTGGCAGGACACTTAGAAGATGCAACAAGTTCACTAAAGAGACAGCTTACACTACACTCGTTCGTCCTCTGTTAGAATATTGCTGCGCGGTGTGGGATCCTTACCAGGTGGGATTGACGGAGGACATCGAAAGGGTGCAAAAAAGGGCAGCTCGTTTTGTATTATCACGTAATAGGGGAGAGAGTGTGGCAGATATGATACGCGATTTGGGATGGAAGTCATTAAAGCAAAGACGTTTTTTGTCTCGGCGAGATATATTTTCGAAATTTCAGTTACCAACTTTCTCTTCCGAATGCGAAAATATTTTGTTGAGCCCTACCTACATAGGTAGGAATAATCATCAAAATAAAATAAGAGAAATCAGAGCTCGAACAGAAAGGTTTAAGTGTTCGTTTTTCCCGCGCGCTGTTCGGGAGTGGAACGGTAGAGAGATAGTATGATTGTGGTTCGATGAACCATCTGCCAAGCACTTAAATGTGAATTGCAGAGTAGTCATGTAGATGTAGATGTAGATGTAGATGTATTAGTATTAGTCAGTGGTCACAGGAGTTACTGGCGAGACGCCGCCGCCGCTGCCGCCCACCGGACGGCGACACCGAAGGGCGAGCTATTGGTATAGGCGTCGGTGGGGGCTGGAGCGCTGGTGCCGCCGGCATGGGGTGGCGGAGGCGTGGTGGGGAATAAGCCCGGGAGGGGCAGCGGACCGGCAAGAGTGGTGGGGGGAGGGGAGGGGAGGGAAGAGCCATCGGGCGCGCGCAGCCGGCGATCCTCAGTCGCGCTCCGGCTTCCACCGAGAGCGCAAGTGAACGCTGAGGTGGGGAGGCGTGCGGAGTCGTAGCAAGTGACCGATCCAGTGGCAGGCCGACACATTGTTAGAGCAGGCGCCGGCGACCGGCCCCACGATGCGTCCGCCCACGGCCACCGGCGAAACAGTAGCAGCGAATGCGTCTCTTCTCCGGGATGCAGTGTGACAGCGAGCTGTCTTCGTCTGTGTGTGCGTGCGTTCTTTTTTTTATCTGCGTTGTTAGAGGATAACGTTGCCGTATTTTTGTAGCCGATATCACGTGTGCAAGTGAAGGAAATTAAGAAAGACAAAATTCTTAACTATAATGCCATGTGTTTTTGTGTCGCAACTTTATTTCGTGCAATGTTGATGTAAGAAAGAAGATCTTTGGTGGCCCGACAGAAATGTGCTTGTTGCCGTTCGGAGAATTTTAACACAGTGGAGTGGCTGGAAATGGAAATGATCTGCCAAGGTATGTTGGTGAAAGTCTTCCCGTATTTATGAATTCTGTGATTTGTTTTCCTCCTACTTCTAGCTTCGCAGGCGTGATTTGCTAGAGTTACTAAGTGACGTCCTACGATTTTTGTTAAGGTAGCAGTTAGCTGGTACCTCTTCTTTTTCATTGAAACTCTAAAGTATTAAGATGACGCTGCTCTGTGCAGCATCGCCGTAGGCACTGTCTTAATCGCATTGTGTATAACACGTTTTCTATTCTTCACTCTCAAAAGTCGTCCAAAGATGAAGAGACGCAGGGCAGTATTATTTTGTTTTCATTGTTTTCCTTTTATCACTGGTACGGGAGTGAACATGCCTGTTTGATAAAAAATTGCATGTTTTTGCTCAAAAGTTATGATACGGTAACAACACAAAGAAGGAAGTAGAATACGGAGGAAAGAACTTTGTCGGGTCGTCTCTGCATGTTTTAAGGGTCATTCCCAAAAAGACGTACCATCTTCAAATAAAACTATGACTGCAGAACTCCAACAAACCCTGGCGTAAAATGTGGCGAGAGATCTACGTTGCCACGTTGTCAATAGTGGCCTTATGCGGATTTAATACAGTTGCTCTAAACCTGACACTTTGGTAAAAGTAAGGTCTCACAGATACCGTAAGCAATAAGGCGATTTTATTTTCACCGAATCTTGGCTGGGTTAGCTAGTCATCGTTGGTGTACTCTTCCAATAGCTGCAACCGAATTAACTATTTTTTATGTTGGAAATATTTTGCTCTTCTTTTATAGTCGCGTCCGTCTTGTTGACAGCGATTGGGTGCTTGGGTGTTTCGGTCAGTCAGTATCATTTGTCCTTGCACTTCTTTCTCGGTAACGTAAGGAAAAGTCGTTATTGTAATTGTTTTTCGACTTTTTTCACTACATCATTTCTGTTAGTCCAGTAGGGAGTTCATGAGCTTTTTTCTGAATTACGTCGCCTGCTAAAAGTAGTGCACTTGCTCAGCGGACAGTCCTCTTCACACATTATAATATTTGTTCGCTCTTTCTTACTGTTTTAACGGTGATCTGGCGAGAACATCGCTGATGTTTTGATTCATGTTCAAATTCAAATTGCTCTGAGCACTATGGGACTTAACAGCTGAGGTCATCAGTCCCCTAGAACTTAGAACTACTTAAACCTAACTAACCTAAGGCCATCACACACATCCATGCCCGAGGCAGGATTCGAACCTGCGACCGTAGCAGTCGCGTGGTTCCGGACTGAAGCGCCTAGATTGATTCATGTTACAACGCAGTTTGATTACATGTAGGCGGTATCGTAAGCCGGCTAGGTACTCTCACTCACATTGTAAACTTGTGTTCTTTTCTTCGTACAGGACAGGCATTGTGTTGTTGATACCTTAGGCGACAGGTTCTTTCTGCCCTCCTGGCTTTCATTTCTTGTCACGTAGGCCGTTAAATTTCGCTTCCATTTCCGCGTACAGAGCCGCCTCGTTCGTGGCGCGGCGTCTGGTTGCTGCCGACGTCGGCCTCGGAGCGGCAACAGCCAGCCAGGGGGCGCGCGTAATGGTACCGTCGGCGCTGGCTGATGACTCAAAGAGCACCGCCTCGCGGCCCGGCACCCAGCCGCCGGGCCTCCGCTATTCAAGAATTAAGCACGCGGGGAGCAGCGCTGGCGTTCTCAACTGGCGGCTGCGCTCCACCCGAACTGTAGTCGAGAGCCGGTTCGGTATGCTAATCGTCTGTGAGGGAATATGAGGGAACCGCTTGCGAACGCTGTTTGTTTACGTGGCATCAGCACGTTGTCGCGATTCGCTCTTGCGTTGCTCATTTCGTATATTACGTGATTAGTTATCGTTCTTGCTCATTAGTACTGCCGGTTTATTTCGAAAATGTCGACAGACCTGTAAATTTTATTCTTTCCACGGTGTTGTGGATGGGGTGAATAAAGTGGCGCTTTTGTAGGTCGACGTGGCCAGTTCATGATGTAGTTTCTGTCTCGAGGTAGACATGATTACAGGGCATGACCAGCATAATGAGGTGAAATTCTGTTGTTTAACCCCTCCAGACCTGAATTTTTCTGGGGGATGGAAAATAACGATAACAATATTCAATTATACAGTGAAATATAGCAAACTGACCACTTTCATGAATTGTAGTGGTCACAAGCTGCTGCGCAGTGCTATACTGACTTGCCGATATTTTCATAGTGACACCCAACTGTTGGAAACAGCTGCACATGACGAAAAGCTTGTACATTCACAAACTTGTAGCTCAGGATTCCACTGGGAAAAAACACTTCTGTTGCAACTAAGACACAGTAATAGTAAATGTACACAATTGTAGCCAGAGGGTCTGAAAGGGTTAAGAAAATCAGCTTGAATACTTCGCATGACACTATGAACTGCTGTGTCTCCAGGCGCGTTTATGTTATCATTACTGGTATTTATCTGTTAGGTAGTGGTAGTCCTTTGTGTGCCTTCTCATTGGTGTAAGAGAACGGAGAAAAATGCTAAGTGTCTTGACCACTGCGGCATATCTCTCTGTTGAGCCAATTTGCTTACCTTTCTTTATCAGTGAAATTTCGAAATATTTGTTAAAATACGGTCCTACTTTCTGTGAACTCATTCTTGTAGCTCCTGCTTGTTAAAATCTACCTAAAATTCCAAGTACCTTAAACGTTGCGACATATCGTTTTGATGAATCGAATTTGCTGACCTTTCTTCATGAACGCAGTTTCGAAATACTATACACTACAACCAGAACACAATTTTTATATCTACAGAGGCCCTAGCTTTTATCAAACAGAAAATACATTTACGTTCGATGTGGAGCGCTAGACGCAGGTTCGCTCTAAGTGAAACTTTTTCGTTTCGTATCTATGGACAAAAATAAAAACAGCTTCCTGGAGCGTATGATCAAAGTGATATGTTGCGGATGCGATGCGCGCAATTTTGGAATACATTACTGCTAGGTGAGAGAATAGGTGCACATTTATGTAATCGGAGATCTGGTATGTGTGCGCTACCATTCCGTTTTATGCAACAACATTCTTCAGAGACTGCAGATGATGAGTCTCGTATACTTCTTATACTAGCGAATAATTGTTTCAGAAGGAAAAGACGAAGTATGTATCTACATATGTTATAATTAATCTGATTAAACCGAAAGATGAGTCTGTCCGTATTCATGGCCTTTCAACTCTGTAGTTTGGACTATGAAGCGAATGCAACGATTACATCAACCGTTACGTGTTTCGCTTTTGTGCCCAGTGTGTAAGAATAGCCGTGACATAGCTGTAATCACATACCTTCTTGTATAACAACACCCTCAGAAAAACACGGAAAGAAGTCATGAATTTAGGGAGAAAAGAGTCGGTTCTTACGTAACAGCTGACCTCCCTTATCAGGAGTCGTTCTCCAATACTCAAGATCAATTTAAATTATTTTCTAAGAGTATAACATATCCGGATGAATGTACCTGTGTCGTACGCATTAACATGTCAGTTTCTGGTTTATTGTTAGGAGTTGCTGTTGTTATATTCGTCGAATTCCTAATAATTGCCTAATGAGGCTTCATCTTACAGAGATTCGGACTTAGGTATAAAATGTTACATTACGCATTTGTTAAACATGTGCAACGAGAAATGTAGGCTATTATAGGTAATCGAACCATGAATAGCTTTCTTTCTCTTGCGCAGTTACAGACCACTAGTTTAGCAGATTTGTCTCGTTAAGTCAATGGTATTGTTATATCCCAGTCCTAAAATCTGTCTGATAACAGGAACTCGAATAATCGCGGGACTTCACAGGTTTTTAATCTCGATATGGGTCAGTGGTCTCTCGAACTGGTTGACAGAGCGAAGTGGCCGAGTGTTACGACACTGGACTTGTATTCGAGATGACCGCCGTTCAAATTCCTGTTCATAGACTCAGATGAGTTGGCTTTGCCGTAAAAGCCAGATGATGGCTTTGGAAGGGCACAGCCGTTTTCTCCCCTGCTGAGAGTGTGTGCTACGTCATTAATGGGATCGTATTCAAGGAACCGTTATGTTCTGTTATTTTCTCCTTTTGTATTTATTTCGAAAATACACTCAGATTGCGTCACCCACTTTGAAGAGAGATATTTATTTTCCCAAACGCAGTTACAAAATGCTCAAAGGGGGCATATTCAATTATATCGCTGGCATTGCAGCTGCATCTATAAATAGATATGGATTGTTACCAATTTAATGCACTCTTTGCTTGGAAAGAACGGATTACTAAAATAATGGTGTGTTAACTGTCAAAGGCACTTTGTTCTAGCTAGAACATTAATAAACGAGGAGGATTATGACGAGATGTATGTTTATTGAGATTCTCTTTCAGTCCGACAATAAGTGATTTCCACTTGTCAAAGGCTAAATTCTGGAGTACATTGGGTGGACACCCTCATTATTGAAGTTTTTGTACTAATTACAATCAGTTCTATTTTTGTACTAATTATAGTTGCTCTGAGGTTCAACGAGCACGGACAAAACGTCATCAATCAGTTCCATAGTTTGAGTAGCGGAAATCGCTAGAGTGTACTGGGAATCGCGTGTGAACGTACTTATTATTGTACAATTAAGAGGTGAAATTGTCGATATTATTGTGTAAGGCGGAGCCTCTCATGTTGCAGCTCTTTCGGCGAAACACTTAAAGCATAACGAGTTCTTGAAGAGACAAATGTTGTATCTTACTGCATAAATGTATTCTGCAAATTTAGTTGATGCTGCTAACGATTTCGGAACTGAGTCAGCGGTGTGAATCACGAATGGTGTATTAATACAGCCACAAATAATTATCTCCTTTCCTCTGGAAGACGACGCATAGAAACAGTACTTACAGCACTTATTCATTTATGAGCTATTATATTTTGCCTATATATTCTTCCTCTCTGTTCTAAAAGTACTTTGGTGTATGCCAGAGAGACACACTGCCGAGTATTTTGTCTCGCTCCAAGTTGTTGTTGGTCGTCTCCATTGCCCGTAAACTGCGTGTGCTTGCCCCATAAATCTGATGTCCTTATCTTAGTTCTAGAACTGTCATTAATTTCTGCAGGTTCCTAGTTTTCATGCTTCATTCTCTTTTGGAAGCCACCGTTGTGTGTGACATTCATTCAAAGATATTAATCTCTGTCGGGTTTACTGATTGTGTCCGTTGCCGAGCGGGCATTTTTTATCTGCGTGGAGCCCGTTATCTTTATGTCGCATTGTCTGAAAAGCTTGTGGTCCTAATTTCGTGCCATGTTAATACACATTCGTTTCTTTCTCATGTTTCGTGATCGATATATGGTTGTTATGTCAAGGTTAGATCTCGGGCAGACGTTTAGCACTGCATTTACCCCGTTCTGTTGATCTAATTTATTGTAACTGAAACGTGTATTGCGATATCGGAAAAGAGGGTTAGGGTACAAATCACTTAGTGCGTTATCTCCTTTAATCATTCTGATCGGAAAACACGAAATTGTGTAAAGTAGCTCATACTCAAAGTGTCATTCATCAAACAACGAAAGTATCATTTTACTTCCGACGATACACTTACAGCTTTGAATCGTTCTGCATTTGCATGTCTCTTCTGGTTTTGGTGAAGCATCGCTACCACTGTGAACTGAAAAGTTGCTGGTTGACGCCGGCCCCCCCCCCTCCCCCCTTGAAGATTGCTGTAAATACTGAATGTGCTGTTAGTGCATGCGCATAAATGGAGAAACCAGTTTCAAAAATGTTCACACATGTGCGTGTTTGTGTGCTCGCGCGCAAGAGAGAGAGAGAGATTGTAAAGAATGAGAATAACATTAATGTGTGATGAGTACCTACAAGAAAGAAAGACATACAAGGGGTTAATGTCTCGTTGATGACGAGTTAGAGAGGGAGCACTCACTTGTGTAGGACATTAGTGAGAAATGGGATAGAGTATGCCCTTTTCAGAGGAACCATCCGCTACGTTTCTTTAGTCATCTACGGTAAACTGCGGAAAAAGCAAAATCTGGATACCCAGGCAGGTATCTGAACCCCGCTTCTCCCAAAGGCAAACTCAAGGCCTTAACCACAGGGCAATTTTTGAAAGGTAATAAGGCAACTGTACGAAGTAGTAGCCAATAACGTGTTATTTTGTAAAGGACTGTTTTATATATCTCATTCCAGATTATGCCAGTCTTGTGACCCCTAACTGTAAAGGGTCGTTAATACGGATGCAATGCGTTTCTATAGCAAATAACATCGATTGTACCGCATTAACTGTTCCTGCCTCTGCTCTGTGTTATAGCTTTTCAAAAGGTCACGTTGCTATTCAAATATGTATCTTTATTTTGCTAGTTTGCATCTTCTCTCCCCCCTCCCACCCCGAGTGGTATGCAGCACTAGGACAAAATCAGGAAATGTTGAATTTTGTAAGAGTAACTAGCAGATAACAAGATGTCACTTGTTGGTATTCAACAATAATATGAGAGTAGAGCCATAGGTGTTCCAACCTGTAATATTATGTGAAGTTTATGATCTGTGAGCAAATATCCTGTCACAAAAATGTGCAGTACCCCCGATTTCTCAGAAGCGTTGAGGTTGCTTCGGATGCTTAACCTAAAATTCATACATACGAACCAGATGGCCACAAAACACTATTCTACGGTTTCTCGCCATTACGTTTAGTTTTCTGGAACAGATCTTCATTACTTCTGTTTGTGTATTCGCCATTGTATTTTATTGAACCCAGTATTGTTCTTAGGACTTTCCTCTCTTTCCTTTCTATGTTTTCCTTTTCTCCCGTCATATACAGTCATTCAGATCAGCATAAAGATTCTAGTTTTGGTATTGTAACATAGTGCTGTAACTTTGATTGAGAAACTATTTCTTAGTGTACACATCTTTTGTCTACTGAAAGGCCATTTATATCTCCCTTCAGTTGAGTTTCTTAGCCTCCAAGCCTTTTCGGTTCTTCTGTTTCACCTAAACAAGATATTAAAATTTACTGAAGCTTTTAAATTTTTCCTTTACCTGCATTAATTAAAACTGGAGCACGTTTTTTTACATTTCATGATGATTCAAAGCTCTGGAAGGATATGAGTAGTTTGGGAGTAGAAATAATGATTCGTCTAATAGCAGAGGCGTTCACTCTTCGACAGGCAGTTAGGGAAGTCTGAAAACTTTGATAGTTTTCGGACGAGTCTTTTTTTCGACCTAGATTACCGAGCGAGGAGGCGGGAGGACGACGGCTCAAACCCGTGTCCGGCAATCATGATTTAGGTTTTCCGTTATTTTCGTAAATATCTTCAAATGTATGCCGGGATGGTTGCTTTGAAAGGACACAGCCGACTCCCTTCCCCATACTTCCCTAATCCGATGGAACCGATGACCTCGCTATTTGCTCCCTTCTCCCAACCAACCAACTAGTGTGTGCGCGCACACACACACGTATATTTGCGCACCCCTTTGTACTTTTACATAGCTCCGGCTGAATGTCTGCAGAAATTGCAGCAGAGCTATTCGTCCGACAACTAATAGCTTGCACTCCAGTTTGTGTGACTGTCAACTACTCAACGCGACTATTATTCCGTAAGGTTGTTACTTTTACTCGTAAACTGTTCACGTAATTTATTTCTTATAAAGGTCTTTTCACAGTTCCTATTACCGGCTTCCAGGGCCTGTGGAGGGTAGCCAGTAGGAACTCACATCCAGAAAAGTACCGTTTTCATATAAGATAAGTTTGAAAATAGAATCGCTTTTAAATCTTCCTCTTCGCGGTAGGCACACAAAGTGTGAAGAGGATTCCGTCACCAGCTCCTGACGTACTATGCCCTCTATTTACAATCGTTGCCTTAAGCCGTCTTCACACGGACCGTGCATCCGAACATTGAGCGTGCCGAGTTTCTGACTTCATAGCGTGGAATAGCACGCTCGGGAGTCTTTCCGAACGTGCAGAGCAATATCTGGCATCTCAGATATTGTGAGCGTGCGTCTGAGCGTTGACCAATGAGATGGCACAACGCCACCTACGTCACACGCACGCCGTCTCCCTTCGGTACACAGTTGTGAGGCGCCATATTAGCATTCATTTCAAGCTTATATGTATATATGCCGTTTCTGAGTACCAGAAAATTGAGAATCACTGGAAAAACCGTTGTTGACTCTGTGATTCGTTCCAATAAAATAATGAGAAACATCGTATTCATGGCAAAAGAATTATTGTATATACTATAATTTTTGATGTTAAGTAAATATAAGTTCACCTTTTTTTGAGGGGCGACTTTGTTCGATTGGCTTAATCTACAAGACAGCTTGCGCTACTTGTATAAAGATATTTTGCTCCTTTTTCTTTTACGCTTCGTAATTCACATGTTGCAAAGATTCTGCTACTAGGTAGGAACAGTGATTAAGTAAGACTGACCTTGGGGTTGTACTAAAATGAAGGAATGATGAAAGAATGTTTATCTTATACGGAGAAGGATTCCAAATTTGTGCCGCACTGTTTGTAATGGAAGTTTCATAAGCCTGTGTCCTTATTGATTGGACATGGTTCTTTCCTTTTCGTTGACGATGCGTTTTAATAGAGCTACCGTGGGAATTTTACGCGCGCCCATTGAGTGTGATTTACGAACTAGAAACATCCCTCAACTGCCGCTGGAGTGCGTTGCGATCGCATATACCACGTTGGGGGCCCACGTACCGTATGCACAAGTCGCATCGTTCCTGAGCGTCCAGCAGCGCGTTGAACTTGGCACGCTCAACGTTAACGTTCGACAGCACGGTCAGTGTGCCGACAGCTTTAGCGTTTGCTCACTTGTCGGACCGTCACTGAGCAGCGTGGACGCCAGAGACAGTACAGGACGGCGGAATACATGTCTGAAGAATATACAGATATATTGATAATTTAAGGTAATGGTAGAGATACACAACGCATGTATCGAGAACTTTTTCTGGATCGCGTCAGTCCATCACATACCATTTCGGTCTGGCTACAGCAACGGCCGCGAGGAACTGGCACCTTCGCAGCTGGGAGGGTTGACTGTGGACGCGCCACACTCTCAACTTTAAAGAGGACGTCTTTTGTCACCTGAGAAACCGACCGCGAGTACTCGAAACAAATGAGAACTCATTGTCTCCCCTGTGTGCGTGCCGTGAAGCGCGAGACTTGAAAGTGATCCGATCTTCAGACTTTACACTTCCATATATGCCTTCCTTATCAAAATCTTACCTATTAAGCCAAAAAAAAATGGCTCTGATCACTATGGGACTTAACAGCTGAGGTCATCAGTACCCTAGAGCTTAGAACTACTTAAACCTAACTAGCCTAAGGACATCACACACATCCATGCCCGAGGCAGGATTCGAACCTGCGACCGTAGCGGTCGCCCGGTTCCAGACTGAGGCGCCTAGAACCGCTCGGCCACTACGGCCGGCCTACTAAGCCCCCCCCCCCTCCCCCTACAACCCTGCAACGAGTGGTTCTCCCGAAGTCGATGCGATATTCGATACTATACGTTGCTACAAAAGTCGTGCGATGCGACCGTTGTCCGTGCGACACTAGTATTCCTGCAGGAGCGACATAAAAAAAAAAAAGAAGACACAGCAGGCGGCACCAGCCTCACGTCTGGCGCCACCTCTTCGTGGCCAGCTTCCAAATTTTTCGCGGATTTACTGTCCTTCCACCATTAAAAACAAATCCTGTATGTTAACTACATCTGGTACACAGATTTGCATGACCTGTAATGCACCAACGTAAACTGACCAGCGACTACCTTTTTTGCTGTAAACTTTACATGGTGTTTTACATCATTTCGAAGTTTCACAATAACTATAGGCAATAGCGAAAAGAAAACGAGTTCATTAGTACCTATGGTATCAGACTATAAGATGCAAAAAAGTCTATTTCTTCCCCAATATTTTCCTCCAAACCGAATGAGAAAGATTGCATAGCAGAGAACACCCACGAATCTCAAAACAGTAAAAGCTTTACTGAGAAAATAACTTCATATATGGATGTAGCATTACTACATGTTCATACATTTTTTAGGCAAATCAGATGAATTAACATTTGTATCGTACGATATATTTGTACGGAGCAACCAGCGCCGGCCGCGGTGGTCTAGCGGTTCTAGGCGCTCAGTCCGGAACCGCGAGACCGCTACGGTCGCAGATTCGAATCCTGCCTCGGGCATGGATGTGTGTGACGTTCTTAGGTTAGTTAGGTTTAAGTAGTTCTAAGTTCTAGGGGACTGATGACCTCAGATGTTAAGTCCCATAGTGCTCAGAGCCATTTGAACCATTTGAACAACCAGCACTCAGTGTTGCGCCGGGCGATACGACAAAGGATCGTATTGGCGTTATACCGTCACCGTTCCAGCGTGAACCAGTTACGTTGCTTCAGCTGCGTTTCTATGCGCTTCACCAGTGCGCGTTGCTTCTGCCTCTTACTGCGAACCGCATCATGTAACGTACGAACCTAGTGACAACCGTGCTTAATCGGAATTGTGAAATACCCTGTATGTTTTACTTTCCAGTAAGCTATTTGAAGACCTGTTTTTCTTTTCCTCCTATTCTTTTTTGAGAGCTAGCGAAAATCTCTGAAACGATCAAAAATAATTCGCATCTGCAGTAACAACCGTAGTTTGGCGCTGCATACCTTCTCGGTGTGCTCCCCCATTAAATATCGGGTCACATTTTAAATTTAAAAAAATGGTGCTTAGTCTTACCATATTTAGGGTACCGTCAAAAAATGGCTCTGAGCGCTATGGGACTTAACATCTCAGGTCACCAGTCCACTAGAACTTAGAACTAATTAAACCTAACTAACCTAAGGACATCACACATACCCATGCCCGAAAAGGTCATCATTCCCCTAGAACTTAGAACTACTTAAACCTAACTAACCTAAGGACATCACACACATCCATGCCCGAGGCAGGATTCGAACCTGCGACCGTAGCGGTCGCGCGGTTCCAGACTGAAGCGCCTAGAACCACTCGGCCACAGCGGCCGGCTAGGGTACCGTCAAATGGAGTAAAGTTGATTGGTGGGATGAAGGTGACCGAAAAAGTTTTAAAAAATCGAATATCTACACATTGATAATGAAAATTCTTTCATTTTAATTAGTAGATTTATTATCCGATAGTTCATAATTCGTGGCAGTGGCTAAATGTTCACTATTCAGAACTTGTGTCTTAATACTGATTTTTTTCAAGAGGACTGATTTTCATGATTCTTTTATGAACTACAACTTTTATTCATGTGACTGACAAAACAACTCTTGTTTGTAAGTCTTATGTATGTTGTGCATTGACCCTTCACAACACAAATAAGAGCAATAACAAAAATTAATTTATTGTACTTCCCTATTTATAGATACACGAATAAAACTTCGCAATTCTTGATGGAACATAGATGGCTCTGACTGCCTTATCTACAACGGTTCTTTTACGACAAAAAATTCGTGAATGCTGCAAGAATATGACCTAATGAACGTAGAAACAATGTGGCACGGTGGATGCGGCAAAAGTTGTCTACAATAATCTAGTGGTGGAGTGAGGAAGTCCTTGTTGCAAGTATCCGTCTGTTGACTTATGAATTTGTGACGTAGGTCACAGTTCGAATTTTTTGTAGCATACAGCTGAGATGGTGAGAGTTGTCTGTGTGAAAATCGAGCGTGTTTACTTACGCTAATCGGTCGAAATAAAGGAATATATCGTGGAAGTTTTGGAAGTGTGATTCACAGAATTTTTAAATGGGAAAATAAGCATCAACGAGACTAGCCAAATCGATAATATCCACAAAGGAAACCAGATAATCAGGATACGTGGTCGTCGTGCTAAAACACAATGTGGTCAGCCAGTTTTTATTGCTAAAGGAGGAGTGTGTGTGTTTCTTCAGAATTTCATAAAGCAAATTTATGATCACATTTAACCGTCCTTAAATTTTATTTGTATGTTACTTTGAAATTAGCATTACAATTTAATTATTATACCAGTTTTTGATTCAATTACTGATAACGTTACAGAACAATTTAAGTAACCATAGAGTCATAAACTATCCACTGTTATCACATAACGGATAAACGGTTTACATGACACCCAGGTGAAGTCCACAGTTATAAAGGTGTACGTTAAGTCTGGGAACACTTTGTTATTTATTGCACAGGAACCAAACATTGTACAGATGTCCTACATATGTCAGTTTGAAGAGAAATCCTGAAAGGGTTTTCTTTTCTTCTTTTTTTTCCATATATACCGCCACAGCCTAATTTGGCAATTTGCAGATAGTTAGCGCTAGTCGCAAACATGACGGCCGTGCTACAAAGGGAAATAGCTGTTTCATGAAATGGCCTCCTCGATCACCAGATCTCACTCCGCGTGACTTTTTTCTGTGAGGACACACAAAAGATCTGGTGTTTGTACCGCCTATACCACGTGATGTAGCAGAGCTCCGGGAGAGAACACAGGAAGCGACTGACACAGTCGACGATGCCATGCTGGAACACGTATGGCAAGAATTCGATTACGGTATTGACGTTTGTCGGGTGACCCATGGTTCGCTTATCGAATGTTTGCAAAAAGAAGTTTCGGAGGTTCTCTTCAAAATGCAGTATGTATGACATCTGTGCAATGTTTAGTTCTCGTGCAGTAAATAATTGAAATTGTCCCGGACTTTATGTACACACGGTCTGTCTCTCTCTCTCTCTCTCTCTCTCTCTCTCTCTCTCTCTCTCAATTACGATCTGTTTGAGTGAAAGGTAATGACGACCAAAAAATTTTATTGCTACACTTCAGTATCCCTGTTCTGAAAGAAAAAGCAGTATAGAGTGTTCCACCTAACTTTGACATATTACATACTTCCACAAAAAAAAAGTATATGAAAAGTACAATTGACCAGGGATGCATCTGTATCAAGGGCTCACACAGTCGGCAGGAATACACATTCCCTGCAGTAAAGAACCACCATTTTCAACACAAATTTACGTTTCTCTGACAGATATGTTTTTCCACCGAATCAAAACTAGGGGTACAGTTAGTGATGGCAGACTTCATTTCACTGCTCTGAGCCTTATATCTTCTGGAATAGTTAGACTTTAATCATGGAAACTGTGCCATAGCTTACGTCGTAACAATATAACGCCGTAATGAGGGTTGCCTGCATTGTCTTGAACCCTGCTCGTAGGCAAACCTTGCTCTGCGCATAACAACAGAAACAGTGGCGCCGTTGCCACCTCTGAAAGTGTACGTTTTTCATAAGGTATGAGGTTTATTACAGTGAAATAATGTCTGCCGTCATTAATCATACCTCTAGTTTTCATGTCCATACAAAAAACATACATGTGCCGCTTAAATAAAAGTACATTGTGTTGATAGTGATGTTTGTTTATTTGTAGGCTCAAATGGCTCTGAGCAGTATGGGACTCAATTTCTGAGGTCATTAGTCCCCTAGAACTTAGAACTAGTTAAACCTAACTAACCTAAGGACACCACACACATCCATGACCGAGGCAGGATTCGAACCTGCGGCCGTAGCGGTCTCGCGGTTCCAGACTGCAGCGCCTAGAACCGCACGGCCACTTAGGCCGGCCTTATTTGTAGGGATTGTGCATTCCTGCCCACTGTGTGAGACCATGACGTCGGTGCATTCCTGGCCAACTGCATTTTTCACATTTTATTTCTTATCGGAAATACAGGGCGTTCGGAAATTCCTATAACAAACTTCTAGGACTTGTACAGGCGAATGAGTACATAATATTTTGAATAGCAACCCGTGCAGGATCATGGAGCAGGACAAAGCAGGTTCATATTGTGATAGTGGTTGGAGCAGGAAACAGTATTGACAGGGATCAGGGCAACAGTACTGAGTCTGACCTGGTAAAAATAGCATCTGCAACGAACCATACAAATGTTGGCTTGGTTCCTGCTTTCATGCTGTATGATCGGCGTCAACTGAACAGTTCTGCTAGGAGGGTCAATATGGAGCTAGATCACCTGCTTCGGGCGGCTACTTTGTGAGATATAGGTTTGGTTCCCGTTGATGCTACTGGTAGGTGGGACTTCACAAGGGATGGCCTGCATCTCCGTGGGGAAGGGAAAGTTAAATTCGTAGGGTGATAGCAAAATCTTTAAGGGGGCAAGGGCATTGAAACTCATCGAATCTATTCTTTAGGCTAAGGTCAGTGCCCAGTGATCCAACTTTGAATCAAATTAAGCTTAATGTGCAGCTCAGACAGGCACGTACTAGAGATTTTAAAATATCACAATATTCTGATAAAAGAACACTAAAAAATAACATTCGTAACTCATAAGATTCTCGTAAAAGAACAGTGAAAAATAATGTAAACATATTGGATCAGAATATCAGGGGATTAGAAAACAAAGTAGATGAGCTTCTTTCTTGTTTAGAAGATTTAGAACCTGAGGGTGTAATAGATATTCTATGCCTGTCTGAACATCATATAGTCACATATACGGAAAAGGTAAATGGAGATGCATATAAGCTTTCAGCACCTATAAGTAGAGAAGACTATGGAGAGAGTAGGAGTTGCCATATATTTTAAAATTTATCATATTGTGAAAAAATTTAGAAACTTCGTGTAGGGCAACATACAGAAGCATGTGTGTGTGTGTGTGTGTGTGTGTGTGTGTGTGTGTGTGTGTGTGTGAACTTAAACTAAATAACGGTACTTTCATAAGTGCAGCTTTGTATAGGTCCCCATTGCGAAATTTTTTAGCTATTTTTGCAAAACTTGGATTCTTTGTTGTGCAGTCTGTTAGAGAGAGGGAAGAAAATTGTTTGTGGGGATTTCAGTGTAGATTTTCTGATCGTGTCTGAAAGCTTGACCTTGAAGTATTACGTGGTTCTTTCTACTTGACGCCAGTGATTGATTTTCCTACTTTTATGGTTACTGCAAATTTTTGTGATAAATATATATCAGTAAATTAGGCTACTACGCCTATTTCCATTCACCGCTTTCATATGGCATCATATTTTGGGGTAATTCATCACTAAGACAAAGTATTCATTGCACAAAAGCGTGTAAACAGAATAATAGCTGGAGCCAAAGATCACACTGCAGACACTTATTTAAGGAACTCGTAATATTCACAGTACCTTCGCAATACGTATTTTCACTTTGTTAATAATAACCCATTCCAGTTCAGAAATAATAGCGAAGTGCGTAGCTACAGATTAGAATAAAGGATGATCTTCACTATTCTGTGTTATATCTGACTTTGGCACAGAGAAGACTGGATTATTCTGCCACAAAAATCTTTGGTGATTTGCCAAATACCACTAAAAGTTTGACAGATATCCAACCAGCATTAAGAAACAAATTAAAAGAATTTCTGAATGACAACTCCTTCTGCTCGGTAGATCAATTTTTAAATATGAAGTAGTAACTGTAATCGGACTGTTTCCGTGCTGCAGCCGTTTGAAAACAAGTTTGCTAGGTTGGCTTTTCAGGAGGCCACGTGGGGACAGGGGATGCTTATGTCGGAATGGTTGATGTCATTTGACGGCCATCCTATGTTTCTCACCTGGTTCTAGTCTCATTCACATGTCTGTGAGTGTCAGAAGTGGTATGGAGTGTTGGAGATGGCGTGGATGTAGTTGTTCATTCACAGTATACCAGATGGAGCTGCGAGCAACAGCCATTGCGCGCGCAGTTGCGGACCACCACAGTTACGCCTGTTGACTGTGAAGGTACTCCTTTCTCGAAGCCGTTGCGTAAATGTGGCGAAAAGAGTGTGCGATGAGTCGGACGATCTTGATACAGGCGAAAGCAGCTCATCCAGGGGAAAGCTTAGACATACAAAAAGCCGACAGCGGTGGCCGAGCGGGTCTAGGCGCTTCAGTCCGGAACCGCGCGACTACTACGGTCGCATGTTCGAATCCTGCCTCGGGCATAGATGTGCTTGATGTCCTTAGGTTAGTTAGGTTTAAGTAGTTCTAAGTTCCAGGGCACTGATGACCTCTGATGTTAAGTCCCATAGTGCTCAGAGCCATTTGAACCATTTGACATTCAAAAGTATCATGTCGGTATATTCTGGAAATGTGTGCTCACCCATGTTGCTCTAACACTCAGACATGTGAATGAGGCTCGAAACAGGGCAGAGAGGTAGGACAGACGTGAATTGACATCATCCAATCCGACGTAAGCACCCCTCACCATGACTACCTTGTTGAAAAACTTTTAGCAAACGTGTTATTAAACGGCTATTGCATGGGAAATGTACGATTCCGAATATGGGTTCCTGTTTAAAATATTATGGTACTTACTCCCCTCTAAAAGTCCTAGGAGTTTGTAACGGGAATTAATTTCCGAACACCCTGTATCGTTTATTGTATGATTATATGATAGCGGAACAAACACTGGTAGCAGTATCTGGGAGTATGCGTGCGGAACGATTTGAAGTGGAATGATCATATAAAATTAATTTTTGGTAAGGCGGGTGCCAGGTTGAGATTCATTGGGAGAGTCCTTAGAAAATGTAGTCCATCAACAAAGGAGGTGGCTTACAAAACACTCGTTCGACCTATACTTGAGTATTGCTCATCAGTGTGGGATCCGTACCAGATCGGGTTGACGGAGGAGATAGAGAAGATCCAAGGAAGAGCCGTGTGTTTCGTCACAGGGTTATTTGGTAAGCGTGATAGCGTTACGGAGATGTTTAGCAAACTCAAGTGGCAGACTCTGCAAGAGAGGCGCTCTGCATCGCGGTGTAGCTTCCTGTCCAGATTTCGAGAGGGTGCGTTTCTGGATGAGGTATCGAATATATTGCTTCCCCCTACTTATACCTCCCGAGAAGATCAAGAGTGTAAAATTAGAGAGATTCGAGCGCGCACGGAGGCTTTCCGGCAGTCGTTATTCTCGCGAACCATACGCGACTAGAACAGGAAAGAAGGGTAATGACAGTGGCACGTAAAGTGCCCTCCGCCACACACCGTTGTGTGGCTTGCGGAGTATAAATGTAGATTTAGATGTAGATATATGAGGTGGCACGGCTAACTGGGATACACTGTATATGACTTTCATTTGTTTCAGAATTATTTAAATATGAAGTCCAAAATCGGTCAGTTTCATCCCACTTGACGGCACTGTCTTACGCCGCCTTGTTTCAGCCTAAAGGGCTGAAAATTATGGCTCCACCCCCTCTCCCATTGCCACGTGCCACGCCTCTCACCCTCACACACAACATATACGCGATCAGGGGCGACTCCAGCCGGTAACTGGCAGGAGCCGCGTCCTGGCGGTGTCCGTCCTTATTACGCCAGTTCCTGGCCTTTGATCTGGACGCGCGCGCTGTTTGAGATTTTAATTAACGCCAAGGCGGGACTGCGGAACAGGCCGGCGTTGTTCTGGCGGTGGCGTCCCTTGGGCAGGAGTCGGCTGGGAAGCCGGCGTCTGAGGCGAGGCGAGGAGCGGCGACCTAATTGCACGGATATCCGGTGGGGGCGCAAGGCGTCGCGGCGCCACCGGCGCCACCGCTGTGCGGCGCGAGGCTGCTGCGGCGGCGCTGGAATCTCCGCGGAGGCTTATTCACTCGCTGCGCCCCGTCCGCGTGCTTTTGTTGGTAATCGTTCGCAGGACAACACCTTGCCTGCACACGACGAACACCCACTGAACCGACAGGTTTACAGATATTGTTCTGGGATACTTTTTGACTATTTCATCTCCAGCTTAAAGTGATAAACACCTACCATAATAATTCACTTGCTTAAGTTCTGGGGTACGGCACCAGGGCGTAGGCCTACAGACGTAAACTGATCAGGCCGTCCGCGGCCATCAAGAGAGCAGATACAGTAGTAGTAGTAGTAGTAGTAGTAGTAGTAGTAGTTGTTGTTGTTGTTGTTACGGTTTTCATCCCGGAGACTAGTTTGATGTAGCTCTCCATGCTATTCTAGCTTGTGCAAGCCTCATATCCGAATAATTACTATAACGTACATCCATCTGGATCTGCTTTCTGTATTCATCTCTTATTCTTCCTGTACGATTTTTACCCTCCATCCCCACCCCCCTCCCACATCACTCTAGTACTAAACTGTTGATCACTTGATGTCTCAGAAAGTGTCCTATCAACTAATCCCTTCCTTTAGTCAAGGTGTGCCCCTTTTTTTGTTCTTCCCAATTCTATTCAGTACCTCTCCATTAGTTACTCAGTCTATCCGTCGAATCTTCAGCATTGTTCTGCAACACCACATTTCAAAAGCCTCTATTCAAGTAATGTCTGAACTGTTCATCGTTCATGTTTCACTTCCATGCGTGGCTACAATCCAGACAAATATCTTCAGAAAAGACTTCCTGACAACTGAACCTATATACAATGGTAACAATTTCTCTTCTTCAGAAGTGCTTTTCTTGTCGTTCCCAATCTTCATTTTACATCCTCTATACTTCGCCCTTCATCATTTACTTTACCACCGAAATAGCAAACCTCACCTAGTACTTCAAGTGTCTTGTTTCATAATCTTATTCCCTTCGCATAGCCTTATTTAATTCTGCGACATTCCGTTACCCTTGTTTTGCCTTTGTTGAAGTTCATCTTATATCCTCTTTTTAAGACATCGTCCATTTTTTTCAACTGCTCTTCCAATTCATTTGCTGTTTCTGACAGAATTTCAGTGTCATCGACAAAACTCAAAGTTTTTACCTCTGCTCCTTGAACTTTAACAATTTTTTTTGTTTCCTTTACTGCTTGCTCAGTGTACAGAATGAACATCATCAGGGATAGGCTAGAACTCTGTCTCACTCCCATATCAACCACTGCCTCCCTTTCTTGCCTCTAGATTCTTATAACTGCCGTCTGGTGTCTGTACGAGCTATAAACACCCTTTCGCTATCCCTAATGTGGGCTCAAAAAGTTCAGCTTCCAAAATTTGCTGCCCAAAATGTTCTATTCTTTTAGATATGTGAACGTTTCAACACAAAACCTTTATAGGTCACTTACAGAGGTACATGTATGTTGGTGACCCTTTGACATTTGAAAATTGCATACCCATTTCATCCATTAGCTACTAATTGTTAGTTTTCTGTCATGTGTACTTTGACATGTATGTTTCATAGTTCTCTGTCACAGAACGGCACTGTAATACGGTCTCATATTTGTCCAGTTCTTCAAGTGTTCACATTAGAACTGTTTGTCGCTCGATTGTGTTTTGTTGTTTTGTTGAGTGGGCACACCAGTTTCTACGGCTGTTTTGATGCAGTTTTCGAGCCGATTTTTTTATTTTGAAATAGGAAAGTTCAAAACATCTTATAAACCGACAAAAAAAACAGACATAGTAGTTCACAGAAAAATGATGATAATCGACCCCATACACCGAGTTCTACGACGAAAAAAGTGAAAACTTATTTTCGTCCTACAGAATCTGCAGAAAATAGGGCAAATGTGATTTGTGAGACAGCTTTAAACTTATTTATTTCTCGGGGATTCACTGAAAACGACAGTGAGTCAGTCTATTCCAAAATTTGGAGCATATATCCAAAGAATATCTGGTCTGAAAGAATTTTTCAAATAGGGACTTTTGATGCTGTGACTACTTTCGGTGATGGAATGGATGGTAGACTGAAGGTTAACGAGAGCTTTAAAATACTAATGAGGCGAATTATGATCAATTGTTTGAAGAAAGAAGACACGTGGAGAATAAAATCTTCCAAAAAAGGATAGAATGCTCGAGCAGGGAAACAAGTAAAGCAGGAAAGAGGCTGAAAGCGCAAAATGAAGCAAGAAAGGAAGAACACTGAGTGGTATGCTATTCACCCGGGCAGTTTTAGTTCACAAAGGCCACCATAAGGTACAGGAATGCCTTTTTCAAGTTTCGAAGCTGGTTTTCTCCGTTCTTATATTTGCAAAATGGTTTCCCTGTTAGCTTATTGTGTAATGCACGAACCATCTTGTAATTTTTCAGAGGATACTCAACTTATTATGGTCTTCAATATACAGAAGAATTTATGCTAGTGATTGAAAACTGTATTTGAATGTTCTAGAAACTAAACTCCGTACGAACAGGCCTCGGAAGACCCTAACCGTACTGTCCGATCGCTGTGTCATCCTCAGCGTTTAGGCATCATTGGATGCGGATATGGAGGGGCGTGTGGGCGTGTGGTTAGCACACGACTCTCCTGGCCGTTGTCAGTTTTCGTGACCAGAGCCGCTACTTCTCAGTCAAGTAGTTCCTCAATTTGCCTCACAAGGGCTGAGAGCACCCCGTTTGCTAACAGCGGTCGGCAGACCGGACGGTTACCCAACTGCTAGCCAAGTCCGACAGCGCTTATCTCTGGTTATCTGACGGGAACAGGTGTTACCACTGCGGCTAGGTAGTTGGCAATGAATTTTCTACCTATTTATTATAGAACTATAAAACTCACATTGAATAAATTCAAGAAGTTCGTTACTTGTTGAGCTTTCAAGGAAACCATGAATATAAACATTATTGTAAGGATAAATTTCACTTGTTAATTAAAACTTTTGGAAGCTAGTTATTTATCCACGCGTCAAACTTTCTTGTCACCTGAATGCATATTTCTTTACACAACACTTTTCATCGAATTATTTTTTATATTTTTTTAGGGACAAGAATTAATATGTATCCTCAATTTATTGTGCGGTAACTGTATGTACCCCTTTAAAAGAGTGCAAAGAAACATAGTCGTCAGATCCGATGGAGCATTTGGCACCACTCCGACTGGTCTTTTGGTGGTAATAATGGGTTTATGTGCAATTTATTTTAAGCTTTTCAAGTCTGAATTTTTCCTGGAGGAAGGAAATGTTTTATTTATGTGATAACGCTGTTTGCTGATTTTTTTAGTGTCTTTAGATGCAAGATGTATATCAAAATATATACCCGTTTTCAAAACATACTCCGTACACTGGTCTTCATTTTATGGAGTAAAATAACTAATTACGAGGTATTATCTATTGTAATAAACAGTAAAATGATCATCAATAAACACTTCCGGGCTAAGTTGCCGGTCCTCCGAAGATGTTCTCCGTAGTTGAGAACGAAACGTTAGGGAGAAGAAGAAGTTTTACAGATCGACCACGGCAACTTAGCCCGGAAGTGTTTATTGATGAAGACGCCGGCCGTGAAAGCCTACATGGAATGAGTAAAATGATCATTCAGTATTTACCATGTAAAATAACAGTATTCAATTATAATATAGCGAATCAACCACGTCCGTTTATTCTGGTGTTCACGAGCTGCTGAGCACTGCTACAAGGCATGCTGATATTTTCATGGTTACGCCCAACAGTTGACAGCACTTGTGTATGATGAAAAGGTTTTCATCGGTAAAAAATACTTTTTCTTACAGCTAAGACACAATGAAAGTTAATGTGCACAATTGTAGTCAGAGGGTCCGAAAGGGTTAATTGGAGAGTGAAGAGTCGCCATCTACTGGCTTAGGAAACAGGACTTTTTGAAAGTGGAAAAACAACCAAGGCCATTGTCTGTCTGAATATGAGAGAAAATGAGTAGTTACCTTATAAATCTGGCAATCAGATTGGGATTTATCAATACAGCACGTAGACTATATGGGTATTTACCATCACTCAAGGAGAGAATGAAGCTTAGATATTTGAAACCTAGAAGACGCTTATAACACTTTTGACAGGCCACGGGTCCTACCAGATAAATCTGCACCGTATAGGGATTCGGTCTAGTCCAGTCTGTGATTGTGAAGGGGAGGTACACAGTCCTGAACATGTGGTTCTCACTTGTACGACATATGCACAAGTAGCCTCAGAGGCGACGCAAAGCTTGACCCTACCAGCTACCCAGGTTGACTTTAAGAACCTCATGTTACGTTGTGTGTAAGTACTCCAGGGAAGTATTGCCTAGTCTTGTGTTGTCGCATTACTTACGATGTGACAATTATTACATCTTCGTTGAATACATTGACAAACGGGAGTTACTACTCAGACACGGACGTAACACAATACTTCGGAGGACGTGTACGTTGACGTGATGTACGCCAGCAGTCTGGTGAGGTGTGAGCTGTAGAATTCATCAGGCGACGTTCTCTCGTTAAATCGTAGTCCATGCTTGTGCAGGTAACTGCCGCAGCCCGTAGGAGAAAGAGAACGAAACTCCCAGTAAAAAAACAGTGCCAAGTCCTCGGAACAGAAGTAAATTCCGCAGCGACGGAAGCTTCCTGACATTTATTCTGGTCTAATCATTAAAGACTGTTTGATTGACGATTTTCATTCGTGACAAGGCGCAGTTTTCCATTCCAGTTACTCGCTGGACTATCAGCGTCGCAGAATCAAAACATTAAAACTGTGGCTTCCGTGAGCCGAAATCGGGACAGCCAGTCTACTTTTAAGCCATCATGCGAACCGGGTTGCTCTCAGTTAAGTCACTGTTTCCTTACCTTTTGCTCGGTCCGTGGCAGAAGTGAGCACGAGCATTTTCTGAGATTTTTAATGTCGAACATTGACTGAAACTTGTGATCATCTGAATGATGACAGTTACAGTTGTCATCTGAATGCCCTAATTTTTGAAGGCCTGAGTAATTATGTTCAGTACCGTTAATATTTCGCTTAATCACTAGATACGATACTTTTGTTTCGTGATATCCGTCACTTTTTCTTCTCCTGTGAGTAAAGATTCCTATCTCAAGCAATACAATATTTCACGTTTCGGGAACTGCGTGCTAAAAACAAAATATAATCTGCTTACGAATACCAGACAGCGTGAGCTTATCGGAAACTCTGTTTCGTGCAGCTACTGAGAGGAAAGGACGCCAAAATGTGTTTGTTGTCGTTCTCATGATAATGCTGAGACTTACCTAAAGAAAATTTGATTAAATAATATACTGAACTTTCTAATTCTCTAATAGCGGTAACTAGGGAACATCACATAGTTTCAGTAATCTTATTTAGAAATCACTTAACATAGTCAGCTTGTTTCAGTATTTTATAAGCTAGAAGCATGATAAAAGAGATTGATGTAATTTGTAGTATCGGTAGGCTTCATGAGTGTTCTACTATGATACGTTCGAACATTCCTCAAATATAAAGCATTCGTAGAAGATAATGTTTCGTAGCAGAGTAAATTTTCGAAGGCTGTAAAGCTTCTCGAAGTATCGTGTCTAAAACATAACAAACCGTAACTGTTGTCATTTTAATAATAATCAGAGTAGTTTTCAATGGTGACAAGCTTTCGTCCGCTTTGAGCGTGTGAACCAGCTTGTGATGAGCCAACGTTACCACCTTTGGCCAATTGCTGTTGCAAGAACACCTGTACCAGTGTTTGTACGGTGCGTGACGCTTCTCTCTTCTCTCGTGTGTGGACAAATCGCTTCAGTGCTTGTCGTACTCTATGGAACAAACAGAACAGGGCGCGGTGGGAGCGTGTTGACTTGAGATTAATCCGTCAACACCGGTGCTGTCATCAGCGCTGCGTTCACTGTGTCTGTTTGGCGCGAATCACCGGCTCGTGAACTGCGCTGGATAGTTACAGTGTAATAATGTGATTAGTACCCATCGCGTGGCAGCTATAAAGCCGGCTGCGTGGAAAGACGCCTAAACGAAACAGAATTTTGTCTACGTCAGAGATACGTCTCTGGTGCACTACTTCCAGTTAGAATTAGGTATTAAGGTGAAAATGAGTGCACATAAAAAAATGTTTTGCATCACCTCAGTTCCGAGAGTTCCGGAACCTGAACAGAAAATTGGAACAGAGATAAACATAAACATCATTTCCGCCCTTTTTATTGCTCATGAAAACCACACATTGCGTGTTGTACCACCATACAGCGAGACCTTCAGAGGTAGTGGTCCAGATTGCTGTACACACCGGTACCTCTAATACCCAGTAACACGTCCTCTTACATTGATGCATGCCTGTATTCGTCGTAGCATACTATCCACAAGTTCATCTAGGCACTGTTTGTCCAGATTGTCCCACTCCACAACGGCGATTCGGCGTAGATCCCTCAGAGTGGTTGGTGGTCACGTCGTCCATTAACAGCCCTTTTCAATCTATCCCAGGCATGTTCGATAGGGTTCATGTTTGGAGAACATGCTGGCCACTCTAGTCGAGCGATATCGTTATCCTGAAGGAAGTCATTCACAAGACGTGCACGATGGGGCCACGAATTGTCGTCCATAAAGACGAATGCCTCGCCAGTGTGCTGCCGATTTGGTTGCACTATCGGATGTCATTCACGTATCGTACAGCCATTACGGCGCGTTCCATGACCACTAGCGGCGTACGTCGGCCCCACATAATGCCATCTGAAAACAGCAGGGAATCTCTACCTTACTGCATTCGCTAGACTGTGTGTCTAAAACGTTCAGCCTGACAGGGTTACCTCCAAACATGTCTCCGACGGTTGTCTGCTTGAAGGCATATGAGACACTCATCGGTGAAGAGGACGTGATGCCAATCCTGAACGGTCCATTGGGCATGTTGTTGGTCCCATCTCTACCGCCCTGCATGGTGTCGTGGTTGCCAAGACGTACCTCGCCATGGACGTCGGGAGTGTCAGTTGCGCCTCATACAGCCAATAGGCTGAGTCGTAACACGACGTCCTGTGGCTGCACGAAAAGCATTATTCAACAGGGTGGCGTTGCTGTCAGGGTTCCTCCGAGCCATAATCCGTAGGTAGCTGTCATGCACTGCAGTAGTAGTCCTTGGGCGACCTGTGTGAGGCACGTCATCGACAGTTGCTGTCTCTCTGTATCTCCTCCATGTCCGAACAACATCGCTTTGGTTCATTCCGAGACGCCTGGACATTTCCCTTGTTGAGACTCCTTCCTGGCATAAAGTAACAATGCGGCCCCGATCGAACTGCGGTATTGACTGTCTAGGCATGGTTGAATTACAGACAACAGGAGCCGTGTACCACCTTCCTGGTGGAATGACTGGAAGTGATCGGCTGTCGGACCCCCTCCGTCTAACAGGCGCTGCTCATGCATGGTTGCTTACATCTTTGGGCGGGTTTAGTGACATCTCCGAACAGTCAAAGCGACTGTATCTATTTAACACGGCGGCTCCAGTCTCCCTCCGCTGATTCCGGAGTGGTGATTGGCGGCCGTTGGCGATCCCTGACTGGTGGATGGTGATATCGTAGTGTGACCATCCGCGCCGTAAAAAGGCTCGTGCGCGTGCGTGTTTCGCGGCTGATTGAATGTTTGGCGGGACCGTCTCTAGCGCCAGCTGGCGGAATGCGCCGGCACTAAGTTGCAGGCGCCGCTTAACTCTGCCGCGGTAGCCGACTGTTGCGCTTGTGTGCTGGACCGAGATTCGAAGTTGGGGCGTTTGCCTTTTGTGCAGAAGTGTTCTACAGACTATCCAAGCGGGAGGTGAGGTACTGGCGGAAGTAAAGCTGTGAGGATGGGTTGTTAGTCGTGCTTGAGAAGCTCAGTTGGTAGAGAACTTAGCTGTGAAAGGCAAAGTTAGCGAGTTCGAGTGTCGGTCCGGAACACAGTTTTAATCTGCCAGGAAATTTCAATGTTACAATGCTGCTGATTTTGTATGATGCGTTGATAATGTGTGGCGAAGTCTTTAGAAGTTCTCTTTCACTTCTTTGGAGCACATTCGAGAGAGCTTTCGTTTCTGTGGAACCTTCAACGAGCAGTATAACCTACTCGTTGTATCAGTCATATACTGCTCGAGGCATACATACATTTGAAGAGATACTTTGTACGATGGTACTTTGGTTAGAAGGCGACGATGTAGTATAGTGTCGAACGCCTTAAGGAAATCGTGGAAGGCAGAATGTAGGCTACCTCCTCACCACTTGGGAAGTGTGTATCGCAAGAGCGTTTTCTCCTGACTCTTTCAGAAACACTAGTTTTCTTATTTGAACCACGCGTTCGATACAGTTCCCCACAGTCGTTTAATGAACAAAGTAATAGCATATGGACTATCAGACCAATTGTGTGATTGGATTGAAGAGTTCCTAGATAACAGAACGCAGCATGTCATTCTCAATGGAGAGAAGTCTTCTCAAGTAAGAGCGATTTCAGGTGTGCCGCAGGGGGGTGTCGTAGGACCGTTGCTATTCACAATATACATAAATGACCTCGTGGATGACATCGGAAGTTCACTGAGGCTTTTTGCGGATGATGCTGTGGTATATCGAGAGGTTGTAACAATGGAAAATTGTACTGAAATGCAGGTGGATCTGCAGCGAATTGACGCATGGTGCAGGGAATGGCAATTGAATCTCAATGTAGAGACCATGAGGATAAAATCAGAGATTAGAGCCCACACAGAGGCATACCGACAATCCTTCTTTCCACGAACAATACGAGACTGGAATAGAAGGGACAACCGATAGAGGTACTTAAGGTACCCTCCGCCACACACCGTCGGGTGGCTTGCGGAGTATGGATGTAGATGTAGATGTGTGGGGTTAGAATACGCCGTAGAATTTTGTAACAATGGACATCAATGATATTTTTCTGTAATTGTGTCCATCTGATCTATTACCCTTTTTGTAAACAGGAGTGACCTGCCGATATTCCAGTCTCACGGAGCTATTCGTTGCGCAGCAAATTCTCGATAAATACGTGGCGCGTTCGGTGTAAAATTTAACTGGAATTCCGACGAGCCTGGTGTCTTGATGTCCTTAAGTAGCCTTAATTGTCCTTTGCCGAATCGATTACCCCGGCGTTGCTGGTGCCGAGACATTGTCGGAGAGTTTCTGCGGGGCTAGGAACGTGTTGTCGCAACAAGATCCGATAAAGCAACTATACTACAGCGGAGGACACAATAGCTTACCAAATAGAAGGTCACGCTGTTATTCATTTTTTGGTGCCACCCACTGCGGAAGAAAACAATTTAAAACAACGTCCAACGGAAGCGTGTTCGATTTCGCACGGCGCGTGTTATCAGCGTGGCAGCCACGAACATGGGCCGCGGCAGCGGCAGAAGTGGCCGGCGGCGGTCGTATACATGCCAGACACGTCCGAAATAAATTCTTCGGAAAGTCGGCTCCGCCCCCGCGATTTGGGGCCGATTCATTAGGCGGGGGCGCCTGTCGCTTTGCCAGGTCTGGCGTGGCCCGCGGGCGGGTTCGCAGCGTCCCAGGCGCCGCATACAAAACAGCGGCGGGGGGCGTGGGCTACGTGGCTCTGCCCCACCACTGTGACAGCGGCGGGCGGTCAGCCCGCGCGGACTAATACGGCACTGCGCCCGGCACAGTCCTGTTCCATGGGGCGTGCGGTTATTGGGTTACGTCACTGGCTGTGCAGGTACACGTCAGGCCACAATGCAAAGTCTGAGGTTGGAATCCCGACTGTTCAGAAAATATTTCCAGCAGTTGGGGGGGGGGGGGGGGGGGGGGGACGTGCGACAAAATACACGGGTACATATGAGCTAATGTAACTTTTACTGTTAGAGAGACAATTGTACCAAATTTTGCACGTGTTGTAAATATGTTACTGTCTATAATCTGAATTTTTCAAGTTTTATTGTCAATTAATTTGATTAGGAAGTCGCTAGGTACCCAAGCTATCACTTGAGGAACGTTATCTCAAAGATAATTACACTTATCACTTTCAAAATGTGGTAGATTATTCTTAGGAATTAGATAACCTAATCCGTGTACCAGCTTTTTAATATCAGTCACCGGCCGCTGTGGCCGAGCGCTTCTAGACGCTTCAGTCCGGAACCGAGCTGCTGCTACTGTCGCAGCTTGGAATCCTTCCTCGGGCATGGATGTGTATGATGTCCTTAGGTTAGTTAGATTTAAGTAGTTCTAAGTGTAGGGGACAGATGACCTCAAATATTATGTGCCATAGTGCTCAGAGCCATTTGAACCATTTTTACAATATCAGTCTTAGATGTTCATAGTAAAAGAAATATATACAGTTCACAATTAATTTCTACTTTGAGTATAACCATTCAGTCTAATCCTAATATGTCCAAACTCAGTTAGGTATTACTAAAAGTCATGTTCAAGGATCAAACTATCAGTTTTATTTCCGTATACACTTGTTTCCTAATCTGCTTGCTTAGTTACCTCTACAGCTTAACTTCTTATAACAGAAACTTGAATTAGATACTTATTGCCTTTTACTCGCTCATGGAGGATTTCAGCGATAGCAAAACCTCTCTCCCTTGTCTGGAAATCCCTTTACTCTGGTATTATAGATCTCCACGTGCACCAGTGGTTGCCCTATATGTATCATGCCCAGGTTACTTTCTTCTAGCAAGTCCCTTCTAATGGTCTCCTCAGTCCAGGTTCCTTTTCCATCAAAATTTTCTGAACTTCCCCCATTTATTTTTTCTTCCCATTTATTTTTTCTTATTGCATTTACTTCTATGATCTCAACTCTGTTTTTCCTTTCTATACTTTCCCATTGCTATTCTGGATGAAAAAATTGAACTATCGTTTCATATTCAACATTTTCCTAATCACTTTCGAAAGTTGAGCATCATCTGTAATTTACAGTTATCTTTTGTGTAAAGTACCTTTCCCAAACCACCCTCACTATCACTGCCTTCTGTATTCTTTCACTATTTTCACTATACTACTACTTTTCTCACTCCTGTCATATTCATCATCACTGTTCTCTTCCTTTCCTTCAGTAAGGTGTTCTTCACGAACATTTTCATATTTTTTAACCCTTTTTATCTCCCAAAAGATTTTCTTTCACTTTTTGTTTTTACTTTGTCATATAATTCATTCACCCATTATAAGGCCTGACATAATGCCTGTAATTATACCGTTGTTAGAACCCACCTCAGCACAGGCTCTCTTCACTGAGTTTTGTTTTCCTAAACTGAACCCTGCTGATTCAGTCCATCAAGAAGATACTCTCCCTATTCCTCTACCGCTACATTCATCAATAACATATGCAATTTGTTGCCTCTGTTTCCTATTGTCTTGATTTGCCCCACTTCGTGTATAGTCGTAACTGGTGTTATCAATGTCCCATCTATAAACTTCAGCTACTGTTTTGAGAAATCGTTAATTAATATGAAATACCTTTTACTTCTACGAAACTTTTGCGTTAGGGTATCAATAACATCACTTTCCTCAAGGGACCCATCTAAATACTTGAAACCATTAGTCAAATCCTCAAAAAAAAAAAATTTCATATTCTTTTCCATTTGTCTACTGTATCCAAGTGCCTTCATAATATTTTTCTTCATATTTATTTGCTTCTCCTCTGACCACAACTTTTCCAGATAAACGACTGGAAATTCCTGAAAGTATCATATATTTCCAGTATATTGTATCATCATTCTACACTACCACCTTTCTGTAAAATCCCTGTTCGTCTTATTCGGTCCCTCCAAGTACATTCTGAAGCGAGTCTATTCTGCAAGCCATTTACAAAAGCTACCGGTTAAAATTAACTTTTAGATCAAAGTCTAGGTTGTTAAATTTGATTTCTGTAATTACAGTTATCTGACTAACCTCTCCCTGTGATTTTCTTTCCAGATTCTCCATTCTGCCTTACATGTCATTATGACTTGTTTTAATTCTTCGACCTCTTTTACATTCTAACTTTATGTACATGCGTGTTCCCTTATAAGTTCATTACACTTTTATGTAGTTTCTATCTTCCTCTCGCCAGAAGCTTCAGAATAGAATACATCTAACTGTCCAGAGTGACATCATTTCAATGCCTCGTTTCTGACAGTAAATTATTCCCTCACTTACTTCAGATTTTGCTTACAGTAATCTTCGACTCATTTCATGGTCTTTGCTAAATTTTTCTGCCCAGTTTCCAAATTCTTTAACTCTGCCTCTAAACGCCTTACCTTTACTCCAAATTTTTCGGTGCTATTTTCATTTTAGCCTGCCCTGTCAACAATAACCTACACACATTGTTAATCTGGGTAGTCAGTCAGTTTTCTTATCATTTATTTCTGCTTTGGTTTCGTTAGCTACATTGTCTGTTACAGGCCTTTCTCCTTTCCTGTTACTTCATCTACTGTATCACTGTCTTTCTCATTTTCCAGTTTCATCCTCCAGTTTGATTATTTGTTCTCCAGCACTCACAGCTTCCATAGAATCCTTGTTGTTGTTTATGACTGACAGCTTTGGATATCTGGCACAAAAGCTTGTAAGAATGATTTACACTTACACAAATTCATTCTTTTGTTAGAAAAGTCAGTTATCATGTGTCCTGTAACGTGGCGTCACATTGTTTCATAAGAATGGTATCAGGTCTCTGTATTCCAAAACCAACCTCAAAGTCACATTTTATCCTAATCATTCTTGGCTGTCTTGCTAACAATATAGACTACTGATAAATTAACGTAAAAAGATTTTTTCACAAAACACTCTCTTTCTCGAATAAAAACAATATACTCACATTGTTAGATAATTCAGGATGTTTCCCAAATATATTTATCTTAAATAACCAAAAAAATACATTAAATGCAATTAACATAAACAAATATTATCTAAACACCTTTGAAAGGCTTATTATTTCTTTTTGTAGCTCTTATTGCTTTCTGGTGCCTTTTGTTAGCGAGCAGTAAAGAGACTTGTAGCTACACTATTCAGCTACCAGATGGCATGAATATGTGCATCCTGTCATTAGCACATCTGTTCCTGTTTCTCATGCATATCTGAATATTTCATAGTGCTGGGCACAGGTGGTGCAGTCATTCTTACTGTCTAATGTGATTTGAGTCCCTAAGACATCAAAAGATGCGACAAATAGGAAATCAAAGTCAATTAAATCTTAAAAATGTTCATAAGAATCTTTACATTCAATCTCATTCAGAAGAGTTTTTCTTTGTTTTTTTGGGCCATCTGAGGACTACATCCAGATCACTATTTATTTCTCATTTCCTTCATCTTGTCCAAAATTCTTTTCCCACAATGAGCTCTTTTCGTCTCATCTGATTATTTCCCTCAATTTGTTTCTGTGTTTGCTTTATCTTCCTCGAAAACCTTTGAATTTGTTAACCTCTGGTCTAAATTTATCTCTGTTGAGTAGGGTCTTCTGCTCAATCCGCGGTTCACCTAAGTCCTATTATGTCTTCCTCTCCCACCCTTCCTCACCCATTTCTTTTGGGAGAAAGTGTGCATCTTCTTTGTTAATCTGTCTTCATTATATATAGATAGGCATAGAGTGCAACACATCTTTTCCTGACCTCGTCTGTTACTTTAAGGCAGGATGAGTATATTTCCTTATTTGGTCTCAAGACTCCACTGTCATCTCTGTTCTACAATGGACGTAATATTTCTCGCAATATTAGCTTTCTATCTTTACCAAACCTTCTAATGCCGTTTTGCATCCAGATAAAGTATTGTTTCCGACCCATAAAGGATTTCTGGTTTTATAACTATGTTATAATGCCTTAATTTAACATCGTTAGGGAAACATTTTCCTCTGCAGACTTCTCACTTTAGGTATGCTTTTTTTTTAAATTTTTTCAGTCCTTATTTTAGTTTCTTGTTTTTCATTTCTTGTTTTTATATTTTCACTGACATTTGAAATTGATACTTGGTTTTTATAATTCTTGGTGAGTTACTTTCATTGGTCATTTATTCTATGTTTCAAACGATATTTGTAGCCCTGCCTTTTCAGCTGCTTTAAAATACTACAGGTACCTTTTCCTTGCACAAAGGGCAGTGACAAATATTGCCATATTTTAACGCTTATTACGATAAAGCAGGCTAACCAACGAAAAATAAATAAAAAGGAACGAACATTCATAACGCGTCCAATATCATCACTTTCATATCGAGAGCAGGTTTGCTTGTGGACTTACTACTTGAGAGAATTTAAAAAGAGGAATACAGTTTACATTCATCACTTAAGAGTGTATTTTTCAATGTAAGGTGAAACGAGATTGTTAAAACTGTCAGTAGAATGGAAATATCTGCATGTGTTTGTAAACATGTAGAAATTCGAGGGCATGTGTGTAGGACAGCACTGCATTTTATTGTGACTGCTGTTCAATTTATATGCCCGAAGTAGTTAAAAGAAATTTTCTGAATGGAAATTTAAGAGTGTCAGTTTACAGTTTTACTTCTCGTTAAAATCGATGTCGTTAGAAATGTAGTACAAAGTCAGCTCGGAGCATAATTTGTTTAAGAAACCATCCATCCCTGCTTTTCTTTCTTCGTCTGTACTAGACATCGGATGGTGCATGGTGAAGGGTACCTTACACTATTAGTAGTCATTCCCTTTCACGTCCGTCTTGCAAGTGGAGCGAGGGAAAAAAGGACTGTCTATATGCCTCTATACGAGCCCTAATTTCTCATATCTTTTCTTCGCGGGCCTTAAGTGAAATGTATATTGGTGGCGATAGAAATTGTCTGCAGTCTGCTGTAAATGTCAACCAGGAAGTTCTAAGAAAACCGTATCAGTGTGAATGCACGGCAGTTTACATACTGCTGCTTCAGAGACCTCGTGTCTAAATCATTGAGCGAAGTCACTCAGCATCAGGAGAGATGCAGAAGTACGAGAGAACTGCAGAAGCAAAACGCCATGTCCTTGATTAGGAAGCTGTTCTATCGGCTACGTCAACCGCTGAAAAACGCAACTCAGAACGCTAAACCATATCGTATGTATCATTCTGCGTTAATTTGTTTTGCGGTGGCTCTTGGGTACATGTCTATATACATTTACGAATGTTAGATTAGATTAGATTAGATTAATACTAGTTCCATGGATCATGAATACGATATTTCGTAATGATGTGGAACGAGTCGAATTTTCCAATACATGACATAATTAGGTTAATTTAACAACATACTTAAGTTAATATAACAACTTTATTTTTTTGTGTTTTTTGTTTTTCTTTATTTTTTATTTTTATTTTTTAATATTTTTTTCTTTTTTTTCTTAATTTATATATAAAAATTCCTCTATGGAAAAGAAGGAGTTGTCATTCAGAAATTCTTTTAATTTCTTCTTAAATACTTGGTTATCTGTCAGACTTTTGATACTATTTGGTAAGTGACCAAAGACTTTAGTGCCAGTATAATTCACCCCTTTCTGTGACAAAGTTAGATTTAATCTTGAATAGTGAAGATCATCCTTTCTCCTAGTATTGTAGTTATGCACACTGCTATTACTTTTGAATTGGGTTTGGTTGTTAATAACAAATTTCATAAGAGAGTATATATACTGAGAAGCTACTGTGAATATCCCTAGATCCTTAAATAAATGTCTGCAGGATGATCTTGGGTGGACTCCAGCTATTATTCTGATTACACGCTTTTGTGCAATAAATACTTTATTCCTCAGTGATGAATTACCCCAAAATATGATGCCATATGAAAGCAATGAGTGAAAATAGGCGTAGTAAGCTAATTTACTAAGATGTTTATCACCAAAATTTGCAATGACCCTTATTGCATAAGTAGCTGAACTCAAACGTTTCAGCAGATCATCAATGTGTTTCTTCCAATTTAATCTCTCATCAATGGACACACCTAAAAATTTGGAATATTCTACCTTAGCTATATGCTTCTGATTAAGGTCTATATTTATTAATGGCGTCATACCATTCACTGTATGAAACTGTATGTACTGTGTCTTATCAAAATTCAGTGAGAGTCCGTTTACAAGGAACCACTTAGTAATTTTCTGAAAGACAGTATTGACAATTTCATCAGTTAATTCTTGTTTGTCAGGTGTGATTACTATACTTGTATCATCAGCAAAGAGAACTAACTTTGCCTCTTCATGAATATAGAATGGCAAGTCATTAATATATAATAAGAACAACAAAGGACCCAAGACTGACCCTTGTGGAACCCCATTCTTGATAGTTCCCCAGTTTGAGGAATGTGCTGATCTTTGCATGTTACGAGAACTACTTATTTCAACTTTCTGCACTCTTCCAGTTAGGTACGAATTAAACCATTTGTGCACTGTCCCACTCATGCCACAATACTTGAGCTTGTCTAGCAGAATTTCATGATTTACACAATCAAAAGCCTTTGAGAGATCACAAAAAATCCCAATGGGTGGTGTTCGGTTATTCAGATCATTCAAAATTTTACTGGTGAAAGCATATATGGCATTTTCTGTTGAAAAACCTTTCTGAAAACCAAACTGACATTTTGTTAGTACTTCATTTTTACAGATATGTGAAGCTACTCTTGAATACATTACTTTCTCAAAAATTTTGGATAAAGCTGTTAGAAGGGAGATTGGACGGTAATTGTTGACATCAGATCTATCCCCCTTTTTATGCAAAGGTATAACAATAGCATATTTCAGTCTATCAGGGAAAATGCCCTGTTCCAGAGAGCTATTACACAGGTGGCTGAGAATCTTACTTATCTGTTGAGAACAAGCTTTTAGTATTTTGCTGGAAATGCCATCAATTCCATGTGAGTTTTTGCTTTTAAGCAAGTTTATTATTTTCCTAATTTCAAAGGGAGAAGTGGGTGAGATTTCAATTGTATCAAATTGCATAGGTATGGCCTCTTCCATTAACAGCCTAGCATCTTCTAATGAACACCTGGATCCTACTATATCCACAACATTTAGAAAATGATTATTAAAAATATTTTCAACTTCTGACTTTTTGTTCGTAAAGTTTTCATTCAATTTGATGGTAATACTGTCTTCCTCTGCTCTTGGTTGACCTGTTTCTCTTTTAATAATATTCCAAATTGTTTTAATTTTATTATCAGAGTTGCTGATTTCAGACATGATACACATACCCCTGGATTTTTTAATAACTTTTCTTAATATAACACAGTAGTTTTTATAATTTTTGATAGTTTCTGGGTCACTACTCTTTCTTGCTGTCAGATACATTTCCCTTTTGCGGTTACAAGATATTTTTATACCCATAGTAAGCCATGGTTTCTTACAAGGTTTCTTACGAGTATATTTAACTATTTTCTTGGGGAAGCAGTTTTCAAATGCATTTACAAAAATGTCATGAAATAAATTATATTTTAAATTGGCATCAGGTTCACGGTACACCTCATCCCAGTCTAACTGCTGTAGGCTTTCCCTGAAATTTGCAATTGTTAAATCATTGACTGAACGTACCACTTTGGAGGACTGTTTAGTATTGCTGAATGGAGCTATGTCATATATTGTAACTAGCTGTGCACCATGATCAGAAAGACCATTCTCAACAGGCTGAGCATTTATCTGGTTAAACTTATCTTGGTCTATAAAGAAGTTATCTATCAGTGAGCTGCTATCCTTTACCACCCGAGTAGGAAAATCGATAACGGGTGTCAAATTGAAAGAACCGAGTAATACTTCAAGGTCATTTTTCCTATTACCCTCTTTCAGAGAATCTACATTGAAGTCCCCACAAATAATAATTTGCTTCCCCCTGTCTGACAGATAGCACAACAAGGAGTCCAAATTTTTCAGAAACAGATGAAAATTTCCTGATGGGGACCTATATACAGTTACAATTATAAATGTGCCTTTATTTAATTTAAGCTCACAGGCACATGCTTCTATATGTTTCTCTACACAAAACTTTTTTGTTTCTATACTTTTTGCACAATGATAACTTTTGACATATATGGCAACTCCTCCTTTCTCCATATTTTCTCTCATTACATGTGCAGAGAGCTTATATCCACTTACATTTACCTTATCCATATCAGTAACAATGTGATGCTCAGACAGGCATAGTATATCTATTTCATTCTCAGCTTCTAAATCTTCTAAACAAACCAGAAGCTCATCTACTTTATTCTTTAAACTCCCAATATTTTGATGAAATATACTTACATTATTTTTAATTATACCTTTATGAGAACCTTTCCTTATTCTAACATTTGCAGTACTCTCCTGTCTGAGTTTCTCATTGTGCTTAGGCCTAGTTCCTATACCAGTGGTCACACGGTGTTCAGAGAGGCAGATTATGTCAACTGGGTTGGGTGACTTTAATTCATCAATGCAATTACCTAGGACTGAGCTACAACTTGGTGGAAATAAAATTTCTGGTGATTGGTGAAAATTTATAATTGATAGCTGTGATTGGTGATCCAATGTGCTAGAATTGTGCTGTTTAATTTCTTTCCTAAACTGAAGATTTTCTGTCTTACCTATCCTAAAAAAGGTGCTGCTCCAACACCTGTAACCACTGGTATTTTACCATTCATGGCAGTGCCTCCCCCCCTTAAATTTCCTGCTATTACCCCAGCCAGTTTCCCCTTCCCTTTCCTGTTGAGATGTGGGCCGTGCCTGGTATAGTCCCACCTACTGAGATAATCAACAGGAACCACACCAATATGAGCCCCCGCACCCGACCCAAGCAGCCGTTCCAACTCCAAATTAACTCTCCCAACAGAAGAGTCCAAATGAGGCCGGTCATGACGTCTCAGGACAGATACAAATTCAACATTGGTGTGTCTCGATGCCGACGCAATCTTTACCAGGTCACACTCTATACTGTACCCAGGATCTCTGTCAATGCTGTTCCCTGGCCCTCCCACAATAACCACGGTGTCTTCCCTGGTAAATCCTTCACAGAGTGAACCTAAATCCTCTGTCACCTGATCCAGACTAGCACTTGGTTTGAAAAAATTTGTGACCTGGTATTCTGGTCCTAATTCCTCCTGCAGAAGTTGGCCTACACCTCTGGCATGAGAACTGCCTAACAACAAAACTTTCTTCCTTTTCGATAACTTTCCTACATTCTTTTTCAATTTCCTGTTGAAAGTTTGTTGTGTCCTGTCTACACCTACCTCTGCTTGAGGCTCATCAGTTTCTAACTGAAGCAACAGGTCAAACTTATTTTTGACATTCACCACAAAACTGTCAGACTTAGTTCTAGGCCTGTTCCTTCTGCTACCTGTTGCCACTTCCCACCTCTCTTTGCCCTTCTCCCTCCTTAACCTGTCCAGATCTTCCCTAGCCTGATCTAGCTCAGCCTGAAGGGCAGCAATTTTCCCCTCCTGTTCCACTATCTTCCTATCTCTGCTGCAAATCCTACATAACCACTGATGAGCCTGATCCACTTTCCCAACACCCACGCCACTGCAGTCCCCCCAGTGAAAAAAACTACTACATCCATCACACCAAACCCCGGAACTAACAATTCTACGGCAAGTCAGGCACTTCTCACTCATGGCAAAAATAATACTTTAGCTAGAATAAATCAATTAAATTACCGAAAATCAAAAAAGACGTTACAAGAATTAAGCCTATTCACAAATGTATATAAGCAAGTTTCTGATTTAAAATTCCGCTGTTTTTCTGAGATCTGTATTAAAACAATGAAGGTATACGCTATTTATTATATATTTCACTCGATGGAATGAAAAAAAGGACAATTAAACGAGATACTTTAACTTTGATTCTCCAAAAACGTTACGAGAATTAGGCCTATAAACAAATGTATATAGGCAAGTTTCTGATATAAAGTTACGCTGTTTTTCTGAAATCTGTATTAAAACAATGAAGTTATACGCTATTTGCGGTAGTTTACTTATTTGTTACCGAGAAACTAGTTAAATTACCGTGAAACAAGAAACAAACACGTTTACAAAATTTAAGCCTAAGCGCGACTTCGCGAAGTTACGATCTTTTTGTGTTTTCTGAAAAAATACGCAAAGAAAAGTGAAACCTTTAATGGCAAGACTAAACGATACACTAATGCACGTATTTAATCTGTTGTCGGCGTTAAACTAAATTATATTACTGTCTAAATCACTTATCTTTCTGGAAATGGTTTCTGGCGTCACTTACTCGGCGGCCATCTTGGAACCTCGCTGTCTGGTCTCCTCCCCCAATGTATCACCGTTTGCATAAAATCATCTCAACTACATTATGTATTTGTTTTTAACTCCGCCAAACTCTTTTTACAATCTTATTCTTTTCAGGTGGCCATATGAAGGAGAGGGCGTAAAAAATTTCTTGAGTTATTGTATGTCTTCTGTTTGATTAAACTGAAAATGAAGAACACACATTCGAAAAGGCGAAACCACTCATATAGTAGATAGTCTTTTTTTAGGTATACAAGCAACTGCTTGTTACCAGAAAGTGATGCATTCGGAAAAACAACAGATGACGTGGTCCCACCAATTCTTACTAATTTAGGAGTTAACACTTTCTACCGATGACCTCTAAATGTATGATACGCTCTTTGTCAAATAAATCCAAATCGCAGCAATACCAGCTTCAGACTTAATTAGAACTGTACATGGAAAATTGATGTATGTGCAAATTTTGATTCCTGACGCTAAATACGTGAATGTTTTATTCTTGAATCCCTGAAAGTAAATACGTTGTGTTTATGGCACGTGCAGCAAACGAACAGGAATCTGACGGAAATCTCCGTGACCTCAGAAACAAAATGTCTTTGTCCTCTACGAACGAGGTCTCGTTTTGAATACAGACATCAAAGGGCTGATTCACAGCAACTTCCTGCCTGCGTGGCGGTTAATCACGCGCAGTGACGCTTTTCTCGGTGATTCAGTGCAGCGTACACACTCCAAGCCTCCACAACCGCAGCGACCTGCTTTGTGGTCACGGCTGAAGACAGCCAGACAGTGAATAGCTGGTAACATGCGTGTGTGGCACATCCGTTCTGTTCATCACACTCCGTTAGTCAGAACGACCTAATCAGTAAACACGCAAGAAGCAGAACTCTAAATAGTACAGACACAAGACATGGGATGTTTACTGAGAGTGAGATAATGTTGGGTTAGAGCAGAAGTTCGCTCTGGCCACTGCTACTTTCAACAGCATTCATTACGACTTCAGATCAGACTGATAGAGTGTTTCTGAGATCACACCATCACGAAACGTGCGGTACTCCAAGAGCAACATAAAATCTTTGAAGGAATTACGTTAGATAAGTTCGCCTAATATTATGTTCTTAACTAGTCTACCAAAGCCTACATCAGTTTTGCGTAATACTGTGTAGTTTTTCAAGGAGGTAAACAAGTAGTCTTTGTCAGCTTGTTGGAAGACCTTAATTTTTCATTCAAGAGCTGTTAATGTTTCTCGTCTTTTGTTCTTTAACCTGATAATGTGTGTGTAAATTTGATCTTACCTTTCTCATAATTAACGATGACATCGGTCAAAATGTGCTGCCATCAAATTGATAGTTGTGGTGCTAAGCACTATGGGTGCCATTATTTCCAACTATTTGTATATGTGTTTAAAAGAAAGTGTGGAATCAGTACAGTAAAAATTACAATGGGTGTCGGTGATAGTTGAAATCTTTTTTTCATCTCAACTGTCAGACGACGAAACTAAACTGTGCATCGATTTAAGTAACCTATTTTGAGCAAATTTACCAAATTCAGATGAAACAGTGATTTTTTTTCTATTTCGCATAAATGCTTTAGCTGTGAGCGCCTGTAACTGACTTAGGATCCAGTGAAATGAACGTCTGTTTTACCTTCAACCATAATGTTTTTTTAATGCTATTCATATTGTGAAATGAACGGTGTGTTTTTTGGAGATACTTCATACACTGAGGCAAATTTATTTCAAGCCTCGCACGTTACAGGAAATGAATGAAAACGGTTCGTTTATTCCACCACATATCAAAGCAGCTGTCTTCATCTAGCTTGCTTGCGTACTGTTACTGTCAATTAAGACGAAGATAGATACTATAATAACAATAATAATATTAACTGGACTGCCTTAATATTCATTTTATGGACTATGGCGTGGAGTGTGGCGTTTGCCTTAAATTGGGCACCAGATTCCGAAACGCGCCTTATGTTTATTAAGTCTTAAAGCATTAACGAACTCTGCGATTGAAGCTAACTTACATAACCATGAAAATTTGTTGCAAGCAAGACCTCATAGCAGGTGAAATTAAAAAATTTCATTATTTTTTGTTTGTTTTTGTACTTAGTTCTAATATACCGAGGCATTGCAAAAACATAAAATAAATGTTTATCTTGAGCACAGTCTTTACTACGTCAGGCTGTTCATACAGAGTTCTGCAATGATATGACAAGTTGTTTTGTTAGATATTTCTGCGGTTAAATTCATTGACGCAAAGACTCTATCCTGTTATTTTTTACAATCTATCCTGTCAAAGTGAATTTACATTCGGGTGTTTTAGATGAGGTAACGATGTCATACATGCTTCTCGCTCGATAAGTAGGTTGAAATGACAGAATACGGCTGTATTTTTATCATTCTCCGCTTGAGCCATTCCTTTTTCATCACTCGTTGTTGCTGTTATGCACCTGTGAATTAACTGATCAACAGTAATAAGTGCAGTTGCTTTAGAGTCAGTAATTGAGTCAGACTGAAGCATTCCTTGATTTTGTTTCCTCGTAATAATCTAAGGTCAACGCAGCCGCTGCTGAAATGCCATTCATTTGATACTTTCATGGTCAGGAAACTACTATAGCCGCACTCCACGAAACGTTGTTTATAGTCCTCATTACGCTGCACTCTGAAAACCAGGTCAGTGGAGAGCACACAGCCAAGCACCGCCGTTAAGTTTCTATTGACTTTCTTTCCTTAAACACGACTAAAGATTCACTGCCAAGTACAAAATACACTGTGCCGAACCATTCGGTAAGTTTCCACGAATACAGACGAATACTTCCAGAACTGGCATTAAACTTTTATATAACGAGATTAATCCGTTCTGAACTATCCTAATTTTCAACTTTACACCTATGCAAAGTTAGACCTGAACGCATTTTGCTATTCGGGGCCGTTCCGGAGAAGTATTAGGTAAGTATAGATAAGTTTATCCTCCTATGCGAGAATTCTACGTATGCAAAACAAACTGACAACTGCAGCTGTAAATCCCACTTAAAAATTACAAATTGCAGTTCACTAGAAACTGTTAATCACCGGTCACCAAACGTACTACTCGGAAATGGCTTGAACAGTGAACCGGTAAAACATGTCCTCCATTCCAAGGACGTTTGCACGTTGTAGCTGACAAAAATTATTTACATGGCTCGGTCAAATGTATGTCCTCTGAACATGCAACAGTAATAACAGAGACATGTAACGTTAATCTGGTCGTTTCTTCTTTCTCGATCTGAATGGGTTGAGAACCTTATTCACAGAGAATCGTTGACTTTTAATTTTTTGAAAATTTAATACATGTTTGTAAAATATACAAAATAAATGTAATAAATGTTAGCAGAAAAGGTTTAAGTTTTGTATAAAGTAAATAGAAATCTGAATATGTGAGGTCGATTGTCGGTTTCTGTGAAGTTAAAACATAATTTGCGAGAACAACAACAAATATCGGGAGGTAAAATATCTTTTTTTCTATTAACCAAAAGTGTGGGCGCAATTTAGAAAAAGAAGTAGACGAAATTAGAACAAAAAATGTTGTGTATAATGACTTAACTGTTTCCATTTACACTTTTTACTTGTGTCATCTATTTCTGTCTTCTGGAGGTAGCCTTTCCGTGTGAAGCGCAAGTCTCTCCTGATAGCATTATGATAGCACCAGTTCTTGTTGCAATCGCGAGAAGTGTGTTGGAAGAGACTGTCAGCCCACGCATGAACCCGAATTTCTATGATTTTTTCGTCATACTCATTCATCAGTGAATACGGGGGAGAGAGCAATACGTTCCTTGATTCTTCTTGGATGATGAGCTCTCGGAATTTCGGCTTTTTATTACCTCCGTGAGGCACAACCCACGCTCAACGCCTCTCTTCTAGCGTCTGCCGCTAAAGTTGAATGAGAGATTCCGTAAAGCTCTGGCGCTTATTAAACTATCCCGTGCCGAAGCGCACTAATCTTACTCTAATCTCCTCTATTAACCTTGACGGATAAGGGTCGTAGAGGGACGAAGTGTGCTCAATATTCAGCCGAATCTGGATTCATAATCTACCTCTTCTACTACTGAAAAATGTTCTCTTAAGAATTTTCTAGCGGATCAGTGTCTGACATCTTTTCCTGTAGCTAATATTACATGGACATTCCACCTTAGATACCTTTGAAGTAATTCTCACAGATACTTGAGGACTGCTGCTGCTTCGATCGTCTTTATCGCCAGTACCGTGATCAAAAAATAGTGGAACTTTTCCCCTGTTTATTTCAATGCATTTTACACTCATTTATTTTGAAATTGTCTCTGCATCAAACGCGCGTACTGCCGTACGCTACGATCTCCTGGTGTTTGTCTTCTTATACACATCAGCATTGTCCGTGAAGGAACTTAGCGAACCAGCACTAATTTCCACTCTGGAGCGAAACATGCGCTCATTTGAAGCTTCATGGTGGACTAAAACTACATGTTGGGTGGGAATCGAATCCCGGACCTTTTGTGTGAGTCGTGCTTGGATAGCTCAGTCGGTAGTGTGCCTGCCTACGAAAGACAAATGTCCCAAGAGACAGAGTTAATCTGCCAGGAAGATCCAGCGTTTACGGAACTTCCGACGATGTCCACCTGTTCATTCACACACATCGTGAAAACTTCTATTCCTATTCTCATGAAATTACTTTTGCATCCGACGATCTAGGCACGTTAATGACAACGAGATTTGTTCAGTTAAGCTTTTGTGTAATTAGTGTTGCTGTTGACTTCTCTTCCCTATCCTTCAAACCCTGTGACTGATGGGAAATCCCCCAGGTTTACTGCGGTTTGAAGCATTATTATTCGACGAGTTACCTGCATAGCTCCAAACGACCAGTAGAGCTAATCACCGTGACCAATTTGCGTTTGTTTGTGGGAAATTAGGACGGTGCAATCTAGACCGCCCCTGCGCGATTTAGTGAGGCGACATGCTTCGGATACCACAGCGAATAGTTAATTGAACGGCCCGAGTGCCTAGTCTGATGGCCGCTGTAGCGCGTAGTGGCTTCGGTTCCATTGCCTGTACATCTCTAGAAGCTGGTCACCCGTCTCTACTGTAGAGCAGCTACTGATACGGCTCATGTCGCAGATATAACTATTTACATGTTTTATGCTACATATGACAAGTGTTCAAAATGGCCCTAACAAGGGAACCTCCACATCGCACCCCCCTCAGATTTAGTTATAAGTTGGCACAGTGGATAGGCCTTGAAAAACTGAACACAGACCAATCGAGAAAACAGGAAGAAGTTGTGTGGAACTATGAAAAAAATAAGCAAAATATACAAACGGAGTAGTCCATGCGCAACATAAGCAACATCAAGGATCGTATGGGCTGAGGGGCGCCGTAGTCCCGTGGTTAGAGTGAGAAGCTACGGAGTAAGAGGTCCTTGGTTCAAGTCTTCCGTCACGTGAAAATTTATTTTTTTTTATTTTCAGACAATTATTATCTGCCCGTCAGTCCGTCCGATGCGAGGTAACTGCGCCGTAGTATGGGGACGCTACACCTAAGCAAACATCGAAACACACATCAGTCGACTACAGCGCACGGAAGAGAGAGTATTCCTGCTAAAGAGGCTCCCTGGCTGGCAGTTGCATTCATTTGTTGCAGTTTGTGAGGCAAACTCTTATGTTTTTATCACTTCTTCGGGAGTGATTATCACATCCACAAGAAAACCTAAATCGGGCAAGGTAGAAGAATCTTTTTACCCATTCGCCAAGTGCACAAGTTAGGTGGGTCGACAACATATTCCTGTCATGTGACGCACATGCCGTCGCCAGTGTCGTATAGGATATATCAGACGTGTTTTCCTGTGGAGGAATCGGTTGACCTATGACCTTGCGGTCAAATGTTTTCGGTTCCCATTGGAGAGGCACGTCCTTTTCGTCTACTAATCGCACGGTTTTGCGGTGCGGTCGCATAACACAAACACTAAACTTATTACAGTGAACAAAGACGTCAATGAACGAACGGACAGATCATAACTTTGCGAAAATAAAGAAAGGAAACTTTTCACTCGAGGGAAGACTTGAACCAAGGACCTCTCGTTCCGCAGCTGCTCGCGCTAATCACGGGACCACGGCGCTCCTGCGCTCACGTCACCCTTGATGTTGCTTATCTTGCGCATGGGCTACTTCGTTTCTATATTTTGCTTATTTTTTTCATAGTTCCACACAGCTTTTTTCTGTTTTCTCGATTGATCTGGGTTCAATTTTTCAAGGCCTATCCACTGTGCCAACTTATAACTAAATCTGAGGGGGGTGCGATGGGGAGGTTCCCTTGTAAGTACTATGGAACTTAACATCTGAGGTCGTCAGTCACCTAGACTTAGAACTACTTAAACCTCACTAACCTAAGGACATCACACACATCCATGCCCGAGGCAGGATTCGAACCTGCGACTGTAGCAGCAGCGCGGTTTCGGAATGAAGCGCCTAGAACCGCTCGACCAGAGCGGCCGGCTGACAAGTGTATCTTCTGTAACTCTACATGTAATTGATTTAGAAGAAAAGTCAAATTCATCAGACGTTGAGCGGAAACTTCCTCTTTAATGTAATGCCCCGTGAGAACGGATGGAAACACCCCATGGCGTTTTCCACAATAGCATGTGAATGAAATGTGCGGAAACTCGTGTCTAAAACGCAAAATACATTACTAGTATTACAACAATCGCATATATGGGCATTTCAACAGTTTATAATCATAAGTTATTAAGTCTATACTCTCATAGTGAGCCAGTGTGTTTCGTCCATACTCCTCACGCTTTTTAATACTTTAATGCCCACAACTAATTTCTAAATTGGACGATCTTAAGCTGTCCCCGCGAAACGGCTGCTTGTGTTGCTCTCGTGTGTCTAGCCGGGCGCAGACGCTTGCATATCACAACTCTTCAACAAAGAAACTTACTGTCGTCTTGCCTGATGAATTGTACAGCTGTCACCTGAAGATCACGGCGAGGTCGAGATACGTAAACGACTGCACGCGGATGGACAACCGACAGCGGTACAAAACCTAATAAGCTGCAAATGTGTATACACAGGGAATGAGAACTCCAGCGACAAACTTTCGTAGATTGAGGTGAGGACCAAAACAAGGAAAAAAAGTGTGTTAAATACTGACGCATAACTTGAGAGAGCTGTGACCACTTTTTTATCTTCGCTTTTGTGACACTCATCTCTTCTGTTGAAAGCTCTTTGTTTTCCATATTTTGAGACGTGGTAGTATGAAACAAAACAAGATGATGTCTGGTAAACACGGGCTGAAGAACCATAATCATCTGTTCATCTTCGCTACTGTGAAACACATCACGTTTATTGAACAAGTTCTTATAGGTCTTAAGCTATGCGTTTTACACTGAAGAGCCAAAGAAACTGGTACACCTGCCTAACATCTTGTAGGGCCCGCGCTAGCACGCAGAAGTGCCGCAACACAACATGGCATGTATTCTACCAATGTCTGAAGTAGTGATATATGGAACTGACACCATGAATCCCGCGGGGCTGTCTATAATTCCGTAAGTGTACAGTGGGGTGGAGATATCTTCTGAACAGCACGTTTCAAGGCATCCCAGATATATACAATAATGCTCTTGTCTGGGGAGTTTGGTGGCCATCGGAAGTGTTTAAGCTCAGAAGAGTGTTCCTGGAGCCACTCTGTAGCAATTCTGGACGTGTGGGTGTCGCGTTGTCCTGTTGGAATTTCCCATGTCCGTCAGAATGGACAATGGACACGAATGGATGCAGGTGGTCAGACAGGATACTAACGTATGTGTCACCTGTCAGAGTCGTATCTAGACGTATCAGGGGCTCCGTACCACTCGAACTGCACACGCCCCACACCATTACAGAGCCTCCGCCAGCTTGACCAGTCCCCTGCTGATATGCAGGGTCCGTGGATTCATGAGGTTGTCTCCATACCCATACACGTCTGTCCTCCAGATACAAATTGAAACGAGACTCGTCCGACCAGGAAACATGTTCCCAGTCGTCAACAGTCCAATATCTGTGTTTGAGGGGCCGAGGCGGGGCGTAAACTTTGTGTCGCGCACTCAGGAAAGGTCCACGAGTGGGCCTTCGGCTCCGAAAGCCTACATCCATGATGTTTCGTTGAAAGGTTCGCACACTGACGCTTGTTGATGGCCCAACATTGAAATCTGCAGCAATTTGCGGAAGGGTTGCACTTCCGTCACGTTGAACGATTCTCTTCAGTCATCGTTTGTCCAGTTCTAGTAGGATCGTTTTCCGGCCGCAGCGATGTCGGAGATTTGATGTTTTACCGGATTCCTGAAATTCACCGTACATTCGTGTAATGGTCGTACAGGAAAATGCCCGCTTCATCGCTGCCTTGGGAATGCTGTGTCCAATCGCTAGTGTGACGACTATCGCACCATGTTCAAACTCACTTAAATCTTGAACCTGCCTTTGTAGCAGCAGTAACCGGTCTAAAAACTGCGCCAGAGATTTGTTGTCTTATGCAGGCCTTGCCGACCACAATGTCGAATTCTGCCTGTATTTGAATACACAAGCCCTTACCAGTTTATTTGGCGCTTCAGTGTAGAACCCATGTTTACTGAACATTGTTTTTTCTTGCCCGTGCTACCTCCTCTCAAAACATGGAAAGGAAAGATCGAATATGAACAAGTGCTCAAGGATAGTAACATATGTATTTTAGAGTTCATGTCCACTATGCATTTTTTTGTTGTTTTCTCCCTTAGTATCGCATCTGAAAATTTGCAGGTGGAGTTGTGGTTCACGGTGCATGTATATATACTGGTAGTCTTTCCTAAGAGCAATTTTCTCTGGTGTTTCTGAAGATTTTTGAAATTTCGCTTTTTCATTGTGTATCTGGAGTCAGCTCAAACACATACTGCTCAACACGTATTTCATGTGACGTCAGGTGCCAACGTAAAGCATCGGTTTGTTTCACCGTTAAACACAAAATGATTTTTAAAGCGCAATTTTACGTTCTTATTCTATAGACCGTTGCCAATACTTCTATAGCGATATTCGTTTAATCTATATGTATAAACAGAAAGTGCAAAATGGCTAAGCAGGGATGGCTAGAGGACAAATGTAAGGATGTTGAGGCTTATCTCACTAGGGGTAAGATAGATACTGCCTACAGGAAAATTAAAGAGACCTTTGGAGAAAGGAGAACCACTTGCATGAATATCAAGAGCACGGATGGAAACCCAGTTCTAAGCAAAGAAGGGAAAGCAGAAAGATGGAAGGAATATATAGAGGGTCTATACAAGGGCGATGTACTTAAGGACAATATTATGGAAATGGAAGAGGACGTAAATGAAGATGAAATGGGAGAGATGATATTGCGTGAAGAGTTTGACAGAACACTGAAAGACCTGAGTCGAAACAAGGCCCCGGGAGTAGACAACAGTCCATTAGAACTACTGACAGCCTTGGGAGAGCCAGTCCTGACAAAACTCTACCATCTGGTGAGCAAGATGTATGAAACAGGCGAAATACCCACAAGCTTCAAGAAGAATATAATAATTCCAATCCCAAAGAAAGCAGGTGTTGACAGATGTGAAAATTACCGAACTATCAGTTTAATAAGTCACAGCTGCAAAATACTAACGCGAATTCTTTACAAACGAATGGAAAAACTGGTAGAAGCCGACCTCGGGGAAGATCAGTTTGGATTCCGTTGAAATGTTAGAACACGTGAGGCAATACTGACCCTACGACTTATCTTAGAAGAAAGATTAAGGAAAGGCAAACCTACGTTTCTAGCATTTGTAGACTTAGAGCAAGCTTTTGACAATGTTGACTGGAATACTTTCTTTCAAATTCTGAAGGTGGCAGGGATAAAATATAGAGAGCGAAAGGCTGTTTACAATTTGTACAGAAACCAGATGGCATTTATAAGAGTCGAGGGGTATCAAAGGGAAGCAGTGGTTGGGAAGGGAGTGAGACAGGGTTGTAGCCGGTCTCCGATGTTATTCAATCTGTATATTGAGCAACCAATAAAGGAAACAAAAGAAAAGTTCGGAGAAGGTATTAAAATCCACGGAGAAGAAATAAAAACTTTGAGGTTCGCCGATGACATTGTAATTCTGTCAGAGACAACAAAGGACTTGGAAGAGCAGTTGAACGGAATGGGCAGTGTCTTGAAAGGAGGCTATAAGATGAACGAGGATAATGGAATGTAGTCGAATTAAGTCGGGCGATGCTGAGGGAAGTAGATTAGGAAATGAGACACTTAAAGCAATAAAGGAGTTTTGATATTTGGGGAGCAAAATAACTGATGATGGTCGAAGTAGAGAGGATATAAAATGTAGACTGTCAATGGCAAGGAAAGCGTTTCTGAAGAAGAAAAATTTGTTAATATCGAGTATAGATTTAAATGTCAGGAAGTCGTTTCTGAAAGTATTTATATGGAGTGTAGGCATGTATGGAACTGAAACATGGACGATAAATAGTTTGAGCAGGAAGAGAATAGAAGCTTTTGAAATGTGGTGCTACAGAAGAATGCTGAAGATTAGATGGGTAGATCACATAACTAATGAGGAGGTATTGAATAGAATTGGGGAGAAGAGGAGTTTGTGGCACAACTTGACTAGAAGAAGGGATCGGTTGGTAGGACATGTTCTGAGACATCGAGGGATCACCAATTTAGTATTGTAGGGCAGCGTGGAGGGTAAAAATCGTAGAGGGAGACCAAGAGATGAATACACTATGCAGTTCAGAAGGATGTAGGCTGCAGTAGGTACTGGGAGATGATGAAGCTTGCACAGGATAGAGTAGCATGGAGAGCTGCATCAAACCAGTCTCAGGACTGAAGACCACAACAACAACAACAACAACAACAATATAAGTATAAACAGGGACGGTAAAACACGAAGAATAACCAGTTCTCCAGCGGTGACTGCACCGCCCTGGCCCACGCTGCCTGCTGCCGCCGTGCAGCAGTGCTACTCGTGACTCCTAGGAGTATGTTGACTGTACCATGTTTTCTCAAAACTCCAACACTAGTTACAAGAAAAAGCCTTTTTTCTGTATTAACCTGCTGTGCCTTCCACATATATTCTTTGCTTAACTTAAACTAGTTGACATATTTTATTGTTCGGAGATTAGTGACAGTTTTGATTCACGGTCATCGCATTTAAAACCAACTTTTGAGGCTGCAACTGGTTTGAGGTATAATAGAAAGTATTCCTGTGCCATGTGCTGTTTACGCTTCATCACTTTGTTCGTAATCCTGAAAGTGGATAACGAAAACGACAAGACGAGAGCTATCCACCAAAACGTATGGAAGACTATAGAACTCTTCATTTACATCTTAGCAAGTAGAGGCAAATAAATATGTTTTTGCTGTCCACATAACACATAACGTTAGACTAAATACTCAAACGTTACTAAGCGGCACAGGACCGGACGGTAAGCTGTTGGTGAATGCGATACTGTAATGAAGAAAGTTAGTCATCTGAAGATCATAATGGCCTGAATTCGGTAATCGTATCAAAGTAAAACTCTACAGAATTTTTGTGGCTGGTTACGTTCATCACCAACAATACGTGACGGCCACGGAGTCTGACAAGATCCAGAAATGTGTAATACAATATAGCTTATAATCAGTCACTATAGAGGCGAGGAGCAGAATACGGAGACGGGAGGGAGCGAAATTGTTGCCTTCACTTAATACGCATTGTTACATGTGTTCTAATTCTTCGTTTTGAGATGCACGAAGGTAATTTCGTCAAGTACGGTATGTGTTTTTCTTACGGTATTTTCAATTCATTTCGGTTAAGGAATACGTATAACAACTCTTTTTCCCCTTTTGTCTCCAATATTGGGGACTACACAGGTCCAGCAAATACTATTAGATCACCAACAGGAAGTCCGAAATCTCATCACAATGAAAAACGTTGCCAATGACCTGTCCTCCACGCACCAGTGGCGTGATTTGATCCGCATTTCCCGTCTTCTGCCTCTACGATTCCTCAACATGCGAGCAGGGAGCAGCGAGGGCGTTCCAGGTCGTTAGCAAAGCCGTTAGGCCTCCCATTAAATAATTTATGCCTATTGTCCGGAATGCTCGCCCCCGCACGTTCAGTGGAAAGATCAAAGGGGACAAGGTCGTATTACTGCTTGTGCAATTGACTTTCGCGGTAATATCCTGTCTAGTGTTACGACGAACGAATTAACGGCTTTAATAATGCCTTTTTTTGCGTTTATTGGTGTAGTGCGTTATGATTCGCTGGCTGTGTGCACTGGCGATTTTCGTTTATTTTTCTTCTGGGGTTTGTGTGTCATTAGTTTTCTATGGAATCCAACGTCTTGTAAACATTTTAAATTTGAATATTTACATTTCTGGGGATGAGAAATGAGGTATGAAATCATTTATTTCGTTCGTATGGTTACGAAACACAACAACAAAGAAGTTTTTTAGTGCACTTTAAGGAAATGATATTGAAAAATAATGTGAAGAACATTATTGTGGTTCATTGCTAGTTGCATGAAGTTGCCCCTGAATTCATTTTACAAAAAATCAGCACCTATTTTGCTCCGTGTTGAACCGTGAGAGTAGGTTCATGCTAAGGTTAGTGATACTGAAGTGGAGGCATCCCAAAACGAAGAGTGCCAGCGGTTCAATCGTGCTCCAGTTCTTGATAGGAGCACTTGAAAAGATGTGTAGTAGGAGATGCTGTTTTATAACCGTTTCTCATAGTTTTCAGTGTCACCAACTAACAGTAAAATAAATAATGACCCTTAGTAGACATCATTTGTTCCATATCCACTTCATTTTTACTCGGAAAACCCACAGTGACTTCATAGGACTGCAGAATTTATTGTGTTGCGATGCATGTTTGTGTGTGTGTGTGTGTGTGTGTGTGTGAGAGAGAGAGAGAGAGAGAGAGGGAGAATCTTACAGCCTTGAATATTTACAGGTTTTCCTTACCTGGCGTCCCACTGCTTTGGTAAATGACACTTCATGTACACCAACAAAAGCTGTGTTAAAACCAGTTTGGACAGTTCATGTCATCATCTAGCAAACTTTAAAATATGGAACGGTGTATAATTGTCATATGATACACACTGTCTGCTATATAATGACATAAATTGTCCACACTACGTGCATCAAAAAAAGTTTTGCATCACCTCAGTTCCGAGAGTCTGGAAACCTGTACAGAAAGAAAACTGGAAGAGAGATAAACATAAACATAATTTCCAACCTTTTTTTTTTATTTTTTGCTCACGAAAACCACACATTGCGTGTTGTACCACCATACAGTGAGACCTTCATAGATGGTGGTCCAGATTGCTGTACACACCGCTACCTCTAATACCGAGTAGCACGTCTTCTTGCATTGATGCAAGCCTATATTAGTCGCGGCATACTATCCGCAAGTTCATCAAAGCACTGTTTTTCCAGACTGTACCACTTCCCAACGCCGATTCGGCTAGATCCCTCAGGGTGGTTGGTGAGTCACTTCATCCATAAACAACCTTTTCCAATTTATCCCAGGCGTGTTCGATAGAGTTCATGTCTGAAGAACATGCTAGCCATTCTAGTAGAGCGATGTCGTTATCCTGTAGGAAGTCATTCACAAGATGTGCACGATGGGCGAACGAATTGTCATCCATGAAGACGAATGCCTCGTCATTATGCTGCCGATATGGTTGCACTATCGGTCGGAGGATGGCATTCACGTATCGTACAGCCGTTACGGCGCCATCCATGACCACCAGCGGCGTACGTCGGTCCCACATAATGACACCCGAAAACAGCAGGGAACCTCCACCTTACTGCAGTCGCTGGACGATTACCTAGATGAAGGCATATGCGACACTTATCTGTGAAGAGAACGTGATGCCATTCCTGAGCGGCCCATTCGGCATGTTGTTGGGCCCATCTGTACCGCGCTGCATGGTGTCGTGATTACAAACATGGACTTCGCCATGGATGTCGGGAGTGAAGTTGCGCATATTACAGCCTATTGTGCAATAGGCTCTGCTCATACATGGCTGTTTACATCTTTGGGCGGGTTTAGTGACATCTCTGAACAGTCAAAGAGACTGTGTCCATGATACAATATCCACAGTCAACGTCTATCTTCAGGAGTTCTGGGAACGAGGGTGATGCAAAACTTTTTTTGATGTGTGTAGTTGAAGCATAGTAAAAATTTTTGCAGCTTTTTTTGGTCGCATAAATAAAAAAGATGTTTGCTATGTTGCCATGATTGTATTCCGATGCTGACACGGGAACCAGTATAGCATTAATCACTACAGATAACTATCGAAGTAGGTCAATTAGTCCTTTAAATGAAAATGTTATCTCCAGGTAGAGACCTGTTAACACAATATATGCAAACTCCAGACTGATTTTCAAGTGCAGAAGTGACCGCGTTAAGGATGTGACAAGTGTTCATAGCCAAGTACTGAAACAATACCCATTTATCCTAAAGGGCGGCAACAAAGTATCACGACTCTTGCCAAAAAACAATGGTTTTCTATACGGTGTCAAAAAAAATAATTATGAAGTTTGCTTCTACGTATCATTGCATAAATATTTATTTATCACACTTGATTCCGCTTATGAACAAACATTTTCAGCTTGCTTTTAAAGCCAACGTTTTGTATGTGTCGGGATACGTATTGGATACGTATCTGAATCGAGTTTTGGAAAAACAATAACGTTACCTCCAAGTTTCCTTTTGGAAAAAAAAAGCTCTGACTTCTTTTGTACTACAAATATACAAGTTAACGTAACTTCGGAACTGCTATTGACTATTTGAAATCTACTTCATGAGGCAATATATTCACTGAGAATATGTAGGTGAAGTCGCAATTGCAAAGTATCTGCTAAATATTCGGTAGTCAGTAAAATATATATTTTCGAAGAGCAAGCTGTATCGTTTTAAATGACGAGTTATTTGTAGCATTGTTTGTTACGACATGAGGAGAAGGAAATGGTGAGACTAAAATATTGCTTTTATATTCTCAAAGTGGGATGGTATGTAAACATTGTCGAATCCCGTGTCGTTGACCTTAGCGATTTGAATATGATGTTCGACGTATTAATACAGTTAGTATTAGTGTTGTGTCCATTGTGGGCAAACTTATTTATTTGATTGTATCAAAGGCACAGAACTTCAGCATACAAGATATAAACATATAAACACATAATATCACTTAAAAACTAATCTTCAGTGTAAAAATTTGAAGAAAATGTTACGTCTTGCAGTACGTAGTGTACATTGGTAAACTCCTGAGTAACGGTCACTTATAAAGTAATGCTGGTTTGAAATTTGACGAAAACAGTAAAGGAAAGAAAAAACAACAACAATAAATACAAAGATGTAACCTAAGTACCTTTAGTCCAGTATTTGTCAATGTCTACGGTTTCAGAACTTGCAGACATCAGGTCATCATTGATGATGTATCTTGCAGGACATAGAGCAGATTGATGTAAGTGCTCCGTAGCTTAATGAGCTCCATAACCACAAAGGGCTGATGATGCTGAATAACCCCTTTCCACAGGTTGCCTTCTTACTTTGTAACCTCTGCTTTGGGCTGTTCAGCGTTTTCCACATGGGTCATTCCTCGGTGAAACCAGCAGCTAGATTTTCCAATGGCGTCGTGCACGGGTGCCCAGAACTCAGCTTCCACGTAAATGATGAGGACCACATCTGTTGACCAGCGTTATCTGTTGCCCTAATGAAACTTTTCACTATGTCAGTAGTGGAGAATGATGATGATCACATAATAGGTGCTTATTGGAAATAGTGTATACCTTTCTGTGCATGCAGCTAACTCATACATAATGTTTTGAGGGGCAATTCCAGCTAAATTGTGGAGATGACCGCGCGATATAATCTTCAGACATCCAGTAATGAGTCTACATGAATCATTAAAAGTCATAACCACATTTTTAGTACGGGCGGATTTGTACCGAACAGGACTAGCGTGTTCACATGCTTGTTGTGGGTAGACTGTGTTTGTCCCCAAAGTTGAGGGGGAGGGAGAGGAAATCATGCACACAAAAAATAAAATTTTTGAGGACACAATATTAATGAGTAATAACAGCGGACCCAGGAATGAACTATGAGGAAGGTCATGATTTTCTTTTTTTCTCTCGAGTTTGCAGTAGTTTATTCCTCCAGTCTTGTGTTTCGTTACTAAGCACAGTTTTCTGCGCTCCTTTGTTAAATATACAGGGTGAAAAGTATTTAAGCCGACAAACTCTGGGAGGTTGTAGGGGACATCAAAACAAATATTTTTTCCCTAATGTCATTTTTTCGTATGAGGATTATTTAAACCGGTGGAGGCTGTATTACGCTCTTCAGTTGTTAGAGGCCGTATTAGATCTTTAGTTGTTAGAGGGAGTATAATGCTCTTAAGTTGTATGCAACTGCTGTCCACCAGCGTAGTAGTGCATTGTCTCTGTTTACTAATGGAGCGATAGACCTAAAGTGGGTACACTGATGAGGTACTACCTAGCGCACCACAACGGACGAGCCGCACAGCGGATTGTACAACAACAAGTGCGGTTCTTCGTTAATGTGTTAGTCGGTGTTGTTGGAAACTGTTTAAGTGGGCCGTATCTGCTACCTAGGCCATTAAATGGCAGGCACTAGTACAATTTTCTCGGCAGAGCATTTCCAGACTTGCTGGAAGACGTCCCGCTCCCTACAAGACAACGAATGTGGTTCCAACATGACGGGGTGCCGGCACATTTCAGTCGTCGTGTGCGTCGATTCCTGGACCGAGGGTTCCCAAAAACGTGGATTGGCAGAGGTAGTACTGTACCATGACCAGCTCGTTCCCCAGATATGTCCCCTCTGGACTTTTTTGTGTGGGGACAGATGTGCAACCTTGTTTACACAACTCCTGTTGCATCAGAAGAGGATCTGGTAACCCGAATAGTAGTAGCAGCAGCAGGAACAATTCAAGATACTCCTGGGGTTTTTGCCCGTGTCAGACAGAACATGATCCGACGGTGTAAACTTTGTTTACATGCCAGTGGAAGCATTTTTGAAAAATCTACTGTCATTCAAATTGGGTTGTGTTAATGTATTGTCTCTTGGTCATAAAAAAAATGGAAAAGTGTTTGTTGGTTTAATTAATTTGCTGCCAGAGAAATCTTCCTCTACCGGTTTAAATACCCCTCATAGGAAAAAATGACATTAGGGAAAAATATTTATTTTGATGTCCTCTACAACCTCCCAGAGTTTGTCGGTTTAAATACTTTTCACCCTGTAGAGTAGTTACCTATGCGGTACAAGGATTAGCGTTGACGGTTTGGTGGTTAGCGTGTGCAGAGAACACCATCAAGAGTATTGGCGATGAGACTTTGTATTGTGGACCTGCTAAAATCCTTGTGGGACAAGTTCCGTGGTACGAGCTACGACCGTGCGCAGTGGCTGTCCGGACGCAGGTGGCGCAGTTCCGTTGGGCGTGACAAATCGGCGATCAAGCAGCTCGTGCTGGACTGGCCACGGTAGGTGAGAAATGGCAGCACCTGGCGCCATGCGGCGGCTACTGGGCACACAAGCCGCCCGCGCTGCCGCCCTGCGGTGGACACAGCGGCACCGCAGCCCAAACGTCGTCGCCCACCTCAGGCCGTAAAGGGATCGTGTGAATCAAATGAAATTTACGGCTCAACCACAGCGGAATGTGAAAGATTGTAATCACAGACCGGTAGCACCTGCGCCCTACGAAACGCCTAGTTACACATTTGTGTGAACAGTTGTGTAATAGCGCCCAAAATTGTGTGTCGGTTTCAGCCAGCGAGTAAGCAGATATCAGTCAGTGGGATGTAATGATTAGACCTCGGATTTTAGGTAAAAACCTAATTTGTTCCTCATTAAATAAAGGCAATAAAAGTTGTACATAAATGAATTGCGCCAATTTATGATGGAAAACGCTAGTTTTATAGCCTCTAAAAATATCTAATTTCAGGTTAGTACATCTACATCTACATTTATACTCCGCAAGCCACCCAACGGTATGTGGTGGAGGGCACTTAACGTGCCACTGTCATTACCTCCCTTTTCTGTTCCAGTCGCGTATGGTTCGCGGGAAGAACGACTGCCCCGGAAAGCCTCCGTGCGCGCTCGTATCTCTCTAATTTTACATTCGTGATCTCCTCGGGAGGTATAAGTAGGGGGAAACAATATATTCGATACCTCATCCAGAAACGCACCCTCTCGAAACCTGGACAGCAAGCTACACCGCGATGCAGAGCGCCTGTCTTGCACAGTCTGCCACTTGAGTTTGCTAAACATCTCCGTAACGCTATCACGCTTACCAAATAACCCTGTGACGAAACGCACCGCTCTTCTTTGGATCTTCTCTATCTCCTCCATCAACCCGATCTGGTACGGATCCCACACTGATGAGCAATACTCAAGTATAGGTCGAACGAGTGTTTTGTAAGCCACCTACTTTGTTGATGGACTACATTTTCGAAGGACTCTCCCAATGAATCTCAACCAGGTACCGGCCTTACCAAAAATTAATTTTATATGATCATTCCACTTCAAATCGTTCCGCACGCATACTCCTAGATATTTTACAGAAGTAACTGCTACTAGTGTGTGTTCCACTATCATATAATCATACAATAAAGGATCCTCCTTCATATGTATTCGCAACACACTACATTTATCTATGTTAAGGGTCAGTTGCCACTCCCTGCACCAAGTGCCTATCCGCTGCAGATCTTCCTGCATTTCGCTACAATTTTCTAATGCTGCAACTTCTCTGTATACTACAGCATCATCCGCGAAAAGCCGCTTCGAACTTCCGACACTATCTACTAGGTAAAAAAAAAAAAAAAAAAAAAATATGGTTCAAATGGCTCTGAGCACTATGGGACTCAACTGCTGAGGTCATAAGTCCCCTAGGACTTAGAACTACTTGAACCTAACTAACCTAAGGACATCATACACATCCATGTCCGAGGCAGGATTCGAACCTGCGACCGTAGCGGTCGCGCGGTTCCGGACTGTAGCGCCTAGTACCGCTTGACCACTACGGCCGGCTCTACTAGGTCATTTATATATATTATGAAAAGCAATGGTCCCATAACACTCCCCTGTGGCACGCCAGAGGTTACTTTAACGTCTGTACACGTCTCTCCATTGAGAACAACATGCTGTGTACGGAAATTTTAATGACAATCACTCTGTACTTCATCTGAACTGCAACAAGGAGCTAAAAAGACTAACCAGGAAACAGTTGCTCACTTTGTTAATAAATCCCTCAAATTACTTTTCCCCGACAGTCTAGATGAAAATAAAGTACTTGTAATCTACACTGCTGCAGCCGCCTACATGATTGCTGCTGATAAATTGTTGAAAGTATTTTACTCAGCCTTGCTCCATATCACATGTCTTGCCCGTGCCGTGAATCGTGTAGCTGAGATGATACGTCTCGAATTTCAACACCTAAATAAGCTAGTTTCAACCATCAAAAGTTTTTAATAAAGCGCTACAAGAATCCAGTTATTTCGAGAGGAAATTCCCAACGTTCCAATTCCACCTGCCTGTCGGACCCCCTCTTTCTAACAGGCGCTGCTCATGCATGGTTGCTTACATCTGTGGACGGGTTTAGTGACATCTCTGAACAGTTAAAAGGACTGTGTATGTGATACAATATCCACAGTCAACGTTTATCTTCAGCAGTTCTGGGAACCAGGATGATGCAAAACTTTTTTCTGATATGTGTGTGTTAGATGTTAGGTAAATCGATAAAGACCAGAAGTAAAAAAAAAAAGAATTTTTCAATAGTTTCTAAGTTAGATCTGTGAATATTAGCTGTTTACAACTCACGCGCTTTTGTCGAATGATGGGGTATTCACACGTAGGGAAATTGATTTACAGTTTTGTGAGCTACGTCATAACTGCGTTTTGGAGTATATACGAGGGCAGTTCAATAAGTAATGCAACACATTTTTTTTCTCGGCCAATTTTGGTTAAAAAAACCGGAAATTTCTTGTGGAATATTTTCAAACATTTCCGCTTCGTCTCGTATAGTTTCATTGACTTCCGACAGGTGGCAGCGCTGTACGGAGCTGTTAAAATGGCGTCTGTAACGGATGTGCGTTGCAAACAACGGGCAGTGATCGAGTTTCTTTTGGCGGAAAACCAGGGCATCTCAGATATTCATAGGCGCTTGCAGAATGTCTACGGTGATCTGGCAGTGGACAAAAGCACGGTGAGTCGTTGGGCAAAGCGTGTGTCATCATCGCCGCAAGGTCAAGCAAGACTGTCTGATCTCCCGCGTGCGGGCCGGCCGTGCACAGCTGTGACTCCTGCAATGGCGGAGCGTGCGAACACACTCGTTCGAGATGATCGACGGATCACCATCAAACAACTCAGTGCTCAACTTGACATCTCTGTTGGTAGTGCTGTCACAATTGTTCACCAGTTGGGATATTCAAAGGTTTGTTCCCGCTGGGTCCCTCGTTGTCTAACCGAACACCATAAAGAGCAAAGGAGAACCATCTGTGCGGAATTGCTTGCTCGTCATGTGGCTGAGGGTGACAATTTCTTGTCAAAGATTGTTACAGGCGATGAAACATGGGTTCATCACTTCGAACCTGAAACAAAACGGCAATCCATGGAGTGGCGCCACACCCACTCCCCTACCAAGAAAAAGTTTAAAGCCATACCCTCAGCCGGTAAAGTCATGGTTAAGTCTTCTGGGACGCTGAAGGGGTTATTCTGTTCGATGTCCTTCCCCATGGTCAAACGATCAACTCTGAAGTGTATTGTGCTACTCTTCAGAAATTGAAGAAACGACTTCAGCGTGTTCGTAGGCACAAAAATCTGAACGAACTTCTCCTCTTCATGACAACGCAAGACCTCACACAAGTCTTCGCACCCGAGAGGAGGTCACAAAACTTCAGTGGACTGTTCTCCCTCATGCACCCTACAGCCCCGATCTCGCGCCGTCGGATTTCCATATGTTTGGCCCAATGAAGGACGCAATCCGTGGGACGCACTACGCGGATGATGAAGAAGTTATTGATGCAGTACGACGTTGGCTCCGACATCGACCAGTGGAATGGTACCGTGCAGGCATACAGGCCCTCATTTCAAGGTGGCGTAAGGCCGTAGCATTGAATGGAGATTACGCTGAAAAATAGTGTTGTGTAGCTAAAAGATTGGGGAATAACCTGGTGTATTTCAATGCTGAATAAAACAACCCCTGTTTCAGAAAAAAAAAATGTGTTGCATTACTTATTGAACTGCCCTCGTAGTATCTGATGCAATTCTTCGTTTCCTTCTTTTACGTAGCCACAAGGCAACCACAGGTCAACATAATATTGCTCCAATAATGATACTCTCATGTTGCATACAATTAAGAACATTCCTTTAACCTATTATTAACCTAGAAGTATTATTGGAGCAACAGGAGGTTTAAGCCAAACGTCATTACAGCAACTTATAGTATATTCATCAATCAACCGCCAGTCGGTTTGAACCACAGTCTACAGTCATCTTTCAGCTCTTGTGTTGCAGAATAAGAAACTACGTAACACTGATGGACGTGTGAGATTATATATGGTCTTGTACCGCAACATTAGATTTGAAGTTTGTGACTGAAATCGGTAACTGTGTGAGTAAAACCTGTGACTGCCATCTGGTTAAAAAGAAGAGAGATTGATTATTACTAGTATTAATATTACTATTATTTTTAATTTTCGCAAATGCGTGATTCCATGGTGATATATGCAGTCGAAATTCGGTCGATCTTCCATTTCCATCAAGTGGTTAAAAGTTCACTAGTTTTAGACCGACTGCTTCTCGGCCATTGTCAAGTCAGTCGACAGTAGACAAGGAATACTCGACCGAAAGCTTGTGTGTTTTTAGCCAATGGAAGTTCGAAAGGATTCTACACCGGTGGTCGTATTTAAACTTTCCCTATTTAACAAGCTATAACGCGGAAACTAATTACTGTACATGCACCAAACTTGGTAGCATTAATGTCAAGGACATGGGGAAGAGAAATAATGCACAGTGAATGCAACTGAAACACTTTTAATGTGCTGCTACGGTAACGTATACCATTACATACCGGCACCATTACTGCTACAAAAGGGGCTCAACATGGCCCTCACCGGTGTGCAGAATGCCTGGAAGTGCACGACTGCATTCTGCACAGCAGAACGAAGCATGTCCGTAGGTATGCTGGCTAACTCTCTTGATATGCTGCGCTTCAGATAAGCACATGCGTGAATGTGCTCCTGGTAACCCCTGTCCTTCAAGTAGCCCACAGCTAGAAATCACAGAGAGTGAGATCAGTTGATCGTGCCGGCCAAGCTTTTGGAAACGATCAGCTGATAATTCGATCGTTTGCAATTGTGTTTCGGAGAAGCACTTGAACTTCACGAGCGATCTGTGTTGGTGGCTCACCTTGCATGAAAACTGTTGAGTCTCTCGTCTCTCTCTTGCAGGGTGGGTGTGACTTGCTGACGACGCATATCGCAGTAACTCTGAGCAGTCACACTGCATTTTTTTAGTCCTTGAGCGCCAACCTGTTCAAAAAAGTATGGGCGAATGATGAACGTACCCATGAAGCCAGACCATACAGAGGAACTTCGTGCTCAGTGACTGGTGGTGAAGATCCCCACACCCGGCAATTCCGTTTGTTCGTCTCACCCGTCACTGAAAAATGAGCTTCGTCTGTACATATGATGGTCCAGGGCCAGCCCTCGTCAACTTCAATCCTTGCTAGAAAGTGGAGAGCGAAGTCAACATGTCGTTGTGCGTCCTATAGTGCAAGCTGCTGTACGATATGGATCTTGGGCGGATAACATATTTGAGAATGGTTTGAAGCACCTTCCGTACAATGGACCAAGGGTTGTTCAACTGTCGTGACACAGCACACGGACTGCCTGACGATCGAAAATTGGGCACAGCGTTGTCTCCGTAGCAAAGGCGATTTCATCAAAAAAATGGTTCAAATGGCTCTGAGCACTATGGGACTCAACTGCTGAGGTCATTAGTCCCCTAGAACTTAGAACTAGTTAAACCTAACTAACCTAAGGACATCACAAACAACCATGCCCGAGGCAGGATTCGAACCTGCGACCGTAGCGGTCTTGCGGTTCCAGACTGCAGCGCCTTTAACCGCACGGCCACTTCGGCCGGCGATTTCATCAAGCACTGTGGTGCAACCGGTCGTCGGCATCTTCCCGGAGCGACGCCAGTTCTCCAGTACTTCTTATCATGCTCCGCACAGCAGGTGAACAAAGAGAAAACTTCCGTAATCCTTTCAGCAGCTGCAACATTACTTACAGCGACTGGTCAGGTGTGTGAGACTATGAATCAGGATGACTGATCACGGTACCTGGTGGCATAGTTGGAACCGGACGGTGGTGCTGTGACGCATGGAAATCATACACCCCACACTCTGGGCATTAATGCTATCAAGTTTGGTACTCGTACGGTAATTAGTTTCCGTGTCATAACGCGTTAAATAGGGTAAGTTCATTTATAACCACTCAGTAAAATTATATTTTGTAACCCATGGGTCCTTCCTTTTAGGACACGCTTGGTATTTTCGTTTTTCGTAATATATTTTATTATTGAGCCATACTCGCGGAGCTGTCTTCTTGTGGTTGACTGGTGGTGAATACGGCTTCCCTGGGAGCCACCTCTGCCACTGCCGGGGTGCATGGGGTGGGCGGCAGGCCGGAAGTGGGCGTCGAGCTTCCGGCGCCAGCGGCCGCCGCGACGCCGCCATAACCCAAACAGCCGGAGGCGGGCGGCCGCTCAGCCATTGAGGCTGCGCTCCAGAAAAACGCGCTGGAGCGGTGAACTTGTGGCGTGGCCACAACTCTACTGTGCAGCGCCTACTTAGAGGGTAATCGGATCCACGAGCAAGCGTCTGAGAAAGTACTATATGTAACATTGCTCTGATCGATGGTTCAGTAGTTCGCTCGCCACAACAGCAACTAAAGTCAGTTACGCGGAGCTTTTCATGGTTGTTTGCACAGTCAGGCCAATATATGAAATCCTAGGCGGCAATACATAGTATTTTTCTCTTTCCCGTTCCCAAATCACTTTGTAAAGGTAAACATTAGTAAAGCCAACAAACTACAGGGACGGACTGCTGACGGGGATTAGAGGAAAATATGTCCAATGAATATTTTTAGGGCCGGCCGCGGTGGTCTAGCGGTTCTAGCGCTGCAGTCCGGAACCGCGGGACTGCTACGGTCGCAGGTTCGAATCCTGCCTCGGGCATGGGTGTGTGTGATGTCCTTAGGTTAGTTAGGTTTAAGTAGTTCTAAGTTCTAGGGGACTTATGACCTCAGCAGTTGAGTCCCATAGTGCTCAGAGCCATTTGAACCATTTTGAATATTTTTTTTAGTTAATAACACTGTTCAAGACCAGGATGCTTTATGTTACATAATAAATATGTAAGTTACACTGCATGATAATTAAAACTGTGTAAACAAAAAGAAATTGTGGTAGAGTACTCGCCTGCCAGGTGGGTGGTATGATTTAGCATCCTATCTGATTCAAATTTTTAAACAAAGCTGCATGTTGTGCGAGCATTTCCATGGAGAGTAAAATACAGAAAGATAGAAAAAAAGTCGGTAAAATTAACTGGTAATTGCTCGTTAGAGTCTAATTTTGGTCTTTATTCTTTTTTTCGATGTTTTACGTTCGGTTCGAATGCTTACGTCAAGTGAAGTTCACTAAATATATGTCATAGAACACATACCTAGCTGCTATTATAATGAACGATGCACATCATCTTATTTCTACTTACATATTGCACACACAATCCAGTATTCATTGAAAAATCTTAATTACTGATCTTTTATGAAAGATTGTTGGTAAAGGTAGTTTAAAATTTACAGAAAAGGAATAAAGTTTTATCTTTATGTATTTTTACTCTTCGTGGAATACTCCTTTGTTTAAAAATTTATCACAGCTGGGAATCGAACCCAGGCCACGCTCAGGGCAGCGGAGAATTCTACTACAGATGCAAGCGGCCCACCGAAAAAAATCTCGTGCTTTAGCGCACTAAAGACGATCGGAAAACTTCGAAGTTGATTCTGTAAAGAAATTTGAGAGTTGTATCGAACGGCTTTGGGATTTTTATACTCGACTTCTGAACTTCGCGTACCATGAACATAAAAAAATACAAAAATCCTATTCCCGTATGGTCTGCTTGTGAGATGGAAGACTGTCGTTTACCAAGAACCTTATTATGGTGTAGTGAGCCGTTCCCGAAACATACTACTGAAAAAAAGAATTGTAATGCCAAGAAAGAGTTGTGCGAGATAAACGAAAGTTGGTAGGAATGTTTGTACATCAAAAGGATGATGTCTGTTGAAATTTGGCGGCAATCGGATAAGAGTGAGGTTAGTGGCGCCACTACGAGGATACAAGTCACGTTGGCTTTAAATACGCGCTGTACCGGCCATGAGCGTTTGTTACTTGTGAGATAGGACGTAGGGAGTGATGTTGGTCAAGAATGCTTTTAAGCGAACGATGACGCCGTTATTAACGGATCACTGATCTTGAACGATCTTGTGTGTAATAGGGCTACGAGAAGCTGGATGTCCCTTCCACGATGTTGCAGAAAGACGTGGCTGGAACGTGACCACTGTAAGTGACTGCTGGCAGCGGTGGGCACGGGAAGGTAAGGTAGCAAGAAGACTGGGCTCTGGACGGCGATGTGGTACTGCTGTAAGACCATCATGTCCGGTGTATGGCCGTAGCGCATCGTCCTACGTGTGCAGTAGCAATGCGTGCAGCAGCTGGCACCACAGTGACGGAACGAACTGTTACAATTCAGTTACTTCAAGGACAGCTCAGAGCCAAACGCCCTGTAGCTTGAATTCCGCTGACCCCAAACCACCGAATCTTGCGACTGCAGTGGTGTCAAGCGAGAGCTCATTGGAAGGCATGGTTGAGGTCTGTTGTGTTTCCTAACGAACGAAGGACGCCAGGTGACTACCTGCAACCAACCTGTCTGCAGCATAGTCACACCAGACCTGTATGTGGGGTTACATTGTGGGATGCGATTTTGTGTGACAGAAGGACCGCTCTCGTGGTTATCCCACACAACTTGACTGCTAATTTGTACGTCACTCTGGTGACTCGACCTGCTCGCTGCCTTTCATGAAAAGCATTCCAGCAGATGTTTTCCAACAGGATAACGGCTACCCACCTATCGCTCTTGTAGCCCAACATGCTCTACAGAGTGTCGACAGGTTGCTTTGGCCTCCCTGATCACCAGATCCGTTTTCAAATGAGCACAAATGCGACATCATCGAACGACAACTCCAGCATTATCAACAACCAGCAATAAGCGTCTCTGTGCTGATCATCAAAGCGTACCAGCATTTCACATTTGCAGTGGCCTTTCTCGCGCTTACATTAGCCCGTGATCCTACGACGTTACTTGCTCAAGTACGTTACCTAGACAAATGTATTCCTGAAATTTCATTACTCTACGTTATTTGTTTTTTGGTGTTGCGATTTTTTTTCGTCAGTGAAATGTAAATCTCATGTGACTAGGGCATCCCGTCGGGTAGATCGTTCGCCGGGTGCAAGTCTTTCGTCTTGACGCCACTTCGGCGACTTGCGCGTCGATGGTGATGAAATGATGATGATTAGGATAACACAACACCCAGTCCCTGAGCGGAGAAAATCTCTGACCCAGCCGCGAATCGAATCCGGGCCCTTAGGATTGACACTCTGTCGCGCTGACCACTCAGCAACCGGGGGCGGACTTTCCGTCAGTGTAAAATGGGAGCTAGTTCTAGGCGATTAACTGTATACATCCAGTCAACAGTATCAGACTTTATTCAGTCCTTTCAAGACCCACCACTATATCATCTCGCTCACTTTCTGATGGCATATGCACGGTGGAGCGACCAAATCATCCGTGTCCCAATATTTGTAAGACGTCGTGGTCTCCTGACCTTCATTGCTTACATATTCCGCCCTCATAATCATATTCCGCACATCAAGACGCTTCATTCGAACCCAAACTCGATAAGATAAAGTCAATGTTGCATGAATTCATGTAAACAATATGCAAATAACTAATAAATCGCAAGTGCGCACCGTGGTTGAAACACTCGAGGCTGGCGTACACACATACATTCCAGACGCGACGGTCACAGGAGCTTTTAGTTCGAGAGAGGCAACCGCACGCCAGGAGGCCAGTCCCAACCCATCTAGGTCGGCCGGTGACCGCCCATAGAGCATACAGCGTTTGCCCGAGTGAAAGAACGACCCTTAAAAGCAAATTCCGCTACATTGTGTGGGAGCGGCCATCCTACTCATTCTATACACATAGCACGCAGTTTCAGAGATTTTCACAGGGAGACAGCAAACGCCAAACGCCAATACTACTTATTTCCGGGTTGGTCGCCTTAAACGAAACGTCATTCTCCTGTTTTAGAAGAGCAATGCTGATTTGCAGACGATATTTCTGACGCCTTGAGCTGAAGGAGTAATGGAAGAGACCGAAAGATATACCCCTTCACGTCTGGCGTGGAGAGGGGCCGTTCCGTTGTCGCTCTTGGAGCGAGAACACGTAACGAGAGTGTGAGCGCTCGTACGTGTACTCAAAGAGCGAGGAACAAGTCTCTCCTCAGTACTTCACTGGGAGAGCACCTATGTCGAGAGCGAATCGAAGTGCGACTCTATATTGAGTCCGTGTGATTAAGCGTTGTTCACTGTGTTGGACACCACACTTATTGTGCGGTGTGAACGGACAGAGTTATAGTTAAACACCTGCGAGCGAATTTTTCAGTGGCATCGCGGTGGACTGGTTATCTGACCGGTGTACCATGCCAATAGTTATACTAGGGGCGAATAGGAGTCTTTGACTTCATGAAGGCGTAGGGAGGGTTTGATTGGAGAAGGTCAATCCAGATAGAACGAGAGTTATCTTATTTGTCAGCAGCGAGCTGCGCAGTCAGCAGTCATCACAGCTTACAGTATTGTGCGCTAAAGCTATTGCAAGTCCCATATTTCCTCCACAACAGTACCCTTCACTGCATTTCACACGCAACAGCCTCGACTGTACCTAGCAACATTCTAACAGATAATTATTCAAGTTCAGTAGGCGCGGCTCTCAGCCATTCGGCCAAGTCAATAACAATCTTAAACTTTGTATAGAAATTTCATTAGCGAATCCTATCCTTGAGAGGTAACTTCACATTCCGAAAAGAACCTGGAAATAATGTGTTAAGTTCATAACCAAAAGTGCCATTGTGATTCCTCAGAATTTTTGGAAAATAAATAATAACTTTCGTTAGTTTCATGTTTTTCTTACACTAACTAGCACTACTCCAGTACCCAAGTATCCCACCAGTTACGTAAGAAATTTTGTGAATTTTTGTGTCATTTCCTTACAGCAGACGACTCCAGAAGATATTTATTGCTGAAAGTTTTTCAGGCATTTCTCTTTAGAACGTTAGGAGCGTCTGTCTGACGTCTGTAGTAGTGTGGGGGTGGAAATTGCATCTTGCAGGAGCCACAGGATAAAGGGCACATCTCAGATCAATCCCACACACATATTGTTGGTAGCAGTTTTGCTGGTTGCATGCAGTAGAAGTGGCGGTGTACGTTCGCCTTTAGGGCTCAGTTCCGACCGGTTGAGAAGTGTTGTGTCATTGCGTGTGTCGAGTGAGGGGGAGGCGAGTATGACGTGTGCTGGCGGGCCCCCGGAATGGCCCGGTCGCACGCGCCCCGGTGGGCGGCGCTTGGGGAGCCGCGGCCGGTAGCTGGTGGCCGCTGGTGGCCGGTCGCAGACTCACGCGGCTAATGAATTCATTACGGCCGGCGGCGCACACCTCATTACCCAGGCCGCCTTGTTTGGTGCCGCCTCGCTGCCCGCAACCGGCCGTTCAGCCGATATGCCCAGCCGCCCCACTAGCTCCAATTACACTACTGGGTGCCAACATGGCCATTTGTTTATGTACTTTCCGTGCGCTTACTGAAAACGCGTATGCTGGACTGGCCAAAAATCGAATTATAGCGGCCCGTGTTACGTCACAGGAGGTTTCTGTTGCTTTGTAGACAGGAGAAGATCTCTCCTACTTTGTATACTGTCAGCTGCTCACATACCGCCTCAACCGCCTTGCTCTCCTTCGGATGATGTTTGTCTGTTCCCAGTGGCTGGTAGTCAGCAGATTTTGATAACTGGCTCTGCAGCAAACAATCCCTTATGGGATAAGGAGCAAAGGTCACGCGATCATACTGACGGGAATGTGTTCCGAAAGGTGACATTGTACGTTTCAGCTATTGAAAGCACACCTGAGAAGACACGAGGCAAGATGGAATGTTGTGTCTGTAGTACTGTTTTAATCCCACATTCAAGAGGGCAGTCAGCTAGATCACCATCATGTTGTAGGCCATTACCTTCGTACCACAAAAGATACGTCTTCAAGCAGGGAGACAGGACTGCACATAGAAAAATGTCTCGCCTGTGAGGCACCTTGGTAGTATGACTGGTCATACCAGGCGGTCGCTGGTAATCCCCGGCCACACACTGAGGCTGAACTGGTGCTGAACTGGTGCAGGTGGTTCGCTGCTAGCATTCCTTGGGGATTTTTCGTAGCCTAGTAAGGGAGGCTTATCTATCATAAGAATGAATGACAGAAATCCCAGCACCGTGGTACCCTGTGTGACGCCGGCCGGAGTGGCCGTGCGGTTCTAGGCGCTACAGTCTGGAGCCGAGCGACCGCTACGGTCGCAGGTCCGAATCCTGCCTCGGGCATGGATGTTTGTGATGTCCTAGTTCTAGGCGGCTGATGACCTCAGAAGTTAAGTCGCATAGTGCTCAGAGCCAGAGCCCTGTGCGACGAACCAGTGATAAAACAGCCGCTGCGGAGGCAATTCCATTAATAATAAAGCCTGCATGCGCTGTAGTGAAACGGATAGCGGCAGTTGTCGTGGATAGTGTTCCACATGGTCGTCTTGCTTACACCACACTGAAGGGCCCTATGCCTGGTTGTGATAACAGCATCATTGTAAATGATATTTCATTTCCACCTACACGATCCAGTCAGATTAATGTGACCACCGCCTATGTTCGATTTCAAGGTGCGCTAACTACTTACAGACGAAAAATGACAGCACTAGAAGGGGAGAATGTATAGAGCATGTTGGGGAGCGCGGAAGACAGTGCAGTCGTTGTCGCATTGCGGAAAAGGAGCGATTTACCTGACGTCCAAAAGGGCATGGTCATTCACATTCGGGTCAGTGGTGGAAGCATTTCCGAAACGGTTAAGTTTGTTAACTGTCCGTGTGCCGCAATGGTTAAACTACACCGTACATAGCGAAATAGCACTATCCAAAAGCGGCGCCAAGGCAAAGTTAACTGTAGGGCACCATGGGACATGAATGACTGGGATGCACGATGGCTACCGAGATGTGGACGGGCCAACAGACCTGTAACTGTCGAGCAAATCCCTGCCCCGATGAACCAACAGTGTCTCCTCAACCACCGTTCAGCCAATGTTACTGCGTAGGTGACATTTGACGTGTAAGATGTGAAACGTCTGAAATCAAGCACCCTCCGAAAACTGCCGGAAGGGTCCAGACGGAGGGGGGAGCGCTGTAACCTGGGGAATGTTTTCGTTGCATTCTCTGAGTAATGTCGTTATTCTGGAAGGCACAATGGATAAGCAGAAGTATGCATCCATCTTTGTGGACCATATTCAGCCGTATGACATATGGTCACATTAGTGTTACTTGACGGTGTACAAGTGGACGTACTTCGCTTGGAACTAATTCCCAGCCATATTTACGAATGACCTTTTTCACTCCTTATGCTCTGAGGGGTCATTTCCTAGAATGTGTCCCTGTTCAGTTCATTTCTTACAGTTCAATTTATCAAAATCAGCCTGCATAAAAATACGCGTTTATCAAACTCCACATAGCGCTTAACATGACGCATGTACCATCTTGCAATAAACGTGTGTTCAATGCAACTGAAGTGATACCACAAGAATAACGCTCAACGACGTACCTACGACCAATATCTGGTAACATGCAACTGCCCCTGACACCACATTACGATTAGATGACAACTGATCGTTAAAAAAATCACCGCTGTAGTGGGCTCTTTCTGTACGGCACCACAATCACGCAACACTCAACATAAAAAATATTGTATTTTCTGCAAGCGGTGGGTGTTATCTGTAAGATACATGAGATATTTCAATGTATGTACAAAACCTGCACTTCATTATTATTCACCAAATGATTGCGTTCTATGTTGGATCATCTTCAGGTTGTAAAAGTATTATCAGCTGAGTACCATGCAAAACATTTCGCTGCTATATGATCACCTGATGGTACACATTTGTTTAATTTCCGTTTACCATGAGATGGTCATATTGTAAGGATAGGTTTTGTATCAGACTCAGATAATCATGTTTAATATAGTCTGAAGGTCAATATAGACTAAAATCTGTTACTGAATAATATATAAAAAAATAACTGCTACTATTGCACATACAATGAATTTCTTGAAATAAAGACGTTGCATTTCAGCACGTAAACACAATATTTTTTTTACACTTCCATGGTCAGTATCACGTTGGTTATAAAAGAATTTAAACTGTGTACGTCACCATAGAGGACGGACAGCCGGAAGTGAATATTTAGAATTTTTATTAACATAAACAAATTTATTAATATAAACAACTTTACCTTATGGCATATGAGGAGGGTTTTAGACTTTTACCGTCAAAATCACGCGGATGACAGAAGAATGTAAAGCAATTGATGTAAAATTGTGGGCTGCTATTTTTAACTACATATGTAATGTTTTATCAGCCCAAACAAAATAACATAAACAGTTAACACACAAACCATGGAAAGTGACGACTGTCAGTCTCGTTGCATGTTTTGCAGTAAATCTATTGGAAATAACTGAACTCTTTGTTTAAAATCGGTTGGTTTTACTGCTTGAACATGTTGCTTACATTGCACGTTGCAAGAGCTGCTCTACCACCGCTCTCCAGATTGTGTTACTCAACTTATGCATTTCACTGCGACTTGATGGGTGCTTATCGATCTGTCTATCACATACCATTTTCTTAAATTAAACTATCCAGACAACTGTATTTGGAGCCGACCGGGGTGGCCTAGCGGTTCTAGGCGCTACAGTCGGGAACCACGCCACCGCTACGGTCGCAGGTTCGAATCGTGCCTCGGGCATGGATGTGTGTGATGTCCTTAGGTTAGTTAGGTTTAAGTAGTTCTAAGTTCTAGGGGAATGATGACATTAGAAGTTAAGTCTCATAGTGCTCAGAGCCATTTGAACCATTTTTTGACTGTATTTGGAAAGCCTCGTTCACCTCTCTGTGATTTGAACGACCCAGTTTGTTGTAAGTTTCTATCCACAGCGACAAATTCCTTTCATTTAGGAACTGAAATATTTCTGTGAGGATTCATACAGCTTCCTCCCACTGCATTCTACTCCGCAGTGCGTTAAACGAGTGCTTGCTTGTAAAATATTCTGATGAGACATTTGTTCCTCATATAAGCTTCTTCATGGTTAAAATTTTGTCTGCATATATTTGTGAAATAAAAGATCAAAATGTGATCCTTTGTGATATATCATACACTTTCAATACCAAAAAAAATGTAAGCTAACCCATTTTCAAAGTAGGTTAAACGGGACACGTGTCCCACGAAGCTATCTGGATCAATGTTGTCACGCGAATCTAAGACTTTTAGAGTTAAACTGTTAATTTTAGAATAATTTCATCGGGGTGGCAATTACAGAAAAAAGTATAAAAAATCAGTACCAAAATAAATTTATTCTCCCGCCAAAGGAAAACATGAAGTATCGCACACATGTTTTCTACATTCTGTCAAGGTATCTGGGGCATATACATTCGACTACATACAAATTATGTACAAACCAGAAGAATTGCAGAGGTGTATAGTAATGTTTCTCAACAATGTCCATGATATGTAAGAAAACACAGTTAGCTTCCTCAGACTTTCTTGGAATTGAGAGGATTGTGATTTTATCTGATTCTGGTGAAAGAGGCCCACTGTGCCCCCTATAAACACAAGCCGCCACATGTCCATGCTTGAAAGCATCTCTCTACATGATACCACTAGACAGATATGAGCACAGACGTCCCAGCACTCAAAACTGCGCATTGCTTTAGTAAGACAAGTGTATCCTATAAACTAATAAAGGGTTAGATCTCCGCTCTCGTCCCTGTACATTTCATCCCACCCTATAACAGTTAAATCTCAATTACATTTTTATTAATTTTGTAAAGCACCCATTGGAAAAGAAAAAGGACGCGTGTCCATTAAGCGAGATAAAAGTAAGATTTATTTCGCGTCTGGGCATACAAAAATGTGATTTTTTTCGTTTTGTGCTACAGTTAAGCTTCTGGTGATGGGTCTGCTCCCTCATTTGTACACAAAGGAGCCGTTGTCTCGTCTTTAATGACGTCGTCGCCGCTCAGACGTGTGAACATCCCCACCCTTTGTACCAGACAGCTACCACCAGACGTGGTGTTCCCTGGCCGCGTAACCGCACTTCTGAGAGAGCCAGACGAGCGGTCAGACGTCCCTCGTTGACAAGGGCCGCGCTTGTTGTCGCGGGCGAGGGTCTGGTCGGTCGTTATTCTGGGGCGGGCAGTGAGACAGGAACCGCTGCTGCGGGCTCGCCAGACTCTGTTTACGTGTTTTTTTTATGTACACGCCAGTCCCGAGGGTAACGGCAGGGCAACGGCTGAGCGCGTCTATTTCTGCAGGTGCTGCGCTAAGGCGCCCGCTTCCAGCCACCGTCTCCGCTCTGCTCCGTTCCACGCGGCGACTAAAAGCTGTTTCCTGTTACAGTCCGTGACCCAGAGCGAATTAATTTCTTTGGTCGTCACTCAGTGGGAGCCACGTCACCACTTTGAACGTGGTCCCACACCCTGAAAGCATTTCCTTTTACCCATCCCGTGTGTCGAGAACTGTCGAGCCCTGAGTAGCCTAGCTGTCAGTTGGCCGTCTCCGTTACTTTTTACCGCAAGCAGGTACTGACCAACATTTACATCGTTGTACTTTAAAATCGTTGAAGTGAATTTTGAAAAATTCTTAAAATTGAATTAAAAACTCTTGACCGCAATAAAATAGTTATTGACAATGGTAACTGTTTTCAGTCAAAATGTGACAACCATCAAACCATATAACACCGTGACAGCAGGCGGTAGCGGTGAAGAAGCAGGCACCATGGAGCCACGGACGTCAATTGCTCTTCTGAAAATTGGTGAAGTATTTGGTGTTTCATACAATTTTAAAAATAGTGTAACACCCGCATCTGAGGTGATGTTGATACTTTGCTGAGTTTGACTGCTCAGATTGACTTTCAAACGTTCTTCCAGGACTGTCTTCCTTAACCGGACTACCCCAGCATTTAGGCTAGCGATATTCGACGATCGTCTGTATTTACCAAGTACAGATATCTGTGATTTAAAAGTGATCTTTCAACATCGTTAAAAACGAAATATCGACCTTTGATGTCGGCAAACAAGTTAACAAACTACTTGTTACAACTGTGAATAATTTACTAGACTTTTATACGAATCGTTCTTTAAACATATCCCATAACCACGCCAGTGTAACAATTCTGCAAACTGTCAGAAGTGGTCGCGGACTGGATGGGGAGCAAATATTGGCTATTATTGTAGCCCTTTCGTCGGTCATTCCGTTCATGCTTTCGTGGTATCACACGTGTGTGCGCGTACTGTTTGGAATGATTGGTTTTAACAACTAAAAATTGTGCTTCAAATTATGTAAATACGTTATTTCGTTTATCGTATGTAAGACTATATCTGATGCACGTAAATATAAGTATTTATACAAAAGAAACCAACATATCCACAACAAAGCTTTACAGATGTTTGTGTTTTGTCAGTTCTTCGATAATTTTATTCTTTTCCTTTTTTACTGGAAAGGCAACTATTAAGAATAAGAAACGCTTGCAAATCTCTTTCAAACGGTCTGTATTAACAATAAAGGTGATTGCGAAATGTTGGGGCAGTGCAGGAAGGTAGTTTTCACTAATGAGGTGTGTTAGGGATAGTTGATACTTCATTCATTCTTATTTCTAAGACTTAAGTTATTGAGAATTGAGTCCACATGAGTGAACCATGGCAGACATTGGTATGCTTGAATGTGAGACAAAGCAGTCCGGTACAACAAAATACTACCTTTTTGTGCTGCAGTATCTACATATTCCTGTGTAGATGCAAACAAAATTCAGTCCAGTTGCAGCAATGATGACTTGGGTATGACACGTTTCACACGAATCTGTAATGTAATTGTCTTAGCGCATGTATTAACTACGTCACAATCTATGTCACATGCTTATTTCCGCGTTCGTTCGTTTTTGTGGATAGTGTTGAATAAATCATGTTTTTGGGCCCGAGCTTGCAATATGTGATCGAAGGCATCTGGACATCTATTCGTAGACATTAATATGAGATGTGTACACCCTTCGCCTTTACTATGACTTGAATTCCGCTGGCGACGCCCTCAATGAGGTTTCTGAATGTGCAGAAACGGCGGCTCATCCTTCCCGAAGAGTCTAAATCAACAGTCGACTTGAGAAGCTTTAGAAGAGTTGAAATGTCCCTGTGTGCACCGAAGAGCCAAAGAAACTGGTGCGCCTGACTGCCTAATATCGTGTAAGGCCCCCTCTAGCACGCATAAGTGCCGCATCACGACGTGGCATGGAATCGACTAATGTCTGAAGTATTGCTGGAGGGAATTGACACCATGACTCAATAAATCCGTAAGACTACAGGGGGGGGGGGAGGGAGGGGGTGAAGATCTCTTCTGAACAGCACATTGCAAGGCATCCCAGATATGCTCAATAATGTTCGTGTCTGGGGAGTTTGGTGGCCACCGGAAGTGTTTAAACTGAGAAGAGTGTTCTTGGAGCCTCTCTGTAGCAATTATGGACGTGGGGGTTGTCGAATTGTCCTACTGGAATTGCTCAAGTCCGCCGGAATGCACAATAGACGTGAATGGATCCAGGTGATCAGACAGGATGCTTACGTACGTGTCACCTGTCAGAGTCTTATCTAGACGTATCAGGGGTCCCATATCATTCCAGCTGCATACGCCCCTCACCATTACTGATCCTCAACCAGCTTGAACAGTCCCCTGCTCGCACACGGGGTTCATGAATTCATGAGGTTGTCTCCATACCCGTACGCGTCCATCCGCTCGATGCAATTTGAAACGAGACTCTTCCGACCAGGCAATATGTTTCCAGTCATCAACAGTCCAATAAAGGTGTTGTTGGGCCCAGGCGAGGCGTATAGCTTTGTGCCGTGCAGTCATCAAGGGTACACGAGTGGGCCTTCTGCTCACAAAGCCCCTATCGACAATGTTTGATTGAATGGTTAGCACGCTGACGCTTGTTGATGGCCCAGCATTGAAATCTGCAGCAATTTGCGGAAGTGTTGCACTTCTGTCACTTTTAACGATTCTCTTCAGTCGTCGCTTGTTCCGTTCTTGCAGGATCTTTTTCCGGCCGCAGCGATGTCTGAGATTTGATGTTTTACCAGATTCCTGATACTTCGTGAAATGGTCGTAAGGGAAAATCCCCACTTCAACAACCTCGGAGATGCTGTGTCCCATCGGTCGTGCGCCGACTATAACTCTACATTCGAACTCACGTAAATCTTGATAACGTGCCATTGTAGAAGCAGCAACCGATCTAACGACTGCGCCTGACACTTGCTGTCTTATATTGGCGTTGTCGACCGCAGCGCCCTATTCTGCCTGTTTACATATCTGTGTATTTGAATATGCATGCCTATACCAGTTTCTTTGTTGGTTCAGTGTAATTACACTTTCGCTACTTCAGAGGCCTTTCATTTTGTGGATACATTTCAAAGCACATGCAGAAGGGAAATACCGAACAAACTATTGAAAGAAATCCATTTTAATTTCTATATGAGAGGGTAACTTTTTCTAATTGCTTACCATATTTACGTTCCAGGATACAAACGTTGCTCGTTGTGACCACCATCTGAATTCACGACAGCGTGAAACCTCACTAGAAACTCCATTTCACAAATATTCGCAGCAGATTTCGAACGCCGGAACATGAAATGCTCCGTTGTCGTGACACAAGTAGTGTACTGATTAAATATCGCACTTGGCGTCCAGCATTCTCAGGAATGTCAGTAGTAACTTCTCAACAATTCGTGAAGCTATTGGACGTCTGCCTCTCCAAGTAGTAATTCCCAAATCACCAGTAAATTCGAACTTCAGAATCATGTTCTTGAACCCCGGTGCGGAAAGAAGACCTCTTCGTATTGCATTTAGTGTCGATACTCGCGATGAGCAGCAGCACTATCGCTGTTGTTTTAATGGAGGACCTTCACGTGTAAAGGCCCGCTCGCCTGGTCCAGACGCTTGTTGACTGCCTGCGACTGCAGCGCACACTGATGCTTGTGTTTCAACCCTATGTAGGGCGCTTAATGGCAAATCGTGACACTTACACTAAAAACAACACAAAACCTTCAGCGCACAGTCTGAATATAATTTGTATAAAGTTGGGTACCAATATGGTAAATATTTTCCCGTCCATACGGGCTCAAGTAGTGAAAGTTTAATTACAACCTCCCTGCATATGACGTTCTCCTCACCTCATGCGTGAAGGTAACAGTATTCCGAATAAAGGATAGCGGGAACGTTTACCTATGACTCTAAGTTAGAAAGATGTGAGAATATCGTATTTCTTTCAGGAAGCCGTGGAGACCGCTCTCTCGGCAAACTCGTACTCTAAACTGTCTTCTAGTGCAGACCGGGCATCTAGCTGTCCAGATTTAGATTTCCTGTGATTCTTATAAATTACTTCGAGCAAACACTAGAATGGTTCCTACTATATGGCCGCGACCAGCTGTCTGTAAGTATGTAAATTGCTATGTCTAAGAATTGTGTGCTTTATGCTTAACCCCACATGTCCAGCATCATTGGGGAAATTGCTCACGAATGAATAAAACAAAAACATATGATGCTGCTGCTAGTACTACACTTAGAGGCTAAAGAAACCTAACGTGGCCTTTGTAACAAAATGTACTGGTAGAATATGGAACAGAACGGCAATGGCTGTGCGGTCGCTGAGAACAGAAACATGACCGTCCGTGCGTTGGCTGTCCAACCTGCTTGCCTAAAACGGCGAGCTGACGTCACCGAAGAGCGAGAAAGTTAGATGAAAGCTTATGTGCTCGGTTTCTCGCGGCGCAGTGTACAAAGAAATTCGTTACTAATGGCTTCTGTAGTTCTCTCTTATTCCGAGTCGTCTTAAAAGACACGACTGTAATTGTAATGTCTTGCCCATGCTTATCAGTAATGCTGCAGATATGAAAGATGCAGTCTCTTACGGAAGCAACTGTTCCAAAACGAAGCGAAGAACACCTGGTATGTATTGTCATAAGATTATATGAAAAATTTCATATATCATTAAAGTGCCTTAAAACACTCAGTATCCAAGTTTCGTTTGTATTCTGTATGACTAAGATACTCAAAAGCATGAACCTTGAAAAGTTTTACTTACTTGTCTACTATGCATTTTTGTACGAAAAAACATGTGCTCATCATACTTTAAGATCCGTATTTCTGGTTTTTGCTCGTTTGCACATTTAGAAACTAAACCAAATGAGACGCGAGATTTATGAACTCACTCTGAAGTTAAAACAAAATAAACGTTATGCTTTTGATGCTGTAAGGCTCTGAGCACTATGGGACTTAACAGCTGAGGTCATCAGCCCCCTATGCTGTAAGGTAGTAAAGTGTACTTCAGTATTCGAATAATTTTCCGAAATAAGAAAAGAGTGGAAAAAGACGTTGACAGTTGTTACATGCATCCCTTATGCTAGGTATACATTGAAGCAGGATGAGTTCTGTCCTAAATAAGTGTGATCCAGTTTGAGATTTTTGTGATACGAGCACATAATGAAAGTAGACGTTTAACTGACAGACTCCCTTTCTTTTTTTTAGTATGGGTTACTTATTACGTCATCTTAACGTCCATAGTGTTCATTCAGACACTACTGGGATTCACATTATGTAAACTGAAGGAGGAGAGGGTGGAGAAGGGAAGGGATTATTGATACCAGCTGCTTCAGGAATTCATGCGGCAGTAGCGGCGGCGATCGAAAATGGGTGACGGACCGGGATTCGAACCCGGAATCTCCTGCTTTCTAGGCAGTTGCGTTAACCATTGCGCCACACGGACCCAGTGTTTACCATAACTGAGCAGCCTATTTCGGCACGCCTCTAGGCCATCCCACATTCCCAACTAGCGCCACCTACCCACAGTCCCCGTCATTGTCTTCCCTGCTCGCTACTTTGAGATACCTGCAGGAGGTTGAACTTAATTGTGCATCCGCACTGAATGTGGTGGACCCATTGCCCATCAAGGCGCATGAATTTCATGAATGCAATATGTCTGTTCTTTCGGGCCTGTCCAAAAGAACAGACAACATGCATTCATATAAATATTAGGGTTTAGTTGAACACTGTTAATACTGTATACGCGACGAATGGAACCCACTTAAAGTTGTTCAAATATCGATGACAAAACACGTTGATAAATCTGAAAAGTGAAACTCCCCATCACACTTTCCTCAGATTTAGTGGTAAAATGGCCCACTGGATAGCCGATCAAAAACTGAAAAACGGGAAAAGCTTGAAAAGCGGGAAAAGGTTTACTGAACTGTGAAAAAAAGCAAAGTAGGAACAGTGAACAGTCCAAGCTAAAGATGTGCAAGATCGACCGTATTGGAAGAACCATGGATTCGTGGTTGTGTGGTCACGATGTTGGACTGCAAAACGGGAGATTCATGTTTAAATTTCCCTCGTTCTTAATTTTTTTCTACAAAGTTATGAACTTTCCGTCGGGTTATTCACGTGCCTATTCCCCTTCTGTAGTCTTGGCAGTTGTCATAGTATACATTGGTTATAAAATATGAGTCATGTGGTAAGAATGTGTTATCGTCGCATGTAAACTTAGTGAATAGTGAGGGCAAGCGAGATGCTACAAAGACCTCTCACAGGAATGGAAAGAACAAATTAACGGGTGTGAACTATGTTACAACAAAGGAATTCAAGACTAAAAACTTCCAAAACAGAATGCAAGAGTAATAACATTCGTTACTTGTGTGGAACAAATAGGAGATATGTACGTCTAGAGGTCCCTTTCTTACACCTCACTATTGCAAACGGACTTTACGACAAGACACAGATACAAATTTAAATACACCGAACAGAAACGTCAAGGACCGGGGCGGACGATTCACAATTTTGTGAAAAAATGGACATGAGGGAGATTTTAATACGTATCTTCCCGGCCGCAGTTCAACACCGTGACCATATAACCACGACGCCGTGGCTATTGAAATTCGTAGATGTACATCTTGAGCTTGAACCCTCCACTGTTTCTGTTTTGCTTCTTTTTTCACAGTTCAGTACACCTTCTTCCTGTTTTCATGCTTAATCTGTGTTCAGTTTTTGACCGGCTATCTACTAGGCCATCTTACCAGTGAATCAGAGGGAGGTACGATGGGGAGCTTAACTTTTGAGTAGCATTGCCTAAGACGGAGGTTCAATTAGCATCCAATGTCTGGGGTGTTAAAACTCACTCTCTGCTACAGCGTGTGCTGCCTTGGAACATCTGGAAGCGTTAAAGCTAATGCAGCTGAGCACGTGAACACTGATTAGTTAGTTGTATGTTGAACAGTATAGTTAATGGTAGCTAACGGTGTTACATCAAAACACCTACCAGTCAAGAATTAGGAAAAACCTCCAGCTGTAATGTCCTAAGAGAATTAATATAATTTATGTCCTTTGCAGTGGTAAAGTGACTATCTGAGATTTTCCACTGTGGACTCTAAACAGATCCACCAGTCAGTTCTACCATAATCTCGACGAATGCGCATGATCTCCACCGGATAGAACGGGTATCAAACGGGAGAAAGTACCACACGAGAATGCTAGTATTAGGGGTCTGAATTAAGGATTTGTCACGTTGGTAAATCATCCACGCTGATTTTTATTTCAGCTTCGACATCTCAGCACTATGGTCGATGGTTATCGATAGATTTAATAGATATTCCAGTAATGGTCAAATTATAAATTTATGTTTACTGCTCGCTTAACGTTCAACGTACTATGGAATTCTCCTTCGTTTTTCATTTTAATCCACTGGAACGAACGAACGCGTTAACCACCATATGACATACATTGTGACGTAGTTATTACATGCCGAAGAAGAATTACAATTCCAACATACTTTCTGGTCACACATGTGTGGCGCAAGTCACCATTACTGGAACTGGACTCAATTTTACATTTGTGTACATAGAAGTACCTACATAAAAAGTTAGTTTGTTGCTATACCAGTCGCCTTTGCCTCACACACACACACACACACACACACACACACACACCCACACCAATATCTCCCAAGGTTTATTAACGTGGACGTAATTATTTCGACAAAAATGTGGAGCGACTTACATTTAAAGTGGTTACCAGCTGAAAATTTTTTTGTGCATGTGGTGGCCCACAGCTAGCAAGAAGTTGACAAAAGAGTTTTAAAATGAGTTGCTGATCAAATAATGTTTTATTTATTACCTGTTTCAATATTATGATAACCTTAATGTGTCATGATGCATGCCATGGTCGAGCGTATTTGCACGAAAAACTGAAACCTGATTGTGAGCGTATGCAATGATTTTTCGCTTATGTTAGTACATTTTTTACTATTGAATGTATAATTTATTTTAGTTTTTACGGCACGTAAGTGACACAAATGTCTTTCATTTGATGCCACAGTAAGAACGTTGCCATATAGGCTGTTGTTAATGTTTATTTACCTGAAGATAATTACAAGACTGAAACAGTAATTAAGGTATTATTGTATCAGCAGCAATCTGCGGTTCTCTAATATTTCTTTTTTAAACACCAGTTCAAGCTTCATTGGTTTCATGAAATAACTATTTAATTTGAGGAGCGTTTCTGAAAAACATGATTCAATAACACTTGCTGTAAACTGTCGCAACCTCACATTCCCACGTTATATTATCATAGAAATACTTGTAAACCATAAGATTCATGTCAGAGTCTTCCATTAAAATGTGGGTTACAATGACAAATATTAATGTAGCTGCGTTTAAATTGTAGGGTTAACTCCCGTCTCAGTAAGAAATGGAAACAGTAACAAACGAAAATGTAAGGAGAAATCAACCATTACATCCGAAAACCTACTGCTGGTTAGACGACACACCATATCTTTGTTGGACTACACGTGTTTAACGCTTTTAGCGTCTTAATTAATCGTCGATGGATGAAGAGAGACTGAATTAGAACCACGGAACAGGGAAAACTGAACAACCGTTTTGAATGCGCGATGCTGACTGTAGTAGCGGCCTTTTGAATTTACGTGGAGCGGCGAAACAACAGCTGTTACCACAGGAGCAATAATTACAGGAGTTCTCTCCAACGCCCATCGGCTGTCGAAATTATCCAGTCAGTTCATTGTTCGCAGTGGGCAACCGCCGGAAGGAGGCGTGGCGGGGATGAGGGGGTGGGAGGCTCCGTGAATTAGAAGAAAGGAAAGAGGGGTAGGGAGGGGGTGAGGGAAGACCGTGGGAGAGATGAGCGTACATGGGTGATGCGGTAAGCCAACAGCCCTTCTTTAGCTTTCTATATTCGCTTTGTTAAGGTTTTTCTCAAGTAATAATTTCCACCTGAAAATAGTTAATCGGTTCTTTTCTATTCATCTACTGCGATCGCTGAAACTATCCAGTGAAACGTACCCTTGGACAGAAAATGTTTCTGTGATGCCAGAGGAAAAGAATAAGCTTAAATTTTGATGTTACCCAAACATCGTCTGTCACATTGTATCACACATCGTTTTACGTAGTTGCATGACCGCACTTGGAGTGAAGATACGAATTACCTAGCTTTATTCACTGGTTAATAGCTGGCTTGTTTCGGCACGCAGTGGTGCAATTAACTCCATTTCGGACTTTTCTTGAGATACTCCCATTTTCCTGTGTACCACAGTTGTGTGGTCTTTGACATTCCTTAGTGGACATCGAGATCGAACACAACGATTAATCAAAGACATGTTGACCAACTGAGAATATCAAGCGTGTCAAAAAGGAAATGAAATTGCTCATATTAAGAAAGAAAATTCTCTGTCGTAATGTGTTATCGGTTTACTGTTTCCGGTTTTGAACTGCATTCTGGCAGTGTGACAATTTTCAGCCCGTCCAGTTAACTTACTGTCGCCGATCGAGCAGTTTTGCTATAGGCATGTTCTTGCACTCCAGCGGGATGTTGTAACGGCAGAACTAGTGCGCAGATCCGAGAATACCGATGTACATGAATTTTTTGAACAGTTAGACCAACGAACAGAGAGACAATTATGATATTCATTGAAGGTGACCTCCTCTAAAGGAGCGTATCTTCTTACAAGTTTGCAAATTTGCAGTTTCAATCTCTCTCTCTCTCTCTCTCTCTCTCTCTCTCTCTTTCTCTCTCTCTCAAAACACACGCACACACAGGATCGAAAAAAATGTCGCCATTTAATAGAGAACAACAAATAGTTCCCTAGTTGTCCGAGAAGACTTGTTTCTTGTTATGTCAGACTCGGTTTCCCTTTCCCTTCTTCCCTTGTTCGAGCCTGCTAATCAGTGAATGGTATCAAAGATCAAAAATATTTTCTGAACGAAGTGTACATTTTCTCGACGCATACAGGGCGATTCAGCTGACTCTTTCTATGGTTTTATGTAACCCGCAGCACGCATGAGATTTGCATATACTCCCACTCGCTAAATGCAAAACATCAGTCCTACAGTATACAGGACCTTTTTATAGAAAATTTAAGGTAGTCAAATTTTGCACTCAGTTACATTTTCGTTGGAGGCTAGTTTTCAGGTTATTCAAGAAAAACGTGTTTGAAGGTCTATTTTGTACATTTTCCTTTATTAACTCTAAAACTAAGGCCTCTTAGAAAAATATGTCCCAATACAACATTTAACTACATTAAATTCCCTACAAAAAGGTCCCATTCATTGTTTCTGTTGGGTGTTACTGTAGGATGCACATAACGAGAGAGAGAATGTGAAAGTTGTGCACACGATATTTGGATGTGTTGAGGGTTGCATAAAACCCAGAGGTAGGGGCAGCTGTATCGTCCTGTACCCATATAAAGGGTTTTTACGACAGTTTCTTACAACATCCCACAGTAGTATAGACAAAGTCAAGAAACGCAGTTTGATACAGGACACTTCTTGTCCATCAAGTCGGGAAACTACAACAAAGTGGAGTACGAAAGCCGCCTAAGCTACGGCACATGCGCGGTAAACAAGAGTTTCAATATTCTATGTGCAAACGTCTGGTTCTAGATAGAAAAAAATAATATGATTATTTTTTAGCATATTAAATGTAGATCAATTTTGTATTGCGAAACGTAGGTGCCGCCGTTCTCTAGTTATTCAAGAGAAACGTCAAAACTGGGTTACAAACGCCCCTCCACCCCCACACTCACCGCCACAGGTCAGAATTTTTACTATGTTATTCATGGCATTCCCTCCTACCAGTGAACAAATATTTGCGACTACAGGAATTATTTACCATATTCGATCTGTTTTGCTCGTCATTGGCTGGGCTATTATTATACCACCCACTAGGTCGGCTGTTTCGTTAACATCATTAATTTAAACGCATTGAAGGAAAAAAAAGACTTTTGTAAATGTTAAGTGTAAACTAATTCTTTTAATCTTACATCTCAACTTAATCTTTGCAAGCACAGTAATTTTATACTAAGAATGCCAGACAAGCAAAATGATTTAATTCGTTTTTATTCAGAGTAAGTAGAGCAGATGGCGCATGCAAAAGAACGGCCAACCTCAAGTCAGTGTGATCGCTCCTGTGCTTTTTAATATTTACTCCAATGGTTTGTCCATTTCAGAACACTCTAGGCATTTCACTTTTGTTGATTATAGAGCAGTGGCTGCCCAAGGGAAGACGTCTGAATACGTAGAACGAAAGCTGATCGCATGGGACTTAACTTCTGAGGTCATCAGTCCCCTAGACTTAGAACTACTTAAACCTAACTAGCTTAAGGACATCACTCACATCCATGTCCGGGCCAGGATTCGAACCTACGACAGTAGCAGCAACGCGATTCCGGACTGTAGCGCCTAGAACCGCTCGGCCACAGCGGCCGGCGTACGAACAGAGAGAAGGGTTGAAGCAAATGGGCAAAGAGTAAAGGAGGGAGGGATGAAGAGGTGGAGGCAGTGTGGAGGAAGAGAGAGATGTGTGAGGATGAGGGGGACAGACAGGAGGGGGAAGACGTGGACACAGAGTGGGGGGAGTTCGAGGGGTGCTCAATATATGTGTAGAACGTATAGGCAGAAGAGGCCGTGGGGAAAAGTCTAGCTAATTTGTAAACCCTTAGTTAACCATCAGTTGTTACTAATGTTAGTAGTAGGAGAACTGTTCCACTGCATTCGTATTACTGACGATGTTTTCAGTGGAGACTTTTTGCGCGTCTCGGCGCGGGTATTTTCGACGGCGCGCGTATCTCCGCTTCTTTAGGCCGTCCCAGGGGCTGGAGGAAGCGCGGCGTGTCCGCGACGTCTGCCGGGAAGGGCACATCATTTAGCGGGCGCGGGCAGACCCCGGCCTCCGCAGCGGCAGCGGCACGCCTCCTTTAGATGTCATCTCATTTCCGGCGCGTCCCCCGCCGCGGCCTCTGCGGCTCCCACCCTTTCCTTCGCAGCCAGCTCCTTCTTCCTCCGCTCTGCTTCTTTTCAACGAAGGCACAGGCTGAAGGGAAGGTAGCAGCGCAGAGCAGATGCCAGCGAAACCGTTGGTGTCGCCTGCGTCTCGGCCGCGAGGGTCACACAGTGGCACCGATTTCGGAGTTCCACCATTAGATATCTATCTGATACCTAGTATCCACATTTCTTACATATACTTCTTTGGTAACACCTCTTATATTTTTATAGTTTCCTTATATAACGTGTTTAGGGATCCATGACTCACTTCTATAATATACAGCAATAAAGGTGTATACTTGGTTTCCTTACGCATTCTGTTTAGGAATATTTTATTTATCATACATCTTCGTTCACATTACAACTTATATCGCATCCCAAAATAGTATTTTAGAGTGAATGGGGAGTTTCCCATCATGAACCAATATCTTAATTTACTTCACTGATATGGAGAGGTCAAAATTTCTTTTCCATAATTGGTGTTATTCAATCTGTACATTGAGCAAGCAGTAAAGGAAACAACAGAAAAATTCGGAGTAGTTATTAAAATTCATGGGGGAGAAATGAAAACTTTAAGGTTCGCCGATGACATTGTAATTCTGTCAGAGACAGCAAAGGACTAGGAAGAGCAGTTGAACGGGATGGACAGTGTCTTGAAAGGAGGATATAAGACGAACATCAACAAAAGCAAAACGAGGATAATGGAATGTAGTCGAATTCAGTCGGGTGATGCTGAGGGAATTAGATTAGGAAATGAGACGCTTAAAGTAGTAAATGAGTTTTTCTATTTGGAGAGCAAAATAACTGATGATTGTCGAAGTAAAGAGGATGGAAAGGAAAGCGTTTCTGAAGAAGAGAAATTTGCTAACATCGAGTATAGATTTAAGTGTCAGGAAGTCATTTCTGAAAGTATTTGTATGGAGTGTAGAGATGTATGGAAGTGAGACGTGTGACGATAAATCGTTTAGACAAGAAGAGAATAGAAGATTTCGAAATGTGGTGCTACAGAAGAATGCTGAAGATTAGATGAGTAGATGACATAACTAATGAGGAGTTATTGAATAGAATTGGGGGGGAAGAGAAGTTTGTGGCACAAGTTGACTAGAAGAAGGGATCGTTTCGTAGGGCATATTCTGAGGCATCAAGGGACCACCAATTTAGTATTGGAGGGCAGCGTGGAGGGTAAACATCGTAGAGGGAGATTCAGAAGGGTGTAGGTTGCAGTAGGTACTGGGAGATGAAGAAGCTTGCACAGGATAGAGTAGCATGGAGAGCTGCATCAAACCAGTCTCTGGACTGAAGACCACAACAACAACAACAAGAAGAACAACAACGATTGGTGTAATTTATACAGCCTTTATTGTATCTCAGTTTCATTTTATTCCACATTTAAATATAATATGGAAACATAGGGATCTTAACATACAAGGTGATTCTTCCCAAAGTTTAAAAATACCTGAAGCGACGTTGATGCCGCTGCGACAAGTAATTTAAGACCCATTGGGCCGCAAATGTCGGGAAATACACCACGAGTGGATGAAAAATGTCGAACACGTGACGCCATCAGGTGACGTACCTCGCCGCACATGCAGCTGTTGAGCTTGTCGATTCTACACTCGCCGGTAGGGGGCAGTGCTACACATCGCTGCAAATGTCGAATACATTTTGTAAATGTGATCTGTTGTCAATGTGTAGAATTACTGTCCTCGCTGTAACCAAACAAAAGCTGTTCTTATTTTGTGTTTCTTTCCTCTCGTCACTTCTTTTTACGTTTACAGAAATTATTTAGTAAAGAAAATGTGCCCACTGAGACCACCAGTCGCATATACAAAAGTACTGAACAGTACCCTGAACAGCCACTCAAACTTTGTTGGTGGTGCGTTCACCCCGTGTAAAGATTGCTGTACAGACGTGCAACATGTTAAACTGAAGTGTGTTCAGGGCCATTTATAGGGTGTGGTAATTGCGGTTCAGAAATGTGGGTGCCCGTTGAAGACACATTTCAGTGTCAGGAGTGTTGGTTGATGTGTGAATGGGTAAGCGTTAAATTACAAGATCAAAAGCTTCGCATTCAGTTCTCTGTCACTCTGAGGACTTCTTGTTATTTACCGCTTCTTTCATTTCTGGCAATGAATTTATAATGTGCAAAGTGTTAAGCTGTGGCATGATTTGGAGTCTACGTTAAAATGTAATTTTACTCCAAGTGAGTTATCAGGTGGAAGAAACCAAAGGTATAACACATCCATTATGGAAGTGCCTACCAAAGCACTGCGTTCATCAAAACATACCTCAGGTTCGTAAAATTATATATTTAGATATTCAGCCTGGAACACTGTCTTGTAATCGTACTGCTGTGAACAGATAAAGTATCCTGTTGTGACTTGCAATTTGTAAAGCTGTTAAGTCCTCAGTAGCGCTTTTCTCATGAATAACGTTCTTCCTGTACCGGTCAGGGACATTAGACATTATTTGGAACAGTTTGCTCTTATCTTTTGGCTCTCTCCTGCTATTCAAAGGACAGAGCATCTCTTCTACTTACATCACTGGTCTGGCACTCTATTCTCCCACGACAGCCAACCCATGAAGGTATGCGGGAGAGCTTCTGTTAAGTAGGAGAGATTGACTGGCAGAGCTAAAAATTTGAGAGCGGTTCGAAATTCGTGCCTTGATAGGTCAGCGGTAACGTCATTCCCTGCGTAAGATAAATATCATTTTACCGAACGACTTTCTTGTGAAAACCGACTACTCGTTGTTTGCGCGTGTTCAGGTATTTGTATGTAAATCAGGCGCGAATCATATCGCGACTGAGACGGTAATGCCAGTGACCAGTTGACCATGACGAGTGGGGAATCTGAACTCATCAGTATGCTGCAGACAAGGGATATTGTGCTGAAACACAGGACTGTGGCGTCACCCTCTAACATCGAAAGTTAAACGATTATCGCCCAGCTCATTCCTGCTATAGCAATGAATGTTGTCATTTTCTGTCTTCTCAATCTTAATTTTATTGCTTGCTTTGTTTTCGCGACCCATAGCAAAGGTTGTACATGGTCGTGGTGCTTTTCTTGCTGTGATTTGCCATTAGAAAGACAAAAATCGTAAAGACAAAAACATAATTACGTTTCACAATAACTGTACAAAGAAGAAATCTAAGCAGTGCGTAAATTAGAAAGCAAATACATAAGCGGTTTTTAATGAAAACTGTTTAAACAGTTAGATCTATTTGACGAGAAATATAGTTTGAAATGTGATTTTCCACTAACAAAGAAAATAAGGTGGCAGGGGATAAAGTAAAATGGTGCTTTTTAAAAATATTGTTCGACGTGTTTGTGAGTTTATATTTTTTCGAGCAGATAAATGCGGATAATTTGAAACGCTTTAAAGACATTAACTGTGCTTCCAGTGCTCAGGAATGTGGAGAAGACCTCTGTCAAAAGCGTCCACTCTGAATTTTGCTTTGGTCATTAATAAACTGTATTATCATTTCTTGCTCCTTTATACTGTCTGTTCACGGTATCTCTCCTTAGAGTTGCCAGGCGCAGTTTGTCTGGTGTTCCGGCAGATATTTGTAATTTTGTTTTTGCACCGTGTAGCTGGAATCAGTCCAAACGTGTAACGCTCCTCATATCTTTCATGCAATGCTCAGCGTCAATGGAAAAGATCTGTTTTTCCCGTTAAGAATAAAACGATTTTTAAAACGGAATTTTACATGCCCATTCGACAGAGCGGCCCCAAATTAGTCTAGCGCAATATTCGTTTTACTGATATGTATTCAGAGGGACGGCAAAACACGAGGAGTAATAAGTACTCTAGCAGCGACAGAACCGACTGGCGCCGGCCGAAGTGGCCGTGCGGTTAAAGGCGCTGCAGTCTGGAACCGCAAGACCGCTACGGTCGCAGGTTCGAATCCTGCCTCGGGCATGGTTGTTTGTGATGTCCTTAGGTTAGTTAGGTTTAACTAGTTCTAATTTCTAGGGGACTAATGACCTCAGCAGTTGAGTCCCATAGTGCTCAGAGCCATTTTTTAACCGACTGGCCCACGCTGACTGTTACCGCAATGGAGCAGCGCTGCTCAGTCGCTACTGGATTACTAGTTATACGAGGCCTGTTCAGAAAGTAAGCTCCGATTGATTGCCAAATTGAAACCACAGTGAACATCAGAAATGTTTTACTTGTAACAATTAGCTACACCTTTCAGCTACTTCTCTACGTAGTCGCCGTTCTGCCTTAGACTTTTGTCATAGCGTTGTACCAACTTTTCAATAGCCTCATCATAGAAGGCAGCCGCCAGTGCTTTCCGCCAATTCTCCACGCTGGCCTACACCTCGTTGTCTGTGTCAAAATGTTGTCTTCAAAGACAGCGGTTCATGTGACCAGAGATGAAACTCAGGGGGAGACAATTGCGGACTGTATTGTGGGTAATCTCACATTTCCATTTGAAAACGATGCAGGAGCATCTTCATTGCCCCTGCAGAATGCGGCTGAGAATTGTCTTGAAGAAGAAACAGCACGACAGTTATGTAATGTTAGCTGCATAGCTTCAGGCGAAATTTTTCACCAGGCCCTCGTACTTGGCGGCAGACACTATTTTCTAGACATCTTTACGCACTCACTGCGAGCTCAGAAATGAGAAGAGCGACGTGATGCTAACTGGGGTTATACTAGAGACACTACCCAACACATCTGTGCAAAGCTTTATCGGATTTTCATAGTCGTTTCCATTTCGCGACCGATCGGAGCTTACTTTCTGAACGCCCCTCGTATATCGTCTTTTACTGTCACTGTTGATACATATCGGTAAAACAAACATCGCACTAGACAAATCTGGTAGCGCTCTATCGAATAGTCACGTAAAATTATGATTTAAAAATCATTTTGTTTGAAACGGGAAACATAATGACGTTTTCCGTCGGCGCTGGGCGTCGTATGCAAGACGTGATGAGCAGGATCTGTTTGGGATGACACTAGCTACATGTTGCAAAGACGAAACTACAAATATCTGCCGAAATACAAGATAAAATATGCCCGATTAGCCATAGGAAACATACCCAGTACGTTTCAGTTTTTGAGTAAAAGAGATGGCCGCTCGTAACCTCACTTTCGTCACTTCACGTACAAGTTTGGCACTGATGTGTAGACAAAACCGTCCACTGATGACAGGTGAGGCTCAGTACAGAAACGAACAGAAAAGAATCCCCAGTAGCGCTGCAATATCACTTGCCCGAGAAGACTATTCGCCGGCCGCTGTGGCCGAGCGGTTCTAGGCTCTGCAGTCCGAAACCGCGTTGCTGCTACGGTCACAGGTTCGAATCCTGTCTCGGGCATGGATGTGTGTGATGTCCTTAGGTTAGCTAGGTTTAAAAAGTTATAAGTTCTAGGGGACTGATGACCTCCGATGTTAAGTCCCATAGTGCTTAGAGCCATTTGAACCATTTGAAGACTATTCAGACAAGAAATTCGGTATTGTAAAAGGGGCTGCAGTTTCCGGGTTCGAAACCCAGAACGACATCTGCCATGCAGTTTTACCTAAACGCTAACTTCATTTCCTTTATACTTGTAATACCTCCATTTTGTCCTGACCTGTTGGTCGACACTTTCACTGCAAGGCAGTGAAGTGGTGAGAATATATGCCGCTGCTGTTCACACGCAGAGTCCCCAGAGCCATTAGGGCACAACGGCGATACGCTGCACAGCGACACGTTGCTGTTAATATCGCATCAGTCGCCGAAATGAGACCACCGCCATCGAAAACGAGGCTCTGCCGCTGCTGGCAGAATTGCATATTGTATAGGATGTGTGACGGCTGCGCTGCAAGTGGCCAACGCGGGACATTGGAGAAGCGAACGGGAGGGAGTGGGTTCCGAATGGCCCGATGTCGCACCGAGGCCGCTCCGAAATTGTGTCACGGATGACACACGGCGCCTGCAGCGATGTGCAGTTACCAGCGCTGCAGTACTGGCGCGAGGATGGGTGGGTGATGCGGAGTAAGGGAACCGCGGTAGCGCTCCGCCGCTGTGGCTTGGCTAAAGTAATTTGCTTCCACTATATTTCGCACCGCCGTGCCTAATGGGTCGACAGGCAGTTACATTCCATATCGCACGGAACATCGCTCTTACTTATTTCACAATTTATGTCCACGCTTCACCTTCGCTTGGCTGCCGCTCTTTGATATGCGCATTGGGCTGGGATGGTGGTGGGGTGGGAGAGGGGGAGGGGGAAACGCGGTGGTATTTTGGCTGGTTGCTGGCGCTCGGCCAGTGCAGCAGGTGTAGCGCAGTTAGTTGTCTGTACTTGTTTACATGTACCTCCCCCCACTCCCCCTCCGCCCTTAACGGCTTGTCACTTGTGCTACGCGAGCTGACATTATAGAGTACTTGATGACCCCCTAACACGCAGCTGACGGGCAATAAAGAGAACGCGCTGCAGGTTGTGATGCCAGTGACGGATGGGAGCGGTACAGCGCCGCGTAACTAGAAAATGGAAATATTTACGCTTTCTCTCGTGTTATGCCAGGATTTGAGGGCGGTCATTCACATGCGGTAACTGTCCGTCTAGTTGTTACAGCAGACTTGAAATACCACTCTCCTGTACCGTACTTCAGCGGTTCATAACCCGATTGACGCAAAGCCCTGCAAGCCTTTTGAAAGGAGTCCCCAGTGCACTTAGGAATGCTGCGTCGGTTTCAATTTGGATTCCCACTGACAATTTTTTGAGCAAGTACCGTGTGTTTATAATTAAAGAGCAACTACTCATAGCGGTCGAGTGTGCGCTGTAATTATCGTATGGCAGCGAAACTTGCAAGGTATGCTAATGGGTTAATGCAGAACCGATTTACACTGGAAAAAAATTAGTTCCCGTTTTGGCCACCAGGTGCATATCAAATCATTTTCTTCCTGTCGGTTAAATTTCGCGTCTGTAGCACGTCTACTTCGTGGTGTAGCAATTTTAATGGCCAGTAGTGAATTTAAATTTTGTACTGGGATACGTTTTCGCTGGAGGTCGCGGTTTATAAGTTATTCATTAAAGACGTACATAAGTAACCTTCAAACGCTTCGTGGCACTCCCTCGCACAACTTTATTAAAGTTTCCCACTATACGAATTATTAGAGATAGTCGACCTCTTTTGGTCTCTACTGATTTCGCTATTACGCCACCAGGATGAGCGAGTATTTCATTAACATTATTCATTTTTATATTCCTATTGAGGGACATGAAAGAAAAAAGATTTCTGTAGAAGCTACGCTTAAACTAATTACATTGACAAATCGATACAAACTTAACCATTGCAAACAGCAGTTTCGCAGTCAGAAGGCTGGACGAATACAGCGATGTAATTCTTCATTTTATGCTGTTAAAACTCACAAAATTGTTTGGTAAAATTTAGACAAACGTTAATTTTACAGTTTTTAAGTGCTCTAAGAAGACGGTAGTGTAATAAGGACAACCAGTGTCAACCGAAGAAAGTCGAATGTGGGAAATAATTCGTGTAGTCGCAAATTTCTGTATAGTGGTAAGAGGGAATGCCGTGAACAATACACTAGGAATCATGTTCATTGGGGGCTGAGTGTGAGAGTGGCAGGGCATTCTAAGATCACTTTTATACCTTTCTATTAAATAAAAAAATGTTCAAATGTGTATGAAATATTATGGGACTTAACTGTAAGGTCATCAGTCTCTAAGCTTACACACTACTTAACCTAAATTATACTAAGGACAAACACACACACACCCATGCTCGAGGGAGGACTCGAACCTCCTCCGGGACCAGCCGCACAGTCCATGACTACAGCGCCTTAGACCGCTCGGCTAATCTCGCGCGGCTTTTATTGAATAACTCGACAACTACGACTACCAGCGAAAACACATCTCACAACAAAATTTAACTGCATTAAATTTCTTACTAAAAGTTCGTTGTTCATTTTTTTTCTGTAAGACTTGGCGCGTAGCGAGCGAGAGAATATGAAAATCTTGTTCGTAGTTTTTGAAGGCTAGATATAAAACTGCGAGTTGCATAAAACGTCATCTCTAGGGCCGACTGAATCACCTGGTATTTCTTACTCCTACGCATACCTCGCTAAAAGGCCATTAAGGTCATATTTAGACTCAGGTGAACCTTTCTTTTGGCTACTGCCACGTGTTGGTGAGCTCCTCTTCCCTCACCCCGCCCACGACAGGTTGTGGAGCGCAGAGTAGTTTAGTGTAGTGTAGTGTTGCGCCTGGCACGGAGGTGCCAGATGTGGCGTAATTGATTGTGGCGACCCAGCGCCGGCAGCGGCTCCGCCCCCAGTCCCTGCTGAATCCCGCCTTGCCCGGTTGCCACTCCGGAGATCTCAATTAGGTAGCGTCTCCCTAATCCTGATTAATGCTCGAGGTGATTTCCATCGATCATTCCAGCTGAATGACGGGATTAGTCCGCTGATAATGACTTCGCCGTTTCCCATTCCGGCTCCGTTCGGACACCTACTGTGGGGGTGCGCCGCTGCCCCGGCTGCTAGAATTCCCACGGCGTGGCCCAGTTTCGCAACTGCACCACTATCCCCTAGTCCTTCAGTTCCTGACTCTCTGAACAATCCTGTTTTGAATATATCTAGCTCATAAAATGCGCTGTAATGATATTCCTTTAGGGCTGCTTTTTGTGTATCTTTCTTATTTATTGCTTTCGAACATGACTCCTTTTCAAATGGTAAAGAAAAATAATCAAGCTGTCACCAGTATATATATAGTGTGAGTGAGTGTACATACATTTTAGTTATAATATAATTTTTTGGTTACGTAACATTTGTACATGGTCGTTACATTATCAATCTGTGTACCAGATTTACGATTTCTTTTTAAACTCTCGTCTTTGATGAAAATAGGCTTGTATAGTAAATAAAATTTACGATTATGTTTTCTTCTGAATTGTCTGCCATCAATAAGAATTTTGTTCAAGTCTTCAATTTATTTTTTATTGATAACAGATAATTGAGAACAAAAGACAATCTTAAATTTTATGTACGATATGAACCAATTTTCATCAAAGATAAAAATTTAAAAAACAAATCATATCCTTGACATATAGATCGACAATATAACGATGAAGAACGAAGTTAACAACAGAAAATTACACCCTATTTGTAAAATAGCATTTACAATATAACTGTGTAAGTAATAAATTATATTACAACTAAATAACACACACACACACACACACACACACACACACACACACACACACTGGTAATAGCTTTATTATATTTAAGATCCGCTTGAAAGTGAGCCATTCTCGAAAACAGTAGCAATAAATAAAAAAATGCATACGTGAAGTTGGCTTGTGGAAGGAAAGAGCAAACAAGAACCATGGAAATGAAAGCTCAGAAAAGCATGATGGCTTATACTTCTTAATTAGCCTTAGTATGACAATGAGAGTTACAGCTTAGCCCAAACTTTTCTTTCCAAAATCAGATCAGGTAAGTTACAACTAATGGAAGTTAATATGCTATTGTAGACGGTGGCTCCACATTAGAAAAAAAAGATAACTTCAAGAGTTTCTCAAGGAATAGTAATAGAACCGACTTTGTTGTCAGAGGGATTGTTTAAAAGACCTGGGTTCTTTAGCAAAATTTGAGTCAAACAGTTTTCAACTGACAGAAACTAGTGTGTTTTTCTAGAAAGTGTCCGCATATCATAAAAAAGTTAAAAAGTTTTCAAGTGCCTCAACAAATTCTAAAATGACTGATGTTATTGTTAGAAATAATGTATAACTGATATTTCGAATAGTGTGAGCAGCATACTTAGGTATTTATGTACACAGAAAAGGTATCGTTCTTCTTCTAACTGCAGGAAAATTTAGAACGAGTTAGAAACAATAGTCAATCGACGTTGTAAGCAAACTCTTTCTTGAGCGACTAACAGTTCCTTCAAAACTCTCCATTCCGCTTTCCACAAGGCTACATGCTTCTTCTCATTCCACCTCCCATAACTACAGTCTAGTACTGCTGAACTTGATAGTTGTGGCTACTGCGACCAATCGCCCATCGTTTAGAACTATTCGTCTATTTACCGATATTACCTCTTACTGTATTTCGTAAGCATTTTCCAATAACTGATCTCGGTGTACTCAACTGAAAAATCTAAGAGCATTATTTATCACACTGTGCACCACACAGTACTAAAGTTTTCGATGTCATCGTGATAGAGAATGAAGTACTGGTTCCGATATTGCTCAAAGCATGTATCTTGGGTTAATAGGAGACGGTGCAGAACTTTCGGAAAGTCATGAAACACGATTGTCAGTTTGCTCTTCGTAATCTACTGTGTTCAGGATCTTGTGAACAAACATTGACGATACCTTGTGCTGTATTACATTAGTCTTATTCCATTGACCTTGTATATGGATGTAGAAAAACGTAAAAGAAGGAAATTTCGTCTAAGTTCGATACACAGAAACGACTTAATATGATGAGAGATTATTATGCCATAGTGCTAATGTTGATTACAAAATAACAAAAAATAATGATTTTAAGATTTTCTGTGAAGATTATCTTTGGTGACTTTGAAGAGTTGCCAAACGGGGAAGGTTATTTACTTCCGTTTTAATGCCCACTTAATTACCAACATTCAATATTTGACATGTACTCTTAAAATGCATTTGTCGTCGTTTATCAGACTCCTTTCTCTACTAACATTAACCCCTTGAAATCTTTCTAGATGCTGATTCGTTCTTAGTGTTATATTCATGCTTTCCGTAATTCTGAAAATACGGTTAGTTAAAGATTTATTGATGATGAATGGAAAAACCGCTGACATCTGATAGAACGTGGTTTTAACTGACCAGACTACCGGTTTCATGGCTCACAGCCGCATCTTCAAGTCAACCTACATATTTAAGAAATGAAATGTAATTATAAACCGTACTGCAAATTTATGCTGTTACATATTTAGCACACGTGATGAATAGCCAATGTATCGGATCGATCCACCCGACAACATTAACATTATTGTTGTTGTTGTTGTTGTGGTCTTCAGTCCTGAGACTGGTTTGATGCAGCTCTCCATGCTACTCTACCCTGTGCAAGCTTCTTCATCTCCCAGTACCTACTGCAGCCTACATTCTTCTGAATCTGCTTAGTGTATTCGTCTCTTGGTCTCCCTCTACGAATTTTACCCTCCACGCTGCCCTCTAATACTAAATTAGTGATCCCTCGATGTCTCAGAACATGTCCTACCAACCGATCCGTTCTTCTAGTCAAATTATTAGAGAATAGTATATGGACCATTTTCTCAACTGTCCTTCGTTCGTGGATGTTTTTTAGATAATGACGGTATTCTCAGAATGGCAGCAGTGCTTTGACAGAGAAAGTTGGGTTCATCTATGATGGATTAATGTAACAGTTCTTGTGAGTGTAGGTTTTGAAATAATCTGTATATAATAGCACCAACTGGTAAAACAGTTTGTGATTATATTTCAGTTCTTAAATACGTGGGTTGCAGCTGAAGATGCGTCTGTGAATGGTGAGACGAATAGCGTGTTCAATTAAAATCACGTTTTACCAGCTGTCGGTGGCGCTTTCATTCACAATGACCTTCAGCAGCTGCGGATGCCGTGCATGTAAAGTAGTGTGTGAAATTTGATTCTCCCACTCCCTTAAATAGTTAATCTGTAACTCCTCAATAAATGTCAACATGGAATATAACTTAGTGTCTTTACTTTTAAATCGCCTATAGCGGTAATCATACGTTCTGCAAACGTGGCTAAACTAAGGTGTTTCATTAGTTCATGGCAGTGCGTTGTCTGAGATGTTTCTATAGTACCAAGAACGTAACACTTTCTACATTTTTTTTATTTTATTGCTCGAGCATACTGTTTTTATACCTTATGGAATTATTTTTGAATTACTGAATTCCATTGTCAAATTTAACAACAATGAATTTGCCATGAATCATATGGCGATGGTTCCGAATCCACTGCCGGAAAAAATTGTAACACAAAGAAGGAGTTGTGCTACATAAACGAAAGTTGGTAGGCATTTTTATGCATCTGCAAGTTTATGTCTGTTCAGATTTCGTGCCAGTTTAATTAGAATGGCGCCAGTAGCGCCATTCTGAGGTCGCCAGATCAAGTTTGCTTTAAACACACACTGTAAAGGTCGTGAGCGTAGGTTACCTTTGAGATTGGACGTGGTAGTTGATATTAGTCAACAATGCCTTTAAGCCGATAAAGACGTATTTATCAACACCTCATTATGTTTGAACGTTGTAATAGGACTACGAGAAGCTTTCTGCGATATTGCAGAAAGACTTGGCAGGAATTTAGTCACTGTAGATGACTGCCGTCTGAGGTGCTCACGGCAATATACGGTCGCAAGAAGACCGGGCTCCGAACGACCGCGCGGCCCTACTGAAAGGGAAGACCATCGTGTTCAGCATATGGATGAGGTCCATCTTACTGCATCTGCAGCAGCAACTTGAGCCGCAATTGGCACCACGGTGATACAACGAACTGTTACACATCGGTCACTTCAAGAACAGTTTTTGGGCCAGACGACCTGTAACCTGCACACCATTGACTCCAGACCACTTCCATTGGCGGCGTCAGAGGAGTCAAGCGAGAGCTCAGTGGAGGACAGGATGGAGGTATGTTGTGTCTTCCGATGAAAGCTGTTTCTGCCTCGGTGCCAGTGATGGCCATGTTTTGGTGAAAAAGAGGCCAGTTGAGGATTTGCAACCAACCTGTCTGCCTGCTAGACACACTGGACTTACACCTGGAGTCATGGTTTGAGGTGCAATTTCGTATGACAGCTGGAGCATCCTCGTGGTTACCCAGTGCACTCGGACCGCAAATCCGCACGTCAGACTGATGATTCGACTTGCTGTGCTGCCATTCATGAACAGCATTCCAGGGGATATTTCCAACACGATAACACTTGCCCACATATCGCTGTTGTAAGCCAGCATGCTGTACAGTGTCAACATGTTGCCTTGACCTGAGGATCATCCACAAACAGAATTGACCGTCTCTGTTCTGACAGACCAAGTGCAACAGCCATGGAACTCCATCCCACAAACTGGCATCCGCTACCTGTACGACAGAAAGCATACACGTTTGCTTCCTTTCATTCGCCGTTTTGGCAGTTACACCGGTTATTAATGTACCAGCTGTTCACATTCAATGGCGCTTACATTAATCTGTGGTCTTGCAGTGTTAATCGCTTAAGAATATTACCTAGCCAAATGTATTCCCGAAATCCTTCCTGTACCTTAATTAGTTTTTTCTGTTTTGATTTTTTCCCTTTAGGATTTATTGTTCGCTCTTTCTCAGTAAGAGGACTGCTACTATTTCTCATTCATATAACCCTATCATCCGCAAAAAGGATAAAACTTGCGTTTTCTCACTATACACGCGGAAGGTAATTTATGCGTATCGTAAGCGTCAAAGGCACTGTGGTACACCAAGTTGTGGGTTGTATAACACTCTACACTCGCCCATCCAGCAAACAGAAACCTATCAGTTGAAAGCGGCGTTACGGATGCAGGCATAGTGACGTACTGCGTTCTGGCGGAGGCGACGCAGGAAACAAATATTGTTCTTGCCGACTGGCAGCGGCCAGCGAAAGGGCGACAGGCGGGCTGTAAGAACACGGCGGGCACCCGCCGCACCGCAAATATTTGGCTACTCAGCTGTATCAACAGCCCAAGTGGCCGCTCGACTTATCTCCCATGCTGCCTGCGCTGGCAAACAAACGTGACGACTTTTGTCGTCCCGCCAGCTAATGAAAACAACCCACGTGATGCGCGATATGCCTCTAATGCGAACGAACAGGTTTCTTGTTGAACATCGGCGGGGTGATCCATCTAGCAGATCGAGCTTTCAAGACTATATGAATGTTGGTTTGGGTCGACACCCACTGTACTAATATACACTGGCTCTCATTGGAGCTCTGAGAATAAAATACATGGCCCTGTAATGTCAGAGTACACGTACGCTACTAAAATTACTACCACCACCACCATCGCCACCACGAAAAGAAAGCTACATAATCGTCCCTGCAGTCAACAGTGTATGAAATGTGTGACCGGCCCATATTAGCGAGTTGTGCATTATTACTCTGTACGCTGTGACGTCATCCAGCAATCGCCCGACTTCCATTCACTGATTGCATGTACGAAATGGATAACTTATTCAGTCCTATACAGGTTGTCCCAGTAACGTTGGGACAAACTTCGGGCGCTTGCTCAACAAATCGACGATGGGAATCCTTGTCCGGAAACGTCACCCAACGACGCTACAGAGCGTTGAAGTTACAGGCGTCTGTGCTTGCTGCTAGGTAATCCTTCGGCAGCAAAAACGAACTTTGTACGTTGACAGGCCGTAGGCGCAAGGTCTCGCAGTGTTGTTTTTTAGTGATTGGGACTGATTACCACATTCACCAGTGGAGAAATTGGAGATAGCTGCAGCGTAGACAGACCTTGTCTCCTGTGAATGCGATGTTGTGCTGCTTTGTTGGATGACAGTTTCGGAGACGGGTTTCCGTCAGCAGTTTACTTTTCAACTGCATACTGAAAAACATTGGAACTCTTAGAGGTTTCCAAGGGAAAAATCAACTGTAGATAGAAACTTTCCGAAACCGTCATTCACCAAGACAACATAGCATCGCATTTATAGAAGAAAAGGCGTTTCTTAGCAGCAGCAGCAAGCTCCATGTTCTCCTATGGCGATAGCAGCAATCATCGCGATCACTTATTAACAAAACAGCATTGCGAGATGTTCCGCTTACGCTCCGCCGACGGACAAAATCGTGTGTGCTGTCGAAGGGGTGGCCTGATAGATTGGGCCGGCGCCTATAACTCCGACGTTCTGTAGAGTCGTTGAATGACGTTCCTGGCCACGTGTTCCTATCCTCGATTTGTTCAGCCAGACACCATCTACAACCCATCGAAGTTTCGAAGTTGGCCACAATATTTCTGGGACATCCTATATACTGCGATGTCTGTGGCTGAAAAGCGAAATTTGCGGAAGGCTGCATTTAAATTTCAATTTCACATGACATATTGTTCTTACAACACTTTTATTTTGCCTGTAATTTTCTGGTTTGTTTGATAACAGATACATTAAATACATTTATTGTGGGGTCCTGCCCAATGGTCTCTTACAGGGTACCTGAAGGATGCTGCCTTCTCGGATAGCCATACAACAATTCAAGCAAATCACGTTAATAGTTTTTATTACAGTAAAGGAGACTGACAATACTTAACTTTGGATTTACAACGAGTCCGTGTCCTTCACTACATACAATGACCATGTAGGTATTCACACTCGCTCAGAAATTACTGGTATCGTTAATACCACTGCTCTTCTACTCTTGCGTTCTTCATCTTCGTGCCGGCGCTTGTGGTTATGCCGGAACATTTATTCTCCTCTCCCTATATACTCATCTTCAGGTAGATCATGGGACGACAGCTGAGGTCTCATTTTACTACCAGGTGTTCGTGTGGATACGTCAGAATCGGTGCGCTGCTGCCATTCACATCATAAACAGGAAAGAAAATTCATGATAGCGGACATCGATATGTTTACCATCTATGAGATGAATAATGGCGATTATGCGGTATCTCCATGTTTACTTGCTGTCACTGAGGGACTGAAAACGACATAATGTTGCACCAAATTCGGTTTCAAATAAATTACAATCTACAAAACGACCTGAAGGTGTCGTCCCTACTCCCTGAAGACATTTATGCTCCTGGCTCTCCAAGAGTGTTTCCAATATACACGTTGAGTTCTCTGTGTTGAGTACACGCAACACTGTTCTAACAGGCCTAGTCGTAGTTTAAAGAGACATAATACGCTTTCCGAGGATAGTTTCATTAAATCGAATTAGCACATTAAACGTGGTGATCTGCAGAGGCTGTATTGCATTATTTTGATAACATGTCGGAGTGGGCTGTGCTATTTCAGAGGGCGCAGTGTGCGTCGTAAGCCGATGTAGACGTCTAATCAAGAAAAAAACGTGTTTGAATTAATTTTGAATTAATTAATACATTTGTATTGGAACATTAAATAATTCACGAAAATCCATCGCAACAAAAGTTCAATTCCAGGAACAGCTTTTCGCAGAAAATACATTTTAATGTCATGGGTCAACAAAACTATATCTACCATATTTGTACCAATAATAAAACTGTCTCTCCATATATTTGAACACTCTAATCTCCACAACTATTAGACGAATTTTCATTGGATCTTCATTGGTCAATGAAGCGCAGCTTGGGGCAGCATACAGGCTTTACTTCATCAATATCAGATCACGAAAAAAAAGGATGTAGTAGCTTAAAGTTTTTGATGGCTGCTTAGGTTGGTAGTTCGGATGTTTACGTTACTGATGGCTCAGTATACCAAAGAAACAGATGATGCTGTTAGTTTCGTCGTGCAAAAAGAAAGCAACGGATGACACTGGCAGAATTTATCTCTGTGACGATGTTTATGTCAGTGACAGAATTAACCGCTTCAGTCTTACCTTCCATTCGCCTCGATAGCTGCGCAGTCTGCGCGGCGTATTGTTGACAGCAACGGCTCGGATTTGATTCCCGGCCGGGTCGGAGATTTTCTCCGGTCGGGGCTTGAGTGTTGCATTGTCCTTACGTTCATATCGTCATAATTGACATTTCATTATTGAGATGGCTACATGAGCACGTCCAGAAAGCGAATAAAAATCTTTTTTTTACGAATATAAACTAACATTGAACGTACTTAGCTAGGATATACGAACTACTGATTTCGATTTGTGCAATAAAAACGCAAAGATATCGCTTTGCTTCTTTCGATAGGTTTCAATTATATTTAACTTCTAGGCCAGGAAAAACAAATTTATCGAAGTGACCCTATAGGGGTTCCGATTTTACCAACTGAGGTACGAAACTCTAAAAAGCGGCGGTATGCAAATATCCTTCTTTAACTTTCGTCATGAAGCGCAGCAGTATGGCAAGTTGTTCAAATAATTTTCAGATCATCGAGCAAATCAGTAATTTTTGTTTTTAAATGTCACCGAGATTGTGTTTTCCTAACAATCTCAAGTTGAATGAAAATATTATACGACTACTCTGTAATTCCACTTAAGTGTATGACAGAGGGTTTCTAGATTCAAACTTACCGATTATTTCTCGTTCGTTCCACTCGTGAATACTAAGTGATTAAAGTTAACACCCAACTCTTCCAGTGCTAGTTCAGATTTCTTTTATTTTGTATTGATGGTCATTTCTCCTACTGTAGATTGTAGTCACCAAACTATTTTCATATTCGGAGGTGAAAGTTGGTGATTGAAATACCGTGAAAAGGTCTTGTCGCAACGAAAAGCACTATCGTTTCAATGACTGTCACCTCAACTCGCTTATCATTTCCGTGGCACTCTTTCCCCTAATTCGCGATAGTACGAAACGAGTTTCCTTTCTTTGAACTTTTTCGACGTCCTCCGTCAATCATACTTGGTAAGGATCACATATCGCGCAGCAATACTCCAGAATAGAAGGGACAAGGGCAGTGTAGATAGCCTCGTTATTGGACCTGTTGTACCTTCTAAGTATTCTGCCAATAAAACCCAGTCTATGATTTCCCCCTCGCACAAGATTTTCTTTATCTACGTTTACATCTCCATTATTATTCTGCCTGGCAGAGGGTCCATCGAACCACCATAAGCAATTTCTTTACCGTTCCACTCTCGAATAGCGAGCGGAGAAACGAACACTTAAATCTTTCTGTGGGAACTCTCAATTATTTTATTTTATTAGGATGATCATTCATCCCTATGTAGGTGGGCGCCAACAAGATATTTTCACACTCTGAGGAGACTGTCGGTGATTAAGTTTCATAAGAAGATCCTGCCACAACGAAAACCACCTTTGTTTTAATAATTGCCTCCCCAGTTCACGTATCATATCCGTGCAGCTCTCTCCTTTATTTCATGGTAGTACAAAGCGAGCTGCCATTCTTGAACTATAGATATTCTCTGTAGATCCTATCTGATGCAAACCCCACTTCGCACAGCAGTATTCCATAAGAGGACGGTGTGATGGTTCCAGTTTAAGTTGTTCGTAATTGTAATCCTTAAGCCTTTAACTGAATCACTACACCGTAGGTTTCTATAATTTATCGTGTGGCCGAAATGTAAAGGATTTTTTTAGTATGCACTTGAAAAACCTCCAACTTTTTATTTTTCAGCGTCAGCTGCCAGTTTTTGCACCATGTTGGTATCTTTCGTGTATGGTTTTCAAATTTGTACTTATCTTCTGACGATTATACTAGACAGCATTTGAAAAGGGAAATAAAGTCTTCATAAAGCCATGCTATCCATATAATTAGGCTAGTCAAATGAAAAAGAGACATAAGGAAAAAAGTAAGTTCAAATGGCTCTGAGCACTATGGGACTTATATTCTGAGGTCATCAGTCCCCTAGAACTTCGAACTACTTAAACCTAACTAGCCTAAGGACATCACACACATCCATGCCCGAGGCAGGATTCGAACCTGCGACCGTAGCGGTCGCGCGGTCTGTTTTATATGCGAGACCTCATTCTTTAAGGAATAGGATGTCTACTGGTGCAGGAAAAAACCAAATGGTGCAGTGTGTTATTATTTAAATTATTAACGGCACAGTTGCAGGATTTCTAAAAACCTAGATTACGATGAGTGAAATTAAGAATAATTGTTGTTTATTTCGGACAAATCTTAACTGACCACGCAGGCTGAGTTTGGCGTTTGGAGTGTCTAGCAGGAATGGGCAGAGGGGTCAGTAGGTCAGGCTGATGGCTGTGGCGTCGGTCTCCAGCGGAGCTTCCTGCCGGCCGGCCGTGCAGCAGTAGTGTGACGCTGGAGGCTGAAAGCTGGAGGGGCGCTGGAGGAGCGGCGCGGTGGCCGCCGTGTCGTAAAAATAGCGTCGACCGCCCGGCCCGGCCCATCCCCGCCTGCCCTCGGGAACAAAGAGGACTGCTAGCACGGTGGCCTCCGGATTTGGTCGTCCGGCCTCTTCACGACCAGCTCAGCAGGCTACCATGCGCACTCTGTTTCTGAAAAGTAGCCTCCCATGTTTCATTCGGCTTTGAAACCGAGAGGGAAATCGTATCATAGTCATACCTGTTTCAGCCTACAGTGATTAGGGGGAAACTACAAAGCGAGTCCCACAGGGGTCAATGTCGGGTCCCTTATATGCAGGGTGATTCTTAATAACGTTTGAAAAGTCCTGAAGCGACATAGATGACGCTGAGACAAGTAATTGAATGTAAAACACACGGGGCTACAAATGTCGGGAAAAACGCCAGAAGTACATGAAAAATGTTAGACATGTGACGCCATCAGATAACTTACCTCGCCGTACGTGGCTTGTCAGTCTACTCTCGCTGGTAGGAGGCAGCGCCAGATATCACTTCTTTAGGTGCTTTGTTTTCGTAAATGTAAGCAAATTCATTGTAGTCTTGTATTACCATTACCGCAAACACAAGCGTGTCACATCGAATAATACAAGAACGAAAACAGAGGCTCCAATGGAGAGATGTATAGCACTGCCCCCTCCGGCGAGGGTAGGATCGACAAGCCCAACCGTTGCACGTGCGGAGAAGCACGTCATCTCGTGACGTCACATGTTCAACATTTGTCACCCACTTTTGGGGTATTTCCCGAAATTTACCGCCCATGTCTTTCATATTAAATTACTTGTCTCAGCGTCATCTACATCGCTTCGGGGGATTTTGAACGACCATGCACTTAACATCTTGACATTCGACAAGCAGAACTGATGGTTTTTTACTTATTTTTTGTTTATTTTATTCATTTATTTATTTTTTGCGGATGGTACTGATCTTGCAATACATTTCATTAGAGAGAACGAAACAGAAGAGATTGTTAATAAAGTTTCTCAAAAAATTATTAGGTGGTTCTCGGAAAATGGGTCCTCCCGGAATTATGAAGAAACGCAGTATATTGAGTTCCGTACAACAGATACTTATACCAACAACTAATGCAGGACATGAACAGACATCATTAAACAGGGTAGAATGCTCCAAATTTTTGGAGATTCATTTTGATGAAAAATTTAATTGGAACAGGCATATTACTGAGCTTCGCAAATAAATAAGCTCAGTGACTCTTGCTCTTCGCATTATTGTTAGTTTTTGGAACAAATGTACCAACCTACTGACATATTTAGCATATTTCCATTCAATAATTTATTACGTAATAATTTTCTGGGATAACTCAGCGTATGGAAAAAAAGTATTGATTGTACAATAGTAAGCTGTAAGAACGCCTTGTGGAGTCTACCTACAGTCATGTGATATTGTATTCGTGGCTTTACACACAACTGGTTTACGTCATTGTTTGACTGGTTTGTGCAGTTATTTCACACATTGTAGCTTGCCTGTTAGTGCTGACAACTGTACGCAAACCCCGCTGCTCTAGGTCGTTAAGTGAAGGCCGTCGGCCACTGAGTGAGAGGCAATTCCAGAAATTTGTTATTCTTGACACTGCAAATCTAGGGATAATGAATTCCCTAAACATTTCCGAAATGAAATATCCGGTACATCTAGCTCCACCTGCCGTTCCACGTTCCAAGTCCGTTTGGCGCTCGGGATTAGCCGAGCGGTCTCACGCGCTGCAGTCATGGACTGTGCGGCTGGTCCCGGCGGAGGTACGAGTCCTCCCTCGGGCATGGGTGTGTGTGTTTGTCCTTAGGATAATTTAGGTTAAGTAGTGTTTAAGCTTAGGGACTGATGACGTTAGTAGTTACGTCCCATAAGATTTCACACACAAATGAACTGATTGATCAAAGTCCGTTGATACCCGTCGAGCGACTACGAGCACGTCGGACACCTTTTCACGTGACTCAACTGAGTACAAATGACGCCACGCATTGCCCTTTTATACCTTGTGTACATGATACTACCGCCATCAGTATACGTGCATATCGCCGTCCCATCACTTTGTCATCAGCGTAAGTCAAGGGTTCCAAAAAATACTTTGTTTGCAAGTGGTTGGCTGATTTTTTTCAGTCTCTCCAGTTACTGATTTTACAGCCATATTTAAGATTTTTTGTTGTTTTTACAATACACACAGTAGAGAAACTCTGGCCACCATAATGTGGGTAGTTATTTTTTTTATGGCTATCTGGCGCTCGATGTGCGTGATATTGCTGACTTGAGAAGATTTCAAGTGGGTGAACTGATTCTACGGTGCGCAATCGCGAGTGGTGTCTTGTTGCAGCATTTCTAGAATATTGTGAATAATTGCAGAAACTGATGTTTGCCGTACGCCTGCGAGAGTATGGCGGCGCGAGCCACTATTAAAATGGTAATTTAAAGCACCGGCAGACCCGTGGCCGCTCGCCAGCTCAGCGCAGAGCCACGACCTATCAGCTGCCGACGTTATCCACTCTCTCTTCGCGGACCGAGCAATATTAAGGCTGAGACGACGAAATGAAAGCCAGTATTTTACATTTCGTAACTGATTTAAATTCCCGGTTATTACTTAAAGTGTTTCATTTATATGCCGGAGCCGCGTTGCGACCGCGGGAGGCCTGTTGCCAGAGGAGGAGCATACGAGATGAGGGGAAGTGGTGGGCGGGGGTGGAGGGTCGCGCGGGTCCGCGAAGCGCCGCAGTTTTCGGTGGAGCTGGTCAGAATCCGAGACTAGCAACTGTCGTGCTGAGAGGGGTTGTGCAACGGACTAAGGGGTGGGGGTCTCGAGCCAAGGGCCGAATACATAGAGCCATTCTCCTATTCAAACAATTATTTGCATATAAATAGGCGCCTCGACGGGGTGGCTTGTAGACACAACTCGCGGGTGGGCAGGGAGGGGGGGGGGGGGTCCTGGATTAAGAGCCGCGGTGGACAAACTGGCGGAAGGTTGAGCACGCAGGAGGAGGCGTAGACTAGCGGTGGAGGGAGTGAGCGAGAAAGAGACACAGAGAGCAGCCAGAGAGAATGAAATAATGAAAGTGCTACACTGTTTGGTCCGTGATTCTTTGTCGGAAAATTTCCTGGGTATACCGTATTAAATGGGGAACCATGTAATGCAAGTAAACTTAAAAGAAAACTAAAGTTATGTTAGTACGCCGATCACGAGATCGAGGTTGTGGTGAATAATTGCTTAAAAGTTTAATGACAGTTAACTCTATACTTGTACCGATGGAAGTTCGAATACAGTAAATTTTCGTATCTTTTATAAATAAGAAGTCTTTCGCGACGTTTTGAATGATCTGTTCTAGGTGAAATTATCGCGTTAATTCTCTTTGAAAATGACAAGCTTCGAGAAAACCATCATTCAGTAAGGCATTATCTGCCCGCAAGGCTAGCCGCGCGGTCTAACGTGCTGCTTCCTGAGTGGGAAGGCGTGCCGGTCCCCAGCACAAATCCGCCCGGCGGATTAGTGTCTAGGTCCGGTGTGCCAGCCAGCCTGTGGATTATTTTTAAGGCAGTTTTCCATCTGCCTCGGCGAGTGTGAGCTGGTTCCACCTACTCCGCTTCAGTTAAACTACGTCGGCGATTGCTACGCTAACACTGTCTCCATGTCCGCGAACACCATAATTACCACGCAAACATTTGAGGCTACATTCGTTTGGTATGAGACGTTCCCGGGGAAAGGGGGGGGGGGGGCACTGGTGACCGACCCTCACAATAACCCTGGATGTGATGTGTATGACGGCGGTGGAGTGGGTGGACTGCTGTGGCCTGCTGTGGGTTTGTGAACCACTGAGGGCCCCGGTTCAGTACACAATACAGGACAGTATTTTCGTGTGTCTGTATATTACGATGCAATGTCCGTAGGGATAGATACATCATGAAATGAATTCGCAAACTGCGGATACGATTGTGCAATGGCTGTACGATTTACTAGTAACATATGAAAATTTTTGTTAGACTGGGACTCGATCCCGTGCACGACTTCAGAACTGACCCGGTCTCCCGTGCGTCCTATGGCCTGCTTCCCATAGTACTCGAACAGCGGGTACAACAAAGTAATCATCATCTTGAGATCTGGTAGGCCTCTGGGATCTAATTGTCAATGACTAATGAGTTCATCTGGTTATAGCATACCTGCAGAACCTTCTGCACCGCCTTCTACACCATTATAAGATCCAAAGGAGGTGTTACACGGTCGTAGGGAGGGGAGGGGTGCTGACTAAATGATACCCACACAGGGACACATATAGTTGCTCTCGTCATATTGCCTTGCTTTGGTATGAAATACAGAAGAGCAGCGTCTGTATTTTACAGTGTGTGTAAAATTCGACGTATATGTTATTACAATACATTAGAGGCAATGTCTATAACATTCCAGGAAATTTTTATTTCTGAGATTGGTTTGCTCGCTGAGTACGTATTGTGGTTGTTCTTTGAAGGCGCTATAAATTTCAATTTCTTCTAGAGCGTCCATTAATTTGTCTTTCCCCACCTTGTTTCGTCCCTTTTAGGGAACTGTAAGCCTTCATTTCGTGCACATCTACGGAACTACAATCATAACACCAATAGCATCGAGGAACCTTTAAAAGGTGCTACTCAAGGCAGAGACAGTCAGATTAATGGACGCTCGAAATAACTGAAATTTATAGCTCCTTCAGAGAACAAGCAAACACGTACTCAGTGAACAAACAGACCTCAGAAATAAATATTTTCTCGTCTGTTGTAGACATTTACTCCAATATACTATAATTGCACTGTTTTAAATGTGTGGTATGTACAGTTCATTCAAAATCGCAATATATAAAATGCAATTTGACTATTACCGCTGTCTAGTTCCTTCTTGGTGTCCATATTACCTTGTTATATTTGCCTAACATAAATCTATATGTCAAAACTGTGTAAGTACGCTATATGAATGTTATCAAACTACAAAATTGGTAGTACCTTCTGTTAATCCCACTGTAACTTGTTCAAAAATGGCTCTGAGCACTATGGGACTCAACTGCTGAGGTCATTAGTCCCCTAGAACTTAGAACTAGTTAAACCTAACTAACCTAAGGACATCACAAACATCCATTCCCGAGGCAGGATTCGAACCTGCGACCGTAGCGGTCTTGCGGTTCCAGACTGCAGCGCCTTTAACCGCACGGCCACTTCGGCCGGCTGTAAATTGTTCTCATTACATTGCATTATGTTTCTTAGATGCCTGAAAATGGATTATTGCCAAAACTTCAATCGAAAAATTAAATTCTGGCAGCTGAAAGCAAGATGAAATCCTTTTAAAAAAACTGCATCACTACTGCATCTGGGCTGGCCTAATAAATCACAAGAACTTAATGCCATAGTAACTGTTTAGTACTATTCAGAACAGCGGGTACAACATAGCAGTCAATAACATCTAAGATCTGGTAGACCTCTGGGATCCATCATAAATAACTAATGATTCAGAAATTTCTGGACTCCGTTCCTAGCCACTGTCAAGGCCAGAGGCAGAGTTACACGATAGTAGGTGGGGAGGGGTGAGTAATTTCTTTGCTCGGCGTGTTTACTCGCTGATCCTCCAATCCCAGCATCGATTCCGTGCCCAATCCGATCACCAGTTAGACAGTAGTGTGTACGTGACCCACATGTGGAACGGAGTTATCTGTCGACGTATGGCGTGGTGTCGTCGTGCCGCAGTAGGGGAGTGACATTCCGTAAACAGCGGCTGCTGCCGGGGTTTGGTGGCTGGCCGTGCCTTAAGCCGTCGGGCACGGCGCGCGGCTTATCAGTGCCATTATCGGGTGCGCCTGCAGCGCGCAGGCATGCAGCCCGCAGCACGCGCCGGCCACCCCAGGCGGCCTAATCAATACACAGGTAGGCGGCCGGAACTGCCCCGCAGGCCGCATACCGTTTCTTCTTCGGCTCCCGGCAAGAGCACTTTGCGGACCACCATATATGTCGGTCGTACAGTACTTCCCGTTTCATTGCTGAGATAAAATTTTTTGTCGTAATAACGGTATTCTCAGATTTGATTACTTTATATTGTTTATTTTGTGTTCTTCAGTTCGAAGAATTGTTTGATGCACCTGTCCATACTGGACTAGCCTGTCCATACTTCTTCATAAGTAATGCAACCCCTCAGCTGTTATAATCTGTTTACTATAATCAATAGTCGAGCCTTAGTTGTACTCTACTATCCCCCCCCCCCCCCCCTTCTTCCACCCTTCGATTTGTGAGAGCCGGAATGATGAATCACTTCTCTCGTATGAGACGCCCCGACTGGTTCGAACGGAACCGACTCTATTGACAATAGCAGAGGCGCCAGACATTCGGTGCATGTACCTGTCGCTTGTGGCTGGCCATTGATTGTCAGTTTCTCGACTGGTTTGATCCAGCCCATCACGAATTCTTTTCCTGTGCCAACTTTTTTATCTCAGCACTCAACGATCTCAGTTATTTATTGGATGTGCCCCAATATTTGTATATCCCTGTAGTTTTTATTCTGAACAGCTGGTTCAAGTCTCACGGAAGATATTCCCAGATGTCTTAACACAAGACCTACGAACTTGTCCCTTCTTCGTATCAGTGTTTTCCACATAATCCTCTCCTCGCCGACTCTGCGGAAAGTCTCCCCATTTCTCATCAGGCCATCTAATTTTTAACATCCTTCTATAGCATCATATCGTAACCGCCTCTGTTCTCTTTTTTACGGCTTTCGCACGGTCCATCATTCACTTCCAAACAATGGAAGACATTATTACCTCATATGAAGGTAAATGTTTGACACTAGTAGAGTTCCTTTGGCTAGGAATGCCTTCCTAGTCTGTGTTTGTATGTTGTTAATGTCTTTCTTCCTTTGTCTGTCACCTGTTACCTTGCTTCCAAGGCAGCAGAATTCCTTCACTTAGTCTAATATGTACTACCCAACTTTGACTTTAAATTTATCGTTAATATTATTTCAGCCACTCTTCATTACTTTCGCCCCTCTTCCGTCAACTGTCAATCTGTAGAATGTATTTTTTGTTCATTAGAATGTTCTTTCTCACTTTCATTGCGGATACCAATGCTAACGACGCATCTTACTTCCGATACCCTTCTGGCTTGTTCTGTAATCCGACCCCTGAACCTTTATTCCATTTGCTTCATTGGCACATTGTTTCTTCGACATCGATAGTAGTCGATGATTATGTGTTTTACTTCGGTTGATGCTCATTCTGTAATGTCTTACAATATCAACATCCATTGCGTTCAACAGCTCTCTGTCTTCTGCTATTTCTGTCAGAATTCCAATGTCCCTGTCAACTCTTGCAGTTTTTATTTCATCTCCATTAACTTTTATTTTCTTTCCAGTTTTCTCTTTCGTTTACTGTACAGCTTGCTCAACAAACATATTGAATAATATCGGGGACATGCTATAACTCTTTCCCACTCTCTTCTCAGCTACTGCTTCTATTTCATGTATCTCGATTGTTGTAACTGCACTCTGTTCTATACAAACTCTGAATAACATTTCGCTCCCTGTATTTTTTCCTGATAATCCAGAATTTCGAAGAGTGTATTCCTGTAAAATTGTGAAAAGCTATTTCTAAATCTACAAATACTGTAAACCGAGGTTTTCTTCCTTCATTCTATCTTCGCAGTCATAAGGTCAGTACCGCATTGTGTGTCATGTGTTACTGTTCTTTTAAGGTAGCAGAATTCCTTCCCTTAGTCTAATATCTACTGCCCTACTCTGACTTCAAATTTATCGCTGATCTCCTTTCAGCTTTTCCACGATGTCAGCTTTCAATTTTTTTCTTGCTTTTCGTTTTTGTCCAGCTAATTCGTGTTAGTATTTTGCAAACATGACTTACGAAACTAATAATTCTACAATATGTACATCTGTAGGCACTTTTCTTCTTTGGATTGCGTCTGCCACATATTTATCATACCTTTCATTGTAATGCTGTATCATATCCGATTTAGGAGCTATCAACATGCAGTAAGGGGAACGCAATACAACTGCGCTACGCTACTGATTGATGACATTCTCCAAATCCAACATTCTTGATTCTTGCCACGTGCCTACGGGCCGCCCTACTCTTGATGACAGTAATACACTCCTGGAAATTGAAATAAGAACACCGTGAATTCATTGTCCCAGGAAGGGGAAACTTTATTGACACATTCCTGGGGTCAGATACATCACATGATCACACTGACAGAACCACAGGCACATAGACACAGGCAACAGAGCATGCACAATGTCGGCACTAGCACAGTGTATATCCACCTTTCGCAGCAATGCAGGCTGCTATTCTCCCATGGAGACGATCGTAGAGATGCTGGATGTAGTCCTGTGGAACGGCTTGCCATGCCATTTCCACCTGGCGCCTCAGTTGGACCAGCGTTCGTGCTGGACGTGCAGACCGCGTGAGACGACGCTTCATCCAGTCCCAAACATGCTCAATGGGGGACAGATCCGGAGATCTTGCTGGCCAGGATAGTTGACTTACACCTTCTAGAGCACGTTGGGTGGCACGGGATACATGCGGACGTGCATTGTCCTGTTGGAACAGCAAGTTCCCTTGCCGGTCTAGGAATGGTAGAACGATGGGTTCGATGACGGTTTGGATGTACCGTGCACTATTCAGTGTCCCCTCGACGATCACCAGTGGTGTACGGCCAGTGTAGGAGATCGCTCCCCACACCATGATGCCGGGTGTTGGCCCTGTGTGCCTCGGTCGTATGCAGTCCTGATTGTGGCGCTCACCTGCACGGCGCCAAACACGCATACGACCATCATTGGCACCAAGGCAGAAGCGACTCTCATCGCTGAAGACGACACGTCTCCATTCGTCCCTCCATTCACGCCTGTCGCGACACCACTGGAGGCGGGCTGCACGATGTTGGGGCGTGAGCGGAAGACGGCCTAACGGTGTGCGGGACCGTAGCCCAGCTTCATGGAGACGGTTGCGAATGGTCCTCGCCGATACCCCAGGAGCAACAGTGTCCCTAATTTGCTGGGAAGTGGCGGTGCGGTCCCCTACGGCACTGCGTAGGATCCTACGGTCTTGGCGTGCATCCGTGCGTCGCTGCGGTCCGGTCCCAGGTCGACGGGCACGTGCACCTTCTGCCGACCACTGGCGACAACATCGATGTACTGTGGAGACCTCACGCCCCACGTGTTGAGCAATTCGGCGGTACGTCCACCCGGCCTCCCGCATGCCCACTATACTCCCTCGCTCAAAGTCCGTCAACTGCACATACGGTTCACGTCCACGCTGTCGCGGCATGCTACCAGTGTTAAAGACTGCGATGGAGCTCCGTATGCCACGGCAAACTGGCTGACACTGACGGCGGCGGTGCACAAATGCTGCGCAGCTAGCGCCATTCGACGGCCAACACCGCGGTTCCTGGTGTGTCCGCTGTGCCGTGCGCGTGATCATTGCTTGTACAGCCCTCTCCCAGTGTCCGGAGCAAGTATGGTGGGTCTGACACACCGGTGTCAATGTGTTCTTTTTTCCATTTCCAGGAGTGTACTTCCAACGCCTACCCATTTTCAGTGACCCACAGAAGAGATTTATTTCTGTGCTCTTCACTTCAGCCCTATATTCGCGAAATGTGAATACATAAATCGGAACTGTTATAGGTAGTTCTGCTACGCCGAGCTACATGTGGTTGTTGCGTTTGAGTCCCTTCGTTAGCGGTGAACGCACACAGCAGACACAGCATGGCGAGTACAGACAACTGTCAGCCTTCGGGAATATTGATGTGGTTTAGCCAGTTGAGACTTCGGAGTAGTCGGTGTATATGTGGGAGGAGGTGACGGTGGTGCGTGAGGGAAGAGTAGAGGGGAGGGAGGAGAGGAGGAGTGGAGGGAAGAATTGGTGGAAGTCAGTGAGAGTGCCTCGTTAGGCCGACAGACCCGGAGACCGCCCCCGCACTGACCACTGGCGGCCACTTGCGTCATCGTTATCGATCGGATCCTGCGGGGCTGGACACCACAGATGGATTCGGTCTTAATTAAGTTTCAGTTGCAGAGCCGTTTCGTCCAGAGTTCTCGCACTGCCCGGAGTGGCTCGTTCTGGGCTGGGAGCTAACGCTGGAAGTGTAGCGGCGCATCGTTTCAGGTAACCACAGACCGAAATGGGGGACATTTGAGGGACACATGCGCTCATCACAGAGAAAGGTGTGAAATAGGAAACGGAGATATTGTCGCTTGATAAGAAGGCATTCAGGCTGTACGAATGTTAAAGTTCACGAGAGAAATGTCACCGAACAAAGAGCTGCAACATTTAAAATATACATGTACTGAATTACCCATCGGTGCTTGGCAGACCATGACAGCATAATTAAAAACTAAATACTTCCCTGATGTTCCGCAAAATATTACTTATTTGATCACTATTCAGCTTTAACGACAGATAAAGTGAAGAACTACTGGCGGTGATGTAACTGGTACAGGTACAGAAGATACATAAAATGGCGATATAGAGTGTTTAAAAAGAAAAGTATTACTTTCTTACGTTACGTAGAAATCGATACATTTATGAAACTTTCAAAAATTAAGTTTTATGTGGAAATCGTCACATTTAACAAAAACAAACCTAAAGTATAATTTACATTAATTTTGACAGGGAGGAACAGGATACTGTATATAGTCATTTAAAACTAAAGTGGTAGTTTGTGACTTAAAACTTTATTTTTCTTTTTTTTAAGACATAACGCTTGCTGCTCACCATAAAAAGTAAAAGTTTCCTTTACAAGCACTGTGTTTCTCATTTGATTTACCGGCTGTGTCAGTAACGTGTGTACGTATCAACAAACTTGCAATGCATTTATGACATATGCAGAAAGATAAGTAAATATCATATGCATTTCAAAACCCAGAATTCCACAGCCTTGGTTCCTTGGACACCTTCCGGAAACAATACCGTATGGTGTGCAGGTTACTGGGTTAAAAGAGAGTTAGATCTACGATACTGGAAGGTAGTGTCAACAGTGACGATCAAGAGTCATGGCTGGAGCATAGATAGGCAACAATTCCAGCCAATAGCACAACAGGTAACATATATTTAGGACATGGAAACTAGTACTTAACCAATAAAAAGGTGCAACAACGAATATTCCTACTCACTGAGGTTTTTAGTGTTGTTTTCCCTCAATTGTAAATTAAATGAAGGGATGTATCTCCGCCAGGCAAAGAACGGAAGAGAAAGATACATAACCAAAATAACAAGAACAAATCCAATAGTCAGGAAATCCCAGACATGAGAATAAACTGTGTCCCAACATAACATAATTTCTGCACCCAGATTGATGAAGGAATCAGTGCCCTAAACAGCTACTACTACCTAGAAGATGGGGCAGACCTAAAAAACAGAACTGCCCGTTTGCTTGATGTGCGAATCGTGGGTCCATTTGCGCTGAAGTATATCTAACTAACGGGCAGTATAAGCACCGTTATGTGGTTCTGTCGCGTTACGTATCTACGGCAGTTATGCCACTACTGAAATTCCGAACCTCGTACAATTTTGCCCTTAATCGCTGCTGCTAGAGTTAGGTACGCATTGTGAGTTGATTCATTGCATTAAAAATAGTACAATAGTGCTCAAGTGTGACACTAAGAGCATGATTGATCAATTAGGGTGGTTTTCAGTACGCTACACATTTCCAAACTGAACAGTAAGACCACTGGAGGGTATGGGCTCCACGACGCCCTGGACTCCTCACGCCGTTTACGGAATCATTAAAGAGAGGCGGCCGGGGCGGCCTTTACGGGCGCTCTATATACAGCGCAGTCTTCCTCCCAGAGATCCCCAGCATCGTTAACTCTCCATTGTTCCTGACCAGGAGGCATTAATCTCCATTGCCGCTCGGACGCGCCGGCGGCATCGTCCTAACGCACGCCGACGTGAAACAATTCATCGTCTTAATGGGGGCACAAACTGCCGCCGCAGATCTCCTCCACAAGAGTCGGATGCGCCGGACTTTGACCGCCACTGGAGCGCCAAGATTATCCTGCTTTAGGCCGCCGTTCACACAGGGACGTCCGCTTCGCCAACTAAGTCAAATGTTACTTAGCGAAAATATGGAAACTGTAGGTTGTGGATCTGTGAGAGGGCTTAAATGTGTGCAAGTCTTCCAAATTTCTGTGGAATCTATTCTTCACTTTTTTTTGGGAGAGGAGAGGGGGAGGGGAGTGGTCATCAGTCTTTACTAGAGTTGTAAAGCAACCGTAGGCCACACAAGTAAGCATAGACTATGGTAGTGTTCCTAGTAGCTTTGGTCACTTACGGTCGTACCTGAATTACCTGTACGTTAGGTGTGTTGCATACATATTGGGCGTTACCTCATAACTATCGCTTTCTTTACGCATGCAACCAATGTATTCTTAGAGTCTTCTAAAAACCGGAAGCGATAAACCGTTGGTCGGTTGACTTGTGGTTGGGGACCAAGCAGCGAGGTCATCGCTCCCATTAGATTAGGGAAGGATGGGGAAGGAAGTCGGCCGTGCCCTTTCAAAGGAACCATCCTGGCATTTGCCTGAAGCAGTTTAGAGAAGTCACGGAAAACCTAAATCAGCATGGCCGGACGCGGGTTTGAACCGTCGACCTGCCGAATGCGAGTCCAGTGTGCTAACCATTGCCCCATCTTGCTCGGTGCTATAAACCATCTAGAAAATGAGTGAGGGTATACAAATGCTTGAGTAATCTATGGAAAGCTTTTCTTCTAAATAGTTATTCTCCTGTGTGTTAGTTAAAAATAAACAGTATATATAGCAAAACTGAACCTGACAATGTTTAATTCAGGTTTTACTCGAAACCTCTTGATTTGTAACATGAAACGGAGGGTTGTTGTAGGAAAAATAAAGAAAACGGTACAGATTTATCATATAGCACTAGAAAAAGCCATTTCTTCAGCAAAAATGTAGAATAAAACATTAGAAAAAGAGAAATATATCAAATATCGCTTCATTACATTGCTGAATTATACAAATCATGTTTCTGTTATTCATAAACAACTCTTGTGTGATCCGCAAGACATTAAAAATTGCCTTTAATTATCATGAAGAACGTTCCATTTAGTGCAAAATAACAGTAATAATTACACATTTTTTTATGTTTATGCATGTAAACTGTACTTACATCAAGAGAATTTGGTTTGGTTCCATAAAACAAATTTTTACCACCTGGAAAACTCATTTTATATTATGTAAGTATGTAAAATGCATAATGGACTAACAATGAATGATGTACGGTTCTAATTACGTACAGGAAACAAAAAAATAAAAAAGAAGATATTCCTTGATGCTTAACACGATTCCATCCCTTCCCTTCACCTTGCTAATGTTTCCCACACGTTTCTGTCGTCGCTGATTCTGTGTCACCACCATATTTCTATAACATAACGTTTCAATTGCTTCGATTTTCTTTTCACAATGTCACTTAGTCCATGAGTCACTTCCATACACTACTATGTTCCAAACGCTAATTCTCAAAAATATTTTCGTCGATTTAAGATCGATGTTTGATACTGGTAGACTTCTTTTCGCCAGGAATGCCCTCTTCTCCTGGTCTCCTTCTTGCTTCGTCCGTCGCTCGTTATTTTACTTTCAGTGTAACAGAATTCATTCAATTAGTCCACTTCGTGGTTATCAGGTTTGATGTTAGGCTTCTCGCTATAATCATTTCTGCTACTCCTTATTACTTTCGACTGTCTTCAGTTTTCTTTCAGTCTATAGTGTGTGCTCATGCAAGTGCTCATTCCATCAAACAGGCCCTGCATTACTTCGTCTCTTACAATTTTCATAACAATACCATTACACAGAATAATTATAACACTAGGCACATTCGTATGAGGGTTGATCAAAAACTTTTATCACCACGAAAAAATAAAATTATGTAGTTAATTTTTTGTTTGTTTGCACGTAGGTACATGTGTAAGCCCTGATTCACATGGAAGCCAAAACGAATTGACTCAGCCCATCTCCATTTTATCAATGGGCTGCTAAATTTTGTCTTCTTTAGTGACGTGCTGTGGTATTTAAGCGCATGGATTTTGGTGTACTACAGATCTGCTGATATGTACCTGCAAACAGGCAAAACATTAATAATCTTTGGTTCATGACTACCTCTGTAGCATTGAGATGAATTCTTGCAAACGCGTTAAAAGAACAAATTATCATAGATTTTGAACCTACACAGGAAGTGTCGTAATTGTTAAATATTACTCATCAAATTTCTTACAGTTTCAACTATTAAAACATCAAAGGTTTTGAAAGCGAATGTAATTAAGAATGAAAATCTAGTAATGAAAGGACAACTATTTACAATCCTCTTAAGAAATACTAGCTGTTATCTGGGGCTGCGCTCGCTTATAAGTAGTTTTGTTATAATGAGGGAAGGATGGTAAGTAATTATCTAGAGGCTGGAGAAAGAACTCTTACCATTATTATACTCTTATTGTTGGAATTACAAGTCTTCTGAAAAGTTTGATGGGCCTCCCACGAATTTCTCTCATGTGCCAACGTTTTCATCTCAGAGTAGCACTTGTAACCTACGTCCTCAATTTTCTGCTGAATGTATTCCAGTCTCTGTCTTGTTCTACAAATTTTATCGTCTACAGCTCCCTCTAGTATAGTCAGAATTATCCATTGATGTCTTAACAGATGTCCTATAATCCTGTCCCTTCTTCTTGTCAGTGTTTTCCACGTACGTATTCCCTTCTTCGCTAGTTCTGTGGAGAACCTTCTCGTTCCTTGTCAGCTCACCAACTTTTCAACGTTCGTCTGTAGCACCACACCTCAAATCTTCGATTCTGTGTGTTCCAGTTTTCCTACAGTCCGTGTTTCTCCACCATACGATACTGCGCTCCAGACGTACATTCTCAGAAATGCCTTTCTCAAATTAAGGCGTATGTTTTATGCTAATAGGCTTCTATGGGCCAGAAATACCTTTTCGCCAGTGCTAGATGGGTTTTTATGTCCCCCTTTCTCCAACTATCATCGGTTACTCTGCTGCCTGGGTAGCAGAATTCCTTGAGTTCGCCTACTTCGTGATCCCCAGTTCTGATGTTAAACTTTTCGCTGTTTTCATTTCTGCTACTTCTCGTTGTTTCTGTCTTTCTTCGTGTTACTGTCGGTCCACATCCTGTATTCATTAAATTGTTCATTCCATTCAGCAGATCCTTTCATTCATCTTCACTTTCACGTAGACTATGTCATCAGCGAATCTTATGATTGATATCCTTTCGCCCCGAATTTTAATTCCACTCTTGAGCTTTTCTTTTATTTCTGCTATTATTTCTTCGATGTGGAATTAAACAGTAGGGTGAAAGACAAAATCTCTGTCCCACATCATTTTTAATCCGAGCATTTCGTTCTGGGTCTTCCAGTCTTCTGTATTTATAATACATTCTGAAATAAATGGCTGCTAGTAAGTGGAAGGCATAAATTGAGGTACAGCAATTTGTATAAATTATTGAACAAAAAAGATTTATACAAGTGTTGTCTTTACCGAAGGGTGAAATGGGTTTTTCTACTCACCGACATAGCCTGTACATCACTGCACGAATTTTGTTGCATGTTTAAGTATACATATTAGGTATTAGGAATGCTCAGCCTCCATCATAGAATTCATTTTTTGATTACACGACGTGTTTCACAAGGGTTGCGTGTAAGCATGCAGAATAAGTTAATTCAGTGGCATTGGCTGAACTTTTGTGACTGCATCTCAAGCTGCCCTGATCACCAACACTAGGCACTTACATTTGTTCCTTACCTGGTCTCGTTTCACTACGGGGAATTGTTTTATAGGTTTTGCAATATTAGTGACCAGATGCCTTTCCTATGGCCAACACTTCCAATTCACCCACACCTCCCCCTCTCCCCTGCTGCCTCGAAGGGCGGAATTTGGGTCCGTCGTCTGTCTGAAACTAGAGTAAATATCATATTCAAGCGTGAGAAAGTTTTCTAAGTGTTTATGGCGTGGCGTGAGTACCAGCCCAGCAGTCACCGAACGGCATGTGGGAAACCGCCTAAGAAACACAGGCAGGATAGGGCAGCTCATCAACCCTCGTCGTTAACCCTCGACGCGGATTCGATGCAAGGAAGGCTCGCCTCTCCGAATCGAGGAAACGGCGCCTTGACGCGCACGGTTATCCAGACGCGTTCGTTAATGATAGACACCGTTTTTACTTATCACAACTGAACTCATTTTTCATTTGCATTTTGTATGTCGCGTTCACGTTGAAACTAAGGTATAGTATGAATCACACTCTAAACTATAGACATGGTAGGCAATACAGCAACACATTAGAAGTCATGATCGCGAAATACTGGGCAGTCACGACCTAGAGTGAATCTTTTCGAACATGGAAGTAATAACATGCGCTTGCTTTGTTCCATCATATGACCAGCATAAAGGAACTCCTGAAGCCCGGCATAGATCTATTTTTAATTTTATCAGCAAGGATGCACTGTCGGATAACTACAAAGGGAACCGCTTTGTGTAGGCTGACAGACAATTCGGTATCAGTGTCATGAACCGTGATGGCATAACGAGACCTCAGCTCGTTAGCCGAGATCAGACGTCTAGTATGAAAGAGCCGATAAAGATACTACGCAGCGACCGTTTCTAAGGCGCGTCTTTGCAGTGTCGAGTATAGTTTTAGGAATTAACAAAGACGGCACCGCTGCTGGAAATGGCAGCGAGGGTCATGCACATGCGAGGTCACTGCATCGTGGCAGCAGCGGCCGCCTTTTAAAGTGGTAGGAAACACCCTGTTGCGTTCCTGTTCATCCGTTATTGCTTTGTGTGACAGATTCTTCCATTGGCCGGCCGGGTGGCCGAGCGGTTCTCGGCGCTTCAGTCTGGAACCGCGCGACCGCTACGGTCGCAGCTTCGAATCCTGCCTCGGGCATGGATGAGTGTGATGTCCTTAGGTTAGTTAGGTTTAAGCAGTTCTAAGTTCTAGGGGACTGATGACCTCAGAAGTTAAGTCGCATAGTGCTCAGAGCCATATCCACCATTTTAAGGTATCTTATAAAACCCTCGCTCGACCAATTCATGAGTGCTGCTCATTAGGTTGAGACTTCAACCAGTTAGCGCCATTTGAACCTTTCTGTTGCGGAGTACACATTGTTGCTGATTTGCTCTGCACTGCACTGTACTGCAAGAACTTCTGGACCGAACTGAGGGAACAGAGGAAAAAAAAACAGCACTGGTGCCTTCTAAAGGTCAAGCAGACCTGCAAACTGCAGGGGTGCCAAACTTTGAGAGTTGATATATCAAACACCACAACCTAGAATAGTGTATGTCACTTTGCACAGATTCTAGGGCAGTTAAAACTAGGGAGTTCTTTTTCAAACACACTGTACATGTGCTACGATCCAAGGAAGTCAAATCTGTTTACTGGTGCCATCTTGTTATTTTTTTTTGTGTTAGGTAGCCAGCTATCAGATAATTTGATACTTACATGAGCACTATATGCTCTGAAAACTATTGCTGACAGTTGTTTACATAACGCTATACGTGTTATATTACTACCGGCAGTCGTTTTTGGCATGTGCTAAGAAACTTGTATATAGACTGACACAGAAAAAATGTGAAGCTCCTAGCATGGGAGGAGGTAACAGAGCTTCATGGATTGAGACGGTCTGTGATGATAGTTCAGAGATCACAAAATCGAGTCAAAGTTGCAAAGAACTTGGCTGTATAAACCCACTTATCTGTATGATATTTCACTCTCTTCTCCGGCCGGATTCGTTTGGGAAGAGTGTCATAAAGATGTTGTATCCTCTCCTGAGGCGATGAGACTTACAACTGTTGTAACTGGTTCTTCATATCCTGGATACAGACACTGTCCCAGAGTTGATGCCCGAGCTGGTCTCACGGAAGTTCTGTCGGGGACAGATCTAGCGATCTAAGTGGCAACGGGATTACTTCAGTACCACGCGGACAATTGATAGACATACCTGCCATGTCTGGAAAGGGGGCGACTCAATACCGTCGCCTATGAGAAATACATGAATGCGGAGGATGTCCGTGACATACTGTTGTGCTGTCAAGTTTCATCAATCACTACTAGATGTGATCTGAAGTGTTACCCGATGGCTCTCGACAACATGAGGCCAGGAGTAACACGGCTGCGAATCTCCAATGGCCAGACGACGGGCAACAGGGATACTACGTAACCACAATCCATCGCTCAACCAAGTTCAACGTCATTCATCGGCAGTCCATGTTTCCCGGTCGTAGCAGCACTTCCTATGCAGCCGTTTGTTTTATGGTGCCGGCCGCTGTGGCCGAGTGGTTCTATGCGCTTCAGTCTGGACCCGCGCGACCGCTACGGTCGCAGGTTCGAATCCTTCCTCGAGCATGGATGTGTTTTATGTCCATAGGTGAGTTAGGTTTAAGTAGTTGTAAGTTCTAGGGGACTTATGGCCTCAGATGTTAAGTCCCATAGTGCTCAGAGCCATTTGAACCATTTTGTGTTATAGTACTAATGGCAGCCTAAGCATAATCCAGCCGTTGCTTGTCCCCATCCAATGGTACCGTTTGAAACGTCCCATTAGAAAAATTTATGAATGGCTGTGCTGATAAACCTCTTACATTATTTGCTTTTCAAACAGTTGAGCAAAACTGAACGTACTCAGACATTACTCTCTTTACTTATTCTGATCAACAATAAACTGACACACAATACTTTTAGCGAACGCAATCTGACTTTCAACAATCCCTACAAAAGAATGGCCCTGACTGACAATAACCTATACTTTTCATAAATCACTTACCTCACAAAAATCTTCGTTACTCAAGCTACTGCAATACAGCGAGCGCCAATACTGCCAGCTAAATAAAAGATTCAAACTATTGAAGGCACTAACTACTAATAGGCATAGTTAGAAAATGAAAGATTTTGATAGAGAACGAACAATGTATTTACCTTAATAGTGTTCGAAAGTCATAATATATAGCAGTTCATGACATTCAGTCTTACAAATGTACTGTCTCTGATGGACACACGTCCAGATCATCCGCTCTCAAAACTCCGCCATTTCTGTCCCCACATCCACCACTGCTGGCGGCTCACCTCCAACTGCGCAACGCTACGCGCTGTTAACATACAAATGCCCAACACTACAATAGCGAATATTACAACAATGCTAACCAGCAACAGACTGCACACAGCACAGCCAGTGATTTTCATACAGAGTGCTACGTGGCGTTACCAATATAAAAACCTAAACAGCCTACTTACACGTTTAACACAGAAAGTCCTTTACTTAGTCTTGAATGCTAGGTGCGGAAGTCATGTGGTTACGACGCTCTTGGTGCCTAATACTGTGATCGTCCCTTGCCGTGTTCACACGAGGTCCACCGCAGCCTTGACGAGTATGCCTGCTCCACACATGTATCCGAATGCTCCACAAAACTGCATATTGCGTGACTCGACCAGCCGGCCATCTGGAAACCCACACGCTGAGGCCTCTTTCAAACTCTCTCAGCTGCTGATAACGCTATCTCATACGGGTACGCGGCGCCTCAGAGCCCTTCACACTCGTCGCTCAACGTCTGTCGCTGTTCTCTATATACCCCAATAGCCTCAGTAACAACACTAAACACGGACAAAAGCAATGCACCTTGGTGGCTGTTCTACTAGTAACAGATAAATGCACATTTAATCATGCGACCATTGATATGGATGCATCAGTTTTTTTATCAGTTAGTGTATAAGACAGGTTAGATTACATGAAAAAATAGCAGTCTCGTTAATTAATACGTAACACTACACGCAAGCGATGAATGTATTTCAAAATATTTTTTGCCTTGTGATGCAGATGTAGCTAATGGGTGGCATGTGCGCCTGATTACGTCATTACCGTAGAAAGACTGAACTCTGAAAATGTGATCTACTGACAGAATAGCTAATGAAACATTCGCCGATGTGTTACTCGAGGGCACATCAAATAGTTATTAGTGTTACCGATCACAGACCTAATTTTCAATGTAATGATCGTATGTCTAATCTTACTACGCCGTTGTCGACCCTCATGGTGTCACAGCATGGAATATGAACCGCGCTGTTGTGGAGTTCAGGCAAGAAGGCGGCGGTGTTGTAGATTCTGTGCAGAGTCCGAGACGGAGAAGACTTGGCGGTGTTGCCTGGTGCTCTACGGCTGTGTCACACGCTACAGGCTCCAGCCGTTGCCTGTCATAATAACTCGCAATGCTGGGTAAGCGCCACATTGGTCAATACTACATGCTCGGAAAGCTATCGCTGTCACTTGTTAACATAATACTGGACGTGTCTGCGCTATGATACCCACAATAAACACTAGAGTGATTAAGTACTTTAATTACACCTACTCTACCAGAGAAATCAACGCTTAATCTTCTACTACGCGCACACCGAAGTGCAAGAACAGTAAGACGCGGCGGAATTATTCTGCTAGCCGGCCGCGGTGGCCGTGCGGTTCTGGCGCTGTAGTCCGGAACCGCGGGACTGCTACGGTCGCAGGTTCGAATCCTGCCTCGGGCATGGGTGTGTGTGATGTCCTTAGGTTGGTTAGGTTTAAGTAAGTTCTAGGGGACTTATGACCTAAGATGTTGAGTCCCATAGTGCTCAGAGCCATTTGAACCAATTATTCTGCTGTTTGCTGCCCCACGTGGTATTGCGTATCACCTCAATACCCGCCTTCTAACGTGCACACCACAGTAAGAACCGAATTATATGGCTCAGAGCTTAAGACGTTGGACTCGTTTTCGGGAGAATGGTGCCATAAATTGCTACCCAGCTGTCCAGATTCATGTTTTTCGTAATATACTCGAATTACTTAAAGCAAATACTAGTATTGCTCCGCTGACAGGGCACGGCCGATTTCTTTCCGCATTCCTACTCGTGCTTGACACAATCATGTCGATTAAAATTCTAGGCTTACCGTTACAGAGAGATAAGAGATGGAACGAGAACGTAAAGACGGTTGCAGGAAAGACGAATGGTCGACTTCGGTTTATTGGCTGCATTCTAGGAACTTAGAGCTCATCTATGAAGGAGGCCGCATTCAGAATACTTGTGAGGCCCATTCTTGGGTTCTGCCAGAGTGTCGGTGATCCCCACCACGTTAGATTAAAGGAGACATCGAAACAATTCAGAGAAGTGCTGCTGAGTTTGTCACTGGTTGGTTCGATCAGTAGTATTAAGGAAATGATCCGTGAACTCAAATAAAAAAAAACCTGGAGTGAAGAAGACGTTCTTTCTGTAAACGCTATTGAGAAGCGTTAGCGAACCGACATTTGCGAAGGCCTGCATAAAGATTCTACTGCCGCCACTCCGTAGGGGTTCGACAAAACAATGGACACACCACGAGAAATGGATGCTTGAACATGAATGCGGATGTTTAGCCGCGCGTGTTGTATTTGACAACAAACGGCGCTCTGTGCAATGGCCTCAATAAGTCGCAATTGTGAGTCGTGGTCAGAACAGTGATCCTACATCTACGTCTACGTGATTACTCTTGCTATTCACAATAAAGTGCCTGGCAGAGGGTTCCATGAACCACCTTCAAGCTCTGTCTCTACCGTTCCACTCTCGAACGCCACTCGGGAAGAACGAGCACTTAAATTTTTCTGTGCGAGCCCTGATTTCTCTTATTTTATCGTGATGATCATTTCTCCCTAAGTAGGTGGGTGCCAACAGAATGTTTTCACAATGGAGCAGAAAACTGGTGATCGAAATTTCATGAGATCCCACCGCAACAAAAAATGCCTTTCATCTACATCTAAATCTACATTTATACTCCGCAAGCCACCCAACGGTGTGTGGCGGAGGGCACTTTACGTGCCACTGTCATTACCTCCCTTTCCTGTTCCAGTCGCGTATGGTTCGCGGGAAGAACGACTGTCTGAAAGCCTCCGTGCGTGCTCTAATCTATCTAATTTTACATTCGTGATCTCCTCGGGAGGTATAAGTAGGGGGAAGCAATATATTCGATACCTCATCCAGAAACGCACCCTCTCGAAACCTGGCGAGCAAGCTACACCGCGATGCAGAGCGCCTCTCTTGCAGAGTCTGCCACTTGAGTTTACTAAACATCTCCGTAACGCTATCACGGTTACCAAATAACCCTGTGACGAAACGCGCCGCTCTTCTTTGGATCTTCTCTATCTCCTCCGTCAACCCGATCTGGTACGGATCCCACACTGATGAGCAATACTCAAGTATAGGTCGAACGAGTGTTTTGTAAGCCACCTCCTTTGTTGATGGACTACATTTTCTAAGGACTCTCCCAATGAATCTCAACCTGGTACCCGCCTTACCAACAATTAATTTTATATGATCATTCCACTTGAAATCGTTCCGCACGCATACTCCCAGATATTTTACAGAAGTAACGGCTACCAGTGTTTGTTCCGCTATCATATAATCATACAATAAAGGATCCTTCTTTCTATGTATGCGCAATACATTACATTTGTCTATGTTAAGGGTCAGTTGCCACTCCCTGCACCAAGTGCCTATCCGCTGCATATCTTCCTGCATTTCGCTACAATTTTTTAATGATGCAACTTCTCTGTATACTACAGCATCATCCGCGAAAAGCCGCGTGGAACTTCCGACACTATCTATTAGGTCATTTATATATATTGTGAAAAGCAATGGTCCCATAACACTCCCCTGTGGCACGCCAGAGGTTACTTTAACGTCTGTAGACGTCTCTCCATTGATAACAACATGCTGTGTTCTGTTTGCTAAAAACTCTTCAATCCAGCCACACAGCTGGTCTGATATTCCGTAGGCTCTTACTTTGTTTATCAGGCGACAGTTAGGAACTGTATCGAACGCCTTCCGGAAGTCAAGAAAAATAGCATCTACCTGGGAGCCTGTATCTAATATTTTCTGGGTCTCATGAACAAATAAAGCGAGTTGGGTCTCACACGATCGCTGTTTCCGGAATCCATGTTGATTCCTACATAGTAGATTCTGGGTTTCCAAAAACGACATGATACTCGAGCAAAAAACATGTTCTAAAATTCTACAACAGATCGACGTCAGAGATATAGGTCTATAGTTTTGCGCATCTGCTCGACGACCCTTCTTGAAGACTGGGACTACCTGTGCTCTTTTCCAATCATTTGGAACCTTCCGTTCCTCTAGAGACTTGCTGTACACGGCTGTTAGAAGGGGGGCAAGTTCTTTCGCGTACTCTGTGTAGAATCGAATTGGTATCCCGTCAGGTCCAGTGGGCTTTCCTCTGTTGAGTGATTCCAGTTGCTTTTCTATTCCTTGGACACTTATTTCGATGTCAGCCATTTTTTCGTTTGTGCGAGGATTTCGAGAAGGAACTGCAGTGCGGTCTTCCTCTGTGAAACAGCTTTGGAAAAAGGTGTTTAGTATTTCAGCTTTACGCGTATCATCCTCTGTTTCAATGCCATCATCATCCCGGAGTGTCTGGATATGCTGTTTCGAGCCACTTAGTGATTTAACGTAAGACCAGAACTTCCTAGGATTTTCTGTCAAGTCGGTACATAGAATTTTACTTTCGAATTCACTGAACGCTTCACGCATAGCCCTCCTTACGCTAACTTTGACATCGTTTAGCTTCTGTTTGTCTGAGAGGTTTTGGCTGCGTTTAAACTTGGAGTGAAGCTCTCTTTGCTTTCGCAGTAGTTTCCTAACTTTGTTGTTGTACCACGGTGGGTTTTTCCCGTCCCCCACAGTTTTACTCGGCACGTACCTGTCTAAAACGCATTTTATGATTGCCTTGAACTTTTTCCATAAACACTCAACATTGTCAGTGTCGGAACAGAAATTTTCGTTTTGATCTATTAGGTAGTCTGAAATCTGCCTTCTATTACTCTTGCTAAACAGATAAACCTTCCTCCCTTTTTTTATGGTTCAAATGGCTCTGAGCACTATGGGACTCAACATCTTAGGTCATTAGTCCCCTAGAACTTAGAACTACTTAAACCTAACTAACCTAAGGACATCACACACGTCCATGCCCGAGGCAGGATTCGAACCTGCGACCGTAGCAGTCCCGCGGTTCCGAACTGCAGCGCCAGAACCGCTAGAGGCCGGCCCCTTTTTTTTTTTTTTTATATTCCTATTAACTTCCATATTCAGGGATGCTGCAACGGCCTTATGATCACTGATTCCGTGTTCTGCACATACAGAGTCGAAAAGTTCGGGTCTGTTTGTTATCAGTAGGTCCAAGATGTTATCTCCCCGAGTCTGTTCTCTGTTTAATTGCTCGAGGTAATTTTCGGATAGTGCACTCAGTATAATGTCACTCGATTCTCTTTGTTTTAATGATTGCCACTCCAATTCACATATCATGTCTGTGACACTATCTCCCCTATTTCGCGTCTCTTTAGTAGACCTGTGGCACCTTCTTAATGTTCTGCCAGTGAATCAAAGTCTTTGGTTTGCTCTACCCACAATATTATCTATGTGATCGTTCCAATTTAGGCTATTTGTAATTGTAATCCCCAAGTATTTGGTTGAATTTACAGCCTTCAGATTTGTGTGACTTACCGCGTAATCGAAATTTTGCTGATTTCTTTTAGTACTCATGCGAATAACTTCACACTTTTTCATATTCAGGGTCGATTTCCACTTTTCGCACCATAAAGATATCTTATCTAAATCATTTTGCAAGTCGTTTTGATCATCTGATGACTTTACAAGACGGTAAATGAGAGCGTCATCTGCAATCAATCTAAGATGGCTACTCCTATGTCGTTAATATAGATCAGGAACAATAGAAGGCCTAAACACTTCCTTGGGGAAAGCCGAATATTACTTCTGTTTTACTCGACGACTTTCCGTCTATTACTACGAACTGTGATCTTCCTGACAGCAAATCACGAATCCAGTCGAACAACTGAGGCCATACTCCGTAGGCACGCAGTTTGATTAGAAGACGCTTGTGAGGAACGGTGTCGAAAGCCTTCTGGAAATCTAAAAATATGGAATCATTTGACATCCCCTGTCTATAGAACTTATAACTTCATGAGTATAAAGAGCTAGTTGTGTTTCACAAGAACGATATTTTCTGAAACCGTGCTGACTATATCTCAATAAATCGTTTACCCGTTCCAAAACCCGACTGCAAATCGACGTTAGTGATGTAGGCCTGTAATTCAGCGGATTACTCCTACTTCCCTTTTTGGGTATTGGTGTGACTTGAGAAATTTTCCAGTCTTTAGGTACGAATCTTTCTGTGAACGAATAGTTGTATATAATTGTTAAATATGTAGCTGTTTATCAGCATACTCCGAGAGGAACCTGACTGGTATAAAGTCTGGACCGGAGGCATTGCCTTTATTAAGTGATTTAAGCTGCTTCGTTACTCCGAGAGTATCTACTTCTATGTTTCTCATCTTGGCAGTTGTTCTTGATTGGAATTCAGGAGTATTTCTTTGTCTTCTTTGGTGAAGGAGTTTCGGAAAACCGTGTTTAATAACTCTGCTTTATTTGCACTGTCATCAGTCCCTTCACTGTTGTTATCGCGCAGTGAAGGTATTGATTGCGTCTTGCCACTGGTGTGCTTTATGTATGACCAGAATCTCTTTGGGTTTTCTGCCATTGTGGGTCCGTTATGCCAGCGCTAATTGAGTTCGAACATGGGCATGGTATCCTCCTCCATATTCTGTATGGTGCCATGCGGAGTATGCTTGTAGTTGTAGGTTCACCAGTCCTAGCTTGAGCTCCGTCTGTAATGGCATCGTTGGCAACAGGATGTTAAAATTCAATTTTCCATTTCACCACTTAAACTAGTAATTAACTCAGTCGACTCAGAGCCGTAAGACACATCACTCACCCCTTTTGGAAAAGCGATGTTTATGCTCATGGCACTAGCCGAGAATTTGAGCATCTCGTAACACCGATGCCGACACAGTAGCATACGTACGGAGAGCGTTTTCGCTTCAGAATGCCCCGTACCGCTAACACGCGCTCATTTCACCCTGGGACGGTGCGCATACACCTTTGACAGGCGAGGTGGCTTCCTCGGCACGCCACTTGCACCCCGCATTGATTGTTGGCACATAAATGCGTTCCGCAGCGCGGCGCTGTCGGCCGGAGGCAGTTAGCGTCCGTCCCGAATGGACGGCGGCGCCCGGCGGCCAGCGCGTGCTGATAGCGCAGAGCCCGTCAAGTCCGCGAGCCGGCGCGCTCCTCTGCCATTAGCAGGCTGTTTCCGCTGATTTGGCCGCATTACCCCCTTATCTGGGAGCGGTGAATCAGCAGCGGACGATGCGAAAGCTCCGGCGCTGCGCGGCGTGCTGAATGAGCCGATAGCTGGTGGAGCGTGGCGTAGCGTACTCTCGCTGCGTCACAGTGACGCGTTCGCGCCGCTAATGCCGGTTCCAGCGGTTCGCCCCCTACGTCCGTACTGAAGCAAGAGTGGGAAAAACCGACCGGTTAAAACCGGTACCGGTATTTTACTTCTGAATAATCGATATTTATTTTTTACTAACAACCGACTAAAAAACACTGAAATATCAGCCACAGCAGCATTGCTAAAATCTTTCGATTTTTAATAAACCTGTTTTTTTTTAAGGAATAATTTTTACCTGTAAAATTTTTGGTTTAAAATATTGCGTTATTGTAGAAAACGGGAAAAGTGATGGGTGTTATTTTAATAACAATACCGAGAGAAACGAGCAACAAACACATGCCATAGGAACTGGTACAACATTTCTGAGACAATAATGTACCTGTTGCCGTATGTCGTAGCTTAGATGCGCGTTTACGTGCAGTGTGCTAGACCTGGTCTATACGATAGTTTCTCGTAGTCGTCGCCGGACCTCCGTTGTACTGCAGGGTGCAAAACCCTAGGATGGAAATATTTTTACTAAGTGGCGTAGCAATGAAATTCAACGCTTCATTTGCTTTAAAACATTACTTTTCTGACATTGCCGCGCGGGATTAGCCGAGCGGTCAACATGGTTCTGAGCACTATGGAACTTAACATCTGTGGTCATCAGTCCCCTAGAACTTAGAACTACTTAAACCTAACTAACCTAAGAACATCACACACATCCATGCCCGAGGCAGGATTCGAACCTGCGACCGTAGCGCTCACGCGATTCCAGACTGAAGCGCCTAGAACCGCACGGCCACACAGGCCGGCCGAGCGGTCTCAGGCGCTGCAGTCATGGACTGTGTGGCTGGTCCCGGCGGAGGTTCGAGTCCTCCCTCAGGCATGGGTGTGTGTGTTTGTCCTTAGGATAATTTAGGTTAAGTAAAGTCCCATAAGATTTCACATACATTTGAACATTTTTTTCTGACATTTCTACTAACGAATGAAACAAGAAGCAAATTATGGTAACAGTAATAAATTAAAAACTTAACAAAAATCTATTCATAGTTTACAATAAAAATAGGCAGTAGCTGGTCTATTGCCTGTGTCTACATAATGTTCCTTCATTTATTTGCAGCCCTTGAAAACGGACAAATTAACACGAAAAACAGGGTACTTCAAGCTCAGTTTCCAGCCTTTAGCAATGAGTATTGGTAATGCTCGAATAGTGGCGTGGTTTACAACATGATTTTTGAGTAGTTTTTCAAAAAACTATAAACATTAATAGTCCACTGGCGATTTTTTATAGTATTCAGCCACTTACCAGTTCTCGAGAAAAACAGCGAACGGTGCAAGCAATGTTTTATTTGCCTATTTATGGTAAAATTTTGAGTGTGTATCTTGAAATTCAGAGAGTCAAGATTTTTCAGTCTGTGTTCGATTTCTACGCTTATTCCAGGAAATAATTGTTGTGTCGATTCCCTAAGGTCTCGACACAATGAGTGGCTAGGTGCACGCGAAACTAACGCAGACGGGCGTAAATTCTGAAACAGGAGACTGGATGAAAACTATAAAGAAAAGAAGAGAGATTTTAATATACTTAACTTTAATGTAGTCTTGTTCTTGTTGAAATACATCTCTTGCATAGTAGTAAGCAATTAGCAATGATACACATGGCGCCTTGCTAGGTAGTAGCGATGGACTAGCTGAAGGCTATTTAATCTGTCTCTCGGCAAATGAGAGGACGACTTGATAGGTCTAGTCGCAAGCTATCTCGTCCGTACAACTGGGGCGAGGTCATGTCCGTGTCTTGTGACCTGCCATGTGGTGGCGCTAGGATTGCGAGTACACAGTGGCGACACGCGGGTCCGACATGTACTACAGGACCGCGGCCGATTTAAGTTACCACCTAGCAAGTGTGGTGTCTAGCGGTGACACCACATTCCTCCCCCGCAAATCGGCGAACGGTCGTGAGATAAGGCTTCCGCCCGCCGTGGGGAGGACCCCATGTTGACGTATGCGATGAGGTGGGGAGCCTAACAACAGGCGAGGCCGTGCCACCCGCACCCGGCCATTCGGTCCGAGGGGAGCTAGGAAACGCCTGCAAACCTAGTCCAGGGTGCACGTCAACATGAGGTGTATGCGCACGTAATGATATAAGAGGAGCCGCGGGGTCGACCTCCATGTGGTCGGAGCACCCGACGGGCGAAGACGACATCTGGTCCGGAGCGGGCAAGAGGACCATGGCGGAGGACGGCTGGTCACGGGAAGCCAGCGGCGGCGCGTGACCCAGGGAGGCGCCATGCGGTTGCAGCGAAGCGGCCGCTGCTGGCGTCGCCGGCGGCGGCTGCGGCGGCGCGACGCCATGAGGCAAAATGGACGGCATCGTCGGTAACACCTGGGGATGAGGCGAGCCAGTAGATGGGTCCCCAGGGCGCTGACCGGACGGCTCCGTCGCTGAAAGCAGACGGGGAGCGGCAGAACCCAGGCGACGACAGAGGCGCAGCTGATTGAGATGCCGACGCACCTCACCAGAGGCCCCCAAAACCAAATACATCGCGCGGCCGAGGCAGCGAAGAATGCGCCCTGCGAGCCAACGCTGTGAACCGCGATAGTTGCGATAATAGACAACGTCGCCAGGAGCAAAAGCAGGAGTCTGCCGCTGCACAGGAACCTGATGTGGCGGATGCAGCAAAGACATCAGAGTTCGATGAGGACGACCATGGAGCAACTCAGCCGGCGAGCGACCATCGCGGGGCTGAGAGCGATATGAGGACAAAAAGAGCAACAAAGCGTCCTCCCGAGAATGCGACTCTTTCAACTTCAACATCTGCGACTTGAAAGTCCGGACCAATCGTTCAGCGGCACCGTTTGACTGAGGCGAAAACGGCGCGGATGTCAGATGTTGAATACCATTGGCCTTGCAGAACGACTGAAATTCTGCGGACATGAATTGTGGGCCATTGTCGGAAACAATAGTCTGCGGAAGACCTTCAAGGCAAAAGATAGCAGACAAGGCTTGGATGGTGGCAGAAGACGTCGTGGAAGACATCCGGACAACAAAAGGAAAATTACTGAAAGCATCGACCACAACCAACCATCGAGCATTCCAGAATGGACCAGCAAAATCGATGTGCAAGCGTTGCCAAGGGGAAGTGGCTTTCGGCCAAGCAAAGAATTTCCGCGGCGGTGCGGATTGTAGTTCGGCACACGCCACGCAAGAGGAGCACATATTTGTAATCGCAGCATCGATTCCGAACCAAGTACAGTGCTGTCGAGCAAGTTGTTTCGTTCGCACTATACCCCAATGTCCTTGGTGAAGAAGCCGTAAGACAGAGGACTGTAACGAACGTGGGACGACGACTCGGGATTGATCATTATCAGAACGCAACAACAAAACACCACGTCGTACAAAAAGTCTCTCCTTGTGAGCAAAAAATCGGCGAACCAAAGGATCCTCGATCCGTGACTTTGACAAGGGCCATTGCGTAGCAACAAAACGCAAAACGGAAGCAAGGACAGGGTCAGCAGCTGTGGCAGTAGCTACACGACGAAAATCAATCGGAAACGATGCGACCACGTCATCGGCTTCCGAATCAATGAACATGCAAGCAAGTTCGGAAGAATCGAATGCTTTATCCTCAGCAACAGGCAAACGGGACAACGCATCAGCGTTTCCGTGCTTAGCAGTGGACCGATACAAGATATCGTAGCGGTACTGCGAGAGAAAAAGAGACCAGCGAATGAATTTCTGCGCTGTACGAGGAGGTACAGGCTTGTTCGGATGAAAAAGCGATGTCAAAGGTTTGTGGTCCGTGATGATTGTAAAGTGACGACCATACAAGAAATCGTGAAACTTTGTTACACCAAACACAAGAGCCAAAGCTTCCTTCTCTATTTGGGAATAATTTCTTTGCGCAGATGAGAGCAATTTTGACGCAAAGGCAATAGGGCGATCATGCGAGCCATCTTTGTGCGCAAGCACAGCACCGATCCCGCAATCCGAGGCATCAACCATCAACAAAAGGGGTTTTCGGGGATCGAATGGCGTAAGGCAAGTATTTGAAAGTAACGCCGATTTCAACTGGCGAAAGGCGCGTTCGCATTCCGTCGTCCAGACGAACGGAACACCTTTACGGCGTAAGCGATGAAGCGGAGCTGAAATAGAAGAAGCATTGCGCACAAACCGATGATAATAATTTACCTTACCCAGCACACTCTGTAGCTGTTTTAAGTTCTGCGGTGACGGCAAGTCCTGAATGGCACGAAGGTGCTCTGGACTCGGATGTATACCTTGGGCGTTAAGGACATGGCCCAGGTACGGTAAGTCCCGAGCAAAAAACACACATTTGTCCTTCCTCAAGCGAAGACCATTCTGACGCAAGACCTGAAAGAAGGTCCGGAGATTCTGCAAATGTTCGGCTTCTGTCTTTCCTGAGATCACAATATCGTCCAGATAGTTCGCAGCAGTAGGGACCGACGCACAAATAGTTTGTAAATATTGCTGAAATAAAGCAGGGGCGGATGCACACCCGAATGGCAGCCTTTTGAAGCGATACAAGCCAAGATGCGTGTTAACCACTAAGACGCGCTGGGATTCTTCGTCCACAGGTAGTTGCAAGTACGCATCTGCTAGGTCCAATTTTGAAAAATATTTTCCCGGTCACAGTTTGTCAAAAAGATCTTCCGGGCGGGGCAAAGGAAAAGTAGCAGTCACAAGTTGTGGATTCACAGTGGCCTTGAAGTCCACGCAAAGTCTCAGTTTTCCGGGAGGTTTTGGCAAAATGACTAAGGGTGAGGCCCAGAGAGAAGCCTGCACACGTTCAATTACACCTTGAGATTCTAAATCGTGCAATGTTCGTGCGACCTCATCACGCAATGCGTGGGGAACATTGCGCGCTCTGAAAAATTTCGGGTGCGCGTTGTCTTTCAGTTCCAAATGCGCTTCATAGTTCTTAGCGCAACCAAGGCCCGGTGCAAAAATGTCTGCAAATTCTTCACAAAGACTAGAAACACCGGCGGAAGGCACAGTCTGATTCACTGATAGGACCTGATTTACAATAGACATATTAAACAATTGAAACAAATCTAAACCAAACAAGTTCACTGCACTAGAGGAACGAAGAACATAAAATGACACAAGTTTTGTCTGTCCCTTGTATGTGGCAAGAAGGCTGCACTGTCCTAACACAGGTATATGCTGTCCTGAGTAACTAGTTAACGTAACATTTGCGGCACGCAATGGCGGGGCGCCCAGTTGTTTGTACGTGTCGTGATTGAGCAATGAAACAGCAGCTCCGGTATCGAGCTGGAATGGGATCACTTTTCCTACAAAGTCTAAGTCCACAAAAAGTTTATTGTCTTGTTGACGACAAGAGCGACTGTCTCGTGCAATTTGAACGGAGACAGGTACAGAAGCACTTGCGACTTTACGGGATTTCCGGCGACGTCGACGCACACTTTGGGTGGGACGAACACAGTCACTGTTAGCTAAAGTGTCACTGGACGGGTGGGAATGAACTACATGGATGTCCATGGGTGAAGGTCCACGAGCCTGATTGTCCTGGGTTCGATTCCGGCGCGAAGCAAAGGGCCTGGAATTTGTGTGATTGTCTGATCTGAACCTTTTCTGGCAAACACTTTGTACATGTCCTTTCTTGTGACAGTAAAAGCAAATAGCTTGGCGTGACGGGCAATTTTCACGCGAATGTCTAGTGGCACACCGCGGGCAAGATTTCACTGCATTTGCTTGCTTACGCGGCGCACGTGGTTGCAAGCTAGGCGGCCGCAGTGAAGTCGGGCGCGAGGGCCGCTTAGCGTCCCGTGCAGCGGGCCCGGCGGGCCGACTAACGTGACACACTGCTGGCGAAGTTTCAAATGATGCCTGAGCAAAGTCAAGTGTGTCTTGCCTGTCCAATATGTCTATCACTTGTTGCAGGGAGGGATTAACTAGTTTCAAAATCTGTTCCCTTATGCGAACATCAGAAACGTTCTGTGCAATTGCATCACGCACCATAGTATCTGAATATGGGAGGCCACATTCACAGGCAAACGCACAGTCTCTAGTAAGTCCTTGCAAAGTTGCTACCCACTCCCTATTAGTCTGACCGGCCGTACGTTTTGTACGAAAAAACGTATACCGTTTTGCAACTACATTTACTGTTTCTTTGAAATAGGCATCTAAAGCCGACAAAATTTCCTCGTAGGACAGAGTTGCTACGTCGCGTCGGGGAAACAATTTCACTATCACCCGGTAGGTAGACACACCGACACAAGAAAGCAAAAACGGCTGCCGCTCTTTACCTTGAATTCCATAAGCAGTGAGGTGGAAGTTGAACTGATCGGCCCACTCAGTCCAGCTTTCGGTTGTGGCCTCAAAGGGCCTAAATGGCGGTGCGACAGCGTTGTGTGGCTGCGGTAGCGATGAAGCGGCTGCCGCCGCATCGGTTTGCAGCGCACGTTGACCCTGGACGAGCTGTCCAAGGGCTTCCAATAACGCCTGCGTCTGCTGATTCTGCAAGCGAAAAAATTCGGACAGTACATCTGGAGAATGCGGCGAAGCCATGACACAAGCAAATTAGAGCAAGTATAACACAAAGACTGCAACGTGGGCGCGGCATCCCATCCTCGTCGCCAAAATATTGTTGTGTCGATTCCCTAAGGTCTCGACACAATGAGTGGCTAGGTGCACGCGAAACTAACGCAGACGGGCGTAAATTCTGAAACAGGAGACTGGATGAAAACTATAAAGAAAAGAAGAGAGATTTTAATATACTTAACTTTAATGTAGTCTTGTTCTTGTTGAAATACATCTCTTGCATAGTAGTAAGCAATTAGCAATGATACACATGGCGCCTTGCTAGGTAGTAGCGATGGACTAGCTGAAGGCTATTTAATCTGTCTCTCGGCAAATGAGAGGACGACTTGATAGGTCTAGTCGCAAGCTATCTCGTCCGTACAACTGGGGCGAGGTCATGTCCGTGTCTTGTGACCTGCCATGTGGTGGCGCTAGGATTGCGAGTACACAGTGGCGACACGCGGGTCCGACATGTACTACAGGACCGCGGCCGATTTAAGTTACCACCTAGCAAGTGTGGTGTCTAGCGGTGACACCACAATAATAGTTATAAAAAATCGAAAGTTAGTTACTTCAAAAATCGATTACTTTGAGTCGTTTTAAAACACAAGTTAAACTGGCTTAGAAAAATTATAAAACTTAAAAAACGGTTGTTCCAACCATAACCGCCATACTGAAACTGAAGCTGCATGTAGAGAAAGTATAGCCAACTTGACTTTCTTGGGGGCGTGTTTATGAACTATAAACGCCTAACATGAACCTTGTGATGCAGGCCCTAGTAGGGAATATTTTCTGATAACACATCTTCAAAAGCAACATTTTAGTGCAATATTCGAATTAAAATCCTGTAACGCAGCGTTTAAAATGAATTGCATAAAATTTTTATATGCAATTTATTTTATTTTATTTTTTCTTTATTCTCATTTCATCCCCCTCGCCCCGTATCACAGTATATTATATGCTATTTGTGTAATAGTATTGCTTTTTTGTCAATTTTCACTAAGTACAGTGTTGTGAAAATATATTTGGGGGCCTTTAACGCTACTCTTATCTTTTTAATTTGTTTGCCGCCACCATACACTACAAGCAAGTAAACGAATGAAAAAAGCAGGAAGCATCTTCCAAAATATAATATTATGCAAACATTATTTAAAAATCCTATAAAATTTCCCAGCCTCATGCCGTCGAAAAGTGAGCCGAAAGCACATTACTACATTATTTCAGTGATCACTTGCAAAAACACACAACACGACCGATGAAGGTATTGACACCAATGTATTTTCCCTCTGTTGTGGGCCGACTGGATCCCGCATCACTACTAGTATTTGGCCCACTACAAACTCTCTTTCGACTTGTATAACAATTCTGAGCCACTCAATTTACCGACACAACAGTCATTTCAAGTACTTTTCCGTATACGGTATGACGCACCAAGCTAACATTCACATCGTGCTCTTGCGCAACGGAAACTTGTTTCCAGTACTGTACTTAACAGATACACTTCAAAGTTCATGTCATGCGTCAGTTTTTATCTTATACTAATAGCAGAGCATGTATCCAGTCGTCAGTCAAGATTACGTCATATCTGGATTGCTAACAAAAGATGGACTATGCAACAATTGTTTACGCAAATAGAACGCATGTAATGGTCAATATATGCATTGAACCTTGTCACAAGCATCTGTAGACAAGCTGACAGTACTTTCTGTGAATCGTTTGTGCTCCATCATGTAACACAGCATCTGTTAATAATGTCCTAGTCTGCACATTAACAGGTCATTAATAGACTTACAAGTACACTTAAATGACGCCTGTGAAGATATGTTGCCCGAGGAAGACAACATTATACACAATGCTGTAATCGACACGAAGGAATGAACTTCACATGTTTAGTTGGAGAGACACTGCTCACTTCTGCATTCCCTGCTCCCTTAGACATTTCTCCAGAATAAGAGTGGAGCATTTTGAGGTTTTTAATATGGAAAATGATGGACAGAAATTGGGTTAAGAGGCAGTGATTAATAAGATCATTTGCCTACTCAAGAACCTCTGATAAACTTGATACTCGGCAAGTTTCATAACGTGGAAAAAAATCTTGAAAGAATCAATTGAATAAATGGAAAGCACCAGTTTGCTTTTGTTCTACAGTATTGCTTTTATTGTGTTAACTGGCCTTCGGTTTACAAGGCCATCTTCAGACATTTACTGAGTATTGTTACCAAAGAAGTTACAATGTCTGCAGTCAACATTGGAAGAGAAGTTACACGTCCAGATTGAAGCACAAACAAACAGTAAGTAACGTCTTTGATAGTGTGGTGGTAATGCACTGGAAAAATAAAAAAATGAACAGTAAATAAATAGAGATGGAGTAGACGGAAAAAACTTAACACAAAATAGGAAAAGCATGCCTACATAATAGTTTCCATTAATAAACCAAAGTAGTAAAATAAAATAAAATTAGTACTTGACTAGGCTACATCAGGAAGTATAAAACATGGAGAGCTATACAAACACCAATTAAAAGAAGAAACAATTATCAGTGTAACTACAGAATAAATAAGGAACTTAAGCATTAGCAGTAAGATAAACAGAAATAAATAAATGTAGGAAAATGGAGGAGTTTGAGGGAACATATAGTAAATACAATCTTGAGAGTGTGGTGGTACTGCTTTTTAAAAGGTAAAAAGGCTGAACAATACACAAATACAAAAGGATCAAACAGGAAAAACATTAACATTATATTCAAAACTGTGGCTATGTGACAGTTTACACTAAATAATTGAACCAGGTAAAATATAAACAATATTTGATGAGACAACTGCAAGAGGTGTTAAACATGGACAGTAATACAAGTACCAGTTAAAAGAAAGCCTTAACAATTGAACTAACAGTCTATATGGAATACATAGACAACTTTAATAAAATAAACGAACTTAATGAATAGAGCAAAATGGGAACTTTGCTAGGGAGTGGCTCCAGGGAAACTATTCTGAGTTTAAACACTTACGTTGGCCACCAAGCTCACCAGACATGAACATTATTGAGCGTATCTGGGATGGCTTGCAATGTGCTGTTCAGACGAGATCTCCAGCCCTTCTTACTCTTAGGGTCTTAGGGATTTATGGACAGCCCTGCAGGGCTCAAGGTCTCAATTCCCACCAGCACTACCGCAGACATTAGTCGACTCCGTGCCACGTCGTGCTGGGCCACTTCTGCGCGCTCGCTGGGGTCCTACACGATACTACGCAGGTGTACCAGTTTCTTTGGTTCTTAGGTAGTTTTACAACTCTAGTCTTGTGCTGATCTGTCGCATTTTGATGCACATCGAGTCAGATGTGCAACAAAGAATGAAGGTAAAACTTTGATAGCCGCTAAAGGTTTTATAGCAAACCACGATTCTCTGTTCTTAATAGTTTCCAAATTATGTAGTTTTCAAATGACAGCAGGAGTTTATGGAGACCCTGTTCATTGGTACTTTTACTACTCCCGAATGCGAATCCGTATGTGCAAACTACAGTGCCACTATTAATGATCGGTGAGTTGCCGTCTTTAGATAGGGTCAGGGTCTCGTGAGTAAAGCACACTTCGGGAGCGGGCAGCAGCCCGCGTATCGCGGGCGCTGGTAAAATACTCGCCGCCTTCAGGCGCGCTCGCCTGAAAGGTCATCGGGTGTTCGCCACGTGGCGCCACCGCCACGGGCTCGCCTTTAAGCCGTCTGCGCGCGGCCAGCGCTCGTAGCGCGAATCTGATCTCTCGTCACGCTAAGTCCAGCCGCGAAAGTACCAGGGGCGCTCAATAACCAATGCAACACTCTATTTTTCTAGGTCAGTTTCGCTATAGCCTCGATACTTTCATGAAGTTCCAGTAGAAGGCGGCGCTGTACGTAGCCTTCAAAATGGGGTCTGTACCGAAGTTGCGTTCCAAGGAGACAGCTGTCATTTTCTTTTGGAGGAAAACCGGAGCATTGGAGACCGTCTACGGAGACCTGGCAGTGAACAAAAGCACGGTGAGTTGTTGGGCGAGGCGTCTGTCGTCATCACAACATGCAAACCTATTCCATTTCTCTCGCGTGCCGGCCTGTAGCACGCCGCTGTGAGTCCTGCAATGTTGGAACGTACGGACTCTCTCATCTGAGGTGGTCGACGGATCCCAATTAAACAGCTCATTCCACAACTGGACATCTCTGTTGGTAGTACGGAGACACTTGTCCACCAGTTAGGGTACTCAAAGGCGTGTGCATACTGGGTTTCTCGCCGCCGAACAGAAGAGCATAAAGAGCAACGAAGAACCATCTGCGAGGAAATGTTTGCGCGTTCCGAGGCTGATTGGAAGAGTATTCTGTCGAACATCGTAACAGGCGATGAAACATGAATTCATCACTTGGAATCAAAAACAACCATTGAATGGCACCACACCACCTGTTCTCCGAAGAAAAAGTTCAAATGGCTCTGAGAACTATGGGACTTAATATCTGAGGTCATCAGTCCCCTAGAACCTAGAACTACTTAAACCTATGTTGTATGTTAACCGGGGACCTAGAAACGACGGAGAGGCTCCGTCCCCACCGCAGCGGCAGTGGTCCACAACCCCACGACGACTACCGCAGTCCACATCACCCCTCCGCCACCCCACACCGAATCCAGGGTTATTGTGCGGTTCGGCCCCCGATGTACACCCCCCCCCCCCCCCCCCCAGGGAACGTCTCACACCAGACGAATGTAACCCCTGTGTTTGCGTCATAGAGTAATGGTGGTGTACGCGAACGTGGAGGACTTGTTTGCGGAACAATTGCGTCATAGTGTAACTGAGGCGGAATAAGGGGATCCAGCCCGAATTCGCCGAGGCAGATGGGAAACAGCCTAAAAAACCATCCACAGACCGGCCGGCTCACCGGACCTCGAAACAAGTCCGCCGGGCGGATTCGTTACGGGGACCAGGCGCTCCTGCCGGCTCCGGCAAGCCGTGCGTAAGACCGCTCGGCTAACCGGGCGGGCACTTAAACCTAACTTACCTAATGACATCATACACATCCATGCCCGAGGCAGGATTTGAACCTGCGACCGTAGTGGTCGTGCGGTTCGAGACTGAAGTGCCTAGAACCGCTCGGCCAACCCGGCCGGCTCAAAAAAATGTCCAAAGCCGGTACAGTCATGGCGACAGTCACCTTGGACTCAGAAAGTATTATTCTGTATGATGTCCTCAGTCATGGTGCAGCTACCATCTCGGAAGTGTACTGTGTTACCCTCAGTACACTGAAGAAACGACTTCAACACATTCATCGCCACAAAATTGCGAACGATCTTTCCTTCCCTATGACAACGCAGGGTCTCAAACAAGTCTGCTCCCCCGAGAGACGCTCACGAGACTTCATTGGAATGTTGTTCCTCATCCACCTACAGCCCAGATCCCGCACCTTCTGACTTCCATTTGTTTAGCCTAATGAAGGATGTTCTCCGTGAGAAGCAGTACGTGTTGATACAGGCCCTCCCAGTATGGTGGCCTCTTGCCGTCGCATTTAACGGTGATTATGGTGATGAAAAGGATTTTTAAGCTAAAATAGTAGGGAATAGTATGATTTATTAGAATCCTGAGTAAAACCAACCTGCTTTAAGAAAAAAAAAGTCCGTTGCATTATTCTAAACGTCCCTCGTACATACAAAAATCGCCAAAGCGGTAGCTCGCATTACGAAGGGGAAAAAGAAGACTAACAAGGAGACAGTCGGAGTTTTGTAATATCTTTTCGTTTTACCTATTGTCCGTAGAGATCAGAACTCTAATATCAGGATGCTTAAACAGTTCGATACAACCCTCAAAAAACCTCGAGACAATCAACTTAGAAGTTTTCCGGACATCTTTAATAGCCCAAAGTATGGTCCATTTTTCGATGATCAGTGTCACTCTATAATAAAATGCACATCTGCCCTGTAGAGGGCCTGCGTTCTATTCCCAGACGATGCGGATTATCAAACAGAGGTGCACGCTCAATGAGCGTTTCCGTGACGTAGAAAATACATAAAGTGGAAAAAACGTAGTAGCGCTCGAAACTGTTGATCGCTGTACCTCTGTTTCGAATATTGTTTCGGTCATTATTCTCTTCGTTTTCTTCGCTAAATTCGAATACCTTCGTTATTTAAATATAAAATTTTCAATTACTTGCTACTTAACAGATATATAATAAGTAATTTTTATGAAAATCACGTCTTCTGATTCCTAACTACATACCATACATAAAAATCCAGTTCTCATTGCAAGTATTAATTCGTCGTTTACGATCTTTTACAAAAGATTCTTTACATTTAAAAAGTATATTTTTTATCCTGATGCATTTTACGCTTAAATCCAACAATTAATACACAAACAAGTTTCTCCAACGTCACCAGCGAGCAAGGTGGTGCAGTAGTTAGCACACTGAACGCGCGTTCGAGAGGACGCCGTTTCTAATCCCCTTCCGGTCATCTACATTTACGGTTTCCGCAACGTCTCTAAATCGCTCCCGGCAAATATCAGGATGGTTACTTTGAAAAAGCGCAGTCGATTTCCTTCCCCTCCTTGAATCAGTCCGAGCTTCTGCTTCCTATCTAATGTCTTCGGAGTCGACGAGACGTTAAACCTAATCTTCCTTCCTTCCTATATTACCACTAAAACTACCTAGCAATCTCATATTAATCATCTTTTTCTGATATTTTGAAGAAATATTTCAATGGAAAATAGGTGCTGGAACACAGTGCTGCTTTTCTTAATAATGCTCGAATAGAGTTAAAAATACTGATTTAAATTTATAAAAACACTAGTTTCAGGGGCATTATGGGTGAAAAAGTTTCAGGCATCCATCATACAGTAAAATTCTCGTCTACTGGTGTGCCTTCAAGTTTCGAAAAGGCTTGAACTTTTTACGAAATTTTACACTTTATATGATCGCTCCATAGCAAAGGGATTCTGTGTGAAGAAATCGAGAAACAGATTAGACCTTCTAGGACACTGTAAATCCTAATATGTGAAAAAAGTTTTTGTACACCCTCAGGAACAAAACTGGTGGTTATGATAGGGAAGATTTCCCTCTTGGTACTTCGCTGCTTTACCTAAACGAATACAGGGTGCCAGACTGGCAAACTGTTTGTCATTCAAAGTGAAATTCGTCTCCAGTGAAAAAGGTTCCATTGTGCATTTGGTGTAAATAACGCATTTCAGAAGTTCCGCGCTGATGGCCGCCTATCTGTGATTCACTTCCTATAGACATGCATCAGAAGAAGGCTGCGTAATATTCGTCCACCTAAAGGAAAAGAAATAAAGTCACAGGGGGCAGGCAAACGTAAAGAAGCGTCAAGAGTTTGAAAGTGCAATAAAAGTCACAGGGGAAATCTAACTCTCGTCACAATCCAAACACTTTATATTTCTATCGCAAATTTTATTCTGTGCATTCGAAATTGTTCGGAATTTCTCCTGCAGTAAACAACGTACGCTCTATGCGAAGTCCGATTTCGTCGTTGAGAGAATGTGTGCTCATCGGAATGGCTTTTTTCTCTCAGGCAGGGGGAGTGAAATCTTCACCGCAAAGTACCGTTATCAACATTTCTTTGAATGTTTGCCGATAAGCTTGACACCATTGAAACTTTGCTTCCGAAAGCAACTGACGTGCCGTATACGTTGAGGCATGCTCTCTCCTGTACCTAGAACATTAGAGGAATGCGGGACATCGGGTTTATTTTTAATACACTGATACTGAATTCAAGTACTGCAGCTATCTCTACATTTACGTCCTACTCCTCTTCACTCCTAATTTTAAGAAGTTCCCCTCTTTTCCTCATTTTCGATTCTTTGTTCTCAGTATAGTTAAAGTTAACAGGCCTAATTGTAGACATAGCGACTGATAATGAAGAAGTAATCTGGAAATAGTCAAAGTTGCTCTTTTGTTTATTAATGACGACCAGTTTCGGTCAGACCATCTTCAGACCGAAATAGTTTGAGGTGTTATAGTGAAGAAGTAGTACCTTGGACGAGACACTAGTGAGTTGTGTAAAACTAACATTTATTTCATTTTATTTTACGCAGTTGACTGCAGCCTAGTGTAATGTACTAATTCATCAATTACCAAATTATGGTTTGACGTTGGAGAAACCAAAACCGATCACCAGGAAGAAATAAAAAAAAAAGCCGTGGACTCTTCAGGATAAGTAGCCGCTGTTCATGAGCTACTCACATTGTTTGGAAAGAAAGTAGCCATTACCTTGCCTTGTCATAAAAGAAACGAACTGGGAACCCATATTAAGAATCATTCTCTGATCTTCCTATACGACTTTTGTTTCCAAACTACGCCGGTAGTAATGACTTTGTTACGGGAATTAAAATATTTATTTCACTCTACCTCTTTTCCTTCATTCCTTGAGATTGGTAATTAATACAGTGTCTATGACTCACTATCATAATAATAAGTTTCAAATAAGGAAGTAGCATTCTTATGGGCACTTGTGTGTGTCACGGGCAGATGGCACCGCCAGTACATAAAACTTACCCAGTAAAATTGCTTTATTTTTCAGGTTAGTTTTGCTCAAAGCGCCCACTACAGACAATGTGTCTTTAGCTCAATAATAGTGCGTTACAAGTAGAATCTTCCAGCAGATATATAAATTGACAGCTCGTCAAATGCAAAGAAAACTAAGATAAATGCGCAATAGTTTCGTCAATACGTCGACACCAGTTCTAGGCAGATGACATTGGTTCGAAGCCTGTTGCTGTGAGATGCTGAAAGACGAGATTCACGATGTCACAAATAAATTTTTCGACATACAACTTCTCGTTACATTAGCAGAGCGCCCAGTACTGCAAAATAAGTCTTCATCATGGATGTTGTTTGGCTCCCAGTCGACTTCGTGTAGGTCTGTCCTGGAACTAACTAACACACAGTCATTGATGAAAGTGGCTCCGGATGAATGTATTGCCCCTGTGAAAGGTGAAAAGTGTTTGACACCGTGAAGTGACATTCCATTGTAAAAGAAAAAGGAACTTCTAAGCAAAAGCAGAAATTCTTTGTACTAATTACTTTAATTAATGATTAATTCAGTTTTCCTTCTTTGAGGGCGAATATTTCAGCAGATTGTCCTTCCTTTCTGCTACATGGTATGGAAATTTGATTTTCTTTTTACATAGCCTCAAATCCCGCACTTGCCTAGCTGGCTTCTAGCTGTAGCTAGTACTGGACACATGACTGTGAGGGCACAGATAATACTGAAGTGACTTTCGATTCTCTTGTGATAGCCTCTTCAGATTCTCGTTTACAGCACTTTGGACTGCTTGTAACAGCGCTGGCAAAGCTCTTATTGCTTGAGAAATGCTGCACACCATGCGTAGATCATTACGAGATAAGTCGCGTGCCCCTGCTCATAAAATGATTCTCATAAACGATAGTGTGTTCGTGCCTGGTTTCCTGTATGTGGTAAAATGTTTCCTAGTAGTCGAACAAGATTCCACCTTCCAGGAAATTCTGGCACCTGCTTAGCGTACGACATTATTTCGGTGGAACATCAGCCATTCGATTGAACTCGAAGAATGATGTTGACAGCGTGGTCCTGTTGTGGATAAATTAACATCCTTCAGTGTCAAACGGTGACATTAAACTATCTGAATCCACCTGGTGTACTGTAAAATTTCGAAGCTCCCGTTAAGCCTATATATAGAAATACGTTTAACTGAATGGGAGGACTGCAATTGTACAACGTCGATAACCATTAGGCAGCTGCTATACTAGATACTATGTTCGTTTTGCAGTCCGTTTTCGAACTATTATATTATCAATTTCGAGAAAAACAATTCAGTTGGGGTTGCATAACGCCATGTCAGAGTTATGCCTTACCGATAATCATCAGAAACAGTACAAATGTCGTTGAAGAACGCAAAAGTATTATTCAAGTATTTTCAGGTGAGTACATACGCAAAAAAGAAACACAGATTGGCAATTCCGTAATTTTAAAGTGAAAGACGTATGTAACCACTGGTTCTTGTTCATTATTTTATGCGTATTCCGTATTCGTAAGGACTCATTAAATGAACACATATGAATTACAAGTAATGTGTCTCCTTGTATTCGGTCATATGTAATCAGTGTTCTTTTTCATTATTGTTTGTTTATTCCGCAAAGGTATTTGCTTCATATTTCGAAATTTTACTATTTTCTATTACTGTAGATGAGGCATCATTTTGACTTGGTTTATGTACACGACTTGTAAAATCCCGAATGAATTGTTTCTATGGTTCGTGTGATGTGGGAGTTTGACTGTTGACACTAACGTGTTACTGTGTAGTTCGACATAGCGATTCGCCGATTCTCTCTACAAAAATGAGTTCCACTTCCCACTCTCTGTTAAACACTCCATTTTCTTCTTCATACTTAACGCGTCTTTGACAACACTGAAGCTATTAGAGCACCAGCAATAATCACAGTTATTACATAAAGAACATGGAGAGCAACAATCACGGTACTCACTTCTGACTACTAACATGTGGAGACCAGTTGGTTGCGTGTGCCCTGCATCGCCAACTCAGCAAGAGCCATACCAGACTGAGGCAAGTTCCGCATTCTGCAAGCAGTCAGTAGAATGAATTTTGAAATAAATATATCCATTTTATTACATGAACTGAGTTTTATGGTAAACCATTCTCTGTCTTCAAAATATCTACACCAATATCTACACTTCAGAAACCACCACATGGTGTGTGCTGGAAGATACTTCTGGCACCATTATATGCGTTTCCCCCCACCCCCCGCCGGCCGGAGTGGCCGAGCGGTTCTAGGCGCTACAGTCTGCCTCGGGCATGGGTATGTGTGATGTCCTTAGGTTAGTTAGGTTTAAGTAGTTCTCAATTCTAGGGGACTGATGACCTCTGAAGTTAAGTCCCATAGTGCTCAGAGCCATTTGAACCATTTCCCCCCACCCCACCCCACCCTACAAGTACACACACACACACACACACACCGGCTCACTTATTTCCTTCTTCTATTCGCGAATGGCGCGCGGGGAGAATGATTATCGGTAAGTCTTCGTATTAGCTCTAACTTCAAGAATTTTGTGGTCGTAGTCATTTGGCAAGATGAATTTGGGAGGAAGAAATACATTGCCTCACTCATCTCGGAAAGTACCCTATTGGAATTCCAGTAGTAAACAATGCATCTCTCGTAGCGTCTGCTCTTGGACTTGGATGAGCGTCTTCGCAATGCTCTCCCGCCGTCAGCTAAACGATTCCGTGGCGAACCGCACTGCTCTTCGCAGGATTTACTCTGTTTCCTCTATTAATCCAAACTGGTGAGGATCGCACACTGATGAGCAGTATTCAACAAACATGTCAAACAATTGTTTTCTTAAGGTACTTCTTTCGTGGCTGAATTGCATTTACCTGATATTCTTTCTATGAATCTCACTTGGTATCTGCTTTTCCTACTTTTTATTTTATGTGATCATTCCACCTCATGTCACTCCGGGTCGTTATTCCTATGTATTTTTATTGTGGTTACTGTTTCGAATGATTTGTCGTTAACAGTGCAATCTTACAGTAATGGATTTCTTTCCATATTTCTGCGAAACACGTTAAATACATTTGTTATCAGAGTCAACCGACAGGGGCTGCATTAACCAACAATCTTTCGCAGTTCTTTCTGCAGTTCACTCCAATCTCCTGGTGTCCTCGTACTGCCCTGTAGGCGGCCGTCGGCCAGTCGAAACAGGCGTAATCAGTGAGTGGCGGTGTTATAATTTGTAAAAGAATTTAACTGCAACAAAAATTCCAATGTTGTATAGACAGTGCCTTATTTTTTAGGTAATAGATAAATAAAGGTCGTGTGACTATGGCCTCCCGTCGAGTAGACCGTTCGCCGGGTGCAAGTCGTTCGATTTGACGCCACTTCGGCGGCTTGCGCGTCGATGGGGATGAAATGACGATGATTAGGACAAGGCAACACCCAGTCCCTGAGCAGAGAAAATCTCCGCCCTAGCCGGAATCAAACCCGGGCCGTTAGGTTTGACATTCCGTCGCGCTGACGCCCGGGTTCCCGGGTTCGATTCCCGGCGGGGTCAGGGATTTTCTCTGCCTCGTGATGGCTGGGTGTTGTGTGCTGTCCTTAGGTTAGTTAGGTTTAAGTAGTTCTAAGTTCTAGGGGACTTATGACCACAGCAGTTGAGTCCCATAGTGCTCAGAGCCATTTGAACCATTTTTGAACCGTCGCGCTGACCACTTTTTTTTCCGGACATTGTTTAGCTGAGGGATAGGCGATTAGAAGACATAGCTGCACGGACCACTGCGAATGCAGGCAACGGTGGCGATTTGAATGGCTCGCTACAGACACACTTTGAGCAGACAGTCCCACATCGTTGTGTTTGCCGATTGTAAGGTTTCCACCTGATCTGTGATAAATAAAATTATTATGATTAACTAGTGCAAGCTAGGTCTAGTTGTGATACATTTCGTTTAAATTCATAGACGAGGTTTTTAAGGCAAGTTTCGTGATCCATTGAGTTTATCATTCATATAAAGGGCGGTCAGCAACAGTCTGAAAAGCTTGTTACGGTGTTGCAGTGGAGGTTCGGCTGAGATATAATTGGTAAGAAAAAAAATTCGATATATTGCCCACTTTCCGAGCTATCTAGCATTGAAGTTGGCCCATCAGATCGTCACACGTGCAAATTCAAGCAGCTTACCAGAGACTGTCTGACCAGACGTGTTCTTTGTACATACATACTCCGCAAGCTGCATGGCGGAGACTACGCAGTGCCACAACTTGTCGTTTCCCTTCCTGTTCCACTTGCAGATAGAGCGAGGGAAAAACTACTGTCTATATGCTTCTGTATGAGCTCTAATTTCTCGTATCTTATCTCGGTGGTCCCTACGCGAAATGTATGTTGGCGGCAGTAGGATCGCTCTGCAGTCAGCTACAAATGCCGGTTTTCTAAACTTTCTCAGAGTGTTTTTCGAAATGACCCCATATTGCTAGACACGCGAAAGATCTCTTGCGCGCGCCGTTTGGTGATGATCGTGTGCTCAGCCGCCACTTTCGCCTTGCTTGGCCTCCCAGGTCCCCAGACCTCAGTCCGTGCGATTATTGGCTTTGGGGTTACCTGAAGTCGCAAGTGTATCGTGATCGACCGACATCTCTAGGGATGCTGAAAGACAACATCCGACGCCAATGCCTCACCATAACTCCGGACATGCTTTACAGTGGTGTACACAACATTATTCCTCGACTACAGCTATTGTTGAGGAATGATGGTGGACATATTGAGCATTTCCTGTAAAGAACATCATCTTTGCTTTGTCTTACATTGTTATGCTAATTATTGCTATTCTGATCAGATGAAGCTCCATCTGTCGGACATTTTTTGAACGTTTGTATTTTTTTGGTTCTAATAAAACCCCATGTCATTCCAAGCATGTGTGTCAATTTGTACCTCTCTATCTACATTATTCCGTGATTTATTCAGTTTTCAAATTTATACTGACTTTTTGATCACCCGGTATGTAGAAAACAGCAACGGTCCTATCAAACTGCCCTGAGGCACCCCTGATGTTATCCCTCTCTCCGATGAACACTTAGCGTCGAGGACAACATACTAGATTCTATTACTTAAGATGTCTTCGAGCCAGTCACATATCTGGGAACCTATTCTGCATTCTCTTACCTACGTTAACAGTCTGCAGTGGGGTACCGTGCTATTCGGAAATCTAGAAATATGGTATCTTCCTTTATCCATAGTTCGCAGTATATCATGTGAGAAAAGACCAAGCTGAGTTTCTCACGAGCGATGATTCGTGGATATGAGCTTCTCGGTCTCTAGGAAATGTACTACATTTGAACTCAGAATATGCTCTAGAATTCTACAACAAACCGATGTTAGGAATATTGGTCCGTAATTTTCCGGGTCCTTTCTTTTACACTTCCTATATACAGGAGTCACCCGTGCTTTTTCCAGTCGCTTGGCAGCTTGCGCTGATAGAGAGATTCGCGATAAATGCAAACTGAGTAAGCTGTCAGTGACGTAGTTTACTCTTTGTAAAACCAAATTGGGATTCCATCTGGACCTGGCTTATTTATTTCAACTCTTCCAGTTATTTCTCTACGCCAGGGATGTTTATGTCATCCACACGGGACTCTGTGCGATGGTCAAACGACGGTACGTTTGTACTATTCTCCTGTGTGAACGATTTCTTAAACGTGGAATTTAAAACTTCTTCAGACCGAACAAGCGTAGCTTTTACTTACCACTTTCGATAAAGGCACATTTTAACTGCTACTGAACCACCAAGTGGTAAATCATGAACCAAGAGACGTCTGTACTTGGGATTTGCGCGCGCAATTACCTGATTAGCTAACATCAGTGCTAAATAGCTCAGAAACGGCGCAAAGTATGGATTTTTCTCTTCGTAATAATTATTTCTCAGAGCAACCTCACGCGCAGCGTCCTTACAAGCTTTGCAGATCGTTTCCGTCTGCCCTATACATCGCAAGTAGTAATGGTCTTATCACACTTCCTTGTGCATTCCTGAAATGACCTCTATAGCTGTCGATATTATTCCGTTAACAGCGACGTGGTGAGTTCTATCTGCAGTCTCAACTGTGGTCTGATACTTGGTAAGATCGTTTTATTTTTAATATTAAACGACAGTGAGGAATTGCATGAAATGCTTTCCAAAAGTCAAGAAGCACAACATTGCCGAGGGCGTCGGTGTACAGGGTGCCCTGGACTTCGTGGGCGAACAGTACGCCGGATCAATACCGACAGGGGCGACTAATTTAGTGGCTACTAATTGTTTGGGAATTAATTAATTATCCTGTCCTGATGGCAACAAATGCTAATCTTTTCCATTACGTTCTAGTGTCCCTCCCTATTCTCTCCTCGATATTACTATCGAATACACACGCTTGCTGAGATTTGCACTTTTAACGCAGAGCGTGCAATCGGCTACATTTCCATTCTACCGCGTCAAGACGGAGCGCACAAACGCTCTAATTGCCCACCAGTCTGGTGCGTTGTCTGATGTTACTGGAGGCAACACTCAGGCGTCTGGCTCTCTTGATGTGAGGCTACAATGAAAGTTTTTGGCGAGTGCTAAGGCTCTCAAACTACCGAATGGGAAGTCCAGTTTAAAGTTCAGGGATGCCACCAGCTTTACGTAAAAGGAATAAATTAGTTGACAAACTGGAAACCGCTTACAGCTTCGACTACTGAGTTTCACGCTATTGTTCATACAGCTAACAATGTTGAAACATATTATGTAAATTGAAGGTGGAGAGGGGAAACGGAAGGAACTAATGATATTAGCTGCATCAGGACTTCATGCTGAATCGGTGAAAATGTGTACCCAACCAGGACTCGAACCTAAGATCTTTTGCTTACCAGGCACTTTTGCGTTAACCCCTGAGCCACGCGGGAACAATGTTTATCACAAGTGAGCGGACTATTAGGGAACAATTTCCAGCTGACCCACACGCTTACCTAGCGCCACATATCCGCAGTTACCATCCATGTCCTCCATGCTCGCTAATTTTAGATTCTCAATTGAGGTCGAACGTAAATGCGCACCGGCACTGAAGGTTATAGATTAATTCCCCATCGAGGCGCAGCTGTGATACATATTACGTAAATCGAAGGTAGAGGAGGGGGAAGGAACGGAAGGGGAAGGAACTAATGATGTCGGCTGCATCGGCACTTTATGCGGAATCAGCGTGGACGAGTGAAAATCTGTGCCGGACCCGGACCCGAGTGTATCACAGCTGAGGTTTCCGCGTGATGTCTGTTGTTTAGGACACATTCAGACGAACAGACACGACGCATTCATATATTTGATTCACCTCAGCAACCAGAAATTAATCCACAACAGTCAGTGCGGATCCACATTTATGTTCGACCTTCAGTCGGAATTTAAAATTAGCGAGCGTGGGGGACATGGACGGGCATTGCGGATAGGGATGGCGTTAGGTGGGAGTGTGGCTAAATCGGGGAGCCTACCGAGGTAGTCCGTATTTGCGACAGCAGCCGTGTCCGAGTGGCCCAGTGGTTTACTCAACTGAACAGTAAGACGGAGAGTCCCAATCCGGTACACTTTTTCTCTCCTCGTCGCTCATTCTGCATTAATTGCCGATGCAGCTAATGTCATTAGTTCCTTCCCTTTCCTTTCCTTTCTTCCCCTCCACCTTCAATTTACATAATATGTATCACAGCTGCGGACTCCGCGTGGTGTCTCGTTCTTCCAGACATGTCCAAAAGAAAATAGACCACGGATTAAGATAATAACGAAACAGTTCACTCAAATGGTTCAAATGGCTCTGAGCACTATGCGACTTAACTTCTGAGGTCATCAGTCGCCCAGAACTTAGAACTAATTAAACCTAACCAACCTAAGGACATCACCCACATCCATGCCCGAGGCAGGATTCGAACCTGCGACCGCAGCGGTCGCTCGGCTCCAAACTGTAGCGCCTAGAACCGCACGGCCACTCCGGCCGGCACAGTTCACTCAATTTTATATACAGCAGGTAATAAAGCGGTCATATTCGCACAATCTTCTTTGCGTCGTACGTAGAGTCGCGGTCCGTTAATATTTACACATTTGGTGAGCAAATAAGGTCTTATCCGAGCGGCACCGTCTACAGTGAAACACGTAGCCGCTGCTACACTCGCGCTCGTCCGTTCACGCCCGACGCTCGACTCCAACTAACACATACACAGCACCTAGCCCTCTGTTTGATGTCACTGTTGGTACACCGAAGGCGGACGAAGTGCTTTGTTTCCATTGCGTCATGTTAACGTTATGAAAACACTGTAATGAAAAGAAACTGAATATTGTTTTTGATCTCTTACTATTGAGTTCCGCTAAGATCAATCAATCAAATCCGAATTTAGATACAAAAGAAGGTAAATAAATGAAAGCTATCTACACTTCACGCCATCAGTTACGTCATATCAGCTGAAATTAACTTTTGTAAATCCTTAGTGATGTATGGGAGTGAACTGTATGGGCCCCAGAGCCAGTAATATCATAACAGAGTGTGAGCTGAAATACGCTGAATCTGTGTTTGCAGAATCCTTGTTGATTTTTGCAGAGGAGATTTATGTTGTCCCAAAGTCCTAATTTGTACATATAGAACATGTTGCATAAATCTAAAACACATCATTGTCAACGATGTGGGCCTTTAATTGTGTTCACCTCTCCTAAGACCCTCTTTGAGAACGAGAATCACTGCGATTTTTTCTAGCCGCTAGATACCGCTCTTGCTCGACCTACCTACAAGAAGCTACTGCTAGAAGGGAGGCAAGCTCTTTCTCATAAATTTTGTACAATCTCACATGTATCTCATCTGGCAGACACACTTTACCACCTTAGCAAAGCGGAAGTAGTTGCTTTTCTATTCCGCTATCACTTATCTCAGTATCTGCGATTTCGGCATTCATGCAGTGGCTGAAAGACTTGACCGAGCGAAGTGGCGCGTTTGTTAGCACACTGGACTCGTTTTCGCTAGGACTATGGTTCAAATCCGCTACCGGTCATTCAGATTCAGATTTTCTGTGATTTCTCTAAATCGTTCCGAGGAAATGCGGGATGTTTCCTTTGCAAATTCGCAGCCGATTTCCTCCCCCATCCTTCTGTAATTCGAGATTGTCCACTGCCTCTAATTACTCCTCTGCCGACAGGGCCTTAAACACTTAATCTTCCTTCCTTCCTTGAAAAGAGACAACTTTTTACGATTACCGCAGAGAAACAGTCTCGGAAGACCGAATTCAGTATTTCGAACTTTTCTCTATGAGATTCAGTTTCGCTGGCACTATATACACTGACGTGAGCGACTGAATGCATGATTTCGACTCATTCACTGCTTTCGCTTAAAACCAAAACTCCATAGGGTTCATTGGTCGAGTGGCAAACTTCTACTTTCGGACGCTTCTCTCATTACGAATTAAATATTTCCCTTTTGACACAGTACAAAAAAGTGTCTACGTTGGAGTCACAACAGTGTTAATCAAAGTGATTAGCCAGTATATATTACCTCCTCAACACCCCTTGGTTTCTCAATTGAAGTGGATGCCGCGGCCTGCTCGGCTTACCCCCTCCGGACGCCATCGCGAGCTGAATTTCCGGCCGGACGCGCGCGGTTTGCCGGCCAATCGGGCGAGAGGCTCGCTCCTAAACGGCCAGCCGGCAGCAGAAAAGGAACAGGAACAGGCTATTAACGGCGAACCTCGGCCTGCGCCTCCCGTGCAACCTTTAATTAAGCTGAAAGTACTTTTAGAGCCTCCACCAAAAAAACACTTTCTTTCGCCGGAATGGGGATCTACAAGAAGCCAATAGTTACTGCTTGTAATTTCTGTGAATTAAATCAAGACTACAGGTATTCCAAATATTAATGTTAAATATGAACTGAAAAACCTCTCTTTTTATATACTCTTAGGAGAATTAAAGTCATAATTATTATTAATGCTGTTGATCGGTCAGTCTTCACTTACTGCAATATTAATGGTTTTCAAGTTAAGAGCGTCTGTGAGCAACTGAATAAAGGCAGTATTGGTTTTGCCAGAACGATTTCGTGTCAGTGTGTTGAGACACCATTAGTGGCCTGAAATACATACACATTTTCATTTCACTGCAGCACTTTCCACTTATAGATTGTGCTATTCCACATGTAAGTTACAAACAGTTCTGACCTAGGCGCCTTTTACTCAAGATATGTGATACAACTCACTGTTTGTCTTAATCTAGCTCTACACCTGCTCTTGCTCTACTGCAGAACGGAAAAATATTTCCAGCACAGGACACAAACTGCACGCACACTCTTTGGCGATGTTAACGTGTTAAGTGTCATGTAGTGCTGCCAACTATAGGGATATTTCGTGATTTTTCTGATGTCTATGGCCAAAGGGTATATTTCTTTCTCTCTCTCTCTCTCTCTCTCTCTCTCTCTCTCTCTCTCTCTCACTCTCCCTCCCTCCCCAACTCCCCCCCCCCCGCCCTCTCTCTCTCTCTCTCTCTCTCTGTGTGTGTGTGTGTGTGTGTGTGTGTGTGTGTGTGTGTGTGTGTATGGGGGGCGGAGGGGAGGGAGGGGGAGAAATAGGGGAGGTTTGTGTGTTTGTGTGAGCTCTTTGAAGAAGGTTAGTAGTGAGCTATCATTTATATGTATCTCGTTATCTCACAGTAGGCAACACTGCTTAGTACAAATAGGTTAACTAGGTGGATGAATGTGTATGCAGCTTTTGTCCTGTGCTGGAAATTGTGTTCAGCGTTACAGGCAGAGAAGCAGCTTCACAATCACCACAACAAGAGCACTTGTGCAGCAACATAGAAACACACACGTTCGTCCACGTAAACACAGTATGTGAGAGTAATTGAGAAAAAGATACCTATAACGAATTGTAACTAACGTGCACAAGAGAAGAATATGTGAGTTCAAAGTGCTGCATATAAATGAAAATATACTTCAAGCAATTGATCACGCCTTAATAACGGGAAGCGAAACTCGTGTGGCAAAACAAACATTGCCTTTATTCAGTTGCATACACAGCGCCTCTATGAACGTACGCAGGTATGCAATGAGTGCAGTTTGCGACCGGCTTCGAGACGCGTGTTTCGTACAGAAAGGAAGAAGAAGGAAGACTGAAATTTAATGCCCCTGCTACATCGAGTCATTGGGACGAAGCGCTAGATCAGCTTGGGGAAGGAAATCAGCTGTGTCTTTTTCAAGTTAATCATTTCGACGTCTGTTTTGAGTGATTTAGGCATACGACGGAATACGTTGTTACCTTGCTACGTCAGGAAGCTGATGAAAGAAAAAATTATTTACTTAGGCCATAGATATTTCTCACTAAATGAGAGAGAGAGAGCACAGGAGGGGGTATTACGTTGGTGGTTTCCAGTAGACCCACTGATGACCATTTATTGAAAATGTAGCGCGAAACAATTTGATTTCTAGTTTTGGCGGATGTATAGCGGTTTGAAAGACGGTAAGTGGTAACGTTTTTGGGCATTATTGCGGAAAGTGGAATTGCGAAACCCACATGATATTACAATTTCCACCTTGCTCCGTTTAATCCTCAGAAAATTGGTGATGATTCTGCCACGTCATAACAGCATATATCAGAAAAGTACCTTCCTTAAAACAATACAATGAGACCTACAAATAAGTTCTTATGTTAATGCTAATTGCTTCCTTTTGGGAATCCAATGGACGCCGATGATTGTTACAGAGAGATAGTATAACTTATCGAATTGCATCGTATTGAGGGATCCGAGATTTTTAAGTAGAAAGATATTAACGTCACTTTTGCTCAAAATTTAGATGACATGCAGTCCGGAAAAGAACGTCGTTGTTGTGTCGCGGTCTTGTCAGCAGTGCGAGGAATTTGGTGAAACGCCGGGATTAGCGAGGCATTGCATGAAAGAATGAAGTTCTCTCTGTTGTTCTGTAATTAGTACATATCGGTTAATATTACACAGCAAGTACTATACGTTACTTCCCTTCCCTTGGTATCTACGAGAAAACGCTTTGGAAAATTGAGAATGCAATAAGAGAAATTTCACTGTCAGTTTCTGCTTAGTCAGTGGTGCGTATTTTACAATATTTTACCGCGCGTTTATTAGGTTTAATGTTGTAAGAATTCATTCTAACAAAACCCTACTGTCCACCATAAACGCTTTATATGCATAACGTCAAATATTTAACACATCAACTCATTCGTAAAGAGTTGTTTTACACATTAGTGTTCGATTTTTTTAAAGAATCAGGTTTGAGGTTACAGGTTTCACACTATTCGACTTGACTACTCTTGTGGCTAGTGAAAGAATGGCTGTTCAGACTGATGTTACCGCTGCCGTAATCGACATGACGAGCTACTCCATCTCAAATATAGAATGTTTCGTTTGTGACATAAACGTGGGATAATTAAAGCTTGGCCTAAGGAACTATATACCAATATTGACTTGTCAGCACATGAACGCGTGAAATATAATTACTGAATTCTGGACTGAAGAATACTAAAGTTACTGCAGATTTTCTTTTCTTGTTATCTGGTTTGCAGCACTGTAGTAAAACACTATATTAGGTTGATGTATATGTTCGTAGCATTTTTGTCTTGCAAGTTGGTGTTCAGGGTTGTATGGGTTATCGACTGTTATTTTTCATTTGTAGTTTTCTGTTGGTATTTGAATATACAAATTGGCATATTGTCATTTGGAGTTGGTGAGTGGAGCTATGGGCGCTAGGAAATGGAGTGCCAATTGGAGAAATCGGAGCATTACCGACTTATTGTTCTTTCTGAGTTAAGCGGAATAATGATAACATCGGAGGCAGCCAGAAACATTGGCGCCGTGTGCAGGAATAATGCACTGGACAAAGCACGGCATGAAAATGGTTTTCTCGCTCCAAGGAGGATCACTTTGACATTAGTGATTCCGCAGGTTCAGGAAGACCTTCGTCGTTTGATGAAGATGGTTTAAAAGCACTAATCTACAATGATCAACGTCAGTGTATGCGCAATCCACGAATAGCGGCCAGGAAGGCGGCGTGAAGTGATGTAACGCCACCTTAACGTCCGCCCGCATTCTGCTAGACTGACAACTACACATGAGAGGTTGGGAAGCCATTCTGCACGCACCTCAAGTCACCTAACTTTTGCACCATCAGATTTTTCACCTTTCCCGGACTCTGTCGAAAAGCCATCAAGGAACTTCCTTTCAGTACGAAAATGCACTCCGAACATGGTTCGACGAGTTGTCCGCCTCAAAACCACGTGATTTCAACAGTCACGGAATAGAAAAGTTACCACAGCGTCGGCAGGCTGTTGTAAGTAGTAAAGGAGAATAATTATTAATGACTAAAGTCTCTGTTAAATGTATTTGTTTCGTTTGTTAAACACGGGAAAACGCTACAAATTTTTGCACCAGTTCAGTAACCCTGTTCACACTTTCCCGTTTGCGGACACGCAACCTCCTGCGAACTGCAGCGCACGCGGGCCCTGACTGCTGCTCGCACCTCGGGATGCTTGCTCCACCGGCTGCTTCTGGTTGACTGGCGTGGCGAGGTGAGGGCAGCCGCCGCCAGCCTTGGCAAGAATTTGCGGCGTGCGGCCGGGAATGCCGCCGGATTTGGCTAATTTGAGGCCCTCCTCTTTAACACCGCCTCCTGCTTCACCACGATACACCTGCCGTCCTACCCGGTCACTCGCCGTCTTATTCTTCCGCCCCTCCTTCTTCTTGCGCATTTATCTCGTGGTACCATCTGTTCCTTCTTTTCTTCTATTTGTCTTATTTAGCTTCCAATAATGTCCAGTCCACTTTGTTAACGTACGGCACTCGCATTCGGTAAGACGATGGCTCAGCCTTCAGTCTTGCCGTTCAGATTAAGGTTTACCGGATCTTTCCCTAAACCTTCTAAATCAATCACCCGGTTGGCTCCTTTAAAAAGCACACGTCCGATTTCCTTACCTGTCATACCCATTAAGATAGTTTGTGCTTCGCCTCCAATCTTCGTGTCCTCCTTCATTTAATTTGCCCTTTCTTATTTTTTCTTCTTCTTATTTCTTCGTTCCGGCCAGATATGGGCCACGTCAGGTAAACCATATCCTGTTAACTGAACCTTCCGCCAGTTCTTCGTAGAAGAACGTTATAATAAATGAAAAGCGCTAGTTTTCTTTTGTTCTACAGCATTACTTTTATTGTGATAATCGGTTTTCGTTTTATTAGGCCATCTTTAGACATGTACTGAGTGAATACTCATTTATTAAACTATATCCTTTTTCAACCGTTACCTGCCGCCCAATGTTTCTACATAGTTTTCGCTGCTGTTTTCTCTTCTCTTTCGGGCCCACTCTTCCTATCTCCTGCTCGGGAACCCAGTCTTTGTGAGGCGAATTGATGAGCTGCTTGACTGAGAAGTAGCGGCTGCTGTCACGAACACTGAGACTTACAGAGAGAGCGGTGTATTGACACATGCGCCTCCAAATTTGCGCGGTCTAGTGGATAGCTTTGCTGCGACTGGATCACGGGGTCCCTGGTTCGATTCCCGGCCGGGTTGGAGATCTTCTCTGCCCGGGGACTGGGTGTCTGTGTTGTCCTCATCATTTCATGATCATCATAATTCGTGATAGTGGCTAGATTGGACTATGTATAAAATTGGAGTGTGAAACTTTGGACTTCGTACGGGCGCTGGAGACCGCGCAGTAGAGCGCCCAAGAAACCAAACATTGTCGTGATCAACCACATTCGTTTCGGCTGAGGATGACACGGCGTTCAGTCGGTACCGTTGGGCCTCCTGAGGCCTGTTCGGACGTAGTTTAGTAGATAGAGCGAATGACGGGACGATTTCTCTCATGAGAACACGGCAGGTTTCCTTCCCAGGCTATGTCTAAATCTGGATATACATCTGTACTCTCCAAATCACCTTACGCTCAGTGGTGGAGGAAACTTTTGGTACTGCAACCTTCCCCCGTTCCCTGTTCGAGCAGCGAACGGCACGTGGTGGGAATTAATGTCGGTAAAACTTCGTAAGAACTCTAATTTCTTTGATGTTCTCGTTGTGGTCACGTCGCAAGACTTATGTGGGAGGAAGTAATATGTTGACCCACTCTTCGCGGAACATACTTGCTCGGAATTTCGATATTATACGAGGGTTGCCCAGAAAGTAACGCAACGAATTTTTTTTTTATCAGCCGAAAACAATGCTACGAATGCGAAATGTTACGTATGTCTTATCTGAAGTCTCCTGAGTGAGGCGGCCAAGTTTCCGTCACTTCCGACAGATAGCGTAGCTGCAGGACAGTTTCAAAATGGTGCGTGTAAGTGACGTACGTTACAAGCAACGTGCCGTCATTGAATTTATCACTGCAGAGAAAGAAATTGTGGGGAATATTCACAAACGCTTCTGCCAAGTCTATGAAGCAACAGCTGTCGACAGAAGTACGGTTAGTCGCTGGGCACGGAGGGTGAGATCATCAGAAGGCGGCTCGGCGGAGTCCCACGATTTGCAGCGGTCGGGGAGACCACCCACGACTGTCACACCTCACATGTTGCAGCGAGCTGTCATTCGAGAGACAGACGCATTACGACTCGGCAGTTGGCGCTGCATCTGTCAATCAGCAAAGGAAGTTTGTATGCAATTATCCACTTCTCTTGGATAGTCAAAAGTATGTGCAAGATGGGTCCCGCAGTGCCTAACGGTGGATCACAAACCTCACAGAAAAAATATTTGTCTTGATTTGTTGCAACGTTTTGAAGGTGAGGGGTGATATATCATGATTGTGACAGGCGATGAAATCTGGATTCAACGTTTTGAGGCCAAGACAAAAGGACAATCGATGGAATGGCGCCATTCCCACTCCCTTCACAAGAAAAAATTCAAAACAACTGCTTCCGCCGGTAAGGTCATGATCACCGTGTTCTGGGACTGTGATGGTGTGGTTATCATTGGTGTGATGCCAAGAGGCGGTACCATTAATTCAGAAGCATATGTCAACACATTAATCAAACTCAAGACTCACTTGCTGCGGCTTCGGCGCCATAGCAACCCAGGAGATATTTTCCAGCAATACGATAACGTTCGGCCCCATACACGTCTGAGGACTGCTGAACACGTCGCAAAACAGGGTTAGCTCATCCACCCTACAGCAGTGACCTAGTCTCCTCGGCCTTCCACTTGTCTGGGCCATTAAACGATGCCATTCGTGGAAGACATTTTGAGGACGGTGAGGACGTGATCCACACAGTGAAGCACTGGCTCCGCCACCAGGACAAGGATGGATACCGACAGGACATACAGGTCCTTGTTTCGCGCTGAAGGAAGGCCATAGAACGGAATGGAGATTACGTGAAAAAATAAGGTGTGGGGATAAAATACCATTCTTTCATGTGTGTAATTCTCGTTATATACAATAAAGAAGTGTTGAAGAAAAAAGTGAGGGTACATTACTTTCTGAGCAACCCTCGTACTTCCCTCGTAGCGTCTGCCACTAGAGTTTATTGAGCATCTCCGTAACGCTCTCGCGCAGACAAAACAGAACCGTGACGAAACACGCTGCTCTTCGCTGGATCTTCTCTGTCTCTTCAATTAATCCAACCTGGTAAAAGTCCCCATCTGATGAGCAGTACTCAAGGATCGGTCGACCAAGTGTTCTGTAACCCACTTTTTTCGTGGATGAATTACATTTCCTTAAGATTCTTCCACTGAATCTTAGCGTGACATCTGCTTTTCCTACAATTGCTTTTGTTCATTTTAGGTCGCTGCTCCTAGTTATTATACTATTGCCGACAATAGTGTAATAGTGGTTTTCTTCCCTGCGCAAGCATTTGCCTCGTCTCATCCATGTTATCGGCGGGATGTTAAACACCCTTTCTGTGTAGACAATCTGGAACAGAGATCAATCTTCCCTTTGTTAAAACCCATTGCGTTTGATCAAGTGTTTCAAGAGCGCTTCATTGCGCAAATTTTTTGTCCACACGAGGAATGTAAAGGTATCGGGTAAGTAGTTTGTGGGTAAGCGCTTTCCGGTCACGGCTTTATACTTGTAAGCTCGTGGCGCGCCTAATCGCAGCCTTAAACGTGCCGTTAAGGAACAACAGTCCCGCTGCGAAGTTGGCCCACAGTTCAGCCACTGCGCCCGAGCTCTTCCATGCGGCCCGCTTCTGCTGCGCGGAGAACTCCGACGGGATTGTGGTGTACACTTCAATGCGGCGCTCTGGCTGCCTCGGTTTCATTAGCAAATAGTTCCGGATCGCTTAAGAAGCTGTTGCAGCATCGTATGGAAGTGCTTTCTCGTTTCTCCTCCCACTTCTTACTTCCCGCATTCCCATTTACCACTTGAGGGAAAGCTCGTACAAGATAGAGCCTTGAGATAAGCGTAGCGACTCAGGATGGCGTGAGTTTACATTCTTTTGAAGATGTAATGTGCTCCGTTTTCTATTGAAGACATTAATGAACCAAGGTAAAAGTAGGGAGAAGAGAAGAGAAGAGAAGAGAAGAGAAGAGAAGAGAAGAGAAGAGAAGAGAAGAGAAGAGACGGCACTTCACCACTACTGTTACGGTATTCTATTGCAGTGGTCAAAATGTATGTTGCATATTGCTTCATTAGTAGTACTGGACATAATAGAAAATTAAATTGATTTTGTTCAGTCACGTACAATCATAAGGAAACAAAAATAAAGAAAATAAACATTTTTCAAATTTTCATCTTTTTAAAATTCAGTCTTGATCATACCACGTATGCTACAAGACCATAGGTGACCGGTTTCAGTCATATCACATGACCATCATCAGACCCATGGCATCCTTCGAAGATGGTAGGTGGAGCACTTTTCTCAGCTGCTGCAATGTCAACATGACTAAAAAAAATATATTGGTTTCAAGTATCAGTGTTTTTCGGCGTGACTGATTCATAGTAAACTTCAGGGTGTCGCCGAGTTCTTGTTCCCATTTTCTGCACAATATTTTGTCGAGCGACTCGTACGTTTTCAACAAGTGCTGAGAGTTTTGCTGTTACGCGTACTCGCTGTTCGGATTCCTACCAGACTGTGAACTATTTGCAGCAATTTGTAGCTCAGTTCGATTCCCGACTCGCACTACGCCCTTTGATGTTCTTGCACTTCTCAGAGCCCGCACTAGAATTCCATGAAACGCAAATTCTCTCAGCGTTTAACAGCTGAGAGCTGGAATGTCAGTGCGGTCTCTGAAAAACCGAGGAGCATCAAAGGCCGTTCTTTATCTTTTGTTAGTTGCTATTGATCTCTTTGTTTCTACGTAACTACTAATCATATCATCCCCGTAGTCTGGTTTGTAGATTCCAGTCATTGTCTGCGCTACTGTCCGCCTCCACTGCCGAGCGGCCTGCGTAGATGGCTGCCTTGCGGAGGACCCGGGTTCGATTTCCGGTACTGCCAGAGATGTTTCCTTGTGGTGGGGGAGGGGGGGGGGGGGGGAAAGCACAGGAACGGGATGCATCCGGCCACGTGATGCCATCTGAGCAGATAGTTGACCGACTTGCAGTGGCTCCAGGTCACGGCCGGAGATCGATGTGCTGGCCCCACGCCCCCCCATACCCCATACGGGGACACCAGTGGCGGAGGATGACATGACAATCGGTCTATACCGATGGGATCGCCAGGGCCTGTGGATGGAGTATATGTTAACGTTTACGGCTGCCCTATTGTTTTTCCTTTCGACTGCTGCTTCCAGCAGCGACTTAACTGTGACTGTATGCCGCATTAGTTTTCCCCCCAACCTGCTCCTTCGTCAGTTAACAACATTTCCATAGATTTATTTTCTCGCCTAACGTCTTTAGCACTTCATTTTGTTCTTCACAGATGTTTGCTATTTTTCCCCATGTTTCACTTTCAAATATAATCATACTTTGTTACAGAGACTGAGGTCTAATGGGCGCTATACCATACAGCCACATTTACAGTATGCATGATTTCCTCCTAGAGGGTGGTACAGATCCTCATACGTCATGCCCTAGCGCTCTCCTCTGTTATAGTAATTGGTAATGTTGTGTCCGATTCACTTCTCTTCCTGTTCACCTTGTAGTTCAAAATGGTTCAGATGGCTCTGAGCACTATGGGACTCAACTGCTGTGGTCATCAGTCCCCTAGAAATTAGAACTACTTAAACCTAGCTAACCTAAGGACATCACACACATCCATGCCCGAGGCAGGACTCGAACCTGCGACCGTAGCAGTCGCACGGTTCCGGACTGCGCGCCTACAACCGCGAGACCACCGCGGCCGGCTCACCTTGTAGTGGATGTGCCACAGCGTTGCATACAATACTTCCGTTTTCGAATCGAGAGATAGCAGACATGATATTTACTTGCGTAAAGGCAAATGGCAACAGGTTCAAAATGGCTCTGAGCACTATGGGACTCAACTGCTGTGGTTATCAGTCCCCTAGAACTTAGAACTACTTAAACCTAACTAACCTAAGGACATCACACACATCCATGCCCGAGGCAGATTCGAACCTGCAACCGTAGCAGTCCCACGGTTCCGGACTGCGCGCCTAGAACCGCGAGACCACCGCGGCCGAAATGGCAACAGGAGTCGAGCAGCTAGGGTGGTGGTGGTGGTTAGTGTTTAACGTCCCGTCGACAACGAGGTCATTAGAGACGGAGCGCAAGCTCGGGTTAGGGAAGGGTTGGGAAGGAAATCGGCCGTGCCCTTTCAAAGGAACCATCCCGGCATTTGCCTGAAACGATTTAGGGAAATCACGGAAAACCTAAATCAGGATGGCCGGAGACGGGATTGAACCGTCGTCCTCCCGAATGCGAGTCCAGTGTGCTAACCACTGCGCCAAGCAGCAAGGGTGTATCAGGAGACCTGTCCCCGCCGACAACAGCAGCAGTAGTCAATGTTTGCTACAGTGTTTCGCCGTTTCTGCGAGACAGGTCATTTCAGGAAGCAGGAAATAATGAAGGACGTACCCGAAATGTTCAGACAGGAGACTTGGAGGAAAATGTGGAAGGCGATCGCCGTGTCAGTACCAGGCCGTTGGCCCGCCAGTACAGGGTAATCCAGACGACCGTGTGGAACATTCTCGATAACAGTTGTTACTACCCCTATCACTCGCAGCGTGTGCAGGGCTTACTAGCGACAGACTTCCCACAACGGGAGCAGTTACGCCAATGGTTCATTCACCAGGCAACCACGATTCCGAAATTTTTGGCATCCATCCTGTTCACAGATGAGGCCACGTTTTGCGCAGAGAGGTATCTTTCTTTTGTAACAGTCATCTATGGGACAGTATGCAGAACCCCCATGGTTGGTGACAGCGAATCACCAGCGTCGGTGCAGCAGGAATATGTGGGCCGGGATAATTGGCGACCGTATTTTGTGACCAGTCTTCCTTACACGTCAAATAATAGGCCGGAACTATCGGCGTTTCTTGCGGGTGTCTTTGCCTCCCCTGGTGGAAGAAATACCATTGATGATTCTGACTGTTATGTGGCTGCTACATGATGATGCTCCAGTCCACTTCGCCTTTTCCGGACGCATCTCAGTCGCGACTTCCGTGATCGATGGACAGGACGAGGGGGGCTCAGTTGCATGGCCTGCTCATTCACCCCATCTCAACTCGAGCTATTTCTGTATTTGGGGCCATCTCAAAAGTATCATGTACGCAGAGCCCATTGAAGACACTGAATCAGCGTATTCATGCTGGCTTTGACACTATTCGGATGCAGCCTGACCAATGCGAACGTTTGAGACAGAACATGCTACGGCGGGTACACGCATACGTTGAGGCACATGGAAACCATCTTCAACACATACTGTAACTGTGGCTGCATGGTACAGTGCGTATTAGACCGCAATCTATGTAACAGTGTGTGACTGAATAAATGGTTTCTAGCATGGAAACCATCCATTTCCGGACATAAGTTCATTAGACCTTCTTTGTTTCGTATCCTCTCACCAATGAAGAGGTGAGTTGGACGCGTTGGGAAAGCGGGCATAGCTGTGGATCTTTTATTGCTCGGGGAGATGGCTCATCAGAACTACAGCACTTGAAATCTCAGTTCAGTTAATAACAAGAGTGAATGGATGAAAAGATTTGCTTAACTCGATAAAATCTTTTGCCACAGGTGGGCTCGATACTTTACAGCTGTCACTGGCTATGAAAGCATCACTTGATGCACTAATAAGTAAACTGTTCTCTTGAAGTACAATGCTCACCATGAATAAAAGTACATTTCCATCTGAGGCTTGAATAACTCATTAGTTCTAGTCGATGATGATGATGATGATGATGATGATGATGACTGCTTCAGTTGAGGTGACGGTCCGGGCAGAGTGCTTCCATGTTTGGCTCTACACTTACCTCTGTGTGATGACGCTGCTGTGGTGAGAGTGAGAGAGCGTGTCTTCTTCAGCCACTCCCATTCGTCGTTGCGGATTGCAGCGAAGGACATCGCTAATGTCTGTGGTATCGATGTGCGTTGCCGACTTTGGTGTGGCGCCGCGATCTTTGGACGATACAAGACTCTAATCCTGCTAGGAGTATTTTTGTTTTTATTCCTTCACCGTGTCGTTCATAAATTTGATATTGAGTCAGTATTTACACTTCATTCTGTTACTACTCAAGATTTTCGTCTTTGTTTATCCTCAAGTCATATTATGTACTACGTATGCAGTCCATTCCCTTCTTCTAAGCCTTTCTTACATTCGGTCGTAAGTCCCCTGCGAATCTTAGTGTATGGACGTGTTTCCTTTGTGCTTTTAATCTTCTTCTGAAAAGAAAGAACTTTCACTGAGCGAGGTGGCGCAGTGGTTAGACACCGGACTCGCATTCGGGAGGACGACGGTTCAATCTCGCGTCCGGCCATCCTGATTTAGGTTTTCCGTGGTTTCCCTAAATCGCTCCAAGCAAATGCCGGGAGGGTTCCTTTGAAAGGGCACGGCCGACTTCCTTCCCTAATCCGATGAGACCGATGACCTCGCTGTCTGGTCTCCTCCCCCAAAGAACCCAACCCAACCCGAAAGAACTTTCGTTGCTTTTATCGTCTCTTCCAGGTAGAAATGGGAGGACATGGAAATAAGTGACATTCGTACGAGAAAATTTTAAAAAATAATGCTCCATCTGTACCAGAGAGGAAGATACTCTGAGCGTTTGAGATGTGCTGCGACAGAAAAATGATGAACATTAGGTGGACTGATAAGAAATGAGAAAATTCTCCGCCAGATTGGTGAAGAGAGAAATATAAGGAAAATTGGCAACCACGTCGTAGTGGAAGTGAAAGAATCGTACGACCTTGGAAGCAGAATAATGCATGATGGAAGAAGCAAGGAAGACCTAAAAAGCAGACTACCACAGGTAAAGTGGGCATTCCTGGCCAGACGAATTCTGCTATTGTCATATATCGGCCTTAATTTTAGGAAGGAGTTTCTGAGAATATATTTTCGGACCACACCATTGTGTGGAGAAGAGATTCGAAGCGTGTGATATGTGGAGCTATAGAAGAGTGTCGAAAATTAGGTGGACTGATGGGATAAAAAATGAGGTGGTTCTTCACACTATCGGTGAGGGAAGGAACATATGGAGACCACTGACAAGAAGAAGGAATACGAAGGTATTCTGAAACATTAAATAATAACTTCAGTGGTGTTTGAGAGAGATACAGGAGTAAGAACTGTAGAGAAAGACACAGATTGTAATATATGCAACACATCATTGAGGACGACGGGTGCGAGTGCCACTCTGAGATGAAGTTAGTGCAGGAGAAATCGTTGCGGGCCGCGTCAAACCAATCAAAAGACTGATGATCAATGGCCTGCCACCAGCGACAGGTACATGCACCGGGTGGCTGGCGCCTCTATTATAATCGGTTGCGTTCGGTTCACTCAGTGCGTCATTGGCCGGTTAGGAAACCGATTCCTCAGTTCACTTGCAACAAAAGGCAGCCATAAATGCGGAGCGAGGAACGTAGTATAATAATTTGATTACCTTGAGCCGTGAAACGTCCTAGTGAAACTGGGATGTCCCCGCCTGAAACTAATTCAGAGCAACAGCGCGGAGGTCAAAGCAACCTGCACCTCCTTAGCATGAGAAGAGGAATGCCCGCCGGCGTTTGATGCATATTCATCCCGCTTATCTGGAGAGTTGCAACAGCGCTCCGGAGACAAGTTTCTCGCCGAGAGTGATTGAACTTCCCACCTAATTTGCTTCAGAGTCTATTAGAGTTACCGAGCGACAAGCACGTTGCTGTAAGACCGAATTTGCTTTAAGGTAAGTAGTTTTCTGAACTCCGACTCTCATTCTAGACCAACTCTCCAGCTCTACTCTCAGTTCACTATGATTACTCAGAAGTATTATGGTCTACCAGAAGAGTTATCAAATGAATTTATTCCGCTCTCCCTGCTAAAACAGCACAAGAGGCTACAACAGACAAGCGATAGGTCATAGTTTGTCATTCCCTAAGCAAATCTAAGAATTTTATACGTTAAGCTGTTATTAGTAATAAAACTTCTTACTAATAGTAAAGAAGGTCATACAGGCACATACATAGTATCCTATGGCTACAATATAAAAGATTCACAATTAGACAGTCACTCGACTCATAGAAATACATTGTTGTAACAGGTAATGGGGTTATGAAATGGAATGATCACATAAGGACAGTCATAGATAAAGCAGGTGACAGACTACTGAGGAAATGCAATAAGTCTTCAAAGGAGATTCCCTACAAGTCACGTACGCGTCCCAAGAACTAGGCAAGATCTGACTAGATCTTCCAGGTAAGGCAAGATCTTCCGGGTTTGCTCTGCTATTTGCGATGTCGGCTTTCTGTCTCTTTGCCATTCTCCTTGTGACACGGTGTGTTGTCCTGGCTTGCCTTGGATTGGTGCTGGCTGGAGAAGACACTGAGAGACTTTCAGATTGTCCCAATATTTATTTTTGCTTTGTAAAAAAAAAAAAAAAAAAAATTGGAAGTCAGTACGTCCATGCAACATCATGCCTCCACTGCGCGCAGTGGCTGCGCGGTTTGAGACGCCATGGCACGGATTGTGCGGCCCCTCCCGCGGAGGTTCGAGGCCTCCCTCGGGCATGTGTGTGTGTGTGTGTGTGTGTGTGTGTGTGTGTGTGTGTGTGTGTGTGTGTGCGTGTGTGTTTTGCTCTTAACATAAGTTAGTTTAAGTAGGGACCAATGACCTCAGCAGTTTGGTCCCTTAGGAACACACACACACACACACACACACACATATTATGCCTCCCCACAGTGTATCACAACCAAAACGATCAAGTTCGGCAATGTATCTGGGTGCATTATGTGTTCCCAACTCTGGCCTTATGTGAGGGTAGGTCCAGATGACTACTCAGAAAGAATTTCTCTCATCCGAGGAGAGCGCGCGACACCATTCCTCGATGGTCCAGTCCGTATGCTCTTGGCACAACCGAATATGGTGCTACTGGTGTGCGGGTATTAACGGGACTCAACGTACTGGTCGCCAGGCAAAGAGGTCATCCCCGCCGGGCAAAGAGATCATCCCTGCTGCCCCGTACCACTGTGGGGAGTGTGATTGCGTGCCTAACGGTGCTGTTAAATGTGTTTGCAATTTCTCCCGCTGTCTGACTTGGGTTCCTTCTTCGCTCTCGGACAATGTAGCGGTTACCTGGTGCTGTAGCTGACCGTGATCGATCACCACCTCTCCTTCGGACAGCAGTGCCTGTGATTCTGAACTTTGAATTTTATTTTTTTCCTTATGTAGAGACCGGTTGCCTTACATTTTATAACAGGTCGTTCATTTTACAGCTTTTCATGAAGATTACAAAACATATTCCGCACTACAATCAGCAATTACTGTTTTCAGCAATTACAATGAAAATAATAATAAATTAAAAGTAAATTAGAAATTTAAAAACACAAAAAATTCGTATTTTAAGAAGATATGATGATAGGAAAAACTTAGATAGAAAGACAGATAAATATGTTGTCGTATCTGAGCCAGCCTGGTCACAAAGCCTCGGAACTACTTCGAGTCTTTCACTCCCGGTTCGCTACAGTTTAATTTATGGATTAATATTTCTAAACACTGTTTACGAAAACTCTGTAACTGTTACGTGCGTTGTGGAAAGCGCAGTGGTGTATGAGTGTAAAGTATGTTATTTCAAAAATGGTTCAAATGGCTCTGAGCACTATGGGCTTAACATCTGAGGTCATCAGTCCCCTAGAACTTAGAACTACGTAAACCTAGCTAACCTAAGGACATCACACACATCCATGCCCGAGCCAATGTATGTTACTTCTTTGGGTTATTAATTACCATCAGTTCCTATATTACGTATTTGGAATTTTACTTATTACGTTGCCGCGCGGGATTAGCCGAGCGGTCTTAGGCGCTGCAGTCATGGACTGTGCGGCTGATCCCGGCGGAGGTTCGGATCCTCCCTCGGGCATGGGTGTGTGTGTTTGTCCTTAGGATAATTTAGGTTAAGTAGTGTGTAAGCTTAGGGAATGATGACCTTAGCAGTTCAGGCCCATAAGATTTCACACGCATTTGAACATTTTTGAACTTATTACGTTGTTTACGTAATAAGTGTTCAGTACAAGTGTTACATCCCGACAGCGGCATAATGACCGTGGGATGGATATGCCTGCTGTTTGTACTTAAGCTAGAACAGATTTACGGGACTGATTGCATTACACTTTGTATTCTACTATAGTTTAATTATTTTAGATGTAGTGTAAGGTTGTCTGCAGTACCTGCTGGTGAAAGTGTTCGCCGTTTGAGTGAGTGTGTGTTTGAGTACAGCCGTCTGTGTTTATGTACGAATTGGAACTGCTGTCTTATGTGCTTCGTGCTTAGCGTTCTGTTATACGGCCGTGTTTGTCTGTATTCGTCATGTAATGTACTTGAGACACCATCAGCGATTTTATTTATTGTCTACGCTCCATCTTTGTCTCTTATTGCCCGTATCATATAATTATCGTACTGCATCGGTGTCTGATGTGCTGCTCTGCATTGGCGACAGTAAAAAAATATGTGTTCTTGGGATCCATGTTCCTCATATGTAAAAGTAGCACTCAGACTGCGACTTGCGCCGGGTGTGTGGGCAGGGTAAGAGCCGTGACATGATTCGCAACGCTCCACATGCACATTAGACAACGCCGTGAGCAATACGTAATACCCGGGCTACTCTCGTCACACTTCGTCCTCTTCCAGTTCCCAGATGATACTTCCCCAAGGAGGTCATCCAAATGTAGTCATCCAAATGTTGTATGTTGTCTTCCGTCCATACTGTAATGAGGAACACTACCACAGCACAGTGCACCGAAACTGCTAGCTGATTGACACGCTCTGTCTTTTCGCGTTCCTTCAATTGCCTCGTGTTTCTCGGCCAGCCCCCTTTTGACGCTATAGTCACTCTGCCCTCACTCCATGTGTCGTGCAAGTTTCTGTGTAAGGCTGTGAGACCTCTGCCAACACGCTCCCGCACTTTCAAACATTTTCCCCCTTGCTGTGAATATGTTTCGTCACTTTATCTATGTCGTCCTTAAGTTTTTCAGAGCACTGTACGTCGTGCTAAATAATTATCCTTGGCTGCATCTCTTTGTGTTTACAAAAGTTGATCACAGGTATGCTTGCTACAGATTCCTAAGGAAGAGATGACTCGGTTTTTAAACTAGTGAAAGCCATATTTTATCACCAGACCTGGATGTTGAGTCTGTCATCTATAGAGTTCCGCTGATTACTTCGTCATGTTGAAGGGTTCCTATAAAAAAAAAATAGATGAAAAAGTGAAGAACAGCTTCGGTATTGAAGGGAAACGTCAGTTAATATAAAAAAACAGTCTTGTTACGGATAACTCGGCTTAAAGTTCCGAGAACGTGTCTAAAGACTTCCTTTAAGGGCTTTCATCAGAGTAGATTCATTGTTCCTGAGTTTCCCTTCGTTTAACTGTATAGTCAATATGTTAAAAGTTCATTACTATTGAATGCCGACTGATACAAGTGCGACTAGATCGAGCACACGTCTCTCAATCGGTAACTGACGACTCTCTTGATTTACGCGAACGAGCGCTCATAAAGAGGTCACATCATGACATTGTTTTCCCGCTAAATGTGAAAGTAATTTTCCATTGTTAAGCAATAAAAAGTTTCATTCTGTACATATTGGAGCATTAATTACAGAACAGTGTTAAGCTTCGTTAATATTTGATTGATGTTTAAATTAATAATTGATAGTGGTGGTTGCCTGCTTAAAATTTCATAATATGATCGCTTTAGTGCATTTAGCTTTCATGAATAATATTGCAAACAATCTGTCGAATAAACCGCACATTATTTATGTTAGTACTGTAACATTTGTAACTATGTGTTTACAAAGAGTAAACAGAGATAAATACCAGTCGCTCTGTGAAAATAAAAAAGGCGTTTCTGCTTAAAGAGAAAAAGTAGAGCATACTGAGTAATTTATAATCATTTATTTGGGAAAATTCCTTTCACAAACTTGCACTGGGCAGATGGACAAGCACGTTAAGGCGATGTTCTTAAACACGTACTCAATAAACGACAGTTTATCACTGAATCAAAACAACGAAGTTAGGAAAATCATAGCATTTTCCGTAATTTATCATACCTCTTCGTATGTTTGGTTTCCTCGCTTGTGGCTGTGACAAATCGTTATATATTCCACGAGGCAGAGCTCGATTACAAAAATTTATGCATTTTTAGAAGTCTAAAAACTAGTGCAGATACCACAGTCAAGTATGAGAAACTTAGTTGTATTTCATTACATTCAAGCGAAATCGTGTGTTTTGCAAAAAAATGGTTCAAATGGCTCTGAGCACTATGTGACTTAACATCTATGGTCATCAGTCCCCTAGAACTTAGAACTACTTGAACCTAACTAACCTAAGGACATCACACAACGCCCAGTCATCACGAGGCAGAGAAAATCCCTGACCTCGCCGGGAGTCGAACCCGGTGTCGTTTTCCTAAGCCAGTTAAGGTAAATGAAAAAGCACCCGGCCTGTTTCCTTCCACAACCAGAGCTTCAGCTTCTTCGTTGATAATCTAGTCATTGACAGTACATAATGCGATAACCTTCCTTCGTGTTTCCCTCGTTCAAGTCATTAAGAACATCTGAGCTTCTTACTATGGCATGGATTTTATTTTCGATACGTTTTGAGTGCAGTTAAAGACTTTAAAAATGAATTAAAAACAGTCTTGACAACAATAAGACATTTATGTACAATTGTTACAGGTTTCGGTCAGAATACGACCATCTTCAGACCATTTATACCACGACGGTAGGTGGTGGCGTTGAACGGAGCAGGCGTTTTGACTCTGCGAATGCCCACTGCTCCGTTCACAGCCACCGTCTGCAATTATATAAATTGTCCGAGGATGGTCACATCCTGACTGAGACTGGTAACCACTGCCAGTAAATGTTTTGATTAACTTCTCATTGTTGGGATCCACAGTCATATAATATTTCTTAAACGATATCATAGTCGCCGTTGACTCTTTATACGGTCAACGGCGACTACGAAGTCTTCTAAGAAATAAATGTTTTATTGCAGTCTAGACTGTTCTAATCCATTTTAAAGTACTTTTAGCCAGACCGCTATTCCTCCACGAGAAATATTCTCAAAAATTACAATTACAGAGTTTGCTTAGCCTATCCATTATGGTTATTCTAGAACTCGCGACTGTGTTATGAATTGTAATCCACTGCAGCATTTTTCTGTCTGCATGTGAAGACTTTTCTCAGGAACTAATATAGTGATACAATATATTATTATTATTATTTATCATTTACATTATTTTATTATTGAATGAAAACGTTTTATGAAATAGTGTATATAGTGCTTAGTACATCACCGAAGCATAGCTTAAGAGTAACTGAAATTCAAGTAAATGCAACATCTGAAAAAGCCATCTGTCAAAAAATTTGAAACGTACCTGTGTGATGCAATTATTTTAAGAACTTTAACAGCAATAAACTTTCACGGCTTGGACAGCTTCATACCTTACACGGTATGAGAGTGTAGTTACACTCACACTCATCATTATCAGCATTACAGTTCGCTGTGAACGCAGGTCTACAGACTACCGCTATGTCAGCATATACGTAAATGGGGTGAATGATGCACCTTTGTATCGTTTCCACCAGCTTTTGAGAAATTCGGTCTGTTACGTTTCTCTTAGTGGAGCCTCGCTCCCATTTTGTCTTGCCTCCCCTCAGATTCCTGTGGTTTATCGGTTCCACCTGTAGACTCACGAACAGTGTCAGGTTTGCTATTGTCAATAGGTATTGTCAACCTACCAACCAGCTGCCTTTTGGTGGCTGTAATGTTTTCTACACTCAGTCAGGCCACAAACCAGTCAACGAGGGCTCTACCCTCGCGAACGCATTTGAAAAGTATTCTGTGTTATCCACAGCCTGTAATTTTTTTTAAATTTCTTACCGTTTTCGAGTTTTATGTAGCTAAGACTTTCACTCCTGAATGTCTTAGCTGCTAGCATATCTTTTTGGTTGTAAGATTGTGGTCCATGAAGAGAAGAAGCCATGAAACTTTGTAATGTGAAAACAGTAACTCTACAAATCGATACATAAGTGCAAGAATTGACCTCTCCATTATATCCCATAAATATTATTTGGGTGGAAAAATCAAATGGCTCTGAGCACTACGGGACTTAACATCTGTGGTCATCAGTCCCCTAGAACTTAGAACTACTTAAACCTAACTAACCTAAGGACATCACACACACCCATGCCATAGGCAGGATTCGAACCTGCGACCGTAGCAGTTGCGCGGTTCCGGACTGAGCGCCTAGAACCGCGAGACCACCGCTGCCGGCGTGGAAAAATCATTCGCAGTAATTGTCCAGAATGTTCTTAAAATCAGTCGTGAACAACTGTGGCTTGGTGACACGCAACATTGTCATCCATAAAAATTCCATCGTTGTTTGGGAACATGAAATACGTGAATGGCTGCATATGGTTTCCAAGTAGCCGAACATAATCATTTCCACTCAGTGGCCGGTTCAGTTGCGCCAGAGAACCAAGTCTATTCCATGTAAAGACAAATGGTTCAAATGGCTCTGAGCACTATGGGACTTAACATCTATGGTCATCAGTCCCCTAGAACTTAGAACTACTTAAACCTAACTAACCTAAGGACATCACACAACACCCAGTCATCACGAGGCAGAGAAAATCCCTGACCACGCCGGGAATCGAACCCGGGAACCCGGGCGTGGGAAGCGAGAACGCTACAGCATGTAAAGACAGCCCACACTGTTATGAAGCCATCAGCAGCTTTCACGGCTTTGGATCCATGGCTTTGTGGAGTCTGCGCCACACTCTAACCCTACCGTCAGCTCTTGTCAACTGAAATACGACTCATCTGGCCAGGTCACGGTTGTCCAGTCATCTAGGGTCCAACCGATATGGTCACGAGACCAGGTGGGACGCTGCAAGCGATGTCGTGCTATTAGCAAAGGCACACATTTACTCCTGCTGTTATTTCACGCACTGTTGCGTGTCTGTTAGCACTGACATCTCTACGCAAACGCCACTGCTCTCGGTCGTTAAGTGAAGGCCGTCGGCCACTGCGTTGTCCTTGGTGAGAGGCAACGCCTGAAACCTGACATTCTCGAACAATCTTGACACTGTGGACCTCAGAATATTGCATTCCCTAACAATTTCCGAAATGGATGTCCCATGCCTCCAAATACCATTCCGATTTCAAACACTGGTAATTCTCATCGTACAGTTTTAAAAACGTCGGAAACTTTTTCACGTTAGTCACCTGTGTATAAATGACAGCTATGCCAATGAACAGCCCTTCTATACCTTGTGTACACCATACTACTGCCATCGATATATGTGCATCTGCATGACTTTTGCCATCTCACCGTTCTTCGTCTTTTTTTATCTCGCCTGGAAGGCACGCCGAATGTATGGTATGAAGTGAGTAGGAACAGGTGAGGTAAGATTCTCGGTACTGCTCTTAGAAAAGGTTTTACTATATCACAATATTAACTGAATACATAACTTTGGACTGAGGTGCGAAGCCTTAGACCCCCGTCGCAAGTAAAGCGAAGCTGAAGCGAAGTGTCCCAACCTTCTGCTCTTGATAAAATGGGCAGAATCTGCAGCGGAGCTCGTAGATCTCAACAGCGCCAGCTAGAGGGCGCTGTCGTCGGTGTCTCGTTGTGCCAACTTATGAACTTGTACCTATGCCGTGGCATCGTTGCTATCGATACCACAGTTTTAAAAACAATAGTGTTTACAGAAAATTGTTTCATTCTAATGGTTAGTCAGGCGCTAGTTCTGATGTATTCGAGGAGGGGGGGGGGGGAGGAGAGGAAGCATTCAGCATCTGATTTCCCTCGGGGGTAATGGCCTAAGAATAGTGGGGAACGACTAACGTAGAACGATTGCGCGCCACAATCTCTCTTTGGTGGGCAGATAGCAGGCGTTGCAGGCTACGAATCCGCCGCCTTGGAGTAGCACTGTGCTGCCACAATGGGTCCCGAGTGGGCACCCAATTAGGAATAGCCTGGCGGGCCCACGCCCAGCTGGGACGAGCGCCGACTCCGCGGTCCGCTGCCTGCTTGCACTGTGTGGCATGGGCCTGTGACGCCGCCTACCTGTTTGTGCGGCCGCATATGTGCACCGCCCTTGTGCGTAGGCCTCCGCGTAAACACGCAAGCGTGCCTGCACACGCATGTGGCCGCGCCGCCCTTAATTAGGCCCGACTGGCGCCGGCTGTGCTCTTGGTGTGGCGGGCGCGGCGAGTGGATAGACGGGGGGGGGGGGGGGGGCGAAGGGGGAGGTATGCTATCCGAGGCGCTCGCGAAATGTCACCAGCCGTTCGCCAGCGCCGTCGCAGCCCAGCCAAGTCTGTGCCGGCCAAAGAAAACGCTGCATCTCTCTAGGCTACTTCCCGTCTTCCCTCCAGGAAGACGGAAGTATCTTCAAGCCGTTGGCCAAGCGGTGCTGACGATGTGCGGCACATACAGTAAGCGACGAACGCTTGCATAAGGTATCACTGCTACATTCGGTTGAATCAGTCTTTCTTACGCAAAGTTAGGGTAGATACTACCGGAGAGACAGGTGTCCTTGTCCTCAGCTCTTGGTCGTGCGGTAGCGTTCTCGCTTCCCACGCACGGATTCCCGGGTTCGATTCGGCGGGTTCAGGGATTTTCTCTGCCTCGTGATGACTGGGTGTTGTGTGATGTCCTTAGGTTAGTTAGGTTTAAGTAGTTCTAAGTTCTAGGGGACTGATGACCATAGATGTTAAGTCCCATAGTGCTCAGAGCCATTTGAACCATGAGACAGGTGTCCTCAATATCTCTCCTCACATATTAGATAACTATCATCATTCCCTAGCAGCAATAACATACCGAGCACCTCAAGCGTCTTGGCTGTTCCTCTGCATAGCATTAACCTTTCTCCATCTCCATTTCACCCATACCATTGTGAAAGAAACAACCCTGTAAGGTGCACCTTATCTAAAATCACCCTGCTTTCAAAAAGAGATTAGCCTTTTCCGTATATCGTAGCCGTTTTCTTTATGTCGAACAGGGAACGAGTATCTCTGTCATATTTCTGCTTCTGTTTTGTTCCTTTCATTCCATCTGCTAATCTTACCCTGTTTATTTTTCGCTGAAACTCTGAACAGGCAACTTTTTCTCCACGTTCGATTCCTTCTGTACTGCACTAATACATTTCTTCTGGATGTCACTACTCATATACAACAAGAACGCAATGAGGAAATTGGTTAATGTTAATCACACTGACATTTCTTCAATTCCACGTATTAACTAACATATTGTCATAATTACTACTATCGTTGTATATTGGGCGATCAAGGGGTTTAAGTTTTAGGGCGTTACTGCAGCGTATCTGGAACGTAGTTCTACTCCGATGAGGATATATAAGCGCCGACATGTAGACAAGGGATTAATGCGGCATTCCTGTCTTTCCGACATGCGTGCGGTAAATGCGGAAATGTGAACTACGGCGATGTTATTATCAAACGCATCGAAAGAGGACTATCGTGCTGTTATAATCTTCTCTACTGCGGTAGGAGAAATACCGATAGACATCTATTGGAGAATAAAGAATGTCATGGGGCAGAATCGAAAACCACCATTATGGAATAGTGCGCAAAGTTCCGTGCCATCTGCTTGAAAGATGATCCTCACACTGTTCTTCGATTACAGGGGCCCGTCGCTTATTGATATCAAGGAACGTCGTGTCGCCAACACAGGGGAACGGATGTACCACACATTTGACAACTGGTGAGTTCTTCTTCTGTGTTAGAATGAAGAAAGAATACAAGATTCATATGGTATATGCGTAGTATAGAATTGCCCTTTTTTTATTGGAGCAGTTCGGAAGCCTGCAATTCCAGGTTCGGGACACTTATGCGGCCTTAATTTGTTGCTAATTCTTGTACATAAGGTCGATAGCCGCAGAATGAAGCAGTTGCTCACTCGTTGTTATGAAATCTGGAACAGTGACGCAAGAAATTCATGATGTAATTTGGGAGAACGGGCTGGCGATAAGCGTTGCTCGATTCTGACGATGTAAAGAAAGTAAGATATTTTCGAAACACCCCCGAAATTTTCTTATTCAAATGCAAGCTGTGTCTGGAAATTCACGGCTGATTAAATTCTGTATCGCCCTGAAGTGAGCACGTTGCGCGAAAATTATCTTGTACGAGCCTAGAAAAAGCGCCGAGTGCAGCAAAATATTTCAACTTTATCGGGCCGTAGAAGAAAATGAAACACAATATCTCGCGGAATTGCAAAACTCATTAGGGAAGCGCGCAACACTTAGGCAGAATGGAACGCTGATGAGGCAGCATCGATTTTCGACGGGTCTGCGGGCCGGTGAAGCCAAGGCGCCAGTGGCTAATTCCGTCCTCTTGTAACTTTTCCCCGCGCTTACGTCCCTTCGTCCCTTTCTGTCCTGCTTCCTCATTCGTTATGTCTCTTCCTCTTATTTACCTCTCAATTTGCAGCCGCATGCTGGGTATAAAGAATGGTGCAGATAACGATGGAAGAGGGAGAACAAGAGGACGATAATGATAAGGCATAGCGAATGGAAAGACAAGATTCCTTTCTCCACTGAACGTTTGGTTCGTCACCTCTTCAGTATTTAGCAAATAAGCAGCGCCAATTTGTGATGGAGGCTATGCGATGCTGGAACAAGTCTCTTGAATTTTATTTTAATGCTTCCAAGTATGCGCTTACTTTATCGTTACTGGTGTCCATATCTATACTCTCTCTCTCTCTCTCTCTCTCTCTCTCTCTCTCTCTCTCTCTCTCACACACACACACACACACACACACACACATACAGGATGTTCCAGGAATGATGCAACAGATTTCGCGGTATTTTAGAGGATGTCTTGACGAACAAAACGAGGATAAGAGTGTGTTTCCGGAAACGTCATCCAGCGATGCAACAGTTCGTCGAAGTTATGTGTCGGCGCCTGTGACTAGGCTACCCCTTCAGCAGCATATGTTACTTCGCTCGCTGACAGACTGTAGCCGGAACGTCTCATAATGTTTTTTTGTTATTCAGTGATCGCAATTTATTGCCACAATCGATAGTGGAGAAGGTGGAGCTAGTTGCTGTGGAGATAGGTCTTATCTCCTATGAAAGTGATGCTCTGTTACCCCGGTGGATAACAGTTTTGGATACCAGTTTCCATCTGCAATTAAGTTTTCTCTTAAAATCTCCAATGCTTTTCGGTATACACGAGAAAAATAAACTGCTGATGGAAGCTTTTGTCCGTAACTGTTATCTACCAACGCAACAGAGCATCGCATTCATAGGAGATAAGGTCTGTCTACGCAGTAGTTAGACTCATTTCCTCCACTGGCGATCTTGGAAATCAGTCGCTATCACTGAATAACAAACAAGTGCGAGACGTTTCGCCTACGGTCCGTCAGCGTATAAAGTCACACTTGCTGACGAAGGGGTGGCCTAGTGGCAGGCGCTGGAGCCTATATCTTCAATGCTCTGTAGTGTCGTTCGATGGAGCTTCCAGACACGGGCTCCTAGCATCGATTTGTTCCCTCCTGTACCTCTGCAAGCAATAAAAACTCGACGTATGTTATTTGGAAACTTTTATTCGAATTAATTTATACTACTGCATTAAATGTTTACTATTCGTCCTGGAACACTCCGTGCATATAGTTGCAACAAATGACATGATATTTTTGTTTTTATTTGTTACATTCACGATGCATCTCGGATAGTCATTTTAATAAAAAGAAACTTTTAAAAACAGTTCATTTATCTATTTTCGGCCATTATAGACAATCCAGTCGCATTAATGTGATCATCGACTATGTTCGACTTCAACGTGTTCACAGACATCAGGTGGCAGCACTAACAGTGGAAGGTATATAAAGCGTGTCGGGGGACGCGGGAAACAGTGCAGTCTTTATCCTAATGAGGAAATGGAGCGATTTATCGGACGTCCAAAATGGCATGATCATTGGCTTTCGGGGCAAGGGTGGAAGCATTTCCGAAGCAGCTAAGTTTGTAAATTGCTCGCGGGCTGCTTTAGTTAAAGTAAACCGTGCATGCAAAAGTGACGCTATCGAAAAGCGGCGCCGATGTAACTGTGGTGCGCCACGGCCAAAGATGACAGGGGTGAACGACGGCTGTACGGGCGAACAGACGTGCATCTCTTGAGCAACTCACCGCCCATTTGACTCAAGGGAGCTAACGAAAACGTCTCATCAACGACTGTTGCTGCCTATGGGCCTGCGCAGCAGATTAGTGGTTCATGCACGCGTGCTGGCTGCTGTTCATCGCGGCGGAAAGATGGTCTTTTCAGATACATGACGTTTAATGTCTCATTAGACAGGTGGCCGTTGATATATATTGCGTGGAACGTCTGAAAGCAAACATCTGCACAATCGTCGGAAGTTTTATTTAATCGGCGACCTGCAGTCGATGAGGATGATAGGATGACGATGGGGACAGCACAACATACAGTCCCTGGGCGGAGAAAATTCGCCGACCCGGCCGGAAATCGAACCCGCACCCAGAGGATTCACAATCCGTCACTCTGACCTTTAAGCTACCGGGGGCCGACATCGTCGGAAGTGTCCAGGCCGGAATAGAGAGCGATATGGTCTGCGGTATGTTTTCGTCATTCTGGAAGACACACTCGATCAACACAAATATGCATCTATCCTTTGGGACCATGTCCACCCCTACACACAGTTTTCTTTTCCTTTGCACGATGGCGTCTACCAGCAGGACAATGCAACGTGACACACAGCTCGCAGTGTACGTGCGTTGTTCGGGGAGCACCAGGATGAGTTCACCTTAACGCTGTGGCCACCAAACTCCCCGGATTTAAACACAGTCGAGATTACTTCGAGGGCTGTTCGCGCTGTGGGTCCCCAAGTGGGGAAAACCAGCGCAGGTCACCACGGCACTACAGTCGGCATGGCTTCACATTCAGGTCGACACCTTCCATGACGTCACTGACTCTCTTGCCGCACGTGCCGCAGCGGTCCTCGCTGCAAAATCGGGCTATTCAGGCTTTTGATTGGTTGTTACATTAATGTGACTGAACAGTGTAAAAACATTGATAGCAGCTGCCTGTTAAAGTGTGGAAGAGTGAGTTTAATAGATAATTACACCAATTTTTATTGGAGAACTGTAAACCCATCGCTAATATGTCATTAGCTAGAGAAAGGACTCATTTTGTATTACTGAAAACGAATTTCGAGAATACTTCTTCCTATAGGTGCGTGTCTAGTAAAGCTCACTTTGTTAGCTGTGAAGATTATTCAGCGAAATCTCTTAAAATCGGCAGACACTCGAAGCGTCTGCAGATGTTTGTACTTCCCACAAGTCAACATTTTTCTCTGAAATGAGGCCTTTCAGTGCAATCGAGGAGCAAAATAGTCTTACAGGCAGAGCGCTGAAACACACACGCTGCTGAATGAGGATAAATTATTTGCTATAGCATAATTACTCAGTGTGAAAATAATTCAGTTTTTCAGAAAAAGTTTGTTTGGGTTTTCTACTCTTTGTTTTTCAAGCAGTGAATTGTCTGCTTTACCTTAATTGTTCAGCGAGGGATTCGTTTCACTGTTTTGGAAAATAAACGCCAGAAAATTTACATTTTCGCTAAAAGTTTGATGAATATTTGTTTTAATTGATCTTAATAACATTCTGTTTGAACTAACAGGTATATGGCAGCACGAGAGAGCGCTCTGTCTGTTATTGTATTTTTTAAAATTGTAATAATTTAATGTTTGAGCTATCGAAGAGAATGCAAATTTGTTATTTTTCTTTTTTACAGGTAAGTTGACCACGCCTGGAGCATCATATGATAGAGACGAAAACTGGAACTGAATTTATCGTTTATAGGTGAGTTAGCAGTTTCTTACGTCAAATATAGTAAGGAAATATCGAAATCCCTTTAGCGACAGGTGACATTTATGATGTAAGAAAACATGTTTCTGGGGTGAAATATTTCGACAATGCACTCGACTTTTTAAAATCAGAACCAGATTAATATTACAGTTTAGTCAAACCGACTACTATAAAAACTGTCGTGCTTAAGACTTGATATAATGGAGCACTCACCCTCTTGAGTATACCTCAACTCTTATGGTAGTCAGAAACTGTAAGCGAGACTTCATAGCATTATAATTTCTCAGTGCCTTACTTCGCATAAGCTAATTTCCTCATTATTCTTCCATGTTTGTTTTGTCTTCTACTTACAGCACTGCGTGTTTCTCTGGCGGAAACGTCAGTAAAAATAACAGCATAAATACCTGTTTCTTACATACTCAGTATTACGCCTAGTTTTATAGAGGGGACTTTTTCTAATAAGTATTTTTATCTCTTAAAGCTCACTCTGCACTACCCGAAATCTGCTGCCGTTGAGGCTTTACTGTAGACTGATTAGATTGGAGAGAAATGGACCAAATTATTACTGTAGAACAACGTGCCTTGTTAATACTGGAAACGTACCGTCGCACAGGACATCGTATGGAGGAAGTTGCAATAGGCGTTCCTGGCGTAGAGAAGCAGATGAAAGAGTTGAAAACAAATAAGTCAAAGGTCCAAGTGGAATCCACATTCTGTTTCACAAGAGCCCTCTTACGGCATTAGCCCCTTACTTAGCTTGCATTTATCGCGAATCTCTGGCCCGCTCAAAGTCCCAAGAGACTGGAAAAAGCGCAGGTGATTCCTGTATAGAAGAATAGTAAAAGGACGGATCCGCAAAATTACAGTCCAATATCCTTAATATCGGTTTGCTGCAGAATTCTTGAACATGTTTTCAGTGTAAATATAGTTAAATCCGTTGGGACGGACAAGCTTCTGCTCATAAATCAGCACAGTTTTAAATAGCACCACTCGTGTGAAACTCAGCTTGCTCTTTTCTCACGTGATATACCGTGAACTGCGGGTGAAGGGCAACAGGAGATTCTACATTCCTAGATTCCCTAAAAGCAGTTGATACGATGCCCCACTGCAGATTGGTAAGAGCATTCGGAATAGGTTCCCAGATACGCGAATAGCTTGAAGACTTCTTAAATAATCGATCCCATTACGTTGTCCTCGACTATGAGTGTTCATCAGAGACAAGATTATCGTCACGAGTGCCCCAGGAAAGTGTGACAGGACCGCTACTATTCTGTGTATACATGCGTGATCTGACGGACAACGTGAGCAGCAGTCTGTGGCTGTTTGCTGATAAAGCTATATTGTGCGGGAAGGTGTTGTCGTTGAATGGTTCTAGGAGTATAAAGAATGACTTAGCCAAAATTTCTGTTTGGTACGATGAATGTCACTTCTAAATGTAGAAATATGTAAGGTAATAAAGATGAGTGAAAAAATTGTCACGTGATGGTCGAGCGCTAATTAACTGTACAGTGCAGTGAGTAAATGGTTTGTGAAATACTGTTCTGACGGCGATAAAATGCTTTTTTCATGGTGGATTTCTAATATGTAGCTGATGTCAGAGATCTCTTTGCTGTGGATGTATTTATGTTGCGACTCACAAATGCAGTATAAATGAATGAAACGAATGAGAGTATCACTAGAGAAGTAGCGTACCCCTAGCTAATTATTAACAGCGCTGTTGTGCATTACTTTTTTTTGCAGTTTAGAACTGTCACTGTTAAAATGACGTAGATTTGCAGGAGATGATCTATTTTTCAACGTGATTGACATCACTAAATTGTAAATCGAAAATCATTAACTACTTTTTATAACAATTCTTCAGTTTCTTAGGTTTATTTATTTTGATTTGAGGCATATACGAGTATATAGATGCAGAATATCAACACGAGAATGTTTTTAAAGTAGTACTGAACGTTTATGCGCATGCAGATGATACTGTACATACTCACATTACATACAGTACTGTACATGCATTACTTAACTATTTTTCACACAGAATAACATGTGTTCTCGAACAACATTTCAAAACGCGTTGGGTAGATGTGCCTACCACCGCCTACTCCTTCTCACCTTTAACATCGCGCGAGTAGGAGGGTAATGTTTGCAACACTCCTGTCCTGTACTTCGCGCTTCGGTATTATGCGGCTGCAGCAGGGCGTAGTAATTGACAAAAAACCGGCGCGGGTGTAATTTTAAAAGCTGTACATTCAGAAGGTCATAACTCCGTACTATCAGAATTACTGCCGAAATTTTCGCTCCACACCTGTTGCTGCGGTTGATATTTTGCAAATGTGCTTTATTCTCTTTGAAATATAAAGTCAAATTGGCGACGTTTCCTTGTTAGTGGAATGGGCTGTTACCTGTGCATAAAAGGTAAAAAAAGTGTCCCATTTCTTTGACCACTCTAAGTAACAACAATGTAGCAGTACTCACTTCATCGTTCAGCTGAAGACGATTGACTTAATGATCGGTGTGCTTTTTCTTTGTGTTTCCGTCTGTCTGTTACCAGCTCAGTCAAGTGGAAAAGTCACCTTACACCGGCTAACTACAGTGTGTGCTCGTACAACAGAGTCAGTTTTGTGAAGCAGGTTTAATAACGTCATGTTTAAATGAATGGTACGTGCATGTTGAAGGTAGGGTGCTATTTAAAAATGACTTGCTGCTGTTTATATACAGTACTCGTAACGAACAAAGTTACCAGACAGGTAGTCATGCTCGTTAATTCCCGTTCCTCTGGTAGCTGAAAAGTGACTCCACAGTTACAAAAGAGAGCAACTACGAAGGTTCAGTTTATTGTACCGATTGACACCGGTGAAAACAATGAACTTTTTTTACGAAGCTGCAAACAGATAATAAAAAATGGGAGTAAGTGACAAAAATCTGACCGAGTGTAACAGGGCCCACGTTTCCTTCACAGTACCGACAGGCGTATAACCCTTTGAGTGCAAACAATATGAAAAAATGTAGTTTTAAAAATTTTCTCATAATTGCCCTTTATCAACAAATACTAGAAGAACTTCACAGAAGGTAATCAATCAGCTGTTTCAACGAGGTGGTTTCACTTCGCAACCACTTGTACACACGATTTTCAACCACACATTTCATGTGATATATCTGAAAGCAAATCCACATTTTTCTTGACAAAATACCGCATGTCGAAACTTCCGTGAATTCATAACGCCTAAAACAAATTAAAGTCCTAAATAACAAGCAAAACTGGACCTAATGATTAATAAACTTACTTTCTATCCAAGTGGTTTCATTCCTATAATGCTGATGAAAGCAGCACTACAAACTCAAGTCTACCTTACAACAACCTAGATATAGTTACTTCTACTGTCATTAATCTCATCAACGTAGCCACTATAAAAAATCTTATGTCATAATATCCTACAATCACGTAGCATAGTCTCCGCGCCGACTATTGATTTCAACGCAGTAAGTGACTGCTAAGACGCACTACGTTCGTAGAAGTACCCCAGTGTACCACTAGAGGTCTCCGTCTTGCAGTACCATTGGTAGTTTCATACGAAAGGAACTGATACTTAAAAAAAAAAAAAAAAAATTAAATGTTGGTTTCAGGCAGAAACCAGTGGCACTCAAAGGGCAAAATACAGCTTGTTAGAACCAGATATCCAGTGAGGGCTGGACACTGTTTTCAGTGTACGCCGTTGTTGCGTGTCTAGAGTCCAGTGTAGTCTTAACTTTGAGACAAGGCAACGATTTACCCCAAGTTTTAAGAAAAAGACACATTTACCGCAGCAGCGATTGTTTCGTGGCACAGAGTCAATTCCGGGGCAAACTCCGAACCCGTTTACTCTGCCGCAGTTTTAATATATTTCTGCCTCGGAATAAGTCTTCCCTGCCCGTACAGTAGGTGCCTCGTTCTATTCCCGCGGCTTGATTTATGCGGCCGCTATCATTTGGGTCGCGACGTTCCATAGTAATGCTTCCCAGCTGAGGTCACCTCCAGGGACTGCTTCCCAATTTTAATAATAAATTCCATGTCGTGATTCGTTTCCATCGCTCATCGGATGTCGCCCCATTGATCTCGGTGCCGCCCAGTCTCATCTCACCTCCCTCTCCTCCACCACCACCACCACCAGCACGACCACCCGTATTCCCCGTTCACCGAGCACGATCTCTGAAGATTGTCATCTGTAAGAACGAATTTCGGTTTCCTGTCTAGTCTCTTTCCTTGTGTGTCCGATACCAGCGTAAGAAGAAGCGATTTACTGTGCAGTTAATTTGGTACATAATTGTTGTTGCTGTTAGGAGTGTAGTGGAGTATATGAAATATCTACCCAACAATTTCATTCAATACAGCAATGCAGATACTTTCCTTCTATTGTTTTCATGTAATCAAGAAAGTGCAAAATATATGAACGGATTTCAGATCTACTTTCTAGGTCTTGTACGAAGGAAACTGTACAAAGAAGAGAGAGAGAGAGAGAGAGAGAGATTTTAATACTGATATCGAAAATTTGTGAGAAGTAGTCATACACTGAAATAATGGGAGCTTAACAAGTAAAAAGATCAAATAACATACTATGAACCAAGGATAGAGCCACAGCAACAAATTAGACAAGCAGTGTTTATCAAATGCTTGTAAGACTTATATTGGGATATTGCTCGATTGGGGTGATATCAAATGACTTTCGACCAAACAGAAAAATCGGTATTATCTGAAGAGTAGAAGGAAGGGTCACAGACTGGTCTGACTCAGGAAATAATGGTACAGAAGTGCTGATAAATCTGTAACATCAGACGCTTAAGGAAAGGAGTATCGCCAAGTTTTAATTTATTACAAAGTGTCGTTTGTCGTTTTCCACACACTACAGTTTCTACACAACAGCTACGTTCGTGAATAACCAGTGAAACATTTTCTGTGTAGCGTAACATAACGTTACCCGTTCCGCATCAGTTAACACTCCTCATAGCGTTTGTTGTTCAACTCGTCAGACAACGCGACACAGCTTGCTGACTTCCACATGAAAATAATAACAACAAATACCACTGAATGTAAATCAAGGCCTCCCCACTCCCGTTCCACCGTGCATACAACAGCAACACCGTCAACGGAACAGCGCACAAAATTGTAGCTACAGCGTTCCTTTGTTAATTTAGTTTAATAAAAGCTTTTATCATTAAATAACGCTTGTGTCTGTGTGTATACGCGCCTGAAGATCTGCAGAACGCACACGAAACGCATAGCGTTATGTTAAACGGAAATAAAATATAAATGTGGATGGTAGCTGCATAACACAATCATTTGACACAGATGCGGTCTCTACATTTCATCACTAATACCGCATGTTATTACGACCATGAACTCTGCGACATAACCTTTCACCTTTTTTGCAACATTTCAATTCTAGTGTCATGTTTCTTCTAAAATAGCTGTTCCAAATAAAGTCTGGAATGGGGAAGTACCTCTCAAATTGTGATATTTGCACTGTGCGTACTTACTTCCTGGAAGCTACAGCAAGCTGAACGTGCCTCAGATACAAAGAATGATAATTTACAGTAAAATGTCATCACCATCTCCTATTTTACCTCGTATCTAGCCCGCATCTCGTGGTCGTGCGGTAGCGTTCTCGCTTCCCACGCCCGGGTTCCCGGGTTCGATTCCCGGCGGGGTCAGGGATTTTCTCTGCCTCGTGATGGCTGGGTGTTGTGTGATGTCCTTAGGTTAGTTAGGTTTAAGTAGTTCTAAGTTCTAGGGGACTGATGACCATAGATGTTAAGTCCCATAGTGCTCAGAGCCATTTGAGCCACCTCGTATCTGTTTCTAAAATTTGCTTTGTTTAGCCTTGTTCGTAATACTTCACAACTTTTAACTAATATTGTGATTAATTGTAATTGTAAATTACTGCTGAACCAAACCTTTAAGTTTAAATTTAAAACTGTAACTTTAGTAATTGGTTGAAATTGGATAGTTTGCGGCACACTACGTTCCATCGGTGAATACTCATCACTATTGTTGAGTCGGCGTAACTTAATCCCTGACAGCTGGCATCGCAGTTGCCAGTCTTCAAGTATGAAGTGCAAACAGCTGCAGGCAAAAACGATAGCCGTCTATAGAGCTCCGACAACACTGATACGTTGCTATAGAGACGTTTACAAAATCGCTTAACATGAGTGGTTCGAGTAGATGCCCGAAGCTATTGCACCCAGCTCACTGTAACCGTCAACGACCTTCTTACAGCGACTCGATTCCGATTCCCATTTTAAATTAATAACAGACGTAACATTGCATTTTGATTATGACTATACAGTCTCACTCATGAAAACAAATAGGTAAGATGTTGTCTTCCAGTGACCACATAGCTTCACATTGTCTAAAGCATTCTTTTTCAGTCACCGTTAGTGTCTCGTGCTGCATTCTTACGCCAGAGAGACAACGAAACGCTGAGTGTAACATTATGGAGGAAGGCATGGAAAATGGACAACTGCAAAATGGGTGCATACGTGGTGGGGAAGTTGGTGGAGTTAAACACTTATTTTCGTAACACAGTGTTCCGCCCATGACTGATTTGTACTTCTGCAGCCGATGCTGCTGAAGCAGTGACACCGTAGAAGATAACGTTGTTGGTGCAGCTCTGCGATCAACAAAAGCTCGGCGTTGGTTGCTTGTAATGGCAACCGTGCCCCGAGGAGCAGCTGCTAGAGACAACGAACTGCGATTACAGTGTGGAGAGAAAAAAGGGGCAACGTAATTACGTGCAGCAACCGGAAAATATTAGAGCACTCAATGCATGTAATTATTTGAACACAGGTCCGTAACGGGTTTGCTATTACGGGGGCTGGGGCTGCGGTCTGATGATGCGTAGTGGAGAGGGTAACCGCCGTAATGACCCAAATGAAAACTGCTTGTTCCTGCATCTGTCGTGTAATAGCCCTCACAAGCAGTATTCGGCAAAGGACAAATTAGTCCCAGCTTTGTGTCTTGACGACTAACATGCATTTTCGGCTAATGTCTGACCTCCCGAGATTTCTGGCTATGTGAATCTGGCCAACTTGTACTGTGTAATAAGAGAAAATTGCAACTCTGCAGAGCCTGCTCTTCTTAAGTTAGTAATGCGGTAAGGTGCATAATCTCAGCGAAGGCGCTAGTTATTAAAAGTGGAACCGTTTCTAGTCTGTGTCCAGGTTTTCAAGTACGGAATATCTTGGAGCGTACTAAAATCTTCTCTTGGTTTCAGCCGCGTCAGTTAGCTACGTTTCCCAAAACATTTCACCGAGTCGCCATTGTTAGTTAGTTTTGTGGCTTACGACTTCGTCTTTATACATAGTGAACAAGAATTCCAACGAGATGATGTCGAATGTTGTTCAAGGACATTTTCTGAGTATTTTGGTAGAAGGGTAGCGTTTTCACTAGTAGCTCAGTAGAGGTTAATTGCATTTCGCTTAATTTCTTACCTGTACCAATCTTTGTATCTGTATTGCACTGAAAGCTTCGGCACAACATAGTAAATACCGACCCTATGCGCTATGTGTCTTGTTCCATTCACTCGTGCTGCTTGTTCCAGGCAACAACAACAAAAAAAAAAATGGTTCAAATGGCTCTGAGCACGATGGGACTTAACTACTGAGGTCATCAGTCCCCTAGAACTTAGAACTACTTAAACCTAACTAACCTAAGAACAGCACACAAATCCATGCCCGAGGCAGGATTCGAACCTGCGACCGTAGCGGTCGCGCGGTTCGAGACTGCAGCGCCCAGAACCGCTCGGCCACCCCGGCCGGCTGTTCCAGGCAACAGCGACGACCACTTTTCACCCTATAGGTATCTTTCTGTACTGCTTGGTTTGCGACAGTTTTAATTTTAAGTTAACAGTGATATACAGCCGTTTTGAGAAGATTACTGATAACGTGTTAGTCGATACGCATTTTATGTATGGGTTCTCTGACTGCAAGGGGAAACGCCACAATGAAGCTATGCTGAGGTGTTGTTCTCTCAGCGATGGCAACAACGCCTCATTACTTTCACATCTGTCTGAGGATTACTGCATTACTCTGCGTTTTGTTTACTACGTTTTTGAACTTGTATATTACAACCTTCTTTCCATGGTGTGAAGATGTTTTCAAAGTAACAAATGTAAGAGGTGGGACAAACGGCATAAATCACAATTAAATTATCACTTTGTACTTTGTAACGGGCAGTCGGGTTCACAGTGTCTTATGCCAGCATTATCATGGAACAATCAGTCAGTTTCAACTTGCATAGTCGTATGACCAGCTGACATCCGTGGCGCTCTGGTCTTCGTTGGATAGGATCCCTCTCTCTCTTCTATTACTCAAGTCCTACTTGGTAAGTGTCCCACTCTGATGAACAATATTTATAAAAACATATCAAATAGTTTTACAGGGAAAAGATATTTTAAGAAATGAAGATGCAGGACAAGCAAGACAAGAAGAAGTGGCTGATCTGTTCACTCAGATTCCTTCTTGATGTCGAGATGTTACCCTGTCTAACAGTACATCATTGGCCTGGACTCAGTTAATCTAGTGTCTTCTGGATCTCTGCCACGTGACCAGACAGAGCTAAAACTAAAGTTTCCGATAGGCGTAGCAACAGTAGGCAGGGCAGTTGAATCCTGAGTGCTAAAGGTCCTATAATTTGAATTACTATAGCCTATCTTGATTGAACCACAGCTATAAGACGCCTAAAATGAAAATCTCGTGGAAAAATTAATCTGCCAGTAGAAAATTTATATTTGATTCTCAGATTTCTCATCTGACTGCTTCCAGTTACGGTAACATTCCGCTGCTAAAAGCACCGAAAATCACCATAGTGTGCAAAATAATGGAATAAAGAAGTTATTCTTTTAGTTTCACGCAGGAGTCGAAAAAACTGTACTCTGCTAACAGCCTGATCTCACTTTCATTTCAGTTCGATTTGTAAATCAAATGACGGACTACCATACTACAATACAAACGGACTGTATTTCCTTAATAACATTACATGCCGTGTGCGTCAAGTCATTAAATTTCCTAATCGTCTTTTAAAATATTGTTCACTGCAATAGCCCCAATCTGAAGCAAGTACTATCTCGTCACTCCAAACTGGATACAATGGTAAGACTCACTAATAGACTGTGAGCATCTTTTAGTTTCAGAGAGACACGGCGTGTTGTGGATTCCGTGCCTCTAGGCCCATTGGTACAAGTTCCCTCTGTTTATGCAAGAGCGTGCTGCAAGTTAATGTCTCTGAATTTTTTATTATGTTGTCAATATCGGTTGAGGTATTCCATTTCATGCATAAAACTCAGTCGACTTACCCTCTCACTGACGCAAGTTGGAGATCTCTGCCGCAAACGGCTCCGAACTGCAGCGTGTAACATGGCTGTGTGTAATGTAAATGTGACAGTGCGTGAGAAACAGCCTGCTGCAGTTTCTAACCACAGAAAACATGTCTCGAATAGTAATCCATAGAAAAATTAAAGGTGCGTACGATCTACATCAGTAATGTCGGACGTTGGGTTGTTCTTTGTCGTAATCAAGGTAACGGCGATGATAACCTCAACGTGTGTGACAGAGCTCGAAATGCACTACCACGCACAGCAAGTGACGAGACTCATATGGGATCAGGTTCAATGAATTTATCAGAGAAGGTAGTTGGATAACACAGACTAAGGTAAGTGTGGCGTATCACGAAAACGTGCACAGACCGTCACCGCAGAACTGCGGTACAGAAAACTGTGTGTGAGGTTGGTACCTCGAATGCTCACTCCTGACATGAAACTTAGAAAATTGAATATCTGTTAACAGTTTCTTCTGCGCTTTGGGCTTGAGGGTGATGGGTTCCTTAACAACATTGTGACAGGTGATGAAAGCTGGTTCACTATTTTGATCCCGAAAATAAGAGAGTATCGGTATAGATCCGTCACAAAGGACCATCGACGATAAGAAAATTCAAGACCATGCCTTCAGCAGGCACCGTCATGCTCACAGTGTTCTGGGTTGTTCAAGGTGCAGTGCATTTGGAATTCATGCCGAAAGGCACCACCATAAACTCTTCAAAGTTCTGTGGGAGCTCCGGAAAACTGAAATTCGTTGAGTTCTTCCACACGTGAAGCGTCCTCCCCACCAGAGTAACAATGCCAGTCCACCTACGAGTGCTGCGACATCTGCAGAAATCCGACGCCTTGGCTTCACCGTCATCGATCATCCACCATACTGGCCCCATCCAGAACTTAAAGAACACACTGCACTTTAATGAAGCGATGCAGGCAGAGGCGAAGTTGTAGAGTCCTCAACGAAGTCAAACATTAAACAGTGACGGTATCAATAAACTTGTCTCCCGTTGCTAGAAATGTGTTCGTCACTAAGGAGACTATGTTGAGAAACAAATATGTAGACATAAAGGATAAAGATGTAGAATGTTAATAACGTGGTTCAAATGGCTCTGAGCACTATGCGACTTAACTTCTGAGGTCATCAGTCACCTAGAACTTTGAACTAATTAAACCTAACTAACCTAAGGACACCACACACATCCATGCCCGAGGCAGGAATCGAACCTGCGACCGTAGCGGTCGCTCGGCTCCAGACTGTAGCGCCCAGAACCACAGCCACTCCGGCCGGCTAATGTCATGGTATTTGTTAAAAAAGCTTTGAGAGCTTTCACGTAAAGAAATCGGGAGCACTACTTTTCAGCACGCCCTTGTACATCAGTCCTCCGGATACTGGATTCCCCGGATCCAGAAGCTGGATTGTGAGCCCGAGTTTCTTTGTCGATTACGTAGAAAAATAATTCAAAACATCGTTAATAGAAGGATTTTTCCCTGCTGTCGCCCTTCTCCCATCACTCAGCAAAGTTCCAAATTTAATGTTTTATCCTACCGAGAATTCTTCCGGGTTGTATGGCAATGGTCCATGGAACTCTTCTATCCCTGACGTTTCGTCCAAAGCTACGTTGGACATCTTCGGAGGTGCTCCTGGCTTTGCCAGGTCTTGCCGACTGACGAGTCGGACATCGAAGAACGGCCTAAATACCGCGGAAAGTGAGCGTGGTTTGGATTTCACGTGATAGCAGAGATAAACCTTGTCTAGGATAAAATATAACTATCGATCATAGTACGTCAAAGATAAAAACTTCTCATCAATTCTGTAGCCCCACTGTCCATATATCGCTTCTTTTTTCTGTTAAAATTATCCCCATGTTTATAAATTTCTATGACTTCTCTATACAGGGTGTTACAAAAAAAGTACGGCCAAACTTTCAGGAAACATTCCTCACACACAAATAAAGATAAGATGTTATGTGGACATGTGTCCGGAAACGCTTAATTTCCATGTTAGAGCTCATTTTAGTTTCGTCAGTATGTACTGTACGTCCTCGATTCACCGCCAGTTGGCCCAATTGAAGGAAGGTAATGTTGACTTCGGTGCTTGTGTTGACATGTGACTCATTGCTCTACAGTACTAGCATCAAGCACATCAGTACGTAGCATCAACAGGTTAGTGTTCATCACTAACGTGGTTTTGCAGTCAGTACAATGTTTACAAATGTGGAGTTGGCAGATGCCCATTTGATGTATGGATTAGCACGGGGCAATAGCCGTGGCGCGGTACCTTTGTATCGAGACAGATTTCCAGAACGAATGTGTCCCGACAGTAAGTTGTTCGAAGCAATTGATCGGCGTCTTAGGGAGCACGGAACATTCCAGCCTATGATTCGCGACTGGGGAAGACGTAGAACGACGAGGACACCTGCAATGGACGAGGCAATTTTTCGTGCAGTTGACGATAACCCTAATGTCAGCGTCAGAGAAGTTGCTGCTGTACAAGGTAACGTTGACCACGTCACTGTATGGAGAGTGCTACGGGAGAACCAGTTGTTTCCGTACCATGTACAGCGTGTGCAGGCACTATCAGCAGCTGATTGGCCTCCACGGGTACACTTCTGCGAATGGTTCATCCAACAATGTGTCAATCCTCATTTCAGTACAAATGTTCTCTTTACGGATGAGGCTTCATTCCAACGTGATCAAATTGTAAATTTTCACAATCAACATGTGTGGGCTGACGAGAATCCGCACGCAATTGTGCAATCACGTCATCAACACAGATTTTCTGTGAACGTTTGGGCAGGCATTGTTGGTGATGTCTTGATTGGGCCCTATCTTCTTCCACCTACGTTCAATGGAGCACGTTATCATGATTTCATACGGGATATTCTACCTGTGCTGCTAGAACATGTGCCTTTACAAGTACGACACAACATGTGGTTCATGCACGATGGAGCTCCTGCACATTTCAGTTGAAGTGTTCGTACGCTTCTCAACAACAGATTCGGTGACCGATGGATTGGTAGAGGCGGACCAATTCCATGGCCTCCACGCTCTCCTGACCTCAACCCTCTTGACCTTCATTTATGGGGGCATTTGAAAGCTCTTGTCTACGCAACCCCGGTACCAAATGTAGACTCTTCGTGCTCGTATTGTGGACGGCTGTCATACAATACGCCATTCTCCATGGCTGCATCAGCGCATCAGGGATTCCATGCGACGGAGGGTGGATGCATGTATCCTCGCTAATGGAGGAGATTTTGATCATTTCGTGTAACAAAGTGTTTGAAGTCACGCTGGTACGTTCTGTTGGTGTGTGTTTCCATTCCATGATTAATGTGGTTTGAAGAGAAGTAATAAAATGAGCTCTAACATGGAAAGTAAGCGTTTCCGGACACATATCTACATAACATATTTTCTTTCTTTGTGTGTGAGGAATGTTTCCTGAAAGTTTGGCCGTACCTTTTTGTAACACCCTGTATAGCCGTGGATAATAGTTCGTCATAGTACATAAATCTTCAGTTTCTGACTGAAGAGTACGTTCCACCACGGCTCACTCGTCTGTTTTCCCTAGTCGGCAAAGACTTTTATGTTCCTTCAAACATGTATTCACACTTCTCTCTGTAGTTCCAATGTAGACCCTACCACATGTAGACGGAATCTTGTATACATCAGTTGCGGACAGAGGGGGACGAGGTGCTTGGTCCATTTTATCCTTGACAAGGATTATGTCTGCTATCACGTGAAATCCAGATAACGCCGACTTTCCACGGTATTTAGGCCGTTCTGCGACGTCCGACTTTTCAGTCGGCGCCGGCCTGAGTGGCCGAGCGGTTCTAGGCGCTACAATCTGAAACCGCGCGACCTCTACGGTCGCAGGTTCGAATCCTGCCTCGGGCATGGATGTGTGTGATGTCCTTAGGTTAGTTAGGTTTAAGTAGTTCTAAGTCTAGGGGACTGATGACCTCAGATGTTAAGTCCCATAGTGCTCAGAGCCATTTGAGCCATTGTTTTCTTCAGTCGGCAAGACTCAACACAACCAGGAGCACCTCCGAAGATATCCAACGTAGCTTTGGACGAAACTTCAGGGATAGTAGAGTTCCATGTACCACGGCCATACAACCCGGAAGAATTCTCAGCAGCTGAAACATCCGGTCGTGAAAGCCTTCATTGTATGATTAATGTTTTTTCTTTTTCTTTTGTCTTTGAAACTAATTCTTTAGTAGCGAATAAAAGGAAACGTACGTAAGTGGACCGTTACACAGTGTATTGCATGAAGTTGATTGTGCAAGCAGCCTGTGGTGTCGGGCGTTCATAATTTCGTACCATCAGTTCGACGGACAGTGAAATGGGAGCCGTGGCTGTTAATCGGACAAGCGCAGGGCTAGAGTGGCGGCGCAGAGCGGTCTCGGCTGCACGGAGCTCTGGGCCGCTGGTCCAGCGCTCGCCGAGCATCCCGTCAACTGGGAACTTCCGGCCGCCCAGCCACTGGCAATTGCGCCCATCACGGCGGCCGCAGTCGCCCACGCCGAGATGCCAGCCTCGATCTGTGACTGCTGCATCGATTGCCCAGAGCTACAGTTGAGCTCTACTAAAACTACCGTTCGATTATTATGGTTCAGTACATAAGTAACGCAGTAAATGGTATAATTACCGATAGTATTGGTAGCGTTGGCAGGAAGAAAACATAAATAAATGTGTGACAGAGAAACTGGGAACCAACGACTTCTGTTTTGTTTTTCGTTTGCTTGTTTGTTCCTTTGTTTTGCATTTACTGAGAACCGCACATCCTTCTGTGTTAACCTATTGTGTATTTCATATCCTTAACGAATATAAACAGCATTTTATAAGTAATAAAGCATGAGACATGGATCAGAGAGGGATAGATACTGTCATATTATTTGTCTAAAATGCAGCACACACAACCTTGGTATAGAAACTGGTAGAGACACGCGTATTCAAATACATAGATACAGGCAGAACAGAGCACTGCGATCGGCAGCGCCTATATAAGACATCAAGTGTCTGGCGCAGTTGTTAGATTGGTTACTGCTGCTACAATGGCAGCTTATCAAGTTTCAAGTGAGTTTGAAAGTGGTATTATAGTCGGCGCATAAGCCATGGAACACAGCATCTCCGAGGTAGCGATGAAGTGGGGATTTTCCCGTACGACCATTTCACAAGTGTACCGTGAATATCAGGAATACGGTAAAACATCAAATCTTCGACATCGCTGCGGCCAGAAAAAGATCCTGCAAGAAGGGGACAACGGTGACTGAAGAGAATCGGTCACCTTGACAGAAGTGCAACCCTTCCGCAAATTGCTGGAGATTTCAGTGCTGGGCCATCAACAAGTGTCAGCGTGCGGACCATTCAACGATACATCATCGATATGGACTTTCGGAGCCGAAGGCCCATTCGTGGACCCTTGATGACTGCACGAAACAATGCTTGCGCCTCGCCCGGGCCCACCGACATTGGACTGTTGATGACTGGAAACATGTTGCCTGGTCTGACGAGTCTCCTTTCAAATTGCATCGAGCGGATGGACGTGTACGGGTATGGAGAGAACTTCGTTAATCCATGGATCCTGCATGTCAGCAGGTGACTGTTCAAGCTGGTGGAGGCACTGTAATGGTATGGGGCGTGTGCAGTTGAAGTGATACGGGACCCCTGATACGTCTAGATACGACTCTGACAGGTGACAAGCACGTAAGCATCATGTCTGATCACCTACAACCATTCATGTCCATTGTGTATTCCGACGGACTTTGGCAATTCCAGCAGGACAATACGACACCCCACAAGTCCAGGAACACTTTCTTTGGCCATCAAACTCCCCAGATATGAACATTATTGAGCGTATCTTGTATGCCTTGCGCGTTCTGTTCAGAAGAGTTCTCCAACCCCTCGTACTCTTACGGATTTATGGACAGTCCTGCAGGGAGTCAGTTACCCCCAGCATTACTTCAGACATTAGCCGACTCCATGCCACGTCGTGTTCAGGCACTTGGGGTGTGCTCGCGGGGGCCATATACGATATTAGGCAGCTGTACTAATTTCTTTGGCTCTTCATTGTAAATGTGTGAGAGAGACACTGCGAGCCAACAACTTCTGTTTATTTTTTGTATACTTATTTGTTCGTGTGTTTGTTTGTTTTGCACATGCTTAGAACCGCCATCTTGCTGTGTTTACTGATTGTGTATTTCATATCCTTACCAAAGATAAACTGCATTTTGTAAGTAATAATGCATAAGAGGGTTGGGTTGGGTTGTTTGGGGAAGACCAGACAGCGACGTCATCGTTCTCATCGGATTAGGGAAGGACGGGGAAGGAAGTCGGCCGTGCCCTTTCAAAGGAACCATCCCGGTATTTGCCTGGAGCGATTTAGGGAAATCACGGAAAACCTAAATCAGGATGGCCGGACGCGGAATTGAACAGTCGTCCTCCCGAATGCGAGTCCAGTGTGAATAATGCATAAGACAGGGATCAGAGAGGGATAGATTCTGTCACATTATTTGTCTACAATACAGCACATATACCCTTGGCATAGTAATACATCAGCACAATGAAGTATAATAAGTACATACAACGACCGCTTCTGTAAGTGTAGAGCAGGCAACACTTACATTGGGGTACTAATCGGAAGCAGCAGCGATTAACGCGCATCCCGAATACTGCGATAGGTTCACGGTACGCTAGAGTCGGGCTTTACCCAAACAAAGGTTTGGAAGTTCTCGTACACTACAAAAGTGACGTAGTAAGTGGTAGCATTACCACAAGTACTCGTAGATCAAGTAGTGAAAGAAACATAAATGAGTGTGTAAGAGAGAAAATGGCAGTCGACGACATTCCTTTGTTTCTTTCTTTGATTGGTTGTTTGAACGTGATTAGAACCGCACATCATTTGGTGTTAGTCCATTATGTATTTGATATCCTTACAGAATATAAATCACATTCTACATGAAACAAAATTAATTGATCACGTAACTTCTGCGCTATTATGTAACCAAAGCATTCTCTTTTATGCAAGTACAGTTTACATACACAAACATAAAAAAAAATATTTATAAATATTATTCTTATTTTGTATTCAGTAGAACAGTCTTCAGCAAGATAAAAGGCAGCAGTTTTCTGTTATTATTGATAAGTGTGAAAGTTGTTTATGAATTACAGAACTATATCTTACAGAAGCTTGACGAAATATTGAAGCAATGTTTGATATGTTTCTATTTTGATTTTTTTCAATTTTGCGTTTTTGTAGAGGAAATTGCGATTTTCAGTGCTATATGATAAATCCGTACCGTCTTTTTATTTTTGCTGCACCATAGCTCTGTTTAAATTACAGATCAGCAACTTTCGAATAAAACACGAATTAAACTTTGACAGTTTCAATTTTGCTATAAATACCGTTTATTTTCAATTAACAGACAGGAGGATAACTACGTAGAAAAAATTGTTCTGTAGGTGACTAGGGTTCCGCAGCTTTTACTATAAATACGGTTTATTTTTAAGCAACAGATAGTGAAACAACTCCATAGGACAAAAATGTTTCACAGGTTACGCGACCCTGTGTATATACCTTCACTCAGTTTTTGGTTCACCGCAGTTTCTAGGAGAATCCTGTAAGACACTGATCGCATACACAGAGGGATCGAAATGTTGTAGCGCCCGATAGCTACGCAACACACGTAACCCACAGGTAATGCGGTTGCGATCTTAACTGACAAAAGCTACTAGGAAAAATACCGTAGTCTACACTTACTTATGATAGTCTACGGTACCCTACGGTAGTTTTACAGCTCTACTGAGAGCCCAACCGTGTCATCACTTAGTTTTTGTTCACACACAGCGAGGCGTTTTCGATTGTCTATCAATTTGGAATAAATGAATATTAAGGGTTCAGATGCAAGCCAATACTAAGCAAAGTAAGGATAGCTGAAGGTAAGAAATACTTAGAGACTCTTTATAATAGAAACAATATTGAGGACAGTATTGAAGAAAGAGAAGAGGAAGTAAATCAGTATGTGTTGGCAAATAAGATGCTGCGTAAATAAAAAGACCCAAATCAAATAGTTTACCTACAGTAGGCGGCTTCGTTTCAAAATAATTGGGATGCTTCGGAGTCCGAGCTATGACGAAATTATTCCATCCTGTATGCAAGATATATCAGGAGAAATATACTCAGACTTAAAGAGCAATGTAATAATTCCTATTCTGAATAAGGCAATTGCAAACTGGTGTGAGTATTATCCACCTATCAGTTTAATAAGTCATGCCTGCAAAGTACTGACACGAATTGTTTAAAGAAGAATGGAAAAAAGCGGTAGATGCCAAATTCGGTGAAAACTTTTGATTTCCGGGGAAATATAACTACACGTGACGCGATACTGACCGTACGACTCACCTTAGAACAAAGGTTGAAGAAAGGGAAACAAACATTTACAATTAGGGAACATGTAGATTTGGAGAAACCTGTGGACAATGTTGACTGGAATACACTCTTTGGAATTCTGAAGGCGAGAGGGATAAAATAAAGGGATGGAAAGGAAAATACATTCAACTTTTACAGAAAACGCACTGCAGTTACGAGGGTTGGAACTTAAATAGTGGCAACTATTTGTTTACAACTGATACAAAAGAGTTACATGTTTGCAGCTGTTACTGTCCTTCAAAGTAGTCAACAGCGTTGTGTAGAACCAGTTGCCAGCGATGTGGAAGACGTAGTATACCGTTAGCAGAGCTTGTTCAGTTGATGGTGCGAGTGAAGCGTTCTATTGCCTGTCGAATCAATGGAACAGTTTTGAAGCGAATGCAACGAAGTGGTTCCTTCATCTTCGGAATCAAATCAAAGTCACAAGGACTTAAGTCCGGGGAGTATGGTGGCTGGTCCAGTACTTCCCAGTCCCATAGACGGAACACAGCAGCCACAGCTTGCGCTGTATGCGCCCGCGCATTGTCGTGCAAAATGATGGGTGGGTTGCGCAGAAAGTGTCGGCGCTTCTTTCGCAAAGCTGGTCGCAGGTGATGCTCCAAAAGCGAACAGTAATACTGTGATCCGGCCGAAGTGGCCGTGCGGTTAAAGGCGCTGCAGTCTGGAACCGCAAGACCGCTACGGTCGCAGGTTCGAATCCTGCCTCGGGCATGGATGTTTGTGTTGTCCTTAGGTTAGTTAGGTTTAACTAGTTCTAAGTTCTAGGGGACTAATGACCTCAGCAGTTGAGTCCCATAGTGCTCAGAGCCATTTGAACCATTTAGTAATACTGTGCATTGACGGTCTGCCGTGGAGGAACGTAATGCGTTAGGATAACACCATCGCAGTCGTACACAAGAATCACCATAGCTTTAGACCGCTCCATTCGCACCATCAATAGAACAGGCTCTGCTAACGGTATACTACGCCTTCCACATAGCTGGCAACTGGTTCTACACAACGCTGGTGACTACTTTGAAAGACATTAACAGGTGCAAACATGTAACTTTTTTGTATGGGTTGAGAATAAATAGTTGCCACTAGTTAAGTTCTAACCCTCGTATAAAAAGTCGAAGGCTATGAAAGGGAATCAGTAGTTGAGAAGGGCGCGAGACAAGGTTGTTGCCTACCACATGTGTTATTCAATGCGTGGACAGAGCAAGCAGTAAAAGCAACGAAAGGTGATCTTTTAGGTAGTGGGACATTTCATTTCTGTCAGAGACGGCAAAGGAATTGGAAGAGCAGTCGAACGGAATGCGAAAAGAGATTGTTAGATGAATATCAACAAAAGTAAAACTGTGGTAATGTAACGAAGTCGGATTAAATTAGGAGATGCTGATTTAATTATAAAAGAAGTCGATGACTTTTGCTGTTTGGGGAGTAAAATAACTGACGACGGCCGAAGTAGGGAAAGCTCACTAGCAATAGCAAGTTAAGCGGAAGCGTTTCGCAAGGAGAGAAGTTTGTTAACGTCGAATAGATATGTAAGTGTTGGCATGTCTTTTCTGAAGGTATTTGCAGTGGAGCCTTCCCACGGAAGTGAAACGTGGACGATAAGCAGCCAAGGCAAAACGAGAACAGAAGCTTTTGGAATGTGGTGCTACTGAAGATTGTTGAAAATTACATTGACATATGTAATGAGAAGTTACTGAATTGATCTTAGAAAAAAAATTCAGCACAACTAGAGTAAAAGAAGAAATCGGTTGGTAGGACACATCCTGAGACATCAAAGAATAGTCGGCTGTGTAGGGGAATAACACGAGGAACTGTGCACAGGATAGAGTAGTGTGGAGAGCTGCATGAAACCACTCTTCGCACTGACGACCATAACAACAGAGACTTCCGATAAACAGTCACTGTTGTTTCCCGCGGTGTACTTGAATCCACGTTCATTATTAAACAAGTTTCGCACTGTCGTTCGATGAACAAAAGACGAACTTAGCGACTCTTGAACGAGATCTGCGATTGATTTGTGGAGTTCCTTGCTGGTAGAAATCAACCTGCCGTTCTTAATGGAACTAAACTGATAGAGATAAGGTTATGTAGGAATTCCCCTAATAGTGGCGTAGCTACGTAGTTTGGCGCTAGGTGCGAAGTTCTAACTGGTAACCATCTCACGCACACACACACCAGCCTCACAAACACATGAAATAAGTTTTCTGGGGAATCAGTTTTTCATGCAAGTGCTTAAGTACAAAAGTTTGTCAATAGTTTTGTCATTGGAGACAAAGAGAAAAATGAATAATCATAAGTAATATTTCCACATGCCTCTCCAGCCTGTATGTTAAAAATGCGTTCTGTACAAGGAACATATTTATATTAAGCTAGCCGGCCGCGGTGGTCTCGCGGTTCTAGGCGCGCAGTCCGGAACCGTGCGACTGCTACGGTCGCAGGTTCGAATCCTGCCTCGGGCATGGATGTGTGTAATGTCCTTAGGTTAGTTAGGTTTAAGTAGTTCTAAGTTCTAGGGGACTGATGACCACAGCAGTTGAGTCCCATAGTGCTCAGAGCCATTTGAATCATTTTTATATTAAGCTAAGTTCAGTGACTCAAATAGGCACGCAACAGAATCAGGCCCAGTCCATAAGATCCGTAGTTGCTCGCCTACTCGCTCGCGTAGGTACCAAAAATGAAACGACTAAAAAATAAATGTTTTTACAACTCGTGCCTGAGAACCTAGCAAGTTTTGTCACGCTCACGGAGCCAGTACCGGTTGCAGACCACAGAAACCCCACTTTTCCCCGAGAGTGTGCTATAGAGTAGCAGTAATTTATAATTTAAATCAAATGATACTTGTGTTTTCAAGAGATCTCGAATGTCACTGATAAATTACATCGTTCCAGTTAAAAATAAAAAAAACTGCTTTAATATTTCGTTGATATATGGATTGCGAGTATTATCCATACAACAAAATTTCGTATCGCTCTTCCTACTTTAATTTGCCGAAAATGTCGTTTCGTTATCTTGAACTATTAACGAAATAAAAGGGAAGAAAGTTTTTAGTGATTCACACTGTATTCCTTTACTCAACACAGCCGATTAAACCTACTTAATAATAATACTTTTGCTGTTTAACACACTCCAGTATCTAAAACAGTCTCTTTTTAGCCAACATTGGCTATTTTAGTGCCCATGAAAACATCAGTGCAGGCTATGAAGTCATGCTATTCGGCCATTTGTTGTCTACCGTTAATGTTAAATATGGTACATGTGAGCAGATTTACATCCATAAATTTTAGTTCCTGGTTTACCTCCACAAATTAGTTGATGACCCTGGAACGTTTTCTGCTGTTCGACAAACGCCTCTTGATGAAAGTGACCTCAGCTCGTTACCAGAAGTGAAAATGAAAGTAAAACTGCCCACGCCCTTTTGGAGCGTTGCCCTCTACAATGTATAATCGAGATTGGCATTAAAGCTTCACTTGTAGATAAGTGCGTCAACTACAGTTTCTTCCCACTTAGCGCTCAATTTGTCTCTGGCCTTACTTAGCAGCGTTTTAATTACGTATCGACTAGTTCTCGTAACAGCTGTAACGCCAGTAATCAGCGCCCAAAGATACTGAACTTTTGATGTCGCAGGTCGTACAAAGTGCCATGGAAATGTAATTATTCGAAAGAAACAATCGAAAGACAGAAAAGAGAATACAGTTGCCAGTTCTGTACTTATAATTAGACCAATGAGCCGCTTATCAGAAAAGAAGCTTTATTTACCAACAGCGCTAATGGTCCTGGACACAAAGACTTTATACATAAGACAGCCTGTATCTGGTCACATATTATCAGTAGGCAGGTATTAACGATATAATTGTGTTCCCTGTCCTGTCGGTACAAAGCGCCAAAGGAGGAATTCTTCTGTCGTATTAAAGGCCTGTGTACCGCGACTCAAGTTGTGATCGATGCAATTAAAATCTGCTCTTCATCTTGAGGCATCCTCTTTCACTCAATGCACATCAGGAGTACTGTTTGTCGTGAATCAAAGACAGAACCAATGTTGTGTAAGTATTTTTTACTTTATTTTATTTTTTATATTTATTTGTCAGGTTGCGTGGGACCATGTGTCAAAGCTACTTGGACGTGCGACTAGTCAGTACATAGTTTGCAGTATTCCTATTAGCAAATATATAAACAGAACAAGTAGGTGATTTAAAAAAATAACACGAAAAAATAGTGAGAGAGGGTAGGAATAAATAACACATTACAGACAAACGTTCCCAGCTACTCCATTGGAGCTTCAGAATCGAAGATGTGTCCCACAACAGACCCCTGAACTTACATTTTAAGACATTGGATTTATTGTTTAGTTATTACAGTTCTACTGGAATCCTACTGAAAATCAAACCATTTGAAAAGAGCACACATTGTTGTACAATTATTAAGGAAGTATTTATCCAAGTGGTATTCGTTTTCCCGTCTGGTGTTCTCTGAATGAATATTGAAGTTTTTTCTGAATGCACCAGTACTGTCAAAAACAAATCTCATGATAGCGTATATGTAAAGGAAAGGCAGAGTTAGAATTCTGAAACACTTACTAAGTTCGTGGAATGACGTCAGGTACATGCTAGACTGTCCTTTTTTGAAATTTGTGAAAACAAGAGTGTTGCTCGAAAATACGATACCATAAGTAATAGGGTGAAAATAAGCAAAGTAAACAAGCCTTAGGTTTCATTGTCAGAAACAGTGGAGATTAATATTAAACTGAAAATAGCAGCATTCAATTTTTGTGCAAGATCTTGAAAGCGAAACTTGCAAGGAAACATTTCATCTAGCCTCATTCGTCAGAATTAAAAATATTTGACACTGACAGTTTCGTCACCTCGGGACAGCAAAATTTCGCTGCTACTGGAGTTTCCTGGCAGCAACTGTATGTACTGCGTTGCGCTAACAGATTCAGAAAATTTGAAGACGTCAATAAACAGTGAATAATAGTAGACAAAATAGGGCTACATATACATATAATTCTGATAAACCATTTGTTGAAAAAATTTTGAGCGGCTGCAACTCATTGTTTATTACACTGTACTCTTCATCCTGATAGACTTTTCTTTAAATCGATTAATGCTAATGTAGTAACTTTGAAAACACATGGGTGATATATTCTGCAATTCGTTCATGCAGATCCTGACATCTGTTTCGGCGTAATAGGGACCTTAACGCCTTATCTTCTTTCTCTTTGTTACAAACCTTGACATAATTGCATGAATCAAGGTGGTCGGAAGACGAAGCGTCTGTAATCTACGTATGTAATAGGAATTCTGATTACCTTTCGTTACATTAAGCACGGCGTCGTTCTTATATTAAATAATACAGAGAATTGTTGGAATGTTTAACCGAACACAAAAGTACTCTCTTTTTAAGATTCATTACGTCAAATACCGTAATACTACGTATTTGCTTCTACATTATCATGATAGAAAAAACGAAAACAAGGAAGTTACGGTGGCGAGTTTGCCAAACTATCGTTATTCCAAAAGCTTGCACAAGGCTCGATTGTAATTTTGATCGTGAAAATGCGTGAAAGGTGTTTGAAATGCGTTGCTCAGAAATCAGAAGTGAAATAGCTGTGATAGTTACTTCCACGACTAAATTTCGAAATCCTATTACATGGCACCAGTTAAGGCGTCAAGAGAGTCGAAGATGATGAAAGTAGCTAGTATTTAGTGTGGAATGAGTGAATGTGCGTGCCTTGAAACGGCAACAGGCTGTTCTTAATATCAACCTTAATACTGCGTTAATGAATCATATCAAGTATGCAGATGAATGGGAGCCACCTTCTGTTCTCTCACATGCCACAATGCTTATGCTGGCGGTAAAGAAGAAGATCGTATATAGCACAGAGCGCAGAGGCCTGTCACGATTAGAGTTGCACTCTACCACAGCTACAGTTCGATAGTTCCGTTCACTATATAGAATACATGGTAAATGGCAAGAGTACCGATAGTACTGGTACAATTTGTAGGGAAACAAACATAAATGAATGTTTAAGAGAGGAACTGGGGGTCAACAACATCCTTTTTTTTTTTTTTTTTTTGCACATAATTAGAACCGCACATCAGTGTTACTCCATTGTGTATTTTATTTCCTTGCAGAATATAAGTTGCATTTTATAAGTTCATAAAAATTTGTTGATCGCGCAAGTTCTGCACTTTCAAGTAATTAAAAAATAACCTCTGATTCAAGTACAGATTACAAGCACAAACATAAAAAAATATATACAATTATTGTTGTTAGTTCGTACTCAAAAGATGTTCTTTATCATGATCAAAAGCAAGAGTTTCCTCTTATTATTTATGAGCCGGCCGCGGTGGCCGTGCGGTTCTAGGCGCTTCAGTCCAGAACCGCGCGACTGCTACGATCGCAGGTTCGAATCCTGCCTCGGTCATGGATGTGTGTGATGTCCTTAGGTTAGTTAGGTGTAAGTAGTTCTAAGTTCTGGGGGACTGATGACCTCAGCTGTTAAGTCCCATAGTGCTCAGAGCCATTTGAACCATTATTTATGTATGCGAAAATTGTTTGTGAACAACAAAAAATGTTTCAAATGGCTCTGAGCACTAAGGGACTTAACATCTGTGGTCACCAGTCCCCTAGAACTTAGAACTACTTAAACCTAACTAACCTAAGGACATCACACACATCCATGCCCGAGGCAGGATTCGAACCTGCGACCGTAGCAGTCGCGCGGTTCCGGACTGAGCGCCTAGAACCGCTGGATGTGAATAACACAAGTATGTTGTACATACGTTCAACGAAGTGTTGAAACTATGTTTAATAGATTTTTGTTTTGTAGTTTTTTTTATTCTATCTTTTTGTTGAGGAAATTGAGTTTTCAGATGCTATATGATAAATCCGTATTGTTTCCTTTATTTTTACTACAGTATCCCTTTCTTTCACGTTACAAACCAACAATTTTCGAATATAATCTGAATTGAACATCGACAGTTTCAGTTTTGCTACAAATACTACTTTAGTCAAGAGACCGGGAAAAGTATGTTCAAATGGCTCTGAGCACTATGGGACTCAACTGCTGAGGTCATTAGTCCCCTAGAACTTAGAACTAGTTAAACCTAACTAACCTAAGGACATCACAAACATCCATGCCCGAGGCAGGATTCGAACCTGCGACCGTAGCGGTCTTGCGGTTCCAGACTGCAGCGCCTTTAACCGCACGGCCACTTCGGCCGGCGAAAAAGTATGTAAACTACTTAAAAACATGTTACATAGGTTTTACGGGCCTTTACATAACTTCACTCAGTTTCTAGATGGTTCACCACTTCCGGATTTTTAGGGAATGTAGTAAGATACTGATTGCATATGTAAAGAAAGCGATCGTTATGAAGTAACGCCTGGTAGGTATGCAACACACCTAACTTACAGGTAACGCGGACGCAATCTTAATTGACCATAGCTACTAGGAAAACTACCGCAATCTACAATTACTTATGATTGTTGCAGCCTACAGTAGTTTTGCAGCCCTAGTCCCGTGTAGTAAGGGTCCCGGAAATCGGGAAGTTGGAGAGGTGTTGGGGCAGGAGTGAGGTTAGTAGGCAGGTGGCGTGGCGGGTCGCCCTCCCGTGGGAGGCGGGAAGAGCTGGTCGGAGCCGGGGGCGCCGCAGAACTGACTAATCGTGTTTGCGGAGGCCTTGTCGGACGCGCCGCCTGCAGCAAATCGGTCTGTCAACACGGCCGGCGCGCCATCAGAAATCCATTAACAAAGTCTCCGCCGAGCGTGCCTCCTTTTCCTGACCCAGACACGCCCCAATCTGGCCGCCGCCAGCAACCACTCGCGCCCGTAAACGCCTCGCCCAGCTCACTTTCTGCTCCGCACCCGACGTAAGCCAGGACGGCTGTTCGCGTGGTCGTATACTCATTCCCAGTACGAGAGCTGGAACTTAAACAGTGACAATTATTTATATGTTTTACTGTCATGCGTAACCTGTTCTCAGCGATATGGAAGTCGTTAGGATACCCTGAGGATCATCAGTTGTGCTGATAGAGTGGAGCCTTCCGTAGCGCGACGAATCTCTGCAACAGAGTTTTAAAACTAATTGCGTAATGTGCTTCCTTCAGTTTAGGAATCAAGTCGAAGTGACTGTGGGTGGTACAGCACTTCCCAGCTCAATTGACCGAACAAATCAGTCGCAACTTGGTGTATAATGACCCTGAGCATTGTCGTGCAAAATAATCTGTGGGTTCGGCAGAAAGTGTCACCACCGCTTTCCCTATGCTGGTATTAGGCTGTGCTCTAAAAAAAAGAAAAGCTTAGAGAGAGATGCGGCGACACTTTATGCAGAAGCCACCCATCATTTTGCATGGCACGCTCGGGCGCATTTGACGTAATTTGCGACTGATTTGTTTCGATCATTGGGGCCTGGGTGTGCTTTAGCACCGACTACACTCACCAGACTTGTGCCCATGAAACTTAAAAAATGTTCAAATGTGTGTGAAATCTTATGGGACTTAACTGCTAAGGTCATCAGTCCCTAAGCTTACACACTACTGAACCTATCCATATGTGAATTTCATCGTAAATCTACCGTCGGAAGTTGTTTAGCTATACTGTATACAATAATAGAGGAATACAGTAAGCCGTATACTTCTTAGTAGCGTGGTAGAGTACTATGACAAGTAACCATACATAACACTGGCTACCTAAATTGGAAAATTTGTTTAAGCTTTTTGCTACAGTGGAAAGGATCTTGTTCTTTACTTAGAGCATAAATTTATAAATTATAGAACGCAGCAATCAGTCGTCCTTTTTTTGTGGGTTTTATTTGGCAAATCGAGATTTCGTCTAGTGCCTAGCCATTATCAATGCACTATTTTCAAATATAAAAAATGGCTCTAAGCACTATTGGACTTAACATCTGAGGTGATTAGTCCCCTCGACTTAGAACTGCTTAAATCTAACTAACCTAAGGACATCACACACATACATGCCGGAGGCAGGATTCGAACCTGCGACCGTAGCAGCCACATAGTTCCGGACTGAAGCGCCTAGAACAGCTCGGCCACCGCGGCCGGCTTTCTAATATCGATTCATGTCGGTCCACTGTTGTTCGGAAGCCAGTCAGAGTTCTTTGAATACCTTTCGAAGAACTGTGACTGACTCCCGAACAACAGGGAACTGACATCAATCGACATTAGCAAAAATGGTGCATTGATAATGGCTAGGCACTAGCCGAAATCTGGATTTGCAAAAAAAAAAAAAAAAAAAAAAAAAAAAAAAGACGACTAATTGATGCGCTCCATAATTTACAAATAATATCATAGTCGCTGAGTGCACCAACTTTCCTAGTGTAAGATAACTTCATAGAGTATAAATGTTATGCAGCCTGCCGCGATTGATTGATACAAGCAGAGGCATGACAGTACGTTGGGTTCATGCGACAAATACTTCCTTTCACATTAACTAGCGTGTTTATTTTCAAAAATATTTCGTGCAAATAAAGGACATGCATTAATCTACATAAACTACAAATAAAGTGTCTATAAAGTGTTCTAGATGCGCGCTTGTAACGCCAATTTCCCTGCTTCAGCCTTCTTCTCACAGAGGAAAGAACTCAGTTGCATACCGCAAACTAATCGATAAGCCCGGTTTGTCTTTTCTGCTGTTCTATTTATGTGGCAATCCGATGTCGTGTGATTGCTGCACGCAACGCTAGATTAAAATCTTATCCAAGATCACGGCCAAAGCTTTCGCCTTAACTAGTATAGTTGTGCCTCCAACGGACAGGAAACATAACAAACGGAGAATACTTGTCTGCGTCACCTGGCAGCAGATGCATATATCTGAAAAAGCTCGAATAATCCCAGCCAGGAAATTCCGATGATGTTCGTATTTTAGCCTATGGTTCGTGTGTAACATCGCTCTGTCTGCATATGTAGCATTGGGAACGATGACTCGAAGGAACTAAATTTTTTTTTCAGAGAGTGAGTCGTAATCTATATACTTTCGTTCTATGAGAAATGCCGGATGGCAGCAATTTGTTGCCTCAGTATTTCTTGCATTCTTTGGCCGTATTAAGATGTGCACTAGCTACGGTACACCGTACTCCCTTTCAGCGCATGCCGTATTAATGAACCTTAAAATCATACATAAGATTTTGATTGCTGACTTCGTCGTTTTCGATAAGTGCTTCGAGCGAGATTCTTTACGTTTCCTCCTTGGGATAACACGATCGTCAAAACATTGTTTGTAAAAGCGAAACAGTCTTATCTTCCTGACTCTAAAAAAATGCCGTTTATTTATAAATAACATGATTGACGTTTTTGTGCGATGACGGAAATCGTGATGAAGTCGTAGCTAGAGCCATATGGTTTATTATTTGCAGATTTAGGCGTATCGTCGCCGATGATCATACGCGCATTTTCTTATTACTCAAGATTTTACTCGACTTAGCCTTTTCCCGTAGTACCCAAAAGTACAGCTACCATTTTTCGCTATTGAACGGACCTATCACTTTAGGTATAGTGGAAGGTATGCTACGTGGCGACGAGGTACAGGGCAAGAGGCTGTTATCCTTCCGAACACTGACGACGACAGTTGCTGATTCTGTCTCCAACAACGTAAATTAGAATTAGTAATCTGTACCTCGTACTATACAAACTCCGTCAATCCAAAAAGTTTCAAAACTGGACTAAAAAAATAGGCAACAGTTAAAATGCTGGTTCAATGCTTCAGTTGTTCTGAATAGTCTACCACCACTTGAGAAATCACAGAACGTTCATACGACCATGTGAAACTGTCAGAAATGTCCTTGTTTAGGAAGTTGTTCAGCTCGAGAGTCATATTGCCTTGAATGTCGGTTATGTTGTCAAGGCGTTGACCCTTCATGTAAGTTTCTGCACTCCGTCGTTTTATGGTGGGTTTGTACTGATAACACAAGTCGTGTTACCCGAAATGATTTTTTCCAGTAAATAATTCCCCACGTTATACATTTCAATCAAGTCGCCGGAGGCGTCCATGAGCCGATTTTTTTTTTTTCCCCCCGGAAAGTCAAGGTGACTGGAACAAACCTTGTGGATACTTTTCTCTTCTTCAAAATATCTTGTAGAATGTCATGAGCACTTGATTTAGATGTATTGCTTCATTGGGATTTGTGACACGATAATGCTAACACACTACGACCGCATGTCCACTACGTAACACTGCCTGCTCACAACTCACTGGCCGAATTCACCTGTTATTTACAGTTGTTTGTTCGATCTGCCACCGTAGTTACTACACTGACTTCACTTATATGTCATGAATAAATGTGACCTCGGAACTGTTTGAACGGACGATGCATTCACTATGACGAAATCCTAGATAAAGTAACAATAAAATTAATTATGTTCAAGCGCTTAATTACAAAAATTGTTGATAATTATCATTCCCACTTATACTTCTATACAGCTATTCCGATTCCTTTAAGTACTCTGTAACGAAACCTGTGATTCCGAGATTTGGAAGCTGAAAACGTTTCCAGTAATCACTTTACTTCGCAGTGCTCTAGAAAACTATAACTCCGAATGGAAGAAAGTCGGAGTAATACACCGCAATGACTCACTAGGCGAAGGAGAAAATGAAATTTCGTGTTAGCTGAAATTCTTCACGCTTCCGCCGAATATCAGAATTCTAACAGTAAAGCTGACGCTTATCCCAAAGCGTCTGCGATATACTTGGTATGGAAAGAATTTTACTCGCAAATAGCAAGTGAATGGTTGGATGGGGTAAAGGCATAAAATAGTGAGGGACGGCGGGGAGGGAGGGGAGGGGGGGGGTCACCACTGCTTTTAATGATTTATTAATATTTCCAGTATCAGAGTTACCACAGTAGTATTTACTAACGAAAAGGTAAATTGGTTCGTGTACCCATAAAATTTTTAAAATTGTGATATAAACTTTTTAATAATTTAACAAACTACCTTATGTTTACAGGTTAGCACAAATGTGATTATGCCAAATGCACGCAGGCCAAGATTCCTGTCCTACACATATAATAGTATTGAAAACTATTAATAAAAATAATATTCCTGACTTGTAACTTCGGTAAAGTCTGTTAATTCTGGTCGACCGGCTATTATCAGTCGGAAACTTTTTCACGTGAACCCCCTGAGTACAAATGATAGCTCCGCCAATGTACTGTCCTTCTATACATTGCGTACGGCATACTACCCCATCTGTATGTGTATTTATTGCTGTCCCACGACTTTTGTCACCTCAATGTACATGGAGGCGGGAACAACCAAACAAGAGACGGTCTGAGGAGTAGGACCTTCAAATACACTACTGGCCATTAAAATTGCTACACCACGAAGATGACGTGTTACATACGCGAAATTTAACCGACAGGAAGAAGATGCTGTGATATGCAAATGATTAGCTTTTCAGAGCATTCACACAAGGCTGGCGCCGGTGGCGACACTTACAACGTGCTGACACGAGGAAAGTTTCCAACCGATTTCTCATACACAAACAGCAGCTGACCGGCGTTGGCTGGTGAAACGTTGTTGTGATGTCTCGTGTAAGGAGGAGAAATGCGTACCATCACGTTTCCGACTTTGATAAAGGTCGGATTGTAGCCTAGCGCGATTGCGGTTTATCGTATCGCAACATTGCTGCTCGCGTTGGCCAAGATCCAATGACTGTTAGCAGAATATTGGACTCGGTGGGTTCAGCAGGGTAATACGGAACGCCATGCTGGATCCCAACGGCCTCGTATCACTAGCAGTCGAGATGGCAGGCATCTTATCCGCATGGCTGTAACGATCGTGCAGCCACGTCTCGATCCCTGAGTCAACAGATGAGGACGTTTGCAAGACAACAACTATCTGCACTAACAGTTCGACGACGTTTGCAGCAGCATAGACTATCAGCTCAGAGACCATGGCTGCGGTTACCCTTGACGCTGCATCACAGACAGGACTGCCTGCGATGGTGTACTCAACGACGAACCTGGGTGCACCAATGGCAAAACGTCTTTTTTCGGATGAATCCAGGTTCTGTTTACAGCATCTTGATGGTCGCGTCCGTGTTTGGCGACATCGCGTTGAAGGCACATTGCAAGGGTGTATTCGTCATCGCCATACTGGCGTATCACCCGGCGTGATGGTATGGGGTGCCATTGGTTACACGTCTCGGTCACCTCTAGTTTGCATTGACGGCACTTTGAACAGTGGACGTTACATTTCAAATGTGTTACGACCCGTGGCTCTACCCTTCATTCGATCCCTGCGAAACCCTACATTTCAGCAGGATAATGCACGACCGCATGTTGCAGGTCCTGTACGGGCGTTTCTGGATACAGAAAATGTTCGACTGCTGCCCTGGCCAGCACATTCTCCAGATCTCTCAGCAATTGGAAACGTCTGGTTCAATGGTGGCCGAACAACGGGCTCGTCACAATACGCCAGTCACTACTCTTGATGAGCTGTGGTATCGTGTTGAAGCTGCATGGACATGTACACGCCATCCAAGCTCTGTTTGCCAGGGGTATCAAGGCCGTTATTACTGTCAGAGGTGGATGTTCTGGGTACTGATTTATCAGGATCTATGCACCCAAACTGCGTGAAAATGTAATCACATGTCAGTTGTAGTATAATATATATGTCCAATGAATGCCCGTTTATCATCTGCATTTATTCTTGGTGTTGCAATTTTAATGGCCAGTAGTGTAATACGGTCTAAATTGAAGCTCTCTCACTTTCCTGGTGGGAAGCATGTTTTTGTAAGTGGTGTAATGAACTGGCCAGTATTCTCGCGGTCGCTGCAAAGAGGAGGAGGATGCGAACAAGCAGGCCGTGGCAGCGGTGGCTGTGAGTCACGGAATGGCCTGGTGTGGCGTGGCCAGTGACAACGGCTCCAGTGTTGCTCGTTTCCCTGAACAGAGCGGTCGCGGCCGTGCTGGGGAAATGGGTCGGCTCGCACACTGCGGGGCTTTGTTGCCGGCCAGCCGGACGGCGGTCATTCGGCGCGCGGAGTGAGATAAGCCGCGGGCTGGCTGACCCGCGGCAGCGCGCGCCGGACAACCGCCTCCTGCCGACACTCAGCGCCGAGTTAACGACCGCCTCTCATGAGGCTGCGGCATTTTAAACGCCCCGTCCACAGCGCGAGCGTCGGGCAGGCGCATATTTGTAGAAAGGATTGGGACTCACAGTACCCAAGAACATAACTGTATACGTTAAGTCCGGAGCAGTTGGATCACTGGGTGAGACGGACCATTGGCGTATTTCACACATGCGTTGCTGGAGAGCAGCTCCTGCTACTTGCGTGGAACCTCTTTTGTATACGAACGTGGTTGCGAAGTGTTTATGTCATTTACGTATTATTTCTCGAGGAAAATCACATTCTCTGTTCTGTTAAGCCGAAAGGCTGTATTGTGTATTAACACAGTGTTAGCTTCCATGCTTAGTTTGTTCAATATTGACGCAGTTTTTCAGCTGCGAGCTTGATAAATGTATAAACATGGAACTAACCTAAAATAGCCACCGAGTTCACTCCCCATAGATAAAAGTCGCAGTGAGCCCATCTCTCCTAGACAATCAGGAGAGATAGACAACTTGTTTTAATGTGGAAGGGATGGAGCACAATTAAATTTAGCTTCAAGGCATGTGCAATAATCCCATTCAAGACGGATGCAGTCCCAGACTACCATTATTTGTAGGAAGATACGTCTCTCTCAACAAAAATGGTTCAGATGACTCTGAGCACTATGGGACTTAACACCTGATGTCATCGGTCCCCTAGAACTTAACTACTTAAACCTAACCTAAGGACATCACACACAACCATGCCCGAGGCAGGATTCGAACCAGCGACCGTAGCAGCAGCGCGGTTCAGGATTGAGTGCCTAGAACTGCTTTATCTTCGTAGAAGTGCCTCATTGTACCACTAGATGTCTCTATCTTGCAGCAGCATAGAGCCTATAAGCTAAACAAAATTAATGAAATGCAATGTGTGCATGGTGTGTTTTGGTCCCCTTTCGGGGAGTTTGGCCACTTCGTGCAAGTTTGTTATTATTTGACATCACTTCGGCGACATGGGTATCGATCAAATGATGGTGAGGAGAACACAACACCCAGCCCCCGAGCGGAGAAAATGGTTGTTTCTGATAGGAACCTTGGTACTCACAGGGATTCAGGTCTTGGGGTAGGTCGCTGCCATCTTGAAATTGTAACATCCCGCTTATGTATACGATTTTAATAATAGTAACAATCTAAGTCAACGTATGATTCTTCAGTTTCTCCCGGTGTATTTGTTTCTCGAACAGTCCACGGGTATACTGCCGGTTCATAGTGTCCAACGGGCACAATATTTCGGCGATCGGACATGTCGCCATCGTCAGGTGCGCTGACGAACTGAGCTACTGAGGGCGGGTGGCCGAGATGGATTATGAGCGTACCATGATCCTAGCTCAGACCCTTCAATTTGGGACAGCGTTATAAGGGAGGCTATCGAAATTCGCACCAGAGAAGATCTTATCAACCGAGATTGCGGCTACAATCTCAGAAAGGCTTCGGACCCGGCACTGAATGTAATTAAGAAGACTCTCAGCAAGAAGTACGAACTGCCGACCAGGGCGGACGTAGCAAGCACATCGACGCTACGACAGATTCCGACGCCCACTTCTTTGCGCCCGCCCTCAGGAGCTCAGTTCGTCAGCGCACCTGACGATGTCGACATGTCTGATCGCCGAAATATTGTGTCCGTTGGACACTATGAACCGGCAGTATACCCGTGGACTGTTCGAAGTCAAAGTAGTTCAATAGTCACCGAATAAGATTGGCGGATGCGGAGGGGATTGGGGAGGAGGGGGGCAGATGCAGAAATCCTACGTCTTCGTTCACGGTAACGTTCTAGTGGAGGCGTTTTGCCTGTCTCCTCCTCCGACCTGTTATGAAGTTTCAGGCATGCATCTGTGCCGTGAGCATGACTGCGACGAGAGCATGTACAATGTAGCGTTGGGTTTGCGTTGTTAGGGAAGAAAGGAAATAGGCTGAAACCCGATGCCGGCACATAGCCTACTTCGTTCCAAAAGCACCGGGGGGGGAGGGGGGGGGGCGGGATCGCCGATCTCAAGGCCCTCATCCGACGGACAAATCACCACCAATGACGTCACATGCTCCCACTTCATGAGATGGTCATCCAGCCGAGTACTTGCCACGCTCGACGTAGCATAACCTTGGTGATCTGACGGGAGCCGGTGCATACATAGTAGCCATCCCGTCGGCTCAATAATAACAATAAAATACGTAAAATATTCTAGAATAAGAATATCCGCGAGAAGCAGGATTCGAAATTTCGACAGCAAAAACGCACTTCATGACAAATATCATATGTGCACCCAAATCCCTGAAAACAGGTTTCGGAAAAATGAATACCTCGAAGAAACCGTTAAAACCATTGTTGAGTAACTAAGAAGCAAAGAAAAGGCTGTAGCAGTATTACAGAGGAAGGCTGTGGACACTTTTAAGCCAAATCTCGAACCTCTACGTCGCAATGGGAATCAATTACGTGGTTTCGAAAAAGTTATTCTTTAACTGTGTTGCGCAGTTCAGAATGAGGGTGATAAAAGAAGAGAAGCTGACGACGAAAATCTCGGCTGAATCACCGCACGGCGGACAGACAGTCCACCACACTACCACTGTTGACTGTTGTGCACCCGCAGGGAGCGTAACTAGGACAGCAGGTTCCCCGTGGGAGCGTCACGGAGGGCCCTTATCGCGCTGGTGCATCGATTGGTGGCGTGTGGCGGGCGCGTTAAGCACCGCTGGCGCCAGCCGCTCTGTTTGTTACCGGCGCGCGCTGCTGATTAACGCCGCCGGCTCCCGCCATCGTGGCTGAACTCACCCCGGCTGGACCCCCGCCTCTCGCCCACTCGCCGACCTCCTGCCACCACAGGTTCAGCACTCCGGAGCAACCAGCCAGGACTCTGTAGAGAGGAGAGTGTGGTGTGCGCAGGTGCGGCAGTCGAGTTTGTGATAGCTGCCCGATTTTTGCAGGGCCCAAGACACTTCAGGTAGTTTTTTTGCTTTCACATCCGTCGGCTTCGCAAACTCACAAGCAAAATGTCACATTATAACCTAATCTAGATTTCGGCGTAAGCTACAGATCAGTGTGTCACCACAACCAGCCTTTTTCCTTTCACATTCGTTGCCTTTGCCAACTTCCAACCAAACTGTGATTGTGCATGTATGTAACAAGTGAAAAACTGTTTATTCCAGCAAGAGCTCCCGGCTCTGCGGAAATGTCTGTCCGCAGAAGTGACACGCCGTTTGTGACGTATAATTTTATATATATAAAATTTCAGTGCCTACAGTGTCACGTCTTTCAGTGTCACACAAATTTCTATTTTTAAAGGGGATCACTTAAGACCATTTCCATGGGTTCGCCCCTCAAATTTCTCCCTCCTATCCAAAAATTGTCGTCTGATGTAGTACAAACTGAAAAAATAAATTCCTTTTAAAGCACAGTTTCGTATATAATTTATATTCAAAACCTTACACCTGTGTCACAGAACAAATCCCACATCGAGAATACTTTACACAAGTTTAAGGGAAGAAATGCTTCCGATAATTATTACAGTACTTAAAGAACATCAAAATATGAACAGGCTGAAATGAACAAACTGTACATGAGACTGTGTTAATCAATTCAACTGAAGAAGGCTAAGGAGCAAATTATTAGCAAGATGAGAAATATGCAAAAGTAAATGCCAAAATGAGCACTCCTCAATTGGGAGTAAATCAAAACAATCAGAATGGCTGAAAGAGAGCACAATAACATGAGCCATAAACGAGTAAGAGCTAAGCAACTAATCAAATAAGAGAATAGGCAAAAATGAGATGCCAACAAAATGGGAGCTGGCCGAACTCCGTCGGCACTTATATACGGTTGCGCTCGTGGCGGCACCTCGCGGCCCGTACGCAACACGCGCGCCTGCGATCGCAATGCACTCTTAGCGCTCGCGGCAGCGTCTAGCGGCCCGTACGCAAGTTGTGCGATTGCTGTCGCAGGTCGACCCTTAATCTATGATGTTACATGTTCTACTGTTCTTACTCCCAGAAATCCCCATACGTTTACTTGGTCAACGAAAATATAAAACAGAAAAGGAGACGATGAGAAGAATTAGTTTGCAGTTACAATTTAACGAAGTACATAGCCTTACTGGCCTGCATTACAAAATTCACAGCGACTCCCTGTATCTGTTAATAACTGCGTGAACTAGATAGACGTCTTTTTTTTTTTTTTTTTTTTTTTTCTGGCGCTGCAGTCCGGAACCGCGGGACTGCTACGGTCGCAGGTTCGAATCCTGCCTCGGGCATGGGTGTGTGTGATGTCCTTAGGTTAGTTAGGTTTACGTAGTTCTAAGTTCTAGGGGACTTATGACCTAAGATGTTGAGTCCCATAGTGCTCAGAGCCATTTGAACCATTTTTTTTTTATTTGGGATAGATTTGTTGAACCATACTGCCAACGGATTGGTAACAACGCGGAATAATATAAAAACATAAATCTCAACATAAATATTAAATGAAACAACAAGTTTACTGTTACCAGTCACCGTTTTATTTATTTCCACGACGCGTTTCAAAGGTTTAAATCTCCATCATCGGGTGGATTTACATTAGTTAGTATGGCATTTGTGTGTGTATTGTGTTACGATCTTTTGGAGGAACTTGTGGCACTGCCTAGTGGAGAAACAAGACACTATTTCAAAACATGGTTTTGGATTTCTTCTGACAAAAAATTAAACTGGTATCTAATGTTAAACATAAAATAAGTAAAATAGAGTACCTCCAGTGGTCACAGGTTCCTTTCTCAATCTTAACGCATCACATGTATAATGTCACATTTGTAAACAAATATGGCGTCTGGAATCTCCTGGGTGCAAGGTTCATACAGCAGAAGAGAACGCATAATCGCAAAGTACAAAGAATATACATCGTAACAAAATTATTACAGAATAATTATTTAACTAACACACACACAAATGCCATACTAACTAATGTAAATCCTTCCGATGATGGAGGTTTAAACCTTTGAAACGCGTCGTGGAAATAAATAAAACGGTGACTGGTAACAGTAAACTTGTTGTTTCATTTAATGTCAATAACAGTCACGGTAAAGCCTAACCTAAAATGTTCGCATTTAAAGACAAAATAAGTACTTTAAACAACGATTTATGATTGTTTCACAATATTCACAATATCCACAAAGGAACAAAACTTATAACTAAGAAATGTTGATGCATCAACTGTAAACAAAGAAGAATGTACGAGGGTGTGCTGTAAAGTAATATCTCCTAATTTTTTATTCTGTTGTCCGTATTGATTGAGATAGTGTATTTCAAGCGTGTTACTCAGTCGACTTTCCCGCTTCGATGATGTAATTTGCAACCTTTGCCGCTACACGACACCTAATTGTAGCTTCTGACATGGCGGCGGGTAATCCAGGTATGTCGGTGCTTGAGAAGCAGCGTGGTTTTACCGTGTCTATGATAGCATGAATCCGAAGAGTCCATCAACAAGTGATGCACAGTGTCCTTCAGCACGATAATGCCAGACCACACACGAGCGCTGCGATATCTGCAACAATTCGACCACTTGGGTTCGCTGTCATCGATCACCCTCCATACAGTCCCGACTTGGCCCCGTCTGCTTTTGATCCGTTTCCAAAACTTAAAGAACGACGTCGAGGACTTCACTTTGATAGTAATAAAGACGTCCAAGCAGAGGTGAGGTTTTCGCTTCATCGAACAACATATCTCAGTGTCGGTATCAACAAGCTGGTCTGTCGTTGGGAGAAATGTGTTGGTCACCAGGGTGACCATTTTGAGGAATAAGTATGTAGACAAACAGAATAAACATGTAGAATGTTAATAAGTTTGTTTTATTTCAAAAGCTTTAAGCGTTTTCACATAAAATATTCTGAGCCATTACTTTTCGGAATATTCTTGCACAAAAGAACTCAACAGAGTCATAGCAAACATCTGGAGAGTAGTGTTTATGCAGCCTCAAATACAGCATTAATTTTCGAATACAGACGTTACTACCTTGTACAAAACAAAAGTGGACTCTGTATATTTGTGTTTCTTCGTTACACAGTAAATCCGGAGCACTTGTTGGAACGGATACCCTCAATTCTACAGTGAACTAATTTTTGCTGTGCCTCGAAGAAAGTACAGGAAAGCAGCAAATGGTTTACACCTTTTTTCTCCAGACGGTGCAGAATGGGTTATCCTTACCGCCTTTCCGAATTAAAGGGGAATGACTTAAACCATTGTCGGTAAACGTTCGTATCAAGGAAGTTAGCAGTTACTGCTCGCCCGAACTTTTCAGAAGCATGGGGAGCTTCCAATTATTGACTGGATCGCAGCGTAGTATTGGAGCTGACTGAGAGGTGCTATCTTCGGCCCACTCTTCCTCGTCCAAATTCCGTATTCATAATTTGAAATTGGAGACTGGTGGACGGAAGTTCATTACACGGCCAGAAAGACTGGCCCCCTTCACCAACTAGTCGGTATTGTCATTGTAAACCAGTCCTACGTCAGTTGGGGTCCGTGCAAAGCTCTTTCTCATACCTCTTCGAATTAGGTAGACTGGTAGGAACAATGGCTTAAGACAGAGCTTTAAAACTGCTATATTGGTCAAGGACGAGCTAAATCTGTGGCACCTGTAGTCGGACATCACTATCACATTCGAATCCCGGTGAACAACGAATTGCCCTGGAGTCGAAAAGTATGGAACGGGCTTCACTGAGACGCGTTAGTCAAAAAGAGGGGCTGATTGAATAAATAACCGGCGAAACTGAGAGGCAACCCGTTGACGTGGCGTCAGATAGAAAGGATTTCAACAGGCTAGAGCCCAGACGAAGATTTTTCTAGATAAATCCAACACCGAAGAACTTTGGCACCGACCCACACTCTGAATATCGAAAACCGCCAATTATTTGGCTGACCGAACGTTTTCTGTGTTGGTGGATAATTTCGTTTTGGAGAAAATTTTCTACTCTTATTGTAAATGTCGTCAGATTTATTTGCGCAGATTGACGAGTAGCGCGCTAGCTTACAAGGTAGCGAGATGAGCGATTCCGCCGTGTGGACCGTCAGTCCTGTACACCGGCGATCCTGAATGTGTCTGTGTAGGTGGATTTACACTATCAATTAAGCGAATGACCACCAGTGAACTAGCTGTGACATACAGGATAATTCAGCTGCCCCTACCAATGTCCTTCTATGCAACCCGCGATCATATAACTGGCCTTCGAAAACCACACACGAGATTTTCAGTCTCTCGCTCGCTACGCGTAAGTTCCTCGTCCTACAGAATAATCTACCTTTTTGGAGGACATTTAATGTAGTTAGATTCTACAGCAGGATATGTTTCCGCTGGAGGCCACAGGTTTCTGGGTAATCAAGAAAAACGTTCGAAAGTGACCTTCAATCGCACCTCCACCACCACAATTATCCCTCACCAGTAAGGATTTATAGACTGTTATTCGTGGCACCTCCTCCTAGCACTGCACAAAAATTTCCGACTACACCAACTATTCTCCATATTCGACCTTTCTTGGGCTCTATTTACTGGACTATTACGCCAACAGCATAGCTGGCTATGTAGTTAACATTATTGATTTAAACGTGGCAGTGAGGGTAATGAAAGGAAAACGACTTTTGTGAACGTTAAACAAAAACTAATTGTGGTGACAGTGCAGTCCAGACTTAAGCCTTAAAGGTACAGTAGTTTCTTAATCAGAAAGCTTGACGAATGCAACGATGTATGTGTTTATTTTATGCTGTTAAAATTCACAAAATAGTTAGTTGAGATTTACAATAATTTGCAACTGCTTGACTAATCCGGTGGCGTAATAAGACGAGTCAATTAAGACTAAAATATCGGATGTGGGAAAATAATTCGTGCAGCAGCAAGTATTTGTACTGCGTTAGGAAGGAGTGCCGTAAACAATATACTGCAAATCCTGACTGGTGGGGCCTGAGTGTGGGAGTGAGGGTGAGTTTGACGGTCAATTTCGTACGTCTTTCTTGAATAATTCGTAAACTGCAGCCTCTACCGAAAACGTAACCGAGTAAAAAATTTTACTATATTAAATTTCCTAGAAAATGATGCTACTAATTGTTTGCGCATTTGCAAGCTATTCTCTACTACGAGTAACCTACAGGATGCAGTAATCATATGAGGTGACGTTCCTCCGTTATTTTCCATGGATATAGTATCCAGTAAACACCTGTTAGCGAAATTAGTGTGTACTGCATTCACAGTGATTGTAGGAATGTGTAATGCAGCAATTACTTCTAAACGAATCTTTTGGTTAGACATTATGGTGGTAAGTACAAAGATAAAGGTACAATGTAAAAACATGTCACAAACCTCTCAAAATAGAAACTGGTTCCATTAGAACGTAAGTATGCGCTCCCGTTACCCAGAACTATGAATACGGTTTACGGTAAAAACACTAACAGATATCTACGGCATGCTATATTCATGGTAAATAGTAGAGAAATGTGTCCTCATTCGTTTACTACAATCTGTAGGTCGTTCGTAACACCAAAGAGCTTACAAAAGAAAAAAAATGTGTTTCACAGTAATGAAGAGAAACAAGTGCTGCTCATAGCTTCTAAGGTATGCATTTTAGAGCTCATCTTTTGATTTGCAGTTCCTTGTATTGGCCGTGTTTGCTGTTAAACTTTTTGGGATTTGAGGTCCGCCAGTTACGCACTATGCAGCAAACTGACCATTGAGGAAAAGTTCCATATACAGAAGCCAATAGCGGAAGGGAAACAAGTCTTACTCGAATACACTACACTCTGCAAGGGCACACTATTTAACACATTAAAGGGACTTTACAAATAAAAATAGCACAAACAGATAAAGTCTACACACAAACAAGCACACGCACGTACGCATGTACACACACACACACACACACACACACACACACACACACAAACTGCAAATAAAATTCAAATTTGGCGCCGAAGTCTGTGGTGAACAAATGAACACTGACTGGGCTGGGACACATAACAAACCACAATCACACCGTGTTCTGGTGTAGTGAAAAGCGTTTTACTACGTTATTTGTGGAATATACTTGTTATAGCTACGTATGCATCACAACATCTCGGCTTGATGCGGAGAATGGAAGTGCTTGCCACACGAAAACCTAAGTAAATACGAAAATAGGCACGAAAATATCGCGAAAAACTAAATTACACTCTAGAAGATAGGTTAACTCTCAGCAAAAAAAAAAAAAAAAAAAAAAAACTTTCTCATCAACATTGGCTGCAGATGTCAAGCTACCTGTAATAATTAACACACAAGTGGTCCAGAAAATTAATGGTCACCAAATTTAAAGGTACTTACAAAAAGAAACGATCTGTTGTTTGAACTAAAAATGCACATAATTTTATAATAATGTAACAAAAATGTTCACATTGCAGAAAAAATAAAAACGAAAACCCACTGATGATGGCACAGTGGTGCCGAAACATGTTTGGGTACTGAGAAAAACTGTGTTTTGCGTAACTGGCGGACCTCAAATCCCAAAACAAATTTTAGAGCTCATGTTTACTGGGCTCTGTTGTATTGCTTTGATCCATACTACCACCTCTCAAAATACAGAATACTTTTTTTTTAACGCCTTATGGTTTCCGCAGTGGCGGAAGTGAACCGAGGAATCTACCTTTCGGTAGGACATAAATTTATTTTATAATATCTTAATTTGATGTAAACTGCGTAACATCTGTTTTAACTTTTAAGCTTCTTTCTCCTTTACATATGATTATGACCCATGACGACCCAAATCAGTGATTTCGCCTTGAAATTGTTGTGACTGTCCGAACAATAAATTAGTTTCAACCAAAGCATTCACAGGCGTCACCTGCACGACTCTGTACGATTGGAAAATCATTATTTCCAAAATTGTTTTTCTGTGTCACAAAAAAGTCAATTTAATGAGCCCTGAAGTTTAGATCAACCTATTAACAGAGAAGTATATGTCAGAAATCCGTGTGAGACTTGCGCTAAAACGTATAGAGCTCATATACACTTTCCCAGCTGGTGAAGGCATCTTAAGGAGAACACCAAGCACCAGCCTCGAAAGAGCCCAGTCTCTCTCTCTCTCTCTCTCTCTCTCTCTCTCTCTCCCTCTCGTGCACCTGGACGGCACGGAAGAGCCGCCCTCCAGCTCCGCCTCCATAAAGTATTCGCCGGGGTTTCTGTCTTTCCACATGGTCCACGGATTTGCATAGGCAAACGTCAGCCGCTATAAAATAAGACTTCTCGTCCTTTTTAACTCCGTCCTCGGCTGGCCGGAAGGCACGGTTTCCCTCCGCTTCTGCGTGCTCCCTCTCTTTCTGCCCCTTCTCTCTCATTTCTCTTCCCAGTTCGTTTCTACCTTTCCCCTGCTCCACCGTCGCCCCTTTGAGCCACAAGTTGAGGGCAGAGCATGCGCGATTGCGTGCGCGCGGCAGACAGCGGCAGGCTGTCCCTCAAAAGTTTTCTCGTTGCCCGACTATAAAGGCGTAGTATTACTTTTTATTGGTATCCACCGTCTTTCCGTTGCCGTTTCGACGTTTTCTAGCGGCGCAGCTGGCGGCACGCCGTGCCCTCGTAAACCTGTTCGATGTCAGAAAACAGACTCTATGGACTGCAGTCGGCACTCACAAAACGGCCGTTACCCCATCGCAGTTGCCACCATGACTCCACGCCCAAATGATCTTTCGCTTGTCACTAGAAGCTGTTAGCCTTTAGTGTTATGCAATCGTAAGAGAAGCAGAAGAATACAAACTTCGCTAAAAAGTACGAAGGCGTGAAGCGAAAAGTAATGCCTCCAACTATCTTATGTGGGCACTCTTAATCGTTTTTAAACAAAACAAACTTTACTAACATTCTACACCTCTGTTCTTAATGTCTACGTATTTATTTCTCCACGTATTCATCGTGGTAACGAACACATTTCTCCCAATGAGAGACCAGTTTGTTGATATCATCATTGTAGAAAGTTTCGCTTTGTTGACGGAGTCACAACCTCACCTCTACTTGCACCGCCTCATCGCTATCGAAGTGAAGCTACTTCCGGAGTATCAAATACTGTACCCTTACTGTACTAAAAAAGAAGAACAAGAGATTCAGTGTAAGAAGAGCCAGACATAACACGTTTCACTGTAAAGCGATATTTTCTGCTGAGCTATACTAGTAGATATTTTTTTGGCGAAAGGCTATCAGTGATTGACCATGCTTGCGTACAGTGTATTTCGATAAAGCGAAATCATGATTCCGAGTGACTCGTTACAGAATAATACCGGTCTGTATTTTACTGACAGTATCTGAACACCAGCGTAAAAAACTGTGATATATGCCGCATTTGTATGGAAAACATTCCCATTGCCGTATTTACCGCCGATTACATAATTAAATGACCTCTTGTGTCTGTCATCGTAAGGACACAATCATATGCACAGACACTGGTGACTATAACTTAGGAAGCAGGTGTTCAAAAATGGCTCTAAGCACTATGGGACTTAACTTCTGAGGTCATCAGTCCCCTAGACTTAGAACTACTTAAACCTAACTAACCTAAGGACATCACACATATCCATGCCCGAGGCAGGATTCGAACCTGCGACCGTAACAGCAGCACAGTTCCGGACTGAAGCGCCTAGAACCGCTCGGTCAAAGCGGCCGGCGTAGCAGGTGTGATGCAACGGTTTTGTAAGTGTCGTACAGTATGAACAGAACTGTTTATTTGTAGGAACAATTGAATATCTCCACTTCCATGGTAACGACACACAAAACAGCGGCTCACCGTCGACAGTCTCACTGGCTGAAGATAATTTCTCGTTATTGTGTGGAATATGTCCGTTAATTTACAAACGTAAATCTTTTCCAGTAGAAAATATGACAACATGCTGATCATGTTCATCATTAAATATTACGCTAATCTTAAGTTAACTGTAATGTTTTTTGTGTACTGATTTACAGTTTTATGATTTGCTTCCCCCCCCCCCCCCATATCTGTCTATCTATCTATCTATCTATCAATCTATCTATCTGTGTGTGTGTGTGTGTGTGTGAGAGAGAGAGAGAGAGAGAGAGAGAGAGAGAGAGAGAGAGAGAGAGAGAGAAAGGAATAATACGATATAAATGTGAAAGAAGTGAAGTTACCTTAAGGTAAATGTAATAGATAATAATAAACATACATTTTTGAGTGGCGTCCGCCTTTAGCAAAACACAGTTATGTTTTTTATCACAGACATGTTTCACTGCAGTTGCAGCATCATCAGTGGGTTTTTTATTACGAACATATGGAATGTTCTTTACTGTTTAAATACATATAAATATTAGTTCCTAAATCTTAATTAAAGATTTTTGAAGAGCACATAAAATTGTGTATTCATACCTTCTTACCGATGGTGTGCTTTTCCTGCTGTATTACATTTTTACAGTGACTGTTAATGTTACATGTATTTAGTTAGGTATTACATTATGTGAAAGACAGATTCTGTTGAATTTTATATTTAAAATAGTTTGATGTAACTTTTCTGTGGATTTCCGGAATTTGTTGTAGAGCTTGCTTGGAAATGCCTGGCAGGGATTCGAGATAATCATCTTAATGTTGTAGCTCTTTTGTCTGCGTTTGCTTTAACAATGATGATGCTGCAACTGCAGTGAAACATGTCTGGGACAAAAAAAAAATTGTGTTTTGCTAAAGGCGGACCCCACTCAAAAACATATATTAATTGTTAAAGCAAACACAGACAAAAGAGCTTCAACATCAGGATGATTATATAGCAATAGGTAATGATAGACATGGTCAGCATGTTGTCATATTTTACACTGAAAAAGTATTACATCTGAAAATTATTCAGTGCCCTCTGTTCTATGGACAATGTAAGTAAGTTTTTGTTCCAGTGTTATATTTATCGATTCCGAATGTTGGCGTACAATCTCAGTCGTTGTATCACCCGGCAACAGTTTCGGAAACAAAGCTCTCTCAAGCGCGTATTCTCTGTGGTAAGTTATCGACGAGATAAATTATGTACTAAGCCGAAGAACTCTTGATGACAAGAGTTCTGTATATCGAAACATTAAGCAAGCAGCCCTCAATAGTATCTGAAAGTTTTCGCCAAGTTGGAACTCATTTTGTAGAAAAGCCGTACATTATTATATGGAAAGCTGTAAACTACTGGTCCTGGAATTGGTGCGTAAAACATCGAAGACTTACATTTTAATGCTTTGTCTCCTAAGTATAACGAAGAAGAGAGGTATTAGATGTTTGTTTTATCATCTACCTATAAATTATCAATAGAAATACGCCAGGAAAACGTAAAATAGCAGATCAGTAGTCTGTTTGCAACTCAGTTACAAAGGTGGACATGTCGGACTCTGGTGCTAGATAATATAAAAGAATTGTTTTCCAAATTTTTAATGTGTACAACGAATGTGGACGGCAAATTTTTAAAACGTGCTGTGGATTACAGGCAGCCCTCAATTCATGTTTTCGGTTTATATACATTCTTTTGATGTAGCTTCTTTTCCGAGCATTAACAATAACCGTCATCATCCTTCATTTCTGTGCTGTCTTCTACTTTTCCTCTCATTGTCGTACTTATTAGCGTTGGACATTCTAGCATGTGTTGCATTACCCTGTCTCCTCTTTTGGAAAGATTTGTCATATACTTTTTTCCGAACACATTTTCACTTTCTATCTCTTCACAAAAAAACAGTCACTCTCTTTTGTATACTGCTGCTACTTTTCATTACAGGTGCTCTTAATCAGTTGTTACCAGACTTTCAATTTCAAGTGCTTGCAGACATTTCGTCCAACTATAAACTTGAGCTTTCATCACACCCCGTGTCACCTGTGATGTTTTTGGGCTTTTGCTAAACATAACGTGTCCAACTCTTACTTTCAGTCTAAGTGGATGTTCTAATTCCAACACAGAAAGTTTTTGGGCTTTTGCTAAACATAACGTGTTCAACTCTTACTTTCAGTCTAAGTGGATGTTCTAATTCCAACACAGAAAGTATCTTCAGTCTACTTTGTTAATTAATTTAATTTCAATATTTAACAGCTCACTAAATTCATTTTTTTTTTTGGCCGTTACTGTAACTGACATTTGCTTCTTTTGTCAGGAAGGAATACTGTACCGTCATCGATTATTTTCTTTAAACACGTCTTCTTCGTAATTCTATTGCAAAACTGTATAATTTCATCCCCTCTCCTGGCTATTTGTTCTTGTTCAGGTTACCAGCTGCGTCGTCCGACCAGCATAAATCCTATGCATTTCAGAGGATGCAGTATATTCTTGTTGAAATGCCCTGTTTTTCAGTTCAAGTTTTCAAGGCTGCCGTTATTGTCATCCGTTTCTGTAAATATTGTAGCAAACGAAACCACTGCGATATGTTCCTCTAAAATTTATTAGGTAAATACTTGTTTAAGTCACTCGTATTGATTCCACTTTCACGATACTGGCAATACGTCACAATGGTTAACACTCAGTCCAGCAATCTATCTTTTGTTTTCTCCACAGCTCTTCATCTTCCTTCAAAAGGACTAGTGTTTTATTGCTGACTTCTTACATGTCCACTCAGACCTTTTTCAGTAGTTACCAGGGTAATTGACTAAAGATTGACTAAATAAGATAAAATGTTCAGCCTCGTTCGTTCGGTAAAGTGAGAGCTTTTGGCGTCTAATCTTATTGCGGAGAGAGATAATGCCAAAATTTTTTAGACATGTGTTTAGCAACAGATCACAGTTGCTGAACGAGAGAAATCCATTCACCGATACGATGACGTTTTGACCTTAGTGTGAGAACCGACCGCAAATCGCAGCCCTCCCGGTCGCTTGCGACGCAATTACGTGAACAAATTGTTTTTTTACAGTTTCATTGGTGCGTGATTACTATAATTAAGGCAATCAGTCTGATTGTAATTCAAATGTTTACGCTGGTGGCTTGTCCAGTCACTGTTTTGAACAACTCTTCAATTAATTTCGGTATTTGACGCTGCAGGTCTCCCGCTTCATTATCGTACTACCTAGTTCTCATTTTATTTTGCTGTTCGTTCCCTACCACAAAGATATTTATCGAAGATATTAATATTCATCGTCGATATTTTTCACACACTGTGAATAGTAAGCGAAGGAGTGGAAGCTATTTTAATGACGTTTCTATTTTTTTTTGAGTATTTTACCGATCTTTGGACTGCAAAAGTATACAGAAGATTTTTAAGGATACTCAAACACATTTTAACCCTTCTTTATTGTGCAAGGCTATCGGTTATGGGCGTCGCGTAGTTTAAAGCGAGCTCATTCATACAGAAAGGGCGCATAGGTGAACTGATAGTCAACAGCGTTCATCCTACTGTTACTATATAGACAGCTAGGCTAGTTGACAGCATGAACAATGTGTTGGGGCTTACTTGACTAATGGTCTTCATACAGACGTTTGTATGGGTTACCCACGTCGTGGCTGATAGTGAGCGGAGCCCGCATTTCGCAGTGGAATAAAAGAAATCTCAGGCACCTGTAACCATCTGTACTATATTTGGTTTCCCTTCAATTGACGCTGCATTTACATTGTGATGACCACTATGTGAGTAACCCCTTCCTGTCCCCATATGTAAAACTCTATAATCGTTAACAATACACAATTCACTATCAGCTACTCTCGTTACATACAATACAGGTCTACAGTGTCAAGAGGACGTTGGCGGAATGACGCTTACGACTCATGTGATTATACACACATCAAAAAATTTTGCATCACCCCAGTTCCCAGAACTCATGAAGACAGACGTTGACTGTAGATTCTGTATCACAGACACAGTTTCTTTGTCTGTTCAGAGATGTCACCAAACCCGCCCAAAGATGTAAACAACCATGCAAGAGCAGCGCCTATTAGACGGAGGGGCGTCCGACAGCCGATCAGTTCCAGTCATTTCACCAGGAAGGAGGTACACGTCTCGTGTTGTCTATAGTTCAACCATACCTAAAGGGTCAATACCGCAGTCCGATCGCGTTGGCATTGTTACTTTGTGCCAGGAAGGGTTCTCAACAAGGGAAGTGTCCAGGCGTCTCCGAGTGAACAAAAGCGATGTTGTTCGGACGTGGAGGAGAGACAGAGAGACACGAACTGTCGATGACATGCCCCGCTCTGGCCGCCCAAGGCCTACTACTGCATTAGATGCCGCTACCTACGGATTATGGCTCGGAGGAACCCTGACAGCAACGCCACTATGTTGAACAATGCTTTCCGTGCAGCCACAGGACGTCGTGTTACGACTCAAAAAGTGTGTAATAGGCTGCATGATGCGCAGCTCCACACCGGAAGTCCACCTTTGCAACCACGACAGCTTGCGGCGCGGCACAGATGGGCCCAGCAACTTGCTGAATGGATCGCTCAGGATTGGCATCATGTTCTCTTCACCGATGAGTGTCGCATATGCATTCAACCAGGCAATCGTTGGAGACGTGTTTGGAGGCAACCCGGCCAGGCTGAACACCCTAGATACACTGTCCAGCGAGTGCAGCAAGGTGGGGCCGATGTACGCCGCTGCTTGTCATGGAAGGCGCCGTAACGGCTGTACGATACGTGAATGCCATCCTCCGACCGACAGTGCAACCATATCGGCAGCATACTGGTGAGGTATTCGTTTTCATGGACGACAATTCGCGCCCCCAGCGTGCATATCTTGTGAATGGTTTCCTTCAGGATAACGACATCGCCCAACTAGAATGGCCAGCATGTTCTCCAGACACGAACCCTATCGGACATGCCCGGGATAGATTTAAAAGGGATGTTTATGGACGACGTGACCCACCACCCACTCTCAGGGGTCTACGCCGAATCGCCGTTGAGGAGTGGGACAATCTGGACCAGCAGTGCCTTGATGAACTTGTGGATAGTTTGCGACACGAATATAGGCACGCATCAATGCAAGAGGACGTGCTACTGGGTATTAGAGGTACCACTGTGTACAGCAATCTAGACCACCAACTCTGAAGCTCTCGCTGTATGGTGGTACAACATGCAATGTGTGGTTTTCATGAGCAATAAAAAAGGGAGAAATGGTATTTGTGTTGATATCTATTCCAATTTTCCGTACAGCTTCCGGAACTCTCGGAACCGAGGCGATGCAAATCTTTTTTGATGTGTGTGTCTTAGCTCGATGAAGTGTTGAAACGCTATTTTATATTTCTTAAAAGACATCATAGTTGCCGTTGACTGATGTCTTTTAAGAAATATTATATGGCTGTGAATCCCAACCTTGAGAAGTTAAGCTATTTGATATGTTTTTATTTTGTGTCCTATTTTCAGTTTTGCCTTTTTGATGAGAAAATTTGTGTTTTCCAATGCTATACGATAAATCTTAAATGTTGTTTTTTATTGTTACTACAACATCCGCCTGTTTCACGTTGCAAATGATTAATTTTAGAATAAAACCTGAAGCAAACACTTCATTTTCAGTTTTGCTGTAAATACTGTTCCTTTTAAGCAACAGACAGGAGGATAACTACGAGTACATGGAACAAAGATGTTACGTAGGTTTCGCGACCCTTTGTACTGGGTGTTCGGAAGTTCCCGTTACAAACTCCTAGGAAACGTAGAGGGGAGTTTCCGAGCCACAGCCGTTTGAAAACACGTTTGCTAGGTAGGTATGCAACAGGGTAGTCATGGTGGGAGGGTGATTAGGTCGGATCAGCTGATGTCATTTGACGTCTGTCCTACCTCTCTGACCTGGTTCGAGCCCGCATCTCGTGGTCGTGCGGTAGCGTTCTCGCTTCCCACGCCCGGGTTCCCGGGTTCGATTCCCGGCGGGGTCAGGGATTTTCTCTGCCTCGTGATGGCTGGGTGTTGTGTGATGTCATTAGGTTAGTTAGGTTTAAGTAGTTCTAAGTTCTAGGGGACTGATGACCATAGCTGTTAAGTCCCATAGTGCTCAGAGCCATTTAAACCATTTGAACCTGGTTCGAGCATCATTCACGTTTCTGAGAGCATTATAGCAACACTGATGAATACATGTGTGCAGAATACACCGACATGATTCTTATGATTGGAGAAGCTCACGGTAATTGAAGAGTTACTCGTCGCCTTTATCAAAAACGTTCTCCGTAACGTCCGACACCATCACATACACTTTTCGACGCAATTACGCAACTGTTTGGAGAAAGGGTACGTTCACAGTCAGCAGGCATGACTGTGGTGCTCCAAGGAGACGCCGCACATCCGAATTAGAATATGCCGTACTGCATTACGTCGAAGAGAACCCGTCAACAAGTAAACGGGCAATTTCTTCGGCTATTAAATAGTGAAATTGTAAAACAAGTGACGTACTGCGTCACGCGTATTCAAATACTTGTAAAAGTGGTCGCGTTTTCAAATGGTTGTAGTACAGCAATGGTACGCTTCCGGACATGGGTTCCAATTCCAAATATTACTACTGACGTCCATCTACATGTCCTAGAAGCTTGTAAGTGGAATTTACGAACACCTTGTATATCCTTACTCAGTTTCTAGACCGTTCACCGCCTCGCATTTCTAGGGGGGGTTGGGGTTGGTTGCGGAAGGAGACCAGACAGCGAGGTCATCGGACTCATCGGATTAGGGAAGGACGGGGAAGGAAGTCGGCCGTGCCCTTTGAAAGGATCCATCCCGGCATTTGCCTGGAGCGATTTAGGGAAATCACGGAAAACCTAAATCAGGATGGCCGGACGCGGGATTGAACCGTCGCCCTCCCGAATGCGAGTCCAGTGTCTAACCACTGCGCCGCCTCGCTCGGTCCGCATTTCTAGGGCAATCTAGTAAAGCAATGATCGCATACACAAGAAAAGTGATCGATATTTTGTAGCGCCCGATGGGTACGCAACACACATAACGTACAATTAACGCGTTTACGTTCTTAACTGACCAAGGCTGCTAGAAAAACTACTGCGGTCTACGTTAACTACGGTAGTCTACGGTAGTTTTACAGTTCTAATCAAAATCCGAAACAGCGGCTTCTGCTTTAGGAAGCAGCGAAACTCTCCCGTATGCCATTGTCCGCTGCCACGAGAGCTGGCAGAAGAACATAAAAAATTTCTCAGATGCTGCAAAGGAGCGACGAAGGTAAAAACATCTGTCGATGAGAAATGAACATAGCGCTTCGCTCGTGGCAAAAGGCTTTCCTGTTGTAATATACCTGTCACTCAGACGAGTCCCCTCCACTTCAGTTCTTCTTCCTCATCGCCTTTTCTGCTCCGCCTGGGAAGACTCTCCATTAAGTTAACTGTAGGGAGACTTTTCTGCGCTGCTCTCTCCCTCGGTGCCAACCTCACACTGATCTGAACAGTCGACGTAGGCTTTGCTGAGTTCCCGCCCCCAAGCTCTGCTCTTCCCCTGGACGTCGCCTTTCTTTTCATCTGATTTATTACGCGACGGTGCCGGAGACCTTCTCCCTGCTTGCTCACCCTCTCCCCCATTTCCCCTTCCTGTGGCTGCCGGCCATCCTTGCGTCGGTCCGCGGACGCAGCGGATTTTGCGGTGCACAGCTAAGCCCGACGGCACCTGTGACCGCACGGACTGCGGAAGACCGCGGATTACACGCGTCACGCCGGCCGGACAGCGTCTTAATCCGCGTCGTCCGTCGTGCGGAGGCGGCGTCGCCAGGCGGGGCCTATCTGGGTTCTGACGTCAGCAGCATTGCGGCCGGTATTGGACAGCAAGGTGGATAATACATCAGAAAATGAATGTTGCAGTTGTCCATAGTAGCTCAGGAAATACACGGGTTACACATAAAAACCTCTGCGGTTGCATAAGACGACTTGTAGTTTACAAGACCAACAGAAAGATGTCACATATCGGTAGTTATAGCATCTCTCCAGGTTTCGATACGTCATAGACGCCATGGCGTAGTTGCAGAGTGCACCGCTAGGGGACAGCTAAGACGTGTAAGCAAATCACCCTCTCCGTATTGTCGTATCGCTTTAGTCCGTACCTGCAAACGGGCAACCAATTGAACAGATTTCTAAAGCTCACTGATGACGCTGTGTCTTCTCAGGAAGCATCAGCGACTTGAGTGAATTCCATGCATTTATAGAATCATGCCAAAACTTAGTTACAGATCTTGCATCGGAATGTCAGCTGGTTGGCTTGAACATGAACCTTTCCAAAACAAAAGTAATGTCCAACAAATTGGTCCCAGATGGAGCTGTGAAAGTCAAGGACAGTCTACTAGAAGAGGTCAGTGACTATGTCTACCTTGGCCAGATTATAAATATGAAGGGAGACATAAGGCCAGAAATCTATCGACGCATCAAGCTTGGCTGGCAAGCATTTGGGAAGAATTCAAAAGTATTCAGATCAAAAATGCCAGTAAATCTGAAGAAAGCAGTATTTGATCAATGCATTCTTCCTGTGATGACGTATGGCTGCGAGACATGGATACTGAACTCATTTACAAAAGGGAAACTTAGGACATCACAGAAAGCTATGGAGAGATCAATGCTGGGATATACAAGAAAGGATAGGAAAAGGGCAAATGACATCCGGTCTGTGACGAAGGTTAATGACATCTTAGAGACAGTAGGTTCCTTGAAATGGCAGTGGGCTGGCCACGTCGCAAGAAGAAAAGACTACAGATGGACGAAGCTAGTACTGGAGTGGAGTCAGAGAGAGCACCGGAGGTCTAGAGGAAGACCACCCGACAGATGGGACAAAGACATCAAGAAGATCGCTGGTAACACCTGGCAGAGAACTGCCCAAGACCGTCCCACTTGGAGAAGACTGCTGAAAGCCTACCTGAATCCACGACTCGAAGAGGCCACATCATTTAATGATTGAATTGGCTGATGATGATGATAGAAGTTGGCCGCGTCTCAGACAGTGCCCATAATGAGCTCCCTGAACGGATTTTAAAACTACGTGATATGATCTGTAGACTGATATGTGTCTATTTTCTGCATCATACTGTACTGTTCAGTCATATTAATGTGGTCACCTCACAAAAGCCGGAATAACACCTTTTTCAGCATTTCAGGGTCAGTCATGTTCCGGACGGTACTGACAGAGATGTGGAGCCATGCCAACTCCTTTGCCGTTGCCAGCTGTGCTAGATTTGTCGGCTCAGAATCCCCGGCGCGAACATCCCTATCGAAGTGGTCCCACAGATTCTCGATTGGGTTCAAAACAAGGAGTTCGGTGGCCAGGGGAGAACTGTAAACACCTATTAGTGCTCTTCGAATCGCACCCTGTACACCGACGACTGGGTGTCCCGTTGCATTGTCCTGCTGCTAGATGCCATCGTGCAGACGACAAACAGACTGCAAGTATAACTGGACACGATCCACAAGAATACATGCACACTATTGTTGATCTACTGTCTCTTCAAGAATGACGAGATTGCCCAGGCGATACCACGAAACCTTTCCGCAGACCATAACCCTCCCTCCTCCGGCCTGCATCCTTTGCTTTGACATTTCACGCTGTACACGCCAACAACCCTCTACCTGATGGAGCATAAAACGTGATTCATTTGAAAAGTCCACCTGTCGCCAGTCAGTGGACTTCCAGTTGGGGTACTGACGTGTTAATTCCAGCCCTCCTCGCCGATGAACGGCAATCAGCTAAAGTGCGTGAACCAGGCACCTGCAGAGAAGGCACGCACATACGCGGCAGCTTTCGCTGGACCGTCGTTCAGGATACATTTTTGTAGCCCCTTGGTACATCAGTTGCTCAACATCCGCAGCCATTTTTAGTCCCTGCCATCTGTGGCCTGTTGTTCATAATTGTTGCCTCGTAGCCGGTTTTGCATAGCATTATTTTGTCACGCACGATATTCGTCAACCACAGCTCGCGAACAGTTTACCCATTTCTGAAATACTTCTACCCCTGGGCCGAAAACCAGTAATGAAGCCATTTTGGTCGTCAGATAAATGGCTCCGTTTCTGCAGGACTGCAAGAACTGCACTTTTTCCATGTCCCCCGACACGCTTTATATAACCTCCACTGCTAGTGCTGCTACTTGCCGTTTGTAAGTGCTTATTGCACTTTGACGTCGTGCGTAGCCGATGGTCACATTAATGTGACTAATCGTGTATGAAAGTTTTCACGATCAGTTGGCCTAGTTCCTGGTGAGACTTCTGGGATGCGTGCTGGTGACTCATGAAAAATATTATTGCTAATATTTCGTATTGAGTGGTGTTGGACATCTTCATCGGTACCAAGGCATCTCTGAAGACGTGCAACACAGCTCTGGGCGAAATCTAGGTAACCACAGTGTTTCAATGACCACGATCATACAACCTAGAAGGTACCCCAGCGACTGTTTTGCCTGTATATCTTGTAGTTTTCGCGTGACCCTCTTCTTAAACCTCAGCGGTACTTATGAATAAGCCTGTGTAGATTCAGATTATAAAGAACACATGTAATAATAAATGTGATGGAAACTGTAGCTGCGCTCAAGCAACAAAACTACTCCTTATCCAGTCATTACAAGCTGCAAATCCAGGGTTCGAATCGGGCCGGGAGAGGGGGGGGAGGGGGGTACGGCGGGGGGGGGGGGGGGCGGGCACATCACGTTTGCTTTCCGTTTCTCCTCTACTGCTCGTTCACAACTTAGATTGCTGACGTCTCCACTACTGATGTGCCACACATGCCACAGTTATAGTAATACTAACAACAAAAGATATGAAAGTAAAAAGAATTTGTTTACTTCTATGCCAAATACGCCATTTTAGCAAAACTTGCAAGAAATTGCACTTCTTCCAAATATGTTCAGGTAGGCGAGAGTGTTGAACCTCGTACACTTTTCTGATTGTCGCCTCTAGTCAGAATCCTGCATGTCAGCAGGGGACTGTTCAAACTGGTGGAGGCTCTGTAATGGCGTGTGCAGTTGGAATGATATTGGTCCTTGATACGTCTAGATGCGACTCTGACATGTGATACGTACGTAAGCATCCAATCTGATCACCTGCATCCATTCATGTCCATTGTGCATTCAGAAGGACATGAGCAATTTCAGCAGGACAATGCGACCCTCCACGCGTCCATGATTGATACAAAGTGGCTCCAGAAACACTCTTCTGAGTTTAAATACTTCCGCTGGCCACCAAACTCCCCAGATATGAACATTATTGAGCATTTCTGGGATGTCTTGCAACGTGCTATTCAGAAAATACATCCACCCCCTCGTATTCTTACGAATTTATGGACAGCTCTGCAGGATTATGGTCTCATTTCCCTCCAGCACTACTTGAGACGTTATTCCAGTTCATGCCACTTCGTGAAGCGGCACTTCCACGTTCTCTCGGGGGCCATACACGTTATTAGGCAGATGTACCAGTTTCTTTGGTTCTTCAGTGTATGGCTTTTAGATAAAGTTAAAAAGGTGTAATATTTTACCGAAAGCATTGTGTTTCAAATAGTTTTTAAATATTCACTGCGCTGTCGGTACTAACCTACTATTTTATTAAAATTATCACATCGAATTTTTTTAAATATTTAGTGCACCGTAGAAACCAGCATTACACCAAACGTGGCTGTATGTACATATACAGGTGACAATAATTGGACTATATGAAATAAAATCGTCATGACTTTTGAACGGTTTGCGTTCAAAACTGCACGGTTGGCCGCAGGGCATGTAGGGAATTAGTATGCGCATTATCTTTGTTTTAGCAACGAAGCCCACTCTCATTTGGATGAGTTCGTCAATAAGGAATATTGGCGCATTTGCGGGACTGAGAATCCGCATCTCGTGATCGAAAAGTCTATTCATACTCAACGGGAGACTGTATGGTGTGCAATGTCCAATCACGGAGTAATCGGTTCAATATTCTTTGGCGGCACGGTGAGTACCGAACGGTACGTGGAGGTTTTCGAAGATGATTTCATCCCCATTATCCAAAGTGATCCTGATTTCGACAAGACGTGGCTCATGCAAGACGGAACTCGGCCCCATCGATGCAGGAGAGTGTTTGATGTTCTGGAGGAGCACTTTGAGGACCGCATTCTGGCTCTGGGGTACCCAGAGGCCACTGGCATGGCCCCGATTGGCCGTCATATTCTCAGGATCTGAACACATGCGACTCCTTTTTGTTGGGCTATATCAAAGACAAAGTATACAGAAATAACCCCAAAACCATTGCTGAGCTGGAAACAGCCATTCGTCAGGTCATCGACAGTGTCGATGTTCCGACAATACAGCGGGTCATGCAGAATTTCGCTGTTCGTCTGCGTCACAGCATCCTTTGAAGCAACCGTTGCCTAGGAAGTGTTTATGGGTGGCAGTTAAAGGCCAATACAATTGATAATTTTAGATAATTTGCGAGAATTAAGTTTTGAACCAACACTGTGTACATTTCCATGCAAACGAAAAAATATTATTTACGTAATTACTTTATTTTTGAGAACTTACAAGTAAAACGTTTGTGAGTACATGAAAATGGCTCTGAGCACTATGGGACTTAACAGCTGAGGTCATCAGTCCCCTAGAACTTAGAACTACTTAAACCTAACTAACCTAAGGACATCACACACATCCAAGCCCGAGGCAGGATTCGAACCTGCGACCTTAGCGGTCGCGCGGTTGCAGATTGAAGCGCCTAGAACCGCTCGGCCACATGAAAATGGTATTTGTTTTTTCGGACATGTCTGAAAGAACAGATACCATTGGTGATCTTGCAGCTCTCGAAGAATGAAATTAAATTGAAATCCAAACCATTAGCTGCTTACTGTTAAGTGGGCAGGGGCACTACAGATGGAACCGATCGAGAGGCAGCACGGATGTACCATAATAAGTACCTTTACAGACACCAACCACATCACACAACGTTCGTGTGTCTGAAAGGACCCATGATCACACAGACGCCCAAGAAGGTCTTTAAATGTTGTGTGACATGGTTGGTGTCTGTGAGGGTACTTGTTTTGGTAAAGCCGTGCTGCTGCTCGACATGTGCTTGGCCGTACACAGACACCATATCGTCTTGTTCCCGACATGAGTACCGGGCCACTCAACTGCTTACAGTACGCTGCGACAATGACACAGCCTGTAACACACAAGGAACACACAGCACGTGCTCAGAGGAACTGTCATTTGTCAGCGCAGTTCACCGTGAGAATGATGCATTTCTGGACACATGTTTATAGGACCTTTTTTTCTCCACTTCCAATCAGGAACCCGTCCCTGAGGGTTGTCAGTTTTATTGATGTTCACCCCACGAATATGTTACAACATTAACATAACCTCTACTAAACTCTAGCAGCAGCTTTCAAAATACACTCCTGGAAATTGAAATAAGAACACCGTGAATTCATTGTCCCAGGAAGGGGAAACTTTATTGACACATTCCTGGGGTCAGATACATCACATGATCACACTGACAGAACCACAGGCACATAGACACAGGCAACAGAGCATGCACAATGTCGGCACTAGTACAGTGTATATCCACCTTTCGCAGCAATGCAGGCTGCTATTCTCCCATGGAGACGATCGTAGAGATGCTGGATGTAGTCCTGTGGAACGGCTTGCCATGCCATTTCCACCTGGCGCCTCAGTTGGACCAGCGTTCGTGCTGGGCGTGCAGACCGCTTGAGACGACGCTTCATCCAGTCCCAAACATGCTCAATGGGGGACAGATCCGGAGATCTTGCTGGCCAGGGTAGTTGACTTACACCTTCTAGAGCACGTTGGGTGGCATGGGATACATGCGGACGTGCATTGTCCTGTTGGAACAGCAAGTTCCCTTGCCGGTCTAGGAATGGTAGAACGATGGGTTTGATGACGGTCTGGATGTACCGTGCACTATTCAGTGTCCCCTCGACGATCACCAGTGGTGTACGGCCAGTGTAGGAGATCGCTCCCCACACCATGATGCCGGGTGTTGGCCCTGTGTGCCTCGGTCGTATGCAGTCCTGATTGTGGCGCTCACCTGCACGGCGCCAAACACGCATACGACCATCATTGGCACCAAGGCAGAAGCGACTCTCATCGCTGAAGACGACACGTCTCCATTCGTCCATCCATTCACGCCTGTCGCGACACCACTGGAGGCGGGCTGCACGATGTTGGGGCGTGAGCGGAAGACGGCCTAACGGTGTGCGGGACCGTAGCCCAGCTTCATGGAGACGGTTGCGAATGGTCCTCGCCGATACCCCAGGAGCAACAGTGTCCCTAATTTGCTGGAAAGTTGCGGTGCGGTCCCCTACGGCACTGCGTAGGATCCTACGGTCTTGGCGTGCATCCGTGCGTCGCTGCGGTCCGGTCCCAGGTCGACGGGCACGTGCACCTTCCTCCGACCACTGGCGACAACATCGATGTACTGTGGAGACCTCACGCCCCACGTGTTGAGCAATTCGGCGGTATGTCCACCCGGCCTCCCGCATGCCCACTATTCGCCCTCGCTCAAAGTCCGTCAACTGCACATACGGTTCACGTCCACGCTGTCGCGGCATGCTATCAGTGTTAAAGACTGCGATGGAGCTCCGTATGCCACGGCAAACTGGCTGACACTGACGGCGGCGGTGCACAAATGCTGCGCAGCTAGCGCCATTCGACGGCCAACACCGCGGTTCCTGGTGTGTCCGCTGTGCCGTGCGTGTGATCATTGCTTGTACAGCCCTCTCGCAGTGTCCGGAGCAAGTATGGTGGGTCTGACACACCGGTGTCAATGTGTTCTTTTTTTCCATTTCCAGGAGTGTATGTGGAGTGTGCTACAGCCTGCTGAGTACGGCTACCTCGGGGATGAACTAATAAGTACATGGAATATTGCAATAAACCGATACCAGACCAGCTTAAATCACTTCATTGTTTTGTGTTCAAGTAAACCCCCGACCCCCAATGGTCCAAGTAACACTGATTTACTGTCGAAAGAACAGGGAACACCTAGCTGTAGAGAGGGTCCAGTATCAGCTGGTGACACGGTAGTGAGACCAGTCTAAGGCACGTGCACTCCACGTGAGCGCCTCGCCGGCCAGCACCTGGGAGGCGTCTCCTCCTAATTATTCCCGGCGAGGGCGCCTTCCACGTCCCGTCAGGGCGGGCGAACTCGCCGCGTTATTAATGGCGGCCCCTCGCCTGTGCTGCGGTGATGGATTACAAACCAATCGCGCCTGCCTGAGCCGCAGTTACGCCGCTGACGCCGACGCCGACGCAAATGAAGTGCCGGCCCGTCGCGTCGCGGCGCGATTTTGTTGTCAGGCGGCGGGCGACAGGCAGCCCGCGGCCGTCGATGACGGCGGTGGCGATGGCGACGGCGATGACGATGACGATGATGAATAACGCGCCGCGCGGCCGGCAGATTAATCCCGCATGCCGGCGCCGCCGGCGGCAGCTGAAAGGTAGCCGTCGCTGCTGTGGCCCCACGGTTTAGCCCTCTCGCGGCCCGTTTCAGATAGAAGAGCGTGTCGTACTGGATGGCGCAATAGAGCCCTGAACGATATAGGGAAGCTAAGCATTAAAATGTTATGTTTCGTAAGTAAGTTATTTACATAAATGTCCTGTCAGAATACGTGACGAAGTTACATAAATGGCCTGTCAGAATACGTGACGAAGTAGTTGCAAATTGAGTTGAGCATGAACGAGTCTCTGGAAAAGTTTTAATTTCAGGAAGCACGTGTTAAAACAGAATTTGTGCTTTTTGTACTCAGTGCGGGACAAGGAGGGAAAGGCCAAGCGCTCCGGCTGCAATGTATTTCTCTAGTTGTCACTCATCTGATTAACTACGTAAAGAAAGGTCGAAACAAACTTAAGTTACACTGCATTTAACGAGTCTTTCATTTTACATTCACCACGCCTTAATGCCACATCACCAAAACAACTGCTAAGGCAATAACTGTTTGTAATGGTTCGAACTAGCCCCTTTTAGTCAATCCAAACAGCATCGCATCACATCTCATATGGGTTATTATTATTGTTGTGATTACGATTATTATTATTACTACTAGGTGAGTACCTGACTCACCCAGGTATGTATTTATTCCAGTTTTATTAGCCCATCTCCACCTTCTTCGTCTCCTCCCCTCCCCTCTCTGTTCCCCTTCTTCTTCCCCTTCTCTCTAGCCACCTCACCAACCCCCCCCCCCATGTATTTCTCCATCTCCTCCTGTCCCTCTCTCTGTCCTTCTCCTACTCCCCACTTTCTTTGTCCATCTGCTCCTCCACAATCTCTCTGCTCATCTGCTTGTCCTCTCAATCTCTGTCTCCTCCTTTATCTCTGTCCGTCTCCTCCTGGTTCTCTTTTCCTCACTACTCTATCTCCTCCTCCCCTTACTGTCAATTTCCTCTGTTCGCCTCCCTCAATCCACCTGTACTTCCCCTCCCCCCAGTCCTTCCTCCTCTGCCAATCTTCCCTTCCTCTGTCCACTTCCCTCTCGCGTTCTCACTGTCTATATGTCTCTCTCACCTCACAATCTATCTCCTTCACCCATCTCTTCTCAATCTATCTCCTTCTCCCCCCACTATCCATCTCCTCCTGTTTCCTTTCTTTGTCCATCTCCTCCCCCCTCTCTCTGTCCATTTCCTCCTCTTTCCTTTCTCTGTCAGTTTCGTCCCCCGCCCCCATATCTATGTTCATCTCTTCCTCCTACCCCCCCCTCTCTCCACCTCCGTTCTCTCTCCATGTTATGATCCCCATCTCAATAGGAGGTTGCTGGTTCTTACGCCCCCAATAGATATTTTCAATACTAAGCAATATAAGTACAAAGTTTTCTTGAAATCTGTCCGGGGGTTTAGGAGCAGTTTTTTATCCACCTGCCTGCAGGCATACGCACATTTCACATATATTTAACGTATTTCACACATCTTTGTACACATATTTCAGCTGTCGTTCTAGCGAATTCCACCCTGCCGTTTCTTTTTCTCGCAGCTGCATGCTTATGACATCATATTTCCTCAACTTGTGTCGTAGTATCATATATTTTTGTAGGTACAATCAGCGATATATGTGAATACTGTCTACCAAAAATGTTGCGAACAGAGTTAATAGAAAAAAAAGTAATGAAGTTATACGTCATGCATGATGCGGCAGTTTTCCATGCATCGCAGTGTTTACGACGTCATATCTGTTGAACTATGTGTCGTAAATAATATAATTTTGCAGGTACATTCAGTGGTATATTTGAATATTGTCTGCAATGTCTGTCGCGAATACAATTATTTGCCGGCCGCGTTGGTCTCGCGGTTCTAGGCGCGCAGTCCGGAACCGTGCGACTGCTACGGTCGCAGGTTCGAATCCTGCCTCGGGCATGGATGTGTGTGATGTCCTTTGGTTATTTAGGTTTAAGTAGTTCTAAGTTCTAGGGGACTAATGACCTGAGAAGTTGAGTCCCATAGTGCTCAGAGCCATTTGAACCATTTTTGAATACAATTATTTGTAAATAAGTAATAAACTAAAACGTCATGCTTCGTGCAGCAGTTTTACTTCATGAACAGTGAAAACGTAGTAAGCGATAAATTTGTTTACTTTCTTCATTTTGCGGTGGTTATTAGCGAGAAATACTTAAGCAAGGATTTGAAATTATGTTTAACGTTTGCTACAAATCACTAAGTTCTCTCCTTCTCAAATACAGCATGAATAAATTATTAATATTCGCTCGTCGTGGGTTACACTCCTTTTTCAACCGCACGCCTTTGATAAGAAGGTGGTTTTTACCCCTACAGCGAGTCTTTCCAGACAGTAAATGATATGTGTACCAAGTTTGGCTGAAATCGGTCCAGAGATTTAGGAGGAGATGTGAAACGTATATACATACGTACATTCGATTTTGTATGTACAGATTTGCTGGCATTTGCAAATAAGCCTTGTTTTCACAAAAAAAAGTAAACTCTGTCCGAACAGATCTTGAAGGCCCAACGGAACCGACCGGCCGCCGCGTCATCCTCAGCCCATAGACGTCACTGGATGCCGATATGGAGGGTCATGTGGTCAGCAAACCGCTCTCTCGTGAGCGGAGCCGCTTTTCTCCCATCGCGTAGCTCGTCAGTTTACCTCACTACCTCTGAGTGCACCCTGCTTGCCAACAGCGCTCGGTAGACGGGACGGTCATCCATCCAAGTGTTAACCAAGAACGACAACTCTTAACTTCGGGGATCTGATGGGAATCGGTGTTATCATTGCGGCAAGACCTTTGGCGTATCCATAATATGAAGTTCTTATTATTCGAACCAAGATTTAACAATGTTGCAACTACAAATAGTTGTAAACGTAAAACTAATCAGGAAACTGAAATGCTTCAAATCAACATTTAATGTATTCAGACTATGGCTGAGGTATAATAATGGGTAGGGGATAGCCTATACAGTAACGAACCAAAACGTTATGACCACCAGCTTAATAGTGTGTTCGTCCAACTTTTAGTACGCAATATAGCAGCGGTTCTGCGTGTCATGGATTCGATAAGTCATCGGTATATTTCCGTAGAAATGTGGTACCAGACGTCTACGCACAGGTCACGAGACTCCCGTAAATTACGGGCCTATGATCCGTGGGCACAGAGCTGCCGCCCTATAGCGTCCCAGCCGAGTTCCACCTCTTTCAGATCAGACGAATCCTGCTCACAAGGCACGAACTTGTTTGTAGTTTCACGCTCCTCAAACCACTGTAGCATTATTCTGGTCTGGTGACACTGACTGTTATCCTGATGGAAGATGCCATTGCCGTCATGGAAGACATCAAGCATGAAGGAATGCAGGTGATCCATAGTGATGTCCACGCAGTCCACAGATATCATGGTTCGTTCGATTACTACAAGTCCCATGGAAGCTCGGGTGAATGTCCTCCATAGCGTAATACTACCCCCACCTGCCTACATGCGTGGCGTGGTGCGTGTCCCAAGTAGCTGTTAGCCTGTACGACGGCGTATCCGGACACGACCACCGCCTGGCATTACAAGAAACGTGATCCATAGCACGTTTCCATTGATCCGCCGTCTGATGTCCTTCATCCCGTGCCCACTGCAGTTGTAAATGATAATGTCGTTGGATCAACGTGGGAACACGTAGGGGTCGTAGTCTGCGGGGCTCAAGTGCAACAATATCGCTAAACGGTATTCTCCGAAACACTTGCGCCTGAAACAGAACTGTGCTCTGTCACCACACCTGCCACAGACCGACGCGTATCGGGCTCTACCGAGCATGCAGGCCTCCGAACTCCACTTTCTATGATGAGGCATGGGCGTCCAGCAACTTTTCATCTAATTTGGTTTTATCGCTCTTCGACCGCTTTTCATAGTTGCTCACAACGGTGAGATGGTACCGAGATGTTTGTTCCTAGGCACCGGGCCATAACCTTCTGCCTTATGATGACTTATTCTTTTTGTTGGCCCACAGTCAAGTAGAATTTTCGAAATGATGTCATACAGAATATATTTTTTCACAATCTATATTTCGACCTTAGACCATTTTCAAGTGTCACAACGTCAAAAAAAAAAAAAAAAAAAAAAAAAACGCTCAACTTATGTGAGACCTAAGTCTTCTTCGCACATTACATATCAGGTTATTTAAGCCAATTTACTCGTAAGTAAGTGTGACAACATATCAACATATCTGCAATAAAGAAAATGGCTGAAAATTTGTATGTCTGGCAAACGAATGTAGCTGTGAAGTAAACTGGAAGTTCAAAACACAGGTAAAATCTTTATTACATTGTATAAAAGCACCAACTGAAAGTGGCCTAAGGCCGAAATACAGATCGTGAAATATGTATACTCTCTACAGTCAAACGATGGTAATATCATTTCGAAAAATCTTCTTTGCCATTTCTTTGTCAGAGATAATGAAGCTGTAAGGGAGGGTCGGAAGTTATACTAGGAAAGCTCAGACAGTAGAGGACTTGCCTGCGAAAGCTAAAGGTCCCAATTTCAAGGCCCAGTCCGTCACTCAGTTTTTATCTGCCAGGAAATTTCAAATCCCCTTACACTCCGCTGCAGAGTGAAAACTCATTCAACAACCATACGATTGCGTTCTCCTTAGTCCCATCAACCACGGCAAATTTAAATATCTGAAAGAGTACCTTTTTTCTCTGTGAAATACTTACTGTCATTTACTTTACGTGACCGTGCGAGAACATCGAAAATCTCTTCTTCCAGAACTCTGGAGCTTTAATTGCCTTTTCACTGTATAAAAATAGATCTTCTGTTTTCCAAAAAAACTCCTTCCTTGGGCACAAGAAGAAATTTATAGTTTTCTGTGTTTCTCTACATTCACACTGGTTATCTTCAGAGTAGCCCACTTAACACCGGTTATTTTACTCCTGTTCTTAATCTATCCAGTGCTCTCCATGTATGAGTAGTATAGAGAAGTTGCTGCCCATTTGTCATTTCATCTTCGGGGTGCAGGTTTTGTTTTGCAGAGAGTCTAGTCGTAAAGATACGCAGCGGATCTCAGATCGGCCTTCTAGCGGTACTCTCCGTTCGATAAAGCTCTAATAAGGCTTGAAACTGTTTGGTGGTAGTTTTGCTGTTCTTCCTCTTATTATTACTATTCTTCTTCTTTTTCCCTTTATTTCACTGGCTACTTTGTGTCTGGTAGTTGGTGGTGCTATGGTCACAAGTGGGTAAATGTTTTGGGCTTGTGTTGGCCCCAGATACCCGGTGACAGTCCGTCAGGACCGAGTCCGTCAGGACTCGGTTAAAGGACGTCTGCTTGATTCGTGTAACAAAACGCCTCCCATACGGGTGCTGCATGTTTTCCGACTGCAAAACAGAGTCCTACTGCTGAAGATTGAAGAACTTCAGGCTGTGCTCCAATGTTGATCCAGTCAGCTTATGTATGACATTGTTCCCTGCACGTATTTTTGCTTTCAGATCAGTGCCGTGTTTCTTGAAAGTGTATGGTCGCCGGCCAGGGTGGCCGAGCGGTTTTAGGGGTTACAGTGTGGAACCGCGCGACCGCTACGGTCGCAGGTTCGAATCCTGCCTCGGGCATGGATGTGTATGATGTCCTTAGGTTAGTTAGGTTTAAGTAGTTCTAAGTTCTAGGGGACTGATGACCTCAGATGTTGAGTCCCATAGTGCTCAGAGCCATTTGAACCATTTGACAGTGTATGTTCAAGGCCGACTCTCAAGTATTTTGTTTGATGTAATGATGTAGTCCAAACTCTTTTCCAACTATATTTTTGGTTCTTTTTCACGCAGGTGGAATATGCGTACTTGAGTTTTTGGGTTAGGCTTCAGGTTATTTTAGTCGTAGTAGTTCCCCATAGAATCCAAAGACATTGTCAGTTTTCGTACAACATCTTCAAATCTTCCTCCTTGAGCAGTAAGGGCGGTGTCTTCCGCATATATGAATCTCTGGAGTGGATAGTAATTTCTGTACATATCTTACATAACAGGGGAAAGAATGCTCCCTTTTGGTGACCTTTTTTTTTTTTTTTTTTTTTTTTTTTTTCTCCATATAAATTTCTTTGTTGGGAGGGTTACTTAGAAGCTTAGATTTTGCAACCTGCCTCATAACATGTAAATCAGTAGTTCGACCTTTGTTATCTCATTGACTTTCCTGAGGAGTCGTTGGTCGTTTACTGTATCATCCACAGCAGAAATGTTAACAAAGACAGTAACAGTTATTAATTACCTTTGAAACCAGCTTGTTCAGGCATAAGATTTGTGTCTATTTTGGTTCCTATTCGTGACAGAATCATTCGTTTAAATAGCTTGTATAGGTAGCAGATTATCAGGAAATAGGACGTAAATTTTTGGGCTCATTCGGCTGTCTGCCAGGCTTTAGTAATGCTCCTACTTATTCTTTGCTCCACCGTTTGGGAACCTGATACGCTTCTACACTGAGACTACTCATCGATACATAAACACAAGCCGGCGATCCAGAAGTTTCGTTTTCGGCGTTGCTCCTGCTTGCACACATAGTAGCGCCATTTCTATGCGGGTATATCAACACCGACCTGTAGGAAAGGGGGTTAGTGTGGCATTTGCGTTTTTCCGACGCGAGTTCTATAAATGGGGAAATGTGAAATGTGGCGACGTTATTACCAAATGCTTCCAAGCAGGTTCAACGTACTATTGTTCTTTTCTTGGCTCCGAAGGACAAACAACAGTAAACATCCATCAGAGCACATGTGTCAAAAACATCGTCATAGAATGGCACGCCATGTTCCGTGCTACTGCATCACGGTAAAGCACCGCTGCTGCTACTGTCGCAGGTTCGAATCCTGCCTTGGGCATGCGTGTGTATTATGTCCTTAGGTTAGTTATGTTTAAGTAGTTCTAAGTATCGGGGACTGATGACCTCAGATGTTAAGTCCTATAGTGCTCAGAACCATTTGAACGGTAAAGCACGGCCGCATATCGCAAATGTTGTAACGCAGAAGTTAAGCCAACTGAAGTGAGAAGCACTCGAACACCCGCAATTATCACGCCTCCGGTCCCTTAAAAGAAGCTCTGAAGAGTCGACGATCCTTGGCGGACGAAGAGGTGCAGCACGAAGTTACGGACGTCTTCATGCAGCAAGACACTGCGTTTTACCAAAAGGGGGTCTTCAACCTGGCATTTTGCCTGATTGGGATACAGTTTCTGGACTATACCACTTTCGAACGGGAACTTTTTGGTGGCCCTTATAACAGAGAAAAATGACGAGCGATATTTGTTAACAACTTCCAATGTGCAGTTATAAGACAGTAATACCGGGTGATAGACTGTCGGCCTGTAGAAGAAGCCGAGAGTGTCGGCTGAGATAACAGAGTCAGAAGCGGCCGGAAGGCGAGGTCAGAGGTGATCAAAAACAAGAGCGCAGCTGCGGCCGACTCTGCCCCCTGATGCGTGGTGCGGCGTTGCCGACTTATCGCGATCGGCTGCCCGCCTGCCTTCGCAGTGGCCAAGCATTGCGAGAGACGTGAAAGCTTGAAACGCTCACGCAGTCGCTACATGCAGCGATCGAAAACGCTGTTAGTTAAGAAAAGACTTTCTGTCTCGATCGTTAAGTATTCTTATTATCATAGGACAAGTTACAGTGTCTTTTGCACCTTTATTATACTACACTACTGACCATTAAAATTGCTGCACCATGAAGATGACGTACAACAGACGCGAAATTTTATCGACAGGAAGAACATGCTCTGATATGAAAATGATTAGCTTTTCACAGCATTCACACAAGGTTGGCACCGGCCGGCCGAAGTGGCCGTGCGGTTAAAGGCGCTGCAGTCTGGAACCGCAAGACCGCTACGGTCGCAGGTTCGAATCCTGCCTCGGGCATGGATGTTTGTGATGTCCTTAGGTTAGTTAGGTTTAACTAGTTCTAAGTTCTAGGGGACTAATGTCCTCAGCAGTTGAGTCCCATAGTGCTCAGAGCCATTTGAACCAAGGTTGGCACCGGTGGCGACACCTACAACGTGCTGACATGAGGAAAGGTTCCAACCGATTTCTCATACACAAACAGCAGTTGACCAGCGTTGCCTGGTGAAACGTTGTTGTGATGCCTCGTGTAAGGAGGAGAAATGCGTACCATCACGTTTCCGACTTTGATAAATGTCGGATTGTAGCCTATCGCGATTGCGGTTTATCGTATCACGACATTGCTGCTCGCATTGGTAGAGATCCAATGACTGACTGTTAGCAGAATATGGAATCGGTGGGTTCAGGAGGGTAATACGGAACGCCGTGCTGGTTCCCAACGGCCTCGTATCACTAGCAGTCGAGATGACAGGCATCTTATCCAAATGGCTGTAACGGATCGTGCAGCCACGTGTCGATCCCTGAGTCAACAGATGGGGACGTTTGTAAGACAACAACCATCTGCACGAACAGTTGGACGACGTTTGCAGCAGCATGGACTATCAGCTCAGAGACCATGGCTGCGCTTACCCTTGACGCTGCATCACAGACAGGTGTGCCTGTGATGGTGTACTCAACGACGAACCTGGGTGCACGAATGGCAAAACGTCATTTTTTCGGATGAATCCAGGATCTGTTTACAGCATCATGATGGTCGCATCCGTGTTTGGCGACATCGCGGTGAACGCACATTGGAAGCGTGTATTCGTCATCGCCATACTGGCGCACCACCCGGCGTGATGGTATGGTATGCCACTGGTTACATGTCTCGGTCACCTCTTGTCCTCTTTGAACAGTGGACATTACATTTCAGATGTGTTACGACCCGTGGCTCTACCCTTCATTCGATCCCTGAGAAACCCTACATTTCAGCAGGATAATGCATGACTGCATGTTACAGGTCCTGTAGGGGCCTTTCTGGATACAGAAAATGTTCGACTGCTGCCCTGTCCAGCACATTCTCCAGATCTCTGACCAACTGAAAACGTCTGGTTAATGGTGGCCGAGCAACTGGCTCGTGACAATACGCCAGTCACTACTCTTGATGAACTGTGGTATCGTGTTGAAGCTGCATGGGCAGCTGTACCTGTACACGCCATACAAGCTTTGTTTGACTCAATGCCCAGACGTATCAAAGCCATTATTACGGCCAGAGGTAGTTGTTCTTGGTACTCATTTCTCAGGATCTATGCACCCAAAGTGCATGAAAATGTAATCACATGTCAGTTCTAGTATAATGTATTTGTCCAATGAATACCCGTTTATCATCTGCATTTCTTCTAGGTGTAGCAATTTTAATGGCCAGTAGTGTATTTAAAGTGCTTGGCTACGAATAGAACATCACTGTGAACTGCAGTATGCGATACAATTCCACTGAAATGAAATGAAATGTGCGTGCGGCTAGGGCTCCCCGTTGTGTAGACGGGTCGCCTGGTGCAAACCTTTTTAGTTGACGCCACTTTGGCAACTTGCATGTAGATGAGGCTGAAATAATGAGGAAGACGACATAGCACCCCGTCCTCGAGGGGAGAAAAAACTCCGACGCAGCTGGAAATCGAACCCGGGACTGTCGCATGGCATTCTGCTGCGCTGACCATTCAGTATGGAAGCGGATAATTCCTCTGAATTCACCATTCTTTTCATAAATCCGAGATCGGTTGCTCCCACGTGATCTATTCCTCATCCAGTGATTCAGACGTAAACTCCTTTCTGAAGTATAACCCAAAATTATACGTTTTAAGTCTTGGTTCTGGCGTAGCATGCAGCATAAGACAGCTTGAAATTATATGTCTTTATTCACGCAGAACATTTTATCTATATCTGCTCCTGTTGTGTAATTCAAATTTTCCTTTTAGTCTTCTTGTTAGAAAGTTTTCTAACACATGCTGAGTCAGACCCACAGTTTAATCTACATTGCAGAGCCACATTAAGGTGACCGTCTGTAACAATCCCGACTAACAACCTTTTGCAGCACGTCGCGGCGCGAGACGTGCACGAAGAGAGTCTTTCAGGTTCTGGAAGGTACCGACAGGCACGTGTAGCCATATCGACTGGAATGCCGTGGTCGGTTGTGCTACATTTTTCGGTTGAGGATCCGCGGCAAGAACAATCGATCGAATTGGTCCCATTGATTCTCGATTGGGTTTAAATCCGGGTAGTTTGGCAGTCTGGGAGAACGGTAAGCTCGTTCTAATTCTCTTCGAATCACGCACGTACACTAATGGTTCAAATGGCTCTGAGCACTATAGGACTCAACTGCTGTGGTCATCAGTCCCCTAGAACTTAGAACTACTTAAACCTAACTAACCTAAGGACATCACACACATCCATGCCCGAGGCAGGATTCGAACCTGCGACCGTAGCAGTCGCACGGTTCCGGACTGCGCGCCTAGAACCGCGAGACCACCGCGGCCGGCACGCACGTACACTGCGAGCTGTGTGACACGTTACATTGTGCTGCTGGTAGATGACGTCATGCTGAGGAAAAACAAACTGCATGTACGCGTGGCCACGGTTCCCAAGGAGAGATGCAAACTTGTGTTCGTGCCTTCCAGTATGACGAGATTACCCAGAGAATGCTACGAAAACGTTCCCCAGACCATAATGCTCTCTCCTCCGGTTTGGACGCTTCGGACTATTGTTGCAAGGTGTTTACTTTCGATGACGAAATAGGGATGCGCGTACAGCACCATTGCGACTCATATTTTGGAAAATATGAACGTTAATAGTGCATATCTTAGCAAGTTAACATGTACAGTGTCATCTTCGTAAACGGGGACACGCTGCAGAAAACTTTCAACGAGCGGATAAGTGCCACAAAGAATCATATGGACATACAGCCGAAAATGCGTTTCAAGGGAGGTACACCCACTTGGAGGTGGAGGTAAATGATCTACTGTACTACTTCTGACTGATGGTTAGCTTTTTCCCAAATAATACGTTATTTTAGCATCAGACGACAATAATTGTCTGCTACGCACAACTGTGTTTTCAGCCACTTTAGACTCATTAACCTTCAAGCATCGTCTGTACACAAATGTAGGCCTTCATTGTTAAATAGTCTTGATGGGTGGTACAACTGACACATCTTCGTATTTTGTGATAATGTTGATTTGGTTTTAGCCTCTCCAGCTGCCGTGCTTCCCTTGTTAGATGCCCCATCATTGCAAAAGACATATTTCAGATAACCATTAACGCACTGTGCTGTTTTATGAGGTATTACTTTTTTAGTTATAACATTGCGGGTTGCCATGATTGTGTTTACCCATTAGTTCAATAGTTTCGGTGTTGCAGGTACTTGCCGGCACCCGTTAGATTTGCTTGTAGTCGAACACTGTGGTTAGAAGTATTGTTTGTTACCAGAGCGTAAGCAAGGGACGGGGATTAGTTCGACGTTCTATGGGCATCGAGAGCTCTAGGGATGATACTTACCTCAGTTGAGAAAAGATTAAAGAAAAAATAAGCCGCAGTCTTATTTGTACTCATCTGGAGTGGTTTAAGGAAACCACGGAACATCTAAATAATGGTCGCCAGTTGGGGATTCATATCTAGGCTTTCCACAATACGCAGACAGCTTATTAATCACTGTACCACCCAGCTTGTGAAGTCTGCCTATGACGTGAATCTCCAGTAAGACTTCCCAAAAGATAATACGTATTGCTACACTGCAACAAGCCTGGAGCTATAATGCGTTTGTTTCGGGTCCTATACATCGGTGGATATCTGCCAGACTGACTATGAAGATTCACTCTCCAATTTTCAGCCAGTCCTAGGATTTATCACTCCTTTCACCACTAGCACAGTTATAAAACTACATTAGGCTACCATAAGTTAGCGTAGATTCGGTAGCTCTGCAAGTAACTTTGGTCAGTGAAGGTTGTACCTGCGTTATCTGTGTATTGGGTGTGTTGCACACCTGTCAGGTGTTATTTCATAATGATCCCTTTCTTTATATATGCGATCAGTGTCTTCAAATTTCCCCTAAAGAACGGAAGTGGTGAACATCTACAAACTGAGTGAGTATATGTAAATGCCCAGGTAACCATCAGAACATTTTCGTCTGCATAGTTCTCCTTCTGTCTGTTAGTTAAGAATCAACAGAATAACACTGAAATTGTCTTTGTTTAATATAGGTTTTATTCGAAAGCTGTTGATTTGTAACGTGAAACAGAGGAAAGTTGTAGCAAAAATAAAGAAAACAATACAGATTTATCATATAGCGCTATTTCCTCGACAAAGAGGTACAATGATTAAAAATAACGCAAAACAAAAATACATCAAAGACCGCTTCAGTGTTTCATCCAACTTATATAAAGTACGTTGGTGTTATTTGTACACAACTTTCGTATTCATCAGTAATGACAGGAAACTCTTTCCTTTGATCAAGATGAAGAACGTTTTATTAAGGTCAAAATAACAATAATAAGCGTATATTTATATATGTTTGTGCCTGTAAACTGTACTTGCATCAAAAGTAATTGCTTTGTTTACATACAAGTGTAGAATTTACTTGATCAACTAATCCAATTTAAATTCTGCAGAGATATACACGTAAAATACACAATGGGTTAACACTGAATGGTGTTAGTTCTAGTTATATGCAAAACAAACAATCAGACAAACAAAAAAGAACAAAGAGAAGTCATCGGCTTCCATTTTCTCTTTTGTGCATTCGTTTATTTTCCTTTTCCTACCAATTCTACCGGAAATCCTACCACTTGTAATGTAGTTTATGTAGTGTAAAATATCGAACAGTAGTTTTGGTAGAACGCAACTCTAACCACTAGTAATGGTGTATGTATGTGAGAAATGCCAAGCTGCATCGTGGTTCGCAAACGAAGTTAAATTATGTTTTTTATTTTTATTTTTTATTTTTCATATCTTACACATCTTCTTCCCTGGACCAAATTGAGTACCGAATCTACCTGTCATGGAACGAGTGCGTACAGAAATTAACATAGATGAAATGAAATGTAGTCAAGACCTATGCAAATGACAAGCTGCAAGTGTATGTACCACTACAAACGTATGGGCAGACGGTTAAAATGCTGTCCTACCATCACCACCAGGACCATGTCTAATAAACCACTGCTGTGTTCATACTAGATTATGGGTTGAGGATAGCTTACTTAATGGTAGCTACACAGCACAGCAGTGGATTCCTGCATAGTCTACTTGCAACAGTTGCCGATGTTACGCAATATTCCACCTGATAGTGAATGAATTCGCCTCTAATTTTATACAGTTCAGTTCTGTTTCTGTATTATGGCGCAGATGATATTAACAAGCTGACGTTTATTTCAGAATGAATAAGCGAAATTGTATTGTGCATCCAAATGTCATTACCAGTACCGTACGTAATGAGTTTACATGCCCTCTTGCGTGACGCCAAGCTCCGGATGGCGTACAAAGCATCGAAACAACGAATTTTTCCCGGAACTGTTTGAGAGAGAGGTATAAGATTAGAACAGTTCTACGATGTGCACTAGAGGAGGATAAAATGAAAACTAATTACTGATTGAATATTCATCATTATTCTGATGTTCGCACCGCTCTTTCTTCACAATGTTTCGCATTTTACGTACAAAGGAAAAAGGGAAAGAAAGTAGACAATATTTTCTAGGGTACAGACGATATTACAAAGAGAATTTTAAAAATTGAAGCGCACGCTCTTAAAGAAATACTACAAAACAAATGTCTAAAATAAAAATATTTGGCTTCAGTGAGAGGAATCATCTACGTGGACGTTTGAGCAACGGTGTACGCTGGAAATGCTTCTAAAAAGTAAACAGTGGTGAAGCACGTGGCTTGACATGGTAGATATTTATCCTTGCACAAACGAATAAAGTGGATACCAAATTTTTAAAAAGTCTTCGGTATTGTCCATTAAAGTTAATAATTACTGATTAAGATAAACAACTGTCGATATTTGCTTGTAACGCATTAAAAACTTCAGTGACGCTGTCGTGCAACAGTGGTTCACTATGGTTAAAGATTGGAAATAACGGAAAAGAAATTATTATTCGCAATGTAAGAAGTAAGGGCTGGCAGCTTTGTTAAGGCACGGTACCCGTTTTCCTGCAGCATGTACAGCTGTAACGAATCTTTAGCATTCAGTGTCGATATAATTTTTGTTGTCCTTGTCTAGTTTATGTTACACAGGCACGATATAAAAGTTCGGGACGATAACATTAGCTGGTGATGAAACGCGTGTGCAATTTGGTGGACTATAAACTGTGTCACTCACTGTAAACTTCCAGGAACTCTTTTTATTGGCTGAATATAACTCATTAAATGGACTTAACGAAGGTCCTTTAGCAACAGTAAGCAAAAACTGCATACTCCAGTAGAACAAATGATTACACACGATGTTGTGTGTAGAGGGGCCGCATCTGTCTAAAGGTTTCTTTCGTATCGCCCACTACTTTCGTCTGTGTACGACGCCTTAAATGTGCCCTCATTTCCTTTATTAATTTTTGCAGCTGTCACAGGTGTAAATCTTTTCAAATCTATAAGGGGTCGGTGGAAGTGGTTAGTGAATCGTCTGTTCACTGCCATCAATTCTAGAGAGCGTGTTTTCGGTATTAACATTGTACGGAATTAAAACGAAAGTGAGAGTGACTGAGGGTTTAATTTGCCGTGGTCCACGTTTAGTGGTAGGATGTTAAAGCCACCAGAGATGTGAATAAACTTCAGTTGACAGACCGATCTAAGCAAGTATTACTTGGTATAAGAAATTATCATTGACTGTGGGGAGGGGGGGGGGTGGAGTAGTACTGTCGCAGGTTATAGAATACAGGGTATTTCAGAAGTGATGGTCAGTAATTCACGGAAAGAAACTACAGGACAAAAGTAGATAAAAAGCCTCAATAAACATGGGTCCACAAATCAACCGTTGTCAAGATACATTTTCGGTTGCGGTTCATCATTGGCTACGAGCACGTGGCATCTCTAAACGTTCAAGTAATTGTTCAAAATGGTTCAAATGGCTCTGAGCAGTATGGGACTTAACTTCTGAGGTCATCAGTCCCCTAGAACTTAGAACTACTTAAACATAACTAACCTAAGGACGTCACACACATCCGTGCCCGAGGCAGGATTCGAACCTGCGACAGTAGCGGTCGCGCGGTTCCAGGCTGTAGCGCCTAGAACCGCTTGGCCACTTCGGCCGGCTCAAGTAATTGTCTGAAATGTTGTCAGTGCTTCTGAATGCAACATTGAACTGTTCTCTGAAATGAGTTGCTGATCCTCTCAGGCAGTCTGGGGAATTCTGTAAATGCTGGAAGGCAGCTTCAATCCGCAAGCGTTATTCCTCAAGTGAGTTGACTTCGGTAGCGTAGACCAGGCTTTTGTTACGACCTCCACACACAGAAATCCATGAGATTTAAATCCGGAGACTTTGGAGGCCATGGCACTGGGCCCCCTCTACCTATCCAATGTTGACCGTACGTCCGAGTTAGAAGCTGGCGCACTCGTAAATGAAAATGTACCGGAGCACCGTCATGCATGAACCACATATTCATACGTTGGTTCAGTGGAACATCATTACGTACATCTGGAAGTAGAGTCCGCAAAAACCGCATGTACTGCTGTCCTGTTAGTCTCTGTGGTAAGAAGTGTGGTCCAATTATGTGGTCTCCGAGCAGTCCTGCCCAGATGTTCAACGAATAACGCTGCTGATGTGATACGTGTGTTGCGTTAGGATTGACATCGGGCCAAATGTGACATTTACGGTAGTTAACAATACCATCACGGGTAAATCCAGCCTCATCCGTGAACAGAATAATGCAGACAAACAGGGGTTCAGGGAACATTGTTGTTGCAACCATTGGCAGAAAATCCTCCTTGTTGAAGTACCCGGACGTTCGTGTACAATGCGTAATACCCTTTCCTCCACATCTAATGTTATGGATCTGGCTCGACCTTCTCGTACAGAGTGCGAAACTCCCGGTTTCTGTAAGGCGCTGATGTAACCGGATAAATGTACGCCTGTCGGACTGCCTGCGGAGAGGAAAAGCTTCTTCATACAACCGCGCAGCCTCAGGGGCACTGCCATCCTCTTTGCCATACATGAAGTGCATGTCCGCGTGCTCTTCATTGGTATAACGCCTGTCCGTCGTGCCTTCACGTTCGTAACTGATTGTGAAGCGGATACGGCACAGTGCACGGAGGGGAAAGGGAAGTAGTTGCGCATGTGTAAACCTAGTCGAGTCCAAACCTTGAGATACCAACCTGAAAGGAATAAGATTTTCAGAAGATATTATAAATTACGGAGGTGCTAAACAAACTCCAATGACAGACGCTACAAGAGAGGCGCTGCGCATCACGGAGAGCTGTACTAATGAAATTTCGAGAGTACTTTCCGAAAAAGCCGGACAACATATCACTTCCTCCCACAAATTAGAGCTACGACAGAGGAACTTTTCCGACGGGTGATTCGTGAATAGGACAGGGAAGGGAGGATCAGTTAGTGGTACCAGAAGTATCTTTCGCCACACACCGTTAGGTGTCTAGTGAATAATGAAGTAGATATTAAAACGTGGGGGTCACGGGAAGCAAAAAGCCAATTGAAATACTTGAAGAAAAAAAAAAGGCTCCCATCTGTTAGTCATCACACATTTTGGATATTACAAGTCGTGGGTTATCCAGTCTCCATTTCAAGTACAGAACACAGTAAGTACTAGCAGTGTTAGGTTACTGGTCTACGTATTAGGACTGTGGGGTGGAGCAGTGGTTAGCGAACAGGGCTCGTCTTCGGGAGGAGGACGGTACAAAATCGCTTCCAGCCATCCAGAGGAGGACGGTTCAAAATCGCTTCCAGCCATCCAGATTTAGGTTTCCCGCGATTTCCGTACATCTCTTAAGGCAAATTCCGGAATGGTTCCCTTGAAAGAGTACGGCCGATTTCCTTCTTTCCTTCCCCATTCTTCCCTGATAAGAGCTTTTTCTCAATATCTAATGACTTCGTTGTCGACGGGACGTTAAACACTAAGCTCCCCCGCCTCATCTGTTTTCTGAAAAGTGGAAAATAGACTTCCTGAAGATGAATAAGGCATTGTAGTAGGCTAGACCATCCAGTTAGTTAGCTTGTTAGATGTTCTATAGACCTATGAACGATCATTTTATCGAAATGATTTGGAACGATTTAGTTTACAGGTTACGTATTTATCATTTGTGTCTGACTGGCTGTTAGTTTTTAAGTAGAAATTCGGCAATGGAATACAAGGAGTCGTGTAGGAGAATAGATTTTAAACGAGATTTAAAACTTGCTTCGCAACCTGTCAGACATTTTATGTTAACAGGCAAATGATAAAAATTTTCTATTTCTGACTATTGAACTCCTTTCTAAGCCACTGACAGTTTTAACAGTGGTGTAACAAAAGGCCATTTTTCCTCTAGTGTTGTAGGCATGTACATTACTGCTTTTCTGAAATTGTGTTGGATTACTTACGAAGAATTTCATAAACGAATGTATGAACTGTGACAGCGTAGTTAAAATGCCTACCTCCTTGAAGAGTTATCTACATGATGTTGGTGGGTGAACACGACATATTCTTATTGCAAGCTTTCGTGCGATCAGTACTTTCTTTCTAAGTGATAAGTTACCCCAGAAAGTTATTTCGAACAACATTCGTGAGTGGAAATTCGCAAAATATATCGGGAGGGTTTCAAAATGAGTAGAAGTAGCTAAACTTGTTTGAGAACCTCAGTAGTGTGCGTCTTCCAGTTCAAGTTTTCATCATGGTGCCTGTGAATGTAGTTAGTATCGTTACACCATGTACGTAAGATAGAAAAGGGCAATGCGTGGCGGACCTGTCATTTGTACTCAGTTGAGTCACGTGAAAAGATTTTCGACGTGATTATGGCAGCGCGGTGGGAATTAACAGACTTCAATTGCGGATTGGCTGTTTGAGATAGACGCATGGGACATTCTGCTTCGGAAATCGTTAGGGAGTTCAGCATTCCGAGATCAACATCGTCAAAAACGTGCCGAGAACACAAAAGTTCAGGCATTACCTCTCACCGCGGACAGCGCAGTGGCCGACGGCCTTTACTTAACGACCGAGAGCAGCTGCGTTTGCGTAGAGTTGTCAGTGCTAACAGACAAGCAACACTGCGTGAAATAAACGCAGAAATAAATGTGGGACGAACGACGAACGCATCCGTTAGGACAGTGCGGCGAAATCTGGCGCTATGGCAACAGACAACCAATGACCTCAGATGTTAAGTCCCATAGTGTTCAAAGCCATTTAAACCATTTGAACCTACACTACTGAAAACCGATTTAAGTCGGTAACAGCTGATGATAGGGTTCGAGAGTGGCGCAGACTCCACGAAGACGTGGATCCAAGTGGTCAACGAGGCACTGTGCAAGTAGTTGCTGGCTCCACAATGGTGTGGGCTGTGTTAACATGGAATGAACTGGGTCTTCCAGTCGAACTGAACCAATCATTGACTGGAAATGTTTTTTTTCCGCTTCTTGGAGACGATTTGAACCGTTTATGGACTTCACGTTCCCAAATAATGATGAAATTTTTATGCTTGACTATTGCGCCTCGTCAGCGGGCCGCAATTGATGGCGATTGATTTGAAAAACGTTGTAGACAAATCGGGTGAGTGATGTGGCCATCAAGTTCGTCCGTTGTAAATCCCATGGAACATTTATCGGACATAATCGAGAGGTCAGTTCGTGTACAAAATCTTGCACTGGCAACACTTCCGCAATTAGGGACGATTATAGAGGCAGCATGGCTCAATGTTTCTGCAGGGCAGTTCCAGCGACTTGTTGAGTCCATACCACGACGAGTTGCTGCACTACCCCGGGCAAAAAGAAGTGCAACTTGATATGAGGAGGTATCCCATGACTTTTGTCACCTCGGTTTACATGTAGATGTGTGGGTGTAGACTAAAACAAGGGACTTACTGAAAAATAGAGATGCTGACACATCAAGGAACTGTCAGTTTGATAACGGCGGGTGTAGACTAAAAGCTGCAGAGGCAGACCAAGGTTTGAATATAGTAAGCAGATTCTAATGGATATATATGCCCGACAGGTTAGCCGAGGGCGCTAACGCGCTGCTTCCTGGACTCGGGTAGGCGCGCCGGCCCCAGATCGAATCCGCCCGGCGGATTAACGATGAGGTCCGGTGTGCCGGCCAGCCTGGATGTGGTTTTGAGGTGGTTTTCCACATCCCCCTAGGTGAATACCGGGCTGGTTCCCACGTTCCGCCTCAGTTACACGGCTCGCAGACATCTGAACACTTTCGCACTATTCCATGGATTACACTAGTCGCAGGCAGTTGGGGTTCACTGATTCCTTCCCGGGGGGTACGGGGTGGTGGCAGAAAGGGCATCCGGCGACCCATTTGCACTAACTTTTCCAAATCCGTTCCTAACAATGCCGACCCTGCGTAAGTGTGGGACATGGCACCAGTGAAAGAAAGAAAGAATTGTAATGGATGTATATCGCAGTAACTGTGCAGAGATTGGGTGTCTCATGTTGGATGGACTACCGTGGAGCACTATAAAATCAGTCTTCATCTACATCTACATTTATACTCCGCAAGCCACCCAACGGTGTGTGGCGGAGGGCACTTTCCGTACCACCGTCATTACCTCCCTTTTCTGTTCCAGTCGCGTATGGTTCGCGGAAAGAACGACTGTCTGAAAGCCTCCGTGTGCGCTCGAATCTCTCTAATTTTACATTCGTGATCTCGTCTGGAGGTATAAGTAGGGGGAAGCAATATATTCGATACCTCATCCAGAAACACATCCTCTCGAAACCTGGCCAGCAAGCTAAACCGCGATGCAGAGCGCCTCTCTTGCAGAGTCTGCCATTCGAGCCTGCTAAGCATCTCCGTAACGCTATCACGGTTACCAAATAACCCTGTGACGAAACGCGCCGCTCTTCTTTGGATCTTCTCTATCTCCTCCGTCAACCTGATCTAGTACGGATCCCACACTGATGAGCAATACTCAAGTATAGGTCGAACGAGTGTTTTGTAAGCCACCTCCTTTGTTGATGGACTACATTTTCTAAGGACTCTCCCAATGAATCTGAACCTAGTACCCGCCTTACCAACAATTAGTTTTATATTATCATTCCACTTGAAATCGTTCCGCACGCATACTCCCAGATATTTTACAGAAGTAACTGCTACCAGTGTTTGTTTCGCTATCATATAATCATACAATAAAGGATCCTTCTTTCTATGTATTCGCAATACATTACATTTGTCTATGTTAAGGGTCAGTTGCCACTCCCTGCACCAAGTGCCTATCCGCTGCATATCTTCCTGCATTTCGCTACAATTTTCTAATGCTGCAACTTCTCTGTATACTACAGCATCATCCGCGAAAAGCCGCATGGAACTTCCGACACTATCTACTAGGTCATTTATATATACTGTGAAAAGCAATGGTCCCATAGCACTCCCCTGTGGCACGCCAGAGGTTACTTTAACGTCTGTAGACGTCTCTCCATTGATAACAACAACTCTTCGGAGTGAATGCAACAACAACAACAATAACAACGCCGTTGGACTGCCCTTTCTTGATTTTCGTTGTCACGTGGAGAGTGGTGAAACTGTAATAAGTAAGCTGTCGATACATCCCGGCCTATGTGCTATCGCGCCCAGTGTCCTTTGTTCGTCCCGGCCAGTGGAGCGCATTTCGAAACGTAGCGTTGCGCCGCTCTCGGGTGTCGGCGAAATCCCAGGGCCGGGCGCCGGGCGCCATTCGCCAGCTGCCACAGCCCGTAATTAGTTTTTCATTCCGGCATGCACCGGCCCGAGTCGCGCGCAGCCGTCACTTCGTGAGGCGACGACACCCGCCGCTGCCCGCCAGCCACCACTGCCGAAACACAACGCCCGCGCAGCCCCGCGCGCGCAAAAATTACTGCCGCCCTGTCAGAACTCATTATTGGCAATCCCGTCCCTTGTCGCCCTCCCTCTCCCACTCTTTATCCCCTTCCCCCCTCCACATCACATCCACTGTTGCTGTTGGCGAGTGCTGGCTCCGCAGGTCCTCTGCCGCCCCGCACTGAACCGGCGGGCCGGCTCGGCGCCTGCAGCTATCGATCACAGATTATCGTGCCCGCTCTCCGGAGCGCGGTTTGCGTTTCGTTTCCGCTTTGCCAACGCGGCAGCATCGGCGTTTTTGTCGTCCACTCGGGTCAGCGGGGCAATTTGTTTTTCTGTCCCCGTCCGTCCTCTCTATCTGTTCTCGCTACCGGTCTCTGCCGCGTGATACCCGAACGCCGATGCACCGCTAGTCCAAACGAAATCCGACGTCGGATGAGAAAGCCGCGCTCGTAACACTAAGCTATTCGCACACTCGTGGCGCTCCCCGAAAGTTCCTGAAATTTCACCTTTTTAAATGTGCTTTGTCAAGCTGCAAATCGACTGCAGTTCCTTGTTTCGTTTTTACAACCTACAGCTTTGGTGACTCAATGTATTGTTGCGCAGCAAAATAATTGCACGGTATACATTTCAGGGTATTAGATTAGGAAATGAGACACTTAAAGTAGTAAAGGAGTTTTGCTATTTGGGGAGCAAAATAACTGATGATGGTGGAAGTAGAGAGGATACAAAATGTAGACTGGCAATGGCAAGGAAAGCGTTTCTGAAGAAGAGAAATTTGTTAACATCGAGTATAGATTTAAGTGTCAGGAAGTCTTTTCTGAAAGTATTTGTATGGAGTGTAGCCATGTATGGAAGTGAAACATGGACGATAAATAGTTTGGACAAGAAGAGAATAGAAGCTTTCGAAATGTGGTGCTACAGAAGAATGCTGAAGATTAGATGGGTAGATCACATAACTAATGAGGAGGTACTGAATAGGATTGGGGAGAAGAGGAGTTTGTGGCACAACTTGACCAGAAGAAGGGATCGGTCGGTAGGACATGTTCTGAGGCATCAAGGGATCACAAATTTAGCATTGGAGGGCAGCGTGGAGGGTAAAAATCGTAGAGGGAGACCAAGAGATGAATACACTAAGCAGATTCAGAAGGATGTAGGTTGCAGTAGGTACTGGGAGATGAAGAAGCTTGCACAGGATAGAGTAGCATGGAGAGCTGCATCAAACCAGTATCAGGACTGAAGACCACAACAACAACAACAACATTTCAGGTTTTTAAAAAAGTTGTACCAACCTAGCTCAGAACAGAGTAGGTTAGCACTGGGCTGGTCTTGCAGTCGTTGCGTAAACAAGGCATACTGCCAATGCAACAGATCTAGACTGTGGTAGAAACATAAGGATTGCTGTGCTACATAACAAGGCACTCTGAGTTCAGGTTACGTAACTTCGCCACCTGAGCGCCACTGTTGTTTTTGTTGTTGTTGTTGTTGTCGTCTTCAGTATAGAGACATGCAAGGTTACTTATTTCCTTGGTGAAATTTTGTCAATAGCTCAGTCCAGTAACAGTGAGATCAACTAATAGAATCTTATATGATTTACACTCCTGGAAATGGAAAAAAGAACACATTGACACCGGTGTGTCAGACCCACCATACTTGCTCCGGACACTGCGAGAGGGCTGTACAAGCAATGATCACACGCACGGCACAGCGGACACACCGGGAACCGCGGTGTTGGCCGTCGAATGGCGCTAGCTGCGCAGCATTTGTGCACCGCCGCTGTCAGTGTCAGCCAGTTTGCCGTGGCATACGGAGCTCCATCGCAATCTTTAACACTGGTAGCATGCCGCGACAGCGTGGACGTGAACCGTATGTGCAGTTGACGGACTTTGAGCGAGGGCGTATAGTGGGCATGCGGGAGGCCGAGTGGACGTACCGCCGAATTGCTCAACACGTGGGGCGTGAGGTCTCCACAGTACATCGATGTTGTCGCCAGTGGTCGGCGGAAGGTGCACGTGCCCGTCGACATGGGACCGGACCGCAGCGACGCACGGATGCACGCCAAGACCGTAGGATCCTACGCAGTGCCGTAGGGGACCGCACCGCCACTTCCCAGCAAATTAGGGACACTGTTGCTCCTGGGGTATCGGCGAGGACCATTCGCAACCGTCTCCATGAAGCTGGGCTACGGTCCCGCACACCGTTAGGCCGTCTTCCGCTCACGCCCCAACATCGTGCAGCCCGCCTCCAGTGGTGTCGCGACAGGCGTGAATGGAGGGACGAATGGAGACGTGTCGTCTTCAGCGATGAGAGTCGCTTCTGCCTTGGTGCCAATGATGGTCGTATGCGTGTTTGGCGCCGTGCAGGTGAGCGCCACAATCAGGACTGCATACGACCGAGGCACACAGGGCCAACACCCGGCATCATGGTGTGGGGAGCGATCTCCTACACTGGCCGTACACCACTGGTGATCGTCGAGGGGACACTGAATAGTGCACGGTACATCCAAACCGTCATCGAACCCATCGTTCTACCATTCCTAGACCGGCAAGGGAACTTGCTGTTCCAACAGGACAATGCACGTCCGCATGTATCTCGTGCCACCCAACGTGCTCTAGAAGGTGTAAGTCAACTACCCTGGCCAGCAAGATCTCCGGATCTGTTCCCCATTGAGCATGTTTGGGACTGGATGAAGCGTCGTCTCACGCGGTCTGCACGTCCAGCACGAACGCTGGTCCAACTGAGGCGCCAGGTGGAAATGGCATGGCAAGCCGTTCCACAGGACTACATCCAGCATCTCTACGATCGTCTCCATGGGAGAATAGCAGCCTGCATTGCTGCGAAAGGTGGATATACACTGTACTAGTGCCGACATTGTGCATGCTCTGTTGCCTGTGTCTATGTGCCTGTGGTTCTGTCAGTGTGATCATGTGATGTATCTGACCCCAGGAATGTGTCAATAAAGTTTCCCCTTCCTGGGACAATGAATTCACGGTGTTCTTATTTCAATTTCCAGGAGTGTATCTGTGACGTCAGAGTCTTTGATCGTATTCCAGCAAAACTGTTCTGGCTGCGTGCAGACAAGCGCAGAGACGTCGTCTTCTCTACAGTTTCACCAACGAACACTGTCCCTCATACGTCTCCTCGACCTTAACGATCTTGTCTGCGCAACATATCAGAAACAACCGTTCCCATCATAGCAAAATCCTTTCTGGCCCACTCCATCGTTCAGCCTTTTTCTCGAAGTCCTTCTCAGTAGCAGGAACCTCACTCTGCAATAACCTCGCGCGTTATATTAGGTACTTGTATAACACCTTCAACGTCAGAAATCAGTTAATGACATATCTGCTAAAGGAGTAGTAACGGTTACAGTTGTGCATGTGTGCTCTAGTTTCCTTCTTTCAAGCCAGATGTTCATTTCCCAGTATTCTTGGCTGACCCAGTCCCCTTAAATTTCCTTCCACCATAGCTTGCTGTATCAGAAAACATCTATTTTGCACATCTATAAATAAATTTGGAAATTTGTGGGTAGGTCTTACGGAACCAAACTGCTGAGGTCATCTGTCTCTAAGCCTACACACTACTTAATCTAACGCTATGGACAGCACACACAGTCATGCTCGAGGGAGGACTCGAACGTCCGACGTGGGGAGCCGCACGGACCGTGACTAGGTGCCTTACACCGCGCGGCTACCCCGCGCAGCGTCTATAAATACGTTTTCTATCTGCCACTATCACCACTGTTATCGTTATTGTTATTATTGTAGTTATTATTATTATTATTACTATTTGTCATATTAAAATTGTTATGATATAAAATAAGTACTGTATGTGTGAAACGCTGGTCTGTGGGAAGAGAAGGACTGATGGCCCAAATCAGATGATGTTAAATTAATAAATAAATACAGTTACCTCCACTACGACCTAGAATTCCAACGTAGGCAAAAAATGTAAAGTTGGCAGCTATGAGGCTTTTGTCAGTCTGTCACCAATATGGAAATTTCTAATACATAGTGATCTTTTATTGTTTTATTAAATCTGTTTCTCCTTCTACACTCATTCTAGTCCCAGACAAATTCTTGAATCAGCTAAAAAATACATACCGACCCTATGCAGCCCTTATAAGCAACGTGTTAAGACTATATTTAGGCGTCGCATTCTACTCTATAAATTTTGTTATGAGTACAATCTATAAAGCTCCTTAATAACTACGAAGAGAAAAGGGAGCATGAATACCCCACCCAGCATTCTATACAAGTATTTGGGTTTCCCGTCGTTTCTCTGAATAGCTTAGCGCAAATACGAGGTAATTCGTTTGAAAAGGAAACATTCGTCGATGCGAGTTTGTGGTGTCTGTAATGACCTCGTCCGTTGACGGACTTTAAAGTCTCATCTTCTGTCGTTTTCAACAGTATCGGTGAGTCACGCCGATAAATCAAATCTACCGTACCGACACAGGAGCTGAAGATTGGCCTTGAGTAATTCATCTATTTGCACGTTGTAAGTTGAGTCCCAGTGCCATAGAACCTTAACATTTATCTGTTCGCTTGGCCTCGTTTTACAAATGCTGGACAAAAAATGGTTGATGCGAATGGTGTTTTTCACTACGAAGTCTATAGCTTAAATGACGAATCACACGACAACAATTCATGGCCAATAGTAGCCGTAGAAAATTATGCGCTCCGCTGCACCGTTTCTCCCCTGTTAATTTTAGTTGTCGCCAAGTATGTGAAAGCCATTATTGACGAGACAGCCAATGAACCTGAATCTATACTCGTTGCTAATTACTGCAGTATTAAACAGTACTGGGTGCAATCAACACTACGCGGTCCCATTTAATACAAAACACAGTGAAAATTATCGGTTTACGTATAGAGCCAAACAAACGGCTCACTGACGTTGATATATATCGCGCAGTTGCCTGTTGGACTTAACGTTAATGCGACCGTGCATAATGTTCCACCGCGTTTACCCAGTGATAATGTCGCTCTGTTTATTTATTCTGTTTCTAGCCACGTAATACGCCTTTCTTTGTGGTCGTCAGCCGGAATTCTATAGAGAATTAGATCGTAATATTTGCGATGGCAGCCATATTCCCTTTTAAAGCTGCGCCTGGAGAGAAAATTTGGAAGCGAAATTCCACCTACAACCTTTTAGAACGCACTAGAAGGTTGGGAACACCGACAATTACTACGCAAGGAATTATTAGTTTCTTTACGTTATAACAATTGCATTTGTCCAATAACCATCTCAGCCATGCATTTTTCGCACATATGTTAAAGACTATTGACCGCTACGAGAAAAACAACGCAGATTACAATATCCCGTTATAGCGCGGAGATAGCTTTCCGTCTTAACTAAGTTTTAGAATAGGAACTCCAAATTTCTACTACATGTTTTTTAATTAACTGTACAGCGATATGTTATGGAGAGTCAAAATTATTGGAGACAGGCGTCCATATTCTGGAGTATTCGACTTTGAAGCTATCCAGACTTCTATATAAAACTTTGTAAATGAACGCAGCCGAACCCTGGGTTTGTTCGTACAGAGAACGTCACTTGACATATTCTTTCATTTCTTCTCTTGTTACAAATTACCATACGGATAGTCAAATTTTTACGTCAACCTATCAAACTATCCTCCTTTAAGTTATAGTAGTAACCTTACTGCATAAATTTCTTTAATGGTCCGAAAAAATGTAGAATTCTGGATATTACTTTTTGAAATTAACTTACACTCTTTAACTTTTCTATGATGAATTTACGTTATTGTAATACGAAAAAAAAGATTCATTAATTATTTTGTGGCGGTTTACTTTTTCCATTAAATTTTAAATCGTAACTAACTCTCCAGCCATTTGAAATTTTTTCCATCTACGTCTGAAAAATTTCGAGCTGTCTTTGTTTCGTCATATGAAGCTCGTTTTGTCATATGCAGCTGGGAGTCCCGTAACTGTAATGGTAAAGATGTCCTTATTGCCCTCTGGTTTATTTAGAGCATGTGATGAGTCTCGGCCTTCTCACACAGTCATAGTCGACATTTACATCGGACTTCAAAAGATCGCGGAGTGCACTTCTAACAGTGATGTCATTAGTCCATCACTAACTTTGCCGTTTCAGAGATACGGTTGACCTTGTTTTCAAAGCGGATTATCAAATGTTCTTTTAAAAGCTGGGGAACAGTTTCTCTTATACGAGACTGCTGTGAGCAAACAAAAAAACGTGTCTGTCACTCTCCGTACACGGGTGGATTTCCAGTGCACATCACGTGGCGTACGTTATGATCTACGTCGCCACAGGTCACATATAGGACGCATATACGTCTCGTCGTGGCTGTACACGTTTCCTACCCATCACTTCCCGTAACAAGCTGAATTTAAGGGACAAAATTCCAATCCGTATGACCTCGACAGTATCGTAGCTGACGCTGCCTTCAACAGTGTGTGAAGCAGTCACTCATCACAGTGATTAATCAAAGTTAACCATACGGATTTGCGTGAACATTAACGACCATACCATAGTAATAACATTATTTAAAAAAGAAATCCGGGTAAGTGCGACAGGACACGCGAAATGAGAGTTCCGTACAAACTTAATTATTTGTTTAAACAGTTCATCTATCCCGGGAATCGAAAATTTCGACGATATTTGCCTGTTATCGATATCGCTGCTAACAAGATATCAGAATATGTGACGTAACTGGCCGTACCTTTTGACTGCATTGACTTACTAGCTTAAATATTTTACAAAAAATGGTTCAAATGGCTCTGAGCACTATGGGACTCAACTGCTGAGGTCATTAGTCCCCTAGAACTTAGAACTAGTTAAACCTAACTAACCTAAGGACATCACAAACATCCATGCCCGAGGCAGGATTCGAACCTGCGACCGTAGCGGTCTTGCGGCTCCAGACTGCAGCGCCTTTAACCGCACGGCCACTTCGGCCGGCAAATATTTTACACAGGCAAAGGATCGTAGACTTTAGCACGTGACACAAGTTTCAACTTGATACTTCTACCCACTCCAGAGAAAAAGTGGTCTTAACAGACGAACAGAGAGACAATCGGATAACAAATGACAAAAAATATATAATTTTCGTGCGATATAATTACAGTTTAACAATTTTTGTTTTTTTTCCTATACTTGCATTGTGCAATCTTGCTTCCTGCCTAATATGATGATTTAAGGTCTACGGAAAGTAACCTATACGTTTGGATGAGTGAACTTGCGAGTGTCAAAATATGTGCAATACTGGTTGTGCCTTTTGATTACATTGACATACAAGCTTAAATTTTTTACACTGCCAGTGGACCATAAACCTTAGTAAGTGACATGAATTTCGACTTGGTACTTGTGCCCGTTCCTGAGAGATGGGATTCTTATTAGACAGACAGAGTGATCCGTTAAGGACTGCATTGTGCAATTCACAGCTGTAACGGTAAATTTTATTATAGAGTCTAGGATCAGACAATCATCGGGTCCAAAAACTATCTCAGCTATGCCTTTGCGCAATTGGAATAACAGTTATCAGATGTACATTGTTCCATCATTGATATTAGCTGTACACACGTAACATTTTGTCCATTTAACCTCATAGACGCATACCACACAAATCAAATACGTCTTGTGGTATAATAGCAACAAGTCTGCAAACATCTGTTCAGTGCGTGAGCCTACCACACAAATACATCTGTGAGGTTAAATGGACATAACGTTACGTATATACGGCTAATATCAGCGATGGCACAATGTACATCTGATCCGTTACAGCTGTGTACTGCATAATGCAGTTCTTAGCATTATGTAATAAAATCCGAATTTCTGGTGTAGTAGTACACAATTTTTATTGTGATGGATCCATTCTGGGTAGACCGCCATCTTGAGACCATCTGCGAAAGTTACATAATATCTTTGTTATTGCAGTATGATATTGGTTATCGAATTTCCACAATTTGTACTTACGTCCATACATTATCAGGGGTCGCTGTAACTCTGTGTTCTATTAAACGTGATGTAGATTTAGGACTCTTACGTTATAAGCTGTTTTGTGGTCTGCTGAGACTAACAATTGTGACAGTTGGCCAAAGAGGCTGTATGACTACAGTTGGTGTGTGGTGTTGATATTATCATTTTGTGCTGTATCTAGGATCTTTGCAATCGGTGTGTCTGTGAGCAGCTGTTTGTGTCCATGCGTTAGCTTTGGTTAGGAACTTAAATACAATTTTCTATGAAATGTTTGTGTTTTAAATTCGTTTGTTCATTTAAAATGTCATCAGGGCAATGTATTGTACGTATGTAGATTTCTATCTTTTCAAGTAGATTCATTTTACACAGATTACCTAAAGGTTCAATAATGAGCGTACTTGAAGAGACAGAAATATATATACACAAAATAAAACGCCCTAATGGCATGTTAAACAAACAAACAAATTTAAAACGTAAACATTTCATCCAAAATTTTATTGAATTCCTAACCAAAGATGATGGATAAACACAAACAACTAACCGCAGACACAGCGAATACAAAGATCATGCAGACAGTCCAAATTCATAACATCAACATACCGTATCATAGGCCGTAGATAACAAATAACGCTCAAGCACCAATCTCTAACGTGTTGACGTTTGAAAGCAACATCTAAGTCACATGACTCGGGGCAGGAGGTAAACTCGCTGCAGCAAGTCGAACCTCTGTCATTACGCATTATGCGAGACAAGGCTGACAGTTTTTCTCATTTATATCGGAAATAAAGCATAGGCTTGTCTTATTGCTATTATACGTCATGTACTGGCACAGTTAGCCTAATTTTCCCGAAATTACCAATATTCATGCGGTGGTTATCGTTATGACAGGTGGACATTTGAAAAGTATTAACAGTTCTTTTCAGAAACGATAGAATTACAGTTATTAGATGAATGCCTGGTTTTGTTGCGCTATCGGTCTTAATTTACCTCTTCCACAGGAGTAGAAGACGAACTCTCGGTTTGGCAGACAGCTACGATTCCTCGGCAATATGTGTGGAATTTTAAATTGCGCTTTTATAGGAAATGAAATCCATTTATATTCATAATATCCGTTTTTTCCCTTAATCAGTGCTTATACTTCATGACTTTTTCTCAATCCAGTACATATATCAAAACAATGGACATAATATAGGCATTAGAAAATGTTGAGAAAATCCTGTAGTTCTGTCATTTTAAAATGTTAGTCTTTCATCGAGTTTTACGTGTAAGATTCAATATATATTCAAACTTTCAACTCATGGAAATATCTTTGCAAGTATTACAAAATAGTTCACTTTCACAACTGAGATTTTCGTCAGTTTGTCTATTCTGCAGGATACAAAAGAAGACTTATCTAAACATATGTGAAAGGCATTACTCCTGCTTTTTGTATAAAGCACAACATTTGATCTGTAACAAAACTGTCATACATTGTGTACTGCTATTGCGTATGACATACTCGGATACATGCTCCGAGTCACGTGACTTTGACGTTGGTTTCAGTGAAATGACTTCATGCGCAGTCTGTTATCTATGGTCTGGCTTCAAATGGCTCTGAGCACTATGGGACTCAACTGCTGTGGTCATAAGTCCCCTAGAACTTAGAACTACTTAAACCTAACTAACCTAAGGACAGCACACAACACCCAGCCATCACGAGGCAGAGAAAATCCCTGACCCCGCCGGGAATCGAACCCGGGAACCCGGGCGTGGGAAGCGAGAACGCTACCACACGACCACGAGATGCGGGCATCTATGGTCTATGCACTATAACAACTGTAACCACATAATATCTTGGCCAGCTGTAACTACCTGGATCTTGGCCAGCTGTAACTACCGTCAATCTGTCAAACCGGAATGTAAAATGTCAAATTCTAAAAATTGCGAGAAAGGGCGATTAACGACAGCACCTAGTCACGAAACAGTATTAAATCTATAACACCCTGTAATAGAATATACAGGGTGAGTCACTAACTACTGCAACCCAGAGTAACTCCGAAAGTATGGTAGTAGCTGAAAAGTTTGTGAGGCAACTGTTTCATGGGACAACGGGGGCCATAATATGTTGTTGGTTTTTTGTTGCTAGGTGGGGTCGCGTCAGAGATATGGTCAACTTTCTTTTCTTTTAATGGGTTGCTATAGTTTGGTAGTTATTTTCTGACAGCAGCAGTCGAGACGAATCCAATGACGTGTAACAGTAAGTTCTTTGAAGGTCAACGAAGGTCAGAAAAGCGGTATGAACGTCCATTTACAGGAGGTATACGAAGTGATGACCACTGGTATCAATGCAGTGCTGCAATCTTCTTATCATGGATTGAGTGGTATTCTCTATCACTTCGGCACTTATCGAAGCACACGCTCTGACAATTCGCTCTTGTATATCGTGAAAATAGTAAATATTCGCCGAATACGGCATATCCATACAACGTGCCATTGACATGTAAACACCGTTCGACGGTTTCGCAATAAAACACTATCGACGGTTTCGCAATAAAACACTAATAGGAACGGTAAGAATAATATCGTCGAATCAAGCGACTTTGAATGATGTATTACCTCGAAGAACAAGTCTATATGCTTCTCATTTACGGAGAATGCCAACGAAATTCAGTGAGAGCAAGAGACTTATACGCTGAAAGATATCCTCAACGTACCCACCATACACGAAATACATTTAAATATGTGTATGATAAATTGAGAACAACTCGATCATTAGTGAATCGGAAACATATCCGGGAAAGGAAATTTACTAACGAAGAAACGGAAATTGGTACTCTTGCCACTGTGGTTCGAGATCCTTGTGTTAGTTCGCGTTAAATCGCAAGGGAATCTGGCATGAGCCAGAGTAATGTTGTTCGTGTTCTGCATCGCCATTAATATCATCCTTACTATATCAGTCTCCACTAAGAATTAATTGGTGCGGATTGTATGCGTCGCATTGAATTCTGCCGATGGGCTCAACTTACAGATTCAGAGGGATAACACATTCATTAATTTGATTTTATTTACTGACGAGGCTACATTGACGACCCATGGAAATGTTAATTTGCATAACATGCATTAATGGGCAACTGAAAATCCATATTGGCTATGGGAAGCTGCACACCGAACACCGTGGTCGGTGAATGTATGGTGTTGGATTCTGGAGGACAGAATTATAGGCCCCTAGTTCATCGAAGTAAATCTTAATAGTAGGAAGTACACCACATTCCTGCAAGCAACTTTAGGTCTATTATTGGAAGAAATACCTTAAGGAACAAGGAACAGAATGTTTTGTCAACACGCTGGGTGTCCGGCAAATTTTTCGCTGATGGCTAGAAATGAGCTGCAGAGACAATTCCCAAATCGTTGGATTGGACGCGGAGGAGATGTCGTGGCCGGCTCGTTCGCCAGAATTGACGCCTCTGGATATTTTCTTGTAGGGATTCGTTGGTTGGTTGGTTGGTTGGTTGGTTGGTAGGGGAAGGAGACCAGAACGCGAGGTCATCGGTCTCATCGGATTAGGGAAGGACGGGGAAGGAAGTCGGCCGTGCCCTTTGAAAGGAACCATCCCGGCATTTGCCTGGAGCGATTTAGGGATATCACGGAAAACCTAAATCAGGATGGCCGGACGCGGGATTGAACCGTCGTCCTCCCGAATGCGAGTCCAGTGTCTAACCACTGCGCCACCTCGCTCGGTAGGGATTCGTAAAAGACATTGTTTATAAAGACGTTCCAACCACGCCTGAAGATATGCGAGAGAGAATTGTCAGAGCATGTGCTTCGATAAGGCCGGCCGAAGTGGCCGTGCGGTTCTAGGCGCTGCAGTCTGGAACCGCGAGACCGCTACGGTCGCAGGTTCGAATCCTGCCTCGTGCATGGATGTGTGTGATGTCCTTAGTTAGTTACGTTTAACTAGTTCTAAGTTCTAGGGGACTAATGACCTTAGAAGTTGAGTCCCATAGTGCTCAGAGCCATTTGAACCTTTTTTTTTTTCTTTTTTTGCTTCGATAAGTTCCGATACGACAAGGAATACCACCCAATCTATAATAAGAAGATTGCAGCACTGCATTGACACCAATGGTTATCACTTCGAACACCATCCGTAAATAGACGTTAATGCCACTTTTGCGACCTTCGTTGACCTTCAAAGAACTTACTGTTACACATCATTGGATTCGTCTCGATAGCTGCTATCAGAAAATAAGTACCATTTTAAAAAAAAAAGTTGACCTTCATATCTCTGAAGTGACCCCACCTAACAACAAAAAAACCAACGTCATATTATGCTCCTCGTTGTCCCATGCAACTTTTGTGCAACAAGCTTTTCAGCTCCTATCATACTTTCGGAGCTATTCTTGGTGGCATTAGTTAGTGATTCGCCCTGTAGAGTGACAGCGACCAGTGATGACATATGGACGTAAGTACACAATTTGTATGTCTGAAAATAGGACAACCAACATAATAATAAAAAATAAAAATAAAAATAAAAAATATTATGTGACTTTCGCAGATGGTCTGAAGATGGCAATCCAGCGGATAGGGATCCATTACAATAAAAGCATTAAACTCCTATAGCAGCAATTTGTACATAATATCTCTTAAGAGATATCTTCAACAGTGCGGGCCCGTTAGGTCGCAATAAAATAAGCTCTTAGAATTCACTACAGTTGTACACAACCATCTCCATAAAATTATCCAATGAGGGTTCCGTTTTTACCTGTTCAGATACGGAATCTTAAAAAGGTAGAGCAGTCGTCAACCCGAAAGCTGGTTGGAACACGTTTTGCTTCACTAGGATTGATCCTACGTCCTTGCCTCGCCTACACAGCCAGTTATAGGGGAGCCAATGTGCTAGCCGTACTCCGGCTAACGAACCGTTTAGGTGCGTCCGTCGGCTTTGGAGAAGTCCGGGGCTTCGGCGGGCGCCGTAACGGGAGATAGCATCGGCTGGCGGTGCCGGCGCGTGCTGGCGAGGCGGAAGGCCCGAAGACCCTGGCCTGCGGGCGCGAGCGGCTGCCAGTTGCCTCGCCGCGCCTAGATGCGCCAGGAAAGGTGAGCGAGTTCCCGGAAGAGGGAGCGCGTTATCGGTTTACAGCGTTAACGCTGACGTCTCCGGTGTGATTCTCGGAAAACGCACCGCTCGCGTTCGCGGTGCGAAAATATTCAAGCGGAAAGTAGACATACGCGAGTGTACTGTTTCGCTGTGTAGGCAGAACGATAAACGAGTATGGAAACTCTAATCTGTTTTACGCAACCTGCTACAGAGAATTCCTGTCACATGATGAACTGTTAGGGAGAGAAACCTCTGCCGGTCTTGTTGGATCCAATTAGTGAGATGCGATATGTCAGCACATCCCCTAGAGGGGTCGTTTAAAAACGAGAGTGCAGCGATTCTACATCGAGGTTCATATTCCGAAATTCACTTCATGGTGTGCTGTGGAGGGTACTTTCGCTACGGTTATCGCTCCCATTTCCGGTTCCCTTCGTGTTTTCATGGAAAGAGTGACTTTTGTTAAATCTCCACATGTGCTCTAATTTCTCTGGTTTCTCGTCGTGCTCTTTTGCGATCCGTACGTTGGGAGAGAGTAATTTTTTGTGCCCGGCTCTTCTTGGAATCGGTCCACTCGATATTTCAACAGTAAGCCCCTCCGTGTTACACAACTCCGCCGTTGTAACATCTGTCACTGTAGTTCTTGTGCCGACTAGTCGTTCCCATGGCGAACAGCCGTGTTATCGGTTGCTTCTTCTCATTCTATTACTCCAATCTGGTCTCGGATCCACAGTGATGAGAAATACTGAAGAATTGGTTGAACAAGTACACTACTGGCCATTAAAATTGCTACACCACTAAGATGGCGTGCTACAGACGCGAAATTTAACTGACAGGAAGAAGATACTGTGATATGCAAATGATTAGCTTTTCATAGCATTCACACAAGGTTGGCGCCGATGGCGACACCTACAACGTACTAACATGAACAAAGTTTCCAACCGATTTCTCATACACAAACAGCGGATGACCGGCGTTGCCTGGTGAAACGTTGTTGTGATGCTTCGTGTAAGGAGGAGAAATGCGTACCATCACGTTTCCGACTTTGATAAAGGTCGGATTGTAGCATATAGCGATTGCGATTTATCGCATCTCGACACTGCTGCTCGCGTTGGTCTAGATCCAATGACTGTTAGCAGAATATGGAATCGGTGGGTTCAGGAGGGTGATACGGAACGCCGTGCTGGATCCCAACGGCCTCGTATCACTAGCAGTTGAGATGACAGGCATCTTACCCGCATGACTGTAATGGATCGTGCAACCACGTTTCGATCCCTGACTCAACAGATGGGGACGTTTGCAAGACAACAACCATCTGCACGAACAGTTCGACGACGTTTGCAGCAGCATGGACTATCAGCTCGGAGACCATGGCTGCGGTTACACTTGACCCTGCATCACGGACAGGAGCGCCTGCGATGGTGTACTCAACGACGAACTTGGGTGCACGAATGGCAAAACGTCATTTTTTCGGATGAATCCAGGTTCTGTTTACAGCAATATGATGGCCGCATCCGTGACTGGCGACATCGCGGTGAACGCACGTTGGAAGCGTGTATTCGTCATCGCCATACTGGCATATCACCCGGCATGATGGTATGGGGTCCCATTGGTTACACGTCTCGGTCACATCTTGTTCGCATTGACTACACTTTGAACAGTGGACTTTATATTTCAGATGTGTTACGACCCGTGGCTCTACCCTTCATTCGATCCCTGCGAAACCCTACATTTCAGCAGGATAATGCACGACCGCATGTTGCAGGTCCTGTACGGGCATTTCTGGATACAGAAAATGTTCGACTGCTGCTCTGGCCAGAACATTCTCCAGATCTCTCACCAATTGAAAACGTCTGGTCAATGGTGGCCGAGCAACTGGCTCGTCACAATACGCCAGTCACTACTAAAATGGTTCAAATGGCTCTGAGCACTATGGGACTCAACTGCTGTGGTCATCAGTCCCCTAGAACTTAGAACTACTTAAATCTAACTAACCTAAGGACATCACACACATCCATGCCCGAGGCAGGATTCGAACCTGCGACCGCAGCAGTCGCACGGTTCCTGACTGCGCGCCTAGCCAGTCACTACTCTTGATGAACTGTGGTATCGTGTTGATGCTACATGGGTAGCTGTACCTGTACACGCCATCCAAGCTCTGTTTGACTCAATGCCCAGGCGTATCAAGGCCGTTATTACGGCCAGAGGTGGTTCTTCTGGGTACTGATTTCTCAGGATCTATGCACCCAAATTGCGTGAAAATGTATTCACATGTCAGTTCTAGTACAATATATTCGTCCAATGAATACCCCTTTATCATCTGTATTTCTTCTTGGTGTAGAAATGTAAATGGCAGTTGTGTATTTGGAACGCGCTTCTTTCGAGACTTAGCAACATTTCTCCAATATTCCTCCAATGAAAAGCAGTTTGGCATCTGTTTTACCCAAAATCAGTTCTACGTGGTAATTACACTTTAGGTCATTTCTTAAATTTGTTTTTGTTTTTTAGTTAATTATATTTCGTCTTCGGCAGCTAACGGCCATTTAGCCAGCTAAAATTAAATAATTCGCTTACAGTACAGAACGAATCTGTAACATAATATGAGAGCGTAAAGATATAGGTTTAACAGAGGGGTTTAGAAGCCTGCTGTTGATTGACATACATATAAAATACCGAACAATACTTCATTTAAAGCAAAAAATATATGAACTTGATACTACAGAGATTGTTGGCTTGTAAAAATTTAAAAAGCTCTTTATTATATGGGGGATTACGCAAAGAAAGTATAATGAAAGCATTCGTTTGAGGCCCTTCTTTGAAACGAAGTAATTGTTGCACAAACTATTGTCTGTGCCTCTCCCAATTTGCGCATGCAAAGAGGGTGTAATTCATTTCACATTCTCTAGCGTTAGTACAGTGACAGCACGGAGCTGCTGTGGTTCCAGTGCGGTAGAGGTGCATCGGAAAGCTTCTGTGGTTGAACCTAATACGGCAGACGATGCGTATGCTTCACGTGGATAGGCTAACATCGTGAAATCAGGGCCTACGCAGAATAACAGATAGAAGACAGGCACAATATCTTCCGCTGAAGAGCGTAGACACTTTCCAGTCCTCTTCCCATCCTGGGAAGGCGTTCTGTGGGGCCAGACGATACAATTCCAGAACGTGAAAGCTTGCGATCAGTTACAGTTCCTGATGTAGTGGTTTCTTTAGGAAGAATATCGATTTCAACTTTATGAATGATGACGCATTGAGTTTTAACCCATATTAATTCTGCCGTATGACTTTGGGTTTCACACTGGATGCTCTCACTGCCAAAACATTACCAAGATGAGATGATCGGTTTTGAATTCCACTTTTTGTGCCTTAGAGGAGTGTAAGGCTTTGGGAACCTGAAGGAAGCTTACATTTGTAAGGCTTCTAATAGCACCACAGCTTCCGCAGAAAAAAAGTTTCTTTTGGCAGTTGATACATTTCTGAGAATTGTATTAGTCTCACTTTTAATTTGGAGTCATCGGTATATACGTGCTAAAAATTCGACCATTTTTGGTATAATTGGCACAGTACATCGTGTTGGGTAATATCAGACAAGTGGATTTTCCGTTACTGATATGCCGTCTAGAGATACATACACTTCATGGGAGAGGACTTGAGTAATCGTGCATATAGATAGGAAGCGAACTTGTGTTGAGGAGTTTTGTTGACAGAAGCCTCATGTTTTACGTCTACTCACCAGGACGTTGGGCGGGGGGGATACTCCTAAGTATCTTACGGTTGTTACTGTGTCTACTCTGTTTATAACGTAATCGAGCAGTGGTGTGTCTCTTGCGTATTTATAAACAATCTCATTCCACCTATTCACGTTCTGGGCCAACCGTCATTCCATCCACCAGCCCCGATCCTCCGCAGGTCTTTCTCCATTTCGCTAGATCTTTTTGCGTTGTAATCTTCCTTTAGACAACAGCATTCTTTGCAAACAGCCTAACGGACCTTTCGATGCTATCCTCTAGACCGCACATCCAGCCGGAATAGAATTTAGTGAGATGCATTTACAAGGGGTCATTTTGGTAATACTTACATGCTTAAGATCCTTTAACGGGCGGTGATAACATTCTGTCATAGCCACGTTCACTTCTAGGTCTCGTCAGAATATATCAGCATCTACATCTATATCTATATCTAAAACTATACTCTGCAAAACTCTATGTAGAGTATGAGAGAGCGTACGTCCCATTGTTACTGAGATTTCTTCCCGTTCCACTCACGTGTGGAGAGCGGGAAGAATGATTGTTCCAATGCCTCTGTGATTGCTGTAGTTAATCAAATCTTGTTCTTACGATCCCTATTTGAGTGACAAGTAGTGGGTTGTATGTTGTTGGAGTAATCATTTATAGCCATTTCTTGAAACTTTGTAAGTAGGCTTTCTCGGGATGTTTTACGTTCATCTTGAAGTGTCTGCCAGTACAGTTTCTTCAGCTCTCTGTGACACTCTCCCCTAGGTCAAGCAAACCCGTGACCATTCGTGCGGTCCTCCTCTGTACACGTTCAGTGTCCTCCGGTAGTACTGTCTGGAACGAATCGCACACATTTGAGCATTATTCCAGAATGGATAGCACGAGTGGTTTGCAAGCAATTTCCATTGTAGACTGATTGCATTTCCCCAGTGTTCTACAAATTAATCGAAGTCTTCTAACTGCGTTACCCACGATTGTTCATTCCATTTCATATCCCTACAGAGTGTTACACCCAGATATTTGTGTGAGCTGGCCTATTCCAAGTGTAACGCGTTCATATTATAGTCAAAAGATTTTTCGTTTTGTGAAGTGTATAATTTTATATTTCTGAGCATTTAAAGACAGTTGCCAATCTTTGCACCACTCAAGATCTGGCTGAATATTTATGCAATTTCTTTCAGACAGTACTTCATTATAAATAACTGCGTCATCTGCAAGAAGTCTATTAATATTGCCCATAATGTCATTAATAAACAACATCACGCTCCCTGCGGCACAGCCCAAGTTATTTCTACATCTGGCGATAGCTCTCCATCCAAGATAACATGCTGCATCCACAGTACCAAAAATTTCTACTTCGCTTGATACTCCATATGATCGTACTTCTAATAATAAGCGTAGATGTGATACTCAGTCAAATGTTTTTGGGGAAACAAATGGTTCAAATGGCTCTGATCACTATGGGACTTAACTTCAGAGGTCATCAGTCCCCTAGAACTTCGATCTACTTAAACCCAACTAACCTGAGGACACCACACACACACACACACACACACACACCCATGCCCGAGGCAGGATTCGAACCTGCGGCCGTAGCGGTCGCGCGGTTCCAGACTGTAGCGCCTACAACCGCTCCGCCAACCATGCCGGCCCGGGAAACAAGAAATAGTACATCTACCTGAGTGCCTTCATCCAAAGCTTTCAATGTGTCATGTGAGAAAAGTGATCATTTTGTACATCAGCAATCTTTTATGTAATCAGGCATTATGAAAATTATTATGAAAATAAAACTAAGATATAGGAATTCAACAAACCAAGCGTCCAAACTGTGTAGGAAGTTTAGTGGTGTCTACTATACCTGCAGTATTACTGTCAAGCGAGTATTACTGCTTACCTTCAGTGCAATAATATCCAACTTGTACAAGTTAATTATGCACTCACATTTATTGATACTTATTGCGAAAATGTCTTGCTACTAAATTTAATACGCTTTTCTTTGAGTTAATTATCATTAAAAATAAGTCAAACAATGTCTAGTCCCTATGCTATTTACTTTACCCACGATATGTTTCGTGTGTTTATTTCTTCAACTTCAAGAGAATAGGCATAACTGACTCTCGCTATGGATTACGTAGTATTTTCCAAAGCTTTGCTAGTATGAATCGTAACGTCAAACGCATAGCAGAGAAAGGTTTCCAGTTCACAATAGGTTGCATATCGTAAGGCTTCAATCCCGTCACCAACGAGATCACTTAGAGACGGAGCGCGAGCCGTGACTGGGAAAGGATCGCAAGCGAAATGGGATGCAATCATCCGAGACACTTGTCGTATGCCGTATGTGGTAACCACGGAGAACTTAAATTTGGATGGCCGGATAGATATTCAAACCACCGTCAACTCGAATGCGAATTCATTACCTTAACCACTGTGCCATCGCGCCCTACTACGCATTGGACAGACTTCTCGGGTAACCTGTTTTATATTACGCAATACACAGCTCATCGTTAAAAAGCCATAAAATCCATGTTATCCACACCTCGGTGTTCCAAATACCTAAATGTAAACCGAGCGAGGTGGTGCAGTGGTTAGCACACCGGACTCGCATTCGGGAGGACGACGCTTCAATCCCGCCTACGGCCATCCTGATTCAGGTTTTCCGTGATTTCCCTAAATTGTTTCAGGCAAATGCCAGGATGGTTCCCTTAACAGGGCACGTCCGACCTCCTCCCCATCGTTCCCTTATCCGATGAGACCGATGACCTCGCTGTTTGGTCTCTTCCCCCAAATCAACCCAACCCCAACACTAAATATAAGAGCTTTCGAAACGCTAAAGTAAAGCATGAGATCCACATTACCTACAACTAAATACCGGAAGGTGGGGAAGTAATGCTCTCGAAATTCACTGCACTTTAAATCAACTATATCGGCGTATGTGATAAATGGTAATGAGAAGGAATATTATGCAGCATGAAGGTTCTCATAGGTGGCATCCACATTTTGCTTCTGTGCTGCACAGCAAAAGTGTGGTGATCTTCTTATGTGAATTAATCTAGCACAGAGCGGGCATACCATGTCAAACAAATACTGCACATTTCAAAAGTTGTGTGCATGCAAAGGGAACTGTGACGACACCAGGGGAAATGCGTCTGAAACCACTTTGTCGAAGTAAAGAAAAAAGCCGCTGGGGCGATCGTAATGCCATTGCCTACGGAAGGAAGTGTGGTTACAGTAGGAGCACTGCGACCCAATCCTCTCCGCCAGAGGAACATGAGCGAATACCCACTTGACTACAGAGCGGGTAGCTGCACGCGTCGACTGTCCTCTGCACCCACAGTCAGTCGGGCTGAAAAAGCTGAAATGTACGCTTCAAAAGAAGAACAAAGGGCTAGTACAATTCCCGCCAGCGGCAGGAGTGTGGGAAATTCACGGCACAAGTGTTCGACGAGCACTGCGTGTCCATCGCAAGGGTCAAGGCGTAGGACAAGTGATTCACGAAAGGACGGACGTCGTTGGCCGGTGACGCACGATGTGGGAAGCAACATCGCATTACTGATAGCATTGTCAAGCAAGTGCGTGCCCTCATTATCAAGATCGCAGAGTTATGGTGGCAGCCACTTCACCAAAGGTCGAACTGAGCGTCGGAATTGCAACGGACATGTAGTATTCTGCTTAAACTCACGCCATTCTTTGATGATATACCATACCCCGTGCTCCTTCTGTTGTAAGGAAACTGTCAATGCGCATGCGCGTTCGCTCTCTCGTCGCGTGAATGTGTGGCTATGTGACTCTAGCGGCGACTCTGAGGCACTGGGCATTTTACAGAGAAAATACTTTCTTTCGTAGGCAATGGCATTACCACCCCTTGAGCGGTTTCTCGGCTCGTTTCATTTTGAATGCCCATTACACAACCGTTGTTAATTAGTACCATGATTTTCTCTGCCTCGTGATGACTGGGTGTTGTGTGATGTCCTTAGGTTAGTTAGGTTTAAGTAGTTCTAAGTTATAGAGGACTGATGACCATAGATGTTAAGTCCCATAGTGGTCAGGGCCATTTGAACCATTTTGAGCCAATTAGTACCATCACAAGGCGTCGTGTGGTATTTACCGATGTCACTGTGGTATATTTATGCAGCACAAAACTGATTATGACGGGCAACGTCTATTGTAATTAGTGTTACTCGGAGCTAGTTCCTAGCAACGAGATCGAGGAACAAGGCTCCATCAAAGTGCTCTGTGTATCTTATACTAAGAGGTAACAAAAGCGTAGCATAGCCTTAAGAACATATACAGATGGCGGTAGTATCGCGTACACAAGTTATACAAGGGCAGCGCATGAGCGGGGCGTCATTTGTGATTCATGGTGAAAAGTTTGCGACACGGTTATGCCCACACGATGGAAACTAACAGACTCTTAACGCGGAATGTTAGACGCGTGGGACATTTCATTTCGGAAATCGTTAGGGCGTTTAGCATTCCGAGATCCACGGTATCAAAATTGTACCGAAAATACCAAATTTCAGGAATTACCTCTCGCCATGGACAATACGGTGGCCGATGGGTTTCACTAACCACAGCGGCGTAAAGTAGTCAGTGTTAACAGACAAGCAACACTGCATGAAATAACCGCAGAAATTAACGTGGGACGTACGATGAGCGTATCCGTTCGGACAGTGCAGCGAAATTTGGTGTTATTGGACTGTGGCAGCAGATGACCGACGCGAGTGCCTTTGCTAACACCACCACATCAAATCGTTCGAATGGCACTGAGCACTATCGGACTTGACTTCTGAGGTCATCAGTCCCCTAGAACTTAGAACTACTTAAACCTAACTAACCTAAGGACATCACACACATCCATGCCCAAGGGAGGATTCAAATCCACTACCGTAGCGGTCGCGCGGTTCCAGACTATAGCGCCTAGAACCGCTCGGCCTCTCCGGCCGGCACCACCACATCGCCTGCAGCGCCTCACCTCGGCTCCTGACCTCATCGGTTGGACCATAGACTGCTGTAAAACCGAGCCCTTGTCACATGATGCGCGATTTCTGTTGTTAAGAGCTGATGGCAGGGTTCGATTGTGCCGCAGACCCCACGGAGCCATGGACCCTAATGGTCAACAAGGCACTGGCACTGTGCAAGCTGGTGGTTGTTCCATATTGGCGTGTGCTGTGTTTACATAGCATGAACTGGGTGCTCTGGTCCAACTGAATCGATTATAGGCCATGCTCTGATACTTGGAGACCATCTTCCCACACAACGATGGAATTTTTATGGATGAAAATGCACCATTTCACCGGCCCACAGTTCATCGCGACTCGTTTGGAAAACAGTTCGAGCGAATGAGTTGGCCACCCAGGTCGCCAAGAGATGAATCCCATCGAACATTTGTGGGATGTAATGGAGAAGTCAGTTCGTGCACAAAATCCTGCACCGGCAACACATTCGAAATTATGGGCGGCTATACGGGTAGCGTGGCTCAGTACTTCTACAGGGGACTTCCAACAACTTGTTGAGTCCATGCCACGTTCAGCTGCACTACGCCGGCCGAAAGGAAGTCCGACAAAATATTAGGACGTATTCCATGGCTCCTTTCCCCTCATTGTGTTATCAGTGAGTGACAAGTACTACAAAAGTCTTACAGCGAAGGTAATGGGTTCAAGCTTGAACTTTAAGAAGTAAATTTTCTGGATAAGCAAAGGCATCTTCCTGAATCTTTCAGTAGTGACTAATAAACAATAATCTCAGCTAACATATACACTAATGAGATAATAAGTTCCGAATTTTCTAATTAAAGCCAGAGATTAGATTTTTTAAATTTTGTTTTAGAAATACTATACTTCCACCAATGTATTCACGGACACTACTGGTCATTAAAATTGCTACATCAGGAAGAAATGCAGATGATAAACGGGTGTTCATTGCACAAATATATTATACTAGAACTGACATGTGATTACATTTTCACGCAATTTGGGTGCATACATCCTGAGAAATCAGTACCCAGAATAACCACCTCTGGCCGTAATAACGGCCTTGATACGCCTGGGCATTGAGTCAAACAGAACTTGGATGGCTGCCCATGCAGCTTCAACACGACACGACAGTTCATCAAGAGTAGTGACTGGCGTATTGTGTCGAGCCAGTTGCTCGGCCACCATTGACCAGACGTTTTCAATTGGTGACATATCTGGAGAATGTGCTGGCCGGGGCAGCAGTAGAACATTTTATGTATCCAGAAAGACCCGTACAGGACCTGCAACATGCGGTCGTGCATTATCCTGCTGAAATGTAGGGTTTCGCAGGGATCGAATGAAGGGCAGAGCCACGGGTCGTAACATATCTGATGTGTAACGTCCACTCTTCAAAGTGCCGTCAGTACAAACAAGAGGTGACCGATACGTGTAACCAATGGGGGCACCCCACACCATCACACCGGGTGACAAACCTGTATGGCGATGACGAATACACCCTTGCAATGTGCGTTCACCGCGATGTCGCCAAACACGGATACGACCATCATGATGCTGCAAACAGAACCTGGATTCATCCGAAAAAAGACGTTTTGCCATTCGTGCACCCAGGTTCGTCGTTGAGTACACCATCGCAGGCGCTCCTGCCTGTGATGCAGCGTCAAGGGTAACCGCACCCATGGTCTCCGACCTGTTAGTCCATGCTGCTGCAAACGTCGTCGAACTGTTCGTGCAGATGGATGTTGTCTTGCAAACGTCCCCATCTGTTGACTCAGGGATCGAGATGTGGCTGCACGATCGGTTACAGCCATGCGGATAAGATGCCTGTCATCTCGACTGCTAGTGATACGAGGCCGTTGGGATCCAGCACGGCGTTCCGTATTACCCTCCTGAACCCATCGATTCCATATTCTGCTACCACCCATTGGACCTCGACCAACGCGAGCAGCAATGTCGCGATACGATAAACCGCAATCGTGATAGGCTACAATCCGACCTTTATCAAAGTCGGAAACGTGATGGTACGCATTTCTCCTCCTTAGACGAGGCATCACAACAACGTTTCACCAGGTCAGCTGCTGTTTGTGTATGAGAAATCGGTTGGAAACTTTCCTCATGTCAATACGTTGTAGGTGTCACCACCGTCGCCAACCTTGTGTGAATGCTCTGAGAAGCTAATCATCTGCATAGCACAGCATCGTCTTGCTTTCGGTTAAATTTCGCGTCTGTAGCACGTCATCTTCGTGGTGTAGCAGTTTTAATGGCCAGTAGTGTATTATAAGAAAATCACTCACTATAGGTTCGAGACGAAGGATACTTGCAGGATACTTGCTCCTGTATCGACAACGGCCGTATTAGGTGGAAGTGTATCGACAACCTTCCCGCCCGGTTAGCCGATCGGTCGAACGCACGGCTTTCCGGAGTGGGAAGGAGCGCCTGGTCCCCGGCACGAATCTACCCCGCGGACTTGTTTCGAGGTCCGGTGAGCCGGCCAGTTTGTGGATGGTTTTTAGGCGGTTTTCCATCTGCCTCGGCCATTGCAGGCTGGTTCCCCTTATTCCGCCTCAGCTACACTATGTCGGCGAGTGCTGCGCAAACTAGTTCTCCACGTAGGCTTACACCACCGTTACTCTACCGCGCAAAAATAGGAGTTACACCGGTCTGGTGTGAGACGGTTCCTGGGATGGTCCACCGGGGGCTGACGCGCACAATGATCCTGAAAGAGTGGTTCGGTGTGGGTCGGCGGAGGGGTGAGGTGGACTGCGGTAGTCGTCGTGGGGCTGTGGACCAATGCGGCTGCGGCGGGGACGGAACCTTTCCGTCTTTTCTAGGCCCCCAATTAACATACAACAGACATACAACCACCATATTAGGTGGAAGCGTTGCTCCGAGTTAGGTACCTATCAGCAGAGACAAACGCCAGAGGCAACCACACCTACCTTTTCCTGGGGAGGGATCTGACCAATCCCTGTTGATACCACAGCACAATTCGCGTACCGTCTCGGTGCAAACTGTAATCCAGCTACCGTTAACACGGTCAGAGTGCCTGTCAGTACATTGTAGGGAGTACAACGTGTAACGTAGAACGTCTCCCACATGTCTCGCGCGGGGCTCGTTCCGCAACAACACACCCGAGTTTTCAATTTTGCATGCAATTAAATGTTTCAAGAGATTTTTCTCGCTAAAAAAATTATTCCCCCGAGGTTATCTAATATTTCATGTTACGTGTGTTGTTTTTACCGATGTTTCTGCTTGCCATTTCCGAATGTTTGTTTTGCCGCTAAAGCAGCGTACGCAGATGCGCGACAATTTATAACTCGATCTGACAAATATTTTTTATACGGGTCAGTGAAATTTTACCTTCCACTGCGATAAACGTGAATTATTTTAATCTGCTGGGTTTTCGTTCCGCTCCGCACCGTGTTCTACCTACAGCAAGAGAAGCGGGGCCGTGGCTTTTGTACGTGTCTACTGGAGCGGAAGCCACCGGTCTTCAGGCTAGCTTGTTTGCCCGCTGTCGAATCATTTCGGTGTTAACTGCACAAATGTGCAGAGCTTTAATATTTTTACTACACATTATCGTTCAACTGGAATGGCACGTGCCCGTTTAAAAGGCAACACCAAAATGCATACGTTTGATCCAAATACAATTCCTGTGTTGTTAATGTCTGTCTGTCCAATATCGCCTTTCTTTCTAAGTAGCACCAAATTTTGGAAACGTTGTTGTCTTCTCTGATAAATCTGGAGAATAACGAGCTTCAGTGTGACATACAACTTGTATGATTCTTCGTTATACTTTCTTATCTAGGAAAACACTGTGCAGGATATTTTAAAATGGTTCAAATGGCTCTGAGCACTATGGGACTCAACTGCTGAGGTCATTAGTCCCCTAGAACTTAGAACTAGTTAAACCTAACTAACCTAAGGACATCACAAACATCCATGCCCGAGGCAGGATTCGAACCTGCGACCGTAGCGGTCTTGCGGTTCCAGACTGCAGCGCCTTTAACCGCACGGCCACTTCGGCCGGCCAGGATATTTTAGTTCCTGCTTGAGCGCTGCATGCTTTTACATTTGTCGATCAAACACTGTTTCTCCTTTTGGTAGGGTAGCCACAATTGCATCAGAATCGAACAGCATTTCGCTCCGTAAACCACAATACAGTACATGGCGGAGGGTACTTTGTATCACCAATAGTCAATTCCATTTCTGTTCCACTCGCAAATGGGGATGGGAAAAACAAACCGATACCGGTATTTTAGTTCTGAATAGCAGGTATTTTTCGATATTTGATTGATCTCGTTATTAACAAGTGTTTCTTACTTTTTACTAATAACCAAATGAAAAAAAAAAACGAAATATCAGTTAACCATAGCAGCGGTGTTAATTTTTTTATTTTTAAATAAACGTTTTTTGGAAAAGAAGTAATTTTTATTTCTAAAATTTTGATTTTGAAGTATTGCGTTATTATAGAAAATGAGAAAAGTGATCAGTGGTACTTTTTAGCAATGGTGACAGAGACGAGCAACAAAGACTTGGTGTAACAATTGGTACGACATTATTGAGACAGTAAATTTCCTGCTGCCATGGGTCGTGGCTTAATGTTGACGTGTACGTGCACTGTGCAAGAGTTGCCTCCTTGTTGTCTGTACGGTAGTTTCTCTCTGCCGTCGCCGGACATCCTTTGTATTGATGAGTGACACCAACCCTAGTCCGGAAATATTTTTACGAAGTGACTTAACAAGGAAGTACAATGCTTAATTTGTTTTAAAAGATTAAAAATTTGTCTGCCATCTCTATGAAATAATAAAAGAGTAAGGGTATTATGCTAACAGTAATAAATAGAAAATTTACAAACAGTTCATTCATAGTATAAAATGAAAACACAAAGTAGCTGATCTACTGCTTGCGTTCACATGATATGCCTTTATCTACTTGTAGCCCTTCAAAACAGACAAAGCAACACGAAAACCAAAGTTCTTTAACCTCGGTTTTCACCCTTTAACACAGACTATTCGTATTGTCCAAATAGTGTTACGGTGCCCGATTACAACATGATTTGTGAGCAGAGTTTCGAAAACTTTGAGTCAATGGGTGAATACTCTTGATTTCTTGTAATGTTCAATCGTCTATCACCTTCCGAACTGTGGACGGACTAAGTTGTCTTTTATTTATCTACTTAATTTAATATTTTGATTCTACATATCTTGAAATTGAGTTAAAATTTTTCAATCTTCGTTCGATTTCTGCATTTGGAGCCCTAAATAACGGAGATAAAAAATTAGAAATCGGTTATATCAGAAACTGGTTATTTTCAGAGGATTTAAGAATCAGGCTAATCTAGCGTGGAAAGAAACGATAAAACCGGTTGCTACAGAGATAACCGCCATCTCTGGTCGCAAATAGAGTAAGAGGAAAAAAATTCTGTCAAGAACCCTCCGTACGAGCCCTAAATTCTCGCATCTTGCAGCTTATCTTCATGGTCCTTACTAGAAATTTATTTTGGCGGCAGTGGAATTGTTCTGCAGTCGGCCTCAAATGCTTGTTCTCTAAATTTCAGCTCTAATGCCTAACGAAAACAGTGTCGTCTTCCCTTCAGGGATTCCCATTTGAGTTCAGGAAGCATCCCTGTAATACTTGCGCGATGATCTAACCTTACGGTAACAAATCTAGTAGCATGCCTCTGGATGTCGTCTGCAGCATTGCTAACTCTCCTTGATACAGACGGCTCTGTGATGGCTGACCGAGTGAGCAGATATATGTAGATAAATATAAGCTAATATACATGCTAAAGAGATGCTTTAGTTCACATTTTGGCAAAGCGGTAACTTTATGGAGCTCTTAACCAAAGTTATTACTATGAGACTCGCTCTACTTACAGAAGAGTTATGTACAGACTGTCAGAGCGGTTTTCGACAGAGCAGATCCACGTCAGACCATGTCCTCACTATAAGGAAAACAATACATGTCAGGACGATGTTGGAGGGAGTAGTAAGAAGGGTGGAGATCGATGTTGATGATGGTGGCACGATTAGTCACAAGTAATGATCTCAGAACAGTTGGGAACCACTGTAATGGAGGATGCTGCAGTGGATAAGAACTGCATGGGAAGGCAAAGACTGTAATATATCCAACAAATAATGGAGAACATAACATGCAAATACTATTCTGGTCGGAAGACTTTAGCAGACGTGAGGAATTTGTAGCGGGCCGCTTCAAACCAGTCAGCTCGACATATCGTGGGAAACTCTCATTTTCCGTCTGCTCTCCAAAAGGAAATGTTGTTCAAACTCTTCACTGCCTGGTGCTCCAGTATAATCCACCCACAATGAGCAACCACATATTTTGTAGGCACTATAGATTCGCTGATTCTGCACTTGTTTCACTCTTAGACGCATGAATTTTTATCTGTGATTGACGCACTATTTTCTAAGGGGGTATAATAAGGGAAGATGGTGCTGTGGACTTGACGATGTTTGGGACTTCGAACCGTCGTCGCCATGTAAGTAGTCCCAAACATTAGCAGACCATTTGCTTCTTTTTCTTAATTTGTCATGCGCATGCAACACAGTGTTGGGAAGGCATTTTCAGGCGTTTTTCTGACCTTGAATGCATATTTGACCACGTAATGAGACTTTATTATACGTATCGAATAACCAAGAAGAGTACTATGTTGTATGATACGGCTGCCTTCGTTATCCAATGTTTTCTATTAAGTGGTCAGGCAGAACACCTATATCTTCCTCGCGAGAAAGCAGAGAACATATTTTGCTATGTTTCATCGGTTTCCAGTCTCTCTTTCCCACAGCGTAAAACAAGAGATATCATCGAGTTGGAAGAAAATATCTCTTGAATGAGTCCACTTACGAATGAAATGTGATTCCTTTACATTTCTGACTGTGATCGGAATGTTTAGTACACCCGTAAATGACCCATGCTGGCAATTTTTTTTTATCCAAACATTTCCACCAGAACCTAAGGTTTGGGATTCATAACATGGCAAGGGTCTGCTTCAAGTTCGTGACGCAACGAAAACTCCCGTTATTATATCTCCATGCTAGTTACCAACAGTGTTGTCTCCTCTCTTGAAACTTCCGAGCGGACAAGCCGTAGTCGATGCATAAAACTTCCTCCTAATGTTCCATCTCCGACTGCGGCAGATATTTTCTGAGGTAAAGCGACGAACTGCAACCAGAACTCGAGGAGCGCCACATATATGGGCAGTGTAGAGGGCACCACTGTCCATTACGTGACGGCAGCTACGAGATTATCTCTGGTAATACCAACATTCTCGACTCAAGATAGTCGATCGTCATTCTTACAGTGCAACTTTGACATCCAAATTTTATCTAATTTAACGCACACCTCTTTTTTGTTAAAATTACGGTGTTCATAAATCTCAACAGCCTCCCTTTACATGCACGCATATTAATGCTGTTTTTCTATGTGACGCTCGTCTCACTGAATTTTATTTCATGATCACACTCTTGGTAAACATGTTCCGCTACGGTTTAAACAATCTCTTATATTCCTGGTAGGTCTGAAGATAGTTTCCACACGATACTTGCTCAACACTTTCCCAATGCCATCTGCAGTCTTAGTATGAACACAAGGAAAACTTTTCCCTTGGACGGCTGTTGATCCTGATTATCCCTTGGCGAAGTGCTCTATTTATCTGTTTGTCCCGGGTTCCCGGGTTCGATTCCCGGCGGGGTCAGGGATTTTCTCTGCCTCGTGATGACTGGGTGTTGTGTGATGTCCTTAGGTTAGTTAGGTTTAAGTAGTTGTAAGTTCTAGGGGACTGATGACCATAGATGTTAAGTCCCATAGTGCTCAGAGCCATTTATCTGTTTGTCAGAATAACTATTCTTGAATCTCGACTGTAGATGCTCAGCCTCATATTTTAAATAAGACGGTTCACAAATTTTGCACGCCCTTCTACCGGGGTTTCAATCACATCTCCTTTTTATCTGGGGAGGTGATGAGAATCTTTATGAAGGTAACTGTCAGTATGCGTAGCTTTTCCATATACCCTATGGTTCAGCGTCCCGTCTCCTCGCCTTACACAGACACATCCAAAAAAATCTTATAGCCACTATTCACCGTCTCCATAATAAATTGGATTTTCGGATTGATACTGTTGAGATATATCAGGAAAGCATCAAACTCCTCTGCATCGTGTGTCCATATGACGAAAGTATCATCGACATATCGATACCACCTGACTGTCTTTTACTAGCATTGAGCAACGCCCGTTGTTTAGAGGTCTCATCTTTACCTCACAAGGTTTCTCCCGCAGTCGGAGAGGAAACGTTAGGAGACAGTTTTATACCTCGACCATGGCCTATCCGTCCAGGAGTTTCAAAAGTAGTCAGTACCGGCCGTGAAAGGCTACACTGTATGATCAGCGCTCTCTCTCACGCGTGCACTTTTACTCCTCAGTGTAAAGTGGTTTAAAAATCTTAGAAGCGACTCACAATGAGAACAGCTGAAAAACTATCAGCCGAAATATCGCAATAAGAGTTAATAATATCTCAGGTGCACGCCCGAGAAATGGTGGAATAATAGTCTGAAGGTGACTAAAAACTTGGGGGAGACCGACCCATGATCTACTGTCCGAGCTAAATTCGCCTTACCCCTGCACCCGGAGACTGGCCGTAGCGAGCCCAATAGCGAACAGGGCAAGGACCTTAGGATAGTCAGAAAATGAAATGATACTAAGTCTCTACAACAACTGCCCAACCGTGACTAGGAGGAAATCAATCACTAACTATTAGATTAGTGCATAAGTTTGTAGCATGCTTGCTTTGCACGTTGGCATTCCGGTTGCTATAGATTTATTTAGCGACTGTCGTTTTTTATCCGTAGTTCACTGTTTATATTCGAGTTTACATACTGTTATTTTGTCAGTTGGAGATAGTGAGTGGAGCTGTGAACACCAGAAAATGGAGTGCCAAGTTGAGAAACGGGAACATTTCTAATATATTCTTGTGTTCGAGTTCAGCAGCGGGTTTAAAGCAGCGGAGGCAGCCAGAAACATTTCCGCCGTGTCTGTGGATAATGACATCGGAGAGAGCACGGCAAGAAGATGGTTTTCTCGTTTTAAGGAGAATCGTATTGACATTGGTGACTCTCCACGTTCAGGAAGAGCTTCGTAATTTGATAAAGATCGTTTAAACTTGTTAATCCGTAATGAGCCACGTCAAACGACAACGTGCGACATCTGTATGCAATGGTGGAGGTTCGAAAAGCGGGTGTATGGGTACAGCATGCTCTAAGCCGAATTCACAAAAATCGGCGGGTTTATCTCTGCATGTTCGTCATCAATTGGCTCGTGAACAACACCGACCATTCCTATTCTGTATCGTTACCGGTAATGATAAATGGTATCTTTATGCTAACCTAAGTATAAGAATGGAATGGCTGAGCCCAAACAGAGCATCAATTCCCCTTACAAAGACCTGCGCGCTTCCAAAAACGATAATTTTATGCATCTGATGGGTCAGCGACGGTGTGTTGTACTGCGAATTGCTTCCCGGGGGTGTAACTACCACTTCTGACATTTACTGTCAACAACGGAGACGTCTTAAGACGCATTCCTCCAGGAAGACTGCGTGGATTGATGCTGCTCCACGACAAAGCTAGCCCGCATGCTACTAGACTGACAAAAACAGATGTACAGGAGTTGGGTTGGGAAAGCATTCCTCACCCACGTTATTCATCTGATCTTGTGCCCTCGGATTTTCACCCTTTCCGTTCTCTCTCGAACAGTCTTCAAGGAACTTTTCCACACGGAAACTCTACGAATTCTTCGCCTCAAAACAACGTGATGTCTACAGTCCCGGAATGGAAACGTTACCCCAGCGTTGGCAGACTGTTGTAAATAGTGAAGGAGAAGATACACTACTGGCCATTAAAATTGCTACACTACGAAGATGACGTGCTACAGACGCGAAATTTAACCGACAGCAAGAAGATGCTGTGATGTGCAAATGATTAGCTTTTCAGAGCATTCACACAAGGCTGGTGCCGGTGGCGACACCTACAACGTGCTGACATGAGGAAACTTTCCAACCGATTTGTCATACACAAACAGCAGTTGACCGAAGTTGCCTGGTGAAACGTTGTTGTGATGCCTCGTGTAAGGAGGAGAAATGCGTACCGTCACGTTTCCGACTTTGATAAAGGTCGTATTGTAGCCTACCGCGATTGCGGTTTATCGTATCGCGACTTTGCTCCTCGCGTTGGTCGAGATCCAATGACTGTCAGCAGAATATGGAATCGGTAGGTTTAGGAGGGTAATACGGAACGCCGTGCTGGATCCCAACGGCCTCGTATCAATAGCAGTCGAGATGACAGGCATCTTATCCGCATGGCTGTAACGAATCGTGCAGCAACGTCTCGATCCATGAGTCAACAGATGGGGACGTTATCAAGACAACAACCATCTGCACGAACAGTTAGACGACGTTTGCAGCAGCATGGACTATCAGCTAGGAGACCATGACTGCGGTTACCCTTGACACTACATCACAGACAGGAGCGCCTGCGTTGGTGTACTCAACGACGAACCTGGGTGCACGAATGGCAAAACGTCATTTTTTCGGATGAATCCAGGTTCTATTGACAGCATCATGATGGTCGCATCCGTGTTTGGCGACATCGCGGTGAACGCACATTGGAAGTGTGTATTCGTCATCGCCATACAGGTGTGTCACCCGGCGTGATGGTATGGGGTGCCATTGGCTACATTTCCCGTCCACCTCTTGTTCGCATTGACGGCACTTTGAACAGTGGACGTTACATTTCAGATGTGTTACGACCTGTGGGTCTACCCTTCATTCGATTCTTGCGAAACCCTACATTTCAGCAGGATAATGCACGACCGCATGTTGCGTGTCCTGTACGGGCCTTTCTGGATACAGAAAATGTTCGACTGCTGCCCTGGCCAGCACATTCTTCAGATCTCTCACCAATTGAAAACGTCTGGTCAATGGTGGCCGAGCAACTGGCTCGTCACAATACGCCAGTCACTACTCTTGATGAACTGTGGTATCGTGTTGAAGCTGCATGGGCAGCTGTACCTGTACACGCCATCCAAGCTCTGTTCGACTCAATGCCCAGGCGTATCAAGGCCGTTATTACGGCCAGAGGTGGTTGTTCAGGGTACTGATTTCTCAGGATCTATGTACCCAAATTGCGTGAAAATGTAATCACATGTCAGTTCTAGTATAATATCTTTGTCCAATGAGTACCCGTTTATCATCTGCATTTCTTCTTGGTGTAGCAATTTTAATGGCCAGTATTGTATTATTGATGACTCAAGTCTCTGTTATGTGTATGTGTTATGTTTATTAAACTTATGGAAAAACGCTTGGAACTTCCGCAACAACCCAGTACAATTATGGGTGGAGGTGAACGGAGATTTTTCGGTTAGGAGCTGATGTCTGAACGAGGTATAGACTCGCCGTGGGTTGTCGGGATAGGCGGACGAACTTGTGGAATCACGTGGACTGCATAGAGGTCTGGGCCGCACCTGGCGCACCCCGCCGAGACGAGGCAGTGGTTTCAATGCGTAGCGCACGCCACGCCACGGACGTCAGACCGCGGGACGGCTCCTAATTGAACGGCCGGCGGCCAGCGCAGACCCCCTCATAAATACGGCGGTGCCCGGTACGGCACGCCGTGATTCGTGGCCTGCCAGCGCCGCGATTTGTAGCGGGCCGCTTCCCACACGGCCGGCAACCTGATTGGTTTCGGGCCCCGAGGCGTCTACGGCCGCGTCGTGTCTGCCGACTCGCCGGCAGACCGTCCGTTACTCACCTACCGCCCTCGCGCGCCTGCCTTACTATTTTCCCTTCACGCCAAACCATTAGCGTCCGATTCGCCGCGAGGTATATCGCTGGTGCGCCTCACTGTGCCCTCGTAACTGCATTACGGTTCGTCTTCCATACGCCTGCAGCACCGGAAGATTATCCTGAACACAGCCCTAAAGAGAAACCGTAAATTGTTTCTCCCAGCTTGATACCGCGCTGACAGAACCAAGCAACTTCGTCTGCAAAAGACTTTGATCATGTTGTTGTTGATGTTGGTAGTGGTGGTGGTGTCTTCAGTCTGAAGACTGGTTTGACGAAGCACTTTGTAAGGTTTTCACCACCCTGCTGGAGCAAATGTAATCTCGATTTATTGTTCACTTGCTAGAGCGACAATTCACGGACGCTGCCTGAGACATAAAATTTCTTTGCCCCTGTCAAAAGAGAACTGCATAGAGTCGCAGGTCAGAGCAGTCTCTGCGGTAGTTGCAGTCGCTCGCTGCTACAGTGTAGTTGTAGTCTGTCGCTGGTACAGCGCCGTTTATAGTTGGTAGTTGTTAAAGTCACAGTGCAGAACCAATTGTAAAATTTTATTAAATAGAACTGAATAATAATTATGATTAGCCGCAGAGCTAAATGATACCATGGTATGGGAAGATGATAAACAAATGAATAATTGTGAATATAATGAAAAATCAACTGTGTAATTAAATCAACCATCTATTGTAGGGTAAATTTTATTATTTTTATTGGCATGCCCGTAGTTAAGTCACTTGTCCGAGATGTTAATATGAATTTGTTTCAATCTTTTCTTTTGTGATGCGTCAGCACCAGTTGACCCAGATTTGTAATATATTCAATTTCCACGTGTAATGGATTGTAGATCTTTATCAGTAACCTAAAAGTTTTCAGAATATAATTGTTTTTACCGGTCAACTATAAAAGTATAATTTCCCGTTACGTCATTACCAGTCCCGATCCAGTCATTTATCTACATTAAAATATTCCAGAATTTTTGTCAGATCACAGTCGTGTTCTTTAGTAATCAGACGACCAGCTGTGCATCTGTGTCACTAAGTAAAGTCAGTTTTTCTAGAAATTCAGATCTCAGACAAATGTTATTCAATATTAGTAGATAGGCCAGCATTGCACTAAACTGTGCCATATACAAGCAGGTATACAGACAGCGTTATCCGGCCCACCATCAAGAGGTAAGAATTTCTCAGTTTATTTCTCACGGACAGATTCAGATTGATTTGAAAGGCCCATGGGGTAGCGCTGCTTACGTCAAAATTTATCAGTTTTCATACGTCAGAGTTTAATTATCCAAATTTAATTATTTTTATTTTCTGTTCGAGAAGGTTACTCATCATTACATATATACACTCCTGGAAATTGAAATAAGAACACCGTGAATTCATTGTCCCAGGAAGGGGAAACTTTATTGACACATTCCTGGGGTCAGATACATCACATGATCACACTGACAGAACCACAGGCACATAGACACAGGCAACAGAGCATGCACAATGTCGGCACTAGTACAGTGTATATCCACCTTTCGCAGCAATGCAGGCTACTATTCTCCCATGGAGACGATCGTAGAGATGCTGGATGTAGTCCTGTGGAACGGCTTGCCATGCCATTTCCACCTGGCGCCTCAGTTGGACCAGCGTTCGTGCTGGACGTGCAGACCGCGTGAGACGACGCTTCATCCAGTCCCAAACATGCTCAATGGGGGACAGATCCGGAGATCTTGCTGGCCAGGGTAGTTGACTTACACCTTCTAGAGCACGTTGGGTGGCACGGGATACATGCGGACGTGCATTGTCCTGTTGGAACAGCAAGTTCCCTTGCCGGTCTAGGAATGGTAGAACGATGGGTTCGATGACGGTTTGGATGTACCGTGCACTATTCAGTGTCCCCTCGACGATCACCAGTGGTGTACGGCCAGTGTAGGAGATCGCTCCCCACACCATGATGCCGGGTGTTGGCCCTGTGTGCCTCGGTCGTATGCAGTCCTGATTGTGGCGCTCACCTGCACTGCGCCAAACACGCATACGACCATCATTGGCACCAAGGCAGAAGCGACTCTCATCGCTGAAGACGACACGTCTCCATTCGTCCCTCCATTCACGCCTGTCGCGACACCACTGGAGGCGGGCTGCACGATGTTGGGGCGTGAGCGGAAGACGGCCTAACGGTGTGCGGGACCGTAGCCCAGCTTCATGGAGACGGTTGCGAATGGTCCTCGCCGATACCCCAGGAGCAACAGTGTCCCTAATTTGCTGGGAAGTGGCGGTGCGGTCCCCTACGGCACTGCGTAGGATCCTACGGTCTTGGCGTGCATCCGTGCGTCGCTGCGGTCCGGTCCCAGGTCGACGGGCACGTGCACCTTCCGCCGACCACTGGCGACAACATCGATGTACTGTGGAGACCTCACGCCCCACGTGTTGAGCAATTCGGCGGCACGTCCACCCGGCCTCCCGCATGCCCACTATACGCCCTCGCTCAAAGTCCGTTAACTGCACATACGGTTCACGTCCACGCTGTCGCGGCATGCTACCAGTGTTAAAGACTGCGGTGGAGCTCCGTATGCCACGGCAAACTGGCTGACACTGACGGCGGCGGTGCACAAATGCTGCGCAGCTAGCGCCATTCGACGGCCAACACCGCGGTTCCTGGTGTGTCCGATGTGCCGTGCGTGTGATCATTGCTTGTACAGCCCTCTCGCAGTGTCCGGAGCAAGTATGGTGGGTCTGACACACCGGTTTCAATTTGTTCTTTTTTCCATTTCCAGGAGTATATATATATATATATATATATATATATATATATATATATATATATATATGGGAAGGTTACAACTCCACGCTAGTACATCATGTGTAGAGTTATAAAACTACCATAGGTTACTGTAGACTATAGTAAGAATGCGCAGACTACCGTAGTTTCCCTGGCAGCTTTGGTGAGTTGTGATGGTAACCGCGCTACCAGTACATTAGGTGTGTTGCATACCTGTCAGGCTTTACTTCATTTCAATCGCTTTGTTTGTATATGCGATCAGTGTCTTACTAGATCCCCCAAGAAACCAGAAGGGAGGAACTCCCTCGAAACTGAGTGAGGATATGTAAAGGGCCAGGCAATCTCTGGAACATTGACGCTCTACATAGTTATCCTCCTGTTTGTTAACTAAAAGTAATCAGTATTTACAGCAAAATTGAAAGTGTCAATATTTAACTTCGTGTTCCATTCGACAATTGTTGATGTATAACGTGACAGAGAGGGATGATGCAAAAATAATAAAAAAATACAGAGTCATCATATAGCCCGAGAAAACGCTATTTTTCTGAAAAAAAGGTAAAGTTAAAAAAAATCTAAATTAAAATCAAACCTCAAAACAAAAATACATCACATCGCTTCAATACTTCGTCGAGCTTGTATAAACCATGTTTCTGTTATTGCTAAAGAACTTTCAGACTTATTAATAATAATAATAGAAAACTCTTGCCTTTGATCACGATAAAGCAGGTTCTATTGAGTACAAAGTAGCAACAATAATTGTGTAGATTTTTATTGCATTAGTGCAAGTAAGTTGTACTTGCATCAGAATAATTGCTTTTGTTACATAAAAGCGCAGAAGTTACGCGAACAGCAAATTTTTATCACATATAAAATGCAATTTATATTGAGTAAGAATATAAACTACACAATGGACTAATATTGAACGAAGTGCGGTTCTAATTATATGAAAAACAAACAGACAAATAAACAAAAACAAAGACAAGTTGCCAGCTCCTAGTTACTCGCTCACACATTCTTTTATATTTGTTTCCCTACAATGCTACCAGTACTGTCGGTAATCCTACCATTCACTACGTCATTAATCTGCTCAACCAAAACTACCGAACCGTAGTTTCGGTAGAGCGCATCTCTAATCCTGTGCAAGCCTTTCCATCTGTGAATAACTACTGCAACCTACATTCATTTGAACCCACTTTCTGTATTCACGTACAGATCAACCTTTCCTATCTCGTAGTTACAAAGTAGCCACTTTTAACGGAACTATCAATTACACTGTCCTTTATGACAGTGAAACTGATAGTTCAGTTGATACTGGGTACTACAAGATATGATCTGAAGATGGGCCACATGGCTCGAAACGAGTTATTTTGAAATAAAATAAAATTAAAAAAGTAACAGCGGTCGAAATACAGAAAATTAGTGTCTTTGTGTAAATAAGGATAGCGAATAACTCCTTGTGACAAGTGAGGCCAGTGTTGATAAAGTTATTAATACTTTAACTGACGCATTTACAGAGAGTCGTGTTTGTACCGAGTGATCCATGAGGAAAGGTGCATGCTTTTTGGGCTGATAGTATTAGTGATTCTGAACAGAAAACGTCATATAGATATATGTCTTGTTCTTAACAGATTCCGAAGAAACTAATGAAAATAAAGGCTATCAGGACAAATACAGGTGATGGTAAATGAAACATTGTGATCTAAGATTTTGTTAATTGTATACATTTCCCCACAAAAGATGTTCACTATGACCACCGTCAACTGCAGTGCACCTTGCAGCTCTTATAGAGAGCTGCCGTGTTGCTGATCTGGGGTCATTCTATAGTCCTTTATTTGAGCACATGCTTGTAAAATGCGAGTGATAACTTCCTCCTTCGTATCCATTCTTCGCACGTTTGAAGACTTGCGGCATTTTCGCTGTACTGCCCCATGCTGTTTTGACTATATATGGCCGGCCGCGTTGCCCAAGCGGTTCTAGGCGCATCAGTCCGGAACCGCGCGACTGCTCCGGTCGCAGGTTCGAATCCTGCATCGTGCATGGATGTGTGTGATGTCCTTAGGTTAGTTACGTTTAAGTAGTTCTAAGGTCTAGGGGACTGATGACCTCAGAAGTTAAGTCCCATAGTGCTCAGGGTCATTTGAACCATTTGACTATACATGCAACAGCACTGCAGTGAACTGGTGCAACCACTGTAGTACTGAGGCGAGGGAAACAACGTGTACAATGGCAGGACTCGTCGCCTCACCACGCGCAAGTGAATTGCGCATTCAAATGGTCAATAAAGAAGGCACTACATAGTCTACTGTCGCTATTCGTATGTGGGTACTGGTGAAGAACGACACGCGACTGACGCCCGTCATTTTCAAACTGTTACTGTTAAGAAAAGGGCATGTATTCGTTTTAAGTTTTTTTCCGGTATCACCACTACTATCACCCCCAAAGCGTGTACCTCTCCTCCTGACTCACACTGTGTGCAGTGAAAACTCCAATTTGCTGTAACAAACATCTGCGTTGTGAAGCCCTGATAGTTGTTTCGATTGCTGTTTGTACCGTGAGGTCAATTACATCAGCAAATACATGCTATATACTAAAAAGTTTGGCATTACAGTTATTGGTAATATGCTTAGAAGAAAATTACCCAGCTCTAACACATAAAACGAACTAAAATGATTTTAAAATATGGAAATAGCCTGTTCTGCCAGCCCTAAAAGTCTTTTGTCTGTAAAACTCTGCATTAGAAAGTACTGTGTCATCATAGATTCGTTTCATATTCCACACCTAAATGTATACGTGGAGCTTCAATGAAGAGAGAAAAACACAGCGGAATGTAACAGTGTGCACGCTCGGTAACAGCAGCAAGTGGACGTGGTTAATTATTTCCGGAATATTCGCACTGCATCAGTCCTATATCAGAAGTCACAGAGACCACGTGATCCTTGCCAGGAGACGTTCCACTCCGATGTATTTTAATCATTTCATTGCAGCTCCACATTTAAGCGAATAAGGGAATTACGTGACCGCTCGAGGTGGGGTACTACCCTTACTAGACCTTAAAAAATCGGAAAAGAAGTCATTTGAACGCTAACCACAGTTTTCCTTGAAGCATGTATAGCGAGCCATTTTTTATGTGTCTCCATCGTATCGTGCTACTGAACAATCGCTCACCATTTCTTCTTTGCTCATGACTGTTTCAACTGCAGTTGCATGAGTAGGACTGAAAAATGGTATGTCCAATAGCGTAAGCCGGCCGAAGTGGCCGTGCGGTTAAAGGCGCTGCAGTCTGGAACCGCAAGACCGCTACGGTCGCAGGTTCGAATCCTGCCTCGGGCATGGATGTTTGTGATGTCCTTAGGTTAGTTAGGTTTAACTAGTTCTAAGTTCTAGGGGACTAATGACCTCAGCAGTTGAGTCCCATAGTGCTCAGAGCCATTTGAACCATTTTCCAATAGCGTAAAATTTAAGGTCATTTAGGAACTTATAAATGGCCAATATTGAAAGAAATCATGGATACATATGTCTAAATTGAGTCGTTCCACATCATTTTAACAAAAAATCGGTGAAAGGATTTACGGAAATTATAACTAACTAATATGTACTTGTGAGTTACTTTCTCCTTTTAATATTAACTCTCAACGGTTATATTATAATGTTGTTAGCGCTATTGGTAAGCTGCTTCCTTTTATTGTTAGTTATACACTGCTCCTCCAGACTTTATGTATACTACATAGTGTGTCGATTTTCGCAACACTTATTTACGACTATAAACAACAACAAAACAAACAGAAGCCTATTAGACAGAACTATTATATAGATAGGAGAGATACTCAGGCAACGTACATCGCCAATGTAACCACACTCAGACTTTTAAAATTTCAAGTGTTGGTCCTCCTGATGTGGGGGCGGTTAGGGGTTGGTTATCTGTTGACTGTGAGCCCGCGACTATCTGTGGCAGGGGGTCCATGTGTGCAGCTCGAGGCAGCGACGACATTAAAGGAAATCCATCAGTATCAATCAATAGCCCGCAGCTGGGAATTCCTACAGTCCCCCGCTCTGGGGTGGCCACCCTCTTTACTTGCGAGCACCCTCCTGGGTATAAAAAAAAAAAAAAAAAAAAGCCGTATCGCGGCCCGATCGAGCGGGGAAGACTTGCCGTCTGTGATCCTACGCTTCCATCTAGCAAGCCCACAACCTCTTACGATTACCAGTCCCTGCACAGAATATTCCTTGTCGCTCTGCGATGACTTGCAAAATGTCATGCAGCATTATGTCGTTTTTAACGAAATCGAAATTCTCAGCCTTTTTCACCGTCTCATTAATGTACTCGATGCTGAAGTAAACGAAGAGCTCAAAGGGGATAAAAAGGTTGAATACATTGTCTCGTGTTTTACTATTCTAACACACAGCATCGACGGTGTTTTACACTATGCTGAAATAGATCGGTATCCGCCACAAAACGTCCAGCATAGCGGTAAGAAGTCTGCGTTAAGAAGTCTACATGGTGAAATACCAGGTTATGACTTTTCACATGTTCAAAAATTAATCTTTCGTGACTTGTTTGCTTCTTTCTTCTAGATTGTAACTGCGGAAGTCTGTAAGCGTGAAGGCCCATGCCTACGATACTATTCATGCCAACCTATTTGTCTAGTAGCATTAAAAATATGGCAAGTGAAAAGGGGTAAACGAAGGTGAAAAAACTTTGCGTGGTAGCGTTCGTAAATTACTAACGGCTTAAGTCATACGCCTAAGTATGGTTCCTAATTGGGAGGATGGCTATTACTCATTACGCACAGTGTGTACATTAGCTGTGTAACAAGAGAGTGGAAGAACTGGTTGATTATGTGGGCTATTCTCAATAACTTCTACTAAAACATATGGAGAGCAAAACTCAATCGCCTTCGGTGGGAGAATTAAAAACAAATCTACAGCAGTTAGGCCCAACGGCTACTTTAACAAAACAATTTAAAAACTGCATTTAACAAAGCAAACACAACAGGTATTGTGACAGGAAGCAATTCAATGATTAGTCCCAACGGCCACTTAACCAAAGTTTTAACAGAACTTTTACAAATTAGGTGCTACAGCCAGAAATTTAAAACCCACACTGAAACTGCCATTGGACCCATAGGAAAACGAAACATTTTAATATGCAAATCCGGTTAGTCATTTTATACATACGCAGATTTGGAGATTACCTTCAGCACCTTATTCCACAGAAATTCATGTATCCCCTTGAGTAGCTGGCAGCTACATCACGGCTCCTGTTGACATGGCCTCCTGTGTCTTCAGTGGAGGCAGTTTTAGTATAACTTCTGCAACTCTTAGATTTGAAGATGAGCCCATTAACTAGCACCACCGCTATTTGACTTGTCCGGGAGGCATGGGTCCTTACTACCAGCTAGGCCTACTTGGTTAAGGGAGGCGTGGGTCTGCGCTCCTCAGACCGATAGTGCGGCTCGGTTTTTTGAAGTTTAAGTTACAGTACCTGTTTGGGTGCAATTAAAAAAAATGGCTCTGAGCACTATGGGACTTAACTTCTGACGTCATCAGTCCCCTAGAACTTAGAACTACTTAAACCTAACTAACCTAAGGACATCACACACATCCATGCCCGAGGCAGGATTCGAACCTGCGACCGTAGTGATCGCGCGGTTCTAGGCTGAAGCGCCTAGAAACGCTCGGCCACAACGGCCGGCGGACGCAATTTCTTCGAACGCATGGACTGCTGTTATCCCTGTGTATGGGCTTACACTACTGTGAAGTATCAATATAATGGCTACAACTTTAAGAAAATTCGCCATCTTGAGTAATTTTAATATTGACTGAAAGGTGAACGGAAAAATATTTCGTCCCCTCCACCTGATAGCTCGCCATGCAGACAAGACATTGGTGGTCTTCGTTGGTCTGAGAAAATTAGTTTAGATGAATACATGCAGAATGAAGCGACAAATGAAAACTTGTAACAATGCCTGGATCTGAATCCTGCTCACTAGGCAGATGCGCCAATCACTACACCACCCTGACACAGTGGCTTTGCACAGCTGCACGGACTACCCTAGCATGCCTTCCTCCTCAGTCTAAGTTCCCATTCGCGCCTAAGCCCACTCGATATTCCCCCTAACCTCGAACAGCATTGCAGAGGCTCTCGACCTGTATGAAAACAGCACCTCAGCTTCGAAAGAAACGGGGAATCTTGTCTGAAAACCAGGCTTAGGCACTTGAATCAATGAAATTATATGCTTCCCTAGATCTTTTCAAGTCCCAAACGTCTATGAGGTGCATATGCGGACTGAAGCGAAGAATGAAAATTTGTACGCAGATGGGCTGACAACTACGCCACCCTGGCACAGTGGCTTTGCACAGCTGCACGAGTTTGGAAACGCCTATGCCCGGGTTTCGGACAGGAAATCACGTATCGTTTGATGCTTAGGTGCTCTTCTAATACAGTTAGGTTCTGCAATGCCCTTACAAGGGAACCTCCCCATCGCACCCCCCGTCAGATTTAGTTATAAGTTGGCACAGTGGATAGGCCTTGAAAAACTGAACACAGATGAATCGAGAAAACAGGATAAGTTGTTTGGAACTAAGAAAAAATAAGCAAAATATACAAACTGAGTAGTCCATGCGCAAGACAGGCAACATCAAGGATACTGTGAGCTCAGGAGCGCCGTGGTCCCTTGGTCAGCGTGAGCAGCTGCCCTTGGATCAAGTCTTCCCTTCAGTGAAAAGTTTACTTTCTTAATTTTCGCAAAGTTATGATCTGTCCGTTCGTTCACTGACGTCTATGTTGACTGTAATAAGTTTAGTGTCTGTGTTTTGCGATTAGTAGACGAAAGGACGTGTCTCTCCAATGGAAACCGGAAACATTTGATCACAATGTCATATAGGTCAACCGATTCCTCCACAGGAAAACACGTCTGATATATTCTATACGACACTGGTGACGGCATGTGCGTAACATGACAGGAATATGTCGTCGACCCACCTAACTTGTATACTTGGCGAATGGGTAAAAAGATTCTTCTACCTTGCCCGATTTAGGTTTTCTTGTGGATGTGATAATCACTCACAAAAAGTGATGAAACATAAGAGTTTGTCACATAAACTGCAACAAATGAATGCTACAGTTTCACAGTCGCACAGTTTTCTATGTGCTCTGTCAAAACATATGTTTTTAACGTTTTCAAATTTTTCCGCGTGTAGACCGTCAAATCCTGCATATGTCCAAGCAAATCTGAACATGTCCTAGAATTTTGGAGAGCGAAGTTGATTATATAAAAAATTAAACTCGTCACTAGAGGGAAGACTTGAACCAAGGACCTCTCGTTCCGCAGCTGCTCACGCTAACCACGGGACCACGGCGCTCTTTTTTTTTTTTTTTTTTTTTTTCGTGCGGACGTCACGAGATATCCGTTTAAGTTCGTTTTGTTGATCCTTCCACTCAGTCTTTTATTAGAGAGGCCAACCAGCTCTCTGACCGAACGCGCTGAGCTACCGTGCCGGCGCGCTCTTGTGCTCACACTATCCTTGATGTTGCCTATCTTCCACATGGACTGCTCAGTTTGTATATTTTGCTTATTTTCATAGTTCCACACAACTTCTTCCTTTCTTCCTGTTTTCTCGATTCATCTGTGTTCAGTTTCTCAAAGCCTATCCACTGTGCCAACTTATAACTACATCTGAGGGGGTGCGATGGGGAGGTTCCCTTGTTAGAGTTTATGGGCAATAGCAAGCGGGCTGAGGTGCGAATGGGAATTTGGACTGAGGAAGGAGGCGTGCTAGGGGAGTCCTTGCAGTCGAGCAAAGCCACTGTGTCGGTGTAGTGCTTAGCGCTTATGCCTAGTGAGCAGGAGGCACTTTGGTGCAAATTTTCATTTGTCGCTTCAGTCTAAATACATACATTATAGGAGTGCAAGACTTCGGAACCATATAGTTTGGTTCCGTTTGCACATTAGTTTTGATACTCAAATTTATTGTTTTAATTAGGGAGCTTTTTAATTACGCAGTTGACAGAGCTGTTGTTGGCATCACTAAACTCGCCATCTCATCAGCAACACGAATCTGTAATCGGATTTTCTGGCTTAATTTTCTCTCTCTCTCTCTCTCTCTCTCTCTCTCTCTTTGTTTCTAGTAACGGGAAAAGACAATCCGGTAGGTTTCATGACGTGCTGTGTCTGCCCATGAGTAATCTATGGATTACAAGCTCTCAAGATTCCAGGTTGCTGTAAGGGCTGAGAGCTAGTTAAACCACATACTGCACGCCACTAAATAAAGTGAACGCCGGACTGAACTGCGACATGCAGAGCCGAGGTGTCTGCAAAGGACACTAAGCAAGCCACGCCGCTATGTTTTGGACGCAGCGGCATCGGCGCGGCCGCTCTGCTCTTTGAAGCAGTCCACGCCGGAGCTCATTAATTAGCTCGGCAAGGCCAGGCCAGCCCAGCACAGCACGGTAAAGCAGCACCGCCAGTGACGCCGCCCCTACCATCTGCCAGCCGCCACACTATAGCGCGGGTTTACTGCAGGGACGCATACACCAGGGAGGGGATCTTGTTACTGGGGTCACCCGTTTCCTGACAGTCACTTTTAATATGTTTTCATCTCCAATAAGGTGGACGAGTTGATGCAAGGTTGCTCACTCAACCCAATTTTACTGTTGCCGAGCTGGGGGTGTCATCTTGCCCCTGTAGCTATTTTTTCATAAATAAGTGCTATTAGTGCACTAAGTTTGGTTGAAATTTGAGCATGCGTTTCAGGGTTATGCCTTAAATATCACCCATTCCTATCGCCATGCCCATCCCCTAGAGCTTAAATGTCGTCATAACTCCCATAAGCGTGCATACCGAACCCGAAACTTCACGGTAATATTTTACACTGACTCACAATTGCTAAGGAACAACTGCCAATAGCTACGCAACTGTCTACAACTGCAATAAGCGACGTGTCAGTAGAAGGAATGTAGAGGGCGAGACATTTTCAACTGCAGCGAAGCCTGTGCACGAACATTCTGTATGCATTCGGCAGTTCGCTGCTAAAAATGTGCCCATCTCATCTCCGAACCTATCCTCGTCAGTAACCTGCCTCTTATCCATTATGCTATCCTCTTTTGTTTTAGTTTCGCTCGATAATAATCGTGCCTTACTTCTCGTGATCATTCATGAAAAAAACAAATTTATCTAAAATTCACAATAAAAATCATCTACTCCCAATATTTTTCCACATAGACATAAAATTTCAACAACGCCGTTCCAACGCTGTAACTACAAGCACGATTTGTTGTGGTACAGAAACTGCACACAAACCCGACAAAGTGTGATGAGGTACGGACACCACATCAAAGAAACAAAAAAAAAAAAAAACAATGAACACACAAAAAATATATACACTGAAAACAAAAACTGTAATCATGCGCCGCTAATAAAAACTAATCGCGGGACTACCAGAAAAAAAACTTGGGTATTAATCAATAAAAAAAATTAAGCAAAAAAAAATTCTGAATGTCCCTACTACTAATAATTGTTGCTTATCAGCGATTCACAGGAAAGAACCGAGGCTAAGGGTCGCCATTTTTATGCGAGGTGCCGGGGCTAGCAGTGTATTTAACACTAAATTCTTCTAGAATCTACATATGTAAATGATGCTCTAAGCCCCCCCCCCTATTCTAACTCCGACTTTTGCTGTTGCACAAGGATTAAAAAAAATACGCGAACTGACTCTAATCAACCCTGTCAGTGGAGTAGAAGAGAGTTTGGCACCTGCAATAATTTAATTTGATAAATAAGTTAAATAAACGAAGGTTTCATTAACATAGTGAGGAATGATAGGGTTGCTCTACCGATTAACAGAATGAAAGTTCTGTCCAAAATAACAATATGATTTATTTAGACTAAACACAAAATAATAAACAAAAACACATGAAACATTTACAATACATCAAATTGGCTCAAATTGGATACTCATACAAACACTGTAAAGGTGAAGTTGTCCCTAAACTAGATTGTGAGGTTTAAGACGAAGTGGTATGTGGAGCCAATTCCTTGCCACTCAAATCTTAAGAGAGACACACAGCTAACCCAACATTAATTGCTGCTACTCAAGACAGAACAAAATTAGAAAAAGACGAACAGGCGCGCTCTGCTGAGCTCTGATTATCACCTAGGAAAATCCCTATCTGCCGGTGCTGCGGACATACATTACCAAACTGTCTTCTTAACTGCCAGAACACGATCTGGCGTACCGGAGGTGATGGCTGGTTGCTTCGACGTCCTCGACCGAAAGGCGAGAGGCGACTCTCTGAGCACCCGTACAGGCCGAACACAGAACATTCCCGCCCCCACGACAGTGGCCGTGGTTAAACGTTCCAATCAGTAACTCGAAAACCAGCGGAAAATTCCACTCCATTGCCGGAGCACTACCATTCCACCAATGGAGATTCTTGGCGCCAATTTCTGCGCTGATTTTGCTACGTCACGGAGCTATGCCCTGAGCAAGCCAATCACAGTTACTATTTTGCAGAAAGCGCGGGAATTTTCCCGCCACAACTGCCTGGGTACACAAGTCATTCCCACGCCTCGCTGGTAGGCCGCCAGAAAGTGTTTTCGCTAAGTTTCTGCGAAGTAACGGAACCTCTAGCCCAGCCGCTACTTCAGGCCCCTCCGGGCGTGTCTTTTGACAATGTCGGCGTCTGGAAAGCATTCTCTCGACTGCCTCACACCCGTCGGCTTAACCCTCTCGAGATCCGCAGAGCCTGCCTGTCACCGGACCACCTGGGTGACGAGAGACGCTGCGTGGGAAGTCCGCGTGTGAAGGAATAGCAACTTTTCACCGCATGCGATTAGAGAGGAAAATCGTAAGATAGAACTATGAGAGGGGGCTCATGCCACCTCTCAAGGTATTTGACAAAGATGATGGTATGGCAACATGTGTGCTAAATATCATTTGGTTTCTTATGATCGTGAACTAGCGGCTGGACCTCTCGAACCTAGTCATAGCGTCGTTACAATGGATGTGGCAAATAGTCATCTCACGAGTAAAAAAGGTCGCTGAAAGTGAAAATGCTATGCGAAAACATGCCGGTGATCGCAGGTGGACCACCACGGCGCAAGAGGACCTCGTGGTGTAAAGGACCATACACGTTACTTAGACATATCGCTGCGGACCTTGCAACAGCTGCCGATATACGTGTCTCTGCCAGAAGCATTTTGCGGCGATTAAATGAGGATAGTTGTATGCTTGGGGAAATCCGTTTAATATGTCCCACTTCCGCCAAGCCATCGTCGAGAAATAGTTTACTGTGTAGGCAGCATGTTGGTTGGGGTCGGCAACAGTGGCCCCAAAGTGATGTTCTTCGACGAGTTCCGTATCACTGTGGCTAGTGATTCTGATCAACAGTTAGTGTGGAGAGAGAGGGCAATGTGTTACACATCACAGAACGTTCATGAATGTCGTCAGTATGGGCTAAGCTTTATGGTGTGCGCAGGCATTATGCACAATGTCCGAATACCACTGCATATTTTTGCTAAGTACCGTCACAGCCCAGTGGTATTCCAGGGAGATTATTCTGGATCGTGCCCGTCTGTTTAGGTTTGCGGTAGATCTAGACTTTCTTTTTATCGGTGACGATGCCCGGCCACACAGGACTGCTTCACTGTAAAGTGAAGATTTTGATTGTATGGAATGACCTGTGTACTCCCTATGGAGAGTTACCGGGATGCTCTTGGCAGGCGTATTTCTCAACGGACACCCCTCCCCGAACAGTGAAAGAACTGAAAACTGTTCTGAGAGAGTAGTGGCACACTATCTCCAGACAACTACTCAAAAATGTTCAAATGTGTGTGAATTGGTTCAAATGACTCTGAGCACTATGGGACTTAACATCTGAGGTCATCAGTCCCTTAGAACTTAGAACTACTTAAACCTAACTAACCTAAGAACATAACACACATCCATGCCCGAGGCAGGATTCGAACCTGCGACCGTAGCGGTCGCGCGGTTCTAGACTGAAGCGCCTAGAGCCGCTCGGCCACAACGACCGGGTGTGTGTGAATTCCTAAGGGACCAAACTGCTGAGGTCATCGGTCCCTGGACCTACACACTTCTTAAACTAATTTATGCCAATAACACACACACACACACACACACACATGCCCGAGGGAGGATTAGAACCTCCGGCGAGAGCGGCATTGCAGTCCGCGACAGGCCGCGTCAAACCGCGCCGCTACTCCACGCGGCGAGGACTACTCAATAGTTTGGTAGGTGCAACAGGCGCGTTAGTGTCCGAGGAGAACAAATTCCGTACTGCGAGTCCGATATCGACCTTCATGTTGGGAGTTTGACTTGTGTCAAACATGAACGTTGTTTATGCCTGTTATCCTGATTTCCCACGAAATTAAATCTGTACAGTTTTCCGTTATAAATATACGCTCTACCTCCATTACGCATGTACTGTGTTTCGTGTCGTGCATCATTGCCTGTGATTATGCATGTCCAAAAATGTCTCTCTTCCTTAGCAACTATCAAGCAGTGTGTTTCATGCAGTTCAGCTTTTAACAGCTTGAAGATCGCGGTCCTCACGATACTATAGCAACCTAAGTACAAAAATTGTACCTGTGATTGCATATATACAAACTTTTAACATATCGAAATGTTCGTATCTTATTTTCCGTGTTGTAATGAACGTAAATAGGACAGATAATTGCATTTAAATATAAACATAGCTTCCCATTACACTTTTTCCGCGACTCCAGCACCGCACTGCAACATTTTCATTTTAATTCAGTACCTAATCACAAGTATCCGGGCACCCCTACACAAGGCGGAACTTACCACTAAATGTCACGAGAGGGTGACCTGGCGGTACAAAAGGAGTGGAGAGTATTGTATAGTCAGCAGAGAAACAGTAACAGCAGGCTGTGTCGGTCAAGGGTGCTCAGTGACTTTGAACGTAGAAGAGTCACTAGATGTCGCCTGAGTAACAAATCCATCAGGACATTTCAATCCTTCTAAAGGTGACCAAGCTGACTCCTGATAATATGATTGTGAAATGTAAACGTGACGGAACCACCACAAAGCAGACCTCGTCTACTTGCAGACGAGAAGCGTAGAGCATTGCGGATAGCGGCTGTAGGATTCGCATGAAATCACCGGAAGAAAGCACTCGTGAGTTCCAAAATGCTAACAGCATTGACTCTGCGTAGGGTGTTAAAAAAGAGCAGTGAAGAATGGCCGAGGAGGACCTAATGAGCCACACATTTCCGTAGTCGGTCCTACGCGATGCTTTAGGTGGTGTAAACAGCGATGCCACTGGACAATCGATGACTGAAAGCGAGTGATTTGGAGTGGCGAACTACGCTGTAACCTCTGGCAATCCGATGAAGGAGTCTGGGTTTACCAAATACCTGGATAACGTTACATGGTCAGTACAGCATTATATACGGGCGTCTGGATACTTTTGATCAGATACAGTCTAAATGTGAAACTACACATTGCGGTGATCGAGTCGCTGAAGAAGTGCAGGGCGCAGTATATCTGTATTTGAATGTGCTTACCTTGCAGTTGGTGGGGAGGCTTACGTGCCTCAGCGATACAGATAGCCATTTCGTAGGTGCAACCACAACGGAGGGGTATCTGTTGAGAGGCCAGACAAACGTGTGGTTCCTGAAGAGGGGCAGCAGCCTTTTCAGTAGTTGCAGGGGCAACAGTCTGGATGACTGACTGATCTGGTCTTGTAACACTAACCAAAACGGCTTGCTGTGCTGGTAGTGCGAACGGCTGAAACCAAGGCGAAACTACAGCCTTAATTTTTCCCGAGGGCATCCAGCTTTACTGTATGGTAAAATGATGATGGCGTCCTCTTGGGTAAAATATTCCGGAGGTAAAATAGTCCCCCATTCGGATCTCCGGGCGGGAACTACTCAAGAAGACGTTGTTATCAGGAGAAACAAAACTGGCGTCCTACGGATCGGAGCGTGGAATATCAGATCCCTTAATCGGGCAGGAAGGTTAGAAAATTTAAAAATGGAAATGGATAGGTTAAAGTTAGATATAGTGGGTATTAGTGAAGTTCGGTGGCAGGGGAACAAGACTTCTGGTTAGATGAGCCATGTGTGGAAGTGAAACGTGGACGATAAACAGTTTAACCAAGAAGAGAATAGAAGCTTTCGAAATGTGTTGCTACAGAAGAATGCTGAAGATTAGATGGGTAGATCACATAACTAATGAGGAGGTATTGAACAGAATTGGAGAGAAGAGAAATTTGTGGCACAACTTGACTAGAAGAAGGGATCGGTTGGTAGGGCATATTCTGAGGCATTAAGGGATCACCAATTTAGTATTATAGGGCAGCGTGGAGTGTAAAAATCGTAGAGAGAGACCAAGAGATGAATACACTAAACAGATTCAGAAGGATGTAGGTTGCAGTAGGTACTGGAGATGAAGCAGCTTGCACAGGACAGAGTAGCATGGAGAGCTGCATCAAACCAGTCTCTGGACTGAAGACCACAACAACAACAACCTACCTAGTGCCAATAATGAAGTCGCCAGGAGGTCATGTTACGGTAGGGGGACGTTTCTCGTGGTTAGGGCGTTGTTCCGTTATTGTGCTAAGAAAAGGCTCTGAGTGGAAGGATAAGAACACAATTTACAGAATCATATACTGCGTTCGGGAGAGAAACAGTTCGGAGATGATGGTTTTCTTAACACAACGTACGTCATTAACAAGCATCTGTGGCAATAATTTGCGGGCAATAACATTCCCGAAATGGACTGGAGTGCCCAGAACGCCAACAGGAACTCAATGTAACAGCTTTGTGTGAGTTAGAATTCCAGCTTCACTTTAGACCCCTGTGTCCTATATCACTACCTTTTCTGTTTTTTGCTCTTGAGGAATAATGAGCCGTCATTCCTGCACAGACGTTCGAAACACCTCACTGAATTTGTCCACAGCTGAGTTCAAGACACCATATAGACGAACGATGGATATTCCCTCTTATTAATGTCTAATAATAGGTGTCCAGATATTGTTGGTCAGATAGTGCACAATCGTTCAGGTACTGCTAACCGGTAAACATCCCTTGAGCCTTCACAGACTGGCAAGCAGCTTATATTTTATATACATTCATTTATATGTTTCTGGTCTGTAAATTTAGTATATATAGTTCTGTATGGTTGGTATTCTTGAGTCTTACTGAGTCCCACCTTTATATATGATAATGATGGAGGCCAAAGCAATCAGTTCAGATTTCTACAGCACCAAGATTCGAACCCAGTTCTCCTGCTTGCGAGGCACATGCATGATCCGTTACGCCACACTGGCACTGTAGGTACCACAACTGCATGGAGAACCCTAGTGCGTCTCCCTTACCGATACAAATTCCAACACGCGTCTCAGACCACCCCTAATCCTCTTCCATTCATGTGGGATTAAACCTGTTTCGGTCATTGCTCAGGTGCTATTCCACTGTCGGAGAGCCTTGGTAATACTGATGCTAGTTTAGAACGGGAATCGCAATGGGCTGAGGTGTGAGCTGCACTTTGTGTCGGTAAGGGAGACTTAACTAGGTAGTCCATTTAGCTGCGGTATCTGTAACGGATAGCGCATCTGCCTAGCAAGCTGAAGATATGGGTTCGAATCGCCGGCACGGTATCTCAGCTTGTTTGGTTAGAAGGTTAGCTACCTTCTGTAATAAAAAAAACTGAATGAACGTATCAACGAAGAACCTGAACGGGTCTCATCGGACATCAGCCCCGAACGAATTCACAGAGCAATATAGAACAAAATGAGATCAAATTAAAACAAAATCCTGGTGCTGGTACAAATGTTAATTCATTTCTTTGGCCTACATCATTATTATATGTGACATCGTTACTTTTAATTTTTTGCATTCGTTTGTAGATCTAAAGATAGTCTGTACTGACTGATACTGGTTATAAAAAATATAGTAAAAAATAGTGATCTCCCAATGTTAGAATATCTAACGTTTGCTACTAGTTATGGAGTTGGGGTATTGGCGCTTAGGGTCGATTAGGGCAAGTTGCGGATTTTCAGTGTGAGCAGGTAATGGCTGCGGTGTTCGCGTAAGCCGGATAATAGCTACTGGATGTGTTCTGGTGATCTGATCTCGACACTAGGCTTTAATGGCCTGCCTCAACATCACTAAGTATAGCAGCCGGCTTGTGGTAAATGCAGATGGTAGACAGGGAGTATTGTAGCCAGAAGCGGAGATCAGTTCCGCGGCAGAGAGAGGCGGATCGCAGGCGTGGGCCGCGACCTCGCGGGTAGCGACGCCCACGGCGCGGCAGGTGGGCTGCGCCGTCACCGCTGTGGAATGTCGCCGTCGCTGCCGCAGTCTATGCAACTGCTGCAGCGGAAATGGAGCACAACTAAGGCTCCAGGTACCTGCAAGACTTCAGCGGTTACCGCACATCGTACGGAAGCCAAAGTTGTCAGACCTGATAGACTAATTACAGGACATTAAGGCTGCGCAATTTCGGGCTCCGCTACGTTATTAACTTTTGTGATACGTGCAACCTCATTGGTGACTGAAACACACCACGTAACGATACATAAATGATTAAGGCCCCTAAAGGTTATTTGATCATAGACTTATGAGAATTCAATTCGGTATGAAGTCATTGCGTACTGTAACCGGCACGGGATGAGAACGACACTGAGTAAGTTTTGATGGAGGCTTTCTGCTTACCACTAACTTAGTCTTAACGGTTGAAAAGAAATTGTGACACCTAAATCAAGAGATCTGAACGACGACCCTTTCGAATTAAACACCAGATGAACAACTCCATTCCCACATCACGTTCACCCTGAACGTCACGTCACGTCACATCGTGACCGTGTAACGTCAGAGTGCATTCACGGTGTCAGTCACGTCACGTAAGTTTGTGTAACTCAGTACCAAACGGTTAAAGAAACGTTACAAAAAGTACGAGTATAGCATCTGAACTGAGGAACTAACAGCGATATAGTTCATAAATGACGAAAGCAAACTGAATGACGCACGTTCTTAATCAGTTTTATGCGGTTAAGTTCTGAGAAGTGGAACAACATTTCAAAACATCTTCAGGTATTTGCTATCGAAAATATGTACGTATAGACATCGCAAACAATACGTGTAAAGGGAAAAGTAAACCCTGTTTACCTTTCTCACTGCGCATTTTTTCTTACGTAGCTAATAATGTCTTAAAGAATTGTTCTTTTACCTTTCATCAGACTTGACTTTTTCACTTCAAATGTTTCAGTGAAAACTGCTTCGTCATCTTATGTTCTTATTTATATACAGTGTGATCATCAGCCTGTTCTGTTATTGTAAAACCGACATAATTTTTCTCTCAAAATGTTCAAATGTGTGTGAAATCTTATGGGACTTAACTGCTAAGTTCATCAGTCCCTAAGGTTACACACTACTTAATCTAAATTATCCTATGGACACACACACACACACACACACACACACACACACACACACGCCCGAGGGAGGACTCGAACCTCCGCCGGGACCAGCCGCACAGTCCATGGCTGCAGCGCCGTAGATCGCTCGTCTAATCCCGCGCTGCAATGATGATGATTAGGACAACGCAACACCCAGCCCCCGGGCGGAGAAAATGTCCTACCCAGAATTTTTCTCTTTCAGATAACTTGCCTCCCTTGTGGAGTACTGACTTAAAAGGCCATTTCACACTGAATGTCACGGCACTGCCACATCTGAGTTTTCATACTGCCCGTCATGTCACGTCACGTCACGTCACGTGAAGTCATTTGAAGTCACAATATCAACTGGCATTGTTTTCATCTATAACAGTCCGCCTCTGTAGCGCAGCGCAAGGGGGCCCGGGTGAGATTCCCGGCAGGGGACTGGGTATTGTGTGTCCTTCATCATCATTTCATCATCATTGGCACGCAAGTCGCCGAAGTAGCGTCAGCTAAAAAGACTTGCAATTATTTTATTTATTTAGTGTATGGCGCTACACACATGGTTTACACTTATTGCACTATGGAACTGTATGATGAAATACACTATAAAATACATAAGTGAAGGGTACATATTCAGATAAAATATAATACATAAACACAATAAAAAGTAACATCACAACAGATATTTTGCGTTACACAAGTCTTCAAATTCTGACGTCCAAATTGGCTATCCATTCGAGGCAGGACGGTGTGGTGTTGAAGAAGTCAGCCCGAATACCCTGGAAGGCTCTTAATTCACAGTACTGGGCGATGTGCTGTATTATTTGATCAGGTGCCCCACAGTCACAACTAGGGCTGGGATGCTTTCCCCACTTGCGTAGATTGTGTGCACATAGTCGATGTCCTGTTCGGATTCTGTCTAGGCTTTTCCATAGCTGTCGTGGAAGTTCAAAGCCCTTAGGTTTCTCTGATGGACAGATAAGTTCATGGTTGTCAGGGGAGGCACTATCACTCGAGCTCACGTGCCATTTAGTATCCATGCTGAAGTTGGCAGCTGACAGTTGTTGGGCCAGTCTTAAAGGGGGAATTCTGGAGCGGAGTCGTGTTCTTTCCAAAGTTGGGACATCTTCATGGATAGGAAGTAGGGAGTTATTCATTATTTTTGTGTATTCCTTCATCAGAGCTTCCTGTCTTCGCAGGGAGGGTGGAGCTATATGACTAAGTGTTGGAAGCCAATATAGTGGGGTAGTCTTTATGCATCCAGTTATGGTTCTCATAGCAGCGTTGAGCTGGGTGTCCACATTGTTTACATGCTTGCTGGTTAACCACGCTAGTGCACAGTACTCGGCTGTAGAGTACACTAAGGCGAGTGCAGAGGTTCGTAGTGTGTCTGCTGCTGCTCCCCAGTTCGTGCTGCAGAGCCTCTGAATGAGGCTGTTCCGTGAGACTTGCAATAAGGCGACCGAACCCCGACCAATAAATGCCATACGATCATTTCATATTTTTTATCTATAACAAACAACAACAAAAATGAACTAATAACAAAGATCGGATAACAAAGACGTCAAATAATAACTGGTATCAACCACAAAAACCACGACATCATAAAAGCATGACAAAATGAAGTGTGGAGGATGGGAGCATGACTACATGCAGGACGAAATCAACTTAAAGGCCACATGATCTACCATGAATGATGACGTCAGCCATCAAAACTTTTACCCGAGAAAACTTGATGGTGGGGTGACGGGACGCGACCTACCGTGACAGCCAGTGTGAATGCAACCATTTGAAATGCATTGTGGAATGTTTTGACATGCTGTGACATGACTTGAAGTGACATGGCGTGGCGTGACGTGAAGGCCACTGTGAACTGGGTTAATGGAAAAAGTGTGCAACTCGTCATAGAACATTTGCAAATAGCCACTACAACGAAGCACAATAATGAAATAAAGTTTAAGAAAACTGAAAAACGTGAAATCCAGTAACATTTGTGTGTGTGGTGAAAATACACTACTGGCCATTAAAATTGCTACACCAAGAAGAAATGCAGATGATAAACGGGTATTCATTAGACAAATATATTATGCTAGAACTGACATGTGATTACATTTTCACGCAGTTTGGGTGCATAGATCCTGAGAAATCAGTACCCAGAACAATCACCTCTGGCTGTAATGACGGCCTTGATACGCCTGGGCATTGAGTCGAACAAGCTTGGATGGCGTGTACAGGTACAGCTGACCACGCAGCTTCAACACGATACCACAGTTCATCAAGAGTAGTGACTGGCGTATTGTGACGAGCCAGTTGCTTGGCCACCATTGATCAGACGTTTTCAATTGGTGAGAGATCTGGAGAATGTGCTGGCCAGGGCAGCAGTCGAACATTTTCTTTAACCAGAAAGGCCCGTACAGGACACGCAACATGCGGTCGTGCATTGTCCTGCTGAAATGTAGGATTTCGCAGGGATCGAATGAAGGGCAGAGCCACGGGTCGTAACACATCTGAAATGTAACTTCCACTGTTCAAAGTGCCGTCAATGCGAACAAGAGGTGACCGGGACGTGTAACCATGGCATCCCATACCATCACGCCGTGTGATACGCCAGTATGGCGATGACGAATACCGCTTCCAATGTGCATTCACCGCGATGTCGCCAAACACGGACGCGACCATCATGATGCTGTAAACAGAACCTGGATTCATCCGAAAAAATGAAGTTTTGCCATTCGTACACCCAGGTTCGTCTTGAGTACACCATCGCAGGCATTACTGTCTGTGATGCAGCGTCAAGGGTAACCGCAGCCATGGTCTCCGAGCTGATAGTCCATGCTGCTGCAAACGTCGTCGAACTGTTCGTGCAAATGGTTGTTGTCTTGCAAACGTCCCCATCTGTTGACTCAGGGATCGAGACGTGGCTGCACGATCCGTTACAGCCATGCGGATAAGATGCCTGTCATCTCGACTGCTAGTGATACGAGGCCGTTGGGATCCAGCACGGCGTTCCGTATTACCCTCCTGAACCCAACGATTCCATATTCTGCTAACAATCGTTGGATCTCGACCAACGCGAGGAGCAAAGTCGCGATACGATAAACCGCAATCGCGATAGGCTACAATCCGACCTTTATAAAACTCGGAAACGTGATGGTACGCATTTCTACTCCTTACACGAGGCATCACAACGACGTTTCACCAGGCAACGCCGGTCAACTGCTGTTTGTGTATGAGAAATCTGTTGGAAACTTTCCTCATTTCAGCACGTTGTAGGTGTCGCCATCGGCGCCAGCCTTGTGTGAAGGCTCTGAAACGCTAATCATTTTAATATCACATCATCTTCTTCCTGTCGGTTAACTTTCGCGTCTGTAGCACGTCATCTTCGTGGTGTAGCAATTTTAATGGCCAGTAGAGTAGTTTAATTTCCGATGTTAGCAGACGACGACATCCTCAGTAATTTATCCCCCAGAAACCCTGAGATGATGGTCCGTTGCCGGCCTGTGCGAATTCCGCAGTTTGAAATGCGTTGTGGAATGTTTTGATATGACATAACGTGACGTGAGGTGGGGTGGCGGCCAGTGAGAACTGGCCTTTACTGAGCTGACGATCGGGTCATACGATTCGGCGGCCTGCGAGCCGCAGCCGAGCGGCACTAGTTTCCCAGAATCGTAGTGCAGTAACTCCCGGCGCCCCACTGATGTTTCTTCTGGAGACGAAGCCCAAATTGGATTAAGCCGGTCCCGGCGCGCAGGAGTTGGTGGGCGGCACAGGCGCGCTTGCCCCCCAACAGCCATCAGTCAACAGCGGAGGGGCCGGGGTCGGGTGTCGCGACTGCTGCAGATGCCGCGAGTGCCCCTCCCCTCCCCTCCCCTCCCCTTGCCAGGCTGTCGCTCCCACTGGGAAATCCCGGTCTCGGCGGAAATCAGCCGCTGCCCCCGTGGCCGCCTCTGATGGCGCTGAGAGTGGCGCGGGCGCAGAGGTAATGTGCGCCAGGGGGTCGCGGCCCTGACCACTCCACACAGGTGACTGGTGTGGACGCTACGTGACGCAGGCACGCAGTCCGCCTTGCAGCTTGGGACGAATGTCTCCGCTCTCGCACCAAAACGAGATGTCTACAGGTCACCTCTCTGTTGCTATATTGTTTCTCATACTGACGTATCAGGTAGAACACACGATTTTTCAGGAGGAATAGTGAATACTTCAGCTAGTAGCATAGACTACTTCAAATAAAGCGCTCTATATAACATGCATCGAGTTGCATTGGTTACAAAGGTATAGCTATCAGAATCAAATGCAAACAAATACGCATTAAAGACGTGAAGGCAAATGATCAGGTCCGAAGTTCACTGTCATAAATTCCACTTTCGACTTCAGTGGACTTTCGAATACTCTCTACATTACCTCTTTACACCACACGATGTCTTTTCAAGGTTTTTTTTCTGGGGGCAGCACCATTCATATTCCGAACTTTAAATTCATATCATGTGTTGAACTTTCATTTGCAGACTTCGTATTACATCCATCCCCACAGACAAGAATTTAAAGGGTTATGGATCAGGAATCTGGTTTGCCAAGAAAAGTGACCATTTCTGCCGATCCATTTTTCGGGGAAAGTTAGGTTCAGACGACTAGATTTTGCAATAGGCCGCGGCACGGTGCAAGAACATACCCACTCCTGTAGCCAAGAAACCTGTTTCAATAATACGGGCCGGCCGCAGTGGCCGAGCGGTTCTAGGCGCTACAGTCTGGAGCCGCGCGACCGCTGCGGTCGCAGGTTCGAATCCTGTCTCGGGCATGGATGTGTGTGATGTCCTTAGCTTAGTTAGGTTTAAGTAGTTCTAAGTTCTGGGGGTCTGATGACCTCAGAAGTTAAGTCCCATAGTGCTCAGAGCCATTTGAACCATTTTTTTTTAATAATACCGGAAACTCCATCACAAAACCCGTATGCAAGTAACTTATCGGCACACTGAGCATCTGTGAACTCGATTTAGTCTGTTCTACCACCCTCCTAACATACCGGGTGATCAAACAGTCAGTACAAATTTGAAAACTTAATAAACCACGGAATAATGTACATAGAGGGTTAAAAATTGACACACATGCTTGGAATGACATGGGGTTTAATTAGAACCAAAACTAAAACACCCCATATTGCTAGACGGGTGAAAGATCTCTTGCGCGCGTCGTTTGGCGATGACCGTGTGCTCAGCCGTCACTTTCGTCATGCTTGGCCTCCCAGATCCCCAGACGTCAGTCCGTGCGATTATTGGCTTTGGGGTTACCTGAAGTCGCAAGTGTATCGTGATTGAGCGAAATCTCTAGGGATGCTGAAAGACAACATTCGACGCCAATGCCTCACCATAACTCCGGACATGATTTACAGTGCTGTTCACAACATTATTCCTCGGCTACAGCTATTGTTGAGGAATGATGGTGGACATATTGAGCATTTTCTGTAAAGAACATCATCTTTGCTTTGTCTTACTTTGTTACGCTAATTATTGCTATTCAGATCTGATGAAACGCCATCTGTTGGACATTTTTTTAACGTTTGTAATTTTTTGGTTCTAATAAAACCTCATGTCAGTCCAAGCATGTGTGTCAATTTGCACCTCTCTATCCACATTATTCCGTGATTTATTCAGTTTTCAAATTTATACTGACTTTTTGATCACCCGGTACTTACGGTTCCTCTAGAAACGCCTTGTGTTTTTTGTTTTTCAAAATATACGAATACTGTTAAGAAAGTAAGTTCCAATAGGTCGCGAAATGGAAACCACTGTGAAAATCCGATTAATGTTTGCACAGATGTGTTGGGTAGTGTCTCTGTTATGCCCGTCAATCGCGGCACGTTGATAGTTTCAATTCTGAGAGCACAGTGGACACGTAAAGTTGCCTAGAAAATAGGACTCCCGCCAAGTACGAGGGCCTGGTGAGAGATTTCGCCTGATGTCGTGCATCCCACATAACATGGCTCTCACGCGTTTCATTCTTCATGACAATTCTTGGCCGCACTCTGCAGTGGCAATGAAGATACTCCTGCACGTTTTCGATTGGTAGTGTTTGATCACCCACAACCCAGCTCGTAATTGACTCGTCCTGAGTTTCATCTCTGCTCACATGAACCGCTGGCTATGAAGACAACATTTTGACACGGACAACGAGCTGTAGACGAGCATAGAGAACCGGTGGAAAGCACCGACTATTGGAAAGTTGGTACAAAGCTACGAGAAATGTCTTAAGTCGGAGCGGCGACTATGTAGAGAAGTAGCTGTAAGGTTTAGCTTACTATTGCAAAACAAAACATCCTTGATTTTCTCGCTGTTTTCCGTTTCGGGACCGATCGGAACTTATTTTCCGAATACCCCTCGTATGTTCTACAGAAACGCCTTGATTTTATCATATTTATTTGTCTTTCGTTTCTTGCGAATGGTTTTGGAGCTGCAGCGCTGTTCTCAAGCAATGATTCCTGCTACTATGCAAGTTGTCGGGCATGACTCTGACGTCTCCAATGGTCACCGCCAAACTAATTGGCACTGGAGGAATTGAGCTCAGCTGCGTCAGGTGGTGTTGTCTGATTCCAACCTGGCTGTTTCAGATTTATTGGTGATGTCTATTCCAGCTCTTGAGCACTGAAAGTGACCTAGTAACTAAAACTGCAACTTCCAACGTTCAAATGATTTCAGGTTTCATTCACATCTTTGTATCGGGTGCGAGGGCTGACAAAAACTTGAGTATCCTTTGGAGATACAGTCTACGCTCTGTCAAAAGCGAAACCGAACTTCCGAAAGGACGTGACAGCGCACTGAAGATCGATGTATCCATCGATTACCTAGAGTTTTGTAGACAAAATTCTTGTTGATCATAGCCACTGTAGAAGCTATTGAGAAACTTTGAGTTCCGTTGCTGCACTTCTTTTATTGCTGCAAGAACATGAAGAAACATTCTGTCTTAACCTCAGCGACAAACTGATGACGTGGGGGAGTTGGACGACATAGTGGGGCGGGGCGGGGAGGGGAGGGGAAGGGGGGGAGAAATCTATCAGAAAACCGCAGAGAGTTCATAAAGTCATGAGTTAACTCTTGAGACCCCGTAGAACGACCGTGTGAGATAAAATGTCTGTCTGGGGGTAGAGTCATCCGATGATATTCATTCTGGGAAAGCGTGTGCTGCGAAGGGCGAATATCGCTGACACACCGCCTTAAAATACCAGAACAAGGGTTAGGAACGAGTAGAAGCATAGTTCTTCAGGTTATGAAGGAAAAGTAAACATGCATATCATCGTTGCAAATTGTATGGTACTGTTGCGTGGAAAACGAGCGGAAGTAGGAGCGTGTTGATGTCATTAAGATATTTTGAAGATGACAAAGTTTTTAAAGAATCTAATAACGAGCGATGCAGTGAGGGTAATGAGCGATGAAATGAGGAATAATTTCGAATCCAAAACGGCAACGTTGTGTCAATCGGCGGAGTCCGAGACTGATAGTAAATGTGACGGTGGAATCAGTTCTGGACTGTAACTATTTGGTCACATTAAATACATTTACCGAGTTCAAACATTGGAGGAATAGTTTCGTCTATTCTTTCCATAGTCTTCTTCCCACATCAGATTAAAATAAAAGTTCCAGCTTTCGACGACTGTTTCCATCGTTCTTGTCAAGCGGCCCTGGAAAAACGATGGAAGTAATCGTCGAAAGCTGGATATTCTACTTTAAGCTGACATGCAAGTGGACCGTAAAATATTTGTACAGGGATGTCATTGCGAGGAACTTCGTTTCCAGTTTTATTTAGGAGTAATATGGCATGAAAGGGAGACACTAACACAGCAGAGACCTCAAACTACTGAATTTCAGAATACGACTGCGTTCCCGCAGATTGGGCACTCGTTAATTGACAGTTTGTTGTAGAGAATAACGTACTGGTAATTCTAGTGCCACTTCTTATTTACTTGATCTGACAGCGTCGGTTCTTAGTCGTTTCTCAGTTCAGTTCAAACCCGCTATTGAAAAATGCTGGATGATTAAAAATCAATGTACTGCGGAACCACAAGAGGGTCTATAGCGGTCCAAGTGAACAGATACGTTAGAACAGATTGACATCCTACATACAGTTTGCATGCAACCTGAAGAACAAGCAAGTGAGACCCCACTCTCTGTTCCCAGCTACGTCACAAAGAGGAACTACCGGCTGTTCCACAAAGTTGTAGCGATCCTTCCGCAAAGCAGCTTTTAAATTAGCGGCTACTAGCGTCCGCTCCGGCTTCGCTTGTATACCACTAAGTATCTGCCGCCGGATGACTTGGCTGACGTAGCAGTAATAATATGCACATGATGATTAAGCTGCTCTACCAGTGGGTGTTATGCAACCCGTAACATCTTCTAATACCACAAGCACGATTTTCATATTCTCTCCTTCGCTACGTGAAAACTATCAGTCCTATATAAAAAATGAACACGACCTTTTTATAGGAAACTTAACTAGTTAAATTTTTGCTAGAGCCTGTAGTTTTCGAATTATTCAAGAAAAACGTACAAATGTGACCTTCAATCGCGTTTTCATTGGATAACTCAAAATGCGTGGCCTCTAATCACGATGTATCCCAATACAAAATTTAATTAGGCCTACATAAAATTTCCTACAAAAAAATCCTATAATTTCCTTTCCATGGAACTAGTAGTTTATGCATGGAGAGCGAGAGAATATGAAAATCTTCCACTTGGTTTTTGAAGCTGTTGCGGGTTACATAAAACCCATTGGTAGGGGCTGCTGGATCACTTTGCTTGCACAAACCTTCCCTGTGAATCATTCTATATATTAGTGGAAAACTTATCAAAATTTCTGAACTGCTTCGAGAGATGAGCGTTCACATACAGTGATAAAAACCTCGTCAATTAGCCCGTCTACGTTGGGAGTTTAGTAGGACAACTTAGGTTTCCTTCAAACAAAAAGATTCCCAACAATTAGTAACAAAATGATATTTGTTAACTATGAAGAAATACTCTGCTTCAAAGGATGCTTCTTCTCGTGAAATGTCCAGCACATTTAGGCGTTTGAAACTATTATAAGAAGGTATTTAACGAGCCATCGACCAATCGCTATCCACATACGTGCTGCCCGTGAATTGGTAGCTGCGCCCCCTGGTGGACGTCAGCGTAGTTCATACTGCCAACCCATACAGCTGCTGCACTACGAGTGTTTCGAGCGCGGCTTATCAAATGGTTCAAATGGCTCTGAGCACTATGGGACTTAACATCTGAGCTCATCAGTCCCCTTGACTGAGAACTACTTAAACCTAACTAACCTAAGGACAACACACACATTCATGCCCGAGGCAGCGGCTTATCGATTAATGTGCGGTAATCCCTGGAGTCGTGACTATCGACACCACAGTCTGTTAGTGAATAACTTATCAAAATCCGTACCGTAGTTCATGAGATGGGTCTTCACATACAGACATAAATACGCGACAGCGGCTTTACTTCAGCAGTGAATGTAGGTGCAATGCGTAGATCGGCGGGAAATTGTTAGGCATCCTGTGCGTCAGCTGCAACTTTTTTTCCGAGAAACGCCACTTCCACACCACGACCGGTGCTCGCTCTTCAGTTTGCAGTATCACATAATAGCAGACACATTTTCCTGAACAGAGAGAATACAGATCATTTTTCATTCGTCGTTCAAAGAGTTGCTCGATAAATTCTAAGGAAGTCTGCAAGCTAAGCAGAAGACGGGGCCTAGCGAGTGTGAAGTCTCAAACGTAACAGAAGCAAAACCCAATCAATCAGAAGGTATTGCTGCCGTCAGCGCTACGAGGGCTTCGCGGATCCCCGGAAAACTAAAAAGCGCAAGAAAGCATCTGTCAAAAGGATCTGTGAAATGCTGCTTCGGCAATTACGGATATTTGATCGCGAGATAAGAAAGCAAAGTTTTCCACTGGCGTAAGAACTGAGTGAGCATTTGGTCTCAAGCCGAGCGTTAAATTGAGGGGTGCCGCTAAATGCTTCCGTCGTGGGAGAGGGGCTTCTGAAGGGTCGCCCTGCGTCCAATCAAATGAAATGCGTTCTTGTGTACCGCGGCTGAGTAAGTAAGGGCGGCCATCTCGAGAGAGCAGCGCTCTTTCGCAGTGATTCATCCTCCTCTGCAGGCAATGGGTCTGTACAAGGTGTTCCCTCTCCCGGATCGGGGTTCCCAAAGAGTCTTTCACATTCCAGGCAGTGACTCCACCGAGACGCTACGACGGAAACGCCGTGCTATAGAACGAAGCCTCGACGCGTTAAGGTAGAGAAGTACGCAGACGGAGAAAAGCACGTGTAGTTTTCAATAATTACTTTGCGACTTCACTTCCAGAACTGTCACACTACGAAGGGCATTGTAGCTATTTTGGATGTCCTTTATTTCTGTGAGTCGCTTTCACGAGATCGCCGCCGGTAAAAAGGGGGGGGGGTTGGGTTGTTTGGGGGAGGAGACCAGACAGCGAGGTCATCGGTCTCATCGGATTGGGGAAGGACGGGGAATGAAGTCGGCCGTGCCCTTTGAAAGGAACCATCCCGGCATTTGCCTGGAGCGATTTAGGGAAATCACGGAAAACCTAAATCAGGATGGCCGGACGCGGGATTGAACCGTCGTCCTCCCGAATGCGAGCCGGTTAAAGGCTCAGGGACTGAAATAGGTAGTTCGTAGATGGCCACAGTACTTTCAAACAGTTATCTTTCTCCTCGCAGGGAAAAGCAAACGATCAGCCACGGACTGCTAACTAGTTCCATTCAGCCCGCCACAACTTCCTCTTCTGTCTCAACCTCTTCATCTCAAGAGTAGCACTGATATGTAGCAATATGTGCCTTCGGTACAATTTTTACCCTCTACAGCTCCCTCTAGTATCGCTTCGCTGCAGTTCCCTGAAGTACACTCTAAGGAAAATACGTGATGTACATGTACAGACAAACAAATCATTATAATTTCCGGAAAACTGGATGATTTATTCAAGAGAAACAGCATCACAAATTGAACAAGCCATTAAGCGTTGGTCCACCTCTGGCACTTACGCAAATAGTTATTAGAATTGGCATTGATTGATAGAGCTGCGCATGTCCCCTGACAGTTATCGTGCCAAATTCTGTACAACTGGCGCGTTACATCGTCGAAATCACGTGACTATTAGACGGCGCTACCCATAATGCTTCAAATCTCAACTGAGGAGAGATCCTGTGACTTTGCTGGCCAAAGTAGGTCTTGGACAGCACGAAGACAAACAGTAGAACTCCAGATACGTGCGGGCGGGGATTATCTTGCTGTATGCTTGTGATAATTAGCTTCTTATATACTCCTTCCTTCTTCCGTCAGGCGTAATTTTGCTTCCAAGGTAGGAAAACTCTTGCACTTGATCTGCTTCGTGCTCTCGGAACTTTCATGTTACGTTTACCGCTAAATATCGTTTCTGCTACTCCTCATCACTTTCATCGGCGTGCGCTGTTAATTTCATTAAACAAGTCTTCCCCACTTTCTCTGTGGACAGCAAAGTCTTCTGCGAATTTTATTTACTGATACTTTCTCACGCTGAATTTTAACACCTGTCATGAACCTTTCTTTTAATTCCATCGTTGGTTCTTCTGTGCATAAAAATGGCTCAAATGGCTCTGAGCACTATGGGACTCAACTGCTGTGGTCATAAGTCCCCTAGAACTTAGAACTACTTAAACCTAACTAACCTAAGGACAGCACACAACACCCAGCCATCACGAGGCAGAGAAAATCCCTGACCCCGCCGGGAATCGAACCCGGGAACCCGGGCGTGGGAAGCGAGAACGCTACCGCACGACCACGAGATGCGGGCTTTCTGTGCATAGATTGCACGGTAAGAGCGATAGGCTACATCCCTGTCTTATACACATTTTAATCCGAGAACTTCGTTCTTGGTCCGTCATTCTTAGTATTCTCTCTTGGTTTTCGCACCTACTATGCACCGAGTTGACAAAAGTCACGTGATACCTAGTAATATCGTGGCGGATCTTCTTTTTCCAGGCATAGTGCAGGAACTCGTCTTAGTATGCATTTAACAAGTCGCTGGAAGTTCCCTACAGAAATACTGAACCATGCTGCCTTTATATTTGTCCATAATTGCGGAAGTGTTGCCAGTGCACGATGTTATCCAGCGAACTAACCGCCCATAAATGCCAGATGAGTTTCATGTCGGGCGATCTGGGTGGCAAAATCCTTCGCTCGAATTCTCCAGCACGTTCTTCAAACCAATGGCGGACAACTGTTACCCGGTGACATGACATCGTGTTTTGCGTACAGGAATGGCTGCAAGTGGTCTCCAAGTAACCAGTCAACGACTGGTTCAGCTAGTCCAGAGGACCCAGTCCATTCCAGGTAAACACAACCCGTACCGTTATGAAGCCACCACCAACTTCCACAGTGCCTTATTGACAACTTGGGTCCATGGCTTCGTGGGGTCAGCGCTACACGCGGACCATGCCATCTGATCTTACGAACTGATATCGGGACTCACGTGATGAGGCCACGATTCTCCAGTCGTCTAGTGTCCAACCGATACGGTCACGAACCGAGGAGAGGCGCTGCAGGCGATGTCGTGTTGTTACCAAAGGCACTCGCGTCGGTTGTCGGCTGCCATAATCCATTAACGCCAAATTTCGCCACACTGTCCTAACGGACACGTTCGCCGTACGTTCGACATTAATTTCTACAGTTATTTCACGCAGTGTTGTCTGTCTGTTGGCACTGATAATTCTACGCAAACGCCCCTGCGATCGGTCGTTAAGTGCAGGCCATCGGCTACCGCGTTGTCCGTGTGAGAGGTAACGCCTGAAATTTGCTATTCTTCGCACACTGTTCACACTGTGGATCTCGGAATATTGAATTCCCTATCGATTTTCGAAATGGAGTATCCCATGGTTCTAGCTCCAACGGCCATTCCGTGTTCAGAGTCTGTTAATTCCCTTCGTACGACTATTATTACCTCGGAAATTGTTTCACATGAGCCACCTGAGCACAAATGACAGCTCTGTCAATTCACTGCCCTCTTATATCTATGTACGCTGTACCACCGACATCTGCTTGTGTGCATATCGCTATCCCATGACTTCTGTGTTTTCAGGGTATATTACCCACCTTTTCATCGCTCTTACACCTACTTTTTCAGAATTTTGATCATCTCGCACCATTTTGCGTTGCTGAACGCCTTTTGTATGTTGATAATTCCTGTGAACGTGTCTTAATTCTTCTGAAGTCTTTCTTCCATAATCAGTCCGAGCGCCAGACTGCCTCTCTTGTTATTTTACTACTCCTCTGGTATACACAAGATGTTTAATGCACCGAAGTTCCCGAAAACGTATGTGAGGATAAATGATATTGATCAAGACCCGAAAGAATTAATAATATTAGCTGCCAGTGGACACTGATTTAAATGAATGGGGAAAGTTAAAAATTTGTATCGGACCGGTATTCGAACTCGGGTCACCCACTAACTGGGCAGATTCGCTGACCACTGCACCATGTGGACACAGTGGTCTCACAAGTGCACGGATTACCCTAGCACACCTCCCATCACGCCCAAATTCTCAACTTATCCGTACACTACGAATGTAGTGTCTTTTCCCATTACCCTCATTACTCGTAGCATTTCGCCTAATCCCGTAAGAGTTCGAGCGTAGTTTGCATCCGTACTGAACTGATCGACCGGTCGTTCTCACCTTAATTGTATAGTTGGTGTCTGTTCATTCGCACATGAGCATTTCTTGTCATAGATTTGTTTATAAATAAATAAATCTTCTGCTACCAGTCACGATTTTTCTTTATTTTACTATTCGCACGACGCGTTTCGAGAAATAATTCCCATTTTCAAGTGCGTTTTTTGTGTGGATTTAGCCATTTCTTTTGATGTTGTCAGTGTGTGTGTGAGTCTACTTCATTTTCTTGACTTTCAAGTTTTCTAATGGTCCATTTGTCTAGAGTCTCACACACACATAACATCACACACAACTTGTTGTACACTTTACACATCGAAAATATCTTATATAAACAAAACAGTTTTGTTTATATAAGATATTTTCGATGTGTAAAGTGTACAAGTTGTGTGTGATGTTAAGTGTGTGTGTGTGTGTGTGTGTGTGTGTGTGTGTGTGTGTGTGTGTGTGTGTGTGTGTGTGACTCTAGGCAAATGGACCATTAGAAAACTTAAAAGTCAACAAAATGAAGCAGACTCTCACACACACTGACAACAGCAAAAGAAATGGCTTAATACACACAAAAAACGCACTTGAAAATGGCAATTATTTCTCGAAACGCGTCGTGCGAATAGTAAAATAAAGAAAAATCGTGACTGGTAGCAGAAGATTTATTTATTTATAAACAAACCTATTGTTTCTACAGTCGCAGGCTTTCAAAAACCATTTGTAATGGATCAAATCAGATTTCTTGTCATACTGCCATATAAATGGATCCCAAATGGAGCAGTAAAAAATGTAAAGAATGGTATTGAGGCAGAATTTGACACGGACAAAAATATGCTACGCTAATGCAAAATTGAGCTCAGTTTCTTCAGAGATTGAATAATCCACTGACAGATAAGCAAGCGCCAACTCATTCTTACATTTTATTACGGTGACAATTTTCATTACGAAAGTATATACAGCGTAAGCCGATGAAATGGCGGCGAGACAATTTCCTCGCCAGAGAGCGGTATTGTGTGCGGCGCTCGGATGTCTGAGAAAGAGGCTGAGTGGCTGGCCCGCTACCCACGCCCATTGGGAAATAAAAGCTGCCGTGCCGTACTGGGGCAGAAAGGCGCGCCGGCGTGCGGAATGAAGTGACGGCCGGCGGCCATGGCGAGGCCGAGCCGGCGCGACGTTTATCCTGCGGCGTATGCCGCTGTACACACCCACACATGGCCGCCTGATTGCTCGCGTCTGCTGCCTTACCCTTTCTCCATTTTTCCCCTCCATCCTCCCCGCCTCACTCTCTCTCTCTCTCTCTCTCTCTCTCTCTCTCCTCTCCCTCTCTCCCTCTACCTCCTCCCACCCGCCGTGCAATGTGCTCCCTGCGTATATGTTGAGCGATGAGGAAAAAGTCTAATACAATAAAACCTTGCTCATTCGAATAAACCGGGGCGAATAATAGTCCGAATTTTATTGAAAACCGAATAATAGATTTCTTAAAAATGCTTGCCGGTATGCATTTTCCAGAAAGCGGCATATAAAAACGGGATTTTTTCTGGGCTCATACTTCGGATTCTATTGATGATAGAAAGGTAGGATAAAGTGTTTTGAATATCCCTTGCATACTCAACGGAAGGATCGTCTTTCTATAACCGTACTACAGTACAGGGTCAATGTTTGAAAATTACACACTTCCTCCAGCCTAGGCAACCGTCTACCTGCCATAGAGAATTGCAACTTCAGTCATTTACATACTCATCGATGGTGCGTATGTGTACGAATATTCCCCTGATATGCGACCATGCGTTTTTCGTATTTCACATTTTTTTGTCACGTAGTGTCCGTCTCTAGGTTCCTTACTTTTCAGTTAGCATTTTCGCAAGTATTCCTCTTCCTAATTAGACCATTTTACTTCAAGATACTTAACGACTGATAGCTATAGTCATTGACAAACAATTTATCAATGTCTATAACATGTTTAAGCCAACGGCCTTGCCGCAGTGACAAAACCGGTTCCCGTCAGATCAGCGAAGTTAAGTCCTGTCGGGCTGGATGGGTGACCATCTGGTCTGCCGAGCGCTGTTGGCAATCGGGTTGCACTCAGCCCCTGTGAGGCAAACGGAGGAGCTACTTGATTGAGAAGTAGCGGCTCCGGTCTCTGAAACTGACATACGGCCGGCAGAGCGGTGTGCTGACCACATGCCCCTCCATATCCGCATCCAATGACGCCTATGGGCTGAGGATGACACGGCGGCCGGTCGGTACCGTTGGGGCCTCATGGCTTTTTTGGGAGGAGTTAGTTAGTTAGTTTTTTTAATATGTTTAAAAGTTTATTTCTTCCTTAGTATTTACAAGTGTTCAATTGTGATAGATGCGATTCGGAAGTATTACTAATTTCCCTTTTCACAGTCATTTGTTCCAGAAGTTCACAAAGAACGTGTTTACCATATCTTGTACCCCATATGAGTACAGTATCGGATAATCTAAATAAAAGATTTTAAGGAGCAGTGCAGCTAACAGGATTCTCGTCTCACATCATGCGTCGCAGTATCTAAGGATGGCCTACAAATAAGTCCTCAAATGTCAGCAATAAGGTTTAGCTCTTGTCTCCTACAAATTACTTTTCTCAACCTAAGAACGTATCAAAACAGTATCAAAAAGAAGGAAGAAAGTAAAATGTTAACGAAGGTCGGCCACCACACCCAAGTCACAGTGCTAGCAATCCTAACATGTTTACTTTTCTACTATTTCTCGTAGCTTCCACTCTTCTCGACGTGACCAAAGAGTTTTTTTTTTTTTTTCTTTTTTAAAAGTTGTTGGTTGACTCAGTGAGTTGGCCTCTGTAGGTTGCAGTTCATTCGTAAATCCCTTCCACGTTGGAGACAGCCGCAATGCATCCACACAGCACGCGAAACCCATCGAAGGCAACGATACGGTGGCAGGGGTCGGTTTGAAATTTAGGTCAGAGTATTTTTCTCCTCTGCATTGGATCGGAAACAAATCGGAGTGGAGCTCCGTGCGAGCTGCTTCATCCTTCCTAGCCGCCTCTCCCTCTCCCTCTCTCTCGTAGCGGAACCGTGGCCTGCGGGCCGTCATTCGTCAGCGTGACAGATCGCCAATCACTCGAGCGCGTCGCACACACTCCAGCTGCTTCGTCACTGACTCAAAGCCACCGCGCTCCAATCACCCGGCAGGCGGCGAATAAACTTGTCGTTGCGTACCGGGGTGCGGTGGAAGCTATCGGCCGGGGACAAGTTTATAAATTATGCCCTAAATCTGCCATCGATCCCTGGCGCCGCCGACTCTTTCCGGCGCGGCGGGGGCGATACAGTCGTGCCATCGCGCGCTAACCCCGCGGGAGCAATGCTGGATTTTACTCGACGAGCCGGAGTGACGCGTGGGAGCTAGATCTGTGAAAAGCGGCGTATTTCATCCGCAGGGCTCTGTCCGAGCTGGCGGGCGAGCCTGCTGACGCTCGCCCCTCTCCAACCCCCGCCACCCCAACCAGGCTGTCCCACCCTCCCACCCTCACGAGAGCGTCCGTTGCAGTCGGCACACACGGCCAGTCCCGCTGTAAACAATTCCAAAACCCCTACGCCAGCTACCCTCCATATCCCCACAAATCTCCTCTCCCTGTTATCGTCTGATCCTTTGTGTTTGATTTTCAGGTCAACTGATACAAATAACTCTTTCAGTCTCTTTGTGTCTCACAAACACACAGGCTTTCTCACTAAATTCGATGACCACCTGGTAGGAGGCGAGTTATAACGTTCTAATAATCACCACGAAAAAATAAACATCAGTTATTAATTTTGTATGTGTTCGCAGGTACGTATCTACCTTCCCGGTACGCAGTGTAATTCCCAAACCACAGTTGACTAAAACGCCACTGGGGGAGCCATAACAAAATAGCACAGGCCGTTGACAAATTGTACACAGCTCCTTGAAGTTTAAACATTTCGTCGCTGATGTAAAGAAGTGAGTCTTTCAAGAATGGTCGCCGATGTGACAGATCTCAGAACAGTCGAAAGGAAAGTCCGCATCTCGTGGTCGTGCGGTAGCGTTCTCGCTTCCCACGCCCGGGTTCCCGGGTTCGATTCCCGGCGGGGTCAGCGATTTTCTCTGCCTCGTGATGACTGGGTGTTGTGTGCTGTCCTTAGGTTGGTTAGGTTTAAGTAGTTCTAAGTTCTAGGGGACTGATGACCATAGATGTTAAGTCCCATAGTGCTCAGAGCCAGTCAAAAGGAAAACATCATGTGGTAATTAGATTCTAAAACTAACGTAGGCTATCCTTAGTAAGGGTAGACTATGCTAATTTTCCAAGTAGCCCTGGTCGGTTAAGATTGTAAGCACGTTACCAGTACGTTAGGCGAGTTGTATACCTGTCGGATGTTACCTCATTTCGATCACTCTGTCTGCATATGCAATCAGTGTCTTACTACATTCCCTTAGAAACCAGACGCAGTGAAATTAAAATTTGTGGTAAGGACTATGGGACCAAACTGCTGAGGTCATCGGTCCATAGGATTACACGCCAATTAAACTAACATACGCTAAGAACAACACACACACACACACACACACACACACACACACACACACACATACATACCCGAGGGAGGACTCGAACCTCCGACGGGAGGACCAGCGCGAACCGTGGCAAGACGACTCAGACCGCACAGCTACCTCCTACAGCGGTGAACAGTCTACAAACAGAATGAGGATATATAAAGGGGCACATAACCTACGGAACATTTTTGTTCTACATAATTATTGTTCTGCCTGTTACCTACAAATAAAAAGTATTTGTAGCAAAATTAAATTGTTAATATTTAATTCAGGTTTTATTCAAAAATTCTTGATTTGTAACATGAAACAGAGGAATTTTGTTCTAAAAATAAAAAATAAAACAGTACAGATCCATCATATAGCACTAGAAAATTCAATTTCCTCAAAAAAATTTAAGATTAAAAAGAAACGCAATTGCAAACACGTTTCTTTATTCGCAAAATCTTTCGCGCTTATCAGTTACAACAAGACATTCTTGCCTTTGATAATGATAGAGAAGGCTCTATTGAGTACGGAATAACAACAATAATTATAATGTTTTTATGTGTTCGTGCATGTAAGCTGTATTTGTAGCAAAGGTATTTGCTTTGGTTACACGAAAGTGTGGAAGTTTCGCGAACAACTAATTTTTATTACATATGAAAGTAGTTCATACTTTTTTAGGATATAAAATACACAATGGACTAACCACTGAACGATGTGCTGTTCTAATTATGTGAAATACAAACAAACAAAGAAACGAACAAAAACCAAAGAGGAGATGCCAGCTCGTAGTTTCTCTCTAACTCATTACTTTGTGTTTCTTTCCCCACCAATGCAATCGGTAATCCTTCTATTTATTACGTCATTTATGTACTGTACCAAAACTACCGATCGGTAGTTCTGGTAGAGAGCAACTCTATTAGTAATACAGCGAAGCGATCGTCAAGGAACCTAATTTGCAGAGATGAAGCTATCTAGGCGACACATCACTAGTATAATGCTCATCCCGTTGGATCACGGATGTTATTCTTCACATCTTAATAGCATGAAAGTTCAGCTATCTGCGTACTGCGAATAACGTCCAAATGAGACCGCAGACCTCAACCATGTGATAGTAGGGCGTTGGCGTTAGGAAAGACAGAGGCCTGAGTTTCCCACGCATTTGATCGGAGCAGGGTCGCCCAAACGCAGCTGTCCACGGCGAACTGTGCCAGCATACCCGCTTTCTGCAAGAAGGGGATGCACAGTTGTAAATCAGTCGCAAAGGCAGAGGCAGTTTCACCGCAGAGCGATCCCCACACCTAACAGGTCGTCTGTTGAATACTTTTCCCGTCACGTGGAATGTGGTGTGAGCAGATGTGAGACACATAGGGCGTGCTGAACAATCGGTGTTCAGCAAGAGGGACTCCGGGGGGTACTCTTGATGACGTTGCAGTCTTCATAGCAATTCATATGTTCGACATACTCAGACGCAATTTTTTCAGAGGATTGTCTGCAGCTCCTGCGAATATTTATTCCTCGTTGTTATTGGACTATTCCCTTCCGTTTCAATTATAAAACTGTATCATGAAGTTTAAATTCTATCTATGTAATTTAAAAAGCCTTATGTTGTATGTCTGATGTTGAATAACAGTTCCGTCAATAGTCACTTCCCTTGTTAAACAGCCAATCCCAAAGACAAATTAACAAAGTAATTATATAAATAAATAAATAAAAATATCAGCATCTTCTGTGTTGGTCCCAACAACGTGGACTACCGTACGTTAATTACTGCTGTCAAAACAAATGTTGCCTATTGAATCATTGTTAACACTGGACATAATAGGAAACAAAACTGATTTTGTTGTGTCAGATACAGTCACAAAGAAGGAGATAAACACATTTAAGCTTGATAAACACAAATAAAAAACCGCGAAAACGTATTCTGAGAAAAGATTCCACAGCAAACGCTACAGTTTTTTCTCACTGTCATCTTGCATAATAGACTGTTTATGAACCAATTGGCACTGCGCATAATTGGAGACACTTTTTAATGTGGCTCGGCATGCTCCTTATCCAATTGTCCAGATAAGCCTGTAGGATATTGTCCATTCTTCCACGGGGTCCTCTGTGATGCACTGTAAGGTCTCTGGTGGGACAGGAGGATTTCAAAACGCTCTTTTTAGCATTGCCCATTGTAACGTCCCCTCTCCCCTTTTTGTTGTCGCTGTTGATGTTGAGCCGCTACTGCTACAGCTCTGTCGGTGGAATGGAGACGCGACGCTCAGTGATGGTTGTCCCCGTCGGATAACGTGCAACAGCACCTGAAAATCTCTAAAGAAAATTGTTCTAGGCGTAATGTATGAAAGTCCGTTAGCGAGTCCACACAGTCTTCTCAACGATGCGAACTGCTGATTTTAATTGTCTGTTATGGTTTTATGATGATCTGCTATGCACGATTAGTTAGTTATTGCAGTATTGAGTGAATCATTCATCACCGGCGTCGTTTCACACCACAGAAGCCAGGAAACATTCATTTGCGGTTCAGTATCAGTAGTCGTTGTTACGTTGCTAGGCAGAATTGTTCACTACGGCACGACGCAAATCCAGAGATAATCAATAATACTATTTTGCTTTCTTCCGTCGTGATATTATTTCGGCAAAACACTCCTTTCAATGCCCAATGTTCATCAAGTCACTCTTTCAATCAAAATGTTCAGTTAATTAATTTTGATCATCAACTATCACACAGTTCAATTAATGATGGAGCCAGCACGTGAGATTTCCATTACTGACGAACAATTTTATTGTTCCTTCTTAGCAATTAGTTTATAATCATCGCACCACACGCACACCGATGGATCAGATCAATTACGATTCTTTTCAATTCGGTGATCGTGACAATTACGACAACTTTTACAATCGGCGTATTTGTATTATCTTCGTGTGTTCGTATTAATGTTTCCTACTCCAGGCTAATCAGATATTACAGTCTTCGATACTGTGTCCATTCTTCGCTGTAACTGTTCACTTTGATGAAGGTTGAGTCCAACAATAATATCTCCAATATTTAAAGTTCATTAACTCGTCGTACACTATCAGAATATCACTTCAGTTCAAGTTCTCAAGTCATAATAACGGAGAACAATGTCCGCGCATCTCTATCACACAATATTAATTTTTTTTGAAAAGAAACAATCTCGTAGCGTTCCGTTTGTAGTACTATAACGAACGCTGCTCTCTCTCGACTTGATAGCAAGCAAGCTAGCAAGCGACTAACTTTTCCATGATCGAGCATTGTAGACGCATTGAATTTCCTTTATCTCTGACCGACATATTACTTTGGACTTAACTTTCGTCGTACTGATTTGCAATTATTACTGATATGTTTGATAGCTAATTAAAAATAACCTTTCAATTTTTCTAGCTTTATATCATGACATACTCAGTAATTATTGAAATTGGTGTTTATCAAAACTTAAAGGTGTTATATTATTGTCACAGTTGTCGTACCTGTCAGGATAACACTGTTCCGTACTTTAAATTATCATGACATTCTTATTTGGGTTTTCGGGTGTCTTGTGGTGTTACACCGTCCATCATCAATGCAACTGAGATATGGGGAACATGGAGGTTATTCCATCTGACTGATACTATGTCACAAGACTGTGACCATGGTGGCACGTATTGCCGTCCATCAGTGTGAATTCCGCTCCAGTTTGTTCACAAGATGGATGCATAATGCGTGCAAAGATGTCCTCTTACTTCACACCAGTCATCCTGACATGCACTGGCGCAAGGTGTATCCTGCGGTCATACATGATTCAACACCAAAACGCGAATGAACCAGCTTGATATGGGAGGCGGTCTACGGCACATTTAGGGTGTAAACGTTGTCCCCGTTCCTCGACACACAAATATCAGTATTATCAAAGTGGAGACTGACAAAGGTCTAGCCCACAAAGAGTGGTTTCGTGCGCATGCGACATGAACTCTTCTCCGAACCCGATGCAGAGGAGGAGCCTTGAGAGGTCTTCTGTGACGTAATCTCTGCTCATGATGCCTATTTCGTATCGTCTAGTGTGTTGACATCCGCACTCTCGTGGCTCTTCGTAACTGCCACCACAGACACGTAAGATTGTATTCAGGGTTTCTACTTGCTGTTATACAGAGATTTCAGTCTTGCACACCTATTTTCTATCTTTCGCAGCTACTCATGTTTCAAAATTTTTGTTCCAAACAATAGAAACATAACTTTGACTCGTAGCGAAATTCGCTTCGGCGTCTACATGTCCTATTCCCTACTGTGGCGCAGGGAGTTCACAGTGTACCAAGACCGCAGACGTGTACCTACACTATGTGATCAAAAGTATCCGGACACCTGGCTGAAAGTCACTTACAAGTACGTGGCGCCCTCCATCGGTAATGCTGGAATACAATATGGTGTTGCCCCACCCTTAGCCTTGATGACAGCTTCCACTCTCCCAGTCACATGTTCAGTCAGGTGCTGGAAGGTTTCTTGGGGAATGGCAGCCCATTCTTCACGGAGTGCTGCGTGGATGAGAGGATTCGATGTCGGTCGGTGAGGCCTGCCACGAAGTCGGCGTTCCAAAACATCCCAAAGGTTTTCTATAGGATTCAGGTCAAGACTCTGTGCAGGTCAATCTATTACATGGATGTTATTGTCGTGTCACCACTCCGCCACAGGCTGTGCATTATGAACAGGTGCTCGATCGTGTTGAAAGATGGCGTCACCATTCCCGAATTGCTCTTCAACAACGGGAAACAAAAAGGTGCTTAAAACAGCAGTGTACGCCTGTGCTGTGATAGTGCCTTGCAAAACAATAAGGGGTGCAAGCCCCCTCCATGAAAAACACGACCATCCCATACCATAACACAACCGCCTCCGAATTCTACTGTTGGCTCTCCCACACACTGCCATCGCATCGCCACATTATGTACCGTGATTCGTCACTCCATACAAGATAATTCCACTGTTCAATCATCCATTGTTTACGCTCCTTACACCAAGCGAGGCGTCGTTTGGCTTTTACCGGCGTGATGTGTGGCTTATGAGCAGACGCTCGAACATGAAATCCAAGTTTTCTCACCTCCCGCCTAACCGTCATAGTACTTGCAGTGGCTTCTGATGAAGTTTGGAATTCCTGTTTAATGATGTGGATAGATGTCTGCCTATAACATGTTACGACCCTCTTCAACTGTCGGCGGTCTCTGTCAGTCAACAGACGAGGTCATTCTGTACGCATTTGTGCTGTACGTGTTCCTTTACGTTTTCACTTCACTATCGTATCGGAAACAATTTACCTAGGGATGTTTATGAGTGTGGAAATCTCGCGTACAGAAGTATGACGCAAATGACACCCAATCACCTGACCACGTTCGAAGTCCGCGGGTTCCGCGGGGCGCCGCATTCTGCTCTCTCACGACTACTGAGGTCGCTGTTATGGAGTACCCTGGCATTAGGTGGCAGCACAATGCACCTAATATGAAAAACGTATGTTTTTGGGATACTTTTGACCATATACTGTAAAAATAAACAAAAAAATATATCACGCAATTTTATATTTTAAAGATCATAACTGAAACCTTACGACTACCTCCCGTGTTTCACAAACGTTTAGAAATGTCGAAACAACATTTTCACAATCTGTTATGGGTAAAGGATTGTTGTTTAAAGCCCCTGAAGTTTTATCTACCAAGCCGTCATAGCTTCTTTATTAAATTTGAATGTAACGATATTGTTTTATTGATATTTGAGAACTCTTGGAAACTGGTTCTACTGATATAACGCACTTAAATCTGCAGTCAAAGTCTCCAATAAGAGCCAAGAAAAATAAGTCTGTAGACTAAATGTGAAGATACAACAAAATTGTCGCCTGCATATGCGATAGTTACGTGTGTCTGAGAGTGAAATTACGTTGGGTAGTTAGTCTTCGCTTTCAGATTTAACACATTTTCCGCCCTTTCTGCGAAACCTACTATTGCGAAGTTTAAAAAAGCCATATCATTATAATTCAGATTGTAACATTTCAAACATGTTTGACATGGGAAGTCTGCTACTTGCAATGACTGCACTTTCCGTATTTACAGTCTCACAGTAGATCAGTCTTTTTATTTGAGAGACCGTCCCGTAGCAAAGCTCGAAGAAAACTAATAAACTAAAAAAAAAGGAAAAAAAAACTAAACTGCACCCGAATAGGCCATGGAGGGCCAATATTATGTAAGTAAAATATGATATTCACTTCTCTCAATTCAAAATATAATCCGGTACCCAGAATGCCTAATTACTCGTGGTTGTGATAAGCGATAGTTCACTTACTGGCCAATGCCACAAACTATCTCTCTCTCTCTCTCTCTCTCTCTCTCTCTCTCTCTCTCTCTCTCTCACACACACACACACACACACACACACACACACACACACAGTCATGAATTCATATTAGCAATGCACGCCTCTCTAAAACACCAAATTGTTTCGTAAATTCGCACTTGTGATTACAGCTCGGCATTCGCAGAATTTCTTGTGACGGTTTTTATCGCGCCTGTGTTATCACATGTGCATTCATTGACATGTAAAAACCGTTTGATGATACGAGGATCCTCCATAAACACACATTCAGCAACGGTTGTTTGTTGGAATGTTTGTAGCGTGACTGAGTTATTTGTTTGGATTGCTGATCGTGTATGAAATGAACGTACCGGGAACGAATACCACAGTGCGCCACTATACGAATTATTAACGCATTTTTCCAGCCATTACCGTCCTCCAAGTTTGATATTCTTGCTGGACATCCACTTAACGTTTACTGGAGACATAAGTGTTTATTGAACCTTCTTATCTACATGATTTTAGTTCCGTGCAAACACATACTATGCAAGAAAGTTAAACTTAAAATCATACTTCCAACAACAAGTTCCAGTATTCGCTAACATCTAACCTCAGATTCTTCCGAATCGAGACTGCAGGAGGCATTTCTCGCTTAGTTTGTAATAAAACTATTGACAGTATGTTACGATACAACTCGGCGGTAATTATTCTTAGTAAGTGCTACACAAAGGAGCTAGAAATATACACAATTTCATGTAGTTGTGAGGCCCACTGGAAGTAATACAGCAAAGTGGCAACAAAGTCTCCTGCAAGCTCATTTTCAGGAAAAAAGTCTATCGATTTTCATGCCGCGTTAGGTTTAAATTACATCTCAGCTCTCTACTACTTCCTGTGTCATCATATTTAGGTGCTGTCTGTCGTAACATATGTGGTACTAATATTTTAACAGCTTCTATGCTGCTCGTTTTTGTGTAACAGTTCGCTGATTTACATCGTGGTGTAACATGCTAAAACCAAGGAATATACCATTTCGTAGTCCGCAGTGGAAGAATGAAAGTAGAGCCAACGGCAGCATTGCATAGTAAACAACACAGCACGTCCCCTGTAAGCTCTTCAACTCCACGCATCTTTAAGATTATAACCACTGACTACATTTATGTTTTTGTTGGATTAAGTGGTCGTTGATGAAGGAACGCCAGTAGGTTGGATAACTTCGTCCGATGAACGGACAGTCCGGAACGGCGAGACTGCTACGGTCGCAGGTTCGAGTCCTGCCTGGGGCATGGATGTGTATGATATCCTTAGGTTAGTTACGTTTAAGTAGTTCTAAGGGACTGATGACCACAGCAGTTAAGTCCCATAGTGCTCAGAGCCATTTTTAGGTGGCTCTAGATGTAGATGCAGAAGTAGAAAACGTCAGGTGGGCTGGTATAGGGGAAATAAAAAGACCAGATTTCAGGCGCAACATGTAAGTGTGGAAGGGTGAATCTGAACTTACTAAACAACTCTAATGAAGATGTGACGGTTTGTCGTCAGTGTTTGGATTCGTCCCGTTGGAAATGAGAAGTGGTTGTGCATAGCCGCGGGAGAGGTGCACGCAGAACCCCACGGGGTTCAACCGCCGCTCCAGCCACGCATGCAAGAAGCATCGCGTCGTCCCGGGCCCGCCTTGGTGGGCGCTGGTTTTTGCTGCGCCTCGGCCGCGCGCATTCATCATGGCCGGGGCTTGTCACGGTTTTTGCAGCTCGGCGGCAGAGACGCGCTGACTCGCGCGCTATTACTTTGCAATTCGTCCGCCCCCGGCCACCCCCGCGTCCTCCTGAGTCGCCGCCCCCGGGATGCACAGCGAGAGGTACTCGCCAGCTCCCCACTTTCTGTTCTGTCTTGTTTGCGAACATCTTTTACTTGCGACCGTTCCTTTTACTCCCCGTACTTGTTATTCATTTCCTTCTCGATCGAGGTTGAGACGGGCAACACAGATTATTAACATGTTGTTATTAGGTCTCTTTTCGTTATCTGCCTGTTCTGTGCAAATATTGCAGTTAATTTCAAACTAACGCCCCAATAAACTATAACCCCGAAATTTAAAAACATAGCTCAGAATGGATGAATTTAATCGTAACTAGCTTTCCTATCAGTCTGTTCAGTAAGGCTGGTAGTCGGGGTGAAGGCACCGGTAACGCCTGACATCTTGGTTGCCCTGCAGGACTGCCGTATTGTGTGGGTAGTATCGGAATGTATTCCAGGCGGTATCTGAACGGATGGGCGCGGCTGAGCAGAGAGAGAAGGGAAGAGGAGATGGACAGGGAAATAATTTATCCCAGCCCCATACGGATTCGTAACCCCTCAGAGGTGGTTCTGAAAACTTGTGCTTGTGAACTTTTGATAGTATGGATAATACTTGGAAGATTTATAACGAAAAACGTGGGGTGCTTGCAATAGATAATAGTTTGGAGGTGAACGACTCGCGCGTCGATTACTTACTGCATGAACCCCACGTTTATGGTTATAAAGCTTCCAAGTATTACCGACTTCGCTACAGACGCCAGCTCCCGAAACCACTGCCTTCTCCGGTTTCGGCTTTCGAGAAAGAATTTGCGTCAGTTCCTCTGCAGACACTCATACACCTCATTAAAGAGTCTCCAGCAAGTTTCAAGTTGAAAGGAGAAGGGTGAACGCATTCCGTATTAATGCCCACCAGTACATGTCAGTTTATTTATCATCAGATAATGTATACTTGATCATTGACTTCACTTCTGTAGTATGAAGTATTCTGCTACAATTAAAGCGAATATTTTCGTGTGAAATACTTATTTCTGGTTGTGAACACGGAGAATAAAACATCCGCAGTTGGGTAAATAACAGTGCCCTTATATCAAAATTTTTGCAGCTATTTGACCCGGATATAGTGAACAGTATGTGTTCGATATATGCGATTTCAGTCTTTCTCGCCGTATTCCACTGATGAATTCTTCTCGGGTTATTAGCCGAGTAGTGGCGTCTTCTAGTCGTAACGTTTCAAAGAGTTTCGTACCCATTACCTTCTTCGCCAGCCTTACAAGTGCTCTCCTTGATATTAGACTGTCTGTCTGTTATACTCAACTGACAGAACAACAGTTTCGTTGCACAAGACCGCCTGTGCGGTGCACGCAGTCTGACGTGGTTCGGATCCGTCACCGCCATTGTGTTCTGATTACAGGGTCCTGCAGCGATGATTTTCAGCCGGTGTAGGTGGTCGGGCAATCTCGTTATGGAGAATGCCTCGTTGCCCTTTTACCCAGCGTAAGCGGGCGTCAGTGCCTAGTGTACGCACACCTACTGTGGTCTCCAAGACACTCAAGATATATGTTATTATGTTTACCAAACGTCGGATGTAGTATTTAGTTCCTGCAACAAACTTCGGGAGACATTGAGAATCAATACGAACCGGAAAGTCTGAACAAATAGTATCATTGATAGCCATTAACTCTACCGTGCAGATAGACGATTCAGGCAAGTAGTACAAACATTTGGTATGTATCGCTAGGGGCGTTGAACAAAATGTCTCCCCACCCGCCTCAGTTTAAAGCCATCCGTATAGATGTAAGCATACTCTGACCCGGTGATGGGTAAGAAGTGCTCCTGGTCGTGATTAATGTTCGTTCCCGTTCTGATATCGGATGGAAAATTCGACGCTGGGGCTGGGGTGAAAAGTATCAAACGGAGAGCGAAAGCAAGGGAGTGTTAATATGTTATGTTACTTTACATATCTCGTCCTTAAGTTCTGGAGAGGAGTGTAGACTGCTCGTATGGGGTAAACCGTCCAGCGGCGTACTGTGGAAATCTCCCGACGAGATGATCGGTAAAACTTCATGGCGGCTACTCTTAATCTTTTTTTGCTCACGCTCGTCGATATTCATTACAGTGCTACTGTGGTGTGTGTACTGTAAGACCTTCAGTACACACACCATCAGATTATTTGACTTGTCGCTCTAACGAAGTAGGCGAGTGTCAGCAATATGTCTCGTGGTCTTATCGTAGCGTGTTTATCCTCTGCCGTTAGGTCAGACGATAGAAATGCCACTTGCACGCTTAGAGTAGCAGATTGACGGTGACCAACTTCAAACAGAACTTGATTCATTTTCACACACATTTATTAAAATAATAACAAGCATAAAAATTACTTAACTTGGTTCCGGATGCTATTTACAATTGACAATCTGAAGTTCCTTTGGTGTTGGTACATTAATCTTATTCTCCCATATGTCTCTGATACTTGACAAAAGTGCCTATACATTTATTTTCATGGCTATGTACAGGAATATGGTAATCTTAGTAGGCGCAGACTGAAACTTGACTATAGACTGGTACAGACAAATGTAGAACTCGTACAGACTGGTTCACGTATCACTGCACGAGTGTGATCCGCGAGGAGAAAAGGTTCTACGTTAGCAGCAATCTCACTGGCTGCGTCACATATTAATACGCGGATCGGCGGAAGCAGAATTTGGTCCGTCTCTATGGCAGCGCCATCTCGTAGTGCGGAGACGGACGAGCGCTGCGCCTGCGCTGTTGTGCTTAGCGGGGCGCGCTCTAGTGGGGAAGTTGTGTACGCGCTGACTACGCGGAACTATGTACACAACAGCTACAATCCTGTATGTTCACTAGAGTCTAAAATTCAGTGGCGGTATTAGGAAAGCGGGTGATGTGTTGGTATTGTTTCGAGCTGTTATGATCTCCAGCGTTCTCTCTTCCTGCTTGTCTCCATCTCTCTCTCTCTCTCTCTCTCTCTCTCTCTCTCTCTCTCTCTCTCTTACTGCCTGCCTCCATCTCTCTCTCTCTCTCTCTCTCTCTCTCTCTCCGACCATTTCCCTTCGCCTCTTTGTACCGCGGCGCCGCTCACACGCTGCTTGATTTCCCCGCCATCACCCGGCGCACGCAGCATCAATAATGCAGGCCTTTATTGGACGCCATGAGGAACAGCCGGCGCGGGCCTCGGCGGCTGCGGCGGCGGCGCGGCCACGTTAATGGTTAAGGGCCCCTCGGAGGCTTGGCCGGTGATGACTTCCTCCTCCTCGAGGCGGTCCGGCCGCCGGACCCCGCACAAACTCCTGCTGAACCCAACTTCCGACATCAAGGAAGGAAGTGGCCCAACTTGCGCCGCTGTCCGCTCATCATCACAGACGGACGGCCCACTGCCGCCGCATCACTTGCCGACAGGGCGATGGGCCTTCTCTTCAGATGCCTTCAGAGTCCGGCCAGTCCAACTCCTAAAACGCGGTGATCACCCCCCTACGCAATCGTCTTGATCTCCTCCAGTGACCGCTAGTTCAGTAGCCCCGACGTGTCCAAAGGCTACAGGGGCACTGTATCCGCTTACAACTTCTTTCACTGCCGGCATTTTCAGTCCCATGTTCTCTGGGTGACGGACATACGTTCGGCACCGTCGTGTCGACAGAGCGCGCTTCGGCAACTGTATGCTCATGCGTTTTCAAGTAGTCACATAGCGGGTGGATGGTGGGGAGGGGAGGGGAGGGGAGGGGGGGGGGCGCATGTGCGTGCGCAGAATTGAGATTTTTCTCCGTTCTGCGCATTCCGCCACTGTTGAAAAGCTCCACACACTTCACACGAGCTCTTATGTGCTGAAGGGAGCAAGTTTTGTGTTTTGCTCTTTGTTTTTCTGTTACGAATTTTGAGAAAATCAATCATAATTTTCACAACGATTCAGAAACTTGTGATCAGTAGTTTCAGCTCTATAGAAAAAGTTGTCAGCCTAACATGAAAAATACTATTATCTGAAACATAATTTTAAAGAATAAGGTTATTTACTGTATCTTCAGGGTGAATTACCGAAACTACCACGAATAAAGATCTTAAAGCAGACTTCTATGCTTACATTGCACATCTTTAAACCCACTTCTGCTACTGTTCCATACGGCCAGTCGCAGTGGCCGAGCGGTTCTAGGCGCTTCAGTCTGGAACCGCGCGACCGCTACGGTCGCAGGTTCGAATCCTGTCTCGGGCATGGATGCGTGAGATGTCCTTACGTTAGTTAGGTTTAAGTAGTTCTAAGTTCTAGGGGACTGATGACCTCAGATGTTGAGTCCCATAGTGGTCAGAGCCATTTGAACCATTTGTTCCATACGCTAGCCAACAAGAGCAGTCGTAATTTGCTTTATTTCTGTCATTACAAGCAAAACATCATGAGCGTCGTGGCCGTAGGAACTAGTAACATTCTGTCCCTGTGAATATATGTTTGAATCTTACCAAAATCATCATATTTCCCGCGGTTTTCGTAAATGAAGTTAACTTACGCGGAACATTATCGTATCAAATTTCCTTGTTACGACGCAATACAGTCCATGATCTGGTTCACCAAGATTATAATTGTTTGTATTATCGACGACATGATTCCGTATGAGCAGCAATACTGATTGCAAATCTGTCGAAATAATGATTGCATTTATGTAAGCTGTAGGCATATTTAAGGCCCTGTAGTAATGCGGTGAGTTCCGCTGGAAGTATCGAGGCTTCAGGAGGGAGGTGGAATTAGGCGCTGTAAAGAGCCTACTCGTCGTAATATGCGCATCCAACGCCATCTGTGGGGCGTGACTCATATATGCATATATGAAGAGACGATGCAACCACTGAAAAGGTCCTTTAGCAGTTGGTACCTAACCTTTACAGTTCGTAAGAAGTGACGTATTTACATTCCTTGGAGTGTGGACATACTAGCATTTGACGAGGACGTCGCCTTCCTTTCCGCTGATGTCGAGCGGCTATCGACCTTAACATTTAAGTAATCTCTTGAACGTGAAATGAAATGAAATTTCGTGTGGCTAGGGCCTCCCGTCGGGTAGACCGTTCGCCTGGTGCAGGTCTGTCGATTTGACGCCACTTCGGCGACCTGCGCGTCGGTGGGAGTGAAATTATGATGATTAGGACAACACAACACACAGTCCCTGAGCGGAGAAAATCCCCGACCCAGCCGGGAATCGAACCCTGGACCTTAGGATTGACATTCCGTCACGCTGACCACTTTTTTTTATTTTTATTTTTTAATAAAGAAAATACTAAGCATCGAACAAGGTTTGAACTCAGAACCTTACGTTTAGCAACCATACACTTTTTTTTATTTGATAAGCGCCTAGAACCGCTTTTTTTTTAATTGTAAATTATTTCCTCTGCCAACCTTTTCTTTTTTTATATATATGGAAAAAGGCGTCTTTCAGTTACGACAAACAAAATTAGAATGTACATCCGTAGCAACGACAGAACAAGAGTTCCTTCTGAACTATGAAATAGAATTTGAAACTAATAGTGTGATGATAGATAATAAAGAAAGAAAAATGTAACCAAATCCCGCACGCTATTCCATGTGCATGGCCCATCGGCGTACAGATTCCATGTTCCAAATTGGTGCAACATTTCGCAGCGTGTGGAGCCCCATGAAGGCGGTAATTCTCTGCCCGGTACTCCCCAACTGTGAGGGGGTTATCGAAGACACTGCGCAAATAGTTCGCAAATAGTTGTCGGTATCGGGGTGTACACTCAAGTGTGCTATGACTGTCCTGGAGAAATTGCCAGTAATCAAGCGCCATCTTCTCATCATCTCGAAAGAGGTAGTATATGAACATGCCTTTAAACCATGTGAGAGCGTGAGTCTTCACAGGTGGGAAATAAGTATCCTCTGGACAAAGGAGGAGCCGTGGCTCAATTGTGCGAGGCGCGATACGTAGGTAACAGGCGAGGATCTTCTGCACTAGCAGCCATACCTCTAACGCCGATCCACATGTTAAACGGTGTTCATCAGCATCCACGAGGTGGCAACGTGGGCAAAGGGGGAATCCGTCATCCCAATAGCGTGCAGCCTATGTCGTGTTACAACCTTCCCGTTCACCACCTGGTACCACGCGGCTCGTACCCGCTTGGGGAGGAACTGCTTCTGGACCGCTCGCCACACTGCAGGCCATAGGGTCGTAGGGCTCTTCCTCTCAATCACATTGCGAGGGATGGATCTTAGCAGCAGTCTGTAAACGTCTCTCGCCTTGGGAGTGCGAGTGTTGGGAAGATCTGGTGCACGTAACTATACTCAAGAATAAATGCCGAGAGGTGCGAGAGTGAGGGTGTAATGTGCGCAACCGTGACAGGTGGCAGAAGAGACGCCGGCAGCAATTCCTCTAACAGACGTCCCGTAAGGGAAGCATCTGTACCACTCAGCTACCGGGGCCGGACTCTTGAACGTGATCTCTATAATATAGCTTCTCTTCTACAGTGGGCCTGTCCCGTGTACACACATATTTTGTTGTTGTTACCTCTCACGCGCAAAAGGCCATCACTGTAGCATAACGTCCTCTCCTCCATTCAATCCACGTTTTGTGAACCGTGCGGGCAGGCAGTGCCATACGTCCAGCAGTGCTGGAACTGGAGACGAAGCTCCACAGTGTGTGAATGGTAGGATGTATGTATTTCCATGCTAACGTCACCCTTTGTAGTGCGGTACTAGTTCACTGCGCCTCACGACCATGACACAGATTCCAAATCTACTACAAATAGGCCTAAGAGGCGTAAGTAACGTTTAGGAAGACAAAGATATAGAAACTTCAGCGCATCTGATCAGTTTCCCGCTTTATAGCGCCTGTGTAGAGGGGTGGTGTCTGATTACAACAATTTTAATATTTTTAATGTTTAGTTTGAACTGTAGGTTTCTCACTATTTCGCGCTACCTTCAAAAAAGAAATTTTCAAAAATGTATATGTCAAGGTTTAAAATAACTATGTCTGATAAAATAAAACAACTTGATGAAGGCAGCTTTGGCATAATGGTCAAAAAATATTGCTCCATAAAACAGTTTGTCGACGAGATCACATGTTAAAGAAATTTCCTGTTACTTACGAAAAGGGAAAAGCCTTTACTTAGATCAAAAATTTAGATTTGATATTCAATGATTTACTTACTGTATACAAGAGAATGCACGCACTTGTGCTGAGACCTAGACTACCTTCCAGCTTCCTTCAATATGGCTAACAAATTATAGAGGTAACCTTATTTTTCAGAGAATCGAATAACGCAATTACCTTTAACCACCCAATAAGCGAGGAGTGGTGGGTATATTTACTACGAGAACTCCCGAAAATCTGTATCATTGCTCTAGCAAAACAGAAAGACCTATAAACGACGTACCACTAATTTTTGTTAGATGTGACTTCAAAATACTGAACAGCCGTTTAGGAAAATAAGATGGAATCCAGTTAAATGCTGTTTTTAATAAAATACACTTGCTCTCTACTGTTTTCCTAGAGGAAATCGACCGACATCCTGGAAAGCACTACAGATAATAAGCATGTTGGGTCATATTTTAATTTCCTGAAAGGTCCTAAAGAATGCAGTGTTTAAAAGAGTCTCTTTTATTGTTTTTCTAGTACAAATTCCTGTCGGATTCATTACAATGTTGCGGCCAGCTTCGAACTACACCAGTTCATTATCAGGTAATTCACAACATAAAATGCAAACGTTTCGAGAAAATTAACGTTTACTAAGCTATCTGAATGATGTATGAATGCGTAGTTACAAACCCCTACGGCAAATTGAGAAATCAAATAAGAGAGTTCCACATAAAATAAATATTCGTTACGTTTACAACATCGTTACACGAACTTCTGAAGCGCAGAATCGAAGCGGCTTCCACGATTTGTTTACATTACGAGCGCAATTAAAAACATTGCGTCGAGAATGAAAATACAAATATACAGCGATGTTACTATAACACTTCGTACTCGTTTATGAGCAAGAAACTCAGGTATCAGTTCAGGAAGTTGCTTGCGTTTCTAATATATTAAGAACGTCTGTTTCCCACTGAGAAGGAGGTGGTTCATTTTTGAAGAGACAGGTTTCTGCATGGACCGCTTGTTAGCAGGGGGTGTGTTCCTGGCTTATTTCTTTCAAACCCTTTCATTTGGCTGTGATGGAGCAATAAAAACTCTGGCAGTAGCCGGTTATCCACATCACAGGCTAAGCCTATTGCGATTTCAGCACAAACACACACACAGACACACACACACACACATACACACACAGAAAGAACAAAAAAAGAATCTCATGCAGGCAGAGCCAAATTGAAATGTCACGTGGAATTCTGTTCGTCGTTCGTTACCAGTAAAACCATTCCCATCTGAGTTACGAGCTCTGAATTGGCCGTTCGTTTGTTCTTTTTTTTCGAGAAACTGTGCACTCCCTAATCGGGCGGGTGGTATGGTGATCGCTATTTGGTTTCCAATTCCCTTTTGATACTCAGGAACTCGGGCAATAACAGCAAGAAATTTCTCTGAGAGGATGAATAAAATGTACAGGCAATAACTGGCACCTTATCTGTTAAATGGGCTGTGCTATCGCCCATCGACAAGCTAGACTGTGGCCAAATTAAGGTAACACTTTTTTTCTTTTACTTTCGATATTACAAAAATGTCTCCCACTAACGCCACTGTTCACTGAGTGGGCGGTTCCTCAATGAAGTGAAGTATCTCCCCACCAAAAAAGGAATTACTACGACATAAATATAGCTGTGTAATTTATTTGTTCAATTCTTCCCGGGTTCTGTCAAAACGACGCCGTGAAACCTGCATTTGTATAAAGGCTTCTGTATAATGAGATATTCTTCTCGCAATGTTGCCGAAATATATCACAAGTACACTCTTCGCCCATGTATAAGATTAATTCGGTATTATAGACTACGATGGTGCAATGTAAAAGCAAACGATTATAGTTTAACATACCATCAATGACGAAGTCATTAGAGACGTAAGACAGATCTGGAATAATGCGCGGAGAGATAAGTTGACATATCTGTTTCAGAAGCTGCCACAGCACGTAACATTTAGGACTTAGGAAAACCGTCGAAAGCTTACTTCCGGAAGGTCGGACGGGGTTTTCAATAGACGTCCTCCCAAACACGAGGTCAGCAATCTTTATCACTCTGCCACATTACTCAGTACAGTACAATGAAAGTCGTCGCTGGACTTTTCGCGATTGAAATTAACAGCCTGATTGGTTTGTTTACATGGAAGTGGATCCTAATTCATCACTGACAGTATGAGCACAATAACAAAATGTCATCTGAATGAATCTTTTTATATTTAAGATCTGCGCCCTTATTTATTGTATGTTTGGTTCAAATGGTTCAAATGGCTCTGAGCACTATGGGACTCAACTGCTGTGGTCATTAGTCCCCTAGAACTTAGAACTAGTTAAACCTAACTAACCTAAGGACATCACAAACATCAATGCCCGAGGCAGGATTCGAACCTGCGACCGTAGCAGTCGCACGGTTCCGGACTGCGCGCCTAGAACCGTGAGACCACCACGATTGTATGTTTGTATAGAGCTTCTCAGACAAGAGGTTTTTTTCTGTAACTTACATAATAATAAACGAGAGGTATATTTAGCCAGAGAGATTCAGTGATAAGAGATGTGTACAATAAAAATAAATTTAGCTCGAGACGCAAAGACTAGATAATATAAGGCAACGCTGAGCAATGCTGTACTACACTGCAAAATTTAAGGACAAGATAAACAAAGTAATATAAAATCTAAACAATTTGGTGGAAATGAATGAAAGTGCACGAGAATGTTTCCAGAGGTCTTCCAGTCGCACACAGTAAGCTGGACGTCCCTTGGCGTGATGTCAGCGTAATTATGGGGCCAAATGGGGCAGTTGAAGAAACGGGAGAAAATGAAATGGTTCAAATGGCTCTGAGCACTATGGGACTCAACTGCTGTGGTCATAAGTCCCCTAGAACTTAGAACTACTTAAACATAACTAACCTAAGGACAGCACACAACACCCAGCCTTCACGAGGCAGAGAAAAATCCCTGACCCCGCCGGGAATCGAACCCGGGAACCCGGGCGTGGGAAGCGAGAACGCTACCGCACGACCACGAGATGTGGGCGAGAAACGGGAGAACAGAGTGTATGTCATTCAGCGAGAAGTTAGAGTTCACTGTGGTGATGTTCTTCATTACAACATGGCTCGGATACAGCATCTGGAGGACTTCACACTGGGAATTATCAACGGGAAACTTGAAGGAGCACGAAGAGCGACAGATATGGGCCAGAAGTTTGATATTGCTCACAGTATTGTCTCACGTGCATGGGGAGTGTTCCGAACAACAGGCACTGATACACAGAGGAGATAGAGGTGGTCGACCTATATCAACTACAGCAGTAGATGTCCGCGGCAGTCTGTAGTAGGGATAAAGGGAACCACATCAAAGAGCGGGTGAAATTGCAAACACATTTAATAGGACTGCAAGGCAAGACGAGTGCATAGTTGTGGTCTCTCTTCCCGACGATCATTAGGTCGTGTCCGTTGACACCCACATATCAGCGGCACCGTCTGTGATGGTGCCAAGAGCATAAAGACTGGACCAACTAGGAGACAGGTTGTATGCTGTTCTCGGTTGAGAACAGATCCAGTCTGAGTTGTGATTTCGGACGTACCCTTATAATGGCGATTGGTAGGCGCACGTTATCACCACAACCTTTAGATGGTTGTGGTGGTCCACCCTCAATAAAGATGACGGCCTGTAGCTAAGCACAGCTTGGGAACGGGCCATAGGACGGTTGAAGCGGATGCGGTGAGCCCGCTACGAAAACATTGCCTTATATGGTTCAAATGGTTCTGAGCACTATGGGACTCAACTGCTGAGGTCATTAGTCCCCTAGAACTTAGAACTAGTTAAACCTAACTAACCTAATGACATCACAAACATCCATGCCCGAGGCAGGATTCGAACCTGCGACCGTAGCGGTCTCGCGGTTCCAGGCTGCAGCGCCTTTAACCGCACGGCCACTTCGACCGGCATTGCCTTATATGGCGCTGGGGCAAGCACCAGTAACGTCACAGACGACAACGTGGCTATCGAAGGACGACAGCAGACACCAGAGGACAGTCGCCACTTGACAATGGCCGAGGTGTACTCGGCCGAAAGCTCGTGGATTTTAAACCAGTTGACGCAACTGGAAGCTCAAGATAATTTTATCGGCATATATCTCCGAGACACTACGCTTTCGAATACACCTGCTGCTTATAAATTACTATTACAGGATTGTAGGAGTTGTAGAGCGGATTTGCTTGTTTTAATATGGAACCCATGTCAGTTTGAATATAAAATAAGTTTGAAGATTGGCTCACTTTCAGATCCCACGCTTCTCGATAAGAGGGCCCTGTGGTCAGTCGATTGTTTTTCTTCAGACATCACATACCAATTTCGTTCGGCTACAAGAAGCTGGTACGTTCGCAGTAGGAGGGTTGACTGTGGTGCTCCACAGACAAAACAGACTCTCGACTTTGAAGAGGACGTCCTTCGTCACGTAGAAGAGAACCCAATGACGAGACTTGAAACGCCTCTCGTGCCATGGGCTCCTGCAGAACACGCGAATCAGAGCTCATGGTGTCCGCTGTCTGCGTACCGTGGAGCGGTAGATTTGATAGTGACCCGTTCTCCAAATTTCCATTACTTTCAGAAGGTACATTCCCGGACATGTATTCCTTATCAGAACTTCCTCTACTAAGAACTGTCTGATATTCCCAGAAGCCTTTAATAGGAATTGTGTTACCAAAGTTACGCCACTGTCTCTCATAAAACCTGTGATGACGGAAAAAAAGTTACAACACCAAAAAGGAATTATGCGACAGAAACGAAAGTTGATTGACTTGTTTCTAAATCTGGAAGATGATGTCTATCCAGATTTCGTTCCACTCGTGTAAGAGTGGCGCTAGCAACGCCACTATGAGAAAGCAAATCATGTTTGCTTTAAATACACGCTCTAACGGTCTTGAGCATTAGTTACCTTTGAGATTGGACGTGCCAAGTTAATGTAGTCAACATTGCCTTTAAGGCGACAAAGACACCATTATTAACACCGCACTGAGTGTGAACGAGGTTCTGTAATGGGGCTGGATGTTCCTTCTGCGATATTGCAGCAATACTTGGCAGTATTGTAACCACTGTGCGTGACTGCTGGTACCGTCGGTCACGAGTACGCACAGTCGCAAGAAGAGCTGGATCCAGAAGCTACACGGCACTACCGAGAGTGAAGACCATCGTGTTCAGAGTATGGCACAAGTGCATCGTACTGGACCTGCAGCATCAATTTGAGCAGCAGTTGGCACGACAGTGATAGTGAACTGTTATAAATCGGTTACTTCAAGGAGAGCTCCGAGCCAGACGCCCTGCAGCGTGCATTCTACTGACCCCAAATCATCGCCGTTTGCGACTTCCATGGATTCAAGCTAGAGCTCACCGGAGGGCAGGGTGGAGGTCTGTTGTGTTTGCTGATGAAAGTTGATTCTGTCTTGGTGCCAGTGATGATCGTGCGTTGATTAAGAGGAGGCCAGATGCGGGCCTGCAACCAATCCGAAATCGACAGCAGGGGAACTCTCCCAATTATTGTACACGTCCTGACTACTAAGTTATAAGTTATTCCGGTGACGGGTTGTGCTTCTATTCAAGAACCGCATTCCAGGGGGTGTTCCCCAAATGGGCAACTCTCGCCCACATACCGCTAGGGTAACCCAATATGCTCTACAGACCGTGACAAGTTGCCCTGGCCTCTTTGATCACAAAATGTGTCTCCAATGGGGCACATACGAGGCATCATCCGACGACAACTCCAGCGTCATCCACAAACAGCACTAACCGTCCACGTATTGACCGACCAAGTGCAAAAGGCCTGGAACTTGTAATGGTACTTGAATTACGTAACCATTACGGCGCCTCACCTGAACCTCTCGATACCAGTAATATTCTACTGTTTTTCTGTAGAAGTAGTTAACATATTTCTGAGACAACATTCAGATTTGATTTCATTAATGTATAGGTACTTTGATACATCGATATGTTTATGTTGCATTGATATTATTCTTAAGTGTATTCTTTCTTTTGTCACTATGATCTTTGACGTACTTGTAACTTTGATTTTTGAGCGCGTAAGCGATAGTTAGTTAGAGAGTCGGGCCTTGAGAAGGTCAAGTCTTGGACGTCATGTTGGAAAGACGCATAACGTAGTCAGCTTATAAAGTGTGGACTTTAACAGTGAGGAAGATGTTTTCGCCGGCCGGTGTGGCCGTGCGGTTCTAGGCGCTTCAGTCTGGAACCGCGTAACCGCTACGGTCGCAGGTTCGAATCCTGCCTCGGGCGTGGATGTGTGTGATGTCCTTAGGTTAGTTAGGTTTAAGTAGTTCTAAGTTCTAGGGGACTGGTAACCACATATGATAAGTCCCATAGTGCTCAGAGCCATTTGAACCATTTTGAAGATGTTTTCAAGTATGTTTCGTATTGTGAAGTGATGTTTTGTGTGTTACGCGATATTGCAACAAAAGCAATAAAAAGGAAGTGTAACTTAAATTCGGAGTGCTGATTATTTTTTTACATGACCATTGTGCTAACTTTGAAAGGTTTAATCTTCAAGAATGGTTTGTGAAGCGCATCTACAAAACTTTTGAATATAGCAGAATAAAACCTAGGCCTCTTTGCATCCGAGCTTGGAATCATCGCCACCTAGATTTTCGATGATTGAGCCATGATTTTACAACGAGAGCAGCGTGGGAAACACGAAAAGATGAGTGCCTAGTTTATCCATTATGTCATGAAATGACTTTATTAACTGTGCTCTAATGACACCTGCCACATAATAACTTTGTTGTTGTCCGAAAATGCAGTATTTAGCAGCGTGAGCAACACCACAATCATTATTAAATTTTGACCTTTGTTGTGGTAGGGTTGTCAGAAACTGCATTCCACAAACTGATATCCGACACCTGTCTAATACAACGCATGCATGTCTGCATGATTTCATTGAACATTCTGGCTGTTATACCGGTTATTAATTTACCACCAATTTACATTTCCAGTGGCTCATCTCGCGCTGCCATTAACCTGTGATCTTGCAATGTTAAACACTTAAATATGTTACCTAGACAAATGTATTTCCGAAATTTCATTTCTCCGTATTAATTACTTTTTGGTGTTGTGATTTTCTTCCAGTCATTGTATCTAGTGTGCGCTGCTAAGTTTCCAGAACGTCGGTATTCGACCGCGATGATGTTCGTGTCAAGCTGTGGCAGGCAAATTTTGGAACGGCCGCAAACGGTGTAGCGTAAGCACGGCCGGCGGATACGAGCCGGCGTGCACGTGGCGGGCCTCCCTGAGGCGGCGGCCGCAGCGCCGGAAATGAAAGGAGCGCCCGTGTGGGGGCGGAAGCGCGCCAAGTCTGCGTTCGACGGCGCGCAGCCTTCAGGCCGCCAGGGCCCGGCGCTCCGCCCCCGCCGCCTCCGGATGTGCTGCGGGGGCGGCGTCTGTTTTCCCCCGCACGCTCTCTTCCTCTTCTCGTCTAAAGCTCTCGCGCGGATCTGGATGAAGCTCAGGTGGATGAAAAGGGTCTGAGGCCGCGTAACAGGTGTTGGCGGGGAGAGAACTTGAAGTAGTGGAGCAGCGGCCACCCACCGGGGGCGGCAAGTGGCGCCTCAGCGCCCGAGCGGTGTCGGGTGTCCTGGCGGGGCCGTGGGCTATTACCGCCACACGCAGGGCGTTTCCGTAGTATACGCCAGAACTCCAGGAAACTGGGATTAGCACTTACACTTTCCCTCCAAATTGTGTAGCATTAAATTCTCTGCAACATTAGAGAAACTTTCAAATGTTGCGTTATTTATATTATTTGAAATAGCATTAACAACTGCATACCCATAACATTGCAACAATAAGAAGTCTTTGCTTTTATATTTAGTAGCATTCGACCCGCCTTACGTTTCAAGGTGGTGGGCCACTCTGTATTGTTAATGAAACAGATAAATAAATAAATAGTTCCTGAAAAAGTCATTCCTTCGAATTTCAGCCTGAAGACTGATTTGATGCAGTTCTCCACCCTATCCTGTGCAGGCCTCTTCATCACTGGAATGAATTTTCGCTCTGCCGCAGAGTGTGCACTGATATGGAGCTTCCTGGCAGATTAAAACTACGTGCCGGACCTAGACTCGAACACGCGACCTTTGTGTTCGCAGCTCGTGTTCTAGTGGCTAGCGTGGTCGCCTCTGGATCACGGGGTCTTGGGTTCGATTCCCGGCCTGGTTTCGGATTTTTCTCTGCCTGGGGACTGGGTGTCTGTGTTGTCATCATCGTTTCATCATCATCATCATCATCATCATTCGTGACAATTGCAAGATTAGACTGCGTAAAAATTGGACTATGTAAAAAATTGGGACTTTGCATGGGCGCTGATGACAGCGCATTTGAGGGCCCCACAAACTAAACATCACGGGATCTTTTCCTTCCGCGGGCAAGTGAACTTTTTTAGGTATTTATGTACTACGTATCAGTGACTTGGTCAGTTGAATCTCTTATTTCGATAAACATCATCTCTACTACCAAACCGTAATGTATTACGCAGTCAAATGCCATGAAAAGATCTGAGTAATAGTATATCGATTAGGAAACGTCTGATTGTTAAGCTTTTTTGTAAAATCCAAAATACCCATTTAGCAAACGAAGGTATCACCTGCAAGGGAGGGCGCCAAAAACTATAAAGAATGTCGGAAAAAACCGCCACAGGTCTCGTATTATCTGATTCCTTTGGCTAGTTTCGCTCTTCAGACGCCACACCCTGATACACTAGTTGCTCGCATGGCAACACGTTACAGGTTTAAGGTACCACCCGGTACCTTCGCTAACACACACTTAGTCACATCATTTTGCATTGACGATGGTGTTGAGAGCTGCTGTAAACTTCTAACGTGTAGCGATCAGCTCAATTATTATCTGAGGATATTCGCATCTGAAGAGCAGAAACCTGTCAAATAAATCACACAGTAAAACCTTCACTATTTCTAATTTACTAATTCGTGATGATTCGGATTTAAAAAGAAATCACGATTTGAGACGCCGCGTCACTATACCTGGCACCATTCGCGCCAAGTTCGTTTATTGTAAAATGTTGAACGCATCACTTCCCTTCCCATTCGCTTCGCCCGTGGCCATAAATGAGCAAAATTTGTGTCATTGTAGGTCACAAACACAATGAAGACCAACATCTTCATTCAACTAGCTGGAGCTCGCTTTAGGCGTTTTACTAACCTCCATCTCCGTCATCGCTTATAAGTATATTAAGGTACGGTACAGTGTAGTACAGTAACCAAGATGTGTGTCAGGAGTAAATTTAAATAGTTAATGTTTAAAAAATATAATAAAATTCCATTATAAAATCCAAGTTCGTGCTTATGCCAAAAGGATTGTGATATAGTCTGGTAATGCTAAGCGAGTTTTCAACAATAAGAAACATCGCTGGAAAATTTCGCAAGCTGTGCTAAAGCAACACAAACTAACCGGAAAACGAAAAATGGACAACTAGACCAGAACTGCCTACCATTGATGATGTATATACCTCGTACAAACAACAACATAAACAATAACGCTCTGTCGGAGTTCCTGTAAGAAGAGTAGAAGTACCGGCTGCGGGCTAAAGATTTGAAAATAAGTTAGCTCAATTAAAGATCATGGCTATTAGTCGATAACTGTCCATATTCCTTAGTCGGAACAACACGTCTTACAGAAATACGTGTGGAGACATTTTAAGTGCAGTACAGTATATCAGTGTATTAGAATTCACCTAGATTTAATTTAACCACTACATACGAAGGTTGGAACTTAACTAGTGGCAACTGTTTATTCACAACCGATACCAAAGAGTCTCATGTTTGCACCTGTTACTGTCCTTCAAAGTAGTCACCAGCGTTGTGTAGAACCCGTTACCAGCGATCTGGAAGGCGTAGTATACCGTTAGCAGAGCCTGTTCTGTTGATGGTGCTGATGGAGCGGTCTAAAGTTGTGACGATTCTCGTGTACGACTGTGATGGTGTTATCCTAACACATTACGTTCCTCCACAGGAGACCGTCAATGCACAGTATTACTGTCCGTTTTTGGAGGATCACCTGCAACCAGCTTTGCGGAAGAAGCGGCGACACTTTCTGAGCAACCAACCCATCATTTTGCATGACAATGCTCTGGCGCATACAGCGGAAGCTGTGGCTACTGTGTTCGGTCGATGGAAATGGGAAATACTGTACCATCCACCATACTCCCCGAACTTAAGTCCTTGTGACTTTGATTTGATTCCGAAGATGAAGGAATCAATTCGTGGCATTCGCTTCAGAACTGTTCCAGAGATTCGACAGGCAGTAGACCGCTCCACTCGCACCATCAACAGAACAAGCTCTGCTACCGGTATACTACGCCTTCCACATCGCTGGCAACCGGTTCTACACAACGCTGGCGACTACTTTGAAGGACGGTAACATGTGCAAACATGTAACTCTTTTGTATCGGTTGTGAATAAATAGTTGCCACTATTTAAGTCCCAGCCCTCGTATAATGCATGTTACATTCCTAATTATAGCTTCAGATAACTATTTTAGAAAAAAATTGTATAATTTGCCCTTTCAATTATTCAGACTGGAAATCACTGCAACTAATCTGAAATAGTGGGATTTCACTGTAACACTCGACCACTGATGGTGAGCTCTGTATTAATGTACACACTCAGTTTAGACTAGTGCTGCCAGATCCAATTTTTTAGGGCTTTTGGTCACAGAAATAGACAGGACAAGGGCTTACAGGTCGGGAAACACAAAAGGAAGTACGTAAATCTTCAGTCGCTAGATAAGTAATTCTTTATTATCTGCTACGAACAACGTTGGCACACTGGTACAGCTGCACTCGAAAGAACTGTTCTGTTCATAAAAAGTACTAGTCTAAAGATGGTAATGAAACTGTTTTTTCATTAGTCTTGCGGACACCTTTGAATCATCAGGTCGCCTTCAAAAAAAATTATTAGTACTTTCTGTACCTAATTCAAAGTTTTCGGACCCCCGATGTAATACGGAATTGACCACTACGTATCATAAGAGGTGGACCAGCCATACAAAATGAGGTAGCGTGTATTTTGTGAGAAGTAGCAATAGCAGAATGGGTGGAAGAGCTCACTGGCTTCGAACGTAGACTAGTCATTGGATGCACCTGAGTAAGCAAACCCATCAGGGGAATTTCAGTCCTTCGACTGTTGTTGATGCGATTGCAAAGCAGGAAAGCGAATCATCAACCACAGCTAAACCAAAACCGAGCAGATCTCATGTACTGATGAACAGGGACCTTCGCATAAAATATGCGGAAGGTATCACTCTTGAGTTCCAAAGTACTACCATCAGTCCAGCTAGCACAGTGACTGTGCGTAGTGGTTTGACAACAATGGGGTACAGTGGTGGAGCAGCTCCTCGTAAGCCGCACAGTTCTTCTGTCAGTGCTAAGCGACGTCTAAGTGGTGTAAAGAGTGAGGCCACTGACGGCGGAAGGCTGGAAACGAGTGATTTGGAGCGATGATTCACGCTATACCCTGTGACAAGCCGATGGCAGACTCTGAGTTCGGCGAATGCACGGTCACGTTACCTGCCGTCATGTATAGGAGTAATAGTGAGGTACGGAGGAGCTGGTACTATATGGTATACGAGGGCTGTTCAAAAAGTAAGACGACTTTTCAAATTGTGCGGGCAACTTAAATTCGATTATCGATCACTTTTTTCGTTATTTTGACACACATGTCCCGAACATATGCTCACAGTTTCAAGTGTACAGCATATGTCGTTTGTTTTTGACTGATAGGAAGGCTAGACGTGTTGTAGTTTGCTAAGCGATCTACGATTTTCATAAAAAAATGGAGCAAAGAATTTGATTCAAATTTTGTGTGAAAAATGGAATTAACTGCATTAAACCTCTTCAAATGTCGTCAGTGGCATATGGTGAGTCCGCTCTAAGTAAAAACAAATTTACAAGTCGTACGAGCTCTTACAAGATGGCCGAGAAGATGCTAATGATGAGCTTCGGCCGGCCGCGGTGGCTGAGCGGTTCTAGGCGCTACAGTCAGGAACCGCGCGACCACTACGGTCGCAGGTTCGAATCCTGCCTCGGGCATGGATGTGTGTGATGTCCTTAGGTTAGTTAGGTTTAAGTAGTTCTAAGTTCTAGGGGACTGGTGACCACAGAAGTTAAGTCTCATACTGCCCAGAGCCATTTGAACCATTTTGATGAGCCTCGCTCTGGACGCCCCAGCACATCAACAACAGATGATAACGTCGAAACTGTGAAGAAAATGGTTTTGGAAAATCTTAAGAGAAGTTGCTGAGGGTGTTGGCATATCGGTCGGCTGTTGTCATGCAACTTTTTCGGATGTTTTGCGCATGAGACGTGTGTCAGCGCAGTTTTTTCCAAAACTTCTCAATTTTGATCACTAGAACCGTCGCATGAGCATCGCTCAGTAGCTATTGAATGACGTCAATGATGATCCTGATTTGCTCACAAGGATCATAAGAGGTAACGAAACATGGGTTTACGGTTATGACGTCGAACCCAAAGTCCAGTCGTCCCAATGGAAGCATCGCGTAGAGCCTAGACCGAAAAAAGCACGCCAAGTTCGATCAAATGTCCTAGTTTTGCTCACTGTGTTTTTCAATTACCGTACATCAATAACTTTTGCATCAAGGTAGTACGGTCAATAAGGAGCATTATCTTGACGTTAAGAGCCGTTTGCGAGAAGCAATACGCAAAAAACGTCCGGAATTGTGGAAAAGCAATTCATGGCTTTTGCATCACGACAGCGCACCTGCCCATTCATCGTTTGCGAGAGATTTTTAGGCCAAAAACAACACAATCATGCCTCATCCACCATATTCATCGCATTTGGTCCCGTGCGACTTTTTCCTGTCCCCAAAACTGAGGAGACCTATGAAAGGATGAAGATTTTTAACGAATGAGGAAATAAGCATCGCTGGAAGTTCTCAAGGCTGTACCAAAAAGAGCTTCGAGAGTTGGAAGAAGCATTGGCACAAGTGTATTGTATCTGTGGGGGAATTACTTTGAAGGGGACAACATGAAGATTGACGAATAAATAAATATTTTTTAATAAAAATATAAAGTCACCTTATTTTTTGAACACACTTTGTATGGTGCTTTTCGTTGTTAGGCTGTGGTCCCCTGTTGCTTAATGCAGAAGGACATAAACACATTTCACACTGCTCTGTACTGCGCAGGGCAGGGAAACAGTTCAAAAAGGATGATGTGTTTGTATTAGCATGACAATGCGCCATGTCATAAAGCAGTATCTGTGAGGCAGTGGGCCGGCGGCGGTGGCTCAGCGGTTCTAGGCACTCCGGAACAGCGCGACTGCTACGGTCGCAGGTTCGAAACCTGCCTCGGGCATGGATGTGTGTGATATCCTTAGGTTAGTTAGGTTTAATTAGTTCTAAGTTCTAGGGGACTGATGACCTCAGATGTTAAGTCCCATAGGGTTCAGAGCCAATTGAACCATTTTTTGAGGCAGTGTTTCGTGGACAATAACATTCCTGAAAAGGACTGGCCTGTCAAGTGTTCAGACCTCAATCCAATGGAACACCTCTGGGATGAGCTAAAACTCTGACTTCGCTCCAGAACCTGGCGTCAAGCACCACTCTCGTTTTAGGTCCGGTATGGGTCCTCCACAGATTTTCGGACACCTTATTGAAAGCGGCTGCAGCAGCTTCAAGTCGTCATAAACGAGAGGGATGGACGCATCCCATATTGAAGTCCACTAATAGGTGTCCGCATCAGATAGCGTGCGATGAGTAAGTTAGCAGAGCGAATAGCAAACCGCAACACCCGTCATAGCGGCAAGCGGCTGCAGCAGCTTCAAGTCGTCATATTCGAGAGGGGTGGACACATCCCATATTAAAGTCCACTAATAGGTGTCCGGATCAGATGAGTAAGCTTGCAGAGGGAATAGCGAACCGTAACACCCGTCATAGCGGCACTAGCATTCCTCTGACGAGGCTGGCAGATCGTGGCGACGGCAGGCAGAGCGTTGTCGCGCTGGCAGAGGCGCCGGCTGTCGCCATGTTAATGCGTCGCGATATTACTGGCCCCCGCCGCTCCTCCTCCTCCTCCTCCGGGCCCTCTCGCCCTCTCATCCTCAGCGTTCCTCGTGCCCGCCCCCGCCTACCACTTCCTTACATATTGCGCGCCGCGCTGCGGCCAAATGTTGACCCATTAGGACGCGACAACGCGCACAAATTGAACGGCACGATGACAAACAGCGCCGCGATATTGCGGCGTCTCGTCTGCGGCCAGCACTTGCGTTCACACGCACGCGCGAGAGCGCGCACGCACGCCCGAGAAAGGGAGATGAAGAGTAAACAGTTGCTGCAAGTGTACGTCGCTGTGATGTGTTATGAGGGTGTCAGAACATCGGCCTGTATGATTCTCCACGTTCCCTCGGCAGACACACCGCTGGCCATTAAAATTGGGACGAACTCCAAATCAGTTTGAGTTGTGCTACATGCTTCTATATGTAAATGATTTGCATTCCACCGCAGTCGCATATAATAAGAGTCAGGCAAGCAATCAGAAGGCTATGTCAGTGGAAATCTTTATCAGTAGCTTCCTCATGTAGAAAAATCATTTGAAAGTAGTTTGTTTCTGAGATGATCGTTTCATGCCTTGTACAATAATAGAATGTAATCGAATTAAATAAGTTGATACTAAGGGAATTAGATTAGGAAATGAGACACTTAAAGTAGTAGGTGTGTTTTGCTATTTGGAAAGCAAAATAACTGATGACGGTCGAAGTAGGGAGGATATAAAATTTAGACTGGCAATGACAACAAATACGTTTCTGAAAAAGAAATTTGTTAACATCGAATATAGATTTAAGTGTCATGAAGTCTTTTCTGAAAGTGTTTCCATGGAGTGTAGCCATGAAATGTTGTGCTACAGAAGAATGCTCAATATTAGATGGGTAGATCACGTAGCTAATGAGAAGGTTTTGATTAGAATTGAGGAGAAGAGAAATCTGTGGCACAACCTGCCCAGGGGAAGGGATCGGTTGGTAGGACACATTGAGGCGTCAAGGGATCACCAATTTAGTACTGGGGGGAGGGGGGGGAGAGGAGGGAGTAAAAATCGTAGACGGAGACCAAGAGTTGAATACACTGAGCAGATTCATAAGGATGTAGGTTGCAGTAGTTACTCGGAGATGAAGAGGCTTGCACAGGATAGAGTAGCATAGAGAGCTGCATCAAACGAGTCTTTGGACTGAAGATCACAACAACAAAAACGACAACAATGAGTATCGTCTATCAGCATGTTCATGTATTCCACACGTCTATGTGGAGGAAGAAACATCTGTTGCGGTCTTAATAACGCTTTCTCACAGACATGGTAGTTACAGGCACAACTTTTATACGCATCTCTATCTAGCATAATTCACATTGAAAACGTTAAAATTTGAATTTCATATACATTATCGTCGACTAATGTTACAGTTTACTATCTTAGATGTGAAATAACTTGCAATGCTAACTGCCAGTTCTCAGATGATACTCCTAAACGATGAGACTATGATTCATATGCAGCAACCAGCTTGTTCCGTGCACTTGAGACCGGTCCGCTCTTGAAAAGGAGCTTCCAGTTCGGTTGAACGCGGAGTACAAACACCCGTAGCTCACTGTCGAAAAACAGTCAGGCATCAATGCTCGAATATTGTGTACGAGCAATTTTACACAAAGCCTTCATGACAAATCATTCAATAAGCAAACACCCCCCATTGCCTCTTATTTGCAGTAAACCTTTTTGTGTCTGTCACTGCTCAATACTTATCTTATTTTAATTCTTTGTTTCAGGTAAGTGTCCGTGTGCCGGAAGCGGATGATGCATTTCCTGAAAGCTTTCTGCCCCTATCGTTCGACGTCGGAGTCATCAAGCAGTCAGTATATATAAGCGCCCTTGTGTAACGGAAACAAGGTAACGCATAAGCCATCTGAGTAGTTATTCATACTGTCTTTATAACTTTAAACTAAAATAGTTGTCATTTCACGCCATTAAATCATCGAACCCTTTTCTTCTTTTCAACGACAGCCCCGATGAACTGTGATTTTAGCGCTTAAGGTGACAGTGAGAGGGATAAAAACATAAATTTAAGAGGTATGTCACGTTAAAATTGAAGACAAAAGTCTTTCTTTGTTCCCTTAGGACTGGCAGTTTCCTTCAAGTTAATCGAAGTCATAGCGCTTGTTTTCCTTCTTCGACTTCTGCTCTTTTTCTCCTCTCTTCTTTGTCTGTTGGCATTAGAATGTGTGACCTTCCTTCAAGCACATCCCTTCTTCCAAATAGTAATTTCCTTATAACTAGTTTATCGTTTATGCTGGTCATTTATTTTTCTCCCGCTCTCACTAAGTTGTTCATATTACTTAATCTCTGTTTCTTGAGCTGTCTGCTCCTGGATATCACTAAAGAGCATTAATGTTCTCATCCGATGCTGATCTGTGTCTCATAATACAAAGAACAGTCGTTGCCACGACTAATATGCTGCGATATTATTTCCCCCACACTACTGAAATTAACCTCTAAATCTACGCAAATTCCGAAATTTGCAATTTTTTTTATTGGATGTCTCGTTCTGCGTGTAAAGAGAAATGTACTGTTACTTGTTTTCATATCTGCTTCTCTTTAAGAAATTGCAATAAAATATTTTAATGTCAGTTTGATGCACTGCATAATATTAAACTAGGACGTCGACTTAAAACTTTCATATATACTAATATTTTTATGTACATTTCTTCAGCTATTAATATCTTAAAAGCGAAAAAAATGGTCCAACTAAAACATTCATATTTCTTTACGTACTACACGAATATGTAATAAAAATGGGGGTCCTATTAAAAAAAAACGCAGTTAATATCTGTTTGACCTATGGCAGCGCCATCTAGTGGGCCAACCATAGCGCCATCTGGTTTCCTCCTTCAAGCTAGACAAATTTCGTTCTTTGTAGTTTTTTCGTTTGACGCTTATTTCGTGAGATATTTGGCCCGGTCACGATCAGTGGACCACCCTGTGTACATACATTTACACGCGCCGGCGCCTGTAACTTTGACGCACTGTAGGGTGGTTCGATGACGTTTCCGAAGATGGGTTCCTCCGTAAAACTTGACCTATGATCTACTGAGTCCCGCCCCCCGTACAACCTCTTCATGTATGTAACATGAATTGTGAAACACTGTGTATAGAAGAACACCAGTTTGCGAATATTCCGCTGTCTTTGATAAATTGCTGTGTTGGCCGTACTTGCGATGTTCTAGAACACTCTGTGTGTACGGGATCTCGGTACGGTCTTCTTTGAACTAGTAAGAGGCGGTCGTTTCCTAGCGACAGTCGCCAGAAGCTGCTACGCCCCGGATATGCGCGGAGGGGTGAGTTAGCCTTGATGTTATTACGCCAACTTGGCCAAACAGGCAGTCAAAGTTTTACGTCTGCCGCCAGAGGACACAGTAAGGTGTTCCAGGCCACGGATATCGCTCGTTGCTCGCCGCCAGCCTGGCGGTTAAACGTTAACGTTCGGCCCTCGCAACTAAATCTTCGGCGCGAGGATTAACGTCAGAGGCGTTCGTAAAGAGGCCTCTCCGGCAACAGACGCCGGAGGAATGCAACGCGGACGGTCGCCGGCGAAGTGATAGAGGCGCCTTTGTACCCTACATGGCGTCATGCGCTGTTTTAAGGGCTTCACTCACTCTCTACTAGACTACCTTCGTCACTGTACCGTTTATATCGCTCTCCATGCTGTCGATCTCACACTCCATTCGTCCTAACGATTCCTTCAACTCCACCTCAATAATTTCTCCTCTCGCGCAGTGATCGATAGCAAACAGCCTTACCAGCAGGTCGTTGGCAAACACTAAGGCTGTTTTGATGTATATCATTGCGTAGTACAGTCGTGCTTATACAACGTGCATTGTTCATTGAAGTGACAAAGTCATGGGATAGCGATGTGCATACACAGGAAGTGCAGTCGTATCGCGTACACAATGCATAAAATGGCAATACACTGACGGCGCTGTCATTGTACTTAGGTTATCTACATGGGGCTATTTTCGCCATGATTATGCTTCTGTTTCGGAAATCGCTAGTGAATTCGACATTCCGAAATCCACAGTGTCAAGACTGTGCCGAGATTACCAAATTTCAGGCATTACCTCTCACCATGGGCAACAGAGCGACCGATGACCTTCACTTCACACCGAGAGCAGTGGCGTTTGCGTAGAGTTGTCAGTGCTAGCAGACAAGCAACACTGCGCGAAATAACCGCGAAATTCAATGTGGGACGTATGGGGAACGTATCCGTTAGGACAATGCGGCGCAATTTGACGTTAATGGGCTATGGCAGCTGACGACCGACGCAAGTGCCTTTGCTAACAGCACGACATCGCCTACAGCACGTTTCCCCGACTCGTAACCATATCGGTTGGATCCCTGACTACTGGAAAACCGTGGCCTGGGAAGGTGATTCCCAATTTCAACTGGTAAGAGATGATGGTAGGGTTCGAGTGCGGTGAAGATCTCACCAAGCCCTGGGGGCGGCGAAGTCAGCAAGGCATTATGCAGACTTGTGGGGGCTCCATAACTGTGTGGGTTGTGTTTACATGCAACGTACTATATTGTCTGGTCCAACTGAACACATCACTGAATGGAAATGGTTATGTTCGGCTACTCGGAGACCATTTGCAGCCATTCATGAAGTTCATATTCCCAAACAATGGTGGAGCTTATGTGGATAACAATGCGCCATGTCTCCGGACCACAGTTGTTCGCGATAGGTTTGAAGAACATTCTGGACTGTTTGAGCAAACGATTTGGCCAGCCAGATCGCCTAACGTCAATCCACTCGAACGTCTACGAGACATAATGGAGAGGCCATTTCATGCACAAAATACTGCGCCGGCCACAATTTCACAATTATGGACAGCTATAGAGGCAGCAACAAGGCTCAATATTTCTGCAGAGGACTTACAACGAGTTGTTGAGTTTGTACCATGTCTAGTTGCTGAAGTACGCCGGGCAAAAGGAGGTCCGACATGATATCAGGAGGTATCGCATGACTTTTGTCACCTCAATGTGCTACTTAGGAACCAGTTAACAAAGATATACGAGTGGATTCTTTTAACCTCGTTTAAGATCGAACTACATATTACGCCGGTCTTATGTACACATGAGAAGCTTTTAATCATTTTATGATGTGGTATTACCCATTGTTTCCTTCCACTCCCAAATTTTTAAAACTTCAAATTATCGTGTGGCAATGTTTGTATTTTAAAACGTTTAATATAAAGGATGGAAAACAATATGTCTGCAAATTCTTGAGTGTTTATGTGAGTTAAAAAGAACCACTCGTGTTGTTTGACACAAATGAAGCACTGTTTCCACCATAGGTGTCTGCAAGGCTTTTACGCTTGACCTCACTTAGACAAACGTTGACAGTTGTTTTGACTGCTTTGCATGCAAGACGTTAACACTGCAATCTGATTTGCGACGCAGTTACGTCTTATTGCTGCAATGGGTAAGTTTACGCTACCGGTAGCGTTTTCTACGGGCCTGGATAAATAATTAGATTGTTGTTGTTTATGTTATATTATGTTTGCACGAATATTGCTACTGATGCTTAAAGATCCTTGATAGATGATTATGCTCTAGTTGAGTTATCTGAACTACATCTCATTCAAAGGGAGACACGATGCAACAGTGGAGCAGGTAGACGCCTGTATGCTCAAAGATTTTCAGGGAGGAGGTTACAAAATCATGCCACATACTAAATACTTGATGGCAGTCTTCTTAACACAGGATGCCTTAGACGAGGCCGACAACTGACTGGTAGACCTAACATCGTGCGAACCGTTCAGTCTGAGGAATCTATGTTAGAGCGGACTGAGTTCAACACCTGCGCCATCATACGATTCATAGCCAAGGAACTAAATACGTCGAAAGCCAATGTGTGTAATGTCGTGCAGGAGGCAGGTATGGATTCATTCAATTATGATAAGCTACAAGATCTATCAACTGATGACTTTCCCCAGCGTGTTGACTGCTGCCAGTAGTGTAACACCAAATTGTGTAGCCACCCGTGACTCCGTGTCTTGTTTACTGAGGTTTCCTTCACAATAGAAGTAATATTCGACAGTCTTAATAGCCATATTTGCGAGATTGGAAAATCCGAAGGCAAGTCGTCTAGTTCTGCAAGGTTCGCAGGAGAACTTTTGTAAAGTTTGGAAGGTAGGAGACGAGGTACTGGCGGAATTAAGGCTGTGAGGACGCGGCGTGAGTCGTGCTTGGGTAGCTCAATTGGTAGAGCACTTGCCCGCGAAGGCAAAGGTCCCGAGTTCGTGTCTCGGTCCGGCACACAGTTTTAATCTGCCAGGAAATTTCATATCAGCGCACACTCCGCTGTAGAGTGAAAAATTTCGTTCTAGACAACTGGAGTGTTTTCCGCGTCTCTCCGACAGTATTTACATACCATCCACTGCTAGTGCTGGCACTTGCCGTCTGTGAGTGATTATTGCATGTTGACGTCGAACAAAAGAAAAATTCGGAGTAGGTGTTAAAATCCATGAAGAAGAAATAAAAACTTTGAGGTTCGCCGATGACATTGTAATTCTGTCAGAGACAGCAAAGGACTTCGAAGGGCAGGTGAACGGAATGGATAGTGTCTTGAAAGGAGGATATAAGATGAACCTCAACAAAAGCAAAACGAGGATAATGGAATGTAGTCGAATTAAGTCGGGTGATGCTGAGGGAATTAGATTAGGAAATGAGACACTTAAAGTGGTAAAGGAGTTTTGCTGTTTGGGGAGCAAAATAACTGATGATGGTCGAAGTAGAGAGGATATAAAATGTAGACTGGCAATGGCAAGGAAAGCGTTTCTGAAGAAGAGAAATTTATTAACATCGAGTATAGATTTAAGTGTCAGGAAGTCATTTCTGAATGTATTTGTATGGAGTGTAGCCATGTATGGAAGTGAAATATGGACGATAACTAGTTTGGATAAGAAGATAATAGAAGCTTTCGAAATGTGGTGCTACAGAAGAATGCTGAAGATAAGATGTGTAGATCACATAACTAACGAGGAGGTGTTGAATAGGACTGGGGAGAAGAGAAGTTGGTGGCACGACTAGAAGAAGGGATCGGTTGGTAGGACATGTTCTGAAGCATCAAGGGATCACCAATTTGGTATTGGAGGGCAGCGTGGAGGCTAAAAATCGTAGAGGGAGACCAAGAGATGAATACACTAAACAGATTCAGAAGGATGTAGGTTGCAGTAGGTACTGGGAGATGAAGAAGCTTGCACAGGATAGAGTAGCATGGAGAGCTCATCAAACCAGTCTCAGGACTGAAGACCACAAAAACGACGACGTCGAACATAGGCGGTGGTCACCTTGATGTGACTGGATCGTATAGTGCGCAGATTTAGCACACCTGGCTAGGAGACTGTTGGTAGTTCGGTGAAATCTCGTAGTCCCAGGGCCGGCAAAATCAATAAAAAGAAGCGGTAGCGCACATTTCTTGTCTGACAAAAGTTGATGCCCAAGACAAGATCCCTAGACGATGGTGTGTGTGTGTGTGTGTGTGTGTGTGTGTGTGTGTGTGTGAGAGAGAGAGAGAGAGAGAGAGAGAGAGAGAGAGAGAGAGAGAGAGAGATAGAGAGAGAGGGGGGGAGGGAGGGAGGGAGAGAGAGAGAGTGCAACAACACTTGGGTCACTGCTCTGCTAAGCTGCTAGTGTGGGAGATAGTGAGTCTCGAATGCTTAGGACGCAGACGCCTCTTAAGGATGAGGCGGAGGAGGTGGGACAGAGGGCAGGGCAGAGCAGAGTACATCGGGCGACAGTGGCTCGGCTACAGCCTCGGCCCGCCTCGCCGTAGGGCACGGCGCGACTGCGGGGTGGGCGAGGGGAGCGGCGAGACGACGTTATTATGTGGCCGCGGCTGTAACCCTGGCCTCAAGACGGGCCGGCCTCCCGCCGCGCGCGCAGGGCCATGCATATGCAAAGGATTAACTATCTCGTCCCGTCCCGTACCGCAGCGCAGCGCAGCACAGCGTCTCGTCTGGACGTCGCGACGCCCGGCTAGCCGCAGGGCCCGGCTCCGTGCCACTAAACTAGTTTGCCTATCAGCTGTATCAACAGCGGCGACGCCGCATCGGCTGCGCATAAATATTCAGGCGCGTCGCCCGGTCCGCCTCTGCGGAGGCGTTTCGGCCGCCGGCCGGCGCTCCTCGTCAGCTGCCCGCCGCGGTCCTCCTGATTAAGGCGCCGCCGCTAATTAAGGTCGCCGACGTGTCGGATTAATGCATTAGCTGCGGCTTTTTTTTCTCCCTCCCTTCCTCCGTTTCCTCGAATTGGCTACGTAAAAGAGTCGTTCTGGTCAACGCGGCTGCACTCGCAGTAGGTGCTGATGGGGCGCTCGAGGCTCCCTCGTCTGGCGTTTCTAGCATTCTTGTTACGAGCTTCCTATACGTGACTTAGACTCGATATCTGTAAGGTGTGAAAAATGAACTAAAAGAAATTCGTTAAATTTCGGTTAGACGATAAATCACACAAACCTAAAGACTGTCAATTCAACTAAATACCTTAAATTACAGTTACATCTACATCTACATACATACTCCGCAATCCACCATACGGTGCATGACGGAGGGTACCTCGTACCACAACTATCATCTTCTCTCCCTGTCCACTCCCAAACAGAACGAGGGAAAAATGACTGCCTACATGCCTCTGTACGAGCCCTAATCTCTCTTATCTTATCTTTGTGGTCTTTCCGCGAAATGTAAGTTGGCGGCAGTAAAATTGTACTGCAGTCAGCCTCAAATGCTGGTTCTCTAAATTTCCTCAGTAGCGATTCACGAAAAGAACGCCTCCTTTCCTCTAGAGACTCGCACCCGAGTTCCTGAAGCATTTCCGTAACACTCGCGTGATGATCAAACCTACCAGTACCAAATCTAGCAGCCCGGCTCTGAATTGCTTCTATGTCCTCCCTCAATCCGACCTGATGGGATCCCAAACGCTCGAGCAGTACTCAAGAATAGGTCGTATTAGTGTTTTATAAGCGGTCACTTTTACAGATGAACCACATCTTTCCAAAATTCTACCAATGAACCGAAGACGACTATCCGCCTTCCCCACAACTGCCATTACATGCTTGTCCCACTTCATATCGCTCTGCAATATTACGTCCAAACATTTAATCGACGTGACTGTGTCAAGCGCTACACTGCTTATGGAGTGTTCAAACATTACAGGATTCTTTTTCCTATTCATCTGCATTAATTTACATTTATCTATATTTAGAGTTAGCTGTCATTCTTTACACCAATCACAAATCCTGTCCAAGTCATCTTGTAGTTTCCTACAGTCACTCAACGACGACACCTTCCCGTACACCACAGCATCATCAGCAAACAGCCGCACATTGCTATCCACGCTATCCAAAAGATCAGTTATGTAGATAGAAAACAACAGCGGACCTACCACACTTCCCTCGGGCACGCCAGATGATACCCTCACCTCTGATGAACATTCACCATCGAGCCACTCACATATTTGGGAACCAATCCCATATGCTCGTACCTTAGTTAGGAGCCTGCAGTGGGGCACCGAGTTAAACGCTTTCCGGAAGTCAAGGAATATGGTATCCGTCTGATACCCTTCATCCATGGTTCACAAGATATCATGTGAAAAAAGGGCGAACAACTTACGATTAACTTAACCCTTAACGCCTGAATAAATCTTCAGATGAACGATAAAAATTAAAAAATTATGGTGCTTTACAGGTACCCGAAACACTCGAGACTATACAGCACTTGTCAGAAGCGCTGGTAGATTCATGAAAAATCAGTAGCTACCTGCACTGGCATTCAAAAAGAGTTTACTTTCCAGTTATTGGCACAGCATCGGTACGATGCGAATTCGCGACACTCCACAGTAAGGGGGCAATCATGTGGGGAAGGCGAACCAAAGACTCCGCTTATTGGCAGAACACACGGAAGACGGAACAGGTTTACTAAAGACTGCCTGCGCTATGATTGTCCATTCTCTGCTAGAGTACTGCCGTGCGATATGTGATCCTTATCAGATACGATTGACGGAGAACATGGATAAAATTAAAAGAAGGGCAGTATCTTTTGTGCTGTCGGGGAAATAGGGGGCACAGTGTTACGGATACGACAAGCGAATTGGAGTCACAATCATTAAAACAAAGGCGTTTTTCCTTGCGACGAGATCTTTTCACGAAATTTCGATCACCAATTGCCTCCTCCGAGTGCAAAAATATTTTATTCCCGCTAACCTAAATAGAGAGAGATGATCGTCGTCATAAAAGAAGACAGCCGGTCGCGGTGGCCGAGCGGTTCTAAAGCGCTTCGGTCCGGAACCACGCGGCTACTACGGACGCACGTTCGAATATTGCCTCGGGCATGAATTTGTGTGATGTCCTTAGGTTAGTTAGGTTTACTTAGTTCTAAGTTTAAGGGACTGATGATCTCAGATGTTAAGTCCCATAGTGCTCAGAGCAATTTGAACCATAAAAGAAGAGAAATCGGAGCTTGTACGGAAAGATTTAAGTGTTCATTTTTCCCACGCGCTGTTAGAGAGTGGGATGGTAGAGAATTAATGTGAAGGCAGTTTGATGAGCCCCCTGCCAGGCACTTAACTGGAAATTACAGGGTAGTCCTGTAGATGGACATAAAAAATGGTTCAAATGGCTCTGAGCACTATGGGACTTATATTCTGAGGTCATCAGTCCCCTAGAACTTAGAACTACTTAAACCTAAGTAACCTAAGGACATCACACACATCTATGCCCGAGGCAGGATTCGAACCTGCGACCGTAGCGGTCGCGCGGCTCCAGACTGTAGCGCCTAGAACCGCTCGGCCACTCCGGCCGGCTGGACATAAAAGTTTCCCCATTATAGTTCGTATAATATTATCCTCAATGAAAGGAAGAAATATTCACTGAGTGAAATCATTGCCGCCATTTGACTGTAAGTTGTTATTTGTTTATGTCACTCTCACGATTTCGCCTGTAGAGGCATTTTAAAGTGCAATGATGAAAAAACCTCAATCCGTATCAAACACCATTTGCGATGAAGCAGTTAGGTCAGATACAAGAGTAATTTGGGTGAGACGTATGAAAAGGAATCGGGATGGGAAAGAGAGTTGAAGCAAATAATGACATCTAGCGAGAGTTGAAAATTGTGCGCGATGAGGTTCTAACCCGAATGCACTGCCTCTCTAGAACGGTTGACTTAACCGCATCGGCCTCCGCACACGCTTTTCGTCAGAACCAAATTCCCAATGTCTGGAGGCGATTCAGACAACCAACATAGAGAAGCGGAACGCCCGGGTTCGAGTCCTTGTCAGATACCAATTTTCAGTTCTCACCGTTGCATTGCTGCAACAGCCTGTGCGTCTGTAGGTCATTATTTCTTTCTTATCCCGTGTCCTTTCAGTTCCTTTAACCCCAATTATTGAAGCCTATCAATTTGTGCCTCCACAGCTGAATAATGTGACTGTCACTAAAAAGCACCACATCTGTAAAGTTACTCATAAGTACAGTACGTCGGCGGCTATAGAACAGGTAGAACTGGACTGCGCACAAACTACAAGGCTTACATAAAAATGACAATTATCAGTGGATAGAGCACTTTTGCAAGATTCGATTCGATTCGTATCCGTTCCGTGGAGTAGTTGCAGAGCACACCCGTAGGGGGCAGGCGTTTCAGAACATGTAGACAAACCATCCGTTTCGTATTTCTGCATCGAATTAGTTTGCGTCTGCAGACAGGCAACCCAAAGAACAGATTTCCAAAATAGGCTGCTGTCGTGACTTCCCGGCCAATTCGTGTCATCGAAGGAGCGGCATGCGAGAATTAACTTTTCCTGGTTCACATATAGCACCCGCATTGGGCACCTGTATTGTGAGTTAAAAATTTGGAGAGATGTTCTATCGACGCGTATGTGTCTATTTCCTGTACAGAAATTTGTTGAGGTATCTTGCAGAATTGATAGATGTGTTATTTTGTAGCAAACAACTTCAGGTTGTGTAGTGAACAGATAAAATGGCTACTTTCACTGGTATTGTGTATCTGGATAAGCTTGAAAACTTTTTAATGCCACAGATCGATGAAGACGACCGAGATCAGACACCACCCCATTTTCTTTAAGAAGTTCGATAGATTCGCAATGGAGGGCCAATCGCACGGCCACCTCGCTCCCCAGATTTGACACCATTGGTTTTCTTTCTCTGGGACTTTCCCCCCTAATCAAACAATTTAGCTGACATGAAAAATCGGATCTGCGCCGTCTTTGCGCGTGTTACACTCGATTTGCTGCAATTATTGTGGGAATAAACCCATTACAGGTGGGATGTTTGCCGCATCGGAAATGGTAGTCACACTGAACTAAAATCAGACTTGATACTTTTATGTGAAACTTGAGATTGTTTGCTACAAAATGACACATCTACCGGTTCTGTTAGTTACCTCAATAAATCTCTATATAATTCCAAAGTTGTAAAGTCTTTTTGACTCACCCTGTACTGTTGAACGCATTTTGTTTCTCGATTAAAAGCGCGGACAATTATGCGTCCCGAAAGTCTTTATCGGGGTACCAGAACATTTGTGTTAATCGGGACTGTCCCGGCAAAAACGTCAAGTCTGGTCATCCTGCTTTTACTGAGCTATCAGTAAGAAACTAATTTTTTTTTTCCAAGCAAGACCTAATTTTTTTTTCCAAGCAAGACAACAGCAACAACCGTTTCAATAAGACAGTGTTCTATAATGAAACTCCAAAGCTACCTAGGTGTGTTTTTCACTGTACACCACACCACACTATGCGTGAAGCTGAAAATTTTCGCCGGCCGGAGTGGCCGAGCGGTTGTAGGCCAGAGATGGGCCAATGCCGCCACAGTCTGGAACCGCGCGACCGCTACGGTCGCAGGTTCGACTCCTGCCTCGGGCATGGATGTGTGTGATGTCCTTAGGTTAGTTAGGTTTAAGTAGTTCTAAGTTCAAGGGGACTGATGATCTCAGCTGTTAAGTCCCATAGTGCTGAGAGCCTTTTTTTTTTATAATTTTCTGTGACGTTTCGGTTACGTTTCCTTGCCTCGTATATCGCCGTAAGGCTTGACTTAATACGGAACATGAGGACCACAAAAAGCTGAGACACCAGCAAACGGGCAAGTTCGCTGTAACTTACGCTAGCTGCCGACTTAATAAAGAGATGCCCTCCAATTAGGCACGAGGAAGCAGCTGTCAGGGGCTCCCTGATGGGCCACGGACATGGGTAGGGCTGAGTGCGGGGCCGGCGGGTGGTGAACGGCACAGGCCAGACCAGACCACCCTCTGGAAGCGAGCCGTGTGGTCCGTCGGCGCCGGGGAGGCCACCCACGCTGCACCACTGCACAGTCTGCGGCCGCCCACCACGTCGCAACACCAGCGTCACGGAATTAGCACCCGCTGCCTTTATGCAAAGCATTACAAACATTTACACTTTATTGGGATAACTGTGTCCTAAGGCCCAGACACCATACATGTCAGTGTGACTCATAGTCACTTTCTTGATAAGGACAATGGACCGTTAAAAAAAAGACGTCAGAACAGGCCTTAAAGGCCTAACGTTACCGACCAGCCGCCGTGTCGTCCTCACACTAATGCGTCAGCGACTGCAGATACGGAGGGACATGTGCTCAGCACACCGCCCTTCTGGCCGTAGTCAGATTTCGTCACGGTGCCACTACTTCTGATTCAAGTATCTCGCCAGTTGGCTCACAGCGGTTGCGTGCGCCCCGCTTGACAAAAGCACTCGGCAGACCCGGGTGGTGGTGACCCATCCAAGTGCTAGCCAAGTGCGACAGCGCGTAACTTCGGTGATCCGACGGGAACCGCTGTTACACAACGGCGAGGCCGTTAGCACATAAATAATTTCAAGTATGTGAATCTTCTCGATAATCTATATCTTTGTCTTCCGCTAATTTTTTTCCTATTGCGAACATTGAATTAGTTTTAGCAGTTTTGGTAATACTAATTTTCTTATCTTTCTTTCTACTACTATCAGCCTAACATTTACATTGATACGTATGCGTTACTTTCCATTCAGCTTTCGTGTGGTATCTTTTCTTCTCAGTCGAGTGATCCTTTGCAGTGATACGTCTCTGTTATTATACAACAAAAACTACTATTACTACCACTGCCACAACAATAACAAGCAACACAAATGTTGCAATTATAGAACTACCTGTTACTGCTACTACTACCGCCACGACAATCCTAATTTTTCTACAGCAACTACTACTGCTGAAATTTATCTTACGTGTGTGATGTCCTTAGGTTAGTTAGGTTTAATAAGTTCTAAGTTCTAGGGGACTGATGACCTCAGATGTTAAGTCCGATAGTGCTCAGCGACATTTGAACAATTTTTGAGAAATTAAAAGAGAAATATACACTACTGGCCTTAAATTTGCTACACCACGAAGATGACGTGCTACAGACGCGAAATTTAACCGACAGGAAGAAGATGCTGAGATATGCAAATGATTAGTTTTTCAGAGCATTCACACAAGGTTGACGCCGGTGGCGACACATACAACGTGCTGACACGAGGAAAGTTTCCAAACGATTTCTCATACACAAACAGCAGTTGACCGGCGTTGCCTGGTGAAACGTTGTTGTGATGCCTCATGTAAGGAGGAGAAATGCGTACCATCACGTTTCCGACTTTGATAAAGGCCGGATTATAGCCTATCGCGATTGCGGTTTATCGTATCGCGACATTGCTGCTCGGGTTGGTCGAGATCCAATGAGTGTTAGCAGAATATGGAATCGGTGGGTTCAGGAGGGTAATACGGAACGCCGTGCTGGACCCCAACGGCCTCGTATCACTAGCAGTGGAGATGACAGGCATATTATCCGCATGGCTGTAACGGATCGTGCAGCCACGTCTCGATCCCTGAGTCAACAGATGGGGACGTTTGCAAGACAACAACCATCTGCACGAACAGTTCGAACACTTTTGCATCAGCATGGAATATCAGCTCGGAGACCATAGCTGCGGTTACCCTTGACGCTGCATCACAGACAGGAGCGCCTGCGATGGTGTACTCAGCGACGAACCTGGGTGCACGAATGGCAAAACGTCATTTTTTCAGACGAATCCAAGTTCTGTTTACAGCATCACGATGGTCGCATCCGTGTTTGGCGACATCGCGGTGAACGCACATTGGAAGCGTGTATTCGTCATCGCCATACTGGCGTATCACCCGGCGTGGTGGTATGGGGTGCCATTGGTTACACTTCTCGGTCACCTCTTGTTCGCACTGACGGCACTTTGAACAGTGAACGTGACATTTCAGATGTGTTACGACCCGTGGCTCTACCCTTCATTCGATCCCTGCGAAACCCTACATTTCAGCAGGATAATATACGACCGCATGTTGCACGCACTGTACGGGCCTTTCTGGATACGGAAAATGTTCGACTGCTGCCCTGGCCAGCACATTCTCCAGATCTCTCACCAAATGAAAACGTCTGGTCAATGGTGGCCGAGCAACTGGCTCGTCACAATACGCCAGTCACTACTCTTGATGAACTGTGGTATCGTGTTAAAGCTGCATGGGCAGCTGTACCTGTACACGCCATCCAAGATCTGTTTGACTGAATGCCCAGGCGTATCAAGGCCGTTATTGCAGCCAGAGGTGGCTGTTCTGGGTACTGATCTATGGATCTATGCACCCAAATTGCGTGAAAATGTAATCACATGTCAGTTCTAGTATAATATATTTGTCCAATGAATACCTGTTTATCATCTGCATTTCTTCTTGGTGTAGCAATTTTAATGGCCAGTAGTGTAAGTAACTGGAACAAAATGAGCGCATTTGCTTTAGTGTTTGACAGAAGTAAATCGCAAAGTCCGTTAATTTTCTGGCAAACGTTATGAGGGTGACAGAAAGAAGTGCTTCAGCTTTTTGCCAAGAGCAGCAGGCCGGTGAATTGTGTGTATGGTGTAGGACATATTGTTTCAGAGGCGGAGCTATTTGCTAATCGTGCGAACGGTAACTCGTTTCCTTTGCAAGATGACAGCTGCTCTGCGTCTAGAACATGAAATAGGGAGGCGTGCAAAGGGCGGTAGGAACCACGGCGCTGCCGCGCGGTCAGCGGAAGCAGCCGGCAGCTGCGGCACTCTCGCTCGCCGCTGGACCGCTGTGATTGCGCCGGGGCGACAGATGGCCGGCAAGCGGCAGCACGAGGGTGCCCCGCCGGCCACATGCCTGATTGCTGGCCGGCATCCACCCCGCGATCGGCGCCGCTTTTTGTACTCCGGCCAGCCACTTGTGACCCGCCACGGTTCTAGAGCGGGTGGCCTCCAACTCTACCTTCTCAGCCGGCGCGAAGAAAAAAAAGAGGCCGGATACACATCCGTGAGGCAGTCCAGAATTTGGAAGAGCACTCAGACTGAACCAGTAATTTTCAAAATGACGAGCAAGGCAGGCCACACTGAAATTCTGACAGCTGAGTTGGTAGAAAGGTTCGGGAGTGTCAGTACGAAGATGACGACTTGTCATTCCAGGCAGTCAGTTGTTTAACTCTCGAAGATAACTGCGGCGACAGTAACTTTCTTGGGGTGTGTGTGTGTGGGGGGGGGGGATGGGGGATGTCAGCGGGGGGTGGGGGAAACTTTATTGACACATTCCTGGGGTCAGATACATCACATGATCACACTGACAGAACCACAGGCACATAGACACAGGCAACAGAGCATGCACAATGTCGGCACTAGTACAGTGTATATCCACCTTTCGCAGCAATGCAGGCTGCTATTCTCCCATGGAGACGATCGTAGAGATGCTGGATGTAGTCCTGTGGAACGGCTTGCCATGCCATTTCCACCTGGCGCCTCAGTTAGACCAGCGTTCGTGCTGGACGTGCAGACCGCGTGAGACGACGCTTCATCCAGTCCCAAACATGCTCAATGGGGGACAGATCCGGAGATCTTGCTGGCCAGGGTAGTTGGCTTACACCTTCTAGAGCACGTTGGGTGGCACGGGATACATGCGGACGTGCATTGTCCTGTTGGAACAGCAAGTTCCCTTGCCGGTCTAGGAATGGTAGAACGATGGGGTCGATGACGGTTTGGATGTACCGTGCACTATTCAGTGTCCCCTCGACGATCACCAGTGCTGTACGGCCAGTGTAGGAGATCGCTCCCCACACCATGATGCCGGGTGTTGGCCCTGTGTGCCTCGGTCGTATGCAGTCCTGATTGTGGCGCTCACCTGCACGGCGCCAAACACGCATACGACCATCATTGGCACCAAGGCAGAAGCGACTCTCATCGCTGAAGACGACACGTCTCCATTCGTCCCTCCATTCACGCCTGTCGCGACACCACTGGAGGCGGGCTGCACGATGTTGGGGCGTGAGTGGAAGACGGCCTAACGGTGTGCGGGACCGTAGCCCAGCTTCATGGAGACGGTTGCGAATGGCCCTCGCCGATACCCCAGGAGCAACAGTGTCCCTAATTTGCTGGGAAGTGGCGGTGCGGTACCCTACGGCACTGCGTAGGATCCTACGGTCTTGGCGTGCATCCGTGCGTCGCTGCGGTCCGGTCCCAGGTCGACGGGCACGTGCACCTTCCGCCGACCACTGGCGATAACATCGATGTACTGTGGAGACCTCACGCCCCACGTGTTGAGCAATTCGGCGGTACGTCCACCCGGCCTCCCGCATGCCCACTATACGCCCTCGCTCAAAGTCCGTCAGCTGCACATACGGTTCACGTCCACGCTGTCGCGGCATGCTACCAGTGTTAAAGACTGCGATGGAGCTCCGTATGCCACGGCAAACTGGCTGACACTGACGGCGGCGGTGCACAAATGCTGCGCAGCTAGCGCCATTCGACGGCCAACACCGCGGTTCCTGGTGTGTCCGCTGTGCCGTGCGTGTGATCATTGCTTGTACAGCCCTCTCGCAGTGTCCGGAGCAAGTATGGTGGGTCTGACACACCGGTGTCAATGTGTTCTTTTTTCCATTTTCAGGAGTGTATTTCAGGTTAGGAAACTATTTCCTTGCGTCAAACACAACGTGCTTTGAAAGGATGAACCAGTACGAGGCACTCATCATCATAAACTAAAGGCTAGGCCTTGTCGATTTAGCCACGTCCCTCTCTCCATTGTCACCCTCTTCAATACTTCATACAGTTTTACCCCTGTATCTAATTTGATGTTATTAAAATACGTTGCTCTTGGCCTGTCTCTTGGTTTTTTTTCCTAAAACTTTTCCTTCAGATACATACTTTAAGAACTGTTTGTGTCTCATTATGTGCCCTATCATTTTTGATTTTCTTCTTCCTATATAATTTAGCAGAGCGTTCTGTACTCATTCACTTCCCTTAAGACCTGTTCATTACTTTTTCTATCTACCCAGCTTGTAGATTAAGCTTTCATTCCATTCGCAGTAACTTCGATCATAAACAGCAGAATGAGATGTGAGCCAGTGAAGGACTCGTTCATACTTCAAGGCGTTTGTAGTGTGAACTGTAGGGTTCTGTCTTGCGTTATCCTGTTGGAATGTGCCATGAAGTGCATGACTGGAGCGAGCATTCAGCCTCCGTATAATTTTTACCACACAAGTCTTGTTGCCGTACACAGCAGCTCACCATGGCGTTATTACAGGTGCGGGAGAGCTGCTGGTCTCGAGAACATAAGCTTCTCATGATTTTTCACATGGTCGTCCATAGACACGTTAGTGTCAGTCTGAGAGACTCCCACAACCGGAAGCGCGACTCGTCGCTGAACACTGTAGAAAGCGACTCAGTGTTTCAGTTGACTTTCATCCTACACCTTGCAAGTCTTAACTGTTGCCTCTGATTTGTCGACGATCATTATATGATGTTACGTTGACGCTCGAAAATCGGCGTCACCTTTTGCAGTGGTGCCAAAAACATAGCGACGGGACCAGCTAGTAGAGGGGTCGCTTTCTCTTCTCGGATGAGAGCAGATTCAGTCTGAGTAGAGATTCTGGACGTACCCTCAATATGGCACGAGGTGGAAACAGGTACCATACCAAGAAACGTTGTCGAATATTATCGTTTTGCTGGTACGCTCACCGGTCAGCGATGTGCTTCCTTACAGGCGTGCATTCGGCCATGAATTCATTCTTATGTATGACAATGCGTGACCGCATAGAACGGTGTAGGTGGAGGAGGTCATGGAACGACTGGATATCCAGTGAGTGGACTGGCATGCACGTTCCATGGACTTAAATCCCATTGAGCACGAGTGGGATGGCTTGGGGAGACGTATTGCAGCAGTTCCTCATGCACCAATGACCATCCAGGACCTGTCAACTGTCCGCGGCTCGTGGTCTTGCGGTGGCGTTCTCGCTTCCGGCGCACAGGGTCCCGGGTTCGATTCCCGGCGGGGTCCGGGATTTTCTCTGCCTCGAGACGACAGGGTGTTGTGTGTCTTTCATCATCATTTCATCCTCGTTCAATCGCATGTCGCCGTAGTGGCGTTAAAGAACTTGTGGAGAGGCGGCCGAACCGCCCCGCGAGGGGTCTCCCGGCCACCAATGCCATACGCTCATAATAATAACCTGTCAACTGGGCTGATGGAGGAATGGTTCAAATGGCTCTGAGCACTATGGGACTTAACATCTGTGGTCATCAGTCCCCTAGAACTTAGAACTACTTAAACCTAGGACATCACACACATCCATGCCCGAGGCAGGTTTCGAACCTGCGACCGTAGCAGTCCCGCGGTTCCGGACTGAGCGCCTAGAACCGCTTGACCACCGCGGCCGGCGATGGAGGAATGGAACGCTCTAGCACAAGAACTCATAAATCTTGTGGCCAGCATCGGAGCGCTATGGAGGCATGCATTGTCGTTCGTAGTCATCATACACCCTTTTAACAACCACGTCCCACCGCTTGGAATACCAAGGGGAACATCGCAAATCGCGGTGAAACAAGAGTACTTCTTTGAATGATAGTGTCATTTCTGTTCCTCCCAATGCACTTTTCTTTCAGTTACCTTGTGTACTAGGCTACAATTGTTATTTTTATGTACTTAGTTCATCAGAAAAGCAGCAGGACAGGCTTTTTTAAACATAGAAAATTACACTTACCAAGAAATGATCCTAGCTCCTATCGAAGTACTCTTCTAGACTAACTGTACACACTGCAACGTTTCAGGAGGTTCTGGAAGCAAGCAGGTAAATTTTTAACTGCTATGCTTGTAAGCTCATTTGTCACAGCCCGTTGGATGTCTGCGATATCTTTATGAAGCTTTCCTTTCAGTCGCCGTTTCACTCGCGGAAACAAGAAAAAATCTTAAGGCGAGAGCTCATCTGAGTATAGCAATAACAGAATGTTTGGCCAGACACACGATAACAGATAAAACAGTATGAGGTCTTGCATTTCCACGCAGTAAGAACCAGTTCCCAGCATGGCACAAACCAGGTCGGCGATGTGGAACTGCTTGTCACAATCGTTTCAAGACTTCGATGCAAAGAGTTTCGTTCCCTTTTTGACCTGGAGGAACATACTCATGGTGAACTAATCCTTTACAATCAAGTGATGTGATCGACCTTATCTTTGCTCTCAAACGTTGTCGTTTGACTTTTTTTGGTACTCGTGATCGAGGACCCCGCCATTCAGCACTTTGACACTTCGTGTGAGGGTCATGCTGTTAGCACCAACTTTCATCTGCAGTAATAATCCCTGACAGAAGCATGGAATCACGTCTCTCTCTATCCATTGGTTCAGCAGATTTTCTTCGTCTTTCCTCATTTTGTTCGTCTTTTAGTATTTGTGTGATGAGTTTCGAGCTAAGTTTCTGTTTCCCTAAATCTTCGCTTAAAATCTTATAAAACACATCACCATTCAAATTAAGTTCTTCTGATATAGCACGCACAATTACATTCTTGCAATTACATTCTTGCAATAACTGCCTTACACGCTCCACGTTTGTATCGGTATGTGCTGTAGACGAGAGACAAGCTCTGGGATCATCTTGCACTGAATCTCTGCCTTCACGAGACCTTTTGTGCCATCCGAAAACACGACTTTTTGAAAGTGGCTCGCCCACATATGCTTGCCTAACCATTGTCCACTTTTCACTAGGGGTTTTCCCTAGCTTAACGCAAAACTTAAAGTTCACTCTTTGATCACAGTCAGTATCCCTTGTGTTGCCGTAACTGATGCGTAAAGAACCGAAACATTGTGTTGCTAAGCGCAGCCCTGCCAGCTAGTGAGTTTGCGCGGAACCGTGGCCAAGGTCATTTCAAGGACGCATACCAGGTCACATAAAACAACATTTGTCCCTCTTCAGTGTTGCAAACTCATAAATTAAAATAAAATGTCCTATTCTGAAACTTTTCTTATAAAGGGAGTATGCTCAGAGTTTCATCGAGCTATGTTCCTTGGCAGTGACAAATCGTGAGAAAGTTACTTTCGTCCTGAAGTTTTGCACTCCAGTGTATTGACTCCTTCGATTTTATTCCCCTTTTGGATATGATGGTAATGTACTGTACATTCGCATTAATGTCACCACATCCGAAGTTAGATATCGGCTGGAAATAACAACCGGTCGGAGTGGCCGAGCTGTTCTAGGCGCTACAGTCTGGAACCGCGCGACCGCTACGGTCGCAGGTTCGAATCCTGCCTCGGCCATGGATGTGTGTGATGTCCTTAGGTTAGTTAGATTTAAGTAGTTGTATGTTCTAGGGGACTGATGACCTCAGAAGTTAAGTCCCATGGTGCTCAGAGCCATTTGAACCATTTGAAATAACAACTCACACACGGCAGATGGCATCACTACCAGTGGAGGGTACATAAATTAGTTCACTGGGACACGGAACACGATGTAGTCGTTGTCGTATGGCAGAAACGGAGAGATTTAGCTGACGTCGAAAAGGGTACGATTATTGGATTTCGGGCCAAGTGTGGAAGCGTTTCCAAAACGGCTATGTTTGTAAACTGTTCATGTGCCGCGATGGTTAAACTACATAAAGCGTGGTAAAATGCCGCTTTCCAAAACCGGCGAGCGAGGCAACTTTGATGCACCGCGGGCCATAGATGACCGTGGTGAACGAGAGCTGCGGAGATGTATACGGGCGAATTGACGTTCATCTGCTGAGCATCTGACGTCCGAGATACACTAATGGACTACCAATACTGTCTCCTTAACGACCGTTCATCTAACGTTGCTGCATAGGGGCCTCAGTAGCAAACACCTGGTTCATACACCCGTGAGCAACCTGTTTATCAGCGACTAAGGCTGGACTTTGCACGTCATTACCGCAACTGGATCTCCACTGAGTGGAGACAGGTGATCATTAGAGATGGATCAGGTTTTATGTTCCATCGAACAGATGGCCTTTGGCGTGCACGGCCGTGCAACAACCGTCGAAAGGGTCCAAACCAGAGAAGGGAGCATTATGATCTGGGGAATGTTGCCTTGGTTATGTAGTAATTCTGAAGGGCGCACTGGATCAACACAAGTATGCAGTTCGCTTTTTCCTCGGCACGATGGCACCTACCAGCTGGACAAAACAACGTGACACACAGCGCAGAGTAACTGAGTGTTTCGAATAGCATCAGGATGAGATTACCTTTGTCCCCTGATCAGCAAACACCCTCCCACCCCTCCGGGTTTAAATCTAATCGAGAATCTGGGGGACCTCCTCGATCGGGATGATCGGGCCGTGGATCCTGAACCGTAAAACCTAGCGCCATTGGCAACAGTGCTGCAATCGGCATGGCTCCACATCCCTGTCGATAGCTTTCAGAGCCTTATTGATTCCCTTTATGCACATCTCGCAGCAGTTCGTGCTTGAAAAGGAGGTTATTCGAATTTTTGACAGGTGACTACATTAAATTGACTGGACCGTGCATCATATATTTACCTTCAGTGTAGGTGAAAATCAAGCCTTATGAAGAAATGCAGTGATTTCTAAGCAGCCAGTATATTACAGTTAGGCCTGTTAAGACATTGACCTCACAGCTGCATTTTTACTAGGTGAGGTGTGCCGTTGCCTTGACGATGGGAGGGGCCCGTTATTTGTTGAGCCTGCTGGGAGACGAGAGGAAGCGGTGAGCCGCAGTGCGGCCGGTGCGGCTGTGAGCTGGCCGTCCAGACCAGACCGGAGCGGGCAGCTGCCGGCTGTTGGCCGCTCGCCGCCCTGTCATTACGCCGGTCACGCGTTCACGCTCGGGCCATCAGTTCCGGGCAGCCGGTCGGACTGTATAATGGCCAGAGTAACGAGCCTACACGCCTTTCCGACCGGCGCGGCTGCCCACCCGTCCCCTTCCCACTCTGGCGCGTTGCTTACCGCTCCCAAGAAAAACGCTCGCCTCAGACTGAGTGCTCGCTGCGGTCGGAATCAAAGGGTAGACGGCGTCACTAGTTTGAACGAGTTGAGGCGGTGCCAACGATGACAGGTGACTGTTTCAGAGCTACGCAGTATCAAATACCATCATTTAAAAGAGAGCTTTGCTTTTAAAGGGGGCAGGACGTCAAACAGGCCGACTTGGAGCAGGAGAGGACACTTTAATTTCCATTTTCTATATTTTTACAAATAAATTCATTAAACTTTGTCAGCATGGCCAGGAAGGGTTCCAAGATTCACACTCATAGCAGTGGAAGATAAAAAACACAGCAAAATAATTTTTTTATATGTGAAATTTCATAATATTTCATTTACTGTTAGTTACATTTGTAGCTATAGTACACTTTTCTCCATAAGTAAGACAGATTCTTCGATGTCTTTGCACAGCATACAAACCATACTTACGGGTGTATAAAACTCTAGAATTTTTCAAATCTAGTAGAAACTGTGGTAAAAATTGAGATAATTAGCTACAAAATTTGTGTTCTTTCTCAACACGAAGTATAAAATGTAACAGCTCATTCATTTTTTCATAAATGAAATAAATTCTAGAGTTCCATACACGTGTAAGTATGGTTTCTATGTTGTGCAAAGTTCATCGGAGAATCACTCTTATGAAGAAAAGTGTACCTATAGCAACAAATGCAGCCAATAGTAAGTGAAATATGATGAAATTTCACATGTAAAAAATTTATTTTCTTATGTTTTTCAACTTCCACTGCTGAGTGTGAATCTTGAATCCTTCCTGGTCATGCTGACAATGTTTTATAAATTTATTTGTAAAAGTATAGACAGTGGAAATTAAAATGTCCTGTGGTGTCCTCCTCAAAGCTGGAATGCAAATAAGAGTTATGTACGGTTTGCTCACTATACGCTAGGCTATTCGGAAAGTAAGGTCCAATTGGTCGCAAAATGGAAACCACTGTGAAAATCAAAAATATTTTATTTGCAACTGTTAGCGATACCTTCCAGCTACTTCTCTACGTAGTCGCCGCTCCGATTTAGACATTTTTTGTAGCGTTGTACGAACTTTCCAATATCCTCGTCATAGAAGAAAGCCGCATGTGCTTCCTGCCAGTTCTCTACCCTGGTCCACAGCTCCTTCTCTGCGCCAGAACGTTGTCTTCATAGCTAGCAGTTCATGTGAGCAGAGGTGAAACTCAGGGAGAGTCATTTACGAGCTCTGTCAGGGGTCATCGAACAATTCCCATCGAAAACGCTGCAGGAGAATCTTCATTGTTCCTTCAGGATGCGGCCGAGAAATGTCATGCAGAAGGAAACTCATGACAGTTATCTTATGTGGGCTGCATGACATCAGGCGAAATCTCACACCAGGCCCTCGTACTTGGCGGGAGACACTATTGTTCTAAGTATCTTTACGTGCTCACTGTGCGCTCAGAATTGAAAGGAGTGACGTGACGCGATCTACGGGCATCCTAGAGACACTGCCTACACATCTTTGCAAAGCTTCATTGGATTTTCACTGTGGTTTCTGTTTTCTGCCCCGCTGGACCTTACTTCCCGAATAGTCCTCGTATTATGACTGTGAAAATTATCAATTTTCATAATTTTTATCCTGAAAAATGGAGAAAACTATTTTCGTAGGGCGACTGGGAACAAAAAAAAAAGAATACATTAGTACAGTTATTATATTTACGTTCTTGTATATAAATTTGTGACAAGTGTAATGTTTAATCCGTGGAGATATGCACGAATCAGAACGATACTAATCAGAGAAATATGTAAAATAATCAATATTGTGACATAGAACACATGTAATGAACGACGAACTTACGCATGTGTATGGTTTTGCAGGGTATCCGCTCCAAAACAAACTTGGTTTACTTTCATAAACGGTTCCCAATCATCACACGATTCGAAGCATGTCACCGAATGTTGGTGCAGACAACCCATGGTCTCCAACAGATTGAATTTCTGTGGAATCTTCTCTGGAACCTTTCTCTCTATTCTATATGATGGTGTAAGCGCAGTTTTGTAATCCTTTTATAAGGTTCTTCACCTGCCCGTAAAAATACACGTCAGAATGCTGCACCAGCGGAGTACATTATGGAAAAGTTTCTTTAATACTGCACGTTGGCAGGCGCTTTCCATCCTGAAAAGTTTCGTTGGACAAACCTGCATTCGTTGGCCTTCCCCATGTATAGAAGAGCAAAGCTGTTTGTTCTTCTCCCACCTACGGCTACAAGACGTCGGTGAGAAAACTGTTGTATAACGCTGTTGTGAGTTTGCCGAGTTTTGAAGATGTTATCGTAATATTTTCGTATTGGCGTGGGTACTCATCAACTGAGTGTTTCACCCTTGGTCCAAATGAGACACCTGTATCTTACAAGGCTTCTTTGAGTTTAATGAGCATTAAAATAACAAATGAATCATTAATTATTGACAATTGGCACAGCGTTAATAAATTTGTTGTTCAAAGAACATAGGAATGAAGAAAAAATTTAGCGTCACGATATTGGGTCCAGAGATCTCGGCCTTACGAAACTAAGCATTTACCGACTCGGCTGCGGGCTCCTACAATACTAGCGATCGTACAAAGTATAGAAGCAGACCTAAATTTTTTTCGCTTTCCTTGTTGCGGGGTCCTACAGCTACCGTCGCATCCCGCATCTCTGTCGCCAAATGACTCCATCTCGGCATTCTTTCTCATCCTCTTCTCTCCATCGTTCCATCGCTTCTTGGATACCACTTAGCTACGATTTCTGCGACTTTCTCTTCTTCTCCTTTCAGGAGATTGCTATGAAATTACTCTCTTGGCCATCTGTGTTCGTCCATTCTTTTGACTTGCCCAAATCATCCTATCTGTCTTCAGAATCGATTTTCTCGGAAACATTTCAAAATTGCGGCCCCCTTCGTGTTCATCATTTGACAATCGAGCCTGGAAATGCGTAATGACATTTATGTCGACTGAACCTTAAGCTACAGTTTTAAATGATGGAGAATTATGGATAATTTAGACGAAATGCGCGAAGTTGCAGACGACACCTACTTCTCTGTTGTCACGTGGCCAAAACAGGAAAACGAAACGTGGGTGGAATCGTGGCACTGCACTGCTACTTTTTTTTCGCTTCGCGGGACGCCAGTGGAAACGACTCCCCGCCGCTGTCGGTTCACGGCGACATGCCGCCTTCGTGCACAGTTGATGGGATGGTGCGAATGACAGAACTCCGTGAGGCCGGACAGCTGGAGAATACAGGCGTGTAGCAGCGCACACTTCACGAAATTTCCTTTAATGTCTTCCTCTGTGCTTTTCATTGGATATAAAAATATTGGTAAAGGCAAAAAAAGAGGTACTTCTCAAAGTTCCCCTGAATATCTTTCTTTGCGCTTTTCGTTGGGCGCGGAAATTCTAGTAAAGGCAAAAAACCTGACTAAAATCGCAAATTATCCGGCTTAATGCCGACCCGAGACTCACGGATAACCGAAAAATACAGGGTATCGATAACATACATGTATTTTTACCGGAAACAGCTTCTTACTGTGTTTGAAAACCATGCTGCATGTGACATTTGAAAGCCTGCTGAATTACCTACGCATCACTCATCGGAAACGTACTATTGATTCAAAAAATTACACTAAAATTGCCATGTGTACTCTATAAACGGAATATTCTGAAGGTCTCCAAAAAGCATTTGCATTTGCACTATCATGTATTCAAGATCTCATAAGATGACATCTTAAGGAAATAAAAGTCACGCTCGCTAATACTTACACTATGTGATCAAAAGTATCCGAGCACCCTCAAAAACATACGTTTTTCATATTAGGTGCATTGTGCTGCCACCTACTGCCAGGTACTCCATATTAGCGACTTCAGTAGGCATTATACATGCAATTCGACGATGGCGATTGCATCTTTCAACACGATCGAGCACCTATTCATAATACACGGCTTATGGGGGAATGATTACACGACAATAACATCCCTGTAGTGGACTGGCCTACACAAAGTCCTGACCTGAATCCGATGGAACACCTTTGGGATGTTTTGGAACGCCGACTTCGTGCCAGGCTTATGGGGGAATGATTACACGACAATAACATCCCTGTAGTGGACTGGCCTACACAAAGTCCTGACCTGAATCCGATGGAACACCTTTGGGATGTTTTGGAACGCCGACTTCGTGCCAGGCGTTACTATCCGACATAGGTACCTCTCCCCAGTGCAGAATGGCCTGCCATTCCTCAAGAATCCTTCCAGCACCTGACTGAACGTATGCCTGCGAGAGTGGAAGCTGTCATCAAGGCTAACGGTGGACCAACATGATATTGAATTCCAGCATTACAGATGGAGGGCGCGACGAACTTGGAAGTCATTTTCAACCAGCTGTCCGGATACTTTGGATCACATAGTACATTGCACTGTGAAAGTTCTTGTTGCAACTTTCACTACTTGACGTCAGGGTTTCTTCTAATCTCATATCCTTTAACAAACTGATAGTCTTCTCAATTTCAGCATTGCACATACTACTCGTAATATTACATGTAATTACGTGTTGAAGACGTGCATAGAGATAGTCAACATATATAAATATTTCTTTGTAGAGACAAACCAGGAAAAGGAATTGGGTTTTACTAAGAATGTTAAGCAAGCCAGAAGTACTGTCTCAACGCCTCTGCATCCCAGTCTTCATCAGGTGGGGTGATATTTGGAATAAACTCAGAAGAAGAACTTCAAAAAGCCAATATCGATAGTAATGAATTAATTTCGATCACCGGTTCTGGTAAGATTACGTTACCACCTTCGTATCTTCACATGCGTATTCGTGATGTGACACGATAGTAGCACAAATGGAGCAGATTGTGTGAATTTGTAGACCATAAGATCCGAAGATAGTAACGAAGTCTTACCGAAACCGGTTATCGATATAAATGCTTTACTAGCGATCTTGAATTTTTGAAGGTTTTCTTCTGAGTTTATTACACTGCACATCTCTCCTTTTCTGGAACAATGTCAAGAATATATGATATTTTGTAAAATGTCTCTCAACTCATGGTATTGAAGATACATTGTCCGAACAGCTCGTGAATTGAGATTCCGGCGCATAGTACATGTTTAAGGCATTCTAAATCCTTTATTTTTTAAGGATTGTGTTCTCTTCGAGAACTTGCTAAAAATGAATGGAATGTACAAGATTGTAAATGAGAAGCCTAATTGCTTTAATATTTTAAGAATAATGTAACAGCACTGGATTAAGTTTAGAGCCTAACAGTGCAATCGTATAGCTCGCAGACATTTCTTTCCAACAAAATTTTGGACAGCTCCATGTTCATCTGCCATTACTGAGTCTCCAACATATGTTTGGCTCACTATTTTTTCAGTAACTCCACGAACATCACGAGCATCGGATCCAATGTCTGATAAACCCCGAGCAGTTTCGTTACTAAAAACGTTGTGAAAACCAATAAGTCTTTCTACGTGACAGTCTTTTATACGAAATCTGAGAATAATAGTTATTCGTGAGTTATAGGAAGCATCCAGGGCTTCATCTGCTTGCACTCCAACGAATTCATATGGCTCTAACTCCTCTTTAATTCGATCATTAATGGCGACGGTAACCAATTCAGTTAACCCATTTTAAACTGTGCTTGATATTCCTCCGAATCCAAAAGTGCTCTGCAAGTAATCGCTAATAAACTGTTCCTGTATAGACAAAATTTTCAGTAATTCGAGGTAAATCCCTTCCTTGTCGGAAGTTTCATCCTCAAAGTGTCCTCTGAATGCAAGATCTTGCTTGCCCAAGAATCAAACAATGTCCATAAGTCTCTCGATTGCGAATCTATTGTATTTCACACTGTTTTTTATGGGTAGAAGTTTGGCTCCGTCAGAAATGGAATGGTCAGTTCGTCCATGAGCCAACAACTGAAAACTCTCTTGACTTTGTAGGTGCCCTCTTGAATTTTCGAGTTTCACAGCTTATCGACCAAAATTTTTGCTAAAAGTACTCCGAAAGAATTTCACGTCCATTTTTTTTCACACCAAGACCCACCAAGCAAAATACATACATAACAACACAGTTTATTTGTTACAGAGCAACCTGTAAGCGCCGGCCGGTGTGGCTGAGCGGTTCTAGGCGCTTCAGTCTGGAACCGCGCGACCGCTACGGTCGCAGGTTCGAATCCTGCCTCGGGCATGGATGTGTGTGATGTCCTTAGGGTAGTTAGGTTTAAATAGTTCTAAGTTCTAGGGGACTGATGACCTCAGATGTTAAGTCCCATAGTGCTCAGAGCCATTTGAACCAACCTGTAAGCCAAGGACATTTTTTCGCCAAGAAAACTGAAATCTTCTGTTTTGTTTACAATAAGCTTTTTTAACGTGTTAAGTGTTGTGTGAGTCACTGATCGCTATAAGCGTACTTTGTTTCGTAAGCCCAGCTTGAAAATGCTTTGTCATCTAATTCGCGAAATAAAGACACAACTGTTCTCTCTGCACAAGCCTTAACAAAAACAATTAAGCACACGCACTTACGAATCGCTTACTAAAACAAGTTTTGTTAAACGAGGCCTGAACAGCGTGCGAAATAGTACACACGGCTGAGCCAAGCCTCAATACCAGGCTCCTAGGACTTATGTCACTGCTGCCGCCTTTCCGACTGCCGCGTGGATCTGGAGACTGTTTCTAAAAGCCTCCAGTGAGCTGTTAAACTGGATAGCATGCGTAACGCAGAGAACTCTCAAATCTTGGATGGATTGAAAGAAACTGTAGTGACGTACGAAACAAAGTTGCACTGGTTCCAAAACGTTTCCATATTTTAACTCTAATTTTAATAAGTTTTCTTCAAAATTTTGTTAGGTTGATTGATGGTTGATTTTTGGGGGAGGGGGCCAAACAGCAAGGTCATCGGTGCCGTCGGATTAGGGAAGGATCGGAAAGGAAGTCGGCCGCGCCCTTTCATAGGAACCATCCCGGCATTTACCTGAAGCGATTTAGGGAAATCACGGAAAACCTAAATCAGGATGGCAGGACGCGGATTTGAACCGTCGTCCTCCCGAATGCGAGTTTAGTGTGCTAGCCACAGCGCCACCTCACTCGGTTTTTGGTCAAGCTAAGTCTCAAGAGCATCTGACTGCAGTACGTCTCCCCTACGCGTTCCCCACGTCCTCGATGTGATTTAATACGAGGGTACGACCAGCCAGTCCATTCGTCGAATATCCTCTCTCTCTCTCTCTCTCTCTAAGAGCCTCTCCATCAGCAATGTTCGATGCGGTCGCACAGAATGATCCATAAAAGAAAAGTTAGGGCAGAATGTACCCTAGAAAAGACACTCATGTGGAAGGAGTACAGCGACGCGATGGCGTGGTCCGGTGAGTGTACAGCGTTTGAAGATTTGGAGATCAGTACCCGTGCAACAGTATACCTCTCGCAACCATAAAACCTGGACCATAAAACTGATTATGTTCGATATTGTTCCTGGGTGCACTGCGTGTTCCCACATCTGTGCATACGAGTATACGTCTAGAATCGCTACTCAGATTGGATATGCTCTCATGCTAGAAGAGTACTCGAACCCATTCGTCGTTGGTCAATTTCCCATGCTCTTGCCACTATAGCAAACGGTGCGGACACCGTGCAAAGAGACGTGCCCCGTGCAGTCGCTGTGGTACTGACGAGTGGGAGATTTCGTGCCTTGCAGTCCTGTTAAATTTGGTTGCAATTGCACCATCTGATTGACGTTGGTCCCTTCTTGTGTGCTGTACAATGTGGCGGTCACGTGCTGCTGCCGTGGTTCGACCACCTCATCTCATTTGGGCAGCTGTGACTTGTGATTCGGAAGCTTCTCATGCACTCGAAACAGTATGTGAACAATACCAAACTCCCTACATTCGCCATGCTTCGTCCTTCCAGTTTTCCTGTGGTTCTTCTCCGTGCGATGTCATCCAGATTTTGTCTCCGGGTCATGTTATAAAGAAGAACGCCATCATTGTGTACTGTAACTGTTCCCTGATTGATACACAATGTCTTGTCCCGCTCGCCCAACTACCTTCTGTTGCGCGGCCAGCCGCATTTGGCAGTACAGTCACGCTCACCTCGCGCCACGTGACTTCCTATGTTCTGCACACGGCTGGGAGATTGGCAACACGCTCCACACTTTCATTCATTTCCACCGAGTATTTAGTATGATACGTTACTTTATCTAGCTTGTCCTTGAGTCGTGATGACTGGGTGTTGTGTGATGTCCTTAGGTTAGTTAGGTTTAAGTAGTTCTAAGTTCTCGGGGACTGATGACCATAGATGTTAAGTCCCATAGTGCTCAGAGCCATTTGAACCATTTGTCCTTGAGTTTTGCCGGCCAATATACTTAAATTCGCAGCCACAAACATTATTATTATGTTTACGCAGAGACCAGAAGACGAATGAACGTAGTAAAGTGAGCTGTGCCGGTCCGTGGCGATGCTGCATATCATCAGTCCTGTTGGCTTCGGCGCTGTCAGACCCATACGATCTGCAGCGTTCTCACGTTACTGTGAGGAAAAAGCGCAGGCCGAGCGTCCGGTGACGTGACATGACGGATGCCCGCCGCTGCCGCTGACCTAATGCAGATGCAATGCAGTAAGATCTGCCTTGCGATTTCCACTTCGTGTCAAGAAATCTCTCTCAGAGTTGAGACCGCAGGGCAGAATAAGGGCCTGGCTGTTAATGGAGGGGAGCAAATCTCTTCAGGGATCGCACGTTTTTATTACACGTCCCCTGAAACTCAGCCAGAACACATCTTCATTAAATTTACTTCGTCGTGTCTAATCATCTTAATATGAACTCTCACTTCTTACTTCTAATCTTCTGTGGTTGTCTTCTTTTTATTTTTTGAAGCTGCATTCATTTAACGGTTGAACTGTACAGGGCGAAGCGCTGTTACACATTTTAAGACTTGACACAAGTTCATGTTTTATATTGAGCATCCTTTGTGAGTTATGGCTATACACGCTATATTTCGCACCTCTTGCCACTTGACTGTTACTGATGTTCCAAGTTTTCATTCACCTTCCTTAGAAAATCTGGGCTGAGGCTGCGTCGTTATTATTGTTAAGGAAGTGAAAAACCAATTTCCACTACTGCCACCCTGTTTTGGCTCAAAATGGCTCTGAGCACTATGGGACTTAACATCTATGGTCATTAGTCCCCTAGAACTTAGAACTACATAAACCTAACTAACCTAAGGACATCACACAACACCCAGTCATCACGAGGCAGAGAAAATCCCTGACCCCGCCGGGAATCGAACCCGGGAACCCGGGCGTGGGAAGCGAGAACGCTACCGCACGACCACGACCACGAGCTGCGGACCCACCCTGTTTTGAAGGATCAATAATTCTGTATTAAGTTTATGTCACTGGAGACGTGTACGCCCGCATGCAAGCAAGCAGACTTTCGAGGCATGGAATGTAGACTGTTTTTGAAGTTTTTCTCTACCAGTGATAAAATGCTCCTATCGGAGCGCGAAAAGGCAAATACGCTTGTATTGAAAAGGCTCTCTCTGAAACGTGTGGGTACCAGCTGCCTTATTCTACCTTCTTCAGCACCTTTAAAATTTTTCCCAACACTCTTGACAGGCGAACACCCTCGCGCACTTTTTAACATTCAACTCACTTGTCACTCCCACAAGCTCCCCTAACTGTAACTCACACCCACTAACCCCTCGCTGTAAGTCGCTCATACCTATCCACTTCCACTTGCCCTTTATAGCTCATTTATTCGCACCAACTCAGTGTCATTATCCCCTTGAATTTATCTGCCCTTGTCTTACAGCCATAGTTACCTTCGTTCTGTTCTGTTACTACTGTCTCCTCTCACTGTCACTACTGTCTCTGCTGCTACTCAGTCATTCGTTCCCACTGCTGTTGTCTCGTCTCGCTCTCACTATTTCTCTCTTCCGCGTTGTCATCGTCATCCTTCTCATTATTCTCCCCTACTGGCACTGTCTCTTTCACTCTATTCCTAGCACTATTCTGTCACTGTCACTTACGCTCCACTGCCAATGTCTCTCTTTCTCTCACATTGCTTTTCCTTTACCAAAATTACTGTCTACTATCGTCCAGTATTTATTATTTTTCGGCCTCTTTATCACTGCCACTGCCTCCTTGTCTCTCTGCATAAAAAAAGCGCGAATATGTCGGCAAGCCAAAATTTTTGGGAAGATTGTTAAAGGTGCTGAGGAAGGCAGATTGAGGCAGCTGGTACCCCACTTTTCAGTCAGAATCTTTTAAAACACGAGCATATTCGCCTTTTTTGGTATCCGATAGGATCGATTTTCCGCTGGTTCCCTTCTTTTCCCTGCTACATTAGGGCATGTCACTGATATGGAAAGAACTTTAAGAGTTTACTCATGTGAAACTGAAATGACGCAAAGCCTATTTTACACCTCAGACGTCCAAAAAAATTTGGATGTGCTTCAGTACCATGACATGCGGTTTTCAGATATTATCGGAGACACTTTACAGCATATTTCTACGTGCTACGTCACTTTATAAACTACTTTTGCGTCTCATATCAGACTTTACGTGCGTATTTTACGTGTACAAGTGGGGCAAATTTGAACCTCTGTATCTCGGAAACGGACAAAGATATCAAAAAATTTCAAGGATGTTCAAGATCGGGATCTTAGGAATATATCGTAAGAATTTCAGCCATTTGCTGTGCATAACCGTCTTTGGATCCGCAGCTAGGTTTTGGTACCGAAGAACAACGTTTTTCGGGTTTCCTCCAGGACAGCCCTTGGACTAAATAACTCCTCCGTAAACACATTAAGGATCACCACAGACCACACACATCGCAGAAATAACAAATGATTTTCTCCATTTGCCTAAACTGGAGGAGGTGGGTAATTTTCAATGATTGACCCTGTATTGTAGGATAGTTACAGGAAAACGATCCTTCTGTTGCATATGCTAATTGTCCCTAGCCGGAGGCTACACAAAACACTCTGCCCTACCTCTCTATCACCGATAGAACCCAAGGTGTGATTCCTGGAAAAATTCCGATTTTATGCGCTGCGTGTTGAAACATAATAGTAGAGCATGCTGCTGGATGTGTACCGACGTGGGAGGCGGCGGCAGAAGTATTGGACAAAATAAGTCAAACGTCCAACGGTAGATCGCTTCCAGTCCACAAGTTTTCCACTGACGTACGCCTATTGTGTCAGGGCGTCGGGGGACTGCCTAGAACGGTCTCCTTTATGACAGGGGACTTCAGCAGTCTGACACGGGAAAGAGTAGAGTTCAGCAGCCCTATCGTAGACAACAAAGGATGGCAGGCGCGTCAGAAGGGCAGCGAAGCAGATTTGCGTGCGAGAGCGGCGGTGCGTGCAGACAGCTCGGACAAGACGGAGGGCTGTCTGCTGAGCGGTGGGCGGTGGGCGGGCGCGCTCTTAAAGGAGACCCTGACCTCCGGCCCGGGGGACGCTAGCCAGATGGTGCCACGCTGCCTGCTGCGCCTAAAAAAGACGACGAACTCGGCCGCGCTGGCCTAGTGGGGAGCCGAGCCTCGCTGCAAGAAAGAGAAGCAGAGACAGCGAGGCCGGCGCAGCGGCGCTCCCCACAAAGGCAGCAGCCGCGGGCGGCTGCGGGCGCTGCCTAATGCGGGCCAGCGGCGCAACAAGAAGCTCCGTGGACAGGTATCGCCGCCTTCTAAACGAGGACGCGCCGGCTCTTAACGCGGCTCACGGTTCCTGCACAGCTTTTTTACGGCGCCACCTGCTGCATCCATGCCCGACGAGGGGCCTTCGACATTTTCTCCAGCATCTTCTCGCAAGGAAAGTCACTTCACACAACTCCATGAACTGCTTATAAACAAGCTTCGGTATATACCGGGTGATCAAAAAGTCAGTATAAATTTGGAAACTGAATAAATCACGGAATAATGTAGAGAGAGATATACAAATTGACACACATGCTTGGAATGACATGGGATTTTATTAGAACCAAAAAGCCGGCCGCGGTGGTCTCGCGGTTCTAGGCGCGCAGTCCGGAACCGTGCCACTGCTACGGTCGCAGGTTCGAATCCTGCCTCGGGCATGGATGTGTGTGATGTCCTTAGGTTAGTTAGGTTTAAGTAGTTCTAAGTTCTAGGGGACTGATGACCACAGCAGTTGAGTCCCATAGTGCTCAGAGCCATTTGAGAACCAAAAAAATACAAACGTTCAAAAAATGTGCGACAGATGGCACTTCATCTGATCAGAATAGCAATAATTAGCATAACAAATAAGACAAAGCAAAGATGATGTTCTTTACAGGAAATGCTCAATATGTCCACCATCATTCCTCAACAATAGCTGTAGTCGAGGAATAATGTTGTGAACAGCACTTTGTAAAACATGTCCGGAGTTATGGTGAGGCATTGGCGTCGGATGTTGTCTTTCAGCATCATTAGAGATGTTGGTCGATCACGATACACTTGCGACTTCAGGTAACCCCAAAGCCAATAATCGCACGGACTGAGGTCTCGGGACCTCGGAGGCCAAGCATGACGAAAGTGGCTGCTGAGCACACGATCATCACCAAACGACGTGCGCAAGAGATCTTTCAAGCGTCTAGCAATATGTGGTGGAGCGCCATCCTGCATACCCATCGTACGTTCCAGCATGACCGTGTAGAATCGCTGGGATGCGTCTGATTAGGCCACTGCAATGGATTTCAGTACCGTACCTACCGAGGCGAGCGGTGTTGAGAGAGCTGGCTCGCCTCGTGTGCGCTGTGTACTGGCAGCTGGCGCCGCAACCGTCCACACCCAGCAGGGCGGGCAATCACTGAGGCGGCGCTGCTGCTCGGGAGGCGGCACCGCGGTCATCCTTCTCGCTTTGCACGCAGCCCGGCCCGGCGCTGCTCGCCGCCCGCGTATTTCTTCGTTTGCCGACGCCCGGGGCGCTCGACGCTCGTTACTCTTGCGCCGCGGCTACGCATGTTCCCCTGCACCGTCCACACTCGTCCAGCTCCCAGCAGATTACGGCCGCCGTGGCAAACAGAGCGACATTAATTGTAGCCCTACCAGTATTTAACAAGACACAAAATTATTATCGAGAAGTAATACTTTACGTGAATGGAGGAAATTTCGCGTAGATTCTAAGCACTTGGGGAAAAGGTAGACATGACCACCAGGGAAGCTGTGCTATGACCAGTTTCTCTCTCTAACACACATACATACACACACACACACACACACACACACACACACACTGTGTTGTAAGCTGGCTAGAATGTACCCTATCGAAATTAATTTCGGGTGGATACTAAGATCCAATGCAATATAAGTATGTTAAAACGTAAAGAGCTTCCGTTTCTTACACATCTTGTTGTCTTACTATTGTGTCTCACTGTTCAAAGGCACAAAACGCGTGGGTGTTTTCAGCTCGTTACTAGATGCAAATAAGTAGGAGGTCGAGTTGATAGGAGCTGAAGGAGTCCAGGTTGCAATAATATGCAGTATTTATTTATTTATTTATTGCCAAATTATAGACCTGTTACCTGATGATTAAAACAGGTCGTACATCTTACAACAATTTTCGTTTTCCATCTTTTTACTGTTTTCTTTCCTTTTGTTTTATCTACAACATTTACAAAGAATGTTACTTTTCAAAGTAACGATAATTTAAGGTTGAAATATAAATGAAATTTTGTTGTTTTTTTAAGAATAATATAAAAAGAAGATAGGATAGATGAGAGATTTGTTAGTACCATCACCGAATGTGACTGACGGTGAATACCTCCGAATGGTTTCTTCGAGCCGTTGACTGTCAGTCACACACACACACACACACACACACACACACACACACAGATAGTTATTAGTAGAGAAATAATGTTGCTTATCCTATTTATTACTAATCCTATGTATTAACTACTTTAGATGCCCATCCATGTACAGCATTTGGTGTTTTCTTGGATAGATTGCCAGCACTTTTGCTTATTTACTATCACATCTCAGTTTCCTCCTCCTGTTCCTCCTCATTGTCACTATTTTCGTTGTCACTGTGGGTATCGCCGTCCATCCTCTGGAGATTGCTGTTACGCTGCACATAGGCATGTCTGTAATGTAGTGTCCACATATACTCTTCATATGTTGTTTTTGAAATACTGTTTGTCAGTGCGTTTAATTGTGCCCATTGTTCTTCGTCTCTTATTGCTGTGTATATATCTATGTCTGTATCTGTGTAGTGTATGTCTATTTATCCCATGTAGGCTTTCACGGTCGGCGTCTTCATCAATAAACACTTCCGGGCTAAGTTGCCGTGGTCGATCTGTAGAACTTCTTCTCCCTGACGTTTCGTTCTCAACTATGGAGAAAACCTTCCGAGGTGAGTCGACGACTGGCTGCTAGGAGCTGGGGCCGCCGCTTATATGGAGATCGTAGAGGGCGCCACCGCACGTCACGTGGCGTCGATGTGTAGCTATCTCTGGCTATCGTCTGTTCTCTCGATTGCAGGCAATCGATTGTCACGTGATTGATGCAACGTCGACCGCCATATCTTGTCCAATTTTAATCCTTCTTCTTTACGATTAAAATTGTATTGATGTTTGTGGATTTCAATTGCCTCTCTATACATACGTGTATAATAATGCGACGTCCTCGCTAGCACGCTTGTCTCACCAAATTTTATTTCGTGATCTCCATCCTTAAAAACATGTTCCGCTACTGCCGATTTGTCGATATGTCCCAAGCGACAGTTTCTTTTGTGCTCCGTCAACCGTGTATTGATGCTTCTTTTTGAAGTTCCTATATAAACCCTGCCACAACTACACGGAATTTTATATACCCCTGGGGTGGCTAGGGGGTGACGAGCATCTTTTGTTGATCTTAGGCATTCACTAATTTTCTTTGTTGGTCTGAAACTTGGCTAGTACTTTCCCAATGCGATCCGTGATGTCATGGATGAACGGAAGAAATACTTTTCCAGCTGATGGTTGTTGCTGTCTCCTATTTTTAGGCTTTTGCGAAAAATGGTTATACGAAAAACGAGATTAACCGAGCACTTCACCCAAGTAGAAAAATGCGCGGCGTTGTAGTAGTATCTGTGGTAATGATACTACACTTACGTATAAATTCATAATTTTACCGTAGGCTGGAGCCACAACCATGTATTACTTTCTAAATGAAAGTTCTGCTATTTGGCTATATAGGTACTTTACTTTATTCAGTTGTAAATTTGTCTTTTGGCCATTTTGGAGTGCCACAATGTTGGACATGATCAGACTCATGTAGATCTCCTCCTCCTCTTCCATTTTTCTGTCCATTCCTTCCTCTTCCTCTGTCTCTTCATCTCCTCCTTCGCCCTTTCTCTGCCTATCTCTTCCTCTCTTCCCCACCCCCAGCCACCGTTCATCACATCTTTCGTTCCTGTGTCTACCTCCTCCTCTCCGCTCCCTCTATCCGTTTCCGTCTCCCTTCTGCCTGTCCATCTGCACTGATCCGCTAAACCATTATGATCGCTGCCCACCGCAACGCTGGATGCCGACTGGTGGCGTTACGGGCACGTAACGCAGTAACGAAAATATGTAAAAATGGTTCAAATGGCTCTGAGCACTATGGGACCTCACTTCTGAGGTCATCAGTCCCCTAGACTTAGAGCTACTTAAACCTGACTAACCTAAGGACATCAGACACATCCATGCCCGAGGCAAGATTCGAACCTGTGACCGTAGCGGCCGCGTGGTTCCGGACTGAAGCGCCTAGAAGCGCTCGGCCACAGCGGCCGGCTTGAATGTTCACATGCTACTGTTGTGAACGAGGTAGAAGGACAGTGAAACTATCACTAGGCGCTAAATGGTTGGACGCCCCCGTCCATTCACAGAACGTGGGCTTAGGCTTTTCTGCTCTGTAAAGTAGGACAGACAGTGATCTGTGCTATCTCTGCCGAAAGAGTACAGTGCTGCTGTACACACATGTTTCGGAGCACATCGTTCATTGTATATTGTTGAACATAGAACTCCGCAGCAGACCACCCATACGTGATCACATGTTGACTCAATGACATCTTCAGTTACGACTGCAGTGGGCTGGGACCATCGGGATTTGACCGTCTATGAATGGAAACGTGTAGGATCTTCGGGCGAACCGCTATTTTTCTACACTGGATCGCTGGTCGACTCCACAAATGCCGCCATCGAGGTGAGTGGCGGGTCGAAGCGTGCAGCGCAGTACGGACGCAGGCAGGAGCAGTTTTATGCTATGGGAGACATTCTCCTACCCTCGCATGGGATCTGTGGCGGTAATAGAAGACTTGCTGACAGCTACGAACTACCTGCACCCCCTTCGTGCTTGATATTTTCCCGACGGCGATGTTATATTTCAGCAGTATAATTGGCCGTGTCTCGGAGTCAGAACCGTGCTACAGTGGTTTGAGGGGCATTATAGTGAACTCACGCCGATGTCTCAGGGACTAACTTCGCCTGATGTAACGACTATGTAACCCAACCGGGTCGCTGTCGGAAGCAATCACAGCGTACGCAAATCAGCAGCCCATTGTTAACGCGAATTGCATAACCTGTGCGTAGACATCTGATGCCGCATACCTCCGCAAACCTACCAACAAATTGTCGAATCCCTGATACACAAAATCAGTGATTAATTTCGTTCCAAAAACGAACAGACGAGCTATTAAGCAGGTGGTCATAATGTTTTGGGTCGTCAGTGTCTATACGCTGTACGTGGAAAATCGGAAAAAAATATCCTACGAATCGACAATGAAGTCTTGGATAGAGATGTTGAGTTCACAAACCGGTAATTCCGAAGTTAGGTCAGCGGAGCCGGTGGAATTGAGGAGTGACCTGGTGGCGGCGTTGCTGTGATGAAGTCTGCAGCGGGCCGGCTGCGAGTGATTCTGACCGGGAAATGAGCTCTCAGCGGCAGGGTCCCGCCAGGGCGCCAGCCCAGCCGACGCCGACGCCGACGGCCGGAGATGGTCCGCTGGTAATTGTGGCGGATTCAATTATAGTGGGCGCCGCGGCGCGTGAACGCCGAGGAATAGCAGCGGCTTATCGTGCTCCGACGCCCTCTCCACTCCTCTCCTGTCTCAGGAGAACCGGCCGCCACTGCCACACAGCCGGCTTCTGGCCACACGGACAACCCGCTGGCGCTCATTGCCTTTCTCACTGACGCTCGCGCAGAAATCCTCCAGCTCTCTCTCTCTCTCCCTCTATCTCTTTCTTTCTTTCTCTCACTCCGTACCTTTCTCTGAGTACATTGTAGAAGGATGAGAATCTCGCAAGAAATTCTGATGTTTTCATAGCTTCTTGCTTGGTGGCGAGTGGCGTTGTCAGATCCAATGGGCAGAAACTCGGGGCTGAGAGAGTAGTGTTTTAAATTATCGATAGAACAGGTACCAAAAAGTCGGGACATGAAAAAGTATATTCAGCCATTGGATAAGTATTTGCTTATACGAGGGGCATTAAATAAATAATGCAACACATTTTTTATGAGAGTAGGTTGGTTTTATACCGGATTCCGGTTCACCATACTATTCCCACCATTTTGGCTACAAAATCATATTTTTAACATAGTATCCTATCATTTCGACGGCCGTACGCCAGCTCACTGGTTGGGCCTGTACGCCCTCATAGTAGCACTCTACTAAATAACGATATCAGTGCTCAACATTCAATAACCATTCAAGTTATCATAAAAATTTTAAGTATAAAGAACTATGGAGTGTTTCCAAAAGCCACACACCTGTGTGAAGGTGCTTCCACGGGTTCTTACATCACATATTCCTGTTAGCAAGACGGCGGGAGCAGGTACATCACACGGGATTTTTAGTTTTATTTATATAGGGTTTATACAGCTGGTGTGTACCGGATCTTATATTTTTAGGGCTGTTGTCCACCCTGGTCATTCAACAGTCATGCTTTGTACACTTCGACAAGCACCCTTTGGGTGTATTGTATGGTATTGTATGTGAACCGGGGACCTAGAAACGACGGAGAGGCTCCGTCCCCGTCGCAGCCGCAGTAGTCCACAACCCCACGACGACTACCGCAGTCCACTTCACCCCTCCGCCACCCCACACCGGTCATTGTGCGGTTCGGCCCCCTGTGGACCCCCCAGGGAACGTCTCACACCAGACGAGTGTAACCCCTATGTTTGCGTGGTAGAGTAATGGTGGTGTACGCGTACGTGGAGAACTTGTTTGTGCAGCAATCGCCGACATAGTGTAACTGAGGCAGAATAAGGGGAACCAGCCCGCATTCGCCTAGCAGATGGAAAACAGCCTAAAAACCATCCACAGACTGGCCGGTTCACCGGACTTCGACACAAATCCGCCGTGCGGATTCGTGCCGGGGACCAGGCGCTCCTTCCCATCCGGAAAGCCGTGCGTTAGACCGCACGGCCAACCGGGCGGGCTCTATCGTTTGGGTGTACTCAATTTTATTATGAAAACCCGCCACTGTGGTATGACTCTTAAACTGGACAACTTCCCGAAAGCTGGGACTCTGTAATTGTCCACTTACAATATGGAAATGTAACTAGTATAAACTTGCAGCCTGTATAAACCTGACATGAAACCGATAGCAGAGAATAAAGCACATTCACACAGCTATGCGACTTTTGGAAACATCATTCTTGACTTCCTAATTCTTAAAACTATTATCATAATTTGAATGGTTATTGCGTGCCGAATATTGTTGTTGTTACAGTGTCTCTAAGCTGTGGTGTCTTCACCAGAAAGTTCTTTGTGCCACTCTACTGGTGGACGTCGAAGCCCACGTCTTGCGGCATCAGTAATCTCCCCATCATACTCGTACAGTCACGACCAGCATCGTAAAGCGAAAGCAATTCCGCACAGATGTTCCTTTGTTGCTCTGTATGGTCTTCTGCTAGGCGATTAAGAACCTAAAGGGCACGCACCTTTGAGTACCCCTCTGGCGGGTGAGTGTGTCAGTCACCACTACCAACAGAGACATCCAGGTGAGCAGCGAGGTGTTCGATTGGGCTCCTCGAGTGAGAGTGTCTGCCCGTTGCAACAATGCAGGAGTCAAGCTGTGTGCGGCCGGCCGGCAGGCGGAGATCAAACAATTTTGCGTGATCTTGTTGCGATGATGACAGACACTTTGCCCAAAGTCTCACAGTGTTTTCGTTCACTGCCAGGTTTCCGTATACATTCTGCAAGCGCCTATGAATATCTGCGATGCTCTGGTTTTCTGCCAAAAAAACTCAATGACAGCTCTGTGCTTCGAACACACCGCCGTTGTAGGCGTCATTTTGTAGGCAACGTATAGTGCTGCCATCTATCGTAACTTCCTGAAACTACAGGGGCTGAAGCGGAAATATTCCACGAAATCCCGAAACAAATCCCACACTTTTTTAAACAGACATTGGCCGCTAAAAAATGAGTAGCATTACTTACTGTATACCCCTCGTCTGTTAGTAACAAAATTGGTACACGGTTACAGTTGTCCTTGTAGGCAGCATACACTCTACGTACAAAGTAATGGCGACTATGTTTTCGGACTGAAATACTTGGTGCATCTTATGTGAAATGCTTAGGAAATGAGGCCTGCAGCTTCGAACCGACGGCGTGGAAATTTATAAGGGGAGCGAGATGGATGGAAAAAAGTAAGTAAACTTTTCATTATTTCAAAGGTTACCGCCATAACTCTTAATAGCATTTATCCTGCTGTGAGATAAGAGATGGTCAACGCTTTCACGCAAAAACGTCTGCGGTTGTGCCCTGGCGTGCACCTGTTCGTCAGAAGCAAATCGGCGTCCAGCATTGTCTTTCTTCTGGGCTCCAAAATTACAAAAATGTTATGGGACGAAATCGTGACTGTACGGAGGACGTGCAAGGTCTTCCCTGGGGAACGTCACCAGCGTAGTTGAGACAACCTGCCAACAAAATGACCGACCACATGTTGCCAATATTGCTTCCAGTACGCTCTAGAAGTTTCGCTGGGAAGCCCTTCCACGTGCTCCATACGGTTTTGATCTCTCGCAGTGTGATTTCTGTACTTTTGGAGACCTGAAGGAGGCCATTAGTGCTCGTCGATTTGCTTCGGACGAAGATGTGCACGGCTCTGCACAATTGTGATTCTGTAGACAACCAAAAGCATGTTTTCCATGAAGGAATTGTCCGTCTCGTCCAAAATCTCAACTAAACTCGGCCCGAACAGGCCACGAAGACCCTACGGTGTCGACCAGCCGGAGTATCATCCTCAGCCCACAGGCATCACTGGATGCAGATATGGAGGGGCATGTGGTCAGTACGCCGCTCTCCCGGACGTATATCAGTTTACGAGACCGAAGCCGCTACTTGTCAATCAAGTAGCTCCTCAGTTTTCCTCTCAAGGGGTGAGTGCATCCCGCTCGCCAACAGCGCTCGGCAGACCAGATAGTCACCCAGCCAAGTACTAGCCCAGCCCGACAGTGCTTAACTTCGGTGACCTGATGAGAACCGGTGTTACCACTGCCCTAGGCCATTGGCTATGTTTTGTCTAGCAGTGGTATAAATGTATTAACAGTTTACTTACTTTTTTTCCATCTGCCTATCCATTTTGGAAACTGTAGAACACTATGACTGTATATTAATGGTATATAAAAAGAGCTAGTTTGTGACCAATCACTTATGAAGTATTGCTTTAGTATTATTAAGTGTTTTTCCAGTCTGAACCAAACTCTTGCATTATTACAACGAATTATATTTCTTCGGAAACGAGCAACAACAAAAGGAATAATAATAATACTAATAATAATAATAATAATAATAATAATGACAACGGTAATCATTATGGTAGCATTCCGTTTTCGATATTATTAATCTACCGCATACACAGTACACATTATTCACAGCTGTTATGAACTCACTGCGATACGCATATGGAGATATCTATCAATATATGACAGTTTCATCTCTGTTTCTCATTGTATATTGATTAAATCTCGCCACAACTGTACGACAGTGGTCATCACTATTCTTCTTCTTTTTTTTCTTCTTCTTCGTCTTGTTCTCCTTCTTCTTCTTGTTTCGTATGCCTGAACTAAGACCGTGCCATTCGGCTATCGTATTTCGAGTGAGTTTTGATGTTCTCCCAGTAGCGATACATCGTCTGTCTATGATATTTCTTTGTCTCCTTTGTTCACAGTGAAAGTGCCTTTCCTTGTTCGTAGTTTGTCTTGGAGCCTCATTTACTTAAGCATTCTCCTGAGAGATGTCCGGTCTATACCTCACAGTTCTTGATGATTGTTTATCACTCCCATCAACCATGGTGACTTGGTCTTCCTCTTTTGCCAGTAAGCGAGAAGCTTACTGGGCAGTCTGCTCGTGTGAATCCTGTAGACATATCCATACAAGGATAGAACTCGCTTCGTAGCCACGTCCGCTATTTTTTTCCCTTTATTAGTAGAACTCCTATTATTATTTTTATTATGCTTTTCCTAAGAAACACGGTAAGTTGTAGCAGCCAAAGTGTTTGGTGACTGATCAGTAGAAAAATGGCTCTAACGTAGAACAGGGAGACCTCTAGTTTGTCGCCTTAGCCGACTGCGCTAACATATCTCATCGATAGCAGGCGCTCGGTTACGGTATTCAATAGGCTGGTAAATTTCGATCTTCGATTACCCGAAAACCCTTGAAAAGACCATCCTACTAAAGGAGCACTTGTTACATCCAAGTATTTACCACAGGCGATATTGATGACCCGTTGTTTGTATACTTCCTTCATGAGTTGTAGAAGATGACAATACGCCTCATTACTGTAAGAGTAATAACGGTTTCTGAGTCTTTGTTTCCATCGTACATTGCCTCAGTCTCCCCCCCCCCTCTCTCTCTCTCTCTCTCTCTCTCTCTCTCTCTCTCTCTCTCGTAACCTTAGTCTATTCGTACAAACGATGGGAAACCGGGAAGGGGTAAGGTTTTGCCACCGCAGAGGGAGTACAAGCAAAATCGGTGAACGACCCAAAGGCTATCGGAGACCTTTGGCATTACTCATGCCCGGTGGTTCTCAGTAGGCAAAGGGAACAAGCGGCCAGGCCGCGGCAAGCGCTCGTTTAGCTGCCTCACTCGCGAGGAAAACACCGATATCCGGTGCTCGCCTCGATATCGGAAGCCAATAAAAACAAACAGCGCGCCGGAAAACCTACTCGCTCCGACGATCCGCGCTGCAGTACGCCGTAGCAGTCGCTGGCCGGCGCTCCAGCCTGGGGTCAGCTGCGGGTAACCCGCGGCTCTCACCGAAATTAAATGCTCGCCTCGCCAGGTTTCTCCTGGCCAGGCGTTACCGCCATTCCCGACATAGCGGCTGCAGCTGTGTTGGCAGGTCATTCGTGTTCTCATTCTTGTATGTCTCCATGTGGGGAGCAGCGAGACTGAGACACCACTGTACCCTCTTCCTGACTTTACTGAATCTGTACATTGAGTGGTTAAGAAAACCGCTTGGAAATTTGGATAGGGAAGTAAAGCTGAGGAAGCCGAAATTAAAACTTTGAAATGACTCAATGACAATGTACGAGCCCGATTAAAATGAAAATCTTAGAAGTGCATTAAAATTCATAGAAGTTATCCCATAGATTTATAAGTTGGTAGGAGCTATCCTTGTGTTTTCATAAATGTCCAGTAGTCGGCCCCCTGTTGTTGCACCACAGAAAAGTGTTATACGAGATAAAATAACACTCATGGGCACAGTGGTGGGTTTTCAGTTTTACTCATTGTGGGGCCGAGATGATACTATAACATGTAAAATATTAGATCACTTTATTACAACATGAACATTATTAAATACTTAACTTTGTAACAATCCATGTCCACAGGAACGTCATGGTTATTCGTTACTGTCACTGAACATCAACGTATTGCTTCATGCAGAACAAGATACTGGTCTCTTCTCACATAGTACTGTTGACTATAAACTTTAATGCAGAGTTCTATCTAACACAATTATCGCACTGCTGCCTCTGTGGAGAAGCGACGCTGTCGTCTTAGGCGATGATTTGTGACCGGGCTGAGTAGCGTGTGCGCTCAGGCGTAAATAAGCAAGCTGATGCGGTGGCGTTTGGTTCAAATGGCTCTGAGTACTACGGGACTTAACGTCTGAGGTCATCAGTCCCCTAAACTTAGAACTACTTAAACCTAACTAACCTAAGGACATCACACACATCCGTGCCCGAGGCAGGATTCGAACCTGCGACCATAGCAGTCGCGCGGTTCTGGACTGAGGCGCCTAGAACCGTTCGGCCACAGCGGCCGACTGGAGGCGTTTGTCAACTTCCCTGGGCGGGTTACGCCACAGTCATTATTGGTTCTGGCAGCGACTGTATTTACATATAATTTCATCGCGGGTGCCATAATTGCTTTTGCACCTCACTCTTCGGACGACGAAGTTGTATCAGTGTAAAGATGGCTACGCCCACTGTCGACTTGCATCGCGTAGGGGGCAGCGACCGGTGATAAATATTTTGAGTAGTGAAGTTGAGAAATCAGTGGAGGTTCATTGCAAGAAAAACGCGAAGTACACAGTTTCGTGTTTGCTCCAGCAGAAAGTGTACGAGTGGTGCAGTTAGTTTAAAATGGGCGCAACTTCTGTGGCAGACGCTCCTTGCAAGGGGCAGGGACACCACGTAATGAGGAATAAAAATATTCGAGCAGTGGAAGAACTTGTGGATGAAAACAGGTGTATTGCTCTGACCTAAATAGTCAGTGTTTTGAATATTAGTGGTGGTTCAGCACACAATGTTGTCCATTATGTGCTAATAAATTCAAGAAAATCTCTGCAAGGTGATTGTCACATAATTTTACAGCAGGATTAAGAAACAGTCGCGTTAACAGCCGAGAGGGACATTTGTGTCCAGAATGAGATTTTCACTCTGCAGCGGAGTGTGCGCTGATATGAAACTTCCTGACAGATTAAAATTGTGTACCGGACCGAGACTCGAACTCGGGACCTTTGCCTTTCGCGGGCAAGTGCTCTACCAACTGAGCTACCCAAACACGACTCACGCCCCCTCCTCACTGCTTTACTGCTGCCAGTACCTCGTCTTCTACCTTCCAAACTTTACAGAAGCTCTCCTGCGAGTTCGAGTCTCGGTCCGGCACACAGTTTTAATCTGCCAGGAAGTTTGAACATTTGTGTCGTTTCCAGGTTACAGGTAATGAATTTCTGGACAGAACGGCTACAGCAGGTGATACCTAGGTGCACTGTCACTAATATGGATCGAAAAGATCGGACAAGCTTTTGGGGAAAAAACGATTTCATTAACACATTAATCAGCAAGAGAAGTCATGTGCACTTCTTTGGCGCACGAATAGTATTTGGAGCATTACGTGGAAAGGCAATTAACAGCCTCCAGTAATTCATACTCAAGTCTCCTACGAAATCAGATGCACTCTAAAATCAGGAGGTGACGACGAGGCCTTCTGATAGTGCCCGTTCCATACTGCCCTTTCAAATGTAGCAGTAATGCGAATTAAGAAATCTGAATGTCTTGAACATACACCTTACTCACCAGACTTCGCCCCGAGTGAAAGTCAGGTGTCCGAACGGCTCAAAGAAGCGCTGGGAGGCAAGAATTTCAGAAGGGCTAAAACAGTGAAAATAGCGGTGCACGAGTGGCTGGATTCACAAAAAAAAATCGTGTCACGAGGTAACCATGCACTTCCGAAGCGATGGATTCAGTGCATTACACGTCATGGGGGACTCCGTAGAAAAATGATGTACCTTCAGTTTTTCTGGTATTTTCTCATTTGTATAATAGGACATAATTAAGATTTTCATTTGATTAACAGTCGTAATTCTATCAGAGACGCCAAAGGATTGGAATAGCAGTTAAACGGGATGGATAATGTTTTGGAAACATGCATTAACCTGAACATCAGCAAGAGTGAAACAGGGTGATAGAGTGTAGTTGAATCGAATCTGGCGGTGCTGAGGGGACTAGATTAGAAAATAAAACACGAAGAGTAGTAGAAGACTTTCATGATCTGAGCTGTAATATGCTTGTGACGATGCTCGAAGTAGAGAGGAACTAACATTCAGAATGGCAGTAGAAAGTAAAGAAACACCAAGAGCAGCTCATGTAATTAATGTTGAGATACAAAATAGAATTGGAAAGAAAATAAATTTACGGCAATACTTGGTTAAAATGAAGGGATGGTCAATAACAGCATCTGGTATCTGTCTTTCCTGCGATTAGTTTTATGTGCTCATTCCACATTAAGTCTCTCGGTACACATATTCTCAGATTCTTGTTGGTTGTGACTGCCTGCAGTGATTGTCTTGCAAACGTTTGATCATACAATAGAGGACCTTTCTATCTACAAATTCACAGTAAATTACATTTCTTTGTATTGAGGATCAATTGCCAATCCCAGCAGCCTGAGAAGATGCCGTGCAGGTCTCCCTGTACTTCGGCACAATTTTCTAGCGTGTTGATTCCTTTGTGTCTAAGAACATCATCCACTAGAAACCTAATGGAACTTCCGATGTTATCCACTAAGTCATACAGACATATTGAAAAGTAGTGGTCCTACAGCGCTAATTTGGGATCCGCGCGAAGTTACGTATACATCTGAAGATTCCTCTCCTTTAAAAGCGATGTGAGGTGTTCGGGTTCCCAAGAACTCTTCGGTCGAGTCACTCAGCTAATCTATTTCGTACGCTTGTATTTTGCTCGTTGGTGAAGAACTGTGTCGAATGCCTCCCGGAAGTCAAAGAACACTCCATCAACCTGGACGTCGGTAGCTACGGTTTTCTACGTCTCGTGAACGAGCAGAGCGGACTCGGTTTCACATGATGGTTGTCTGAGCTGTCTTTATTGATTTCTACAGAGGAAATATTCGGTCTCCAGAAATATCATGATAACGCGAGCATAAATCATGTCCAAATTAATAAATTGGCGCCAGCGGTTTGGACATATAGTTTTCATATTGGGTGAAGGAATAGCTTGGTGGCTTATCTTGAAGTGTAAAAATAAGTGTTTGTTTGAGTCAGGTCGTCTTTCCTGCAGCGTCTTCCACGGAGTTCGTTGGACATTAACACGACGCGCTCAGCCGGCCGGGGTGGCCGAGCGGTTCTAGGCGCATCATTCTGGAATCGCGCGACCGCTACGGTCGCAGGTTCGAATCCTGCCTCGGGCATGGATGTGTGTGATGTCCTTAGGTTAGCTAGGTTTAAGTAGTTCTAAGTTCTAGGGGACTGATGACCTCAGATGTTAAGTCCCGTAGTGCTCAGAGCCATTTGACCCATTTTTTCGACGCGCTCATGTTAAATAACAACAGTGAAGAACCGCGAGGTCCAGGTGTAAAGGGCATCTGCAGGTTGGTGGTATTATGCCGTGGCCTAGTGTGAGCTGCAGCAGGTGTGTTAGCAGTGTTGAGCAGCTACTCCCCCCTCTACCTGTGCCACTGACTTCGACCTTAGCCCCTGGCTGGTGGCACAAAAAGCGCGCACCAGATAAAGGGCAACGCAGGTCGCCTCAGGTCGGGACGCGCAATTGGCCGGCATTGTGTCGGACGCCGTGACTAGAAATTACCTGCCCTAATGAGACCTAATTACACGGAAGGGTTACGGGGGGAAACGCTCCACATCTCGTGCAGGCCGACAAATTTTCTCGTTCCGCTCCTCTTTCCTTTTCTTTTCCTTCTGGCGTGTGCACGGTGTTTTTTCTGGCTGCAGCTAGCAGCGCCCTCACGATTATTGCTCTCTCCGGCTGTTTCAATGGTAACTGCGGGGCACCATACGTGAGAAGGGCCGTTTCACCCCTGACGACCCCAAACAACGTAACACCTGTGCTGGACAATGTGTTTGGCCACGTCTTGATTCCGAACACATGTCCAAAAGTGTTAACCAATAATCATTCGTCCAACCTATTGGAACTGCTTTAGGGACAATGACAGCCGCTTGTGTCCTGCCTCTATTGATAACTTCGTATGATTGTACGTGACGTGGCAGAGACCACACTTTCCAGGACTTGTGAGCGTGTCCGTTTGCTTGTAATTCATACACATCAACAGTTTTATTCCCATCTTGATGAAATTTTGCACATTCTGTCTTTAAGACAAGAGGAAGATCACTGTCTACACAAGATTTCGCAATCTGACCTGAGGCATACATGTACATAATGTATGAAGGATAAAGGTTGTCACCAAAACTTTCAAAAAGGTCTTGGCCGAGTTACTTCAGATTTCTATACCGTCCTCTAATGTAAATTTGTGCAGAGATAGGCTATAATTTTTTAAATATATACAGTATTTAAATACAAATGCATATGATATATTTAAAGGAGAAACGTTGTCACCAAACATCTCGAAAAGTTCTTGGCCGATTTACGTGAAATTTCTACATTCGGACGAAACAATGAAGAAAATATACGAAAACTGAAATGCCTAACAAACGAAATGTATCGTGGTTAGCTGACTGTAATTACTGTCATGAAAATAAATTACAGCGGCAATATCCGTCTTGGAGATAGTACTATCAGACTTCACTAGACTGCGGGACGAGCGAATGCTCGAAAATTTTACAGGAAATGATTGCAAACTTTTATTTATTGATCAGTTGCCGTTGTTATATATGACATATAGCCTAGAAGATACTTTAGTCCTTGTTTCACAGTTATTATTAAAATCCATAGTGCCATACAAACAATGAGGCATGTTGTGGTAATAGTACCAATCAAAGTCATTAGATTGCAGGCCGATCAAAAGTTCGAACAGAACACGAAATTTCCCGAACTGCCCCGTAAAATTTTCGAACAATTTGAGTCGTGCTCAAAGACAGCTTTACCTGAAACAGAGAAAACTAAATTGAGACAATAGTAGACGAATTTAGAAACCTCCAGCCTGCTGGAATAGTTGTAGGTCAGCAATTTCTGTTAATCATTACCACGAGAAATCAGCCAAAGTTGCAAATTTCACTTACTTTTTTTCTTTTTCTTTGCTCACTTACTAATTTCGTAACAGATAGTGAAATTGGTATGTCCGAAAATGCAAAAACCATGCCGATAATGTGCAACAGAACAGTTACAGTGCGTACAGAGTTATCTGTATGCCCATTTTCAAATCATAGTATATCTGTTACGATGATCTGAAAATGTGCCCCAGCCTGAGACTAGTCATCCAGTGAATACGAAAAAGTAAAATTTGCACCTTCAGCTGGATTTTCCTTGTACTGAGGAGACGAATTTTCCAAAAAACACAATGAAATATTTAACGCAAAATGGAACAACAAACGGCGCAAAAAAAAGGTTCAAATGGCTCTAAGCACTATGGGACATATCATCTGCGGTCATCAGTCCCCTAGACCTAGAACAACTTAAACGTAACTAACCTAAGGACATCACACACATCCATGCCCAAGGCAGGATTCGAACCTGCGACTGTAGCAGCAGCGCTGTTCTGGACTGAAGCGCCTAGAACCGCTCCACCACAACGGCCGGCCACATGGCGCAACTAACCATCTTTCCATACAGGGAATATATATAATTTGCGAAAATTTGTTTGAAGTAACGTATTACAAATGATAGTAGGCACTGGGCTGATCAGTTTCTGTGGTAGATATTAAACATCCCGGGCAACGCCGGGCACTGTAGCTAGTAAAGAATAAAAGGAATGCAACGATTTACTCGATCGTTACTGTCCCTCGTAATCCTTCACAGTTGAAATCAGGTGCCAGATGACACTACGGTCTACACTCTGGACAGTTTTTTTATCCGGTGTCAGAACGTGTACTGTGACGTGTCTGTCGCCGTTTTTATGCAGCAGCAGGCGGCAACAAGGCAGTTTCAGGGCTGAGCGAGTAGTTTCTGGGACTACGGCACTGAGACCGCAAGTGGTGCGTGCCGGATTATTCGGGATACGGCACGCCGTCTGATGGGAAAAGTTGAGGCGTCGGCCTGAATCTCCCTCGTACTTTGCATCCCACCACCAGAGGAGTCGATAGGGCCAGCTGGCTTAGCGAGCGCTTGTCCAGCGAGTTCTCGATGGTCAACTTGCAGGACCCCTGCAATCTGGAGGGGACGGTAACCCAGACAGTTACGATTCGGTCTTCCGCACTGTCTGTACTGCAGACAACACGATTATCAGTCTACTCTGTTAATTGTAGAATTTTAGTACTCCCATGGGCTACCATAAGTAAGCGTAGACTAGGGTAGTTTTCCTAGTACCTTTGGTCAGTTAAACTCCTAACCGTGTTTCCGGTGCGTGAGTTGCGTTGCATATCTATCGGGCGTCACATCTTTAATAACAGGAAACTCTTGCCTTTGATCATGATGAAGAACGCTCTGCTGAGTACTAAACAACAAAAAGAATTATATTATTTTTTATGTCTGTGCATGTGAACGTGCTTGCATCAGGAGAAATTGCTATAGATACATAAAAGTGCAGACATTTCGCGATCAACCAATTTTTATTACTTATAAAAAGCTGTTTGTATTCTTTAAGGATACAAAATACACACTGAAATGACGTGCGGTTCTAGTTAGATGCAAAATAAACAAAGCAAACAATCTGTCGGGTCTCAGTTTCTCTCTTTAACATTCATTTATGTTTCTTTTCCTACCAGTGCTATCAATACTACCGGTAATCCTATCATTTAGTGCGTCATCGATGTAGTGTACCAAAGCTGTGGAATCGCAGTTTCGGTAGACCGCAGCATGACGGCAAACTGACTAGAGAAACCACAGATTTTCTACTTGCACTACGAAGTCCTCGCTTATCTACCCATCAATATAAACTGAGGTTTCTGAACTGAGTAATTTGCTTTAACTTTTCAAATTTGCCCACATTGATTTTCATCGCTAGATTTTTTACGTAAAGTATGTCCGCAGCTCGTCATGTAGTGGTCGGCATCGCTGGCTCTAGATCGTGAGGCCCGAGTTCGATTCGCGGCAGGGTCGGAGATACTCTTCGCCCGGCAACTGGGTGTTTATGTCATCCTAACCATCTCATCTCGTCTTCATCGACAAACAAGACACGGAAGTTGTGTCAGATAGAAAGAGTTGAACCAGGCGACCGAACGATCCAAAAGTGATCTCCCGGCCAATAATACCATATGATCATTTCATTTTAAACAGAAGTGTTATGTTTTTCCCTCATACCTCCGTGCCCCGATTGTTGTCAGAACGCATTTCTCTCTCTCTCTCTCTCTCTCTCTCTCTCTCGCCTTTCACGTAATTACAACCACATATGATTCAGTAATAGGTCATTGTGTATTTGATGTACTCACATAATATAAATGACATTTTATAAGAAATAAAGTTGATCGGGTAACTTCTGTGCTTTCATGTAATCAAAGAAATTACTGTTGACGCAAGTACAGTTTCCATGCACAAACATTATATATTTATAATTGTTATTATTTTGTGCTCAACAGATCGTTCTGCATTATGATCAAAGGCAAGAGTTTCCTGTTATTACTGATTAATGCGAAAGTTGTTTGTGAGTGATACGAACATGTTTTACGCAAGTTCAACGAAGTAGTGAACCGATGTTCGATATATTTTCCTTTTGCGTTTCTTTTAATTGTACCTTTTTACTGAGGAATTTGAATTTTCTAGGGCTATACGATAAATCTGGATATTTTTCTTTATTTTTACTAATACTTCCGCGTGTTTCACGTTAAAAATCAACAGGAGGAGGACATTAGTGTGTGACGCCCGGTCGACAGCAAGGTCATTGGAGACGGAACGCAAACTCGGAACATGGAAGGATGCAGAAGGAAAGCGGCCGTGCTCCCTTCGAAGGAATCATCCCAAAATTTGCCTTAAGTCATTTACGAAATCACGGAAAACCATGGCTGGATACAAATTTGAACCATCGTCCTCCCGAAAGCGAGTCCAGTGTGCTAGCCACTGCGCTACCCTGCTCATTCACATTGCAAATCAACAATTTTCGAATAAAATCTGAATTAAACACTGGAAGTTTCAATTTTGTTACTTTTAAATAACAGACAAGAACATAACTATGTAGAAGAAAAGTATTTCGTAGATTACCCAGTCTTTCGTATATCCCCAATCAGTTTCCAGACAGTTTAACTCCTCCAGTTTTTAGGGGAACCCAGTAAGACATTGCTAGCTTACGCCCGATGGGTATGCAACACACGTAACGTACAGGTGAAGTGGATTCGACCTCAACTGGCCAAAGCTACGAAGAAAACTGCTGTAGTCTACGCGTATTAAGAAGACAGTCTATGGTAGCCTACGATAGTTTTACAACTCTAATCATTACCAAGACTCGTTAAGAGTGTCTCGTTAAGAGTGGAAGCAACGGCAAGCTATTTTTGAGAAGGGGAGGGATGTGGTAACAAACGGTCCCCCAACGCGCCGTCACTTTTTCGAGAACCGAATGGATCCGAACCTGGCTAAGAATATGTTCGATTTCCGAAAGAGCTCGCGTAGTCCAGCAGAAACAACGGTTTCTGTGTGGCCGTGTCGTTGACACGCGCCGTAATCCAGACATGAGAGGAGAGCAGAGTGCGAGTACTGCGCGGCCGCGACTCTTGAAGTTGGCGGCTTATTTTGGCGTCCGGCCTTCTTCTGCGCTCTCCGGCCGAGTCGCAAAAGCCGTTGTTTGTAGGCGGTCGCCAGTGAGGTGTCAAGGGCGGCCGGCGGGCACTTTGGGCGGCCCGCCAAGGACTGAGAAGGGCAGGCCAACCGGGCCGAGTGGAAAACACGAGACGCCCCCTTCCGGCCGCCGCCTCGAGTGCGGCCGCCGCCTGCACGCCCTCCCCCGTCTCCAGTGACGTCACACACACCGGGCTGTGTCGCCTCCGCTCTCCATTCCGTCCGCAGGGAAATTTGACGAGGCCTGGGATGTATACGTAGCTCTCCACAGTGTCAATAGTGTCTCAGTACAGGTACCGGCTTGGACCATAGGTATCCATAGACGGCACACGTCCATATCTCTAACGTTTTGAAGCTCTAACAACCCTACCACAACAAAGGTCAGCATTTTAATAACGATTGTGGTGTTGCTCACGCTGCTAAATACTGCATTTTCGGGCAACAACAGTCATATTATGTGGCAGGTGTCATTAGAGCACAGTTAATAGTCATTTCATGTAATAATAAAAAAAACTAGGCACTCATCTTTTTGTGTTTCCCACGCTGGTCTCGTATTATCATGGCTCAATTGTTGAAAATCTAGGTGGTTATGATTCCAAGCTCGGATGCAAAGAGACCTAGGTTTTATTCTGCTATATTCAAAAGTTTTGTAGATGCGCTTCACAAAACATTCTTCAAGATTATACCTTTCAAAGTTAGCACAATAGTGATGCAAAAAAAAAAATCTGCACTACGAATTTAGTTACACTTCTTTTTAATTGTAATATCACGTAAATACACAAAACATCACTTCACAATACAAAACATACTTGAAAACATCTTCCTCACAGTCACTGTTAAAGTTCACATTTTATAAGCGGACTACAATACGCGTCTTTCCAACATGACGTCGAAGACTTGATTTTCTCAAGGTCCGACTCTCTAACAAGTTATCAACTAAGTAACTATCGCTTACGCGCCCAAAAATCAGAGTTACAAGTCCGTCAAAGATCATAGTGACAAAAGAAAGAATAGACATAAGAATAATATCATTACAATTTAAACATATCGATGTATCACAAATGAAATCAAATCTGAATGTTGTCTCAGAAATATGTTAAGTAGTTAACAGAAATACAGTAGAATATTACTGGTATCGAGAGGTTCAGGTGAGGTACCATAATGGTTACGTAATTCAAGTACCATTACACGGCTTAAAACCAACATATACGTCACGATACGCATTGCAAAAAGCTGAACTTCTGTCACTACACATCTCTCGAATTGGATCTGAAACTGACAATTTTTCTAATTTATAGCTGAATACAAGCACTGATTCTAATAACTGAACGACTTATTGCAATACTGAAGTTGATCTAATTTCTCCAAAATTTCCGGTATTGATGCAGTGGTTACCGTTTTCAAATTTGGTCTGGTGAAACTATCCCAAACATTTTGAAACGATGTATTAACAGCTTTTTCTCTTCAACACGCGACAGAATTACAGTTTTTCGGCGAATTCCTGTACTTGTTGCATTGCGAGTTATATACAGGGTGTTTCAAAAATGACCGGTATATTTGAAACGGCAATACAAACTAAACGAGCAGCGATAGAAATACACCGTTTGTTGCAATATGCTTGGGACAACAGTACATTATCAGGCAGACAAACTTTCGAAATTACAGTAGTTACAATTTTCAACAACAGATGGCGCTGCGGTCTGGGAAACTCTATAGTACGATATTTTCCACATATCCACCATGCGTAGCAATAATATGGCGTAGTCTCTGAATGAAATTACCCGAAACCTTTGACAACGTGTCTGGCGGAATGGCTTCACATGCGGATGAGATGTACTGCTTCAGCTGTTCAATTGTTTCTGGATCCATGCCGCCTCCTGTATGTTTCGGATAGCCCAAAGCAATCACACGATCATCGAAATATTCAGTCAGGAAATTAAAGACGTCGGCCGTGCGATGTGGCCGGGCACCAACTTGCATAAACCACGAGTTGTTCGCAGTGTCGTCTAAGGCAGTTTGTACCGCCTCAAATTCACGAAGAATGTCCAGATAGCGTGATGCAGTAATCGTTTCGGATCTGAAAAATGGGCCAATGATTCCTTTGGAAGAAATGGCGGCCCAGACCAGTACTTCTTGAGGATGCAGGGACAATGGGACTGCAACATGGGGCTTTTCGGTTCCCCACATGCGCCAGTTCTGTTTATTGACGAAGCCGTCCAGGTAAAAATAAGCTTCGTCAGTAAACCACGTCATCAATCCTGTGCACTATATCGTTAGCGAATGTCTCTCGTGCAGCAATGGTAGCGGCGCTGAGGGGTTGCCGCGTTTGAATTTTGTATGGATAGAGGTGTAAAGTCTGGCGCATGAGACGATACGTGGACGTTGGCGTCATTTGGACCGCAGCTGCAACACGGCGAACGGAAACCCGAGGCCGCTGTTGGATCACCTGCTGCACTAGCTGCGCGTTGCCCTCTGTGGTTGCCGTACGCGGTCGCCCTACCTTTCCAGCACGTTCATCCGTCACGTTCCCAGTCCGTTGAAATTTTTCAAACAGATCCTTTATTGTATCGCTTTTCGGTCCTTTGGTTACATTAAACCTCCGTTGAAAACTTCGTCTTGTTGCAACAACACTGTGTTCTAGGCGGTGGAATTCCAACACCAGAAAAATCCTCTGTTCTAAGGAATAAACCATGTTGTCTACAGCACACTTGCACGTTGTGAACAGCACACGCTTACAGCAGAAAGACGACGTACAGAATGGCGCACCCACAGACTGCGTTGTCTTCTATATCTTTCACATCACTTGCAGCGCCATCTGTTGTTGAAAATTGTAACTACTGTAATTTCGAAAGTTTGTTCGCCTGAAAATGTACTGTTGTCCCAAGCATATTGCAACAAACGGTGTATTTCTATCGCTGCTCGTTTAGTTGTTATTGCCGTTTCAAATATACCGGTCATTTTTGAAACACCCTGTACATTGACGGAAGATCACAACACCAAGAAGGGGTTGTGGAATATAAACTAAGACTGGTAGACGTGTTTCTACATCTAAAAGATGATGCCTGTTCAAAGTTCTCACCATTCGCATAAGAGTGATTCATGGCATTCCCAGGGTATGTATTTACTCCAGTCTTCTACTGGTCCATCTCCACCGCCCCCCCCCCCCCCACCGCAACCCCCTCTCCTCTCACGTGTAATCACGGCCAACCGAAGAGCAGGCTGTTGGTTTTGCCTTCACAGTATTTCTTTCCACATTTGTAACTAATACGACTGCCAAATTCTGCTGAAATCGTTCCAGTGTTTAGTATGAGCATTTTGCCCATGACTTCGTGGCGTACGTATATGTTAAATATATTTCACATGTATTTAACATATATTACGTATTCGTATACAAATTTCACCTGTCTCTCTAGCGAATTTCGTCCTGCAGTTCCATTATCACGCAGCTCAATGTTTATGAGGACGTATCTCGTGAACTATGGGCTGTACAACGATATAAATTTTCAGGTACATTCGGCGGCATATGCGGATGCTGTCTGTGAAATTTATTGCGAATAGAGTAAGTAACAAAGAAGTGATAATCAAAACGTCGTGCTTCATGCGGCAGTTATAGTGCATGAAGAGCGAAAATGTAGTAAGCATTAAACTATCATTTTGTAGGCGTTGTCAGCGAGAAAAGTTTCGTATAGATTTGAAATTATGTTTAATGTTTGTTGCAAGTCTCTAAGCGCTCTAAACCTCAAATTCTGAATGACTAAAACGTCGATATTCTCGTGTCGTGGGCTACACTGCGTTTTCATCCCTATCCCCACCCCTTTGATAGCTCGGTGGCTCTTATACCCACTGCAATGATGTCCAGACAGTGAATGATATGTGTACTAAGCAAAGTTGAAATCGGTACAGTGGTCTGGGAGGAATTGTGGAACATACATACATTCATACATATATATACTACATTCATTTTTATAACATGTATGGATAAAGATACACTCATAATGTAATATACAACGAAGCAACAAGTGATACTGTTTTTCTTTTTTATATAAAATGCTTGGTATTTCCGTATTTCTGAGCTATTGCACACATTTCAGTTCTTTTTGTCCTGTACACTTTACTACGAAGGTTGGCTGCACTACTATGAAAATCAGCAATTATGCTGCTTTACGACTACATCCACATGTACCCGTCGTAGTTCGTGACTTAGGAGCCCCGGTAGCTCATTCTGTCCCCACTGTGAACATACTTTCAGAACAGCATTGTCGTAGAGATTTCACCCTTTCATAAAAGTGAATTTACTTACCTCGGTAGATGCATATACGTTACAGACGTAAAGGTTATTGGAACGTCTCCTACAGACCGCACATTGCGCACTGAGAGGAAGAGGAGAAATTTTCGCAACAAATCTGCAGCTGTCACGGGCAAAGAAGGAGCTCCTCGAAAGCACTGGCACTGTACGGCAAGGGGGTGATCAGGAGGGGGGGGGGAGAGGGGGCGGGAGAGGAGAGGGATAGGGTGGAGCAGAGCAGAGCAGAGCAGAGCAAAGGGAGGGAATAAAAATGAAAGGCCGCTGCTCGGGAAATAAATCCACATTCGCTCCGGCGGTGCCTGGCTGGTTCTCCTCGCGCCAGCGGAAGGGTGCGGCCGCCTCGCTGGCTCGCGACTCCTCGTTCCCTCAGCAGCTGAGGGGTGGCGTCGGATGGAGATGACGTAGGGCACGTCGGGCCGAGGCTCACTACTGACTTAGCGTTCCCGGTGTGGAGTGAAAGTGATTCTGCACAGCCATAGGTGTGACCCCCTGCTCCCTAACTCGCTAGCTGTCTTATGATATTCTTCTTGTGTTTCAGGATGCAGTGTGAGTCGCGTGAAACGATGTATGGCTTAAATGTCCACAGGTTATATAAATACACTCCTGGAAATTGAAATAAGAACACCGTGAATTCATTGTCCCAGGAAGGGGAAACTTTATTGACACATTCCTGGGGTCAGATACATCACATGATCACACTGACAGAACCACAGGCACATAGACACAGGCAACAGAGCATGCACAATGTCGGCACTAGTACAGTGTATATCCACCTTTCGCAGCAATGCAGGCTGCTATTCTCCCATGGAGACGATCGTAGAGATGCTGGATGTAGTCCTGTGGAACGGCTTGCCATGCCATTTCCACCTGGCGCCTCAGTTGGACCAGCGTTCGTGCTGGACGTGCAGACCGCGTGAGACGATGCTTCATCCAGTCCCAAACATGCTCAATGGGGGACAGATCCGGAGATCTTGCTGGCCAGGGTAGTTGACTTACACCTTCTAGAGCACGTTGGGTGGCACGGGATACATGCGGACGTGCATTGTCCTGTTGGAACAGCACGTTCCCTTGCCGGTCTAGGAATGGTAGAACGATGGGTTCGATGACGGTTTGGATGTACCGTGCACTATTCAGTGTCCCCTCGACGATCACCAGTGGTTTACGGCCAGTGTAGGAGATCGCTCCCCACACCATGATGCCGGGTGTTGGCCCTGTGTGCCTCGGTCGTATGCAGTCCTGATTGTGCGCTCACCTGCACGGCGCCAAACACGCATACGACCATCATTGGCACCAAGGCAGAAGCGACTCTCATCGCTGAAGACTACACGTCTCCATTCGTCCCTCCATTCACGCCTGTCGCGACACCACTGGAGGCGGGCTGCACGATGTTGGGGCGTGAGCGGAAGACGGCCTAACGGTGTGCGGGACCGTAGCCCAGCTTCATGGAGACGGTTGCGAATGGTCCTCGCCGATACCCCAGGAGCAACAGTGTCCCTAATTTGCTGGGAAGTGGCGGTGCGGTCCCCTACGGCACTGCGTAGGATCCTACGGTCTTGGCGTGCATCCGTGCGTCGCTGCGGTCCGGTCCCAGGTCGACGGGCACGTGCACCTTCCGCCGACCACTGGCGACAACATCGATGTACTGTGGAGACCTCACGCCCCACGTGTTGAGCAATTCGGCGGTACGTCCACCCGGCCTCCCGCATGCCCACTATACGCCCTCGCTCGAAGTCCGTCAACTGCACATACGGTTCACGTCCACGCTGTCGCGGCATGCTACCAGTGTTAAAGACTGCGATGGAGCTCCGTATGCCACGGCAAACTGGCTGACACTGACGGCGGCGGTGCACAAATGCTGCGCAGCTAGCGCCATTCGACGGCCAACACCGCGGTTCCTGGTGTGTCCGGTGTGCCATGCGTGTGATCATTGCTTGTACAGCCCTGTCGCAGTGTTTGGAGCAAGTATGGTGGGTCTGACACACCGGTGTCAATGTGTTCTTTTTTCCATTTCCAGGAGTGTACTTCAAAAATGTGTAGCATTTTACTCGCCATAAAAAATACCTGCAGAATTAACAAAATATTTCACGTACTTTTTATGTTTCATAAAGCGCTTCAATGCGTAGAACGTGAAATATTTAGTAATGCTGCGCGAAAGACAGACCGCATATCTGACCAGAAAAAGAACTGTAGAAAATGGCGGAATCTTCTCATTGCGGTTTCTAGTATGCATTTCTTAGTGGGATTGTAAAATCACTCATAGTTCAATCTACATGTGTCGGAAAATAATTTGAGAAGCAGAATAACAGCAGACGCCCACGACTTCGACTACATCGTAATTTACGATGTGCACCCGACATTATCATTATATCGCTTAGCACTAAGCCCACAGACATACATTACGCCTATGTAAGTGTGTGTGTGTGTGTGTGTGTGTGTGTGTGTGTGTGTGTGTGTGCGTGCGTGTGCGCGTGTGTGTGTGTGTGTGTGTGTGTGTGATAGGGGGCGGGTGGCGACACTGTTCCTTTCAGCCATTTGCGTCTACGCTCAGTACGTTCGAGGAGTTGCCTTACTCAACTTCCTTCGGTTTGCCGGTTGTATACCTCTAGACTCGCGAACGATGTGGGATTTGTCGTTGGCAGGTGCCGCCAGCTTATGAACTGGCGCATTTTCCTCGCAGGAATGCTCTCTGCTGCCAGTCGTGTCGCAATCTGGGACTGCAAACTTAAAACCATCCTGTGTTAGACAGAACTTCTAAGACCCAAAGTTTCCTGCCTAAAATATCGTGTAGGGCGCCCGCGAGCACGCAGAAGTGCCGCAACAAGACGTGGATGGACTCGACTAACGTCTCAAGTAGTCCTGCAAGGAGGTGACACCATGAATCCTGAAGAGCTGTCCATAAATATGTAAGAGTACGAGGGGGTGGACATCTCTTCTGAACAGCACATTGCAAGACATCCGAGATATGCTCAATAATGTTCATGTCTGGGGATTTTGGTGGACTGCGGAAGTGTTTAAACTTAGAAGAGTGTTCCTAGAGCCACTCTGTAGCAATTCTGGATGTGTGGGATGTCGCATTGTCCATGGAATTGACCAAGTCCGTCGGAATGCACAGTGGATATGAATGGATGCAGGTGGTTAGACAGCATGCTTACGTACGTCTCACCTGTCACGCTCGTATCTAAAAGTATCAGGGGTGCCATATCACTCCAACTGCACACGCCCCACACTTTTTACAGAGCCTCCACCAGGTTGAGTAGTCCCCTGCTGACATGCAGGTTCCATGGATTCATGCGGTTGTCTCCGTCCATCCGCTCGATACAATTTGAAACGAAACTCCTCCGAGCAGGCAACATGTTTCCAGTCACCAACAGTCCAATGTCGATGTTCACGGGCCAAGGCGAGATGTAAAGCTTTGTGTCGTGTAGTCATCAAGAGTACATGAGTGCGCCTTCGGCTCCGAAAGCCCATATCGTTGAATGGTTCGCATTGAAATCTGCAATAATTTGCGGAAGCGTTCACTTCTGTCACGTTGATCGATTCTCTTCAGTAGTCGTTGGTTGCGTTCTTGTACTATCTTTTTGCGGTCGCAGTGATGTTGGAGATCACATGTTTTACTGGTTTCCTCATATTCATGATACACCCGTGAAATGGTCGTACGGGAGGATCCCTACTTCATCGCTACCTAGGAGCAGCTGTATCCCATCGCTCGTGCGCCGAAAATAACACCACGTTCAAACTCACTTAAATCTTTATAACCTGCCATTGTACCTGCAGTGCCCGATCTAACAACTGCGCCAGGCATTTGTTGTCTTACATAGGCTTTGCCGACCGCAGCGCCGTATTCTGCCTGTTTACATATCTCAGTATCTGAATACGCATGCCTATACCAGTTTCTTTGCGCTTCAGTGTGGAATACCTTGCATTCTCTGACCCTTATTTTCGTGCTACTTTCTTCTCTAAAAGCTATTTGAGAAAACTGTGAACTGATGAACATAAAAATATGAATGCTTCTACTGAGAAGTTTTTTTAGGTGAGAGATTGGGGGGGGGGGGGGGGAGGGGTTGGGCTACACGACCCCTTCTCTCCTTGGGTCCGTGCCTGAGTGGTTCTTCCCACTCAACTTGCAGAATGAGACACGGTATGAGGAAACGGTACTGGTACCATATACACTGCCGGCACGCACCATGAAGCCGTCCTCACGCGGGATGTGTTTATTGTTGCGCAGCACGCGTCGTGGTTGCCGCACGCTCTGAAACGACGTGCTGCATCTCACAGAACACTCTCCTCATCGTGATTTGCGACCTCAGTGCTCTCCAGCGGAACGCCCGTAAAACAGGTCCGTTAACTCTGTTACTTCTTGTCGAAGAAGAGCGGAGGAAATTGCGATAAGGTCATACAACGATCTGAGATACGTACTAGTAGAATTTATCACTAGCTCAGTTGAATCTTCAATCCATCTTCGTTTTTAAATTGAATATAGTGTCTAATGATACTTTGCGCAGACATAATATCCATATTCGCGTTGTTGCATTGACTATCATCACTCTGAACTAACATACTTCATGGCACACATTTCAAAAAGATAGAGATTCGTTTCGGAGTTTAAAGTGAATGGAAGAGTAGACTTTTCGTGCCGGCCGCTGTGGCCGAGCGGTTCTAGGCGCTTCAGTCCGGAAGCGCGCTGCTGCTACGGTCGCAGGTTCGAATCCTGCCTCAGGCGTGGAGGTGTGTGATATCCTTAGGTTAGTTAGGTTTAAGTAGTTCTACGTCTAGGGGGGAGTGGTGACCTCAGATGTTAAGTCCCATAGTGCTTACAGCCATTTGAACCATTTTATTTGACTTTTTCGTAGCTGCTCACCACCACTGAAAAAGATATTTATCGCCAAGATACTAACATGAGACAGTCCATGAAACCAAGAGACAGTTATATGTATTTTACAGAAAGTTTTCCGGTGTATAGCGTGTGTTTACTTTCTGACATAGTCTGACAGTCACGTTAAGATTTATAGCCACTGGGGAAAAATTCCAGTCGTTGGCCTTTGCAACAGGAATTGCCCAAAATATATTATTTAGAACAAATAAAATCGACTTTTTCGAATAATACTTTTATCAGTTTAACCAGAAAGGTTCAGGATCTTGGACGCAAACGCACCTATCTCTCGACAGTTCACTCTGCTATCAACTACCCTAGGCCTTCGTCATGGTGGCCAGGTGCATACACAATCAAAAAACTGCAGGTATAAACGTTATTATTTGATGCTTAATATGCAGATTGTACCAGAGAGACGCAGTTTCGATAGATCATCATTTTTTCGCAGAATACTTTCATAGCACGCAAATTATAACACTAACAACGCAACTGAAACACTAAAAACATCAATTTTACCGACCGAAATGCACCTTCCTATCATTTTATTATAACAAATAGCTAAAACGACGCGATTTCGAGAGACTTTCAACTGCTAATGCCTTGAAACAGCTTATATTCATACCATGTAATTTATGACAAAGGAAACCCACCAGATAGGTTTAACGCCACACAGTATAGCGGTTCAGAAGTTCTGCTTGTGACGTAAAAACGCTGTCGCATCTGATTGGCGACATTCCTCTCCACGAGGCAAAAACCTGACAAATCAGATTCACTCTCCGCAGTGTAGTGGAACGTGGAATTCTACACTGTGACGTCATCAGCTCCTCGTCCACGTAAGACTGCTTGCGGAGTATATAAATAGACGTAGAGGTAGATGGCTATGCGCTTCTGAACCTCTGAAACTCCATTCTGCTGCTTGTCGCGAGGAAACGAGGTCATTGATAGCGGCGCGTCTGCAGGTGGCGACCTGCAGTTGAACCGTGGAGAGCGAGCTTCCTGCTCCTCTTCAGGGCGGGTCGGTCCGCTCGCCCGGCTGACAGCTCTTTCAACAAAAGAATGTCACCCGGGCATTCCTGGCTGCAGCGCGCCGCTGTATCTACCGAGGGCCGTCCGCTCGCTTCCTGTCTCCGAACCCTCCCCCCCTCTTCCCCCGTCTGCTCTCTAACTCCTCTCCCACGCCCCCTTACACCATTCTCTTCTTACCTTCCCCAACCGATTCCCACTATCCCTGGCTCAGGAGGGGGGTCCACGTCGCAGCATACACGGTTCATTCCCAATTTCTCAGCGCTGCACGGCTGGCTTTGTCAGGTGCCCCATGAACTGCTTTGTCTGTTGTACATTTACCGTACAGCCCATTAAAAAATTTACGCACAGTTTCCACACCTGATGTAAATAGTATGGAAAAATTCCCATACACATTTTTCTCACTTTTCAGAGATAGCGTACATGTGTATAAACATCGTCACTTGTTGTCTGAAAACATAATTGAATAACTTCCTGTGTTATTTAAATTTGTTCCTTTTTACGAAAAGGAGAATGCTATTGAAAATCACAGCTAATAATAATAAGTGAACAGCAAACTGCTTAAAAAATTAGTTATTAAAATATTATGCGCACCATAATCAATTATCTTTCTCGTGACTGTTGAATATTAACACGCTGGCAGCATACAATTATATCTCTCTCATAATTTGCTGGGTGGTAGGGATACAAGCGCTGATATTTTTATTGGTGACTGAGGATAGTGAACTGAACAATATTACATCAGTATTTATTTTATTTGCAGACTAACAGCTATACCTGTTAGGAGTAGTACGTATTTAGTTTGGTTGCTACCTCCAAGTATATTAGGCAACAACAGGCCGTTAATGCTTGTTATCCCCTGGGTAGTAGGTCTGGTGTTGATGTGTAGACGCGTGAACGCAAAACGGGTAGTCTATATTGACAAGTGTAGTACACTTAGTACTGGAGTTACAACTACACAGAGAACATCACGTCGTAAATTACGTGCCATATTTGCGGAAAGATTGTTAGACGCAGAGAAAAACGACTAACACACTGAAGTGGGTATGAATATATATATACTTGACTGCAATTGGTGCTAATCTGTAGTACCTAAAGCGATGTCGATCAGAAATTAGTTCAATCAACTCATAAATATATTCTACTATAAAACAATCATTTTAGCCGTGTATTTATGTCCTTGTGCTCCAAGAACAGATGCAATAGAGCAAAAAGGTGGTAAACAGTTTTTCCAACATTGTATTTGTAAATGTCACTGTCTTCCACTAACACAAGGTGTTGATGACAAACTTCAATACAAAATAAACAAAAAAATGAAGAAAATTGATAAATTGGGAATGGAATATTGTGATAATGATACTGGGAACTGGCGCAGCTGTAGAAACATTTAAATTAAGAAACAGTAGAGAATTATACAATGTTGGAGAAAAGGGCACAGACGAAATTAGGAAAAGGCGACTAATATACAATAGACCTATCCAAAGAATGAATCCTAGTAGTGCGACAAGTAAGATTGTACAGCAGTTTCAAAACTTTCTATCATATCTGTGTGAAACTAAACACTGGAACACTGGAGTCTATATCCTGATTTTAGTTCTGTGTACACATGATGGGTTGCTTACGCAACTACACAAATCAAATATTGACATAAATCAGTCATACCAGAAAAATGAACGTGTAGCTGAGACTTTACTTCATTTTTATTCTTCTTTCCCTCACTAATCTCTTCCGTATTCGTTCAGGCAGCAGTTCAAAAATTCTATTTGTTTTCCTCTGAACAGGACGAAACTTTCACAACGTAAATATACAAGCCAAGTGCAATTTTATTGTAAACACGTGTGGAAGTGTAAGATTGGTTCCTAGATACGGTGTTGTTAGACATCTGGGACGCAGGCAACCAGTGTGCGAAGTGAGCGGAGCGGGATGCCCGCTGACCAGGCGCTAGCAGCGAGCGCCACAGGCGCGGATGTGGGGCGGCAGGAAGTTTGCGCAGGCATGGCGCTGCTGCGGCGGCGGCAGCAGCAGAAATCTTCCGGTCGGAGGTCGCCGTGAAATATTCAGCAGCGCGCCTGCGGCCGCAGGGACGAGACCGGACGGCTACAGCGCCGACCATGATTCGACGCAACTGCGATCGATGTCGGGCCGATGCCCAGCCTGCCGATCCAGTGTCTAGTTTCCTGTCGACACATCACCTTGTCTGGTTACCGACTGAATGTGGGCGGTATAGAATGCCTGTCTTTGTAAAAGATAACCATTGATTGTAGAATGAGTAAATAAAGGAAAGGTAAAAGGAGAAGAGAGGCATTTCTGACCTTGCGGTTTGTAATGATACGAAATTTCGATGTAACACCACAAAGCTGGAAGTATGATAACGAGGCAATGTTACGTATTCATGTCACGAACAAGGTAGTGGCGAGGCCCTTTTAAGGGCACAGGCGCATAGAATGCGGGAAAACATACCAAAAAAGAAATAAAGAAGGAAAGACAGTTCAGGATTTATTCGGAGAGGTAGGTGAATCCTCCTACCGTTCTTGTTCCTGTTCTCTGGCTTATAGAAGCCTTTTCCACGGCCCCAACGGTAAACGCGCGATGTTGTTATTTCTGCAGTGCCCTATCCTCCAAGTAGCATCTTTAAGAAATGACTATTACCGAACAAATGCCTTCACTAACACAGTTTATTTGGCAACAGTGCGCTAGTTTCTCACAGCTTGCGGCCTTCACACCTCGCTAGTATTCTCGATGCTACTTCACTGGGTCTGTTGTAGGATAGCAAAGGCAGCGAGCAGATGTCCAGTTCTTGTCAAGTTCTGCCGACGGGTACTCGAGCAAGACGTGATGGTGGGCTAAGCAAACAGAACAAGTACATTTATTTAAGTTGATCTCTTTTGGCCCATAGGGAGGTATAAAGCATCCAGGAAAGCTCGCCATCCATCTCTTCCTTCAGTTACGACCAGATCTTGCAAACTCTCTTTCAGCGTCTTCCGCCATTCGCCTCTAGGACTGTCTTTCCTCCTTGTCACTGGGGATTCCATCCCTGTGCTTTCCTCGATTGTTCTTTCTGGCTTTCAATATGTGTGCTCCAACCATCTCCATATCTGATCTTATACACCTATCGTATTTATTATCCTCCAGAGATCATCGTTATTTATTTCTTCTGGCCACCAGATGTCTATGATGTGTCGGAGACACTTATTTATAAAGCTCCATCACTAATTGTTTTTTTATCATGTGAATGATTGTGCCCCACGACCGTTATTTAATCCGGGACAAAAAGAAGGCCATCATTAGTCGTAATATTTTTTTTTCTTTTTTTTAGTTGCAGATCTAGTTGTAGCAGCTATCATTAGTGCGTTATAGGTAGCCCTGTAGAGTCAACGTAATAGTGACACATATTCCAATTTGGCACATAAGGAGACAGAGGGCATCCAGGAGAACTCGCCATCCATCTCTGCCTACTATTTGTGACTAATGCTTGTATATGCCTAAGTTAAATTGGAATATGTGTCGTTATGCGAGGACTATTCGAAAAGTAAGGTCCCGTCGGTTACGAAATGGAAACCACTGTGAAAATCGAAAATGTTTGGTTTCCAACAGTTAGCTACTACTTCCAGCTGTTTCTCTACATAGTCATCACTCCGACTTAGACATCTGACGTAGGGTTGTACCAACTTTCCAATAGCCTCGTCATAGAAGGCAGCTGCCTGTGCTTTCTGCCAATTCTCTAGGCTGGTCCACAGCTCGTTGCCTGTGCCAAAATGTTATTTTCATAGCCAGCGGTTCAAGTGGGTAGAGATGAATCTCGGGGAGAACCATTTAGGGGCTGTATTGTGGGTGATCAAATACTTTCCATCGACAACTCTGCAGGAGTATCTTCTCTCGTAAACTGCTTCATCAAAACTAATGAAGGGAGAGTACTACTGAAGTCATATGGAGCGTGCAAACTCTTCCACAAAAATTTTTCTGAATTTTTCTTTTCTTTCGAAAACGAAATCGATTAATTCGTCAACCAGCAGCACAACATCTTTCCTTTTTCTTATTGGAAATCCGCGAGCGTTGCTGACAATTAGGAATATGTGAGAAACTTTATGCCGCTCATACATCCGATATCGGTTTCATAAGCTTCAGGATCCCATGTTTGAATATTTTTAATAAAAATACGCTATCTGATACAGTTACTTAGGGTTCCATGGTGAGGGACAGCTAGCATAAACATTTCCTGTGTATTTCGCCGCGTCGTATTTTAAAATAAGTATCAGTGAATAGAACCAATGTTTCGCCTACAGTTACTTTTTCGGTTATTGTATACTTTCTCTACGTAGACCTATTGCAACCGTACCAGTACTACGTAACACCACACTCAGTACATTTTTATCCTGAATGTGTCAGTTGGCAGCTTCGTATTATGAGATACATGTTAACAAATACTGTTTCTGCGTAACTACGTGTGTTTGACACAGACTTATACCAGGATAGGCAATAACGAGGGAACTTTCATACGCAGACTTTACTAAAAAAATTTTAAATCCGAAATTTGTGGAACACATTTTGATTCTGAAGACGGAGTCGAGTTGAAATCGAAGAGTGATGCTTGAATAGTATCAAATGCACTTTTAGTTCGGCGTGGAAAATGTATTGCTTATTTTTGCGGCGCTCCATCGTTAGAGAGGTCACGCCTTGCAGCCGAGTATTTAATTTAAAAATTGTTATATCCCTGCTTTGTCAGCTGCTGCCACATAGATAATAAAACGTTTGTGTCAATTAGTTAAAAGTTTAAAAAGCTGTAAGTGAATCTAATGAATTATCTCTGCGTTTTCACACGACTTCCTTCAACGGTATGGAGTGGAAAGAATTATACTCGTTCCGCTCCCCCCCCCCCCCCCCCCACACACACATTTCGTCTCATTCGCATCTATTTTCTCTCTCACCGCAAAGCAGAGGAGAAATCGTTGTTGTAGGTGAAACTGGTTGTATCACTGAAGTGAGACAGGAGACGCAAGGAGTCATTGATTGACTGCAGTCAGTATTTAAAAATACACATGGGATATAGATGTGTGTAAAATATGTTTGAGCCTCAAACTGATATTATATACAGTACGTTAAGCCATGTATGTAAGGTTGTACACTCTAGCACAGGGGCGCCCAAGAATTCGACTCGCAAGCCGTACCATGGCACGAATGTCATAGCGCTCAGCCTAGCTGCATGCTTCCCCAACGCGACTGGACGCTGTCTCAGCGTGAGGAGGGAGAAACTGTTAAAGTGCTGCATTTCAGTGGCAGTGCAGTCGCACTGCATACGACTTGGTTGTATATTTCACATTTCGCAGCAACATACTGCTATAGCTCGTATTTGTGTAAGTATACTGACGTGATAAAAGTTATGAGGCACCTCCGAAGAATCTTCTTTTGCTGAGCGTAATGCAGCTACACGACGTGACATGAACACAACAAGTCGGTGGAAGTGTTGCATCTATAGCCGTTGCGGAAATGTTGCCAGTGACAGATTTTGTGCATGAACTGACCTCTCGATTATGCCGCATAAATGTTCTATCAGTGAGCAATCACTAGCTCGAATTGTCCAGAATGTTCCTCAAACCAGTCACGAACAATTTGGCTCGGTGACGTGGCACATTGTCGTCCACAAATATTCCATCTTTGTTTGAAAACATGAAGTCCATGAATGGCTGCAAATGGTCTGAGAGTAGCCGAAAGCAACCATTTCCAGTCAATGATCGGTTCTGTTGTACCAGAGGACCCACTCCGTACCATGTAAACACAGCCCACACCATTACGGAGCCACCACCAGCTTACACAATGCCTTGTTGACGACTTGGGTCCATTGCTTCGTGGAGTCTGTGCCACGCTCAAACCCTACCATCGTCTCTAACAGCTGAAATCTGGTCCCATCCGACCAGGCCACGATTTTCCAGTCATCTAGGGTTCAACCAATGTAATCACGAGCCCAGACTGTTATCAAAGGCACTCGCGAAGGTTGTCCGCTGCCATAACCCGTTAACGCCACATTTCACCGCACTGCCCGAACGGATACGTTCGTCGTATGTCTCACACATTGATTATTGTGGTTATTTCATGCAGCGTTGCTAGTTTATTAGCACTGACAACTCTACGCAAACGCTGCTGGTCTCCGTCGTTCAGCGACGGCCGTCGGCCACTGCGTTGTCCATGGTGAGAGGTAATGCGTGAAATTTGGTATTATGTCATTTGTCTGGCTCCGACTACCATTCCGCATTCAAAGTCTGTTCATTCCGTGGTGCAGCCATAATTACGTAGGAAACCTTTTCACACGAATCATCTGAGTACAAATGAAAGCTTCGTCAATGATCTGCCTTTTATACCTTGTACGTGAAATACTGTAACCATCTGTATTTGCACAGATTGCTATCCCATGCCTTGGGGTCACCTCACTATAAAAGACGTTGTCAGACTACTATTAGCCCATGATCATGTATCTGCATGTACAAAGCATTTCACGTTTACTACAAACACAATAAACTTATTGGTGTGCTACGGTCGTCACAATGTTATGCTTATTATGAACTATTAGTATTTTTTCTGTAGAAATGGCTTCTAGCTTATGGAATCTATCATTAACATGAAAGCTTTCGGGGTATTGTACCGGATTATATTGTAAAGGCCACCGTTACAGTGGTGTTCTCTGGGTCTAGAGCCTAGTGTTGTACAAGAGCGTTTTTTGTTAAAAAGATCTGATGATGTCAGTAAGCAGAAACTGTTCATAATGCGAATTGTATAATTGTGAATAAAGGATTGTATCACACGTTTATAAAGTAATTTCTGTGAAAATGGGACTAGTAAGGTCGAAATATTACATAAGTAGCTGAGTACCCGGGGAGACCTGTGTACGTGTACCAGTCCTGTTAGTCTATTTCCTCCCTGCCCCTCTGTTCATCTCCTCCTTCGCCTCTCTCCGTCCACCTCCCCCCCCTCCCCCTATCTGCGTTCTTCTCCTCCTCCCCCTCTCTTTCCATCTCCTTCTCATCTTACCTCTCCCAGTGATCACCTTCGGCCTAATAGCAAGCTGGTGGTTCTTAATCCCACAGTATTTCTTTCCAGATAATAAGTAATATGTCTACCGAGTCTGACTGAAATCGATCCATTGGTTTAGGAGGCTCTTTTTCTCCGTGTCTTTGTGCACATGTTATATAAATGGCTTGGTTCAAATGGTTCTGAGCACTATGGGACTTAACTTCTAAGGCCATCAGTCCCCTAGAACTTAGAACTACTTAAACCTAACTAACCTAAGGACATCACACACATCCATCCCCGTGGTAGGATTCGAACCTGCGACCGTAGCGGTCGCGCGGTTCCAGACTGTAGCGCCTAGAACCGCTCGGCCACACTGGCCGGCGCACATGTGATATATATATTCACACATATGTAATGTATTTCTACAAGTATTTCACCTATATCTCTAGCGAGTTTCACCCAGAAGTTTTGTTTTCAGGCAGCTCAATTTTTATTACTTTGTATTTTCTGAATAATGAGTTGTACAAAGATATACTTTTTCAGGTACATTCATTGGTATATTTGGATACTTCCTGCGTAATGTGTTACGAAGAGCTTTAATGGTAAAGACGTAATAAATTAAAACGTCATGCATGATGCGACAGTTTTTCACTCTTCTCAGTGTTTATAACGTCATATCTCCTGAACTACATGTCATACAATGTTATAATTATGTAAGCAAATTCAGCAGCATATGTGAATATCGTCCGCGAAATTTGTTACGAATAGATATGGTAGCAAAGAAGTGGTGAATTTAAACGTCATGCCTGATGCGGCAGTTTTACCGCCTGAATGGAGAAAATTTAATAAGCCTTAAATGTTTTTTTTTCTTTTTTACTTCTTTGAGGGTCGTCAGCGAGAAAATTTTTCTTAAATGTTTGAGATTCTGTGTAAAGTTTGTTGAAAGTCACTAAATTCACTCATTCTCGAATATTGAATGAATAAAATCTGGGTATTCGCAAGTGGATGGTCTACACTCCTTTTCTACCCCTACCCCTTTGATAGGTAGGCAACGGCTTTGCCGCAGTGGATACACCGGTTCCCGTGAGATCACCGAAGTTACGCGCTGTCGGGCGTGGTCGGCACGTGGATGGGTGACCATCCTGGCCGCCGTGCGCTGTTGCTATTTTTCGGAGTGCACTCAGCCTCGTGATGCCATTTGAGGAGCTACTCGACCGAATAGTAGCGGCTTCGGTCAAGAATACCATCATAACGACCGGGATAGCGGTGTGCTGACCCCACGCCCCTCCTATCCGCATCCTCCACTGAGGATGACACGGTGGTCGGATGGTTCCGGTAGGCCACTCGTGGCCTGAAGACGGAGGAGTGCTTTTTTTTTACCCCTTTGATAGCTGGATGATTCTTGCACTGTTAAGGCGTTGGTGTTCTTACCAGGCAGCGATTCTTTCCAGATGGTAAGTGATTTGTGTACCAAGTTTGGTTGAAATCGGTACAGTGCTTCGGGAGGAGATCTGGAATATACATACATATATGCAAATATACGTAAATTTATTTTTATAATATGTAGGCTATTGATATGACTAGACGGCGGCACGTGACTATCACCAGACTTCTCGCAATGTTCACTGTTGCGGAGTCGCCGGTATGCGCTCTGGATAAAATTTCTTTTCAGCGCGGTGACATGTGTCGGCGCACACAGCTACATTCGTCCCCGGGACGACAGCGATCCAATTTGGAGATCGGCCTTTATTTGCCCCCGGGCGCCGGGAGCCGGCAACAGCGGCGACGTTACCTTTTTTCGGGGCCGGCTTTGTTTACGTGTCACAGAGTGACAGCGGTGGCCAGTGTCGCAGCGCGATTTTCGGTCCGGGCAACCTGCCCTGCCCTGCACCAGCTCGCATCGCATCGCATCGCCGGAGTCAGGCTGCCTTTGTGACGTGCGCGCTCTGTATTTGTACAAGTAAGTGGGTTTATGTTTCTGGCCGGCAGCTTTTGTTGATGTGTAAATTAGTACGTCGCGCTGGGACTAATGGCCGCGTCCCAGTTCTGCGCGCCGCGCGGTGTGAAATTTTAAACCCGAGCGGCGCGGCCTGGTCGGTAGCGCCCTGGGCCGCGGTGTCGTTTCACCTTTTCGCTGCTCTCTCTCTCTCTCTCTCTCTCAAACACACACACATTCACTCACACACTCGTCGGTGTATGCGCGTATGTTTATACGTGCGTGCACGAGTGCGTATGTTCCGAGGCCTCAGAGTAATGTCGCGGTCGAGAAGTCGTACAGCGGCCGGAACGAGAGAGAGAAACGCGAGCAGAGGGCGGGCGAAAGGCCGGAGTGTAGTGGAGGAGGAACGAAAACGGCCGTGCGTGCCACTGCGTGCCCGGGTCAAACGAAGGGCCAGCTGAGCCAGATGCTGCGTGCTTCCGCAACTCGTCCTGAAGCACAGAGATACCAGCGCGTGTATCGAAAGTTCACAATCACAAACTGAATGACATTACTAATACGTAGAGCTGTAAAACTATCCTAGCCTAACACAGACTACTCATTTTTAAAATGGGACACACGTGTTTGGACGCCAGGTGGCGAAGACTCATAACTACACTACTGGCCATTAAAATTGCTACACCACCAAGATGACGTGCTACAGACGTGAAATTTAACCGACAGGAAGAAGATGCTGTGAAATGCAAATGATTAGCTTTTCAAAGCATTCACACAAGGTTGGCGACGGTGGCGACACCTACAACGTGCTGACATGGGGAAAGTTTCCAACCGATTTCTCATACACAAACAGTAGATGACCGGAGTTGCTTGGTGAAACGTTGTTGTGATGCCTCGTGTGAGGAAGAGAAATGCGTACCATCACGTTTCCGACTTTGATAAAGGTCGGATTGTAGCCTATCGCGATTGCGGTTTATTGTATCGCGACATTGCTACTCGCGTTGGTTGAGATCCAATAACTGTTAGCAGAATATGGAATCGGTGGGTTCTGGAGGGTAATACAAACGCCGTGCTGGATCCCAACGGCCTCGTGTCACTAGCAATCCAGATGACAGGCATCTTACCCGCATGGCTGTAACGGATCGTGCAACCACGTCTCGATCCCTGAGTCAACAGATGGGGACATTTGCAAGACGACAACCATCTGCACGAACAAAATGGTTCAAATGGCGCTGAGCACTATGGGACTTAACATCTGTGGTCATCAGTCCCCTAGAACTTACAACTACTTAAACCTAACTAACCTAAGGACATCACACACATCCATGCCCGAGGCAGGGTTCGAATCTGCGACCGCAGCAGTCGCGCGGCTCCGGACTGAGCGCCTAGAACCGCTAGACCACCGCGGCCGGCTGTGCACGAACAGTTCGACGACGTTTGCAGCAGCATAGACTATCAATTCGGAGACTATGGCTGCGGTTACCCTTGACGCTGCATCACGGACAGGAGCGCCTGTGATGGTGTACTCAACGACGAAGCTAGGTGCACGAATGGCAAAACGTCATTTTTTTCGGACGAATCCAGGTTCTGTTTACAGCTTCATGATGGTCGCATCCTTGTTTGGCGACATTGCGGTGAACGCACATTGGAAGCGTGTATTCGTCATCGCCATATTAGCGTTTCACCCGGCGTGATGGTATGGGGTGCCACTGGTTGCACGTCTCGGTCACCTCTTGTTCGCATTGGCGGCACTTTGAACAGTGGACGTTACATTTCAGATGTGTTACGTCCCGTGACTCTACCCTTCATTCGATCCCTGCGAAACCCTACATTTCAGCATGATAATGCACGACCACATGTTGTAGGTCCTTTACGGGCCTTTCTGGATACAGAAAATGTTCGACTCCTGCCCAGGCCAGCACATTCTCCAGATCTCGCACCAATTGAAAACGTCTGGTCAATGGTGGCCGAGCAACTGACTCGTCACAATACGCCAGTCACTACTCTCGATGATCTGTGGTATTGTGTTGAAGCTGCATGGGCAGCTATACGTGTACACGCCATCCAAGCTCTGTTTGACTCAATGCCCAGGCGTATCAAGGCCGTTGTTACGGCCAGAAGTGGTTGTTCTGGGTACTGATTTCTCAGGATCTATGCACCCAAATTGCGTGAAAATGTAATCACATGTCAGTTCTAGTATAATATATTTGTCCAATGAATACCCGTTTATCATCTGCATTTCTTGTTGGTGTAGCAATTTTAATGGCCAGCAGTGTATAATACCTCCGAGAGCGAGGACGGAAAATAATTGGTTCCCATAAACTGTCGTGTGGGAAACGCTTGTCTCGATTGATCAGGTTGTCCGTTAAATATATTGTGCAGTTTCCTTGAAGTCTGATTCACACTAGGCTGAGGCCGTGGCCAGTATCTTGACTTACACGCAATCCATGGAATGGCGAATATAAAATATTCGGCCACTGCAGATTTATTGGGCTGTAGAAGGCGTGGTGTCGTTGGTATTCGATGCACCGTACGTGTACAGTGCGTATTGTTTGTCCGATGTAATTTTTACCGCACTGACAAGGAATTTCATACGTATCCACCTTTTATAAAAGCAGGTCACCGTTCACAGATGCCAGAAGAGTTGCCGTCTTGGCCGTTAAGACGAAAATCACGTCCATATTACGCTTCTTCATCGTTCTGGGAGTTTTCAAAAATGGTTCAAATGGCTCTGAGTACTATGGGCCCTAACATCGGAGATCATCAGTCCCCTAGAGCTTAGAACTACTTAAACTTAACTAACCTAAGGACATCACACACATCCATGCCCTGGGCGGGATTCGAATTTGCGACCGTAGCGGTCGCGCGGTTCCAGACTGAAGCGCCTAGAACCGCTCGGCCACACCAGCCGGTTGGTAGTTTTCGGAGAGGTATTTCCTACAAGCGGTAGACAGACTTTACATATCTTTTCTCTTGCTTTTCCTTTAGTTGCTCTTGTGTTTTCGTTAAAGAACTCTGAGTGTAATGTTTGATATACTCATTTTTACTGAATCATCTCTTCCAAGTGGACCAGTTCGCCCGGTAGGCTATCAGAGTCGTTCACTAGATCTGCCAAGTGTACAAAAGATTTATGTACGCTCATAGTTTGCAAAGGGCGGTGTCATCTGTACGAATATTGGGGGAAAGTTTACGTTCCGAATGCACATCCGAATGGTGATGCAAAATTCTCTTCCACGGTATTGCTGATTGCTGCATTCACTACGCGTCGGACGAAGCGATCGAATGGACCAGGAAACTAGATCTGGAGGTTTAAAAATCTACGTTCTTGAAACTTCCTGGCAGATTAAAACTGTGTGCCTAACCGAGACTCGAACTCGGGACCTTTGCCTTTTGCGGCCAAGTGCTCTACCAGCTGAGCTACGCAAGCACGACTCACGACCCGTCCTCACAGCTTTAATTCCGCCAGTACCACGTCTCCGAACTTCCAAACTTCACAGACACTCTCCTGCGAAACTTGCAGAACTAGCACTGGCGGCATTAAAGCTTTGGGGACGAGTCGTGAGTCGTGCTTGGGTAGCTCAGTTGGTAGAGCACTTGCACGCGAAAGGCAAAGAGGTCCCGAGTTCGAGTCTCGGTCTGGCACACAGTTTTAATCTGCCAGGAAGTTTGATATAAGCGCACACTCCGCTGCACAGTGAAAATCTCATTCTACGTTCTTGTGAGTGTGCGCATTTGTCCACACATGTCGAATATATGTGCTTGTTTTCATATACGTTTCAACCATTGTCCCAAATTATCCCAGGCATTTTCTGTGGGATTAAGGTCGGGTAATTTAGTGTACCCATCGGGATGCGGTAGCCTTCCAGAGCGTTAGTCAACCCAGGAAAGTAGTCTTGAAGCCCTGTGAGCGTTTCGGTAAATGGGAGCGTCAGCGTAATGCTCCTCAGAAATCTGTAGTAGGAACGGTAGCAACTGTCACCGAAAATATTTAAACAAACATTCCGCTCCATGCACACTTTGACCTGAATACGTTAGTCCAAGTGATGTTACGAGAGAGAGGCCCAAAACATCACAGAACCACTGAACTACACCCTTCACTCTGCCCCTCATGGTTCGACTCGCCAGCAGTCAGCTAATGTCCAATTTGTGTGTTGTTTGACCCAAAGAGATCGTCCAGTTTCAAGTGCTGTTGTGAGACACGTCGTTTTGCGATGTACCGCACCAAGAATGCCCACTGTATGCAGTTCCCTTTGCAGGATTCTCTCGGAAACTGATTGGCATCGAACTGCATTCACTGACAGCGGTACATCCTGTCGGATTTGAACCCAGTTGTCACTGATAAAGCGTGCCACTCGTCTACAGTTCCTGTAGGTTAGAATCTTTTTATAATCACTTTTCTTATGCAGTGTCACATTGCAGAGAGCGGTATTCCTTGTAGACAGTCTGCGTTGATATACCAACCAATAGGCCAGCTTCATCAAACACGATAACTCCTTTGTGTCATTCACTCATGTCTCCACGTGGACCCATTTTAACTGCGCTGATTCCATAGAGCGGACTGGCACATGGATGGAGGGGATCTAGGGAGGGAGGGGGAGAGAGCGACGGAGTAGCTGATGGCGTGTGTCACTGCTGTACTTGCGTGCACGCCGACGCAATTCCGCACAGACACGCGTATTTTAATAAGCATCCGCCTATGTCAGAGTAACGAGGACCCAGCACCGCCGCGTTAACGTGCAAGCGAGCAAATGAAAATGTGTGTTTTCGCACGAGGATCAATGGCGCCATTTGGTGTTATTAACTGCACCCTAAATGATTCCATTGAACACGCCGGCATTTTTACATAGTGCGTCGTACGCGCGGGGACATTACACGCGATGCGTTTGATCTATTATCTCATTACTGGACGCAATTAATGTCAGTAACGGGGCAAAAGTGTCGACGATAGTCCGTTTACATACACACCAATTTAATGGCTTAACTCTTGCGTTGTTTGCTTCGGCGTTTTAACTGGCGTTCCTGTTGTGAGAATATGAATAATACTTCTGGTCCACAGGAAAAAGGGGAAAAAACAATTTAAAAAAAAGCAAACTCAGTGCTTTTAATGGCGGCGCTGTGGTGCTGCGAACCTTCATTTGCCTGCTGATAATAACCGTGATTAATAGCTTGCCGTTCTTTCGGTGCCAAGTATTGTTGCCTCTTTTTTTTACTAAGGCACTCGTGGTGTACATGGCAGCTGGAGACCAAAGTATGTAGATGGGATGCTCGTTCTGCATGAGCAAATTTGACCAGAGAAAAGTAACGGTAATGCACTGTTGCAGTCGACAAAAACTTATTATAGAAATACTACATCCTTCTGGAGCAATCATAATTCGTATAATGAATAATCTATTACAAGCAAACTGTTTCGGGAAAGAACAGTTTGTCTAGTGACAGCATGGCCTTTGGGTGGTACTCATGGAAGTTTCGGCAACTGCTGCAGATGATCTTTATCAGAGTGATGTACCGGTTTTCAATTTGATTACGGCCTGCATATTGTTAACATTCAAAGTTGGGTAAAACTCACTGGTGTTTAGTTTTCAGTTTAAATTAACGAAATTGATTTTACTGCGGCAAAATAATGATTGGGAAAGTTTTATCTACCTTCATTCAGGGATGTTTGTGAAGATTCAGTAGTGTTTTCCCCTCATCCAAGTATCGAAGCAAAATTGAAGATTTGCAAATGATAGCACAGCAACATTTCCCAGTTGGAAGTGATCATAATGACTCGGGCTGCCACAGCCTCAAATTTTGGAGACTGTGTAGAGGATTCCTTCGTGTCAAGCTGCGGCTGTACTGTTTCGTTTGTCTTGTATGGCGGAACGACACGTGGGAGAACTGTCAGGCATAACGCTGTAAAAAGGATTTCAATTGTTTTATTCGTCTGTAGGTCACATTTTTCTGGGGTAAATTCTGATAGTGAGAAACAGCTACGTTTTACCATGTTGTTGATATATTCCGACTGAGAAGCAATAATAGATGGGAAAACTCGAAACGTTTGTTTGGTAGATACTAGATTCAAATTTGCGTTCGTCTTATCTCCGTAAGGATATCTTTGCTTTCAGGGGGAGGGAAATGAAATATAATGTTCCCTGTGGAATTCAGCACCTGTATCGACTTAACTCAATCAGCATTGTCTAACGGCTGCAAGATACTACAAGTTTTACCCAATAATGTCAATGTTTTGCCAGCGAAAAAGTAGAATCAGTGGGTGTTGCAACTGATGCAATAAATCAGTCTCGAAACTTTTAACCAGTGTCATAGGACGTCCGCCCCAAACAAATACAACGATCAATTACCAACAAAACTAGATTAGCCAAAAAAATGTCGGTAGAGCTCTTGCCCGCGAAAGGCAAAGGTCGCGAGTTCGAGTCTCGGTCCGACACACAATTTTAATCTGCCAGGAAGTAACTTACATGGATCTTCCTTGTAGGTGAAGTGTCTTTAATTCTGTGAATGGGTCATAAAATCTCAGTTTTAATAAATGTTTCTCTTCTTCGATTTCTTGTCAGCTATATCACTGACCATTTCTCTTCCGTAATTATTCTTCTACTTTCTCTGTTTACTTCTGTCGAAAGTCCATCAGTATTGTAAACTAGCCATACTATGTGCTTCGCAACGTAAATTAAAGAAGGGCCTTTGCGTTGGCCCTCTTTTTAGGGTTCCGTGCTTTAGTCGGTAAAAACGGACCCCTTACATGATCACATTGTCAGTAAAATCGTTTTTCACAGCTGCTAAGCAAACATGAGCATTTATACTTTGAGGACAATGCATTATACAGGGTGAGGCTGTGAAACGGCACGATTTTGTAAAACCACCAAAGATTTATTTACAAGTAAAATCATAATAGTTGAACATGGATCTCAAGTACAAGAGTGGAAATTAAAGATTTAACTTAAAAACAATCATTTTTTAAATATGGTGTCAGTGAGGTGTCGTCCTTGGTTTTGCACACATTGTCTAAGCCTGAGATGAAATTGTCCCATGACGTTTCGTAGCATCTGTACTGGAATGTTGTTAATTTCCTATCGAATTCGCTCCTTCAGGTCTTCTTTTGTTCTTGGTGGATTTTCCTGGAAGACTTTGCACTTGAGGTAGCCCCAAAGAAAAAAGTCTGGTGCCGTCAGATCTGGTGAACGGGCAGGCCAGGGGAAATCGCCATTCCTGCTGATTAGACGTCCTGGAAATGCAAGTCTGAGCAATTCCATTGAGACATTAGCAGTATGGCTTGTTGCACCATCATGCTGGAAGAGTGTTTCAGCATCTGGATCATGTCGATCAGTTCCAGGCAGACCAAAAATGGTCAACATGTCAGCATAACGTCCAGAGTTTACCGTCACTGTGTTGCCATCTTCATCTTCAAAAAAATAGGACCCCACGATTCCACGAGATGACATTGTGCACCAGACTGTTACTTTTTCAGAATGGAGAGGTTTTTCATGAAGTTCGTGCGGGTTATCTGAGGACCAATATCTGAAGTTTTGCTTATTTACGTACCCACTAAGATGAAAGTGGGCTTCATCACTCATCCATAAGTTATGCACTCTTTCTTCATTTCGTTCAATAACGTTAAGCACTGACTGGCAAAAGCGTATACGGTTATTGTAGTCATTAGGTTTAAGGGCTTGCACTACCTGAATTTTGTATGGATGATAGTGAAGGTCACTCTTCAAAGTCCGTCTTACTGATCGATTGCTGAGACCAAGTTCTGCGCTGTGCCGTCTCGCGGATTTTCGCGGACTTCGTCCCAACGCTTCGCGCACACGATTAATGTTCTCGGGTGTCCGGATTGTTTTTGTGCTGCCGCCTCTTTTCTTTGTTGTGCTAGCAGTAGCTTCAAAGGTTTTAACCCAAAGGAGAATGGCTTTCCTTGATGGCACGGGAGCCCGTGGCGGCAGGTTGAATTCACGACGAAAGGCGCGTTGAGCACAAACCACACTATCCGCGTTTTTGTAATATGCCTTTACGGCATATGCACGTTGCGCACTCGACCAACGCTCCATGGCTACTGAAACTTCCACCACTCTAGACGCCCAAGGTCACTTCCCCCACTCTCGCAACCCCCCTCCGCGCCCGACAACCACTATCGAAATCGTGCCGTTTCACTGCCTCACCCTGTATTTTATATAATTGTAGTTTTACTTACGATATGCCAGTATACAATGGTTTTAATGTTCTTGGAATGTCTTTTTGCGGTGTGACACGATGTACTGTGCACACGATATTCTTTGAAGTAAAGAGCATAAAAATCGAAGATGGTAAAACAGTTCGCCGAAACCGCTAAGTGACTGTTTTTTACTCCTGGTGTCATATTAATCTAGATCGCCCACAGACTGGAACAGTGTAAAGTACATTAGTTTATCAACTTTTATATACCAGGTGAATAAGACAGCCAACCAGTTGGAATAAACGGTGGTTTACAATTAACCTTAACCATGGTTTCTTCGGCTTTAAACACGTCTTCTTCAGAAGGACAAGAAACCTCCATACAGCGCGACAACATAAGTTACAATAAAAACATCATGGACCAGTATTACGTGTCGTACAGAAACTACTAGCTACAACAGGTGTAGGCGTGTCACAAACGACATGGTATGCACCAACAAAGGATAAGTAGTACTTAAAAACATGACGTTAGCAAACAGTAAGCTAGTAAAGCGATCTAACATCTCCATATGAAATTGTTTAATGGAATTTTGAGGATATGAAGCACTCGCAGTGGCTACCGGCAGTCGTATGAAGATGTTTTGCGAACAGTATGGGTTTGAAGCCATTGAAAAATGGTCTACAGATGACCTGTTCCCCTAGACTTAGAGGTACTTAAACCTAACTAACCTAAGGACATCACATACATCTATGCCCGAGGCAGGATTCGAATGTGCGACCGTAGCAGCAGCGCGGTTCCGGACTGAAGCTCCTTGAACCGCTCGGCCACAGCGGCCGGCTGCAGCTGGTCGTTTACTAAACCCCCACATCTGGGCTCCAGATGTTTATAGATCTCTAATTCTTCCAAAATGTCCATCCCATGCCCTTTGACTTCTCTGTGAAGAATAGCTGTGTCTTCAACATTTATTCTCTGTGACGTATAGCTGCGTCTTCCAAATTTTTCGGAGTGTGGTTGGTAATCAGTAGATGTTAAGTAAACGTAAAGTAAAACGTTTGCTCCTTTCTTTCCTAACAGATGCTCTTTATACCACATCCTCAAAGCTCTGCCTGTTTGACCAGTTTAAGAGCATGGGCTAATGTTGTAGGTCAATTTATTGACACCTGATTGGAAAACAACTCGCCAGTATTTTCCACTGTATGCAAAAGTCTTCTCCGCACACTATTGTCTGTAGAGAAAGACACATTACAGTTACATTATTTCACTAGAAAACGTTCAATCCTGTAAGAATTGTAATATATGTTGTCTCACTGTATGCAGATTTCTTGTTCTTCTGAAGAAGACGGGTCTAAATTCGTTGAAACCATGCTTAAGGTGAACTGAAAACCACCACTTATTCCAACCTGTTGACTATCTTATTCACCTGCTGTTCTGTAACCGTTGCCGAAGTACATCCGTGTTCAAAGTATTGTCTTTCATATCCCCGAAGTTGGTAGTTATTGTTACGGCAAAAGTAGCCGAAAAAATGGTTCAAATGGCTCTGAGCACTATGGGACTCAACTGCTGTGGTCATAAGTCCCCTAGAACTTAGAACTACTTAAACCTAACTAACCTAAGGACAGCACACAACACCCAGCCATCACGAGGCAGAGAAAATCCCTGACCCCGCCGGGAATCGAACCCGGGAACCCGGGCATGGGAAGCGAGAACGCTACCGCACGACCACGAGATGCGGGCAAAAAAGTAGCCGAAGGTTATAGAAAATATGCTATATTGTATTTCTAGTTTCAGTTTTCATTAGCATACACACCAGCAAATGATCTCCAAGTAGCCGAACACAACTGTTTCCAGTCAATCATCGGTTTCATTTGAGCAGAAGACCCAGTCCATTCCATGTAAACATAGCCCACACCATTGTGGACCACCAGCTACTTGGACAGTGCCTTGTTGACAACTTGTCTCCATGACTTCGTGGGGATGCACCACACTTGAGCACTACCGTCAGCTCTTACTAACAGAAATCGGGTCTCATCTGACCAGGTCACGGTTTTCCAGTCGGATGGAATCTAACCGATATGACCATAAGGCCAGGAGAGGCGCTGGAGGCGATGTCCTGCTCTTAGAAAAGGCACTTGCTGCCGGTCGCCTGCTGCCATATTTCGTCTCACTGTCCTAAGGGATACGTTCGTCGTACGTCCCACATTGATTTCCATGGCTATTAGATGCAGCGTTACGTGTCTGTTAGCACTGACCGCTCTACGCAAACTCGGCTGTTTTCGGTCGTTAAGTCAGTGCTGTTGACCACCGTGTTGTCAGTGGTGAGAGGTAACGGCTGGAATTTGGTGTCACACTTGACACTGTGAATCTTGGAATATTGAATACTCTAACGATTTCCGAAATGGAATCCCGATGCATTCCGCGTTCTCGTCGGAAACCTTTTCACGTGGATCACCTGTGTACCAGGCAGCTCGGCCAATGCGCTACCATTTTATACTTTGTGTACGCGACATGTATCTGTGCCTATAGCCTATGTCACGACTTTTGTCACCTCAGTGTATTAGCATAAGGACAATTTTAACAGTGTAGGAGAAGCCGTAAGGTTTAGTGATACATTTTCAGTAGCCCTAGATGATAGTTAAATAAGTTTTGTCTTGGAGCAGTATTATGTCTCCCAATAACTCCTCTTTTTTCACTCTTTTTATTTCGCTCCCTGACTTCCGACTAGTCAGTCAGAAAAACACAGCGGATCGAGGAGTCCCTCTGAAGATGTTTAACGCAGCTCTGGACAAAACGGTCGAAACAAAAAATAGTTTCATGGAGCACGCCCATACAACCCGGGAGACTCAGCAGCGAACTAACTTTTTCTTCTGTTTAGACACACTTAACCTGAGTATTAAGCAAAGTCGGCCTTGTAATGTACGGCCCGAAATGGTGCACGGCGTAGCGTCAGCGTAGCAGCGACACCGGGCAGGTGGACACAGAGGCGGTGACAGACAGTGGGGGACAGAAGGCAACGTTACCGCCTCGTGCAGAGACGCCCAGCTCAAAGCTGAGTCACGCGCGCGGCGCACGCGTAATTTCTGGAGACCGGCGCAGCTAAGCCCATTACCTTAATACTCGTCAGCCGGCGGGTGCACCTAATTGCATTCGGGATCCGCGTCCGCTCTGGCCTATCCGCCGCTGCCGCTGGCCCGCCACTTGCCGACTGACGCTGGCGCCAGGCAGCTAGAGCTGGCGCCAGTTGGGCCCGCGCCGTGCGCCTCTCTGCCTTTGATGTAGCACGACCTCTGGCTAAACCTGTTTGCGCTAGGCGGCTCGCGTGGCGTATCGCGATGCTGTCTGGATGTCAGCGAGAAACGCGGATGCACACACACCTCTCTCATGTTTTTGTCAGACGTGTCATATCGACAGACGACCCCTACAATCAACACTAAAATAAAAGGGGGCAGAGGAATAATGCACCGTGCCACACGAATTGGTTCAATGCTACTCCTTATGTCGCTGTAGACTTTCCTTCCCTTTAGTAAAGAGAAAAATAAAAACTTTGCTCCTTCTTCAGCCATTACATGTTTATGCTCTGTTTTACGGTTATAATCACGCAAAGTACACTATCGAGTCACATTCTAAGCAGCAGAACATAGCTTATGGCATGCGATGTTCTCGGATAAAGTACGAATACAACCAGACCGGCAGCCATTTTACACGTATTTCACTCACTGCAATCAGGAAGAAGGAAAGGATTTGTTTAAAAAGCTTTCTCCAGACGCGCATGTTTGGACAACCTCCGGGGAAACTTTGTGCTGTGTACGACTTCGTACACAACGGTAACGAGACGTATGCTGCAGGATAGAGCGGTAACTTTCATCACAGGAAGCTGGACACGATCTGAAACGATTACGTAACATGTTAATACAACGAACAGAAGATTTACTTATTGTGTGTATTAAACCGGCTAATTGAATTTTGTGCCAAAAACAAGTTGGTCATAGCGAACTCCCTTTTCAACCACCATAAAAGAAGAAGGTACACGTGGAAAGCCCCAGGAGATACTAGAAGACACCAAATCGACTATATATTAGTAAAATCGCGTTTTAAAAACCAAATCAAGGATTGCAGAAGCTACCCGTCTGCGGATATTAATAGTGATCACAACCTTGTAATGATGAAATGCTTACTCAAACTCAAGCGATTAGAGAGAAAAACGAACAAAGTATGGAACAGAGATAACCTAAAGTCTGAAGAACTAGTGATCCCTTATGCACGGAAAACTGATGAGATGGCATCAAACATTATTCCCGGGAGTACTAACGAGGAGTGGAAACAAATCAAAGAAGGCATACATAAAGCAGCAGAAGAATTTATTGGGAAAGCCAAACCTGTAAACAGGAAAGAGTGGATAACACCTGAAATAATTTGTCTAATGGAAGAAAGAAGACTATACAAAAATGCCTCTGACGAGCAAAGCGAAAACAAATATAGAAAGCTTAGAAACCAAATAAACAGAGAATCTAGGAAAGCAAAAGAAAATTACCTCAACAGCATTTGTAAAGAGGTGGAGGAAAACATGGTTAAAGGAAAAACTGACTTGGCCTACAGAACAATAAAACAAAACTTTGCTAAACGGAAAGTAAAATCTTCAGGAACTATAAAGAACAAAGAGGGCAAGGTACTATTTGGATATGACACGCTGAAGAGATGGCAAGAATACATTGAAGAGCTATATCAAGGAGACCCTCTAACAGATAATATGATAGAATTAAGCGAAGAAGTAGAGAAAGAAGAACTAGGGGACACAATTCTGAAAGATGAATTTGAAAAAGCACTAAAAGAACTACCAGATAAGAAAGCGGCAGGTGTTGATGATATACCTTCTGAACTAATTAAGAAATCAGGAGACAAAATGAAAGCTACATTACTGCAACTCATACAGAAAATATACAAAACAGGTGAAGTTCCTGAAGACTATCAGAAATGCATCATATTCCCCATACCTAAGAAAGCATCTACTATGGACTGTGAAAACCATCGAACACTCAGTCTTCTTTCACACGCATCAAAAATTCTAATAAGAATAATTTTGAAAAGAGTTGAAAACCAATTGAATAGCACTCTAAGTGAAGACCAATTCGGTTTTAGAAGCGGTGTAGGGACGAGGGAAGCAATCTTATCTTTAAGACTAATAATTGAGAAACAAATTTCCAAAAACAAACAAGTATTTATAGCCTTCGTAGACCTCGAAAAGGCATTTGACAATGTTGTATGGCCAGAAATGTTTAGAATTCTGAAGAAGGCTGGTCTGAAATATAATGACAGAAGGATAATCTTTAAAATATACCAAAATGAAACAGCCTTAGTTAAGAAGGAAAACAAAGAAGAAACAGCAAGAATAAGGAAAGGAGTGAGACAGGGATGCCCACTATCTCCAGTAATTTTCAACGCATATATCCAAGAAGCAATAGATAAAATAAGAGAGAATATTGAAGTAGGAATAAAACTTAACGGAATGAAAATAGATATGTTGCGATATGCAGATGATATCGCCATAATTACAGAAAGGAAAGAAGATTTAGAAGCCGCACTCAATGAAATGGAAAACACCTTAAAAGAACAGTATGGAATGAAAATAAATAAGAAAAAGACTAAAGTGATGGTGAGTGGCGCCCTGAACTACAATGAACCCATACGAATAACAATAAAGGGAGAGAAACTAGGGCAGGTTACAGAATTTAACTACTTAGGTAGCAAAATAACAGCAGATGGAAGGAGCAAAAGTGACATTAAAAACAGAATACAACTTGCCAAAATAGCATTCAATGGAAAAAGAAACTTACTGACGAGTAGAAATGTTAGTTTAGACGTAAGAAAGAGAGTCATGAAAACCTATGTGTGGAGTACAGCCCTTTACGGATGTGAAACTTGGACTAGTGGAAAAGAAGAAAAGAGAAGATTAGAGGCATTCGAAATGTGGTGCTACCGGAGAATGGAAAAAATCAGCTGGCGAGACAAGGCTACAAACGAAGATGTCCTCAGAAGAGTGAAAGAAAACAGATCTCTTTGGCGAAATATACAGAAAAGAAGAATAACCTTCATAGGTCACATTTTACGGCATAACAATTTCATTAAGAGAATATTAGAAGGAATCATTGAAGGAAGAACTCGCCGAGGACGACCTAGATTAAGCTACATTCAACAAGTAATAAATGACATCGGGTGCCAGACCTATGCAGATATGAAGAAGAAAGTTGACAAAAGAACGGAATGGCGTGCTGCTGCCAACCAACCTGTGGGTTGATAACCGAAGAAGAAGAAGAGAAGAAGAGAAACCGGGGACGTAGAAACGACGGAGAGGCTTCGTCCCTCTGTGGCCCTCAGTGGTTCACAACCCCACAACAGACCACAGCAGTCCACCAACCCCACCGCCGCCCCACACCGAATCCAGGGTTATTGAGTGGTTCAGCCCCCAGTGGAACCCTCCCCCCCCCCCCCCCCCACACACACACACCGGAAAAGTCTCATACCAGACGAATGAAACTCCAAATGTTAGCCTGTTAGCGTAATTAGTAGAGTAATTATCGTGTACGTGTGCATGGAGACAGTGTTTTCGCAGCAATAGCCGACTGAGGTGGAATAAGAGAAACCAGCCCGCATTCTCCGAGGTAGATGGGAAGCCGGCCAGAGTGGCTGAGCGTTTCTAGGCGCTACAGTCCGGCACCGCGCGACCGCTACGGTCGCAGGTTCGAATCCTGCCTCAGGTATGGATGTGTGTGATGTCCTTATGCTCGGTTTACACTAGCAAGTTATTGCAGCAATTTACTTACGCGGAGGGACTTGACGCGCGATTTGCGAGTGTAAACATATCGCTAAGTCGACTTGCGACTGTAGCAATTTATTACGGAAGTGACTCGCTGCACGTTTTCCGCTTCCAGTGTGAACACCACGCAAGAAGTATCTGCAAGTAACTTGCAGCTTTTAGGATTTATTTCTATTTCCTGCAAGCAGGAAGCGCAAGTTATAGTAAGTATGTCGTCTGCATAACACTCATATTTAACATTTTACTTAATGTGGTGACTTAATTTTATGCCACCATCTTACGTATTATATGCAAACAAATTTCAGAAATGGAGGAGAAACGGGAATGGATGAAGCAGGATACAGAACATGATGTGTTGGTGAATGTGCCAACACCTTGTAGATAGAGGAGGCCGAAATGCACGCTATCTAACGCAGACGGGCGTGAATTCTGGAACAGGATAAGTAGTGAATTCTAACAAGAAAAGTATGCAGCTCCTCTAATACTTAACTTTTATTTATCCTTGTTGTGAATACAGCATTCTGGATGAGACATTTCATACGATAACTATCAAACCATGTAAGGCTAATGGCGCCTTGCTAAGTCGTAGCCATTAACTTAGCTGAAGGCTATTCTGTCTCTCGGCAAATGAGAGCAAAGGCTTCGTCCGTATAGGCGCTAGCAACGTCGTCGTACAACTGGGGCGAGTTCTCGTACGTCTCTCGAGACCTGCCGTGTGGTGGCGCTTGGTCTGCGATCACACAGTGGCGACACGCGGGTCCGACATGTACTAATGGACCGCGGCCGATTTAAGCTACCACCTGGCAAGTGTGGTGTCTGGCGGTGACACCACAGAACATTTTATTGATGCCGTGGAGAGCTACCCCGAAATCCGGAACGTGCATAACCGAGACTTTAAGGATAGAGTGAAGAAGAAGAGCGCATTAAATGAAATCTCGTCGATATTCGACACATCTATAAAAGAAGTACATAGAAAGTAGCATAACTTGAAGACACAACCCTTTTGCCACCTGCATCCACTCGATTGTTGTTTTAGGAGTCTATAAAAAGACAATGTGTAATTATTACATGTTCTATTTACTTAGCTTGTCACTTTCCATTTTATGAGCATTAGAAAAAAAACATTTTTATAAGCATATTATTCTATAAAATGCAGTTTATTTCAATAAAAATGTAATTTCATTGTGTTTTCACATACCTTCAAATAATTTTCCCTTTTCAAGACGTTAAAAAACGCTCTACACTCATCGGGTACGATCAGAGAAATCGTGCTGACGGGAATATGAAACAAGTACATTAGGGACTTGTATGAGTCTCCTACAAAGAAAAGATTTCAAAATTCAAACTTCTTTTGGTTGTATTTTTCACCTAAATAAATGAAATGCGTATTTTATTCGTAGCTCACCGGTAGCTATAAATCACAGAGTGACTAGCAAACGTTCCTTTGCTAAAATAGCAGTACCGACGTTTGTGTCTCGTTTTGATATGACGGGCGCTATTAACATCAACAAATACTCAGCATCATTTGAGGACACTTTGCAAAAGTTTTCAAAAGTATCCATGCTCTCGATACTAAGTTCTTGCAAAAGGTTATTACAGGCACCATTTTGCAATCTTCTCATTATCCACTCTCTAACCCAAATACTTCTCATTTTTCTTTTTCACGTTTTGCATTATAATTACAAGAGCTGCAGCATATCTCACCCGCCTGCTTGTCATTTTACACTTCGGCTGACACTCGTAGTGGTACTGAAAGCATATGTAAACAGTATCAGCAAGTTGTTGACGCAAGTTTCTTGCCAAAGAACTTGCGGAAGAATCTTGCTTAATTCTTGCGCTGCTCTGTAAACACAGCTGCAAGCGGCTAGCGATAACTTGCAGCAATAACTTCTGCAAGCGACTTGCTAGTGTAAGCCCAGCTTTTGATTAGTTAGGTTTAAGTAGTTCTAAGTTTCTAGGGGACTGATGACCTCAGATGTTAAGTCCCATAGTGCTCAGAGCCATTTTAAGGAATTCGTGAAGCGTTTATCCATTATCTCGAACATGTCTGGCAAAGGCGTTGTTGTGCGATGGATCGGAGGTAGTTACACAACTGCTGTGTGTAAGGAAGACGACAGATGGTGGAGATGACGGCTGGAGAAAGGGCGTTGCGGCGGGCTCATCCGGGTGGGCGCTCTCGACTCGTCGGCAGGCGAGTAATCTGGCAGGCAGAGGGGGCCGCGTAGTTAGGCGGAGAGAGGGCCGGCGAGAGAGGAGCCGCGGCTGGCGGCGAGGCGGTCTGATGAGTCGGGTACCCGCTGACCGCGGCTCGCTGACGCGCTCCGACCCCGGCTCCCAATCAATCCCGGAGGCCGTCTGCCGTCTGCCGTAGCTGCTGTGTGGCCGCCCCCGCAGGCGGGGTGCGACGCGCCGACCGCCACCCGACGCCTCTGCTTCTACATCTACATCTACATCTACATCTACATCTACATCTACATCCATACTCCGCAAGCCACCTGACGGTGTGTGGCGGAGGGTACCCTGCGTACCTCTATCGGTTCTCCCTTCTATTCCATTCTCGTATTGTTCGTGGAAAGAAGGATTGTCGGTGTGCTTCTGTGTGGGCTCTAATCTCTCTGATTTTATCCTCATGGTCTCTTCGCGAGATATACGTAGGAGGGAGCAATATACTGCTTGACTCTTCGGAGAAGGTATGTTCTCGAAACTTTAACAAAAGCCCGTACCGAGCTACTGAGCGTCTCTCCTGCAGAGTCTTCCACTGGAGTTTATCATCTCCGTAACGCTTTCGCGATTACTAAATGATCCTGTAACGAAGCGCTCTGCTCTCCATTGGATCTTCTCTATCTCTTCTATCAACCCTATCTGGTACAGATCCCACACTGCTGAGCAGTGTTCAAGCAGTGGGCGAACAAGCGTACTGCAAACTACTTCCTTTGTTTTCGGATTGCATTTCTTTAGGATTCTTCCAATGAATCTCAGTCTGGCATCTGCTTTACCGACGATCAACTTTATATGATCATTCCATTTTAAATCACTCCTAATGCGTACTCCCCGATAATGCATGGAATTAACTGCTTCCAGTTGCTGACCTGCTATTTTGTAGCTAAATGATAAGGGATCTATCTTTCTATGTATTCGCAGCACATTACACTTGTCTACGTTGAGATTCAGTTGCCATTCCCTGCACCATGCGTCAATTCGTTGCAGATCCTCCTGCATTTCAGTACAATTTTCCATTGTTACAACCTCTCGATACACCACTGCATCATCTGCAAAAAGCCTCAGTGAACTTCCGATGTCATACACAAGGTCATTTATGTATATTGTGAATAGCAACGGTCCTATGACACTCCCCTGCAGCACACCTGAAATCACCCTTGCTTCGGAAGACTTCTCTTCCGCGGCTAGTCTCGCAAGCAGACCTTACGCAATAAAGCACTACTACGCAATTCTCAAAATACATTCGGAATTAATTCTAGTGCCCAATTCCACTCGTCACCTTTGAGGAATAATGTCAGACTAGCGGCAAGGACGCTGCACAGAGGCAATCTTTGAAAAAAGGAAACGAAGTAATGCAGCCTACGATACATTTACAATTCCCAATTCACGCGGTTATTTACCGGGTGATCAAAATGTCAGTATAAATTTGAAAACTGAATAAATCACGGAATAATGTAGATAGAGAGGTAAAAATTGACACACATGCTTGGAATGACATGGGGTTTTATTAGAACCAAAAACATAGAAACGTTCAAAAAATGCCCGACATATGGCGCTTCATCTGATCAATAGCCAGTGCTTTCCGTCGGTTCTCTACGCTCGTCTACAGCTCGTTGTCCGTGTCAAAATGTTGTCTTCACAGCCAGCGGTTAATGTGAGCAGAGATGAAACTCAGGACGAGTCAATTACGGGCTGGGTTGTGGGTGATCAAACACTACCCATCGAAAACGTGCTGGAGCATCTTCATTGCGACTGCAGAGTGCGGCCGGGAATTGTCATGAAGAATGAAACGCGTGAGAGCCATGTTATGTGGGATGCACGACATCAGGCGAAATCTCTCACCAGGTACTCGTACTTGACGGTAGCCCTATTTTCTAGGCATCTTTACGTGTTCATTGTACTCTCAGAATTGAAACGAGCAACGTGCTGCGATCAACGGGCATACCAGAGACACTACCCAACGCATCTGTGCATACCTTAATCGGATTTTCACAGTGGTTTCCATTTCGCGACCTATTGGAACTTACTTTCTTAACAGTATTCGTATATTTTGCAAAACAAAAAATACAAGGCGTTTCTAGGGGAACAGCAACTACCGGGTGATCAAAAACTCAGTATAAATTTGAAAACTGAATAAATCACGGAATAATGTAGGTAGAGAGGTACAAATTGACACACATGCTTGGAATGACATGGAGTTTTATTAGAACCAAAAAAATATAAACGTTCAAAAATGTCCGACAGATGGCGCTTCATCTGATCAGAATAGAAATAATTAGCACAACAAAATAAGACAAAGCAAAGATAATGTTCTTTACAGGAAATGCTCAATATGTCCACAATCATTCGTCAACAATAGCTGTAGCCGAGGAATAATGTTGTGAACAGCACTATAAATCATGTCCGGCGTTATGGTGAGGCATTGGCTTCGGATGTTGTTTTTCAGCATCCCTAGAGATGTCGGTCGATCACGATACACTTGCGACTTCAGGTAACCACAAAGCCAATAATAGCACGGACTGAGGGGGGCCAAGCATGACGAAAGTGGCGGCTGAGCACACGATCATCACCAAACGACACGCGCAAGAGATCTTTCAAGCGTCTAGCAATACTTTGTGTTTTTTTTTTTCCTAATAAAACCCCATGTCATTCCAAGCATGTGTGTCAATTTTTACCTCTCTATCTACATTATTCCGTGGTTTATTAAGTTTTCAAATTTATACTGACTTTTTGATCACCCGGTACTTAGCCACGAATTATATCGAAACGAATTGGAGATAACGGAATGAAATAAGGGCAAAATAAAAGACAAATATCTGGTAAACATTGACAAAAGCGACATACTGCAGGGACTGATTCCTGACTGGAAATGGAGCAAAAAAGGTCCTACGAAGGTGCGTCGGAAAATGTTTCGTTGCCACGTTCATGAATGGCAGCTGGCTCTTAAAGCTAAAAAAGTCAATGCGGATGAGTAGGAAAAAGAAAAGCGTAATGTTTGGTACATTAATAGTGTCCTGCTTGACTGTTAAATCGTTTAAATGTCAGGAAATAACGTTATGAAGCGTATGAAATGGATCGGGCATGTGAACATTAGTTGGTAGAAAGGCGAATGGTTCACTTCGGTGTGCTGGGAGTATTTTAGGAAAGAGTGGTTCACCTTTAAAGAAGACTGCATATAGGAACCCAGTGCGACCTAATGTTGAGTACTGCTGGCGTGTTTGGGATCCGCACCGGGTCAAATTGAAAGAAGACATCGAAGCAATGCAGAGGCGAACTGCTGGATTTGTTATCTGTAGGTTGGATCTGTATGCAAGCGTTACGGATATGCTTGAGGAGTTCAAGTGGAAATCCCTAGAGGCAAGGAGACATACATTTCGAAGAACACTATTGAGAAAGTTTAGAAAACTGGCATGTGAAGCTGACAGCAGAACAATCCTAATGCCACCAATAGGCCTATAAATTTCGCGTATGGTCCAAAAACATAATATACGACAAATTATGGCTCATACGGAGGCATATAGCCAGACTCATCTTCAGATGAACCCATGTTAGCAAAACGATGTAAAGACATAAAATTTGATGTTTGTTTTAAATTAATACATTCGTGACTAAAATGGTTCAAAATGGCTCTGAGCACTATGGGACTCAACTGCTGAGGTTATTAGTCCCCTAGAACTTAGAACTAGTTAAACCTAACTAACCTAAGGACATCACACACATCCATGCCCGAGGCAGGATTCGAACCTGCGACCGTAGCGGTCTTGCGGTTCCAGACTGCAGCGCCTTTAACCGCACGGCCACTTCGGCCGGCTGACTAAAATGGTCATTACTAATCGAAGCAAGTCTCTCGAGTTCGAATACTGTTGTAAATACTAGATTTTAAACCACGATATTCTATATGGAATTTTAAGACAGACCAACTGTTTCAAAAATTAACACAATATTATAATTACTTTCAAATAGATGATGAGAAACCGTCAGTCGCGATAGATCGAAGTAGCTTCTCACTGATTCTCAAGTTTATTCATTACAACATGTTACTCAGCTAGGTACGCGTTGCCGTAGAAGCAAAATGGTAAAAATCAGATGAGCCTTTACGCGGAGCATAGGGCTCCCGTAGCGAATGAGTGAAGTCACTCACATCCACCTGCAGAGAGGGCGCTACTCGCAGGAAGACCTGCCTTGTGTAGTCACTACCGTAACAATTTGAACTATCGCGTAACTACAATCGATACCTAACCAGGCTCCATTTGAATGAATAACACAAACAAAAACAACTTTTTATCTTCCGATTTGGCTAACTATAGGCCGCGTAAAACTCAAGGTTTCTTGACCTTTCTCTTACTCTTTTCCTAATACATCTTTATTCTTTCATCTCCTGTCTTCCTCTTCTCCTCGAAACTGTAATGTATGGACCTTCTTTTTAGTGATTTCTCTTCGGAGGATTTTATGCTGTTGACTTTCTTTCTGAGCTGTTACCTGTTTTTTGACTATCATAAAAGTTCTTGTGCATTTCTTTTTAACTTTGCTACCCACTTAGAGGTTGAGTCTAATGATATGATGCAACTGAAGATATTTTTGCTCAGTGAGTTTCCATCTATACTTTCTAGCTGTCCACCACACTGTCGTTCACACATTAGTCCGTGATCTTTTCGGTGTTCTTGAAGACTACCTCGTTTCTCACAATCTTCCAAGTCCAACAAGTAGACTTTTAGGATCCCAAAATTTTGTTGATAATCTTCCTTTCCTTCTGTTCAAGTTCTTCCAACTACCCTTTTCCTTTAAAATCATACACTCAGAAGCATGGAGTCCTACTAGTTACTGAATTCCCATGCCTGACTTTGGCCATGTAGGATACCGCTTACTTGTTGTACCTGCTCTGAGTTGGTTTATAAGCAAGGTCTGATTTTCTGCCTCTTACTTTGACAGACTGTTTATCCAGTGATTTGGGTTGGGTTCATTTTCCTACGTATTTGAACTGATTCTATTTTCAGTCTTCCCACAACTTACCTAGAAATATTTCTGCCCTTGGCAGTGGCCGAGCGGTTCTAGGTGCTACAGTCTGGAACCGCGCCACCGCTACGATCGCAGGTTCGAATCCTGCCTCGGGCATGGATGTGTGTGATGTCCTTAGCTTAGTTAGGTTTAAGTAGTTCTCAGTTCTAGAGGACTGATGACCTCAGAAGTTAAGTCCCATAGTGCTCAGAGCCACTTGATCCATTTTTTTGAACTCTTTTCAGCAGGACTTTGGAGAGTATCTTATAAGCAACTGAAAGTAACGAGTTTTCTCTGCATATTGCTTGTAAATGCTCAGGGCATTTATAGTTCCAGTTCGTGCGAATAAAAAATCGTTAGTTTCATTTCGTGTTCCTTTGATGAGAAGTGAAGTGTATTGCACATTGCTGTCAATTGGTTCTGGGCAGCCTATGCACGATACGGATGCTTCCAGCAAGCAGAAAGCCAAACTCTGGCGCCCGGTAGAGGCAAATGGCGCCGTGAGCTGCACCATCAGCACACTCGTCACACCCGGCCGACCGGCCAGGCCGCCAGGTAGCGCCCCCGAAAATTACGCCAGTAAATCCACGTTTAGTGGCGCCAGCGCCGGCGCGGGCCCTAACGCCTTGTTCCGCCTGCAGCGGCAGTTTGTCATTAGCGCGGCGCTCCATTACGCCCAGACGCTGGCGCCGCCGCCGGCAGACGCCTCTCCCGCCGCCATACCCTCCCCCCCCCAACCCTCCACCCACACCTCGCGCCTTCCGACGCCAGCCGAGGCGCCGCTACCGACGCGGCGCGCTTTATGAAGTCGCTCGTAAAAGGCCAGGAATCCAATTAGAAGAGGCTTGCCGGCGACTTGCGTTGACAGGTAATCGCCGCGTACCCACTTCTGACCCTCTCCGCCCCTCTGCCTTTCTCTCGGCTCTCCTTTTCCCTCCCGTTTTCCGCGCGGCCGCGATTCCGTCACTGTCGCTTCCGCCGTCCGGGACGTCGCCACCGACGTACTCGTCGCGATGTCTCTCAATCCACCGCTTTCCCATGCGCAGGTTTATCACCACGTCGCAAAATAGTCGAGGCTGCTCGAATTTATTAGGTCGTAGCGTTTTGTGCGCGACTGATTTTCAACCGTGAACTTATGCTGCGAAAATATTCATCTCAGTGGCAAGGAGGACGAGCAGCTCAGTGTAGACCTGTTCCTGGGCTCCTCCGGCAGAGCATAACGGCGGAAGCTCTCTGTAACCTCACGGTAAACGACGCGCAGGAAAGCTTCTTCTGAAACATAATTGGAGCGAATGGAGAAGTCGGTGGACTGAAGTAGGACCTACTGCGAAGGAGACGATCTCTTAAAGAACACATTAGTGCCGTGTGATTACAATTAAATTGCAATTACTCACAGAAGTCCCGTGTGGGCTGTAATCATCGTATGGCAGCGAAACTCGGTAGGTATTCTAATGCGTTAATGAGAAACAGATTTGCCCTGGAAAGAAATTAGTTCCAATTTTGGCCGCAAGTTGCAAATCGGGCGCTTTGAATCCTAGAAAGTCGTATAGAAATGTTACCATATGTAATGGATTTAGAACGGAACGTGGTCAGAAGAGATCGCTGAAGTGAGTAAGACAAAACGTTTATTTTATTATTCAACTTCGATTACAGAATTTATTCAATATAAGCAGCGAAGACGTCGACGAGATACCGTACAAGGCCAGATTTGCACTAGGTGACCAAAATTGGAACTTATGTTTTCCCAGTGTGAATCAGTTCCGTATTAACGCACTAACATACCTTCCAAATTTCGCAGCCTTATGACAATTACAGCTCACGCTGAATCTCCGTGAGTAGTTGTACAAAAAAATGGTTCAAATGGCTCTGAGCACTATGCGACTTAACTTCTGAGGTCATCAGTCGCCTAGAACTTAGAACCAATTAAACCTAACTAACCTAAGGACATCACAAACATCCATGCCCGAGGCAGGATTCGAACCTGCGACCGTAGCGGTCGCTCGGTTCCAGACTGTAGAGCCTAGAACCGCACGGCCACACCGGCCGGCGTAGTTCTACATCTACATACATACTCCGCAATCCACCATACGGTGCGTGGCACTTGAATTGTAAACACCTGGTACATGGTATGACTGTTGATATTTTTAAAAGTATCGGGAATTCGATGTATAGATATTTAAAAAATGTCATTATCAGCTCTCGATATAACGAAGGAGAGAATCGATATGTCGACAAAAAACGTCGACGTACCTGCTTATAAAAATATCGTCTGTACTTTGTAAATATACTGAGAGCTTTAGAGCTGTATATTTAAGAATTTATGTATTATTAGATATTCTGTACATCAACAAGGTAGTAGCTTTCCTTTCCCCCTTAGAGCAAGAACTGAAACGAAAACGATGCACGTTCACGCTTCACGATAAGCACCTTGCTAACTATGTTGACTGCAAGTAAGTGGCACAATAAATGGTGTCCGTTGAGTCAGTCATTTGGTTTCGTTCCACATCAGGTTTGTCCGCAACACTTCATATCGACTTCCCGTTTTTTTCATCCCGCCAAGGCTAACGACCTAGGAGTTGTCGTGTCAAAACTGCGTGGTGAAGCTACACGTTGAACTTTCTGTCGGTAGCACCGAGCGCCGATTGGGTCAGCATTTCCCATCACACGTCTCCGCCAACCGTAAGGACCAATCTTGTTGTTTAGATTTTTGTTCATCATCTTCAGCAACTGTTTGTGATGAATGCTGATGGGAAGAAATAGCACACTAGTTGCGCTGAAAAACTTTTTTAACGCAACTGGTCTGCTATTTCTTCACGTCGGAAATATTTTTATTCCATTCACTCCACCACTCCCCAGTGCAATCGGTCTTCTTCTGTTGTGCCACATATACTTGCTTCACATAGTCAAAGAAAAAGATTGGATGTGATGACAGCTCAAAAAGTAGTAAGACTCCTTCACACGATGAAAGTAAAATTATGTTCTACTACAGTTCCAAAAGGAAAACTTCAAATATAAACCGAAAATTGTGAAAAATATAAAATAAGAATATCGGCTCTCGATATTGCTCTTTTGAGATCGACATATCGTGTCCAGGCGTGTCGATTATGCCTTCAACCAGACAATCGTCGGAGTCGCATTTGGAGGCAACCCGGTCAGGCTGAACGCCTTAGACACACTGTCCAACGAGTACAGCAAGGTGGAGGTTCCTTGAAGTTTTGGGGTGGCATTATGTGGGGCCGACATACGCCGCTGGTGGTCATGGGAGGCGCCGTAACGGCTGTACGATACGTGAATGCCATCTTCCGACCGATAGAGCAACCATATTGGCAGTATATTTTTGAGGCATTCGTCTTCATGGACGACAATTCGCTCCTCCATCGTGTACATCTTGTGAATGACTTCCTTCAGGATTACGACATCGCTCGACTAGATAGACGTAACTTCAACTAAATTCCTAGGAATTACAATTACGAAAAACTTAAATTGGAAGGAACACATAGAAAATGTTGTGGGGAAGGCTAACCAAATACTGCGTTTTATTGGCAGGACACTTAGAAAATGTAACAGATCTACTAAGGAGATTGGCTACACAACGCTTGTCTGTCCTCTTTTAGAATACTGATGCGCGATGTGGGATCCTTACCAGATAAGACTGACGTAGTACATCAAAAATGTTCAAAGAAGGGCAGCACGTGTTGTATTATCGCGAGATATGGGAGAGAGTGTCACTGAAATGATACAGGATTTGGGCTCGACATCATTAAAAGAAAGGAGGCTTTCGTTGCGACGGAATCTTCTCACGAAATTCGTATCTCCAACTTCCTCCTCCGAATGGGAAAATGTTTTGTTCACGCAGATCTACATGGGGATAAACGGATCACCACAATAAAATAAGGGAAATCAGAGCTCGTACGGAAAGATATACGTGTTCGTTCTTTCCGCGCGCTATACGAGATTGGAATAATAGAGAATTGTGAAGGTGGTTCGATGAACCCTCTGCCAGGCACTTAAATGTGATTTTCAGAGTATCCATGTAGAGGTAGATGTAGATGTAGACCAACCACTCTGAGGGATCTATGCCGAATCGCCGTTGAGTGGGACAATTTGGACCAACAGTGCTTTGATGAACTTGTAGATTGTATGTGACGTCGAATACAGGCATGCATCAATGCAAGAGGACGTGCTACCAGGTATTAGAGGTACATGTGTGTACAGCGATCTGGACCACGACCTCTGAAGGTCTCGCTGTATGGCAGTGTGTGGTTTTCATGAGCAATAGAAAGGGAAATGATGTTTATATTGATCTCTGTTCCAATTTTCTGTACAGGTTACGGAACTCTCGGAACCGAGGTGATGCAAAACGTTTTTTGATATGTGTATATTTTGTGTGAGGCTGGTCATCTACGGATGACAAGTGCAACATACATCCATTTGAATTTGAACCTGCTTTCTGTAGTCAACAATTGGTTTCCTTCTACAATTTGAACACCCCCCCCCCCCTCCTCCACGGTCTCTTTCTAACACGCGCGCCCACAGACACACACACACACACACACGCACACACACACACTTCCCTCCATCATCAGGTTGATGATTCGTTGATGCTCAGGACATGTCCTATCAACCCATGTCTTATTTTAATGAAGCTGTGCCACGAATTTCTTTTTTCCCCAGTTCGATTCAATACCTCTCCTTCCAGTACTTGATCAATCTAACTAAAAATGTCCTACGCACACAGCTCCCGTCGCTCCGTCGTTATATTCACTTAGACACCGGTTCATATGAACTTACTTTCCCTGACAACAGTAGTTCATGATGGATTTGTAAACCAGTTTGTCACTGACAAGGCGTAACACTTGTCCGCAAACCCTGTCGGTTTGTATCTATTTACGACCACAGTTGTTATGGACATGTTACGTGTCTACAATTCCTTCTAGACATGTTGGGCAGCCTGTGTTGGCACACCAGTGAATCTGACAACTTCATTTGTGGTGTAGTCATCGACTCGTCGAAAAAGGTAGCTCCTTTCTGCATCTATGCTCTGCAAGTCACCTTGCGGTGTGTGGCGGAGGGTACTTTGTGTACCACTTTTACTCTCCCCCCCCCCCCCACATTCTAGTGTTCCAGTCACCAATAGTTAGCTTTTTAACTGTGCCTGTATTAGTACTGTATTCTTGATGTTATCTAGTTATTACGCTGTTTTTCGCCAGACTGTTATTTAAGGCATTTCTGATGATCACCTTGCCGGGGTTTTCTTCGCAATTCTTGAGTGTGAATGCAACTTGGTTTTCCGATTTATTATGACTTTTAATAGATTCTCGCCACGTTCGTCTGTATATCATCCACGCAACGGCGCTGATGACCTTGCTGTTAAGCACCTTCACGCATAAATCATCATCATCATCTGCTCACCATTGAGCTGTGTAATGAGTGGTCTGTCTGCGTGGAGTTGGTAGAAACCTTTTGCGATAAAACGGGTGTTCCTCTCTCCTGAAACCAGGACGATCTGACTGCGTTAGACTTGCGGTAAAGCCATCACTTTTAAGGTTACCTGTAAGGAAGGAACATGTTACAACTCCAGAATGGATAAACCTGCCTTGAAATGAAAGGCGCCTTGGTTTCTCTGTCTGATAAGTCACATGACCCTCCTCCGATTTGAAAATTACGAATACCAAACAAGATGGCGTCTTCCAAAATGCCTGTTATATTGACAACATAGGGTCACAAGTTCCCTGCCCCCCTCCCCTTCCCCTCCCATGTGCTACTTCTCGATTTTAAAATTTCTGTTTATCGACCTGCTTTCGTTTTGCAAGGGTTCCACACGTAAGAACCAACCTGTAAATTGAAATACAGTAGATACCGTAAATTGTCAGCTACACCGTGTATACTTGCAACTGATGAGCAACTGATACAGTGGTCTTCACACACGAGAAAATGAGTGAAGTGAGAAACTGGTGATACTGCCGCCACGAGGGTTGTGATGTCCCCTGCTTCCGCATGACGTCAGTGACGTCGTCTGATGCCGAAACAGGCGATTACCAGCACAGTGTAGGGCGCCAGATAAATCACGAGTCGCATCCAATCAGATTTTCAATCTCCATCTTCTCCCTCGTGCCACTGCTCACTCACACACACACACACACACACACACACACACACACACACACACACACACACACACACACGAGACAGCTCCCACAGGCAATGACAGAGATAACGAATCCGACACCGACGCCCGCACCAAAATATGAGCAGTTTGCCCTTCACAGCTCTGCCCACGCATTTGCTCTTAATATCGTATTTCACGCCTACGCTCACCCTCTCGCATCCTCCACACCTACACGTGGCAATTTACATTAGGGTAGCTTCGTAGCCGCTTCCAGCTGTCGCATGTTTCTCCGAAAGACTGTATTCCACAAAGTTACTTCATATAATTTTAGTTTGGGCACATCGCTAACAATAAAACTACACGAAAGACCAATACTGTGTGCGGACCTGGAGTCGAACTTAGACATTCGTCTGTCGCAAGCAATGCTCTCACCGTTTGACTTATCCAGACGAAACGCACGAACGTCTGGCTTTATTTCTGCCTCTGTCCTTTTCCATAACAGCTTGTACTCTTTGATGGAGCGGAAGTTTGGTTCTGAAATCCACCGCAGCCCTTATCTCGGAAATAACTGTTGATTTGTAAGACTTAACTCACACATCTGTCAATGATTCCACTGAAGGACACACGGGGGTGAATGTATCATTAAGCATTCAATTTCCACGAAGTACGACAAATCACAGAAGCTGCAAAATGTAATACGTTATCAAAGAAGTGATACACGGAACTGCTGCATGTAAACCAAGAGATCTGCCAATCATTTAGTCATTTTTAAGTGAAATTTGACAACAGGAAAGCATTTGATGCAGTGAGTTTTTACCTTGGACCATCTAACAGCGGCGCGGGAGTAGTCACGCGGTCACAGTTGCCCCCCCCCCCCCCGTCGGAGGCTCGAATCCTCCCTCAGGCATGGGAGGCATGGGAGTGTGTGTTGTCCTTAGTGTAAGTAGTAGTGCGTAAGCTTAGGGACCGATGGCCTCAGCAGTTTGGTCCCACAAGACCTTGCCACAAATTTCCAAATTTTCCATCTAACATGTACATACCAGTCGATTGAATCATATAAATGGAAGTTCATTATGTCCACGGAGGAATTAAGATTTAGCCTCCAAAGTAAAATCAGACGTTCTTGAGTTTCTGTGAAGCCGGTTTCCGCTGTCATTGATTCTACGTCCTTGAGAGGACGCAGTAGTGTCGTGTCGTGTGTGTGTGTGTGTGTGTGTGTGTGAGTGAGAGAGAGAGAGAGAGGAGAGAGAGAGAGAGAGAGTTTGTGCTTGTGTTTGTGTGTGGCAGAACTTGTCTCATCTCCTGTGCCAATACATTAACAACAAACTATTGAGGTTCATCTAAGGCCTAACGGTACCGACTGACCGCTGTGTCATTCTCAGCACACAGGTGTCACTGGACTCTGATATGGAGAGGCATGTGGTCAGCAGACCGCTCTCCTGGCCGTTGACAGTTTTCGTGACCGGAGACGCTGCCCCCCCCCATTCAAGTAGCTCCCCAGTTGGCTTCAGAATAGTGCTACCCACTTGCCAGTATCTCTCGGCAGACCAGACGGTCACCCATCCAAGTGTTAACCTACCCCGACAGCGCGTAACATCGGTGATCTCCCCAGCTGAATTTCATAGAACACGCATGAGACGTGATACGTCCCACATTCCTTCCCCATACTTCCCCTTAAACTCTTGCTACACTGAGATCAGATTACTTGTATTTAATCTACACCAAGGTAACACTTCAGTCTTGTACATGAAATAGGTTGCAATTAGAACATAACTTAGCTGTTTACAGCTCTACTTCCATATAGTATTTTATATATTGTGTATCATGAATTCCACAGATTGTACAATGACTCACTTCGACATGACTTTTAATAACAATTTTCCTTTCTTTGCGACGTTTGCACAAGTTTCATCTAATTCTGCAAATCATTTTTTTTAAACTATCATAATTTTCGTATTTTTCCTCGAAGTTTGGTTGTGAACAGGCTGGTGCAGACTTATGGATTGTGGAATGCAACTGAGTCTCTTGGGGAGGGAAATTAGCATTCCCCGTCGAGGTTTTCACTGAATTTGAAACTATTGAGGGAGACTGCTAAAAACTCGTATGACTCTGTCCATAACTCCCCAATAACTACAGAGGCGCAAACCATTGCAACTTTTTTCACACACCCCACCTCACTTACGTCTGCAACCGCTGAAAGAACGTATTTCCGTTCTGTGTCTGTCGCATGTATTCTTTATTTGACATACCAGCGTCATCTTCTTCTACTAAATGGGCATGGAACACTTTCTTCAGGATACTGGAGATCCTTTGAACGCGGTTCACTGCTTGTTTCTATAATTTAAACTAACTCTTCTAAAATTTATCCCAAAATAATAACAGTGTGAAACTAACATTGTGGTGCCAAGGCTCTGATCACGATTTTAGGGTATTATTATTGCAATGAACACAGATATGGCATAACTTTTTTAAACGTTGGCTCTAATTTTTTAGTTACTTTGTTCCTACAACCAAAACACCTATGAAAACACGAATATATACATGAAAATTATAAATCTGCTGAGAAACAGCACGAAAACAATGCTAATTCATTATAAAGCAAACACAAGAAGTAAACAGTGACATTGTAAAAATGGTTCAAATGGCTCTGAGCACTATGGGACTCAACATCTTAGGTCATAAGTCCCCTAGAACTTAGAACTACTTAAACCTAACTAACCTAAGGACATCACACACACCCATGCCCGAGGCAGGATTCGAACCTGCGACCGTAGCAGTCCCGCGGTTCCGGACTGCAGCGCCAGAACCGCTAGACCACCGCGGCCGGCCAGTGACATTGTAGTTCGTCCCTAACAGCAAACAGCATCGTATTTCTCAATTTATCATGAGGAAACTCAGTTTGTTTGATTGTCTCATATGTGACTGATGAGGACAGTCCCATATTATATTCTAGCAGTATGCCATCGTGTGATTTTTCCGTCTTCCTTGTTGCCTTTCCGCCATGTCATCTGACAATGAAAGTTCAGGTCATATGGTAAATCTGGAATATCATTGCTATGTGGCACTAATCGCCTTGCTGACTTCAAATCAGGATACTCCCACATCTGTTTCTTGTATTTATTTAACCCTTTTATACTCAAAACACAAAAATAACGGTCGCCTTGATGGCTTCGCGGTTCCCCCCGTACCATTGGCACTCCAAAGCTGTAATTTCTCTTTGTCTCTTTTGTGCAGTTTCGAAGACCCTCCACGCAGCATTTACAAACATTATGGTGAGCCTTAGGCTTATCTTGGTCCCCAACACGAATACCGAAGTATGTCAGATATGTTTGCTACACAATGTTAGTGATGTTGTGCCTATCTTTCAGTGAAGTGTATTCACCACATACATAGCAGAATTCAGCAGGGGACATGAAGTAACTGCGCCGCGAAAAGCTATTACTTCATATTTCACAGCAACAAAACACAGAAAATATGAACCTAAAATACTACTGGCCATTAAAATTGCTACACCACGAAGATGACGTGCTACAGACGCGAAACTTAACCGACAGGAAGAAGATGCTGTGATATGCAAATGATTAGCTTTTCAGAGCATTCACACAAGGTTGGAGCCGATGGCGACACGTACAACGTGTTGACACGAGGAAAGTTTCCAACCGATTTTTCATACACATACAGCAGTTGACCGGCGTTGCCTGGTGAAACGTTGTTGTGATGCCTTGTGTAAGGAGGAGAAATGCGTACCATCACGTTTCCGACTTTGATAAAGGTCGGAGTGTAACCTATCGCGATTGCGGTTTATCGTATCGCGACATTGCTGCTCGCGTTGGTCGAGATCCAATGACTGTTAGCAGTATATGGAATCGGTGGGTTCAGGAGGGTAATACGGAACGCCGTGCTGGATCCCAATATCACTAGCAGTCGAGATGACAGGCACCTTATCCGCATGGCTAAAACGGATCGTGCAGCCACGTCTCGATCCCTGAGTCAACAGATGGGGACGTTTGCAAGACAACAACCATCTGCACAAACAGTTCGACGATGTTTGCAGCAGCATGGACTATCAGCTCGGAGACCATAGCTGCGGTTACCCTTGACGTTGCATCACAGACAGGAGCGCCTGCGATGGTGACTCAACGACGAACCTGGGTGCACGAATGGCAAAACGTCATTTTTTCGGATGAATCCAGGTTCTGTTTACAGCATCATGATGGTCCCATCCGTGTTTGGCGACATCGCGGTGAACGCACATTGGAAGCGTGTATTCGTCAGCGCCATACTGGCGTATCACCCGGCGTGATGGTATGGGGTGCCATTGGTTACACGTCTCGGTCACCTCTTGTTCGCACTGACGGCACTTTGAAGACTGGACGTAACATTTCAGATGTGTTACGACCCGTGGCTCTACCCTTCATTCGATCCCTGCGAAACCCTACATTTCAGCAGGATAATGTACGACCGCATGTTGCAGGTCCTGTACGGGCCTTTCTGGATACAGAAAATGTTCGACAGCTGCCCTGGTCAGCACATTATCCAGATCTCTCGCCAATTGAAAACGTCTGGTCAATGGTGGCCGAGCAACTGGCTCGTCACAGTACGCCAGTCACTACTCTTGATGAACTGTGGTATCCTGTTGAAGCTGCATGGGCAACTGTACCTGGACACGCCATCCAAGCTCTGTTTGACGCAATGCCCAGGCGTATCAAGGCCGTTATTACGGCCAGAGGTGGTTGTTCTGGGTACTGATTTCTCAGGATCTATGACCTCAAATTTGGTGAAAATATAATCACATGTCAGTTCTAGTATAATATATTTGTCCAATGAATACCCGAGTATCATCTGCATTTCCTCTTGGTGTAGCAATTTTAATGGCCAGTAGTGTATATAATGTGACTCAATACAATGTTAGATAATGGAAAATAATCAAACATAAATTGAAACTAATGAAAGATTCTCCTACTTAAGTAAGCGGAGACAAGTCAGACTACAAAGTTTATTTGACAAATACACTGTGTCTTAAAAAATGGAACCAGTTTGGAAAAACCGATGACGGATTCGGATTCAGCGACACCGACGGTTCGAGGTAGCTTCTGTGGCACTTCGGTTTTTTTTTTAATCTGTGTAGTTTTTGTTTAAGTGCACACTATTCCTTCTTTTTCTTCAGTAATAGCAACACGAAGGTTGAAATACAATTCAGTGCACTCGCTCCCGCGGTCCGTTGCTTGATGAAACAAAACAACAACAAGAAAATATATTTTAGAGTGACGAGTGTATCTCCTAAAGTTATAGATATTCGTGGTGTCCGTTTTGTCGGACACGTCCGACGGAGCAGAGACCATTCATTTCTATAATTCCATGGACGCGATGGCACTTTAAGAAAAAGTTTTAGTGCGAATGCACAACCGACGACCGAACTCCTATGGGAATCAGAAAACTGCGAGTAAGGTGTTAATGGGCGGCGGCTGCGATGCTGCCTGCGGGAAGTTCGGAACGTGAGTCTGAAGGAAAGCGTGTCCGGACAGCCGATGCCGTTAAGGCAACAGTTCCACAGTAGCGGGGAGTCCCGGTCCGGCACAAATTTTTAACTCTCGTTGTTGCATTGACACAACGAACCCGCCAGGGTAGCCGACAGCGCTAACGCGCTGCTTCCTGGACTCGGGTAGGCGCGCCGGCCCCGGATCGAATCCGCCCGTCGGATTAACGACGAGGGCCAATGTGCCGGCCAGCCTGGATGTGGTTTTTAGGCGGTTTTCCACATCCCGCTAGATGAATACTGGGCTGGTCCCCATGTGCCGCTACAGTTACACGCTCGCAGACATCTGAACATATTCGCACTATTCCGTGGATTACACTCGATGCAGACAGTTGGGGTACACCAATCCCGTCTCGGGAGGTACGGGGTGGCGGCAGGAAGAGCATCCGGCCACCCCTTAACATTAACATGTCAAATCCGATTAACGATGGCTGACCCTGCGTAACAATGGGACAAGGCTCAAGCGATAGATAGATGGATGGATAGATAGATAGATAGTTGCATTGACGCAATGCCCTGTGCACCTGGAAGTCATTATTTCCTTCCTATCTCTTTCCCATCCCGTTTTCTTTTCATTCCTTTCACCCCAGTTATTCGTCTCCTTAAGTATTTGCGCTTGTCGATGTGCCCTAAGGAAATAGCCCACGAGTAAGTCATAGAGACATTTCTCCACTACACTCCCGTCACCTCACGGATAGAGTTTTTTAACCCTCTGGAAGTAATTAGGCAGTGGATTATGTAAAGGCAGGCCAGGTGCGGAGCGCGCGTTGGTTCGACGCCAGCAGCAAAATGAGTCATCTCCGGCACAAAGCGACGCAGCTACGCCCAAGCTGGGAGATCCGCCCATGGCGCCTAATAACTTATTCCGGCGTTTGTAAATTGTCTCTGCATCCCCTTCCCCCCCCCCCCTCACCACTCCTACACTGAGCTGGCGCTACCCCGGGCATTATTCGCTCCATCGCGCCTCTTCGGCCGCCCCTTCCTTTATTTATTTATTTTCCTTTTTTTTTCACCGGCAGGTAACAATGGGGAACACGGACGATAGAGCCCAGTCTCTTCCGGCGCGCGCTATGTAATTAGTTTTCTCAGGAGACGTGGACTGAAAGGGCAGGTCAGGATGACCTTTGGCTGCCCTCACCGACTCGAATGCTCTGCGCCTTCAACAGAGACAATGCACAGAACAGGCGGACGAAACAAAAACAATAGTACTGCTTAATCTTCTTTATAGATCACACAAAGAGAAACCGTTTCGAAATGGTAGACAGTGTATCTCAGAAGGCAGGGGTGACTGGCTAGAATATATCACTAATAACACCAGGCGTAAGCGCAAGGTCTTCCCCTGTGTACAGAAACTTGTTTCTAAGTATCTGTACTAGACACAGTTATGCAGTTTGTTGCAAATAGTGCTCAACTCACTTTTTCCCCTGGATACACTTCCATATTTGCACCGTTAGCTGCTTTTAGAAAGTTCCGGCGATACTAAGTTCCTTCTCAGCTCTTTGCCAACATCTTTTACGTTACCGCTTCTACAGCATCTCGTATTAGTGACGTAAGAGTTTGCACTTCAGGAAACGGCCATCTGAATATTTTATCCTTGACATAACCCCTCAATGTCAAGAGGAATAATGTATGGTGGCATGTTGGACACGATATTGGACCGACTCTACCGGTCCACATGTCCGCAAGAGTTTCATGCAAGAACTGGTGATCAAATATCTCTCAGGATGGTGGTTCACCATTTTGTTGAAAGACTGACTGCCCATGGCTGAAAACCCTGTAACTTCCGTTAATGGTAAGCTCAGTAAAAAACAACGGTCCAATAATTACATTTTACATCAAGCCACATCACGCATAACACTGTGCTCTACCTGCTGTACCATGTTACGTGGTTTCTCAGACATCTGGACCTGAACATTATGCCTGTTTACTTTCGCAGAGATATGTAAATTCGCTTCATTTGGGGAAAAAAACCGACTCGTCCCAGCAAGTTCCCAGCAAAAGCTCAGCTCTTCGGATTGTTTAGCTTGCAAGAGTTGTGTAATATCACATTATATTACGGAAAAAACTACGTCATATACTCTGCTGTTTGTAGGAACCAAAAAGGTTACCCCTTGCATCAGAAAACCGAACATTATCGTTGCATTATCTATGATTTTTATTATATCTGTTGTTGAATGTAACGTTAATTACTCAGATACTTTTCTTGCTCTGATAAAGACGAAGAGTACTTATAATTGCGAATATTACCGTATTAAAACTCGATAGTAAGAGTGAATGTTGACTTCAAGGAAGAAAAACGAGTGCTCATCTCTGATAAATACTGAGGTGAGACTCGAGCGTAAAAATTACTCGTTCTAGTCATTCTAATTCCACAGAAAGTTTCAGCTACATTACGGCGACGTGGAGTTGGAGAGACGCTGGGGTGATTATCGAGCAAACCTGCAAATAAACACGGCGACTTTCAACTGACTCAAGACCACGCACCAAGAAATCTGCCACATCTCTTTACCAACATATTACCACATAGCAAAACACACACAAGGCGAGTTTAGTTTCAATGGACAGTTCAATACACCATTTCAAAACCAAGAACACGTGCTAATCTTGTCTCTAAAACAATAAAATAGAGTAAAACTAACAATTTAGTTGTAGTTTGCGTACACTGAAATTCAGTCATTTGTGTAAAATATGCCAGTAGCTTTAAGCGTCTCATACCGTCCTTTGATGCTCTTCACACCTGTCGTACCTCGACCGAAGGTCCTTCCGAACTGTTGCTGGACTATAACAGGAACCGTGTTTCGTAAAACCGCAAAACACATCGTGCTTAGTCCTGCATATACGCCATTGCGATAGCAGGACTCCTAAATCACGCTACCTGCAACAAGAGAGACAGAAAATAAATCAAATGCTCTCAGAACACATGTAGAAGTGTAAACCTAGAGCTTCGTGAGCGAAGCTACCATTTGCAAAGAGCCGCATGGACACACGGAAGTGCATCTACAAAAAACTTTGGGTTACGCCATCATTTGCAATGAACATCATTGCTGTATCTAGAATAGCTCCTCAGAAATAAATTATAGTTATGAGGAAAATAAGTGGGCTATTCATTTATTAAGATCTGGTCGGTTGGGAAACGGAAACCACAGTGAAAATCATAACTATTTTCTACGCAACTGTTAGCTACACCTCCCTGGTGCTAAAATGGAGAAGGAAGATAAGCAAACCTTTTTTCCTCAAGATTGGCTCAAGATTCTTGAGTCAGATGAGGCCGACATACTTATTTCACGTAATTCCAATGCATACAACTGTCTTCTTTAATTCTAAACACGCTGCTGAAACACTGTTGTCAATGCTGGCGTATAGGATATCCAAATGCAGTATGATCGAAGTATCTCGTACTCATTTAAAATTCTTATTGAGGCACAGAGGTATAGGAAAATGTCATTGCATTCGAGAAAGGAAAGACCGGGGCTGATGTATCCTGTGCTGTACTTCTCCAACATCAGTCATGTTTAGCAGTTGCAAAACAGAGATGTTGACGATGTTCCCACTTCTTCTACAACAGCATAGAGTTGTGTGAGAAAAATAAGCCAAAACCAGAGTTTTTTTCTCGAACTTAATTTTGTTATTATCTTGTACAAAATTTGAAGATGGAAATTTGTGGTAAGTTTCTATGGGACCAAACTGTTTAGGTCATCGGCCCCTAGGCTTACATACTACTTAATCTAACTTAAACTAACTTACGCTAAGGACAACACACAGACCCATGCCCGAGGGGGAACTCGAACCTCCGACGGGGGGGAGCCGCACGGACCGTGGCAACGTGCGTAGACCTCGCAGCTACCCAGCTAGGCTTTGAAGATGTGAGAAATGGTTTCTGTTCAGTACAGTGCTACTAGTCCAAACAATATTGCTGTCTTTGTAAAGAAGCACCATGAAGTAATTATTCGAATGTGATGTGCATGTCCAGACAAACAAATAATTACAATAACAGAAAAAATTGAGTGATTTGTTCAAGACAAAGAGCTTCCTAAATTGAGCACATCAATAACACGATGTCCAACATATCGCCCTTATTGTTATTAAGCTTGGCATTTACCGATAAAGTTGTTCGATGTCCTAATGTGGGATAGCGTGCCAAACTATGCCCAATTGGCGCATTATCGTCAAAATCCCGAGCTGGTTGGAGGGCCCGGCCCAGAATGCTCCAAACGTTCGCTGTTGGGAAGAGATCCGGTGACCTTGCTGGCCAAGGTAGATTTCGGCAAGCACCATTCGGCCTGGAATCTTATTGACTAATATGGAAATGCCGTGTGGCTAGGGTCTCCGGCGGGTAGACAAGTCTTTCGAGTTGGCGCCACTTCGGCGACTTGCGTGTCGATGGGGATGAAATGACGATGATAAGGACACCCCAATACCGAGCCCTTGAGCGGAGAAAATCTCCGACCCAGCCGGGAATCGAACCCGGGCCGTTAGGTATGACATAGCGTCACACTGACCACTCAGCTACCAGGGGCGGACATTGACTGGTGCAGAACTGTCTTCAGTGATGAGTCCCGCTTCGAACTGAACCCCGATGACCAGCAAAGGCGTGTCTGCAGGCGTCCTGGACAGCAGTTGGCTACCAACCTCACTGTCGCCCGGCGTACGGCCCGACAGCCACGAGTAGAGGTCTGGGGTGCCGTGTCTTTCCATAGTAGGACCCCTTTGGCTGTGAAATGTGGCGCCCTCACAGCACAGCGGTACGTCGACGTTATTCTAAATGCAGTTCTGTTGCTCTTCATGGCAAACCATCCTGGGCTTTCGTTTCAACAAGATAATGCGCGCCCGTACCCGTCGAGGGTTTCTACTGCTCGCCTTCGCGTTTGCCAAACCCTACCTTGAACAGCAAGGTCGCCGGATAGCTACTTAATGGAGAGCATTTGGAGCATTATGCACAGTGTTTATAACGCTTTATTCTCTAACTTCGAAAAATAGTCTTATTGTTATTCTACATGATTTTTGGAAAGAAGTGGAGTGCAAATAGCTCTCTGCCATTCAAACAAAGCTTTCTTTTGTGAAGTAAATTATGATGCACATAATTATGTTATCCTAGCCTCTGCTATTCCTGTGAAACAGATTCGAGGCAAAATTACTGAAATTACATCGGCCCTGTGGGGTTAAGACCGTATTGAAATTCGTAAATGAATTTTGCACTGTACCGCCATTATAAAACATAGGGCTTAATGTATTAATGATGAATCAAGCACGTTCTTGTTCGCAAGTACTGAAACTGCGATAGGTCGAGAAAGCCGACCGGTCGTCCGCACTTCCGTACAAGCGTCAGCCGACACTATTTGTAAAAATAACTTCAGTTAAAAAAAAAAGGAGCTACTCAGAGTACTCAATCTACTCGAATAACACTCAAGACTTGCTTTACTATGGTATCATTAAATAAAACGGATCGCAGCTACATCATGGTGCGACATCAAGTAGAGAGAGAATACGAATTTGCTACAGAATCGTAAATCATCGTCTTATGTCCATTACATTAAAAACAATGTATGCACAACTATGAACATTACACAACGATTTCTTTGAGATATTGTTACTATGGTATCAACGTTCGATACCACACTTGTTAGGGGTTGCAGATATCGACCGCTAATAGATATCGCTGGACCCGCGAGTCGGACTAGCGCCGCTCAGCGGCTTGTCAGAAGTATCTAGCGAGCTCTCTTACACTCTTGCTCTGGACGTCAACTAGGAATGTAGCATAGCCTTCAGCTAATAGAAAGCAACCTCTAACAAGCTGCTTAGTCAAGTATGGCATAAGTAATTCCACTCTAGATATGTTTGTAATTATACGTATGCGGCATATGAAGAAGCCTGTAACACAAGTGAAGTACAATATGTATAATTTTTTATCAACGACTACTAATTATTTCAGTCGTTGCAAATACAGACTATGCATCCAGCTCCTTATCGACTTCACTGCCAAACCTGCAATATATGTTTCTATTTAGTATTGGCCACCTGTCATCATAGCAACTGACGACGAGAATCATAACAGTTACTCTTTGATAAGTTACAATATTATCTTCAGTACTTTGCCAATACATTAAAAACTTTACATCTTCTATTTCATATAAGTAGCTTCGAAAAAGAAGAAAAACAATTTAAAATACCAAAATAGTTAACGATGGTAAAAGGGAGAGCCGCAGACCTTCATACAGCTTGCAACTTGACGCTGCAACGCGTCAAATGGACAGAATTAGGCCCGATATCCCTCAGCAAGACATCCAAAAACTCTGTCAATCAATGCTGAGGCGATTGACTGCTTACATAATGGCTAGAGGTGGGCCAATGCTTTATTGACATGCTCAGTTTGTGAACCTCTTTCTCGTGAATAAATCACCCAATTTTTCTTAAATTGTAAATATTTATTTCTCTGTACAAGTACTTCGTCACTGGTATGGCACTTAGAACTTTCTTAATAAGTTATTTCTTTTCTGATTCGTCTCACAACTTTTTAAAATGATGAGGTGAGGAACGTAAGTCTGTCGTATCCCAATGTCTTTCCAAATTTTTTAATACAAATGAGTTAGTACAAAAAGAGATACATTGTTTTTTGATTCTCCTGGCGAGTGTGAGATATTCCGCTTAGGACTTTAGACATTTTGACTCTTTCATATTTAGATTTACATTTATCTATAGCTTGGTGGGTGGCTCTTGAAAAGGCGAACTGCAATTCCAACTCAGGTCAGTCCATGTTTTTTTTTTTTTTTTTTTTTCTGGCACTGACATTTGATGTTAAAGATGCTCACCGTGGATCAGCGAATGAGAAATGTCTCGTCCTGTTCTAGTAAACCAGAGATAACAACAGCAACGATGCTATGTGTAAAGAGACTGTGTGGTCCAATACGCGCAGGGAAGGTAGTTCTGAACGAAATTTAAACTCCGCTGTTCATTCCCGAGGCGTGCCTCTACAGCGCTGAAACAGTGCTGGGCTCCATTTGCAGCCTTGTTTCGCTGATCCCGACGTTCCGAGTGAGAGTAGAAAAATTTCCGCGATTTTGCCGCGCCCACTCGACACCGACAAATCATGCGTCCGTCACCGGCTTAAAATCGCGACAGTTCTGCCACTATTGAAGCGCCCATTTCGTTCCCCTCGCACACAGTCTGGATTTTTTTGCGACTTTTTTTGCGAAAAAAAGGGCGAAAGTCCCCACTTCGCTCTACACCGCTGAAATGGAATGAAGCTAAAGTGGTACAATGCTCTGTACCTACGGCTTATTGTTTTCCTTTCATTTATTCATGATAGTAAATCAATTGTGTCAATACGCCGGCACAGGGAAAGCTGGCAGAGCGGGCGAATTGAGTCGCAATCGGCCGGTTTGAGTGTAGTGGGGAGGATAATAGGCGCCGCCGGGCTCCACGAACAATACTACCGCTGGCTTTGCCCCCTCTTTCCCCTCCCTTCCATCCCACCCCCACCACAATGCCTCCACCCCTCCCGCCCCCACATACACCTACTCGCAGTAGCTCCGGAGGGGAGGGATGTAGAGGAAGAGAGGAATCAACAGAAAGAGGGGGGACTGCTACATTGTCCTCGCTTTTTATTTAATTTTTTTCCGGTTCTTTGATTTCGTGGCGGCAGTGCAATAAAGTAATCACATTATCCGACTTTTGTACCCAGACGCGGAGGGGATTGTGATTTTCGAGGCGAGCCGAGAGCCTCAATTGCTTTAATCTAATTACTTAATATTGTTCGTGCGGGCAGATTCCGTGGCGACTGCATGCCCAGAAGCCGACGTCGAACGTCGCGCCTGTCGAACAGCTCAAGTTCTGCGTCTCGCACACCGTTTTCTTCTATTCTGTACCATTTTTTTCTACCTGTACTCCTTCCGTGTAGTTGTCAAATTTGTCCAGTAAGTACCAATTTCACTCACCCTGACGGAACTATTACCTGTGTTGTTCATGTTAATTATGAATTTCGGTTGATGCGGTTCAGATAATTATGTAAAGGAAAGGAGGGGGTAGAAAGGAAAGGTAAAGAACTAATGATGATAGCTGTATCGGGATCTGATGCGGAATCAGCGGCGACGAGTGAAAGTTTTGCCAGACTGGGACTCAAACCCGGATCTCCTGCTTACTGGGCAGTTGCTACCCGGACACAGGGTTTAACGCAAATGCGCGGACTAATTCGGGCATATCCGAATGAACAGACACGACGCGTTCATATAACTGTTTCACAGAAATTTATCCAAATATTTCCGCCTAAAGCAAATTTAATAGTCCGTGGTGATCACAAAACTGGTCTCGTACAGCTTAAAGGTAGAAGCACGTGCAAAGTCTGGGCTTCTACCTTGTTCACCTACACTCCTGGAAATGGAAAAAAGAACACATTGACACCGGTGTGTCAGACCCACCATACTTGCTCCGGACACTGCGAGAGGGCTGTACAAGCAATGATCACACGCACGGCACAGCGGACACACCAGGAACCGCGGTGTTGGCCGTCGAATGGCGCTAGCTGCGCAGCATTTGTGCACCGCCGCCGTCAGTGTCAGCCAGTTTGCCGTGGCATACGGAGCTCCATCGCAGTCTTTAACACTGGTAGCATGCCGCGACAGCGTGGACGTGAACCGTATGTGCAGTTGACGGACTTTGAGCGAGGGCGTATAGTGGGCATGCGGGAGGCCGGGTGGACGTACCGCCGAATTGCTCAACACGTGGGGCGTGAGGTCTCCACAGTAGATCGATGTTGTCGCCAGTGGTCGGCGGAAGGTGCACGTGCCCGTCGACCTGGGACCGGACCGCAGCGACGCACGGATGCACGCCAAGACCGTAGGATCCTACGCAGTGCCGTAGGGGACCGCACCGCCACTTCCCAGCAAATTAGGGACACTGTTGCTCCTGGGGTATCGGCGAGGACCATTCGCAACCGTCTCCATGAAGCTGGGCTACGGTCCCGCACACCGTTAGGCCGTCTTCCGCTCACGCCCCAACATCGTGCAGCCCGCCTCCAGTGGTGTCGCGACAGGCGTGAATGGAGGGACGAATGGAGACGTGTCGTCTTCAGCGATGAGAGTCGCTTCTGCCTTGGTGCCAATGATGGTCGTATGCGTGTTTGGCGCCGTGCAGGTGAGCGCCACAATCAGGACTGCATACGACTGAGGCACACAGGGCCAACACCCGGCATCATGGTGTGGGGAGCGATCTCCTACACTGGCCGTACACCACTGGTGATCGTCGAGGGGACACTGAATAGTGCACGGTACATCCAAACCGTCATCGAACCCATCGTTCTACCATTCCTAGACCGGCAAGGGAACTTGCTGTTCCAACAGGACAATGCACGTCCGCATGTATCCCGTGCCACCCAACGTGCTCTAGAAGGTGTAAGTCAACTACCCTGGCCAGCAAGATCTCCGGATCTGTCCCCCATTGAGCATGTTTGGGACTGGATGAAGCGTCGTCTCACGCGGTCTGCACGCCCAGCACGAACGCTGGTCCAACTGAGGCGCCAGGTGGAAATGGCATGGCAAGCCGTTCCACAGGACTACATCCAGCATCTCTACGATCGTCTCCATGGGAGAATAGCAGCCTGCATTGCTGCGAAAGGTGGATGTACACTGTACTAGTGCCGACATTGTGCATGCTCTGTTGCCTGTGTCTATGTGCCTGTGGTTCTGTCAGTGTGATCATGTGATGTATCTGACCCCAGGAATGTGTCAATAAAGTTTCCCCTTCCTGGGACAATGAATTCACGGTGTTCTTATTTCAATTTCTAGGAGTGTATCTGCCAAATTCATATTTTAGAGACTTCAGTTTTACATAAGTATACATACACGCTAACACTGTGTGACCAAAACATTTGGAGAGATTTATTCTCCCATCTATACTGGCGCGCTTACTCATATTTCAGATATAGCTGAGGATCTAACTGCCATTCCTACCACAGGTGCGATGTTTTCGAAGTTTCTTTCAACAAATACCTTTCTTGGATGTTTTATAGAATTGTGTCTATGGTAGCTCGAGTTTCTTTCTGTCATTGTTTACTTTAGAAATTTGTTTGAACGGCGTTAATATTGTCATGAACGACTCAGCATGAGTCAGCTCAGAATTGTTGTGGTCCTCAGATACCAATACTCAACTATCCGTGTTTACATAAAAGTTTGGTTTGTAGACATGCATTATGTATCGACGTTTGGTCATAGTTATCAGTGCCTTTCATCAGAGTATATGACTGTCCCTCGTACATAGAACGGAAGCAGCTTAAATCACCGATCTACAGTCTCCCAACATTTCATTGTTACGAATTTCGCAGAAACAAGGCTTTTTCGGTATTTCTTTAAATGCACTGTTGTTTCTGTAAGTATATTTTAACAACAAGCAAATTATGACACAAAACTGACAAAATAACGCCACTAAAAGTTTAGAAAGTTGCATTCTAATGTGGCGTATGTTCGTGCCAGCCACTGAAATTGCGAAGACCCGATGTGGGTTATTCTGTATTCCACTTTCGATAATGCCTCGAAACGTTAAATTACACGTTACGGCATATGCGAGGGCTTAATTTTTTCAACATCCGATCATTCACGAAATGGAAACCACAGTAAAAATCAGAAATATTTTATTTGCAACCTTTAGCTACACCTTCCAATTACTTCTCTCCGTTGTGGCCGCTCCGGTTTAGGGTTTAGACATATTTTGTAGCTTGGTACCAACTTTCCAATATTCTCGTCATAGATTTCCGCCAGTTCTCTACCCAGGTCTGCAACTCGTTGTCCGTACCAAAACGCTGTCCTCATAGCCAGTGGTTCATGTGAACGAAGAGATGAAAATTGAAGGGAGCCGAGTTGTATAGTGTGTGATCAAAAGCTTCCCATCGGAAACGCTGCAGGAGCGTCTTCGCTCACACTGCAGTGTGCGACCGAGAATTGTAGTGAAGAAGGAAAAAATTGATTCGTATGGCTCTAAGAACAATGGGACTTAACATCTGAGGTCATCAGTCCCCCAGAACTTAGAACTACTTAAACCTAACTAACCTAAGGACGTCACACACATCCATGCCCAAGGCAGGATTCGAACCTGTTACCGTAGCAGCTGCTGGTTCCGGACTGAAGAACCGCTCGGCCACCGCGGCTGGCTAGTGAAGGAGGAGACGAACGACATTCATGTTATGTGGTCTGCGTGGAATCAGGCGAAAACACTTAGCAGACACCCATACCTGGCGTGAGACTCTATTTTCTATGCACCTTTACGAGCTCGCTGTGTGCTCTGAACTGAAAAGTGCGACTTGAAGTAATAGACGGGTATACTAGAGACACTGCGCCACACATCTGCGCAAAGAATCACTGCATTTTCACTGTTCTTTTTTCGCGCCTAATTGGTGGTTGAAAAAAAAAATAGCATTCATACATCGTCCGGATCTAAGTCCGTGTTAGCGTTCACATCCCTTGTTTTGATGACCTAACGCACAGTGTGATAGTAGGGGTTTGGGATTGGGGGCGAGGTGTTTCAGACACTTCATTAACTGTCATTGATGTGATATGTGAACCAGCTCGACTATTACTTTTTAGGCGTTCTCCTACACCCATGACACATAAGTGGAGGTGATTCCGAATACCCTTTCAGTCAAAATATCATCTACACGGGGCACCTTCACCCTATTCACAGCCAAAGGGAGCACACATCTTTCAATCCTTAGGTTAACATACGACAGCGGTGGCAGGTAAAAAATCTACAATACATATTTGACATCTCATGAAATACAAGTAAACCCCATAGCCACGTCACAACGCTAGGAAATAAAAGTGGTCTGGATCAAAGTAGACCAGTTTCTAGAAGAAATTCGACATCGATAACCTGCTGAGGGTGAGCAACGTCGTTGTCATGCTGCTTTATATTTTGCTTTTACCATTTGCTTAACATTCTTTCATATGTCTGCAATGAAGCAGTGTGTTTTGAGGTCCTAAATAATATTTCGAAGCAGTTAAGCAGTTCCTCTTCCTAACGAAACCTCTCTCTCTCTCTCTCTCTCTCTCTCTCTGTGTGTGTGTGTGTGTGTGTGTGTGTGTGTGTGTGTGTGTGTGTGTGTTCCAGAGAGAGAGAGAGAGAGAGAGAGAGAGAGAGAGAGAATGTCTGATAAACATATGCTACACAGAGTTGAAAGCAGTTATTGTCTCTGACCTCCACCGAACATACGCTTAGCACTATATTACAATTAAGTCAGCTTCATGAAGAATACCAGTAGTATGAGTTACAGCCATTATACAGAGAACCAAGCTTGTGTTCATGCTCTCGTGACTACGTTCATTTAAGGACGATACACACCTCTACACAAAAGTAATGCTTTGTAAGTGTTAGTAAGTAAAAGACCTCGAATAGTTTTCAGCCAAGGACTTCTATGTGTATATTTTGCAGGGTCTCAACACTATTGTTACGACTGCTGTCTGTTCATTAGACACTGTCTCCTTTACCGTGTTAAGAACACTTGTCCACCGTTGATAAGATGGCGAGATAATACAGCCTTTCCGCATAACGGAACTTTCCCGCTTTTTATAAAACTTTTCCAAATTTCTGGCGTGATAGAAAATGAAGCCTACTCATCTTAATTTTAAAATTTCCAATTAAAAGTTTGTCGCTTGTTTATAAGTTGTTTATTACGCTATGTTGTAAAAGAACAGGCGAAGAACTTTGAAGCAATTCAGCACCAGTATTAGATAGCCAAAGAAGACGCCGTATTTTTTTATACTTAGCTGTAAACCATTTTTATATGTAGTTACATTTTCATTAGCATACATTTCTTTCCATACTTCCGTTTCATGGTTTCTTTTAAGAATCCATTTTTCGACAGGTTCTAAAATGTGCTGGAAAGAAAACTTCTTCTAGTTGTCTCCACTGTCTTTCAGTTGTTAGTCACGTGTGTTGTGGCATTAAAGTCGACAGATGTTCACAGTTTGTTCACAATGCAAAGCCAGCTTACGGCGTCAAGAGGTTTAGCGAAACTATTCGTGGTCTATATCTTTGATAAAAGATGAGGGGCGTTTTTACTTTCGTAATGAAGTTGATAGGTTCTATAGCGAGCTTATCTGCCGGCATACTTCTTAATTGTTGAAACATCAGTACAGCATTTTCTGCGGGGAGAAAAAAATCGTTGTCACCTTATACATAATATGTGTATGTAACCGTTTAAAATGGTACGCAGGCTGAAGGATATATAAAAGTATCATTTGATACGGCGCATAATATGCGATCCATTGTTGGTTCATCTTTTGTCCCTGAAGAAAGCACAACACGTATTCTGTCTAATCTTTTCTTTTTTTAAAAAAAGCTGTTGTCAGTGAATGAGTGAGCAGATATATGATTATAAATAAAATGTTGATTCCAGTTCCTGAGCCTTCTCAGTAACATTTAATGGGTTATCGCATTATGTATGGAGCCAGAAAAGTCCTTTCCGATGCATGAAATACTAATGATTGATACGCTGATTTTCCGACGATGATTACAGTCATTCACATTACTGTTACGCATTCAATTCTCTTATAGATATTCCCATCCCTCATTCCCTTATTCTCGTCAGATTTTTAGATTTTTGGCTTCGTGTCTGCTGTGCACGCAGAGTAATTAGCGCACGTAATTAACGTGTAGTCACCAGGGTCGTGGCAAAGAGATGTATGATAGCCAGTTTACACGCATAGAGATTGCGAGCAATTAATCTTGGCTCTAAGCGTCCGTAAATAATGACTAATAGCGCACTTTTTAACAGAAAATCCAGCGACGTCAACGATTGGCACAGGTTTCCGCCCAGGTCGCGCGATGACGTTTCTAACAAAATATTTTGCCACAATACCTTCAATGCTAAGTAACTACTTCAAATGTGAAATAAAATTGTGAATCCATCACCGACATATAGTTATCAAAGTATCCTTTACATTAATTCCCGGAAACTACCTCTCATTCTCAATTTTTCGTTTGTCCGAAGTTATACATTCGGCGTATTTGGGTTGCCTCTTACTAGAAGAGTCATCAGCGTTGGCGTCTAGACGGTAGGTATGACACATTGTGAATGCATGTCTCATCTCATTCGGCGAGGAATAAAATTTAAGATTGTGAAAGTTACGTTTGTGATGATAGCGTCACCTATTATTTGACAACACACGTATTCATTGTTTCTGGGCAATTAACTGTGACAGAAAGCGCTGCACATAGCTCCTCCGTGCACGACTGGGCTTTGGTGCTGCTTATCTTACGATTTTGTTCATCCGCAATGATTTTGAGAAAATAATTTCAAAGGCAAAAAGACGATGTGCAGAAATACGCTGCCTGAGTAACTTATCTTGTGAGTTTGTCTCGCATCGGCGCAGGTGGACATGGTTATTAGCGTATGTGGCATGGTTGGCCGGATACCCTTCCTATCGCCAACCCGTTACTGTTTTGTAGCGCAACATACTGTGGCATACATTGTAGAACAAACATATACTTCCACAATTTTTTGGTCATCAGTCTTCTGACTGGTTTGATGCGGCCGGCCACGAATTCCTCTCCTGTGCCAACCTCTTCATCTCAGAGTAGCACTTGCAACCAAAGTCCTCAATTATTTGCTGAATGTATTCCAATCTCTAACTTCCTCAACAGTTTTTGCCCTCTACAGCTGCCTCAGGTACCATGGAAGTCATTCCCTCATGTCTTAACGGGTGTCCTATCATCCCGTCCCTCCATCTTATTAGTGTTTTTCACATACTCCTCTCCTCTCCGATTCTGCGCAGAACCTCCTCCTTCCTTACCTTATCAGTCCACCTAATTTTGAACATTGCTTCGATTCTCTTCTGTTGCGGTATTCCCACCGTCCATGTTTCACTACCATACAATGCTGTACTCCAGAAATACATTCTCCCGAATTTACTCCTCAAATTAAATCCTATGTTTCGTACTAGTAGACTTCTCTTGGCCATTACTAGTTTGCTTTTGATGTCGTCATTACTCCGCCTGTCATTGATTATTTTGCTGCCTAGGTAGTAGAATTCCGCAACTTCATCTACTGCGTGACCATAAATCCTGATTTTAAGTTTCTCACTGTTCTCAGTTCTGCTACTTCTCATTACTTTTGTCTTCCTTCGATTTACTCTCAATCCCTATTCTGCATTTATTAGATTGTTCATTCCATTCAGCAGATCATGTGATCCTTCTTCACTTTCACTCAAGATAGCAATGTCATCAGCGAATCGTATTATTGATATCCTTTCACCTTGAATTTTAATTCCACTCCTGAACCTCTTTTTTATTTCCATAATTTCTTCTTCGATGTACAGATTGAACAGTAGGGCGAAAGACTATATCCCTCTCTTACACACTTTTTAATCCAAGCATTTCGTTCTTGGTCGTCCACTCTCACTCTTTCTTCTTGGCTCATGTACATATTGTAAATTACCCATCTCTCCCTATACCTTACCCCTATTTTTCTCAGAATTTCGAACATCTTGGACCAATTTGCATCGTCGAACTCTTTTTCCAGATCGACAAATTTATGAACGTGTCTTGATTTGCACGTACATAAGCAATATAATTTCATTGTCTAATAATGGAAAAAATCGTACCGTCATTGCAGAATCCGATGAAATGGCAAAAATTGCCGAAATGAGCTCGACGAGAAGTAAATATAAGAGAAGCAGCCAAAACTTGAAGAATATATGTTCTCTGACCTGACATGTGCTGCGGTTCCATCAGAGAGCACGAAACGAAAAAGAAGAAATCAATATTTTTAGATAAATCGTGGTTTACTCGGAGGCTTACCAACAATCATTTTTCCCGTGGATGGTGTACAGCTGGTCTGTCCAGTAGGTGGGTAGGCGAGCCGGCGCGCGCCCCCGTTAGCTCGCTGGCTGAGAAGCAAGCGTTCGCGATAAAAAGGGGCGCTCAGAAGTCACTACGTAGCGCAGAAGAAAGGGGCCTGTGACGTGCTTCACAGCGCATGACACTAAAGATCTTACGAGTCCTTGCGATTTCCGCAGCGAGGTGCAAATTGGTTTTCTGTCGCCCATTGTTCCGCAATGGTCCATTGTTTTTGTAGACGCCATATTGCAACGTCGATTCGTCGGCTGCTCGTTAAGAGCGCGGTTTCGTCCGCGAATAATTGTGTCAGTACCTTTTACGGGAGCGCTGGAAGGTCTTTGACGCTCTGCATAGAAAGTCTCGGGGAAGGACTGAACCCTGTGGACTTCGAACCTGAAGATACATTGGACTGGAGTGGTTCAAAATGGTTCAAATGGCTCTGAGCAGTATGGGACTTAACTGCTGAGGTCATCAGTCCCCTAGACTGAGAACTACTTAAACGTAAATAACCTAAGGACATCACACACATCCATGCCCGAAGCAGGATTCGAACCTGCGACCGTAGCGGTCGCGCGGTTCCAGACTGTAGCACCTAGAACCACTCGGGACTGGAGTGGTGTCCCTCAGCCTTGACGTAGAATAATCTATCGTGTAGAAAGCTCTCGATAAATTCGATGCAATACCCGGGTTAGTCTGAGTAAGTGAAGTTTGCTGATCAGTTTGTTCTCCTAGACCAGATCGTACGCTTTCTGTACATTCACGAAGCCAGCTTCTGTCTGTCTGGAGCAGTTCACAGTGAATTGGCTTGATGTACAGAACGGAACAGGTAAGGGATAAAATGATGGTAACGGACGCTCTGCCACACAGAGTAGCTACGCCCCCCCAGGGGGTCCACAACTCTTTTGTGGACACGTGCGTAGCGAGCACGGGACCCCGAGCTAATGTGGCCCTCCTTCCTTTCCGGGCTGCATACCTTCCCTTTCCGCATCCTTCCCCATCCCCCATCTTCGCCCCCCCCCCTCACCTCTGGCTCTTTCCTTCCTTTTCTCCCCCTCTGGGGGAATGGTTTGTGCCTACGTCCGGAGACGGACGCTTGTAAATGTACCACATTCTTCGCCTTCCTTACTTGTAAGTCTTCATCCTTCCTTTGTCCTTTTCCTTACCTCTTCTCTCTACCCTTTTCTCCGCTGCGGCGTTTGAGACCTCTTCTTTCCTTTCCCTTTCTCTTTCTTCCTCCCTGTGCGTGTCTGAAGGCCGACCCACGCACTTCCATGCGTAGCCGGTGACGGGGTAACGCGTAATTCCCCGCCCCGGGTAGACAGGTAGGACACGTACGTACCCCCTGGTAACGGCCAGGCCCAGGGAGGGGTGATTACCCGAGCTGATACCTTCCGAAAGTGCCGATTGGTCCCTCCGTCCGTTTGTCGGGAGGTGTGACCTGAGGTGTGAACAATCACCTAAGGCGGGAGTGCCCTCAGAGAGGGCCCCCACAAGGGAGGAGCGCGCCATCGGAGACGCCGGTAATCATGGGGGATTCTTCCGCAATGGTTTCCTCATCTTCCACTATGTCTGCTCACAAACGTAAGGTCACTGAGTCTCAACCACAGTCAGTTCTTCCATCGTTGCCACAGTTCCTTGTTGTTTCTCGGTCTGATGAAGGTCACGACTTCTCCACGGTCAACCCTTTCATTATTCAGAAAGGTGTCGACGCAATTGCAGGTCCTGTAAAGTCTTGTTCCAGATTACGGAATGGCACCCTGTTGCTAGAAACACACAGTGCCCTCCAGGCACAAAAATTGCTGCGTACCTCACTACTACACACTTTCCCTGTCCGGGTGGAACCGCACCGTACCTTAAATTCCTCGCGTGGAGTCGTTTATACACGCTCCCTCGATGGACTGTCTGACGAAGAAATTCAGCACTACCTGTCAGACCAGGGCGTAACGGCTGTTCATAGGGTTATGAAAAGGGTTGACACGAACATCATTCCAACCCGCACTGTGTTTTTGACATTTGACAAAGTGCAACTCCCATCGAAAATCAAAGCCGGCTATGAGATAATTTCCGTTCGTCCTTACGTCCCAAACCCTACGCGTTGCTATCGGTGCCAGCGCTTCAATCACACCAGCCAGTCCTGTTCTAATCCGGCCAAATGTGTTACGTGTGGCAGGGATGCCCATGAGGGTGCTTGTCCACCTCCATCCCCTCGCTGTATCAACTGTATGGGTGACCACGCTGCATCCTCTAGAGATTGCCAAGTTTTTAAGAACGAAAAGCTCATCCAGGAAATAAGAGTGAAGGAAAAGGTGTCGACCTTTGCTGCTCGAAAATTATTCGCCAGTCGACAGCCCACCGTGCCTCAGACAGGCAAATACAGCACTGTCCTTGCTACTCCTCGGCCAACAAAGGAGGCGGCCACGCAAACTTGCGACCTCACCTTTAGTGCCACGGTCGTCAGGTCGGCCAGCGCGAAGATCGCCCGTTCAACTTCACCACTTTCGCCTGCCCACTCTATGGCTCACTCTTCGTCGGGTTCTACTAAATCTCGAGCCCAAAAGTCCGACACCAAGTCTTCGAAGAAAGAGCATACTCGTGAAGAGTTTTTACGTACGGCAACTTCACCACCATCGGTTCCTCCTTCCTCTAAACCTCATACTTCCAAGAAGGCTCCCAAGAAACCCAGTTCCTCTCCTTCTCCGCCAAGGCGTGTCCCATCCACAGCGCCACCTGGCGGAAATCGCCCTCGGCCGTCTTCTGTGTCGCCGAGGCGCACTGCTGGTGGCCGGTCAACCGGCCGATCGCTGGTGGCAGGAGCTGCTCCTGACCAGCCTATGGATCAGGATCTTCTGCCTTCGGCTGAATGCCATTCCATGCTGTCGGTCGCAAGCTCTGAGCAGTCGTTGAGTTGACAGCACCCTTGGTCGCATTCCTCCATTTTCTGTTCACCCTATGTCCATTATCCACTGGAATATCCGCGGCATTCGAGCCAATCGGGATGAATTGTCGATCCTCTTACGATCCTACTCGCCGGTCATCTTCTGTCTTCAGGAAACAAAGCTGCGTCCTAATGACCGCTTTGTTCTCCCTCATTTTCAGTCCGTCCGATATGACCTCCCCTCTGTGGAAGGCACTCCAGCACATGGAGGACTCATGATTCTTCTCCATGATACTCTCCATTATCATCCAATCCCCTTAGACAGTTCCTTCCAAGCTGTCGCCGTCCGTCTTTCCCTTTCTCGATACACGTTCTCTCTTTGTACTGTATACATTCCATCGTCCACACCAATGGCACGAGCTGATCTCCTTCATCTTCTTGGTCAGCTTCCACCCCCCTATTTGCTGGTTGGGGACTTCAATGCCCACCACCCGCTTTGGGGATCTCCACATCCTTGTCCACGTGGCTCCCTATTGCTAGACGTCTTCCACCAAGCGGATCTAGTTTGCCTCAACACTGGGGTCCCCACGTTTTTGTCTGCCTCCACGACAAATTTCTCTCATTTGGACCTTGCGATCGGTACTGTTCCGCTAGCTCGGCGTTTCGAATGGTTCGCCCTTGATGATACACACTCGAGTGACCACTTTCCATGTGTCCTTAGGCTGCAGCCTCAACTGCCATATATGCGCCCGCGACGCTGGAAGTTTGCCCAAGCCGATTGGACACTTTTTTCGTCTCTAGCGACATTCGATGACCGTCGCTTTCCCAGCGTCGACGATGAGGTCACACATATTACCGACGTTATTCTTACCGCTGCGGAACGTTCAATACCACGCACCTCCGAATTGCCCCGGCGCCCCCCAGTTCCTTGGTGGAACGAGGCATGCCGTGACGCAATCCGTGAGCGGCGACGTGCTCTTCGCATTTTCCGTCACCATCCTACTTTGGCAAACTGTATCCGCTATAAGCAACTCCGTGCGCGATGCCGTCGCGTCATCCGCGATAGCAAGAAGGCAAGCTGGAAATTCTTTATTAGCTCATTTAACACCTTCACTCCCTCCTCGGAAGTTTGGAGTCGGCTTCGACGGTTCTCAGGCGCGCCTAGTTTCTCCCCGGTCTCTGGGCTCACTGTCGCGCATGATACCTTAGTGGACCCTGTCGCAATTTCTAACTCATTGGGTCAGCACTTTGCTGAGATTTCGAGCTCTTCAAATTACCCGCCAGCGTTTCTCCCGAAGAAACGTGCAGCGGAAGTGCGACCTCTTGCTTTCTCCTCTCAAAATCGCGAAAGCTACAATACTGTTTTCTCCATGCGGGAACTCCAACATGCCCTCTCTTCTTCTCGCTCCTCCGCCCCTGGATCGGATGGTATCCATGTCCAAATGTTACTGCATTTATCAACCCATAGTTTGCGTTACCTCCTTCGCCTTTATAATCGAATTTGGACCGACAGTACCTTTCCCAGACGATGGCGGGAAGCTATCGTCGTTCCCATTCCGAAACCTGGAAAGGACAAACATCTCCCCTCTAGCTATCGCCCCATTTCTCTCACGAGTAGTGTCTGTAAGATTTTGGAGCGTATGGTGAATTACCGTTTAGCTTGGTGGCTGGAATCACGCAGTCTTTTAACACCTGCCCAATGCGGATTCCGAAAGCATCGCTCTGCAGTTGACCATCTTGTTGCTCTCTCCACTTATATCATGAACAATTTTCTCCGGCAACGCCAAACGGTAGCAATATTTTTTGATCTGGAGAGAGCATACGATACCTGTTGGAGGACAGGCATCCTCCGCACACTGTTCTCTTGGGGCTTTCGAGGCCGGCTGCCCCTTTTTCTTCGCGAATTTATGGCAGAGCGCACATTTAGGGTGCGGGTGAACACTACTCTCTCCCGTACTTTCTCCCAAGAAAACGGGGTACCCCAGGGCTCCGTGCTGAGTGTTGTACTGTTTGCCATCGCTATAAATCCAATTATGGATTGTCTCCTTCCCGATGTCTCGGGCTCCCTCTTTGTGGATGATTTTGCGATCTACTACAGCTCTCAACGGACCAGCCTTGTTGAACGACGTCTTCAAGGATGTCTCGATCGCCTCCACTCTTGGAGCCTCGAAACCGGCTTCCGTTTTTCTCCCAGTAAGACCGTTTGTATTAATTTTTGGCGACGTAAGGAGTTTCTTCCGCCCTCCTTACATCTAGGTCCTGTCAACCTTCCGTTTTCAGACGTCACTAAATTCTTGGGTCTTATGTTTGACAGAAAACTGTGCTGGTCCTCCCACGTTTCCTATCTTTCGGCTCGCTGTCTGCGAACGCTCAACACCCTCCGTGTCCTGAATGGTACCTCCTGGGGAGCGGACCGAGTGGTCCTTCTCCGCCTCTATCGCGCCTTAGTGCGCTCGAAATTGGGCTATGGAAGCATAGTCTACTCCTCTGCTCGGCCGTCTATTCTTCGGCGTCTCGACTCTATCCACCACCGTGGATTGCGTTTAGCGTCTGGAGCTTTTTACACTAGCCCTGTGGAAAGCCTTTATGCCGAGACTGCTGAACCTCCGCTGTCCAATCGGCGAGCGGTCCTTCTGAGCCGTTATGCTAGCCATCTGTCTTCCATGCCTGCTAATCCAGCCCATGACCCTTTTTTTGACGCCTCCTTTGATGTAGGGTATGCAGGCCGCTCCTCCTCCCTACTACCCCCGGGAGTCCGCTTCCGTCAACTGCTCCATTCTCTTTCCTTCCGCTTTCCTAAAACCTTCTTGACAACTTGGGGTACAGCACCGCCTTGGCTGCGTCCCCGGATCTGTCTGCTCCGTGATCTTTGTCAATTTCCCAAGGACGGTACACCTTCACTTGTTTATCGTCGGGCATTTGCTGCTCTATGTGCACAAATGACGGACGCCACATTTATTTACACCGACGGCTCAAAAACATCGTTGGGTGTAGGGAGTGCCTATATTGTTGGCGACGCCCCAAATCACTTTCGGCTTCCCGACCAGTGTTCGGTTTATACTGCGGAGCTTTTCGCTGTTCTCCAGGCTGTCCACTACATCCGCCGCCATCAGCGGATACAGTACGTAATCTGCTCAGATTCTCTCAGCTCTCTCCTCAGTCTCCAAGCTCTTTACCCTGTGCACCCTCTGGTCCACCGGATTCAGGACTGTCTGCGCTTGCTCCACCTGGGGGGCGTCTCGGTGGCGTTCCTCTGGCTCCCGGGACACGCTGGTATCTGTGGGAATGAGGCGGCTGATATAGCAGCCAAGGCTGCAGTTTCTCTTCCTCGGCCGGCTATTCAGTCGCTTCCCTTCACCGATCTACGGAGCGGTTTATGTCGCAAAGTTGCTCATTTATGGTATGCGCATTGGTCAACACTTCCCCGCAATAAATTGCGGGAAGTGAAAGCCCTTCCTTGCGCTTGGACCTCTTCCTCCCGAACGCGTCGTCGGGAGGAGGTAATTTTAGCTAGACTCCGGATAGGGCACTGTCTTTTTAGCCATCGACATCTTTTAAGCGGCGATCCTCCCCCACTCTGTCCCCACTGCTCTCAGCTGTGGACGGTACGACACCTTTTAATTGAATGCCCCTATTTTAATCCGTTACGCTCCCGTCTACAGCTATCGCCTGATCTATCGTCGATTTTAGCAGATGACACGCGCTCAGCCGACCGCGTTCTCCAGTTTATTAGTGACAGTGAAATGACGCCAGTCATTTGAAGTTTTATCGGGGACCATCAACCCCTCTCTGTAGTGGAATTTTAAGCCTTGTTTCTGCTTTTAGTGTCCAATTTTTTGAGTTTCGTTCCAATTTTTGCTGTTTTCAATTTTCAGTTTTTATTATTTCCTCAGTCATGGACCGGGCGCTAATGACCTTAGCAGTTTTGCGCCCTAAAACCAAAGTAAAAAAAAAAAATAAAAAAAAAATAAAAAAAAAAGAGTAGCTACGCTTATGGAATGCAGATGCTGATCTTAGACCTTCTGGTGCCTCTTACTGATGTTCTGTTTCGGCGAATGTACGCAGCGCAAGTGTGAGCGACTGGCGCCAGTAGGCAGTGACCGTGGAGCTCCACGGTGACCTCGCGGCTGCGCTCGCTGGCGCTTAGCAGCTCGCAACAAGTCGTGTGCGGACAGCGGACGCCGGCGAGTGGCTGGGCCGCAGCTGGGCTGAGAGCGCTGGAGGCTCATGAAATATTCCGCGTGTGCGCCGCCGCCGCAGCTGTTCAAACAGGAGGCGACTGCGCAGGCGCGCGGCCGGCCGGCATCATCGCGGCCTCAATAATTCAGTGCGCGCGGCCGCCCATCCACCCACGCAGGCTCCGCCGCGGCCATCTCTACCGGCACTTGTCCGCCGCAAAAACGACCGCCTGTCAGCTGTCACAGTCTGCTTTGCTGTCGTTAACAATCTGAGGAGTCACTTTTACGGTGCGAAGTTCATATCACGCCGAAGTATGAATTCGAGGTGTACAATTTCAGTAGCTACAGCAGAAGGTTTCAGATGCATTACATAGTTGTAAGACAGAGCTATCGGAATCATACTTTAGACTGCAGAATATCCAGTGGTAGATGCCGATTCCCCCTCCCACATCTCTCCATCGATCTCCTCCTGCCTACTCTATCTGTCGATCTCCTCCTCCCCCTCTCTCTGTCCATTTCCTCTCACCGAACGAGGTGGCGCAGTGGTTAGACGCTGGACTCGCATTCGGGAGGACGACGGTTCAGTCCCGCTTCCGGCCATCCTGATTAAGGTTTTCCATGATTTCCCTAAATCACTCCAGGAAAATGCCAGGATGGTTCCTTTGAAAGGGCACGGCCGACTTCCTTCCCCACCCTTCCCTAATCCGATGAGACCGATGACCTCGCTGTCTGGTCTCCTTCCCAAACAACCTAACCCAACCCCATTTCCTCTCTGTCTGCCCAGCTACTTCTCCGTCTTTCCTGTCTGCCCATCTCCTCCTCTCCTCTTTCTCTTCTCTGTCCATCTCATCCACTTACCTCTCACTATTCACTTTCTCCTCTCTCTCTCTCCCTCCCTCCCTCCCTCCCTCCCTCCCTCCCACCCCTCCTCTTCTCAAAGTGACCATCTGCAAGTGTATCCTCTGCAACAAACGCCGGTACTACACGCACAACATCCCTGTTGTGCTGGCAGTCTTGATGTCAGGGGCTCAAAAATCCATTTCACCAGTATCTCTGCTCCTGTGGTAGCTAGTAGGTTATAATCCACACAGTGCTGATTCCCAAGTAGCGAGTGGTACATGTACCGAACTTGGTTGAAATCGACACAGTGATTTAGGTGGAGATGCTGAATACAAACACACATCGCAGTAAAACCGAAATAATTGGAGAAATGTAGGAAATTAATGGGATGGGACTTGGAAAAGACCAGTCACTGACGAGAGTTTCGAAGGCAGCACTAGACAACAATTGGCAGAAGCAAGAGAAACGAATGAAATAGTTGAGTAAGCGATCGAATAGTGCGGGCAAAAGAGGATCAAATAGGCAAAAAGACAATTCCCAGCATAAATTATGGAATAACTTATGAAAATACTGAATTTGACGAAAATGTAAAAAAATCTCTAAAAATGTGTGTGACAGCAAAAGTATGATGGCAAAGCAGGAGTGGCTAGACGAGAAATGCAAGGCTGTAGAAGCAGGTAAGATTATAGGACAGATATATGCTTCATGTAGGAGCTTTGAAGATGCTTCTGAAGATAGGAGAAGCGCCTGTATGAATATTAGGAGCTGAGATCACAAGTCCAGGAAGGATACATGATGCAAACAGTACATACAGGATTATTACAAGGGAAACGAGCTTAAAGACAATATTATTGAAAGAGAAGATAAGATGCAAGATATGATAGAGTGAGACGAATTTGACAGAGCATTGAAAGATCTAAGTCGAAAAAAGACCTCTGGATTAGACGAAATTCCCTCCAGAATTATTGAGATCCTAGGGATATTCGCCCATGAGAAACCTAATCCACATGATATGCAAGATACGTGAGACACGCACAGCACGATACCCCTAGGTTTCATGGAGAATGTAATAATTCGAGTTCCAAATAAGGCACGTACTGACAGGTGGGTATATTACTGAACCTTGAGTTTAATAATCAATAGTTGCCAAATACTGATACTGATTACATATAGATTTACGGGAAGACTGCTACAAGGCGACCTCGGGGATGGTCAGTTTGGGGTCCAGAGGAATGTAGGAACATGTGAGACAAGACTGTCCACACGTCTTATATTAGAAGGTAGACGGGAGAAGTACAATCTTACGTTTATAGCATTCGTAATTTATAGAAAAATTTTACCGGCTTTCACTGGAGAACGAAGAGTTATCTACTGGTTGTACAGATACTCGACTGCACTAATAAAAGTCAAAGCGCGTGGAAGGGAAACAGCAGTTGAGAAGTTTACACTGAGCAGCAGTAAAGGACACCAAAGAGGAATCTGAGAAGGCAATTGAAGTTCAGAGTTAAGAAATAAAAACTTTGCGGTATGTCGATGACACGGTGTCTGGGGCGACAAAGGGCTTCAATGAACTACTGAACGGAGTGGATAGTGCCTCGTAAAGGTGTTATAACATGAATAGCAAGGGAAGTAAAACAAGAGTGATGGAATTTATTCGAATTAAATAAGATGAGGGTGACAGAATTAGATTAGGAAATGAGGCACTACAAACAGTCGATGTGTTTCGCTATTTCGCGATGAGCAATCTGACGATGTCCACGAAGAGAGGATATAAATGCAAACGGAGTAGAAAGAAAAAAATTCCGAAAAGATAAATTTGTTAGCATCTAATACAAATTCAAATGTTGGGAAATCTTTTCTGAAGGCGTTTGTTTGGAGAGTAGCATTGAACGGAAGCGAAACGTGGCCAATAAACAGTTAATTTTTGGGGCAACTTTAAGAGGCTGGAAGTAGAAGAAAATGCTTCACTTTCTTCTTAAAAGGAACAGGCTATTTAATTGTATGCAGGGTGCATGGCAGCTTGTTCCAGAGGTGGACAATACCAACAGATATCGAGTTCGTGGATGTTTTTTTACTAAGTCCTGTACCAGTTGAGACATACTGAGAACACTGCCCAGTTAAACAATGTAGGACAGTTTTATTGAAGTTAGTCCTACAGTGGAGAAAAGTTAATCGCTACAGTAGTTTTTGAAAGTTCATGATTAGCACAGAATTCACACAAGTCCAAACACAAGTTTAAGACCGTAATGATTAAACGGTCAAAGTTAATATTCACTCGGAAGTAGAACAAAATAACGTAGTGAAGGTCGACGCTCAATATTAAGTTCCTGGTCATCTCTGACGCTGAGGCCAAGCCCTGGTGATGGTGAAGGCAAAGTTGGGTGGTGCGGCATGGCGTCCTATGTAGCGAATACTTCGATCGACACTGATGCAGAACCGTGGGTGCAGTCGCCGCCTGGCCCGGATCCCGTACATAGGATTTTCTTTTGTTGATGGACACAGCTATGGTACTAGGTATTTGAGAATTTGTGCTTCGGTTATGATGAGATGACAAATGCTTAATCTCTGATGCAAGGTACTGAGGTGGATATACACCGAGGAGCCAATAAACTAGATATATCCTATGTTTGTCACGGAAATTATATGACCGCAGCCAGCTGGACGTTTCACATGCTGTGGCAATATGTTATGAAACTTTTAGAGCACACAGAAGCAAGCGGAATTCATTCTCCATGTGGCGACAATATTTTCTGCCCAGTTGAAATGCTGATCCAAAAATTACGTGATAGTTATTTACTGTCTTGTGATACGGTATTGGAATGCAATCGATAGGAACAAGAGGCAAGTTACTCCTTCATGATCGCATAAATGTTGCCACTCAGAGATTTGTCCCATAAGGAATTATAAAAGAGACGTTTCGATCATCCCTTAAAATGAAAATTTCTTGCCACAGCTCAGTTGCGTAAAGTTCTACGCGCAGTTTGTCGATAATCGAAGCTCCAGCACCGCTGTGTCATTACGAGCGATTGTAAGAGGAAATAAATACCCGTTCTGTGTTATGTATGCAAACGGGAGTGTGTTTTTATTTTCGCAGAGATAGCAGGCGTGTATAAACTTCATTTACAGAATATCGAATGGAGGGCGAGAGAAAATAAACCTGATCAATAGTTAATACTGTGCAAACAAATTAACCGGCCGCCCGTGGGCCGGCTGCGGGATATCGGCGTACCAAAGCGGCGTTCGCCCTCAAAGTCCGGCGGATCCAATTTGGCCACCTGAGGTGCAGCGACGGACAGTATTTCGTTACAGCGTGACACCGAGTGATACTGATGCTGTCGTTCATTAGTGTGGTTCGTAACAGGTTTTTGTGCTGGACAAGAGTTGACATTATGCAGGAGGAAGCAGCGGTTTTTAATAAGTGCGTTAACATGCGGATACTGAAAAGGTCACATAAAAAGGCTGGAGGGGGTGGGGGGAGGGGGCGCAAAGGGAAGCAGAAAGAGTGCTAAAGAAAATAACTGTGTGCACCATCTCAGCTTTCGTCGTATCTACATCTCTTTTATCCATACGCCACAAAGGACCTTACAGTGTGTGACGGTGGTTACTTCTGATGCCATTATCTGATCCACCCCTTGTCATCCTCTACCCCCTTTTTAATTCGCGAATACCGCGAATCAGTCGAACAAGTTATTGCAAGTCACCTCTTTCGTGCATGAATCGAATTTTCTTAAGATTCATCCAATGAATCTCAGTCTATTTGCTTTTCCTACAGTTTTTTTTATGTCGTCACGCCACTTTATGTTGCTGCGAATGGCTACTCCTAGATATTTTACGGTATCATGAAAAAAAAGATCGCTTCAATTCTATGGTAAACATTTATTTATAATGCCACTCGTTTCACGGCATTAGAGCCACAGCTTCAGGGACAGATCTGTATATAAACCAGAGCAATGCGTATAAAAATCCTGCTTCAGTTGAAATATAGTTGAACTGCATAGAAAACAGTATATAAAACTATATAGGAAAATTATGTGCTCGAATTTAGTTCATAGCTTAGTTCAGTCTCACTTTACCGCAGTTCACTTATTCTAGTGATTTGTCACCAGTAATGCATTCATTCAGTTATGGGTTTCTTCGCCTGTTTATGCACCAAATGTTACATTTATTTACGTTGAGAGTCGACTGCCTGTCCCTGCAGCAGCCGGCCGAAGTGGTCGTGCGGTTAAAGGCGCTGCAGTCTGGAACCGCAAGACCGCTACGGTCACAGGTTCGAATCCTGCCTCGGGCATGGATGTTTGTGATGTCCTTAGGTTAGTTAGGTTTAACTAGTTCTAAGTTCTAGGGGACTAATGACCTCAGCAGTTGAGTCCCATAGTGCTCAGAGCCATTTGTCCCTGCAGCAGTTGCCAATACTCTGCAAGCCTTCCTTCGGTTCGCTAAGGTATTCTGACGTTCTACCTTCTTACAGACAACCATATCACCTACGAACAGCCACACGGATAATCCAACGTTATCCATTAGATGCTTCATACGTATTGTAAACATTGATGTTGCTATAACTCTCAGTTAGAACGCTTTTGAAATAACATGTACATCTGCCGAATTTGCTCCGTTAAGAGCAATATGTTGAGTTCTATTGGCAAAAATGTCTTGAATCCAGTCACAACCCTGGTCCGGTACTCGATAAGCTCGAAGTTTTTTCACTAATCAGCATTGCGGGACGGGGTCAAATGCCTCCCTGAAGTCAGGAAACACTGCAGCAACCTGTACGCCGCTGCCTACAGCGCTCTGGATCTCGTCAACGAACACACAGAGCTGTGTTTCGCTAGATTTCTGTTGGCGGATTATAATGAACTTTGTCTCCTCAGAACTTTTGTACTTCAATTGAAATATTTGATTCTGTATAAATTTCGTCTTTACTTGAGTTAATTTTTACACTTGAACTATATGTACCTCATCCAAAGATACAATAATTTTGCAGATGGATGGTTGAGATGGCTCTGAGCACTATGAGACTCAACATCTGTGGTCATAAGTCCCCTAGAACTTAGAACTACTTAAACCTAACTAACCGAAGGACATCACACACATCCATGCCCGAGGCAGGATTCGAACCTGCGACCGTAGCAGTCGCGCGGTTCCTGACTGAGCGCCTAGAACCGCTAGACCACCGCGGCCGGCCAATTTTGCATATGTTTAATCACCAAAACATTATTTTTCTCATGGTATAATTATATTTTTATAGCTATTTATTTAGCAACTTCGATATTGAAACATGTAAATTAATAATTACAGTTGTCAACTGAGTTGAGTCAAAAACCACTTTATAATGACACTAATCTTATTACGCTCTAATTTTCATGTAAACAAAATTTCTGGTTTCATTTTTCCAATTTTATTATGAAAATTCAGTCGAAAGTTGTACAAAGATAATCTGTACACTTCAAAAATTTGCAGCCTTCATTATTAATTACTCGGCGTATAAATATTTATATACATAATTATTTCCAGAAAACATTATGTAAATTATATCTGAAAAGTAATTTCAATTAATGCAGCAACAATAAAATTCACCTTAATTACATCCCTTCGTAGAAGGATCTGGAAGATATGGACGTAATACTTATAGAAATTATAGGCGCCAAACACGCCTTAGAAGTTTTAGTTGTTGTAAAGATGGTCAATGTATCCATCAAGTTCTTTGTGTTATGTCGAAACGTTGCGCAATGCATTTACTTAACAGGTGGTGGTGTAGAAAGTGCCAAGAATTTATGAATTAATAATGTTGATTTCAAAAATGAACAATATTTCAGCGACTTTTACTGAAAAACCTTGGACTTGATAATTAGGAAGCATAAACAAGAACCGACTCCCTACACAATGAAACAGCCATAGCAAAAAAACAAGTAACATTTATCTGGTAATATCATGTATCTGTCCTTACGAAATTATATAAACGTTGACAACACTAGAATAGTTAGTTTAACGTAGGATATTTACTTTTTGAACCTTTATGAACATTAAGATAGTAAAGGATATATATAACATTATAGGATTCCATGCTGATTTTTATAGAGGAGACTTCGGTTTTCCAAAAGCGGCTTAATACATGAGCACAAAATTAATCTTCCTATTTCTACGACAGCTTCATGTCAATTATATACGCCTATAATTACGAACATCTGTCCTATGACTCTTCCTGAAAACAGGAATGGGCTGCATTATTTTCCAGTCTCTATGTACAGTTCGTTCTTCCATTTACCTGCGACAAACTACTCCTAGAATGGGAGAGAGTTCTTCCTCATGAGATCTGTAAAATCTTACTGGTATCTTATTAGGTCCACATCCCTCTAGACTATTAAGTGATTGTAGTTATTTTCTGTTCTGCAATCACTCACCTTAATATCTGCCAATTCGGCGTTCGTACGACGACTGGGAGCAGGATCTAGCTGTTAAAAGTCAGGACCTCGCCGTTTACAAGAATTTGTTTAGTTCTTTACAAAAAGTGTGAATTAATTTAGATATAACGTTTGCGGCCCTATTCGCTTCGATGGAAACATGTGACAACATCAAGTTCGCCAACCATTACCTTCTCGATCTGCACAGCAAAGTCTAATCTTTGACGCAGGTATTTAGATTTTGGAAGAGGAAATAATCCGGAGTATACACATAAGGCGAATAAAAAGATAGTCGCATTGTTGATAATTTCTTTTCACAGGGGAACAGGCGATTCATTGTGATCGGACTTCGTGTACGAGGTAGAAAAATCAGGAGAGATGAAGAGATTCAAACTTGGATTCGAATTGTTACTGATAGAATTCCTTATTTACTGTTTACTGGGATACTTTGGTTTGCAGTGAACGACACCACTGATACAGAAAAATATGATCAACACCGTCCTCACTGCTAATTTTCACGGAATCGATTGCGACCCTGAGATAGATAAACAAATGAATGTTCATCTTGCTAAAAAGGTTTTGGGTATATTCAGTGTTTGATAATATATACTGACAGGAATCTGTTCTCTTATCCACTTTTGCTCATGTCACTGCATTTGAGGAAATTTGATCATGCTCAAATCTGCATGAGAGATCGGAAAATCCCTTGTTTTAGGAATATACAGTCTTCCTTATATCAAGCAAGACGTCGCTTCCCTGTTATCTTGTTGCGCCACGCTGCTATCGGCCGATCATTGTATTCTTTGTAATTTTCTGTAGCTCAACTTTCATGAAAACATTCGTGCTGCTTAAAACGGATGTTCTACACAATGGCATCTTTTGAGTCAATTCGGTTATCTTTTTTGCTGAAAAATCAGCTTTGCACCCAGATTTAATTACTAATAATGAGTTTCTCCTTTTCGTCCTTCTTCCACTGATATAAAATCCTAGAGAAAAGTCCAAGATCAAGCCAGTCTAGCTCCGAACGATGCAATACAGATGCAATACAAAAGTATGTTTATTATTATTGTCGCTATTATTATTGTCAGTAGTAGTAGTAGTAACAGTAGTAGTAGCAGTGTACTGAAGCGTATCTGACACACGCACACACACACACACACACACACACACACACACACACACACGCTATCGTACTGCTGCCCGCAAAGGACAACAGTTAGGAACTGATGACTTTTAGCATGACTGTTCCAAATGGTGCTAATTACGTAGTTAAGTACTGTAGTCGTCCGAAAGACAAAGATTAAGGAAAATTTTTGAAAATCCTTAAGTATTGTAATGTGTTTTAACGGAAACTGTTAAGAAAAAAATCTGCTGTCACGCGTTCTTTGTGGTTCCCTTAATTAAGTGTATGATCCTTTAATATTTCTTGGAAGTACAGCACAGAACGTACACTCACGGATCAAACGTGTTTTGTCGATTAACATTTCAGTACATTAGTTTCGACGCAAGAAAGTCGTTACAGGTTCGGTTTCGACTTGAGACCTGTAATTATTGAACTCGTTCGGTAAGATGCGGTACTGCTGCTGCCTTCTCCGACGTTAAAGTTCGCCGAGAGTCACAACAGCGGCACAGTGCCTTGTTTCCGATGGGGTTTCATCGTTGCGCTGTTGCTTATAAACGCTTCATTTCCTTCACTTGGCTTCATTTCCTTTTCCATTTGCGCGGAGGTCACCGCTCCTGCGAGGCCGGGCGTAACGAAACGTTGTGCTTCTGAGCATCGTTAGCGGTCTTCCCCGTAACCGAAGTAAACGCTGCAGGCGGACACTGTGCTCAACATGCGCAAATGGGGCTTAGTATACATCGATAAATAGGCTCACCTTGTAAGTCGTTTATACAGGGTGTTACAAAAAGGTACGGCCAAACTTTCAGGAAACATTCCTCACACACAAAGAAGGAAAATATGTTATGTGGACATGTGTCCGGAAACGCTTACTTTCCGTGTTAGAGCTCATTTCATTACTTCTCTTCAAATCACATTAATCATGGAATGGAAACACACAGCAACAGAACGTACCAGCGTGACTTCAAACACTTTGTTACAAGAAATGTTCAAAATGTCCTCTGTTAGCGACGATACATGCATCCACCCTCCGTCGCATGGAATCCCTGATGCGCTGATGCAGCCCTGGAGAATGGCGTATTGTATCACAGCTGTCCACGAAGAGTCTCTACATTTGGTACCGGGGCTGCGTAGACAAGAGCTTTCAAATGCCCCCATAAATGAAAGTCAAGAGGGTGGAGGTGGGGAGAGCGTGGAGGCCATGGAATTGGTCCGCCTCTACCAATCCATCGGTCACCGAATCTGTTGTTGAGAAGCGTACGAACACTTCGACTGAAATGTGCGGTAACTCCATTGTGCATGAACCACATGTTGTGTCGTACTTGTAAAGGCACATGTTCTAGCAGCACAGGTAGAGTATCCCCTATGAAATCATGATAACATGCTCCATTGAGCGTAGGTGGAAGAAACTAAAATGAGCTCTAACATGGAAATTAAGCGTTTCCGGACACATGTACACATAACATCTTTTCTTTATTTGTGTGTGAGGAATGTTTCCTGAAAGTTTGTCCGTACCTTTTTGTAACACCCTGTAGATTGGTTTCTACAAGCCAGTCACTTCTTGAGCTTAAAATCTTCCTGAAGGACGCATAGTTCAGATTAATATGTTTGAAGAAGTTCTGTAGGTATTTATTATTAATTCTGGAAGTCTGTGACACACAGCCGTTACGTACGTACACCTCGCTCTCATCGAGACCTTTACAACCGAGCAACTTGATGGGAAAAACACACATTGGAAACAATTAGCGAGAAAATGGAAAGATAGAATGTGTCCATATGTGCAAGATACGTAAAAGGTTTCATGAATGGGAGAGTATGACTAACTGTAATAGTCTCGAAATTTTGTGAAACCTTATTAACCGCCGGCCGCGGTGGCCGAGCGGTTCTAGGGGCTTCAGTCCGGAACCGCGCTGCTGCTACGGTCGCAGGTTCGAATCCTGCCTCGGGCATGGATGTGTGTGATGTCCTTAGGTTAGCTAGGTTTACGTAGTTCTAAGTTCCAGGCGATTGACGACCTTAGATGTTAAGTCCAATAGTGCTCAGAGCCATTTGAACCAATTTGAACCTTATTAACCGTTAACGTTAGTCAACAGCAAACAGCGCGTAGCATATTCTGACGATAAATCTCCACAAGCACATGAATAATTAACACAGAAAATGATACCATTGGACTGCTCGGAAACAGCTCGATCACCGTATCTCTCTCCAATCGAGCACATATGGGGCACCATCGGGCCACAACTCCAGCGATAACCGTCCCTGCATTGCTGCAGGCATGGAACTCCATCACACACATTGAAATGCGGCACCTGTACAGCACAACGTACGTACAGTCGTATACTTGCGTTCAACATCCTGACTGTTACACCGGTTATTAATGCACTAGCATTTCACTTCTGCAATGGCTTACCTCGCGCTTATATTAACGTGTGATCTTGCACTATTAATCACTTAAATGTCTTGCTTAGCCAAATATATCTCCGAATTTTCATACCCTATACAATTTTTTTGTGAAATACCCGCAATTATTGTCACAAAATTTCGTACGTTAAAATGATATGCCCCTAACTTCGTCCTGCTAACGGTGACTACAGGGAGAACGACGCAACTTGATCGAGATTCTGATTTCGTTTCATAATTTATCCCAGATAGGGCAGTGAGCTTCTCGAAAGCGAGTGCATTTCAAAGAACTGCAACAAGCGATGCGAATCGATAGTATGACTCGACTTGCGATATACTACTGAGCTGCGCGCCTACATCCGCTTTGGTAACGACACACCTTCGACTCTGCCCGACCAAAAATTTCGCCCCACCCCACCTCCCTCGGTCCACGGAGGCAGCCACCTCTCCGACATCGTTCCATCAGCGGCGCGGCCGAAATGCAATTTTTGCAGAAATGTGTTAGGGAGGCGAACGCGTTGCTGGCGTTGGGGAGATAGGACGTATACAAATTGGGTTGGGGGCAGGGGTTGGACGCCAACGAGAGGAGGGGCAGGGGTGGAGGGGAAGGAGATGTTTGGGACGGAGGTCCGGGGGAAGTTGCCAGTGTGATGGGAGAAGGTCGAAGCCCTGGTGGCGTGGCAGGCGAGGGCCTGAAGATTGAATTGCTGATTAAATATTGGCCACCCTGCTGGTAGACTTGCTACGCAGGACGTAGTAGCTAGCTAGTTCCGCAGCGTAATTACCACGTGCTGCACCGGCGGGCGGCGCGTAGACCAATGAGAAGCTGAGAGTGGCGACTCCTGCCGACCGGTGTAAGGCGCACGCGCGCGCGCGACGCCAGAGCGCGGTTACATGGACGGGGCGTGCCCCAATCAGTGCTAATTCCGAGTTTAGCCAACGAGACAGAAACTGCAGCCGCGCGCCGGCGGGACGAGGGGGAACCCCCGGCCGAACGGCAAACGGCATCCAGATGAATCGCGCAGATTGGAGCCGGCGGTAGCCAAGCCGATTAAAAACGGCTGCCTCGCTTCCCGCCTGCACTCGCCGTATTCTCGTTTCCACGTTCCCTCGCTGTATTTCCCCGCCCTTTCCCAGGCCTTTTTTTCCTCTTCCCCCGCTATTTTCCTCGTCAGTTGCTTGCTGAACTGGATTGAAATGTAAAAATAGAGTGAAGTCAGCAACGTTTAGCAGTTCGAGAAGCGGGCACTCGACCTTTTTTTCTCGTCGCAATCGCTTTCACTACGGGGAACTAAAGGTAAATTGCTTGCGGCCGCGAGATGAACACGGAAACGAAGCTGAATTTTTAACTCAACATGAACGCAGTATTTTCCACGCTGAGTTAGTGAATAATACAGGCTCTTATAGTTCTTTGTAACACACGTGGTTAGGAAACACCTAGTGACTCCGAAAACCGACTGAATTTTAAGAACGATTTAAGACAGTTGTTTAGGACATGCTTTCATACACTCATCAAAAGTGTTAGGGCATCTCTGTGTAATGCAGAAGCAACCAGTTGATGACAGGAGACACCCAACAGTATAAAGGGCGGCGGGGATTGCTGGGTCTACACTGGAGAAACAGTAACAGCAGACTAGGTCGGTTACGAGAGTCACTGACTTCGAACGTGGAGTAGCCATTTGACGTCACGTGAATAACAGATCCATGAGGGACATGCACTTCTAAAGCTGCCCAAGTGCTCTGTGGGTGATGTGATTTTGAAATGGAAACGTGAAGGAACAACCACACCTAAATCAAGACCAGGTGGACATCATACACTGACGGAAAGGGACCGTCGAGCGTTGCGTAGAATGGTTCTAAAATATCTCATGAAATCGGTGGAAAGAATCACTCGTTAGTTCCAAAGTCCTACTAGCAGTCTACCTGGAGCAGTGACTGTGCGTTGGGGGTTAAAAGTAATCGAGTACAATGGTAACAGTTCCTCATAAGCAGACACATTTCTGTAGTCAGAGGTAAGCGGCACTTGAGATGCTACGACGAGCGACGCCACCAGGCAGTGGACAACTGGATATGAGTGATTTTGAGTGGTGAATTACACTAGACCGTGTGGAAGCGTTTGGGTTTGGCAGATGTCTGAAGAACAATACCTACCGTCATGTGTAGTGGCAAAAGTGAAGTACGGAGGACAGGTAGGTCCGAACAACACGCAAATACTACGGGCATGTTTTGGGAACCCGGAGGGACAGAGACGTTTTTTTTGTGGAACGCTACTGACAGAATGTAGAAAATCGGCATTTGAAGCTGCCTGTTGAACGATTCTACTGCCGCCAACATAAATTTCACCTAAGGACAACAAAGGTAAGGTACCAGAAATTAGGACTCGTACAGAGGCATATAGATAGTCATTTTTTTCCCCGCTGTATTTGCGAGTGGAACAGGAAAGAAATTGTTATGATGCGGGTCGGAAAATGTTACATTCCGAGTAGCGAAATGTCAAGTCCTCGTTTACAGTGATAAATGGGTGGAAAGTGGCCAATGGTATCTCTTGCCGTAGGAATCTGGACAGGCAATCAAAAGATCAGTTGACACAAGTGCCCTTAAAATAAACATAATTTACAAAATCTTGTTGCTGAAGACCACTTGTGGCAGCCATGGCTAGCTACAATACTGGCCACTAAAATTGCTACACCACGAAGGATACGAGCTACACACGCGAAATTTAACCAACAGGAAGAAGATGCTGTTATATGCAAATGATTAGCTTTTCAGAGCATTCACACAAGGTTGGCGCCGGTGGCGACACATACAACGTGCTAAGACGAGGAAAGTTTCCAACCGATTTCTCATACACAAACAGCAATGGACCGGCGTTGCCTGGTGAAACGTTGTTGTGATGCCTCGTGAAGGATCAGACATGCGTACCATCATGTTTCCGACTTTGATAAAGGTCGGATTGTGGCCTATCGCGATTGCGGTTTATCGTATAGCGACATTGCTGCTCGCGTTGGTCGACATCCAATGACTGTTAGCAGAATATGGAATCGGTGGGTTCAGGAGGGTAATACGGAACGCCGTGCTGGATCCCAACGGCCTCGTATCACTAGCAGTCGAGATGACAGGCCTCTTATCCGCATGGCCGTAACGGATCGTGCAGCCACGTCTCGATCCCTGAGTCAACAGATGGGGACCTTTGCACGACAACAACCATCTGCACGAACAGTTCGACGACGTTTGCAGCAGCATGGACTATCAGCTCGGAGACCATGGATGCGGTTACCCTTGACGCAGCATCACATTCAGGAGCGCCTGCGATGGTGAACTCGACGACGAACCTGGGTGCATGGATGGCAAGACGTCACTTTTTCGGATGAATCAAGGTTCTGTTTACATCATCACGATGGTCGCATCCATGTTTGGCGACATCGCGGTGAACGCACATTGGAAGCGTGTATTCGTCATCGCCATACTGGCGTATCACCCGGCGTGATGGTATGGGGTACCATTGGTTGCACGTCCCAGTCACCTCTTGTTCGCATTGACGGCTCTTTGAACAGTGGACATTACATTTCAGATGTGTTACGACCCGTGGCTCTACCCTTCATTCGATCCCAGCGAAGCCCTAGATTTCAGCAGGTTAATGCACGACCGCATGTTGCAGGTCCTTTACGGGCCTTTCTGGATACATAAAATGTTCGACTGCTGCCCTGGCCAGCACATTCTCCAGATCTCTCACCAACTGAAAACTTCTGGTCAATGGTGGCCGAGCAACTGGCTCGTCACAATACGCCAGTCACTACTCTTGATGGACTGTGGTATCGTGTTGAAGCTGCATGGGCATTTGTATCTGTACACGCCATCCAAGCTCTGTTTGACTCAATGCCCAGGCGTATCAAGGCCGTTATTACGGCCAGATGTGGTTGTTCTGGGTACTGATTTCTCAGGATCTATGCACCTAAATTGCGTGAAAATGTAATCACTTGTCAGTTCTAGTATAATATATTTGTCCAATGAATGCCCGTTTATCATCTACATTTCTTCTTGGTGTAGCAATTTTAATGGCCAGTAGTGTATAAGCAGAGACCCAGCCCGGGAGTGCGCCTATGAACACTGAATGTTTGCTGGCAGAGCTAGCTATCAACAGCTCGGTAACGTTCGGCACCACCTAGCAGCACGAAACTAGCTTATACCACCGTCGTGGCGGTTTTGTTGTTCGTCGGCCTGGAAGTTCTTCATTGGTCAGGTCATTCTATTCTAAGCGCCGCTTGCGGCGCCTGCGGGAAGCTTTATCGAGGCACCGGCTCCCACAGTATCGATAAGCTGCGATATTACAGAAACAACTATTAGTGGAAATGGTGCCCTCGGCCACACACCATGGGTATAGATATAGATGTAGGTGTTTTTCGTGATTAGTGTCTTGTCCCCTTATTGTGCTTAATATAACGGTAAATGTGGAAGGATATGAACACTCTTTACAGCATAGTAGGCAGCAATTCAGAGATGGTTATTGTCTAAGTATGGCAATGCATGCTCTTATAAAGCAGCAGCTGTGACTCAAGTGTTTGTGGATAATAACATTTCTGAAATGGACTGGCCTGCTCAGAATCCCGACCTGTAACCAATGTAATACCTTTGGGATGTATTAGAACGTCGATTAAAAGTGGCGAGAACAGCGTCAGACGTTGTCGTCAGCGTGAAGGATGGTTCAAATGGCTCTGAGCACTATGGGACTTAACATCTATGGTCATGAGTCCCCTAGAACTTAGAACTACTTAAACCTAACCAACCTAAGGACATCACACACAACACCCAGCCATCACGAGGCAGAGAAAATCCCTGACCCCGCCGGGAATCGAACCCGGGAACCTGGGAACCCGGGCGTGGGAAGCGAGAACGCTACCGCACGACCACGAGATGCGGGCAACAGCGTGAAGGACGCCGAGATGCCACGGACTGGAGTGAGACAGAGAGTTATGGGTCAGTTCAGCTTTCCTCAGGAATAGATACAACGGCTCTATGACACCCTTCCCAACCGACTCAGCTAATGCGTCCAGGTCAGAGGGCGTGCAAAGTCATACTGATATGTAGTCTCATGGAGCCAACTTCTTTGTAAATTTGATTCGATTGACAGGTAGTTTATTTTCAAGACGACAACGACAGTGAGAAAGGAATCTTTGAAAACGCCCATTCGCGTTAAGAAATGTTGCAATTAAAACTGAGTTCATTCCATGATAAACGTCAGTCGTTTTACTGACTTTTATTCAAAAGGACAAGCTAATGGATAGATTAGAAACAACGAAGAGTTTATTCATCGTGTAACTCATAACTTTCTGGAATACGAAAAAGAACACCAATAAATTCCCAGAAGAAAAACAGTTGAATGAAGTTGCAATGGACCCAGTTCGTTAAATATCACCTCGCTTGTTTATTAACAGATACATTCGTTTCTATTTTTTCCTTAATCTTATGGTACACCATTGTTTATGTGATCTTCTACTTTTGGTCTGGTTCCCAATCACGACTACTTACCGCAGAAATCGATAAACAGATCTTGAAACAAGTTTGCACTTCGTAGCTGTCAGATGAATCCTTACGCTATCCTGCGCTAATTTGCTGGAAAACCAGCCAGCGAGGTATCACTGCTAACAGAACAACAACTTCATGAAATATGTGAGGGGTTTCCGAGTAATCAGATATTAACAAGCACCCCGCCTGAGTAAGTCACAAATTTAAACTTATGGAGGGTGATCTTTCAGATAATAATACAAAGGGAGGAAAAGAAGAGGCTGTAAAGAAAAAAGGGAGAAAAGTGGCAGGCGCGCACAGACGGCTGGAAGTCCGTTAGAAATCGGTTAAGGAACAGTACGGCATTGTATCTACGTCAGTATGCGGAACAAATACAGCGGAAATTTAATTTACAAATTACGGTGTGATACAAGTGAAAAGGAAAATGGAAAAAAGTTATTCGAGAATATTGTGAGTAATAGCAAGTGTCTTTCAGAAGCCAATCAAAGATATTTTTCCATGGAATCTATTTATTTCGTTTGTACACTTTTTGTGTTTCAGACCACTTCATTCGTCTTCAGTTTGTAAAAGTCTCTGGTAAACCCATTACGAAAATAAATCACAAGTCTGTCTGTGAATTTAAACCTCAGTCTTACATTATATTATCCAGAATAGGCTTTCCGAAACACCTCTTCATTGAAAATGAAATGAGCGTTTGGTGTCATTGGCCGGGAGGCCCCTTGCGGGGCAGGTCCGGCTGCCTTGGTGCAGATCTTATCACATTCGACGCCACATTGGGCGACCTGCGCGCCGGATGCGGATGAAATGATGATGAAGACAGCACAACACCCAGTCCCTGAGCAGAGAAAATCCCCGACCCAGCCAGGAATAGAACCCGGACCCGTAGGACGGCAATCCGTCACGCTGACCACTCAGCTATCGGAGCGGACACCTCTTCATTTTTTGCCGAAATAACAAAAGTGTTAGTTAATCAGCAAGTTTTCGGCAGAAGGTGTCAAAACACACCTCAGCTGCGTAAGCTACAAATTTGAACATAGGCAGGGCGGTCTTCCAGAAAATAACACAAACGGAGAAGAGCAAATGGCTGTGAAGAAAAAGGACATATAGTTGAGTTAATTCACTTAATCATAAATTTAAAAAACTGTTAGTCATCTCTTCGTGAATAAGCACACCTATATACGTTGCTTTCATCGATACACTGCATTCGTTAATGTTTCTGAAAAGATTTTACGCCAGTCGTCGTAATGACTCCGAGAAGGGAAATATGTTCATTGTCTGGATGCTTACAGTGATGTCCCCAGTAATGAAATTTGTGATCTTCCAACCAAAGAATTTGCTACTGATGGAGATACGATTTGAACTGAAATCGTCAAGTATGGGTTAGAGATGGATGCTACTCAGAGCTATGATAGAAAACTGATCACCGAAACGGAAGCAGATGACAAGATAAAAACGAAGAATTACTCAACGGTTCGACCAGTAGTTCTTCAGCCAAAAAAATCCCTAAAGATTCAGTTTCTAAACACCTTATTCTTTAATAGACACACTGAACCTGAACCATAAGCTTTTTCAGAAGACTCTACACGGGCTACACAGAGCAAAGTCACGTTTCTGCTCTTCTCAAAGAGAAGGATTCAGACCACCATTTCTTTGTCCACCACCACCATCCCCCTTCCATTTCTCTCTCTCGCGTTCTAGAAAACGTGCAGGTTTCGGAACTAGGTCACAAGCTGTCAAGCTAGGCGCCTACACAGTTAGCAACGTGGGAACATGTAACTTGTGACACGTTCTTCAGATGTACTGTCACTGCAGATATCTCTATCGAACACGTCATGTGCTTAAGAAAAGGGTGCTGCAATGTCTGAACTTGATTCGAGGGGGTTTCTCACTGTGCTGTTTCCCCTGTCCGTACGAGAGAGTGTAATACTGTGTCTGTGTGTGTGTGCGCGCGCGCAACAAATCGGTCAAATTTGTACATTATATGGATTAGTAACCTGGCCCGGCGAATAAAAGGACTAAAAAATATCTTTCCATTTCCTAAACAGCTGGAACGACGAGCAGCGATGGGTGCATAACAGATTTGCGGAGGAACAGAATTAGCCGATGGAGGCATTGACGTGCAAGTACTTTCGAGTAGATAAGTAAATAAATATCAAATGTTCAAATGTGTGTGAAATCTTATGGGACTTAACTGCTGAGGTCATCAGTCACTAAGCTTACACACCACTTAACCTAAATTATCCTAAGGACAAACACACACACACACCCATGCCCGAGGGAGGACTCGAACCTCCGCCGGGACCAGCCGCACAGAAATAAATATCAACATTATAAATAAAAAACATGTAGATACAATCAGATGTTTCAAGCATTTAATTGTATGAACAACAGATGTGCTTGATCGATTGGTTATTGTTCAGAAACCGATTACCGTCTAGATTAGACCATCTTCAGACTGTTAAAAGCGTGATCAGCCGACCTTCATGGACAGGTTTGGTCTGGCACTCAGCTGATAATGTTTCATATAACCTGCAGATGGTTCAGTCTAGACCAAATTCGATTGCCGGCCGTGGTGACCATGCGGTTCTAGGCACTGCAGTCCGGAACCGCGGGACTGCTACGGTCGCAGGTTCGAATCCTGCCTCGGGCATGGATGTTTGTGATGTCCTTAGGTTAGTTAGGTTTAAGTAGTTCTAAGTTCTAGGGGACTAATGACCTAAGATGTTAAGTCCCATAGTACTCAGAGCCATTTGAACCATTTTGAACCAAATTCAATTCCTGAATAATAGAAAAAAGCAATTGCAGCTGCTGTACACATAAATAGTTTCCTCAAATACCTTAAATTTGTCAACCACCACTTGCACGAAATATTACAACCAAAGGCTATATCTAACACCATTCGATATAGTGTAAAGGACGTATTAGTTGACTTTAAGTTTCTAATCTAGTTTTTACTTCTATCTCATTATCAGCTACGTACTTCGCACTACATAATCTCTAAAAAAATTGATGGAATACACTGTAAATTCTATTTCAAAATCTACATATACATATCGCAAGCCACCACCATATGGTGCATGGTGGAGGATATCTTGTACCACTGCTGGTCATTCACTTTCCTATTCCACACGCAAACGAAGCGAGCGATAACCAAAGGTGTATATGCCTCCTATGAGCCCTAACTTATCTTCCCTCTGCAGTCCATATGTTAGATTAACGGTGGTGATAATCGAATCGTTCTGTGGTCAGAGACAAATGCCGGTTCTCTAAACTTTCTCAATAGTGTTTTGTGCAAAGAACGTAGCCTTGATCGAACCTAGCAGTAACAAATGTAATAGCATGCCTCGAAATTTCTTCGATGTCTTCCTTTAATCCGACCTGGTGTGGATCTCAAACGTTCGAGTTGTTTTGAAGAAAGGGTCGCATAAGTATTCTATACGCTCTCTCCTTTATAGATTATCTACACTTTCCTACAGTTCTACCAATTAAACACAAGTCGACCACTCGCCTTACGTGTTCGATTTGGTATCGCTTTGCAACGTTGCACCTAGATATTTAATCGACGTGATTGTATCAGGTAGCACGTCACCGTTACTGCACCATGACTATTAGCTAGCAAACCACTGTTATTGCATTCTAAGAAGACAAGATTGTTTTTCCTACTTGTAATCATGGGCGTAAATTTTTCCAGTTTTAGAGGAAGTTGCCATACATCACACCTAATCGTAATTCCGTCTGATTCAACTTTTACCCTCATACAAACACTCAACAACGATACTTTTCCCCACACGACCGTCGCATTTGTTCCTCACACTGTCGATCAGATCGTTTACGTATGTAGGGAACGGAACGGTCATTTCACACTTCCCTGAGGCACTCTGATGGTACCCCTGTCTCTAACAAATACTCGCCTTCCAGGAGAACGTAATGGGTCTTATTACTGTAAAAGTCTTCGAGGCACTCACTTACCAGAGAACCTATTCCATATGCTCGACCTTTCGTTAGCATTCTGCATGGGGCCACTGTGTTAAACGCTTTCCGTAAATCTCAAGAATACGGAACCTGCTAATTCCCTTCGTTCATGGTTCGCAGGAAATGCTACGAGAAAATGGTTAGCTGAGTTTCACCCGAGTGATACTTTCTAAAGCCGTCGTGGTTTATGGACAGGAGCTCTTGTTTACTAAGGAAATTTAGTGTATTCTGCAGCAAACCGACGTTGCGGATATTGGTTGGTAATTATGCGGACTTTTTTTATCCTTCTTACATCCGGGAGTTATCTGCATGAAATATTTGCCTGGGAGAGAGATTCGCGATGAATGCAAATTAAGTAAGAGGGCAATACCGAAGACTACTCTCTGTAAAACCGACTATGAATCCATCGGGACCTGTCGAAGTACTCTTATTTGTTTTCAACTCCTTCAGTTGCTTCTCAACGCCAGGAGTGGCTATTGTCATGACCTCCATACGGGAGTCTGAACGAAGATCAAACGATGATATATCTATATAAATCTATTGCGCAAATTTTTTAAACGCGACATTTAGAACTTCGGTTTTCCGTTTGCTGTCTTCTATTGCCACGCCACACGGGTCCAAGAGTGACTGAATAGCAGCTTCAATTCGCTTAGCGATTTTACGTAGTACCAGAAGTTTCTAGGGTTCTAGACTAGTTCGCCAACGTATGACGGTGGAATTTATATGCTTCGCGCCCCCATCTTTTTATACACACTCGAATTTCTACTAACCTTTCCCTGCCGACATTTGCGCGTCCCTTTTTTGAATCGATAGTCAAAGACTGCTGTTTCCCCTGAATTTTGTTATCAAATCACGGTGGATCTTCTACGACTTCAGTCAACTTACTCGGTACACACTTCTGCGGAGGGTGATTTAAATTCAGTTTAAGTTTTGCCCATAATTCCTTTTTGGCCATCATATTGGAACAAACTGAAATCTATTCATTTTCAAAGTAGAATACTAAGAACTGCTCAGTTACTTTTTCCAGCATAGAAGCTCTGGTTGCCGTCTTGATGGGTTTATTACCTTTAGCGACCATCGTCTCTATGATGACACCATGATCGTTAATCCCTGTCTTAATACGGACACTGTCTATAAGGTCATGCCTCTTTGCGAATACAAAGTCTAGAATACTTCCATTGCGATATTGCAGTGCTGCACAGGCACTGAAATATCGTATTTATCTGCCGATAATGGGCTAGTAACTTTCAATTAAAATGTCTCAATTGTACGGAAATATACATCGTGGATCTACCAGTGCGGGTTGTAGACACGGGATTCTGGCGGTGAAGCGTGATCGGATAGCCTAAAGTAAGGCAACCGCTCCCAATCGGCTGGAAATCCGCCTTGCACAAATTTTCATTGACATCATTCCATTATACAGACGATGGTTGTCCATATTCGCATCTACGAATACATTTTATGTATTTTCATTCCGTGTGTGTTGTTAGAGGCTCAAGAAAGTTTTCGGAGACTGTGTTCAGAGCTACTTCAAAAGACTGTCCGTCCTTACCACCTAGAATGAATTGATACACGTCCGTGTCTGTGCGCTGTAGGCTAAAGTCACCTCCTATTAGTGTTGAACGATCGGGGTATTTCAGCGCTGCTGAGCGTAGACGTTCTTTGGATGATTTTCCAGCCTCTGGCTAAGGTAACCTCCAGTGGAAGGTTGTACGCTTGCGCTCATGTCAGAAGTTGCCCCCAACTGGCTGCGCTAAGTACGGCCACTTACAGAATGAGAAGTGGTGACGCTTATTCCTCCTGACGACCGTTGATCTCAGATACGCACGTAATGGCTGTCAACTGCGCTAAGTGTAAGCTGCGCGTCGACCTGCACTACGCACTCACGCGTAGACGCACGCACGCACGCACTCACGCACGCAAAGCGCGTTGGATTATCTTAAAAGTTCCCGTTGCTCTCTTTAAATGCGACGTCGCCCTCGTTTTGTGCCTCTCCTTGAAAGCGTGAACTACTTACGTAATTGGGGACCCACTTACCTACTCCTGCGTCAGTCGTATGTAAAATTACTGCATCACTTGCACAGTTCTGTTGCAAAGTTGTATATATTCGGACCTCATGATCGAATGCTAAAGCACTTGCCTGAAAACTGCGGGATCGAATACCGACCGGACCACAAAAATTTTCAGTCTGCCTTTAACCCAGGCTTCAAAAATAGCTCGGAGCACTATGGGACTTAATTTCTGAGGTCATCAGTCCCCTAGAAGTTAGAACTACTTAAACGTAACTAACCTAAGGACATCACACACACCCATGCCCGAGGCAGGATTCGAACCTGCGACCGTAACGGTCGCGCGGTTCCAGACAGTAGCGCCTAGAACCGCTCGGCCACCCGGCCGGCAACCCAGGCTTCACTTCTCACTGATGTGACGAGTCACTACGAACGACACGTGGTTTGGATTCCACGTTAAGCTGAAGATCTCCTTTCCCTTGTCGGATAACTGAAGTAGATTTAGAGACAAGCAAGACGTCGAAACGGCGTCCAATTGAAAGAGACGCATCAGGCCGTTGAGGCACACGAAATTAATATATACAGTGTGCAACGGGTGTAAGGGCAGATATTTTTATACGTAGCACCTTTAAATACATCAGTGTGGTAGTTGTTTTTTCACAGCGTCCAACAGTCTTCCCACGAACGCGTCATAAACCTTACGAAAAATTGGAAATTTGTGGCAAGGTCTTATGGGAGCAAACTGCTGAGGTCATCGGTCCTGAGCTTACACACTACTTAATATAACTGAGACTAACTTTCGCTAAGGGCAACACACCAACCCATGCCCGAGGGAGGACTCGAACCTCCGACGGGGGGGGGGGGGGGGGGGGGGGAGCCGCGCGGACCGTGACAAGGCATCTGAGACAGCTCGGCTACTCCGCGTGGCTAAACTTTACGACCCGATGTTTCTTGCATGGCCGTAACTTGACCACGAAGTGGCCTACAGCTGTCAGTGTCGACTAATCGTTTTGCGTCCACGTGCCACGCAGATAAAACTTGACATATAATGTGAATTGCTTATCCAGAAGAACACTTTTGATTCATACTCAAGTACAGTTCCATCAGTGTGATATGGAGGCTCTCCGACAGATGGTCACAGCATGGGCTCACACGAACTCCAGCGGGAGTAACAAAGTTACGCACAAATTCCCAATTTGAACGTTGATATGAAGTCTACACAAGTTCTCCTTAGAGGCCTGTAAGCATTCCATCCAGTATCACACCACTATTTTTAAAGAGTGTGTTTTGTTATAGACATTTTGTTTCTCCCTTTTCTTGCTAACGAGAAGAGAAATCACTATGAATCACAGAGGAGAATATGTGGTTTACGATCTCTCGATCTCTGAGGAACTAACGTAGATAATATGACGAAGAGTGAAAAAGAGAAGGGGGGAAACACAGAGGGATGGAACGGGAGGGAAGATAGGAGGAAGGGCTGGGAGAGAGAAATGAGCCAATTTCGGTTTCCCATCTTTTCTGGCAGATAGTCAAAATCGAATTGGTAGATATGACGCCGGGAATTCGCAGCAAGTGGACGGGCGCTGGGGCTTATCGGCTGGTCTTAATATCGTTTTTATATCCGCCCTCCAGCGAACCCTCTTCGCTTGCAGAACACACCATCGGCCCTTCCTCCAGCACTGGAAAAAGTGCCGGCAGTCACCCGCTAACTCGGAGCTGCCCCCCTCCCTCTTACCCCCTGCCACTACAGCACACATAGCCACACACACACACACACACACACACACACACACACACACACACACACCACGTACCTCACGTACTGCCAGGCACGCAGTCAACCCCATAAAGTTACTGATGCGATAGATAAATCAGATGGTAAATATCCAGTACTCTCCTCCCACTTCCGCCTCACCCCCACCCCCACAAACCCAGCTGTACCACCCACTCTCCGCTGCCCACGTGGCGGGGGGCAGACCATAAAAAAGCGATTCGAGTGTGGTAAGCAGTAAAATATGGAAGGCGCGTAGCTGGTCGCGTTTTATCTGCCAGCGCGTGTCAATAAAGGGTGCTGTAGGGTTGCAGGCGGTGGGAATGGCCGCGTACCACGTGTAACCCTGCATTTGCGGCACGAGCAAGGGTTTTGTGGCGTAGATATTGATTTTACACTGCTCCACTGTTTCTCGCAAAGAAAGTAATCTGAAAGGTGCCGAGTGGGAAGTTGATCATCTGCTGGAAAATGTTTCTCTGAAGAAGCGTGCTATCTCTTTCCTTTTTTCTACTCCTCCCCCTTCCCTCTTGCATCCCTGATGATTGCTTTCCTTGTCCTCTTATTTACCTCTTGTTAACTTCTCTTATAAGCTACAAGGCAAAGACGGTACTTCAAAAATGGCTCTGAGCACTATGGGACCTAACTTCTGAGGTCATCAGTCCCCTAGACCTTAGAACTACTTAAACCTAACTAACCTAAGGACATCACACACATCCATGCCCGAGGCAGGATTCGAACCTGCGACCGTAGCGGTCGCGCGGTTCCTGACTGTAACGCTTAGAACCGCTTGGCCACTCCGGCCGGCAAAGACGGAACTAATGTGATTTCACTGTAATATCTCCACATGTCGACTATCCCAGGTGGAAGTACACTTTCCATGTTCTACAACACCCCAATAAGAGACACGAATGCTTACTCCAATTTTTTACCCCAGTCAGGTGGGAAGAACACGCACAATGCAATTACCAGAAAACTTACGTTAATCCCTTTTGTTTAAAATACTGTATTAATAACTTTGAATGCAAATAGTACAGAGCTCGTTTAATGAATTGCAAAATATTCACAATGTTAAACATTCGACATTAACATACAGTGTATCGTGCTGTCTAACATACAGTGTGTCGCTCTGTCATCAGGCTAATCTCTTACGAAATTTCGTATACCTATTTCTTTTGCTTTAGCCAACAACTCCTGGTCATTCTTAACAAATTCAAAAAAAATTCTTGACAACTCGAACCGTAAGTTACAACTCTCACATTTCGCCTTAACGAACTGTTATTGACATGGGGTTTCCATGGTTAGCCCTTTTCCGATATTTCTAAATGAATGTATAGCCGTTTAACTCGCTTAAAAGATGAATTACATATAATTAGTTCGATGTTAATCGTATTCATACTACAAACAACTAATGTCGAATAGAGACTGTTAACTATTGAAGTCTATTGTCCTACTGTGATATGTAGACTGTATTATTACGTTGCTTTGATAACTGACTTCGGCTACAGTTGAAATAAGGAAGATTGATCTCAACGTATTTAACAGCGAGATATAGGACAAACATGGATGTAATTTCGACTTATGTGTTACGCACATAATATAAATTAGCGGAAAATATAAACTACAGGATTTTAGCGTTCGTCCGTGGCTGATACGGAATAATTTTTTTAACCTCAGAGTCCTCGCGGTAGCATGCTACAGTAAAATCTTCTGGGTTTACAAGCCGTGTCACAATAAAACACTTGAGCTTTCTATAGCTGTGTACGGCATCGTTATCATGAGTTAAAATCACTAACTGTGATTTTGTCTACTGATGACGATGGCGTAGACAGCAATAGAAAGCTCAAGTGTTTTATTGTGACGCGGCTTGTAAACCCAGAAGATTTAATTGTACTTTTTTAACCTTTAAATATAGGAAATCCTTTACAATACAGGACGGTTTGCATCGCTACATGTTAAGGGGAGGTATTACAAATGGACGATGCAAGCGTAACCGTTTATCTAGAAATATTTTCAATTATTCTATAGGTAAACGCTCATGAATGTTCTTAACCGTTATAACATCGCCTTACTTATTATTTTAAAATTTATTATCTATTATTATTATTGTTTATTACTCAGGTTATGAAACTTAATAATACATTTTCAAGACATAACAATAATTTTAAATAAATTCGCTATACGTTTTTGGCTGTCTATTAAAAATTTACTCCAGCTCATTATAAAAAATGGCACTAATGGCTCTGAGCACTATTGGACTTAACTTCTGATGTCATCAGTCCCCTAGAACTTAGAACCATTTAAACCTACTGTAGCGCCTAGAACCGCTCGGCAATCCGGCCGGCAGCTCATTATCAATTTTAAACGATGTCACTACAATTTCAAGCCGTCCGCTACACAGTTCTAATTGTACTTGGAAGGCAATGTGTTTCACTGACTGGCACAGTGCCTCATTATGATCCTTCTTGGCGGTATATCTGTCCTTGGCGTGACACAGCAGCTCGTCTCATATCTACTAATTTCCTCTGTTCATCAGACGAGTTGGCATAGTGCAGAAGAGAACAAACTCACGTTAGGGAATACCGGGATAAAAAAATCCTCTTGTCAACCAGATTAAGGTTCCTCTTGGCTTCCCTAAAGCAAATAAGGGGAACGCTGCGCTGCTTCCTTTGAAAAGGACACAATCATCGGTTATAACTGAGCAAGTGTTAAGCATTGACTGATCTCAGCGACGACAGAATGTCAGCTACCTTCCTCCCATTTAGGACTGTTCAGTTTTGTTTTCATCCAACCCCATAAACAAAACTCTAACAGTATTAGGATTGTTGATCTTGCTATCTCAATGATGGCACACCTGCCACTATATTAGCCGTCACGTAACGACTCACTCAAGGTCACCTATTGCGTTGTAACCAACGGCTCCCCATGGACGAAAGACACATAAAGCAAGGAAAATTTACAAGAAGGCAAAGCTCTAAATATTTAGAAAGGTGAAAGCTTATGCAGGCACAGCTGAAGGCAAACAGACATTCATACGGAAGCGAGTGCTCACTTCTTATCGACACCTTTGTGTGGCGCTCTTCCGGCGGATCCAAGTCTGCTACAGAAATTTGGTAAAAGAAAAATCTGCCAAAGTTTTGCATTCCTTGCTGCGACAAGGCAAGGCAATCTTCCAGATTTGAAAAGCGAGACCAAAAGCTAACAGCTCTCCCCTCGCCAAGTAACAGCGCGCCACGCGGTCAGTCTAACTCACCCTTCTTCGACTGGAGCACAGCTGTGGACGCTTCCCGTACCGGCGGCAGACTGCCACCCTTTTTCCTCTCCAGCCTCCTCTACGCTCCGCGTGGACCGGAAAACCCAAAGATGTCATTTCCGCCACCAACCTAACGCAGGTGGATTTCTCACAAGTAGCGCAAACCTCTTTGCCTACTTGACCACTACGAGAGTTGGCTATTCTGTACAACTGCTGCTGAATCTGTATGACTATCGCAGACTTTCTGCAGCAGACTAGGCCACCGTCTAGCAACGTGACACACAACGACATTCAATCACACCACTATGAGTTATGAGAAAAGATAAACAAGGAAAGAAAGAGAAATACTAGTGAAAATGGGCTACCGGACTAATGAAAGGTGTCTACAGGACCCTTTCAGCGTCTCACCCCGCTCACACCTGGACGTACCGGCTGATCTATAGTCACAGTTCGCTATTTCCGTCTGTTTGGTTTTGCTTTGTTCCATTAACTCGTTCTACTTTACATACAGTTATCAGTGATAGTGCTTAACTACAACACAACATTGAGTATGAGGGCTCGGAAAAGTACATTCTTCTGCTTCTAAATGACATATGTCTTAAGTTCAGATATTTGACGATGGACACAAATTTCTTGTGGAAGGAAGGAATATTCCCACCTCGTAAACTACAGTTTCGCACGCTATTCATTTATTGAGTAGTGATTACAATAATGATGTGATTTATCTGGACAAAACTTGGGTTTCGAAAACTATACGAGCACATATATTTGGCAATTCTCTAAAGGAAATGGTAACCCGGGAATAACTAGAGGCACTTTTGTGCAGGGAATATCGGTGTTTTGAGTTACGGGCATAATGATGGAGAGTCTGAAAGAATGGCAAATACAAGTCCTCCAGGCTGAAGGGAATGTTCTCGGTCGTTTCAAGGTGAGCCGTCGGATCAAGAACCCTGGGGACGGCAAGCAAGTTCCCACGCGCTGCTGCATACGGAGTATCTCGCAAGGAAATCTAGTTTACAACTGACGGAATACAGTAATGATGTCTCAGTTGTAACCAAAATTAATTTTATAATCTTCTTAACAGCTTTCTCGCTGGAAGTTTGTAAGAGATCCATTACAACGCAAATTCAACAGCGACGATATTTTTCGTTGCATTCGTGAAACAATTTTTACTCCTCTTACGGTATTTTACTTTTTATCTCGGAATATGCTGACAAAATGTGCATAGCATGCGTCTCCAACCGTTGATAATGTGCATACATTTTTTTCAGTCCAAATATATTAATTTTTCTGTCTGTTTCCTCAGCTGAAATAAGAAAAATAAATTTTCATAAAAATATCTTGGCTCGTTAATTTTCATTTGTTTGTTTGTTTATTTATTTATTTCGTAACGACCGGCTTTTGGAGAGCGCTGCACCTCATTTTAGACAAAACACAGAAAATGTATGAGATTTCTTCGAAAATTTTATTAATATTTTAAATTATCACTAACTCGCGATGCTTTAAGACGGTGAGATGACCTCGCTTTGGCTATTTCTGTGACCCCTGTAGTTCACCGGTCGAGTTCGACTGAGATGTAGCCTAACATGTTTAGCAGGATGTAGTTGGACTGAATCACGGCAGAAATATGTTGCAGTCTATGTGGCTGACGTAATATCTCAACTATCATATATTGCATAACAGCTATGTAACTGTGTCCTATAAGTCATTCTTCAAAAGTATCAGCGTCCGAATAGCATAAAACAAACATGAAAAATAATGTTAGGTGAAAGTGTTCTGTCTCTGAAACAATTCGGAAGGAAGGAAAATTAGGATTTAGCGCCCAGTTGCCACTGAGGCCTTCACAGGAGGAGTTCAATTCGAAATAGTCGAGGATGGGGAACGAAATCATTCGTATCCTCTTCAAAGGAACCATCCTGACATTTGTCTTAAGCGATTTATAAAAACTACAGAACACCTAAACCAGGATGCAGGGACAGTAATTTGAACCGCGAACGCCAATTCCCTCGGAATAAGGCAAATATGTGTGCCAAAGTTTTCCTCAAATAAGCTCACCAAACATTAGCTTTACCCTCAGGCGCATACGTTTTATTGTTGTCCATGCCCCATTTCCGACTCTAATCACCCCTTAGTCGACAGAATGTAAAGGACAAAGCCTTCTTTATCTTTCTTTCGATATTATTGCTGCATCAAAGACCAGTAACAGAACTGAGCGGGCAGCCAGTACTGTTAGGTACCGGTCAAGTATGCCGAGCTCTGTGCATTTCGCGAGAGTGCTGGCAGTAATAACTGCTCTTCGTCGCAGATATCTCTGATAACACATATTTATCCAGTCTGACTTCATAATTGCTAAGTATTGCAAATACAGTATGGTTACAAAAGGAAATTGCAATGTGGGTCACGACAATCAGTTGTTCCTGGTGAGTATGGGGCTCGCCCACAGCTCAAATGTTTACTGCAAAATTACGAGCCAGATATGTTAAGAATGCTGTAAAGTGTAGTTATTTCTTTGCTAGCAGTTCATATCTTCCAATAATGCTGCAAACGGTCCTGCGGCTACAAGGCTTTGCAGTTCTTCAGTTGTTCCATTTAGCTTTCTATCTGATCTCCATTTTGCAAATTTCTTCGTCTTCCAAGTCATGTTTTTGTGTCCAGGAGGGGACAAGCCGAATTCTCATAAGCCCAAGGGCTCTTAGTTTATTACTTGTGATGCGCAAATCTTTTTCGTCATATCTGTTCTTAAAACGTTTAACAAGAAGAATCTGTGAATAAAAGATTGTAACCTACGGAAAATATATCGTAGATAAAGTATTATTTACAAGAAGTATGTCATCTTTTTTCGTATAATGTCATTCCTAAACCGTCTAGTCCCGAATTAAGAAATATATATACATTCTCTATATTTTTATCTGCACTGTTACCGCCATCTTTTCTATAGCTAGAAATATTCCTTTGCGTTACCGGTACACGTTTCGATCAATTTAACTCTCAACTGCTTCCCTCGACTCATTTTTTTAGTCTTCTTCTTCTTCAACTCTTCTCCGTTCCACCTAACAGATTGGTTTGCATACTGTCGAAGGATGACGGAGTGGGTCTAATGGACTCAAGTTCGGGTAAGCAGAGTAGCTTCTGATTACTCTTTTACCGACTCCGTTAATGGACTTCGGAAGCAAGAACAAAAATTAGTGCTCCGTCAGTATCGGTGGCCGACAGAACTACGGGTTCCTAAAGATACAGGTAGCACACCACAGCACACAGAAACTAACTTCCTACCTTCAATCTTTTTGTTTTGAGGTGAAGTTCACAGAGAAGATCCAAAGAGAAATGGTGCTTTTCGACACGGGTTCGCTTAGGAAGCACAAGATCGTCACGGAAATACTCACCAGACTCTTGATATTGATAAAAAATGACGAAGAAGCTTCTTGAAAGTCTTCGTCAGGATCTCAGCCTTGTATCTACGTAGGTTTAAGTGTAACGTTGATCGTCAGAGGAAACATGTAACTGGAAACATTTGACACGTAATGCCATAGATGATTATGAAGATTTAAGCGGATGAATAATGTACGAATGACGAAGCAAAAATAGAATTGGTCAGGAAATAATGTGTACAATAGTTTCACCAGAACAAGGTCCTATTGGTTGGACATTTGTTACGACAACTTGAAATAGTTACCTTGGCGCTGGATTGACAGCAGAGTATAGTAGGGACAGAGAGAGGCACAGGTTCCAGAGGATGTCGAGTCTGGCTGTTGAAAAGAGAGTAAATGGTAGGCACAGTATAGGAGCATATGGAGGATCGTAGGATTCGACATACTGATACTTTGAAAAAAACTTGAAGAAGTTTCTAGAAGCATCAAATAACGTGTTGTCTCCTTCCATATATCTTGTCATAAGACCTTATCTAGAAAATCAGAGAATTTATCTCTCTTCCGGCGGCTTATCGAACTCACCGCCTTGCCTCTCACCTATAATCGCTGCAGTCTTTTTCTGATGCTGTCTTATGAAATGCTATAAAGTTCGGTTTTTCTCCATCCATTTGAGGGTGTTCTTGTTTGATCAAACACTTGTTAAACGTAAGACGAAAATAAAATTAAAATACGAGAATAACGCAGTGCTGTTGCCACAGGCCGGTGTAGGTAATGTATACACTATAAAAGAGACAGATAAAAGAAGAGCAGCCAAAAGATGAGAAATACATATAGATTTACAAAAACCATATCACACTGACCCAATAAAGGGTGTTTATCGATGTCTTTACGGGAGCACAACAAATGAGATACATGTTGCTGCGATTAAAGTTTGAAATGGGTCCAATAAGATCAAAGGCTTTTCACAAGATTGCTGTATAGTATCTACTCTGTTTAAATTTTATCTGAATAAAGTTCTTAAAGAATTGATGAAAAAGTGAGGAAGAATGGGCCTACACGTTAATGGGGATTATCTGACGACTTTACTATTCGACGATGGTCCAATAATGTTGGTTGCAAATGACTACGATAGAGAGTACGCAATGAAGATAAACTTGTAAACATTCAACAACATCAGAGTAACATAATTTAGTTCTAAAAAAAGTATCTCTCTATTGGAAGTGAGCAACGGACATTATCATAGATGAAAATAGTACTCAAATATGTCCAAGTATAAGTGTTTGATAGTTATAATCGAAGATCAGGGTTCAAATAAAAACGGACTAAGGCAGAAGGCAACATGAAATAAACAAGCACTCAGTAATCTGAATTCCATCCTTTGGTAAGATAAAATTAAGGAAAAGATAAAAAACTTTTATGAATTAATCACACAGATCATTTGTTTATATGGAACGGAATCCTGGGAGATGAGAAAACAAGTCAGAAGAAGAGTAGAAACCGTGTAAATGAATTTTTTGAGACGTAGTTGTAGAGTTTAAAGGCGAGAGAAGATCGCAAACAGAGGAATCGGGAAGCGAATGAAAATTCCCACGTACATCACCGAAATGGTGGAAAAAAGGCGTGAAGTGGTATGGGTTTGTGTATGATTAGGGGATGACCTAGGGCCGAAAAATGTACTTCGTTGGCAACCTCGTTACAAAATAAGAGAGGAAGACCGTGAGCACGTGGAAGACAATACACAACGAAGAAATTTGAAAGAAGACGTATACAGTGATCGAGAGTCGTGGATATGAGGTTGCGAGAAAGGGCCTAAAGAGCTGCAAACAACTCGCAAAAGAGATTGCACGACACATGTAAAAAGTCACTTTTTTTAAATTCAGTTACCGTCTCCCATTGCGAAGAAGTAGTTTGAAATTCGACTAAAAATCGCCTCTCTACTGGTGGAAAAGCGTGGCGCCCTGCGACGCTACACTCGGGCTCGGCGATGCTTGAAACCGCATGATGTAACACGTGGGGAGGTAACACCAGAGCTCAGGTAGCCTAATGACATCACATAGGCTCCAAATTTCCCACCAAATCTGCCAATAGAATCGTCGACACATTTGGAAGGTCGTCACACCCCGTCTTACCCACATTTCTCCTCTGCTTTTGACATCTCCGCGATGGAGTTCAGAACCACGACCCCACTGTCGAAATCACGTGGTTTACTTACGGGTGAACGATAAAAACATTTCAGACACGCTGCGGCTTAGAATCGACCCGAAGAGGCCTCAGTAGGGGGCATGAAGGGTGTCCATGAAACCCTTCCCCTAGGGTCTTGATTCCCAAACATTTAGTGGAAAATGACAGATCACTGTGCGACCAGCAACAGGGTGAAGTCTTGTAAGGTATCAGGCAAATCCAATACCTTCCATGAAAACCCTGAAATGATAGCGAATCCGGCAGTATGCCACATAGCTCCGAATAAATCCTGACATTAAATTAACCAAAGTAATAGATCAACGAGTGAGCAAATGGAGTACCACACACTAACACAACAACGCCTAAATGCGTGTCATACCTTCCCACCGTGAAACAGACGCAGTTCCGAGGGGAGAAACGAGAACAGAAGCTGAGAGCAGAACCGTGTAAGCCAGAAGTCCCTACGATAAAGGACACCCACATCGCCAGCGGACCGCCAAGACCACCCCCAGACCATGTTAAAAGATAGAGCCCTCCAGAAGAAAAGTATAGATCTTACGATAATGCTAAAAGGGCCACACCAGCTGCAAGTCTTAGCGTGAGACTAGACGCGTCTCTGTTACGTTGCAAACGTTAAAAACATTGCCCCACCACGAAAAGTATAACGTTTCTCATTGGATAGACAGAATTTTTGTAGGCGGAGCTTAAGGTTAACATTGAGACCCTGATTGGTCAGTTGAAAACACAGCCAGATACCTTTTTCTTAAACCAGCGTCGGTAAATTGTAGTAAAGAGAAGTTGGAGGGGAGTTGCTTCCGAGACGGCGAGGTGTGTGGGGCTGCGCCGCCCGCCGCCCCCTGACACTGAATAACTAATGACAAGGTAATGAACGCACGCGATGCCGCGTGAGAGCGCATAAGGCTTCACTCAGAACTGTAGAAGTCTCATCTGTTACATCCCCTTTTTACGTAATACTAGTGTCGATTGCCAATTAAACTTCGTGGTATTCACATTTGCTATTAGAAGTTAAAAATCTGAAACGCGATGATTTTTCTGTTATATAATTATTGAGAAGCCACATCAGCCATTGTAATTTACGACAAGTTACATGAGTAATTAAAGATAATTGAGGGTCACTGTAGACCATTTTTAATAGTTTTCTCTTTTATGAAACTTCATTTAAACCTAGGTTATAGATGTGATATGGCATAGGTCATCCTTCGATCCATTATAGAACTTGAAAACCCATTCAGGGAATATTCGTTCACATTTTTGTTCAACGCAATTGGTTTTTATCATCCTGTATTAAAATATTTCCTTTTATCAATAGTGCAATTTATAAACAATGTTTTCCGAGTAGAATAAAAATTCCAGTCGTAAACTTAACTACTTTCTCGACGTTATTTTACCAGCTAACTAAAAATAGGAAAGCCTTGAACCCCTTCCACTAAATTTAGTTAGTATTAAGATTCTTTTACAGGGAGTGCAGTGGAGCTGACGCTGAAATCATTAAGTATTTGATTATATCATCGCTAGTCTCACTGGACTCTTCTGGACTCTACATGTCATGTGTGGTCTGGCGTCTCCTTACGAACAACAGGTCCCAGGTTCAAACTAGTCAATTCCCTAGGAAACATGCTCAGAGCGTCGTTGCGCGAAAGTGGTAGGGAGACACGACTTATTACAGACACCACGCAGAATGGTAGAATCTTGACAATCTTAAACACTGCTGACACCTTCCGGACGATTCAACCCCTCTGTAAGGACGTCGTGGGCCTGAAATCCCTTTGAACGTGATACGGTGCGAACACAATTTTTGCTCTGATGTCTAGGGTCGAACCACTATGGACCGTTCAGAGCCTGTATCTACATAATCAATCAGCATTTCACAGTTAAGTGCCTTTCAGAGGGTAAACAATTCGAAGAAAATGCAACAGCACTAGCTGGCCGCTAAAACAGCACTAGCTGGCCCTTGTGGCCGAGCGGTTCTAGGCGCTTCACTCCGGAACCGCGCTGCTGCTACGGTTGCAGGTTCGAATCCTGCCTCGGGTGTGGATGTGTGAGATGTCCTTAGGTTATTTAGGCTTAAGTAGTTATACGTCTAGGGGACTGATGACCTCAGATGTTAAGTCCCATAGTGCTCAGAGCCATTTGAACCATTTGAGCAACAGCACTGGCCTGGCACACGCTGACTGCTACCGTCATGTTGCAGCGCTGCTCCGTCGCTACTGGAGTACTGGTTACTCGTCTTGCATCACTTGTCCACTTAATATATATCTATGAATCGAATATCGCGTTAGACTAATCTGGTAGCACTCTATCGAATGGACACGTAACGCTCTGCTTTAAAAATAATTTTGTTTGTAACGTGAAACAAACCGACGCATTCCGCCGACTGGACTTCGCATGAAAGACATTATTAGCAGTATTTGTTTGGGCTGACCACAGCAACTCTTTGCAAAAAAGAAACTGCAGATATCTTCTATTACTGACAAGGGAACCTCCCCATCGCACCCCCCTCAGATTTAGTTATAAGTTGGCACAGTGGATACGCCTTGAAAAACTGAACACAGATCAATCGAGAAAACAGGAAGAAGTTGTGTGGAACTATGAAAAAAATAAGCAAAATATACAAACTGAGTAGTCCATGCAAAAGATAGGCAACAACAAGAATAGGATGAGCTCAGGAGCGCCATGGTCCCGTGGTTAGCGTGAGCAGCTGCAGAACAAGAGGTCCTTGGTTCAAGTCTTCCTTCGTGTGAAAAGTTTATTTCTTTATTTTCGCAAAGTTATGATCTGTCCTTTCGTTCATTGACGTCTCTGTTCACTGTAATAAGTTTAGTGTCTGTGTTTTGCAACCGCACCGCAAACTTACAGTTTGGAAAATATGACCTTGTTATTGAAGTCGCGAACTATATTTGCTGGATTCATATTGCCCACGGAATACATCTCACGTATTTAATGCACTCTCGTCCAATGTAGCGAGCAGTCAACTGCCAGCCAGGGAGCCTCGTTAGCAGGAATACTCTCTCTTCCGTGCGCTGTAGTCTAATGACGTCGTTTGTTTCGATGTTTAGGTGTAGCGCGTCGTACTACTGCGCAGTTATCTCGCATCGGACGTACGGACGGACAAATAATAATTGTCTGAAAGTAAAAAATCAAACTTTTCACGCCAGGGAAGACTTGAACCAAGAACCTCTCGTTCCGCAGCTGCTCACGCTAACCACGGGACCACAGCGCTCCTGAGCTCGCACTGTCATTGATGTTGCCTACATTTTGCCTATTTTTTTCATAGTTCCACACAACTTCTTCCTGTTTTGTCGATTGATCTGTGTTCAGTTTTTCAAGGCCTGTCCATTGTGCCAACTTATAACTAAATCTGAGGGGGTGCGATGGGGAGGTTCCCTTGTGAGAACATATACTGATTTTCAAAATACAGGTTTGCAACAGAAACATTGTGTACGTTTTCAGCGGTACCCTGTTCAACAACGCCATAAAATTCTTTGCTCGATACCGCAGATTTAAACGTGTTTCAGTTTCTGTGATACATGCTATGATGTGCAAAAAAAAAAAAAAAAAAGCCGAAAGCAGTTTTCATTAAAAAAGGTCTCCATGCCATTGGAGATGTGCCCTTGCACGCAACAAATCATCTGCCGGCACAGTGCCCCACTGAAGTGAGTCAGCAGGTCAGCAGAAGTGCTTCTGCAGTGTTGTTATGCGGGCGTCGCAGATGTGTCAGTGCCGGCGTGTGTTGACCGGAGGCTTCGCCCACGCACCGTCACGCAGTCGCCGCGTTGTGGACCCTGCCATAGGGAAACCACATTGCTGTCTCCCGACACAACGTCTAACCATTAATCAGCTGAAACCTGGCTTCACTGGAAATTATTGAGCGTGGGTTCGCTCTCTGCAGTATTCTATTTCGAAACTCTGCTGATGTACTTGACTCATTCACTTTACGAGATTTGGTGACTCCCTTTAAGTGCTGTTGGTAAATATTGGGATTAATAATTCAACATGGCTATATATTACACCTTTTATTTTTAAGCACTTTTCGATTGACTCACTAATGGAGGGAGGTGGGCTGTTTTGAGGCTTGATTATCGCCCTCTTCACCCAAGTTGGGTTACAAGTTTTATTTTTAATTTATTACGATTTCGTTGTTGATCTTAATGTGCTTATAAATTATTTTTGGCGTAATACTTTACAATCCTTCGTTAGGCTCTTTTTAAAATTCTTAAGAGTTGCATATTGTATTGCATTAGTTACATAGTATAATAAGCTAAATTTAATTTCTAGTGTATAAATGTTTTGAGTAACTGTTGTCATGTTGTACACAGTACCGAAGAGCAGGGAAGTTAAATTCTATTTGCATGTGGTTTTGTGGAGTAGATATTTCTACGTTGGTGTACTATATTTAATGCAATCAAAATTCGTTATTGAAGGAGTTGCGTGGTATTGCAATGTTAGCTTGGTAAACACCTTTGTCATGAAGCATTACATAGTAAAGGCGCTTCGGTCTGGAACCGCGTGACCGCTACGGTCGCAGGTTCGAATCCTGCCTCGGGCATGGATGTGTGTGATGTCCTTAGGTTAGTTAGGTTTAAGTAGTTCTAAGTTCTAGGGGACTGATGACCACAGATGTTAAGTCCCATAGTCCTCAGAGCCATTTGACCCATTTTTTTAGATAGTAAAATCAGAGTTCATTGTTTAATGGAGTTATTTAGTATCACAATACTGCCAGTTCGGCTTACTCCTTCGATATATACAGTCACAAGGGCGAGAGAGAGGTAAAGGGAATGGGATTGGAGGCTATTCTGTATTTTACTTATATGTCTAAAGTGCTACATATATAATGATTATCTAACCTACTTCTTATATCTATCTGCATTTTAAGTTGGATTTTGCTCTAGGGTTCGTGTGTATGTGTGTATTTGTGTTTGTGTGTGTGTGTGTGTGTGTGTGTGTGCGCAATGGTATTAGTTAGGAATGTCCAGGTGCGTAGGTGCAGCTTCCCCTAATGTTAGGGTGTGTACTACTAGGGATACATCTGGCTAGACGTCAGCTGCATTTTGGGCTACGGTTTTTGCAGGGTATAGATATTTTTACTTTGGTTTTCCCTATATTAGAGGGCGTTATTTTAGCACACGGTCTACGTCGGCTCTGTTGTGTAGTAGAGTATGTGTAGCCCACATCGAGATCTTAGCTTTACTAGTCTTGACTGTAGGGAGACTAATCTTGCGATTTCACTGTGTGTTCTTGGCTGTATGGATTGTACTAAATTCGTGTTTATTTGTTGTGGCAACAGCCAACAAGGCGTGATATTATCAGGGTACTATTGTTTGGCTCCTTAATAACTGATAATACTCAACTTCTCCGATTATCCTCCCCTTTGATACGAAAAAAAGAAAAAGAATCCACTATAACAGTCTGTGAAGATGAGACACTTGCTGGTCGTGAAGTGTTCAAAATAAACATGAGTCAAAAATTTAAGACTGATGTCTCTTTCCAATTGAAATTCAAACTCTGGACAGCTGAAAGCAGGTGACGTTTCACTGTAGGTGTACTGTAGGCCTTAATATTTGTTGTTTTCGATAACTGTATTAATAAATCTGTTTTCTTTTTTTTTCAGGTCAGTACTTCATATTTACCTGCCTACTTCATTACATTTACAGGTATGTATCTGCATTGTTAGAAAAGTGTTAAATGTGTGAACATTTATAAGTCACAATTGCTTATCTTTTCTGCGTTTATTGTTCGAAGTTTCGTGGTAAAGTGTAATATATTGCGCATGTAGCCGTCAGTGAATATTTGGCTCGTGTAAAGTGGTTTTACACGTAAGGCATACTGCATTATGCGGATTCGGTTTCATATTAAAGTGAGTATTTACTACTTACAATATCAAGTGCCCAAGTTAATTAAGCTGTGAGTCAAAAACTTTGTCGTAGGAAGAACGTAGATATAATATGGATATAGCTAAAACAGTAAAATTCTTTATTCAGCATTCAGCTTCTTAGAGAATGATGAAAGTTTTTAGTTACACTGTTAATGAATTACCGTTTCAGAACAAAATAGTTCTTCCAAGCAGAAAGTTTCTTCGCTCTTCACTGTTGTAAACAATTATCGAATCTTATTTTTAAATCGGCGGTTCTGGAGTCTAGGACAAACAAATGTGTCAGGCACAAATCTCTCCTACTTTGCGGTGTACACATATCACCAGAGAACAAGAAATATTCTTGACTAGAGGTTACTTGTCAGTTTCGTCGCAATGTGTATTCTAAAGTTCTGGAGCAAAATCTGAGATCCAAGATGATGTGAATATAAAATTGAACTGCATCCCATGGGCTACCAGCATAATCTACTGGGTGTACGTAAGTTCTGTCGAACGTCGACTTCAAAATCAGACCGAATCACTTTTCAGGCATCTTACAGTGGAAATCAACCTACAATTTCTTGATGTGAATGTACACCGTCGCGTCCTAATAGAGCAGTTTAAAATATAAGAATAACATTTATTCCACTTGTATGCACCTGATGATGATTCTGAATTTTTAGTGGAATAAAAACGTCGTTTGTGTATTTGAGACCAAGAGGTAAAGATTTTCACAAAGAATTTTCAGTAATGTGGTCACGATTAGGAACACAAAAGTCACATGACCATACCCAAATGGAATAAGGAGCTCAAAAATCACTGAAGGTACCATTCTGCTGATCCATTGCAGGAGGTATTTAAGTCTCGAAGATTTGCTAACAGCAGAGAAATGCGTGTTCGGGTACTGTATCACAGTGGGTTCCAATAAGTATGGTTAGCGACGGCTGTCCCTTACTGAACATTTTGTTTTATTCCCTGTCCCTGCAGCCATCCCTCCCCTCTCCCGCAGCCCCCCCCCCCACCAACAAAATATAGTTCTTAAATATCTCGACGCCTGTCATTTTTTCTTTATAGGAACATCACACCGACACAAATTAATCAAGATTTTTATTAAACCAATGGCAACATTTTTCAACGAAAAGTTGGAAGACGAAACTTTCGGTATGATGTATAAGTGTGTGAACTATTTCCGATAAAGGAAATAAATCACGCCAGTTCGTAATACAGAGAAAGCTACATTTCAGTTAAATTATATTTGGTCCTTAATTACTCTATTGATTTAAAATTTTGCTTTATGTTGCTGGCTCTTGCGTTATGATACTGGCATACGGTTTTGCCCACTTTAATTGACGTTATCGTTTGTGATATTTCATGGTTAGGAAAAACGGGTCCATTATAGTCGGTTGTTATGCTGATTATATTTGAAGATAGTGTTCTTGCATTTATCAACAACCTATTGTAATTTCTTCTATCCTTTTTTGTTCAGTCACATACAATGTAGCGGTAACTGGCACATTTTTAAACCTTTTAAGCCTTTTCATTCTTCAGACAGAGAATTTACCTATAAAATATATTTCGGAAATTTTGTTTTACGTACCTAATGATGTGGGAGCAACAGTTAGAGTCGAGAAATAACCTTTCAAGAGGAAACTAGTGTTAAAGATTCGACGCAGTACTTCAATATTTCTCTCCCGAGAATGAATAATAAGGCGATTATGGATAAGGAACGTGGTGCGGTGTTCTTTTCCAATTAAAAGTTTCATAAATTGTCAGTACGGCACTAAGCCTATTAATTGCGGTTGGTTGGTTTTTAATTACGAACGAGTTCTAATTAAAATTTTGCTAGAAGACTGGAGAGAGTGAAAAATGTTTGGTGGTCGCACTGTTTTCCCGCACCGCTGTTGAAAATCTCTGATCACCTGTGTGCAGTGTCCGCGTTCTGAGCGGTGAAACAAGTTTCTACGGAAATATTAAGGCGCCAAAGTTTTAAGAACTGTATTCAACACGGAACTTTCTATAATATAATTTCTGTGTTAAATTTGATGTCATATGTTTATGTGCGCACAATTTTAAACCCATACGCTACCGAACAGAGACGTTAGGAGCACTGCCCACCGTGCTGCGGCCATGTGAGGTGGTAAGGAAAGTACGATTATATAAGAGGGGCAGAGACCAATGGGGAATCTATTAGGTGACACGTTACGACTACAAAACAGGAACATCTAACGGAGCCCTGCTGTCCGGTACCGGGGGGTAAAACTCGAATCACATCTGTTCTTTCACAGACTCGTGAAAGAACTATGAACAAAAACCGATGAGGTCGAATAGGACTCACATTCCAAGGGTTCCGCACAAACTTAATTATATATACAGACAATAATATTAATAATAATTTCTCGTGGCTCGATGACCTGGCGCAAGCATTTCTAGTGGACGCCACTTCGGCGAACTGCGTGTCGCTAACCTACCCAAGTTAAACAAGCCGGGAAAGAGACCATTCAGTGGAATCCAAACGACGTGTGGCAGCTTCTCGCATAGTTGAAAGTTAGGCTAGGTTAGAACTAAGACTGAAAATGTTGTGTATTCGATGCCGCGATCTCTGAGTTTCTTGACACGCGCTTTACCGCCAGACCACCAGGCGATTACCGTTATCGGTAGTTCACCTGAATTTTTTGATAGGTGGATTTCTGAGTATCGAAATACTATTTGTGAAATATCGCATACCGGCAAGATCAATGACAAAAGTCGAAAAACGACATCTTTAGTTTTTGTCAGAAAAAACTACGTGTGAAGTGCCCCAACGCAGACGAGAGATATAACAGGATTTACTGCCAACAATATTTACTTGAAACGTAAAAAAAAGGCTTACACCATTTCAATGTAAGTTTTATGGAAGTAATCCTGTAAGTCGAGTTCTCTCAAATATTGAATTTTTTAGTTGTGTCACTGTTGTTGTCGGAGTGCAATATATGATCGCAATGGGACCATAGACTTTAGTATTCAGCATAAATTTCAGCTCGATACCTCTATCAGTTCCTGAGAAAATTGATCTAATACTTGGACAGACAGAAGGACAACAAATGGCAAGAATGTGTATAGTGTAACTACAAATTAACAATTTCGGTTTTTTTTTTTTTTTTTTTTTTTTTTGCTTGACTTATACTCTTAATCTTGCTTCTTGTCTCGTTTCATGATTTTAGGTTAACAGGGAGTATCCTGTAGGTTTTGATGGGCTAGTTTGCAAGTATCGAAATAAGTGACATAACTGACCTCTTAGATTGCATTGACTTAGAAACTTGAGTTTTTCACTCCGCCGAGGGAGCGCAGGCATTAGTATGTGACATAAATTTCAACTTGAAACCCATATCTGTTCCTGAGAAAAAAGTATCTCAACAATCGGAGGGACAGACAGGAGGACCGACAGACAGACAGAGTGACGGACGACAAAGTCATCCAATAAGGATTCAGTTTTTACAGATTGAGGTACGGAATTCTTAAAAATGCTCACGCTGGGAAAGAAAATCATCCCACTTAACCTGAGTAGTGAGCTAAAAGTCTCTATTAATCTTATTCTATACGGGAGTGCGGTACCGTAAAAGTCATTCCATGGGAGTGTAGTCTGGGGCTTGACTAGTAAAACCTGCAACAGGTCAGCTCAGACACTACAGAGAGAGAGAGAGAGAGAGAGAGAGAGAGAGAGAGAGAGAGAGACTAAAAGAAATTGAAAACTGCTTTTCGAATCACATACTCGGGTTGCTTATGCAGTTAGTTCATTAGTAGTAGGCACATGGCTGCAAACCCTTTTATCGAAGTGACGAGGAATTTTATTCGCTTGGTTATGCATTAAAAACCATCTTCTCAAGCCAGCTGGAAATATAGACACTTTGCCTGTGCACGAGTCTGTCAAATGGTGGGGAGGGAGAAATTTCTGGGTTCACCTATCAGTTAACTCATAGGTTACTCAAAATGGCGCTAAACTGCAGAAGTTACAGTGGCAATTGGTTTCAAAAATTCGTGCCAAGACGACGCCGACTTCTCAGACGGCCGAACGCCTGATGCCACACCAGTGACGTCAGCCTGTGGGTGGCCAGGCCGAACTCTCCTTTGGCTGGAAGTATAAGCAATCATCGGCCTTCCTGGCCCCGCTAATGTTCAGGGCAGGGACCTTTCGCTCTCGAAGAAAGCATACAGAAAGCCGTCACACGGTAGTAACCATCATTTTCCAATTCAAGTGTTCGTTTCCACCACCTTGGAAGCAACCACGCACAGAACGCTCATAGCAAATCCGATCTTGTTTATGACGCAAAAATTCGGTTTCAAACGCAAGAGATGAGCCTCACGATTTTGTCGATGTTAAATCGCTAATCTTTATCGTTCTGCCCCCGTCCGTGTATTCGTACATATTTCTACTCGTGGCTCTTGACCTTAATTTGTAATTTGAATCCTAAAGTTAGTCTTAATTAAGCTGCATCAGAGCTCTCTCGTGACAAGTTACAATTTTTATGTTAATATTCTCTGTCTTTTCATGCACTTGTGTCTTGGCCCAGGCTAGTCTGCGTATCGCCTGTTTAGTCAGAAACTATCGACTGGCTCGTTACCATTTATTTGTATCGAGACTACCTCTCATTTCAACGTAGTTACGAGAATATACCTGATTTTCTTTTAGCTGTCTGTTACTGGTCTGTACTCTCCCCCTGTCGTCCTAACTACAGTTAATTTCAACCAGCAATCGAAAACTCTGCAGTACGAGAAGAATAATCAGACGCCATCACGGTCTTGAGACCAGCAGATCATCAGGTGACATCCTCCTATTAAGATGGTAGTTGGTAAGGAATACAGTGACAGGCAGAGTTCAGTTAAAAAAGGACCACTGCACTCTTATGAGGGGGTGTCTAATTTTTTTTGTCGTGCAAGCTATAGCAGATTTAGATTTAGGGGTGTCCTAAACACTAATTCCGTGACTTCACCTGTCTTCCCTCATTTAACTTTTTGACAGAAAATGAGTATACGGCTGAGTAGATTTGAACTGATAAATCCAGCTCGTCGGCAGAGTAGCGTCCAGTGACAAATTTTCGGGGAAATTGTGCGCGGCCGTGGGAGTGCAGAAGCCGCAGCGTGTGGGCGGGAGACGGCGCGCGCCCAGCCGTTCCGGCCCATCCATCTCGCCGGCCAGCGCCGCCCTGGCCTCCCGAGACACCGAATTAACGGCAGTAATTACGGCCGGCGCTCTGCCCTCGCCGTGGCGCTGCCCGCCAGCCCTGACACCGCCGTCCACCGTTGTTTGCGACGAAACACCGGCTGGACACCCGCGTCGGGCGACGCTGTGCGCCGCAGGGCAGCCTACACTGGCCACTGCAGGCGCTACACGCTACCTGGTCAGCAGGCGACAGCGCACTTAACAGAGGATCCAGGTTATGGTGGCTCTTGGGGCTTTTAACTCTCCCTGTTTAGGACCGGGTGAGTTCAGTTGACGAAAGGTCTACAGATTGATATTCTTTGAGACAAAACATTACTCTCTCGGAAAAACGGCTTGGCTTCGTATTTTCACGGTAGTGCACTAATATTTTCAAGTGCACTAATTTCATTCGAACTGAGCAATCTGGCTTTTTAATTAAATGACATGCAGATTCTAAGAGATTAGTCCCATTCGTAGTTATCTCGGTGAGATGGCTGCAATCGAAGCCAAAATTTTATTTATATTTCAACTTTATTTTATTTTGAAAAGTATCATTCTTTGTAAATGTTGTAGATAAACAAAAGAAAAGAAAACTGTAAAAAGATGAAAAACGAAAATTGTAATATGTACGACCTCTTTCAAACACAGGTAACAGGTCCATAATTTGGCAATAAATAAATAAATAAATAAATAAACAAAATCGAAGCCAAACCGATATAGCTCGAGTCACTTATTCGCGTTCATAAAAAACAGCTCACCCACAATTCAACGTAGGAAACACTAAATCGACAGATGTCATTCTAAATTTTTATTTTTATTTTTATTTTGAGTCATCTATCTTCAGAGAAGTTCAATGGTTCGATGCGGCCCTTCACGAATTATTCTTATTTTACAGTAGTATTGGCACCGTACGTCCCCAATGATTTGTTGGATGTATTCGAATTTCTGTCTTTCCTCTGCGGTTCACACTAGTAGCAATGAAAATACTACCTGAGATCTTAACCATGCACTCTCATCCTGTCACTCCTTCTTGTCAGTTTCTTCGGATGTGTCCCTTTCTTCGCCGATTCTGTGAAGAACCTCCTCATTCCGTACGTCCATCTAATTTTCACCATCCTTCTGTAGTACTACATATCAAACTCTTCGATCCCCTTCTTCTCCAGGTTTCTCACCTTCCACGATTCACTACCATATAGTGCTGAGCTCCAAATGTACATTCGCAGAAATTTCACGTTATGTGTTATCTTGCTTCCTAGGTAACAGAATTTTTCTCTGTGTGTAGTTCGTGGTCCCAATTTTTATGTTATGTTCATCATTGACTATTTTCAGTTTTATTTAATTCCGTGACTCTAATCGTTCCCTCTCTGTATGGCGGCTACAACTGGCATCCTCTTAATATCGCTTTATTTACCATATTAATTTTTATTTCACGGAGAGGCCGTGTATTTTGATATTTTGTCGAATTTCCGAAAATTCTCATTGGATATTTATTTCTTCCCATTTTACACCAACTACCAAGTAATGTATCTGGTGCACAGAGGGGTGAACTATTAGTTTCGAGATTTCTGTACAATTTAAATGTTGCTTCCACGAAAAGTGGAATATGTAATGAAGGCACTCTTTCATATGCGCTGCTGGTCAGTAAAGTAACGTGAGCAGGAACTATAATGAAATTTTACTTGTTCTGGGGTATTCAGTGGACAGAGCTGCCCCTTAGGACAACAACAACGACTGTAGGCTGGATGCCATCGAATCAGACAGAGCTTGATTTGCAGGTACGGGTACGTCGTTCCACGTTGATTAAAACGATCCTAGAGTTAACCAAATGTAATGACTGTTGAGTGGTTCTGTTTCAGTGTCTCTGCAACACACGACGAGATGATTTCCGTGAGTGGGAGATCAGAAGAACATGTGGGCCAGACAACAGTCAAATGCTTTCTGTGTCGCGGTGGGTCAGCACAGCACGGGCAGCATGCGGTCTTGCGTTATCTCGTTGAAAGATGACATCATCGTGGGATTATTAGTGGCAGATCTGCGACTTGGTGCCTCTTTGACGCTCGGCGGTGACACCAGCGGTAGCCTAAATCGGTGGAGCGCCGAAAGTGAAGACAGCTGGTGGGTCTCGATGAGGCAATATGGTTGTGTAGGGCAGTACAGGAGGTTTCGAAGTTTCTTGTCTGGTGAACGGCACTAAGATGATCTGGGATACCTCAGTGCTTACCAGGATTTGATGGCTTAATCAGCATGTGGAAATGCCTCAGATCAATGGTTTCCCTGCACGAGTATTATGGAGATAGATGCGTTACGTCAACTTGAGTGTTCCTAAGCCCTATACTTCTGCTGTGTTCAGTGGCGGTCTGCATTTCCGGTTGCTCAATTCATGGAGTATACTAGCCGTGACAAATTATTCTAATTTTAAGATTCTTGGCTTCGAACGCTTAAAACTGTACCGCTGAATTGACTGTATTAGTACCATGTGTTATTCGTGTGCTAGCCCAGATCGTTTCTCATTCCGCCGTAGCCTTTCTGGGTGTTATGGAAGCCACAGGGCACGCCTTGGTGAGACAGATATGACATCTTATATTTTTTATGTGGAAGAAGTACCTTGAGTCTGAAAGTTCGGATCGCATTGGCTAGCTTACCATGCAGATGTATATACAATCTTTTTCTTACTATAATAAAGGCGTCTCTTCACTATTAAAATAAGTGAAAATTAACTGAACTAATTGCTGTTACCATCCGACGTCTTTTTGATTAAACTCTGCGTGCTGATGTTCGTAGCACCTTACGTAAAATTCATTACGTAACATCATTGCTTAGCTTACGACATGAGGCAGCTGTGTTACTACCATCGGAAACTATCTTCGAAAGCGGTTATCCTCGTCAACGCTTTCATCGTAACTGTTTTGAGACTTTGGTAATTTCCTGTGGCTGTCAGCTTTTAGGGGTGTTGGTTTCCAAGAACTAATTGTGGTTATTTTCGGATTACCAGAAGAGATGTGTCTGATATATGATGACTTGGATCGGTCATAAGAAACTTCATTACTAATTGTTAAGCCTGTGACATTTTATCGAAAAAGTTTAATTATTGTCTCCGTTACTTCGGTGTAAGGTAACTTAAAATACTTGACGTCCCTTGTGTGCAGGGTTTGTTAACAGTGTTACTGAACTTTTAATTTTAATTAATAATCATTGGTTACACAGCTAGATGTCTGATGTAATGGCTCTGAGCACTATGGGACTCAACTGCTGAGGTCATTAGTCCCCTAGAACTTAGAACTACTTAAACCTAACTAACCTAAGGACATCACAAACATCCATGCCCGAGGCAGGATTCGAACCTGCGACCGTAGCGGTCTTGCGGTTCCAGACTGCAGCGCCTTTAACCGCACGGCCACTTCGGCCGGCTGCTGATGTAATGATTGGGTTTGTTTAAATTACTATTATTGGTTTTAGATTCTACTTATCGAGGAATTTTAAGAAACTTGAAACCTTAAAGTGATCAGCAGTAGTTTGGAATTCAAGATGTTTATGAATTGTTTTGATTTAATGTTCCCTTAATTTGTACGCTTGGACATCAAATAGAGAAGAGTGATCTAATATGTATGGTTAATAATTTAATAGTCTGTGATTACCTTGTGATTATTCAATTTTAATAAATGTTTGAAAGCCTCAGTCCGCCATTTTAACACCCAGTCCTCGCCCTATCTAGCCATTTGGTACAACGGGGACTTCGAAGGTAGGGCCACAGGCACCGGCCTTAACACGATGGAAGTATCAAGGCTCGTTTACAGATTGCCGGCTATGCAAACCAGAAGGGATCGTATTGGCCACCGGTTGACACCACGTATTATCAGGTCAATTTCTGAGCCACAATCCTGCCACTGTCGAATCACGGCACTTGATAATAGACCTCCCTTCTTACACTAGGCATGACGCGATCTTCACGCAAGGATACGGCATTCACATGTGATTTCTCAATCGGAAAGCCGCTGCTTAACCTTTCCATATATACATATCACACGTAGAGTACACCTGTATTCTCGATGGAGTCGCGCTGAATTGCTAATCATTTGCGTATTGAAACATATTGTACACTTTATGTCGATTTGGACTGTCTTGCACGCTGTCTTCATGGAGATGAAAATTTAATGACCGGCAGTGTAATGTACATAGTCGGGACGAATCTGTAAAGTCTTTACAGCTAACAACATATTTTCTTTATGTCTTTTGCTCAGAATGCAAACAACAAATAACTTAATTAAAGTCCCGTCGACGTTTCAGGGAAGCGAGTAAAAAAAGATATAAGACTGAAGGGAAAAGAGGAAGAGAAAGAGGGAGACGAAAGACTGCATGTTGACTTCTCGAGAGGGGCGTCTTCACGCTGTGTTAGCTTTTGGGACTTGGTCGTATTTGCATAAAAGTCGAAACGTTAGTGGACTGCTTAATTTTTCTGCGATGCTGCGAATGCGTAAACAAACACGTAGCTCCGACAAAACTTTTCTTCCGCTGCAAAAGTTTGTGAGCACTTTTGAAATTTTTAAATTTTTTTTATTTATTTATTTACCTTTTAATTAGGAACGTCGACTCGACGTGGCAGCCGTGCCACGGTGGACTGGTAAGTGGTGCGGGGGTGGAGGTGCGCGCCGACGTGCGGTCGCAACTTGTTGTGCTTGCGGGGCTGGAAGCACGCCCAGCTGGCGACGCTAATAGCCTATTAATGAAGACGTAGGCGGTGGTGCCGCTCGCGCCGACCAATCACGCCAGGCTGCTGCGGTATTGTGGGAGGGAGTCGCCGGAGTGAAACAGGCAGACGCTGGAACCGCTGGAAGGTTGGTGGCAGCAACAGGACAAGGAGTTCCCATGCACAATGTAGCGCTGCGGCCTGCCCGCGAAGTGCGAAAAACTGTCGGTAGTAGGTGCGTGCGAGAAAGAGACACCGAGCTTTCCTCAGGATAATATTATCTTTTCTCGCTCGCTGATATAAATAAACCAACAGCCGTGGCGCCTAAAATTTCCAGAAATACATAGCGTTCCAAACGCAACACTATATTTCAATACTAAGATTTATTTAATCTGAAAACATTTCTTGCGTTAGGAAAACATAGTCAAGTTCTATAGACGAGGGACTGCCGGAGTGGCCGTGTGGTTCTAGGCGCTACAGTCTGGAGCCGAGTGACCGCTACGGTCGCAGGTTCGAATCCTGGCTCTGGCATGGATGTATGTGATGTCCTTAGGTTATTTAGGTTTAATTAGTTCTAAGTTCTGTCTTGAAGGTCATTCGTCGGGGGCACAAAATTTCCTCGTTAATAGCATTTCTAATGTTCGAGATTTGAAAATCGTCTTATCAGCATCTTACCTATTTCGTTAATATAGTAACTCATACATATTAATTTCATGCAAGCTCGTTGCAGTTTACTATCTCTGATCTGCTGCTATCCAGCTTTGAAGAAGTATGTAACTAATTCACGAAGCATGAACTCAATGAAGCTGTACAATCAGTTTCAAGAATTGCTTGGGCTTCAAGATGTTATTTAGCATAATTCTTTCATGACTCCTATGACATGCCACATTAACAATGCATTTTTCGTAATTTATTATGTCCAGCGATACTAGTGTTGTTGCTTGCTTAAGTTTTGCTTCAGTCGCATAGATTATCGCTGCCTAGTTATATAAGAACTGTCACTTGAATCATTAATTCACTGGTAACTTTACAATTATCCTCACCAGAACGAATACAAAGTTATTTTGTCCTTGAAATATTCTAAATGTCATTTCCACTCAACTACTGCGTAATAAAGTCACCTTAAATGCAGTAATACAATTGCGATAGTGCAGAGATCTTAGTACCCCGTATGACTTCTTGCGATAAGTAGGTTAGGTGACACTTCAGTTCAAAATAAAAAGACTTCACTCAGTCTCAAAGAACTTTTCCCTTGCCGGCCGAGCGGTTCTAGGCGCTACAGTCTGGAACTGCGCGACCGCTACGATCGCAGGTTTGAATCCTGCCTCGGGTATGGGTGTGTGTGATGTCCTAAGGTTAGTTAGGTTTAAGTAGTTCTAAGTTCTAGGGGACTGATGACCTCAGAAGGTAAGTCCCATAGTGCTCAGAGCCAACTTTTCCCTCGATTGATCATGCGTAGCATTTGTTCTTCATGTAGAATTTTAGATCTTCAAAACAGCAGTATCACACACCTCGTTAATATCTCAAACATTAACGACGTATATTAACAGATTCCAAAAGATCATGGCCAAATCTGAACAAGAACTGAATAAATATTTGAATGTATTACAATTCAAAGTTACGGACTTCATGTATTCTCATTAACGTACGGTTGGGCGAGTCGCTTCAGGATGTCTTCTTTGGAAAACGAACGTCGATTCGACACTAATGTAGCCCAACAATGATGGTTGCGTCATGACAGGAAGACTGTTACTTCCCCCTCAGCCTCCTCCCTCCTTCTTCCTCATCCCATGAAACAAAATAAATAACAATTATTTTTTCACAGGATAATATCATGATACAAAACCTTTTCCTTTTTTATAGCGTTATGAAACTTACGACTATTTACTGTCCATGTATCGTCTGGCGGAGGATGATTGATGGTGCAATCTACCAATCACTGTATGGTCGCAGTGTCCTGTTCCCCACTCACAAAAAATGAACTTTATTCCATTATAAAAGAGTAAGAACAGTTTTTTTTAATCAGGGTAAAAAGTAAGTTACGAACATGCATTTATTTTAGCATACGGTATCATGCAGACTGGTGTAATGGATCCCTCTATCAATCATCACCTGTTCATCTCCATTATCTACATCAACATAACTTAACCCTCTACTGCCCACCGTGACTCTGAAGTCACGTCAAATTTTATCGTTATATTTCGCATTAGGATCGTTATTTCTTTCTTGACCAGTGTGACTTGAGTGTTACAATATGGCTGCTTTATACACAAACAATGTAACTGCCCACTGTGACCTCAGAGTCACAGAACTATTTTTAAAAAATAATTTTTTTCAAAAACAAAAATTCACCTGATATGTGTTAAATACATTATTCTCTAACATTCTGTGCATATAAATATTTTTTTCTACAGGAAATAATAATTTGGGCAATAGAGGGTTAAGTAGCATGGGGCACATTTCGTGTCGGACGCGGATGACTGGAAAATCCTTGTGCGTTTAGAAAATGGTTCAAATGGCTCTTAGCACTATGGGACTTAACATCTGTGGTCATCAGTCCCCTAGAACTTAGAACTACTTAAACCTAACTAACCTAAGGACATCACACACATCCATGCCCGAGGCAGGATTTGAACCTGCGACCGTAGCAGTCCCGCGGTTCCGGACTGAGCGCCTGAACCGCTAGACCACCGCGGCCGGTGTGCGTTTAGAGAGCGACCGGTATGGAGCGTGACCGGGGGGTAGCCACCACGGAAACCGCCAGCTGATGGGACTCCATTCTTCTTCTAAATCCGTAATTGACGTGTCTATATGCAAACAGGGGAGCGGGGAAGAGGTGACGCAACAAAGGGGAGGCAGTTGATCTTTTCGCCGAATGAACCACAAAGAAATGACACGGCGTATAGGGTGAGGATTTAGTTCGGTACGTGGGGAGGGCGCGGGGTCTGGATATGCTTCGCGACTGCTTGAATCCCCTCCCCCCCTCCTTCCTCCTCATCCCCCACCAATCCCTTTTCTCCCCAGTGTTACGTAGGGTGCTACCGACAAGAATGGTCCGCTGCTGGGCTGGGAATTGGCAGCCACTGTGGTGTAAAAATTAAAGTTAAGGGCCAGCGCGCTATTGTTGTGGCGTTCGCGTGTGTGTGATCGCCTCGGCGTATCGCGGTCCGCCAGCTGCGTCCCGTCCCTTGTTTTGGGAATCGATGTGGATTAGCCCCGGCCGGACGCAGTGTACGCCGACGTATTGTGCAACGGACTCGCCGACCATTCTGTTTGCCGCAGCGCTCTGGCCGCACAGCACGCGGCCCTGTGCTCGCTGGTTCATACGTTTGCCCTACGTGTCGGGTAGTGTTCCCACTCTGAGCAATCTGATCGGCATGTAAAAGATGCCTCCTTCCACAACGTTGAGGTTTAAAGACTACCTCCCTGCAATAGCATTAAACGATGCACGATGCAAGTTCCACGTTATTTATGTAATGGCGTAGAGGGACAATCAATATTTCGTATAACTCATGTCCAAATTAACAATTAATCTACTCATTAACAAGTATAATATCATATTAAAGGTTTAACAATGTTAGACAAGTGTTAAAGTTGTAAACGCTAGGCATCCTCATTAGAGTTTAAAATTACCGTAAGCTACCGTAGACTATCATAAGTAACCGTAGACCACGGTAGTTTGCCTAGTAGATTAGGTCAGTTAAGGTCGTGCCCACATTACTTCTGTGTTAGGTGTGTTGCATACCTATCGGGCGTTACCTCATAACGATAGCATAAAAACGCAAAACAAAAAATATAGTAAACATCGCTTCAATATCTCGTCGTACTTACATAAAACATGTTTCTATTATTCATAAACAACTTTCGCATTTATCAATAACAACAAGAAACAAATCTGTAAGGACATAAAATACAGAACTGACTAACTCTGAATGACATGCGGCTCTAATTATGTGCAAAACAAACAAACAAACAAAAATCAAGGAGAAGTCATCAGCTCCCAGTTTCTCTCTCACACATACATTTATGTTTCTTTCCCTACCAATGCTACGAATCCTGCAGGTGATCCCACCGTTTACCACGTCATTTATGTAGTGTTCCAAACTTACCGTAGTTCGGTAGACAGCAGCTCTAATAGAGACACATTCCACGCAAACTACACAAACGGAATTCATCCTGTATTCGAGACAGAGCGCTTAGCGACTTCCTTCAAGCTCTACACATAATTTCAAAGGTTTTCCAGACTTTTTCTCGCTGACATCAAACAGAAGATAATGAAGGGAACAAAGTTTATCATGTACTATATTTTCGTTGCTCACATAATGAAACTTCAGGATCAGGCATGACGTTTTAACCACTGAGGTGCCTGAATAACTGTATCATTTTACGACACATAGTTCACATTGTATGACGTCACAAGCACTGATATTGTGACAAATTCATTTTTCTTAAAACGGAGTGCAACATACCCTGACTATACATAGTACTTCGATTCTTTCAGTAGTCAGGGGTGTGGGTTACTTGCTTGTAATCAGAGATGAGAGTGGGGGGGTGGTGTAATTATAAACGATTTTACGAAAATTTTCAAATCGAAAATTACATTTGTGTTGTATCGCACATGGTCCACTCTGTGCCGAATACAACCACACAACGCATCTTCCCTCTAAAAAGACATATTATTCACGGATCCCGTTATTGTTGTAGACCTATTTGATTTTCTTTAATGACTCAGAGATGGGACAACGAACTGTAAACAACACTCATTCACTGTCAACTTCAGTAGTGTACTCTCCAGAATAACGAAGTAGGAAGTAGGTCACTTATAATAAAGTACATTTCTCGAAACTAATTCCATTACTAAACTTTACAACTTACGGGTCAAGTACACGACGAGAGCGAGGACTTCATCGCTTGCAAACCAGTAATCAGACAACGACAAAGAATATAAAGTAAAACACGAAACAAAACAACTAATTACTATATTCTCCGTCGATTCACTATTTTCACACATTAATACCTGTAACTGTATAATAAGAAGTAATCGCAAAAATGAGACCCATAACTGAGAAAGGAGTGCGTTTAGTGGATACTAGGAACGGATTTTGAATGTCTTACTGACGTATATCACAGCATATATATTGCTTTTGAGACAGTATTGTTTACCAATGAAGATGAAGCTTCAGCAACAAAAATTGACTTTTAGAGACCATCCTTAATACTTGATTACCAATTGCTGTAAAATTTACGGTTGCAGTAAGGTACAAAAGAGGCCATTTTGTACTGAAATTGGTATGTAACATATCACTGGAGATCAAATAACAGTAATCTGTAAATGATGACTACCTTTGAATAAATTGTGGGTCGTACAATTCACGATGGTTTAGTAGTAGAGTTGCGCTCAATAAAAACTCCATTGTGCTAGTTTTGGTACTTACATGTATGATGTAGTAAATGCCAGGATCACCGGTAGTATTGGTAGCATCAGGGGGAAAGAAACATAAATGAATGTGTAAGAGAGAAACTGGGAGCTGACGACACCTCTCTGTATGTTGTTTGTTCGTTCTGCGCTTAATTAGAACCGTACGATGCTCAGCTTAAGGGGAACCGGAGGTGGTCAAATCCAAAAAATTACGATTTTTTTTGCTACCGAAAATTAGTTGGAACATTCCTCTTTAATGTAAACTTTTAATTATTGTTCTACTCGCCCTAGAAGTGGAGTTATAACCATTTTCCCCCACGCCTGCAGAGAAAATGGGCGGCAAGTGAATGCATCTAACACGCTCTCGTGACTTCCTGGCGAACTGCTTGGGATTTTCTCGGCCTGTTACGCATACAGCGCCTTATGTTACGCATACAGCGAGTGTGCAAGGGTTGGCTACATTGTTTTCTGTGACAAATGAAGCGCTAAGAGCGCGGAACATCATCTCTTTGCTGTTTACCGTTTCGAATTAGTTCAGTGTTGCGCCTGTTTTTGGTAGTATTATACTTCTTGTGTAAAGCGTTGTTCTGGTTACGATACCACGTTTTAGTAACCGTGTATATAAGAAGAGGAATAACGTAGGGAAAAGAAAATTAACACTAATACCAAGTTGCGATACCACAATTACTGAAACAGTGCGTTCTTCTGCTAAGCAACACATGGCCGGCCATAGCCCTGTGACATCTTCTAGCAAGAAGCTGACTGGTGGAAGTGACATATTTCGTGAATATGTTAGTGACAGTGATGATATTAACGAAGTACTGAATATTGGATAATTATCTTCTGTGCTGAAAGAAAGTGTTCTGCGCAAAATGTGTTCAAGTGTAGGAGTGGGACTAGAGATAACAAAGCACTTTGGTTTAGCTTGTGAGATGAAGATAATCTGTGCATGTTGCAAGTATCAAGTGACTTTCTACAATTCACATGCCAGTCTCTTTGGTGGAAATGGACGATCTAGAGTGTTTGATGTGAATGTTCGACTGGTGTATGGTCTTCGATCCATTGGAAAAGGGTCTGCTGCTGGTAAACTGTTTTGTGGTATTATGAACTTGCCATCGCCTCCAAGCAAATTTGGGTACTACTGTGAACTGCTAGGATCCTCTGCTGAAGATGTGGCTTTGAAAACCATGAAGGAAGCAGTGGAAGAATCTGTAGAAATGAACAGTGGTTCTAGGGATTTGGTAGTGGCATTAGATGGTTCCTGGCGAAAGAGGGGTCATAAATCCCTGAATGGGGTTGTAACTGCTACTTGTGGTGATAGTGCAAAAGTGATAGATGTTGCAATATTATCAAAACATTCTAGGTGCAAAAATAAAATCAAAGGAGAGCACAGTGGAACCTGTGAGGCAAATTTTAGTGGATCAAGTGGAGCAATGGAAGTGGATGGAGTGAAACAAATTTTTGAACGTTCAGTTCCCAGATACAACGTTAGGTACAAATACTACCTTGGGGATGGTGATTCCAAAGGTTTCAAGACTATAGAGGAACTGAAACCATATGGAAATGAATTTGTAGTTGAAAAGTTGGAATGCATTGGGCATGTGCAAAAACGTATGGGTGCACGGCTTCGAAGGCTCAAACAAACTTTGGGTTCAAGTAAGCTCAGTGATGGAAAGACAATAGGAGGGAGAGGCAGGCTTACTGATGAGGTGATTGAACATCTACAGAGATACTATGGGTAAGCTATAAGGCAAAATACTAGTAATGTTAGTGACATGCGAAAAGCAGTGTGGGCATTGTTCCTTCATACTGCCTCTTCCAATGAATACCCTCAACACAGCCTGTGCCCAAAAGATTCATGCTGCAAATATAATGCAAAAAAGGACTATGATCACAAACATGGTTTGCCAGCAGCTGTGATAAATGCAATAAAACCAATTTTTCATGGCTTAGCACAGCCAGAATTGTTACACAAATGTCTACACGGAAAGACGCAGAATCCTAATGAGAGCGTAAACAATTTGATTTGGAAAGTGATTCCTAAATGGGTGTTTGTAAGCATAAAAACACTGCACTTTGGCATTAATGACGCAATAGCAACCTACAACCAAGGGAACAGTGTGAAGTGTGAAGTTCTGAAGGCATTAGTATTTACAGCTGTGGTGAATACTGTACGAGCACTAAGAAATATTGACAGAGAAAGGATAAGTGGAGCAGAAAGAAGAGAAAGGCATATGAAGTATGATGGAACAACAGGCCAGAAAAGAAGACAGAAGAGGAAGCTTTTGGAGGATGAAGAAGAAGACCCTGATAATCCATCCTATAGTGCAGGAATGTATTGAGAAACTGTGATAGCCGTTTCCCGTAAATTAGAATTTTTCGAATATAAGGAACATTTTCTCAAAATCCACTCAAGCTAGAGAGATGAAATTTTTATACAGCACTCCTAGTGGTCAAACTTACATTGTAACACAGCCATTTGGCAATATGTTCAGTAGTTTCATTTCAGTTTAATTATAAAGCAATTATTTGTAAAAAAAATTTGGGTCATTAATAAAAAAAATAATTTGAAGGAAACTAGAAAAGATACTCCAAAATCCCTCTGTCATAACTGCAATACTAAACCACTCTATATGTAAAAAAAATACAAATTTTTGTATTTGGTAGTTTATTCATAAATGTTCCTCAAACTTAGTGATTTGAACATGAGAAGCACAGGCACCTCCGGCTCCCCTTAAATCTATTTCGTATTTTAGATCCTTACAAAATATAAATTGCATTTTAAAAGCAGTAAATAAGAGCTGACCGCATACTATCTACGTCCTTATGTTCGAAAATCAATTAAGTTTGATGTAAATACAGTTTACATCCACAATCACAAAAAATCGATATAATTGTTATTATTTTGTACTCAATAGAACGTTCTTCATCATGATCAAAAGAAACAGTTTCCTTTTATTATTGATAGGGTGCGAAAGCAGTTTATGAATAACAGAAACATGTTTTATATCAGCTCAACGAAGTATTGAATCGATGTTTGATGTATTTTTGTTTTGAATCCTTTTCTTAATTTTATTTTTTTTTTTTTGAGAAAATTGCGTTTTCTAGCTCTATGTGATAATTTTTTTTCTGTTTTTATATTGTTACTACAATATCCCTCTGTTTCATTTTACATATCAGCGATTTTCGAATAAAACTTGAAATAAACATTGACAGTTTTTAATTTTGCTACAAATACCGTTTTTTTAAGTAACAGACTGGAGAATAATTGTTGTTGTTGTGGTCTTCCGTCCAGAGACTGGTTTGATGCTGCTCTCCATGCTATTCTATCCTGTGCGAGCCTCTTCATGTCCAAGTAACTACTGCACCCTACATCCTTCTGCATCTGCTTAGTGTATTCATTTCTTATTCTCCCTCTACGATTTTTACTCTCCACTCTTCTCTCCAGTACTAAATTAGTGATCTCTTGATTCCTCAGAACGTATCCTACCAACCGATCCCTTCGGCTAGTCAAGTTGTGCCACAAATTTCTCTTCTCCCCAGTTCTATTCAGTACCTCCTCATTGGGAAGCAATCAACGTAAATCTTTTTCCAGTTTTATTTTTTGGTTCGTGGATAATATTTTCTGATTTTTTAAAACGGAATTCAGTCATCATTAAGTTCAAGATCCTAGAAGTTAAAGTTGTTCTGTCCAGTATCATATTTGTCTATGAGGGAAGTCGTGCACTCTCCAAATCGTTTCTGACATCAGACAACAATTTTCTTAATCTATAGCATATTGCTCCTGAAGTAATAGCACAGTTTCTTGGACTTTGGCAGATTAATAAAATGGCGGACGTTTGAAACAAACACGTAGTTTTGTTCTATGCTTTTGGCACAGTTTTTTGCTATATCTAATGAATAAATTAAAGTAAAAAAATAGGCTACTACTTCTTGCGGGCGCGCCCGAGAAGTAATTTAGTTAAATTTATGTAAAAAGATTTACTGTGTAAAAAGATGTGTAAAAAATTTACTTTGATATCTTTCTTATTTTTTTTTTATTCGTAACAATCGCTTATTTTGTAGGATGAGTGAGGAGAGAGTACACTTAAACAGGCAATTCTAGGCAGGTTCCAAACCACAGTAAAACTCGACATTTTTCACAATGACGAATATTGTCATAGTGATACGTGACAGATAAAAATGTAATGACTAACCAGCGATAGAACTCGGGACCTTTGGATCTGAAGTCAACAGTTAACCACTGTGTCATCGATCTCCTCGATCTCCTGGATGTGTCGATACGATGCCACAGAATTCTCAGTGTGGTTATAAAAATGTTAGTATCGGACTGGGATATTTAATGGACCTGATGCGTGATTTGTTTTCTCTGTTAACAATAGCTATTTTCCTTTTGGGAAGCTGTACAATGGAATCAGCAGAGGATAGCATTTTGAATGACTCAACGACCATTGGAAAGGCCTACTACGTATTCACAGAATCCTATAATTTGAAGGACTGTACTACTGACACACCATCGCCAATCAGCACAGATTCGTATTAGTCGGAACTGCGTTTACTTTCAGTTACGTCACATGTCCGGAAGAAGACGTACTTCAAGCGCTTTTCATGCTACCTTGTAGTATATTACCATCGCAGTCTAAAATGACCGCAGTCTCTATAGGGCATTTATTTCGCACACGAGAGAACTCTTTGTGTCCGTTTGCGCTCGCCATTCGTAATCCTGATATATTTCGCGTTTTGCACGAATGGCAGCTGTGTGGGTTTGCTTTGGCATGTGCGAACTGAATTATCTTCCACGCGCAACAGCCATTTATATTACTGTCCTATCTAATCTTATGAGCTCATCAGTCCCTTTGTCACAAACGTCACATTCACACATTCATTGCATTTTACCTCAGATATTCGACGTGGCCATTTTTTTGGAAATATAATTTATTCCTTTTTTTAGTGTGACAGTGGGGCTTGCCATTTTCATTCAATTCTGCTAATTCCGCAGCATATCTGCGTGCCCGATCACGTCTCGTATTCAGCAACAAACTAAATGCGATTAACAGGTAGCACTTTGCGTCGCAGAGCTTTTAGTGGCCTAAATAATTATAAATTAGATAAACTGTTGTTAGCTGCGTCGGTTCGTCTTGAACACAAAAAATTATCATTGCGGTGAATGTTCTTTGGATGAGGCTTATAGAGGTGTGGTAACAAACGATGTATTGACTGTTCCGTACCTTGTCAATACACCGTCATGGCGATTGTTTCTAAGCTTTAAACCCTAAAATACTTCATTAACGGAACGAAAGAAATGATTTGTTAGCATTTTACATTTCTTTTTTTTTTTTTTTTTTTTTTTTTTTTTTTTTTTTTTTTTTTTTTGCTTGCTTCATTGTTCAAAAACTAAGAACTAATACGGGTGAGAAGTAATCACCAGAGTTCCAAATTGGTGTTGTGTTTTTTCCTTTGTTAGCTGCATCTCACATACGCCGCTAAAAATGTTAAAACGTCCCCACAATTGCGCAATAATTATGATTCTAAGAGGGCATTAACCCTAACAATTGCTTCATTTTGTTAACAACCACGTCATCCGCTTTTTAACTTACCAATGGTGACAATATCTTTCCGCTTTATTTATGTATTTATTTAACTGGATCTGACTAGAGCCATCAGGTCCTCTGTTAAATCGTAACACATATACAAAACGTATTTTATCTCATATTTTCCTTACAAATAATAATTTTAATATGACAAATAGTATTAAAATGATATGAGTGTCTGAAGTGAGAATGTGAGTAAATAATACTGACTATGAACCATAATTCAGGAACCATGGGTGATAGGGTATGTGCTGTTCAGTATTCCAGTACCACTTTTATTGAAGACGCTTTGTAAAACTGACTATTCTGCCTTTTTCCTTGACAGAAAGCAGTCGATATTATCCATAACATAGAAGAGGTCGCACGGTTTTGGTAATCTGGCAAACAGATTCGTTGCCTCTTTATGCCGAGGTAGCTCGATATCACCTGGTTTTTCCACTGATAACATGTCACATTGTTGTGGTACTCTCTGAGAGATAACACTCCACCGGACAGACTGCCCTAGGTCTACCAGCTTATTTTGTATTCATTACTGAACTGCTTCGGCTGTTTAACCATTTTAAAATGTTTAAACTGGGTGCTTCATATTTCGTCTTGCTGAAATGTAAGCCCAGGGTGGCTACCAATGAAGGGCAACAAAACGGGGCGTAGACTGTCGTCGACGTACTGCTGTCCTGTAGGAGTGCCGCGGATGACAACCAAAGGGGTCCTGCTGTGAGAAGAAACGGCATCTCAGACCATCACTCACGGTTGCCGGGCCTTATGCCAGGCGAAGTCAGGTTGATTTCCCACCGCTGCCCGATACGTCTCGCTTGTCATCGAGGCTCAGTTCGAAGCTTTGTAGCCTTCTAGGGGTTGTAGAGAGGACTTAGTGAAGTTTCGATGAGGAACCCATTTCCTGAAATGCCCTGTTTGATTATAAAATAATTTTGACGACTTGGTCACTTACAAATCTCTCGATTCGCGGCACACAAACAGACTGAGAAGAGGGCACCGTCTTCAGTCCTTGTTGTAATCATGACATCACATTGTAATCATGACATCACGTAACACCTTCGTTCGATTATAACAACGGTAGCAAGAAACTGGTACGCTTTCAGTTAGGAAGGCTGGCTGGTTGTGATGCTCCACGGACGCGCCGTACTCTCGACTTCGAAGAGGGCGTCCTTCGTCGCGTGGAAGAGAACCCAGCGACAAGTACTCAAATCATTGTCTGTACCCCTGGCTTCTGCAGAGCACCCACGTATCAGCTTATTGTCCCTGCTTTGCACTTACGGTGAAGTGGGAGATTTGAAAATGAACCGATTTTCAAACTTACTTTACATCAAAAGGTGTATTTCCGGTCGCGTGTTCCTTATCAACACTTCGTCTACTAACGCCAATCTACAACTCCTGCAAGCCTGTACCGGGAATTGTGGAAAGCCCCGTATACTAAAAACTATCAAACTTACATCCTTATCTACAGCACAAGCATTCATTAACGCACACAACAGTAAAAAGGAGTCGGACGGACTTAATTAATTTACAATTCCTACATTCGAGGCTGTTCTGCTAATTACTTTTAGGATGCCTTTCAAATTTTGTGTTTTACGCATTAGATTTTAGTAATTCTGCTCTCATATATAGCAAACCTTGAGGAAATTTGGTTCTCTGCCTCGTGATGACTGGGTGTTGTGTGATGTCCTTGGGTTAGTTAGGTTTAAGTAGTTCTACGTTCTAGGGGACTGATGACCATAGATGTTAAGTCTCGTAGTGCTCAGAGCCATTTGAACCATTTTTTAAGGAAATTTGGCAGATGTTCATACACGGTCCAGTCACATTAATGTGACAACTTGTCACAAGCCTGAATAACCACCTTTTGCAGAGCGTACCTTTGCGAGACGCGAAGGAAGAGAGTGAGTGAAGTCTGTAAGATATCAACAGGGATGTGGAGCCATGTCAACTCCAGTGCGCTAGCTTTCTCAGTTGAGTAACCATGGCGCGAGCAGCCCAAGCCAGGAGGTCCCGTAGATGCTTGACTGGGCTTCAAATGGTTCAAATCGCTCTGAGCACTATGGGACTTAATATCTGAGGTCATCAGTCTCCTAGAACTTAGAACTACTTAAACCTAACATCACACACATCCATGCCCGAGGCAGGATTCGAACCTGCGACCGGAGCGGTCGCGTGGTTCCAGATTGAAGCCCCTAGAACCGCTCCGTCACACAGGCCTGCTGATTAGGCTTACACCAGGGGAGTTTAGTGGCCAGGACAGTACGGCCCTCGTGCTCTTTGATCCACGCACGTGTACTGCGAGCCGTGTGACACGTTACGTCATACTCCTGGTAGATGCCATCGTGCCGAGTAGAAACAAATTACATGTAGGGGTGTACATGGTACCCAACGATAGATGCATGGTCGAGTACACGCGGTAGTTCCCTCCTGACTGCATCATTCTGCCGATTGTTGCAGAGTGTTCGCTTTCAGACGTTTCAGGTCATACACGCCAACGGCCATCTGTCCGGTGGAGCATAAAACGTGATTCGCCATTCGTAGGACGTCCAGTTGCGGTACTGGCGTGCAAATTCCAGCCTTCGTCGCCGATGCATTGCATTCAGCATGGGTGCATGGAGCAGGCGCCTGCTGCGGAGGCCCATATGCTGAACAATCGTCGAGAAGACACTATTGGTTCACATGGGCAGTCAGTTGCTCAACAATTTCACCTGTTTTCGACTGCACGCATCTCCTTTTGGACGTCAGATACGTAACTGGTTCTCCACTTTACAACGAGTGCACCGTTTTCCGCGTCCTCCCCTCCTCCGCCCCCCCCCCCACCCACTCCCCCATTCCCCGACACACTTTATGTACCCTACACTGCCAGTGATACCATCAGCCTTGTGTGAATAGTTATTGCACACTGACGTCGAACATAGACGGTGGTCACATTTCATGGACCGTTTATACCTCTGACTATGTGCAATTTTAAAATATACGTTTGGCACCCAGAATGACTTACAATTTATACCCTCTTTGAAAGAAAATAAAGAAAATGTGGTTCCCTTGGAGTAGGTAATTAGTATCTGAAGCAGAAAGCCCCTTCATTGTATGACTACGCGATCGCATATCAATCGCTGGAAACTGTCACGTACCTTAAATAGCTGGGAGTATACGTAAGGAGCGACTTAAAGTGGAAGGACCACAAAAACTAATCGCAGGGAAGGCAGATGACAGATTGAAATGCATTGGAAGAATCCTCAGGAATTATACTCCACCCAGAAAATAGGTAGTTTACTAAACCCCGTTCGACCAATACTGCTCGTGTGTGCGAAATCCGCACCAGATAAGATTTTTAGAGGATATCGAGAAGATCGGAGGAAGAACAGGTTTACCAGCAAGCTCGAGAGCCTCAAGGAGATACCCAGCCAACTCCATCATGGGATGGTTTACAGTTAAATTTCCGAGAGCGTATATACCTAGAACAGTCAAACAGTATAATGCTTGGAAATTTGTTGTGAGTTCTGTGGGACCAAACTGCTGAGGTCGTCGGTCCCTAAGCTTACACACTACTTAACTAACTGGACAACGCATACTCCCATGCCCAAGGGAGGACTCGAACCTCCGACGGGGGCAGCCGCGCGATCCGTGACAAGGCTTCCTCATAAGCTTAATACTTCACGAATAGACTACAATCAACAATTAGAAAGATATTAAAAGGTGTCGCGAATTTGAGCCTAAAACTTAATTTAGAAACTTCGGTAAAAAAGGAGTTGGTAAATTTGCGTATCGATGTTGTGTGTGATGAGATGGACCTCGAGAGATAATAAAGAGATTATGACGATACACAGGTACAGAAGTATTTTTTCCTGATTTTTGCGATTCATTAACTAGTTGCATTGGGAGGTTATCAGTGATCGACAAAACGGCTTGTCCCGTTAAAACTAATTGTTTCTAGGAACTTGAGCGCTTTTCCCTGCAGGAATACATCTGTAAGACGAAACTGGTCGTCAGGAGGTGCCAGTGAGCGGCTACTTTACCGTTTAAGTGACAAAAGGTTTCTTTCAGGATGAAAATGATGTACAGGTCTTTATGTACCAATAAACACGTTACCTTTGCTACGTATTTTCAAGTCTACCGGGAGGTATGGGATGGTAAATACCGCACAAAAAAAAATTATACAAAGAAAACGAAATACGCTCATGGACAAGGTGCATACAGAAAGGTTGTGGGTATCAGTCAGTGATTAATTTGTCACGGTCATCGGCGATCACATGACACTCAGAAAGACAGTGTGTGCACGCTCTGTTTTAACTCTGCAGGAAGTAACTGTGCTCAGTTTAGAGGTGAATAATGTTTGTAAAATTCTTTCTAGGATACTATCGTGCCTCGACGAGTTGTACGATGTCCGCGTAGTACAGACTTATGTCAAGAATAGCGCATTTTGCAAGCAGCTGTGGCCGACCGAACGTCATCCAGGGAAGAAATCCGGGCACGTGTTGCAAATGGTGTGCAATCAAGGAACATTAACAACCCTCTCCTTGCAGGAGAGCTAAGATTATGTATGTCTCTGGCAAGCTACCCACGACACCACCAAGCACGGCTACTGCGTTGTCGTAAAAGAGACGACTATAGACTGTGTTGGCGCTCTGTTGCATTCAGCGTTGAGAGTAGCTTGGTTGGTTGGTTGGTTGGTTGATTGATGTGGAGCTGGGGACCAAACAGCGAGGTCATCTGTCCCGTTGTATTAGGGAAGGATGGGGAAGGAAGTCCGCTGTGCCCTTTCAAAGCAATCATCCAGGCATTTGAAAGAATCGATTCAGGGAAATCACTGAAAACCTAAATCAGGATGGGCGGACGCGGAATTGAACGGTCGTCCTCCAGAATGCGAGTCCAGTGTGCGATGAGTGTTGGTTCCGTCTGTATGGGAGTGATGGACGTACACGTGTACGGAACCGAGAGAGGTGGCGCAGTGGTTAGCACACTGGACTCGCATTCGGAAGGACGACCGTTCAAACCGGCGTCCGGCCATCCTGATTTAGGTTTCCCGTGATTTCCCTAAATCGCTTCAGGCAAATGCCGGAATGGTTCCTTTGAAAGGGCACGGCCAACTTCCTTCCCTAATCCGATGGGACCGATGATTTTGGTGTTTCGTCCCCTCCCCAAAACCAACACGTATACGGCGTAGACCTTGTGAACGGCCAATTCCGGAATGCATTCGCCCACGACACACAGGTCTCACCTCACGCTTTGTGGTATGGGGAGTCTTCAGTTACAGTTCACTTTCGCATTTGGTGCTCCTGCAGGGTACAGAAACCAGTGCGCTCTACACTGCACGTGTTATTTTCCCCGTTTTACTGCGATTTCTTCGGCAGGAAGCTACAGTAGGTGCTTTTCCAGCAGGACAATGCACATCCACATACGGCTACCGCGCAGCAAGATACTCTTCGCGGTGTGCAACTGCCCTGGCGAACAAGATCATCTAATCTGTCGCTAAATGAACACATATGGCACATGGTCAGGTGAGATCTTACTCGTTCATCAGAATCTGCAGAAGCCATCGCAGATTTGCAAAAAAAAAAAAAAAAAAGCTGTAAGATGCTTGGGACAATCTATCTCAGGATGTTTTTGGCACCACCGTGATCGTTTGCATGCGACATTACACGCCTGCATTGCTGAGAGATGGGGCAACACTGTGTATCGATGCGATTATTTGGGCACAGTTGACCTGTGTGTTTCATTTGGTCTGCACTTGTTGTCATACACGCCTACAGTGATGAACGACCTGTCACATCACTTTTCAATAAAATGGCCTTGTCCCTGAGGGTGTTGCACTTTCCTCCTAAAAGAGTGCTTAAGCAGGAGCCCAAAGTTAATTACGCTTGCGAGTATGGGAAGAAGCTGATGCCTAGGTCAAAGCCTGGACAGGAAACGAAGCGCTCGTTTTAGCAACAGCAGACGGCACGAGAGGGAGGTCTATTACGCTGTCGCACATTAGGGCGCGATTATCTCCTGAACAAAAGACATCGATTTCTAAAACATCCGTAGTGCTTTTGAGACTGTAACGCTTGGAGGGTTGAGCAAAGCCCCGGTTGAAAGGACAAGCGTTCTTGTTCAGCGTCAGCCACGTTGGAGTAAGGACGACCCTGCCACCGCGGAGCGGAGATAAATTGAAATACAACGGTACCAAAGATACAGACGAAACAAATGTGTAAATGAAATAGGAGGCGGGAGGAGAAGGGTAGTTTGGGGAGCGCGGCGGAAGGGGTGGAGGTGGGGACGGAATATGCACCGCTACAGGACCGCGCGCATGCGCCAACGTTCGGACGACTATGGCGTGGGGGCGGACGGTGGAGGGTGGCGTGGGAGGGGGAAGCAATGTTGAAATATTCATTAAATGTTCCACTCAGCCCCTAAGGGGGCTGCTGGCGGCCGAGGCCCCCTGTGTGCAGAGCAGAGCAGGCGTATCGGGAAGCCGTGGTGGCGGCGGCGGCAGCGGCAGTGCGTGGCCAAGTCGCTTGTCCGCCACAGCGGCGGGGTGGGTCAGCTCCTTTTTTGAATTCTGCCCCCTTTCCCACCGCCATCTCGTGAGCTGCCTCCCAGCGCCAACTACTGTGCTCTCTCTCTCTCTCTCTCTCTCTCTCTCTCTCTCTCTATCTCCCTCCCTCCCTCCCTCCCTGCCCCTCACAGTCTCGCAACGTCTGGTAGATAACCATCTCAATCTGCAGGCTACTTTTCTGAATGTATATGGCTTGTTTGACCCGGCGGCCAGACCATGCAGGCAGGGGCGAGATAACTTCATTCCCAAACAGAGCGCGAGTGCGCTCGCATTGTTCGGGAAAATATCGCCGGCAACCGATAGGCTCGCCATATGCCAAGCTGTGGCGGCTGCTTCATCCCTCCCTCCCTCCCTATCTCTCTCTCTCTCTCTCTCTCTCTCTCTGTGTGTGTGTGTGTGTGTGTGTGTGTGTGTGTGTGTGTGTGTGTGTGTGTGTGCATGCCGCTCGCGTCCCACGCCTCGCTGGCGCGTTAGTGAAAACAGCCCTTCCGGGAAATACTCGCGAACTGGGATTGTTCTTCGGGGAACTAACTAAACGACACTTCCCGGCGTCGTTCATATAAGGTGCAAACGGCGACGAGGTTCCCTCTGCTGAATAGTGAAGCCTGTCCCCATGGATCTCTGACAAATTATTTCACTTTCTGCCCGCGAATTTTGTTCGTTTTAGTTGTGACATTGTTATTCTGAAGAGAATAGATACAATTTATAGGAAAAGACGGGTAATATTCAATATTTAAAAGAATGAAAGGGAAAATTAGAACGGAAAACCAAGAACATTGCATTAGAAAGAGTTTAAGAAGACAGGAAGGCTGTCTTTCGCCACTGCTGTTCAATCTGCACGTCGAAGAAGCAACGGCGGAAATAAAAGAAAGATTTTGAAATGGAATTAAAACTCAGGGTGAAATGATATGATGAGAGGCGCTAAAGACATTGCACCCTGTAGTGAAAGAGAGAGAGAATTTCAGGAAATATTGAATAAAGTGAACTGTGTAATGAGCCCACACGGTAGACTGAGTGTGAGTTAAAGAGAGACGAAAGTAATTGTAAATAGCAAAAAATGAAATTAGCAATAAACTTAACATGACAATTAGTGACCACGAAGTATGCGGAGAGAACAAATTCTGCTAACATGGAACGAAAATAACGCATGACGGGAAAGACAAGAGGTCATTCCCGGCCGAAAAATTATACCACTTTCAATTGAGGAAGGAATATCTGAGAATATACGACTGGAGCACAGCATTGTACGGCAAAACTGGAACAGAATGGCAACGTTTCGGTTGTGCTTTAGAGGGGTGTTGAAAGTTAGGTGGACTGGTAAAATAAGAAAAGACGTGCCTGTCAAGAAGAAGGAACGCGATGACAGGACATCTAACACATCATGGAGCAACTTCCATGCTACTTGAGAAAGCTATAGAGGGTGCAAACTGTAGGGGAAGACAGCATGAAATATATCCAACAGATAATTGTATATGTTCGTTGCAAGTGTTATTATGAGATGAAGATGTTGGCAAAGGAGAGGAATCAGTGGCGTGTGCATCAAACCATTCAGAAGAATAATGACCCAAAATGAAATGAAATTAAATTAAAATAAACGTAATCCCCTGAGTGACGGCAGTTGTCTTGCAAGAGCGACTGGAAAGAACGGATAGTCTCTTGAAAAAGGGTTTCAATATGAACGTAATAAAAGTAAACCAAAGGTAATGTAATGCACTTGAATTACATTGGGCGATGATGATGGAATTATATTGGGAAATAAGACACTAAAAGTAGTAGATGAGTTCTGCTATTTCAGCATCAAAATAACAGACGACGGCCAAAATTAAGAAGATATAAACTGCCGACAGGTAATAGCAACAGCAGGAAGAACATTTCCGAAAAAGAGAGATTTGTTAAAGTCGAATATAAATTTAAGTTTACATAGCCTTTCTTAAAATAAAGTGAAACATGGACGATTAGCACTTCAGACAAGGAGGAAATAGAAGCTGCTGAAATGTGCTGCTACGAAAGAATGCTGGAGTTTGATGGATAGATCGAATAACTACTCAGAAAGTATTTCACAACTAGTTAGAAAGTACTTAATCGATTCAGGGAAAAAAATAAATTTATTGATTAAAAGAGCTGGTGATAGGACACATCCTGAGTTTTGAAGGAATGGTCAGTTTGATAATACATGGTAGTATGGGGCTAAACACCAAGGGTTTAATACAGTAAACTGGAGCAAATAGATGATGGATGGATTAACTGAGGTGGCTTTCACAGGATGAAATAGCGTGAAAGCTGCAACAAGCATTCGAAATGAGGTCCACAATGACAACAACTGTGACTTACATGCTTTACTGACGCGATATTTCAAAGTGATTCTACGTCCTCAGAATTACTAGGAAATAAATTCAGAACATTTTAAGCTAGAACATCTACACAGAATCAAGAGAGAGTAATTTAAGTACGAAATTGAAAAATTCTACACCGTATTAAGGTCGTTGTAAGGCAGTTTATAACTTAGCGCTACAATTATCTTGTATTGAAACGGACTATTACGCAATTTTCCCGACAAAAGATTCTGTGTCCTGCTCTGGTACTCTATTTTCCACATTTAAGTGACACTTAGATAGTACTTGGGTTGGTGGAGTGGAGAAAAATTATCTGGAACGAAACGAATTCACTGGCATTAAATAATAATATGAAATTGTGGGAGAAATTTCTCAAACCGTACATCCGCAGCACAGAACTGCAAGTAAAATGTGGATCAGCAGAAACCTATAAAATGGTGATAAAATTAGGTGTACACATAAAGTATGAAATAAAGCGAAACGAAAATTCCTGGTCTTTACAAGTTTCTTGAAGAGGTACTAAACAACGCAGAAGAAAACTAGGTTCACAACAAGAAGCAACATAGGGCAGACAACGATTACAATATATCACGCTATCTGTTGTATGCGTGTAGATACCAAAACATTTAGAAAAGGCAGGAAGAGTTTAAAGACAAATCGTATCGAAAAAAAATCACGAAAATCTCCTTACGTTAGTTATAAAAGCTCTATTATAATTAATAGCGAAAACTGGCCTTGGTAAAAGTAGACGAGTATGAAAGGGGAAGTCAAATGAAAATGAGACAGATGGAAAAAAAGTAACTAAACTGTTTACTGTTTCAAAAGTAGTTCAAATGGTTCAAATGCCTCTGAGCACTATGGGACTTAACATCTGAGGTCATCAGCCCCCTAGAACTTAGAACTACTTAAACCGAACTAACCTAAGGACATCACACACATCCATGCCCGAGGCAGGATTCGAACCTGCGACCGTAGCAGTCGCGCGGTTCCGGATTGAAGCGCGTAGAACCGCTCGGCCACCGTGGCTGGCTCAAAAGTAGTCGACATAATAGTCAATACATTTATCATACTGTGAGACAAGTCGGTCAGTGGTCTTGTGGAAAAATAATTGCGTTGCCTGGGAAACCATGATTGTACCCAAGTGTGCATCTCCTCGTCGGAAGCAAATCTTTCTTCAGGGTTCAAAAAATATGAAAATCGCATGGGAAGATTTCGGAATTGTGTGGAAGATGTGTAAGGGCTTCCTAACAAAATTTCTGCAACGAAGTCGAAACAGTCTTGACAGCAAGAGGGCGGGCGTTATCATGCAGCAGAATGATGCCGTTGTCCAAAATTCCTGGGCGTTAGGACTTCAATTTTTGCGAAGTGCGGACCCTTACAGTCAAAGAGGAAAAGTAGTTCAAATGGTTCAAATGGCTCTGAGATGTCGTGCCTGTTGTTTTGACTACGCTGCAGAAGCCACACTGAAAAGCCTTTAGATATCCTGTATACAGTCCCAGGTGCTCCTCATGCGATTTCCATATTTCTGGAGATCTGTAGAAAGACATTTGCGGCCGCCAGTTTGCTTCGGATGAAGAGATGCACTCTTGGGTACAATCATGGTTTCGTAGGCAGTCGCAAATATTTTCCCATGAAGGAATTAGCCCTATTGTCTCACAGTGGGATACATGTATAAACACCTATGACTATTAGTTTTGAAATAATAATCAATTAACTATTTTTTCCATCCTTTGACTGCCTCTCAAAAGTGAACAATATTAAATAAAAATGAGGTGAAATCCTACGAATAACAGCCACTGCGGCAAATTGATATCATTAAAGAAGCTAATTTCAGTTCATTTTCAGTTATAAATACGATTGCCTTGTCGCTATCACAATTATAAGAGTAAGCTGAAATTAAGATTGGCTTCAATTGCAGCTATTGTTCTGGTAGTAGATGTGGTGGTGGTGGTGGTGGTGGTGGTGGTGGTGGTGGTGGTGGTGGTAAATGGTAAGTGGTAGTTTTCAGTGCTAGTTTAGTATTCTTTGTATTTGTATTTATCTGACACGATCTAAATACACAAAAAAAGACGAGTAATGAAACTATTGTGAAGAAAGACATACTTTGGCTACGGGGATTACCGAGCTTCGCTTGGAGGCAGAAACCCACACCGGAACCGATAATCTGAAAGAGGATTATACCAAACCCAGATTAACGTCTCTGCTTTTCAGCAAATATGGAAGGGAACCAGCCTACTTCCAGTTAGTGATCCGAAAAATCTGAGATACTCATTATACTCAGCCTGCATAGCGGCAAGTAGTTTCGGACAGTGTGAACACGTCTACAAAGACGAACGTTCTTTGTATAATGCTGTAGCTGGTTTCAAAACGGTTCCACCAGCACTTTGATCTGTCGCCGACCTGGTGAGCAGAGATGGCGTATCAGTGCGGACTGCTTCAAAGCAAGTGGTCGCTGGCTCAGCGCAAATACCCGTTTGCACTGTGTGCGGACGACGTCTGCGTAAAGACCGCCGCGTGTGTCCAGAATTACTGAGCAATGTCCATGGGTAGGACGGCTGTGCTGCCTTGCTGCAGCGGTGGAAATATCCCCTTACTAGGGTAGCTCGGTAATCCCCGTAGCCAAAGTATGTCTTTCTTCACAATAGTTTCATTACTCGTCTTTTTCTGTGTATTTAGATCGTGTCAGATAAATACAAAGACAAAGAATACTAAATGCTAGGGACATAATAGGATGTACATGAAAGTTCGTCTTAGTGACGTCAGTTAAAGCAGAAGAAAGGGAATGGAATATAGTTGCATTTACCTTCGTAGATAATACAGCCCTAATAATGAAAAATACCCTCGTATCGTAACACTATTGCCAGCGCTACACATGAAGGCAGGTAACGTTCTCCAAGCTTTCGCCAGACCAAACCCTTCCATCGGATTGCCACATGGTATAGTGTGTTTCACCAGTAAAAATTACTATTGCAAGAAAATGAAACGCCTACGGCCGTCCTTGTGATCTTATTTATTGTGTAGCTACCAGTTTCGGCACTTCTATGCGCCAACTTCAGGCCTTAGTTGACGCCAAATTGATAGCTACACAATAAATAAGATCACAAGGATGGCCGTAGGCGTTTCATTTTCTTACAATAGTTAACAGCCGTGGTCCGTAGGATCTCTAGTCGAAAGGACGGACATACAAAAACTTGAGTACAAATTCTTCGCTCCCAACCGTCCACTATCGGGTGGAATAACTCTTTACACCGCCTGAGTTCTGCTATCTATATGTATTTCCCTTTGAAGCACCACAGCGCTTTGTCCGTCTGACTTCTAGCATGGCTAATTGGATGTTTGAGGATAGCTTTTATTTGTTTGTCGATGTGATTGATTGTTTATATGTCTGTACCAAATGTTCAAATGTGTGTGAAATCTTATGGGACTTATCTGCTAAGGTCATCAGTCCCTAACCTTACACACTACTTAACCTAAATTATGCTAAGGACAAACACACACACTCATGCTCGAGGGAGTACTCGAACCTCCGCCGGGACCAGCCGCACAGCCCATGACTGCAGCGCCCTAGACCGCTCGGCTAATCCCGTGCGGCTATGTCTGTACCTATTATTCCCTAAATTGTCTGGTTATTGTGGTCTATTATTGTGGTCTATTATTTGATGCATTGGGGTAATGTGTGCCTAGCTGATGAATTAATTGGTGGGGCGAAGTTGAAGTCCTTTCATATAAAGTTACCGACTTCCTTTTAATGTATGTGAGAATGGATGGTTCGTCTAAAAATTCTTTGAAATGTGTGTTCGGCGTGTATCTATCGGCCTCTGCTATGGTACGGAGGATGCGGTTTTGGAGAGTTTGAATTTTATGCAGATGGGTGTCTGCCGCCATTGACCAGACTTCTGATCCATATAATACAGTAGGGAGGATGACTGCCCTGTGCAATCGTAGCTTTGTTTCTACTGTCAGCTCCCCACCCTTTAGGAGCGGGTAGAGGCGATTAAATGCTGTACTGCCTTTGTTCCTGGCCCTTTTTATTTGTTTCCCAAATGTCAGCTTTTTATCTAACTCTTAACACCGCCTCAAGCGTCGCTTAGCGTTAAGTACAAAAATATGTAGTTGGTGAGGAGCTGCTCGAATGTTATACCCCGTTCGTTGTAACTCTCTATGCACAGCCACGTGCTTGCTGGACTGGTGGTATCACTTAGAAACTCACGAGTGATTTTTTCCGCTGATATGCAATTTTTTAAAATGACCCTCCGCAATGACAGACCGTCCTTGTCCGTCAGTACATTACATCTGAGTGGTCTTGATTTAGCTGTGGCGATTTTGGCAGCTTTCGAAGGGTTGAAATGTTCCGATGAATTTGTTACTCAGGTGACTCAGTGACTAGTCCACGTTCTATGTCGATGAGCTTTCCTGACCGGACTCGCTGTGCTATTACTGCTCCTCTTCTGACGATACTCTCCGCCTATTTTCCTGCTGAAAGGTGCGCCTCTAGCGAAATATAGTGCTCAGTTAAGCTTTACATAGGTGTGTACATATACTTTGTATCACATGGTCTTCAGATAAAGAACAGCAAATGGTATATAATGCCTCCACCCGTACTATTAATAATGACACACCTTATGTTTTCTGAACACATGCTGTCGGACAGCTTCGATTTGGGCGTGTGACTGTCTCCACCGAGACAAATCCAGCGGTGCCAGCAGCGCCGCGTGGTTGGCGGCGGATACAGCTGGCAGTGGCACGGTGGCACGTGACCAACAGTACGCCTGCTCGTAATTTCCGCCGCAAGCTGTGACGTCGAGGGGGCGGTGGTTGGCAGTTGTCGACGGTTGTCGGGGACGTGCAGATGCCCCCAGAACTGCCTTGCCGCTCTCCTGGCACCACGTTACTCCTGCGATGATCGCGTGGAAATGTACAGAGCATAAGAAGAAGATACCGGTTAACTGCAGGAAGCTTTAGAGGATACCTTCAGGAACAAATAGAGGTTCGAATCACATGAACTCCGCAGCTTCTACCTGCTCAAAACACGAACTTCCAGTACTTACCCAAAACTGCCCTTACCGCCAGTACTTTGTCAACTAGCAGCAGACGTTTAGTTTTCTGTTGACCCTTCTGCACAAGAAAGAAGGATGAATATGTGCTGTTTAAAGGAAAGAAAATATAACGCGCTACAATTATAATGGCTCTGAGCACTATGGGACTCAACTGCTGAGGTCATTAGTCCCCTAGAACTTAGAACTAGTTAAATCTAACTAACCTAAGGACATCACAAACATCCATGCCCGAGGCAGGATTCGAACCTGCGACCGTAGCGGTCCTGCGGTCCAGACTGCAGCGCCTTTAACCGCACGGCCACTTCGGCCGGCGCGCTACAATTGAAGGCACTTTTATTCAGAAGATATTGTAATGATAATGATAACATTTAAGCCTTATACGAAACACGCTTCAAAAAGCCCATTTCCCATTTCACAATTTTGTTTTGGATGAATATTCGTGTTTGTTTAGTTTTATTGCCGGTTTCTGGTATTGAACCTGAGCGAAAATTGTTTAGCCAACAGTAAAATGGAAGTGATTTCTGGCGTTCCCCAAGGTAGTGTTGTAGTCCCTTTGCTGTTCCTTATCTATAGAAACGATTTTGGAGTTAATCTTAGCAGCCGTCTTCGGTTGTTTGCAGATGACTCCGTCGTTTATCGACTAACAAAGTCATCAGAAGATCAAAACAAACTGCAAAACGATTTAGAAAAGATATCTGGATGGTGCGAAAAGTGACAGTTGACCCTAAATAACGGAAAGTGTGAGGTCATCCACATGAATGCTAAAAGGAACTCGTTAAACCTCGGTTACACGATAAATCAGTCGAATCTAAAAGCCGTAAATTCAACTAAATACCTAGGTATTACAATTACGAACAACTTCAATTGGAAGGTACACATAGAAAATGTTGTGGGGAAGGCTAACCAAAGATTGCGTTTTATTGGCAGGACACTTAGAAAATGTAACAGACCTACTAAGGAGACTGCCTACACTGCGCTTGTCCGTCCTCTTTTAGAATACTGCTGTGCGCTGTGGGATCCTTACCAGATAGGACTGACGGAGTACATCGAAAAAGTTAAAAAAAAAGCAGCACGTTTTGTATTATCGCGAAATATGGGAGAGAGTGTCACAGAAATGATACAGGATTTGGGCTGGACATCATTAAAAGAAAGGCGGTTTTCGTTACGACGGAATCTTCTCACGAAATTCCAATCACCAACTTTCTCCTCCGAATGCGAAAATATTTTGTTGACACCGACCTACATAGGGAGGAACGATCACCAAGATAAAATAAGGGAAATCAGAGTTCGTACGGAATGATATAGGTGTTAGTTCTTTCCGTGCACTATACGAGATTGGAATAATGGAGAATTGTGAAGGTGGTTCGATGAACCCTCTGCCAGGGTTTTAAATGTGATTTGCAGAGTATCTATGTAGATTTAGATGTAGATGAGTTAAATTCTGTTTGCACTCTTCTGAAATTAAAAAGTCTGGAGAGGTAGTCCGCCTTATTAAAGGCACGGTTTTACAGTTTGGTTTACCCAGACGTGTTCCACGATTGTATTTTCTGTCTAGTGTGGTATTTATTTATTTTATTTCTAAGATGGCATTATTACTTATGTATGTGGGTAGCTTTAAATGTACCTTGCTTTGTATTGCCTGCCATGGCTTTTGATGGTGTAGCTACAACAACACGTGAAATAGTGGCAGAAACTTTCTGCTTCACTGACAAATCATACAAATTGCGCGTGTAACAACAATAAACGGCATCATCGAAAGAAATATGGACTTTAACACGACGTAACGACGAAGTAAAACATTATGACATCAAAATACCGTGGCAGGCTGTTTAAAGCTTTGTGTATGTAAAGCTACCATCATACACAAATAGTAGTGTCATGTTAAAAAAAATAAAAATAATAGTAATCTCACCAAAGATAGCACATAGAGTGGTGTTACAAGTCTGGTTAAATAAAATTTCAGGGAGGAGTCTTCCATACGACGGAATTCCTCTCCAGTTTTATCTTAGCAGACACGAGAAGTAAGATGAGCTACAACATGAAAAAGATGATTGTCTTCTCAAATTATTCACAAAAATTTTAATTTTAGGGCTCGCCGATGCGGAGCAAGAGTTAAAACTAGAGTAAAATTCTCGCAAGTATTTGTGGTTCTCTAAAGCCTCGTATGCCCAAAAACATTTCTCTCGTAAGAAAATTTTTGTTATGAGGTAGTCAGCGAACCGTGCGAGAAATGGATTTTCTGAAATGACGCACATTATATCTCAGACCACATCCTCTTATGTCTTGATGTAAGCTGTAATGAAGCCACTTCCCTTTCTCACACACTGTTTTTATTGCAATTATATACGGACTTTGTGGGAGCAAGTGTAAGTTCAGGCTGCACTTCTAAAGTGACTTTTCGTCTCACTGTCGCGATCGAGAGCATTAGATGAATTTCCGAATCACATCTGACTATAATCTGATGAGTTTTGATCCCAATACGGCAACACTGCTTTTGCAGCAGTTGATGAGTTTGACTTGGTTGTCCGTAGTTTTACAATGACGTCAGTGGAAATTTCGGTCACATTCAGCTGGTTAACAACAGTCTGTCTGGTTCACATAAGGTCACAACGTACAGAGGATTGCTTTTTGCGAAACTGAGGGCACAGTTAGTTAGTTAAAAGATGATGTTAGAGAGATCATTATCCCACTTTCACGGAATATGTATTACGATTTTTGCGCGTTTTTCACTGAGTGCTAGCCATTTACGGAATACTAAAGAGTATGGTGGTTTAAATTTAATAAATATAATATTATTAGTCTTAGTCACTTCTCTTGTTACAAACATAGATCGAATAGCAAAGTAAACGGCTATTTACATTGTGCTACGCATGCTACCAGTATTTAACGGAAGATTAGTGTACTCAATAGAAGGATTCTTTCAAAAGAAATGATTTCAGATTAAATTTAGAATTTGGTTTGCTATACGTCACATATTTTTGTTACTGAAAAATGATTAAACACTGCTATGGCTCAAAATTAACGTTTTTTTTAAAAAAAACTTGGACAGCTGTTGTACTGGCTATCGCATATCATAATTTTTAACAGTGCTGTAATGGTAGACATAAGTAAGTGCCCAACGATGGATTTGCTACATCACACACTTGTTTATAAAGATCATGCTCGAGTTTGGAACTGAACTCGTTAGAAACTGGCAGCAGAGTATAGAACTGCTGTGTAGACAATATTGTTATTTGCTGCATATTGTACCCTGAGTGGCACGAGAAACCGAAGACGAAATCAAATAGTAGGACAATGGAATGCCCCCGTATTGTATCACGAATGTAAAACAACTGAATACGTAGGAATTTTTTCCTGTACCTTGCGGAAGGACAGCAGAAGCTTAAAACGAAGTTCAGATCTGGCTGCAATAAGCGATCCCAAAATTTGATGAGCGTAAAAAATCTCTACAACGCAAGTTAGAAAGCTCAGGTGATGAGGAGAAGATGCTAGCGTTGGAGAAAGAATTTTGGGCATTAAGAATAGTGGCTTTGGAGTGTTAGAGTTCGATTTCACCTCTAGGTGTATTGTTTACATTCCTTCTGTAGACTAGATGATACAGTATAAGAATTTAAAAAATCGTGCAGTTTGCTAGCTTTCGAGACAGGTGGGTCAGTCAGTATCAGATAGAATCTGCACGGGAAAGTAATGACCACTCCTGTGGTACAGCAGCCAGCCTAATTCGGTATTTGGGCGTTAAACGAATGAAAGGACGTGTTGCCCCGTTGTTTGGTATCCACTTTAAAGTTTAGTTCTCCTTATACCGAACTGGATAAGTCGATTTAGAGGGAGGAAGAAGACAAGGGGCTTACCACCTCTAACAGGACCATACCGTAGATAAGAACTGCCGTGTTCAAACCAACCCTCGGGTTGATGGCTGATTACGTTTAAGGCACATTACGGACTGCGCGCTCATTTGCGACTTGGACTGGACAGAACCCACGGAGAAAGTGCACGGGTGTTTCAAAGGCGCAGACAGCGCACAGCACCCGTGTCCTCCAGCAGAGGACGGTAATGCGCCTTCATAGTTTATGAGAGCTACTCTGAGTGTGCGCTTCACGCCATGCTACCCGACCAACCAACTCATAAAAATGGAAAAAAATTAAAATTAAAATGAAAGGCGCTGTGATGGACAACTGGAGTAGCAAAATCTGGGAGTACCGCCGGTCTCTACGTCGCATTTACCGTTATAGACTTATCTTAGTAGCATCTTTTTTAAAAACTTTTTTTGTAGCTGATTATGAGAACCAGCTTATTCAGATGTCTCGTACTAAATATATGAGACTATTATTCGAAGAAACCATAGAAAGTATTATCCATTTGCGTAGGATAGTGCCCACAAACTAAAACCTTGTCTGACTGATTCGTGGGCACCTTTCGTTATTCTGGGACCTTTATCAGATTAACAGGAGGCATATGTGCCCAAACAGAATCTGCTCTGTTCTCTACAGGTTCGTACAGCCAATATGAGAACATCACACAAGTAGCCAAAAATGTCCAAGTGAGAGGTTGCGAGGAAAACGTTACGCATGGCAGAAATGCTTACCATCATATGTGATATATTAATCTCCTCCCCATCCCACCCCCAATAAACCTCGTATGATAACATCTAACAAGGTAAAGTACTGGACTAACATCCGGATGGACGGCCTTGGACATTCAGGTTTTCCGTTGTTTCCCTGAACCGCTTCAGGCAATGGTAGTATCATGCCTTTCAAGAGGACACAGCGGTATTCCTTTCCTTCACTATCCAAAATCAAGCTTGTGCTCCGTTTCCAATGACTTTGTCGTTTATGTAATGTTAACTCCTAATCTTTTTCCATCATATGATAACCATGAGGGTACAAAAACATTTTCCTTCTTTTGCACTTCGAGGTTTAGGCACTTGTGCCTGTTCCGTCTTCACTTTTCACTGACACCTCGTTGTGGGTCTTTCTATGTCGCTTCTTCCTTTTGGCTGGTAAAGAATGGCCTCTCTACACTTTTTCTTTGTAGGTGATTTTTTTTCAATGTATTCATTAATATTATCAATATCTACTTGATTCGTAATATCCTCATTTCTTATATGGTCTTTCCTGGTAACACCCCTCACTTTCCGGAGAAATCTCTTTTCTGCTGCTTTTACTTTGTTTATTTTTATCATTTTTTTATACGGATCCGTGACTCACTCACATATAGATGTACAGCTGTAACCACAATTTTATAAAATTTTAATTCCGCATCTTTCTGTGCTTTGTTTCGGAATGCTTTATTTATAATTCCGCATATTGATTAATATTGGTTAACCTTATTTTCTATATTCTTTTCCATATCGTAGCTTATATCTCATCCTATAAAATTAAAGCTGGAGACTTGCTATTATGGGTAATACCTAATGTTATTTCGATCGAGAAGTAGATTGGGGTATACAGATTAATGAAAATAAATACATCAGTATCCTTAGGTATGCAGATAGTGCAACAGTTTTGGAAGAAAGTTATAAAAAAAAAACAGTGTAAAAACTACATCAGTTAGGGAAAAGAGAATATAACCTTTATATACGAGGGGTTTTCGGAAAGTAAGGTCCGATTTGGCGTGAAATGGAAACCACAACGAAAATTCAATAGAATCGCGCAGATGTGTAGTACAGTGTCTTTAGTGTGCCTGTCGAACGCTTCACGTCGCTCTTTTCCGTTCAGAGCGCAAAGTGATTACGTAGAAATGCCTAAAACAACAGTGTCTCCCGCCAAGTATGTGTATCTGGTGAGAGATTTCACTTGAAGGTATGCAGCCCACATAACATAAATTTCATGCGTTTCTTTCTTCATGAAAATTCTCAACCGCATTCTGCAGCAGCAATGTTGACGCTCCTGCAGCGTTTTCGATTTAAAGTGTTTGATTATCCACTATGTAGCCCTTAACTGGCTTCCTCCGATGTTCATCTCCGCTCACATGAACCGCTCGCTACGAAGACAACATTTTGGCACAAACAACAAAAGGCTGACCAGCGTAGGGAATTGGCGGAAAGCACAGGCGGCTGCTTTCTATTACGAGGGTACTGAAAAGTCTGTACAACGCCATTATAAATGTCTAAGTCGGGGAAGCGACTTTTTTGAGAGATAACTGGAAGGTGTGACTAACTGCTGCGAAGAATTTTTTATTTTTATTTTCACTGTGGTTTCCATTTCCCGACTGATCGGACCATACTTACCGAGCAGCCTTCGTATCGATATAAAAACTAAAATCATGGCTCATCACAGGAAACATTCTACCCGCTCAAAAATAATAATAGGCAGTACTAGAATTCGCAGTTACATATGAGTGTACAAACAGTCGTCCTTATTCCTTAACATTCACGGAGAGAATAAGTAGTGGTGCTCCTGATGTTGTCAGTGTGATGTGTCCCTTCTCTAACATCCCACCATCCACACCGCAATTAATACTCAAAATTTCACTTTCTTCATATTATTTCCTTTGAGGGATACATTACATTTCCGAGAAGACTGAAAGCTGTTTTGAACTCTAGCGGTTTTCCTACGCGGTGTTGGGCGTGGTAATGAGTCGTATTTTTGATATTTTACATATATTTGTGCTCCCATTGTGGATACAGATGTAAAGACAGCTGAGTGGATTTGGTTCCGGTTTCGCTCTGTGTTAACACGGATCACGGGCGTACAAGATACCGGAAGATTAAGCAGTTCCGCCTGACGTCGGGAGACAGTTGTCAGCGCAGACGTTTCGGAGGTCCAAGCTGAGCGTCGTCAGGCGCTCGAGAGGGAGGCGGCACGCGCCGCTGCGGCGGTTCGGCGATCTACGCGGACGCGGCCGTGGCGCCCGGCCGGTCGGTATTGATCGTGCGCCCTCGGCAGTCGTCGGGCGGGCTCGGCGAGCGCTTTGGCGGCGGCAGCGGCCGGTTGCTGGCCCAGTTCTTTGCGCGGCCCCCGGGGAGCGCAGCTGCGCGGATTCGCAGCCTCTCTGCCGGGATAAGCCGCTAACTGTCTCCCCGCGTCCGCGAATACCATTAGAAGCGGCCCGGCTTACGGCCCAAAGCCAGCCGCCGGAACACCCTCATTTTCCGCCCAAACTCTCTCTCTCCTCTCCTCCGCTTCTGTGGCTAGCGTTTAATAGCACATTGCCGTTCTTCTTCCTTGCGATACGACAAATGTGCGTTGTGCTCTTATCCAGACTTCTCCGCCTTCTCCTCGCTTTCTCCTTCCCACGCCCTTCATCTCCAGATGTTGTGCACACTCCTGCTCGCACTCCTACTCTTCCTGCTTCACCTTCTCTTCAGCTTCATCTTATGCGCTTCTTCTCCAGATGTTGCTCATATTCCTGCTCCACCGCCTGTTGCTCGCCTTTCACATTCTCTTCAAAGTCTTTTTGCGCAATTCTTCTCCACATGTTGTACTTCATCGTGCTTTTCTTCCTGCTCGTTCTGCTTCTGCTTCTCTTCTACTTCTTTCTGTGCACTTCTGCTCTTTCGTCCCTAGGGTCCATCTTATTACGTAAGACTAGCTCGAGCTCTGGGAATGTCAGTTAGTGATTTGGAATACTAAGTCACTGAGAAAGTCGATTCTGTAGCCGAGTGCTAAGCGTGTCCGAATTCGCACGGAAACCCTTCATACTGGCAAAGAATGTTTTGTCTCACCATCAACCGTATAAGTGAACCACTTGCCTCAGCGTAAGCCAAAATTGTTACGTGCAAACATAGTGCTCGCCATTTCACGCATTAGTGTTGCTTGTTCCCAGCCATAAAAATCCACTAGTTACGTATCGAGAACAGAGTTGTAAGACTACTGTAGGCAATCGTAAGTAAGCATAGACTACGGTAGTTCTAGTATCTTTGGTCAGTCAAGATCGTACCCATGTTACCTACCTTAGGTATGATGCATACCTATCGGGCGTTACCACTTAACTACTGCTATCTCTATGCATGCGATCGGGGTATTACTAGATTCCATTGGAAACCAAAAGCTGTAAACCATCTACAAACTGAGCAAGGATATATAAAGGGCAGCGTAAACTAAGGGACTTTTTTTTCTACATAGTTATCCTCCTGTCTGTTATTTAAAAATAAACGGTATTTACAGCCAAACTGAACATGTCAATGTTTAACTCAGGTTTTATTCGAACTGTCGGTTTGTAACGTGAAATAGAGGGATATTGTAGTAAAAATAAAGAAAATAATACAGACTCATCACATAGTGCTAGAAAACGTAACTTCCTCAACAAAAAGGCAAAATAAAAATCCACAAAACAATAATATATCAGTCAGCGATTCGATTCTTCGTCGAACTCACATAAAACATAATTCTGTTATTGATACACAACTTCCATAATTATCAATAACAACAGGAAAATCTTGCCTTTGATCATGATGAAGATCGTTCTATTGAGTACAAAATAACAATGTATTAGCCCGTAAACTGTACTTCCATCAAGAGTAATTGCTTTGATTACATAAAAGCTCGTAAGTTACACGATTAACTAATTTTTACTACTCATAAAATTCATTTTATATTTTTATGATGTAATATACATGATGTACAGTTCTAATTATGGACAAAACAAACAAACGAAGGAACAAAGAGAAATCGTCGGCTCCTAGTTTCCCTCTTAAGCATTCATTTATGTTTCTTCCTCTACTAATGCTACCAATCCTACCAGTAATCCTACCATTTTCTACGTCATTTATGCAGTGTACCAAAACTACCGAACTGTAGTTTTGGTAAACCGCTACTCCAATCGGAAAACGTCCATAATCCGCAACTACTAGAGACAGTGCCTTGCATCTAAACCTGATCCGCCCGATCGCACATAAATAACACTCCTATTACCGTAAGCCGGCCGCTATGGCCGAGCGGTTCTAGGCGCTTCAATCCGAAACCGCGCTGCTGCAACGGTCGCAGGTTCGAATCCTGCCTCGGGCATGGATGTGTGTGATGTCCTTAGGTTAGTTAGGTTTAAGTAGTTCTAAGTCTAGGGGACTGACGACCTCAGATGTTTAGTCCCATAGTGCTCAGAGCCATTTGAACCATTTTTTTTTATTAACGTACACCACGCATGCCAAGACCGATCGCCTCCAAGGTGCACTGTGTCGACCATCCAACAACTACGAGTCCATCAGCTTGAGTACGCACAGCCCGCACTAGCTCTTCCCTCGAACAGAGACAACAAGTGACTAGCTCTAAGGCACTGCTAGCCAAGGCCCTCGTAGACAAGACACTGGCGGGCGGGACGCTCAGGGACAAGAGCGCCCGTACATAGTTTGCTGAGGGATTAAGAAGGGGGGGGGGGGCGGCAAACCGTGGGGTATAAAGTATTTTTAATTCCTTGGAAGACAGAAGGTGACTTGTAAATAACCATAATTAACTTTCAGTTTGGACCCTGTTAAAAACCTGTATAATAACGTCTTCTAAATCTTTTCTTAAAAAAAAAAAGCCTGGCTACAATATTTTTCCTCTGTATGAGAGGTTAAGTCGGGTTCGGGTAGGGGGGGCGGGGTGGGGGGGGGCGTTGTTAGGAGGGTGGTTTGCTCAAAGACTCCTGTCTCAGCCGGGCAGCGTGCGATCCTTTATCCTGAGTCACGCAAGAAGCCGGGGTAGCACAGCATCGCGCGCGCTCGCATATCTTTGACTGTCGACAGCTACCGGCTCGAGGTTACTTGCGTGAATTTATTGTAAAAAGTTATCTTCGAGTCTCCAGAGGCTATTCTAAAATAATTCCATATCCGCTGTATTAGGAAACGATACAGTTATAGCAAATATAACTAATTTTTCGATTGCGTACAGGCCTTAAATATGAACAGTCTCTCTAATAATTTCTGCAATCCTGTTCCATTTATGTCCCGACGATATATAACTTACTGGCTGATAACTAAAATGGGCTATTTTCCACTGTTAAAAATACGGCTCGGATCTACATCTACATCTACATTTACATTTATAATCCGCAAGCCACCCAACGGTGTGTGGCGGAGGGCAATTCACGTGCCACTGTCATTACCTCCCTACCTGTTCCAGTCGCGTATGGTTCGAGGGAAGAACGACTGCCGGAAAGCTTCCGTGCGCGCTCGAATCTGTCTAATTTTTATTCGTGATCTCCTCGAGAGGTATAAGTAGGGGGAAGCAATATATTCGATACCTCATCCAGAAACGCACCCTCTCGAAATCTGGACAGGAAGCTACACCGCGATGCAGAGCGCCTCTCTTGCAGAGTCTGCCACTTGAGTTTGCTAAACATCTCCGTAACGCTATCACGGTTACCAAATAACCCTGTGACGAAACGCGCCGCTCTTCTTTGGATCTTCTCTATCTCCTCTGTCAACCCGGCCTGTACGGATCCCACACTGATGAGCAATACTCAAGTATAGGTCGAACGAGTGTTTTGTAAGCCATCTCCTTTGTAGATGGACTGCATTTCCTAAGGACTCTCCCAATGAATCTCAAACTGGCACCCGCCTTACCAACCATTAATTTTATATGATCATTCCGTACGCATACTCCCAGATATTTTACAGAAGTAACTGCTACCAGTGTTTGTTCTGCTATCATATAATCATACAATAAAGGATCCTTCTTTCTATGTATTCGCAATACATTAAATTTGTCTATGTTAAGGGTCAGTTGCCACTCCCTGCACCATGTGCCTATCCGCTGCAGATCTTCCTGCATTTCGCTGTAATTTTCTAATGCTGCAGCTTCTCTGTATACTACAGCATCATCCGCGAAAAGCCGCATGGAACTTCCGACACTGTCCTACCGGATTGTCGCTATTCTTACTTATTACAACACTCAAATAGTATTTTCGGCCAATCTTCTCCCAAAATATCTGTTATTTTTATGTAATTAAAGCTTAAAAATAATACATGAAAGTTTTCGGTCACGTGATCGAAATGGATCTGTTTTGATGGAGCTTTGGGAACGTCACAGCTTAGGGGTAAGACGAAGCTATGCTACAAGAGTCTTGGCTGAGGTTGCTAGTGTTGTCTTTCTCTGCATACTGTTCTTATACCTTCGTCTCCAGTACTACGGTACGCCGTAATTTTGTCTTCTTAAGGAACACAGCGTTTTCTGTTCCGAAAATAGGAAACAGGAAAATTGCATTACATAGTGACTGGAACGGAAGTATTGTGACAGAGCAATATGTCGCACAATTGTCTTAAAACTGAACGTGATTATTTACTCGGACCACTCTGAGACATTTTTTCAGGGCAACTTGTGAAAGCCTGCAAAATAAAACATAGTGGAAATTTTTTCATACAGAAAATAATACTAATTATTAATTCCTGTAGTTGTTGTCAGAACTACTGCTGTTTTCCAGGTACTTCTCTCCTTGATTTTCAAATTTTCAAACAGCCTAATAACACTATAAAGCATGTAGTTGACGTATCATAGTCTTAAAATACTGCTCTTCTACTGGATACTTAACTGCCGCTGAAGCACTACGATTTAAAAGTGATTAAGCAGTATCAGCTTTTATCATACTATCCTGGTCATATTTCCTTTCCCCGAAGGTTCCAAGCAGTGTTCAATTTTTCTCTTTGTCACAATCATACAACTTAACAACAGGCTCAATGGAGACAGATAAAAGTGCCAAATTACTGTCTTTACCGACTTGTTTGTAAGGAATAATGTGGCTGGAAACTGTTAAATGAATTCTCAGATTCTTCAGACTAAGGACTACATCGGGCATGAAGCAGTTTCGTAAAACCATCCGTGAGATTCGTCTGAGATTGATGAGGTATAAAATGAAGCTAATAACTCAAAATGGATATAGAAATATAGTATGGTACAGAATTTAAAGCTCTTACGTAACTTAAATACAGATAAAGTAAACTTAAGAACACAGATGTATTAATTGAAGAGACCAGGAAGGGAAAAGACAAAACAAATGCCGGGAGAACTTTTGTTGGAGTGTCGATCGAGCTTGCGAACATTACAGTAGCAGTCTAGCACGCTGTCTATTACGCTACAGGTGACAGCATGTTCATACGGCGTGGTTGCTTCCATTAAAGGGGTACTCGCAGAAATAAACACAAGTAGTGACCACTGTCTCATCTGGAGCTCTACGAGCGAGTTGCAACCAAATTTTACGCATCTTCTCATTCTTTGGAACATTTGAAACCATTTTTAGGAGTTTTATAGATGTGTTTGTACAATGTGTTACTGAACACCATTTTAATTTTTTTCCGAAACATAAATTCCTAAACAAGGTATCACTGTGAATGAGCTTTACGACAGTAGGAGCAGAATGCTAGCCAGTGACGTCACAGGCATCCCATGACTCAAATGGAGCGTTTTCGCAGGCTTTCAAATAGTGTGAATTTCATTTCCTCTTCTTTTTTTAAAAAAATATTGAAACTCGTGAAGAAAAATAAATATTATGAGAGTAAAACGATATAGGTAACTATTGAAGACTATTTCCAGAAATAGTCGAATGCCCTATTACTTAATAGCCAACTGCAGCAACGAAATCACCTACCAACTTCGCAACTACGGCAACGCATACCCTTCAGCTATGAGCAATTTTTTGTCGCCTACTAAGCTGTGCCGTCTGGAAGAATCCTGGGCAGCTGACAGATATTTAGCACCCACTCCTGCACAGGTCAGATTGCATACCGCTGCTTGCAGTGTAAGAGAGTACTGCAAACTCGTGCTACGTGCAATTTGTCGACCAACAAGGAAAGTATGTAGAAATTTAGCTTCCTTCCGCGAAACCCATTCAGCGAGTACACTGCGCAGTATACAGTGAATGCTTGCTAGCCCGCTACAGAAGAGTATGAATGCTGCAATAATAGCAGAGGGACTGGCTGAGAAGAAGAACCGGGATAGTGGTAGAAGAGGAAGAGAGAGATAAAGGGGAGGGAGAGAGAGAGTGTGTGTGTGTGTGTGTGTGTGTGAGAGAGAGAGAGAGAGAGAGAGAGAGAGAGCGAGAGAGAGAGACGTAAGTTAGCGCGGTGGCTGGCTGGCCGGCGGTGATAAAGCCAGGCGAGTCATGCGTCAGGCTCAGGCGCGTGATTAGCGCGACGGGCCTTTTTAATGAGCCGTTATTGTAGGCGGCGCGATTTATTGCCGTAAGCCGCGGCGCGGCCAGTGCGATACACGCCTCAACGTGCGACCCAATTGCGATACCAGCGCCAGCAGAGCGATGGCCCAGCCCGACCAACAAAAATAAAAGCACAAGCAGCAACGATCAAGCGGCCGCGCTCCTATACCCCAAACTGCGCCCTCAGCTCCACCACCAGCGTCCATTCATAGCAGTAACCCTTCTTTCCGTCTTCCTTCTTTACTCTTTCACGTCTGTTACTACACGGTCCAGTCACTTTAATGTTACCACCAGCTACGTTCGACGTCACCATGCAATAAACACTCACAGACGGAACGTGGCAGTACTAGCAGTGGAGGGTATAAAAAGAGTGTAGGGAGGGACGTCGGAAATAATGCGGTCGTTTTCGTAATGAGGAAACGGAGCGATTTATCTGAAGTCCAAAAGGGCATGATTATTGACTTCTGGGCCACGGTTGGAATCATTTCCGAAATGGTTCAAATGGCTCTAAGCAGTATGGGACTTAACATCTGAGGTCATCAGTCCCCTACACTTAGAACTACGCAAACCTAACTAACCTAAGGACGTCACACACATCCATGCCCGAGGCAGGATTCGAACCTGCGAACGTAGCAGGTGCGCAGTTACGGACTGAAGCGTCTAGAACCGCACGGCCACAGCGGCAGGTCTCATTTCAGAAATGGCTCGGTTTGTAAACTCGTAACACGTGTATATTTCTATAGTATATTGTCAAACCACAATTTATGAATGACGTTTATATTTTATTAATAGGATTAAGTAGGAATAATTAATATTTGTCATGTTGGAAATAATTGTGGTACCAGGGAATGTCTGCACCGAAGTATTGTTGGCAAGAGAGCCCGCACATTGATACAATTTTAAAAAGGGCGGAAGAGACAGCGTATGGATACATTTTAAAAAGAGCGGGAAAGACCGCGCATTGATACGTTTTGTAGCGTTAGCAGGGATTGTCTGCACCAGAAAGCATTGTTGTCAGGAGAGACAGCACTTTAGCGTTCGTAGGAAGTCAGTAGTAAGCGAGATGTGAAGCGAGTCGGTAGCAGGTCTGAAGCGAGAGGTTGAGAGGAGCGGTGTGCCTGCTAGCCACAAGCTATGATTTACAATAGATTATAAACGGATGTACGGAGACATCAGCTAACTATTATCATAAGAGGAACTAATATTATTGAATTAATTTTTTGAGAAACTCAAGACTACTGAAGGTATGTTTGCGCATTGCTAGTTGTAAGATTATTGTAAGAAGTAAGACCCATTTGAACGTTTGTAAAATAATTTCATTCAGAATATAATTAATTTTTGCCAGCAATATTGCATTACTGATTATAATCCATCTCAAAAACCATCAACGTAAAATTTCACAAACTTTTATTGGTGTACAGAGAAAGTTTAACTATGAATTACGTAACTTCAGTCAAATTAATTAAAGAATAACGTCAGCTTTGCTATTAAAGAATAACGCCAGCTTTGGTAATAAATACAGCCACTTATTATGGCAGCCCACCAGCAGCTAATAGAGTAAAACAGAGTAAGTATATTCATGTCGCAGTTCGATGTAGCAGTCAGATGGCGATCCAGTAACAGTAAAAAATGTAAGGAACAGTTTTGGGTTACTGCAGGTAATGACTGAAGGCCACGACGACGACACATTCTATGTGTCGTCGAAATAATCAGAAAATAACTTTTAATAAGCAGCATTTAAATTCGTATGCTAAGACTGACAAAGAAGGGAAGATTTCATTTGTTATTATTAAGCAAGAGGTAGAAATCCTAAGGGAAGGTTTCATAGGTTATTGTAAAAGGGAAGGTTGCGTGACAAAAGAGATATAGAGGAGACGGGAAGGTTTCAAACTGTTGGCGTGCCACCATGGTTAAAGTATACCATGCGTGGCAAAATGGTGCTATCCAAAACCGGCACCGAGTCTCCTGGGTTGCACCAGGGGCCATAGATGTCAAGGTTGAACGACTGCTGCAGAGATGTGTAGGGGCGAATGGACGTGCAACTGTTGAGAAGCTGACTCTCCACAAGACCCAAGGGGCTTCCCTTTTCAGTGAACTTTGCTACGTACGGGCCTTCGTGAGTGGAGCTTGCACCCATGACGACAGCTGTTCGTCGGCGACGAATGCTGTAATTTGCACGTCAGCACAGCAACTGGACGTCCATTGAGTGGCGACAGGTGGCCTTTTCAGATGAATCACGTTTTATACTCCATCGCAATGAAAGTAACACCATACAGTAACCATCGGAAGTGTCCAGGTAGGAGGAAGGAGTGTTGTGGCCTGGGGAATATTTTCGTGGCATTCCTTGTGTGACTTTATTTCGGAAAGCACAAAGGATCAGCACAAGTATGCACCTGCCCTTGTGGACTGTGCAGCTTGTTTTTCCTTTGGCACAATGGCATCTACCAGCAGGACAATGCAATGTGTCACACAGTTCGCAGTGTACGTGCGTGGTTCGAAGAGCATCAGCATGAGATTTCCGTACTCCCTTAGTCGCCAATCTCCCCTGATTCAAATCCAGTCGAGAATCTTAGGGATCATCTGGAAATTGGTGGTAAGACCTTTGGGACCAAACTGCTGAGGTCATCGGTCCCTACGATTACACACTACTTAATATAACTTAAACTAACGACAACACACACACACCCATGTCCGAGGGAGGACTCGAACCTCCGACGGGGGCCACAGACCGCGCGGCTGCCCCGCGCTAAGGACCACCTCGATTGGGTTATTCGCGCCATGGGTTCTCAACCAAGAAACCCAGTGCAGCCAGCCCCGGCACTACTTTCGTCATACATCCACATCCCTGTCGGTACTTTCCAGAACATTATTCAGTCTCTTCCTACAAATTCCGGCTTTTGATAGGTGGACGCATTAATGTGGCTGGACAGTGTAAAATGTTGTTCAGAAGTACTTCTGGATGTCCACAAGACGACTGTACAAAATTATAAGACATACTGCGAATAGGAGCATTTCAGCGGATAGGGCATATCTCCAAGATTTAATGGCCACAATCTGTGTCGCGTCGAACGTCAATGCGTGTCTACAGTCAGCAGCAGTTGGTGCTGTTGCCCGGCAAATTGCAAAGACTGCAGCCCGCTTCGCAGGTTGGTCCATTGGTTTCCCTATATGCAGGCGTGAGCTTATTCGACACGACAGTATGGAGTGGATACGTGTCTATATATTCCGACACACCTGCACCCTCGTGGTGCGCTAAGCAACTACGTCTCGGTGCGTACTGCGAATCGAAACTTGGAGAGATGCTGTATCCACTGATATGTGTCATTTTTCCCTCTGTCCTGTATTTTCTACACAGCACTCTTATGAATCCCTGAAGATAGCTACGATAAACCTTAAATTTAACAGTTTACACAAAGACTCTGGCCACAATTATTATGTACTGCAGTTGGCAAACGTGACAATGAGCCTCATGCTACACACCTCTACAGCTGCGCACGAGCGCATCTTTTTCCGCAGATACAACCCGGTTTATAATTCCGAGGAACATTAGGAAGAAGATGACGTATTTCTTTCTTAAAAGGAGAGACACATCCGTTGTAACGCACTTCTCTTCATAAAGCGTTTCTGGCGATAAAGCGTAAAAACTTCCAGGACAAGCTGACGCTGTAATTCATCGCGAGGAACGGCACTAGTTCCCACTCTTGAAAAGAAAGATGAACTAACTTTTCTCCTCGCCGCCTCTCGAGCTGCTGTTGCCGCCATCTATCGTCAGAAATGGGAATGAGTTGGGTGCTCGTAAGAGGAACGGGCGTAAACCAGTTGCCGAAATGCCGCGAGTGAACGCGAAGAAATGGAATGGGCCACTCGGCACGACGAACGTTAGCGCCCTTTGAACGGTGCAGGGAGGGACGGAACTGTGCAGTGCGTGTCAGATATTACGCATCAAAACTGCTAAGTAGCCTACATGCGCGTCCAGGATCGAACGCTGTCTGAGGGATACAATTCTCCTGTCGTTAAATGTTGGGTAAGAGTTATGGGGAAACGAAAAGAGAGGAAAAACTATAAAATTTCGATTAATGCGCCTAATACTGCAAAATGCGACCTGCGTTCCTTAAGATGACAAAATTACGGCGTTCCGTCGTACTCGAGACGAAGGTATGAGAACAGTATGCAGAGAAAGACAACACGTACTTTCAACACTGATATCCGCCGGATCCTAAAAACGATCGAGATAAGCTGCCATCACGGTGTTCTAAGCAACCTTCGGGTTGATGACAACTTTACCTTTTTGTATCGCAACAGCAGCAGTAGCGACATGTTTTAACTGGTGTGACATGCAGACTGTAAACAGTGTCCAGTTGTGCCTCGGTCTACGCAGATGCAGCTGACTTCTCAGATGTACATCGGTCGTAGAACAGTTTGATGTTTATCTAGCTATGACACCTTATGGACCGTCTTCGATTCTCTTCCTAGGTATAGGATCTGCAGGTCAGTGCCTGGAGATCATTTTCCCAAAATAGTGAACGTAATTTAAAAAAATCGTCTTTGAAGATTTGAACGTTTCCGAGCGCTGTTAAGTACTAAACTATCATAAAGGGTGCGTCAGAAGCATCTGACATCTTTGGAAATAATCAACAATTCAGGGTGAAATGTGTTTCTTTTTTTTTCGGGTTCCATATCTCAGTCGGTAAAAACGGTACCCTAAAAGCATCACTTTGTTGTTCGTTTGTTACTCCTTTTTCTACTTAGGAACAGGTAGAATTATGCAGTGAAACCTATGTCAAATACTAATGTCTACAATATCCTGGCGGTGTAAAAAATATAAGTTTGTAAGTCAATGCAATTAAAAGACACGGCCCTTTATGTCACATATTTTGATATCCGCAAACGCACTCTTCTGAACCATACAGGTTACTTCCCGTTGACTTAGAGTCATGGAATTTAAATTTGGCAAAAAGTAATATTTCACAGTACACGTAAAGCAAAAAAATCAAAGAATCTTTAGTCTTTAGTTTTATTACATTTTTTTCCATTTGTTATCTACTTATCTCTCTGTTCGTATCCTAAGATCCCTTTTTCGCAGAAATGGGTAGCGGTATGAAGTTGAAGTTCATGTCAAATTCCAAAGTCTACAGACCCCTGGTGATGTAAAAAATTAAAGCTTTTAAGCCAATGCAGTCAAAAGATACAGTCATTTATGGCAAATATTTTGATACTCGCTAATCTAAATCTATAGATGAGCTTCCTATATAAATCATTTAGTTTGCTGGGAACCCTGAGAAGACGTATCCTTCGAACACGTTTACTGTTTTCTTATATACAAATATTCTTGTGGAGAATTATTGGGTATCGCTGTTTCTTGAAAATAACATTTGGTAAGTGTCTACCTTTCTAAAAAGCTAGAGTTGTAAATCTACTGTAGGCAACTGTACACTATCACAAGTAACCGTAGACTACGGTAGGCTTCCTAGTGGCTATGGTACCTGCGTTACTGTAAGGTGTGTTGCATACGTATCAGGCGTTATCTCATAACGATAGCTTTCTTTACATATGCGATCAGTGTCTTACTAGATTCCCCTAAAAACCGGAAGCTATGAACAGTCCGGAAAGTGAGTGAGGATATATAAAGGGTCAGGAAATCTACTACACATTTTAGTTCTACATAGTTATCCTCCTGCCTGTAACTTAAAATAAACAGTATTTCTAGAAAGGTGTAAATTGTCAATGTTTAACTTACATTTTATTCAAAAATCGTTGATTTGTAACGTTGATGTAGTAAAAATAAAGAAAACAATACAGATGTATCATATAGCGCTAAAAAACGTAAGTTACTTTGAAAAATCTAAAACTAAACAAACCACAAAACAATAATACATCAAACATCCCTTGAAAACTTCGTTGAACGTATAAAAAACATGTTGCTTTTATTGATAAACGACTTTTGCATTCGTCAATAACAACGGAAACTCTTGCCTTTGATCATGATGAACATTTTATTGAGTATAAAATAACATCAATGATTTTATATAAACTGTACTTGCATCAAATGTAATTACTTTACTTGTATAAAAGCGAAGAAGTTATGCGATCAACTAATTTTTGTTACGTATAAAATGCAATTTATATTCTTTAAGGATGTAAAACATGCAATATACTACACTGAATGATGTACGGTTCTAATTATGTGAAAAAGAGAGTGAGAGGAGGGGGGGGGGGAGGAAGAGAGAAGCCGTCGGCTCCCAATTTCTCTCTTAAACATTCATTTTTCTTTCGCGATCAAAGCTACCAGTACTACAGCAAATCCTACCATTTACTGTGTACTCAACTCCACGCAGCTCTGTGAGAAACATTTTCATGTAGTCTGTCTGGAAGAGTTGACACAACTCACCGTAGTATACCGTTTGAAATCTCCCCCGTATGCACTTATTAATTCGATCTTTTAGCTCGTCGGCGCTGGGCATTTCTCATAAACTTTCTGTTCAAGATACGCTCACGAAAGATACTCAGGTCGGCCGAACGAGCAGGCCAGTTGGATGTCTCCAAAGCGAAAGATGACTCTGCCTGGCAATGTTTCATCCAGGACTCCCACAGAAGGACGTACGTTATCGGTTGTTGCTCCATCATGCTGACTTGATGACGCACAAATGTTTGAAACATGGCTATGTAGCGCTCAGAATTTACTGTTACAGTATGGTCCTTATTTTAAAATGAAACACGAACGTATAATGCACACGGAGGAAACGGCACACCATCTTGTCGCTTTTGCGCTATTCACTGGACATTCTATCAAAAATGGTTCAAATGGCTCTGAGCACTATGGGACTTAACATCTGAGGTCATCAGTCCCCTAGAACTTAGAACTACTTAAACCTAACTAACCTAAGGACAGCACACAACACCCAGTCATCACGAAGGACATTCTAGCATTTCACACGGAGGGTGTGCAGCCCAGAAGCGACAGTTCTGTTCGTTTACATAACCAGAGAAGTGGAAATGCACCTCAACTAACATCAGTAACCTGTTCCAAATGTCCTCTTCAACTTTTAGAAGCTCCAAGAACTCAGTACAAAATTGGGGTCTCATCGTCTTGGTCTTTTCATTGAGCTTATGAACGCTTTGTACGCATGGTAGTGAAGATCGTCGTGCAGGATACAGTTGATGGCGGATGCTGATGGCCATGATGTTGAGCGCCCCCCATAAACCAACATCATCATCATCATCATCATCATCATCTGCTATTAGCCAACGCAAGTTCGACAGATTGCCACGAAGCGCACCGTTGAAGTCTACGCAGGATGTATCACGGTGTATGGTACTGAACGAGGACAGCCAGCATGTTCCATCTCGACACACATAGCAACAGAGTGCTGCGACTAGGAGTATCAAGTCGACCAAATCTGCGTCGAAAATTGCGTCGTGCTGCTGTGACGGACTCTTGTCTTCATAAACCACTCTTTCTCCGCGGTGTTCCATAGACCTGCGTTCCATCTCAGAGCCACACTCCAGAGAACACTGCCTAATATGATGCTTCATATCACAGTGTCGCTTGGTGGATGTCCTGCGACTGCAAGTTTAATAACCTGCAGTTGTTTGCGGAGCTCCCTGTAGCTTTTTAAAATCTTCTCCGATAGGTGAGTGTGTGGCGAAATAGCCCAGTAATCGTAAAGTCCCGGATTCGAATGTCGCTGGTACCATCGATTTTTTACTTGAATGTTAATTAACAAATATTGGTGCATAATGTTTAATAAAAATGACATTCATCTAGTTGTAATAACAGATAGTATAAAAAAGGAAGTATGCCGAATAAATTAAAAATTGGAACACAAACGCGGAATATCGACTAAAAAATAGCTTTCTTTTATTTCTACCGATTGAATAGCATCATTCGTGTAATTGTTTCATTTAAAAACACAGCTTTTCGCTAGTATATATCAAATTTTAATTTCCTTTCATACGACCGGTAGTAAAAAATAAAGGTATTATTTTTATTAAAAAGTTATATGTCAATACTTCTAAATTAACGTTTCCGTTTTTTTATAGATATGGAATTAAAATAAAAGTAAAAAAGCAGGTACCACTAGCCAGATTCGAATCAGAGATTTTTTTCTTTTTTCAGACTTAGCTAGATTTTTCTCCTGTGTACAAGCCCCTTAACTGTACGGTGCGAGCGAGTCCTCCTGTCGCCGTGAGTCACACGATAACAGCAGCGAGAACCGCTGTCGAAATACTCCCAATAACCAACGACAGCACCTGGCTGGCTGCCAGAGATTCACTGTAAAATCTTTAATGAAAACCACTTGACGTGCCTTGTAAATAATTTAACAACCGGCTTCATAGCTTAAATCATGATGTTAAATTTGCAACGTAGACAGGACCTAACATTGTTCGGCTACGAATAAATAGGACATAAAACCTATAATGGGCTGGCTAGATTGTGACCTTCCATGTAATGGTTAACCAGCTATGTTCGGCCTACAGTCGTCTTTTTCGAATAATTTTTGACTGGATGTTCCAGCCAATTAGTTTGGGCGGATATTTCTTGACGGTTCACATAGTGTCTGAAAAAATTCTTAGACACGTTTGACGAATCGTGAAGCCATCCTTTCTGCTTACCTGCCGAATCGCTAACTACTCATTTCTTCGTAGACAAGGAATATAGGACCCTCTTCATGTCGCAAGTTTAATATCATGATTTAACAAGTAACTAATTTGCTCTACAGTGAGATGGAAAAAGCCATAGGATAGCGGTACGCATACTTACAAATGGCGGTAGAATCGTGTACACAAGGTATAAAGGGACAGCGCATTAGCGGAGCTTCCATGTGCTCAGGTGATTCTTGTGAAAAAGTTCCGACTTGATTATGGCCGCACGACGGAAATTAAAAGACTTTGAACGCGGAATTGTAGGTGGAGCTAGGTGCCCCGGATATTCCATCTCAGAAAGCGTTAGGGGGTTCAGTGTTCCTACATCAACACTGTCAAGAGTGTGCCGAGAATACTACATTTCAGGCATTACCTCTCAACTGGTCAGAAAATTCCTGATTTCAGTTGGTAAGAGACGATGGTAGGGTCTGAGTGTGGCATGGCCCAGACGAAGCCATGGAGCTAACTTTTCAACATGGCACTTTGGAAGCTGGTGGTGGCTCCGTAAGCGTTTGGGCTATATTTACATGCAATGGACTGTGTCGCCTGGTTGTATTCGGCTACTTGGAGACTATTTGCAGCAATTCATGGACTTCATGATCCCAAACAACGATGGACTATTTTTGGTTGTCAATGTGCCATGTCAACCTGCCACAGATGTTTGCGACTGGTTTGAAGAACATTCTGGGCAATTGGAGCGAATCATTTGGCCATCCAGATCCCCCGACTTGAACACCATCGGAACATTTATGGGACATAATCGACAGGTCAGTTTCTGCACAAAATCCTGAAACAGTTTCGCAATTATGGACAGGTATAGAGGCAGCATGACTCAATATTTCTGCAGAGGACTTCGAACGACTTGTCGAGTCCATGCCACGTCCAGTTGCTGCACTACACCTGGTGAAAGGAGGACAGACACGACACATGGAGGTATCCCATGACTTTTGAACATCAGGATATTTTTCACTATTGATTGCATCTATTTGTAGCGAACGCTGCTTTCTAATTTAAGGAATCTAAACTAATGATTTGGCTTCTAAGCTACGAAATAGTTCGTAAAATAGACTATTTACAAGAACAGAAAAATTGTTCAAATGGCTCTAAGCACTATGGGACTTAACATCTGAGGTCATCAATCCCCTAGACTTAGAACTAATTAAACTAACTAACCTAAGGACATCACACACATCCATGCCCGAGGCAGGATTCGAACCTGAGACCACAGCAGCAGCAGCGCGGTTCCGGACTGAAGCGACTAGAACCGCTCGGCCACAGCAGCCAGCTACAAGAGCAGTCAGCCGGTTAGCATTCCAGATGTCTGCTTCTGGCTGCGGTTGTCCCTCATACAAGATAGTGTGTCGCCGGAGAATGTCTGATCTTGTGCTGTTGGCTGTGGCAGCAGCGCGGCGATATCAGTGTGGCGAGTGCTGCAGCTCTCGCCGGCCGCCCCCGCAGCCCGCCGCCGCCCCCGCTGCCACCCCAGCGGCTCCGGCAGCTGGGCCGTGCGCTGCCCTGCCAGTGGCGGTAATCTTAATTAGTGGCAGCGCGGCATCGCTCAGATGCCGTAATTGCGAGGGAGGGATTTCCGGCACGTGGTCGACCCGCCGCCCACCTGGCACTGCCGGCTCGGCCGCCGACCGTCGCGTTCTGAACCTCATATCGCCAGCGGCAGCATTCCGTCGCTCCTCAGTGTCGCATCGTATTCAAAGAGACACATTTCAAAATACGACCTTTCAGGTAAATTCCGTCCGCACTTCTGCTTTATTATTTATCGGTCTACTCACTAGTTTGATATTGCCCGCCACATCTTCTGCACTGGCCTTTTCCTCTACTAGTAGGATTTATACTTGTTGTTGTTGTTGTTGTTGTTGTTGTTGTCTTCAGTCCTGAGACTGGTTTGATGCAGCTCTCGATTTATACTTAATGACTATAATTACTTGTTGCATATATTCCACTGACTGACAGTCTCCCAGTTTTTTGGCGTCTACGACTGACTATAGCTTCACGGAAACCCTTGCTTGATTATATCGCCACACCCTCTAAAGGTGGCGGATTTTAATCAATAATTATAGTAATTAAAGTGTAAAAATCTTCTGATGCCACATATTTGAATTTATAAATAAATGTCGAACGTTATTACACTACTGGCCATTAAAATTGCTACACCACGAAGATGACTTTGCTACAGACGCAAAATTTAACCGACAGGAAGAAGATGCTGTGATATGCAAATTATTAGCTTTTCAGAGCATTCACACAAGGTTGGCGCCGGTGGCGACACCTACAACGTGCTGACATGAGGAAAGATTCCAACCGATTTCTCATACACAAACATCAGTAGACCGGCGTTGCCTGGTGAAACGTTGTTGTGATGCCTCGTGTAAGGAGGAGAAATGCATACCATCACGTTTCCGACTTTGATAAAGGTCGGATTGTAACCTATCGCGATTGCGGTTTATCGTATCGCGACATTGCTGCATCGCGTTGGTCGAGATCCAATGACTGTTAGCAGAATATGGAATCGGTGGGTTCAGAAGGGTAATACGGAATGCCGTGCTGGATCGTATCACTAGTAATCGAGATAACGGGCATCTTATCGGCATGGCTGTAACGGATCGTGCAGCCACTTCTCGATCCCTGTGTCAACAGATGGGGACCTTTGCAAGACAACAACCATCTGCACGAACAGTTCGACGACGTCTGCACCAGCATGGACTATCAGCTCGGAGACCATGGCTGCGGTTACCCTTGAAGCTGCATCAGAGACAGGAGCGCTTGCTATGGTGTACTCAACGACGAACTTGAGTGCACGAATGGGAAAACGTCATTTTTTCGGATGAATCCAGGTTCTGTTTAGAGCATCATGATGGTCGCATCCGTGTTTGGCGACATCGCGGTGAACGCACATTGGAAGCGTGTATTCGTCATCGCCATACTGGCGTATCACCCGGCGTGATGGTACGGGGTGCCATTGGTTACACGTCTCACTCTCCTCTTGTTCGCACTGACGGCACTTTGATCAGTGGACGTTACATTTCAGATGTGTTACGACCTGTGGCTCTACCCTTCATTCGATCCGTACGAAACCCTACATTTCAGCAGGATAATGCACGACCGCATGTTGCAGGTCCTGTACGGGACTTTATGGATACAGAAAATGTTCGACTGCTGCCCTGACCAGCACATTCTCCAGATCTCTCACCAATTGAAAACATCTGGTTAATTGTGGCCGAGCAACTGGCTCGTCACAGTACGCCAGTCACTTCTCTTGATGAACTGTGGTATCGTGTTGAAGCTGCATGGGCAGCTGTACCTGTACACGCCATCCAGGCTCTGTTTGGCTCAATGCCCAGGCGTATCAAGGCCGTTATTACGGCCAGAGGAGGTTGTTCTGGGTACTGATTTCTCAGGATCTATGCACCCAAATTGCGTGAAAATGTAATCACATGTCAATTGTAGTATAATATATTTATGAAGACAGTAACTGTTCTCGGAAGAACAGATACTGTTGATGACCATGCAGCTGCACGGTCATCAACAGTATCTGTTCTTTCGAGAACAAGTTACTGTCTTCATATATATAGTTAAAGGCTACCCAGCCATTGACCTTCGTCTGTGCAAATGCGCACAGGTTGCCCAAACTCTTACGGGAGTCGCCAAAACGTGCTCGAGTAATGAGCGGATGGGCAAATGTCTATAAGGTGCATTACGTATGTAGAATTGTGGACAGTTGGGAGTGTGAGTCTCACGGGAAGCGTGCAAGGGATAAGTCCCTGCAGTAGCACTATTCATCTGTGTCCTCGGTGCTCAGATGGGTAGAGCGTCTGCCATGTAAGCAGGAGATCCCGGGTTCGAGTCCCGATCGAGGCACACATTTTCAGCTGTCTACATCGAGGTATATCAACAATACCTGTCGGTTTAAGTTAGTAATCATTTATAATATATTTGTCCAATGGATATGCGTTTATCATCTGCATTTCTTCTTGGTGTAGCAATTTTAATGGCCAGTAATGTATTTATTTCATATTTGATGGAAGAACCATCGACAGATATGAAATAACTAGTAATGATACGTGGGTGTAGCTACGGTATTCCTCCACAATTTTTGCGCATCGTTGTATCACTTCATTAAGAAGTTAGTAATTCTCACGAACGTGGGGGTTCTCGGTTAAAAATAAGCCCTTGTGGACACTTGAAAGGCGAGCCACTCATGGATACACTAGCGAGACGGTTTGAACCGTTAGACCCAACGCATCAGAGTAACCTCCCCAAAATTAAGATGAAGACATGTTTCTTCTGTAGCTGTAAATTCATGTAATATTTTTGATTGCTCCTTGCCTTCTTTTACCTGGCCTTATCCTGTTTCGTCACGAGGTCGGCATCTTTTTCTGGATTTCACAGTCTTAGTGGTAGAGTGTGGCCAGTTGCCTTCTCTTTTGGCACTCCTTGTGCGCCGGGATGGAATTTGTGAATCTGTCTTCGTCGAGTGTTGTCCCATGTGAAATTGGGAGAACTTCTTCGGTATGTTTGCGAATCGTGGGTAACTACCCCCCTAATCATGTACTCGGATTTGTGATACTGCCAAGAAACCACTCCCAAGTTGGCTGGCAAACCGACCCTTGGCGTTAATCCGCCGGGCTGACTCGATCCGAGGCAGGCGCGTCTCCCTGAATCCAGGAAGCGGCGTGCTAGCGCGCGCGGTTTCCCGGCGGTTAGTCCACGTTTTAGCTACATTAATGTGACAATGTGACCACCGCCTATTTGCGACGTCAACGAGCAATTACCACTCACAGGCAGCAGTGGAGGTTAGGCAGGGCATGTGTGTGTGGCCGGGGGGGGGGGCTTCATATCTCTGCCGGTACCTTCCAAAACCTCACTGAAGCTCTTCCTTCACGTGTCACAACGGCCCTCGCTGCAGGCGGTGGCTATTCAGGCTTCTGACAGATGTTCTCCTTAATGTGACTGGACGGAGTGTTTTTATTTGCTATTAGCAAGTTTCAACCTCACGGTCAATCATCATAAGCATACTGTTCATACATGACGCTTAACATGTAAACGGTTACTAATAAGTGTGAGATTGAAATTGGCCAGTAGTAAATAAAAATACAAAAAAAAAAAAACACAGCGTCAGCGGAAATGCCTTCATTTAACCAATGTGTTAATATTTGTTGGCTGTGAAAGCAGTAATGTAAAAACGACAGAATTCGGTTTGGTTGGCTGTAAGAAGCAGCACCTCTCCAGGCTGTCTATAGTTTTCTTTGAGTGTCGAAGTTTTGCACAGCAATCAACACTAGCGGTCGCTCTCATTTTGCTGGTTGGTCCTCTACTGGCAATACGCGTTCCCGCTGTTAGTACAGTCAGCCTCCGGGACATGTGAACGTGCAGTTTAGACACCACTTGGTAGTAGTTTGCCTGATTGCCTGAGTTCGAGGAAGGCTGCCGGATACATTGAACAAAACGATTTACAATCTTATTGCTCCCTAGCTACTACGTAGTGACCGAACGATGTCTGCTGCATACTTAACTAATAATTTTTTGTAGCAACACTACTTTTTCCGCTTATTTGAATTCTTTCTAATTTATTAACAACTTTCCCGTAAGTATTTGTGGGTTTCTGTAGAACAATTTGAGCATTTAAATAGATCTCTGCTGTTCTGTCATGTCTTCAGTTCTAAACCACGGTTAACACAGGGACCTCTAATAGTGAATGTGCTCGTTTCAAGCCACGCCAGTGTACATACGCTCTCTTCTCATTTGTGTCTTAACACTCGTCCTGTCGTTTGGCCCCTTTTCTGCGGAGAATCTCATTTATTACCGATCCACATTCTTCTGAAACAGCAAATCTCATACGCGTTGCGTTCCTCTTTTTTGAATTTTGCGCAGTCCATTATTAACTTTCAAAAATGCTGTGTTCTAGACTGACATTCACAGTACTTTCTCCCTCGTATAAATTCCTTTGTTTGGCACTAGTAGTCTTCTTTTAGTGAGGAATGCCCTCTTTCTCTTGCACCGGTCTGCTTATTATATCCTCCGTGCATCGACCGTCATGTAAAGTAGTACTTGGCGGACGATACAAGGAGCATATAAGTAGCACTAATTTACTTCCTTCGTCTACTATGTGCCCCCTCCCCCCCCCCCCCCAATTTTGATGTTAAGTATATCACAAATCTCATTTCTGCAACTCCTTATCGCTTTTGTCTTTTTGTGCTTCACTGTCTGTCCATATTCTGCACGCATTCGGTTGCTCATACCAATAACCATTTTCTATTATTCTTCCTTACTTTCACTGAGGACAACAATGCACTGACGTTATTACCAGTCTTTTTTTATTTGTGCACGTCATGGCGACTGGCACATTTGACGCAACAGTGTTACCATATTTCTTACCTCGTTTCAGAACACAATGTTTCTGTCGAATGGGAACAATTATAAGGCATCAGAAACGCAAGTAACAGGAGGTATCAAATCTGGAGAGGAAAGTGACTGGTCAGGGAACGAACGAGACATAACAGGGGATATTTTGCCGAAGTGTTGGAAGGTACAACGGAAATAGATAGCGATGAGGAAAACTGAGGTAGTGTAGAGCAATTCACAGTATACTGATACGCTTTTGGATCGAAGGAATACAACTGGGATGAACCGAAAGGAAGCTACGCCGCTGATCACTGGGGTACATATAACACTACGTCGTAAATACAGCATTATACAGGGTGCATTCACAGGGTGTTCCCAAAACTATTCGATCAGATTAACACAGGAAACAGAGAAAATAAAAACAAATTTATTCGATAACGAACATATGGCCTCTGAAGTCAATTTGCAATTTTAGGGAGCATTCTGTTAGTGACGGTGCTAAGCTGTTTTGTCGGTGTCACTGACTGTAGATGGTTATTGAACAGCTCTGGGCAGTGCAGCCATAAGTGCTGGATGATGTACCTCTGAATGTTAGACAAAGGATGTACTTTAAGCACGATAGGGCGCCAGCATGTTTCAGAACTTCTGCGAGGAATCGTCTGAGAGCCAGCTTCGGGAATAGGTGGTTCGGCCGATGTGACCCTGTGTCCTGGTCGCCCAGGTCCCCTGACCTCATATATTCGGATTTATTCCTCCGAGAGCATATGAAGCAGCTGGTGTATGAAACAATTGTGGAAATAGAAGAAGACCTCGTCGCTAGAATCGCTTTCGCTGCTGGTACCACTGCCGACATGCCAGAAATCTTCGAACAGACACGACAATCAATGGTCCGACGATGTACTGCGTGCATACAGACCAATGATCGCACATTCGAGCAGTTCCTGTGAATACCACAGCTGTTATTAGCATGCTAAACTACCTTCTGTGCTAATCGTCCTTATCATCATTACTAAATACAGTTGTTTGTATGCTTTCTACCTCCTGTTTTAATTTGAACAAATAGTTTCGTAATGCCTTGTATAGCCCGGAGAAGTGCATTATTATAAAACAAGCATCTGAAATTCCTATTATATCTGTTAGAATTACACATTGGCCTCCAAGCTTGCTAGTTCTTCCATGAGATGTGTTCGAGACAGAGAAGATTGATGCTCACCTACCGAGACTCCGTTTCGTTCTCCAGAGAATACCTTTCACAGCTAATAATTACAAGAAATTTCTGGAAAGTGGCAGTACCTAGGTAGCATCCTTCTTATCATAAATTCACAACAAAAATTTCTGGTGGGACTTAACACCACAGTAAACAAGAATTAACCACTGCGTAATATATAACTCTTTTTTTTTTCATTGCACTACTCTTTATCTGACCTGCATTAGACGGTCTGATGTAATAAGAACTTTGGACCCATCTGGGCGCGTTTACAAAATTATAAATTTTCCGCTACTTTCTGTATGTAAAGGAAGTTAACTCTTGCTCAAAACTTGTACGCATTCCTAATACAAAGAAGGAATAGGGAGGTGTTTGCGCCGAAAATAGTTTCATACACATTCACACGAGGTGCCGCCTCTGGAAATAGGAAGAATGACCTACGCTTTACTCCTTTTACAGAAATAAAAGCAATTCCAGTGGGAATAAATCTGACGTCACAGCGAACAGTGTAGCTGCCGCTCTGGTGGAGGACGCCGCTGGTGTTGGCACAACTGGAACCGCCCAGCACTGCCAACTTGGACGCGTCATTAATCTTCACGCTATCGGCTCCGATCTCGGGGCTTCATAAATTTTTGTCTTGGACCAGCGCCCGCTGTATCTCCAAGTCTTCTGTTCCTTTTCTCAGCTAAGTGGAACATTTGCCGTCGCGAGGAGATCCTTGAAATGCTGCCACACAAATATTTGGCAAGCCGTGCTCCTGTAGCCAACCGTTAGAACTACAGTTTGTGGCATTTTATGTTACAACTAAAGTCTTTTTACGTTACACCATGAGCTGCGAATAAACAAACATTTGTTTACTATGAGTTTCAGTTTTATCTAATTATCATTGGACAACATAAAAGATGTTACTGCCGTTCTTCAGGTACACTGTTGTTTTTATTGCGTTTATTTATGTTGCATTTATTTGGGACTAGTTCCGAGATCGCGCCCCTTCGGTCCTATGGAATCATGCTAGTTCAGATCAGTCAAACTGGAACCTGGCATCATCATGGATCACAAGCCATTAAGGGCCACTGTCGTTAAAGGGAAAATGAACTTTTACACTCTACCAACATTAGTACCCCGTCCATTTCCATATCCGCTGCTGTTACGTGTAATGTACTCTGGATACTGATGAGTAGCAACTAATACGAAATGAACATTAGTCGAGTGTATGAATTATTTTGCACTTTTAGCGATCGTTACGCACAATGGCGTATTATAAATTGATTATTAATAATAAAGTCACAGCAGTAATGATGTCATATAGACTTCAATAACCATTTCTACGTTGTCTGATCATAATGACGAGATAGACGGAAACTGGTAGCAAATAAAAGTGTGTTAATAGCACAAGTAACTATGTTTAAATATCTACGTTCTATGCGGCGTCACCAACACGGTAATACGTTTTAACAACATTTGGCGCTGTTTTAAAGATTGCTATTCATTATTTATGAATGAGTTGTGATATCCGATGGGCTGCGTCCTAACGAAAATAGAAAACAAGAGGTCTGTTTAACCTTCAGCTAACGTGAGCTACTGGTAACTGAAAGGTTATGGATTCTGCTTCTGTTGAGACGTTTATCCTCCGTTTTTTTTAATGCCACATGTTCTCTTATGGAAACGACCACGACTAATACTGATTCAGTTATCAAAGTGAGTTCGCCTCCACGCCATCTTATCGTTAAATTACTATTTTCGTTTTACCGGCGATCAAAATGAAAACTGAATCGTCAAGACCTTCAGACAGAAAGGGAAAAATAAAATGCTGGCCACCGCTTGTGCGATACTTGTGATATCAATTTTCGCAAGTCTCATGCTTCTTAAATAATGAACCATTTACATTTTGAGGGTTGCGTGGTAAATTTTCCTGACACGTTCAAATTATTTACGCATAAAAGTTTTATGTGGAAAAAAATATATCGGTGGCCATCTTTCAATGCTACCGATATGAACTACCGGCCACTTTCAAACTGAGACGAATAATGAGACATGATAATACGACACTTAAAAATAGAATAAAAAGTCTTTAAAATATTAATTTCCCCTCCAAATAGTTTTGTGTGTCTCTTTAAATTCAGGTTTGTTGAAGTGAACGTATTTAAGTAATGTGTGTAAATTAAAAAATTATAAATCGTTATCGTCTTTTTATTGATCGCTTTCATTGAGGTATCTTTCCATCTTTTTCATCTAGTCAAAAGCCTAAATTTCCTCTGCACTCAGATCAGTAGTGTCTGCATGTGTATGGGGGCGCAGGTGATGGGCTCAAGGATGATATGATTTCAAATGATAGAGTATGGAGGTAAGATGCGATAGTTACCGAGAGACAAAATGTTAGTACGGGATAAGAAAAGATGCAGGACAGCATGAAACCAGCAGAGAGACTACAAACTGCAGAGAAGTGCCTCTAAACCCAGAACATTGGTGATGAAAGCTCAGAAGAAAGTTTTGAGGATATTGTCGTGTGGAGACCCATAGAAATAGATGACTTATTGGGCAACTTGTTGGAAAAAAAGCAGAGTAAGATAGAGGTAGTTTGGAACAGAAGAACAAAACTGAAGAGAGGTTAAAATATAGGCAAGGACTTAGCCAAGCATTTCTTTTAATTAAAAAGTTCGAGAAGACGCGCGTGATCATAAAAGGGAAAATGAAATGCGCAGATGTACGGAGTACTTGGTTAAAAAGAAGCATTGGGCAGCATTACTGAAAACATCAATGTGAATATCTCAAGGAAACAGTAGAATGTCCTACAGTATTACAATATAAACAGAGTTCTTTGCATAAATGTAGTGTACTTTGCATAATGTAAAACAAATTAGGCTAGTATTGCAGTTTTGTGTACATAGCAAACATCTTTAGTGAGAGGCTCTTGCCTTCAAAGTACAACCAATTTAAGGCGACACAAGTCGGCTTTCGATCCTTCAAACCCTAAAAACCGTTCGTTATTAATACGAACAATCTGGTTTTTACTCCTCATTGTTCCTAAGCTTTTAGACGTATTACAATGGAAGCAAATATCAATTTAAAGATGCTTTATGGACCGAGAAGGATGGTTCATTCAAATGGAGAAATTTTCTGTCATTCCAAACACCATCTTATAGTCATTCCACTGAGATCTCGTCATCATCGCCCAAGTCGCAGGCAATGACTTCAATACCTGAACGAAATCTTCCGCGAATAAACTGGGAACCGTTTGGCGCATAGCAGCTGTTGATGTTACCACTCCTGACTGGCGTCATTAGCATTTCATTGACGCCAGTAAACATAGATATGTATTGCAACAATTCTGATTAGCATTTACAGCACGGAGAGACGGTGTTTTGCTGTTAAGAGCCGTTCTTGCGCCCCCATCAGAATACCGGTTTCGCCCCACCACATGAGGCGGGCCTGTGATTGTTATCCAACGTAGCCAACGAATACATTTAGTCACAACTCGAAGGCTGTCCACAAAGATTGTTCCAATCCGTACGGCGAATACTGTTTTTCAATAATCAAGCACAGTCTACCTGCATATGGTTACTAATCTCCGATCAAAAAAGCTCCTCATCCTACAACATAGCTGGTTACTCCAATCTGCCTCTCTACTCCTTCCCGACGCAAATCAGTGCCTATCGAACTGCTGTAACACACGCTGAGACAAACACTCAGTGTACGTTATTAGCGTTACATGGCAGGGTATATGTATTCCATTCGTAGTTATTAAAATATACTGTTTCACCAGACAATTTGCTGCTTCATCAACTGCTTCGGTAGAAGCAGGAAGAAACTTCGACTGATACTAAGCCCTATCGCAGTAATGAACTCTGTAGGAAAATCACTGATAATCCGTAATTCTTATGCATAAATCCAACATATAAACAAGAAATTTTGTTATCAACTGCTACGAAATCCTTGAAAGATCTAGTTCTTTCTAAGCATGCATGAAAACACATACAACGTGATTCAGCTGCACCTATCTATGGGTTTAATGCAACCTGCAACTCCTTCAAAAGCTGCGTGTGACATTTCCATATTCTCTCGCTCGCTATACGCAGATTTTGATCTAGTTCTTTCTAAGCATGTATGAAAACACATACAACGTGATTCAGCTGCACCTATCTATGGGTTTAATGCAACCTGCAACTCCTTCAAAAGCTGCGTGTGACATTTCCATATTCTCTCGCTCGCTATACGGAGATTTTAGTCATATAAAAACAATGAACAGGACATTTTTGTAGGAAATTTAATGTAGTTAAATTTGGTACTGGGATACGTTTTAGCTGGAGAATACGGTTTTAGTTACTCATGAAGAACGTATTTGAAGATTGCTTTTGTATGTTTTTCTTGAATAAGTCTAAAATTATGGGATCTAGCGAAAACGTATCTTCGCTAAAAAAAATTTAACTAAAGTTTCCTACAAAACGTTCTTGTTCATTTTGTCTGTATGACCAATAGTTAGAGTGTAGCAAGGGAGAGAATAATAAATCCGTGTGTGTGGTATTTGAAAACATTGCAGGTTGCATGAAACCCGTACGTAGAGGCAGTTGAATCACGCGTTTTACTGGGAAGTACACCTGTAAATGATTAAGAACTAGTTGTTAAAAAATTGTCTCCATCTGGGTATATAAAGAGTGTGAAAGAATAATATATATATATCTCCAAAGAACGTATCTGTCGGTAATGTGGTAATATGCGTAGCCAGTTGGCTTTGGCCTCGGGATCTTCGCCCGACGTTTGTTTGTAGATTTTCTTGAGGTTTCACCAGCACGAGTGGCTGGCGCAATCGAAGACTCGCCCTCCATTGCTGATGGCGGACTATAGTCGAACCCAAGACCGGAAAATCAGCCTCGCAGGAAAGGTCGGAGGGCCTCTCCTGGTTAACATCGTTGTAGTTCTCCCCCTCACGGCCGTTCGTTGCAGCACGGGAATCCAGGAGCCATTTGCCCTGAGGCTTTCTTCTTTCTTACAAAAAAGCAATGGTTACAAATTTCGATGGCTTCCCCGAACAAACTGGCATGATATCTCTTCTCCACAGATGAAAAAACGCACTATGCTCGCAGTTTCTCCACAAATGATCTTAAAAACCATGTTATATTCATTTTTTTTAAAAAAAGAAAAAGAAAGCGAGTCACGCGTAACTAGCAGCGAACTCTTCAGTACGCAGACTAGCAGAGTGTGGATACTTTTTGGTTTTTTAAACATATAACCTCCGAATCGTGCGTATTGTCTTCTACCTTGGTAGAGCAGTTTCAATAAGAATTCTTCAAGACGCAGGAACTCACCTTGCCTGGTCCGCTTCCTCCCTCCGTATGATACGTTTTCAGCGACCTTATCATTCAGCTTCTCGATTGTAGACAGGATGGCCGATGGAATCCCCAAATATTTTGCTGCATTTTACTTTTTTTTTTTCAAAATACACCGGACGGCCTTTGTAACTTTACTGCGGTGAAAGTAAAACACTTGTGCTTCTTTGAACTCACTTTTACGACTGATGTACTGTGGGAAGCTATGCATTGTTAATAAAGCAAATGTTTCGCGAAGAGCTAAATGACAAAACAGCTGTCTGAAAAATCATAGAAAGTTAGACACAGTGTTAAATAGCTGCTAATTTCGAATTATAGAGTGTCTGTGGGACGACGTGTAATGGCAATCGTTTCCATTTATCGATTATACAAAACGCATCGGATTTCTTCGATATGTCAACTTTTTTTCGACAGAGTTGATAACAAGTTCTAGAAATTCGATTCATCGAGGTTCGGTATTACCATCTGTCATAGAGGAGCCTGAATACATCCGAAACGGTAAAGGGAATAAAATAACTTTGATGTGCCAAATGGTATCTGGTTGCTGCAAATCCTTCCTTGGTAATTTCCTGTCTAAGTTCCCTGAGCTCTCCTGTATAAATGTGTGCTTTCCTAACTTGTTACGACCTTGATAATGCGTCTCCAAATTCGTTCGACGTCCGCTGTAATGCATACTTCAAAAGGACTCCAAACGCTGACGTCTAGAATGTCTTCTTCGCAGACGCCGCGCACCCCACCAGAACCCTTCCAGCAAATTCAAGTACAGCCCTCGACTTGCCGTCCACAACGGGAAACAGAGGCTTCCAGAAACCGCAGGGGTTGCTGGATGCGGAATTCTGTTTTCTCGCAGTGCGCCTTTCACGGTGCAAGAAATCTAATATCGACTCCACCCGGATGGTTTTCTGCGTTGGAGAGCGTTAGCGATTGCGTGTCTGGATAAATGGCCGCAGCCATCCTATTCCATTGAAAACTGATGTAGATGCTTAGGAAGGCATTCATGTCATCTTGTACTCCTTCACTTTACGTATCAGGGTATGTAATGATGTTGAGAATTGGACGAGGGTATTAGAAAAGTTCGGTACGAGTAACTGCGCTTGTGCTGCATATTAAACACCTAAATAAATGAAAGAGGCAGGGAATGGAGGAGAAGAATGGTTAATGTATTGTCTCCTATGACCCCACCGTCGACTGGACGTTAAGCCGGAATCTTCCTCGCTTCTTCGACCAACAACGCCACCCCTTTGGCACGGGTTGGCAGCACAGTAGAGCCTTGCGGTCGCGCACAGCTGCCTACAGATCAGGGGCACAATAGCATGACTTCGTATAGAGTCGAGTATCTGGCGCTGTTCTCGCAGTGTGTTCATTAGCAACTCTCGGCTTGCATTTCCGCACGGGCGCCTTCATCTAGGCATCATACGTAATTCATCCCTACGTAACTGGGATCTAAGGAGCTGCTACTTTTTTGGTAAACCGGAAGTATGAATTTTTTAATAAACGTTTGGGATACGATGCAAGCTTCGTCAAATTCATTCACAGCGTTCTCGTAATAAAATAAAACTTCATATTCTAATTTTCTATTCACTGAAGTAAATGTGATGCCGAAAAACTTATAGCGTTTCCTTGTAGAGTGCTGCAAATAATCGTCAGTACCCGACAGTGATAATGAATACCTTAAAGTAGGGTTTATTTACGACACGTTACAGCCTCTTGGTAATGCATATCCCACTCGTAGATGAAAAGAAATCACTCTGAAATTATAGTGAATATGAACAGGGAAAATTACACTGACCATTTTAGTGTCTTAGAAACTCTGAAGCACAGGAACATTTAGCCAAACTAACGAATTTTGAGAAACAAAATATTTTCATTATTTTCAATTTCATAGTTTAAAATGCTGTCATGAGGAGATGAACTTGCTAACACTAATTCTGTCAGTCTTCCAAATGCATGTAAGAAAAGGAATCCTAGAGCTCATATCCCTCAGGAGGACCTCAAACAACTGTATCAAACATGTGAAGCCGAACAACTGCATGCATTAGGGCCAGAGATGGACCAACCCGTTACTGACTTGCTTAATCTGTGAAGTTCTTTCTCTTGAATAAATCATCAAATTGTTTGTGAAAATGTAATCATTTGTTTGTCTGTATATCTGTATCACATCTAAAGATTTCGGCCCCGTTCGTATAATTCCTCCGTGATACGTCTTGTTTTTATTTTTATTTTTTCTCTTCTTCTTCTTAGAGGATATTTAGAAATGGTTTAAAAATTATTTAAAGACTGAATTTATTGACAGTATTCATATAAAAGCAAACTTTTTGACTCGTGCAAAATAGCTAAAAGAAATAAAAACGTAAATAACAATTTTTAAATATGTTGAAGACAGGTAACGATCTTAAAAGAAAGCGCAGCACTCTCATCAAGAATGTGGTGGATTTCCAGTGGAGAGAAAGAAATATTGAAGGGATGGGAGAGGGGGAGAACAAATATGTTGAGTAGGATTGTAAGGTGTGGGGGGCGAGCACAGGATTCGTCTGGTTGTATCTACGGAAAAAGGAAAGATGTTTTGCCAAGTAGAGCAATAAAATTATTTGCTGTGCATACCAGAGATATTTTCTCACTTACACTTTATTCATTTTAGCAGATCATACGTTACCTTGATATACAGAATATACAACAAAGATACTTTTTTTTAAGAAACAGATGTTGTAATAGTCAGAGTATTTTGCTCGGATAAATTTAAAGCAATCTTTGCATAAAACGCATACCTTCCAAACTAAGGCTTTCCATCTTTACCAGGAAACTTTAAAATGGAAGGAAAGAGCATAATAAATCGAAGATCCGTGCCTTATTGAGTACTTCTAGCAACTTGGTTTCTGCCATGAACCGGTGAGATATTTCCACCCAGTCAAGCAATGGACTGAAGAAAACGAGAATCAATGGACTGAAGAAAACGAGAATCGTTCAGCAGCCTCTACTTAGAATGTCCAAATATAACTACAGTACGGAGCCACATCGATAGTCAATAACATTACGAAACATACCTCGGAATAGAAAATAACAGCCTTGTAGTCCGAAAGCGAGCGTGCGCCAAGTTCGCACGCAACGGCCAGATTGTGTGCACTTGTTGGACACTGCGCCAAAGGCGCCAGCTTGTTGACGGAACTTCCGAGTCCCGTCCTTCAAACTCCGAAATTAAATTTTTTTAACATCCCTTTGCCTCGACGAACTTTGTCGCGGAAGGAAAGGTCATCACTATCTCATTAGTTAAATTCTGGCGGAGCGGACGAGACTTCTTCTGTGGGCCGAGCGCCAGCTGCCGCGTTTTGAAATTCAGATGAAAGGCTTAGCCTTGCCCGCAGCTATCACTGCGAGGCGCGGCGCTCGCGTGTTCTGCAGAGAGCGCTCAAGGTGGCCGCCAAAGGGCGAACCGCGCGAGGCAGAAGTCACAGCGTGATGCTAGCCTGCAGCAGTAGGTAATAGAGTAGCCATTGTGACGCACATACATGTACATCAAGGTATCTACGCCTACATGCCTACTGTGAAGTGCGTGCCAGTGAGTACTGCCCACTGTACCTCGTGTTAAGTTCCCTTTCCGTTCCAACCGCGTCTGAAGAGCTGGAGAAAGATTGCTTAACGCGAGGGGCGGGGGGGGGGGGGGGTGCAAAAATTCGATTTTTGGGAAAAAATATCGTTTTGTTATCTCGTAGGTTTTGCTATTTTCCTTATTTCGTGGGTAGGACAAAATCAAAATACTGCAGATAAAAATACTGTTCTTTCGGATATATTAGAAAGAACACACACCATTTTGATCCAGCAGCCATCATATTTGTAAGGCAAGAAGGCCATTGGTCTCTTCAGTGCAGTTCCACACCCGGTTCGAACTTTTGCGGGAATCGGTGAAATGCCGCGAGTAATGAGAATGATGATCAAGGGCATTACATTAGTAGTGTGTGGATAAGTTGAGAATTTGGGTGTGTCTGGAGGCGTGCTGGCTTGCTACGATAGTCCGTGCAGTTGCAATGGCCATTCTGCCCGGGTAGCTTAGTGGCCACAGCATCTGCCTACTAAGCAAGAGACAGGGTTCGAATCCCTGTTCGGCACAAATTGTCGACTTTCCTCATTGATTTTTCAATCAATTGCCGCCAACAGCCAATGTCTGTATTTCCTTTGTGTCGTAATATTTTTCTCTGACGTTGGCCGCGCGCAGCAGCCACCTTCGAGCAGCACGACAATAAAGATACAATTTCGATAAGAAATCTGCAGAAGAACAAAGGTGTGAAATGAGAAAGAAAGGATATTAACTTTTAAATAATCGGAAATTGCTGCATCGTGTTTTTGTGTGTGTATGTGTGTGTGTGTGTGGGGGGGGGGGGGCGGGGGACAGGGTTCTGGAAAATGCTGCATTATGCACTGTAGACAGAACGATGACAATAATTGTGCTTGACACTATCTACATCTTTACTTCACAAGCCACCAGATGGTATGTGGCAAACGGTACTTCAGATACTCCAATACAACTGTCTTTTCCATTCGCCAGTGGTGCGTGAGAAGAATGATGATCATTCAACCTCCTTATGAGCTCTAATTTCTCGTATTTTCTTGTACCAATCACTCCGCGAGACTTACGTGGCAAGAAGTAATATGTTGTATGATTCTGTCAGAAAAGTACTTTCCTAACTTCAGTAGTAAAACTCCTTTGTTGTAGTGTCTGTCACTGGAGTTCGTTGGTTCTCCGTATCTCTCGTGCACCGACTGAATGATACCGTGACGAAGAGTGCCGCTCTTCATTGAAACTTGCTTACCTCTTCTATTAATCCAGTCTGATAAGTGTCTTACACCGATGAGCAGTAATCAACAATCGATCGAACAAGTGTTTTGTTAGTTACTTCTCTCGTATGTGAATTACATTTGAGTGAGATTATTCCAATTAATGTGATCCTGACGTCTACGGTTCCTGCTATTTTCTTTATATGCTCATTCCACTTTAGGTCGTTCCGGATGGTTAATCCAAGATATTTTACTGTAGATGTTTTACTGTAGTTACCAGTTTTGGTAATCTGTCAGCGTAATAGTACAGTAGTGGATCTCTTCGGCCATTTTGCCCAACATGATACATTCAGGATCAACTGCCGGTTGCTACATCAATCATCGTTCCTCTACAAGCCTTCCTGCATTTGATTTAAGACTTCTGACGTTGCAGGCTTACTATGGGCAACTGCGTCATTTTCCAGTAACCACATACAGCGTTCGTCGCCATTCACTGGATCATTTATGTATGTGGTGAACAATAACGGTCCTATCATAGTTCCTTGCAGTACTCCTGAAATTACCTTCATATCTTATCGATTGTGTTCCGTTATGAGCAACGTGTTTTCCACCTGCAAGGAAGTCACCTATCCATACACAAATCTGGTACAATACTCGGCAAGCTCGTCTTTTGTTCGCTTGACTACAACACGTAAATGCATAACGTACCTTCCTATATTTCAGATCGCATTAACATTTAAGTATGATTGCCGGTTTTCGGATTAAGACCATCGGCAGGCCGAGGCTCTGAAATATGTAGTGCTTAATAAAGATTCATGTATGACGTGTTCTGGGCAAGTTTAAAATCTAACACAAAGCAACTGTAGGAACAATATAAAATGATGGGTCACCCAGATGACATGCACGAAACGCTGTGTAGTACCATCATTCCTCATGTGGTCCATAATAAAAACTTGTATACGCCATTTGTGGATTACTAGCTAGTCCTTGCAATGGCTCTACACGTCATTTGGCTAACGTCAGATTTTAAGCTTTCTAACTGTGTGTCGTACATCAGCATTTGCAAATATTTTATACAGAGTGTATCAAAAAGGATCACCGGATCTTTTTTTAAAAAAATCGTAACTATTATGTTATTTGAGATAAATGGCTCTGAGCACTATGGGACTTAACAGCTATGGTCATCAGTCCCCTAGAACTTAGAACTACTTAAACCTAACTAACCTAAGGACAGCACACAACACCCAGCCATCACGAGGCAGAGAAAATCCCTGACCCCGCCGGGAATCGAACCCGGGAACCCGGGCGTGGGAAGCGAGAACGCTACCGCACGACCACGAGATGCGGGCTATTTGAGATATGTGCGTGAACAACGTTCTGTTGGAAATCTCAAACTCTCGAGTTTTACATGGTTCCCGTTAGGTAGCAGCAATGTGTGCCCACTTCAGTTTTAGTAAAAATGGTGTTGGGACAACAGAAAGCGTTTTATGTTCTACATTTTGCGCAGTGCGTGCGGGTCGGTAATAAATGTTCAGCGTGACTTTCGTACAAGGTACGGTGTGGGTCCTCCTCCTACGGCACAGAGCATTAGACGATGGCATGAACAATTCCGAGAAACAGGCAGTTTGTGTAAAGGCAAATCGTAGGGACATTCCCGAAAGTCTGACACAGACGTCGAATGCATCCGCCATAGTTTCACAAGGAGTCCGCAGAAATCTGTTCGCTATGCCACCGACGTCCGTCTGCTGTGTGTTGCGTAGACGTTTACTCATGAAAACATACAAAATTCAGTTACTGCAAGCTCTTCTTGAAGTTGACAAACAAAAACGTCTGGATATTACGGTATATCGATAATTTTTACTTATGGACCGTCTGACAGCAACTGAATAAAACACAGAGTCGTAAGTAAAAATTATCAATACACCGTAATATTACACGCGACTCAGGAAGACAGGACTAAAAAAGTTGAAGATGTCAACAACGTGTGGAGTTCTGTAATTTCATTCTTGGCAAGCTGGAGGATCACAGTTTTATTCCACGCTTAGTGTTTAGCGACGAGGCAATATTCCATTTAATTGGAAAGGTGAACCGTCATAATGTGAGAATATGGGGTACGCAACAACTACATGAAGTTGTACAACATCAGAGGGACTCTCCAAAATTTAATGTGTTTTGTGCAGTTTCCCAGGAAAAGGTGTATGGTCCATTTTTCTTTGCCGAGAACACTGTTACAGAAAGCACATATCTCGATATGCTTGAGAACTTTCTTTTCCCTCAGTTGGAGACTGATTCGAACGACTTAATTTACCAACAGGATGAGGCACCGCCACACTGGCATCTGGAAGTGCGGTAATTTCTAAATAAAAGGATTACTGAACGATGGATCGGCCGCACTGGACCAAATCATTCAGCCTTACATTACTGGCCTCCAGGGTCGCCAAACGTGACTATATGTGATTATTTTTTGGGAGGGTTTATAAAAGACTGATTCTGTGTGCCTCTGTTACTAGCAACAGCGATTGAACTGAGACATCGCATAACAGCAGCTGTGGATTTTGTAACTCAAGATATGCTCGCTGCAGTGTGGGAACAATTTGAATGTCATTGTCATATGGCTTGCATCTCAAGGTGAGCACATTGAACACCTATGAAAAGGTATGGAAAAACTTTTTGAGCTTGTATCTGTTTATTAGTTCCAGAAATGTAGACATACCAAATCAGATTATTCTTTTTATTCACTCTGTATATCAGAGCCTCAGCCAGACGATGGTCTAAAACCGAAAACCGGTAATCATAATTAAAAGCAAATAAAAAGTTAATGCAATGAGGACTACATTTTATGAAAATGCGATGAGGACTACTTTTTATGAAAAGGCTGGAACCAGAAAACTGAATTTTTTTTAAATTCCGATCTTGATTGTTTTTTAATGCAATATTGAAATATTAGTCTCCGTAACGATGTCCAAAATTGTCAAATACTTCCTGAAGGAATACCTTATCAATTTCTGCACCTTTGTCTCTGAGTCTCTGGATCCATACACTACGGATATTACTTAGGCAGAACGAGGATACGTCTATCAGTCTGCACCGAAACCTGCGTGAAGGAATGATTACGTTAAAAGCCGCGAAACATTAATTTAGCGAGGATAAGCGGCGGTGCGCGTCATTAAGATGGTTTCCAAGTATCAATCACAGGTCGTTGGCGGCCGCTATCGCCCCGGGCTGCGGCCCAGACAAACTGCGGCGGCCTTATAACGACGATTAATGCGGGAAATTTCAGCGGGCGACCTCCGCCCTGCCGTTCTCTCCATTAATTTTCGCCAGCGGACTCCGATCGTATCTGCCCGCCAGCACGTTCCGTTAAGCGAAGAGCAGAAGAAGGCCGCTGGCGACTTCTTCTCTGTTGACTAGAAGTGCAGCATGAACGGTAACCCGGAAGTGTTGACAAGTCGAAGATACGGACTAGTACGCGACTCCTACATTTTCTAGGAAGACAACAATTCTTAGAGTGGGCCCATTAAACACGGTAACTTCGCTGTAGAGTGACAAGCCGGAATATAAAAAGCTAAAATAACGAATTTTGAACAAGTCTTGAGACTGCAGATCTGCGTAGCAGATTATCAAGATACTATCTAGGTCAATTCAAGTGAACAACAAATACTGCAGGTATGTGGCAGCATTTGTGGCTCTTGGAGCCATTACGTTATTCGTACAGATACACCTGTGATGGGAGAAGCTGTAAAAGCAGACTTCTGACGTCGCAATATGGGATGAAGAAAGCACTTCAGATATTGCCAAGATGATGCAGAACTCGCGGGAAATCGCTCCTGTAGAGACTACTTGGGCTCAGACTGGCTGCCCGCATCTCGTCGTCGTGCGGTAGCGTTCTCGCTTCACACGCGCGGGTTCCCGGGTTCGATTCCCGGCGGGGTCAGGGATTTTCTCTGCCTCGTGATGGCTGGGTGTTGTGTGCTGTCCTTAGGTTAGTTAGGTTTAAGTAGTTCTAAGTTCTAGGGGACTGAGGACCATAGATGTTAAGTCCCATAGTGCTCAGAGCCATTTGAACCATTTTTTTTTTTTTTTTTTTTTTTTTTTTTTTTTTTTTTTTTTTTTTGCTCAGACTGGCCGCTGTGGTGGAAGCTAGAGGGGATAATCGTCTTGTCTGGGTGTCAAGTCGCTAATGTTCATTTATCAACAGTAACTAAAGAAATCTTCAGATACCAATAAACTCCCGATTCTTTAAAGAATCGAAATACCACGTATAAAAGAGTTCCGAACATACGATTACTTTACAAATAGTTGACTTAAGCACGTTTAAGAGAGTGCCGCGCGGAGTGACCGCGCGGTTAGAGGCGCCGTGTCACTGACTGCGCGGCCACTCCAGTCGGAGGTTCGAGTCCTCCCTCGGGCAAGTGTGCGTGTGTTGTTCTTAGCATAAGTTAGTTTAAGTAGTGTGTAAGTCTAGGGACTGATAACCTTAGCAGTATGGTCCCTTAGAAATTCACAAACATTTGAACAATTAGGAAAGTTTTGAAATTATGCTTAAAGTTAGTCGGGAGTCGCTAAGTGCTCTCATTCTGAAACACTAGATGAATATAATATGGATAATTTGCACTCCAATCAATAAAAAAAGAAAACGAAAAAAGAACAGAAGGGTTAGTTTTTCACGCATCTCAGTGATTGTGACGTTCTATCTCCTGAACTGTAAGTCGTACAAAAATACAATTTTGAAGACACTTTCAGCGAAATATACAGATACTATCTGCAAACGGTTTTTCTGATAGAGTTAGTAGTAAAGAAGTATTAAATTAAAACGTCGTGATTGATGCTGAAGTTTGGCTGCTTGAACAGCGAAAATAAAGTAAGCGATAAACATTTACTCTTTCATAATTTTGTGGGAGGTGGCAGAGAGAAAATGTTTAGTAAAGGTTTGAAACCGTGTATGAAGTCTGTTTGAAGTTGCTAAGTGCTCTAATTCTCAAATACTGGATGGATATAATCTGTCCTTGATAGATGAGGGTGCGAAATAACAATGAATAATAAGCAAAAAATGATATCATAAGTTTTATGTTTTCTTTCCATCCGTTATTGGTTGGATAGCTTGGTGATGTGTGCTCCTGCACGTCAGCTTCTTCTTCTTATTCTTCCTCTTCTTCTTCTTCTTTCTTCCTCATCGCTTCTCCCCAATGTACCGAGGTCCGTCCTATTGACTGGCTCTCTCCATTTCGTGTGATCCAGTGCTTGGTCGAGTAGAAGACCGCTATCTTGATTTCTGTCGCCTTTATAAAGTTCGGCATCTCAGAGGTCGTTTACCATAGTCTTCCAACGAAAACTCATTTACCATCGTCTTCGGAGGAAAATCTGCCCTTTTTTATTGTTACTAGATCTGCTCAAAGTGCGTGTCCAAGTAGCCACAGACGGTTTCCCTCACTTTCTCAACGACATGTGCTACTCTATACCGCAAACGAATTTCGTCATTTGTCATTGTCATGTCAGATGTCCACCGAAGCATTTTGGTTTCCATCGCAACTGGTTGTTGCTCTCCTTGTTCTATGGCAGACCAACATTCTAACATTCTGCGCCGTGCAAGACAAATGAGCGGATTCTAGAGTGGTATATTTTCAACCTGAGTCGGTAAGGTACCTTTCCATCATAAAGCATTGCCCGCCATTTAAGACATGCAATGCGAACGCGGTTAGTGATTTCGGGATTGAGTGAGCCCTCGGCTTCGATTGTCTTTGGTAGATCTGTACAACTGATCTTGATTATGTCCGTGTTATTGACATGAGCTGAAGGGCTATCAATCTTCTTGACATTGGGGCGTAGTCCGGAATGTTCGTACATAGCGTTTCTCCCGTGCTTTAACTTGTCACTGAAGGTCGTTCTCGTCTTCAGTGCCCAGTGCAACATCATCAGCATACGACAATGTCCAAGATGCTAATTACTGAAATACTTGTGACGCGTGTCCATCAATATGAAGAAGAGAAGTAGAGAAAGCGTTGATCCCTGAGGTACACTCACTGGAACAGGAAGTCACCTGATACCGCAGCAGAAGGTAGTACTCTCTGAACTGTGCTGGACCAGCTGTACCCATTCACTTAGATCTTCAGATGCGTAGTGTTCTCGGAGGGCAAACCATATGAGGTCACATGGTAGTCAATGAAAAGCCTTTTCCAGGTCCGTGAGAGAGATGTAAAGATGGTTTGATTTATCACATAATGCCTCGTGATGACTGGGTGTTGTGTGATGTCCTCAGGTTAGTCAGGTTTAAGTAGTTCTAAGTTCTAGGCGACTGAAGACCATAGATGTTAAGTCCCATAGTGCTCAGAGCCATTTAACCATTTATCACATAATATTCGAAATGAGGCAGCAGCGCAAAATACACACTACTGGCCATTAAAATTGCTACACCAAGAAGAAATACAGATGATATACGGGTATTCATTGGACAAATATAGTATACTAGAACTGTCATGTGATTATATTTTCACGCAATTTGGGTGCATAGATCCTGAGAAATCAGTACCCTGAACAACCACCTCTGGCCGTAATAACGGCCTTGATACGCCTGGGCATTGAGTCAAACAGAGCTTGGATGGCGTGTACAGGTACAGCTGCCCATGCACCTACAACACGATACCACACTTCATCAAGAGTAGTGACTGGCGTATTGTGGCGAGCCAGTTGCTCGGCCACCATTGACCAGACGTTTTCAATTGGGGAGAGATCTGGAGACTGTGCTGGCCAGGCCAGCAGTCGAACATTTTCTGTATCCAGAAAGGCCCGTACAGGACTTGCAACATGCGGTCGTGCATTATCCTGCTGAAATGTAGGATTTCTCAGGGATCGAATGAAGGGTAGAGCCACGGGTCGTAACACATCTGAAATGTAACGTCCACTCATCAAAGTGCCGTCAGTGCGAACAAGAGGTGACCGAGACGTGCATCCCATATCATCACGCCGGATGATACGCCAGTATGGCGATGACGAATACACGCTTCCAATGTGCGTTCATCGCGATGTCGCCGAACACTGATGCGGCCATCATGATGCTGTAAACAGAACCTGGATTCATCCAAAAAAAATGACGTTTTGACATTCGTGCACCCAGGTTCGTCGTTGAGTACACCATCGCAGGCGCTCCTGTCTCTGATGCAGCGTCAAGGGTTACCACAGCCATGGTCTCCAAGCTGATAGTCCATGCTGCTGCAAACGTCGTAGAACTATTGGTGCACATGGTTGTTGTCTTGCAAATGTCCCCATCTGTTGACTCAGGGATCGAGACGTGGCTGCACGATCCGTTACAGCCATGCGGATAAGATTCCTGTCGTCTAGACCGCTAGTGATACGAGGCCGTTGGGATCCAGCAAGGCGTTCCGTATTACCCTCCTGAACCCACCGATTCCATATTCTGCTAACAGTCATTGGATCTCGACCAACGCGAGCATCAATGTCGCGATACGATAAACCGCAATCGCGATAGGCTACAATCCGACCTTTATCAAAGTCGGAAACGTGATGGTACGCATTTCTCCTCCTTACGCGAGGCATCACAACAACGTTTCACCAGGCAACGCCGGTCAACTGCTGTTTGTGTATGAGAAATCGTTTGGAAACTTTCCTCATGTCAGCACGTTGTAGGTGCGCCACAGGCGCCAACCATGTGTGAAGCTCTGAAAAGCTAATCATTTGCATATCACAGCATCTTCTTCCTGCCGGTTAAATTTCGCGTGTGTAGCACGTCATCTTCGTGGTGTAGCAATTTTAATGTCCAGTTCTATATATATATATATATATATATATATATATATATATATATATATATATATATATATATATATTTCTGTGGTGTTTGGGAACGGATGTACTTCGTGATGCCACCGCTGGGAGAGCGGCACGGCGCGGTGTGGCGCTGTGCGGCGAGGCCGTCCTAATGGAGCCATAGTCGCTCGGTTGGCGGCCCGGAGGCTGCTCGCAAATTGGCGAACACGGCCTGGCCCACCGTAAACGTTTACGACGGGCGTCGCCGGCGCAGGAAGCCTTTGAGGCACTCCAGAACACCGTAACTATAACGATCGTCTTGCGGCCGGCCCGTGCAAGTTAGGCGCGCTCGGCCGCCCCTCCGGCCGGCTACGTCACGGCCGGCGGGCCCTGGCGCGGCTTGGGCCGCCGTCGCGTCGCCAACTTACCCGGCGGCGCCAGGCGTCTCTGCATAAAAGTGCTCGAATCTCTTCCTAGCGTCACTCAACTTCACCAGCCGAAACAAAACTCAGCCAGAAAGAGCGTTCGACAATGTAAAATGGTGCAAGATACTCGAAATTTTCTGCAAGACACGAGTAAGCTATAGGGAAAGACCTGTGATATACAACCAGCGGAAAAAATGCTCTTACCGGATCACAAAAAGGCTAATATGCCCCTGTTTTAAAAGATTGACTGAAAATTGGAGTACCAGATGCTTGATTCCCCCTTCTTCAGCACCATTAAAAATGTTGGTTCTCTTTTTAACATGCAACATGTCACTCCCACACACTCCCTAACTGTAGCTCGCTCACGCCCTGTAGTCCATCGCTGCAAGCCGCTCAAACCCCCCCCCCCCCCACGTCCATTCTTACTCACTCATTCAGTCGATCTCATTCTCATTATCTCTCTTAGCCGAGCATTTGAATGAATCGATTCAGGGAAATCACGGAAAACCTAAATCAGGATGGCCGGGCGCGGGTTTGAACCGTGGTCCTCCCGAATGCGAGTCCAGTGTGCGATGAGAGTTGGTTCCGTCTGTATGCGACTGATGGACGTACACGTGTACGGAACTGAGCGAGGTGGCGCAGTGGTTAGCACACTGGACTCGCATTCGGGAGAACGATGGTTCAATCCCGCGTCCGGCCATCCTGATTTAGGTTTTCCGTGATTTCCCTAAATCGCTCCAGGCAAATGCCGGGATGGTTCCTTTGAAAGGGCACGGCCGACTTCCTTCCCTAATCCGATGAGACTGATTACCTCGTAGTTTGGTCTCTTCCCTCAAAACAACCACCAACTCATTATCTCTTTGTGCCTGACTGTGACGGTCTTTTGTATCACAGACATAGTCTCCTTCGCTCTGTACTTACTGCTACTGTCCCATCAGTTCCTTCCCATTGCTTCTGTCTCTTCTCGCTATCACTGTCACTCTCTTCCTCGTTGTCATTGTCATAGACTCTGTCTCTCATTACCACTGGCTCTCACCCACTTCCACTTTCACCTTCTCTTTATTCCTCTCCCACAGGTATTGTCTCATTCTCTCTTTTTCTAATGCAATTCTGTCACTTTAAAATATGTTCCACTGCCTCTCTCTCTCTCTCTCTCTCTCTCTCTCTCTCTCTCTCTCTCTCTCACACACACACACACACACACACACATACTGCTATTTCTCCTTCGCTCTTTCTACACCACACCTCTGTCACTTTTCTCACTGCTACAGTGTCCTCTCTCATCATTAATTTTATTATCGTGCCAAAATTTTTAAAGGTGCCGAGGAAGCTAGAATGAAGCAGCTAAAAGACTGACTGAAAAATGGGGTTTTAAAACAGCAGGATATTAACTTTTCTGTGCTGCGACAGGACGATTTTCCGCTGATTCTCTTCACCTCCCTGCTGCAGCTGGCCGTGTCACTCACATGGAAAGAACTTGGCAGTAAAACTTTGATAGTTTATTTTTGTGAAACTGAAATAACGTGAAACTAATTTTATGCCTCAGACCGGACTTTAAGTTCACGGAATTTTTGCATGTGCTTTAGTACAACAGCATGGGGTTGACAGCATTCTTCTAATGACAATGGAGACACTTTGCAGCGTATTTCTCCGCGTTACGTCACTGTATAATATGTTTTCGCCTCACACCGGGGCCGGCCGAAGTGGCCGTGCGGTTAAAGGCGCTGCAGTCTGAAACCGCAGGACCGCTACGGTCGCAGGTTCGACTCCTGCCTCGGGCATGGATGTTTGTGATGTCCTTAGGTTAGTTAGGTTTAACTAGTTCTAAGTTCTAGGGGACTAATGACCTCAGCAGTTGAGTCCCATAGTGCTCAGAGCCAGAGCCTCACACCGGATATTACGTGTGTATTTTACGCGTAAAAGTAGCATACGGAAACTTTGAACCTCTGTATTTCAGAAACAGATAAAGATATCAAGAAAATTTTCAAGGTTGTTTGAGATCGAGGTCTTGGGGATTTATCGTACAAATTTCATCCATTTACTGTACATAGCGGTGTTGGGGTCCGCGGCTCGGTTTTGGTTCCCAAAAGCCATGGTTCTCGTGTTTTCTCGGAAACTGCTGATGAAGTACGTGGTGCCCCCACAAACTCCACCACGTATAAAGTAAAAACAATCAACTGATTCGCTCCATTTGCCTATACTGGGGGAAGTGTATAGTATTCCAAATTTGACCCTGCATTTTATCACAGTAACTTTGAGACGATCCTTGTGATGGATATCAAATGGTCCCTAGCAAAATAGCTATCCAAAAGACTTGCCCCCTACCTTTCTATCAACATCAATACCCGAGTTATTTTATGCGCGGCGTTGTGGAACTTATAAGGCAGCACATGCAGTCGCATGGCGTACCGATATGTACAAGTATCAGAAGGGGACAGTAAGAATCGAAGACTAAGAACGAACTGCTCAGATTAGAAGGGTATAAGACAGGGCTGTAGTTTTTCGATTGTGTTGTTCACCTTATGCCTCGAAGAATCGCTGACGGAGATATAAGTAAGTTTGTTTCAAGAGTGGAACTGAAACTCAGAGTGAAAAGATACCAATGATAACACTCGCTGATGACATTGCTAACGTCAGTGAAAGTGAGGCAAAAAGAAAAGGTCCGCGTTATGGCCCTGTTGGGTCAATCGAGACCGGTCGACGCCATGTCATCCTCTGCTGCTCTTCCGGACGTTGTCGGCTCTCTCGACCCTGGAGCCGCTACTTGTCAGTCAAGTAGATCCTCAACAGGCATCACGAAGGTCAGTGCCCTGCCACCAAGGGAAAAACCCTGGAAGTACCAGGAATCAAACGCGGGTCCTCCGTCATAGCAGCCAAACACTGACCACTGAGCTATTGAGGGGGATAGTGAAAGTAAGGAAGTCCTCTTAAATAAATTAAATACTCCAATGAGCAAGCTCAATGGATTGAGATTGAACAAAAGAAAGACCAGAGTAATGAGTAGCAGAAAAACAGGGTGAACCAAAAGTATTTGCACAATTATCAATAGTTTATTTTACAAAAAAATGTAGAACTTACACATTTGTGACTTGTGATAAATTAAAAAACAGACCGCTAAATTTCTGTAACGATTTCTCTAAACTTTCATATGTGCACTGTTTTTTGCTCGTAGAATGTCTAATCGATGTTCTACTTCACGCCATATGTTTGACAAAATTTCTTGAGTAATACCCTCGAGAGCATCTGTTTTTCTCCGGAAAGTATTCGAATCAGGTACCTGTGAAGCGTAAATCTTGTCGATTACGTTATCCCACAAAGAGAAATGTAAAGACGTTATGTTCGGTGATCTTCCAGGCCAGGCAGTGGGACAACCTGTCAGGGAATGTTTCATTAAGAAAATTTCTAATATATAAAATCCTACGCGGTGGCGCAGTATCTTGTGGGGTAACCACATCAGGCTGCAACTCTCTTAGTTGCCGTTCCGTGAGTTGTTCCAGCATACCCAGATACATGTTACCTGTTACTGATTTTTCAACAGAAAGAAAGGGCCAATGACTCATTTTCGCATTAAACCGCACCACATATTCATTTTAGGGGAATCGCTAACGTGATCTAAGCCAATGTGTGGACTTTCCGAAGCGCACATCTTCACACTGTGCTTTTTAACTTTACCTGATGCATAGAAAGCAGCGTTATCTGAAAACCAAAATCGTTGAAGATACTCATTAGTGGAATCGGTTCGTGCCGATATCTCTCAGTCGCAAAAGCTGCTCCACAAGTTCCATCATTTTGTTACAATGCGTGTCTCGTATGGACCTTCCGTGTATACTGGTGCAGTCTGTTGTCTTTGCACTGTGGTCCTAGGAATCCCTAATTCACGAGATGTGCTTCGAGTAGATTTGGAAGAGCTTCGTATGAATGCCTTTGGCACAGCTCAGTTACTCCGTTCACTGACCTAAGGCCGCCCTATACGCGGAAGATCCAACACTCTGCCTGTTAAATCTTCATGTAACACGCAACGATATCCATTCTATCGGGTGCTTCTCTTCCTTATTGCCTTCCAAAATTTCGCTGCGCGGCTGAGCAAGGTAACTGAAGATTTTGTCTCGTGATACCACAGAACACACTGCGCCTTCTCCTCTCGTGACGTCATATTACATATACATAAAGCTCCAATAACTGCGTTTATCTCTTTCTCTACCAAACTTTGTTAGTTATACGTTCGTCAGAAACTTTGCATACATTCAGATTCCCCAAAAACTTAAATAATTGACACTCTAGCAGACACATTTAGAACATAGAAAATTCCTTTCACATTTAGTTGAAGTAGAAACTCCCGGTCCTTGTCCAACAAACACAGTTAGTACTTCCCCTTTCTGACAAGAAATAACAAAAATTCGGGTAGCAGGATGACTAGTGACACTAGACTAAGTCAGATCGCACTTAGCATAGTCAAAAAAGCAACGGATCGTCGCCCATAACCAAAGAACAAATAACAGGATATATATGTAATGGCATGAATATTGTGAAACGGCCATAAGCCACCCACTATTTTAACAGGCAACTTGCCAATGAATATTTGTCAACATTTTGGCGTATTGTGTAAAGCCACACAATTACAAGCACTTCCTAGCTCACAATCAACGCTCTGTGGGCTCAAAATGTAAAATACATAAATACAACTCCTTAAACTAAACTAAACCAGTTATAAGAAAATGACCCCGCACAAGATAAGCACTCCATCAAATACAGTTAGCCTTGCGTTCATTCACTTTCCTACGCAGCACGTAAATGCAGAAATCCCACAAACTCCGCAATTCCTATTCCACACCCCATTACAGCACACAGTCTCTCCATTACTCCGGCCAGTTGTCCGTTATATTGACGAAAAGCACGGTGAAGGTTGAACCACAGCAGCACTGATGTGTACCCCGATGAACACATCCTCTCCACTCGGGGGTCAAAACTCCAGACTAAAAGACATAGCAGCCGTCACTTTTCCATTACCGAATGAAATTTTCATTGAGCCCGTTGGCAGCATGCTGACATCTTGACCTGCCTACTTGGGTATGCAGAAAACTGTAATACGGATTTTACTTAACAAGAACGATACAAACATCTAATTGACCTGCCTACTTGGGTATGCAGTAAGCTGTAATACGGATTTGACTTAACAAGAACGATACAAATGTCTAATTATATGTCCCACATTTACGTGCACATTAGTGTGGAATCATTACCAACAAAAAAACATCACAAAGGCGTCAGGAGTGTTCATTAAAATGTTTAAGTTTTGTTTTCTTCACCAATTACTACTTCTTTATTTTCCCAGTATTCCGGTTCTTTTTCTTTTGGAATATGAAATGTTATCACTGTTTTCTGTCCCTCACAGAATCATTGAAAAAATCGCTTATGCACCGTTAGATGTGAGCAGAAGTAATATATTTACATATAGCAATTATTGTGTGTAATAGCTCTCCTGCAAAAAAAAAAATCAATGGCAATGTCTGTTTACAGTTTTTCATTAACCGTAGAAGTTTTCGTTTTATAGCACAATTAGGTTAACATGACGAGGAAAATGCATGTACGTGTAATGTTATGATAACTCGGCACTCTGGAATTCCTGCTTTGTTTTTGCGTCATCTCTATTATCATATTGGCAGAAATGTACGTGATGTAGTGATGTTTTTTTTCTGTAAATGTACGTGATCCTTATTACTGAAACGTTAGTGTTTACATTTTATCGCATAACCGCTCGGCACAAATGCTATGACGAATAATACCTGATTCGATATTTTCCTCCATCTGCACTGCAGTTCTGTGGACGCTCGCGTGATGTAAAAGCTAACCCTGCAAGCCGCGCAATATTCCACATTCCGGTTCAGAAAACGAGCACGATATTTGCCATCGCCGCTTCGATGACGATAAGCAGCGGATCGTCTACAGATAGCTGCTTTATTAAAACCGCAGATATTTAATTCCGAGCGTTGTTCACCAGATCATGCAAAACTCACTCGCTCGTCGCCGCTATCGGTACAAAAATGAAGAAAAAGTTTTCTGTATTGAATCTCGATAGTATCGAATCGCCTGGAACGTTGCACTGTAAATATAGTACTACAGCTTAGGGGCGTTGTGGCGAATGTGCGGCTTCAACTTTACCATCGCATTTTGTTTCTAGATTTTTTGTATTATTTCGTTTTGCCTGACAGCTCAAACAAAATTGTTGATACTGGGTGTCACTGGCCTTACTTTCGAACTACGCATTATCTTTATTTCGTACTAGTCTTTTACCCACGGCTTCGCATACGTGTAGGGCACATACGTTTTTCACATCCCCATCTCCACATCCGTCTCCTCCTCCCCTAACCCTCTATCCATCTCATCCTCCTCCCTGTCTTTCCATCTCATTTTTCCCATCTCTCTTCATCCGTCGCCTTGTCCCCCGTCTTTTTTCTCTCTTCCCCCCTTTCTCTCTCTTCTCCCCTTTCTCTCTCCAACTCCTCATTCCCCCATATCTCTGTACGTAACCCTCTACCTCTCTCACTAACCATCTCCAACCCCCATCCCTCTGCTCAACCATTCTCATCTACATGTATAGGCTCTGGAAGGCTATGTTGTGCAAGGCAGCCTAGATGTCAACCATTACCAACCCTTTCACTCCAATCCGTATTGGAGCTGCGTGGTTCTTATCTCAACATTACTAAATTTCTGGCAATAAGTTGTAAGTGTAACAAATTTGGTTGGCTCAAATGGCTCTGAGCACTATGGGACTTAACTTCTGAGGTCATCAGTCCCCTAGAACTTAGAACTACTTAAACCTAACTAACCTAAAGACATCACACACATCCGTGCCCGAGGCTGGATTCGAACCTGCGACCTTAGCGGTCGCGCGGTTCCGGACTGTAGCGCCTAGAGCCGCTCGGCCACCCCGGCCGGCCAAATTTGGTTGAAATCGATTCAGTGGTTTAGAAGAAGATATGGAAAACACACACATCCACTTTTTGTGTGTGTTTGTTAAAAAGTTTTACTCTCTTTTGCCAATGGTTTTATTCTTCCAGAATGAATTTTGACCCTGCAGCGGACTGTGTACTGATTTAAAAATTCGTGGAAGATTAAAACTGTATATCAGACCATGTCTCGAAATCAGATCCTTCACCTTTAGCAGACAAATGCTGTACAAACTTAGCTATACAAACATGAGTTTTACCCACGAAAGACAAAGGTTCCTTGCTTAGGATCTAGTGTGGCACACCTTGTCTAACATGTTACACTTAATTATTCCAGGTGTCTTTAGTGATTATTGAGTTTCCATTTGTTTGTTTGTTTGTTTGTGTGTGTGTGTGTGTGTGTGTGTGTGTGTGTGTGTGTGTGTGTGTGTGTGTGTGTGGTTTTCAAGCGTGCTGTCAAACGATTTTCACACGCCCATTACCATAATTTCCTGAAAAATCACATAAACAACGATGATTCGTCAAACATACAGTAAGCGTAAAAGATAATTATATAATATGTACGATCTATTTTAGATTGATCACAACATTCAGTACCCATCTACAAGCAAACTGTGGATTAAGACAGCGATGACAACACTTTCTGATGTTTATGATCATTACTGGTTAACAATGGACTCTACCGGTTCAGTGCACATTAATATTTGCATCTTCTCTATATTAAACAAATCTGTATTGATAGCCACAAGAAGCTTGGGGGTAAGAAAGAATTAATTTATGAATTGTTCTGCAGCTGCAGTATACGCGTGAAATTTATTCTTCCTGGTTCTCATTTTCATTAATGTCAATGTCTCTATAACCAGGTCGTCGGTTTGTATACCAGAGTGTTTCATCAGCCATGTTCCTTGCCTTCCCCGTCCTTCGAACTCATTTACCCCATTAAAGTCATACATATAAACTAAATTTATTTCACACAGGACTTGAAATCCGAACGTCACTGACCGACCGCCATGTCATCCTCAACCCACAGGCGTCAGTAGATGCGAATATGGAGGGGCATGTGGTCAGCACACCGCTCTCCCAGCCGTTGTCAGTTTTCGTGACCGGAACCGCTTCCTACCCATCAAGTAGCTCCTTAATGGTCTCACAAGGGCTGAGTGCATCCCGCTTGCCAACCGCGTTAGACAAAGTGGACGGTCACCCATCCAAGTGCTAGCCAAACCCGACAGCGCTTAACTTCAGTGATGTAACGGGAACCGTTGTTATCACTACGCTAGGGTTGTTGGTACGGACGTATAGCTCAACGTAAACTCTAAACTATGTTGCAACTCAACAAGTATTCCTCTATGGGCCACCAAAACAAGAAACAGTCCGCAATCATTTTGTAATTTGTTATTTGTCTGCATAAGTGGTTTCCAGACGGTGGTATGTCTTCTGCTCTTGGTATGCAAGGACATTTAAGATGGTACACGTACCAAGGAATAAACATGTACCGATATACGTTACTACTTACAACTGAAGCATGTAGATGTTCTTTCATCACAATCTAAATTTGAGAACTGACTAACTACTGAATTTTAATTCTGGTTAATCATCAAAGTTTATTTGTTTCTGATTTTTTTACTCTAATTTACTACACTCCATATTCAGTTTATTACTCTCCTGCAAAACTGTTTTATTTTATTTGTAATATAACAGTTTAATAAATATTTTTAATGTAATTCCTCTCTTCCTCACTGAAAATTTTTGTGATGACCGTCTTAATTTAATTTCAAATTATTTTCTACAGTCAAGTACCACATGGGAGCGTCAACGGCTCTGTAAGAAAGTGCTTCCGTGAAACCTTACTGCTTGTGTGTTACACATCTACCATACATAGTAACTGATCAGCACAACGAAATCCCATATGCGTGTTGTTAGCACTGAACAAGATAGCAAAAATCGTAACACCCCCCCCCCCCCCCACAAAAACCGTGCAGCAGTCGTTGCGCAATCTTCCTCGCAACCCACCTCCCCAACTCAGGGTTAGTTAAAAATAAGCAAGCTATAGCTATATGACCAAATTTCTAAAAATGTGAAGTGATACACAATGACAAAAAGTCTGGAAACCTCTGCTCTACGGTGTTAACTCTTGCTTAGTTATTTCTTTACAATGATAAATGCTGTAAAACTTGCTGGAGTATAACATGACTGGCAATTATTAACATCCTCAGAATTAGAAAGCTTATATGTTGTGTGATTTGGAATTACGCTGTGTTATTAAGAAATGATGAAACATGTTTAAACTTAATATGAACACGCCGCGCCGGCCGCGGTGGTCTCGCGGTTCTAGGCGCGCAGTCCGGAACCGTGGGACTGCTACGGTCGCAGGTTCGAATCCTGCCTCGGGCATGGATGTGTGTGATGTCCTTAGGTTAGTTAGGTTTAAGTAGTTCTAAGTTCTAGGGGACTGATAACCACAGCAGTTGAGTCCCATAGTGCTCAGAGCCATTTGAACCATGAACACACCAAGCGAATATGTAAACATAAATATATTGAAAAAGAATGTAATTTGCTAATCAATAAATAAAGAAATCCTCTCAGGACCTATCAGCCGATTTTCCGGCAGAATTTTCACCCCTGTTCTGCGAAAGACAGTCTTGAACATCAACGGCGGTTCCTTAATTTCAGTGCGCTATAACCAGTATAGAATGAAAAGTACTGGAATTCTCTTCGTGCTACATTTCTTACCGCTTTCTCGTCTCATCTGGCACAACTTCCCTTCCGTTCCGTTGATGGGAGATGAAACAGAAAAGAGAAAAGACCGAAAATTAAATTCGTTCCTCAGCTTGAGATTCCTAAGAGTGGGTTATCGGCAATTATTAGGTTTTATTTTCTCTCGTTTGTGTTTTAATGGGCAGCGCGCCACACGACGTTGCTCCATTAATTACTATAGTCGAAGTCGTCTTCGCAGTGGAACTTCCTACGTAAATCCAATCTTGATAATAAAAGAACGCTTAGCACCAGCCCAGCGCGTTACACTAGGATTTCGCTTACAGAAGTTCTCCGCAGAGTAGGAACTAAGAAATTGCACAGCGAGGTAAATGCCGATCTGCATCTGCCCCAGAGTTCCGTCCGAAAAGTTTCGCTAGCGCGAGACAAAGTGAATTATGTGCGACAAAGACCTATAATTCCTCAGCAGGAACTTGACACTGCTTCGAATTCTTAAATTGTGCACGACCTATTGAATCGATGTTATTCAGTTCTGTGATTTAAACTGCTCTTGAAGAACCGCTGTATGAGAATGCAGTCTGTTAATACGCAAACTATTCTCGTAATTACCGTGACAACTACGGATAAAACCTGTATATTGTCATCGTCACCACAACGAGAGGAAATATTAGAAAACTATTATGAATTTCTGAATTTTTTCGTTTCAGTTAAAGTGCACGAATAACACGCTGTTGACGGTTACTGTTTCAGCCTCTCTCAAGTGTAGTATTGGCGCCACATACGTGCAAAACAGCGTTGAGTTTATTCTGTATAGAAGACTGTGATAGATTCATTTCCTCCCATTGCCAGACATATACATCCTCTAAGCTTATTCATACGTTAGTCTTCACTTAGAGGCATCCATGGTGTTCTGATGCCATCTAACTAATCATCCTCACCAATGCTCGATGATTTCTTAATCCAGCAAAGAACTTCCTTGACTCATCGACCATCAATCCCATAGGCTATACGCCCTTCAAATGAAAAAACTTAAAGATTATTTTCTGTAAAGTAAAGAGAAAATACATGTAAATGAGATGGGAAGATACGATGCTACGAGACGAATTTGTCAGAGAACTGAAAGACCCAAGTCGAAACATGCTACCTGGAGTCGACGACGTTGGCTGGGAAATATTTACATTCTTAGGAGAACATACCGCGACAGAAATATTTTTCATGACATGCAAGAATCCAAAAATAAAAGTAACGTACTGAATATTGTGTCACATTGCTGAAACCTAGGCCCACTTCTCATCCATTTTATCACGGAAATTTATATATGAGCTAGTACCCATCTCATTGGTACGTGGAAGCTGCTAAAGGAATACCACCGTACAGTTCCTATAAATATAGCAAATATACAGCCTAAAGTTATCTTCATCAACTGGATTTTCTGCTCTTGCATTCGCTGTGTTTGCAGTTAAATTACTGACGTAAGTTCCGCCTGTTATGCAAAACACTGTTTTTTCGTGTCTCCCAATCATGTTTCAGCACTTCTGTCACATCATTAGTGGGTTTTGCTTTATTCAAGTCTGTGAAATGTGAAAATATATTCAGTGATAACTAAACTACAAAAATTACACCTACAGACAGTTTTTGTTTCTTTTTTTCGTTACCTTAATTTTACATTTTACGGTTATGTAACAGTACATTATCATGCACGGGTAGCTTGTCATCTGCAACCAAATGATATTAATGTGAATGTGTTCACTCGCAAACCAAATGAACACAATCTCATCGCAGAGGACTACCTACCAGTATATAATAATGTACAGATGGTCCTGCATTACCCTACAATGTAAAATTACGCGGTAATTACAAAAATTGTCTTAAGGTCCGATTATTGTAGGCTAACTACCAATTAACAAATGTTGACATTTCATTGACTTGGGGAAGGGGTATCCCTACCAATGATGGCACAGATATGCTTAAACTTGTTTGGATCATAGGAAAATGGCTCTGAGCACTATGGGACTCAACTGCTGAGGTCATTAGTCCCCTAGAACTTAGAACTAGTTAAACCTAACTAACCTAAGGACATCACAAACATCCATGCCCGAGGCAGGATTCGAACCTGCGACCGTAGCGGTCTTGCGATTCCAGACTGCAGCGCCTTTAACCGCACGGCCACTTCGGCCGGCAGGATCATAGGAAAAAGCAGTGTTTTGCGCACTTGTGTTATCTGCTTATAACATTTCAAGAAATTTCAGTCCAAAGCCAGTTTTTCAGGGAGTAACTGCTAAATGTGAGCATTTATATTTCTTTGCAGGTTTAGTAGTGCACACCCATAACTCTGTTCCTCAAAGAAAAGAAGGAGAATTGAAAATTAAAAGCTCTGTCGTTCGCCTTCGTTAAGGTCATTATGGAAATGGGACGGAGAGTTCGTTTTCACAAGTAGTAAAAGCTTTCTTACGAAGCAAGGCCAATAAAAAAAAGAGTGCAATGGAGTTCTGGCTCAGATGCACAATAAAACGGCGATACGGGTTTTTAAAGTACCCTCTTCGCCTGATTATACTTCGCCAGTGGTGAAAGAGGCGGTATTTGATCAGCAAATCAAAATTCGTTACTGGAATGACTAGACTGTGCTTTTGCAGTGGTGAGCGAAAACATTGTGACTCCTTGATTAATAGCATGTTGCTCCATCTTTGGAATACAGTACAGCAACGGCTCTATGTGGCGTGGATTCGTCACATGCTTGTTAAGTTTCCGGAGGTGTCTTGCACAGGTCGCGTAATTCCGTAAATGACGGGTCGATGGTTTGTGGGCATGGAGATGACGCCCTATAGAGTCCCACACGTATTCCATCGGGTTCAGATCGCGCGAATATCGTCGTCAAGGTACCACTGTCAGGCCCCTCAAACTACTGTAAAACGATTCTGGACGAGGCCCACGAGAAAGACAGGCCGCCCGTCACAGCGCTTCATACTACACATCTTAAGACTGCCAGCAGGTGTTTCCGGCAGGGAGCGAGTAACTATTTCAGGCGACTTTAGTCATTTTTAATAGCGCATTTAAAGACATGCAAGGTCTCGATAGCACACGACAGTGCTAAGACATACTAATTTCCCGTGGCCCCTGCACAGAGCCGAGCATACGCCAAGTGTGTCGTACAAGCCCACTAGTATGACGTCATACGTTCGTTGCGGGGCCCGTATTTCTTGTGGGCCCCGATTTTGACCTTCTGACAAGAACACTTGTCCTGCTGAAGCCGACAACGGGCATGAAGATATGTAGGTGGTCCGCAATAATGTTCGGATTGTATTGTATTGTACGTTAACTGGGGGCCTAGAAACGACGGAGAGGCTCCGTCCCTGTCGCAGCCGCAGTGGTCCACAACCCCACGACGACTACCGCAGTCAACTTCACCCCTCCGCCGTCCCACACCGAACCCAGGGTTATTGTGCGGTTCGGCCCCCGGTGGACCCCCCCCCCCCCCCCCGGGAACGTCTCACACTAGACAAGTGTAACCGCTATGTCTGTGTGGTAGAGTAATGGTGGTGTGCGCGTACGTGGAGAACTTGTTTGCGCGGCAATTGCCGACATAGAGTAGCTGAGGCGGAATAAGGGGAACCAGCCCGCATTCGCGGAGGCAGATGGAAAACCGCCTAAAAACCATCCACAGACTGGCCGGTTCACCGAACCCCGACACAAATCCGCCGGGCGGATTCGTGCCGGGGACCAGGCGCTCCTTCCCGCCCGAAAAGCCGTGCGTAAGACCGCACGGCCAACCGGACGGGCTGGACGTTCGGATAGTGCATAGGTCACATGATGTCTTTGACTGCTGCCATAGCTCAACTGTATGTCCCCCGTAGCATTATACTGCCCCACACTAGCATGTTTCTTTGCCGTGCTGCACTTTTCCACCTGTACTTTCTCGATCGCCCTTATTTCCCTTTCCAGCTCACATGTTCTGCCTTCGTTTACAGCCTCATTTCAACTACTTGTAGCGCTGCTCGTCACATTTTCGTACATGTTCCTGCACCACATGTGGCAGCAAACATGAAATCATTCGTCAATGATGTTACTTAGCCGCTGTTCCGAAAACAGCATCGTTATCGTTGTTTTCCACTTGAATATTTAAAACTCTCATCCTGATTAAAAACTTCTCTTGCAATATTCACAGTTCCTTCATTTATCCACAGTCTATCACTGTCGTCTTTACGTTTTAACATTCATATCACGTTCTTCCCGCCGCTCTTCAATTATTCCAAACTGCTGCTGATTATCTTCTCACCTTCAGCTAATAATCCTTCCATCTACTGCGAGTCCTCCTACATCTTGGACACCTTTACTATTTCTTCTAGATAAGTTCAGATGATTCTGAGCACTATGGGACTTAACTTCTGAGGTCATCAGTCCCCTAGAACTTAGAACTACTTAAACCTAACTAACCTAAGGACATCACACACATCCATGCCCGAGGCAGGATTCGAACCTGCGACCGTAGCGGTCGCGCGGTTCCGGACTGTAGCGCCTAGAACCGCTCGGCCACACAGGCCGGCTAGATAAGTGCTGTACTACTTTTCAACAGGACCTATTGACTGGAAACTGTATTACGAAACAACGCCCCTCAATACCGGAACCTGGCGTTGCAAGTTGCCTACCTAACTGCATTCCTAACGGCTTCCTCGGGCCAAGAAAAAAACGATTTTCAATATTTCACGTATTTATTCTCAAAATTTAAAAATAAACGCTGTAATAATTTACTAATTAAGAGTTATAATATTATGTTAAAAGTTCGGCACAATAAGACAAATATTACAATTAGAACCTGTATTTCTCTTTTGTTATAGTAACTCATGACGCGCAAATACCCGAACTTTATTCCTATGACACGCAAATACCCGGACTTTATTCATCAAGTAGTTAAGAAAGAGAGCACTTAGCGACTTCCAGCAAACTTTACACATAACTTCAAACCATTACGAAAGTTTTTCTTGATGACATTCCATACAAAATGACGAAAGGAATGACGTTTATTGCTTACTACATTTTTGTTGTTTATGCAGTAAAACTTGAGCATCAGACATGACGTTTTAATTTATTAATTCTTTGCTACCTATTCTATTGGCAACAGAGTTTGCAAATGGTATCCACATACAACACTGAATGTACCGGAGAAATTATACCATTTTACGACTCGTAGTTCAGGAAATGGAAATGCCGTGTGGCTAGGACCTCCCGTCGGGTAAACCGTTCGCTTGGTGCAAGTATTTCGAGTTGACGCCACTTCGGCGACTTGCGTGTCGATGGGGTTGAAATGATGATGACAAGGACAACACAACAGCCAGTCCTTGAGCTGAGAAAATCTCCGACCCAGCCGGGAATCGAACCCGGGCCATTAGGTATGACGTTCCGTCGCGCTGACCACTCAGATATCAGGGGTGGACTGTAGTTCCGGAGATATGACGTTACAGACATTTAATGCGTGTAAAACTAGCTTCTAGTTAAAATTGAACGCAATGAAACTTCAGTATCAAGTATGACAACCTAATTTATTACTTCGGTACTACCAACACTATTCGCAACACACTTTTCAGACAGCATCCACATACATCACGGAATGTACCTACAAAATTACATGATTGTACGACACACATTTCAGGAGACATGACCTCACAGACATTGAGATGCGTGAAAAATTAGCTTTTGCTTAAAAAGGGAGCGCAAATTATCAGCACTATATTCATGGAGTATTTCATAATTAGAGCCCTCAGTGACTTCCAACAAACCTTAATCATAGTTTCAAGCTTTTTCTAAACTTTTCATCGCTTACACGCTTAATTTGTAAAGCTGTCAGTCCTTTGAAGCTGTTTTATGCATGGGAGATCAGTTCTTTAAGGAATAGTGGTTTACTGGTGAAACCTAATGAGCAAACACTTGGAACTGAGAGCAAAACGAAGATAGAAATGTTACAGGCTAAAGAGTCAAAGAAGCCCCAAAAAAAAAAAACAGAAATTATCTGCCACTTCGTTCTTCATCATTCATGTATGTTTGACCACAATGGAAGAGTCTGCTGTCCCCAACCACTACGTTACAAGGTAATTAATCAATGCCATACACTTCCAACAGGTCAGTGTGGATTGTTGTTGCATTGTTCCCCTTCCCCTCTTCAGATGCAGATAATTCATTGCCGCACGATATTCCTATTTATTAAGAGTGGCACAATTTTATTTTGGCTGCTCTATCGTAATGCTAAGGTACTGTGGCGCAGGGGTCCTGTGTGTACAAAGACTATACACTGTACACATATACTACAAACAACAAAGGAAACTAACTGCATAACTCCATTTTTGTGGTAATTAAAAATTCATGATTAATCTTTTTACTCTTGTTTCGAGAGTGTTAATATTTGTTTATCAGAAGCCGACATATATTCACCCTTAAGCAATTTGTTATGCCAAACGAAATGAAGCAATGTAATATTCCGTTGCAAGTTTACCACGCGCCTCTGCCGCCACGAAGCGAGCAGGGTTGCCGATTTGCGACATCTGCTGCAGTGGCTGCTGCTGCCTCAGATTCAGCCAATGGGAGGCGGGGACCCATAAACCGCCCCCGCGGGCGCCACACCGCGCCTCTGCGTTAATGCCCCCGCCTCGCCACCCCACACGCCCACCCCCACCCCCGCCTACCACGTTCCATACAGCGCGCGTCCCTCAGGAAGCTGTTGCATCAATTATGATAATCTGGAATGGAAGATGGAGGATGATTACGGTTAACTAACGCAACGCCAATTGCGGCGCCCGCAATAATGAATCACTCTATCTATCTGCGTGCTGAATCAACTCGGCGCGCTGCCTGCGGCGGCAACAGCAGCGGCGGCGACGGTGCTGCCACCCGCTCCCCTTTCCGCAGGCAATAATTCACTTTCTTGCCGCGGCGCGGAGCCAGTGGCGCGAGCGACGTTGCCGGCAACAGCAGCAGTGGCAGGTCGCGTGGTCTGGCGAACTGCAGCTGGCGGCTGTGGTTATTACGGTTTACGGTTCGTCGATATTGGGGTCGTTGGGGCGGCGTCGCAATTCGTGAAGTTCGAGCGCTCCTCCATAACCTCCAACATGCTTTCAGAGGCGACCTACAGTTAGGTCGTAACCGTCGCCAAATAACAACATGAAACACCGACCCTTCACTCAAATCTAGCGCAGCTCCACTCCCTCCTCGTCCTGCTGCCATCTCTCTGCATCCCTACGCCTTGTTTCCATCCACACACACTCTGCAAGCCGCTGTATAGTGCTTGGCGGAGGGAACATTGCACCAATATTGTCGAGTGTCTTTCCAATGCCATCCACGCATTGGGAGAGGGAAAAACGATTGTCTATAAGACTCCGTGCTTGCCACATTCTCTCATATCTTACTCTCATGACAGGGGAAGGTGGCGCAGTGGTAAGCGCACTGAACTAACTTTCGGGAGGACCATTGTTAAAAACCCCATTTAGTCATCCAGAATTAGGTTTTCCGTGATTTCAAAAATGGCTCTGAGCACTATGCGACTTAACTTCTGAGGTCATCAGTCGCCTAGAACTTAGAACTAATTAAACCTAACTAACCTAAGAACATCACACACATCCATGCCCGAGGCAGGATTCGAACCTGCGACCGTAGCGGTCGCTCGGCTCCAGACTGTAGCGCCTAAAACCGCACGGCCACTCCGGCAGACTGTGCTTAAAAATGTGGTCCATTACATCATGCCCTGGTCAGCAAGAATACCAGACGTTCGGAGTCACAATTTTATTGACGAAACAAGGCGATTATTAAAAGTTTTGCCCTTTGCAATAACCATTTTAGAATAATTTTTCTCCACAGCCTTCACCGTTATGTACAACTGTGCATTTACAAAGCTATTTATCTAGCTGAATAAATGCAATTATTTGTAATCAAACTACCTAATAAGGACTTATAATCGTAGTCTTAGAAAATGTAATTCCTTGTTGTTTCTTTCGTTTTGATAGTTTTATATGTGAACCACTGATGTCGATATGACGTCCGATCAGGAAATGTGGCCTCCGGACTTGGAGAAAGTGTCCACCGTGGTCAGTTTATTTATTATCTCTTTACCCCAAACACATAGTTACTTTCATATATCACGCATAATACTACGGAATCACTTGTAAATCCTTATATATGCAAAGCTATCAATGCTCAATCCATCCATTTGTGAAAATTTTGAATTAATTATTAATTAATTGCATCATTTGTTCTGTAGTGTTCGGCGTCGCTGGAAAACCTGATTGAAACGGTCTGCTGCAGCCGCTTGGTACTTTCTCAGATACTAGGACATCAATATGTCTTGATATTAAGTACAGAAATCAGAGCAAGAAATATGTAATTCTGGTACGATGGAAAATACGATTGAGACATTGAAGGACGATAACTGCAGCAGCAAAACAATTTAAAGTTTCATTAATAAGCTCAAAAGCAGAATTCTAGGCAAAAACAGAACTGCAGTATTGCCAAAAAGATTATAGGGACTTTCAGGAGTGCGTTCAATAAAAAACATGAACAAGAAATCCTTATTTATATTTTTCAAATGAAAAAAGGGTTTTATGGATTTACAGTGAATTTCCTATGGAGATTAGAATTTTAGTTGCTACAGGAGAATGTAACACCACAACATTAAATACTAATAATCTACGCCAAAAACTAGCAAGCACTGGCAGCATTACCTCCTCAGGTACGAAAGAGTGGCCACGAAGTAAATCTTCAGAGATATCACTAAACCCGCCCAAAGATGTAAACAACCATGCATGAGCAGCGCCTATTACACGGAGGGGGTCCGACAGCCGATCATTTTCAGTCATTCCACCAAGAAGAAGGTACTCGGCTCATGTTGTCTGTAGTTCAACCATGCCTAGACGGCCAATACCGCGGTTCGATCGCATCCGCATTCTTACTTTAAGCCAGGAAGGGCTCTCAACAAGGGAATTGTCCAGGCGTCGCGGAGTGAACCAAAGCGATGTTATTTGGATATGGAGTAGATACAGAGAGACAGGAACTGTCGATGACATGCCTCGCTAAGGCCGCCGAAGGGCTACTACTGCAGTGAATGACCGCTACCTACGGATTATGGCTCGGAGGAGCCCTGACAGCAATGTTACCATGTTGGATAATGCTTTTCGTCCAGCCACAGGTCGCCGTGTTACGATTCAGATTGTGGGCCATAGGCTGCATAATGCGCAACTTTACTCCAACAACATGCCGAATTGACCGCTCAGGATTGGCATCAGGTTCTGTTCACCGATGAGTGTCGCATATGCTTTGATCCAGACAATCGTCGGAGACTTGTTTGGAGACACCCCGGTCAAGCTGAACGCCTTAGACCCACTGTACAGCGAGCGCATAAAGGTGGAGTTTCCCTGGTGTTTTGGGGTGGCACTATGTGGGGCCAACGTACGCCGTTGGTGATCATGGAAGTCGCCGTAACGGCTGTACGATACGTGAATGCAATCCTTCGACCGATAGTACAACCATATCAGCAGTATATTTGCGAGGCATTCGTCTCCATGGACGACAATTCGTGCCCCCACCGTGCACATCTTGTGAATGACTTCCTTCAGGATAAGGACATCGCTCGACTAGAGTGGCCGGCATGTTCCCCAACATCAACCCTATCGAACATGCCTGAGATGGATTGAAAAGGGCTGTTTTCGGACGACGTGACCCACCAACCACTATGAGGGATCTACGCCGAATCGCCGTTGAGGAGTGATACAAACTGGACCAGCAGTGCCTTGATGAACTTGTAGATACTATGCCATCACGAATGTGGGCACGCATCAATGCAAGAGGACGTGCTACTGGGTGTCAGAGGTACCGGTGTGTACAGCAGTCTGGACCACCATCTCTGAAGGTCTCGCTGTATGGTTGTACAACCTGCAATGTGTAGTTTTCATGAGCAATAAAAAGAGCGGAAAATGATGTTTATGTTGATCTCTATTCTCTCGCCGACCGGTGTGACCGAGCGGTGCTAGGCGCTTCAGTCTGGAACCGCGCGACAGCTACGGTCGCAGGTTCGAATCCTGCCTCGGGCTTGGATGTGTGTGATCTCCTTAGGTTAGTTAGGTTTAAGTAGTTCTGGGTTCTAGGGGACTGATGACCTCAAATTTTAAGTCCCATAGTGCTCAGAGCCATTTGAACCACTGTTCTCTCCTTAGCCACTTTACCCACTTTTCTCTGCGTTGGGGGATCTATTTTCCCTCTCATTAATTTATTTGTTGTGACTCTCAGTTAATGTCCACGCTATGAAGCCGAATATAGGTTTGTGTTTCCAGCTTCGTTTTCCATGTAACTTTTTTATTTAACGATTTCATCCACTAAAACTTTCGATTCACTTGGTGCGATTTTCGGTTTTACTCACTTTCACTCTCAAGCCTCCCAGTCGTTTCCCTGTTGCAGCTCTTCATAAACCCTACGGCGGGAGCAGGCCGAAGCACGGAGAGCGTAAGGCCGCACGCAGTGTTACCCTAGCGTTCGGCGCGACCGAGGCAATCTATCAAATTAGCCAGTAATTTGCTGCAAACATAATTATCGGGACGCGCCGTTGCACGCCCCGTTTTGCCAGGTGCATTCATAACTGGGGGAGGGGTGGGAGGGGCGTGCATGCGTGGATCCGGCTCACCGCCCCATTGATGTCGATCCATATCTCTGTATAGCCAGACCTCCCAGTTATCCCACCTGCCCGGTGTCCGACGTGGAGCTCGCCTAGCTGCCTCTGCACGCGCACCTAACTACTGCCGGATTTACATGCAACACCTACTACGATTCCCTCAGAGCTCTGTGTAATGAGAATACTAAAATGCTGCGAAACAGCGTGGATGTTCTCTTGTGAGCAAGTTTCCTACGTTACTGAATTCATCTTTCTTTGGTCATAACGTTCCTATTTGTGAGCTCGTGGTCTTTAAATGGAATTCTGTGTGTCGTACAAAAGGTTTTTAATGTTCTATTCGATCATATTTAGGATTTCGCATCTGAAGACTACCTGTGAACCAGATCAATTGACTGTATAATGCGGGCCCAGCCGAGAATTCGATTTGTGAGCCGCGCACTGTCACGATTGCTATAGCTGTCTCATCTGGCTGCACACTTCCCCCACCGACGCGCCACACTGTCAGAACAGAAGAAAACTGCCAATGGACCACATTTAAACGGCAATGCAGTCGCACAGCGTACTACTTGTTTCTATATTTCACAAATTCTCAACAACACAGGTCACAAACGAAACAAGTTTTCACTATTATGGCGTGCTGAAGACATACTTCTATCTAGTACAAACTGTTGGCATACGAACAGATGCATATTTTCTTACAACTTTGCACTCAGGCTGCCACATAATCATGACTTATTTAGTTTCGTGAACGAAAAAGGTTTTTTACCCATAAGTTGCTCGACGAAGTATTGTAGCACTTTTGCAACCTCATTGTGGAGACGAGTAAACTCTGCCTGAGGAAAATGATAAGGCCGTCCTGGACAGTTTTAACATAAAATGATTTTGTCTTTAACGTGACAATTACGCTGCAGACCTATCAGTTATATCTACACACACACAGGTACGCAAACAGTTCTGAAAAGAGCTCGAAAACAGATGTAAAATTATCAGTCTTCGAGAGTTATAGGAAACTACCCTTGAAGTTAGTTCAGAGCCGTAATGAACTATTCCGAATTCGTGTTTTCTTTAAAGTCAATGAGATTAGGGAAATGTATCGTATTTTTTGTCAGAATTATCCCTTTCGCAATCTAATTTTATTTTGGAATTCATCCCCATCAAATCAGAAATAAGTTGTATCTCATCTTGCAATGTCTTGCTCTGGGCAGTGGGCAATCAAATACACTTAAAACGAAAAACGGAAATCCACTCTGCATGTTCTTATTTTAGTTCCCGCACTCGTTTTCCCTTCATGGCTTCAATAATAGCGCATTTTAAATCGAAAAATCGTTCCACTAATGCCTCTTGACTTAACCAACGTGCTTCGCAGTAATACGACCATGTTAAGCCGCCTTACTCTTCGTTTAATTCCATCGAATTCCATCGAATCCTTTTGCAGCTGATAGTGGAATAGTGCATCCGACTTCATAAAATTTATTTTTCATACCATCAATTTAATCACTTCTACATGCCTTCTGATTTAGCACAAAGTGCTTGTGATGTACAGGACAATCAATCCCATCTGTCGAGCTCGCTAATTTTATCCTCTCTCATCGTCGACTAAAATTTTTAACTCTTTCTGCATGGTACTGTAATTTCGTTTCATTTCACATTTGCAGTACCCGTCGATTATGCGACTGCGTAACAGATACTGAGAATTCTCATTCGTTTCTTGTGTCATTCCCATTCAGTTTTAAAAGCTTGGGCGATAGTTCGCTAGACTTCCCCTTTTTTGTGCAAACAGCCACTGGACTTGTGAACGCACTTAATACTAAAATGTAGACTTTCACGGCCGGAAATGTCATGTGCATTATAATTATCCGGGCTGTAATGCCGTGGTCGGGTGATGAATTCTGTGTTAATTCCCAACGTTTCGTCCCCGTCTGCGGGAAACATATTCAAGGGGGTCTATAGCTCGATGGAAGTTCCAACACACCCACTGGCTCGCTACTGACTGCCGCTACATTCCGTGTCCGCGCGCTCCCGCGCCGTGGCGTGACGTCACGTGTTTTGAAAACGTCAGTGCAATTGGCCGCTGTCCGTTGCCGTCGATCGCCGTTACCATCACCCAGTAGTGGACGGGTGGTACACATCTTCTTTAACACCGGCATCCATATACCGTTTAATTTCACGCCCTCCTCCTTTCGATTGAAATTAGGGCGATTTCGATTGCCTCCCTGTAGAGCCTTTCGTAACATCCGCTTGTGGCCGCTAGTACTTGCGTCTCCTCGAAACGAATATGGTGGTTCCCTGGCTGGAAATCAAGCTCCGCAACAACTGATCGTTCCGTTTCTCCTCTTCTATAATTGCCCTTGTGCTCTTCCAGACGTTTTGAAACAGTTCTTTTAGTGGTACCCACATAAACATCTCCACAGTTGCATGGGATCCTATACACACCAGCTTTTTCCAATAGTTTGCGAGCGTCCTTGGCAGGCTTAAGGTATTCTTGTATCTTCCTGGTGGGCTTGTAAATTACGGTAATATGCTGTTTGTTAAAAATGTAACGGAAAGAATAGGGAGGATCTTGACGAAGCGGAAGATTAAAAAAAAAAAAACACTGATGATCGTGATATTTGTCGCCGAAACTAGTTTGGGATAATAAAGAAATAAATGAATAACAAGGTGTTTTGCATCAAGGTGGACTCAATTTGTGATATTACTGTTTGACTTTGTGTTCCGCTGTTACCCGCATATCGGCTGCACTGTTTGCGGTGTCCAACAGCATACCGACTGAACCAACAAAGAGTGGGATCACGTGCTATTGTCGGATGATAGCAAATTCAGTCTGAGTAGTGATTCTGTAAATACCCTCAAAGGGTGAGAGGTGGGAACCCGATAGCACCCAGGAACGCCATCGAACATCATAGTTTTGGTGCTGCAAATGTTATGGTGTGGGGAGACATAATGTTGATGGGCGTACTGGCTTCCAAACGTTTGAACATTGTACACTCACTGGTCAATGTTGATATGACACTGCACTCCTCCCCCATGTGCGTCTTTTCAGGTGTGCATTTCTCCAAAACTTCCTTTTTATGGATATAAATGTATACCGTTTCCAACAGCGCAGGACGAGAAGCTCTTGGAACGAGAGGATATACGGTGAAAGGGTTGGCCTGCCTGTTCCCCCGACTTAAATCGAATCGAGCACGTGTGGGATGCGTTGTGGAGGCGTATTGCATCATGTCCACATACACCAACGACCACCTAACAGTTGTCAAGGGCTGCGGTGGAACTGCTTACCAACTCGTTACCAACCTTGTGGCCAGCAATAAGGAGTACTGCAGAGCAAGCATTGCCGCCAGTGGTATCACACATCCTAGTAAGAATCATGATCCCCCTTTCCTGGGAATCCGTATAAATCGCGGTGACTTCAATCTACAACTACTGGCCATTAAAATTGCTACACCACGAAGATGACGTGCTACAGACGCGAAATTTAACCGACAAGAAGAAGATACTGTGATATGCAAATGATTAGCTTTTCAGAGCATTCACACAAGGTTGGCGCCGATGGCGACGCCTACAACGTGCTGACATGAGGAAAGTTTCCTACCAATTTCTCATACACAAACAGCAGTTGACCGGCGTTGCCTGATCAAACGTTGTTGTGATGCCTCGTGTGAGGAGGAGAAATGCGCACCATCAGGTTTCCGACTTTGATAAAGGTTGGATTGTAACCTATCGCGATTGCGGTTTATCGTATCGCGACATTGCTGCTCGCGTTGGTCGAGATCCAATGACTGTTAGCAGAATATGGAATCGTTGGGTTCAGGAGGGTAATACGGAACGCCGTGCTGAATCCCAACAGCCTCGTATCACTAGCAGTCGAGATGACAGGCATCTTATCCGTATGGCTGTAACGGATCGTGCAGCCACGTCTCGATCCCTGACTCAACAGATGGGGCCGTTTGCAAGACTACAGCCAACTGCACGAACAGTTCGACGACGTTTGCAGCAGCATGGACTATCAGCTCGGAGACCATGGCTCCGGTTACCCTTGACGCTGCATAACATACAGGAGCGCCTGCGATGGTGTAGTCAACGACGAACCTGGGTGCAAGAATGGCAAAACGTCATTTTTTCGGATGAATCCAGGATCTGTTTACAGCATCATGATGGTCGCATCCGTGTTTGGCGACATCGCGGTTAACGCACGTTGGAAGCGTGTATTCGTCATCTTCATACTGGCGTATCACCCGTCGTGATGGTATGGGGTGCCATTGGTTACACGTCTCGGTCACCTCTTGTTCACATTGACGGCACTTTGATCAGTGGACGCTACATTTCAGATGTGTTACGACCCGTGGCTCTACCCTTCATTCGATCCGTACGAAACCCTAAATTTCAGCAGGATAATGTACGACCGCATGTTGCAGGTCCTGTACGGGCCTTTCTGGATACAGAAAATGTTCGACTGCTGCCCTGGGTAGTACATTCTCCAGATCTCTCACCAATTGAAAACGTCTGGTCAATGGTGGCCGAGCAACTGGCTCGTCGCAATACGCCAGTCACTGTTCTTGATGAACTGTGGTATCGTGTTGAATCTGCATGGGCAGCTGTATCTGTACACGCCATCCAAGCTCTGTTTGACTCAATGCCCAGGCGTATCAAGGCCGTTATTACGGTCGGAGGTGATTGTTCTGGGTACTGATTTCTCAGGATCTATGCACCCAAATTGCGTGAAAATGTAATCACATGTCAGTTCTACTATAATATATTTGTCCAATGAATACCTGTTTATCATCTGCATTCCTTCTTGGTGTAACAATTTTTATGGCCAGTAGTGTAATTGTATTTGAATAAAAGAGTAATTTCTGTTCGTTTCACTGCGTATTTCTTTTCAGTTACTTTCTGTTCTATGCTGTAGTAGTTCTTTCTGTGTGTGGTCTAAGTTTCATCATGCTATGTATCATGGCCGTGACACATCGTGCGGAAGTTACTTTCGGCCGCAAGTTTTACACAGCAGCGTAGTTTGACTAATAGAAGGGCACCACCCTATGGTACCTCGGCTGGCCGATTAAATCAGTAGACCTTACTCCCACAGAAAATATCTCGAGTCGAAACAGCTAAGGAAACTTAGTAATCAGTATACCCACAATTTGGTTGCGCTACGTGATATAATCGTAAATGAAGGGCTTCACTGCCATACGTAAAGAAACTTGTGGCTACTCTTCTTCATCGAGTTGTGGCGATTCTCAAGGCCAGAGACGGTGACACACGGAATTAGTGTGGTAATCCAGCAGTTGATTAATTTTGCAGTCAGAATATTGACGCAAACGTTGTTTTTTCCATTATGATAACATTTATCAGGGTTTCCCGAAAAACAGTTATGAGCAACACACCTCCCCCTTCTCTTCCCAGCGCGTCTAGGAATTTTGGTGATCAGAGAACAAGAGGAAAATTTAAACATCTGGTGCTCTTCTGTCAGACAACACCATACTGTGCTGCAGTTCTGGAGCCTCCCTCGCGAGACGTACCTGGTTGAGACTGCACACGCTCCACAAGCGGAGCAACCTCGTTTCCGCCTAACTGTGTTTCATTTCCATTTGCGAGGAATTCCGTCCCTATTTGGTGCGACGTCGAGACTGGGCGGGACACGGCCGTAAAGCACGCTGGTCCGGGGCGGCAGCGTACAAAGAGAGATGAAACACTACCTGCGACATTACGGCGCGGCCCGAGATAAATTCTGGACGTGAAGGAACGGAAACAAATACTGGCGGGCATATTAAATTCCTGCGAGGCGCTGCAGACGCTGCTAATGTGTTCTTGATGAGGCGGGCACCACCTGGTCGGCGACGAACCCACCTCGCCGCGGCTAGGTGCTGCGTGGCGCCTCGGCGATGGCGGATGCGCTCGCAGCTGTCTGTATAAGAGTCGCTGCTTCTTTCTCGTGCTGCCGTCACCAGCGGTATGTCGTCTTACGTCATTCTTACATGTGCCACGTGGACATGCCTCAGACTAAAGTACGAGTACAAAGTGCCCATTAAAGTAAGTAGCAACTGCAAAAACGATACCAAATAAAGAAATTTTGCTCACTTTACTCTGGCAGCAGCAACGGCTCTAACCTTTGGTACGCTGCCAGGCCACTACCACTGAATTGGTCACTTGTAAGTAAACTTGCAGAGATTGAAGAGAAATCTTGGGGCTGTTATAAAGGATGGGAAGGTCGTTCTATAGGGAATTGAAGGGCCGTACTGCAGAGGACATATGTGCCTTAATATAAAGGACTGGAGGGCTGTACTATTGACGAGTGGAGGACCAAATGTATAGGACTGGAGGGATGTACTACAGAGGAGTACTGGAGGGCCGTACTATTGACGAGTGAAGGGCGAAAACGCCGAGGACTGGAGGGTCATCCTATAGATGACTGGAGAGTCGTATTGCAGAGGACTGGAAGGCTGTGTTATAGAGGAGTGGAGAGATATCCTGTAGAGGACTCGAGAGCTATCCTATGGAGGACTGGAGGACCATGCTATAGAGGTCTGGATGGCTATAGTAGACTGTGTGGCTGTACTATAGAGGAGTGGAGTGGTGTGCTGTAAGGGTTTGGATGGCTATGTTGTAGACACCTGGAAGTGCGTACTATAATGGACTGGAGAGCCCTGCTATAGCCCTGCTATAGCGGACTATAGGGATAGGGGAGTGAAGTGGCGTGCTATAGAGGTCTGGATGACCATACTGTAAACGATTCGATGTACGAACTATAGAGGGCTGGAGGAAAGTACTACAGAGGACTGGAGGACCGTCCTGTGGAGGACTGGAGGGAGATACTATAGAAGGCTGTCTTGTAACAGGATTGGAGACCGGTCCCTTACAGGACTGTAGAGGACTCTAGGGATGTATTATATACTGGAGGGACTTACAACAGAAGATTGGAGGGCTGTCGTATAGAGGATTGGAGGGACTTACTATAGAAGACTGGAGGGTGATACAATAGAGGCCAGGTGGATCGTATTGTAGTGGACTCTAGGGCCATACTATAGAGAAGTGGAGTAGCGTGCTGTCATGGTTTGGATGGCCGTGCTGTAGTTTGGATGGCCATGCTGTAGACACCTGGAAGGATGTACTATGGCGTGCTATAGAGGACTGGAGGGAATTACTATAGAGGTCTCGTGTGCTGTACTACAAACGGCAGGATTGGTGTGTTACAGGGGCTTGAGAGCTGTACTGTAGAGAACTGTTGGGCAAACACAGTTGCATAACACGACAGTAACTACCTTGGCAGAGAAATTAGCTTCGTTCCATTTTTTGTCAGTCCTCGTGAAGGATCTGAGATACATAATGACGCAAGGGGTGGGTTTTATTGGAATTACGAGAAGAACAGGTTTCACTGATACACAGCCTACATTGTTCTGCTTCGAAAAATAGTGTGTTTGAAACATGAGATTTTCATACTTGTCTCACGTTAACCGTTTCAAAGCATCTGTCCGAAACACATTGCACACATTTTAATGCAAGCTGCCTAATCGCGCAGCTCTGACTGATCCACTCTCGCTAGGACCCCACGGCATCACATATCCTGTCAAACCATCAGTATGGCGATCAGGCAGATCACCCGCGCATCGGAGTGGCGTAAATCAAACGCAGGGTACGAGTGTGTTTCCACGAGGAGAAGCCCAGCGAGTTGATGTCCATTGTTATGAGCAGATTAGACGCAGCACGCCTGTCGATCACACCAGCTACGCCTCCATTGAATAATCGCATTGCCTCCGGCTGACTCGGTAATACTGGTTTAAATTACGTACTTAGTGTTGGATGACTTTCCACTGCGAACACCACTCTAATAATTTCTGTTGATTTCGCTGTGGGTATTTGTCAGACACTCTGCTACACAAAAGGGTTAATAACCTGAAACCTAGGACGCAGAAATAAATAATCAGTTAAAAAAGTGGCAAAAAAATGAGCCTTTTCCGTACAAACACTGTTTAGCGTTGGTTAATGATACTCTCTGGATTTCAGGTCATGTCTGATGGGGTACCATTTCTAAGGTATGATAGAACACAATAGCGTCTATTAAGAAAGGTCCTTCGTAAAGATGTCAGTATCCAAGTCACCAATGTTCAGTGGACTATTATCACGAAACAATAGGATTCAGGTCTTTTGCTGGTATGTACGGTTCTTCTTCTTTAGATGACAGTACTGTCCTCCTCTCAGTCCTATCCCTTCTCAGCATGTTTCCCCTCTTCCTTTACGTAACATCCTATACATCTCAGAACCGAAAAGAGCGATGTAAACCGATCGATGGACATACTAGAGACATTGCCAAACACATATGTCCAGAACTTCATCGGATTCCCACAGTGGTTTCCAAAAATCGTTCAAATGTGTGTGAAATCTTATGGGATTTAACTGCTTAGGTCATCAGTCCCTAAGCGTACACACTACTTAACCTAAGTTATCCTAAGGACAAACACACACACCCATGCCCGAGGGAGGACTCGAACCTCCGCCGGGACCAGCCGCACAGTCCATGACTGCAGCGCCTTAGACCGCTCGGCAGTGGTTTCCATTCAGCGCCAAATAGGACCTTACTTTCCGAATACGCCTCATAAATGTGCGTTCCATGACCATAATAACTGATCAGAGTCTTTAAGTGTTCTGTTGTACATGATGAGTTATATCAAAACTTATACCAAAGTACCAGAATGGAGCATTTCAAGATTTTCATTTAATTATTGCAACTGTCAAATGCAGAGTTAAATATGCTTTTATGGTCTGAAGCTTGTCAGATTGTAATCGACTGACAAAATACCAATATGCAAAGCTGTGAATTGAAGGATCTAGTTCTTAACAGTCATTAAAGATATTCAACAAACCCTACTCAAAATATTTTTAGAATTTAGTTTCCTAGTATTTTATTATCCCCCTTCATAAATAATAAATCGAAGTAAATTTGTAATTAAATTTCCTGGTATTATGTATCTCTCTTTTTCAATTATAAATCGAAGTGACTCTCTAATTTAGTTTGTTGGTGTTTTGCTATCATCGTTTCTCTCTCTCTCTCTCTCTCTCTTTTTAAAGAGATCGTCATGATGAAGACTTGCATGGACGTCCTCAAGAGTTTATCAAATAGGGGACAAGATTCCAAATATGCCATTTTTGATATAACTAATTTGTGGACTCTGAGAACATATCGTTCCCAAAATACGTATTTGTTGGGAAATACACAAAAAAATGGTTCAAATGGCTTTGAGCACTATGGGACTTAACATCTGTGGTCATCAGTCCCCTAGAACTTAGAACTACTTAAACCTAACTAACATAAGGACATCACACACATCCATGCACGAGGCAGGATTCGAACCTGCGACCGTAGCAGTCGCGCGGTTCCGGACTGAGCGCCTAGAACCGCTAGACCACTACGCGGCCGGCAAATACACAAAGCTGAGTGTATCTTAAAGTTTGATAATAACCCAACCAATAGTTTTTTGGAGGCAGATTACTGTCAAACCTTAAAGGTAAGCATATTTTATTAGTACATCCAATTTACATCTTAATAAATAATTCATAGGAATTTGGATCTAGGAAACTTTCGAAAATAACAATCCAGTTGCTATGTACAACCAACTCTTAACGGCGTAGGACTGAATCAAAATGATCCTCGTCTCCCTCGTTAGGTAGAATACTGTGTAGCCATAGCAACTGGACTGCAGAAGTCATAAGTGATAACTCTAAGGCTGGTTGTTCGCTGGGTTGTACGGCATATATTTTAAGAAGGTCCAACCACCTCTGGACGTTGCTATTTTACCATTTTTCCCTCTCTTCCAGCGCAGCAATTTGTGGAAATTGGTGTTTCTTTGTATTTTGGGCCCACAGAATACAATCTACGGCCATGTTCTTCATACTCTACTGGATTCGCTCTATCGTGTAAAACTGACTGGAGTCTTGGCAAGCCCTCACTGACCTAATGACATCAACAGTTCCAGCAGGCAAAGGGGTTGCACTTGTAGGGACTGGAGAGGGGTGCCTTGCTGGTATACTGCAGCCGTATTTGTACTATCTTGGGTATGGCAAGTGTTCCTTTCTGTAGCTCGTTAAGGACTGTACAAGGAAAAGACAGATAAAAATCGGGTACACTATTTCAGCAATTTTCTGTAAAGGTTCACATCCCTCACGAATCTAAAACAACACCGGAACCGTCGCTATGACAAGAAACCAGTGTAATATCCCACGAACAACGTGGTAACCAAACAATGTGCTGTTTACTGAAGGCGCAGAGTTTCCCCCAGGATTCGGCAGTGGTAAATCTGCGGTCGAGCAGAAGCAAAGGCAATCATTTCTACAAATATCTAAGAGTTTTGAACTGATAAAAAGTCTACAACAGATCCAGGTGGGGACAATTGCCCCCCCCCTCCCCCCTCCCCTCTTCCTACCCCTTCTTATGGACGTTTCTGATGGCTTGGTAGTATGTCGTAAAACAGTTACTACATATTTGTGACGCAAGGAGGTGGACCAGGGTAGAAATTCTTTTAGCCTAATTTTTGTTACCAGCTTAAAATGTTCCATAGAAAATATATTTTTTAAGATAAACTGTGCCATAAAAATTAAAAACGTGAGTTACTGTATGGGGATCTTGCGCTTCCGAGCGCTCAAATGCAACTGATGTAATGCTGTAATAGTTACCGACGGAATACGGCTCCCATCAGTTTCGAGTAGTATCACAGAGGACATTATTATCAATTAAAATACTATTCTCGATAAGATTTCTCTACGTATGACGAGTCCTTTACGACAAACAGTCTGAAAGCACGTGCTTGTCCTGCGTCTGCTTAACTTGTCGTTTAACTTCTTTTTTATACGAAGTGAGTGCTTGAAAATGACGAAAAACCGTGTTTACACGGATAGAAAATGTTCCAAAAGTAATCCAAATTGTGCAAAAAACGCTACGGTTGGTAAATGGATGCCAGTTAATCGACATAAATTCGTCAAAATGAGAGTGTTCCGACATCGGCGAAAAAGAAAGTCGATTGTACAGTGCTGACATTGCCGATTAAAGGTTTGTTCAATTTCATTGTTACAAAACACAGATTCAAACTTTAAACGCTTGTTTTTTCGAAACAACATTCTTCAAGTTGGCCTGAAGTACAACTCATGAAATATGGGTGCAATTATTTTATACCTTCTTGCAACTTGTTTGTCGGCGTTTTTTCTACTGTAGTACGTAGGATATATTTTAATATCGGTTTACGGTGCACGGTTTAATAACGTCTTTTTGTTTGAATATTCCTCTGTTTCAAAGCAGTTTTTTTTAAAAAAACATTATTCTATGCCGAAAATTGTGGCGTTCAGCGCTCCCACCAATTGCCTCGCACTCCGCGAAGGTCTTTTATGATGTCTCATAGTGCCCTCTGTGAGCAAGCTACCTGCTTACAAAAATACATAATACAAACTTCCTGGCAGATTAAAACTGTGTGCCCGACCGAGACTCGAACTCGGGACCTTTACCTTTCGCGGGCAAGTGCTCTACCACCTGAGCTACCGAAGCACGACTCACGCCTGGTACTCACAGCTTTACTTCTGCCAGTATCTCGTCTCATACCTTCCATACTTTACAGAAGCTCTCCTGCGAACCTTGCAGAACTAGCACTTCTGGAAGAAAGGATATTGCGGAGACATGGCTTAGCCACAGCCTGTGGGATGTTTCCTGAATGAGATTTTCACTCTGGGCTCGAATCTCAATGCGGCTCACAGTTTTAACCTGCCAGAAAGTTGCATATCAGCGCGCACTCCGCTGCAGAGTGAAAATCTCATTCTGGAAACATCCCACAGGCTATGGCTAAGCCATGTCTCCGCAATATCCTTTCTTTCAGGAGTGCTAGTTCTGCAAGGTTCGCAGGATAGCTTCTGTAAAGTTTGGAAGGTAGGAGACGAGATACTGGCAGAAGTAAAGCTGTGAGTAACGGGCGTGAGTCGTGCTTCGGTAGCTCAGATGGTAGAGCACTTGCCTGCGAAAGGCAAAGGTCCCGAGTTCGTGCCTAGGTCGGGCACTCAGTTTTAATCTGCTAGGAAGTTTCATATCAGCGCACACTCCGCTGCAGAGTGAAAATCTCATTCTGGAAACATCCCCCAGGCTGTGGCTAAGCCATGTCTCCGCAGTATCCTTTCTTTCAGGAGTGCTAGTTCTGCAAAGTTCGCAGGAGAGCTTCTGTAAAGTTTGGAAGGTAGGAGACGAGATACTGGCAGAAGTAAAGCTGTGAGTACCGGGCGTGAGTCGTGCTTCGGTAGCTCAGATGGTAGAGCACTTGCCCGCGAAAGGCAAAGGTCCCGAGTTCGAGTCTCGGTCGGGCACACAGTTTGAATCTGCCAGGAAGTTTCATATCAGCGCACACTCCGCTGCAGAGTGAAAATCTCATTCTGAATACATAATACAATTTTAAGGGTATGCAATAAATATTTAAAGTAAATTTTGTATATTCTTTGTTTTATATTGAAAAAGAAAATCATAAATATCGCTTCCAAAATCGAGTGCACCCTGGTCTGTCCCCTTAACTGTTCCGTTGCGACGAGTTTCACCTGCCAGCAACCAGAAACAATACGACTGAAGTCAGCTTGGCAGGACATCCTGCCGATAGGAAAGGATGGCGGACTGCAGGAAAACGACGATTCATACCGGACAGCGTCCGTGACTGCAACTCCATAAATATCGACTGTGTCCTCAGAGACGAACAAACGTACAGAAGTTCTGGAATAAGCAGTTCCGCTGGAAATCCTCCCCCGTCACCCCCTCCCTCGGTGCCCACTCCCTCCTACCACCCCCACCCTCTCCTCGACCTGTATTTCGATCCACGCCCGACACACCTCGCATGATTTATGCGGCTGCAGCACGGCGAGAACAAAAGCAGTTTGCACGACCGACATTCCACCCCCGCTGACGCTCAGCATCGCTTCCGCCCCCAGTAGCGCGATTGGTGACGGAGATTCGTTCCGCGGATGTCAGCCGAGGTGCAGCATTTTTTTTTATTTCCGTCTCTTTCCCCCCGCCCGCCCCCCACTCGGGAAGAGGGAGGGCCCTAACTGCTTTATTGAGCACCCTCCAGGGGAGGTGCTCTCCCTCTACCCAGAACTCTCGGGTTTATGGCCGGCTGCTGGTGCTGAACCACATTCTGCATCCATACCTCTGTTCGCCCTGGGTCTCTGCGTAGCTGAGACTTTTTCGGTTTAGCGGACTACAGTCACCTATCTGCATGAATCTAGAAGAAAACACTGTGTTCAAATTAAGAATGCTCATTCAGCTATTTGTTAAATATTACATTACGAAATCATTTCATTTATCAAATGAGAACCACTGTAATAGCAACAATGATAATAATAATAATAATAATAATAATAATAGTACAAATCTTCGGAGTGGACGAAACTTCAGTGACTTGCGCGACCCTCATGGCTGTGCAGTGTCGGCTGCTGTTATCGTATGGCGTCGAAACTTGGCAGATATGCTAATGCATTAATGCGAAACAAATGTACGCTGGAAAAAAAAATTATTTCCAATTTTGGCCACCAGGTGCAAATTTGGTGCTGTACAACATCTCGTAGACGTCTCCGGTGCTCGTATTGGACAAATTGTGTAAACAGCGGTTAATAATAAAATTAAAATTTTGCCTTTCTCGGTAGTTTGATCCTTCCTGCTTACGTCCCTTCGATATTCATGACAAAAAATGGCTCTGCGCACTATGGGACTTAACATCTATGGTCATCAGTCCCCTAGAACTTAGAACTACTTAAACCTAACTAACCTAAGGACATCACACAACACGCAGTCATCACGAGGCAGAGAAAATCCCTGACCCCGCCGGGAATCGAACCCGGGCGCGGGAAGCGAGAACGCTACTGCACGACCACGAGCTGCGGACTATTCATGACATATGGAAACATTTACATACGTTTTCTTCCAGTCACAGAGCCAGGTTTGTGTCTGGAGTCCATAGCTGGAACTAATTTTTTTCAGCATAAATCGGTTGCGCATTAACGCATTAGCGTTTGTACCAAGTTTCGCTGCCATGCGATAATTACAGCCCATGGTGGATACCTGCGAGTAGCTGAACTTTAATTGAAACCACCTGGTACCTCCGAGGTTCAGCAGACTACTGTGCAAAAGCTACAAGTTCCGCAAAAAAAAAACAGGTAGACATCATTGGGTCCAACATCCCTCCATATGCTCTGTCTGGGCACCGTCTATAACACAGCAAACATCAATATGTGAGGAAGAGCACTCTCGAGCAGTTCATTTAAGTTGCTGCTGCTGCTGCTACGACTGCAGGCCACTTCAGAAATCTGTTCATGGGAGTGCCTGTATGTATGCACGAACTAAATCAGTCCGACAGTACATGCCAGATGATACGCATATCTAAATGTTCTGACATCTATGCTTGCTATTGGAGCTCTCTGTAATATTCTGAATCGATACTTAGAGAGGTGTTACGACTACTGATTTGTCTCATTTTTCTGAATGTCTTTTACATTTTGCGGAGAAATTTTCTGAAATCCCGGAGGTACTTATGAAGAAAATTGCATGCTGTGTGAAAACCAATGGATATACAACACTCCCTCGGAGTATGTGCAAAGTTACTTGTATGTCTGAAGATTCCTCTCCATGCTATGGTGTGTTCTGTTTGCTACAGTGACACAGCTGGTCTGATATTCAGCACGCTCGTATACGCTTCATTAGGCTGCACTGCGGAACTGTATCGAACGCCTTCTGGAAGTCAAGCAGTGCGGTCTCAGCCAGGGCTCAGGAATCCACTGCTTTCTCGGTCTCGTGCTGGGTGGAAACACGACAGCTCCTGGCGAGCTAATGGATCGCAGGAGCGCCCCGACCAGCTGGGTGCGCAGCGCCGGGCTAGCCAGACAAGCGCGCGATCGGCCGGCAGCGCACTTAAATCAGAGCGAGGGCCCAGTTTATAGAGGCGCGCCGGCTGCACGGCCTCTTCCAATTACGCTAATGGACTCACTGCCGGGCTGGGGGCTCGCGGCGAACACCTCTAGGCGCTTCGCGGCTGGACGTGCAGCAGAGACCGCTCCGGAGCGTACTTCGGGTATCATTAGTCACCACTAGAGCTGTAAAACTACCGTAGGCTACCGTACTCTCTCGTAAGTCTACGGTAGTTTACCTAGTAGCTTTGGTCGCTTAAGGTCGTACCTATACATTAAGTGTCTTGCATACCTATCGGGGGCGATACCTCCTAACGGTCGTTTTCTTTACGTATGCGATCAATGAATTATTGTACTAGATTCCCCTAAAAACCGAAAAAGGTGAACAATCAAGAAACTGCGTGAGCATATACACTGGAGCGCCAAAGAAACTGGTATACAGAGATACGTGAACAGGTAGAATACAGCTCTGCGCTCGGAAAAAAAAGAAAACAAGTGTCTGGCGCAGTTGTTAGATCGGTTACTGCTGCTACAGCGGCAGGTTATCAAGATGTAAGTGACTTTGAACGTGGTGTTATATTCGGCGTACGAACGATAGCACAAGCGTCTCCGAGGTAGTGATGAAGTCGGGATTTTCCCGTACGACCATTTCACGAGTCTACCGCGAATATCAGGAATACGGTAAAACATCAAATCTCCGACATCGCTGCGGCCGGAAAAAATTCTGATAAGAACGGGACCAGCGACGACTGAAGAGAATCGTTCAACGTGACAGAAGTGCAACCCTTCCGCAAATTGCTTCAGATTTCAGTGCTGGGCCATCAGAAAGGTCCGCGTGGGAACCATTCAACGAAACATGTCGATATGGGCTTTCGGACCCGAAGGTCCATTCGTGTAGCCTTGATGACTGCACGACACAAAGCCTTACGCCTCACCTGAACCCGTCAGCACCGATATAGGACTGTTGATAAGCGGAATCATGTTGCCTCGTAGATGTAGACAGACGGAGTTCCTAACTCCTGACCGTTCTTGAGAAGTTGAAATACGTATACTAGGTGCTTTTTTTTAATATACACTGAAGCGCCAAAGAAACTAGTATAGGCAAGCGTATTTAAATACAGAGATGTCGCTGCAACCGGAAAAAGATCCTGCAAGAATAGGACCAACGACGATTGAGGAGAATCGTTCACTATGACATAAGTCAACCCTTTCTCAGATTGCTGTAGATTTCATTGATGGGCCATCAACACGTGTCAGCGTGCGAACCATTCAACGAAACATCATCGATATGATCTTTCCGAGCCGAAGGCCCACTCGTTTACCCTTGATGACTGCACCACACAAAGCTCTACGCCTCGCCTCGGCCCGGCAACACCAACATTGGACTGTTGACGACTGGAAACACTTTGCCTGGTCGGATGAGTCTCGTTTCAAATTGTTTCGAGTGAATGGCCGTGTACGGGTATGGAGACAATCTCATAAATCCATGGACCCTGCATGTCAGCAAGGGGCTGTTCAGGCTAGTGGAGCCTCTGTGCAGTTGGAGTGACATGGGACCCCTGATACTTCTAGATACGACTCTGACAGATGACACGTTCGTAAGAATCCTGTCCGATCACCTGCATCCATTCATGTCCACTTGCATTCCAAAGGACTTGGGCAATTCCAGCAGGACAATGCGGCACTGAATACTCCCAAAATTGATACAGAGTAGCTTCAGGAACACGCTTCCGAGTTTAAACACTTCCGCCGGCCACCAAATTCCCCAGACATAAACATTGTTGAGCATATCTCGGCTTACAACGTGCTGTTAAGGAGAGATCTCCACCCCCTTACCGAGAAAGGTGGCGCAGTGGTTAGACACTGGACTCGCATTCGGGAGGACGACGGTTCAATTCCGCGTCCGGCCATCCTGATTTAGATTTTCCGTGATTTCCCTAAATCACTGCAGGCAAATGCCGGGATGGTTCCTCTGAAAGGGCACGGCCGAAATCCTTCCCCATCCTTCCCTAATCAGATGAGACCGATGACCACGCTGTCTGGTCTCCTTCCCCAAACAACCAAACCAATCCACCCCCTTGTACTCTTACGGATTTGTGGACAGCCCTGCAGGATTCACGGTGTCAGTTCCCTCCAGCACTACTTCAGAAATTAGTCATGTGCATGCCACGTCGTGTTCCGGCACTTCTGTGTGTTCTCGGGGGTTCTACACGATATTAAAGAAGTGTACCAGTTTCTTTTGCTCTTCCATGTACAAAGGGCCAGGTAACCTACAGAACATTTTTGTTCTGCATAGCTCGTAAAACTAAATAGATATTTATTTTTCTATTTATTTCGTCAGTATATGACATTATGAGGGTTCCGTGGTTCTGTTACGAAGTTCAGGCACGTTAATGTGAGCGCGGCCTATATTCGACGTCAACATGCAGTAACCATTTACAGAGAGTGGGTGGCAACACCAGCAGGGTGCTTCGCTTACTGAACGTCCCTCGTAGCACCAGGTTCTTTGTAAACCTCTCGAATTTGTAATCAATACTGTAATATCACAGCACCCTTCTGGGCGCTTCCCTGTTCTTTACCAGGTAGTGTAACATCTGCGCTATTTTCCATGTCTGATTCCGTGTCGTAGTAGCGCCGAGATTTTATACAGTAGACAATTGCTATCACTTTACCGCTTCACCTGACGGCTTTTCATTTATTGCGATTGGTTTAGCGCCGGTCCTTCCGCTCACACACCAGTGGATTGAGCAGGTGCTACGTATCATCTGCATATAACTACTTATTGTTAGTATGCATACTTCATGTTTCGGTTCATTCAGGTCATTACTCGAGTACTGGAACTTGAGTAAAAATTGATGTCTGGTATAATCCGTGTCGCCATTGAAGTCTTGGGACTGTCGCTGTGAGCTGCTAGGTGGCAGCACAGTGGTTGCGAGGCTGCGCTAATGGGCAGAAACAGACTGACACCTGACATCATCTAGGCGGCGCCTATTAGCGGCCCGCTGACGTAGCGCCAGCTCCTGCGGTTCGCGGCCACTGCCGCCGCGCGCACGCGTCCGCCCGACTGCAGCACGTATCGTGTATCCTGTTAAAGCCATACATACAGACTCCGGGAGATCGTATTCCCCGGCCGGTCCCTCGGGAGCCATCCCGCGCCCCTAATGGCCGTTCGGGGACCGCGGGCGATATATATCGCGAAAGAAGCGCCGGCAACGGAAGGCAGGGGAGGGAGATCTCGCACAGGTTCAGCACACTCGCCGAGGCTTACGGGGAGCCAACGCCGCCGCCGCCGCCGGGTTCGAAGGGGTGGGTGCAGTCGGCAGGGGCGGGGGGAGGGGGAGAGACGAGTCGCGGGGGATTCCCCGAGGCGAAAGTCAGGGGCCGCCAGCCACCAGTCAAAGAGCGGGAGGGGATATGGATAAAGTCAGGCTGCAGGAGCTGCCAAGCGCTGCTCGCTTCTACCCTGGAATGCATAAAACAGAAATCCTCCTCACGCCATCACTTCTGGCCAAAAGTGGACCCTCCGTCTGAGGGGAGTAAGGCGATCCTGCTGTAGTGTGGGTTGCAGCGGGAATGGACTGACGTTGAGATGTTACGTGATTCTTCATCGACGACACTACTTCTACAATTTATTGCTCTTTCTTGCTACCTAACAGTCACGGATGGACGTGACAGGGAGACATCCGAGCCACCTTGACAAGTACACATGAAAGAAGCCAGTTATTCATTCAGGTTGTAAGAAAGTTGCGACAGCTGAATGAAATTAGTCTGCTATGATCCTTCATGTGGAGGAACGCTACAGCGCTGAGTATGTTCGGAAAACGACTACAGTACAAGCTACCTCTCTTTTCCTGTGTGCAAGTGCTACAAATGGTTCAAATGGCTCTGAGAACACTATGGGACTTAACATCTGAGGTCATCAGTCCCCTAGAACTTAGAACTACCTAAACCTAACTAACCTAAGGACATCACACACATCCAAGCCCGAGGCAGGGTTCGAACCTACGACCGTAGTGGTCGCCCGGTTCCAGACTGTAGCGCCTAGAACCGCTCGGCCACCCCGGCCGGCTGCAAGTGCTATCTGACTGTGAATATTATTATGAAATACACTTACCTCTCGTCTCGATTGTTGGAACGGTGCCAATACCGGCCCATTCCTGCCAATACTAACATAGCCTTCATTTCTCTCTCTCTCTCTCTCTCTCCCTCTCTCTCTCTCTCTCTCTCTCTCTCTCTCTCTCTCTCTCTCCACACACACACACACACACACACTCACGTACATCCAGATCCACTCGATAAACTGTTTGACCAGCGAGAGGCGTGGTCGAGTGGAAATCTAAAGAAAGGATCCCACACACGCAAGCATTTATGTACAGCGTAGGCAAATTAAAAAGTCGCCTGAAAAATATTTCACGCAAGCACGCACGCTCCTACCTCTTCCGCTCTAGGTGCGGATGAAGTACGTTGGGTTTTCTGTCTTAAGATGCGTGAAATATTTTTCAGGAGCTCTTGTAGTTTGTCCACCCTGTACAAGATAAATTTATTCATGTTTCTCCCTAACACATGATTTTTAACGACTGTTTGATGTGAGACACACCAGTATTCGTATAAGGCACTTATTAACTAAAAGTAAAACAATTATGTCTCGCCATAAATAGGTTTTGCCTTTCCATATCATTATCTCATTTACTATAACGCTTTTAAATATAAAATATGAATCGTGAAGAGAGGAAGAAACCCGTCTACTGATGGTTAATTTTACCTTTACCACGACTGCAGAAAAATAACTGGAAACATTTACTTCAAAAAATATCTGGGAGTATGCTTATGGAGCGATTTGAAATGGAATTGGCACATAAAATTAAAAGCATGTGAGTGAGGTGAGACTCACTAGAAGAATCCTCAGAAAATGCAGTCCATCAACGAAGGAGTAATAGTAGTATGGTACTCTGCCTTACGGCAGGACTTCTCATGGGTTAAGCCTCTTCCACTTTTGTCTGTCCATAGCCAGTCTTTTCGTTTCTGAATATTTGTCTCCTTTGATATTGTCCAGCATTTGATATCTTCTTTTTCCTCTTCCCCTTTTTCCCTCCACCATTCCTTCTATGCCTTCCTTCAATAAACAGTTCCTCCTCAAATGGTTCAAATGGCTCTGAGCACTATGGGACTTAACATCTATGGTCATCAGTCCCCTAGAACTCAGAACTACTTAAACCTAACTAACCTAAGGACATCACACACATCCATGGCCGAGGCAGGATTCGAACCTGCGACCGTAGCAGTCGCGCGGCTCCGGACTGAGCGCCTAGAACCGCTAGACCACCGCGGGCGGCGGTCCCTCCTCACACAAGGTCCAATCCAGTTCCGTTTTCTCTTGCTGATGACTTTCAGCATGTTTCTTTCTTCACCAACTCTTCTTAATACTTCTTCATTCCTTACTCACTCTTCCCGTTTCACTTTTTCCATTCTTCTCCATATCCACATCTCTAGTGCCTCCAGTCTTCCTTCATCAATGTCCAGTGCAACGTTTCAGATGCAACATTCGGCAAGTCTTTTCGTCAGATCTTTGTTTAGTTGTCCGCAAAGTGATTTCTGTTTCCTCTTGAATCTTTCTTTTGCCATTGCAATTCTTTTCCTAATTCCTGTTGATCAATACATATCGTCCATTATTACACTTTCCAAGTAATTGAAGTTATTCACTTGCTCTATTTCCTCTCCCACTATTTTCATACGGCATTTTCTCCCCTTTCCTCCAGTTACCATGCTTTTCGTTTTCTTCTTGATACTTTTCGTTCCATATTCTTCTAATTTTGTGTTTCGATCATCTGACATTTGTTCCATCTCTCTTGCACTCTCTGCCAACCATGTCGTCTGCTAATCTTATACACTCCATTCTCCGACCCCTAAACAAACTCCTCTCCTTCCATCAAAACATTCATTAATAATTTCCTCCAGATAGATATTGAACAGTGTTGGTGATAAATAACAACCTTGTTTTTACAAAAACCTTGTTTCTACAAAACATTCGTTCTAGCAATACTTGAATATTGCTCTTGACTGTTATAGGATTCATAGAGGGAATAGAGAACATCCAAAGAAAAGCAGCCCGTTTCGTTACAGCTTCGTTTAGTACTCGCGAAAGCGTCACGAAGATGCTTAGCCAACTCCGACGGCAGGCACTGAAAGATAGGTGTTCTGCATCACTGAGAGGCTTACTGTTCAAACTCGTAGTACGTACATTCAACCAGTATATTGCTTCCTCCTACTTAAATGTCTCGAAAGGACCATTAAGATAAAATAGAGATATTTAAGCCCACATGGAGCCTTACTGGCGCTCGATCTTCGTGCGGACCATACTCGTCTGGAACAAGAAAAGGGAGAAATGATAGCTGTACACGAAGTATTCTCCGCCTCACTCTGTAAGGTTGCTTGAGGAGTACAGATGTAGGTGGACCTCTTGCGTAGCTGTTACCAGGACGTCTCGGCCTGCCAAAGAGTCACATTACTGGAATTGTGCACGGCCCAGAGTTCTTCTAAGTCGCAGAGCCAACATACGCGCTCCAAGCAACAGACCCATGATTCTGTGCCCATGCGACGAAAGGTGACCCAAACATTTCACAAAAGATATTTTTTTAGCGCAACGCAATCTGACTTTCAGTAATCCCTACAAGAGAATGGCCCTGACTAAATTAACCTATACGTTTCACAAATCACTTACCTCACAAAAATCTTCGTTACTCGAACTACTGAAATACAGCGAGCGCCACTACTGCTAGCTAAATAAAAGATTCAAACTACGGAAGGCACTAACTACTGATAGGCATAGTTAGCAAATGAAAGATTTTCGAGAAACCACATAAAACCTAAACCTTTCTGGTCGGACAGAGATTTATAGTACCTTCCTCCTGAATGAATGCGAGTCCAATGGCATACAGTTGCGCCCCTTCGATCGTTCCCAATAGAAATGTCGGAGCAAGTGAATTTAACGTATTTTATGCGGTTTGGGTGGGAACTGTATACACGAACTTCCTGAGCGTAGTGAAGCCTAAAGCGGTAGAAGGTGAAAGAAAAAGCGCATCCAATGATTGTATAAATTTTTTATTTATTGACTCACTAACGACTTCGAGATTTTTTTTCTCGTTTTCAGCTGGTTGCCCTCTTTACAGTGTCGTAATACACCTTAAAACATCACTTTGTGTTACGGGTACTAACCTGTCGCAACAAGGGAATACGTCTTGTATGTAGTCGAGTAATACAGAAAACCTTGGTGAAAAATACAATAAAAACACAACTTATCTTTCGGCATTTAGTTACTGCTTTTATAATTATATATAGTCTGTAGCAGCATATTGTAGCTAAAACAGCGTCTAGTAAACACAAATAAGAAACCTTCGGCTCTTGATTAACGCAGGTTTTGTACTTTTTTAATCTCTACCTTGCATTTTGCGTGTCGAATCCAACATCTCCCGTCTATAAACATCAGTCCGTGTGGTCATTGTGTCAGATCAACGACCGATAAGCCAATGCGTGGACTGTTTCAGGTGTTATTCATCTTCCTGTCTCGGGAAACAGCACACTGAGCAGGTTTTTAATTCCACCACACGTCGAAATTATGACATAGAAAGAAACGCCGTCGTAGGAGTAAAAACAGCGTTTGCATAGGCTTCTTCTTTATGCAGTGTGCACGTCGAGCTGCCCGCAGAGTCTTTGTAATTTAGTCCAGTACTTGTCACTGTTGAAACATTTCCCTCGATGTGTGGGAGGTAACGCAGCTGCCGTTCTCTTTGGACTTCAACCGCTCGTAGCGTGCAGCCGTCTTATTTGTCTGTGATACGGAATTATTTTCGTGGAACGACCAAGCTGAAAAGTTATGCGTTCTATACTGCTAGGTTCTTATCACGCCAACGCCTCATTACGCTACCCTTTTCCGCACAAAATTTGTATTACTTTACTCATATATGGTAGATCACGCATGAGAAATACATCTCGGGAAAGTATTCCAATCTAATTCACACAATGTCGTGCGGTAATATGGCAAAGTCGCGAGATCCATGCGAATTACATAGATACGGCTTTAGCACACACCTCTCTCTTCATAAAGAATCGAATAGTGTTGCTGCCACTAATGTACATAACTCGTAAGATGCCAACAAAGTCCCAAAAGCAACGGCAGTCACTGCCGTCCGCAACGCATGCGACCGCCAACGTCATAGTTGCCTGCACAAGTCGATCAATCCATCGACTTTACTCCATAAAGATATCTGATCGAAAGAAACCGGACATCCCTGTGAAATCCGGACCTGACCACTAGATGTCATGACGTGCCGACCGGGCAGTATAAGAGGAGAAAGGGAGTGTTGTATTGTCAGTAGAGAAGTAGTAGAAGTAGAATTAGTAGTTCAGGAGAGCTCAGTGATTTTGGCTGTGAATTAGTAGCTGGATGTCACCTGAGTAACAAATCCAACTGGGACATTCCAAACATTCTCAACCTGACCACGTCGACAATTGTCCATGCGATTGTAAAGAGGAAACGTGAAAGAACAACCATAGTTAAACGAAGGCCAGGCATACCTCATGGACTAACGGACAAGCACCGTCAAGCGTTACGGAAGGTGGTTGTAATAACTCACACTAAATCTGCAGAACAAATAGCTCGTGAGTTCGAAAGTGCTACCAGTAGTCCAACTAGCAAGATATCTGTGCACGGGGAGTTAAAGAGGATGGGGAACAATGGTCGAGCAGCTTCTCATAAGCCAGGCATTTCTACAATTAGCGCTATGCAACGCTTGAGGCGATGTAAAGAGTGAGGCCATAGGATAGTTGATGGCCACAAACGCGTGATTTGGAGTGATGCGTCACGCTGTACCCTGTGGCAAACCGATGAAGTGTTCGGGTTTACGAGTGCTTGGAGAACGTTACTTGCCATCTTGTGAAGTGCCTCTAGTGGTTACAGAGGAAGTGGTGTTACAGTATCAGAGACTTTTTCGTGGCTCCTTATTGTGCCTTGGAAAAGGTTAAATGCTGAAGGATATGATCACACCATTGTGTGCTGCGTAGAGTAGAGGAACTGTTGGGTGACGGTGATTGTTTGTGTCAGCGTTACAATGCACCCTGTCATAAATGAGTATCTAAAAGGCAATGGTCTGTAGACAATCGTATTCCTGAAATGTAGTACCCTGCTGAGTGACGCAATCTGAATCCAATGGAACACCTTTGGAATGAATTATAACATTGACTTCGTTCCAGACCCCAGCATCCGAGATCAGTACCTAGTCGGGTTTCGGCTCTTGAGGGAGAATGGCCTGTCGTTCTTCTACAGATATTTGGACACACCATTGAAAGTATCCCCAGCAGAGCTCAAGCAGTCATAAAGACGAAAGGTGGACGAACCCCACATTTATGACCACTAATAGTGGAACTATGAAAGAACAAACAGTCCTCTTTGCAGAACTGGGTTTTTATTTTTTATTTATCCTCAAATGAGATGTTTAGCATTGTGCAAGACTCTTTAGAGTGACTGGAAAAATATGTTGTTAAGCATAAAGGTTGCCGCGTATACTAGAGTCCCAATAGGAAACCGCAGTGATCATAATTGGAAAAAAAAAGAAACGAAAATTGTGCGGTGTCCATGATAAAGAGCATCAGAATAAGTATGAGTAAGTATTTTATCATGCGATCCATTATATATTGAAAAAAGTTCTGCTAGTTATAGGTGTCGGGACGCTTTGGTCAGATAAGGTATAAATAGACACACTTACATGGACAACTATAGTTTTGTCTGGGACACCCTGTCCTTGCATTAATTGAAAATAGTACTATCCTCCCTCCTCTACGCCCCCCCCCTTCCCTCCTTCGTATCCCCTGTTTTCTGTCCAAGGTTTTCGGGAATATTCCCCCGGTGGTAGGTTAAGTGCTAGAGCTGGAAACCGCCTCCCAAATATTCCCAATTGGGACCGCTTCTGTACCATTACCAGCTCCTTTGATATTCCTCTGGGAAAAGTGTGTCTACACAGGATCTGACGCCGGCCGCGGTGGTCTAGCGGTTCTGGCGCTGCAGTCCGGAGCCGCGGGACTGCTACGGTCGCAGGTTCGAATCCTGCCTCGAGCATGGGTGTGTGTGATGTCCTTAGGTTAGTTAGGTTTAAGTAGTTCTAAGTTCTAGGGGACTTATGACCTAAGATGTTGAGTCCCATAGTGCTCAGAGCCATTTGAACCATTTTTTTGAACAGGATCTGAACTTGAACGTACCGCTCCGTCCTTAGCAGCAGTGAATGAAAAATATAATAAAAATATGAAAGAGCAGTCCGAAGCGGAACTATTAGCGATATTTGTTGTTATGTACTAGGAGAACGAGGACCGCGGATCCTTCCCAACGTAGTACCCAACGGAACGGTGACAACATGAAGTGTTGTGCGGAGAAGACTACATGAAATTTGTAAATACGGGATATCCAAAATTTCTGTGGTCAAAATTATGTAGATGATAAGAGGATCGTATTCACTCTTGTACACAGTATTTACTCTATATGCAGACAGCAGCAACCCTCTGTTGCTCAAGCTTCACACAAGTTCTCCTGCGTACCGTACACACCTGGACGAAAAATAGTGGCAGAAGTATAGCTGTGAGTGCGTGCCTGTACAAAAATGGTTCAAATGGCTCTACGCACTATGGGACGTAACATCTGAGGTCATCAGCCCCCTAGAACTTAGAACTACTTAAACCTAACTAACCTAAGGGCATCACACACATCCATGCCCGAGACAGGATTCGAATCTGCGACCGTAGCGGTCACGCGGTTCCAGACTGAAGAGCCTAGAACCGCTCGGCCACTGCGACCGGCGTGCCTGTATAGCTCAGTCACTAGACTATTTTCACCTGAAAGGCAAAGGTCCCATATTCGATTCCCAATTCGACACACAGTTTCAATATGCCTTTTAATATGCCGGGAAGTTTGATGTCAGCGCACATTCCGCTACAGAGTGGCAATTCAGTCTGGAAGTACCGATACATTTCACAGCTTATTTACTTTCCGTCCTCTAGAATCCTCATCATTGAAGTGACGTTAAATTCTAGTTCATCGTTAACATCCTCACGAGTCAGTGAATGTACGCATCGCTGCTCGTGGCTATCATCACCCGTATTGATTTTACTTCTGCTGCATTGAACCCAAACATCAATCGTGTGCATTTCAGAGACGTTCTTAGCGCGAACATAAAACATAAAACATGAAACACAGTCGCGCAAAACCAATTTCTCTGCTCCGTGGTAAGTATCCTGCAGCACGCCTTTCATCAAATTCTATAATTATCCGAGTTTCCGCCATTCCCTGGTTTTCCTCAGCTTTGCGAAAACCAGCGTACTTAGCACTGGGGCCTTTAAAACAGAGATTCCCACTATCGCGAAAGCAGGTGCAGCTAAGTACCTCACTGCTCCGTAAAGACTGCTGCTGGCGTCTCTACGTCAGAGCTCGCCTGCCCCGCATGCGAGCGGCGATTAACTTTGCAGCAGGCGGGCCCGCCTCCGATACGTTACGGGATTAAGTATTGATACTCAAACACGGGGCACGATTAAACTTGGATCTCAGCGCCGCTCTGGGCGGACTCAGGCAGGTGGACTCTTGTCACCGGGAGAGGGTGGGAGGACTGCCTCAAATGTTTCCCCAGTCGCCGTGTCTGCTCTGGTTGCACCTGGCATGTCACCACCCCGCGGACTTGTACCGCGGTCTCTACTGTAGCGGTGCAGTGATCAAAATTTAATACTGAGGTCTGTCTCCTGAGTACCGAAAGCTACCGCTACTAGATGAAGCTCGCATTTGTATATTCTGACCCCTCACCCGCACCCTTACCCTCATAACAACTATTTAAAGAAAAATTTCGAAAATTAGTATTGAAAGATATTCCAAACCACTCACAGCTATGTTTATTGGTCTGATGTAATTACATTTTTCTGCAGCCGTACTGAGTGTCAAGTTTATCTTCGATGAGGATAGAAACTGAAGTAATGAATTAAAATTTGTGGCAAGGCCGGGATTTGAACCCAGGTCTTCTGCTTACTAGGCAGATGTGTTAGCTACTACTTAGTGATGGCTATGGTATAGGGCAGTGATTCCCAACAGGTGGTCCGCGGACCCCCAGGGGTCGGCGACCTATGCCAGAGGCTCCCGCAAGATGCTATTAGAATAAAAAATATATTAAATAAATTTCATATTATAACAGATTTTTAGTTTTGGCCGGTTCCTGCACGAACAGAGCTTCAGCGAACGCTAACTTCTGCGTCTAGTGTCTTCCTGGAACCAACTGACACTAGCACACTCTAGCGCAAAACGAGAATTAGACAGATGCAAATAGTTCTGCTGTATGCCGTTAGACTACGCGCGCTGCCTCTTTGCAGCTGACAACTGACAGTCACTTTGCACAGAAACTCGCATTACAGACGACAATTGGCCATTGCTAATTTATTTCCATTGCTTTAATAGACAGTATTGTTTACATATTCAATATTCTGTACCAAAACAGTAGTGTTTGTAAACCGTTGTTTTTTTGGGGAAGCTACAGTTCGCGTAGTTAAAATTGGACCGTTAGTTAAAAAGTGATTCGTTAAAACGACAAAGGCCTACAGATAATGCATTTTTTATACAAAACACCCAGATTTGAAGACAAAGATTTTGAGCAATAATCCAAAGTTTAAAAATAACAATGATGGCTAAATGGAAAATGATTTAAGTACAATATTTTTTCAATAATCAATATGTCAATGTTTTTTCTAAGTACCAAAAATAGAAAACGTATAAAAAGACTCTAAGTTTGGCATTATTAGGTACTTGATACTGTGATATGACAAGCTACCAATCATGCTCGATGATGGGGTTCTCAAGAAAATTTTGTTGGGGACCCGTGGTCTACGGTATTCCGTGCAGAGGTGCCGGCCGCGGTGGTCTAGCGGTTCTAGGCGCTCAGTCCGGAGCTGCGCGACTGCTACGGTCGCAGGTTCGAATCCTGCCTCGGGCATGGATGTGTGTGATGTCCTTAGGTTAGTTAGGTTTAAGTATTTCTAAGTTCTAGGGGACTGATGACCATAGATGTTAAGTCCCATAGTGCTCAGAGCCATTTGAACCGTGCAGAGGTGTTAGCCACAATTCCAAAGCAATGTAGTGGATAACACATCTGTCTAGTAAACAGAAGACCTGGGTTCAAGTCCTGACCTTGGCATAAATTTTAATTCAATACTTTGGCATCTATCCTCATCGAAGATAAAGTTGATACTCATTATGCCTCCTGGAAAATTTAATTACATCAGCTCAATACATCACCTACGCGTGAGGTAGAGGTAGGATTTCCCCAATATGGACTAAGATGGGTTGCTATTTTAATTTCGGAGGGCCTGGACAGTACTGATGATTTAAGAAGGGGAAAATCAAGATGGCTGAGGTGTGAATTGAAGCTTGTGTTAGGGAGAGCACTGGAGCAGCCTCTGCAGCTGTGTTAGGCGAAATCCCACGCTGTTGTAGTGGGTAACAAATCTGTCTTTCAAGCAGGAGGCCTAGATTATTTCGGCGTATATCCTTAACGAAGGTAAAATAGCGTTTATATTGGATTCAGAAATAGTTCAGCTATGTTAAGCTTGAACTTGAAAGTGAGTGGGGCAGTTAATTATCTTCAGTAATTTTTAGTAAAAAATTTTGCCAACTTAGCTCGTTTGTTGACTATCATTGTAGATTCTTCTCATTCTTGATACGGTACTCTCAGTGTTTGATTCCATTCTGCAATGGCTACAAATACGTCTCCAGGGGCCGGCCGGTATGGCCGAGCGGTTCTAGGCGCTTCAGTCTCGAACCGCGCAACCGCTACGGTCGCAGGCTCGAATCCTGCCTCGGGCGTGGATGTGTGTGATGTCCTTAGGTTAGTTAGGTTTAGGTAGTTATAAGTCCTAGGGGACTCATGACCTCAGAGGTTAAGTCCCATAGTGCTCAGAGCCATTTGAACCATTTTTAAGTCTCCAGGTTTTCTGTCTCCATACATTCATCTATATTAGTAACAATTTTTTTTCTCTCTGTTTGTGTGAACATGCGTATCTCTTAAACTATGATTTCGATGGGGTTTCACAGGTAACTTTAGCGTAGCTTGGGGCAAAGTGCAGGCTTTATTTCATGAAAATCGGATAACGAAAAAAGAAATATATTGTGGTTTACGGTTTTATCTGAAACAGTCGGCTATGTCTGTTTCTACGAACACGCTGATCTCCAAAATATGAAACAATCAATAGATGGAGCTGTTAGTTTTTTTTATTATTTTTTTTTACGCAGTCACGTGTATTTCTGGAAGTTTACTTGAGTGACCGAATTAAGGGCCCTAATTGCATCTTCACGAATGCTAACTAACAGTGAATTTACTTGGTAGGTTATACGCGTTTACTGATTTCGATTTCTGTTCTGAAAACTCAACAACATTGCTTTGCTTGTTTTGAAGAGTTTTATTTATATTCTTTGCTAGGAAAAACAAATTTGCTTCATGATTTGTGGGCCTACCCATCACATTCCGACTTAGTTTTGTTTACGAATAAAAATACCTAGAAAATCGTCAACTTTACCTGAATACACCAGAACTGCTAAAAGATTAAGGAATAAGCTGTTTCAAGAATCCAGTGAAGATCTGAGGCGAGACTTACTGCGGCTCGAGAACATCAGCCTTTAGTTCGCCCTTTGGAAACTGCTTCCGAAAGCAATGCATGGCATCACTATGATATAGAACGTCATACATTATCTGTCTCCTCAGAATTCTCGATATCGTTTTTAACGTGTACAGCTCCCAGTGAGCGTATGGTATGCCATAACCATAAGCAAAGCACAGGCCAGAAGATGGATGTTGCAATTCTGGACCTGAGTTTCAGTTGCTTTTTGTACGGCCGACTCTGCGTAGCTTTCTCCCACGGTAGTGAAGCAAAGAAGCTCTTCGATCATCTCTCCAATCATACTGCTTCGAACGTTGTGCACACAGAGGCTTTAAAGCCAAAAATACATTTCACGCCAACAAATTCTTGGCCACAGTTATAAATAAATACCCCAGCAACGCCAGGGTTTAAGCTAGTTAAATAAGAAGTTGTTGTGGAATTGTATATTCTCTGCAAAGCACATTTATTCTCATAATGCACTTTCAACAGAGTGATCTCTCAATATTTTAGCTCATTCCGTCCAATTCGCTACTACAACTGCGACTTACGACCCACGAGTACGATTTACACGCGCCAAAACGTTACACACACAGTATTTGGACAATAATATAAAAATAAAACTTGTAAAACAGCGATAATACAGAGAGAGTCGATACTGCATTTGGACGTCTAAATCTGCGATTTGGCATTTCTCTTTACAATTGTTTTCAGGCTTAATTACAAAAATAGCAATGACAATAATTTGTAATGTAATTACGACTTAAGATTACACTGAAAATATGAAAAATAATTTTGTTTAACCACTGATTCAGTATAAATCTTTATGTTTGAACATAAATAGGGTAATGCATTGCTAACTAAAATATATGTAATTTTCAGAGAAATGTCATAAATATCGTGGTATAGAAGTACAATTATACTCACTAAGTTGTACTACCAACTCTATATATTTCCACCATAGAAATCTGTGTAACTATCAGTCTTTCAGTTGATAATGGCTGTGATTACTGATACATTGCTATAGTTTTAGTCAGAAGCACTGACAGCAGCTCTACTTCCTCTTCCTCTGTTATCATATCACAGCTCACTTTGGTCTCCTGGCATGTCTTCTACTAGGTGCGTCCGAAAAGTTATGTGATTTGTTTCAGAAAATAAAGGAAAAAAGAGTTTCAAACAAGGTACCTCCACTGGCGTTCAAAATAGTCAGACAGGCTGAAGAAATGAATTAAAATTTGTACCGCAGCTGGGACTTTTTTTTTAATTCATTTTGTTCGATATTGTTCGTTGCGTTTGGTCTGGGCGGACGTCACAAGACATCCGTTCAAGTTGACTGTTGATTCTTTGACTCAGTTTTTTTTTTTATTACAGAGAGCACGCAGTCCTCTGTCCTACGTCTTCTTGCTTACTGGGCAGTTGTGGTAGTCATTACACCACCGCAGCAATGTAGCTATCATACTGGCTCAGTCTGTCCTAATCAAGTGCTCTCTCTAACACTTCAATTCACATCTTCAGCTTATTTTCCCCTTCTTAGATCTTTACTATTGCCAAGACGCCCTAGTATTGGAATAACACCCCAGAATTGGACGTAATGAGGAAATCCTGCCTCTACGTGAGGCGTAGGTGATTTTTAGATCTGACATACTGCTGCGGTGGTGTGACGGCTAGCATACCTACCTAGTGAACAAGGAGACCTGGGATCAAATCCCGGCTAAGGCACAAATTTTAATTCATTTCTTCAGCTTCTATCATTATCGTACATAAAGACGAGACTCAAATGTCTCGCCAAAAGTTTAATTACATCACTTCAAAATAATCGCCATTACCTACAGCGCACTTCCGAGATCGGTTGGGAAGCTATTTAAAACTGTCGGCAAATGCTCGTTGCGGTATCCTTCAGAACACAGTGGTCACCCATTGTTGTATACCTGCAACATCTTCGTGCACAAAATTCTCACTAGATGCAGGGTGACTGTTCTTCAATAACCTCCTTATAGTAGATTTCTGGCGCCGGCAGACTTTTTTTCATTTTCCCACCTCAAATTAACGTTGAATGCCTATGCTTTGCATATTTTTAGCATGACTACGGTGCTTCGAGCGATTCGACAAGAAGAGTTTGCTGACTGTTTCCTGCAGCTTTACAAGCAATGTCAGAAGTCTGTTGTAGCTAATAGGTATTTTATTTGTCACTTTTGTTTCCTTTATTTTGTGAGACGATTCTCCAAACTTCTGAGACGGACCTTAAATTGTTTATTGACAGATCAGCAAAAAAATTTACAGTTTTTCGTAAGTTTCTCTGTGGTTCCAGAAGACGACTGCATGAAAATTACCAGACCAACAGAAAAATGATGCATGTCTATGGCTAGAACATCTCTCAGGGTTTCGACTGGTAATGCGCGCTATGGTGTAGTTGCACAAGGGATCAGGCGTGTCAGAACATGTAGACCAGGGGTTCCCAAACTTATCGTCTGACGGAACATCTTTTTTATTTTGAAGGTTTATAAAATTTTTGGAAAATAAGAAAAATGTGATTTATTCAGTGATTAAAATCATATTTGGGAGGGCTATTTGGAAAGTAAAGTCCGCTCGGTCGCAAAATCGAAACCACAGTGAAAATGTGATGAAGCTTTGCAGAGATGTGTTGGGCAGTATCTTCAAGCATGGGCTTTGATCGCGTTTTCACTCTTGTTAGTTCCGAGCGCACAGTGAACCTGTAGAGATGCCTAGAAAATAGTGTCTTCCACCAACTATGAGTGCCTGCTAAGAGATTTCGCCCGATTTCGCTCAGTCCACATAACGTAACTGTCATACATTTCCCTTCTTCATGTTATTCTCAACCGCACACTATAGAGGCAAAGAAGACGCTCCAGCAACGTTTACGATAGGAAGCCCCTCTAAGTGTCATCTCTACTCTCTGGCTATGAAGACAACATTTTGGCACAGACCAGCTTAGAGAATTGGCGAAAAGCACAGGCGGCTGCCATCTATGAAGAGGGTATTGGAAATTTGGCAAAACGCTACGATGAATGTCTAAATCGGAAAGGCGATTATGAAGAGAAATAGCTGCAATATGTAGCTAATTGTTACAAATAAAAGATTTTTTATTTTCACAGGGGTTGCCATTTCGTGACCGTTTGGACTTTAATGAACGAACAGGCTTCGCAATAACACAGGTACCATAATAAAATTAAGAAAAAAGTATCGTCAAAATGTTGAAACAAACGGCATGTTTTTCGCAGAGCACTTATTCACTTCACGCGGAACACCAGTGTTCTGCGAAACGCAGTTTGGAAAAGGTTGATGTAGACAAATCATCTGTTCTGTATTGTCGCATCGAATTAGCTTGCGCTTGCAAATGGACAACCCAATGAACAGATTTACAAAGCGAGCTGCTGTCACGCCTTCCCACGCAATTTGTGTCAGCGAATTCAGTGAATGGCAAGCATGTATTGACGTTTGCCGTATCACAAACGTTGCTCATATTGATCGTCTGTAATATGAGTTAAAAACTTGGAGCGATGCTATAGCCAAGGACATTGTCTGCTCTCTGTATTTTCAGTAGTTTTCACACATTTGGCTTCTGAAATCTCGGAGGTGCTTATCGATAATCCTGCATTTATTTGGTTGGTGGATAAGTTCGTAGTTTTTCCCGTAAGTTTAATAAATACAACAGCTACAGATAACAGAGACTTCAGCAGTCAGTAATATATTCTTCTTCACTATTTACTCAGTCTGCCAACGCTGGGATAACTTTTCCATTCCGCGATTGTAGAAATCGCGTGGTTTCTAGGCGAAGAACTCGTCGAGCCATGTTCGGAGTCCATTTTCATCCAGAAAGGAAGTTCATTGAAGGTAGTTTGATATAGAGCGGAGTAGGTGAAAAATCTGAGGGCACAAGATCGGGTGAACAAGGTGGTTCCGGAATGATTTCCCAACCCAACCCCTGTATAGTGTTTCTTGTCAGTCTTCCAGAATACGGGCGGGCGTTATCGTGGAATAGCATCACTTCACGCAGTCTCGTCTGCAAGATGTCTCAGTGGTTGACAATAAATGTCAGCAGTGGTGGTTACACCTCGGGGGTGCAATCCGTAGTACACCCCATCGTCGCTGTCCCATCAGATGCATAACACCAAGTTTTGTGAGTGAGCGCAGGTCTTTGTATGGGGAGCTGTTGCTTTATTTGGTCTCAGCTGTTCCTTTCTTTTCCTTATTTTAGCATAAAGACACCATTTCTCGTCACCACTAACGGTACAGTATAGGAGTCGTTAGTATTGTTCATGACCCAGTTGATGATGAGCAAGCAGAGATGCACATATGGGGACCCGCCGATTTTTGTGGCTTTGGCTTAGAGCATACGGACCCAAACTCCCAATGATTTAACCTTCTCCATGCAAAATTCGCACGATGGTGGAATAATCACAGTTCGTAAATTTTGCCAATCCTCCAATACGCTGACGTGGATTATTTTGGATTAATGCGTTTAAGCGATCTTCATCAAAACCTGAAGTTACTGAACGTGGAAAGTCACTAGTGTCGAAACGATCCTCCTTAAAAGAAGAAAACAATTTTCTTTCCTTTGTTCGTCCATCCGCATTATTCCCACCCACGGCGTAAATGTTCCTGGCTGCCTCAGCTGCTGTCACCGCTCTACTGAACTCAAACAAGAATATGTCGGAAAGGATCCGATTTCTGCACTTGGCATACCATTTTCTAGCGTCCACATTTCCAATCAGTATCTCAAACTGACAAAATGACCATAAGTAATCTTTGAAAGCAACAGTGAACCACAAATAAGAAATGAAAATCGATAAATGAACCCATAGCTACCGGAATACCAATATGCAAAACAAAAACGCTACGAACATATGAACCATGTAGTGGCTACGTAAGTAATAATGTTCAGTAACGAAAGTAACGCGTGACAGATATTTTGTACTGGGTATGTAATTTGTAGACTTAGAGAAAGCTTTTGACAACATTGACTGGAATACTCTTATTTCAAATTCTGAAGGTGGCAGGGGTAAAATACAGGCAGCGGAAGGCTATTTACAATTTGTACAGAAACCAGATGGCAGTTATAAGAGTCGAGGGGCATGAAAGGGAAGCAGTGGTTGGGAAGAGAGTGAGACAGGGTTGTAGCCTCTCCCCGATGTTATTCAATCTGTATATTGAGCAAGTAGTAAAGGAAACAAAAGAAAAAGTCGGAGTAGGAATTAAAATCCATGGAGAAGAAATAAAAACTTTGAAGTTCGCCGATGACATTGTGATTCTGTCAGAGACAGCAAAGGACCTGGAAGAGCAGCTGAACGGAATTGACAGTGTCTTGAAAGGAAGATATAAGATGAACATCAACAAAAGCAAAACGAGGATAATGTAATGTAGTCGAGTTAACTCGGGTGATGCTGAGGGAATTAGATTAGGGAATGAGACGCTTAAAGTAGTAAAGGAGTTTTGCTATTTGGGGAGCAAAATAACTGATGATGGTCGACGTAGAGAAGATATAAAATTTAGACTGGCAATGGCGAGGAAAGCGTTTCTGAAGAAGAGAAATTTGTTAACATCGAGTATAGATTTAAGTGTCAGGAAGTCGTATATGAAAGTATTTGTATGGAGTGTAGCCATGTATGGAAGTGAAACGTGGACAAGAAGAGAATAGAAGCTTTCGAAATGTGGTGCTACAGAAGAATGCTGAAGATTAGATGGGTAGATCACATAACTAATGAGGGGGTGTGGTGTGCTTACTGTAAGACCTTCAGTACACACACCATCAGATTATTTGACTTGTCGCTCTAACGAAGTAGGCGAGTGTCAGCAATATGTCTCGTGGTCTTATCGTGGCGTGTTTATCTTCTGCCGTTAGGTCAGACGATAGAAATACCACTGGCACGCTTAGAGTAGCAGATTGACGGTGACCAACTTTAAAAAGAACTTGATTAATTTTCATACACATTTATTAAAATAATAGCAAGCATAAAATTCCAGAAGGAGATTTTCACTCTGCAGCGGAGTGTGCGCTGATATGAAACTTCCTGGCAGATTAAAACTGTGTGCCCGACCGAGTCTCGAACTCGGGACCTTTGCCTTTCGCGAGCAAGTGCTCTACCATCTGAGCTACCGAAGCACGACTCACGCCCGCTCCTTCCAAAGGTAGGAGACGAGATACTGGCAGAAGTAAAGCTGTGAGGACCAGGCGTGAGTCGTGCTTCGGTAGTTCAGATGGTAGAGCACTTGCCCGCGAAAGGCAAAGGTCCCGAGTTCGAGTCTCGGTCGGGCACACAGTTTTAATCTGCCAGGACGTTTTAAGCATAAAATTACTTAACTTGGTTCTGGATGATATTTACAATTGACAATCTGAAGTTCCTTTGGTATTGGTACGTTAATCTTATTCTCACATATATCTCTGATACTTGACAAAAGAGTTTATACATTTATCTTCAGGGCTATGTACAGGAATATGGTAATCTTATTAGGCGCAGACTGAAAGTTGACTATAGACTGGTACAGACAAATGTAGACTCGTACAGACTGGTACAGACTAATGCAGACTGGTACAGATTGATGCAGACTGACTAATCGGAGGTCTGTCCACTCGTTATAATACCACGCGCATTCATGTATCACTGCGCTAGTGTGATCCGCGAGGAGAAAAGGTTCTACGTTAGCAGCAATCTCATTGGCTGCGTTACATATTAATACGCGGATCGGCGGAAGCAGAATTTGGTCCGTCTCTATGGCAGCGCCATCTCGTAGTGCAGAGACGGACGAGCGCTGCGCCTGCGCTGTTGTGCTTAGCGGGGCGCTCTCTAGTGGGAAAGTTGTGTACGCGCTGACTACGCGGAACTATGTACACATCAGGAGGTACTGAAGAGAATCGGAGAGAAATGTGTGGCACAACTTGAATAGACGAAGGGATCGGTTGGTAGGGCATATTCTGAGGCATCAAGGGATCATCAATTTAGTATTGGATGGCAGCGCGGAGGGTAAAAATCGTAGAGGGAGACCATGAGATGAATACACTGAACAGATTCGGAAGGATGTAGGTTGCAGTAGGTACTGGGAGATGAAGAAGCTTGCACAGTATAGAGTAGCTTGGATAGCTGTATCAAACCAGTCTCTGGAGTGAAGACCGCACACACATATGTATCTCTTCAGTAACGAATACATACGATACGGAATTTAGTCGTTAATTTTACCGCGGTAATACTGTGGCGGTCAGAGCTTGGTAACGACTCGCATTTCCCCTCGCAGTGCCCGTAAACATAATGCTCCCGAGCGGTGTCGTGGATCGAGAAGCTGCCCGTGAGGCCGCTCCGCGCCGCGGACGCCCGTGCGGGTGGCACGCAGCCCCGCAGCGTGGCGCAGCACGTGCGCCACACGTGTGCCACGGCTGCTGCGCGCTGCAGATTAATTAAACGTGCGCCGGCAGCCGCGGCCGCAGCCGCGTTACGGTAATTGCCGCAAAGTACTGCGCAGGCGGCCTCCCGCCTGCAGATTACGCTGCGGTGCGGCCGGCTCCTGTACTGCGCCGCCCCTGTGTCCACGTGAACCGCGATGCGCGTGGTCGCCGCTGTTTGCGCACGCCGGGCTGCGAGTTCGCTGCTCGTCGTCAGCTCGTTAAGGGCCGTTCCACAGCGCCCTCTTAGCTGCCGTGCCCAAACTGCGACTCTTGTTGCTGCCACTGCACTTGCTGTATGTTTTCATATTCTCGTCACCGTTAAATAAGCTAACCGGACAAAAACTTAGACACCTCTAGAGAAATCATTACAAGCATCATTTAATACCGTGTAATTCCGCCCCTGGACTTGGTATGCTCTAGGATTCGATTATAAAGTGAGTCCACAAGCTTGTGCAGGAACGTCGCTGTCAGGTTAACCCATTCGTTGACGATCTGGTCGTACTGTATCAACAACTTGCGGAGACGCTCATGTTGGCGTTTCACCCGCTGTTCCAGGTTTCCTGTGGCGTTCATATCAGATGATTTTGCAGACCATTCCAATTGTACTAAGCTGGAGGAGCGTTCAGAAAACGAGTCACATATTCACATACTCCTCCTGTCCGGTGACCCCTGATGTTGTAGTTTTGAAAAATAGGGTATCAATAGCATACTCATCATCCAGATATTGACTGAAAGGCAACGCCTGATCAATCAGAATGTGTTAATAATTGTCCTGGTTCATGTTAGCGTTCACGTATTAACGTTTCCCCATTAGTAAATTTGTAAAAAAAAACTGTACATTTAAACATTTATTTAAAAATAGGCGTACAACAACCGACACGTATTCCAGTTCAACATTGTGGTCAAAATTTCAAAGCATTCGATCAAAAAATTATGGAAATTTGGAAATTTGCGATTAAGAACACTTAGAGTATCTATACGGGGTGAACATTAATCTCTCTCTTCTCAGCGATCACAGGCCATGTAGACCACGCGCTGCATCAGCTAGCTGCTTCCACTACCTTCTATCTCTCGCAGCCTCTCTCCACACTGCGGAAATTCCTAATGCTGCGATGTCCTTCTCTGTGTCTTCTTTCCACCTTGTACGAGGTCGGCCCAATGGTCTTGCTGCCTGGAGAGTTCCTTCAAATGCTTTCTCTGTGATTCTGTTGTTTTCCATTCTAGCCGCATGTCCAGCCTACTGCAGTCTCCTACTTTTCAATTTCTGGATGTTAGTGGGTTGCTTCATTAACTGATAAATTGCATTATTCTTTCGAATTCTCCATACGCCATTCTCCAACACAGGTCCCCAGATTATTCTCATTAATTTTCTTTCGAAAAAACTCAGTTTTTCTCTTTCATTCTTTGTAAGCGTCCAGCTTTCTGAACCGTACAGTACTATGGGGCAGATGATAGTGTTGTATATCTTCAACTTTGTGGTGACTGACAACGCTTCAGTTTTGAGTGGGTTGCTTAGTGAGTACAGACATCTTGACCCTGAGGCTAGTCTTTCATTTATATCCATTTTTATGATAATTTTACTGATGAAACGTGATCCAAGGTATTTAAACTGGAGAAATTCAATGATACAGGGTGATTCAAAAAGAATACCACAACTTTAATAATGTGTATTTAATGAAAGAAACATAATATAACCTTCTGTTATACATCATTACAAAGAGTATTTAAAAAGGTTTTTTTTCACTCAAAAACAAGTTCAGAGATGTTCAATATGGCCCCCTCCAGACACACGAGCAATATCAACCCGATACTCCAACTCGTTCCACACTCTCTGTAGATATCAGGCGTAACAGTTTGGATAGCTGCTGTTATTTCTCGTTTCAAATCATCAATGGTGGCTGGGAGAGGTGGCCGAAACACCATATCCTTAACATACCCCCATAAGAAAAAATCGCAGGAGGTAAGATCAGGGCTTCTTGGAGGCCAGTGATGAAGTGCTCTGTCACGGGCTGCCTGGCGGCCGATCCATCGCCTCGGGTAGTTGACGTTCAGGTTTCATAACTAACCTTTTTCGTAGGACTCTCCATACAGTTGATTGTGGAATTTGCAGCTCTCTGCTAGCTCTGCGAGTCGATTTTCCTGGGCTGCGAACAAATGCTTGCTGGATGCGTGCTACATTTTCATCACTCGTTCTCGGCCGTCCAGAACTTTTCCCTTTGCACAAACACCCATTCTCTGTAAACTGTTTATACCAACGTTTAATACACCACCTATCAGGAGGTTCAACACCATACTTCGTTCGAAATGCACGCTGAACAACTGTCGTCGATTCACTTCTGCCGTACTCAATAACACAAAAAGCTTTCTGTTGAGCGGTCGCCATCTTAGCATCAACTGACGCTGACGCCTAGTCAACACCGCCTCAAGCGAACAAATGTACAACTAAATGAAACTTTATAGCTCCCTTAATTCGCCGACAGATAGTGCTTAGCTCTGCCTTTTGTCGTTGCAGAGTTTTAAATTCCTAAAGTTGTGGTATTCTTTTTGAATCACCCTGTATAATAATGTATAACGAAACAATCAAGTCAAAAAACGATGCCCTAGATTCTGATTTAACAAGCTAATTCACGACGGAATCACACAACATCTTTTATGTACAACATGATCGTACAACGTTCACGTTTCCAAAATCCAACTACTATTTTCCTCACTGCATCATTCTAGAAGCCATATCAAACTTACTTCACAAGATGCCTGTAGATTATGAAGAATTCAACCAGACCATCCATACACCAAAGCTTCCCACACGCACCAGGGATGATTTAACAACTTGATATACCAAATAACTGATCAAGCTATCGTGTTCAGATAATGTCCATAGAATGAGACTAAAATATCACATGGGCGAAATTTCTAGTTTATCAATGATAACAAAGAGAAAAAAACGCCAGAACATCAGGCAACTAATCTCACATGATACATGAAATGCATTCGCAGTTGCGAACATGGACAATCGTCAGCCGTATAATGTAATGACGACAATGAAAATTTGTGCCGGACTGGCAGTCAAACCCTGATTTCCCGCTTCGAGCGGTCGCCTTACCATTAGGCTACCCCAGTTGTAGACACATTTTTGACGACATATGGAAATTTGGCGTGGTCCACGAGAAAGACAGGCCGTGGCGCGTAAGTCGTAGTACGTGGCACTGTAGGTCTTACGAGTGCCAGCAGCCGTCTCAGGAGGGAACGAGTAACTATTTCATATACTTTTAATAATTCTTGACTGTGTTTTTAAATACTTCAAATAACTATACAAGCTCTCGATAACACACATCAGTATTAAGACTTTATTGAATACGTTTTCAGTGAATTATTGATTTCCCATGATCCCTGCACGGACCCCAGCGTTCGCGCATTGTGGCGGTTAAGGCTACTAGTGTGACGTCACAAGTTTGTTGCAGGGCCCGTATATCTCTGAAGTTTGGGTCTGACCGTGAAATGTGCTCGGGTACCATAATGGTGAGGCGACAGCTCGCGATAAGTGGAAAATCCGGGTTCGCGTCCCAGATCGGTACAAATTTTCATTGTCGTCATTCCTTTATACAACTGATGGTGGTCCATATTCGCAGGTGCCAATACATTCCATGTATTTCCTAACGGCTGCAGTGGCCGCCGTGCCCAAATGAACATTCCATCGTACTTATTAACGACACATCACTGTAAGATCGTATATAATTGCACCCGAGGTTTTTTCGACCGGAAGGTTTTTCCCTCAGCCGTAATGAGAAAGTCCAGAATTTAGAGGGACGAAGATAAAATAAGAACATGTCACTGCAATCCGTTTACAGCAAAACCCATTGAAATTAAATAGGCACCGAAACTCTCCTAAATAAATTGTGACATCACAGAACAAACTACATCTACTGTCTGAAAAGGACTATGCTTTCCTGCAGCTCACGATCTCCCTCAGAGGGAAAATAAAACATAAAGATTTGAGTAAAAGAACTTAATTATGGAAGTTACCTTGTATAATTTCTCTCAAAGTCCTATCTGGGAGTAAGAACCAGTAATTGCAACTTCAAAAAGAGAATGTTCGCTGAGAAAACGCAAACACCTCTACTATAATTGAACTATTAATCCAAAGTTAACGCTTCATTCTTCCGTTTATGTTATTTTTAAATAATTCTCATCGTCTCGGATAAAGATACATTTCGGCCAAAAATTGAAACATTTAAACCGATATTTAGCACACCAGGTAACGTTTGATTTCGAAGGAGCCGTGTTTGGAAACTAAATTATTAGAACTCAAGCCCACCTGTTACGAACCCTGTTCTTATTTTATGCCAAAATACGTTATAGCACCTATGAGCTATAATTATTCAGTGTTTTTATTAAGTACTTGTTTTTCGGAATGTTAGGTTCGGTAGGATCTTCTTTACATTATTGTACAGCAAGCCAAAGCTAGTTTCGTCTCGTCTGTGCTCATTTCTATAGAAGCACACACAGAAACACGGTACATGATTATTATTAACCTTACTTCCATGTTAGAGTTTCGAGCTTTTTCAGAATTCAATGTTTATCTTTCTGTTGATGACAGCACAAAGTTTCTGTACTATCGCTGATCATTAAAACGAATACTTACTTACGTAATCTAAATCTGAATAATAATCTAAATTACTCGTATAATCTAAATTCCCATAATTCAGAATTTATATCATGCAGTTTTTCAGCTCACGGCATTGTGATTATCTGAAATTTACTCACTGCCTGAATATCATACTCTCTGTTCACTTTATTTTATTTCGTGTTTAATTTAATCTGGAATTCATTTCTGCATCTAACAGAGTTGTCTGCATGTTTTATTCTTAAAAACTATTTACGATTCCTGATTTATAAAGATGCGAGCTTTTGATAGCGCATCAGCAATTAGCGCAGACTGCAGGATGATACGCACTTCGTAACGAGGGACGGTGAAAAACATTGAGCATACTCTTACGCACAACCAAGAGATGAGTGCAGCGCTTACGATATTGTTAGTTTTCAGGTTTCAATTAGCAGCTGATGGCGCAGGCAGCGGCTGATCGTCGACCCACTGCTATCGTAGCCAACCATTCAATTCGCGAAATGAGTTTCCCTGTGTCAGACTGCATTCTGCAAATTGAGGTGGACCGCCACCGCAATTCTGACTATTCTGCATATAGTACGGTCTAGTTAGCATACACAGAGTGAAGCGATATGCAACACTATACCTACTGGCCTCAATTGATTTCCGTTCCGCGACCGATGAGCACCGCGTCCTAGAATATACGCTCTGTGCCAATACGAAAGTGACAACAGGAGAACGACTAACAGGATCAGTTACCAAAACATAGTAGTGCTCTGTTTTGTTCCCTTGTTGTGATTAGAAATCCGTGTTCTCGGAGCTACGGTCTACGTTACAATGTGTTTTTATGCAAACCGACTGTAGTATTTGCCTGCATCCCTGGAGAAGAAAAACACTGACTTCAGAGAAGAGCCTCGGCTTGGAGGCAACCCATCCTCGTCACCAGGTTGCCGGTCGTATACTTCAGAGATTGCCCTTGTCGGGAACAGATTAAACAAGCTCGCCTCTAGTGGTAGCATAGAACAGAAGATGACTTGCGGACCGAGGGCAGACTTCATGGTTTGGTAGTTTCGTAACGACATAAATATATAGTAGTACACGAACATGTGCATTCATACATTCACGGAAAAAGTATTGGTAGGATAAGACCTTCGTGTACTGAAAAAAGAAAGACAAATGCTTCAAGGTCTTCTTCACACCATCTCATAGAATATTACAGTCAAATTAAATTCCAGATTTGATCATCTAATTGTTCTGGCGCCACATAGTAGGAAAAATGTTTCTTGAATTATACGCTAGTATAACGATTAGTAGTGAAACGCAAAAATACTTAAGAGGAATTTGTCCGAAGCAAAGACAGTACAAGCCATGAACGAAGCTTACAGTTTACTTCTCAAAATGTTTTTACGCTGTTTTATTGTACAGTAAGTAACCATTTAGGGTATCAGTTTTTTATACGTGTGCAATGAATGTCTCTTGCGCATATCAATTCAACTGTTATTCAGGTATTGGTTACCTACATATATATTCATGTTTGAGTACGAGATGATGGTCAGACGACTGAAACTGCTTGTATAAACAAAGTATTTACCAGCAGCTCAAGGCGGTAATATGACATTTTTCAAATAATCTCTGTCCCTTCCCCTTAAAGACCCTATGATTTCCGGAAAGGGACCATTAATTCCCACATGAACAATCCCTTCTGATATTGCTCCGTTTAGTCGCAATAATAGTTCACGATTTCCTTGTGGTAAAAGAAGAACCGTCACGGTTCGCTGAGGCCACAGTACTTTAATCGCAGAGCGGGAAAAAGTGTAAAAAATCAAAGTAGAAATGATAGCCTCCTCAAGAAATGGGATTTTCTCAAATGCCATTGATGCAGTTCAACACAACAGGCAGACACGGAATTACGTATTCACCATCAGAGTTGCCATGATTGCACAATAATGCATCAAGTTGGGAGGAGGGGAGATAAGACTCACTTTGGCTCAATCCTATCCTGATACTATCAGATACAGATGCGCTCTTCCAGAGTAGACGCAACTGAATTGCTCCAGTTAACCACGTCGTCCATCACTACTTCCCTGGAGTATCTACATTATCTAATGATATCTAATACCTGATTTCTAATAATATAATAATAATCATAAAATATCTCTATCTGATTTTTCCATTTTCTTAATCCCAATTACAAATGTAGCATTGCAGTGGTACGTTGTTTTATATCCTGATTGTTAACTAAGAATATTTTGATCAAGTGTCACACGTCTGAGTGCCGCATCATGGTTTCAGCGCAAGAAACGTGTAACCTGTGAACTGCCCTGTACTCGCCCTTCGCTCTCCAAGTATCCTATGCCTTGCTGTGATACCACATAAAATTATTTTTCAAGCGACTAACGATTTTCAGAACAAAAGATTGATATAACAGTTTGTTTGCTGGGGCATGCGTGGAGTGTAAGGCCAGAGAAGGAGACACTGTTTACCCGTATCTCTTAAACGCCTCAAGAGATTTCTGTTAACCATTCAAACTGTTTAATAACTTATCGTACTTAACGTCTTTTTACGGTGTTCAGCTGGCTTATCGATAACTACTTTTACAGGACATGACTAAACTCTTTCATCTGTTCTTTTCATCCTATACATACCAACCGAATCGTTCAATGTTCTCATATGAGTGGTCTATCGTCTCGTGTTGTCTCTCCACGTTTCCTTGATCTAAGACTTTACTTCTACTCCTTCTTGTCTGTCCCTGTCTTATTTCCTCTCGCCTTTCTTCCTGCGACGTTCTTTGGTTGCCATCTCAAGTATTTCCAAGTCTCCCTGACACAATGATAACTTGTGCAATGACACCATCAGACATACTTCGTTCAACACATCACACAGTGTCCATTTCCTGACTCAGCCACGTATGATTTAGCCTCTTAACAAGCACTTTAGAACGAAAAAAAAATTTCGCTACCTGAAAGAAAAAAACTGAAGCACCTACAAGAGAAGGACGAAACGAAATGAATATTCTCGGGCTGAGAGGGTATGTATGTTATTTCAGTGAGTATAAAATCAAGTCGAATTTACAAAGACCTTGGCAGTACGTTTCCCCTTATCATTGTGACGTTAGATCCCCTCTAGCCTGGACTCACGCATTGATTCGGTTGGGAGGGTTTCATGAAGCCGCTCTATCCTCTACTGTTGTAACTCAACAGTTGTAACTCGTCCTTTTTTTCTTTTTCACTTGCTGCTTACTTGTACCGACCCACCGCCTGCTTGTTTACGGTGGGTCATTTATTGCCTCTTGGCCGCTATGGCCGGTGTATGGGACTCGAGTAGCAGCTCAACCCGGCGCCCACATCTGGTCACACACCGTTGCCCGTGTCCCGCCACGTGGAGGCGCGCTTATTGTTCATTTTTGTATTTTGTCGTTTGCTCGATATCCTGAATATCGCGCACTGGGACAACAGGCTGGCCATGGTAATATCTCCAAATCACGCAGACAGTTAGTAAAGAGGCATACCATGTGTGGATCAGCATTGTCCTGTTGAAAAATGACATCACGATACTGTCACATGAGGGTTAACACATGAGCACACTAGATGTCCATGACGTACGGTACTCCGTCACATTACCTCAATCACTACCAGCAGTGAATTGAATTCATATCCGATGACTCCCCACACCATTACGCGACATCTCTGCGCCTCTTCAAAATATAGGAAGAATGGGAGCTCATCCTGGTCATCCGTGGTAGTCCAGAACCACGATTCATCACTGAGCACAATGAGACGCCATTTATCAACAGTCCATACTTCCCAGTCATGGCGGCATTCTAAAAATATCAATTTCTGCTTCTGTTTTTATTTTAACAGCAGTATGGGCATGGAACGGTAATTCCCTGGTCTGGGTGCTTCTTATCTCCGACCAACGGTGTGAGATGACACAATGTTGTAGGGAGTCCATTACTTGTACTCAGATGGCAGACGCAGATATGAAGGAGCTACATTTTGCTTGGTGCACAATACGGCAATCTTCTCTTGTGCTAGTTTGACGTGGTCGATCAGAAGCTACATGCCCTCACATTCCCATGCAGTCCAATATCGGGCCACAGTGGCATCCAGATTTCCTACAAATCTCAATGTCATACGATTCAACCAATCTGCACTAATGGGGACCCACAATGATGCCCATTTCAAACACTGTCAGACGCTGATAACGATGTTTCACACGAGTACGCGGTATCACTGTGTCCTTCACTGTTATCATTCTATGTCTAGTGGTGTTCACGCGCTTCATGTACCGTAACTGGCTTGGTAACAACACTAATCATGAACAACGCTGATGCACTCTGGGGTCCTTTCTATCTGCCATAGAGAAATGCAACTGTTATCATTTACATACACACCATGGTGTGCACGTATACGACTCGGGTGGGCAACCGGCGACCCACGGGTCGGTTCCGGCCCGCGATTGGTTTCAACCCCGCCCGTAAAAGAAATCCATGGGACAGAGAATGAGGCGCTGGTCATGTACACTGCCTGGAAGCATTTTGGACAGTTCCGCTGACGCACGGCATGTCTCTGGTTTGCTTACTGTCCACATGCACATGCCAATTTCACTGCCGCTGGATTTTAACACAAAGAGAAACACGTTTCCAGTATGAGCGCGAAGTTATGGCCCATATGCGTATCGAGACCGGTGGAAACAGCTCACTACCTCGCAGGGCTGCGGGGAGAAGTATTTTAGTCTGAGGATCACTGGATCAGTGCTGGCGACATACACGTTATTTTCTGTACTGCTTACTGCCTACGTCAGTGCTACACATTGATAGATCGCAAACGTGGTAGCATAGATTTCTGTCGTTGGTTGACTTCTAAAGTTCTGAGCAGGTTGTTTCTTAATTTCGAGCGAGTGTTCCCGTGCATCTGTACTGGGCTTATTTGCAAAATGTCTGACACTAAGAAGAGAAAAGTCCATTCTAAATATCGCCAATTCCAGGAGAAATGTTCGGAGAATTATTTCTTTGCCTTGTGGAAAGGCAAGTAAGTTTGCTGGTGGTGTAGGGGATCACTGTCTGTTGCGAAGGAATATAGTATGAAAAGCCACTTTCCTATACAACACGTTTTTCAAAAAAACTTACAGGAGAACTGAGGAAATATCAAATTAAAATATTACTTTCCAATTCGGATAATCAACTGTAGCGTAGACCACTCAATTGTTACGAATTTGGGAGGAATTTATTTACAATTTAAAAAAAGTACGAGTGCCATAAAGCAGTGTTTTCGTTACCGCTCGGCAGGGGCGCTGCTAGCAAGGCAATCCTATCGGCTCTTCACAAGGTTCATAGCTGTATCCATTTAAGATGTGGTCGTATTTCACTTTGTTCTCAGTAGTTCTTGATTTCTGGATCAATATAAAATGACTGTACTCTCAAAAACGCGTGTTTTGAGGCATAATTTGTTGGTGTGATGTCTCGGGAAAGGAGTGCCACTCATACAGTTACGTTGACACATAAATACTAACATCAGACGTTATAATTTCGATTTTAAACGCCAGGAGCGCTGCTGTCGTGCCACTTGACGAGGTATCTCGCGAGATTAAGTTATGTGCTTCAGGCCTGCTGGCCACCGAAGGTCGCCAATGCCTGGTGTACGAAGATCTTCTGGGTGCTTCCATTTTTTGGTAATGTAATGGCGTGTGACGAGGGCCTCCCGTCGGGTACACCGCTCGCCTGGTGCAAGTCTTTCGATTTGACGCCACTTAGGCGACTTGCGCGTCGATGGGTATGAAATGATGATGATTAGGACACCACAACACCCAGTCCCTGAGCGGAGAAAATCTCCGACCCAGCCAGGAATCGAACCCGGGGCCTTAGGATTGACAGTCTGTCGCGCTGACCACTCAGCTACCGGGGGCGGACCATTTTCTGGTGAGGTGGCGAGTATATAAAAAGTGTCCCTGTGGAAAGTATGTGTCCAAAACCAATAAAAGAAAGTGCTACACCTGCATACATGCGGAGCAAGTTTCGAACAGCTGTCCACATTTCAAAGCTCCCTCGAATCATTCCCCACAGCTGCGCTCCGTGTCGACTCGAGACTGAAACGGCGGCCACTCTGTCCACAGGGAAGGGCCGGCTGTACCCGGCGTACAGCCTGAGCGGCTCGGAAGGCGAGCCGGGCGCGGCGTCGGTGGCGGCGCCGGACTACCGCTCGCTGCGGCACCCCGCCCACCACCACCGCGAGCGCGACCGCGACCGCGACCTCCACCACCACCAGCTGTACGGGCACGCCGTCCAGCCGCAGTACCAGCACCAGCTGCAGCACCTGCACCACCAGCAGCAGCAGCAGTACGCCCAGATACAGGCCGGCGGCGGCGCGGCGGCCGGCGGCGGCGGGGGCGGTGGGGGCGGCGGCCTCTCGGACACGCCCACCTCCGAGAATGCGTCCGACGCTACGCTGACCGACTCCGAGCTCGCCCTCGCGCGCGACTCCACGCTTCTCGTCCATAACGGTCAGTCCCGCTGCGCCGCTCGCCCCTGGCTGCTTATACTTAACTGCAGTACACGGCAGCACGGTGCCGATCATTGAATATTTCTGAACTGCCTAAATTTGTTACGATAAATCGAGAGATTCCTTCCTGATGAGCATTGCAGCCTATATAAATTCAAGAAAAGTAAAGTGACTTCATCGAAAAGAAGCATGTGTACGTGCCTTCTGGCTTCTTATTGTAAAGTAAACATTATCTCCCCCCCATGAACCATGGACCTTGCCGTTGGTGGGGAGGCTTGCGTGCCTCAACGATACAGATAGCCGTACCGTAGGTGCAACCACAACGGAGGGGTATCTGTTGAGAGGCCAGACAAACGTGTGGTTCCTGAAGAGGGGCAGCAGCCTTTTCAGTAGTTGCAGGGGCAAGAGTCTGGATGACTGACTGATCTGGCCTTGTAACACTAACCAAAATGGCCTTGCTGTGCTGGTACTACGAACGGCTGAAAGCAAGGGGAAACTACAGCCGTAATTTTTCCCGAGGACATGCAGCTTTACTGTATGATTAAATGATGATGGCGTCCTCTTGGGTAAAATATTCCGGAGGTAAAATAGTCCCCCATTCGGATCTCCGGGCGGGGACTACTCAAGAGGACGTCGTTATCAGGAGAAAGAGAACTGGCGTTCTACGGATCGGAGCGTGGAATGTCAGATCCCTTAATCGGGCAGGTAGGTTAGAAAATTTAAAAAGGGAAATGGATAGGTTAAAGTTATATATAGTGGGAATTAGTGAAGTTCGGTGGCAGGAGGAACAAGACTTTTGGTCAGGTGAATACAGGGTTATAAATACAAAATCAAATAGGGGTAATGCAGGAGTAGGTTTAATAATTAATGAAAAAATAGGAGTACAGGTAAGCTACTACAAACAGCATAGTGAACGCATTATTGTGGCCAAGATAGACACGAAGCCCACGTCTACTACAGTAGTGCAAGATTATGAAGCTTCCACAGGGTAGAGTAGCATGGAGAGCTGCATCAAACCTGTCTCAGGACTGAAGACCACCACAACAACAACAACAGCCATTATCTGCAGATAAGAGCGCATCTTACTTTACTTTCTGTTTTGCTATTTCACATACGTGAACTGAATGTACCTGCTCTGCAGTAAGGAGCGAGCGGTAGGTTCCCACAGGCAGATGATCATCTCGCGCTTTCGGAGCTGCGGATACAGAAATCGCTCGTGACGTCAGCAAAGAGATACGTAGGGAAAACACATCTATTCTGGCACGAATCAAGTAATTGTTATTAATAATTACTTGGTAACGAAAGTTGCCTTTTGCTACTCAGGCTTTAGGAGGAGTCTACAGGCCATAAATACCATCTTTCAGTAATTTTACGACGCCAGGAAACGTTGATATTAATAAATAGATAACTTCGGCAGAACCGAAGATGTACGAGAGCTCCTCGCAAAGTAAGGTCCTACCGACAGTGAAAATCAAAAAGTTTTTTATTTGCAACAGTTAGTCACATCTTCCAGCTATCTCTCTAAACAGTCGCCGCTCCGTCTTATACATATGTCGTGCGGTTGTACAGACTTCCCAGTACCCTCGTCACAGACAGCAGCCGCCTGTGCTTTCCTCCAGTTCTCTACGCTGGTCTGCCATTCGTTGTTTGTGCCAGAATGTTGTCTTCGTAGCCAGCGGTTCAAATGGTTCAAATGGCTCTGAGCACTATGGGACTTAACATCTATGGTCATCAGTCCCCTAGAACTTAGAACTACTTAAACCTAACTAACCTAAGGACAGCACACAACACCCAGCCATCACGAGGCAGAGAAAATCCCTGACCCCGCCGGGAATCGAACCCGGGAACCCGGGCGCGGGAAGCGAGAACGCTACCGCACGACCACGAGATGCGGGCCAGCGGTTCGTTTGAGCAGAGATGAACAACAGACGGAACCTATTAAGGGCTGTATTGTGGGTGATCAGACACTTCAGATCAGAGACGCTGCAGGAGCGTCTTCATTGCCCCTGCAGAATGCGGCTGCAAATTGTCTTGAAGAAAGAAACGCATGACACTTGTGTTATGTGGGCTGCATAGCTTCACACGCGAAATCTCTCGCCAGACCCACATACCCACACACTTGGCGGGAGACACAGTTTCCTTTCTTTTTCTTTTTAAGGCGTTTCTAAATGATCACTTTGCGCTACGAACTGAAAAGAGCGACGAGAAGCGATCGACGGACGATAAAGACACCGCCAAACACATCAGTCCAAAGTTCCATCGAATTTTCACAGTGGTTTCCATTTCGCGCCTAATCGGACCTTACTTTCCGAATACGCCTCGTACGGTCTTATGCGAACTACACCGATTGTACGCCCAAGTTACAGACTGTGCGCCATAGTCAAAAGTCGTCGATAGGACGCCTTTCGATCTAGTCTCGCTGCAGACGATACTCTTGTATAGTTATTAGTTAGCTTATAATCAGTTAGTTTATAATCAGTGCAAACAAGTTCATTTTATGGTGTTTCTTCAATAAACGCACAACGACATCCCGTGTAAAAATCATTTGCACAGAAGAACTTCCTCCAGCTTCATTGCGTAAAACATAGACAGTAGTATTGCACTTTCAGAAGCCGACGGCGCTGCTGCGGCTCTGCAAGGGAACATAAAACTACGATAGCATTTCCACATACCAGGTAGGAAGGATTTCTACTCGGCGGCACACTATGTCAGCTCAAGAACGGACTGGCTCAATAATAGCAAAACTCGGGTGGGAAAGCGTGGCCAGCTACACTGTACACACCTTGTACAACCATATACGGACTCACCAGCTAAACCGAGACATTTCTGGAGGTTTAGTACGAGTGGGGGATTCTTGCATCATTCCGTGATTGTGTCCATTGAGGATCCTAATGATGTTATGTATTCCCACAGGAGACAGTAGTACTGGTCAAAATTAGAAGATAAGGTCGTATGATTATACAGGGTGGTCATAAACAGTCTGAAAGACGTATAAGAGTGTTGCACGGTAGACTGCGCTGAGAAATAATTGATACGAAAAAAATTCGCACGCTGCACCGTTTCCGAGTTAATTAGCGTTGAAGTTGGCCAGTCAGGCTGTTACTCGCGCACATTCATGCGGCCTGTCAGATAGAGTTAGTGTCAGCTGTGTTCATAGCGTAGATGATAGCGCACAAGATTGCTCTGTCCTTGGTTTGGGTTTGGTCCTTACTATTGTCCCATGTCCAGTTTTTGCATCACTGTCTTTTTCAGTTTGGCGACGTCATTCTGGCGGGCCGTTTGAGTTTCCACGCCTGGTAGGCAAGCTTCAATGCTAATTAACTCGAAAAACGGTCCAACGCATCGAATTTTTTTCTTAACAGTTATTTCTTAGCCCAATCTACTCTTCAGCTCCTTAAAAGCTTTTCGGACGGTTACTGACCGCCCTGTATATTGGAAAACAAATACGAATTGAGATAAGGGCCGTTTCAATTGCGACGAGCGATGTGTAGCACATTGGTGTGCAAAGCTCATAGACGAAAGTAACTTTCGCATGATCTGTCACCGTCAAGTAACACAGCTCGATGAAACTTTGACAGTACATAGAAATGCTACAGTAAACTACAGAACGTAACTGGACGAAATACGTACTAAGACGAACAGAAATGACAATTTTATTCGAAAAATAATTACACTGGAGTCACCACGATTCATTATTGTCACCTGGACATTATCAACGGCGGGATATGAATCTAAACAGCGTGTATGCTCACCACTGACGGCAGTCAAATGCTCTGCAGCGTGCGTCCATTCTGCCCATATAGTTGGTAGGCTGTTCTTGTAGTAGGGCATTCCATTCCTTAATCAACGCGATCGACAATTACTGATGGTCGTTGGTTCAAATGGACATGTTGCAATTTGTCTTACGAATTCATCTTACAAGTGGTCGCTGGGGTTTACTTCGGGGAAAAGGGCGGTCCAGGTCATTTGCCTATTATCATCTGTTCACCAGAGCTCCACTATGTACACTGTTCGGAGCGGTAGACTAACCGATGAGTGTCCTGTGTTCAAGAACCTGAAAGTCAGTACGCTCATGTAACATTGTGACTGTCCAAACCATAACACCAGACCTCCAAAGCGATCATGTTCGACAATGTTCCTGAGAGCAGTACCTGTTTCCACCTCTCGCCATAAGAGGATAAGTCCAGAATCGCTACTGAGACTGAATCTCGCCTCATCAAAACAGAGCACAGGACCCACTCCTCGTTGGTCCAGTAGCTGTACTGTTGGCACTATCGCAAACGGCGCTATCGACGTGCGAGAGTGAACAGAACCTAACGTACTGGTCGTCAGGAAAAGAGAGCACTCCTATGCAGTCTCCATGCCATTGTGGAGAGTGACAAGAAAGATCCCTAATAAAAACGTGGGAAGTTTTAACAATCGAGGCTGAAAAGGACGTCGATTGAAAAGTTTTATAACGCTTTGAATCCCAACTAAGAGAAAGTAGTCTTTTTCGTTCATTATTTACGGGTATACAGTCCATTAAGAGCAGTCGGTAATTTTTCATGGGAAAATTTGGATGGATGAGTATTCTGATCCCATTTTTGTATAGGAAGTTTAAAGTCTATCTGTTTGTGCAAAAGCCGCGCGGGATTAGCCGAGCGGCCTAAGGGGCTGCAGTCATGGACTGTGCGGCTGGTCCCGGCGGAGGTTCGAGTCCTCCCTCGGGCATGGGTGTTTGTGTTAGTCTTTAGGATAATTTAGATTAAGTAGTGTGTAAGCTTAGGGACTGATGACCTTCGCAGTTACGTCCCATACGATTTCACACACATTTGAACATTTTTTTTTTTTTGTTTGTGCAAAGCTACAATCATTATATCGTGTTCGAGAAAGGTCTAATTATAACAAAATGGTACAGCAAGAACAAGGATGAACCCGTAATCGAGGCATATGAAAGCACAGAGCAAATTCGTGTAGCAGATGAGCACTGAGTCATAAGCTCTTTCACGTTTTATTTTCCGCGTTTCCCTGAACCGACTAAGGCTTCGACAGGACTTGAAGCTCCTCCCTTTGCTTCCTATCGTCACATCTTTCCATGCAGATATAGCGTTCTGTTTTCTGCTTTTCACCTAACAAACAAGGAAATTATGAAGTAAGTATTCTATAAAGAACGTCTCTAAAAATATTTAAAAAATCGAAAATCTTTGATAAGTTGTAGTTGTACCCATCTGATAACGTTTCTATACTTAGAAATTAGTAGTGCGCTTCGGAATATGTAAATAACTACATTGGTAGCAAAAGCAACTGCGGGTAATGGGACTCTGTACTTCTCTTAATGACAACTGATAACTCGTGAAATATCACCTCTACATCCAGACAATGATAGAATAACCCTGCGGAAAATGCACTTAATCCACGGTGTTGTTTTCATGAACATTTCAACATTTTTTTCTCTCTTTTAAAGAAACATTTCACTGAAAACTTTAAAAAGTGCTTAGTGCGGTAATACAAGTTTCAACAGATCACAGATGCCGTTAAAATGTTGTACCATTCGTTGAAGGCAGAGAAACACACAAGAGCTGCTTTCAAGTATTATGAAAATATTACAGTAACCAGGAGCGTCTACAGAAGTCTGCAAATTAGTGCAGTAAGAAACATCTCTGTAGAGTTACTACTTTTTAGTCTGGATGATAAAGGCTCTCTTTACAGCTGTCGCTGGGTGTAAACTTTGAAAGCAAAACTTCTCAAGTTTATGACACGCTGTGAGTTTTGAGGACACACGATAGTTCTAGACTTTAGTTCCGCCGTTGGTGGAAGAAATAGAACGCAGAGGGTAGGGTGGGAGACGGTAAGATAGAGATAATAGAACGAGCCATAATCTCGTTGTTAACCGACTTTGGATAACGTGCAGGAGATTTAAGTAGCTCATTACCGTTTTATTGGACAGTAAAGAACGTCTCTAAAAATATTTAAAAAATCGAAAATCTTTGATAAGTTGTAGTTGTACCCATCTGATAACGTTTCTATACTTAGAAATTAGTAGTGCGCTTCGGAATATGTAAATAACTACATTGGTAGCAAAAGCAACTGCGGGTAATGGGACTCTGTACTTCTCTTAATGACAACTGATAACTCGTGAAATATCACCTCTACATCCAGACAATGATAGAATAACCCTGCGGAAAATGCACTTAATCCACGGTGTTGTTTTCATGAACATTTCAACATTTTTTTCTCTCTTTTAAAGAAACATTTCACTGAAAACTTTAAAAAGTGCTTAGTGCGGTAATACAAGTTTCAACAGATCACAGATGCCGTTAAAATGTTGTACCATTCGTTGAAGGCAGAGAAACACACAAGAGCTGCTTTCAAGTATTATGAAAATATTACAGTAACCAGGAGCGTCTACAGAAGTCTGCAAATTAGCGCAGTAAGAAACATCTCTGTAGAGTTACTACTTTTTAGTCTGGATGATAAAGGCTCTCTTTACAGCTGTCGCTGGGTGTAAACTTTGAAAGCAAAACTTCTCAAGTTTATGACACGCTGTGAGTTTTGAGGACACATGATAGTTCTAGACTTTAGTTCCGCCGTTGGTGGAAGAAATAGAACGCAGAGGGTAGGGTGGGAGACGGTAAGATAGAGATAATAGAACGAGCCATAATCTCGTTGTTAACCGACTTTGGATAACGTGCAGGAGATTTAAGTAGCTCATTACCGTTTTATTGGACAGTAAAAGTATTCCACCGTGCCCTACCATCATTTCATGCCTCTGTACTGGTAACAGGGCAAGCTAATAAGAGCTCACCTGTGCCAGCAGACACAAATGGCATTGAATTCACCTCCTACATCAGAGATTTTATTTCAAGTAAGACGTTACATAGTTGTATAAATGGCATAGTGGGCCTCGGTTATTTTTCAATTTAATAATTCGGATTTCATATCACTATTCACAAAGAGGAGAAGTCGGCGAATATCTAAGAATGTCAGTCACTATATGTGGCAAACCAGATCAACGCAAGGAAACTTACAGATAAGTCGGGCAAGAATTAGTTCTGATGATAGGTAGTAGTCACGGGAGGTGGGTAGGCTTATAGTTACAGGAAAAATTAATAGCATAGTACCAATTTACACATTTCGTGAGACTGAGTGTTTGCTTTGGCAGGCAAAAAAAAAAAAAAAAAGATTAGGAAAAGTATGTAAGATTTCAACAAAGAATATCAGGTGTTGATGGCTGACGGAGAAGGAAACAGCGTGGCTAAAAACGAAAAGTACAGTATCATGGATGACACTACAGTACCACTAAAATTTTTGTCGTTTATGGCAAACGAGGAAACAGGAATCTCACTAAAACTGAGGTTGAGAGGTTTGTAGCAACCACCAGCTATTGCAGTCGCTCAGTAAAGAGAATAAAGAACGATGGGGGCAAACATAGCTGTAAGTGCTTCCCATGAGAAAGATGGAGAATAAGGAGAATCGATTGCTGTTTTTAGACAATAGTGCCGAACAGGTTGGCAAATTAGTTATATAATTCTTTATTTTACAGTATCGTAGTGTAATATAATTTTATAATCTTTTATCGTTTGTCGAATCAAAGTCGAGCGTGAATTCTGGTAACAGACTCTTTAAATCTGTACTAAATTAATATTAAGTAAATTCTATTTCTTTATACATAAGACACGTTTATAACAGCAGAATAACATCGCTGATTTCTTGTTGATTCCACAGGTAGCATACAATCCTTTGGAAATTATATTTTGAGATTCATGTAAGACGTACATATTTAAAATGTTGAAACCAGTTAAATTCATCACTCCACATGTTTCAACGTTGAACTGAGTATTTATAACAGCTAATGACTGCAATACGAAGATAGGTTTTGTGGGAGACCTTCTCATTTGACAACTTTGAAAACTGCAAGTACTATCAGAAGAAGTTGAACTGAAACTGAATGAAACGTCTGTTTTCAAAAGTAATATACATTCAACTAACACTAAAAAGCAGAAAAATCATGTTTTGCACATACAACTGTTCCTCAAACGTACCAGGTGAATTAATATTAATGAAATATTAATCCTGACATCAAATTCTCTGTATCTTCCGAAATATTACATACTCGCAAAATGTAGGACCAGTTTCGGAATCAGCAAGAAAAAATTGCTTTGAGATGAGAACTTTTGCAGTTCATTTCACAGTCGTTTTAAATGTCGTAAAACTTACATTTATTTTATTTTGCTAAGATGGGAAAACGAGCTGTGGAGGAAATAGTGCACTCAGACATGGTTACTGCCACATTAATGCACATTATGACTAATTTAATATACTAAGAAAATCTGCCTTACATTAAAACCAATACAAATTAAAATAGTACGAAGCATCAGCCTCTTCATTCTAATACGGAGTGCATATTTATGTTTCGTTTCTGTGACCTCACAACTCGTAAACCGGTGGGGAAAGGCATGTTTATATGTTGTCTTTTGAGAGGTGCCAGTAAGAAGTTCAGAGAGAGTTGATGTTGAGGTAGTAGGCTGGTGAGACAAACAGTACTTGTATTTTTGGGAATGCCTTCTAAAAGTAGGTTGGGAACAGTGCAAAAACATGACCATTGTCTGTTGTTATTGTAAACTCTGGTTAGGAACTATGTTGGCATAATAAACGTCGTAGAATGGATACATCGGTCGGACCTGTTAATAGCTACCCAAGCATTGGTGAACTCTGAGACCAAACTCGCGGAATGAACTACACACAGTTTAATTCATTATGTAGTTTATGAAATCCAAAAGATGAATTTGCGGCGTCTGTTGAATGGTGGCTCAGACTAATTTGTTATTGCCCTCACTACAGTAGTAAGCAACACTGTATGCTACACTGCATTTTTAAAACTTTTTGTTTTATGAGATTGCTCTGTGATAGCATGTGATCAACGTTGTTTCCCTTTGATTGATCCTTTCTTTATGCGATAATTCCCTTTTTGATGCTCTAATTCAAATTTTTCCCACTTTGAAGCAAGCATGTCTGAGTTACAGCTTCCATAGGTGCTGTTACGCGATGTCTCAGTTCATTCACTGTTATTGGTAGTCTTTTATAAACCCTCACAAGAAATAATCACATGGAGTCAGGTCCGATGGCCTTGGAGACCAGTAATGTAAGGCTGAATCATTTGGTCCAGTGCGACCTATAGATTGTTTAAAATCCTCTGATTTAAAAATTTTCGGGCATTTCCAGATGCCAGTGTGGCGGTACACCATCACACCATCCTGTTGGTAAATGAATTTGTTAGAATCAGTCTCCAACAATGGGAAAAGAAAGTTCTCAAGCATATCGAGATATGTGCTTCCTGTAACAGTTTTCTCAGCAAAGGAAAATGAACCATACACCTTTTCCCGCGAAATTGCACAAAACACATTAAATTTTAGAGAGTCCCTCTCATGTTGTACAACTTTACGCGGTTGCTCTGTACCCCATATTCTCACATTATGACGGCTCATCTTTCCATTTAAATGGAATGTTGCTTTGTTACCAAACACTAAGAGTGGGAGAAAATTGTCATCTTCCATCTTATCAAGAACGAAATTACAGAACTCCACACATTGTTGTTTGTCAACTTCAAGAAGAGCTTGCAGTAGCTGAATTTTGTATGTTTTCACGTGTAAACGTTGGCGCAACACATACCAGACGGACATCGGTGGCATGGCGAACAGATTTTTGTGGACACCTTGTGAGACTATGGCGGATGCGTTCGACGTCTGTGTCAGACATTTGGGGACGACCCTACGATTTTCCTTTGCACAAACTGTCTGCTTCTCGGAATTGTTCATGCCATCTCTAATGCTCGGTGCTGTAGGAGGATCCACACCATACGTAGTACGAAAGTCACGCTGAACAGTTAAACGACCCGCACTGCGCAAAACGTAGAACATAAAACGCTTTCTATTGTCCCGACACTATTTTTACTAGAACTGAAGTGGGCGCACACTGCTGCTACCTATCAGGAACCATGCAAAACTCAAGAGTTTGCTCTTTCCAACAGGACGTTGTTCACGCACATATCTCAAATAACATAAAAGTTATGATTTTTTTTAAAATCAGATGATTATTTTTAATACAACTTGTATATTACGAATAGAGTTAGCAACATAAAAGTAATAAAATGTATTGATTGTGGAATACAGGGGCTACAGATGTAGGTGTAGATCAACGACAGAGACGTGTGATTATACGATGGTTCCTGACAGCTGTAGCTCGTGAACGATGCCTGCGGCAGAACTCCTAGGCTGCCAGCCACAAGTAGCGGCGGAGCGGCCCCGGAGGTCGGGCGCAGCTGAGCTTCGGACGCGGGGGGCCGTCGTCTTCCCTGGGGACCGCGATCTGCCGGCGATTCCATTTAGCCGCCAGCCGACCGGCCAATCGAGAACTCGTCCTAAGAACATAAGCTCATTATGGAGCCGGCGCGACCTAAGCCGCGCGGCCGGCCGGCGTTTCGTTTTCATTTCGCGTCTCGCCGCTGCCCCTGCCGCCGCCGCCTCCGCTACCCGCGACACGTTTTACTTGGTTCGCCACGGCGCTGCGCTGACAGGCGCTTAGCCGGACCGCCGTCTTGGCTGTCGCCGCCGGCCAACCAGCACTTTCAATAAACTGTCCGGCCTGTCTCGGACGCCGGCTCTGGGGAATTTCTGCGCTGTAGCTCGCCTCACCCCCCAAACCCCCGTCACCCGCATCCCAATAATCAGCCTCTCACTTTTATTTTCGGATATGTGCTGACTCTATACTGTCCCCATCAACCTACCGTAACAATATATATAAACATTGCAAATGAATTTAAATTACACTGAAATCAAAGCGCGCGCCTTTCACTACCAGCGATCAAACATGCAGCTAGCAAATGGTACGCGGATATAGAATCGCTGTGATATTCCCTTGTCTGTCTTACCACGGATAACACGTCACTCTCTCGATTTGTACTGGAATATCGGGACACATAAAGCAACTAGTTCTGTTTTTTAGCGTTAGAACAAGACACTGCAGTTCTAACAGTTCTACCAACCTGGCGTCTTCATGTGATTTCGCTGTTCCAGCACGGAACAAGCACTTAGATTTACAGGCACATGGCTGCTCTGCAAATCACACTTAAGTGCTTGGCAAAGGGTAGGCCTTTATTTCATTTTTTGTGGAGCTGTATGGGATATCAGCGACACGGGTCGTAGTTTATGCAAGGTGTACCGTGTATAAGTGCGGATATTTTCATATGTGGTATCTTAGTATGTACAGACATTGGTGTGTTGGTTTCTTTTTTTTCTCTGCGGCAAACAGTTTTCTCACAAACGCGTCAAAGGCTTTAAAAAATGGATCAAATGGCTCTAATCACTGTGGGACTTAACATCTGAGGTCATCAGTTCCCTAGACGTAGAACTACTTAGACCTAACTAACCTGAGAACATCACACGCATCCATGCCCGAGGCAGGATTCGAACCTGCGACGGTATCACCAGCGCGGTTCCGGACTGATGCGCATTGAACCACTCAGTCACAGCGGCCGACTATCCTGAAGGCAGGTTACACTCGTATTATTTCTTATTTATAGGAAACATACAGCACAAAAACATATTTTTTTTTTACTGAAGGACGTTCAGTAATGGTTATAATGTTCGACTTAGACGTCGAAATCTACCACGTCGCTTCTAATCAAGAATTTTTATCTCCTATAGTGAAAACGTTAATCTTTGTACAGAAGCTGCCATCATGGCCGCTTGTACGTAGCAGTAGTAGCTTTATTCATCCGTGGATCTCTTTTTACAAGGATATAGGACATTTGAAAGTATTTACAAGTTTAGACCAATTTAAAATAAGCTAATTTGTATACAAGTACATTTAAAACTTCTTGTTAGAGACAGCCATTAGATTTACTCCTGGTCTACATTCCTTTTTTTACAAATAACTTATTAAATAATGTACACACACACACACATATATATATACGCGCGCGTCTGATCTTTGGGCTATTTTCTGTGCCACAACTTCCCATTTGCTATCCTGAAAAACTAAGTCAGTATCCCTCTATAATGAATGAGATGTTGAGCTCAGGAAGACGAAGAGGTGTTAGCGTTGTGCTATGCATTGCTTGGGGGTAAGTATTTATAGAAGAGGAAAAAGGAAGGGAAAAAACGTAGTGTGAAGGTGTTATGTGGAACGTTGGATGTTTTATAATCATTATTATTATTATTTGTGTAACTTTTTTTATCAAACCCCTACTCTGTTTTTAAATAAGTGTATTTTTGCAATTTCTTTGATCTCTTTTGGTAATTTATTGCACAGTTTTATTCCTTGGTACAAAATGCCGTTTTGAGTTTTACGTTTTTTTTTTTTTTTTTTTTTTTTTGTCAATGTAAGTTGAGTCTAGCTCTTGTCCCATGGTCATGGAGCTGTTTGTGCAGTAATTACCAATGTTATTTTTGATGTGTACAACTGACTGGTAAATGTATTCACATAGTCCACTTAAAATCCCCAGTGTTTTGAACAGATCAAAACATCAGATCAAAACCAATTGGAGAACGATTTAGATAAAGTATCTGTATAGTTTAAAAATTGATAATTGACCCCAAATAATGAAAAGTGTGAGGTCATCCACATGAGTGCTAAAAGGAATCCATTAAAGTTCAGTTACACGATAAATCAATCAAATATAAAGCCGATAAATTCGACTAAATTCCTATATATTACAGTGACGAACAACTTAAATTGGAAAGAACAGATAGCAAATGTTATTGGCAAGGCGAAATAAAGTCTGCGTTTTATTGGCGGATCACTTAGAAGATGCAACACATTTGTCCGTCCTGTTTGGGAGTAAGCTGCGCAGTGTGGGATCCTTGCCAGATAGCGTTAACGGAGTAAATCTAAAAGTACAAAGAAGGGCAGCACGTTTTGTATTGTCGTGAAATAGGGGAAAAAGTGTTACGGAAATGACACAGGCTTTGGGATGGACATAATTGAAACAAACGCGTTTCTCGTTGCGGGGCGGGATCACCTTCTTCCTCCTGCGAATGCCAAAATGTTTTGTTGAAGTCGACCTACATAGTGACAAACGATCATAATAACAAAGTAAGTGAAATTAGAGCTCGCCCGAAAGATATAGGTGTGGTTTTTTCCATGCGCTGTTCTAGGGTGGAATGACAATTGTTGCGACGAACCCTCCGCCAGGCACTTACGTGTGATCTTCATACTAGCCACATAGATGTAGATGCAGAAGATGACTGTGTCGCGTATTTATGTTCGTATATTGCAAGTTTTAAAGGCGCTGTACGTATCGTGAACCTCAGCAGTTTTGGTCTGTGGCCAGTGACCCCGCGGCAGCGGTGGGGCGGCAGTGGTCCGCGTGCGAACAGCACGGCGACCGGCCTCAAGTTTCGTTTAGGCCCGGAATTGGCTGGCGCCTCCCCTGAGCGATGATGGGTCGCAAATTGAGCGCGGGATGGCGCGCCGGCCGCGTATTGATTCCTCTCCTCCGCCCTGCTCCGCTACGGCCCAGCCACGGGGACGCACTCCGGGACCCGCTCGGCGGGCATCTCTTTCCGGTGGAGCAACTAGACAGCTCAGCGCGCTTGTGCCGCTACCACTTATAGTGATAAGCCAAATCATTATGACCACCTGCTTAATAACTTGTTTGTCCGCCTTTGGGACGAAATACACCACACTGATTCTTCGTATCAGGGATCTGACAGTTAGTTGGTAGGTTTGTGACGGTATGTGGCACTAGATGTCTACGTACAGGTCATGTAATTCGCGCAAATAATGGATTGGATTTGGATTGTTTGGGGGAGGAGACCAGACAGCGAGGTCATCGGTCTCATCGGATTAGGGAAGGACGGGGAAGGAAGCCGGCCGTGCTCTTTCAAAGGAACAATCCCGACATTTGCCTGGATCGATTTAGGGAAACCACGGAAAACGTAAATCAGGATGGCCGGACGCGGGATTGAACTGTCGTCCTCCCGAATGCGAGTCCAGTGTGCTAGCCACTGCGCCACCTCGCTCGGTCGCAAATAATGGGCCGATGATTCGCGCACGCGATGATGGCACCGCATAGCCACCGAGATGGGTTCTATAGAATTTACATCAGGTGACTGGGGTCGCCGAGACATCAAAGGGAATCACAATAACGCCCCTCTAACCACTGTAGCACAGTTCCGCCTCCGAGAGACGGATACTTGTACTGCTGAAAAATGACTTCGCCATCGGGGAAGCCATCAACCACGAAGGGATGCAGATGGTTCGCAGCTGTCAGCGTGTTTTCGATTTCCACCATTCAAGCGCAGGGGAATCACTCCCGCAGCATAATACTGCACCCACCAGCCTGCGTCCTTGGTGAAGCCGCCATTAACCTCGATGACGACGTTTATGGAGACGCCTGTCGACCTAATGTAGCAGAAATGTGATTCACACGAAGATTCGGCGCATTTCCATTGATCAACTGTCGAATCCCGGTGGTCATGTACTGAGACGTCGTTGGTTCAAATGGCTCTGAGCACTATGGGACTTAACAGCTGAGGTCATCAGTCCCCTAGAACTTAGAGCTACTTAAACTTAACTAATCTAAGGACATCACACACATCCATGCCCGAGGCAGGATTCGAACCTGCGAACGCAGCGGTCGCGCGGTTCCAGACTTAAGCGTCTGGAACCGCTCGGACACACCGGCCGGCGAGACGTCGTCGGGTCAACATGTGAACAAGTAGGATTGCTCTGCTGCGTAGCTCAATGTTCAACACTGTACGATCAACGGTGTGCTCAGAAACAATTGTCCGTGCACCAGCACTGTGCTCTTTGGCCAGAGATGCCACAGATCACCATCCATCTTAGTTTACAGAGCAGACAAGCCTCCGAACCCCACGTTCTGTAAACAGTCGTGAACGTCCAACAACGTAGCCCATAATGGTAGTTTAACTGTCCTTCTACCATTTTCCATAGATGCTCACGACGGTAGCACGTGAACATTCGACCAGTCTCGCGGTTTTCGAGAAACTCGTTCGAAGGCTCTGCGTAAAACAATCTGCCCTTAGCCAAAGTCGCTTATCTCAGTGTATTTCCTCATTTGCAGCCAATATCTTAGCTAGGGTGATTGACCATCCGTGTCTGCTCCGCTACTTCGTTACCGCTTCACATGCCCGCAACGCCAACAGGAGGCATCCAATGCGGTACAGTAAGTGGCATCTGCTAGACATTAAACAACATTACATCAATGATAATGCGTGCACTTCTAAATCAGCCAGTTATTTTGTTCCACATTTGTCTCATTTCACCATTATTATTTTTATTAGACTCCTGATTTCAATATTAACCCTTTCGCTTATACAGCAGTCTCACAGACGGCCGTTTCAATTCGTTTACTGCCTTTCCGGCTGTCAGACGGGCGGAGCAGCTGTAGCTACACCATCTGAAAGCTGAGAAATCGATCTATTTAGTTGTGTATAAAATACTCGAGTTATTTAGATATTTTGCGAGTTATAACCAATTGTTTTCAGGTTTAGTTACGTTCATCCTCCAAATTCCATCACGAAAACATCCTCGGTAAATTGTTTAGTGTTAAAGGAAGGAAGAAGAAAAGTGATACGCGGTATGAGTGTAAGAAATGTCTGGTCGCACCGAAAAAGGCTGTATTTTTGCAGGTATACGATACCAACAAAAAATTCTAAAATAGTATTATCGTTATTCCTCATCACTTCAGTAAATAGGAAGAGCGTTTAGAAAACTAACATTGTAATTCCTTCAAGCCGACAATCAATTCTTCAAACCTTATGTTTTTTTTTTCTAACACCAGTGATCTTAGCAAACTGCCTGTGTTTGTCCGAATTATGTCCTTCTACGATACGGTTTTGTTTTTAAATGCATCCCCATCAAATCAGAAGTAAGCTGTTTCAGTGTCTTATTATGGGCAGTGTGCATTCAAGTCCAGCTAAATGCGAGGTCTTCAAATCACTTCGGATGTTCTAATTTTCGTTTCTGCTCTCGTCTATTATAAATTCAACAGTAGCTGGTTTTAAATCGAAAAAATCGTTCCAGGTGTGTCCCAGACTTAACCAATGTGCTTTGCAGCAGTACGAGTGTGTTAATATCTCCTCACTCTTCGTTCAGTTCCATCGAAAACTGTTGGAACTAACATTAAAAGAATGCGTGCGACTTCGGAAATTTTACTATTTGTAAAACCACTTTAGTCACGTGCTCTGTGCCTGCAAACTTACCACGAAGTGCTTCTTGCTGGATGATTCCCGTCTGTCGATCGTTATAATTTTTTGCTCTTTCTTTTTCAACTAAGTCTTCAATTTCTTTCTACATGGTTTGTAATGTCGCTTCACAACAAATTTTCAGTGCCCGTCGATTATGTGACGCATAAGAAGTATTGAGAATTCTCATTCCTCTCTCCTGTCATTCCCATTCATTTTTAAAGGTTTGTAACAATAGATGGCTGGACTGCCTCTTTTTGTGCAAACAGCCACTGTATCTGTGAACGTCCTTCGTACCACGAACAAATAGCGAAGGGTAAACCGCGTTGACACCACGATTCTGCCGAAATGAAGAGAATTGTGCCGACGAAATATGCCACACCACAGTACTAAATGAAGTGTCGCGGTAAACCGGGCACTTCCGAGAAGGGCTGAGCAAAGCCGATACAGGCCGCTCACAGCGTGCTGTTGGTACACCGTGGCCAGCCCTGAATTACACACAAAGAATCAGTTACATAGGAAGTTTAGTAAATACAAAAAGAAAGTAATAACATTAATACAGAGATTAATACGCACAACAAAATAATAAACGTACAGGAAGAGAAAAGACAAATAAACACCAATATAATTCCTTCATATTCTGTGGAGAGCCCAGTGTAAGGTGGTCTTGACCGCTGTTTTGTTAGCTGCAGCAGGATTACCGTTAGTACATGAAACCGGCAGGTTTCTGCAAACTAGCAACTGTTGTTGTTCGAGCAGGTGACCACTCTGGCAAATTTCATCATTACTACCGAAGCCCCATTTCCTGAAGTTGACTTTGCATCGTGACACCCCAGCTCTCAGTCTGTTCGGCGTCTTCTGTGTTACATAATGCAGGTGTGGACCTGTGCTTGGTTCCTCTTTGACATTCTTCCGGTGTGATTGAGACAATGAACCTTGCCAAAGTTCCACTCGGCGTGTACGAGGACATAGAGGAACTGCTGTAGTTATCTTTCTTGATCTCAGTCTTGGCCTTTGAGGCTCATGTCCTAACAGGAGATGTCTGACATCTGTTTCCTATTTCTGTTAGGTGTGTGGAGCAGTAGGGGGGAGTTGTCTATACTGTACCGGTTCCTAATCTGAACTACTGCAGTAAAATTTGTACCTCTTTTACTGGCCGACATTTAGTGAAGTCAGTGTGAACTAAGTGCTTCTATAAGCCATATTGTCAGCTACGAGTTTTGGTTGTCGAGGAACGGATAGTCTGAAGACAGCGTTGATTTTATTCTACTTTTCATCAAACTTTTTGCGAAAGAGGTGAAGAATTTGTGTTGTAAGTGGTGACATAATGTATTATTTATGGATGAATGTACATGAAACTATCTTAGTTTCAGAGGGTAATGAATGTGCATTCGTTGTAGTTCATTCGTAGTTAATTAACAAAGATAAATTGCCTATGATGTACCGCTGTTAGTTTCCGATATTTTAGCAGTACAATTTGAGAAACTTGATGGTGCAAATGGCTCTGAGAACTATGGGACTCAACTTCTGAGGTCATTAGTCCCCTAGAACTTAGAACTAGTTAAACCTAACTAACCTAGGGACATCACAAACATACATGCCCGAGGCAGGATTCGAACCTGCGACCGTAGCGGTCTTGCGGTTCCAGACTGCAGCGCCTTTAACCGCACGGCCACTTCGGCCGGCGATGGTGCAGGGAGCTGTAAAAAATACGTGCAACATTATTAGTGCAACTAACGTTTGAAAATGATGTGGTGAATTTACTAATGTGCTCTTTGTCCTATGTTATTAATTAAATAATCGTGTTGTGTTACAGTAAGGCAACAGAAAGTCGTTGTGGGATATCGAACACAGATGAATTACATTTAGCTGTAACAGTACATCTGAATGGATGTTATGGATTCACACTCATAAAATATCCCTAAGACAACAACTGAGAGTCATGATGCAAAAAAGAAAACGAAAATGCAGACTGCGATGCAAAGTTTTTTGATCGCAGTAAACAGTTTTACAACGAAGTAGAAATCGAACTGGAAGAGCAAATCGTAAAACAGAGGAATGGCATAGCGAGTTCTGCGAAAAAGATCGAGTGGAAGAAATTATCATGTGGTGGCCTTGAAACATCCTGATTGGTACGACGTGTGCAGGGGTGGAAAAAGGGAGAAGTAGTGCATTGCAGTGCCTGCAAATAGCGATGTAAGAACTGAAACTTGGAACTTTTCAAGGCCTATCCACTGTGCCTACTTGTAATTAAATCTGAGGGGGGGTGCGATGGGGAGGTTCCCTTGTGAGAGAAACGGCGTGCCTGCAAGACCGCCACCGAGTCGTCGTTGTGAATTGCAGCGAGACATCACTAACGTCAGTGGTATCGACACCCATTGCAGCACTGCAATCTTCGGTCGATACGACAAAGGGAACCAGTTGTTTGTCTATCACCACAATGTCTGCAAAGGTTTCAGAAGCAGCAGTGAAAAATTTAGCCGAACAGTAGTGTCTCGGAGCGCTGGACAGGAAGTGAAGGGAAGGGGAGAGGTATTGCCAGTGTTAATTACCGCGCAGCCGGCAGGAGCGTGGCCTTGTAGCGCGGCGCCGCGGACACGGCTACGGCTACCGGTATGGTACGGTGGTTAATTTAAACCTGCGCACAAAACGCGCCCTGATAAGCCCGCGGCAAAGGGAGCGCCGCTTTGCTGTTTGCTGTGTTTCGCCTGAGAGATAAGCCCGCAGCCAGGAGAGCACCTCGCGCTAATCAGAGGGCCCGCACGGCCGGCTGCCGCATAAAAACCAGATAAGGCGGTTAGTTAAAACGGGCCGGAATAAACGGGCAGATGTCGCCAGAGGAGGCGAGCGGGGCGTTCTGTTTCCACGAGCCAGCTGCGCCCCCCTGTCCGCCTCGCAACCCCAGTCCTCGACGCTCTCAACAGGCAGCAAAAAGAAAAAAAGAAAAACGCATACTGTGTTATTGACAACAACCCTGCGAGAAACTTTCCTGGGTCTTGTTAAGACGACAACTGCGAAGTATGCCGACCTACGGCGGAAGTACAGATTACACTAGTAAACTTTCGCAATGGTAGTGCCTATTAAAACGTTCCTTTTAGCACAAAAGAGTACGTGGCGTTGCACAGACCTCTTACACTCGCTACCCTCACCTTGCTGCTGTATGTTGCTTGGAACTGAAGGCAAGTCTACACTCAGTCGCAAAAGTATTCGGACAGCACGTAACGGCGCATAATTTTGCAATTTGCCGCATGAACAAATACAGAAATTGCACTTCGTAATGTATTTGGGACTCTGGGTACGATATCGCAACGTGAAATACGCGTCAAATACGAAGAATTGTTGTTGGTCATGTGTCTGTTACGTAATATTTCCTGAAAACGGCATGGGAAGGTGCAACAAAAGTATTTGGACAAAGGCGGACAACGTGAGAGAATAGTTCATTCCGAGGCGCACAGAGGGTGAAGCGACTGCAGTGTGTCCGACACTTCCGCGAGACGATAGCGATGATTAGTAAACACGTATCGCGAGCCTGTGCAGGTCGACGATGGGACGCAGAGGGAACTGTTCTACGTTCGAGCAAAGGCAACTTGTCGTTTATTATCACGCGAAGGGGAAAACCTGCAGGGAAATTGCCGCAGTAGTGAACATGGAGAAAAGTACAGTTCACGACATTATTGAACGGTTCGAGAAAGAAGACCGATTGAAATTCCATTGCAGTACGGGACGGGCACGGACATTTTCACAGAGAGATGAACGTGTGATTGTGCGAAAGGTACAACAGAATCCGAAAATATTTGCCACACGAATTGCAAGTGAGGTGGAGGGAGACCTCGGTATAAAAGTTCATCCCGAAACCGTGCGGAGAGTACTACGACGATCGCAGTACCATGGTCGAGTGGCACGGCGAAAGCCATTCATAAATGCAGTGAACCAGAAGAAACGTATGCATTTTGCGAGGGAATACGCCGAATACGATCAGGCTTGGTGGAGTCGGGTGATATTTTGCGATGAATGTAAATTTACATTATGGCAAAGTGACGGAAAGGCAAACGTTTGGCGAAAGACCATTCAAGAGCTGAATCCCACGAACCTCAAACCAACAGTAAAGTTTGGAGGTGGGATGCATGTCCGGCAGTGGTGTGGGTGATATAGTGTTCTTTGATGATACGATGAACAAGGAAGCGTATTTCAATATACTGTGAGGACACTTGAAGCAGAGTGCACGACATCTAGGTATAGCGAACAATTTTCATTTTTATCAGGATAATGATCCCAAGCATACCGCGCATATTGTACAAATGTGGTTGCTCTTCAATTGCCCGCAAGTATTGCGCCCCCCTCCCCAATCACCAGACCTTAACCCAATCGAACATTTGTGGGATAAATTGAAACGGACCCTCCGCGCGGCCAACATCTATACGAAGGAGACCTTGAAAGAGAAACTGCGCCAAGAATGGGCAAATATAGGCCCAGATTTCACGAGAAAACTCGTGGAAAGTATGCATAGTAGATTGGAGGAGGTATTCAAAATGAAAGGTGGACCCACAAGGTATTAACATTTTCGTCGTACAACTTATGAACATTTATTGGACAGTGTCCGAATACTTTTGTAGCAGCAGGGTGTGCAGGATGTTTCATTTTTGTTGTTAATTTTACTGTTATTTATGTTTTGGAAACGAAATAATACAATAATTCTTTTGTAATTAATGTTGTTACGCACTTATATTGCTAATAAATATGTTTGGGTTTCATAGTCAGTGTTTCTCGAGTACTCATTGTGATACTTCCCACTGTCCGAATACTTTTGCGACTGAGTGTATATCCGAGCGTGAAAGCGCATACGATGTTACACGAACGCTTCTGATAGAAGCCGAAGTGTTCGCTCGTCAGTGTGATTTCAAAAGGCAAAAACGTCCACAGCCACCGCGCCGCACAGATTGTATATTTCTAGATTCCCGAAAGGCTTTTGGCACAGTTTCTCCCAAACGATGTCTTATCAAACTGCGTGCCTATGGAGTATAGTCTCTGTTATGCGACTGGGTTCGTATTTCCTTTCAAAAAGGTCATAGTTTGTAGTTATTCACGAAATGCTATCGAGTAAAGCACAAATGCTATCTGGCAGGAAATTAATGGAAGCCACTTGCTGTTCTTAATCTATGTAACCGATTTAGAAGACAATCTGAGCAGCTCTCATGGGCTGTTTGCACAGGAGCTGCCTTTTACCATCTAGTAAAGTCAAAACCAATTGCAAACTGATTTAGACATCTGTATAGTGCAAAAAGTGGAATTTGACTCCAAATAATGGAAAGTGCCAGTTCATCAGCGTGAATACTTAAAGGAATCCGTTAAATTTCGGTTATATGAAAATTCACACAAATGTAAAACCTGCAGTCAGCTAAATACAACTGCGAACAACCTAGATTGGAACGATCAGGTAGAAAAAAAATGTGGGATAGGCGAACCAAAAACTGAGTTTTATTGGCAGAACACTTCGAAGATGCAACAGGTCTATTAAAGAGAGTGCCTACACTGCGCTTTTTCCTTCTAGTGGAGTATTGTTGCGCCGTATGAGATCCTTATTTGCACCTGGGAGGCAATAGTTCGTGGACAGTGCATTCCTGAAAGGGACTGACCTGTCCAGAGTGTCGATCTGAATCCAATGGAACACGTTTGGGATGAGACAGAACGTCGACTTTTCTCCAGACTCCAGCATCAAATATCACTACCATCTCTCTTTTCGAACCTTAAAGAAGAATGAGCTGCCATTCCTCCACAGACACTCATACATTTCCTCGGCAGAGTTCGAGCCACAGAGCTTAGAAGTAAGTAACGCGGCCTTTCCCGTGGCGAAGGACCGGAGGGTGTTTGACCAGAACCCCCCCCCCCCCTCTCGAAACCTGGGTACCTACGCCGCGCAGCGCAGCACCAATCTCTCTGCTGTTTACTCTGCGTCTGATTGTTTACTGGTTTCACCTTTAGATTTGTTAGCTTTCAAATTAATTACTTGAATTTCCGAGTAAATTCAATTACATTGATAACGTTGAGAAAAAAAACAATATAGGTAAGGTTGTTCCTGGAACTGGGTAGCATGACCTGAAAGAAATTCAGGTAAGTGCGCGTAGTACTTGCACATGGAGGGTTCTGTGAGAACTTAATTATGCATATGGACAGTTCATCCATCCCAAGAATCGAGATTTTTGACGATTTTTGCCTGTTATCGATAACGATATTAAAATATGGTAAGATGTCAAAATACGTGACAAGCTCGTTCGCCGTTCTTTTCGATGAGGTCGTACTTTGTCATCCATAAAAATGAAGTCGTCTCCGAATGCACCCCTGGAAAGACGTACATAGGGACGGAGTAAAGTGTCACAGTAACACTGACCGGTGAGTATACTCTGTTCAAAGACTTAGAAGTCAGTACGCCCAGACACATCACAACACCTGGACTGCCAAAATGATAACGTTCGATTGCCACATTTCACACCATGTAAGTATCTCTTATGAAACATTTTGCAATTCGTTTTAATATTTTGATGACTTTAGTAGATAGTAAAGGGCAGCATCCTCTGCAAACCGGCTACTAGGGCTGTTCCGATTGTTTCCTTAGTCGTTTAAACATATCTGATAAACACTTATTAGTGAACGTTACTATGTTACAAAACTTTTGTTTGTGTAAGTATATTTGCTTGTGTCCTACATGACAAAAACTATCCCGACATCTAGTAGCCGTAAATACGACGTGCATCCACCCTTCGCGTTTATGACGGCTAGAACTAAGGAGCGTAGAAGTAATACGTGCGAGGTGTGTCAAGCATCCCCTTCCCTCTGGGTGCCCACAATCACAGACGTGCTGGCCGAGTCACACAACTCGAATCGTACAGTACATGGGGCGGGCGAAATATCAAATCGTCCGATTTGCCTGAAAAAACCTTTTATGTTGATGACGCAAAACTAGATCTGTGTCTGTAGTTAGTTTCCCAATAAAACTTTGGCTTTTCACGTAAAAAATAAAAGGCACTGTTTTTCGATTCGCGCTTGGTCTCCACTTTGCAGTCTTTCTAATTCGATTTTGAGGGAACTGATGGGGAAAAAAAATCCGCATTTTAAAGCCACCCGTTGTAGTTCGGTAACGAACTTTTTTTTTATTGTCCACAGATTCTGTGATACCTGAAAGTAAACTACAACATCGCACATGTTTTGAGATTTTTGCAATGTAAAATATAGTCCTTGGCCAGTTTACGTTTGGTGCGTTTTATGCCATACGTTACTGCGTATGAAATATAGCTAACATATCGAAATTGTTTTTAACAGTCAAAGGAGAACCATACCCATTTTCATTCTCTAGAAAATACGTAAGATATATTGGAGATTGTCCGCTATGAGGTTCGTGCGTACGCACCACACGCGAAGCTATTGCCGCCTACCATGTAGAGCGCGGAGCTGCATCGTGTTTCTCTGCTCTGTATGCTGCCAGTACAAACCGAAGCTGGAAATGAAAGAAAAACTCAATGAAATGAAAGGATACTGGGAATCATGAATCATGAGCTCATGACGCTGATTATGTTTTTAGTTCTGTACCACAGTCGGAAAAAACTGGGCCCTTATAGGGTTCAAAACTGGTTCAAACAGCTCTGAACAATATAGGACTTAACATCTGAGGTATCAGTCCCCTAGAACTTAGAACTCAAACGTAACTAACCTAACCTAAGGACATCACACACATCCATGCCGCCGCGCGGGATTGGCCGAGGGGTCTGGGGCGCTGCAGTCATGGACTGTGCGGCTGGTCCCGGCAGAGGTTCGAGTCCTCCCTCGGGCATGGGTGTGTGTGTTTGCCCTTAGGATAATTTAGGTTAAGTAGTGTGTAAGCTTAGGGACTGATTACCTTAGCAGTTAAGGCCCATAGATTTCACACACACATCCATGCCCGAGGCAGGGCAGGATTCGAACCTGCGACAGTAGCGGTCGCGCGGTACCAGACTGTAGCGCCTAGAACCGCTCAGCAACTCTGGCCGGCAAGCCCTTATAGGGTCATTTTGTCCTCCATCCTCCTTTCTGTCCGAGTGTTGAGACCTCTTTTTTTTCTCCGGATCGGACAGACTTATCAGGTTGAAAGCTATGTCACATACTAAGGACTATGGTCCTTTGGCGACGTAAAAAAATTCAAGCTTGTACGTCAACGTAATACAATCCCATCCCATGGAGCACGTGTTGTTTACGTTAGGGAGACGTAATGTAGCACTTCCACATGACCGAGCTAGGTGGCACAGTGATTAGCACACTGGACTCAGATTCGTGAGGACGATGGTTCAAATCCGCGTCCGGTCATCCTGAATTAGGTTTCCGTGATTTCCGTAAATCGCTTCAGGCAAATGCCAGAATGGTTCCTTTGAAAAGGCACGGCCGGCTTCCTTCCCCGTCCTTCCCTAATCCAGAGGGACCGATGACCTCGCTGTTTCGTTCCCTCCCAGAAACCAACCAACCAACGTCCATATGCACCAAAGACCATACAGCAACTGCCAATCGCGCTGGTGGAGGGATGAAACCCCTACCAAAAGAGCCCCTTACCGTCCTTATGGCCAGCATTGAGAACATGTTGCACATCATGCATTGCTGTCCTTGATGATCACACACCATATTGAGAACCATGCCCCACCTTTTGTAATGTCCAGGAGACGATCATAAACCGCAGTGAATTCAGTGACTTTGAATAAAAGTAACGTTTCTGTTCGTTTCATTGCGTATTTCTTTAGTATCGTCTGACCTATACTGTAGCTGTTCTTTCTATGTATGGTCCAAGTTTCATGCATCTATGTTACTGGCCATTAAAATTGCTACACCACGAAGATGACGTACTACAGACGCCAAATTTAACCGACAGGAAGAAGATTCTGTGATATGCAAAAGGTAAGCTTTTCAAAGGATTCACAAAAGGTTGGCGCTGGTGGCGACACCTAAAACGTGCTGACATGAGGAAAGTTTCAAACCGATTTCTCATACACAAACAGCAGTTGACCGGCGTTGCCTGGTGAAACGTTGTTGTGATGCCTCGTGTAAGGAGGAGAAATGCGTACCATCACGTTTCCGACTTTGATAAAGGTCGGATTGCAGCCTATGGCGGTTGTGGTTTATCGTATCGCGACATTGCTGCTCGCGTTGGTCGAGAGCCAATGACTGTTAGCAGAATATGGAATCGGTGGGTTCAGGAGGGTCATACTGGACGCCGTGCTGCATCCCAACGGCCTCGTATTACTAGCAGTCGAGATGACAGGCATCTTATCCGCATGGCTGTAACGGATCGTGCAGCCATGTCTCGATCTCTGAGTCAACAGATGCGGACGTTTGCAAGACAACAACCATCTTGACGCTGCATCATAGACAGGAGTGCCTGCGATGGTGTACTCAACGAGGAACCTGGGTGCACGAATGGCAAAACGTCATGTTTTCGGATGAATCCAGGTTCAGTTTACAGCATCATGATGGTCGCATCCGTGTTTGGCGACATCGCGGTGAACGCACATTGGAAACGTGTATTCGTCATCGCCATACTGCCGTATCACCCGGCGTGATGGTACTGGGTGTCATTTGTTACACGTCTCGGTCACCTCTTGTTCGCATCGACGGCACATTGAACAGTGGGCGTTACATTTCAGATGTGTTAGACCCGTGACTCTACCTTTCATTCGATCCCTGCGAAACCCTACATTTTAGCAGGATAATGCACGACCGCATGTTGCAGTTCCTTTGCGGGCCTTTCTGGATACAGAAAATGTTCGACTGCTAACCTGGCCAGCACATTCTCCAGATCTCTCACCAACTGAAAACGTCTGGTCAATGGTGGCCGAGCAACTGGCTCGTCACAATACGCCAGTCACTACTCTTGATGAAGTGTGGTTTCGTGTTGAAGCTGCATGGTCAGCTGTACCTGTACACGCCATCCAAGCTCTGTTAGACTCAGTGCCCAGGCGTATCAAGGCCGTTATTACGGCCGGAGGTGGGTGTTCCGGGTACTGATTTCTCAGGATCTATGCACCCAAATTGCGTGAAAATATAATCACATGTCAGTTCTAGCATAATATATTTGTCCAACGAATACCCGTTTACCATCTGCATTTCTTCTTGGTGTAGCAATTTTAATGGTCAGCAGAGTACTTTCTTTCTTAGGTTTTGCACATCAGTCTATTTTGCTTCTCCGTAGACGGTAAGACACGTCACGAGCAGTGAGCACTGTGTCGCGGCTCGTCAGGGGACAGCCGGTGGTCCGGATCGAGGTGCGGCAAAGCGGGCCCCGTGCGACGGCCGGGAATGCGCGATGCAGTATTCATCCGCCATTTGCATACAGCTGCGGCGGCCTCGCCGGCCTCCCATTAACCGGGCGGCCTGATCGATTTCACAAATCTTGCGGTATCTCGCACATCGCTAATGAACACAATTTGTATCTGGTGCGTCAGCGGAAGGGGCCCGCCGACGTCGTCGTGTTTACGTTGCTGGCGTTATCGGGAACCGTCGCGATGCAATTAGGCGCTTTGCGCCGTCTCTTTTAATAATTCACCGCCGGTGAAATATTAAGCGGCGAGCCGAGGAGCAGCTGCTCACGATTTCTCTGTGGGAACCGCCTGATAGCTGACAGCCGCGTAGCAGTCGCACCTTGATATCTATTACGGTACTCTGCTCCGTCTATAGAAAAAGAAGGCACCCGTTTGTTTCCAGGTGAAACGTTTATACAACTCACACGGCTGTGACGGTAGAATTTAAAGTGAAGGTTAATTCAGACTTCTTCTGAATTACGAATTCCCTAATTATTTCTGTGATACACAGTTGGAGTCCACGAAGAGTCTGATTTGAGTTCACTGCTATTCAATCTTGTAATTAACTACGGCAAACATGTACATAAACACACTTCACAGACACTCTTATATGGTCACGACATGGTTCTAATATCGCAATCTCTAAACTGAAGCGCCAAAGAAACACGTACACCTGTGTAATATAATGTAGGGCCCCCGCTAGCACGCAGAAGTGCCGCAACACCACGTGGCATGGACTCGACTAATGTCTAAAGTAATGCTGGAGGGAGTTGACACCATGAATCCTGCAGGGCTGTCCATAAAAACGTATGAGTACGAGGGGGTGGAGCTCTCTTCTGGGCAGCACGTTGCAAGTCGTTCCAGATAATGCCAATAATGTTCATGTCTGGAGAGTTTGGTTGCCAACGGAAGTGCTTAAACTCAGAAGAGTGCTCCTAGAGCCACTCTGCAGTAATTCTGGAGGTGTAGTGTGTCGCATTGTCCTGCTGGAATTGCCCAAGTCTCTCGTAATGCACAATGGATATGAATGGATGCAGGTGATCTGACAGGATGCTTACGTACGTGTCACCTGTCAGAGTCGCATCTAGACGTATCAGAGGTCCCACCTCACTCCAACTGCACACACCCCACACCATTACAGAGCCTCCACCAGCCTGAACAATCCCCTGCTGACAGGCAGGATCCATGCATGCATCCATGAGACTTTTTCCATAGCCGTACACATCCATCCGCTCGATACAATTTGAAACGAGACTCATCCGACCAGGCAACATGTTTCCAGTCATCAAAAGTCCAATGTTGGTGTTGTCGGGCTCAGGCGAGGCGTAAAGCTTTGTGTCTTGCAGTCATCAATGGTACACGAGTGGGCGTTCTGCTCGGGAAGCCCATATCGATGATGTTTCGTTGAATGGTTCGCACGGTGACACGTGTTGATGGCCCAGCATTGAAATCTACAGCAATTTGCGGAAGATTTGCACTTCTGTCACGGTGAACGATTCTCCTCAATCGTCGTTGGTCCTGTTCTTGCAGGATCTTTCACCGGTCTCGGCGATACCTATGTATTTAAATACGCTTGCCTATACCAGTTTCTTTGGCGCTTCAGTGTATATTTAAAAAAAATCACCTAGTATACATATTTCAACTTCTCAAGAACGGCCACCAGTTAGGAACTGCATCTATCTACATCTACATGACAACTCTATAACTTATGCTTAAGTGCCTGGCTGTGGCTTCGCCGAATTAGTTCCACACTATTTCCATACTGTTCCACTCTCGAATAGCGCGCGGGGAAAACGATCACTTAAATATTACCGTGCGTACTCTGATTTCTCTTATTTTATTACAATGGTCATTTCTCTCTTTGTAAGTGGGCGTCCACAAAATATTTTCGCATTCGGAGGCGAAAGTTGGAGACTGAAATGTCGTGAAAAGGTGTGGCCGCAACGAGTTAACTGACTTCCGCTCCAACTTCCGTATCACATTTGTTTCATTGTTTCCCCTTTGATCTTTTTCGATGCCCTCCATCAATCCTATCTGGCACTATTCCCACAGCGTACAATAACACTCTAGCAGAGGACAGGCAAGCGTAGTGACGCGGTATCTTTAGTGGGTTTGTTACAACTTCTAAGTGTTCTCCAATAGAACGCAGTTTTTGGTTTGCCTTTCCCGTAACATTACCTCCCTGAGGAATTTAGTTTAACTTAGAGCCTTTAGATATGTGTGGTTTATAGTGTAACCCAGATTAACGAAGTTCTTTCGTACTCGTGTGGAGGGCTTAAAAATTTTTCATTATTTAGGGTCCATTGCCTCGTTCTGCGCTACGCAGTTATCTTGTATAAATTATTTTGGAACTGGTTGTGATTTCAGATGGCGCTGCTAAACGGTAAGTTACAGTATTATTTGAAAACAGTCTAAGAGGACTGCTCAGATTGTCTCATAAATCATTTACATAAATTAGGAAACCATGGGGCCCATAGCACTTCCTTGGGGAACGCCAGGTATCTCTTCTGTTTTACTCGATGACTTTCCCTCAGTTACTACGAGCTGTGAACTTACCTGAGAGGAAATCACGAACCCAGCCGCACAGCTGAGACGATTCTCCATAGGCACGCAATTTGAGTAGAATCCTCTTGTGAGGATCAGTACCAAAAACCTTCTGCAAATATAGAAACATGGAATCAATTTGAGATCATCTGTCGATAGAACTCATTACTTCATGAGAATGAAGAGCTAATTGTGTTACATAAAAACAATATTTTACGAATCAGTGTCGATTATGTGTTAATAGATCGTTTCTTTCGACATTTAAACAGTGACCTCATAACACCAACCGGTCAGTTCAAATACATCGGATCGGTAATAAAATCCTCATCTCCAACGGAAGTAGGTATTGAAAACCGTAAAGAAATAAATAAACACCTGGGAGGCTGTGAAACGGAGGCCACTAAGAGGAGTCATGTACGATGCGAAAGCACCTGTCGAAGTCCGATGAACTACATAAAAACAAGCGATATGAGTAGCCGTAACGCACGGTTCAGAATCTGGGGTGATGGACAAATCAGACTAAGAAAGCTTGGGTTACAGGGGCAAGGAGGCTAAGCTGGTCTAGAGGAGTGAACCTAGAAGAGAGGGTAAGAAAAGGACCATATCCGCGGCTCGCTTGAGATAGCAAACGCAACGGAAAATTTCCAACTGTCACCTACGATGGTACAGTTATGTTATTCTTTGGAGCCTAACCATGTGATAAGAACAGTACTTGACATAAAAGAACAGCAAAACGACCTATGGCCCCAACTGACTACGTGTTTGAGAACCCTAAAGAACAACCCACCCTGAAGTTCAGAGAGGCGTAGCAAGACTAGGAGAACCGACTCGGACGCATGGGAAATACGGAATGATAGGGGAAGAAGAAGAAGAAGAACAAGAAGAACAAGAACAAGAAGAAGAAAATTTCTGATACCTTGTTAGTGTTACTGTTCTGTATAAAGCTCGACCACGGTACGCGGTGGGACGGTAGACCGACATGCTCCAGGGTACGGCCGACCCATCTTTTCTTTGGAAGTGCAGGATTGATTAGCTCTAGTTCCCAATAGCATATGTCAGAAATTTCTTTGGCGGGCGCAGCCGAAGTCAGTGCCCAATTAAAGCCTGTGGGCAGTGGAGTGGGCATTCTGGGAAAACCAGAAGTGGAGTCGAGTCGAACTGAACCTTAATGGCAGATACGGGTTCGTCATCCCACGCTGATTCAGATCATCATTGTAACTGCTGGAGAGTGTTGGCCTGCAAGTCTCTCGTCAACCCCCATATACTTTCATTCTGTGAAAAATCTGGAGAACTTACTGGCTACAGCAATAGTCGTACGCGTCTAAAACGAGGAAGATATTGGCAGCGTCTGGTTTGGCGTTGTCGTCTGAAAGATAATACTGAACGCAGGCTTTGCCACCGGTCTTAACATGTCTATAATGTAAAACCTGCTGTCCAAATTACCGGCTATACGAACCAGAAGTGATTGTGTTGTTACCCAATGGCACTCCACATCATCACGCCAGGTATTAGGCCAATGTGTTGAGAACGAATACAGTTTACCAACATTCGTACTCCTGGGAGCCTCCACAAACTGACGCATTCGTGGTGATGCTGTACGCAGAACAGGGATTAGTTTGAAAAGACGACACAGAGTTGCCGCTGTGTACAACGTCGTCTTTGGGCGCATCATTGTCAGCGTACCTCAATCTGATGCCACCTCAAAGGAGGCCACATAACAGTGGTCCCTACGCTGATAGTCCTTAATGCTCCATACTTTATGGCAGTTCCATTGTGGTCACTTATTCTGCTGCAGATAACCGTATTTCGTGATAAAGATGCGTGGATGTGCGATCCTGCACGCTCGAGCGAACAACATATCTGTCCTCTCGGGCGCTAGTCACGTAGGGCCTTTGAGCTCCTGCAAGGCGTTTAGTATGGCCCTCCTGAACCAATAGATTCCTTACTTCCATAGTAACCGTGGTAAACTGACCAACTCCGACAACAATTTCACGAAACATAATACCGCAGTCTCAACTTTAATGACCAGCCATGTAGCTGAAGATATTGAGGTCTGTGAAGGTCACAAGAGAGTATCACAGACGCCACAACGCGAAAGCTTCGCCGTGCTGCGCGCTGACCTCGTTTCAGCAGCGACGCAGCTGCACAGTACATCCGCCCGAGCGCCGATCGCGGCGTCGGACATTCGCCAGCGATTTCGGGGCACGTAGTGTGGATGCCGTCCATAAATCGCACAGCTCAGTGGGCAGTATCCCGCTGCACGCTGCCGGAGATTTATAATATCGTTTATGTTTTACTGCGGCCGAGACCGCGCTTGCGTTAAATTTAGTGCTGCGGCCGAAATACAGATGGCGTTCAGAGGCGTGACGGATACCAGCTGACGCTCTAACTAGTTCTGCTGAAAATGTCAACCCTGGTCACTGCTGGCAGACACTGACACACACACACACACACACACACACACACACACACACACACACACATTCATCCATCCATCTTGCCTTCGTTTTCTACAAAGGGTCTGAGGAAATGCTACGTATATCTCCTCTTTACGAGGGAGACATGGGCAACGGTAGATAACTCTCTCTCTCTCTCTCTTTCTCTTTCCAGCAGAGCGTGTACTGAAATAATAGAATAAAACCGCGTGCCCATGTCCTTCACTGCTCTACATCTGACGGTTCTAATTTCGGTCCACTGCGCCACTCTAATCTGTCTCGGAGAATCATCCGAGAGCACATCGCGCTGCGGTGGGAGATGTGGCGAACTGTAATGGAACGCCTGTGGTTGAGCGGCGCTGGTCTGCCACTTATTTTCGCCCGCTTTTATCAGAACAGCACAGATCAACTAGGTAAGCTATGTTGATTGAGAAATGTTAGAAATACATTGTGGCAACTTGAAATGCTGAGTCCGTCGTTGGGTCGTTCTCGAGTGGCTCAAATAGTAGAACACCGCCGTGCACAGGAGGAAAACTAGAGACGATATTGGTGTCGTTATGTCGTAAAGATTTATGTCCAGTAAGGGTTCGACGAAACTTACTTTAAAGCTAACATAGCATAGCATTTATGTAAAAGTTACAGCGAACATTTTGCTTGTAACAAAAACTATCCCCCATGACGTCATATATCAACCCCAGATCTTTGATTGGGAAGATTTTCAAACACAGTGTGTGTATTAGTATATCATAAAACCAGCCAATATTCATTCACAGATAACTAGTTTCGCTGAAGTGGCCATTTTCAATTTACAAATTAATACTTTGGTTTCTTGCTGTCAAATACATAATTGATTACCTGCAGCGTCTGCAGCATACATGTGCGTTATTGTATAATACATTTCAAATTAGTCACTAAAGATGCAGTTTAAGATAACACACGCATGTGTATGTGACAGATGCTGCAAATTAGAACACGAAAGAAGCTTCCTAAGTCATGATGTAGTGTTAATCCGTTACTTGAAGGCACACACACACACACACACACACACACACACACACACACACACACAAACGTAGGTTCTTTGTCGTCAAATACATAATCGACACACACACACACACACAAACGTAGGTTCTTTGTCGTGAAATACATAATCGATTACCTCCAGCGTCTAGCATCTGTCGCATAAACGTGCGTTATTATGTCATCCAATTTTTATCAGTCACCAAAGATGCAGCATATATGTGACGGAAGTTACAACTGAGCCGGCCGGGATGGCCGAGCGGTTCTAGGCGCTACAGTCTCGAACCGTGCGACCGCTACGGTCGCAGGTTCGAATCCTGCCTCGGGCATGGATGTGTGTGTTGTCCTTAGGTTAGTTACGTTTAACTAGTTCTAAGTTCTAGGGAACTGATGACCTCAGAAGTTAAGTCCCATAGTGCTCAGAGCCATTTGAACCATTTTTTGAAGCTGCAACTGAAATTCGCAAAGGAAGCTTCCTTAGATTCGATATAGTGTTAATACGTGACTTCAAGATAATCACTTTACTGCAAAAAGATCTGTTTGTAAATATTATTACAACAGCTTTCGTTTGTTCCATAAAGCCGTTCTTTAAATACAGCACTAACTACAAGGAAATATTTTAAAGCAAATATCGTTAGCCACTTCTCTCCGACACCACTTGTCTTCTCAAAGTATGAGTTCTGGTTACCCCACATTACCTATTTTTATCCGCAGCCTCCGTCACTGGGTCCCTAACAAGAACAATAATATTGTTTGAGAAGAGTGAACAAGTAGAGACCAGATATAATTCAGCTGTCTCTCTCAACACGGGGTCTCAATAAAATGCTGTAACCGATAGTTGCTGCGGCGTTACTTCTCTCGCGGACCCGAAGTGCCACATGTTCAGCTACACAACGAGAGCTAGGGCAGGCGCTCCCCGCGGTTTCGTGAACGTAATTTACAGTCGGGATTTCTCAGAAGGGCGTTGCTACGTCTGAGACATTCCGTAAAAAAAAAAAAAAGTACGCTTATCATGCAGGGTGAGCTTTTTTTTGCTTCATTTCGTCGCGCAGCCTGTGAAATGCAGAGCAGGCACAAAGCAGATGAACGTCCAGTTCGTTTGGCGTGGCTGGGCGCGGCGCTGCCGGAGCCGGTGGGGTTTTATGGCGTGGCCCGGCCTCCGGGCTGGTTTACGATTGCGGGGCCCGGAATATTATGACAATTTCCCGGGCAGCGGGAGCCGCCGTTTCGTTTCGTTTCGTTTCGTTATCTGGCGGCGGGCAGCTCGCCGCGGGGGACGTGCTGTCGGGGGCCGTCCGACCACCACCTCCACAACCCCTACCACCCCCCTTCCCCCCTACCACCCACACCCTCGCTATTTATGGTAGCTCGTGCCGTGTTTACAGCGGGCGGCACCCAGCTCTGCTCTGCTGTCCGGAAGATTCCAACCGCTGCTGAGTACCTAGCAGAAGCGCTGGTAAACGTTTGGCCACAGACGAACCGAGCATGACGTCGATATACTGAAACCAACGACTTAGTCAGCTCACTGGCGACATCATCCCTTCACAATCATGTTTCGGAATACCGCTAATTGTTTTATCTTGCGTGTAGTGTTTTCACTAAAGATTTATTACAATTGTGAAATCTTCGGCATAGTTTGGTTGCAACGAAAGCTGCACTGAGGTGATAAGTAATGAGATACCTCCCAATACCGTATCTGACTTCCTCTAGCTCGGTGTAGTGCAGCAACCTGACGAGGCATGGACACAACAAGCCTTTGGGCGTCCCCTGTAGAAATATTGAGCCATGCTGCCTCTATAACCGTCCATAATTATGTAATTGTTGGCGATACAGGATTTTGTGCACGAACTGATCTCTCGACTATGTTCCATAAATGTTGGATGGGATTCATGTCGAGCGATCTGGATGGCCAAACCATTCGCTCGAATTGTCCGGACTGTTCTTGAGACCAATTGCAAACAACTGTGGCCAGGTGACATGGTGCATTGGCATCCATAAGAATTCCATCGTTCTTTGGGAACATGAGGTTCAAGAATGGCTGCATATGGTCTCGTACCAGAGGACCCAGTCCATTCCATTTAAACACAGTACACACCATTATGGAGCCACCGTCAGTTTGCACAGTGCCTTGTTGGCAACTTGGCTCCATGGCTTTGTGGGGTCTGCATCACACTCGAACCCTACCGTCAACTCTTACCATCAGAAATCGGGACTCATCGTGCTAGTTGGACCAGAGGACCCAGTCCATTTCATTTAAACACAGCACACACCATTATGGAGCCACCGTCAGTTTGCACATGCCTTGTTGACAACTTGGCTCCATGGCTTCGTGGGGTCTGCATCACACTCGAACCCTACCGTCAACTCTTACCATCAGAAATCGGGACTCATCTTGCTAGTTGGACCAGAGGACCCAGTCCATTTCATTTAAACACAGCACACACCATTATGGAGCCACCGTCAGTTTGCACATGCCTTGTTGACAACTTGGCTCCATGGCTTTGTGGGGTCTGCATCACACTCGAACCCTACCGTCAACTCTTACCATCAGAAATCGGGACTCATCTTGCTAGTTGGACCAGAGGACCCAGTCCATTTCATTTAAACACAGCACACACCATTATGGAGCCACCGTCAGTTTGCACATGCCTTGTTGACAACTTGGCTCCATCGCTTCGTGGGGTCTGCATTACACTCGAACCCTACCGTCAACTCTTACCATCAGAAATCGGGACTCATCGTGCTAGTTGGACCAGAGGACCCAGTCCATTTCATTTAAACACAGCACACACCATTATGGAGCCACCGTCAGTTTGCACATGCCTTGTTGACAACTTGGCTCCATGGCTTCGTGGGGTCTGCATCACACTCGAACCCTACCGTCAACTCTTACCATCAGAAATCGGGACTCATCGTGCTAGTTGGACCAGAGGACCCAGTCCATTTCATTTAAACACAGCACACACCATTATGGAGCCACCGTCAGTTTGCACATGCCTTGTTGACAACTTGGCTCCATGGCTTCGTGGGGTCTGCATCACACTCGAACCCTACCGTCAACTCTTACCATCAGAAATCGGGACTCATCTTGCTAGTTGGACCAGAGGACCCAGTCCATTTCATTTAAACACAGCACACACCATTATGGAGCCACCGTCAGTTTGCACATGCCTTGTTGACAACTTGGCTCCATGGCTTCTTGGGGTCTGCGCCACACTCGAACCCTAACGTCAACTCTTACCAACAGAAATCGGGACTCATCTGACTAGGCCACGGTTTTGCATTTGTTTAGAATCCAAACGATATCCTCAGGAGCCCAGGAGAGGTGCTCCAGGCTGTTAGCAAAGGTGCTCTCGTCGGTCATCGGCGGCCGATTAACGTCACATTTCGCCACACTGTCCTAACGGATACGTTCGTCGTTCGTCCCACATTGATATCTGCCATTATTTCACGCAGTGTTGCTGGTCTGTTAGCACTGACAACTATACACGTATGCCTCTGCTCTCGGTCGTTAAGCGAAGACGGCTACTGCGTTCTCCGTGGTGAGAGGTAATTCCGCATTCAAAGTTTGTTAAATCCCGTCGTGAGACAATAATCACGTCGGTAAACTTTTCACGTGAATCACTTGAGTACGAGTAACAGCTCCGACATTGTAGTGCTCTTTTAGACTTTGCGTACGAAATACTACCGCCATCTGGATATGTGCATTCACCACGCCTCGCAACAACTCCACTGATCTAGTGTTCATACAGTAGAGAACTTATTTGCAGTTGTTTTCAGCAAACAGTTCCAGATTCCTGCCTACCCTATCCGTCAGATGGGTCATATACGGAGAGCAAGAGCGGCCCCATCGCATTACCATGATACAGTCTCGTCAGTACCTTCGTCTCTGATAAACACTCGCCGTACTGAGTTCTGCTACTTGAGAAGACTTCGAGCCACTCACGTCCGTGGTGTAATGGGTGTAAGTGCAGATGTACGGGGTGATCAAAAAGTCAGTATAAATTTGAAAACTTAATAAACCACGGAATAATGTAGATAGAGAGGTAAAAATTGACACACATGCTTGGAATGACATGGGGTTTTATTAGAACCAAAAAAACACCCCATATTGCTAGACGCGTGAAAGATCTCTTGCGCGCGTCGTTTGGTGATCAAAAAGTCAGTATAAATTTGAAAACTTAATAAACCACGGAATAATGTAGATAGAGAGGAAAAAATTGACACACATGCTTGGAATGACATGGGGTTTTATTAGAACCAAAAAAAAACGCCCCATATTGCTAGACGCGTGAAAGATCTCTTGCGCGCGTCGTTTGGTGATGATCGTGTGCTCAGCCGCCACTTTCGTCATGCTTGGCCCCCCAGGTCCACAGACCTCAGTCCGTGCGATTATTGGCTTTGTGGTTACCTGAAGTCGCAAGTGTATCGTGATCGACCGACATCTCTAGGGATGCTGAAACACAACATCCGACGCCAATGCCTCACCATAACTCCGGACATGCTTTACAGTGCTGTTCAATTATTCCTCGACTACAGCTATTGTTGAGGAATGATGGTGGACATATTGAGCATTTCCTGTAAAGAACATCATCTTTGCTTTGTCTTACTTTGTTATGCTAATTATTGCTATTCTGATCAGATGAAGCGCCATCTGTCAGACATTTTTTGAATGTTTGTATTTTTTTGGTTGTAATAAAACCCCATGTCATTCCAAGCATGTGTGTCAATTTGTACCTCTCTATCTACATTCTTCCGCGATTTATTCAGTTTTCAAATTTATACTGACTTTTTGATCACCCGGTACATTTGTATTGGTGACTGAGGTCGCGGCGCTGAACAATATTCATTAGTATTTACGTCATTTGCAGACTAATAATTGTAGCTATCCCTTTTCATTTGTTCTTAGGTTGATTAGTACCTCCAAGCACATGTGGCATGAGCTAATCTTATTTTTCTCAGGGCAGAAGGGCAGGTACTGAAGTGTGGACGCATGGGTGCTGAACGGGTAGTCTATACTGAGAAGTGTAGTCCACTCAGTGGTGAAGTTACAACCTTGTAGCAAACACCAGGTCCTAGTTTGTGACGTGTTTGTGGGAAGACTGCTCTGTGAAGAAAAAAAAATACCCAATACGCTGATGACTGTATATATTAAGGTACCACATATACCCTGTATGTGAGAGTCTATTCCATATGATCGGACCTTCTTTAACAGTTTGCAGTGTGTGTCATTCGCTTTCCCGGAATCTAGGAATATGGACCCTGCCTCTTGTCCATATATGGTTCGTAAAATATCGAGCGATAAAAAGACAAGCTGTGTTTCACGCGAGTGATGCTTTCTAAATGCCGGCCGCTGGTGGCCGAGCGGTTCTGGCGCTACAGTCTGGAACCGCGCGACCGCTACGGTCGCAGGTTCGAATCCTGCCTCGGGCATGGATGTGTGTGTTGTCCTTAGGTTAGTTAGGTTTAAGTAGTTCTAAGTTCTAGGGGACTTCTGATCTCAGAAGTTGAGTCCCATAGTGCTCAGAGCCATGTGAACCATTTTTTTGCTTTCTAAATCTGTCCTAATTTTTGGACGGAAGACTTTTCCCTCTCCTGGAAATCTATTACATTCGAACCCAGAATGCGCTCCAGGATGCTGCAGCCGGCAAATCATGACACCCTACTTTGTCAACCGTGGACCAGCCGGAAACAGCTCAAAACATCCGAGCTGGAAAGAATAAACAGGGGTGGAAGGCAGCGCCCCGATGAAGAGGATCTCGAAAAATTTGAGTCTCGCCAGGGACAGTAGGTTGTTAGAGGAAGCCGAGCAGACAACTCCAGCGTAGAGGTGTGTTCTCCAGGCCGGGGATGAGCCAGCTGGATGTGCCTCACACCGTTTGCACCGCCCCTGGGGTCGGCGTCGGTCCGGAATCTAATAACAAAATGCAGCGCGCTGGGCGGTAACGTGGTTTGTATCGAGCGCCGAGTCTTGCCGACGATGCTAAAGCGATTAGCGATCCGGGCCGGGCCAGTTCGCCCCCGCCACCTCACCAATTCCCGTCGACTCTCCCCGGTCGCCGCGCCACTGCCCCGCCGCCTTTCCAAAGGACGCTCTCGCAGTACCTGCTGACGCGGCTTTAAATAAATTCCAAATTTTCGCGGAAAATGCGCGCCTGCGCTAATCAGCCTCTGTACCAGACTGCACAGGCAACAGTGATTGCCAGTCGTCAAAGCTGGAGACAGCCGACTGTTAATGAACACAGCGGTACACTTGTCTCTTGTCGCTACGTACGCTCTTTAACCCCGTAAACATAAGCTTCTGCTGTTGCAGCACGGATGAAAGTAACCAAGTTACGTTTCTTATATTGGTTGGTGAGTCGACGGACGTCGAAGGAAATGAACAAACAGAGCCAACGGGTCGCGCTGTGTCTGACCTCTGATGCGGAATTAACTGCAACGAACTCAAGAGAAGGGTCGCGGCTGCATTCCAGCCCTTCAAGAAGGAGTTGACGTGTTGAACAGAAATACCTACAGGGGGTTAGGTCAAGAAATCGAAAAGTATACTTTTGTATCCCGCCTGGAAGGCGGCGCGTAGGTCTGCTCCTGAAAACTGAAAGTTTGGCCGAATGAAGGAAGCGAGTAGGAGCAGGAAAAGGTAATACAAGCCGGTACTGCAAGAAAGTAAAAATGGTTTACTGGTGCATGAATATATACAGGGCATACATAACTTTGTAACGATGAGCAAGCCTTAAACCAGTTGCTGTTTAGCGTCCGAAAACCGCAAACCAAACACACCGTCGTAAGTGAAGCAAAGTATATGAAGCAAAGCTGAAGCGAAGTGTCCCGGCCGACTGCTCTTGATCAAATGGGGTGAATCTGGAGCGGAGCTCGTAGAGCTCCACAGCACCGGCTAGAGGCAAAGCCTTCTAAATACAAGGCCTACACACAGTGACCATAATGGCACGTGACTAACCGTTGGCCATCTTATCTTTAGTCGGCAGTCCTGTTGGCGTGTATGTTGTGTTGAAAGCGTGTGCCACGTGAAACTGATATAGATTTCATACAGTATTCGCCTACAGTTCTTCGAAATATGGGATACAAGTGTTGCGTTCCCTTTTTCCAGGGAAATTATAAATCCCATAAAGGCATGAAAGTGCACATGTTTCTATTTCCCAAATGTGTGAAGTTGAGAAATCGCCAGATTGCAGCTATTCCCAGACAGGAACTTGTGTCTACGCATCATTCAAGGGTAAGTAAACGACAAAAAATTTATAGCGTGTTATTTGTTTCCATTGCACCAGATTGGCCAATTGTTTTTAGTAGAAGTTACGTATCATGTACCAGTATAATTTCTTTCACAATTCTGGACCATTGCTGCGAGGTTAATACGAAGCTGTCTGTGAAATGTCTCTCATATTTGCAACTATTGTCACACAGAATAGTTATATTAATTAGTGTGGCTCGAAAATGTTTAGTATTCCTTATCATTCCTTCCAGATTATTGAGTTTTCAGTACTTTTATTTGGAAGAACTACAGAACGATTTTGTTCAGTTTTACATATACAGCTATTCGGAAATAATTTCAATTTGAGTAATTCAACTTAGAAAATTGTCTTAATGAATTCAGTGTTCGACAGATTAAGAAGTATACAGGGTGTTACAAAAAGGTACGGCCAAACGTTCAGGAAACATTCCTCACATACAAATAAAGAAAAGATGTTATGTGGACATGTGTCCGGAAACGCTTAATTTCCATGTTAGAGCTCATTTTAGTTTCTTCCACCTACGCTCAATGGAGCACGTTATCATGATTTCATACGGGATACTCTACCTGTGCTGCTAGAACATGTGCCTTTACAAGTACGACACAACACGATGGAGCTCCTGCACATTTTAGTCGAAGTGTTCGTACGCTTCTCAACAACAGATTCGGTGACCGATGGATTGGTAGAGGCGGACCAATTCCATGGCCTCCACGCTCTCCTGACCTCAACACTATTGACTTTCATTTATGGGGGCATTTGAAAGCTCTTGTCTACCAACCCCGGTACCAAATGTAGAGACTCTTCGTGCTCGTATTGTGCACGGCTGTGATACAATACGCCATTCTCCAGGGCTGCATCAGCGCATCAGGAATTTCATGCGACGGAGGTTGGTTGCATGTATCCTCGCTAACGGAGGACATTTTGAACATTTCCTGTAACAAAGTGTTTGAAGTCACGCTGGTACATTCTGTTGCTGTGTGTTTCCATTCCATGATTAATGTGATTTGAAGAGAAGTAATAAAATGAGCTCTAACATGGAAAGTAAGCGTTTCCGGACACATGTCCACATAACATATTTTCTTTCTTTGTGTGTGAGGAATGTTTCCTGAAAGTTTGGCCGTACCTTTTTGTAACACCCTGTATAAACCAGAATTTCGAGGTAAGTGCATTGTTATTAAGTCAACAGCACCCTGTGACACGAATTTTAGTCAAGGATATAGGATAAACAGTCTTTTCATGTTTAAGGTTCTAAAGTTCTGGAGAAATAGGGAAATAAAATATTTTTCGGGTTTTCTGATTTATTAAACATTATGTCAGGAGGTGCTCCATTTCGTTGAATGATCTGAGTTTCGTGTGAGGTCAGAAAATTTTGAATTGGAGAGGAAAATTTACGAAAAGAACCGGGGAAACAAATTCTTAAATTCTGTAGGAGCTCCAGCTGCATTATTTAAAACCAAAAACGTCTGCTTGTTGTTGCATATTGCCGATTTTTTACTGCAAGAAAACGTAGCTCCTGACGTAAAAGACAGAATATAAAATTATAGTTTGTATTCAAGCCTAGAAACGCGTATTAACGCAAATTGTCAAAATAATTTTACATCTTGAAATAACATCGGGCAGTTTTGTTCAGTTACTTTACGCAATGATATAAATTTTCATACTTTCATTACAAGGCCATGTAGAAGAGGAAAGCACGAGAATCCCTATGCGGTCTCAGCACTAAAACTCGTAAAGTTCGTATAGCTACAGAGTGCTTTACAGGAGTGTTGCGATACAGACCCGGCCATCAGTACGTGACGCCACAAGTGTGCGCGCAGGCCTGTAGTCTAGGTGGTGGTGTTAGAGGGCGCTGTCGTCGGTGTCTTGTAGTAGTGCCAACCTAGCAGAGCGCACCTACGTTGTGGCATCGTAGCTATCGATACCACACACTGTGCTGTCCACCTGTCAGGACTGCCATTTTCGTGCAAATAAAAATATGGAAGGAGAGGCATACATCAGCAGTCGCAATCCCATTCGTTTCATTACACATCCAAATCTAGATTTCATTACACTTCCAAATCTAGATTTCGGCTATAAATAGCCATCCTCAGTGCATTTTCGTTACAATTGAACAGACTCGTGGCAGTTCATGTCACCATACGTTCTTACAAGTGAATAGGCGCCTGCTACACGAAAGTATTCCTCTGACAACCTCCAAAAAGTTTCGAAAGGAAAAATTTTATCGCTTACTACATTTTCGTTGTTCGCGCAGTAAAACTGCCGCATGAAGCATGATGTAGTTACTTTCTTACTACTGATTCTGTTCTCAACTTATTTCGCACACATTAGCCACTCATACTACTGGATGTACGACCAAATTTGTATCATTGTACAGCCCATAGTTCAGGAGATACGACGTAATAAAGTTTGAGCTGCATGAAAATGAAACTGCAGGGCAAAACAGTCTAGAGATAAGAATCAAATATGCGTACATTTAAGTGTGGAATATGTGAAATATATTTTACTCGTAAGTATGCGTGCAAAGCTATGGGTAAAAGGCTCATCTCAAACCCCTGGAATGATTTCAACCAAATTCGGCACATATATTAGTTACGATCTGGAAAGAAGTACAGTGGTTGGTAACAACAACCATCCTCCTATTGGGATGAGTGTGATAATGTTCAGAAAGAAGGTAGGAGGAGGAGGAGGAGATGAACGGATAGTGAGGGAGGGGAAAGGATTTGGACGCAGACATGGGGAGGAGCAGATAGGCTAATAGAAGGTTGGAATAATCTTATGTATGTGTATACTCGGGCAACGTCGGGTATTCAGCTAGTAAACAAATAAAGAAATCGACAGCACTAGAGGTACTTTAATAGATTCCTCTCTTGCATCACCATCTGGCTGAGTAACATCCTAGGCCTGCTTCGCAGCTCACCACTCGGAGCCGGCGTTTCGGCGCGGGGTCGGCGCGCCATCTTCGGGAGTTTTTGGGCCGCGGCCCGCCGCAGCTTTTCCAGCCAGTGAGCCGGCCCGTCCGGCGGCTCAGGCCCCTCCTTTCCTCCTGGTCGCCGCCCCTTTTGTTATGTTTGCTCGCCAGCCATCCCGACAGCGGCAGAATTCTGCAATATCTGCTGCCGCTTGTGTTTTTGCTGGCCGTCACCGCTTTGGAGGGCTTCCAGGGAGAGCAGAAGCCTGCCAGTGCTGCAGGCATCCGTAAGGGGCTCTTTTTATTCCGATTATTACTTTTCCCCTTCCTCTGCCCCCTTCAGCCCTCCCCCTGCCCCACCATATCTAGCTTCCTTCTCGCGAGCCACAAGACCCGGACGAGCTGCCAAGGGAACACAATCGGCAACCTCGTTGTCTTCCACACTTCGCCTCCCCACATCGCTGCTCTCAGCAGTGCCAGACCGTGGATAATGGCAACGAGGGCGACAGTTATAAATCTGACGAATCCGGGGAGCCCCCGGCAAGCTCCATACTTGGGCCGGTCCCCTTCTGTCCCACAGAGCAACACTATTCGAGAGCCACTTCCCAGCGGAGAACGCGAGCGTCTTCGACAGAATGTGAGGAGAGCTCAAGAAACAATGCGCTGCACACAACAAAGACCTATCGTCAGCTCTGTGTTTCGCAGACATCTCGTGGGAAATAACAGTGGGCGAAACTGGCGTAAATCTTTCCGTCACACCTTCAGTAGTATCTTCGTTCTCATTACACTTCACCTTGACACATTAATCTCCTTCCTACTGTGGACTACTGAATAAAATTTACACATAATAAAATCAAATGACTCTCTACGCAATACCTTAGCAACACTTCGCTTATAGAAACTTTTAAGCAAAAAAATTGTAAGTGCTAGTAGGATTCGCGTACTGAGGATTCAGTACAAACTTAATTATACGTCAAGACCGTTCATCCATTCAGGGAATTGATAATTTCAACGATTTTTGTTTGTTATCGATACGGGTAGTGGCGAGATATCGGTCCCGGTAATTCCAAAAATGGTTCAAATGGCTCTGAGCACTATGGGACTTAACTTCTGAGGTCATCAGTTCCCTAGAACTTAGAACTACTTAAACCTAACTAACCTAAGGACATCACACACATCCATGCCCGAGGCAGGATTCGAACCTGTGACCGTAGCGGTCGCGCGGTTCCAGACTGTAGCGCCTAGAACCGCTCGTCCACTCCGGCAGGCGGTAATTCCAAGACCGTATCAGAATCTCTACAGTAGTTCCTGAGACTAGCCCGGAAGATTTAACAACAAATTTTTTATTTACTTACTAAAACAATACTACAACTTACATCCTGTATTTCCATGCAGTAATATTTTTCTGTTATGTTTTATGACGGATGGTGAAGAAAATGTAAGTGCTAATGGCAAAAAGATTTTTCTTACGTGATATAATTAAAGCTTAGTAATTTTCGGACTTTTTTCCTTTACTTGTGCGCTGAAGTCTTGCTTGTTGCCAAATTTCCTGATTCTAGGATAACCGGAAATATTTAAAGGTTTTGATGTCACTTTGCGGGTATCAGAATATGTGAGAAATGGCAGCATCTTTTGATTGCATTGATTTAGAAGCTTAATGTTGTATTTTGCTAAGGGGCCGTACATCTTAGTATATGACATAACTTTTAACACGATATGCCCACCCGTTCCTGAAAACAGACAGACAGAGGGATTAAAACATTTTTGATATGATATAATTACAAGTTAACAGTTTCCGGATTTTTTATTTTAGTTACTTCTTGCCAAATCTCATAAATCTAGGTCAACGGGAAGCACGCTATAGATTTTAATGTCTGAGTTGCGAGTATCAAAATACGTTACATAAATGGCCGTAAATTTTTATTGCATTTACTTGGCAGCTTAAATTTTTTGCAGTGCTAAGAGACCATAGACATTAGTATGTGACATAAATTTCAACTTGATACATCTACACGCTCCAGAGAAAAAGTTTTTACTGGCTGAGGTACGGAACCCAAAACAGTATGAACACTTAGTTAACAGCATGATGGTCCTCATTTGAAATGCTGTGCAGCAGAGGATTCTGCTTGGCATGGATTCAACAAGTCCTTACTAGTTTTCCAGGGGTATGTGTCAGCTGATGTCTACGCAAAGGTCACACAAGTTCCCGCAAATTGCAGGGGGTTAGTTTTCGGGTGCGGAACTGGCACCCGATAGCGTCCCAAATGTGGTCATCTTGATCAGATCAAGACTGCAACTTGACATCATTATCGTACTCCTCAAATCCTCTGTAACACGATACTCGATATTTGACACTCGTAGGTGTTCCGATGGAAGATGGCATCGCCGTCGGTTAAGACATAGCACTCGAAAGGATGAAGGTGGTCCTCAACAATTTTCAAGTGCCTGTAGCTGTAGTGTACCAACTGCAGGTCCCATGAAAACGTTGGTCAGTGTTCCTCCACGCCAGAGGCGCGGTGCACGTTTCGAGCAGTCATTCGCCTGGATGAGGGCATATCCGGGCATCATCATCAATCTGGTGTAACAAGAAACGTGATCCATCGGATCAGGTGACACATTTTCGAGCCCCAAGACCCTAAGGTGTAATTGACGATGTCGTTGTGTCAAAGTGCGAACACACGGAGGTCGCCCACTCGTTTTAACGTCCGTCAACCGCTATCCATAGATGCTCACAACAGCAGCACAATAGCACGCGAACAGCCGATCAGCTTAAACGTTTCCAGGATGCTCGTTTCCAGGAGGTGAGCCATAACAGTCTGCCCTTTACCGAAGTTATTTGTCAGTTGTATTCCTCATTAACGAGACTCTTATTGACGCTAGAATGATTCACCATCCATCGCTTCTCCCCATAGACCTCTGAGCTGGAAGTATAGTATGGCAGCGAAACTTGGTAGATATGCTAATGCGTTAATGTGAAACTGATTTACGCTAGAAAAAAATTAGTTCCAATTTTAGCCACCAGGTGCAAGTCTGGCGCAGTACAGCATCTCGTCGACGTCACTGGTGCTCATCTCGTACAAATTGTGAAAGTAGCGATTAATAACAAAATCAACATTATGCCTTTCTCATTTGTTTAACATTTTCCGCCTAGGTCCCGTTACTGATCCATTAGATATGGAAACATTTATATACGTCTTTCTTGCATTCACAGCACTGGATTTGTATCAGGTGGCCAAAATTGAAACTATATTTTTTTTCAGTTTAAATCAGTTCCATATTAAGGCATTAGAATATCTACCAAGTTTCTCAGCATTACGATAATTACAGCACACACTATACCTCTGTGAGTAGCTGCACTTTAATTATAACCACCACGTCATGTGCTCGCAATGCAGTAAGACAGGCTTTGATTTCGCGATGGGCAGTGGTCATAGCGTTTTGAGTCATTAGTGTATACTGGGTGCTCAGATATAGTCTGGAAAGTTTGTAAGTGCGTTAGGGCGTTGCAGTGTACGTTGTGCTGAGAAATAACTGTGAAGAAAAAAACTGTTACGTTGCGCCGTTTCCGAGTTAATTACAATTAAAGTTAGTCAGTCAGGCAGATGTCGGCGCAAATTCACAATTAGTGTCTGCTGTTCTACACTCCTGGAAATTGAAATAAGAACACCGTGAATTCATTGTCCCAGGAAGGGGAAACTTTATTGACACATTCCTGGGGTCAGATACATCACATGATCACACTGACAGAACCACAGGCACATAGACACAGGCAACAGAGCATGCACAATGTCGGCACTAGTACAGTGTATATCCACATTTCGCAGCAATGCAGGCTACTATTCTCCCATGGAGACGATCGTAGAGATGCTGGATGTAGTCCTGTGGAACGGCTTGCCATGCCATTTCCACCTGGCGCCTTAGTTGGACCAGCGTTCGTGCTGGACGTGCAGACAGCGTGAGACGACGCTTCATCCAGTCCCAAACATGCTCAATGGGGGACAGATCCGGAGATCTTGCTGGCCAGGGTAGTTGACTTACACCTTCTAGAGCACGTTGGGTGGCACGGGATACATGCGGACGTGCATTGTCCTGTTGGAACAGCAAGTTCCCTTGCCGGTCTAGGAATGGTAGAACGATGGGTTCGATGACGGTTTGGATGTACCGTGCACTATTCAGTGTCCCCTCGACGACCACCAGTGGTGTACGGCCAGTGTAGGAGATCGCTCCCCACACCATGATGCCGGGTGTTGGCTCTGTGTGCCTCGGTCGTATGCAGTCCTGATTGTGGCGCTCACCTGCACGGCGCCAAACACGCATACGACCATCATTGGCACCAAGGCAGAAGCGACTCTCATCGCTGAAGACGACACGTCTCCATTCGTCCCTCCATTCACGCCTGTCGCGACACCACTGGAGGCGGGCTGCACGATGTTGGGGCGTGAGCGGAAGACGGCCTAACGGTGTGCGGGACCGTAGCCCAGCTTCATGCAGACGGTTGCGAATGGTCCTCGCCGATACCCCAGGAGCAACAGTGTCCCTAATTTGCTGGGAAGTGGCGGTGCGGTCCCCTACGGCACTGCGTAGGATCCTACGGTCTTGGCGTGCATCCGTGCGTCGCGCTGCGGTCCGGTCCCAGGTCGACGGGCACGTGCACCTTCCGCCGACCACTGGCGACAACATCGATGTACTGTGGAGACCTCACGCCCACGTGTTGAGCAATTCGGCGGTACGTCCACCCGGCCTCCCGCATGCCCACTATACGCCCTCGCTCAAAGTCCGTCAACTGCACATACGGTTCACGTCCACGCTGTCGCGGCATGCTACCAGTGTTAAAGACTGCGATGGAGATCCGTATGCCACGGCAAACTGGCTGACACTGACGGCGGCGGTGCACAAATGCTGCGCAGCTAGCGCCATTCGACGGCCAACACCGCGGTTCCTGGTGTGTCCGCTGTGCCGTGCGTGTGATCATTGCTTGTACAGCCCTCTCGCAGTGTCCGGAGCAAGTATGGTGGGTCTGACACACCGGTGTCAATGTGTTCTTTTTTCCATTTCCAGGAGTGTATTAGCGTAAATGATCGCCCACGAGACTGCTGAGCCGTTCGCTCGAGTTCGATCCTTCCTACCGGCCTCTGTCCAGTTTTTGTATCGTTCTCTTGTTCGGTTTTAGGAAGCCAAACGAAGAACAAATCTGGTGACATCATCTTTGGCGGCCCGCTTGAATTTGCGTACGCAACGATATGATTGGGTACCTCCTATGCTAATTACATTGCAAAAGGCGCAAAGTACCGATTTTTTTCTTAACAATTGTTTCCCATGCACAATCCAACCTGCAACACCCTTACAATGTTCTAGACTTCTTCTGAAAACCGTGTACAACAACTGATAATAGATAAGGTACTGCCATTCTATGACAAATAGCAGTTGAAGCTCTCGATTATCCAGGTTAATACGGACGCTAGAGAATATGAATATCAGAAAAATCGCATATAAGCAAAAATGTAAGTTTTATTCAAGGGAACTGTTATTTATTGCATTTGCTGAAATGCTAAATGTTTCATTTGAAAGCACACTGCAATACTCATAAGCTGACAATTTATTTACAAAATTATCACTGTGTATTAAGTATCACTTACTTTCATTTCATTTTCAGAAAACAATCGTCCATTTTTTTCTTGACGGCGGTTGATATACTCAGAGAGTATCAGTCGAATTTTTTCCCATATTTTCTAATAACGGATCAGGGCTTTTCAGTGCCTCAATGTGCGTGATACCGGGTTCTTCGATCGCCTTGTCTTCGCTATCTTGGTCTACCAAACACACTTTGTTCATTATATGTGCGTCACTTAGTTGCCGAAACCCTGGCTTACAGACATCGCTATTTAATCACCCGTGGGTGTTTTAAATGTTGAATCAAAGCAACCTTCAGCCGTCCAAAATTTCCAATTGTTATTTTATCGAGGAACCAGTTTCTGCGGTATATTAGTCCATCTTCAGACCACGTGACCGAAGTGTAGGAAGATTAGTACATGTCGTCCAGTCAATATAGGGGCAGCATTGAATGACCAGTACCCGTAGTTTTTGACACAACGATCCCTTCGATTATCAGAAAGTGATGATCGAAAGGATCGCTGTGACAAAAATCTACGCGTACCAGTCACTGAATATTGGCCCCTTTTTCTAACTAGACCAAAGCTGGGAATCTTCCTATCACACAGGTCAGAGGGCCTGAAGATGACATAATATATCGCCGAAACTTGTTGCTCAATTAAATAACAACTGGAAATTTAGGCGGCTGAAAGGTATTTTGATTCGACATCCAGTGCTGAACAGCCGAGATCCCGTAACCACGTGTATAAAGACGGACGTACAAAGACGTGGGTGTTTTGATCATATACGTTGTGCCATCCAATAATTTGCGTTATAAACTAAAATATTAGTAATAGTAATAATAGAATACTTCACGCTATATGGATACCATGCAGGCCAGAAACTATGAGCGCAGATAAGCATCTTAATTTTCCTGTAATTTGGAAGGTTAATTTATTCCTGAAAAGGTGCTTCAAATAAATGATCGGATTCGATTGGTTGCTTGATTTGGGGGAGCGGACTACACAGCAAGGTCATCGGCCGCATCGGGTTACGGAAGGATGGGGAAGGAAGTCGGCCGTGCCAGTTTCAAAGGAACCATTCCGGCATTTGCCTGAAGCGATTTAGGGAAATCACGGAAAACCAAAATCAGGATGGCCGGATGCGGGCTTGAGCAGTCGTCTTCCGAGTACGAGTCCGGTGTGCCAACCACTGCCCCACCTCTCTCGGTGATCGGATACGAGTTTTAATATATTTACTGCTCGTGGAAATGAAGTATTTTTTAGCTTCTGTGTAACATCACATCTTGAGAGATGAAGTAGACATACAATGAAATTGGTATAATATGATATTGCTGTCTTTTGCAGCGAGTTGAAGCTATACAAACTTCTCGGATTTCCACCGCTGTGATTTCGTCGAAATGGCATAAAGATTCGACGAACTCACCCGGCTGTAATCCTCATTAAGTTCTTATATTACATAATAATAATAATTTAATCCTTCGTTGAAATCACACATCAGTGTTTTAATCTGTTCATAACAACGTACAGGTGTCACATAACAGCATGCAGCCGATAGAAAGTTCCTTTTGTACCGATGCCTGACAATCTATGTGGCCCACTGCCGACGGTGTTTTTTTATTATTTTTAATTTCCCTCCGACGCTGGCATTTGCGATGAGTCCGTCAGAACGTTAATAACATTGCGAGAGACGGCGAGCGCAGATCATCACTTTTTCGATTGGAGGGTCGGTTTAATGAGAGATAATTTCCAAACTGGCAGTCGTCCACAGTGTAAAATTTTCACAGCAGCAGCAGCAGCAGCGACGGCCACGGCGGCACCAGTGCGTTAACACAGGTTTAATTCCATTAGCAAACATTTATTGTTGTACGGCGCGCGTGCGCGCAGCTCCGCAAACACAGCTGATGGCATTATCTTCATTAGGTAGTAATTGCACCTTTTTTTCTCGAAACTGAAATATTATATTCGCATTCTGCAGAGTACAGTAAACATCGACGGCGGAACGCTCTCCGATAAAACATAAATCCTGTAATTGCGTGCGAGTACAAATTTCGTTTCACTTTTTTCCCCAGTTGCATATAAATGAAAAGAAAAAAAATGTGCCAACTGACAGGGATCAGTAGAGACCGCTGGTGCGAGCATGTATCACGGGTAACGTCCATGGTAAAATGCGCAGCAGTTGGGTTGGAAGTTTCATTTTCGAAACCACGCATTCTAACCTACGATGTTAGTTAGAAAGCCAGTCAAATGTAAAAGTGACAGATGTCTGAGTAATAATAGTAGAAATTTGACACTTCTTTTTCGCCTTTGGTGTAGAGGTCAATGTCAGCGCTGTGCTTAGCTTTAACGCCTTCCTATATTCAATTTTTTTCTATTTTATTAGTTTCCAACATTTCGAGGATTTTGCTGCTTAGTTATTTGAGGATCATAAACAGCGTCAGACGTTGAGTGAACGATGTGGTTGACGCTGACATACCGCGTACTCGTGTACTCGTGTGGAACAGCGTTATCAGCACCTGACAGAGTTTGAGAGAGGTCTCACTGTGGATCTCCATTTGGCCAGACATGGTAGTGGCCAGATTTCTGCATGGGACCGTGAGAATAGATTTTGGTGTACCACATCCGACCACAACAATGGAGGATGGCAGTACTGTGCATCAATCACGTCGTAAGCGCTTCGTATCTGCGCCTGCCACCCAAGAACAAGTAATGGACTCCCTCCAATATTCTGTATCATGCCGGACGATTGGTCGAGACGTATTTACCGTTCCATGTGAAGGCACCCTTTAACATCGCAACACAAACTTCTGCGTTTGGAGTGGCGACGTGATCGCGAAGCAGGAACTGTTAATGAATGGTGTCACATTGTGCTGAGTGGATGAATCGCGGTTCTGCACTATGCCAACGTGGTGTCGACCTGAGGGAGAGATTCTATTTTCCCAATGTTGCTCCTGGGGATATACTGTGGAAAGCCGTCACGTATGATTTCAGTCACAGCTGGTAGCTATTCAGTTTAATGGCACAATGATACACCACTGACATCATGCGTCCTCACGTATTACTTGTCATGCGGCAGTAACGCGGTTCTATTTATTAGCAGGACAGTGCCCATCCACACAAGGCACCTCAGCGTGATGTTGAGGTATTCCCACTGCCAACAAGATCTCCCTAACTGTCCCGAATAGAACTTGTGCGGGAGCAGTTGAGATGTCATCTCCACTCAATTGCCAGCATCTAGGAATTTTTGGAGGAATTACTTTAATACTGCATATTGGTAGACCATCTCCACGTTAAGGAGTTAACATGGAATGAAGAACAAAGCAGTACCAACAGCGAGATTCGATCTATCTACCTCGTGTTTACAAAACTAAGTGCTGTGGAGCTTTTTCAATACTAGCGACCGTACAAACTAGACAGACTGTTAGTGCTATTGGTACAGATATTCTTATCATTCATACCTTAACATGTACTCACTTCACTATATCAGTTGTTTTTTTTCTGCGTCTAACAGTCTTCCTGTAAAAACACCACATAATTTACTAGCCGATGTTTTCTGAACGGTCGTAACAGCTCCACAAAGTGGTGTACGCCTGCAAGTATAGGCTACCAGCCTCACGTTCACGAGTCCTTACTTCAATACCTGACCTACCGCCTAGTGGAAAATAAACATTAACGACTTGCTTGTGCCACAAGTACTTGAGGAGGTACTAACCAATCTAAAAAGATGCAACTCGTAATAGCTACAATTATTACTCTACAAATGAAGTTAACACTGAAGTAATGTTGTTATTCACTGTCCTAAGTCGACAACAGAAGTATCTGCACTTATTTGCTGTTTACATGATATGTTGAAGTTCTACTCGGGCCCTACATATCCTGTCAATATGAAACAAACCGGCGAGGGGAAGTTCGTACGGTAACGTTGTAAACGCTAGATAGCGGGGCGGAACGTTGTCAGCTCCGCACCCTGCTCGGCGCGCCTGTTTTGCGAGCTCGTAACTTTTACAGTCGCGCCGTCCTCGCCGCCGCCTCATGAAGTTGTTGCGTTGTTCTGCAAACAATTACTCGTATCTCTCGCGGCAGCCGGCTGGTTAACAAGAGCTCGCCGGAAGCCAGCCGCGCGCCGCGCTGCGCTGCTACGCGCGGAAGCGCCGTCAATTTACCTTCCTCTTCCTCCTCCACGGCGCAGCGCTGGCCCGCTTCTGCTGTGCTGTGTGTTGAGCCAGTCTTGCCAAACAGGTCCCCTCCAGACACCGGCGCCGTTTCCACTGTGCTCGCCTTCCCTGAGAAACCTGACTGCTCAATACAGGCAGTGTCATCAATAGTCGTTCTCGACGTCGCTACTGGGGCTGTTATCAGAGTGAAATAAACGCAGTCCTAGGAGCACACACACACACACACACACACACACACGCACACACACACACACACACACACACACACACACACACACAGAGAGAGAGAGAGAGAGAGAGAGAGAGAGGGGGGGGGGGGAAGAGGGGGAGAGAAGCCGGGGAGAGAGATTTTTGGCAACATACCTTTCTACGGATCGGAGCGTGGAATGTCAGATCCCTTAATCGAGCAGGTAGGTTAGAAAATTTAAACAGGGAAATGGATAGGTTAAAGTTAGATATAGTGGGAATTACCGAAGTTCGGTGGCAGGAGGAACAAGACTTCTGGTCAGGTGACTACAGGGTTATAAACACAAAATCAAATAGGGGTAATGCAGGAGTAGGTTTAATAATGAATAGGAAAATAGGAACGCGGGTAAGCTACTACAAACAGCATAGTGAACGCATTATTGTGGCCTAGATAGATACGAAGCCCACACCTACTACAGTAGTACAAGTTTATATGCCAACTAGCTCTGCAGATGACGAAGAAATTGAAGAAATGTATGATGAAATAAAAAAAATTATTCAGGTAGTGAAGGGAGACGAAAATTTAATAGTCATGGGTGACTGGAATTCGAGTGTAGGAAAAGGGAGAAAAGGAAACGTAGTAGGTGAATATGGATTGGGGCTAAGAAATGAAAGAGGAAGCCGCCTGGTAGAATTTTGCACAGAGCACAACTTAATCATAGCTAACACTTGGTTTAAGAATCATGATAGAAGGTTGTATATATGGAAGAACCCTGGAGATACTAAAAGGTATCAGATAGATTATATAATGGTAAGACAGAGATTTAGGAACCAGGTTTTAAATTGTAAGACATTTCCAGGGGCAGATGTGGACTCTGACCACAATCTATTGGTTATGACCTGTAGATTAAAACCGAAGAAACTGCAAAAATGTGGGAATTTAAGGAGATCGGACCTGGATAAACTGAAAGAACCAGAGGTTGTACAGAGTTTCAGGGAGAGCATAAGGGAACAATTAACAGGACTGGGGGAAAGAAATACAGTAGAAGAAGAATGGGTAGCTTTGAGGGATGAAATAGTGAGGCAGCAGAGGATCAAGTAGGTAAAAAGACGAGGGCTAGTAGAAATCCTTGGGTAACAGAAGAAATATTGAATTTAATTGATGAAAGGAGAAAATATAAAAATGCAGTAAATGAAGCAGGCAAAAAGGAATACAAACGTCTCAAAAAGAGATCGACAGGAAGTGCAAAATGGCTAAGCAGGGATGGCTAGAGGACAAATGTAAGGATGTAAAGGCTTATCTCACTAGGGGTAAGATAGATACTGCCTACAGGAAAATTAAAGAGACCTTTGGAGATAAGAGAACCACTTATATGAACATCAAGAGCTCAGATGGAAACTCCGTTCTAAGCAAAGAAGGGAAAGCAGAAAGGTGGAAGGAGTATATAGAGGGTCTATACAAGGGCGATGTACTTGAGGACAATATTATGGAAATGGAAGAGGATGTAGATGAAGATGAAATGGGAGATACGATACTGCGTGAAGAGTTTGACAGAGCACTGAGAGACCTGAGTCGAAACAAGGCCCCGGAGTAGACAACATTCCATTGGAACTAGTGACGGCCTTGGGAGAGCCAGTCCTGACAAAACTCTACCGCCTGGTGAGCAAGATGTATGAAACAGGCGAAATACCCTCAGACTTCAAGAAGAATATAATAATTCCAGTCCCAAAGAAAGCAGGTGTTGACAGTTTAATAAGCCACAGCTGCAAAATACTAACACGAATTCTTTACAGACTAATGGAATAACTAGTAGAAGCCGACCTCGGGGAAGATCAGTTTGGATTCCGTAGAAATACTGGAACACGTGAGGCAATACTGACCTTACGACTTATCTTAGAAGAAAGATTAAGGAAAGGCAAACCTACGTTTCTAGCATTTGTAGACTTAGAGAAAGCTTCTGACAATGTTGACTGGAATACTCTCTTTCAAATTCTAAAGGTGGCAGGGGTAAAATACAGGGAGCGAAAGGCTATTTACAATTTGTACAGAAACCAGATGGCAGTTATAAGAGTCGAGGGACATGAAAGGGAAGCAGTGGTTGGGAAGGGAGTGAGACAGGGTTGTACCCTCTCCCCGATGTTATTCAATCTGTATATTGAGCAAGCAGTAAAGGAAACAAAAGAAAAATTCGGAGTAGGTATTAAAATCCATGGAGAAGAAATAAAAACTTTGAGGTTCGCCGATGACATTGTAATTCTGTCAGAGACAGCAAAGGACAGTTGAACGGAATGGATGGTGTCTTGAAGGGAGGATATAAGATGGACATCAACAAAAGCAAAACGAGGATAATGGAATGTAGTCGAATTAAGTCGGGTGATGTTGAGGGTATTAGATTAGGAAATGACACACTTAAAGCAGTAAAGGTGTTTTGCTATTTGGGGAGCAAAATAACTGATGATGGTCGAAGTAGAGAGGATATAAAATGTAGACTGGCAATAGCAAGGAAAGCGTTTCTGAAGAAGAGAAATTTGTTAACATCGAGTATAGATTTAAGTGTCAGGAAGTCATTTCTGAAAGTATTTGTATGGAGTGTAGCAATGTATGGAAGTGAAACATGGACGGTAAATAGTTTGGACAAGAAGAGAATAGAAGCTTTCGAAATGTGGTGTTACAGAAGAATGCTGAAGATTAGATGGGTAGATCACATAACTGATGAGGAGGTACTGAATAGGATTGGGGAGAAGAGGAGTTTCTGGCACAACTTGACCAGAAGAATGGATCGGTTGGTAGGACATGTTCTGAGGCATCAAGGGATCACCAATTTGGTATTGGAGGGCAGCGTGGAGGGTAAAAATCGTAGAGGGAGACCAAGAGATGAATACACTAAGCAGATTCAGAAGGATGTAGGTTGCAGTAGGTACTGGGAGATGAAGACGCTTGCACAGGATAGAGTAGCATGGAGAGCTGCATCAAACCAGTCTGAGGACTGAAGACCACAACAACAACAACCTTTCAGGTGTAATGGTCTCGAAAATTTTCTCACTATTGTGATTCGTGCTATGATAGATTACTCTAGAGAATTTCGAGACGGCGGTATGGTGACGAAAAATTTCTTTGAGACCCCCCCCCCCCCCCCCCCCCCGAAAAAATCTTGGATTCGACTTTGTTACAGTAACTTACGCGCTGTCTTACAAGTTTTGAAACTAGAATCAGTGCATGATTGTTCGGTATGCAAGATATCCTTCAGTGCACGAGAAACTCGGGCAGGCAACTCACTGTTATTCTCTGTTTACTCTCTCTCTCTCTCTCTCTCTCTCTCTCTCTCTCTCTCTCTATAGACCAGAATCTTCTCATCCTCCTGTCTTCTTACAGCGTGGACCAAATAATAGTGGCCCAGTGAGGAGAGCTCCAGGGTACACAGAAACAGAGCAGAGGAAAGGGAACACAGTACTAACGTGACGACAGCAAATGTTGAAAGTGGTCACCATTCGTCTCTCTTGACTTCTTGGCCCTGGTCAGCAAGTTCTTGAAGACAGATCGAAGCTGGACTGCTCGAATTGCCGCAGTCTGATCCGAAATGTTCTACTGCAGTTCTTGAAGACTATGAGGGTTGTTGCGATGCACCTTAGACTTGAGGCCCACTGACAGATCAGATGACCTGGGTGGCCAGCTACGGCTGTGACCAGACTCATCTCTTTTAACAACTCTGTCAGATTGTGTAAATGTGCTCCAAGGTACGGCCGGCATTGTGGGCAATTACTCCATCCTGTTCGAAGTAACTGGTGTGGTTATATGCATACATTCACGTCCAATCGTGTCCTGGCCACATTTATTGCTCCCCCCCCCCCCCCCAGACCTTACGCTCATAATTTTTTAGATTATTTCCGTCTATGTGCAGTTGAATAATTTCAGGTCACTGACGATGCCTATCATAAAGTAAAGGCTTTACATTTTCGTAAGGACTTAACAGAATTGCTACTATCCTAACAGCGTGTCCCTGAATTCTTCCGACATCTGCTGCAGAGCCTAGGTGGTTTGGACTCCAAACGCAGGAGTACAATTGTAGAGCTGGTCCCACACCCACCTTGCATACGATCTCCTTTACAGATGTACTGCCATTTTGCAGTCGGAAGAATTTGTCTTCCATTCTTCTTACCTGTTACAGTGTTCTTACTATTTAATATCGCTGAATATTTGAACGATGCGGTATGATTCAGATGATCACGACGGTTCTTGGTATAGGCACTGTTCTGCAATGATCTACGTTTAAAGAGAGCTGCCGTTGATTACACCAAGTGGAAATTTGGTCCAAATCTTCCGGAATTTGCTCAAGATTTCCCAAAGATACTGTTGTGAAGACAAGAGTATCGGATGTGCATGCCAGGATGTGGCTGAGGTGGAAGTGGGGTCTAAAAAAGAACAAGTGTTAATTTTTCAACTCCGGTCGGCAAACTGCCTCCCGTTTATTGAGAAAACATTTACTGATGACCTAGCCGGGGTACATTATGTGAGTTTAGCGGCCCTAAGGCGCAAACAGATTGAGCCATGGCTCGGAAAGTGCACGGAGGCAACCGGCCAATGCGTCTGATCTCGTCAGTAGCCTGTCAGTAAAAGAGAGCGATCCACACGCCTCGTTCGCGCACCTCGACGCGGTGGACGCTCACACGTGATCTCCTGGACCTTTCTGATTGGCTGCTGTAGGAGCTCTGCCTAGGCAAGCGACGCTTCCCTAAGAGTCACCCCATCAGTAGAAAGGTTGTTTGTTCGTCGAGCACGTGAACAAGCCGTGGGATAGCGGCACGCACTGGAAAAATCTGATGTGTCGCCAACCCAGGGCCCGTGCATGGCTTTGTGAAGATCCATTGCTATCCATAGCTCACGCATCAAAAAAAATTTCCCTTTTCTTTTATTGAAAATAAAGGACTCCCGTACTCAATCTGTCAGCACCTGTACACGGAAGTAAGAAATCTGATTTACAGGAGGCGGCAGATTTCGGAGATTTTATAAACATATTTTATGCACAAATGTCTAGATCACATTTTATATAATTACTAGCCGTACCCGACCATTTGTTATTGTAGTTCATTCTGGTTAAGTGGAAAAAAAAGAAAAGAGAAATCACACTTTCTAATCTGTATGAGAATTGGATATACGTCCTAATCTCCTTCTCTCTCTCTCTCTCTCTCTCTCTCTCTCTCTCTCTCTCTGGCTATCTCCTCATTTCAGCGCTGTGTGTTCATTTCCTCTGACCCCTCTGTCCATTTCATCTCCCCTCTTTCATACCTTGTGGCTTATTTGTCATTTCAGAATCAGATTCTGTAGTATACTCTTATCGTAAGCCAGAACACAGCTTTCCTGCAGACAACCGTCTATGAGGGAGAAAACATTACAGCACGTTGCTGTGTACTGTCTGCGACAAAGGGAGCAAGACCGCACATTTTTACAGCAGAGCATTTTCTTCCTCTTAGTTGGTTTTAGATTTGTTACCAGTCCGATCAACGCTTGAGTATTACGTAGATGCTACGTGAACTCAGGTGGGAAGCCCGAGAGGGAAGTCGACGTTCTTTTTGCGAAACACTACTGAGAAAATTTAGAGAACCAGCATTCGAAGCTGACTGAGTGCAGAAAGTTTGGACTGTCGCCAACGTACATTTCGCACAGTGTGGAAGGTCAGATGAGAGACATTACGGCTTGTGCGGAGGCATATGGACAGTTGTTTTTTCCTAGCTCTACTTGTGAGTGGAACAGGAAAGGAAATGACTACTACTGGTACAAGGTACCCTCCACCTTGCACCATACAGGGGCTTGCGGGGGTTTGTATGTAGATGTAGACAATCATAGTTTTTTTTTGTGCATTTGCTTGTTTGCATTTTATCTTCTCTTTACTTCCCACACAGTCATTTTGCTACCCAAAGAGCAAAACGCATTTACTACTTCCAGTCTCTCATTTCTTAAACTAATTCCCTCAGCACTGCGTAACTTAATTCTGCAGCATTCCATTATACTTGTTTTACTATCCTTCATGTTCTTGTTATAGCCTCTTTTCAAGACACTGTCAATTCCGTTCAGTTACTCTTCCATGTTCTTTGATATCTATGGCACCTTAATTCCCTTTTCAGATTTCTCCTTGTTTTCCTTTACCCCTTGCTCAATGTACAGATTGAATAACACTGTCACATTCTCGAATACTGCTTCCCTTTCGTGCCCTTCGACTCGTACCAGTAATATGGTTTCTGTACAAGTTGCAAATAACCTTTCGCTCCCTGTATTTTATCCTTGCTACCTTCAGAATTTCAAAATATATTTTCAATTAAACACTGTGAAAAACATTCTACATATCTGCAAATGCTATAAACGTAGGTTGGCGTTTCTTCAAGATACGTCGTAGTCACCCTGCCCCTCGTGGTCTTACATTTCTTAGAAATCCAAACTTCGAGATTGTCTTTTTTCCATTTTTCAGTAAATAATTCGTGTCAGTATTTCGCAACCATGACTTATTACTTTTGGTAATACTCGGTCTCATCAGCAACTTCGTTCACTGGAACTAGAAGTGTTCTAATTCTCTCTAAGTCTGCGGGTATATCGTACTTCTCGTGTATCTTGTGGCGACACGATATGAAAAGATGTCAGTGAAATCTGGACCTGTAGTGTAATGAAAATCTTGTGACAATGAAAATTTGTGTGACGTCTGAATTGGAACTGAAGTCTTACTTGTGGAGAAGTAACCATTTAAGTCGTTCTAACACACTTTCGGGAAAGACCCAGACAAGTTATACATTTTTCCCTCCATTTTTGTCGCACAAGCTGGTAGTACTTCAATCCCGTGCTTGATAAACGTTTATTTTTGTCACTATGAACTCATAATGCGTTTTCTGGATTTGTGAACCGATTTTATTTATGTTATTTCACGTCATTACTTTTTCATCGTCATGGCTCTGTGACAGCGGTGTTGTTATGTCAACTTCCTCCTCTATGGTACATTCATCCTGAATTTTTAATATGATTCCTAAATCATGAGATCGCAGGTACGGATTTACACACATTGGATTACGGGCTATAAATTTAAAAGTGGGACTCCGATTTCAGTCGAGATATCGGATCAAGAATCACACAATCACTTTCCTAGTACGGAAAAATCATCATTCACTGTATCGTAGATGGTGAACCTACGTAACTCCAGTCATGCCGAGGTTGTTCGAAGATATTTTCTGCGTATTTTGGTATAAGGAACCCAGTCTCCGGTGGATTATTAGATATTAATAATGTAATTGAATTATTCGGTCTCTTAACCCAGTTATGTTTGTTTATGTGAAAATATAGTCACAACAATGAAAAGCCTATAATATGCGATCGCCATAATGTGAAAAAACAGTCTCTCGTAGGCGCCCATGTACAGTTGCAAAAGCACTATACTGTGGTGCCGTCGCTGCGGCAACAGGCCGCAAGGGGAAGGTATTTTGTGGGTCACCGATTTCAATCAAGTTTTGCAAGGATGATCTATACTGAAAATAGACACTGCTATTTACTAGATTCTACTTTGTTGTTGTTGTGGTCTTCAGTCCTGAGACTGGTTTGATGCAGCTCTCCATGCTACTCTATCCTGTGCAAGCTTCTTCATCTCCCAGTACCTACTGCAACCTACATCCTTCTGAATCTGCTTAGTGTATTCATCTCTTGGTCTCCCTCTACGATTTTTACCCTCCACGCTGCCCTCCAATGCTAAATTTGTGATCCCTTGATGCCTCAAAACATGTCCTACCAACCGATCCCTTCTTCTAGTCAAGTTGTGCCACAAACTTCTCTTCTCCCCAATCCTATTCAATACCTCCTCATTAGTTATGTGATCTACCCATCTAATCTTCAGCATTCTTCTGTAGCACCACATTTCGAAAGCTTCTATTCTCTTCTTGTCCAAACTGGTTATCGTCCACGTTTCACTTCCATACATGGCTACACTCCATACAAATACTTTCAGAAACGACTTCCTGACACTTAAATCTATACTCGATGTTAACAAATTTCTCTTCTTCAGAAATGATTTCCTTGCCATTGCCAGTCTACATTTTATATCCTCTCTACTTCGACCATCATCAGTTATTTTACTCCCTAAATAGCAAAACTCCTTTACTACTTTAAGTGTCTCATTTCCTAATCTAATACCCTCAGCATCACCCGATTTAATTTGACTACATTCCATTATCCTCGTTTTGCTTTTGTTGATGTTCATCTTATATCCTCCTTTCAAGACACTGTCCATTCCGTTCAACTGCTCTTCCAAGTCCTTTGCTGTCTCTGACAGAATTACAATGTCATCGGCGAACCTCAAAGTTTTTACTTCTTCTCCATGAATTTTAATACCTACTCCGAATTTTTCTTTTGTTTCCTTTACTGCTTGCTCAATATACAGATTGAATAACATCGGGGAGAGGCTACAACCCTGTCTCACTCCTTTCCCAACCACTGCTTCCCTTTCATGCCCCTCGACTCTTATAACTGCCATCTGGTTTCTGTACAAATTGTAAATAGCCTTTCGCTCCCTGTATTTTACCCCTGCCACCTTCAGAATTTGAAAGAGAGTATTCCAGTCAACATTGTCAAAAGCTTTCTCTAAGTCTACAAATGCTAGAAACGTAGGTTTGCCTTTTCTTAATCTTTCTTCTAAGATAAGTCGTAAGGTTAGTATTGCCTCACGTGTTCCAACATTTCTACGGAATCCAAACTGATCTTCCCCGAGGTCCGCTTCTACCAGTTTTTCCATTCGTCTGTAAAGAATTCGCGTTAGTATTTTGCAGCTGTGACTTATTAAACTGATAGTTCGGTAATTTTCACATCTGTCAACACCTGCTTTCTTTGGTATTGGAATTATTATATTCTTCTTGAAGTCTGTGGGTATTTCGCCTGTCTCATACATCTTGCTCACCAGATGGTAGAGTTTTGTCATGACTGGCTCTCCCAAGGCCATCAGTAGTTCTAATGGAATGTTGTCTACTCCCGGGGCCTTGTTTCGACTCAGGTCTTTCAGTGCTCTGTCAAACTCTTCACGCAGTATCTTATCTCCCATTTCATCTTCATCTACATCCTCTTCCATTTCCATAATACTGTCCTCAAGTACATCTCCCTTGTATAAAGCCTCTATATACTCCTTCCACCTTTCTGCCTTCCCTTCTTTGCTTAGAACTGGGTTGCCATCTGAGCTCTTGATATTCATACAAGTTGTTCTCTTCTCTCCAAAGGTCTCTTTAATTTTCCTGTAGGCAGTATCTATCTGTTACCCAAGGATTTCTACTAGCCCTCGTCTTTTTACCTACTTGATCCTCTGCTGCCTTCACTACTTCATCCCTCAGAGCTACCCATTGTTCTTCTACTGTATTTCTTTCCCCCATTCTTGTCAATTGTTCCCTTATGCTCTCCCTGAAACTCTCTACAACCTCTGGTTCTTTCAGTTTATCCAGGTCCCATCTCCTTAAATTCCCACCTTTTTGCAGTTTCTTCAGTTTCAATCTGCAGTTCATAACCAATAGATTGTGGTCAGAATCCACATCTGCCCCTGGAAATGTCTTACAATTTAAAACCTGGTTCCTAAATCTCTGTCTTACCATTATATAATCTATCTGATACCTATTAGTATCTCCAGGATTCTTCCAGGTATACAACCTTCTTTTATGATTCTTGAACCAAGTGTTAGCTATGATTAAGTTATGCTCTGTGCAAAATTCTACAAGGCGGCTTCCTCTTTCATTTCTTCCCCCCAATCCATATTCACCTACTATGTTTCCTTCTCTCCCTTTTCCTACTGACGAATTCCAGTCACCCATGACTATTAAATTTTCGTCTCCCTTCACTACCTGAATAATTTCTTTTATCTCGTCATACATTTCATCAATTTCTTCATCATCTGCAGAGCTAGTTGGCATATAAACTTGTACTACTGTAGTAGGCATGGGCTTTGTGTCTATCTTGGCCACAATAATGCGTTCACTATGCTGTTTGTAGTAGCTAACCCGCACTCCTATTCTTTTATTCATTATTAAACCTACTCCTGCATTACCCCTTTTTGATTTTGTATTTATAACCCTGTAATCACCTGACCAAAAGTCTTGTTCCTCCTGCCACCGAACTTCACTAATTCCCACTATATCTAACTTTAACCTATCCATTTCCCTTTTTAAATTTTTTAACCTACCTGCCCGATTAAGGGATCTGACATTCCACGCTCCGATCCGTAGAACGCCAGTTTTCTTTCTCCTGATAACGACGTCCTCTTGAGTAGTCCCCGCCCGGAGATCCGAATGGGGGACTATTTTACCTCCGGAATATTTTTCCCAAGAGGACGCCATCATCATTTAATCATACAGTAAAGCTGCATGTCCTCGGGAAAAATTACGGCTGTAGTTTCCCCTTGCTTTCAGCCGTTCGCAGTACCAGCACAGCAAGGCCGTTTTGGTTAATGTTACAAGGCCAGATCAGTCAATCATCCAGACTGTTGCCCCTGCAACTACTGAAAAGGCTGCTGCCCCTCTTCAGGAACCACATGTTTGTCTGGCCTCTCAACAGATACCCCTCCGTTGTGGTTGCACCTACGGTACGGCCATCTGTATCGCTGAGGCACGCAAGCCTCCCCACCAACGGCAAGGTCCATGGTTCAAGGTCAAACTTGATGACGGAAAATCGTATTTTCAATGTTGTGCATCGAAAGATCGTGTAAAAATAAACATTTTTTGTTAACATATCATGGGATCGGAAGTTGAGTTATTAATGTTGACGAACTTTCATGCTGTAGCTGGGGTACCCGTCATTCTATGCGAGTAGCAGAGCGAGGTCGGCGGTCGAGTGGTCAAAGTATTCGCCTACCAAACTGCTAGTTCGTTTTCAACTCTTGGTCATGCATTTTTTCATTCGATTTTCTTTAGCATCTGATAATATTCTGATAACGGAAATACCTCTCTTTGCGTTGGCGATGTCATTAATAATCAAATAAGTATGTGTAATGTATTAATAGTTATTTTCATCGTGATACATAATACAAACGTGATGAGTGGGTGTTGTGTGATGTCCTTAGGTTAGTTAGGTTTAAGTAGTTCTAAGTTCTAGGGGACTGATGACCATAGATGTTAAGTCCCATAGTGCTCAGAGCCATTTGAACCACAATACAAAAATACCCCTAAAGTACATTATTGCGTATTCCTAAGTGATCGCCTATCGTGAGCGTGCTCGCAATTAGTGGAGTGAAACTTGTCATAGAAACAGGTAAAACATACCTATTCCTCACTGCGTGCGCAACACACGGACAAAATCTCGCTGTATTGACATATTTTCCGATACAATGTTAGTGGAAAACATATTTGATTCACGTTGCTAATAATAGACGTGTCAGATATCAGTCTGGATGCTTGCCGAGCGTATAAACGCATATCTTGAAAGAAAGGCGCGGACAACAGGTTAAGGACCAACACATGAATTTTGATACCACCCACCTTATCTTGTAATTCCCTGCTCTGCTGTGACGTCGCATGATTTTGAAGTTGTGCGATGATATTCTTAACCTATCGGAAAAGGTAAACGTCTCACGGTTGACAAAGAGAGGTCCCTTACTATGGCATCACTTCCAAGGTGTAGCTCGGTTGAGCGTCATCATCAACAAAAATCCTAACACGTAAGGTACCACGATGAATATAGCTGTCAATACATTACATACACTTATTTGATTATTAATCACACATCTCTGTGTTTTACATCAATAAAAGGCAAAGAAAGGTATTCTAGTTATCAGAATATTATTAGATGCACCGAAATGAAAAAATTAAATGAGCATGTGGCATTGCTGGTCGGAAGGCCCCATCCGAGGAAGTTCGGCCACCGAGTGCGAGTCTTATTTCAGTCAACGCCACATTGGGCGACTCGCTTGCCGGCGATGAGGATGAAATCTCCAAAGGCCGGGAATTGAACCCGGGCCCGCTGCGTGGGAGGCAAGCACGTAAACACTCAACTAAGCAGACGGACAGATACACCGAAAAACATATCAAATGGAAAAAAAGCCAAGACTAAAAACCTAACACGGACCAGCAGTTTGGTAGAGTAAACCCTCTACTGCTCGACCACCGAACTGGTTCTGCTAGACGCCTAGAATGACACGGATAAGCTAGCTGCAGCATGAAAACACGAAAGTGTTAATAACTCAAACACTAAAAACTTTGGACCCCATATTATGTTAATAAAAATATTTGTTGGTAGACGATCTTTCGATGGATATCACTGAAAATACGATTTCCCGTAATTAACTTTTACCCCAATTTTTTTCAAAAATTAGGAAGTGTCTAGCAAAAAGCCGAAATACTTCTCTCTTTATTTTCAATATAGAGCGGCCTTGCAAAACTTGATCAAAATCGGTGACCCACGTATCAGACCCTTCTCTCGTCAGCATACGGTGAGTATATCACTCCTCTAATACTCTTAGCGAACTCTTATACAGGAGCCACATCGGGCCAATATTAGTAATGGTGTTCACGCTGTTTTGCAGCACCTACAACGTAAAGCTGAGACTATAAATAAAACAAACCCGAGATAGAACCGGGCAGTACTGAAAGCAGGCCTGAGGGCGAAGTGGATGTTCCTGTTGCGAACAACAAGTATTGTTAGTGAATGGAACAGAGCATGTTTACAAACAAGACTCACAGCGGATACAGTCGACACTTGCGTTGTTGTGCAGATACTTTCAGTGAAAATACAGGTACAAAGATAAAAGGGGTTAGCCTAGCGTCGTATGTCCGGCTGTACGTATCGGATGGATACAGGTAGCTACAGCGTCGTGCTGAGCGCGTCTGCGCCTCGCTGCAAGATGGCCAAAGTTGCCCGCCAACTGTTTCCGGTCTTCCCCCGCACCTGGAGACCTCTCCAACCCTCGCCCTGGTTCGTGTCTCTCCAGAGGCCGCACTCCCACTACTCTTCATCCGGCCAAACGAAAAACAGAAACAAGACAAAGCGCAGAACAATGGGCAGTGTAATCACTCCGACAAAGGGGCCCCTTCTTTCCGAGCCCCCGCCGCCCTCCAAGAATTTAACAATGGTTTCCGGAGCCGGGAAGGAAGTTAGCCGAGCGAGCTGCAGAAACAAGGAGCAGTTTTCGCTCCGTCTTGGAGAAAAGGTAGTTGGAGAGGGCGGCGCTGGGGTGGCCTGTGCGTAGCCATCTTTTCAGGTGCGCCGTCACCCTGCTGCGCCTTGCAGCCGACAGGAGCCCCCTGAGTGTCGAATGCTGCCAGATGGGTTGTTATTGACAAGTTCGAACGTTGTATTGTTTTAAGTAAAACGTGCCTAACGCAAACTGAGCATGAGTAATGTAATAATCCGCCCTTCTCGTCCGGCAATGAAAACGTTCACCCCGGTCTATAGATTCGACGGGAGCCTTGTGGCTCTTTGTCGAATTTATGGGATTAATAATTACCAGACGCAAGAAGCTTCAGTACTCTACTGAAGTACCCCTGGCACAGCTTATCAAACACGGGACCCAGAGCATTAACAACCATCCTACTGGTTATTATAAGAATGGGCCCAAGACATACGTTATTTTTAAATCCAACTGGCTCTAATTACTCTTCTACAGAAGCTAAGCAAAAGCGACGCATTCCTACAGCCGTCGGAGGATAAATCATCGAATCTTTCATGACTTCTCCACAGCAGAATTGTTACAACTTCGGCGACAATGTGAATAACATTCACTGGGATAAAACCTACGTCAAGGTAATTTCATTTTTATTGGGTTGGAACGTAGCTCATAATAACGTAAGTAAAGTGTCAAATACATCTGCGGAGCAGTTAGTTTACATAATATTTGAAAGAATCGCGTTTTGTGGATTTTACTCGAACTGACAAGGTGGAACACTGACGTAAAATGCTTTGATTGTCGCCAAGGTGAACGGAATAGCCAACACTGTAGTCATTACTGCTATATGTCACACAGTCATTATGTATTAAATAACTTCTGCAATTGTTGAATGCTGACGAAAACTAAATGTGAAAATTAAATTCTCAGATACTTCTTGACAATTTTCAAAAGAATAAAAATTACTTTTACACTTCTTCGATAATGAGAATGAATATAGAATGTAAATCATTGTATAAGTCTGTGCTTTCCAGGATCAGACTGTGCAAAGCAAGTGCTTGAGAGATCACCGAAAAAACCTATTTTAATTTTATCATGTAAGTTTTCCACGAGAGATATTTTTATTTGAACCTATGTAAATGTTTCTCTCGTTTTTATTCCGATATTGTGGTTTAATTTTTCTTGACTAAGATGACTGTTCAAATTAGCCTTTAGTCCAAATCATCTTTACTGTGAAATAAAAGTTTGCTGATCAGCAAACGTTGTTTAACGTCGGTGTTATTCAAAAATTTCTACTGGCAGCAGGTATGGATTTCATAAAACAGAATATAACCTACAAATTTAACAGAATATTTTGGCTCATCCACATATAAAAATGTCAACAGTGATGCATTTCGGAGGATCAAATATCTATCTTCAGACACACACTATTGCTAGAATCAAAATACATCACAGTGTGTTGTCCAGTTTACCGTGACCACTGTGTAAGCCACACACATCCATCGACAGTTTTACTTACCCCTCTCATGTTAACATTAAACTGCGTGGCAGCTACACACGAAAGACGCACATACTAAACAAGTCAAATATTATTTATAAATAATCATACCGATGTCTGCAATTTTCTTAAACTATCGACCAATAATATGAAGGAACATCTTACTTAATGGCCTTGCACATTGTGGTGGTGACCCTCTTGTTTCGCACTGTAGTCAGTGTTACTGTTCAAAGCATCTCCAAAAAACTCCTGAATAACAGACTGAGATGATGGTCGACAAGAAGATGCTGAGGGGAGTAAACGAAGACAAGTTAATAACATTAGTCCTTTTTCTTTCTTTTTTTATTTTTATTTTTTTAATCTAAACCGTTTTGTAGATTTTATTTGATGTGGTATTCTGAGGAAAACCTGAAAATGTCGAAATGATCCGTCTGATTTGAGCTATTCCATTGTGAAAATGGCAGGCAAAAGCCGTGTATCGAAATCCAGTATGCATAAAATACGACCGAGCGAGGTGGCGCAGTGGTTAGCACACTGGACTCGCATTCGGGAGGACGACGGTTCAATCCCGTCTCCAGCCATCCTGATTTAGGTTTTCCGTGATTTCCCTAAATCGCTTCAGGCAAATGCCGGGATGGTTCCTTTGAAAGGGCACGGCCGATTTCCTTCCCAATCCTTCCCTAACCCGAGCATGAGCTCCGTCTCTAATGACCTCGTTGTCGACGGGACGTTAAACACTAACCACCACCTCCACCACCATAAAATACGCACCTCGATAACGCCTAAGGTTATTGTGTCGGAATCTTTCGCCGACTGACAATGAAGCTGTTGCCCTTCAAGAATTTCATGTTTGTCATCAGCTGTACAATTTATTTTCTATATCTACCACAAGCCAGAGCGAATGGTACTTCTAGCGCCACTAACTGATCCCCCCTACCCAGTTCCATTCGGGAATGGCGCGTGGGAAGAATGATTGTCGGCAAGCCTCTGTGTTAGCTCTAACTACTTTAATTTTTTCACCGTACCCAATTCGCGAGATGTTTATGGGAGGAAGTAATATCTTATCTGATTCTTCTGGGATAGTACTCTCTCGAAATTTCAATAGTAAAAATCTCCGTGCTGCACAACGCCTCTGTTCTTGCGTCTGCGACTGGCGTTTGTTGAACTCACCTCTATAACGCTCTCGTGCTGACTAAAACGATCCCGTGACGAAACGCGCCGTTTTGTTGAATCTTCGCTATCTTTTCCATAGCCGTACACGGTGTGGGTCTGATTCATGAATAGTACTCAAAACGTGGTCGCACAAGCGCCTTGTAAGCCATTTATTTCGTGGATTAGTCTCTCAGTCTGGCATCTGCTTTGCGTACTATTTGTTTCATGCGGTCACTCCACTTAAGGTCGCTCTGGATAGTCACTCGTAGATATTCTTCGGTATATACTGTTTCCAGAAATTTCTCTTCAGTAATGTAGTTATACAGTAGTGGATTTCTTTTCCTTTGTATGCATGATACGTAACATTTATTTATGTTCGGGGTCAACTGTCAGAGACTGCGTTATTCATCACTCTGTAGGTCATTTTGAAAATCGATTTTTCACTGGTATCGGTCGAAGCGACGATCTTTACAGGATGAAAATAAAGGTGTATTTAAGGCGGATATGCAATTCAACTTTCCAGTAGATAAACTGAGAAACATCAGAAATAAAATGTTTACAGAGCCTCATTTAAAAGTGCGTGATTTTCATACCATCACAAAGCTGACTTCACTATGATTTAACAGAACGATTCATATGGTGGTAAACCTATGCATGCTGGAAGTGTACATAAGAAGGTCAAGTTTTCGGTACAATCCTGTGACCTAGTTGTCGGCCTGACGGTAGCTGGAGCATGGCGTTTCTTCGAGGCGGCACTAGGAGGGTAGCGAGCTCATCACTCCAGCTACCTTTCACCCCCGTGAAAGTTCTCCGATACTCATTTGATAGCAGACTGACTGGATCTGAAGCCGTCCTGGAGGGACTGGAACGAAGAAAAGTCCCTGACCCCCAACAGTATTGAACCGTGGTCCTCCAGGGCAGCATCTAATGCTCTGTCCACTACACCTCCTCGGCCTCTGATCAATATGAAGGCCAGAAAAATGAGATCAGGAAAGAGAACCCACTGAAATGGTACGTTCAAGAGCACGATTATATCCGCAACTTGCAGGGTTAGCAAAAAAGTATTTAAGTAAAGGTTATTCCATTCCATGCTAGGCTGATTGGTACAGCAAACGTTTTGCGTGATTGTATAAAGAAGCAGTCACAGTGCAAAGTTATTTTTATTTTTAAAAAACGCCTTTTATTTGTTTAAAGCTTTATCAGATTTTGTCTAAAAAGAAAAAAAAGCAAGGCATAGTGATACAAAGTCATTTCTGAAAGTATTTGTATGGAGTGTAGCCATGTATGGAAGTGAAACATGGACGATAACTAGTTTGGACAAGAAGAGAATAGAAGCTTTCGAAATGTGGTGCTACAGAAGAATGCTGAAGGTAAGGTGGATAGATCACGTAACTAATGAGGAGGTATTGAATAGGATTGGGGAGAAGAGAAGTTTGTGGCACAACTTGACTAGAAGAAGGGATCGGTTGGTAGGACATGTTTTGAGGCATCAAGGGATCACAAATTTAGCATTGGAGGGCAGCGTGGAGGGTAAAAATCGTAGAGGGAGACCAAGAGATCAATACACTAAGCAGATTCAGAAGGATGTAGGTTGCAGTAGGTACTGGGAGATGAAGGAACTTGCACAGGATAGAGTAGCATGGAGAGCTGCATCAAACCAGTCTCAGGACTGAAGACCACAACAACAACAGTGATACAAAAGTATCATCTTGGGACACGGCTGTAAACCGCACTATAAATTATTTAAAAAGTTTTGCAAAAACGAAGGAAGAAATAAACACTCACAAAATGATATGCAGGAGCATTTCAAATCACCGACTGGGTAGGCAGTTGGACAGAACTGATGGCGCATAAATCATCTAAAAAAATGGTTCAAATGGCTCTGAGCACTATGGGACTTAACATCTGAGGTCATCAGTCCCCTAGAACTTAGAACTAGTTAAACCTAACTAACCTAAGGACATCACACACATCCATGCCCAAGGCAGGATTCGAACCTGCGGCCGTAGCCGTCGCGCGGTTCCAAACTGAAGCGCCTAGAAACGCTCGGCCACATCGGCCGGCAAACCATCTAAAAGATTTCTGTCGGACCAGAACCATTAAAACAATGCCATACGTGAGACGATAATAGGGATAAACCGAGGGACATATGTAGAACAGTAAATAAAAATCTTTAAAGACTGACTGAAGTAACTGAGAACTACTGTGGAAGCCGCGGGATTAGAGGTGCCATGTCACTAATAGTGCGGCCCCTCCCGCCGGAGGTTCAAGTCCTCTCTCTGGCATGGGTGTGTGTGTTGTTCTTAGCATAGGGTAGTTTAAGTAGTGTATAAGTCAAGGGCCGACGATCTCAGTAGTAGCGAGCCAGGTGGCGCAGTGGTTAGCACACTGGACTCGCATTCGGGAGGACGACGGTTCAATCCCGTCTCCGGCCATCCTGATTTAGGATTTCCGTGATTTCCCTAAATCGTTTCAGGTAAATGCCGGGATGGTTCCTTTGAAAGGGCACGGCCGCTTTCCTTCCCAATCCTTCCCTAACCCGAGCTTGCGCTCCGTCTCTAATGACCTCGTTGTCGACGGGACGTTAAACACTGAGCACCACCACCACCTCAGTAGTGTGGTCCCTTCACACACATTTGATTTTGTAACTACTGTGGAAATGGTGAACAGCTCTAGCACAAGCGGAGCGTAGAGAAGAACAAAGCGATCGAAATGTTTCAACGCCGGATAGGTATGCAACACACCTAACGCGCACGTAACACGTTTACCATCGTAAGTGAGCAAGGCTCGGAAGCGCGGCAGTCTAAGGTTACTTATTACATTCTACGGTAGCATACGGTAGCTTCACAACTCAATGTGACAGCTTGCCTCGTCTTTGCTCCCCCCGCCATGTCCCCGTGGCAGCATTGGGTGCCCGTGCAGCCGTGACCTGTCAGCCGGAGGATACCGCAGCAGCAGCAGCTGGCTGAGACGCGAGCGCCGGGCTCGGGTTGCTGGGCGGGGGCAAGTAGGCACTCCGCAGCGATCCCCTTAACGCGATTAGCCGCGCAGCCTTTCACGGCCGGCTGATCCGTCGGCGTCGGCGGGCCTGGCGGCTCGACAGCGCACTACGCGCCGCGCCCGCCCCCTGCTGGAAACCGCGCGGAATGCAAACCGCTGCGGCGCTTCCGCCGGGACTCGTCCCAATCTATACAGCAGCGTCAGTGCCCAAAATACCGGGTATTCAAAAAGGCAGTATAAATTTGAAAACTGAATAAATCACGGAATAATGTAGATAGAGAGGTACAAATTGATACACATGCTTGGAATAACACGGGGTTTTATTAGAACCAAAAAACTACTAAAGTTCAAAAAATGGCCGACAGGCGGCGCCTCGTCTGATCAGAATTGCAATAATTAGCATAACAAAGTAAGACAAAGAAAAGTTGATGTTCTTTACAGGAAACGCTCAATATGTCCACCATCATTCCTCAACAATAGCTGTAGTCGAGGAATAATGTTGGGAACAGCACTGTAAAGCATGTCCGGAGTTATGGTGAGGCATTGGCGTCGGATGTTGTCTTTCAGCGTCCCTAGAGATGTCTGTCGATCACGATACACTTGCGACATCAGGTAACCCCAAAGCCAGTAATCGCACGGTCTGAGGTTTGGAGACCTGGGAGGCCAAGCATGACGAAAGTGGCGGCTGAGCACACGATCATCACCAAACGACGCGCGCAAGAGATCTTTCACGCGTGTAGCAATATGGGGTGGAGCGCCATCCTGCATAAACATCGTACGTTCCAGCAGGATTTTATCAACCAGGCTGGGGATGATGCGATTCTGTAACATATCGGCGTACCTCTCACTCGTCACGGTAGCAGTTGCAAAACCAGAATCACGCATTTCCTCGAAGTGCTCAGAGCCATTTGAACCATTCTTTGTAGTTGCTAGTTCAAGGTGTCACCGCAGTTACAGCGCTCACGTGCTGTAGGCCTTTAGGTCAGCAGTAAACCAGTCTCGCAACTTTCTGGACGGACGGTGTACTATTGCTGACAAATGGTTCAAATGGCTCTAAGCACAATGGGACTTAACATATGAGGTCATCAGTCCCCTAGACTTAGAACTACTTAAACCTAACTAACCTAAAGACATCACACACATCCATGCCCGAGGCAGGATTCCAACCTGCGACCGTAGCAGCAGCGCGGCTCCGGACTGAAGCGTCTAGAACCGCTCGGTCGCAGCAGCCGGCTACTATTGCTGACAAGGACAATACAGAGGAAGAGCTCGAACACCTCAAGAAGTTTTTGAAGCCAATGGCTATCCACTAAGGGTGTAACACCACATGTTTATACATTTTTTATTCCAGTTATGGACTGCAATAATATCTGTTAACCAGGTTATTAAATTCGGTCGTTAATCAGCATGCTCAGACTTCCGTATAATGTCGGCATATGTAAAAATGGTTTAATCACAGTTATTAGCCAAACAAGCTTCGTTGCATTCTTATAAAATTTATTTACCACGTGCACAGTTTTTACAAGCAACCTCACTCTGACTTTCTTCAGAGAGTTATCATGTCTCTTTAAAACAACACATCTGTTACTTAAATTTTATAAAAATGCAGCGAAGCTTGTTCGCCTAATAATTGTGACCGTACCATTTTTGCATATGCCGACTCTATGTGGGTAGCATTTGTGTCTTCTCAAGTCTGAAGGCAACTGAAATTGATAACCTGATTTATAAACATTATTGTGGCCTGTAACTGGAATAAAAATGTATAAATATATTCCTGGATTACTGAAAAATTTTGCTGCGGCAATGTCGATACTCGTGAAATTCCATATGCTGAGTTCTGAATCACGACAGGAGACAGTACTGTCTGCAAGGTAGCTATGCACACGCTTCACTTGGCCATGCCGTGCCGTCGTCAGCTGTCGCGCCATCTCCATGTGAACCGACAACACGGCGCCTGCCCGTCGGCACTGAGGATCCGTCAGAGCAGCCAGCTATGTAAGAGTTTACCTTTGGTTAGCGCAACGTGACACGTGTGCAAACTCTGACATTCTGTTTGTGCGACAGCGGGCTATGTGGAATTGCCGCTACGTTCGGGCAGCACGTGTGCAGCCTTTTGATCAGACGACGGAATGCGCCTGTCTCGATACCAAACACATCGAGAGGACATAGTCTTGTGTGGGACAAAGCGAGCGTCACCGGACTGTGACCACGCACACGTCACACCAGGGAGCACGATTGATTTGTCGCGAGACAATTTCGCCTTTGTGCGTTAGCAGCAGCACCTGTCCTAGATGGTAATAGGTGAATGAAGTCAAGCAGATTTCGCGCGCTAGAGGCGGTGAATAAAAACGTTAGTTAGCTAGTTGTTTATTCATCCACAGATCATTCACAAATTGACGTCCGACACGTCATCTTAATAAAAGAAGGTGTTTTTTAATTCACTAACACATGCATTCATTAATATTATCTTTTACATTATTCACACACACACACACACACACACACACACACACATACACAAACATATATATCAGAGATCCTAGGCATAGAATTTTACACTAAGCATCATTAAACAATGACATTACTTAGAACGCCAGTCATTTGTTATCTAAATAATCCTTGACATTGTAGTATGAATTATTTTAGTACGCTTTTAATGACTTTTTAAATATTTGAATTTTACTGCTCTCTTTTAACTCATCGGGAATTTATTTGCGATTTTATTCCATTGTAGAACATGGTAAATATAAGATTAGTCTGGCTCTTTTTTCATACCCATGAATGCTGCTGTTTGTCAGATAATTGCTATTTTCCTTGATGTGCATAACAGATTAGTAGATGTACCCACGTGATGCAGTTACTCGTAGAATCCCCATCTACTGAAACATATCTTTACAGGATGCTCGATTACTAATTTCAGTTATTATTTTAATGACCGCTTTCCTGTAGTTTGAACACTCTGTCCCTGCTTTGTGTGGGGTTCCCCAAAAAATGATTCCAGAGCTAAAGATGAAGTGCATGTAGGAACAGAATGTAATAATAAGGCATTGTCTGTTACACGTTGATGACAGGATTGTACAGGAATGAGTAAACGAATTTGAAAGAATTTCGCACTGAAGAAAATTATAAAACCAGTTAGTCATCGACAAATTAAAGTGAATATTATCAGTACTTCCTTTTACTGACGTTAATGATGTAAAACCGAGTCGTCCTAGCACTGGAACTGTTTAATAACACCTAGATAGAGTTACTGCGCAGCTTCTAACGATCTCTTCATTAGTAAGACATTAAACTCTGATCTTCTTTCGTTTCTAGGTAGTAGCCAATTTCTGATGCGAAAGAAACTCAAAAAACCGATATACGTAGCCTTGGAGTCACAATTTATCACCACACACCTGCTAAATGCGTTGACATATTACGGAACCTAAGCGTCGTAGTGGACACTTCAACAGCGAAGAAGTGGAACACCGAACTCCTCATTAAGAACAGAGAGCTATTCCTAACTATAGAACAATGCAGACGGCCGACACAGCAAAAAAGCAACACACTCGGGAAATTCTTTATATGTTTTACAGCATTATCAAAGAGAAACCAGAACATGAGAAAGATATTATTGTACATATTTTTTCTATTTGTTTTTAAATTTTCTGAAATTCATTTTGGTTCTAAAAAAAACAACAGAGTGCGTCGCGTCTCTTCGTTATAGCCAGCATTATGCTAATTGAATAACAACAGTTACACCTTATACTGTAATTGCATAGCTTACGTCTGCCTGAACTATGCAAAACTTATCACAAATAAAAATGATCGTTTTGCATAGATGGCCGGGACGCCCCAACGAGGAAATTGGGTCAGCGAGTAGCAAGTGTTATTTCAGGTGATGGCACATTGGGCGATTTGCGTGTCGATGATGATGAGGACAGCACAACACCCAGTCCACGATCGGGGATAATATCCAACCCGGCAGGGAATCGAACACGGGCCCGCTGCATGGTAGGCAAACACGTTACCACTTTTTTTTATTAAATCTCATTTTTTTTGTTCGTCTTAGTACGGTGCATCTGTTCGGGACGGACGTCCTAAAACACCCGTTTATGTTCGTCGTTGATCCATTAACTCAGTTTTTTTTTTTTTTTTTTTTTTTTTTTTTTTTTTTTACAGACGGTAGCTAACCCTCTGACCGAACACTCTGAGCTACCGTGCCGGCATACTCAGCTAAGCAGGTGAACATGACGAACAAATTCGTGATCTTTGCTGCTAGAAAAAGATTGAATTCTATTAGTAATCTCAGAGCAATGGTTAAGCAATTCTACCTGCAGCTTAGAATGGAAGTAGAGAGTGAGTGGCATGAGCAATATATCAACTCAAATGTGTGTGAAATCTTATGGGACTTAACTGCTATGGTCATCAGCCCCTAATCTTACACTCTACTTAACCTAAATTATCCTAAGGACAAACATACACACACACATCCATACCCGAGGGAGGACTCGAACCTCCGCCGGGACCAGCCGTACAGTCCATGACTGCAGTGCCTTAGACCGCTAGGCTAATCCCGCACGGCAAGGTCGACTATATGAAATGATGTGATTGAGGGGAGAAAAGCTTAAATTACGAAGAGTAACGTCATAGAACGTCGTTTGTACTGGCTGTTGTACCAAAAAGGCAGTGAACGATCACAGGACATAAATTCAGGGAAGCGGAACGTACTGGAGGTTTACTGAATGTGAAGAGAAACTTTTAAAAATCTTTATCTGTCATCGGTAGCCCAAACAAGAATCAAATATTGCTGCACAATTGCACTGTGTTCTACCGGACTATTCAATTCTCACGAAAAAGACTAAGTCTCGACAATATTGTCTACACAAGTAAATTCTCCTTTCAATTTTATGTAGACTACTAGTAAATAAAAATTACAATTTCGTAAAATAAGACTTGCTGTTAGCTGTCTTACTAGGCTTTTACAAATCACATTGAGCTTTGAGGAACTACGCTCTAAACACAATAGTTTTACAATAAGGCAGAAAATTTATAAAGTTTTTCTTGTCTTCAGCAAGCGTATATTTCCATCCGAAAAACAGTATAAAATATACATTCAACATTTAACTTAAACTTGATAATTACTTGTTTAGCACTGCCTATGCGTTTGTTTTTCTCCAAACTTGAGACAACATAAGTCTTTCTCTCTGACTTTACATGAAAAAGGCAGCAAAATTTAAAGTAGTTTATCAAATTATCAGTCAGCAGCTACAGTAGGGCAAGAGTTCTATTTCCTTACCAGCCAGAGTCTACCTGTATTGAATAGAAGTATAATCCACTTTAATTATGTTCACGAGCACAATCACGTGGCAGAAACATCGCTTCAGGTGGTTATTAAATTTACTAGTTTCTCAGATCCGCGTACCGTTTGTCTTAGCATGCACTCGAGCATCAGCCATACGTTGCTCTGTCCTAGCTGATGCCTTGCTAATCCATGCACGCTGATATAGGTTAGTTGAGCGGCAACTAACGGATACAGCTTCTGCCCCCGCGCTATCCGCTCCGCCACCAGCTGCAGAGCCCACCGCTCTTCCTGCTGTGTGTGTCAGTTGCGCCCATCGGTACCTCACTGCTCTTTGTGACCACAGTTACTTGCACAGAGCCACGCCACGTTCGTACTCGTCGCTCTGTCCGCAACTTCGCCTCTTCTGCTCCTTTTCTGCAACAGTCATCGATTATGTTATATTTTATTTTTTATTTTACACGTCTAGTTCCTAGGACCAAATTAAAAAGAAAATCTCCAAGGTAAGGAACGTGTCAGTACATAAAATTACAACATAAAAATAATAACAGATAAAAATAAAATATTTATGAACCCAAAAAAGACAAGTCATAAGCTCATGTAAACGCAGTCAACAATATAACACAGGAATCAGCTTAATTTTTGAAGTCACTGCTCAACAGAATAGCAGGAGTGACCCATGAAGAAAATCTGCATTTTCAATTTCAAAGCGTGTGGGTAACTGGTAAGATTTTTGAAGTGTTGTGGTAGTTTATTGAAAATGGATTCAGCAGTATACTGAAAACCTTTCTGCACAGGAGTCAAGGAAGTGCGATCCAAATGCGGATTGGATTTCTGCCTAGTATTAAGTGGCTGAAAGTTGCTAATTCTTGGGAATAAGCTGATATTATTAATAAGAAAAGAGAGGAAATATATATATATATATATATATATATATATATATATATATATTCAGAGAACAATGTCAGAATACGCATACTAGTAAACAGGGGTCGACAAAAAGTCGACTTACACCACTTACTGCGCGAACCGCCCGTTTCTGAGCCAAAAATATACTTTGAGAATGGTAAGAGTAACCTCAAAGTATACCATACGTCAGAATCGAATGAAAATAGGAAAAGCAGACTAGTATTCATGTCGAACTTCCACTTACATCAGATACCGTTCCAATAGTAAAAATGGCAGCAGATGGTTCAAATGACTCTGAGCTCTATGGGACTTAACTTCTGAGGTCATCAGCCCCCCAGAACTTAGAAGTACTTAAACCTAACTAATCTAAGGACATCACACACATCCATGCCCGAGGCAGGATTCGAACCTGCGACCGTAGCGGTCGCGCGGTTCCAGACTGTAGCGCCTAGAACCTCTCGGCCGCTCCTGCCGGCAATGGCAGCAGAACAAGATCCTGAACGTGGGCTTTCCATGACAGTTTATTATGTCCGAAAGAACAGACACCATATCCATATAAGTATATAGTTCTGGCGATACCGGCCATGACCTTCTTCTTCTGTGCGGATGCACACAAAATCCCCCAACTCTTACGGGACTTGGAAGAATGTCTTCTACGAGTAATGACTGTGTTGGGGTGGGACACTACGAATGTAGTGTGTGGACATACAAGGTGAGAATGTGAGTCTTGCGGGAAGCGTGCGCGAGATAGACCCTGCAGTCGCACTATCATCTGTGTCCTCGGTGGCTCAGATGGATAGAGCGTCTGCCATGTAAGCAGGAGGTCCCGGGTTCGAGTCCCGGTCGAGGCACGCATTTTCACCCGTCCCCGTTGATCTGACGGTATTAATATAATTCTAGTTTATTATCTATCTGAAATCCAGACATTTGAACTGTTCAGTTTCACTAACCATATGGCCATTTTATGAAATTAAAACGTCGAGTTTTGTTGAATTGTGTGTTAGAAAACGTAAAACCAGAGTCTATATAGACCAGCTGCTTCTGTTGTGCCTCTGAAAAAAACTGTCGAAAGGCTACGGCTCGAGCCCGATCTAGCAATGTCGGTAATGCGACACGTCTCGGACAGATTTTTTTCAATCCTTCGAATATTGAAGGAAAAATTTTGTGAAAATTTTTTTCTTGGCACAAAAAGCGCAAAGGATTTATTACGGCCCCTGCTAAGTCGTCCTCATCGCAAAGGATAAGGAATATTTTAACCCTTGAGTGAAAGTGTGAAAACTTTGCCGAGACGACTCAGTTTCTGCGCCAACAAAACAGCCACCCTCGCTAATACAAAATAGAGAGGGTTCTTCCTCCAGCCGCATTTTGTGTACTTTTAGCTTCCGTAGAAAGGGGAGTACCGATGTATGGAGGCTGATTGTTTTAAAAAATAAAACTATTGCGAGCAGAAGTAGACAGCGTCTTGCTGGAGACAGAGCGCGGGCTCCGATTTGCTGCTTTTCTCTCCCGTTCCCCTCTAGCAGCAGCGTCCTCCGAAAGCCCTCCCTATAGCCTGGGCCACAAGTTTCCTCTGGTCCGCCCGACGGCGCCCCTCGCAAACTTCACAGCAAAGTCCTTGGAGGAGCAGCGCTGTCCGCTTCTGCTGGCCGCGCCCATCCGTTCCGCTGACCCCATGCTACCGCCTACGCTCCTCGACTCCCTCCCGCCTCCCTGGTGCCGTCCGAGGACCATCTTTCCAAATCTCACTGCCTTCATCTTTCTCCTATCTTGTAAATTCCGAATGTTATGCCTAAACAGTCAACCAACAAGCTTGATCGTCAATTTCCTTCGTCATAAACGTTATACTCCGGCTCAAATCATGTGGTGTCTGACATTTGAGGTCCAAAGTAGAGATGTTGTCGTCGCAAGTACTGTCTTCAGGAAGACACCACAGTGCTCAGTCTCAAAGGCGACAGGAAAAAAGCCTTCAAGTGTCTATCTCCAAAAAAAAAATCGCTCAGAATATAAGAAATTCACGTGTGTTATAGCTCCATGATGGGTCTCGAAACACGTCAAAAAAATTTCTTAATTTAAGTGGGGCCAAAGATTTTTTTGCCCCATAAAATTTTCCCGTCATAGAGACAGGAACAAACGAGGCCCACGAGAAAGGCAGGCTGTGGCGCTTTCGTCACAGCACGTGACACTGAAGGTCTTACTCGCTCCCGGGGGAGCTAGTAACTATTAGGTTTCTACATAAGTTCGTAGGCGTTTTCTATAAATTTACTAAATACGACAGATATACATAACGGAGACTTTAGTCATCATTAATATATTCACTTTCACTACTTAAAATACGCTCATGCTCATAAATTAAGGATAATTGCAGAATGTGGTGCCACACAACGTGGCACTACGCAAAACTGGCGCTAATAGCATAGGCACATAGGGAACACACATGTCACAGATCTATAAGTCCACGGTATTGCTGATAAGTTGAGTAAACCGTCCCGAAACACATGTGCTACAAAACGCTACTGTTTCCTGCGCATGTACCCCGACGTCAATATGGGATATGTTCAACATGCACACATACACAGGCCGCAACAACGGATTGGCATACTCTGGATCGGGTGGACGAGCAGCGCTTGACACAGTCACGTCGATTAAATATTTGGGCGTAACATTGCAGAGCGATATGAAGTGGGACAAGCTTGTAATGTCAGTTGTGGGGAAGGCGGATAGTCGTCTTCGGTTCATTCGTAGAATTTTGGGAAGATGTGGTTCATCTGTAAAGGAGACTGCTTATAAAACAGTAATACGACCTATTCTTGAGCACTGCTCGATCGTTTGGGATCCCTATCAGGTCGGATTGAGGGAGGACATAGAAGCAATTCAGAGGCGGGCTGCTAGATTGTGTTACTGGTGGGTTTGATGATCACGCCAGTGTTACGGAAATGCTTCAGGAACTCGGGTGGGAGTCTCTAGAGGAAAGGAGGCGTTCTTTTCGTGAATCGCTACTGAGTAAATTTAGAGAACCAGCATTTGAGGCTGACTGCAGTACAATTTTACTGCCGCCAACTTACATATCGCGGAAAGACCACAAAGATAAGATAAGAGAGATTAGGGCTCGTACAGAGGCATATAGGCAGTCATTTTTCCCTCGTTTTGTTTGGGAGTGGAACAGGGAGAGAAGATGCTAGTTGTGGTACAAGGTACCCTCCGCCACGCACCGTATGGTGGTTTGCGGAGTATGTATGTAGATGTAGATGTATAGCCTCCCGTTCTTGCACCAGTGCCTGTCGGAGCTCCTGAAGTGTCGTAGGGGTTTGAACACGTGCAGCGATACGTCGACCGAGAGCATCCCAGACGTGCTCGATGGGTTTTAGGTCGTGAGAACAGGCAGGCCACACCATTCGCTTGATATCTTCTGTTTCAAGGTACTCCTCCACGATGGCAGCCCGATGGGGCCGTGCGTTATCATCCATCAGGAGGAAGGTAGGGCCCACTGCACCCCTGAAAAGGCGGACATACTGGTGCAAAATGACGTCCCAATACACCTGACCTGTTACATTTCCTCTTTCAAAGACATGCAGGGGTGTACGTGCATCAATCATAATACCACCCCACACCGTCAAACCACGACCTCCATACAGGTCCCTTTCAAGGACATTAAGGGGTTGGTATCTGGTTCCTGGTTCACGCCAGATGAAAACCCGGCGAGAATCACTGTTCAGACTATACCTAGACTCGTCCGTGAACATAACCTGGGGCCACTGTTCCAATGACCATGTGCTGTGTTCTTGACACCAGGCTTTACGGGCTCTCCTGTGACCACGGGTCAGTGGAATGCACGTTGCAGGTCTTCGGGCGAATAAACCGTGTCTGTTCAGTCGCCTGTAGACTGTGCATCTGGAGACAACGGTTCCAGCGGCTGCGGTAAGGTCCCGAGCAAGGTTACCTGCAGTACTCCGTTGCTGTCTGCGGGTACTGATGGTGAGATATCGGTCTTCTTGTGGTGTTGTATACTGTGGACGTCCCGTACTGTAGCGCCTGGACACGTTTCCTGTCTGCTGGACTCGTTGCCATTATCTTGAGATCACACTTTGTGGCACACGGAGGGCCCGTGCTACGACCTGCTGTGTTTGACCAACCTCCAGTCGCCCTATTATTCTACCCCTCATAACGGCATCAATATGTGTTCTTTGAGCCATTTTCAACACACAGTCACCATTAGCATGTCTGAAAATGTCTGCACACTTACTGGTTGCACCGTACTCTGTAAGCGTATCACTGAAAAAGTAGACAAAATTTTAGCGTCCAGAAAGATTTTCTACTTGACAAGTCGCACACAAAACGTTTTGCGCAACAGTAGGGGGAACATAGGGGAATCGATAATACCAGTGCAGCTCCCATTGGCGTATTGGTATCGGAAGTAGTACAGTCTGGTACCTGTGAATTGCCAACTATTTTAAATCGGGCTGTAGTTGGACTTCAAATTCCTAACCTGGTTACCAGTTCCTCTAAGAGATGGAATTCAAAGAAAGAAATTACGTTCCCTATAGTCTCGGAAGCATCCTACTCGAACGTACGTACTGGCGTGAACCAAGCAGTCCGTTAGTGCACTTCTTAATCGAAATTACACCAGGGATATCTACGTGAACAGGAAGGGACGTTCCATAATCGTAGGAACAGGAAGGCAGCGCAATGCCTCGATAAATGTAGTAATATTTTTCGCCGGCCTTGGTGGCCGAGCGGTTCTGGGCGCTACAGTCTGGAACCGCGCGACCGCTACGGTCGCAGGTTCGAATCCTGCCTTGGGCATGGATGTGTGTGATGTCCTTAGGTTAGTTAGGTTTAAGTAGTTCTAAGTTCTAGGGGACTGATGACCATGGAAGTTAAGTCCCATAGTGCTCAGAGCCATTTGAACCATTTTTTAAAATGTTTTTCATGGAAAAATAAAGGAAAAGAATACACCAGTATTAGTCAACATGTTTCTCTAATTTTAAAAAGAAAAGTGGTTACATATTGAACATCTCCCGATAGAAAAGCATTATTGAGACTAGCGAGGGAGAGAATGAAGCGAGAAGTGACTGTGGAAAATGGTGGCTTGGACCGAGGAGGTAGTGCAGTGGTTAGCACACTGAACTCGCATTCGAGAGGTCGATGGTTCAAACCCGCGTCCGGTCATTCAGATTTAGGTTTCTCGTGATTTCCCTAAAACGCTTAAGGCAAATACCGGAACGGTTCCTTTGAAAGGGCACGGCCGATTTCCTTCTTCGTCCTTCCTAATCCGAGTTGTTCTCCTTCTCTAATGACCCCGTTGCCGACGTGACGTTAAACACCAATCTCCTCCTCCTCCTCCTGCATCTCCTCCTCCACCTTCTCCTCCTCCTCCACCTACTCCTCCTCCTCCTCGTCCACGGTGGCTCAGTACGTTGCGTGTGAACAGCAGAACAGTTAACGTGTAAAACTTCCTGGCAGATTAAAACCGTGTGCCCGACCGAGACTCGAATTCGGGACCTTTGCCTTTCGCGGGCAAGTGCTCTACCAACTGAGCTACCGAAGCACGACTCACGCCCGGTACTCACAGCTTTACTTCTGCCAAGTGTAAGAAGTAAAGCTGTGAGTACCGGGCGTGAGTCGTGCTTCGGTAGCTCAGTTGGTAGAGCACTTGCCCGCGAAAGGCAAAGGTCCTGAGTTCGAGTCTCGGTCGGGCACACAGTTTTAATCTGCCAGGAAGTTTCATATCAGCGCACACTCCGCTGCAGAGTGAAAATCTCATTCAGTTAACGTGTAGCTCCAGACTGCCAGCTGGTGGTTCATCGTCCGACCGTGTAAATCTCGAAGGTAATTTTCGCCTCGTGAATGGTGAACGTTATGATCCGTGTCAGAGGCTCTTACTACAGCTCCGAGCATGCAGGCACTCTGTGCAAGATATTCGACGATGCGGCGCCTAGAATCAGATCCATTGTGGTGAAAACTGACTGCGCGACACGGACATTTCGTTCTGGCTACAATAGAATACCGACAAAACTCGAAATTGAGACTGAGTGATCCCGCAGGGTTCCTTTCAGAAAGTCGGTCCCAATGAGGAAACAGATTACTCTTATTGTTGACACTATTTTTTATTGCCACCTTACATGTATGCTCTTTAAATAAATAAGGAAAAATAAAAAAACTAAGACTTTTTACATGTGAATTCAGAGAGAATTCTGCAGATACGTTAGGCTGCCATTACCTGGCTGGTCCAAGGCGGCAACTATCGTCCAATAGACCTCTAGGCGGTCTCCTTCATTCTCAAACAGTCACTGCCATCTTGGTGAAAATTAATAATGATAAACTGAGAGGAGATCAATCAAAATTAAAGTGACCTAGCAACACTTTCGTGCCTAAGGAATAATATTATCTAATTTCTGTCTCTCTCTCTCTCTCTCTCTCTCTCTCTCTCTCTCTCTCTCTCTCGTCATGGGAACACATGAAAATTATTATTTAGGTATTTACACTGATTAATAAGGTATTCACCTCTATATAGTACACTTCACTTGAATCACGTGATCACACCCCTTTAGATCGCAGCTCGACAGCAATTTTTGCTCTCGCGTACTGCTTGGAACCACTAGTGACCGTTCAAAAATATTATACGGAATTTGAACATGATTCGAAGCAGAAAAGAGTACTTCTACGGAATATCCAATTTTTCAGAAGCTTTTATAACCTGCTACTGTGCTAAGGATTTGAACTTGGATCATCTCCTCTCGCAGCCGGAGAGTTAATAGTCATAATACTCCTATTTTCCGCCGGTCACTGTGGCCGATCGGTTCTGGCGCTTCAGTCTGGAACCGCGCGACCGCTACGGTCGCAGATTCGAATCCTGCCTGGGAAATGGATGCGTGTGATGTCCTTAGGTTAGTTAGGTTTACTTAGTTCTAAGTTCTAGGGGACTGATGATCTCTGATGTTTAGTCCCCTAGTGCTCAGAGCCATTTTTTGAACTCCTATTTTTCGCCCTTTTGTGGCGTGATACGCGGGAGTGCACCATTAAGACGTATGTGAATAAAACGGCAAAGGCTCCCTATAAGACCCGCTAGTTCGATAAAACCATTATTGTCGCCTGCTGAACTTTACTGAGCACTTCACAAATGTACCTGTTAGAAATTTCGACACCAATTCGGCCTGGCAGTTGCTCTAGCGCCTGAAGGTAGGCAAACGTCACTCAAGTGTGTCGAAGGGGCTGCGTCGTAATGGGAGACGATTAAGGGGTTTCGAAAAAGTGATTCTTTATATCTGACTATGACTGAAAGTGATGTAACATCTTTTTCTGATACCGGTGAGGTTGAAAACTGTGTTCCGCTTCACCTGCCTACTATTTTTTAAAGATTTATCTCGAACAGCAGTCTATGACTGATTTACGGACCTGAAACTGGAGTATTTTACTCTTCTACGAAGTATCGGAATTGTCAATACCTTATATAATCTACTACTGTGCTACGGATTTGAACTTGGATAAATCCATCTCAGGACCAGAGAGCTAACAGTCATAATATTCCAGCTTCAAGTTGGCACGGGATCCTCCCCATAACTTTCCAAATTCACCAAAGCCGTTCACATGGTGCTGAGCTGCTGACCCTTCCCGAAAAGTAGTTATAGCTGGGAGAGCCAGACTTCTCAAAGGATCGGAATTAAGGTCTTTCATTGTTAGTGATGCTACGTACTATGTTATAATATTAGACAACAAGAAATACAAAATTCGGTTTCAAAAGAGGAACTTCCGACATAAAATGAAAATGTTGAAAGAGCAGTTGATTGTAAACTAAAAACGCGCGCTCCAAGAGGAGGACAGTATGACTACAACATTTCTACAGGCATAGATGCGTGTGTCGACTACCAGGAGCAAATTTTGTGCTGCTGCTCAGAGTTGGTCTGTGTCCAATGTGACCGTGTAACCACCTCGCGCTGCGTGCTATAGTGGAGCCGTCTAATTCACTTTTGTGCTTAGGAGCTGAGTAAACAGCGGCAGACGCCACACTGACGAAGCCCTGCACGCAGACACTGCTGTTTGTTTTCGGCGGCGCGGGAAGACTAGCTTTACCGAGCAGTGCATCGGCGCGAGCGAACGAACGCTCTGGCGTGTCCCTAAAATCAATCCGGTCTGGGGTGAAACTGGAATCCTCGGCTGCTCAGCAGCGCGTTTCGTCTGCAATGCAACGCCTGGTTTCCATTCCCCGGAAGTAGCGCCTCTCCCCTCCCCTCCCCTGTCATCCCTAGGGTCAAGAGTTTCGCTGCTACGCCCCCAGCAGACAGAGGGCGAAAAGTTTGTTTGCTCGCTTCCAAATTTTGTTTCCGTCGCAAATTGCGTGGCCGCCATCGCCGCTGTTTGCTGTTCTTCCATCCGAAGAGACGAACAACTGTGCCATCAGTCTGACCACTGATTTCGGAATTCCAGATTTGAGCAGACTTCCCTTCCCTTCCTCTGAAGTGTAAACCTTGGAACTTTTTTCTTGATTTCCCATGATTGCAAAGTTAGGACCCAACCAGATCTTCCCTATTTGCTTTACTGATCTCTAGCCCCAACAACAACACCCCTGTCCATAATACAGCTTCTCCCCTATTGTGCCCACGAATAACGTGCTCAGTTTCTGTTAACGACGTTTTAAGCTTGAAGTACTTTTCTGAAGACTCTTCTAACAAAGAGTACGGGCCTTCCATCTGTTTAACTAGAGAGGATGTGTTCATAAGGCAACACGAATAATCGTACATATTTTCTTCAACGTGTGCTTGCTTCTTTTCTTCATAAAAGAAATTCTAATAACATCAAAGCGAATTTCGCCTTGAAATGACTGCCTCTCCGAAAGTTTGTAATTCCAAAACTTTTTGTGCAGCATAAATATGGAAAGCGCTATGTCGGAGATTAACATCGATTCAAGATAGGGTGCACTGGAGATTTTGAAACACTAAACACGGAGGGAGCTATCGACGATAGCCCAGAAATATATTTTATGAATAAAAATTGGCCGGCTGTGTTATTTCGGATTTGTTAGCTATGCGACAGCTCCACGAGCAACATTTCCAAATTTCACTCAAGGCTTTTAGACATGGCCTGATGCAGCATTTTTTTACGGATGAAATTTTTCTGTTGCGTAAACTGATACACACTTATCAGATCTTTTTAGTTTTTACCAAAATACCTCGATCGGCTATGCATTTTTCCAAAGTTGTGTGTCGCACTCTGTTTGCTGTGTATAAGCTTTATGAAACGGCTTTTCTCGCATTTTTTTCAATATTTAACTAGTAACTAGTACGTAGTTTAAAGTCTCTACTTCCTATTAAAGAAATCACATTTCTTAGAACTCTCTGACATATCGAAGCACGTCGAAAATGTGTTTTAATTTTAATCAGAGCCGGACCAACGTTTCCTTGGTTGAGATACAGTGACGGAAAAAAAACCTCAACACCAAGGAGGAGTTGCGCGATATAATTGAAAGTTGGTAGGCATGCTTCTACATTTGAAAGATGGTGTCTATTCAAATATCACACCAATCACATAAGACTGGCGATGGTAGCAACGCTAAGAGAATGAAAATCAGGTTTGCTTTGAAAACACACCTTTGAGATTGGACACGGTGAATTGATGTTAGTCAACGCGATACAGCCGCCATTATTAACATCTCTCTGAGTTTGAACAAGGTCGTGTAATAGGGCTACGAGGAGCTGGATGTTCTGTGATACTGCAGAAAGACTTGCTGGGAATGTATCCACTGTACATGATCGTTTGCAGCGGTGGTCACGAGTGTGTACGGTCGCAAGAAGACCGGGCTTCAACGGCCATGTGGTACTACCAAAAGCGAAGACCATCGTGTTCGGCGTATGGCTCTGGTGCATTGAACTGGATCTGTAGCAGCAATATGAGCAGCAGTTGGTACCACAGTGACATAATGAACTTTTACAAATCGGTTACTTCAAGAGCAGCTCCTAACCAGATGCACTGTAGCGTGCATTCCATTGACCCCAAGCTACCGCCATTTGCGACTTCAGCAGTGTCAAGCGAAAGTGCGATTTCGTATGACAGCAGGAGCACTGTAGGGTTATCCAACACACCCTGACTGCAAATCTGTAAGTCAGTCTGGTGATTGGACTTGTTGTGCTGCCATCAGTGAACAGTTTTCCAGGGGTGTTTTTCCAACAGGATAATTCTCGCCCACATACCGCTGTTGTAACCCAGAATGCTCTACAGCGTGTCGCCATGTTGGCTTGCCCCGTTCGATGCCAGATCTGTCTACACTGAAGCACGTATGGGATATCCCACACAACTCCAGCGTCATTCACAAACAGCATTAGCCGCCCCTATATTATCCGACGAAGTGGAACAGGCATGGAGCTACATCCCACGAACTTACACCCGGCACATTTATGACACAATGTATGAACGCGTGCATGGTTACATTCAACATTCTGGCGGTTACATCGGTTACTTAAGTGCCAGCAGTTCACATTCGCAATAGCTTATATCGCGCTTACACAACTATGATCTATCATCCCTAAATTTCATTGTTGTTGTTGTTGTTGTTGTGATCTTCAGTCGAGAGACTGGTTTGATCTCCATGCTACTCTATCCTGTGCAGGCTTCAGCATCTCCCAATACCTACTGCAACCTACATCCTTCTGAAACTGTTTAGTGTATTCATCTCTTGGTCTCCCTCTACGATTTTTACCCTCCACGCTGCCTTACAATACTAAATTGGTGATCCCTTGATGTCTCAGAACATGTCCTACCAACCGATTCCTTCTTCTAGTCAAGTTGTGCCACAAACTCCTCTTCTCCCCAGTCCTATTCAATACTTCCTCATTAGTTATGTGATCTACCCATCTAATCTTCAGCATTCTTCTGTAGCACCACATTTCTAAAGCTTCTATTCTTTTCTTCTCTAAACTATTTATCGTCCATGTTTCACTTCCATACATGGCTACACTCCATACAAATACTTTCAAAAATAACTTCCTGACACTGAAACCTATACTCGATGTTTACAAATTACTCCCCTTCAGAAACGCTTTCCTTGCCATTGCCAGTCTACATTTTATATCCTCTCTACTTCGACCATCATCAGTTATTTTGCTCCCCAAATAGCAAAACTCCTTTACTAATTTAAGTGTCTTATTTCCTAATCTAATTCCCTCAGCATCATCTGACTTAGTTCGACTACATTCCATTATCCTCGTTTTGCTTTTGTTGATGTTCATCTCATATCCTCCCTTCAAGACACTGTCCATTCCGTTCAACTGCTCTTCCAAGTCCTTTGCTGTCTCTGACAGAATTACAATGTCATCGGCGAACCTTAAAGTTTTTATTTCTTCTCCATGGATTTTAATACCTACTCCGAATTTTACTTTTGTTTCCTTTACTGCTTGGTCAATATACAGATTGAATAACATCGGCCGGCCGGAGTGGACGTGCGGTTCAGGGCGCTACAGTCTGGAACCGAGCGACCGCTGCGGTCGCAGGTTCGAATCCTGCCTCGGGCATGGATGTGTGTGATGTCCTTAGGTTAGTTAGGTTTAATTAGTTCTAAGTTCTAGGCGACTTATGGCCTCAGAAGTTGAGCCGCATAGTGCTCAGAGCCATTTGAACCATTTTTTTGAATAACATCGAGGAGAGGATACAACCCTGTCTCACTCTCTTCTTAACCACGGCTTCCCTTTCGTGTCCCTCGAGTCTTATAACTGTCATCTGGTTTCTGTACAAATTGCAAATAGGCTTTCGCTCCCTGTATTTTACCCCTGCCACCTTCAGAATTTGAAAGAGAGTATTCCATTCAACATTGTCAAAAGCTTTCTCCAAGTCTACAAATGCTAGAAACGTAGGTTTGCCTTTTCTTAATCTAGCTTCTAAGATAAGTCTTAGGGTCAGTATTGCCTCAAGTGTTCCCATCTCAGGTGATGCTGTCAGTATCTCCAGGCTTCTTCCATGTATACAACCTCCTTTTATGATTCTCGAACCAAGTGTTAGCTATGATTAAGTTGTGCTCTGTGCAAAATTCTACCAGGCGGCTTCCTCTTTCATTTCTTAGCCCCAGTCCATATTCACCTGCTACGTTTCCTTCTCTTCCTTTTCCTACTATTGAATTCCAGTCACCCATGACTATTAAATTGTCGTCTACCTTCACTATCTGAATAATTTCTTTTATCTCATCATACATTTCTTCAATTTCTTCGACATCTGCAGAGCTAGTTGGCCTGTAGACTTGTACTACTGTCGTAGGCGTGGGCTTCGTGTCTATCTTGGCCACAATAATGCGATCACTATGTTGTTTGTAGTAGCTTACCCGAACTCCTATTTTTTTATTCATTATTAAACCTACTCCTGCATTACCCCTATTTGATTTTGCATTTATAGCTCTGTATTCACCTGACCAAAAGTCTTGTCCCTCCTGCCACCGAACTTCGCTAATTCCCACTATATCTAACTTTAACCTATCCATTTCCCTTTTTAAATTTTCTAATCTACCTGCCCGATTAAGGGATCTGACATTCCACGCTCCGATCCGTAGAACGCCAGTTTTCTTTCTCCCTAAATTTCGTTACTATACATTAATTATTTTTTGGTGTTGCGATTTTTTTGCATAAGCGTAGATGAAATTTTCACGTCCAGAAAAGTTTCCTACTTTGAACTGGAACGGTGGAAGTGGAAAAACAGTGATAGCCGACAGTGCCGCGCTCCCATTGGTGGATTGGTGGCAGGTGCTGCCAAGCCTGCTTGCTCTCGAACGCCAAACATTATGAACAGGACTACAAGAATAGAAGATGCGGACTAAAGCGATGGACGTTCCGAATAAGCTAGAAGACATTATGCATACGCCTGAGACTACGTCTGTTGTTGCTTTCAATAACTGGTGGCTAAATTACATATTAACCACTCTTGGGTAACACTATACAAGACGTTATTTGTCCATTTTCACACCCCTTTTTCCCCCTAAACATCGCACTTGACGTGTTCGTAATTTTTAGGACTGCCCTAGGGTCGTACAGTGGTGGTCCACAGAATTGAACTGTGCAGTGGACCCAATAGCCATGCCCTGCGCTACGGCCGGCCTGTTGTGTTTCGCAGCAGAACACGTGCACCGCCTCCTCCTCTCGGCTATTCATTTTTCATACCTGGATCTGAACTCAATCAGTCGCGGACGGAGGGCCCGCCCCGGAATATAAATGGTGCCATTAATGTCCAGGCGGTGCAGCTAGGGGATGCTGTACACCACTGTACCACGGCGGGCACCCCGGCGGCATTAGCCGTCTGCCGCAGGCCGGTTTCTGGTCACCCCAATACCATGTGCTCCTACAACATCTGCACGCTGTCAGCCCATAATAAACTGATCCAGGACTAGAAGTGTCATAGGGGCTGTTTCGTTCCACTTGATAATAAAGTAAATAATTTGTTCTGAGTGTGTCTCTCTCATTTATAAAATTCGTACAATGTACTGGAAGTATGAATAATGTCTTCAGAAATTGTAGATATCACAGAACAGAGTGTATTTAGAACAGGCAGTTCGTGTCTTGATAATATTTTCTCCCTACGCCAGTTAATAGAGATATGAGAAATTTGGGGAGACATTTAGTGCTCATCAGTCTCAGAAAAGCTTATGACAACGTCCCACGAACAAGCTGTTTGAAGCGCTATAACTGTATATATTTCACTGACCCATTATGTGTAAGAAGTATATATAAAACACAAAACGATATGCACAGAAAAATAAGGACGGCTCCATAATCTCTAAACCGTTTAAAATAAATAAAGGATTGATATAACGGTGTTGTTTATCTCTAACAATGTTCAAAACATATCAATAGATCGCCTTGCAGAGCTGGAAAAATAAATGCAGTGGAATGGAAATTCAGTTAGAAGACCACTGTGTGTACACCCTGTTATTCACAGATGACCAGATGATGGTTGCGATCGATGAAGAGAATAGCTCCTACTAGGCGAGATAATAAATGGAAGAATATGGCAAATGAGGATCGAAGTTAAACATCAAGAAGACCGAATACTTAATCACAGGAACGCAATCGGTAAATTTTGAAATGTCAGACATTGTAACTGCCGCTAATTGTGAAAGATATAAATACCTACGGAGTATCATTAAGATGGAACCCGTGGAGATGACTTGATAAACAGAACTCCGTCCTGTGGACCAGAGAAATCGGTGGTTTTTTTTGGAGACAGCCAGTATGTACAAGGTATAGCGTGTATAAGAGCCGATATTTTTATATGTGGCACCTTAATATCTACACACACACACACACGTGCGCGCGCCATCCGAGAAAAAATCTCCGACAAGTTTTAGGAACAGATTCCTTATATCAAAACAAGAAAAAAGGCTCTAAAACTGTATATCGGAAGAGCAGTGAGCACTTGTTCAGCAGAGATGTATTTCACACTATCAAAGATGAGCAAATGCTCATACACTGTGTGATCCAAAGTATCCGGACACCTAGTTGAAAATAAGTTCGTGGCACCCTCCATCGGTAATGCTGCAATTCAATAATGGGTGTCGGCCCACCCTTAGCCTTGATGAGCTATCCCAGTGTTCACCCAACTAGCAGTTTTAGTCGGTTGTGTTGCCGCAGGATTCTATCTCCGACCGAACGGGCCTGGGAAGGCCCAACGGTGCCGTGTCAACCTTAGCCCACAGGCGTCACTGGATGCGGATGTGGGGGGGGCATGTGGTCGGTCAGCACACCGCTCTCCCGGCCGTATGTCAGTTTACGAAAGCGGAGCCGCTACTACTCAATCAAGTATCTCCTCAATTTGCCTCACAAGGGCTGGGTGCACCCCGCTTGCCAACAGCGCTCGACAGACCGGATGGTGACCCATCCAAGTGACAGCCCAATCCGATAGCCCTTAACTTCGATGATCTGACGGGAACCGATGTTACCACTGTCGCAAGGCCGTTGTCGATGCAAGATTACAACCGTTTAATTTAGTAATATTCCTACAGTTTCAAACTCCTGTATTTGAATTCTCAGTGTGTTTCTGTTTGCATTGTATTTTATTTCGAGTAATATTGCAGGTTCCGTGTGAACTGTGCGTTTTTTATATCTATTGTCTCAGTGTTTTTAACTGTCTGGAACGGGTCTTATTCCTTGTGCAAACCCCCAACAGTCTCATCTAGACTTAAAGTTGCATGTTAGTTGTACAGGAGTAGGGGTATGACAACTTAGGATCAGTGTGAGGCATTTTACTCTGTTTGTTATACGATAGCTACAGATGCTAAAGTAGAAGCCAGGACGGCGGTAGGGAATATTGTTTATATTCTCAACTATCGTCGGTGATTTAGATAGGTTTTTAATTGAGGAGCCCTTTGATACATCAAGAGATGACACATGGGGCCGTGACTGATGTACCAAATAGAAAATGAAAGCTGTAAATGCCTCGTGCCGGTTACAGTAAAGCATCACTAAGCCACGAGCCCTGGGGCAGTCGCTTGTGACATGTCGAAGGCAGCATTTGGCGAGCCCGCCTCGCGGCTCTGTGTTGGAGCCACTCAATTAGTCGTCAGCTAAAACATTTGTCACGGTTAGCGGCGCACGTTGCTGGCCAAATCCGCCCCTCTCCCACCCCTGCCGCACTCCCCCACGATCCGAAACCAGTTCGCACGTCGGCCCCCAGAGGCCGCTAATGTGCGACCCAATTCCCGCGAGAGACCGGCGCACCCCGCATTTTTTTTCCCCGTTTCCGTCTCTTTCTTTTATTTTTTCCTCTCTGTCCATTCCTGCTGCGCTGTCACTGTTTCTGTTGTTGTTCCGTCCGACTGGGGTGATTTGCACTGGAAACTGAATACCCGTGGGAACTAATGACGCATCAAAATGTAAAGCGCTTTCGTCTGGGGTGCGGCGGCGAGCCGACACACTTGCGCTTCCACCGGCTCGTACCTTTAGAGGCCCGCATCGCATGGTTATTTTTTCCGTAGCCGATTCGCTGAAACCATTTCAGCAAAAATTTCACCAGCTCTGTAATCTCCCTCCCCGGCAAAGGTGGTTCCGTCTATATATGCAAGCTGGGGAAAATAAAAATGACCAGGGAAATATCCTAGCACCTTAAGACAGGCAGCCCAGCTCACATCATCCACCCTCGCAGCATATGATGTAAGTTGGGTTGCCTGCCTTAAAGTGTATGATGTATTCTCTTGACCAGTTTTATAAAGGGCAATTAAAAAGTTGCCATTCGAAGGACGTACTATCCCGAATCGCTATGCCAATCAGGCAAAATCGCTGTGAGCACTGAGGCAGTTATCCAACCGACACGTTAGATTGAAGACACTCGTTTGATAAAACACCTTGTCCTGCTGCGTGAAGAAGTCCGTGATGCACAGCCTCGTCCGACAGGAATCCTCGACCCTTCAAGACCTTTTTTAAGGGTCAAAGGCGTAATAATCGCATGAGGAGAGATTAGGACTGTTGGGTGGATGATCAAGTGTCCCCCACTAATTCATAAAGGATGAGGCTGGTGTCCCAGATCAACTGGCGTATTGCGTCATACCGCAACCAGCACGGAACTTGGCGCACCGTTCCACAATGTGCTTTTCGACAGACTTGCTACCCCACATACTTCATTCTTCTATGGATGTCTACCAATGTTTGTCCTTCGGCAGCCAATAAAAGAATAACACCACTTTGATCTTGTTTGGACTAATTTCGCAATAACGTCGCCATCGATCACGTTCCACCATTTACCACATGCACGTCGCAAAGACGTGAATATCACGCTGATACCTTCCCTACATGTCGGTGTTGATATACCCGCACTGGTGTTGCGCTACGTTCCATATACGCTGCAGCAACGGAAACTTTTTATTCGCCCTTTATAGTTTGACCATCCTTAATAGAGGATGAGGCGCCCACCGTTGTCACCACTGACTCCTTAACGGCGTTTGTAATTTGTTTTCGCATAAGTTAACAGTGATCACGGTCTCATCAAACAAGTAGCAAAGCGTTTTCGCAACTCCACAAACTACCAAGATAAAATCATCATTGTTTCGTAAGTGGAACTGTGCTATTTGTTTCTGCGAGAGATGCAGGTCTCTATGAGCCAAAAATTTAGGGAATAACGCTTTTGTAGATCAAACAACAAAACGTGAAACAAAAATATATAGGACTTAGACATTTTTGTGCTGTTATTGCGCCCACGACCCAGAAATATACGCCAGTCTCAAAGGGCACTTATGCTGACTTGTGAAGATGCATGTCGCTTGTGCGTTGGGCTTTACAAAGGCTTAAACGTGTTTCGTACCAAGAAAAATGTTAAAAGCGCTGCCAAGTCTTTCCGTTGACATCAAGACGAGGTACTTACCTTTTGTTATCTCACACAAGACCCTCGAAACAGCCAGATACCCATAAGAACATCTTAAGCTCGTAAAATAATGTTTGCTAGTGACAAAATTATTAGACTCTGCTAGATAAAATGTATTGTTTTAAACGAAAATTAATATTTCTTTTCGTTTAGTTTTTATGTATATTGTGTTGTCTGTACACCAGTAAAAACGACATGTTAAAATAATACTTGAATTAAATAAATCCAACGACTGCCAACAGAAAACAACGACGACATTATCATGTGCCGTCACATTTCTGTTTGTGAATTTTTTATAGAGCGTGGGAGAACCATCGCCATCACAATACTTCCGATACATGCTCCATCACTTCTAAACGTATTGTTGTCAACATATCTGGATCAATCGCTTTTCACGCGGAAGTAATTATTTCTCTCAAATCCCCCAAATTTCGCTGGAACCTCTTTGTAGACCACATGCTTTATGACCCTGAGGAAGAAGTTTAACAGCACCAGATCGCACGATCATGCTGGATATTTTCTGAACTGGACATCTACCATGTTGGAGGCACATCATTTGACGATTGCTCACGGAAATTTTTTAATAACATGGGTAAAGCATGTATCAAAAAATCATTTATCTTCATATATATTTGCGCAGGGAGAAACTTAGTCTTGCAAAATGTTTCTATGGTGTTAACGACGGTGGGACTACGTGCGCAGCGTATACCTGAAGTCCGTTCTGCATACCATTCTGCTGCCCTTTTTACATTTTGGTGACATTCAATGTAAATTAGGAGTGCGACGTCCAATTCTTCATTAGTTAATGAGGCTATACTCCTGAGAATGGTTTATGCATTTCCAGCGATTCACCTACGTGGATATTTTACGAGCTTCACACTGTAAATTAATTTCAGCACTCCTCATAGCAAACCTGATGTACCCACTCATCGACCACGATGTCAATGGACTTGGCTGTTATTTGGAACATGCGATGACTTTACGGTTAGTATCGCGGCGATCAAGGAAAACACATCGCAGTGTTAATGCTTTCAGACCAGTTGTGCATATCTTACCAAGAGGCTCGGTGTGTCCTCTTGAAATATCGTCAGAGGTGCGGTGATGTGTTCTCCATAATCTGAATATCCCTGAGAGTGGGAGACGGGGGAATGTATCGCGAAAGTGGACACATTCAGTTGAAAAAAAAGCTTATATTCAAAGTTCTACAATTTTATCACTAAGAAAAATAGGAGATGAGGTAACGATGTCTGTACAGAAAGCAATCTTTCCGGCGGCAGATATGGTAGATAAGTCAGAAAGAACAGTAAAATGTATTTTGAAAGACAGAGCGGAAGAAACCTGTGTAAAAGTTAGAAATCTTAGAAAAAAGGCCGTCCTAGAATAGTAGTTTCTTTATATGACTGCTGTAAAACACTTATTTGAGGAAAATGTTTGGAGGAATGTTGCAAGATGCCTTCAGTAGTATTAGTAGTGGATTTATTGTTATCAGACTCTTGCTCTGTTTTTCGCGACAACACTGAGGTATTTTTAGCATGAAAAATTAATTTAATTGATCCGTCCCAATATAGCTATTCCTTATGTAATGTATTCTGGATGAGTACAGGGACTAATCCTAGTTAAATAAGAAAAGGAGGATTCAATTAATAAACATATGATTATAAAATAAAAAGAAAAGTACAAAGAACGAAACAAGTTCTCCTAACAAATATACAATTATAAAACCCACTATTTACCCTATCCAAGACTGCGACAACATCTAGCTGTCTAAACGCGTCCCCTCTTATGTTCGTTAAGAACACTGCAAAGGTTGATATTGTTGGCATTTTTGTTAGTTCTAACAACCAGCTAAGCTGGCGTGGACAACGAAAAAAATCAAGAGAAGCGAATTAATGGGACTTTACATACTTAACTTTACTCTTCCCTATATTAGCTCTATGGGCAAATATCACCCAAGTCATCAGCAAATTGTGGGTCTTTCGCGTCGTAGAAGACTGTCGGCGCTTGGAGACGCAGCGTCGCGTCCAGAAAATAAATACGGCTACGCAATGGACTTATTACTGCGTCCGAAAACTGCTATCGTTGAGGACACTGAGTTATCGCAATCGCTTAAGGGACCCTGCAGTCTGCTTGCCTATAATGGCCAGGGGCAGAAGTGTGTCTCCAGGGCACAATGAAGTACCAACCTGTTCGTCTCTGTACTGAGAAACAAATTCTTCGTACTTCAAATAGGGCAATCAGCATTGTACTAAATAAGAGAGAGACTAATCACGGGAACGTTGCCAGCTATGCTTCAGAACAGCCTTGCTCTGTGCCTGTCCTACTCGCTCACTACCAAGCCTTCGTTATTCCAGTGTCCGTTTTGGACACAGCCAATCACGACTCTCCGTTCGAAGCGAGAACGTGAAACCGCTTGCCAGCCTACACAGCACTTCCAGAACCTTCGAGATGTGTGTCATCCTCGGTGGAGGATGCGGATAGGAGGGGCGTGGGGTCAGCACACCGCTCTCCCGGTCGTTATGATGGTAGTCTTGACCGAAGGCGCTACTATTCTGTCGAGTAGCTCCTCAGTTGGCATCACGAGGCTGAGTGCACCCCAAAAAATGGCAACAGCGCTTGGCGGCCTGGATGGTCACCCATCCGAGTGCCGATCACGCCCGACAGCGCTTAACTACGGTGATCTAACGGGAACCGGTGTATCAACTGCGGCAAGGCCGTTGCCTATATTGATCGTGACCGGGCCAAATATCTCACGAAATAAGCGTCAAACTAAAAAACTACAAAGATCGAAACTTGTCTAGCTTGAAGGGGGAAACAAGATGGCTCTATGGGTGGCCCGCTAGATGGCGCTGCCATATCTCAAACGTATATCAACTGCGTTTTTTCAAATAGGAATCCTCATTTTTAATTACATATTCGTGTAGTACTAAAGCAAGATGAATGTTTTAGTTGGACCACTTCTTTCGCTTTGTGATAGATGGCGCTGTAATAGTCACAAACGTATAAGTACGTGGTATCACGTAACATTCCGCCAGTGCGGACGGTATTTGCTTCGTGATACATTACCCGTGTTAAAATGGACCGTTTACCAATTGCGGAAGAGGTCGATATCGTGTTTATGTGTGGCTATTGTTATCAAAATGCTCAACGGGCGTGTAATATGTATGCTGCCCGGTATCCTGGACGACAATCGAGTGTCCCGACCGTTCACCGGATAGTTGCGATATACACTGCACCAGCTAAGGCCTTTGGGAAATGGGGAAAAAAGTTGTGTGTACTTGGTTGAAAGGGGTAAGGGCTGTGTTCAAAACAGAGACAGACGTTACTGCATTACTGTTGCTTTAGTAGACAAGTCACTAACTGTCTTTTGAGCTGCAGATACTGTTGTGCATTACCCCTTTCAGTTGCGGTGAAAACTTTACTATTTTAAATCCTGTCTTAAGCTCTACTTTCCTTGTAAGTTTTCATCAAAATTGCAATAAGTGGTCTGTCACCTTCTCATCAGGTACAATGCTGTCGTCCCATAATGCCTACCATCATCTATTATCCTCATTTATTACTCTGTGCTTCCTGTGTGTGTGTGTGTGTGTGTGTGTGTGTGTGTGTGTGTGTGCGCGCGCGTTTCTTTGTGTTCGTGAACCGCTTGGTCCTTCTGTTGTTATAGTGTATTTGTGCTGTTGTGTCACCTGTATTTCATTTAATGGTCGCATCGATTGCTTTACACTCTCAAATTTGGACAAACGTAACATTTGGCAAAACATTGAAACATGGACAACCGCAATGGGGGTGAACAAGTACTCCATTTTATGGGCTTCCCACAGAATTATGCAAATTACAGTAAAAGGAAGTATAGGCTTCCAGGATTTTCATCTACATTTTTTATTTACAAACCATGAGCTAGAGCAGCTTGTTGTGTGGCAGAAACCTACTGTGTGAAGACTATTGTGCTACTGAAGTAATTCTTTAATGTTTAATCTAGGTTATAGCGTTTTAGGTAATAACAATGTTTTATTCCAGGCAGATATTACCGACGTTTCTGTACGATTGTAACTTGCCTTTCAAAGAAACATATGTCTTTATCAGTAATGATAACTGCATGGTCATCTGGAGAATGTTTTCTCATTCTTATAGTTTCAGCACAAGTTTTTCAAAATTTAGTTATGTAATTTCTTTCCCATAGAAGTAACGAGACGCATGTGCTAAAACCTGTTCTATTCTTGGGTGAGGACGACAAAACATTTGAATAGATTCTTAACAACAGAAAACGTACTGTTTTAAACGCACTGCAGAAGACGAGAGTGCCAGCCGGAGTGGCCGTGCGGTTCTAGGCCCTACGGTCTGGAACCGAGCGACCGCTACGGTCGTAGGTTCGAATCCTGCCTCGGGCATGGATGAGTGTGATGTCCTTAGGTTTAATTAGTTCCAAGTCCTAGGCGACTGATGACCTCAGAAGTTCAGTCCCATAGTGCTCAGAGCCATTTGAACCATTTTTGAAGACGAGAGTAGCTGAAAATGCAAATTTTAAGGCGGAAACTAATATTGTAAAAGAGCAGAGGGATAGGTGTAATTTATTTGGTGAAAGAATGCAATGTTTCCCCACATCTCTCGGTTGCGTATAGGCCACTGCATGCCGATCGCTCTTTTAAATTACACCCCGACAAAACAACAAAGCTACGTTAAATGAGTAGTCTGATGTTTACAGACAAAATAATAATAAAATACAGAACACGCGCAAGCTTAATCAAAAAAATTTGAGTGTTTGATAAGGGTCATCCATTAATGCATGGCATTTCTGTTTTTTTGTTTTTATTTTGTTACGTTCCCGGCCTAAACGTGATTATTTCGAGTGTATTTTCGACTGAGTTCCAATTACACGATTGTTCGCATTGGGTGTCGGTTATATGCCGACACGGCTCTCGTCATCAACGAGTTAATAAACCCGGGCTCGATTAGAATTTTTGTTCCAGAACCCGGGTTCGTACCTTGTGTGGAATTAGCATTTATGGAGTGCTGTTACTCAAGACGGAAGCTAAAATGAATTGCAGATAAGTGCCATCTCTTTCCATGGAGACTGCCTCGTATTTCAAAAAATTGTTCAAATGGCTCTGAGCACTATGGGACTTAACTTCTGAGATCATCAGTCCCCTAGAACTTAGAACTACTTAAACCTAACTAACCTAAGGACATCACACACATCCATGCCCGAGGCAGGATTCGAACCTGCGACCGGCACGCGTATTTCATTTTGAAGCGAAATGAAAGTAGCACGTATTTAAAAACAATAACCATTCTTCAAGTCACAATTACAAGTAAGAAAGAGACAGCTATAAAAAGTACGAATGCATGGTTTCATGGCGATGTAAACCAATAAAATTTCCTCGAAGTTCCATCGACTTGAGTGGTTAACTAATCGAGTACTCCTCGACCGTTACCAAATGGTGATTGTCACATGGTTGCTGCTGCTATCCTTAACCCTAGATTACAAAACCCTCGTAAAATTTACCGAAAAATATTACAAATGGCTCTAAGCACCATGGGACTTAACATCTGAGGTCATCAGTCTCCTAGACTTAGAACTACTTAAACCTAACTAACCTAAAGACAGCACACACATCCATGCCCGAAGCAGGATTCGAACCTGCGACCGTAGCAGCAGCGCGGTTCCGGACTGAAGCGCCCACAACCGCTCGGTCACATCGGCCGGTTAAAGTTTACGACTTCAGTTGGTACCAATCCGCGGTTCCCGCCAGTCACGTAATCCAGGACATTTTGTACGTGCCACTCGAGGCCTTATAACTGTAATTAACTAGTGAATAAACTATAAATTATGACTTCCTTTGAATGAAATATACAGTAGTAAAATTTACGATGTAAAATTTTCCGCCCTTTAGTGTTCTAGGGGTATAGTCGTCACTAGTATCCAGTCCTCGCGCTATAAGGCAATGTTTTTGTTGCACGCTCACGAAAGACAGAAGCAGCAACAACGTGAGTTAAAACGGTTGTGTCACTGCTTTCCTAGTACTTCTCTTATGACTAAAATCCTGTGGTTTCACTATGAAGGTATGACTGATCGACTAACCGTCACTGTTCCTAACTGCGGTATCGCAAATCGTCGATTGTAATTCTTTAACCAAGACTCCAGTAACCATCTCCACACTCCCTACTGTTTGTAGAAATAAATCGGAACTGAAGAGCTGTCTACACCGGGCTTATAGGCGGTCAGGTTTCACTTCTAAACTTTCACATGAAAGTAAACTTCAGTTGTCACACTCTCATTCACCCACCTACACACAAGCGGATACATGTGTACCCTACAAAAGTATTTGCAAATACATTTGCAAAAGTATATAGGGTTGGGGCCCAATCAGCTGTTCACTAATGCCGTTAACGCAAGTTTTCATACATTCGTTTCCTAAAGGCTATAAGTAATTGACTGCCAGTGATCTCGTAACTTTCTATGCAGATTAAAATGTATTTAGTTTCATCATTATTTTGCTAAATTACTGTCACTACTTTAATTTCCTTTGCCGTTATCTGTACCTAAATACTGCCCGTGACGTATTGCTCAATTCCTGTAGAAACACTCGTCAGTTTGTTATGACGATGACTGCATCTCAAAGACATACAAGCTGAGTTTCTCATAAACATCTCTGTCTGCAGCTATGGCACTTTTTGAGGAAGAAGATCTCCGACCCAAGCTCAGCAGAAGTTTGTTGTAGTGCGAAGCTGTTAAGATGCCAATAAGATGTTCGGGGAAAATACATAAAATATTTTATGCATAGCGTCAGTTTTTTAGGTTTTTAGTTTCAATTTTAATCTATGCTAGGCGCTCAGAATAAATAACTTTGACAATGTTTACACCATTTCAAGTCTGTTTTCAGTAGCGCAACATTCGTATGACAACTACTCGTGACTGTATTTCACTGACTCTCTCTCCACTGGGCAAGAGCACTTTCTACTTATAGATGATACTATATTCACTTTTACATTTGATCGTACATACCAAATAATAGACCTTAATTTTCCTATAGCATATGTATATAAAAAAAGTTAAAACACAGATTGCATTTGGGCTTGTACTGTAATCTAGAATGACGAATACAAGTTACTACCCTAATCGCAGTGGATAAAATGTCGATCACTTCAAAATGACCAAGGAGCACTCATGTGAAAGGTTCTGAATATTAGCCGCGGAAATTTCGAGGAAATTTTATAACTTATTGAAAGCACAGAAATTTTGGAGCGGAAGGTGATGTCGTCATCATTTGTGGCATTGATGAAAATTTGTCTGTCGCTGATTATTTTGAACAAAAGCTCCTTTCCGTACTAGCCCGAAGCCTAAAAAGATATCACTTCAGTCTCCTGCCTACAGCCATATTATAAAACTATCAAGAGTGGAAGCTGATCCTATTAATACGGAAGCACAATTTTTTAGCGGGTTGTGCCTCTGTGTTCTCTGGAAGGTGCGAGACTCGTGGTTTTCAGTAGGTCTGCTTATATGTTTCTCGTCAACATTCTTCTCTTCCTGTTAGTCTGTCATCGGGGAAGCACTTTTATGGCGTAATTCACACAGTCAGAATTTATGAGACACTCGCCGTCGTCTTATTCCACGTAATTGCACCAATGTCGGTGAACGAACTGCTGATCTGCGATCACAGATCAACTACATTACTGAAATAATGTATTATAAGGATCGCTAGCCAAGCGTTACCCCGAAAGACTAGATTTAAAAAAGTTACATGTCTAACAGGATTATCCTCTGCCCTGTAGCAGAATCGATTGCATTCAGATAAATACCAAGATTGGACCTTTGGACTGTAACAATTCAAAGCCAATACTCTCCATTTTACCCCCAAGTGACCCTTTGAAATGTAATTGGCAATATAAGCAATGAAAAAGCCTCGAGATTACACTTGTCCGCGTTTCTTATCATGAAGCTACAATTGCAATTTGCTGAAATAGGATTCCCGTTAGACACCGAGATTCCATTGTTAATCGACGAAAATTAATGCCACAACATCTACGTTGGTGGAAGAGTCGTCGTATACCGTGATGAACTGTGAAGATTTCTTACCAAGAAAATTACTTTTTGTCAGCAGTTCATGTCTAATTGAGTAGTTAAGTTTTTGGGAGATCGGAATGGGAAGCCAGGACAAATGATTCGTGAATTTTATTTATTCTCTTTCTTGGAGGAACCAACAGAGTAATTACATGTCTGCATTCAGGAACTGTATGAAAGGCACGCTTAGGATAAATTAATTTTAGTATGAATCCGGCCTCACCCGAAGATAACGATTTCATACAAAAAATGTGTTGGGTGCCAAACGAGTTTAAAAGGTCAAGTTTCCCCGAATCGTGAGAATCGGGATGCAAAATTACGTCCCACTATCCAGATATAGATTTTTCATGGTTTCCCTAAATTTCTTGTGGAGAATGCTGAAACAGTGTCTTGATAAGACAGTCGATTTCCTCCCCCAGTCTTGCTTTGCCCTGCCTCAATGAAATGTCGTCACTAATGACTCGTCTTCGACGTGATTTTCAAATCACAATTTCCTTTCTTTCTTTTCCTACCTTTAGTGCCTCGATGTCGATGGGTACCTAGCCCTAATGATCCTTCCTTTTCTTGTCCCCTTCAATCCTTCGTATTCTATCCAAGGTCTGGGGCGCCTTGCCACGGTTCGCGTGGCTTCCCCCGTCGGAGATTCGAGTCCTCCCTCGGGAATGGGTGTGTGTAAGTTAGTTTAAGTTAGTTTAATTTAGATTAAGTAGTGTTTAAGCCTAGGGACCGATGACCTCATCAGTTTGGTCCCATAGGAGCTTACCACAAGTCCATCCTACAGAAAAATTTGTAAAGTGCGTGTTCTAATAATCTACTTCCGTACGGGCAGGAGAAGTAGTGTTCCAAAATCACAGTGTGCTACCAATGCGCGTACCGAAATACCTCTGACATCCGCGATAAACCTGAGCCGATGGTTTAGGTTAAATAAATGAATGCAAAATATTTAAACTAAATGAACAGAAGTGTGTCATTTGAACGTCCCCTGTGGCGACGGGACTTTACTTTTGACTCGGATTTCAATGGGGTTTCCGGCGTTGCGCGTGTGTCAGTCAGCTCGAACACTGACGTGTAGAAGCCACACAACTGACCGAAATTAATTGGATATAAATTCTAAGCTCTTGTCTGTAGGTCACGAATGAGAGCGTGTGGGGGTGTCTATAGCGACAGCCATGCTCGTGCACACCAGACAGCAGAGAGAGAGAGAGAGAGAGAGAGAGAGAGATCGTGAAGAAAGAAATAAAGACAATTAAAGAAAGAGAGTAGCATTTTATTTTTCTTTGTATACATTAATGTTAGATAGTCCCCGTTTGTATTGCCTCTATTTGTCACGTCCTAACCTCTTATTTCGTGAAAGGACAATAAATTTAAATATCTCTCAGTGACAGTTACGTGCAAACATTTATAGAATCAAAAAGTTCGTTTATTTGCATTAGATAGCTCATCCGTGTCCCAGTAATGGCGGTAATTATCGTAACATGATAATATTTTTTTGATAGCTTCATGGTGTCTCATTTGTCTATTGAATAAAAATAGTACTTAACCGTAGCCTTCCAGAATTCTATGGTTTATTGTTAGCATATGTTTACCGTTAATATTATGTTTCACCGAGCGAGGTGGCGCAGTGGTTAGACACTGGACTCGCATTCGGGAGGACGACGGTTCAATTCCGCGTCCGGCCATCCTGGTTTAGGTTTTCCGTGATTTCCCTAAATCGCTCCAGGCAAATGCCGGGATGGTTCCTTTCAAAGGGCACGGCCGACTTCCTTCCCTGTCCTTCCCTAATCCGATGAGGCCGATGACCTCGCTGTCTGGTCTCCTTCCCCAAAACCAACCAACCAATATTATGTTTCACACGTCATTTCACGTCGCGTCTAATTGTGTTGTTGTCCAAAAGTCAGTTTAGCCTCTTAGAAGTTATACTTCAGACGGTGAAACGTTTAGTTTATGATCGGTAGAACCGTGCCCGTGCAAACATTTAACAGAATCAAAAAGGACATTTATTTGCATTACATAGCTCATTCGTGCCTCAGTAATGGAAGTAATTATCGTAATATAATAATGTTTTATTTGTAAACTTAAGTATACCTGATTTGTTAATTGAAGCCGGCCGCTGTGTCCGAGCGTTTCTAGGCGCTTCAGTCTGGAACCGCGCGACCGATACGGTCGCATGTTCGAATCCTGCCTCGGGCATATGTGTGTGTGATGTCCTTCGGCTAGTTAGGTTAAAGTAGTTCTAAGTTCGAGGAGACTGATGACCTCAGATGTTAAGTCCCATAGCGCTCAGAGTCATTTGAACCATTTTTCAATTGAATAAGAATAGCCTATTGGCTTCTGTCTCGGGTTCTTCGGCCGACGTTCATCTACTGATTTTTCTGACGTTTCGCCAGCACGAGTGGCTGGCATTGTCAAAGCTTCACCATCCATTGCCGGTGGTGAACTGGAGCCGAGCTCGCGGGCGCAGACTATATGTACCTGGCGCGCCAACGTCCGAGGGCTTCTCCGCGGTCATTTCCGGTGCGGTTCTCCTCTTGCTACCTGCGACGGTCGTTCGCTGCAGTACGGGAAGCCAGGATCCGTTGACCTTAAGGCTTTCCTCTTTCTTGTTCAAACTGTTCGCGTGCTTTTGTATTTCTACAGCTTCTCTGAACAAGCGCGTGTGATAGTGGTTCTCTACAGCCAGAACTTCCGTGTCGGCGAATTTTATTACGTGGTCGGTCTCATTCAGTGCGTGTTCTGCCACGGCCGATTTCTCCACCTGCCCCAACCTGCAATGTCGCTTATGCTCCTTGATCCTGGTGTTAATGGATCGTCCAGTCATCCCGACATAAACTTTTCCGCATGTGCATGGTATGCGGTATATTCCCGACATTGAAAGTGGGTCTCTTTTCTCCTTCGCCGATCTAAGACACTCTTTGATCTTCCTTGTCGGTTTGAAGATCGTCTTTACGCCATGTTTGCGCAATATACGGCCGATTCTGTCCGTCACTCTGGGAATGTATGGCAGAAAGGCCGTACCCGACATTTCTTTTTCTGGTTCCTTACTTCGCCGAGTGTTTGGCTTAGTTACGCTTCTAATATAATTTGTGGAGTACCCATTGCTCCTCAGGACTGTTTCCAGGTGTTGCATTTCTCGTTTGAGGTGTTGCGGCTCGCATATTCGACTTGCTCTCGTTACGAGCGTACTAATCATGCCCCTTTTCTGGCTCGGGTGGTGGTTTGACAGTTTGTGCAGGTATCGGTCCGTGTGAGTCGGTTTTCGATACACGCTGTGTCCCAGGTTTTCGCCGTCCCTTGTGACCAGCACATCTAGAAATGGCAGTTTCTTGTCCTTTTCTACTTCCATGGTAAATGTTATGTTGGCATGGAGCCTGTTCAAGTGTCTTAGGAAGTCACCGAGCTGTTCTTCACCATGGCTCCACACCACGAAAGTATCATCGACGTACCTGTACCACACCTTAGGTTTGCAAGTGGCCGAGTCCAGTGCCTGTGCTTCGAATTGTTCCATGAAGAAGTTGGCCACCACTGGACTGAGAGGACTACCCATGGCGACGCCTTCCAGCTGTTCGTAGAAGTCGCCATTCCACGTGAAATAGCTCGTGGTGAGACATGCATGGAAGAGCTTTCTGATGTCTAGCGGGAAAATGGAACCGATGTGCTCCAGAGCGTCACTGAGTGGCACTTTCGTAAATAATGAAACAACATCAAAGCTGACCAGGATGTCGTTTGGTGCAAGTTTCAGTTTCTTCAGCTTCTCAATGAAATGTCCTGAGTCCTTAATGTATGTGTCGGTCTTCCCCACGTGTGGTTGGAGCAGAGAGGCCAAGTGTTTTGCCAGCTTATATGTCGGTGATCCAGGAGCGCTAACGATCGGTCTCAGGGGAACGTTGCTCTTATGGATCTTGGGTAATCCATACAACCGAGGTGGTAGGGCTTCTGTGTTGCGCAGGTTTCTCTGTATGTCCGCCGGCAGAGAAGACGCCTTGATCAATCGATTCGTATTCCGTGTGATACGTTGCGTCGGATCTGCGCTTAGTTTTCGGTACGTCGTCGGATCTAATAGGTCTCGGATCTTTTGCTCATAATCTTCGGTCTTCATTACGACGGTCGTATTCCCCTTAATGAAGACCGAAGATTATGAGCAAAAGATCCGAGACCTATTAGATCCGACGACGTACCGAAAACTAAGCGCAGATCCGACGCAACGTATCACACGGAATACGAATCGATTGATCAAGGCGTCTTCTCTGCCGGCGGACATACAGAGAAACCTGCGCAACACAGAAGCCCTACCACCTCGGTTGTATGGATTACCCAAGATCCATAAGAGCAACGTTCCCCTGAGACCGATCGTTAGCGCTCCTGGATCACCGACATATAAGCTGGCAAAACACTTGGCCTCTCTGCTCCAACCACACGTGGGGAAGACCGACACATACATTAAGGACTCAGGACATTTCATTGAGAAGCTGAAGAAACTGAAACTTGCACCAAACGACATCCTGGTCAGCTTTGATGTTGTTTCATTATTTACGAAAGTGCCACTCAGTGACGCTCTGGAGCACATCGGTTCCATTTTCCCGCTAGACATCAGAAAGCTCTTCCATGCATGTCTCACCACGAGCTATTTCACGTGGAATGGCGACTTCTACGAACAGCTGGAAGGCGTCGCCATGGGTAGTCCTCTCAGTCCAGTGGTGGCCAACTTCTTCATGGAACAATTCGAAGCACAGGCACTGGACTCGGCCACTTGCAAACCTAAGGTGTGGTACAGGTACGTCGATGATACTTTCGTGGTGTGGAGCCATGGTGAAGAACAGCTCGGTGACTTCCTAAGACACTTGAACAGCCTCCACGCCAACATAACATTTACCATGGAAGTAGAAAAGGACAAGAAACTGCCATTTCTAGATGTGCTGGTCACAAGGGACGGCGAAAACCTGGGACACAGCGTGTATCGAAAACCGACTCACACGGACCGATACCTGCACAAACTGTCAAACCACCACCCGAGCCAGAAAAGGGGCATGATTAGTACGCTCGTAACGAGAGCAAGTCGAATATGCGAGCCGCAACACCTCAAACGAGAAATGCAACACCTGGAAACAGTCCTGAGGAGCAATGGGTACTCCACAAATTATATTAGAAGCGTAACTGAGCCAAACACTCGGCGAAGTAAGGAACCAGAAAAAGAAATGTCGGGTACGGCCTTTCTGCCATACATTCCCAGAGTGACGGACAGAATCGGCCGTATATTGCGCAAACATGGCGTAAAGACGATCTTCAAACCGACAAGGAAGATCAAAGAGTGTCTTAGATCGGCGAAGGAGAAAAGAGACCCACTTTCAATGTCGGGAATATACCGCATACCATGCACATGCGGAAAAGTTTATGTCGGGATGACTGGACGATCCATTAACACCAGGATCAAGGAGCATAAGCGACATTGCAGGTTGGGGCAGGTGGAGAAATCGGCCGTGGCAGAACACGCACTGAATGAGACCGACCACGTAATAAAATTCGCCGACACGGAAGTTCTGGCTGTAGAGAACCACTATCACACGCGCTTGTTCAGAGAAGCTGTAGAAATACAAAAGCACGCGAACAGTTTGAACAAGAAAGAGGAAAGCCTTAAGGTCAACGGATCCTGGCTTCCCGTACTGCAGCGAACGACCGTCGCAGGTAGCAAGAGGAGAACCGCACCGGAAATGACCGCGGAGAAGCCCTCGGACGTTGGCGCGCCAGGTACATATAGTCTGCGCCCGCGAGCTCGGCTCCAGTTCACCACCGGCAATGGAGGGTGAAGCTTTGACAATGCCAGCCACTCGTGCTGGCGAAACGTCAGAAAAATCAGTAGATGAACGTCGGCCGAAGAACCCGAGACAGAAGCCAATAGGCAGTTTGTCAACAAGTGGCCACGAAAGCCTCAACAATTTTGAATAAGAATAGTATTAAACACTACATTTCCAGAATTCTATGGATTAGGAGTTGGGTTTCTTACAGTTAATATATTATTTAACAACTCACTTCACGTCGCTTCTAGTTGTGTTGTTGTCCAAAAGTCAGATTAGGCTCTCAGAAATTGCACTTACAACGGTTAAACGGTTTCCCCCCCGCCCTCCCTCCCCCCCCCCCCCAAACTTTGAACTTAGGAGTTTATCTAGGCGCAGATGACAGCTCCTATGTCGTTAAGATACAGAAAAACTAAAGATGGTCTTTGCACAGTCTCCTAACGCCCACTCTGATTAACCTCTCTGTTTTACTGACGACAGTACAGTATTTTGTGTTGCCCACAAAAAAATCGTTCCATATGATCGGTTTGGACTTTTGCAAGTGCAGTTACACGTGTCATAGTTTTAGCCTGCTACTTTCAGCTTTTGGCCTCCCTCACACAGTCTTATTTGGCTTTATTTGGTTCATTTGGACTCCACACCGTCTAGTAGGCACCTTCAGGGTGAGGCTGACTTACGTCAGTTACAGCTGGAAGGTGCTTTTTGCGCGGGAACATTTGAATGTTCTGTCTGACGATCAACTTAAAGCAGATGTGTTGCCTTGAAAGTTGGCTTGGGTTTGGACGCTGCGTCCTACCATTTATAGTTAATGGTTGGAGTTTATTTACGTGTTCCCAATTATCTCTTTTCTCTTTGGTCTTGCGGTTTGGAGATACATTTTTTATTTTAACTTACAGATACACCTGAAGATGGGACTTTGTCCCTGATACCTGGTTATGTGGATTAGTAACTGTACAATCGTAACGGATGTTCTACTCACGAACACAAATTTCTAAATCACTGTCCTTCGGCACGGAGTTTAGTTTCCTGCCATGTGTAAGCCGTCAACGCATGACGAGCAAGGTGAGAGAGAGTTGCTCGTGGCGCACAACTATCGACTGGCCTGGCCACATTGTCGCAGCGGGCGGTGTGTTCGTCAGCTGGCAACAGACCTAGTCTCGGCGTTCAGCAGATACGCCAGCTAAGAACATTGCGCTTAGAACATTTCGCTAACAACATTCCCGTATAGAATCAAGATACGCACATGGGGCTATGGACTGCATGTCAACTGAAACGTACGACCTCATCAGAGGACTCGGCTGTTGCGTCCTTTATTAGGTGAGTCTAAACTAGTTTCGACCTGTACAAATAAAAGAGGAAACCGCTACACTAGCAGCCTGCTTTGACAGTAACAAAAGATAATAGACCACATGCTAACTATAACGTAATATCATTGGCGATAGTTTGAAAAATAATACTTATTTCGTGAGGCTCAAATAATGGTGCAAGTCACTAATTTGGACGGCACTTCAGCGTCTTGTGCGTCCCTAATCTGCTCCAGTTATCCAACCGGATAAATGGGACCCACAGTTTTACCTGGAGTACGAACCACGGCTTCAGATGAAGAATGGAATACCGGCCGTCGGCTTTCACCAATGACGTCACAGATTACTCACAGATATTAATGTTTTTATTTTCGAGCCATAGATAATGAATCGGTTATCATCTGTGGCGAGGCGTCATCATTGGAAATTTATATAGATGAATCTGTTTCTAAAAGAAAAGGTTAGACATCGTTTACGACTTTCGTCGCTTGTATTAATTTAAATCATTGTCCGTTCAAATTCATTCCATACTTATTTTCATTCTTAGTGAGTTTGATATATTTTGGAAGAGTTGTTTCCCATTCTGGACAATTTTTACTTCTTGATTTTCGTTTAGAGGCGTGGATCTATTTATATCTGTGAAATAGAAGATTTGAAGCAGGGTCGTCAACTGCAGCACAGAAGACAAATTTTACAGTTGTCACTTTTTTTTTCGCCTTTGCTATCACTAGTACTATTACGATATTTCTCAGTCGATATTAGCACTATCGAAGGCGAAAAGACCGACATACGAAAAATTTGTATCCCTCACTTCAGTTGACCTATATAGGTCAACTAAAGTACGGGATACAAATTTTACGTACGTCTTTTTTTTTCCCCTTCGCGGCCTATATAGGTATCGGTACTGCAGTTAACTTTACAGGTCAACTGAGGTATTCAATGCTAACGTTACTTCTGCCCCTATTATTTCCTTTCTTCATTTTTTGCAGTAGTATCCCATTCCTCGGTTGAGGTATATAGATCAACAAAATAATAAGATACTAGGACACAAAGTAGCGATACACTCACCATTATATTCGAAATATGAATGTATGTGTTAAATATCTATCATCTGTTTTCTCTGTCTTGCATTCCTTTGTTTCTCAGCATTCGTCTTTGCTATTAAATCTGGTTATACATCATCTCTTGTGACTTCTGGCTCATTGGTAAAATTTGGAAATTTGTGGTAAGATCTTATGGGACCAAGCTGCTGAGGTCATCGATCCCTAAGCTTACACACTACTTAATCTAACTTAAACTAACTTACGCTAAGGACAACACACACACGTTCACGCCAGAGGGAGGACTCGAACCTCCGACGGGGGGAACCGGGCGGACCGTGACAAGACGCCCTAGACCGTGCGGCGTCATTGGTCAAGGCCGACGGGCTGTATACCATTCTTCAGTGATCCCGAACCGTGTATCTGTTCTCGACTCCTTAAATCATTGAGAGATGAAGACTCAGATTAAAGGCAGACTGAAAGTTTCCACTGATCGGACGTTATTCGATATCGCGACCTCTCGGTTTCCAGGCACGTGCTTCACTGCCAGACAACCATGCCCGAGAGTCTGTAACGGGAATAACACAGATAATTTGGTTGTGACTGTCCGGGACTTGACATCAGACTATGCATTAAAACGGTAACATCTTTGAACAGACTCCATTAACATCACCAAACAAAATGGAACGAATTGTATCGGAATTGGTGGAAGTGTCATATATTATACCATCAAGCACTTCCGTCCATTTGGAAACTAACAATTCTTCGTTGACTCGGTATAAGGCCACAATCCTACACCTTCTGTTAGTCAAGTTGCGCTCTTTTCACCCCAGTCCAAGTTCAGTGCCTTCTCTTCAGTTATATGATCCACCCATCTTTATATTCAGCATTCTTCTGTAGCACCACGTTTCAGAACCTTAAATTCTCTTCTCTGTTTATTCTGCTATTCTGTTCTATCCATACCTCCCTTTCATGTAACGCTAAGCTCCAAACATACTCTTTCAGAAAGTACTTCGTAGCACTTCAATTTATGTTTGTTAGCAAAAATATATTTTTTAAGAAAGGCTTTTCTTGCAGTTGTTGTTGCCAGCTGTAACTTCGTCCAACAATTATGACCAAGAGTCGTGGTAGCCTGTATTACATGAGATACACTGTTCCTTCCGAAGACTCACAGTGAGGGGATCCTCGAGAATATTAAAGATGTCATGAAAATGTAAATAAATCAAGGAAATGTATCCCATAATTTAATTAATCTGACCTCACCTAACCTAGTGACAACGTAATTCAGCTTAATGTAATGCAGCAGAGATGAAATACTGTTTCTGTTGTCATAGTATAATTATGAGCTGACCATTCTCGACAAATTAAAAATGTGTGCTGGACCGTTCATAGCACTCTACTTACTGAAGAAATAAACTCTGGTGACAAGGTGCGTTGTGGTGGCTCAGGTGGAAAAGCAGCCCGTTCGTCTTTATTTTTCTCGTCCTGTATCCTTTTATATCGGTTAGGCTCTTACTTGAACAATTTTGACTCTTGTGGTGCCTCATTTTCAGCTGTGTTAATGCAAATGAAAACTGGGAAAGGCATACCTAATTTTTCTTCTCGTGGCGGATGTTGCAGTGGCAGACGCAAGAGACGTGCGCTCACTTTCTTATAACAATAGTGAGTGTGAAGTTACCCAGATGTGGACTTCATTAACAACGAATCTTTGAAGAATACATTACCACCCTCAGCTGCTGGTAAAACATGTTCTTTACACAACAAATTCCAGTCGTCTGACCACCATCAGGTTGATAAAAGTATTCACAAAATCATGTCAGGCGAAGTATAAAATCATTACCGTTAACGCCGATTACCGTTTTAACATAAATGAGTACACTACCTAGCACAGTTTTTATACATTGACGATGTAATTTATATTGCGATATGATAACAGTGTAAAATGTGTGGTTTTATCGCTAGATTTAACGATTTCACATTTCACCTAACGTGATGCTGCGAATACTTTTATGAGCCTGATGATGGTCAGACGACTGAAGCTGGTTGTGTAAATGAAAGTTTTGCCAGCAGCTCAGAGTGGTAATGTGACATTTTTCTAGTATTTAAGAGCTGTGAGTCGCCAGCTCCTAAAAATATAATATGAACATGTCCAGTTACCCAACAACGCAACGAAAGCGTTTCTTCTTTACGTGAGAAATGTTGGGGGGGGGGGGGGGGGGACGTGGAGAGCTTCATCAAACGAATCTTCGGACTGAAAAATATGTGTTAATATCAGTAGGTTATCCACAAAGTGAATTTTAATTGAGAGCGTAGTATCCTTTAAGGACACTTTATTTTCTAGCTCGCAAGTTCTGTTACCTAGGTAGCCAGTTCCAGCCAGTTCAATGCCCGTCTTCAGATCCATAATTCCAGAACTGGCAACACATTAGACACTGTCTAATATTTATAAGTGTAGGCTTGCGCGACCATTGTCACAGTCAGTAATATCCTTCTGGGTCTATGACCGCGCTGCCAGTGCGTAAACTTCAGACGTTACGGCCACTCTTACAATACAAGAGGCCTTCCTCAGGGTGGATATTTTATTAATGTTTTTAAAATCTTTTGCTAACTGTTGAATAAAGGACGTAGAACAGAATATAAGGTACTAGCTGTAGATGTAAATATAGAAACACCCTGAGGAAGGCCACTTGCAATACTGGCCGAAACGTCGGAAGTTTTACACATCGACAATGCGATCACAGACTCAGAAGAATTTGGTGTCAACGTCTAATATGTTGCAAGTTTTCAAAGTTCTGAGATACGGATCGGAAGATGGCTACTGAACCGGCTATAGTAGTTATCTAAGTAACAAAACTAACTATCTAGACAGTAAAGCGTTCTAAAAGGATACTAGAACCTCAAATATACAGGGTGATTCACAATTCATGCTACACACTCCTAGGGGTTGCAGATGGGACTTAGTAGATCAAGTGTTCCACAGGAACCCATGTTCGGAAACGACATCGCACGACGCTACAGGCGCGGCGCCAGCAAACGTATGTACACTACTAGCCATTAAAATAGCTACACCAAGAAGAAATGCAGATGATAAGCGAGTATTCATTGGACAAATATATTATACTAGAACTGACATGTGATTACATTTTCACGCAATTTGGGTGTATAGATCCTGAGAAATCAGTACCCAGAACAACCCCCTCTGACCATAATAACGGCCTTGCTACGCCTGGGCATTGAGTCAAACAGAGCTTGGATGGCGTGTACAGGTACAGCTGCCCATGCAGCTTCAACACGATACCACAGTTCATCAAGAGTAGTGACTGACGTATTGTGACGAGCCAGTTGCTCGGCCACCATTGATCAGACGTTTTTAATTGGTGAGAGATCTGGAGAATGTGCTGGTCAGGGCAGCAGTCGAACATTTTCTGTATCCAGAAAGGCCCGTACAAGACCTGCAACATGTGGTCGTGCATTATCCTGCTGAAATGTAGGGTTTTGCAGGGATCGAATGAAGGGTAGAGCCACGGGTCGTAACACATCTGAAATGTAACGTCCACTGTTCAAAGTGCCGTCAATGCGAACAACAGGTGACAGAGACATGTAACCAATGGCACCCCATACAATCACACCGGGTGATACGCCAGTATAGCGATGACGAATACACGCTTCCAATGTGCGTTCACCGCGATGTCGCCAAACACGGATGTGACCATCATGATGCTGTAAACAGAACCTGGATTCATCCGAAAAAATAACGTTTTGCCATTGGTGCACCCAGGTTCGTCGTTGAGTACACCATCGCAGGCGCTCCTCTCTGTGATGCAGCGTCAAGGGTAACCGGAGCATGGTCTCCGAGCTGATAGTCCATGCTGCTGCAAACGTCGTCGAACTGTTCGTGCAGATGGTTGTTGTCTTGCAATCGTCTTCATCTGCTGACTCAGGGTTCGAGACGTGGCTGCACGATCCGTTACAGCCACGCTGATAAGATGCCTGTCATCTCGCCTGCTAGTGATACGGGGCCGTTGGGATACAGCACGGCGTTCCGTATTACCCTCCTGAGCCCACTGATTCCATATTCTCCTAACAGTCATTGGATCTCGACCAACGCGAGCAGCAATGTCGCGATACGATTAAGCGCTGTCGCGATAGGCTACAATATGACCTCTATCAAAGTCGGAAACGTGATGCTACGCATTTCTCCTCCTTACACACAACAACGTTTCACCAGGCAACATCGGTCAACTGCTGTTTGTGTATGAGAAATCGGTTGAAAACTGTCCTCATGTCAGCACGTTGTAGGTGTCGCCACCGGCGCCAACCTTGTGTGAATGCTCTGAAAAGCTAGTCATTTGCATATCACAGCATCTTCTTCCTGTCGGTTAAATTTCGCGTCTGTAGCACAACTTCGTGGTGTAGCTATTTTAATGGCGAGTAGTGTATATACAGGTTGATTCCATGATGATGTTAGAAACTTTGTAGGATGATGGAGAAGGATCAGTGTATCAATCTGAGGTATGGTTCCATACACAGGAAACGAACGAGTCGAAAGTTATAAGCGAAAACCATGCTAGTACCTGGACAGTGGAATACATGTACCGGTACGGTTGTTGCTACTACTGTAGTGTAGGCAGCTTTCAGACGAGGCAGTAAGGACCAAAACAAGAAAAACTGTCTAGTAAACATGGGCTCTAAGATGCATACCTTCAACTTTTTTCGTAGTCTGGTACGACGTGATAGTATGGCTACATGTTTGGTGGAGTAGCAGAGCTGGAGCACTCGGAAGCATTTAGTAACGGCGGCCGGGGCTCGTGGCGGCGGCCGAGCGCGCCGCGTCCTTGAATGTCGGCGCGCTCCACAGCAGCAGGGGCCGTGCCGCGCTGCGCCGTGGTGGGGGCGGGTAGGGGCGGCGCGTCGCAGGCACGTGTTTGCGCGTCCCCCTAGCCGGGCGGCGGGCAGGCACCCCCGCACACTTCGTTTCCTGGGCTTGCGGGCTCTGCTATTGATTTCCCCGGCTCCCGGCCGCCCACCACAAGCCGCCGACGCCGACGCCGAGGATACCGTCGCTACGCGAGGCCAGGCCGCACCACAGCTGCCGCCAGCGAGGTCGGATCAGCCGCCGTGGCGGTGCCTCAGCTATTCAGACCCCGGCGCTGGCAGCCACGCTCTCCACCCGCGCACCGCGGCGTGCCCCCCGTCGGTCGGCCGTCCACAGCCGAACCCCCCACCCGCCTCTCCCCTTCCCCACCACACCACGTCCGTCACCCTCTCCGTCGCCGAGCCAGGGGGGCACGCTCGAGTATGCCGAGCTGTTGGCCATCAGCCACGCACTTCACGACCGCCCTCTGTCCTTGCTAGTAATGGCCGTTCTTTCAGCTACGCGGTCGCTGCCACAGTTCCAAGACAGTGCTCCAAGCAACACGACCTTACACGGTTATTCGTAACCAATTCTGGGGTTCAGCAGACGATTGCGCGAAAACTACACTACTGGCCATTAAAATTGCTACACCACGAAGATGACGTGCTACAGACGCGGAATTTGACCGACAGCAAGAAGATGCTGTGATATGCAACGTGCTGACATGAGGACAGTCTCCAACAGATTTCTCATACACAAACAGCAGTTGACCGGCGTTGCCTGGTGAAACGTTGTTGTGAAGCCTCGTGTAATGAGGAGAAATGCGTACCATCACGTTTCCGACTTTGATAAAGGTCGGATTGTAGCCTATCGCGATTGCGGTTTATCGTATCCCGACACTGCAGCGTTGGTCGAGATCCAATGACTGTTAGCAGAATATGGAATCGGTGAGTTCAGGAGGGTAATACAGAAAGCCGTGCTGGATCCCAACGGCCTCGTATCACTAGCAGCCGAGATGACAGGCATCTAATCCGCATGGCTGTAAGGTATCGTGCAGCCACGTCTCAATCCCTGAGTCAACAGATGGGGACGTTTGCAAGACAACAACCATCTGCACGAACAGGTCGACGACGTTTGCAGCAGCATGGACCTTCAGCTCGGAGACCATGGCTGCGGTTACCCTTGACGCTGCATCATAGACAGGAGCGCCTGCGATGGTGTACTCAACGACGAACCTGGGTGCACCAATGGCAAAACGTCATTTTTTCGGATGAATCCAGGTTCTGTTTACAGCACCATGATGTTCGCATCCGTGTTTGGCGACATCGTGGTGAACGCACATTGGAAGCGTGTATTCGTCATCGCCATACTGGCGTATCACCCGGCGTGATGGTATGGGGTGCCGTTGGTTACACGTCTCGGTCACCTCTTGTTCGCATTGACGGCACTTTGAACAGTGGACGTTACATTTCAGATGTGTTACGACCCGTGGTTCTACCCGTCATTCGATCCCTGCGAAACCCTACATTTCAGCAGGATAATGCACGACCAAATGTTGCAGGTCCTGTACGGGCCTTTACGGATACAGAAAATGTTCGACTGCTGCTCAGGGCAGCACGTTCTCCAGATCTCTCACCAATTGAAAATGTCTGGTCAATGGTGGCTGGCCGAGCAACTGGCTCGTCACAATACGCCAGTCACTACTCTTGATGAACTGTGGTATCGTGTTGAAGCTGCAGGGGCAGCTGTACCTCTACACGCCATCCAAGCTCTGTTTGACTCAATGCCCAGGCGTACCAAGGCCGTTATAAAGGCCAGAGGTGGTTGTTCTGGGTACTGATTTCTCAGGATCTATGCACCCAAATTGCGTGAAAATGTAATCACATGTCAGTTCTAGTATAATATATTTGTCCAATGAATATCCATTTATCATCTGCATTTCTTCTTGGTGTAGCAATTTTAAAGGCCAGTAGTGTACATGAAGTACAGAAAAAAGTCACATCAGTAGGTACAGCATCTCTCGTAGTTTGTAAATCGCATTAGAACTGCTCAGTCTGGCACAGTTTTTGAAGCAGTAAATGTCTGTACGTGCATGCACTGCATTGAGGTCGCCGCTACTGCTGCTGTTGGCGGGGGAGGCTCAACGACAGCAGCCTCCTTTTAGACATATGTTCATTGCGTTGCCTATCTGCAGGCGCGAACTTTAATAATCTGTTATATATGCAAAGTTATTCAGCTGCCCCGCATCTCTGGGTTTCATGCACAGTGTCTTCATATCCCACTCGCAAGATTTTCTCGCTGACTACATGCAGACTAATAGTCGCACAGAAAAAATGAATGGTCCCTTTTTGCTGTAAATTTAATTTAGTTTAGTTTTCTACTACTGCCATACTCTTTCGCTGGAGGCCACAATTTTCGTGTATTTTAGAGAAACGCTTTGGAAGATCAGTTTTGTTTTCAATCATTCGAAAACTGTAGTCTCTTGTGAAAAAGCATCCTACTAGTAAATTTCTCTTGATTAAATTTCCTCCAGAAAGGTCCTTGTTCAGTTGTTCTATAGGACTAACAGCTTTCACGTAGCGAGTGAGAAAATAATGAATATCTTGGGAGCGCTATTTGAAGCTGTTGTGAGCTGCATAAAACCCAGCTGTATCACCCTGTGTAAGGCAGTGTGTGTGTGTGTGTGTGTGTGTGTGTGTGTGTGTGTGTGTGTGTGTGTGTGTGTGTGTGTGTATGTATTACTGGGATCTCCTTCCAAACTCCTGGATCTATTGCAATCAAAGTTTACTTGGGAAATGCAGACCACACGAATATCAGCTCCGTTGAGTGATATCCTCCTAGCTCCAATAGCAGTGGAGACAGTGTTTTCTCCAGCCCCTGGCATACAGGCATGTTAAGTGGTAACTGTATCAGCCTGTTCTACCAACCTGCAATGCAGGGCAGCCTACATATCAGGTGATTAAAATGATTTTCTGGGCCCAAACAATGGTAGATGCGTGGAGTGAATGTATGCATGTAGGTGGGGAAAATCAGGAACTTAGCTATCTTTTTATTTTGCATAGTCCTACTATTTCTGTTCATAGACCATTTTCTATCTTAGCCGAAAGAAATAGGAGGAATGATATTATACCACGGCATAAACAATTACAAGTGTGTTGCAGGCCCACGAAAATAAATCAGTGATTGACTATGGTTGGCCTGCAACAGCAAATTGTAATCATTCGCATCATGATATAACATTCCTGCCACTTATGCTTACTAAGCTCGAAAATTATCTATGACGGAAACTAGTAGCAATGTGCAAAATAAAATACCATTGAAGGTTTTCGCTATGGGTTTCAGTGATGCATGGAGTGATCACACTGTTTATATCAGAGATCTGTGGAGATCAGTTGTCTTATTGTGGCTCCTACAATGAATACATGTTGTTGAATTTTATCAAGTTGTCTTCTTTCAGGTGGCCTGATGGCGATGTGCGTAACATCGAGGCTGGTAGCGTAATAAAAATTCAAAATTTATGGTTGAGAGTATATTTATGTTTACTTCTTCTCCAGTGTGGTCATCATTATCTTACAAACGCCTCTTTAAGTTGACTATGGTGTCTGTTAAGTATTCTCTATCAGCATGTCATTAATTTATCAGCTGTTATTTCTTATTTTCTTGGTACAGCTTTGTGCTTCTTCTAATGATGTAATCAAGTATGTCAAAGACCTGTTTAGTATTTCACTGAAAGTCGTCCTTTACTTATATTGTCAGTGACATGCAGTGTAAGTCTTAGCTCTCCCAGACTTGTTTGAATGGTTTTCTTTTCTCTGTTCCCATACGAATGCCATTATCGGATGCTCTGCCCTGAAGACACACTTTCCGTTTGGTAGCTAATTTTGTTGCTGTGTTTCCCTTGAGAGCCACTTGTCTCCACCATATCTCATGCACATTTCTGATCCACACACTTTTGGCCACCTATTTAGTGGGTGTCCCCTAATTTGCTACTTTCCAATATCAGCCACCACCTTGGTTCACGTTGGAGCCTGGCCACATCACGACCAGCATTTCTTAATCGACTGTGCTAACGCCTTCTACTCTGTCCAACATTTGTGAATCTTAAATGCTCGAATTGGTCAAAAATGAGGCAGATTTCCAGTGGAGAAAGGACTCTATCAAGGGATAGCCTAAGCCCCTTACTTTTTAACGTCTTCCTTGATGAAGTAACAAAAACATTCAAGAGGCGAACCCACATCAAAAGGCTAGAAAAGTGGAGGAAGAATAGAACAATAGGACCTAAATATAAGTATGAAAGCAGTCTCATGGTGCCATCAGATGGATAACTCATTAGTAGTGAAGGAAGAAATAAGTAAGAAAAGTAAAATGTAACTTTAAAATGCAATTTTGGCACCAGTTACAGCATATGGCATGGAGACTTTGTCACTACAAGAGAAACACCGCATTAGGATTTCTGCCCAGAAATGGAGTTCATGACGAGAGCAATCGGAAAAACCAGAAGAGAGAGAGTTAGAAATGAAAGAACACGACAAAAGACTGAGCAGAATCAAGCAATGAGTGTGGTTGCTGAGGTGCGTCAGCTGGGCATGTTAAGAGAATGGGAGAGGAAAGAAAATCCGACGCAGTATTTGAAGTGCATGTGTAGAGAATAGCTGGACGAGGAAGACCTCACATCATGCAGGAGGACAGGGTCGACAAACTGGAGCAAGGTCTTGGGAAAACACCTGTGGAAATGAGAGACTGAGCAAGAATAGAGTGGAATGGAAGAAGTGGATAGAGTGAGACCACTCCGACGCTTGAAAGCGTAAAGAAATTGAAGAAGAAGAAGAAGAAGAAGAAAAAGAATAAGCGTATGGCATTGGTGGCCGGGAGACACCTCGCGGGGCAGTTCGGCCGCCGCTCCACAAGTTCTTTAACGCCACTACGGCGACTTGCGAGTGAATGAAGATGAAATGATGATGAAAGACACATAACACCCATTCATCTCGAGGCAGAGAAAATTCCTGACCCCGTGCACGGGAAGCGAGAACGCTACCGCAAGACCACGAGCCGCGGACAAGAAGAATAAGAAGAAGAAATACCCGACCGATACAGGATACCGTATGAAGTACGTACATTGCGATTCCTCAACGAAAGAATGCTACAGAAAGGATGGACTAGAGATATCTGGACCTATCACCTAAATTGAAAGAGGAAATCGTCACGAAGACTCCATTATCTTCAGCCTGTTTACCTGTATACCATAAGATATATTCCTAGAGCTAGATAGGAATTTTCTTTTGACACTTTTCAAATATAAGCTTTTCTTTACTGTACTGACTTTAATGTTGTCGAAAGCGTGTCGTGTGGTCATTGTGACGAAAAGTAGTCCTTTCATCAGGAATGACAGCTCTTCATGATTCAAGTGTTAAACTGCCTCAAGTTTGCACAACCCACATCTGCTCTCAACTGCAGGACCAGACCGATTCACCTGACGTGTTAAGTGTTGGTAACGCTGTCCTGCTTTCCCTACCCGGAACTGGGCTTAACATTTTTTCGGCGACACATCCAGCAAAATTCTCTCTTTAGATCCATTAAAGATCTGCACGAAACAGGCAATCGCAAATTTGTCTTGCAACAGTCTGAAATGGTATAACATCAAAGCGTGGTAAATGCACAACGCGATTGTGAAACAAACTGATTCTTTGTCTGACATGTTCAGCATAGAGCTAGAACCCTCAAACAATAGACTGCGCGAGATAAAAGCCCTTTATCGATTGGTTTGATTCCATGTGTTTTTTTTTTTTTTTTCGAAATACTCGTCTTTCTTGTCTGAAGCTGTTTCTTGGTTGGATAATTCTCCAGAAACTTGAATCTGAGGTTATATTCGATTCACTGTAAAAAAACATTGTTTATTTTTTCGGTAGTAAGCGCCATCCACCAAATATTGCCCTTCTTAAAAGTCTTGCCTCAACTTGTCTTCCGTTTTTCCGTAGAACCCAGGATAGAACCGCCCCACTTTCAGCACACCTTTAGCTGCTTACGTGAGCTATGACAGATATCGTCACGCACTATATTGCTTTTAGTTATCGCAGCAGACGGACCTGCTGTGACGCGTAGTTGCCGGTGAACAGAGAGCTGATGTGCGCTTGTGCTTTGCCCAATGGAGCGTAGCGCGTCGGGCGCTACGGCCGCCAGTTAAATAAACGTTTCATGCGCTAATTACGTGCTACAAATTTCCATTTCGACCCGTTTGCTATCCTTTACGAAAGTAGGTATGGACAAATACTGTGAACCGCATTTAATCATGCCGATGTTACTCGCGAAACGAGTGTAAATTTTGCCTGTGAAACAATGAAAGCGCTCGTTAAAAATAAATCTCGCTGTGTCTGTTTGCCGACGCTCTTGTTTCCGCCAACAAAATATTTTATAAGCGTTTCACTCGCATGGCCGCATGCTCGATAGGCTTTCGTAGCACAATAATCAAATGAAAAAGAATAGATGGAATAAGATATTCGATATTCTGAGGGTAACGGACAGCAGCGCAATGGCATTTAGTGGAAACAAGCGCGTCTGTAAAATGATCGCTGCACGAAGCATACTACTACCACGGTCTTATCTTAGCAAATGATCTTACCGAGAACCCAAGAAAATGTTGGTCTTACGTAAAATCGCTAAGCGGGTCGACAGCTGCCATACAGGCCAGTGGCTTCCGGAGCATGTATGTCGGTGTGGATATAGAAGTAGATGTAGACAGACGTATAAAAGCACTACTCGCAAAAGTCGAGTGGAAATGATGAAAATGAGGAATCAACGCGGATAACTCCCGATTAAGAAAGGTGTATTCGAATAGTAAAATACAGGGTGATTCAAAAAGAATACCACAACTTTAAAAATGTGTATTTAATGAAAGAAACATAACCTTCTGTTATACATCATTACAAAGAGTATTTAAAAAGGTTTTTTTTTCACTCAAAAACAAGTTCAGAGATGTTCAATATGGCCCCCTCCAGACACACGAGCAATATCAACCCGATACTCCAACTCGTTCCACACTCTCTGTAGCATATCAGGCGTAACAGTTTGGATAGCTGCTGTTATTTCTCGTGTCAAATCATCAATGGTGGCTGGGAGAGGTGGCCGAAACACCATGTCCTTAACATACCCCCATAAGAAAAAATCGCAGGGGCTAAGATCAGGGCTTCTTGGAGGCCAGTGATGAAGTGCTCTGTCACGGGCTGCCTGGCGGCCGATCCATCGCCTCGGGTAGTTGACGTTCAGGTTTCATAACTAACCTTTTTCGTAGGACTCTCCATACAGTTGATTGTGGAATTTGCAGCTCTCTGCTAGCTCTGCGAGTCGATTTTCCTGGGCTGCGAACAAATGCTTGCTGGATGCGTGCTACATTTTCGTCACTCGTTCTCGGCCGTCCAGAACTTTTCCCTTTGCACAAACACCCATTCTCTGTAAACTGTTTATACCAACGTTTAATACACCACCTATCAGGAGGTTTAACACCATACTTCGTTCGAAATGCACGCTGAACAACTGTCGTCGATTCACTTCTGCCGTACTCAATAACACAAAAAGCTTTCTGTTGAGCGGTCGCCATCTTAGCATCAACTGACGCTGACGCCTAGTCAACAGCGCCTCAAGCGAACAAATGTACAACTAAATGAAACTTTATAGCTCCCTTAAATCGCCGACAGATAGTGCTTAGCTCTGCCTTTTGTCGTTGCAGAGTTTTAAATTCCTAAAGTTGTGGTATTCTTTTTGAATCACCCTGTAGATCGGCACTTGAGTTTAAAGAGCATGTATAAGACACAATGAAAGATATGAAGAATATTCAGGGAACGATGAAAGTACGAGAGAACATCACATCTCCTCGACTAAATTGTACAGGTTTTAAAAGAAATTCCTATGGAATTTCGTGAGATTTCTGTTACAGACAAACAAATAATGCAGCTTTTAGGTTGAAACTTGAGAATATTTATTATTTTGTGTTTTTACAAGAATTCAGTGTCTCAGTGTATTATTAGCAAAGTGAAACGAAGTACTTCTAAATTCCGATTAGTGTCGCCCATGTATGCTGACCTAGAATAGCTTTTGCTATTTTACTTTTGAACACGAATGTTAACTATATAAATTACTTCCGATTTGTGTGACACCAATTACACTAAACTGAATCTGACTGTCTGTAAATGAAAATGAATGCTACTAACAGTACACAGAAACAATCTCAATGCACTGGCTGATTGTTGCCTATTGAAACTGTGCCCTGTTAGAAAATATCACTTACTGAATTACGTAAAAACTTTACAAATGAATACTATTTCCTAACTTTATCTCACAAAGGTTGTGTTGGCCCTACAATTATTTCCTATCTGTGTAACAGACAACACAACTCTTCTCTGTAACATGAAATGCTGAACTGTTATATTTGAAATAAATCATTGCGCAGCTAATTGCCTTAGTGTTTACTTTAGGAAACTATGCGAAATTAGACTTCCGTTATCCTTCCAAAAATACAGCTTAGTGTCTACGCAATACAGCAAGTCGTGATGGTGCAGTAATATTACGATTGCAATCAAAGTGTGAAGATAAACTTACTGGAATGTTTGCAAATGAATGAAAATTTCTGCATTAACATGAAGCCTCGATATTTCCTTGGCACTGTTCATAAACAATGAAAACTAATCCAGACGAACAATAATTAAGTTACGTTAAATTTACTCTTTGCTTTCCTATTGAAATACTTTCAACTGAAAGTGGAGGATGAAGAATAATTAGAGTTCTGAACATAAAACTGATTAGAATTCTGAACACATGACCGATGACCTTCCCTGGGTCCAAAACTGCAAGTACTGTTCAACAAAGTGGAAGTTCGACTTTACAGTAATTACTCGGCTAACGCTTGCAGCAAATAAGAACGTTTTTCGTGTTACCTTTTTCCGAATGTGCCGACACTTTATGAAAGCATCTCAAAATTCATCCTCTATCTCTATCTATTTTCTACTCCTAATACAACCTCTGGTAGCCAAGGAATAACACATTACTCAAGTGTTCGTGCGTTCAAAACCACTCATAATGGCGAACATTCCAGACAATAATACCATCTCTCATGGTGTACGAAGCTTTCAAGAAAAAGCGAAAGTGATGGAGAATGGTTGAAAGCGGAGTTGTAAAACTACCGTAGGATACTGTACACTATCATAAGTAACAGCAGACTACGGTAATGTTCCTAGTAACCTGTGTGAGTTAAGATCGTAACCACATTATCTGTACGTAAGGATTGTTACATACCCACTGGGCGTTACCACGTTTCGATCACTTTGTCTGCAGCCGCTATCAGTGTCTAACTAGATTCCCCTAGACCCGGAAGTGGTCAAACACCTAGAAACTGAGTGAGGATATATACAGGGCCACGTACAGCATGGAATATTTTCGTTGTACATAGTAATCTTCTAGTTTGTTGCTTAAAAATAAACAGTATTTATAGCAAAATTTAAATTCTCAATACTTAATTCATGTTTTATTCAAAAAATGTTGATTTGTAACGTGAAACAGAGAGCTGGTTTAGTAAAAATAAAGAAAATAAAACAATATAGCGCTAAAAAACGCAATTTTCTCAATAATAAATGTAAAACTTTAAAAAAAACGCAAAATAAAAACATCGCCTAATTAGAATGTGTATCTTATTCATAAGCAACTTTCACACTTACCAATAACTACAGGAATCTCTCGCCTTTGGTCAAGATAAAAAAAACGTTCTGTTGAGTAAAAAGTAACATAAAAAATTATCTAGATTTTTTAATTTGTGCATGTACACTGCACTTGCATCAAAAGTAATTGTTTTGTTTACATAAAAGCGCACAATTTTACGTTATCAACTGATTTTTATTACTAAAAATATGAAATACACAAGAGATTATCACTGAACGACGTGCGCTTCTTATTATATTCAAAACAAATAAACAAAAAAAAAAGAAAGAAAGAAATCCCAGTTTCCCTCTCACACCTCAGTTTCTGTTTCTTCCCTAATAATGCTACTGATAGTACCGGTAATCCTACAGTTTGTTACGTCATTTTTGTAGCATACTAAAACTATCGAACCGTAGTTTTGGTAGAGCACAACTAGGAAAGACACTCGAGTGTTTTTTTGTTGTTTTTTCTTAGTCTTGGAAGAAATGTGACACTAAGTGTCGGAAAGGAGTGTATTTATTTCAACTGGCAAGATTAGGCGCTTAAGGCTTTCTTTTAGACCTAACAGAATATCTTTAGCGAGCCAATGTTACAACTTGTATAGTTCATGAGCAATATGTAATGATGATAATAACAATATTTAAATATTGACAGTTTAAATTTTGCTATAAAAAATGTGAAGCTGAATATCAGAACTGGCAGATGACTAAATTGGGAAGGTACCACGAGGCGTTATCAGACTTGACACTCCACCTCAGTGGCCAGCCAGTCTTTTGTATGGCACAAGGCATCGGTTGCTGTGGACGCCAGGGACCGCCTGGGGCAATTAACGGGGCTGGTCCGTCTGGCGTTTTAATCAGTGTAAACAGAGCGGCCGCCAAGGAATAAACACGCAGTCGGTAATTACTGTGTGATCGATGGGGGTGGCCCTGCCTTGGTGGCCTTCCTCCACTAGATGGCGTTCTTTGCTGCAGCTGTACTGCATGCCCCGCGTCGCAAGGTGGCACTGAGTTGCAAGCCGTCACGTCGTTGCTGAATCGGCTCACTAGTTCAAATGGTTCAAATGGCTCTGAGCACTATGGGACTCAACTTCTGAGGTTCAAATGGTTCAAATGGCTCTGAGCACTATGGGACTCAACTGCTGAGGTCATTAGTCCCCTAGAACTTAGAACTAGTTAAACCTAACTAACCTAAGGACACACAAACATCCATGCCCGAGGCAGGATTCGAACCTGCGACCGTAGCGGTCTTGCGGTTTCAGACTGCAGCGCCTTTAACCGCACGGCCACTTCGGCCGGCCAACTTCTGAGGTCATTAGTCCCCTAGAACTTAGAACAAGTTAAACCTAACTAACCTAAGGACATCACACACATCCATGTCGGCTCACTAGTCAAGTGTAGAAACAGCCCTGCCACTGTGCTGCATTGTTCGCAGAACATTCTGAAGGCCGGAGTTCAACATGTCGTCCACATCGAGGTTATTAAGGATGGAAGGAAAGTCGATTAGGATATAGCCTTCCAACGGCCATAAATTCATTATGCAGGGGTCACATCTTCATGTTCCGACTATGTGAGTATCAGGAAGGAAATAAACCATGTCGTTTTCAGTGAACCATTCCAGCAACCGACACTAGCGTTTCAGGTAAACTCCTATATGACAGTCCATTATTTTAAGCACTCACCACTTCGCTCGATTCCTTTGTTGCAGATGCTATGCCCTTGTCTGCTTCGCGACCTTTGACTCATATGACCACTTATGAAAGATAAGCTGTTCAACGTGGAATACAAACGACGGCGAAGCATGCTATGCAGAGGACAGTGAGGAATCGAGGCTTCCGTACTAAAAAAAAAAAAAAAAACATGTGATCATTCTTAACGGAACCGAAATCTTTTGATGTCGCTACGTGGCATACACACCGAACCACACAGAGATAATTACGTAGTCTGACATGTAGTTAAGCGTAACATCTTTGTGAGGACTGCTATACCCGTAAGATTATGAATGTGGCATTCGTTCAACACTGAAGGCAACGTAGTATTATAGGCATGGCACGCCTGGCGTTAAATAAACAGATCATTCATGACACTCTAGTTTGGCTCATGTTCTAAAGACTTCATTTTTTAAGAATATACTCGACCTAGTTAGGATCAGACTTCCTTTACGTTCGCTTTTGCCTCTGATTTTTCATGAGCTGGCTTATCTGCTGTCCGTGTACTTTGGAGAATATCTTCTTTTCTGTAACTTGTGTGTTCACTCAATCAGCCATTTTTCTTTGTTATTTATGTATGTGGTCCTGTTCTGTATAGTATCCTGTTTATTGCAAGACTGGGTTATGTCTTACCTGATTTTGTCAACGTATCTCGTACGTGAATGGTTCGGATGGAGTCCAGAGGTGTCTTTTCTCAGGCACTGGATAACGAGTAGCTCATGATTATGATGATTCTGGTGAAATGCTAATAGTTGCGTGTGTAGGGTAGTATGAAGTCACCACACGCCGAGGAAACTACCCCCACCCCTACACCCCCAGCCCCACTCCTTCCCACTACAGAAAAGAGTCATTACACTTTTAAACAGAATGCTCGGTTCCTCGCCTCGCCTCGCACGTGTGACCAAACCGGCAGACACCCTCACCCCTGCGCCGCCGAAGACACTTGGAACGGAGAAGTTTTTTCGGGAATAATGTTAGGATTAGCATAATCGAATACCGCGCCCGCTAGGTAAATAGTAATTGCAGCTCGTGTTGACTGAACCGGATCCACCACGCGAGCGCCTCAGCTGCACCCCGTGCGCCACCCCCGGTTGCCGGCTTCCTCGGCACGAGTACCTCCATTGTTTTCCTAGGCTCACTTTAATGTCATCCCACTGTTGTCTCAAGAAATGTGTTCTCCGCTGGAGACGCGCCGCTCCAAACTTTCTGGAGTAGCGACGGTAGGGGCGTGGCGTTGCGCCGTGGAGGCGCAGCCGCCGACTTGACTCGACGCAGGTGGTCCAAATATCGCTCCCCATTTGGGGCTGGATTTGCGTCACACAGTGGCAGTAACATAGTGTGCCGTGACAACCTCAGAAAAGCCTGTGTTCTGGGCACGGTAGACTTGGTAACCAATAAGTAGTCTTACGCCCCGATTGTTCAATCTATACATCAAAGAAGCAATAACCGAAATAGAAGAAACATTCAAGATTAGAATTAAAATTCAAGTTGAAAAGATATCACGAAAAGATTCACTTATGAAATTGCTATCCTCAGCGAAAGTGAGGAAGGAGTGCAGAATTTGTTGAATGGAATTAACAGTCTAATGAGTACACAATACGTACTGAGAGTAAATAGTAGAAATACGAAAGTAATGATAAGTAGCAGAATGAGAATAACAAGAAGCTTAACATCAGAATTGGTGATCACGAAGTACACGAAGTTGAGGAATACTGCTACCTAGGCAGCAAAATAAACAATGAAGGACGGAGCAAGGTGGACATAAAAAACAGCTAGTGCCGGCGAAAAGGGCATTCTTGTCCAAGAGAAATGTACTAGTATCAAACATAGGCCTTAATTTGAGTAAGAAATTTCTGCGAATGTACGTCTGTACTACAGCGCTGTGTGGTAATAAAATATAGATTGTGGGGGAACTGGAACAGAAGAGAATCGAAGCATCTGAGATGTGGTGCTACAAACGAATGATGAAAATTAAGTGGACTGAGAAGGTAAGGAATGAAGAAATTGCAGAATCGGAGAGTTTTGGTGTTTGCTCAGCAAAATAACTGACGACAGTCCAAGTAGAGGGCCTATAAAATACTGACTCACAATAACAAGGAAAGTATTTTGAAAAAGTTCCGACAAAAAGAGGATAGCGCCTTTAGTAATGTGGTGCTACAGAGCAATGTTGAAGACTAGGTGGGTAGATTGGAATACTAATGAGGCTATAAGAGATGATCATATTCGAGAACAGTCTCTGCAGCACTGAAATCTGGCTCTACTATTTTCTGGTAGTTATGCAATAAAAATGAGAAAACATTGTTTCTTGGAAGTTGTAACTGTTTTGTTATCTATTATGGTTGTTTGTTGTTGTATATGTAAACCGGTTTCTTATTCTTGAACTTCCATGATTGTCTGTGTTGTAATGTCGTGTGCTTATGTAAACGCTATCTGGTGAAATGAATCGCCGAATCCACCTGAAATTATGTAACTGTAACTTTTACTAAAAAATAATTAGAAAACGTAAAACGGTATACTAAATAAACTGACCTGTGAAAGTCTGTATGTGCAATGCAGTGAACAGTGATACAATGTGTGACGTCACAGTGCATGTCCTACAATTTCAACATACAAAACTAACAGAATAAAAATTGTTCATAAAATTACAAATCGAACTTTGAAAGAATAAACTTCCAAAATGGTTCCATTAAAATGTCTTGTAATTTTACGTACGCATACTGACTAAATAAAATTCCAAACATTAAATGATACACACGCAAACATGTAACACTGCCCTTTGAGAATATGACTGTCTCAAAAAGAAATGTCTGAACTAAACATTATCTAAACTGACCCTGACGATAATTTTCAAATTTAAGGCTTAGCTGAAAATGACCTTATTGAGTTTCGACTGTTCTGTTAAATCAGCCGTAATAAATTTATTGTAAGACGTAGTCACCTTAGAGAAAAAACTAGTACACTGAAGCACCAAAGAAATTAACATAGGCATGAGACTTCAAATACAGAGAAATGTAAACCGGCAGAATACGGCGCTGTGGTCGCCAACGCCAGTATAAGACAAGTGTCTGGCGCAATTGTTAGATCGCTTACTCTTTTTACAATGGTAGGTTATCAAGACTTACGTGAGTTTGATCGTGGCGTTATAGTCGGCGCACGAGCGATGGGTACAGCACCGCCGAGGTAGCGGTGAAGTGGGGATTTTCCCGTACGACTATTTTACGAGTATACCGTGCATATCAGGAATCCGGTAAAACATCAGATCTCCGACATCGCTGTAGCCGGAAGGATTCTGCAAGAAAGGGACCAGCGACGACTGAAGAGAATCGTTCAACGTAACATAAGTGCAACCCGTAAATTGCTGCAGATTTCAATGCTGGACCATCAAAAAGTGTCAGCGTCTGAACCATTCAACGAAACATCATCGACGTGGTCTTTCGTAGCCGAAGGCCCACTCGTATACCCTTGATGACTGCACGACACGAAGCTTTACGCATCTCCTGGGCCCGTCAACACCGACATTGCACTGGAAACATGTTGACTGGTCGGACGAGTCTCGTTTAAAACTGTATCGAGTGGGTGGACATTTACGGATAAGGAAACAACCTCATGACTCCATGGATCCTGAAAGTCAGCTGGGGACTGTTCAAGATGTTAGAGGCTCTGCATTGGTGTGGGGCGTGAGCAGTTGCAGTGATCTGGGACCCCTGATATGTCTATATGCGACTCTGACAGGTGACGTGTACGTAAGCATCCCGTCTGATCACCTACAATCATTCATATCTATTCTGCATTCCGACAAAGTGGGCAATTCCACCAGGACAATGCGACACCCTACACCTTCAGAATTGTTATAGAGTGACTCCAGGAACACTCTTCTGAGTTTAAACACTTCCTTTGGCCACCAAACTCCCCAGACATGAACACTGTTGAGTATGTCTGCGATGCCTTGCAACGTGCTGTTCAGAAGGGATCTCCACCCCATCGTACTCCTACGGAGTTTTAGACAGCACTGAAGGATTAATGGTGTCAGTTACCTCCAGTACTACTTCCGACATTAGTCGAATCCATGTCACGTCGTGTTTTTGCACTTCTACGTGTTCGTGGGGGTCCTACACGTTATTGTGCAGGTGAACCAGTTTCTTTCGCTCTTCAGTGCATAAATAACGTAGCTATTGGTGTAGTAATGTTGTGACATTTCTTTTTAACCTTACATTTGCGATTTAAGAGTTGCAAGGTTATTAGTATGAAACAGTTATAATAATAATAATAATAATAATAAAACTGTGTATAGCATTATAGCCACCACTGCGTAATTATTGTTGTGTTACACTGTCATCTAGTTCGTTTATTTGTCTCAAAGGGAGTAATGAAGCCCTCTCCGGTCCACTGCAGGAATTACATACTATTCGAAGAAGAATTTTTCATGGAAATAGTCAGCATTCCTATATGTGTGTCAAGATTTCACTGTCATAGATGCAGAGTACAAATCAAAGTAAGTGTGTAGTAGATCTTTCACAACTATAACTTTCACCACATTGTGCTTTGATAATAGTGTTTGAGGAAAGTAATTATAGATAAATTATGCAATTAAAGTTTATGATAATAATTATAATACTAATTATGATGATGTTTTAAATATAATTTTAGTTTCGTGACAGACACAGTAAAACAGCTTTGGTTTTTACCCCTCAAAAAATTTCATTTTACCTCTCACTGCATAAGCACCCCAGGCTAGAAACCACTGGTCGACATGTTCTAACACGCCTGCCCCAAGTGGCACGCTCTGAAACAGCATCTCGCCGTATATTACGAATCTAAACTTAAGAGATTCAAAATGGTTCAAATGGCTCTGACCACTATGGGACTTAACTTCTGAGGTCATCAGTCCCCTAGAACTTAGAACTATTTAAACCTAACTAACCTACGGACATCACGCACATCCATGCCCGAGGCAGGATTCGATCCACCGACCGTAGAGGTCGCGCGGCTACAGACCGTAGCGCCTAGAACCGCTCGGCCACTCCAGCCGGCCCTTAAGAGATTCTCTGTCTACAAATGCGTGTTATTTTTCTGTACGTCATGTGGTTTTGACGTAGTCCAATTACAAAACTTCAGAGCTACTTATGGATAACCCTGTGTAATGAAGTTGGTATGAGTTTAGAGGTTTATCATTTTAAATTATGAAGGCGAAACTGCTAATAATATCATTTGAGTGACTATAAGCTGGCTGGCAAAATACAGTAAAAGAATTTGCAGTGTGTCTACTCTTTCTACAGTAAAGTAGTTTCGAAACATTCTCTGTTGTTTTACATTCCTCACTGTTGCCTTTCACTGACTGACCTTGCCTCAGTTACTACTTCCCTGTTGCTGCACGCTTCTCTACTCATCTGTTTATCTTTACCATACGCATTTATTATCCTTTGTTGTTGTTGTTGTTGTTGTGGTCTTCAGTCCAGAGAATGGTTTGATGCAGCTCGCCATGCTACTCTATCCTGTGCAAGCTTCTTCATCTCCCAGTACCTACTGCAACCTACATCCTTCTGAATCTTTTTAGTGTATTCATCTCTTGGTCTCCCTCTAAGATTTTTACCCTCCACGCTTCCCTCCAATACTAAATTGGTGATCCTTTGATGTCTCAGAATATGCCCTACCAACCGATCCCTTCTTCTAGTCAAGTTGTGCCATAAACTGCTCTTCTCTCCAATTTTATTCAATACCTCTTCATTAGTTATGTGATCTACCCATCTAATCTTCAGCATTCTTCTGTAACACCACATTTCGAAAGCTTCTATTCTCTTTTTGTCCAAACTATTTATTGTCCACGTTTCACTTCCATACAAGGCTACATTCCATACAAATACTTTCAGAAACGACTTCCTGACACTTAAAGCTATACTCGATGTTAACAGATTTCTCTTCTTCAGAAACGCTTTCCTTGCCGTTGCCAGTCTACATTTTATATCCTCTCTACTTCGACCATCATCAGTTATTTTGCTCCCCAAATAGCAAAACTCCTTTAATACTTTAAGCGTCTCATTTCCTAATCTAATTCCCGCAGCATCATCCGGTTTAATTCGACTACATTCCAATATCCTCGTTTTACTTTTGTTGATGTTCATCTTATATCCTCCTTTCAAGACACTGTCCATTCCGTGTGCTATCCATTATTATATTGTAATTGTAACTACCTTCCAAAGGAATTTATTGCGTTAATTTGGGCGCCGAGGCTGATTAAAACTGTGAAACTGATCAGAGTGAAACTGTGAAATTGAGCAGAGTTTCTGGCTTCTCTAAAGCTCTAGAGCTTCCCGGACCATCCCACCTGCCCTGGAGGAAGACGCAGCGAGGAGCAAGGGATGGAGGATGGCGACGCTCCGGAGCGGGTTGTGGGTGGCGGGGGGAGGGGGAGGAGTAGAAATGGATGGGGAGGGGAAGAAGGGGAGGGGAAGCGGGACGGACCGTCGAATCCTGTATGAGGCTTCCACGATGAAAGTTGAGCAAACAACATGCATAAGGAAGGTGGAAGCAAAAACGAAAAGACACAAAGGGAAACTCATCGCCATTAAAGGCGTAGGGGATGATAGCATTGACGTCACAGGAGTCTCTTCGCCGTCGGAGATGGCGGGGTACGTGGCAGCAACCCGCTTCTTTGTCAACTTGTCCGAAAATAAATGGCTGGATAAATGGAGCGTAGTCGGCCTTTCCTTCTGTGTTCTAGAAAGCGGAGCGCTCCAGCGGGGAGCATCTCATCAATAGAAATCAGCCGTTAATAGCAGACTCGTAACCGAGTGCTTTCGAATAAAGCTGCTTCAACTACGCATCAATGAACTTTTGAACAGCGTAACAACCGTCTATTTAAAAAGAAGACTTTTTGCCCTTCTCAGATAACGAAGAGGGTAAAATAATGCAAGTCTGGTACTAGAATTCATACCAGCTGAGGTGTGGACTGCCGTCTTTCACCTTCCTGCTACAAGCAGCTTATCGTTTCCACGTCTCCAACGTTTCCGGATCGAGGCTTAAAAAATCTTATGTTTGGCAGTGTATCGATTTTATTAGCCATTTCTATGAGTTCAGAACCTATGAAGAGTTGGAAATCATCTTAATTTCTTAAAATGGAGGGTAAACATTCTCAACTATTTATCTTTCTTCCGTAGTAACAACAATAACAGATGATAAACAGTAATCTATACAATTTAGCTTATTAATATTGTGTGATCTGTTTAGAGGCACGTTACAGCGTCTTCAGGTGCAAGTGACCTATACAATACATCGGCTGGTTTCCGTTTGAGCAATGAAGCTGCGGTTGTTTGACAGGGCGCACTGTTTCCCGTTGCTGGACGAGAACAGACACGCAGTAACATGAGTATAGGCATTTACTCTCACAACGATTCTGTTAACGCAGATGTTAAAGAAAACACATATCAGAAGATGACGTGTTAAGCCTCGAAACTCGTCAGGTAATGCTAACAAAACGAATCGTGACAGGATTCGATGCACAACCTGCCAATTCTTACTAACATCTCAAATTTTCACGGTGTTCTAATCTCAAACGTCTTGCTTTAATTCCCTTTGTTTTTAATATTTCAGATCAAATCTAAATCTTAGACTTTTGTTAATATTTTTTCGTCAGGATTTCTTATTTCAACTTGTTAATGTGATTCCCGATTGTTCATGATTGTCAAAATGCTTTTCAAGCATCCCATCGAGCCAATATGGTGGTAGTTCAGGATGGGATGGATTCAAATCACTGTGTATTTGAAAAATCATAATCCGTTACATCCTCTTGTGTATCAAATGCGCTGTAACTTTAGTAATGGCGTTTTCGATATCTTACCGTTATAGGGACAGTACTGCGTTCTATTGCAGCTTCAGATAGATACTGTATTTCCCAGGTGCCCTGCGACACACTGATAAGAAGTGGAACTAAGATGAAAATCAGAATAAAAACCGTGGATCTTCAGAGGAAGTTACTCACAACAGAGATCTGCGACAGGAATACATCATCTCTCAAAGCTTGTAACACATGTACACAGGTTGCTCCATACGTCTAGGGTCAAAATTTTTCAGATGATACAGGATAATAACTAATTTGTGCAATGCAAGGAATTGAAACCTGGGAATTAAAATTCTTCAAAAAATGCATGGCATTGTGCTGTCCATAACAATATTTAATTGCGACCTGTTTCGGTTTTAAACCATCTTTAGTGCAGCTGGCCGGCCTGAGTGGCCGAGCGGTTCTAGGCGCTACAGTGTGGAACCGCGCGACCGCTACGGTCGGGGCATGGATGTGTGTGATGTCCTTAGGTTAGTTAGGTTTAAGTTGTTCTAAGTTCTAGGGGACTGATGACCTCAGCAGCTAAGTCCCATAGTGCTCAGAGCTATTTGAACCATTTTTTTCACTGCAGCTATGCTGGGTATCTCTCCCATGGGTAGTCAGTCGCATTTTCTCTGGTGTTTCGGCAGATATTCTCAGTTTAGCTCTTCGGGAAGCTGGTGTCATCCAACTATCCTTCACTATCTGTAGTGACTCAGTGGGCGGTTTGCACGCTATCGACCAGTGCTTCCCTCGCCACCCGTTGGTCATCGCTACCCATGACTCCCTTTCTCTCCTTGCTCAAGATGGATGCTTTGTGGTTTTCATTTGGAACCCAGGCCAAATTGGAATTCCTGGCAATGAACTTGCCGATCGACTTTCTAAATTAGCTACTACCAGGCCATCTCTTGCTATTGGCATTCCGGAAATAGACCTTCGATCGGCATTATGTCGTCAGGTTTTGGGCCTTTGGGATGCAGATTGGCACAATATTCCTTCGCCGAACAAGCTCAGGGCGATTAGGGATTCTACAACTCCGTGGCAGTCCTCCTTACGGGCTTCTCGTAAGGCCTGTGTCGTCCTCTGCCGGCTCCTCATCGGCCATACTTGGTTGACTCACGGTTATCTCCTCTGTCGTGAGGACCCCCTGTCTGTCGTTGTGGATCAATGTTGACTGTGGCTCACATCTTATTGGACTGCCCCAACTTAGTCACCCTGCGACGGACTTTTAGCTTTCCAGACTCGCTACCGTTAGTGTTGGCTGACAATGCCTCAGCTGCGGATCTTGTTTTACGTTTTATTCGTGATGGGGGTTTTTATCGCTTTATTTAAGGGAGGGACCTTCCACCTTAACGGCGAGTGGAGGGGATGGCAGGCCCTCTTGCTCCCCCCTTCGCCCCGACTGGATTGGCTTCAACTGGAATTGGTGGTTCACCCCGGCTCTCTGCCTTCCCACTCCTTTCCTTATGGGATCTGTTATATCTTGAGCGTCTGTCTTGTCTCCTGTACTTCTTCCTTCGCGCGCCTGTCATTAGTCACTTTCATTCCCTCACCTTTTCTTCCACCCTTTTCCTTCCTTCCCTGTCAATATTTTATCATTTTATGGACATTGTAGTTCCCTCTTCTGATGTGGGATTTTATCGGTTTTAGTTAATCCAAGGTCGGAGGGACTGATGACCGCGTAGTTTGGTCCCTTCTCAACCCAATCAACCAACCTGATGTCACCCAAAATAAACCCTGCTCATCGCGTCTTTCATACGACATCTAGTGTCGATAGAACGCCTCGGTTTATTTCTCGTTAAGAACACAACTATTTTTAGAGTATTTTACGTGCCCATTCGATAGAGCGTCTCCAAATTAGTCTAGTGTGTTATTCACTTTATCAATATGCATTAAAAGAATCGGTAAAACTCGAACAATAATCAGTACTCCAGCAGCCACTGAACAGCGTTTCTGAATGGCGGCAGAAGTCAGCGCGGGCCAGTTTGGTGCTGGAGCACTCGTCATTCCCCGTGTTTTACTGTTCCTGTTAGTACATATATCGCAATAGACTAATTTGGGATCTCTGTAAAATTAGCGCTTAAAATTCAACTTTATAAATCATTTTACTTGTAACTGGAATCATAGCGACGTTTTCCATCGACGCTCGGCATCGCATGAAAGACGTGACGAATTGCATTTGTTTGGGCTGACTACAGCTACAAGTTGCAAAAACAAAATTGCAAACATTCACATTAAAAAGATTTTTCATAAGGAGTTGGTTGTTACTACTTTATCTACGGATTTCATATTTTGTTTACATTGTCACATTTGGTCAATTTTTGCGAGTTATATAGCTGCCATGTAGACGATTTAAAACTGAAACCGGCTGCAAATAAATATTATTATAGACAGCACACTGTCATGAATTCTTTCAATTAGGTACAGCCTGTTGATTTTCGTCTAGGCAAAATGTTTATTTAATATTCATTTTCTATTGGCTTAAATAACTTAAGACCTACTCTAACAACTGTTCTAATTGATGACTGTTAGTGTGAATGCATACGTTACAATGACGCATAGGAATTTGTTGCACTCTCTGTAGTGACCCCGTTCGTCTCTTGTACAGCGAGACAGCCAGTTAAGAACCTACCAAGAAGTTTCTCTTCAGCGATTACTTGTGCTTCATACGCCACCCTTGCAGGAGTGAAGACCGGCGATTACACTTGCCATGGAACAGGGCGTCCTAATCCAACGATGAGGAGAAGTACCTCATATGCGCTGCTCATTCAAGACCTCGTACTCTCTGCAATATTTATTTACGACTGTTGTTTCCGAACCTCAAATAGTATATTAATTTCTATTATCTGCAGAGTTCTACCACAAATGGTTTGAAGCGGCTTTGTAGATGAAGTAATAAAAACATAGAAACCAGTCGTGATTAAAGGCACTGATTTACATCGTTACTATTGGGCGAGACCATTTCATTCACAGGTGATAAAAAACTGTTTCACAAGTGAGCAACTTCTGCAATAGTTTGTCTTTCTACAATACATATATATTTAAAGGAAAATTAGCAATGTACTCAAAAAGTATTCCCTTTTACGTCACTGTGGAATAAATTATCCATAGTCCATTATTTACCGTGTAAAATATACGATAGTCATAATGATGTAAAAAAATTGGACAGATTTCGAAATGTTTACCAGATCATATAATGAACTGTTGGAAATACAGAGAAGAAGGGTGCAAAACTTACGTTGTTAAAAACACACACACACACACATATATATATATATATATATATATATATATATATATATATATATATATATATATATATATATAATTAAAAAAAATTACTCATATTGATGTACAGAAGCGAGATATCGATGCTGAGACGAAATGAGGGAAATACAATACAAGCAAAACTTACTGAGGTTGGTAGAACGTTGTAAAAGGTTACATAGACTAAGTAATTAGGGTATTTGTAAAGAACGCGCAACAAAAACAAGCACTACTGCGACATATTAGATATTATAAGTAAAATGAAAGGACGACGTCAGTGGATTACCGGAAGGGAAACGTAAACTCAAGAGGAAAAGCGACATCGAGCGACCCTTGCTATTCTGTGCAGACTGACTGTATAATTACAAGCATTTCCCAGATACGTTCAGCTACAATTCAAATAACAAATTGGAAGTTAAGATTTCACAAATGGGTCGCGGGGTTTATTATGACAGTTAGCGAACTTATTCCACATTCATTCCTCTCGCCTAACAACAATAAAAAAACAGTGTGTTTTTGATACACCAAAGTAAATAAAGAGAACAGATGAGGTTAGGCCTTGAACGTTTGCAGTGGTGTAACTTTCGCACGATGTGTCACTCCCAAGTAGCATAGCTCGATGAAACTCGGACCATACAGAGGAAACTACTACAGCGTAATGCAGAAGGTAACTGAAAGAAATATGCGATGAGACGAACAGATATGACACTACCATTCAAAGATAATAATTACACTCAGGTTACCGCTATTCATGATGGTCATCTGGTGGGCAGTACAAAAGGCAGGACATGATTCTTAATAGGGTGCATGATCACCACGGACAGCAATGCACGCGCATCAACATGTTGCAATGCTAGCCACAAGGTTGGTAAGGATCACTTGTGATAGGGTGTTTCGTTTCTTCATAAAGATGGTTAACAATTGCTGGATGATCGTTCGTGCACGTGGACGTACTGCAACACGTTTTCCCAGTGCATCCGACACGTGCCTGATGGGGTTTAAGTCGGGGCCAGGGTAGTCAATTCGCCAAATATCCTCTCATTCATAGGGCTCCGCGCATTGTCATCCATAAAAATGAAGTCAGGACCAGATATACCCCGAAAAGACGCCGCTGGGAAAGGACTATAGTGTCACAATAGTGCTGACCGGTGATTTTACCTTGTTCAAAAATTTGGGGGTCAGTATGCCCATGCAAAATTATACCTCGGCACACCACAGCACCCCGACCACCAAAACGCTGATGTTCGAGGATATTCCCGGGTGCATTAACGTGTTACCACCTCTCACCTTATCAGCAAGCAGCCCATATCCTCGTTGGTGCAATCCCAATGCTCTTGGCAGCATTGTAACCAGCGCAACCGAAAGCAGGTGTCAACTGAACACAACGCAATGGCCGTCGGACAAAGAGACCACCTCCATTCTGTCACCGTCCCACATTAGAGCGTGCGATTCCGTGCCTGGTAGGCCCGTCAAATAGTGTTTGACGTGGATCCCTTCTTGCTTGTTGCACAATGTGGCGATCATCTGCTGCCGTAGGTGACCGTGGTCGACGACCTACTTTCCTTCGGGCACAGTGCCTGTAGTTAGGGAACGCTCCCTATGCACGTTGAGCAATACAAAGCATCTGGGCTGAACTTGTCACACTTCGTATTTTTTCGAGTTTCCCGATAATTCTACCTCGTCTGACCTCATCAGAATGTTGTCTCCAGATCATGTCGTAACGAAAAACATCATCATTTGCATCGTAACTGAACGCTGACTGAAACTCACCGCCCTTTCCCGTTCCTTCAATTGCCTCGTGTTGCGGTACCAGGCCCATTTGACGCTATAGTGACGCTGACGTCACGCCTTGGGTGCATCCAGCATCTGTGCACGACCGGGAGACATCACATAACGTGCTCCCGTCCTTTCATTAATTTCCAACGAGTAGTTAACATATTATGGTACTCTACCTTACTCGTTCATAAGTTTTACAGAATAATGTATTTACCTTTTATTCGCGTTTTACCCGTCTACCAATTAAAGCTTGTTCGTGTCTCGTTGGTTACCACTTGGTGTGTAGAAACTAGGCGACAGTAATGCGGTGAAAGACTCGTACGCCATATACGCAACTGCTGCTGTAGCTCCAGGAAACCAGGTAGCGACCTGAAATTCAGTGTGTGATGGGCAGAGCGCTGTGGAGCGTATAGGAAGGCAGACAGGTGAGGCATGTAAGGGGTGCGGCCAAAAGTGGGTGTGAAATATTCAGCAAAGACTCTATAGTCGTAATACACACCGCCGGCGTCCGTGCCGCGACTGAGCTGGATTCAGTGTGCCGCGTTATTTATTCATAGAGCGGGTGGCGTCGGTTGGCCACGGGGTGGGGGGACCATATGTCAGGCGTGTTATCGATTGACTGACGGGCGACCACGCTGGATCGGCAGCAGCCAGCCCACTGGCTCCGTTACCGCGTGCTGCTGCCTGCTTGCGGCTCTGCTTCGCATTTTCTTCTTTGTTTCCTTATTTATCCTTTACTACTAGTAGTACTACTAGTATGCTGATGACCTAGTTTCATCTGACCAGCATAAGCTTGAACTACTCTGAATGACCACTTTACGAAGTCGAGGCACAAATCATCGCGAAAAATTCAGACGACTAGATCTAGCTATCAGTGTTTTTGTAAGATACGTGCTTACATCACATCATATCTGTACTGATTTTCGCATGCCCTGTTTACTTCATCCGCTTCTTAGTCACTGATATTCTCAGTACCTCTCCTCACATATCAAGTGACTACTATCATTCCATAGCTGCAATACCAGATCGGACGCCTCTAGCACCTGTGCCGTATCTTTGCACCATACTAAATCTTGTCAGTCTCCTCTATTTCAACCATATGACTGGGGGACAAACAACCCTGTAACCTGCAACTCATCCAAAACCACTCCGCATTTACAATGAGGTTAAAGCTTTAGTTTTTACAGCTGGTGTTCCTTCGTCCTCGACATTTCACAACTGCTTCCTCAACGGGGAAACAGTACCTTTATCACGCTGTAAATTATTTATGCTTTTCTCATCCCCCGCTCTAACATTCTGCGTGGTGTCTGTTTGTTCTATATCGTGTCTCCCTACCACTTTCGCGCAACGACGCTCTGAGCGTGTTTTTTAGGGAATTGACTAGTTTGAACCTGGGACCTGTTGCTGGTAAGGAGACGCCAGACCACACATGACATGTAGAGTTCAGAAGAGTTCAGTGAGACTAGCGATGATATAACCAAATACTTAATTATTTCAGCGTCAGCTCCACTGCACTCCCTGTAAACGAATCTTAATACTAACTAAATTTAGTGGAAGGGGTTCAAGGCTTTCCTATTTTTAGTTAGCTGGCAAAATAACGTCGAAAAAGCAGTTAAGTTCACAATTGGAAATTTTATTCTACTCACAAAACATTGTTTATAAATTGCACTATTCATAAAAGGAAATGTTTTAATACAGGATGGTAAAAACCAACTGCGTTCAACAAAAATGTGAACGAGTATTCCCTGAATGGGTTTCCAAGTTCTACAATGGATCAAAGGATGACCTATGCCATATCACTTCTATAATCTAGGTTTAAATTAAGTTTCACAAAAGAGAAAACTATCAAAATGGTCTACAGTGACCCTCAATTATCTTTAATTGCTTATCTAACTTGTCGTAAATTACAGTGGCCGATGTGGCTTCTCAATAACTATGTAACAGAATAATCATCGCGTTTCAGATTTTTACTTCAAGTGGCAAATGTGAACACCACGAGTTTTAATTGACGATCGACACTAGTATTACGCAAAAAGGGGGTGTAACAGATGAGATTTCTGCAGTTCTGAGTGAAGCTTTATGCGCTGTTATGCGGCATCGCGTGCGTTCATTACCTTGTCGGTGTTCGTCAGGGGGCGGCGGGCGGCACAGCCCCACGCACCTCGCCGTCTCGGAAGCAACTCTCTCCTGACTTCTCCTTACTACAATTTACCGAAGTTGGTTTAAAAAAAAAAAACTATCTGGCTGTGTTTTCATCTGACCAATCAGGGTCTCAATGTTAACCTTAAGCTCCGCCTACAAAAATTCTGTCTATCCAATGAGAAACGTTATACTTTTCGTGGTGGGGCAATGTTCTTAAAGTTTGCAACGTAACAGAGACGCGAAAATGTCTCACGCTAAAACTTGCGGGTGGTGTGGCCCTTTTTGTGTTATCGTAAGATCTATACTGTTCTTCTGGAGGGCTCTATCTTTTAACATGGGCTGGGGGTGGTCCTAGCGGTTAGCTGGCAAGTGGGTGTCCGTCCCTTATCGTAGGGCCTTCCAGCTTAACACGGTTCTGCTCTCGGCTTCTGTTCTCGTTTCTCCCCTCGGAACTGCGTCTGTCTCACGGTGGGAAGGTATGACATGCATTTAGGCATTCTTGTGGTATTCCATTTGCTCACTCGTTACTCGTATTACTTTGGTTAATTTAATGTCATGATTTATTCGGAGCTATGTGACATACTACTGGATTTGCTTATCATGTCAGAGTTTTCATGGAAGCTGTTGGATTTGCCTGACACCTTACACCTCTATTTATGTTTTCTCTCTTCCTTATCATTTATTGTACTTACCTATTGTTTCTCACTCTTCCTGTGAGTGGATAGCCGCAACTCATTTATATTGGACATATGATTTTTTTTCCTTTTAGTACACTGTAATATCATGTGTGCAGTTCACTAAATACATATTATTACTAGGTGTTTTTCGGTTTACCGTAAATAATCTCAGCAGCGACGTAACAATTAGGAACAGTGGTTTTGTGCAACAAGGAACATTACATAATAATAATATACAGACCTCCACAAACACGCTTTATTCATTAGCAAGTACGTCCTGCAACAAACCATAATGCAGACGCTTAGGCCAAATTACTGAGGTTTACATTACACTAACTTTTCGTCCAGTGTTACTCCGATTAACTGTAACAGATACCCAGTAATTAAATTTACATTTTTTTTCTTGAAGATAGTCCGCAGCTCGTGGTCGTGCGGTAGCGTTCTCGCTTCCCACACCCGGGTTCCCGGGTTCGATTCCCGGCGGGGTCAGGGATTTTCTCTGCCTCGTGATGACTGGATGTTGTGTGATGTCCTTAGGTTAGTTAGGTTTAAGTAGTTCTAAGTTCTAGGGGACTGATGACCATAGATGTTAAGTCCCATAGTTCTCAGAGCCATTTTCTTGAAGATACAGCCTTGTCAGCAGCTTGGTGATCTAGCGGTATACAAGAGGTGCATGGAAACCAAAACCTTCCGGCATCGAATCGTGGTTGAATTACGAATTTTTCAGTCTGCCTATCAAACATTCACCTCTCAGTGATTTAGAACTTCGCCAGAACAGACACGTGGTTCGGATTCTACGCTGCGTTGTATGGTTCCTTCCTCTGTAGATAGTAACGCCTTACCGGTACGATAGGTGTGTTGCATACATAGCGGGCGTTAAGCATTTCGGACGTTTTGTTTGCGCATGCGATAAGTGTCTTAGTTAAGTTAAATAGAAACCGGAACGGTGAACCATCTAAGTTTCTATTCAAAAATTATTGATTTGTAACGTGAAACAGTAGGATGGTGTAGTAGAAATAAAAAAGTACGAATTTATCATGTAGGGCTATTAAACGCAATTTCCTCATAAAAACAGTAAAATTTTAAAACCGCAAAGTAAAAACATATCAAACATGACTTCAACAAATCGTCGATCTTCTGTAAAACATGTTTCTGTTATTCGTAAACAACTTTCACACTTGTCTGTAGTAAAAGAAAACTTTTGCCTTTGATTATAATGTAGAACAAAATAACACCAATTGTGTGGATATTTTATGATTGTGCATATGAACTGTACTTATATTGAAGCAATTGCTTTGATTAGATAAAAGCGCAGAAGTTAAGAGATCAATTAATTTTTATTACTAATAAAATGCAATTTATATTTTGTACTGTGCGGCTGTTCCCGGCGGAGGTTCGAGTCCTCCCTCGGGCATGGGTGTGTGTGTTTGTCCTTAGGATAATTTAGGTTAAGTAATGTGTAAGCTTAGGGACTAATGACCTTAGCAGTTAAGTCCTATAAGATTTCACACACATTTGAACATACATTTTGTAAGTATATAAAACAAACAAGGGACTAACACTGAACGGCTTGCACTTTTAATCAGGTACAAAACAAACAAAAAACAAAGATAAGTCATCTGCTTGCAGTTTCTCTCTCACGTATTCATTTATGATTCTTTCTCTACCAATGCTACCGGTAATCCTACCATTTACTATATCGTTTATGTACTGTTCTAAAACTATTAGACCATAGTTTCGGTAGAGTGAAACTCTAGTCATAACGTTTTGGCTTATCAATCTATGCTGGTAAGGACTAGCCACAGAGCGATATGAAGGCTGTTATAGGACTCTCCATCCACTGAAGTCTCTACTTCATGATCTGACTGCTCGTTGTTGTCACGTTCGGCATAAGTAGTGGCTACTTCGTTCGCCATGGCGGCAGGAGCTTTCTGTCCCCAGAACAGCAGCTACATATAATTCAGTAGCAAACGGGTGTGTTCCTGCCTGAAGCAGAGAGCCGGTGATGAGACTAGATAACAGTGATACGAATATTCACAGCGGTGGCGTAATTTCCTGCCTGGTGAACTTTCGCGTCGATACGCATCTATAGAAGAACGTAGCAGAAATAGCCGGACAACTCTGTTTTAAAGTGACTCGAAGCGTACAGATGAGTTCCGAAGAACGGGCGCAACCTTTCGTTAGCTGGTTACAGCGGCTGCCACAGCGTCCGGAAGCTTGTACCACGGTGGCGTCCGTGACCCTTCACACTCTGCGCCGGCAGTGTTCCCCCTAGCGTGATGACCTAGAGCTGGACAAACGCCCCTCTCGCGGAGCTGGCGTGCCGGCCTCCGTTAAAAGAAAAACACACGCGTACGAACACGCAAATACGGGTGCCGGCGGACGCGTGTTAAATACCGCGACGTGAGCGGATGCCCGTAAAAATAACGCCCTGGGCGCCGCTCTCTCTCTCTCTCTCTCTCTCTCTCTCTCTCTCTCACACACACACACACACACACACACACACAAACAACGCCTCGCACGCGCAGTCAGTCCGCAGCGCCGCGTAACATTTAACGGTCGCGCTGTGTGTTATCTCACGCGATGGCCAGGCCATGATTCATTCGCGCGCCTTCACGCACTATCCTCCAATTCCAGCGCACGCAGCGCCTCTCTGCTTTCGGTCGCGCTCACAGAGTTGATTTCTGATTCATCATCGCGTCGCGGGCACGAACCGCTGTAGCGACACAAAGTCGGTGGTGGCCGACCAGTGGATAAATACGCCACACGGCGCACTGGAGAACGGCTCCATAGCGCCTATGTACCGTGCGCGCTGTGTGTGCTCTCGGACGTCGGGTTCCGGGTATTAATACCCGTCTCATCCGTGGCACTGTCCGTGTCAACATCCCGGCGAAAAAGCAGCAGAAGCAGTTTCCAGCTACTTCTCCCCGTATTTGTCTGCGGCAAACAGAAGCTTGTGCCTGCGCTACGTGGCCACATTGTCACAGCGTCCGTCCGTCGGCGAAATTACATCCTTTTTGTCTCCATTTTGGTTCTATCAGGTATCGCACACGATACGATCTTTCTAGAGCGCTAATCTTATTTTAGTCATTTGCATCATTTTTGAAAGCTGTATTACCCATGTTTAATTACACCGGCCCGCATCTCGTGGTCGTGCGGTAGCGTTCTCGCTTCCCACGCCCGGGTTCCCGGGTTCGATTCCCGGCGGGGTCAGGGATTTTCTCTGCCTCGTGATGGCTGGGTGTTGTGTGCTGTCCTTAGGTTAGTTAGGTTTACGTAGTTCTAAGTTCTAGGGGACTTATGACCACGGCAGTTGAGTCCCATAGTGCTCAGAGCCATTTGAACCATTTTAGCCAATTACACCGGCTCTTGTATATGAATGGAAAAACAGTAACAATTCCGATGACGCTTAACTTTTACTCTCATACACAAGTGACTTTAGATATCCCCATAGAAAATAATCAAGGAGATTCAGTCAGGTGACCTCGCAGGCGATGAAATAGGACCTGACCTTCCAATTTAGCGACCAGGAAGCACAGCATTGAGATGGGTGCGGACACCCACACTGAAGTGAGCCGGTGCACCGGGAACAACTCAGGTAGAACTCCTTGGTTGGCTCTGAGCACTATGGGACTTAACATCTATGGTCATCAGTCCCCTAGAACTCAGAACTACTTAAACCTAACTAACCTAAGGACATCACACAACACCCAGCCATCACGAGGCAGAGAAAATCCCTGACCCCGCCGGGAATCGAACCCGGGAACCCGGGCGTGGGAAGCGAGAACGCTACCGCACGACCACGAGATGCGGGCAGGGAGAACTCCTTGCACGGACCTCAAACACAGGTGGCCATTCAGACGGCCGGCTGGAAAATATGGCTCAATGAGATTGTCTCCTACAATGACGATCCAGATATCCACAGCAGAACGTATTTGATGGTCTGACTCTACTACAGAGTGGTGGTTTTCCTCATCCCACAAATGGCTATTCCCGCCATTCAAAATACCATCACGATCAAATGAGACCTCGACAGTGAACAGCACGATCTGGAGGAAATCTGGCCGATCAATCCATTGTTGGAGCAACCACTCGCACAATGAGACCCTTGGACAAAAGTCAGTCCCAAGCATTGCGTGGACTCGTTGCGGGTGATATGGGTGTAATTGTTGTTCGTGGAGTACTCGCTACACGCTATTATGTGCAGCGGCAGTTTCACGTGCAATACGACGAGTACCTGTAGTGGGATACGATGCAACACTGTGCAGCACCTCCTCTTCGAAATCTGGTACGAGCGGCCGTGATGTTGCCATGTCCCTCGTTTCTGCTTTCTAATCAGCGAGTCTCCCCCATTCGCCGATGGAGAGAAATAAACACTCGTTATGTTGGATGATGCCTGTTAGCAAATCGTTCCCTGTACAGCCTTTCAGCAGCGAGAGCATTGCAGCGTACTTCCCCATACACAAGGTGCATGTCAGTGAGTTCTGCGAAGGACTTCCGGTACTGCTCCATCGTATTTTACCGTACCTCTCTCAATAGCACTGAGTAATGAATGGGTCTGTTGATTCATAACACGTTCTGTCATGGGACAATGTAAATACAAAAGATCCCCCTTATGGAAATGTGAAGTAAACAAGACCTGCATCATGATTTACTAGTAATCAGGCTCGTCCTCATTGTTTCCTTGCAGGACATAAAGAATTTACATGTAAATAAACAGTACAAAAAATGGCTCTGAGCACTATGGGACTAAACATCTGAGGTCATCAGTCCCCTAGAACTTAGAACTACTTAAACCTAACTAACCTAAGGACATCACACACATCCATGCCCGAGGCAGGATTCGAACCTGCGACCGTACCGGTCGCGCGGTTCCAGACTGTAGCGCCTTTAACCGCGTGGCCACACCGGCCGGCTAAACAGTACAGTACGTGTAAACTTGTACCCATGTTAGTTGTAAATAAGCTAGAAAACAGTAATGCTACACAAAGCGGTCGCGAAGTTTGCTTCCATATTTCCTCAAGCTGACTTCTCCAGCAGCAGGTTCCCTACCTCAAATTGTTCAGTGGAGCATTCTCTACATCCTGTCGTGTTTTTGCACGCTCTTACGGAAAGATCCTGTAAACAGACATACACTATCTGACAACAAATGAGGTAGGATGTCAGTATAACTTCTTATTCGTTCACACCATCATAGATACGTAAATAAACGGAACAGCTATTCTCTATGACAGGCAGCACGGTCACCAGAGAGCGTTAGTGTTGTTGGTGTTTAGTATGGTAGTCAAGCATGATAGGGAATATAAGGGACGCGAACAGTGTCTTAAGTTGAGTGACTCGGTGTATTCCTGTGAGACGGAGTTGTCGGCACCCAGAAGGTCTGAAAGTGACCTCGTTGTAGGTCTCCAACTGACCAGCTGATCGAATAGTGTAGTATCCAGAGTTTTGGGGCTTTGGAATGTGACAGTGGTCCGATTTTGTGACAGTCAGGGCAGGCATAGTCGTCGTCAAGATTCTGCTTGACAATATTTGACGATGACAAGGGAGGATCACCGTATTGTACATCGTAACCGCTTCAAATACCCACCTGCCATCCAAGAACAAGCAATGGACTCCGTGAAACATTGTGTCGTTCCGAAGTATTGGCCGGTGACTAGCAATAGCCGAACTAGGGAATTATCGTTCTACGTGCAGATTTCCGATGACACCATAACACAAACGGCTGCGTTTGGAGTAGTGCCGTTACTGGAAAACACGAATTTCTGATGAATGGCGTCGATTTTGCATCAGCAGGGATACGTAGTTCCGCCCCAACCCACATTAACCATCGTCAGGAAGAATGGTGGCGACCTGGGGAGAGGTACCACTCTTCCAATTTTTTTTTGGAGAGGCGGAGTGGTATTACCAGTGGCATTGCGGTGTGTGGCGCCGTTGGGTATGACCTCACGTCCGTGCTGGTAGTGTCTGAAGCACCTCAGAGCACAACCGTACGTTACGGACATCCTGTTTTCTCATCTGTTACCTCTAATGCGGCAGTATCCTGGTGTCAATTTTCAACATGACAATGCTTGTACACACATGGCACTTGTCTCTACGAACTGTTTGCGTGATTCTGAGGTGCTGCCGTGGCCATCAAGATCCTCAGGTGTGTCCCCGACTGATTATGTGTGAGTCCAGTTAGTAAACAACTCCGTCGCAGTGCCAATACCCTGGTTGGTTGGTTGGATGATTCGCGGAGGGGGGAGGGGGGGGGATCAAAAAGCGAGGCCATCAGACCCATTGGATTAGGAAAGGATGGGGAAGTAAGTTGCCAATACCCATTCAAAGGAAACACCCTGGAATCCTGAAATTTGCCTGAGGCGATTTAGGGAAATAACGAAAAACATAGAACAGGATGGCCGGACGCGGGTTTCTACAAACACATGTATACTCCGCTAGCCAGCAAGAGGTGTGTGGTGGAGGGCACAATTCGCACCAAAGTCATATTCCCCGCCCCCCCCTCCCCCCTCTCCTCTGTTCCACTCGCGGATCGCGAGAGGGAAAAACGACTGTCTGAACGCCTCAGTACGAGCTCTTATTTCCCTAACCTTTGAATGCTGATCATTGCTTGATTTGAAAGTTGGTCGTAATAATATATGCTCTACATCCTTGGTGAAGATCGGATTTCGGAATTTTGTAAGCAGCCCCTTTTGTTTAGCGCGCCTTCTGTCTGCAAGTGTGTCCCACTTCAAACTTTCTATGAGATTTGTAACCCTCTCGCGATGACGAATCTTGTCGCTCTTCTTTGGACCTTCGCAATCTCTTGAATCAGACCCAACTGGTAAGGGTCCCATACAGACGAACAGTACTCCAAGAATGGACAAACTAACGTATTCACTGGACTCGCATTCGGGAGGACGACGGTTCAATCCCGCGTCCGGCCATCCTGATTTAGGTTTTCCGTGATTTCCCTAAATCGCTCCAGGCAAATGCCGGGATGGTTCCTTTGAAAGGGCACGGCCGACTTCCTTCCCCGTCCTTCCCTAATCCAATGAGACCGATGACCTCGCTGTCTGGTCTCCTTCCCCAAACAACCAAACTAACGTATTGTAAGCTATTTCCTTTGTTGGAGGACCGCATCGCTTCAGGATTCTACCAATAAACCGCAATCTAGAGTTCACCTTACCCGTTACTTGTATAATCTGATCATTCCATTTGATATCATTTCGAATAGTCCCACCCAGATACTTGACGGACGTTACCGCTTCCAAAGACTGGGCATTTATTTTGTACTCCTACATTAATGTGGATTTTCGCCTTGTTATATGCTGTAGGTTACACTTACTAATATTGAGAGATAACTGCCAGTCATTACACCATGCATTTATTTTCTGCAAATCCTCATAGATTTGTTCACATTTTTCGTGTGATACTACTTTCCTGTAGACTACAGCATCATCGGCAAACAGTCTAAGGCCGCTGTCAATACCATCAACCAGATCGTTTATATAAATCGTAAAAAGCAGAGGACCTATTACGCTGCCCTGGGGCACACCCGAAGTTACACTTGTTTGTGTTGAAGTCACCCCGTTCAGGATGACATACTCTTCTCTGTCTGTTAGAAAACTTTCTATCCAACCGCATATGCCATCGGATAGACCGTAAGCGCGCACTTCTTGTAGCAAGCGACTGTGCGGAACTGAGTCTAACACTTTTTGAAAGTCGAGAAACATGGCACCAACGTGGGAGCCGGTATCTAGAGCCTATTGTATATCATGCACAAAGAGGGTCAGCTGTGTCTCGCATGACCGCTGTTTCCTAAAACCGTGCTGGTTTCTGCAGATGAGATGTTTGAACCGTTGTCCTCCCGAATACGAGTCCAGTGTGCTAACCACTGCCCCACCTCGCTCGGCCCAGTATCCAGGATATCAAGGTCTAGTTAACAACAGTTGCGGATCAGCTCGGCTCATGAGAGGATACGATGGCTTCGTAACACCCTTCGCAACCGAATCATTGCACGCATCCAGGGCATAGGGGGTGCAACGTCGTACTGATAACTGGGCCCACGCTACCAAGTTTTCTGTGAATTTCATTCGATTCTGTAATCACTGCAATAACGTCACATAACTTCCCAACCTCTGAAGTTTCGTTTCGATTCCTCCTCCTCTTCTGGGTGCTACGATTGTTTGCCAGACAGTTATTTAATTATAAAATGTGTTAATTTAGCTTAATTAACACAGAAATACTATATCTACAATTTTGTGCACTGTTCTGCTGATGAATTGTCTGTTGAGGGAAACGATAATAAAGGACTTCGTACCTTCTGTTCTTATCTTTCAGCAATAGCTATTCGGAGGGTACTCTTTTTGATTGCTTCCGTGTGGTGTGTGTGGTGCTAGATGGAACATTTGCCTCCCTAAACGTGTGGGAGTTGATTAACGGCAGGATTGTAGCCTTCCCGTGTTTGTAATACTCGTAATACAGACTAGAACGTCTGTAGCGGATTTAATTTTGTTTAGTTTGCGGCGTGGGAGGACAGCATGCGTAGCATAGTAATTGGCGTCGACCTCATTAGCGTCTGCAACACAGTTACACGTACTCCTAGGCTGCTGCATTCACCGACGACGCTGTAATGGAATATTTGCGTTTCCATTAACAGATGAATTATTAGGTTCTGCCCGGTGCTAGCTTGTGTATCTATACGTTAATTACTTATCCGGTAAGCTCTCCGCTGTGTGCAGAATCTCTCTGTCTGTGAAATGCATATTATGGCTATACATTCTGCACTTTGCTTATCGTTTTCAACAGCTGGAAGAAGACAAAATTGAACTGGAAAGGTTTTTTTGGACGTGTAAGGAAGTAGATTTGTGTACTGGTACTTTCACAATAATCCGTACATGTTAAACACACACAACATTTAGTAAGTACAACCATTGCCACAGAATAATGCACAAATAACGCTAAAAATTATGGACACTATAATATTGAACTTTATCTGCTCGAGGTTTTAAGTCCACCTGGAATTTGATGGTCAACGCTGCACTCTGTTCCGACCCATTCTCACTCGTTACCGATATGTTGTCACGTGTATATCGTGTTGAAAATATTCCTTGCATAATGATGGCTGGTAGGGTAAAGACGGCATGGACAGTGTTAAATTTTTAAAGGGAACTGCTTTCCCTTTAAATGGGTGTTGCGACGCACGAGATCCAGCTAGGTGTGTTGTACAACATTTCACATTACACTACGACAGTGCTTACCTGCAGTAGTTGTGCTACGTAAAGTGACAAGCGTGATGGCTGGAAAGTTTACTTGGTCAAAAAGTGATCCGGAACAGCTTCACACAGAAATTTAGAGGTACGTTGAACAACTATCTGATTTATCCGTCGTAGAAGCCGTTTTAATGTCATTACTTTTAGATTTTCTTAACAGCAGATATTAATCTGTGAAATGGACTTGAAAAACATTGTTTTGGTGATACGCCCAATAACATAAAATGTCTGACAGACACTGAAGCACGTGAAAAATGTTTTCAGTGACGTTAAATGGTTCAAATGGCTCTGAGCACTATGAGACTCAACATCTGAGGTCATCAGTCCCCTAGAACTTAGAACTACTTACACCGAAGGACATCACACACATCCATGCCCGAGGCAGGATTCGAACCTGCGACCGTAGCGGTCACGCGGTTCCAGACTGTCGCACCTAGAACCGCTCGGCCACACCGGCCGGCAGTGACGTTAAATTCAGGCGAAAGTGCCATATAGGGAGCTCTAAGTGGCCAGCAAGAAATCATTCACTGAAACCAATCATGTATACAGATCCTGTAAACTCACTCGTCCCACATCATTTCGACAAAAAAGAATCGTTCAACCTATTTATGAAACATGTAAGTAAGTAATCAACTAACGTGAGAACAATACTATCAGAATTACAATACTTTTGTTGCGAACGGGCTTTTTATTATTTATTTATTTTACGGCCTTGAACCAGACTATTGCCAAAAGCAGAGAGCTTTATGAAGTTTTACAAGAGACCTTTGACAACGAAGGGAGTGCCAACGTGACGCCCCATCTCCGCCGAAGAATCACACCATGTCAAGTGTTACAATACACACACAATAATTTACGTGATTTGCAAATGGATAACGTAGGCTAATTTCTCATTTTAAGTGTCGGTGTGAAATCAGGGAATATATAAGGTCAGATAAATGAAATTATGCAAAATCTATTATAAGCATTGCACCGTCGTGGAAACATCGTAACTTTAGATAAATAAGAAGAAGAACAAGGAGAGTGTTAGTCATGAAGTTTCAACTATCACCTAGAATAAATAAAATTTACGTGTCCAGCTTTGTTTGTTTGCAAGTGCATGGCTGCTGGCCTGGCTCATTGTGAAATCTCCGCACGTTAGTACCGCGTTAGTACAGAGTCCAAAACAAAATGTCTAGAACACTGCGGTGCAGGGATTTCAATGTGTACTAGGATTCTGTCATGTAGCTACAAACAAACAATAACATATATGTTCGTAGCTTTCCACGGTCGGTGTCATTTTCCATCAAATAATTTTGGGTATTCGGCCGCGTCATTGTAAACTACTAAAACAACTAAAATGTCGGCGTTTCGACAGACTTACTGCGGTTCTCTTCAGGGCGGTTCACTGCACGCCCGGAACACAATTTCCAATGGACGACAAAGAAAGTTGGCTGCTGGCGCTCCAAATGGCACTTTCGACCACGTCGCCGGCTAGTCGCCAGGGCCTGCAGCGTACTTGAATTCCAGAACCTTCTACCGTCAGGTATCTAACGTCGCCAGAACGATGCCGGTAGCACCCTCAGTTCTGATCGACCGCCACTGACGCCCCTGCTTTCGCATCAGCCTCCACATTCACCGTTGGCGTTTCACAACATATGCGGATGTGAAGTTGTCTAAATACTAGACGGTGCATAGTAGTACACAAAGTGGTTCAGATGCCCCTACTGATCCGTTTTGTGCAAATACGTGTGTACCAGGATTGGTGTCCAAACAGTTAACAGCTAACAGCCACATGAAGGATATAAATTCCTTCTCAGAGTTTTGGGCGACTGTTAGCAAACGGAATCATACTGTAAACAATACAAGTGAGGACTAGCCATGAGTTAACGGTATTTTTCGATCAAGATGTACCATACTTTTGCCATAGTTATCCAGGTGTCTCTAATCTTCCGTTTTGTAATTAGCGGTGTAATCAAACAGATTTAGGATGTCTCTGTGAGTTTATTAGTATTTAATCTTTAGTAAATGGTTCAAAAACGTTGCCTTATAAAGTGTTTCGCACCATCGGAAACAACGAAACTAACAGAAGGTATCAAAATGGGAAATGTGGTGATAACAACTTTCCGGTATATAAACCGTCGAAAATATTAATATATGACTCGCCCCTTTTAAGATGCTAAAGTAGTTTCATAAACAAAATTTGTACAATAAGTGTATTAACCTTTTCGTTGTGTTATATACAGGAATTTGTTACTTTCATGCTTTCCATTTTGATATCTCCTGTTAATTTTGCTGTTTTCGAAGACGAAACACACTTCATAAGGCAGCGTTTCTGAACGATTTATAAAAGATCAAGCACTATACACGGAATAAACTTACAGAGACATCCAAAATATGTATGACTACACCGCTAACAACACGAAGAAAGATTAGAGACACTTGGATAAGTGTGTCGTAAGTAAGGTATATCTTGGTCGAAAAATACTGTATAACTCATGCCCAATCCACAGTTGTATTTTTTACAGTGTGGTTCCGTTTGCTAACAGTCGCGAAAGTTCGATTAGGTTGCTATCGCCTGTCTCGATACCTTTCCTGATACAGACGAAGTGCGGTAACGGATCGGTACAAACAGCTTAATCAGCAAGTATAGTTGGCACAGCGATATTTTTATAGAGGCACGGAATTCGCACCTGCGACCAGGAGAGGATCCAATGGGGCGGGCGGGAGGAGGGGAGGTCGCAATCACGTCAGACATGACCTCCCACCCCCCAAAACATATTATACTAAAGGGGCTTATATCTTTAAGTAAATTAACTTCCGACGTCAGGTGTAGAAGACAGCACAAACGTTCCAACAGGGCATCTATTACGTATTTAAAGGGAGAGAATTCGGGATGAATCGGACAGAGATTCACTTCTACACGGAAATTTGCAGATACTATAGCGCAGCTGAGGTTCAAACACTACCACTTTCTCAGCACCTACAGCACGTAAGAAAAACAAGAAAGCGCTATTTCCACTTCGTGAAATCGGCGAACTGGAACATACAAATCACTTTCTTTTATTCAAACTTTCTAAAGAATGTTGTGTGTGCATAACATCAGATACCACCTACATTATTAGCACACTTTCACATGTATAAAGAAATTAAAGCTTTCTAAAGGGAGCAAAACAGAAGATACGAACTAACTGCCGTAAACAGTATAATTTAACCCCTCCCAAATTTTACGGGAGCTCCTGTTCGCCCCCCCCCCCCTCCCCCCTCTTACCCGATAAAATTAGTCTCAAGGCACGGGAGGATCCTACAGCGCCATGAAACGGAAAAACAGAGAGAACTATTTGGGAGCGCTATGAGACATATGAGAAAAACTCTTCGCTTTAATGTGAACCTTCCTGCTTCGTCAATGGGTAGTTCCGTAGCACCAAGCGAAAGGAGTGCAACGAAGACGAAAAACTACAAACGGATGTCCGCAATCTGATCCCAACATATAACAATGCACAGAAACCTCAATGAAACAGCTAATAATTTCCCTACACCTATTCAGATGGTGGAAAGCTGATGGTAGAAAACGTGCTTTTCAAAGAAAACGTCCCGTTAATTATCCAGTCCGCGACGTTGGGGTACAGATCTCCATATATTAAGTTGAGAGTTTTTTTCTGCTCAAAATGTTTTGACAAATATGACTCTAGTTCAGAAAGGAAATGGGGTCCTTGTCATTCTTCCCACAACCAGCGGCGGACCATTGTTGGCTCAGTTTTTAAGTGCTTCGTGCGGAGATTAAAATGCCAAAGTAAACGAATAATTGACTGTTACTAAGAGAGCGCGGCGTGTTTGACTGCCTCATTTTGTCAGTTTATTCTCCGTTTGCTTTTCGCGTCTTTCACTTTTCCATTTGAACAGACTTGTTTGCTTGTGTTCTCGCTGCGTAGCGCTAATTAGGCATTTCCTTTGTTTTCTTCCAGGTGAGTCAAAGACACTGCCGCTGTCATCGGGGCCCCGGAAAAACCTCTCCGGCAAGGTACAAGAGCGCGCGCCTGCTTCTAAACCAGACGCTGCTTGCTTTGAGCCTCCCCGTCGGCGAGTTTATTTGCGGATTTGTCGGGAGGCTGAAAGGACCGCGGCATTCCGGTGGCTTTGTGTTAACGTTGCGTCTTTGTGCGTGCGTTTGTACTCGAATGTGTGTGGTTGCACCCACACTCTTCAGTAAGTTTTCAGACGTAATGTTTCAGTCTGACATCATCAGAAAACTTAAAAAAAAGAATACCGAAGTTTCGGGCTAGCGCTCATGACCAAAACTAAGCCCATTCCTCGATGCCAATATAAAATAGTGTAACTACTGTGGTAGACATCTTAACCAACTTATATTCGGAAATTTAACAAAGTGATGCTGCGCCCTTGGCAAAACAGTCAAAGTTGCATCATCCACTCTGCCCCATATTCCCCACTCCTCGCCTCCCGTTAAATCACGAAAAGGCCGCAGGAGGTGAGATAAAGAGTGTTGATGAAACCATCCCTTCCCTAGCGGCCTTCATTTTCAACATATTCGGCTCGAAAATGACAGTTTGCAATGTGATGTACAACAGGACGACCATCTTGACAAAATTTGCCATTGGTGACACCCACCGGCCAAGTAGACACATTTCTAAGGACATCGCTGGGCTGTAACCGCATTGAACATGATTTGGCCCCTTTGCAGTGTAGCGTGACCACAAATTTAGTTTTGGTACATAGGGTGGAACCGCTAGGAACTGTTCAGATCCATTTGACGATAACTGAAAGAGATCTGAAGCAGAGAAGGGTGTTTATGCTTTTTCATGCCTACGTTTTCGCCCTCTACAATGGCGTCTGTTTGGGGTGGATGTGTCATTGAAACGCGCATAGATTAAACGGCACAGCGTCCCTCTAACAGCGCTCAGTTTGACGACACAATCGGTGTCACTTTCACTCCTTTCTTGGCCATTTTAAAAATATCTCTGTACAGAGGCATCCATCTACGCATCTCTACCCGCCGGCCAGGAGGGCGCTAGTCCGGAGCGGTAGGGGCCTATGGGTAGAGATCGTTGAATGAGTGTCTCTGTACGGAAGAGTTATAACGTGCCCAGCAGAGGTGCTTGTGTGGCATCAAGGGTTTACCAAATCGGGGGAGGGATCCTAGAGGCAACATTTGCCATTTCGTTCATATGTGTTTCAATGTCGCTCCCTTCCATACACACGCCACACAAGGACGGGAAAAGGTAGAGATGAAAAAGCATAAACACACTTTTCTGCTTAGGATCACGTTCAGATTTCGCCGAATGATTTTTAACAGTCCCTAGTAGTTTCAAACTGTATAGCAGAGCAAAACTTGCTGTCTGTCCTCCATTACAGAGACGTAAAAACGAAGGGATGAAATATGGGTAAAACGTGGTGTGACGACCTTGTCATCGTGTAACACGTCCACAGTGGTACTAGGCAGACTTGTGGTGGAATTTGATGCCAATGTGACGTCATTTACCCACCTTAGAGCTCGCATGAACTTGTGAGCTCTGTCCTTTTATCCGCATAGTTCCACACCTTGCTGTCTGAAGTGGTGGCGTCGCAAGGCGTCACGCTTTCCATCATTACAGAGGAAGATTATAGCCACCTTTGAGCCACATCTCAAACTTCTGCGCCGCAGTGGGAGAAAATTACAGTGTTTCAAAAAAATTGACCCTTAAATTATGTTGTGCAGTGGTTATTGACATAAAATACTGAACGCAACAAGTTGATCGTACAATTTACTCAATAAATTAAAAGTTTTTAAACTTTCAAAAACTGAAGGTTAAGCAACTCTGTATGTTGATGTTCGTGGCATTATGGTAGCTGCTGCACATTGGTATTAGTATGCTGTATAAAAATGAACAGATTTTGTCAGTCTATTTTCACTTGTATTCGACCTTTATCTTCTTTCATTTTCTGAAACTGCGTTCACAAACTGCTACGTCAGTATCTTTGACATAGAAATCCTCAAAGCTATTTCTGTGTTGATAAAAGCATCTCTCAACCCATACTTTGTTCCACCTGGAACCTGAAAGCCGCTGTTTCGCTAACGAGCGCCGCTGTACCAATATCTCTGCTATATTTTGCACCAAAGAAAGCTGCACATTTTTCAAGATACGATACAGAGCTTTCATTTAAGGCGATACAGACAGGTAATTAAAGTCAGATGACTGGCGTGACGTATGTGAGATCTGGTTTTCGTCTCACTCATTATTCCGTTAAATACTTTGAAGCATTCTGGCTCAAACAATATCGCTCCAATTATCTGTCGGCAGAAGTCGGCTATATTCGGAAGCTTTGGGTGAGGTAGCATGTTTGCTTCAGCAGCCGCTTATTTGAGAACCTACAATGCGTAGTGAAGTATCAACGAGAAATCCACTGGTGAAAGTCAGTGAACTGTGCAGGCGACAGCTGTATGAAGGAAGCGCACTGTTGCTACATAAGCTGTGACAGCGATAGACGTCTGTTTCTATATGAAACTACTTGGATGAAATGTTACTGTGACAACAGCGTGAGCTTGCAGTGACTGGCTCAAGAAATGCAGCTTTTTGTAGACAGAAGATAAGAAGACGAGGAGCAAAAGAACTCGCATGCTTTTCCCGGTTAATTTTTCAATTGTGTTCCTGTCTTCGGACTTTTTCGTTCATTGTTTGCACTCACTCTGTCCGGGCAACCTTGGTGGGAGCCTATCACGTCACCCTGTCGGTAGAGACCTGGAATAATTAGGAAACTACGAGACAACTGCGTATACTGTAGGAAGTGGGTGAAAAGAGCAATTTTACTGCTTGATGATTGGGAGCCACCTTGAATCGGATTTCAAGATAAAAGAAACACTGAGATCGAACAGAATGTCACAACCGGAAATATCACCTACATCTACATCTACATTTGTAATCTGCAAATCACACTTAAGTGCCTGGCAGAGGGTTCATCGAACCACCCACCTTCACAATAATTTGTTATTGTTCCATTCTCGAACAGGTCGCGGATCAAGCGAACAGCTATATCTTTCCGTCCGAGCTCTGATTTCCCCTATTTTATTATAATGAGCGCTTCTTCTTATGTATGTGTCAACAAAATATTTTTGTATTCAGAGCAGAAAGTTGGTGATTTCGTGAGAAGGTTCCGCCGCAGCGGAAAATGCCTTTCTTGAAACGACGTCCACTCCAAATCCTGTATCATGGCAGTGACATTATCTCCCCTATTTCGCGATAGCAAAAAACGTGCTGCTCTTCTTTGAACTTTCTCGGTGTACTCCGTAAACCCTATCTGGTAAGGATCCCAGACCGCACAGCAGTACCCCGAAAGGGGACGGACAAGCGTAGTGCAGGCAGTCTCTTTAGATGATCTGTTACATTTTCTAAGTGTTCTGCCAATAAAACGCAGTCTTTCGTTTGCCTTCCACACAACATTTTCTATGTGTTCTTTTCAATTTCAGTTGTTCGTAATTGTAATCCCTAAGTATTTAGTTGAATTTAGGGACTCTAGATTGGATTGATTCATCAAGAAACCGAATTTTAACAGATTGCTTTTAGCATTCGTGTGGATGAACCCACAGTTCTCATTATTTAGGGTCAATTGCCAATTGATCTGTTCAATGTTACTATAGGATCCATTCCATGTAAACACAGCTTAAACCATAAAGGAGCCACCACCAGCTTACACAGTGCCTCGTTGACATCTCAGGTCCATGGCTTCGTGCCGTCTATGCCACACTCCAACCCTACCATCAGCTTTTGTGAAATGAAATCTGGAATTGTCTGACCAGGTGATGGGTTTCCAGTCGCCTAGGGTCCAGCCAATATGATCACGAACCCAGGAGACATGCGATGTCGTGCTGTTAGCAAAGACACTCGTGTCGGTCATCTGCTGCCACAGCCTATAAACGCCAGATTTAGTCGCAAGGCCCACGTTGATTTCTGCGGTTGTTTTACTCTGGGTCTGTTAGCAGTGACAAATCTACGCAAACGCCGCCGCATCGGTCGTTAAAAAAATGGCTGTAACTATTATGGGACTTAACATCTGAGCTTCTCATTCCCCTAGGCTTGTAACTACTTAAACCTAACTAACCTAAGGACATGACACACATCAACGCATGAGGTAGGATTCGAACCTGCGACCGTAGCAGCAGAGCGGTTCCGGACTGAAGCGTCTAGAACCGCTCGGCCACAACGGCCGGCTCGATCATTAAGTGACGGCCGTCGGCCACTGCGTAGTCCGCGGTGAGAGGTAATGCCTGAAATTTGGTATTCTCGGCACACTCTTGACACTGTGGATCTTGGAATATTGAATTACCAAAATGGACTGTCCCATGCGTCTATCTCCAACTACCTTTCAAAGTTAAAAGTCTGTTAATTCCGTTCGTGCGGCCATAAGAACGTCGGAAGCTTTTCACTTGAATCACCTGAGTGCAAATGACAGCTCCGCCAATGCACTGGCCTTTTATACATTGTGCACGCGATACAGCCGCCATCTGTGTATACAGGGTGTTACAAAAAGGTACGGCCAAACTTTCAGGGAACATTCCTCACACACAAACAAAGAAAATATGTTATGTGGACATGTGTCCGGAAACGCTTACTTTCCTTGTTAGAGCTCATCTTATTACTTCTCTTCAAATCACATTAATCATGGAATGGAAACACACAGCAACAGAACGTACCAGCGTGACTTTACAGGAAATATTCAAAATGTCCTCCGTTAGCGAGGATACATGCATCCACTCTCAGTCGCATGGAATCCCTAATGCACTGATGCAGCCCTGGAGAACAGCGTATTGTATCACAGCCGAAAAGTCTCTACATTTGGTACCGGGATTGCGTAGACAAGAGCTTTCAAATGCCCCCATAAATAAAAGTCAAGAGGGCTGAGGTCAGGAGAGCGTGGTGGCCATGGAATTGGTCCGCCTCTACCAATCCATCGGTCACCGAATCTGTTGTTGAGAAGCGTACGAACACTTCGACTGAAATGTGCAGGAGCTCCGTCGTGCATTAACCACATGTTGTGTCGTACTTGTAAAGGCACATGTTCTAGCAGCACAGGTAGAGTATCCCGTATGAAATCATGATAACGTGCTCCATTGAGCGTAGGTGGAAGAACATGGGGCCCAATCAAGACATCACCAACAATTCCTGCCCAAACGTTCACAGAAAATCTGTAGAGCAATGAGTCGCATGTGAACACAAGCACCGAAGTCAACATTACCTTCTTTCGATTGGGCCAACTGGCGGTCAATCGAGGAAGTACAGTACATACTGACGAAACTAAAATGGGCTCTAACATGGAACTTAAGGGCTTCCGAACACATGTCCATATAACATCTTTTCTTTATTTGTGTGTTAGGAATGTTTCTTGAAAGTTTGGCCGTACCTTTTTGTAACACCCTGTATATGCATATCGCTGCCACATTAATTTCGTCGCCTCACTGTAGTATTCGTGCAATGCCTTCCATAATCTTGGAGGTGCTTGTGAATAAGCCTGCTCTGTCGTATTCCATACTCAGCAGACGGGTGACGTAAGGGGAGAAACGATAAGAGTTTTCACTGTGTAAGACTGCATGTTGGGGTATGTTCATCAGTGAGACCTCTAGTCGTACGCCAGTGCTCTCTCTCTCTCTCTCTCTCTCTCTCTCTCTCTCTCTCTGTGTGTGTGTGTGTGTGTGTGTGTGTGTGTGTGTGTGTGTATTAACTACCCATGCAGCGTGTGCTGAGGGGTGATGCGGCTTTTGTGCTGAGGGGTGATGCGGCTTTTGTGCTAGGCCGAGCGGCCAGTGTCCACCCGTGGGGAGTGTGAATGGTACCGCCTCCACTCGGCCCGCGGTGTTTCTAATGAGAGGACTGCAAATATCGGAGCTCGCCGGCAATATCCTGGCGCCTCCTTCCCGCGGCGGAGCGTTAGGGTGGCATCAAGAACTCGTGCGTCGCGCCGCGCCGCGCCGCGCAGCCCTCCGCTAACCAGAACGACCGCCGATAAAACGTTAGTGGCCCTGACGGCGGGCAGCCTGCTGTAGGCCTTCCCCCGGCCTCTTTACGAGCCCAGCAGTCTCGGCGAGGCACCCTCGCCCACTCTGCCCCGGCCATCACCTTGCAGCTCGTCGCAACAACGCCTGCGCAGAGGTGAGCTGCCGGCCGCGTCATTCGCGTTATCGTCCCGCCGTGTCGTTACCGCGATGCCAGAGGCTGACTCCAAGAATTACGGAGACCAATTACTCGACCCGCACTCTCCCGAGCACTTCATTTCTCAGAGGTCAGTGATCACAACTGTTACTGTCACAGAAAAATGTATCTGTCGTATGATGTAGCCCACAACGAGTCTCTGGCCATTAAAATTGCTACACCACGAAGATGACGTGCTGCAGATGCGAAATTTAACCGAAAGGAAGAAGATGCTGTGATATGCAAATGATTAGCTTTTCAGAGCATTCACACAAGGTTGGCGCCGGTGGCGACACCTACAACGTGCTGACATGAGGAAAGTTTCCAACCGATTTCTCATACACAAACAGCAGTTGACCGGCGTTGCCTGGTGAAACGTTATTGTGATGCCTTGTGTAAGGAGGATAAATGCGTACCATCGCGTTTCCGACTTTGATAAAGGTCGGCTTCTAGCCTATCGCGATTGGGGTTTATCGTATCGCGACATTGCTGCTCGCGTTCGTCGAGATCCAATGACTTTTAGCAGAATATGCAATCGATGGGTTCAGGAGGGTAATACGGAACGCCGTGCTCGACCCCAAGGGCCTCGTATCACTAGCAGTCGAGATGACAGGCATCTTATCCGCATGGCTGTAACGGGCCGTGTAGCCACGTCTCGATCCCTGAGTCAACAGATGGGGACGTTTGCAACACAATAACCATCTGCACGAACAGTTCGACGACGTTTGCAGCAGCTAAGACTATCAGCTCGCAGACCATGGCTGCGGTTACCCTTGACGCTGCATCACAGACAGGAGCGCCTCCGATGGTGTACTCAACGACGAACCTGGGTGCACCAATGGCAAAACGTTATTTTTTTGGATGAATCCAGGTTCTGTTTACAGCATCATGATGGTCGCATCCGTGTTTGGCGACATCGCGGTGAACGCACATTGGAAGCGTGTATTCGTCATCGCCATACTGGCGTATCACCCGGCGTGATGGTATGGGTGCCATTGGTTACACATCTCGATCACCTCTTGTTCGCATTGACGGCACTTTGAACAGTGGACGTTACATTTCAAATGTGTTACGACCCGTAGCTCTACCCTTCATTCGATCCCTGCTAAACCCTACATTTCAGCAGGATAATGCACGACCGCATGTTGCAGGTCCTGTTCGGGCCTTTCTGGATACAGAAAATGTTCGACTGCTGCCCTGGCCAACACATTCTCCAGATCTCTTACCAACTGAAAACGTCTGGTCAATGGTGGCCCAGCAACTGGCTCGTCACAATACGCCAGTCACTACTCTTGATGAACTGTGGTATCATGTTGAAGCTGCGTGGGCAGCTGTACCTGTACACGCCATCCAAGCTCTGTTTGAGTCAATGCCCAGGTGTATCAAGGCCGTTATTACGGCCAGAAGTGGTTGTTCTGGGTACTGATTTATCAATATCTATGCGCCCAAATTGCGTGAAAATGTAACCACATGTCAGTTCAAGTATAATATATTTTCCAGTGAATACCCGTTTATCATCTGCATTTCTTATTGGTGTAGCAATATTAATGGCCAATAGTGTAGATTGCGTTCGCTCTATTTCCTGGACATTTAACATTCCGAAACTAGGTATTCTATAAATTATAGTAGGGAGAGGTGCACGTAATTTTATTGCCTCGATACTCCTAACTCTTGTATCAACCGAGATATTGAAGGGAGGATGGTTTTTTAAAATTCAACAATTTACTTTTTCGTACAGATTAGCGAGTAAGTTCCTCCGGTGGCTCGCTCTAGAGCAACGATTCCTAACCCTTCTGAGAGCATTACCCCTGAGTGGCTCAGCCCAGTCATACAGGCTGTTCGGAAATTCCCGTTACAGTCTTTTAGGACTTGTAGAGGAAAGCGAGTACATAATACGTACCGTTCCCGTTCGACGACGGGTTCAGTTGATATGTGTAACGCGTCCACGTTTGCTTTCACTCAAGCTGATTCGTTCTGCGTACTTGATGTTCCTACAAAACATATTGCACTAGCTCTTCAAAACTGTGCCACTAAATGTACGTCATGAAATATGTTTTCAGCATGACGGTCCACCACCTCAGTTCTCACGTGTGTTTCGGAGACATCTCAACAGACCATATGGAAAACCAGAGCTACGCCGGGGAGATCCAGCAGCTTGGCCACCGCGATGACTGCACGACACAGATTTACGCCTCGCCTGGGCCAGTCAACACCGACATTGGACTGTTGATGACTGGAAACACGTTGCTTGGTCGGACGAGTCTCGTTTCAAATTGTATCGAGCGCATGTCAGTAGGGGACTGTTCAAGCTGGTGGATATTCTGTAATGGTGTGGGACGTGTGCAAAAAATGGCTCTGAGCACTATGGGACTCAACTGCTGTGGTTATCAGTCCCCTAGAACTTAGAACTACTTAAACCTAACTAACCTAAGGACATCACACACATCCATGCCCGAGGCAGGATTCGAACCTGCGACCGTAGCAGTCCCACGGTTCCGGATTGCGCGCCTAGAACCGCGAGACCACCACGGCCGGCGGACGTGTGCAGTTGGAGTGTTATGCGACCCCTGATACGGTCGCATACGTAAGTATCCTGTCTGATCACCTGCATCCATTCACGTCCATTGTGCATTCCGACGGACTAGGGCAAGTCCAGCAGCACAATGCGACATCCCACACGTCCAGAATTGCTATAGAGTGGCTCCAGGCACACTCTTCTGAGCTTAAACACTTCTGCTGGCCACCAACCCCCCCCCCCCCCAAATATGGTCATTATTGAGCATATCTGGGATGCTCGTTCAGAAGAGATTTCCACGGATTTATGAACAGCCCTGCAGGATTTGTGGTGTCAATTCCCTCCAGCACTGCTTCACACATTAGATGAGTCCACGTCACGTCGCGTTGCGGCACTTCTGCGTGCTCTCAATGGCCCTACTCGATATTGGGCAGCTGTACCACTTTCTTTGGCTCTTCAGCGTACATACATACGCGTTAATGCTTGTATTTTAAAACGTCACGTGTCTTTTGCTAGGTCAGAATATTCCGAGGCCCATAATCTTAATAAGTTGAACAACTGGATAGACAAGTAGCGTGGGTGTAATATTAGTGGTCGCTTCATTTTTTCTGTTTGCTTAATTTTTCATAAACAGCTAATGATATTGTGAATAACAAGTGGCTCACTGCACATTGTTACGACACGGAAACCGAACATCGAACGTTTGACTCCAGAATCCCATTGCAAAGAGCAGAATCGGACCGAGGGTTCGGAGACAGTTTTGCGAGTGGCAGACAGCCACGACGCCCGGTACTGCCCTCTCGTTCTTTGCGGTGTGCGCGCGCCGTGCGACCGGCTCGGCGCTTTCCTACCCGTCGGCCGCAGCAGGAGAGACCCCCTGCCCGACAAACCTAATCACGCGTGACGTGGATATATCGGACCTCCTACGGCCGCCAAATTGAAAAAAAGCGGGATATATATCACGCGCGGACGCATTATTCATTTGCACAATAGCTGTTAATTGCCAGCATCCTTCACGACGCGCCGGCCCCCGTCCCCGGGGCAAACTGTTGGGACTTTCCATTTCTGTAATTGATTACTGCAGCGCGGCCCACCACAGGCACTCGTGTCCGTATGCACCTCCTTGCCGCTTTCCCACGCACCACCGTTACCTCTTCGTGCATTATCCACTCCGGGGGCGTCTCTTCAGTTAAACCACCTGAACGGAGTTACATGTAATTTTCCTTTGTGATGTGTTATGACACGATCACCTTGAGAATTGCAGTGCGCTTAGAGGCGAATGTTGTTTGCCAGACCCATCTGATACGAGGGAACTAGTGTTGCCTGATCCAATTTTCAAAAAAATCGGGACTTATGAACTCGTGGCTTAAAAAAATGGTTCAAATGGCTCTGAGCACTATGGGACTTAACATCTATGGTCATCAGTCCCCTAGAACTTAGAACTACTTAAACCTAAATAACCTAAGGACATCACACAACACCCAGTCATCACGAGGCAGAGAAAATCCCTGACCCCGCCGGGAATCGAACCCGAGAACCAGGGCGTGGCTTAAAAAATCGGCGGGACAAAGACGTACAAAAATCGACGGAACAAGCACATAAAAATAAGTATGTCAATTTCCAGTCATCAGACAAGTATTTCATAATAATATGTTATGAAAAAAGTTGGTACGCTGTTACAAGTATACTCAAAAGCACTGTTCTATTCGTCTAAAGCAGGGGTCTACAAACTTTTTAGTCTTCGGGCCACATTGACTTCTCCACGAAGTCATAAAGGCCAAGATCTACCTAGTGGGATTAAAGCACCCTAGCACTCCACGATCACCGTAATGTAAGGCTAAAGGAAGGATGAAATCGCAAAAATCTAAGGTTGTGGGAATAGCTAGCACTGAAACGAACTACGTTTTTTATTTAATTACATAATTTTGATTGGTGGACGTACCTGACGGAAATTCTGGCGTATTTTATTCTGGTGAATTCCACCGACAAAAAAGTATGTCACTGCACATTCCTCACGAAAGCGTTCTGCAAAGTTAACGAAATCTCAAGATTATTGTTAGCAACACTATTACTGCAAGACGTGACAGAGGTAGAGTATGTCAATACATTGTTATTTCAAGCGGCGCAACAATAAGTTTAGTTATGTAATCTTCTAGCGAGTAGCAGAGTCAGTGTCGTGGTGTATTGGTCGCGATAGGCCTCGAAGCTCAATTGTTGGCAGTATAGGTACCACCTCAAATATTTGGCAGGCCGGATACCGGGGATGTCCGGCCAGCTAACGCGGTTTCGGACCGCGGGCCGTAGTCTAGAGACCCCTGGTCTAAAGTACCAAGCTGAGACTGGTCCTAAAAAATTTCTGACACGTTTCAGCATGTACACGGTGGTTGTGATTAAACTTTCGCTAGTTGGGAGGCCAACATGAAAAACGAGTAATCGGAGGACAATGAAACTTTGTGAAAACATGTGTAAGGACATGCGGAAGATAAATAACGAATAAGCCATTAAAATAAACACATTTTAATTTCCACATGAGAGAGCAACATTTTTTAACTGCGTAGGAGCAAAGTTTACTCGAATGTCTGCGTCACGTGGCAAAAGTTGTTGAGTTATGTGGAGTTTGTACCGATACCATTTCACAGTTTTTTCAAAAATGCTCAAATGTGTGTGAAATCTTATGGGACTTAACTGCTAATGTCATCAGTCCCTAAGCTTACACACTACTTAACCTAAATTATCCTAAGGACAAACACACTCGAACCTCCGCCGGGACCAGCCGCACAGTCCATGACTGCAGCGCCGAAGACCGCTCGGCTAATCCCGCGCGGCTCACAGTTTTTCGCAGCACTTTTAGAACGGTGGACCATGGAATGTTCAGCTGTTGTGACACATCTCGTGCCGTGCTCGAAGACCGCACGTTGCCTCCAGCGTTGTCAGCCATGACAACAGTAACTTCTTCAACAATTTTGACTCAGTTTCCCAGGAGCGATTTCCAAATATCCAGTTAATTTGAACTTCCGAATCATGTTCTTCATCCCCGGTGAGGAAAGATGGCCTCCCTGTAATTCTTTAATGCATGGATACTAACGATAAACAGCAGCGCTAGTGCTATTCTTTTGATAAAACAGCTCTACGAGTAAAGTCCTGCTCACATTGTCCAGACCCATGCTGACTTGTCTGCCGCTGCATGCACATTAACGCTTCTGTTTCAACCCTACGTCGCCGTATCAGTACCGGCAAGTCATGACGCTAATACTAACAAACAACTTAAATCCTGCAGCGTAAGTATAAACAGCATTTATATAAAGTTGGGTACCCATACGGTAAATGGTTTTCCGTCTTCACAAGCTCAAGTAGCCGAATTTTAATTACAACCATCCTATTATATTTCTAGTACGTGTAACAGAACAAAGAAATTCATTGTTGTGTGGATCTTTGCACATATGCTGTATAACATACAGTTTACACTGTGGTGTCACCGCCAGACACCACACTTGCTAGGTGGTAGCTTAAATCGGCCGCGGTCCATTAGTACATGTCGGACCCGCGTGTCGCCACTGGCAGTGATCGCAGACCGAGCGCCACCACACGGCAGGTCTCGAGAGACTGACTAGCACTCGCCCCAGTTGTACGACGACGTTGCTAGCGACTACACTGACGAAGCCTTTCTCTCATTTGCCGAGAAACAGTTAGAATAGCCTTCAGCTAAGTTAATGGCTACGACCTAGCAAGGCGCCATTAACCATTTGTAACGTTGCATGTACCTCAAGATAGAGTCTCACTTGTATCATTCAGAATGCTGTATACCAAAGGACAATATAAAAGTTAAGTGTTCTAGTAGCTACGTTCTTTTCTTTATCACATTCATTACGAATCCTGTTCCAGACTTAACGCCAGACGGCGTGAGTTGACGCGTGCCCTTTCGGCTACTTCACTGTGGACTGGCTGCCTTAACAGTCCACTACATACACTATGCAAAAAAAAAAGACTGCAATATTTTGCAAACAATTAAGATAGCATTTTTCATTAGTATTCCTGAAAAATATGACTTATAGTAACGTCTACAAAAAATCTGTAGTGGAAGAATAAGTGATTTAAGGAGTTAGATATGAAGAAACACAAGCACAATAAATAATTGTATCCTTTGCATTTATTATGAATACTAAAGCGTAACACGAAACAATGCTTAGGCTGCTTGATATAGTTACTTAATATCGCTGACTATTATGTGGCTTCGTTCATATTGCTTGTATTTACTGCGTTTCTAAATAGATAAATATTCTGTAAATTACGACTCTTGTTTCCATTGACTGAATGACTTAAGAACATTGACGGGAGTTGTGCGCGCACATAAAAACCACTTGACATCCACATTTTGTTCCTCACTACAAACGAAACTGCAAAACGTGGGCAAGCGCGAGGGGGTGGAATTATTAATAATCGCAGCCAATCACTGGGCGATAGGAAAGGTGAAACAGTGTTTAGAAAACCGTGTCTTGGCGGAAGACACATCATATTCTAACATTCCTCTGTATCGGCAATGATACACCCACAAAGTCATCTCGGACCATTTCCGAAGTCATATTATAATTTGTATTGCTAGTAATGTCCAAATGTTGTCCCTCGTAAGCCTTACGCGGTACGGGTCATGACAACATAATAATCGGGATATCCTGCAAATGTGAGACATCTGACAACAATGGTGCCAACTAAGCGCTAACACAGCCGACCGTAGGAAATATTTCCTTCTGTTATGTTGAAATCGGACACTCCTGAAATGAGAGCAAATGGTCCCTTTCAAATCCTAGCATGTCCAGGTGGACATTAATAATCGATGTTTAGGACGTTGTGTGCTTGTCGTGAAATTATATATACAGGGTTGTGGCGTCAAAGTTTCTTCAAACTGAATCTGGCATCGCAATTATTTAAGCTACCCATTAACAATGAGTGTGAAGTGGACGCACGAACTGCCTCTAACATGCAGCACTCCTGCTTATTTCTGGACATTTTTAAATTTTTGCTGGTATTTGCAAATGACCTGTCACCTAGTGACTAAGACAGGTCGTGTTTTCACAGTATTAAATAGGACATAAGCATAATATGCAACTTACTTAATTTCTTAGTATGTTAACAGAGTTGCGGCTTTAATTACTTGGAAACTTTAAACTCTATAGGAAACGGAAGTGCTTAAAATTAAAAATTTATATGTTAAGAAAAAAGAAAATAGGAACACAAAGAAGAGCTTATGAAGGTCCAGGAACGAATACAGCATGGGTGGTGGCATTTGACAGATGTCTTGAAAAGGATCGTTATACCGTCTTGCTCAAAGTACCAAGTGTTCCCCAGGTGCAGTGCGAACGTTCACTTTATGCGGCTGGCTAATAAAATTCATAACTAATTGCAATACCAAATACAATCGGGAGAACTTCTGGCGCGAAGTTTCTAAAACTACGACGCCATAGAATGGTGGAAGTACCCATTTCCTGACAATGGCTCCCATAACTAATTGCAATACCAAATACAATCGGGAGAATTTCTGGCGCGAAGTTTCTAAAACTACGACGCCCTAGAATGGTGGAAGTACCCATTTCCTGACAATGGATTCCCCTTGAAAAATAACCAGTTCCCCGTCCTGCTCAACATAAAGAGACTCAGTTTTCCGTCGCTCAATACGCGAATCGAGTAAGAAATAAAATCGATAATGTTGGTACTTTGTAGTCTCCAACACGAGTTGTAAAGTGGCTTGCGAAGTATTTATGTAGAATACCTTTAGTGATTTAGGGCTGTTACATATGGATGACCGAAATCTCGAATGCCGATGCAGAATTTTACCACTGCTCCACCTCGCTCGGCACGCGGTCTCGATTAGTGGCTAGGTGACAAGGTTGTTGTAATGTAACCAGACAAAAAATTTAAACATTAAAACATATGGAAGTGAAACTGAATACAAAAGTTATAATGCTAGCGGTACACAAATTAAATAGTGCCACCATATTTACTGAAACCAACTATTTTCAGACACAAGAATTTATTTGAAAAATATTGTATCTTAGCTCTTCTTGCAATACAAGACACACAGTTAAATAACATTTACACTTGCAGAAATAAAATTTAATTTCATGTAAAACCATAACAAATTTGAAGTACAGTTTAGTCGACCACAAGGTTCTCGGATGTGCCGTCCCATTCTGCCATCATCAGATGGTGCTGATGAAATCAAGTGTCTACACCGTGCTTGTGGTATACCTGCTGGTCCAGAGTTCGGGCCTCGCCATATCCGCGACGTGCTGTGAGATGAGGGAAGGAGAAGGGGGGCGGGGGATGTGCGGCTGCGATGGTGGGGGGAACGGGCGTCCCAGTTGCCTGTCACGTTCTGCTTTGGTGGAGCGAAGAATTTGCTCTTATGCTTTTCCCAGTTTGCGTCCCTTGTCCTTGTCGATTAAATTATCAGTCACACGGATTTTAATTGCTTCTTTGAAAGTGCAGTTCTAAACTACATCGGTGGTAGCCAGGACTTTCGTTTCCTGGTAATCATTGTAATCATTTCATGTTCATTTTCAGTGCAGTGTTCCGCATTGGACTGCAGTACGCAGGGGTGGGGCTCTTGCTCTGTCCATCAATCTTCAGTTGTGTGGATCGTTTGTCCAATATAAGTTTCTTCCGGGTGAAAGGCAACTGAGACTCTTCCCACCCACTCCCCCCCCCCCCCCCCCAACACCGAGGACAGCGCGGGGCGAGGCCGCCCGAACTCTCGACCGGCAGGTATGAATACCACCAACAGGCAGCAAACGGTTTACCTGATGATGGCAGAATAGTTGTTCGCCAAAATATCGTGGACGACTGGATCCAGCAGTATAGCCGAGAACCTTGGAAGCAGCATATACGCCGAAAAAATCTTCAGAAAGTTTAGTCCGTTTTGGAAGCATGCAGAAATTTATAGTTCTCTACTTCTTGGATCTCTTCTCCGGTAAATTATCTCTTTATTTTGACGAAACAAGTCCGTAGATGGAGAAGATTCTCTCAATCAATGCAGTGCTGGCAAGGTAAGAAATGAGGCTTTCCACAAAAGTAATAAATTCTGTAACCAAGTTCCTTTTCCTTTTCAGCTCAGTTATCTTCACCATTTGCTTAGACGGAACTGTGTTACAATTGCATCAGGAAACATCGTAGCTGGAAAATATGAAGACTCAGCAATCCTGAAAGACATACTTGAAATGCACTCCGGATGCATCTCTATGACCCATTTTCCTGCATTTTCTTCCTGATCAGCAGTTAATTTTCTCCCTCTGAATCTTTGATGAAACATATTAAGAAAAAAGTCTAAGGATACTGATGCTTGATTCCTTCGCTTTTCTGTTACTTTAAATAGGGTTTCATATCAGGATTTTGTTAAGATAGATCCAAAGTTCGACAGGTAGTGCAATATTTGTGCTGTCTGCTAGAAGAAAGTCCAAGACTTTACAAACCTCCGACAGCTATCGGAGAATATGGGAGGCACCTTTATAAATTATAACATTATTCACCAAGTAGCTAACCTCCATGTTTCAAAACTCGGCGCCCTATACGCTATATAATATACGAGCAGATCATTCCACGAACTGCTCGGAAAATCCATTTTGCACTCTTACGATTTTGTATTACGACTAGCACACTTCCGCGCCAATCTCACTCGAGACCCTGGCGCCGATAAAGTTCTGAAGACCTGTCGACCACTCGGTGTGAGGTGTGGCATATGCGATGAGGGCAAAGCGCGGAGAAAGCAGACACCTCGAATGGGTAACAGCGGCGCTACCTGCAGGGGGCGTGGCGTCTGAATAATGAAGAAACACAGAGGAGCAGCAGCAGCAGCCCGCGCGCAGAGTGGCGGAGGTTCGGGGAACCCCCTGGGCGCTCGCGGGGAACCCCCTTGCCGCCCGCGGGGGAGCCCCCCAGTCATAATTCAGCAACTTTGCGCCGCGCGGGGCCCCGCGCGCCGCGATAATGCCAACTTTATAGCCGCCGATTCCCCGCGACCGCGAGTCGCGGCAGCGGTGGCGTCCTCGGGGCGGCGCCATTTTCACTTCCCAATAATAAGGATTAGGCCACTAAATAACAGTCTACTGGAGAGCGCCAGAGCAGGAGGAGGCGACGGGAGGAAGGGCCGCCTCTCTTCCTCGGAGGTGCCGTTAGGACAATATCTCCGCCGGCGACGCCCACTAGCGCTCGCCGAGCAGATAATAAATTCCGTCGCCAGATAACCGGGCCATGCATCTCCGTATTATGCCGTCGCATTCTTAATTCAGAGTAATAAAATGCAGGGTAGCGCCGAGGAAACGGTGGCAGCGGCGGCGGCGGAGGTGGACGAGAAAGCGCAAGAGAGACCATTGCGCAGAAGGATGTTCTAGTATGGACTGCAGAAGGCAGAAGTGTACGAGAGAGCAAACACAGGCCATTCGCGATGTGCCTCAGCTTCCTCAGACCGGAAACCTTCGCGAATGATTATCTTTAGACATTTTAACGTACTGTAATGCGTAAAGAACATGACACGAAGAATACAGCAGATGCAAGTGAGAGTTCAAATTGTTGACACCAACATAGGTAGCGACTAAAACTATTATGCGGCCACTTTAACGTGGCAGTTTTAAGTGGGGGGGCAGGGTTTCTAACTACGATTGCATGACTTACTGATGGAGATCGGGCCTGAATAACCACGTCTACGACACTGCCGACTCAAGGAAGCGTTCTCGCTTCCCGAGCACGGGGTCCCGGGTTCGATTCCCGACGGGGTCAGGGATTTTCCCCGTCTCAAGAGACTGGGTGTTGTTGTGTCGTCTTCATCATCATCATTCAACCCCATTACGGCCGGAGGAAGGCAGTGGCAAACCACCTCCACTAGGACCTCACCTAGTACGGCGGTGCGAGTCTTCCGCGTCGTTCCCCTACGCTCTGTCACGGAGTATGGGACTTCATCATCATTATGATGTGTGTAGTACGTTTTCCATTCTTTTCTTTTCTAATTTTGAAATCAGTTAAGAGATTAATCCTTGTTCATCTTCGCTACTGTGAAACACACCTCTTCTACTGAACAAGTACTCAAAGCTCTTAAGGTATGCACTCTAGAGCCCATGCTTGTTCGACACTTTTTCTTCTTTTGGTCCTCCCGTAATATGGAAAGCACAGTGCTCGCAGTTTTGTTTCACAGTATGGAAGATGAAAAAGTATTCATATCTCTTGAGGTATGCGTTTTAGTGCCAATGTTTTCTGAGAATTTTTCGTTTCTGGCATTGTGTACTTTCAACTGTATGCATTTAAACCATTAATTATGACTGACCCTGAATTATTAAACGTCCAAAGCAGTGACCCGATCGCAGTTACACGATGCCTATCTAATGGCTTTCAGGGGCAACAAAAATTTTAGTTTCAGTTTAATTACTGTCAGAATTCAAAAATTTAAAATGCTGGAATAATCTGCACATTACGAAGTACACTCTTACGCTAAATGTTGAACAAAGAATGTCAAGTGTTAAAGTTAGAAACATTAAACATGTCTTGAGGCAGGGTAACACATGGGCGCAAATTACCCAGACTATATTCATCCGGTATTTGAGAATGAGAACACTCAGTTACTTGCAACAAATTTTACACGTAACTCCAAACTGTTTTGAAACGTTTTTCGTTGACAATCTGCACAAAGTAATTAACGGAAAATGGCCATCGTTTATAACATTTTCGCTGTTCATGCATGTGTAACGTCAAACGTTTAACGAATTAACTCACTTGTAAGGTAATCAGACGTTTGAAGCTGTTTTATACACGGGAATTCGATTCTGTACACAACTGGGATGGGGGAGAGGGGGAGGGGGGAGAGAGGCAGACTGCCTTAAGGACTATAATAGGAGCAAACTCTCACAACTCTGATACCGTCATAATTTTCTGAATGTAAAATCGAAATGTGCACTCACAGTTATCAGCATTTCACGAAACATTATGCCACTGAACAGTAGACTGCAGACTTTAGTGTAGCGTCTTTGCATTCCTGTCTTCCTTTAATTAGCTTCGTGTGCTATGGCGGCTCTACCTTCGGATTCACGAACTGGTCAGATGTGTTGACAGTTGGTACTGTCAGTGTATGAGTCACTTTTACTTTTTGTTCAGCGTTCGACTGACGTGATGCGGCCTGCCACGAATTTCTCTCCTGCGCTAACCTATTCATCTCAGAGTAGCGGTTACACCCTACGTCCTCGATTATCTGTTGGCTGTATTCAAATCTCTTTCTTTCCCTATAATTTTTACCCTCTAAAGCTCCCTTTAGTACCATGGAGTTTATTCCCTAAAGCCATAACACACGTCTTACTATCCTGCCTTCTTCTTGTTAGGGTTTTTCATATGTTCCTTCCCTCGTTGCAGAACCTCCTCATTCTTATCTTACCACCCTTCACTCAAGCAGTTGAAAAGTATACTTACTGCGTTTGTTCATAGCTTAAAAGTCCTAGAATTCTTTGCCTGTTTCGAGACAGCTTTCATACAAGTTGCACATGTTGCTTGAGGTGATCTGATATTTGATGATAGATAAATTTTGCAGCCAAGATCGCGACCGGTTTCGACAGAGTCTAGCTGTCATCTTTGAATCTTCTGGAAATAATTTTATTGTATATGAATCGCACAACCATAACGAGAGCAACATTTATAAAGCAAAGGCGCCATGCTATGGACTTTTTATTTACTCTGTCTTGTGTATCTGATAAGCCAATATGGCACCCTTCTTTTGTAAAACGAGTGTACTCTCGTTATGGTTGTGCGATTCATGCACGGTAATATTATTTACAGAAGATGAGAAGACGACGCCTAGACTATGTCTAAACCGCTCAATGAGGAAATAATAATATTTCTACACGCGATCTTGGCTGCAATCTTTTTTTATTTATCTAAGCTTTGACGCTATTTTATTCTCAGAAAGCTACCTGCAAAATTCGGAACTTAGTGTGTGATAAAATACGAGGGTCGTTTAGCTTTACAAAGTTACAGTACCTTACTCTATTTTTCAGTGTCGCCACACCTGTAAAGCCCACTTGTCGTAACGTAGGACCAGGTTTTCAATTCACATGTTGTACTCCTCTACCGCCAGAGTCATTGCTTGTTCGAGGTCTCCATTGTTTACAAACTGCTTTTCACCCACAAATTCCTTTAGTTGCGGGAATAAGTGGAAATAATTTGGTGCCACATAGGTCGGTGAAATTCTTGCTGTGTTCGCACTGATGCCACAGTGACTGATAGGCTCCCTCTCCGATCTTCTTCGTCCAGAGTGGTTCTTCCTTGATTAAACATAATGCACCATTGCCTCACTTAAGACCTGTTCATTGAAGTATCACCATAAACACTGTTTACTTGCCTATACATTTTGATAAGTCGAACAATTTGCGCTTTCAGGAAACTGGTGACACCACGCACTCCGCATTTCGCGGAATATTCGACAAATTGCAGAACTCAGAAGTTGATGGCTCGGCAAGAAATCGTGGCTCACACTGAGACAAACGATACTCGCGTTCGAACAGGCGCCAGATTTCGCGATACGCCGCACCGTTCGATATAACATCGAATAATCGCATGACACCTGACTCGCACGTTGCGAGTGCAAGGGATACGCAAGAAACTACGAACAAGCCACAACAATAAGCCGAGTCTAGACTCAAAATTTGAGAATTGGTGACACACTGGAGAAAATAGCATTAAATCCTACCACTGCACATACTCTTGTTGTGTTTGACCAAATTTACGATACGAGACTTAATACAGTATTGGTATGTACAAATATACAAACTTCTCTGCTGAATTTTAGTAACGACAACAGACATAGACGAAAATAATGTCCTCCAAAAACTGTTCTTGGCTGAATCGAGTATAATATTTTATTTGTTTATTACGGTAATGATTTACCAAATAGGTTGCAGATGAGCAATTCAGTGCCTGCCCACATGGCGGAATAAGACATATAAATGTTACTGTATTGTAATCAGTTTGAAAATTAGACGGAAACAATCAGATGAAACAATCAAGAGAAATACTTACGAATTAAACGCCGAAGTAACGAAATACATCGTAATGGAGTGATTAATTTTTATCGCGAGAATGAATTACAGGGCAAGACCCATCTGGAAGATAGTACCATCAGACGTCACTACATTGCGGGACGAACGAAATCTTTGGTTTATTTATTAGTTCGCATTGTCACACCTGACCTGCACTCTTCGAGAGATTTGAGTCCGTTTTTCATAATCATTTTTATTATTAAAATCCACAGTGCATTAAAAAACGCTACGACAGTTCGTTGTGATAATACGAACAGAACTCACTAGCTCGGAGGCTTGCCGAACTGTAATGTAAACTGTTCGAACAGTTGGAGTCGTATTCAAACCTTCGACCATAGATACTAGTAGACTGGCCTTGCTGTGCAGAAGCTATAGGGCTGGTGTGGCTCCAACATAAACCACGTGACTGTTGGCAAAACGTGGCAGGATTTCAACTGCCATCCTATGTCTGTATCGTATTTTCCCCACATTCCTCAATTTACTGTCAAACGCTGCCAACAAAAATTACTTTTTTATTTGTGAAAAATTATGCCAGAACTACATTTGACATGGATTTGCTCACAGTACCAATTATAAAATCTAACAAATACATCGAACGCCGGCCGGCCGGTGTGGCCAAGCGGTTCTACGCGCTTCAGTCTGGAACCGCGACACCGCTAGGTCGCAGGTTCGAATCCTGCCTCGGGCATGGATGTGTGTGATGTCCTTAGGTTAGTTAGGTTTAAGTAGTTCTAAGTTCTAGGGGACTGATGACCTCAGATGTTAAGTCCCATAGTGCTCAGAGCCATTTTTGAACATCGAACGCCACTGTGGTGGGCAGCGGGACGAAATTACTGTAAACAATAAATTAAAGTAAAATGCCAAGCTCAGGCACTACAATGCGGTAATAAAACCAGAAAGTTTGTATGCGATTGAATGCATCCCACTGAACAGAAAACGTCTGTTGGAGAAATTGGAAATAAAAGAGAGAAAAATACTGAGAAAGATCTTAGGACCTAAAAAGGATGGACAAGATTATAAATTGCGATCCAATAAAGAGTTATACGAGAAAATTGAAAAACTGACAACATCCTTTAAAAAGAGAAGACTGAGTTTCTATGGGCATGTCAAAAGAATGGCACCAGAAAGAACGGCAAAGAAAATCCTGGAATACATGGAAAGCAGAAAGACACAAATTAACTGGCTGAAAGAAGTAAAAGAAGACATTGCAGAAATGAACATTATACCAGAGACAGTTTACAACAGAATGGAATATAGGAATGCCATCAACAAAATACAGGGATTCAAAGACCGAACGCAATCAAAGAAGACGGGAACAACCTGGTCGCAAGAACGTAAAGAAGCCCACTCAGAAAAAATGAAGAAGTACTGGGAAGAACGCAAGAAAAAGCACAAGAAATGACTGATGCTTAGCGTAGTCCAAAGTTGACTGTAACGAATAATAATAATAATAATAATAAAGTAAAATGTCGTTAAAGTTCTTTTAAACAGTAAGAGTGGGCTCGTGTCAAAACTTTAAACACTGGATTCGCCGCGTTTTGAGCTCTAGTCACTTACAAAAGAAAATGGGATATGGGAATTATGTCAACTATAGGTGCCAAAATTGTTGACTTAAGGAGCAGGTCCATTTTAGAGTATCAATTTTAGGTGCACTTCAAAGGTTCAGTTCCCACTATTTTTACAAAAGTGTAAATTATCAGTTTAAAAAGAAATGATATTTTTGATGAAAGGTGAGACTCCGAAGTTTCAGAAAATAATTTTGGAGCTTTGGTTTAAAAATGACAGACACTGTAAATATAAATTATAAATATGCATTGTAAATAATAACTAACCTATCAAAACACTTCTCTGCGAATTGCTTCGAGCAAAGGCGTGTATGTGCAGATGGCTTAAAGTTTTTTCCGTTTCACGGCCTGTATCCAAAGCTGCCTTCTGTTTTCGTCCTTAGGGAATCTATGAGTAGGAACGAGAAAGAATTATACTTACTTCTGTAACCGAATTATCACAGATACTTTCCAAAATGTAATATGAGTCTGACTTTACAGGCATCACTTTCAACACTTTAATTTACGTGATACTCTATTTCAAGTGTAAAAAACATATAAAAGTCACTTCAGCAGATTTAAATAAACGCATCTTCACTATCATAGAAACACTTACACGTGAAATGTAATGCCATTTCCCCCGACAAAACGCTGAGTACAGCCATAAGCGCAACACGAAACAACCATGTTTTCCCAAATTACGTGACTTCAGCCCAGAGATGTTGGAGCCACGAAAATAACGTTAGGCCCAGTCTATTATATTTATGGTCGAAGTGTTGTGTACATAGTTCCGCGTAGTCAGCGCGTACACAAGTTTCCCACTAGAGCGCGCCCCGCTAAGCACAACAGCGCAGGCGTAGCGCTCTTCTGTCTCCGCACTACGAGATGGCGTTGCCATAGAGACGGACCAAATTCTGCTTCCGCCGATCCGCGTATTAAGATGTAACGCAGCTAATGAGATTGCTGCTTACGTACAACGGAGCACACTCGCGCAGTGATACATGAACGCGCGAGGTATTATAACGAGTGTACAGACCTCCGATTAGTCAGTCTGCATTGTCTGCACCAGTCTGTAGTCAAGTTTCAGTCTACGCCTAATAAGATTACCATATTCCTGTACATAGCCATGAAGATAAATGTATAGACACTTTATTCAAGTGTGACTGTGAGAATAAGATTAACGTACCCATACCAAAGGAACTTGAGATTGCCAATTGTAAATGGCATCCAGAACCAAGTTAAGTAATTTTTATGCTTGTTATTATTTTAATAAATGTGAGTGAAAATTAATCAAGTTCTGTTTAAAGTTGGTCACCGTTAATCTGCTACTCTAAGCGTGCAAGTGGCATTTCTATCGTCTGACCTAACGGCAGTAGATAAACACGCCACGATAAGACCACGAGACATATTGCTGACACTCGCCTACTTCGTTAGAGCGACAAGTCAAATAATCTGATGGTGTGTGTACCGAAGGTCTTACAGTACGCACATCACACGAAGATTCAAATAGAGGCTTACGGTGACGGCGGAAGGAGCAAACTGGCACACTTGCGATGGTGGTGGTGCGAGATCAGCGCCGGGGTGGGGCGCAATCGTTCCTTACTTTCTGGACGGCCCGCGTGTAAATGCTGCTGCCAGTTTTTTGTCTGCGTGTAGGGAAGGGGCGCGAATGTGGCGACTACCATGACCTCCCTCACGCCCGCATCTCGTGGTCGTGCGGTAGCGTTCTCGCTTCCCACGCCCGGTTTCCCGGGTTCGATTCCCGGCGGGGTCAGGGATTTTCTCTGCCTCGTGATGGCTGCGTGTTGTGTGATGTCCTTAGGTTAGTTAGGTTTAAGTAGTTCTAAGTTCTAGGGGACTGATGACCATAGATGTTAAGTCCCATAGTGCTCAGAGCCATTTGAACCAGCCTCCCCTCACCCCCACCCTTGCACCCCGTTGGATCCGTCCCTGTCGACAGCAGACAGCCGCCGTAGAGGTAGACCGTACGCGGCACCTTGCAGCAGTGAGGTTTGCTTAGCGCTGTGTGCCCGCCAGTCCTGCACTGCAGCGCCGGTGTAGATACAGGGCGAATGGAGCTCTAACCCAGAGCTGGCAGCGCTCGAGAGCGGCTGCTGGCGCTGGCAGCTTGTCCCGTTCCCTTGCCTTGCCTCGCCTCTCCCTTTCCCGCCGCCCCTCTGCTTTCTTAAGGCGGAACAAGGAGCGCCGAGCGGCCGGGAGACGGCCGATAAGTCTGCCTCACCCACCCGCCTCTGCCCCCGCCGGCCCCATCCCCCAGTCTGGCTGCACGGCCAATTTTAAAAAACACACCGAGAGGCGCCCGCGAGGCGTCAGGAAGGTGAAGCGCCGAAAAAAAGTTGGGTGGGGAAGGGGGGGGGGGTTGTAGGGGGGACGGGAGGAGGGGTGGGATGGTAGGGGGGAAGGGGAAAGGGGCGGCGCGGCGCCGACTATGGAAATGCGCGCGAATTTGTCGAGTGGTCGCTGTCAATGGCGTTTTTCATTTGTATTACAAATTAGAATAATTTATAGCAGCAATAAATATTCAGCAGCGTGAAGCTGGCTGCAGCCCTAGCCGGAGCCCTTGCAGACGGGTTTTGCTCGCGTCCCGTGCGCGAAATAATTACCGTGGTGGCACTGCCCTGTAGGCCGCACCTGTTAAAAGCGCTGCTGGAGAAATTCGGTCGTGGCATTCATAGTGGTCGTGATATTATTCCCCTTACCACACACATATAAAGAAAACTATCTAGATTAGCCCGCAGATTACGTCCTCAGGGATGTGTTAGAGTTGGAACTGTAGAGGCAGACGACGCTTCTACACAGAGTACGCGAAAGAACTTGCCCCCCTTCTAACAGCCGTGTACCGCAAGTCTCTAGAGGAACGGAAGGTTCCAAATGATTGAAAAAGAGCACAGGTAGTCCCAGTCTTCAAGAAGGGTCGTCGAGCAGATGCGCAAAACTATAGACCTATACCTCTGAAGTCGATCTTTTGTAGAATTTTAGAACATGTTTTTCCCTCGCGTATCATGTCGTTTTTGGAAACCCAGAATCTACTCTGTAGGAATCAACATGGATTCCGGAAACAGCGATCGTGTGAGACCCAACTCGCTTTATTTGTTCATGAAATATTAGATACAGGCTCCCAGGTACATGCTATTTTCCTTGACTTCCGGAAGGCGTTCGATACAGTTCCGCACTGTCGCCTGATAAACAAAGTAAGAGCCTACGGAATATCAGACCAGCTGTGTGGCTGGATTGAAGAGTTTTTATCAAACAGAACACAGCATGTTGTTATCAATGGAGAGACGTCTACAGGCGTTAAAGTAACCTCTGGCGTGCCACAGGGGAGTGTTATGGGACCATAGCTTTTCACAATATATATAAATGACCTAGTAGATAGTGTCGGAAGTTCCATGCTGCTTTTCGCGGATGATGCTGTAGTAAACTGAGAAGTTGCAGCATTAGAAAATTGTAGCGAAATGCAGGAAGATCTGCAGCGGATAGGCACTTGGTGCAGGGAGTGGCAACTGTCCCTTAACATAGACAAATGTAATGTATTGCGAATACATAGAAAGAAGGATCCTTTATTGCATGATTATATGATAGCGGAACAAACCCTGGTAGCAGTTACTTCTGTAAAATATATGGGAGTATGCGTGCGGAACGATTTGAAGTGGAATGAGCATATAAAATTAATTGTTGGTAAGGCGGGTGCCAGGTTGAGATTCATTGGGAGAGTCCTTAGAAAATGTAGTCCCATCAACAAAGGAGGTGGCTTACAAAACACTCGTTCGACCTATACTTGAGTATTGTTCATCAGTGTGGGATCCGTACCAGATTGGGTTGACGGAGGAGATAGAGAAGATCCAAAGAAGAGCGGCGCGTTTCGTCACAGGGTTATTTGGTAAGCGTGATAGCGTTACGGAGATGTTTAGCAAACTCAAGTGGCAGACTCTGCAAGAGAGGCGCTCCGCATCGCGCTGTAGCTTGCTCGCCAGGTTTCGAGAGGGTGCGTTTCTGGATGAGGTATCGAATATATTGCTTCCCCCTACTTATACCTCCCGAGGAGATCACGAATGTAAAATTAGAGAGATTCGAGCGCGCACGGGGGCTTTCAGACAGTCGTTCTTCCCGCGAACCATACGCGACTGGAACAGGAAAGGGAGGTAATGACAGTGGTACGTGAAGTGCCCTCCGCCACACACCGTTGGGTGGCTTGCTGTGTATAAATGTAGATGTAGACTTCACAACAGTAAACAGGCTCAAGCGAATGTAGGCTGCAATAATTATAGAGATATGAAGATGGACAAATTTAAATACCTGGCAGAATTTATAACAGGAAGGAACAGGAGCAAGGAGGGAATAACAGAGAGGATAAAGAAGATGAGGTCAGCCTTCTGCATGACGAGAGAGATATACAATAAAAAGAATATATCAACAGAGGCAAAGATAAGCCACTACAAGGCAACGGTGAGGAATGCAGTATTTTATGCTGCTGAGACGATGACACTAGGAAGAAATGGGGCAGAACAACTAGAGAAAGAAGAGAGAAAAATACTGAGAAAAATACTAGGGGCCGCTCTCGAGCGCTGCCAGCTCTGGGTTAGAGCTCCATTCGCCCTCTATCTACACCGGCGCTGCAGTGCAGGACTGGCGGGCGCACAGCGCTAAGGAAACTTCACTGCTGCAAGGTGCCGCGTACGGTCTACCTCTACGGCGGCTGTCTGCTGTCGACAGGGACGGATGACCATAGACGTTAAGTCCCATAGTGCTCAGAGCCATTTGAACCAGCCTCCCCTCACCCCCACCCTTGCACCCCGTTGGATCCCAAAAGAGGTGGAGAGAGTTGGACGGTTCAATCCCGCGTCCGGCCATCCTGATTTAGGTTTTCCGTGATTTCCCTAAATCACTCCAGGCAAATGCCGGGATGGTTCCTCTGAAAGGGCACGGCCGACTTCCTTCCCCATCCTTCCCTAATCCGATGAGACCGATGACCACTCTGTCTGGTCTCCTTCCCCAAGCGACCAACCAACCAACTTCTCCGTTGACTGTAGAAATGATTTATTTCACAATTACAATTTCCGGCTTTGGGCTATTTTCAAGTGGTACTGCAAAAGCTAAAAGAATAAGAAATAGAAGCACAGTGTGTATACAGAAGTGCACAATCATGTCATGTTGACAGCAGTACATTACAAAAAAGGTGATAATAATTCATGACTTCCCCGCACGGGGCCTCCTAGCCAACGATGCCATACGCTCATTTTCCTTTTTATAGCAATGAGAGAATGCTAAAAAGCAGTGCCTCCGAATTTTTAATTCTGTTCTCAGTATCGGTTGAGATATTACATCTCATGCGTATTACTTCGTCGACCTTCGCTAACGCAAGTTGCAGTCCTCTGCCACCAGAAGTCCTCGAATTGTACATATTACACATACGGCGGTGTGTAACGTTAACTATGTCGGTTTGTGGTAAAAACCGTGCTACAATCGCAAAAACGTGATTCAAATTGAAACCCATAGAAGAAGTAAAGCTTTACACCCTGATGATTGTATCAACACCAGGAGTGTGCGACGTTGGGTTGTTCGTGCTTGTAGTAAGGAAACGGCGGTGCTAACCTCAATGTTTGTGACACAGATCGGACTGGACAACCGCGTACGGCAACCGACGAGACTCATCGGAATAGGGTTGATGAAAGGCACCCACCTTGCACACAGTTTTCTATGCCGCAGTTCTGCCGCACTTACTTGAGAGATGTGTCTGCGTTATCCGACGATTTTCTCTGATGAGTTCGTCAACCCGATTCCAATGATCTCGTCCGTTGCCGTTCACTCGTAGCTCCGCCACACACATTGAGGTTAACAACACCGTTTCCTTCATTACAAGCACGAACATGCTGCCGAAGCAATCATCACCGTACACAACTTTCATTCTCTCATGGATTTCAGTTGGAGGCACGTTTTCTGCCGTTAGAAACTCGATTGCAGCACAATGTTTCTCGCTCACCGATAGAGTTACGTTGCACACCGCCACGTTACACGCTATAATTAGGAGCCCTCTAGTGGAAGAGAGTTACAACTTGCATAAGCGTTTTTGTTTTGTTCTTTTTTTTCTGGTTGTGGCACAGCGGCGTCACAGGTGTAGAGCAGTCTGTATTGGTGTTGGGGTAGGTTTTTACTATTATGGCATCACGATGACACCATTGTACTGCACGTTGAAGGTGTGGCGGTGGGACTTGAAGTCCCATACCACCCTCCGACGGTGCGAGATCAAGGTTGCTGATAAGTCGTGACACAACTATAGAGGTAGTTACAGTGGTGATCGCACCAAGGATTGCGCAGAATAAATGGCCGTATTAAAACGCACGTTATTAGTGACCGTAACAGGGCTGTCGTTAGCCATGTTCCGAGTCCCAGTCCTCGAGGATGGTAAGAGCAACGAGACGGCGGTGCCAGTGCCGGGGAGTCGTGGTGCCAATGTGTTGCAGTCCATTGACCGTGTCTCGAATGGACGTCTTTAGAGGGACCACCCTCCTCGTGGACGGTAACAACCCTCGCCAATGGGGGGGGGGGGGGGGCACTCTCACTCCACCGAAGCACCTTATTCAGCGTGCGCTGGAGAGTCTGCATCCGGAAGCCACTAATCGCAGTCCACGCAGAGGAGCCATAGGTGAGGGAAGGGTGAAGGGTCTTCCGCTACAGTCGAAGCTTGGTGTCTAAAGTCAGTTGCCTGCTGTTGAAGAGCGAAAACAATACTTTCATCAGCTTCTGCCCCTTTCGGGTGACTTATTCCGCATGTCGATGGAAGAACAGTGTTTTATCCATCCAGACACCTAGATATTTGGTACCTGGAGACCACGGGACCTGGACGTCTTTTATAGTGATATTGTGGCGGAGGATAGGGCGCCGTTTGGTGAAGCAGACAGCCATAGTTTTGGCCGCATTGATGGCAATCTTGTTTGAACGACACCAGGTCACTGTTGCGCCCACCTGCCTCTGGAGACGAGCAGTGAGCTGGTCCGTGTTGAGGTCGGTCGTATAGAGCGCCGTAAAGTCGGCGTACTACGCCAGGTGGCGGTGAAGGACGACCGGCATATCAAAATGGTTCAAACGGCTCTGAGCACTATGGGACTTAACATCTCAGGTCATCAGTCCTCTAGACGTAGAACTACTTAAACCTAACTAACCTAAGGACATCACACACATCCATGCCCGAGGTAGCATTCGAACTTGCGACGTAGCAGCAGCGCGGATCCGGATTGAAGTGCCTAGAACCGCTCGGCCACAGCGGCCGGCGCAATGGCATATCATTAACATAAATGTTAAGTACCGAGTAGGTACTGGGAGATGAAGAACCTTGCACAGGATAGAGTAGCATGGAGAGCTGCATCAAACCAGTCTCTGGAGTGAAGACAACAACAACAACAACAAATGTTACAGAGTATGGGAGACAGCACAGAACCTTGAGGGGTACCCATAGACACATGACGTATGCTGGAGCGTTTTCTTTGCTGAGTAACGAAGAAAGTTCTATCGCGGAGGAAATCATCCACGATCTATATAGATGTCTGGGATGGTCGTCTGTGTCAGCATTTTGTACACGAGATTGTCCTGAAAAATCCTGTCGTAAGCGTCTTGCAGGTCCAGGAAAACCGCTGGCGTCGACATGGTGGCGTTAAAGCCCTTCCGTTATCCTAAGAACGTGTAGTTCGGCCAACAGGGCATCAGTGAAGCGGGAAGGTCGAATGAATAATATGCACTACCTCAACCGATTATGATAGCAAAATAAAAAGTTCGGAGGCATTACTTTTCAGCACCTCGTATTTTTACGTCTTCGGAAACAGGTGCACATCACTGCGTGAAAACTCAGGTCTCTACTAAGAATGATTAAATAATTGCGAATTGTAACTGTTAAATAACGTTTGTGTGCTTGCGGCAGTATGTTACTCAGCGTTATCGTGCACAAAAACGATGCCAGAGCTCAAAATCCCACACCTTTTGTTTTATATAGCTTATTGTTTCACATTAAATTCTAGAATTTATAATAGTGAATCTTTTCACAAAATCGAGGATGACTACTCACTTTCTGTTCCAAAGAAAAGTAAAACTGTTGCATCCGTTTACGCGAATAAAATGTTTACCGTCACATTAAAGAAGCTTTACGTAGCGAGCTAGCGTTGCCCTACTCCATTCATTGGCTTCTTTGCATCCGCGTTGACGTTTTCAACCCACCTTTCATCCTGTGTCACAATGTGATTGTGAGGACATCGTCCCCTACTGTGTCGTGCCACATCAGAAACGTTGATGTGGCTCGCTAACTCTTCATTTTGTGTACATCAGTCACAAGCTTCGGGATCAACTGGGCACAAAATTTGTGATAACGAAGCTTAAGAGAACCATGTTTCTTTAACAGTATCGGAGAAATCCGAGGGAAACTTGACTCACAGTTCTGTGATCACGAACCGACGTTTTGCCCTGATTCTGTAATTGACATTTGCAACAAGTTATCACATCAGATGGTCTTCCACTTCTTTCTTTATCACGGGAATTCGTCCGACCTTAACGAAACAAAGGCACTACTTTCGTATAGCATTATCACTCGTAAAGTTCTCTCCGTGTACTGCACATATTTCACTTTGAATATCTACCGCTTTCACGCTTTTCGTTCACGGAAAACGGATTATAACACACGGCAACACTGTTCAGCAACTTCTTCGCGGCAATGCAAGGCTTGCACCGGGCCCGCAGGTGTTCTGAAATCACTCGACTACACCCTCATTTCTCCACACATCAGACAACAGCCCTCATATGAAAGCAGTGACGTTTGAAGGTACGGCGTCGGAAGTCTTTCTTCGCTCGCCCCCACCCTTCCGTACGCAAATGCGACGGGAACGCGATAAAATTACACGGCCATGCTTCAGACACTGCGTCGCATCTCGCAGCAGCTCTCCCACAGTAGCTTCAGAAATGCCGTAGAGCACAGTGCTACGGCGGGTTACACTCTCCTGCAGCCTGGCTAGGTGATACCGCGAAGCGAAAGCTGAGTCCGGGGATGCGCACCGGCGGCCGCTCCGTGTAAACAAGTGGTGGAAGGGCGATGCCCTGGCGCTCACGGCGAAACGCGGCCGACCCTAGCACTGCGAGGCCACTTTGATGTCGCGTCAACTGGGTCGCACGTGACCTCTGTTGCATATTCAGCGACACGGCCCGCCCAGTCGTTTCCGCAGCAGCCGCTGACCGCAACCAGTCCGCTCTGTGTGAAGCGCGCACCACTCTACTCCATAAACTCTACGCGCTGTTTACACTGTTCTCAATAGTTTGTTCTTGCTCCGATGTGAGAAAACTATGCACAGCGTTTCACGAAAATCCATACATATTATAAAAATGTATTTGTGTTCCACGCCTCTTCCTAGACTACAGGACCGATTTTAATCAAACTTGGTACATCTGTCATTTATTGTCTGGAATGAATCGCTGCGGGTTAACGACGTATGAATACCAAAACTTTATTCATCCTGTATTTGAGAATGAGAGCACTTACTGTCTTGCAACAAACTTAATACATGACTTCAAACTCCTAAAAATCTTTTTCCCTCCAGCAACACCCTTAAAAGGAAAAAAAAGGCCAATTACGAGTAGAACTACCGCACAGAGTGTTCAGAACAGACTTAATTATGAACTATGTATAGTTCATCCGTTCTGGGGATCGAGAATCTCAATGATTTTTGCCTGTTATCGATATCGGTACTGGCACGATATTGCTCCCGGGAATTCAAAGACTGTATCAAAATCTCTACAGTAGTTCGTCAGACAAGCCCGAACGTACAAAAAGAAGAGAGCAGGGGCGGTGGTATATATGAAGAGAGGGAAGATTTAACAAAACATTTTTATTTACTTACTAAAACATGGTACAACTTACATTTTATGTTTTCGTATAGTGATGTTCGTCTGTTACGCTTTTGATGGATGACGAATGCAATGAATGTTCACATCGCAAAGGATATTTTTTTAACCAATGGAAAATCCAGGATGAAATGAAAAATATTATGAAAAGGATACTTGCTCTCACCATGTAGCGGAGACATTGAGTCGCAGATAGGCACAAAAGAAAATGACTGTCGGGAAGAGTGTTTTCGCCCAACACACACACACACACACACACACACACACACACACACACACACACACACACACCCGCGCGCGTGCGCAATTTCAACTCATTTGCACAAGACCACAGTTTCTGGCAGCTGAAGCCAGTCTGGCTTGAGTCTGCTCTAGTGTTTTTGATCTACACCAGGCCAGATTACAGGAAGTCATCGAAGCACATGCGCGCTGGTAGATTTGTTACTGGTAGGTCAGAACAACATGAAAGTATTACAGAGATGCTTACGGAACTCAAATGGGAATCCCTGGACGAAAGGCGATGTTTTGACGAAGCAACTTCCTGGCAGATTAAAACTGTGCTCCGTACCGAGACTCTAACGCGGGACCTTTCACTTTCACGGGTCCGTGGAGCACCTGCCTGCGAAAGGCAAAGTTCCCCAGTTCGTTCTCGGTGCGGCACAGAGTTTTAATGTGCCAGGAAGTTTCATATCAGCGCACACTCCGGTGCAAAGTGAAAATTTTATTCTGGAAACAACCCCCAGGCTGTGGCTAAGCCATCTCTCCGCTATATCCTTTCTTCCAGAAGTTCTAGTTCTGCCCTGCGAAGGGGAGCTTCTGTGAAGTTTGGAAGGTAGCAGAAGTTACTGGCGGCATTAAAGCTGTGAGGACGGGTCGTAAGTCGTGGTCGGGTAGCTCAGTCGGTAGATCACTTGCCCGCGAAAGGCAAACGTCCCAGGTTCGAGTCTCGGTCTAGCACACAGTTTTAATGTGCCTGGTCGTTTCATATCAGGGCACACTCCGGTGCAGAGCGAAAATGTCATACTATTGACAAAGTTTAGCAGGCCGGCATTTGAAGCTGACTTTTCGCGTAATGACCGCGAAGATAAGCGAAATTAGGGCTTGTACAGAGGGATATAGACATTAGTTTTCCCCTCGCTCTATTTGCGAGTGGAACACAGGGTACCCTCCGCCAATCCGCGGTGACTTGCAGAGTATATATGTAGATATGGAGGGGCATTGGGGTCACCAGATCACTCTCCCGCTGTTGTCGAATTTATAGACTTTGAGGACGCCATTTTCCATTCAGTTAGCTTTTCAAGTGATATCACGATGCTCAGTAGTCTTCGTTTCAATCCTCGCAGCAAGGGAAAGCCCCTGGCGATACCGGGAATTGAACCAGGGTCCTCCACATGGCAGTCACACGCACTGACCAGTTACCTTTGGAGGCCGACATATCACATGGAAAAATCCTTTTACTATAGCAAAAATTGTCATTCTCTGAGATATTAACGTTAACAGAAGCTGAATTATGCTTGCTGCTGTTCGTCACAGTACTCTCTAAATGGTCATTTGGCTTGCTCGATTGAAAACATGTCCTACTGCTGTGCACATTTTTTTTTTTTTTTTTTTTTTTTTTTTTTTTTTTTTTTTTTTTTTTTTTTTACTGTGGATCCGGGCGCGAGGCTGACGATGGCGTTCGTGCACTTAACAATGCTTTACAGCGCTACGTTTACAGCCCTGTAAATATTCATGGCTGTGATTAGGCCTACGTCGCGTGTGCCTCTTGCGTTCAGCTCCTCCAGGCTCCGTGCACGCGGCTCTCGCGAGCGGAAGCACCTGGGCGCTAAGAGAGCTTTCCACAATAGTCGAGGCGAGATGGGCGGCCGGCAACCGGTATATGATTTTATCTGATTGCACAGTGCTCCGGCAATCTTAGGTCTGTGTTTCGCGTTCTTCTTCTGATATGTTGGGGGCAGCTCATTCGTGGCTTCGAATTTCACCTCGCATCATCTCTCAGTTCTTTCCAACATTCATTCTCGACGTTATTCTGAGAAAATCAGTATCTCTCCTCCCTCGTCGTCAAAATTCTACGCGCGCCTGTTCAAGCTGACTCAGCTATTCTGCTTCGTAGTAAGCTTCCGACAAAATACAGCGTTCCCGGGAAGTCTCAAACCATTTCTGGGACAACACCAATTTTTTTTTGTTTCTTTATTGCATGTAATCTGAAATACAAGTATGTTGACTACAGAACAGCGTTGTTGGTTGAGGACTCAATGGACTGCTCTTTGCTGAGGCTCAAGAACGGTTTCGTCGACATTACCGCACAGAAACCCCAAAGCGAACAACCATTGCAGGTTTTAAAATGAAAGTTCCGCCATTTCACTGTATAGACCGTTTTTCTATTGGACAATCATAATTTCGGCCTTAAACCGTTTTAAAGTACCACAGTGAAAAGATATACACTTATGCAGAATTCATAAAAACGGAATGTACCAGAAAATGTGTACCATTATGTCAGAAAATGCAGGATCGAAACAATTGTTTTAATGTTTTAATTCTTTTGTTAGTGAAAAATTTTTTAAAATTCTTGACATTGTTTTACTTATATGCTACTCACGTTCACACTTCTATAAACGAATATACAGGGTGATTCAAAAAGAATACCACAACTTTAGGAATTTAAAACTCTGCAACGACAAAAGACAGAGCTAAGCACTATCTGTCGGCGAATTAAGGGAGCTATAAAGTTTCATTTAGTTGTACATTTGTTCGCTTGAGGCGCTGTTGACTAGGCGTCAGCGTCAGTTGATGCTAAGATGGCGACCGCTCAACAGAAAGCTTTTTGTGTTATTGAGTACGGCAGAAGTGAATCGACGACAGTTGTTCAGCGTGCATTTCGAACGAAGTATGGTGTTAAACCTCCTGATAGGTGGTGTATTAAACAGCAGCTATCCAAACTGTTACGCCTGATATGCTACAGAGAGTGTGGAACGAGTTGGAGTATCGGGTTGATATTGCTCGAGTGTCTGGAGGGGGCCATATTGAACATCTCTGAACTTGTTTTTGAGTGAAAAAAAACCTTTTTAAATACTCTTTGTAATGATGTATAACAGAAGGTTATATTATGTTTCTTTCATTAAATACACATTTTTAAAGTTGTGGTATTCTTTTTGAATCACCCTGTATTTCGACAATTACTTCGTTTATAGAAGTATGACCGTGCCCAGAAAGTAACAGATTTTTGGATCCTTCGTCGTATTGGTATACTCTTAATATTACACATTTCTAGTTCACTGTATTTTCATGTATTCTGTATATATGTGCATAACTTTTCAGTGTGTTACTTTAAAATGGCCAAATGCCGAGGTCATGATCGTACTGTAGAACAAAGAATCCACACAGTCAATTGGCGGAAGTTTCATTTAAAAAGTATTACTTGACTGTTGCCCAAAACCGTGACAAAATTATCATTAGAGGTTTGATCAAAAAGTTCCAGCGAACTGAGAATGTCTGTGACGAGAAACATTCTTGGTGGCTATCGACGTCATAGAAAACTGTGAATACAATACGACAGGCCATCGAGCAGACTCCAAAAGTGTAGACACGCTGTCTCAGCCAGGAACACGACATCCGTCAGCCCGCTTTGTGGCAAACGTTGCGTTTCGTACCAAAGAAAAAGGCTTATCACATACAGGACCTCCGTCGTCTTGAATCTATGCGGCACGCATGGCCATGCGCCACTGAGGCGGTAAACTATGAACTTCTGTTGGCACACGTCCTGTCGAGTGACTAAGTTATGTGTCATACCTGTGGCCCCGTCAGTCGCCACAGCAGCAGGATATGGAGTAATGAACAACCACACGTGAGAACGTTTGTTTTACACGCAGCTGGAAGTTCCTCATCTACGTGCAGCAATCGCTCCTAGATATCTGATGATGGATAAATTCCGAAACACGCCAAATGAACAATAAAGTCATTCGTCGCCGGATGTTTGACTTTTACCATTGCGACCCAGTCAGCCTGAATGCAAAACTATTGATTATTATAATAATGGTCGCCTGCCTCGAGCATGTCACATCACAGCAAACTCACTAAGCTGTCTTCACTGACCCATTCTGCGCGTGCTTCTTATATACTAACAACACAATACTTCTCGCTTCCTTTTACGCGGTCAAGTCCGAATCTACACCTATATCAATATCTGAAACTGAAAATTATAAGCCTGGTTCATCGAACCACCTTCAAGCTATTTTTCTACCGATCCGTTCTCGAATAGCGTGCGAGAAGAACGAATACTTAAATCTTTCCGTGCTAGATCTGATTTCTCTTTTCTTATTATGATGATCATTGCTCCCTATGTAGGTGAACACAAACAAAATATTATCGCACTCTTGAGGACAAAGTTGGTGATTGAAATTTCATAAGAATATCCTGCCGCAACGAAAATCAAATCGCCTTTGCGTTAATGATTGCTGCCGGCCACTGTGGCCGAGCGGTTCTAGGCGCTTCAGTCCGGACCTCGCTGCTGCTACGGTCGCAGGTTCGAATCTTGCCTCGGGCATCGATGTGTGTGATGTCCTTATGTTAGTTAGGTTTAACTAGTTCAAGTCTAGTGGACTGATGACCTCAGATGTTAGGTCCCATAGTGCTTAGAGCCATTTGAACCATTTTTAATTATTGCCACCCCATTTCGCGTATCACATCCGTCGCACTCTCACCCTGTTTCGTGACAATACATGTCAAGCTGGCCTCCTTTGAACTTTTTCTGTCATCCGTCAATCCTTATCTTACGTGGGTCCCACACCGCACAGCAACACCCTAGAAGAGGGCCGACAAGCGTAGAGTAAGCAGTCTCTTTAGTAGATCTGTTGCATTTTCTTAGTGGTTTTTCCAATAAATTGTAGTCTTTGGTTTACTTTCTTCACAACATTATCTACTGGTCGTTCCAATTTAAGTTACTCGTGATTTTAAGCCATTAGTATTTAGTTGAATTTGCAACCGTTAGGTTTGTGTGTTTTAACTTGTAACCGAAAGTTAACGTTTTCCATTTACGCCTCATGTGGATGACTTCACACTTTTCATGATTTAGAGTCATTTGCCAATTTTAGCACCATTGAGACTTCTTGCCTAAATCACTTTGCAATTTGTTTTGATCGTCTGATGACTATAACACGGGGAATGAAAGTACCATCTGCAGGAAATCTAAGAGAGTTCCTCTTAACATCTAGCTGTCAATTCCGCATTGCATAATGACCTCCGCATATTTTTCATCTGATAGAGTAATTTCCTGGTTTGACGGCTTATCGTACATCTACTAACCCACTAAATCAGTAGATCTCAGTCCCATAGGAAATTCCTGGGACTGTTTGCAACCGTTGAAGTGCAGCGATTCCCCACGACAGTGAACTTTTGTGAGCTTGTCTCGTGCGCGCATACTTGTGTGAGGCCTTGCGTTGTTGTGAAGAAGGAGAAGTTCGTTTGCGTTTTAGTGGCGACGAACACGCTGAAGTCCAACACTGCAGAAGTCACAGGTTGTTTGTCGGAAGTTCCATGCGGCTTTTCGCGGATGATGCTGTAGTATACAGAGAAGTTGCAGCATTAGAAAATTGTAGCGAAATGCAGGAAGATCTGCAGCGGATAGGCACTTGGTGCAAGGAGTGGCAACTGACCCTTAACATAGAGAAATGTGATGTATTGCGAATACAGAAAAGAAGGATCCTCTATTGTATGATTATATGATAGCGGAACAAACACTGGTAGCAGTTACTTCTGTAAAATATCTGGGAGTATGCGTGCGGAACGATTTGAAGTGGAATGATCATATAAAATTAATTGTTGGTAAGGCGGGTACCAGGTTGAGATTCATTGGGAGAGTCCTTAGAAAATGTAGTCCATCAACAGAGGAGGTGGCTTACAAAACACTCGTTCGACCTATACTTGAGTATTGCTCATCAGTGTGGGATCCGTACCAGATCGGGTTGACGGAGGAGGTAGAGAAGATCCAAAGAAGAGCGGCGCGTTTCGTCACAGGGTTATTTGGTAACCGTGATAGCGTTACGGAGATGTTTAGCAAACTCAAGTGGCAGACTCTGCAAGACAGGCGCTCTGCATCGCGGTGTAGCTTGCTGTCCAGGTTTCGAGAGGGTGCGTTTCTGGTTGAGGTATCGAATATATTGCTTCCCCCTACTTATATGTCCCGAAAAGATCACGAATGTAAAATTAGAGAGATTCGAGCGCGCACGGAGGCTTTCCGGCAGTCGTTCTTCCCGCGAACCATACGCGACTGGAACAGGAAAGGGAGGTAATGACAGTGGCACGTGGGGTGCACTCCGCCACACCCCGTTGGGTGGCTTGGGGAGTATAAATGTAGATGTAGAACGCAGGAAATCGGACGGGTTTGTGCAACCTTATTATGATGATGACAGACGCCCTCCTCCCCCCCCCCCCCTCCCAATGACTTACCGTGCGTTTGTTCACTGCCAGGTCTCCGCATACATTCTGCAAGCGCCTCTGTACATCTTCGACGACCTCGTTTCCCGCAGAAAGTAACTCAATCATAGCTGTCTGCTTGAAAAGAACCACCGTCACAGACGTTTTGAAAGCTACGTATAGCGCCGCCATCTACTGGAACTTCGTAAAACTATACAGGCTGAAGCGGGATTATTCCACGATGTTCCGCAAAAGATTCCGCATTTTTCAACCAAAATTTGCCTAGAAGAGACATGTGTCGCTTTGCGCCTCTCGGTCGAGCGAAATGTATCTTGTCAATAAAATACATGATGGAGAAGGTATTTTGTTTAGAATGCCACTGAGACCTCTCTTAGACCAATTATCTCCTCATGTGCTATTGTTTCCGTTTGTGGGCATCTTTAAGACGAAATCGACTCCGGTTTCATCTCTCGTCGCAGCGAGACAACGGTTACCTCAGTCTCTGTCACCGAGAATCCCGGCCCGCCTTCCTCCGTTGCACAGTGGGAGACTGGGTCCGCGACAGCCCCGCGGTGTGGGAGCGGTGGGGGCGGAGTGGGGGCGGCGCTGGCAGCGTGCCGCGGGCGGCAGCTGAGCGAACTTTTGCATTAGGGGTGCCTCTTATCCCCCCGGCCGGCGGAGGAGCGCCGCGTTTGCTCCCAGGAATATTTCCAATATCCTCCGGTACAACTTCCGCTCCCTATTCATTCCGGAGCAGCGCCACCGGTTCCATGTCGAAATAAAATCATTCTAGTTGGAGAGCGCTCGCGTCCGCGAGCACCAGTGCGCGGCAAGGGAATGCATTTCTCCCAGCGTCAGCGGCAGCTGTGTTAACGAGGCAGCGGGCCCCTACATCACACTTCTGTGTCATTTTCTCAATCTCTGCTTCTTTGGACAGAAAAGTCTCGGTGCACATTCTGTAGGACTCTGGCGCAGTACTTTCTAACCAGCGGAGTATGAACCATTAAAGTCGAGAGACTGCCTATAGCGGCAGAAATGCCTGTAATAACTCAAATCGCAGAGCTGATAAATTAAATAAGAAAGGGAACGCTCCCTCTCCAGGATGAAAACTCCATACAGAGGGGCAGAAATAAAAATGAAAATACGCTTAACGGCAAAAGAAGGAATTACAGGAGACCAATATTCCCAGTGATTCATAGCGCACCATAAAAGGATTAAAAATATTAATTTAGTAAAATATATTTGTATTAAGAAAATAAATCCATGAAAAGATATTAATAAATAAAAAGAATCTTAAAACACATGCATATAAAGTGCCCCTAGCATCTAATCACTTTCCGTCCTCCCCCTCATTACATTGCCACGCTAACACCCCATTATATTCTCATCCTCTACAACTGCCTCGATCCTCCTGTCAGCCCTACAAGTGAGAAAGACACAGTGAAGTTTGCAACATGAATGATAATGTTTACTGAAGTGTCTGGCCTTGTGCCAGATGGAAACTTGAGTGCATCTAGTGCCTTCACAAGAACCTATGGACACATGGAAACAATTGGAAAAATGAAACTAAATAATAAATCAAAGCCATATGTTTGTAAATATTTAGATAATTTTTATGCGCTGCCAGGATAAACTGACGATATTCTAACAAAACATTTGTTCAAAAAAGTTCAAATGTGTGTGAAATCCTATGGGACTCAACTGCTAAGGTCATCAGTCTCTAAGCTTACACACTACTTAACCTAAATTATCCTAAGGACAAACACACACACCCATGCCCGAGGGAGGACTCGAACCTCCGCCGGGACCAGCTGCACAGTCCATGACTGCAGCGCCTTAGACCGCTCGGCTAATACCGCGCGGCAAAATATTTGTCATTAAATAATTTATTTCATATTATAGGCCACTGGTGATGCCCAGTATGAGTAGCAGAAAAACTGTTTCGGAACAAAATAAAAAATTTCTCGTATGGCATGAGCAACAACACAGGGATTGGGCAGAAATATGGAAGTATCAAAAACACAACACGTTATCACGGTTAATACAATGTAAGAAACCTGTTGGCATTCAAACCAGCTTCCAGTCGTATCGGAATGGATAAAAACAGGTCCTGTACGGTTCTGCGTAGTTTCCAAGGCAATGTTATACCATTCTTCCTGTAAAATATTGGCAAGTTCAGCTAATGATGATGAAGGTGGATGGCGATCACGCACTCTTCTAGACAAAGTAGATCACAAATGTGCAATAATATTGACATCTTGTGATTGTGGTGGCCAGGGCAGATGCGACAATTGATCCTAGTGCGCACAAAACCAGTGGACGATATGATTTGTATGAACAGGGACCCTGCCGTCTTGGAACATAGCATCATCATTGGGGAACAAACATTGTGCCATGGGATCGAATTGATCAGGCAACAAGGTCACATAACTCTTGGAAGTAATGCGACGTTGCACAGTAACCGCGGGGCTCGTGGATTATCACGATATGGCTGCCCAAATAATCACCGAAAGTCCGCCATGTTTCACCCTTTGGACGTAAACTCGGCTAGAAATTAGAAACATAGTAAAACAAGACACATCCGACCAAACGATTTTCTTTCATTGCTCCGTAGCCCAGGTTTTGTTGCTTTGGCATCACGTCTTCCTGTTATAGGCATCTGCATCAGTGATGTTCGGTTTTGTAATTCCAGTTTGCCATGCAATTTCCAGTTTATGGAGCTCACTTCATGTTTTTAGTGCTGCCAGGATTCCCTAGTACAACATTGAGTTCTACATTGACTTTTGCACCGGACGTCATCTTATTTTCCGTCACAATCCCCTTCTGTGACGGTCTGACACGACCACTCAACACAAACCTTCGCCCGCGTTGTGAAACCGGATGATGTTTTTCGGCTTTCCCTGTATGCGGTATAAATCTTCGATACGGTGTCTCTTGAGACACGAAACACTTCGGCTCCCTTGGTTATGAAAGCACGTATCATACGAGCACCAACAATTTTACCACGTTCCAATTCACTTCACTCTGACATAATGGACTCACAATTTTACAGAATTCTTCTCTGATCACGACTGACACTTCGAACGCCCTGAGGGCATTGCGCAGGTACCGTTCGTGGTCAAATGCAAGAGCCCAGCCTGAAGGCTTCAACAGCATCTGCATTTATGTTGATGCATGCGTTTCTGGGTGGTGTTACCATATTTCTGTCAGACCACGTAGTTTCCAGTGTGCTGCAGCACGAAAATGACCTCAGGAACAGAACACCAGACAAATCATAACAGTACGGGGAGCGTCCACACGATACAAGCAGCACAACACCATCTGTAGCATCGAGTGCAGAACTAAAAATAACTTGGTCCCGGTAGTCAACTCGGGCACGCTTCCGGCAAACTCTCGCGCGTAGAAACTCGATTGGCCAGTAAAGTATCCCTGCAAAGTAATCGGGTAGATATAACATCCCTAGGCAGCGAAAGTCTGTAACATGCGTTAGCACACGAGAACCCGAGCATAGAGAGTCTTTGCACTGCGTTAGCGACATAAACCGCGCAAAAATAAATAATTTAAAATACGTTATTTAATGAATGGCTTTCGCGTGCATATTGCCACAGCTACCACGCAGCCAAAACAAGTGTATCACAACCAACATATGACACTATAAACTGGTTACAGTGTTTCGGCAGGATGATAATATAGTGTCAGATATTAAAGGAATACTTTTCTTTGGAAAACCTGATGTTTAACAGTGTTGCACATCTTTAGATGCTACATTTATTTATCTCGGTCGTCGTCTGATGTCATTTATGTTGAGGAATATTTTTGCGATGAGCGTTATTTTCATCGTTATGAATAAATTACTGTTATTAAAAAGCGAATGTCATCATGACTTAGATATGAAAGCTGCAAAAATATTATACTTACATCTGTGCAATTAAGTACTTATATGGGAACCGTACGGTTGGCGTAGCTGTTAGAAGCCTGTTGTGGAACAAGTAAGCAATTTGTAAAGCCTAACTTCCTCGGCGAATTTCACGCATGAAATTTTTCTCGTATTGTTAAACTAGTATTAGCAGAGACTCTAAGCAACATTTCAATCTATTTCTTGTTCATCTTGAGGTGAAGATGTTCTCCTAAAGATGACGAGTGATTTTGACCTGAAGGTGAAGAGTTGGAAACTAGCCGAAACGATATTTGATTACGACGCAGTTACTCCACAAATCGTCTGGGACGACTTCGTCACACAAATAAAACAGCTGTCGGAAATAATCACAGTACATGCTTTTACTCGTCATTATATGGAATTAATACATTCATGGAGTTCGAGAGACTGAATGAGGCACTAAAAATATTCTCAACTTTCGCAGATGGCAGTGGAGAAACATTGTGAATCAAAGAATTTTCACATTTTCGTCCCCTTGCTGTTACTGTTTCCAGCCATCTGCAGCTTTGTGGCTAAATTTCGCTGTTTGAGGCTCAAATAAGTCACACGGCTGTGTCCGAGTACTGTTCATTGCGAGTGAAACCACACAGCTCTAGTTTTCTGTGGCTGACATCGGTTACAGATCTGCAATGTGCCTACAACCGCATACTCTGCGCTTTTATCGAGTTCCTGTACGTGCGAATTTATATTTTTATCTCTGCATATTCATGCCTGTCCTGGCGACCTACCCTGTTCACTTTAAACAGGCTCACATGCAAAGTATTTGCAGAAGAATTAATTAAACGTTACAGTACTGTGAAATGCAATACAATAGAACGGTTGCATAATACGGTATGCAGCGGCCAAATAAAAAAAAAAGAATATTGCCGCTGTTTCGCTTTCATCGCATTGATTTAATTGCGTTCGCAGGACTGCAAGCCTGGTCATCTGTTACATTAATATTTATACATTTGAAAGAAAAATATTAATGGCATTTTCAAAGAGATTGTTGGTAGTGCAACATCAGAGAATAAATCAGAAAAGTACGAAGTATAATTTCAAACCAATTCAAGTTTCCTAATTGCGCGCTAGTTATGAAAACTTCTGCCCTATCCAATTTAAGTCTTAAGTAATGAAACTTTTACTTGAAGCAGTATTAATGCTCGGTCTTGCAGAAGTTCATTCCCTTGAAACAGGAACTAGATATTCTGTCCCGTGTAGTGACTTCTCAACCCTTCATTCCTGGTTTTCCTCTTCTGACTGGTATTGTGTTTCAACTGCACTCGAATCTCTGCTTGTGTAATAGTGGATCGCCTGGGTTTATATAGATGTTGTTACAATGTATCCTGCCTTATCGGTAAAGAAACTATATGCACGTTTGGCTAAGGAACTATTTGCCATAGTGTCTGTTTTTGGACCACGTGCAGCATTTTTACCCGGTAAGTATCGAATTGGCATATCGACTTAGAAACAACGCTTTCAAAGCATTTTCCATCGACAGATACTTCTGTCTGTTCATTTCCTTTCCATACCATCTCAATATCGTACACTGACTTGCGCATGTGAGAAACAACATTCTGACTTTCTGCCCAACGTACAGGTTCTTAAGTAGATTTCTTTCCTTTCGAAGACGGCCACCAATGTCTCATCTGCGGATTCCTACCTGATGCTGATACATCAGTTGAAGTATTGCGATGTAGCCCTCACACAGTTTTTCGGAGTGACATAGCAAATACACTGACGGGATAAAATCGCAACACCAAAAATTAATTGATGTAGACTAATGAAATTTCGGGAATACATTTGTCTAGATAACATATTTAAGTAATTAACACTGCAAACGTAAGGGCGAGGTAAACCATAGCAAATGCGGAATGATGGTACATTAACAACAGGTGTAACCGCCAGATTGTTGAGAGCATCACTTTTTGGGATGGAGTTCCTTGCCTGTTGCACTTGGTCGGTCAATACAGGGACGGTTAATGTCAGCTGCGTAGTTGTCGTCCCATGATTTCCCGTACGTGCTCGACGGATCTGGTGATGCAGCGGGCCAAGCCAACGTGTCGACTCTCTGTAGAGCACGTTGGGTTACAACAGCGGTATGTGAGCGACCGTTCTTCTTTTGGAAAACACCCACTGGGATGCTATTCATGAATGGTAGCGCAACAGGCCTGAATAACCAGTTTAACGTATAAATTTGCATTCGAGTGGCGTGGGGTAGTCACGAAAGTCGTCCCACTGTCGTACCTAATCGTACTCCAGATCATAGAGCCAGGTGTGCGTCCAATTCGTCTAGCACGGATACAGGCTGGTTCCTGGCCCTTCAACGTTTCTCCTTCTAACCAACACACGGCCTTCACTGGCACCGAGACAGAACCAGCTCTCAGCAGAAAACGCAACAGACATCCACCATGACCCCTACTGATCTCTCGCTTGAAACCACTGAAATCGCCAATGGAGGTGGTTTGGGGTCGCTGGAATGCGCGCTGAGTGGCGTCTGGCATGGAACTGTCGGTGAAATAACCGATTTGTAACAGGTCGTCGTGTCACTCTGGTGCCAACTGCTGCTCAAATTGCTGCTGCAGATACAGCACGGTGCGCCAGAGCCATACGACGAACACGATGGTCTTCCCTCTCGGTAGCGCTACGTGGCCGTCCAAGCCTGGTCGTTTTGACTCTGTACATTCCCATTACCACCGCTGCCTGCAGTCACGTACAGTAGCCACAATTTTGTCAAGCTTTTACTCAGTATCGCAGAAGGAATATCCAGTTTTCGTAGCACTATTACACAACCTCGTCCAAACTCAGTGAGGTGTTGATAATTGCGTATTTGTCGCCTAAAAGGCATTCTTGGCTGACAGCAGCTCTTCTCGTTCAATCTCAAACGTAACTAACTCTCAAGTCCATTACAGCATGTAATTAACGCACACCTAGTATCGCCACTCTTATGTTACCGGCGCGAAATCTAAATAGACGTCGTCACTTTCGTTTATGTGGCACAACTCGTTCTCGCTGCTGCAACTTTTTTTCGTCATTGTATTTCCAGTTGTCCAACTAAGGCGAGAATTCCACCTTTTTGGAAAACATTCGAACTGTGACGTTGCTGCCCGACCGTACTCTACAGAAATAGGCCTCCCACGCAGCTGATATCGACTGTCTGCGTTGTTAAAGGCGTGCACCAATAAGCTGTGGGCAGTGAGCACCCAATAGCCCTTTGCGAGGAACCCGACTCCAGATGTTTATACCTGCAGCTTCGGTCGCCATGTTCATAAAGAAATTCGTTGAGATGGAACTGCGTTCATTGACGGCAGCAATTCCTCTCGGGATTGAAACAGATTGTCACTGACAAGCCGTGACATCCATCCCTGGTCCCAGTCGCTTAAGATCTTTTTATGATCTCTGTTCCTATACTGATCAGCCAGAATTATGACCACCTACCTAATGTCGATATAAACCCGTACAGGCGACAGCAGTGTCACCTTGCTGCGAATGACTGTTAGGCAGACACGCGCGATGCATGTAGTATCGGTGAGCGTGCTGTCCGCGTGAAGAATGCGGAAGACGCGCCGTCAATCTGAGTTTGACCGAGGGCAGACTGCAGTGGTCCCAAGGCTCGGCACGAGCATTTCGGATACTGCACATCTTGTCGGGTGTTCGAGGAGTGCTGTGGTGTTTTCAACTAGTCAAACAGGACAGGCGGCCAACTGTGGCGGAACTAAGTCAGACTTTAATGCTGGACAGAGTAGAAGAGGGTCTGAACTTGCGGAACTTGTGGAATTGCGCTACAAAATCCTCAGCGAGGGGCTTAACTTGGTTTCTACATACCTGCACAACCGTATAGCTCACTTCGTAACCGAATCCACGTGGTTATCAAGTTCATAGGTGGAATTATACGGTATTAAATAATGCTGGTAATAATTTGTACTCGGGTGAGTAACTTTTTGATCGGTGAGCTTAGTTCATCTACAGTGCTCGAAAGCGACAAGAATGACTAACACACTGACGGAAAGAAATCACAACACCAAGAGGGAGTTGTGCGACAGAAACGAAAGTTGATAGGCGTATTTCTACAGCTGAAAGACGATGTCTATTCCAATGTCGCGCCAGTCGCATAAGAGTGGCGCTAGTAACGCCTCTACGAGGATGCAAATCAGATTTGCTTCAAATACACGCTGTAACGGTTTTAAGCGTTAGAGATTTGATGTGGTGAGTTGATGTTAGTCAAGAATACCTTTCAGGCCACCAGGACACCATTATCAACATGTCACTGAGTTTGGACGAGAAGGTGCCTAGAAGATAGAGCTCTGAACGGCCACGTGGCAATACCGAGAGGGAAGACTACCTGTTCTGGCTGGGTGTTGTGTGCTGTCCTTAGGTTAGTTAGGTTTAAGTAGTTCTAAGTTCTAGGGCACTGATGACCATAGATGTTGAGTCCCATAGTGCTCAGAGCCATTTGAACCATTTTTCTTTTTTGAAGACTACCTGTTCGGCATATGGCTCTGACGCATCTTACTGCATCTGCAGCAACAATTTGAGCGGCAGCTGACACTATAGTGACACAACGAACTGCTACAAATTGGTTACTTCAAGGACAGTTCCGAGTCAGACGCCCTGTGCAAACCACCGCCATTTGCGACTTCAGAGGGGTCAAGCGACAGCTCGTTGGAGGTCAGGGCGGAGGTCTGTCGGTTTTCTGATGAAATCTGGTTCTGCCTCGGCACCAGTGACATAATTTTGTTGGTTAGGAGGAGGCCAGTTGGCAGCTTGCAACCAACATGTCTGTGTGCTAGACACACTGGACCTGCACCTGGGGTTATGGTCTTGTGTGCCATATCGTTGAGCAGGAGCACTGTTGTGATTATATCATGCATCCTTACGGCAAATTTGTATGTCATTCTGGTAATTTGCATTTATCGCGAATCTCTCGCCCAACGTAAAGTCCCGAGCGACTGGAAAAAAGCGCAGGTGACGCCTGTATATAAGAAGGGTTCTCAAAATTACAGACCAATATCTTTAACATTGGTTTGTTGCAGGATTCTCGAACATATTCTCACTTCGAATATAATGAATTTTCTTGAGACAGAGAAGTTGCTGTCCATGCATCAGCACGGCTTTAGAAAGTGAGTGTTCATCGGAAGTGAGGGTATCATCTGGCGTGCCCGAGGGAAGTGTGGTAGGTCCGTTGTTGTTTTCTATCTACATAAATGATCTTTTGGATACGGTGGATAGCAATGTGCGGCTGTTAACTGATGATGCTGTGGTGTACGGGAAGGTGTCGTCGTTGAGTGACTGTAGGAGGATACAAGATGACTTGGACAGGATTTGTGATTGGTGTAAAGAATGGCAGCTAACTCTAAATATAGATAAATGTAAATTAATGCAGATGAATAGGAAAAAGAATCCTGTAATGTTTGAATACTGCATTAGTAGTGTAGCGCTTGACACAGTCACGTCGATTAAGTATTTGGGCGTAACACTGCAGAGCGATATGAAGTGGGACAAGCATGTAATGGCAGTTGTGGGGAAGGCAGATAGTCATCTTCGGTTCATTGGTCGAATTTTGGGAAGACATGGTGCATCTGTAAAGGAGACCGCTTATAAAACACTAATACGACCTATTCTTGAGTACTGCTCGAGCGTTTGGGATCCCTATTAGGTCGGATTGAGGGAGGACATAGAAGCAATTCAGAGGTGGGCTGCTAGATTTGTTACTGGTAGGTTTGATCATCACGCGAATGTTACGGGAATACTTCAGGAACTCGGGTGGGAGTCTCTAGAGGAAAGGAGGCGTTCTTTTCGTGAATCGCTACTGAGGAAATTTAGAGACCCAGCATTTGAGGTTGACTGCAGCACAATTTTACTGCCGCCAACTTACATTTCGCGGAAAGACCACAAAGATAAGAGAGATTAGGGCTCGTACAGAGGCATATAGGCAGTCATTTTTCCCTCGTTCTGTTTCGGAGTGGAACATGCACCGTATGGTGGATTGCGGAGTATGTATGTAGATGTAGATATTCGACTTCTTGTGCTGCCATTCATGAACAGCTTTCGACGGGATGTTTTCCAACAGAATAACGCTCGTCCACCGGCCGATGTTGTAACCCAACATGCTCTACAGTGTGTCGACATCCTGCTCGAGCACCAGATCTGTCTCCAATCGAACATATATGAGATATCATCGGACGACAACTCCAGCGTAGTTCATACCCAGTATTAACAATACCTGTATTGACCGACCAAGTGCAGCAGACATGGAACTCCATCCCCTTACTGACAGCCAGCACATGTACAGCACAATGCATGCGCGTTTGCATGCTTGCATTCAGAATTATGGCGGTTACACGGTAATTAATGCGGCAGCATTTCACATTGGCAATGTCTCGTCTCGTGCTTATATTAACCTATGATGTTGCAATGTTAATCACTTAAAAATGTTAACTAGATAAATGTATTCGCGAAATTTCATTACTCTACTTCAATTATATTTTGGTGTTCCGATTTTTCTCCGTCAGTGTATTTTGCCGGTGATCTAGTCGATAAAACTTGAAGATTCGCTAAGTGAGAAACCGAACGACTTGTCAGCGTTCTGCTCTGAGGTCTCTGCCACGTGGTGGTGGGCGTGATTCGTGTGCACCGTCGGCTGCGACACCCGGCGTCCCTCGCGGTTCGGCTCAAGCCGATGTTTGACCTGCTGTCCGGCTGGCGCCTCTGCGGGCCCGAATTCCCAGGGGCGGCGGTGGTCGAACACGGGACGCCGCACGGCGACGCGTGTCGGGGCGCTGCCGGACGGTCCCCCAGGCGCAGTTAGACAGCCTCTGACCAAACAACACGCCGCAACCCCTCACGCGCGGCAGCACCCCCTCCCTCATAAAACACGGACGGATTTCGCAGTGGCAGGCGGGGAGGGCGGTAAAGCCGAAGCGTCGTGAGCCCGAATTTGTCGCCATTCCGGGTAACGACGTGCTGTAATAGTAAACCACAGGGCCGCCGGCCCTTTTATGGCTGCGGCTGTATTCGCGCACTTCGGCGCGGATTACTTCCAGAGTGAAACATATAGAATGGAGAGGGCCGCCCGGCAGTGGCGCATCCGACCTGATGGCTCTGGATTTCCGTGAGAGATGACTGCGCAACCCAATTAAATACCCACCTCCCGGGCTTCGCAGGATTTTCACTAATTTAATGTGGAGTCCTGGAGATATCGGCCGTAAAGTGTTGCTGTATCTACGTGCTGCAGTGCAGCGCTGGAAAACAGTTCCCTCTCGAAACTTCACAGAGCACTTTGAATCCTTCCATTTGAAGTAACTATTTGCTAGCGACCTGTGACGATCTCATGGTAATAGTGGATTATGGCGGGGTATCAGCAGGCCCTACATATACCAATAAAGCCCGTACTGATGACCTGTAAGCACGCACGAGCAGCCGTTGTTATAAAATATAACAGTTGGTGGTGGTGGTGGTTAGTGTTTAACGTCCCGTCGACAACGAGGTCATTAGAGACGGAGCGCAAGCTCGGGTGAGGGAAGGATGGGGAAGGAAATCGGCCGTGCCCTTTCAAAGGAAACATCCCGGCATTTGCCTGAAGCGATTTAGGGAAATCACGGAAAACCTAAATCAGGATGGCCGGAGACGGGATTGAACCGTCGTCCTCCCGAATGCGAGTCCAGTGTGCTAACCACTGCGCCACCTCGCTCGGTATAACAGTTGGTGTTTCTAAGCTTAGAGAGTAACGAGCCAAGGATTTATTCCGCCATGTTCCTGCGATAGTATTGTTTCTTCTTCTAACACTTCGTCTAGTAAACATCGTAATGGTAAGACGGTGACAGAACTAAAACCACTTGACACAATATTGTGGCGTAAATGCGCGTACGTAAGAGATAGCACTGTCAACAACGAGAGCGCCAGTCATAAATTAAACTTAAAGCGTCTACGAATAGTACGTAGCGGTCGCACAATGACAAAATTCACATTCCTTACTAAATTATATGATTAATTATTAAAATGGTTGACAAATGGTGGATTGCAGGCAACTAAGACAATAATTCCTCTGAGAGCGCAAATGTGAAACGCATGGTTCCCCTGACTTTTCGAGCTGGAAACTCCCGTGTGGGTTCAGAAGATTGACTCCCAGTTCTAGAAGACGCAGTCAGATGAAAACGAGACAGATGGAAAAAAGAAAGTAATCTGTTTACTATTTGAAAAGTAATCGTTATAACTTTTAATGCATGTACACCACTGTGAGACAATGCCTTCATCGAAAAATGTTTGCGATTGACTACATAACCGTGACCGCACTTGGCGTGCATTTTTTCGTCCGAAGCAAATCAACGGTCGCGAATGTGTTTTTCAGGGCTCTAAAAATAGCGCAATCGCATGGAGAGGCATGGGAACTGTATAGAGGATTCGTAAAGCTTTTGCAGAGTCCTCGAAACAACCTCGGCTACGTGTGGGTGGTCTCGTTATCCAGCAACAGATGATGCCGTCCGTCAATCTACTGCTCACTGACTTTCTGGAAGACGGTGCCATAGTTTGCAAATGGGTTCAAATAGCTCTGAGCACTATGCGACTTAACTTCTGAGGTCATCAGTCGCCTAGAACTTAGAACTAATTAAACCTAACTAATCTAAGGACATCACACACATCCATGCCCGAGGCAGGATTCGAACCTGCGACCGTAGCGGTCGCTCGGCTCCAGACTGCAGCGCCTAGAACCGCACGGCCACTCCGGCCGGCCATAGTTTGCAAACATAGCTCGCAAGGACATGGTTAAGTGTTCGTTTTTGCTGCGCGCTGTTTAAGGGTGGAACGGCACAGAAAGAATGTGAATGTGGTTCGATGGACGACCCTCTGCAGGCACGTAAGTGTGAACTGCAGAGTACTGACGTAGTTGTAGGAGAACGACCGCGAGAGCGGGGCGCTGACCACAAGGCCTCCCATACCGCATCAAGTGACGGCATTGGTACAGGATGACATGCCGGTCGGTTGGGCCCTATTGGCCTGTTTAAGGCCAGACTGCGGATTACCCTCACTGGATCTAAACGGCGTTGAGTGGCTTCAGCTGGATACTGCATAAATACAGAAACTTGTTGTATCCCTTTCTCGCCAAGTTCATACCATAATTGAGCTTGGATAACACGGTATTAGCTTGATTCTACATGTACATTTGCATGCACACCCAGCATGCCATCGTGTGGTGTGTGGCGGAGAGTACCCTTCCTTTTCTGTTTCACTTGCATATAGAGCGAGGGAAAATGACTATCTATATAGGTCCGTACGAGCTCTTAACAATGCTCATGGTCCTTTCACGGAAATGTACGTTGGCGAAAGTATAATCGTTCTGCAGTCAGCCTCAAATGCCTGTTCTCTAGATTTTCTCCACAATCCTCGTCGAAAAGAACGTCGCCTATCCTCCAGTGATTGGGCCATGTGACAGATTCTGTACTTCCATTTGTTGGGGTAGACGTATCTTCCGACAAATAAACGTAGTCTAGGACTGCGGCAATTTTCAGTGGGATTATTCCTCATGCTATGAAGCCAAATTTTTATTGTGCTGCATCTCTCTCAGATTAAAACAAGTTGTCCATCTCTCTCAGACTGTCTAGGAGAGTAGGTCCACTCCGACTTCTGTCTGAAGGTAGCGAACTCGGTGGCCATTTTAGTTTAGCGTAATGCCTACACCTTTGTGAAGCTCGCCGTTAAAAAAAAATACTGCATCAGTATCGTGTAACCTAAAATTTAATGCTATAATTATTAACTACATATTAAAAATTTTTGACTTAGAACAGAGAATGCTATTTTTCTCCAGCACCAACATGAAAATGACAGCAACATTTTTGCACCACTTTTATCTACAAAAGGAATTCCTTGCAATTAGAACGAACCATTCTGTAGCGGCACATTTGTAAACATGTCACCGGTCCAACCTTCCTAGACTAAGCCCATTCGAACTGATTTCATGTTCAAGGATTCTGCAGCAGACCTATGTAAAAGTCTGTAATTTTGTCAGTCCGTTTCTTTACACTTTACGCTCACTTACCAGCACTTGTTTCTCCTATGCGTGAGTAATGTTTGGATCCGGTGTACAATGAAGGATAGCGATATGAACATATACAGATGGTGGTAGTATCGTGTATAAAAAGGTAGTGCACTGGAGGAGTTGCCATTTGTAGTCCGGTGAGTCATATGAAAATGTCTGTGGCGTGACTACGACAAGACAGGAATTACCAGACTCTGAACGCGGAATGGTAGTTGGAGATAGACGCATGTAACATTCCATTTTGGAAATCGGTAGGGTATTCAATATTCCACAGTGTCAAGAGTGTGCCGAGAATACCAAATGTCACTACAGACAACACAGTAGTCGGCCTTCACTTAACGACTGAGAGCAGCACCGTTTGCGCAGAATTGTCGTGCTAAGAGGCAAGCAACACCACGTGAAATAGCCTCAGAAATCAGTGTGGGAAGTACGACAAATGTAACCCTCAGGACAGTGCGTCGACATTTGGCTATAGCAGCAGACGACTGACGCGAGTGTGTTTTCTAACAGCACGGCATAGCCTCCAGCGCCTCTCCTGAGCTCGTGACACTATCTGTTAGACCCTAGACGACTGGAAAACCTAGCCTGGCCAGAAACGTCCCGATTTCAGTTTGTAAAAACTGATGGTAGGGTTCGAGTGTGGCGCAAACCCCTTGGAGCCATGGACCCAAGTTGTAAACAAGGCACTGCGTAAGCCGGTGATGGCTCCACAATGGTGTAGGCTGTGTTTACGTGGAATGGAATGGGTCCTCTGATCAAACTGAGCCGATCATTGACTGCAAATGGTTATGTTCGGTTACTTGGAGACCATTTGCAGCCACCCACGGACTTTATATTGCAAACAAAGATGAAATTTTTGTGGATGACAATAGGCCATGTAACCTCGCCACAAATGTTCGCGATTGGCTTGCAGAACATTCTGGACAATTCGAGCGATTGATTTGGCCAGCCACATCATCCTAAATGGGACGTAATCGAGAGGTCAGTTCGTGCAGAAAATCACTTTCGCAGTTATGGACGGCTATATAGGCTGGTAGAAGCCGACCTCGGGGAAGATCAATTTGGATTCCGTAGAGATGTTGGAACAGGTGAGGCAAAACAGACCCCACGACTTATCTTAGAAAATAGATTAAGGAAAGGCAAACCTACGTTTCTAGCATTTGTAGACTTAGAGAAAGCTTTTGATTATGTTGACTGGAATACTCTCTTTCAAATCCTGAAGGTGGCAGGGTTTAAAACAGGGAGCGAAAGGCTATTTACATTTTGTACGGAAACCAGATGGCAGTTATAAGAGTCGAGGGGCATGAAAGGGAAGCAGGGGTTGGGAAGGGAGTGAGACAGGGTTGTAGCTTATCCCCGATGTTACTCAATCTGTATATTGATCAAGCAGTAAAGGAAACAAAAGAAAAATTCGCAGTAGGTATTAAAGTCCATGGAGAACAAATAAAAACGTTGAGGTTCGCCGATGACATTGTAATTCTGTCAAAGACAGCAAAGGACCTGGAAGAGCAGCTGCACGGAATGGACAGTGTCTTGAAAGGAGGATATAAGTTGAACATCAACGAAAGCAAAACGAGGATAATGGACTGTAGTCGAATTAAATCGGGTGATGCTGAGGGAATTAGATTAGGAAATGAGACACTTAAAGTAGTAAAGGAGTTTTGCTATTTGGGGAGCAGAATAACTGATGATGGTCGAAGTAGAGAGGATATAAAATGTAGACTGGCAATAGCAAGGAAAGCGTTTCTGAAGAAGAGAAATTTGTTAATATCGAGTATAGATTTAAGTGTCAGGAAGTCATTTGTGAAAGTACTTGTATGGAGTGTAATTATGTATGGAAGTGAAACGTGGACGATAAATAGTTTGGACAAGAAGAGAATAGAAGCTTTCGAAATGTGGTGCTACAGAAGAATGGCGAAGATTAGATGGGTGTATCACATAACTAATGAGGAGGTATTGAATAGAATTGGGGAGAAGAGGAGTTTGTGGCACAACTTGAGTAAAAGAAGGGATCGGTTGGTAGGACATGTTCTGAGGCATCAAGGGATCACCAGTTTAGTATTGGAGGGCAGCGTGGAGGGTAAAAATCGTGGAGGGAGACCAAGAGATGAATACACTAAGCAGATTCAGGAGGATGTAGGTTGCAGTAGGTACTGGGAGATGAAGAAGCTTGCACAGGATAGAGTAGCATGGAGAGCTGCATCAAACCAGCCTCTGAACTGAAGACCACGACAACAATATAGGCAGCAGTCGTTCTGCACGGGACTTCCGACGACTCGTTGAGTCCATGCCACGTTGAGGTGCAGAACTGTTGTTGTTGAGGTCTTCAGTCCTGAGACTGGTTTCATGCAGCTCTCCATGCTACTCTATCCTGTGCAAGCTTCTTCACCTCCCAGTACCTACTGCAACCTACATCCTTCTGAATCTGCTTAGTGTATTCATCTCTCGATCTCCCTCTATGATATTTACTCTCCACGCTGCCCTCCAGTACTAAATTGGTGAGCCCTTGATGCCTCAGAACATGTCCTACCAACCGGTCCCTTCTTCTTGTCAAGTTGTGCCACAAACTCCTCTTCTCCCCAGTTCTATTCAATACTCCCTCATTAGTTATGTGAACTACCCATCTAATCTTCAGCATTCTTCTGTAGCACCACATTTCGAAATCTTCTATTCTCTTCTTGTTTAAACTATTTATCGCCCATGTTTCACTTCCATACATGGCTACACTACATACAAATACTTTCAGAAACTACTTCCTGACACTTAAATCTATACTCGATGTTAACAAATTTCTCTTCTTCAGAAACGCTTTCCTTGCCACTGCCAGTCTACATTTTATATATCGTCTCTACTTCGACCACCATCAGTTATTTTGCTCCACAGATAGCAAAACTCCTTTACTACTTTAAGTGTCTCATTTCCTAATCTAATTCCCTCAGCATCACCCGACTTAATTCGAGTACATTCCATTATCCTCGTTTTGCTTTTGTTGATGTTCATCTTATACCCTCCTTTCAAGACACTGTCCATTCCGTTCAACTGCTCTTCCAAGTCCTTTGCTGTCTCTGACAGAATTACAATGTCAGAAATGCGCTTGGCAAAAGGAGGTCCGGCACGATATTAGGAGGTGTTCCACGACTCAGTGTAGTGTGAACTGTTACGGTCGATCGCCCCGTGGGGCACTGAGCAGCACGACTGCAAGGGAACCAGTATGTTGACCGTAGCTCACTGCCCAGCGCGTGCATTTTGCGGCAGGAAAGCGAGCAGGGTGCGGGCAATGCAACAGCCCGCCAGCGCTGGCTGCAAAAACAGGGCTGGCCCGCGCGTCGCCGGCACGGGCGCTGTGTCGCTCGCTGCGGCCTTTTAAATATTAACCCGTAAATACCGGCTCTGTGAGCGCCCGCCGCGCCCCGCCGCCAGAATTCATAATTAACGGGTTTTTGCAGCTGGCGCGCATTTTCCTTTACAGATATACCGACGCCACCGGCGCCGCCGCCGCTGTTGCAGCTACGTTTGCCAGATAATAATCGCGTTATACTCGCTGCCACATTACATTAATGTCCCACTCCCGCGCCGGCGACGACGTCGAATAAATACCGTTTTCAATTATAAATCGCGTGTCTTCACCGGCGAGAGATTTGAAAAATAAATGCGAGCGCGACGCAAGCGACCCGTTACGTGACACCTGTCGTTGGCAAAATAGCGACCCATCAAGTTTAGATTTGTGTCCGTACGAATTCACGTCAAGCCGTTTAGCACCTGGGTCGGGCTGTTACTGGCGGCGAAGTGTCTACCGTTCACGAATACTGTCACCGTAACCGATGCGTAGGTTTTCAAAGGGTACTGCACACGAAATTCAAACCGTATACCGGATGAATCCGGTCTCTTTCAAGCAACGTCAAAGTCTGTTTAGTATTACTTGCTTTCTGTTGCGATGCAAGGAATGATTGGCGCTAGTGGCCAGACACATTCATTCGTTCAACTACCTGAGTACCTGGCGTTGCGCAGGTATGCATTTATTCCAATCTTCTATTAATTTATCTCCTCCTTCCACCTCTCTCTACTCATCTCCTCCTTCACGTCTCCTTCTCTGTCCATCTTCTCCTCTTCTCATTCTCTGTTCATTTCCTCCACCCCCTCTGTCCGTCGATCTCCTCCTACCAACCCTCTCTCTCCACGTTATCGCGCTCACGCCAACAGGCGGCTGGTGGTTCTTATCCCCATAGTATTTCTTTCCAGATTGTTACTTACAGCTCGTATGTGTACCAAATTTGGTTGATATCATCCCAAGGATTTACGATGTTCTTTTACCCGTTACTTTGTCCGCGTGATAGACCGGGTGATAAAAAATTCAGTATAAATTTGAAAACTGAATGAATCACGGAATAATGTAGATAGAGAGGTACAAATTGACACACAGGCTTGGAATGACATGGGGTTTTATTAGAACCAAAAGAATACAAACTTTCAAAAAATGTCCGACAGATGGTGCTTCATCTAATCAGAATAGCAATAATTAGCAGAAGAAAGTAAGACAAAGCAAACATGATGTTCTCTACAGGAAATGCTCAATATGTCCTCCATCATTCCTCAACAATAGCTGTAGTCGAGGAATATTGTTGTGAACAGCACTGTAAAGCATGTCCGGAGTTATGGTGAGGCATTGGCGTCGGATGTTGTCTTTCAGCATCCCTAGAGATGTCGGTCGATCACGATACACTTGCAACTTGAGGTAACCCCAAAGCCAATAATTGCACGGACTGAGGTCTGGGGACCTGGGAGGCCATGCATGACGAAAGTGGCGGCTGAGCACACGATCATCACCAAACGACGCGCGCAAGAGATCTTTCACGCGTCTAGCAATATGGTTTTTCTTTCTGATAAAACCCCATATCATTCCAAGCATGTGTGTCAATTTTTAGCTCTCTATCTACATTATTCCGTGGTTTATTAAGTTTTCAAATTTATACTGACTTTTTGATCACCCGGTATATTTGACATATATTTAACATATTTCACACGTGTTTGTGCACTACGTCACCTGTACCACTAGCAGATTTCGACGTGCAGTTTCATGTTCACATAGTTCAACGTTTATGACGTATCTCCTGAGATAAGTACAGTACAATAATATAATTTTGCAGCTTGATCCAATGGTATAAGCGACTACTGTCTACGAAATGTGTTGCGAATAGAATAGTAAACAAGTAATAAATGATAACGTCATTCGTGATGCGTCAGTTATTCACGAATCTGTCCATTTGATCTCTTAGGTCCTGAATTATTGTATTGTGTACATACTATTCTGTAAGTACATTCAGCGGCAGGTATGGATACCGTCTGCGGAAAGCGTTGCAAACAGAGATAGTAGCAACAGAGCAATAAATTAAAAAGTGCTGCATGATGCGGCACGTTTTCATGCATCTCACTGGTTGGTTGAGTGGGGGGAGGCAGGGGGGGGGGGCGGCCGGTGTGGCCGTGCGGTTCTAGGCGCTTCAGTCAGGAACCGCTCGACCGCTACGGTCGCAGGTTCGAATCCTGCCTCGAGCATGGATGTTTGTGATGTCCTTGGGTTAGTTAGGTTTAAGTAGTTCTAAGTTCTAGGGGACTGATGACCACAGATGTTAAGTTCCATAGCGCTCAGAGCCATTTGAACCATTTTTGAGGCCGGGGCGGGGGGCTAAACAGCTATCTCATCGGTCCCTTCGGATTAGGGAAGGATGGGGAAGTAAGTCGGCTGCGTCCCTTCAAAGGAAACAGCCCAGTGTTAGCCTGAAGCGATTTAGGGAAATGACCGAAAATCTAAATCAGGGTGACCGGACAGAGGTTTGAACGGTCGTTCTCAAGAAAGCGAGTCCAGTGTGCTAACCACTGCGCCACATCGCTCAGTCTCAGCGTTTATGACGTCATTTCTGATGCACTAGATGTAGAATGTTCTAATTTTTCTGGTACATTCGGTGGTACATGTGAACATTGTCTGCAGAACTTGTCACGAATTCAGTTAATAGTAAAGAAATGATACATTAAAACGTCTTGCTTCATACGGCATTTCAGTAGAACGGTCCAACACTACTTCCATAACATATCTGCCAAGTAGGGCATACTACTTGCTGGGGCCTGGAAAACCATGTCTTGCCCCTGACATGTAAGCTGCCCTGCAAATCAGGTTGATTTGGCAGGCTGATACTGTACCCACACAACATACCCTATGGTGCAGGTCACTCTATGCACCAGGGGTTGAGAAAAAACATGTTTTACCCTGTATCTCCACCCCTATTCGAACTAAGAGGTTATAAACCTCACAGTGCTGATACTCATGAGGTCTGCTGTTTCTGTGACAAATTTTGTTTCAGTCAACACAGGGATTTGCCAGGGGATCTGAGACATAACTTATATACATTCTGCTTTATATATGTAATATATTTGTGGCATCACTGACAATAAGACATGGCGACCTTTTGCATGTTGTACCAAATGGATTCAGATACTATACTGAAACACATGTCACAAAACAAAATGGAAATAGTACTTATTAGATAGTCTTTTACTGAATCTGGTTCTATATTTCCAAGTAGCTTACAGATCTACCTTATGGGCAGTTAGCATATGAAAGAAGACACAATGGGCTGTATGTCAGAACACAGGCTTTTTTTTTATCGTACTTTGTTTCAATGTTGTAAAGGAGAGTCAATGTGAAAACATTATTTTTGAGAAAAATGTCTTAGTCTGATTTCGAAAGTTTCATAACTGAAATTGGAAGGAACCTTTTTCACGTATTTACCCTTGAAGTAAAATAAAAACAAGCAGTAGGGCAACGTACAAGACTCAGAAATCTATTTAGCTGAATGTGCTGACCTCTAATTCTGTTACTAACGAAAAGCAAGGTGAGCATACCAAACATAATACCGTTCTGTCAATCAGCATGAGCTGCATAATGCAGTGACTAGTTGCATAATTACATTCAAACAGCTTATTGATCCTTATGTGACTTGTCAATGTTTTTATTCAGCCCCTGTATGTATAACAGAGTCACTTCGTATCAGCAGTCCTATTAAATATGTATAAAGCACGTATCATTAATTGGGACGGTTGTCACTACCTGAAATGATCGTTAGTAGCTTGTAATGGTACTTGAATTACGTAACCATTACGGTACCTCAACTCAACCTCTCGATACCAGCAATATTCTACTGTTTTTCTGTAAAGTAGTTGACATGTTTCTGAGACAACATTCAAATTTGATTTCATTAATGTAGAGGTACTTTGATACATCGATATGTTACGTTGCAATGATATTATTCTTATGTCTATTCTTTCTTTTGTCACTATGATCTTTGACGTACTTGTAACTCTGATTTTTGGGCGCGTAAGCGATTATTAGTTTGTTGGAGAGTTGGACCTTGAGAAGGTCAAGTCTTGGATGTCATGTTGGAAAGACGCATATTGTAGTCAGCTTATAAAATGTGAACTTTAACAGTGAGGGAAATGTTTTCAAGTATGTTTTGTATTGTGAAGTGATGTTTTGTGTGTTACGTGATATTGCAACAAAAGCAATAAAAAGGAAATGTAACTTAAATTCGGAGTGCTGATTATTTTTTTACATCACCATTGTCCTGTGAAAGTGTAATCTTCAAGAATGTTTTTGAAACACATCCATAAAACTTTTGAATATAGCAGAATAAAACCTAGGCCTCTTTGCATCCGCACTTGGAATCATCACCACCTAGATTTTCGACGGTTGAGCCATGATTTTACAACGAGAGTGCCTAGTTTATTCATTATTACATGAAATGACTTTATTAACCGTGCCCTATTGACACCTGCCACATAATAACTTTGTTGTTGCCCGAAAATGCAGTATTTAGCAGTGTGAGCAACACCACAATCATTATTAAATTTTGACCTTTGTTGTGGTAGCGTTGTTAGAAGCTGTACGCAAAATTATGTGTATAATTTCTTTATATGTAGCAACATCTGTTATACAGGACCAGTTATGAATATTGGATAATCGCAGCTTGGAGTATGCCCGCCATATTAGCGAACGAACGGGATACTACAGTCGAAACAGCACACAATAAGTGAAAGCCAAAATTTTGTTAGGGTGCTCCTTTCGCTTATTTATTATTATTATTATTATTGTAGTAGTTGTTGTTGTTATACGGCACGGTATGCTTTAAAAAGTCTGTCATGTTATCCTACAATGAAGAACTTGTCTCATCTGTTGTGAAATGCTACCAGCGCAGGTACGACTATTTCTCTTCCCTTTGCTTCCTCACCATGTTATCCTACTACGTCAGACAAGAATTCGCAGAAGCGCCTCTTCTGTAGTCTACCGGAATTAAGCAGGCGGCCCGCCTAACATCTGCTGTCCTCTAATGGAACTACGAGCAGAGCGCGGGACAGTGTTGTAGGGGGTGGGGGGAAGGAGGGTTCGTCTCTGTATACCTTACTCTATATGTTCCTGTGTGCCCAAGGCCAAATCCGGACGTTCCCTATCCTCAGGTAATAAAGGTGGCGCAGCCAGCGGAGAAGACTAGTCGCATCAGACGCGTAATAAATCACGAGAGAGAGTAGTTGTTGTTGTTATACGGCACGGTATGCTTTAAAAAGTCTGTCATGTTATCCTACAATGAAGAACTTGTCTCGTCTGTTGTGAAATGCTACCATCGCAGGTACGACTACCTCTCTTCCCTTTGCTTCCTCACCATGTTATCCTACGACGTCAGACAAGAATTCGCAGAAGCGCCTCTTCTGTAGTCTACCGGAACTAAGCAGGCGGCCCGCCTGACATCTGCTGTCCTCTAATGGAACTACGAGCAGAGCGCGGGACAGTGTTGTAGGGGGTGGGGGGAAGGAGGGTTCGTCTCTGTATACCTTACTCTATATGTTCCTGTGTGCCCAAGGCCAAATCCGGACGTTCCCTATCCTCAGGTAATAAAGGCGGCGCAGCCAGCGGAGAAGACTAGTCGCATCAGACGCGTAATAAATCACGAGAGAGATTAAAAGCGACAGCAGGGCGGCAGGAGGTAGAGGCGGGGGTGGAGGTACGGGCAGCGAGGAGGCGGCCAGGGGCGGGTTGCTGGTGGCTGCTGCTAAGGAGGCGGCGACGGCAAGATAAATAGTCGCTGGCGATCGGTCGCTGCGGAGGTCTGGCCGTGATTCACGGCCCGCCGAATTAATAAGCCCGGTGCTTATCTCGTCGCCCTCACCATTCCGAGGGAACTAATTTTAATCGCCGGGGCCGGCCGATCGGCCTCTTTTCGGCGAGATCTCAGGGTCGCCTGTCAGCTCGCGCCCCAGTCGCCTGGCCCTGATACCGAACGGAATCCTTTACCGGAAAATTAGCGTATCTCATGAATTGAGTAAGTTTTTCTTCTTTTTTTTCCTAAGAGATATCCATCGATGTATGGTCCATTTTTAAAAAATATTTTCGGGTTAACAAACTTCTGACCCTAGGTGGTGTCTTTTACAGACCCCGAGAAATTTTAGTGATCTCAGCTACGAAAGACTACGATTATACATTACTGCTGAATTGTTAATTGCCGGCCGGGATGGCCGAGCGGTTCTAGGCGCTACAGTCTGGAACTGCCCGACTGCTACGGTCGCAGGTTCGAATCCTGCCTTGGGCATGGATGTGTGTGATGTCCTTAGGTTAGTTAGGTTTAAGTAGTTCTAAGTTCTAGGGGACTGATGACCTAAGTCCCATAGTGCTCAGAGCAATTTGAACCAATTATTAATTTGATTGACAATAACCTCTGCCATGAGAGTTCACGAACATATATTTTTACTCAGTCACTAATTTTATTCACAATGACCTCTGCCGCGGCAACCTACAGCCACACGTAGTTATTGAATTACTACTTTTATTGATAATGGCCTCTGCTACGAAAGCCTATGATCATACATTTCTAAAGAATTACTAATTACATTGACAATGTCCTTCGCAATGAGAGCCTACGATCATATATTTCTATCGAATTACTAACTTTATTGACAGTGACCACTGCCATGAAAGCCTACCATCAGACATTTCTACTGACTTAATAATTTTATTGATAATGGCCTGTACAATGACAGTCTACGGCTGAAGATTTTTTGTTGAGTATTATTATTATTATTACATTTATCTCGCCGGCTTATGTAGCCGAGCGGTTCTTGGCGCTTCAGTCTGGAACCGCGCGACCGTTACGGTCGCAGGTTCGAATCCTGCCTCGGGCATGGTTGTGTGTGATGTCCTTAGGTTAGTTAGGTTTAAGTAGTTCTATGTTCTAGGGGACTGATGACCTCAGATGTTAAGTCCCATAGTGCTCAGAGCCATTCGAACCAAGCCATATTGATCTCATTTGGCAAAGTCTTCATTTCAGAGTTGCGCTTACAAATAGCGTCCTCAGTTACCTGTTGAACATATTCCACTCTCTGTCAGGCTCTGTAGTTTTTTCCCTACACGGCTTCCATAGTTACCATGGCAATAAAATGCGGATCCAGTGTTTGGCTCTTGTGGGGTGTCTCAAGTTGTTACAGTCCTTCCCACCCTCCCCTCTCCCCTCCTCTTCTAAAAATTTGTACCGTCACCTGTACTTTTAACGTGACGCAGATAATAATATTTTAATATAATACGGTCTAAGGCGCTGCAGTCACGGACTGTGCGGCTGGTCCCGGCGAAGGTTCGAGTCCTCCCTCGGGCATGGGTGTGTGTGTTTGTCCTTAGGATAATTTAGGTTAAGTAGTGTGTAAGCTTAGGGACTGATGACCTTAGCAGTTAAGTTCCATAAGTTTTCACACACATTTGAACATTTTTTTAATATAATAATTTATTCATAACAATGCTTAGTACGTCAGTTTAGCTTAACTTCAAATAAATTGAAACAGCCTACAGCAGTTGAAAAAGCATTCATCCAAAAATTTACCAGGTACTAATTTAACAGGTGCAAGAGCAACAACTTTGACAACTCTAAGAACTTCACAATTTACACAATATAAAATGGAAGTGTGCATTCACCTTTATCGGTATTTTACTTGTCATACAACTTTTCACACAGGTAGGTACACAATGATCATGCGAGCCAATAAATGAGAGAAATTGTGTTTTTTTTAAACGTTGCCACCTAAGTTCGAGAAATCAAGCTTTCTGTTGATTTTCTTCTTACTGGATAGGAGCGGAAGGGAGAGGGGGAGGGGCGCCCTTCCCTTTCTGTTGTGAGTCTCTCAACTTCCTATGGGTTACCTACCGGTCATATTTGCAGCTTTTTGGACCGTGCCTGGTTTGATGTCGGCAGCAGCCGGTGTAAGGGCCCCCCTTTACCTCAGTGCATCGTTTTCCGCAACAGGTGAATGTGCAAGGAAGGGAGGAAGATTGGGTTTAACGTACCGTCCACATCGAGATCATTGGAGACGGATTATGGCAAGGATGGGGAAGGAAATCGGTCGTGTGCTTTCAAAGCAGCCATCCCGGCATTTGCCTGGAACGATTTAGGCAAATCACATCCATACAATGCTGTGTTCCTAACGTACATTCTCAGATATTTATCCCTCAAATTAAGGCGTACGTTTCATGATTTAAAAAAATTTTACGAGTAAAGTAAAGTCGCATTATCAACTGTAGAAAAAACAACAAAACATTTAGACTCTGGCGGGAGAGGTTAAAATACAGATGAGATTGTTAAGTTTTCAATAAACACACAGATCTAACTGTCTGTATCATCCTTGCCAGCCTTTAGCTTCACTTACCCGGTCCCATTTACCTCCTATGAAACGTCTTGGTATGAAGCAACGCACTAGGATGAGACTAGTTAGTGGTAAGGGAGCGATCATTAAAGCGTGAAGGAGTATGAAACAACTGAGATCTCGTGCCATTTTCATGGCGGGAAAACTTATATTTATTCGTTTCTGCATCTAAACAACTGTGTTCAAATGGTTCAAATGGCTCTGAGCACTATGGGACTTAACATCTGTGGTCATCAGTTCCCTAGTACTTAGAACTACTTAAACCTAACTAACCTAAGGACATCACACACATCCATGCCCGAGGCAGGATTCGAACCTGCGACCGTAACAGTCCCGCAGTTCCGGACTGAGCGCCTAGAACCGCGAGACCACCGCGGCCGGCAACAACTGTGTTATTCCTTTCCACACAGTTGAATAAATAAAACGGAATAAATAATATTGATCTTGAGCCATGAAAATGTTGTCGTGCTGACGTCCTCACCTCTTGCATCATCACGGAAACTAGCAGTTCTTTGAAGTATATCGAGGTATCAATAAGGGAAAAAAACGCAGAAGATCCGCATAGTTATGCACGATAGTGCGAAGGGTTGAGAGTGGAAACAAAGGTGGTAGACAATTGCTATCGCCCACGTTGATCCAACCCAGAGAGAAGTTAACCGTCCAACGCAACAAGAATAAGCTCGAAAACTTACAGGATAAGAACATCTAGCCCTCGGTCAGATGTGCGGGCTATCCACAACTGTTCAGATGGCTCTAAGCACTAAGGGACATAACATCTGAGTTATCAGTCTCCTAGACTTAAACCTAACTAACCTAAGGACATCACACACATCCATGCCCGAGGCAGGATTCGAACCTGAGAGCGTTGCAGCAGCGCGGTTCCGGTATAAAGCGCCTAGAACCTCTTGGCCACATCGGCCGGCGGGCTATCCCTAACAACCAATTTGTTGTTGGCACCTCATGCGAGATCATGAACTCAAATCATTTATTGCCACAAGCTTACCAGATGATCTATTAATTGTTGTGACGAGTCTCAGTTTTCTGCTTTCTACATACGGCAGTGGATGTGCATGGTGCCAAATACATGGCATTAATTATCCGTCGTGCATATAATCCATATTGCTCCAGACTGGTAGTGGTTACACCGCCTGACGCACGTTTTAAATAAGAAAGAGGATTTCCAGTTCTTGTGCACCAGTATCTCATTTAGAACGGAATGTGTTTTATGGAGCCGCACAGCTTAGACATTTTCCAACACGATAACGCGCCTTTTGGGTGGGGTTGTTTTGAGGGAGGAGACCAGACAGCGAGGTCATCGGTCTCAGCTGCTTAAGGAAGGACGAGAGTAGAAGCCGGCCGTGCCCTTTCAAAGGAACCATCCCGGCATTTTTCTGGCGCGATTTAGAGAAATTACGGAAAACATAAATCAGGATGGCCGGACGCGGGATTGAACCGTCGTCCTCCCAAATGCGAGTCCAGTGTGCTACGATAACGCGCCTTTTATTCGCCCGTATTCTGAGCATCTATGACTCCAGGAACACAGCTACACTCGGTAGAACGTATCCCCGTTCAACACCCACCAGGCTAGTTAATCTGCTCTTTCCCTACATTTATTCACTACGAATCTTCTTTGTAAGCATCGTGCTTGGCTACATTATCTTATTGTTGGTATAAAAATCCCCGCGGATAATCTACTGACTCCGGGTATCCAGTTCTAAATTTCTTTCTCAGTTACATTTTATTGCATAGGAGTAGTTGAAAGGAAGAGGTTTGGGGGAGTGAGGTGGGAAGCGTGCTAGAGTGGGCTCGATGTTGAAAGAATGAGGTATAACTGAGTTTCCATTTAATTTCGTTATTAGCGCGCTTTCTGGAGTGCAATATTCAATCTTGTAAAGTAAATTCAGGTCTTAGATGTTATTGTTGACGAAGTTTGATACAATCACGTTGAAATATATAGTGACTCAGTGTTTAACTGTTAATGGGATTCAGGACAGTATTTTATCACAAAATTTTTCGTTCATTTTACGACCGGTTTCTATCTATAAACTCACCATCAAATGCGTCTACCTTCATAACCCAGTGCCGCTTTGTTTCGTAATTTAGAAACACAGGCGCATTGTATGAAGATTCCATGCAGCGAAACGGGAAAAATAAAGCCTGTATGTTGCCCCAAGCTAAACTCAAGTTACCTGTGAAAGATCCATGAAAAATCGAATGTAGTTTTGGAGATTAGCGTGTTCAAACAGGCAGACAGATAAGGCGGTTTTACCGATATAGATATACATGATGATCGCGGACTCATAACGGAAATTTGTTTCGTTAATTAATAAGTCATAGACTCGTAGACACGTAGATTGTCGTGGGTCCGTCCTCCCCCTAGGAGCTAGTAGCCGGCAGACCATAATTCCTCTGTCTATAAATGGGTGGTATTCATATTGGCTTGGCTCATCCCCCTTTTGCTAAGGCCATGTTCCTATCACGTAAGCCTCAACAAGGCTACAAGCTCGGGTGTGAAGCACCCAGGCCAAAAAGAATAAAAAAAAGTGGCTCTGATCACTGTGGGACTTAGGGCCTAACATCTGAGGTCATCAATCTCCTAGAACTTAGAACTACTTAAACCTAACTAACCTAAGGACATCACCCACATCCATGCCCGAGGCAGGATTCCAACTTGCGACCGTAGCGATCGCACTGTTCCAGACTGAAGCACCTAGAACCGCTCGGCCACGTTGGCCGGCGCACTCAGGTCACCCACCCCGTAGCAGCACTGCTCTCCTACTGGCCAATGCTGTTGTGCGTCTTGTACCTCCGCTTGGCCGTAGCATAAGGTAACCGCCCTGACGGCTCGGTGATTGTACTTGCCGTAGCAGCAGGCAGCCCTTGATGTAACATCGCCTAGATAGCCCGAACGCTCCTGCTTCCACAGCCTCTTGTATCAGATTCGGGCGGCGACTCACTTTTTCCCAGCTGTGCCAAGTAAATTAACTGCGACCCAGCGATAAGGTAGGGACCCAAATTTCGTCACTTTAGTAGCTTAGGACCTGCACAAGTCCTGACAGCTTATGAAAAAGGCTAAAAACTGGTATATACATTGCTGAATTAATTCTCCACTTGAAGGCAACTGCAATAAAATTGTTATAATATACTAAAACCATTATTTGACATAAACGTTAAAGCTGCAAAAACAGATGTAGAAAACAAGTGTTCGCAGTTTCGTCCGCCATAAAAATTCTTAAAAATGCAGTTAATTTAAAGTATTTTTCCACAGTAACACTCCAAAACAACTTCACTATTATAAATCACTTGAAGGCCATGAACGAACAATGTTTTCAAGTTATTGACAACCGTCTAAACATTTATCACACGTGAATTTGTATGACTGGGTAGATGAAGAACATATTTCGCGGTAATAAACCAAGCATTGTGTGCAACGAACTCATTTGTCTTCGCTTGCCTTTTTCAATAGGTAAAAGTAAAATAATCTGTATAAATAGCAAAGAAAATTAATTTTTGATAACAGTTCCAAATTTCGTTCCCTTGACGGAAATAGGAACTGCAAGGGGAGCGAAATTACCACCATCTCCAAATTTCTTGTCATGGCCGCTAGAGGAAAGTAGGCCAAACCGTTGCCAATAGCGGTTACACGCCAGAAACTATAACACAGGACTGAAATGAAGCGCAGTACTTGAACACAAACCAGGGGTCTCACTAGGAATAACAGACTGCTAACTTGACTGATGAACGAATTCATCCGAGTTTAAAAAGATGAATTCCCTCGTACACGGAAGCTAATCGTGCTGCACACAACAGAATCAACCTAACTACGAAATGACGTCATGCATGCTCGCAAAGTTAAAGATCTGTTACCATCTATGGAAATCTGAAATCACTAGGGAGAGAAATGAGGAGCAGGGACGATATTGAAGAAAACTGAAGAGGGCTAGTCCACAAGGTCCTTGTGTGTGTGTGTGTGTGTGTGTGTGTGTGTGTGTGTCCTATCACTGTGTATCCTGTTGCGAAGTATCTCATGCAGATTGTGCCAAGTTCTTTATCCTTTCTCTTGCTAAATTAAATGGCGATGACAAACTGACAAGAAATTATTATTATTTTTTCTACCTCCAGTTGCTTGCATTCTCTGTTGCGGTTCAGCCTCTCATCTGTCCGTCGAAGTACAGATAATTTTTGCTTGTTGTGTATGCAAGCATAACGGCGGGCTGGAGTGGGAAGAAGATAGGAGAAACGTTCGCAAAGCTTCGCAGCGGGCGGTTGCCGTACATTTGGAGTGCGCCTGACGTTATCGGGAGCGCTAACACCGTGTCGGGTAGCGTTCCTCTCGCGAGAGGGAACCGAAAAAATATAACAAATTCAACGTGGGGCTCGCGGCCGTCGTGCTACTCCCATCACGGTGGGTGGCGTCACCACCAGTTATCAAACCCCGCCGGCGCCGCCGCGTTAAATTACACGACGGGAGAGGGGTAGGGGTAGGGAGAGGGGCAGAGAGAGAGAGACTGAGAGGGGGAGAGGGGGAGAGAGAGAGAGAGAGAGAGAGAGAGACAGAGAGAGACAGAGAATCAGCAAGCCAGAGAAGCAGCTGCCTGCGGCAGGAATACTCTTTAATAGCACAAATATGTGTAAGCGGCGTAAAACTATGAGCCCACTCATTTCATGGCTCATATACCATCACGACCTCCTATAACGCGCAGCGGACGGCTTAATTAAAAAGGTTGTACGCATCGAAAAACGCCATATTCGTGCACGCCATGTATCTTGCTCGTACCGTCAACGGTAAAAGCGTCCAAGACCTCTGCACTTTTTTTTGCCTCTTTTTGTCTTTTTATTTGTAGGGGTCTGACGTCGTAGGTTTTATTCACGCAGAGTTATCAAACGCCCCGTCACCTTGCCGGCTATTTCACACTTAATTAACAGGGGGTTTCGCTGGACGCACCTTATAATTCGTCCGCTGTTTAAATGCGAGGTTTTTAGCTTGCGCAGGTGTACCTGGCGACGAAAAGTGCTTTGGCCCATTCGTGTTGTCATTGTGCACTATGTTGGGAGACAGAAAATTTATTTCGGTAGGAAATACTATCCAGACGAGAACAGTCTTTCCTACAGCTGTTACACTGCTGTTTCTGTGGTGCTTCTACAGGAACTGTAAAGCACCAGTTTCCCAATTCAGTGTTCAAATTTTGATGCAGCTATATTCCTACGACCAGTTGTCACTGCTATTGAAGCAACGACTATTTGAGCCCTCTCTAACAGATCAAAGTGATGGTGGTGCCGCTTATTATGACTGTTTTAAGAGATTTGACCAAGGTCCGCCAGCTGGCATCGGATTTAGACAGGTCCAGGAAGAATTTAGAATCTAACTAGAGTGTTTTAACGAACAATAACCTCATAAATACAGCCATAATGATGGTAAATGACAGGCTATCATTTATCGAAAGAATCAAAAGGAAGCGTAATATAGCAAAGAGCTAGTTTACAAACCGTCTGTTCGAATGATTATGGAGTACTTTTATTCGGTTTCAGACTTTTATGAAGTTGGATTAACGGCAAAGACAGATGAGATTCAAAGAAGAGTTGCTAACTTCTCCACGGATTCGCTTAGCGCCAGATCGTCACTGGTTACTGTGGTTCCTGGCTACTGTCGTAGCACATTTTTTACCAAGGATTCCACGGACGGATATTAAGCATATTATGGCTTTATCTACGGAAGTTGAACCTTCTGTATTCACCGCCTTGTTTTTTACTAAGTTTTGGCATAACTTTCATGTGTGGGGGTTCAATCATTATCATTGTTTATCTCTTGTTGTTCAAATAAGCACTTGAGATGTGGTTATTAGCCACGAAACGGGTAGTGCCTTAATAAAATTTGTTCAAAATACAGATATTTGCGAAGTAAAGGAAAAAAAGAAAGTTACTTGAATGCTTCACATACGTCAGTTAGAAATCACAGGACAGGCACCCACTTTCCACACGAGTCATGAAACCTACTGTTTTCTTCAAATTACATCTCTCTCAATGAACTCCACAGAGAAAGCAGGGAAATTTAGTGCTTTACACAAGCGTTCTGGCAGTCGCTCTGCCCCCTAAACAGGTTAGTTATTCGGGAGAGTTATTCATGTATCTTGCATATCCTACGCCACTCTGAGTAGTATGGAGTACAGACTAAAACTGTATGCTGGACTGGGACACCATAACGGAAATTTTGTTGACTGAGCTAACGAGACACGACTCAAGACCCGACCTCACAGCTTTATCTCCACCAGTACCTCATCTTCTACCTTCCAAACTCCTCAGTAGTTCTCCTGCATTCTGGAAACAATCCCCTAAGCTATGGCTATGCGAATTCTTTATAACATGCTTTCTTGCCGGATGGCTAACCTGAGAGGTAGGGAATGCATAAAAAAAGTTGGCATTTCAGGGAGCGGCCGGTGTGGCCGAGCGGTTCTAGGCGCGTCAGTCAGGAACCGCGCGACCGCTACGGTCGCAGGTTCGAATCCTGCCTCGGACATGGATGTGTGTGATGTCCTTAGATTAGTTAGGTTTAAGTAGTTCTAAGTTCTAGGGGACTGATGACCTCAGATGTTAAGTCCTATAGTGCTCAGAGCCATTTCAGGGGAGGCGACAACGGTAATTGCGGGGGCCCCGCTGTGACAGGTCACTACGCAGTAGTGACGGTGCAGTTAGGCGGTTGAACCAATGCGCAAACACATATCTCGCATGACTTTTAAGCTATCGATAGCGAGGATGTAAATGATCGTGTTAATAGGTTAGGTCAGTAAGACAAAAAAGTCCCCAAAAATACACTTTGAAAGTCCACAGTTTCTCATTACAGTACCGAAGGACAAATAGTCGCTTAAAAAAGTAACAACCAAAACAAAGAAATATATATGTAGTGTCTGTACTCTCGAACATGTCCGAAATAACAGACACCATTTTGGCCCTGCAGCCACTATAAATCAAGACACAAAGGAATTCAACACTTCAGCTACCACTGGGAATTGATTTATGTCAATGGATCAAGTTGAAAATTTGTGCCAGACTGGGATTCGAACCCGGGTTTGCTGCTTACTAGGCAGATGCATTGAGCACTACGCCATCCGGGCACAGCGTTCATCACAATCGCACTGACTACTCTAGCATGCCTCCTGTCAACCTCAAAATCTCAACTTATACTGCACACTACTGATGTAGTGCCCCAGCCCATTAGCCTCATTGCTTGCGACGTCTCCCCAATTTGCATAACTGTTCGAGCTCGGCGTGCATCTGCACTGAAGCGCCTTAATTATATATATCTGGTGTCTGTTCTCTTGGACATGTCCGAAGGAATAGACACCATTTTGAAACACAAGAAGCAAAGAAAGTCTGACCACGCACTGTCAGAAATGACACTGATAGAAGAAAAAAAGGGGTAAAAAGTTTAGCTTAGTGGGCAAGCTCATTATGACACTGACAATACAAAACAAAGAACATGTGTCTGTGGAAATTATTTGACAGTCCGGTAACATGCAATACTACTCCCCGTGAAATGAAGGCGTGTGAGATCAGCAACCGAAAGACCCCGAAAGATGTGGCTGTCGGTCCTGTTCGTAAACTCGGGCCTTGAACCGTAGTGGGCGTCCGCAGTTAACAAGTAGGACCTCGCAAACAAGTAGTACCCCGCAGCCATCGTAACATTGGGGAAGGGGAGGGGGGGGGGGGGGACGAGCCGTAGGTGCAGCTTCACCCGGGGCGTGGCCGGGTCTCTTGGACTCTCTTCGAATTAGAGGTGACTGGCAATGCAGCGCCACCGAGCGGCCTCAGCTAACATTCAAACGTAACGACCAAGTACTGTAATGGAAAATCGTTTTACTGAGCATTTTCTACGTTAAGCAAATGAGGATCGTAAAAATTACTCTACCCCCTCCATTTGATAGTTCTCCATGTAGGCAATCTCTCGATGATACTAATTGGCTGGGGAAAATTAATCTTACCACATAAAATGATTGGATTAGTCTGATGAATTGTTTATTAGTAGTCCGATAGGTCTCGGATTGTTAACAGTGAGTTTGTAAATCTGTAGTTAGCTCCAATCTGTGGTTGAATTATAAAATTACACTACTGGCCATTAAGATTGCAACACCACGAAGATGACGTGCTACAGACGCGAAATTAAACCGACAGGAAGAAGATGCTGTGATATGCAAATGATTAGCTTTTCAGAGCATTCACACAAGGTTGGCGCCGGTGGCAACACCTACAACATTCTGACATGAGGAAAGTTTCCAACCGATTTCTCATGCGCAAACAGCAGTTGACTAGCGTTGCCTGGTCAAACGTTATTGTGATGCCTCGTTTAAGGAGGAGAAATGCGTACCATCACGTTTCCGACTTTGATAAAGGTCGGATTGTAGCCTATCGCAATTGCGATTTATCGTATCGCGACATTGCTGCTCGCGTTGGTCGAGATATAATGACTGTTAGCAGAATATGCAATCGGTGGGTTCATGAGGGTAATACGGAACGCCGTGCTGGATCCCAACGTCCTCGTATCACTAGCAGTCGGGATGACAGGCATCTTATCCGCATGGCTGTAACGGATCGTGCAGCCACGTCTCGACCTCGGAGTCAACAGATGGGGACGTTTGCAAGACGACAACCATCTGCACGAACAGTTCGACGACGTTTGCAGCAGCATGGAGTATCAGCTCGGAGACTATGGCTGCGGTTACTCTTGACGCTGCATCACCGACAGGAGCGCCTGCGATGGTGTACTCAACGACGAACCTGGGTACACGAATGGCAAAACGTCATTTTTTCGGATGAATCCAGGTTCTGTTTACAGCATCGTGATGATCGCGTCCGTGTTTGGCGACATCGCGGTGAACGCACATTGGAAGCGTGTATTCGTCATCGCCATACTGGCGTATCACCCGGCGTGATGGTATGGGGTGTCATTGGTTACACGTCTCGGTCACCTCTTGTTCGCATGGATGGCACTTTGAACAGTGGACGTTACATTTCAGATGTGTTACGACCCGTGGCTCTACCCTTCATTCAATCCCTGCAAAACTCTACATTTCAGCAGGATAACGCACTACCGCATGTTGCAGGTCCTATACGGGCCTTTCTGGATACAGAAAATGTTCGACTGCTGCCCTGGCTAGCACATTCTCCAAATCTCTGACCAATTGAAAGCGCCTGGTCAATGGTGGCCGAGCAACTGGCTCGTCACAATACGCGAGTCACTACTCTTGATGAACTGTGGTATCGTGTTGAGGCTGCATGGGCAGCTGTACCTGTACACGCCATCCGAGCTTTGTTTGTCTTAATGCCCAGGCGTATCAAGGCCGTTATTACGGCCAGAGGTGGTTGTTCTGGGTACTGATTTCTCAGGATCTATGCACCCAAATTGCGTGAAAATGTAATCATATGTCAGTTCTAGTATAATATATTTGTCCAATGAATACCTGTTTATCATCTCCATTTCTTCTTGGTGTAGCAATTTTAATGGCCAGTAGTGTAGTTTTAATTTGATATCTTTCTTTGCGATGTGACTGCCTGCTACAGCCATTGTGGCCGCTCTATGCACGTCGTATGTTCTCAAAAAGTGTCTGCGCAATAAATTGACTAGACGAAGTGAAGTGTCAAAAGCGTGTGCGTCATCGTAGAGTAGCGGCGTTCACCTAAGTTGGCGGATCTGGCGTTCCTTACGAGAGGCGACCGCGAGCGAGGCCTCGTAGTTGCCTTCCCCAGAGGCTGGCTGGATTTCCAGCAAAAACCAGCAGCTCCAGCTGCTGCTCCCCGTCTAATTAATTATTGTCGACGCGCTTCTCGCGGGAAAAGCGCGGAAGTGCTCCAGAGAGGCCACGGGGTCGTGCTGTTCTGCCCGCACTTGCCTCTGCTTTCGGCGTGCTAACAGGAGAACAAAGACTGTGCCGCCCGGCGGATAGCGCACTTCTTGCCGGGGCCTGCCTCCGTTCTCTGCGTCAGTATTTGCAGATACTCAGGTCGTGTGATGTGGAATTACGCGTAGAGAGAGTCTACACCGTCCCGTAACAGTAACAAAAACCTCACGCAGTAAACATAGTCACAGAGCTGATTCAAAAAGAGGAACGGGATACTTGAACTTTTGGCAGTTACAGCTAGAGCGACTGGCGTGTCTCAAATTTTAATTTTCTACTTCTTATGTAGCGTCTGAGTTTCAGAATTCCATACAATGCCTGCTTTCCGGTTATGTACACAACGGTGACAAAAATCATGGGACAGCGAAAGCCACATGTACAGATGGCGGCAGTATCGCGTATACAAGGCAAAAAGAGTAGTCCATTCGCGGAGATATCATTTGTAGTCAGACGATTCATGTGGAAAGGTCTCCGATCTGATTATGGCCGCACGACGCGAATTAACAGACTTTGAACGCGGAATGGTACACTACTGGCCATTAAAATTGCTACACCACGAAGATGACGTGCTACAAACGCGAAAATTAACCGACAGGAAGAAGATGCTGTTATATCCAAATGATAAGCTTTTCAGAGCATTCACACAAGGTTGGGGCTGGTGGCGACACCTACAACGTGCTGACATGAGGAAAGTTTCCATCCGATTTCTCATACACAAATAGCAGTTGACCCTTGTTGTCTGGTGAAACGTTGTTGTGATGCCTCGTGTAAGGAGGAGAAATGCGTACCATCACGTTTCCGACTTTGATAAAGGTCCGATTGTAACCTATCGCGATTGCGGTTTACCGTATCGCGACATTGCTGCTCGCGTTGGTCGAGATCCAATGACTGTTAGTAGAATATGGAATCGGTGGGTTCAGGAGGGTAATACGGAACGCCGTGCTGGATCCAAACGGCCTCGTATCACTAGCAGTTCAGATGACAGGCATCTTATCTGCGTGGCTGTAACGGATCGTACAGCCACGTCTCGATTCCTGAGTCAGCAGATGGGGACGTTTGCAAGACAACAACCATCTGCATGAACAGTTCGACGACGTTTGCAGCAGCACGGACTGTCAGCTCGGAGACCGTGGCTGCGGTTACCCTTGACGCTGCATCACAAACAGGAGCGCCTGCGATGGTGTACTCGACAACGAACCAGGGTGCACGAATGGCAAAACGTGTTCGGTAATCGTGATTTATGTTTTCCCTTAACAGCCTAAACCAGAGAAGAACGAATGAAAAAAATTTGTGTTTGACATCCTGCCGTCCGAGTGATCATTAGAGTCGGAAAATCGTCGGTTTAGGTTTCAATAGTTTCCCAACACCTCTTCAGCTCACTGTCCCCATTCTTGCCCTCTCGAGTACTTGTTTCGAAGTTAATGACTCCCATGTCGACGACATGGGAAATGCAAGCGTTTCTTCACCTTGCAACGCCCGTTTAGAACCAGTTCGTTTTATCTTTTTCAATGCAGCACAAGCACTTTCGTTGCATAGTATTGCTACATTCGTACATACTGACACCACGTGACGTAACATGCAGTGTGACTGCATCCAATTATAACCTGCTGTTAACTGAATTAACTTTATTTCAACATTTCTGCATGCACCTGCTGCACTGACCGTTGAGAAGGGACTAAAAAATGATGATGCAAATAATAAAAGGCAACTGACAAGCGGAATCGTGTCTGGTTAGTGGAATGTCATAACAGCAATGGCAGAAAAATTAATTAGCAAACAGCGCTTTGTAACAGACAAATGTTTCCACAAATTATGTGTTTGTAGCATTCCAAATGCTATCAAAAATGCAAATACAAGTTGCGTTTGAGCGAGAAATTAAATAATATGATATAAAAGCACCAGACTAATCAAGCGAAATGTGTTGCAAAATTGTGTGAGCTGACTAGAAAGTAAACTTGTTTTAGCGTGCAAGCCTCACATGCAGTGAGGCGCAAGTATAAACAGCGAGAATGACAATCAACTGCTGATATCGATGTACCGAAGAGCTCTTATTTATGATGCACGCAGTAAGGCAGTTAATTGAATTCTGTTTTCGAAATCTATTAATAGACCTCCTTGACAGCAAGAAAGAGACTGTCTCGAAGTATAATAAAATATTATTTAAATTACACGTTACACACGAAGGAGATTTTTAGTGGTATGTGTACAGGTTTTTCAAAAATATATTTACAAACTTTGGAGACAGGTTCCTTACGCCAAAAAAGGAAAAAAAGTTTATATAAACATATGTATGAATATTCTTCGTTTTTGAGTTATTAATGAAAGTTTACAATCTAGGTGACTGGAGCTCATCAACACACGAACTCATAATAAATGCTCGAAAAGCGCCCTTTCAAATATTCCCTGACGGTTTCGAGTGTTTTCGTAGGTTTCCATGACACGTCGATGAAATGTTTGTGCATTCGTGTGTTCTGCTGCACAGACCAATTGCTTAAGGTGCCCACAGAGATAATAATGCAAAAGATTGAAATCAGGAGGATGTGCAGGTCGTGGAACTAGCCCTCCTCTACCCGTCTATCTGTGATGGTTGGCACCAGCCGGTGCATCTCGAAAACACTAAGTCGGAAATGTGCTGGAGCTCCATCATGCATTGTAAGTAGGCTGTTTAGGTTTTCTTATTGGTAACGCCACGTAGCGCTCTGTGTGAAAATCACTGGCTGTGCTGTGTGCAGTCTGTGGCTAGTTTGCATTGTTGTCTGCCATTGTAGTGTTGGGTAGCTGGATGTTAACAGCGCGTAGCGTTGCGCAGTTCGAGGTGAGCCGCCAGCAGTGGTGGATGTGGGGAGAGAGATGGCGGAGTTTTGAAATTTTGAAAACTGGATGTCGTGAACTGATGTGAATATTATGAGTTTTCAACATTATTAAGGTAAATACATTGTTTGTTCTCTATTAAAATCTTTCATTTGCTAACTATGCCTATCAGTAGTTAGTGCCTTCAGTAGTTTGAATCATTTATTTAGCTGGCAGTAGTGGCGCTCGCTGTATTGCAGTAGTTCGAGTAACGAATATTTTTGTGAGGTAATTGATTCATGAAAGGTATAGGTTAATGTTAGGCAGGGCCTTTCTTGTGTAGGGATTTTTCAGTGTCAGATTGCGTTGCGCTAAAATAATATTGTGTGTCAGTTCAAGCACAGTCATTTATAATTTTTCTAAGGGGACGTTTCAGCATAAACCACATGGTTTTCCTTATTTGCAAGAACATATCTTCTAGTAGATCTTGGAGATGTGCTGGAGAACATAAGGACCTAACAGTCACCTACAATTCCAGCCCACGCCTCAATCTTAAACCGATGCTCATACATATCCCGTACTGTAGCATGAGGACTGTAATCGGCCCGTGTGTGTTAGTTGTGGGAATGTGTTATTCCATTTCTTCCGTATGTTGCCTCGTCTGTAAATAAAACTGAAGAGGCGAACAGCGTATTACCACTTTGTGTGACAAGTCATGAGCAAAAGTTCTCCTGAGGTGAGTGACCGGTAGGCGTAAGACCTTCCAGACGTTTAAGATGATACAGATACATGAGCTGCTCGTAAATTGTCCTCCATGCTGAACATCGAAATATACCACGTGCCTGGATCACTTTTCTTGTTCTGATACCTACCAATTCTTTGATAGGCAGTAGATCGTGCTCTTCCTAGTCAGGCATACGTGCGACGCGTGGTCCGCATCACTGAACAGTCCGTGGTGCTACGGATCCAGTCTCGGCTAAGTGACGAAACGTAGCACCAAATGTTGAATGATTTGGTTGTCTTCGGTATGAGACAGTCATGCAGCCTCGTGTCTATTACCACTCGCTCGGCCCTGCATAAAAGTCATGTCTGCTCTGCTCACAAAGTGAATATGTTGCCATCTTTCAACGAAGCATTTTCAGTTAACTCGCTGCCTCTAGCACATGTACATAATGGAAGCGTTGAAGATAGACGAATGACGAATGTAAACAAATCTCTCCGGAAAACCAACGCCGTCTAGAATAGAATGATTCAAATGGGTGCAGGAATAACTGAAGACGGTGGTATGTACCTGAAATCCGTTGAAAGTAAAGTTTCATTAATAACACTTAAACGAACGATTTTCGGACATATGTTTTTATGCAGGTTCCTTATTGTTATGGTGTAAGAAACCTGTCCCAGAAGGTTGTAAAAGTATTTTTGAAACACCATGTACATGGTCGTTGAATCCAAAAACTCAACAGTCAATGAACCAGTTCTAAAATTTACATGCAGGAAAATTGTTTGTAAATCAGTTTTAATTTCTATAGCTTCATGACTCAAGTGGACAAACAAGTGTCAATCTAAACGCAAAAGTACTGGGTTTAATCTTCTCATATAACTTTTCCTGCTGCTGCCGCTGCTGTTGTTGTTGTGACTAACGGGAGAAATGCTTCGTTCGGCAATTGTGTTTCAGGGATCTGAAAACATCTTGTAGAACTGAAAATTATTGATCACCTGGGCTGTCCTTGCCTGATTGCTCTTTTTAATCTGATGTAGACTTTACGCGTATATTCTTCAGTATATCCACACAACTTGAAGGTAATGCCTTGTTTCTCAGTAGATGTTAGCAGTCTTTCTTGCTAACATCAAAAGTTGCTTTTTTTTTTTTCAAACTGTGTGGATCTGTCCGAAATAGGCGGCTCAGATGCGCAGTCGATCTCTGAAATGTGACACTGCTATGAATGATGCAGTCGAAACTTCCTGACAGATTAAAACTACATGCCGAGCCTGGTTTTGAAACCGTAACCTTACCTATCGCTTCAATGCTCTTACCTACTGAGATAGCCAGGCACGACCCTCACAGTTTGAAACGTTCCTTTTTGTCTGTCGTTTCGGAGCTTCCGCAGAGGCGGCCGGAGACACATTCGCGATCACGGCCCACGCATTCTTAAATCTTCCTCGCATGGTTCGAATTACCGTAAGTTCACGTGGAGCTGTTCGCGTTTTGTGACGTCACATCCTGTTATTTCACGTTGAGGAGGTACTGCTGCGTTTGAAACACAGCATGAGTTCTGCCATATTCTGCGAAACGTTGAACCAATAAGAGGCAAGAACGATCTGTGGGCCACAAGTAGAAATTGGGAGACACCATGTCGGATTTCGTCGATTTCATTTGAAGCCCAAATTTGGTGGGTTTTATGTTATAAGTTACACCCTATGAATACATGCTGTTTCAAATCACGAGCACGTTGAGACACATTCGGAAACGCGTCGTTATTGGTACGATTTGTTGTACTAAAATTGCAAAAAATGCATATTTATTTATATTCCTATCACAAATTGCATGTCACGGAAGTGAGCTGTTTGAAGGCAACGACACGGATTGTTTTTGATACGTCTGCCGAAGGAGGTGCAGGAAAAATACCCAGGTAGAAAATGAAGTTTACTGCAAACACATAAACAGTCTTCTCCAAAGGGTGTTAGTTTGGAACACAGTAACTGAAAACAAGTCACTACCTGAATGTTGAAAGAACAATAATAATAAAATGGTTCAAATGGCTCTGAGCACTATGGGACTTAACTTCTGAGGTCATCAGTCCCCTAGAACTTAGAACTACTTAAACCTAACTAACCTAAGACCATCACACACATCCATGCCCGAGGCAGGATTCGAAGCTGCAACCGTAGCGGTCGCGCGGTTCCAGACTGAAGCGCCTAGAACCGCTCGACCACAGCGGCCGGCCAATAATAATATCTGAAGGCTGAAGGCTTCAAAGTATCACAGTAAACTGGACGTTCCAAAATCCAACGTCCATACACAAAGTGTGGTACCATCAAAGTCCGAAAGGGATGTGCAAAAGGTAAAGTCCAAAGAGGACAAACGAAAGTTAAAATACCGAAGGGACACACAAAAGTTAAAGCTTGGTATATTGTCGATGAAAAAGATAGAAAAATATTACACAGTCCATTGGCCAGTTACAGTGTCAGTAGGCCACATCTCTTCGGTGTAGAGGCCACAAATAGTGTACGTCGGTAGCCGGCAGCTGCTGTAGACGAAGGTTGACTTGTATGGTGGCGTCGTGGTAGTGGTGGTCCCAGAGTGAGATTCTGATTGCGGGAATGCATTTTCGGTTGGCGCCTCGCCTAGGGAACTCACTTGACCGAACTGTTCAATTATCGACTGGGTGCCGGCTTAAATACAGTTCAGGTGGTAGAATATTGCGGGTACTACTTTCAGACATATAGTTCACGGGGCCATTGACCACTTCCGGCACTTATGTTGCCATCTGCTGATCGGGCGGATTGTGGCTCTCAGCAATCTGTCGTCAGAAGAGATCTCCCCTGTAAGGCCTGTGCCCGCATAACCTGACTCTATTGCTGGTTACCGACTGAATAGGGGTAAGGCCCCGACACAACAGTTTCACCTCGCCCTTTTCATAATTTCATTCCTTGACTTATAACTTTGTCCGATTAATCTAATGAAAAAGACGAGTTGAAAGTCCCTTCGTTTAAATATTCACGTCGGCGTCTTGGAGCACTTCGTATTGAGAAAGTATGCTCTCGTTATGAGCTCCACGTTTACTCCTGTAAGCGGAGCTGAAATACAGTACCGTGCCCCAGATTTGCTAAGTCAGAAATCCTACCCTTGAGCTGAAGCACGCTGCCGGCATTTCTAGGCTCGGCAAGAGCAGAATCCGAAAGCAACGCTCGTGCAGACAGCCACCCTCGAGTCTGCCGGTGGAAACGCTGCCCCTTCTAACCGCCACCCGAGAGCAGCTCCTTCAAGAAAACGCACCGCGCGCAGCGATCGCTCTAAGCCGCGCCGCTTCTCCACAGGTGAAACCAGCCGCGGCTGGCAACTCACGCACTCATAAACGCTGGCTTTACGCTGCGGAGAAATTAGTTCGCAGTCGGCAGGAGCAAGAGGAGGAGAGGCAGAATTTTTTGAAAAATATTTTTATAGCGTTACCATTCTGCGGCGGCTGCGGCGGCGGCAGGAGTCGACATTTATCCCGAGTGGCAGAGCGACCGCATTTAATATTTCAGCGGGGGAAGGTGCCCCTTTCTCGCGCGCGCCGCGGTCTTGGCTCCGCGCTCTCTACCTACCTCTCTCCCTCCCTCACTCCACCCCCCCCTCCCCCCTCTCCCTCCCTCCGACAACGCTTTGCTAAATGTTGCGCAGCGGAATTAAAAAGAGCGGCGCTGCAGCGAGCCTCCGCGGAAGCGGTTTTAATTACACCGAAGTGGTGGCAGCACACGCGCCCAGCCAGCGGCTCCACCTCCTTGTAGGCCCACTCGCGCTACCTTGGCCGTTACGTCCCCCCACCACCCCCCTCCACCCTCTTCCCCTTCACTACTACCGCCCAATCCACTTTCCCACAGGAGGTGATGAATTTTCGCTGCCCAAAGACTAGGCCACAGCCCGAGAATTTCCTTGAAGAACCGAGGACAGCGGCGTTACCTTTCAAAGCGACGCAGAGACGGTACTTCCGCTTTCACTCGCCGCAGGCACTCGTTAAAGCAGGTAAATCGGCGATTAGTCTTCGCCATAACTTGCCTGACAGGTGACTTGCTTTCTACACGCCGCTCGATATAGATTAGCAAATAACTTACATTAGCGTACTCCCTGTTGGCTTTATCCTCAGGAACTTCTGACGCCGACTGTTCTTTAATATACATGACGTTTCACCAGCACGAGTGGCTATCATCTACGAGGGCGTGCTGAAAACTAATGCCTCTGAAATTTTTACGTGAAAACTCTTAAACCTTTTTAAATAAAACACACGTTACTAAAATTCTACATCTCTATTCTTCAGTTCTATATATTTGCAGCCATCTGCCGCTAGGAGGCTCCTAATTGTAGCGTGTAACATGGCGGTGTGTAATATTACTATGTCGCTGCGCGAGAATCAGCGAGTAGTAATCGAGTTTCGAATTCGAAGCTTTCGCCCACGCTTCAACTTTAAATTGCCAGATCACGCACAAGCGCTGCGAGAGCTGAACAAATCCGACGCCTTGGGTCAACTCCGTATTTCCATATTTTCAGAGATGGTTGGGGGCTCAACTGTTCGAAACAGGATGTCAAATTAAACACGTTTCACCCGTCCAGTTTCCAAACTTATTTTATTTGGTTACCAGTTTCGGCGATTTACTACGCCATCTTCAGACCTCTGACCGACGTATAGGAAGGTTCCACCTCGGTTCTCATCAAAACAGGGGCCAGCAATACTGGTACTAGCAGATCTCTGTTTGATATAGCGATACCTACCAACGACGACTGAAGACAATCGTTCAACGCGATAGAAGCGCAACCCTTCCGCACATTGTTGCAGATTTCAATGCTGGGCCATCAACAAGTGTTAGCGTGCGAACCATTCAACGAAACATCATCCATATGGGCTTTCAGAAACATGTTGCCAAGTCGGACGAGTCTCGTTTCAAATTGTATCGATCTGATGGAAGTGTACGGGTATGGAGACAACTTGATCAATCCATGGACACTGCATGTCAGCAGGAGAATGTTCAAGCTGGTGGAGGCTCTGTAAAGATGTGTTGTGTGTGCAGTTGGAGTGATATGGGACCCCTGATACGTCTAGATACGGCTTAGCGAGGTGACACGTACGTAAGCATTCTGTCTGATCACCTGCATCCATTCACGTCCATTGTGCATTCTGACAGACTTGTTAAATTCCAGCAGGACAACGCAACACCTCACACGTCCAGAATTGATAAAGAGTGGCTCCAGGAACACTCTGCTGAGTTTAAACACTTCCTCTGGCAACCAAACTCCACATACGTGAACATTATTGAGAATATCTGGGATGCCTTGCAACCTGCTGTTCAGAAGAGGTCTCCAGCCCCTCATACTCTTACGAATTTATGGACAGCCCTGCGGGATTCATGGTGTCAATTCCTTCCAGCACTGCTTCAGACATAGCCGAGTCCATGCCACGTCGTGATGGGGCATTTCTGGGTGCTTGCGGGGGCCCTATACGATATTAGGCAGCTGTACTAGTTTCAAAAAAATATTCAGATGTGTGTGAAATCTTATGGGACTTAACTGCTAAGGTCATCAGTCCCTAAGCTTACACACTACTTAACCTAAATTATCCTAAGGACAAACACACACACCCATCCCCGAGGGAGGACTCGAACCTCCGCCGGGACCAGCCGCACTGTACTAGTTTCTCTGGCTCTTCAGTGTGTACGTTGCACGCCAGATGATTAACATAATGCCCCAGAACCATCAATAACCGTACAGTCAGTACGAGCAGGTCACATGCAGTCCTCCTCTGGTGTTGCTTCTCTCAGTTCCCCGCCACGGAAGCTAACATTCTGTGCATTACGCTATACGACAAGGCCATTTAGCCTAAGTACGTTAAGCTAAGACCGTTCCTAGCAGAGGAGCAGGTCCAGAGCCATTCCAGCGGAACAATACCGCGTGGCCCCCTCGTAGAGTCGGACAAGGATTGGAACCCGGTCCGCGCGTATCCAAATCCGACGCCTCGTGGAGGCAGCGCTGCGGAGGTGGCGCCGAGGTAGCCAACACAATGCGCGCAGTGAAAGCCGCCGCAGGAGCGGGGATTGCCGGCAGGAATTAATTTAAACTGCGGACTCGCAAGTTTCCCTGCGCGCGCGCGCCCGCTCGCCTGGCGCACCAAACTCAGTTACTGTTCCAAGATACCCCGGCGGCCTTCTATGCTCCCGCCGCGCTAAGTTGCCGGCATCCAGGTGCGGCCTGCTTGCCTGCACAGTCGGGGCCTTTTGTCCCTTTAAAGCTGCGGCTCGGTTGTCCGAGATTCGGGCCGGGGATCAGGCGCCGGGCGAACGCTCGCGCCGCACCTTCTAATCTGGACCTTTTATTCTGCTGCGCAGCCGAAGACCGGTGAATTTACTGTACACCACCACAGGTTGCTGGGAACTTAAAGGCCTACTTCTATAGCTCTACCTTGACAGTAGGAAATATGAAAACAGCGAAATTAATGATTTGTAGAGGTTAGATTTCTATAAACGGTTATTCATAAGTACCTCTGGGGTTTCAAAAGAAATTTGCGCGCAATTGTGTGTAGTGATATATCCCATTCCTTGAATGAGAGGTATCACGTCCTTAAATGTCAGAGATAAGATGTTAGTGACTGAGAGTAGTCGATAAGTGGTGAGCACCCCACTGTTGGGAGGTGTTTTAAATCGTAGGTGCTGATACCAGAGCTAACGAGACTGACTGTAAGCAAGCGGGGGGCAGTCAGACTACCATACCTGCTGAGGTGGAGATACGAGTTCCATGGAGCGGACGGTGTGGAAGAAAGAGCCCCATAAAATCTAAGAACGCAAAATGTCAAAGATAATAAATGTATTGTAATCGTTAATTATCAAGTTGAATATCAGATCTGCTACTTACGTAGTACAGAGAGGCAGTATACGAGTTGGTTGCCGTTCTCATTTATCATGTATTGAGTTGTAATTTTGAAGATAATATAAAGCACTCCGTCTTCATGCCACGAGTGGCCTACCGGGTCCATCCGACCGCCGTGTCATCCTCGGTGGAGGATGCGGATAGGAGGGCCGTGGGGTCAGCACACCGCTCTCCCGGTCGTAAGATGGTATTCTTGACCGAAGCCGCTACTATTCGGTCGAATAGCTCCTCAATTGGCATCACGAGGCTGAGTGCACCCCGAGAAATGGCAACAACGCATGGCGGCCTGGATGGTCACCCATCCAAGTGCCGACCACGCCCGACAGCGCTTAACTCCGGTGATCTCACGGGAACCGGTGTAGCCACTGCGGCAAGGCCGTTGCCTTTGAAGATAATATAAGAAGGTAAATTGAATCTCACTTCTTATTTATGTGGTGGAGTGAATGAGAACGAGCAGTTAATTTTCAGGAGCTTTATCTGCAGCCCTGTAAGGAGGCGAAGTCTGAGCCAGGTTGGAGGAAGGGGAGACAAGGATTCAGGACACAGACTAGCTGGACCCTGATTAATAATATTTAACGGCGACCGAAAATTCAGTAAGCAACATTCATTGTACATAAAAGGAGTGTTCAGATGGCAACTTATTTAAGTGTTCGGTGCATAAGGTGAAGTATAACAAACTGCCATGCAGCCCAAACCAACATGAAACACTTCAGTTGATAGACCATTGCTCCAATTTTTCGACTGATAACACCAAATGCGAAATGCATACAATGCATACCACCATTGCCAATAGTGGCCAAGAATTCGGCTCGCGAGTCACGCCATTGCATGTGTGTCATAGCTCTTTTGCCTGGCGACTGGTGTAAGAGGGGGAAACTGAGAATCAGCTGAATTTAATTGACGATGGAGACGCACTGCATAGAACTTTGTTTTATATCTCACATTTATCGAAAACATAGATCAAAATGAAAAGAAATTTTTGGAATTATTTATTTTTGACACGATGAAGACGTAATGTTTATCTGATACCGACAGACAGACAGACGCAGAGAATTTCGCTGACTATCCCATACTGACTGCGACGTAATCGTAACTTATTTAGTTTCATAATCGAAACAAGTTCTCACACATACATGTTGATTGAAATATGGTAGCACTTTCGTAATCGCAATACGGAGGCGGCAGAAATCTACCTGAGGAAAACACTGTAGGCGTCCTGGAAAGTTTTAAGTTTAAATAATTTTTTAAAACTGGAATTACATTGGAGATCGATCAGTTACATCTGCACTTGCACGGGCGCACATTCAACTCTGCAAACGATGTCAAAAAGAGACACACGTAAAATTGGCAGTGTCCCCAAAACGTTCAGAAAATTATCCTTGTAATTCTAGTAAGGCCACAATTAATTCTTCAAACCTCACGTTTCCTTTTAATATCAGTGAACTGAGGAAACTGGACTGTGTTTCTCTGAATTTCGACCTTCTACAGTGCGATTTCCTTTATAAATGCGTACCCATCAAATCAGAAAGAAGTTGTTTCTCACCTTGCTTTGTTTTAACAGTGGGCACTGCACAGTCAAGTCCACATAAAATGTGAGACCTACAATCCATTCCGGATGTTCGTTCTTGCACTCCTTTCAACAATAGCGTCTTTTTAAATCGAAAAATCGCTATAGCCATGCCCCTTTACTTAATCAACGTAGTTCGCAGATATATGTTAAGTCTCCACACTCACCGATCAGTTCCATCAAAAACCGTTGCAACAGATAATTAAATAATGAATGCGACTTCGGAAATTTTGCTATTGTATCATCAATTTATTCACGTGGTCCATCCCTGCAAATTAAAAACAAAGTGCTTCTTTATGTACAGAGCAATGAATACTGCCTGTCGATCGTTGTAATTATTTGCTCTTTCATTATCAAATAAATCATTAACGAATGAGTCCAAATTATAGGTAAATTTTTTTAAAATGTTATGTTTGTCTGCTTATGATTGTGAAAACCGTATGGTACTGGCTGCTTTCCTGTCTAATTTTATGAGTTTCTTTAACGCAGTAGAACTTACTTGGAATACAAAGTGCAATATGGAAATTATGATGATCACTTGCAGCAACTTCAGCCATAAAGGACAAATACTGCACCCACAGACAAAAATATTATGCAACATTTAAGGAAATGGTAAATTAGATTTCTTCAAGACAAAAGCTCTCGTTTGGAATACAATGCATTATGCAAGAATTATCCCATGTTTCCATGAAACAACGTGAGTATAAAATCAAATACAGATGCGAGCAGCAAAGGATAGTTGTCATGTGACCGCCAGCAGAGGAGGTATTTAGGAGGGGCATTCTCTGATTGTGATTCCTTTACTAACCCATCAGTACGAAAATGTTCTTGGAAATACAGCTCCACTAAGTTACTGACGCCTTCCTTTATCTATATTTAGTTCACGTACATTCGAATAATCGAAGCACTTTTCCCAAATATTTGCTACATACTGCTATATGATACTTACGAGGGCATGCTGAAAACTAATGCCTTTGAATTTCTTATGTGAAAACTCTTAAAGTTTTTTAAGTGAAACAAGCTTGATTAACATTCTGCATCTTTAGTCTTCATGTCTACATATTTGCAGCCCTCTGCTTTTAGAGGGCTCCGAAGTGTAGCGTGTAACGTGAAGGTGCGTAACGTAGCCTTGTCTCTGCGTGAGAAACAGCGTGCTGTAATCGAGTTTCGAAATCATGGGGTTCATCCTCACATGGAGCACTTTCTCCTTCTGAATGACAGTGTCAGATCACACCCGAGAGCTGAAACATCTGCAGCACTCCAGCGCACTGGGTTCACTGTCATCGATCATCCTCCACATAGTGCCGGGTTGCCCCCTTCCGATTTTCCTCCTTTTCCCAAACTTAACGGACATCTTCCAGGACTTCAGTTTTACAGTACTGAAGCGGTGCAAGCAAAGGTAAAATCGTCAAACATTCTAAAACGATGGTATCGACACACTGGTCTCTGGTTGGGAGAAATGCGTTCGTCGCCAGGGTGACTATGCTGAAATGAAATGTCTTGTGACTAGGGCTTCCCGTCGGGAAGACCAGTCACTTGGTGCAAGTCTTTTGAGTGGACGCCACTTCGGCGACTTGCGCGTTGATGGAGATGATATGATAATGATGAAGACAACACAACACCCAGTTCCTGAGCGGAGAAAATCTCTGACCCAGCCGGGAATCGAACCCGGACCCCTTTGCACAGCATTCTCCCGCGCTGACCACTCAGCCATCGAAGCGGACGGTGACTAGGTTGAGAAATAAACATGTAGACGTCAAGAATGAAGATACAGAATATTATTAAATTTCGTTTTAGTTAAAAAGCCTTAAGAGTTTTCATACAAAAAGTTCGGAGGTACTATTTTTCAGCAGGCCCTCGTAAGTCTGATATATTCACTGTTGAGTGTACACGGTGGGTAACTTATAGTAGGCACTACATTTGCGGTTCCTGTGTACTGGACAGATACTGAGATACTGCATAAATCTTAATTCTCCCTTCCCCCCCCCCCCCCCCCCGCCCACACACACACACACACACACACACACACACACATACGCACAACCGTTCGATACTATCCTATATGAAACTGATACTCTGACACTTCCACCCGTAGTACGAAATTATGTAGTACTTCGTATCTATTGTCATATTATGGTTATCGAAACAAAAGTATCGATAGTTACTCACGCCGGAACGTTTAGAACTTACTTAACTACTGAGTACTGCGTCGTAGGATTACCCATTTACCGCCTCTGTTGTTCTACTGTCTAAATCATATTCTGCTTTTTGGCTTAATTGATTCTGCCGTATGATTTTTTTTTCTTCTCATGGTATCTAATGTGGTTCCCCCTCGCAACGTGGATTTATGATTGACTTGGCGGTTTGTGTCAGTAGTGTTCGTTCGGAACCCCATCATTATGAACAATATTACGAACGGAGCTTATTACTATCGAGTCAAATACTACAGAAATTTGGGGTAACGGAGACGATGAAAAAGAAGATTGGAATTAATAATGATACTAGTAATGAAATTTGAGAACTTTCTCTCTTATCGTCTAAATGCAAAAGAAAAAAGTAAAGCCCAAGAGGTGCACTATTTTCATTATTTCATGTGATTCGGCGGAAGCTGGGATATTAACGCTCGGTCGTGAAAGACTAGAAAGGAAAGGGCGGAGTCTTCTGAAGTGGCAAATATCGCGAGGAATGCAGACGGTTGCTTGCTGTCGGGAAGTTGCGAACTTTGATGAAGGCGGGAACTCAGAATTCACGCTCGAATTAGATCAGTGGAGGACGACACATACAGGGAGTGAGAGAGAGAGAGAGAGAGAGAGAGAGAGAGAGAGCTTTGAAGGAGAGGCGAAAGCAGTGCCTTGATTCCGGGAGCTGGTGTGGGTGAGGACGGGAGGGTAGACGCGAGGAGGAGAAGGAAGAGGAGGCGGCTGAGGAGGGACAAAGAGGGTCGTTTTCTTCACAAACGGGGCGGCAGCGGCGGCGGCGGCGATGAGAACGTAGCTGTTTGCAAAGTTTGCGGCCCGCCGGGCTGAGGTGGCGTCGAAGAAGTTGCCGCGCGTCGCCAAACAGCGGCGCATCTTGCGGTGACGAGTCAATACGCTCGCCGACACTGGCTGCGACGCGTGTTGCCGCCTCAACACAAACTGGGCGCTTCCAGGACACCACATTGCGAGAGGGCGGCCGTGGTTCTGCACTGTCGCAGCAGTCTGGGCCGTGAAAAGACTGTTACGTACCCGACCGCTAAACCGACAGCACATTTCTCCCGTTGTGTTTTCGCAATAAGTTCACATACACACAAGATGGTTGTTGGAGAAGGTATTTTGAGAGCGAGATATACTGGGCGGTTACAATTAGAGTGCAGCTACTCATAGAGGTGCAGAGCAGGTTGTAATTATCGTATGGCAGCGAAACTTGATAGATATTTTATTTCCTTACTGGGAAATCAAATTACACTGGAAAAAACTAGTTTCAATTTTTCCCACTGGGTGCAAATCTGGCGCTGTGAATGCAAGATTTAAACGGGCGTCGCCAGAAAATGTCAACCAAGTGAGAAAAGCATAATGTTGATTTTATTATTTGCCACCGCTTATACAATTTTTTCAGTATTAGCACCGGAGACGTCGACGAGATTCTGTTAGCGCCAGATTTACACTTGGTGGACAAAAATGGAACTAATTTTTTTCCAGCATTCTGTATTAACGCTGTACCACACCCAGCACGTTTCTGTCGTACAGTAATTGCAGCTCACCCTCGGCCTCTGTGAGTAGCTGCCGCCGAGCGGTTCTAGGTGTTTCAGTCTGCAACCACGCGACCGCTACGGTCACAGGTTCGAATCCTGCCTCGGGCATGGATGTGTGTGATGTCCTTAGTTAGGTTTAAGTAGTTCTAAGTTCTAGGGGACTGATGACCTCAGATGTTAAGTCCCATAGTGCTCAGAGCCATTTGATCCATTTGAACCATTTGAGTAGCTGCCCTTTAATTATAACCACCCTGTAGTTTTGACTTGGTACCGGTGTGCATGGAAGACATAATTGTCAATAAGAGCTCAACAAAATTTCATTCTTTATTTAATTCATATCATTTTGTGCATCGACTTACTTAATTTGGCTAGATTAGGACCGTCAGCCGTTTTCTTAGGTCTAATCAAGCATTCTACAGACGCTGCCTTACAGAAATGAATAGCACACAAAAGAAAGGAGACAAAATGAAACTTAGTGGGTTGTGAGAATATGTGCTGCTATTTCAGTGACTGAAAAATCTGGTCAAATTTCGAGTCCCTATGCTAAGCAGTTCGTAACTTATTTTCTGTGGCATGCAATTTGTGCTACTTACTTGTGTCTTTTTCTCTCGTTAACTCTAAATTCACTAGCTGGTTAGATAAGCAAATCTTGCTGTTTCGTGTCCATACAGTTTTCCATATTCACTGACAGCAAAAAATCGAAACACCAAAAAATAATAAATGTAGAGTAATGAAATGTCAACAATACATTTGTCAGATCACACACTCTGATAAGCCAAAATATTACGACCACTGCCCATCGCGACATCAGTTGCCTCCTGGAGGCTTTGCGGGTACGTGACGCGTTAGCAAAAGTATGTAATCGGAGCAGGCACGAACGGCGGATCACTATAGCGAAGACACGGGCTGAAAATGGAGATATCCATTGAGATAAGCGACTGTGAAAAAGGACAGATTATTATTACGTAGAGCCTGTGAATGAATATCTCGAAAAAGGCGAAGCTGGTCGAATATTCAAGTGACACTCTCGTCAGAATCTACGGAAAAGGACAGAAGGACAGTGAAACTACCACTAGTCGCTAAATGGTTGGACGTCCACGATTATTCACAGAACGTGGGGTTCAGATACTTATCTGCTCCGTAACATAGGATACATGGGGATCTGTGGCGTCTCTGCCGAAAGAGCACAATGCTGGTGCACGCACAAGTGTTTCGGAACGCACCGTTCATCGTACATGGTTAAACATGGAGCTCTGATGCAGACTATTCCTACGCGTTCGCATGTTGACCCAACGACAGCGTCACTTACAATTGCAGTGAGCACGGGACCATTGTGATTCTACAGTCGATCAGTGGAAGCATGTCGGCTCTTCGGGTGAATCGCAGTTTTGCTACCCTATGTCACTGATCATCTCCACAAACGACGCCATCTAGTTCAACCGCGGCTCGTAACGTGCAGCGCGCCAAGGGCGCAGGCTGGTGGGAGCAGTATTATGCTATGGAAGACATTCTCCTTCACTTTCATAGGACAGGTGGTAGTATTTTCGGACGCCTGCCGCCCTTCGTGGGTGATATCTTCCCAGACGACGACGTCTGGGAAGCCAAAATCGTGCTACTGTGGTTTGAAGAGCATTACAGTGAGCTGACGTTTATGTCCCGGCGACCAAATTCACTTGATGTAAATCTTATGGGACCTACATGGGTCGCTATAGCCCCGTCACCGCGTACGCAGATCAGCTGCCCGTTATTTACGCGAGTTACACGACCTGTGCGTGAACATCTAATGCCACATGCCTCCACAAACCTATCACAGAACTGGTGGATCCCTAATACACAGAATCAATTATGTATTTCGTTCTAAAGATGGACAAACAAGCTATTAAGAAAGCGGTCATAATGTTTTTGCTCATCACCCTATTTAAGTGATTAATACTGCAAGATTGTGGATTAATATAAGCGCGAAATAAGCCATTGTAAATGTGAAACTCTGGTACATTATTAACCGGCGAAACCGCCAGAATGTTGAATGCAAGCATGCAAACGTGCAAGCATTGTATCGTCAGATTGAGGGATGGTTCAAATGGCTCTGAGCACTATGGGACTTAACATCTGAGGTTATCAGTCCCCTAGAACTTAGAACTACTTAAACCTAACTAACCTAAGGACGGCACACACATACATGCCCGAGGGAGGATTCGAACCTGCGACCGTAGCGGTCGCGCGGATCCAGACTGAAGCGCCTAGAACCGTTCGGCCATTCCGGCCGGCTTTGAGGGATGGAGTTATGTGCCTGTTGCGCTTGGTTTGTCAATACAGGGAAAGTGAATGCTGCTTGTGGATTACGCTCCAGTTGTCGTCCGATGACGTCCCATATGCGCTCGATTGGAAACAGATCTAGAGATCGAACAGGCCAGAGGATATTTCGATATTGTGTAGAACATGTCGGGGTTACAATAATGGTATGTGGGGGAGCATTATACTGTTGGAAAACACCCCATATAGTGCTGTTATTGGAATGGTAGCACAACGGGTCGAATCACCAGATTGACGTGCACATTTGAAGTCTGGATGCGTGCGATTATCACTAGAGTGCTCCTGCTGTCATACGAAATCGCACCCAAGGCCATAACTCAACGTGTAGGTCGAGTGTGTCTAGCACGCGGACATGTTTGTAACAGGCCCTCAACTGTCCTCATCCTAACCAATACATGGCCATCACTGGCACCTAGGTAGAATCAGCCTTACGAACTTGCATCGTGCTGCAGGAGAGAAAGACGTCCGTAACTTGTCTTATAATTGAAATTATGCCGGCCGTAGTGGGCGAGCGGTTCTAGGCGCTTCAGTCTGGAACCGCGCGACCGCTACTGTCACAGGTTCGAATCCTGCCTCGGGCATGGATGTGTGTGATGTCCTTAGGTTAGTTAGGTTAGTTAGGTTTAAGTAGTTCTAAGTTCTAGGGGACTGATGACCACAGAAGTTAAGTCCCATAGTTCTCAGATCCATTTTTGAATTGAAATTATGTTTTTTTTTATTTCTTCATAGTGACTATTTTCGGACACTTGTGTCCATTTTCAAACCATCCGTATCGTAAGTGTGACAAAAACAGGCGATGATCTATGTACGAATGTTCCCCTGCAGTGATGATCAAAGTGGCACTATAGCCGACCCGACAACAGTAACTAATACACCACATAGGACGGACATTAATGTTCGTCATACGTGCTTGAGTCAGCCATAGTGCAGCTCTGACCATCACTGCAGGAGCAGTTTCGTACATAGATTATCGCCTGTGTTTGTCATACTTACGATACAGGTGATTTGAAAATGGAAACAAGCGTCCGAAACTAGCCACCATCAAGAAATAAAGAAAACATACTTCTCAAAGCAACTTATGACGGAGCTGCAGCCAATTATTTCAAGAACCAGCTTCCATCAGAAACCACAACAGATCCCCGCCCTGCCGTACAATGAGCTCTCGTTTCACACCACTGAACTTGCAAAAGGTGGTGGTGTGGGGTCAGTCGAATGCACGATACAGGGCGTGTGTCTCGGGGTTCTCGAAGTAACCGATTTGTAACAGTTATTTGCGTCAGTATGATGCTAAGCGCTCCTCAAATTGCTCCTGCAGATGCAGTACGATGCGCCAGAGCCATACGCCGAATACCGCTATTCCATGACCTCATTCAGACTCAGTGAGGTATTAATAATGTCTTTGTTGCCTTAAAGCATTCTTGACTAACATCACAGCGTCCAACCTCAAAGGTAACTAACGACCACGACTGTTACAGCGCGTTTTAAAGCAAACCTGATTTGCATCCTCATAGTGGCGCTACTAGCGCAAAATTTGAGTAGATATCAACTTTCAAGTGTAGAAACACATCCACCAACTTTCGTTTCTGTCACTCCTTCTTGCTGTTGCGATTTTTTTTCCGTCAGCGTAGTTTTACCTTTCATTTTACAACAAAAAACGAGTGATTATTAGAGGCGACAGGAGACACGTACCCCCTGTTTCACCGAAGACTGAGGAATGAGCAACGAAGCGTAGTACCTGACCCACTTTGGTTATTGAAATATGAGGCTACACCTTCCTGCCCCAAAACACAAAGTAAAATTGACAGTACCTTTGTTCCAAAGCTGTCAGCCTTCAGTTTAATTGCAACTGTTTTATCCACATTGTGAGACTGAACTTCCTTTCTTTCAACTTTAATTACCGGTTATTGTAAGTAATTAATTGCGTTAGGCTGTCTCTGGAATTGCTGAGGTTGGTTTATGCGGCTTCCGTTCGCTGTAGATATTCGCAAAGGGACCTAACAACTACGAAGTTAGCTTCTAGCGCTTCCAGAGAGTGCTTCAATTACATGAAATCGTTACAAGGGCACAATTCGCGTTGTTCTAGTAACTGTAAGTTTTCAGAGTCGTTAGGGTACGCATAGCTCGAAAACAATTTTTAGTTTCATGTTATTACTCATAAACTTTGTCTGATGTATGATGACCCATATAATTATGACAAAATCACATGGTCACTTAGTGACAAGGACTATTATCCACCGAGCGAGGTGGCGCAGTGGTTAGCACACTGGACTCGCATTCGGGAGGACGACGGTTCAATCCCGTCTCCGGCCATCCTGATTTAGGTTTTCCGTGATTTCCCTAAATCGCTTCAGGCAAATGCCGCGATGGTTCCTTTGAAAGGGCACGGCCGATTTCCTTCCCCATCCTTCCCTCACCCGAGCTTGCGCTCCGTCTCTAATGACCTCGTTGTCGACGGGACGTTAAACACTAATCTCCTCCTCCACTATTATCCAACAACGAATCTGTTTTGAGGGAATTAATCTGAAAATAATAATCGGCACGAATGTGATATTTCTGCGAGGTATTCGCTCTAAAACAAACCCCCAGAAAAGTGCACGGAGTCACGTTTCCTGTTTGCCATGAAAATTTTACTGGAATAAATTTTCATGAAATACTGAAGCTTAATGCTCTATTTACATTTAATGGAGCAACATTTTCGCGAAGTCTTCGTGTAGTTTTTTATGCCAGATTGTGTTCCTGCCTTCAAAAATGTTCCACTTATCTGTCTGGTGATTTCGATGCGTGGCCGGCCGTTACTCGCTCACATTTGCCCGATCCAACAACTTCTGTCACCTATCCCTCCAGTTATTCCTATATGTGGCAGTTCCTTGATTATGGCAGATCTGCCTCACACATCGCCGTAAGTAATCTGTCCCTGGTATGCCTTGTTAGTTATTCCGATAGGCTTACCCTCTGTTCCTTCCAGTAAACCTTTTTGGCCTTTCCTGTTCAGTCTGCTACTTTCTGTTTCCTATTTTGCTATGCATCACTTTATCCCATTACTTATTATTAACCTCTTTGTCTGGTATATTGCCAGCGTCTTCGTCATCGGTTTTTCCGTTGCCAAAGAATCACTCCCAAGTCTCTATGTCCACAAAAAATTGCACTATCAGAGCCTCTTTCTTGTTTCTACACCAGTGTCCGCAACTACAAATATTTGTTCAAGATGACTCTCTATCCTTGAATCACTCTACGGACGTCAGTGGATTAAGGAACGCATAATGTCTTGAAAAGAGAGCGTTAAGACTTTTTAATTTCCCTCTGAAAAAGAATGTCTGTCACAACTGACACGATCAAGCAATCAAACGTTAGATTTGTGAAAAGTTAAGTTTTTAGCCAAACCGTGACTTAGACGCTAACACCTGTTTCTCACGGGTAATGCGCTAACAGCTGCGCGGTATCCTTCACTAACTTTATCTGAAACCAACTATTAATTCGCATATAATTAATGGAACCTCAATTTTGCACTCAATCTCCAACATATGATTACTCCAAAATTTTATCATCACAAATCGTACAGGAAAAGACGCGATTTTGATGATATTTACTCGCAAATTTGGTGGTGGCTCTAAGTAATGTAAACATCAGGTACATAACTTTAACTCCAGAACGATATAATCCAAGAGGGCGTCTAGGTTCTGCTTATGACGAAGATCAGAGTTAACTCCATCCAATGTTACAAAACTACCCAATGGTCGAGTTCTTGCGTGTATCATTCGGGATGTACTTTTTATTAACGTCTATGCTCCTTCAGGAGCTAATCACAGGCATGACAGAAGAACACATTTTACGTCAGATATCACCCCTTTCTTGACAGCTCGTCGTCTTATCGTGTTTGGCGGAGATTTTAACTGTGTGGTAGCCGATGCTGATCAGGTCCCAACGCCTATGAGGTGTGAAGCACTCGCTTCACTCCTTCAGGCGGCTGACCTTAATGATACGTGGAGCCACTTTCATCCCGCCTACCCACAATTTACTCACATCTACCCCACTGGAGCAAGCCGTATTGACCGTGTTTATGTCTCTGCTGATTTGCTTCCTGCCCTTTGTGCCGTCCAAGTCATTCCTGTGGCCTTTAGTGACCACTGTGCGTACTCTTGCTCCTTGCATATCACGGGCCCAACCCCGGTTCCTCGGGGCACCTATTGGAAGATGAATACACTACATCTCCCAACGCCCGAACTACGCACTCTTGTCACGAAAACATGGCGGGATTGCATCGCTACTGCATCGAAGGACCCTACCACTGTAGTTTGGTGGCTCCGCTGTGCGAAGCCGCGGCTGCGACGTGTTATCCAGCAACGTAGTCGCGAAGTCGCACACTGGAAGCGTAGCACATTAGACTTCTATCAACAATGTCTAAACGATGCACTAACCCTTCCTGCTGATAGGTATGACCAGCTACGCATGCTCCTCAACAAAATTAAAGCGACAATCCTTCGCTTCTCTCGGGAGAAGGCCGAGGGGATGCTGGTGAGGTGCCGCTCCACATCCCTGATTGAGGGCGAGAGGCCATCCAGCTATCACCTTGCCTCTGAAAGGAATCATGCAAAGAAGAACACCATTCTACGCCTTAAAACAGACGATGGTACGCGCCTCACAGACCATCGTGAAGTTCTCAAACACCTAACAAACCATTATACGCACCTCTTCCAGGATGTTGCGGTAGACGTCGCCGCCCAACGAGCACTTATCGGTGGGGTCCCAACTTCATTGGATCATCGAGACCGCGACTGTTTAACCGAGCCACTCACACTCGCTGACCTCACATCTGTCCTCCGTGCCTGTCCGGGACAAAAATCACCTGGCCCCGACGGTCTCCCTTATGAATTCTACCAACAATTCTGGGACCTGTTAGGAGACCGCTTCTGCAAAATGTGCGAGGAGATTTTTGCTGGTTGCGAACTACCCGCCGAATTTCTAGCTGGACGTATTGCCCTTATTCCAAAGCTCACAGGTCACTGTCGAGCTAAAGACCTCCGTCCTATCACCGTTCTTAACACTGACTATAAGTTGGTGGCACGAAGCGTGGCCTCTCGTCTTAAACAGGTAATGAATAAGGTACTTTGCCCCACTCAATCATGTGGCGTTTCGAATCGAACCATCTTCACCGCCGCTTCTATATACCGTGATGCTGTCTTACTCACCGCCGACACTCGAACCCCGGCTGCAATTCTTTCCCTAGATTTCGCCGGTGCCTTTGACAGGGTCTCCCACCCTTACCTGCTGGCCGTTAGGTCGCGGATGGGTTTTGGGGAGCGCTTCATAAGAATCATCCGGCACTTCTTGGATGGAGCAAATTCCACAATCGTTGTGAACGGCTGCAGATCACGACCAATTCCCATCAGACGATCAGTTCGACAAGGGTGTCCCTTGTCAATGTATTTGTTCGCTTTAGCGCTGGACCCCATGCTGCGTGACATCGGACGGATGGTCGATGGTGTCGCTCTCCCAGGCGTCACCTTTCGCAGTGCGGCATACGCGGATGATGTCGGTGTGTTCGTCGCAAACGCTAGGGACATCGATTCAGTTCGCCGAGTTCTCAACGTTTATGAACGAGCATCCGGTGCCATGTTAAATTCCAACAAAACGGTGCTGATCCCGCTAGGACCACGATCATTGACCATCGAACGCTCATGGTACCGAGTTGTGGGGGAACAACGTATCTTGGACCCTGAGGTGACTGCCTGTCCGCAGCGTATGTTAACACTCACGTGGAGGCAGCTTCTCACGCGCATCAGAGGACTTTGCGTGAGCCACGCTGAGCGACGACTCGACCTCCATCAACGAATCCAACTGATTAATACTTACATCCTATCACGGGAATGGTATGTAGCACAACTCCTTACGCTACCGAAACAAACTGGCAGAGCCATCTCACAAACAGTATATTGGCTTTTGTGGCGGCATGCACTGTTCAAAGTTGATGCACAGACTTGTACACTGCCAAAGGTCGATGGTGGCCTTGGACTCATTGACTTTCCCCGCAAATGTGCGGCCCTCCTGATTCATCGTATCGCCACTTTGCGTGAAACTGACCCAGGTGGGACAAAAGCGGTTCTTTTCGACCGTTATCGCCCACAATCGGCGCGTGCACCAGTATGTTTGACACATATTCCGTTCCGGATGACGACAGTCAAGGACTATTACCTCAATCAAAGTTACGTCCTAACAGTGGCCACTGACAAGGCACGCACGTCGAAGCGCCTTTACCAGGCACTTCGAGGCCAACCCACACCACATAAATTACAGGACAGACGACCGTCGGTCATCTGGCACCAAGCTTGGGCTAATATCAACAACCCAGTCCTTCCCACGGAAGTTTCAGCGCTATGGTATCGTGTCGTAAACAATTTAATACCCAGTAATCATCGCCTGGCGGCCATCCGCCTACGGCCCTCGGCTGCTTGCGGCCGATGTGGTGACGTAGACACCAGAGAGCACCGTCCCTTATGCCCTCACGTCACAGAAGTGTGGGACCTTGCACGTGTGCTATTAGCGCTGATCGGTGGGACGACACCAGACAATGTGTCAATCGACTGGTTCCTTACCCCTGATATTCAAACCAACCCCCGAACGCGACGTAACGCAATGGCGTGGCTCTTGGGCCACATCATTTTCACGATCTATGACCTTTCCCTCACCGATGCTGTCTCTTTCAGGGACTACCTGTGGAGCCAGCATCGCCTGGCGGAATCTGACCGGAAATATGCCACTACCTTTGCAAGATTTCTTAAAGTTGCAATGGTTCATGGTTATCAAAAGGTGTTCCGGGTTGACTAAGGCACCTCGTCCAGGAATTGCCTGAGTTTACCCCTGGAGCTATGTCACTCGGACTTTCAAACTACCCTTGACTTGCCTATACCCAAGATTTGACATTGGCCTTCTGGGCATCACTAGAGTAGACTATTCTATGATACTAATGATATGACAATTGGTAACATGGGAATTGTGTGAACTTTGTATGGAAAATTATTGGGAAATTAGAAAACACGTAATCTATCTTAGAGGATTATTACTTCGTTAATTCTATGGGCGATGGGATTATCTCGCCAGTTTCGTTTTCATTTGTATGTGCTGCCGTCCCTGTTTTTTATTTTGCCTTCATTTCTGTCTTTATTTCTTTTTTCCTTTTTAGTTTCTAAACTCATCACTTGCTTCACACCTGCAGAGAGAGGTGTATTTCTGAGTAGTGTGTCGTCGCTCCCTGAGGCATAGCAGAGTATGCCTCCGCTTTTATTTTCGGGTTATGGCAATAAGTCTTGCTACTAACAGCACCTTGCTTTAAGTGCTGCGTCGACACTAGAGGATGGCGGCATTTTTGGAGAGGAAAAGGTAGGGCTATAGGGGAGGAAGGAGGCCCATAGAGTCAAAAAAAAAAAAAAAGGCAGTGCTTCTGCATTGCGTTGGTCCGTGTTCCATTACACAATCAGATAATCTGACATATTCTGCTGTTCACACTACGCAACGTTTTGCAGTGTGAAGTCCTACTTGATGATGTTTGAAGACTCATCATAGCATAAGGAGCGAACAGAATGTTTCCGTTTCAGTGCGTTGCTGCAGCGTATATGCAACCTAATGCGATTCCGATGCGAGTATATAAACACCAAGATGTAGACAAGGGGTTAGTGTGACCTTCGAACGGAAGCTTTTTGATCACCACTTATTTTATGTCCGTGTTGAGCTGCGATTGGCACAATAAAAAGATTCACACGATCATAGCTTACGGCCATTAAGACCTTTGTCAGCAGTAGATACACATACGCACACGCACACACTCACTCTCACTCACGCAAGCGCAACTTGCACACACATCTGCAGTCTCAGAGAGCTGAAACTACACTGTGAGCAGCAGCACCAGTGCATGATGGGAGTGGCGACTGGGTGGGGGTAAGGAGGAGGCTGGAGTAGGGAGGGGGAGGGATAGGGGATGGTGGGATTGGCGGACAGTCAAGTGATGCAGTTTAGATGGAGGGTAGGAGAGAAGGTGCTTAGGGGGGAGGGGGTAAGTAGCGGAAAGGAGAGAAATAAAAATAAAAGAAATTAAAAGACTGGGTGTGGCGGTGAAACGACGGCTGTGTAGTGCTGGAATGGGAACAGGGAGGGGGCTGGATGGGCGAGGACAGTGACTAACTGAGGTTCAGGCCAGAAGGGTTACAGGAACGTAGGATGTATTGCAGGGAAAGTTCCCACCTGCACAATTTAGAAAAGCTGGTGTTGGTGGGAAGGATCAGAAAAGCTGGTGTTGGTGGGAATGATCAGAAAAGCTGGTGTTGGTGGGAAGGATAAAAAAAAAAGCTGATGTTAGTGGGGACGATCCAGAAAAGCTGGTGTTGGCGTGAATCTTTGTATTGTGCCTATCGCGGCTCAGCATCTCCGCTATATGGTGAGTAGCAACTTTCCTTCTCTCGTATTTCCTTCCATCCGGGATTTTCCATTGTTTGATTTATGTCCATGTTAATATTGTTGGTCTCGTTGAACACGTCTCTATGCAGAGGTAAAGCCGTTACCAAGCGTACCCTTTCTACTCCCCTCGTGACGTCTGAGAACTTGGAAATTAGTACGAGATCTTCTAAATTTGTAATCCTTGTTATCTGCAGAAGCTCTACGCCATTCTAGGTTCACATAAGCTTCCAGTTATTTGAGCCGCTCTCACATACTAGCCACACCGCACTGAAATACAGTAACCATCCCCACGAGACTGCCACAAACGGTTCATGGAGATACCACGTATATGGAACTATTTTCCTGTCCTGCGGCCGTTAGAGCTCAAGAACGGTACATATTCTTATTGATTAGAAAGGGGGAAGGGTGTGAGGGACGGTTGTTATAAATTAAGGCGGTGGGCACCCTATTTTTGGGTCGTGAGCTGAGCGCCACTTCCGAGCAAATGGTTTTGTCGAACGTGGGGGTGGGGAGATTGGGGGGAGGGGTAAGCGGTAAGGGTACGATGGGAAAGAGAAGGGGGACGGGGGCAGGGGTAGATGCAGGCTTCTAAGTTACGCCGGTCGTTCCTGCGGGTATTAACAGTTCCTTGCCGCGTGAGATTTACGAATACCATTAAGGCGTTTAGAAGAGAGCGCCTGGCATAAACGGTAGGGCCGCTGGCGCCACGCTACGGCGCCACTAATCACTCCGCTTCCAAGGGAAGATTAGGCTGCTTATTAACAGCTCGTAAAGTAATTTCCGTTTGGCCCGCGCCAGCGCTCGCGCCGAACAAGCATCGGATGCCGGGAACAAAACATACTGGAGGGTGCTCGCTTTTAAGTACAGTGTCTTAATATTTCCTACTGCAGGCTTCGAGAGGGCTCCCGACACTGGAGGCGATTAAATAAATTATTGCAAACTCCCACCCGCGCGGCCGTTAAGTTTTAATCGCGGCTGAATAATTTTTTAGTGCTTCGCAGCGCAGCCAGCACAAAAGAAACGCCGAGTCCCGCCAGTCATAATTCACAGCTGCTTGTCGAAGGCGGTTCATTTATTATTTTTCCGTTATTATCGGATTTATGAAACACGTCTCTGACAACTGACGCGACCAATGAGTGACGATTCTACTCTAGAAAATGATTATTCTGATGCAAATATACGTAAATGTGTTTTGTTTCCTAGCGATGATAAAAACTCATAAAAGTATACTGGGCTGAAATTACACAGGATGGTCAGAAACAGTCTGAAAAACTTTAGAGGGCGTTGCAGGGCAGGTTGTGCTGAGATATAATTGTTAAGAAAAGAGTTCGATACCGTTCAACGTTTCCGAGTTAATTAGCATCGAAGTTAGCCAATCAGGCATGTGCGTGCACAAACTAGAGCGGCCCCCAGCACGGTTTCCTAAAACCGCATAAGAGAGGGATTCAAAAATTGCACATGGGACGGAGTAAGGATCGAACCCGAGGCTAAAGCAGAGCAGTCTCGTGCGCTATCATATGCACTATGGAAACAACTGAAACTAATTCTATCTGGCAGACCGCTTGAGTTTGAGCGCAATGGCCCGATTTGCTAACTTCAATGCCATTTAACCCAGAAACGGCGCTACGTATCGAATTTTGTCCTTAATAATTATTTCTCAGCATAAGATACCCTGCAATACGCGCTTTACAGATTATTTCTGACCATCCACCATACTCTCAACTGTCTGGTCACTTACGAGTTTATTATGTGATCACTGATGTCATGTAGCTTATATTTGTAGGATTCAAGATACACTGTTCACCATTAAATTTCAACTTCACGAAAGTGGCACGCAACAAACGTCTAATTGGCATGAAGTGGACTTGCTTGAACATACAAATGTTTAGCATTTCAACGCAACCACACAATATAGGTAGGAGTAATGACATTCACTTTCTGTATATAAAAATAAACTCGGCCCGAACAGGCCATGAAAGCTCAATGGTACTGACTGACCGCCTTGTCATCCTCAGCCCACAGCATCACTGGATGCGTATATGGAAGGGGCATGTGGTCACCACACCGCTCTCCCGGCCGTATGTCAGTTTACGAGGCCGGAGTCGTTACTTCTCGATCAAGTTGCTCCTCAGTTTGCCTCACAGGGCTGAGTGCATCCCGCTAGCCAAAGCGCTCGGCAGACCAAATGGTCACCCATCCAAGTGCAGGCCCAGCCCGACAGCGTTTAATTTCGGTATCTGACGGGAACCGACGTTATCACTGTGGCAAGGCCGTTGGCGCTTTCTGTATGTAAGAAAAGATAAGGCAGCAGGTTTCAGAAATCGCATTTTAATGTTTTGTGAAGTCTACCAGCACGTTTCGGAATTCGATAGCGGCGGGATTGTGGCCGGTTTAGGCTCCAGTTATCGTTTCGTACTATTTCTGGCGGCGTTGGTGAGAATCCCACGAATCGGACGAGCTGATGTTATTTATCATTCATCAGCTGATGTCATTTGACTTCGGTCCCACCTACCTGACCTGGTTCGAACCACATTCACTTGCCTGTAAGAGTTAGAGCAACATGAATGAGTGCACTTTGAGAATTCACCAACGTGATCTTTCTAAATGGCGAAGCTCACGGTAATGAAAGAGTTCCTCGACGCCTCTATCAAGATTGTTCTCCACAATGTCCGACTCCATCGCATACCCTCTTCAGTACAATTACGCAAAGCTTCGAGAAAGGGTACCTTCACTATCCGCAGGAGTCGCACACCCGAAATGGAAGAGGCCTATTGCATCACGTTGAAGAGAACCGGTCAACGAGTACACGAACAATTTCTTTGGCTATTAATTAGTGGGATTGTAAAACAAATGATGTACTACGTCACGCCTAATCAGTTACCTGTAAAAGTGGTCACATTACCAACATATTTTCAAATGGTTGTAGCACGGAAACGGTACGTATCAGGACATGGGTTCCAATTCAAAATATTACCTACTCACTCCTCTCTACAAGTCGTAGAAGTTTGTAACGGGAATTTTCGAACACCCTACATGTATTGAAGAGTGTTGGAGAAATACAGCAACCTTGTCGTACTCCTTTGTTTGTATTTATTTCCTTTGTTGTCATACACTGAAGCGCCAAAGAAACTAGTATAGGCATGCGTATTCAAATACAGAAATATGGAAACAGTCATAATACGGCGCTGTGGTCGGCAATGCCTACATAAGACACAGAGTGTCTGGCGCAATTTTTAGACTGGTTACTGCTGTTCCAATGGAAGGTTATCAAGATTTGTAAGTGAATTTGAACATGGTGTTATAGTTGGCGCACGAGTGTGACGTGAATATCAGGAACCCGGTAAAACATCATCTACGATATCGCTGCGACTGGGAAAAGATCCTGCAAGAACGGGACCAACGACGACTGAAGAGAGTCGTCCAACGTGACTGAAGAGCAACCGTGCAGCAGACTGCTGCAGATTTCAATGCTGGGCCATCAACAAGTGCCAAAGTGGGAGCCATTCAGCGAAACATCATCGATATTGGCCTTCGGAGCCGAAGACCCACTCGTGTATCCTTGGTGACTGCTCGATACGCTTTACACCTCGCATGGGCCTGTCAGCACCGACATAGGACAGTTCAAGACTGGAAACATTTTGCCTGGTAGGACGAGTGTCGTTTCAATACTATATCGAGCGGGTGGATGTGAACGGGTATGGAGACAACATCATGAATCCGTGGACCCTGCATGTCAGTAGGAGACTGTTTAAGCTGGTGGAGGCTCTGTAATGGAGTGGGGCGTGTGCAGTTGGAGTGATATGGGACCACTGATATGTCTAGATGCGGCTTCGACAGGTGGCACGTATGTAAGCATCCTGTCTGATCACCTGCATCCATTCATGTCCATTGGGCATCTCGACGGACTTGAACAATGTGACACCCCACACGGCCAGAATTGCTACAGAGTGCCTCTAGGAACACTCTTCTGAGTTTAAACACTTTCGCTGGCCACCGACCACCGAACTCCCGAGTCATCAGCATTACTGAGCATACCTGGGATGCCGTGGAACGTGCTGGTCAGAAGAGATCTCCAGCCCCTCGTACTCTTATGGATTTATGGAGAGCCTTGCAGGATTCACGGTGTCAGTTCCCTTCAGGCATTAGTCGAGTCCATGCCACGTCTCATTGCGGCACTTCTGCGTGCTCGCGGGTTCCCTACGCGATATTAGACAGGTGTATTAGTTTCTTTGGCTCTCCATTGTATTTCCCGTATCTGTAACAATTTTGGTGTCTGTGTATAGACTCTTAATAGCATTTATGTGCTGAGATGGATAACCTCGTTCAGCCATAATATTCTGCAGCATTTCTCTATTCACATTACCTAAACCTTTTCCAACCATGTCTCGTAAAACTGACAGTTCGGTAATACGGAAAAGTAAAAAACAAACGTGAAGTGTAATGGCAGAATGTGAAAATAAGTGGAAGGATCAGGGCAGTACAGATGTTGTTGCCGGATTAGCTGCGAGCGGTGAGGTCTTTGCCAGCAAACGACGATCGTTAGAGGTGGCGGTGTGCCGCAGGCAGATGAGGTACAGCAGAGCCGGAGCGCGCTGCGGCCGGCCGGATTAGGGCCCCGCGCAGGTACTTGATTGAGGGGGAGGGGTGCGGGGGGGGAGGAGTAGGGGGCGGTGAATACCTGCACGCAAAGCGGCGCCGCCGCCACAGTTGGCGCCGGCTCTGGGCCGAATACTAATCAGCGCGTTGAGCAGCGCGGAGCAGTGCAGCGAACGCTAACGATTCGTAAGCGGACCACGAGCCACGGAAAGCCAGCCCGGTGCTAGCTGCCCTCAAACGCTAGCGCTCTAGGCAGCTCGTCGTCACATTCTTTATCGCTCGCTTAAGAGGGCTCACTGGGCCCAAACTCTGCCTACGGTTAGCACTGGATTTTGGAACGACATTATTCAAGCATTAGAAATTATAGCTTTTTGCCTGCGGTTTCGACATCGTACGCGAATATGACATATAATTAACATGCACTGCTTGGCAAAAAAAGCGAATCGCTCAAAAGGAGAGGAGGAAACAAAATGAAACTTCACGGATTGAGAAAGTATGTAATGTTATTTCACTGATTAGCAAATTGAGTCAAATTTACAAAGGACTTGAAAGTATGACCACAGTTATCAGTACGACAATGCAGTTATCTGGCGTGGATGCACGCACTCTTCTGAGATACTATGGACCGCAGCTGTTACAAATAGTCCATTTTATGCTGAATACTGGCTCTGGGACGGATTTGACGTCCGAGTTGGTCCCACCCATGTTCGATTGGCAGATCGGGGATTTAGCCGGCTATAAGAGCACCTCAGCATCACGCAAACAATTCATAGAGGCATGTACAAGGCGTGGACGAGCATTTTCCTGCTGAAAAATGGCAGCACGCTAGTGTGCATGAGAGGTAGCCAATGAGGGCGCAACATGTCCGTGGTGTACCGTTGTGCTGTCAAGAGGTCTCTCAGTGCCTACAAGCCGTGACAGGAAGTCATAGCCCATGGCTCCCCACATTATGACTGCAGGAGTAACACCATTGTGGTTATTCATAACATTCGAAGAATGGAACTTCCACACAGGTTGCCAGGTTGGTGCAGAACTGCACTTCGTTTCTGAATACAATGCGATGCCATTCGTCAGCAATCCCTGTTTAATGGCCACGACACCATTCGAAAAGCAACGGTTTTTGTAATGGTGTTAACGGCAGCTTACGCATGATATGCTTATTCCCTAGTCCAGTAGCTGTCACTCCCTGAACAGTGGTGCAGATTCAAACAGAATATTACGGATCGTGCGGGAACGCACTTCGTTGCTGGGCACATTTTGATACCATCCATCAGCAGTCCATGCTTCCCTGTCACAGTACGACTCAAAATGTAGCATTTTGTCATGTTATGTTAATAGAAACCTACACATGGGATATTTATATGGATATTTATAGAGTTCTGGTGATACCGGCCGTGACCTTCTTCTTCTGTGCGGAAGCACACATATTCCCTGAACTCTTACGGGACGTGGAAGAATGTCTTCCACGAGTAATGAGTGTGTTGGGGTGGGACACTACGAATGTAGAGTGTGGACGTACAAGGTGAGAATGTGAGTCTCGCGGGAGGCGTGCGCGAGATAGTCCCTGCAGTCGCACTATCATCTGTGCCCTCGGTGGCTCAGATGGAGAGAGCATCTGCCATGTAAGCAGGAGATCCCGGGTTCGAGTCCCGGTCGGGGCGCACATTTTCACCTGTCCCCGTTGATCTATATCAACGCCCGTGCGCAGCTGACGGTATTAATATAATTATAATTACATATGGGATGGTTATTCCCTATTCCGGTGGCTGCTAGTCTCCGAAATATGGTGCAAATTGACACACAATATTGGCTGCTAGTCTCCGAAATATGGTGCAAATTGACACACAATATTTCAGATAGTGGAGAATCACAATTCGTCGCTGGAAACAATGTGACGCCGTAAATCAGTAGTCCATGCTTCCTGATCACAGCACCACTCGAAATGCAGCAGTTTGTTTTGTGGTGTTAATCGAAACATATACATGGGACAGTCATTCCCTAGTTCAGGAGATGCTGGTCTCCAATCAGTGTTGCAGACTGTTGCAGAATGTTGTTCGTAGACCAATAAGACTACATGCTCTCGGATGGCCACTGGGTGAGGTTGCGCAGTGATCAGCACATTGGACTCGCGTTTAGAGGACGACGGTTCAAATCCCCATCCGGCCATCCAGATTTAGGTTTGCCATTATTTCCCTAAATCGCCGATTTCCTTCCCCATCCCTACGTAATCCAAGCTTGTGCTCGTCTCTAATTACTGCGCTGTCGACGGGGTGCTAAAATCTAACCTTCCTTCCTTTCTTCTTTTTATCGGGTCGCAAGTGCAGATGCGAACGGATTACGATATGCTAGGTGCATAACACAACGACTCTCCAATGTGGGACGAGGTCAACTGGTGCCTTGCCGACGAATGTGCTTGCCCTTACTTTCACATGCAATCTAACATGGAGGTACTGTCATAATCAGAAGCCCCACAAATCTGGATATTGCACGATTCGAAAACGTAGACCCACAATGAGGCCCCTCTGAAACTCTGTGAGTTGTTGATATCGCTGTTACGCACGAGTATACAGCACCACCGTCACCTTCACATTGATCACTCAACATTTCACACTGTTCACACCCCTTGTACATCCTCACCTGATCTGGTGAAGACACTAAACATGGGCGAGGCCAATCTAGTCTGGAGGGCGGCTCTACCTGTCGCAGATAACTGCAGCTCTACTGTTCACGTAACCGCCGATGGTTGTAAGTAAACAAAGTTGTATTTGAATACGACCATATCCTCTGGGTGCTTATTGTTTCTACCAGAGACCATATTTCAAACATACAGGGTGTTTAAAAAGCATGCCTACAAACTGAGAGAACTGACGGAAGAGTGTAACTACAACAAATTTGGTCAACGAAGCTTCTAGTCCTGGAAGTAATTCCGAGCCAATGACGACTTTGGAACGATAGAAACCGGGAGATACTTTTCAGACATCTTCACCAACACAACGAAAAAATATAGGCACTCGTGCTAATACAACATGTAAAATTATGAAATTCACGGTACTTTTTGAACACATCTTGTGCCTGTGTTAAAAACGTGCGCCTCGTCACTCACCTTCCTAAGTTTGAGTGACAAATTATACGTATTTAACGCGCAGCCATAAGGCCGCTCATTTCTCCGCTACGCTGCGCAGTGCAACATATACGTCAGGCGTTCCCAGCATCTGCTGGCCAGCATGCAGCCTTGGACACGGTTATTGGGAGGGTTTGGTACTACAAACGTCCACCCTCATCTCTTTTATAACGAATATTAACTCCACAGTTGATTGAGGTTTATTCTCACGATTATTTACCACAGAATACTGTTATGAATTTGAACAGAAAAAGAGATTTCTGACGGTTATCGACTGGTTTACTGAAAATTATCTCCCGCTGCTGTATTTCCCACTTCATACGGTTCGTAATTGTTGTAACACTCGCAGATGAAAGTGAAAATCGTCAGCTACATCTGTAATAACCTTTTAGTGCATGTTTAATATTGCCCGCTTTCGCAGCAGTCTCAGCAATGTTACTGGTTGCTTTGGCGATGAAGCATCCAAGTAGTCACTTTTCTCTCTTGCTGGTGTTTAGGTGTCATGCATAGTGGCCGACGAGTTACAGCAGTACTTAGGTTATTGTACGAGTTGCGTTCACCATCACCAACCCCCCCCCCCCCCCCTCGCTCACCATCCATACAGCTGTCCTGATTGGCTTTCTCAAACCTTCTGCAAATCACTTCAGTCTTAGCTATTCATTAAATCCACAGCCTTTATCTTTCCCATCGTTACCTATCCATAAACGTTCCCCATTTCTAATGCCGAACGAGTTGCAAAGACAGTGCACTGGCACTTGGGAGAATATCGGTCCTAATCGCCGTCCACATATTCGGATTTACTTACTGAGGTTATTAATCAATGCTCAAAAAATGTTACTGCCTACACCGCTGTCGACATCGAACCTTCAGTCATTTTCAATACCCTACTTAACTTCTTAACCGATGGCTGGGTCAGACTGCAGCAGGAGCGTGCCTCTCCTGAAGGACTCTGTGGTCAAATTTAGGGTGCTCACTGACAGTCTGTGACAACAACATGACAAATATGAGAAAAACATCCAGACGTAGGTCTTCCAGGATGGGTCATCTGGAAAAGACACGGCCAATTTCCTTTCTCACCTTTCCCCCTATGTAATCTTGTTCTACGTATTTAATGACACCAACGTCTACGGACCATTAGGCCCTAACCTGCTTTCGCCCCTTCCCACTCGGAAGAACAGCGTTTCTAACCCCTTCTTTGAGTTCTACATACTTTATGATAGAACACTTGGCATGTCATTGTAATGCCTCGACTTTTGTAGGCATATTGCATAGTCCTCACGTGGCTGAGTGGTATAAGCGTTGTATAATGTAACTACCACCGCTAGGTACTATGGATCTGAGAATGGCAATACATATTGCCGAAACTATAATCCAGTAATTGTGTTAAGACGGAAATCTTGGCAAAGAAATTAGTTTTCAAAGGAACACTACGATACAAAAATGCGGCACTCAGTTATCAAATCAGGTAGCATTATCTTTTTTTATTGTTTTAGTCCATACCTCTCATAATATGGACACTAAAGAGCTTACAATAGATTTGTCTCACAGTATCGAAGATCAACTGCTCATAGCTCTTAAGGTATGCATTTCAGAGCCCATGTATACTAGATTTTTTTGCTTCGAATGATCGTTTCTGCCACATACATGAAAATTGACCTTTCCTCGTGGGCCACCCTGTGTACTGCAGTTTTAAAGAAAATTGTAGGTTGTCATTAGTTAAAGTAACGTAGAACATAGGAAACAAGGAGAAATGTATCTCTGACACTACAGACCGCATCTTTGGTCGTAGCACCCAGCACTACCGTGGAATTTTAACTGTCAAATACGATACCTGGTGGACGCATGGTGTAAATTACGTACGCGGATGACATGGATTAGTCAGTAATTATTATAAGAACTGGTAAAGAGTACATAAATCAGTCGCGTATTCAGTCGCGTATAACGTTTATTTGCAGCAAACATTATTTGTGACTGATCGCTGTACTCGTTACCACTTCAAATTAATGCAGTCGCTGTGCAAGTCTGTTTCCACATGAAATCAAACCCGATAAGCAATTATTAGAGCAAGTTACGTGTGTACAAGAAGTTGAGAGAACACATTCTTCGACACCCCTGTCTCATACAATGTTCTCGATCTAGCGAACTGCTATGTTCCTTTGTATAAAGTATGGTTGACATGAGGACAGTGTGATCTTAAAACTATCGAAGCACTGACGCACTTCGTGGTGAGGAGGTAGGAAAAGCTACAGTTATTTGAAACACATTTGTTTCATAAATTTATTTTTAACAAAATTTGTTCCTAGTCGACCTGGTTTTTAATCAATTCATGTTGTTGCAGTTATCGATTGAAAATGGCATAACAAGCCCGAATCGCGATCGTGGTGAATAAATGAATTTAATAGTACGAGGGTGAGTCAAATGAGAATCTTAAATATTTTTTTTAATGTTATTTATTGTGCAGAAGTGGTTGAAAGCTGTATCACTTTTCAACATAATCTCACCTATGCTCAGTGCAAGTCCTCCAGCGCTTACAAAGTACACAAAATTCCTTTAGAAAAAAAAATCTTTTGATAGTACGCGCAACCACTCATGCACCGCGTGGCGTACCTCTTCATCAGAACGGAACTTCTTTCCTCTCATTACGCCTTTGAGTGGTCCAGACATATGGAAATCACTTGGGGCAAGGTCTGGGTTGCTCGCTCTCTTCGTTTCCAGTTAGTGGAAGTGAACCCAGGTTTCGTTCCCAGTAACAATTCTTGCAAGTAAGCCATCACCATCCAGTTCAAATCGCCGAAGAAGTTCTTCACAAGCATCAACACGTCGTTCTCTCATTTCAGGAGTCAACTGCCGTGGCATCAGTCTTGCAGACACTTAGTGAAATTGGAGAACGTCATGCACAATGTGGTGTGCTGACCCATGACTAATCTGTAAACATGCTGCAATATCATTCAGTGTGACTCGGCGGTTTTGTTTCACTATGGCTTCGACTGCTGCAATGTTCTGTGGTCACAACTCGTTGTGCCTGACCTGGACAAGGAGCTCTTCCACTGAAGTCACACGATTTGCGAACTTCCTACTCCATTCGTAGACTTGCTGCTGTGACAAACATGCATCGCCGTACTGAACCTTCATTCGTCGATGAATTTCAATAGGTTTCACATCTTCACTACGCAAAAACCGAATAACAGAACGCTGTTCTTCCCTGGTGCAAGTCACAAGTGGGGCGGCCATCTTTATACTGATATTGCGACGGTATGTGTGCATCTGCACTATGCTGCCACCTACAGGCCATTCTGCACGCTGTTTGTAGCGCGCTTACCAACTTACAGGATAACGGCGCGAAATTTCGATTTGTTATTACAAATTTAAGGTTTTCATTTGACTCACCACTACAATTTATTCCGTTGCAACATTTTCTGCTGTTCTATCCGTCTACTAACTTTAGTATTTCGTTCCCTTACCGAAATTCATCAGCATCGCCACATTTAATTTCATTACCTTTTTTTTTTACATTTGGTCATGCCTGTCTTACAATCTTTTTGTAAAACACATGTCTCCATCTGATATGAAAGAAGCTTACGAGTCTTCCCTGCCGTGTCACGCAAGACGTTCGCCCGTATATTCCTCAAAGCTTCCCACTGCCGTGACAGACACATCCATTCCCAGCGCGAGTGCGGCAAGCCAACTTGTACCGCATCTTCAGCACGAATACACCCTAAATCGCTCTACTGTCGGCTTTGAAACGGTACGCGAGGACATATTTGTTTTTCGTAGCCGACAAACATCATTTTTTTCTCCAGCTTGCGGGGGCCATCATTTGCGTCTCGGGTAGGTGTTCTCAGTTCCGTTCCAGGTGGCAGAAACCAAAGAGCGCTCGCGCACGCGTACAAGAACACACACACACACACACACACACACAACTCGAATAAGTCTTATTACCGGAATGCGAATTTTGTGTTTGCTTATCGGGCGTAACTGTTTAATAAACGGCGCGCGAGGAAGAGCAACCACTCTGTTTGCTTCTTTCTTTTATGCCCCGCTACCTCTCGTCGTCCGTTCGCATTTCCGGGAATAACGCGAGGAAAGAATTCAGAGAGGGGGCGAAGAGGCGATAACCCAGTGGGAAAAGGAGAAAGCGATTGGGCGTTCCTGTTGCTAGGACGATTACATAGGAACGATACAGCGCGCGCGCGCGCGCTTGTGTGTGTGTGTGTGTGTGTGTGTGTGTGTGTGTGTGCGCGCGCGCGCGCGCGCGTGCACGCGCTTGTGTGTGGTTGTGTGGTATACAGAGAGATTGAAAAAGAGAGGGAGGGAAGGAGAGAGAGAGAGAGAGAGAGAGAGAGAGAGAGAGAGAGACCGACCGACAGCTGATCCGCTTCCAGGAGTAAATAATTTTCCCGGCCCGCTTACGCCCAGCGACCTTCTCAGAATACGCGCCTCTGGAGTTGTGTGGGGGCCGAGCTGAATACTTTTTTCTTTGATTCGCGGTCGTGGGCTCTTCTGCTGTTGCTGCTGCTGCTGCCACGGCGTCGTAATTGAGCATGGCGGAAAATTTTAACGGGGCTTAGGTTTTGCCTTTGTTTGATCTCTTTCTTTCGCCGCTTCCCCTTCCGCTCCCTCCTTCTATTCCCCTCTCCCTCCCTCCGTCCAGCTTTCTCCTCCCTTTCCCCGTTGCCAGAATACTCTCCCTCTCTCTCTCTTTTCTCCTCGCCGGCCCGCGTCGCAGTTGCGTTGAAGAGCCGTGTAACAGCGGCGGTTAAAAAAAAAAGAAAGTGAGGATACGTTCGTCGCTGGCTGGCTCTTCATTTGTTTTAGTGCTGACTGCAGCAACGTCTCGTTAAGGGCGTCGCGCGAACACGGCCGCAAGCGCGCGCGCGCAGCTTTCCTTTTTGTTTTTTAACTCTTAGTGTGTGTGTGTGTACCTCACGTTTTAATGAGGTGCAGACTCCTTTTACTATTATTTTTATGCCAGACTTACGAGTCGGATATAAAGAGTGAAGGGAAGTAGCAAAAACTCTGCGACGAAAGGGTATCGCACCGGGGTGCCGGCGTTTGCTGCCCTGTCGCTTGAGTGGCCGCCGGTATTTGGATTACAGAGACGGGGACGGGAAAGGGGGGGAGGGGATAAGGGGGTGGGGCGCGTTGAGCCGGCGACAGCGGCAGAGATTTCGTCCGCACAGAATGCCAAACTCGCCTGGGGTGCGGGGGCGTAGGACGCGCACTGAATGACGGAGCAGGTATCGCGTCCCGGTATAAAAACACCGCACTGATTCCGAATATGCGCTGTCGTCGTCAAGCTTATCATTTGTCACTTTAGCATCTAGATGATTCAAACAGAAATAGCAAATTTAAATTTTTTTCAACAGGCGAGCTATAAAAGACAGAAACACATTGAACCATTCACTAGGTAGAGGAACGTTCGAAGTTTTATATTCAGGCAGACAGTATACCATACACTCAACGTGAGCACCATGTGTTGCTCGAGAAACATGGAAGCAGTTGTCAGTTTCTGCTTATTGCACACACGAATCAGCAGGTCCCTGTTTATTGAATCGACAGTTTAAACAGTTCGACTTCGCTGCCCGCTGCTCGTAGGTGGGACAAAGACGTTGTCTTTTATGTACCCTCACAGAAAAAATCGCAAGGTATGAGGTCTGGTGACCTGGAAAGCCAAAAGCAATGAACAAGATCTCTTTGTTGTGGGATGGTGTTATCAAGAGATCGCCGCACCGGGAGGTGAAAATGGGGCGGGGCGCCGTCATGAATAAAAATAAAAAAAAAATGGCTCTGAGCACTATGGGACTCAACATCTTAGGTCATAAGTCCCCTAGAACTTAGAACTACTTAAACCTAACTAACCTAAGGACATCACACACACCCATGCCCGAGGCAGGATTCGAACCTGCGACCGTAGCAGTCCCGCGGTTCCGGACTGCAGCGCCAGAACCGCACGGGCATAAATATCAAATCATTGGAATCTTCGAGAGGCCGAGGAAATAACCAGTTTGCAGTATTTCCAGGAATGACATTATTGTCACAGTTTCTTCTGCAAGAAAGAAATGCCCTAAACTTCGTGAACAGAAACGGTACAAAACACATTCGGATTCGGTGAGTCTCTTTCATGTTCGACGACGGCACCAGGATTTTGTGATACCCAAATTCTTACATTAGGGCGGTTTACTGTACCCGAAAGGCGAAACATCAGTTCATCCGGAAAGGTGAGACGTTGAGAAGAAGTTTCATCTGCCATATCCAGGAGAAGTGAAATGCAAAATTTGAACCTTCTATTATGGTCGCCGGGGCGTAATTGCTGCGGTAAGTGCAACTTGTAGGACTTCATGTGCAGGCGTCGTTTCCGAACACAACTCACCGTCGTGTGAGGAAGCTGGCCCATCTTGTGGGCTTCCGAGGGCTCCGTGTGAACGCATCTCGGAAATGCCCGACATTTTCATTAGACGTGCGTGGCCGACCACTGCTCTTCTCTCTGCATATGCAACTCTCTTCCAACAATTTTTTGCGCCAGTGCAGAGGTGGCTCCTTGCCGAATCGACGGCTGAATGCACTTTGCAGCTGCACGTTGACTGACTTCGCTCAAATTCCAACTTACAAAATAATTTCTCTTGTGGTGTAGTCGCCATTTTGCTACAAATGAACAACAGTGCAATACTGTGCCAATACTTTGAACCTTCCTCCATCCGTTGACATACGAAATGGGCTTTTATCTTTTATACACAGACGAGCTAACGAAACTGGTATTCAAATAAAGAGATACGCAAACAGGCAGAATACGGCGCCGCGTTGAGCAACGCCTATATAAGACAACAAGAGTCTGGCGCAGTTGTTATACCGGTTGCTGCCGCTACAACGGCAGGTTACCAAGATTTAAGTGAGTTTGGAAGTGGTGTTATCGTCGGCGCACGAGCGATGGGACACCGCATCTCCGAGGTAGCGATGAAGTGGGAATTTTCCCGGACAATCATTTCACGAGTGTGCCGTGAATATCAAGAATCCGATAAAACATCAAATCTTCGACATCGCCGCGGCCGGGAAAAGATTCTGCAAGAACGGGACCAACGACGACCGACGAGAATCGTTCAACGTGACAGGCGTGCAGCCCTTCCGCAAATTTCTGCAGATTTCAATGCTGGGCCAGCAACAAGTGTCAGCGTACAAACCATTCAACGAAACAATATCGACATGGTCTTGCAGAGCCGAAGACCAACTCTTGTACCCTTGATGACTGCGCGACACCAACCTTTACGCCTCACCTGGGCCCGTCAGCACTGACATTGGACTGTTGATTACTGGAAACATGATGCCAGTTCAAACGAGTCTCGTTTCATATTGTATCGATCAGATGGACGCGTACGGGTATGGAGACAACCTCATGAATCTATGGAACCTGGGTGTCAACAGGAGAGTGTTCAAGCTGCTGGCGGCTCTGTAATGGTGTGGGGCGTGTGCAGTTGGAGTGATACCGGACCCCTGATACGTCTAGATACGACTCTTACAGGTGACACGTACGTAAATATCCCTGTCTGAACACCTGCATCCATTCATGTCCAGTGTGCATTCCGATGGACTTGGACAATTCCAGCAGGACAATGCGACACCACACAAGTCCAGAATTGCTACAGAGCCGTTTCAGTTTAAACACTTCCGCTGGCTCCCGAACTCCTCAGACATGAACATTATTGAGCATATCCGGGATGCCTTGCAACGTGCTGTTCAGTAGAGGTCTCCACCCCCTCGTACTCTTGCGGACTTACGGACAGCTCTGCAGGATTCATGGTGTCAGTCCCCTCCAACACTACTTCAGACATTAGTCGAGTCTATGCCACCTCATGTTGCGTCACTTCTGCGTGCAGGCGTACCAGCTTGTTTGACTCTTCATTGTAGCTTGTCTGTAGTAAACAATTGAAATCTGTTCTTTCTTTTTCAATCACTCGGGGCTTCGCACATGTGGCACGAAGTGTCTAGAAGCGGGCGACTTGTTTCACTTACGATAGTAAACTGTATACACAAGCTTCCATCGTGAATCAGTCTATCTGTAAATAAAAACCGTATCAAGTAGCTACTGAGATTAGACGCCTCATACAGACAGAAAAAGGTTCCTGGGGATTGTACTTTACCATATTTGTAGAATATTAAGATAAATGTACAGATTCTGGCAATAATAATTTCGTATAGGTCAGTGGTCTGGTGCAATTGGATACCACTTCGGCGACTTGCGTGTCACTGGACTATTCTAGTTATCCAGTGGGTGAATAGATCCGTACGGTTTAGTGTGGAATCTGTGCCGCATGTCGTTTTTGGTGGACTTCCACAAGAACGGCGCATGCTAATTGAAATGGCAGACTAAAAAAAATCTGTGGTACGTCCGGGATTCGATCCCGGCACCTTCCACTTGAGGAATACGCGGTTTTTTTGTTGTTACCAATAAATGAATATTTAAAGTCAGTCCAAATACGTGTGAGGAAATGCTTGTAGTGAAATGCAGAGAGCAGATCGATGCTGACATTGGTTCTGGTCAAGCTTCGCAATTCCCTCTAGTTGTTGTGGCAATTATTTAGTTCACTGTATTTCCACCAGGTGCCTCCTGGAGATCTTTACTTGCTTTCATTTGTAGTGAAGTACGGAGGGTTGGTGTTACGGTATGAGGCGGAGTGTTTTCCTTGACTAGGATGTGGTCCCCTCATATCGTTTAAGAAAACAGTAAATGTGAAAGGATATAAACACATTTTACGTCATTGTGTACTGCGTACCACGGGGAAGCAGTTTGGAGACGATGACTGTATCAGCACGACCATCATTAAGCAGTATCGCTGAGGGAAGGGCTTCTGGGCAATAACGTTTCCGAAATGGACTGGTCTTTCAATACTCCCGATCTGAACCCAATAGAACACCTTTTACGAGGTGCATTCAAGTTCTAAGGCCTCCGATTTTTTTTCTCCGGACTGGAAAAGGATAGAAACATGCGCATTGTTTTAAAATGAGGCCGCGTTCATTGTCAATACGTCCCAGAGATGGCAGCACCGTACGGCAGATGGAATTTCACCGCCAGCGGCGAGAATGAGAACTGTTTTAAATAATTAAAATGGCGACGTTTTCCTTACTTGAACAGCGTGCAATCATTCGTTTTCTGAATTTGCGTGGTGTGAAACCAATTGAAATTCATGGACAGTTGAAGGAGACATGTGGTGATGGAGTTATGGACGTGTCGAAAGTGCGTTCGTGGGTGCGACAGTTTAATGAAGGCAGAACATCGTGTGACAACAAACCGAAACAACCTCGGGCTCGCACAAGCCGGTCTGACGACACGATCGAAAAAGTGGAGAGAATTGTTTTGGGTGATCGCCGAATGACTGTTGAACAGATCGCCTCCAGAGTTGGCATTTCTGTGGCTTCTGTGCACACAATCCTGCATGACGACCTGAAAATGCGAAAAGTGTCATCCAGGTGGGTGCCACGAATGCTGACGGACGACCACACGGCTGCCCGTGTGGCATGTTGCCGAGCAATGTTGACGCGCAACGACAGCACGAATGGGACTTTCTTTTCGTCGTTTGTGACAATGGATGAGACGTGGATACCATTTTTGAATCCAGAAACAAAGCGCCAGTCAGCTCAATGGAAGCACACAGATTCACCGCCACCAAAAAAATTTCGGGTAACCGCCAGTGCTGAAAAAATGATGGGGTCCATGTTCTGGGACAGCGAGGGCGTAATCCTTACCCATTGCGTTCCAAAGGGCACTACGGTAACAGGTGCATCCTACGAAAATGTTTTGAAGAACAAATTCCTTCCTGCACTGCAACAAAAACGTCCGGGAAGGGCTGCGCGTGTGCTGTTTCACCGAGACAACGCACCCGCACATCGAGCTAACGTTACGCAACAGTTTTTTCGTGATAACAACTCTGAAGTGATTCCTCATGCTCCCTACTCACCTGACCTAGCTCCTAGTGACTTTTGGCTTTTTCCGACAATGAAAGACACTCTCCGTGGCCGCACATTCACCAGCCGTGCTGCTATTGCCTCAGCGATTTTCCAGTGGTCAAAACAGACTCCTAAAGAAGCCTTCGCCGCTGCCACGGAATCATGGCGTCAGCGTTGTGAAAAATGTGTACGTCTGCAGGGCGATTACGTCGAGAAGTAACGCCAGTTTCATCGATTTCGGGTGAGTAGTTAATTAGAAAAAAAAAATCGGAGGCCTTAGAACTTGAATGCACCTCGTAGATGAGTCAGAACTTCGACAACACATCAGACCCCAGCGTCCAACATCACTACCTTATCTGGTTTCAGCTCTTGAGTATGAATGGGCAAATATTCCTCCACAGATATTGAGACACCTGAGTGAAAGTGTCTACAGAAAGCGTAATAAAGGCGATGGGTTGGTACACCCCATGTTATTGTCCACTAACAGGTGCCCGGAAACTTTTGATCAGATAGTGTACGCTCTGAATACGTCACTGGTATGCAATTAAGAATGGGAGAAGGAGGCTTACGCAGAACTCTTCCCTCTTCTTCCTCCTACAGACCCTCAGCACCAATCAGGTGCGACACCCTTCTTTTCTAGCTTCGCCTCACTGCACCTCCTCTAAAATTCGGCGCTCCATCCTCACTCCTCGCTTTTCTCTCCTCCTACCGGAGTGTGCCACGCCCCCCTCCCCTTTCACCGGCTCACGCTCCGCTATTGTTAATGACCTGCGCGAAATTGAAATTACTGGGTCATAAACCGTCGGTCGCTCTGCCGCTACAGTTAACTAGCTCGCTATACTCATGAAAGATTAATCACTAAACGGATATACGCAGCGCCGGCGAGTGATTAAAAAAAAAAAAAAAGGGGGGGGGGGGGAGCGCCAAGAATGGTGAAACCGTGTTAGCGGGAGGATGTCGCCCCCACCCGCCTACCCTCTCGCGAGACATAAATTATGTTAACGTCACTCCGGCGGTGAGACAGCGCCTCGTTCGCCGATTCGCTTACTCGCAGAATACGTGTTTGCACGCAGCAAACTGCTGAGTATCTTCCGGTCGTCAGCAGTACCCGATCACGCTCACATCGGACTCTCATCGGTTTTTTTCCGCTAAAACAACAACATTACCGTAATCGATCTCCACGTTCCGATTCGCGTCCGATAATTAGCTGTTTTAATTTGTTTGCGCTCCGCACGTTCTGAACACTCGAAGCGGAATATTTTTATGCTCTAACAGGAAGCCTGTGTCGCTTTGTACTTACTGCGTGCGTAACAGACAGGCAGATTTCTGTAAATGTACTTGTCGTATTTTCCTTTACAAGTGTGTGTGTGTGTGTGTGTGTGTGTGTGTGTGTGTGTGTGTGTGTGCTCAAGCAGGTTAATCGGGAAGGAGGGGTGGTGGTGGTGGACTTTGAGAGAGCATGGTATATGATGGGGGTTGTAGGATGATGAGATTTCAGAGACACTGCGCATGCTTGATAATTTGTGAGCTACTCAGTCACTGTCTTATATTCTACTGCATGAAAATAAAAACCACTAAAGTTGTATTAAGATCCGCTTATTACCACACAACCGGTTTAGTTTTAATTGAACGTATTCATCTGACGGAAATTTCAACTACACTCTTCGTACTAAGTCCCAGAATGTGCCAGAAATATGTTGGCGTCATCACTTTTTTGACTCATGACACTGGCACATTTATGCTACTTCCCTCTGAGAATTTGTTTCGTGAATTTTCTATCACCTGAAAATGTTCAGTTACAACGAAAACAGCTGTGGCGTAATAAGCTTACCTTAAATACAGCTGTGGTGGTCTTTATTAAACTTTGCATTATTCAGTAACGTCTTCTCTATTTACGAGACGCGAGGCAATCTCTGCCACCGTTATCAACTATTAAAATCACTGACTGCCATAGCCGGCACAGTGATCCGCTTATGTAAGAGCGATAGCAGCGTCTGGAACCTTCCAGAGAGGGACATAGGACAAACTATTAGAATTGTTGCTGAGCTTTCTACTGCGCTGTCGCGACGTATTAAATATAGGGAAGTTGAGAAATCGGCCATCGCTGAATGCATAGGAAACGTACATAAGAAACAATCTGGAAAGACGAGACTGGATCGTCCATCACCATATTCGGATCCTGTTATAAAGGAGACGGCTGAAATTAGAATAAGCAGCAATAATTTTACCAGAGACCAGAGGAACAAGGTAGGGCATGGGGGCGGGGTTTGGATATCGAGAAAAAGCAAAGACGGAGGCTTGATGCTAGTAAGGCGCAGGACCAGCAGTTTCAATGCTGGGCCATCAGCAAGTGTCAGCTTGAGAATCATTCAATAAAACATCATCGTTATGGGCTTTCGGAGTCCACTCGTGTACCCTTGATGACTGCATGACACAAAGCTTTACGCCTCGCCTGGGCCCATGAACGCAGACATTGAACTGTTGATTACTGGAAACATGTTGCCTGGTCGGACGAATCTCGTTTCAAATTGTATCGAGTGGATGGACGTGTACGGGTATGGAGCCAGCCTCATGAATCCGTGGACCCTGCATCTTAGCAAGGAACTGTTCAAGCTGCTGTAGGCTCTGTAATTGTGTGGGGCGTGTGCAGTGATATGGAACCCCTGATACGTCTAGATACGACTCTGACAGGTGACACGTACGTAAGCATCCTGTCTGATCACCTGCATCCATTCATGTCCATTGTGCATTTCGACGGAATTGGGCAATTCCAGCAGGACAATGCGACACCTCTCAAACTATCAGAATTGCTACAGAGTAGCTCCAGGAACACTCTTCTCAGTTTAAACACTTCCTCTGGCCACAAAACTCCCCAGACATTAACATTATTGAGCACATCTGAGACGTCTTGCAACGAGCTGTTCAGAAGAGCTCTCCACCCCTCGTACTCTTACGGATTTGTGGACAACCCTGCAGGATTCATGATGCCGGTCCCCTTCAGCACTACTTCAGACATGAGCCGAATCCATGTGACGTCATGTTGTGACACTTATGCGTGCTCGCGGGGGCTCTACACGATATTAGGCAGATGTACCAGTTTCTTTGGCGCTTAGTGTAGTTTTTAAGGTATGCATTTTGGAGCCCATGTTTACAAGACATTTTTTTCTTGTTGTGACATAAGGAACATGCCTTTAAAGCTTGTCGGTGTTTTTCTGTAACATCCTGTATACTGCTGCGGTGGCAAGCGGCGGGCGTAAATCCTCTGCAGTGTTCAAATATTAGCGCGCCTTACCTTTATTAGTACCGTGTCTTCTGACAAGGAACCTCCCCATCGCACCCCCATCAGATTTAGCTATAAGTTGGCACAGTGTATAGGCCTTGAAAAACTGAACACAGATCAATCGAGAAAACAGGAAGACGTTGTGTGGAACTATGAAAAAAAATAAGAAAATATACAAACTGAGTAGACCATGCGTAAGATGGGCAACATCAAGGATAGTGTGAACTCACGAGCGCCGTGGTCCCGTGGTTAGCGTGAGCAGTTTCCGAATGAGAGATCCTAGGTTCAAATCTTCCCTCGAGTCAAAAGTTTAATTTTTTATTTTCAGACAATTGTCAAAGTTCAGGCACTTACACATAATCATCTTCGCTCTCCAAAATTCCAGGACATTGCTTGGACACATGCAGGATTTGACGGTCTACACACGGAAAAATTTCAAAACGTAAAAAACATATGTTTTGACAGAGCACAGGGAAAACTGTGCGACTGTGAAACTGTTGCATTCATTTGTTGCAGTTTATGTGACAAACTCTTATGTTTTCATCACTTTTTTGGGAGTGATTATCACATTCTCAAGGAAACCTATATCGGGCAAGGTAGGAGAATCTTTTTACCCACTCGCCAAGTGTACAAGTTAGGTGGGTCGACAACATATTCCTGTCATGTGATGCACATGCCGTCACCAGTGTCGTATAGAATATATCAGACATGTTTTCCTCTGGAGGAATCGGTTGACATATGACCTTGCGATCAAATGGTTTCGGTTCCTATTGGAGAGTCACGTCCTTTCGTCTACTAATCGCACGGTTTTGCGGTGCAGTCGCAAAACACAGACACTGAACTTATTACAGTGAACAGAGACGTCAATGAACGAAGGGACAGATCATAATTTTGCGAAAATAAACTTTTCACTCGAGGGAAGACTTGAACTGAGGACCTCTCGTTCCGCAGCTGCTCACGCTAACCACGGGACCACGGCGCTCGTGAGCTCACACTATCCTTGATGTTGTGTATCTTGCGCGTGGACTACTCAGTTTGTATATTTTGCTTATTTTCTTCATAGTTCCACACAACTTCTACCTGTTTTCTCGATTGATCTGTGTTCAGTTTTTCGAGGCCTATCCACTGTGCCACCTTATAACTAAATCTGAGGGCGGTGCGATGGGGAGGTTCCCTTGTGAGTACTCAGCTGATGCTATTTGTGTGGTAATGCGCTCCAAAAGCGCAGCCTCGACTGTCCGCTAGTTCCCCACACTCGGGATTTCCTGATTGGCCGTGGTTCTGTCGCAGCGCAGCGCCGGCCGCACGTTCCCGTGAGCGACACAGCGCCGGCCGCCGCAATCCGCCTGAGTGGTCCCCACGCCACGCCACATCGTCCTCTCGCCGGCTGCTCGCTGGAGCGCCGTCGGACCAATTAGCTGGCCTACGGCCACGCGACGCCGCGGCCAGATGCCTGTACAACAGCCACCTGCCGCTCCCCAAGTGTGTACGAGGACACGTTTACCACCACCTGCCTCCGTCAGCAGTGAATCTTAATAAAAACCACCACAGCTGTTATTGTATGTGCCTTTATTACGACATAACCAGTTTCGTTCTAAACGCGCAGCTTCAGGTCATATAATGTGCCGATGTCAAGACTCACAAAATGAATGAAATATACCGTCTGGATACAGCTTATCCATAATGGATGCAGTTGAACTCAGTCGCTGTTCGTTCATAGGATGCACAATAATAACTGCTTCCAGTCACAATAGAAGGCGACTTTATTCAATGCACAACCGGTTTCGTGCTCCTGCCTATTTTCAGGTGGTTGATGTTCATCTACCAGGTGGTTGTAATTAAACTTTCCCTATTTAACACGTTATAGTACGGAAATTAATTACCATACGAGCACTAAACTTGGTAGCATTAATTTCCGAATATGGGGTGCGTGATTTCCATGCGTCACAGCTCCACCGTCCACTTCCAACTATGGCCACCCGGTGCCGTGGTCAGTCATCGTGATTCATAGTCTCACACCCCTGATCAGTCGTAGTGCACTAGTTCACTTGTCAACATGAGCTTGGGCAAAAGGAGCAGGACATGACTGGTGAAGTTCTGTTATCAAAACAATAGTAATGCTGCAGCTGCACTTCGAGAATATCTCCGGTTGAAAGGATTACGGAAGGGTCTTCTTTCTCCACCAGTTGAGCATAGCATGATGAAGAAGTTCGAATCAACCGGAGAACTGGGCGTCGCTCCGGGAAGAGGCTGACCACCGGTTGCACCACTAGTGATTGATGAAATCGCTGTTGCTATGGCAGGCAACGCTGCGTGCAGTTCCCGATCGTCAGGCAGTGTGCGTGCTGTGTCACGACAGTTGAACATCCCGTGGTCCGGTGCACGGAAGGTGCTTCGAGCAATTCTCAAATCCATACAAGATCCATATCGTACAGCAGCTTGCAGCGCAGGACGCTCAACGACGTGTTGTCTTCGCTTTCCACTTTCTCGCAAGGTTTGAATTTGACGAAGGCTGCCCGTGGACCATCCTACGAACAGACGAAGCTCGATTTTCTCTGACGGTGAGGTGCACACACAGAATTGCCAAGTGTGGCGACCTTCATCTCCCGTCACTCTGCATGAAGTTCCTGTGTATGGTGAACGTGTCACCGCATGATGTGGCTTCACGGCTACGCTCATCACTGGCCCATTCGTTTTGGAACAGGTTGGCGCTCAAGGACCAAAGACGTGCAGTGTGACTGGCCAGCGTTGCTGCGATATGCTTCGCCAGCACGTCGTACGCGCCCTACCGAAGAGAAACGCATCAAACTCAACAGTTTTCATGCAAGATGGGCCCCACCACACATCGCTCGTTAAGTTCACCTTCTTCTCCGAAACACATCTGAAAATCATCGAATTATCAGCCGATAGTTTCCAAATGCTTGAACGGCGTGATCACCTGATCTTCCTGTGATTTCTGGTTGTGGAGCTACCTGAAGGACAGGGTTACCAGGGGAACATTCACATATGTGCTGATCTGAAGCGCAGCATATCAAGAGCCAGCATACTTACGGACATGCTTCGTTCTTCTGTGCAGAATGCAATCCTGCGCTTTAAGGGGCTCCGGAAAGGCTCAAAATCATGAAAAGTTCAATTTTTACTTTTTTGCGTTTTCTGAATCTGCAGACTATTACCTTTTAATAGATATATAATTTATTCAATTCTGAAGACTACAACTATTTTTAAATTTTTTTTTTGAAATGTGTTCTACATGGGCGTGACCCACTGTGGCGCTGTTAAACTGCTGTCAAATGGTGTTATTATTAACGTCCGTGTTCATCAGGTACATTTTAGTGATGTGAGATAAAGTATGTGTTGTGGTTAACCTGTGATGGTTCAATATATATCGCTGATGTGATTGTCGATTGTTTCATGTTTATTTACTCTGTCGTTATCTCGAAAATATTCGTAATTAATTCTGTTTCTTGAGTCTCTGTTTTGTTGAAGTATAATAATGAGTAAAAGTAAAGTTATTAGAAATCCTCTGAAGGCTTTTAAGAAAAGGAGAAATGTTGGAAAGCCAAAGGTATGTGTTATTACTGTAAACATACTTCTTCAACCGATGAAAATCCCCAACATAGCTTGTGTCCCAAAGAAGAAGACAGTTGGTGTAAATATAACAAAGGATTGCTAACTGGTGAAGTGTACACTCATAAGCATAGTCTGCCTCATGCAATAATGGAGGTGATAAAACCTATTTTCAGAGACTTAGCAGCACCTGAACTGTTGAAAAAGTGTATTCACGGAAAAACTCAAAACCCCAATGAAAGTGTAAATAGTGTTATATGGTCGAGAATCCCCAAGACTGTATTTGTTGGAATAGAAACACTTCACTTTGGTGTGTATAATGCTGTTGCGACTTTCAATGATGGCAACATTGTAAGGTGCAAGGTATTTAGAAATATGGGAATGAAGATAGGTTCTAACATGGTACGAGCGATGCTTGCTTTAGACAAGGAACGCCTTCGGGCTGCAGACAGGGCTGTAAAGAGTCTAGAAATACAAGCAAGAGTAAACAGGAGGAGGAACAAGAGGAAGCTGGAGGAGGAGTTTGCAGAGTATGATGATAATCCATCCTATGGACCTGGAATGCACTAAAAAGTTAATCCAATCTTTGTCGCTCGATTCCCAAAACTTTTATTTTCTCATACTAATTACATGTTTTCTAAGGATCTTCCAAACATATTTGTTTCAGACTTTCAGTAAATGTTACACAGTACCTTCTGCATAATTTAACACAGCCTTTTTCCAAAGAACTGTATATTTTTGAATATATAAATAAAAAATTGCAAAAAAATGTTGTGAATTTTCATTACAATTTTAAAAAAATCATCTTTAATAACTGAACTAAAATTTTGTAAAATCCCTGTGTTAAGTTGTAGTCCATATTCCAATGAATAATCTGTAAAAAGTTCAACTTCCTACCTCAAATACTTTGTGAGGAAAGATGTAATTTATAAGCGTTATTTTAACATTGCAAGTATAGGGCGTTCCGGAGCCCCTTAAGGTTCTTCTCGAAATTGATGGGCGCCATACTCAGCCCCTTTTGTAGTAGTGACGATACCGGTATGTAATCTTATGATGTAACGCAGCAGCACATTAAAAGTGTTCAAACTGAATCGATTTTACATTATTTCTCTTCCCCATGTCCTGCTCCAAGTTTGTTACTCGTACGGTAGTTAGTTTCCGTGTTATAACGTGTTAAATAAGGAAAGTTTAATTATAACCACCCGATACATGTTTCCATACTCAGTGTAGGAGATCACTGTTTCAATCAAAAACAAATACCTAATGAAGACTAAATAGAAACAAATGAACAATTTCTAAATGGCTAAGCAACATGTGGTATGGCCCGCCCGGTTAGCTGAGCGGTCTAACCCACGGCGGTCTGGTCCCCGGCACGAATCCACCCGGCGGACTTGTTTCGAGGTCCGGTAAGACGGCAAGTTTGTGGATGGTTTTTAGGCGGTTTTCCATCTGGCTCGGCGAATGCGCGTTGGTTTCCCTTATTACGCCTCAGTTAACTATGTCGGCGACTGCTGCACAAACAATTTCTCCACATACGCGTATACTACCATTACTCTACCACGCAAACATAGCGGTTACACTCGTCTGGTGCGAGACGTTCCCGGGGAGGGGGAGGGTGGTCCACAGGGGCCGAACTGCACAGTAACCCTGAAAGAGTGGTTCTGTGTGGGGCGGCGGAGGGGTGAAGTTGACTGCGGTAGTCGTCATGGGGTTGTGGACCACTCCGGCTGCGTCGTTCTAGGTCCCCGGTTAACATACAACATGTGGAATTAAAATGTTCCGTAGATTACGTGGCCCTTTACATCAATTCTCATTCATTCTCTAAACAGTTCACCTCTTCCTGTTTCTATATGTAATGCGGATGCGACTTTAACTGAACAAGACTACTAGGAAAATTACCGTTGTCTACACTTACATACGATAGTCTATCATATACTAGGAAGATTTACATCTCCACTCTGTACGCACGCTCGCAGAAACTTAATAGAAATGGTTTTTTCCAGTGATAAGTCGGCAATCGCATAATCAAACAGCAACGGTTCTTTCCACGTACTAATTCTGTATCATCTTCCACGTTTCTCTTTACATATCTACCGGGATCTAACAGCACGCTCAGCAAGCGATGATGAAACGGGTGGGGGGACTTCCCTCTTTCCGTAGCACGCCTTCGAAGCATGGAATCGTTCCTAGCTGCACGAAAAGGAAGGAAACTGCGTGCCGGGCTCTTTATGTCGGCGAACGACTGTTAAACGCAGTCACGTACTCGTATTCCTCCCCCGTGGAGCCTATAAATAACATGATGTGCCTCGGTGCGGTTATCTCTGGACGTAAGGTGGGGTGCGTCGTCTCAACCGACTGCGGTAGCGGCAGCGGTCACGCACGCATGCCGCGCTGTGACGGAGTGCGTGCGATCACGCCGGAACTTCTGACTCCGCCGCCTCCGCATCACTTCCGACACAAGAACGGAGATTCACCATCGCCTCCTTCGGAGTTCTGTCAGAGGGAGTTTGTGACACGCCGCTAAATGATGCAAAGTGTATTCTACGCCTTTGATCACAAGTGAAGGCTTAAATTAATTACGGTGTGCGTCACTAGCCCCATAACTTCATAGCCATTTTCTTCAACCAGAAACATTGTGTTTCTTAGAATAGTAGAACTGTTACGCATTACAAAATTTCCACGTAAGCACCTCCATTATCCATCAATTTCCGTGAAAGGGTGAGGATGTTTGCGACAGAGTTTTGCTTAAAATCCAGCTGTACGTTTCCAATGATTCCGCGAATTCGTAGCTCCAACTCCTCAAGAGTTTTTGGTTTGCGATATGAACTTCCTCTATCACATACCCCTACAAGAAGAAGTCGTAAGGCGTTAGGTCAGAACCCCTTTTTGGCCATTCAAGAGGGTCACGACGTCCCAATCATCGTCCTTGAAAACGGGTGTCGATCTACGAATGGACAGGTCTTTCAAAGTGAGAAGTGAGGCGAGGCCCCATCTTATATAATGATCAAAAGAATAATTAGAGAAACACGTGTATCAACGTCCACATGTTAAATCATTTTGATACAGGCGGTACAAGTAGTCTTCTGGCGTGGCTTGAGGTCTTCGCTTTGAAAGTAGGCAACAATTAAAACATTTGCCATCTATTGGCCGTGCTACGCATAACAGTGTCAAGTGGCCCCTCAGAAGCAAGTGAGTATCGGTCTCCCCGTGTTTCTTGTGAGGTACACAGACGGCAGATGTCATTTGCGGACTTTGTATTCCGCCAAGCACATGAGATGCGACATCTTAATGCCGTGCAAGTTGCAAGGGTGGTCTCTTTCATCCTGTATGATTCGCAGTTTGTGGACACAAGCAGAGTTGACAAGCTTTCCCATACATAACAGACCCATGTGAAGGGCGATATCTCGTTATCTCTGGTTGCGGCATTGTAAGGATATCGCAGAGCACTGAAAGACGATCTCAGAAGGGCAACTAGAGACGCTGTGTACGATTTGACTGTAATGGACTGTTTGAGTACCCCGCTTGACTCTACAGCATCTCCTAGTCTGTCTTCAGTTCTGATTTCCCATGTCAAAGGCAACTTCGTCACTGACGAATCAGTCGCAAGATGACGGTCATGTTCGTTCTCGAGACCCTTGGTGAGTGGTACCTGCGGAATGTTGTCCAGGAAATCGACAGATTGCCAAGGCTCTGTGATGTTGTGGGGAGGCTTCAACATTGACAGCCTTACGGATCTTGCCGTTGTCCAAGGTCGTCTTACCGTCAAGCAGTTGGACCATGTGGTGGCTGCTGCGTAGGTGTTAGCCCTGAATTCCTCCTAATGCCAAGTCAGGTACGGCTTGTGAAGCCTTGACATTAAAGTATTGGAATGGCCGGCGGTGAGTTCCGGCCTAAACCCTATCGTACATATGTAGGAATACTTGACAGACGGGTTCGTGGTCGTGCTGTCCCACCAGAGATTCTCCAAGAACTCTCATTGACTCTCATTGAAGAATGGGAACTAATACCCCAGGGCATTCTCCGTAGACTTACACGAAGCGTACCACGTAGGTGTCAGGCAGTGACAAATGCTAACGGAAGGCATACACGTTTTTGAAGCTCTCAAAATCCAATGAAAAGCACCCAGGATGACAGGATGAATGAATCTTTCCACTTGTTTCCGACACTTGTGGCAAATTTCAGTTCTTTATACTGTAAACGATCGAGTTTCGTTGTGTACATAATTTGCGAGAAATACAGGCATAATTTACTAAACAAACCCTGTCCTCAGTTATTGCTCAATGAATTATGGCAGATGCCCAAAGTCATGTTCCTCTAATTCTTTTGAGCAATGTGTCTCTGTCCGGTACGATCACACAAACTTTCAAAAGAATAGTTGTGAATGACATAAAATAGTTTTAAAAAGAATTTTAACTAGCACAGACGTCTCCAACACAATTGAAATGTTGTTCCTTCGAAAATGGCCTACACAGTCCACCACAATTTTAAACGAACAGTAAATCAACACTAGAACAGAGATGACTTTGATACTAAACGTCAAAGTTGCAAGTGACTCAGAGAGGCGTTCCAGCGTGCAGTCCAGTCCAACAACATAACGTATCTGAAACGTAAAAAGTATCTAAACACAAATTGTAAGACTAAGAAGTTTATTTTTGTTGTTAAATTTGAAAAGTTCTCACTAACAAGTAAATTAATGTCGAAGACTATTGTGTTTTATTTTGAGCAAGCGGTCGTTGACAGCTCTTATATAGTTGAGAAATATCATTTTATGTGGAAGAGCTGCACTTGTCTTTTATTTATTGTTTAACAACAGATTACGGTTTATATTTGATGATCATCAGTTTATCTGTTTTACGAATAAAATAACGTTACAGAACGTAAAAATGTACTGATGCACAATATCAATGCACTTTCTGTAATGTTATTTCCATTGTAATACAGACAGTATGAAGATGGTCCAATATAGACTGCAATTGGTTTCTGAATAATAAATAAAAAAGTGCAGCTGTTATACATACAGTGAAGTTTCTCCAGTATTATATTCGTTGTTCTCACGTTTAAGTTACTGTGTTATTTAATAACTTATAAAACACCTGAATGTAGCCATGGAAACAAACAAATCATGTATAGGTGGCTTATGTACTATCTCGTTTCACATCACTTCCCTTATGCATGCAAAATACACATGGAACAAAGTTTAATTCTATCTTATGTAATTTGTTTAATGAAGGTAATTTTATTTACTTGATTTACCCTATTCACCGAGAAAAAAGAAAGTGTTTCTGTTTGGTGCTGTGTCAACTTAAAGTGCTGTGAGCATGACTGCAGAGCGAAGGCGGTCTTCCAAGGAGGACGCCAGAGACTGCGTCTACCAACAGTTCAGTAGTGGTGCGTTCCGCTCCCTTCGCGTTCTAGGTTGCTTCCGCCGCCTCTTGCCTAGTAAAACCGAGCTGCTACTCAGCAGCAGGCGGATCCCGGGTCATGAGACGTAACTCCTCCGTCGTGTTGCACTGTTAGATATGCAGACGCTGTCTTGGTCTGCGGTAGTGCATTTCTGCCCGGTGGCAGAATGCAAGTTGCAGGCACTGACGTATTTCATTACCGCGGGCGTCGGCGCCTAGCATGCTGGCAACCCGCTAGACGGAGTGAGAAGAGTATTTGAGCTGTCTGGTGGAGTGCCGGTTTATGACCACTGAAGCAGCTGTATGGAACGATGCTGTAGAGCTCGCACCGTTTAGGTACATACTACTGTCTGCTACTCATGTCTTCGGCCCTTTCATGTATGGTAAACGGAGATACTTCTTTAACTGGAATAGGATGTATGTTGTACCCTGGATAGTCAGCGATGCAGGACAAGTATCACGTACAAATGTGGTAGAAACGTGAGGTGTCTGCTGCACGCTAGTCACTATGGTTCTGAATTGCTTATGGTTGGTGCTGGGATGAGGAATCCATGAGGAAAGTTTCTTTTTTTTATTTAGTCCAGATGCAGACCACAATATTTTACGCGAAGTATTAATTTCTGTCCATGACGATCATCTCCGAGACCTCTGTATAAACAATTTTTGAACCAAAATGTATGGCAATATTACACTAAAGGGCCAAAAAACTGGTATAGGCAAGCGTATTCAAATACAGAGATATGTAAAAAGGAAGAATACGGCGCTGCGATCGGCAACGCCTATATAAGACAAGTGTCTGGCGCAGTTGTTACATCGATTACTTCTGGTACAATGGCAGGTTATTAAGATTTAAGTGAGTTTGAACGTAGTGTTATAGTCGGCGCACTATCGATGTAACACAACATCATGAAGTAGGAACTTTCTCGTACGATCGTTTTACGAGTGTACTGTGAGTATAAGGAATACGGTAAAGCATCAAATATCCCACATCTGCAAGAACGGGACCAACGACGACTGAAGAGAATCATTCAAAGTGACAGAAGAGCAACCCTTCCGGAAACTCCTGCAGATTTAAACGCTTTGCCATTAACTTGTGTCAGCGTACGAACCACTCAACGAAACATCATCGATATGGGCCTTCGGAGCCGAAGGCCCACTCCTGTACCCTTAATGACTGCGCGACACCTTCCTTTTCTCCTCGCCTGGGCCCGTCAAAACTGACAGTGGACTGTTGATGGCGGGAAACATGTTGCCTGGTCGGACGAATCTCGTTTAAAATTGTATCGAGCGGTTGGACGTGTACGGGTATGGAGACAACCTCATGAATCAATGGACCCTGCATGTCAGCAGGGGACTGTTCAAGCTGCTGGAGGCTCTGTGATGGTGTGGTGCGTGTGCAGTTGGAGTAATTTGGGACCCCTGATACGTCTAGATACGACTCTGACAGGTGACAATTATGTAAGCATCCTATCTGATCACCTGCATCCATTCATGCCCATTGTGCTTTCCGACGGACTTGGGCAGTTCCAGCAGGATAATACGACACCCCCCACTTCCGAACTGCTACAGAGTGGCCCCAGTGCACTCTTCTGAATTTAAACATTTCCGCTGGCCACCAAACTCCTCAAATCTGAACATTATTGAGGGTATCTGGGATGCCTTGCAACGTGCTGTTCAGAAGAGATCTGCACCCCCTATAGGGATTTATTGACAGCCCTGGAGGATTCATGATGTCAGTTTCTGTTACCTGAGACTCGAATCCATCAGGGCCAGTAAAACCCTTCTAAAGCTGCCCAAGTCAACTGTTGGTAATTTGTAAAATAGAAACGCGAAGGAACATCCACAGCTAAACCAGCTACAGGTAGACCTCATGTATCGAATGACAGGGGCCGTCGAGCATTACGGAGGGCAGTTGTAAGAAATCTACGGAAGGAATCAATCGTGAGTTCTAAAGTGCTACCAGCAATCCAGCTTAGACACTAATTGTACGTAGGGAGTTAAAAAGAATAGTGTAAAATAGTCAAGGAACTCCTCATGAGGCAAACGTTTCTGTAGTCAGTGCTAAATGACGCTAGTTGTGTAAATAGCGACGCTACTGGACAGTGGATGACCGGGAACGAGAGATCCGGATTGATACCCTGTGGCAATCAGAGGGATGGATTTGTGTTTGGCGAATGCCTAGAGAATGTTACCTACCTATAAATTTTCATTCATCCCTTCAGTCTCCCTATATACGTTACAAACGTTTGAGGCTTGAGAAGGTCTCTTGAACCATATAGTTTCATTTGACTAATTAATGAGGTTACAATTTTTCTCAGAGTGATATCGTTTCCGTTCTTTTGTACTGCGGCCAGTGAACTAACTATCGGATGAATAATTCATTGCGTGTTAGACAATTCTAGAGACATGACGAAATGTTTTTCGAGTTGGGGTGTTCCCTAGACAGCCAAAATTCAGATTTCTACAACCAAGGTGACGCGAAGTTTTCCGTCGTTAGGAAAAAATGTGTCACATTGAAAGGTAAATATCCAGAGAAGGACCTACATCATAATCATGGTTTATGGTCCCAGCTTTATTTTTATCGAGATGGCTACCCCCTGGCAAAACCCCGAACATCCTCACAGGTTCCACTCTGTGTTACAGAAAACGTTGCTGCTAATGCAGTCACATCCGTGTGTTCTAGTGTATTAAGAAGCTTGAAAGCGACGTGCACATACGACAAACTGGGCATTCCCTCATTAAGAGGTCTCTGCAGCGGCGCGCGCGTGCGGCAGTTTATTTCGTAAGCTAATTTATTTTATGTGCCGAGGTATATTAGGAAATGCCACTGCTGGACGCATTTTCTAAATGAGGTACGCAACAAATTTTAAGCGATTTACATTAATAAACTGTTCGGTTTTTGTAATTACTTTTTGCAGCGATTAATTTCGGAGTGCTAGTGGACTAGCAGCAGTGCATTTTTAATGAGCGCTGCCTGTTCTGAATATTATTTTTTTCAGATATTTGAGGCGATGATACACGGTTGCGCTTTCTGGGTAAATTGATAGATTTCGCTTTATTAAATAGCATGATGAAAAAAGTACTTAGCAAATTATTTTTGAATAGACCACTGTAGCCCAGAGCATTTTTAGATTACTACAGTGTTCAATGATGTTAGTATTTGTCCTTATAACAACATTAATTATTCTTTATGTTGTAATTTCACTGCATTATATTTAGTAGCCCACTACCTTTTTTTTATTTTCTGTCATCATTCTAACTGGTTTGATGGACCAGCCACGACTGTTTCTCCTGTGCGAACTTCCTTATCTCACAGTAGCATTTGCACCCAACTACCTCAAGTACTTGTGGAGAAATTGTATTACAATATCTGTCTTCCCCTGCAACTTTCAGTCTCTGCTCCTACATCTAGTCCTATGTAAGCCAGTATCTGATGTCCTAAAACGTATCTTCTCATCCAGTTCCTTCTTCTTTTTGTGTTGTCTATACATTCCTTTTCTCGCCGATTCTGCGCAGAAGTTCCTCATTACTTACCTTATCAGTCATCAAGCTTTTAACATACGTCTCAAACGCTTGGATTGTCTCCTTTTCCAGTTTTTCAAGAGACCATATCTCCTGACGTATATTCTTAGAAACTTCCTCAAATGAAGGTCTATGTTATTTTCTTAACATGCTTAGTAAATACTGACTACGCCCCTTTTAACCTTGATAAAACGAAAATTTACAGTGTACAATACATGGACACAAAGACCCTTTATTGTAAGATTACAGAGTTTCAGAACAATTGCAGAACAAGATCCAAAGAAAAGCAGTGCGTTTCGTCACAAGTTCTTTTAGCAAGCGCAAAAGCGTCACGGAAATGCTCAGCCAAGTCCGGTGACAGACGCTGCAAGAGAGGCGTTTTGCATCACGGTATCGTCTGCTTTTAAGGTTCCGACACCGTACGTTCCTGGAAAAGTCAACCAATATATTGCTTCCTCCTACATATATCTCCCGAAAAGACTACCAAGGATAAAATTAGAGAGATCTGAGCCCACAAAGAGTTTCCTAGCAATAATTCTTCCCGTAAACCGTAAGCGACAGGAACACGAAAAGCGGGAAGTGGCGCTGGTACAGAAAGTACCCTCCCCCACACACCGTAAGGTGGCTCGCAGAATATAAATGCAAATGTAGATACATTGAAACAGCAGTACGTAAAAAGTAGACTCTCAGAACAGATGACCGAGCGAGGTGGCGCAGTGGTTAGACACTGGACTCGCATTCGGGAGGACGACGGTTCAATCCCGCGTCCGGCCATCCTGATTTAGGTTTTCCGTGATTTCCCTAAATCACTCCAGGCAAATGCCGGGATGGTTCCTCTGAAAGGGCACGGCCGACTTCTTTCCCCATCCTTCCCTAATCCGATGAGACCGATGACCACGCTGTCTGGTCTCCTTCCCCAAAACCAACCAACCAAGAACAGATGAAATACACTTGAATAGCGAAGTCACCAACGTTCGCTTTTGGACTTGAGCTCGACTCAAATGTAGGAACACTTGTCGTCAGAGATATCCCCACAAAGGGAAGGAATGTGGTCGCGTGCCGTTTATAGTCAGCTTAGAGTGTGTCGTGGATTAAATTCCAGTCTGCTCCCGTTACCTCAACCAACGGCCTTGCCGCACTGGTAACACCGGTTCTCACCAGGTCACCGAAGTTAAGCGCTGTCGAGCTGGGCTAGCACTGGGGTGGCTGACCATCCGGTCTGCCGAGCGCTGTTGGCAAGTGGGGTGCACTCAGCCCTTGTGAGGAGCTACTTGACTGAGAAGTAGCGGCTCCGGTCTCGTAAACTGACATCGCAGGTTCGAATCCTTCCTCGGGCATGGATGTGTGTGATGTCCTTGAGTTAGTTAGGTTTAAGTAGTTCTAAGTTCTAGGGGACTGATGACGTTAGAAGTTAAGTCCCATAGTGCTCAGAGCCATTTGAAACATTTTGAACCCAACATCGTGCTGGGACGAAAGTTCGTCTGCTATCTTGGCGCAAATAGAGTGCACGCTGTGTCCCGACACTCGGCTTTTCAGTTTTCCTTCTCTAGCATCGTGGTCAATGACACAAACGTCACTTTACATATATGGCTTCATCACTGTCACCAATACTTTTGTTTTGTCCAGGTACCCCTATCGCGTAAAAAGCAGAGCATCTTCATGTACTCAGCTTGCTGTCCTAATAAAATACCGGTAAAAATCATCGCAAAGATAATTTACTTATCACCAAACATCTATTTTCAGTCATGTGATGTCATTCAGAGTGGTGTAATAGACCTGAAGGTGACTTTCGCGATCTGAGATCGGCAGCCGGATGAACTTACTTCGGAAAAGTATTTAGAATCTATTTTGACGTAGAGTCGAAGGAAGTGTAGGTACAGGCGCGACATTGTACCAGGATTAGATATTAAGGAGGAAACAATGTACTATGTAACTTAAAAAAGGGGGAGAATAATGGAATTGTGGTATATATAAATGTACCTTCATCAGAAGTAAAAAATCCTGAGCAGGAAGACACTTTCATTAGCAAAACCTTAGCATCGGAAATGAGAAAGAAAAAGCACTAAAGCTTAAGTAACCGTAAAATTAGCATAGTATTACAGGCACAAAATCTTTTAGTTACTTACTAAAATTACATCCTGTAATGGAGATTAATAAAACAATTGTGCCAAAAGGCGTCGTCAGTAGTTAAGACATCATCTCCATTCGTACAACATGATTGTGGACACAGGGTCAATGCGAACACAGTTTAGCATCAGTACTTCGCCTATGAACTATCGTGACGAGAGTGTGAAAGCACTAGGGCAGATGGTTTCGCCGAGAGAGGGCACTTGTAGTATGTGCCAGACACTCGCGCATATTAAAATCCATGGATGCATACACAAGCGCATCAAAATATTAAAAGTTGTGCTAATTCAAACTATCTGTCTTAAAAAATAAAACATATCAGACAATTTAAAAACATCTATGTAAAATAGAATATATGGAACTAATTTACCTGTGTCCTAGTGTCAAACAGATGAAGCTTGCGCTATGGAACACATATAACGAGAGAGGGCACTAGTGTAATGCGCGAGAATCTCGCGTAACGTAAGTGGTGAAATACATACTAGCGAAAACAACCAAAACGTTACAGTAAAACGAAACCATCTGTCGTTGTGAGTAAAAACATACCAGTCAATTAACCACACATACACATCGAAAATCACAAACATCAAACACAAAAAATACGTAAAATCCCAACAAGACAGGAAAAGCGCATTTCACCGGTATCAACAGGCAAGAAAACTAGCTTCTAGTCAGCCAAGTATATTACATTAGGGCAAGGAGGGGTTTGAAACTCTCTAAAAAAATTTTGTTTCTAAGCTGCACCTGTTCATTAAGAACAAAACCATCTTTTAGAGACAGATGCTTGAAAATCTCTAATTCTTCGAGCAGGTCCAGTTTGTGACCCTTACTCGCTTCATGAAGCAATTCTACGTCATCCTGTTTACGTGCCGTATGCTGTAAGAGCCATAGATGTTCGGCAAACGTGGAATTATGTACGTTGTCCCCATTTTTACCTATCATGTGTTCTTTATACCTTACTTTAATGGGTCTACCTGTCTGTCCAATGTAATAGTTTGGGCAGTCGTTACAAATAATTTTGTAAACTCCGGATTTAGTGACAAGTTCTTCCCGTGCTCCAATAGTATGAATCACTCTTTGTTTCAGGCTATTACTTACGGAAAAGGTAACTCTGTAACCGTATTGGCTGTCATCATTTACCGTGAAGAATTTCAACAGTTGCTGTTTCAGCCATGTTTAAAATCTTGAAGGTATTAAATTGCAACAGCTCGAGAAAATAGAGTAGCCGCAAGAGTGCGCCACTTATCATTTAGAAAAGTGAGTGTTAAGCGGTTCCAGGGTAACGATTCATTATTATAAGTTTAATAATATTGGTCCCAGCACGATTCCCTGTGGTACATCTTCGTTCCTGACGGCATATTGCAGCCAAAAGAGATATCATGTTATTGCTTCCCTCATTCTATGTAATATCCGCTCGGGAAAAAGGGCCAACATTTAGTATTTGACGCCGTTCAGAGAGAAACGGGGTAATTATGGAACGAACTCCAGCTGGCGTCGGCGCGCAGGAAGGCTGCGGTTCCGCCGTTGTTTATGTGCAGCGCCGCTGTGCCCTGCCGTGTGTTGATGGCGTGCGTTCGCAGGAAGCGCGCCGCCGGATGCGTGTAGCGTACGCCGTACAGGCCAGAGCCGCGCCGCGGTAATGAATATTAACTGGCCCGCTGCCGAAACACGTGCAAATTACTCGTTAATTGAGGTCGCTTCGCTCCGGACCGCCGGTTAGCGCAACGCCGACTTCCTCGTTACAGCGCGAGTCCGCTCTATCAGACCGCAATGCCTCACGTTAAATGAAAATAAAAGAGGGACGGGGGAGACGGGGCGTGGCATCGACAAACAGCGTCTCTTTCTATCAGATTGGCTGACTAACTAAGCCGTGACCCGGTGTACGCGGCTGTTGGACATTGCTGCGTCGAGCGGTGAAGCTGCGAATCGCCATACGGAAATTTTGGAGTGCAGTGTAGTCGGCTTGCAGGTGTGGTGTTGCCAGAGAATGCTGCCCGACCGCACTCCAAAGTATTGCCGTCAGGAAAGACAGCATTATTGTCCATTTATTAAATACCCAGGCCAGAATACCACCCGGACGGAATGAAGTACGACGAAAAACTGGTGGAAGTGGCCGATAAATAGTTCAAATGGCTCTGAGCACTATGGGACTTAACATCTATGGTCATCAGTCCCCTAGAACTTCGAACTACTTAAACCTAACTAACCTAAGGACATCACACAACACCCAGTCATCACGAGGCAGAGTAAATCCTTGACCCCGCCGGGAATCAAAGTGGCCGATAAAAATTACGTATCATTGTGCAGGAACACATTATTGTATGGTTTCACGATTACAGAACAAGCAGTTATGTCCATTAAATATCTACGATCTTGCAGTGCCTGTATTTTTAAGAAGTACGATGCAATGTTCCTTCAGATATGCATGCATGTCCGTATTTATCCGCCGATATCAGGCAGCGATTTTAAGCTCCAGTCAGTTGGTAGTTTGTGGTGTACTGCATCCCCGAAAATGGTTCAAATATAATAAAATAACATCAAAACGACGGCTGCAGGTGTTCCAATTTACACTACTGGCCATTAAAATTGCTACACTACGAAGATGACCTGCTACAGACGCGAAATGTAACCGACTGAAAGAAGATTCTGTGGTATGCGAATGATTAGCTTTTCAGTGCATGCACACAAGGCTGGCACCGGTGGCGACACCTACAACGTGCTGACATGAGGAAAGTTTCCAACCGATTTCTCATACACAAACAGCAGTTGAACGGCGTAGCCTGGTGAAACGTTGTTGTGATGCCTCGTGTAAGGAGGAGAAATGCGTGCCATCACGTTTCCGACTTTGATAAAGGTCGGATTGTAGCTTATCGTGATTGCGGTTTATCGTATCGCGACATTGCTGCTCGCGTTGGTCGAGATCCAATGACTGTTAGCAGAATATGGAATCAGTGGGTTCAGGAGGGTAATACGGAACGCCATACTGGATCCCAACGGCCTCGTACCACTAGCAGTCGAGATGACAGGCATCTTATCTGCATGGCTGTAACGGGTCGTGCAGCCTCTCGATCCCCGAGTCAACAGATGGGGACGTTTGCAAGACGACAACCATCTGCACGAACAGTTCGACGACGTTTGCAGCGGCATGGATTATCAGCTCGCAGACCATGGCTGCGGTTACGCTTGACACTGCATCAGAGACAGGAGCGCCTGCAATGGAGTACTCAAAGACGAACCTGCACGAATGGCAAAACGTCATTTTTTCGGATGAATCCAGGGTCTGTTTACAGCATCATGATGGTGGTATTCGGTGAACGCACATTGGAAGCGTGTATTAGTCGTCGCCATACTGGCGTATCACCCAGCGTGATGGTATGGGGTGCCATTGGTTACACGTCCCGGTCACCTCTTGTTCGCATTGACGACTTTGAACAGTTGACGTTACATTTCAGATGTGTTACGACCCGTGGATCTACCCTTCACTCGGTCCATGCGAAACCCTTCATTTCAGCAGGATAATGCACGACCGCATGTTGCAGGTCCTGTACGGGCCTTTCTGGATACAGAAAATGTTCGACTGCTGCCCTGGCCAACACATTCTCCAAATCTCTCACCAGTTGAAAGCGCCTGGTCAATGGTGGCCGAGCAACTGGCTCGTCACAATACGCGAGTCACTACTCTTGATGAACTGTGGTATCGTGTTGAGGCTGCATGGGCAGCTGTACTTGTACACGCCATCCGAGATTTATTTGTCTTAATGCCCAGGCGTATCAAGGCCGTTATTACGGCCGGAGGTGGTTGTGCTGGGTACTGATTTCTCAGGATCTATGCACCCAAATTGCGTGAAAATGTAATCACATATCAGTTCTAGTATAATATATTTGTCCAATGAATACCCGTTTATCATCTGCATTTCTTCTTGGTGTAGCAATTTTAATGCCCGGTAGTGTATTACGTAAATGAACGGCCGAAGCCACACAGACCATAGATCACAAGGATGGACATACAAAAACAAATTACGTAATGTGTACGAGCGCAAATTGTGAAGCAGGAACGACGACATATGAACGTCTGGATCTGGCAGTGAGTCGTGGACGGATAGCCAAAGCGGTGAAGACCACCACTCGCCTAAAGCGAGAAATTCGGCTTCGAGTCTCCGTCTGTCCCTAATGTTCGTTGTCGTCATTCCATTATATGGCTGAGAGTTCTTCACACTCGCAACTGCGAGCTCATTTCATGCATTACATACCTTGCAGTATGCATACGAAAGGATTTAAGGTGAAACACCCACATGGGAAGGTAGAAATGCTACTTCCTCGGAAGAATCCCCAGGAAGTGTGTAAACCCATTGAGAACGATTAAAATTAAATGGATTTGGAATGACCATTCCGAAAGAGAAGTGTACGTAATGGAATTGTCTGCCGCCAAATTCCAAATTCCCCGTTAGGTGGAATAATTAGTGGGGATGAAATGATGATGAAGACAACACAACACCCAGTCCCTGAGCGGAGGAAATCTCCGACCCAGCCGGGAATCGAATCTGGGCCCTTACGACGGCAATACGTCACGCTCACCACTCAGCTATCGGGGCGGACTCCATATTACGGTCAGCACTATCGACAAGTTGCACTAAAAATACTTCTCCTGTCACTCACACAAGCCGGAAACATCAGCACTGGCTCGATACATCCCTGTACCTTTCTTCATTTCTTGCTTCCAACACGCATAAACCAGGGGAATATATATATAGGATGTCCAATTTAACCGAAGACATGGAAATAGCTTGAAAATAGTACACTGTATCCAAATAATTTATAGTTATAGTTTGTTCTTCTCAGAGGGGAACATCCAATAATACCAAAGTTGACAGCTCACCCCACCCTATACTTGGGGACGAGAGAGCGACTTCGATATCTTAAATGGGAACCCCCATTTTAATTGCAGATTCGGATTCTACAGACAAGAATGCGTAAGTTTTCTCTGAAATTTTTAATGCGACTTCACTGCCTATTACGGTAAGAGGCAGTTCGCTAAACGGCCACAGTCGCGCGACGAACACTCCCGTTTCCGTTTCGTCGGAGGAATACGGCATTGAGAATGGCGTTCCGCCATAAAAATTATGAAATAATTGCCTGTACAACCGTCGCAGCGTAGAGGTGAGAGGTTAATTCAAGAGTCATTGGATAGCATTTTGAAACATACGCTTTTATACCCACTTTAAATTTTCCGATTACAGCGTCATCTGTCGCTAAACGGAAAAAAAAGTTTCAGACAAAACCTATGAACATCGCTGACGTTTGCAGCAACCGTATACACAAATTTGAAAAATCAGCCATAGGTTTTCTATATACCTTGACCAGCGGTCAGAAATCAGTCACATATCGTAATTACCTTACCTTCTGATGAAGTCACCCTTAGAGGTGACGAAACCTGGTCAAGGTATATAGAAAACCTGTGCAACCGGTTGGCTGATTTTTACATATTTTTCAAATATATGTATTTATGTGCAACCAGTTGGCTGATTTTTACATATTTTTCAAATCTATGTATTTATGTCCTTGCATGTCCAATAAAAATTGGAGTTTCCACTTAAGATTTTAGTGTTGCCCTTCCCCCTCCCCCCACCTTCCCCCACACAAGGGGTGGGGTGGGCAGTCGAGTTTGGTATCATTGAAATTTAACTAAAAATTTTTTTGGAGCCAGTGTGTTGTTTTCGAAGTATTTCAGTGTCTTCAGTTAAACTGAACTTCCTATATACATATATCCCGTCAGCTCCTGAACCGCCTCTGTGACTACACCCTCTTCGCTCCCAACCCCCATGGCTTATGCGTGCTGGAGGCGGTTAGAGAAGAAAAGGAAAGGGATGTTTCGAGCCAGTACGGCAGAACGGGTGTTTCCGACTCGTGTGAGTGACAGAAAAAGTATTTTTAGTGCGACTTGTCGATTGCGCTGACGGTAATAAGGAAGCCAGCAGCGCAGCAGGAAGCGAACCGCCAGCTAGGCAGCCGCCGTGGAGCCCCGCCTATCGGAGCAGCGAGCAGCACTGTGGCGTCTGACAAGCGCGCTCTATCTGCTTCCGCCTAGGCGCGCTGCAGCCGGAAGCGCGTATCGTGACTTCCGAAATACGACGACGCCACCGCCGCCGCTTCTGTCGCTACACGCCTCTGTTGCTACACTGTGCTGCTGCTGCTGCGGAGCTTCCTGGAGGCTAACTGCTTCCAGCGCGCAGATAGCGGGCATTTGTTGTACACAGGGGCTTCCCCTGCCCCACCCCGCGCCCCTGGACTGCCCCGTGTACACGGTCGGGCACTTAGACCAGGCCCGGCTCAAGCGGTTGCAGCCGGCCCGCCCTCTGCGGCCGCTGCGTTGTTGCGATTCTCCGAGCGGCACTCACGGAAGCTTTCCCGACCTTTCCTCTCTCCCTTCTGCCTCCTTCTCTTCTTCCCCTTCAAATTCTACAGTTCCCCAAATATACAAACCTTTTTATATTACGTGTCCAGTTCACCTCAACCACCCGAAATAACTTTTTGTCCAGAAGCAAAACAAAAAAATGCATCAATCAAACGATGATTAAGTCTAACGTCGATCAGTTTTAGAATTTTGGAACACGTATTATTTTCTGGAGACTAGAAATCTACTCTGTAGGAATCAGCATGGGTTTCGAAAAAGACGATCGTGTGAAACCCAGCTAGCGCTATTCGTCCACGAGACTCGGAGGGCCATAGACACGGGTTCCCAGGTAGATGCCGTGTTTCTTGACTTCCGCAAGGCGTCTGATATAGTTCCCCACAGTCGTTTAATGAACAACGTAAGAGCATATGGACTATCAGACCAGTTGTGTGACTGGATTGAAGAGTTCCTAGATAACAGAACGCAGCATGTCATTCTCAATGGAGAGAAGTCTTTCGAAGTAAGAGTGATTTCAGGTGTGCCGCAGGGGAGTGTCGTAGGACCGTTGCTATTCACAATATACATAAATGACCTTGTGGATGACATCGGAAGTTCACTGATGCTTTTTGCGGATGATGCTGTAGTATATCGTGAGGTTGTAACAATGGAAAATTGTACTGAAATGCAGGAGGATCTGCAACGAATTGACGCATGGTGAAGGGAATGGCAATTGAATCTCAATGTAGACAAGAGTAATGTGCCGCGAATACATAGAAAGAAAGATCCTTTATCATTTAGCTACAATATAGCAGGTCAGCAAATGGAAGCAGTTAATGCCATAAATAATCTGGGAGTAGGCATTAGGGGTGATTTAAAATGGAATGATCATATAAAGTTGATCGTCGGTAAAGCAGATGCTAGACTGAGATTCATTGGAAGAATTCTAAGGAAATGCAAACCGAAAACAAAGGAAGTGGGTTACAGTACACTTGTTCGCCCACTGCTTGAATACTGCTCACTGGTGTGGGATCCGTACCAGATAGCGTTGATAGAAGAGAGAGAGAAGATCCAACGGAGAGCAGCGCGCTTCGTTACAGGATCATTTAGTAATCGCGAAAGCGTTACGGAGATGATAGATAAACTCCAGTGGAAGGCTCTGCAAGGGAGACGCTCAGTAGCTCGGTACGGGCTTTTCTTGAAGTTTCCAGAACATGCCTTCACCGAGGAGTCAAGCAGTATATTACTCCCTCCTACGTATATCTCGCGAAGAGACCATGAGGATAAAATCAGAGAGATTAGAGCCCACACAGAAGCATACCGACAATCTTTCTTTCCACGAACAATACGAGACTGGAATAGAAGGGAGAACCGATAGAGGTACTCAAGGTACCCTCTGCCACACACCGTCAGGTGGCTTGCGTAGTGTGCGGCTGGTCCCGGCGGAGGTTCGAGTCCTCCCTCGGGCATTGGTGTGTGTGTTTGTCCTTAGGATAATTTAGGTTAAGTAGTGTGTAAGCTTAGGGACTGATGACCTTAGCAGTTAAGTCCCATAAGATTTCACGCACATTTGAAAATTTTTTGCTTGCGGAGTATGGATGTAGATGTAGATTAGCTACCAGGGAGACAGTAACCAGCATGATTACATCTACATCTATACCCTGCCAGCCACCTTGCGGTATATGGCGAAGGGTGCTTTGTGTACTAGTGTCACTTCGCCCCTCTCCCGTTCCAGACGTGAGTAGTTCGCAGGAAGAACGTTTGCCGGTAATCTCCGCGTGGGCTCTAATCTCTCTCATTTTATCTTTATGCTCTTTTCGCGATATATATGCAGGAAGAAGTAATATAATTGTCGAGTGTTCTAAGAACGTGCGCCCTCGAAACTTTAACAATGAACCACTCCGCGATGCAGAACGCCTCTCTTGTAGCGTCTGCATCATCTGTGTAAAGCTTTCGTGTTTACTTTAGTAATTTATTAACCTATAACGAAACGCGTCCTTCTTCTTTGGATCTTTTATATTTTCTCTGTCAGTTCTGTCTAGTACGAATCCCATACTGACCACCAGTATTCAGGTACCGGTTGAATAAGTGTTTTTAAGCTATCACTTAACACTTCCGGGCTGAGATGCCGTGGTCCACACATAAGACTCTCCCCTGACGTTTCGCCTTCGACTGTGTAAGGCATCCTCTGAGAACAATCGGTGATCTGCAGTTCGCCAATTGTCCTCGGAGGATGCCTTCCGCAGTCGGAGGCGAAACGTCAGGGGAGAGTCTTATATATGGACCACGGCAGCTAGTCGGCCGGTGTGGCCGAGCTATTCTAGGCGCTACAGTCTGGAACCGCGCGACCGCTACGGTCGCAGGTTCGCATACTGTCTCGGGCATGGATGTGTGTGATGTCCTTAGGTTAGTTAGGTTTAAGTAGTTCTAAGTTCTATGGGACTGATGACCTAAGACGTTAAGTCCCATATTGCTCAGAGCCATTTGAACCATTTTGAACCACGGCAGCTCAGCCCGGAAGTGTTAAGTGATGACAACACCTGCCGTGAATGCCTTCATTCTATATTTTGTAAGCTACTTCCTTTGTTGATAGACCACTTTTTATGGGATTCTTCTCAGTCTGGCACCTGCGTTACTCCCGTTTAATTCTGTGTGCTCGTTCCGTTTCAAATCGCTCCGTACGCACATTCGTAGATATTTTAATGAAAGTAACTGCTTCAAGTGATTTTCCTGCAATTGTGTAGTCGTAAAATAAAGGGTCTTTCGGCCTATGTATATGTAATACGTTACATTTTGTTATATTTAGGATCAGTTGCCACTCCCTGCAGCAAGTGTCGAACCTTTGCAGGTCTTCCTGCATTTCGCTACAATTTTCTACCGTCATGACTTCTCTGTATAAAACAGCTTCATGAAATTTCCGATGTTATCTACTTCGTCATTTATAGGTGCTGTGAAATGGTCCTGTAACACTCCCATGAGGCATGCCCGAAGTTGCTCTTACGTCTGAAGACTTCTCTCCGTTCACAATTACATGCTGTGTTCTGTTCGCTAGAAACTCTTCAATCCAATCTGTTGGCCTGATACTCTGTACTCTCGTAGTTCGTTCATTAGGTGACGGCGCGGCCCTGTATCGAACGCCTTCCGGAAGTCATGGAAGACGGTATCTACCTGGACGCCTGTATCTGCTGCTTTCTGGGTCTCGTGGGCGAACACAGCGAGCTGGGTTTCACCACATCGTCGTTTACGGAACGCATGTTGGTTGCTGCAGAAGAGTCTTTCGGCCTCCGGAAATGTCACAAGCATAAAACATGTTCCAAAATTCTACAGCTGACCGACGTCAGTGATACAGATCTATAGTTTTGTGCATCTACTCGACGACCCTTCGTTTCTTATATCTTTTTACGTTACGAAGATGTGAACAATAGGGTGTCTTTTTTTTAAAACAGCACTCCATATTTTTTATTGGGTAATCCAGTTCCTCCCTTCCCAAAGTGGTCAACATGGTATCACACAGTGTGTCATTCACGTAGACGTGACGTTACTGAAAACGGTATACAATATTGACGTTGGCTCTGCTGTATTAGCACACCTTGAAGTAGCCGTGCTAACGTAACGTCCGCTTGCTGGAGTTGAGAGTCAACAAATGGAAACACAACTAAAAAGTACACCGGTGATTCAGACAACGTTCTTCAGTTGAAGGTTTCTGCGAGTACAATGCACATCATCGAAGAGGAGGCAGAAATGCTACTCACCTGTGGAGAATGTAAGTTTCAATTGAAACATCCCGTTTCCTGTAGCGTCAGAACAAGACCTCTGGAAGATGAGTTCTTGTCTGGATAACGCTCTCTGTGGATTAATCTGCCTGAGTAGCATTACGTTACCTTCAATGACAATAAAAGCAATGACGAAGCAGTTTTCAATCAAGGATTGCCTTTACCATACACAACATATCGCCTAAAAGTACTACAGCACTATGCTACATGTAGTGAATAGGAAAACATTATTGCAACTACTGTTCAGCTACTTAAATCATGCTTGTTCCCGCAACGCTCGTAAATATTAGTTCATCATACAACAGAAAGTGTCTAAACACTGGTTCCGGTTTCTGTTAATGAATGACGGTAAGTGTACAGACCTAACGTGATTGTAGTTTATCCTTTTTTTATAATAACAAAGTATTATGGTGATGGCACGCTTTTCTCTGAATTGCGTTCTTGGCACAGAGTGTGTTATAACAGTGACTGGTATCAAAATATGTCCTCTGTATCACCGTTCTTTACCGGAGAAAAGTAGCTTTATCGGTGCATATTGCGGAAGGCGTGACCTTTTGTCACACTTTGCCATTTTGTTTACGCCGTCCTTCCGTGTTCAGTAGCAGTTTCACCCTAAAAGTGACCATGTAACAGGTCAAAGAAACACGGAGAAGTGAGAGTTTCACCTTGCCTCAGGGAGATCCCGAGAATGTTTTGCTTCTGACTACGGTCAGCTCACGAAGCACAAGAAGTCTTATGGCGTACGAGATACGGAGCGGGAGAACAAAGTGCGCGCTCACGTGCTCTGCAACCATTCGGCGGCCAAATTAAAAGCGGCTGCAGAAATAGGCCGCGATCAGCTACTTCACGCCCAGCCTGCAACATGTTTTACTGTCGCGACCCTTGTAACAGAATTCTGGGTTGGAAGTTTAAGGGGACATTGTACATGAAATTCGTTGAAATTTGACATTTTCTGTTTTCTACTCTGTAATGTACTTTGGACTTTTCTGAACATTTTGGTATATAATACATTAAAATCAGACAATTGTCAGACCTCCAAATAATCTTTTGAATGTTGACGTGTGACTGTCAAATTTTGCAGCTACGCATATACTGCCACACAGTTGAGCAGTCATACCTTGGGAACTACAGAGCCTAGAAGACTGTGAGTTGTTTTCTTTTGTGCCTACTGCTACGTCTCAGAAATTGGCATTACGAATAAACAAATCAGTCCTTTCTTTATGATACTAGTTTTCGTTGAAAGTAGTGCGATTATCGGCAATTTTTGTAGTAAGCTAACTTCTATTGATTTTTATACGTCAATAGAACTACTAAGCGTAAAAGTAACTTCAATAAACTCAAATTTGCGCATAACAGGTAAGTGAGACCTGCATTTTCTTCTGAAGTACTTGAAAACACGTGTGCTAGCAGTGAAGGAAACCACGATAATGTTTCTGAAGTGACCACGCCCCCTAGTGCATCGAAAAGGAAAGTAAATTTAGAAACGAGTGACAGTGATAAAAGTAATGATATTATGGACAACATCATTATTGATATGCAAGTCCTGTGCTACTAAAGAAGTGTTTGCAAGGGAAGACCCAGAATGTGAATGAGTCCTTCAATAATGTTGTGTGGTGCCATGTGCCTAAAAAAGTATTTGTTGGCCTTATGACTCTAAAGTAATAACTTTTCATGGTGGGAACTGTGAAAGACTTAAGATTCTGGAGAAGTTAGGGGTAAGATTTGAACAGAACGCAGCTAAAGGACTGCGGGAACTGGATGAGCTTCGTGTACGTAAGCAGAGTTAGCTGCTAACTGCTCAGCAAATGTCAAAAGAAGCAGGAAAGAAAAGGAAGAGGCAAGCACTGGACTGTTGTGACACTGAAGAAGAGACAGACTGTGGGCCAAGGCAATTCTAATGCATAAAAGACACAGAAATGGTAGTCTGTGTAAGAATTTGTAATAAAAAAATGTTTTAAACCTCAATATCTCTCAACTACATTTCTTCAATAAATAACCCGTTTTCTACAAAAAGTACTGATGGTAGGGACTTGAAATTTTCACAGCATGCCAAGTGTGAGATTCAACACATATGGAACTAGAATAATCAAAATATCCTGAGTTGTTTTGTTTTTATGTTCATTTATTTACAAAATTCTGTCAAAAAATTGAGTGTTTGGAAAAAGAAACATGCCCCACAACTCTATTATTGTAATAATCTAGTTCAGTGTAACTATGAAGGTGCATTCAATAATTATGGAAAATTGTAAGTTGGTTTCTTAAAAAGTTTCCAAGATAATGGGTCACAAAATTCCATAATTTAACGTTGGCGGCAGAGGACACACAATATCCCCTTAACTCATTCAGCATGGGACCCACAGAAATCTAAAGGACAAGGCACTAGAATCAAGTCTGAGTCAAAGGCAGCAGTAACCTAACGAGAATATAACAAAAGTTAAACAGAAGGCAGGAGCTTCAGTAGAAGGCACGTGCAGAAATATTCTTGACTTGACAGATTATCAATACGATTCATCTGTAAGGCAGGCCACTCCGCCTACTATTCAATATTGACATGGAACTCTGAGTCTCTCAGATCGGACAAAAAAGGTCCCTTCTCTGCCTGAAAACATAGTGAAGGGAATGACATTCTGCTGGTTACCATGTCACAAGGGTAATTAGGGGAATCAATCAACATTTAAGATAGCCAAGGAAGCGTGTCTTTTGCTGGCCGAGGTGGCCGAGTGGTTCTAGGCGCTACAGTCTGGAACCGCGTGACCCCTACGGTTGCAGGTTCGAATCCTGGCTCGGGCATGGGTGTGTGTGATGTCCTTAGGTTAGTAAGGTTTAAGTAGTTCTAAGTTCTAGGGGACTGATGACCTCAGAAGTTAAGTCCCATAGTGCTCAGAGCCACTTCGATTTGAAGCGTGTCTTTTAAATCATGTGGTTCAGTGCACTGGCATCCTCCATGCTATATCCTCGCTGTTGACGTACACGGTCATCCGTCGGTGGGAAGAATAGTAGCTAGAAGTGACAGACAATGCGTTTCGTCAGTAGCCTGTGACATACTCCTTCCGACCCCTTACGATACGGCCCATTCCTATGACGCATGACATGTTGTTCCGACAGAAGAACTCTCCAATGTGTAGCGCTTATGTGTGCCTGATATTGACCAACAGGGCAGAGAGCGTGTAGAGTGTGGCACGGTATCATCTATATTCGAGACGGTGTAAGAGAATCCCTGACAACTCGCATCGCTGTTGCCAGTTTTCAACTTCGGTGAGGTAACGGTTGCCGGCGAAAATAGGAACCGTCTAAAGAGTTGTGGCAACACTAATGCGTTGCCGTAGAGATGTTTACAGAATCGCGTTACGTTGTTGGTTGTGGTAGCCATGCGAAGCTGTCGCGTCCATCCCACTCCAACTGTTAGGGATCAACTTAGACGCCGACTCACAACAGAATAAGGGTTCCATACTCCGTCTATTTACAGACCAATCCGGGCATATCTAGATGTCAGCTGATCTTTTCTCTATTTTAACTGACGATGAGATGAAGATGGTACATCTTTTGGACTTTGTAAGGGATCGGAAACCCACAGTCTTTAGAGTTATTTTTTTCTTTTTTTTCCTTTATCCCACACTTCAGTTAGGATTTTAATAGCACATTTCAACACTGACAAGATTGCAAACCTCGCCGTTCAATGCCATAAAGCCATACATTCATACACAAAGAAATAACATTAAAATTCTGGAACTGAGTGTTCACTTCACATGTTCCACAAAAATTTTTTGTGCTGTCCAATTCGACAAACTGTTAAAGCAGGGGTCTATTCAATACAAATAAATCGACGTAAGGTATCCTAAGAACATCTTTCAATGCAGAATCTACAACGGTTTCCTTTTTGGGAGGCAGCCTGTGATCAGCTCAGAGAAATTAGCAGCGACACTTTCTGCAGGACTCGTCCATAATTTTGTAGGACAATGTGCGGGAGCATTTGACGCCAAGTTGTGACTGATCTGTTTGATCGATGGATCTGGGAAGTGCTGTACCACCCACGACACTTCCCGGATATAAGCCCTTGAAACTTTAACTTGATTCCTGAATTGAAGGAAGCACGTCATGGCATTCGCTTCAAAAGTGTAACAGAGGTTCGTCGAGCAATAGACCGCTCCGCTCAAACTATCCACACAGACTGCGCTGCTAAGGGTATCCTACTATGAAACTTCCTGGCAGATTAAAACTGTGTGCCCGACCGAGACTCGAACTCGGGACCTTTGCCTTTCGCGGGCAAGTGCTCTGCCAACTGAGCTACCGAAGCACGACTCACGCTCGGTACTCACAGCTTTACTTCTGCCAGTACCTCGTCTCCTACCTTCCAAACTTTACAGAAGCTCTCCTGCGAACCTTGCAGAACTAGCACTCCTGAAAGAAAGGATATTGCGGAGACATGGCTTAGCCACAGCCTGGGGGATGTTTCCAGAATGAGATTTTCACTCTGCAGCGGTGTGTGCGCTGATATGAAACTTCCTGGCAGATTAAAACTGTGTGCCCGACCGAGACTCGAACTCGGGACCTTTGCCTTTCGCGGGCAAGTGCTCTGCCAACTGAGTTACCGAAGCACGACTCACGCTCGGTACTCACAGCTTTACTTCTGCCAGTACCTCGTCTCCTACCTTCCAAACTTTACAGAAGCTCTCCTGCGAACCTTGCAGAACTAGCACTCCTGAAAGAAAGGATATTGCGGAGACATGGCTTAGCCACAGCCTGGGGGATGTTTCCAGAATGAGATTTTCACTCTGCAGCGGAGTGTGCGCTGATATGAAACTTCCTGGCAGATTAAAACTGTGTGCCCGACCGAGACTCGAACTCGGGACCTTTGCCTTTCGCGGGCAAGTGCTCTGTAGGAGACGAGGTACTGGCAGAAGTAAAGCTGTGAGTACCGAGCGTGAGTCGTGCTTCGGTAGCTCATTTGGCAGAGCACTTGCCCGCGAAAGGCAAAGGTCCCGAGTTCGAGTCTCGGTCGGGCACACAGTTTTAATCTGCCAGGAAGTTTCATATCAGCGCACACTCCGCTGCAGAGTGAAAATCTCATTCTGGGTATCCTACTACTTCCTCATCGCTGGCAAAGGGTTGAATTCAATGCTGGTGACTACTCTGACAAACAGTAAAACTTTGAAACGTGTATCTATTTTATATAAGGTATAAATAAATAGTTGCCGCTATTGAAGTTCCAATACTCGTACATACAGGGTATCCAGAGTAGGAATCCCTGATTTCAAAATTAAGTATCTCTAAAACTAAGTCTGCTAGACGAGGGCAACAAAAGATATATTTATTGTGAAAGCTGTAAGAATTTTATAGAGAAGTTATACAGAACTTTCGAAATAGTTCGAAAAGCTGTTAACAGTTTGCGCTGCACTCTGTACAGCTCGTACAGTATCACCGTGCATAATTAAACTCGTCCTCTAGACTGGCCGCTGTGGCGGAGCGGTTCTAGGCGCTTCAGTCCGGAACCGCGCTGCTGCCACGGTCGCAGGTTCGAATCCTGTCTCGGGCATGGATGTGTGTGATGTCCTTAGGTTAGTTAGGTTTAAGTAGTTCTAAGTCTATGGGACTGATGACCTCAAATGTTAAGTCCCATAGTGCTTAGAGCCATTTGAACCATTTTTTCGTCCTCTAGAAGTAATCTTTGCAATGACATCACAGTCTTTTCGAAATGTCCGCTACTCACAGTACTAAAGTGGGCAAAGGAACAGTTAAATTTGCCTTCACATCAACGGAGATGGATTAAGGTGCCACACAGATGCTCGTAGAGCGTGTTGGAATGGTTCCAATAGACAGTGTCTTTCAATGTTCCCCACAAAAAGTAGCCACAAGGAGTCCAATCGGGCAAATCCATTCCCGCGCTAGTAAATTTGCAGTAATCCATCGCAATGACTCTGTTCCTGAAGTATTCATCAAGAAAGCGAAACACCTGTTCGGTGCGATGTGTCCGGTCTCATTTTGCATGAACCGCTCGGTGTCCGGTTGATCCTTCAATGCTACTTATGCGGCTACTAATTGTTCCAAAATTCCAGTGTAACTTTCGCTAGTGTCCGTTTCTCGCATGAAAGAAGGCCGAATAATATCTCTGCTCCATACGGCAGCGCAAACAAAAATTTTCGAGAATACAGTGGTTTCGCTTCAGACAAATGGGGATTTTCGGAACCCTAAAATCGCCGGCTTTGTTTATTCGCAACTCGATTCTGGTGGATGTGAGCTCATCTGTGCACCAGCCAGCATGAAATCCTTCGTTATAAATCACTGTGAGATTCTGGTTTGGAAAGTCGTCCGTCCGTCGCACAGCTGGTGGCTTTTGATTTTGAATGGAAACATACATTGGCTCAATGTCAGTATTTTCTGCGTGCTGAAACGCTTCTGCAACAATTCTTCGGACGGATTTCCTTGGATTTTGCGGAATAATTCCAGAAACTGTGGCGACATTTTCAGGAGTAACATCAGTTTGCTGGTGGCCAACATTCCTATCTAGATCATCAACCATGCTGCCTGTCCGTTGGAATTTGGTGAAGAGCTCTGCGGTGGTTTTCGCATCGTGTTCTTTCGGAACATTAAATCGTGTTTTAAAACTGCGCCTTGTTGCCGTAGAATTGTGTTCTCACCTGTGGTGTTCTAGTACCAGAAAAAACAATGGAATACACGATTTCAACCTCTTCCTTCGGTACGCTAGCCTTACTCCAAGCTTCAACGGTGGAACTTATCGCTCTGAGCTGCGGCGCACGATTTATAGGAACTGCGTATTGCGATTACAACGCCGTCTGTTAGCAGCTTTACGAACTGTTTAGAAACTTCTGCACAAAATTCTTACAGCTTTTACAACGAACATACCGTTTATTGCAGTCTTCTATCGGTCTTAGTTTTCGACATATTTAATTTTAAAACCAAGGATTCCTAAGGCTGGACATACTGTATAAAATCTGTGAGGTACATTGTATTGACATTCCATGACACATTAAAAATGAGTGTTATTGCATTCAAGGGGAGTGCTCCTTCGTACTGCAAAGGGGACCGTATGAACTTCTCCTCACCAATTTGATTCATACTGACAGGCTGTGTGGAGCCTGACTAGTACTTCAGCATGTGTAAATAAAAAGGCGCAAGACTACCGCTTTCAGGAAAATCGAGTTTCAACATTTTACGCGTGCTTACTTGCTGTTGTCCCTAGTAATCAAGGATTGCACAGCCAAGCGCGTAATTACTTTCGTAAGCGAACCTCGCTCCCGGTACTCTTTCTTCATTTCATTCACACTTAATTCTAACAGTAGGTATGCGTGGTATGCGGCGAAATTCTGTGATGACGGAGCAGCGCTTACGAATGTAACCTAAGTTTGTGTTGTAACAGAAACATTTAAAAAACCATGCGCATGCAAAGATTCGACGTTCATTGCAAGTTCTGTGTGTCGCAATAATTATTGTTTCCCACGTTTGTATGATCAGTATCATCCTGATTCGTACAGTGCTCCGTATGTTACGCACTATACTTGCCACATATGTAGATAAAACAATATAAATGACTGTATTGATTTGATTGAAAGTTCCTGAGTATCTTTTTTTCCAACCTTATTACGAAAATTTTTCTGCTTTTTTGAGAATAAGGATTATGAAAATAATAAATGAAGCATTCAATAGTGAGTGTTTGCACAGTCATAATAATTACATGGGCAGAAAAAAGAACAAGAGCAGGTGGGGATATACTGTCCATGGACCTCGCGTTCCTGAAACTGGCAGCTGAACACGCTTGGCTGTGAACTTCTTCAGTAGCAGCGACCGTACAAAGTGTATGAATACGAGTAAAATTTTGAAACTCGATTTTCTCGAAAACGGTTGAGAGATCCGTCTTCCTCTTCATATATGCCGAAGTCGTAGTTCGTCCCCGACAAATCCTGTCAATATGAATCAAATCGGTTAGGACAAGTTCGTATAGTCCCTTGAGAACCATACCTTGAAGACTACGAGCAGCTCTGTCCCACTTTCGAAACTCTTTAGGTGACGGCAGGGACACGGGAAGAGGTTCTGTCAGATTGAAGCCTTAAATCAGACCGTGAATAGTGCGTCTGTGGCGAGGTCGGTGAAAGTATTCGATGCTCGGAGAAGGCTTTTGGTGTCGAGTTCCGATTCAGTTCACACTTTACAGTTGTCAAGAAGATTCGACGCTGACACTGTTCGTAAGAATGGTGCCGTCCTGAGGCTAGACGGAAACCATAGCGTTAACACGAAAACTGTGTGTGTGCGTTTGTGTGTGCGCTAGTACGGCAGTCGATTCGTGTTTTCGCGTGGAGATAATTGCGGGAGTGATTTGTGGGAAGCCGGCTCGCGTCCGATATTCGCGCGTGCGCCCACACTCGCGGTCCAAACAACGCCAGACGGTCCTTCCCCTTCCTTCCTCCGCCGCACGGCGCCGCGTTGCGTTGCTCTGCGCTGCGCTCGCCCGCTCGCCGAAATCAGGTTTGCGGCGACCAAATAGGCTTCCTGGTGGTCGTCGGCGCCGCCGGCCGCGGGCCATGAATTATTCACGCCAGGCGCCATCGGCACGTGCATATCCGTCCATTGTGTTCTTCCGGAGCCGCGCCGCGCTATGCCGACGCTTCCCTGCCCCTCCCGCCGCCTACCTTTCCCTTCCCCTGCGCCTTTTTCCCTTTCCAGATCTCTCTTTTTTTTTATTTTCTCAGCCGTTTCCATCGCTCTCTCTACTGTAGCCTTGCTCTCCCCCCCCCCTCTCTCTCACTATCCTCTCTCTCTCACTATCCCCTCTCTCTCTCACTATCCCCTCTCTCTCTCTCTACACCTGCTTCTCTCCTCAGCACCCTGCAAAGACCACACTTGCCTGCCCGTCCCACTTCTCCCCCGCAACCGTGAGACCACTCTGTTCGTATGCCGGTCATACTTTTTCTTTCCCGGCGTGGGCTCTTTCCCTCTAGTTGGTCCTATTCCCTTTCTTGTTCCTTGAGAGCCAGAACTAACGTGACGAGCTCGTTTCTTCGGCTGCGCCGCGCACCTCAGTTCTTTGGCTGCCTTTTCCAAAACTGAGTACGATTCGTGAGGCGCTGCAGAAAAAAATACTTCAACAGAAGAAACTGTAGCGTGGATTCGTCGTTGAAGGAAGGGAGATTAAGATTTAACGTCACATCCGTGACGTCACACGCATAAGCAATACCGATATTATGTTCACATTTAAGAATCACATATTCATCCATCTTTAAGAAGCGGAATCGAACATTTGCGCAAATTATCGAGGAATCCTTACGAATTCATTAATGAACATTTTGAGGAAAGTAACAAAAAACAAACTGGAAGCTAATTTTAGAACTCAAGAATAAGACTGTGGTTTCATAGCAGGTAGCTTATGTAGGCCTATAAACCACAGATTCACACTACGACAAATTTTGGAAAAATACACAGAAAAATCAAGAAATTGCATTACCTTTAATCGTATAATACCAGACCAAGGAGTCTATTTTGGAAAGAACTTTATTAGCAAAATATAGAGGACCCCTTGCTTACGGGGTGGAACATGAAGACATTTTGAGCAAAAATAGTGTAGGAAAAATATTGTTGATACTGTTCAAATTATAATGTCTGATGTTTTAAAAATAATTACAATTGGTAGAATTAGTGCAATTTCTACATCAAAGATTAGAAATATTACTGCGATTAGGAAGAATCGAAGGGAGAATGGTATTGGTGCTGATCTTTTTGGATCAAACCCACACTCGAATGGTGATCTTTTTTCCCGGTCATTGATTAATTTTTTTGATAGCTTCAAAGAAACCGTCCCGGAATTTGCTTTAAAAGTTTTTGGGAAACAACTGATGTTCTGTATCTTGGAGGCTGAACCGAAAAAATGAACCCTGATCCTCCTTGTCGCAAGAACAGTATCTCAATCTCTGCAGCACGTCGCACCGTTTATTTACAGAGCTTCAACAAACAGAGAAAACTACGTGCAACTTGAAACCGGCACTCATACGTAGATCACACGAAAAAAGCGAAAGAAGCAAGTATTAAATTTAAGGTTTCGCCTGATTTACGGTGAAGACAGAGTGAGCACTACCTCATTTTGAGAAAAGAGAGGAAGGAAATAGGCAGCTGCTTTGTTGAAAGAATCGTCTTGATGGTGAAGGGAATAAAGTGTCTAGAACTATAATCGATATATCCATATATTAGTCTGATATTATAATAATAATAATTATTATTATTATTGTTATTATTACAACACTTAAGTATAACATATGTCCATCAGTAGCCTTTGCATATTCACGAAACGTAAAAACGCCGTGTGTTAGACGGCAGTTTCCCTTAAAGAAAATGCATCTTTTCTAAAATCAATCTTTCTTTTTTCTTTTCAGGTAAGTGTGTGAGATGCCGAACGACCATACGCGCCACACAGCGGGTATAGTAAGTAGGCCTTCTCATAAAACATAATTCTTCTGCATTCATTAAGAACAGATCGGAAGAGTGTGGGAAGCTCTTGCTACAACGATCCGCGATTTTTGTTCAGCGTCTTGTTTCACTTTTGTAAGTGAAAAACTTCTGACAACTCACTTGCAAAGTAACATATGACAGTAGCGTGTCGGACGAAACCCACAGAACAGTGTTCAAATGACCGTGAGCACAAAGCAACTTTTCGTCACTTCTATTGGTTGATCGCCGTCTAGAACGGGTTTCACCACCCTGCTCTTGCTGGCCATCCTTAATTGACTTCAGCCACCTAAAAACTTGAGATTACAGCATATCAGACTCCCCACAGAGTTTCTCAGTAGCTTACGTCTTGATATCCCACCGTTGTTCGAGTATTGACTCCATTGTGCGTCGTGACGAAAGCAGTGGAAGGTGGTTCTGAGGAACCCGCTCCCAGAGCGCGGATCAGACAGACAGACAGCGCTAAAATGCTAAGTGTCTCCCTCATCAAATACGATAGGTCCAAATGTGCCGGCACCAACGGGAGCGCGATAAAAGAAATCGTTACTTTCTGCAAATATCTTGTGTGTTCGAAATGAAATCACTGAGTTACAGCTGGAAAGCTGGCTCCCTAATTCTTCCTTGTGGAACAGTCATTGTTGTGAAGTCTAGCAGATATGAAGAGGTAAGATGGGGAGAGAATTATTGCCACATCCCCCTCCCCTTCCACTGCCTAAATACACTGACAGAACGAAAATCGCAACACCAATGAGAAGTTGTGCGACATACAGCTAAGTTGGTAGACATGTTTCTGCATCTGAAAGATAATGCTTGCTCCAATTTCGCGCCAGTCGCATAAGAGTGGCGCTAGTAGCGACACTATGACGATACAAATCAGGTTTGCTTCTAAAACTTCCCCTTAGAAAAATTTATGAATGACTGTGCTGATAAACCTCTTACATTATTTGATTTTCAAACAGCTGAGCATAACTGAACGTGCTCAGACATTTCTCTCTTTACTTATACTGATCATCAATAAACTGACACACAATATTTCTAGCACAACGCAATCTGACTTTCAATAATCCCTACAAAAGAATGGCCCTGACTAACAATAACCTATACCTTTCATGAATCACTTACCTGACAAAAATCTTCGTTACTCGAACAACTGCAATACAGCGAGCCCCAATACTGCCAGCTAAATAAAAGATTCCAACTACTGAAGGCACTAACTACTGATAGGCATGGTCAGCAAATGAGAGATTTTGATAGAGAACAAACAAAGTATTTACCTTAATAATGGCCCGCATCTCGTGGTCGTGCGGTAGCGTTCTCGCTTCCCACGCCCGGGTTCCCGGGTTCCCGGGTTCGATTCCCGGCGGGGTCAGGGATTTTCTCTGCCTCGTGATGGCTGGGTGTTGTGTGCTGTCCTTAGATTAGTTAGGTTTAAGTAGTTCTAAGTTCTAGGGGACTGATGACCATAGATGTTAAGTCCCATAGTGCTCAGAGCCATTTGAACATTAATAATGTTCCAAAGTCATCACATATAAATTTACTCTTTCTGATGGACACACGTCCAGATCGTCCGCTCTCAAAATTTTGCCATTTCTCTCCCCACATCCACCACGGCTGGCGTCTCACCTCCAACTGAGCAACGCTACGCGCTGTTTACATCCAACTGCTCAACACTACAATAGCGAATATTTCAACAATGCAGATCAGCCACAGACTGCACACAGTACAGTCAGCGATTTTCATACAGAGCGCTAGGTGACGTTACCAACATAAAAACCTAAACAGCCTACTTACACTTCTAATACCAACTCAGTCGTGAACGTTAGTTACTTGAGAATGGACGTGGTGAGTTGATGTTAGTCGAGAATGCCTTTCAGGCGACAAAGACACCATTATCAACCCCTCACCGAGTATGAATGCAAGAAGACCCAGCTCCCAACAGCGTCGTGGCACTACCGAGACGGACGACCATAGTGCTCGGCTCAGACCTCTGGCGTGTCGTACTTCATCTTCAGCAGCAATATCCGCCCCGATATCTGAGTAGTCAGCGTGACGGATTGCAGTCCTACGGGCCCGGGTTCGATTCCATGCTGTATCAGGGATTTTCTCCGCTCAGGGACTGGGTGTTGTGTTGTCTTCATCATCATTTCATTCCCTTCTGGCCCGCGAGTCGCCCAATGTGGCGTCGAATGTAATAAGTCCTGCACCAAGGTGCCTGGACCTGCCCCGTAAGGGGCCTCCCGGCCAAGGGCGCCAAACGCTCATTTCCATTTTTCAGCAGCAATTTGAGCAGTGGTTGGCATGACAGTGATTCGACCAACTGTTACCAATCGGTTAAGTCGAGGAGAGCTCCGAGTCAGACTCCTTGTAAGGTGCATTCCACTGACCCAAAACCACCACCATTTGCGACTTCAGTGGTGTCAAGCAAGAGCTCACTGGGACTGGTTCTTCCTCGGTGCCAGTAATTGCCGTCTGTTGGTTAAAAGGCCAGTCGAGGATCTGCAACCAACCTGGCTGCGTGGTAGACACACTGGACCTACACCTGCAGTTATGGCTGGGATGCGATTTCGTGTCACAGCAGGTGCACTCTCGTGGTTATACCATCCACCTTGACTGCAAATTTGTACGTCAATCTAGTGATTCGCCTTTGTGCTGCCTCTCATGAACAGCGTTCTAGGTGGTGTTTTCCAACAGGATAACGCTCGTCTACATCCCGCTGTTGTAACCCGACATGCTCTACAGATCGTCGACATGTTGAGACGGCCTGCTCGATCACCAGATCTGTCTCCAGTCGAACACATATGCCACATCATCAGTCGACAGTTCAAGCATCATCCACAAACGACATTAACCGTACCTGTATTCACCGACTGAGTCTAACAGGCATGGAACTCCATCCCACAAACTGACATCCGGCACCTGTACAACACAATGCACGCAGGTCTGCATGCATGCAACATTCTGGCGCTTACATCGGTTATTAATGTACTAGCATTTCACATTTGCAATGGCTCATCTCGCAATTACTCGTACATTAACCGGTAATCTTGCAGTGTTAATCACTTAAATATGTACCTAGACAAATGTATTCCCGAAACTTCATTACTCTACATTAATTCTTTTTTTTGTCGGTTTATAACTTGCCATCACGCCACTTTTACTGTGAAACAGATGCCTTACATTTTCATAACATAAATAATATACGAATGATATGCAGGGTGCCCGGGAGGAATGGTCTGTATTCTGGGATATGATAGGAACGATCATTCGAAGCAAGAGAGTCCATTAAACATGGCTCCAAAATCTTCACTATTGTGAAAGAAGTCTTCTACTGCAAGCTTTTTGCTTTCCATGTTTTGCTGGGAGGTATTACGGACCAAAAGAAGAAAAAATTGTCTAGTAAACACTGATTTCGATTTTAATAGAAAAAGCTGGTGTTAAAATGTAATATCGAGTAGCTGTTGTATCTGGATTTTCCGTGCGTCAGCGATTCATCAAATAACAGCGGGCGTTCCCTCGACAAATTGACGGGGGCATCTGCTGAATAGCCCGGCAGCCGCAGCGATAGCTTTGTGTCTGGTTGCTGTTACCACCGGCAGGTGTCTCTGACTGAGGCCGCCGACGCCGCGCCCCCGCACTTGCCCACCATGGCGTGCTGCGCATCGCTGCACTGTGTTCAAGTTTTTTGTTCCACAAATGTAAAACAGCACAAGTTTTTTTTTTCGTGCGAAAATAATGTTCTCGGATAAAAAGCCTTTCTGTCCGAGCGCTCCGCGCACCGCCTCTTCCGTCAGTTTTGCGATCACAGCTGAGCAGCGCAATGGAAGCGATCGGTGATAAGATATCAAAAGGGACGAAGCACACCCAGTCCTTTCAACATTTTTATTTTTATTTTTCGGGAAAAAAAAAGTATGAGCGCATCGTCAACGAAGGGGTTCCTTTGAGCCATGTTTACCCGTCGGGTCAATACCCTACTGGTGCGTTTGCCTCTCAAAGAAAGGAACGGCGGTAAAATGCGATCTGCAGCCGCCTGTTTGCGGCCAGAGTTGGGTATTTTCTGCTTCCAATATCGTGTTTAATTGCGTAATTAAATGAGCATCAGTGTTAATGTTCGTCTCCACTTACCTAGTGTTCCGATGGGGTCAGGCTTCCAGTACACACACTCTGCAGCAGACTTGATTTAAGCGACGATTGTTGCACCAGGAACTGAATTAAAAATAGTTTCTATCACAACGCGTAGAAGGTCAGAGGAATAACTGGAAAGTTAAGGTAAGAACAGTGAAATAAATTATTTTCAATCTTTTAAACATTGCAGCACCAAGCAGATAGCAACACAGAATTCCGAGTTTTACGCCAAGTATGATGAACAACAAGCAATAAAGAAATAAAAGAATAAGAAGGCTTGTGTTGAAGACCAAATTTCGCTGCGTTATTAAAGAACGCAAGACCACAACTAGAATTAGAACTACAGTCTTTCATAGAAAAACTTTGGAAGACAGAAGCCATATCTGCGGACAGGAATGTCGCTATTTTATGCCCAATATTTAAGAAGAAGGACCCCCGTGTGCGCCAAACACAGAGCAGTCTGCTAGATGCGATTTATAAAATTCCATCGTTGTGCCTATTAAACAGGCTGTGCCCAATAACTAATAAACTAACTGGCGATACCAGTGTGTTGCCGCAGAAATAGATCCACATTAGATCATTTATTCACTCTAAGACAAAAAACTGAGAAGGCGTGGGAATTCAGTGTAGATGTCCACGTATTATTTGTAGATTGCAAAAAGGCCTACTATAGCAGTCTCATAAATATAACGAGGGAGATTGAAATCACCTCAAAGCCAATCATATTTGTTAAAATGAGTATAGATGAAACTTTACGTTGTACAAAGACTAAGGTGATAAAGAGACGCCATTTCCCCTGTTACATTTAAGTTCGTCTTACGGAAGGTTGAGAATTTAGTAAAACTAAACCACAGGGAATTCAACTGTAGGAACTGAACATTACTAGATTTGCCTACGCTTATGAATTAGCATTAATAAGTAGTTCCAAAACAGAATTAATGAGAATAATGCAAAATTATTAACAAATCGCTGAGAAAACAGAATACGTGTTACTGAAGAAAAGACAGAATATCTGGTTATAGGTAAGCAAATCCAAAGTGATGCACCTTTGACTGTAGATGGATTCACTTTCAAGACAGTTGAGCGCTTCAATCACTTACGAAGACTTGTTAGTAACACTAACAAGTCTTCGTCTTCTAATAAAACAGATGTAGACATAGGTGCCTGTCTATAGAAATAGATGCCCGTCTATAAACGGCGAAGAAACACTTTTTAGTTTTATCAAAATTTCAAAGAAGAGGTCACTCAGTACTAACTTCAAAATCCGTTTGTATCGATCGACTGTTACACCGATAACATTATACGGATGTGACGCATTAATGTTTAGGAAGAAAGATATAGAAAAACTGTAAATATCCGAAAGAAAAATACTAAGAAAAATTTTGGACCGATATGTTATGAAAATAACATTGAATGGTGGATAAGAAAAAAAGACGGCACAGATTATGTGTCGAGATAAGATACGGGAGGGCACAGGTAGGATGAACATGAGCACCGTATGGGCAAACAGTACACTTCACAGAAGGAAATGGAAGATTCTCGTACAGCAGGCGTATGGTCTATACGATCCTTGGCACATGTAAAGCACAGTAAAAGTATCACTAACAGCAACTGAAACATAAAAAAAGAATTGATTTCCTGCTCAGATTATGTATTTGCGCTAAAGAAGTTGATTTATAGCAGAAGAGGACACAGCATGGCAAGATTATTGTTATTCGTAGATCAATAGGAAACATTTGAGTGTGTGATCAGCAGTAAATTGTGAGAAAGAGTTAAAATTAAAGGCTACCCCAAACATTTTGTTAAAATAAACTGAGAGACAGAAAGCCATGGGACGGGTTGCCCCATTTAAACATGCGCCGTGCGTGTATGACAAGTTGCGGCTACAAGCTACGTTTGGCGCGACTTGTACACGATATCTGAACGGCCTACTATAGGCACGCGTGTAGTGGACATGCAGCACGTCACGAGTTGACCGATGTTGAACGTGGGTTGATACTAAGTGCAAAGCACGTGGGTCATAACGTATTGGAAGTTACACAAGAATTCGGAATTCTGAGGTCAGTCGTGTCTAGTACAGATCTTCAGTACCTCAGACACAACTTTTCCCACACGCGTAAACCACCGCTTAGGACAACCACAAATGTTTGACAAACGAACCTAAGGTCCTGCCCGCAATCCCACAAGGGGCGATCGATCAACGGTCTACCGTTAGTCAAACCGCCACCGATTAGAATGTCAGTCGTCAGGAATCCATTTTTAGCATGAGTGTGCGGAGATAAATGCACCACGCAGAAGTTTGTGTAGGGGCAGGAGGTATTTCAGTTATGGTCTCAGCTGTGTCTACATCGTCACATTTGGACCTCATTATGGTTGCATGGACCAATCAAGGATGCACGTTGTGTCAACCTATTCATAAATAATCTACATCCCTTTTAGGAATTGTAGTACACTGATGGAGATTCCACGTTTCAGCAGGACAATGCATCATGTTGCTAATCTTCCGTGGCACTTCGCTTGCTTGACGAGTACTCTAGCGAATTCACGATCACGGTTTGGACCCCAGATCACCCGAGCTTAGCGCAATCGAGCATTTACGGGATATTGTCGCTACCCACGTATGCTCGGTGACGCCAGCGTCACTTCGCGAAAAAAAGTGTGGGTATTACAGCAGATGTGCAAATTATTAACTCGTCGGAACGATTTGAACACTATGTAGAGTCGAAGTGTCCACGTGTTACTGTAGTTATGAGTGATTGCCTCGCTATTAATATACAACGGTCGGTCAACATACGAGGGTCATTTCAAGACTCTTGCGCACTGCGCAGGCGCATTATGTTGGTGTAAAAAGTTTTAACCGTCGTCCTCCCGAATGCGAGTCCAGTGTGCTAACGGCTGCAGCACCGCGGTTGGTGTGCGAGTAGTGTAGTGGATCGTAGCACAGTATCACCGTGGTCAGCTCGTTTCCGTGAAGGTCGGGTAAGCTCTGAGGTCAATCCAAGAAGTGGAAGGCCATCAACTGCAACAGACTACACCTCTCAGGTTACTGTGAATGACGTTTTGAAAGGATCGACGAAGGATTTGTAACGGAATTGCATATGAGGGCAGAATGTCTGTCACTTGAGTTTACACAATCGTAACTGAAAAGTTGAGGATGAGAAAAGTTACTGCCAAATAGGTTCCACACGAGCTCAGTGAAGAGCAGAAATTAGGTCGCAAAAGTATCGCAGAAGAACAGCTTCAGCGTTATCCAACAGTTTTTGGAAAGGTTTGTTGCACTTGATAAAAACTTTATACCAGGTTTTGAGCCAGAACTAAAATTTCAGTCGCCACAATGAAAAATTTCCGAATCTCCGCTCCCGAAAAACTCCTGCCGCCAACAGTCGAAGGTTAAACTGGATATGATCTTTGCATATGACACAATGGAGCCACAGCTACAGTGTGTCCCGGGGGACGTCTGTAACCAGCGCTTACTACAGGCTGTTTCTACAAAATATTTTGCGCCCGAAAATTCATCAAAGAAGGCCTGATATGCTTGCAACTTGTTTCCTCATTTTGCACTGTAATGCGAGATAGCATATTGCTCTACTGTGAGAGAAACGTTCGACAAATGTGGATGGAAAGTACTTCTCCATTCACCGTACAATGCTGATATGAGCCGAATAGATTTTGATTTGTTTCCCAATTGAAGGAACAACTCCGAAGAAAACGTTTTTACATAATAATTGATGAAGCTTCTACTGAGGTAATCCGAGTAATCAGAAAGCTCAACAATGAAGGTACTCTCCGTAATACAGAAGTTGACAAAGCGTTGGGAAGCTGTTATAAGCAAGAATGGAGATCACATTGATGGCCAGTAAAGGTGTTTTGTAAAATAAATTATTTTCTTCAGTTGTATCTTACAGTGTGCAGATCTGTTGAAATGACCCTCGTGTTTTCGCAAGTGGGTTGCTTTAAGGTTTGGAGCCCATTTACCCAGGTCTGCGCCTTTACGGAACTTCGGATCGATAGCGGTTCCTTCAGCAATTTCATTACCAATTCTGTCCTCCATTGTGATTCAACTGACTGCTCCATCTTGAATGCCCTCGACGTCAGTGTGACATTACCAAAGTAGGTGGAGCATAGTCTGTGGTGAACGTGTGGGTGCTATTCTGTCATTCTGCGCAACGGATTAATCTGAGAGGTACCCTTTACCCTGTGGCTCTTACAAGATGCAATTTCCACCCCCACACTACTACAGAAGTCAGACAGACGCTCTTAACGTTCTAAGGAGAAATGCCTGAAAAACTTTCAGCAATAAATATCTTCTGAAGTCGTCCGTTGTAAGTAAATGACACAAAAATTCACAAAATTTCTTACGTAGCTAATGGGATTCTTGGGTACTGGAGTAGTGCTAGTTAGTGTAAGAAAAACATGAAACTAACGAAAATTATTATTTTTTTGCAAAAGTTCTGAGAAATCACAATGGCACTTTTAGTTATGAACTGAACAAGTTATTTCCGGTTTGTTTTTTTTTCTTTTTTTTTTTTTTGGAATGTGAAGTTACCTCTTAAGGATAGGATTTGCTGATGAAATTTCTATACAAAGTTTAAGATTGTTATTGACTTGGCAGAATGGCTGAGAGCCGCACCTACTCAACTTGAATAACTATCTGTTAGAATATTGCTAGGTACGGTCGAGGCTGTCGCGTGTGAATTGCAGTGAAGTGTACTGTTGTGGAGGAAATATGGGGCTCGCAAGAGCTGTAGCACACAATACCATAAGCTGCGATGACTGCTGTCTGCGCCGCTCGCTGCTGACAAACAAGATAACTGTCGTTATATCTGGATTGACCTTCGCCAATCAAACTCTCCCTACCCCTTGATGAAGTCAAGCACTCCTATTCGCCCCTAGTCTAATTATTGGCGTGGTACCGGTCAGATAACCAGTCCACCGAGATGCCACTCAAAAATTCGATCAAAAGGCATCTAACTATAACTCTATCCGTTCACACCGCACAATAAGTGTGGTGGCCAACACAGTGAACAACGCTTAATCGCAAGAACTCAATTTAGAGTCGCACTCCGATTCGCTCTCAACAGAGGTGCTCTCCCAGTGAAGTACTGAGGAGAGACTTGTTCCTCACTCTTTGAGTACACGTACGAGCGCACACGCTCTCGTTACGTGTTCTCACTTCAAGAGCGACAACGGAACGGGCCCTCTCCACGCCAGACGTGAAGGGGTATATCTTTTGGTCTCTTCCAATACTCCTTCAGCTCAAGGCGTCAGGAATATCGTCTGCCAATCAGCATTGCTCTTCTAAAACTGGAGAATGACGTTTCGTTTAAGGCGACCAATCCGGAAATCTGTAGCATCGGCGTTTGGCGTTTGCTGTCTCCCTGTGAAAACCTCTGAAACTGCGTGCTATGTTTGTAAAGAATGCGAGGGCTGGGCGCTCCCACACAGTGTAGCGGAATTTGCTTTTAAGCCGAACACAGGGTCGTTCTCCCTTTCACTCGGGCAAACGCTGTCTGCTCTACGGGCGGTTACCAGCCGATGTAGGTAGGTTGACTCATCCTCTGAAGGGACCGGCCTCCTGGCGTGCCGTTTGCCTCTCCCGAACTAAAAGCTTTTGTGACCGTCATATCTCGAATGTGTGTGTGTGTACGCCAGCCTCGAGTATTTCAATCTCGGTGCGCACTTGCAATTTACTTGTTATTTGCATATCGTTTACATGAATTCATACAACATAGACTTTATCTTATCGAGTTAGGGTACGAATGAAGCGTCTTGATGTGCAGAATATGTAAGCAATGAAGGTCAGGAGACCACGACGTCTTACAAGAGATAGGACACTGGACATATTCAGGAGGACTTCAGCTCAGATCCCAGTCAGCAATTCCGATTTAGGTTTTCCGTGCTTCCCCAAAATGGATTCAAGCAAATACCAGAATAGATCCTTCTAATGTGCACTGATGACTTCCTTCCCTCGTCCACGCTAGTGTTCCGTCTCTAAAGACCTCGTCGTGGTTCAAATGGCTCTGAGAACCATGGGAATTAACTTCTGAGGTGATCAGTCCCCTAGAACTTAGAACTACTTAAACCTAACTAACCTAAGGACATCACACACACCCATGCCCGAGGCAGGATTCGAACCTGCGACTGTAGCGGTCGCGCGGTTCCAGACTGAAGCGCCTATAACCGCTCCGCCACCCCGGCCGGCGACCTCGTCGTTCAAGGGACGAAGATGCGAGATGCGGAGCTCCCGTGCGGCGTCGGTGCAAGTGGCAACATTGGACGTGGGCGGGAGCGCGGCCGCGAGAGGAGGAACGGCGTGTTTGCGCGTGACGTGCGAGGCGGCGGGGCGTGGGTGGACAGGTGGGAAGCCCGCCGGTGCCAGGGCGCCGGTGGCACAACACGCGCGGCGCGGCCGTCACATCACACGGGCCCCCGGCAGCGCGCCGTCAAAGAACCGCCACGAGAAAGTCAAACAGGGGCCGCGTATCAGAGGCAGCAGGGAGCGGGCCACGCCGCCCCCGGCCATCTGTGGCTCCGCCTGCAGCTCGCTTTATGCAGGTATTGGCTTCATTTGTGCCCTGCGACTCGCGCCAAGGCGGGGAGACCCCGTTGGAACCCATTTGTATGCGCGCGCATGCCTTTACGTGCGTGCCGCCGCGATACGAGAGCAGCCACAGTCGAAAAAAACCGCGCATCACAAAGCGGCCGTATGCCTGAGAGCCGACATGCCGAGTGCGTGTGCAAGGTGAAGCAGCAGTAGCAGGTACCGATCGTTTCAACTCTCGACACCTGCAGTCCACTTCTTCTGGTGTATAGTTTTACGGTACTAAAAATAGCTAAAGCTCTCCTCAATAGAGAAGTCGGTTTGAAAACTACAGTCCTTTACTAGGCACAGTTGTATAGCAGAAGCTATGGCTCTTCCCTTCCTCCGAGCTCTGAATCCACTTACCAGGCCGCTTAACAGGGTGACCTAAGCTCCCTGGACAAAAAATGAGCTGCCCCATTCAAAGAGGACACTGATCCAGTTGGAACGCTGTAGCTTTTGTACAACTGCTACTAAGCGCCGGCCGCGGTGGTCTCGCGGTTCTAGGCGCGCAGTCCGGAGCCGTGCGACTGCTACGGTCGCAGGTTCGCATCCTGCCTCGGGCATGGATGTGTGTGATGTCCTTAGGTTAGTTAAGTTTAAGTAGTTCTAAGTTCTAGGGGACTGATAACCACAGCAGTTGAGTCCCATAGTGCTCAGAGCCATTTGAACCATTTTGTTGCTACTAAGCGGTCTACATTTACACTTTTCTACTGTGAAACACATCTCTGCTACTGAACAAGTGCTCGTAGCTCTTAACGTATGTACTTTAGAGCCCATGTCAACAGGACAGCCGGCCGGGGTGGCCGAGAGGTTCTAGGCGCTTCAGTCTGGAACCGCGCGACAGCTACGCTCGCAGGTTCGAATGCTGCCTCGGGCATGGATGTGTGTGATGTCCTTAGGTTAGTTAGGTTTAAGTAGTTCTAAGTTCTAGGGGACTGATGAGCTCAGCTGTTAAGTCCCATAGTGCTCAGAGCCATTTTTTTCAACAGGACATTTTTTTCCTGTTTTCGTCCGCGCTGCCTCCTTCCAAAATCTGGAAAGCAACGAGCTTTCAATAGCAGCGACCCACTGTCAGAGGTATCAGAATGATTTTCACTTATAACTTCCACTCGGTTTTTTCCGAAAGAGGGCCCCTTACCTCAAATTGATACATTTACCCTTCTTCTTCATCGCTGAAAGTTTGTAACATCATTACAGAATCATCCTGTATATGTGGATGTGCAGTGTCAGAACTACGAAGAAATGAACACATGACTCAGTTTGGGAGTTAAAGAGCATTGCGCTCTCATTTAAGTATATGGCCCGAAGATTCAGTCTTCAGAGATTGTGAAACAACCCTGTCGTCCAGGACCAGATCCCACAAAGGGCGGAGATTCACCACGAGATGGGAAAATTCACAGCCGTCTATTGTCTGTTGAGGCCTAAGCGCTGTAGTGTGCGAGTGAGACAGACGAAAACCTACGTCATAGGGAAACCCAGTAGAATCCGTTTGTGGCCGAGGAGACGTAGCAGTGTTAAATATGGCGGACCTAAGATCGCCCATAAAAGGAAACATTTATGAAAAATATTTAATTCTGTAGTAATGCAAGGAATCAAGCCACAGTAATTTTAATCTTCCATCCTCCATAAATTTTAGTGATGATCCCAATAAAAATTGAATATTGATCATATGTATAGTTTTTTTTTATACTATTATGGTATCTGTTCTTTCGGACATGTCCGAAAGAAATGATACCATCGGTGACCAAGCAGCTCCTTAGAATGACATTACTATGAAATGAACACCCTTAGCTGCTTACAGGCATTGACATACGTCAACGGGGACAGATGAAAATGTGTGCCCCGACCGGGACTCGAACCCGGGATCTCCTGCAGTCGCGCGAGCCTCTGTGTCCTCGGTGGCTCAGATGGATAGAGCGTCTGCCCAGTTAAAGTGAAATTAACAAGTTTTGTAACAAAGACCTGAATTCTAAAATCTGAACGCTTTGGTCGATCTTAACGATCGACATTTCATGTAGAAGCGCATCATTAAAATGACAAACGTTGTAAATATCAGTTCTGTAACTTTATTTGTTTAAAAGATGTAGTAAATTTAAATTATCAATGTTTTCAGTTAAGCATCAGATCATCATTTCCTCCAAACAAAACGCATTGAACGATGACAGCATGACACCTTATTGAATCATTAGGTAACAGAATATTTGTTGCAAAGTTTACTGCATAATAGGTACTTTTGTTCTTTATTTATGTAATAGAAAGCACTTTGGTGCAAAGCTACTGGCCGTGATATTCAAAGTTAAGAAGGAAATTGTATTGGTTTTATGTAAAAGAATTTAACGTTTATTATGTAATGGATACTATTGTTACTTTATTTAGAACGTGAAAGTTGTCAAGCTTTGATTATTTAAATATGTTAAAATGTAAAGTAATGTAGAATAAGCTGTAGCGGATCAGATGGACGGCTTCAGGAAAGGGAACTGCGCTAGTCAGCTGAGCGAAGATATTCGGCGCACAGGAAACGCGGTCGGAGACGGAAAGAGGGCAGTTCTGGTCGAGACCCCAAAGGGGACAATTCGGCTGGAGACACCAAAGGGTACAGTTCGGATTGAGACGCGGATGCGGACAGTCGGTCTTTAGGCAGCTAGGAAGTGAAACGACTTAGAAAATTTCGCGTTGTGTGGTATCGCGGGACTTCGTCTCCGAGCGGTGAGCACCCGCGCGCCTGGTGTGAACTCTTAACTTTTCGTGTAAATGGCGAGGTGGAGTGTAGAACTTGTAATTCGAGATGAGATTGTGAATGATCGAACTGTGTCAGATGGATATGCGCTCGAGTGCCACAGTAAGTATAAGTACGACCTCTTTTGCTATTATTTTGCTTTCTGAATAAACATTCTAACCAAATCGCAACTATGTGGCCTACGTCATTTATGGGTCGTTAATTTAGTTCCCTATATTATTGTTACTGTTATTATATGCTATGTTAACTTTGTATTTCACAAACTTGCCATCAGCCAGACAATTTAGCCAAAGGGTCACAAGTGTCTAATTTAGGGAGTGTAGTGCGACACGTGCGGTTCAACCCCTAGACGAGTTTGAGCCAAGACATTTCGACGAAAAGGAACCGGGTGTGAGCCCGAACATCTATGGGATGTTAGCTCGCAAGTTTTTTGTGACATGCTTTTGGTAAACTACGTTTGGTACCCAGAGTAAACACCGATATCTCCTAATACGAAAGTTTACAATGAGTATTCGTTATTAGTGTTGAGTAATGGCAATTATAAATAGTTTTTTAATGCCACCTTGAAGGAAATTACCAACTTCTTAATGACATGAAACAACGATCAGCATGACTGGAGCAAAAATGCCCTATACCTGCGTACCACCTCTAATTATTTTCTGTTATTCTTCTGCCTCCGCATCACATACTTTACTTATTTCTGGCCTGAGAGGTCTCCTATGTTTTCATTATCCTAATTAACTACGTATGTGTTGGTTTTACAGAAGAATGTTTAAAATTAGTTCAGCAAATCGAATAGCTAATGAGGAGGTACTGAATCGAACTGGAAAGAGAGAAATTTATGGCACAACTTCACTAAAAGAAACGCCTGGTTGGTAGGACACATTGTAAGGCAACAAGGAATCGTCAACTTGCTAATACAAAGACGTATGGCAGATAGAGGGGATAGAGGGAGTCAATAACTTGAGTAAAATAAGCAGATTGAGGACGATGTTTGTTGCAATAGTTATTCTGAGTGGTTTAGGGTGGAGCTCCGTTAAAGCAACCTTCGCGTTAAAGATTCAAAACAAGAGTTATTTATCATTTAATAAAATCCGCCATCCCCAATGAGTGTGGCATTGCAGTAAGTATAAAATTTAAGTATTCAGCTGTAGGAATAGTCCACGCAGTTTGGCGTAGATCACGAGGGCAAAACCAGTATTGAAATGGCAAGGCACTTGGTGCAACTACCTTTACTACACCGCATCTTCTGGCGGTATTACACAGCGTAAGATCCAACAATACAATACTGTACAGGCGGCCTACCATAGTTCGGTGCTGTTGCGAACAGTCGTTACGGTCGCACATGCGGTAAACCGAAAAGTGACGGTTTATTGGGAATATCAATACTGCCGGCTCTAGCCGCTGTTGAGGGACAATTAGATGCGCAGAAATAGGGAACTTATTTTCGGCAGCATTAACTGGTCCTGGTTAACCGCACCAACAAAACCAGCCTCGGCGCTACCGGCTAACCGCGCTTGCAAATCCAACCGCGTTAAAATTGCGAAAATCACATTACGGCCCAGATCGATACCGAATGTCTATTTAATGGCGCAAACCACTCTCTTTTATAACCCCCGGTAATGAAGCAGTTGCGGAAAGAGGGTTTTTCATGCGCCGAAGTGCAGTAAACACTAGCGTTACGTCATTACTGTTTTTTTTATTTATTTCTTTTAATCGATCGACTGCAACGCATTCTGTGCGTTCATCAACGGGGAGCCTAGCATTCGGTGGGCACAGACCAGAGAGTGGGCTGACTGCAGAGGTCTGTTGCGAACTTCTGTTTCGCTTATAAAACCGTGCCACGTTACCCAATCTTACGGCACTGGAATCGCATCCTGGAGTACGTCATTTCATTCACGTCCTGCCGACCATACTTAGGTATTATATGATTTTTCTAAATCGCGTGAAGCAAATGGCTTAAAGTTCCTTTGAAAAGTACTCTACTGTGTTCCTTCCCAAACACGAACTTGTACTTCGCGTCTAATGATTTCGTCGCCTGTTTCTAATCCTTTTTTCCTTGTCCCATAAGAAAGAATTTCATGTCTGTTCAGTAAGAGGAAGCACAATCTTGATATCCCACTATATTAATTTTTTTTCTATGGAGAAGACTTAATTCCATAGATTTTATAGCCTCAGTGAATGAGACACCATTTGTCAACATAGGGTATAAGAGGCAAAACAGCAGATCTGAAGCTTAAATTAGAATCTGATAATTAAGTAGACTGGTGATGAAAATTTCCACGACTATTGAGAGTAGAAGTTGGTTACCACAGTTGTGCGGTTGGTTAGCTAGTTCACTGTGTAAGCACACGTAGCAGGTTCCGTGTGGTCCTTAATATAATCCTCCTAGCTTTACTGCACTGTACTGCAAATACGTTATAGTGTTGTTGCGTTGTTTTCGTGTCTAGAAGCCATGTATTTGTCGTTCTATGTAGTCTTCACGAGACCACGTTTCACACTCGTTCGCATGGTCACCGAACGGTCGCGACATAGACTGTCTCCCCCGTCTACATCCGTGCTCTACAAAACCACTAAAAAGTGCTTGACAGAGACAACATCCCAGTGTACACTAATTATGCTTTCTTCCTGTTCCATTCATATCTGAACAGAAGGAAGAATGGATGCACGCTGTAATTTGTCTAATCTACATGAAAGGTATTCGCAGTTGCACTGTCCCAAGGCACTGCATTATCGTATCTATCTGCCGGCACCGAGCAAGCGACTTTCAATTACAATGTATCCCCTATACGGAAATACATAGGGTGACAATTATTGAACTACATGAAACAAAACCGCCATAACTTCTTAACTGTTTGCGTTTGGACGTTCAAAAAATGGTTCAAATGGCTCTGAGCACTATGGGACTCAACTGCTGTGGTCGTAAGTCCCCTAGAACTTAGAACTACTTAAACCTAACTAACCTAAGGACAGCACACAACACCCAGCCATCACGAGGCAGAGAAAATCCCTGACCCCGCCGGGAATCGAACCCGGGAACTCGGGCGTGCGAAGCGAGAACGCTACCGCACGACCACGAGATGCGGGCGTTTGGACGTTCAATCTGCACGGTTGGCCACGGGGCATGTTGGGAATTAAATAGACACATACACACTACTGGCTATTAAAATTGCTACACCAAGAAGAAATGCAAATGATAAACGGGTATTCAATGGAAAATATATTATACTAGAACTGACATGTGATTACATTTTCACGCAGTTTGGGTGCATAGATCCTGAGAAATCAGTACCCAGAACAACCACCTCTGGCCGTAATAACGGCCTTGATACGCCTGGGCATTGAGTCAAACAGAGCTTGGATGGCGTATACAGGTACAGCTCCCCATGCAGCTTCAACACGATACCACAGTTCATCAAGAGTAGTTACTGGCGTGTTGTGACGAGCCAGTTGCTCGGTCACCATTGACCAGACGTTTTCAATTGGTGAGAGATCTGGAGAAAGTGCTGGCAGGGCTGCAGTCGAACATTTTCTGTATCCAGAAAGGCCCATACAGGACCTGCAACATGCGGTCGTGCATTATCCTGCTGAAATGTAGGGTTTCGCAGGGATCGAATGAAGGGTAGAGCCTCGGGTCGTAACACTTCTGAAATGTAACGTCCACTGTTCAACGTTCCGTCAATGCGAACAAGAGGTGACCGAGACGTGTAACCAATGTCACCTCATACCATCACGCCGGGTGATACGCCAGTATGGCGATGACGAATACACTCTTCCAATGTGCGTTCACCGCGATGTCGCCAAACACGCATGCGACCGTCATGATGCTGTAAACAGAACCTGGATTCATCCGAAAAAATGACGTTTTGCCATTCTTGCACCCTGGTGCGTCGTTGAGTACACCATCGCAGGCGCTCCTGTCTGTGATGCAGCGTCAAGGGTAACTGCAGCCATCGTCTCCGAGCTGATAGTCCATACTGCTGCAAACGTCGTCGAACTGTTCGTCCAGATGGTTGTTGTTTTCCAAACGTCCTCATCTGTTGATTCATGGATCGAGACGTGGCTACACGATCCGTTGCAGCCATGCGGATAAGATGCCTGTCATCTCGACTGCTAGTGATACGAGGCCGTTGGGATCCAGCTCGGCGTTCCGTATTACCCTTCTGAACCCACCGATTCCATATTCTGCTAACACTCATTGGGTCTCGACCAACGCGAACAGCAATGTCGCAATACGATAAACCGCAATCGCGATAGGCTACAATCCCACCTTTATCAAAGTCGGAAACGTGATGGTACGCATTTCTCCTCCTTACACGAGGCATCACAACAACGTTTCACCAGGCAACGCCGGTCAACTGCTGTTTGTGTATGAGAAATCGGTCGGAAACTTTCCTCATGTCAGCACGTTGTAGGTGTCGCCACCGGCGCCAACCTTGTGTGAATGCTCTGAAAAGCTTATCATTTGCATATCACAGCATCTTCTTCCTGTCCGTTAAATTTCGCGTCTGTAGCACGTCATCTTCGTGGTGTACCAATTTTAATGGTCAGCAGTGTACATGAAATGTATTCCCAACTACTAATATGGTCAACCATCAGCTGGGTAACTGAATCACGACAGCGAAATTTTGTGTCTGACCGGGACACGAACCCTGATTTCCCGCTTATCGCGAGCGTTCGCCTCACTGTTAAGCTATCAGAGCCTGTCTCACAGCCAGTCCCAAACTTCCATGTGTCGTCAAACGTTGCAGGAGCATCTTTACTTCTCCTACAGATTTTCGTGGCCGACCAGACATTACTCTCCCCATAGCCCTTGTACTATTAACATTGTGATACGTGTTAGTCATTAATGTTCAGATAACTTATAGGACCCTGGTGGCTAATCTTCTTGGCGTTAAAGAGAGGAAACTGTGTATGGTAACTTAAGCCAGATGACCAACATTCCTATCGATAACGTCTGACGTTGGGCGTCTTTGGTTGCGTAGTGATGGTAGATGTTCACGATGTGTGCATAGAAGGTCTTTTGAATCCTGTTTGGTGTAGCTCCAGTCGTCGAAAATTTAAGTTACCGTGGACAGCCATCTCGCCTTTTATTTGTCTCTTGAAAATTACGGGATGTTCGCCTGTAAAAATATTGGCAGCTGTTGAGGACATTATCTGGATGCATTTTCATTAGTTTTTTGGCAATATTAGTATTCTCTACCACATCATTTGCGCAGAATACGAATAACAAGGGATCGAACACACGTACGTGGAATGTACCTCTACAATTACATCTACATCTACGTGATTGCTATTCAAAATAAAGTTCCTGGCAGAGGGTTCACCTTCAAGCTGTCTCTCTACCGTTCCACCCTCGAACGGCGCGCTGGAAAAACGAGTACTTAAATTTTTCTGGAGCCCTGATTTCTCTTATTTTATCGTGATGATCATTTCTCCCTATGTAGGTGGGTGCCAACAAAATGGTTTCACAATCGGAGGAGAAAACTGGTGATTGATATTTCATGAGAAGATCCCGTCGCAACGAAAAAGCCTTTGTTTTAATGATTGCCACTCCAATTCACGTATCATGTCGTGGCACTCTCTCCCCTATTTCGCGATAGTACAAACGAGCCACCCTTCTTTGTACTTTTTCGATGTCATTCGTCAGTCCCACTTGATGCGGATCCCACACCGCCCAGCAATACTCCAGAATAGGGCGGACAAGCGTGGTGTAACCAATCTCTTTGGTAGACCTGTTGCACCTTCTAAGTGTTCTGCCAATGAATAGCAGTCTTTGGTTTGCTCTACCCACAACACTCTCTATGTGATCGTTTCAAATAAGGTTATTTGTAATTGTAATCCCTAAGTATTTAGTTGAATCTACAGCCTTCAGATTTGTGTGACTTACCGCGTAATCAAAATTTAGCGGATTTCTTTTAGTGCTGATGTGAATAACTTCACACTTTTCTTTATTCAGGGTCAATTGCCACTCTTCGCACCATACAGATATCTTTTCTAAATCATTTTGCAATTCGTCTTGGTCATCTGATGACTTTACAAGACGGTAAATGACAGCATCATCTGCAAACAATCTAAGACGGCTACTCAGATTTCGTTAATATAGATCAGGAACAATAGATGGCCTATGACACTTCCTTGGGGAACGCCGGATATTACTTCTGTTTTACTCGATGCCTTTCCGTCTGTTACTACGAGCTGTGACCTTTGCGAAAGGAAATCACGAATCCAGTCGCTCAACTGAGGCGATATTCCATAGGCACGCACATTGGTTAGACGACGCTTGCGAGGAACGGTGTCGAAAGCCTTCCGGAAATCTAAAAATATGGAAGCAATTTGACATCCCCTGTCTATAGCACTTATTACTTCATGAGTATAAAGAGCTATGTGTGTTTCGCAAGAACGATAGTTTCTGAATCCGTGCTGACTATGTCTCAATAAAAATCGCTTTCTTCTAGGTACATCATATTGTTCGAATACAGTATATGTTCCAATACCCTACTGCAAATCGACTTTAGTGATTTGGGCCTGTAATTCAACAGATTACTCCTAGTTCCCTTTTTGGATATTGGTGTGACTTGAGCAATTTTCCAGTCTTTAGGTACGGATCTTTCTGTGAGCGAGCGGTTGCATATAACTGCTAAATATGGAGCTATTGTATCAGCATACTCTGAGAGAAACCTGACTGGTATACAATCTGGACCGGAGGCCTTGCCTTTATTAAACGATTTAAGCTGCTTTGCTACATCGAGGGTGTCTACTTCTACATTTCTTATCTTGGTAGTTGTTCTTCACTGGAATTCAGGAATATTTACTTGGTTTTTGCAAAACTTTCCCAGTCTTGGGGATTTTGCGTTCTTTTAAATTTGGCATGCTTTTTCGCTCCTTCTGCACCAACGATCTGACCCACTGAAATTACATCTACGTCTGTAACGGTTTTCTTCCACGTTTAGTGACGAGGCAACATTTCATTTAAATGTCATAATGTGAGAATATTCGATACGGAACAACCACATTAAGTTGTACAACATGAGAGGGGCTCTCCAAAATTTAATGTATTTTGTATAGTGTCACGGAAAAGGTGTATGGTCCATTTTTCTTTACTGAGAAAAGTGTTACAGGAAGCATACATCTCGATATACTTGAGAACTTTCTTTTCCCACAGTTTGAGACTGATTCTAACGACTTTATTTACCAACAGGGTGGGGCACCGCCACACTGGCATCTGGAAGTGCGGGAATTTTTAAATCAAAGAATTACTGAACGATGGATCGGTCGCACTGGATCAAATGATTCAGCCTTACATTACTGGCCTCCTAGGTCACTGGACCTGACTATATGTGATAATTTCTTGTGGGGGTTTATATAAGACTTTGTTTCTGTGCCTCCATTACCAACAACAATGAATGAAGTGAGACATCGCGTAACAGCAGCTGTGGAAGCTGTAACTCAAGTTATGCTTGCTGCAGTATGGGAACAATTTGAATACCGCATTGACTGCCATGCATCTCAAGGGGGGGCATACTGAACACATGTGAAAAGGTATGAAAAAAATTTTCTCCTTCATCAAAAAATAAACTACATTGTATCTGTTTATTAGTTTCAGAAATATAGACGTGCCATATTGGGTGATTCTTTTTGATAGACCCTGTATTTACTTTCTCTAGTGAGAAGCTATTAAGTCTGAACATCTATCTTTGCTGAATTGTTGGTCGTATTGATAGTAGGATCATCTGCAGACTCGCTGGTCTAGCTTACAAGTTATGCGGGATAGGCACTTGTGTGCCAGCTTAAACTATAGAACTGTACCTCCCCTACCGAGCAGTGGCCGTTCACAATGGACCTCCCCCCCCCCCCATCACTACCGCTGTCCTCACCCCTATAGCGCCGTCTGCGCAGGTATGCGCCAGATTATTTTGTGCGCACTCTATACCTCGTTATGTTTCCGACGATTCTGACGAATAAGGAACGCGGGCGGGATATCTATTAGGTCTCTGTACTCAAACAGCCGACCCAGTGAACCAGCTTATAACGTGCACTTCGTAATGAACGCTGACGGCAGCCGGCGAACTGACATCCGCGCCCTCGCGGGACGGCGCTGTACGAAGCGGCGCTCGGTGGTCGTTCATTAGCCTTCGCGTTCGGATTCCGGCTCATCTGCGCGCGCGCCATGGTATTCCGACGAGTAAACCGTAATCAGCGGCCAGAACAGGAGGCGCACTCGGTCTCCGGAGGTCGGCCGGCCCGGGGGCAGCCTGTTAGCAAGTATCGACAGGCGGCGCGGTTTGGGCGAACACGAATTACTTCTCATTAGGGTAATGAGCTCTACCGGGCGAGGACGCGGCGGCGGTGGCGGCAGCTAACATGGCCGCAGCGGATGCACGCTGCAGGCCGCCCGCCAGCCGACAAGTAGTCGATAACCCGTGGCCCGTCTGCCTCCGCGGTTACTTGCGGCCAGGTTCTGCGAGGCCGCTACCTCGCCATTGACCTCCTGGTCACCCTACTGGAGGCTGCGAGATTCCGGTAGCACTCGGTAGCGGCACACCGCCACGCGTGTAACGGCAAAAGTATTTCCTTCAGTTGTGATTGTGCCGGGAGGTAGCGTGCTGTACTGGACAAATGTCGATTCATCATTTATTAATGAAAACACAATACGAACTTTACAGTTCAAAATGGCTCTGAGCGCTATGGGACTTACCATCTGAGGTCATCAGTCCCTTGGAACTTAGAACTACTTAAACCTAACTGACCTAAGGACATCACACACATCCATGCCAGAGGCAGGATTCAAACCTGCGACCGTAGCGGTCGCGCGGTTCCAGACTGAAGTGCCTAGAACCGCTCGGCTACTCCGGCCGGCTCAGTTCAGTGTAAGACCAGTTCCACCATAGCTGATCATGACACAGTTTAATCTCCAGATATACGATGTGTGTTCAAAAGTATCGAGAATATTCAGTTTTTGGACAAAATTTTATTTTTTCCTCTACACTAATGTTACAGTCTTCGGAGTAGTCCCCGTTAGATACACTTATGCCAACGCTTCTTCCTATCCTCGAAGCACTTCTGGAACTCTGTCTTCGGTACGGCACTTAGCTTTTCAGCGATACGCTTTTTATCTCATCTAAGCTTGCGAAACGACGACTCTTCAAGGTTCTCTATATTTTCGGAAGCAGAAAAAAGTCCGACAGGCCATTCTGGCGAATATGGAGATGGGGGCATTACCACAGTGTTGTTTTTCGCGAAAAACTCTCGAACAAGAAATTAAGTGTGAGTAGGTGCATTTGGCACATATTTCGCTGTCATACGTTTCATATCCAAAACATCCGAAAAGATTTCGTGGCAATAACCAGTTTAGCCCCTTCAACCTCTTCATGGCCATCTTGGAACCCCTTTTACCACTGATGAACCCTTGTTCCACTCATAACAGACTCACCCAAAAGCAATAGTCAGCATTTCTAAAACTATGTTACATTTTATTCAATTGTTACAGCAAAATCCTTTGATCCATTTTTAAAACAAATGAATAATCGTAAGCAAATATATGTGACCTTCTTGACAACCGACGACAGACTAAACATTCAGTATGACTACCAGGGTACAAATACGTTACAGACATGTTTATTAACACAACAACGAAAAATCGCAGGAAGCGGATTAATACAACGCGCTTGATTATCAAATTACCGATACTTTTTGAACGCACCTCGTATTTCATCATAAGTTGCAATTAAAATACAAAGTTTCCAGCATCTAATTGGTACCAAAGTAATATTTTGCTGTACCCTTTCAGGCGAATTATAAAAAAAAAAAAAAACATACTGACTCATAGCGAACCGGCAATGCTTCACAATTCCTGGGTATACTTCTTTATCTCCTCTTCCCCCTATCTCTGTCCATCATTCCTCCCTCTTTCCCTATCCGTCTCTCCTCCACTCTCTCTATATCCGTTTCCTTCCTCCCCCTCCCCGTCCCTCCCCCTCTGTACTCTTAGCCCTCTCTCTGATCTTGAGCTTTAATAATCGTTATTGAAAATGAAAGCATTGGGATTTGAAGTGAATCAGTTGGCATCATTGGTAAATGAGGTATGAGAGAGACCTCTCTAGCTACTGGATCTGACAGGATGGTAGCTTAAATGGCAGTATTTTGCCCAGTTTTAACCTGGATAGGATAAAAAAGTTAGCCAGAAGTATAACCGTGGAAGAAAACAGAACGGCATACTGTTGTTCACACAATTTTTGTGTACAATTATATACAAGTGGAAAGAGTATGTATGGGAGAAGCGATTCGTTTAAAAAACTTAGCCTACACCCATCCGAATGTTCATTGGAGTACCGTGTAAAAATTTTAAGTAAATTGGTCTGCATCTTGCGACCCCATTCGAGAGCAGTCCATGCTTTTCCAACACGGCATCACACCAAACGCAGCTGTTTATGTTGTAGTGTTAGTGACAACCCAAGCAAGGGATTGTAATTTCGTAGACCGACTGCCGCTAGTCTCCGACCGATAGTACGTGATGACGAAGAATGACGTAGGGATTACATTACTCGTTCTTGCGTTATTCATCGCATACACGGGGGATTTCCCTTTCCTGAAAGCGTACTGCAGCGCGCTCATGGCTACTAACTGTCTGTGGCCCCTCAGATGACGGTACACAAGATTTTCCTGTACTTTGGCTAGAGAATTTTGGCTGTACTAAGATTTCGCCTTCGCCTCTCTTGGATCTTTGGCTCCCCCTCCCCCCCCCCTTTTTTTAGTGTAATGACATCCGAAATTTTTTCAGATTCTGGGCACCCGACCCTGCAAAAGACATTCGTTTGATAACACTGTTATCTATGGCACAATTTGGTCCATTAGCTGATACAACACTTTTGCCAGTATTCTATCAGATCCTGGTAATTTCTCCTTCTTCAACTTCATTATTGCCAGTCTCACTTCTTCCTGGGCAAATTGTATTATAACACTGTTATTTGCATGCTGCTCTTATAATTCACAGCGAAGATGCTGATGGAACACTGAGTCTTCCACCGTTGTATCAAAAAGGGTTCAAATGGCTCTGAGCACTATGCGATTAACTTCTGAGGTCATCAGTCCCCTAGAACTTAGAACTACACTCCTGGAAATGGAAAAAAGAACACATTGACACCGGTGTGTCAGACCCACCATACTTGCTCCGGACACTGCGAGAGGGCTGTACAAGCAATGATCACACGCACGGCACAGCGGACACACCAGGAACCGCGGTGTTGGCCGTCGAATGGCGCTAGCTGCGCAGCATTTGTGCACCGCCGCCGTCAGTGTCAGCCAGTTTGCCGTGGCATACGGAGCTCCATCGCAGTCTTTAACACTGGTAGCATGCCGCGACAGCGTGGACGTGAACCGTATGTGCAGTTGACGGACTTTGAGCGAGGGCGTATAGTGGGCATGCGGGAGGCCGGGTGGACGTACCGCCGAATTGCGCAACACGTGGGGCGTGAGGTCTCCACAGTACATCGATGTTGTCGCCGGTGGTCGGCGGAAGGTGCACGTGCCCGTCGACCTGGGACCGGACCGCAGCGACGCACGGATGCACGCCAAGACCGTAGGATGCTACGCAGTGCCGTAGGGGACCGCACCTCCACTTCCCAGCAAATTAGGGACACTGTTGCTCCTGGGGTATCGGCGAGGACCATTCGCAACCGTCTCCATGAAGCTGGGCTACGGTCCCGCACACCGTTAGGCCGTCTTCCGCTCACGCCCCAACATCGTGCAGCCCGCCTCCAGTGGTGTCGCGACAGGCGTGAATGGAGGGACGAATGGAGACGTGTCGTCTTCAGCGATGAGAGTCGCTTCTGCCTTGGTGCCAATGATGGTCGTATGCGTGTTTGGCGCCGTGCAGGTGAGCGCCACAATCAGGACTGCATACGACCGAGGCACACAGGGCCAACACCCGGCATCATGGTGTGGGGAGCGATCTCCTACACTGGCCGTACACCACTGGTGATCGTCGAGGGGACACTGAATAGTGCACGGTACATCCAAACCGTCATCGAAGCCATCGTTCTACCATTCCTAGACCGGCAAGGGAACTTGCTGTTCCAACAGGACAATGCACGTCCGCATGTATCCCGTGCCACCCAACGTGCTCTATAAGGTGTAAGTCAACTACCCTGGCCAGCAAGATCTCCGGATCTGTCCCTCATTGAGCATGTGTGGGACTGGATGAAGCGTCGTCTCACGCGGTCTGCACGTCCAGCACGAACGCTGGTCCAACTGAGGCGCCAGGTGGAAATGGCATGGCAAGCCGTTCCACAGGACTACATCCAGCATCTCTACGATCGTCTCCATGGGAGAATAGCAGCCTGCATTGCTGCGAAAGGTGGATATACACTGTACTAGTGCCGACATTGTGCATGCTCTGTTGCCTGTGTCTATGTGCCTGTGGTTCTGTCAGTGTGATCATGTGATGTATCTGACCCCAGGAATGTGTCAATAAAGTTTCCCCTTCCTGGGACAATGAATTCACGGTGTTCTTATTTCAATTTCCAGGAGTGTAGTTAAACATAACTAACCTGAGGACATCACATACATCCATGCCCGAGGCAGGATTCGAACCTGCGACCGTAGCGGCCGTCGGTTCCAGACTGTAGCGCCTAGAACCGCTCGGCCACACCGGCCGGCACCGTTGTATCGTCCAGCAACAAAGTTCTGAGTAAGTATTGCGCTGATGTTTCCCAGTCTATCATCAACGCGCTGTCGGATCTTCTCAGGGTTCAGAAAATGGTGGTTGATCGAACTTTATTTACTCTGTGGTTTCCTGCGATGCTCACCAGCGGATTACACAGCGGTTCAGAGTCCATTTTCAGTTCTTTGAATTTCCCGCCCAAAGAACATTTGGTACGTGACACAGCCTCACATGGAATGCACACTGGCATGGTAATTGGGACGTCATACACTATCACTTTCGGCCTACGCTTCGTTTGTGGGTCGCATATCATTTCTTTATTTAGCTCCTAATTTTGTTTCAGCTTCGTGATTTCTTCTTCTGTTTCTATTTCAGTTATGACCACATTGTTTGCTGTCTTCGTTTTCTTGATTCATATCTTTACTTTCTTTGGGTCAGATAGTTCTGTTAGATGTGTCTTGTTTCCTTTGTGTCTTTCTTGACCTTGTGCTTAATGAATAGTGTGCTATTTTTCCTGGCTTGTGTGGTCTCAATCTCTGATTTTATGGTGACCGTCTGAACGAATGGAACAGTACCTGCCACACTAGTAAACGAAAGGACCGTCTTTTTTTTGTTTTCTTCATTAAAACTGGCATTTCTTTCCTATAATTATTCTATACACACAGTGAGTTTTGCATGTGATATTGCCCAATGATTGAGTTTGAATTTCAACTCTAGTACTTTTGCGGCAGTAACCTTTGTGATTACGCAGAATTCCTCTTCAGTGTATTGTATTCTGACCTCAAGTTCATCCGACTGTACGTTACTTGTTTCTGAGTGCTCGGAAGTTTTTGTGGAAGGTTTTGTTGCACTCTCTGTGCCGCTTTTTGCCTCATCCATGTTCCAAAATGTGTGGATGAGGTACCTAGGCGTTGCTGCGTCGGCACTCACATAAGAGTACAGACGCTGTTGTTCCTGACGCCTCTACTGTCTCGGCAGTCGCCCTCAAGTTCCCATGCAGTCCGTCAACGGGGAACCGTCACAAGAGACTGCCACGTAAGTCTAGATCTTTCACGATTCGACCAGCTGGCCAAATGGAGACCCGCAGTGAGGTCCATTTCAAGCTCTGTCATGTGCTCATAATAATGTCTCATACGAGTACCTGTAATCTCTGTGTCCTTGACCACGACCACTCTAAACCTGATGCTATTCGTTCTCTTACACAGGTTGGTTCAGCTGCCCCTACCTATGGGATTTATGCAACCTGCAACGCATTCAAATAGCACATGCACGACTTTCATATTCATTCCCTCGCTACGCGCAAACTGTTAGTCCTACAGAAAAAATGAACAGAACCGTTTTGTAGGAAATTTAATGTAGTTAAATTTTGTACCGGGATACGTTCTCGCTAGATGCTGTAGTTTTCGAATTATTCAAGAAAAACGTACGGAAGTGACCCCCAAACGAATTTTTATAGAATAGCTCAAAAACCGTGGCCTCCAGTGAAAACTTGCACCAGTACAAAATTTAACTACATTAAATTTCGTACGGGAAGATTAAGATCATTTTTGCTGTAGAAGTAATAGTTTTCACATAGCGAAGGAGAGAATACGAAAATGTGGCCTGTAGCTTTTGAAGGTTCTGAGCGATGCATAAGACACATAGGTAGGGACAGATGAATCATTCAGTATACTCCACCAGGACTGATAACACTAAATACGAACCACACTAATGCATTCTGGTGGCAGTTCTACTTCTCACGGAGAATTACAACTCTAACCGTTTATTTGCCCATCGATGAGTGCATGTACAAAGTTACGTTGGCGCCCGATCATACCATCTGGGTACTTCACTTCTTTTTGTCAGGCAGTGTAATTCGTGGAGCGAGTTTCATTCTCTGTCGAGTACTCTTTCGTGGTACTGCAAGCGTTCGGCCCAGCAGACTGCATGCGTCGCTCCATTGCTGGCGCTTCTCTACCGTGAACCGAATGCAGGACGGGATGGCGCGGCAGACCGCTGTTCGAGATTGACACTCGCTAGCCCTCTCCTCAGACAGCGGGCGGCGGGGGTGGCGTCTGGTGAGGGCGGCGTACATCTGAATATCGCGTGGCAAGGCGCGAGTCGTTCTCGCCGACAGTTTAACTGATGCCGCATTTGCATGGCGCGCCCGCCGCTAAATCAGACCGGCCTCATCGTGCATGCCGCACACGCGCCGCCCCCACTCCATTTGTGGTTGGACTGTTACCACCCCCGCCCCCGCCCCCACCTCCACCCCAACGGCAATACTGCCGAGCCAGCCACTTGACTTCGGACTGTGACTAAGTACCACTGCAGTTCCAAAGACCCTTGTGCGCCAGCAGCCTCGTTGGATGAATCGTCAAAAATTTCCCAGGAATGGCTTCTATGTCTTCATCTACATTCATATTCCGCAAGCCACCTTATGGTGTGCGCCGGAGGATACTTGTGTGTACCACTGTCACTTCTCCCTCTTCCTATTGCAGTCTACAATGGTTCGTGGGAAGAACAGTTGTTAATCTACATCTACATTTATACTCCGCAAACCACCCAACGGTGTATGGCGGAGGGCACCTTACGTGCCACTGTGATTACCTCCCTTTCCTGTTCCAGTCGCGTACGGTTTGCGGGAAGAAAAGCACCCGTGCGCGCTCTAATATCTATAATTTTACATTCGTGATCTCCTAGGGAGGTATAAGTAGGGGGAAGCAATACAGGGTAAGTCACCTAACGTTACTGCTGGATATATTTCGTAAACCACATCAAATACTGACGAACCGATTCCACAGACCGAACGTGAGGAGAGGGGCTAGTGTAATTGTTTAATACAAACCATACAAAAATGCACGGAAGTATGTTTTTTAACACAAACATACTTTTTTTTAATGGAACCACGTTAGTTTTGTTAGCACATCTGAACATATAAACAAATACGTAATCAGTGCCGTTTGTTGCATTGTAAAATGTTAATTACATCCGGAGATATTGTAACCTAAAGATGACGCTCGAAACATCCGACGTTCAGTTGCGTGTTGTAACAAACACGGGCATAAATTGGCCAGCCCGTTCTCCTGATCTTACACCTCTGGACTTCTTTCTGTGGGGTACGTTAAAGGAGAATGTGTACCGTGAAGTGCCTACAACCCCAGAGGATATGAAACAACGTATTGTGGCAGCCAGCGGCGACATTACACCAGATGTACTGCGGCGTGTACGACATTCATTATGCCAGAGACTGCAATTGTGTGCAGCAAATGATGGCCACCACATTGAACATCTATTGGCCTGACATGTCGGGACACACTCTATTCCACTCCGTAATTGAAAACGGAAACCACCTGTGTACGTGTACCTCACCCCTCATGATAATGTACATGTGCGTCAGTGAAAAAGACCAATAAAAAGGTGTTAGCATGTGGACGTAATGTGCTGTTCCAGTCTCTTCTGTACCTAAGGTCCATCACCGTTCCCTTTGGATCCCTACGTAAGTCGGTGCTCTCCGATACATACGATCGAACAGCGGAGGAGTGGTACTCAAGCGTCAACTTTAAGTTACAATATCTCCGGATGTAATTAACATTTTACGATGCAACAAACGGCACTGATTACGTATTTGTTTATATGTTCAGATGTGCTAACAAAACTAACGGGGTTCCATTTAAAAAAACGTAGGTTTGTGCTAAAAAACATACTTCCGTGCATTTTTTTATGGTTTGTATTAACCAATTACACTAGCCTCTCTCCTCACGTTCTGTCTGTGGAATCGATTCGTCAGTATTTGATGTGGTTTACGAAATATATCTAGCGGTAATGTTAGGTGACTCACCCTGTATATTCGATACCTCATCCAGAAACACACCCTCTCGAAAACTGGACAGCAAGCTACACCGCGATGCAAAGCGCCTCTCTTGCAGAGTCTGCCACTTGAGTTTGCTAAACATCTCCGTAACGCTATCACGCTTACCAAATAACCCTCTGACGAAACGCGCCGCTCTTCTTTGGATCTTCTCTGTCTCCTCTGTCAACCCGGTCTGGTACGGATCCCACACTGATGAGCAATACTCAAGTATAGGTCGAAGGAGTGTTTTGTAAGCCACCTCCTTTGTTGATGGACTACATTTTCTAAGGACTCCCCCAATGAATCTCAACCTGGCACCCGCCTTACCAACAATTAATTTTATATTATCATTCCACTTCATATCGTTCCGTACGCATACTCCCAGATATTTTACAGAAGTAACTGCTACCAGTGTTTGTTCCGCTATCATATAATCATACAATAAAGGATTCTTCTTTCTATGTATTCGCAATACATTACATTTGTCTATGTTAAGGATCAGTTGCCACTCCCTGCACCAAGTGCCTATCCGCTGCAGATCTTCCTGCATTTCGCTGCACTTTTCTAATACTGCTACTTCTCTGTATACTACAGCATCATCCGCGAAAAGCCGCATGGAACTTCCGACACTATCTACTAGGTCAATAAGCCACTGCGTGAGCAGGAGTCTTTTTAATTTTACCGTCATGGTCTTTTCGCGACGTACAGGATGTTGGGGGTTATTTTGATCATTTGTACCGTAATATGTATCCATTTCAGTGCGTTGCTCTCTTTTTCTCTGCGTATAACAGTCTTTCCGAAAACATGTCACGTTATTCATTACCCGATGTTTTCAGCACGGTCGTAACTGCACCACTAAGTGGACTAAGCCTATCAGTATAGACAAACCGTTTTGCGTCCACGAGTCCAGACTTCAACAACTGATCTGCAGCCTAAGAAGAAGCATTAATTGGTTGCTGTTCCCACATGTTCTTGGAGGTACTAACCATCCTAACAGCTATAATTACTAACATACGTTGCATGGACTACGCTAGTCCTTCGTAGGTTTCCAGAGGTACATGACACCAGATGTCTAAGAGCATGTCAAGAAATTCTCTTAGATTACATGCCGGTGGATTGTGGACAGCGTGTTGGCGTCCGATAGAGTACCACATGGGTTCCACTGCGTTCAGCTGGGGCGATTTTGGTGGCGAAGACACCAGTGAGATTTCATTATCACGCTCCAAAAAGCACTGCAGTTTGCGGACTGTAGCATTACTGGAATGATTCCCTATTCGTCTGTACTGTGCTTATGAAGGATTTAATGGGTATAAGTGCAGATATTTTTGTATGTGGTAGCCTAATATGTACAGATATCAGTGTGTTGGTTGTTTTCTCTGCGTCGTATAGTCATCTCAGAAACATGCCACAAACTTTATAAATTGATGTTTTCTGCACAATCTTACTGCGCCACTAAGTGGACTACGGCTGTCAGTATAGGCCTTATGTTTTGCGTCGCCGGCCGGAGTGGCCGAGCGGTTCTAGGCGCCACAGTCTGGAACCGCGCGACCGCTACGGTCGCAGGTTCGAATCCTGCCTCGGGCATGGATGTGTGTGATGTCCTTAGTTTAGTTAGGTTTAAGTAGTTCTAAGTTCTAGGGGACTGATGACCTCAGAAGTTAAGTCCCATAGAGCTCAGAGCCATTTGATGTTTTTATGTGTGTGTGTGTGTGTGTGTGTGTGTGTGTGTGTGTGTGTGTGTGTGCGCCAATGCGTTCACACTTCAGCATCGGACCTCCCGCCCAGGGAGAAATAATCGTTAATGGTTTGCTCTTGCCATAGGTACTTGGAGGTACTAACCACCCTTAACACATGCTACTCCTAATAGTATATTTATTAATCTACAATGAAGTAAATACTGATGTAATATTGTTCAGTACACTGTCCTCGATTGCCAATAAATATATCTGCACTTAAATAGGAGGGAAAAATGCATTAGTTGACACATCTAGGGAGGTACGCGCCCGGAATTTTATCATCGTGATGCAGAACGCCTCTCTTGTAGCGCCTGCCTATTGAGTTGAATGAGCATCTCTGTGACGCTGTCACGCTTACTAAATGGACCAGTAATGAAACGCGTGGCTGTCTACTTCCCCTACCAGTTATATATTGTTATGGATCTCAGACTGACGAGCAATATTAAAGTATCAGGCGATCGAGGGTTTCAAATGCTACGTACTCTGTGGGCGGACAACACTTCCGGAGGATTCTCCAAATCTCCATCTGCCTTAACTGCGTTCAGTTTTGTGTAGTCGTTCACTTCAAATAACTCCGTACGCACACTCCTGCGTATTTAATAGATGTGACTGCTTCGATTGATTGCTCTGCAATCGTTTAATCGTACATTAATAAGTCTTTCTGCCTATTTATGTAGAATACGTTACATTTTTTATGTTTATGGTCAACTACCAATGCTTGTAGCACGAATCGATCCTCTGCAGGTCTTCCAGCAATTCGCCACGATTTTATAAAATTGCGACTTCTTACACAGTGAATCTTCAGAGGAAAATCACATATGCAGCCACTACTGACAAGTTGTGTATCACACAAGCCTCGAGGGACAAAAAAACGTCGTGAACACGAATTTTTCATGTAGTTTTCAAATATTTACAGAAAGACGGCATTTTGTAGCAGGGGGAGTGGGGATACTGTTATATTATTTTAACTGCCTCATGGATCTTCCGGAGAAGAACATCAGAGAGGAATGGCGGAGGACACCGAAAAAGTTCGAAGAAGGACAGAAAGTTTTGAATCATCAGGAAATAGGGGAGAGAGTGCCACGGATGTGACATGCGATATGGGGTGAAAATCATTAAAATAAGGGCGTTTTTCGTTGCGGCAAAATCTTCTCATAAAATTTCAATTACCAAGTTTCTCCTCAGAATGTGAAAATATTGTTGGTGCCTACCAGCATAGGGAGAAATGATCATTAAAATAAAAGGTATCAGGTCTCGAACGGAAATATATACATATTCGTTTTTCTCGCGCGCTGTTCGAGAGCGGAACTGTAGAGAATGAAGATGGCTCAATGAACTCTCTGCCAGACACTTACTTGCGAATTGCCGAGTTATCATGTAGATGTAGATGTATGTGCAAGAACTACTTGCTGTGGTCTGTTTACTAGACCATCTACATCTACATCCATACTCCGCAAGCCACCTGACGGTGTGTGGCGGAGGGTACCTTGAGTACCTCTATCGGTTCTCCCTTCTATTCCAGTCTCGTATTGTTCGTGGAAAGAAGGATTGTCGGTATGCTTCTGTGTGGGCTCTAATCTCTCTGATTTTATCCTCATGGTCTCTTCGCGAGATATACGTAGGAGGGAGCAATATACTGCTTGACTCTTCGGTGAAGGTATGTTCTCGAAACTTCAACAAAAGCCCGTACCGACCTATTGAGCGTCTCTCTTGCAGAGTCTTCCACTGGAGTTTATCTATCATCTCCGTAACGCTTTCGCGATTACTAAATGATCCTGTAACGAAGCGCGCTGCTCTCCGTTGGATCTTCTCTAGCTCTTCTATCAACCCTATCTGGTACGGATCCCACACTGCTGAGCAGTATTCAAGAAGTGGGCGAACAAGCGTAGTGTAACCTACTTCCTTTGTTTTCGGATTGCATTTCCTTAGGATTCTTCCAATGAATCTCAGTCTGGCATCTGCTTTACCAACGATCAACTTTATATGATCATTCCATTTTAAATCACCCCTAATGCCTACTCCCAGATAATTTATGGCATTAATTGCTTCCAGTTGCTGACCTGCTATTTTGTAGCTAAATGATAAGGGATCTATCTTTCTATGTATTCGCAGCATATTACACTTGTCTACATTGAGATCCAATTGCTATTCCCTGCACCATGCGTCAATTCGCTGCAGATCCTCCTGTATTTCTGTACAATTTTCCATTGTTACAACCTCTCGATATTGCACAGCATCATCCGCAAAAAGCCTGAGTGAACTTCCGATGTCATCCACAAGGTCATTTATGTATATTGTGAATAGCAACGGTCCTACGACACTCCCCTGCGGCACACCTGAAATCACTCTTACTTCGGAAGACTTCTCTCCATATTCAACACAGTCACACAGCTGATCTGATATTCTGTGCGCTCGTATTTTGTTCATCAGGTGACCTATTGAACGCATTCCGGAAGTTCAGGAACACGAAAGCAAGCTGTACGCCGCTCGTGGATGAACTGAGCGAGCTAGGTCTGACACCATAGTTGTTTTACATCCATGTTGATTCCTGCTGAGGAGATTTCTGGTCTCCAGAAATGTTAATATGCGAGCATTAAACATATTCTAAAATTATACAACTTACTGAAGTCAGCGATGCAGGTCTAGAGCCTTGTGCGTCTATTCGACGACCCTTCTTGAAACTAGAATGAGTTGCAGTATTTCCTAAACACGGGGAACGCTGGACTCCTCCAGCGACCTCCGGTACACTGCCGGTGTAAGAGGATCAAGCTCTTTCGAATAGTCCATATATATTCGCATAGGTGTCTCATTACGTCCATTGGTTTTTCCTCTGTTGAGCAGTTCGAGTTGATTTTCCACCCCGGGGTCACTTATTTCGTAATTTATCGTTTCGACGTTCGTGCGACGTTTTAAAAGAGAGACCACCATGTGATCTTACTCAATGAAGCTTCAGAAGACAATCATATATGCAGCCACTACTAACAAACTGTGGAGGGTATCACACAAGCGTCGAGGGACAGAAAAACGTCGTGAACACGCATTCGTCGTGCGGTTTTCAAATATTTACGGAAAGGCGGCATTTTCTCGCAGGGGGAGTCACGTATAATGTTATATTATTTTACGTACAAATCAGCCTAAATCACGTTTTATTAACTGCTGTGACCGGTTTCGGCTGGTCAGACTGTCTTAAATTTTAACTATCAAATACAGAACGGTTGCTACCACGCTCTTAAGTCCTTTTATGGTGCAACAGACGTTACGTGATTCTCGGCAAATGTATCGATAAGTAATCCAATCACTTGGAGTGCTTCAGTACAACGGAATAGATTATCATGTCGAAATATATACTAAACACGGATATTTCTATAGTCCAGGGGTGTAAAATATGCCGGAAGTATTATCTTGCTATCTGGAAAGTCTTTTTCGATGTAAAACTCGATCCAAAGCTTTAAAATTTTTACCTACATGATTTGCGTCACTCGTTTTGAAGTGAAAAGTGCTGCTCTTGAACCAAATGGGTACTTCCTTTTGTAACTGAAATTAGTTTTCCTGGTTCAGAACAAAAGCTACACAATAAAAGCATACACTTAGCGCAGGAGCAGCTGATTTCGCCACGGAAGGTGCGATCGAAACTAATGAGGCGAAAAGCACACAGCAAAATTTGAAAGCTTTTATCCACTTGATCGTCAGAGTGGCTTTGGAAACAGGATTACAATATTAGTAGCAACTGATTGAGGACGGGTCACTCACAGCAAAGTTGGGACAAGCTTGTACTCGATCGCACTCTAATGTTGGAAATAGTGGATGGACATAGTCTGGTAATAAACAGCTGCGCTGTTATGCATACACATTTATTAATTAATTTATTGATTTACGTGCCATCAAATGTAAGATTTGCGGTTCAGTGGCTCTGGCAAACCGTGCGAACCACTTCAGAGAAGAGAAGGTTACGGCATAATGTTAGCATACATTACTGTTGTTACATAAATTGCACCATTATATTTGAGTGACCTACTTCAAGTCGTACATCATAAATTCTTTACACGAGGTTCAATAAAACTGCATGCGTACGTGCAGGCAATCACAGCTGAAGAGTTACAATTAATCAAGTCGTCTGTCATTGGTTCCTAAATTACGTTACCTTATAATACGTAATAATCATGACAAAATTTGTCGCACAACCTCATTTAGCATTATTTGGATCCCATTTATAAGTCAGGTATTAGAACGGAACAACATTGTATCCAGATCTTCTTCTCCTTTATCCATTTCTCTTTAGGTTGGGCGTTGCTACACTAGTTATGGCAATGTTAGTCTTAGCTGGTGGACAGGTGCTCTTCCTTAAGCTGACACTCTCCGTCTCCCCGGGAATGAACTTGGGTGAACCATCCGTCTGCGTCTACAGTAAATCTCATTTTCAGATGTGAGAATGTTCTCTACATGTTTGCGTATCGTGTACCTGAGGGCCGGCCGCGGTGGTCTCGCGGTTCTAGGCGCGCAGTCTGGAACCGTGCGACTGCTACGGTCGCAGGTGCGAATCCTGCCTCGGGCATGGCTGTGTGTGATGTCCTTAGGTTAGTTAGGTTTAAGTAGTTCTAAGTTCTAGGGGACTGATGACCACAGCAGTTGAGTCCCATAGTGCTCAGAGCCATTTGAACCGTGTACCTGAGGCGGGACGTGGGTATCAGCCACATATTTGCCTAGTTGGAGATGGAGAGCCGCTTAAAAACAACGTCCAAGCTGCCCAGCTCATAAGCACCTGTCGTTAATCCCCTGGGCGAATTCGATCAGCAACTAGCACGCCTCCCTGTGACGTTTAACGCGCCTGACAATCCAGGCGTGTAAAGATGCTGTCCTGATCATTAACGTAAACGTTGTCTTACTAAATAATACACTTCTGAGCATGGAGTAATAGTGTAACGGTGTCAGGGGCACACACTGCTCTCCACATCTCCTACGGCCTGCTTTCCCTATGTCATGCGACCTAAAGTTATCTTCTCAAGCGTCTTTAAAAATTTTCTGCCCTAGTTCCGTAGGACATGCAAGGAATGTCAGACTACATAACCAGTCTGTACACCCACATACGTGGCACGTCTCAAGATATTCATATTAACCATGAAAATTGTTTAGGAAATTAATGTCCTAAACTATTACTTCTTACTTATGGTGTTAAATTTACTGAGTTTGCTTTTGTTTAATGTACTGAGTTGGCTTTGTCATTTGGATGTCTCCTTATTACATTTTGATTTCATTTGGTTTAGGAATAACAATGGTTAGAAAATAGTTGAGTCTTGCTCAATATGCTAGATCAGCTGAAAGACTGAGGACTGTGCGGTATCAAGACTCCAATGAAGATCGTGAGGCGTGGTTTGCTGCAGCTCGAGAGCATCAGGCCTTAACTCGCTCTTCGGAAATTCCTTTCCAAAGCGCGGCATGATACGACTATGATCGAGAGTGCCATGCATCATATCGCTCCTCACGATAGATTACAAACAAGTGGTCCAGCCATAGACACTACCCGTGTGAGGCTGAGGTAGGCACTTGTTTAGTAAATACGTTTTAAAAACCTTATTATAGTAGTTATTGCTGTCAGTTCTTTATGAGGCTTGTCAGGAAGCCACATCTTGAAATGAGGTTATCGACTTATGCATTTCAGGTGAGGATTGTATTTTCTTTTCTCTTACGTTATCTGTGTAGCTGTGTTTGTATGTATCCTGTCTCTGATATTATTCTACGTGTCTATGATGTTTAGTAGCTACGGTTGTGTTCTGCTGTATCTTGTCTTGGTGTGTGTTTGCTTCATCTTCTGTTTTTATTTATTTATTTACACGTCAAGTTACGTAGGACCAATTTGAGGAGCAAATCTCCAAGGTCATGGAACGTGTCAGTACATGAAATTACGACATAAAAGTAATAACAGATAAAAATAAAATGCTTATGAACCCACAAAAAGTCAATCCATAAGTTTAAGTAAACGCAATCAACAATATAACATAAGAATCAGCTTAAGTTTGCAAGAAACTGCTCAACAGAATAGAAGGAGTGACCCATGAGGAAATTCATCAGTTTCGATTTGAAACTGCAGAGATTTTTGAATTCTTGTGGTAGCTTATTGAAACTGGATGCAGCAGTATACTGCACACCTTTCTGCACAAGATTTAAGCAAGTCCGATTCAAATGCAGGTTGGATTTCTGCCAAGTATTGACTGAATGAAAGCTGCTTATTCTTGGGAACAACCTGATATTGTTAACAAGGAACGACAGTAAAGAATATATATAGTCTGGGTGTTTTGTCATTGGCCTCTCTCTCTCTCTCTCTCTCTCTCTCTCTCTCTCTCTCTCTCTATATATATATATATATATATATATATATATATATATATATATATATATATATTGAGAGGCCAATGACAAAACACCCAGACTAGTGAACAGGGGTCGACAAGTGGCTCGCGAAATTACGCCACTTATTGCCCTAAGTGCCCGTTTCTGACCCAAAAATATCCCTTTAGAATGGGAAGATTTATCCCAAAATATAATACCGTACGACATAAGCGAATAAAATAAGCAAAGTAGACTAATTTTCGTGTCGAACGATCACTGATTTCAGATACCATTCGAACAGTAAAAATGGCAGCATTAAGTCTCTGAACCTGGTCCTGAATGTGGGCTTTCCACTACAGTTTACTGTACATCTGAACACCTATAAATTTGAACTCTTCATTTTCACAAATCGTATGCCCATTCTGTGAAATTAAAACTTTGAGTTCTGTTGAATTATTTGTTACAAACTGTAAAAACTGAGTCTTACAGTGATTTATCGTTAGTTTATGTTCTACAAGCCATGAACTTATGTCCGAACTGCAGTATTTGAAACCGAGGCAATGTTACACACAACATTCTTTACTAACAAGGTCATCAGCAAACAGAAATATTTTAGAGTTAACTGTAATACTAGAGGGCATGTCATTTACATAAATAAGGAACAAGAGTGACCCCAACACTGATCCCTGGGGACCCCCACCCTCCCTCCCCATTTGACCGTACCCCGCTCAGACCCCACATTACAGCCACTGTATCACTACGAGATATCTCATTTTCTGTAGTATCACTTCTGTCATGATCCTACATCAAAGAGTGTTACAATCGAATCTGCACACGCCATAACTAAAAATAATGTGGAAGTGAACATATCTTTAAAAGAACTATTTAAGATTGTCCATTTTAAGGCAATGAGGTAGCGGTTCCTATAATTTAACATTAAAACTGGTATCTTTCAGTGATTTTCATTTCCTATACACAACCCAACAACGCGTTTTGAGAGACAGTGCTTTCATCATCAGGTTGTCAAACTCAGCTCATGATTGTTAAAACACATTTGTGGCGTTCGTCAAATAAAAGAGAATTAAATCGTGTTGGGCTGAACGTCCTCCTCTTACATCAAAATCGTCAACTTCTGTTAGCGGCCGTCGCATCGCACTCCGCACCAGATACCAGGCAGTGTCTTCGTAATCAGCTGCGGGATCCATGAGTGAGAAGTTGACGCTTCTACATATGTCCGGGACTTAACCGTGAGCTGACATGTCCGAGGTACTATGGAGTAAGCGCAGTACTGGTTCAGCCATATGTCTATTCTATTGGTCACCTGCTTTTCCTCATTTCCAATGATGCTACTTGCATCTATCTGTTTTGTCAAAGATGTGTCGCAGATTTGTAATTATGGATCTGCTCTAAAATAATTCTAAATAGCCGTTAAGAAAATCTCGCTCCGTTAAGAATATTATCGCGTTTATTTTCGTGATTGGCAATACCCAGGTCTTGTAACACGTAGAGTGTTCGTCCTTTCTTTTCTATGTGCGGGATTTCTATGTCATCTTCAATCCCTTAAGAGGATGGCTTGTTTCGTGCATTTGGTTCCCAACAGTTGATTTTCGCAATTACTTTGTGTGTAAGTATCTTTATATTCCACATATATGACTGAAAATGTTCTTACTGTCTGTCTAATATACTTTGCATCACAGAACACGTAATGTATTTTATACAGTCCTTATCTTATGAAATTGTTTATCGTTTTGTCAGCATCATGAGCCATCAGATTATTTGTCTGCAAAGCTATTTTGACACTGCAAGGTTTAAAAATGCTCGCAAACTTTAGCGAGACTGGTCCACAGTATGGCACAGTGACTACGTTCATGTTTTCCTTGCCATCCGATGATCTTTTCGTACGGCGGTGAGCGACGTTTCGACCTCCAGGACGTCTTCATCAACAGGACATCAGAATTCACAGGCCGTGTGACAGGCAGTTAGAGCGCCGCCCGCCCTCGCCCGCTCCGAGTCGCCCCCTTTCTCAGATAACGCGCCCGGCCGCCGCTAAATGTTCCTCTACTTAGCCGTGATTTATTAAAAAAATTTTCTCTCCCAGGGCGGGTGCTCGCGCGCCAGCCGCGACCTCTCCCGACGCGGCGCCACTTACCGCGGCCGTTTAGATACTATCTCGGTAATTGCCTTCGGGAGATAATTCTATCGGCCTCTCCTTTAAAAAGGTACCAAGTTCCGCTGATAATAATAATACCCCGAGAACGGAGTAGCCGTAGCCGGGGAATTACGGCCTTCAGGCGACAGAGATAGCGCCGCCCTGGGGAGGATGAAACCTCGCGTCGTCACGGCAACGAGCCGTGGCAGTCACACACCGGTGCCCTCTGCACAAGCGTGCGATTGATGGGAACCAGAAGTATGTGGACTGTGTTCACTAAGGGGAAGAGCCGACAAGAGAGCCCGTAAATACCGGGCGGTTATAATTAAACTGCCGGTGTTTCGAGTGCTGCAGTGCGTACCGTATACACAACAGGACGCTGAAACTTAGTAGATATGTTGATTATTTGGTGTGCTCACGGAGTAGAAAAAGTCCCACTTTCTGCCACCTGCTGAAAAATTGGCGCTATAAGCAGTCAGAATGTGGTGTGGCTGCAGGAAAACGGGAGAAACGATCAAACCCATGATAACGATGGTTCTGGCGGTTTTTTATGAAATGATCACAAGTTACAACGTGTGTTCAATATAGTCTCGCGACTCCGCAAAATGCTGCATCCGTATCTCGGTATAGTCGACAGTTGCTCACAGCATCAGCGATATACACTATGTGATAAAAAGTATCGGTACACCTGGCTGAAAATGACTTACAAGTTCGTGGCGCCTTCCATCGGTAATGCTGGAATTCAGTGTGGTGTGGGCCCACCCTTAGCCTTGCTGACAGCTTCCACTCTCGCAGGCATACCTTCAATCAGGTGCTCGAAGGTTTCTTGGGGAATGGCAGCCCATTCTGCAAAGAGTGCTGCACTGAGGAGAGGTATCGATGCCGGTCGGTGAGGCCTGGCTCGAAGTCGGCGTTACAAAACATCCCAAAGGTGTTCTACAGAATTCAGGTCAGGATTCTGTGCAGGCCAGTCCATTACAGGGATGTTACTGTCGTCTAACCACACCGCCACAGGCCGTGCATTATGAACAGGTGCTCGATAGTGTTGAAAGATGCAATCGCCATCCCAGAATTGCTCTTCAACAGTGGGAAGCAAGAAGGTGCTTAAAACATCAATGTAGGCCTGTACTGTGATAGTGCCACGCAAAACAACAAGCGGTGAAGCCCCCTCCATGAAAAACACGACCACACCATAGCACCACTGCCTCTGAATTTTACTGTTGGCACTGCACAGATGACGTTCACCAGGCATTCGCCATACCTACACCCTGCCATCGGATCGCCACATTGTTTACCGTGATTCGTCACTCCACACAACGTTTTTCCACTGCTCAATAGTCCAATGTTTACCCTCCTTGCACCAAGCGAGGTGTCACTTGGCATTTACCGGAGTGATGTGTGGCTTATGAGCAGCCGCTCGACCATGAAATCCAAATTTTCTCACCTCCCGCCTAACTGCCATAGTACTTGCAAGAGATCCTGATGCAGTTTGGAATTCATGTGTGATGATCTGGATGGATGTCTCCCTATTACAGATTACTACCCCATTCAACTGTCGGCAGTCTCCGTCAGTCTATAGACGAGATCGGCCTGTACGCTTTTGTGCTGTACGTGTCCCTTGCCGTTTCCACTTCACTATCACATGGGAAACAGCGGACCTAGGGGATGTTTAGGAGGGTGGAAATCTCGCCCAAACTGTACGCTTTATCCAACCCGCAGCACATTCAAATACAACGAGCGAAAGTTTCATATTCTCTCAATCGCTACACACAAACTGTTAGCCCTACACACAAAAATGAACTGGACCTTTCTGTAGGAAATTTAAAATAGTTAAATTTTGTATTGGGGTAAATTTTCGCTGGAGGCCATAGTTTTCGAATTATTCAAGAAACGCAAAAGTGATCTTCACATGCGGTTTTTCTTGAATAACTCGAACGCTGTGGCCTTCAGCGACAACGTATATCAGTACAAAATTTAACTACATTGAATTTGCTACAAAAAATTTCTGTTCATTTTTTCTGTGGATATAATAGTTTGCACATAGTGCGCGAAAGAATATGAAAATTTCGGGCATGGTTTTTGAAGGTGATGCGGGTTGCATAAAACGCATTGGCTGGGGCAGATGAGTCACTTCACATTTTGGCCCTTCCTGACCACGCCATATACAACATAAGGCATTATCACAGGTTTTTTTGAGCTTGTTTTATTTCGCGCTTATTTACATCCATTCTCTCAGAATGGGCTCCAGGCCGCTCATTAGACCAAGCTGTTCTGGACTTCTTGGGTTTTCTGTTTGGTATATCAAGCTGTGTGATTGTTGCTTCCTTCAAGTCTTCTTTTAACGAACTGATAAATTTTATTGTTTCAGTTTTAGCTTTATTGCAGGTTTGGTAGAATTCCACAACCTGTCTAGTTAATATGGTTGGTTCCACTACTTTAATATGCCCTTAGAATTTTACAATATGAGTTTTCATACCCAAATAAATCTATACGCATTATAAATCACAGTTCTCGGCTGCGTTTCTGTGTCTGTATGTGAAGGCTAATCTCAGGAACTACTGTAGGGATTTTGATACGGTTTTCGCCAATAGATTAATAGACGAGGAAATTTTGGGTAAGCTAACCTTGCAGTGCTTCCTAGTTGGTGTATATCATCCGAAGAAGCCACGATGGCCCAACGGTATCAACCGGCCGCTGTGTCATCCTCAGCCCTTAGGCGTCACCGGATGCGGATTTGGAGAGGCATGTGGTCAGCACACCGCTCCGGCCTTTGTCCGTTTACGTGACCGGTGCCGCTTCTCAGTCAAGTAGCTGCTCAATTGTCCTCACAAGCGCTGAGTCCATCCCGTTTGCCAACAGCACTCGGAAGACCTGGGCAGTGACCCATCCAAGTGCTAGCCAAGACCGATAGCGCTTAACTTTGGTGATCTGACGGGAGCCGGTATTACGATTGCGACACGGCAGTTGACGGTACATATGTATGGGAATTGGATATAGGTTGTAATCTGTGTTATCCCTGTGAATTGTATCAGGGCGCAGATTTCGGTTCCTCATTGCGAATTTGCCAATTATACAGGTATGGAAGTCGAAATTATAACAAAACCATAGAATATTATAAAAAAGATCTCTAAACGTTCATGAACGATTTACTTTAAATATTTACACGATACTCTAATAAACATTCGGACGGACGTAGACGACGTAACATAGGCTATATATCTTTTTAAACAACGATGTACAGATTTTCTGTTAAAACGCACTGTGAGCGGGCAATTGCGCTACGCTGTGAAAATGTGTGGTCTTGTTTTCTTTCCCGCAGTCGGTTTCAATTACAATAGCAGGACATTCAAATCATTTGACAAATTTTTTTCTCCTGCATACACTGTTTCTTCATAATTTAAACAAAAGTAGTATACACAATAACATGCTGTTTTGTTTTCTTCCTCTCAGGAAGGAAATCTGTGCGTTAGGAAAGTTGTATTCATGGCATATCAACATTCGCTTATAATACTTCCACGTAACCTGGGTCGTCCGAAACTCTGTAATACAACTCATTTACAGATTAAAACTATGCGAAATAACACCTCTGACGTTACTGTGCTCACAGTTCCAACCGCTGATGAGATCTTTCATACACCACAATACCGATGATCCCAACCAGTTTACCCACTCAAATTAAGCTGTCGTAGTGATACAGAAAGCGAAACGGCACATTTACGTAACAAGAGATCATTTTCTTTTGCACTGTCGTTTGCAACAAAAAACCTGTACAGTGTTGTTTAAAAGAATAAATAGCCTATGTTAGTCCGACTGTTTATTAAAGTATCGCCGGCCGGTGTGGCCGAGCGGTCCTAGACGCTTCAGTCCGGAACCGCGCGACTGCTGCGGTCGCAGGTTCGAATCCTGCCTCGGGCATGGATGTGTGTGATGTCCTTAGGTTAGTTAGGTTTAAGTAGCTCTAAGTTCTAGGGGACTGATGACCTCAGATGTTAAGTCCCATTGTGCTCAGAGCCATTAAAACATTTTTTTTTTAAATTAAAGTATCGTGTAGAAAACTGAAGTAATTCGTCGAAAACTTTTCGAAACTTTTTCTAATGACGTTCCCCTGCATGTGCGAAAGTCATGACCCATAGGACAAAGTCTACATTTGTGATTCTATAGTCTTGGCCCATTTGGCCCATAGGACGAAGGCGTATTCAGGGATATGAGAGGAATAGTCAAGTCTAGTAAATATTCTTTAAGAGCTTGGGCACTTATTTATCTACGCTGCTGTGGAACGTCTCTTCTTTCAAAATGATGGCCCAAGACTATTGAATCACTAATGTAGATTCTGTCCTATGGCTAATGACTTTGGAACCACCCCGTACATATTATCAAAAAAATGGCTCTGAGCATTATGGGACGTAACAGCTGAGGTCATCAGTCCCCTGGAACTTAGAACTACTTAAACCTAACTAGCCTAATGACATCACACACATCCATGCCCGAGGCAGGATTCGAACCTGTGACCGTAGCGGTCGCGCGGTTCCAGACTTCAGCGCCTAGAACCGCTCGGCCACTCTGGCCGGCTGTACATATTATCTGCTACCCTAGACACGTAGTCCGGCCGCAGACAATTGGTGTAACCCCTGCGAAGCTGGCGTGGGTCGCTAGTAAATCAATAAATAAATGAGTAGTGTCATCCAAGGAAAGATACACTGGACATGGGCGTCGGTAACAGGGAGACGGACGCGAAGAAGCCGCTTCTGTGGCCCCGCCCAAGACGCGTAAGTCACAGGGATACCAGAGGGAGCGCGGAGAGGGGGGTGAAGCGGGGGAGAGGGCAGAGATGTCCGTTGCAGGGACCTCGCGTGCGCGTGTGTAGTGGGCGGAGCCGCGCCGAGAAGTCGCCGCCATTTGTTCTCGATAAACATCTCCTCGGCGGCGGAGGGCGCGGCGCGCCTTCTTGCGGCGCAGTATCTGGCGGCGTGTTTGTCCTGCTGCGGGGTCGCCAGGGGCAGCACACCTGCGCGAGCCGCCGCACTATGTCCCGCGGCCGCAACACGATAATGAAGAGGACGCTTCCGCCCACATCTGCATATCTAGCCCGTGCGCCATTGTGTACTGGCCGTTGCGTACCATTTTTAGATTGTACTTTCTCTCTTTCATTCGCAAATGGAGCCAAGGACATAAGAATTTCTCCATGCTTCTGTATACATACTGACATATTACGTCTGCACAAATTCCCCGATAGACACCATACGGTGGTCGGCGGAGAGTACCATGTAAAACCACTAGTTCAAAAAAATGTTCAAATGTGTGTGAAATTTTATGGGACTTAACTGCTAAGGTCATCAGTCCCTAAGCTTACACACTACTTATCCTAAATTATCCTAAGGACAAACACACACACCCATGCCCGAGGGAGGACTCGAACCTCCGCCGGGACCAGCCGCACAGTCCGTGGCTACAGGGCCCCTGACCGCTCGGCTAATCCCGCGCGGCACAACCACTAGGCATTCTCTCTCCTGTACCAGTCATAAATGAGGGAGCAGAAAACGGCCGTCTATATGCTTCCATGCGAGCCCTGATTTCTCTTGACTTCAGGGTCCTTACGCGAGATGCATATTTGTGACAGTAGGGTCGTTCTGCAGTCTCTCGCAAATGCCGGCTCCCTAAATTTTCTGAATAGTGTTTAGCAAAACGAACGTCGCCTTCCCTCCAAGGACTCCCATCCGAGTTCATGGAACATCTCCATAATACTACAACTACATCTACTTGACTACTCTCCAATTCACGCTTAAGTTCCCGGCTCAAGATTAATCGAACCACTTTGACTCTATTTCTTAACCGTTCCACTCTCGAACAGGGCCTACAGAGAACAAACACCTAATCGTCCCGTGCGATTTCAAATTTATCTTATTTTTTTACTATTATCATTTCCGCCAGCGTAGGTAGGCTCCAACAAAATACTTTCGCATTCGGAGGAGAAAGATAGTGACTTAAATTTCATGAGATGATCCTGCCGCAACGCAAAAAGCCTTCGTTTTAATGATTGGCACTCCAACTCGCATAACATATTCGTACCACTTTCCCCCTTCTTTAGCAATAATGCGAAACGCGCTGGCCTTTGAAATTTCCTATGTCCTCTGGCAATCATATGTAGTTGATATCCCGTACCGCTCAGCAGTAATGTAGCAGAGGACGGACAAGAGTAGTGTACGCAGTCTTTGTAGCGGATTGTCTGCATCTCCTAAGTGTATTACCATTAAAACAAAGTCTATGGTTCTCCTTCTCCACCATATTTTCTGCGTGATCGATTCACTTTAAGTTATTCGTAACTGTTCTTTCTAGGTAATTAGTTGAACTGACGGCCTTTAGATTTCTGAAATTTCTCGTGTAACCCAAAATTCTCGCGCTGTTTCCACAATTTTTGTCCAATTCTTCTGTATCTACGTTATCTCTCTCACACGCGTATTGGAAACGAAGTGCTACATATCAAAGCATCCGCAATAGTGAAACTTCATGGCAGATTAATACTGTGTGCTAGACCAAGATTCGAACTGGGACCTCTGCCTTTCATGGGGAAGAGCTCCAGCGATTGAGCCACCCAAGCACAACCCACGACGCATCCTCACAGCTTTATTTCTGCCAGTACCTTGTCCCTTACCTTTCAAACTTCACAGAAGCTCTCCAGCGAAACTTGAAAGACTAGCACTTCTGGAAGAAATGATACTGCAGAGACTTGGCTTAGCCACAGCCTGGGGGATGTTTCTAACATGAAATTTTCACTGTGCCGGTCTGAGGCGTCTTGCCACGGTTCGCGCAGCGTTCCCGTCGGAGGTAAAAAAAATGGTTCAAATGGCTCTGACCACTATGGGACCTGACATCTGTGGTCATCAGTCCCCTAGAACTTAGAACTACTTAAACCTAACGAACCGAAGGACACCACACACATTCATGCCCGAGGCAGGATTCGAACCTGCGACCGTAGCGGTCACGCGGTTCCAGACTGAAGCGCCTAGAACCGCACGGCCACACCGGCCGGCGTCGGAGGTCAGTCCTCCCTCGGGCATGGGGGTATGCATTGTCCTTAAGTTAGATTAACTAGTGTGTAGGTCTAGGCATCGATGACCTTAGGAGTTTGGTCCCATGGGAGCTTACCACAACTTTACAGTTTCGCTGTGCAGCGGAATGTACGCGGATTGAGTTCGAGTCTCGGTCCAGCACACAGTTTTAATCTGTCAGGAAGTTTGATACCAGCGCTCACTCCAGTGCAGAATGAACTTTTATTCTGAATCCTTAATATTTTTGATCGCGGGCTAGTGCAGCCTCTCCGCTGAATACCTTCGAATTACCCGCCACGGAGTCTCTCAACTCGGTTCTCGTGCTGACGCCGCCTCACCAGCGGCGCACGCCTCCCTAACGTGTCGCGATGGTGTCAGCTGTAACCGCAGCTGAGCTTCCCGCGGGATAAGATCTGCAGCAGCTGCCGGAGCGAGGTGTGGCGCCGCGCGGCGGGGCTGACTTTGCAGAGATAGGCATCTCCCGCCGCGGCTGCCGCCTCCTCCGAGCCGGTCGGCACCGGAGACGCCGGCGATAAGGGTCGCCGGAAGACCACTGTGGCCGTTGGGGAAGGACCGCCGTGAAGCCTTCGGGAGGGAAGTGGGCAGTGGGAGCTACGGCCGGAAGACCTCTGGCAGCCGCAACCCTCGCAGAAGGCGACCTCACAGGAGTCCCGATTCGTCCGCAGAGGACAAGTTACTGTAGTGAAAATTAGCATTAGTCTTCTTCTAGTTTTAAACAAGCCTGACAGCAGCAACCGTAAATAAATTTTCAATAGCCTATTTATACGGCCAACCGGTTGGATAACTTTATTGTAAAACACTTGACCAGCTTCAATACCTTTAAGCGTATTCTTCAGAAGGGAAGTCACATAAATTACATAGCGGTAAAAGTTTAAACATACTCCTTAGCTCGCCATTTATGTTTACAATTTTAAAATCATGTACTTTATGTGACTTCCCTTCTGAAGGATACCTTTAGTGGTAATGAAATCTGGTCACGAGTCCTGGAATAAATTTACAGTCTGTTAAGTAAGAATGTGATGAGCATTATACACAGATGGTAAAAAGATATCGCCTTACTTCTTTCACAGCCCAATAGGAAGCTTTATCCTTCATGCAGTGTCCATAATGCATTATTTTCCTTTGAATTTTTGTCTGAGATACACAAGATGAGACATGTGTGCAGCTTACGAGTCGTGTTTTGAGGGCCGTGTTTCTTTGTAGCCATCTCAAAGGTCTGAAAATGACTCGTGCCGCGTCGTCTAAATAAAGGGTGAAATCACAGTCACTTGTGCAAAAGTAGGTAACACGTTATAAATTGGTTAAAAACGTGGATGACTTTAAGGAACATGGCACAAAAGGTAAAGTGGCACCAAAAGTCTAAAAAATTATTCTTAAGTTTTTTTTTCTGCAAACCTGTTCTTAAGATTGCGTCATGTGCAAGCAAAATTCACTTTGAAACAGCTGTCAAAGCAAATTCGACGGATTTGGATGTCTCATCTACGTGAATATGCGGAAAGCTTGGTTTCAAACATGCCACGGAGATGCCAAGCAATTATCGACGTTGCGGGTGACTGGACGTATTATTAATTAAAATTTTCTTTTGTTCATATGAGATTATATAATTATATGTTTTAGTTTGTTGAGGTAGTGAATCAGTAAGAAAGCGTGAGTAGCAAGTTTAAGAGGCGAGAAGTGTGATTGAAAAATGTACTAAAAGTTGATTTTACCGAATACGTAGAGACGGAGACAATGGAGCAGACACTGGGTCACTAGATGAGAAAATTGTTTTAGGGTTTCTTCTTAATATTTTGTGCAACTGCAGCACTTCCAATCAGTTGCGGTAAAACGCGTCTGTCAATGCATAAATCATAGTTCTTCAGTTGTATAAAGATATAATCAAAAAATCCTTATGTACTATAACTATCAAATGAGATATGACTGATGAACAATGTTAAACGAAAATATAGTCCCGGCGGGAACAACGCCATGCTTCAAAAAGGTAGGATACTGAGACGGAGAATGAATAAGTTAGTAGCAGCCTGTAGAGAGTTAAAGACGCGAAAAGTGTGACTGACAAAAATTTGTAGATAACTGGTGAAGATGTTGATTTTATTAACTGTGTTAAGACGGAGTAAGTATAGCTGAAACATGGACACCATGGTAAACACAGGAGAAGATGATTTTCCTGTTAAATTTATGTATGTCCCACTCAACAAAATGTAATTTACCTTTTTCTAGAGGCATTACATCTTAATTTATTTAGACATATTTAATAGTGTCAGTCAATTATGGGTAGATTTCTCCACAGAAATTAATTTTTATAAAATTATTAGCTATTTCACATCTTAGGAGTGTTTACTCTTAGCTCCTAAAATGATTCGACTGTATTCGAATTGGAAGTACTTCCAAGAAATGTTTGAAACATGGTCTGCACGAGGGGTTGTGGCACAGTGACAGCTGTCACAGTGGTCAAGATAGTACCTTATCAGAGAGTTACATCTGATCCACTACTGGTAAGATGCACTGATGGGAAGACACAAAATGCAAATGAAGGTTTGCGCAGTGTCATTTGGTCCAAGTGTGCCAAAGAAAAAAGGATCATTTTGAGTCCTGCAGAGTCTGCTTCTCAGTTCATTATGGGATGTTTGAAGAAATCAGGGGTCCCAGCACTTCTTTATCACCATCTCAGATGTAGATCTGTTTATCTAGAGATCAACGACGGATCAAGCAGTTCACAAGATGCTGCCAGAAAAGGAAAAATTCAAGAAAAAGACTCCCCGTATCTTGGAATTACTGAATTAGAAGAAGAACCTTCTAGGAGCAGAAAGGAAAACGCATGGTGCTGGTGGATTTTAATGAATATGTGTCTCGTACTATAATCCGTTTTTAATAAAATTTTAAAACCCATTTTCCTTTAAGATTGTTTTTCTAGGTTCAATGCCAACTTTTTTATTCTAAATATTAATCATATCAATGAAATTTTTGCAGCTAGTAGTCTTGAGAGATATCCATACTTCCATGCATCAATATTATCGAAAATGTAGGTCGTCTATGTTATTATCACATTTGTGTAATGATAATTAAAGAACATTTTAATTTTATACTTGAAAAAAATACTGAAAGTAAATTAATAACATTTCTCATAGAATTGTTGAGCAATATCTTGTGAATGCACTAAAAATCTGGAATGTGGAGGTTAAGGTCTGAGTACCAAATATTGGTTAAAATCATATTAAAAAGACAAAACTAAAATACCTGTGAAGTTGTGAACTTCAATACTTTGTTATTGCTAGGTCTTTACGTGCTAGGTATGATTTTAAAATTCGATTGAAATCAATAAAATAGAAGAAAAGTTAAATGTTTTGTGTGGAGCCTCTCCCCTTAAGACGAAACCCATCTACCGAAGCGTGAATTGCATTTATTTAGTTGTACATAGACAGACATAACCCAATGAAATCGTTAATACAATCATCAACTAGCATATATAGGGTGTCCCGAAATTCCCGTTACAAACTTGTAGGACTTACAGAGAGGAGTGAGTACATAATATTTTGAATACGAACCTATGTATGGAAACGCGCCGTTTCCATGCTACGGCCGTTTGAAAACATATTTGCTAGGTAGGTATGCATCGGGGTATTCATGGTGATGGTTGGTTCAAAATTGTTCAAATGGCTCTCAGCACTATTTTTACTCGTAAAAGTGATCGCGTTACCGACATGTTTTCAAATGGTTGTAGAACGAAAACGGTACGTTCGAAATATTATCTAGTCACACCCCTCCACAAGTCCTAGAAGGTTGTAATGGGAATTTCCGTACATTCGATACACAGACATACAGCCTCGGCTTCAATAACGTCATCAGAGCTGAAGATGCGAAAACTGTGATTGAGATAAATACTAGAAAATTAGAGACGACGCTGGTTTCATTGACTGTGTAGAGACAAAGAGAGTATACCTGAGACTGGATCATCACGTCAGACGAGTGAGAAGTTTCATGACCTGAAAAAGAGAAATTACGAGGAATACTGGAGACTGATGGACGACTGGCCGGCATTCCTCACGGGCTGGTCCTATTATAAGGCGCGTTCACGCGAAAGAAATCGTCGGCTGTGATTCGGGCGGACATTGTCCGCGGGCGCCCCCCGTCGGAAACTTAATAACGGCGGGCGGTGCGCGTAGGCGTGTGTGCCAGTGCCCGCTGCGAGCGCACGTAGCGCGCTTGGGGGATCCCCGGATTCCGACGTCGAATTTGGGCCCATTCCGCGCGTGCCTGCAGCGGGCCTCGCCGCGCCGCGACGCCACTATTGTGCGTGGCCAATTACGGCAGCCGTGGCCGCGGGGCGCCTGAGGACCCGGCCAGCGCACAGTGGGAAGGCCGCCGACGGTGCACTATGCGGAAGCGGCCGCCTACTACCGCTGGAGGCTGCCGAGTTCAATGGCTGCACAGATGTTCCGAAATCTCACTATGCACTTTGAGAACTTGTTAGCTGGGCACATTAGGTACCATTCTTACACGTTCTCAACCCCGGGGAGACCAAGCCGTCTTCTCGGCTGTGTAGCTTAGAAATGACCACTCACTGTCCTGACTGTCCATCGAATTCATCTTTTGCTATCATAATGGAGTCAAGTATTATGAAAGATTAACGACGGAAACGGGTAGCACAACTCTACTTAAATGGGTGTCAACTTAATACTCAGTTACTTGATGAAGATCCACATCTACAGGGTTATTCACACATCCGTCCGGGTCCTTCAGGACTAATACGAGAAAACTACAAGACATGCAGAAAACATACATGTATCAGTGGATAAAGCATCTGTCCAAGTTTCTCACTCGTAGTACAAGTGCTCAATATGGTCACCGTTTGTGATATTTCCAAACGTGTGCAAGAGCTTGTGTATGCGGTTCATTAAGTTACTACTGCTGCTACGACAGCAGTCTGCTTTGAAAATCTGTTCGCTGGGTTGCCTACCTGAGGGCGCGAACTAATTCGATGCCGCAGTACGGAGTGGACGATTCGTCTACATCAGCATTTCCCTAAATGTGTTCCGCGGAGCACTGGTGTTGCACGGAAAGTGAATAAGTGCTCCACCCCCCCCTACCCCCTCCCACCCCCTGAAAAAAACTGTTAACAACATGGCGGCTTTTAACGACAGTTTCAGAATAGTAATTACTTTTTAAATTTATTGTGATTTTTGTGTTATTTGTTACAACTTAAAATTGAAGTAATCACTGAATAACAGAAGATTTTCTCATTTTTTAAAATTTTTGTGTTCCTTCACAATAAACAAGGTGTGCCATCAAATTACCACGATTCTCAAAGTGATCAGTCAGAGGAAAAGTTGGAGAACCCCTGGTATGTATAGTCTTACACGGCTAACCCTTAGTGGTTCTGCAAGTATTCCACGGCGCGTATTGTGAATATGTGACGTTTACAGGCATTCATACCTCAATCGGTCCGCGGCTCGTGGTCTAGTGGCTAGCGTTGCTGCCTCTGGATCACGGGGTCCAGGGTTCGACTCCCGATCGGGTTGGGGATTTTCTCTGCTGGGGGACTGGGTGTTTGTGTTGTCGTCATCATCATCCTCATAATTCATTACAGTGGCTAGATTCGACTGTGAAAAAAATTGGACCGTGAAAAATTTGGGACTTTGTACGGGCGCTGATGGCCGCGCAGTTGTGCGCCCCACAAACCAATCATCATCATACCTTAACTGGTAAAAATGAAACCCCGAAAGATCTCGGAATCGAATGTCAGTCGGACCACGGACTTCTCAGTTTCGCCAATTCAGCCGTCCTCTCTCACCTCTAGGAGTCGCCAGCAGCGTCAAGTGGTTCAGATTCCACATTATGCTGTAGGTCCCCTTTCTCCGATTGGATAAGTGGTGTAAGCTAGGGATACTCAAGTCGCGGAAGTGGCTTCCAATACATCGACACACCAGGCCATTGAACCATACGAAATTATTATTACCATATTATCTATACAGGTTGTCCCGGAAGTATTGCGACAAACTCCGAGGGGCTGAAGAGGATATATTGTGTAACAAATTGAGATTAGGAACCCGCGTCCGGAAACGTCCTTGAATGACGCTACTGAGCGATGAGATATTGGCGTCGGGAACCCGCCACTAGTCCACGCCTTCAGCAGCAAACGTCACTTTGTACGCTGACGGACCCTGGGTGGAACAGCTCGCAATGTGTTTGTTACTGAATGATCGCGACTGACTGCCACGATAGCCAGCGAAGAAGATGAAGCAAACAGTTGCGTAGGCAGGCCTTGCTTCCTATGAATGCGATGCTCTGTTTCCTCGGTGAACAACAGTTTCTGACGCGAGTTGCCATTTGAAATTTATTTTTCTAATGTATGCCGAAAAACAGTGGAGGTTTTATGGGCTTCGAGGAGAAAGATAAACTGCGGATGGAAACCCATGTCCGAAATCGTTCATCCATCGAGGTAACAAAGCGTCGCATTCATGGGAGACAAGGCCTATCTACGCAGCAGCTAGATTCTTTTCTCCGTTAGCGATTGAGGTAATTAGGCGCTATCACTGAATAACAAACAAACCACATTCCTCGACGTTCCGCGTATGTCCGTCAGCATACTAAGTGGCGTTTGCTGCCGAAGGGGTGGCCTAGTAGCCAGGCGCCGGCGCCTATAGCTTCGACCTCTGTAGTGTCATTGGATGATCTTTCCGGACACGGGTTCCTATCCTCGCTTTGTTCCGCAAGACGCCCTCTACTGCCTTTCGAAATCTGAAACACCATGTATACAGAATTAAGTTCGTACGGAACAATAATTTTATCTGGAAAAACTTCCACTGATCCGTGTTTGCCGGCCGAGGTGGCCGAGCGGTTCTAGGCGCTACAGTCTGGAACCGCGCGACCGCTACGGTCGCAGGTTCGAATCCTGCCTTGGGCATGGATGTGTATGATGTCCTTAGGTTAGTTATGTTTGAGTAGTTCTAAGTTCTAGGGGACTGATGACCTCAGAAGTTAAGTTCAAAAAAATGGTTCAAATGGCTCTGAGCACTATGGGACTTAACATCTATGGTCATCAGTCCCCTAGAAGTTAGAACTACTTGAACCTAACCAACCTAAGGACATCACACACATCCATGCCCGAGGCAGGATTCGAACCTACGACCGTAGCAGTCGCGCGGTTCCGGACTGAGCGCCTAGAACCGCTAGACCTCCGCGGCCGGCAGAAATTAAGTCCCATAGTGCTCAGAGCCATTTGAACCATTTGATCCGTGTTTGCATAGTAAAACAACACATGGGATTTTGGGTCTGCCTTGATGCAAAACACTTTTGTCATTTGTAAATAAATGACAAAATTGCTGTTGGATTGTGTTGCAAATATGGACCAATATGCACTTTCGTGAGTGGTCATAATGTGTTGGCTCATCAGTGGAAGACAATCGGAATGGCTAGTTGGGAATTGGAAACATCGTCCTGCTGATCACACTTAGTATGTCTTAGCGCCGCCATTAAGCAAGTGATTATAACATAGATCATCAGTCAATGGGAATGAGAATGGCTGGTTGGGAATCCTGCAGATTGTACCTTTAAGTAGATGATCGTAATGTTTTGGATCATCAGTGGATGTGAATCAAAATGACTGGTTGCGAACTCGAAGTACAAATCTGCTGACTATACGCAGAACGTCTTAGCAACGTGCTGCCTCAGTCAGTCTTCAGACACGTGCGGTCGGATTCACTCCCGTGGAGGGAACCCCGCGCTCCACAGCAGCCTCATCAGCAGGCCATTCCAGCTCCAGCGGCGCGCGGCGCAGCCTCCAGATGGGCGCCCGAGGCGCGTCCCCTGCCCGCCGCGTCCGCCCCCGTCTATCTGCAGACGACTTCCGTGAGATTAGCGCCCCGCGGCTGTCGGCAGCAGCTCGGGCCTCCACCAGTTCCCGCCGCGTCTTCGCGTGTCTGCACGTTCAGCTCAACACGCGCCGTGGAGTGACGGCGATAGTCCGCTTTCGCCGGTGGTCATCGAGAGTCACCGAAGTGATTTTCGTGTCGCGAGGCGTCATCGACTCGCCATTTCCAGTACTCCATCCTCGATTCCACCAACTGTAACCTGCTTGCTACCTCCTGTGGGAGAAGAACGCTGAGGTCCACTACGAAACCGTTGCTGGTAAAGTGTTGTCACTCTAAAATGCTGTTACAAGGTTCTCGTTGCCAGTAAAGTGAAGTTCATTTATATTTGTTGGCTTGGAAGACATTACAGTTTCCCCTGCCTAAGTGGAAAGGAGGTGGTTAGCCAAGCAGGCTGAGTGTGAGCACTTTGTTTTACACGGATTACGCCACCAGCTACTGTTAGTTGCAATACCATTAGGTTTTGGTAACACTTTTTGAGCGAATTCTGCCTAGTGAATCTACATCTACCTCGACGTCTACAACATAATCCGCAAGCCACATAACGGTGTCTGGCGGAGGATATCTCTGGTAGCACTAACTGATCTTCTCTTTCCTGTTCCACTCGCAAATGGTGCGTGAGAAGAATGATTGTCAACAGCTCTCTGTATTACGTCTAATTTCTAGATTTTTTCGTCGTGGTCACTTCGTGAGACGTGTGTGGGAGGAAGTGATATGTTGCCCGTCTCTTCCCGGGAAGCGCTCGCTCGAAATATCAATAGTAAGCTTCTCGGAGATACACAAACCCTCTCTTGTAACCTCTGCCACTGGAGTTCGTTAAGGATCTCGGTAATGCTCTCGCGCCGACTAAACGACAGTGTAGCGAAACGTGTCACTCTTCGCTGGATCTTCTCCTCAATCAGTCGTACCTGATAAGAATCCCAGGTTGCTAAACAGTACTCAAGAATCGGTCGAACGAGCGCCTTTTAAGCCTCTTCCTCGGTAGATGAGTTACATTTCCTTAATTTTCTTCCTATGAATCTCTGTCTGACAACTGCTTTACTTTTTGAGGTCATCCTGGATAGTTACTTCAAGATATTTTATGGTACATACCGTTTCTAGCAATTTGTCATCAATGATATAGTTGTACAGTAATGGATTTTTTTTACTTTGTGTGCGCAATATGTTATATTTATGTACGTTCAGGATGAACTGCCATAGCTCGCAATATTCATCAATCCTCTGTACAGCATTTTGCAAATCTATGTTGTCTTCTGGCGTAGCTACTTAAAGTGCTTTAGATGCTCTCTGTACGATCATTTATAAACACTGTAAACAGTTATAGTCCTTTCACTATTCCTTGCGGTACTGTTGCCTTCTGGCGTAGCGACTTAAAGTGCTCTAGATGCTTTCTGTAAGATCGTTTATGAACACTGTAATCAGTTACATCCCTTTCACAATTCCTTGCGGTACTCAGACCTTACATCTATCGATTTTGTTGCGATAAGAGCGACGTATTGAGTTCTAGTTAAAAATATGTCTTGAATCCTGTCGTAAATGTGGTCTGATGCATGGTAAGCTCACATTTTTTTTTCACAAAGCGGCAGCGTAGAACATGTCAAATGCCTTCCTGAAGTCAGGGAGAATGACATCTACCTGAGCACCGTTGGCTACAGCGCTATGGAACTCGTGGAGGAACAGAGCGAGCTGAGTTTCGCAAGATTTCTGTTTGCGGAATCCATGTTGATTTTTATATAGGAGATTTTCGTTCTCCAAGAACGTCGTAATTCTTGAGCATAAAACATGTTCCATAGCTCTACAACAGCCTGACATAATCGATATAGGCCTATAATTACGTGCACCTGTCCTACGACCCTACTTGAACACGGGAACGACCACCGCCTTTTTCAGCCGCTAGGTACCCTTCGTTGCTCCCGCGATCTACGATAAACTGCTGCTAGAAGGGGGCAAGTTCTTTCGATAATCTTTGAAGACAGTTTGTCCCAAACTTCAGTGTAAAGGCTATACAGACGACAGCGGACTCGAAACAGAATATTTTGAGATAATAGCCGAATTACAGGAAATGAATGTTCTGTCGTTACGAAGTACTGAATGAGCAATGCATCTGAGATGCGTGTTCGTAAATTGCTTATGTTTAGATTTTTTTACAGTGGAATAACATGAGGTCAGTGATGTGTGATACCAGCAGAAACTGCAGCTGGACAAGTTCAAAATGTTCGAATGTGTGTGAAATGTTATGGGACTTAAATGCTAAGGTCATCAGCCCTAAGCTTACACACTAATTATCCTAAGGACAAACACACACACCCATGCCCGAGGGAGGACTCGAACCTCCGCCGGGACCAGCCACACAGTCTATGACTGCAGCGCCCTTAGACCGCTCGGCTAAACCCGTGCGGCTCCTGAACAAGTGGATGAGATCCTAGTTGTATATCTCCTTGCACGTCAAACAGATATTTCAGAGAGCGCGGCAATACTTTGTGTCATTGTAATGCAGGCATTCAGACTGTTGGTCGTAGCTTTGAACAGTTACTGTCAGTTACGTTTTTCCAATAGCGTGTGAGCTTTTTTTATGTCAATAGAAAGTTATTCAGTGAGGGCCATTAATTCCTTAACTCAAAACACTAAATACAGCATCCTCTATCATGTACAGATTTTTTTATACAACGGGTTCGGAAAACCTTGTACATTAATACGCCGTTTAAGCGGGAGAAAGTGACAGGGGGTCTCAAATTCAATATTTTGTTTAGAAACAGGCGACAATTTTAACATCTGGGCTAGGAGTCCGTGTGAAGTGTATTACATACTCCGAGCAAAACCCAATTGTCATATCAAAACGAAAGCAATGGAAGTAGGCAGTACAGCAATGTAGTATCAAAGATGACAGAACTTACGATAAAACTCGTAAGACTGCTCTGTATAAACCAGGAAGAAGACGACAACATCAGCAACTGTGGAATTCTATATCCTCCTACTAAACAGTTCAATGATAACGCGCTGTTTCCGTATGACACATGCCTGATAACAGTTGGAAACCGCTCGACGTACGTCGCAGTATAATGTTATCATAGTCTAATGCTACTATAAGTCAGTATCTGTTGGCGTATTTACCATGTAACTTTTAAACTACTTGGGAACATTATGTCGATTTACGTACACGTCAAACTTCCTTCCGAATGTAGGACTCTGCTACCTGAAGTGTAGCTGGTCATTATACACGACTTTTTGTGACTGTGTTTGGAATATATTGTTTTCAATTGTGTGTCGAGGACAGTTATCGGTACACAGGCAGTTCAATTTCCTTATCACCAGACTAATCGCCTTAGCAGTGTGATATTTCGCAGCTGACTCGTACGTTTGTCGCCAGTTCTCAGGAATATCACAGTCTCTCGTTCCAAGAAGCTCTTTCTGCAGGCTTGCTTTTTAGTACAGAACATTGCAGCACAGTTTGGCTGCCTATAGCTTTACATATCCAGCTCTCCATCCCGTATCTGCAAAATACTGGTGATGAAATAGATCTCCGACTGCCTTTCTTGCTGAAAACAGCATCTGTCAGGAGGCACACCATAACAAATGGTTCAAACGGCTCTGAGCGCTATGCGACTTAACTTCTGAGGTCATCAGTCACCTAGAACTTAGAACTAATTAAACTTAGCTAACCTAAGGACATCACACACATTCATGCCCGAGGCAGGATTCGAACCTGAGACCGTAGCGGTCGTTCGGTTCCAGACTGTAGCGCCCAGAACCGCACGGCCACTAGGGCCGGCCACACCATAACACTGAACCGAATTGGTCGATATCATTTCCATGTGTCGCTCCCGAAGCGCCGAGGATAATTTTTTTAACGTGATATGCTCATTACCTGTGGCATACTGCCTTGTGAGAGAAGGAAAAGGGGCAGGACGGAATCGAGTACCTGCGCTTCACAACGTGTCTTCGTCTCAGAAACCGGCCAATATGAGTTTGGTTTATGGAGGGGTTCCCTCATCTTACCATGTAAAACTGGCAGAGTACACCAACTCAGCTTGAGAAACACGACACACAACACGTAAAAGACGAAAACATATACCGCAAAACTGGCACGAATCATCGGCAAACGACATACATGACCGCCCTGTGTAATAAGGAACACCACTTGGTCACAGAAATAAATTAATGTTAATTTTTCGGAAGGGAATTAAAAGACCAAAGCCTCTACCACCAAAGGACAAGCATTTAAAGAGGGAGACTGGAAAATGAGACTATGATAATGAACGTTCAGCTACAAGTATTGCCGGCCGGTGTGGCCAAGCGTTTCTAGGCGCTACAGTCTGGAGCCGCGCGACCGCTACGTCGCAGGTTCGAATCCTGCCTCGGGCATGGATGTGTGTTTTGTCCTTAGGTTACTTAGGTTTAAGTAGTTCTAAGTTCTAGGGGACTGATGACCTCAGCAGTTAAGTCCAATGGTGCTCAGAGCCATTTGGCCTACAACTATTGTTGTTCTCCGACCTTTGCCTCGGAATAAGACGTCGCTGTAGGCACCCTCTGGATCAGCTATACACCCGAAAGGCTGCCTGATAGATATATCCAGAGGCATGGCTCCCATTCTTGTCTTCTAAAAAGATAGGTTCGTTTACTTAAGCCTGCTCCATACACCACGTACTCTGTTTTGCCGTTATTAAGATAATGTGTCTCCTTTTAGGCTTCAACAGTAAAGCCACAACGTTGTTGGACTTAGTGTTTCATCTACCTGCTTACGAATCGTGTGTGTGTGTTTGTGTGTGGCGGTCATCAACGCCCGTACAAAGTCCCAGTTTTTACACATTCCAACTTTTTCACAGTCCAATCTAACAACTATCACCTTTTATGATGATGCTGAAATGATGAGAACAACACGAGGACCCAGTCACCGGCCAGAGAAAATCCCCAGCCCGGCCGGGATTCGAATCCGGGACCCCGTGAACCAGAGGCAACAAGACTAGCCGCTAGACTACGAGCCGCGGACACGTGCGTGCGTGCATGCATGCGTGCGTGCGTGCGTGCGTGTGTGTGTGTGTGTGAGAGAGAGAGAGAGAGAGAGAGTTGTTGGTATGCCTATTACAATGAATATTTAGTTATAATGATTCTGAGCACTATGAGACTTAACATCTATGGTCATCAGTCCCCTAGAACTTAGAACTACTTAAACATAACTAACCTAAGGACGTCACACAACACCCAGTCATCACGAGGCAGAGAAAATCCCTGACCCCGCCCGGAATCGAACCCGGAAACCCGGGTGCGGGAAGCGAGAACGCTACCGCACGACCACGAGCTGCGGACTATTTAGTTATATTAATGGTTTTAGTAATAACATTTCAGAACGGAAGTCAGCAATACCGCTTTCGGGTGCTCAAAACAATTATCCCCACTATCGTGTTGTCATTGGTTTTACAGAAATGTTGGTATCGTGCTTTAAGCATCGTGATGTGTCAAATGTACAAATTAAGAGTATTTAACAACAGTGAGGCCCGTTTACACTGGAGGGTGCAGTTAGGTCGTAAAAGAATAAATTTAACTAAAAAATAAATACCAACAGTGCACATATATACAGAAACAGCAGAAAAACAGCGTTGAAACAGTACAGCGCTAAGTTCCGTTCCGCTTCGTACCACTACAGTTCTTCCACGGAATTCTTTTTGAAATCTGTTAAAGCCGAATTTCGCCGTAAACACGGCGCTTGTCGTCGCGTGACGCGTTCGGTCTCTGTCCCAGAGCTGTCTGCGTGATTTATGACCCTCTGGGCATTGAAAAAAAATAGACAGAGTGAACGACAGTGTGATGGCCATTAGCAAAATACTGGATTAATGGCTCTTCCTCCATCAAAATGAAAGAACACCGACAGCAGCGCGCCCTCGTAGCGAAGCGCGGCGACACAAATTCTGCCTTAGCGTCGCTGGTGTCAGCTGCCTCTTCTCAGCCGTGTTGACGCAAAGCTGCTCTCTCATTGTGTGCTGCCGCTGTGGCCTCATTGTTCTACAGACACTCCACGCCCACGCCACTGTGTGCCTGAAGACTATCATTCTTTGCTGTACAGTACCCGTAACTCATAGATGCAACCCCTGTCTTTTGTTTTTATTTACTTACTGCAAAAATCTTACTAACGCTCATCTTGTTGTTTAATATTACAGTTTTTCCATGTCAAACATATAGTAAGTAATGTGTATAAGTGCAGATATTTTTATTGGTCACTGAGGACGATGTACTGAACAACATACATCTACACTACTGGCCATTAAAATTGCTACACCACGAAGGTGACGTGCTACAGACGCGAAACTTAACCGACAGGAAGAAGATGCTGTGATATGCAAATGATTAGCTTTTCAGAGCGTCCACACAAGATTGGCGCCGGTGGTGACACCTACAACGTGCTGACATGAGGAAAGTTTCCAACCGATTTCTCATACACAAACATCAGTTGACCGGCGTCGCCTGGTGAGAAGTTGTTGTGATGCCTCGTGTAAGGAGGAGACTTTGATAAACGTCGGATTGTAGCCTATCGCGATTGCGGTTTATCGTATCCCGACATTGCTGTTCGCGTTGGTCGAGATCCAATGACTGTTAGCAGAATATGGAATCGGTGGGTTCACGAGGGTAATACGGAACGCCGTGCTGGATCCCAACGGCCTCGTATCACTAACAGTCGAGATGACAGGCATCTTATCCGCATGGCTGTAGCGGATCGTGCAGCCACGTCTCGATCCCTGAGTCAACAGACGGGGACGTTTGCATGACAACAACCATCTGCACGAACAGTTCGACGACGTTTGCAGCAGCATGGACTATCAGCTCGGAGACCATGGCTGCGGTTACCCTTGACGATGAATCACTGACAGGAGCGCCTGCGATGGTGTACTCAACGACGAACCTGGGTGCACGAATGGCAAAACGTCATTTTTTCGGATGAATCCAGGTTCTGTTTACAGAATCATGATGGTCGCATCCGTGTTTGGTGACATCGCGGTGAACGCACATTGGAAGCGTGTATTCGTCATCGCTATACTGGCGGATCACCCGGCGTAATGGTATGGGATGCCTTTGGTTACACGTCTCGGTCACCTCTAGTTCGCATTGTCGGTACTTTGAACAGTGGACGTTACATTTCAGATGTGTTACGACCCGTGGCTCTACCCTTCATTCGATCCCTGCGAAACCCTACATTTCAGCAGGATAATGTACAACTGCATGTTGCAGGTCGTGTACGGGTCTTTCTGGATACAGAAAATGATCGACTGTTGCTCTGGCCAGCACATTCTCCAGATCTCTCACCAATTGAAAACGTCTGGTCAGTGGTGGCCGAGCAACTGGCTCGTCACAATACGCCAGTCACAACTCTTGATTAAATGTGATATCGTGTTGAAGGTGCATGGGCATCTGTACCTGTACACGCCATCCAAGCTCTGTTTGACTCAATGCCCAGGCGTATCAAGGCCGTTATTACGGCCAGAGGTGGTTGTTGTGGGTACTGATTTCTCAGGATCTATGCACCAAAATTGCGTGAAAATGTAATCACATGTCAGTTCTAGTATAATATATTTTTCCAGTGAATACCCGTTTATCATCTGCATTTCTTCTTGGTGTATCAATTTTAATGGCCAGTAGTGCATATTTATACCAGTCCTAGACTAATAATCACAGCCGTTACAAGTCATAAGTGTTTAGATTGGTTGATACCTTCAAGTAAATGTGGCCATTAATGCTTATTTTTCCCTTGGCAGCGGATAAGGTGTTGAAGTATTGACGCGTGTATACAAAAGTCTGAGTCTATATTGACAGGCATACTCCACTTAGTGGTGCAGTAAGACCGTGCAGAAAACATCACGTCGTATAGTTTGTGACGTGGTTGGGGAAGTCTCTTTGATACAGAGAAAGAACAACCAACATTCCATATTAAGGTGCCACATTTAAAAATATCTGCACTTATACCCGTTACATCTTGTATAAGCGAAGTACATATCAGTGAGGAGTCATTTGAGTAACGCTACAGATTGGAAATTGCAGTGGCTTTTGGGGCATGATAGTAACCACTCGTTAGAAATGTATGATAATGGAAATAGAGTTGTTCCTTGGGCAAACACAATCAGTTCTCAAACACGCAGTTTCTTTCCCCAGTATAACATAATGATCTTTATGTAGCTGTCTGTCAATCGTAGTACCTGTAATAGTTTGGTCTAGTTTGCCATCTGTATTTTTTTCCTTTATTGTTTTGTCATCTGCAATTTTTATTGTTTCCTCATTGTCACATCTCTATGCAAACTGCACTTTCATACATTCACTTTGTAGTTATTTACCAGGTGCTCATCAATTCTAGCATCCTCACCTACTGGCAATGGTGAAATTTCACCGAAAGACGTGTTGGTGTTGAAGGAGAAGGTGTGTTTGGTCAAGATAGTACCTGATTTTGATAAATATACATATTATCATTGTTACATAATAATGAAAGACGACCACGATCACTGATAGTATTGTGAGTTCGTTATTATTAGATGTCAGAAAAAGAAAATATACGCTCTGCACATCTAAATAACATATCAGTTCTCTCTTTTTATATACTAGTCCAGAATTACTCTAAACTTCTCAACGGTTCTCGTAATACTGCGTGGGCTGCTCTTGTACTTTGAAATAAATACTTCATTTTTATTCCAAGATTCTATTCCTTATGTGTTGCTACCACGCATTTCTGTTACATGTCATTAGTCAGGTTCCAGAGAAACTTAATGAGGAAGTTGCTAAATACAATGTTGATAAGAATGACATTTCTTAAATTCCATACAGTTATTGCTTTATTATTAATAACAATAATTATTATTATTATTAATGGTCATTCAGTTGCTCCTACTGCTGTCGTTTTATGCAGCTTACAATAATACATCTGGCCTTCAACAACCACGCGCGAGATTTTCATATTCTCTCACTACGTGCCACAGAAAAGATGAATAGGACCTTTTTGTAGGAAATTTAGTGTAGTTAAGTTTTGTATTGGGATACTTTTCACTAGAGGCCGCAGATTTCGAGTTATTCGTGAGAAGCGTACAACAGTAACTTTCAAACAATAACCCACTTACACACACAGCCCCCACCAGTCAGAATTTATGACATGTTGTTTGTTCATGGCACTCTCTCTCATCACTGCTCAAATATGTGCGACTGCAATAATTATTTCTCACATTAGACCTCTTTCGGTCTTCATTATCCCACCGGCTTTGTCAAGTGCTTAAAAATTGTAAAATTGACGCTTGTTTAAATTTTACCTAATAATTTTGTGAATTTTAAAAGCGTAAAATAAACAGTTACATCGTTGTATTCGTCAGGTCTTCTGACTATGAAACTACTGTGCTTTTAAGGTTTAAGTTTGGATCGAATTGTCAGTGTAATTAGTTTTAGCGTAACGTTTACAAAAGTCGTTTTTCTTTCATTGCCCTCACGGGCACATTTAAATTAATAATGTTCACTAAATACCCGACTGTGCTGGTGACGTAATAGCCCAATCAATAGAGATCAAAGAACGCCAACATCGGGAATAGTTCGTGTAGTTGGAAATTTTTGTACGGTGGTAGGAGGGAATACCATGAACATCATGCTAGAAATCCTGTCTGGAGAGGCGTGAGTGTGGGGTAGAAAGTGTTTTTGAAGGTCACTTTAGAACATTTTTCTTGAGTAACTCGAAGAGTGCGGTCTGCGAAAACGTATCGCAGTACAAAACTTAACTACATGAAATTTCCTAGAAACAGGATCTGATAATTTTTTTTTCTGTAGGACTAACAGTTCGTGCATAGTGAGCGAGAGAATATGAATATCTCGCGTGTGGTTTCTGAAAGCGACATATAATACTGCGAGTTCCATAAAACGACGCCAGCAGGAGCAACTGAATCACCCTGTGTACTATTCATGTCCCATACAGATTGTGTGTTGCCTCGCTAAGAATGTTTGGTCAGATGTAAGAGAGGGCCTGAAGGTCTTAATCTTTCCAGGTGAGATAAATACGTGAATAAATAATGTGTTGGGTATGCTGGCACAGTGGCAAAACCCACATAAGTGTTACATTTTTTTTCCATTTTTCATCTGTGATAATTGTGCCCATGAGAACTACAGCTGTGCGAAACTCGTATAATGAATTATATAGGATAATAGTTTTTATTGTGATGTGGGCCGATGATCCAAAACGTAATCACTACCTGTACAGGTATCAGCTCTCAGTTTCCCTGTTCGCTCATCGACACCAAGGTGGGTAACCGGAAATTGCTTGTGTTCCCTGCAAGAATGTGATAGTTCAAAAGATTAAAATATATTGTGAGCCGTACAACTTATCTGTGGGAGGAAAGAGGTAGCCCACATCCGAATGCCATCCTGACATACTATGTTGCACGATCGTGCAGAATACTGTGGCTTGCCCGCACTGACATTTTTGTCTGAAGTGAAGTGCTGTGCCAGATCATTCGTTTTCTCAGAAAGGAAAGCCAACATTATTTTCCCGTTTTCGACTGGTTAACGACGAGCTGCGCTGACAGAATCGACATGCACACCCTGCAATCTTTCTCAAAATATTTTACAGAAACTATTTGATAAAAAAAAATTAGTTACTTACAGCTTTATAATCAGCTTGATGATGGAATGTCCATCAATTCGTTAACGATTGTAGTTGCTGTGATATTTGCATTTAGGTAAATGCAATGGACTCTAATGACTGACAACTCTAGCTGTAAATAGGAAACTAACATTTCTAAGAATCCCAGTTCATTTTCCAGGCGCACATTTTTCAGAATATCGTGTCACTAGGGTATTCTGTTCCAACAAGGGAAGCTGCGAAATGAAAATAGAAAATAAATAATGTGTGTGTTGTTACGACTACGCAGAAATGTCTCGAAACCACAACCTTAGCTTTCGTAACAGCAGTTTACTGTAAACAATGTTCCACGAACTACCAACATCCGACTGTTTATCATGTAATAAAGCACAGGTCCGCAGCAGTGCTCCTGTGCCAATCACGTGGAACACACAAACATTACTTGCACAACTGCTTTGCAGGCAAGTTATAAATGTAACTGACTTTGGAAAATATTTGTTCTCAGTTTTTAGAATGGTACAAAGGCTTCGTGGGAATGAGAGCCAATCTGCCCGAAAATATTCACCATTGAATACTGTTCAGGGTTCTGCATATACACACTGTTAGCCGCCGCGTAGTGGACGGGGGGGGGGGGGGGGGTACTTTCCACCAATATTAATGTCTTCCTGTTGCAGTCGTTTCTAGTACGGAGAGAGATAAAAGTGTCTGTTTGCCTTGTTACGCGTTCTGATCTCTAATACAATCTGACACTAAGGTGCAGCAGCAGTGTATGTTACCTATCTGTCTCAGATCTGGTTCAGACTGTACAACTCAGTCGGCATCCTAAGAACTGCAGGGCGTTTCGGATTTGCAGAGTTTTAAATGGATTCGCAACTCAGGTGACTGTTAAGTGATTGTACTTAATAATCAATAAGCTCCATAGACAAATCGGTAGGTCTGTATCTCCTCAGGATAGGAATGGAACCAGGCTCTTTAAATGGTTACAGAGATTCAAGCCGTCTATTGAATGGTTGGATCCTTTTGAAAAGGACACAGCCACTGTTCTTGCCTGTTTTTATTTTATAAAAGTTTGCGCTTCGTGTATAATGATTTTATCGTCGACGGGATGTAAAACGAAACACTCCTTCCTATTTACTGCCGCTACTTCACACAAAGCCCATGCCTACTACAGTAGTACAAGTTTATATGCCAACTAGCTCTGCAGATGATGAAGAAATTGATGAAATGTATGACGAGATAAAAGAAATTATTCAGGTAGTGAAGGGAGACGAAAATTTAATAGTCATGGGTGACTGGAATTCGTCAGTAGGAAAAGGGAGAGAAGGAAACATAGTAGGTGAATATAGATTGGGGGGAAGAAATGAAAGAGGAAGCCGCCTTGTAGAATTTTGCAAAGAGCATAACTTAATCATAGCTAACACTTGGTTCAAGAATCATAAAAGAAGGTTGTATACCTGGAAGAATCCTGGAGATACTAAAAGGTATCAGATAGATTATATAATGGTGAGACAGAGATTTAGGAACCAGGTTTTAAATTGTAAGACATTTCCAGGGGCAAATGTGGATTCTGACCACAATTTATTGGTTATGAACTGCAGATTGAAACTGAAGAAACTGCAAAAAGGTGGGAATTTAAGGAGATGGGACCTGGATAAACTGAAAGAACCAGAGGTTGTAGAGAGTTTCAGGGAGAGCATAAGGGAACAATTGACAGGAATGGGGGAAAGAAATACAGTAGACGAAGAATTAAGATATATACTGCCTACAGAAAAATTAAAGAGACCTTTGGAGAGAAGAGAACCACTTGTATGAATATCAAGAGCTCAGATGGCAACCCAGTTCTAAGCAAAGAAGGGAAGGCAGAAAGGTGGAAGGAGTATATAGAGGGTTTATACAAGGGCGATGTACTTGAGGACAATATTATGGAAATGGAAGAGGATGTAGACGAAGACGAAATGGGAGATAAGATACTGCGTGAAGAGTTTGACAGAGCACTGACAGACCTGAGTCGAAATAAGGCCCCGGGAGTAGACAACATTCCATTAGAACTACTGATGGCCTTGGGAGAGCCAGTCATGACAAAACTCTACCATCTGGTGAGCAAGATGTATGAGACAGGCGAAATACCCACAGACTTCAAGAAGAATATAATAATTCCAATCCCAAAGAAAGCAGGTGTTGACAGATGTGAAAATTACCGAACTATCAGTTTAATAAGTCACAGCTGCAAAATACTAACGCGAATTCGTTACAGACGAATGGAAAAACTGGTAGAAGCGGACCTCGGGGAAGATCAGTTTGGATTCCGTAGAAATGTTGGAACACGTGAGGCAATACTAACCTTACGACTTATCATAGAAGGAAGATTAAGAAAAGGCAAACCTACGTTTCTAGCATTTGTAGACTTAGAGAAAGCTTTTGACAACGTTAACTGGAATACTCTCTTTCAAATTCTGAAGGTGGCAGGGGTAAAATACAGGGAGCGAAAGGCTATTTACAATTTGTACAGAAACCAGATGGCAGTTATAAGAGTCGAGGGGCATGAAAGGGAAGCAGTGGTTGGGAAGGGAGTGAGACAGGGTTGTAGCCTGTCCCCGATGTTATTCAATCTGTATATTGAGCAAGCAGTAAAGGAAACAAAAGAAAAATTCGGAGTAGGTATTAAAATTCATGGAGAAGAAGTAAAAACTTTGAGGTTCGCCGATGACATTGTAATTCTGTCAGAGACAGCAAAAGACTTGGAAGATCAGTTGAACGGAATGGACAGTGTCTTGAAAGGAGGATATAAGATGAACATTAACAAAAGCAAAACGATGATAATGGAATGTAGTCAAATTAAATCGGTTGATGCTGAGGGGATTAGATTAGGAAATGAGACACTTAAAGTAGTAAAGGAGTTTTGCTATTTAGGGAGCAAAATAACTGATGATGGTCGAAGTAGAGAGGATATAAAATGTAGACTGGCAATGGCAGGCAAATCGTTTCTGAAGAAGAGAAATTTGTTAACATCGAGTATAGATTTAAGTGTTAGGAAGTCGTTTCTGAAAGTATTTGTATGGAGTGTAGCCATGTATGGAAGTGAAACATGGACGATAACTAGTTTGGACAAGAAGAGAATAGAAGCTTTCGAAATGTGGTGCTACAGAAGAATGCTGAAGATAAGGTGGGTAGATCACGTAACTAATGAGGAGGTATTGAATAGGATTGGGGAGAAGAGAAGTTTGTGGCACAGCTTGACTAGAAGAAGGGATCGGTTGGTAGGACATGTTTTGAGGCATCAAGGGATCATAAATTTAGCATTGGAGGGCAGCGTGGAGGGTAAAAATCGTAGAGGGAGACCAAGAGATCAATACAGTAAGCAGATTCAGAAGGATGTAGGTTGCAGTAGGTACTGGGAGATGAAGAAGCTTGCACAGGATAGATTAGCATGGAGAGCTGCATCAAGCCAGTCTCAGGACTGAAGACCACAACAACAACAACTTCACACATACACCTACAAAAGCCACTCGAAAATAAAAACACAATTTCATTAGTATACAAATCTATGGGAATGATTTTTAAGTTTTGTTACATTCATCCGTACAAAACAGGTACTAAGAAGTAAGCTTAAGAGTCATGTGTATATTTCACTGAAACTAACATTTATGGCCGGTGTCGTTCATCATCGACAGGAATATGATTCCAGTCCCTCTTAAGGACAGACGTAGGACAAAATGCATTCTTTTACTTAAAGTTGTAAATCTCCAACAATATTACAGCTAAATAGTAAACCCTGAGACTATAATTTACCACATAATGCTTGATATTCTGTGCATATTTTGTTTGAAAATGCTCATCAACATACATTTTATAAGGATTTGAATTTTTAATTACCATTGTTTCTATAATGTATCTTTCCTCGTAAACTAATCAAGCAATAAAACCGGAATTTCACATTTTAAATCTGCATATGAGGCTAACAAAATATTTTTGTTTAAGGCTGTAGTTGCTTTGAAATGAGTTTTTCATTTTTGTGTTACTCGGGATTGCTCTATTTTTGTCAAAATTTAAAGGAGAACTTTTCTGAGAGAAAATAAAACGGGAAAGCATTATTCAGTAAGCAATTCATAAGAACTGTGCTAAATTTCAAGACGATAGATTTTATAGTTCGTGAGAAAAGGTACATTACAGCTCAAAAAAATTAGTTTGCGGCAATACGCATTTAAAGTTATTGTTTCAGTTTTTGACAACATTGTTATACCTTTAGTGGCAAATGTTGTCCGTATCCACAATCTTAATTCTTTTCCTCGTCTTCTTGGAGTAATCTCTTCCTCTGCCTCTTTTGCGTAGCCAACTTCTGCATTTTTTCTTCTGCTGCCTGAGCTTTGTCCAGTCACGCTTCATCGATGCTTCTGGGTATCTTCAGTATGAATGCACCGGAATGGAAGCCTATCTCTGCAGGCACTTAATCCTACCTACATTTCCACTATTTAACACTAGACAGACCAGACATGCTGTCTTCACAACTGAGGACAAAAATACTGTTTCTGCACAACGCATTCATATAAGGTGATCATAGCCATCATTTACATTCTGTGTTTTCCCATGTTCACATTTCTTCAGCACTCCATGATTGACCAAGTACCTGGAAGTTTGTATTATAACGTCTAAAACAGCAAGTGGCAAACACGTTTGTTTTTCCACTGGCTTCTGCCATAACATATTTGCACCACGCTATGTCACAAAGTGAATGTTGAGGATTCACACTTAGGAGCAGCATCTGTAACAGTGTAATTTAAATTTCCTATACCTTTTACAAGTGAAATTCTACATTTCCTCCCTTTTTTTAATAAGCGTTCACTATTACCACCTATTTCGAGCAAAACAGGTTGATATACGCAAAACTAAAAACTGAAATAAGTTTGTAGCACGTACTGTTCAAAAAACCACGTTGTAAATAAAGGAACAAGCAAAGATAATCTTTCTCACAGCCATCTAGACTCCTCTACAGTTCGTTTCGATTGTATAAACAAAACTTAATGCACAAAAAAAATCTAGCTTAGAGAAGTTGTGGATTACAGCATAGGAAGAGGGGGCGTGGCAGGGGCAGACGTCCAAACAAACTTTTTTAAAACATATTTTTAGCCCGAATTCGATTTAGAAACTTTGCGATGTTATTATTAAAGAATCAATCCAACAAATTACGCAATAAAAAAATTCGAATTTTTCCTCAATTCTGCCCCACATCTGTCCTTGCGTAACATCCGGGAAATGTTGCACCTGCCAAACTACACGTCAGCTTTGTCCAATGACATCTCCTAAATCGCACACACAAACCACACGTTAAAATCCAATGCGCGTAAGACACGCACCGTAACCAGAATTATAGTTATTCTCATTACATCGCGTTTGTTGGCTTCGCCAGTTCAAAACCATGCTGTCAACTTTCTATCTAACTAATTTAGAAGAAAAATAACTATTTTCGGTATTATGTTCTATCTCTGTTTGTGCTTCATAGGTGACAAGATCATTATGTCACGGGTCAAAGGCGACATTTGATATCGACAGGATGAATTCATCCTTTCTTGGTTCCGTCTAGTGTAGTTGCCAGGAGTATCCCCCAGACGTCTGATTCAATGTTGTATTAAACAATGGTAGACAAGTCCCTGTTTTGTTTCTAGTCGTTACCTAATCGCACTTTCGCTTACCTACGAACTTAGCGTTGCTGGAGCATTAAGTCTATCAGGAGAACGGGCAGGAACATTACGTGATGCCTGCTTCCGTTCTTTGGGTGATATTAGATTAACCCATCTCTAATGACCTTATTATCGATGCCAAATTAGAGGGAAGGCAACGGTGCTGAGCGTGAATAAGTCACTGCGAGTTACATAACTTGTCGATTTCGAGGCCCCATTTCATCTTCTGACTTATAATTACACGAACATGACATGAAGACCGAATTCTTCGGTTCCTGCCACTGCTTGGAAATTCACTTCATTGCAGAAAGATTATAGAATGGCTCTGTACTACTCCGAAAATCCAAAACGTTTTCCTGTAATTTGTACACCGTTAAAACAAGGTAACTGGGTCGCAGCTTGAAGCAGAGAAGACGTAGTCTCAGAAGTTTTCCGACAACAACCGTTCTCTTTACCTGTTACATAGATACAGCGAAGACCAGCCGTATGACACGTGTTAGTTTATTTAGTGATGAATGTCAAAAAGTTGCTGTCTGGATGTATTATGATTTCGTACATAGTTTCTGTAGCAAGTCAACGACAATCACAAGATTTAGGTCTTACGATACTGCAATTTAGCGACGCAGAAACTTTTTTTCCTCTACAGAGACTGCAGTCTCATGAAAATAAATACCCTTATCGTTGGATTGTTGGTTCGGTCCCCTGGCTGCCGCTTATCGATTACATGAAATCTTTGGTGTATGGAACCCCAGTAGAAAGCGAATAGGAACTGGTTGGTTTGATCGTAGCTGCTAGCATATGGTAAAATAGTTATCAATTTTATGGTAATCATATTTTTCTTCTTCCACTTTTTCCCTCATGGTATTATTCTCTATACCTGTAAATGTGTTATCATTCGCATCTGTAAATACAACAGCCCAATGAAGACGACTTGCAACAGTGGACCAAATATTGGTCCTAGACACAAAGGTTATCAGATCACCCGCTCAGAGAACTGATATAGAAGGTTGTTTTCTGATATTTAGTGACTGAGTCAACAAACTGCTGCATTACAGTATTATTCATATGTACCTTCAGATTTTCAGAAAATGACTGCGCAAAAACTATAAGACAAACAGGAAGATGACAGACATCAATGGATAGAACATCTTGCCAAATTTTGAATCGTAGTACGCGGCGTGGCGTAGTTGCAGAGGGCACCATTATGGGGCAGGCATGTCAGAACTCTGAGATAAATCACCCGCTCTGTACTGCTGCATCAAAGTAGATCACACCTGCAGATAGGAAACCCAATTACAAGAGCTCCAAAGCAAGCTGCTGTCTTTACTCCTTCCCAGGCAGCAGCAGTAGCAAGAACGACTTCAATGAACTGCATGGACCTGCCCGCAAGCGGTGCCTATATTCAGCATTTTTGATGTAAATTATTAGGATGGTGCATAAGTTCTTAGAGTTTTTATTCTGCATGTTGGTATTCCGGTTGCGAGGAGATGTTTTTAACGATTTTAATTTTTTATCTATAGTTCACTGTTGCTATCTGGTTTAGATGTTGTCATTTTGTGATCGTGAGAGAAGTTGTAGACACAAGAAAATGGAGTGCGAAGTGCAGAAATCGGAAGATTTCCGACATATTCTTCTGTTTGAGTTCAGTAGAGGGATGACAGCAGCGGAGGGGGCCAGAAGCATTTTCACTATGTGTGGGGTTAATACCAGTAGACAGAGCACGGCAAGAAAATGGTTTTCTCGCTTTAAGGAGGATAGTTGTGACATTAGTGATTCTCCACGTTCAGAAAGACCTTCGGATTTTGATGAAGATGGGTTAAACGCATTAATCCACAATGATGCGCATCAGTGGACTCAAGAAGTAGCAAATGTGATGAACTGTGAGCATTCCACCATCGTGAGATATTTGTATTTAGACCCACTTAAACCTAACTAACCTAAGGACATCACACATATCCATGCCCGAGGCAGGATTCGAACCTGCAACCGTAGCGGTCGCGCGGTTCCAGACGGTAGTGCCTAGAACCGCTAGGTCTGTACGCAGAGTATAGTAGATAGTGTAGGAGAATTTATCATTGATGACTAAAGTCTCTGTTACGCTTATCTGTTGTGCTTATTAAATTTATGGAAAAACGCTACCGCCGGCCGGTGTGGCTGAGCGGTTCTAGGCGCTTCAGTCTGGAACCCCGCGACCGCTACGGTCGAAGGTTCGAATCCTGCATCGGGCATCGGGCATGGATATGTGTGATGTCCTTAGGTTACTTAGGTTTAAGTAGGTCTAAGTTCTAGGGGACTGATGACCTCAGATGTTAAGTCCCATAGTGCTCGGAGCCATTTGAACCATTTGTATCTATATTTAATTTTTTTAAAAAACGCTACCAACTTATGCATCAACACAATAAAAACTTTGAGAGATGCTCTATCCACTGAAGTGTGTTCCTTTCTGTATGTTTCGTGTTATTCACACAGTCGTCTTTTGAAACCCCAGAGATACTTACGAATAACCCTGTATTTTAAATATCAAAGTAAAGCATGGAAATATTTTTTTAAAAAAGTTGCAGGAATTCATTATATGAAGTTGAATTTCTGTCAATAGCTCTGCCATTCTGTCCGTCACAGAGTGCCTCGTAGCAAAGACGTATTCATAAACTAAAATAGCTACTGTCTCGACACAGACAAAAGGTGAACGCCTGCTCTCCATTAAGCCTAATGCCAAAGAACTTCGCATTTGATAAGTTAATGGCGCAGTGTGGAGAATTCCGTCCGTTCGGGTAACGAATGGCGACAGAGTTCTTGTCATGAGTGAGCGTGGGTGCGGGGGAGGGAAGAGATGATGCAGTGAGCTGGGGGTGGGAGGTTGGGGGGGGGGGAGAAAGGGGAGGACGCAATCCCCACCGGCGTGTCCCGTGGCGGGCAGCACCAGAGCACAGCACAGCACAGCAGAGCAGATAGCCGGCGCCGACAAATTGCAGCCGGGCATGGCACTGTTTACAAATACCGCGCGGCCACGCAGCGGCTCCCATCCGTCAGCGTCGGCGTTTGATTGCTTACTTCCTCGCTCTCCCCGCGCACCGCAAGACGTTCCTTTTATGAATAACAAAGAGGCCGAGTCCTTCGTCTGCATTGTCTGCCACCACCAGCACCCTCAACGGAAACGTGTTTTTCTTTCAAGGGCCTTACGTATACTTTGACGGCGACTTTGTAATTACACAGACGAGCTAGCCATTCTCTCTCTCTCTCTCTCTCTCTCTCTCTCTCTCTCTCTGTGTGTGTGTGTGTGTGTGTGTGTGTGTGTGAGTGTGTGTGTGTGTGTGTGTGTGTGTGTGTGTGCGCGCTCGCGCGCGCCTCAGAGAGAGAGAGAGAAATAGAGAAATAGAAAGAGAAAGAGAGAGAGAGAATGAGACGGCGACATCGAAATAGACTACCTCTTCCCCTCAAGCGACCTCACGTATGCCAGAATCAAATTACACTGCACAACAGAATTACAGTATTTCCGAAACCCCGTAATTGTCTCCCATTCCCAAGCATAAGTTTGAAATTTGGCTCAAAGCTGCCAACAGCCTTCCTCTGCAATGGTGCAGAAGGGTGGCGTCGTGCGACGTCTCCCTCGGGCTCCACTACGCTTCAAACAGCAACGTGTCGACAAATACTAGAAAAAAGGGCCAGAGTTGAGAAGTTGATGTGACGTGACAAGTGGGTCTGTGATTGCACATTGGTGTCAAATTTCACCAAAATTCTGCCCAACTCCACCTTGGATGTGTCACACGATGAGAAGGTTGTGACAGCCCCTCTTACCCACATTTCACTTCTTCTTTGAAGCCTCTCCGATGGAGGTCATAACACCGGTTCCCAGCGTTGAAAAGACACGGTTTTCTTCTGTGTGTCCAGGGAAAACATATGAGACACACCGACGCTCAGAATAGAAACCAAAAGGTCTCATGGTGTTCCACAAAGGGCGTCAATGAAACAACTCCTTTCCTTGCCTGTTGATTCCCACACATTTCCCGATCGAAAACTATAAATCGCTTTGCGATAGGCAGCAGGAAGATGTTCTTGACAACCTTTAACACTGCTGACATCCTCGTACGTTTCAACGCGTCTCAATCGACACATTCCAATTAAACGTGATCGCACCTCTTTGGAGTGCAGCGCGACGGCAATTTTTGCTTTCGTACACAGGTTGGAACCACCGAGGACCGTTCAAAAAGCAGTCAACGAAATTTGAACGTGATTCGAAGCAGCTAATGGTCCTTATGCTTTTTTGGTGCTCATGTTCCATGCTCTCCTGTGGCATCATTGACAATTGCGAGAATAACAAACGGCAAAGGGGGTCCCTCTAGAACCTTCCTCCCCCCCCCCCCACCCGTTCGGCAGATCCCTCGGTGGCACCCAACCAGATTTTTTGAGAATTTTTGAAATGTATCTTTACAGAGAAAATCTGCAAAGTAGCCCGAGGCGCCTGTGGGTAGGCAACCAGTAGTTTCTCGATCTGTTATACTACTAACTATAACAGCGAAAGAATATTCGAGGCTGTTAAGTCAGAATGCTATTTTGCAAAGAATATTCTCTCTCACTCTCTGGCTTTTTGTCGAGGTTAAGAAAAGACGATAGATCGGTGGGCATGATGGGTTTGCACCCCATAGATCCCTCTCCCAGCCATTATGCGCCACCCATCCCCGATGGTGAGAGACAAAAGGGGACTCACCAGTATCAAGCACCCGATGAAAATAGAAAACCACAGCCACGTCACTGTTCCTGAATCACACTGAACGTATTTTCTAACCAGACATGGAAACTGTTAACCATATTGTACCGTGCAGTAAAATTTGCAATGCTAAAGTAAATTTCGAATATAAATTTCAAACTTCAGAAAACATTTAGATCAGTTGACTGCACAGCATCAAGGAGAGCTCCACCTACCAGCCCAAAGGAGCCAATGGGTCTGAAGATGGTTTTATAGAAAAAACCGAAACCAGTTACTCATTAAAACAGACATAACGTGATCAAGACTGAACTTTAATCTAAATATAATTTAGATCTAAAATGAAATGTACAACCAATGCAACGATTTTTAATTGAAAAAACAGGCATATTTGATATTTGTTGATTACAACGCCATCCAACGCGAATGCAAAACAATGGTTTGAGTAAACCGCACGTTTTTTTATTTTGCGTATGATCGTATATGCAATAAAAATGCGGCGGTTCCCATTTGAAAATGCAAAATTAACCCTGACCACGCAGGAGGGGTGGTTATGAGGTGGGCAGTTGTAGCGCAGATGTCCCCTTCACTATTATCAGTAAAATCTTTCTATAGCCAAGATCGCATAAGTACTTACTTATTTTCGAGAACCGGTTTCGAGAGACTTCACTGTCATCTTCTTGTCTTCAAAAGTTATTGTTACAAAACGTGTTGATTGCGAGTTGGAATCTCTTTCCAAGTTGTCACGCGTAGCCCCATGAAATCAATTCGGAAGGCTAGTCGTGACTTAGTAATTCCAGTGACGTCTGCGTGGAGACTTTCAAGGAGACACTTATAACTATGTCCTTCTCGTCTGCAGTTGTTACAAACTCTAGAGCCTTTACGCTATGGTTTACATGCCAACTTGCAAACGAAATGTTGCTGCCTGAGTAAGATTTTCTGGATCGTGAAGTCTTTGGTGATGGATTGAACACACATAATGTGCGTATCTGGGTGTCAGCAGATCTCCACGAGATGGTAAAGCTACAACGAGACTCCCCTAAATTTAATTTTCTGTGCGACATCCCGGAAGAAGTTTATGGGCCTTTCTATTTCCGTTGAGCCATTGTAACCGGTGTTTCTCATCTTGATGAGCTAGAACTATGGCTGTTTCCTCAATTGAAAGAAGCTGAACCAAATAACTTCATTTGGCACTAAGATGATGCGCTACCTCACTGGTATAACTCAGTACGCGGTTAGTTTAATGTCGTTGCACCCGACCGCTGGATTGGTCCCTGGAGCTTGTTTTACATGGCCTCTGCGTTCACACAAATCTGATGCCATGAGATTTTTACCTTTAGTTGTTCGTAAAGGATTTGTGTACGTTCCATCGCTACGACCTGATCTCCACGACATTAGGAACGGCATTGTTGCAGCAATTACTCCAGACATCCTGATGAAGGTTTGAGAAGATCTCAGCTATCGACTCTGTGTGTAACTAGAGTACTAAAACTAACATAGGCTACCGGGGGCTATCACAAGTAAGCACAGACAGCAGCACTTTTCCTAGCAGCTTTGGTCAATTAAGATCGCATCGGCTTTACCTGTGCGTTAGGAGAGTTGCTTATGTGTCGGGCGTTAGCTGATAACGACCGCTTTCTTTACGTATGCGACCAGTGCCTTCCCAGATTCTCCTAAAAATCGAAAATGGTGAACCATCTAGAAACTGACTGGGATGTATAAAAGCCCACGGAGCGTATATAACTTTTTTTTTTTAGTAGTTATCCTCCCGTCTGTCACTTACATGAAAATAGTATTTATAACAAAACTGAAATTGTCAGTGCACAATTCAGGTTTCGCTCAAAATCGGTTTATGTAGCAAAAATTTTAAAAAATCAATATAATATCAATTTCTTCAGCAAAAAGATAAAATGTAAAAACTGCAAAACAAAAATGTATCAAACATTGCTTTAATACTTCATTGAACTTACATAAAACATGTTTCTGTTATTCATACGCAACATCTGCATTTATCAATGACAACAGGAAACTTTTGCTTCTGATAATAATGGAGAACGTTCTGTTGAGCACAAAATAACAACAGTAACTGTACGTGTATATATTTTGTGTTGCATGTAAATTACACTTGCATCAAAAGTTACTGCTTTGGTTACATAAAAGCAAAGAAGTTTTGCAATCAAGTAGTTTTTATTACTTATAAAAGCAATTTGTATTCTGTAAGGATATAGAATACAATATGGGCTTAAGCTGAATGATGAGCGGTCCTAATTTTGTGCAAAAGAAACAAAAGAACAAAAAAGAGTCGTCGGCTCCGCGTTTCACATTCATGTGTATTTCTTTCCTTTTCAGTGCTACCAATACCACTGGAAATCCTGACATTTACCACGTCTTTTATGTAGAGTAGTAACATGATCGAACTGTAGTTTTGTTAGAGCGCAACTATTAAGTGTGTCGAATGTTGCTAACACTGTACACGTGTAAGAAGAACTGTCAGAGTTGCTCTTTCGTTTGATGTATTATTTATAATTGTAAGCTGAATGTAAAAAAATCCTACAGGGTTTAAAAACACGTATATTCATTTCGAATAACCTTTTCTTGGGGGAGGGAGCGTCATGACCCCCAAGACGTCCATTTCCTCCCTTGAATCTGCGCCTATCAATCATGCAAGAAAGAGCTCTGATTGCACAACTCCAGAGAGAGCCACATTTGGAGTAAGACAGCAGCAGAAGGGCTGGGTGCAGTGGCCTGGGGCTGTGAAGGCAGCAGCAGCGGCAGATGCGCCGCTATCGGCGTGTTCAGCTCCCCCAGAGGGCCGTGCAGCCACCTCGCGCTTATCTCGCCGCCGGCCACGCCCCCTCCGCCACCTGCCTCGCGTGGGCGGCACGCAGACGGGCCACCCCCGCCTGCCACGCCATGCCACCGCTGCCACCGCCGGCGCTCCTAATTACGCCATTATATCGCCTTCAGGGAGCGCGGCCCGTATTTACATCTGTAATAACTTGACCCGGTCCGGCCGGATTCTTCCACTGTGGCCGCTGTTGCGCCCCCTCCTTTCTCTCGCCTTCCGCGGCCTGCTTATCGCCGCCGTACATCAGCGGCTTCCCCGGGCACTGACTCCTGGCCGCCGGCCTTTGTGATGGTGATTTAAGACGTTTCGAGGCATAAATAAGGCACACGGCCCGCGTCCGGTAGCGACGACGTTGCCCCGAGGACTGGCGTGTCCTCCGGCTGCGGCGTCGCTTCTGCACCCCACCCCACCCCCCGGTGCATTCTCGCCGAGGTGATATAGCGCCGCACGTAACGGATGGGTGCCGCGCAGGCGATCCCCCCACTTCGCAGATATTTATTGCAACCGCCGACGAACAAAGAAAACCACTAATTCCGGCCACTCCCTCCGGGGAACCCCCTGCCCCTCTTCCCACAGCCACCCGCAGCGAAGATAAGCGGCAGCGCAGCGCCTTGAAAGCCGTACCCGGGCCCCATCAGTCGATTCCCGCCCTGCAAATGGTCTTGTTTATTTCCCCGGCACATCCGGCCGGTGATGCATTCGTCAGACCGCAAGGTAATCGGAGCGAGCGGAACGGCGTTGCGGTTGTGCCTCTGTTATCTTCTTGCACAAACCCTCGCCCCTTTCCGTTTTCCTTCACCTTGAGTCTCATCCCCTCTCGCACTGTTTTCTTTCTGCCGCTTGGTTACATTGGACCCATCAGATTTTTTTTTTTTTTTTTTTTTTTTATCATCACGCCTCTGACTGCTTGGATGCGGCCCGACAACACAGTCTCTCTCGTACTATTATCTTGAACTCAAGACAAAAGTGTCTGTATGTCATCTACTGAGATATACCAACACATGAAGAACGTAAGATCTGCAAGTCCGTCAGTGTAAGACAGTATGTCTTTATTAAAGAGTAATAACTGCCACCATTAGAGATGTAAAACTATCGTAAGCTACGGTAGACTATCATAAGTAAGCGTTGACTACGGTAATTTTCCTAGTAATGTTTGTCAGTTAAAGATCGTAACCGCGTTACCTGAACGTTAGGTGTGATGTATACCTGTCGAATGTTGTCTCAGTTCGATCGCTTTCATTGCGTACGCGATCAGTGTCTTAGTAGAGTCCCACAAAAACCGGAACAGTGAATGTACTTAAAAAATTTTATTCTAAAAGTTATCTTCCTGTTACGTAAAAATAAATAATATTTGTAGCAAAATTTAAATTGTCAATGTTTAATTCACGTTCTGTTCGAAATTGGTTGATTTGTAATGTGAGATACAGGGATGTTGTAGTAAAAGTAAAAAAAACAATTCCGATTTATCAAATAGCGCAGGAAAACGCAGTTTCCTCGTGAGAAGGTAAAGTAGAAAAAACACAAAACACAATAAAACATCGGTTTAACACTTCATAGAGCTTCTATAAAAAATATTCCTTGTATCCATAAACAATTTTACCTTTATCAACAATAACAGGATACTCTTGTCTTTGAGCATGATGGAGAATGTTCTATTGAGTATGAAATAAAAACAATAATTACATAAATGTTTTTATATTTGTGCATGCACACTGCACATGCATCGAAAGTAAGTGGTTTCGTTAGATAAAGATGCAGAAGTTCCACGATCAACTAATTTATATTACTTAAAAAACGCCGTTTACATTTTGTAAAGATATAAAATACATAATGGACTAACACTGAACGATGTGCGGTTCTAATTATGTGTAAAACAAACAAAAAAACAAAGACAAGTCGTTGGTTCCCAGTTTACCTCTCACACATTCATTTGTTTCGTTCCCTACTAATGCTACCAATACTATCGACAATCCTATCAGTTACTACGTGTCTGCGAATCCCGTATGTGGTGAGAAAAATGCAAAATTTTCGGTTGTCTAGCGATCTTGTCAATACTGAGTCGATTGCGCATCATAAACGTAATAAGTGGTTTTCTCAAAAACTGGGGGGGGGGGGGCAATTTCATTTTAAGTTGTACGCGGGGGACCTGCCAAAAATGAACCGAATCGACTGACTGTGAGTGAGGCCTTCCCCTTGTCAATGTTTTTGTGACCGGCTCTTCATGGATCCGTAAATTCTGACCTTCCGTGTAATTCGCCGAGCGACTTACCAACCAATCGGCATGTTTTCATTTAAGCGTTAGTTGATCTCTTTAGCACGTACAGATCTGTACCACGAGCGGAAAGCATATTCTGTCGTGGTATTCTCAGCACCTTTGCCGAGCACCCCGTTGGCTGTCGGCTAATTTTCTCACAATGTTATTGTTTACTGCAACTTTATGACGGGTCTTTTCGCAGTGGTGTTAAGAAGTTGATGACAGGTCCAATACGACACTGACGTATGTCGGTTTATCTGTTCGTTTCACGGTGATTCCATTTCTCCAATAAATACACTACTGGCCATTAAAATTGCTACACCACGAAGATGACGTGCTACAGACGCGAAATTTAACCGACAGGGAGGAGATGCTGTGATATGCAAATGATTAGCTTTTCAGAGCATTAACACAAGGTTGGCGCCGGTGGCGACACCTACAACGTGATGACATGAGGAAAGTTTCCAACCGATTTCTCATACACAAACAGCAGTTGACCGGGCGTTGCCTGGTGAAACGTTATTGGGTTGCCTCGTGTAAGAAGCTAGCAATCGAGATGACAGGCATCTTATCCGCATGGCTGTAACGGATCGTGCAGCCACGTCTCGATCCGTTAGTCAACAGATGGGGACGTTTGCAAGACAACAACCATCTGCACGAACAGTTCGACGACGTTTGCAGCAGCATGGACTATCAGCTCGGAGACCACGGCTGCGGTTACTCTTGACGCTGCATCACAGACAGGAGCGCCTGCGATGGTGTACTCAACGACGAACCTTGGTGCACGAATGGAAAAGCGTCATTTTTTCGGATGAATCCAGGTTCTGTTTAAAGCATCATGTTGGTCGAGTCCTTGTTTGGCGACATCGCGGTGAACGCGCATTGGAAGCGTGTATTCGTCATTGCCATACTGGCGTATCACCTGGCGTGATGGTATGGGGTGCCATTGGTTATACGTCTCGTTCACCTCTTGTTCACATTGACGGCACTTTGAACAGTGGACGTTACATTTCAGATGTGTTACGACTCGTGGCTCTACCCTTCATTCGATCCCTGCGAAACCCTACATTTCAGCAGGATAATGCACGACCGCATGTTGCAGGTCCTGTACGGGCCTTTCTGGATACAGGAAATGTTCGGCTGCTGCCCTGGCCAGCACATTCTCCAGATCTCTCGCCAACTGAAAACGTCTAGTCTGTGGTGGCCGAGTAACTGACTCGTCACAATACGCCAGCCACTACTCTTGATGAACTGTGGTATCGTGTTGAAGCTGCATGGGCAGCTGTACCTGTCTGTACACGCCATCCAAGCTCTGTTTGACTCAATGCCCAGGCCTATCAAGGCTGTTATTACGGCCTGGGGTGGTTGTTCTGGCTACTGATTTCTCAGGATGTATGCACCCAAACTGCGTGAAAATGTCATCACATGTCAGTTATTGTGTAATATATTTGTACAATGAATACCCGTTTATCATCTGCGTTTCTTCTTGGTGTAGCAATTTTAATGGTCAGTAGTGTACGTTCGACCACTGCATAACAGTACGCAGTGTTTTAGAATGGTCCGCCGCTAACAGCGACAGCTAGAGAAGAGCGAGGGCCGCCTGTTATATGATAGCTGCTCTGAGGTAGGCCGGTTTGGTTCTGGCGTCGGCATCGGCATCGGCGGCTGGTGCGGTAACCCTCCCAAAAGGGCGAGTCGCAGGTTCCCCCTCGTTGTGGATGCGGAAGCGCTGTACCAGCAAGTTAACTACCCTTGACGGAAGCGCCATTGGGCGCTGGAGGGGAACGACGGCGCTAACCTCGTTCGGCTGCGGAATGCCACGGCGTCGCTTTGTCTCTCGGCGGCCACGGCGTCGCCCAAGACTGCGCAGGCGCCAGCACGAGCGCGAAGCTGGCCGCGCGCCCCTACCTGAGTGCAAGGTCCTCTAGTCACACAGTGTAGGCATTCACGGCCGGTGTGTACTTCAGTTAAAACTTCACCTCTGAAGATGTCTTCCGTAGTCGGAGACGAAACGTCAGGAAATAGTTTTGTCTATCGACCACGGCCTCTGGGCCCAGAAGTTTTAACTGAAGATTCTCTAGTGTCGCGGATCCCCCCATCTATACTCCAAAGATCTCTTTGCAGTACTCTTATTCTTGTTCCATTCAGGGATAGTGAGCATGAAGACTGTTCTTAAGCTTCCACATGAGGTCGACTTTTTATACAGTTTTTCTTCTGCAAAGAGGTGTTTCAGGCTTTCAACCATCTTCAGTTGGTGTAGAATATTTATATCTCATAAAAATCTTGCGGACTGCTCTGTCCTCTTTGATTTTCTTCACACCTATACGACTTCAAGAGCGCTGCCTGGTCAAGGTATCCGAAACCTGTTACGTACAAAACGTTTCGCATATTTTAACAATGCCGCTGGTAACTAAGTGCTTAGCGTATAGAAGGTGATAGGAGATTGATATTTCTATTGATGACAGAGGACAGAGTACCCCGAGCGGTTCTAGGCGCTTCAGTCTGGAAAGGCGTGACCGCTACGGTCGCAGGTGCGAATCCTGCCTCGGGCATGGATGTGTGTGATGTCCTTAGGTTAGTTTGGTTTAAGTAGTTCTAAGTTCTAGGGGACTGATGACCACAGAAGTTAAGTCCCATAGTGCTCAGAGCCATTTGAACCATTTGACAGAGTACAGTACAACATTACATCAGTTGTTGTTGTTGTTGTCGTGGTCTTCAGTCCTGAGACTGGTTTGATGCAGCTCTCCATGCTACTCTATCCTGTGCAAGCTTCTTCATCTCCCAGTACTTACTGCAACCTACATCCTTCTGAATCTGCTTAATATATTCATCTCTTGGTCTCCCTCTACGACTTTTACCCTCCACGCTGCCCTCCACTACTAAATTGGTGATCCCTTGGTGCCTCAGAGCACGTCCTACCAACCGATCCCTTCTTCTAGTCAAGTTGTGCCACAAACTCCTCTTCTCCTCAATTCTATTCAATACCTCCTCATTAATTATGTGATCTACCCATCTAATCAGTAGACATAAGTTTTCTGTGTATCGTATCGCGTCATAAAGTAAACAAGATATACGCCCTCCTCGAGAAACCAACGTTTGGGCTACAGCTACAATGGCCGAAACGTACGTTTTTCCAGTACAGGTTTTTACTTTATGACGCCGCACGATACTCAGAAATTTTTTGGTCAACTTACTCTGGCTGCGGAAGCCTACGTAATGACGTTACACCAGTAGTTACTTCATTTACAGACTAACATTTGTAACTATTATTAGTAGTATGTTTTTACGTTGGTTAGTACCTCAAAGTACGTGTGGAACAAAAGCGAGCCATTAATGTTTAATTTATCCTGGGCAGCAGGTCAGGTGCTGTAGTCACTTCATGGCACAGTTACGACTGTGCAGGTGAAACGTCACCTTAGAAAAATTATAAATGACTGTGCTTAAACTGACACACAATATTTTTAGCGCAACGCAATCTGACTTTCAAAAATCCCTGCAAAAGAATGGCCCTGACTAATAATAACCTATACCTTTCATGAATCACTTACCTCACAAAAATCTTCGTTACTCGAACTACTGCAATACAGCGAGCGCCACTACTGCCAGCTAAATAAAAGATTCTAACTACTGAAGGCACTAACTACTGATAGGCATAGTTAGCAAATGAAAGATTTTGATAAAGAACAAGCAATGTATTTACATGTATTTCATGGCATCCAGTCTTACAAATGTACTGTTTCTGATGGACTCACGTCCAGATCATCCGCTCTCAAAACCCCGCCATCTCTCTCCCCACATCCACCACTGTTGGCGGCTCACCTCCAACTGCGCAACGCTACGCGCTGTTAACAGCCAACTGCCCAACACTACAATAGCAAATTCCAACGATACAAACCAGCCACAGCCTTCACACAGCACAGTCAGTGATTTTCATAAAGAGCGCTACATGGCGTTACCAACATAAAAACCTAAACAGCCTACTTACACATGTGGTAAATTATGTGGTGTGATTGCGAAAAGATTATTAGATGCAGAGAAAAAAAAACACTAACGCACTGAAGTAGATACATATCAAGATACCAATGATCATAATATCTGTACTTATACCCGTAACACCCTATATATTTTAAAACTGCATCGATATTTTCCTAAATAATTCAGAAACCTTTCCCATCATCAGAACACAGAAACCACGGGCGGCCACGCTTGTTGCCGAACCAGTGTCAGAGTGTTGGGAAGGAGCGGTATTGTCCTGGCGGTTGCTCAGCTGGGGCACCGACATTTGTTTTAATCGCCGCCCGTGCGCTGCCGTATCTGAGCACGAGGGTGTCGCGCACATCCAAAAGACAGGGAAGGCCCCAGGAGAGAAGCAGTTCTGCGACCGCAGTCTGAAAATAAAATACAAACACATACACACACGGAGCGCGTGGGAGGCAAAAAATCCGTACGTAACGGACGCCGCCTGCAAGCAGGGCCGTAGGAGCCGCACGGAACGAGGGCTTTTAATTCTGCGATTGTGCCACGCGATGGCCATGAACGCAAACTGCAGGATTTTTATTGGTGCCTGGAAAGGGGGGGGGGGGGATTGTGGCGGGAGTAGCGGAGCGGCTGGGGTGTACCGAACAGGCCAGGGAGAAATACCACCGCCGAATAAAAAACGGCAACAGCGTAAAGCATTTCCTTCCCCGCCCAGTTCTTATTCGCCCCGGCGCGAATTTGTGGCCCAGTGTTGGTCCTCCCTACGGTTTTTTTTTTCCTATTTATTTATTTCCCACATTCATCCGCTCGGAACTGTAAAACCGGCGGGATGTGCAGCTGCCGCTCTGCAGCTGCCTTTTCGGAACCCACTGACCTCATCACGTGTGAATTTCACGTTGCTCGTTTCATTTCTGAAGGGTAAAGATTCAGGGCGAGTTCTCTCGATGTTCAGTAAAATGCGCGCCAAGATGTAGAACATCCTTCTCCTTCTCGTTTTGGCCATTTATGGACCACTTTAATTTGGATCAGTTACTTTACTATCGACCTTAATCCTTGTGTAATATTCTTTCATTCTCACGCTTTGCAACCCACCTTACTCCTCTGCCCATGAGACGCGTGACGACCGAACGGTTTGAGGCACCATGTCACGGAGTGCCCGGCCCCTCCCGCCGAAGGTTCGACTCCTCCCTCGGGCATGGGTGTGTGTGTTGCTCTTAGCATCAATTAGTTTAAGTAGTGTGTAAGTCTAGAGACCGATGACCTCAGCAGTTTGGTCCCTTAGGAATTCACACACATTTGTACATTTTCATCCCATGATATATGCGTTCTTAGTCTGGTCCTGTCTTCGAAACATGAGGAAACCTCAGTTTCGGGATCAAATGGCTCTGAGCACTACGGGACTTAACTTCTCAGGTCATCAGTCCCCCAGAACTTACAACTACTTAAACCTAACTAACCTAAAGACATCACAAACATCCATGCCCGAGGCAGGATTCGAACCTGCGACCGTAGCGGTCACGCAGTTCCAAACTGTAGCGCCTAGAACCGCTCGGCCACCCCGGCCGGCTTTCGGGATCAAACTTATCCTGTTGTAAATCTCCATCCTCAGTGTCCCCATTTCTTCATATCTCTTGAATCCGCCGGCCGCTGTGGCCGTACGGTTCTAGGCACTTCAGTCCGGAACCACGTGGCTGCTAGGGTCGCAGGTTCGAATCCTGCCTCGGGCATGGATGTGTCTGGTGTCCATAGGTTAGTTAGGTTTAAGTAGTTCTAAGTTCTAGGGGACTGATGACCTCACATGAGTCCCATAGTGCTTAGAGCCATTTGAACCATTTTGAACCTTGCATCCAACAAAATTTGACTCTCTCGCCCATAATGAATTCCGATATCTGATGTGCCACAGTCTCATGGCCCATTGTTCGGATGTGTCCTAAGATCATTATCCTTCTTTTCATCACAATTTTCACCATACTGTCCATTATAGCGTACTGTTCTTAGTCCATACCTGAAGACCATGTGGAGGGTGAGTACCAAAATATTACTTCACAACAATGCTATCATTCACGAGATAGTTGAGAAGACTGACGATAGTCTCATTCTATCCGTATGTGTCTAGGACTGATCAGATCTCATTGAGGTAATCTGTAGTATATCGCAGCCCACCATTTCAAAATTTCGCATTATAGAAAATAAATATGGCACAATTTTTATTATAGACTAGCTGACAAACCCGACATTGCCTATTTTCTATTAAAACAAAACCGAAAGAATTAGTTGCGCTTGTAGGGTAATTTCGAAAAAAATTTCATTTCCATTTATTCATGAAAACACCTTTGAAATAATGAAACAGTCTTACAAAGAAATACGCGTAACGTACTAATATGTAAGTACAGTATGGCGGTCAGTTTCTGTACGCAGGACGCAGCTGCTTCGAGCTTCTACAACGCTGTTTTGTAGACGTCTCTGTGACAACTCTTCTTAATAGCTACGTAGACGGCTATCGTTTTCGGCTACAGCCGTTTGCGCTTCGCAGTTGAAAACTGGCAAAATCGCTGCCAGATGTCAGGGATTTCCTTACGTTGACTCGAATGTAGGAGCATCTTAGTAGTAAAGAATTGATGTATTAAAACTTCATGCATGACGCAGCATTTTTTCACGCTCTCATTGTGTATGATGTCATATCCCTTCTTCTCTGCGTCGTACAATGATATGTTTCCGTAGGTACATTCAAATGGTTCAAATGGCTCTGAGCACTATGGGACTTAACATCTATGGTCATCAGTCCCCTAGAACTTAGAACTACTTAAACCTAACTAACCTAATGACATCACACAACACCCAGTCATCACGAGGCAGAGAAAATCCCTGACCCCGCCGGGAATCGAACCCGGGAACCCGGGCGTGGGAAGCGAGAACGCTACCGCACGACCACGAGATGCGGGCCGTAGGTACATTCACCGGCATGTGTGGATACTATCTGAGAATTATGTTGCGAATAGGGTTTGTAGCAAAAAAGCAATAAATCTGAACGTCATGGACAATGCGCCAGTTTTTCACGGATCTCAATGTTCATGACGTCATATCTGCATATCTATGTGGCATACAATAATTTTGTATCTACATTCAACGGCGTAGGTGGATACTGTCTGTAAAATATGTTTCGAATAGAGTTAGTAGCACAGAAATAAGAAATTTAAACCTCATGCATGACGCGGCGCTTTTTCACGCATCTCACTGTTTGTGAAGTTAATACGAGGGTTATTCGGAAAGTAAGGAACGGTCGGTCGCGAAATGGAAACTACAGTAAAAACCGTATGAAGTTTTGCACAGGTGTGTTGGGCAGTGTCTCTAGTATGCCTGTCGACCGCATTACGTCTTTCTTTTTAGTTCTGAGCACACAGGGAGCACATAAAGATACATAGAACAATAATGTGTCTCGCCAAGTACGAGGGCCTGGTGAGGAATTTCGCCTGAAGCTATGCAGCCAACATTACATAACTGTCGTGCGTTTTCTTCTTCAAGACAATTCTCAGCCGCATTCTGCAGGGGCAATGACGATTCTCCTGCATCGTTTTCAGTTGAAAATGTTTAATTACCCTCAATACAGCCCGTAATTGTCTCCTTCTGAGTTTCATCTCTGCTCACATGAACCGCTGGCTATGAAGACAACATTTTGGCACAGACAACGAGCTGTAGGCCAGCGTAGAGAATTGGCGGAAAGCACTGGCGGCTGCCTTCTATAACAACGGTATTGGAAAGTTGGTTCAACGCTACGACAAACGTCGAAGTCGGATCGCCGACTATGGAGATAAGTAACTGGATGTTGTAGCTAACTGTTGCAAATAAAACAGTGTTTGATTTGCACTGCGGTTTCCAATTCGTGACCTATCGTTCCTTACTTTCCGAATAGCCCTCGTACTTCCTAAAGTGTTATAGGGAGATGGTTCTTACCCTCACAACGATTCTTGGCTGACAGTAAGGAGTATGTGTCTCAAGATTGGCTGAAGTCACTCCAGTGGTTTACGAGAAGATGTAGAACTCACTCATCCTTTTTTATAATACATGTGGATTTCAGCCTCAGGTCATTCACACTTTTTTTCCTGTCGGTCCTCAGACTGAATTAATGAGGTCAACCGGGAATTCCTCTCCTGTGCCAACCTCTTCATCACAGAGTAGCACTTCCGTCAATTCTTCTATGTCTTCTCTAAGTACGGTTCTACTCTCTGCAGCTCCCTCTGGTACCATAGAATTTATTCCCTGACGTCTTCACATATGTCTTATCAACCTGTCCTTTCTTCTCTCTTTTCTGCATATTCCTCCCTTCGCCGATTCTACGATGATGATGATGATTGGTTTGTGGGGCGCTCAACTGCGCGGTATCAGCGCCCGTACAAATTCCCAACCTTTACTCAGTCCAGTCTCGCCACTTGCATGAACGATGATGAAATGATGAGGACAACACAAACACCCAGTCATCTCGAGGCGGGTGAAAATCCCGGACCCCGTCGGGAATCGAACCCGGGACCCTGTGCTCGGGAAGCGACAACGCGACCGCGAGACCACGAGCTGCGGACCCGATTCTACGGAGAACCACCTCATTTCGTGCCATTCCACATAATTTTCAGGATACTTGTGAAACGCCAAATGTCAGGTGAATTGATATTTTCTTGTCTGGTTTTCCCACAGTCATGATTCACTTCCACGCAAAGCTGTGCACCAAACGTACATTCTCAGATATTTTTTCCACTAACGGAGATCAATGTTTGATACTATTATATGTCTTTTGAGCAGGAATTCCCTCTTTGCTTGTGCTGTACTGTCTCTGTTGTGCTCCTTGCTCCATCCGTCATGGGCGTTTTTTCTGGCTAGCTGGCAAAATTCCTTAACTTCGTGATCACCAATTATGACGTTCAGTTCTTCGCTGTTCTCATTTCCACCACTTCTCATTACTTTCTTATATCTTCAGTTCACTCTCAATCCATGATCTGTGCTCATTAGAACGTTCATTGCGTTCAACAGATCCTTTAATTCTTTTTCACATTCACTAATCACATCAACATCATCAGTGAATTTTATCATTGATAACCTTTGACTCTGAAGTTTAATCCCACTCCTGAACCTTTTTTTTTTATTTTTGTCATTGTTTCTTCGATGCACAGACTGAAAAGTAGAGGCGAAACACTTCGTTCCTGACTTGCAGCCTATTTTATCCGAGCACTTCGTTCTTAGCCTCCCATTCTTATTGTCCTTTTATGGTTCCTGTATACGTTGTGTTTCCCTATACCTTTCACCTATTTTCCCGAGTATTTCGAACGTCTTGCACTTACTCTTTGCCGAACGATTCTTCTAGGTCTATAAATCTTGTGTATGTGACTTAAGACCGAAATACGCAGTGGAAAAAAATTACAAGACAGTCTTTGTTACCGTAAGGAAGTACGCCTACTCTCCGTCGATATGGTACACTTGGACTGTAGAAAGAAAAGAAGCCATGTCGCAGAATAGGGAGTACCCCCTCCTCTCTACCACAGTGCTTCATGTGTTACTATCTCAATTGATGGAAAAGCAAAGGGAATCGTCAGAAATAACTTCCACTTTACGTCGTGATCACTGTATACCTAACACTTGATTAGCCGGGCAAGGGCAGAGAAGGAAATTGGACGTTGATATGTTGGAGGGATCTTTGTGCCCTTCGCGTTTAGTGACCTAAGGAAACTACAACGTTTAGTGACCTAAGGAAACTACAACTGATTTATGAATCTGTCAAAAGATTAGAGATTCACATCCATTGCCAAGAAATGTAAGGTAACGGAGTTGAAATAGCACTGCCTTGGTAAGACCCCGCATTACATGCTGCGATTCTCCCAGCAAACTTTGCAAAAGTTTGAGTGTGAACATTTACATGTACTATATGACAGTACTGTATTTTACGAACTGTGCAAAACAGTCAACAAGCTTACAATGGTTCCGTTTAGGACAACGTCCTGTTATGTATTGATGTTGCAAGGTAACAGTGAAGTCAGAGAAGATGTAGTAAAAACAATGTTTACAAAGCTTCGCATGCTTCACACTAAGGAAGCACAAAAATTCAAATGGCTCTGAGCACTATGGGACTTAACATCTATGGTCATCAGTCCCCTAGAACTTAGAACTACTTAAACCTTACTAACCTAAGGACAGCACACAACACCCAGTCATCACGAGGCAGAGAAAATCCCTGACCCCGCCGGGAATCGAACCCGGGAACCCGGGCGCGGGAAGCGAGAACGCTACCGCACGACCACGAGCTAAGGAAGCACAATTTGGCAAGAAACATGGGATACTGTTGGACTGTAAAATGTACCACATTATACCACTCAGTTAAATCAGACTCAAATAACATACCTTAAGAAATACAGTGAGAGTACGAAAGATGCCATCGGTGTGCCGAAAAATGCCTATGTAACAAAAAGTACGAGAAAAGATTTTTGTGTGTTATATGAGACGGAACCATTAAAGCCCTATTTATATTGCTAAAACAGATGGAAAAAAAGAACAAAGACTTAAGAATTTAGCAAGGTATTTAGTTATGGAACACGGCAGTAACTGTAGTAATATATGATATCCTGCAAAACATGTTCCAGAAAATTTTTATTTTCGTGCGATCTAAATTTCTGGTTAGCAGGCAAACTTCCTAAAACAACAACGTTATGAACAATTGATACTTTACTGCAGCATTCTAGTAGGCCGATATACAGAAACTTAGATGCAGCATGCAAATCACATATTCTACACTACACATACGGTTGAAGTACAAGAAACAGTGCTAACAGAGTAACAAAAGTAACAAATTCTAGGGCAGAATATAAAATTGGGTTACATCATAATATATGAGCACAACTGAATAGTGGAGAGTAACAAAGGTGGGTTTGGTCATTTAGCATATTGGGGAAGGTCCGTAAGGAGTTTCTAGGTTACCAGAATTTCTAGTCCAGTAAGTTGTCGTTTTTTGCCCTTGCAAATTATACCTCGTCCCTAATTAAATATTAATGTTAATTTATTAGCAATTTCGTGCGATGTCTTCATCGGTTCATCAGTTATCTTCTGCAGCCACTGTTGTACACGGGAGACATATTGTCTTCATAATAATCGTGAGTTTATAGGGAACCCACACATAGTGAAACACCTCGCATGTTTAAGACAAAGACGTTTGAACGAAATTTAAGAATGAATCGCATTAGTACACTATAAACTGCACGAATTATTGAGTAAGCTATGAAGAGAAATCATGACCTCACACATATTGCAAAACAATGATGCTGGAGGTGCGACTACATAAACTTTTCTAATTTCTATGTTTCTAGGGATACATGAAAATACGTGCATCCACAAACAAAATATAACTGTCTCTTAAGCGAAATCTGAAATTGCGACAGGATCTGTGTTCATAACGAAGTTCCGCAGTACGGTATATTAAGACTACTTTCGTTTCTCAACAAAAGAACAGTACTTCACCTCAACATCTAAACTATAAGCATGTATTTGTCCCTCTAAGACTCGAAGTTTGTTGAAAACCTTTTTTTCGAAAAGGGCTGAGTTGTAAAAACGTTCGGTAGCATTGGTGCCGCATCAGAGGGGGGGGGGGGGGGCAATATGCCGGTATTTCGAACACAGTGGACAAAAATTATCCAGCGCTGGCCTCAAATTAAATATTTCATGCAACTACAGTTGCGTCCCAAATGCTCTGTTTATTGCAGTTAGCGATGATTTACATTAATTATTCAGCAGAGCTCATATTAATGTATCGCGCAGTTCCAGCCAGTGACATTTTCGCCAACACAGATTTTGCTGTTACCTGTCCTGCTAACAATCATTCCCTCGATGCGCTATTGTTTCCTCTTTCTACGGAAATTTAATAAACATCTCTGAGCAGTAAAGAAACGCAGTACGCTTTTGACGAATGTATTTCCTGGAAGCTCTGTCGGAGCTATGTCGTCAAAATGAAAGTAAAGCTGATTGAGATTTTAAAATGTTAATATCCATTTTATACTTCCTTTCATCATTTCTTTAATGCAGTAATTTAATTAACTCCGCTATTTTAGTACTACTGTGAACTAATTGTAGTTCGCAAGTAAAGTAAGAAATACGTACAGGAACACGAAACAACAGTCAGAATCACATATTCCGTGTTACTTTGTCCGAAAAATAGTATTATGTAAATTTCGTTGGCTACATTGTGACTGTTCTTTTGCTCGTAGTTACGTAATGTTGTTCCTTTTACTTCCATGTCAAGAGGAAATTGCTCTACCAACCATGTGTTTTGACCAGTGATATAATGGTAATGGCTGCTCTGACGTCATTTTGTGGTCAGTACTTTGAATTTATTGTGTTTATAGCGCTATTGGTCGTCATAATTTCGTTACCTTCTGTTGTCTCTTCTTTTTCAGCGAGAATTCTAATATTTCGTCGATCTGAAATATTAGATTTATCAGACCTTTGTCTTTAAAGTATATACTGGATGTCAGGGTATAAGTGACGGTATTTCTATTTATGACTGAAGTCAGTGTAACTTAATTTGCTTACTAATAACTGTAGCTATTATGGGTAGAATATTTTTAGATCGGTTAGTACCTCCAAGTACAAGTGGCATAAGTAAACCATTAATGTTTATTTTCCCCTGGGCAACAGGCGAGATATTGAAGTGTGGACAATTGGACGCAAAACGGATAGTCGATAATGACGCGTAGTCCACGGTGCAGTTACGACCATGCACAAAACATCAGACATTAAATTATGTCATGTGTTCGTGGGAAGATTGTTAGACACAGAGAAAAAACAAAGAATACGCTGAAGTGTATACGAATTCAGGTACTAATGATCACAATATCTGTACCTGTTGCCCTCTAATACCATGTGTATCTATATAAAAATGGCTCTGAGCACTATGCGACCGTAGCGGTCGCTCGGTTCCAGACTAAAGCGCCTAGAACCGCACGGCCACTCCGGCTTGCTGTATGTATATATATTGTAAACATAGAGACTGATAAACGGAAAAGATATCAGAAATCCCACCGGAACAGAAGAGACGGTACACTCGAAAGGAACGAAATTATGACGATCAATAACGCTGTAAAGAAAACAAAATCAAAATACCCACCAAGAAATAACAGCAGCAGCCACTTCGTCATTAAGTGCATGCATATATATGTGTGTGTGTGTGTGTGTGTGTGTGTGTGTGTGTATGTTTGTGTCTGTTTGTTATTCATACCGTCTATCGTAATCACTACTATAACTCTAAAGTTTTTATTTACCATACTCGATTCGTTTTTTTCTATAAATGTTTCTCTTATTATTCCGTCATGGGGTATCGTAGTCGCAGTTCGAAATATTTCTTTGTCGTACAATAAATTCTCGTAGTAAATACAGACTGTTATATTTACGTTTCAAAATAGGGCCGAGGATGCTTATAACGTTATAGTCGCTACGTTGTTTACGTCGTTTCACATGTTCATGGTGCAAGCTGACAAATGCTATCGCAATTTCCTGCTTATTCTTAATTTCTTTGACTTGACAATATAGATACTTTTAGAAATTTAACTACAGGAACCAAAGGTTCTTTCAGCGGCAGTTACCAGCCTTCCTGGGATTTCACTATCATTAATGACGAACACGTTTCTGAAAAACAATGTCACATACATCGGCCTGTAAGAAAGAGATTTTTTCGACTTCTTACTGTTAATGAGATATTGGGACGTTTCCTCCAACGAGCTAACATTCTGCGTGGTGTCGGTCTGTTCTAAGTCGTGTCTCCCTACCACTTTCGCGCAACGACGCTCTGAGCGTGTTTTTTAGGGAATTGACTAGTTTGAACCTGGGACCTGTTGCTGTTAAGGAGACGCCAGACCACACATCACATGTAGAGTTCAGAAGAGTTCAGTGAGACTAGCGATGATATAATCAAATACTTAATGATTTCAGAGTCAGCTCCACTGCACTCCCTGTAAAAGAATCTTAATACCAACTAAATTTAGTGGAAGGGGCTCAAGGCTTTCCTATTTTTAGTTAGCTGGTAAAATAACGTCAAAAAAAGCAGTTAAGTTTACCATTGGAAATTTTATTCTACTCACAAAACATTGTTTATAAATTGCACTATTGATAAAAGGATATATTTTAATACAGGATGATAAAAACCAACTACGTTCAACAAAAATGTGAACGAATATTCCCTGAGTGGGTTTCCAAGTTCTACAATGGATCGAAGGATGACCTATGCCATATCACATCTATAATCTAGGGTTAAATTAAGTTTCACAAAAGAGAAAACTATCAAAATGGTCTACAGTGACCCTCAATTATCTTTAATTACTTATCTAACTTGTCGTAAATTACAGTGGCTGATGTGGCTTCTCAATAATTATATAACAGAAAAACCATCGCGTTTCAGATTTTAACTTACGTAGCAAATGTGAATACCATGAGCTTCAATTGACGATCTACACTAGCATTATGTAAAAAGGGGATGTAACAGATGAGACTTCTGCAGTTCTGAGCGAAGCCTTATGCGCTCAAAAAGGCGGCATCGCGTACGTTCATTGCCTTGTCGGTGTTCGTCAGGGGGCAGCGGCCGACGCAACTCCATACAGCTCGCCGTCTCGGAAGCAACTCTCTCCTAACTTCTCCTTACTGCAATTTACCGAAGTTGGTTTAAAAAAAACTATCTGGCTGTGTTTTCATCTGACCAATCAGAGTCTCAATGTTAACTTTAAGCTCCGCCTACAAAAATTCTGTCTATCCAATGAGAAACGTTATACTTTTCGTGGTGGGGCAATGTTTTTAAAGTTTGCAATGTAACAGAGACGCGAAAAAGTCTCACGCTAAAATTTGCAGCTGGTGTGGCCATTTTAGTGTTATCGTAAGGTCTATACTGTTCTTCTGGAGGGCTCTAGCTTTTAACATGGGCTGGGGGGTGGTCGTGGCGGTTAGCTGGAGACGTGGGTGTCTGTCCCTTATCGTAGGGTCTTATAGCTTAACACGGTTCTGCTCTCGGCTTCTGTTCTCGTTTCTCCCCTCGGAACTGCGTCTGTCTCACGGAGGGAAGGTATGACATGCATTTAGGCGTTCTTGTGTTAGTCTGTGGTATTCCATTTGCTCACTCGTTACTCGTATTACTTTGGTTAATTTAATGTCACGATTTATTCGGAGCTATGTGACATGCTGCTGGATTTGCTTATCATGTCAGGGTTTTCATGCCTGACACCTTACAACGATGTATTTAGTCTTAAGCATATCAAGCGTTCGTTCTCCTCTCTTATCTTCTTTACATTTCCCAGCAGCAAATAAGCTCTTTAAATTGCCAACGGTAACTTAAAAGCTGTTCGTCCAGCGTGACACAGTTTCACATTTATAGACTCTTAACCTGAAGAAAAAAATGATACACATCAATGCTGCGAAATTCTGTATGTGTGTAATTTCATATCTACACCCAAAAAAGCAACCGAGGATACTGAAAAAGCATTTCCTAATAGTCGTACTACAATCCTTTAGTAGTAATCATTGCTTGGCCAGTCCGGGTAGCAGCGCACGTTAATACGCCGCTTACGGGATCCGCTGGCAGATGAAAGACGAAGGCTGGTGTGCCAACCTGGATGTGGTTTTTAGGTGGTTTCCCACATCCGACTAAGCAAATACCCGATTGTTACCCATGTTTCGTCTGAGTTAGAGATTCACAAATATTTCGAAAATGTCTCACATTTTCGGGTGGGAAGGCAATGGACGCAGGCAGATGGCGTACACAAATTCCGTCCCTTGGAGGGGAAACCGGGAGGGGGACGATAGGAAGGACATCTGGCTATCCTTTACAACTATCTTTGACAAATCCGAAATTGAGCATGTCGACCCAGCACAGACACGTAATGATGCCAAGAAAGAAGAACAAGGGAAAATACATTGCTTGAGCTATTCGACAAAGAGAGGAAATTCCTAGTCCCATAGAAGACTTTTATATTCAGTCCAATCTGCCTTAGAACATGTTATGGAATCCCTCCTGCGACGTTATCTCGCTGTCATTCGTTCATTTCGATTTTTTTAGTCTCCTAGGCATTCTACAGAGGTACTTCAACCACTGCAATGTAACTGCAGACCGTCTTCAATTACTTGTTCATCAACGAAACATCCAAAAAAATAACGAGAAGCGTGGAATAAATAAAGCAGGTTCTCATTTGCAACACTTTACGGTCCACCAGCACCGCCGGCTGCGCTCTGGGACCACCGAACCGTGCATCGTTCGCAAAAATAGTGTACACCGAGGACGGCGGTATTTTCGCGAGGGATCAAGTGACCTGGGTACGTCATCGTAGCTTGCCGAGCAGCACGTAGCTAGCCGCGGCGGCCTCTTTTGAAGTTTTGCCACAGAGGACGGCTGGCGAATTCAAAATACTTGTGCCCTCGCCTCGTATAATGTTACTAATTACTTAGTGCAGTGGTGACTAATCCTGGCACGGGGAATGGTCTCGCCGGCACATCGCGAATTCGTGCCTCATTCCCACGCAGCGTAGATTTGTCTCCCACTAGAGCCAAGAATACTCTGCTCTGTGCCACGGGACAGCTATGATTACGGGAGGGAGGACGATGGGGGATGAGGGGGGGGGGCCTTACTGCTGTTTGTGAACACAACTATTTATCACTTAAGTTGTCACAGTACCTACTGTAAAGCCCCTCTTCAATGTAGTCTATAGAAAGGCTTGTCCTCTGCATGGACTTTTGTTATTACTGTCAAGCAAATGTCACTGTGGGTTACGTTCACTTTACTGAAATACAATTTTTTACTTAGATGATTCTCTTGAAGTTGGTCTCGTTTTCTTCTTATCAGAAGTATGATTATGGCCATACGTCGTGACTGTCCGGGGACTACAAGGTGTAATGGGTTAAAGTGAAGATATATGTTATTTTTGTTCTACATCATTCTTTCCACGAACATGTCACCAACTTTATGACCTGATGTTTTCTGCATGGTTGTAACTGCACCACTAATTGGACTACACCTCTTAAAATAGGCCAACCGTTTTGCGTCTATGCATACACACCTCAACAACATCTTACCTGCTGCCCAAAGGAAAAAAAAGCATTAATGGCTTGCTCTTGCCGCACATACTTGGAGGTACTAACCATCATAAAAACGTACGAATTGTAAAGCTATAATTATTAGTCCGCATATGACGTAAACACTGATGTAATTTTGTTCAGTACATTGACCTCAGTCACCAGTGGAAACATCTGCACTTATACCCATTACTCAGTACATAGTGATTGCAGGTTTGTGAATGTTTAAATGAATCACTAACTACGAAATGAAATAAACTGTCTACACTTCTGACTTTTGTGTTTTCATTTCTTCAGATATCAGACTGACAACATACAACATCGATTCACTCACCTGAGCCACTGATTCCAATTAAAAATGTCTCCTTTCTGCAGCATCACAAATCGTGACTCCATTACATAACAACATTCCATCAATTGCGATCTAGTATGTTCAAATGTGTGTGAAATCTTATGGGACTTAACTGCTAAGGTCATCAGTCCCTAAGCTTACACACTACTTAACCTAAATCATCCTAAGGACAAACACACACACACCCATGCCCGAGGGAGGACTCGAACCTCCGCCGGGACCACCCGCGAACTAGTAATAGTCCAAATATTACATTTCAGGCAAATAGGGTTAAATTATTTACATCGTTGTCAAAGATACTGTTTCAGTTAACTGATACATAATCAAGCAGAAATTGGTAAAATAGATATACAGATTTTTCATGTTAAAGTTTCAATGTAACTCTAATTACGTAAAATATAAATAGTTACGCCTGAAATAATGAATTTTAATTAAATGCAATTTTATACGAACTTTGCTACACGTCAATGAAATTACCGATTCCCACCGGTATCGAAATTTCCAGAATGTACTGCATATCAGATTATATCACACTGTCCACATGCAAGTCTGAGTTCCCCAGCAATCGTGGTGAAAGAGGGAGTCTTAAATAGCTGGTTTCAGAAACGAATATCGGTGAAGAAACAGCCTTGGTCTCAGTGTTCCTGGAATTTATAAAATTTCTTATGAATGTGGAGGCAGTTACAGTGATCAGTCAGTTTCGAAAAATTTCAGAACGCTGCACAGATCGTCGGTGTCACGTTAATTATCGCGATTTCGATAAATCTGCTGGTGCCAAAAATAGGCTCATGAACAAACATACGATTACCTACCAACTGCGCTTCTGTCCTCAAGGAATGAGAATGTGTAACAATTTTAACCTGCACAGCGGCTACATCCTTAGTGGCGCTTGAAACTGAAAGGCAAAGGAGCAATAAGCTGAGTCACCCAACGTATAGCAAAATCAACATCGCTACAAGTGTTCATCCACCATAGACATCGACACAGTCTCTAGCAGCATAATGGGAGTTCCGTCACATCGCCATGTCCCACCGACATAATTCGGTCATCTAAATAAAGTACTATTCCAGTCGCTTCCATGATCCAGTTGTTTGATTTCCTATCTCTCTGGTAATTTTCTACATCCAGTTCTCTCAGTTTACGAACAATTTTAACATTTAAAGTCCGCGTCTTACAGTCAAAAGTCATGACGACTAATACATACTGATAGTAAACTTTCGTCTCAAGACACTTCGGAAGCTTATTTTGAAACCTCTAATTAATTTACCAGGAAGTGTGAATACCTCCACATCAGTACTAAAAAATTCCGCTAAATTTAAGTTGGCGATGAATCTCATAGATTTAAAACTTGTCGATTCAACTAAGTGCAATTATGAGCAACTTAAATTATAACCATCACAGGTAGAGTGTTGTGAGGAAGGCAAACCAAAGAGCGCGTTTTTTTTTTCGCGGAGTATTTCGAAAGTAAAACAGGTTTACTAGAGAGAAGGCCTACGCTACGCCCGTCTGTCGTCTTCTGAAGTATTGTTGCGCGGTGTGGTGTCCTTAACAGATGCAATTGACGGAGGACATCGAAAGAAATCAAAAAAGGGCAGCTCGTTTTGTATTATCTCGAAGTAGGGGAATACAATAAGCGAATACTATAAGCGAATTGGGGTGGCAATCATGAAAACAGTGCGCTCTTTTATACTATAATTTCAGTCCCCAACTTTTTATTGCTAATGGTAAAATACTTTGTTGATTCGCACCTACATGTTGAGATACGACGATCACGATAAAATAAAATAAATCAGAGTTCTCACGGAAATAATTCGGTGTTTATTTTTCCCATGTGTTATTAGAGAGTGGAAGGGTGAGAAAAAGTGTAAAGGTGATTTATGGGGCCTCTACCAAACATACACTACATACCGTTTGTAATCTTCTCTTTATTTCTTTTAATTTCCATACAGACGCTATTTCCTACCTCCCTAAATATAAGAGCCATTGTTCTATGAGTCTATTCTTCTTCTTGCGTCGAACTCGGTCGATTGTGGATGACGTAAAACAATTACTCAGAGGAGCTGTGCCTTCGAAAGGTCCTTTTTCCTTGTCGTCCCACTGTTTTTTCATTCTCTTCTTCCGCTGTTGTTTCTCTTGAAACTCTTCTTTTTATTTTGGTTCTGAATTGTTCTCTGTTTTCAATGTCTTCTTCAGCTGTGTTCATCTTTTCTAAGTGTTCTCGGCTATCTTTGATAGACTCGTTTTTGTTCTTTTTGTTACTGAAGTATTGAAATACTCTTTCAGTTTATCTACTGTCATTCATTCTTGTCACTGACCCGTTTTCTCCGCATTGTGTCAAAGAGTTTGAGAATTTTTTTATATAGTTTTCTGTCGCTTCTCTATTTTTAGTTGCTATTTTCTTCTATAATGGGACTCAGAATGATTCTCTTCCTCGTTTACCAGTGTATTCTGCTGCAAAGAGCTCTTATGACTTTATGCCTCTTTAATATTCTTTTTTCTTCATTCTCTTCTCGGCAACAGAATTAAGAGTAATCAATAGCGACAAGAGACCGATGGTCCTAGAGTGTTTCGGCCATTAGAATGAGATTTTATCGCGGAAGACTGATTTTCTATTCAGCTGATAAATAATCTGACCACTAATATAATCTTCAAAATTGTTTACGCCGAACTATGGAAAAACTACTTTGTTTCAATAGGATTTAGTTGCAATGATCGTACACTGGTTGCAAATTATGAATAACTAGCGACCCGCTACGGTTTCGCATGGGTAGTTTGTTCGGCGCAACAGTCATAAATTTTTACACAAGCGTTCCTCGTGAATCTCTCTCTCTCTATTAATGTAAATCGTATCAAAAGCCCTACAGAGTCTCCTGAGATTAGCCTGAAATGCAGACAGATACCGCGGTTGGGTACTTTAATTTATAATGTATATCTGCAAAACCTCAAAACTCTATGAAAGGATTATTCTGACACACGAAGTGACCTCCCCACTCTCTCTCTCTCTCTCTCTCTCTCTCTCTCTCTCTCTCTCTCTCTCTCTCTTCTCACTTTTTTCCGTGTGCTGATGCCGCTGTAGACAAACAGTTTATTTGTCTTTTAATTAATGAAATTTTCTAACAATCAGAATCAGTGCTTTCTAGCGTAGTATTCAGTCAATACAGTTACGAATAGTCATAGTTCCAGTCTTGAGAAAATTAAACCAGTTTACCGTGCAAGTAGCAGCTGTTTTAATTTGTCAAATTTAATCTTACTCGATCTAGCCCAGACATCCACTAATTTTGCCAGGAAAATATCGAGAGATACGTTTTTTATGTAAACTGCGCTACAACAAGGGGAAACTCAGTAAATCTCACTAGGGAATGCCGATTTTTATGTAATCCTATAATTTTTTACCGAAAAGCATACCAATTCATTCGATATTTCATAGCCGACTTTGTGGCCCATACTTCTGAAATTCAACCTTCAGGCAAACTACCATAGTTCTCTGTTTTAAGGATTTATTTCCGACTTATTTCTGTTGCCACGGTGTAACAAAAAACTCTATAAATTGATACAATAGGTGAACTCTAAAATTTATCTTTCTTTTCTTTGAGACAGAAACAAAGGTAGTGAGTTCATACATCACTAATCGGCGATTTTGGAATAGGTCCACCTGAGAGCAGACCAGCTCAAGAAGTGCTGAAGCTTATTGCCAGATTAAAAACTCAAGGAGCACTAATGAAAAACCGTGGCTGAGTGACAATGTCCTCCTGTCTTCTGCTGCTCTTTTCATTTTCACATAGCTACCACTTCCTTAAATGTCATCCACTATCTTGTACCTTCTTCTTTCTTGTCTTCGTCTCCGACACATGGGAAAATGGCTAATATTAGTATGGAGCAAATTCAAAATTAGCCAAGCGACAACTTTCAAATACTGTATGTAGGAAGCGCAGTAATGGAAGATCAATCGTGCCACCAAGACGTCGAAGTTAAACCTGTAAGCAAGGAAGCTTTCAATAGCAAGAGGCACTTATTGTATGGAAAGACGGATTCAGATCTCAGGCAAAGACTAACCATGGGTTTTGTCTGGTGTGTGGCACTCTTTTGAACTGAAACACAACATTGTAAACAGAGAACGAAAGGAGGTTAGAAGTATTTGAGGGGCGAGTGTGGCAGATGAGGAAAGGATTAGTTGGGTACAGAGAGCAACGAAGAGGTGCCGGAAAGAATACGGAAGAGAAGAACACTTTTGGAATTTACAAGTCAAAAAATGGATTGAGAATAAATCGAAGAAAGACGAAACTAGCGAGAAGAAGCAGAAATGTCAACAGCGAGAAGCTTAATATCAGAACTGAGTGTCACGAAGTAGAGGAAGTTTACGAACCCTGCTACCTAGGTATCAAAATAACCCCTGATGGGCAGAGCAAGGAGGACATATAAAGCAGACTAGCACTGGCAAAAAGGGCTTTCTTGGTCAAGAGAAATCTACTAGTGTCAAACATAGGCCTTAATTTGAAAAAAAAATTTCTGAGAATGCACTTTTGAAGCACAGCATTGTATGCTAGCGAAACATGGAGCGTGGGAAATTCGGAGCAGAAGGGAATCGAAGTATTTGATACGTGGTGCTACAGAAGAATGTTGAAAATTAGGTGGACTGATAAAGTAAGGATCGAGAAGGTTCTGCACAGAATCGGAGAGGAAAGGAATATATGGAAGAAACTAATAAAAAGAAAGGAAGGATGACAGGACAGAATGAGAGTTCAGCAACGTTCGCAGAAGAGCTTCTGTGAAGTTTGGAAGGTAGGAGACGAGGTACTGGCAGAACTGAAGCTTGGGTAGCTCAGATGGTAGAGCACTTGCCCGCGGAAAGCAAAGGTCCCGAGTTCGAGTCTCCGTCCGGCACACAGCTTTAATCAGCCAGGAAGTTTCAGGATGACAGGACATCTGTTAAGACATCAGGGAGTAGCCTTCTTCGTACCAAGGGTGCTGTAGAGGGCAACAACTGTAGAGGAAGACAGAGATTGGAATACATCCAGCAAATAAATTGACCAAGGCCGCACAGACGTGCGTGATGTTCATTGGACATCGACCACAGACGACTATGTATAGGCACTCGAAGAACAGCGCTTCTCGGAAGGATCGATGAACAAGAAGCGGATTTCTGTCGTCGACGAATTAAACGATTGGCAGAACGTCCGACCGGTGATTAAGGAGACTTGGTGACAATTCTGAAAAATAATGTAATGTATCTGCGCCATTATGTATTGTACTGCCGGTCTACCTTTATATGTTTTATCAACATTTTGGAGTCGCTTCGCAGATGTAACAACATAAACGCTTTTTTAAATTTTTTGAAGGTTGACCTTCGTGACCTCCATATATGCCCCCTTAACCCCATCATAAACACCCCGCCACCGAATGCGCGCACGTGTAGTGACGGTCTGTGGCAGGGAAAGGCCCCCTCTGCTCTATGCGAGTGTCAACGGTTGACACGTGTCTCTGGCCCGCAGCGGCACGAAACTCGGCACGTGGGCGAGGCGCCGCTGTCGCCATCCGACCAAGTTGCCGGAGGAATCTAATTTTCGAGCAAGCCGAGGAAGGAGTAGCGGGCAGAGGGATAGGGTGAAATGGAGGAGATATCAGCGCGCATTTATCAGAGCCGACGCGTGACGCCGCTGGTGTGAGCAGCGAGAGGGGACCGTGAACGGCGGGGCAGAGGGAGGGGTTTGGGGGGGGGGGGTGGAGGTGACAACGTGGCTGGTTAGGCAGCGAGCCGACTTCAAACAGCTGAACGCAGCCGCCGACGGGTACGCGACTGCGGCATCGAGAAGTGGGCAGCTCCTTCGGTAGGGAGCGTGGTCGCTTCAAACGAGACTCGCTTTCGGTTTTCACATGAAGCAGCGGCGGGGGAGTTTTGGTCACCTGGAGAAAAGCACAATAGAGAGGATCTTAAAAGGGACAGAGTATGGAATGAGGATAAATGTAGGAGAGACCAAACTGAATGCACTCGGAAAACATGAATGATCTGTCCGAATATCACTCGAAGGAAAGACGTTGAAACAAATAAAAATATTTAAGTGCAAGGAAGTCATGCAACAGAAAAATGGAAGCTGTATGTAGGAAACAAAGTACGTAGAATATCCATCCTGAACATAAATATGGGTAAATGCAACTAGTAACATGAAATATTTACTTCCACAAACTAGTGTACAAGCCTGTCAACCCGTCCTCATAGCAACGCGCGCAACCACACCGCTACTCTGATTCGGGGAGGCGCGCCGGCCCAGGATCAAATCCGTCCGGCGTATTAACGATGAGAGCCGGTGTGCCAGCCAGCCTGTATGTGGTTTTTAGGCGGTTCCCACATCCGAGTAGGTGAATACTGTCATCGTACCCACGTCCCTCCTCATTCAGAAAACTCTCGCACTCTTTCACATGGGGTAACTCTAGGCACGTACAGCTAGGTAGACACATTCAGGCCCCGTCGGTGACGGGGGGAAGGGAGGGTGGTTTGGGGGAGGTGGTTGATGGAAGAGGGTGGCGACGGGAAGGTTATCTGGCCATCCTAAAATTGTCAAATCCAGTAGTCAACATGGGAATTTCCCGGCAATATGCGTTGAAGGTCAAGAAAAAGAACAACGAAGGAGTTTTCGAGCTTTTAAGTCTCATCTTCATAAAATGGGAAACAGTTTAGTAAGTTGCCTTGAGTGTTAGTGATGTGACAAGTTTTGATTATGGAAATAGACAAATTTTTCATTAAGTTACTGGTCGTAGTTATTTATATACAGAGCTATGGTATTTTACAGTATCCATAGTGAATGAGCTTAATCAAGAATATCTACGTGCAAAAAAGATGAAAAATGTTGATAGAAAAAAAATTACGAAAGAACTAAGGAAGAGATTCGCTGAGCCAAAAAAAAATGGCTCTGAGCACTATGGGACACAACATCTGAGGTCATCAGTCCCCTAGAACTTAGAACTAATTAAACCTAACTAACCTAAGGACATCACACATATCAATGCCCGAGGCAGGATTCGAACCTGCGACCGTAGCGGTTCCAGACTGAAGCGTCTAGAACCGCTCGGCCACATCGGACGGCTTGGCTGAGCCTTTTGTGTAGAGTGTGGTATTCTATGGCGGTGAATGCTGACAGTCAAAAAGGAAAAAAAAAGAAGCTATTTGGATAATTTCGTATGATATTTGTAGATAAAAGTGCTCAACGTGTACTCACGGAACGAGGAATAAAGAAGCACTTACAAGAATAGTAGAGGACAGAAATCTAGTAGAAATTATAACAATGAGGAATACATGTTGCGTGAAAGACATACGACTATTTCGAAGAAATGGCCTGCAACGAAGAGTCGTGGAAGGAAGCATTGCAGGCTGGATACCGACAGTAATGAGAAGGCTTCCAATGTCGCCTAACATTAAAATGGATGAAGACTTTTCTTGGGGTCCATCGGTGATCTGACTGGTTTGATGCAGCCGACCACCACAGCTTCCTCTCCTGTGCTATAATTTCAATATTAGAACAGCACTTTCGCTCAGTGCCCTCAATTATTTGATGGATATATTCCAATCCCTTCTTCCCCTACAGTTTTCACTCTGCTTCTATTACCATGGAAGTTATTCTCTGCTATGATAGCACATGTCCTACCAACCTGTCCCTTCTTCTTGTCAGCTTTTCCCTGTATTCCTATCCGGGCAGCCTGCAGAGAACCTTCTCATTTTTTATTTTGTAGTTCACCTAATTTCCAGCATCCTTGTATACTACCACAGTTCAAACACTTTCATACGGCCCACGATTCACTTCCACGAAATGCTGTGCTGTAGACTTACATTCTCAGGAATTTCTTCCTCAAATTAAGGCGAATATTAGTTACTAGTAGACTTCTTTTCACTAGTAGATGAAAGAAGACGTCAAGGACAGAGGAAAAAGGACAGATATGCAAAGAAGATAACTAAGGAGATTCGGGTCTCATTTGTAGTAATACCCAGAACACTAGGGCTGAACTTACACATATGTCTGAAAAACAGACACTGTTGTCGATCCACAGCTGTACGAAATACTTCGAAATTAATTCCCTAATTGTGAATTTCTTGTCGTCAGCTGTAATAAGTATAGATCAACTACCCATTAAAGACATATGGAAGTTTGTGCCGGACCTATACTCGAACCTGGATTTCCTGCTTGTCGGGAGCGGTCCCTTTAAACATTTCCCCTATCCGTGCACGCCCCACGGACAGTCTCAAACTTCCATATGCCACGCTATTTACATCCATCTCCTAAGGCTCCCAACATTATTTGGATTCGCGCAGCAGGGAGCATGAGACCACGAGGAATCGAAACCAATGTTACGTGCCCGCCAACTGCAATACTGAAATACATTGCCGAGATAACAGACACTGTCGATGATCCACAGATGTACGAAATACTTCGAAATTAATTCGCTGGCTGCGAATTCCTTAACATCAGCCATATTAGGTACAGATCCACTGCCCAAGGGAAACATATGTCAAGGAATTCGCAGTTAGAAAATTAATTTCGAAGTATTAGGATTGGACACAAAAAGCTTTCTTCAGAGTAAAACACCAGAAAAAGGCATAGTTTGTCATAAGACAGTTACTAGACGAGATACAGGATGGTTGAACACTTCTCAACGTTTATCTGCTGAAATGTGGATACCTGTCGTCCGTCTCGGTAGGCAAGTGGCTTTCAAGTCTGAATAGATGTGGCGCACATAGAGCAAGTTCCCGGTACTGGCAGGGAATTTTCCTTCGTGGAAGAACCGTAGCAGGCTGCAGTCAGCCTTGTGAACCCCGTTGGGGGGCTACTTGGGTGCGAAGTAGCGACTCCGAGATCTGGGAATCTGACAACGGCCAAGATTGTGTTAAACTGACCCCCACGACCCTCGGTACCGCACCGGAATAACGTTGCAGCAGAGGATGACACGCCAGAGGTGGGCCTGCTCGGGCCAAAATGCGGATCTGGAACTTGGGACACTTGCCATGTAGTGTGATTAATTTTTGTACGCCGATGTCATAGAAATCTGATGGTTGGAATTGCAACCAGTTTGTAACAACTGTGTGGGCTTTTTTTAATCATAATGAAAAAGTCTACAGGGTGAAAAGTATTTAAACCGACAAACTCTGGGAGGTTGTATCAAAACAAATATTTTTCCCTAATGTCATTTTTTCCTATGAGGATTATTTAAACCGGTGGAGGCCGTATTACGCTCTTCAATTGTTAGAGGCCGTATTACGATCTTCAGTTGTTAGAGGGCGTATTATGCTCTTCAGTTGAAGGCAACTGCTGTCCACCAGTGTAGTAGTGCATTGTCTCTGTTTACTAATGGAGCGATACACCTGGAGTGAGTACGCTGATATGGTTGGTGCGTACTACGTAGCGCACCACAACGGACGAGTTGCACAGCGGGTTTATCAACAACAATATCCTAATCGCCGTATCCCACATCATACGACCTTTGCTGCTGTGTAACAACGTCTGCGTCAGACCGGGTCATTTTACAGATTACCTGGACAGGGACGCCGCCGCACGGTAAGAACGCTGCAATTTGAGGAAGCTGTCTTACGGCATGTGGAGCGGGATCCTTCAATCAGCACTCGTGCAGTTTCACGTAAAATCGGGACGAATCAGACGAATGTAAGAACAGTCCTTCGAGAGCAATTGTTACGTCCATTTCACATACAGCGTGTCCACAACCTGGAACCAGTTGATTATCCACCCAGAGCACAGTTTTCGCAGTGGTACCTGGAACAGTGTGAAATGCATCCTACATTTCCATCCTTTGTGTTGTTTACCGATGAAGCAACGTTCGGGTGTTCAAATGGTTGAAATGGCTCTGAGCACTATGGGACTTAACATCTGAGGTCATCAGTCCCCTAGAACTTAGAACTAATTAAACCAAACTAACCTAAGGACATACACACATCCATGCCCGAGGCAGGATTCGAACCTGCGACCGTATCAGTCGCGCGGTTCCGGACTGAAGCGCCTAGAACCGCTTGACCACAACGGCCGGCCGTTCGGGCGTGATGGAGTCTTCAATATGCACAATTCGCATGTTTGGATAGAGGATAACCCACATGCCACGGTTACTAGCGCTCATCAGGTGCGGTTCTTCGTGAATGTGTGGGTTGGTGTTGTTTTGAACTGTTTAATTGGGCCGTATCTGCTACCTAGGCCATTAAATGGCAGGCACTATTACAATTTTCTCGCCAGAGCATTGCCAGAATTGCTGGAAGACGTCCCGCTCCTTACAAGACAAAGCATGTGGTTCCAAAATGACGGTGCGCCGTCACATTTCAGTTGTCGTGTGCGTCGATTCCTGGACCGACGGTTCCCAGAAACGTGATTTGGCGGAGGTGGTCCTGTACCATGGCCTGTTCGATCCCCAGACATGTCCCCTCTGGACTTTTTGTGTGGGAAGAGTTGCGCAACCTTGTTTACGCAACTCTTGTTGCATTAGAAGAGGATCTGGTTGCCTGGATAGTAGCAGCAGCAGGAACAATTCAGGGTACTCCTGGGGTTTTTGCCCGTGTCGGACAGAACATGATCCGGCGGTGTAACCTTTGTTTACGTGTCAATGGAGGCATTTTTGAAAATCTACTGTAATTGAAAATGGGTTGTGTTAATGTGTCGTCTCTTGGTCATAAAAAGTGGAAAAGTGTTTGTTGGTTTAATTAATTTGCCACCAAAGAAATCTTCCTCTACCGGTTTAAATACTCCTCATAGGGGGAAAATGACATTAGGGAAAAGTATTTGTTTTGATGCCCCCAACAACCTCCCAGAGTTTGTCGGTTTAAACACTTTTCATCCTGTGTAGGACAGGAATTTGTGCACTTTCAAGAAAAGATAGAAATCGACGGGAGCAAAAAAATGTGATGTGTTTTGAGCAATATACGAGCATGTGGGGGGTCCTGTGGCACTGAGTATCACGCGTGCCTTGATGTGAACGTTCTTACTGCGAGATCCAAGATCGTTATATACGTACAGTAGAATGGCTACCGAGTTCCGTTTGCGTAAATAGTTCCTCATTTGGTGCTGTACCTGCTCCATACGTATTTTATGAGCAACGACCGCACACTTCACTCTCCATCATGGATGTTTTATCTGACTTTGGAATATTACCTATGCCATCGGCTGTCCCACACGAAGGTCATGTCATGTATTTTTCGCGCATACACGGGACACAAACAAGCCTTGTCGGAATTAGTAGGTGGGTAAAACTGCAATGAGCAACGGTAGTGACCCTGGAACGCTAGTTTAAAAGCAACAAACGTAGTAGAAAGCTAAAATAAAAAAAATTGTGAAGCTCTTTTTCTTGAACAAATAACCTAATTTTTCTGAAATTGTGATCCTTTGTTTGTCTGTACATGTACATCTCATCTACCGATTTCTGTTCCAATCGAATAATTCCGTCGTGCTCTTTTTTTTTCTTACGGTGTATATTCTGATATTCTGCATACTGTGTGTGTGTGTGTGTGTGTGTGTGTGTGTATTAATGACAAACAAAGGAACATTGCAACACCAATGATCAATCTTTTTTATATAATAAGAAGATCGATGTAAGTTGTAAACCAATGATAGTTAAAGAAATGATAGTTACTCGATAGACGTTATTATGACAGTTCGCATGAACGATCCATGGAAAACGCAACTCTCATTTGGCTAGTGCTTCGCCGCAGGAACCCAAAACTCACTTTTACAGTCGGCGCCATATCCAACGAAGGCTCATAGTTTTGTATCCCGCCCGGAAGTCGGCGCGTGGGTCTGCTCCTGTAACTGAAGGGTAGGCGTAATGTAGGAAGCTAGGAGGAGCAGGTGAGGTAGAACTCTCGGTACTGCAATTAAAAGTGGTTTTACTATTTCACAATACAATAAATTGAATACATAATTTGTAACTTAACTTTGGCTGAGATGAGCACGTAGGTGCGAAACTCTACATCAGTCAAATCTAACATCGGCTATAAGTTACAAAGGCAACATCTGTAGTGGATCGCCCAATAGGGAATAGAAACAATGTTGCTTGGTCGTCTACTCGGAATCAAATGGGGTGAATCTGGAGCGGCGCTCGTAGAGCTGCACAGCGCCGGCTAGAGGGCGCTGTCGTCGGTGTCGGTGTCGTAGTGCCAACCTAACAACTTGTACCTACGCCGTGGCATCGTAGCTATCGATACCACACATAGATCTCCCCACGTTATGCTACGCGAATATTTCACCCGGTATCTCCCCGTATGTGTATCTAATCAGTCATTGATGTACGTTCTGCGTTGAGAATTTATTCGTGAGAGACTCAGATTACCTGTCATGAAAGTAAGACAAAAGAGAGACGTATTAATATAGTTCGAGCTATTGGTTATGTTCACAATCAGTGGTAGAATGCCACCTCCGGGAAAGAGTCTGCTTTTTGTCCCGAACATAGTCTGAATCTGTAATAGAAACATGGTATTGGTTAGAGTGCCGTAGTGTCAGATATTAATCAGTAAGTTACTTTGGTACCGATACTGGATGAGTGTCTAAGCTCTCAGGGTTATGGGATCACGGATACAAAGAAACAGTGGTGACTTGTAACGTGTGCTTATACTAGGGAGTCTGTGGGTGCGTCATGTCGTGCAGTTGTCACTGGCTTGAGTGGGACGAGATCCCGTAGGCGTTTGTGAAAGTTTTACTCTAACCGAAATATTTAAAGCCTTCTGCCGGAATTAACAGTGAGATCGAAGTGTTTTACAGTATTCCGTGAACTTCCACTGGGTCACTCCGACAACGTCAATATTGATTCATGCTATTTTTAAAACATAAAAGAAGGCGGTAAGTTAATTACTCGTCTAATAATTCATTTCTGATACATACCAAAGACGAAATAATTTCCTTTGTTCTTCGGAAGTTAGTATTCGACTTTTGGAGACCTATAATTCATAACCGAGCCTTAAATAAGTGAGGAGCCTGAAATCGTCAAGTAACATTTAAAAATGGGGCGAGGGGGGAGTAGAGCAAGACCACGAACATTAATGTTTTTTCTTAATGTCAATTAGCAAATTATAGATCTATGATACTGCGAACACTCTGCTTACCGCTGTAGCTTTTCTAAGTGGTTTTTCACAGTCGTATCCAAATGTGGTTAAATACTGTTCGTATCTCAGACAACCAGCTCTTCAGAAATAACCGTTCACAACAGAAAAAATGGATTCATTCATGTTTGGTCGACTGATGAAGATATCATGCTCATCATAAGTCCCGCTAAAAGCCACACGCTCGCTGCCATTAAAAATTGCGCTCATTCTTCGACCTAGTACCCTCCCCCCCCCCCTCTTCAACTTTGATGCAACTACGCAGAGGTAACTCCTTGTTCACCCCGCAAATGCAGTGTTGATCTGCTAAGTGAGCCTCTTACCTATGATATTTCTTCCACTGCATCCCAGGGCACACATGCTATATGAGCATTATGTTTATTATAAAATTGTCACCCACAAAATAATACATCTTTATTTGTCCTTTAGCTCCACTTTCCTCCCCCTTCAATGGTGACTAGCATTATCCTCATCACTCTTCCTTCGACGACTTCGAACTCGGTTTCTACATATGAAAATATACTTCTCAGAAATGTACCTTTTTTGGAGTTACTAACGCTATAATTCTTAAAACTGATCTACAATACATAGCACTTACCTACAATTAACAAGATTTTATTTTGAATTTTCTAATAATTATTTTCTTACTTTAAACCCAAGACTACATACAGCTCAAATCTCCGATTTTTAGAGTTAGTTGAACTTGTTAAGCAAATAGACATTCAAGCTCAAGTTCGGAGGAAAGCTTTGAGAGTTCCTCAAGGTCAGAATCGTAGTCGGACAGGGAGACGGACTCTCCACTTGTCTCTATAACTGCGTCCTTAATAAGGTGATCAGCAAGATATGGTGACGAAAAATGAAAGGAGAGGGTTGAATTCGATGGGCATGCAAGAAAATTGAATATGAGTAGACTGTCTAGCATTCGCAGACGATATGGTGATAACTTTCGGAATCATTAAAAGAGTCGGATAATCAAACCAAGCAACTACAGAGACAAACAATTCAAGCAAGCCTACAGATCTCCATCATAAGGATACAGTGTATGACGAACATCAAGACAACACCTATATGGATGACATTAGAAAGAGGGAAATTTAGAAAGTGGAGGGATAAACACCTAGGATGTATTGAAAGTAGTCTGGCAGAAGAAGAAGCAAAGGGAGCAAGAAGAAACGAGATGAATTTGGCATACAAACTAGCTATGAACATCTACAATAAGAATAATCTTTCGATAAAGGTAAAACAAAGGCATTGCTAGATTGTGGTGCACGCTGAAGCCTTATATGCAGTAGGAAGCCTGAACTTCATAAGAGCAGTGTTACTTAGGAGGATAGAACTTGTGGAACGAGAGGTTCTCAGGAGAACATAGAGACCTCGAGGAGCAGGAGAGAGTTAAGACGAGCAAATCAAGAACTGTATACCCAGACTGAGAAAATCTCGGGGAAAAGTTCTTCTGACATATCAGTAGAATAGACTAGGGAGGGTTGACACAACAGACAATGACGTTTCTTGTGAAAAAGTGAACCAAAGTACGCTGGATACGAGAGGTACAAAGAGATTTGGACATAACAGGATTACTGCTAACAGAGGTTTACAACAGGGTGGTTTTCAAATCCAAAATTAAGACTGGCATAGGTTTCCAGGACAGAAAATTAGATCCAGGGCAAAATCATCCTGGACAGAAGAGCGTAGACGGTGGCGAAGTAGGAGAAAAAAAAGCACTCCACCAGAAGCGACGAAGGCGATACGAATTAACGGGGTAATCGGAGTGCTAAAACGAAAATAAGAAGATGGAGGAACTTTTTCATGTAGAAAGGTATGAAAATCAATATCCACTGGCATATAACTTTTTATAATCGTTGCATGTCATGAGACGAAAAAAATATCACGTATCTGCGACACAGGAGACAATGAATTTATGCAGATACAGAGCTCTAGAGGAAAGTACACAACGAAGACGCTCAGGACTGCAGACATATTACATCAGTTCCAAAATATTTCTTGCCATAAATCCGCCTAAAGTATCCTACATACAGAGAGATAAACTGAAAACATGTAAGATATTTCGCCGGCCGGGGTGACAGAGCGCTTCAGTCGGGAACCGCGCGACCGCTACGGACGCAGGTTCGAATCCTGCCTCGGGCACGGATGTGTGTGATGTCCTTGGGTTAGTTAGGTTTAAGTAGTTCTAAGTTCTAGGGGACTGATGACCTCAGATGTTAAGTCCCATAGTGCTCAGAGCCATTTGAACCATTTTTTTTTTTTTTTGTAAGATATTTCGGCATCGTCAGTTCCCCATTAGCCCTGCACCTGAGCTAAGCACACGAACAGCCATCTGATGACGGAGCAAGACCTCCGTAAATAAAAACTTAGTGGGCGGTTACGTTGTGGTTTTTTATGATAATGATTTGTTTCAAAATCCCAAGATTATTGGTTTTGTTCCAGTTGTTACGAAGATCTCCTGTTTAAGAATCAACATGGGTTCTGAAAACAACGATCGTATGAGACACAACTCGCTTTGTTCGTCCATGAGACGCAGAAAGCAAAAGATGTAGATACAGGCGCCCAGGTACATACCGTGTTCCTCGACTTCCGGAAGGCGTTCGGTTCATATCCGCGCTTCCGTCTAATGAACAAAATACGAGCGTACCTAATATCAGCCCCACTGCATGACTGGACTGGAGAGCTTTTAGCTAACAGAACACTGCATGTAATCCTCAAAGCAAGTAGTCAGACGTAAAGGTAACTTCAGACATACTCCATGAGAGTGTTATGGGACCATTACTTTTCTGAATACATCTACATCTACTTTTACATCCGCAAGCCAACGTACTGCATGTGGTGCAGGGTACTTTGCGTATGACTCTCATCTCCCCCCTCCATTTTTCCTATTTCAGTCTGGAAGAACGATTGCCGGTAACCCACCGTGTGGGCTCAAATCTCTGTAATTGTAATTATATCCTGATGATCTTTTCGCGAGATATACGTATCAGGATGCAACATGTATGCTGACTCCTCTAGGAACGTACAAACAATGTATTTACCTTAATGCTGTTCGTTCATGACAACCAGTCTTAAAAATTTCCTTTTTCTGACGGACACACGGCCAGATCGTCCGCTCTCGAAACTCTGCCATCTCTCTCCCCACATCCACCACTGCTAGCGGCTCACCTCCAATTGCACAACGCTACGCGCTGTTCACATCCAACTTCCCAACACTACAATAGCGAATATCCCAACAATGCCAACCAGCCACAGACTGCACACACCACAGTCAGTGATTTTCATACAGAGCGCTACGTGACGTTACCAACATAAAAACCTAAACAGCCTACTTACAATACAATCGTCCTCCACTTACCGTATTCAAAAGTGTATGCCGGCTGAGTTTCTCGCCTTCCGACTTCCATCTGTTTGGCCCAATAAAAGATACACTGCAAGGGAAGCAGTAGGTGGATTACAGGAGGGTTACTGATCCAGCAAGACGTTGGCTCCGACATTGACCTGCAGAGTGATACCACGCGGACATACGGGGTCACCCAATAAGGTGGTCCAAGGACGTCGCATGGAACGGGTATTACGTTGAAAAGTAGGGTTTTGTAGCCAAAAAAGTGGTGAATAGTATGGCGTATTGAAATCCTGAATAAAATCAACCTGGTTTCAGAAAAATTGAACACCCCCATAGTTTTTTGCAGTCTTTCCGAGAAAAAACAACTCCAGTTGTTTTTTCACTACAAAGGTTGAGCCAAAGACGACCAGTTGTTACTAGGTACACTGATTTTCTTTACTGTTAGCCATTAGAAAGGGCAAGAGTTTTACGCTCGGCCATTACGGGGGTCTGCAAAAATGTAGGTGGCTCGCCGAAGAGAAAAAGAAGAGCATTCCTCGGAACCGCCGTCCCGTTAACGTAACCCGAAAGAACCTCGGGTCGCTAAATCTGTCAGCGAGACGGACTTGAGCGCCACAGGAATGCGTCAGCCGGCGTCCCAGCAGAGGGGCGCGCGTAAGTGAGGTAGGGACCGCGGAGTGCTCGCCGCCGCCTGGGGCTCCTATGTTTAGGCTGGCCGCGTGGGACACAACGCTGTCCTCTGTTCCAGCGTCGCGTTCCTCGCGCGTCGGCTCCCACGCCACGCCTCTGTCTGTGCGCTCTCTCATCTGGGCCCACGTACTCCAGAAATGACCGCTGCCCGCTATTAATAGCGCACGCATCCGAACAGCTGCGGCTGAGTCACTCTTTATGTCCCTATGTAGCTGGCGAGTTAATTGCCGGGCAGTCTGGCCGAAGCTTTTAAGGTGCCCAACCTCGTCATTGAGGCAGAGGTTTTACTACTAACACTCTCGGCTTAGCGGTGAAGGACGGTTAGTTACACAAAAGATGGCGCTAATTTCCGCTTAAGTCACTTACTAAATAAACACTCTTTATCGAACGTCTTTCCAGCAGTTAGATGTGAATGCCAGACATTTGCCACGCTGCACATTTGCCACACTTTCCCCTTCTCCAGGTAGCTTGAGTAGCGATCCCTCAGGTAAGGGAAGCCCTTCCTCGTACTTCTTCTGTCAGCTTTCAAACAGCCGTCTCCCTTTCGTGCACCGGATCCAACGCTCTTTTCAGCAGCTGGTGGACGTCGGTTCTCCGGTTAGCTTTATGTGGGTTCCTGGCCATGTCGGTATCCCTGGGAACGAAGCTGCAGATGCCGCGGCCAAGGCTGCGGTCCTCCAGCCTCGGACAGCTTCTTGTTGTGTCCCTTCGTCAGATTGTAGCAGGGTAATTTGTCGGCGCATTGTATCGCTGTGGCATGCCGATTGGGCTGCACTTCCAGACAACAAGCTTCGGGCCTTGAAAGCTCTTCCCGTGGCTTGGACGTCCTCCTCACGCCCTTCTCGGCGGGAGGAGGTAGTTTTGGCCCGGTTGCGAATTGGCCACTGCCGGTTCAGCCATCGCCATCTGCTGACGGCTGCGCCGGCGCCGTTCTGCCCATGTGGGCAATTGCTGACGGTCCGCCACATTTTAACGTCGTGTCCGGATTTTAACACCCTGCGTCTCGATCTTGGCCTGCCATGTACTGTAGAAGCCATTTTAGCGGATGACCCACGAGCAGCTGCTCGCGTTCTTCATTTTATCAATTTGACAACCCTCTCAAAGGCCATTTGATTATGCTGTTTTCTTTTTTAATCCTATGCCTGTCAGTATGTCTTTCATCGTGTTTTCCGTTTCGTTGCTGTTTTAAACTTGTGACTCGTGGTGCATTCCTAAAGTAGTCTGGGCGCTAATGACCGTTGACGTTGTGCGCCCTAAAACCACAAAAAAAAAAAAAACCGTCTCCACATCTAACTCGATACAACCAGTACGTAAGGGACCTTCTTCGTCATCTCGGCGAAATACAGAGCTTCTTCTCCGAAATCGAAATATTTGTAACTTTTGGGAAACGAAAGCAATACCGACGATTATGTCAGTATGTAATTAGTTCTTCCAAGTATAAATATAGATCCATCTGTCTGTACGGTACCTTCCGTTGACGCTTACTTATTGCGATAGAAACAATCCATCGCCATGGGAACAACACGAAAGGAACGATGTAAAGAGAATGCGAATGTACACTGATCATATCTTTTTGGTCACTGCCTACTTTAATTGCTACAACAGCATGCCCAAAAGACAATAAGGAAAGAAGAAATGGGTATGTGAACGTTTGAAAAGAAGAACTACATACTCCATATTAATTTACTCTCTAAAATCCGATGTCCCTTGCGGCGAAACATTAGTTAATAAATGTAGCGGGACAGTGTTCAAAATATGACTGAAAATACGCTCACTAAATAGAGATAAGAACAAAAATGGTTCAAATGGCTCTGAGCACTATGGGACCCAACTGCTGTGGTCATCAGTCCCCTAGAACTTAGAACTACTTAAACATAACTAACCTAAGGACATCACACACATCCATGCCCGAGGCAGGATTCGAACCTGCGACCGTAGCAGTCGCACGGTTCCTGACTGCGCGCCTAGAACCGCGAGACCACCGCGGCCGGCAGATAAGAACATCTATGACTGACATGTCATCTAAAGTTGACGTACATTTTTAAAATGTTAGAAATAAGGAAATGAAGTAATACAGAATGCTATGCTTGTAACGTACGTTGTTGTTCTACATTGTTTAGTTCTGGTATTTACAGAGTCCCAGAGAAAATATCCTAGGTTTTGGAGGGAAAAGCCGTAATTGTAATGATCTGCACCACAACAGAAACAAGAAGCACAAAGTAAGGAAAAATAATGTAATGTGTGTTCCAGCTCACAAGCGACATTGAAGCACATAGTTCCTGTGACTTAGTGTGGGCAGAGGTTATAATCGACAAACGCAATAAATTAATAACTGGCTCCTTTTAGTGACCCCCGGTCTCAGATGGAAAATTTGCTGAACAGTTAAAAGAAAACTTGAGTCTCATCACAAATAGGGACCCTACTCATACAATTATAGTTGGCAGTGACGTCAATCTACCTTCCGTATGTTGACAAAAATACATTTTGAAAACCTATTGTAGACAGAAAACAACTTCCGTAATTGTTCTAAATGCTTTTTTAAAATTAGTTTGAACAATTAGTTCACAAGCCGTTCAAATTGTAAATGGTTACGAAAACACACTTGACCTCTTAGCCACAAATAATCCCGAGCATTACGACGGATACAGGGATTAGTGAACAAACAGTAGTAGCGAGGCTCAATTCCGTAAAAAAGAAATTCACCAAAACTAAACGCGAAATATATTTATAAAAGCATATTTTTCGCTGATGGCTACAACGAGTTGAGTTGCAGAGACAATTCTCATATCGTTGGATTGGACGTGGAGGAGATGTGTCCTGGCCGGCTCGTTCGCCAGACTTGAAGCCTCTGGATATTTTCTTGTGGGGATTCTTAAAAGACATTGTTTGTTGACGTTGCTACTAGACCTGAAGATATGTAATAGAGATTTGTCAGAGCATGTGCTTCGGTAAGTGCCGATGTGATAAGGAATACCACTGAATTCATGATAAGAAGATTGCAGCACTGCTTTGATACCAATGGTCATCACTTCGAACATCTTCTGTAAATGGACGTTCATGCCACCTTTATCACCTTCGTTGACCTTCAGAGACCTTACTGTTACACATCATTGGATTCGTCTCAATAGCCGCTATCAGAAAATAAGTACCAAACTATAGCATCCCATAAAAAAAAAGTTTGCCTTCATATCTCTGACGAGACCCCACCTAGCAACAAAAAACTAACGTCATATTATGGCCCCCGTTGTCCCATGCAACTTCTGTCCCACAAACTTATCAGCTCCTATCAAACTTTCGGAGTTATTCCTGGTGGCAATAGTTCGTGACCTACGCGGTATGCATCGAAGAAGCAATGAGGGTGAAAGGTTAAAGAGTGGGATTAACACTAAGAGTGAAAGGATACCAATGACAAGATTCACTGAAGACATTGCTACCCTCAGTGAAAGCGAAGAAGAAACGCAGGATATATTAAATTTCATTATCATGCTATCTTCTAAGGGAATAGTGTTACGTTCCTCTTTATGAAAGACGTTTCTTTTCTTTCTTAGAGCTTCGTGTGTTTGCATCGGGAGGTACGCGAATAAAGCTTCTACACTCCATGGATATCAGTTCTGCACAAACAAAGGCGAAATTAATGCTGAATGCATGTATATCGGTTACAGGATTTGTTTATCGTTACTGCAGAAGCAAGAGTCGAAAATACACAGTCGCTTATTTTCGTAGAATTTCCAAAATAATTCTCAGTCGAGCTACGAAACTGCACTAGGGGTGGTATTCAATCCACTGTTATTGTTGACATTACTGAAGATACTATTATTATTAGAGTACCGCGTAGAAATAAAACTACGTTCAAAGCAAACTACGGAATGTATTCTGAAGCGTATGCTCAAGCAGGCGTTTCGCCTCGCAGCGAGAACCTGTGGTTCAGTGGGTTCCGTAACAGCAAGCAATTACAGGAATTTTCTCGGGTGCCTGATGTTTCGGGGAAAATTTATTAGTATAAAATCTATGGAAGTCCAGTTTCCGGTTTATTATTGGATAAAACGCCTCTGAATTGCACTTTAAAATATGAAATACAAATTGTGAGAAAGCCAGAGATGCTGTTTCTCGGTAATCTTCTAAAAGCTTTATTATTTCTGTGAAGGTACACGTAGTTTTTACACAAGTTAACATAAGAATCACAGCTCGTCTTGCGCGATATTATTATTAAATTGCCTCAATCATTATTATTGTTATTCAACCTTCTTACTTTCTCTCACAATCTTCTCTATTATTTCATACAGAGAATGTTTATGCGTGGGCCCGTAGCTGACAAAGTATTTTCCCTGAGAATTACAGTTCCACAGTTTTACTTTTAATTTTTAATTTCCTTGTTCGCTCCTAGTTTCGGGGTCGCAGCTTCATTCTCAAGCGCACGTTATCGCTCAAATCAAACAAGCTGCCATGCTGCAGCTTGGCATCATCGCAACAAAGAAATAAAAAATAAAGAGCGTACATGGGGAACCTTTATTTCCAGGTGAAATTTTTCTTATTCGGATCCGCGGGTAACACGTACTTGTTACAGATAAAATCAGGGGTCCGCAGGAGCTGTAAGCTTTGGTCAAAAATTAAAATTTATTTGTACATCGTGTCTTGCCAGTTCTGACCTTAGAGGAGAAGTAATTCCAAGAAGTAGAAAAATGCATAATTTGGCAAAATGAAATCAGGACTCAAATATCAACTTGATTAAAGTGTCTCAAGTTTCTACGAATGCTGCCCCATATTAAACTGAGATTATTATTATTATTACACTGATCGTAGCGTGTAAAGAGTGTCCATCAGTATCCTTTAAAAATTCCTTAATACTACAATTCCATGTTATAGAAAGAAGTTTCCCAGAAAAATGCGCCCGCATCTCGTGGTCGTGCGGTAGCGTTCTCGCTTCCCACGCCCGGGTTCCCGGGTTCGATTCCCGGCGGGGTCAGGGATTTTCTCTGCCTCGTGATGGCTGGGTGTTGTGTGCTGTCCTTAGGTTAGTTAGGTTTAAGTAGTTCTAAGTTCTAGGGGACTTATGACCACAGCAGTTGAGTCCCACAGTGCTCAGAGCCATTTGAACCCAGAAAAATGCATGTTTACTATAGTCATTCTTTCTTTTCTCTTTTCAGGTAAGTGCCTTAGATACCGAGTGATCATATACTTCTCACAACAGATACAGTAAGTATACATAAAACTTTATTTTGCTGCAGTCATTTCGAAAGTAATAAAAGACCAATAACTTACTGAATGAATGCTCATGGTACAACATCCTATGATGTTTTTTATAGTCTTTTGGTTCGGTTTCTTCAATGAAGTACCTCTGACTACTCGCTTAGGAATGATAATAATGAGGCTAGAAAACCAAATAAGTTACGAACGTTAATCTCAAATCTAACTGAAAGCGGGAGTCTAAGGTGTAGAATCTAGAATTATTCCTTGGAGTTCAAAAAGTGCATGCTCAAAATTCTCATGGTAAGCCCAGCTTTTCTACGTAAATTACGATTTTTATTCTTACTACCTTCACAAGTCTTATATAATTTTTAGTTAAAATGCTTCAAACGTTCCGGAATGAGCTGTTTCATCCAGTTTATTTGTGCTAGTTTCATTAACTCGCACCTTTGTTAGTCCTCAAAAGGAAAGCGAATTCACATTCAAAACATTCTAGAAGTTTTGTGGCCACTGTGTATGATTAACACGATTACTGCCAGCGCCCAGATGCAGTGTTTTCAGTTTGACACATACGTCTATTTTACTCATTTACTACATGTGTGTTCTGTGTTACACAGTTACTTATTTATATATCTCGCCCCCTCATTCTCCCGACCAGTCTATTCACAATTTATAAATGTCGGTGTATATATGTATGTGAGTATGTATTTGTTTTGGAAGATCATTGAGCTCTGGTAATATAAAGGCGTAGCAGTTTCTTGGTTTGATAGTTCCTTTCAGAAGATTCTGAAGTGTTCTTTTCAGTTCCGAAAATGCATAGATGATTCTGTTGGCCATACTTGGCCTTAAAAGTCATTGGGACCGGCACCAATCAGCCTAGTGATTCTAAAGACTTTGGCTTCTACATATTAGACTTTTTTTTTTCAAAAAACTGGTTCCGGTCAGTTCCTTCCTCTCGCTTTCGCTCTCACCTCCGTCCCCCGCCCACCCTCTCCAGTACATCAGCGGACGTCTAAATCAGCAACACTCTTTTCTTATTTTTTTAACTATAAGACATGACTTTACATGCGACAAGTTAGGTTAAAAATGCTACAGGCTTTTCAGAGTTAAGCTCATTTCAGCATGAGGCCCCTTTCCCAATTCATACCCTCTCGGTACAGGTTCTAGGAGAGTGCCATGACAGTATTTTTTTAGACAGCAAAGACAAATCTGTAGCAATTTTGGAACACTTCGTTTAACTAGAGTTACACTGCAAAACAATACCGACCAACTTCGAGAGATTGTAAAAAAGTGTCTTGACGACAGAAATAATGTCCAGAATTGTCACCTAACGACGCTGTAAAGTGTGGAACATACAGGGAACACCCTCTGGCGCTAGGGCACGTCCTTGACAATAGTTATTATTACCAAAGAAATAGAATACCATAGAGAGGCAACACAGCGGCGACTGTGAAACAAACTGAAGTGCCTTCCGCCATGTTTTATGTTGTCAAAACAAATGGGCGCGTTTTAGGACAATGGTAGATAACGTGTCAAATAACTACGAAATAACATTCAACTGTTAATATTTAGCTAGAAGTGAACTTGCCCCTAATTATGACGGACGAACAGCTGATATACATCGCCTTTCAGCAATGACTGTAACACATAAATACAAACATTCCAGCGCTAGACGGTCTATCGCGTGACATTCCGAATAAGAAGAGACAGTCCGGAAAATTCAGTTTAGGATCAGTCTTCGTATGGTTTATGTACCCTTTACTGTATGTAAGATGCAGTAAATATAGGAAAATTACCAAATCTGTCGGAGTCATGTGTAACTAACAGTAATCGAAAAAAAAAATGGTTCAAATGGCTCTGAGCACTATGGGACTCAACATCTTAGGTCATAAGTCCCCTAGAACTTAGAACTACTTAAACCTAACTAACCTAAGGACATCACACACACCCATGCCCGAGGCAGGATTCGAACCTGCGACCGTAGCAGTCGCGCGGTTCCGGACTGCGCGCCTAGAACCGCGAGACCACCGCGGCCGGCAACAGTAATCGAAGAACGGACTTAAGAGAGATACGTTCTACAAGAACTTTGCTTTCATATAAATTGTATGTAGCATATGGTTAAAGTTGTATCTGAATTTGAAATAAATGAAATAAACTGTGTGTTACATGTGTCAGTTACAGGAACTCCGACTCACCGATCATGTACATTACGATTTAACCTACCGGACCAGTCGAATATTCAATGAAGTTGTTCGATGACTGTACGTATATGAAACTAATAATTAAGATGCCACTTAGCCAAACTATATCTCTTCTGAATTATTTTATCATCTGCTCATTATACAGATCCAAACTTTGCAGAATGACTATCCATGTACAAAAGGATGCGAAGGCTATTTCATAAAGTACTTTGCACTTTGTAGTTTGCATACAGAGGTATCCTATTATAATTTGAAGTTGTAATTTAAAACAAGTAACTATCTGCCCACATAAAATTAGAGGTCTTTCCGTCTGTAATCCATATTTTCTAATGTGAGAGGGTACCTCATTTAAAATTTCCAGAAAGCAGCGAAAACAATTATTGGAGTTATTGGAGTAATGACAACTGACACTGTCAAAAACTGAATCATTACTTTATAATACTAATCTAAAAATGGCGTAACTGACCACATCTTCCACCCAGCAACTAAGTCTTCAGTCACAACAGAAACTTACGGTCTTATGCTCCTGACGCTTCGGAAATGTTAAAAAGTACGATGCTGCCTTTGTCAAGATTCTCCATAGTCACAAAATTCTCTCATTATCTTATGGCTTAAGGGGGTAGGACGTCAAACGGGCTGACTTGTAGCAGGAGAGACACCACAGGACGTTTTAATTTCCACTGCCTATACGTTTATAAATAAATTAGTAAAACTTTGGCAGCATGACCAGAAAGGGTTCAGGATTCACTCTCATAGCACACAACAAAACAAATTTTTTTTACATGTGAAATTTCATCATTTTTTAACTTACTATTGGATGCATTTGTTGCTATAGGTACACCTTTCTTCATAAGTAAGTGAGATTCTTCGATGAATTTTGCGCAGCATACAAACCATACTTACAGGTGTATGAAACTCTAAAATTTATTTAATTTATGAAAAAATGAATGAGCTGTTACATCCTAAATTTCACATTTAGAAAAAACTCAAACTTTATAGTTAATTATCTCAATTTTTACCGCAATTTTTAATAGATTCGGAAAATTCTAGAATTTCATACACTTGTAAGTTTGGTCTGTATGCTGTGCAAAATTCACAGAAGAATCTCTCTTACTTATGAAGAAGAGTGTACCTATAGCAACAAATGCAGCCAATAGTAAGTGAAAAAATGATGATTTCACACGTAAAAAATTTATTTTGTTATGTTTTTGAACGTCCACTGCTATGAGTGTGACTCCTGACTCCTTCCTGGTGATGCTGACTAAGTTTTATGAATTTAGAATGAAATTTTCACTCTACAGCGGAGTGTGCGCTGATATGAAACTTCCTGGCAGATTAAAACTGTATGGCGGACCGAGACTCGAACTCGGGACCTTTGCTTTCGCGGCCAAGAGACAAGGTACTGGCGGAATTAAAGCTGTGAGGACGGGGCGTGAGTCGTGCTTGGGTAGCTCAGTTGGTACAGCACTTGCCCGCGAAAGGCAAAGGTCCCGAGTTCGAGTCTCGGTCCGGCATACAGTTTTAATCTGCCAGGAAGTTTTTCGTGAATTTATTTATAAACTTATAGCCCCTGGAATTTAAAATGCCCTGTGGTGCCTCTCCTGCTCCAAATCGGGCCTTTTGACGTCCTACCCTCTTATGGTATACGGCAATGAAAAGTTGGATGAAACAATCTTCAGAACACAAGTAAGCAAATACACAAACGTACACAAAATACAACACAGTTAGAGATAATACGTAAAAATATGTACACCAATTGTCAATCTTTTTTCGAGATACGTTCCTGCATTTATACTCTGAGCACGCGGCAGGCACTATTCCAGTTCAGCAGTCGTGTACCTTACAAAACCATCTCTCACCTTCAGAACAACGGCAAAATAACCGTATAAAACATGGTAGCCAATAGTAAGTTGTGACACCGCAGGAACCGCTGAATAATGTGCCACAGTCTCTTAACTTTGCCTGTTTCATTAATACATAAACTCTACAGTGTTGCTGTCACAGGCGTGGAACGTTCGACCCCACTGAACTACCTAAACGCATCTAGCCCCATTGGGAGGAACTCCACTTGCGATCCGTCAGCGTACAAACCCACATATCCTACATAAAGAGTGGAGTTGTCCAGTATCTGTCCTATGTGGTTTGTTTATTGTTGTTGAGTCGGCCATAGTGCTGGTTTGATCGTCACTGCAGGGGCAGTTCTTATATACAGGGTGTAACAAAAATGTATGGCAGAAATTGCAGAAGACATTTGTGACACGTAGACGAAGAAATTTTGTTATAGGAACATGGGTCTGTAAATGCTTTGTTTCGATGCTACAACTCATTTTGTCCAACTCACTAATCATGGGAAACATACAAGGAAAAAAAAAACTTGGAATCATGGAGAATATTTTTCTCTGCCTCGTGATGACTGGGTGTTGTGTGATGTCCTTAGGTTAGTTAGGTTTAAGTAGTTCTAAGTTCTAGAGGACTGATGACCATATATGTTAAGTCCCATAGTGCTCAGAGCCATTTGAACCATGGAGAATATTCACTTTTGGTGACATCTTAGTTACGTCGTGCACCGCCAGTGTTTTGATTTGCATGTCCCTGTTGCCATACGAAGTAAGTAATTGCTCGTTTACAGGTAACATCAACTGTTCCAGAGACCAGTACGACCGTTGCAACCACACGCGTTATTGCTTAGAGCTAATCACAGATTTGGTTTGCGCAATGGAAATGTCCACAAATGCAGGGATGGCAGATACCCATTTGATGTACGGGTTAGCTGACGGCGATTGCGCTCGCTTTCAACGTCTGTACAGGGAGAGATTTCCAGGATGAAGGTGCCCCTACAGGAAAATGTGTGAGGGCATTGTTCGTCGACTAAGGCATTTTCCTAGCATTTATACTCTGACTGGGGCAGTTAAGCCTGATGCTCGCGACCGTGGAAGGCTTTGAAGGACGAGGACACCGCAACGGCAGGCGGTAATTCTTCATGTAGTTGACGACGACCCTAGTTTCAGTACAAAGGCATGTAGTTGTAACACTGAATGTTGACCACATAACTGTCTGGTGAGTGTTACACGAGGAACAGCTGTATCCATATCACTTACAATGTGTGTAGGCACCATCAGCAGCTATTTTCCTGCACAAGGACTAAAAATGGTTCAAATGGCTCTGAGCACAATGGGACTTAATTTCTGAGGTCACCAGTCCCCTAGAACTTAGAACTACTTAAACCTAACCTCAGGCAACTATTGAAGGAAGTCATCAACAAAGATTTTCTGTCATGTTCTAGGCGCTTCAGTCCGGAACCGCGCTGCTGCTACGGTCACAGTTTCGAATCCTGGCATGGATGTGTGTGACGTCCTTAGGATAGTTAGGTTTAAGTGGTTCTACGTTCAAGGGGACTGATGATCTCAGATGTTAAGTCCCTTTGTGCTTACAGCCATTTGAACCGTTTTCTGCCAATGTTTGGGTCGACATTATTAGTGACTGTTTCGTACGGCCTCAATTTTTTCCACCCATGCTCAGTGGACAAAGTTATCATAATTTCTTAGAGGATGTTCCACATAATCTGCTAGCAGATGTGCGGTAAGACATGTTCTTCATGCAGGATGGAGCACCTCTTCATTTTAGTGTAAACGTTCATTGGCTTCTAAATAACAGATTCGATGACAGATGTATGGCTAGAGATGGACCAATTGCCTGGACTCCAGTTTCTCTGGACCTAAACCCACTGGACTTTCATTTGTGGGGACATTTGAATGTTTTTGTGTATGGAGCCCCAGCGCAAGACGTTCCGAGTCTCCGTGCTCGTATAACGGAAGGCCGCGAAACCATAAGCAATATTCTAGGGGTACATCTGGTTCAAAAAATGGTTCAAATGGCTCTGAGCACTATGGGACTTAACATCGTAGGTCATCAGTCCCCTAGAACTTAGAACTACTTAAACCTAACTAACCTAAGGACATCACACACATCCATGCCCGATGCAGGATTGGAACCTGCGACCGTAGCAGATCCGCGGTTCCTGACTGTAGCGCCTAGAACCGCACGGCCACCGCGTCCGGCTACATCTGGTTCATTACGACGGCGGGTTGATGCATATATCAATGCCCACGAAGGGCATAATGAACATCTCGTATGAGAAAGAGTTGCTTGTTGTATGCTGGTGCGTTCTGTTCGCGTGTGCTTCCCACGATTAATGAGCTGGAGAAAATGAGTTGTAAAATGGAAACAGATCGCTTCCGGACCCATACCTTCGTCCACGTGTGAGGAATGTGTCCTGCAATTTGTGCCATACATTTTTGTTACACGCTGTATAGACATCAGTGTGTATTGTCACACTTGTGCTACGGATGGATTGAAAATGGACGTATGTGTCGGAAATTAGTCACCAGCAAGGAACTGAAAAGATACTTCTTGATGCAACTTATGACGGAGCTACAACCACTTATTTCATTTATTTTTCATTAGTCGCCTGCTCTTTTGCGTCGAATTAGGCAGTAGCGGCACGAAACATAGCAACCGACGCGGTTGTAACACAAAAACAAAAAGTTAAAGGAAAGTAAAAAAATATGTAAAATATGTGAAAGAACTCGATAGAGCCGGTGGACTGGATTCGTAGTGGACAAAGGAAAGAAGTTTGCGAGCTTTAGAAGTCACTCACCCTACCCAAACAGAAGCACACACATATGCAAAAACGGGAGCATCCACATAACACGGGCACTGCATGCGCTTCAGTAGTACAACATGAAAGGGATACTCGCCGTACACAGACTTGTGGGAGGTTTGCCGGAAGAGCACGACAGTGCCGGCAAAATGTAGTCATCAAGATAATGGCTGACGAACGCGGACGGCTTTTTTTTTCCAAAGCCCTTCTCCCCACCACTACCTTTCGTTTTTAATGATACTGGGATGCGCTCCCGGGATGAAGTTTTACCTGAGTGGAAACGTAAAGAAATTTTCAAAAAAACTGGCAAAAAAAGGAGAAAAAGTCCTACAAAATGTGGTAGTGCACAATTCGGCAAATGAAGCGAGGAAAGAATTTTCGTTCGAGGAAGAGAGGAAATGTAGTTAATGGGTTTTTGCCGGGCGCTAAATCCTTCTGGTTCTCGACTATCCGTTCGTGCTCGTAGCCTCTCTCTCTCTCTCTCTCTCTCTCTCTCTCTCTCTCTCTCTCTCTCTCTCTCTTTGCGAGCACGTACGTGTTTCCGCGTGTTTGTTTGACTTCCCTCGTGTGTTTTGCCGCTGCCGGTGCGGTGAACAACGGGAAACCATCGCACAGTGGCGCCGCCGGCTGGCCGATAAATACCGTTTGAATAACGCGCTCCGCCAGCAGACGCGCGAGCATAAAGCACGGCATTAGGCCGAGCCGGCAGCGTCATTCATTGGCCGGTTATGTGCTGGCCGAGATAAGCAGCGCCACAGAACGGCGTCGCTCTGCCGTTCCCTGCGAAAAGTGGACGCCAAAGGAGAACGTCCAAACACTGACCAATTTCCACGGTGCAAAACGGCCCCGCCGACTCGCGTTCACTGTGTTTTCCTGCCCTTTTTTTTCAGCTGATTGCACAACGAGCGCTCACCTATCTACTTCCAACGGCGTTACGCTCGATAGTCGAATAAAAAAGCACTCTGTCTGACGAGATATGAATACCAGTGGAGGACCACAAGTGCAGACGGGAGGTCAGCGCTCGCACAGTTTTCTCTGTCCCTCGAGTGAAGTTGCGGCGCGGTTACGACCGTCCCAGGAGGAGACGAGCAAGCGCCGAATGCTCTTACGCTGGCGTCGTATAACGCTTCTTGAAGAGTGGTCTTGCAAAGTACCGAGGACCTGAAGGTGGAACAACACAATCGCGGTACCGTCGTCAAAGTATCGGCGGCTGTACTCTTCAGTCGTAGGACTGGTTTGACGCAGCTCTCAATGCTAGTCTGCCGCGTCCAAGACTCATCGTCTCTCCATGCCTTCTGCAACCTAAATTTATTTTTACCTGCTTGCTGTATTTATATTTAGATCTCCCTCTACAGCTTTTACGACGAACACTTCCTTACATTACTAAACTGACTATCCCATTTCTAGTCAAATTATGCCCTAATTTCTTTTTCCCCTGTTCGCTTCAGTACCTCATAAGTTATTCCATTTACTCATCTAATTTTCGATATTCTTATGTAGCGCCAAATTACAGAAGTTTCTATTCTCTGATTCTCCGAAACGCTTATCGTCCACGTTTGACTTCCGTACAAGCCTACACTTCAGACAAATATCTTCAAAAAAGACTTCCTAAAATACAGATTTAAATTCTATGCTAACGAAAACCTCGTTTTCAGAAACACCTTTCGTGTTATTGCTATTCCCACATTTTATATTCTCTCTACTTCAGCCATCTTCAGTTACCCATCGACTACTTTTAGTTCAAATGGTTCAAATGGCTCTGCTGAGGTCATTAGTCCCCTAGAACTTAGAACTAGTTAAACCTAACTAACCTAAGGACACCACAAACATCCATGCCCGAGGCAGGATTCGAACCTGCGACCGTAGCGGTCTTGCGGTTCCAGACTGCAGCGCCTTTAACCGCACGGCCACTTCGGCCGGCGACTACTTTTAGTGGCCGGCCGTTGTGGCCGAGTGGTTCTAGGCGCTTCAGTCTGGAACCGCGCTACCGCTACGGTCGCAGATTCGAATCCTGCCTCGGGCATGGATGTGGGTGATATCCTTAGATTAGTTTGGTTTAAGTAGTTCTAAGTTCTAGGGAACTGATGACTTCCGATGTTAAGTCCTATAGTGCTCAGAGCCATTTGAACCATTTTTACTTTTAGTGTCTCACATCCTAATCTAATTCCCTTGGCAACACCTGATTTAACTTAACTACGTTCCATTACTCTTGTCTGACCTCAGTTCATGTATATCTTATAACCAATGTATGAGGTCCGATTAACAAAGACTGAGACTGATTTTGTTTCACTTATTACTCTGTTTCAATGTTTAAATGATCTTTTTCAAAGTACTGCCATCCCGCCTGAAGCACGTTTTTGTAGTGTCTCCGCCAGCCCTCTAACACATAGTACAAGCCATTCTTTGTAAAGTTCTTGAAAATCGCCTCACTTTTCTTGAGGACCGCTTCGGAGTTCTCAAATCTAATGATCCGAAGCTTTACCTTAAGCGATGGGTTTAAAAAGATCACAGGGTGCGAAACTAGGGCTGTTAGACGAATGCAGTACACAGGTACTGTAGAACTGAGCCAGTAGCAATGTGACCTGATATGTGGCGTGAGGCCGCACATCTTCATGATGAAGTCGCCACCCAGTCCGAGAAAGTTCTGGTCCTTTCCTTGTAATGTTCTTCCTCAGTTTAGCCAATAATGACGTGTAGTATACTGCTACAACAATAGTGTGCGGGGGGAGGGGGGGGGAGGGAACTGCGTGCAGGTAAATCGTTCCATGACAGTCGAAAAATGTGATTATCACTTTCCCACATTGCTTAACACAGACAAGTCGGCCTTCTTTGAAGTCCTAGAACCACCTAAACACTGTTCCACGAGAGAGTGCAGCTTCATCATACTCTTGTAGATTTTCATAGGTTTCAGTGGCTGTATGGTTTACATGAACTCAGAATTTTATTGCGCCGTACTGCTCCTCTTGCGTCAGCTACATTGTCTGGTATGAGAAATGCAATAGTGTAGTACAGTCAACATTGTCAAAATCTGTCTCTGAAAACACAGATTTGCCTGTCTCCAATCTGTGCTGAAAGCTAGGTCGTAGGGTCAGCATTGCTACGTGTGTTTCTACACTTCTCCGGAACTCAAACAGATCATCAACTACAACCTCCAAATACACGTACAGTGTGCTCAAATATTCAGAATTGTAACACAGGAAGCGAAAAATATTTCATTAAATGATCCACTTTCAGAATTTTAGACTTGAAATAGTATACATTAGTTTTTTTTTTTTTAATTATCTCATCCAGTTGAAATACTGAAAACCTAAGAATGTAAATACAGTACAGTGGTTTTGTTTGTCAAAAAATAACATTTGCTGCTGCCAGTCACGTTTTCCTTTATTTATTTATTTACAACCATCACCAAATTACAGTGATAATACTGAATTTAAAAAGTCACCTAATACACACGGAACCTGAAAAATATGAGAAATGTGTCTGATAGGTTTAAAATAAGAATAACGTTCTACAATTAAAAGTCAGATCTACAGAAAAACTAGGAAGCAGCGCTGACAGTATCAAACTTCAAAAAAATGGTGCAAATGGCTTTGAGCACTATGGGACTTAACTTCTAAGGTCATCAGTCCCCTAGAACTTAGAACTACTTAAACCTAACTAACCTAAGGACATCACACACATCCATGCCCGAGGCAGGATTCTAACCTGCGACCATAGCGGTCCCGCGGTTCCCGACTGTAACACCTAGAACCGCTCGGTCACCCCGGCCGGATATCAAACTTCTTCACTAACTTTAATGTTTGTTTCCTGGTCGTAATCCTGTTCAGATGCGGTACTCGTAAATTTGTTTGTTTCTTTGCTAAACATTCTATCGAGGAAACAGTGCTGACGAGTCGTACTCATCACAAATATGTATACCTGCCTCTTTTAGGAACCTGGCCAAAAACTGAATAAGAGTGAGACGACCCCCGTAGCGAGATCCACTCACAGTCGCACGATCCTCCTGTATAGTTGTGCACGGTCTTGCTTGTATTTCGTAAGTGACAGCGGGATGTGTTTCAGATGACGTTGTCATATTCTGATCGCGTTTCTGAGAATTTAATACCTTAATCCCGTGTAAGAGATCTGGGTAGCGACCACGCACAGTCGCGTTCTTATTATAAACGAAGGTTGGCGTTTACACAATCTGAGCTTCTGGAACACGTACGGAGTGCATCATAGCTGAATGCTGATGAAATGCATGCCTTCCTGTTGCTGCGATAACTGTCATTCCGAATCACATTCATAGTATGTATTTGATCGTTGTTTAGACACCAAGTCTGAGCAGGAAATCATTATTGGCTAAAATGTCCCTTCTCTCTTTGCGAGCTGATTGCCGATTTGTGTCACGACCTTTCACCTACAGCAATTGAATGTTGCTTTCTAGCGATACTCTGCTTTGTTTACTTTCTGCACTGCGTACTTCGAGAAACAGTCGCCATTTTCAAGCGTGTTTTTTCTTGCATTATGCCAATTTCAGGCGATTTATTTTCGATTTGTGAGCTGCTGCATTATTTTGGCACGTTTAGGATTTCTTGTAGCTCTCTGCTGCAGAAACTCACATGTATATTTTACATCAGTTACACAGTTGACAGTTCACAGTGCGCGCTAAAGACAGAAGCATACAGTAACAAATAATCCTTTCTTCTACTATGCAATAACGATCTAACGTTGAACTGAATACAGAGCAACGGTCCATTTGGGTGAAGGTCCATGGAAGTTATTGGTACGCTTTAGGCTCGTCGTATTTTGAAGTAGGAGTACTTGAAAAATCTAATAGGTACTCACTCTTACTTTTTGTGAAATGAAAACCAATTATTGCAAACAATGGTTCGTCCATCTCCTTCCTACACAGCGTCAGTAAAACGTAGCATGAAAAATAAGAAAACATCACTATTATTTAAGAAACTGCAACACAAAACTAATGTAATATCGCCGTTTCTGTTACTGTTTCTCATTTATATCCTCGAAGGAACCATTTTTTCAAAATTTTGTTTATTAATTTTCATAAATACTTGGTGGTTCAAAAAAAATGGTTCAAATGGCTCTGAGCACTATGGGACTCAACTGCTGAGGTCATTAGTCCCCTAGAACTTAGAACTAGTTAAACCTAACTAACCTAAGGACATCACAAACATCCATGCCCGAGGCAGGATTCGAACCTGCGACCGTAGCGGTCTTGCGGTTCCAGACTGCAGCGCCTTTAACCGCACGGCCACTTCGGCCGGCACTTGGTGGTTCGATTAGCCCAATATTACCTTACTAATATGTTTTATTACAGTAATTGTTGAGGAAGAGATTAGCCAGTAAATATTGTTTTTCGTAGTCAGTGTTCTCGGCTGGATATAACTTCCTTTTTTTTACGGTGCGGTGTAACTCAAAAATGAAATGAACTAGTCAGCAGGATAAACGGCTGTTATGTACTGTATACTTGCTCGCAATAGGCAGAAAAATAGCGCAGGCGACATCGATCTAGGGGGCTTTGGTGTACTTAGTGATATTAACAACCAAGCAATGGCAATTCATGCAAAGTAATTATAGTTACAGTTAATTATATTGGTTTCTGTTAATTACACCCAAAATAATGTTTGCCTCGGATACCATAGAACTCTCAGTCCACGGTTCTGTCGATTGCTGCGCGATCGGTATTTATCGGAGATTGTTTGGAACAGCTCACACTACGCACTGTGTTGGTCTCTCAGTACAACACAGAGAAAAAGTAATATTTTTGATATTCTGATAATTCAGTCGTTTTCTTATTTCAAGAATTGTTTTGTTACTTCATTTTCGCCACATACTGTTTTTTACTAACATGATCAGTCTGCATTACTACTTGTTGAGGTAATACTCACTCCTATGGCTTGCCAAAAATCTTGTTTCGATATCCTGAAACATTCTAAAACATTTGTGGTCTCCGCATCACGTATGGCGACCCTTAAGTGAGTAACGATATCCCTCCCCTCCAACGGGTTGCAAAGAGTGTCAGAGGTGTTTAGTTGTCCACAACGTCTTTCATGCCAATGTCAGGTACCTTATCTCCTTATAACATTCTTTTTCCTACCTCGACATATTACATTTCCTAAATATACCTTATTTGCGGCCTGATGTAGAAAAACTGTTTTTTTCTTTTCAGCCAAACATCCTAGCAGGCTGGTATTGGGCCAGATGGGCCAGATGGACTCCCAATTGTAAATGTACTAACTTCGTAAGTTAGTCCTAACGAGAAGTTTTATTTTGTGGATTATGTTGGCTACATTACGAAAGTGGATCCTTAACAGTCTGCACTCTTTGGACTGCTGAGTCCGCCCGGCGGATTAATGACGAGGGCCAGGGTGTCGGCCAGTCTAGATGTGGCTTTTAGGCGGTTCCCGCATCCCACTAGGTGAACACAGGGTTGGTATCCCCCCTCAGTTACATGATTCGCAAACATTTAGAAAACTTTCACATGGTAACACTAGACGCAGACAGCAGGGGTATAGTGCGCGCAATATGCCGTGGCAGATAGATGTGTAGTCGGCAGAAGGAAGCGTGGGGAGAGCGGAGGTGGTGCCGTGGCAGATAGATGTGTAGTCGGCAGAAGGAAGCGTGGGGAGAGCGGAGGTGGTGGCGGGCCGCTTAGAGCGCTGTAGGAGAAATGCCGTACTAAACTGACGCCCACACTCACATTTTTTGTAAATATTAAGCGGTGCCTTCCACTCCCAATTTGCGTGGTGACCATTAAAAAAGATTTGTCAACTCTTCTTTGGTTAGTGTCTAAAAATAATTCCACCGAAAATGCAGCGATTTATTTTCACCTGGTTTGTTAACCATCTTTAACTTTCAGAGAAGAGTCATGCGTGAGGGATTTTGAGTAAAGCCTACGCATTTCCCTTGTTGCCATGTTAAAAACTGCTTCTTTTGCCAAAACTCAGTGGACTTAACACAGTCTCACCGCACGAACATGTGCAGACGCAACTGCGAGAGAATTCTGGAACAGTGGTTTATTAAGTTTATTGAGTGATGAACTGAGAAAAAGCAAGATCAGCATCTTACGAAAAAGGACATCCTCGGTACAAAATAAAGGTGTAATGATTTCACTTATTTTGTTATAAAACCCATAACATTTCTCGTTTCACCAGCTATCGATGGCCATTAAAAATTACTTCCTTTGATCGTAAAAGTCTGTAGTTAGTGGAATAACACGGTAGATAATGAAGTTTTGCATAATATCCATACAGCAAAATACTCTCCTCTTTGTGTGCTGTCATTTGCGAAAATCTGACTTCGACATCTCAAACCTTTTATGGCATATGAAGAATGTTGTGGATATTTCATTCTGGCTTTATCGGTGGTGCGGAACGATCGCAAGTGAGAGCACTACGTCAGATGAGTTTTCTCGAAATTAGTGATAGACAGTGACCTCCAACTAAGTCTGAAGCAAAATTTAATATGTTAACTAAATTTCACATGCAGCAACATATTTGTAATATGCACCAGACGCTAAATCATAGCGACCTCTAATTTCTTTGTAAACATTTTCGAATTTCGCGAAGTGTCTTACTCCCACGTAAATATACCAATAAATGTGACCACTAACGAAATGATGGGCACATCGTAATGAACATGACATATAAATCTACAAGTAAAACTAAACAGAAATGTTTTTACTGAATAGTTTCTGTAAAATCGTTTGAGGAAGACTGCAGGACGTGCGCGTCGATTGTGCCATCGCCGACCGACCTGAAGGTGCCGAACGCTTGTCGGCCTCCCCCTGTGAACAAACGAATGAACTCACCTGTCTATTTGGACGAAAACCGGTTACTGAGCATCGGTCACTGTATCCTGCGCGAGCTATGCATATTCCCTTCCGGGTGGTAATGGGGTACCGACATGAAGGATATCCGTCTACCCCTTAAATTGACCATGTCACAAATCTAAGCCGATGCGGAACAAAGGTACAAGGTTTGGACGTTCAACATTGGAAAAGAAGTTTGCTCTCCTCAAATCTTCTGACGTTGTCCCGTTGTACCGCTGAATTACCGCTCCGTAGGTCGCAGTTTCTGAAATGTATAGAGTGAACAGCGACAGTAAGTGTAGCGACTGAGATTGCTAATGCTGTTCCGAAATGAATTTTCACATGTAATTTAGCTGAATAACAGGTGTCACTTGATTTTGTTTTATTTGTCCTTCAGTGTTATATTAGAAAATCACTCACGTAACTGAAGCTGTATTAACGTTAATAGCGAATGGGAGCCAGAAACGTCTGTAAGTGAACATTAATTCTATGCGATCTCTACCTGCTGTACTGACTACCGCTCCTGTCATAGCTAATATCCGCGTCTTTCAGTATCTAAAGGCATTTTTTATCACACAGACGGTTATCCGCGGCACTTATACTGAATTATGAAAATTGCTTGAGTCCAAAATTCTAACATGCTTATTTCAGAAAAAGCCGATCTAGACTATCCAATGAATACTCCTGCAAGATACTTTGACAAGATAATCGAAATTAGGGCTCGTACAAGGCATATCGCTTTTCCATGGCCCCCCTGATGATCGACGATCTCCTCCGACTTTGCCGGTAGCTGAATGGTCCGCGTGACGGATTGTCAATCCTCTGGGACCGTGTTCGATTCCCGGCTGGGTCGGGGAATTTTCTCCGCCCTGGGACTGGGTGTTGTTCTGTCCTCATCATCATCATCCTATCATCATCGACTGCAGGTCGCCGAAGTGGCGTCAAATTGAAAGACCGGCGCCCGGCGAACGACCTGCCCGGCGAGGGGCCCTAGCCATACGATTAAATAAATAATAAATAAACTGTCATTCTATTGTTTATTTATTGAATGGCATTTTTAATCAAATAATTCTTGAAATACGAACATCGATTTCAAATCCGATTACCAGTACGGTCGGCGTACTTTCCATTAGGCTTTTTTTAATAATTGGTATTTAAAGTCATTCATAATTACCGCCTTTCTGTACGGGAGTCTCTGCTGTCTGTCCTAGCCCACGGACACAGCATATTCTTCCACCAACGCAAGGTTTCCCACGCCGTGGTTACACGGGTACTGGCATACTGTCAGTGTGGAGTGGGTAAACCTGCCTGCTGCTTCTTAGTAGCAGTGCCACTGCGGTGCACATATCTCTGCATTAAATAAAACGAAGACCTAAAATGAGGTATAAACGCCGTATTGTGGGTATTTTTTATTTAAAGGTAATTGATCATTCTTCTATTGAAGTATCGTCAGGTGTGGCTCAGGGAAGTGTGACAGGACTGCTCTTGTTCTCTGTATCAATAAACAATGTGACGGATAATGTGGGCAGCAGTACGTGGTTGTTTGATGGTGGCAAGTACGGGAAATCGTCGTCTTTGAATGACTGTAGATGACTACAGGATGCCTCGCGGACAGAATTTCTATTTGGTGGGATAAATGACAGCTTTCTGTACAAGTAGCAAAATGTAAGTTAATGAAGATGAGTGGGAAAAACAATCCTGCAGTGTTTTATTCCAGTATTAGAGACGCGCCGCTTGATAGTGACGCGTCTATTAAATATGTAGGGGCTTGCGTTGCAAAACGGTATGAAATTGAACGAGCACGTGAAATCGGTTGTATAGAGGGCGAATAGGGAGGACTGTAGGAAAGTGTAGCCCATCTATAGTAGACAGCATACAGCACTCTTGTACTTCCCATTCTTGAATTCTGCTACAGTGTTTTGATCACCACCAGATCGGATTAAAGGAAGGCATCGAAGCAGAGCCATGTTGTTAGAATTGTTACAAGTGGGTCCGACCAACACGTGAGTATTGCGCAAATACTCTGTAAACTCACGGGTTTTTCATGGAGAGAAGAAGACGTTCTTTCCGCTCAGCATATTCAGGAAGTTTAGACAACCGATAATTGCAACAGACTTCAGAACGATCCCATGGCCAAATGGTTCAAATGGCACTATGGGAGCTAACTTCTGAGGTCATCAGTCCCCTAGAATTTAGAACTACTTAAACCTAACTAACCTAAGGACATCACACATCCATGCCCGAGGCAGGATTCGAACCTGCGACCGTAGCGGTCGCGCGGTTCCAGACTGAAGCGCCTAGAACCGCTCGGGCACTGCGCCCGGCGATCCCATGGCCACCAACATGTTGCGTGACGAACGCGAAGACAAGATAATAGTAATCAGGGCTCGTACAGAAGCATATATACTATCATAATTGATGCCATATCTTAGGAACCGTGATCCCTTTGTTAAAATAAATAAACAAACTCCGTCTGAGTTGTTTAAACCTACACAGCTGTAGACAAACAGCACTTCGTGCGAAAGACCTGAAGATGGTCTGAATGGGAGTTTGAAACCGGTAGTCGACAAATAAAAATTTGTGCTCCAGACGGTGTTTGTTGACTTATATATACGGTCGTTTTTCCCTCGTTCCATTTGCAGTAATACTAGGAAACAAAGGAAGTAGGTTACAGTAAGCTTGTTCGCCCACTGCTTGAATACTGCTCAGCAGTGTGGGATCCGTACCAGATAGGGTTGATAGACGAGATAGAGAAGATCCAACGGAGAGCAGCGCGCTTCGTTACAGGATCATTTAGTAATCGCGAAAGCGTTACGGAGATTGTAGACAAACTCCAGTGGAAGACTCTGCAGGAGAGACGCTCAGTAGCTCGGTACGGGGTTTTGTTGAAGTTTTGAGAACATACCTTCACCGAAGAGTCAAGCAGTATATCGCTCCCTCCTACGTATATCTCGCGAAGAGACCATGAGGATAAAATCAGAGAGATTAGAGCCCACACAGAAGAATACCGACAATCCTTCTTTCCACGAACAATACGAGACTGGAATGGAAGGGAGAGCCGATAGAGGTACTCAAGGTACCCTCCGCCACACACCGTCAGGTGGCTCGCGGAGTATGGATGTAGATGTAGATGTACCCTCTACAGTGGACCATGTAGCAGCTTCTGTAGTATGTACGTATATGTAGATGTTGTCAGCTTTCCCAGTGAGAGTGTACTAACAGAGACACAGTCCACTCCCCATATTGTGTCATAAAGTACTGCCAAAACAGAAGCTGCGTCCTTCTGCACTGTGAACAGTAGCAACGGCCTGCCTAGTCTTCAACTTGGTGTGAGGGCGGAGCAGTTCGCGATGTCAGCCGCTGATGGCGCCGTCATCGGACGCGACAATTAGCGCGAGATGTCCACCCACTGCCTCCGGCCTCCCTCCCCCCCCCCCCCCTCCACCCTCAGCAGCCATCCGGCAGCAGCCTTTGAACACACCGCGACGGAGCCAGCTCGCATCTCGCCGACCGCAGCGGCTAAACAGCACTCTCTGGTGGTCGTACGTGAGCACGGCGCTGCCGCGTGTGGAGTGACGAGAAACACGTTTCACGCTCGGCCAAGTGTGAAATACACGAGTTCACTTTCTAGGGAGGCTATTTATCTTTCTTGCGTCATTCCGCATTTTTTATTTTCACTTCCAGGCGTCTCCCTTCTTCGCTAACATGCCCAGGTTGGGTTCACTAAACGCTCCCTCACATACATACGCACTCCACAAGCCACCATACGGTGTCTGGCGAAGGGTACAGTGTACCGCTGCTCGTCATTCCCTTTCCTCTGCCTCTTGGAAATGGAGTGAGGAAAACGCATCTGTCTATATGCTCCCATACGAGTCCTGATTTCTCTTATCTTGTCTCCACGGTCCTTACATGATATGCTTGTCGGTGGCATCATTCTGTAGTCAGCATCAAAAACCGGTACCCTTAACTTTCTCATTAGTGTTTCGCGAAGAGAACATCTTCCCTCTAGGGACTGCCATTTGAGTTCATGGAGCATTTCCGTAATCCCTCCGTACTGATCCAAGCCACCCGTAGCAGTTATAATAGCATGCCTCTGAATTGCTTCGATGTCTTCCTTTAATCCGACCTGGCCGGAATCCCTAACACTCAAGTACTAGGGGAGTGTGTTGTACCTAGGGGACAGTGCATCTAGGAACACACGATGATTTTTGGCCGGTATTTCAGTCTAGTGTCTGACTGCAGAATCACACGAAGGAATGCGCAATAGAGGCCGCCATAAGAAGTTTCTGCCATGTTCTACAGTTTCTGTTGTTGCTAGAAATGAGCTTGTGTTTGGTGCATCATTTGTAAATATTTAGAGTTCTACACAAATACGTACTGTATATTACATTAAAGCTATTTGTAATATATCGTTAATTCTTCAGTTACAGAATTTAATGACAAGCAAAATATTATTCATTTTTAAAACTAGTTACACAGCGTGTCCCAGGAGGGATGATCAATGTTCAGGGCTATGAGTGGAACGATCATTCGAAGCAAACAGGTCCAGTAAACAAGATCTCTGAAACACATTCTTCAAGATCTATGAGCGCTTGTGCAGTAGAAGTGCCTATATTTCCAGCAAACTTTCTTTCTTGTTTCGGTCCGTAGTACTACCTTTCAGAATATGGAAAGCAAAGAGTTCGCAGTAGAAGAGATTTGTTTCACAGTATTGAATACCTGCTATTTCTCTCTCTCTCGATCCATCTGCATCTCCTCCGTCCGTCCATCGGCTCCTTCCCTATCTCTGCCCATTTTCCCATTCCCTTCTCTCTGTACATGTCCTACTTCCCCCCTCTGTCTATCCATTTCTTCTTCCCGTCGTTCTATCTCCACGTTACCACCCTCACGCCGATAGGAGGTTGCTGGTTCTTATCCCCAAAGCATTTCTTTCGAGTAATATGTGTACCAAGTTTATTTGAAATTGCTCCAGGTGTTTAGGAGGAGTTTTTGTCCGCCGCTTTCTCCGCATACGCACATGCCACATACATATATAACATATTTCATACATAGTTGTACACTTATTTTACCGGTATTTATACTGAATTTCACTCTGCAGTTTTCGTTCTCACGCAGCTCAGTTTTTATGACGTCACATCTCCTGAACTATATGTCGTACAATGATATAATTTTGTAAGCACATTCAGCGGCGTATGTGGATACTGTCTGCAAAGCTTTTTGCTAATAGAGTTACTATATTCAAACGTCATACATGATGCGGCAGTTTTACTGCAATAACAGCGAAAATGTGGTAAGCAATAAACTTTTTCCCTTTCATTATTTTGTGGGGGTTGTCAGCGAGAAAAAGTTTCGTAAAGAAATGGTTCAAATGGCTCTGAACACTATGGGACTTAACATCTATGGTCATCAGTCCCCTAGAACTTAGAACTACTTAAACCTAACTAACCTAAGGACAGCACACAACACCCAGCCATCACGAGGCAGAGAAAATCCCTGACCCCGCCGGGAATCGAACCCGGGAACCCGGGCGTGGGAAGCGAGAACGCTACCGCACGACCACGAGATGCAGGCGTTTCGTAAAGGTTGGAAATTGTGTGTAAAGTTTGTTGCAAGTCATTAAGTGCTCTTATTCTCAAATACTGAATCAATAAGATCTGGGAATTCACGCTTCGTAAACTACATTTTTTTTTCACCGCTAAACGTATTCCTTTAATAGGTACGTGTTTCTCACCCCCACAGCGATTCTTTTAATAGAGTAACTGACATGGTGCACACCGAGTATGGTTGGAATGGGTCCAGTGGTTTAACATTCAATTTTGTAAGATGTATGGGTTTCGTATTGATCTTCCGACGCTCTTCCAAATTTGTGGCACAGCGGCGCCACGACCCACCCCCTTTGAGCACAATGACCCAGGATGTGGAGGAGAACAGAGCAGGTGGCCGGACACTCTACACGCTCCGCCTGTGCCAGCCGCGTCGCAGCAAATGAACCAGCGCTGCTGGAATCGCCCCGGGCTAGGTTGGCTACCCGCAACGCACCAGAATTCCGTTCGAGGAAGCCGCAATGACGGCTCCCGATGTGCTTGGAATTTTTTATATGGGATCCGTGACTGCATGCAGCGACGGCCTTACGTCTGCACGCCACTGCTGCCTTCCCCCCCCCCCTCTACCTCCACACTTCTCCCTCCTCTCTGCCCCCCTCCCCCGCCGACTCCACCCGCCCAGTTCCCCGCCGCATCACCACGCATAGCTTTCGTCTTCTGCCCATTCACTTCCCGCTTCGTTACGAGCACACTGCCTCGAGATCAAAACACGACGTTCTAAACGAAAGTGAGATGTTCTTTCTGCTTTTTGACCTGAAATTATTTTAATTAATTAATTTATACGTTTATTTTATTTCATAAGCCCTTTAACCACGAGATTCGTCATATGACTGTCCAATGTAAGTGTATCTCTACTAAGAGACACGTCTTACAACATGCTTTCACTATGACACACACTAGGGTCTACATCTACATACATGCTCCACAATCCACCGCCGTGTGTGGCGGAGGGTACGTTGTATCGCTGCTATCATTTCCCTTCCTGTTCCACTCGCAAATAGAATAAGCGAAAAATGACTGTCTGTATGCCCGCGTACAAGCCCTAATTTCGCTTACCTTATGTTCGTGGTCCTTACGCGAAATGTATGTTGACGGCAGTAGGATCGTTCTTCAGTCAGCTTCGAAAGAGCGTCGCCCTCCATCCAGTGATTCCCACTTGAATTACTGAAGTATCTCCGGTAACACTGGGGTATTGATCAAACCTACCGGTAAAAAATATAGCAGCCCACCTCTGAACTGCCTCGATGTCTTCCTTTAATCCGACCTGGTGGAGATCCGAAACACTCGAACAGCACTCGAGAAAGCATCGCCGTATTGTGCTATATGCGGTAACCTCTACTGATGAACCACATTTTCCTAAAACTGTCAATAAATCGAAGTCGACCATTCGCCTTCTCCATTCCAATCCTTACATGCTTGTTCTATTTCGTATTGCTTTGCAACTTTACGCCTAGATATTTAGTCGACCTGACTGACTGATACTGCATTGTAACATTAAGGGATTGTCTTATTGTCTTTCATACTCGTCTGCATTAACTTAAAATTTTCTACTCTTAGAGCCAACTATAAAATCTGTTTAAGTCATATTGTATCCTTCTACTGTCACTTAAGGACGACAGCTTCCCGTATACTACAGCTTCGTCAGTAAATAACCGCAGATTGCTGCTCACCCTGGCCATCAGATCATGTATCTGTAGGCTATAGATAATAACATTGTACAATGCCAGCCACTCGTACTGGGCAAACGTCAGTAAAATCATTAGATGAACGTCGGCCGAAGAACCCGAGACAGAAGCCAATAGGCAGTTTGTCATACCGGGTTCTGTTAGTTAAGAAGTCTTCGAGCTACTCTCATATCTGTAAACTACTCCGTATGCTCGTACATTCATTAACAGTCTGCAGTGGAACACCCCGTCAAACGCTTTTCGGAAGTCTAGGAATATGGAATCTGCCTGTTGCCCTTCATCTGTAGTTCGCGGGACATTATGTGAGAAAAAAGGAAAGCTGAGTTTCGCACGAGCGATGCTTTTGCAGTTCGCGCTAATTTGTGGACAGAAGCTTTTCCGTTCCAACGTACTTCCTTATATTTGAAATGATAATATGTTAAAGAATTTTGCAGCAAACAGATGTAATTTTGCTGATCAGTTCTTTTACTTTTCTTCTATACAGGAATCACTTGTGCGTTTTTCGAGTCGCTTGGGACTTAGCAATGAGCGACAGATTCGCGATAAATGCACGAATCTAAGTGTTTATGGCGTCATATCTCTCTTTGTAAAGCCGAAATGGGGTCGCAACAGACCCTGTCGACTTACTTGTTTTCAACTCTCTCCGTTGATTCTCTACGCCAGGGATGTCTATTACTGTATCCTCCATACGGGATTCTGTGAGATATTCAGACGATGGTATTTTTGCACGATCCTCTTGCGTGTACGATTTCTTAGACGCTTAATGTAAAACTTGAGCTTACCTTTGGCTGTCTCCTATTACGACACCAGATTGGTCAGTGAGTGACTGGATAGAAACCTTCGAGCTGTTTACAAAGACATTGCTAATCGCTCGGTTTAGGTGGAGCCACTCAGTTCCGCGCGCAATAATATCGTCTGAACGCAATCTCATCAAGCAGGCAGATGTTCGGTTAAGCCGCCGATCACATGCGCCACGCACCTGCTCGCCAGCGCATTAGACATTCAGGAATACGGCAACCGATGGCACTTTGCGTTCTAGCGCAGGTTATTGTTGTGCAATCTCCCCCGGAGTCCCAGCCGCGGTGGCCGAGCGGCTCTAGGCTCTTCAGTCCGGAACCGCGCAACTGCTATAGTCGCAGGTTCGAATCCTGCAATATTCGGGCATGGATGTGTTTGATGTCGTTAGGTTAGTTAGGTTTAAGTAGTTCTAAGTTCTAGGGGACTGATGACCTCAGATGTTAAGTCCCATAGTGCTCAGAGCCATTTGAACCATTTGAACCCCCGAAGTCCTCTTAGTCCTCTTAGTTGCCACAGTTCCAACTCGGTCTCTGGAACAAAGACATTTTGACGGATTTATAAACATACTAGCTGATAAACCTGGCATTTCCAGAATATTTATATTGCCAATTTTCTATTAGAAACGAAACCAATATGTACTCCTGCACTAGACTCGGTGTGAGATGGTCCTGGATAGTTTCTGTATACTGGCTACAGCTGCTTCGCAAGTCTACAACGCGATTTTGTAAACGTCTCTGTCGCAACCCCTCTTCATAGTTGTATAGAAGGCTTTTGGTTTCGCCTACAGCCATTTGCGCTTCTCATTTGATAGTTGTCAGAAGCGCTTCCAGGTGCGATACATTTTCTGAAGTTGACTCGACTATAGGAGTGTGTTAGTGGTAAAGAATAACTGTATTAGCCGGCCGAAGTGGCCGCGCGGTTCTGGCGCTGCAGTCTGGAACCGCGAGACCGCTACGGTCGCAGGTTCGAATCCTGCCTCGGGCATGGATGTGTGTGATGTCCTTAGGTTAGTTAGGTTTAACTAGTTCTAAGTTCTAGGGGACTAATGACCTCAGCAGTTGAGTCCCATAGTGCTCAGAGCCATTTGAACCAATAACTGTATTAAAACTTCGTGTATGATGCGGCATTTTTCACGAATCTCAGTGTTTATGAAGTCATATCTCTTGAATCATGCGTCGTATAATGATATACTTGTGTAGGTACATTCAGATGCAGATATGAATATTACACGTAAAATACGTTGCGAATAGAGTTAGTAGCAAACAAGTAATACATTTAAACATCATGCATGGTGGGGAAGTATTTCAGGCATCTCATTGTTGATGACATAGCATCTCCTGAATTAAGTAGGTGGTTATTACGCCCACAGCGATTGTTGCCTAACAGTAAGGGATGAGTGTGCCAAGTTCGGGTGAAATCGGTCCAGTGGCTTAGCAGGAGACGTGGAACATACGTACACACAGCCTTGCTGCAGCCGTAACACCAGTTGCCGCCAGATAGCCGAAGTTAAGCGCTGTCAGGCTTGGCTAGCAGTTGGATGGGTGACCAATCTGACGAGCGCTGTTGGCAAGTGGGATCCACTCAGCCCATGCGAGGCAAATTGAGGAGCTACGTGCCCTAGAAGTAGCGACTCCGGTCACGGAAACTGACAACGGCCTGGTGAGTGGTGTGTTGACCACATGCCCCTCCATATCCGCATCCAGTGACGCCTATAATCTGAGAATGACACAGGGCCTTCCGAGGCAAAACCACGGTTGCGGAAATAAAGAGATAAACATCATTTAAGTAATAATTCGATGACGGTGGCTCATTTTAAGTTTGTATCGATTTGCAAATCAGTTTTCTCCCACGCAAATAATGAATTCAAGAACTGATATATTGTCAAATGGGAGCATGCGACGTTAGAAATGTTCGTATAATAGTTTATTATCTCAGGATCGCCTAATTATTACAATGAATCACAATACCGGTCCAGCACGTTATTAAAATCTTCAGATGTGATGACTAATCCACAAACAATTTCGTCATCTATGTATATTATAAAGTTACACGAAGTGTTTTCCTGTCCCCACGGTGAACCAGATCTCCACCGAAAAACTTTCGGAGGCGGCAGTACGGATCAAAACAACAACAAAAAATGGCTAGTAAACATGGGCTCTAAAGTGCATATTTAAGAGCTACGCGCACTTGTTCATCTTTGCTACTGTGAAACACATCTCTTCTATTGAACAAGTGTTCACATCTCTTAAAGTATGCATTTTAAATACCGTGCTGCCTGGACATTCTTTTCTTATTTTGGTCCATACTACCCCCATTCAAAATACAGAAAGCAAATAGCTTGTAGCAGGAGAACGTGTTTCACAGTATCGAAGAAGAACAAGTGCTTATAGCTCTTAAGATATGTTCATTAACTTTTTTTCTTGTTTCGGTCATACCACCCACCACCTCCGAAAGTTTGTAGATGGAGTACTGTTTCATCCAGTGTACAGAAAGGCTAGCAATTACTGCAAGGATACACTTCTGACATTGTCAGCTTTTCGGCGATCTGTAGTTTTATAAACACTGAATAAGTATTCAATTGCCAAGATAGCTAAAATCATTTATTCATATAGACTGCCGGTTTCGGCAAGTTCCTGTTGCCATCTTCGGATTCATGTTTACATCATTACACAGTCTTCTCCTTGAGTCCAAAAAAAAAAAATGGTTCAAATGGCTCTGAGCACTATGTGACTTAACATCTTAGGTCATCAGTCCCCTAGAACTTAGAACTACTTAAACCGAACTAACCTAAGGACATCACACACATCCATGCCTGAGGTAGGATTCGAACCTGCGACCGTAGCAGTCCCGCGGTTCCGGACTGCAGCGCCTAGAACCGCACGGCCACCGCGGCCGGCCCTTGAGTCCAATAACTGGTGCTATACTATGTATGTCCATGTTGGTATCGTGAGCTATACTAGAAGTCGACATGATAATTTTAAAACAACACCTATGATTTTAGTGATTTCGGCAGTTGAAAATTTATTCAGCGTGCATAACACTATAAGGATTTTGATATGGTTTTCACTAACAGGTGGATTGGTTCCTGGGCAATATTTGTGGAGACAACTTATCATCGTTACGCGACAAGTCGACGGGTTGTAATACGCGAAGCCGGAGCGGGTCGCTAGTAATATATAAATTCTAGTTACAGGTATATTGACAAAGATGAATATAGTACGATATGTGCGAATACAGGATGCACCACGCCGTCACATGGTAAAAAATTCTTTATTTCGGTTTTCTGTTTTGTCTTCCTTCAAAGACCCGTCTTAGTTTGTTTTTAGAGAAGAACCTTCAATTCTTTCGAAAGGAGAAACTTTTTAGATTTTAAAGATATTTAATCCGACAAATAACACCTTGAAATTTGTCGGAGAAGAGTTTTTAGTTTTTTCTTAAGAAGAATTTTTAATCTTTTCTTCGATAAACGGTTTACTTTTTTCCTAAGAGGTCTTTAGTTTTACTTTTCGCAGAAGAGTTTTCGTTTTTCTGAAGGTGAGTTTAGTTTGTGTTTCCTGAGACTGAAACATATACAGACTTTTCGTTTAATAAGACGGTCAGAATGTCAGGTCTGTGTGTGTTTCATTTCTTTCAGCACTTTCGGTCTCTTTTTTCCCTTTCTCCGCATCGTCCTGTTCTTTGTACTATTACGCTAACCTCCAGCCCTGTCTTCATTCTCAACACTCTACTCCAACTCCCCAATTCTGCTTTGCTTAATTCCCCTGTTAGCTCCCAACATTTGACTTTACCTGGATTCGGGCTATCGTGCTGTTGCCTCCTACCACATACTTTCCCTCCTCCCCCCTTCCAACCCTCCCCCTCCCTGCCGTCTGCTGGAGACGGCGGGGTAGCCGCTAAGCCACGCATTTCGGCCTCCACCGTTCGCTGGATTTCGTGCCGAATCCTCGGCGTGTGGCTCTCTTTTCCGCTGCGGTGACTGCAGGACGGCTCCGGGGATTAGCCGCCCTGAACTCCGGCGGGCGAGCCGAGAAGCGACCGCGTATACCGCCGGAAACCGCACTCTCAGCACGGCCAACTCGCCGACACTAGTTGCGTGACGTCTGATCGCTGTGTGCGCTATCACCTACACGAAAAGTGCATCAGAAAGGCGCTGCGCCTTCACGTCTTACACAAAGTTTTCAGGAGCGTTGATAGCTAACTAGATTCGGTCGCGCTATCGTCCTAAAGGCAATTAGTTTCCAAGACCGATCACAGACTTAGCAGACGGCAGTATTGGAGGTACACTTCTCATCGGACACGTTAATGTCACTTTCAAAAGTGAAGCCAGCATATCTTCTTCAAGTAGCTACTTAGTTGATTTTACTTGGTGAAGTGAACATGGGAAGTCATTCACACAGGAGAAATTCTGGCAGTACCGGAGATCGTGTGGCAGTCACACAAGCTCACTAATCAGTTGCAGATGCTTGGACTGGATTATGGACTTCCTAGCAGACGGAACTCTACACCGAACTCTAAACGGGTTGAAATCATCAAATGTACACTATTTGATCAAAAGTATCCGTCCACCTGTTAGTGAACAGTAATACGAAGTGCTACCCTTTGCCTTTATTATGGCTACGACTCTTCTGGAGACACTTTCAGGGCGCTGTCTCAATGTCTGTGGACGTTACAGCCCGTTCTTCCTCAAGAGCCAAAACCAGAGGCGGTAGTGATGTTGGATGCTGGAGCCTGCTGCGAACTCAATGTTTTAACTCATCCCAAAGGCATTCCATTGGGTTCAGGTCGGGACTCTGGATAGGCTAGTCCAATTCAGGAATGTCATTAATTTTTATAATTTTTTGGTTGTCCTGATCGCAAAATTTTTTGAATTAAAATTACCGATTTCGGCTATGCGGTAGCCATCTTCAGAATCTACGTTAAACATAGGAAAAAGTACATGACTAGCTACTACACTGACTAAAAGCATGTGACAGTAGTTATAACAAAAACATGATATACTCTTCATTCTGCTGCACTGCAACAAGCCATAAGATGTAAAAACAAGACGTGCCGAAACTGCCGTGCATGCTACAACCATCTATATATATAGGTTGCATGCATAACGCACAAATAATTATACCGAGCAATTAAAAGGAAGTTTATTTAAAAGTACAGATCTTTAAAATATTTTCTGTTGTATGTAAGAAAGCAAAATTTTTAAAAACTTCTTAACCATATGATATTATTCGTGTACTGACAGTTTAAAGCTAGACGGAAATTAAAATGTTCACATAATAAAAATTTGTTCTAGAAATCAGTTTAAAATTGAATACGTAGTGGTAGTTCTGAAATTAGTCTTACGAAGTAAGAAGACGGAATAGAATTTTAGAATGTGCATATTGTCTTGTATCTTATATTTCAGTTTATGTTTTAATGCGAACAATAAGTAATGAAAATGAAACAGGAACTGACGCAAAGTAACGAAAAGAAGTAAATTACAAGAGATTTTATTAAAATAAATACATAACACGTAGCATAATTTATACTGGGGAGGTAGCGAGCCGGCCACCGTCGCCGAGCGGTTCTAGGCGCTTCAGTCTGGAACCGCGCGACCGCTACGGTCGCAAGTTCGAATCGTGCCTCGGGCATCTATGTGTGTGATGTCCTTAGGTTAGTTAGGTTTAAGTAATTCTACGTTCTAGGGTACTGATGACCTCAGAAGTTAAGTCCCATAGTGCTCAGAGCCATTTGAACCATAAGGCAATCTGACAGGAGGCGAATCCCTGTAGATCTGTGGTTCCAACCTGGGGTAATTATCCCCTGATGGGTTCAAAATGGCTCTGAGCACTATGGGACTTAACATCTGAGGTCATCAGTCCCCTAGAACTTAGAACTACTTAAACCTAACTAACCTAAGGACATCACACACATCCATGCCCGAGGCAGGATTCGAACCTGCGACCGTAGCAGTCTCGCGGTTCAGGACTGAAGCGCCTAGAACCGCACGGCCACCACGGCCGGCCCCTGATGGGTAAAATGAAATTTTCTCAGGGGTAAAAACTAAATAATTCGATTGTGTTTCAGTAACGAACTAAATTACTTTCAAAAGATCATTACTATTATCACAAATTTGTAAGACTCTAATACCGATTACGTAAGTTATCAGTAATTACTTTTTCTCAATTAGTAGCAATAAAGCGGTGGAGGTTTCAGGTTCCTCATATAGTCAACCCACTACACTGGTATGTTATGCTTTGTCCCGTATATTCCTAATGATAAAAGTGAGACATATACGTAATAAATGCTAAATACCTCAAGAAAATATATTTCAAAGTTGTAGATAGTACCTGCAGCAGTCCAGAAATTGCTTCATTACTCGCTTCGAAAGAGATATATGAATTAACAGCATGACACAGCAGTAGCTACATAAGGGCTACTATAGTGCTGCACGCAGTATTATTATTATTATTAATATTACTATTAGTCTCTGTGGTCAGACACAAAGCATTAACAGCCTGAATTTTCCAATTTCTGCCAGTTCAGAAGTAAGGAGTACCGCAGTTAACTGATTTAAGAACAGTAAGTACAGTGCACATATTGTAAATGGGGTTGGTGTGGGTACGTCAAGCAAGTGCCGCAATGGAGAGAAGTAATGCAGGGGAAGTATGTTTTGTAACACCATGGATAGTTAGTTTTTTTGTCGGAGGAGGAGTTGTGGGTAGCACTTGCGATGCACCACGTATTCCTTCGTCATTGATTCTACGACACACACACACACACAAAACAACAACACGCCAAAAGACGAATTAAATATCATTAATCTTTCATCATTTTAAAAATAAAAGTGTTCCAGTAAAAGTCTTTCATTCGACAGTTTAGTTACGTGCTAAAAATGGTGATAATGTGGGGGAAGGGAGGGGGTGGGGAGGAAAAGACGGCAGGGGGGAGGGGGTACCAGCTAATGTCTAGTTGCACTCAGGCTCTTACCGTCATGTATAATGCGAACAGTGAAGTAAGAGGAGGTAGTGTTACGGTACTAGGCCGTTTTCCGTGGTCAGGGCATGTCTCCCTACTGCGCTTAAGCAAGCTCTAAATCCAGAAGGATATGAACACTTGTTACAGGCACTTAAATGTAGCCAGGAGAAAGAAGCGTGGAACTACGAGAAACCAGAGCCATCTAGCGGCGACCGCTGCACATCACCACATTCAAATGGTTCAAATGGCTCTGAGCTCTATGGGACTTAACATCTGAGGTCATCAGTCCCCTAGAACTTAGAACTACTTAAACCTAACTAACTTAAGGATATCACACACATCCATGCCCGAGGCAGGATTCGAACTTGAGACCGTAGCGGTCGCACGATTCCAGACTGTAGCGCCTAGAACCGCTCGGCCACAGATGCCGGCTTGCCTTAGGGTATAGCGTAATTAGTCACTCCAAATCATTCACTTCCAATGATCCACTGTCCAGTGGCGTTGCTCTTTACGCCATCTCAAGCGTCGCCTAGCATTGACTGCAGAAATGTATGGGTTATGAAGAACTGTGCGACCACTGTACACCATTCTTTTTCACTCCCTACGTGCAGGAATTGTGCTAGGTAGACTGGTGATACCACTCTGGAACCGACGACTGATATCCTCCACCCACCTCCGTAGCTGAGTGGTAGCCGTAGATGGCTGTCTTGCGGAGGTCCCAGGTTCGATTCCCGGTAGTGCCTAAGATTTTTTCCCCTCCTGAGAGGACTAGTCCGGGATGCACAAGCCTCACGATGCCAACTGAGGGCATACCTGACCGAGTAGTAGCGGCTCCACGGTCTGGAGAGTCCGCAAAACTGCCGCTATAGCGACGAGCTACCAACATGCCCCCTTCATACCGCATCGGCATGACGCCGCAAGATAGGGGATGACATGGCGGCCGGTAGACGTCCCTTGCGCCTTCAAGGCCTAGCGACGAGCTCGAGCAATATACCTACCGCTGATTTCGTGCGATTTTTTTTACAGTCACCGGCCACAATGTTCAACAGTCCCTGCCCATCAGTAAATGTCTGGTCTGGGTTTTGCTGTGGCTGTTCCTTCGCGTTTAGACTTCACGATCATATCACCAACAATCGAATTTGGTAGTTTTAGAACGAGTGCAATATCCCTGGTGGATTCGTTACTCAAGTAACATACAGTGACTGGTCCACATTCGAAGTCAATGACTTCTCCTGGCCGAGGCATCCTCCTGTTACTCACCGCCATACTTTGTACTAGCGGGTGCGCCTCTCATGACATCTAGTACCAATTCCGAATTACACTACTGGCCATTAAAATTGCTACACCACGAAGATGACGTGCTACAGACGCGAAATTTAACCGACAGGAAGAAGATGCTGTGATATGCAAATGATTAGCTTTTCAGAGCATTCACACAAGGTTGGCGCCAGTGGCGACACCTACAACGTGCTGACATAATGAAAGTTTCCAACCGATTTCTCATACACAAACAGCAGCTGACCGGCGTTGCCTGACGAGACGTTGTTGTGATGCCTCGTGTAAGGAGCAGAAATGCGTACCATCACGTTTCCGACTTTGATAAAGGTCGGATTGTAGCCTATTGCGATTGCGTCATTGCTGCTCGCGTTGGTCGAGATCCAATGACTATTAGCACAATATGGAATCGGTGGGTTCAGGAGGGTAATACGGAACGCCGTGCTGGATCCCAACGGCCTCGTATCACTAGCAGTCGAGATGACAGGCATCTTATCCGCATGGCTGTAACGGATCGTGCAGCCACGTCTCGATCCCTGAGTCAACAGATGGGGACGTCTGCAAAGACAACAACCATCTGCACGAACAGTTCGACGACGTTTGCAGCAGCATGGACTATCAGCTCGTAGACCATGGCTGCCGTTACCCTTGACGCTGCATAACAGACAGGAGCGCCTGCGATGGTGTACTCAACGACGAACCTGGGTGCACGAATGGCAAAACGTCATTTTTACGGATGAATCCAGGTTCTGTTTACAGCATCGTGATGGTCGCATCCGTGTTTGGCGACATCGCGGTGAACGCACATTGGAAGCGCGTATTCGTCATCGCCATACTGGCGTATTACCCGGCATGATGGTACGGGGTGCCATTGGTTACACGTCTCGGTCACCACTTGTTTGCATAGACGGCACTTTGAACAGTGGACGTTACATTTCAGATGTGTTACGACCAGTGGCTCTACCCTTCATTCGATCCCTGCGAAACCCTACATTTCAGCAGGCAAATGCACGACTGAGTGTTGCAGGTCCTGTACGGGCCTTTCTGGATACAGAAAATGTTCGACTGCTGCCCTGCCAGCACATTCTCCAGATCTCTCACCAATTGAAAACGTCTAGTCAGTGGTGGCCGAGCAACTGGCTCGTCACAATACGCCAGTCACTACTCTTGATGGACTGTGGTATCGTGTTGAAGCTGCATGGGCTGCTGTACCTGTACACACCATCCAAGCTCTGTTTGACTCAATGCCCAGGCGTATCAAGGCCGTTATTACGGCCAGAGTTGGTTCTTCTGGGTACTGATTTCTCAGGATCTATGCACCCAAACTGCGTGAAAATGTAATCACATGTCAGTTCTAGTATAATATATTTGTCCAATGAATACCCGTTTATCATCTGCTCACTGGTTGATGTAAGTGTGAGATAAGCCACTGCAAATGTGGAATGCTGGTACATTAATAACCGGTGTAACCGCTAGGCTGTTGAATGCAAGCATGCAAACGTGCATGAATTGTGTTGTACAAGTGCCGGATATCAGTTTGTTTGATGGAGTTCGGTGCCTGTTGCTCTTGGTCGGTCAGTACAGGAACTCTTACTGCCAGTTGTGAGTGAAGCTGGCGTTGTCGTCCGATGATGTACGAAATGTTCTCTATTGGAGACAGATCTGGTGATTGAGCAGACCGTGCCATCATGTCGATCTCTGTAGAGGACGCTGGGTTACAACAGCGATATGTGGACGAGCATTACCCTGTCAGAAAACACCCCCCTGGAATTCTGTTCATGAATCGTAACACAACAGTTCGAATCACCACATTAACGTATAATTTTGGAGTCAGGGTGCTTGGCTGAACGATGAGTGCTCGTGTTATACGAAATCGCACCCCAGACCATAGCTACAGGTGTGCAGCTACAGTGCGTCTAGCCCTCAACTGGCCTCCCTAATCAACACATAGCCATCACTGGCACCGAAGCAGAACCATCTTTCATCAGAAAACTCAACAGACCTCCACCCTGTCCTCCAGTGAGCTCTCACTTGACACCACTAAAGTCGCAAATGGCGCTCGTTTGGGGTCAGTGGAATGCTCGCTACAGGGCGTCTTCCTCGGACCTCTCCTTGAAGTAACCGATTTTTAATAATTCGTTGTTTCACTGTGGTGCCATCTGCTGCTGCAGATGCAGTACGACGCGTCAGAGCTATAGCCGAACACGATGGCTTCCCCTCAAGATACTACCACCTGGCCATCGACCCCGGTCTTCTTGTAACCGTATATCTTCATGAACACCGCTGCCGGCAGTCATGTACAGTTGTTACCTTCCTGCCAAGTCTTTCTGCAATATCGCAGAAGGAACGTCCAGCTTCCCGTTGAATCTCAGTGAAGTGCTGAAATGGCGTCTTAGTCGCCTTAAAGGCATTCTTTACTAACATCAACTGCCCACGTCCAATCTCAAAGACAACTAACGATCACGACCATAACCTCGCGTATTTAATGCAAATATGATTTGCGTCTTCACGGTGGCGCACTAGCGCCACTCTTAGGCCACTGGCACGAAATTTAAACAGACATCATCTGTCAGATGTAGAAACACGCCTGCCAACTTTCGTTCATGTTGCGCAATTCCTTCTTGGTGTTGCGATTTTTTTCCGTCAGTATATTTATTTATTTAACTTGACCTGATTAGGACCATCAGGCCCTCTGTTATACCGGACCAGTGTTTCACGCCTGCAGTAGCTTTTTTGCATCGTTGTTACGTAACAAATAACATTTATAATAGCCTTCTTTTAGTCAAGATATGCCATAAATTCCTTTTGTCATTAATTCGAAATAATCCTCTTTATTAGGTATCCGATCTTCCCATCTAATCTTCAGCCGCCTTCTGTGGCACTAAATTTCAAAAGCGTCAGTTGGAGAAATGTTTCCTTATATCTTTGTGCCAAGGAATCTCTGACGAATTGTTTCGGCTAACAACATTGCTCGTCGCCCCTGACAAAGTAGAGTAGAGTAGTTATCGAAATATTGTGTACAAGACTCTAATTGTTAGCACTAGTGGACTCCAGGAAATATAGCTTCCAACGCACTCCCCTGTTCCGTTGTCGTATCGATTTTCAAGGCGACGGGTGAGTTGTTTCGAAACGCAGTCCTCTATGGCTCTGCCGGGGCAGCGCTTTTGTAGTTCTGTCCGACACGGGGCGTAATTTAGATACAGATAGTAATGTCCGTCGGCTGTCCGACAGGCACACTAAATTCGTAGCTGCTTCTCGCCTAACAGCTCAGAAGCACGAAAACTCCGGCACCGTATCTCGAATAATTTAATTTACTCAGATTAGCAGCCAAGTGAATTACACGGGGAATTAATTCGCCTTGTCGGGAGTTAGGGCCCGGTTACAGGCGGCTGCCGGCTTAATGGCATCTTAAATATTTATACGAGATTAGATAGTGCCTGCTGTTACCACGCGGCGGCCGCTCTTGCCCGCGCCTCGCCGACACTACACAGAGCGCCCAGAAGGCACCGTCAGGGAGCCGAATGCCGCCACAGAGGGGTACTAACCGCACAGGTACCGCCTCCAACAGCTTGCGCTACGGCTTGCTCGCAGAGCAGTTAGGCCGTAAGACTACTGTATCGCCGACGGCGATGTTATGACCCTGGGGATTCGATACATATGCCACTCACATACGTATAGTGGCGGTATCTGGTTTCCATACCGGGGAAGAGAAATAACGGCTCCACAGACCATTGCAGTAGGGATGGCTTTTATCGCTGGAACAAACGGTTTTCGGTTATATCGTTCTTTTTCAACGCCAGTTTAACGTAGCTGTTAAAAACGCTCAAAAAACCGGTTTCTGAAATGACCGACGTTCGGTTTTTTGTTCCTATTATTTCCTGTAATAAACGTGTAAATCAAAACAAAGATTGAAAAATTTTGACTCGCTCCGTTTCCAGATACACGAAACCTAAATATTACATTAAATAGGAAAATAAAAGAAAACTTAGTCTGTACACCGTTCGCTGCTTTCCTCGAAAAGCGATAAGTGATTGATTAATAGAAAAAATCACTAATATTCTTCTATTGATTCCAATTTTTGGAAACTCTGCTGAAAAATCATGTTGCAAACGGGGATTATACCACTATTTGGTCGTTACGAATAGTCAGTACCAAAGAGTGAAAGCTGAGGTTTGAAGGACTCTGCCTTTCGTGTTAATTTGTCCCTTTTCAAGTGCTACAAGCAGATTAAGGTAGATTATGTAGACACCGGCATCAGATCAGTTACTTTCTATTTTTATTGTAGATTATGAATGTACTCGTATTGTTAAGTTTTTAATTTATTGCTGTTACCATAGTTTTCTTCCCTTTTATTATTTCATAGAAATGGCAGACAAACCTTTAATCTTTTAAAGCAAATGAAGCATTATATGACATTGCTACGTCACTTCTAAAAGTATTTTCAGACTAGGATTGGTGCTATTCTGCAGTACGACAGCGAGAAACTGCAGTACGACAGCGGAGGCAAGTCTGTCACAATGCCCGTAAACGCATACTTTAAACCGCGACACACAACAGGGACGTTACTGTCTCAGCAATGCTGTACCACTTCTTATTCCAAATGTATGTTGCTAGTTTCTGTCGGTATTCTTATTAAAATAGCATTGATCACTTTTTATATTTTCCATAATAGCGCAGTGTTTCAAACCAATGCAAACTCTACGAATAAAAATTACTCCTTTTTAAAAAAGGTTTGTTTCAAAACTAATAGCACTGCTGATATTTCGGTTCATCACTCGGTTATCAGTAAAAAACAAGAAACACCTGCTACAACCGAGACCAAAGAGGTACCGAAAAGTACCGGTTATTCAGAACTAAAATACCGTTATCGGTTTAACTTACCGGTTTTAACTAATCGGTTTTTCAGATCCCTACCCCAAAGTGCACAGGGGGGGGGGCTTACGAAGAAGCCCGTATTTGGAGGGTGGCAAGACAAACTGACCTCAATGATTTATTTAACAATATCTTCGTATATTCATTTTATCTGTGGAAATCCATTGATGAAAAGGCAAACAGAAGTGTGCCAGCAAACATTTCGTACTCTTCCCTCCTTAACTTCTAGAGCAAATCTTCCAACTGAGGAGCAAAGAACATATCATGTTACAATGACGTTCGCCATTTACCGTTAATGCATTAACTGCCTCGTTTTCAAACAAAAATGTCCGGTGTTTCCACCAGACCAGACGGCACATGAGCCTGTGACACGCTGGTGTTGCACCTTTTTCCTCATTATTCCTGATTTGGGTATTCCGTGGTTTTCCGAGACAGCTAAGCCGAATGCCGGAATGGTTCCTTAATCAAGGCTGTGGCTGACCACCTACCCTATCCCCGTAAGCTACCTGTCCCATCCATTTTAAGCATACTATGTATGCTGTGTGTTATATTTTGGCCTAATGACTGGCGTTGTATTATCTTGACAAAACCTATATCATTGCGAGACGATCCTTGAGTGAATAAAGATAAATAAATAAAAGAAAGCCGTTTATCGCTTATTAATTGTTCGTTGTTCACGTGGTAATTTATTATTTCACTAGTATTAACTCTATTCGCTGCCCATTTTGCAGACGGTATCCACACACACCATTGAAGATACAACGCCAATGCTATTATAGCATTCTATGTCGAATACGCTGTTCAAAAGAATTAGGGAAACGCGTGTATCAACGTCCGGTATGTTTAATCTATTTTTATATAGGCGGTACCTATGGTCTTATTGCATGGCTTCAGATTTTTGCCTTTATGTAGGCTACAATTAAAATCATTCGCCGTCTGTTCACTGTGTCATGCATTACAGCGTCAGGTGACCTCTCAGAAAGGAGTGAATACCGGTGCCCCAATGTTTTCTAGTGAGATACACAGATGGAAGTTGTCATTTGTGGACGTGGTATTCAACCAAGCACATGCAACGCGGCGTCTTAATTCAGTGCGAGTTACAAGGGTGGTCTGTTGGATCCAAAAAGGATGGACTTTAGGTCGTGTTGCTGCAGATGTCAATGCCTCTGACTGTGTCATCCATAGGTTTTGGGCACGCTACAAGGAGACAAAAACGTTGACAAGATCACCTACTCATTACGAACCCAAGCGGAGACCGATTTCTGGCCATCTCTCTGTTGCGTCGTTGTACTGATATCTCCAGAGCACTGCAAGACGATCTCAGAAGGGTCTCTGGAGCTGCTGTGTCCAATCATACCGTAGCTAACAGGTTACGAGAAAGGACCGTACCACCGAGACATCCTGTTAGGAGTACCCCGCTTGACAAGACAACATCATACGGCTCGTCTTCAGTTCTTCCGCCCCCGTGCTAACTGGTAACTTCGTTGCTGGAGAAACGCGTTATTCACAGACGACGAGTCCAGATATCCTCTAACGCAAGGTGATGGCCGTGTTCGTCTGCGGAAACCCGTGATGAACGCAACCTGCCAAATGTTGTCCAGGAAATCAACAGATTTCCAAAGTTCTGTGATGTTATGGGGAAGCTTCAATGTTGACAGCCACACGGACCCTGTCGTTGTCCATGGTCGCCTTACCACCAAGTTGTACGTGGAACAGATCCTTTTGGACCATATGGTGGTTGCTGCATACGGAGGTGGCCTAAGTTCCTTCTGATGCCAGCGCACATGTGGCAGGCGTCATAGTGATGGCTTCTGAAGCCTGGACATTGAAGTAATGGAATGGCTGGGGGTCAGTCCCGGCTTAAAAACCTAGGAGCTTATGTGGAATACGCTTGACGAGCGTGTTTGTGATAGCCCTGTTGCACCACACACTCTCCGAGAACTCTCATGGGCTTTCATTGAACACTGGATTGGATACCACAGGATGACCTTTGTAGACTTGTACGGAGCATGTCACGTACGTGTCATGTAATGATAAACGCTCACGGAGGGCGTACACGTTATTGAAGCTCTCAGAGTCCAGTGAAAAACATACAGGATGACGGGATGAATGATTATTTCCGCTCTGTTTCCGACGCTTGTCGGACATGTCAGTTCTTTTTATGTAAACGATCGAGGATGTAATGAGACTTCGTTGTGTACTTAATTTGTGAAAGATAAAGGTGTAATTTGGTGACTGATGACCATAGATGTTAAGTCCCATTGTGCTCAGAGCCATTTTTTGTAATTTGGTAACATACACAGTCCACAGTTATTGCTCAACGAAGTACGTCAGACGTCCCAAGTCATGTTCCCCTAATTCTTTTGAGCAGTGTATGTAACTTGTAAAGTCATTCGTAAGGGATGTGGGGGGAAGGCGGCGGGGGGGGGGGGGGGGGGGGTGGGGGCATATATCACGGTTTCTGAAACTGTCCAGGTACACTTCCCAGAAACACTAGGGGCTACCTAAATGGCCCTCTCTCTGTTCGAAGTGAACTACTCACAGCCAAATTTGGTTTCTCTATTGCTCACAAGACCAGCTGTAAATTTCATACAATAGGGCACTGTAAAGTCGGCGGGAGAGGTCGACAACCGTCAAGCAGCCGCGCTTGCGTCATCCGCAGAAGTCTCGAGAAAGCGGAAACTCCTTTTAGGGCAAATTAAAACCATCTCTCAGCGCCCACTTGCGTTATTGCCCATTTGCATCGAGGCGGGGTCACCCCCCGCGCTGGCCGCTCCCGTTCCACCTAGCGTTGGAGGTGACGTGTATATTCATTTCCATTCAGCCCCGCCATATATGAACTGGGCGCGGCACGCTGTCTCATAAATAATGTATGTGAGCGGGGGTGAGCTAGCAGCTCGGCGTTGCGCCCTAGTGCCACAGGGGGCGCGTTCGCCACTGCCGCGCAGGCGACGCGCAGCGCTCAATCATGCGGTTTTGAAGCGGACGCCCCCTGCGCCTTGGCAGTCCACTTATTGAGGGCTTCACAGCGATTGGCTGAGACCATAAGCACAGCTGCGCCAGAAAAAGTTGCCCTCTCGTAGGCCGAAAAATCCTGGCGAGGTACGGTTGTTGATGGTTGGATTCAAAAATGGTTCAAATGGCTCTGAGCACTATGGGACTTAACATCTATGGTCATCAGTCCCCTAGAACTTAGAACTACTTAAACCTAACTAACCTAAGGACAGCACACAACACCCAGTCATCACGAAGCAGAGAAAATCCCTGACCCCGCCGGGAATCGAACCCGGGAACCCGGACGTGGGAAGCGAGAACGCTACCGCACGACCACGAGATGCGGACTGGTTGGATTATGAACATAGTTGTAGAGTTGTAAAATTACCATAAGTAAGCGTATACCACGGTAGTTTTCCTAGTGGCTTTGAACAGATACACCGAGCGAGGTGGCGCAGTGGTTAGACACTGGACTCGCATTCGGGAGGACGACGATTCAATCCCGCGTCCGGCCATCCTGATTTAGGTTTTCCGTGATTTCCCTAAATCGCTCCAGGCAAATGCCGGGATGGTTCCTTTCAAAGGGCACGCCCGACTTCCTTCCCCGTCCTTCCCTAATCCGATGAGACCGATGACCTCGCTGTCTGGTCTCCTTCCCCAAACCAACCAACCAACCTTGGATCAGATAAGATCGCAACCACGTTAATTTCACAATAGGGCTGGCAGGTGTGGCCGAGCGGTTCTAGGCTCTTCAGTCTGGACCGCGTGACCGCTACGGCCGCAGGTTCAAGTCCTGCCTCGGGCATGGATGTTTGTGATGTCCTTAGGTTAGATAGGAGACTGCTGACCTCAGATGTTAAGTCCCATAGTCCTCAGAGCCATTTGAACCATTTTGCACATTAGGTATGTTACACACATACCGGGCGTAACACATTTCAGTCGCTTTGTTTCCGTGTGCGATCAGTGTCGTATTAGATTCCTCTCGAAATCGGAAGCAGTGAACTATCTAGAAACTGAGTCATGATTACAGAAACGTGCGCGTGACCCATCGAATATTTTTGTAGTACGTAATCATCCTCCCGTCTGTAACTTAAGAATAAACAGTATGTATAGCGAAATCGAAACTGTCAATGTGTAATTCAGGTTTTGTTTTCAATTTGCTAATTTGCAACGTGATACAAAAGAATGTCGTAAAAATAAAACAAAAAAGTGATTTATTATAAAGCTGGAGAAAAAGCAATTTCCCCAATAAAAAATAAAAGTAAAAGAAAGACGCAAAATAATAACACACAAAACATCGTTTGATTGCTTGTTATCCCCCGTCGTTGACACTCAATACTCCTGCGACACAGCGTCACTTATACGGGCATTTGGTCAACCTATCATTAGGTAACATTTCTCCGTGAGTCTACAGAGAGGAAAACGTTCTTACTATATTTGTGAATTGTTTCGCTCAGTCTCTGTAGCGATTCCTCTGCGTGGCAGTTAGACCAACTGTATTCCTAGTTATGACAACGGTAAGCCCATCAATTAGTCAAGAACTCACGTGTAACATTGCATCTGCGTAACATTGCTATTTTGGCTGAAGCCCTCAAAATGTGCTGGCAGATCGCCTTATCGGGAATTAGGAGGAAAAAGAAGATAGGTAGCAAAACGTCATCAGAGGCAAATTCAACAGAGTTATAATTTTGAAGATAAAAGTGCTTCAGCTGTTAGTATTTAATCACAAGCACGACCGGTTTCGCAGCATTATAGCTACAACAGCAGATGCACTAAGATCAAGTCTTGTTCTGCTCAACTGGTTTGATGCGGCCCGCCACGAATTCCTTTCCTGTGCTAACCTCTTCATCTCAGAGTAGCACCTGCAACCTACGTCCTCAATTATTTGCTTGACGTATTCCAATCTCTGTCTTCCTCTACAGTTTTTGCCCTCTACAGCTCCCTCTAGTACCATGTCTTAGCAGATGTCCTATCATCCTGTCCCTTCTCCTTATCAGTGTTTTCCACATATTCCTTTCCTCTCCGATTCTGCGTAGAACCTCCTCATTCCTTACCTTATCAGTCCACCTAATTTTCAACATTCGTCTATAGCACCACATCTCAAATGCTTCGATTCTCTTCTGTTCCGGTTTTCCCACAGTCCATGTTTCACTACCATACAATGCTGTACTCCAGACGTACATCCTCAGAAATGTCTTCCTCAAATTAAGGACGGTATTTGATATTAGTAGACTTCTCTTGGCCAGAAATGCCTTTTTTGCCATAGCGAGTCTGCTTTTGATGTCCTCCTTGCTCCGTCCGTCATTGGTTATTTTACTGCCTAGGTAGCAGAATTCCTTAACTTCATTGACTTCGTGACCATCAATCCTGATGTTAAATTTCTCGCTGTTCTCATTTCTAATACTTCTCATTACCTTCGTCTTTCTCCGATTTACTCTCAAACCATACTCTGTACTCATTAGACTGTTCATTCCGTTCAGCTGATCATTTAATTCTTCTTCACTTTCACTCAGGATAGCAATGTCATCAGCGAATCGTATCACTGATATCCTTTCACCTTGTATTTTAATTCCACTCCTGAACCTTTGTTTTATTTCATCATTGCTTCCAAGAGTAGGGGCGAAAGGCTACAGCCTTGTCTTACACCCTTCTTAATACGAGCACTTCGTTCTTGATCGTCCACTCTTACAATTCCCTCTTGGTTGTTGTACATATTGTATATGACCCGTCTCTCCCTATAGCTTACCCCTACTTTTTTCAGAATCTCGAACAGCTTGCGCCATTTTATATTGTCGAACGCTTTTTCCAGGTCGACAAATCCTATGAAAGTGTCTTGGTTTTTCTTTAGCCTTGCTTCCATTATTAGCCGTAACGTCAGAATTGCCTCTCTCGTCCCTTTACTTTTCCTAAAGCCAAACTGATCGTCACCTAGCGCATTCTCAATTTTCTTTTCCATTCTTCTGTATATTATTCTTGTAAGCAGCTTCGATGCATGAGCTGTTAAGCTGATTGTGCGATAATTCTCGCACTTGTCAGCTCTTGCCGTCTTCGGAATTGTGTGGATGATGCTTTTCCGAAAGTCAGATGGCATATCGCCAGACTCATATATTCTACACACCAACGTGAATAGTCGTTTTGTTGCCACTTCCCCCAATGATTTTAGAAATTCTGATGGAATGTAATCTATCCCTTCTGCCTTATTTGACCGTAAGTCCTCCAAAGCTCTTTTAAATTCCGATTCTAATACTGGATCCCCTATCTCTTCTAAATCGACTCCTGTTTCTTCTTCTATCACATCAGACAAATCTTCACCCTCATAGAGGCTTTCAGTGTATTCTTTCCACCTATCTGCTCTCTCCTCTCCATTTAACAGTGGAATTCCCGTTGCACTCTTAATGTTACCACCGTTGCTTTTAATGTCACCAAAGGTTGATTAGACTTTCCTGTATGCTGAGTCTTTCCTTCCGACAATCATATCTTTTTCGATGTCTTCACATTTTTCCTGCAGCCATTTCGTCTTAGCTTCCCTGCACTTCCTATTTATTCCATTCCTCAGCGACTTGTATTTCTGTATTCCTGATTTTCCCGGAACATGTTTGTTCTTCCTCCTTTCATCAATCAACTGAAGTATTTCTTCTGTTACCCATGGTTTCTTCGCAGCTACCTTCTTTGTACCTATGTTTTCCTTCCCAACTTCTGTGATGGCCCTTTTTAGAGATATCCATTCCTCTTCAACTGTACTGCCTACTGCGCTATTCCTTATTGCTGTATCTATAGCGTTAGAGAACTTCAAACGTATCTCGTCATTCCTTAGTACTTCCGTATCCCACTTCTTTGCGTATTGATTCTTCCTGACTAATCTCTTGAACTTCAGCCTACTCTTCATCACTACTATATTGTGATCTGAGTCTATATCTGCTCCTGGGTACGCCTTACAGTCCAGTATCTGCTTTCGGAATCTCTGTCTGACCATGATGTAATCTAATTGAAATCTTCCCGCACCTCCCGGCCTGTTCCAAGTATACCTCCTCCTCTTGTGATTCTTGAACAGGGTATTCGCTATTACTGGCTGAAACTTGTTACAGAACTCAATTAGTCTTTCTCCTCTTTCATACCTCGTCCCAAGCCCATATTCCCCTGTAACCTTTTCTTCTACTCCTTCCCCTACAACTGCATTCCAGTCGCCCATGACTATTAGATTTTCGTCCCCCTTTACATACTGCATTACCCTTTCAATATCCTCATACACTTTCTCTATCTGTTCATCTTCAGCTTGCAACGTCGGCATCTATACCTGAACTATCGTTGTCGGTGTTGGTCTGCTGTCGATTCTGATTAGAACAACCCGGTCACTGAACTGTTCACAGTAACACACCCTCTGCCCTACCTTCCTATTCATAACGAATCCTACACCTGTTATACCATTTTCTGCTGCTGTTGATATTACCCGATACTCATCTGACCAGAAATCCTTGTCTTCCTTCCACTTCACTTCACTGACCCCTACTATATCTACATTGAGCCTTTGCATTTCCCTTTTCAGATTTTCTAGATTCCCTACCACGTTCAAGCTTCTGACATTCCACGCCCCAACTCGTAGAACGTTATCCTTTCGTTGATTATTCAATCTTTTTCTCATGGTAGCCTCCCCCTTGGCAGTCCCCTCCCGGAGATCCGAATGGGGGACTATTCCGGAATCTTTTGCCAATGGAGAGATCATCATGACACTTCTTCAATTACAGGCCACATGTCCTGTGGAAACACGTTACGTGTCTTTAATGCAGTGGTTTCCATTGCCTTCTGCATCCTCATGTCGTTGATCATTGCTGATTCTTCCACCTTTAGGGGCAATTTCCCATCCCTAGGACAAGAGAGTGCCCTGAACCTCTATCCGCTCCTCCGCCCTCTTTGACAAGGCCGTTGGCAGAATGAGGCTGACTTCTTATGCCGGAAGTCTTTGGTCGCCAATGCCGATTATTTATCAAAATTTAGGCAGTGGCGGGGATCGAACCAGGGACCGAAGACGTTTTGATTATGAATCAAAGACGCTACCCCTAGACCACGGGAGGACCCGACAGTAATAAAACAGAATAAAACAACATAGAACGCTATCGAGTTCCGCCCCATGATAACAGGAACACCAGTACATGGTGAGCGAACGGGTCCCCACTGCACCTGATGACGCAATTATAATGCTGCGAAACCGACCGTGCTTATAAATAAATACCTTACAGCTGAGGCGGTTTTATCTTCAAAGCGACGTATCGAGGCTGCAGCTGCCCTGAATTCAAAGCCTTCAATAGAGTTATCTCAGTCTCTCATTGTACAATGTATGCTGCTCCTTCCTTCTTTTTTCCATATGTTGGTAGCCCCCCCCCTCTCTCTCACTCTCTCTCTCTCTCACCCATCCCTCTCTCCATTTCTCTCCCCATGTCTCTACCCATCTGTCTCCGCATTTATCACATTCATTTATCTCTCTCTAAGCACCTCTCCCCCCCTCTCTCTCTCTCTCTCTCTCTCTCTCTCTCTCTCTCTCTCTCTCTCTCTCTCTCTCCCCTTTACACACACTTTCACATTCACAAAAACTTTCATCTATCCTTATTTACAAAGATTGTGACGCGTTCGCTTTGTCGCTGATCGCAGAGAGATCACGCAGTTAATGGCGCCATACAACGCGGTCTCTACATCGCCTGAAATGCCACAGCGCAACATAGGGGGGATAAAAAATTATTTTTGACGGCAGTTTGGGTATTAATGAAGAACACTGTGCTTCATTCATCCGCACAGAAGTGACTTCCCTACTGCTTTGTTCCCTTGAAGGCGAATTCTTGAATGATCGTGGTACAAGAACTGTGTTGTATGTGTAACGCAACACTTTTTTTCTCGGCCAGTTTCACTTGAAAAAAATGAGGAGGTTGCTGTGGAACGTTAGGGAATATTCCCAGTTCAGCCCCTATAATTGCATGAACTTCTGATAGGCGCCGTGAACAAAAGCATGGCGAGTAGTCTGTCATCATCGTAACAAGGTTGCGCAAACCTATCTGATATCTCCAGCGCTCAATGGCCTCAATGGCTCTGAGCACTATGGGACTTAACATCTGAGGTCATCAGTCCCCTAGAACTTAGAACTACTTAAACCTAACTAACCTAAGGACGTCACACACATCCATGGCCGAGGCAGGATTCGAACCTGCGACCGTAGCTGTCGCGCGGTTCCAGACTGTAGCGCCTAGAACCGCTCGACCACCACGGCCGGCTATCTCCGGAGCTGATCAGCCCCTCACAGCTATGAACTCCTGCATTGTTGGAACGTGCGGATACTCTCATTCGAGGTGATCGACAAATGACAAACAGCTCGCAGCTCAACTGGACGTCTCTGTCGGCATTGCTGACACACGTCTGTGCATCCAAGAGGAGCTCAGAGGGTTCATGGAACTGTTCCTCCTCGTCCACCCTACAGGCCGTATCTAACAGCTTCCGACTTCTATCTGTTAGGCCCAGTGAAGGATGCACTCCGCGGAAAGCATTACGTGGATGTTGGGCAGGTTATTGACGCGGCAAGACTTTGGCTCCGACGTCAACCAGTAGAGTCGTACCAAGCGGGCACACAGGCCCTCCCAGTTGTTGTTGTTGTTGTTGTTGTTTTCTTCAGTCCTGAGACTGGTTTGATGCAGCTCTCCATGTTACTCTATCCTCTGCAAGCTTCTTCATCTCCCAGTGCTTACTGCAACCTACATCCTTCTGAATCTGCTTAGTGTATTCACCTCTTGGTCCCCCTCTACGATTTTTACCCGCCACGCTGCCCTCCAATGCTAAATTTGTGATCCCTTGATGCTTCAGAACATGTCCTACCAACCGGTTCATAGGTAGCGTAAAACCGTTGCACTGGACGAATATTATATTGAAAAAATAGGGTTTTGTAGCCAAAATGAGTGCGGAATAATGTAGTGTATTGCAATCGTGTATCAAACAACCTGCTTTCAGAAAAAATATGTAGCATTTTTTACTGAACGCCGCTCGTAATTCGTTCCAAACAGGTCGTTTGTGACCCCCTGCTAGCAGGATAACTATGCAAGTACCTCAGTACCTCAGTACAAGAGAATAAGTGGCCGTAATAACGGGTATGGTGAGCGAGTATCGACACAGTGAGCGGGCGCAGAGCGTGGCGAGGTGAGGTGAGCAGTTTATCGTGTAACTCGGCAAGCCTCAGAGCTATGTGCTTCGTCAACGAGCCCTCCCATATCCGCACCTCTCTCTCTCTCTCTCTCTCTCTCTCTCTCTCTCTCTACCGCGTCTGCCAACATCCCTCACTGCCGCGCCCCCGGATTAGGTATTCAAATAGAGCCATTTCGGACGCCGGCCGGGAGGGCTAACTTTTTTCATCAAATGTTACACCTCCCTCAGGGGTCATTCCAGCCCAGCGCGCTCGGCACAAATCGTCCTTAAAGGCGCACACCCAGCGCGCGCCGGGCTGACGGAGAGGGGTATAAGGTGGCCGGCTACAGGGTAGCGAGCGGCCGAGGGTGGGGGTGGATACTGAGGAGCCGGAGCTGGCACACTTGCGCCGATATCATCGCACACACATGTGTATCCGAACGGCGCCGCGTGGGGGGATGACTTCGAGTGGTGGGGAGCCGGGGACTAGGCCGGAAATTAAAATGATGGCCAGCTTGCGCCGCCTCCGCAGGCGGGACGCACACCCCTGGGTAAATTAACCCGCTGATATTGCGCGAGGAGTAATTTGTAACGGCTGCCCGCGTGTTGAAATGAAAGCAGCGGCCAGCCGGCTCGGCTAAGCTCTGCGCAGGCAGGCGACACGCGACCACTGCGCCGGAACCGCCGGGATTGCTGCGCCAAACAGTGGTGCCGCTCCCCCCCCCCCTTCCCCTCCCCCTCCCCCCCCCCTCCCACCACCTCACCACCTCTACAAGCACCCCAGCGTGTACACACGCAAACACTGCTCCTCTACGCATACGCATATGGATGCGCGCCTATGACTAGCTGGCTCTTGTCACGCATGGCTCGCTGTATCACGCCATGCCACGCCACGCTTAAAGAAGCGCTTTTGCTGATAATCTGCCCCCTAAGTAAACTGGCCTCTACAACACAGTCTTCTTTGTCTTCTGTCTTCTTCTGGTCGATCGATGGCTCGACTCGCGTACATTGACCCCATAAACGATTTTCTGATGGATCAGCCAGGGCTACGCAATGCTCTGAACAGGGTGGTTCACTTAAAACTCGCACCCCCTTTGCTTCATAAAATTTTCAAGATATCGAAAAGAGATTTTTGGCAACTGATAGTAGGCTGAGGAGTACGTAATTTTGTCTTATTGATAGTAATAGTCTTCAAAGGTGACTGTATATGTGTTTATATAGCATGACTAATTCAAATCGTAGCATAAAGTCGCCAAATGAATGACATTGTTTTCATCATCTGATTATTAATTAAACTGTTTGTGTGGAAGAAGAGTGAAGATTGAACAAAATAATTAATTTAAAAAGTCAAGTCCTGGAAGCATCAACTACGTGAAGCAAATGACTTAGACATGTAAAATGGAAAACGTTAAACACATTTATCACACAAAACGACCAAAAAATTTCGATCACACTCAACTGGCAATACACACCATTTCAGTATGTTTTACAATTTAACAGAAGAACAGTGAATCGAATTAAATACTTAATAGCCATCGCAAAATGTATCTATGGTCATGCTTATGTGTCATGATTAATTTAAATCCTGGCAGGGTCCCTATAAGAAAAGAGTAAAACGGCGACTTTATGCTAGGATTTAAAGTAATCAGGACATAAGTAATATTTTTAATGTCTCTCACACTTAACAAAGTGATGTGTGGAAATAATTAAATATACAGTTTAATATCTTATCGATGTTGTGGCTATTAGAGATGACAGAAGAAGAGAAAAGCCTCTAATCTCGTGAATACCAATTATAATTATTTAGGGTGAATCACCCAAAGCTTCCACCCCTCTTATTTCATGAATCGTTCAAGAAATCGAAACGGGGTTTCAGCATTTCACAGTAGGCAGAATTGAATGAATAATATTGTTTACCTCTTTTATCAATGGATATATTTAAGCAATATAGTTTAAAAGTGAAACGACGTGCTTTTTTCAAATGCAACGAAACCTCTCTTAAACACCGGTACAGTGGTACAACCCTCGTTAATTTTAACTTTGCAACTTTTCACAAAAATATCCAAAAAATGAGCTTAAGTTAAAAGACTAAGCGGCCGGAATCGTTCGTTGGAGTGTGAACTGCTCCAAGTGGAGATCTCATACCCAGCCCTGTAGTTGGACGCAAAAAGAAGACAGGCCTGTGCTGTTCAAATAAATCGTATTCTTTGCTGGCCCTACTTATAGACATAGTTACAGGGTCGGCTACGATTGTCGCAACTGCAGTTATATCATGTCTTTTAGAATATCAGAAAGGGGTTAAAAACTATTTCAAAGGTATTTATGTAGTACTCATGCTTAAGTGGTAAGCTTTTGTAAGACAAGTGAACAGTCTAAGGACTTAGCACGACGATGGAGCCTGGTGTGGCATCTTGTGTTTTATTGAACTCAGTGGCGCTTCATTCTGCAGGGTCAAATCCGTAAGCTAAATAATTTATGAATTTTTCATATTATGTAGCTACATGCAGAGCATTTTCTTGGCGATGCGATAAACTTTTAAGGACAACATAGAAGTACGAAAGTTATGTAACGTAAGGTAGATCTGTTCGTAAACATCACACTCAAATTTATAAAACTGGATAGTTCTCGATGGCGTGTATGAGGTTTTCATTATAATTTCTTACTTACTGCTTTGAAATCTATCGAATAGCAGCAACGAGAGTCTGTTAAGTCCATTCGTGGTCATCACTGATTACGTACATACAAAATTATTTATTCTCTTGTATTGCATTCGAGACATTACAAAAACTTAGAGAAAGTAGCAGATCCCCCCCGCAACTGTTCAATTGCCAAGAACATCGCCGATATGGTCGTTGTCATCTTCCCGCTGTAGTGGCGCGAAGTACATGGGCAACACGGCGAAAGCCACGGCTGTAATCGACGATAGAAGAAATTCGCAAGTTGATTCTTCAGTGGCCCCTATTACATAGTTGTCTGATTAAACTGTTTTAATTCTCCTCTGCCGAAAATAACTTTTTCGATTACGAAGACTTAACTCAACTGCCATAGGAAGGCCTAGAAGTCTAGAGAAACGCTGCACGAGAGGGCGAACGTTTTCTGATTTCGTCTCAAGCGACAGAGCACCGCAGACATCGGTTCTGCGACACACTTTGCTGCCCAAAAATAATGCCACGTCACGTCCGCCGTCATGAATTTTGCATCCGCACGCGTGAACTCGGTGGATATAGCGTAATTAATAAGGTCGTGACCGGACGCAGCAGACGGAAAAAATTCCTCTACAAGAAAATCTATCAGATGGAATTCAGGAGAGAAGAGCGTTTCCCCACTCATTTCGTCAGAAATTGCCGTTCAGCTCTTTGTGCTTCCCATGAAAGGAGTTCTACGAAATTTTTTAAAGAACATCATGTTGTCCAAAGGATGTAGAAATTATTTATTTTACTACTGAAATTTCGGCCTTTGGGTTATTATCAAGTGGTACTGCAAAAGCTAAAAATTTTACAAAAAATGAAGCACAGAGTTTATATACAGAGTGGCACAAGCATACCATCAGACCGTAAATAGTGCATCACAAAAAATGGTGAAAATAACACATCACTTACAGTTTGCCTCAACACATGTCGGACTTTAAAATCTTTTGACATGTAAAGCATTCTTCGTCAGAACTAAATGTTTTGACTGTAGGAGTACAGTAACATCAAACGAGCACGAAGCTCTGCACATCGTGAAATGACGCAAATTACGTGAACTATTACCAATGTTGACATACTTAACACAAATCACAATAAATCAATGTCCTAACACACTGTCTGTATGTGGCATAAGGTCCACTTATCAGAGAAAGTAGGCCCTCCATTCTCCCGATAACAACTGTAAACATATCATAACATCGTTTTACATCTGTTGACAACCTAGAGCTTTTTATGTAATGGTACAGTAATAAGGTACAAGGGGACAGGATGGCGATGACACATATGCATGTCGGATAATCTTAAAGTCTCACATGTGTTGAAGCAAAACGTAAGTGATGTGTTATTTTCACCATTTTTTGTAGTGTACTAATTACTGTCTAATGGCATGTTTGTGGCACTCTATAGATACTCTGTGCTTCATATTTTTTAAATTTTTTTAGCTTTGGCAGTATCACTTGAAAACGGCCCAACGGCCGAAATTGCAATAGTAAAATAAATAATTTGAGTAAGGTCAACGGTGAACACGATGTCCTTCAAATACTTCTATATGACTTTGAACCCCAATCATTAGAAGCTAATCAGCTTTACGGAATTAATTTCGAAACAAAGTTCTCCTACATCATCAAAAAAACTACAAAAGTTTTTTTTGTTTATAATACCTCAAAACTACAGCAGACCGAAAGATATTCGACACAATAGTAACTGATTCGGAGGTGAAAGAGATGTAACAGCAGTTTGCTGAAGCTGTAATTATTTTTATATTTGATCTGCCTATCCGCTATCGTATATGTGAAAAGGAATTGTTCATTAAGCTCTTTCTAAACACAATGTACACAACACCTAAAAGCTGAGGTCACTAGTTTAGCACTAGTAATGTTAGTAAATTGGTTTTTTTAACGGGGTAGATGTCCAAACAAATCGTTCCTAGAATCAATCAGTTTTCCTATAGCTGATAATACACTGTAATGGCTACATCCATTGTACTGTAGTCGCTATTATTATCATTATTATAGTTGACAGTAAGCAGATGCACACACTAGTAAATTGCGCAACGATAATTGAGTCAACCACAAGAGAAGAGACGTAGTGATGATGCAGTTTTCTTTTTAAATTAAGTACTGCCTTTACTGTACATAGTATATCGTTACAGTGCTGTACTACATGTGCCCGTATTGTAAACAGAAACCTTTGTGCCAAATACTGTTCTCCTAAGTTATGTTATCCATAGATGAATAGCATTTCCACCTTCTCTTCGTTGGTATTCTTTGTACTCAGACAAAACTTCAACTGAAAACAGTTGACTTAGCACCGATGTGCATTTTCCTTGTGTTTCCATATGTTTACTGTCAACTGCAGCAAGTGGCCGAGTTATATTACGCCACGCATCTGCATTGTGTGCTGGTACAAGAGAGTCAACTCAATTTTGTATCCGTTTTTAATAACGTCATGTTTGCGTGATACGTTTTTGAGCAGGTATTGAAAAGAGGGAGTAGACTGCTGAATAAAAAATGTAGGCCACTATTTAAAACCGAGGCATTGCTGTACATATGTTCATAACTAGCAAAGTTGCTAGAACGGTCGCAGGTTCGAATCCTGCCTCGGGCATGGATGTGTGCGATGTCCTTAGGTTAGTTAGGTTTAAGTAGTTCTAAGTTCTAGGGGACTTATGACCACAGTTGTTGAGTCCCATAGTGCTCAGAGCCAAAGTTGCTAGAAAGTACATAATACTGGTTGACACAATTATATATGTGGTGCCTGTTCTTTCGGATGTGTCTGAGAGAACAGACACCAATGATCTACGCATGCAGCGTTACATTGATAACTTAAGGGAAACCGGTATGACATATCTGCTTTGGGAGTTGAAATAATTCAACAGCTGCACTTGAAAATTTGTGGTGGACTGGAATTCGAAACCAGATGCTTAAATTCTATAGAATCGTTGCCTTAACTGCCTCGGCCATCCGGACACGCTTCACAACCGACCAAAATTACCAAGTGCAGCTCACCACTGATGTTGTGACCCCATTCATATTTCCTATTGATCGCAGCCTAACTGTATTGCCATTAGGGGACAAATGATGGTAGACATTTGCATTGAAAGAGACGTATGTGTGTCGAGACACATCTATAAAATTATCTATGTGGTTTCCGTTCTTTCGAGCATGTCTGAAAGAACAAAATCTGTATATATAATTGTATTAAACAGCGTGATATACACGATATGCCAAGAAGAACAGACTCCACATATGTAATACAGTATATATATATATATATATATATATATATATATATATATATATATATATATATATATGCGCCTCGACAGGTATATGGCTCTCAGTGTGATTTCATACAGGAAAACAGGCTGCGAGTAAAGAGGAAAATGAATGGCGTCACAAAATCAGTGGTGAGCAGCACTTCGGAATTTGTATCGTCGACTGTGAAGCGTGCCCCGACGGCCGAGGCAACCATTCCAGCTAGAAGAGGAGCACCCGCTGACGAGCGCAGCTCCGCCACAAACTTTCAACTGCAGCTGTTGAATTATTTCAACTCTCAAAGCAGCTATGTCATCCAGATTTTCAAGTTATGCTGGGTAATCTTCCTCTCGCAGCTAAACAACGCTTGCTTGCTACGTTTTTATTTTTCTTCTGGGCAAAGTCATTTGGGGCAGTCAAGATAAATGGGACTCTGTATATCACGTGACGAGGCCAACTAAGTTCCATTTTAGGTTTCAGTAAGGACACAAATGTATACTTGTCTCGCAGTCCGAACAGACCTCGAAAGGCCCAAGTTGGCCGGGGTGACCGAGAGGTTCTAGGTGCTAAAGTCTGGAACCGCGCGACCGCTACGGTCGCGCGGTTCGAATCCTGCCTTGGGCATGGATGTGTGTGATGTCCTTAGGTTAGTTAGGTTTAAGTAGTTCTAAGTTTAAGGGACTGATGACCTCAGAAGTTAAGTCCCATAGTGCTCAGAGCCATTTGAACCATTTTTGAAAGACCCAACGGTGCCGACCGACTGCCGTGTCATTCTCAGGAGATAGGCATCTGTGGATGCGGATATGGATGGCCTGTAGTCAGCACACCGCCCTCCCGGCTATTGTCAGCTTTCACGACCAGAGCCGCTTCTCTTCAAATAAGTAGCTTCTCAGTTGGCCCCATAAGGGCTGAGTGCATCCTGCTTGTCAACAGCGCTCGGCAGACTTGGACGGTCACCGACTTCTTCTACAATACAATAGCTGGCTGTACAATAGATGTAGACGTCCGTCGATCTAGCTGGAGATGTGGTTCCTCTCGGTCGGCTGGTACTTCGATCGGCGGTGCAGTACAGCGGCTTCGGTGATATCTTCTCGGAGACTCAGCTATAGCGGTTGCCATTAGCAGCGGACGAAGACTGGTCTGCCTTCGACCGGCCGGGCCTATATAGTGAGCTGGAGCCAATAGAAACCCGGCGTAGGAATCCGTGGCCGGATATGTCGCGGCGACCTCTGCAAGGAAAGGTTCCTATTAATCGACTGGAATCTTTGGCGTGTTTACCTGATGTCTTCGCCTGTTTGGCTGCTGGTTTGTTTCCCTCATAGCGTGGCTGTTATGCGGTGCTGCCTGCCATTTAGGGGAACCCGATGGCAGACAGTACAAAGCCCGACAGCGCTTTGCTTAACTTCGATGATTTGCCGGAAACCTATGTTACCACTGTGGCAAGGCTGTTGGCTGTCTCGAGAAAAAGTATGGAAATAACAGCAGACATTTACGGAGATTTATGTTAAAATCCGCTCTTATTTTGGAAACTACAGTTACTTATACAGGACGCTGGCATACTACTAACGTCCTAGGCTTCCCTGATATTGAGACCGGTGTACACGCCCTACAAGAGTTCGCCGCGCCAATGGGACTTGCCCCGTGATTTACAGCTATAACAAGGCACGGTCGTGTACTATCTTGCAGCGGGGGAGGGTCCCCGAGAAACAGCTACTAGCGCGCTTAAAGGACGCCCGAGGTAGGCGGCGATCTGTTGCCAAACTTCTGGGCAGCGTTCCAATTGAATACGGCCGCGCGTCCCTCTCCCGTGCGCTATCGGCTTTTCCGAGAACGGATTGCCGGTCGGCGTTGGTGCATTATCAGGTCGGCAGAACACGCCTAATCCGGCTGAGCCAATCCCGGAGGCAGGTACTCTGTATAAATTATAGAGGCGTGTATTTAAGACACAGCTAAACTCTGGGCCTGGCCGGGCCGCGGAGGAAGGAGGCGGCTCGAGGAGGAGGCGGGGGCGTTACGGGTCTGACTTTACGAGGGCCCGGCCGGCCGGCTAATCCGCGCGTATATCTGGCGCGCTACGCTCGCCGCGCGCTCGGTAGCGTTCGGCTTTATTACGCCCCCGAGGTTTTGCCGCACCGGCCGCTAACTCACCTGCGCGTCCGCCGCTCGCCGGCTGGCCAGATCGCTCTTCAGCTCGCCCTCTGTCGCCGGGAAACGGCATCGTAAACCTCATCCCTACCTACCACTTTGCAGGGCACTCGTTCCGAGCCGTCTTAGAGCCCTCCGCGCTTTTTCCGCGACCGTCTGCTGGCAAATGGCTTTTTGTACTTTTAATGTCGCAGCCCAGTGGAACGAAGTAACAGAGGCCGACGTCTCGAGCACTTACTGTGCACCGGCAGATTGGCCACGCGCGCGCATTACGGTGGATGGTAACGCTTCGACCGGAAACCTGCCACTGTCATCTACACTGTCTGACGAAAAAGTAAGGCAACCAGGAGACACACACGGATGCCAATGTAACTTTGTACACGTACACACAATAAGCCAGTATGTAAATAATTTAGCTGCAGTTATCTGTGACTCATAGAGCGACCACCACAATGTACAGGGTGTCCCAAAAAGAATGACCTCATTTTAAATAGAATTATTTATAAGGCAGAAGGGCTTAACACCAACAAATTGCATACTAAATTACTCAGAAATGGTTCAAATGGCTCTGAACACTATGGGACTTAACATCTGAGGTCAACCGGCCGCGGTAACCGAGTGGTTCTAGGTGCTTCAGTCGGGACCCGCGCGGCTGCTACGGTCGCAGGCTCGAATCCTGCCTCGGGCATGGATCTGTGTGATGTCCTTAGGTTAGTTAGGTTTACGTAGTTCTAAGTTCTAGGGGACTGATGACCTCAGATGTTAAGTCCCATAGTGCTCAGAGCCATTTGAACCATTTTGAAGCATCTGAGGTCATCAGTCCCCTAGAACTTAGAACTACTTAAACCTAACTAACCTAAGGACATCACACACATCCATGCCCGAGGCAGGACTCGAACCTGCGACCGTAGCAGTCGCACGGTTCCAGACTGTAGCGCCCAGAACCGCTCGGCCACTCAGAAAATACAGAAGTTTATAAAAATCTATCATAAATGTTCAACGTGTTCTCCATTGGCTGCACGGCCGACATCTAGTCGATAGCCGAATTCATCCCAAACTGAGCGTAAGGTATCTTCTGTCACTGAAGATACAGTAGTTGATATTCTGGTTTTTAGTTCATCAATGTCACGAGGTAAGGGAGGAACGTAAACACATTGTTTAACATATCCCTACAGGAAGAAATCACATGGTGTTAAGTCAGGGGACCTAGGAGGCCAAGAGTGTAAAGACTGGTCTCGTGGTGCTGTACGCCCTACCCGACATCGAGGCGCACGTTGGCATTGAGGAAACTGCGCACGTTTTTGTGCCAGTGCGGTGGTGCTCCATCTTGCTGATAGATGAAATTGTCAGATTCAAGTTGTGGGAATAACCAGTTCCGTAGCCTTGCAAGGGGCTCCGCTCAAATGCTCGTTGGATTTGTTCCACTGTTGAGGAACGCGTTCCCGGTCAGGACTTTTGCTTTTACAGAGGCACCATGTTTCTTCAAACTGTTTATACAACCGTCGAATGTTCTTTGGTGATGGTGGTTTAGCATGAAATCGAATATGAAACACCCCCTGAACTAGATCACTGATTGGGTGCGACTAAATTCAATAACACAATACGCCTTCCGTTGCGCAGACGCCATATTGCGTGAGACTGGCTGCAAGCCCCTGGTCAGCGCTCGTAGCGACATCTAGTGGATTTTTTCTGAAACTCTAGACCATGCCGATTACATCTAGCGCTGATTCAGTTATCTAGTGACATTTGTCTCAATATTATAAGTTAAAATCGGGTCATTCTTTTTGGGACACCCTGTATTATAACTGCTGGTGTGTTGCGTTGTCACCAGGCTTAGCTGGATAAACACTGTTGGGAAAAAAGTTAGTACACATGGAAAGACGACTCAGTTTCGATCTGATGACGGAATATGCCACTTGTGTGGTAGTAGATGTACTGATACTGGTTTCAGCATTGTCCGCCAACAAATAGCGTAGTGGCATAGCTAAAAGAGCGCCATCTATGTCTATCCTTTAATAGGGAATGCTCACAGCCAGAAGGCGTGAAGGTGTGAAGCAAGCAGACAACAATGCTACGGAGTCCCATTCGTGCTTTCTACAGCCAACTGAGCGAGTTTGGAAGGAGTCAAACTGCGGCCCTCCGAGTGGTGGGATGGTCTTTTCGGAGAACTGCCACACAAGTTGGACGTACTGTGACAATTGTCCAACGATGCTGGTATCAGTCAACATTCTAACACCCGTAGACGAGGTTCTGGACGTCCACATAGCACAGACGCCAAAAAAGTGAGAATCGTCGTATTGTAAAGGGCAGCAGTGGTATATTGCGCATCTAACACAGCACAGCTAAGAGGGCTTGTCGGCCTCAGTTGCCGAGCGGTTCTAGGCGCTACAGTCTGAAACCGCGCGACCGCTACGGTCGCATGTTCGAATCCTGCCTCGGGCATGGATGCGTCTGATGACCTTAGGTTAGGTAGGTTTAAGTAGTTCGAAGTTCTAGAGGACTGATGACCTCAGCAGTTAATCCCCATAGTGCTCAGAGCCATTTCAACCTTCTTTTAATAGGGCTTGTGAGCCCAGACGTGTCTAAACGAACTGTTCTGAACCAATTACTAGGAGTGGGATAACGTGCACGCAAACCTCTAGCCCATCATCCACTCACGCCACAGCATCGCCGTGCACCGCTTGAATGCTGCCGTCAGAGAATCACTTAGAAGTTAGAATGGCGAACCGTGGTCTTCAGCTACGAAAGTAGGTCTGCCTGCACAGAAATGACGGTCGTTTGCGCATACGACGTAGGCCTGATGGGCGCTGTCTTGTAGAATGCATTCATCCAAGATACACCGACCCCACCGTAGGCCCTACGGTCTGTGGTGCGATAAGCTGGAACTTTCGTTCACCTTTGGTGTTTCTGGAGGGGACGCTAACTAGCGCTCGGTACGTGTAAAATGTTGTTATGCCTGTTCTTCTGCCGTTCTTGCAACAGCAAGGTGTTGTGATTTCCCAACAGGATAACGCTCGCTCACACACTACCCGTGAAACTCAACGTGCTCTGCAGGAGGTGCTACAACTTCTCTGGCTAGCACGATCTCTGAACTTGTCTCTAATCGAGCACGTGTGGGATATGATTGGAGGAGAGGTGGCGCGTGTGACCCATCAACCAACAAATCTCACAGAACTCCCTCAACAGGTCGAGAAGGCGTGGCAAAACGTACCCCAGGACAGTATTCGCCATCTGTGCGGTCGACTGGAAACCAGAGTCAGCGCACGCATCGCCGCCCGTGGAGGCCAATATGAGTGTTTCAGCATACCTGGTGCCTCAGAACCGCTTGCGCTATCGATCTGTAAATGTAATCACTTCGTGCACAGTGTTGCAAAAATACATCTTAAGTGAACTGGAAAATTCTAAAAGATGTACTAATTTTTATTTACGGCCTACACAAGGGACGTGAACACCGTCAGATGTCGAGTGATCTCTGTCAAGGACACTGATGCGACGTACCCGTGTGAGACAGAGTTATCAGCGCCTGACAGTGACCTCATTGTGGAACTTCTTTTGGTCAGAGGGCCAAATGGTGATGTGTCCAGACCTGCGCAGCATTCAGATGTGACAGAGGTCCAATGTTGAGCTGTTTAGGAACTAGAGGGCAAGCATACTAGTCCTCAAGGTTCCAGTCGATCACATCTGAACCAGAACGTAGGATGGACGAGTTGTGTGCGTTACAAAATGTGTGCGTTACACAATGTAACTTCTTCGCATCTGCACCTGACGTCCAGGAACATGTAATGAATGCCCTTCAACGTTCTCTATCGTCCCACACCTTAGGACGAAGAGTAGCAGCAGCCGGACTAGGGAATTACCATGGCATGTGTAGGCTGCTGTTAACAATAGAACACAAATGGCTCTGTTTGGAATGGTGCCGTGACTGGGAAGCGTGGACCGCTGATGAATTTCGACGCATTGTTTTCTATGATGAATTGCGTTTCTGCAATATCCCGGATGACCATAGTCGGAGAGTATGGCAGCGACATGAGAAGAGGTGGTTACTCCTGCTATCTTGGTGTGGGGAACCATTGGGAATGACTTTGGGTCACAACTGGTAGTGATTTAGTGAACTCTGATAATACGGCACCACATCATGGACATCCTGCATTCTGATTTGTCACCTCTCATGAGCCTATATCTTCGTCACATTTTTCAACAGGAAAGTGCTCGTCCACACGTGGCAATTATCTCTATGAAATGCCTGTGTAGTGCGAAGGTAACCCCGTGACCAGCAACATTCTTATATCTGGCCCCGTTAAAACCTTTATGGGACCACCCCAGATGGCAATTCCTCGCAACGCGAGTATCGAGGGTATCAAATAAAAGTTACAACATTTGTTGTTCAGCTCGTCTCAGGAGAGGATAAAACAGCTGTGTGACACCCTTTCCCCGAGCGGTCTAAGGCACTGCACTCACGGACTATGCGGCTGTTCCCGACGGAGATTCGAGTCCTCCATCGGGCATGGGTGTGTGTGTTTGTCCTTAGGATAATTTAGGTTAAGTAGTGTGTAAGCTTAGGGACTGATGACCTTAGCAGTTAAGTCCCATAAGATTTTACGCACATTTGACACCCTTTCCAGCTGAATCACTACATGCATACAGGCCGGAGATGGGCAGCGTTTTACTGAGAAGTCGGCTCATACTGATAAGTTCTTTGTAAATTTGACTCGATATTGTAATCACTGGCATTACATCACATACGCTCTCAACCCGAGAAGTATCGTTTCCTCTTCACCTTCTAGTCACTTCTTTACTTATTTATTTGCCAAACAGTGTCTCGTTGACATTTCGTCCGTTGTTGTTGTTTTGGATCTCTCAGTCTTGATTCCTGTTTCACACGAAGGTAAAGTTTTCTGTGAATTTATTTTATAGGTCGCTCAGATCTAATCAGGCCAGTGGATTAACAGCGAGGGTTCGTGTGCCTGCCAGCCCAGATGTGGTTTTAGGCGGTTTCCCACAGCCCATTAGGTGAAATGGTTCAAATGGCTCTGAGCACTATGCGACTTAACTTCTGAGGTCATCAGTTGCCTAGAACTTAGAACTAATTAAACCTAACTAACCTGAGGACATCACACACATCCATGCCCGAGGCAGGATTCGAACCTGCGACCGTACTGGTCGCTCGGCTCCAGACTGTAGCGCCTAGAACCGCACGGCCACTCCGGCCAGCATTAGGTGAATACCGGGCTGCTACCCAAGTCTCGCTTCAGTTACACGATGTGCAAACATTTAGAAAACTTTCGCTCAGTTTCAGATGAACAATATTTTATGTAGACTGTTGGGGTACACATATTCCGTCCCGGGTGGTAATGGTGTGGTGATAAGTAGAACATCCGGCCACCCTTTAAACATACCAAATCCATTCATGAGCACACCGACTCTGCGCTCATGCAGAGCAAAAGCACAAGAAAAAAATATAGGTTTACTTATTGGGTCGCGCGATGCTTCCCTAGCAGGCGTCATTGACTGCTAGTCCACATCACATAAGACTGATTCGCCACTTTCTCTGGTAGGTAACCCTCCTCAGGGAACTACCACTAGATGTCGACAGTGTTACATTCTTACTTGTTCAACTACGACAAGATGCCACTCTGTTCAGTGACATATGTGGCATCCTTACCCGACTTCAAGTAATTCCAAGTGGCTTTCCACTGTCTGGCGTCTGCAAAGTACAGCTGTTTCTCAGACAGCGTCACTAATGAATCGATTTGTCATGCCCAGCGCCAGCGAGTCCATCAACTGCGGAAGGAGAAACTAAAAATAATCAGATTTAACGTCAAAGATGAGGAAATGTTACCGTTCGAACCTGTCTAAATTTTGTCGATCTTAGATGCTGATATGACGCAGCGTTTGCGCTTCCTGAGCAGGAACTATGAGATTTCATTTTCTAAAGCCTGTTCATAACAGAGCAAATAGAAGCGAATATGAGTGAATGAAAGTAAGTGAACAATACATTCGTGCTCTGCCAAACATTTCTATCAATTTGTGACTGTTCCACGAGCATTTACACTGAAGCAAATGGAACGGAACGTCACACAACGAGCATCTCATAACGAAAAGGCTTGCGAATATTTAAATTTTACGTTTGTTTCTCTTGCTGACTGACGGGTGAGACTTCGCAGAGTGACATAAATACTTTGAATAAGTGACAGATGACAGTTCAATAGTTAAGTTTAATCTTTGACAAGGATTATCTGTGGCGATCATGCGCCCTTTACATGATATTGATGTTGCTCTCTGACATTTGACCAGTCAGTCAGAAAGAGTCAATTGAACTAGGAACACCACTATAAGTGTCCAACGTTGCTCTGGACAAAACGTTAGAAGCAAAAAAGGTTTCTCGGAAGATTCCCAGCGAGTATGCCGATCTGTTACGATCCTAGCAACGCCTCACTGAATTCGTTTGATATTAATACGTTTTGTTACCACTTAAAACACTCTGTAACCATCTGTTTACTGCCAACATTGCGTGCTGTATCGAATTTGCGCACAGCACCTGTAGTTTGGCATTCGATAAAGTCGCTTCACCTCTGAAAGTTCCTTCACTTTGGCGTCCCGAAACTGTTGTCAGCGGGAGTTTGCTGGCGACGTTGCTAACACTGCTGCAGTGTTCCATTAGTCTGGCCAGGCGTCGCCGCCGCCTGCGGCCGCCGGGCTATGCTTTGGCGCGGCCGAGGTTGGCAGCCCTGGGCAGCGGCCGCTCTAATTGAGTTAGCCGGGCTCGCGCGTGCGCCCAGCCCATGATGGATGGCGCCGCGCCGGACCGCCGCATCAATCTTTGATTCCCCCATGCGTCGCTCGCGCCGCTTCCACGTCCCCCGCTGTCTTTTTACCCCGCACCTTGCATGGGACGTGGCTGAGCACCCAAGACAAACCGAGAAACCTCTACGGTCCTCTTTTTCAGTCAACAGTATATTGAGTAGTTCGTAGCAGCCCATCTCGAAGTCCTCTCTTGTCCCAATATCTTCACCTCAGAGTAGTACTTGCACCAAACTTGGTCATTATTTGTTGGACTTATTCTAATCTCTGAATTTCCCTACAGTTTTACTCTCCACATCTCCCTGAAACGGAAGTTATTCCCTGTTGTCTTATCACATGTCATGTCATTGGTCCCTTCTTTTTGTCTAAGTTCTCAGTAATCTGTATCAACCGTTCATCGCCGATTCTGTGGAGAAGCTACTACGCTGCTAGTGAGTACTAATTTCTGGGAAAGATTCTTCATCATATTTCACACTTACAGGATATGGGTTTCAGCCTGTCAGACAATATAAAAACTTACTAAAATATCAATCACTCAAATGCAGTCTCTCAAACTGCCGTAAGAATTCTGCGCGAATTTCTATTTTGATGAATACGCTGACCTGCTTTAACACGATCTGTATTTTTTAAAGGACGTCATATTCGCCACTTACTGCAGAAATTATTCAATTCACAACTGCAATTGCGGCCTTTGAGTCATTTTCAAGTGATACTGCAAAAGATTTTGCTTCAGCAAGATTTTGCTGTACCACTTGAAAATGGCTCAAAGGCTGAAATTGCAATTATGAAATAACTAATTTCAACAGTCAACGGTGCATATGATGGCCTTTAACAAATTCTACACGACTGTGTATCCCGACCATGAGATGTTAACTACCTTTATGTTCTGTTCCTGTTTAATGGTTGTTAAGTCTAAAATTCCTAGTAGCTAGAAATATTACGCTCTGTTTCTATTAGTCCTTAATACACTGTCCAGCTATGGCAGTGACGTACATACTCTCCACTGACTGACGTAATAAGGAACAATAGGTAAGTCTGCATCATTTCAAATACCTGTCGATGTTTCCAGCGTCTTGTCACCTACGGTGTGTCGATTGTCTCGTCTTCCTGTGGCATACTGGCGACTTCCAAGCTGTGCATGTGAAAGACGTTTCTTGTACAGGTACTACACTAAATGTAGAACACATTTTTATATATCAGCTTCATTTTTACTCTTGCTTCTAGTGCTGAAGGCAGTTAAATATTAATGAACCATTACAAAACACAAAATAACCAAAGTATCATATACATTTCTTCGCCTGACTTTACTCGTACGCATTTCACAGATAAAACTTTCTAACTTTGAACCGTTTAATTAACATTGTCACTACTTGTGGAGGTCCCAATATCACTACATTCCATCCTTCGTGCAATATAACTGGAGGCTACCTCTCTACTCACTCTAAGGGTTATATCGTTATAACATTGAACTGAATTTCTTGTGTCTTCGTAAATTTCCGTGAGTTATCGGTTTCACAATACGATCCCCACTTATTATTGCAACATTTTATGTTCTATACCACAGAGCATAAAAAAGATTACTGAGCTTTTCCATGAGTTTTGCGTTTCTTAATAGTGACCGTTTTTAGATATGACCATATTTCTGTTGTTAGATGTCCGAAGGCTGAGACTGCTGTATACATCACGAACAGCGGTTTCTTCTCTCAACGTACATTCCCAGGAGCATCTGTTACCCCAGTCCCTGCTGCCTCCCACTAGACTGGCAGTGGAGTTCTTTCTCTGAGCGACTTACAAATAACTCGCTATTTAAATAACTCGGTATCTTGCACTGAACGTGACTTGCCTCAGTGCCACAAGTTGTCATAAAAATGCTCTGAAATAAGCGTGTCGTTTCTCATGGAAAAGTCACAATATTAGTGAGCTGAATGGAGTGGCAAGGGGTTTTGCCACACGGTACGTCCGAAGACCTTTATTACTGATAATAAGCCGAAGATGAAGCCCTTCTTCACGGATCTTAGAAAATGCCATGTAATACAATATTCTTGATAATATCTTGCGACAATAATTTTTTCTTCAATAAAAGTAAAGCACATCCGTAGAAAACATTTTATATCTCTATGTGCGAGGAATGTTGCTTGAAAGCTTGCCCATATATTTTCGCTACACCCTGTATTTTATACGAATCACAACAGCAGTCAACTAAAGTAACTTAAGTAAACCGCATAAAATATGAATCTAGACAGCTGGACGCTGCCTTGAAACTAGATCTTTTCGAGTACGAGTCTAGTATACTAACAATTGCACACCACGACGTTTGGTATTCAGTTTAGACATCTGAATGAAGGTTCTACGTGGTCCAGTCACAATAACCTGATCACCTGCCAAAAGCCTGAATAACCACGTTTCTCAGCCGGACATGAAGGAACGGAGTCAGTGAGGTTCCGAAAGTTACCAACAGGAATGTGGAGCCATGACGATTCCAGTGCTGTGACCAGGTGCGCTCGGTTTCTTGGTTGAGGGTGCATAGCGCCAAATGCCCGATCGACGTACTCCCACAGATTATGGACTGGATTTAAATCCGAGAGGTTTGGTGGCCAGTGAAGTACAGTAAACTCATCCTGATGCTCTTTGAACCACGCACATAGACTGCGAGCTGTGCGACACGTTGCATTATCCTGCTGGTAGATGCCATCATTCCGCGGAAAAAACGAACTGCACGTACGGGTGAGCTTGGCTTCCACGAAAGACACCTACATGTGTTGAAACATTGCACTTTCCAGAGTGACGAAATCACCGAAGGAATGCCACGAAAACCCCCAGACCAAAACGCTCCCTCCTTTTTCATTTTCAGACATTTCACGACGTACACAGCCAACGGCTGTTTCTCGAATGGAGCACGAGACTCACATGAAAGGCCACCTGTCGGCATTCAGTGGGCGTCCAGCTGCAGTAACGGCGTCCAAATTCCGGCCTTCGTCGCCGATGAACAGCAGTCAGCATGGGAGCATGAATCAGACACCAGCAACTTTCGAGGAATGGTCGTTGAGGCGACACCCTTAGTATCCCCTTGGTTCATCTGAGCGGTCACTCGCTCAACAGTTGCACGTCTATTCGCCATGCACATCTCCGCAGCCCGTGGTGCACCATAACTGCCTGAGTGCCGGTTTTGCTTAGCGCCACTTTGCCACACATGATATAGGTTAAGGGGGGAAGTTGATGAAAAACACACACTGTTTCAAAAGTGCACCAAATCCGCAGTTTTGGAGATACGGCAATGAAATTTCCACGCTTTACACGAAAGTATCACATTTACACATACACTCGTTTGATTATATATATATATATATATATATATATATATATATATATATATATATATATATATATATATATATATAGGGTGTTACAAAAAGGTACGGCCAAACTTTCAGGAAACATTCCTCGCGCACAAAGAAAGAAAATATGTTATGTGGACATGTGTCTAGAAACGCTTACTTTCCATGTTAGAGCTCATTTTATTACTTCTCTTAAAATCACATTAATCATGGAATGGAAACACACAGCAACAGAACGTACCAGCGTGACTTCAAACACTTTGTTACAAGAAATGTTCAAAATGTCCTCTGTTAGCGAGGATACATGCATCCACCCTCCGTCGCATGGAATCCCTGATGCGCTGATGCAGCCCTGGAGAATGGTGTATTGTATCACAGCCGTCCACAATATGAGCACGAAGAGTCTCTACATTTGATACCTGGGTTGCGTAGACAAGAGCTTTCAAATGCCCCCATAAATGAAAGTCTAGAGGGTTGAGGTCAGGAGAGCGTGGAGGCCATGGAATTGGTCCGCCTCTACCAATCCATCGGTCACCGAATCTGTTGTTGAGAAGCGGACGACCACTTCGACTGAAATGTGCAGGAGCACCATCCTGCATGAGGCACGTGTTGTGTCGTACTTGTCAATGCACATGTTCTAGCAGCTCAGGTACAGTATCCGATATGAAATCATGATAACGTGTTCCATTGAGCATAGGTGGAAGTACATACCTACGAAACTAAAATGAGCTCTAACATGGAAATTAAGTGTTTCCGGACACATGTCCACTTAACATCTTTTGTTTATTTGTGTGTGAGGAATGTTTCCTGAAAGTTTGGCCGTACCTTTTTGTAACACCCTATATATATATATTCAACTTTTTTGAATGAAATTTGAAGTTTTATTTTCAAAAAGTAATGTATGTTCCTCTCTCTCAGAAAGTATTGAAGAGATTTCTACAAAAATTTCTCTGTTTCATCTCTTTATATCTTGTAAGCTCCTCTCCTGAGGTTTTTGAAATAGGTCAAATAGGAGAATTTTCATAATTTTTTTATTGTAATTCCACAAGTACGATTTTAAATTCATGCAAAATTCCAAGCACTTTGCCCCATATCTGAGCTTGCAATCATAATTTCAAAATTTGCTTTTGAGACAACGTTTATTAGGTTTACTGAAATATGTGTACAAAATTTCATAATTCTAGCATTCATAGAATCTGAGGAAAAGGTACATGAACTTTAAAAAACAAACTATTCAGGAAACGCAATTTAAAGTTCAATCTAGCCGCGCGGGATTAGCCGAGCGGTCTCAGCCGCTGCAGTCATGGGCTGTGCGACTGGGCCGGCCGGTGTGGCCGTGCGATTCTAGGCGCTTCAGTTTGGAACCGCGTGACCGCTACGGTCGCAGGTTCGAATCCTGCCTCGGACATGGATGTGTGTGATGTCCAGTCCTCCCACGTGACGGTGGGATCGCGAAAATAATGACGAGATTTACACGAGCTAAAAGGACAAAGTTGCACTTCAAAATCTACCAGTCAATCTCTTGTTTGCTTCCACCTCCCCACGTCCGCAGTTCCGACGTTCATTGCTCATTTCTGCTCGTAAATTAATACAGCACAACATTCAGAATCGACTTTACACCCAGGTTAGTTAGGTTTAAGTAGTTCTAAGTTCTAGGGGACTGATGACTACAGATGTTAAGTCCCACAGTGCTCAGAGCCATTTGAACAATTTTTTGTGCGGCCGCTCCCGGCGGAGGTTCGAGTCCTCCCTCGGGCGTGTGTGTGTGTGTTTGTCTTTAGGATAATGTAGGTTAAGTAGTGGGTAAGGTCAGGGACTGATGACCTTAGCAGTGAAGTCCCATAAGATTTCACAAGCATGTGAACATTTTTAAAGTTCAACCTAACTTTTTTCCTTATGTCAGTTCTTCAGAAGGCACCACATTTGTACACTTGGGTCGTCTTTCCCGTCAAGGCTTGTCTTCTGGGTTCTTGTTGTCTGTCTTCTTTCCTTTACCAGGTCTTCAACTGACTTTTCAGCTGCAGAGACGCACTGTAAATCTATTTTTCTCAGGATGTCTTGAGTAAAATCTCCTATCTTGAAGCCCATTCTTTCTAATACCTAACCCATCATTAAATACAATAACTGCATCATAAGTTACAATTCTGGCAACTGTGGCAGATGCAAATGTGTTTTTAGGTCATCGTTTCCGTATGAGCTAATTCAGACACTCATTTGGATTTTGGGTTCTGCCATGAACACACTTTTTGAAAAGTGCAGGATCGGCCGAAGATGATCTATAAAACCGAAGAGTATGTATCACGGCCTTCTAGATGTATCCCGCATACGTTTGGTTGAAAGTAATACACAGAATCGTTGTTCACTGAGCTGGTATTGGAGTGCTGCTTCAAAACGTGGGCGTGGCAGGGAGGCCGCGTCACACTTTTAATTAATTTTCAGACACTTCGGATGCGATTTCAACATTGAAACTTTGGAAACTTATTGTCCATGAGCTGTACAAACAAATAAAAAATAAATCGAAAATTGACAATTTTGGTCAATTTCACCAACGTTCCCCCTTAACCACGGCAGAACGCGAACAGTTTACAAATTTAGACGTGTCGGAGAAGCTTCCACCCTTGGCCCAAAAGCCAATGATCATGCCCTTTTGGATATCAGATGAATCGCTCCGATACCGCATTACAAACAACTGCACTGCTTACCGCGTCCCCCCATCCATCCCCCTTCCAGCACACTTTATATACCCTCCTCGCGGTCGCGTTATCGCTTCCCGAGCACGAGGTCCCGGGTTCGATTCCGCAGTGGAGTTAGGGTTGGGCTGGGTTGTTTGGGGAAGGAGACCAGACAGCGAGGTCATCGGTCTCATCGGATTAGGGAAGGACGGGGAAGGAAGTCGGCCGTGCCCTTTGAAGGGAACCATCCCGGCATTTGCCTAGAGCGATTTAGGGAAATCACGGAAAACCTAAATCAGGATGACCGGACGCGGGATTGAACCGTCGTCCTCCCGAATACGAGTCCAGTGTCTAACCACTGCGCCACCTCGCTCGGTCTGGGGTTAGGGATTTTCCCCTGCCTCGAGATTGTGGCGAGATTGGGCAGAGCAAAGTTTGAGAAGTTGTACGGGCGCTGATAACCGCGCAGTTGAGTGCCCCACAAACCAAACACCATCATCATTTATATACCCTCCACTGCCGGTGCTGCCACCTGCCGTCTGTGAGTTGCACGCAGACTCAAACATAGGTGGTGGTCAACTGAATGTGACTGCCGTGTATTTTGGAAGATCTGCGGTGATTATAATCATGTAACTCCTTTACTTTCACCAGAGATAAACAATGCTATGGTCTCAGCGGGGACTAAATGCGCAAGCGCAATCCCCACGCGCGGGGATAGTTGATATAGACGGTTATTGTACGTGCCTAGGTTTGACTCCGCCCTTTTCGGCAGAGTCGGTTGGGCCGCAGCGCAGCCCAGCGGTGGCAGCAGATAAGGCGCGATGCCAGGGCAGGGTTGGGCAGCCTAGGGAGATGGCAGGCGCCCATCCGTCACGATAGCAGCGCGCCAAGACCGGCGCGGGCATCCGGCAGATAAGGGAGAAGGGGAGAAAACACGCGAGCCCCATCAGCAGCCGCTGACGTTGGCTGTCATCGCCGCAGCCGCCGCACCCAGTGCCGCCTGTCGGACGCACCCGTCAAAACAGGTACGTAAATTATCTGCCACGTGACGGTGGGATCGCGAAAATAATGACGAGATTTACACGAGCTAAAAGGACAAAGTTGCACTTCAAAATCTACCAGTCAATCTCTTGATTGCTTCCACCTCCCCACGTCCGCAGTTCCGACGTTCATTGCTCATTTCTGCTCGAAAATTAATACAGCACAACATTCAGAACCGATTTTACACCCATGTCTGACAGGCACTTGAATGTTGTTTCTCCTCAGTTTAAGATAGCAGAGGTCATATTAATACTGCATTAGCTCTTCATACAGTTCCGTATAGTCCCCTAGTAAACAAAAAATGGTTCAAATGGCTCGGAGCACTATCGGACTTCACTTCTGAGGTCATCAGTCCCCTAGAACTTAGAACTACTTAAACCTAACTAACCTAAGGACATCACACACATCCATGCCCGAGGCAGCATTCGAACCTGCGACCGTAGCAGTCGCTCGGCTCTGGCTGTAGCGCCTAGAACCGCACGGCCACTCCGGCCGGCCCCTAGTAAACAAAATACTGTCTTATTGAATACACGAACAGATACGCGACTGGATTAAAGACTAGCTACAGAATGGAACTCTTTTTCTTAATCCGCCAAAACTTAAGGCAGCATGGGTGTACTCCACCGTAATGTGATACGCCCGCTTTATTCACAATGTACAGTGGTGGTGGAGGGGTGAGGAATATTATCGAAGCTAGAATAGATTTTCACTCTGCAGCGGAGTGTGCGCTGATAAGAAACTTCCTGGCAGATTAAAACTGTGTGCCGGACCGAGACACGAACTCGGGACCTTCGCCTTTCGCGGGGAAGTGCGCTGCCAACTGAGCTACCCAAGCACGACTCACGCTCCGTCCTCACAGCTTTACTTCTGACAGTATCTCGTCTCCTACCTTCAAAACTTAACAGAAGCTCTCCTGCGAACCTTGCAGAACTAGCACTGCTGAAAGAAAGGATATTGCGGAGACATGGCTTAGCCATAGCCTTGTGGATGTTTCCAGAATGAGATTTTCACTCTGCAGCGGATTGTGCGCTGATATGAAACTTCCTGGCAGATTAAAACTGTGTGCCGGACCGAGACTCGAACTCAGGACCTTTGCCTATCGCGCCCAAGTGCTCTGCGAAGGTCCCGAGTTCGAGTCTCGGTCCGGCACACAGTTTTAATCTGCCAGGAAGTTTCATTATCGAAGCTGTTATCACAGCTCTCTGTTATTTTCTGAAGTTGAGTCGGCTTTAGGAGTGTCTTACTAATGAAGAATAAATGTCTTAAAATTTCATGCATCATGCGGCTGTTTTTAACGCGTCGCACAGATTTATGATGTTATATCTCCTGAACTATATGTGGTATGATTTCGCAGATACATTTAGCGGTATTTCTGTATAGTGCCAGCGAAATTTATTGCGACTACTGTTAGAAGCACAGAAATAATAAATTTAGCCGCGTGGGATTAACCGAGAGGTCTAGGGCGCTGCAGTCATGGACTGTGCGGCTGCTCCCGGCGGAGATTCGAGTCCTCCCTCGGGCATGGGTGTGTGTGTTTGTCCTTAGGATAAATTAGGTTAGGTAGTGTGTAAGCTTAGGGACTGATGACCTTCGCAGTTAAGTCTCATAAGTTTTCACACACATTTGAACATTTTTTAATAAATTTAAACGTTGTCCATGATGCGGCAGTTTTTCACGCATCTCATTGTTTATCCCAACATATCTTCTGAACTGCGGTAGGTAAGTGATTCTTACCTCCAGATACACTGTTGCCTTCCGTTTTCTTACCTCCAGATAGACTGTTGCCTGCCGTTAAGGGGTGTGTGTACCAAGTTTAGTTGAAATCGATCCAGTGGTTTAGGAGAAGATATGGAACATACATAAACTGATCCATTTTTATAACATGTATGGATACACAGTCAGAGGTTCGACAACATTCACCGTGGATAAGCTCAAACAGACGCAGATGTCACTACAGGAATTACTTTTGAGGACAGAAATAAATAACGCCAATTTTATGGCACCACCGCTAGTAACAAAAAACGTTGTTACTTGCCACAAAAACGGACATAATTTTATTCTACGTCAGTTTTATTTGCAGAATTGTGGATTATAAAGCAGAACACTTTTTTCCATCTCGCTATAACTCACAGAATTCCAAGTGTGACTAAGCTTAAAAACACATTCGTTAAAATCATTTACTGTATACTGTAACAGTGCACGCCCTCTCCGAGCTCGGCGACTGTTTTCCTGGCCGATACTTGGCAGTAAAAGTTTGGACGCTTAACTGCTCATTAAGCAACTACCGCGCGAACAACGCGGCAAATGCGCAGGCGCAATTTACAAGTCCTCCACTTTCGAATATAAACGAGAGCAACCGGTGTTTGCTTGCCCGCATCTGCGGCCCTCGCTAATTTATTTGCACAAGTTGGCCGGACTGGGAGCTCGCATGCCGAGGCCCGGTGGCGCGGGCCCGGTGTAGTAGCACTGCCGGAAAATTCGCAGCCGTCTACCGAATCGCTAAACGCCTCGCAACTCCGTGTGCTCAAACAACAGCAGTTACCAAATGAAATGCTTGCAGTCACCAAAAGGTGTTACTGCAGATTTATTACCTCAGACCTGATCTACATAACTGTAAAGGCAATTATTCCACTGGGAAATACTTTTACAGGGAGAGTGAATACAAATCGCAACGACTGAAATTCTGGTAATTTACTACTGCTTCTCATTCTTTGTATTAACGAAGAGCAGTACTTGGCAAATACACTTTGTACGTCAGTGTACCTGGAAATGGCGTTTACAGGCAAGGTCGGATTACATAAATGTACCACAGAAACGTAAAATACAGCGAGATAGTAAATTTAAGTACCTTGGAGAAAAACTAAAGCAGAATAACTTGCAGTAGATGTAACTGTTAGTAATAACAAAATAATTCGTACTCGGTGCATGTGAAAAGGTTTCCAGACGTGATTATGACCTCACGACTAGAATTAATAGACTTCAATTGCGGAATGATAGCTGGAGCTAGACGCATGGAACATTCCACTTCGGAAATCGTTAGGGAATCCAATATTCCGAGATTCACAGTGTCAATAGTGTGCCGACAGTACCAAATTCCAGGCAATACCTTTCACCACGGACAACCCAGTGGCTGACGGGCTTCACTTAACGACCGAGAGCAGCGGCGTTTCCGTAGAGTTGTCAGTGTTAACAGACAATCAACACTGCGTGAAGTTAATCTATTACGTCAGTGTGTCGAAATTTGATGTTAATGAGCTATGGCAGCAGACGACAGAAGCGAGTGCCTTTGCTAACAGCACGAGATCGCCTGCAGCGCCTCTCCTGGGCTCTTGACCATATCGGTTGGACCCTAGATGGCTGGAAAACTGTGGGCTGGTCAGGTGAGTCCCGTTTTCAGCTGATTAGAGCTGATGGTAAGATTCGAATGAAGCCATGGGCCTAGGTTGTCAACAAGGCAAAGCTGGTAGTGCCTCCAAAATAGTTTAGGCTTTGTTTACACGGAATGGACTGGATGAACCGACCATTGACTGGAAATGCTTATTTCCGGCTACTTGGAGACCCTTTGCAACCATTCGTGAAATTTTTGTGCATAATAATGTGCCATGTCACTGGGTCACAATTATTCGCGATTGGTTTGAAGAAAGTTCTGGGCACTTCCAGCGAATGATGTTGCCACCTAGATCGCCGGGCGTGAATCGAATCGAACATTTATGGGACGTAATCGAGAGGTCTCTTAGTGCACAAAATCCGGCACCAGCAACACTTTCGCAGTTATGAACGGTTATAGAGGCAGCATGGCTCACTATATCTGCACGGGTTTCCAACAACTTGTTGAGTCCATGCCACGTCGGGTTGCTGCACGACGCCGGGAAAAAGGAGGTCCGACACGACATTACGAGGTATCCCTTTCCTTTTGTCACATAATTTCATATCTATGTCTCTGAATGGAAGGGAAGTTGCGGCAGCCATTTTGACTTGTTTGGACTGTAGCTTGCAAGTAATCGGTTGTTCTTCACGCTTCCAGTTGTACACTACTGGCCATTAAAATTGCTACACCATGAAAATGACGTGCTACAGACGCGAAATTTAACCGACGGGAAGAGGATGCTGTGATATGCAAATGATTAGCTTCCACAGCATTCACACAAGGTTGGCGCCGGTGGCGACACCTACAACGTGCTGACATGAGGAAAGTTTCCAACCGATTTCTCATACACAAACAGCAGTTGACCGCCGTTGCCTGGAGAAACGTTGTTGTGATGCCTCGTGTAAGGAGGAGAAATGCGTACCATCACGTTTCCGACTTTGATAAAGGTCGGATTGTAGCCTATCGCGAATGCGGTTTATCGTATCGCGACATTGCTGCTCGCGTTGGTCGAGATCCAATGACTGTTAGCAGAATATGGAATCTGTGGGTTCAGGAGAGTAAATCGGAACGCCGTGCTGGATCACAACGGCCTCGTATCACTAGCAGTCGAAATGACAGGCATCTTATCCGCATGGCTGTAACGGATCGTGCAGTCACGTCTCGATTCCTGAGTCAACAGATGGGGACGTTTGCAAGACAACAACCATCTGCACGAACAGTTCGACGACATTTGCAGCAGCATGGACTATCGGCTCGGAGACCATGGCTGCGGTTACCCATGACGCTGCATCACAGACAGGAGCGCCTGCGATGGTATACTCAACGACGACCCTGCGTGCACGAATGGCAAAACGTCATTTTTGCGGATGTATCCAGGTTCTGTTTACAGCATCATGATGGTCGCATCGGTGTTTGGCGACATCGCGGTGAACGCACACTGGAAGCATGTATTCGTCATCGCCATACTGGCGTATCACCCGGCATGATGGTATGGGGTGCCATTGGTTACACGTCTCGGTCACCTCTTGTTCGCATTGACGCCACTTTGAACAGTGGACGTTACATTTCAGATGTGTACGACCAGTGGTTCTACCCTTCATTCGATCTCTGCGAAACCCTACATTTCAGCAGGATAATGCACGACCGCATGTTCCAGGTCCTGTACGGGCCTTTCTGGACACAGAAAATGTTCGACTGCTGCCCTGGCCAGCACATTCTCCAGATCTCTCACCAATTGAAAACGTCTGGTCAATGGTGGCCGAGCAACTGACTCGTCACAATACACCAGTCACTACTCTCGATGAACTGTGGTATCGTGTTGAAGCTGCATGGGCAGCTGTACCTGTACACGCCATCCACGCTCTGTTTGACTCAATGCCCAGGGGTATCAAGGCCGTTGTAACGGCCAGAGGTGGTTGTTCGTGGTACTGATTTCTCAGGGTCTATGCACCCCGTGAAAATGTAATCACATGTCAATTCTAGTATAATATATTTGTCCAATGAATACCCGTTTATCATCTACATTTTTTCTTGGTGTAGCAATTTTAATGGCCAGTAGTGTATTTATATATAACTTTTATTGGCTTTAAACGCAAGATAAGACGTTAATTCTTCATTGTACGCCCTTAAGCGACAGGTAATCTTAAAGTGCAGTCAATTCGCTATACGTTAAGTACACAATATGTTTAAATCCTTCGGTTATTATACCCCATATAAGATATTAAGCTGAAATGTGCTCTTGTAGGCGGAACGGGGTGGGCAGAAAAGAATAGTGCCTCGTTGTGTCCCCACATTTAAAACTACGCATTTCTTTCCTTTCCCTTGCTTTTCCAGAGGATGTGAGCTTACATTAGAATGACTGATAGACAACAATAGGCTATTAAGTTAATGTAAATGGCAGTTTCACAGTTTTATCTTATGAAATGGGGCTTTAAAAGCATCCAAGGAGTTTAACGAACCCTCATCAACGTTGGAAAAATACGTTCGCAGTTACGATTACCCCAACAGCAGAGTTGATAAGTCAGATGAGACATTTAAATATGTGTTCGCTGCAGAAGAGAAAGCCGAACTGGTAGCATACCTGAAGTCAATGGAGAGGAGACTTTCTAGTCCAGTAAAGAAACATATCATTGTCAGGTCATTAGCCTAACAGAAAGAAATGGCTTATCATACAGATTTAACGCGACCGGGCTATAGAAGTTGTTACTCGGAATCGTACTTGTATGTTGTCTGTTCACAAGCCAGAAAATACATCTGGTGCACGAGGGATGTTATTGAGTAAAGTAACAGTTACAGTAGCTTGCTATTATGCATCAAAAATAACTGTGCATTTTTCAATATGACATTAAAATATTTTCTTATTGTTTTACGATATTTTGACGATTTCGTATTACTCAGTCTAAATGTTCATTAAACAACTTTGTCTTAGTTTTAAAATGATATTGCTAAAATTACACCGTTTTGCAATAATTTTACAAAAAAAATTGTTATCTCATTCTGCTACGTGGGTGGGGCAGAATGGCATATAGGAAAGCGTTTCTTAGGAAAAATGTGAAAAATACATACTATACAGTTTTAAGTAACTTTCAAGTAAAGTACGTTAGGTTATATTACGAGGTGATGTTTTATACCTTTCTGTAAGTATTTATTTGTGCTCCTTTATTTTAGAAAAACTGTTAAACGTAAACTACCTGTTTCCTCTCCGAGTCTCCCTATGACTTAATGAAAAATGTGCATCTCTAGAAATAAAAAACTAAAAAACAAAGCCTGTGTTTTTTGTGGTGTAGTCCAAAGAGCGAGGTGCCAGACCAAAGTTGGTACCTACCTACGGAATCTCAAGTAAACACAGACGCTGCCACAAGCAATGACGAATGGCAGACGGTGGCGAAGACACGCCCACAAGAGTTTCCAAACTTCAACGCATCAGCTCGCTCACTTACGTCTGAGTACAGTGCCGCTCAACTCGGTCAGCAATCATCGACCAAGACGTCAGCATCGTCTCCCTGCCAAGCCAGCAGTGCAAAAATTATATTAGACAGTACTCTGCATAAAAGTTTATAGTCATTTCAACTCTGTGAGAAGATGTTCTATATACTCGTATATATTGTAGTATCATCTCGACCCCTCCAGGAGCAAAGCTAAGAACTCACCACCGGACTGACGATTGTTATTTCGTCCGGTACAGCATTCTTTACGTCCTACTTGCTTCGTCCGCAATGGGTCACCTTGCTTCCAAGGTAGCGGAATTCCTTTAGGTCGTATACTCCGTGGTCCCTGATCTTAGCCAAACACAAAATGTCTGGGGCTATTTGTAACAGTGGCTGAAACGTAGGAATCAACACAGAGCCGCAATTCGACTGATCGTCTAGATTAAATCATCAATGAGTTTGGGCTCTCTTTCTCATTGGAGGCGGTGTTAACACAGCATTAACCTCATGTCACCTGTGAGTCATTAATGTTCCGTCCTGTGTGTTTTTCTGTACCTTGACTGATTCCAACTGCAGATATTAAATAAAAAGTTGAAACTCTTACGCCTCTGATTTTGACTTGGACATTGTTAAGTCCAGAGACAAGAATAATATACAGAAGAATCGAAAATAAAGTTGAAAAACTTTTAGATGACAACCAGTTTGGCTTTAGGAAAGATAAAGCCACCAGTGATACAATTCTGACTGTTGTTGACAGTGGAAGCAAGACTAAAGAAAAATCAAGACACTTTCATACGTTTTGTCGACCTGGAAAAAGCGTTCGACAGTATAAAATGGTGCAAGATGTTCGAAACTCTGAGAAAAATAGGGGTAAGAGATGGGTAATATATAATAGGTACAAGATCCAAGAGATGGGTAATATATAATAGGTACAAGAGGCAAGAGGGAACAATAGGTGTGGACTACCAACAACGAAGTGCTCGGATTAAAAAGATTGTAAGGCAGGGATGTAGTCTTTCGCCCCTACTGTTCAATCTGTACATCGAAGAAGCAATGATGGATATAAAAGAAAGGTTCAGGAGTGTAATTAAAATTCAAGGTGAAAGGATATCAGTAATACGATTCGCTGATGACATTGGTATCCTGAGTGAAAGTGAAAAAGAATCACATGATCTGCTGAATGGAATGAGTACAGAATATGGATTGAGAGTAAATCGAAGACGACGAAATTAGCGAGAAGTAACAGAAATTAGAACAGCGAGACTCTTAACGTCATTATTGGTGGTCATGAACTAGATGAAGTGTAGGAATTCTGGTACCTAGGCATCAAAATAACCCATGACCGACGGAGCAAGGAGGAATTTAAAGCAAACTAGCACTGGCAAAAAAGACATTGCTGGTTAAGAGAAGCCTAATATTACCAATTAAAGGGCTTAATTTGAAGAAGAAATTTCTGAGATTGTGCGTTTGGAACAAGCGTTGTATGGCAGTGAAACATGAACTTTGGGAAAACCAGAACAGAGAAGAAGTTTTTGAGGTGTGATACTACAGAATAATGTAGAAAATTAGGTGGCCTGATGAGATAAGGAATGAGGAGGTTCTTCGCAGAATCGGTGAGGTTAAGAATATATGGAGAACACTGACAAGAAGTGACAGGATAACAGGATATCTCTTAAGACATCAGGGAATATTTCCACGGTACTACAGGGAGCTGTATAGGATAAAAACTGTACAGGAAGACACAGATTGGAATACATCCAGCAAATAGCTGAGGACATAGGTTGCAAGTGCTACTCTGAAAAGAAAAGATTGGCACAGGAGAGGAATTTGTGGAGGGCCAAACTAGTCAGAAGACCGATAAAAAAAGTCCGGAACTTGCGTACCTCATTGTACAGAATATTAACGCGCCCTGGCCTCACACTCTCTGCTCGTGCAGAGGTGAACAGTGGCCGATCTCGAGCAGTGTAGTGGCAGGTGAGCGAACAGGCACGGGGCGGAGCGCCTACCTGGTTAGGCAGACGTGACACGCAGTGACCCGGTGATTCACTCGCTGTGGGCCCCTGGGGGGCGCGGTTGGCAGCCCTGCATTAAGCACCTGCCCTGTGATTCCCCGGCAGCGTGCGCGCCGCGCCGCGCCAGGCGGCCGTGGATTATTTAGGGGCCCTCTCTCGCCGCCGATCCTGTTAATCAAGCTTAATTGAGGAACGATGGAGTGATAGGCGAGACTGGCCGCCAAAGGCCGGTCCGGGTTACGCATGCACCCTCCTCCCCATTAAGGGCAGCCCTGCGTTTTCTGCGTCCACAAATTTTCTCCCATTCTCTGCGTTTTTCCACCTCCACCCTATACGCTCCCGAACGCTTCCGGCCTCCTTCACCACTAACGTTATATACGCTGATTGTCAGTGGGGGGCAGCAAGAGCAGTAATTAAAATAGTGCTTCACAATCTGAGCGGTATCTCGCGCAACTCATTATTCAAGGACCAGATGGACGAGTGTTGCGTTTAAAAATTAAGATATCCGGCTCGTAAATTAGTATGCATGGTCGTTAATTACTACACTGACATTAGAATCCCCGCTTTTATTAATACATATGTAACATTCTATACAAGCTGTTGTCGGTCTTTTCTTTTTAATTACTGTGGCGCCTCCATTCGTTATACAGCTGAATCCGTACAACCACTGTGGGTAGCGGCCATTAAATCAAGGCATCCACTGCGAAATTTCTGACGGTATTTGACTTTCGTACATTATTCAATCAATGGAGCAGGTCACATGAGTAGCACAAACAAATGTGGCATTTCCCCCTAAACCTAATTAATCTATTGTTATCAGTTGCAATAAAACTGAAGACTTATAAACAAATTTTGAGCGAAAAATTTAGATCTTACATCAAGCAATAGATTGCAAACTATTATTAACAAAAATATATATTTTTGCGTACTTGAGTGGTGTTCGTTACCACAACAACGAAGTTACTTCATACTTTTGCAGTATTTTTAATTTTTTTAATAGTGTTGTCCATAATAAGTAGAAATGTCTGTGAATATATAGAAAAATAACAAAACGAACAAAGAAAAATGAAAATGTTGCAGTGAGCACAAGTCTGTCGAATGAACGAATTATTTAGCTGCATCTAGCTTCGACCCTAAGCCCATGGTAAGAAGGCGGCGTGCATTCTCAAACAAATAACCTGTCGTTTCCATTATTTTACTCATAATAATAATAATGACTGAGCTCCGTGACTGTGGATTAAATTGCCTGCGGAAATATTACATTCAGCCCCTTTTTAATTGCTTTATGTCATGATGGACTTCTAGTTTTCATCCTTCTTGGTTCAAATGGCTCTGAGCACTATGGGACTTAACTGCTGAGGTCATCAGTCCCCTAGTAGTTAGAACTACTTAAACCTAACTAACCTAAGGACATCACACACCTCCATGCCCGAGGCAGGATTCGAACCTGTGACCGTAGCGGTCGTGCGGTTACAGACTGTAGCACCTAGATTCGCTCGGCCACCCCGGCCGGCTTTCATCCTTCTTCCGTTAGCTTAAAATAGTTATATATCCAAAATGACTACCAATATTTCAGTATCACTCTTAACCATGCAACTGTTCTGTCTGAAACGACAATTTCTTTCACTGCCACATTCTTCCGCGTCGTAACTAACGCCCGATTTACAATTAAATTCAGCTAACATTCATTCTATATCTCGTACCCTTTGTATTAGTATATTGCACATGTGCTAGTATAAAATTCCAGTGCAGCATGTGGTGAAAACTTAGATCTTTCGTTGAACAGTACATTCCGAGCTGTTATTAACAAAATTTATATATTTTTGCCTACTTCTTTGATGTTATTTCTAGTGTGAGCAACTGTCAAGTAACGATTCCTTTCGTAACTAAAGACGATGTTTGAATAATAAATTAAGATTCGAATTTTATGGCGCACTGGGCCTCCGGTTTCCAACATTACGTAAGGGATCGATTCAAAAACTGTCGTCGAAAGACCTCCTCTGACTACAACCAGAAGCAAACGCAGCGTAATGCATAAAAAGAAAGCAACACAAATCCATTTAAACTTCATAAGATTCCCATCGGAATTTTGTCTTACTTAATAATGCATCGTGCGTTACTGCCGAGGAATTGTTTAAATATACTCACAGTTAGTATGAGAAAAACAAGAAGACAGTATGCTAAGAATGAAAATAATTCTTAATGTTGACACACTCGCGCTGCTCGGTTAGTCAGTCGAGAGTGCTGTTTCATACCTAACCATCCTTTACTATTTTAACGCAACACTGACGCTCTCGCTAAATATTATTTTCACCACATTTTCAAGATATTTTCATGTGATGCAGTAATTGCATCAAAGTCAAATGACCAGTTTAAGTGTTGGTACCATGAGACTAAATTCAGGCATCGCCCAGCAAAGAAAGCTATTGGTTTTACTACCGACCAGTTTGTACTTTCTCTTAAATGTTATCTCCACAAATACGTCAAACGTTAGGACATTTAACTGTGCACGGTGTGTCGCAATATCGTGTATAAATAGATACGTTGCAATCTGCACGCAACAGGTTGCGTTTATACACAACTGCTGTTATGTAAACAAACTCTGTTGTTATTCTGCGCGTGTCGATCAATATTCGCTTATGTAACACACTTCTCAAAGAAACCCAATCGTCCGTCGGAAAATGGCTGTGTAGTTTGTCCACCATTAAATTACGATACATTTTTCTTCATGAAATGCACGTAGTCTAGGACTACTATGTAAATCTATCTTCTATATAAATAAAAATGGAAATGTTCGTGTGTTCAAAATCGTGTATCTCCCAAAGTTCTCGACCGATTGCTATGAAATTTTGACACAACGTTGAATTCTAACATAGACGTGTTTTTATGTACCTAGGAGATAACAACAGACAACAGATATGCTATTATATATATAGTTTTCAGGTACCTAGGAGATATACAACAGATTTTCTATATATATATATATATATATATATATATATATATATATATATATATATATATATATATATATTAAATTTAAATATTTTCTATATATATATATATTAAATTTATAAAAATTATATATTTCATATGTTAAAAATAGGTATATTATTCCAATGCAACGTTGTGTCAAAATTTCAAATTATTCGGTCAACAAACTTTTAGAGATTTGCGATTAGGAAAATTCATAGTTTCTATGTAAGTACAGAGTAGATGTCCGTTTCTTCAACATCTCAAATGTCTGAAATTTCTTCACGGATTGCTTTGAAATTTTGACATAACATTGCATTCGAATACTCACGTTTTTTATATATCTATTGTAAAGCCGTCTGGTATATACACGTAATATATATGTAATAAAAGGGAAAACGTTATAAAAATGTAAATATTGGTTTGTTCAAAATTCATTGTTACATTGGTATACGAGCATGTTTTTATTTGCGTGTTTTTTAATTATACATGGAATCATAGGGAAACGTTGTGAAACATACAAATGTGAAACGTTGTTAGCAAACAAGAAAGTTGTATTTATGGCTTATTTGTTTATGATTATAATGCTACTACGGAACCTGATTTGCAGTAAAATAAACAAGGCTCAAAGTAAGAGAACGGGGGAACAGGAGATGGACAGAGCGGAGGAATGAAATGGACATAGACAATGGGAAGGAGACGGACAGAGAGAGTGCAACAGCAGATGGAGAGACGGGGGGCGGAGAAGATTGACAGAGAAATGGGGGAGAAGATGGCAGAATGAGAGTGGGGGCAGGAGCAGTTGGAGAGGGAGGGGATGGAGGGGAAGATGGGCAATGGGGGGAGGGGGTGGAGGCGATGGACAGATAGAGGGGAAAGGACGAGGAAATGGACAAAGAAAGGGGAGAGTGAGATGGACAGAGACAGGGGAGAGGAGGAGATTAGGACGTACATCCAATTCCCATGGATATTAGACTCGCGAGCTATCTCTTTTCTTTCTTTTCCATTTCAGCAGACTGAACTACAGATAAGCATGGCCGGGTACAGCTTGTAGGGTCATAAAAATAGCAGCCAAGAAGTGAGACAAACGACTTTTTATATCGTTTTCAGGTGACAACTGTGTCCACAGCTGGCTTCTATTCAAATTACAATAATTACAAAGTATTCGCCTAAATGATGTGGTGAACTATTAAGCTTACCCAAGACCATAGCTGGCTTGAGTCATGGCAGTGAAGTGCCGTGTAAGTGCCATCAGCGCAATAAGATTGATGGACTTAAGAGAATGGCAAAAGATGCCATCGTCCTTGACTTGCGCATGACCACGCAGTGAGTGAATTTGCCCAATTTGTTGGCACATCAACACAAATTGTCCAATGTGTCTACAAGGAACGGGAAACCATACGCCGGATGGAAGACGCCGTGAGAACAGCAGTCGTGGAAAAATCCTAACCAACGGGCACCGGAGACGCGTATCACGTCAACGTGAGTCGCTTTCAAACCCCGACAGGAACTGCTGCTGCTTTAGTGGTGTGCAGATGAATGCAGGACCACATCAACCGGTCTCGGGCGAACACTACGGAGGGAAAGGCGTGCGGTCAGTCACCTCGTAAAAGCCACTGATCACAGTGGCGCAGTGGCAGTCAGCAAAGGGCCAGATAACAAAGAAATTGGACAGCAAATGACTGAAGGCGTTTATTTTGGCCTGACGAGTCGAGATTTTTCCTCTTTTTAAATAATGCAATGCGTCGAGTGTTCGACCGCCTAGTGAGATATTTAACCTGCACTGTGTGTGGAGGGTAAATTTTAGGACGTAGGTGATACTGTGATGTAGTAGGAGTGTTTCTTTTTACTGTGATTTGGGTCCAGTCATTGACGTTGTCGTGATGATGAACGAGGATGTTTATTGCGACATTCTCGGTAGCCAACTGTTGCCCTTCCTGCTTCTTTTTCATGATGGCTATCCTAGATGTCAACAGTCGTGTTTACAGGGCTGTATGCAATCTTTCCTGGTTTCATGTACACTCAGTTACCCAATGTTACTTCGACTGGCCCGCAAAAACCAACAAATCCTAATTCTATAAAAAAGTGTGGGTCTATATAGAACAGCGGGTGAAACGATGAACCAATACGCCGCAGTGGGTTAATTCTGTGAGACCTAATCATTAGGCCGGCCGATGTGGCCGAGCGGTTCTAGGCGCTTCAGTCCGGAACCGCGGGACCGCTACGGTCGCAGGTTCGAATACTGCCTACAGCATGGATGTGTGTGATGTCCTTAGGTTAGTTAGGTTTAAGTAGTTCTAAGTTCTAAGGGACTGATGACCTCAGAAGTTAAGTCCCGTAGTGCTCAGAGCCATTTGAACCATTTGAAACTCATATCCTTGGGAACTATGGAAATTCTACAAACCAATCGCCGTTCTAGCAACGTACTCTCTAGAAGAGTGTGTAGTCCAACTGAAACGTGTGGTTGTACTGCGTTAGTTCTGTTTCCCCCTGAAATCTTCGAAGGGCGTACAGAATGAGAGAGTGAATAAATGCGTTAGCTATTTCTGGTTGAAGTAGCGTAACAGGTACGCTTGAGTCACTGATTATTGGCAGCAAGCGTTGATATACATAACTATTACCGATCTATTAGTATGAGATCTTAAGACTGATATTCTGGATTAAAAAGTGTAATTTTGTTTGTCTTTTTTGTAAATCACGAATAACATGTTTATAAATATGTAGAATTTGTACTTCATGAGAAAAATTTTGTAAATGCCTGTATTATGGGAGAGAAGCCTTCTGAAAAGCTTTTCTTTATGTATGATCATAGATAAATCGTTCATTTCACAAGCTTGTCAGGCTGTCTTAATTCAACAAAGATTTAAAGACTTTGGAGGAAGGTTTCAGAGTGGGAAAACACACAGATTGACGCGAAGACATACTAGGAAGATTAAGAAGATGGACATTGACTGGCGTTAAAGACGTAAAATCTGAGCTGTATTATTGCACTTTGGTTGAAAAGTGAGCGGTTTACTGAAGACAACTTAAGCCACACATCAAGATCACAATTACAAGAGCTCAGAGAATTTATTTTAGAGTCATCGATGGAAGCCGATGTCGATGTGCTCCGTGTGTAACACCATCGTCAGTCTGAAACTTTCCAGTTGTGCAGTAGGTTATGAGCTGCGTGTTTTGGTGAGTAACTGAGTAGAGATCTGCTGCCTCAAGAACTTTCTTTGAGAACTTGTAATGAATGTTCTTTGTGCAACGGAATGCTCATCCTAGTCTTTCGTGACTACGAATATATATCTTTTCGGCATACCAAGGGAAATTCAACTCTATCGTTTCTTTGATACGAAGGCAGAAATTGTTAATCGTACCTGTGAAAACTAATACTTTTTGTTACGATAATGTGAAATAAAGGACAACGAACCGTTAGAGAAAGAGAAAGTACTGGAAAAAACAGGTAGTGTTATAGTTTTAGAGATATAATTATTTCGACCTCAGTTGTATTACAGTCATATATGGATGCAGTTAATAATCTCAGAAATGATACAGAAAGAAACTGCAGTTAACTGTCGGTGTCTACCGGTTTGCTTCAAAATTAAGCTTGCACATTAATTACTCTTGCTATGTGAATGCCTAAAGAGGTGCTTCAGACTGTAATTAACTGTATATATTGGGTTGGTGCATAAGCTCGTAGCGTTTTTCCATATGCTTCATAAACACAATAGATGTACATAACAGAGACTTTAGACATCAATAATATATTCTCGTTCACTATTTACAACAGTCTGCCAACGGTAGGGTAACTTTTCGATTGCGCAACTGTAGAAATCACGTGGTTTTGAGGCGCGCATTTCTATGCGGAAAGGAAGTTCGTTGAAGACTCTTCGATAGAGATCGGGAAAGGTGAAAATCGAATGGAGCAAGATCGGGCGAATAAGGTGAGTGCGGAATGACTTCCCAACCCAACTTCTGAGTAGTGTTTTTTGTCAGTCTAGCAGAATGAGGGCGGGCGTTATCGTGGAGTAGTATCACTTCACGCAGTATTATTGGACGTTGTTATTGGACTACGTTTGCAACACTTCTGTTGACAATAAATGTTAGCGGTGATGGTTACACCTCGAGGAAGCACTTTCGTAGTACACCACACAGTCGCTGTTCCACCAGAAGCATGGCGTTGTCTTTTGTGCGAGCGCGCAGATCTTTGCACGGAAAGTTGCTGCTTTGTTTGGGCTCAACCGTCCTTTTCTTTTCCTTATGTTGGCGTAAAGACACCATTTCTCGTCACCAGTAATGATACAGGACGTGAATGGTCGCTGTTGTTCAAGGGCCCGTTGATGACGAGCAAGCAGATGTACACATATGGGCACCCACTGATATCTGTAATTTTGGCTTAGAGCATGCGTACCAATATCCATATTTCGGAACCTTCCCAATTGCAAGCAAATGTCGCGCGATGGTGGAATTATCACAGTTCATCACATTTCCTAGTCCTCGTTACACTGACGTGGGTCATTGTGGATTAATGCGTATAAACGATCTTCGTCAAACCGCAAAGGTCTTCCTGAACGTGAAGCGTTACTAATGCGAAAATGATCCTCCTTAAAACGAAAAAAAAACACATTTTCTTGCAGTGTTCCGTCCAATGGCGCTATCCCCCACACGATGCAAATGTTTCTGGTTGCCTCCGCTGCTGTCCTCTCTCTTATCGTTATTGAACTCCAAAAGAAGAATATATCGGAAATGTTCCGCTTTTTCCAGTTAGCATTCCATATTCTAGCGTCAACAGCTCCTCTCACTATGTCCAAATGACAAAGTGTCAATATGCAAACTCAATTACCGACCGTGAATTGTTGTTGTTGTTGTGGTCTTCAGTCCAGACTGGGCTGACGCAGCTCTCCATGCTACTCTATCCTGTGCAGCTTCTTCATCTCCCAGTACGTACTGCAACCTACATCCTTCTGAATCCGTTTAGTGTATTCATCCCTTGGTCTCCCTCTACGATTTTTATCCTCCACACTGCACTCCAATACTAAATTTGTGATCCCTTGATGTCTATGAATATGCCCTACCAACCGATCCCTTCTTCTAGTCAAGTTGTGCCACAAACTCCTCTTCTCTCCAATTCTGTTCAATACCTCCTCATTAGTTATGTGATGTACCCATCTAATCTTCAGCATTCTTCTGTAACACCACATTTCGAAAGCTTCTATTCTCTTCTTGTCTAAACTATTCATCGTCCGTTTTTCACTTCCATACAAGGCTACACTCCATAAAAATACTTTCAGAAACGACTTCCTGACACTTAAATCTATACTCGATGTTAACAAATTTCTTCAGAAACGCTTTCCTTGCCATTGCCAGTCTACATTTTACATCCTCTCTCAAATGGTTCAAATGGCTCTGAGCACTATGGGACTTAACATCGGAGGTCATTAGTCCCCTAGAACTTAGAACTACTTAAACCTAACTAACCTAAGGACATCACACACATCCATGCCCGAAGCAGGATTCGAACCTGCGACCGTAGCGGTAGCGCGGTTCCAGACTGAAGCGCCTAGAACCGCTCGGCCACATCGGCCGGCTTACATCCTCTCTACGTCGATCATCATCACTTATTTTGCTCCCCAAATAGTAAAACTCTTTTACTACTTTAAGCGTCTAATTTCCTAATCTAATTCCCGCAGCATCACCCGACTTAATTCGACTACATTCCATTATCCTCATTTTGTTTGTTGATGTTCATCTTATATCCTCCTTTCAAGACACTGTCCATTCCGTTCAGCTGCTCTTCCAGGTCCTTTGCTGTCTCTGACAGAATTACAATGTCATAGGCGAACCTCCAAAGTTTTTATTTCTTCTCCATGGATTTTAATTCCTACTTCGAATTTTTCTTTTGTTTCCTGACAGTGAATTACTAATAAAAAATGGCAATCGATAAACAAAACCAAAGCTACCGGAATACGGACTTATGCACGAGCCTAATACTAGTGATTATTCGTAAACTAAGTTATCTAGATCATTGATAATGTCGTGTGACGGGGGCCTCCCGTCGGGTAGACCGCTCGCCTGGTGCAAGTCTTTCGATTTGACGCCACTTCGGCGACTTGCGCGTCGATGCGGATGAAATGATGATGATTAGGACAACACAACATCCAGTGCCTGAGCGGAGAAAATCTCCGACCCAGCTGTGAATCGAACCCAGGCCCTTAGGAATTACATTCTCAGCTACCGGGGGCGGACATCTAGATCATTAACTTAATGTGTGGCTGAGTAATATGGACTTCAGTCTTAGTCTGATATCTTATACTTTATCCAGGTCTTCGTTTATTATTTGAATTATCTTGAAAGTGACAGAATAATATCTATTTACCTTCAAATTTTCTGCAATAATGATCAAAGTCTGTGTGGTATTACAGAACATATGGTCTCCCACGTTCATTGCACACGCAGGTGCAGTAACCGCGAAACAGAAAATGACCACAGATGCACTGCCCGGCACGCGGACATCAATAGCAGACATGTCAGTCTCGGCCCCACTTTCACCCTTGCCCCACACCCCTCTCGTCGTCATAATTCCTCAATCGGCAGCCGTCCTACGCTCGGCTGCATGGAAAAGAGCGCTCTCCGGATCGAGCCGCAGCCCTCTCGGGATAAAAGAGCCGGCGGCCCGACTGGCGCACACCGCTGCCATTCGGGCCCACCCGGGGCAACGCCCGCGCTCGCGGCCGTGCGTTTTTCGCTTTATAAACGGACGCGCGCGCCTCTCGTGCGGCTCGCTCTATTATGTCCCTCGTAAAGCAGACGAATTGCCGTCTGGAATACCGCGCAGTAAAACAGACCTTAATGCCCGGCCCGTATACGGGCGGTAATGCGGCAGCCGCCACCGCCACAGCCGCCGCCGCCGCTTAATGACGCGAATCGACTTTGGCCCGCCGCGGGCTTAACGGTGCGGCGTTATGTGTGCAGCGCGCGGGCAACTATTTGCCCTCGGCCGGGCGTAAGCTGGGCGCGCGGTAGGCGCCGTTAGCGAAATGACTGGCGAGCGGGTAGTTTTCAATCGGAGCGCCGCGGCCAATTCCTGAATGACCCAGATGCGTACTGAACCCCCCCGACAATGAGAATCGCCCGTCTGCGCAATCTGCCACAAGACTTCGTCCACGCCGACAATTACGCGGGACGGTCATAAAATTTCAATTTTCACTTCAAAAAAAATTACGTAATTAATTTTTTGTTAGTTTGCAGGTACGTGTCTGCATTCGTGGTACACACTGAAATCACTGTGCCACAGTACCGTAACACTCCCCTAGAGAAACCAAAACAAAATGGATGGCGCAGCCCATCTCCTTTATGAGCTTAAACCTTCGGAACAACCACGTCTTTATCTGTGCCGTCTTAATGTTTGTAACCAACGGCAAAGCAACGCGACGGAGGGCACATAGCCGAGTTTCCGTCATTACGCACTGTGCAAAGCGGAGTCGACACTTACGATCTGTCTTATTTACAGCTAAATTCGAGCACTGATTCCAACAATTGAACGAATATATATGTATATACTGGCATCCAAAGTCTGCCCTCTTACGTCAAACCGCTGAAGAAAGATTGGTTTGCGTTTGTCACCAGTCACCATTTTCACTTACTTAACATAATACATATTCTTCAACATGAAGCTGCTCTATTTTGCTAAGTATTGTTAATATTTAGCATCTTTATAAAGAAGCTCACTGGAATTTTGACGAATATCTTGACTAGCGGACCACCGACACTTTTGGATAGCACAGGTATAAAAATAACCTGTTTGTATGAATATACAAGGACGTGCTGAAAAGTAGTGCCTCCCATCTTTTATGTGAAGTCTCCTAAAGCTATTTAAAAAACGAAACAAATGTTATTAACATTCTAAATCTTTATTCTTCATATCTACATATTTGCAGCCATCTGCGGCTAGACGGTCCCCAATTGTTGCGTGTAACATTGCGGCGTGTAAAGTAACGATGTCGGTGCGTGAGAAACAGCGTGCTGTAATCGAGTTTCTAACTCGAAGCGTTCGTCCACACACAGATTACCCCTTCCTCCAGCATGACAATGCCAGACCACACACGAGCGCTGCGTAATCTGTAACAATTCGAAGGTTTGGATTCATTCTCATCGATCATCCTCCATACAGTCCCGACTAGGCCCCAACCGATTTTCAACTGTTTCCAAAACTTGAAGATCCCCTTCGAGGACTTCGCTTTGATAGTGATGAAGCTGTGCAAGGCGAGGTGAGGCTGTGGCTCCGTCAACGATGACAAATATTCTACAGCGACAGCATTAACTAAGTGCTCTATCGTTGACAGATATGTGTTTATCATCAGGGTGACTATGCTGAGATGTAAATATGTATAAATGAAGAATAAATATATGGAGTCTTAAAAAGGTTATTTTATTTACGAGGGCTATTTGGAAAGTGAGGAACGATAGGTCGAGAAATGGAAACCACAGTGAAAATCAAAACTGTTTTATTTGCAACAGTTAGCTACAACTTCCAGCTACTTATCTCCATAGTCGCCTATCCGACTTAGACGTTCGCCGCAGCGTTGTACCAATACCCTCGTTATAGAAGGCAGCCGCCAGTGCTTTCCGCCAATTCTCTACGCTGGCCTACAGCTCGTTGTCTGTGCCAAAATGTTGTCTTCATAGCCAGCGGTTCATGTGAGCAGAGATGAAACTCAGAAGGAGACAATTACGGGCTGTATTGTGGGTAATCAAACATTTCCAATTGAAAACGATGCAGCAGCATCTTCCTTACCCCTTCAGAATGTGGCTGACAATTGTCTTGAAGAAAACGCACGACAGTTAGTAATGTTGGCTGCATAGCTTCAGGCGAAATTTCTCACCAGGCCCTCGTACTTCGCGGGAGACACTACTGCTCTCGGTATCTTTAAGTGCTCACTGTGCGCTCAGAACTGAGAAGAACGACCTGACGTGATCGACAGGCATGCTGGAGACACTGTCCAAAAGTCTTGACGGTCTGCCGTGGAGAAACGTAATGTGTTAGGATAACACCATCGTAGTCGTACACGAGAATCACCATAACTTTAGACCGCTCCATTCGCACCATCAACAGAACAGGCTCTGCTTTCGGTATACGAAGCCTTCCACATCGCTGGCAACGGGTTCTACACAACGCTGGTGACTACTTTGAAGGACAGTAAAAGGTGCAAACATGTAACTCTTTTGTATCGGTTGTGAATAAATAGCTGCCACTATTTAAGTTCCAACCGTCGTATATATACATGTGGTGTTCGTTCTTTCGGATATGGCTGAAAGAACAGACACCCACCCATATATGCCAGTAGCATAGAAGTCGTTTCGTGCCAGTCACGAGGTTCTCTGGTGGGAAAGTTGTTACCGTCTGACAGCGGTAGCTACGTTAGCGCTCAAAGCGGTAAGAAAGCAGAATTTATATGCTTCGTAAGCTTAATGTTTGTTTTTAATTATTTCCTACTTAATTAACGAAATAAAAATGGCTCTGAGCACTATGGGACTTAACTACTGAGGTCATCAGTCCCCTATAACTTAGAACTACTTAAACCTAACTAACCTAAGGACATCACACACATCCATGCCCGAGGCAGAATTCGAACCTGCGACCGTAGCGGTCGTGCGTTTCCAGACTGTAGCGCCTAGAACCGCTGGGCCACTCCGGCCGGCTTAACGAAATAGTTGTTATATTCTTGCGTCAGATGCGTTAGTAAATTACCAAGATACATGACATATCATGAAATACATGTAAAACAACTGAATCACACTGATTCAATGACGTAAGCTACAACTTATTCATGAAGAAATACTTTCGAATATGTGCGTATTTGCATCTTACTCCACAGAAAACAAGAGAATATAAACACGTATTTCATTTATGAGAAGCATATATTTCTGTTGTTGTTTGACGTTATTACCACAGGCACTTTCCTTGACTACTTACAACTTTTAAGGAGTCTAATGATTCGCCCATTTTTACATTTCACTTGCCGTTTGTGGATCAGTTTTAGCACCAAGTGGGGAATTTGTTTCTTCTGTGCTCGGAAAAAGTTTTATTACGTCTGAAGACATATTATCACAGCTGTGTAGTCTATTCTTAAGCCACAGAAAAGGTAATTTGTCTGGTGCGTTACATAATGTAGATATTACATTCCATATGGGTTTCCTACATTCACTAAGCTGGCTGATAGTGTAGGATGCAAAACTCCGCTTTGTTGGGTAGATATACGTCTTCTGGTATTTAATAGCAATTTTTTGTTATTATAGGAAAACGACACTATTCAGTAAATATCTGTATGTTCCAAGAGAATTGTAAACAAACTGTCCTGTAATGTACTGTTTCGTACCTCCCAGGGTCCTTAGAGCATTAGAAAACGACAAACGCGGTGTCACTTTTTAGAAATTGTCGATCTTTATTGCACTATACAGACTCCCTATTGTAAAAACTATGTTACACATCAATATAAACGTTAGTATTCGCACCCATCCGATATCGTGTTCAGAAGTGTCGCATACTGGCCGCTTGGGGCGCTGCTATCGCTGTGGGTAACGAAAACAAGACGGAGTGTCGCGACTGTGGTTTAGACCACCGTACTGCAGGTGCAGGAGCTCTCTGGAGCAGGCAGCAGCTAGCTGGCGGTCCGACCGGCTTCCACGCGCCGCTTCCCAGCGCGCTGGTCACAATTATCGGCGACTGCCGGCCGCCATGACTTATTCATGGGGCAGGACAGGCGGGCCGTGCTGTCGCCGTCAGCTGTTCGCGGTCGCGCTCGGCCCCCTACCGTCACCGTCACCCCACCCCCACTCCTGCCTTCTGCCCCTTGCTGCCGAGCGGGCCACTCACCTCGACCCTGCGGTAGATTCTCCCACCAGCTACAACAGTCCAGTTACCAGCTTTTCCGAACCGAGAACGTCGAGCACAGAATAGACTGTGTGTTCAAAAATAACACGTGACTTCTAGGTAATAGCTGTGACGGGACATACAGAACAATCTCGGTGGTGAAACAGCGGTATTTTCGATTGAAATTCGAGCTTTTAAATATTCGCACCGTATTCATTGTCGAAGATAAGGACGTTGCAGTTCTTCGAATGCTCGAGTTTTTTTATCAGATGCAATATAGCACGAATGTTATTCAGGGAATTTACACATATCAAAAAAGTTTCGCATCACCTCGGTTCCGAGGGTTACAGAAGCTGTACAGAAAATTGAAACAGAAATCAACATAGACATCATTTCCGCCCTTTTTATTGCTCATGAAAACCACACATTGCATGTTATACCACCATACAGAGAGACGTTCAGAGGTGGTAGTCCAGATTGCTGTACACACCGGTACCTCTAATACCCAGTAGCACGTCCTCTTGTATTGATTCATGCCTGTATTCGTCGTGGCATAATATCAACAACTTCATCAAGGCATTGATGGTTCACTCCTCAACGGCGATTCGGCATAGATACCTCAAAGTGGTTCGTGGGTCACGTCGTCCATAAACAGCCCTTTCAAATCTATCCCAGGCATGTTCGATAGGGTTCATGACTGCAGAATATGCTGGCCACTATAGTCGAGCGATGTCGTTATCCTGAAGGAAGTCATTCACAACTTGTGCACGACGGGGGCATGAATTGTCGTTCATGAAGATGAATGCCTCACCAGTACGCTGCCAATATGGTTGCACTATCGGTCGGAGGATGGCATTCACGTATCGTACAGCCGTTACGGCGCTTTCCATGACCACCAGCAGCGTACGTCGGCCCCACATAATGCCACCCCAAAACAGCAGGGAACCTTCACCTTGCTGCACTCGCGGGTCAGTGTGTCTAAGGCGTTCAGCCTGGCCGGGTTGCCTCCAAACACATCTCCGACGTTGTCTGGTTGAAGGCATATGCGAAACGCGTCGTGAAGAGAACGTGATGCCAATCCTGAGCGGTCCATTCGGCATGTCGTTGGGCCAATCTGTACCGCGCTGCATGGTTTCGTGGTTGCAAAGATGGACCTCGCCATGGACGTCGGGAGTGAAGCTGCGCATCATGCAGCCTATTACGCACAGTTTGAATCGTAACACGACGTCCTGTGGCCGCACGAAAAGCATAATTCAACTCGGTGGCGTTGCTGTCAGGTCTCTTCCGAGCCATAATCCGTAGGTAGCGGTCATCCACTGTAGTAGTAGCCCTTGGGCGGCCTGAGCGAGGCATGTCATCGACAGTTCCTGTCTGTTGTATCTCTTCCATGTCCGAACAACATCGATTTAGTTCACTCCGAGACGCCTGGACACTTCCCTTGTTGGGAGGCCTTCCTGGCACAAAGTAACAATGCGGACGCGATCGAACCGCGGTGTTGACCGTCTAGGCATGGTTGAACTACAGACAACACGAGCCATGTCATAATGGAATGACTGGAACTGATTGGCTGTCGGGTCCCCTCTGTCTAATAGGCCCTGCTCATGCATGGTTGTTTACATCTTTGGGCGCGTTTAGTGACATCTCTGAACAATCAAAAGGACTGTGTCTGTGATACAATATCCATAGTCAACGTCTATCTCATTTCTGGGAACCGGTGTGATGCAGAACATTTTTTGATGTGTGTATAAGGGGCAGTCAAATGAAAACAAAAAAAGTAGCTAAACTGTTTATCATTTCAATAATAATCGCCATAATTGTTTATTATTTAACTGAGACAAGATGGGCAGTGACTTCATGAAAAAATGTTGGTGTCTGATGTACATGATTGTACTCAGACATTCACCACTTCATCTGAAGCAAATCGATGGCCAAGAACGTCTTTCTTCAGGACTCTAAAAATATGGAAATCGCATGGGGAGAGATAGGGACTTCATCGAGGGTGAAGTGAAACTTCTGCAGTATGTGAGCAGGCCCACATGTTGACCATATTTTTTCGAATATGCAGCAGAAGTCTCACTGGGAAGCCGTTACACATCTCGAAGAAGTCCCTATCTCTCCCCATGCGATTTCCATAGTTCGGGAGCCTTGAAGAAAGACTTTTGTGACTATCGATTTGCAAACTTTTTTACCTGAAGGCATTTAAGAGCCTTCTCTCACAGTGGGGCACATGCATTAACAGTTATGGCGATTACTTTCGAAATAATAAACAATTTAATTACTTATTCTCTCCTGTCCCATTCTCAATTGACTGTCCTTATAATACCCAAATGTGGCTATCTTGAATCGTGTACCTCATAAAGCATACCACGTAAATGTATGTTCTATATTTTTGATGCATTGCAGATGTTTTGCAGGACAAAAGGGCTTAATGCTAAAATCACCTACTCGATATTTTATAATTGTTTTCGCCTATTCAATACGGAGAACCTGACTGACGTTCGACTGATAGAAGAGAACTCAGACCGCTGACCCTGTACGTATTTGTCATATGACCCTTTCTCGAAAGCAAGGTATTTTCTTACCTGCAGCGTAGTCTAAACAGCCTGGGTGGGCCCATATGTTAACAAGGTTGTTTCGACAACGCTGCAGAAGTTTCGTTGGGAAGCCATTCCATATCTTCCATACAGTCCCGATTTCTCCCCATGCGACTTCCATATTTTTGGAGTCATGAGAAAAGACATTTGTGATCATTGATTTGCTTCGGACGAAGAGTTGCACATCTAGGTACTATCATGGTTCCTTAAACTAAGCCGGTCGGGGTGACCGAGCGGCTCGAGGCGCTACAGTTTGGAAGCACACGACCGCTATGGTCGCAGGTTCGAATCCTGCCTCGGGAATGGATGTTTGTGATGTCCTTAGGTTAGTTAGGTTTCAGTAGTTCTAAGTTCTAGGTGACTGATGACCTTAGAAGTTAAGTCCCATAGTGCTCAGAGCCATTCGAACCATTTTGAACCTTAAACTAAAATAAACAAAACTCCGTCCTAACATGCCTTGGAAGGCCCTACGGCACCGACCGACCGCCGTGTCATCCTCAGCCGACAGGCGTCGCTGGATCGGATATGGAGGGGCATGTGGTCAGCACACCGCTCTCCCTGGCAATGTCAATTTACAAGATCGGAGGCGCTACTTCTTAATCCAATAGCTGCTCAGTTTGCCTCACAAGAGTTGAGTGCACCCCGCTTGCAAACAGCGCTTGGCAGACCGGATGGTCACCCATCCAAGTGCAAGCCGAGCCCGACAGCGCTTAACTTCGGTGATCTGATGGGAACCGGTGTTACCACTGTGGCAAGGCCGTTGGTTCATGGTTCCTTAGGCTGCAACAAATTTTTTCAGTGGAGGCATGGGCTGTCTTGTCTCACAGTGGGATACATGTATTGACAGGTATGACGATTATTTTTTTTAATAACAAACAGTTCATTTCTTTTTTCAGTCTGTCTCGTTTTCATTTGACTGCACCTTACAGATTAGACACTTTTCTTTGTAGGTCACTTATTGATTGCTCCGTTATGCATTCGATGGCTCACGCAATAATCTACTGGTGGATAATTGCTTGGTTACATTCTTAGTGTAGAACCTCACGTACAGTGCAGAGCTCATACAACAAACAGCATATTTTTTATCCACTTTACCTCAGAAACGAAACACCACTTGTTCGTGGCGTGGCCTGCGACTTTGCAAAGACATTTGTGTTTGTGTTGATATTAAGAATGTAATATCTAATCCTCCCTCTAAAGATGATGACGTAAACCACTGAAACGCGTACGGGTACTACAAACAGGTAAGCAATTAATGTTTTGCCCAATGTGCTACTACAATGCAATTAAAATTCAGCGTGAAAGGACAGCAATGATAAGAGTCGCTGATGATATTACTGCCCTCTGTGTAAAGTGAGGAAAAATCACAGGACCTCGAGGATGGAATTAAGTCTACTGAGCTCGCTTTTTGAGGGTAAACAGGAGAAAGATTAAAGTGTTAAGGATCAGCGATGAAGTTATCATACACTGGCGACCACGTAGGATACGAAACGGTGGAGTAGATGATGTGGTGTCACCGCCAGACACCACACTTGCTAGGTGGTAGCTTAAATCGGCCGCGGTCCATTAGTACATGTCGGACCCGCGTGTCGCCACTGTCAGGATCGCAGACCGAGCGCCACCACACGGCAGGTCTCGAGAGACTGACTAGCACTCGCCCCAGTTGTACGACGACGTTGCTAGCGACTACACTGATCGAAGCCTTTCTCTCATTTGCCGAGAGACAGTTAGAATAGCCTTCAGCTAAGTTAATGGCTACGACCTAGCAAGGCGCCATTTGTACCATTGCATGTATCTCCAAATGGTTCAAATGGCTCTGAGCACTATGGGACTTAACATCTGTGGTCATCAGTCCCCTAGAACTTAGAACTACTTAAACCTAACTAACCTAAGGACATCACACACATCCATGCCCGAGGCAGGATTCGAACCTGCGACCGTAGCAGTCGCGCGGTTCCGGACTGAGCGCCTAGAACCGCATGACCACCACGGCCGGCATGTATCTCCAGATAGTCTCACTTGTATCATCAAGAATGCTGTATACCAAAGGACGATATAAAAGTTAAGTGTTCTAGTAGCTACGTTCTTTTCTTTATCACATTCATTACGAATCCTGTTCCAAACTTAACGCCAGACGGCGTGAGTTGACGCGTGCCCTTTCGGCTACTTCACTGTGGACTGGCTGCCTTAACAGTCCACAACAGATGATATTTGAGCCGAATGTGGTATGGACTTCATCGAAAAATTTACATTTCAAGCACTTGGTGTCCATAAAAGAACGTCCCGGTTTTAACAGTTTAATTTACACCGTTTGGGCTATAAAACATCATGCACCAAATTGAAGGTAAACTAATCTCGTTATATATATATATATTCCCACCTGTTCAATGCTTGCGACTTTAGTTATATGCCACACATACAAACTAAAATCCATTTCTGCCAGCACTTTGCTTAAAAAGTGCGTAGAAATGAAAGCAGAGGCCTCCTAAATTGTATGTCATAACTCTGGCAAATAATTAGGCAGTGGGGGAATGTAGACACGACGTTTTATAAAGCCCTAAAGGGGAAAAAAATCGCATGGCACGAGGCCAAGTGAACGTGAAGGCCAGCGGAAAAGAACTCTGTCGTACTGACCATTACGACCAATACAACGGTCGGTGTCTTCGACGTTCTGCACTCTGGTATTAAGAGATTCCAATGGGAAGGGGCTCCATCTTGCTGCCAAACAAAGTTTTCAGGTTCACCTTGTAATTGGGGAATGAGCCATTCTTGTAACATATACACATAAGCTACCCCTGTTTTTGTAGCTCCAGGGGGAAAAAAACCAGCGCAGAAACGGTTTAATTTTGAATTTTGGGGAATCCCTTTGATAGTGTAAACGTTCATGAGAATGTGCTGACCTGCGGACACGAACATTACGGGTATTTACCTTCGCACTTAGACGAAACGTTTCCTCATTTCTTAACACTACAAGATTAAAAAGCTCATTTTACCGCTGCAACATTTCGCTTGCAAAGTTATAACGTATACTATAGTGATCTGAGTTCAAAGCATCTACCGACTGCAAGCGGTATGCCGGCCGGAGTGGCCGAGCGGTTCTAGGCGCTTCAGTCTGGAACCGCGCAACCGCTACGGTCTCAGGTTCGAATCCTGCCTCGGGCATGGATGTGTGTAATGTCCTTAGGTTAGTTAGGTTTAAGCAGTTCTAAGTTCTAGGGGACTGATGACCTCAGAAGTTAAGTCCCATAGTGCTCAGAGCCATTTGAACCTTTTTTTTTTTTTTTTTGCAAGCGGTATGAATGGACGTATGCGTAAACATTAACATTCCACACTGTCATCTTTGGCAACTGAAGTTCAAGACTTGCTGTTCGAAAAGAAGTCTCAGAATTAGGAGGGAAGGCGCTCTAGCACGGTCAATATCTTCTTCAGACATTTTTGGCCGTGCTGTACTTATTCCTTTACACACACAGTCCGTTGTTTCGGACTGTCTGTACCATCCGCGGATATCTTTGCAACACGGAGGATCACAACTGAACTCTAAACGAAATACATGAAACACTGCCTTACCGCGTAGGACTGATAAAAGAGAGAGAGAATATCCAAAGTTTGAGTGGCACGTTTTGTCACGGGATCGTTTAGTGGGCGCGAGAACGTTCAACAAACTCCAGTGGCAGACGCTACATAAAAGGCGTTGTGCATCGCAGAGGGGTTTACTATTAAAATTTCGAGAAAGTACTTTTCGGGAAGAGTAGGACAACATATTTCTTCCTGCCACTTACATCTCGCAAAATGACCACGACGAGAAAATGCGAGAAATTAGAGTTAATGCAAGAGGCGTAGCCACAATTATTCTTCCCACGCGCCATTCGCAAGTGGCACAGGGAAAGGGGGATAAGTTAGTGGTACCAGAAGTATACTCCGCCTCACGCCGTCAGGTTAACTGGCAAGAGTATTGATGTTGATGGAAAAATTACAGATTCACTCTCTACAAACTCCCGGACGCAAAGCTCTTTACTCTCAGGAGTCGCCATTTTGCGCGTGTGGCGCTACAAGCGGGAAAACAAAGTACACTACTGTTCATTAAAATTGCTACCCCACGAAGATGACGTGCTACAGACGCGAAATTTAACTGACAGGAAGAAGATGTTGTGATATGCAAATGATTAGCTTTTCAGAGCATTCACACAAGGTTGGCGCCGGTGGCCACACCTACAACGTGCTGACATGAGGAAAGTTTCCAACAGATTTCTCATACACGAACAGCAGTTGACCGGCGTTGCCTGGTGAAACGTTGTTGTGATGCCTCATGTAAAATGCGTACCATCACGATCTTGTTTCCGACTTTGATAAAGGTCGGATTGTAGCCTATCGCGATTGCGGTTTATCGTATCGCGACATTGCTGCTCGCGTTGGTCGAGATCCAATGACTGTTAGCAGAATATGGAATCGGTGGGTTCAGGAGGGTAATGCGGAACGCCGTGCTGGATCCCAACGGCCTCGTATCACTAGCAGTCGAGATGACAGGTATCTTATCCGCCTGCCTGTAACGGATCGTGCAGCCACGTCTCGAATCCTGAGTCAACAGATGGGAACGTTTGCAAGACAACAACCATCTGCACGAACAGTTCGACAACGTTTGCAGCAGCATGGACTATCAGCTCGGAGACCATGACTGCGGTTACCCTTGATGCTGCATCACAGACAGGAGCGCCTGCGGTGGTGTACTCAACGACGAACCTGGGTGCACGAATGGCAAAAGGTCATTTTTTCGGATGAACCCAGGTTCTGTCTGTAGCGTCATGATGGTCGCATCCGTGTTTGGCGACATCGCGATGAACGCACATCGGAAGCGTGTATTCGTCATCGCCATACTGGCGTATTACCCGGCGTGATGGTATGGGGTGCCATTGGTTACGCGTCTCGGTTACCTCTTGTTCGCATTGACGGCACTTTGATCAGTGGACATTACACTTCAGACGTGTTACGACCCATGGCATTACCCTTCATTCGATCCCTGCGAAACCCTACATTTCAGCAGGATAATGCACGACCGCATGTTATACGTCCTGTACGGTCCTTTCTGGATACAGAAAATGTTCGACTGCTGCCCTGGCCAGCAGATTCTCCAGATCTCTCACCAATTGAAAAAGTCTAGTCAATGGTGGCCGAGCAACTGGCTCGTCACAACACGCCAGTCACTACTCTTGATGAACTGTGGTCTCGTGTTGAAGCTGCATAGGCAGCTGTACCTGTACACGCCATCCAAGCTCTGTTTGACTGAATGCCCAGGCGTACCAAGGCCGTTATAAAGGCCAGAGATGGTTGTTCTGGGTACTGATTTCTCAGGATCTATGCACCCAAGTTGCGTGAAAATGTAACCGCATGTCAGTTCTAGTATAATATATTTGTCCAATGACTACCCATTTATCATCTGCATTTCTTCTTGGTGTAGCAATTTTAATGGCCAGTAGTGTAGTACTCGCGAATGCGCTTACTAAAACTGTTGGAGTTACTCTTCAGTTGTGAACTTGAACTAATATTCTATAACACTTACAGTTGATACTACTAAAATTCGTAGCTTGGACATCTTTTACGGACACGCTGTACATTTGTATTATAATAGGACAGTGCTATTCATGAAACCAGTGACAGCTTGTAACCATGCATTAGCAATTATCTCGCAAACAGCACGATTTTTGACTGGTGTTTACTGGAAAGTTTTTCTTCTGTTACACATTCACCCGCGGCATTTTTAGGTATTAATTATAATAAACAGTACAGTAATTTCAAAAGTTATTGGCTCTTGCCTGACTTGGAAAAGGAAAGTAGCACCGAAGATGCGCAAAACTACTTCATTCTGTCCGAAACTACTGCAGTGAAGTAGTGTACACGCATAAACGAGTAAAGATGTGTAGATACGACGAGCACCCAGATAATGTAGCGGTAGAGAGTGAAATTCGACCAGATCGTTATCGCACTTGTGGAAACGCGAGCAATAGCCTCTAATCGCTTTCGTGATTAGCAATAACAGCGAGGTCAAACACCATTTTGTAAAACTCGCAGGAGCATTAGCCACCGAATTAATTAGGAAATGGCAATCGTCACGCTTGCAAGCTGTGTTATAACACGATTTACAACGCTATAGAAAGTTCGCAGTTGCGCGAGCGCGCGATCCTTCCGGTACCAAAATATAAGAGCAGATGATTTTCAAGGGCTAAATTTCCGTGTTTACTGGGGGGAAATACATACCATGTTGTCCGCTACAGACCATTAATTCTCGCTAATAGCGTACGGGTCGTAAACGTCAGCCTTTATCCGTAACCCACACTCTGCTGTGGCCGCACATGTTTATCGCGTTCGCATAATCATGGCAGTTATTCGCCATTAAAAACCAGTTGCGTCATTAGTGTTCAGGCAGCCGAAACCACGCAGTTAAAAAAAAAAGAAGAAGAATGGCGGTAAATATAAGGCTGTCACGCCACGTGTGTGGGGCCCCCTGTCGACTACTCACCGTCCAGGGAGGCGAATGATCGACGAACCCACATCCATACTGAGCATTCTGCATGAAATTCCATCTGCAGTGTTGACAAAATGATGAGCTAGTTGTACTGATGCTGTACAACACTAGCCCCGGCAGCGAAGAGTTCATTTTTAAGGATGAAAACTTCAAATGTCCAAATGTGTGTGAAATCTTATGGGACTTAACTGCTAAGGTCATCAGTCCCTAAGCTTACACACTACTTAACCTAAATTATGCTAAGGACAAACACACACACACCCATGCCCGAGGGAGGATTCGAACCTCCGCTGGGACCAGCCGCACAGTCCATGACTGCAGCGCCCCTGACCGCTCGGCTGATGAAAACTTAATGCACTGAAACCATCCCTGAGTTAGCCAGGTAACAGCAGATGATAAAGTCGACGCGAGCAGGATAAACGTGCTTTGGAGCTCTACCTCAAGTACAAGTAATGAAAATAGGAAAACCGCGATGACATACTCAATAAGGTTGCAGAATATTTGATAATATTTTCGTAATCAACATCTGAGCTTCAGGTTGTTCTGACTGCAGAATTTTGGGGATTGGGGGGGGGGGGGGGGGAAATTGCGAGCGTAGCACGACATACGAAAATGGCTAGGTGGAATGGGACGCAACCAAATTTCAACACTCGGAATTTTTTCTTTCTTCAGTTAAACAGTGCTTTCCTTGCCCAAAATGCCCCAAAATTCGTTCCACCTGGCGTCGTCTCTTTCCTAACCCAATACTGTACAATCCAGAAACCCCAAACTCCTGGTTACACCTCACCTAATTCACCTCGTGGTGTATCCATTGTCCTTCCCGAAACCAACACACTATTTCCGACTCTCTGACTTCTACCAAGCAATTTCTCATCGTTCTACCGCTCGGCCTATTCAACTAATCATCACAATTATTCGGACTAATCCCCGACAGTAAACTAGCGCAGATACGCATCTTCTCTTCTTAATGCTCCCGAAGTCACCTTCGAACCATCCAACAGAATACCAACAGTAGACTCCATATCTCATTCATCTGTACTAGTGTCGTTTGTCTTTCAGATTCTCATTCACCTATTCCAGTATCGCTTGTGATTCCTGATTCTCAAAATTCTATAACTGTCTCTAAACAGTTGAATACAATCCATAACCTGTGCCTATAAACTCTATAGCAACAACCATATCTCAATTTTTAAACTTGGAGCGCTGCTGCAGCTGTACCAAAACATTTTCCCTATCCTCTCACACCCTTCTACACTGTATCACACTCAGAACTTCAACATAGATCCTCAAATTTATCTCTGAACTCTACCTGTCGTACAATATCTGACAGTCGTACATGCCTCGCTCCCGTACTGCGTTTTCTTCCTACACATCTGTGATGCTGCTCGCTTGGGTCGGTTGCGGTCTAGTACGGTGTTTAGTGTGGCTCTCCTAAGCCCATCGATTCCACATTCGTATAACAGTCGTGGTATCCCGACAGACGAGAGCAGCAGTTACGTGGAACAATAAAAAGATGAGTAAACAAAAACAACTAAAGAAACGCAACTGAAATTCTATAAAACGCTAGCTGTTCCATTGCTTCTTTACGTATCTGAGCCTTGGACACAAACAAGGAAGTCATTAATCGAACAGTGTCGTCAGAAATGAAATTCCTCAGATCAGTTAAAGGATATAAACTAGAAAATAGATATCAGAAGTGAGCCTTAAATATCTGCAGTAACAGAAAATATCGACGCATATAGGAAGAAGTGGAAGGAACACGTAAACAGAAAGCTACAAGGCAGACATCCTAAAAAGGGTTTGCAGTATAGGGGTAAGGGACGTGAATCGACCCAGGAAGCGATGGAACCAAGAAGCTGAAACCAGAACAGTTTCATCGAATGTAATCCATGAACGTAGATGATGATGATCATCATCATCATAAAGAGGGGTTCGACAGAGGCACGATCCCGCCGCTTTCAAGATCCAACTCGTGCTGGTGGCAGTTTCTTCCACTTGCACAAGGCATAATAGATCTTCTCGAAAACAACCAACACCCAAACACGACTTATGAGTCGGAAACCTTTTGCGTAGTCTTTCCTTGTATACAGAATCTAAAATGGTCGGACAAAAATATGGAAGTAGCGAAATCAGAAAGCATTATCATGCTTAATACGGTGTAGGAAACCCGTTGGCATTCAAAGTAGCTTGCAGATACCTCGGGAAAGATGAATAAGGGTTATTTGTGGTTTTCAAGTGAGTATTATATCATTTTTCCTGCAAAACAGTGATAAGTTCAGGTAAGAATGGGAGAGTTGGTAGAGATCACGCATCCTTCTCTCCAGTCCACAGACGCACAACAATATTGAGATCTGGTCACTGTAGTGGCATCGGGAGAGGCGACAGTTCATCCTCGTGCTCAATAAACAGGCCGTGGACGATGCGATCTATATGAACAGGGGACCTGTCGTTGTGAAATAAAGCATCCCATTTCGGGAAGAAACATTGTGCCACAGTATGGACCTGATCTGCCAAAGTCACCACATAATCCTTGAAAGAAATGCGACTTTGCAGATTAACCATGGAATACATCTATATGACTACCCAAATCTGTACCGAACTCCCGCCAATTTTCACTCTTGGGACTTAAACTCGCACAGAAGTTGAAAACAGTGTGAAACCAGACACATCCGACCAAATTCCTTTCTACCATTGCTCCGTAGACCAGGTTTCATTGCTTCGCAACACGTTTCCCCGTTACGAGCGTTGCATCGCTGATGAATGGTCTTGGAATTCCGACCCGCCCTGCAGTTCCTTGCATGATGAGCCCCCTTCGTGTTGTTTTGGTGCTGATTGGGTGCTTGAGTGCGACATTCAGGTCTGCATTGACTTCTGCAGCTATGTCGTCCTCTTACTTTTGTCACAATCCTCTTTAGCGACCGTCCGTAACGATCATTCAACACACACTCTCAGCCGTGTTGTGATGGGCGGGACTTCGACATGATGCACTCACAATTACCTAGAACACTGTCCTGACCATGACTGACACTCGCTAACTGTTGACATCGCAAAGGTGCCTCTTGTGGTCAAATACAGTAGCGCTATCTGCACACTTGACTATCATCTGCACTGAACGTTCAAGCGTGCATTTCTCGCGAGCTTCCATATTTTTGTCCAACCCGTGTAGACAGCGTTACTCCCACCTCCCGCTGAAAAGCTGATCATTTGCATATCCAACCACAGAGTGTACTTCAGGCGAATCTGACGTTCGTTTCAAGCTGCCTTCATGGATTCAGTTTTAATGGCCACCAGTGTGTTCACAGAGCTAGGTCTCCAATGACAGCTCTGTTTGTTACATACTGTATACAGGGTGTTACAAAAAGGTACGGCCAAACTTTCAGGAAACATTCCTGAAACAATGTTAGAGCTCATTTTAGTTTCGTCAGTATGTACTGTACTTCCTCGATTCACCGCCAGTTGGCCCAATTGAAGGAAGGTAATGTTGACTTCGGTGCTTGTGTTGACATGCGACTCTTTGCTCTACAGTACTAGCATCAAGCACATCAGTACGTAGCATCAACAGGTTAGTGTTCATCACGAACGTGGTTTTGCAGTCAGTGCAATGTTTACAAATGCGAGGTTAGCAGATGCCCATTTGATGTATGGATTAGCACGCGGCAATAGCCGTGGCGCGGTACGTTTGTATCGAGACAGATTTCCAGAACGAAGGTGTCCCGACAGGAAGACGTTCGAAGCAATTGATCGGCGTCCTAGGGAGCACGGAACATTCCAGCCTATGACTCGCGACTGGGGAAGACCTAGAACGACGAGGACACCTGCAACGGACGAGGCAATTCTTCGTGCAGTTGACAATAACCCTAATGTCAGCGTCAGAGAAGTTGCTGCTGTACAAGGTAACGTTGACCACGTCACTGTATGGAGAGTGCTACGGGAGAACCAGTTGTTTCCGTACCATGTACAGCGTGTGCAGGCACTATCAGCAGCTGATTGGCCTCCACGGGTACACTTCTGCGAATGATTCATCCAACAATGTGTCAATCCTCATTTCAGTGCAAATGTTCTCTTAACGGACGAAGCTTCATTCCAACGTGATCAAATTGTAAATTTTCACAATCAACATGTGTGGGCTGACGAGAATCCGCACGCAGTTGTGCAATCACGTCATCAACACAGATTTTCTTTGAACGTTTGGGCAGGCACTGTTGGTGCTGTCTTGATTGGGCCATGTTCTTCCACCTACGCTCAATGGAGCACGTTATCATGATTTCATACGGGATACTCTACCTGTGCTGCTAGAACATGTGCCTTTACAAGTACGACACAACATGTGGTTCATGCACGATGGAGCTCCTGCACAGTTCAGTCGAAGTGTTCGTACGCTTCTCAACAACAGATTCGGTGACCGATGGATTGGTAGAGTCGGACCAATTCCATGGCCTCCACGCTCTCCTGACCTCAACTCTCTTGACTTTCATTTATGGGGGCATTTGAAAGCTCTTGTCTACGCAACTCTTCGTGCTCGTATTGTGGACGGCTGTGATACAATATGCCATTCTCCAGGGCTGCATCACCGCATCAGGGATTCCATGCGACGGAGGGTGGATGCATGTATCCTCGCTAATGGAGGAAATTTTGAACATTTCCTGTAACAAAGTGTTTGAAGTCACCCTGGTACGTTCTTTTCTGTTGCTGTGTGTTTCCATTCCATGATTAATGTGATTTGAAGAGAAGTAATAAAATGAGCTCTAACATGGAAAGTAAGCGTTTCCGGACACGTGTCCACGTAACATATTTTCTTTCTTTGTGTGTGAGGAATGTTTCCTGAAAGTTTGGCTGTACCTTTTTGTAACACCCTGTATATATGATCCCCGAAATGTTCATGACAGTCCGTGGATGTGTTCGACCCAGAACGCGTCAAATAAAGTCACTGAAACATCAGCTGGTGGCTTCTTACTTAGTGACCAATACAGCAATTATGCAGTACTCCTATTGATTTGCATTCTTCCTGCCTAACTTTATGTCTGAATTATAAATTTAAAGAGTTATGAGTTATTCAATTCCCTACCCCCCCCCCCTACCCCCGCCCCTTACATCTCTGTCACATATTGCGCCACGGTTTCTAGGCTTCAGCAAGAAGTGAAGAGTTTACCTGCGATCAGCGGCCAGAGGCTTCGCGGCCGCCTCTATTGCCGCCGCCGCCGCCTCCTCTTGTAGAAGACGCCCGCCGCGCGCTAGAGTGCCGCCTCCGTTCCGCCCCACTCCGCCCCCGGGGGCGGCGGCGACGGCAACTCAGGGCCCTCGAGCGGGCGGGCCTGCATTAATTACTGCCGAGGAGCGGCCGACTTGGAGCGGCCAAGTTTCCGACGGCGGCACCCTCTCCCCTCCCATCTCCTAACTCCCCCGTACCCCGCCCCCTCTCACTAGAGTGGTAACAGGGAGGTTAAGGCGAAAGAGGCCCCGGCCGAGTGGGCGCAGGCATTTCTGATAATTAAAGTCGAATCATTCCCAATTTAACCGGCGCACCGGAAAACCGGCTGCCAACTTTCCTAATGATTTTGTTAGACTATATCTCTTATGAGAAATAATAACCATCCGGAGGACGTAAATTTCCGGTGGCCAAGTTTTTATTCGGCCTATCAATTCAAGTTCTGCGGAAGTAAGTGATGAAAATAATGCATCATACGAGTGGTACATCGGACGGCGAATTTGGAAACGTTATCAAGTAATCAGCTTCTCTTATTTTGGGTACACAGTAATCAAGTAATCAGCTTCTCTTATTTTGGGTACACAGTAACGCTGAAAAAATGATGACCTCAGATGTTAAGTCCCATAGTGTTCAGAGCCATTTGAACCATTTGAAAAGCCTCAATCGAATTTCCTCAGCACCTTTCCCCGAAACTTCGGCTTGCGAACATATCCGCCCTTTTTTATGCTGAGAGAGGAGTCAGTCGTAGTGGGAAAGAGACGTATAAGTAATATTTACTGGAAGATAGTAGACAGTGCTTGTAGTATACAAATAGCGAAGGAGACAATGGCAGAGTGAGAGAAAGAGAGGGAAAGTGGTAGTGGAATATAGTTCACAGTGACAGAACAGTGCTAGGAAAAGATAGGAGGAGGCAGTGCCAGTGGTAGAGGAATGAAGAGAAGGAGAAAATAGAATTCGGTGACAGCCAGTGCTGATGGAGGATAGCTTCTGTGACACTGAGGCCGAGGAAGATAGAGATAGACACAGTGAGAGAGAGAGAGAGAGAGAGAGAGTAGCAGTAGGAAGGAAGAAATGAGATAGTAGCAGCAAAAGAGAGCAAGATGGAGACGGTGACAGTGAGAAGAAAGAGTATTAGTAGGACAGAACGAAGGAGACAGTGGCCGTGAGGCGGGGCGCAGTCACAGAGAGGAACAAAGAAGTAATGACAATGAGTTGGGCTGAATGTGCGAGAGTTGACAGCTGGGAGCAGTTGGATGCAAGGGATTTGCAGCGATGGGTTAGGGAGTGTGAGCGAGTTACAATTAGGGGAGTTTGTGGAAGTGAGAGATGAATTGCATGTTAAAAACGCGCGTATATGTTGGCATGCCAAATTTTTTTGGGAAAATTTTTAAAGAGACTGAGGAAGGGGGACTGAGGCTCGTGGTACCCCACTTTTCAGTCAGTTTTTTTAATAAAGAGGAGCACATTCGCCTTTTTGTGCTCTGATAGGAGCATTTTTCCGTTGGTTTCGTTGTGAATGAGATGTGACATCGTCGAAGGAGCGCTTAATTTCAGGGGACAACAACTACACTACTGGCCATTAAAATTGCTACACCAAGAAGAAATGCAGATGATAAACGGGTATTTATTGGACAAATATATTATACTAGAATTGACATGTGATTACATTTTCACGCAGTTTGGGTGCATAGATCCTGAGAAATGAGTACCCAGAACAACCACCTCTGGCCGTAATAACGGCCTTGATACGCCTGGGCATTGAGTCAAACAGAGCTTGGATGGCGTGTACACGTACAGCTGCCCATGCAGCTTCAACACGATACCACAGTTCAACAAGAGTAGTGACTGGCGTATTGTGACGAGCCAGTTGCTCGGCCACCATTGACTAGACGTTTTCAATTGGTGAGAGATTTGGACAATGTGCTGGCCAGGGCAACTGTCGAACATTTTCTGTATCCAGAAAGGCCCACACAGGACCTACAACATGCGGTCGTGCACTATCCTGCTGAAATGTAGGGTTTCGCAGGGATCGAATGAAGGGTAAAGCCATGGGTCGTAACACGTTTGAAGTGTAACGTCCACTGTTCAAAGTGCCGTCAATGCGAACTAGAGGTGAACGAGACGTGTAACCAATGGCACCCCATACCATCACGCCGGGTGATACGCCAGTATGGCGATGACGAATACACGCTTCCAATGTGCGTTCATCGCGATGTCGCCAAACCCGGATGCGACCATCATGATGCTGTAAACAGAAATTGAATTCATCCGAAAATATGACGTTATGCCATTCGTGCACCAAGGTTCGTCGTTGAGTACACCATGGCAGGCGCTCCTATCTGTGGTGCAGCGTCAAGAGTAACCACAGCCATGGTCTCCGAGCTGATAGTCCACGCTGCTGCAAACGTCGTCGAACTGTACGTGCAGATCGGTTGTTGTCTTGCAATCGTCCCCATCTGTTGACTCAGTGTTCGAGACGTGGCTGCACGATCCGTTACAGCCATGCGCATAAGATGCCTGTCATCTCGACTGCTAGTGATACGAGGCCGTTGGGATCCAGCACGGCGTTCCGTATTACCCTCCTGAACCCACTGATTCCATATTCTGCTAACAGTCATTGGATCTCGACCAATGCAAGCAGCAATGTCGCGATACGATAAACAGCAATCGCGATAGGCTACAAACCGACCTTTATCAAAGCCGGAAACGTGATGGTACGCATTTCTCCTCCTTACACGAGGCATCACAACTTTTCACCAGGCAACGGCGGTCAACTGCTGTTCGTGTATGAGAAATCGGTTGGAAACTTTCCTCATGTCAGCACGTTGCAGGTGTCGCCACCGGCGCCAACCTGTGTGCATGTTCTGAAAAGCTAATCATTTGCATATCACAGCATCTTTTTCGTGTCGGTTAAATTTCACGTCTGTAGCACGTGATCTTGTGGTGTAGCAATTTTAATGGTCGGTAATGTATTTGACGTGTTACTTTCGTAACTAGTTAGCGGTCCTGATGATGGCTCATAAGAGTCCAAACCACTTCGTTATGTTAGTTGGAATGCAATCTGAGAATAAGGCAGAAATTGCAGCTGTGAGCAAATAAAACAATACAATTAACAGAATCATTGAAAAATAGTTTCCAAGTGACTATTTAATCCGAACAACCTTGATGGACATTCTATCTTATATAAGGACACACTGAACCGACAAATTAGAGATATTTATTTCTCGGCTGTAAGTCTACGGCAAAGCACAATACGTCGCTTCACGCTACGTCCGTGCTTTTTTTAGCATCAATGATTGTCTAGGAGTGCTATGAGAGAAAACTTTCGTTAGCGACTGTCACTAAAAGCGAGAAAATATAGATCGCACAAATACTGAAATACGCTCATGTTATTTCGTTGATATCGAAAATCCTTTCCCTTGCAAACGTAATACACGGCGGGTAATGTGTACACTAAAAAGTATCCTGCCATCACGGTCACATTTTGTTTATATGTTTAATGCTGTTTGCAGTAATGTGGCGTACTGAGCCCCTTTACATGTCCTGTGATACTCAGTGTGGGATTTCGTCAGACTGTGTTTTAGTACAAGGAAATGTTTAACACAATGCAACATGAAAAATAAGTATAAACTCACCAACAAGAAAATTACCCTCCGCATTCTTATACTTTTCTCCACACTTTTAACGTTTAATGACTGTCTCGAAAAGACGTATGCCAGATATCCTCAATAATTAGTTGACTACATTTTGTTATATGTCTTCCATACAGCGTTTTCCCCCAACGGCTCTCCTGAGGACCATGGAAATTGTTCCCCGATGTCTTAACACGTGTCCTATCATCCTGTCCATTCTTCCAGTCACGTATTTCTTTCATCGCAGAATCTGCAGAGAACCCCCTCATTTCTCACCTTATCAGTCCACTTATAACACAAACGTTCCGATTCAGTTCTTTCCCGATTTCCCCAGAGCGCACGGGTCACTTTCATACAATGCCGAGCTCCAGGTACTTCGTCGTCAAATTAAACCCTGTGTTTGATACTAGTAGATCTCTTTTGACCTGAAAACTACTAAACCGTAATTTTTAATATCATGTAGAGAGACTAGAAAAAAATCAACATTATAGGCAATTAACAGTCTAAACTAATCATCTCCGGCACGGCTTTCCGACAGATTTTACCAGAACAGCGTAACTTTGATGCGGAGCGTTTTTAGGGTCGTTGAGAAATTTGAAGTACAGCACTTAACGTATCCGAAATTCTTACTTTTAAGAAAGGACCCTTAAACCATTTTACAGTCTCATTTACGGGTTATAAAAGCACCCCCTATTTAATTCTGCGCGTCGTCAAAGCGCACGTAAAATTCGAATGTCGTAGGAATAAGACGGCGCTTTTCCAAATGAGAATCCATATTTTGCTGTGGCGGGCCGAGTTTCGTCATCGTATCGGTGCTAACAGTTGAGAGAACTCTACTCTCGTGCTTTCGTCAGTACCCTAGAGTTGAAGTAGTTCCTCAAAACAGGGAGCTCGTTAAGTAAGGGGACGTTTTCTTAAAACTACAATAGCTGTGTTTACGCTACGCCGGATAACATTACTGTGGTCTTTGTTATTTAGTTATTTGTTCACCCTGTCAAGGAACTGAGCAATTGCGTTTCTCATTCTATCCTGCTGCACTGCATTGCCAAGATCACATAAACGGCAAATAACGGTGCATTTACAAAACATGCCCTCTTTATGCCCAACTGAATGGAATATGAAGTGGAAATTTTCTGGCAAACGTTCTTACATTTACATTTTCATGAGGTAGTGCACCACCGCTCTTAAGCTCTTATACACTGATTAGCCAGAACATTATTAGCACCGACCTACTATCGATATAAACCCATCCAGGCGATACACCTATTGACGAATGACTGCTTGTCACACACACGCACGATGTGTATAGTATCACTGAGCGTGCTGTCTAAGTATAGAATGGGGTAGGCGTGCGATCTATCTTGAGTCTGACCGAGAACGGATTGTGGTGGTCTGAAGGCTCGGTACGAGTGTTTCGGCAACTCCACGACCTGTCGGGCATTCGAGGAAAGCTGTGGTGAGTGTCTTCAAGAGGTGGCGAAACCAATGTAATAAAATGAAACAGCCATCAGCCATCCTTATAGCCAGTCATGACAAAACTCTACCATCTGGTGAGCAAGATGTATGATACAGGCGAAATACCCACAGACTTCAAGAAGAATATAATAATTCCAATCCCAAAGAAAGCAGGTGTTGACAGATGTGAAAATTACCGAACTATCAGTTTAATAAGTCACATCTGCAAAATACTAACGCGAATTCTTTACAGACGAATGGAAAAACTGGTAGAAGCGGACCTCGGGGAAGATCAGTTTGGATTCCGTAGAAATGTTGGAACACGTGAGGCAATACTAACCTTACGACTTATCTTAGAAGAAAGATTAAGAAAAGGCAAACCTACGTTTCTAGCATTTGTAGACTTAGAGAAAGCTTTTGACAATGTTAACTGGAATACTCTCTTTCAAATTCTGAAGGTGGCAGGGGTAAAATACAGGGAGCGAAAGGCTATTTACAATTTGTACAGAAACCAGATGGCAGTTATAAGAGTCGAGGGGCATGAAAGGGAAGCAGTGGTTGGGAAAGGAGTGAGACAGGGTTGTAGCCTCTCCCCGATGTTATTCAATCTGTATATTGAGCAAGCAGTAAAGGAAACAAAAGAAAAATTCGGAGTAGGTATTAAAATTCATGGAGAAGAAGTAAAAACTTTGAGGTTCGCCGATGACATTGTAATTCTGTTAGAGACAGCAAAGGACTTGGAAGAGCAGTTGAACGGAATGGATAGTGTCTTGAAGGGAGGATATAAGATGAACATCAACAAAAGCAAAACGAGGATAATGGAATGTAGTCAAATTAAGTCGGGTGATGCTGAGGGAATTAGATTAGGAAATGATACACTTAAAGTAGTAAAGGAGTTTTGCTATTTAGGGAGTAAAATAATTGATGATGGTCGAAGTAGAGAGGATATAAAATGTAGACTGGCAATGGCAAGGAAATCGTTTCTGAAGAAGAGAAATTTGTTAACATCGAGTATAGACTTAAGTGTCAGGAAGTCGTTTCTGAAAGTATTTGTACGGAGTGTAGCCATGTATGGAAGTGAAACATGGACGATAACCAGTTTGGACAAGAAGAGAATAGAAGCTTTCGAAATGTGGTGCTACAGAATAATGCTGAAGATTAGATGGGTAGATCACGTAACTAATGAGGAGGTATTGAATAGGTTTGGGGAGAAGAGAAGTTTGTGGCACAACTTGACTAGAAGAAGGGATCGGTTGGTAGGACATGTTTTGAGGCATCAAGGGATCACAAATTTAGCATTGGAGGGCAGCGTGGGGGGTAAAAATCGTAGAGGGAGACCAAGAGATCAATACACTAAGCAGATTCAGAAGGATGTAGGTTGCAGTAGGTACTGGGAGATGAAGAAGCTTGCACAGGATATAGTAGCATGGAGAGCTGCATCAAACCAGTCTCAGGACTGAAGACCACAACAACAACAGCCATCCTTATGATGTTATTCATTGTATGGCTACCAGTTTCGGTGCTTCATTGCACCGTCTACGGGCCTTATCATGTCCTGGGGGGGGGGGGTTAACATCATCCGTATACACGATGCATCAATGGCCAACATCTATAGCTGGTTTTCGCAGACTGTCTATAACCGCGATGTTGTCTGTCCAACCATCTACTAACAACTGACAGTTCACAGTTGAGGGTTTCAGAGACAACATCACGGCTACAGGGAGTCTGCAGTCGAAGTCCCTCAAACCTACAGTCACAAGGATGGAGATACAAAACTTGGCGGAACCAAGGTAGAATCACGTCCAGATGTCGTGGGGTTGGGTGGCCACCCGTCTTTACAGATGTCGGACTCCGTAGGCTGGGTAGGCTGGTAAAACAGGACAGGCGGCGAACTGTGGCACAACTAATATCAGAGTTTAAATGTTGGGCACAGTACAAGTGTGTCTGAACACACAGTGCACCGAACATTCCCAATGAGGGGCCTTCACAGCCGACGACCCATGCACGGGCCAAAGTTAACGCCACGTCGGCAACTATAACCGAAATGGGCAGGTGAACATCGGCCCTGGACGTTGGCGCAGTGGCAGAGCGTTGCGTGGTCTGATGAATCCCGATATCCTCTTCATCATTCTGATGGCAGGACACGAATACGCCGTCTTCCACTGCAACAGCTCTTCGACAACTGTTGTGCGGGACAGAGACAAGCTGGCGGCGGCTCCATTACGCTGTGGGGAACATTCACGTAGGCATCCATGGGTGCAGTGGAGCTCGTGCATGGCACCATGATGGCCAAGGAGTATCGTACACTGGTTGCAGACCACGTATATCCCTTAGGACGAGCATGTTCTCCGGCGGCAGAGGCATTTTTCAATAAATCAACGCGCCATGTCATAGGGCCAGGAGTGTCTTGATGAACACAGTGGCGAGTTCCATCTAATGTGCTGTCGCTCCAACTCGCCAGATCTGAACCCGATCGAACACATCTGGGATATGATTGAACGTGCCATCAGATCTCATCGCCCCCCTGTCCGGAATTTAAGGGTGTTAAGTGACTTGTGTGTGCAGAAGTGATGCCAGTTCCCTCCAACGACCTACTAAGCCCTCATTCAATCCATGCCACGACGCGTCGCCATTTTTATCCGTGCCAAAGGTAGACATACCTGCAATTAGGTAGGTGGTCATAATTTTCTGGCTGATCAGTGTATATTTGAAAAGTGTCATAGTAGCGCATTGAGATGCAGGTGAAATTCTTTATTTACACAACCAGCTTTATTCGTCTGACCCTCATCAGGTACCTAAATCCAAATAAAATTACACATAAGTAGCATTACAGCCTTAGGCTGTCACGAATCTGTTCACCGGTGTAAATATTAACAGCAACACACACGTAATAAAACGTACTGGCATAAAAGTATTCACTGCATCATGTTAGGCGAAAGATGAAATCGTTATCATCACATGATAAAACCATGAATTGTACAGCGAAAATCAAAGTATACTATAACACAGTGATGTGACTGATAACATAGCGATGTGACTCATTACGAAAATCGCGTACAATAAAAACGTAAATGGTTGACATTTGTACAGAGTTACCTGCTATCATATCGTAATATTAATTACATCGTCGGTGTATAAAAACTGTTCTACGTAGGGTACTCATTTGTTTTATAACAGTAATTGGCGTTAACGCTGTAAACAGATTCATGCTTCATACAGCCGACTGCACAGTTGCTTACTGGTAGAATCAAAGATGGTCAAATGGATAGTGACTAGTATCTTACTGTTAATACGCTGTGTGTCGTCTGCTACGATAATTACATGCAACAGTCATAACAGATGTTCTATATGTTGCATCTAATAGCGACTAACTTGTGATACAATCACAGTTTCGGTGACAGAATATTTTTAATATATTTGTTCAAGAATGTAAACTGCTTCTTTTGGTACACCAAACCCCCTGAGTCGAAATACTGCTGACTTAAAATAACATTTATCTGTATGCCAAACGCTCACCATCAACTGTTATGAAAATCATTGCCAGGTATTATTTCTTTTTTTCGTAAAATATGACTAAAAGAAAAACCCAATGGAAAAGAATGTAAATGCAGAGATATCACTGACTTCTAAACAATAAATGGCTAACATGGATTTTGAACAGTGCAGAACGGTGACAGAGTAAGTCTGTGAGAATATCAAACTCTACATTTGTATTCCGCAAGGAACGTACGTCTACATGTACTTGCATATTCTCCAAACCACTGTGAAGTTCATAATAGAGTGCATTTATCACGATCGTATGCAGTGTGTTAAGGGTATACGTGCCGACATTGTGATCATTGGTGACCCAGCAGAGCGATGGCACTAAGTTGACAGCATCTAGCCTTTATGGCGTACGGGATCTCAAAGCTACTGGTGGCAAACTCTGTGGATGACAGCTGCCTGATTCATATTATACTGCAAGTGGTCTTCATCGCATAGTCAGAAGCTGGAATAGACTGCGTCGCTCGGCAAACTTAACACACCGGAATACTGTTGGGTACAAGGAATACCTGAGAAGGGTGCTCTGAGTTGGTGTATATATGTGATACAGACTGACTAGTGTTTTCCCCACGGCAGCACTTCAGCCAAGAAATTGTAAAAGGCTGGAGCGCCTGACTGTAACGTTAGGCAATTGTGTTTTCATTCGTCCTGCATTTCTCGACCGGTTAGCTCTTCTGAATGTCCTGCTGCCTCTATAAGAGGCGGTGACAAGCAGCTCAGCATACTGAATGACTGATCTTACACATAGAATATGCTAACTTGCTTCATAGAACCTTACCCCCACATTAGAGGGCACTTGTGCCTCTATAGCGACGCTCTGCTGAATCGATGATGGGCTGTTCATTACGCCAGACTAGATTGTGACGGAACAGTAACCTCAATAATAAGCGTACGATTTTGGAGAAAGTACTTAGTGTACCGATGTCTCTTTCTCCCTATTCTGTTCCAGTTGCGAAAAGTGTGGGGTAAAGAGCGTCTATTGGTAAGCCTCCGTGTGAACTCTAATCTCTCTAAAATTATTTTCATGGTCTTTTTGCGACAATTTTGTAGGACAAAACAATTAATTGGTTGACTATTCTAGGAATGTTCACTCTAGGAATTTTAATATGGACATGCCAGAAACACAACACATTACCATGTCTAATACGGTGCAACAAAGCCGCTATCACTCAAAACATTTTCCAGTCGCCTGGGTACGGAAAAAATTCAAGTCTGATATGGTTTTCACGGGATCTTATTCCATTCATCCTGCAAAATAGCTTCAAGTTCAGCTAAAAATGGAAGGAGGTCAATAGCAATCACGCTCCATTCTCTACAAAGTAGACCCCAAATAATATTGAGATCTGTGGGAGCCAGAGGAGATGCGACACTTCGTCCTGGTACTCATAATATGAGTCCTGGACAATGCGAACTGTGTTGGGCACTGTAGTCTTGTAGTAACAATCATTGTACCATGATATGGACCTGATCAGCCGAAATCGTCACATACTCCTTGCCAGAAATGCGATGTTGGGGCCGCTGGCATACCACGATAAGGTGCCCAAACCATCACCGAACCTCCGCCATTTTTCACTTTTGGAACGTACACTTGGTCAGAAGTTGAAAACATGGGAAACAAGACACACCCGAGCAAATTCATTTCTTCCATTGCTCCATTGTCGAAGTTTTATAGCTTCGGTTCCGCCTTTTCCTGTTGCAGGCCTTTGCATCACTGGTGAGTTGTTTCGGAATTCCGGCTCGCCATACAATTTCATAGTGTCTCTGTAAGAGGCGTGTTTTTTCGGTGCTTACAGTGTTCTTGAGTTCCGCACCCATTTCTGCAGCCACTGTTGCAGCTGTCGTCCTCTTATGTTTCGTCGCAATCCTTAACAATGGCCGTAAATGGCAGTCTGCTACTATCGCTCATCATACACTTTAGTCCGCCTCGTGATTTACCGGATGATGTTTTTCCGATTTCCCTGTATGTGGAGTAAATCTGCGATACGTTGCCTCTCGAAACGAAAAACACTTCAGCTCCCGTGGTTACGGGAGCATCCGCCATATGAACACAAAAAATTTGCCGACGTTCGAATTCATTTAGCTCCGATGTAAGGCACTCACAACTACATAGAACATTATTCTCACCACGACTGACACTTCAAAGGATTGACGACACTGCACAGGTACCGTTCGTGGTCAAATAAAACAGCGCAAGCGGCGGACTTGGCTAGCGTGTGGATTTAAGTTCAATTATACATTTCCCGCGGTGTTTCCATATTCTTATCCAACCCTTCTACGTACAAAAGCAATCCGTTTTAGCAAACAGATAAACATTTTTTTCGCCACAGTTTCTAAACAATACAAGAGGAGTAGAACCATTTTGTAACACTGAGCACTCGTGAAACGAGGAAGATAGTACTGATTAATCGCTTTTGTACATTTTCTCTGAAATACCGAGTTAACGAAATCAAAGTTGTATTGTGAAACACGATGTGTCCAACATTTATTCCATTGCTTGTTTCGTTCCTATCTCGAGGAACTTAATTCATTGGGCATGCGATGTGGATACCCCGTACACACCGCCTAGACATAAGGTGAAGTATGGCTCTTATCAAACGCCACAGAAAAAAAAACAAAGCGATAATACCTGAGGGGCCGAATTTCAGCAGGGCACATTTCCAAAGAATGACGAAAAAGAGGAATAATTATCTTCCTTTGTTATGGAAATATTTGTTTAATTAAAATTAACGTCAGCATTATACTGACATAATTAAATTTCTTTTGACAGTAGAGCCGGAATTCACGAAGCCCCCTTCGCTTAATCCAGCAGCGAATGTTGTGTTATTACCTGTGCCGAGTTATTTTTGTGTGGAACTAGAAGCTGCGATGAAGGACAGAAGACATGCACCTACTCGTAATTCGCTGCTACGGGGAACGTCCGATACAGACTGTAATCTGCAGGATCGTCCATCTTCTCCCGTTCATAGCCTTCCGATCTGCAAAGCGCATTGTGTAGCCGAGTGCGCTTGTTATCATACCTGTTCTGTACTTTCAGTGTAGTCGTAGTTTACTTATGACAACGAGTTATCTGACCAACGGTACAAAATAAACAATTTCTTTGCATGAGGTGCAGGTTGAAAAAGTTTAAAATAGACCCTGACTTGGAATACTTCTATAGGGATTAAATTTAACACAAGTTGCTTTCATAAGCTTTTACTTCTTTGTAAGTACTAAACAGTTCATTTTGGACCTTTTAGTACTGTGTTTCGTCCCAACGAAAATATTTGTTCTACTCCACTGACAGCATCGTGTAGATCTTCAGATTGCTATAAGCGTATTTTTCTAAACTTGCAGCGTCCACCTTTGAAAAAAATTCTTTATTTTAGTATATAGCTGTTTTCTTGCCTTCTGGCAGTCAGCAACACAAAAGAAAGCGACTATACACTGAAGCAAATAATTTTTTCTGTCTGTGTTGGTCGCTGTTCTAACTGACAGTATCTCGGGAATACGTCTACCGTCGCTTCTTCGAAATTTTGTGAATATGGTTATCTACACTGATGAGGCAAAACATTATGACTGCCTTGATGATAGTGCGTTTGTCCATCTTTTGACGCAATCAAGCAGTGATTCTACGTGGAATGGATTGGACAAGTCCTTGGCAGATTACTGTGGAAACGTATCACCACATGTCTACGTAATTCACTTAAACTACGGGCCTGTGGCTTGCAGGAGCGAAGCTGATAGGTGATAGCGTCCCAGATGTATTCCATAGGGGTTCAGACGAATTGCACCACGATTCCGGCCACGTCACACGGACACTTATCCTACTGGAAGATAAAATCGCCGTCCGCAGCTTGTGGTCTTGCGGTAGCGTTCTCGCTTCCCACGCCCGGGTTCCCGGGTTCGATTCCCGGCGGGGTCAGGAATTTTCTCTGCCTCGTGATGACTGGGTGTTGTGTGATGTCCTTAGGTTAGTTAGGTTTAAGTAGTTCTAAGTTCTAGGGGACTGAAGACCATAGATGTTAAGTCCCATAGTGCTCAGAGCCATTTGAACCATTTTTTGATAACATCGCCAACAAGGAAGACATCAAGCACGAAGGGAATCCTGTTGTCCGCAATAATATCCACATGTCCATAGCTGTCATTGTGCCTTCGATTCTGCCACAGATCCCATGGAAACTCAGGTGAATATCCACCATAGCATTCAATTCCTTCTCCAGCCTCTGTCAGTGGCGCCTACGTGTTTCAAGCAGCCGATCCCCTGGTCGGCGGCGTATTCGGACACGAAGATCGACCATCGACCACGTGTAAGAAGAAACATGGTTCATCAGACCAAACAGTGCGTTTCCATTACGGTCCGTTGATGATCCCGTGTCCACTGCAGTCGTAAACAACGATGTCGTTGAGTCAACACGGCTACAAGTAGTGTCGTCACTTCAGAGCCCTGTGTTCGAGATGTTGAACCGAATGGTGTGCCACAAGGTCGAACGATTCATGAAGGAGTACTGATTACAAGTTCAACGCCTTCCACGTAAGCAATCCAATAAAACGGCCGGATTCGTGGCGAGACAGTTGATGGTTTTTGTACCACGCAAATATTCCTCCTAACACTTCTTGTATTTTGTACCAAAAGACTATACTGTAGTGGTTCCGCAGCCTTCATTTTCTCAATACATAACACCTTGTGACTTTTTCCTCTTCATGAAAAAAAAGAGAACCTTGAAGTGCTGTCGATTTACAAGCGCCGGCCGGTGTGCGGATCTAGGCGCTTCAGTCTGGAACGACGTGACCGCTACGGTCGCAGGATCGAATCCTGCCTCGGGCATGGATGTGTGTTATGTCCTTAGGTTAGTTAGGTTTAAGTAGTTCTCAGTTCTAGGGGACTGATGACCACAGATGTTAAGTCCCATAGTGCTCAGAGCCATTTTGATTTACAAACACAGATGAGGTCACGCTACTGAGAGAGCTACAACTATCCCAAAGATAATTCTAGAAGCGTTTCGGGGATTGGATAATCACTGGAACAATTCTCTCATCTTTAATGAGAATTATTTGGAGGGAGATTACATTGATGTATACGAAAACATAAATTAAAAAAAAGACCTGTCAATTTTCGAACACATCTCGTAGTATCTGAATATGTAGTCAGTATGCTGCTGGCGGATTTGTTTACCTCTCACTGATGAAGTTCTTCCGGTAGTATGACGCATATTCTTTAGTGGCTGTCTGAGGCTACTAGCGTTCCAGTATAAAGTGCGACAAGACGTTGGTATTGGAATTAATGACTAGACACAAACGTGTGAACAAATCTATGTGCACACGTTGTACACGCTGGGAAGTAAATTATAGCTGTGTCGCGCAGTTTTATTTTACTGCAGTTTAGCTCTCCTATTACTTCAATAATAATATGTTTACTTTCTTCACACGTGTGTTACGTCGTATGATAGCTCATCTCTCTGAAAGGAAAAAAAATAGGGATATGCGTTAGTGCGGGACGGCAGCGCGCGAGAGCAAATGCAAGCTGGAAAGGGAACGGGAAATTGAGATTACAGCCCGGTCGGTGGCCGGAAGCGTAGGGCTTGATAACTGGAGCAGCCGCTACACGCCAGCCCTCCAGCGGGTGGTTTATTGCGGAACACGCCACGGCGCAGCGCGGCTCGTCGCCAGACCGCAGGACGCCTCTCACCCCTTGCGTGGCTGCAACACACACAGCACACTGAACGGCCTGGCAGCCCGCTGTTCAGGCGCTTCTTGTGCTCCGACTTTCTGCTCCATCCATCGGCCACTCATTCTACACGAATGTTTTTATCTATGCTCTCTTATTTGTAACTACATGTGTTTTCTATGCTGCTTGATACTTAACTAAATTGAAGGCCAGTCTCTGCATATATTCTACAATAATGGACAGACTATTACCAGGCTAACATCGGGAACTTAATGGATTCGCGCCCTCGATTTTCTTTCTACTTGTATGATATGAAGGCCAGTGCCAGAACACTAGTTTCATAAAGCAGTACGATGCGATTCAGAAACACAAACTCGTGAAAATCGTCTTTGAAGATTAGAAAAATTCCGAGTGGTTTAAGTACAAAATATTTCTGGCTATTAACATTGTCTACGCAAGATGAATGTATAGCATAGAAGTCTTGTACTCTGGTTCAGATCTTGCTAGTACCAGTTCCTGTTTCTGCTGAAGTCTCATATTCATTAACAAATGGAAATATTGATTTTCAACCATCGATAACATTTTTCATATAAATAACATACTTCTATTTTTAATTGCCAATCGCTTGAATATGTGAATATTCGGAATAAACAAATAAACAAAGAATTTAATTTTCTATTTGACATTTCGTATTTTCGTACCAAATTTTAATTTATTGCATGTACTCACATTTTCCTGTCTTATAGAAGGCAACCAGCCAAACGCCTATTCTCTAAAGAATCGAACTCCCATCTATAAAACAGCTTCAAAGTTTCGAATACGTTACAAATGAGTTAATGTGTTAAATATCTGAGGTTAAGCATGAAAGCGAGAAAATGTTTAGAAAAGCCTGGAAATTGTATTCAAAGTACGTTTGAGATCGCCAAGTGCTCTCATTATCAAACACTAGGTGAGTACAGACTCGCTAATTTGCAATTCCTTTTTAAGAAAAAGCTAGTTTTTCACGCATCTCGATATTTATGATGTCGAATTTCATAAATTACGCGTCATACAATGACATGATTTTGCATGCACGTTCAGTGGTGTATGTGAACGCTGCTGCAAAATATTTTACGAATAGGGTTAGTAGTAAAGAAGTAATAAATTAAAACGTCATGTTTTAGTGACAGTTTTACTGCTGTAACAGCGAAAGATTACCACATGAGCGATAACGATTTTTCCTTTCATCTTTTGATGGGAGCTGTCAGCGTGAAAAAGTTTCGGAAAGATTTGACATTATGTCTGAAGTTTGTTGCAGGTCACTAAGTGCTCTGACTCTCAAATGCTGGATGAATATAGTCTGGGCATCTGCGCGCCGTGGTTTACACTGCCTCAAGATATAAGAGTACACCGTTTCTAATTGCAATAAATGTCTTGCTGTGTTAAAGCTATAACATAAGATTGTAGCTCTTAATGAGTAGATTACAAAATAGTTTTAAATTTTTATCTTCGGTCAGTACACTGGACTCGCATTCGGGAGGACGACGGTTCAATCCCGCGTCCGGCCATCCTGATTTAGGTATTCCGTGATTTCCGTAAATCGCTCCAGGGAAATGCCGGGATGGTTCCTTTCGAAAGGGCACGGCCGACTTCCTTCCCCGTCCTTCCCTAATCCGATGAGACCGATGACCTCGCTGTCTGGTCTCCTTCCCCAAAACAACCCAACCCAACCCTCTTCGGTCAGTAATTATTATATGAAATATTAAAAATATAATTTTTGTTGCTCCTCGATGCCGTTTGATAGGCAAGCTGCAACTGGGACCATGAACCTGATTAGCCGTTTAGTAATAGAGAAAAATTCCATTTTTTATAGTGGAAACTGGTGGTGTTCCTGTATGTATTCTTCTCGATTTTAGGTTTAATCTATTATCCGGTGCAGAGTGAAAATCTGCTGTGGTTAAGCCATGTCTCCGCAGTATCCTTTCTTTCAGGAGTGCTAGTTCTGCAAGGTTCGCAGAAGAGCTTCTGTAAACTTTGGAAGGTAGGAGACGAGGTACTGTCAGAAGTAGATCTGTGAGGACGGGGCGTGAGTCGTGCTTCGGTAGCTCAGTTGGTAGAGCACTTTCCCGCGAAAGGCAAAGGTCCTGAGTTCGAGTCTCGGTCCGGCACACCGTTTTAATCTGCCAGGAAGTTTCATTCATCAGAGTCTCCTGTAAAAATTTGTAGTAAATCTTTCATAGTTTCGCCTTTGCACATTTCATTGTATTTATATATTATACATATAACTGTCAATTTAATTTTTTTGTTACGAAAACACGCAACAGCAGAACTGTCAAACTAACGTAATTTTTTTTATTTTCCTTTTCATGCCAAAAATACTATTACCATCCACAATTACGAACGTAACAAAGAAAAGATCAACCGCATCGCTCGGGTCGTTCCGAAGTGATAATCTTTCACAATTGATTTTAATTTACAATTTTGGATCTCCGAAAAAAATTCTTTCATACAAACCCTGACCTGACAATGACGAAGCCGACAAAGAGAAATCAGACGAATCGGTCAAGCCGTTGTCAGGTGGTTGTCTTTCTCACATGTTGCAATTGAATTTTATTTATACAGATATTAAATAGCTACTGCGTGTATTTTGGCCTGTGAACCTCGAAGGAAAGAACACAGTATGTCGATAAAAACCCCAGCTCCGTGGCGGCAAATTACGAGTTTAGCGGCAGGCGGCGTGATCGTTGCGGTGATTGCAGAACTGGCACCATCATCCCTAGCACGTCCGCCATTTACGGCACTTGAGTGCTGATGGACGCATTTCTCTAGTCTGTAAAGTGGACTTAGTGGAGAAATTTGTTGCTGTCTTTTGATATAAATGTATGATGTGTGTCCACTCTCTCAGTCTTCCTATAAACACACTCCTTTTCATCCCATTTATTCCACTTTCGACCTCCGCCCCTGTAACCCTTACACCCTTCTACACGGTCTCACGGTCTCTCATGGGGTGTGTGTGTGTGTGTGTGTGTGTGTGTGTGTGTGTGTGTGTGTGTGTGTGTGTTCCGGCAGGGATGCGGATTGCTGGCCCGGAGTCGCGGCCTGCCTGCGGCGCTCCCTTTTTAGTGCTCGCTTTTACACACCATCAAGCTTAATTATCTCGGCGCGAGCTACCTTATTCGCCGTGAAACGGCTAATTGAGCCATATCGGCGGCCCGACTGCTCTCCAAAGCTGCACGCGGCCGCCTGGGCGTTCGTTAATTTTTATCGCACTCTGCTGCTGGGGGCAATTTTCGGCGGAGCCGCTGCTTGCGCTCCGACACATATCGCGCGGCAGGCCAAGGGTGGAAGATGCAGACCCCTACCTACGCGGGACGGACCGGAGATACCGCAGTGCTGTCGGCTCTATAAAAGTTTTCCCTATAAACCCTCATAGCAGTTACTGTATAACGACTCTAGAAACTGAAAGACGGCGGGAATTTAGAGTGTCTGAAAAGGGGGGGGGGGGGGGGTGGAGACATTAAGTCGTCCTCATGCGAGAAGCGAAATCGTTCGGGGATAAGGAGGTGGTCGAATTTCGTGACGTCACGACGTGGAATTTCACTTTCGAAAACATTCCGAAGCGTGAAATACTGTATAGGGCAAGTCAGATACTTTAGTTGTTGATGAGTCTTCCGGGCTATGGATGTGGTCGAAGAAACTTTTCGGTTTCTTACTTTTCGTCCAGAGCTGCGCTGGACATCTTCTGGAGGTGCTCCGGGCGACGCTGAGTCTTGCCGACTGATGAGACGGCCGTCAGAGAGGGACATAAATATTGTGTAAAGTGGGCATGGTCAAGATTATACGTGATCAAAAGAGAAAATCTTCGTCAGAGATAACAATAAACTATCGATTGTCGCCTGTCAAGAATAAAAACTTGCTATCGATTCTGCAGAGCCACTGTCTCTATGTCATTGAGTTTCACGGCTTCTTCTTTCGTGATATAATTATCACCATGCTTATATATTTCGACGGCTTCTCTACATAGATAGTCACAGTAGATAAGATTTTTGTTTCGGAAAACTTCATAATTTCTTGACTGAAGACTTTTATGTTCCTATAGGTTTGTATTCACGCTTCTCTCGGTAGGTCCAATGTAGATCTTTCCACAAGTACGCGGAATCTCATGTACTCCACTTGCTGATAGAGGATGGCGTTTGTCCTTTATAGATTGTAGTGCTTCACATATTTTCTTAGTTGCTCTAAAACCCGATCTGATATCATGTCTCTGTAAAATCTTCTCGACCTGATCAGTTACTTTTTTGATAAAAGGGAGAGAAAAATGTTATCTACTAAGACAAAGTATTACCCCATATATAGAGAAGCCATCCAAATATATAAAGATATTGATAATTTTAACAGAAAAGAAGAAGCCGTGAAACTGAATGATATATGGACAGTGGCCCTACAGAATCTATAGATAACTTTTTATTGTTAACAGGAGACAATCGATAGTTACGTTTTATCTCTGACGAAGAGATGTAAACTCGACCACGCCCACTTTACGCAGTATCTATTTCGCTCTGCGACGCCCGCCTCGTCAGTCAAGTTTCAGCATCACCACGAGTACCTACTGAGATGTCCAGCGCAGCTCTGGATGATAAGTAAAAATTTCTTCGACCACGGCCATTCAGCCCGGAAGGCTCATCAAACTATGACATCCGGTCGTGAGAGCCTTCGTTGTATGATAAGTCAGATATTTGCTTCGTGGAGAGGAACTAGGCCAATGAGATGCAAGACAGCGTCTTCCGTCAGAAGCAGAACTAGAGAGACACTATACTGGATCACATCGTTTCCAAGTGAAACCCGCATGTGGAGGGCTTTATAACTAATAAGTCTCGCAATACATACCGTGTCAAAGCGTGAGCATATTGAGAGTCTCACGAAAACTCGTCGCTTTTAGTACGGGCTGACGCTCCTCGATTTTTTTTATACTGGAAGGATTTGAAGATCAATGCCTGGACATCAGTTTCCTAAAGCAATATGACGCACTTTTTTTAAAAACAACTTGAAAAATCACGTTTGAAGATTTCAAGATTTCCGAGCACTTTTAAGTGCAAAATGTCACCAGCATTTCATCAGAGCCGCCAGTAGGTGAATGTTACTGTATGGCTGTACGGCAATTTTATTAATTAGATGATGTAACAAAAGATATTTAGATTAAATTGAGAACTAAATGTTTGAATTTTATAAAGAATATACTAGACGACATTAAAATAGAACATTTTTTACTATATTAAGTATAATATTTGAAAAGCAAGGACTAGGATAAAACTTAGTGCCACTGAACCTGATGAACATCAACAACTATTAGTTTCTCCACGTCTGGATGATGATGATGCTCCCGATTCCGCAACTGATGCTCAGGTAATGAAAAGCTTCTCATGTTTATCTGAAAGTTATGCTGTAGAGAATCAACGTCAAATGATTTGCCGTTGCTTCTCTACAGCATAACTTTCAGATGCACTTCATAATGGCCTAATATAAAGGCCGAAACCGATGGCATGAACTTAATAAAGTCCTAAGAAAAAAAAAGCAACTGGAGCGGCTTTTCATTAACCAATAGTTAGATTTGTATTCTATCCGACATATATCATCTGTGCCTGCTTGCCTGTCTCGATGGTTATTTGAACAGTGTCTAGTAACAATAGTGGCTAGTAACAGGCTGAAGAATACATTTGTATCGACAGTATTTGACAGTTAAAAACCAGTACGGTAATACATTTGTAAGAGGGAATAAAGTTTTGTGCGTGATCACTCAGGAGAGGAGAATATGATTTGGAATGTTCTTCTCTGGTTTGTCACATTTAAATTTCTTTTCTGTTTTGTTTTACTATGAAGAGCTTCTTTATGAAATCGAAATTAATGTACGAAAACTATTTTGTGAACTATATGAAGTGTCAGTCAAGTGCTTGCCAATGTCAAAACTGGATGAATTGGGTAGAGGTATCGTAATCGCAAAGTCTCTAGTTAGAGCCGCCGAAGTATCGTTTTTTTTTTTACTTTTATTTGGATTTCATATTTGTAATTAAGTGGAAATACATATTGAAACATAATATTTTAAATAAAATTAACATTTTTATACTTCATCACTAATACCAGGACAACGCGAGTTTTCAAAATGAACTTAAAATTTAGCAAGAAAGATTACGAAACATCAGATAGAAAATAAACTACTTTATGTCTAGAGGAGAACAGTATTACTGATTTACGTATTTTTTCTTTTAACACATAACATAACAGATTTCGTATGTCCTTTCCGTAATCTTATTCCAGGATGAGCGGCTTCACTGTTTCCCGCCAGGGTTGGCGGGAGTGGAGTGTGCTTCCAACGTAACGTGGCCAGCTGCATTTTTCATCCCCATCGGTTGAGCGGGCGTGCGTAACCTAACGTCGTGGAGCGAAATCTCCTGTAGCGAAGAGAGAGGGAGACGCCAGCATAATGGGGAAATTCAGTATACCTTTCTCGCCTCACGGTACAAACTCGCTGCCCTGAGAGACGAATTCTGTTCATTATTCAGCACGTTCGCGTCTGCGACGGTTACGTACGTCGGCGTTCGCGTCTGCGACGGTTACGTACGTCGGCGGACGAGCCACTAGCGCTTCACACAACGCGCAGATCCATTATCGGCGACCCCAGTCAGCCGGAGCCTCCCTTGCTACCCTGTTCTCTTCCTCAACACGTTACCTCCTTAAATCAGTGCCGTCTGTTCTGTACCGCTTATGTTTTATGGATTGTTTGGAACGTTTGCGCGGTTCAGAATATTTGGTACCTCGCTGTGAAGATATTCCTTGTGGCAAATAAATAGGAAAACCTTATAACTGTTGCGGTCTTCAGTCCGAAAACTGGCTTGTTGCAGCTCTACATGCTAGTATATCTTCACATCTGCAACCCACATCCATTTGAACCTGCTCAATGTAGTCAAGCCTTAGTCAAATGGTTCAAATGGCTCTGAGCACTATGCGACTTAACTTCTGATGTCATCAGTCGCCTAGAACTTAGAACTAATTAAACCTAACTAACCAAGGACATCACACACATCCCTGCCCGAGGCAGGATTGGAACCTGCGACCGTAGCGGACGCGTGGTTCCAGACTGTAGCGCCTTGAGCCGCTCGGCCGTCAAGCCTTAGTCCCGAGATACAGTTTTTACTCCCATTACCGCAATCCTTCTTTTAGTCACGTTATGTCATGAATTTCATTTTTCTCTCTTCAGTACCGTACCTGTACAATAGGTAGCAGATCTGTTCATTTGATCTTCACAATTCTGCTGTAGATACACACTTCAAAAGTATTTATTCTCTTCTTGTTTGAACTGTTTCTCGTCAACTTTTCATTTCAGTACATTGCTAACCACCAGACGCATGCCTTCAGGAACAAGCTCCCTAACATTTAATTGTATATGCTATATTGACAAATTTCTCGTTTTTAGAAATGCTTTTCACCGAATTCTTAGTCTGCATCTTACACCCATTTTACTTCTGTCATCGTCAGGTCTTTTGCTTCTCAAATAACAAAATCCATTTAGCGCATGTAGTGTCTCATGTTCTAACTTAATTCCATCGCCATCGACTGATTTAATCAGGACACATTCCATTAATCTTGTTTTACCATTGTATATATTCATATTACAATCTCGTTAAAAAGCGCTATCCATTCCATTCCAAGTCCTATGCCGCCTACAATAGAAGCTTTCGGAGGCGGTGCTACAGAAGGACGCTGCTAATTAAATGGGTAGACCAGATAACTAATGAAGAGATGCTGTACAGAATGGAGCAAAAAGATATTTATGACACATACAGAAAATCCTGCAGACAGGACAACCTTGACTAATCACCTTGGGGATTAAGGTCACTGTATAAGGCCGCGTCCCGTGTTCCGGGAATGCGCGTAGCGTTGCACTACTGGCCATTAAAATTGCTACACCAAGAAGATATGCAGATGATAAACGGGTAGTCATTGGACAAATATATTATACTAGAACTGACATGTGATTACATTTTCATGCAATTTGGGTGCATAGATCCTGAGAAAGCAGTACCCAGAACAACCACCTCTGGCCGTAATAACGGCCTTGATACGCATGGGCATTGAGTCAAACAGAGCTTGGATGGCGTGTACTGGTACAGCTGCCCATGCAGCTTCAACACGATACCACAGTTCATCAAGAGTAGTGACTGGCGTATTGTGACAAGCCTGTTGCACGGCCACCATTGACCAGACGTTTTCAATTGGTGAGAGATCTGGAGAATGTGCTGGCCAGGGCAGCAGTCGAACATTTTCTGTATCCAGAAGTACCCGTACAGGACCTGCAACATGCGGTCGTGCATTATCCTGCTGAAATGTAGGGTTTCGCAGGGATCGAATGAAGAGTAGAGCCACGGGTCGTAACACATCTGAAATGTAACGTCCACTGTTCAAAGTGCCGTCAATGTGAACAAGAGGTGACCGAGACGTTTACCAATGGCACCCCATACCATCACGCCGGGTGATACGCCAGCATGGCGATGACGAATACACGCTTCCAATGTGCGTTCACCGCGATGTCGCCAGTTCGGAAGCGACCATCGTGATGCTGTAAACAGAACCTGGATTCATCCGCAAAAATGACGTTTTGCCATTCTTGCACCCTGGTTCGTCGTTGAGTACACCATCGCAGGCGCTCCTGTCTGTGATGCAGCGTCAAGGGTAACCGCAGCCATGGTCTCCGAGCTGTTCGTGCACATGGTTGTTGTCTTGCAAACGTCCCCATCTGTTGACTCAGGGATAGAGACGTGGCTGCACGTACCGTTACAGCCATGGGGATAAGATGCCTGTTATCTCGGCTGCTAGTGATACGAGGCCATTGGGATGCAGCACGGCGTGCCGTATTACCCTCCTGAACCCACCGATTACATATTCTGCTAACAGTCATTGGATCTCGACCAACGCGAGCAGCAATGCCGCGATACGATAAGCCGCAATCGCGATAGGATTAAATCCGACCTTTATCAAAGTCGGAAACGTGATGGTACGCATTTCTCTTCCTTGCACGAAGCATCACAACAACGTTTCACCAGGCAACGCCGGTCAACTACTGTTTGTGAATGAGAAATCGGTTGGAAACTTTCCTGATTATGTCAGCACGTTGTAGGTATCGCACAGCGGCGTCAACCTTGTGTGAATGCTATGAAAAGCTAATCATTTGCATATCACAGCATCTTCTTCCTGTCGGTTAAATTTCGCGTCTGTAGCACGTCGTCTTCGTGGTGTAGCAATTTTAATGGGCAGTAGTGTAAGTTGTATCTCTGCCTACCATTATGGAGTTGGATCCCTACGTCTGGCTGATTTTCATTCATTCATGTATCGCCATTCAGCGACTTATTATTTTGGTCTGACAACGAATGTAGCGTTCCATGTTCCGTGCTACTTAGCTCTCATGACTGACAAGGGGAAGCCACGCGTTGGGATCGTGGATTTACTTCAAAATTTGTGCGCCTTTAGTAGGCCATTAAGTCAACGTATTGTGCGCGTGGTAAGGTGCACTACTCTGGCAGTTCCGAGATAATCGCAAGAGAATTTTTACGCGTCTATTAAGTAACTGATATACCAGTGCGTACGTAATGGACGTTAGAGCGCCCGGTGGTCAAGAGGAGCCGGCACAGTAGCTTAGCCTGTTCGGTCAGCGGGTTAGCCGCCCTTTGTAATAAAGAAACACTGAGTGAATGGATCAACGATGAACTTGAACAAGCGTCATGGGACGCTCGCCCCGAACAAATACAACTACCAATAACGAGGCGTTCGACTCCAACTCAAACCTTCATTTTTGTAGAATAAGCGTAAATCCTGTGATATTCAAAAAAAATTGCACCTACACTATTTGGTCTTGCTACAGTAGCAACGTCTCAGCGCTACGCGCGTTAATTGCTAAATGGGGCCTGCCTCTGTGTCTGCAGCTCGAAGCGTCGAGATGCAAAGTAGTTTCGAATACCTTAGCAGATTTCATGTATAAGGGATTTCGCAAATCACGACAGGCATACATTTTCAGGACACTGTATACGTTTCCTCATTTACGTGTCGATAGTTATAAATATGTCTGTTCTAATAATCAAATTTAATTAAAATAGTAAGTAATAAAATAACATGAATTTCATCAAAACGTCATGCAAATACGCGTGGTTTTTTAAAACTATGTTGCCTTTCAAATGTCATATAAATTAACTAATACGACCGCTGAGGAAAAAAATATAGAATAAAAATTAAGTCTGAAGGGGAGTCGAACCGTCGCTTCATAGTCTTTCGTCATTACGCAGCTCGAACTCTACCCAGTTGACCACCATGAACTCTGACGTCCAGCTCCTACGCACAGATACATTAGTTACGTAATAGAAGCCTAAAACTTCTCTTGCCACATTCTCTGAATTGCCATACTAGTGCACCTTCCTACTTGTACATTACGTTGTTTTAATGGCCTACTAAAGGTGTACAAAGTTTGAAGTGAAGCCGCGATCACAATATCGTGTCCTCCCCTTGTTCTTACATGTGACCTGAGGGTGCAGTTTTCAGTGCCACAAAACGTGTTGTGATCTGGTAACAAGAAGATCAAATACAGCTGAAGTCGCTTCTTAATCCACAAGATGATTTTGAGCACAACTTGACTGAAAGAGGGGATAAGTTGACTCAACACATCCTGAGGCCTGAAGCAATTGTAAATTTGGCAATGGAAGGAAGCGTGTTCCGTAAAAATTGTAGAAGTAGACAAATGTTTGCTTGTAGTAAATTGGTTAAAGTGGATATACGAGTAGGTTGCAGAAGTTACTCAGAGATGATGAGGCTTGCACAGGATAGACTAGCATGGGGAACCGCAACAAACCAGACTTCGGGTTGAAGACAACGGTATCAACAACAACAACAACAACAACAACACAGAGACGTATGGACAGCCACTTCTTCCTCGCTCAATATTTGAATGGAAGGCATTTGATACCGTTTCTCACGAGGGACTTTTACTCAAATTGTAAAATCGTATCGCTCCAGTGGTGAGACTGCATTCGTGATATCCTGTCAGAAGGTCACAGTACGTATTACCGGACGAAAAGTCATGGGATAAAACAGATGGGGCATCCGGCATACCTTAAGGAAGTGTTATAGATCCCTGGTGTTCCTAATCTACATAAACGATTTAGGACACAATCTGAGCATCCCTCTTAGATTGTTCGCGGATGATGCTGTCATTAAGCGTCTAGTGAAGTCACCATAAGAGCAAAATCACGTATCTGTATAGTGTGAAAGAGGCAAATTTCTCTCAGTAAGGAAAAGTGTGAGGTTATCCACATGAATACAAAACTAAGTCCGTAAAATTTACGTTACACGATAAATCACTCTAATTTAAAGACTGCCAGTTCGACTAAAAACCTAGGAATTACAATTATGAACAAATTAAATTGGAACGATCACATAGGTAATGTTGTGGGGAAAGCAAAACAAAGACTATGTTTTAGTGGCTGAACGCTTAGAATAGGCGACAAGTCTACTAAACTGAATGCCTACACTACACTTGTTCGTCCTCTGCTAGAGTACTGCTGTGCTGTATGGGATTCTTGTCAGACAGAACTGACGGAGGACATCAAAACAGTTCAAAGAAGGGCAGCTCGTTTTGTGTTATGGAGGTTCAAAATGGCTCTGAGCACTATGGGACTTAACTTCTGAGGTCATCAGTCTCCTAGAACTTAGAACTACTTAAACCTAACTAACCTAAGGACATCACACACATCCATGCCCGAGTCAGGATTCGAACCTGCGACCGTAGCGGTCGCGCGGTTCCAGACTGTAGCGCCTAGAACCGCTCGGTCACTCCGGCCGGCTGTTATGGAGGAATAGCGGAGAGAGCGACATGGTTATGGTAAGCATCTTCGGTTGGCAATCATTCAAACATGGGTGTTTTTCGTTCCGGCGAGATCTTTCCATTTAATTTCAGTCATGCGTTTTCTCCTCTGAATGATAAAATATTTTGCTGTCGGCAACCTACATAGGGAAAGACGATCACCATAATAAATAAAGACGAATCAGAATTCGTACAGAAATATTTGTATTCGTTTTACCCACGCGCTGTTAGAGAGTAGAACGGTAGAGAAATAGAAGGTGGTTCGAAGAACCCTCTGCCACGCACTTAAGTGTGAATTGCAGAGCAGTCCTATAGATGAGTGGAATAGCAAAGAAAATCGATAATTTTGCTATACTCATATGTGCTACATATAATTTCTGTTATGCATTGAACGTTGACTTTGGAGTATATAAATTTCTATAATAGTTTTTCACCTGTAACGATTCGATGTCGACGGGACATTTAAGTCATACCTTTCTTCCTTCCTTTCTTTAAAAGGATGCAGATCCTTTGTCGCACGGCATCTCCGGCACTTGCGGCTACAGTGCTACGTACACTTGTGAGTGGCCCCAAAACACTTAACATTCACCACTTTTGCACACCCTCCTCTCACGTCCACAGCCTCTGTGTCTCTCTGCCCTCGCACGAGCATGTTGCCGCTTCCACGCCAGGGGGCGGTAAGGGTGCGTGGCTCACGTAGACAGAAAGAGAGAGGAGGTAGAGTGTGAGTGTGAAAACGCGGTCCCGATACGGGTTCCCGGGAGGACCGTCCGTTTCTGCCCGCCCAAGACAAGCGCGCCCGTGCAAGTGTTGGCGCCGCCAGCAACAGGCCCCTTCCATTCCTCAATCCCGGTTCCCGCGCGTTACCGGGCTGAGGAAGCAGGGGTGGGAAGCAATTGTCGAGCCGAGCACGGAGCCAAAGAGGCAAGTATACGGCGGCTGCGGCTGCGGCGGCCCACTCGGCGCCCGAAGGCGAGCGAGCCGAGCCGGCGGAATTTTCGCCGGTATTTCGTGCCATAAGTGGTCCATGATAAAAGCGGAGGCGGCCGCGGAGGGGCCATTTTCGAGCTCTCGGCCCGTCCCGGCGCGGCTGGGGCATTAACGCAGACGCCGCCGCCATTACGGCCAGTCGGCGCGCGCCGGCGCCCCTGGCGGCCGCCGGCGGCAACTCGGCCCGCCGCGAAGCTGTCCCCGACAATCGATATGTTACGCGTCGGCCGAGAGCCGAAAACCGGAAAAGAAGATAATCGCCGATAAACAGCCGCGCGCCAGCGAACGCCGGTACCGCACGGCACAGGAGGAACCGAACGGTGCCGATTGCTTCCGTCAACTGCCAAGCGTTTTATTTTGTCAAGACACAAGTGAACGCTTAGTTTGCCTTAAACAGTAAAATTTCGAAGCTTCCCCAGGGAGCGTTTTGGCAAGGGTGAGGCCACGACGTTGGGATCACGGATTTACTTCAGATTTTGTACACCTTTCATAGGCCATTGAAACAACATAATGTGGAAGTAGTAAGGTGCATTAATCTGGCAATTCCGAGGAAATCGCAAGAAAAGTTTTACACGTCCATTATGTAACCGATGTATCTGTGTGAAGTCACCGATCGTTCGCAGACATTGTGGTCAAATGCTGGCACGGTAGCTCAGCGTGTTTGGTCAGCGGGTTATCTGCCCTGTATAGTAAAAAAGCTGAATGAACCTGAACGGGTGTCATGGGACGTCCGCCGCGAAGAAATATAACGAACAAAATTAAAAAACAAAAAAAATGGTTAGCGTTCAGGCGTTGCTAAAGGAGCGTAGATGGAGCGAAGATTCGAGTCCCACAAACACTTATTTTTTAATCTACATTTTTTTCCATCACTGATCACAATATTTAATTTATGAAATGTGAGAGATAATAAAATGAAGAAACAACACGCGCATTCTCACGAGGTTGTTGTGAATTTCATATATTACATCACTATTTACTATCTGTAATTAAATTTTCAAGGACGAGGGGCAAGATTGGAAAGCCCAAGTCAAACCTCGAGAAAATAATGACGCGAATGCTGTTATTCAGTCATATAGTAAGTCACAATGTCGATAGTGTTGGGACAGCAACCAGCCACAAATTTACTTTCAGTTCCTTTATTCAAAGGATACCGTTACCGGTTTCGAACCGTTATGATTCATTTTCAGACGGTTTCCATGCTTTTCTTACAACATGTGGTGCATTTTTTTACAGATTGTCCTAAAATATAAATAATACATAATTATAAGCACGCCACACAGATGGTTTAACACCATCAACATTTGTCTTCAAATAACAGCCACGGTCTCCAACCATGTCATCATAAGACAAAACTGCATAAGTCACAATGGGCCAGACTACAAGAATAATGTACACTTACTCGTCGGATATGCTCGCGACATCACACGTTGCAGGATACTCTTTCTCTTGCAGACATTGGAAACATAAATTGAAGCTTCATGCAAATACACATGTTCTTTTTTTTTCGTTACATTACCTCTTAAATGTGATATAAATTAAACAATATGACCCGTGCTGGAAAAAAATAGATTAATAATTAAATTTCAGCGGGAGTCGAACCATTGTCTCATACACGTTCGTCGTACAAAGCTCGAACGCTAATCTCTTGACCACCATGAATCTAACGTCCGTTACCTACTCACATGTACATAAGCCACATAACACGCGCGTAAAATTTCTCTTGCGATTTTCTCGGAATCACCAGAGTACTGCACCTTACTATTTGCGCATTATGTTGTTTTAATGGCCTACTAAAGGTGTACAAAGTTTGAAGTAAAGCCGTGATCACAACGTCGTAGCCTCCCCTGGTATTTTCATATGAGGGACCTCTGTCTCTGGAGGCTCGTTACTGGACTTGTAAAACTACGGTAGGCTACCGTAGACAGTCACAAGTAACCGTAGACGACGGTAGTTTTTCTGATAGCCTTGGTCAGTTAAGATCGTAAACGCGTTACCTGTACGTTAGGTCTGTTGCATACCTATAGGGCGTTACCTCATTTCCATCGCTCTCTTTGCATATACGATCAGTGTCTCAGTAGATTCCCTTAGAAACCTGAAGCGGCGCACCGTCTAGAAACTGAGTGAGAATATACAGAGAGCCGCGAACCTACGGACATTTTTGTTCTACATAATTATCCTTCTTTCTGTTACTCCAAAATACAGTATTCATACCAAAACTGTAAGTGTCAATTATTCCCAAACGGCTTTCACACCTCTTATTCATAAAACGTAACTCGTGCCTTTGATCTTGCTGAAGTTCTAGTGAGCAAAAATTAATAACAATAATTATATAGATTTCTTTCTTTGTGCATGTGAACTGTACTTGGGTCAAACTATTTGCTTTGGTTACGTAAAAGCGCAGAAGTCACGCGAGCAGCTAATTTTTATTACTTATGAAATACGGTTCGTACTTTATAAAGATATAAAGTACACAAGAGGCTAACACTGAATGATGTGCAGTTCCAGATACGGGCAAAACAAACAAAGAAAAAGCAAGGAGAAGTCGTCGGTTCCCAGTTTCTCCCTCATACATTCATTTATGTTTCTTTCTCTACCAATGCTACGAATCATGCGTCATTTATGTGCTGTATCAAAACTAACGAACCCTAGTTTCCGTTCAGCGCAACTCCAGATAGCATTCAACTCTAATTGTCACACAGTAATAACATATTTATTTCCTTGATAGATTTTGTTTTTTGGGTCCCGGATGATGGTCCAAGGCTGTTATGTGTTTAAGGACACGTCTCCTAATGCTAGACACATACAGACCCAGAAAGCAATTTCTAATTCAAACTCAGCTTAAGTTTTACTGATACAAAGATCAAATGAAGTGGAAGTACTCTGAAGCGAACCATTGGAGACAGATGTTCCCTTGGACCAAAGTACCCAGAAAATGTCCCTGAACAACCTCCAGCTTTTTTTTTCCGGTGGAGATTGGGCTCACTCTACATGGTAGCCTTCATAGTAACATGCTGTCGTCAGCTAGTTGGCAACAAAGTAACGTTGAATGAGCAAAGGAAGAATCACCAGTTTATTAATTTTCTGAGCTCTACGAACATATGAAGCTCTACGAACATATGATTGAAATCTGTAGTTCCCGTGCCTTTAACTACTTCTAGGAGAAGGTAACAACCAGGAAACCTGTAACATAATTCTGCTTAAGCTATAACTCCAGACAAAATAAGAGTGAAGATTTTCTACCCAGCCTTTAATGTAATTGTAATTGAAGTCCTTACAGTCAAGAGCAATGTACTCAACGATTGTCCTCAGGTCCAGTAGTTCAGCTTCCACCGGTAGAACACTAAATCTGCTAATGCGATGACCTGCCATTCCGCAAGGATTTTCACTTTCAGGTGGACAGCGTCTTTTAGACAATTCTTATCGTATTACCTCTGACAAGTCTCCACCGTCAGCTTATTCCACGTAGCAGCGAACGCTGCTTGCTGTGGCCTTATGAATATTCTACCTTCTACCTGGCCAACACGTTGTTTGTCGCAACGTGAGCTGTGGCTTGTTATTTCCCGACCGTTTCTTTGATCGACTGACCGACGACATACGGACACGTGGCCTGCTTCTGTAAAACAGATTTACATAAGAGTTCCAGGTTGACACAATTTGTGTACCGTCTGTTTCGTCCCTTTTTTTCACCACGTCGTAGTAATAAAAGATTTATCAGAGACAGATAACTGGGTCGCCTTCCTTTTACGTCCTCCGATATTATAGATCCAGCAAAACGACTGAAACGTTGTATCTGATCCGTCATTGTCTCCAGCAATTTTCATTACTCAAGAATGGGCTGCGAATGGACAAGAGGAGCAGACTGGGCTAAGAAGAACAGGAAGAGACGGTAATTCATCAGGTGCACGACATTCCTTTTCAGTCGCTGGTCACTCATAACGTAATCAGATAGTGATGAGTCCTGCCGTCCTCTCACAGGTTGTATAATAATTAGAGTTGCATTCTACCAAAACTACGTTTTAGCAGTTATGGTGCAGTACACAAATGACGTAGTAAATGGTACGATTACTGTAATATTAGTAGCACTGCTAGGGAAAGAAACATAAATGAATCGCTGAGAGAGAGGAAATGGGAGCCGACAACTTCTCTTTGCTTTTTGTTTGTTTGTTTTGCTCATAATTAGAACCACACATCGCTCAGTATTAGTTCACTCTGTATTTTATATCCTTCCAAGTATAAATTGCATTTTATGTGTAATAAAAATTAGCCGCTTGCGTGACTTCTGGGTTATTATGTAAACAAAGCAATTACTTTTCGCGCAAGTACAGTGTACATATACAAAAAATCCATTTAAGTATTGTTGTTGTTTTGTACTCAATCTAACGTTCTTCATCATAATCAAAGGCAAGAGTTTCCTCTTATTATTCATAGGCGAACTTGTTTACGAATAACAGAAGTATGTTTTACATAAGCTCGACGAAGTACTGAACCGGCGTCTGATAGGTTTTTCTTTTGCGTTTTTCTTTTTTTTAAAATAAAAATCTTACATTCTTTGAGAAAATTGCGTTTTCTAGCTCTATATAAGATATCTGTGGTGTTTTATTTTTATTACAACGTCCCTCTGTTTCACGTTACTAATCAACGATTTCCGAATAAAACAAGAATTAATTATTGCCAATTTCAATTTTGCTATTTATACTGTTTACTTTTAAATAACAGACGGGAGGATAACTATGTAGACGAAAAATGTTCCATAGGTTACACAGCCCTTTATACACTCCTGGAAATGGAAAAAAGAACACATTGACACCGGTGTGTCAGACCCACCATACTTGCTCCGGACACTGCGAGAGGGCTGTACAAGCAATGATCACACGCACGGCACAGCGGACACACCAGGAACCGTCGAATGGCGCTAGCTGCGCAGCATTTGTGCACCGCCGCCGTCAGTGTCAGCCAGTTTGCCGTGGCATACGCTCCATCGCAGTCTTTAACACTGGTAGCATGCCGCGACAGCGTGGACGTGAACCGTATGTGCAGTTGACGGACTTTGAGCGAGGGCGTATAGTGGGAATGCGGGAGGCCGAATTGCCCAACACGTGAGGTCTCCACAGTACATCGATGTTGTCGCCAGTGGTCGGCGGAAGGTGCATGTGCCCGTCGACCTGGGACCGGACCGCAGCGACGCACGGATGCACGCCAAGACCGTAGGATCCTACGCAGTGCCGTAGGGGACCGCACCGCCACTTCCCAGCAAATTAGGGACACTGTTGCTCCTGGGGTATCGGCGAGGACCATTCGCAACCGTCTCCATGAAGCTGGGCTACGGTCCCGCACACCGTTAGGCCGTCTTCCGCTCACGCCCCAACATCGTGCAGCCCGCCTCCAGTGGTGTCGCGACAGGCGTGAATGGAGGGACGAATGGAGACGTGTCGTCTTCAGCGATGAGAGTCGCTTTTGCCTTGGTGCCAATGATGGTCGTATGCGTGTTTGGCGCCGTGCAGGTGAGCGCCACAATCAGGACTGCATACGACCGAGGCACACAGGGCCAACACCCGGCATCATGGTGTGGGGAGCGATCTCCTACACTGGCCGTACACCACTGGTGATCGTCGAGGGGACACTGAATAGTGCACGGTACATCCAAACCGTTATCGAACCCATCGTTCTACCATTCCTAGACCGGCAAGGGAACTTGCTGTTCCAACAGGACAATGCACGTCCGCATGTATCCCGTGCCACCCAACGTGCTCTAGAAGGTGTAAGTCAACTACCCTGGCCAGCAAGATCTCCGGATCTGTCCCCCATTGAGCATGTTTGGGACTGGATGAAGCGTCGTCTCACGCGGTCTGCACGTCCAGCAGGAACGCTGGTCCAACTGAGGCGCCAGGTGGAAATGGCATGGCAAGCCGTTCCACAGGACTACATCCAGCATCTCTACGATCGTCTCCATGGGAGAATAGCAGCCTGCATTGCTGCGAAAGGTGGATATACACTGTACTAGTGCCGACATTGTGCATGCTCTGTTGCCTGTGTCTATGTGCCTGTGGTTCTGTCAGTGTGATCATGTGATGTATCTGACCCCAGGAATGTGTCAATAAAGTTTCCCCTTCCTGGGACAATGAATTCACGGTGTTCTTATTTCAATTTCCAGGAGTGTATATCCTCACTCAGTTTCTAGATGATTCACAGCTTCCGGTTTCTGGGGAAATCTAGTGAGACGCTGATAGCATACGCAAACAGAACGGTCGAAATGAGTTAACGCTTGATATGTATGCAAGACACCTAACGCACAAGTAACGTGGTTACGATCCCAAACGACCATGGCTCCTAGGGAATCTACCGTAGTGTATGCTTACTTAAAAAAGTCTACGGAAGCCTACGGTAGTTTGCAACCTTAATCACAACCAATAACGAAACATTTAGAAAAAGTTCTCTCACTTAAGCGTGTGACAACACAAGACGCTGACAGGTGGGGTAGGCAAATTCTGGCTTGGGGGAAGAGGCATCTGGCCACCCACTATCACTAACCTTGCCAGATCCAAAATAACACGCCGGTCTCCTGGAGACACGGAAAGTGGCTAGGAGTGAAATCCGGTGAAGCTTTGCGCATATGTGTTGCGCTGTGCCTCTAATATATCCGCCGACAGCGTCACGCCGCTCGTATCACTTATGAGCGCACAGTGAGCGCGTAAACACGCCTAGAACATAATAGTGTGTCCCGCCAAGTGTGAAGCGCGTGCTGTCATTCGATTACTTCAGGCTGAGGGGTTCCGCGTGATCTCATGCAGCACACGTAACGAAACTATGCGTGACAGTAAAATGTGACAATGATGCAGGAATTTTTAAGCAGGACATACAGACGTTCGTAATGTAGGTGGCCAGGAAAGGAAGCGAATGTCAACCCATAATCTTGTTCAGCGAGTGGATTATGCGATTTGAGAATCGGCAGTTCACAATTTCTGTCTGGAGTGATTCGTTTGCTGAAATTTCAAGACGACGAGCTACAAACCAGTGTAGAGAATTGGCTGAAAGCACAGGCCGCAGCCATCTACGTCGAAGGTATGACTGTCTAAGTCAGAGAGGCGATTATATAGAGAAGTAGCTGAAAGGATTACCTAAATGCTGCAAATCTAAAATTTTCGATTTTCATTGTGGTTTCAATTTTGCGACCTATCGGACCTTGAAACACAAAACAAAAAAAAAAACAAAAAAAATACCGAGCGAGGTGGCGCAGTGGTTAGCACACTGGACTCGCACTCGGGAGGACGACGGTTCAATCCCGTCTCCGACCATCCTGATTTAGGTTTTCCGTGATTTCCCTAAAATCGCTTAAGGCAAATGCCGGGATGGTTCCTTTGAAAGGGCACGGCCGATTTCCTTTTCCATCCTTCGCTCACCCGAGCTTACGCTCCGTCTGTAATGACCTCGTTGTCGACGGGACGTTAAACACTAATCTCCTCCTCCTCCTCCTTGAAAAACAAAATAGCCCTCGTATTTCACCATGTTACTTGTTATTGTTTTCTGTGCACTCGTGATTCTCGCGAAATCCTGTTGTATAAATTGAGAGAACGTCTATTCGAAAAGAAAGGTATGAGAGCTATGCTGCAACCAAAATATATCTCACCAGCGATTATGATGATAAAGTTAAAGATTGTAGGCCACGTACAGATGCAGTCATTTTTCCGTCACTCAGTATGCGAATGGAATAGGGGGAAAAACATAATTTTGGTGGATGTCCCATCTGCTATGCACTCTACAGTGGGCTGCGAAGTATATACGGTGAACCGGAACTCCACCGACATTGTTTCAGAGGTTGTTCATCACTACCTCCTAGTGTTTTGGCGTAAGGGACCCACTGTTTCCGGCGGCTGGTTACATAGATATTGCATTTCGTTTGTGTTAAAACAACAGTCTCAACACAGCTGTATCAGCTGATCGCAATTACTCGTCTAGACCACGTTATCTAAATTAATGCATTTCGTTTGGCTTCTTGCCCAAACAGCCGGCCACTGTGGCCGAGCGGTTCTAGGCGCTTCAGCCCGAAACCGCGCTGCTGCTACGGCGCAGGTTCGAATCCTGCATCGGGCATGGATGTGTGTGATGGCCTTACGTTAGTTAGGTTTAAGTAGTTCTAAGTCTAGGGGACTGATGACCTCAGATGTTAAGTCCCCTAGTGCTTGTAGCCATTTGAACCATTTTTCCTGCACCAGCATTAGAAATAGCCAAGTACGGGATAATCTACACGCATTGCTGTATGAGTAGAAGTTTACTGAGAATCTATGCGCTGGTATTGTCAACAATTTTATGATTGGACCTTACCTACTTGCTGATACACTCAACAGAGTCGTATACAAAACGTTCCTTCACCATGTCTTCTCACAGTTCCTAGAAGGTGTCCCGCTGAGAATTCATAGGTTCATGTGGTTCCAACATGACGAGGCTCCGGCACACTTCTGTGGATGAACACTTATCATCAGTCCACCGAAAACTAAATTTCTTGATGTCAATTATCAATCGCTAAGCATCGTGTATATCGCGGCAAAACGGCCGAACGTTTCATTCCATACTGAAATGAAATTGAAGAGCAGAACAGTGCACCAAGACCCACCTATATAGCGGAGGAAGGTTTCACTTTTTTCGGCGTAGGAGCGTCTCCCTGTATTCTAATTTTCTCGAGTATGTCAAACTCATGTAATATTTGTGAGCGTAAGACAGTCGATCATGCGTCGCTGTACATTCTGTCGTGATCGTGGCTGTCGCAATTTGGAATAATACCTGTAAAGGAACAGTTATGCATTTGTTACGTCCTGCACTATACACTAACAGCACAGAATGAACACACTGTGATAAAAGTATACGAGTTCCGTTTGAAATTTGTTCCATTAATCTGTAGTGTGTGTTGTGTATTTTGGTTTTGCATATAACTGACTTATTCACTGCTGTGAAAGCAGTTTCACAGAAACAAGGGTGACTGCATTAACAAACCCAATAAATTATAATTACGTTATTACTCTTTAACGGACTGTCACAGACTGTGTTCATGACCAACCTTTGAAAATTTATCGGCAGAATTCAGGTTCTCCCTGTATAATGCAGATATAGATATTCATGATATCCACAGCGCCAGCGAACAGCTGAAACATGCTTACTTTCCATATTTTTCGACATTTCGAACGTTATGATAGAGATAAAGGCCAGCAGAAAGTAGAATGAATGTCATACTATGATATTTGCTTTAGGTGGGACTCTGTATTACGAGGGAGATTCAATAAGTAATGCATCACAATTTTTTCTATAGCAGGTTGGTTTTCGAATTTATTTTGGCAACTAGTTTCAACTCAGCCGCACGCAGTTGACGTCAACAAGTGTGTGGGCCTGAAGATGACGTTGTTACAACGTTGAAACTAGTTGACAAAATAAAATCGACGCCTTAAATACAGCTGGAGGAATTTCTTCATTTTTAATATAAATTTATACCGGCTGACGTCCCACTGTCCTCCATTTCAACGATGGATGTACGAAGATATTATTCCGTAGTCTTTTGACTACAAAACTCTATTTTTCAACATAACCTCCGTTCATTGCGACGGCCTTACACTATCTTACTGGTAGGACCTACATACTTGTGTGGTGCCACTCTACTAGTTGACGTCAGAGCCAACGTCTCCCTGCATCAGTAACCTCCCCATTATCCATGCAGTACTTCCCGCGGAGTGCATGCTTCATCGGGCCAAACATATGGAAGCCGGAAGGTGCGACATCCGGGCTGTAGGGAGGATGAGAACGAAAAGTCCAGTGAAATTTTGTGAGCTCCTCTCGGGTGCGCAGACCAATGGAGACGTAGTCCATCGATGACCTCGAATGAGAATGTCCGCACGTTCCAACACTGCAAGAGTCACAGCTGTGTGCGGCCGGACAGCACGTGGAATATCAGACAGGTTTGCGTGAGCTTGTTGCGATGATGGTAGTTGCCTTGCCCAACGACTCACCTAGCTTTTGTTCACTGCCAGGTCTCCGCAGACATTCTGCAAGCACCTTTGAATATCTGCGACGCACTGGAGTTCCATAAAAAGAAACTCACTGACAGCTCTCTGCTTGGACCGCACCCCCGTTACAGATGCCATTTTGAAGGCTACGTACAGCTCCGTCACCTACCGGAATTTCATGAATCTATAGCGGCTGAATCGGGAATATTCCACATGTCCCACAACAAATTCCGCATTTTTTCAGCCGAGTCTGTTTCACGGTTTATTGAACGCCCCTCCTCCAATGGTTCATTGCGAAAATTTTTCGTTATTCGTTGTAAAATTAATAAAGAAATATAATTTTCAGTGCGATAGGGTCCGCAGCTGCAACGTGATCCTAAAATAGCATGAACACCTCGAACTAATTTGTGTGCATAACATAATGTCACAGGAGTAACGACGTATATGACATAATCTGATACAAAAAAATCATCCATAAAATACTTGAAAATGGCCTAAGGCCGAAATTATACAATCGTACAGGAAATAAAGAAAATGGCAGCTGAAGGTTTCAAGAAATCATTCAAAAAAATAATAAAGAAATTTTGAATAGTGCAAACGAGAGCGCAATGATGTGACTACCCCACTGTTACAAAGCGAGAGTTTCCATCGAACGTCCAAATGTAGGCCACGGGATGAATTACTGAAAATTCTCCGCAGGCAGCTACGCCCGAGGAAGCTGTAGCGCGCACGGCAGAATGTCACCGTCGGCGAGTGAAACGTCCTTTGGCAGCGGCGCTTCTGAAAGAAGAGCAGAACAGCGCCCGCAAATTTCGTCTCATCTCCCCGGAGCCTCCGAAGTCGGCGGCGTGCTGTTTATTTTTTAATTATTTTTTTTTCGCAGAAACATTTACAATCCTCCACAGACGAGCGCAAACATTTCCTCTTCTTCTTCTCTTTTTTTTGTTTTAATTACGCAAAAGCACGAAATAACAGCTTGATAAACATGTAACGCAAAGTTCTGCGTCTGCGTCCCACCTCCCGGGCCGTACCTTTTCCGCAATAAGATAAAGTATTCTCTGTGAAAACGCTCGGCAAATGAAGGGCCTTTGTAACCCAGCTCTCCGTAAAATGTGTCGCCCGCCTAGCCCTGGTTAAAAATACAGGGACGCAATTACAAGGCCCGATGTCAATCGAAGAGAGAGCGGAAGGGAGAGAGTCAGAGAGAGAGAGAGAGAGAGAGAGAGGGAGAGAGAGAGTGGAAGGGTGAGGGAGGTTGTACGGCGTAGAACGAGAGAATAAAACTTTACTGTAGACTCGTCCCTCCTACAGACTCCGCGGCCTACCGAGCCGAGTTGTACCGCTTAGTTCTCTCTTCGTGACCACCGACGCAAGCTCAGCCCCGAAAAACGTGTAATTAGGCGCTTGATGCAGTACAACGGTTAAGGGAAAAGCTGACGACGAGATTGTCAATATTTTTTTGAAAGCGAAAGAAGTACTTTAATTACGGATCTAACTTTACGTGAAGGAGACGGGACCTTTCAGATGTGCATGTCGTGTCGTGAAAGGAAAGTGTGTGTGTGTGTGTGTGTGTGTGTGTGTGTGTGTGTGTTTTCCCCTTGCCTGGAGGAGACGGGGCCTCTCAGTTCGTTTACAAAAGGAAGCCAGTGTAGTTTCTTTTTGGTGATTCGTTTGAGATTATACTGGTAATGATGCAACACTCACAGATAAATTATGCCCATCGCATACGCTAACCAGGGTACAGGTGAGCAAAAGACGAGCTTCGTGATCGGATTAAAGGCTTCCTAGACAATACAATTCAGTAAATGCTTATTAACGAGGAGAAACTGTCAGAAATGTTGGCTGCTTCGGGCGTATCCCAAAGGTAATATGCAAACGAAATTCCTCCCGTCGGGCCTGGATGTATTCAGGACGTCAGACGGCGTCGAACGTATTCACTCTGTCACATCAACACTAAAAACTCAGGTTTGCCGCCGAAGAGCGGACGAATTGCAAGCGACGTTCCCTGTCATTTCGACGTTCTGCAGTGTCACTAGATGGTGTTTTCGAACATTGAGTCCTATCGTATACAATAGCTGACAGAAAAAGTGAAGCACCAAGAAGACAGGTTGTGATGTCGATGTAAATTTGTACACGTACCCATCATCGGCGGTTATGAAAATAAATAAAGTTGAAAGCCTCTGTGACAGGTAAAGGGCCAACAGAGAGCATTAGTGTTGTTCGTGTTTAGTGCTGTTGCCAGGCGTGGTAGCATAAGGTGGGAACAGTATCAAATGTTGAATCTAAAATAGTGATGAAATCTGAAGAACTGAATTAAAATTTATGCTCGGGCAGGAGTTGAGCCCAGGTTTCCTTGTTTACTTTTTATTTTTCTATCATCTTTTTTTCATTTTTTTGTTGCATTAACCACTTTTTTTTATTCATTAGAGCTCTTCCACTTCAGGCGTTGGCCCCCATCACCAATCACCCATACTATCCCCCAAAACCTATCTAACCTAAAAACAAAAACAAAGCTAGCGCCACTGCCACTTTCATCCTAAAATCTAACTAGGACGGTTGCTTGCCACCACTTCAGGCCCCACCCACGAACAAAAATTAAATACACCTCTTAATGTTTTGTTTAAAAAAGGAAAGGATAAAGGAAGGGGTACAATACTTGTATTATATTTTATTTGTTTTACATTTTTGTTGTTGTTATGTCTTTCGGGAGTGTCCACAGCAGCCAGACGGCGGTATGTCCCGGTTGTCTTCTCGTTCAGTGAGAGTGAAACACCCTGTAATTACCGTTTATGTCTCTCGTCAGTCCATCGTCTGCTATATCAATCTCTTCTCACACCCGGTACACCTCAATGGTCTGCAGGGCGCGTAAACAAAGACCCCAAGTAATTCGCAAAGAGCGAACAATACGACGCTTTGCGCCGTTAAACCGTGTAGTGCTCGTTTGCTTTCTATGCAGCAATGTTAACCATTACACCACTACAGCACTATTGATAACGTTGCTGCACGGACTACCCAACTCCAGTGCCCTCCCCAACACAAACTTGAGTTCATATCTCCAGTTTATTTCCCCCTTCTTAGATTGCCACTGTTACCGAGGCTCTCCGGTATTGCAATAGCATTCCAGCTTTGGACGTAATGGGGAAATTCTGTGGGTGACCCTTAGATATAATAATTAGTTTTTCTTCAAGACATTTGAGTCTCATCTTTACCTACGATAATGTCCGTCCCCGGTAGCTGAGTGGTCAGCTCGACAGAATGTCAATCCTAAAGGCCCGGGTTCGATTCCCGGCTGGGACGGAGATTTTCTCCGCTCAGAGACTGGGTGTTGTCTTGTCCTAATCATCATCATTTCATCCCCATCGACGCGCAAGTCACCGAAGTGTCGTCAAATCGAAAGCCTTGCACCCGGCGAACCTACGATAATGATGAGTCTGAATAACTGAATTAACATTTCAGCCATGGCCGGTACTTGAGCCCAGATTTCGTTGCTTACTAGGAGGGAATGCTAACCATTACACCACCGCAGCACTGTCGCTAACGTTGCTGCACGGACTACTCAAGTACAATGCCCTCCCCAACACAAACTTCACTTGACATCTTCAGCTTATTTTCCCTTCTTCGGTAGTTGTTGCAGCAGTGTTACAGTGCTGCGGTGGCGTAATGGTTGGCATACCTGCCTAGTAAGCAAGGAGACCTGAATTGAAGTCCCGGCCATAGCACAAATTTTAATTCATTTCTTCAGATTCCATCATTGTCGTAGATAAAGATAAAACTCAAAAGTCTCGAGGAAAATCTAATTATAAGAAATGGGACTCATCACCGTCAAGGACTCGAAGACACCACGTACAGTCTCACCGGCACGTAAGAGTGTTTGAAAGAGGGCTCATTGTGGGTCTCCATTTGGTCGCCTGGTCTAATCGTACATTAACAGCATTTGTGGGACATTCATATGTGACAGTGGCCCGACTTGTGCGGCTTGGGAAGGAGAAGGAGACGTACTTGACGTCATCGTTCCATTGGATCACGCCTGACCACACCAAGGGAAAATCTCCGTTTTGTGGATCAGACACATCCTGACCCCTCCACTTCTGCGCCTGGACTCTCTACAACATTCTGTGTCATTCCGCACCATTGGTCGGAACTAGCAGCAGCCAGACTAGGAAATTACTGTCCCGTGCGTAGGTTGCTGTTAACACCACAACACAAACAACTTTGTGCGAAGTATAGACTGCTGACGAATGGCAGCGCATTGTGTGCAGCGATGAGTCGCGGTTTTGCACTACCCCGGATGACCATCATTGGTAAATGTGGTGGCGATTTGGGGAGAGGTCCCACTCTTCAGATATTTTGGAGAGGTACAGCGGTGTCATGGTTTGGGGAGCCATCGGTAAGACTTCAGGTCACGACTGGTAAAGATTGACGGAACTCTGACGCACAACGGGACGTCGTGGACATCCTAGGTCCCTATATGTTTTGATGCGACAGTACAATGATTGTCTACACATGGCACATGTCTCTGTGAAGTGTCTACGTGACATTGAGGTACTCCTGTGGACAACAAGATCCCAAAATCTGCTCCAGATAGGATATGTGCGGGACCAGTTGGATCGACAAATCCTTCACAGTGCCAGTACGTCGGACCAGTCCCATCCGTTATGGACCATCTTGCCTCAAAAGAGGATACGTCGTCTTTAACGCACCCTTTCCTACCGATTCAATTCATGCAGCCAGCCAGGCTGGAGGTGGTGCGACGTCATACTGATGAATGTGGGCTTATGCCACAAAGCTCCATGTAAATTCGACTCGACTTCGTAATCACTCAGATCACATCACATACCCTCTCAGTCAGTGAAGTTTCATTTCGTTTCCTCCTCACCTTACAGGTGCTACACTTTCTTTTTTTTATCCAGCAGTGTATATCTTCCTCACGTCACCCTGTACACACCTTCGATATTTGTCTGTGTTGTTTTTGTTACTCTCTGTTCAAAGGCCGGCACAAATGTTTATGATAGAAATTATACTCTCGATAATGCATCCTAAACGGAGTATGTGTGTGTGTGTGTGTGTGTGTGTGTGTGTGTGTGTGTGTGTGTATTTTGTATGTAGAAACGACGGACAGGCTTCGTCCCGCGCCGTAGCCCTCAGTGGTTCACAACCCCACAACAGGCCACAGCAGTCCACCCACCCCACTGCCGCCCCATACCGAACCCAGGGTTATTGTGTGCGGTTCGGCCCCATACTAGATATCCCCCCCCCCCCCTCTCCGGGAACATCTCGTACCAGACGAGTGTCACCCCAATGTTTGCGTGGTAGAGTAAGTATGGTGTACACGTACGTGGAGACAGTGTTCGCGTAGCAATCGCCGACATAGTGTAACTGAGGCGGAATAAGGGGAACAAGCCCGCATTCGCCGAGGCAGATGGAAAACCGGCTTAAAAACCATCCACAGGCTGGCCGGCTCACCGGACCTCGACACACATCCGCCGAGCGGATTCGTGCCGGAGACCGGGAAGCAGCGCTATACTGTGAGAAAAGAACCTGCCTGAAATGAAATGTACAGTTTTTTATTGACATGAAATGCCTACTATACCTTGAAGTGACATTTTAATTTCATAGCAACTACACGAAGAAGCGAACGCCAGCGGCAATGCATGCATTGTAACATAACCCAATGACAAAATATGATCCCATTACTTGCTCACATGGTTAACAATACGAATATGAATGGTATTTTTTCTTCCAAGGATCCTGATTTCAATAAGTAATGCCCCACTATTTTTTTAAGCCATTAAAATTATAGACAAACGTCCTTGTTGGTGCTTAAAAAAATTGTTCAAATGGCTCCAAGCACTATGGGACTTAACATCTGAGGTCATCCGTCCCCTAGACTTAGAACTACGTAAACCTAACTAACCTAAGGAAATCACACACATCCATGCCCGAGGCAGGATTCGAACCTGCGACCGTAGCAACAGCGCGGTTCCGGACTGAAGCGCCTAGAACCGCTTTTGGTGCTTCACATTTGATGTTTGTTCTGTGCCCTGGTGAAGTTTCGAACTGTTGTGTCAGACGGAAGTGCTGTAGTACAGCGTCAAAATGGCGTCTACATACGATTCACGTTATAAGCAGCGTGCTGTTATTGAATTCTTGTGTGCGGAAAAGGAAACCGTGTTGAACATCCATAAACGTTTGTGTGCAGTGTATGGCGATTCTGCAGTTGATAGGAGAACAGTTGGGCGATCGGTAAAGAAAGTATCAGCCTCAGGAAATGCAAAAACAGAGCTCCATGATCAGCCACGCTTGGAATGTCCTGTCACAACAACTGCTCCAGACATGCGGAATCGGGCGGATGCCATTGTTCGTGCCGACGTGTTCGATCGGACAAGAATCCAGCAGAAATCTTGCTCCAACACGATAATGTACACCCACACACAAGTCTGAGAACCTGGGAACAAATCGCCAAATTGGGTTGGACATCATTGCCTCATCCACTCTACAGACCAGACCTGGCACCCTCGGACTTCTATCTCTTTGGGCCGCTTAAAGACCCTCTAAGGAAAACACACTTTGAAGATGAAGAGTGTGTCAGTCATGCAGTAAAATCATGTCTACGCCTACAGGACAAGAGCTTTTACCTACAGGGAATACACGCTCTTCCACAACGTTGGCGTACGGCCATAGAACGTGATGGAGACTACGTAGAAAAATAGAACATGGACAAGACACGTTGGTGTATATTGTTGATGTATATTGTCACCAAATTCTGACTCTTAACAATAAATATGAATGTTGGGCATTACTTATTGAACGACCCTTATAATTTCCCCGAGAGTTTCTATTATACGTTTGTACGTCTTATAGCTATCTGTTATGATTCTAGCAGTGCGATTCTGAATTCGTTCGGTGTATGTTGTCAAGCCCAGTTGATAAGGACACCAAACACTAGAACAGCACTCTAAAATTGGTCGTACTAGCGTCTTTTATGTGATTTCCTATACAGATCAATTGCGTTTTCTCAGAACCAGTCCAACAAATTCAAGTCTTCCACTCGCGTTCTCTAATATTGATTTTACGTGATCGTCCTATTTGTAGTTGCTACCTCTTTTACTTTTTTCTCTCGGTACTTTGCCTCATACCAAGAAATTCACCTCTCTAGTTAAACCCGAAGCATCAGTGTCCTCTTAACCGATGCATTTATCGCTTACAAACGTGTATACCGATGATTTCGATGCTGTTTTCCTCGTTATTTCTTTAGCAAATACTCCCGTCCCATTTACCGAAATTTTTTATTGTCATTACATGCACACTGTGTTAACGTTGTTCCACCATAATGAAGCTTTTACGCTGTATGGTGTTAATCCAATGCGTATCAATATCACTCCCCTAATTACGGAACAGGCTTTCGCATTTTATGCTTCCATGGCAGCGTCACATTTGACTGGATTAAAACGTTGTGAAAAAGAGCGCAGTACACTTCACGCTAACGCTGATGCACTTCACGTGACGGGTCACGTAAGCCTTTTGGGTGTACTGTTGTTTCGGTATCCTCTGCAGCTTTTTTTCCTTGACTATTAAAATAAAATATAAAGTATAAATTATAACTACTGGAAACTTGAAACTTGTTACAGCCTTTTTATTGAAGTGGAAGGAAGTTTAAAGATGATAGGAAAGATTAGAGATAAGCTGTATATTCCCACAACCACAGGGAGGGTGGGGGGGTGGGGGGGAAGCGAGGTGGAGATGCCTCGGAAAGACAGAGCCAAGTGTCCATCTGTTTGGTATTGTTAATAAGCTATGCATTGTTTCTGCTTTACAGATTTTGTGTGTTTCATCTGTCGAGGTTACATATTAGGCGATTTAGTCAAGGAAGTTGTAATCATCATGAGTATCTCTGTTGTTGCTTGGATCATTATCTTCGTCTCCCTGAGAGGTGTCTGTCATGTTGACTGTTCGTTGTGGCCTGGATCTCATGTCAGGTTTACTGCGTCATTCATTCGTGTACTGAAGGTGCAGTATCTTGGAAATAGAGTTTGTCGTACTGTCGATTCCTCTCCATTCTGTTTCGTCTCTGCTCGCACGGTATAAGATCTCCTATGTGTCTGGCGTGTGTGAGATATGTGCAGTGTATTAGGACGTACTCTTGGGAACCTCGCTCCCCAGACGTATGTTCTTCTCTTTCACGAGATACATGCGGTGTACATGCATTTGGAATGGCCCACGTTCAGCAAATAACGTAAAACAGAGAAAGCGACGGAAACCACAGCATGTGTTAACAAAGAGGAAAAGAAAAGAAAACTATACATGATGCTGTAACTTCATCGAAAAGTATCTGGGTAGAAAGGATGAAATAATTGTGTTCGCTCAAAGCACAATCTGTGTAAAAAGAAATGCATCATCTTATGAAAGTCGATCACGCTTTTGGACTTGGCACAGCAGCTGACAATACGAGTAATGGAAGTAGAACAACACAGCTGTATTTTAAAACTATTTGTTATTCAGATGTCTATTTTCAGTGCTAAATTTCCGTCATCTTCAGGTCCTATTGTAAACAAAATAAGTATTTCCAGTCATTGGCTCATGTATCATCAGCCCTGATAATAGCGGTCCACGGCACCTAGTTACTGTATCGGTCGTGTGTGACATTAGTCAATAACTGGAGGTACTTCTTTGATTTATAGGATGACCTGAAGATGACGCAAATGTAGTGTTGAACAATGGTTCAAATGGCTCTGAGCACTATGGGACTTAACATCTGAGATCATCAGTCCCCTAGAACTTAGAACTAGTTAAACCTAACTAACCTAATGACTTCACACACATCCATGCCCGAGGCATGATTCGAACCTGCGACCGTAGAGGTCGCGCGGTTCCAGACCGTAGCGCCTAGGACCGCTCGGCCGGCTGTAGCGTTGAAACTAGTCGTCTGAGTAACAAATATTTTGAAAATACGGCTATGGTGTTCCACTTCCATTGCTTAAGTTTATCGTCGTCCTGCATAGCGATGAAGTTACAGTAGACGATGGGTTAAAAAGTCTGATTGCAGTAACACTACTTCAAAATTCCGGCCATTAAGTGCAATGAAGCTTTAAATTCATAACTAAAAACATTTCGTCGGCGAATGCAAGTCATGAAACTTAAAAATGTACAGTAATAATACGTGCAAAATTATTTCTGCAAAATGGAAACCAAAACCCACATTCAAGTCATACACATTCGTAGTTCCATTGTTCTATACAATACTAGGATGAGAAAAAAATGTAATTCAATACAATGCCGATACTTTTTCTTAAATGTGGCCGCATGTACTAGTTAATTCGTATTTGTTGATTTAAATCGTAGATAGAAGTTCAGCAAAAATAAATAGACATAGAAACACTGGCAGATGAAACTGATTCACGAGCAAGTATAGCAGTGCCTCTGGTGCCAGACTATAACTTCCGCAGAATTAAAAGTGTAAAATTTTAGATTAGACTGCTAAGGTCATCGCGAACGAGCAGCGCAAGAGGAATTTCGGCAAAATGCCAGCAGATGATCTTTCCCGGCGAGGCGTCGAATGTCACTCGGAGGGCAGTCAAGGGTGTGGATTTCGACGGAGGTGACCAGAACCGGCCCGAGATCGAATAATAGCAGCCCTAAATGCCGTAGTACTGCCTTGCATTCTGGGTATCGACACTGCAGCTTCTGTTGTTTCAGGGGTCCAGGTCCTCACCTATGTTTGCAGTACTGTACAAGCCACTGTATGTAGCACGATAGAAGGTGCACATTGCGCCAGTTTTCTTCTTACCCACTTGCTATTCCACTTGTGAGTGAGGAAGGAAGAATGGCCTTTGATTCGGCTCTGCAGAATCCTGAATTTGTCGAAGGATAGTGCCATGACTGTGACATAAGCTATCCGAGGCAGCAAGTAATATATTTCTTACGGAAGTGCTCAAGTTGTCTTGGCCGTTGTAACTGAAGGTTGAAAGTATATTGTAAAACTTCGAAACTCATGTTTGCATGTGTCGGGTTGGTATTTGAGTAATTAGTAAAACTTATCTGAAATGCATAAATCTCAGTACAAGGCAACAGAACTGTGTTAAAGTTAAGTTTGGAAAGTTAAATTTTGAACGAAAGAATGTGAAGTTCACGTGAAATCCAGCCTAGCCAGTACATCAAACAATTCGTCTGAGTTTACACACGCTATTTGACTGAAAAACTGAATGATTCAAATAAAAATCTTGGCCCTGAATGTTTGTAGTCTTTATCTTTAGTCTACAAACAATGTCTATACCAGAACTGTTACTGTAATTACAGAGGAAATGAAAATAAAAATTAGCACATCTGACTTCCAGTTAAAAGTGCTCGAACGTTCAAAAGATAACACCTTTCTGAAATCTCTTAGTGATTTAAAACATCTCAAATGATACGATATTTTCACAAATACATTGAGACAGGTTCGAATCCTCCCCCGGGCATGGATGTGTGTGATGTTCTTAGGTTAGTTAGGTTTAAGTAGTTCTAAGTTCTAGGCGACTGATGACCTCAGAAGTTAAGTCCCATAGTGCTCAGAGCCATTTGAACCATACATTCAGACAATCAATGTGCCTTACAGTGGACATGAGTATTGCTGATAATTGAATTTGTTGGCCTACATGCACGAACGGAACGCTCGTCTGTTTTTACTTTAAAGATAATGATGAAACTGTCAAAACCAAATTTCATTTACTGTACTTGCGATGTGTAATGCAAGACGCTCTCTTATCACTTTTCATAAAAATGCTTCTTCAGCAAGCAATCCGCGATGTGCAATGCCTGTATACAAAACACATTCATAAATGTAATGAATAAAAAACGAAGAATTAAACTTAACGACCGATAAATAAGAACAAAGACTCCCACGCATAACTATGCTTCATTAAGCCGTAACAATACACCCTTTCATAGAGTTCTCATAACTAGAAAATTCAGCAAAAATCTTTCTTAATAATTTTCTTGTGTACAATTACTTTCCTTGACAGTGCTTCACTGTAAAAGTTCTTACAGAGCCGGCCGCTGTGACCGAGCGGTTCTAGGTGCTTCAGTCCGGAACCGCGCTGCTGCTACGGTCGCAGGTTCGAATCCTACCTCGGGCATGGATGTGTGTGATGTCCTTAAGTTAGTTAGATTTGAGTAGTTCTAAGTCTAGGGGACTGATGACCTCAGATGTTAAGTCCCATAGTGCTTAGAGCCATTTGAACTTCTTACAGTAAATTTTAAACATGCACAATGTTCTAACAATAAGAAACTACACAATTACGAATAGATAAAAAAAACTAGATTACCTTAGAAAACTTCCCTTCTGAAACTCTTGCATTCATATCATCTCGGTTCCACAAAATTTTTCCTCAGAATATGTTAAAACAAAATCCTCTTTAAATAATGCTGCCTCCACTACACGGCAGGTCAGCCTTCATCTCTGTCAAACCAAGTAAATTTCAGACTGTCGAACGCACCATTCATTCACAATTGTGGCCAAAACTTCTTGAAATCGATATGGCAAATAGGACAGTCCCCTTTCAAGGTAAAATCTTGTTGATTGTTCGGCCGTGTCATGTTCCTCTTCACTTGAAGTTCGACCACTCTGCTGGAATTTCTTCAGGATCTTCTGGTGTTCGCCTTAGTCAGAGACCAGTGTCGCGTTTACTCATAGCTCTCTGCTGATTATTATAATAACGGTCGCCTGACCCCTGCATGACCTTACGTCACATTTATATTACTAGAATTAAAACGTTATCGAAAATCATGGAATCGCTGGGACTGATATCTTGCCAGTATCAATGTAATAACAGGCAAAAACGGTCGAGATTCTTATCACCATACGGTCCCATCTAGTACCTCTCTTTGCATCAAGGACTGGTATCTCACAGGGCTTCCAGAATTTTCTGAAAATTTTTAATGCCAGAATCTCCTGTACGTCTCTACGTCACCCACGTCTAATGGATCCACCGACCCTCGTATTCAGTTATTTCTATATATGACACTTCATTGGTTTTCAGTGAATTTCTTGGGTGAGAACGAGTCTGGTTGTGGAAGAGACGGAGACTGTGTAAATTCCACATCGACGGTGTACATAATGCGCGTTCTAAATTAATTAAAATCACGTTGGTGGTGCTGCCTAAGTCCCACACTACGACAGACGGCGTATACGTATCTAGCAGTAGTAGTAGCGACAGCGGGTGGCACTGGTGCGTTACATTCTGGGGTATATTTCGGCGAACTTTTTACCTCGCAATCCTGCAAAGTGCAGTTGTGGCAACATACACCGCGGCGACCGTTTCTCGGTTCTACATCACTTCCCCCACCTCCACCCACTTCTCCTGCCATGGCGGTCAGCGCTGAAACATGAGAAGCAGCGCTGCCCAGAATACGCTTCGCATTTGCTGCTTCTCCAGGCCCTTTGCTCCCAGAAGTCCAAGCCTGCTCCACCGCAAACTTTCCTCGCTTTCCTGTAGATGACGTCATACACCCGTTCCTTCTACGCCCCCCCCCTCCCTCCCTCTCTCTCTCTCTCTCTCTCTCTCTCTCTCTCTCTCTCACACACACACACACACACACACACACACTCATGCGCGATGAAACTGCAGGTACAACCTCTACTCTGTGAGTGTGCTACAGGAAGTGAGCACATGTTATCGTTGTGACTGTGGAGGGATATTAAGACACTGTTTCAGAGGAAGAAGTAAAATAAAATAGGAGATTACACAACAATGTTCACTTCGCAATCCGAAAATACTTTTGCGTTAATTCAGTAATGCTTCGGTGGGTGGAAAATGAAGTAGTGGGGGAGGCACTGGGGAAGGTGTAAGTTGCAGATAAATTTGTTCGTATGATGGTAAAGCAAATTTTAGAAATTATTGTGTGAGAAATGGATTTCTTTTCTCTTACTTACTTAGCAAGTATTCCATCCTTGCTACTCGTAGACGACATTAGTTACTTTAAATATCGAAATTTCCCAGGTAACGCTGCACATGTGGGGTTTAAATGCTTTTGTGCAGACCGCTTAAGGGGTCAGACCAGAGCAGAAATTTTCTTAGCCTAATTTTTTTACTGGCTTAAAATGTTTCTTAGGTTGTCTATGTTTAAGATACATTCATAAAAGTATGACAGAACAGTCTAAAAAAGAAAAAAAGAAATTATATTGGTCAGTAAAGGAGAAAGATTTGATCATTACTGATCATCTTTTAGCGGAGAACCATCCATATGATGCAGAATATGAACTTTTACAATCTGTCAAAACAAACAGCAGAAAGATGACCCTACTGGAAATAATGGAAATCAACAAAAAAATGACACAGAGTGCCAGCGTAGTATTAAATGATCAGACTCAGTTTCCATTTTCTCCCTTCTTAAATTAAATTCTCGTTACAATTACGAGATTCTAACTGTAAATTCATTTTACTTCTCATAATTTTTATATGTATCTCCACATAAAAACTTTGTTTACCATTTTCTAGTCATTGTTATTATTGTAATATTGTATTATGTATCCTATGTAAACACTTCATCACTTTTGTATTTTCTGTACAGATAATATCTGGGTACGTCGTACATCAAGTTTATCTGTGTTTGCGACATTCAGTTGTCACCTGAAGATGGCCAGAGAAGCCGGAATTGGTTCGTGATAAAATAAATATAACTTTGCAGAACATTAGGCAGTGTTTTTTTTTCTTTTTAATGTTATTATTATTATGTCCTGCCAAGCACCGACGGGAAATGCAGAAAATACGTAATACAGGCTTAACGGTGTCCAGTACAGCTCTGAAGTCAGTTTTGTAATTTGTTTGTTAATTTACGAAGAAATAAATCATGGATATTGACTGCAAAATCGGGTGTCACCCTGGCCTACCCCCTTACCTGAATCCTGAGCTGAATAGCTGAATCATCTTTTTCACTTCTGAACTGATGCTGAATAAGTACATAAACATTATGTACTGTTAACAAAGTACATGGTTAGTAGACATATATAGATATAGTCTTGCACTCTTCATGCATGGCCGGCCGCGGTGGTCTAGCGGTTCTAGGCGCTCAGTCCGGAACCGCGCGACTGCTACGGTCGCAGGTTCGAATCCTGCCTCGGGCATGGATGTGTGTGATGTCCTTAGGTTAGTTAGGTTTAAGTAGTTCTAAGTTCTAGGGGACTGATGACCACAGATGTTAAGTCCCATAGTGCTCAGAGCCATTTGAACCAATCTTCATGCATTAAAATATCTGAATGGGGATATCTTGTGTCGTGCCCCTCAGCCCCCTACCCCTACCCCTACCCTCTTCTATTTGCAGCTTGTAGAATTAGTTCAGGTCACTGTCATCAATAACTATTTCTCAGGCAAGGTAAAGGAAACAGTGCTCTTTTAATGGCGAAGTTAGCAGAAATGAGATTAGCGACAGACTACGTTAGAAGCAAAATAACACATAATAGAGGAAGCAATTGTGTCATGACAAGCAGACTAGGATAGTATTCCTCGCTAAAAGAAGTCTGTTAGTATCTAACATAGACTTGAACTTCAACACAGCATTGTACGGAAGCCAATCACGGACTGTGAGTAAACAAGAGGAGAAGAGAATCGAAGCGTTTGAGTTGTGGTGTTACGGAAGGATACTGAAAAGTAAGTTGACTGATGAGGTACGAACTGAAGAGAAAAAAGTGTAGGGCGATAGGACATAGGTTCAGACGTAAGGAATTCGTTCCGTGATACTGGAAGGAGACGTGGAGGGCACAGTTTGTAAGAAAAAAAGTGAGATTAGAATATATACAACAAATTATTGCGGAACTTGGGTGTAGTTTTTAATTTGCGATGAAGACATCTGGACAAGAGATGGATCGTTGGCTGCCGACATAAAACCAGTCGGAAGGCCGATGCAACAAAAAAAAGAAGACAACGAAGAGAGAATGTCATGCGTGGCATATACTCTTCACCTCTTGATCACCAAGGGTGCCACCGCGTCCCTATATGATTGATGCATCACCATCAACAATGTCACGTGCCGCCACTCTATTAGTCACTGCTATCAGGGCTAAAATTCAACCCCTCACGTAATCGGCTGATTAAGCTGCCACGTCTCCTCCAGCAGCCGGCCTAATTGGGGCTTTGAAAATTTCTCCAACCGCAGGGATTCGAGATTCGCATCCACTTGCTCCGAGAAGACACCAACGGACCAGCTCAGTTGAGGGGCAACATAAGCGCTATTTTTTTTAGTTTTTGACAGGTGATACTCAAAAGCTAGGTGCTCTAGAATCAATTTCTATAATTAATTCTAAGAATTAGTTTCATTTTATTCTACCACGTCGTGATTTTTCACAAAAGATCTCTTATTTTATACTTCTGTGTAACTGAACCAAAATATGTAAATAAAATTCAATCAAGGTCTTTTTTATAGTTATTGTTTTATATACTATTATGAACAGTTCTCTTAGCAACATAATGAGTATTCTCTCACATTTAACTTTCAAACTTTTTATTTTGTCTTGCAGAATCTTCATCTTTACTATCCCTATTCAATATGCTACAGTATCCGGCCATCATAGTTTCATTCCATCTGTTACAGGTACCTCTTACCCATCTTAATGTCCTGTTGTTCTTGTATTTTGAATGTTTTTTATTCCGTAGAAAGTTTCCAGTATCAAACCTAACGGTATTCCATGCATATTTTCTCTAATATTCATTGTGTTCTCATCTTCCTGTTCCTTCATCTATTTGCGAATCTGAAGACCAGCATAAAGTTGAGCTTTCAATTTTTGCTGAATTGTGAAGTGAATTTCACAGTACGAAGCTTACAACAGGATCCACTTTGAGGAACAGCCCTTGAAACTGTTTCATCAAACCACACTCGCAAATTTTTTGCATTCTCCAACCGATTTATACAAGAAGTTTTTAGTCTCAAATACAAAACCTCTCCAATTTAGTCGAACTTTTACATTCTAGTGCTTAAATATACTTTATTCCTTCAATGGATTGAAAATAATAGCCAACCAATTGAAAAATATAGATTTATTACCCCTTGACTACGGTTTCGACATTTCTAAAACTGCCTCCATTAGAAGGGATTGTACATATTAGCAAATTTTACAACACTGTGTGTGGGAAAGGGATGGCATCATTACAATAAGCAATTACAGGAAATGTTTACAAATAATTTAGTAAAGCATACTCACGTAAAGTCACATACCACTTATATTCGATGTTGAAGTTAAAAAATGGTTCAAATGGCTCTGAGCACTATGGGACTTAACATCAATGGTCATCAGTCCCCTAGAACTTAGAACTACTTAAACCTAACTAACCTAAGGACATCACACAACACCCAGTCATCACGAGGCAGAGAAAATCACTGACCCCGCCGGGAATCGAATCCGGGAACCCGGGCGTGGGAAGCGGGAACGCTACCGCACGTGCTACGGTCGCAGGTTCGAATCCTGCCTCGGGCATGGATGTGTGTGATGTCCTTAGCTTAGTTAGGTTTAAGTAGTTCTAAGTTCTAGGGGTCTTATGACCACAGCAGTTGAGTCCCATAGTGCTCAGAGCCATTTGAACCATTTTTTTTGCTACCGCACGACCACGAGCTGCGGACTGTTGAAGTTATTGACTGTTTAGTACACGTGCGTGTCATCCATTTGTACTAACCTGATTCAACGACTCATCAGATATAGATAATATGTGATTCCATGTGAGTATGCTTCATTAAAAATATTTTGTAAACATTTCCTGTAATTTTGCTTATTTTAATGATACCGTCACTGTTGCACACACAATGTCATAATATTTGATAACAGGTACAGTACTTTCTGAAGAGAGTACTTTCGAAACCACGGTCAAGGTTTAATAAACCTGTAATTTGCAACTGGTTGGCTGTTATTTCCAATCCACTGATGCTCTTGCGTGCGCAGTTGCTGAAGCGCAGCCATGTATAAAATCTTTTAAAAAAATAAGACTTGAGAGATTTGCATGTGGAGTTTCTGTTTGTTCCACCTACTGTAACAGTCTGTGTTTCAGTCCTGGTCGCAGGCCCAGGGTAGGCTCCTCACCAAGACTATATCCTCAGGAATGTCATTGCACAGTCTGTTCTCGCTCACTGAACACGCCTGGTTATCAGAGCGAGAAGAGCCCAGGTAGCGAACGAGTGCTGGCGTCGGAGGCAGAGAAGCATCGGCATTTTTTTTAAAAAAAAAAGAAGGGACAAAAAAAGGCTCCGTGAAGCTCGTAGATTCTAATGGATTTCTGTATTCTTTGAGAACCTTTGCTCCGGCAGTGGCGGGCGCTTTCTGCCTCTCTGGGCGCCGGGCCTTTGTTCCCACACCTGCCATTCTCGCCGATACGGCGGGAATTTCGCCGCTGCCGGCTTTTAAAGCGTGGGCCGCCTCGCGAGACATTCCGCCGGATCAGCGCTCGCAGCGGCGGACACGCCTGCGCTTACCGGCTACGCTGAGGTGCGCCTGCATTTATCGCATGGCGGCGGCGCGGGGAGGCACTGGCCTTCCAAGTGGATCCATTCAGCGCCCACTCGCCTCCTCAGTCCCCAGAGAACTCCGCTGCCACCAGTAATTTCCTCACCAGCGAAATACTACCGCTTAACAACAGGCCGCCTATTACTGGTTCGTGATTTACCGAATCCCGTACTACGCAGTATACAGTCGTTAGCATTTACTAAGAGCTGTAATGAAATTTTGGAATGTTGCCGATATAAGAATGTCCTCAAGTTTCTTACAAGAGAACCGTACGACTTTCCCTCACGGATCTGATCCATACTGACAGGGTGTGTAGGTATGACTAGGCCTTCAACATACACTACTGACCATTAAAATTGCTACACCAAGAAGAAATGCAGATGATAAACGGGTATTCATTGGACAAATATATTATTCTAGAACTGACATGTGATTACATTTTCATGCAATTTGGGTGCATAGATCCTGAGAAATCAGTACCCAGAACAACCACCTCTGGCCGTAATAACGGCCTTGATACGCCTGGGCATTGAGTCAAACAGAGCTTGGATGGCGTATACAGCTACAGCTGTCCATGCAGCTTCAACATGATACCACAGTTCATCAAGAGTAGTGACTAGCGTATTGTGACGAGCCAGTTGCTCGGCCACCATTGACCAGACGTTTTCAATTGGTGAGAGATCTGCAGAAAGTGTGGCCAGGGCAGCAGTCGAACATTTTCTGTATCCAGAAAGGCCCGTACAGGACCTGCAACACGCGGTCGTGCATTATCCTGCTGAAATGTAGGGTTTCACAGGGATCGGAAGAAGGGTAGAGCCATGGGTAGTAACACATCTTAAATGTAACGCCCACTGTTCAAAGTGCCGTCAATGCGAACAAGAGGTGACCCACCCCATACCATCACGCCGGGTGATACGCCAGCATGGCGATGACGAATACACGCTTCCAATGTGCGTCACCGCGGTGTCGCCAAACACGGATGCGACCATCATGATGCTGTAAACAGAACCTGGATTCATCCGAAAAAATGACGTTTTGCCATTCGTGCACCCAGGGTCGTCGTTGAGTACACAATCGCAGGCGCTCGTGTCTGTGATGCAGCGTCAAGGATAACCGCAGCGATGGTCTCCGAGCTGATAGTCCATGCTGCTGCAAACGTCGTCGAACTGTTCGTGCAAATGGTTGTTGTCTTGCAAACGTTCCCATCTGTTGACTCGGGGATCGAGACGTGGCTGCACGATCCGTTACAGCCATGCGGATAAGATGCCTGTCATCTCGACTGCTAGTGATACGAGGCCGTTGGGATCCAGCACGGCATCCGTATTACCCTCCTGAACCCACCGATTCCATATTCTGCTAACAGTTATCGCATCTCGACCAACGCGAGCAGCAATGTCGCGATACGGTAAACGCAATCGCGATAGGCTACAATCCCACCTTTATCAAAGTCGGAAACGTGATGGTACGCATTTCTCCTCCTTACACGAGGCATCACAACAAGTTTCACCAGGCAACGCTGGTCAACTGCTGTTTGTGTCTGAGAAATCCGTTGGAAACTTTCCTCATGTTAGCACGTTGCAGGTGTCGCCACCGGCGCCAACCTTGTGTGAATGCTCTGAAAAGATAATCATTTGCATATCACAGCATCTTCTTCCTGTCGATTAAATTTCCCGTCTGTAGCACGTCATCTTCGTGGTTTAGCAATTTTAATGGCCAGTAGTGTATGTAAACAGGAAGGCGCAACTCTCAAGCATTTTCGAGAAAGTCGAGTTTGAACATTTTTGGGGGTTCTTACACTATGTGATCAAAAGTATCCGGGTACCCAAAGAACATACGTTTTTCATATTAGGTGCATTGTGCTGTCACTTACTGCTAGGTACTCCACATAAGCGACCTCAGTAGTCATTAGACATCGTGAGAGAGCAGAATGGGGCGCTCCGCGGAACTCACAGACTTCGAACATGGTCAGGTGATTGGGTGTCACTTGTCACACGTCTCTCCGCGAGATTTCCTCCCTCCTAACATCCCTAGGTCCACTGTTTCCGATGTGATAGTGAAGTGGAAACGCGAAGTGATACATACAGCACAAAAGCGTACAGGCCGACCTCGTCCGTTGACTGACAGAGACCGCCGACAGTTGAAGAGGGTCGTAACGTGTAATAGGCAGACGTCTACCCACACCATCACACAGGAATTCGAAACTTCATCAAGATCCACTGCAAGTACTATGACAGTTAGGCGGGAGGTGAGAAAAATGCCAAACGACGCCTCACTTGGTGTAAGGAGCGTAAACATTGGACGATTGAACAGTGGAAAAATGTTATGTGGAGTGAAGAATCACGGTACACAATGTGGCTATCTGATGGCTGGGTGTGGGCATGGCGAATGCCCGGTGAACGTCATCTGCCAGCGTGTGTAGCGCCAACAGTAAAATTCGGAGGCGGTGTTGTTATGCTGTGGTCGTGGTTTTCATGGAGGGGGCTTGCATCCCTTGTTGTTTGGCGTGGTATTATCACAGCACAGGCCTACATTGTGTTTTAAGCACCTTCTTGCTTCCCACTGTTCAAGAGCAATTCGGGGATGGCGACTGCCTCTTTCAACACGATCGAGCACCTATTCATAATGCATGGCCTGTGGCGGAGTGGTTACATAACAGTAACATGTCTGTAATGGACTGGCTTGCACAGAGTCCTGAGGGATGTTTTGGAACGCCGACTTCGTACCAGGCCTCACCGACCGACATCGATACCTCTCCTCAGTACAGCACTCCGTGAAGAATTGGCTGCCAGTCCCCAAGAAACCTTCCAGCACCTGATTGAATGTATGCCTGCGAGGAGTGGATGCTGTCATCAAGGCTAAGGGTGGACCAACACCATATTGAATTCCAGCATTACCAATGGAGGGTGCCACGAACTTGTAAGTCATGTTCAGCCATGTGTTCGGATACTTTTGATCACATAGTGTAAATAATTTGTGTGGTGGTCAGTAGTCAATGAGTCCGCGGCTTAGGGGTAAGTGCTTACAAGGGTACCGTACGAACTTTCCCTCACCGATTTGATTCATATTGACAGCACTAGGATTTCAACACATGTAAATAGCAAGATGCAACACACTACCGTTTTTGAGAAAATCGTTCATACAAACTGCATATGGTCGAAAGGAATCAAGAATTCCGCAGCCAAGCGAGTAAGCGCTTAGTTTCATAATCGCGGGGTCCTTGGATGGAGCCGTGCTTCCGGGTACCCTTTTTTGTATTTCATTCCCAAGTACTTCTAACAACAGATATCCGTGATACGCTGCGAAATTGTGTGATGACCGAGCACCGCTTACGAATGTAAACCAACGTTATTTTGCAATAGACGCGTGACAAAACCATGCACATGCAGATTTGGCATCCACTGTAAATACTGTATGTCGCTATAACTATTGCTTCCTGATTTTCTATTAGCATCATCCTGATTCGTACAGTGCTCCATAGGTTACACTTCATACTTGCCACATATAAAGATAAAATAATGTAAATAAAACGACTGTACTGATTTGATACAGAGTTCTTGTATCCATTTTATCCGAATCTCATTACGAAAAATATTTTCTCCTTTTTTTTCAGGATAAAGATTATGAAACTCATAAATGAATCAGTCAATAATGACAGTTTTCATAGTCATAATGATTACGTGGGAAGAAAAAAAAAGTGTAGGTAGGGTTATTGGACCCATGGACCTCGCGCTCCTCAAACTAACCGCTAAAAACGCTCAGCTACGGATCTCTTGAATGCTACACATCATTCAATATATGTAAATACGCGTATACTTTTGAAACTCGATTTTTCTCGACAACGGCGTAGAGTTGCGTCCTCCTGTTTACATGTGTTGAAGTCGTAGTCGTGCCGTATACAGCCTGTCAATATGAATCAATTCGGTGACGAACAGTTCGTATCTCACTGCTGGTACTTTTTTTCATTCCCACTTATTTCAAACAACTGATTTGTTATGATTGCGCAATTTATCAATATCTATTGAATCATTTATTATTTTCATAATCTTTAGCCTGAGAAAAGCAGAAAAATTGTTTTTCGTGATCAGATTGGAAATAAAAAAGGAAGCACAAGAACTTTGAATCAATTCAGTGTAGTCATTCATATTATTGTATCTACATTTGTGACAAGTGTAGTGTGTAATCTATGAAGCAATGCACGAATAAGGATGATACTGGTCGTAGAAACATTGAAAACAATAATTACTGCGACATGTGATGCACATGTAATGAACGCCGAATTTTTGTATGTGTATGGTTTTTACAATGTGTCTATCGCAAAATAAACTTGGTTCACATTCATAAACTGTTCTTTGGTCATCACACAGTTTCGCGGCGTACCACGCACATAGAAGCAGGTCCTGTTTACATGTGTTTACGTGCTTGTCGTGTCCAGTATACCCTGTCAGTAAGAATAAAATCCGTGAAAGGAAGTGAGTACGGTCCCCTTACCTTCTGTCCTGTCGTGCGGATTCGGGTAGTAATGGCTCTGAGCACTACGGGACTCAACTTCTGAGGTCATTAGTCCCCTAGAACTTAGAACTAGTTAAACCTAACTAACCTAAGGACATCACACACATCCATGCCCGAGGCAGGATTCGAACCTGTGACCGTAGCGGTCACGCGGTTCCAGACTGAAGCGCCTAGAACCGCACGGCCACTTCGGCCGGCTTCTGGTAGTAATACACGGGGTTTGAGTACCGGTTGTAAGGGGATATCGGAGCAATTTGACGATGTTTGTTGTTAAACGTTTTCAATAAATTCATTTTTTGAAGTAGTTCTTGTACAGACGTGTTAAGGAAATGGCCTTTTAATGTACAGCACCTAGTTGCATAAATGTCCATTTTAATACAGTCACACTTTATACTTGCCACATATGTAGATAAAATAATATAAGTAAAACGACTGTACTGATTTTTTTGCCAGTTGTAAAACCCAATGCAAAAATACTGAAGCCAGATGACACTAAAACGGGGCAAGGTGAAAATACTGATAAAATCTGAATACATTTTTATTCTTGGAAATTAAACCTTGCTATGTGTTTTTTGCCGAACAGTTTTTAATAAAAGTTTATTGTGTTAATATGAAAGATCCTGTCAGTCCAAAAAGTTTAGAGACTGGATACATAAAAAACACAGAGCGACGTTAAGCTGGTTTTAATGCTTCAGGTGTTCTACTTAGTCTCCCCGTTCTGGATTACGTCGAACAGAACAATCATACAATCATGCAAAACTGTTGGGATATTGTTCAATTAATGTGTCACATTAGCTTCAATGTCGGGTATGTCGTCAAACTGTTGGCCGTTCGTGTGAATTTCTGCGCTTTGTCGTTCTGTAGTAGGTACGAATACTTCGTACACACTTTTCTCCTCTTCAAAACATCCTGAAGCATGTCTTGAATCCTTGGTTTGGAGACGTTGCTCTATTGTGATTTGTAACACAGTACCGTTAACACACTACGCCACAGTCACTGCTTAACGCCGCGCGGGATTAGCCGAGCGGTCAGGGGCGGTGCAGTCATGAACTGTGCGGCTGGTCCCGGCGGAGGTTCGAGTCCTCCCTCGGGCATGAGTGTGTGTGTTTGTCCTTAGGATAATTTAGGTTAAGTAGTGTGTAAGCTTAGGGACTGATGACCTTAGCAGTTTAGTTCTATAAGATTTCACACACATTTGCACATTCACACACTGCTTAACACTGCCTTCTAGGAACTGACTGGTCGAAAGCACATCTGTTTTTTTCAGTTGTTAATTTAAACTGACACCGTAGTTACGGCGCTGGCCTCGCTTTTACGCCAGCAATAAAACTAGTCTCGTTCGGTTCATTTTGAACGGACGGCGCATTTAGTCCTCGTCGAACGGCTAATTAGTCTAGAGAATTAAAATTAGAAAATCGACACACATAAGGACTACTCGTCTACTTAACTTTAAAAGTTATCACTTCTTGTTCTCAGACATGGGAACGTCCATTCACATAGAGGGTCAGGAACGGTCTGAAAAGCTTTTATGGGTGTTGCAGTATAGGTTGTGCTGAGAAATGATTGTAAGAAAAACATATACGTGGCGCCTCTTCCGAGTTAATTAGCACAGTCAGGCCGCTGCGCACGAAAATTCAAGCGGCCCGCTGGAAACAATTAGTATCAGTTGCTCTCATAGCGTAGATGACAAAAAAAAGTTCAAATGGCTCTGAGCACTATGGGACTTAACATCTGAGGTCATCAGTCTCCTAGAACTTAGAACTACTTATACCTAACTAACCTAAGGACATCACACACATCCATGCCCGAGGCAGGATTCGAACCTGCGACTGTACCGGTTGCGTGGTTACAGACTGAAGCGCCTAGAACCGCTCGGCCACACGATCCGGCCGTAGATGATAGCACGAAGCAGTTCAGCCCTCGGCTCGGGTTCGATTCTTACTACCGTCCCATGTCCAATCTTTGTATCGCTCTCTTGTTCGGTTTTAGGAAACCAAACGAAGAACACGTTTGGCTACACCGTCTCTGGTGGGCCGCTAGTATTTGCACTCACAACAGCCTGACTAGCTAATTTCAGTGCTAATTAAATAGGAAACGGCGAAATGTATCGAATTTTTTCTTAACAATTATTTGTCAGCACAGCCTACCTTGCAGCTTTCCATACAGTGTGTGTTTGTCTGTTTTAAATTTTCGTCGTATTATTGTCTCTGAAGTAAGATAGTAGCACAGATAAAAATAATCAGTCTACATTAGTCAGTCTCAACCTGAAAAAAGCAGACACCGCAAACAAACAGTAGATGGACTGCCTTCCGTCGAAACAGGGGCAGTGAGGCACTATAGAATGCAGAAACGGTTATAGCTGCGAAGCTAGCCGCTAGCGCCTAGTCAGCAGTGCGCGACGGTCACCCGCATAATACACGCGACACTGAAAGGCGCATTTAGCCAGCGGGCACTCAGCTCTGAATCAGAGAGCAGACCCTCGCCCCGTAACTCGCAGTGTTTTCCCCGTAATAAAATTTTCCCTCTTTTGCCGACCCTCGCCGGTGCCCGGCACCCCACATCCTGGGGCTAACCCTTCTTGTCACGACGTCACGGCGTCAATTAGCGTCAATTAAGACAAATGAGCGCGGCGTCGCGCTTTCGGGGCGGCTCCGACTCTGCAGCCGTGGGCGTTAACCGGATTGCAGGCGCCGGCACGTCACGCGGCCATTGTCGCCACACCGCTCGCGGCCTTCCGACGGACTCGTGGTGCCCATCGGATTCCACGGTTCCACCAAGCGGCCATTGTCCTCCACAGTTGGCGCGGCAGTAGTGATCTTTCGAGAGACACGTGGCCGCCAGATTCCACGATTCCTCCATGCGCTCATTGTCGTCCAGAGTTCGCGCATCAGTATCGCTCTTTCGAGAGGCTCGCGGCCACCAGTTTGCGCAGTTCATCTACTCGTCGATTGTCGTCCAGACCTGGCACGCCAGTAGCGATCTTCCGAGGGATTCACGACCACCAAATTCCACCATCCCTCCAGGTGCTCATTATCCTCCAGAGTTTTCGTGCCAATACCGATCTTCCAGAGACTCCCAGCCACCAGCTTACATGATTCCTCCACTTGCTTGTTGTCCTCCAGAACTGGCACACAAGTAGTTATCTACTGAGAGACTCGCGATCAGCAGCTTCCATGATTCCTCCACATGCTCACTGTCCTAAAGAATTGGCGCACCAGCAGCGATCTTCCGAAAGACTTGCACCCACAAGATTCCACGATTCGTTCACGAGCTGATTATAGTCCAGAGCTGGTGCGCCAGTACCGATCTTCTGAAAGATTCACGGCTATCAGATCCCATGATTGCTCCACCCGCTCATCGTCCTCCGGAGATGGCGTGCCAGAAAATCTTGCTAGAAAATTGCGGCCACCAGATTCCATGATTCCTCCACTTGCTCATTTTCCTCCAGAACTGGCACACCAGTAGCTATCTGCTGAGACACTCGCGACCAGCAGACTCCATGATTCCTCCACATGCTCACTGTCCTACAGAACTGGCGCACCAGCAGCGATCATCCGAGAGACGTGCGCCCACAGGATTCCACGATTCGTTCACGAGCTGATTATAGTCCAGAACTCGTGCGCCAGGACCGATCTCCTGAGAGATTCACGGCTACCAGATCCCGTGATTGCTCCACGCGCTAATTGTCCTCCGGAGCTGGCGTGCTAGAAAATTGCGGCCACCAGATTCCATGATTCCTCCACACGCTCAGTGTTGTCGTGCAGTTGATGCAGCACTAGCAGTCTTCCCAGAAACCACGGCTTTCAGATTCCACGACTCCTCCACACGCTCATTGTCCTTCAGAGTTGGCGCTCCAGTACCTACCTTCCGAGAAAATCACGGCCACCAGATTCCACGATTCCTCCATGCACTCTTAGTCCTCCAGAGTTGAAGAGGCACTAGCGATCTTCTCAGAGGCTCGCGACGACTAGATTGCGCGATTTCTCCAAGGGCTCATTGTCCTCCACAGCTGGCGCGCCAGTGGCAATCTTTAGGAGACATGTGGCCAACAATCCCCGCGATTCTTCCACCTAGCGTCGTTCAAGTTCGCGCAGAGGATGACCTGTAGGGACGCAAGATTATTGGAGCTGGTTTTTTGGGTCACACGGCAAACTTTTTGAGTGCACTACTGCTTACTTAATTTTCGACAGTTTCTACATCTATTCCTCGGCAGTAACTTTTGGTGTGTGGCTGAGGGTACTTTTTACTTTATATACCACTGTTGTGAACAGCCTTTCCTTTCCTGTTCCAGTCGCGAATGGTGCACGGGAAGAAATATTAGCCGGCCGAAGTGGCCGTGCGGTTAAAGGCGCTGCAGTCTGGAACCGCAAGACCGCTACGGTCGCAGGTTCGAATCCTGCCTCGGGCATTGATGTTTGTGATGTCATTAGGTTAGTTAGGTTTCACTAGTTCTAAGTTCTAGGGGACTAATGACCTCAGAAGTTGAGTCCCATAGTGCTCAGAGCCATTTGAACCAAGAAATATTATTTTTGAGCCCCTATGTGAGCTCGAACCTCACTAATTTTACCTTCAGTGTTTTATTATTATTATTATTATTATTATTATTATTATTATATTACTTGACTTCTGTAGGAATGTCCACTCTGGTGGCGGTAAGTTCCTATGGGACCAAACTGCTGAAGTCATCTGTCCTTAGGCTTACACAGAACTTAATCTACCTTAAACTAACTTGCGTTAAGGACAACACACACACACACACACACACACACACACACACACACACACACGAGGGAGGACTCGAACCTCTGACTAGGGCAGCCGCGCGAACTATGGCAAAGCACCTTTGACCTCGCGGCTTCCGCTCTGGAAAGATCAACAGTAAACAATACCGTACTCCACAGCGCTTCTCTTGAAGCATCTGCAATACTAGTACAGTAATTAGTGCTATACTATGCCGCTAGAGCGAATGGTATGATTGGATTGAGCTGTGATTAGTTCTTGCTAGAATAATTTTTATTTTATTGAAACGAGTTCTGAATATTCATTTTCTCATAAAAAAAGCACAGTTTAGCAATTTAAAAGACAATTACTTTTCTCAGACAGAAACTGTTACGGTATGGGCAAATAAATCTTTGTAGCGACTCAACAAGACGAATTCACTCAACACCAGAATGCTCATGTAACAGTTCGAAATTCCACTACAGTGAAAACACAAGAAGTATCTATGCTACTTCGTAATTAAAAAATGGATTCAAATACATACATATTAAAGGTTACACACGTAACCATTACGCAAGGAGCAAATTCTACTTCAGATCTTTAAGAGAATTTATATAATAAAAATATGATCCAAATAATATTAAACTGCAACGTGACAGTTACATAAGGAGCGGGATGATTGTACAGAACATAACGAAAAATCAAATGACATCAAATCTAGTGGCCAAAAAATATGCATCTGAAAAATTTAGGGAATCTAGAATTGACAGATATGAAGCACAGTTTGAAGGCAAGTACTGGTTGTATAATGTATGCTTATTAGGCTGAATTCACTCAGTACACACGGCAGCACACGCCACTTAATAACATCTGCATTTCCGCTGTCTCCAGTTTCTGCTTCGGTAACAGCCAGCCAGAAAGCTCTGAAGCCAACTGCGCCCAGTCTCGCCGTATTGTAAGTCCCCGGCCAGTCGTATTGTAAGTCCCCGGCTAACGTCCTGTTCCTTGTTGTTGCCGTCCACCACGAGAGCCACGCCGTGCCGTTAAACCCAACGGCCGCTTCCACTATTGAGCTCTGGCCCCGGCAGATACTCGCTCGCCGACCAAAACCAGACTCGTACTGCTAGCTGTACTGCGAAGGTTCGCTCGGTGGCGCCTGTATCGTGATCCACGAAGCACAACGCCGCCATCGGGCTGCTCAACCATATATGCCGCGCAATGGCGCGGGTTTTAACATGTGGCGACTGCGTGACGTCTTCTGGCGGCACATACACAATGTATTTCTATGTCGGTATCGTGAGCTATACTAGGAGTCGGCTGAAACAGGTTATCTGTATAAATAAACTATATTAGCGATTTTGGCAGTTGAAAATTTATGCAGTGTTTCGATATGTTGTACTGTTCACTAAATTAAAGGGGTGTTAAATGTTATGCGACTCACTCTTTATACGCAACATGAAGTTTACAGTAGACAGTAATTCTGTAGCAAATTACACTGAAGAGCCGAAGAAACTGGTATAGGATGCGTATTCAAATACAGAGATAAGTAAACAGGCAGAATACGGCGCTGCTGTCGGCAACGCGTATATAAGAGAAAAAGTCTCTGGCACACTTCTTCGGTTACTGCTGCTACAATGGTAGGTTAAGAAGATTTAAGTGAGTTTGAACGTGGCGTTATAGTTGGCGCACGAGATATGGGACCAGCATCTCCGAGGTAGCGATAAAGTGGGGATTTTCCCGTACGACCAGTTCACGAGTGTATCGTGAATATGTGCGGTAAAACATCAAAACTCTGACATCACTGCGACCGGGAAAAGATCCTGCAAGAACGGGACCAACGGCGACTGAAGAGAATCGTTGAACGTGACAGAAGTGCAACCCTTCCGCAAATTGTCGCAGATTTCAATGCTGGGCCACCAACAAGTGTCAGCGTGGGAACTATTCAACGAAACATCATCGACGTGAGCTTTCGGACCCGAAAGCCTACTCGTGTACCATTGATGACTGCACGACACAGAGCTTTACGCCTCGCCTGGGCTCGTCAACACCGACATTGGACTGTTGATGACTGGAAACATGTTGCCTGGTCGGACGAGTCTCGTTTCAAATTGTATACAGTGGATGGGCATGTATGGATATGGAGACGACCTCATGAATCCACGGACCCTGCGTGTCAGTAGGAGACTGTTCAAGCTGGTGGAGGCTCTGTAATGGTGTGGGGTGTGTGCAGTTGGAGTGATATGGGACCCCTAATATGTCTAGACACGACTCTGGCAGGTGACACGTAGGTAAGCATCCTGTCTGATCACCTGCATCCGTTCATATCCATTGTGCATTCCGACAGACTTGGGCAAATCCAACAGGACAATGCGACACCCCACACGCCCCGCATTGCTACAGAGTGACTCTAGGAACACTCTTGTGAATTTAAACACTTCCGCTGGCCACCAAACTCCCCAGACATGAACATTATTGAGCATATTTGGAATGCCCTGTAACGCGCTACACCCCCTCGTCCTCTTACGGATATATGATGATGTTCAGTTGTATGTGAAATCTTATGGGACTTAACTGCTAAGGTCATCAGTCCCTAAGCTTACACACTACTTAACCTAAATTATCCTAAGGACAAACACACACACCCATGCCCGAGGGAGGACTCGAACCTCCGCCGGGACCAGCCTCACAGTCCATGACTGCAGCGCCTTAGACCGCTCGGCTAATCCCGCGCTGCACGGATTTATGGATACCGCTGAAGGATTCATGGTGTCAGTCCTCTCCAGCGCTACTTCAGACATTAGTCGAGTCCATGCCTCGTCGTATTACTGCGCTTCTGCGTGCTCGCCGCAGCCCTACACGATATAGTACGCGGCAGCCCTACACGATATTAGGCAGGTGCACCAGTTTCTTTGCCTCTTCAGTGTATAATAGCGAGTCCTGCCGTAAATACAATCCTACTCAGGTCGTACACAATCACTTTGTGTCGCTACCACAGACAACGGTTCATCAGGTTATACAGTGTCGTTACCTGGTTGCTGCAATTTGTATTTGATCTGCAGTTCTCGATGCGAATATGAGTGCATCGCCTCTGGTGGACGATCACAAAACTTCCTCGTCCCTACCTGTAGTAGACAGATGGCGTCGTCCCATTCTCGAGCTGGAGGGAGGGAAGGGAAAAAAAAGGTGGAGCCGACCTTGGGGAATCGCGCCGACCCTGGAGGGAACAGATTACTGCGAAAATGGCCGCCGGCGTCGTCCGGGGCCCGGCGCCCCGACATTTTCCGCCTGGCAGCGTCCAAGAGCGGCCGATCCGTAGGCCGCCGAGGAGGTCCGACGAGGGGTGATAGCTGGAATGGACGTGGCCAGTGGCTGCGAGATGAAGCCACGGAGGGGGCGACCGCCGCCCGCAAAAAAGGGAATCAATTCGCATAATGCGCAAGTTGTATTATGGAGTCCTTGGCAGTTTTTCAAAGGCGGATCGGCGGCTAGGTGCGGCGGCAGAAAGGCCGGATAATTTGGCGACCGTCTGTATGCAGAGCGGGCCGGGATTGAATGGGCGGCTTAGGAGCCCGGCGCGGCGGAGGCGAGGGCGGACGCGAGACGGTAATCCGAAGGCCATTCAGACCGCGGGCGGACCGCGCGCCGGCCGCCTGCGTCCGACAGATAGCCGAGCAAGCGCCGGCGCCGGCCGCTACGACTGCGTGGCTCGCTGCCTTCCTCGTCCCGTGTGGCGCTACTGCTGCTCTGCCGTACACCGCTCGACAAAAAATTATCAGCGCTAAACAATTCGTGACACTCCTGCCAGGGGCATCGATAACTCGAGTGATACTGGAAGTGGGCTACGCAACGATCGTCAGAAACTCAGCGTTCTCTCCTCGTCCGCGAGTCTCACAAAGCAGCAGATACCGGCGCTCCGGTTGATACCGCGTTCCTTGATCTCCGGAAGTGTTCGATACAGCTCCGCACCGCTGCCTAATGAACAAGACACGAGAGTACGGAATTATCAGGCGAGCTGTGCGACTGGATTGAAAAGTTTCTAGCAACATCCCCTATAGTTTCATGCAGTTCCGGTAGGTGGCGCCGCTATACGTAGCCTTCCAAGTGGCTTCTGTAACGAAGGTGCGTTCTAAGCTGAGAGCTGTCAGTTTCATTTGGCGGAGAACCAGATCATAGCAGGTATTCATAGGCGCTTGCAGAATGTCCACAGAGACCTTGCAGTGAACAAAAGCACGGTGATTCGGTGGGTGAGGTGTCTGTCATCATCGCAACATGGTTGCGCAAACCTGTCCGATCACCCGTGTGCCGTCCGGCTGTACACAGCTGTGACTCCTGCACTGTTGGAACGTGCGGACACTCTCATTCGAGGTGATAATCGGATCACAATCAGACACTTCGCTACACAACTCGACGTCTCTGTTGGCAGTGCTGACACACTCGTTCATCAGTTGGGATACTCAAAGGTGTGTGCCCGGTGGATTCTTTGTCGCCTAACAGAAGACCATATAGTGCAATGAGTTTGGCGCAATGAAGGATGCAATGTGTATTGTGTATTGAACCAGGGACCTAGAAACAATGGAGAGGCTCCGTCCGCGCTGTAGCCCTCAGTGGTTCACAACCCCACAATAGACTACAGCAGTCCACTCACCCCACCGCCGCCCCTCCACCGAACCCAGGGTTACTGTGCGGTACGGCCCCCATTGAACCCCCCAGGAAATGTCTCATACCAGACGAGTGTAACCCCAATGTTTGCGTGGTAGAGTAATTATGGTGTACGCGTACGTGGAGACAGTGTTTGCACAGCAATCGCCGACACAGTGTAACTGAGGCAGAATAAGGGGAACCAGCCCGCATTCGCCGAGGCAGATGGAAAACCGCCTTAAAAACCATCGACAGGCTGGCCGGCACATCGGACCTCGACACTAACCCGCCTGGCGGACTCGTGCCGGGGAGCGGCACTCCTTCCGTTCGGCTAGCAGCGCGTTAGATCGCGCGGCTAGCCGGGCGGCCCAGGATGCAGTACGTGGATGATGAGTTATTGATGCATCAAGACCGTGGCTTCGTCGTCGACTAGTAGAGTGGTACCGGTGGCCACACAGGCCCTCGCAGTAAGGTGGCGACAACCAGTCGCGTTGAACGGAGATTATGTTGAAATACAGAGTTTTGTAGCCAAATGAGTGGTGGATAATATAGTGCTTGGGAATCCTGAATAAAACCAACCTGTTTTCAGAAAAAAAAACAATATGTCACATTATTTACTGAATGCCCCTCGTACACCAGTGCAGTGTCAGATGGCTCTGAGCACTATGGGACTTTACTGCTGAGGTCATCAGTCCCCTAGAACTTAGAACTACTTAAACCTAACTAACCTAAGGACATCTCACACATCCATGCCCGAGGCAGGTTTCGAACCTGCGACCGTAGCGGTCGTTCGGCTCCAGACTGCAGCGCCTAGAACCGCACGGCCACTCCGGCCGGCGAGGATAATGAAACAAGAAAATAATCCTAATAGACCTCGACCCGGAAACCAATAGTTTCCCCAATACGATCTATGGACCAGTGCAGTCGTGCCAATCTTACAATATTGTTACGTCCTAAGGCTACGTTTTAGATGACGTTCCTTTGGTGAAAGGAGGCGTTGGTACATGCATGATGATGCACTGGAATGCTTTCCGAGTTGAACTAGTTGGATTATTTTTCTGCGGTGATATTAAAAAGCTTCCGTCTATTCCAGCCGCCTTGATAGTGTCGATAAACTGCAAGAACGCATTTTGGACGGTTGTCAGTGCATGTGGGATACGCCTGGACATCGATGAAGAGACATGCTGAAGTCTCCCTTCGCACGAACGTTTGCCATGTGGAACTCTTGTAGTAATTGGTGTGTCCTCAAGCGCATATCTGCAGTTTGGATCCTTCGGGACTCTGTTGTGAGACGTTCATATACTCAATAAGTCGGCCGGCCGCTGTGGCCGAGCGGTTCTAGGCGCTTCAATCCGGGACCGCGCTGCTGCTAAGGTCGCAGGTTCGAATCCTGCCTCCGGCATGGATGTGTGTAATATCCTTAGGTTGGTTAGGTTTAAGTAGTTCTAAGTGTAGGGGAATGATGACCTCAGATGTTAAGTCCCTTAGTGCTTAGAGCCATTTGAACCATTCTTAATAAGTCGTGTCAGAGAAACATTGGTTTCCGGACCGATGTCTATTAGGATTATTTGCTTGTTTCATTGTCCTCATCTCCCTCTTGTGAAGGGGGAGGAAAGGGGGAGCAGAGATTGACCAGCAATGAGGACGCGATCACACAACAGCGGTTCTCGAATGGCTCCGTGGTCAAAGCGCATATTTCTGTCGTCGAGAAGTTAAACGATAGTTATAAAGTTCCGAGCGTCATTTACTGTGGCTTGGTGGCTGCTTTGTATCACGTACCTAAGTAAACTTATAGTGTAATATAGCATGCAATATAACTTACTTGACTTGACATAATAATGTATAACTTACTTTTTGAAGTCCAGTCGTAACTTCGCAACGAACACAGCTTGCAGAGTTGGAGGGCAGTCATTATCACTGTGAACCAGATCAAGGAAATGGACTCGTCGTAGATGGTCGTAGCCCTACTGCATTGCTATTCCAATAACACTGAAACCAATTTTTTGTTTGTGATGTTAAATATTATTTCGACACATTCCAACCTGAACCGCACTAATAATTTCGAGGTGCTTTCTGTCTGTTGGCTACACTGCAACACGATGATGCCAGGGTAAGCAGCTCACGTGATGTTCACAGTCTCTATCTATGGTGACGAAACGTAATAATAAGTGAGTTCTCAAAAGCTCACTCGACCGCGTGCTTGCTGGTCAGCCGTTGAGCCGCGCTACAGGTATTTGCACACGCGCCACTGCGGTTATTTGACTTTTCGTGTCGGCGCGTCCAATCAGGACTGCTACAACATTAATCAGTGGCGTGATGAAGCAGCTCTAGAAAAGCATTAACCAAATAAATCAACTTGTGTTTTACGGGCGATTGCTGGATTTCCACAAATTCGCTCACATGCTTGTAGTGTTCCGTTCGTTTTCCTCCTTCGGAAACATTACAGAGTTGTATTCTCACGCAAAAATACTTCGTTAACATGAAGTACTGTATAAGAACAATAAAAGGTAATTTGAAGTTGATAAACGTCTAGAAATGACAGTGATTACAGCTTAAGACGCTGTACACGTTAAACGTACCCAGTTCCAAGTGTTAATTGTAATAAAATCTAAATAAAATTGTCTCTGAATATGACGCAAGCTTTTTGTAATGATTAAAGCAGCATAGTGGCATTACACAGAACTCATGGGTCGATAGTGTCCAGAAATTCACTTCTACTTCTAACGTGTCTTCATAGATCCAATATATCGCTTCGATCTAACTCATCTACTGAAATTCTAATTTCTTGTGCCCTTCAGCTGCGAACACTAAATGTAATTCGTCGGTACGTAGTTATCTATTTATAAGAAAACAAAAGCAATACCTCGCGTGGGCAAGCTGTCATATTCATATCATTATATTTGTGCTCTGAATGTGATGTACATTAATGAAAATATTGCTATCACTTACCTATAAGAGTAAGTATAACCATCTTAGTTTAGCAAGAGTTGTGCTGCAAGCACATTTATATTACGAGAAATCAGGTTTTCAGCTTCCTACATTCATTGAAGGCTGAAAATTTGTGGCGGTTTGGGATTCGAACCCGGATACACCGCTTCCCTCGAAGGTTGCCTTAATCACCTCGGCCACCCGGACACACTTTCCGTCCAACCAAAATATAAATCTGTTACACATAAGTAGTGCCCCAACCATTGGCTTTACTGCTCCTAGCATTCTCTAAGTCTTTCAGGGGTTCGGAATATGTGGTACGTCGGCACCAAAAGCGACTAGAGCTGCCCTCGCTCATATGTACACTTATGTTTAAAAAAATATAAACATTGAACGACTAGAGATAGGACGTTCATATTCACAGGACATGTACATTACTATGTTGTGCAGAAATGATTAGCTTTTGAACCACGTTGGCCAGCGGGTCCAAGGTCAACATCGATATCGCGGTGCGACACCAGCTAACGCCAAAATGTTCCTGCGGCGCTCGTTGTCGCTATAAACCGAACGTAATGAATCAGTGTGACTTGAGCAGACGTACACGATGCCTCGCAGACGTCTGCGCGAACCGTACCGTCAAATCAGTGAGTTTGAAAGAGGGCGCACTATTGGTATGAGAGAATGTGATGCATCCATCTGGGAAATAGCTGCTCGTGTGGGACGAAGTGTTTCGGCAGTGCAACGGGTGTGTGCAGAATGGTTCACGGAAGGCCGTAGAACACGACGAGATGGGTTAGGTCGCACCACCCAGACCACACCCCGAGAAGATCGATACCTCATCTGAATGGCACTGCAGGACAGATTTGCGCCCTCCTCAGCTCTGGCGCAACAGTGGAACAGTGTAACACATCGTACTCTGTCAGCGGTGACAGTCCGTCGTTGTTTATTACGGCATGGGTTACGAGCGCGTCGTCCACTTCTCCGCCTACCTTTGATGAATGTGCAGAAACATGCTAGACGGTAGTGGTATATGGAATGACGTCCCTGGGGAAAGGAATGGCATCAGATAGTGTTTTTGGACGAATCCAGTCTCTGGTTGTTTGAAAATGACAGGGGGAGCAGCATCACAGTGACTGCATTTGCTCATACAGCACCAACTCCAGGCCTTATGATGCGTGGTGCTGTTGGGTACAACCACAAATCACAGCTGGTGCGTGTCCAGGGCACTGTGAGCTGTGTGACCTACGTGAATGACATTCTGTGACACGTAGCCATACCCTTTCTGCACAACACCCCAGACGCCATTTTTCAGCAAGACAGTGTACGACCATATGTTGCTGCACGAACACGTGCCTTCTTGGTGTCACAGGATGTCAGCCTTTTGCCCTGGCCCGCAGGATCACCAGACTTGTTGCCAATCTAAAATGTATGGTATATGGTGAAACGACGGGTGCAGCACTGTGACCCAGTGCCAACCACCACAGATGAACTTAGGAACCAGGTGAGTGCAGCATAGATGGCTACACCATAGGACGCCATTCGCACCTTGTACGCGTCGATACCATCACGCATAAACAAGTTATCAGTGCCCCTGGCGGACCTTGTACTTACTAGGCAATAGCTTACATGCTGAACCTAGGTGACTGAAATGATAATAAATTCTGCAGAACATACTAATGCACATTTCCTGTGAATATGAATGTCCTATCTCCGGTGTTCAAGGTATTCTGTTTTTTTTTTATCAACGTGAATGTATATTGATATGTGGTGTCGGCTCTGTCGGACATGTCCTACAGAAGACACCACGTATCAATATACACATGAGCGAGAACGGCTCAAGGTATTTTCAGTGTGGATGCACCCCACCTTCCGAAACCCTGCGGGACTTAGCGAATGCTACGAGCAGTGTGGCCAACGGATCGGGGCGCTACTTACGCGTGGCAGGTTGAGAAGTTGGATTGGATTGGAAGCGTGTACGGATGGCCGAGGTGGTTAACGTAACCGTTCTAGAGAAGCAGAGCATCAGGTTCCAGTCCCGGCAGTCCCGGTCTGGTACAAATTTTCAGCCTTCCTCGTTTTGATTTATTTCAATGTCTGTACGCGGATGTAGTTGTTGTATCACCATTGGTATCTGTTCAGTCGCAAGTGTCCGGCAGAACAGGCACCACATATCGATATATGTGTTTCTTTGTGGGTGACTGTTAGAAAGAGCCTGTGTCTGAGTTCCAGTAAGATGAAGAAACTGAGAAGAATCATAATTTATAGCAAGAAAAGATTTATACGAAAAATGCAAACGGGCGACAAATGGGCAATGAAACGTAAAGGCTGTCGCCAAAGACAGGAATGCATCAGACGACGATCGCACACTAGGTGTGTGCCTCTAGCCATCAACGACTCTTTTTAAAAGTTAAACAACAGTGAAAGAAACAGTTTTGAGAGTTCATTCACTGTCTAACGTCTTATAATTGTAACAAAATCTCGCGTGAGGTTTAGCTGCTGTAGGTGGCAAACGGAAACCTCCGCGGAACTTTTAACAGAAACGTTGTTGTAGCAGAACCAAACTGATCTGTCCAGCGTTTATAGTGAGTGCACTCTCTCGCAGGACAGAAATGCCAAAGTCATACGAAGAACAAGAAGCGTAACGTCAAAATCCTTGATTCTTTTTCGCTCTCAAAGTTAGACCACATTCGGTTGGAATATAATTGCCAAAAGCACTATCTGCAAAGCCATGAAAGCTGATATAAAATTCATTTCAAGCTAAAACTCTTCAGTGAGGTACAGTATACAAAGTGAGGTTAATGAGGTTTCTAATATTTCATTGCTAGCCTCCTTTTTATGTTCTCTTTGCTCCGTTAGTCAAGCGTTATTTTACAGCCTAGGTAGCAGAATTTCGTAACTTCATTTACTTCATGATCACCTATCCTGACTTAAATTTCTTGCTTTTCTCATTTCTGCTACTTCTTATTACTTTCGTCTTTCTTCGATTTACTCTCAGTCCATGTTCTGTACTCATTAGACTGTACATTCCATTCAGCAAATCCTGTAATTCTTCTTCACTTTCTCTGAGAATAGCAATGTCATTAGCGAATCTTATTATTGATATCGTTTCACCTTGAATTTTAATCCCAGTCTTCAACATTTCTTTTATTTCCGTCATTGCCTCTTCGATGTATAGAATGAACAGTAAGACCTAAGGACTACATCCCTATCTGACACCCTTTTTAATTCGTGCACTTCGTTCTTGGTCTTTCACTCTTATTCTTCCCTCTTATTGTTTATTACCCGTCTTTCCCTGTAGCATATCTATTTTTCTCAGAATTTCGAACATCTTGCACCATTTGACATTGTCGAATGCTTTTTCCAGGTCGAGAAATTTTATGAACTGGTCTTGATTTTTCCGTAGTCTTCAGCTGTATATTATTCTAGTCAGCATCTTGGATTCATGACCTGTTAAGCTGACTGTGCGATTATTCTCGCACTTGTCAGCTCTTGTGCTGGTTGTGCTGGCAAAAAGGGGATTCCTGGCCAAGATAAGTCGACTAGTATTAAATATAGGCCTTAATTTGGGGAAGAAATTTCTTAAAATGTACGTTTGTAGCACGTCATTATACGATTGCGAAACATGGACTGTGGAAAAACCGGAAGAGGTGATAATAGAAGCATTTGATATGTGGTGTTACAGAATGTCGAGAAGCAGGTGGACTGACAAGGTAAGAAATGAGGAGGTTCTCCGCAGAATCGGAGAGGAAACTAATGTATGGAAAACACTGGCAAGAAGGAGAAACAGAATGGTAGGACATGTGTTAAGACATTACGGAATAACTTCCATGGTACTAGAGGGAGCTGTAGAGGATAAAAATTGTTAAGCTCTGAGCACTATGGGACTTAACTTCTGTGGTCATCCGTCCCCTACAACTTAGTACTACTTAAACCTAACTAACCTAAGGACATCACACACATCCATGCCCGAAGCAGGATTCGAACCTGCGACCGTAGCGGTCACGCGGTTCCAGACTGAAGCGCCTTTAACCGCACGGCCACACCGGCCGGCCACAATTGTTAAGCAAAACAGAGACTATAATACATCCAGCAAATCACTGAGGACGTAGGTTGCAAGTGCTACTCTGAGATGAAGAGGTTGGCACTTTGGAGGAATTCGTGGCGGGGAGCATCAAACCAGTAAGAAGACTGATGACTAAATATAAAATCAATATTTTTCTCCTGGATGGCTTTATTTTGGTACAATTATAAAACTTTAGAGAATGAGTGAACTCTCAATCTCAACATCCTTTCTTTTAATTTCGTTTAACTTTTAAAAAGAAGAAGCGTTGTTGGTGCAGCTGGCACGAACCTATGGTAGTATGATTGTGTATAATTTGGCGACAGCCTTGACACTACACCACTCGTTCGTCGCAGCGCTAAGTGCCTGTCTTATTTTCGCCTTGGGAGGGAATGCTACCACTGTCGGCGCAGAAAGAAAACCTTAACAATTAGGACTTTTCTTGCTGAACTAAGGTGATAGTGCAATGAGGCGACAGAAGACATAGGATACCGCATAATAACGTTTCAGACCTCCATTTTCCCGACGTAGTTCAGCAAATCGACATAGTATGGACTCAAGAAGTCGTTGGAAGTCCCCTGCAGAAATATTGAGCCATGCTGCCTCTACAGCCGCCATAATTGTGAAAGTGTTAGAGGTGCAGGATTTTGTGTACGAACTGGCCCCTCGATTACGTCCCATAAGTTTTCGAGGAATTCATGCCGTACTATCTGCGTGGCCAAATCATTTGACCGAATTGTCCAGAATGTTCTTCGCGCGAATCGCGAGTGATTGTGGTCCGGTGACGTAGCGCACTGTCATCCACAAAGATTCCGTCATTGTTTAGGAACATGAAGTCCACAAAAGGCTGAAAATGGTTACCAAGTAGCCGAACATAACCACAACCAGTCAATAATCGTTACAGTTGGACCAGAGGCCCCACTCCATTCCTTGTAAACACAGCTCTCACCATTATGGAGTCATCACCAGCTTGTACAGTGTCTTATTGACAACTTGGATCCATGGCTTCGTGGGGTCTGCGCCACACTCGAAACCTATCATCAACTCTTACTTACCAGCTGAAATTGGGACTCATCTGACCACGCCACGATTTTCCAGTCTTCTAGGGTCCAAACTGATATGGTGACGAGCCCAGGAGAGAAGCTGCAGGTGATTTCGTGCTGTTAGCAAAGGCACTAGCGTCAGTCGTTTACTGCCATAACCCATTAATGCCAAATTTCTACCCGCCGTCCTAACGAATACGTTTGTCGTACGTCCCACATTGATTTCTGCGGTTACTTCAGGCAGTGTTGCTTGTCTGTTAGCACTGACACCTGTAGAAACGCCGCTACTCTCGGTCGTTAAGCGAAGGCCGTCGCCCACTGCGCTGTCTGTGGAGAGAGAAAATGCCTTCAATGTGGTATTCTTGGAACACTCTTGACAGTGAGGCTCTCGGAATATTGAATTCCCTAACAATTTCCGAAATGGAATGTCCCATGTATCTAGCTCCAACTACCATTCCGCGTTGAAGGTCTGTTAATTCCCTCGTGCGGCCATAATCACGTCGGAAACTTTTTCCATGAATCACCTGAGCACAAATGGCGGCTCCGCCAATGCATTTCACTTTTCTATCTATTGTAATACTATCGTCATCTGTATGTGTGCATGAATTTTGTCACCTCTGTGAGCTTTGAATCAAGCAACAGCAGTATGTCTGTGTATTTCCAAGGATCTAGACTCATAACCACTGGAAAGTGGTGGCCAAAGCCGGCAGTCACGATCTAAAATAAAATAGAAATCTATCTATCGAAACGTACATCTCGCGAAAAGACCATGAGTGTAAAATTACAGATATTCGAGCTCAAGTGGAGGCTTGCCAGCAATCGTTCTTCCTGTGAACCATCCGCAACTGAAACAGGAAAGACGGGTAGCAGCAATGATATACCAACAAGGAGACTGTACGACAATCAGTTTTTTTTTCTTTTATAACTATGACACGCGAAGTTCAGAACCCAAATATCAATCAGCCAGAGCAGTTAGATGCAACTCTCAAAAACTCTAGATGAAATCGACTGCAGAATGTTCCGAGTGTCCTCAGTACCCTAATATACGATCTTCATTTAGAAGAGGCTCTATGATTTTGTGGCAGGAAGCTCACATGCCATGTGCGCGGCCTGGGTTCGATTACAGACCAGGGAAAATTTTTAAACAACGGTCCAAGTTTAACGAACATTTCCGAGAAGCTTCAAATACACAACTATTAAGGTACATAATTTGTGACTTCTTTTAAAATTAAACAATCCTTATTAACAATAGTTTTTAAAAGACTCGTAATAAAGAATTTTTACTTGGAATGAAAATTAGATTTTTGTTTGGAATGTGAAAGTAGAAATAAAAAGACGTGCATTTTTCATAAAAATAACAATTATATATGTGTTAATTAGCGTATATTTGATGAATTTCTAAATGAACTGAATGGGAAAAACAGAACCGAAATAAGATTCGAACCAGCGATCCACCGATTACCATACTCGAACGCTCCCGATTTTTTCCATCTTAATGTATTTTATGCTTCGCGGAAATGCTCGTAGAACATGCACCTTTGTTTAAACAATTGCATCAACCATGAATCGAAGAAAAGCCGCCAAGACGGCAAGTGAGCATTCAACTACGGAGTCACACCTCCTTTCGAAAAGTGGACCTCATAACAGAATGTTAAAGACGCTCTGAAAACATCAAATTCCATTTCCTCCACAATTTTTAAGAGCTGTATTGAACTTCTTTGTTTGATTGATATTTGTGCTCTGAAAGTCACGTAACATAAATATATAAAACTAGTTGTACCTGGCCACGCTTGCTGTGGTTCAGTCTGGTTAAATAGAAAATTCCTAAAAATGTATGGGAAGTGGATGTACCGTCCTAATATCTTTCTCTCCCCTCTCTTTGTCCATCTCTTCCTTCACCCTCTCTCTGTCCATCACCTTCTCCCCCCTCCTATCATTTTCACGTTCCTCTATCTCCTCCTCCCCCTCTTTCTCCCCTTCTCTGTGTCCATCCCCTCCTCCCGCCATTCTCTGCCCATCTTCTCCTCCCCATCTCCCCTTTTGCGCTCTCCATGTCCATTTTCCCCACCGCCTGTCCATCTCCCCTCCTCCTCCTCTCTTTGACCTCGAACTTTGTTTATTGTTACGGCAAATTCGGATACTGTAAACTGAATGTTTAACAGAGTATTGCATAAAATTTGAAGGAAATCGGTCAAGAACTATTCGAGATTTTTAATAGCAACATTTCGCTATTATGTATTTTACAGATATTTATGTATTATGCATATAAAATGTATAGCCTATATTAGTCCAAACGTTTATTAGAGTATGGTGGAAAAATTTGAAGTAAGGTGGTCAAGTACTTTTTGAGATTTTTGGTAGCAATGTTTCTCCTTTATATATCACATAAATATTAATATATATTGTATACATTAATGTATATAGCATATACAGTGTGTACATAAAGTTCGGGAACACTTTCAATTATTTATTGCACAAGAAATAAACATTGTATAGATGGCATACGTACTGTATTCTGAAGAGAAACTCTAAAAGTTTTTTTTACAAACATTCGATATGCGAACCATGAGTGACCCGGCAGACGTCAATACGGCAATCGAATTCTTCCCATACCCGTCTCTCGTACGCGCTCCACATTGACTTCACTCACGCTGGGACGTACGCTTCTCTTTGCCGGGCACAAGCAACCCGTCGTAATGAATTTGTTGTGCCAGTGGTAAATGGCCTTTCTCGTTGGTGGCTTCTTACCGTACTTCGTTCTAAACACCCGTTGAACAGCTGTATCGGACTTATTTTTGTCGAACTCCAATACACAGAAAGCTCGCTGCGCACCTGAACTCGCCATGTTTACGACTAGCGCTGACTATCGGCAAATTACCAAACTACGTTGTGTCGGTATACATGATGGAAAAAAAAAAAAACATTCACGGTGTCTCTTCAAAATGACATATGTATGATATCTGTACAATGTTTGGTCCTTGTGCAATAAATAATTGAAAGTGTTCCTGGACTTTATGTACACCCTGTATATATGTCAAAACATTATTACAAGAGCATTTAAAAAATTGAAAGAAATCGGTCGAACTCTTTTTGAGATCCTTTACGACAATGTTTCTCCTTTATATATTTCATTACATGTATAATGTGTATTAAAATATTTGCAGCCTACGTCCATCTGAATCTTCATTAGTCTGTCGTGTAAAATATTTAGTAATCTGTGAAGAACGTTTCGAAAATTTCGGCAACAATATTTCCTCTTCATAGATATATTTATATATTACATATATTAAAGGTAAGTAGCCTATGTCTATCCGAATGCTCATTAGAGTATTGTGAGGAAATTTGAAGTAAATTGGTCAAGGGCTTTTAGAGATGTTTGACAGCAACGTTAAACGACGACTTCATAGTAGTATAAATTTTATTTATTTACATACCATAAATATTAAAAACAATATGTTGTCTATGTCCGTCCGAAAGATTATTAATCATGCAAAAATTTGACGTAAATCGGTCCAGAACTTTTCCAGATTTTTGCTAAAATCGTTTTCCCTTCATATAATACATATGTGTTTATGAACCACATATATTTAAGAAATACGTAGCCTAAGCCCTTTCGACCGTTCATTAGAGTAACGTGTAAAAATGTGAAGCAAACCGGTCTAGAACGTTTCGATATTTTTGGTTATAACTTTAAACAACGACTTGTCTTTGTATAGTAGCACCGATTATAAAAGTTCAACTGCCATATCGTATGTTTCGCCACACACCGTACGGTGGTTTGCGGAGCATGGATATAGGTGCACTAATTTTGTGATCTCAACCATAATTTACGATGAATACGACACATCATGCCACTACAATGGTTCCGGTTTTACAGGTTCCAGAGACATGGCATTTGCTTCCGTTCTTCGTTCTTTTTTTCCCTTCAAAACGTTTCTGCACCGAACCTGCCTGCCAAGGGGACGGGACTTAATCCCCGTAATATTCTCCTTTGAAGACGGGCAGCGCCAGCACAGCAAACGGACAGTCCGTGGTCTGCCCGGGACACCATTAAAAGCTGCACGCCTCAGCGGCGGTTCGTTTGCCAGAAGATTAGCGACCCTCATTCCTCGTCTGGTTTCTTGCAGCCGAATCACTCACTGCCTTTTCTGCGACAGTAAAATACACGTCTCTCAACCACTGAATGTGGCGCTACGACATCTATATACATACTCCGCAAGGCATCTGCTGGTGTGTGGCGGTGCCTGCTTTGTGCGCCCACTGTCACTTCCCCTATTTCCTTCGCCGGTTAAGAACGATCCGGTGGGAGAACGATTGTTGATAAGCCTCCTATGAGCCTGAATCTCCCCAATTTTACGAGTGCCGTCTGTTTGTGATATATACGCAGAAGGAAGCAATATATTCACTGACTCTTCTAGAAACGAACGCTCTCAGGATTTTAGCAATAAAACACATTGTGTGCAGAACACCTCTCCTTTAGCGCCTGTCACTAGAGAAGTTGAATGAGCATCTTTGTGTCGTTTTCGCGTTTGTTAAATGAACCTGTAATGAAACGCGTTGATCTTCTTCTCTATGTCCAAGGTAAAAAAACTAAAAAGGCAAGGAGAAGTAAAAGCATCAGAACTGTCGCAAATTAGACGGAGTTGTGGGGTTGACTATACTAACATACATTATGTGATCATCAGTACCCGGACACCCCCAAAAACATACGTTTCTCGTATTAGGTGCATTGTGCTGCCACATACTGCTAGGTACTCCATATCAGCGACCTCAGTAGTCTTAAGACACCGTGAGAGAGCAGACAGGGGAGCTCCGCGGAACTCACGGACTTCGAACATGGTCAGGTGATTGTGTGTCACCTGTGTCTGTACGCGAGATTTTCACACTCCTAAACATCCCTATGCCCACTATTTCCGATGTGATAGTGAAGTGGAAACGTGAAGGGACACGTACAGCACACAAACGTACAGGCCGACCTCGTTTGTTGACTGACAGAGACCGCTGACAGTTGAAGAGGGTCGTAATGTGTAATAGGCACACATCTACCCACACCATCACACAGGAATTCCAAATTGCATCAGAATCCACTGCAAGTACTATGACAGTTAGGCGGGAGGTGAGAAAACTTGGATTCCATGGTCGAGCGGCTGCTCATAAGCCACACATCACGCCCGTAAATGCCAAATGACGCCTCGCTTGGTGTAAGAAGCATAAATATTAGACGATTGAACAGTGGAAAAACGTTGTGTGGAGTGGCGAATCACAGTACACAATGTGGCGATACAGTGGCAGGGTGTGGGTATGGCGACTGCCCGGTGAACGTCACCTGCCAGCGTGTGTAGTGCCAACAGTGAAATTCGGAGATGGTGGTGCTATGGTTCAAATGTCTGAGCACTATGGGACTTAACATCTGAGGTCATCAGTCCCCTAGAATTTAGAACTACTTAAACCTAACTAACCTAAGGGCAGTACACACATCCACGCCCGAGGCAGGATTCGAACCTGCGACCGTTCAGCCGGCCGGGGTGGACGAGCGGTTCTAGGCGCTACAGTCTGGAACCGCGCGACCGCTGCGGTAGCAGGTTCGAATCTTGCCTCGGGCATGGATGTGTGTGATGTCCTTTGGTTAGTTAGGTTTAAGTAGTTCTAAGTTCTAGTGGTTGTAGCGCCTAGAACCGGTCGGCCACCCTGGCCGGCTGCTGTGAGTTAACCGTCAACTAAGCAGTTCAACATCGCTTCGGAGCCTCATGGTGTGCTCACCATTGTATACCTCCAGTCTCGCCCCCTATTGCCGTTAGCAGCCAACATTGCGGTTGCATGGTAGACAATGTGAGACGTCGAATGCTGGAACATCATCGGTCTTTTCCGACCTCGCGCTCAAGGTGATCCTTGTTAGATAAAACTGAGACTCAATATGTCGCATGAACATCAGTTGCATATGAGGAATATGCAGCTGTTTCAATGTTTATGGCTGCATACGCATATTTTTTTTTTTTTTTTTTTTTTTTTTTTTTTTTTTTTTACTGAGATGTTAAATGACAATACATGAACTGCAGCGGTTGTCTTCGACATCTCGTCGACAACGCAGTAGGCCTATAGAACCTGGTAGTTCGTACAAATGTGAACTGTTTGGCACGGAGAATACAGTTCTCGTCCATGTTCCTGAGGTGCAGGAAAGTGCCTTCTCATTGGCAGGGTTAACTAGCTGACTGCTGACAGGCGTCAGCTAATTTGTGCGCGGCTGGGTGGCGAGGGCGCCCTCGGGCTTACTAATCTCCGGCAGGCAACTGTTTCTCGAGTGGACTTACGACCGGGAAGCAATATTGGACGGAAGAATAGCGAATTAATTTCGGGACACGGCTCTTCCGCAGCTTAGCAGCCGGCTAATATTAACCTCTCCCACCCACTCCGCGCTCAAGTGCCCTTTCCGAAGTAGCTGAGGCGGACGCTCCGCTCGGAATAGCCAAACATTCGCGATGCCACCCTGTACGTAATATACGGTGTTACCTGCAGAAGTTTTGCAAGGAATATCTAATTCCATGACCCAGGCCTTTCGCGATGACACAAAATATTAGCATCATAACTTATAACTGTATCGATCTTTTACTCAATGATAGTTTATTTTACTTCTCCGACTACGTAACTGTACCTAGATGGCAAAATTGCATTCACATTATCGACACCCGTAAAATTTAAAAAACTGTTATAGTTTCTGCTAGCTAATATTGTAATATGGGATGACGTTAATAAGCTTATAACTAGTTCCAAAGTGTTCTACCTGCAACCTGCAGCTAACTACAGGAGGGCATCGTCCACACGTTTTAATAGTGATGAGTGGACTTCCCATTACTAATATTGCAATTGCCAAATTAATTTGGCTAAATCTAATATTATAATATGGAAGACGTTAATGAGCTTACTACTAGTTCCAAAACATTCTACCTGCAATCTTCGGCTAACGACAATGGAGCGTCGTCCACAGTTCTTAGTAGTGACTGGCCTTCCTATTGTCAAGTTTGTAATTGTTAGTTTAAATTAACGGAATCGACAATGCCATACCAAAATGTTTACCATTCAACGCTTCTGTACAATTCTGAATAAATACATTAATTTGGTTAAATCTAATTAATATTATAATGTGGAAAGACGATAATTAGCTTATGACTGGACATCCTATTGTCTAAGTTTGTGATATATTACATTTACGGAATCAACAATGCCAAACCAAAATATTAAACACTCAACGCATATGTACAATTCTGAATAAATATATCAACTGTCCAGTTACTTTCGCCTGCGAGTATGGTCCATATATTTTTTTTTTTTTCCTCAATAAGAGAAGGACTTGTTTGTTGGTTCTTGTTATGCACAGACAATTGTTTGTTGTGTTCTTTATTGCTGCTAATGTTTTTCGATGCCGAGAGACACATGCAAAGATGTCTTTCCTACCTCGTAAGGTATGAAAATGTGGAATATGGTGCAGTTTCCGCCTTCGCTGATTTTATTTCGACGTGGTGGTACCTTTCGTAATTTTGTGCTAATATATACCAAAAAACGATTACTAACAACCTTGACCAACAAACTGACTTTATTCAAACAGCACTTCTGAAAAGTACAAATAATTGGGGCACTATGTGTACGAATATCCACGTGTAACAACTATTCAATATCGTCACTCATCTAACAGACAGCCCAGCCCGACAGCCCTTAACTTCGATGATCTGACAGGAATCGGTGTTCCCTCTGCGGCAAGGCCATTCGTTCCTCGAAGGAAAATTAGGACGTATCTTCCCTGGTACATCTATCTACACATCGATACTCCGCAAGACTACTTACAGTGTATGGCGGAGGGTACTTTGTGTACAGCTGTTACTTTCCCGATCCAGTCACAATCGGTATGCGGGAAGAACAATGGTTGAGCTCGAATCTCTCCAGTTTTGCCCTCATGGACTTTTCTCGATATATGCGCAGGATAACAATAAACCACACCGTGATGCAGAATGCCTCTCTTGCAGTGTCTAAGACTGGAGTTGGGATGGATATTTTCGTGTCGCTTTCGCGCTTGCTAAATGAACCTGTAACGAAAGGCAATGCCCTTCTTTGGATATTCTCCATTTTCTCTAACAATCATGTCTGGTATGGATCTCAGACTGAGGAACAATATTGAAGTATTCAAATATACCGAACGAGGGTTTCTTTTAAATCTACCTTCTTTCTGGGTGGACATCACTTCCTCGGAATTCTTACAATGAATCTCAGTCTACGATATGCCTTATCTGCGTTTACTTTATGTGGTCGTTTCACTTTAAATTGCTCCCTACTCATAGTCCCAGACGTTTTATAGATGTTACTGCTCCCAGCGATTGTTCTGCAATCGTGTAATCATATAATGTGGGTCTTTTCTCTCTGTTTATGTGCAATATATTACATTTGTTCATCCTGAGATTCAGCTGAGAATCCCTGAACCAAGCGCCGATCATCGGCAGGTCTTCCTTCAGCTCGGTACAATTTTCTAGCGTTGCAATGTCTCTGTGTTTAACAGCATCATCCGCGAAAAGACTCATGAAACTTCCGGCGTTACCACTAGATCATGTATCTATGCTATGAAAAACAACGGTCCTATTACATTCCATTGGGGTACGCCCAAGTTCCTTTTGGTGTTAAGATTTCTCGTCGTTGAGAATCCATCGACAAAAAGGTCATTAGATATCGGTTGGACTTGATAACATGTGTCAGCAGTGAGGTAGCATCTACGCTCGGCACTCTCCATGCACACTGTCGAAGTGCTACACGGAATACAAACCTCACATAAATTACAGAAATTTTGGCACAACACAGAGCACAATTTATACGATATTTGAAGACCTACCTGCTCTGGATGTAGCAATCCCAACGGAACGTTTTCATTGTTATTCCTCCCATCGTGACGACAAATAATAAACAGTATCGGACCTGCTGGTTACAAATACTTGCGTGCTTAGGTTCTATAACTAGCGGCGTTACATGCAGGTCACGAACTTTTACAAAGTATTTCTGGAGTAGCATTTCCTACAGAACGGGCACTAATACCTCGATAACAACCGCCATAAATTTATTCAATAATACTTTCCTGTCGTGGTCTCAAAATATCAACCTAATTTTTTTTGTATTTGGTGTTATGTATCGGTAGATATGCATTTCCGTATTGACTCTTTTTACCAGTGATATACCTACAACTGCCGTAAAGCGTACTATCTGATCTGAGTCGTTTTATGACAGATTTAATTATAATAGGTATTACGTATCATCTGGCAAAAGTTATTTGTGCAACAGCTGTATGATGTACAGATATATATATATATCTTTGTTCGAAAAGCTATGTACTAGAAAGAATCTAGCGCCAGTTTCAATTCTTTGCCTAAATTCCTTATTCATATATGGTGCTTGTCCATTTCTGTAGGTCCTTCATCATGGTCCACGAGCGATATGTGTACGGAGGATGGCATATTCTCTGACTTCGTAACCATTTCAGTTGGTAGTTATGGCAAGCAAACAAACTGTACTCAGGAACCAACCAAGGAGGCAACTCACATCACTGGATACTAATTCCCACTGCTCCCGATGGATAGAATTTTACTGTCACATCGAATTATTTATGTCATTCGGAATGGCTACTCGTAAATATGTGACCTCTGCGGTCCAGGTATTTTTAATGATCACACTTTTTTGTCTAGTTAAGCTCTTTACGTTACAAAGGTTCGAGTCCCGGTCTGGCACAAAGTTGGAATCTACCAGCAAGTTTCAAGATTTTTGCATTTGCTGGCACTCGACTATGTAATAACTTTCCCGGTATCATCAGAAAACTTCTCCATTTCTCCAGCTCCAAAAACTGACATAGCTCATAGCTTGAAATAAGTCTTGCCGCAAATGTTTCTGGCCGCTTCCGCTACTGTCATCGCTCTACTGAATTCAAACAGAAGAACATGTCGCAAATGATCCGATTTCTCCACTTGACACTCCATTTTCTAACATCCATACCCCCTCGCTATCTGCAAATGACGAAATGACAGTATGAAAACTCAGTTAACAAGAGTGAACTACACATAAAAAACTACAGCCGATGAACAAACCCATAGCAACCGGAATACCAAACAACATGCAAAACAAAAACTCTACCAATTCACGCACTAAACTAATAGATAGAGGTGTAGATGCAGTTCCAGTGAAGCCAACAATGGACATCCAGAGCTGTAAATCACCGCAAGGGAAACCGTCGAGGAGACAATTGTTCGGCAAGGCTATTACTTTCATACGCAAGGAAATGCTGGCGCCAGAGGTATTAAAATGGGTCACTTCTCTGGCCGCTGTGTCAATGGTGGTGGAATCGCCGTCCACAGCTCTTCTCTTCCATTCGAAGGGGAGGGTGACAGAGAAGTAGAGAGAAAGAAAGAGAAGGGAGGATGGGGGTTGATGGGAGGGAGGAAGAGTTGGAGACCTCCGCAGCCGCGCCTGGTGCCAGTTGGCAGGGTGGCGACTCGGCTGCAGCGGGAGGCGCGGGCAGACAGCGTCAATTTGCAAAACTTGCAGTTCTGCCGCGGCGCCGGACGGCTCCCACCGGGGGTAATGCTGCTGCAAAAACCAGATGAATGCTCCCAATGACTGTCGAAGGCAATTTTCCTAAACGAAGCTCTCCCAGTCTATCGTAAGCTATTCAGTCTCCGGAGGGTGAAAAGGAAACGTAAGCGGTTTTCTCTCCTCCTCCCAAATCTCCCCCACCTCTCTCTCTCTCTCTCTCTCTCTCTCCCTCTCTCTCTCTCTCACCCACAGTCGCTTGGGCCCCACCTCGTCTCTCTTATCCTACCGTTCTTCTTCTTCTTCTTTTTTTTTTTAACTCTCTTTTAATGCTGTCCTCGCACAGCCCCTCGAAAGTACAGGGAGCGGCCACCGCTGCACCTGGAATAAAGGGAATGGTCCAGGTTTGAAAAGTGCAAGAGCTGATCTTTGTGACGTCACGCCATGCCGCTGACGTCGCAGGCAGTAATTATAGGAGCGGCGGTCACCGATACTGTCGCTCTTCGCGTAATCCGCGCCGAAGCTGTCAGTCCTTGGAAACGATCGGCTGCCGCTCATTATCAGTTCTTCTCTTTCGCTTCTCTTTCCAATAATTCTCAACCTCTGGCCGTAGACATGGAATAAAAATATTTTGTACCTACAGAAGGTAGAGGTATCCCAGATTATTTTTAATGAAAGTGCAATTCTTCTTCTGTTTCGTTGCCCGTGCGTGTCTCTCAAATTCTATCGTAGCCCCATTCATTTTAAAAATTTTATTCGATGCCTAAATATTAAAATCTTAACCAAAAAAAGACCCATACTTTGCTATCTATAATACAGTATTCCATTTGGTTTTACCGTATTCAATTGTTGCACCCGCACAACCTCATATCTCAAATAATTTGATTGTTTCTGCATATAGGGATTGGAAAAAAATATGGATGTACCTCGAACATAAATGCTGACGCTAGGCACGCCATTGACTGAGTTTGAGCAATGTCCTCAACACACTGCAAGTATGAATCATGATCGGAAGAGTGTTGTGCATAGTTGCGAGCGCATTATGTCGGAACTAAGTGAATTCGAACGTGGACAAATTGTTCCTACTCGTATGGTGGATGCTTCTGTAACCAAGAGAGCGAACTGTTTGATGTTTCAAGAGGCACTGTATCGAAGATTTATACTGGATACAGCGAAAGCGCAAAAATTGTATCCACTAAGTCACACTGCAGATGAAAGTGTGTGTTTGAATGATCGTGACGACGGTCATTGATGAAGACTGTCAGGAAAAATAAGAGGACGATAGCTGCAGAAGTCACCGTAGGACTGATTGTAGTAGTCGCGAACCCTTTCAGTACCAAGAGAGTTCCCTAAGCATAATCACTCATCAGTGATCCAAATGTCCGTAACAGGTAAACGTAGTCCCGAAACCATAAGACCTTGACTAGGGAGCAATGGAAGAAAATCATTTGTTCGAATTAGTCTTGTTTCACAATGTTGCCATCTGCTGGCCGAGTTTACGTGGCAGGAGTTTGGTGATGATTTGAGCAGCCATATCACGCTATTCCATGGGCCACATACTCTACAAGGCGTCATTACTGCCAAGGATTATGCCACTATTTTGGCTGATCATGCCCATCCCATTGTACAGTGTTTGTCCCCCAGTGAGGCTGCTGTGTTCCAAAACGACAGGGTCCCTGTCTACACAGCCCGCATCGTTCAGGACTGTTTTTGCGACCACGAGGATCAATGGTCGAATCTCTCCTTGCCACCGCAGTCACGGACTCTCGAAATTATCGAGCCTTTGCGGTCTGCTTTTAAGAGAAGGATACGTGATCCCTGCCCACCTCCATCACAGTTACCTGAATTTATCACTATTTTGCAGGAAAAAATACAGGGTGATTCAAAAAAATACCACAACTTTAAAAATGTGTATTTAATGAAAGAAACATAATATAACCTTCTGTTATACATCATTACAAAGAGTATTTAAAAAGGTTTTTTTTTCACTCAAAAACAAGTTCAGAGATGTTCAATGTGGCCCCCTCCAGACACACGAGCAATATCAACCCGATACTCCAACTCGTTCCACACTCTCTGTAGCATATCAGGCGTAACAGTTTGGATAGCTGCTGTTATTTCTCGTTTCAAATCATCAATGGTGGCTGGGAGAGGTGGCCGAAACACCATATCCTTAACATACCCCCATAAGAAAAAATCGCAGGGGGTAAGATCAGGGCTTCTTGGAGGCCAGTGATGAAGTGCTCTGTCACGGGCTGCCTGGCGGCCGATCCATCGCCTCGGGTAGTTGACGTTCAGGTTTCATAACTAACCTTTTTCGTAGGACTCTCCATACAGTTGATTGTGGATTTTGCAGCTCTCTGCTAGCTCTGCGAGTCGATTTTCCTGGGCTGCGAACAAATGCTTGCTGGATGCGTGCTACATTTTCATCACTCGTTCTCGGCCGTCCAGAACCTTTCCCTTTGCACAAACACCCATTCTCTGTAAACTGTTTATACCAACGTTTAATACACCACCTATCAGGAGGTTTAACACCATACTTCGTTCGAAATGCACGCTGAACAACTGTCGTCGATTCACTTCTGCCGTACTCAATAACACAAAAAGCTTTCTGTTGAGCGGTCGCCATCTTAGCATCAACTGACGCTGACGCCTAGTCAACAGCGCCTCAAGCGAACAAATGTACAACTAAATGAAACTTTATAGCTCCCTTAATTCGCCGACAGATAGTGCTTAGCTCTGCCTTTTGTCGTTGCAGAGTTTTAAATTCCTAAAGTTGTGGTATTCTTTTTGAATCACCCTGTAGTATAAGATTCGCTTAATGACCATACAGGTCCCGTATTTATCTATGCTCAGGCGACTGGAAGCTTCATGAATAATAATCGCTAGGCTGCTCTTGTAAATGATTTATCTAACAACAGTTTCGTAGCCTAGAAGCCACGTCATCGGGTTATATATGTTAAGCTGTTTGAATGCCAACACGTTTCCTACACCATATTAGGCATGGTAATGCGTTGTTTATGGTATTTTTATATTTTTATCCAGCTTCTGTACATATTCCGCAACACGCCATATAGTGCTTGTACCAATCTTAGTCATTCCTTTTCTTATTCCAGTCGCAAATAAAGTGAGGGAAAAACTACTGCCTAGATGATTTCGTACGTGCCCTGGTATCTCTGATATTGTCTTCGTGGTCCATAAGCGAGATGTATGTTTGTGACAGTAGAACTGTTTTTAAGCCTATTCTCTAAACTTACTCAACTACATTTCGCAACACCTTGCCGTTTGAAGCGTCTTCGAGCTCGATGGTGAAGCCATGGGGAGGCGAAATTTTGCACTATTACAGAGGAAGATTGTAGGCTCCTTTCAGCCAACTTTCAAACTTCTGCAACACAATGAGAGATAATTACGGGGTTTTCAAAAAGTAATGATTTAATTGTGTCGCGCAGTGTAGCAGGTCTGCTAACCAACCTACTAACCAAGTGTGCTGCTTATTACTCTCCCCAGTAAACTGATAGAGTGATTTTCAAAAAGAAAACCTTAAGAATCAGTGTGTCTAAGCGGAGAAAGATATTTTAAAAGCGAAACAGTAACTGTAACTGGCTCGCCTACCCCCCCCCCCCCTCTCATGACTGGATTATAAACATTACGGGCAGATCAGTCAAAAGTGTCACATGCCCTCACACCATGAGACACTGCAGAGACGTTTGGTATTTAAACCAAGACGTTGACGCAAAGTGATTATTAACTTCACGCTACCACCTTTCCTCCCCTTGCCGTGCAAATACTGGCAGTAAGAATTTTTTTCTCCGCCAGGATTCGAACCGGCTTACTCCCAAGTCGAGAGCCACTGCACAAGGGTGCGTTAGCGACCTTGGCCACGGAGGCGGGTTTGTTGTGTCTCTTTTTTTAATTTTACCCTTTTTTGAGGAAATTGCGTTTTCCAACGCTGTATCATAAAAGTGTACTGTTTTTTTATTTTTACTGCAACATCCCATACGTTTAAAATAAACGAATTTTCGAATTAAACGTGAATCTGACATTGAAAATTTCAATTTTGCTTTAAATTATTTTTAAGTAACACACACCAGGAGAACTGTCATTGAAACAGAGGATGACACGCGTAAAGCTGAAATACTAAACACCTTTTCCAAAGCTGTTTCACAGAGGAAGACCGCACTGCAGTTCCTTCTCTAAATCCTCGCACGAACGAAGAAATGGCTGACATCGAAATAAGTGTCCAAGAAATAGAAAAGTAACTGAAATCACTCAACAGATGAAAGTCCACTGGACCTGACGGGATACCAATTCGATTCTACACAACAGAGTACGCGAAAGAACTTGCCCCCCTTCTAACAGCCGTGTACCGCAAGTCTGTAGAGGAACAGAAGGTTCCAAATGATTGGAAAAGAGCACAGGTAGTTACAGTTTTCAAGAAGGGTCGTCGAGCAGATGTGCAAAACTATAGGCCTATATCTCTGACATCGATCTGTTGTATAATTTTAGAACATGGTTTTTGCTCGCGTATCATGTCATTTCTGGAAACTCAGAATCTGCTCTGTAGGAATCAACATGGATTCCGGAAACAGCGATCGTGTGAGACCCAACTCGCTTTATTTGTTCATGAGACCCAGAAAATATTAGATACAGGCTCCCCGGTAGATGCCATTTTCCTTGACTTCCGGAAGGCGTTCGATACAGTTCCGCACTGTCGCCTGATAAACAAAGTAAGAGCCTACGGAATATCAGACCAGTTGTGTGGCTGGATTGAAGAGTTTTTAGCAAACAGAACACAGCATGTTGTTCTCAATGGAGAGACGTCTACAGATGTTAAAGTAACCTCTGGCGTGCCACAGGGGAGTGTTATGGAGCATTGCATTTCACAATATATATAAATGACCTAGCAGATAGTGTCGGAAGTTCCATGCGGCTTTTCGCGGATGATGCTGTAGTATACAGAGAAGTTGTAGCATTAGAAAATTGTAGCGAAATGCAGGAAGATCTGCAGCGGATAGGCACTTGGTGCAGGGAGTGGCAACTGACCCTAAACATAGACAAATGTAATGTATTGCGAATACATAGAAAGAAGGATCCTCGATTGTATGATTATATGATAGTGGAACAAACACTGGTAACAGTTACTTACGTAAAATATCTGGGAGTATGCGTGCGGAACGATTTGAAGTGGAGTGATCATATAAAATTAATTGTTGGTAAGACGGGTGCCAGGTTGGCTGGCTCTGAGCACTATGGAACTCAACTGCTGTGGTCATAAGTCCCCTAGAACTTAGAACGACTTAAACCTAACTAACCTAAGGACATCACACACATCCATGCCCGAGGCAGGATTCGAACCTGCGACCGTAGCGGTCGTGCGGTTCCAGACTGTAGCGCCTTTAACCGCTCGGCCACTCCGGCCGGCTGCCAGGTTGAGATTCATTGGGAGAGTCCTTAGAAAATGTAGTTCATCAACAAAGGAGGTGGCTTACAAAACAGTCGTTCGACCTATACTTAAGTATTGCTCATCAGTGTGGGATCTGTACAGAGGAGATAGAGAAGATCCAAAGAAGAGCGACGCGTTTCGTCACAGGGTTATTTGGTAAGCGTGATAGCGTTACGGAGATGTTTAGCAAACTCAAGTGGCAGATTCTGCAACAGAGGCGCTCTGCATCGCGGTGGAGCTTGCTGTCCATGTTTCGGGAGGGTGCGTGTCTGGATGAGGTATCGAATATATTGCTTCCCCCTACTTATATCTCCCGAGGAGATCACGAATGTAAAATTAGAGAGATTCGAGCGCGCACGGAGGCTTTCCGGCAGTCGTTCTTCCCGTGAACCATACGCGACTGGAACAGGAAAGGGAGGTATTGACAGTGGCACCTAAAGTGCCCTCCGCCACACACCGTTGGGTGGCTTGCGGAGTATAAATGTAGATGTAGAACTACGTAAAACAAAAATGTTCTTTAGGTTACACGGGCATTTATAGATCCTCACTCAGTTTCTAGGCAGTTCACAGCTTCCGGTTTCTAGGAGAATCTAGCAAGACATTGATCGCATACGCAAACAAAGCGATCGACATGTTGTAGCGCCCAATGCGTATACAGAACACCTAACGTTCAGGTAACGCATGTACAACCTTAACTGATTAGGGCTACGTGGAAAACTATCGTAGTGTACGCTTACTTATGGTAGTCTACCATTGTTTGCGGTAGTTTCACAACTCTACGCTAAATTTTACCGACAGACTACATATGGATGCTACGGATAGATCCCGCTGTGAGTACACAGTGTGAGATCCTGCCGTATACTGAGGCGTGGCGCGTCAAGCATTTTCTCGCTCGAGCCGCTTCAGCGACAGCGGAGGGCAGGCACAGTCGGTGGGTTCGCGTGTCGGAGCGGGTACGCCAGCGCTAAGCATTCGGCAGGCAGCAGTAGTTGCGCCCGTTCCTCAAGTTCAGTGAACCATTAATTTCCGCCCGCGGGCAGCTTACCGCTCCCGCCGCCAATAAACTTGCAATTACCGGCGAGACGGGAACGTTTTATTTGAAGGGTTCTTTTCAGTCTTCGCACTGGAGCAGCGCGCGCCCGTGCCACCCTCTCCGCCGACCACCACCTAGTACGCCATGTTGCCGATAATTGTCGGTAAAAAAAAACTGAAATTTGCTACGACAATCAGTTACTCACTTAGACGTAAAAACGGAAACTAAACGGGGAAAAAGAAGAAAGAAAGGACCCGTGCGGAATGGGAAAACCGGAACGGGAAGGAAGGTGGCAGTAGAGTATCTTGCTGGAATCAAACTTCTCGTCGTAGTGCCATATTTTTAATGAGGCTGTGATCCGTTCCAAACCTTACGATAAGGTGCGGTATTTGCTGAGCTGAGTATTTAACAAGTAATGGCTGGGCTGAGTGACCGCAGCGCACTGTATGGGATTCTTCGTCTAGTTTCCCCGCGGTTTCAGAAGACTGCGCTAAAACTATAATACTCGTATACAGGGTGGTCCATTGATCCTGACCAGGCCAAATATCTCACGAAATAAGCGTCAAACGAAAAAAAACTACAAAGAACGAAACTTGTCTAGCTTGAAGGGGAAACCAGATGACGCTGTGGTTGGCCCGCTAGATGGCGCTGCCATAGGTCAAACGCATATCAACTGAGTTATTTTAAATAGGAACCCCCACTTTTTATTACATATTCTTGTAGTACATCCCCGGATTTCTTTCTGTGGGGAAAGTTGAAGGATTGAAGGATATTTGCTACCGTGATCCACCGACAACGCCTGACAACATGCGTCAGCACATTGGCAATGCATGTGCGAACATTACGGAAGGCGAACTACTAGCTGTTGAGAGGAATGTCGTTACACGTATTGCCAAATGCATTGAGGTTGACGGACATCATTTTGAGCATTTGTTGGATTAATGTTCTCACATTGGAACAACCGAAATAAAATGTTCAAACGTACCTACGTTCTGTATTTTAATTTAAAAAACCTACCTGTTACCAACTGTTCGTCTAAAATTGTGAGCCGTATGTTTGTGACTATTACTACACGAATGATGATGATGATGATTATGAGTCCCATACTTCTTTACAGAGGGTAGGGGAGCGACGCAGGAGACCCGCGCCGCCTTACTAGGCAAGGTCCTAGTGGAGGTGGTTTGCCATTCCCATCCTCCGACCGTAATGAGGATAAATGATGATGATGAAGACGACACAACAACACCCAGTCATCTCGAGGCAGGAAAAATCCCTGACCCCGCCGGTAATCGAACCCGGGACCCCAAGCTCGGGAAGCGAGAACACTACCGCGAGACCACGAGCTGCGGACACTACGCGAATATGTAATAAAAAATGGGGGTTCCCATTTAAAAAAACGCAGTTGATATCCGTTTGACGTATGGCTGCGCCATCTAGCGGGCCAACCATAGCGCCATCTGGTTTCCCCCGTCAAGCTAGACGAGTTTCGTTCTTTGTAGTTTTTTCGTTTGATGCTGATTTCGTGGGATATTTGGCCCGATCACTATCAATGGACCACCCTGTATACAGCAAAATGACACGTATTAGTGGATAGAGCATCTCTCTGAAAATTTCGCTTCGTAATACCCGTCGTGACGTAGCTGCAGAGTGCACCACTAGGGGGCAACCGTGTCACACAACCTAGACAAATCATCCGCTCCGTACTGTCGCATCGAATAAGTTCACGCCTGAAGATAGGCAACCAGACGAACAGACTTCCAATCGGAGCTCTGTCCTTTAGCCTTCCCACACAGCAGCAGCAGCAGCAGCAGCGACTTCCATGAACTGCATACACGTACTGACGTTTGTAAGTCACATACTGAGCCGCTTTGAGCACCTACACCGCCGAGTCACGTTAATGTGACCCCCTGTCAAAAGCCTGAATAACCACATTTTTGCGGCGCAGACCACTGCAAGACGTTCTCTAAGAGAGTCAGTCAGGCTCGGGAAGGTACCGACAGCGATGTGAAGCCAGTGCCGTGGCCAGACGCTCCAGATTTCGCGGTTGATGATCCATGGCGCGAACAACTCGATCGAGGCGATCCACAAATTCTCGGTTGAATTTAAATATAGGGAGTTTGGTGGCCAGGGGAGCAAGGTAAACACATCTTAGTGCGTTCGAACCAATTACGTATACTGTGACATGTATGACACATTGCACTGTCCTGCTGGTAGATAAAATCGAGCCGAGATAGACATGTAGGGGGACATGACCCCCAAGGACAGATGCATACTTGTGTTGATCCACTGTGCCTTGAGGAAATCACCCAGGGAATGCCTCGAAAACATTCCTCAGACTATAAAGCTTCCTCCTCCGGCCTGGACGCTTCCTACCATTGTTGAAGGATGTTTGCTTTCGAGGTTTCAAGCGTTACACGCCAACGGCCATCTGTCCGATGGAGCTTAAAACGTGAATCTTCTGAAAAGGACACCAGTCGCTACTCAGTGGATGTACGGTTGAGGTACTGGCGTGCATATTACAGCCTTCGTCGCCGATGAAAAGCGGGCGGGATGGATGCATCAACCAGGCGCCTACTGCAGAGGTCCATACGCAGCAACGTTCACTAAACGGTTGTTAAGGAGACACTGTTGGTAGCCCCTTGGTTCCACTGGGCGATCAGTAACTCCACAGTTGCACGTCTATTTATTCTCTGCAGCCGTCGTTCACCCCCGACACCTATGTCCTGGGATGCTTCGGCGACAATTTTGGAAGCGCCAGTTTGCCCTGCACGGTAATCTTTAACCACAGCGGCACGCGAACAATTTACAAACTTAGCCGTCTCGGAAATGTTCCCTCCCTTGCCCCGAAAGCCAATGATCGTAACCTTTTGGACGACAGATAAATCGCTCCATCAATCTCCGCATTACGCAACGACTGGATTGTTTTCTTCTGCGCCCCCCCCCCTCCCCCCACATGCTTCATATACCCTCTACCGTTATTGCTGCCACCTGCCGTCTGTGAGTGTTAATTGCATGATGACGCCAAACACAGGCGGTGGTCATATAAATGTGACTGCACCGTGTGTAATGTGAGTTAAGATCTCGGAGAGATGTTCTGTCTACTGAAATATCTCTATTTTCTTTACATCGTGTAGTTTTCACTCTGTCTTCTTCTGAAACCCCAGAGTTACTTATGAATGACCCTGTACATCCATACTCGGGATGATAGCTCGAACAGGACTAGTCATTCATTGAGAAAATGATTGTTTCCGCCTTCTCTCCTTATCACCTACTTCAATTAGTCTTCGTACGTGGTGGTTAACTTACATCTATTTCTGTACTCTGCATACCATTGTGAAGCGTATGACAGATGGTACTCTGCATTGCACCATGAATTAGGGCTTATTGGTATTCCACTCATGTGTGGGCTGTGATAATAATTACTAATAAAATGCGTCTGTGCGAGCTTTAATTAAGCTAATCTGTTACTCGTAGTCCAGACAGAAGAGATACGCAGGGGACTGATTTCACAGCTTCCTCACCTGAAACTGGTTCTTAGAACTTCGCAAGGAACAGTTGACATGCTTATATCAGTTCAGGTTCTTCAGCATTTTCGTGACTTAGTGGTATTGGTCGAACGAACCTGAGACCAGCCGTGTTGCCTTTCTTCATGTGTACGTCGCTACCGCCTGTTTCGCACACTATTGACCTGCGTGATCATTCCATCTCATATCCCCACAAATTCTTACCCCCAGGCTCTTGTATGAGTTGACTGATACCATTTGTAACCTATTGATATTGTAAAACATACAGGATACAACATTTTGGAGTTTTGTATAATGCACAATTTTACATTTATGAACACATAAAACAGGTTGCCAAACGCAGCAACAATTTGAAAGCTTATCAAGATATGAGCGAATGTTTATGCTAGTTTTTGATATAGTGCTTCGTTATATATAACCGCACCATTTGCAAAACGTCTCAGATTGCTATTAATATTGTCTGTCAGGTTAATAATTAACTGAATGATTACCATACCAAGTTCTTCACTTTTGCCACTAAGTCTGTTGCTCCGCCTCCCTGAGAATTAATAATGCGCAAATTTTCGTTTACAGTTTCCTTCATTACCAAAACTTTGCTACAGGTAACTCGGACGTTAAGCCGTTTCATCTCTGAAACATTTTAGGTAACATTTCTCGAACTTACTGAGCTTGGTGACGCATTTGTTAAGGATTTAAATCCCAGACAGACCTGTGTTAGATTTTCCGTCGTTTCAGTCAATCATATCAAGTTCGTTTTGGAGTGGTTTTTGGGACAAGGCCACAGACGACATCCGTCTCTATCGTTCACCAATTCCAAATAATGCTCCTTTAATGCCTCCATCGTCGACGGGACGTTAACAGAGCCTGGATGTGAACTGATAGCATTCTCTCACCATACTTCGTGAATACATTACCCTTGATCTATAACGCTCAGGACGTTGTGGTTTCACGTCAACATTGCTTAAAATTAGGTACATCAGCATTACACATATTTATCTGTGATATTTTAATCAATCACTACAACAATTTGTTTAGGAGATGAATTTTAAATGCATGCTTAATTTTCAACGTCTTTGTCTGGGACATCAAGCGTGTAATATCACTCAAACTGTGTCGGACTTCTCTCAACGTCCACATAAATATGTCACGGCTCACGTCTTGTAGTTCGGAATACAACTCAGGAAATAACAAAAATTTATTTCTCCTATCATTATATTCTTTAAAAATTACCTTCCACGGTGATATCTAGCCTGCCACAATTTGAGTGATATTACACGTATGATGTCAGCGAAAATTAAACGTGTTCTCAAAATTCATCTTGGAGACCGACTGTAGCTAAAATTAAGCTATCAGAGATAAGTAAATATAATTTCTAACACAGCTTTATTTAATGTTAAGCAGTGTCCACATACAACCGCACCGTTCTAAATGTTGTAGATCAAGATTACTGTATTGTCAAAGTATGGGGTGAAAATGCTTCCTCATCACGTCCAGGTCCTCATAAAATCTGGCCTTCACTATTTAGTTAAGGAATTTCAAGACGTCTTCATCTGATGCTTCGACGTTTCTGCGTATAATCATGACTGACAGCTGTTCCCCATTTCCGTGAGTGTAGAGCAGTATTTCTATTGACTCTCGACATTTTTCGGGCGATCGCTTAATCAAATTCCGCTCTTTCAATCTGTACTTCTACGCCTCATAAAATTGAACGCGCTCCCAATGAAGCCAGTCAATCGGCAAATTTACTTTGTTGGGTGATTCCACGAACGCACTTCCCGCGTAAGTAATTAGGTTTACAATAATTTGCGTAATTAACTCCTGAATTTCCGAGGTCGCATATCGGATGGATTCCTCACTACTAACACAACTGTTCGTGGAAATGTGGCGCCCTGCAAAAGTTCCTACGCACGCGGTTAACGAACGAAACGATGTTACCATCGGTGGGATAAACGGTTGTGAATTATTATCGTATCGAATTGATCTCATGATGTTCGCAAAACAGGTAGCAAAGTGGATTTGCGAACTATTAGGCACCATCACAGAGTAAATCGCATTACCGTTAACTACGTCGAAAAATATAGAAAGAACTCGTCGTTTGTGTCAAATCTAATAAATCCAATTTACTCGGCTATAAAGTTTCGATTCGTTGCGTGTATTTTTGTCCTTAATTGGCGGACTGTAAACACGAATGTTATTTCCTAACACAGTTTTACGGGCTTGCAAAATGTAAATTGATGGGACGCTCTGTAATTTCGTTTAGATTATTACGTCCCATTATGTACTGTAAATCAGTTCCATATATTTTCTGTCGTTCGTTATTGATAATTTAATACATACTATGTGCGTTATTGAGTTTTGCCTCTGAGCAGCAACACAACAGTTGTCTTTGTTTGCTTTTTTAATTCGCCATAATAAATAAGAAACAAAAAAACATTTTTAACACTTCGTCTATAATGTGTTTGGTTTGTTGCCGGAACTGACTACGAAGATTATTCCCTACGTATTTCTTTGTATTCGTAGGCGTGCCTGAGTGTGTAATGTACAAACACAATGGGAAGACGAACTTCCGTACTAGTAATTAAGAATAACAGTTTCGTGATAAGCGTTCAGAGGATATCGAACGTCCGAAGGAAATGAGCAAGTCTATCGGAGAGAGGAGATGATCTCCGTGGCTTCGTAAGGAACGGCTCGGACGAGTGCATAAGTGCACACATAATTGCGTGAAACTGCCACCACAATATCTAGCTCCTATTTGGTTTCATTTTTTTCACACTTCTGTAGAAACACACAATATCTGGCAGGCTATGCAAGAGAGCACGAGGACAAAATTCTGAAAATAAAATTAAAAGCCGGCCGGAGTGGCCGAGCGGTTCTAGGCGCTACGGTCGCAGGTTCGAATCCTGCCACGGGCATGGATGTGTGTGATGTCCTTAGGTTAGTTAGGTTTAAGTAGTTCTAAGTTCTAGGGGACTGATGACCTCAGAAGTTAAGTCCCATAGTGCTCAGAGCCATTTGAACCATCTCATACGCGTTCGATCGGGTTCAGATCTGGTGAGTCGGAGAGAGGGTGGGGGGTGGGGAGGGGGGTGGCAGTACATCATTTGGATTTCTCCGCTGTGTTCCTCGAACCACACCATCAAACTTATGGCTTTGTGGTGTAGCGCATTATCTTGTTGAAAAATGCCGCTGCCGTCGGCAAACATGATCGTCATGAAAGGATATACATGTTCTAGAACCAGTGTACGATACTCCTTGGCCGTCATGGTGCCTTGCACGAGCTCCACTGCACCCATGGATGCCCACATGAATGTTCCCCAGAGTATAATGGAGCGGTCGCCAACTTGGTCTCCAACCGCAGAACAGATGTCAAGGAGCTGTTCCCCTGGAAGACGACGGATTCGCCCCCTCCCATCGGCATGAAGAAGGTATAGGGATTCATCAGACCAAGCAACGCTATGTCACTGCGTCAACGTACAGTGCTAATTTCAGTCGTAGTTGCCGATGTTGATTAACATTGGCACATGCGTGGGTCATCGACTGCGGAGGCCCTTAATTATAAGTTTTCGGTGCGCTCTGTATTCAGACACACATGTACTCTGCACAGCACGAAGATCTAGCATTCTACACACGGGCAGCACGCTCACTGATATTACATGTATCTGATTAGCAGTTATTCCTCGCCAGGTGACGCTGCTATCGACTGGACGGGTTTATAACTAAGCCGGTGGTTATAATGTTTTGGCTGATCAGTATATTTAGGCAGGACTTTTACTCTATAACTGTTCTCATATTCAACCGCAAGTGACAGCCGCCCAAGGCAGCAGTTATGATTTCGCACCACTGAGCGCCCCGAACAGCACGGCGATCAGAACAGAGCAGGTCGAACAAAGTAGTGTCACTGTATGTACAAACCAGAAGTAGCGAAGGAAGCAAAGTGATGGGAAAGAAAGAGCTCAGGAATGGTGATAGAGATATTTTAAGTACAGCGCAGAGAACTGAGTTTGGGATGGAGAGAGAGGTGAGGAGGTGGGGAGTTCCCATGACGGAATACGGGTCTACGTTAGAGAGGATTAACAGTTTTTGTACCTGTCTAATGACTAAGAGCAACTTCCGAAAGCCTCTGCTGCAACTGGGGAGGCGGGGGGGGGGGGCGGAGAAGGGAGGGGAGAGGGCTTAGAGCTATTCTAAAAACATCAGTTCGTAATGTGTGCATGTCGTGTGAGTGACAGTGAAGTCGATGACTTACTGGATGGTTACTGCAGTCGACGTTATATACACTGCACAAAAAAGTATCACTTTTTCGAAGCCCCGTAATTGTCTCCCACTGCGACGCAGAAGTTTCAAATTTAGCTTAAATGTGCACTCAACCTTCCTCTGTAATTGTGCAAAAGCATGACGTCCTCGGCGACGCCTCGGACAGGCGTCGACACGTGCGAAAAAAGGCCACAAGAGTTGTTGTGAGGTGCAAGGTAACCATGGTGTCACACTGGAATCAAATTTCACCATAATTCTGTCCAACGCCATCGTGGACGTGTGGCTCGATAGGAAGGTCGTCACACCCTCTCTTACACACATTTCACTCCTTCTGTTGACACTTCTGTGATGGAGGTCAGAACCGCGACACCCAGAGTTGAAGCACGCGATATTTTTTTTATTCGTGGCTGAGGAAAATATTTCAAACACAGCACCAGCTGGAATCGACACGAAAATGCACAAAGGGCGTCGATGAAACCATCCAGATATTGATTTCCACGCATCTTGTGGCCGAAAATAACTATTGAGAGTGCGATGATCAACAGGGCGACGTTCTTGACGACCTTCGACATTAAACTTCCTGGCAGATTAAAACTGTGTGCTGGGCCGAGACTCGAGAATCTAACCATTAGAGCACTTGCCCGCGAAAGGCAAAGGTCCCGAGTTCTAGCCTCGGTCCGGCACACAGTTTTAATCTGCCAGGAAGTTTCATATCAGCGCACACTCCGCTGCAGAGTGAAAATCTCATTCTGGAAACACCCCCCGGGCTGTGGCTAAGCCATGTCTCTGCAATATCCTTTCTTCCAAGAGTGCTAGTTCTGCAAAGTTCGCAGAAGAGCTTCTGTGAAGATTGGAAGGTAGGGGACGAGGTACTGGCAGAATTGAAGTTGTGAGGACGGGTCGTGAGTCGTGCTTGGGTAGCTCATATGGTACAGCTCTTGCCCGCGAAAGGCAAAGGTCCCGAGTTCGAGTCTCGGTCCGGCATACAGTTTTAATCTGCTAGGAAGTTTCTTATCAGCGCACACTCCGCTGCAGAGTGAAAATCTCATTCTGGACCTTAGACATTGCTGACACACCCAGACGTTTCATCCTTCACTAAGAACTTTGTGGGGCTACATCCCCATTAAACGCTGTTGTAACATTTTGGAGTGTAGCACGACCGTAATTTTTGCTCAGAACCAAGGGCGCTTATGCATTTTCAGCCTACCTGTTTCGCACCCTCCTGTGGCGTGATCACGGCGGTGTGGAACATTGACATGTGAGCGAATAGAATTCAAAGGGTCCGTCTAACAAACCGCCGTTTTGTGGAATCGCACCTGCCTTAGCACTTTGGGGCAGGCAACCCTTTTGACATCCATCAGGTGGGGTTGCCCAGCCTCGGGCAATAGAGCAGCTGCAAGGCACCACTGAAGTGAAGGGGTGTCGAAATCTGACAGGTACACTTTTTTTTTACGCAGTGTGTAAATGGCTGTAGTGAGTACTATCTGGAGAGATTGTCCGCCCCTGGTACCTGAGTGGTCAGCGCGACCGAATGTCATACCTAACGGCCTGGGTTCGATTTCCCACTGGGTCGGAGATTTTCTCCGGTCAGGGACTGGGTGTTGTCTTGTCCTTATCATGATCATTTCATCCCCATCGACACGCAAGTCGCCGAAGTGGCGTCAACTCGAAAGACTTGCACCAGGCGACCGGTCTACCCGACGGGAGGCCGTAGCCACATGGCATTTCCATTTCCATCTGGAAAGATTAGGGAGGGGATTTCCTGGCAATTAGCTTACAATCATAAATGACACATGTCAACTCGAGACCCCAACCAAGCTTTTAGTAGTCTGTTCCGTCGTTTCGTTGTGACGCTGCCTATAACCTCTACCCAGAATTCAGCCGTTGTTCGCCTTTTCATCACAGTAATCGAACAATCCCACCATCTTCTCGTGGTGTAGCCTTTCCGGGAGGACTTTTACCTAATCTTCCTGTAACACCGTCTCCACACCACTTGTTCCGCAGTGATTGCCCTACCGACAAGTGTCTGTGCGATCTGACAGTGTTCCTATATCTATCATACAGTGATTCTACCTTCCCCTAAATCATAAACATTCGTGATAATCTGCACGCGCACTTCCGCACGCCATTCTATGTTGCGACATCAACCCGAAAATTTCCAGTAACATTAAAAATACCCAAGAGAGTAGAGTACCACTTTGGCAGCGTTTGGTCAAGGTGTTCATGGTGTGAGAGTACACTTACTTCCTGCAGCTTATCCGAGAACTAACAGCCAAATTATTCTCACTGGAGTCTACTGCTAGGATATGCAGCACTGCAAGCCAGACGTTCACAACACAGGTATCGATGGCAACAGAAACAGCGCGCAGCTGGTGCCCGTGACGGGGGCAGCACTAATGAGAAGGCGCTGCTACTCCGTCGTCGAGGTTTAACGATGTCATCCCACGCTTGTTATTACTGCTGCCAGGGCCAGACATCTTGCTCGTGATCCCTTTAATGGCGCGGCCCGCTGCTCCCGAAACAGCACACACTGACGTCTCACGCTACGGCCCCGTCATAAACGGACACCAAACTCGCCATTTCGCATGGTGTTCTACACCACGGACACATCTGGAAGCAACGGAATTGAAAGCGCAGTAGGTATACTGCAATATGTGCCTGTAGCATTTGGCTCTGAGCAGGAAGCTGAAACTTCGGCTGGGCGAGAAGCAATTGCAGAACCTCGATGGATAAATACGACGTAATACGTATCCCATACTAACGAAAGCTATAATACCAATAAACAAGTAAGATTTCAGACGAACGTAAAACCCACTGTCCGAAAGTAAATAATTTGTGCCGATAACCGAGTTGTAGCAAAAATGTATTTCATCATCATCAGCAGCAGCAAAGCCCTTTGGCAACCACCGCTTGACGATGGTTTCCCCTAGACTTTTACACACATTACATTCAACAGTTTGTTGTTGTTGTTTTCTGTTCAAAGACTGGGTTGATGCCGGCCGAAGTGGCCGTGCGGTTAAAGGCGCTGCAGCCTGGAACCGCAAGACCGCTACGGTCGCAGGTTCGAATCCTGCCCCGGGCATGGATGTTTGTGATGTCCTTAGGTTAGTTAGGTTTAACTAGTTCTAAGTTCTAGGGGACTAATGACCTCAGCAGTTGAGTCCCATAGTGCTCAGAGCCATTTGAACCATTTTTGAACTGGGTTGATATAGCTCTCCACGCTATCTTGGGCAAGCCTCTTCAAAACTTAAAAATGGTTCAAATGGCTCTGAGCACTATGGGACTTAACATCTATGGTCATCAGTCCCCTAGAACTTAGAACTACTTAAACCTAACTAACCTAAGGACATCACACAACACGCAGTCATCACGAGGCAGAGAAAATCCCTGACCCCGTCATCAGAACTACTCCAGTCTACAACCATTTGAACTTGTGTACTGTGGTCATGCCTTCGTCTCCCTCTATAACTGTTGCTACCACACTTCCCACCATTATAAAATTTATGATTCCTTGATACCTCATCATGCATATTGTCAATAGATCACTTCTTTTGGCAACATTGTCCAGTAATCTTTTCTCCCCAATTCAAGTTAGTCCTCCCTCAGTATCGCCTTACTTGAATCTTATATGGTTAAAATTTATTTTGCATTTATTTGAAAAACAAAGTAGCGAAAACTGTCTTCCTTTTTGATAAATAACACACTTTCACGACCAAAGATTTTGAAAATCGGTGAAGTGTAACTCATGTGTCCCACAAATCTAATTAGAACCATGTTTTCTTGTGAACCTAGGATTTTCAGAGTTAATTTTTTTAATTTTAGAGCGATTTTATTAGGATGCCAATTATGGATAAAAGTATAACAAATCGATAGCAAAATACATTTATTCTCTTGGCAATGAAAACATTATCGCACACATGGTTTCAACATAACATTTAAAGATGGCTTTGACATACCACACACCAATGTTTTCTATAAGCTATGAAGTTTTCTGGAGCAGTAACGTCCCACCACATACAATTACCTACAAACCAGAAGAATTACTGAGGTGCGTAGTAAAGTTTCAAAACAATGTCTATGATGTATTAGAGAACACAATTAGTCACTTCAGACATTCATGGATTGGAGAAGCATTTTAATCTGATTTTCGCGATACAGACACAATATAAACAGACCCCCCCCCCCCCAATTAAATCACTCCCCAAGTTACGAAAGCATGTCGCTACATCCTAATATTAGACAGATATGAGATATAGACGTCCCAACGGTCAAAACTGCGTATTGTTTTAGTAGGGCATACGCATACCACCAAACACGAAAGGATTAATTCTACTAGATTTTGTTACTCTTGTTGACATTCATTTTGTAACCTCTTTTAAAGACATTGTCTATTCCGTCGATTGATCTTTACTTATCCCATCTCTCACAGAATTACAATGTATCGGAAAACCTCAAAGTTTTAATTTCTTCTGCGTCAGTTTTAATTCCCTTGCGAAACTTATCCTTGCTTTCCCTAACTGCTGACTCAATGCATATATTAAATATCATGGATAGGCTACAACCATATCTCACTCCCTTGTCAACTACTGTTTCCCTTTCATGTACTTCAATTGTTATTTGTGTCATCAGGTGTATGCATGCATGCTGATTTTGATACTTTTAATATCATCTATCAATCTTTCGTTAACTCGCCGTGTCAAGTCTTTTACAAACTCTTGGTTTCCATCAAAGAATTTCCTTGGTCCATCTGCCTCCCATTTTCGTAGCTGCTTCCCCCGTCCACTTGCAGTTAATTCTCATTACAGCCACAGTTCTGTCTTCCACTCTTGACTGCATCGGTATTGATTTGTTTGTCTCCCTGTCGCTCCTAATAATTCCCATTACATATCTCTCCATTGTTTGCTGAGTAAAACTCAGTCCCTGAATACTTTTCGCATGAAAATTCAGTGCTAAATCTAACTGCAAACTTCCCTTTTCAGACATAATGGGTACTTGCTTTTGGAAGCCTTATTAATTTTATCAGGCTTCTGATTCTTTATTTTCTGTCCACCCATTCTTCGTCTTAAGCTGCCCTAAATACAAAACTCATCAAGTGCTTAAGAGATTTTATTATTAATCTGTACAATTTTCTTCGACATATGAGTTGTAAGTTGATTTAGAATCATTACAATTGATTTTGAAGGCTACTTCCAAATTTCCCCTATTAAATTCTCCTATACGTCACTGGAGTATATCTGAACTAAAGGAATATGCGTGCTGTCAGCGGGTGAGAAGAAGGTGGTTCACATATTCGTATGTCCCACTACTACGAATTCCTTCTTCGTTTTATAGCTTAAGAATCTGGAAATTCCTTCTCAGCCTACTGAGAATAGTTTTGATGATATGGAATCTCCTTGTCGGACTTGTCTTTCAGGCCTAAAGTTTTCACTATTCTGAAGAAGTCTAATGGAAGATGTAGTACCGACGTACATTCTTGAGTATATTAACATAGGTTGAAACAATGCCTTATTTCTAAAGTATTGTCAGTACTGATTTCGTTGAAATGGCTTCAAAAACTTTCTTGAAATTTATTAATTTTATAATTTGTATAATTTCGTTCACGACTTGGAAACGGTCAATTGAGTTATTTTTTCTGAAGCCAGTTTCTCCCTTTATCTGATTAAAATCTAATAATTTTCTTCATATGCGGTTGGTAATGATTTTAATAAATCTCTTGTACATTATGCCTGGGAGAGCTGTATGCACATCCATAGCACATCCAAATGATGCCATCGGCAAAGGATGTCACGGCAGTGGCATCATATGGTCCTCATGTTCTGAGAGCACGTTGATACATCTATAGCTTTTTATTTCTTGTCTGTGCTCTTTCTAGTGCAGGAGATACTGTTTTTGCCGAGGTATCTGTCAGGGAGGCATTTGGCAGATTTCTAATAAGTTGCTGTCTAGATCTGAATCCACAGTTTAGTGAGGTACACTATAGATCCAATTGCTTCCCTGTACGGTTTTAATATGATACGTCAACACAGCAAGTAGGACAGGTCGAAATCACCACACTTCTGTGATAACTTAACGTATCCTTAAAACACGAATTTAATTATTTTCAACCTAACGAACATCGAATCTCTGGACACGAGCTTCATTCTAATGTTTTTCGTCTGCTTTCCCAACCGCTGTAGCGCCTCGTCGCGGCCTGGAAATGTCTTTACACTCTGGTTTCTACAACAGAAACGCCGAGAGAAGAAGGGCCAACGGTTTCTGCGTCTCATATGCAGTGACTGATGGACGTCACAGTACAGCGAAACAAAAATCCTGCCGTATCTATCCTCGCCGTTTGCTTTGAATATCTAGACTAGAGTAACAAGATTACAAATCAAAACACAATTGTGTATGTCACGATAAGTTTTTGTTTTCTCTTCCTTGCACACACACAATAATCCACAACAACGCGAACATATTACTGTGCAAACACTAAACACAATCATGTATGCGACACACGTGTGACGCATTATCCACTGGTTGAACGAAGACAACGGCACGATTTGAACCCCGTCTTTCTATGCTATTTTAGTTTTTACGTACAGTGTCTAAATCATTTCCACAAGAGCCTCACCAACAGAACAATGTTGTCTAATCTCGCGGCCCTTCTCTTCATCATCCTAAGTCGTAAACAAATGTGTACGCAAGAAAGTAAATAAGAAAAAAAAACTTCGGTGAACCTAAAAGAAGCAGTCACTATCAGACCAGTGGACTCGAGGGAACTTTTTTTCAGAATGTATTTTATTTATACGTCGTCCGAAACTAGTGCAACACTGACAAACGTCGATTACAAACGGAATTTCAAGGAAACATTTGCAAAGTCCTCGTGGTATAGCCTTATGAAGTGAACTTTCCCGAACAGACCACAGCAATTAAAGACCTACGAGTAACAGCCCGAACGAAGTCTTTCTTCAAAAATTTCCAATTACGACTTTTTAATTTGGGCTTAATTTATCTCTAATGAAGTACCAGCGGAATCCGTCGGGCTTTGTTCGTTAGAAACGACTTGCAAAATTAAAATATTTGTGAGAGCGGATGTTATTAATGGAATGCGTAATTCGCTTCAGCTTCAGTCGTGTACCGCCATTTCGGACGTAGTCAGCTTTCGTTTTGTTGCTGAATGCAGATTTCCACAACATTCAAATGAGCTGGAGTGGTTTCGCAGAGCTCCATCCTGGAGACATTCCAATGAAGTAAAAAGTGAATTAACTGGAAATTTTCTCGGTTTGTTTCCGCATTTCACAGACACAAACCGAAAAAGGAAATGATTAAAATACCACTTCTCCTTTTAGCTGTACTATCAGGTTATGAACTACACAGAAAAATTGAACTACGATAATTTTTGTATTCACTTTTAAAGTAATGAGTTGTTCGTGGTTTTTTCCCTGTTGGACCTATATACCAGGTAATTCAAAAAGAAGGAACAGATTTCAGTTGTTTATTACAGACAGACTATACAGGATAGCCGGCCGGCGTGGCCGAGCGGTTCTAGGCGCTTCAGTCTGGAACCGTGCGACCGCTACGGTCGCAGGTTCGAATCCTTCCTCGGGCATAGATGTGTGTGATGTCCTTAGGTTAGTTAGGTTTAAGTAGTTCTAAGTTGTAGGGGACTGATGACCATAGAAGTTAAGTCTCATAATGCTCAGAGCCATTTTTTTTTTAATACAGGATAGAAACACATTGCGCAGGTCACTGTATAAAGGAAAGTTCTCAAAATTTTGACCACAAACATATATTACTAGACTGGCAAAGGCGCATCATTTACTGAAGCCTGACGTTTGGCGAGTTAAGATGGCGGCGTCAGGAAGTTAGTGTGTGATACTACTACGCTTTTCTGAAACGAAATGACATTATAAGCTTTACCGGATGGTCTAAATAAGTTCTGCATTTGACCAAATTTTTGCGTTCTGATTGAGCTTAACAGCCAACGGCCTTGTCTCAGTGGTAACACCGGTCATTAGAGACGGAGCACAAGTGCGGATTGTGTCAAGGATGGGGAAGGAAATCGGGCGTGCCCTTTCAAAGGAAATATGCCGGCATTTGCTTGGAGCGATTTAGGGAAATCACGGAAAACCTAAATCTGGATGGGCGGACGCAGGTTTGAACCGTCGTCCTCCCGAATGCGAGTCTAGTGTGCTAAGCACTGCGCCAACTCCCTTGGCAAGTTTCTGGAGACACGCGTGTGACTACAGTTGCTTATAATATGATGACGGTGATCGTACTCCACAAGTATTCGTCATCATACAGTTTTTTACATTTACATCTTTTGATGGCTGCAGACTTTGTTTTATGTTTTATACACTAGTTTAGCAAAACAGACACATCTCATAATGATAATACACTCAAGCACCAAACAAACTGCTATAGACATGCGTATTCAAATACACAGATTTGTAAACAAGCAGAAGACGGTGCTGTGGTCACCAACGCCTATATATAGAACAACAAGTGTCTGGCGCAGTTGTTAGATCGGTTACTGCTGCTACAATGACGAAAATGGCTCTGAGCACTATGCGACTTAACTTCTGAGGTCATCAGTCGCCTAGAACTTAGAACTAATTAAACCTAATTAACCTAAGGACATCAAACACATCCATTCCCGAGGCAGGATTCGAACCTGCGACCGTAGCGGTCGCCCGGTTCCAGACTGTAGCGCCTAGAACCGCACGGCTACTCCGGCCGGTCTACAATGACAGGTTATCAAGATTTAAGTGAGTTTGAATGTGTGTTATAGTCGGCACACGAGTGATAGAGCACAGCATCTCCGAGGTGTCGATGAAGTAGGGATTTCCCCGTACGACCATTTCACGAGTGTACCGTGAATATGAGGAAACGGGTAAAACATCAAATCGCTGACATTGCTGCGGCCGGAAAAAGATCCTGCAAGAACGGGACCAACGACGACTGAAGAGAATCGTTCAACGTGACAGAAACGCAACCCTTGCTGCAGATTTCAGTGCTGAGCCATCAACAAGTGTCAGCGTGCGAACCATTTAACGAAACATCATCGATATGGGCATTCGAAGCCGAAGGCCCACTCGTGTACACTTGATGACTGCACGACACAAAGCTTTACGCCCCGTCTGGGCCCGTCAACACCGGCATTGGACAACTGATGACTGGAAACATGTTGCCTGGTCGGACGACTCTCATTTCAAATTGTATCGAGCGGATGGACCCTTCATGTCAGCAGGGGACTGTTGAAGCTGTTGGAGGCTCTGTAATGGTGCGGGGCGTGTGCAGTTGGTGTGATATGTGACCTCTGGTAGGTCTGGATACGACTCTGAGAGGTGACATGTGCGTAAGCATCCTGTCTGATCACCTGTATCCATTCATGTCCATTGTGCATTCCAACGGACTTGGTCAATTCCGCCAGGACGATACTCCACCCTACACGTCCAGAATTGCTGCAGATTGGCTCCAGGATCACCCTTCTGAGTTCAAACACTTCCGCTGGCCAGCAAACTCCCCCAGACATTAACATTATTGAGCTTCTCTGGGATTCCTTGCAACGTGCTGTTCAGATCTCCACCCCTTTGTTCTCTTATGATTTATGGACACCCCTGCAGGATTCATGGTGTCAATTCCCTCCAGCACTACGTCAGACATTAGTCGAGTCCACATCACGTCATGTTGGGGTACTTCTGCGTGCTCTCGGGAGCTCTACACAATGTTAGGCAGGTGTGCCAGTTTCTTTGGCTCTTCAGTGTACATATTCTTCATTCTTCAATGGATGCCTACCGGTGTTTGTCCTTCGGCAGCCAAGAAAAGAATAGAAAGCTCTTGGTCCTGCTTGGACGCAGTTGGTAATAACGTAGTCATAGTTCACGCTTCCGCATTTACCGCATGTCGAAAAGGATTGGAAAAGGGCACAGGTCATCCCCGTTTTCAAGAAGGGACGTCGAACAGATTTGCAGAACTATAGACCTATATCTCTAACGTCGATCAGTTGTAGAATTTTGGAACACGTGTTATGTTCGAGTATAATGACTTTTCTGGAGACTAGAAATCTACTCTGTAGGAATCAGCATGAGTTTCGAAAAAGACGGTCGTGTGAAACCCAGCTCGCGCTATTCGTCCACGAGACTCAGAGGACCATAGACACGGGTTCACAGGTAGATGCCGTGTTTCTTGACTTCCGCAAGACGTTCGATACAGTTCCCCACAGTCGCTTAATGAACAAAGTAAGAGCATATGGACTATCAGGCCAATTGTGTGATTTGATTGAAGAGTTCCTAGATAACAGAACGCAGCATGTCATTCTCAATGGAGAGAAGTCTTCCGAAGTAGAGTGATTTCAGGTGTGCCGCAGGGGAGTGTCGTAGGACCGTTGCTATTCACAATATACATAAATGACCTTGTGGATGACCTTGGAAGTTCACTGAGGCTTTTTGCGGATGATGCTGTTGTATATCGAGAGGTTGTAACAATGGAAAATTGTACTGAAATGCAGGAGGATCTGCAGCGAATTGACGCATGGTACAGGGAATGGCAATTGAATCTCAATGTAGACAAGTGTAATGTGCTGCGAATACATAGAAAGATCCCTTATCATTTAGCTACAATATAGCAGGTCAGCAACTGGAAGCAGTTAATGCCATAAATTATCTGGGAGTAGGCATTAGGAGTGATTTAAAATGGAATGATCATATAAAGTTGATCGTCGGTAAAGCAGATGCCAGACTGAGATTCATTGGAAGAATCCTAAGGAAATGCAATCCGAAAACAAAGGAAGTAGGTTACAGTACGCTTGTTCGCCCGCTGCTTGAATACTGCTCAGCAATGTGGGATCCGTACCAGATAGGGTTGATAGAAGAGATAGAGCAGATCCAACGGAGAGCAGCGCGCTTCGTTACAGGATCATTTAGTAATCGCGAAAGCGTTACGGAGATGACAGATAAACTCCAGTGGAAGACTCTGCAGGAGACGCTCAGTAGCTCGGTACGGGCTTTTGTTGAAGTTTCGAGAACATACCTTTACCGAAGAGTCAAGCAGTATATTGCTCCCTCCTACGTATATCTCGCGAAGAGACCATGAGGATACAATCAGAGAGATTAGAGCCCACACAGAGGCATACCGACAATCCTTCTTTCCACGAACAATACGAGACTGGAATAGAAGGGAGAACCGATAGAAGTACTCAAGGTACCCTCCGCCACACACCGTCAGGTGGCTTGCGGAGAATGAATGTAGATGTAGATGTAGATTGCCACACTAATTCCTTGCTTACATGTCGATGCGTTTATACCCCATCGGAGTTACGTTACGTTGCATACACTCTACAGCAACGCCCTCACTCGGAAACTTTTTGATCGCCCCTTATAATTCCCTCCATCAGCTGTGTACAGGTGGAAGCAGTCCGTCGATCGCACAGCACCGCGTGATCGTTAAGTTGACCGCGATCTTGATTTGCTCATCGTGCAGGAATGCCGGCTTGTACAGCAGAGTACGGCAGGGCGAGTCTCGCGTGCGGAGCGCCGGGCGCGCTGGTAATGCGTCGCGTGATCAAAGCGACCGACCCGCTGCGGGCCGAGCCAACGGATGTCGCGAAGTCGCCACGCCACACCCGCGCGCAGCCAACTCTAATGGCCCGCCGCCACGCAACAACCGACTCGCCTTTGCTCCGTCCGTTTTGCACGCTCATCCGCAAACACCGTCCACCTCGGCGTGCTGTGCACACTTTAGCTGCCTCTCCTTTAACGTAGTTCCCGTTCCTTTTCGGTGTGACCGCCCAGCCAAAGGGTGGCTGTTATAGGAACGGGAAAAACCGATCGGTTGAACCCGATATCGCTATTTTAGTTCTGAATAGCCAAAATTTTTCGTTATTTGTTTGGTTTCGATGCTTTTTTATTGTTTTTACCAATAACCGAGTAAAAAACCGAAATATCGATTAGGCTTAGTAGCAGTGCTAAAATTTTTCGTTTTTAAATAAATCGTTCTTAAAAAAGGATAACTTTTATGAGTTCAATTGGCATTGTTTTGAAATATTGCGTTATTATAGAAAATGGTATAAGAGACGAGTGCTGTTTTAACAACAACACCGACAGAAGAGACCAACAAACACATGGCATAAGAATTGGTGCTAGCACTGCTGAGACAACACTGCCCCTGTTGCTGTGTGTTGCGGCTTCAGGGGAGTACGTACATCCTATACAAGTAGTGTTAAATAATCAGTATTGATGATCCAATATATCAGAACCTTTGACAGATAGAGATCTGATATTTTGGAAAGTATAGTTGCACTCATTTTCTGATTACTCATCCAGAATCATAATATACAGGCAAGTAATTAGCTGAAACTTCCTGGCAGATTAAAACTGTGTGCCCGATCGAGACTCGAACTCGGGACCTTTGCCTTTCGCGGGCAAGTGCTCTACCATCTGAGCTACCGAAGCACGACTCACGCCCGGTACTCACAGCTTTACTTCTGCCAGTATCTCGTCTCCTACCTTCCAAACTTTACAGAAGCTCTCCTGCGAACCTTGCAGAACTAGCACTCCTGAAAGAAAGGATATAGCGGAGACATGGCTTAGCCACAGCCTGGGGGATGTTTCCAGAATGAGATTTTCACTCTGCAGCGGAGTGTGCGCTGATATGAAACTTCCTGGCAGATTAAAACTGTGTGCCCGACCGAGACTCGAACTCGGGACCTTTGCCTTTCGCGGGAAAGTGCTCTACCATCTGAGCTACCGAAGCACGACTCACGCCCGGTACTCACAGCTTTACTTCTGCCAGTATCTCGTCTCCTACCTTCATATCAGCGCACACTCCGCTGCAGAGTGAAAATCTCATTCTGGAAGTAATTAGCTGGTTATGATCAGGAAGAATAATATGTAGAGTTCATCCACGAACGTCATGTAGATACCTCATGAAGAAGCTAGCCATTTGAACTGCGCCGTCACAATACATATAGGCGTATTCGGTAATGAAATTCGTCTTAAATAAGCCATCACAATTTGAAAAGAAAAAAAAAAAAAAACAGTGATGTCCTTTCTTACCCAGTGTTAAAGCTGTCAGTGGCTCAGAAAGGAGTTCAATATACAGCAAAAACAAATTTTTTTTTATCATTTGCCGAGGAACATAAAATGTCTGACAGGTAGCAAAGCAAGTTTTAAATCCAATTTAAAAACATTTCTGCTGGACAATTCCTGCTATTCCATTGACGAATTTCTGCTTAAAACTCATAACCAGTAAAAAATTAATAAAAAATTACTGAGTGTATTGGCATCACTAAGACTAAGATTAATAAAGTGTTATTAATGTTAGCATTAATATTTATACACATCCTGTAAATTGTCTCGTTCCATATCATTTCAATAAAAGAATCGTCAAATGATCTGTGGAAAATGTAGGTTACTGACTAACCCTTTTCTCCAGGGTAGACCAGAAAGGTTCGAGAATACTGAGATCTGGTGACTGTGATGGACAGGCACGATGCTATATTCATTCTCGTACTCATAAAACCAGTCATGGACGATGCGCGCTGTGTGAACAGGAGTCCGCTTGTCTCGGACCACATATCACCATTGCGGAACAAACATTGTACCATGGATAGGACCTGATCACATAATTCTTGGCAGTAATTCGCCCTTACGGAACAACCATGGGGCCCAGGGAATACCACCATATGGCTGTCCAAATCACAACCAAACCCCTGCCATGTTTCACCCTTGGGACATAAAATCGGTCGTAAGTTGGAAACAGTGTGAAACAAAAGTCATTCGACCAGATGACTTTCTTCAATTGCATCATAAGTACAGGTTTTATGGCTTCAGCAGCACGTTTTCCTGTTAAGAGGATTTGCATCACTGACGAATGCTTTTGGAATCCCAGTTCGCCCTCCAGTTCCCTGTCTATGCAGCGCCCTCCGTGTTGTTTTGGTGCTGACAGAGTTGGCGAGTGCGATATTCAGTTCTGCAGTGACTTTTGCAGCTGTCATCTTATTTTTCGTCACAATCCTCTTCACTGACCATCCGTCACGATCCGTCACACACTTCCGTCCGCGTTGTGACTTGGGGGATGATGTTTCTCCGCTTTCCCTGTACGCGGCATGAATCTTGAAACATCAAACACCTCGGCTACGTTGTTTATAGAAGCACCCACCATACGAGCGCCAAAAATTTTCCCACGTCCGACTTCACTAGCTCTCACAGCTACACCGAAAACTGTTCTGACCATGACTGGCACTTGCAACGAATTGAGGACGTTACACAGCTGCAGTTCATAGTCTAATACAGCAAGCTTGGGCAGCCAGCGTCTGCATTTCTGTTCAAGCAAACGATGCTTCCGTACTTTTGTCTAATCCCCCTGTATGTAGATGTCGATCTAATGCTCGATCGCCTGATGTCAGAAGACCTGGACCAAACAGCATGTATCAGTGGTCACCATCCCTTCCGGATAAACATTAGTTCAAGCATATGAACATACATGGCGCTATTGTTCAATCTTTCTACTTTTCAACTGTGAAAACTGACATTCTTGATAGTCTACAGCAATAAAGGCCATTATAAGCATGTCATTTTATAAAGCATTTTACCACATATGCTGTGCTATATGTTTCATGTTATCTCACTCTTTGGTAATAAGAAAGACAGCTTACAACTTCCTTTGCCCCCCCCCCCCTGCTCCCCCCCCCCCCCTCCTCGCCCCCCGACGACTTCTAAAATCCCACAAAAGCCTGCGAACGGAACGGCAAGTTGTCTGTATTTCATACATTCCCATGCAGGTAGATCTCACTCCCCACTTTGCCGTGATTGAAATTGGACTCGTAAATTTGGAAGGAATGAGGATCAAATACCCGTCGGGCCCTCAGATGGAAACTTTGCGTGGATTCCCTAAACAGAGTAAGGCGATTTCCATCCCCATCCTTGTCGACTTAGGTTTGTCTCTAATTGTCCTTATGGTCTTCAGTCCGAAGACTGGTTTGATGCAACTCTACACGTTTCTCTATTCTGTGCATGCCTCTTAATCTCCAAATAACTATTGCGACCTAAATACATTTGAACCCGTTTTACTGTATTCAGCTCTAATTTTTATCCTACACATTTCCCTCCATTACCAAACTGACCATTCATTGATGTCTCGGAATGTGTCAAATCAACTGGTCCCTTCTTTTAATGAAGCTGCGCCATAAATTTCTCCAATTGAATTCAGTTCCTCCTCATTAGTTACACCATCTGCCCATCTAATCTTCAGCATTTTTCTGTAGTACAATACTTCAAAAGATTCATTCCCTTGTCTGAGCTGTTTGTCGTTCTTTATACTTCAGACAGATACCTTCAGAAATGCTTTCTGTGTCATATTCTCTGTCTTCGGTCATCATCAGTTATTTTACAGCCCAAATTTCAAAACTAATCTATGTCTCATTCCCCAATCAGATTCCTCCAGCTACATTTCATTACCCTTATTTTACTTTACCCGATGTTCATCTTGTAACCTCTTTTCAAGACGCTATCCATCTCACCTCGCTTTACACCATCGTATATACGATGTTAAACCGTATTCTTCCCATCTTCCATCTCACTTTTCATATTCGTTTACGTTCTCCTGTGCACGTTTTCAATCCGTTAATCAGATTCCCTCCTCCCTAGAAATTCCACGAATATCTTCATGTAATCAAAACGTCCCATAGACCGTCCTAACAATTAAAGAGTCGCAAGGACCCTATTTTGCCCATATGTCAATGCTCCATTATCCACAGCATCTCCTAATCTCATAGCTCGCTTTTTGTATCATCCAAGTTCAAATGGTTCAAATGGCTCTAAGCACTATGGGACTTAACATTTGAGGTCATCAGTCCCCTAGACTTAGAACTACTTAAACCTAATAAGGACATCACACACTTCCATGCCCGTGGCAGTATTCGAACCTGCGACCGTAGCAGCAGCATGGTTCTGGACAGAAGCGCCTAGAACCGCTCGGTCACAACGGCCGGCTATCATCTAAGTCTATGTTCCCGCGTGGCCCATATTCCCGTTCGTTAGATATTGTGATCCCTCCATATCGTTTCATATCCTTCCTTCCGACCGTTACCGAAATTTGACAGTCACGTACAGTAACATCCATCACATTATTGTGGCCAGCAGGATCGTTACCATGTACGCAATATCAACCACGTTACCGGCCCAAGGCTTTCTGAACAAACTGCACGAACTGTAAAATTCTTTCATTACACTTTCATCTCGTCTTTTCATTCCCTTTTTATATTTCATATTAAGGTACGCTAAAGTACAGAGGTTGGTGCTAATACGATATATATAACTCTAAATAGGTTTAATTTCTTTTCCTGTCTAACAGGAAATTGAAATAAATTAGTATTTGGACACAGTTGGTGAAACAGCTAGTTATAAATAAAAAACAAAAGCAGGTTGTATGCATATCATCCATTGCTGTCTTGGATAAAGTACGAGATACGTACAAGTGATACAACCAAGCTTTTAAGTTTTGTTTATAGTGTAAACACAAAGTAAAATTTTTGTAATTACTACATCGTGCTACTGTTTGTATTAATGTGTGTGTGTTTTCACCCACAAAATCTTGTACCAACATTGTCCACCATGTATTGCATAAACGACGTGAATATGCGAAATTAAGTGCTCTAGTTGTGGTTCTGAATAAGCAAATCACAAAATTAAACAGTGACTGTTTGCTGCTCCCTGAAACGAAATCTAAAATCAAATTCAGTCAGGGAGTTCCACCAAGAGCACGATGGATGAAATGAATTTAATAGTGGTATCTTTTGTCCTTGTAATCTTACTACATCTGCAATACTGCCTCTTCGACGTAAGAGTTAGACATTAATGAAGACAAAAACTGCAACCGCGTCTCACATCTTCTTGAAAATTAGCTTCCCTTTTTTTTTAATTTTCCACGTTTTGTACTCCCAAATAGTTTAGCAAACTTTAGATTACTTTTCCTCTCAGTGCTTCTGCCGCATTACCCCATATTTCGAACATCTTAATTCTTTTTACATTGACAACACCTTTCTCTAGCCAAAAAAACGTTGCAAAACAATCTGTTCTTTGAACAGGCAAATGTCCCGAGTTCGAGTCTCGGTCCGGCACACAGTTTTAATCTGCCAGGAAGTTTCAAATCTGTTCTTTCTTTTTATTCTCCCTTTCCTCACTAAGCGCAACATTTGATTTGCTTCTGCTGTGCCAGAGTCTTACCTTCAGTCCAGCACTTCTTCATCTTGTTTTTACGTAGTTCTGAATAACTTTCTAGTCATCAGTTTACAAGCGTGAGATGTCAGATTGATGTTACGTGCCTAAACCACGTAAAAACTTGCCAGAGTTTTGATACCGGTGAAAACGAGTCGATTCATGTCGTATCTCAACGATCTAGGGAAAGCGCCTACGTCCATTCACCAAGATAAGTGCCGATCACGACAAAAAGATAGGAAATTCCTACGAAATGTTGCATGACACGATAAATAGTGCTACAAACGTGAGGTATCTATTAAAAATTAGGTAAAAATAAACTACATGAATGAATCACGGAATGCTGAAAGGCAAGGTTATGACGAATAGCTTACCGAAAGTTAACACCAATACTTCATATCCCTTCTGACGGCAGGAATAAATTACTTTTCTTCCAAAATTCGTGACATGCGACCAATGTTCCTTCCGTTTAGAGTTCACGTAACATGTCCTGCATAACGCTCTTGAATAAGTAATCACAGGTACCAACACCCACGCTTCTTCCGGTCGTTCGTGACCGGAGCCGCTACTTGTCAGTCCTCTAATGGCCCGATAAGGGCTGAGTGCATCTTACTTGCCAACAGTAGTCGGCAGACCCATGTTGCCACAATGATATAGACATTTGCCACTATCTAACAACATATGCTTATTTTTGACCCTAGTGGACCACTGAGTGTATTTGTGATTGGCCACCATTTCTGTCGCCACATACTCATTTCTCCTAAGTTGGGAAAGAAAGTGCTGTACGTCGTTTTCATTGCACGTCAACACCTCAACATCATCATCAGCAGCAGATGGACAGGACAAAGAGCCCCTTGTGTCTTGCCACCTCGTTCACCAGACCTAGATACCCTTGATTTTTAATTGTGGGACACATCTGAAATATGTTGTATATGGTGAACCAGTGTCTACTCTATAGACTCTTACATAGCGTGTCTGTATAGTCATTGACGCGGTTTCGGCTGCGGCCTGGAACATTCAAAAGTGCGAGGCAATCCAAAACGCGACGGGTGATACTTGCAGTGCATCCAACAGCGACCTCTTTTAATAAATTGTGTAACATGGAAGACCTTAATGCCATGTAATCTGGAATGTCAGTATCCAATACTAGCTGCTTTATCAGAGACTCTCCGTCCATTTCCGTACATATATTGTTATGATTTTTTTTAATTATTATTTCTTTCATCTCCCATTTAATACTGGCCCCGTAAACTGGTGGTGCTCTAGCTTATGTGTGGGTTGGTTACGTTGTTGCCTACAGGTTGCCTGCTGGACAGCGCTCCCCCTGATGTGCCCCCGAGGAACCCGTCAATGAACCGGCTCAACGGGCGCATCGCGAGCGGAGTGGCGGCCGGCAACCCCGCCGACAGGGACGGCGACTTTGAGCCGTCCTGCCTCGTCCGCACGCCCTCCGGGAACGTCTACATACCGACAGGTAGTGGTACCCACTCCAGCACGCTTCTCCCTTGGCTTAATGTCTACATTCCGACAGGCAGCGGTACCCACTCCACCCCTCTTCTCCTTCTGGCCCACAACTAACAGGTAGTGGTACCCACTCCAGCACGTTTCCCCTTTTGGCTCAATGTCTACATACTACTGGCAGGTAGTGGTAAATCCCGACCTGGTTGGATGGCCCTGCCCACATTGTTCCAAACATTCTCAGTTGACGAGAGACCTGGCGAGCTTGCTGGCCATGGTAGGGTTTGGCAAACACGAAGACTAGCAATAGAAACACTTGCTGTGTGCTGAAGAACCTTACTGAAATGTAAGCCCAGTATGGTTTGCCACGAAGGGCAACAAAACAGTATCGTCGACGTACCGTTCCGCTGTAACGGTGCAACAGTTGACAAGCCAATGGCACCTCAGACCACTACTGGTTGTTGAGCCGTGTGTTGGGTGACAGGTTGGTACCCCACCGCTGTCAGGGCCTTCTCCAGACACGTCTTTGCTGGTCATCGGGGCTCAATTCGAAGCGGGAATCATCAGTGAAGACAATTCTATTCCATTCAATGTGATTCCAGTACGCAAAACACTGGAATCTCGATGTTTACTGCAATGCCATATTGATTCGGCGCGCTGTATTATTTCCTAATGTTGGCAACGGAAACAATTCGTACCGATCCGAAGTCATCCGACTTCAACCGACTCTGCCTCCCCCAGAAAAGTGTACAGGTGCGTTGTTGTGCTGTGTATAGAAATCTAATATGATTCGTACACGTTTCGTAAGCAAAACAAAGCGTACAAACAAGTGCCGTGACATTTATTTCAAAGTGCTGTACTACTGCCCTGTTTATCCTAAACAATGTACCGGTATTCCACATGGCTAAACTAGTTGCGCATAGCAATATAATGAAAGACTTGAACGAGAAAGTAAAATGACCCAGTAGCAGGAAGGAAGACACGTTTGCTCCATTGAATAAGCTATTGTGTAACGCTGGTCATTCGTGTGTGTGTGTGTGTGTGTGTGTGTGTGTAGCCTACGGCCGCTCAACACCGAGGTTATCAACTTACTGACAGAGCAGATAAACTATACGAGGAAGTCGACCAATTAGTACAATTATTTAAAAATCTGTTAGTTGTGGGGGACTGAAATGTCAGTTTCAGGGGGCAAAAACAGACTACATTATTGAGAAATGATGGTCTGGAGAAACAATTGAGGTAGACAAAACTTACTGGATTTTTATGTTATGTTTCACACAGTTCTAATAAGGAAGATAAAATACCTATTGAAACTGATGGGTGAGGGTATTTAGCTGTGACTTTCTTCCAAGAGTAAATAAAATTTATGGGCTTGAAACAGACTGAAATGAAACCATTGAAAATCGCATGCAACGGAAAAATATTAGAAAAAAAAACAGCAGTTGCAGATCAGTTAATCCCACAGTTGAGTGAGTTTTAGGAGTAGGAAAAAACTTTAATAAACACTGAAGAATACTGCGCACATTACCGAGGAGCCCTCATGTGTCAGGTGTGCTCAATGTGAGATAATATCGAACTTTTAAAATTCTGTGCCTCATTCGTTTCATTATGTTTCTTGATTACAGTTAATGTTGGCCATTTATGCTGTTGAAGTACTATAAATCAACTCAAAATTCTAATGCAAACTATTTTTTCATTTGTTTAATAGTATTAGTGAACTTATTTCTGTAAAACATTTCAGATATACCAAAGAACTCTGCCCTGGACTACAAATCCAACTCCTCCTGTAGCAGCCCATCGAAAGGAGACATACAAAAGAACTCAGAAAGGTATGTAACATAAGATTTACTAAACAGCCCTAATATTTTTCTCACAAGTGTTTTACTGATATTATTTACTCATTACATGGATCTGCCTAAGTTCGGATCCTCATTAAACAAATTGCAATTGGTCAAAGGAAGGCAAATAGCATTTATACATTATCCAGTTCAGTATTATTCAACAAACAGTAATGTAGTTCTTTCATATTGCTAAAAATACCAAATACAATTATTGTTTTTTTTGTGTGTGTGTGTGTAAATATACATGTTGAACCTCGCTTGCATTCTTTGTAGGATATATGTACATAATGTGCATCAAAATACTTGTTGGAGACTTCTCCATTATATAAATACCAGTATGTTTTCTAAATTTATCTTGCAGTATTAGTTTTCATGATGAAAAGTGCATTAAATATGGCAGTGTGCACATAAATATGGTGCTACAGGTCAACGACCTTTATTTGGCATTCACATTCGGCTTTGGCAACCCACAACCAAATTATTACCTTTCAGCCTAACCTAGACAACGGGTTATGCTATTAATCAGTCTATTACCACAACCAAGATTTCAGGAAGGGAAGGGTGATGGGGTGGGGCCCCATATCACACCCCAGCTACTTTACTTTTGTCTGTATTAGCTGATCATGGATAAACTAGTCATGGTTTGCTATTCTCATTCACTATAATATTTTTAGCACAGTTTACCTGCTATATGTATGACACAATTTGTCTGCACCCAACAAAGATACAATTTCCTAATAATTGCTTATCTTTGTCCACACTCATTCAAAGATACAATTTCCCAATATATGGGTGTGTTGGCTTGTACTCTCTTCACACTTATATAATGTTGTGCTATAACAGTTTAGTCTCTTTTCACTGAACAGAAGAAACTTACCAACGTTAGTGCTTGCCCAATCCATTGAATGGATTATTTATTTGAACTCACTGTTCCATCGCATCCATTCCACAATGTGTACCCTGTCAGTATATTCAAGATTACTATCACATAGACTTCTGCTGTGCATAGTATATATTCTGCTGCAATACTGAAGACACTATGTAAAATGTAAGAGTTCCACCGTCCTCAAATGATCAGTGTTAACCACTATTAAAATAATGAATAAATAAAGAAGCTGAGTACTATTTTATGCTTAAGTAAACTATGTTGTTCTGTAAAAATGGAATTAAGTTCCAGTACCTTGCACCTGTTTCATAATTATTGTATTTACAAACACTGTGAATTCTCATTATGTTCTCTCTGTATTGTTTATTTACTTTCGGTTATATAATATAATTTCCTTAGCATGTGTAGGATACTTCTGTCACCGTCCAAACAATGTTCTTTTGAGTGAATAAAAAGATCAATTTCAACATATTCATGGTATATATATTTTGCAACATTAAAATTTAAAAAAATGCATACTCAGTCATGCTTAAGAATGAATTTCAGAGTCATAAGACAATTCTAATTTGTGAATATTTTAATTGTAATTTTCATGTAAATTTAAATTCTGATGTAGATATTCTAGTTGTGTTAAAACAGAGGTAAACAGAAAATACAGTAACTGAAACAATATAATAATTATTGCAGGTGTTCATTGCCATTTGGGACTCCTGTTCCTGTTCTGCCCGTCCGGAATAACCTGCGCCGCCCAAACTCCAGTCATTTCCCACCGTCACGATTTCAGTTTAGGAAAGGCATCACATCGAAATGTACATGGAAGTGCACAGCAATTGTCTTCATCATTTTGTCAGTTGTATTAACTACTGCACTGACTTACATGTCAGGTAATTAATTTCTTGAATAAAATACGAACTGGTAACCTGTTTTGATTATGAGGTGTTGCAGTGTATGTGTTGTTGATACTTGCATAATATAGTCATATGATTAAGTAATTAATGCCGTTTGGTCAACAGTGTAGCTTTCATTTACTTATTCAGATTATTCACTGAAGACTGAATGCTTCTGTTAGCCGAGAGCCCCCTTTCTGTCATTTGGAATCTGAGGTGACTCCTTATTCTTCTGTGTTTCCCCTTTCACCACATTTGCAACCCTTCTCATCAAATTTCATGATTGTTTGTCTGACAATCGCTACTCTTCTCACTAGAATTTTGAACACAGTGATGAAATTTCTCTGTAACTTCTCCTGTTACGAATATTCCGCAGTACAATCAGAGTAACTTCTTTTTGTCAATAATAGGATACAGTAACTTCTTTTCCTTTTTAAGAGTCTTTTTACTAGCTTTCCTGTTAATTTTATTTGTTCAACCTGACTTAAGCAAGAACTAATAGTATATAACATTTTAATAATAGTAAATTATTAATGCTGTTTCTAACAGCTGTTTCACTTGTTCAGCTTATATCTCGACTCATTTCACATTCCTGAAGGTTCGCCTTCACAGTGTCTACATAATACAGTAAATGTACTGGTAGTGTATCTTATTTAAAGGCTATTAAATGTTGCTTTACAACAGCAGTAAAAATAAATTACAACTGAGGCACATTCTTTTTCATGTCTACAACGAAAAGCTCCATTGTGTAATTACAGATATGCAGTAGGTAAATGTGATCAATCATTTCATGTGAACTAGGACTCATTGTGTATATTTTGGCAACTGAAAATGTGTCTTAAGTTATACAGGACTTGTGAAACTCGTCTAGAAATATACTTCTGCAATTTTTGAAAGGGTAAATGTGCAGGACATTTTGTTTAGGGAAACCAAACATCATAAGGATCAGTTACTCAATGGTTTTTTGGATTAGGTGACTCTCCCTCAGTCCAGATAATGATAGCTGTAGGAAACTCAGAAGTATCAGTGTAAGATCAAAAGAAATGCATTCCACTGGTGAGAGTATTAAAATCTTTATGGGTTATTGGTGAAGAATTCACAACAAAGAGACAGAATTTGAAGTGCTCCAGAAAAATGGCGAGGCCCACATAATGCTAGGAACAAACGCTGGTTGAAACCTGAAATTGACAGCAGTGAGATTTTTGTGGAAAATTCAAGAGTATAGTGAAAGAATGAAACTCAAATCCATCAAGATGGAACTTGAAGCTGCATGTGAGATTTTTTGGGCAACACTCAGTATCAGGGGTTGGCAATTGGATCCTTCTAACACCCATCGAACTCATTTCGTGATGTAACTGAAAACTTTAGAGAGAACCTCAGTTCACTCGTGCAATAAGTTCTCCAGTCATTCTGTAATCATCAGTGGAGACTTTAGTTGTCACACAATGAGTGGGGAAAATTATAGTTTGTTAGTGGTGGGTGGGATAAGATTAGTAAATGCCTTCTTTGAAAACAGATAGTTAGGAACTCCACTCACGATGAAAATATATTAGATCCAATGGCAACAAACATCTTTGAGGATGTCCACATTGAAACTGGTATTAGTGACCATTATATGGTTGTGGCCACAATGACTACCAAAGTACAAAGGACAACTATACCAAGAAGAAAGAAATACATGTTCAGTAAACTAGATAAAAAATCTGTAGTGTCATATCTCAGTAAGGAGCATGAAACTTTCAGCACAGGGCAGGAACAAGTAGAAGAACTATGGCTCAAGTTTAAAAGAATATCTGACCATACACTGGACATATATGTACCCAGTAGAATAGTTCATAATGGGAAGGAATCTCCATGGTATACAGTCACTGTAAAGAAACTTCTAAAGAAACAGAGATTACTGCATAATTAGATGTAAAACAAAGCATAAGACTGTAGAGAGAGAAATGCTGAATGAAGAGAGCAATGCGTGATGCCTTCAGTGACTGCTCTAGTAGAATATTGTCAAATGATATTTTACAAAACCCAAAAAAATTCTGGTTGTATATAAAGGCTGTTAGCGGCACAAAAATCAATGTCCAATTCCTCATGAATGAGACGGGAACTGAAATTGACAGTAGCAAAGCAAAAGCTGAAATGGTTAACTCCATTTTCAACTGATCATTTAAAAAGGAAAATCCAGGAGAATTGCCCCAGTTTAATCCTCAAACCACTGAAAAGATGAATGCAATAAGTATGTGTCAGTGGTGTTGAGAAACAGCTGAAATAGTTAAAATTGAATAAAGCTCCAGGACCCATACTGAATTTGCAGCTGCGTTAGCCCCTCTTCTAACTATAATCTGTCATAGATCCCTCAAACAAAAAACTGTGCCCATTCTTGGAAAAAAGCAGAGGTCACACCTGTCTGCAAGAAGGGTAGTAGAAGTGACCCACAAAACTACCGTCCAATGTCCTCAACATCAGTTTGTCGTAAAATCTTAGACTATATTCTGAACTCAAACATAATGAGGTATCTTGAACAGAATGATCTCCTCAATGCCAACCAGTGTGGATTCCAAAAGCATCAATCATGTGAAACCCAACTTCCACTTTTCTCACGTAGCACACTGAAAGCTTTGGATCAAGGCAGTCTGATAGATGCAGTATTTATTTCCGAAAAGCATTACTTTAGACTCAGCACCACACCTACACTTATTGTCAAAAGTACAATCATATGGGATATCAAGTGAAATTCACGACTGGATTGAGAACTTTTTGGCAGGGAGGATACAGCATGTTCTCTTGGACAGAGAATCATCATCAGATGTAGAAGAATATTCAGGTGTTCCCCAGGGAAGTGCATTGGGATCCTTGCTGTTCATTTGTATATTAATGACCTCACAGACCACATTTTTTAGTAACCTCAGATTTTTTGCAGATGATACAGTTATCTGAAATGAAGTACTGTCTGAAAGAAACTGGATAAATATTCTGTCAGACCTTGACAAGGTTTCAAAGTGGTGCAAAGATTGGCAACTTGCTTTAAATGTTCAGAAATGTGAAACATTGCATTTCCCAAATGAAAAAAATGTGGTATCCTATGACTGTAATATCAACGAGTCACTGTTAGAATCACCGAACACATACAAATACCGATGTGGAACATTTTGTAGGGATATGAAATAGATTGATAACGTAGGCTAAGCTGGGGGTAAGGCAGTGGTAGACTTCGGTTTACTGCTAGCATATTGGAGAAGTGCAATCAGTCTACAAAGGAAATTGCTCACAAATTACTCGTGCAACCAGTTCTACAATATTGCTCAAGCATACCAAATAGGACTAGCAGGCGATATTGAATGTCTACAGAGAAGGGCAGTACAAATGGTCACAGGTTCATATGATCCATGGGAGAGCGTCACAGAGGTGCTGAAGGAACCGAGCTGCAAGGCTTTTTGAAGGTAGATGTAAACTATCCCAAGAACGTCTGTTAACAAAGTTTCAAGAACCAGCTTTAAATGATGATCTAGGAATATACTACAACCCCTTACTTATTGCTAACATAGGGGTCATGAGGATAAGATTAGAGTAATTACTGCACACATTGAGACATTCAAACAATCATTCTTCCCATGCTCCCTATTTGAATGGAGTGGGAAGAAACCCTAATAACTGGTACAATGGGACGTCCCCTCTACTATGCACTTCACCATCATTTGCAGATTATAGATGTAGCTGAAGATATAGATGTAGATGGTAGCCAGGATGGTGCTGCAGTTGTTGAAGGGCATAAATTTTTCATTTTCCTACAAGACAACTATCTGGCTCCACACAATAAACAGATACAAATGTAGCTAACTCTCTTGTTTTATTTTCCTTCTTTTCTTTTTGTTTTATTTTATACAATCTACTGTTTGTTGACTTCCATTCATTTTTTAACTTAGTGTGTCTTCAAAATGTGTCAGGATTGCTGTAGCTTTGTTGCTTATGAACTGATGAAGAACTACACTGAGTGAAATATGTTGACATAATATGTGCCGTATCATAAACAGTGGGTATATCGAGCATGTGTAGAACTTGTAACAAAACCACAGTGAGTGTATAACTACTTTACTAAATCATAATTTGTAACTATTGCATAGTTTATCTTGTTGCTATATTTGAACTTTATTCATGTACTAGTGAATAGATCAATCTATAATAATTCTCCAACTTCTGTAGTTGCATTCCAGTATTCAAGTGATGGCAAATTTTTTTGTATTTCACTTGCATCATTAGCTTACTGTCTGAGTCTTATAATTCATTTATAATACATACAAGACTAATTAGCAGTTAGAAATAAAGTGCAGCAAAAATGCTGTAGTATTCTGTTGAGATAGAGTAATAATGTTTTATAGAGTAAAAGAGTGACTAATTTCTTTTGCTTTTATTTTCAGTTGTTAACTTACTAAACTGGTCGTATCAGAGTGCCAAAACCTGCAAGGTCCTTGTTGGGGAGAACACTGAGGTATATCCTAAAGCCTCTGCTGAGGTTAACCGCTCATCCTCTCGTCCTCGGCCCTCTCCAGGAGGAGGTAAAGTTCTCTCCACTGCCAATGACGCCAGTCCAGTAGAGCCAGCACGGAAGCGTTGGCGTAGAACTGTCACCCAGCATGCACCACACCCTGCCATTTCTCTTGTTGATCCTCATGTTATAGCACAAAGTGGTGAAGTAGCTCTAGACCTTGATGTTGTGCATGATGACAATATAACTGCTCTTCCGGGTTCTGTGCATGTTGAAAAATTGACAGCCCAAACTGGCACAAATGAGCATGCTGATGTGTCTGTTCCACTGTCTTTGAAACAAGTCAACACTAACTCCCCATCCAGTGAACAGGTGTTTGAGAATAAAAGTGGCAGTGATGCAGCATCTATGGATACTGCTGTCCCAAGTGCTGTCCAAAATGACTATGGTGTTTTTGCATATGGGCAAGATGAAGTGAAGATTGTTAGATTAACGCATGATTCTGTAACTCTGAAACCAGGTGGTAATGAGCTTCCTCCTCATACCAGTCCTGATGCCAACAAACTGAATAATGAAATTCGCGGTAACATACCTCTTCTACAACACCCGAGAGATTTTAATAGTAAAGACATTATAGGTAAATTCATAGAGGAAGACAAAGATGAGGACAAAGACGAAACTGATGAAAACAATAACACTGAGAAAGCACCAAAACTTAAAAATAAAAGTGTAAATGTGTTACCTGGTGTTTTGTGGGATAAGAACATGGAAAATGAGAAACAGCCTTCAGTAGCTGTGAAAGTTAATGCCAGCACAACTAACCTTACTACAACATCAACTCACGAACACCATTCAGATATTCTGTCACTTCAAAATGAAAATGCTAGTCATGAGCATCGTATGGAAAATTCATTTTTTTCTAATTTCAATGGCAGTGACCCAGCAGAAGAAAATGTGACAGAAAGTAGCACGTATTTCACTGGCCTTGATGAAAATTTCTCAGAGGATTTGACAGAGCATGAAGAAGTAAGTGCATCCCTGAAGCATGGTTCTTTATTAACACTGCATCCCATGAAAATGAGTGATCCTAACAACTATAGTATAGAAATTCTTACTACAGTTTCTCCAAATACATCGCATAACTATCCTGCAAACAGCTCATCAGACGTGCGCCTTGTGACTATGCCTGTTGTTGACAGTGTTTTACCTAAACCACCAAAACGAGTGCTTGTTAACGTAACAGTAGCTATGCAGGATGAAACTTTTGGTTCACATCAGTCAGTATATGTATTCTCCATGTCTGTATCTGCTGCAGGCAATGCCACTAGTGATGCAACAAAAGTAAATGTTGTTCATCCTGCTCAAAAGGTGGCAAATGTGCTTCTCAGCTTGAACACCTCAGATGACACCCAAATGCTGTTAGCACGTCAGGAGCACTCTCACACGACCCCATTCATCACTACTAGCTCCACTACTACCACCACAACTGCACCACCTCATCTGAATGGAGCCGTGTGTGAGTGCTCTTGCCCATGCTTGGACCAGGAAGTTGATTATGATGACACAGAAATAAATACACCCACCTCTATCAACACTGACACTTCAATAATTGCAGGAAGAGAAATCACTAATGGGACTGAACCATCAGTTGAAGAACATACTACGCTCAAAGAGAGTTCTGAATATCAGCAGTTCTTTTCAACTCCAGCCGTAACTCAAAGCACTGAAAGTGATGAGAAAGGACAGTATACTTCAGATCTCCCAACGAGTACTTCATATGAGGGTAATGAGGGTACTGTTTCTACAATGTATTCAACAAATACTGAAGACCCTCTTCCATCCAGAGAGAGAACAGAGACAGAGACTGTTACTGTCACCACAGTAACAACACAGGCAAATAGCGCACCAACTTGGTCATCTACTGAGACAAGCAGCTTAGCAACTTCTACGAGTCGGGACTGTGGATCATTGCTGGTGAACACTACGCCTCCTACTCCACCCATCTTAATTCTTGAAGGTGAGGCTATATTTCTATAAACAGTCAGTTCCTAACACCGTACTGATAAGCATGTAATAAAACTAAACTGCTTTGTGCTCAGAAACAAAATTTGGTATTTTTACATTGATAATAACCATGAATAACTATTCCATTAAGCTTGGCAAGGGATTCTGGATGAAGAATATCATAGAAAGCTTATAAGAATTTGAAGTGAGAAGGAAGTAATTATGGTAGCCAATATCCACATAAATGGAAAATAATTGTAGCTTAACTGACAGGTATAGGCTAACACTTCATATCCTTCACATTCTCTTATTACTTGCTTTATTTTGCTTTCAGATCACCCATTTATTTCTGTTCAAGAAGACATCTTTCATATTTGATTGTTTCATTCTTCATCTCTTGTTCCTCATTTTTATATTATAGCACCTCAGATTTGTTGTTGTTCCTCCTGCTGTTTTTCTATTCCCTTCTTATCACCACACCACATTTCCAGTCAAAATAGAAGTTTTAGTGCTGCTATTAAGAGCAGTGACACGGTTATCTCTTTTATTAAAGTTTCACAGCTAATGAATTTGCTGTTCCCCTTATACCAACAATCACACAGGAAAAAGCAAGTCATTCATCATACACTTAAACCTTTGTTTCTTGCTGCTTTATCCCGCAGAATCATTTGTTGCCACTGGTACAATGGGGCATACCCTCTACCATGCACTTCACAGTGACTTGCAGAGTATAAGTATACATGTACATGTCTCTTTCATATGAAACATTTCTTTGTCTGACTCGAGTGACAGACTGCAGCATAGTTCATGGTGTAAATGCTCACTGTTGATTATCACCTTCTTTCCTATCAAATCCCAAGCAAGTGGCACAATTGTTAAAGGACCGGACTCGCAATCAGGAGCAGCCTGGTCTCAATCCCAATCTAGTCATATTGATCAAAGTTTTCTGTGTCTTCTCTAAACTTTAAGGGACTGCTGAAATGGTCCCTTTGAAACCCACTATTTATTTCTATGCTCACCCTTATCCAATTCTAGCTTATACTTGATCTTTGTCATTGACAAGACATTACATCCTAAACTTCTTTCCTTTTTTTCCTATCAAACAGGTATCGCACCTTTTTCGCCAAAATGATATGTACTAGCAGTATTCCTACTCATTATAATCCATATCACTTTACATTCCATAAGGCGTGCTTGTATTCTTAGCCACTAGCTAAAAAAACTAAACAAAACACATTAAAAAGGTGAATTTAAGCTACTGGTAATTACTGTTTTTCTGTTTGCAAGGGCAGTATGATGTGAAGATTTGAGATTGATCATGGTTTCAGTCCTAGTGATCAATGGGCCTCACTTCTGTGTATATGGTAGGAACACATAACTGCTCAGATTTGACATGATAATTCGCAAATCAGAACTAACATGTTAATTGGGCAGCTTTCAAGGAAGAACTTCTCTCGCCTGTCATGCAAGAGCAAGCAATAACTCAATATTTCTCAGTACTAAACTACAAGAGGGATCTTTCTTTACCCTTAAGAAAGGAAAGGACAATATAACAAAATATATTAAAGAAAAGTCACCACTAATTTAAAATCTGAATTGTAGGAAAAGTCATTATTCTTCACTGTTAATATTTTGAAAATACTAATCCTCAAATGTGCTAAAAAGAAAGGAAAAAAGGAGAAAGAAATCAACATATACAAAAACAGTTCCCTTACTTTGGTGTATGTAGTTTTTGTGAACAGTATTTCATTAGAAATTTATATTGGTTGATGCCAGTGATTTGAGAAATTGCTCAATGTTATTTCTGAAACCTCTCAGTGATGACTTCTCTATGTTGCATGCAAAATGTGAGTAAATTAACTTTCACTTATCGGGAATGGGCATTGCTTTGGTGCTGCACTAAAACAGAAACAAAGAGAAAAGCCATCGTTTATACAAAGGAATCAAATTTATATGATGGCGTTTCTCTTTACAAATACTTATTTTCCTACACTGTAAGAAACTGCATGCCGCATAAGGAGCAATATTTTGGTTATGGTTGAATAAGTAAAACTTTTTAGTAAATAGTTGTAAGTTATTATGTCACTACTTTTTAAAAAATTATAATATTCAGTAATTTGTGTAATTTTATCTCACAGGCTTTGTAGTTTGTTTCTGCACATATAAATTTTTATGTAGTTTGTAGGCTTCTATTTTAAATTTCTGGGCATCAGTGATGTTTAACATAAGGATAACACTACAGCAACTCGTATTATATTTTCAATTCTGTAACAGTTGCTACAAATTTACTTATATTCAATACTATGCATGCAAGAGCAGCAATTCAACACTGAGTTGAAATTAAGGCAAAACATTAGAGTTAACTCCATGAAAAATATTTCAAGCCATTTAGATATTAAACTAAAATTATTTCTGTTCACTGCAATAGATTAATCCAGTGGTTTCATATCTGCTAACTGACATAACGGTCTCTTGGTGTGTTGCAATCTGGAGCTCTTGAGATTAATGTGTAAATGTGGTGGTACATTTATATCTCATGGAATATTTCAGGTGCTAGAACTTTTCCGGGGATCACTTTTCCACCTGATGGGACAACTTTTTCTCAAATCTCTCTTGGCCAAAAACTATCTAAGGATATACCTCCATACAGTTACTGGAACATGCAGTTTTACCAGTCTGAAGCTGCGTATGTCAAGTTTGATTACAGCATCCCAAGGGGTGCAAGTATAGGAGTGTATGCCCGCAGGAATGCCCTTCCAACTCATACTCAGTATGACATTCTGGAGGTTCTTAGTGGATTCAAAGCAAGGACGACAAGAGGAGCACATGTAAGTATTGAATTTAGTAACATATAGTTTTGGATTTTGGCTGTATACAAATTAATGCAAATAAAAGAGAAATGCAAATGCAGTCATAAGTTGATGAAAGTACCGAATTGTGAGAAGAAAGTGACTTCATTGGTAGCAATGCCGAACCACAGACTGTGAGTCTTTTTTTGATTTAAAATACAAAATGTGAAATTAACAAATCAGAGGAGTGCAATAAGTACTGAGGAACACAATAGTTTACCAACAGAAACACAAACACACTGCTATCAGAGTTAGAAAGGACTCGTGCTTCACTTTTTTTCTTCATTTTCTTTGTGATTTCTGAGTTCAGAATCCGTGGATATGGATGCTTTAGACCCATATTTCCCTCTTTTCATTTTGACAGATTACTGTTCTATTTTTTAAAGATTACACTTCTCTTTTTCCCTCTGCATAAATGATAAATATTTTTTTTTTTTTAGTATAATACCTGATGAGTATTTGCACAGTGACTTCACACTGAAAATGAAGGCTTTAATGTTTTCCAATGAAGCCATTCTACATTTATATCAATGAATCATGTTCAGATGCCCATGCTTGTGTATGACAAAATATAATCACCCTATAATGTTAGATACAATCTCCAACTGCTACAGACAAATTCAGTAATATTTCCTATATGTTGTAAAAATATACCAGTATTATCCTTGCTTCTAACACCTATAAAATAAATCATTTTCCTTTTAGTGGTTTGAATTCATTATTTTGGAAGTCACTGAGGAGCTACAGCAAATGCTCCAAATTCTCCATCAGCAACCAGTTTTTGTGTGTGTGTGTGTGTGTGTGTGTGTGTGTGTGTGTGTGTGTGTCTCCATCTTGCATTGCTGTATCTGATTAGTCTTAAACATTACTGTTTACATATATCCCATACCTAATGCTGATCACTGGATACTGACAATGATAAACAGAAAATACAATGATGGAAAAATCATAGATGGAGAGTAGGCAGTAATATAAGAAAAGATAATTATCAACATATAATTTAGAAAAGAGAATGGGTAGGGGATCAGTTTGAATGTGAAAGGGCGTTAAAAATTTTAATATCCAGTGGTGGATGACAAGGTCATCAGAGAGTTGATGGAAAAAAATGAATAAACAAGTGCATCAGCAAACAGACCAAGGAGAAAACATGCTAAGGTGAAGTAGAAGTCCATACTAGCAGTAACAGTGAAACAAGAAAGAAACAAGAACAGATTATCTTCAACTAACAGTGTATAATGGGATGCACAATGAGTGATTCATTTGGTAATACAATCTGCTACACCCAGAATATGTATTCTTGATAATAGAACATTTATTTGGCTATTAGATCATATAAAAAGTGCTTCAGTAACTATGCCAGTCCTCTGTTTTGTGCTGGCAGATAATACGAGTACCTACTCCCTGAAGTAGGAGGTGGCAAATGGCTACAAGGAACAGACTTTGCAGTGGTGATGGTAATACAAGCAGTCATACAAGCACAAACAAGACATGTAATTTGGACATTTATAGTACTTGGCAAACATGTTAAAGGGATTACTTAAAAGCAGAAAAGTTGTTTCTCTGTGAAGAAAACTGCTTAAAATACAGTCAGTATCAATACATATTATAAAAAATGGAAGTATGTTGTGTGTGTGCATATGTTCCTCATCTCCTCCTAAACAAATGAACCAATTTCAACCAAACTTGATATACATACTCTTTCCTGTCAGGCAACAATCAGCCTGCGTGTAAATCACTTACCTATCACAGTTCAGAAGATATGACCTGATAAATACTTGGAACGCGTGAAAATCTGCCACATTGTGCATGATGTTTAAATTTATTAATTGTTTCCTACTATCTGTATTCACAACATATTTCATAGACAGTATCCACATATGCCAATGAATGTACCTACACAAATATATAACTGTACAGCATGTAATTCAAGAAATATGTAGCTAAACACTGAAATGTGTGAAAAAAGCCACATGGTGCATGAAGTTTGAATACATTTATTCTTTAATACTAAGATACAACTACAGTCAAGTAAACTTAAGGAAATCCCCGACATCTGGCAGCACTTTTGACAGCTTTCAACTGCAAAGCACAAACGGCTGTAGATGAATACAATAGCTGTGTATTGAGCTGTGGAGAGGAATTGCTAGAGTTGCGCTCTACCAAAGCTACAGTTTAGTAGGTTTGATACAGTGCATAAATGATGTAGTATGGTTTGGTAGCATTGATAGGGAAAAAACAATAAATTTGTGAGAGAGAAACTCTGAGCAGATGTCTTCTGTTTGTTTTCTTGTTTTGCACATGCTTAGAACTGCACATTGTTCAGTGTTAGCCCATTGTGTATTTTATATCCTTATAAAATATAAATTGCATTTCATAAGTGATGAAAATTAACTGATTGCTTAACTTGTGCACTTTCATGTAATCAAGCAAATACTTTTGACGCAAGTAAAGTCTGCATCAATGAATGTTCTTTATCATGATCAAAGGCAAGAGTCTCCTGTTATTATTGATAAGTGTGAACACTGTTCATAAATAACAGAAGCATGTTTCTTAGAAGCTCAACAAAATATTGAAGTGATATTTGATACATTTTTGTTTTGGGTTTTTTCCTGAATTTTACTTTTTTTTAGGAAACTGTTTTTCCAGTACTATATAGTAAATATGTACCATTTTTTATTTCTGCTACAACAGCCCTAAGTCTCATATTACATATCAACAATTTTTGAACAAAACTTGAATTAAATGTGGCAGTTTCAGTTTTGCTATAAATACGGTACTGTTCATTTGTAAGTAACAGACAGGAGGATAACTGTGGAGAATAAAAGTGTTCTGTAGGTTATGCGGCCCTATGTATATCTTCACACAGTTTCTGGATGGTTCACCACTTCTGGGGGAATCTAGTAAGACACTGATTACATATGCAAACAAAGCAATTGAAATGTGGTACTGTCCAATAGGTATGCAACACACTTAACATAAAGGTAATCAAGACTGTTAGGAAACTACTACAGTCTATGCTTACTTATGATACATTCAAACAAAGTTCGTTTTTTGTTTTCATTTCTGATAGAAAATTGGCAAACTGAATACCTGTGCAGTGCTGGTTTTGTCAGCTATTAGTGAATAAAAAGAACAAAATTGGTCTACTAGCATTTAGGCAAGTCTCCATTCAGATGACTCATCCTATGATGAACCAAGTTTACCAAACTAACTACTAGAAGAGAATACATTCAGAAGAAAAAAAGGAAATAAGCTTTGGATCTTATGTCTTATTGATGACGAGGTCATTAAAGCTGAGCAAAAGCTCTGATAGGGTAAATATGGGGAAGGAAATCAGTAGTGACTTTCTCAAAGGAACAACTGAGTCATCTGCCTTAATAAAAGTAGAAAAGTGGTGTAATTAGTCATTCTGCATCTGAAATGGACTCTGTGTTGAAGAGACTGTTCTACAAGAAGTGTTTGGCATGGGAACTGTTGCAGATGTCCACATGAAGTGGAATTAGTTATCTGCGTGTTACGTGGAGCATTGGTGCTATCTCTTACTATTAAGTGGTCCAACAAATCATTTAGTTTACAAATGTAATGCATTTTCTGAATAAGTTGCCAATCAGACACGATTTTAGTTTGTGTTAGAAGTTAATTTTAACATTTATTGGATTTTTCATATCCAGTGATCATCCTCCCTCATTTACATCCCATAGTGTGTTTCGAGTGATGGATGGTGTATGTCATTCCTCCCTCTAGTATTACATTTCTGAAGGTGATTGATTGTTGTCAACAAACTTAATATGGGAATAAATATACTGTGAGGCAGTTGTCAGTATGCCCAACTATTAAAGGGCTGTCTCCAAGACAATCTACTGTGGACAACACATGTTATCTTCATTACATGCTTCTGTGCAGCAAACAGTTTCTTCCTCGATGAAGTGTTGCTCCAGAATAATATGATAAGGCATTATGAATGAAAACAAGAAAAGTAAGTCCACTTATTGACAATTTTATCTTCAAAATCTGCTATTACCCATAACAGAGAAGTTGTAGAATTTAGACATTTAAGAAGACTGGTAATATGTGACTTCCGTTCAGATTTTTGGTAATATAAACTCTAAATATGTAGAATATTCTGTTTCATTTATTTGACTCCTCCTTACTCATTGTTTTTAATTATGTAGCCAGGATTTGTGCAGTACACAATTGGATATATTGTGTCTTATCAAAGTTTGATGACAGTGTGTTTTCACAGAACAACTTAATAAGATCTAAGAAAATTTTATTTATCTTTTAAAATGTTTTGAATTAGGCTTGATTATAATGCTTGTACCATCAGCAAACTATTACAAGTAGTTGGATTATGATGGCACATTCAGAAACAACACTGGTTTCAATCTCAATCCCTGTAGTAAATCTGCATTGATTATTCCTCACTCTGACAGTGCAGTTAAATTGTTTAGACTCTATGGGTACTTTAATGTAACACTGCATTATTTCAGTTAGAAAACCAGTTACAAGCAAGATGTCTGCACCCAAAGTATTTGAGTTTCTCTTGGAACTGCACAACCAGATACTTTTGACATATCACAGAAAATACCACTTAGCAAATTTTATCATTTAAATTTTGTAGAATCATATTTGTGGACTGAAAAATTGCATGGTATTTGGAAAGACATAGTTGAAATCAAAATTGAGACTAGCTCTCTTATTCTGGGATAACTGTGTCAAAAGAAAAATTCAGTTTTGAAAATTACAAGGAGACATAATGGTTAGCAACTACTTATTTTCAAAACACAAAATTGCAAATAGTGCCAACAGAGATATATAAAGGTAGAAAAGATATTTTAGCTTTCAGATCTGCTAGTTTCTTCCTCAAAGAGGAAAGAGGTATAGGTTGGGGATGCTTGGAAAGGAGAGTTAGGTTACTTAGACACCAGGTTGGGAGGGACACACCTGTTCTGAGGATAAGCAAAGATCTATATAGATTATGAGGGTGAGGGTAGATGTTGGTGGGTGGTCTGGAAAGGGCATCAGTAGAGACAATTTCATTTCATGACTACAATTGAGAAAATCACAGTTGTGGCAAAGTAAAGTACTAAAGCATTTGAAGACTGGGTAGTACTGTATGATGGCGTGGTGCTTCTGAGTTTTCTGGAAGTAGGAGCTGTGTTTGTCAGATGGTGAGAGGATGAGATTGCCTGTGAGGTTTGTTTGTGGACAAGAGCTTTGAGTATCAAAAGGGAGAGGAAGTCTTGGGAGTTGTTGGCATAAGCATTGAGGCATACAGTGTTGGAGCAGATACTGTTGCCTCAGATGCCTGTCCTCACAGCACACATACTCCTGTCATCCTGAGGTCTGAATGACCTTCCCCTCCCTTCTAACATTTCCCAACCAACTGCTCTTTCCTTCCTAATCACAGAACTAACAGTACTGAAAACTAGGAAGTGTTTTCTGTGTTGATATGAATCTATCAGCAATACTTGGAATTTTACTTTCTGAAGGAAAGTTATGGCTGGCCATACTGTCTCCTTGTAATTTTATATTGTTCGAATTCATTTATTATTTGTTTAAATAATTGAAAATTACCGTTATTTAGAGCACAAATGTCATATCTGTACAGCAAACTGCACTGTTGAAGGAGGTTCTTAAAAAGCAGGGAAAACTTGATTTATTGTCATGTTTTATTTTGCACAGAAAATTCTATACTATTCTAATCAGTATTCTTCTTTGTCTATGGAGGATTTGATGATTTTATTGTCATCTAAATATTTTAATTCTAATAACAAATAATTTGTTTCTTGTTGCTTAGATGGCAGTGAAAAAGGATGTAACACATTACATGGAACAAGGACACTGGTTTTTGTCACTTTACAATGACGATGGAGATGCACGTGAAGTGTCATTCATTGCAGTTATTGCAGAAGAAATGACACAGAATTGCCCCAGTGGCTGTAGTGGCAAAGGAGAGTGTCTGTTAGGACATTGCCAATGCAATCCTGGATTTGGTGGAGATGACTGCAGTGAAAGTGAGTTTATACTTTTCAGTGTTAATCCATCCTTGATTTTCCATTGTTTTATTAGTGTTAAGTCTATGATAAAAGTAATTATGGCAAATCCATACTAATTTCACATGTAATTCAACAGTGATTCAAGAGTTTGCTACATTAGGATTTGTTCATCTTTTTTGTTTTGTTTGCATCTCAGATTGTTATACAGGATGTATACACCCCAGGACAACTGGGAAATCTACGAAAAACCAAGAAATTTTTTCATCTGAGAAAAACCTGGGATTTTTTAGAATTCCAGGAACTTTTCACTGTTTTAATTTTCAGTTAAATTTTTTCAAATTTTGATTGACAAGAAACTGATGCTCTAATGAAGAATTTTATTTTAGCCTACTATGGCAGAATAACACTCCAGCAATAAAACATAAATGAGAAAAATTGTGCCATTTTCAACAATGAAACACAGTGTACACACAAGTGTCTACTGATAGCAAAATGTGTTAAAAGGCTTTAGGACGAAGACTGTGCAACACTTCAAAACAACTAACTACTTTCAATGAGCGTGATGTCACAACTGTTCACATCTTTAACAGGTCTTGCGAATGGTGGTTGGTTTGAGAAATGTTACTTGCAAAGTAAATTTCCTTTTATGCAAGATGAATTATATGAATTGTGTTAAGTGTAAGAATGTGTGATGAATTTCATAAATTGTGGAGTGTGTGACTCTAATCAAAACATAACACTTTGAGGGCAGCCACTTAGAAAAATTTTGAGCCCGGAAAACAAGCCATTTTAGTTCTTTCACAGATTACAAATTGTACAACAATGATGACATAAAGCATACGTATTCTTAAAAAAAGTATTTGGTGAGTTCTTGAGCAATTTCCCATGTAACTGGCTTTTCTATGGAAAAGTTGAAGTGCATGATGGAATCTTTTTATGCTCAACACAAAACACATGGTTGACTGACTTGACTAGTTGTTTGTTCACACAATTCTGATTATTGGAACAAAAAACTTACATGTGCTTGGAGATTCTTCCAGAGTAAACACCAAATAAACGTACACTTCTTCTATAATTCTTAGGTGGCAGTAAAGGCTATTCTTGCTATTGTCAAGAATGAAGTGACTTGCTAGATTATATAGTTGAAACAACTAGTTCTGAAACACTACTGGTCCATTCATATTGAATGCAACATTCTTTTATGAGTACGAGTGATGTCAAGTTAAATTTCCTCAGTACAATCCACGAAATGATGTCCTAGTCCAGACCCACCTAGCTGGTCCCTTGTAGCACGATGTCTTGGTCAGAATAGCAGTGGTGAATGGTGGACTGGATGATGATAGCTCCAGTAGCGGCAGCTCTGGTGATGATCATCAGTTCCAGGCAAGCAATGTCACTCTTTCTGCTGCTTCAGGGAGAGCTTAAATACTCACTTCACAGAGGATTAGATTATTTCGTTTTGGCTGACTGCAGAGCAGTGCCATTGAAGCAGGACATAGTGCCGATCTGTGCACGCCGATTCTAGCTGCGCATGATGACTGCAGTGTTGGCGTGACTGCTGGCCTCCTTGCTGACTTCCTCACCCTGCTGCAATATGAGTGGAGCTGCACTCATTTGAATGTTGTGGGCAGCAGACATTTGGTCGCTCAAGCTGTGTGGTAGACCGCACCACAGCAGAACATGTATTCAGCCAAGTAACCCATGAACTGTTCGGTGCACAACAATGAAATTTATAGTTGTCTTGTCAGAAATATTTACCTGCTGCGATTTATGCTGTGCTATGATCTGAATATCTGCTGTCACTGGAATGCGAGATCATGTGACATGAGCCATGATTTAGCTGACAAAAGTGCATCGTGCAATGCAATCTCGATTACAGTGCTTTTGGATCTACCATACTGCGTTTGATGGAATTCATATTTATGCTTTCATATTGTGAAAGTACACAGTATACATGTTGCCACACATCAAAGATCTTACCAAATTCATTGTTGTTACTGGGCTCGTTTTGTAAAATGTCAGAAAATTCTGTGCTAGTGTGTAAAATGTTTACCATACAAATGATTGATAAGTTTAACAGCTCTGATGGGAAGTGTATTGTCACTGAACATGGAAAAAAATGTACTTTTGCCTGGGGTATAGTGTATTTTAATGCAGGAAAATATGTATTTCTAATTGGGAAAGCCGGGATTTTTTTTCTTGTCCACCTGGACACTGTTATACTACTGCAGGTATATGATTGTGACGTACACAAGGAGAATCTTTTTTTCTTTTTTTTCTGTCATGCTCATCATTTTCTGATGAACAGTTCGCAGTGTACGAAGGGAAAGTTTGCCCCACATACATTTTGCTTACATCATTTTACCCTTCCAAGTTTTAGGGGACATATATAATTTCTTTCAAGAGTGGAAAACATTGAGTAGGCCTAATTTGCTAGTTTTTTAGTTTCGGTGTACTGCTTGAAAACTAGTCATATAATATGATAAAACTCCTTGTGATCACTGATTTGTGACCAGATAACAATGCCTGTAATTCAACATGTTAGCTATGTAATGAAATGTCAGTAATGACAGTGTCGGGTGGACAGCAATACTCCATGCAAGTTGGCCCTTGTGTCGATGTCTGTATGGAGGAAGTTTTACATAAATGCATGTGCTGTCCCGTGCAGCTCCACAATAGACACTTTTTCTCCATCCTTGAAACATCATGAGTCTTTGCTCCATTCTAATGACCTCAATGTAGATGGGATATTAAACCCTAATCTTCATTCCTTCTATCTAGTTTCTCTGATTTACATATCCCATTTGTCGCTGACATTCCATTGTTAATTTCCCTTTTTGACCTGTCCTACTCTTTCATCATTAACTCAAGATCTATAGTTCAGTTCATTTCCTTCAACAGCACCCTGTCTTTTGCCACATAAAGGACACCCTAGTTCTGAAAGCCAGCATTTGGTTCCCATCTGTTTGTGAATAAATCTGTTAACACTTGTTTACTTGTAACTGGCCAAATTATGCCACTTTTCTTCATTTTATTGGAATTTTACAGCCATACAGTTCATTTCTTATATTGCATTCTCCGTCAATCATACTTTGATTGAAAATGGTCCCAAAAGATATTAAATGAGTAGTGCATGCTGGATTTAGTTGAAAATAAATAAATATGATCACTTAAAAAAGGTAGTGATGCTTATTTGCACCACCACCAACGTCAGTGCTCTAGGCACTCATTTTTTGTGGAACACAAGCAGCTTTCAAACATGTGCATGATACATATAGCTTATTCAAAACTGCCTGAAATATTCATCTGTGACCATTGCTTGCTTATCTTAAAATTTCAGTTTAGGGTCCTCTATTACTTGTGTAATTAATAATACTAAAGATCTGGACACCCTAGATATAACCAGTGAATGAAAGATGTCATGTTGTCTGGACATATGAAGACTTCACACACAACTTTTAGAATCCTTTCATAACATAAATCAGTCTATTTTGGTGGTCCTATGCTTTCTCTCCCCCCATGAACCATGGACCTTGCCATTGGTGGGAAGGCTTGCGTGCCTCAGCGATACAGATGGCCGTACCGTAGGTGCAACCACAACGGAAGGGTATCTGTTGAGAGGCCAGACAAACATGTGGTTCCTGAAGAGGGGCAGCAGCCTTTTCAGTAGTTGCAGGGGCAACAGTCTGATGAGTGACTGATCTGGCCTTGTAACATTAACCAAAACGGCCTTGCTGTGCTGGTACTGCGAACGGCTGAAAGCAAGGGGAAACTACAGCTGTAATTTTTCCCGAGGAAATGCAGCTTTACTGTATGATTAAATGATGATGGCGTCCTCTTGGGTAAAATATTCCGGAGGTAAAATAGTCCCCCATTCAGATCTCCGGGTGGGGACTACTCAACAGGACGTCATTATCAGGAGAAAGAAAACTGGCATTCTACGGATCGGAGCGTGGACTGTTAGATCCCTTAATCGGGTAGGTAGGTTAGAAAATTTAAAAAGGGAAATGGATAGGTTAAAGTTAGATATAGTGGGAATTAGTGAAGTTCGGTGGCAGGAGGAACAAGACTCTTGGTCAGGTGATTACAGGGATATAAATACAAAATCAAATAGGGGTAATGCAGGAGTAGGTTTAATAATGAATAAAAAAATAGGAGTGCGGGTTAGCTACTACAAACAGCATAGTGAATGCATTATTGTGGCCAAGATAGACACAAAGCCCATGCCTACTACAGTAGTACAAGTTTATATGCCAACTAGCTCTGCAGATGATGAAGAAATAGATGAAATGTATGATGAGATAAAATAAATTATTCAGGTAGTGAAGGGAGACGAAAATTTAATAGTCATGGGTGACTGGAATTCGTCAGTAGGAAAAGGGAGTGAAGGAAACATAGTAGGTGAATATGGATTGGGGGGAAGAAATGAAAGAGGAAGCCGCCTTGTAGAATTTTGCACAGAGCATGACTTAATCATAGCTAACACTTGGTTCAAGAATCATAAAAGAAGGTTGTGTACCTGGAAGAATCCTGGAGATACTAAAAGGTATCAGATAGATTATATAATGGTAAGACAGAGATTTAGGAACCAGGTTTTAAATTGTAAGTCATTTCCAGGGGCAGATGTGGATCCTAACCACAATCTATTGGTTATGAACTGCAGATTGAAACTGAAGAAACTGCAAAAAGGTGGGAATTTAAGGAGATGGGACCTGGATAAACTGAAAGAACCAGAGGTTGTAGAGAGTTTCAGGGAGAGCATAAGGGAACAATTGACAGGAAAGGGGGAAAGAAATACAGTAGAAGAAGAATGGGTAGCTCTGAGGGATGAAGTAGTGAAGGCAGCAGACGATCAAGTAGGTAAAAAGACGAGGGCTAATAGAAATCCTTGGGTAACAGAAGAAATATTGAATTTAATTGATGAAAGGAGAAAATATAAAAATGCAGTAAATGAAGCAGGCAAAAAGGAATACAAACGTCTCAAAAATGAGATTGACAGGAAGTGCAAAATGGCTAAGCAGGAATGGCTAGAGGACAAATGTAAGGATGTAGAGGCTTGTCTCACTAGGGGTAAGATAGATATTGCCTACAGGAAAATTAAAGAGACCTTTGAAGAGAAGAGAACCACATGTATGAATATCAAGAGCTCAGATGGAAACCCAGTTCTAAGCAAAGAAGGGAAAGCAGAAAGGTGGAAGGAGTATATAGGGGGTTTATACAAGGGCGATGTGCTTGAGGACAATATTATGGAAATGGAAGAGGATGTAGATGAAGACGAAATGGGAGATAAGATACTGCGTGAAGAGTTTGACAGAGCACTGAAAGACCTGAGTCGAAACAAGGCCCCGGGAGTAGACAACATTCCATTAGAACTACTGATGGCCTTGGGAGATCCAGTCATGACAAAACTCTACCATCTCGTGAGCAAGATGTATGAAACAGGCGAAATACCCTCAGACTTCAAGAAGAATATAATAATTCCAATCCCAAAGAAAGCAGGTGTAGACAGATGTGAAAATTACCGAACTATCAGTTTAATAAGTCACAGCTGTAAAATACTAACGCGAATTCTTTACAGATGAATGGAAAAACTGGTAGAAGCGGACCTCGGGGGAAGATCAGTTTGGATTCCGTAGAAATGTTGGAACACGTGAGGCAATACTAACCTTACGACTTATCTTAGAAGAAAGATTAAGAAAAGGCAAACCTACATTTCTAGCATTTGTGGACTTAGAGAAAGCTTTTGACAATGTTAACTGGAATACTCTCTTTCAAATTCTGAAGGTGGCAGGGGTAAAATGCAGGGAGCGAAAGGCTATTTACAATTTGTACAGAAACCAGATGGCAGTTATAAGAGTCGAGGGGCATGAAAGGGAAGCAGTGGTTGGGAAAGGAGTGAGACAGGGTTGTAGCCTCTCCCCGATGTTATTCAATCTGTATATTGAGCAATTAGTAAAGGAAACAAAAGAAAAATTCAGAGTAGGTATTAAAATTCATGGAGAAGAAGTAAAAACTTTGAGGTTCGCTGATGACATTGTAATTCTGTCAGAGACAGCAAAAGACTTGGAAGAGCAGTTGAACGGAATGGACAGTGTCTTGAAAGGAGGATATAAGATGAACATCAACAAAAGCAAAACGAGGATAATGGAATGTAGTCAAATTAAATCTAGTGATGCTGAGGGAATTAGATTAGGAAATGAGACACTTAAAGTAGTAAAGGAGTTTTGCTATTTAGGGAGTAAAATAACTGACGATGGTCGAAGTAGAGAGGATATAAAAAGTAGACTGGCAATGGCAAGGAAATCGTTTCTGAAGAAGAGAAATTTGTTAATGTTGAGTATAGATTTAAGTGTCAGGAAGTCGTTTCTGAAAGTATTTGTATGGAGTGTAGCCATGTATGGAAGTGAAACATGGATGATAACTAGTTTGGACAAGAAGAGAATAGAAGCTTTCGAAATGTGGTGCTACAGAAGAATGCTGAAGATAAGGTGGGTAGATCACATAACTAATGAGGAGGTATTGAATAGGATTGGGGAGAAGAGAAGTTTGTGGCACAACTTGACTAGAAGAAGGGATCGGTTGGTAGGACATGTTTTGAGGCATCAAGGGATCACAAATTTAGCATTGGAGGGCAGCGTGGAGGGTAAAAATCGTAGAGGGAGACCAAGAGATGAATACACGAAGCAGATTCAGAAGGATGTAGGTTGCAGTAGGTACTGGGAGATGAAGAAGCTTGCACAGGATAGAGCAGCATGGAGAGCTGCATCAAACCAGTCTCAGGACTGAAGACCACAACAACAACAACAACATGCTTTCTCTGTCAATGAGAGGGAATATAAATTTTGCTCTGTAGTTCAGCAGGTCAGTGTTATTTAGAATTATAACACTGCAGCTTAAAATTTAACATATATTTATGAGTACCCAACTAGCTTGATAATTTTGTTATATGTTTCTGGGGTATGCTTTCCAACAAACACATTATTCTTATTAGTGAATATTTTCTATTTCAGGTGTTTGTCCCGTACTTTGCAGTCAACGAGGAGAATATATAAATGGAGAATGTCAGTGCAATCCAGGTTGGAAGGGAAAGGAATGTAGCTTAAGGCATGATGAATGTGAAGTACCAGACTGTAATGGACATGGTCATTGTGTCAATGGTAAATGTGCCTGTGTGCGTGGATACATGGGAAAATTCTGTGAGGAAGGTATGTCAGTTTCAATAAGTTCAGTAAAGTTGCTTTATTAAATGATATATGAAACTATCTCTTGCACCAAATAGCCATAAACATTACTCTCACGTTTTCTTGGACTGCAGTCATCAGACTTCAATATTTCATGATCCAAATAGTGTTGCCTTGCTGATTCCTTTAGTGCCCACATTAAAATGATTTCTGTGATGCAATTTTCTGTGTTTTGGAACTGCATTCTTTATTTGAACTGACTGAATGTATTTTGCAGAAGCCACGTACAAGTAAAGAATGGTGCTCAGTAGTGTAACTCAGTTACTTCTCTCATTTCCTAACCGACCATTTCACTACAATCTATCTCCTAGATCCTAGATTGATATCACTGAACTATGTTGGCTATGTTCATAGCATGATCAAATCCTGGATGTGGAGAGAACTTCCATTATGGAAATTTGAGGAGCAAGAGGAGGGCAGGATTACCAGTACATTTTCCGGGCATCAGATTATTCAACATTGCTTTGGGTTAGATTGAAAAATTGTCTATAACATCTTAAAAAAGTGGGTACAAAACACACCTCTAATGATGGACTATTAATAGTATGAGGAAATTATGTATGGTGAAACTTACTTGATGTTTGAGACAAGTGGTTAGATGATACCACCGTCATTCATTTCTGCTTTTTCTTCCATTTCTGTACTAAATTGTGTCAACAGAAACATATTAGATATTGAATTAAGAAAGACCATGAAAATGAAGACAAGGGGAAAGTTAAAAAAAAAAAAAAAGACATAGATCGGGAGAGAGAACTAGGTGAATGGTAAACTTTCTTCAGTGCATCAGTTTCCTCTCATTAACATTAACTTGTCCATTGCCAGAGCAGGTATTGTGTACAACCAGATTCAACTTTACCTGCAATTCATGCATATCTTTTTACATACTAACTTTATATAAAAGATCCAGGGGTTGGTGCTTAGGTGTGTTACTGACTACAGCCTTTGAATAACCTCCAGTTGATTTAATTAAATCTCCTCCCATCTCAGTGAGTACCCTTTTAACATTCTCTCAACCTTCACTACAAAATTGTAGAAGTTCGTGATTCTCCTATATTCCTCCCATAATAGTCATGAACATTTTGTAGATGATCTAAATACAAAAGAAGAAATCCTCTTTTACAGAATGTCTTCTGCAAGACTGCAGCACATAATTACATCAGCTCTCCTTTAAATTCTTCTTTCCCACATGAATGCCACAAAATTTTGCAAATATGAACCCGTTTTCCTGCGTTCTCAATATCCACCCAATTATAACTCAAGTCCCTGATGCTATACCATTTCTTTCGTGATGTTATCTTCCATATTCAGTTCTTATTTTATTTACCTAGCCCACTATTTTCTGTCTTCGCTTCTCCCGCCTCCTCCACTTTGATGGCACATTTTCCCTTCCAGGACTGTGTACATTTCATTGGTAGAAACACTATAAAATCTTATAATTTACTCCACAGACTAGCAGATTTATTGCAATTAATGGTATCTTTTTCAGTGGACTGCCCACACCCAACCTGCTCAGGACATGGCTTTTGTGCAGAGGGTGTGTGCATTTGCAAGAAAGGCTGGAAAGGAGCTGACTGCAGTCAGATGGACAATGATGCACTTCAGTGTCTGCCAGATTGTTCTGGGCATGGTAACTTTGACCTTGAGACCCAGACATGTAGCTGTGAACCAATGTGGTCTGGTGATGATTGTTCACGAGGTGAGACTACAGTTTTTCAATTATTTCCACAACTTCTTCACATAAATTTTCATGAAACAAGCTGAAATATAAGGAATACTGGTGTGTACTGCCAGAGATAAAGCAACTGGTTGAGCCAATATGAAAGCATTTTGCAAACACTGACAGAACTTATGAGAGAATTATTGGAAGATACACAAAGTTCTCAATGGAATGTTGAATTAGTTTAGAGAGCCAGTGTTTGAGGTTCAACTATACAATGATCTTACTGGCACCATATCTATCATGTAAGGTGCATATGAGCAGGGGAGATAAGGATGTGTAAAGGGGCACAATTTTATTCTCCTATACCTTCATTTGTGGATTTAAGAGGGCAGATACATCTCAAAATCTTCAAAAAGTCAATATTTCATTTTTTTAAATTTCTGTAATAGTTTTGAAGTTATTAACTAAATAGTAAAGCTATGCCCTCCATCTGTCAGGCATAGCCACATACCCTGAGAGTAACTCTCTATTTTCCTTGAGTCAAATTTTGTGTGTCACAAAATTTCTCATATTGTTGTATACAGTTTTGAAACTATATTTCTGTTATAATGTCAAATTTAACAAATATATTTCCAAACGACACAACACATATAAGTTGCATAGTAAGTTGACAAGCAAGACATGTGTACACGTTAGCATTTGAATGAGCACTGAGTCCCAGTCTAGCGGCCGCTGCTCGGCTGGTCACTTAGGTGGTGCAGCTGCTGCATGGCTGGCAGACAGCGCCATACGTAGAGGACGCGCATAATTGCGCGGCGGCGCTTTGAATGATCGGCGAGTCACAACACTTTTCCCCCCTTTGAAATTGTTGCACTGGTCTTGATGGAGGTGTCCTGGAGATGGCTAACGTCCATAGGCGTTGTTTGACTCGCCGTAAAGTCTAGAGGAGGAGGCTTCCCGTACGGACGGAAGTGTCCCCGATGATAACGGGTCGAGATGACAGGAGACGTAGGGGTTGGATCTGCTGGGGCCCCATGCACCAATCTGCCCGTTGTGGCAAGTCCAGTTGATATGACAGGAGACATGGGCGATGTGTCGGCGTCTGTTGGAGGAGGAGGCGAGTAGATTTGCTCTGACAGAGGATGGTCATCCGGTTCCTGCATGGGCACGTCTCCTGGTGGCGTCCGTTCTTGTGATGGCGTCGCGATGATGGTGAGAGGGCTGCATTGTGAGTATTGAGAGATGCCAAGATCCCGAGCATCAGGTAGAGCCAAAGGTGGTGTAGCGGCATTCGGAACAGGCGTTGCCGGCACACGAGGCCGAAGCTGGTCCGAATGACGCACTGCAACACCCGTGTCCGTCTGGATTTCATACAGGCGTCTGCCACGGTGTCGTAAGATGCGGCCCGGGCTCCATTTTGGCCGCCTGCCATATCCCCGTACCCAGACGAGGTCGTCGGCGGTGAACCGGCCAAGTGAAGGCACCCACGGCCGTGAGGTGGAAGGCCGCAGAAGATGAAGTAGGGTGCGGGGCTGTCGGCCATGTAAGAGCTCAGCCGGGCTGTGTTCGCCCATGGGGGTGAAATGGTAAGACACCAGAAACTGGAGAAGCGCATCATCAGCAGCAGAAGAAGTCAGAAGTTTCCGCATCTGAGCCTTAAATGTGCGGACCAGTCGTTCAGCCTCACCGTTGGATTGTGGATGGAACGGCAGGGCCGTGACATGCATAACGCCGTGACGAGCACAAAAATCCGCAAATTCGGAAGAGGCAAATTGCGGACCATTATCAGTAACAAGAGTAGAGGGGAGGCCTTCCAGAGAAAAAATGCGGGCGAGAGCACTGGTGGTTGCCGCGGTGGTAGGCGACGTGCAACGGACAATGAAAGGAAAGTCAGAGTAGGCGTCAATTACGAGGAGCCAATAAGTACCCAAAAAGGGTCCCGCAAAGTCAGCATGAATGCACTCCCAGGGCTTCTCAGGCGAAGGCCACGGTGACAAAGATGACTTCGGGGCAGCAGCCTGTGACGCACAAGGGCCGCAGGCAGCGACCATGTGTGCTATTTCAGAGTCGATGCCAGGCCAGTACACATGACGGCGCGCCAGAGATTTTGTGCGAGACACACCCCAGTGCTCTTGGTGAAGGAGGCGCAAGACCAAAGCACGCGAAGACGCAGGTACCACGACATGGGGCGAAGCATTGTCAGTGGAGAGGACATCACCATCCCTAGCCGTGAGGCGGTAGCACAAAGCATAGTAGTTCCGCAACGGATCAGAAGACTTAGCGGACGGGCGATCTGGCCAACCCTTCTGAATACAGCATAAAACCCGGGAGAGGGTAGGGTCAGAACTCGTAGCAGCCGCCAGCCTGTCCCCAGTTATGGGGAAGCCGTCCACAACCCGCTGCTCGGCAACTTCCAGGTGGAAACACAAAAGTTCGTCCCTATCGAATGCCTGATCATGACCCATGGGAAGGCGAGACAGAGCATCAGCATTTGCATGTTGAGCCGTTGGCCAGAAATGAATCTCATAATTGAAACGAGACAAGTAAAGAGCCCAAAGCTGGAGCCGGTCTGCAGCCTTGTCGGGAAATGACGTTGATGGATGAAACAAGGAAACAAGTGGTTTGTGATCCGTAACAAGATGAAATTTTGAGCCATAGAGAAAAACACCAAACTTATGAAGAGCATAAATAATGGCCAAAGCTTCTTTTTCAATTTGAGAATACTTTTGTTGGGCATCCGTGAGTGTTTTGGAGGCATAAGCAATGGGTTGTTCCGAACCGTCAGAAAAACGGTGCGCAAGGACTGCGCCGACCCCGTATTGAGAGGCGTCTGTGGCAAGAGCAAGATGTTGGCCAGGTAGATAAGTAGCCAGGCACGGGGCCTGTTTCAGCATAGTCTTCAATTTCTGGAAAGCCACATCGCATGACGTGGACCAGTGGACCAGTGAAAAGGCACGTTTTTATGCAACAGGCGATGCAACGGCTGAGCCACCGAAGCCGCAGACGGTAAAAACTTGTGATAGTATGCTATTTTCCCCAAGAAGGCCTGCAGTTCCTTAACAGATGTAGGGCGAGGAAGGGCATCAATTGCAGTGACAGTTTGCTGAAGCGGACGAATACCCTCCCTAGAGAGTTGAAACCCCAAGTACGTGATAGATGCCTGAAAAAATTGATTTCTGAAGATTATACTTAAGACCGGCAGTCTGTAAGACATGAAAAAGTGTGCGGAGATTTTGAAGATGTTCTTCAGTGGAGGAGCCAGTGACAACAATGTCGTCCATGTAATTGATACACCCAGGGACAGTGAGCAGTAATTGTTCCAAGAATCGCTGAAAGAGAGCAGGGGTGCTAGCAACCCCCAATGGCAATCGTTGGTATTGATAGAGGCCAAAAGGCGTGTTAAGGACCAGAAACTGCTGGGAAGCAGCGTCGAGAGGAAGTTGATGATAAGCTTCTGACAGGTCAATTTTAGAAAAATACTGGCCGCCAGCAAGTTTAGTGAACAGTTCTTCAGGACGGGGCATAGGGTAAGTGTCGATGAGGCATTGAGCATTTACAGTGGCTTTGAAATCACCACAGAGACAAATATCACCATTTGGCTTAGCAACGACAACAGGAGAGGACCACTCACTGGAAGTGACAGGAAGCAAGACCCCTGAAGTAGCGAGACGATCCAGCTCCCGTTTTACCCGATCATGAAGGGCCACAGGAATGGGCCGAGCCCGAAAAAACTTAGGCCGAGCAGTGGGTTTGAGCGTGATATGAGCTTCAAAGTCATTTGCACGGCCTAGCCCAGGAGAAAAAAGGGACGAAAATGTCGTCGACAAGGAATCCAGTTGAGCATAAGGAATAGCATCAGAGACAATATTGACAGAGTCATCTATGGAGAACCCAAAAACGCGAAAGGCATCGAAACCAAAAAGATTTTCTGCGTTGCTCTGGTCGACCACAAATATGGGAACAGTGCGAACGATGGATTTGTAAGATACCTCAGCATTAAACTGTCCAAAGAGAGAAATCTTCTGTTTATTGTATGTCCGTAATTGCCGAGTGACAGGTGACAGGAGTGGAGAACCCAACTGAAGATACGGCTGAGAATTAATTATAGTGGCAGCAGAACCGGTATCCACTTGCATGCGAACATCTCGACCAAGGATTTGGACAGTGAGGAATAACTTCCCTGAAAGGGAAGAAGTGCAATTGACAGACAACACAGAATCAGAATCAGCGTCATGTTCATGAACATCATGTATGTGGTCGGATTTGCAAACGGAAGCCACATGACCTTTCTTTTTGCAATTGTGACACACAGCCCAACGTTGGGGACAATCCTTGCGTGAATGTTTCGTAAAACACTGCGGACATGAAGGAAGTTGTCGGGGGTTTTGCTGCAGTTTCTTAGCGGGTTGTTTACTGTGGTAGGTAAAAAAAATGATTGAACATTGACAAATTTTTGCTGTTTTAAGCTGTACTGCCCCCTCAACGTGAAAGGGGATAGCTGATACTGTTTCTGGCATGCATTCTACTTTGGTTTGCGGAATATACATGTAAACGTAAAATAAATTTTTATTTTGTTACAGAACTGTGTGATCTTGACTGTGGACCTCATGGCCACTGTGTGGGAGATTCCTGTATGTGCAATGCTGGATGGTCCGGGGAATATTGCAATCTAAAGCAGTGTGATCCGAGGTATGCATTAGAAATTAATAAAAGAAACTTTCATTCCATAAATTCTGTTTGTAACACAAAAAATAACTTTGGTGTGACTTAATGTACTCATTCATTTTCATAATCAGCACATCATTTCTGCTTGATGAAAGTTACAATGGTATTTATTGAAAACACAGATGGAAAAAATCAACACTCTGTGTCTTATTGCAAATTAATCAACTTAGTTCAAATTCTGTCATTAATTTTCTGTTTTCATTGTAGTAATGTTACAGAGTCATTGTCAATTAAATTACATACTGATTCTATTATGTCAAGAGCAACATGAGGTCTCATGTCTGCTAAATTTGATGCAAAACTGATAGCACACTGAAATAATACCAGGTGTATATCATTCACAGAACTGAAGTCCTGCCTACCACAGGAAGATTTTGATATTTAGTATTTTAAAATGAGACTTAACATCATTTTGAGAATAATCAAATGAACTGTTTAAAAATTATTATTATCCATTGATTAAATCAGAATGGTTTGTTGCATAAATATAACTCCTGTAAAAATGTAACCATAAGCTTTGTGCTTTCTGATAACAACAAAATTCTTGATCCATTGCCCCTTGAATCCCAGGACTTAACAGCCATCACCTTTGAGAGCCCAGTATGCATCGCATTTCTTGCTTGCAATTTAATCTGATTGCATTATTTTGCTAATGCCCAGCACAAGCACATGTTTACAATGTGGATTTGATGACAGGAATCTTTCTCCATAGGAAATTTAGTAAGAAACTGTTGCATATATTACTCATCTCAGCATCTTTTCTCTACATTTTAGTACTCCTTCATAAATTAAATGGGAGCTATATCATGTCACAACATCCTCTCTTCTTCTGTGATTGTTTCACTCTTTAAAATTAAATAGTTATTACCTTTACTCATCAAATTATTATTATTATCAACTAGGACTTTCCATTGCTGCAGAGAACGTGTTTTTCTTATTACAAAGATGGATACAGACACTAATCACACTCTTTTTAAAAGAAAAGTATTTCCTGCCACTCCAGATGGATAATGTTCTCCTTTGTAAAATACTGTGGGACTGTGTAAGTAAGAAAACAGACTGGTTTATTGTGGCTCAATCCTGAAGAATATCTCTACAATTGTTGTCGGTAAAGGATGTAAGTGGCATGTAAGCTAGTGTCCAGACACTCATACATCACATAGGAACCAAAATTGAGGTTATCAGAGCTGAAGCAGCACTGATGAACTCCATTTTCACACAGTGCTTTACAAAGGAAAATCCAAGAGTGCTGCTGCCCTATGTAATATTGGCATCACTACAAAAATGAGTGCTACAGAATAGTAGTGTTAGTAGCACTGAGAAACACTGAAATTGTAAAAGGTTACAGGGCTCAGTGGAATTCCTGTCAGTTTCTATACAGAGTGTGCAACACAATTAAAGGGCCACTTCTTTAACCCCTCTAATTGTCTGCCAGTATGATGCAGGAGTTTGTAAATTTGGCTCAAATATGTCTACAACCTTCCTTTGTAATGGTGCAAAAGTGTGGTGCCCTGAATGGTGACACAGCACACCTTCAAACAGCAAGGTGTCGACACATCAGGAAAAAAGGCCAGGGTACAGAGGTTCATGTGAGGTGTAAGATGTGTTATGATGTCACATTGGCACCAAACTTCACAATGATTATGCCTAATGCCACAGTGGACATGTCACACATTAGGATGATTGTCACACTCCTCTTATCCATCTTTCACCCCTTCTGCAACAGAGATCAGAACTGTGATGCCTAGCATTGAAATCTTACAGTTTTATTATAGGTGGCTGAGGAAAACATTTCAGACACATCTGTAGTGACTTGGCAAGACAGCCAAGCCACTCGGAGGTAGCCGAAAGGCACGCGTTTAGCTCACGCAGACTGGCGTGAGGTCTGGAACAGTTAAGGGAATTAATAGTAGCAAATAAAGTACATAGTTGATGTAATACTTAACTTTAATCCATAATTGGTGTACATCGCTCTTGACGGTACATTAATAACAATCTCAATATAAACTGGTAAGGGCGCCTTGCTAGGTCGTAGCAAATGACGTAGCTGAAGGCTATGCTAACTATCGTCTCGGCAAATGAGAGCGTATTTGTCAGTGTAGCATTGCTAGCAAAGTCGGCTGTACAACTGGGGCGAGTGCTAGGATGCCTCTTTAGACCTGCCGTGTGGTGGCGCTCGGTCTGCAATCACTGACAGTGGCGACACGCGGGTCCAACGTATACTAACGGACCGTGGCCGATTTAAAGGCTACCACCTAGCAAGTGTGGTGTCTGGCGGTGACACCACAACATCACTGCTCAAAACTGACATGAATAGGCTCCTGGAGGTGGCATTAAGGGCATGAAACCACCCCTTCCCAAGGGGAACTTATTCTCACACATATCTCCATTGAAAACAATACCTTTGGAGTATAGTGCGACTACAATTTTTGCTTTGGTACACGGTGTGGAGCCACTAGAGACCCTTCAAACCATCTGAAGCAGCAAAGGCTGTGTATGTGTTTTCAGCCCTCCTGTTTCAAGCATTCCTGTGGCATAATCTGGGTTGTTCAATGTTGGCATGTGGATGAATAAAATGGCAAAGTGTCCCTCTAAGATCTGCCAGTTCAACAACACCCTCAGTGCCACCTGCACACCTTCATTGAGCACTTTAAAAATGTACCTGCACAGAGATTTTGACATCCATTCAGCTAAGTGGTGCTCTGCTGCTGCTCTAGTGCATGAGGGCAGGCAATTGCTTGGGCATATCTTAGATTCCGCCCACCTGCAAGCAGGCAGTGCGTGGTATGCATACCAGATAATACTAACAAGGGACAAAGAACCTATAGATCACAGCTTTGTTCAGCCCTTTCACCATGCTTAAAAACATGGAACTGTCAGACACCAAGTATCTTACAAAAAAGTTACGAAGTTTCAAGAATCAGTGAGGAGTCTAGGAATATACTACGATCTCATATAAAGTGAAACCCAGCTTTTACACTTCAAAATAATGGTGTAAAATGCAGGAAAATGTAAAACTTGGGAAATAACATTTTAAGCTATAAAAGTTATGCTTAGGATACCCCCTTGCATTTTCGCTCTTTATATATGATATTTGTACGTAACAGGCATCAAAAGACTTGTCAGAGACTCTTTTATTATCTAATAAAGATTTACTATCTAATAGAGGTTTATTATCTAATAAAAACCACTGATGTAACTGGAATTGACAACTCTCCGGGAAGTAGCAACGTTTGACTTAATTTCAGACATCATAATCGATGTTTTTGGAAAGCCTACAGCTATCATTCATTTTTTAAATAGTGAAATACTGCACTAGTTACATATTTTTCACACTTAAAGATGTGTTTCAAGAATTTTTCTCATTGTCAGGTGCAAATATGTACATAAGTATTTTGTGTGGTTTTTGAATATGTGTTATTCTGCCTCTCGTGCACTGTAGTCATCTTTTTGAGGTTATCGGGTACTGTGCCTCCTCAGTTATGTAGAAAAACACATACACACAAACTATCACTCACACTGTTTGTGTAACATCACAAAAAATAAAATGAAAATACTGCACCTGACAACGAGAATAAATTCTCGAAACACATTTTGCTCAGCACGAAAAAAATTCTTTGGCATTGTGATTAAACTAAAAACATTTGAGCAATGCAAAGTGAATGACGGTGTCAACTAGGGCTACAAGATGCCGAACGTCGAAACACACTAAATATGGTTCGACAAATGTGTCACGATGATCTCAACAGTGCATTTTCACGGTAGAGAGTTTGGAAATGGCTATGAATGGTCATGATATCTTTATTTGAATGAACCTAGTTACTCCCATTGGCCATCACACCAAGTAGTGCTTGGCAGTGGCAGGAGATATGGCACGAATTGTTCCAACTTTGACATGTTTACCTGGTCAAATCTGCAGAGTAGAGCGCCCTGGTGTCAAGAAACTTAACCATGTAATATTTGTAAACACCACTGGGTGGCCAATATCATGCCAGTGTCATTGTTTCTCTTGCCAAATATTTTTTGTAATGCGTAAATCGTGGGAAAATTATAAATATGTTGACGCAAAATCGGGTGCAAATTAACATTGCGGACATAGAAAATTTGATAGGAACAATAACAAATGTCATAAATGGCGGGAAAGCGTTAATTCCAGGAATGTAAAAGTGGGTTTATACTGTATATCACTCTCGTAAGGACAACAAAGACTGGATTAGACTAGTTACAGTGTGCATAGCTCCGTACTCGGCATATGATCTCAGATTTCTATCCAACTATCTTGAACTAGTTTTTTGTACTTTCAGTAAATTATACCAGATAATTCTGCAGAAAATTATGCGCAGGTTCTTGTCCATCCGACACTTCTGTTCATTTTCAACTTATGTCATCACACAAACTGCAATTAAAAATTAATTTTCATGGCGATGTGAAAGCTGTTAATGATTAACTGTTGTACAAGATATATTAGTTATTATTGGACTTAAAAATTAAACATTCCATTGTTAACATGAAGTACTGTTTTTAGGTGTAATGAACATGGTCAATGCAAGAATGGCACATGCCTCTGTGTGACGGGGTGGAATGGTCGTCACTGTACTTTGGAAGGATGTCCAAACAGCTGCAGTGCTCATGGACAGTGTCGTGTAAATGGTGATGGTGCCTGGGAATGTCGCTGTCATGATGGCTGGGATGGACATGATTGCAGCGTACCACTGGAACAAAGTTGCAATGACAATCGGGATAATGACAGAGGTCAGTAAAATTATTGTAATGAGTAAATCATTTGGGACTAAAATTCTGCAGTAAATAAATGTGGAAAAAGAGGATAACTGACACTAAACAAACATAACTGCACATCATAAGCTAAGTAATGTGATGTACGTCTATGAGAATAAGTTTGATATTTGAATCTCTACCTCTTTTTAAGTAAATTAAAAAGAAGAAAAGGGTAGGGGGAAAGACTACTGATAATTAAATCCAACAATTTATAATTTAATTTGTTAGTTTTCTTCAAATTTCTTGGAGTGTTGTCTCATTACATGGTTTGTACATAACTTCCCCATTTATTTATTTTTTATTTTTTTTATTTTTATTTTTTTCTCGTGTCTCTTCATATGTTGAAGAATGTAGTGTTTAACGACAGTAATTCTATTGAATGCAGCATACTCTTTGCTCTGTCTGGCAAGTCATAAGGAATGATTAATAACAAATTTTATTTAGATGGCCTGGTGGACTGTGAAGATCCAGAATGTTGCACAAATCACATTTGTCGCAGTAGCCAGTTGTGTGTGATGTCACCAAAGCCTATTGATATTCTGCTGCGCAAACAGCCTCCAGCTATAACGGCTTCATTTTTTGAGCGAATGAAGTTCCTCATTGAGGAAGGAAGCCTACAGAATTATGCTCGTCAGGAATCATTCAATGAAAGGTAGGACAATTGTAACCATTCAATTCATGTTTTGTGTTACATGCTTCTTTTCAAACAATAGTCAAGTGATAAACATGTCCTTATTGTGTGTTCTTCTTCTGTGACCCTTTACTTGAACTTGATGCTCACCAATTTTTACATCTGCTTTGTTGTGCCCATTGTGAAATTACCGATCCTGTTTTGTATGTTAGTATATGTCTATCTGTTCTTGTGTGAGAGAGGAGATATGTGTGTATGTGTCATAGAACTGACAGCACTGATTTTGTTTCTTATTTTTAAAGAAAACTGTGTTTCAGTGCCATTGTTTTAATGTGGCGCTAAAAAGCTATTAGTGACAGTTAAGATTTCGTATTTAACTGTGATCAGGAGTTGTGATTTCGCATTTCTTGTGATGAACTGCACAGAATACTAAGAAAAATTCAAGATTTACCACACGAGATAGAAGGAAACACACTGGGGAAGCACATTTAAGAATTGATACAGTCCCATTGCAGCTGTTTGTCCCCTGTAATTTTTGGATGAAAACTATCACCCGTCAGCTTTATAATTTGATGAAAAATATCGGCCAGATAATATCAGCAGAATTTTGTTCCTTTCACTACAGTAAAGATATTTTTTTTGTCCCCGTTTTCCATAAACAACCAGTTTTCAGGGTTCAGATACAGTAAAAATACTTTTAGTGAAAATATAATGAAACACAGACACAAAAACTAATTTTTTAATACACAATTTTAACCATTCTTGATTAAATGGCCGCAAAGTCCTGAACATGATGCGTAAACCTAATTACCCATATTGCCCTTTACTTTAACTTAGGGGTAATTGTAAATTAATTCTGTAAATGATAACTGAGGGTAATATCTTACCACTTTGGCTAACTGTGTGGGCTTGTTTCTCCCTGTGCTGCCACAGTGTGTTCTGGAATCACTTCAATTCAAGGTAAGATCTTCAAATACGCAGATGGCCTACACATTCATACAGTCAATGATCTGGGGTAGTTTTGAACATGTGTAATGCATCTCTGGTTTTCTTCTCATATTAGGAAAATTAGGGAAAGCACTTACTGTTTTTACAGTAGTGTTTGATAAATTTGTGTTTAGTGTTTGACACTTGTAAATGTTGCATGGTTAATTTTCAAATTTTGACCTACTGTTGTCTTTCGTGGCTTTTAAGTTTGCTTCATCCTCACTCTGTATCTTGTGTTGTCATTTCACATATAGATATTTAGTAATAGATTGAAAAAAGTTAGTCATGATATAGTGACTTATAGCAAATTTGTTTAAACACAAATTAAATAGCTGTAGGTATTATTTGTTTCTATATTAATCAGTAATTGAGTATACAGTTACACAAAATTACTATCATCATGCATGTTAACATGACACATGACTTTAACAAAGGAAGTACAGTATGCAAATAGTTCTTGGCTTTTATATGACAATTGTAAATATATATAATAGTAACACAAGCTACAGGTTTTTGAAAATGTGTAACAATCAGATAAAATTCTCTTTAAATTCTGCTGTGCTAATAATAATGGACAATAAATATGGAAGAGTTAAAACAAACCAATACTAGATGTCAAAACATTTTTATTTCATTCTTTTCGAAGTGATCCCTAATTGTTTCAGTCGATCTGCTGTTGTACGTGGCCAAGTTGTCACAGCAATGGGAATGGGACTGATGGGTGTCCGAGTGAGCACTAGTACCCCCCTGGAAGGATTTACACTGACTCGAGAAGATGGCTGGTTCGATCTTTTGGTGAATGGTGGAGGCGCAGTCACACTGCAGTTTGGACGAAGCCCTTTCAGACCACAAAGTCATATTGTCAATGTTCCATGGAATGAGGTACAGAAAATCTTTTTGCAAATAAAATAATATCTTACGAGTAAATATATATAAATTAGAACTGTGAACAAGATATTTTTATAAATTAGAATTTCAAATTCGTCTAAGGGGAAAGCATACCACAATTATCAAGAATCTAATAGATTTAATCAGGGGAATCCTGTGGGCCTGGACAAGAAACACTCCATAGCAGAATGACATGAATTTTGTTTGCAGTAAAACAGTTTTGTAACAGTTAACAACATATCTGATGATGTTGCACTGTATGTGACATTAACTCAGAATTAGGAAACTGAAGATGTGCAAGGCCGGTTTGAGACCAAGTGATACAAGCCACCACTTTGAGCACCAAGCTGAGAGATGTATCAGAGGCACCACAATGGTAAGATTTATGTACAGGATGTATCACAATTAGCAGCAGGTGATTAGGGCACTGAGCTTAGAGGGGTATCCAAGTGCAAGACTTTTATACAGTGTATATCACAGTTAGTAGTGAAAACTGACATTGGTCAAAATGTATGAGGGTTACGGAGGGAGGGAGGGCACACCAGATGTTCTTGAACCAACCCTGCAGATATGTCAAGAAAATAACTAGTGTTGCTGACCTGTCTTACAGTCCTCCTACAATAAGTGAGGAAACAGGAGTAATTAAGGAATATTCTCATTCTTTATCAACTTAGTGGAAAGAAGTTAGAATATTGAGGAAGCTGTGTGTAATCAAACCATAAAAATATTTTTATTCCGGTTGTTCTGTATACATTGGAGCATTACTAGAAATAGAGCAGCAAGTTTCTGCTGTACTAAGTAGTGTAAAATATTGGTTTGTGTTTAAAAAGGGAAAGAGCATACATTAATAGATCAAACAATAAACAGAAAACCGTGTACTGTTGTTAGAACATCACCAATAAATGTAAGGGTTGGCTCAGTACTAAAATTAATCCATTTCCACCCAAGCACCTATCAAATTAACTCGAACAGAAACACAACAGGCACTAACTAATTATGTCATTCTCAAAAATGTGTAAACTTTTTGTTAACTGTGCACCAAGTAAAGTACCAAAACGAATGTCCAAATCCAGAATTTGTATCAGAATTGTGATACAAGTTGGTATATTTCCTGATAGGCTAGAGTTACTAGGATTTGACTTAAGGATATATTATTGATAATTATTTTCTGACTCTTTCTTAGCTTGTGAGGGCTTTGCGTACTTCTCATTGCTAGTTTACTGACATGTGAGAAGACTTCCAGCCACAAACACACTATATTTTGATAGTCTTCTTTCTAGTGTGTTCCTCCCAAAATGTGTCAAAAATTATTATATAGATTTAAATCAGTTCGAGTTCTGGAACTTGATGTTCTGAAGGTATCCAACAGCTTGTGTATACTGTACAACACTTAAATGATGATTATGTTATATTGGGAAATAATAAAATTTTAATGTGTGAAAATTATGTTACTACATAAACTTTTATTCCATTATCTTTTTCATCTTACAGGTTGTAATAATTGATACGGTGGTCATGAACACTGGCGATGAGAAACCAGTTGCAGCTGTGCCTCATTCGTGTGCTGCACATGACTATGATCTTATGAAGCCTGTTGTTCTGGCAACATGGAAACATGGCTTTCAGGGAGCATGTCCAGACAAGAGTGCTATTTTAGCTGAATCACAGGTACTAATTTACCAATCATATTTACATACAAAGAGCACTTTTAAGGTGTTTTTTTTGTGTCTAATATGATATTTAATAAACTGTTGGGAAGGGTTAGAGCTGTGTTAATGACAAGATCATTAGAGATGGTGCAAACTCATACAGGACAGTGACAGAGTAAGAAATTGGCCATATCCTTTGCACCATTAAATTTAGTTGACTTGAGGATGCCATGGAAAAGTTAAATCTGGAAAAAAAAAAAACATTGAAGACAGTCAGTATAAACTCTTTAACAACATTGGTCTCATTTCCATTAAACTGTCTCCTGTCTCACCAAAATAAGTACTGTGTCTAATTCCATTGCTCATCAGTGTTAATCGTATGTTATTAGGAGAATTTGGAACAAACTATCTGGATAAGTGTAGGTTAATTTATTCTGATTAACTTTATAGTAAATCACTAATAAGTCAAGATTTGATATCACAGTTAACAGAAAAACTGATAACACTATACTTTACCACATTTAAATCTTTTTGTTTCTTGGCGAATACATCTTATTACATCACTGCGATGGCAAATCCCTTATTCTGCTAAAATTTTAACTGATATGTTATGTTTGTACTCTTCAGAAAAAGGCAATAGTGCCTTTATTTACTGTGGGCTCTTACAAAAGTTCATGTTTCTCCTAACACTACATCACCTAAATCTGACCTGGGAAGGAAAGTTGCTGTCACATGTATATGTGAATCATGTAATCTGTGCTAAATATTACCAGGTGTTACTTTATTGCTCTTTGTGTACACAGATTCAAATAACAAAATATATCCACATTTAATTGGTTATAAAAACTTCCATAAGACCACAGTCACTTTGGTCAGAGTAGTCTCCATTCCCTCATTAAGTTAGCACTGTATCACCTTCTCTGTTTCTATTATGTCTCCATGAGGCAAAGGAAAATCAGTGTTTTGGAACTTGAAAACAATTCACATTGCTAGTGAACATATAATTCTCTTTTCAACACATCAGTTGCTAACCATCATTTTTCCAGAATATTATTACTTATTGAATATAAATAAATAAATGCTACATACTGTATTCAAATGAAAAGTGCCTACTGGTCAAGTTTTTGCATAGATGAAAAGCTGGCATTTTAATAGGTCATAAACAGGCTCGTTTAGTTGTTATCAGTGGAATAATAATACTTATAAATGTTTGTACCACCTAAGAAAGGCATGCTACTTGGTTCAAGCCAAGAGAAGAGTTAATGTTAACTAGACAAAATATTTTCAGTAAACAATGTACTTTGACAGCCAATAACATCACCAGTGGAATTTGCATGTGCCCATTTGCTGTTATTTCTCATAGCTGTTACTCACTTAGTATCCAGGTTATTGTATGTAGGCTTATATTTGTTCTCACATAAATACATCTAGAGTATATTTTCTTACAAGGAATCATTGCTGGAAACCTGAAGAGATCATCAAAGAAAATGCAAACCTTTAAAGTTTAGTCCTAACAGACACTGCTTCTCACTTTTCAGGTTGTACAAGAAAGCCTCCAGATACCCGGTACTGGTCTTAATTTAGTATACCACAGTTCAAGAGCTGCTGGTTATCTTTCAACAATACAGTTGCAGCTTACACCAGAAACTATCCCTTCATCTTTGAAACTGATTCATTTGCGAATCACCATTGAAGGCATACTTTTTGAAAAAACATTTGAAGCAGATCCCGTGATCAAATTTACTTATGCATGGAACAGATTAAATGTTTACAGGTAAACAGAATTATTTTTATTGTTATTATTTTGAGTAATTTTATGAAAAGCTTTTTTTTTCAGTTTTCTGTTGGCATGGCCCTTTTTGTTCTCTCAGCCCTCAACTATCTGTCTGCCTCTGAAATCACCTTCCTGACTGTATGTTTGTGAAACTTCCTGGCAAATTAAACACTGCAGAGTGAAAATTTCATTCTGGAAACATCCCCCAGGCTGTGACTAAGCCATGTCTCCTCAATATCCTTTCTTCCAGGAGTGCTAGTTTTGAAAGGTCTGTGGGGAGCTTCTGTGAAGTTTGGAAGGTAGGAGATGAGGTACTGGCAGAATTAAAGCTGTGAGGGTGGGTTGTGAGTTGTGCTTGGGTAGCTCAGATGGTAGAGCACTTGCCTGCGAAAGACGAAGGTCCCAAGTTCAAGTCCCAGTCCAGCAAACAGTTTTAATCTGCCAGGAAATTTTGTATGTTTGTTGACTTTTATTCATTATCTGGTTTATTTGTCTTTGAATTTTTTAAATTTTAACTATTTAATTTTTTAAATTTTCTATTGTAATTTGTAGTTCCTTCATACCTGCCTTGAATTCTGTAATCCTTCTAGTCTTTTCTGTTTATGCATGCTCTGGCTATTCTTTTTTCTGTCTTAAGTATCTGTCTGTTTCTGCAATGTTAGTAGTTTTGAAAGTGATTTCACTTGCATATGTTATTTCTGGCGGTGTAACTATTTTGTAGTGTTTTAATTTTGTACCTATTGAGAGGTTTTCTTTATTGTGTGTATTAATTGGTGATGTGTTGTGTTTTGGTCAGTTTGTTTATTCTGTTTTGCCACAAAGGTTTCACATTAAGGTAATATGTTATGGTATGATTTCTCCGAAGGATTTAAATTTGTCTGTGGTTTTAGTTCCCTGTTTTTCTATTGTAATTTTTTTTATGGGTGGTGGGTCAGTTACAGTAATTTTTTGATTTAATGTTGAGGGCTTCCTAAATGTTGTTGGTTAGGACAGCTAGGTTGCCAGAAAATCTCAAATGATTTATTTTTATGTTTTCTTTGGGTCTTCCAATTTTGATGCTTTTCAGGTCAACCTGCGCCATTTTCTCATTATATATTCCAACACACAGTTAAAGAAGATTGGTAACAAGCAGTCTCCCAGACTCATGCCTGTTTTTATGAGTAATTGTTCTGTAAATCTCCTCTGAAATTGACACTGGAATGTTTGTCCGTTAGAGTGGGTTCTATTAGTTTGTATAATTTTGGGTACAGTTCAAAATTTTTTAAGATTTTCAGAATTGGAGCCACATGGACACAGTTATATATATTATATGCTTTCATAAAATATGCAAAGGTTATTACAAAAGGCTTGTTTTGTTTCCTTCAATACACCAAGATTAATTGTAAAGTGATAATTTGTTCTGTGTAGCTTCTCCTGTAATATGTCTAATTCTAACTCAAATAACATGTAATCCTACCATGTAGAATTTTAAAGCAAATCTTGTATGTTTAGTCCAAATGAGATACATCTTTGCAGTTATCTGGACTGCTCTTATGGATTATAGCCATGGTCAAATGTTTTGGGAATTTTTTGCCGGTTATGTAAATTTTTGATGTAGCCAAGTGGAGTGAGGTCCAAACTGTGTCACTGACATACCACACATACTGTGAAATACTTAGTCTTCTTCACATACCTTGTAATTTTTCAGCTCCTTGAGTGCTCCTTCCACCCCTTGGGCTGTTAAAGGGGTTTTTGTGTTCAAATTTGGTCTTTATTGGAGTGCTTTCATTAATTATTTACCATATTTACCCAAATGTAAACCAATCTCAAATGCAAGCCGCACCCCTGAAATGTGACTCAAAGGGGGAAAAAATAATAATTACCCTGATTTGAAGAGGCAGTTAAAAATCAAAACAAATATGGCTTATCATATTGCAGATAAAGTACAAAGTCGTCCACCTCAGGTATTTGTGGGGAGTAATACTTACTCGTAGTAATTCATGTGGAATTAAATTTAGCCTGTTGGATACTTAAAATTCCTATTACATTGCAAACTCTACAACAGTCAGATTTCACGGTATCTCTTGAAATATTCAGAGTGGAACTAGGGCAGCTGGAGCCATTAAGACTTTTACATATTGTACCAAACTTGTGTTTGAGTCATACATCAGTCATTCCATGTCATTCATATTTTTATTTTTCAAGGTTTTCATCCAATAAAGTTACATTTTGGCTTCTGATTTAGAGAACATACACAGATCAGCCAGAACATTATGACCACCGACCTACTATCAATATAAACCCATCCAAGCAATAGCAGCATCACCTGGTGATGAATGACTGCTAGCCAGACACACACACAGTGCATTTAGTATCAATGAACATGCTGTCCATGGTAGAATGAAGAATGTGTGCGATCTATTTGAGTTTGACCAAGGGCAGATTGTGATGGCCCGGAGGCTCATCACAAGAATTTCAGAAATTGCATGACTTGTTGGGTGTTCAAGGGATGCTGTGGTGCATGTCTTCAACACCAGGTGAAACCACATTTATACATCGTGGGGTTGGGTGGTCACCCTTCATTACAGATGTCGTACAATGTAGGCTGGGCTGACTTGTAAAACAGGACAAGTGGCAAACTGTGATGGAACTAACATCAGACATGCTGGAAACAGTACAAGTGTGTCTGAACACAGAGTGTACCGAACACTCCTAACAATGTGCCTCCGCAGCCAGTGACCCATGCATATGCCAATGTTAACACCATGACATTGGCAACTATGACTAAAATGGGCACATGACCATCCACACTGAACGTTGGCACAGTGGCAGAGTGTTGCATGGTCTTCTGAATCCTGATACCTTCTTCATCATGCTGATGGGAGGGCGCAAATCTGTTGTCTTCCAGGGAAACCTTAAATGTGGGACAGGAGAATAGCTGGCGGTGGCTCCATTATGCTCTGGGGAACATTCACGTGAGCATCCATGGGTCCAGTGGAGCTCATGCAAGAACCATGGTGGCCAAGGAGTATCATACAATGGTCACACACTTCATATACCCCTTCATAACGATCATGTTCCCCGACAACAGTGACATTTTTCAAAAAGATAATGCGCCATGTCACAAGGCCAGTAGTGTGATGGAGTGGTTCGCAAAACACAGTGACAAGTTCCAGTTGATGTGCTGGTCCCTCAACTCGCCAGATCTCAACCAAATCGAACATGTTTGGGGTGTGATTGAACATGGTCTCAGAGCTCATTGTCCCCCCTCCCCGGAATTTGAAAGAATTAGGTGACATGTGCGTCCAGATGTGGTACAAACTCCCTCCAGTGACCTGCCATAACTTCACTGCTTCCATGCCATGACACGTTGCCGCTGATATCCTTGCCAAAGGTTGACATACTGGCTATTGGGTAGGTGGTCATAATGCCCTGGCTGATTTGTGTAAATTTAGTGAAGAGCGGTCTATATATTCAAGACACTGGTTTGTATCATCTCTGGTAGAGGTTAGACAGGGTACTTTATTAGTGTACTTTTTTAATATTCTACACAATATAATTTGTCTACACAGAATCATTTCCACTACAAATGATTCATACAAAATGCAAAATGCAAGTATTGTCATCACTGCAGAGAATCTTTCTCCTATGTCTGTCAGTGTTGTTGGTTGACTGCATGATGCTTGATTAGTTTGGGGTATAAACGGACCAAACTACAAGTTCATCAGTCCCTTTTTCCTCATCCAAACAAGTTTCATGGTAGAACAACCCCAAAAAGGAGTTAGGGAAAGTAAAAGAGTGTAAAACTAACATGGAATCACACTGAAAGAGAAAACAAAAGAAGCAAACCAAAAGGAGGAAACATATATTAAAAGGAAAAATGGAGGAATGTATTAAAATCATACAGCAGATCACCTGGGCTGGCTGATTGCAAGAATAGAAAAGGATGAGCCAGCCACCATGCAACACACAAAAATCTCTAGCCTAGAAGAAGAGAAACACCAAAGCAAACAGAATACAAAGAAAGAGTGCTAAAGATGTAAAATGGAGGAAGGGTGGAGGCCTGGGAGAGAAGGCCTGATGCCCAACCTTAGATTGTATGATTAAAAAAAAACCCTCATGGATAAAATGTAGAACTAAATCAGCCATTGAAGCACTGTTGCCCAACACTGTAGGTATGGTGCTGGGAAGGTTAAAAGTCTGCTGCAGAGCAGCTAAAATTGGGCAGTCAAACAAGATATGGACGACAGTCATACGGGAGCCACAGTGACACCAAGGGGGGTCCTTGCGACAGATGAGGTGACCATGAGTTAGCCAAATATGGCCGATGCAGAACCTGCAATGGACAACAGAGTCCCTGCAAGTGGTTTGCATGGATGACTGCCACACATTTGTTGTGTCTTTGATAACATGGAGTTTATTTGGTGTACTGAGGGTACGCCATTCAGTATCCCAAATCACAAAAACTTTATGGCAGAAGACCAATCAGAAATCAGTCTCTGGCAGACCGATCTCCAGAGTTGGTTTACCGGTAGCCTCTTTGGCCAGCCTGTCAGCAAGTTCATTGCCCAGTATCCCAACATGTCCCGGGGTCCAAATGAAGGCCACTGAATGTCCACCATTGCCGAGGGCATAAATGGGCTTCTGGATAGTCATTACCAAAGGCTGTCGAGGGAAGCACTGGTCTAGAGGTTGTAGGCTGCTTAAGGGGTCACTGCAAATGACGAAGGACTCACCAGTGCAGGAGCAGATATGCTCAAGTGCACAATAGATGGCTACCAACTCTTCAGTGAAAACACTGCAGCCATCAGGCAAGGATCACTGTTCAGTATGTCCAACGTGAGTGTAAGCAAAGCATCAAGACTGTCAACTACTGTTCCATCAGTGTAGACTATTTCTGAGCCCTGGAACTTGCCAAGAAGAGAAAAATTGCCAGCGGAGGGCCTGAGCCTTTTGGGCCTTGCGATAGGTCCAGACGAAGCGGTGGCCAAGGCATGGACAACGGAGGTGTACCTAAGTGGACCCGCAGGAGAGGTGGTAGAGGGAAAGTGTCTAGTTCACTAAGAAGTGACCAGACGCAGACAGCAAGGGGATTCCCAGTTCTGGGCTGCCATTGCGGGAGATGGATCACCATATTAGGGAAAAGGAGACAGTAATTTGGATGACGAGGTGAACTATGAATGCCACTGAAGCCACAATGGAAAAACGTCAGCTTCCACGAAGATGCTATTCACTGGGCTCATTGGGAAAGCTCCCATCGTGAGCTGAACTCCACAGTGGTGGATAGGGTTCAGCAGACAGAGCGCAGAGAGCAATACTGAACCATACACCAGACTCCCATAGTCAATACAGGACTGTACGATGGCTTTGTACAGCTGTAACAGTGTAGGACGATCAGCACCCCAGGCGGTGTGACTCAAACATTGAATAATGTTAAGAAGCTGCCAGCAGTTGTCAAGCTGACGAAGATGGGGAAGCCAAGTTATAAGTGGGCATCGAAGACCAGTCCCAAAAAGCAGTAAGTCTCCACTACATCAAATACTTGGTTATCGAGGTAAAGTTCTGGATTGGTGTCGGCAGTATGACGGCAACAGAAGCGCATGACGCATGACCAATGATGATGATGATGTGTACAATTCCACATATACAGTTCAAGATACAATGTTTACTTTATTTTTCTTGGCTGTTTCACCACTTTTATCAGTATTCCAGTAGAAAAGAAAAATAACCTCTTATTTTGTGCAATAGATTCTCTTGGACCTTCCCTTGATGGAAGATATTCATCATCTTCTTAATAAAGCATATTAATTTTGAAACTTTACTTCTCTTTTTTTTTATATTGTGATGAACATATTTATAAACATTTAAAAAGACTGAATATTCCTTGTTGCAACATCCATTTTACAATTTGTCGGAGCATAAAAAATGTTTCGTCGAATGCAAAAAGTAAAATTTAAATGGTAGATAATATTTTTCTTATACTTTTCAGGCAACGTGTTTATGGAGTCACAACTGCAATGGTTAAAGTTGGGTATGAATATAGTGACTGCAAAGATATAATTTGGGATGTGCAAACAACAAAGCTCAGTGGTCATGATATGAGCATATCAGAGGTTGGAGGCTGGAATCTTGATATCCACCATAGATATAATTTCCATGAAGGTAAGATAATAGTTTGTGTGTTGTAGCAACCACTGCAAACAACTTAAATATTGATCAGTAAGAATCACTGCTAACATGTATGTGCTCATCTTTCAAAATAATCAAAGAACCTACTGAAAAATATATAGACACATTATTTAAGGATCAGACTGTAATGAATTACAATGCAACATGTGTGAAAATTGGTCCTATACACAAGAATGATTCAAATAATAGAGCTCACATCATTTAATCTCACTAGTAGGAAATTTATGAAATTCCATATGTAAAATTTCAGCCTCTGATCTTTTCAGGAAACTGAGATCAATATGCTTTGTACTAAAGGGCTACAATGGAATAATGACAGCCATCTCTAAATCCGAGTCACTTTTTATCTCTCTTTAATAATACTGTCATGAATACTACCCTATAGAACAATCAAAAATAAATCCAAACATACCTAATAAACTTTCAAAAAATAATACTATCTTTTTTCCTACATCCTTTGACTGATTGCATCACTGAACACATCACCTATCTCTGTTTTATTAACAAAATTGTTGGTAATTTACCTGCCATTTGAATGGTATGCTCTATCTGAAACTCTGTATCCTTGTTGCCATTTCTACTATGAAATCAACAGGAGTTTTTGTGCCTCAGGAAATTGTTTAAAGGAAATACCATGTCTGGAAGCTTTACATTTAGCAATTTGCTTCATGTACCATCCACAGCATTAAATTTTCCATTTCCTCTCACTTCTGTAAGTAAAATACTCTGTCTAACTTAGTTTGACTTCCACAGTAACCTGTGCTCCACAAAGGAAAATCCAGCCCATATGTAGCACATATGTGTTTCCATACAGAAGGTCCAGTTTCAACTGAGTCTCCTGTGGGTTCTTATTGAAAAACTGTATAATGTATTAACTAAATGAGTCACTTCTGTGAAAAAAGGTGTTTTGGGTGTTTTGTTTAGCTAGTAAGATCCACTACATAAAATACAATCAGATTGTGTATCTTTTTGTGACTGAAACAAATTTATGGTATATTGGACAATTTATAAGATGTTTTTATCATAGAGTCATTTGATCCTCAACACACTAAATTATTCACTTGGCATGTCGTCTACATCCTGTAAAAGTTCCCATTATTCATAAAATTCTATTTTTTTAATTTGTTTCCAACTAAGGAACAGAATTTCTCAGAACAAGCCATAATTCCAGCAAAATATTTATGTACTCTTATAAATTGGCAGAAGCACAACTGTTGTATTTTGTAGCATAAGTTGTGAATCATACCAGTGGCTTTAATTATTTTTAACTTTTCACACAAAGCAAGTAGAGTAGCAATTTATAATTGTTTCACAATGTGGTACATGTTTATGTAGTTTTGTTCAGTACGTCAATTCACTTTCAGTTGCCTACAGACTTGCCTTAATTTTCATGGAACTGTAGATTAAAAGTGTGTGTATGTGACCAAATCTCATGCTAGAACAAGCAGATGTATGAAAATCATTTGAATGCATAATTTTATAGGCATACTGCAGAAGGGAGATGGATCCAACATTTATTTAAAACATAAGCCACGTGTGATACTGACGACAATGGGAGATGGGCACCAGCGGCCCCTTGACTGTTTTGACTGTGACGGCCAAGCATCTAAGCAAAGGCTTTTAGCTCCTGTTGCGCTTGCTGCTGCAGCTGATGGATCAATATTTGTTGGTGATTTTAATTTAGTGAGGCGAATATTGGTTGATGGAACTGTAAGAACACTTGTTCGACTCAAGTGAGTATTCTTTCTGCTCAGACTATAGAAACAAATTAACTCTCTCTCTCTCTCTCTCTCTCTCTGTCTGTGTGTGTGTGTGTGTGTGTGTGTGTGTGTAAGAGGTTGTTGTTTTGCTGCTGCTGCAAATTATGCAAGTGTCACTGACCTACTGTAAAATATGTTTTACAGTTGTTGCTGCTTCTACAAATTATGCATGAGTTACCGATCTACTGTAATATATGGATTACAGCTTCTTATGGGCAACAAATAGCTCATAACTTATTCTAAAAATTGAGAGCATTATGTTTGTTTTCCCAGAATAACAAAATATTATTACTAATTATAGAGATCTTTCTTGCTTCAATATTCAGTCTCTCAGAACATCCAGTTTGAAACTATATTATAAAAGCATGTCAGCAGTTTGTTTTTTACCTCCCCTAACAATGATACAAACTTTTATAGATGAATCACTACGTGGCATACCCACTTTTAGAGTACAAAGCCAGTTCCAAAAGTGGTTGTGAAGCCAGTGATTACTAAATAACGCAAAAAAACTATCTCTAAGAGATTATGAATAATTTGGATACCTTGTGAAAGTCAATTTCAAGTCCTCGCCTAGTACGCAATTTTTACTTCCTATAAGTGATCAACACATCATATGCATAGCCAAAAGAAAAACTGTCTGAGGCTGTAACAGTATTGAAGCTCTCAGCACCATGCTAGGGTCTCTGTGCCATTTAAAAGTAACAGGTTGGAGCAAGGTATACTCAGGTGGGTCAACTGGAAGAGCTCTCACTGCAGATGATAGGTCTTATGGTTTGAGTGCTGGTGCAGTAGACAAGTACTCCCAAAGCCAGTATCCATAAATCAGTGTCATCATTTTGTTTCTGATTACTTATGTAAACCTTCCAATACTGAGTTTGAAAATGTGGTTGTAGTTGACAGATTTGCTCCTTCAAAATCGATTTTTGCTCCCATGTACAAGCTCAGTCATTCTGAAAATGAGCTTGGGTTTTACCTTGTTTTTAAAAATGATGGAGTGACTTTTTGAGCAACAAGGAAGAAGAAGAAATATTAGACAGGGGAAGAAAACATACCAAATCTTCCATATTGAATTAAAGAGAAACCACCACCCTGACGACTAAATTCGGATTCAGAACAGCAGATTTCCAGAGGACGTTCTTGTAAAACAACTGACAAGATCAGAGAATCAATGTCCGACTGGGATAGCTAAAATCAGTCCAGCAAAAAAGAGTTCCAAAATTTGTTTATTGTCTTCCAGAAGTTTTGCCACATGTTAATGTAGCAAGTTTCAACTTGACACAAATTGTAAAAATGCATATTAGTTGTTCATCCATCCATCTATCCAACAATCCAAACCAGTGCCCTATATCTGGCCAGTGCCAGATTCGGAATTGGTGTGGTAGTTCCCCAATGTAGAACCATACCTTTATAGATAATACTGTTACAGAGGGGTTGGTTGCTGCTCCAAAAGGCATGTTAAGGCTAAGAATCTATGGATCCCTTCTGCTTGCACGTCGTGTAGCTGGAATGGAACCAGCCAAGTATTCACGTGAGTGGATGTGGAAAAACTACTAAAAACCACATCCAGGCTGGCTTGTACACCAGCCCATATAATTAATCCATTAGGCCGATTTGATATGGGGCTGGCACAGCTCCTCATGACCCAGAGGAATGTGCTTTAATGCGCTCAGCTATCCACGCATCTAATTGTTTTTCACATCAGGCACTATAAAATGACGCATTTGTTTACAGCCATGGCTTTAATAGATCATATTGGAATTCTGAACACATGATTGATCCATTAATCTGCAAAAACAGTTAGTGGCATTATTGGCAACCTTTTTAAAAAACTGTCTTTGGAGACTCAAAGAGGAAAACAGCTGTACATTTAATGATAATGCAGTTCAGGCTTGGGCACATGTGAAACCCTTAGCTTGAAATTCAGTTCATAGCAGAAGAATATAATACTCAGAAATAAGCTTGAGAATGTTCATTAGAAATCAGTAGCTACCTTATTAAAGCTGCACCCAGAGATTCCTGATTTCTCCTTCAGAAGTAATTTAAATGTCTAAGGAAACATTCAGTTCATAGCAGAAGAATATAATACTCAGAAATAAGCTTGAGAATGTTCATTAGAAATCAGTAGCTACCTTATTAAAGCTGCACCCAGAGATTCCTGATTTCTCCTTCAGAAGTAATTTAAATGTCTAAGGAAACATTTCTGATGTATTTTCAGTGCCACGAGGGTGTCTTACCGCTATCACTTAGCTCTGAGTCCACTAGACAACGTTCTATACATATCAGACCCTGAATCTCACCAGATCATACGTGTGAGGAGTGTTGATGATTACTCAGATCCAGAGCATAACTGGGAAACAGCAGTTGGTTCAGGGGAAAGATGTCTTCCGGGAGACGAGGCACACTGTGGTGATGGCGCTCTGGCACGTGATGCAAAGCTGGCATACCCAAAAGGTATGTACAATCCATTTACACTATTCCACATGATATTGGAAAATTTGTTTACTAAATCAAGTCATTTATAAACAGGTGTTGCTGTATCAGCTGACAATGTTCTATACTTTGCTGATGGAACCAATATCAGGATGGTTGACAGGGATGGAATTGTGACAACAGTCATTGGTGATCACATGCATAAGTCCCACTGGAAACCAATTCCCTGTGAAGGGACATTAAATGTGGAAGAGGTTTGTTGACTTTGTATTATACTGTGTTGGAAATATTTCACCAGATAAGGAATAACTAACATGTAATGAAATTGTGATATAGTGCACTGGACTAAAATTGAGGTATAGTGCACACACGTTATGCATACAGTTTACCAATCTCTCACAGACAGAGGTATGGAAAGGTGGGGGGTGGGGGGGGGGGGAGGTTCAAGGAGAGAATGAAGAACAGACAAACAGTGTTTTATATTCACTTCACCAAGCAGCTAAAACAACTTTCATCTAACCAAGCCAAGGTAAAAATTACATTTTAAAACTAACATTATTTGTTATTGTGCTATATGAAGGTGCACATGCTTAGAGAAGAGAAAATTAGTGCCTTACTGAATTAAGATGGAATATACGCAAGCTTGAAGTTGCAGAAGCTTTTGAAATGTGGTGTTACAGAAGAATGTTGAAGATTAGGTGGGTAGATCACGTAACTAATGAGGAGGTATTGAATAGGATTGGGGAGAAGAGAAGTTTGTGGCACAACTTGACTAGAAGAAGGGATCGGTTGGTAGGACATTTCCTGAGGCATCAAGGGATCACAAATTTAGCATTGGAGGGCAGTGTGGAGGGTAAAAATCGTAGAGGGAGACCAAGAGATGAATACACTAAGCAGATTCAGAAGGATGTAGGTTGTAGTAGGTACTGGGAGATGAAGAAGCTTGCACAGGATAGATTAGCATGGAGAGCTGCATCAAACCAGTCTCAGGACTGAAGACCACAACAACAACAACAAACATGAAGTTGCAGATTATGGCCCTCTAGTTATGCATCAACAAATATAATGTAAATTTATAAATGGAAAATACATATCTCACTTTCATTATTCCTAATGTTGCTTAGTTTTGTTCTGATGCAACAGTAAAACCTGTGTTATGAATATGATACAGGATTTTGGGTGGACATCATTAATACAAAGGTATTTCTCATGGCAGAGAGATCTTATGACATTTCAATCACCAACTTTCTCCTTAAAATGCAAAAATATTTTCTTGATACCAACCTACATGGGAGAAATCATCATCATCATAATAAAATAAAGGGAGTCAGAGCTCACACAGACAGATAAAGGTGTTCATTTTTTTTCCACATACTGATCAAGGGTGGAATAACAGAGAATTATTGTGAAGGTGGTTCAGTGAACCCTCTGCCAGGTACTTCAGTGTGATTTGCTGAGTATTCGTGTAGATGTGGATGTAGATGAAAGTCATATATTATTACCATGCTAAATTAAGGTAACAGTTTCTGTTAGTTAGTTAGTTACATGTTCTATGCATCATTCTGCACGACAGATTATATTGATATGGAACAAGTCATTTTTACATTCACATCACAAATTAATTTGTACATACGGTTACATTCTGAACATTTCTAAGGTAAGTGAGACTATCAAATAGGTGCCATATGAGAGTATATAATAATTAAATACTGATAAACAACAATGGTATCATCTCTCTCTCTCTCTCTCTCTCTCTCTCTCTCTCTCTCTCTCTCTCTCTCTCTTTAGCTAGCTATCCATTTATGTTCACAGTACACGTCCACATTCTTGTCTCTGTCTTCCTTCTCCTGAAACCAACATTTCAAACAATAAGCATTAATAGATGCTCTAACCATATTTTGTGTATATTATGTACTTACCTCTTTTTTGTTTTTTATGTCTAGGTTCATCTTCGTTGGCCCACAGAGCTTGCAATCAATCCTCTTGACAATTCTCTTCACATCATTGATGACCATATGATCCTTCAGTTGGCTCCAGATGGCCGAGTGAAAGTTGTAGCTGGTCGCCCATTGCATTGTCCCTCTCCAGCAGGTGGCTATGACACTGAACTTGCTACGCATGCAACCTTGGTAATGCCCCAGAGTATAGCATTTGGACCATCTGGAGACCTTTATGTTGCTGAGAGTGATTCTCAAAGAATAAACAGGGTGCGAATCATCGGTACAGATGGAAAAATTTCTCATTATGCTGGAGCGGAATCAAAATGCAATTGTCTAGATAGAGGCTGTGATTGTTTTGAGGAAGATCATTTCCTTGCATCCACTTCGAAGTTCAATACAATTTCTTCTGTCGCAGTGACTCCCGATGGAATATTGCACATATGTGATCAAGCAAACTACAGGATTCGTTCAGTGACAGCAAGTATCCCAGATGCCAGTGTCTCAAGAGAATATGAGATATATTCTCCTGACACTCAAGAGATTTATGTATTCAACCGCTTCGGTCAGCATATCGCAACTCGCAACATTCTCACAGGAGAAACAAGTTATTTGTTTACATACAATGTAAATACAAGCAATGGGAAACTTAGCACAGTGACAGATGCTGCCGGAAACAAGGTCTTCCTACTGAGAGACTATTCAAGTCAAGTGAATTCTATTGAAAATACTAAAGGCCAAAAGTGTAGATTGAGAATGTCACGCATGAAAATGCTCCATGAATTAAGCACACCAGACAACTATAATGTTACTTTTGACTATCATGGACCAACAGGTCTTCTTAAGACCAAACTTGATAGCACTGGCCGAAGCTATGTTTACAACTATGATGAATTTGGAAGACTAACTTCTGCTATAACTCCTACAGGAAAAGTTATTAGTTTGTCATTTGATCTCAGTGTGAAAGGAGCAACAGTGAAAGTAACACAAAATAACCGGAAACCAGTTTCAATGTTAATAAAAGGGTCAACAGTTGTTACAAAAGTTGGTAAGTAATTTTTGCATGGATTCTGAATTGTTATGTTTTAAAGAATAGCACACTAATAAAAGAAATTAATTTACTGTATGAGTCCACAATACTGCAAATATTTTCTGAATAAAATCATCTAGATTACTTAAAATAAATAGTATAAAAAATCTGTGCCTGAGATCAGCTTCTACTAACTTTTCTATTCTTATGTAAATAATTTATTTCAATATATAACAGTGACTTATTAAAATGATGGCATGGTAATATTCAAACCTGTCAGCACCTGTTGTATTGAAATTGTAGTTCTTACATTTTTCTTGAAATCTGAGGGTATTTTGTCTTTCTCATAATTTTTGCACACCATGTGGAATAGTTCTGATATGGCAGCTCTCCCAAGAATTTCAATAATTCTCACAGAGTCTTCTTTCAACTTACATCTTTCAGTGCTCTGTTAAATTATTCCTTCAGTATCGTAGCTCCCAGTTGATCTTCATCTACTTCCTCTTCCCTTTCTTCAATATTTTCTTCAAGTTTATTTCCTTCTGTATAGCTCTTCAGTATATTCCTTCCACCTTTCAGCATTTCCTTCTTTTCTTAATAATGGTTTGCGATCTGAGCTCCTAATTTTCATGCTGCCACTTCTGTTTTCTCCGAAGGTTTTCTAATTTTCCTGTAGGTGGCATCTATCTTTCCCCTAATTATGTTGTTTCTGCATCCTTACATTTCTCATCTATCCATTCCTGCTTTGCACTTCATGTCAATCTAATATTTTAGACAATTATAATCCCTTGTATTGGTACACATGCCACATTTTTTATATTTTCTTCTTTTGTCAATTAGATTCAATATCTCATGCATTTTCCATGGATTTTTACTGGCTTTTGTCTTTTTCCTGATTTGATCCTCTGCTGCCTTCACTATTTCAACTACCAAGGCTACCCACATGTACTCTAGTATGTTACTTTACTCTGTTTCAGCCAATCAGTACCTACTGCTTACTTTGAAACTCTCAACAACCTCTGGTACTTTCAACTTATCCAGGTCCCATCACCTTAATTTTCCACATTTTTGTAATTTCTTCAGCTTTCATCAGCAGTTCATAGCGATGCTGCCACTTCTGTTTTCTCCAAAGGTCTTCCTAATTTCCGTGTAGGTGGCATCTATCTTTCCCCTAATTATGTGTGTTTCTACGTCCTTACATTTCTCATCTATCCATTCCCGCTTTGCACTTCGTGTCACACTTTTTTCAGGTGGCACAGAACATCGAATCCTGGTACTAGCAGATGGCAGTGTCACCAGTACAACACCATGGTCCCCTGCTGTAGCCACAGACATAGTGCCATACCCAGTATTATCTGACATTGATCCTGTTCTCGGTGAAAGTTTTCCTGTTCCTACACACCAGAGAACAGAGCCACAGAGACAGTGCCATACCCAGTATTATCTTACATCTCAGAAGTCCACTTCCCAAACGTTATGCAGTTTAGAATATGGTTCCAGAATATTTGTCTTACCATTGTATAATCTATTTGAAACCTTCCTATGTCTACAGGTTTCTTTCATGTGCAACCTTTTTTTATAATTTTAAAACCAAGCATTAATAATGATTAGGTAATGCTCTGTGCAGAATTCTACCATGCGGCTTCCTGTTCCATTCCTTTCTTCCAGTCCATGTTCTCTAACGATTTATCCTTCTCTTCCTTTTCCTACTATTGACTTCCAGTCCTACATTACAATTAAGTTTTTGCCTGCCTTAACTGTCTGCATAATTCCTTAAGGAACAGTATTACAGTGTGGGACAATCTATGTTATTCTACATTGTATTACTTAAAATATCATGAAAAAATTCATACAAGGCATTTGAACAAGTCACTGATTCATTTATATTTCTGGAAAGATTAACAATTGTCACACTTTTTTTAGGTGATGCAGAACATCGAATCCTGGTACTAGCAGATGGTAGCGTCGCCAGTACAACACCATGGTCCCATGCTGTAGCCACAGACACAGTGCCATACCCAGTATTATCTGACATTGATCCGGTTCTCGGTGAGAGTTTTCCTGTTCCCGCACGCCAGAGAACAGAGGTTGGTGGAGACCTGGCAAACCGTTTTGAATGGAGATATTTTATGAGACGTGCATCAGGCAGTGGAAAGAGAGCTGGAAGTAGTGGTGGAAGCGGTAGTGGTGGTAAATCAGTAGTGCAGGTTGGACGCAAACTGAGAGTCAATGGAGAGAACCTGTTAACAATGGAATATGATCGTGAAACTGGCACTGTTGCTGTTTTCATGGATGATCGTGTAGAACTGCTGAATGTCACTTATGATCGTACTGCACGCCCTGTTAAATGGGGTTCCAGGTTAGTGCAATAAATTTATCATTTACTGTACATGTTCCCTATGTTGAGTATGAATTCTTTCCTCAATGTTAAATGTGTATAGTATTCTACCAACAAGAGGTCATTTCAGACACCAGCTCAGTATGAGTATAATAGGAAACAGAACTGTGGCTTCAGCTGCCAGAGGCTGCAGGTGTGTGTGTGTGTGTGTGTGTGTGTGTGTGTGTGTGTGTGTGTGTCGTCTATTTTCAACAAAGACTTTGTTGGCCGAAAGCTTATATTGTGACAGTCATTTTGTTGTGCCTATCTGCAACTCAGTGTGTTACAGTCTTTCGATAGTTGTCTTGATTCCGTCAGTACCTGAAAGATTTCAGAAAAATGGATAAAGTTGTCACCAGCGAAGTGAAAACTGCAATCTGATCTTATGTATAAAATCAGAATGAACATATGATATTTACCATCAAAGAGATTTAGGATGCTGGTGCTACTATTGAAATACCGGTTAGGCAATAGTGTTAAAATTTCAGTTCTGGAAGGAAAACCTACCTCTAATGGTGAACAGGAAGGATATTCATTAGCCATTATGAATGAAATGCCAAATTTATTTAATGATTACATTAAGAATTATTGTATTTCAAGTAATTGTTGTTATTATTGACTTCAGTGAACACATTTGGCATATTTCATACACCAGTGCTCATGCAATTGTTAGTCTTCTCCAGAACAGGAAAATTTATTCTAAACTGTTTGCTCACAAATTGTAGACCAAGAAAGAAGCATATTCGTGCGACATCAAAGTTTTTGGAACAGTACCGTAAGGACACAACTTTTTGAAAGTAATAAACTTGCATTTTCTTATACCACACCTCACTGTCATTGGAGTGTTACAGACCTAACTAAATTAGTTTAAGACAGAAGCACCATTTTGAAGACTAGTGGCATGTGGCTTGTGATTGACAAACAGCCCACTGAGTGTTTTCATTCTTCATAAGTCATCAAAGCCAGGTGATGGAATTCAGGAAAGGTAGGACTCGAATGCCTGTCCAATCATCGTGCTTTGTGTTTTCTGTGGTTTCTGTCAGTCACTTTCAGCCATTGTCAAGATGATCCATTAAATTATCCATGGCTGCCTTCATTTTTAAAACAGTTCTTTTTGTAATATGACAGGTGCCTTGAATTTACATAGGTCTCTTTATAAATAGGTACTGTCAAAATAGTTTAATTAAAAATCACTAGTTTGCATTAATTGTAAAATTGTTACTTCTTTCAATATCCCCTTATACACTTCACATTTATGAAGCATGATTGTAAAAATTTACTGTCATTATAGAATCAGCAATGAGCAAGAGCAGTGAGGGTCAGTGGAGTAACAACAGTTTCTCTTCCTCATTACTGTGTAGTAATGTTAGGGATTCATCTTCCTCTCTGCAACCAACTTTTTTTTTTACCAGCTGATGTTACTGTTGCAACAGCTATAGGAGATATAGAGGGGTCCAGAAAAATGTAGACACTCTTTGATAGTCAATATGAAAGGAACAAAGTAAAATATCGTTACAATCCTTGCATGGGGGATGAAGATTATTTTATGCGTTCAAAGTGACCCCCATTAGCAGCTAGATAACTTTGATGTGCTGAACTGTTGACTGAACTATGGCTGTCAGTGGTGCCGGTGTGATAGCCACACAGGATGCCTTGATGGTTTCTTGTACCTTGTTTAGCATAGCTGGCTTCTGTTAGTAAACTTCATTTTTCATGATTCTCCATAGGTAGAAGTCAAGAAGCGTAGGATCTGGAGACGGGTATTCAACAGTCCCTCTTTGACTTGTACATCACTCTGGTAGATTTTCATCCATGTAGGCTCTGACATCTCTATGGTAATGAGGCAGGACATCATCTTGTTGTAGGTAAAATCTTTTATTTCCAAACACCTCTCAGAAGGCAGGAAAAATCGATGTTTTCAGCATATGAAGATACATCTCACCAGTTACGGTACCTTTAAAGAAGAATGGGCAAGTCAAACTGCATGATAACAAACCACACCACACATTAGCACTTGGTAGATTAACATGTTTGTCCACATGAATGTGAAGATTTTCAAGAGCCCAGTATATGCAATTGTGGCTGTTTGCAGTACTGTTCAATTTGAATTGCACCTGGTCAGATCAGATAACCATCCAGCTGCAAAGGAGCTGATGACCACAGATGTTAAGTCCCATAGTGTTCAGAGCCATTTGAATTTTTAGCCATCCCTGCAAACTGTTCATCCTCGCAAAGTGTGCCTTCAAACTACTCGCAATACTAGATCCTTCAATATGGGTTGTCCTCATTCATAGTGTGAAGCCATCTTGGAATGTACACTTTCCACTTTGCAGCCTTTAGAAGTCATTGTAGGCTTGATTGGCTTACCCCACTTTCATGTGCACCCTGCTTCACAGATTTTTGAGGTGATCCAGTAATATGTTGCAACACAGCAGTGCAGGAACCTGGACTTTTTGATGTTTTTGGTCAGCCAGACATTTCCTTACGCACATCCTGAACAGTACCTTTGGCTTCAAATTTATCCCGAATATGATGAATTGTACATGTTGTTGGTTGAGTTCTGTATACATTATGCCACTTAAAGGTTGTACCTCCATCATGTTTTCCTGACTTCCAGTACCACTTCAATACGATGGCCCAGTATTGCTCAAATGACAATCTCACATCATTCATTGCTGCTCTGTCATCTGCTGGAAATTGCGCATCAAGACCTTTTGAGAAAAGAATGGGCTACACTACCACACAAATATGTCTTCTGGTCCAAAGACATTAACTATCAAAGAGTGTCTATATTTTTCTGGACCCCTCTGTATTTGCTAATCTCTTTTGCTAACCTTTTCAGCCGTTTTCTTCCTAAATAAACTCATTACTTCAGCCACAATCACCCAAAAATATGCTAACGCAAGAATAAAACATACCAACATATTAAAAAAACCACTAAATTTTTTGCAGGAATGGGATATTTGCTGGTGTCGAACTTGAGTATGACAGATTTAGTCGCCTTACAAGCTGGAGATGGGGAGAACTCAACGAAAGTTACGCATTTGACAGAGCTGGGCGTCTCAATCAAATTCGTTATGGTGATGGATCATCAATGATTTACGCATTCAAGGATATGTTTAGCAGCCTGGTATGGAAACTGAGTTACTTGTTTTTTACCTATTTCACAAAAAGCTTAAAAAATTTAATGTGATATGTATAAAGTAATAAAAAAAAGATATAAAATTTGCATTACATAATTATACACGGTATTATAAATTTATTAAATATATAATTAATCTGCTTTCATTTTCTTCACAGCCACTGAAAGTCACAACACCACGAGGAAGTGACTACTTGCTGCAGTATGATGAAGCCGGAGCACTGCAATCACTTACAACACCCAGAGGCCATATCCATGCCTTTTCTTTGCAGACATCCCTTGGATTCTTCAAATATCAGTATTTCTCACCAATGAATCGGCACCCATATGAAATTTTATACAATGATGATGGCCAGATTCTAGCAAAAGTTTACCCACATCAGTCTGGTAAAGTTGCCTATGTGTACGATCAGAGCGGCAAACTTGAAACAGTTCTTGCAGGTCTGTCATCTATCCATTACAATTACCAAGAAACTACAAGTTTGGTGAAAAGTATTGACATTGTGGAACCGAACTTTGAACTGAAACAAGAATATCGCTACCATGCTGGAATTTTGAAAGATGAAAGACTTAAATTTGGTAGTAAAAGTGGACTTGACAATGCACATTTTCGTTATCAATATGATGGCAATGCAAGAATATCAGGCATTGATGTTGAAATAAATGGAAAAGAGCTTCCACAGTTGAGATTGAAATACAATCAAAATTTGGGCATGCTTGAAGGAGTGACAGATCTGCGTATTTACAGGAACACTTTCAATCGCTCTGTGATGCAGGATACAAGTAAACAGTTTTTCAGCATCACTGATTATGACAATCATGGAAGGATAAAGTCAATACTTATAAACATTAAAACATTTGATGTTTACAGAATGGAACTAGAGTATGACAACCGGAACAGGATTAAGGCACAAAAATTTACAATTGGGCGAGTTACTATCACAGACAAAGTTACTTACAACGCAGATGGACATGTAATGGAAGTTGTAGGTGACAGTAACTGGAAATATGTTTATGATGAAAATGGCAATGTTATTGGTGTAATTGAACAAGGAGAAAAGATCTCACTTGGTTATGACAGTGGAGACAGAGTTGTGCAGTATGGTGATGTTGAATTCAACAGCTATGATGGTCGAGGATTCGTTGTGAGGAGAGGGGAACAGAAATATCGCTATAATTCACGAGCCCAATTAATTCATGCATTTGAAAGAGATAAATTTCAAACATGGTACTTTTATGATGATAGAGGAAGAATGGTGTCTTGGCATGATGAACGAGGCAATGTTACTCAGTATTTCTATGCAAATCCAAGCACACCAGATCTAATTTCTCATGTTCATTTTCCGAAATCTGGACGCACATTCAGATTACTTTATGATGAACGGCAAATTCTAATAACCGTTGAAACATCAGAACAGCGCTTTTATGTTGCTTCAGATCAAAATGGCTCCCCTCTAGCACTGTATGACACAAATGGAAACATAATTAAGGAAATTAGACGTACACCATTTGGAAAAGTAACCAAGGATTCAAATCCAGACTTCTATCTTCCTGTAGACTTCCATGGTGGCCTTTTTGACCCAAATACTGGTCTTGTGTACATAAAGAAGAGACTTTATGATCCAGTTGTTGGCCAGTGGATGACTCCAGCGTGGGAAGAAATGGCAAACCAACTCACAACACCAACTGATATTTTCATCTACAGGTTTAACAACAATGACCCGATTAATCCCAGGCATGTCATCAATTACATGACAGGTAAGTGACAATGCAATTTATTTATTAATTTATTAGTTTTCTCAACTGAATTTTCCTTTGATTCAAAACAATTATTAATGCACTAGTAAATAAAGTTTCGATAATTCCCTGGAATAAAATCAGAAAAGAAATCTAGCATTATGCTTAACTAATGTGTAGCTACAATAATGAGATCCATAATTTATTTAAAAAATCCTGACTTGCTTAGCAAGTTGTGCAGTAATCAGATGTTAGGAAACAATGAACTTTTCAGAAATGAAACTACATTGATTTAGAAGTTGCAACAAGTCCATCATTCATGTACAAGCTATTTAATATCTGCACACACACATATGTATCTGTTGATTCATATGAAACTGTTTCATTAGTTTACAATATATTTCCCATATTGATTCCTGATATGGATGTTTTACTTCCAGTGAAAGCTGTAACTGCATAACAAAATGTTTTACAAAACAATTTCTGTTGCCTTATAATCGAAAACTGGTTGTCATGTAGAACCTCCCTACTCTTTCCCCTAAAAAAGTAAAGTAAAATAAAATAAGAAATAAAGTTAAGTAATAATTGTTATGGTTTTTTATATTTTTTCTTTACTAGATTTAATTGTTATTACTGATGTAAAAAGTATTTAATTAGTTTTTATTAGTTGTTAAAATAAAAACTATATTCCAAGATACTTTTTATTTTCAGATCTTCCAAGTTGGTTAAAACTTTATGGTTACGACATCGACAGTATGCTTGGATCATCCTACACAGTTCGCACAGTGTACCAACCACAAGCAATGGTCACTTCACGCCAACTGTCCCCTGAATTTGGTGTAATGTCTGGATTGCAATGCATTGTGGACAGAGTGAACGAAAAATTCCGGGACTTAGGTTTTGTTCCCAAGCCACTGCTGAAAATGGAGCCAAAGACAAGAAACTTACTCCCAAGAGTAGCGTACAGAAGAGCTGTGTTTGGAGAAGGTGTTCTCATCTCTCGTGTGTCGGGTCGTGCTATTGTCAGTGTTGTTGAAGGCGTCAATAGCGTTGTGCAGGATGTTGTGACATCAGTTTTCAACAATTCTTACTTTCTTGATCTGCATTTCAGTCTTCATGATCAAGATGTGTTTTATTTTGTCAAAGACAATATCTTGAAGATAAGAGATGACCAAGAAGAACTGCGAAGGTTAGGTGGTATGTTCAATATCTCAGCTCATGAATCAGCAGAACATGGTACTAGTGGCACTAAGGAACTGAGACTTCACAATCCTGATGCTGCAGTCTTTATTAGGTACGGTGCAGATCCAGAACAAGAAAGACATCGAATACTGAAACATGCCCATAAGAGAGCTGTGGAGAGAGCATGGGAACTGGAGAAACAACTTGTTGCTGCCGGCTTCCAGGGTCGTGGTGATTGGACTGAAGAAGAAAAAGAAGATTTAGTACTGCATGGACGAGTGGATGGCTATGAAGGAGTTGATATTCATAGTGTACACCGCTACCCACAACTTGCTGATGATCCTGGAAATGTAGCTTTCCGTCGAGATACAAAACGTAAACGACGGAAGAGTGGAAATCGCAGGTTACGCTGGCACAGGCATGACTCGTGATGCACAAAATATCCACAATCATCAATTCCTTTAAACATCGGCACTTAATGCTTGGTGTTATGACCACCAGTCTTGAAAGTCAGACAACACAAACAGACACTCTACATCTTAAGTCACAAGTGAAAGGGTCTGTCTTTTTTTTCAGTTTGTTTACAATAATACATTAGTTTGGAAGCCAGTAGTGCAGTGGTACATTTATTTTGTTCCAACTTGAAGATTCATCAAACTACTGCAGTTATCAGAAACCCCTTGCTACCTCCCCCCCCCCCCCCCCCATTTGTACCTTGCATCTTATTGGGATGGTCAAGTAAAAAATCCATGACAGTGACCACAAGCTGATCCCCCTGAAAAACTCTAATATCACAAAACTTTTGTAGTGCCAGGATAGAAAATACAAACTCATCCACGAAGATGTTAATGATACACCCATTTAAGAAAAAATGACCTTTTGTAATGCCACAAGTAATTGGGACACTTAATAAAGCTGAGATCAGTTATTACCATACTTGAAATCTTGTTCATATTTTCCATATTCAACCACTAGTCATTTCACAGTTCACTTTTTGTAACCAACAGGCATCATGATCAAACTTTAATTGTTGCTAAATGAATAGCTTAGGACTAAGCAGACACTGTTGAATAGCATGTGTGTGAATTTCACAGAAGTAATATGTATTTTTAAATAAGGCTGTTGATGATTTTGTGTGCAAGAACTTTAATATGTGCGACACATGGAGTATAATGGTATTCAAATCACGTTAGAAAAAAAAGCAATATTCCATGTATGACTGAAAAACAAATAATTGTACAGACTGGAAGGAACATTTTTTGAGACTGTAAATATGTTAAAGTTATTTTTTATTTATGGACATGGTGGACATTTTAACACCATTATTGCATTTTTATGAGCCCTTTTCTTGCAGATCACGGCATACTAAACATTAAATAATTTGGAATCTCACAATGCAATTGTTAATCGCATTTTTAAAAAAAATGAATGTATAGGCCTACAACATTAACACAATTAAGAAGACTGGTTAAGAGTGATTTTATGTAAGGTGAAAGTGTTTCGTACTTATGCAGGCTGGATTGCAAAAGCAGGAATCACTGTGTCTTGTGGTGTAAAATAAATATTATGCTGACATGCAGAAACAGGGTAGATGTTGATGCAGGAGGAACAAAATTAAATGTGGTGCAAAATATAAACACTGTGAGTTCCTCAAATATGCATAAATTGTCTGCAAGATTTAACACAACATGACGTGCAATGAGAATACATCAGGCATGTACATTTGATAGCAAGCTGTTTATAGTGAGGTTGTGGAATATATCCACGTACAAAGACTTCAAGGAAGAAAGTGGAACTGTTCCTCATTGTGCTTATGTCTCTGCAATATATAGACAACGGAAACTTTCAGTGTCTGTGATTTTTTGCATTGCACTAGAAATATTGTAGAATTGACTCAACTGCAAAATTTCATAGTGAGACATTGTTTTCCTTGAATGGTTTCCTCAGTGCTGTTAAAGTTGTTTTTGTTGTAAGGAGGAAATAATGCTGGCATTTGTCTAGCCGCAACAGTGACATTTAGGTTACGGAGCTTGTATGTGCTCTAGTATGAATATGAAGAGGCTTAAGCCTTTTATTTTCTACTGTGTATCCATAAAAGCTTCTGCCTTTGGTGCTTAATAATGTGACAGATATGTCTCTTATTGTCATTTCAGTGAATTTTTATCACTGTTTTAATGTGAAATTAATTAATAAATCTTATATGCTAATGTTTTCTTGTAAGTGAAATTTTCGAAAGTTTTCATTTAATGTGTATTATAAAAAATTATATGTACCTTTCATTGTAGATGTTTGATTACGAATTTTTATTTGTCACTTTATGCCCCTATATTTTATTTTTTTAAATGTATCACACTATAATTGTTTGTCAAAAGCAAAACTATATATATACATATGTAATGTTCTGTACAGCCACATGCATGCCCTTTGATTCTCATATGTAAATATATAAAGAAGAGCGCGTGAAGAGTGTGGCGCTTTATGCCATGGTGAAGACAAGATATTTTTTCAGAGGTTTTTACCTGACTAAGAAGGAAGCAATACTTAAATAACTTGTAAGTCTCATTTATAAAAACTGTGCAATTCTTATTATGTAACAGGCATCCGAGACAATGCACAAAGGCCTTGGACTGCAACAATATAAGGCCTGTGAGTGGGTCCACGGATTCCTTTGTCTTTAGAACTGTTTATTACTAAGCAGAAATGGGATACTGATTCCTACCCAATGTTGTACTTGTTTGGCCTATGCCCTTGTGTATAGGAAAAGTAATAGCTGAGTGTACTGTATGTTCACTTGGACAAATCTGCATACTAACTGTACATAGACCTTATTATTAATTAAAAAGATGAAAGAAATTTAAACAGTTGACTTGAAAATAATTCCTCCATCTCCTTGGTGTTTTATTTTCTAACAGGTCATGAAGACTGATGGCAGAACAGTGAACTACATTTATCCACATCAAATTTCTGTTCTGAAGAAGCAAACTAAAACATTTATCTCCATCAAATTTCTGCTCTGAAGAAGCAAATTAAAACATTTATCTCTGTCAAATTTCTGTTCCATACCAGCACATAAAAAACTGTTCCATCTTATCCTACACTTCTACATCTACATCTACATCCATACTCCACAAGCCACCTGACGGTGTGTGGCGGAGGGTCGTAATTGCACAGTCCTCCCACCCCTCTTACACATGACAATTAATAGAGCATGATCTGAATAACTGAAAACAAACAAACAAAACTTTCTGCCAGACTCTGTTTTCATTAAACGCTCATGCTATACAGTTATTCAGTTAATAGAAAAGGAAATTGCTACATTATTAAGAAGTCACACATTTAGAATAAAACCAAACTTATATAGAAATAATGATGATAAATGTAAATCAATAACATGACTTTGCAAGAGTATCACTGAATGTTATGATAGTATCAATGGTATAAATAACAGGTTAAAGACAAAACTGTGCATTTTGAAAATGAAAATTTATTTTCCTTGACACTATCAAGATGGACAAACCCAGGTACTGCAACTATGTGGCCTTGAAGCCATTTCTTTGGTCAGGCTGCATGCACTAACGTCTATAAGTGGCAATCAAAAAGTCGAGAACATTGCTGCAGCATATATGCAACATAGTCTGACTCTATTGTGGATAGATAAGCACCAATATGTAGGCATGGGGCTAGTGTGACATTCATGTCTTTCTGACATCCATGTGGTAAATACAGAAACGTGAACTATGGCAGTGTTGTTATCAAATGCATCCAAACAGGAACACTGTGCTGTTATTTTTTTTTCTTGACTGCTGAAGGACAGACACTGGTAAACATCCATTGAAGAATGTGTATGGAGCAGCATGTCTGTCAAAAACCGACGTTGTGGAAAGGCGCACCAGGTTCCATGCTGGTCACAGTTTGACATAAGACGCCCGTCGATCTGGGAAGGCACCCTCACACATTATGGATGCTTGAGCACCTGCCCTAGAGTCCTGATCTCTCTCCATGTGATTAACACGCCTTTGGCTTCCTAAAAAAGGCACTGAAGGGTAGAAAATTTCTGTCACAGAGAGGATGTGCAGCAGGCACTTCTTCACACGCTGGACACAGCATTTTATCGAACGGTTATCTTCACCTTGGTGTGTCAATGGGATGATTGCCTTAATGATCAGGACGATTTTGCCTGATTGGCATACCAATTCTGGACTGTACTATCTTCAAATAGAAACTTTTTATATCTCCTTATACATACAGAAGATATCTTACATAGCATGGACTGATTCAGCTATATACACTACAAGTAAATATAGTGACAGGAAATTCTGTACAGAAGAAAAAAGTAATCTGAGGATAATCAACCACTCGTCATAAGGAAGCAGTATGAAACTACAGTGTAGAAAGAAGTAGAGAGATTCTTTTGAGGGATAATGATGAAAAAAATCAGCACTTTCTAGGAATTAACAAAAGTTATTTGATACCACTTTGCCAACTCACAACAAAACTGTCATCCTTCAATCTAACATAGACATTGGGCTACACTACAGATCAGTATATCATCACATCAAAGATTCTGTAATCATGTTTGTTTCCTTTGCGAACTCATAACCAAATTGTCACCTTCTAACCTACACTAGTCTTTGGGGTACACTACATTTCAGTCTGCAACCACAACCTACATGTCAAAAACTAATATAAATGTGGAAGAAATGTTGTCTGTGTTCCAGTCTCTTTCTGTTTGTGCACTGTGATGTCACATGCCACATCATCATAAGGTTATGGGATAAAGCCAACATCCGGTGTTTGTAGGTTCAGTTGACCCCTCGACATCTCAGCTGTTTTGTGGTAAATGTTGCCTGTCAAGCAATTTTTTGCATTCAGAATGAGATTTTCACTCTGCAGCGGAGTGTGCGCTGATATGAAACTTCCTGGCAAATTAAAACTGTGTGCCCGACCGAGACTCGAACTCGGGACCTTTGCCTTTCGTGGGCAAGTGCTCTACCAACTGAGCTACTGAAGCATGACTCACGCCCGGTACTCACAGATTTACTTCTGCCAGTACCTCGTCTCCTACCTTCCAAACTTTACAGAAGCTCTCCTGCGAACCTTGCAGAACTAGCACTCCTGAAAGAAAGGATATTGCGGAGACATGGCTTAGCCACAGCCTGGGGGATGTTTCTGGAAGCAAATCAGCATTTGTGGTTCACAGTTCTTCTAAAGAATACAGCACCCCTGAATTTCAATGCAAATAAACGTACGATTTTGAGAATTTTCAGAAGCTAGCATTATCCTGGCATAATCTACAAGCACTCTGTAGTAAATCGGTGTTTGTCATTTAGTTACTGTAGCAGATATTCTAACTAACATATTGTATTACATCTAGTTTTCCTCTAAAGAGGAGTAGCCCTATATATTATCTGCATTTATCATAAATTAACTGTTTTTGAGTTTGCTAGTGGCTATAATTAATCTCAAAACATTTTAGGAAACTAGTAATTTTTACCAGAGGTTTTTGTGTTGCCTTAATAGAAATCTTGTTTTGTATATTTACATCAATTATTGCAGGGAATTAGCAACTTTTTAGCTCAACAGATTAAAAGATAATCAGTGGGCTTAATTTAAAGTTATTTGTTCGCTGCCTTATAACATATTGTACCAGCCAAAATGCAGCCACATTGTGAATGCTGTTCTGAAACACAGGATGAGTTGGTCAACAATTGTAATCAGGTGTCCTGACTACTGTCAAATGATTGGCAGCTGCTGTGAACTGTTATGTTGGAAAAGCTCCCAAGAGTTGTGTATCTGTGATACCTGTATCAGAGGTACATCAAGTACTATCCTCTCCTGTTGATTCTGTCTCCCCTGCAGAAAGTGTAGGATCTGTCATTACTCGTCCACTTGACTGTGAGTGGCGTGTCGGTGGTAGATCTAGGTGTCCTGTATGGGGTGGATGGGGACCAGGGAGGACTCAGGGTGTTGTACCGAACACCCTAGCCAACAAGTTTGAGGTACTGTCTTTCACTGAAATCAAAACTGAGCCAATGAAATTCACTTCACTTGTTTTGAGGAAACTGTTTTGTCTGATGCCAAGAGGAGACAAATGTGAAAAGGTAAGGGCCTATTAATCGTCAGCAGTTCAAAAGTACAATACCTCTTTTAGGGAAATGGCAGCAAGGGATAGGAAAGGACACCAGGTGCACTCAGTGTGTATACCTGGGGACCACATTCAAATGTTGAAGAAGTTATTCCAGCAGCCATTAGGGGAAAATGATGCAACCAACTGTAGACTGTGGCACATGTTGGAACAAATGTACTCTTGAGGTCACACTTGGGTCATACTAGCAACTGGCAGAGAAGGTTGAGAAGACCAGTCTTGTGCATGGAGTTTCAACAAAGCTCACAATTTGCAGCATTGCCCCCTGAACAATTGTGGCCCTTTGGTTCTTAGTTGAGTGGAAGGACTGAACCACAGACTTCGAAAGTTCTGTGACAAGCTAGGCTGCAACTTTCTAGACTTGCGTCATAGGGTTGAGAACAGTAGTGTCCCCCTAGATCGGTCAGGTGTGCATTACACATGAGAGGCTGCTATTCAGGTAGCTGACTGTGTGTGAGGTGCATACAAGGGCTTTTTAGATTAGGTGACTCTTAATCCAATCTAGATAACAATAGCTGTAGGAAACCCAGAAGTATCAGCATAAGACCAAAAGAAATGCTTCCCATAGGTGAAAGTACTAAAATCCTAATAGTAAACTGTCAGAGCATTCACAACAAAGTGCCAGAGTTTGAAGCACTCATGAAAAGCAGTACAGCTCACATAATACTTTGTACAAAAAGCTTGTTGAAACCTGAAATTTATAGCAGTGAGATTTTTAGGGAAATTTTATGTGTATATCAAAAGGATTGGGAAATAGTGGTGGTGTATTTGTTGCAGTAGACCATAAACTCAAATCTACTGTGATAGAGACTGAAGCTGCATGTGAGATTATTTGGGCAAGACTCAGTATCAGGGGTGGGCATAAAATGATAATTGGCTCCTTCTATTGCCGACCAGACTCACCTCCTCATGTAGCCAAAAATTTTAGAGAAAACCTCAGTTCACTTTAAAAAAAGTTCCATCAGTGGAGACTTTAATCATCCAACAATTTAACTGGGAAAATTACAGTTTTGTTAATGGTGGGCATCCTGTGAAACTTTCATAAATGCCTCCTCTGCAAATTTCCTAGAACAGTCAGTTAGGAACACCACTCATGATGGAAATATATTCGATCTAATGGCAACAAATAGACCAGACCTCTATGAGGATATCCACATCAAACTGATATCAGTGATCATGATGCAGCTGTGGCAACAATGATTACCAAAGGACATCTAAACCAAGCAGTTTCTGTAAACTATATAATAAGTAAGTAGTGTCATATCTCAGTGAGGAACTTGAAACTTTCAGCACAGGTCAGAAGATTGTAGAGGAACTATGGCTAAGTTTAAAAGAAAAGTTGACCATTCACTGGATAGATATGTACCAAGTAGAACAGTTCATAATAGGTAGAGAGATGCTGAATGATACGCATTTGGCTGTCAAGTGAGCAATGCATGATGCATTCAGTGACTACCATAGCAAAATGTTGTCAAATGATATTTCACAAAACCCAAAGAAATTCTGATCGTATGTAAAGCCTGTTGGTGGCACAAAAATTAATGTCAAGTCCCTTGCGAATGAGATAGGAACTGAAATTGAGGGGAGCAAAGCAAAAGCTGAAATGCTTAACTCTGTTTTCAAATGCTCCCCTACAAAGGATAATTGCTCCAATTTAATCCTTGTACCACTGAAAAGATGAATGTAATAAATATTAGTGTCACTGGTGTTGAGAAATAGCTGAAATGGTAAAAATTGAACAAACCTCCAGGTCCCAATGGAATCCCTGTAAGATTCTAACCAAATTTGTGCCCGAGTTAGCTCCATTTCTAACTATAACTTATCATAGATCCCTTGAACAAAAACCCATGCCCAGTGATTAAGTGGAAGGACTGCTAACTGTCAGCTATGACATTAATGCATGAAATTCTCAAACTGTTAAAATATTTGTACATAAAGATGAAAGAATCTGAAATTTTTTGGTTATTTAGAAATTATTTTCTCCAAAACCCCATCCTAAATGTTCTGAAAATATCATGGTACATTATTTGGTCATTGTACTTAGGGAATGTACATAGTGGGTAATACCTGTCTGTACAAAATGTGAGAAATTTTTTAGGTAGGCCTAGCTCTACTCTCAAGGTCAAAAAATCATGTACACTTAAATATTTAAATTGATCATTGATTTAAGTAAATGTCATGCAAAACTGGTATTTCTGAATCAAAGTAATTACTTCACAACATTGTGAGTGGGAAAACAGTTCATAATTCTGTTCGAAAGAATTTTATAACAAAAATGAGATATAGAATATTTGTACTCATTTTTCTTTTTATGATACAGCATGGAACATGGTAAATTGCTTTTTGAGAATTCACATTGTGGCAGCACTATTGGTCGAATAGAGGGGAGGGGGGGGGGGGTTTATAGTGACTGACGGGAGGTTAGCATTCAGTTGTTCAGTTGCGATAAAGCAGTGGACACGTGAGGTGCCCTCATTTTGTGTTGAAGTGTATTTCTCGAATTCCCACTAGATCATTGCAGTGCAGTGTGCCTTTTGTCTGCAATTTGTAGTACCCCATGCAGGTGAATGCATTCAAAAAAACAAGGGATGTGTCATCGGTATGAAGAGGACCTGAGAGAAGCGTTACAAATCCACAAAATGTCAAACGAGTTAGAGCAGCAGTATTGCAATTTCCAAAATGCTCAGCTCGGAAACATGCACTTGTTCTTGGCATTCCAAGACATCTCTCCACCAGATTCTTCATAATGAACTGAATTTTCACCGGTATAAAATGTGTGTGGTCCAGCAATTGTCAGTACGGGATTATGTAACACAAAGAACATCTTGTGAAGACATGCTTGCAACCATACCCTGTGACGCAAATGTGTTCTTTTCTAATGAGGCACATTTTCACCTCAGTGGCTGTGTAAACAAACAGAATGAGCGGTACTGGAGTGACACAAACCCTAGGCAAATTCACCAGAGACCCCTGCATTCAGACCACATCACTGTGTGGTGTGCCATATCATGAACAGGTATCATTTGCCCCTACTTTTTCCAGGAAAATCGTTGTGCTGTAACAGTGAATTTGTATCGTTACTTAACTATGCCACAAGAGTTTTTCCAGCCAGCTTTCAAGGCAATACCTGATTTCAACAATGACAGTGCCACTGAATACACAGTGGGCATTACCATGAATTTTTTTAGGCACACTTTTACTGCAAGGCTTATCTCTCAGGTGGGGGATCTCAACTGGCCTGCAAGATCACCGGACTTAGCCCCATGCGATTTTTTTTTGTTTGGGGTTACCTGAAGTCAAAGGTGTACTGCAACCATGCGAGCATCCTGCAAGACCCACAGAACAATACAAGGCTGAAATTGCAGGAATACCAGAAGACATGCTTGAAAGAGTGCATGAGAATTTCAGAAAATGACTGCAGCAATGTGTGGATTGTGAAGGTCTACATTTGCCAGATACACTGTTTAAACTATGTAATTAGAAACTTTCATTATTGTCCACAATGAGAAAATAAAAATGTAAGTTTTTAAGCATCCATTATTTTTTATTTCATTCCCAAATCAGCAATTTACCACACTCCACCCTGTATTATTCACAAATTATTATTTTATTCTATCATGATTTTACTTCTTCAAGATTTCCCATGAATTAAAATTGCTTACAATGTAACAATCAACACTGCACTGTTGAAAAGAGTTCATTTGTTTTTTCATCTGCTTCTCTTTCAACTTCTATAGACAAGCTGAATTTCCACACAAACAAGTATGATCCACCAAGAGCAGTACTTGGGAAATGGGAGCTGCACACTGATCATTTGATGATGGCCATTTGATAGCATTAGCAGGACTATGGGGTTGTCATTAAGGAGACAGTTATATCTTGCAGCTCATGAGAGACACTTATTATCTGTCCCATCCATCACTGATTGTCATACACATAAAATATAAAGTGGCTCATTAGAGAGTCTTCTGATGTATACTGTGGTCTCTGCATTTCACATACAGTAACAGGCTGCATTTTGTGGAGAACTGTTGTTGCATTGTATGTGCCATTCTGGGATATAACCCAGTAGTGACTTGGTTGAATTTCTACCACAGGCTTCATAGCAGAACAATCTTCTCCCTTTTTTTAAACGGAATTCCCTTAATGTACTTTCATTTAGAATTAAGAGTTTCATGTTTGTTACTAATATTGATATGGTGTGTACAAATCCAGCAGCATATCTTATAGCATCAACAGCTGCCATGCTGGAGATTAACCTTCTGTCGGGCACGGTGTTTGTCGCAGCGAGATCGGGCACGGTGTATCAAATTGATCACACCGTTTATTCACGTGATCGTTTATTAAATTCTGTTCACAAAACATATTATAAGTGCCAAATATATTTAAAGAAAGACAAAGATGACATACGAGCACAACTACAGTAGAAATATTCATCATTCAGATTTCTTATCGTCAATGTTGGACTTTAGTAACAAATGATAAAAACGTCGCTTTTTCATTTGCTTCTTTATTATATTTCACCAATAAAACACATTACAAATGACAATTATCTTTACAGAACAACAATGGTATTACAACTCATTCATTTGTTTCATCGTCACTGTGGTAACAAATGCGGAATTTTTCCACATTCAGAGCAAAAGGGTCAACGTGTATCAAACAGATAGGCTTCTGACACATTTTGAAACAATATTTTGTCAGTCTTTTTTTTCTCTGCAGGTATTACACCTTTTCCCCTTGATCCCAGTCCCTTGTTCTTCGTTTCTGCTTGTGTCTTCTGCTTCTTCTTCACACGTTGGCCTATATTGTTGTAGCCGCAGTTGAAGAACTCTGTGAATTCCTGAGGTGTCCAAGCATCTACGAACCAAGTGAGGTAGAACTAATGCATGTGAGAGTTGCTTCAGGAATCCTTTTCTTCAGATAAAATTCTCGTTGTTGCCATAGTAAATTACTTGTGAATTGATTCCACTCATATTGATCATTGCAAAAAATATGACCATGGGCCAACGGCACACATTTCTTGCTACATTGTATGAAGCAGTCAACTTATCTGTAGTGTCGACTCCACCTTTGGTGCTATTGTAAAATGTTACAATGGATGGCTTCTGTTTATCTCCAGTGTCAGCATCTACTGAATTATCTTCATGCAAACTTGATGCCAAGATAACACACTTCCCCTTTTCAGGAACGTAGGAAACTAGAGTACAGCCTTGCTTGAAGCCAAAAAGTGAACTACGGACAGCCCTGCCTTTACTGGTAGCAAACTCCAGAGGAATCTCACGCTTGTTTTTCTTCATCGTCCCAACAAAAGAAAGATTTTTTCTTCTTAGCTCTTCTATCAAAACCAATACTAGTAAACCAATTGTCTGCTGTCACATTTCGACCTGACATAAATTGGTTCACATAGTTGCAGAACAACATCTGAAGGTTTGTTGCTAACGTGGTACAATCCTTCTGGCTGCAGATTATAGAGATAAAATACTTGGGAATCCACACGAGCATATATCTTAAGTCCATATTTGTTTGGTTTGCTACCTATGTATTGGCAAAAACTGCACCTTCCACGGAATCCTTCAAGTTTCTCATCTACTGTAACGTTTTCTCCGAGGGTGTAGGATTTCTGGCAATTCTGTACAGAGAAAATATTTCCCGAATTGCTGTTATCTTGTCTAATTTTCTCCTTTCATCGCGAGTCACACGATTGTCAAATCTAAGGCACCGCATGATGAATTTGAAACGTTTTATATTCATTCCATCCCCATCACTTCCCCACAGATCTTCTAAGCTTCATCTGTTACTTTTGTTAACACCAGCCAAAAACAGATGACCAATGAAAGCTTTTAATTCAATAATATCTATAGGTTTTACGTCTCTATCTCGCTGAAAAGAAGCTTTGATGCTCTCAATATACTGATTGGTATACATAACTATAATCGACAAAATGTCGTCATCAATGAGACAATTCCAACATTCGAAGGGCATTCTCAATGCTTTCGCCGCACCTATAGGACCAGGTAACTTTCGAATAATATTGTAGGCCCTGAAACGTAATGTCTGCGGTGGTGGAACATTATTCCATTTTTTCTCTTTATCCCTTCCAGTATAATAATGCTGGCTTTCTTCAAGTACTTCCTCGTCGTTTTCACTGTTGTTTTCCTCTGTTTCTGAATCTTCCTGCCGAACTTCAACTGCATCATCACAATCTGTGTCTAGTTCATCTTCAAAATCCTCTTGAACTTCAACATTATCCTCTTCGAACAACATTTTTTGTATTTCTGCAACATGATTTGGGTCAAGGAGGTTGTACGTCTTACTGTAGCCTGCCATGATCAGGTGTCTCGCACCTAAAATGATGAAATTCCTATAAAATAACGCAGTCAGGCGCAGTGTATCAATTTGATACCTAATACTCAAACATTCTTAACTGACGATTAAACGGTCCAAAAAGAAAATAAGTGCATTACACATTGTATATTAACATTGTACTACTTACTAAGTTATGTTAATAACCAAAAAAATGAATTGTTGAAATGCAACACGAACGGGCGCAGTATATCAAACTGATCAATCTGCACATATATCGACAACAGAGCAGTCGTATCAACCCTGAAGCACACAACAACGACAAGCGTTCGGAAAAGGCTAGCTACTAGCGAGTAGGCGGCAGTGCTGCCACTCGTTGACAAATAATTTACAGTAAACTTCGAGGTGTATCAATTTGAACAGCCGCGCCCGACGGAAGGTTAAATCTTGTTGCAAAATGTTTACAGAGGCCTCCTACCCCATCACATGCACTTTTTCCATGGCCTATTGCTGAAAATGTCCATTTTTTTGTCTCAATTCCTGCACTTCAGTGTTGACCACGCTCATAAAGCTGAAAACCATTTTTAAAATAATATGCTGCACTGTCAGTCACATACACATGTTTAGGAAATGCATGGCCTCTAGGTGCTATGTCATCTATTTTCATGATGACAATGTAGCATGCATGTGCACTGTCACAAATGAGATCATCACTGACAATAGCAAAACAGTGTGATGTTCCAAGGAAGAGAGCAACACATGAATATTGATACCTGTGATGTGTACTAATGGTAACTTCGAATATCGTCCTGTAAAGTAACAGACCAGTTCTCAGCAAAGTCGAAATGAAGAAGTAAGTGTCAGTATTCTGGGATTTGGCTGATTTTACTTCTGACATGGCCTGTGTCTGGGCCCTCCAGATATGATGGTGAGCTACTCCTTTCACAACCCAATGCCTATCCTCTGTAACAAACTTCTCTGGCTCTACTGTCTTCTTCACCAACTCTCCTCCCTTCCACAACACATAGGTTACGTCACTGTCAGTATCCTGAAGGTGTAATGCTTAACAGTCATCACTTCAGCACCAGGACACATTGCACACTCCTGCAACCAACATTTATCTTACAGTTCTTGACATATACACAAAAGCATTACGTCCATCTCTGTGTACTTCTATCCTGTGACACTGCTTATGGCGAAACAAACAAGTTTCAAATTGGTGTGGGAAATACATGTGCATATTTTCTTCAATGGCTGGCATTTTACCCATTTAGGTCATAAGAAGCAGCATTTTGTGAGACCAATTTTTAAATTCAGGTTCTCCTTTTTCATTAGGAGATATGCTTCTCTTACTGATCTTGTCATACATCTTTTTATATTTTTCACCATTTTCACAAACAGAGGTAACATCAACCTGGTTAGCATTTTGCCTGCTGCAAATCTTTGTCATCACTTAGGTAATATTCTAGAGCAACAATAAGCATTATAATCTTGTAACAGATGTCCACATTAAGAATCTTGGCATGCCCAAATATCTTTCTCGTTCTTTATTTTATGAGCTTTTGAAATCAAATAATGTGAGGAAGTGGGTATGTATTTCTGTATCTGCTGCTTAGAGTAGCTACCTGGTATCAGTCAGTGTCAATAACTGTACCTTCTCAGTATAGATGGCTGCTGAGATATCAGTATTTAGGTTTTCAAACCACACATCACATTTTGTTCACATATCAATGTCTTCAGGTTCTGCATCAAGTGCAGCTACATTATACACTTCACAAAATTTTGAATATGTTGCCTGTGTAAAATTTGTTTCAATTTCTTTCACTTTTCTTTTTACACAAAGTTTTCTTCTTGCACTTCTTACCTGTCCTAGTTGTTTAAGTAGGAATGTAGTAGGGACTGTAACGTTCCCTGGCAAACTCACACATTAACAAACTGAAATTTATTTGTACCATATACGGCACTCTGAGCAATCTGTATATAATGTAATTATTTAACGAAAAATATTATTGAATTTTGTGTAAAAGACATTTGTTATTATTGTAATATTTTTTGTAGTAATATTCTTTCTGTATTTAGGATGGTAATATTTCTATATTAATAATGTAATTGCGAAATGTGTCAATATCTGAGATAACAGAGATGTGAAATTCAGCCAGAGGGAAATAATGTCGTGAAATTACAAAGAAATGTTAATAGTCAGCAATACTATAAAAGCACAATGCACTATGTATTCTTTGGTCTTCCTCGCATAGAGCTGATAGCGGTAGGAAGCAGTGTCGAAGTATTTGATAAATGGGTAGACGTCATTCGTCTGTATCTTGATTTAGCCGCCATTGAAGGAGAAATTACGAACTAATGTGAGTTGAGTATTTGTTGTGGTAAAAATATATTGAAATTTATAAAAAGTGTGTATTATTAATGTAAATTAGCTTGCCTATGTCATCTATAATATTTCTTTAAAGAGTTTTCAGCATTTTTTAGCGGTGTTGCTGGGCTGTGCCGCGACCGATCGATTTGCAGCGGCGGCACATTTAAAAAATTGTTCCGCTAAAGGAAAAATCAACCAAACCCGTAAATCTGGAACAGATAGATAAAAATTAACAGTGAATTAAGAGAATGTTCTTCTTTTACAGCGATCCAGAGACTGACTGAGATTTTAAAAATAGTTACACATTTGTGCATTCTTAGACGGATAGTTAACGTTGAAATTTAATAATTTTGGTTCTTGCAAATAACTTAAATGTATAGCGAAGTAGGTTTGATCAGTGATAATTAAATGTCGGCTTGGTAATAATTAACCATTTTCTGCAATAGTGATAATCTTGTGTTCAAAAGCTAACGCCGGGAAAAAATTCAGTAAATATTTTAACAAAAATCCACTGCATTTAGAAAATGTGTGCCAAGGCCGGATAATGTAAAGAATTTAATTTTCAACCAAATATTCTTAATCAGTTAATATGAGTTCACGTAATTTTTAAATGTACGTAATAATTCTTTTGAAAGTGAAAATTTTTATTACCACACGTAAATAAGAGAGAGGTTCTACAACAAAGTTCGCACGCAAAGAAAGCAAGGTAAAGAAAAAGAAAAGTAACTTAAAAGCAAAATTTATTATTCTTTAACGAAAATATTTCATAGCAATTTCGTTAAAGGGCTAAAGCAGAAATGCTAATATTCAACGCATCAACAACTTCACACCCAGGCATATAAACATCTGCACTGTCTTCTTCAGTTTCAAATTTGGATTTGGATGACGGTGATCGTTCCGGTGGTTTGTCACTAAATTCCTTCTTATAGTGAGTGTAGCAATTCCTGCACGGTGGATGTGATGCAAGATTACTGAAGAATGGGATACAACCCATCGGCTTTGTCCGATGATGACAGAAGTTATCACATATTATGTACTGCACAGATTTAACAGCAGAGATGAATGTTCAAAAACAAAGGAATGCAGGAGAGAGAAAACAGATGGTAGACACATATCACGTACATTCATCTGTCGAACATAACGTTAAGTATATTGCTTCTTTGAGTCCTAGTATCCTACTCTCCAGTTAGCCAATATAGCTCAACTGAAGAGTGGGATACTAGTGCAAAAAGAAAGAAAAGGAGGGGTAGAACTAACATTAGTATAGTGTACCTCAGTTGACATATATGAGCTGTATCCCAAACTTCCACTGATCTTTATAGATTAACTGCAGTGCGGGATACAAATTTAACGAATATAGACTTTTTTGCCTTCTCTACCACTAGTATCCCATTCTTCAGTTGACCTATGTAGGTCAACAAATTTTACAAGTGTTGCTTTTTTCGCCTCCCCTACTACTAGCATCCTATTCTTCCGCTGATATTAGTACTAGCGAAGGTGAAAATACTGACACATGTAAAATTTTTATCCCGTACTTCGGTATACCTATATAGGTCAACTGAAGAATAGGACGCTAATGTTAGTGAAGATGAAAAAAATGATGTATGTAACATTGGTACCCTGTACCTCAGTTGAACTATGCGAAGGTGAAAAACAAAGCTGATATACATAAAAAAAAATTTTGGTATCGATACTAATAGTATCGATTGAAAATAATCATAGTAGTGCTAGCGATGGTGAAAGAATCTACAACAATAAAATTTGTATCCTGTACTTCAGTTGACCTATGTATGTCAACTGAAAAATAGAATATTAGTGCTAGCAAAGGCGAAAAGCTCTACACAGATAAAATTAGTATCCTGTACTTCATTTGACTTACATAGGTCAACTGAAGAACAGGATACTATCAGCTAGCAAAGGCGAAAAATGACAACAAGCGTAAAATTTGTATTCCATACTGCAGGCAACGAACCCTGCTTCAAGTCTTCCTTATTCATAGGAATAGATAAATCCACACCTACAAACAACAATCAAAAAATAAAAATTGTTCAGAATGAAAAACAGTTCTTCCAAAGTATCTCAAACTCACTGAGAATGAAAATAAGTACCAAATGAACTGGAACGAACAAATGATTTACCACAAGTCTTTTAGAAACACATTCATTATTTAAATTTACAATGATGATACTACACCACATAAGATAACCGATTTATTATCTCCAGCTCAAAAATAAAGACATTAATATACTGAAGAGCCGAAGAAACTGGCACACATGCCGAGTATCGTGTAGGGCCCCCACAAGCTCGCAAAAGTGCCACTACATGACATGGCATGGACTTGACTAATGTCTGAAGTAGTGCTGGATGGAACTAACACTATGAATTCTGCACGGCTGTCCATAAATCCATAAGAGTGCGAGGAGATGGAGATCTCTTCTGAACAGCAAGTCACAAGGCATTTCAAATACGTTCAACAATTTCATGTCTGGAGAGTTTGGTGGCCAGCGGAAGTGCTTAAACTCAGAATACGGTTCCTGGAGCCACTCTGAAGCAATTCTGGATCTGTGGTGTGTCACATTGGTCTGCTGGAATTGCCCAAGTCTGTTGGAATGCACAATAGACATGAATGGATGCAGGCGATCAGACAAGATGCTTACATATGTGTCACCTGCAGAGCTGCACCTAGACATATCAATGGTCCCATATCTACATCTACATCTACATCCATACTCTGCAAGCCACCTGACAGTGTGTGGCGGAGGGTACCTTGAGTACCTCTATCGGTTCTCCCTTCTATTCCAGTCTCGTATAGTTCGTGGAAAGAAGGATTGTCGGTATGCCTCTGTGTGGGCTCTTATCTCTCTGATTTTATCCTCATGGTCTCTTCGCGAGATATACGTAGGAGGGAGCAATATACTGCTTGACTCCTCGGTGAAGGTATGTTCTCGAAACTTCAACAAAAGCCCGTACCAAGCTACTAGGTGTCTCTCCTGCAGAGTCTTCCACTGGAGTTTATCTATCATTTCCGTAACGCTTTTGCGATTACTAAATGATCCTGTAATGAAGTGCGCTGCTCTCCTTTGCATCTTCTCTATCTCTTCTATCAACCCTATCTGGTACGGATCCCACACTGCTGAGCAGTATTCAAGCAGTGGGCGGACAAGCATACTGTAATCTACTTCCTTTGTTTTCGGATTGCATTTCCTTAGGATTCTTCCAATGAATCTCAATCTGGCATCTGCTTTACCGACAATCAACTTTATACGATCATTCCATTTTAAATCACTCCAAATGCATACTCCCAGATAATTTATGGAATTAACTGCTTCCAGTTGCAGACCTGCTATTTTGTAGCTAAATGATAAGGGCTCTTTCTTTCTATGTATTCGCAGCACATTACACTTGTCTACATTGAGATTCAATTGCCATTCCCTGCACCATGCGTCAATTCGTTGCAGATCCTCCTGCATTTCAGTACAATTTTCCTTTGTTACAACCTCTCGATATACCACAGCATCATCCGCAAAAAGCCTCAGTGAACTTCCGATGTCATCCACGGTCCCACGACACTCCCCTGCGGCACACCAGAAATCACTCTTACTTCGGAAGACTTCTCTCCATTGAGAATGACATGCTGCGTTCTGTTATCTAGGAACTCTTCAATCCAATCACACAATTGATCTGATAGTCCATATGCTCTTACTTTGTTCATTAAACGACTGTGGGGAACTGTATCGAATGCCTTGCATAAGTCAAGAAACACGGCATCTACCTGTGAACCCGTGTCTATGGCCCTCTCTGAGTCTTGTGGACAAATAGCGCGATCTGGGTCTTACACGATCGTCTCTTTCTAAACCCATGCTGATTCCTACAGAGTAGATTTCTAGTCTCCAGAAAAGTCATTATACTCGAACATAATACGTGTTCCAAAATTCTACAACTGATAGACGTTAGCGATATAGTTATATAGTTCTGCACATCTGGTCGACATCCCTTCTTCAAAACGGGGATGACCTATGCCCCTTTCCAATCCTTTGGTACGCTATGCTCTTCTAGAGACCTACGGTACACCGCTGCAAGAAGGGGGGCAAGTTCCTTCGCGTACTCTGTGTAAAATCGAACTGGTATCCCATCAGGTCCAGCGGCCTTTCCTCTTTTGAGCCATTTTAATTGTTTCTCTATCCCTGTGTCGTCTATTTCTATATCTACCATTTTGTCATCTGTGCGACAATCTAGAGAAGGAACTACAGTGCAGTCTTCCTCTGTGAAACAGCTTTGGAAAAAGACATTTAGTATTTCGGCATTTAGTCTGTCATCCTCTGTTTCAGTACCATTTTGGTCACAGTGTCTGGACATTTTGTTTTAATCCACCTACCGCTTTGACATAAGACCAAAATTTCTTAGGATTTTCTGCCAAGTCAGTACACAGAACTTTAATTTCGAATTCGTTGAACACCTCTCGCATAGCCCTCCTCACACGACATTTCGCTTAGCGTAATTTTTGTTTGTCTGCAAGGCTTTGACTATGTTTATGTTTGCTGTGAAGTTCCCTTTGCTTCCACAGCAGTTTTCTAACTCGGTTGTTGTACCACGGTGGCTCTTTTCCATCTCTTACGATCTTGCTTGGCACATACTAAAAAAAAAAAAAAAAAAAATATGGTTCAAATGGCTCTGAGCACTATGGGACTCAACTGCTGTGGTTATCAGTCCCCTAAAACTTAGAACTACTTAAACCTAACTAACCTAAGGACATCACACACATCCATGCCCGAGGCAGGATTCGAACCTGCGACCGTAGCAGTCGCACAGTTCCGGACTGCGCGCCTAGAACCGCGAGACCACCGCGGCCGGCGGCACATACTCATCTAACACGTATTGTACGATGGTTTTGAACTTTGTCCACTGATCCTCAACACTATCTGTACTTGAGACAAAACTTTTGTGTTGAGCCATCAGTTACTCTGAAATCTGCTTTTTGTCACTTTTGCTAAAGAGAAAAATCTTCCTATCTTTTTAAATATTTCTATTTACCGCTGAAATCATCAATGCAGTAACCGCTTTATGATCGCTGATTCCCTGTTCTGCGTTAACTGTTTCAAATAGTTCGGGTCTGTTTGTCACCAGAAGGTCTAATATGTTATCGCCACGAGTCGGATCTCTGTTTAACTGCTCAAGGTAGTTTTCAGATAAAGCACTTAAAAAAATTTCAATGGATTCTTTGTCGCTGCCACCCGTTATGAACGTATGTGTCTCCCAGTCTATATCCGGCAAATTAAAATCTCCACCCAGAACTATAACATGGTGGGAAAATCTACTCGAAATATTTTCCAAATTATCCTTCAGGTGCTCAGCCACAACAGCTGCTGAGCCAGGGGGCCTATAGAGACATCCAATTACCATGTCTGAGCCTGCTTTAACAGTGACCTTCACCCAAATTATTTCACATTTCGGATCTCCGTCAATTTCCTTCGATACTATTGCACTTCTTATAGCTATAAACACGCCTCCCCCTTCACTGTCCAGCCTGTCTCTGCGGTATACACTCCAACTGTATATGCCTCACACCATTACTGAGCCTCCACCAGCTTGAACAGTCTCCTGCTGACACGTAGGGTCCACAGATTAATGTGGTTGTCTCCATACCCGTACACACCCATCTGCTCGATACAGATTGAAACGAGACTTGTCCGAGCAGGCAACACGTTTTCAGTCATGAACAGTCCAATGTCCATGTTGAAGGGCCCAAGTGAGGGCTGGCAGGGCGAAGGCATAAGGCTTTGTGTCATGCAGTCATCTAGGGTACACGAGTGGGCCTTCAGCTCAGAAAGCCCATATTGATGATATTTCATTGAATGATTTGCATGCTGACACTTGTTCTGCAGCAATTTGTGGAAGGGTTGCCCTTCTGTCCCGTTGAATGATTCTCTTCAGTCATAGTTGGCCCCATTCTTGCATAATCTTTTTCTGGCCACAGTGATGTCAGATATTTGATGATTTACCAGATTTGTGATATTCACGGTACACTCTTGAGATGGTCGTATGGGAAAATCCCCACTTCATCGCTACCTCGGAGATGCTGTGTCCCATCGCTCATGCGCCAACTATGACATCACGTTCAAACTCACTTAACTAGTAATAACAAATACTTCGAGAAACTATTCTGCAGGACAGCCCGTGGCTGCGTCACTATCAGAGCAGCTTACACTCGAGCATTTCCTCATGCTGCAGCGGCTACCAGCCACCGGCCTGACGCCACCCGCCGCCTGAAATCTGGCGCCACCCAGGTGAACGTGGCGCAACGCTGTCAGTGTTTGTATCAGCTGTCATTTTAGAATTTGAAGTTCTAGTTATCATCTTGCACTTAAGCATTGGGGATCGCATGCTTGAAAATCTTGAACTACGGTTAAGAGTTGTAAAACTGGGTTGCAATTGGAGAAAGGTGTAACATCTGGAACACAATATTTACCTTTGGTATAATAGGTGAATGCCGAGGAGGCGTCTAAAAAGACTTGAACTGTGTGTAGCGTGAGTGCTTTTGGGGAAAATACGCCGAGAAAAGATATTCTTGTTTCAACAAAGATCGTTCTGGCATGAATGATATTCCACATTAACGAAGTCTCGACTACTGATATAAGTGATGGAGTACCATTTAACCATCATGCGACATTTGCATTCAACAGGCAAGGTTCAGAAGTACTGCATGCTCTAATTGGACACAACAAAAATCAACAGAGTGACTAATATTGCAGTTTTGCTTGAACGTCATCAGGTCGCTCATTGAGCAATCCTATGCAATACTGTTACTGGTGACAAGTTATGATTACCGTTAACTTCCTGAGAAGAAATGAAAGGCTGAGCCTTATTAAAAGACCTGAAACTCGAGCAAAGAGTAGTGTGAACATAACATTTTCCGTCTGATAGCTCCAAAAGTGTGTTTTGCACTACGTATTCTTCCCCAAGGATGTGTCCATCACAGCTGGAATTTGCTGCCAACAACTGAGACACCTTTCATTCGCAGTGTAAGAGAATCGACTAACGAAACTACATCACATGTGCTACTGCATGATAATGCACTTTGTTGATTTGAGAAACAAAACTATCCAGGAGATTGATAGGGAAGTCATCTGTCAGGCTCTTGTATTGTTAGAGAAGTCATCTCTCAGGCACTTGTTCCTCTAATAACGTACTCGTAAAATCTTGCCTTTCCCACTCTTGATCGATAAACCGCCAAGGCAACTGATTGTAGACGAAAATCCTCTTCAAACTACACTGGTTTAATGACATCGTTAGAACCAGTAGGTTTCTGCAGGCGTAGAATTTGTAAACTACTTTAACATTGTCAGATTGTTTTAGATATTGTGAAAGAATATACGTTTGCTGATTACTTTCTTTTTGATGATTACTATTGTGTTCAATAAACTAATGGAAAACGCAATTAAAATATTCACTGTAGTAATACAAATTAAATTCAACTTACTACAGAAACATCACAACGACAGGCTATCGTGATAAAGCATTAATTGTCTGTAAGACAATTAGTAGGATATTACCGACTTTTGACTTCGAGATGGTCGGTATTTACTTCATGTCCTGTATCATAGTAAGTATTATGATAATGTGGTAGTTCATAGATAAAATTATGTATTCACAACACCAAAAAACATGTGAACTGTGCAAGTAAATTCAACTTTACTCCAGGCGGTACACAATTTGCCCATCGGCAAACGGCAACTGGACTTTCGGATTCTGGGGAGTCCAGGCTAGCCCAGCAGAGAATATCGGAGATCTCTGGTAAGCTTCCCTACAAGCACAAAACATTCATTGGAACACTAAATATCAATAAATTGATCCAAACAGGAAAACTACATAATCTCACTTAAGAAATCGACGGACAAAAAATTCTCATCCTTGCTCCTCAAGAAACATGACTAGGCCTAACTGACAATGAAACCTTGCATTAGGGAAACTATCGCTTCTTCAAGAGCAAAACACAACGGGCAGCAAAAGGCGCACCAATCATCGGCATAACATTTCTCGTCGCAAATCCATCATCAACTCTGTCAAAGAAATCACACCCATCAACAATCGACTTATGACTAAGCGCATTCAGACCACCAACAAAAAAAATACACTCATCAATGCACATGCCCCTACCTGAAATCCACACTGAAAATACTGCGGTGGTGTATAGATGTAAAACGTAGTTTTTCACAATTATCAGATGACAAATGGAGTTTTTCAGATTCCACTAATTATGACTACATTATTATCTGTTGGTTCACAGGCGCTTTTCTGCCGTTTATTGTAACTATTTTTCGAATGTTAGAGGTGGAAGAATAGAAACATCAGGTTTTCGCCGTATGGAATATTCAAGTTCACCTTAAGTCTTCACGTTTTGAGCAACGGCAGAATATCCGTCAGAAAAGCTGACAACAAGAAGCCAGGTCATGCCTGTCTTCTGGCGGGTGTACCAATGACAGTGATCTCAATAACAATATTGTATAGCAAAGATACATTGCCAAATCAGGCACTGGAGAAGCTCCAAAATTTGAATCGCATCTAGTGAATACGCTTTCAAGGTTTCGGTCCGATTAAGACAGTAAAACACAAATAATTGTCGCAGTTATTAATTTATGACGTTTCGTTTGCACCCAGTGCATCGATGTATTATAAGTAATTACACCCTAGCCCCTAAATCTAGTTCCAGAAACCAGAATAAGAATCACTGACATATAAGGAGGATATTCCGACCCTTGCCACCCTCAACTTTGAGAATAAGCTATAGTGGTTTCCGAGGTCACTCATAGAACACATTAGGTAGTATCCTACCTGGTAGTATAACTGAAACTTGGCAATAACGCAGAATATGTTTGGTGGCATGGAGAAGAAATAAAAACTTTGAGGTTCGCCGATGACATTGTAATTCTGTCAGAGACAGCAAAGGACTTGGAAGAGCAGTTGAACGGAATGGACAGTGTCTTGAAAGGAGGATATAAGATGAACATCAACAAAAGCAAAACGAGGATAATGGAATGTAGTCGAATTAAGTCGGGTGATGCTGAGGGAATTAGATTAGGAAATGAGAAACTTAAAGTAGTAAAGGAGTTTTGCTATTTGGGGAGCAAAAATAACTGATGATGGTCGAAGTAGAGAGGATATAAAATGTAGACTGGCAATGGCAAGGAAAGCGTTTCTGAAGAAGAGAAATTTGTTGACATCGAGTATAGATTTAAGTGTCAGGAAGTCGTTTCTGAAAGTATTTGTATGGAGTGTAGCCATGTATGGAAGTGAAACATGGACGATAAATAGTTTGGACAAGAAGAGAAATGTGGTGCTACAGAAGAATGCTGAAGATTAGATGGGTAGATCACATAACTAATCAGGAGGTATTGAATAGAATTGGGGAGGAGTTTGTGGCACAACTTGACAAGAAGAAGGGACCGGTTGGTAGGACATGTTCTGAGGCATCAAGGGATCACAAATTTAGCATTGGGGGATAGTGTGGAGGGTAAAAATCGTAGAGGGAGACCAAGAGATGAATACACTAAGCAGATTCAGAAGGATGTAGGTTGTAGTAAGTACTGGTAGATGAAGAAGCTTGCACAGGATAGAGTAGCATGGAGAGCTGCATCAAACCAGTCTCAGGACTGAAGACCACAACAACAACAACAACAACAACAACTCTATGTCCGACGAGTTACTTCCTTGATGGCACAGAAATATCCTGCTAAATTCACTTGATATTATCGAGTCAAAAAATGGTTGAAATGGCTCTGAGCACTACGGGACTTAATTTCTAAGGTCATCAGTCCCCTAGAACTTGGAACTACTTAAACCTGACTAACCTAAGGACATCACACACATCCATGCCCGAGGCAGGATTCGAACCTGCGACCTTAGCGTCGCGCGGTTCCAGACTGTAGCGCCTAGAACCGCTCGGCCACCCTGGCCGGCTTATCGAGTCATTTCAACTGAATAATGTGAGTGATTTTCTCTTGAGATGTGATATAAGGATATCGGTTAACGCTTTTGAGTCCACGAAAGTCGTTCCACGCGGGAAATACAACTTCTCTCGTCTCTTATGTTTCGATTTATCTGTCATAGCGCCTACCGGGCCAATAAGAAAGCATGAGACCTGCTGAAAGCCGGGTTTTTTATTCTTTTGTAGCAGAAATACAAGCAGACAGATGGAAACTCAATAAGGGAATCGTAAGACAACGCTCGAGCAAGATTCGTCTTGCTATTTTCAGGACCCCTTAGTGTCAGAGCGAAACCTTATGGTACTACAAAACTCACAATGCCACTTTCCTTTTTTTTTTTTTGCTGACATATTTTTCGATGGTATGAACACATAATTTTATCTATGAACTACCACATTTTCATAATACTTGAGTATGATACAGGACATGAAGTAAATACCGACCATCTCGAAGTCAAAAGTCGGTAATATCCTACTAATTCGTGTTAAAATAGGCACAATCGTCGTTCAGACACTTAAAACTTTATTTCGATAGACTGCCGTTGTGATGTTTCTATAGTAAGTTGAATTTAATTTGTATTACTACAGTGAATATTTTAATTGCGTTTTCCATTAGTTTATTGAACACAATAGTAATCATCAAAAAGAAATTAATCAGCAACCGTATATTCTTTCACAATACCTGAAACAGTCTGACAATGCTAAAGTAGTTTACAAATTCTACGCCTGTAGAAACCTACTGGTTCTAACGATGTTATTAGACCAGTGTAGTTTGAAGAGCATTTTCGTCTAGAAATGAGTTGCCTTCACGGTTTATCGATCAAGAGCGGGAAAGGTAAGATTTTACGAGTACGTGATCAGAGGAACAAGTGCCTGAGAGATGACATCCCTAACAATACAAGGGCCTGAGAGATGACTTCCCTATCAATCTCCTGGATAGTTTTTTTCTCAAATCAACAGAGTGCATTATCATGCAGTAGCACAGGTGATGTAGTTTTGTCTGCCGATTTTCTTACACTGCAACCCAAAGTTGTCTCAATTGTTGGCAACAAATTCCAGCTGTGATGGACACATCCTCATGCAAGAATACATAGTGCAAAACACGCTTTTGGAGCTATCAGACGGAAAATGTTATTTTTCACACTACTGTTTGCTCGAGTTTTAGGTCTTTTAATAGGGCTCAGCCTTCCATTTCTTCTCAGGAAGTTAACGGTAAAGGCATCATAACTTGTCACCAGTAACAGTATTGCATAGGAATGATCAATGAGCGACCTGATGACGTTCAAGCAAAACTGCAATATTAGTCACTCTGTTGATTTTTGTTGTGTCCAATTAGAGCATGCAGTACTTCTACACCGGACTTCTGAACCTTGCCTGTTGAATGAAAATGTCGCATGATGGTTAAATGGTAATCCATCACTTATACCAGTAGTTGAGACTTCCTTAATGTGTTAAATCATTCATGCCAGAACGATCTTTGTTGAAACAAGAATATCTTTCCTTGGCGTATTTTTCCAAAAAGCACTCACGCTACACACAGTTCATGTCTTTCGAGCTGCCAACACTATTATACCATAAGTAAATATTGTGTTCCAGATGTCACACCTTTCTCCACTTGCGACCCAATTTTACAACGCTTAACCGTAGTTCAAGATTTTCAAGTTTGCGATCCCCAATGATTTAACTGCAAGATGATAACTAGAACTTCAAATTCGAAAATGACAGCTGATACATACACTGACAGCGTCGCGAAGCGTTCACCTGGGCGGCGCCCAATTTCAGGCAGCGGGTGACGTCAGGCCATGGGCCTCCTCCGACCCACTTCTTCTTAACTTGTCTGCAGTTGATCGTAATGTAGGGTTTACTGGTGGGCATTTCCTACTTCATCTGTGTGTTTTACGGGAAAGGAAATATCAGGGTTGGAAGTTTGTCATCTTTATTAGTGGTGTGTATCTTTGATCTAGTGCGGAATTTGTATGTCATCATGTAGTTCTGCTGGGGTATTCATAGTTGCAGCAGAGCTACGGGGCGTTTATATATAGCCCTGTCGTCATCAGAGGCTCCAAGGTTCCGGATCAAGGCTCTGAGCAATATGGGACTTAACGTCTGAGGTCATGAGTCCCCTAGAACTTAGAACTACGTAAACCTAACTAACCTAAGGACATCACACACGTCCATGCCCGAGGCAAGATTCGAACGTGCGACCGTAGCAGTCATGCGGTTCCGGACTGAAGCGCCTAGAACCGCTCGACCACAATAGCCGGCTCCTGGTCAAGGGATTTCCGGCTTCTTCCTTCTTGGCGTAGAATCTCGTGGTGACTTCTTTGAAACGTTGGAGAACTTCTGAGTCCAGTTTGAGTTCACGAAGAAATTTTGTCGGGAACTGCGAGTGAACGTGCATAATTCGTCTTAGTGCCTTGTTTTGCAGTGCTTGTAGTCTTGACAGATGTTTGGTAGCAGCATTCCCCCATACTGTGCAGGTGTACTCCATGATGAGGCGGATGAACAGGCGGTACATACGAAGTCCATTTTCTCTTGAGTGTGTCGAGTGCTCATTGAGAAGGGGGTAGAGAGCCCCCAAGCGCTGATCAACTTTCCTGCGGACGGCAGTGATCTGTTGTTTCCATGTTAGTTTCACATCCATTATGACTCCCAGGTAGGTAGCCGTGGGTTTCCATTCCATCTCCTCGCCAAACAGCTGGAGCACAGGCACCGGGGAAGGTCGCTTCCGTGTAAAGATAACGGCTTGGCTCTTCTGCGCGTTAAATTTGAGTCTCCACTTACGGGACCAGTTCTCAATGTTGCAGCATGCGTCTCGTAGTCGGTGGTGCATGATTAGGGCCCATCTGCTCCGAGCGTAGACAGCTGTGTCATCCGTGTATAGGGCCAGGTCCACACGCAGTGTCCGAGGTAGGTCTGCTACGTACAAGGAGTACAGGGTCGGCCCAAGAACGGATCCCTGTGGTACTCCTACAGCAACAGGTCGTAACGTCAAGGTGGTTTCACTGATCCTTACTCTGAAGGTGCGACCTTGTAGGTATGACGCAAGCAGGACGACATAAGACCTTGGAAATCTCAGATGTTGCAGCTTCCAGATCAGTCCTGTGTGCCAGACGCTATCAAAAGCACGAGAGACAACCAAAAAGATGGCCCCGCAGTATTCTCGTTAGTTGAAGGCTTGTGTTGTCTCTTCTACAAACCACAGAAGTTGCTGCGTGGTTGAATGTTGGCTGCGGAAACTAAATTGTTCATCTGGCAGCATATGATGAAGATACATGAGAGTCTTGATGCGCTGCAGTAGGAGCCTCTCAAACACGTTGCTGAGATGAAAGAGGAGGCTGATTGGTCGATAGCTCCGAGATTGTTCAAGCCACGAATGCAGCCTGAGACTTCTTCAGGAGTGACTGGTGGTATGTCCTCTTCGTCTTCTTCCGTAGCAGGTGCACGGAGATAGTCCTCAATTTCTTCTTCAATCCTCTGCACATGGTTTTCATCAATTGGGTCGTCCGCTGGTACAAAGTTGTTTAGAAAAACGTCCGCAATGGCGTTTGCTTTGTCCTCAGGCTTGTAGACGACACCAGTAGGCATTTCAAGGGGAGGAATCGTTGCCTTCCGCTTCGTGAAGAATCTAACTTCATCCCATGCTTCTTGGTCTGGCGTAAGCTCCTGCAATTTGTCTGACCACTGTCTATTCTTGAAGTCAATAATGGCAGCTTTGATGGTTCGTCTTACCAGGTTGATACGTCTCTTCAGGGCCTGCCCCCTTGTCAGTCGCCAGACCTTGCAGAGCCTGTTTCTCTCTCTGATCATGTCCAGTATGTCCTGCGGTAGTCCTGGTTTGTCGGCTTCTGGTCAGCGGCTCTAGGACTTGTTGGATGTGCTGTTTACTGTATGTGGTGGTCCTCAAATCCAGGTGGCATATTTTGCATTCATGTCTCCAGCTATGAAGAGTTTTCCTCTCATCTGCAGTAGTGCTGTTGCATCCTCTTAGTTTAATACTGGTTTCGGAGGTCGGTACACCGCAACAAAAGTCACTAGTCCTGCTGATGTTTCCACAGCCACAGCTGTGGCTTCAATTGTTTCCATGGCTGGTATTGGCACAGGGTAGTGCTTGATTGATCTCTTGGTGTAGACTGCTGTTCCACCACTCGCTGTTAATCGATCAGTTCTGTAGCAGCAGTAGTTGGCTCGGAGTCTTGGCTTCAGATGTGTCTCGGAAACGAGGCATATGTCAACATTTTCGCCACTGGCCGGTAGCCGCTGCAGCGTGAGGAAATGCTCGAGCGTTAGCTGTTCTGATCGCTACGCAGCCACGAGCTGTCCAGCAGAATTGTTTCTGGAAGTATTTGTTATTACTTGTGGGTAGAAATTTGAAGCAAATCATTTTCGATGTTCAATCAGACTCGTAACTTTAGATGAGGGCCGAAATGTGGTTAAAAAAAATAAGCGATAGATTCGGACGCGAACACGTGACTATAAATTTAGAATGCACGACGATTACCATTCTTTCTTTTGTCGTTGATCTTATTTTGTTCTATATTGTTGATTAAATTTGTTCGTGGCGGACGTCCGATGACACTCGTTCATGTTGTTCGTTTGACGCATGCGGCAGCCGTTGTGCGGCTGACACATAGCTGGCGATTCCTATTGAGCGGCGGCCGCACAGTGTTTAGTTGGTCTGCTGCGTCTGTGCCGAAAGAATGAGTGAGCGCGATTTGTTGTTTTATCTAATGTTAGAAGACGTTGAAGATGAAGAAATTCGGCTTCAGCTATGTGATGGAAATGCTGAAACACATCCGATTTACGTCACAAGAACTGAGGAGGGCTGTTTTGAACAACTCATCAATCGGCACTTGTTAAAAAGTAACTATGTTCTCGATCTCGTCAAAGAAGATATCAGGAAGGATTCGTCTCCCAGATATCCACACCCTATAACACCAGATGAAAAACTAGCTTTAACATTGAGGTATGTACAATAAAATTTGTTAATGTGTTATTGCTTTATTAATAATGCACACAGTGCAAAAAATTAAAATAGCACAATATAAAAAATATGAAATTAACACTTATCGCAACATTAAATGGGTTCGGAAGCTGGCGTTTCGGTCTCTGTGTTGTCAGATGGTGTGATGGCAGTGTTATCCACACCTGATGTCGTTGGAGTTGTTGAGTATGAGAAAGTACTCGGAGATAAAAGACGCACGGAAGTTTAGTATTCAAATGAACTGCGATTCTCCAAATCAATAAGCATCTGCAAGGATCTCAATTTGGCTTCATTGATCAAATTATGATTCAATTTTTTTACCCTGCGGGCGATACTTTTAAAAAAATGAATCGATGTCATCATCACGCTTATCGTCAGCCAGTCTTTTCATTAAAGTTTCTCTCTTGGCCCGCCGAGAATTCATCAACTCCATTATTTTTTTCATTTTGTTGAGACCTTTTCCTGGGTGGTCTGAACGACGCAATGTCTTCCACGTCTTCGGAAAAAATTTCTTTTTCTGACGAAGTTGTCGATGTCTGGCACACCTCTCTGTTACTCGGTTCACCATCATATTGTGGGCTTTGCACTTCATCTGCCTCAACGTTGGATGTACTTCTGTGAAATATATTACAAAAATACAGGTAATTCAGTGTTAATAATAAAATGAAACAGAATAAAAATAACGTAAACAGGCAAATTGTATGGCAACTTGCACTCGCTTGTGATCCATTTTGTTTAAAAATGTTAACAAATCAGCGATTTATGTCCTTTACTGGAAGCAGAACTTCCAGAACATTTTCCTTTTCTCTGCCTTTTTTTATGTGTGTCTTTTATATTCCTCCATCTTTTTTCCAGTCTTCAACTACAAAACACAATACAGTCAAATAATTATGTACGTTAATATTCGTTAGATGTAAAAATAATAGTAATTTTTAAAGTTACACCTATCTTATTTTTACACTACTTACCATTAAAATTGCTACACCAAGAAGAAATACAGATGATAACGGGTATTCATTGGAAAAATATATTATACTAGAACTGACATGTGATTACATTTTCACACAATTTGGGTGCATAGATCCAGAGAAATCAGTACCCAGAACAACCACCTCTGGCCGTAATAACGGCCTTGATACGCCTGGGCATTGAGACAGACAGAGCTTGGATGGCGTGTACAGGTACAGCTGCCCATGCAGCTTCAACACGATACCACAGTTCATCAAGAGTAGTAACTGGCGTATTGTGACGAGCCAGTTGCTCGGCCACCATTGACCAGACGTTTTCAATTGTTGGGAGATCTGGAGAATGTGCTGGCCAGGGCAGCAGTCGAACATTTTCTGTATCCAGAAAGGCCCTTACAAGACCTGCAACATGCGGTCGTGCATCATCCTGCTGAAATGTAGGGTTTCGCAGGGATCGAATGAAGGGTAGAGCCACGGGTCGCAACACATTTTAAGTGTAACGTCCACTGTTCAAAGTGCCGTCAGTGCGAACAACAGGTGACCGAGACATCTTACCGAGTGATACGCCAGTATGGCGATGACGAATACACGCTTCCAATGTGCGTTCACCGCGATGTCGCCAAACACGGATGCGACCATCATGATGCTGTAAACAGAACCTGGATTCATCCGAAAAAATGACGTTTTGCCATTCGTGCACCCAGGTTCGTTGTTGAGTACACCATCGCAGGCGCTCCTGTCTGTGATGCAGCGTCAAGGGGAACCGCAGCTCATAGTCCATGCTGCTGCAAACGTCGTCGAACTGTTTGTGCAGATGGTTGTTGTCTTGCAAACGTCCCCATCTGTTGACTCAGGGATCTAGACGTGGCTGCACGATCCGTTACAGCCTTGCGGATAAGATGCCTGTCATCTCGACTGCTAGTGAAACGAGGCCGTTGGGATCCAGCACGGCGTTCCGTATTACCCTCCTGAACTCACCGATTCCATATTCTGCTAACAGTCATTGGATCTCGACCAACGCGAGCAGCAATGTCGCGATACGATAAAGATAAACCGCAATCGCGATAGGCTACAATCCGACCTTGATCAAAGTCGGAAACGTGATGGTACGCATTACTCCTCCTTACACGAGGCATCACAACCACGTTTCACTAGGCAACGCCGGTCAACTGCTATTTGTGTATGAGAAATAATTTGGAAACTTTCCTCATGTCAGCACGTTGTAGGTGTAGCCACTGGCGCCATCCTTGTGTGAATGCTCTGAAAAGTTAATCATTTGCATGTCACAGGGTCTTCTTGCCTTTGGTTAAATTTCGCATCTGTAGCATGTCATCTTCGTGGTGTAGCAATTTTAATGACCAGTAGTGTATTTTGTTTTTAGGCTTATGGCAACAGGGGAAACATTCAGATCACTGGCATTTGCATTCAGAATATCTCCTTATACATCGGTAAAATCATACAAGTTGTGCTGTCAGTTCGGCGTAAGAAGTTACTGCCAATCCTTTTGCCACCGATGTCATCTGACCAGTTGAAATCAAAATGTAAGGAATTTGAAGAAAAATGGAAATTTCCTAACTGTGTTGGTTCCATCGACGGAAAACGTGCAAAATTTTTCCCTTGCACTATCAGGCTCATTGTATTACAGCTACAAACATTTTTTCTCTACCGTCCTTCTTGCTGTGGTTGACGCGAACTACAAATTCATTTTCATTGATGTCGGGCCATTTGGGAAAGAAGGTGACAGTGGAATTTTTGATAAAAGTAATATCGGGAAACTGTTTTCAAGTGGTAAGATGTTTACTCCACCTTCTAAGCTGCCGGATTCGGACATAGTAGTGTCACATGTTTTTTGTAGGCGACGAGGCATTTCGATTACATCCAAACATGATGAAACCTTTCTCTCGTCGAGTTGCTAGTGCTGACAAAAAAGGGCTATTTTTAACTACCGTCTTTCACGAGCTCATAGAGTTTCTGAAAATGCATTCGCTCTGTCAAGTCAAGTATTTCGCGTATATTACTAGCCGATCAGTCTGAAGCCAGAAACGACAGATAATTTTATTATTGTTGCTTGCTGTTTACACAATTTACTTAGAGATGCATTCTTAGAGAAAAGTAACGAACCTCATTTTGAATTAAACATAAGTGAACCACTACCTACTGAAAATCATGTGGCGGTTATGCACATGCTGATGGATTTTCTGTGCGAGATTCATTTACAGAATACTTCAACAGCCGTGCAGGTGCAGGCATAACACCGTGGCAAAGAGATCACGTTAACAGAATTCGGTAGGCTTTGAACTCCCTAGCTTTACTGAATAATCTTTAAAAATTTGTATGTACATTAGAATAAATTGAAGTTTTATAACATAGTCTACATCAGGTTTTGGTATTCACTTTGTGTACGCTTCATTATTATAATAGTAACTAAATATAATGTGGGACGATGCTACTTATTCTTGTTTATTACAATATGCATTCTTTGCCTGGCAACTAAGTAATAAACATTATGAATGAACAGATAGTATATAGTACTTTTTTACTTGTTCTTTCCATGACTTCCGCTATCTCCTTCCATGCATTATCCTTCACAGATTGGTCCTTCTATACTGGTAAGAATACAACGTAGATACAAGGAAATTTAGAAAGCATTTCTACCAGTTTCTCATCTTCCACCACCGTGAACAGTACTTTTCCCTCGGACGTGCTGTCGTGTTCTCCTTTGCGGCTGCGTCTAGACTGCTCTCAGATCGGCTGGGCTGCCGCCGCACGCGGCCGTAGCGTCAGCTGCATGCAGCTGACGCAACATGGGACACAGTCCCGTTTAACACCATCTGTAGCAGTACAGTGCGGCAGACGCACAACGGCGGCCGCATGCGTCAGACACTGCATAGGAATCCCACCTTTTAAATGAACGATTCGGACTTAGGCTCTGTGGCGGCCGGTCAGCCGTCAGTTTTTATGTCTAAGACTGTACGTGCCTGCACAATTTGAAAAGTCACCTTACTTTCTAAACAGCCCTCGTACACTGAGACAGAACACGAGTTCAAAAACATTAATACAAGTAAACTTTTTAATGATCAGCATATAGAAGTGTGTGCTTGTAATTAATGCTGAAAAATATTTCACTTTTAATTGTAACTGTATGTAGATCCCCACTGGGAAATTTTCAACTATTGATGAGGAATCTGGATTCCCTACTGTGCTGTCAGTCACATAGCAGCAAGCAGTTAATAGTCTGTGGTGGTTTCAGTGTAGATTCTCTACAGGATTCTGATAGAAAAAATAATCCTGAAATCTTATTTGAATCCCACAGTTTGATCTCAGTAACTAACTTTCCAAAACAGGTGGACAAAGACAGTAGACCCTAACTGATACGTTTTCTTTTATGAAACTCAAAGTAAGAAAATAATTGTTCACCCAGTAACAAATGCCCTCTCTGATCATGATGCACAGTTAGTTAGGATATATAACATAGCGTCTTAAAGTATGGATACTCCTCACTGGAAATCAGTTAGAATAATTAATGACTTCAGGAGAAATGTTTTTAAGAATAGCTTACAGAAGATGACATGTGATGTAATTTATAGTGAACTAAATGCTAACACAGAATTTAATCTGGTCCATGATAAATTTATGTCATTATTTGAGAATAGCTTTTCACATAAGCTAATCAGAAAGGACACTACACAGTCAGATAAAAAGTCCTGTATCACCAGAGGGATTAAAGTACATTAGCGAAACGAAAAGTGAAATGTATCTTTTGGCAAGAACAAGTAGGGATCCTGCAGTAGTTGCACATTACAAAAGTGACTCAAAATTACTAAGACAGGTTATTAAAAAATAAAAAATATTCACACAATGTCAACAATCAGCACTTCCAACAACAGAGTTAAGGCTATATGGAGTATAATGAAGCGAGAGGCAGGACAACCCATCATAGAACAAAACAGCAGCTCTCCTGAACTGAATGGAAGCGCTATAAATGATGCGTCACATTTAGCAATTGCATTTAATAATCATTTCTTAAATATAGTAGAAAATGTAGGAATAAACAGTTCAAGAGGAAAATCACAGCAGTATGTTGAAAATGTAACTCCCATAAAATTCAATTATATGAATGTATCTCAAACTTCTCCTGAAATTGAGAAAATTATACATTCTTTCGAAAATAAATAAGCTCATCTGGTCTTGATGATATTTCCAATAGAGTACTACAAATTTGTTCCATGTAAAAAGCCAAGTCTCATCTGAAATATGTAATGCATTACAAACTTGAGGCATTTTTTCCAGAGAAACTAAAATATGCTGTCGTTAAACCCCCTCTTTAAAAAAAGTGACAAGAGAGATATCAATAACTACCAACCTGTTTCACTGCTGACATCGTCCAAAATTTTTGAGAAGGTGAAGTATTGTAGAAGTGAATCTCGCCTTAGCAACTATAGCATCCTTAGTGAATCACAGTTTGGGTTTCAGGTGGGTTGATCTACTGAGAATGCCATTTACATGTTCACTCATCCGATTTTACAAGCATTGAATAATAAAATAGCTCCAGTTGATATTTTCTGCAAGCTGTCTAAGGTATTCTGGTATTTCAGCCTGAGATGCTGGAGTTGGTGGTCGTGTGTGCATGAGGTGTGCTTGCTTGTATGCACAAATGGTGTGTGTTTCTCTTTTGCTAATGAAGGCTGTGGCCAAAAGCTTTATGTAAGTGTCTTTTGATTGTGTCTATCTACAACTTAATGAATCCTCTTTATGTTAAGTAACTACTTGTCCCTTCCTGCAATTGTTAATATTCCTAACTGGAGTTTCCATTGTTTAATCACAGTATTCTCCTATATAAATTGATGTTTTATGGAACCGATGTTATAACCAAGCAACGGATAATGTAATATCTAATGAAAAGAATGCAGAAAGTTGTACTTATTAATACATGCAATATAATCCAGGGACATAATTCTGACTGGGGAGAAATCACATAGGAGGTTCTCCAAGGTTCAATCTTAGGTCCACCAGTGTTCCTCATACATGTAAACAATCTTCCATCTAGTATACAACAAGCAGAACTAGTTCTTTTTGCAGGTGACATTAATATTGTAATCAATCCAAGCATATGTACAGAAACATAAGAATTGGTAAACGAAGTTCTTAAAGTATCATTGACTGGTTTTCTGCCAATGGTCTCACACTCCTCTCTTAAAGACACAACATATTCACTTCTGCATGTCTAGATATACTACATCAATGGTAAGTGTAACACATAGTGAGGAAATAATAAAAAGGGTGGAATCTTCAAAATTCTTAGGGGTACATTCTGATTGGAAAAATCCTATTTTGGAAATTCTAACACAACTTAGTTCAGCCACATTTGCACTTACAATCATTGCAAATCTTGGAGAGGGACAAGTCAGTAGGTTGGCATGTGTTGCATATTTTTATTCAGTAACATAATATGGAATAATATTTTGGGATAACTCATCTTTAAAAAAGAAAGTCTTGATTGTGCAAAAATGAGCTGTAAGAATATTACGTGGTGCTCACCCACAATCATCTTGTAGACATCTGTTTAAAGAGTTGGGTATTCTGACTACTGCTTCACAGTATATTTATTCCATCGTGAAGTTTGTTGTAAAAATGAACACTGAGGTAAATAGTCAAAGAAATTCTTCTGGGTTTGAGGCCACATTGTCAACTATAAAATTCTGACGTTTCAGTGACTATTGCATGATGCCTTCCTCAGGGTGCTGGATGAGCACTAATTTGCTAAGTTACGTACTATGGAGGAGTGCTGTTTGGCACAACTTTTAATGAGATACATAATTACAATACCAGAAGGAAAAATTACATTCATTACTCCACATTAAGGTGTTGTTTGCACGAAATGGGGTGTGCAATACAGACAACAAAGTAAAAGTTGACAACAAACTGAGAAAGTTTCTCCTTGAGAACACCTGATCCATAGAAGAATTTCTACTATTGGGGGGAGGGGGGGGGGGGGGGGGGAACAGCCAGGAATCAAACCCAGGCCCACTGGCATGGGAGGTGAGCATGTTACCACCCAGCTGTAATGTGGTAAAAGGTGGTAGGCAGGAATTACTAACTCACATCCGTATATATCTTCTTTTTTTTTTTTCTTTTTGCATTTCACTGCAGTTTTCTCTGAACACGACATCTGCAAAAGGCCTCATGGATCTTTCGACATTATCCATTAGGACATTTACAAATAATGTGAAAACTAATGGTCCTATAACACTCACTTGGGGCAAGTCCAAAGTTACTTTTATGGATGAAGATTTATCTCAGTTAACAATGACAAGCTATGTTCTATTTGCCAGGAACTCTTCAATCCAACCACACAGCTAGTCTGATATTCTACATGCTCACTTTTTCCTAGGCATCATATCAGATGCCATATGGAAGTCTAGAAACACAGCATCAATCCTGGTGCTGGTTATCTACTGCCTTCTACAGAATCCTTGTTTATTTCTATTGAGGAGATTTTTGGTCTCCAGAAACATCAGACATGAAAATACAGTTTTGTACATCTGCTCATCAACCCTACATGAAAATGGAAGTGTCGTGCACCTTTCTCTAGAAATGCTTTCTTCCTCCAACAACCTACAAAGCACTGCTGATAGAAGAGGAACAAGTTCTTTCAAATCCAGAATCTCATAGACGTCCCATTAGGTCCAGTGGCCAACATCCAGTTCAGTGATTTAAGTTGTTTTTCTATCCTGTAGTTACTTATTTTGATACCTGTCACTCAGATGTTTGTATGTCAATTTAAAGGAGTACTGCATCACTATGTCCCGTAGTGAAACAGTTTTGGAAAAAGGAGTTTAGTATTTCATCATTTTCTCTGTCATCTTTTGTTTCGATGCCATTATATGCTCACAGATTGTCTGGACAGATGGCTTTGATCCCTTTATTGATTGAATGTAAGACTAAAAGTTCTTACAAGGAACCCCTTGAGTGCAAGGTCAGAAAAGGCCAACAGGATTAATGGCATTTGATACCCCATATATTGTCTACCATGCAGCCACAATATTGGCTGCTAATGCCACCAGGGGGCACTATTGGACGTATTCAATGGTGAGCACAGCATGAGGCTATGGAGAGTAGTAGAGCTGCTTACTGAGCTGCTTAGTCGACGAGTAACTCACAGTAGTGCTATAGTTCTAGTTGTGTTGACACAAAGCAAAGCAATAGTAATAAACAAAGCTAACATTGCATAATACCTACAAGAACAGTTGCCCAAGTCAACATTTCATCGGAAGGGAACCAAGGGAATTTTGCAGAGTGAGAAAGAAGTGGCAGATGAAATATTAGAGTTTCTGTAAGATGGGTCAGTGGAATGTGTGGCGTCACATAAGCTCAACTGTGTGGGCAACGTACATGACGAGTACGACAATGATGATACTTGCTAAACCCTCGAACAGGCACACCACGTTTTAATTAGTTGAACAGGTGTGTGGGGTATTTTATACCCCAGTACATAATTTACTCGACACAGTCTCAAACTTTGGGAAAATGATATTTATTTCATGAATACTGTTACTGAGCACTTTAATTCTATATTTTTTGTGAACCTGATTGATTATTTGAACATTTTTATGATAAAACCTAAATATTTCATGAAAAGTTAATACAAAAAGTTTCGCTTGAGGTTCACTTTTTTATTTTACAGTTTTGCCCATGTCCCCTACAATTTGAGCCTCAAGAACATAAGACACAGTTGAAAAAAGGATTTAGCTGTTACTGTTGTTGCAAGTGCAGGCAACTGTCACATGTTACTTACAAACAAACTTTTTGCATAATTACAGACCTCCCACATTTCCTGTTTGTGGACTCTTGAGAAGTAGATGGACATATGTCTTTCTTTTCCAGGGGTATTCAATATTTAATCAAGAGTGCCAAAATGTCACCAGGCAGACACATTATTTTAGATCTTTCAGTCAGATGGGGCTTCATCAATGTCACTGGTAAATTCTTCAAAAACATTTCTTTTTGAATGTTCTGTTACCACCTCACACTTGAAACTAATTGTCTTCACCAAACCTGCCACCTGCATGTTGGAACTGAGGATGGCCTCTAAATCCAGATGGTAGATGTCATTCATCCCGACATGAGCCACAATTTGCAGCTGGGAGCACCCAGTGCCCTCAATCACTGCCAGCAGAGCCTCCTCGACATATTTGACATGGTCCCCTGCGAGACAGATAGAGTGGACACACATTTCTTCCCAATCTGCTAACTATTTCTCTAGGGAACTCCATCAACTGCTTAATGCTGGTATACCCAATGACCAGCAAAACCACACTCTGCATTTATCTGAATCTTTCAGGAAGATTGGCCCAGCCACAACAAACAAGGTGTCCCATGCTGGTTCAAATGTACTTTCAGCAGTGAGCAATATCTCAAACATGTTTTTAATGCATAATGGGAAAGCCTTGTTACTACTATCCAGTTTCGCCTTGGGCTTGGGATTTTGTCACCTCATCACTGTTCACCATTCACCATCAGGAGAGGATCAGCTGGCCAAGATGAGCAAAGTGGAAAGCCCTGCAACTTTAGGGATCTCATGTATGCTTTAGGGGCCACAGATTCCAGAGTATTTTTGTCAGGTGCCCAAATACCATCCCAGCCCAGGGCAGCACAGCTTCCAGCTGTTTCCAGAAAGTGGCCAATTTCTGCTGCATCAGTACACAACAGTCATACTTTATACCCATTTTTAATCAATATTTGTCTATACCACAAGGAAAATAACACTAACCCAAGCAATCACTAAATGCAATCTAAGTACTACTCCTACATTGCTTCTGGTTTTCACTACACTACAAAGTCAGCTTGTGTGACACCAGTGCTTGAAAAATACACAAACTCTTAAGAATAAGTTGATCAATTTGTTTCAACAAAGTTAGATACACAGATACTATTCACTTCTTCAAAAGAGAACAAAGATTAAACTAAATGCTATGTAGAAATCAAAACTGCTGTTGCAGGCACATCTGCTCAACCCCATGGCTGTAGCTGCATTGTCTATTCTAAGTACTATACGCAACAGCTACAAAATTCATATTGAATCAGGCGACAGTGGTGCTTATGGTGGCGCAGAGCTGCACTACAAACTGAGCTCAAGCAATGCAAATGCACTAAAAATTACAGGAACACTTAGAGTAAATTAATTAACACAAGTCACACTGTTAAACACAATACCATTAATTTCTTCACTGAAGCCGAAAGCTAACAGTCTTCATGAAGTGACACAGCACGTTTAAGATAAGGCAAAAAATTCCTTCAGATGACGTTTGGAGGTTATTTTCTCCAGTGCGACAATGAATATAAGTTTATATTTTTACCTATGAGAGTCACACCGCATAGTGATGGACATAAGTTCTGAATGGAGTGAAAGTTAAATAATTTCATATTCATTACATAATGTACAGCTCCAAAAACAATGATAAATATCAGAGTGATCCTTTGAGGCATAACATTTTCCATTTCCATCCATGTGTATACTTTTCACCCCACTTATGTATATTACATCAACATGTTATTTCTCAAGGGCTATTGATATAGTTTTAGCTGAAATCTGTCTCAAAGTTGTGAATCGCAGGCAAGATACAAGAAGTATTTCTACTATTGCTCCATTTTGTAATTTCATCCGCAGCTTGCAAGTAGGTCACTGCTATTTATCTTACAAAAATTAAACCCTGTATTCTTTCTGTATCACTGGTGATAATCATAGTAAATATCTTGTACATTATGAAGAGAAGACCTCTGAGCCAATAGCTTTTTATGGTCTCTCAAGATACAAGACACATTATGCAGGGTGGTAAAAATAATAATGAAAAACTGATAATAAAATATCTACAATAAGACTGACACGGGATTGACACTGACTATCTTATGCTCCCATGTGGCACACCTCAAAATATTGTGCCTAACTGCCAATAAGTTTCCCTTAAATGCTCTTTTCATGACTTAGTACATACCAGACTGTTCAGTATTGTTTAGTCTCTATCAACCTTCGAAGTATAAGGTTCATCAAACACTATAATCTTGTCATTTGCTTATGAGCTCACTGGACAAAATATTAGACACCCCAGAATGCTCCCACAGAGGTCACGAAGCCTTCACAGACGGTGCAACGATGGTGTCACATGCTGAACTGCAAGTGCACTGCATGAGCATAAGGCAGTAGCAATCAGTGAACATTTATGATTTTAGCAGACATTGTACATAAACGTGGGTAAATGTAAGGACGTGACAGAGTGTAAAAAGGGGGAAATCATGTTTGGCTGTCCCCATGGGCACAGGATGTGTGAAGTTGCTAGATTTGTTGATATTTCATGGTGGACTGCTCAACGTGTCTACAAGCAGCAGTGTAACACTTGGCCATGAAACAGAATTGTGATCAGAGAAAGATTCTGACAGACAGAGAGAACAGAGACTTGTTTACAGTTTGTGAATCAAAATCATTTCCAAACCAGATAGGAATTACAGTGAATGAAGGTCTATAGAGGAGACTGATGGGAACTGCATGCAATGAACATCTGTCGGTCACCTCACAAGGAGCCACTGCTCACACAGGCGCATAAAGATGATAAAAGTGAAGTTCATCAGGCTGGAAGAATGTGTGACTGGTTTTCTGAGCACTCCTCCACCTTATTACTCATGACTGGACCGAAAAATCACCAGAATTGAACTCCCATAAAAAACCTACAGGACATGATGGAACAGCGGCTAAAATGTCAACATCAGCAACCCCACAATTTGGTAGTATTGCACCATCAAATTCTAAGTGAATGGCTTAATCTGGATGTGACCTACCTACACTGTTGACTCATTTCCTAACTGAATCCACATAATTATCAAGTCCAGGAGCAGAATTACACAGAATTAGATTACACTTGTAATGATTTCTCTATGGACAACAAATTATTGTTTTTCCAGCACGCCATATAACTAGATGCAGGTCGGTTGCTGATATCTTTTTTATCATGTAGCTGTGCTTTTTCATTTTCATTATCATATTTACATTTATTTATATGGGATAAATTGTTTTGCTTAACAAGTGTTTCGCACTATGAGTAAGATTCTGGAATGAATTATGATTGCTATGCGAGGCTCCACTGTATATGCTTTCATCGTCACATCATATGCCTGCAATGCCCCCAGATGGCATTCAGTCTGACGGTGGGCAATGGATATATATTTTACTTAATAAGAAAAAGACATACAGATGTGAGTCAGTATTTCTTAGCTGCCACCTTTTACTCATTAAAATAATAGAAATTCTTCTGTGGACTAGAAGAAGTTAAGGAGAAACTGTTTCAGTTTAATTTCAAATTTTACTTTGCTGTCTGTCAGACATTTTATGTCACAGGGTAAATGATAAAAAATTTTGCTTGCAGCATTATGCACCATTTTTTGTGCTAAAGATAAGCTTAATGTGACATAATGAATGTCATTTTTTCTTCTGGTATTACACCAATAGCCTGATATGGACATTGCTGGGGAAAATAGCTCCATTATTTAATATGCTTTTCAACAGCCATATCCTACATCAATCTGTACCAACATGTGCCACAGACCCATAGTTCATTAAGTGGTACATGGTCCATGCATGGGTTAGAGTCCAATCTCTGTGTTGCTGCACACATGTTAATATTGTCTCCTTGGTATATTGCACAGTGATTTCTGAACTTCATAGTGAGGAGATAATTTTATATATTAGGATTGATCATACACTATTATGCACTATTGGAAAGATGAGCAAAATATTATACCAAGGTAAAATAGTTCATTTCTCAAATTATAGTTACTCAAAGGCAAGTCTCGTGAACCACAGATTGTTCCTCATAACAGTCAACCCTAAATCAAGATATTTTCTATAGGACTTTGCTATAGTGACCTATGAAAAACCCCTGAATATATGACTGAGCAATCTGAGTTGCTACTTATTTAAATCTCAAACGGAGTGTGTTGCTTATTTAATTCTCAACCTGTGGTGTGCCCATCTGGTGCAAGACTATCAGTCAGATAGTCATTGAAAATAGGTAAACATCAATAACATCCTACAATGAAAAACTCCACTGAACAAGGCAACAGAAATATTTTATTTTTCAACATGTCAGTTTCTTCTAATTCTACCTTCAGAAAGGGGCACTGGTGAAAGTGAAGCTGTGAGGATGGGTTGTTAGTTGTGCATGGATATCTCAGCCAGCAGAGCACTTTCCTATTAAATGCAAAGGTCTCAGGCTCAAGGCCCAGTCTGGCACACAGCTTTAATCTTATGTCTCAGGTTCAAGTTCCAGTCTGGCACACAGTTTTAATCTACCAGGAAGTATCTATTTCTAATGCCTGTCATTAGCGGCCTTTACACGGGCGTACCTGACTGTTCTTGCCTGCCAGTCGGCAGGAATATTGGCAGAACTATGGCAAGCCAAGTAAATTGGCAAACCAGTCTCTCACACGTAGGTACGTTTCTTGGCATTTGGGGCTTTTCAACAGTTCTTCATGGTGACTGTCAAGCCAGCATGTTGCAAGTGCAGAGAAATCATGTTTGTGTGACTGCTGCAGCTGGAATGCATGTAGCAGTTATAGCAAGCTGAAACAAATCAAAGTGCTGTCTTTGGGTAAAAGAATATGTGCACCTTCATGATCAATTGCCTTTATTTAGTGAACTGCATGATAATTTCCCAGATGTTATAAAAACTACTTACAGATGGATTGTGACTCATTTTACATTTTATTGGATTTGTTTGAGCATTAAATTAGCAAAACAGATACAATGATGAGAAAAAAAGCATTTCAGCAGAGGAACCCTAACTGCCACACTAAGGTTTTTAGCAACTGGTGACTCTTTTGAGGATTTAAAATTCAGTTCAGGAATTTCAGTGCCATTGCAATTATTCCAGAGCCATGCAAAGCAGGCAAGCATGAAAGTAAGTGAGGATGCTGATGATTTGAGATGAGGGGCACTCAACATCATGGACATCAGCACCCTGACAAAAAGTCACCTTTGCCACCAATTTAGGGATGAGGCCTAACAGTTTGCAAAATTTCATCACCCTTGCAACGCTGTGATCAGTATCTGTAAGGATGGGAGTCAGATCTCCATCAAGAGTGAGGGCTGCCCTAACATCATTATATATATAACACATTGTCAAAATATGCTGAACTGAAAGTGGCACACCACAAACTTCACAGAGTGGTGGATGCTCCCGCTGGAGGAGGAAGCCATGTGTTAAAGCATTATGTCCAATGCGCTGTCTGGTAAGCAGAACCTCCTTTCAGCGGTGAGACTGACATGCAGTCCGCCATGCCTGTGTGGTCGATCTGATTGACTGTAGTTTCTTTTCTGTCACCTGCAACCATTCAGTCTCCCACTGTTGCATGATGTGTCTGTTAGAAAAGGAGGTGATAGCATGCAATGGGATGGGACATTGATGGACAGCACCATCCCAATATGCTCCTTTGGCGGCTTTGGCAGCTATGTCATTTCCCTGTATCCCAAGGTGGCCAAGTACCTAGATGAAGATCACTTCGATGCCACAGTACTGGAGTTGCTGTAAGGAGTCACGGATGAGCTGAATCAGTTGGTCTACTGGATGCATTTGGTCAAGTGCTTGTAGTGCACTAAGCAAGTCAGAACAGACAAGAAACAATGTATGGTGAGGTCTGTGAATCCTCTTCAGTGCCATCAGAATGCCATAAAATTCTACATCATAATTTATAAATTGTTCTGGAAGAGGCACTTCAAAAACTATTATCAGGGAAAACAGTAGAATAACCAAGGACAGTCTCCTGCTGGGATTCATCTGTATAAACAACGATAAAACTGTGGTACACACTTAAAATGGAAGTAAATGAAGTTCTCAAAACATAATCTGGAGTACAAGTTTTCTTGTACTGTGTCAGGCTTAAAATCACTTTGGGCCTCTGAAGACACGAAGGCAGCAATGCGTTCCTACCCTGGCTGTGTATTTTGATATCTGACAGATGCAGATCCTTGAGACAATCTGTAGCACTTGGCCCAAATGGCTTGGTCACATGGGGCCGATACCTGAACAGCCATTCAAAGGTGGATTGGACCACTGCACTGTGGTGAAGCTGAGATTTCCAGTGCCTCTTGAGCCAAAACAATATGTCACCAAATCCAGAGTGGTGGTTCAACAGCCTCTGCACAGACTCGGAATGGGGCTGGTCCCAAAGGCTCCAATCGATATCCAAATGCCCCCATGGTGGACAGCATGCAACATCTTGAGGTAGAAAGTACAAGCTGATCTGTACACCATGCAGCCATAATCTAAACATGATCAAACAAATACCCTATAAAACTGCAGGTGCCTCAGAGGTTGCCTGCTAGAGACTCTTCTACCTCAACAGCCATTCACCTCATCAGCACATAGCATACCTTGAGGTTCAGGTTTTTTTTTACAAAGGTGCATATCCCTCTCGTGGTCCGGGCGGTGAAGCCAACACCCAGTTATCCGAAACACACAACATTCCACCACTATGCCACATGGTGGTCACTGAAGCATGCCCAGAGCTTACAGTAACAGAGGACTGATGGTGCTTACCAGTCCACAGCCAAACCCATACCAAGCAGCCCAATTCTCCACATAAACTGCTTGTGTGTGGTCCATTTTCGTCAGCTTTTTTGCAATGCATATTCCAGTTGCATCACATTCATCCATTGTGTCTTCAGAAATGGATTCAATTAAAGCATGACTGCAACCACTATTATATCTGACTGCAGTTTAATTCCCGTGCCTGCAGCTTGTGTTGGTTTTGTAGTGTGATTTCTCCATCCGGAAAAAAAAAACTCGGTTATATTTTTTGTGATTCACTGTCCTACAGTAAGGAATGAATGGAAAGAAATTGCAAAGGGGTTTCAAGATATAAGCAATTTATAAACTATGGTAGAGTAGTGGATGGAAAACATACACATATTGTACCTCTACATCATTCAGTAGCCCAGTATTACAAATATAAAAACTTTTACAGTATTACTTTATTGGGTACTTATTGTAAACTTGAATTATGATTTTGTATTATTGGTTCACGTAGAGAAAAAATGGACGAATTTTTTATGGTTGAGTAACTGTGTACACTGAATTTTATAGCAAATTGAGATAAAAACAGCTGTATTTGTCTGAAAATCACGAGACAATATAAAAAATTGAGCTTTATTTTCGTTGAAGATGAAGCTTTTCTGTTGACTGAAAATTTTTTGGAACCTTACTTGCAATGAGAATGTGATACCTGTGGGTTGCGTCACAAATTGCACTGGCAGAACTGTGTGGCTAAAGGCTGCTAATAAGTGAAACATGTCAAAATGTTAAACACACACAGGCTACTGAATTTAGATACAGGTGAGGCCCACTGTGAACCCAAAAATGATTTTAAAATTTAAAGCACAAAATGCAGTAATATACCAACAGCCACCTCTTGATGACACTACCAAAGACTTTCACAAATAGCTTTAACAAAAGAACTTGACATCAATGACCATTACTTATTAAGCTTACTACTAGTCATTCGGATTATTAAGAAAGTGTATAAAATTAACTGTGAGCACTGCAAGATATAATGGCAGAAGATCACGGGCAGCAGCATGGCAGTGAAATTAAAATAGGTTAAAAGCTGACTTAGGAAAAAGGACAGTTAAAACATTCAATGATTGCCTATATCCAGCAACGCTGATACTAAATACTTCAGCTTAAGCCCAACAGGGCAGCAGAGGGAATCAAAAAAATGTACAATGCAATAGTAGCGCAAGAGACAAGCACACTCAAATGCAGCAAAACAGTAAACAATTTACAGTAAAGTGCATACATGAAATTATCCGGCCAACTGTTTTACGAAGACATAGGATACCTCTGTCAAATGGTGTGTAAAGCATTGAATAGAAACCTGAAATGCATTTTCTTCCCTTTTATTTTTTGAATTAGCTGTGAACTTAGCTCCACTTGGAAACACACAGGACTATGCAAGGCTCTCTTCCACTCTCCCTCTAGTATTCAATACAATAATAGTTAAGACATGGCCATTAGATCCCGAGTGGGGGCAAAAAAAAGAAGAAGAAGAAGAAGAAGAAAAGAAAAGAATAAAAAAACATGAACTGAGTGGGGCAAGCTTGGCGAGCACAAAAAATATCAATGCCAAGAAAGTTTTAGTTCAGTTACTTGACATACAACTTCCTGGACAATATTAAATGAGGAGGTTGTACAGGCACTAACAAGCCACAGCATTTTGCTCAGCAGCATGACAATAGAATCCCAAAAATGAAAATACTTAACTTAATGATTAATCACATTTGCAACAAGTTGTGAAACTTGCTCAAAACGTCTAGAGATAGTCCAGTAGAGAAACAAATGAGAACATACATCCTCCACAGTATCAGGCCAGCCCCAGGGAAATCACTCACAAATTAGAAATGAAACCAGGACACCCAAAGCTACAACACTTCTTTATCAAATTCAAATTTGCTGTCAACAGCTGGAAATAGGTACTCACCATAAAATCCACAGTACAAGGGTGAGTCAGATCCCCTCGCCACATCTGCTTCCTCCAAATGGTCGAGTGGCTGACAGCCTGATTTCCAACCTGGGTCTCAGTGGCAACAACACTCACTCCCAAGCCAAGTTGCCAACTTCACGAGATTATTAGCCCACAGGGAAGTCAACCTTTATGTGGCAACCAAGGACCACAGACTACATACTGTTTTGCTGTCAAGAGAAGCCTCTCTGAGTATGCCACTCACATCCATATATTGCCACTAGGTGCCACCTCCATGCCCCCTGGTGAGGCCATCCTTCAATTACCCAGCAATTCATCAGAGACATTTGCTATGAATGGCTAATATCAATATAAGCGAGTGACCCCGATAAGGAACATGCATGGCTGAACCACAAACTTACTAAGCTGTCAACTGTTGAATAGAACAGATAAATTTCCATACTTGTCCAGAAAATGTTTAATTCACTACTCTTTGAAGTTCATATCTTACCACTGATGAGATATACATAGAACATTTAATTTGTTTAAATTATTTGTTGTGCCACATATTATTTCAGTTGTAATATACAATATTAATAAATTTGACACATTCTGTTTAGCTATAGCTGGCGAATGATACACATCTGATAATAAATGGTAAAACAGTGGCATGAGCTTCATCGGTGCATTCTTTTCTGCAAGTTGTCAGTACACTTTTTGTTGAAACTAAATCAAAAGCTTTCTTGAAATATGTAGATCCTGGACAAAGTGGCAGTTCACACTTATCACTGCAGTCCACAACTTTATTCCTAAATTTCAAATGGTCCATGGTAATATATCATCTTCTAAATCCAGCTTATACTTTTGTCTGATTATGTTACAATTTTCTTACGCTTGTGGGTATGATTTTAGTGATATGATCATTATGTAGCAAGTGAGTTATAGGTCAGAAGTTTCACAGCTTGTCTGCCTCATTTCTAGTGAAGCAGAACAATTGCAGTGCTATTCCAGTTTTGAAAATTTGTTTTCTTCCACAACATTTTGTAAATAATTTCCAAGCTCTATTACTGTACTATAACTTTTCTTCCAGTTTTAATGATTTATACTAAAACAGTATCATTTCTCAGTGGCCAGAGACAGTAATTGTGCGCATGATCTGTGCTTGTGTGAATGTGTGTGTGTTACATACTTCAGAAGAGGACCTTTTGGCCAAAGGCTCTCATGCTTAGCAGTCTTTTTGTTGTGCCTGTCTGCAGCTCAACATCTCCTCTGTATGGTGAGTAGCAATATATCCTTTTCATAATATTGGCATTACTCCATCCTGGATTTTCCACTGTTTGAAATACATCATAAACAATATTACCGGTAGTGCACTACACAAAAATCCCAAAATATTCACTGACCTGCCAAATCAAGTAGTGAACAAATAATTATGGCGTCTTAGAAATATGTGACCACTTGCAATGGAAAAATTAGATTGTAAAAGCACCAAGAGATAGTGAACATAACAATACACATGAAGGAGTTAGATAGCATCTCTTAATTTCTAATATTTTAAACAGATTAATCAAATGGTAAAAGACAATCTAAACAAAATATTCAAAAAAGCAGCTGTATCTGAACTAAAATTGGCAACATCATAGTTGCTGATAAAGCATCAGAACTCCCTTTAGAAAAATCAAATGAAACCCTCGAGGATGTTCACACAATTGGGCATTACGTAATAAATTAATGTTAAACATAAAGAAAACAAACAGTACGCATTTCGGCACAAAGAGAGGAAGCAACACTGTCACTTTAAGTGTAGATGATAACTTCATAGATTGTGTAGATAACACAAAGTTTGTAGGGATGAACACTGACTGAAGCTAAAATTGAGTGCACATACAAAGATAAGGGCAAAAAGAATGTCATCTGCATGCTATGCTCTTAGGATTTTACTATCAGTTTGTAACATCTCATGACTTGTGAGGTCATACTATACCTACATACTCAATTCTTGGCTATGGAATTGTTTTCATGGGATTGAAGGCACAAAACATGGACGCAGTTTTTAAACCGCAGAAATGGGCCATAACTGGTGGCAATCCTCAGGCTAATTGTAATGAGCTATTTAAAAAACTGTGCACTCCTACTGCACCACACAAGTACCTGTACCAATCTGTGGTGCATATCATGGAAAATATTACTAAGTACTGCACTAATAATTCCACACATAATCATGGAACATGACCCAGTTTGGAATTACATTTAACCAGGGAAAACAAACAAAAACTCAAAATAGCATTCTATATCAGGGGATTAAATTGTGTAATAAACTGCCACAGTAAGTGAAAAAGATTAGTAAAACACTTTTGTTTACAAAATCAGCTAAAATGTTCCTCATAAGTAATACATATTACTCACATCTCAGTGGTGCCAGTTGGGTCTATCAGTAGATCGGGTGGGTGGTGGTGGTGGTGTCACTCATGGAAAAATTCCTGTAGTAGTTGATGTTAGAGGTGCACCTTTTTTAGATTGCAGTCAGCTGATAGGTATACCTGCTTAAAGGAAGTCTACATCTACATCTACATTTATACTCCGCTAGCTACCAAACGGTGTGTGGCGGAGGGCACTTTACGTGCCACTGTCATTACCTCCTTTTCCAGTTCCAGTCGCCTATGGTTCGCGGGAAGAATGACTGCCGGAAAGCCTCCGTGTGCGTTATAATCTCTCTAATTTTACATTCGTGATCTCCTCGGGAGGTATAAGTAGGGGGAAGCAATATATTCGATACCTCATCCAGAAACGCACCCTCTCGAAACCTGGACAGCAAGCTACACCGCGATGCAGAGCGCCTCTCTTGCAGAGCCTGCCACTGGAGTTTGCTTAACATCTCCGTAACACTATCACGCTTACCAAATAACCCTGTGACGAAATGCGCCGCTCTTCTTTGGATCTTCTCTATCTCCTCCGTCAACCCAACCTGGTACAGATCCCACACTGATGAGCAATACTCAAGTATAGGTCAAACAAATGTTTTGTAAGCCACCTCCTTTGTTGATGGACTACATTTTCTAAGGACTCTCCCAATGAATCTCAGCCTGGTACCCGCCTTACCAACAATTAATTTTATATGATCATTCCACTTCAAATCGTTCCGCACGCATACTCCCAGATATTTTACAGAAGTAACTGCTACCAGTGTTTGTTCCGCTATCATATAATCATACAATAAAGGATCCTCCTTTCTATGTATTCGCAATACATTACATTTGTCTATGTTAAGGGTCAGTTGCCACTCCCTGCACCAAGTGCCTATCCGCTGCAGATCTTCCTGCATTTCGCTAAAATTTTCTAATGTTGCAACTTCTCTGTATACTACAACATGATCCTCAAAAAGCTGCATGGAACTTCTGACACTATCTACTAGGTCATTTATATATATTGTGAAAAGCAATGGTCCCATAACACTTCCCTGTGGCAGCCAGAGGTTACTTCAATGTCTGTAAACGTCTCTCCATTGAGAACAACATGCTGTGTTCTGTTTGCTAAAAACTCTTCAATCCAGCCACACAGCTGGCCTGATATCCCATAGGCTCTTACTTTGTTTATCAGGCGACAGTGCAGAACTGTATCGAACACCTTCCGGAAGTCAAGGAAAATAGCATCTACCTGGGAGCCTGTATCCAATATTTTCTGGGTCTCATGAACAAATAAAGCGAGTTGGGTCTCACACGATCGCTGTTTCCAGAATCCATGTTGATTCCTACAGATTAGATTCTGGGTTTCCAGAAACGACATGATACATGACCAAAAAACATGTTCTAAAAGTCTACAACAGATCGACGTCAGAGATATAGGTCTATAGTTTTGTGCATCTGCTCGACGATCCTTCTTGGAGACTGTGACTACCTGTGCTCTTTTCCAATCATTTGGAACCTTCCGTTCCTCTAGAGACTTGCGGTACACGGCTGTTAGAAGGGGGGCAAGTTCTTTCACGTACTCTGTGTAGAATCGAATTGGTATTCCATCAGGTCCAGTGGACTTTCCTCTGTTGAGTGATTCCAGTTGCTTTTCTATTCCTTGGACACTTATTTCAATGTCAGCCATTTTTTCGTTTGTGCGAGTATTTAGAGAAGGAACTGCAGTGCGGTCTTCCTCTGTGAAACAGCTTTGGAAAAAGGTGTTTAGTATTTCAGCTTTACGCGTGTCATCCTCTCTTTCAATGCCATCATCATCCCGGAGTGTCTGGATATGCTGTTTTGAGCCACTTACTGATTTAACATAAGACCAGAACTTACTAGGATTTTCTGTCAAGTCGGTACATAGAATTTTACTTTCGAATTCACTGAACGCTTCACGCATAGTCCTCCTTATGCAAACTTTGACAACGTTTAGCTTCTGTTTGTCTGAGAGGTTTTGGCTGCGTTTAAACTTGCAGTGAAGCTCTCTTTGCTTTCGCAGTAGTTTCCTAACTTTGTTACCGAGCGAGGTGGCACAGTGGTTAGACACTGGACTCACGTTCGGGAGGATGACGGTTCAATCCTGCGTCCGGCCATCCTGATTTAGGTTTTCCGTGATTTCCCTAAATCGCTCCAGGTAAATGCTGGGATGGTTCCTTTGAAAGGGCACGGCCGACTTCCTTCCCCATCCTTCCCTAATCCGATGAGACCGATGACCTCGCCGTCTGGTCTCCTTCCCCAAAACAACCAACCAACCAACCTAACTTTGTTGTTGAACCACGGTGGGTTTTTCCCGTCCCTCACAGTTTTACTCGGCACGTACCTGTCTAAAATGCATTTTACGTTTGCCTTGAACTTTTTCCATAAACACTCAACATTCTCAGTGTCGGAACAGAAATTTTCGTTTTGATCTGCAAGGTAATCTGAAATCTGCCTTCTATTACTCTTGCTAAACTGATAAACCTTCCTCCCTTTTTTTATATTCCTATTTACTTCCATCCTCATTCTTACAGAGTCGAAAAGTTCATGTCTGTTTGTTATTAGTAGGTCCAAGATATTATCTCCACGAGTCGGTTCTCTGTTTAATTGCTCGAGGTAATTTTCAGATAGTACACTCAGTATAATGTCACTCGATGCTCTGTCCCTACCACCTGTCCTAAACATCTGAGTGTCCCAGTCTATATCTGGTAAATTGAAATCTCCACCTAAGACTATAACATGCTGAGAAAATTTATGTGAAATGTATTCCAGATTTTCTCTCAGTTGTTCTGCCACTAATGCTGCTGAGTCGGGAGGTCGGTAAAATGAGCCAATTATTAACCTAGCTCGGTTGTTGAGTGTAGCCTCCACCCATAATAATTCACAGGAACTTTCCACTTCTACTTCACTACAGGATAAACTACTACTAACAGCGACAAACACACCACCACCGGTTGCATGCAATCTATCCTTTCTGTATACCGTCTGTGTCTTTGTAAAAATTTCGGCAGAATTTATTTCTGGCTTCAGCCAGCTTTCCGTACCTATAACAATTTCAGATTTCGTGCTTTCTATCAGCGCTTGAAGTTCCGGTACGTTACCAATGCAGCTTTGACAACTACAATACCGCTTGCTGCTTGGTCCCCGCATGCCCTGACATTACCCCGCACCCTTTGAGGCTGTTGCCCTTTCTGTACTTGCCCGAGGCCATCTAACCTAAAAAACCGCCCAGTCCACTCCACACAACCCCTGCTACCCGTGTAGCCACCTGTTGCGTGTAGTGGACTCCTGACCTATCCAGTGGAACCCGAAACCCCACCACCCTATGGCGCAAGTCGAGGAATCTGCAGCCCACACGGTCGCAGAACCGTCTCAGCCTCTGATTCAGACCCTCCACTTGGCTCTGTACCAAAGGTCCGTAGTCAGTCCTGTCGACAATGCTGCAGATGGTGAGCTCTGCTTTCATCCCACCAGCGAGACTGGCAGTCTTCACCAAATCAGATAGCCGCCGGAAGCCAGAGAGGATTTCCTCCGATCCATAGCGACACACATCACTGGTGCAGACATGAGCGACCACCTGCAGATGGGTGCACCCTGTACCCTTCATGGCATCCAGAAGGACCCTTTCCACATCTGGAATGACTCCCCTCGGTATGCACACGGAGTGCACATTGGGTTTCTTCCCCTCTCTTGCTGCCATATCCCTAAGGGGCCCCATTACGCGCCTGACGTTGGAGCTCCCAACTACCAGTAAGCCCATCCTCTGCGACTTCCCGGATCTTGCAGACTGAGGAGCAACCTCTGGAACAGGACAAGCAGTCATGTCCGGCCAAAGATCAGTATCAGCCGGAGATAGAGCCTGAAACCGATTAGTCAGACAAACTGGAGAGGCCTTCAGTTCAGCCCTCCGGAATGTCTTTCGCCCCCTGCCACACCTTGAGATGAACTCCCACTCTACCACAGGTGAGGGGTCAGCCTCGATGTGGGCAGTATCACAGGCAGGCACAGCTGTGGTCTGATGGGGGGATGCATGGGACGAGCTGGCCATCCCCGACAAACCCCCATCCGGACCCCCACAGTGATGCCCATTGGCAACAGCCTCAAGCTGTGTGACCGAAGCCAACTCCGCCTGAAGCTGGGAGCGAAGGATGCCAACTCAGCCCGCATCTGAACACAGCAGTTGCAGTCCCTATCCATTCTAAAAACTGTTGTGCAAAGAACGTCAGAACTGATATACAGAGAACACAAACAATTCGACACAAAATTTAAACAGTTATTAAAATACAAGATATCATAGTAAATGCAGTAATGCTGCTACTTGCGCACTGCTGACACACTGCTCGGCGGCGGAAGGAGACTACGCGATTTTACACTATTCAGGTACTAAAGCGCGATGCCACAACTCTCAAATACTATAATACGCCTGAAATTTATGAATTAAACAATGCAAGTACCCAAAAACATGCAAAGAAATTAAGAATTAAACTATGTAACAAATAAGTCAGCTAAGAGTATACGACTTGCTGCTGGCAGCTGTTTCACTTCCATACATGGCTACGCTCCATACAAATAATTTCAGAAACAACTTCCTGACACTTAAATCTATACTGGATGTTAACAAATTTCTCTTCTTCAGAAACGCTTTCCTTGCCATTGTCAGTCTACACTTGATATCCTCTCCACTTTTACCATCATCAGTTATTTTGCTCCCCAAATAGCAAAACTCCTTCACTACTTTGAGTGTCTCATTTCCTAATCTAATTCCCTCAGCATCACCCGACTTAATTGGACTACTTTCCATTATCCTCGCTTTGCTTTTGTCAAATATTATAATACGCCTGAAATTTATGAATTAAACAATTTCTTAATTTCTTAAATTCTTTGCGTGTTTTTGGGTACTTGCATTGTTTAAATACTATAATACGCCCGAAATTTATGAATTAAACAGTGCAAGTACCCAAAAACACGCAAAGAAATTAAGAGTTAAAATATGTAACAAATAAGTCAGCTAAGAGTATACGACTTGCTGCTGGCAGCTGCTTATCCAACGGCGGCAGGGAGCCCTCTAACGAAGGGCTCACCTTCCGAGGATGTAATGTTTCCAAGTAGAAAAGGAATTAGCGTAATTCATCAAAAGATAAGAGGTATTAGAGATAAAATTACTGAACTGTTTATAGATGTTGACTATGAAATTATTGGTATATCAGAGCACCACTTAAATAATGTGACAATTCAGAGGCTTCCTTTACCACGCTACAGATTAGCTGGCTGTTTTTCAAGGAGTTTCTTGTGGTATGGGGAAGTTGCTCTGTACGTAAAAAACACTATTCCACTGGAGTCCGTAGACGTATCACGACACTGCACTGAGCAGATATTTGAATGTTGTGCAGTGATAGCTGAATTTAGTGAAACTAAACTTCTAATTGTTGTTGTTTATAGGTCCCCTAACTCTGACTTCAGGGCATTTCTGCTCAAGCTACAGAGGGTTCTTAATTCAATTTGTAGGAAATACCTGAAACTAGTTATATGTGGTGACTTCAATACAAATTTTGTATATTATGGTGCAAGAAAAAGGATGTTGGTAGATTTCCTAAGTACATAAGATCCGATGCAAATTGTGTTTTTTCCAACTAGGGTTCAGGGGAACAGTAGCACAGCCATAGACAATATTTTTATTCATTCTTCATTACTAGATGGGCATTCTGTTAGTAAAAGGGTGAATGGCCTTTCAGACCATGATGCACAAATTTTAGCACTAAAAGGCTTTTGTACTGAAACCAATGTCATATTCAATTATAAACTATGTAGGAAAGTTAATCTGACAGCAATAGTAATTTTTTTAAACTCTTTCTCATGCTCTTTGAGAGTTGCTTTCCATTAGAACATTCTAAACAGGGTACTAGCAGTAACGGGCAGCCCGGGTGGCTGACTAGTGGGATAAGGATATCATGTAGAACAAAGTGGGAATTATATCAAAATGTTAGAAGTAGTCACAATAAAGCTACAGTAGCCCATTACAAACACTATTATAAAGTGCTTAAAATGTTATCAGGAAGGTTAAGAGTATGTGGTATGCAAATAGAATAGCTAATTCACAGGATAATATTAAAACCTTATGGTCAGTTGTGAAGGAAGTGTCTGGTCAGCAGCACAAGGTCGATGATATAAAATCAGTTCACAGTAAAAATATTTCTGTTAGTGATAAATCAGATATATGTACAGTATTTAACAATCATTTTCTGAGCATTTCTGGTGAATTAAATAAAAATTTAGTTTCTACAGAAAATCATATAACTTTCTTTGCAAATGCCTTTCCGAGACTGATGTCTAAAATACTCCTCTGTGATACAGACAATAGGGAGATTGAACCAATAATGAAATCACTGAAGACTAAGGACTCTCATGGTTATGATGGAGTGTCTAGCAGAATATTAAAGTACTGTGCTGCATATGTTAGCCCTGTATTTAGCGATATTTGTAATTTTTCCTTTAGGAATGATCAGTTTCTTGAGCAATTAAAGTACTCAGTAGTAAAGCCACTTTACAAAAAGGGAGAAAGGGATAATGCAGATAATTTTAGACCTATTTCTATGCCATCAGTGTTTGCAAAGGGTAATTGCTCATTTTATATCACACAATTTGCTATCAAATGTGCAGTTCAGCTTTAGAAGTCGTTTGACAACTGAAAATGCTATATTCTCTTTTCTCTGTGAGGTACTGGATGAGTTAAACAAAAGGTTTCGAGCACTTGGCATATTTTTTTTGATTTAACTAAGGCATTTGATTGTGTTGATCACAAAATATTGCTCCAGAAGTTGGACCATTACGGAATACAGGGAGTAACTCACAATTGGTTCACCTCTTACTTTAGCAACAGGCAGCAAAAGGTCATTATTCACAATGTTGTTGATAACAGCTGTGATGTGGGGTCTGAGTGAGGTACTGTCAAGTGGGTTGGGGGGGGGGGGGTGCCCAGGGATCAGTGTTGGGGCCACTCCTCACTCCTGTTCCTTATATATATAAATGATATGCCCTCTAGTATTATGGGTAACTCTAAAAATATTTCTGTTTGCTGATGACACTAGCTTGGTAGTAAAGGATGTTGTATGCAACATTGGCTCGGTTTCAAATAGTGCAGTATATGACCTCAGTTCATGGCTTGTTGAAAATAAACTAACACTAAATCATAGTAAGATTCAGTTTTTACAGTTTTGAACACACAATTCAACAAAACCTGACGTTTTAATTTCACAGAATGGGCATATGATTAGCGAAACTGAACAGTTCAAATTTCTAGGTGTTCAGATAGATAGTAAGCTGTCGCGGAAAGCCCACATTCAGGATCTTGTTCAAAGACTTAATACTGCCATTTTTACTATTCGAACGGTATCAGAAGTGAGTGATCGTTCAACACAAAAATTAGTCTACTTTGCTTATTTTCATTTGCTATTGTCATATGGTATTATATTTTGGGGTAACTCTTCTCATTCTAAAAGGATATTTTTTATTCAGAAATGGGCGGTTCGGGCAATAAGTGGTGTTAGTTCATGAACCTCTTGTCGACCTCTGTTCATGAGTCTGGGTATTTTGACATTGGCCTCTCAATACGTATATTCCTTGAGACCTTGGAGATTTGCTCCTCAATTTTGTCCTAAAGAAATTGATGAGTAAATAAATAAATAAATAAATAAATTCTTAGAGAGCTCAGAGTAGTGGACAGTAATGAAAGGGGCTAACTGCTGAACCTTGTCACATTTCAATACATGATTATGGTTTAATGCTTTCACAAGAATTATGTGTCAAGATGGATAATGAATGACAGTAATGTCCATGGCTTGGTCTTTCAGGGGGACAATTGAACAAGGTCAAACATGGAGTTTGGAATTGAGGCAATGGGCACAGTATCTTAGTCCAGGAGTCATCAGTGGGTGTTTTAGAGAAAGCAGCACTGAAGAGTGGGAGTGTGTTTTACATTGTAAGTGACTGGAAACAGTCCACAAGTCATCAGCAGGTGTCCTTAGTGTGCAGGTAGTGAATAACTAGACTATGCTTTATATTGCAAGTTACCTGCAAAATTTTGCGTTTAAATGAAGGAATATTATACAACAGAAAATTACCAAATGAGGCAGTGCAGCTATTTGGGCACTGACCTCATGTTTGGGAAGGTGGAGCTGCTCTATCTGGGCATGCTGATTTGTGTTTTCTGTAGATTTTGTAGATTGTTAAGGCAAATGCTGGGATGGTTCCATAATCAAGGCAAGGGCCGACCTCATGTACTGTCCCTTTAAGCTACTTGTCCTATCCTCTTAAAGCACATTATGTCTGCTGTGTGTTATATTTTGGCCTGTTGATTGGCATTGTATTACCTTGATAAATCCTGTATCATTGTGAGATGTACCTTGGATAATAAAGACAAATAAATAAATTATGTCTTATTCTCATTTTGATTGATTTCTATACCTCATCATTATTATTTCTTAATAACCATTGCTTATATGGAGGAATCATCCTACAGATACACAACTCCAAAATTCTGCTTCTTAAAAGATTCTTCTGTAATGTACTTTGGCTACACTTTGAGACATACAATCTTCATTTACTCTTCAAGAAACTGGAGTACAAATTACACACAATAATTTTCCACATCTTAGGTGTAGTAACACAGCTTCCTATTATAACTATTTTAAAATGAAACAATATTGTTTAGAAATCTACATAAAACAGGGATTACAGAAATTACCTCTATAATACTAGACCTTCAATTTTCTCAACATACAAAGTTTGATTGGCACCCCAAGAAGTATCAATGAGGACACGTAGGACATTGAGGGACTGCATACAGTGGGCTGCCAGGTAACACACACGGGAGGACCAAGAGAGTTTCTTATCGAGCATGAGTCCCAGGAATTTCATAGTTTCATCAAATGGAAGATCAACAGGCCCAAGATGTAAAAATGGTGGGAGAAATCATTTGCGCCACCAGAAATTCATACTGATCGTTTTGTCAGTGGAAAAATGAAAGCCATTATCGATGCTCCAGGAGGAATGGCGATCAACACATCACTACAGACGCTGTTCAGTGAGACGGTTCCATGGAAAACTCCCATAGATGGCAAAAGCATCAACAAAAAGGGAGTTGGAGATGCCCGGCAGGAGACAGGCCATTATAGGGTTAATGGCGACAGCAAAGAGGACAATGCTCAGGACAGAACCCTGAGGCACACCATTTTCCTGGATAAAGGTGTCTGACAAGGCAGAACCCACACGCACCTTAAAAACTTGGTCTTTTAAAAATTCCTGAAGGAAACAGGGCAGGCTGCCACAGAAGCCTCATGTGTGAAGAGTACGGAGGGTACCAGTTCTCCAGCAGGTGTCGTACCTTCTCCAAATCGAAAAACACAGTCACAGTCAGATTTCTGCAGAAAACCATTCATGACATGGGTGCACAAAGTAACGAAGAACACCACACTCGAAATCCACATTGTGCAGTCATTAGTAAATTTCAAGACTCGAGCCACCATACCAGCAGGGCATGAATCATACGTTCCATCACCTTGCAAACACAGCTGGTGAGAGAGATGGGGTGGTAGCTAGAACTAGAACGAAGGTTTTTGTCCTTACCGGGCTTAGGTATGGGTATGATGGTGGCTTCATGCCAACATCCGGGAAATGTGCTCTCTGCCCAGATGCAAGTGTATGTGTTAAGTAGAAAGTGCTTGCCCGTGAGAGAAAGGTGCTGCAACATCTGAATGTGGACAGTGTCTGGTCCTGGGGCAGAGGATTGGGATGAACTGAAAGCATAACCTAGCTCCCTCATACTAAAAGGCAGCATTGTAGCACTCACGATTCTGAGAAGAGAAGGGTATCACCCAAGCCTCCTCTTCTCGTTTCTGATGGAGGAACACAGGGTGATAGTGGGAAGAGCTCGAAATTTCTGCAAAATGGCAGCCCAAGGTGTTGGAGATAACAATAGGGTTCACGATAACGTCGTCTACTACTGTTAGGCCAGATATTGGGGAATAGATCTTGGTCCCAGAGAGTCATCGGAAGTTGGCTCACACAACAGAGGAAGGGATGAAACTGTTAAAAGAACTAGTGAATGAGATCCAGCTAGCTGTTTTTCTACCCAGAAGAACATGATGGCACTTTATAATGAATGCAGTTTGCCATCGTAGAATGATGGTTAAAAATGTGGAGAGCACATCTCCGGGCACGAATGGCATCATGGCATACCTCAGTTCACCAGGGGACTGGGACAGGGCACGGTAAAGAGGAAGTGCGAGGAACGGAACGATCTGCATCAGTAAGGATAATGGTAGTAAGGTATCCCACCTGGTCATCACAACTGGGGAAATCCCGTTCTTTGAAGGTCACCAGGGAGGAGTAAAGCCGCCAGTCAGCCTTAGTAAGCTGCCATTTGTGTGTGCAAATGAATAGTGCATGGGACATAGTCACTCGAGTAGGTGTCAGAAAGAACAGACCACTCAAGATGATGGGCTAGTTGGGCAATGCAGAAGGATAAGTACAAATGGGAATAAGTGTGTGAGGAGTCTGAATGGAACGTGGGTGCTCCTGTGTTAAGGCAGAAGAGGTTAAGATGATTAAGGTCAGCCATGAGGGCACCACTTGGACAGATTCTGGAAGAACCCCAAAAGGGGATGATGCACATTAAAGTCACCGAGTAGCAGAAATGAGGGAGGTAGCTGCCCAATAAACTGGTGACGCTGAATGGTGGAGGGACATAAATGGTACAGAGTGAAAAAGTCAGGTGACTGCTGTGATGCTGAAAGCAGCCGTAAATCCTGTGTAAAGACTGGGAACGTTCCATTGGAGGAGAGTCATGACGAGGAAGAGATGAAGGGGTGTCACCTTGGCTCCTGCTGATTGACAGTCTGTGAAGAGTTGCTGTTACAGGACACAGAAGGATCCTGCTCCATGAGGTCCACAGAAGCATCGGCTTGCTTCTGGTGTCAGTCTGTGGAGTCTAACGCATAAAAATGGTTGGGGGTGCGCACCGATGACATGGAGGCTGGCCAGGCTATGGAATCACGTGCCTACACCACTGAAGAAGATCTTCAAGCTGGAAAAGGAGAAAACCGTTTGCCTTTGGTTGACTTTTTCGAGCTTTTCTGGTTAGCACAGGAAGACTCGGATGTTGTTTGGCCGGAGAAACATAGGAAGTCTTCACGAGAGTACTCTTTCTGTCATTTCCTGCCTACCAGTTGTGTAGCTGGTGGCTTCGCCCCTTGAGGTGGGAGTTTGATGGCTTGTTGCACAGCTGGACACAGGGATGGTGATGCTACCTTAATACTGGGTGATTTCACAATCTCAGAGCTGAATTTGAGGTCACATGTCTGTGTGGCCATGTCCTTCATGGAGTAAGGGGTAACAAGAACGGAACTCTAACTGCCAGATAGGAGAACTCAGGGTTTGCGAATAGCCAATAACTTGCGAGCGACAGGGTAAGGCACTTTGTCCTTTACCCGGATCTCCTGGACAGCCCACTCATCAAGATATAATCCCGGAGGAGGTGGCATGGCCGCCATTGCTGTTGATACAGTGGGGAGAAGGAGGCAGAAAATTGCTCTCGTGCACATCCTTACCACAGGTTACACATTTGGCTGGGTGTCAACAAGAAGTCCTACTGTGGTTGAAACGGTGACACTGGTAGCAACACATGGTTTGGAATATATGGCTGGAATGTGATAATTTCATAGCATGCTTTGATCTTGGATGGAAGCAGCACTTTATCAAAGGTGAGAAAAAGAGTGTGGGTGGGCACTAAGGAGGAATCTACTTTATTCATCACCCAATGCAAAGGCTGGAGCCCTGTGGTTGCCAAGCATGAACCAGCCAAAGAGTGGTGAGCTCGCTGGGCGGTCATTATCATGTGAAACAAAACTGGCATTCTACAGATCGGAGCGTGGAATGTCAGATCCCTTAATTGGGCAGGTGGCAGGAGGAACAAGACTTCTTGTCAAATAAATACCGGGTTATAAATACAAAATCAAAGAACAGTAATGAAGGAGTGGGTTTAATAATGAATAAAAAATAGGAATGCAGATAAGCTACTAAGAACAGCATAGTGAACACATTATTGAAGAAAAGGTAGACATGAAGCCCACATCTACCACAGTAGTACAAGTTTATATGCTAACTAACTCTGAAGACAATGAAGAGATTGAAGAAATGTGTAATGTGATAAAGGAAATTATTCAGATAGTTGAGGGAGACGAAAACTTAGTAGTCATGGGGGACTGGAATGCGACTGTAGGAAAAGGAAGAGAAGGAAAAGTAGTAGGTGAATTTGGACTGGGGGTTAGGAATGAAGGGGAAGCCGCCTGATAGAATTTTGCACAGAGCATAACTTAATCATCACTTGGTTTAAGAATCATGAAAGAAGGTTGTAAATGTGGAAGAGGCCTGGAGACACTGGAAGGTTTCAGATAGATTATTTAATGGTAAGACAGAGATTTACGAACCAAGTTTTAAATTGTAAAACATTTCCAGGGGCAAATGTGGACTCTGACCACAATTTATTGATTATGAACTGCAGGTTAAAACTGGAGAAACTGTAAAAAGGTAGAACAAAGGAGAGAGGACCTGGATAAACTGAAAGAACCAGAGGTTGTAGAGAGTTTCAGAGGGAGTATTAGGGAACAACTAACAAGAAAAGTGGAAAGAAATACAGTACAAGGATAATGGGTAGCTTTGAGAGATGAAATAGTGAAGGCAGCAGAGGATCAACTGAGTAAAAAGACAAGGGCTAGTGGAAATACTTGGGGAACAGAAGAGATATTGAATTTAACTGATGAAAGGAGAAAATATACACATGCAGTAAATGAAGCAGGTGAAAAAGAATACAAACATCTCAACAATGAAATCGACAGGAAGTGCAAAATGGCTAAGTAGGGATAGCTAGAGCATAAATGTAAGACTGTAGAAACTTGTATCACTAGGGGTAAGATATATACTATCTACAGGAGAATTAAACATACCTTTGGAGAAAAAAGAACCACCTGTGTGAACATCAAGAGCTCAGATGGAAAACCCACCCTAAGCAAAGAAGGGACGCAAACATGTGGGAGTATACAGAGGGTCTATACAAGGGTGATGTACTTGAGGGCAATATTATAGAAATGGAAAAGTATGTAGATGGATGAAATGGGGGATATGATACTGCGGGAAGAATTTGACAAAGTGCTGAAAGACCTAAGTCAAAAACAAGGCCCTGGGATTAGACAACATTCCATTAAAATTACTGATGGCCTTGGGAGAGCCAGCCATGACAAAGCTCTTCCATCTGATGAGCAAGATGTATGAGATAAGCAAACTACCCTCAGATTCAAGAAGAATATAACAATTCCAATCCCAAAGAAAGCAGGCTTTGACAGGTGTGAAAATTACCAAACTATCAGTTTAATAATTCACAGTTGCAAAATACTAACACAAATTCTATGCAGACAAATGTAAAAACTGGTGGAAGCCGACCTCGAGGAACATCAGTTTGATTCTGTAGATAGGTTAAGGAAAGGCAAACCTATGTTTCTAGCATTTTTTGACTTAGAGAAAGCTTATGTCACTGTTGACCGGAATACTCTTCTTTCAAATTCTGAAGGTGGCAGGGGTAAAATACACTGAGCGAAAGGCTATTTACAATTTTTACAGAAACCAGATGGCAGTCATTAAGAGTCAAGGGGCATGAAAGTGAAGCAGTGGTTGAGAAGATGGAGAGACAGGGTTGTGGCCTATCCCTGATGTTATTTAATATGTGCATTGAGAAAGCAGTAAAAGAAACTAAAGAAAAATTTGGAGAAGGAATTAAAATCCATGGAGAAGAAATAAAAACTTTGAGGTTTTCCAATGACATCATAATTCTGACAGAGACGGCAAAGGTCCAGGAAGAGCAGTTGAATGGAATGGATGATGTCTTGAAAGGGGGATATAAGATGAACATCGAACAAAAGCAAAATGAGGATAATGAAATGTAGTCAAATGAAATCAGGTGATGCTGAGGGTATTAGATCAGGAAATGAGACACTTAAAGCAGTAAATGAGTTCTGCTTTTTGGGGAGCAAAATAACTGATGATCGTCAGAGTAGAGAGGATATAAAACGCAGACTGGCTATGGCAAGGAACGTGTTTCTGCAGAGGTGAAAATTGTTAACATCGAGTATAGATTTAAGTGTTAGCAAACCTTTTTTGAAAGTATTTGTATGGAGTTTAGCCAAGTATGGAAGTGAAACTTAGACGATAAACAGTTTAGACAAGAAGAGAGCAGAAGCTTTCCAAATGTGGTGCTACAGAAGAATGCTAAAGATTAGATGGGTAGATCACATAATTAATGAGGCGGTACTGAGCAGAATTGGGGAGAGGTGGAATCTGTAGCACAACTTGACTAGACGAAGGAACTGGTTGGTAGGACATGTTCTAAGGCATCTAGGGATCATCAATTTAGTACTAGAGGGAAGAGTGGAGAGTAAAAATCATAGAGGGAGACCGAGAGATGAATACGCTAAGCAGATTCAGAAGGACATAGGCTGCAATAGTTACTCAGACATGAAGAGGCTTGCACAGGATAGAATAGAATGGAGAGCTGAATCAAGCCAGTCTCTGGACTGAAGACAACCACAACAACAACAACAACAACTTCTTGTGACAGATTCTTTCACGGTGTTTGGTGAGAACTTTCTAATACATCTCTTTCCTTCAAAAGCCATTTATCCAGGCACACCATCACCATGCAGTTAGAAGTACTGAACTGATGCATTACCTTTCTTATACTCCAAGACTCAGGCAAACAAGTTAATAGCATTACTTTCTTTTTCCTAACACTTGAAGAAATGCTCTTTTTCATATTAGCTGTGACAGATTGCTCCAGTGACCCACATTAATTTTCTGAGGTTCCTGTGCATTAGCATACTACTACTTTTTTTGCTTTGTGTTAGATGGCGCTGTAATAGTCACAAACGTATAAGTACGTGTTATCACCTAACATTTTGTTTTGCAAGTTCTAACCCAGTGATTTGAAGTGTTTGCTTGAATACTCCTTCATCTGTAGTTTTGTATTATGTACAGGGACACTCATAACTCCTGAAGAGATGTATTTAGTGAATCCAGAACAGCTGAAAGTACAGATACAGTTAGTTTCATCCTCATCATTAAGTTTTCTGCAAATCATTATTTTCCTCCATATTTTTCAATGAATCAATTTGCTTCCTGCATCCATCACATGTTTTTGATACCTTTGGGATATATAGGAAACATATAACACATATATTCATAAACATTTCTTAGACTTTTTAAGTTTTTCGCAGAATGATTGTGTTTTAAGTGATTGTGACATTGTAGATTCCAATGCCTTCCTTTCTGAGCCATTGTATAATATCACACAACTCTGGAGCAATTAAAAATTAGAAATGTGTATGGAGAAAATGTTAAGAAAAAATATTTAAATAATGAGTAACTACTTTGATAATAATTTTTTTCATTTCCAATGTCTCACAAAATATTACTGAAACTTGTACTGCCACATTATCACTAACAATTTATTCTCATACGACTGTCTCTACATTAGTATGATACTGGTAAGTCTGTGGTTTCAACCAGTGGGAACACTTTTAATGTGCTTTAAACCAACTGATATAGGTTTAAAGCAGTTGAGTCAAAACAGCTCCAGACTCAAGACAGTTCCATATGTATTGACCCTGAACTGGCTTCTATGGTAGAGCCTAAGCAGTACAATAAAGTTGCAATTAGCTGTTTATGTTAGCCGGAATAAACAATTATATTTTTTTATCCCAACCTGTACTATATATACAGGGTGGTCCACTGATCGTGATCAGGCCAAATGTCTCACGAAATAAGCGTCAAATGAAAAAACTACAAAGAACGAAATTTGTCTAACTTAAAGGGGGAAACCAGATGGCGCTATGGTAATCCCGCTAGATGGTGCTGCCATAGTTCAAATGGATATCAATTGCATTTTTAAAAATAGGAACCCCCATTTTTATTACATATTCGTGTAGTACGTAAAGAAATATGAACGTTTTAGTTGGACTACTTTTTTTTGCTTTGTGTTAGATGGCGCTGTAATAGTCACAAACGTATAAGTACTTGGTATCACCTAACATTCCGCCAGTGCGGACGGTATTTGCTTCGTGATACATTACCCGTGTTAAAATGGACCGTTTACCAATTATGGAAAAGGTTGATATCATGTTGGTGTAAGGCTATTGTGATCAAAAAGCCCAACGAGCGTGTGCTATGTATGCTGCTTGGTATCCTGGACGACATCATCCAAGTGTCCGGACCGTTGGCCGGGTAGTTACGTTATTTAAGGAAACAGGAAGTGTTCAGGCACATGTGAAATGTCAACCACGACCTGCAACAAATGATGATGCCCTAGTAGGTGTTTTAGCTGCTGTCGCGGCTAATCCGCACATCAGTAGCAGACAAACTGCGCGAGAATCGGGAATCTCAAAAACGTCGGTGTTGAGAATGCTACATCAACATCGATTGCACCCGTACCATATTTCTATGCACCAGGAATTGCATGGCGATGACTTTGAACTTAGTGTACAGCTCTGCCACTGGGCACAAGAGAAATTATGGGACTGTGATAGATTTTTTGCACGCGTTCTATTTGGCGACGAAGCGTCATTCACCAACAGCGGTAATGTAAACCGGCATAATATGCACTATTGGGCAACGGAAAATCCACGATGGCTGCGACATGTGGAACATCAGTGACCTTGACGGGTTAATGTATGGTGCGGCATTATGGGAGGAAGGACAATTGGCCCCCATTTTATCGATGGAAATCGAAATGGTGCAATATATGCTGATTTCCTACGTAATCTTCTATCGATGTTACTACAAGATGTTTCACTGCATGACAGAATGGCGATGTACTTCCAACATGATGGATGTCTGGCACATAGCTCGCATGCGTTTGAAGCGGTATTGAATAGCATGTTTCATGACATGTGGATCGGTCGTCGAAGCATCATACTACGGCCCGCACGTTCACCGGATCTGAAGTCTCAGGATTTCTTTCTGTGGGGAAAGTTGAAGGATATATGGTATCGTGATCCACCGACAACGCCTGACAACATGCGTCAGCGCATTGTCAATGCATGTGTGGAACATTACGGAAGGCGAACTACTCGATGTTAATAGGAATGTCGTTACACGTATTGCCAAATGCATTGAGGTTGACAGACATCATTTTGAGCATTTATTGCATTGATGTGGTATTTACAGGTAATCACCCTGTAGCAGCATGCTTTCTCAGAAATGATAAATTCACAAAGGTACATGAATCAAATTGGAACAACCGAAATAAAATGTTCAAATGTACCTATGTTCTGTATTTTAATTAAAAAAACCTACCTGTTACCAAGTGTTCGTCTAAAATTGTGAGCCATATGTTTGTGACTATTACAGCGCCATCTATCACAAAGCGAAAAAAGTGGCAACTAAAACATTCATATTTATTTATGTACTACACGAATATGTAATAGAAAATGTGGGTCCCTATTTAAAAAAACGAAGTTGATATCCGTTTAACCTATGGCAGCGCCATCTTGAGGGCTGACCATAGCGCCATCTGGTTTCCCCCTTCAAGCTAGACAAGTTTCGTCCTTTGTAGTTTTTTCGTTTGACGCTTATTTCGTGAGATATTTGGCCCGGTCACGATCAGTGGACCACCCTGTATATCTATTCTTGTTTTCTTGATTAACGTTTCATTTACAGTAGCACAGTAATAAGATATGTAATATCTTCTGTACTTCCAAGAGCGTAACATCACCGGTGTATATGTGCTACAACTGCCGACCAGACATCGTGTTTGTGTTTAGGTTTACTCTTATGAGGGATGAAGTATAGTACACAGAAAGAATGGAAAAAAGTGACCGGTTAAAACTGATACCGGTATTTTAGTTATGAATAACCGGTATTTTTCGGCAATTGTTTGGTCTCGGCTATAACAGGTGTTTTTTTTTATTTTTTACTAATAGCCGATAAAATACCTAAATTTTAATTAGCCATAGCAACAGTGCTAAAATTTTTTGAGTTTAAATAATCCTCTTCTTAAAAAAAAGGAGAAACATTTATTTATAAAATCTGCACTGTTTTGAAATATTGCGTTATTATAGGAAACAGGAAAAGCGATCAATCCTATTTGATTAACAATGTCGATAGAAACGAGCAACAGACACATGGCATAAGAATTGGTACAGCATTGCCGATACGAATGTCCCTATTGCTGTGTGTCGCACCTAAAACAAGCGTATACGTGCAGTGAGCAAGACTTGCTTTATCTTGTATATATGGTAGTTTCTTGTTGTCGCTGCCGGACATCCAGTGTATTGCAGAATGACACAAACCTTAGCCTGGAAATATTTTTACGAAATGACGTACCAATCTACGTCTACATCGGTATTCTGCAAACCGCCGTGAGGTACCTGGCAGAGGGCATGACCCGCTCGCTGCACCAGTTATTAGCGTTTCTTCCTCTTCATTCACGTATGGAGTGTGAGAAGGATCATTGTCTGAATGCCTCCGTGCGTGCAGTAATTATTCTAATCCTCACGATCCCTATGTTAGTGATACGAATGGACTTTAGTACCGAGTGATCAAAAAGTCAGTATAAATTTGAAAACTTAATAAACCACGGAATAATGTAGATAGAGAGGTAAAAATTGACACACATGCTTGGAATGACATGGGGTTTTATTAGAACAACAACAACAAAAAAAAAAAACACCCCATATTGCTAGACGCGTGAAAGATCTGCGCGCGTCGTTTGGTGACGATCGTGTGCTCAGCCGCCCACTTTTGTCATGCTTGGTCTCCCAGGTCCCCAGACCTCAGTCCGTGCGATTATTGGCTTTGGGGTTACCTTAAGTCGCAAGTGTATCGTGATCGACCGACATCTCTAGAGATGCTGAAAGACAACATCCGACGCCAATGCCTCACCATAACTCCGGACATGCTTTACTGTGCTGTCCACATTATTCCTCGACTACAGCTATTGCTGAGGAATGATGGTGGACATATTGAGCATTTCCTGTAAAGAACATCATCTTCGCTTTGTCTTACTTTGTTATGCTAATTATTGCTATCCTGATCAGATGAAGCGCCATCTGTCGGACATTTTTTGAACGTTTGTATTTTTTTCGTTCTGATAAATCGCCATGTCATTCCAAGCATGTGTGTCGATTTGTACCTCTCTATCTACATTATTCCGTGATTTAATTCAGTTTTCAAATTTATACTGACTTTTTGATCACCCGGTATATCCCTAGAGTAATCATTTAAAGCCGGTTCCTGAAACTTTGTTACGAGACTTCGTCGGGATTGTTCACTTCTGTCTTCGAGAATCTGTCAGTTCAGTCCTTTCAGTATCTCTGTGACATTCTTCCACGGATTAAAGAAACCTGTGACCATTGGTGTTTCTCTTCTCTGTGTACGTTTATCATCCCGTGTTAGTCTCGTCTGGTACGGGTCCCACACACTTGAGCAATATTCTAGGATGGGTCGCATGAGTGATTTTTAAGCAATCTCTTTTGTACACTGATCGCACTTCCCCGTATTATGTCACTAAACCGAAGTCTACCACCCGCTTTATTAACACCCACGACTGAACTTATGTGATCATTCCATTTCATATCCATACAAAGTGTTACACTCAGTTATTTGAATGAGTTGGCCGATTCCAACAGTGACTCATTGGTATTATAGTCATGGGATACTACGTTATTTCGTTTTGTGAAGTGCACAATTATACATTTCTGAACATTTAGAACAAGTTGTCCTTCTCTGCGCCACGTTGAAATCATGCCAAGATCTGAAGCACAATGCTTAATTTGGTTTAAATGACTGATGTGGTTTAAATGTCTGAAGATATGTATTCAGTTTCAAAATGGTTCAAATGGCTCTGAGCACTATGGGACTTAACATCTGAGGTCATCAGTCCCCTAGAACTTAGAACTACTTAAACCTAACTAACCTAAGGACGTCACACACATCCATGCCCGAGGCAGGATTCGAACCTGCGACCGTAGCGGTCTCGCGGTTCCAGACTGAAGCGTCTAGAACGGCTCGGCCACTCCGGCCGGCTGTATTCAGTTTCAATGACATAATAAATGAGGAAGGAAATTATGTAACAGAAATAAATTTAAATCTTAACAACAATTCACCCATAGAATACAATAAAAGCAGAAAGTAGCTGACGTCTACACAATACGCCCGTATCTACTTGTAGCCCTCCAAAACGGAACATGAAAAACAGAGTTCTTCATCCGCAGTTTTCACCCAAAAAGTGGTATGATCACTGATTACAACATGATTATGGTGTAGCTTCAAGAAATTTGAATCAATATGGGAATACTGGTTACTTTTTGTAATACTCAACCACGTATCACTTTTAGCGAAAAGCGGCGAACGGTGGACAGACTAAGTTTTCTTTTAGTTGCCTATTTATGTTATTATGCTGATTCTATGTATCTTCAAACTGGGTCAATTTTCTTCAGTCGTTGCCCGATTTCTATGTTTATTACAGGAAGTAATACGAATAAAAACTGAAAAGCGGTTATTTAAGAAACTGCCTATTTTGAGCGGTTTTAATAGGTTAAACTGGCGTGGACAAAAAAATGTAACCGAAAACCTGTTGTTTCAGCGATAACCGCCGTCCGTAGTACACAATCGACCTATTGCTCTAAGTTTCCCTCGTCTTCTCAGCCGTCAAATGATGTTGAAGGAGTCATTCTGCTACCAGACGACCTGGAGCTACATGTAGCCGATCTTCTAATCTGCCCACAATTGAAACTGTCGCGTACCTCAAAAGTAACAGATGTGTGACAAGAGGCAACGTCCTGCTGCAGACAATAATAAGGATCATCTCCCTCAAGAAGCGAAAGAAACTGTGTAATGACGTCTTGGCACACAACACCGTTCTGTGTTGTTTCCAGGAGAATAGGGCCCCACTATTCGACGATGCAATACGGCACAAAACACTCCAATTTGTTGACAGTGTAAGGCGTTATCGTGAAAGATTTGTGAATTTTTGACTGTCCAATTTCTACTGTTTTGACCTTATGCGTATACACTTCAGTGAAAAAATTTCAACAATCAGAACATGAAGAAAATGTCAACAAATGACCAGAACCATGCAGTCCACAGTATGCTAGAAGCTTTTCTCTATCTGGGGACCCACAGTTCTGCCCACTACGAAATTGATATGCACGAAATTTTAACTTTTACATAAGTTTCTGAATACGAAATATGACACTGAACAGACAGTCTCGTCGTGCTTTTCGATGGCGAACTCAACTCACACCACTCACCTTCAGCGCTTATCAAAATGTCGAAGGGATGAGGGGGGGGGGGGGTCCGATTTGATCACAGTTTACTTTCTGGAAACCATCATACAAATAATACTTAAAAACTAAACTAAACTCCGTCCGAACAGGCCATGATGGCCCAAAGCTACCGACAGGCCGCCGTGTCATCCTTAGCCCACAGGCGTCACTGGATGCGGATATGGAGGGGCATGTGGTCAGCACACCGCTCTCTCGGCCATATATCAGTTTACGAGACCACAAATAATACTGAGACTATAAAATTAAGCAAGGCAAGCTTTTCTTAAAAAACTGTAGCATATATTCTCAATAGCATACATAATCTGAGAAATACACAAATATTTCTTTACTGAAAGTATGAATTTGCCCTTTGGACCACTGGTGATAGAATTTTGAGTAATTTTTTAAAGAACTGCAGCCATAGGTCGGGCAACACAGACTAATCAAAGTATATTTTTATGCGCCGATTTTAATTTAGTGTTAATTTTAATTATGTTCACCGCTCCATTCTATTGTGAAATACTGCTAACCCAATGTTCTAACAGTCACCAAATAACGACCCCAGTGCTAACATTAAACTGCTATACTTAGGTAATTAGGCTATTATAAACAGTGCGTACATACACTCCTGGAAATGGAAAAAAGAACACATTGACACCGGTGTGTCAGACCCACCATACTTGCTCCGGACACTGCGAGAGGGCTGTACAAGCAATGATCACACGCACGGCACAGCGGACACACCAGGAACCGCGGTGTTGGCCGTCGAATGGCGCTAGCTGCGCAGCATTTGTGCACCGCCGCCGTCAGTGTCAGCCAGTTTGCCGTGGCATACGGAGCTCCATCGCAGTCTTTAACACTGGTAGCATGCCGCGACAGCGTGGACGTGAACCGTATGTGCAGTTGACGGACTTTGAGCGAGGGCGTATAGTGGGCATGCGGGAGGCCGGGTGGACGTACCGCCGAATTGCTCAACACGTGGGGCGTGAGGTCTCCACAGTACATCGATGTTGTCGCCAGTGGTGAGCGGAAGGTGCACGTGCCCGTCGACCTGGGACCGGACCGCAGCGACGCACGGATGCACGCCAAGACCGTAGGATCCTACGCAGTGCCGTAGGGGACCGCACCGCCACTTCCCAGCAAATTAGGGACACTGTTGCTCCTGGGGTATCGGCGAGGACCATTCGCAACCGTCTCCATGAAGCTGGGCTACGGTCCCGCACACCGTTAGGCCGTCTTCCGCTCACGCCCCAACATCGTGCAGCCCGCCTCCAGTGGTGTCGCGACAGGCGTGAATGGAGGGACGAATGGAGACGTGTCGTCTTCAGCGATGAGAGCCGCTTCTGCCTTGGTGCCAATGATGGTCGTATGCGTGTTTGGCGCCGTGCAGGTGAGCGCCACAATCAGGACTGCATACGACCGAGGCACACAGGGCCAACACGCGGCATCATGGTGTGGGGAGCGATCTCCTACACTGGCCGTACACCACTGGTGATCGTCGAGGGGACACTGAATAGAGCACGGTACATCCAAACCGTCATCGAACCCATCGTTCTACCATTCCTAGACCGGCAAGGGAACTTGCTGTTCCAACAGGACAATGCACGTCCGCATGTATCCCGTGCCACCCAACGTGCTATAGAAGGTGTAAGTCAACTACCCTGGCCAGCAAGATCTCCGGATCTGTCCCCCATTGAGCATATTTGGGACTGGATGAAGCGTCGTCTCACGCGGTCTGCACGTCCAGCACGAACGCTGGTCCAACTGAGGCGCCAGGTGGAAATGGCATGGCAAGCCGTTCCACAGGACTACATCCAGCATCTCTACGATCGTCTCCATGGGAGAATAGCAGCCTGCATTGCTGCGAAAGGTGGATATACACTGTACTAGTGCCGACATTGTGCATGCTCTGTTGCCTGTGTCTATGTGCCTGTGGTTCTGTCAGTGTGATCATGTGATGTATCTGACCCCAGGAATGTGTCACTAAAGTTTCCCCTTCCTGGGACAATGAATTCACGGTGTTCTTATTTCAATTTCCAGGAGTGTATTTTTAACATACCGTAACGCTAGTGGACGAATCAAAATTAGTTTTCCTCTTCGCTCTTGTTGCAAACTATCACAACGGCACTAAGCCCAAAAAAAAAAAAAAAAAAAAATCAGCACTTACATTAAATTCAACTGCAAGTAAGAACTGAACTGAATAACTAAACAACAACTGAGCACAAATAAGGTCAACAATGTACAGTAATTTCTCTTGGCTAAAGTAGGAGAGGGCAATCGCCGATGGTGCTATCGATATATCGAGAGTTTAAATCTATCTATGGTCTTGTTTACTATCGATAGTTTGCGTCCCTTTTTCGTCGTATAATTAAAAATCAAAATAACTTTCTGTTTCATTACACAACTAGGTCGTGTGTAATTACATTTAGGTGATAATGGCGAGGGGGGGAGGGGGGGAGCGGACCCCTGCACACTTCCTGATCAATATTTCCGGAAATAGGTGATTAAAATGTTCATTGCTGAATTTTTCAGCAGTGCAGCGTCAGGATATTTCCCACAAAATGCGCATACAACAGGTGCATAAGAACGTTTGATCAAAATACTAGAAAAATGAAAACCTGTTGCTCATAGGAACACAACATGTTCATATAGCAATGAAATGCACAATACAATAGACATAATGTGATCTGTACTCTGTACACATTGCACTGGCGTCGCCATTTGTTGTAGTTTTGTCAGTAATACCTGTGGTGATATCTTGTGATGGTTGAGCGAATGAATGCAATGCAACTCCAATTTACGGACATTTCTTTTCATGTGTGCGAGTATTTAATCGATCGATATTCCTGCCATAGTTTAGTCACGTGGAAGTCAAAAAAGAAGGGAGGTGGTGCTAGAGTCTTACGCTGTATGTTGTTTTGAAGCGAGAGTGGTCACGATTTTAAGTAGCCCAAAACATTAGCAGCCTACTGGGTACGAGTGCATATTGTTCGTTGTTTCTATCGTGTGCACGTAATGACTGTTTTAAATACTATAAATTATAGAGCTTGCATGAATAACATAGTGGCAGGAAGGCAATTTCGAACATTCTTCTGTTCTTGAATGCGTATTTGTTCTAGTAGTATACGACATAGTCAGAGCGACACACAGGGAAGTGTCACCGCGACGAACTATGGAGTATGAGTGATGTGACCCTAATGTTTTGGGCTAGTTAAGATGGCGGACATCGGTTTCAAGTAACGTAAAGCCACCTCCCCTCTTTTTTTACCTCCAAGCATAGTCCGCACAAAGGCGCAATGTTTCAGTGGACGTCAAAGATGGCATAGTATATGAATGAGACTCTATAATTTCCGTGACAAATGAATGTTTACGTATGGTAAAATATCGTCTGATTGCATAACTGTTGTGACCAGCGTATTTTGTTGATGGTCTCAAAGACCCAATTTGATTGTAACTAGAGCCCAGATTTTCACACACTATCAAATCGCAAAACATTCATGAATTCATGCAGTATCATTGTCATAAAACACGAACAATGCAGCAAGAAAACAATAAAAATCTGCAATGTCAAAATCATTTCTACATTTATTTATATTTCCTTCTCAAAAAGAACACAATAGCCAATTTTTCCAAAGTTTCTACAGATAGGTTCATGCATTTATCAGGTGGAACATTTTTATACACAGAAAATAACCTCTCTGCGTCACAGGAAGTGATGGGTGCATACTTAAGTGAAGAAATTTCGGACAAAGTCAGATCAAGTTGAAAGATTTTTTTGCATTTTCACCACAAAATATATTTTGTCAACTTCATAAATTCAAAATCAGGATCTGACCTGATATCTTTGCTGCAACACCCAATTCTCCATAGGATGATTGCAAAGATTTTTCAACCTCTTTAATGATTTTTAGAGATCCCAGCAGTTACCTGTGCCTTACATCATTATCGCTGCAGGCAAATGTGAAAAATTTAATTTGATGCTTCCAATCTGTTTTCTTTAATGGCACTTCTCGTCCTTAACACAAGTTGCATTAGTGGCTTCAAAACTGCCTACCATCCAGAAGTGGAATAAAGCGCTTAGGGAATAGTATCTTTAGGCCTTTCAATAGAATGAAGCAAACAGATATTAACTTCAATAAATTTGTGGTAATTTGCAATTTCTTACCGACTTAACTTCGACAAAATTATCACTGTAAAAGATGGCAGTATTCGCCCAGGTACCGCATGTGGTTCAAATTGGTTGTGGTGGCTAAGCTACATCTGGCAGCAGCAACACGTACAGGTGCTTTCAAGAATACCTTCAATAGGAAAAAAAGTCAGCATACGGCTTAATTATTACTCTCGGAATTAACAAACCTTTGCATTTTGTGTCTATTTACCTTGTTTGCGGAGGACATAAGCATTATCAAATTGTCATGTTTGAGACGTGTTGTTTCAGCGGCACAATGTAGCGCATGTTTTAAACAGGTAACGCGCTTTAAGTTAGGATTAAATACGAGATTTTAATTGCTTTCCCGGTCTTCATCACATACTGGGCAGCATTGGTTAGCAACATAGGATTCTTTTTTATTTAAATTTATTGACATATAGTATATTGACTTCTGCCAAGCCGAACTAGGGTACTTGAGTTCAGTATGAAGTTTAGAGACAGGAACTTTTCGAGAAATTCCTCTTCAAGTTCTGCACTTAGGGCGTAATTCATATGAAAGAAACACGAATAAAGGGTGCTATCATGTAACTTACAGCAATATATGCACAGAGGCTACAAAAGTGATGTAATATACAGGGTGATTCAAAAAGAATACCACAACTTTAAAAATGTGTATTTAATGAAAGAAACATAATATAACCTTCTGTTATACATCATTACAAAGAGTATTTAAAAAGGTTTTTTTTCACTCAAAAACAAGTTCAGAGATGTTCAATATGGCCCCCTCCAGACACTCGAGCAATATCAACCCGATACTCCAACTCGTTCCACACTGTCTATAGCATATCAGGCATAACAGTTTGGATAGCTGCTGTTATTTCTCGTTTCAAATCATCAATGGTGGCTGGGAGAGGTAGCCGAAACACCATATCCTTAACATACCCCCATAAGAAAAAATCGCAGGGGGTAAGATCAGGGCTTCTTGGAGGCCAGTGATGAAGTGCTCTGTCACGGGCTGCCTGGCGGCCGATCCATCGCCTCGGGTAGTTGACGTTCAGGTAGTTACGGACAGATAAGTGCCAATGTGGTGGCGCTCCATCCTGCTGAAATATGAATTGTTGTGCTCCTTGTTCGAGCTGAGGGAACAGCCAATTCTCTAACATCTCCAGATACTGTAGTCCAGTTACTGCTTGCTGGATGCGTGCTCCATTTTCATCACTCGTTCTCGGCCGTCCAGAACATTTCCCTTTGCACAAACACCCATTCTCTGTAAACTGTTTATACCAACGTTTAATACACCACCTATCAGGAGGTTTAACACCATACTTCGTTCGAAATGCACGCTGAACAACTGTCGTCGATTCACTTCTGCCGTACTCAATAACACAAAAAGCTTTCTGTTGAGCGGTCGCCATCTTAGCATCAACTGACGCTGACGCCTAGTCAACAGCGCCTCAAGCGAACAAATGTACAACTAAATGAAACTTTATAGCTCCCTTAATTCGCCGACAGATAGTGCTTAGCTCTGCCTTTTGTCGTTGCAGAGTTTTAAATTCCTAAAGTTGTGGTATTCTTTTTGAATCACCCTGTATATTATAAATGTCTAAATCCATGCAGTTTATCGATGAAATCTTCGAAATACGCATTTACTGCCGAAGTGGCCGAAACGAGCAAAGATGTTTGCAGCATGCATTTGTATGGCAGTCTGGGCTCTAATCGTGACGAATAAGAGTAAGTTTCTTAATCGGCCCGATAGATTCTCTGCACCGTACGACAAACAGTTGACGTTAGTTTCCTTTTTAAAAAAAATATATTATGCCAGTATCCGTCATTCAGTCTTGTCACGCCAACATATGGAGTTTGGAAGACGGCACACAACAGAACTAATGCACAATGGGACTTAAAATTAAAATTGCAGATTTGTTTCTGCAGTCATGGACTGTGCGGCTGGTCCCAGCAGAGGTTCGAGTCCTCCCTCGGGCATGGGTGTGTGTGTTTGTCCTTAGGATAATTTAGGTTAAGTAGTGTGTAAGCTTAGGGACTGATGACCTTAGCAGTTCAGTCCCATAAGATTTCACACACATTTGAACTTTTAATTCCAGATTTGTTTAAAACAACTGCACCTTTTTCAACAGTTTAGGAAGGAGGCCGAGATTACAATATAACGTCCTGTCGATGAATAGACAATCGGAAACCAAGTATACCATGTGCTCGGCGGTGGGAATGATGGAGTCAGGAGATCAGCAGTGCGTCTTTCAAAGAAACCATCCCGGCATTTGCCTTAAATTTTCTAGGGAAACCAGAGAAAACCTTAACGTGGATGGTTCCATGGAGGATCGACCCTGTCTTACCACATGCGCGTCCACTGTCTTAATTATCTGAAATATTTCGCTCAGCAGTAGTTTAATATCTTTGTACTTCTTCTGCGAAATGTACGTTGGGGGTAGTAGAATCGGTGTGCAGTCGGCTTCAAATGCAGGTTCTCAAAATTTTCTCAATAGTGCGCCTCGAAAAGACAGTCGCCTTCCCTCCAGGGATTCCAACTGGTGTTTGCAAAGCATCATTGAGAAACATAGCAATGGGTGTCTCGTAATGATATGCCGCATTTCCAAGTCCAGCAGAGATGAATGTCCAGTGATAACAGCTATAATCTCGCGTTTCGTGAGTGAAATAGTCTGTTTTGCTGAAAGACCTCCAACTTGACATTAAAAGCAGTGGCGTAAATATTTGCGCACTGGTGTCACGATAACAATCGGCACTGTATCTGCAAAGAAGGTCGGTGTCAATAAGATAAGAAACTTAATCGAGTTAACACGAATGCTTTAGTTTTAAGAAATTCTTGAAGCTATAGTGTTGATAAAAGAGTTTTACTGAGCAACTTGATTACGTCACTATGGGAATTCCATTACATCTCCATGTGTCAGTTCATAATAAATTACAGTGTCTGTGACTTACGTTTCTTAATAGCAGCAGCACTAATTCCCTGCGAGGGAATGATTTTTCACCAGCCGCTACCTCACGATGAAAAATTTCATCTACCCTATCTTTCGATAGACTTTTGTTATACGACACGGCTTCGTAGCAGGAATAGACACTGTAAAAAGTTGCGAATTTGGCATGACCATAGTTGTTTCCACTACTTGTGAAGCTTTTTAAATCTGTAGTAAGTGATTAAAAATGTTTCTACTGACACAACTAAACTGTTTTTGAACGAAAGATATGTTCAAAATTTATGAAAAGTCTTTGATGCACTAGGCAACGTTGTATATGATGTATTAAAATAGTTTCATATTAATCAGCAACATGACCCAGACGTAGAGTATATGCTTTAAACATCTAGAGAAAATATTATAAGACAAAAAGTATGCATATATAAGATTATTCCAGAATGAGTAACACTTTCCAAATCCCGTGAATACAACGTTCGAAATGATTACAATAATAATGAAACAAGCCCGCCCGGTTGGCCGTGCGGTCTAACGCACGGCTTTCCCGGCGGGAAGAAGCGCCGGTCCCCGGCACGAATCCGCCCGGCGGATTTGTGTCGAGGTCCGGTGAGCCGGCCAATCTGTGGATGGTTTTTAGGCGGTTTTCCATCTGCCTCGGCGAATGCGGGCTGGTTCCCTTTATTCCGCCTCAGCTACACTATGTCGGCGATTGCTGCGCCAACAAGTTCTCCACGTACGTGCACACCACCATTACTCTACCACGCAAACATAGGGACTACCCTCGTCTGGTGTGAGACGTCCCCTGGGGGGTCCAGTGGGGGTCGAACAGCACAATAACCGTGGGTTGTGGACCACTGCGGCTGCGGCGGGGACGGAGTCTGTCCATCGTTTCTAGGTCCCCAGTTAACATAACATAATGAAACAATAAGGGGGATTTCTCGAAAATGTGTGAATCAGAAAAATAGGACGACGTTGCAAGAAATATAAGGAGTATTCAAATGAAAACGAAGCAGAGAGGAAAACGTAAGTAAACTGTTTGTTATTTCCAAAGAATTCGTCATAACTATTAATATATCTATTCCAACGTGAGGCAAAGACTGCCAGTGCCTTCATGGAAAAAAGTTTTTGGTTGCCCGCAGAACCATGATTGTACCCTAGAGTGCTCTTCTTCGTCCGAAGCAAATCGAAGGCCTCGATATCTTGTTTCAGGACCCCAAAAATATGAAAAATGCATGGGGAGAGAGGGGGACTTCATGGATGATGTATAAGGGCTTCCCAGCGATATTTATGCAGCGTACTCGAAACAACCGTGGGAACTTGTATGTCTATGCTTTTAACGAAATTAAGTTCCATAATCATACAACAAAAACAATCACAGAGTTTACAGTCTACTGCAAATCACAGATGTTAGTCCACAAATAGTAAAAGCTAACATTTATATCAGATAGTTGATTTGAATAAAATAACTAAAATTTTATGTCCCAAAATTAACAAAGTAGAGAAAACAACCGCTAATGCCCACTAGGAAGTGGCGAAACGCCTCATTGTGGCCGAAATGGTGTACTCGCTTCAGTCCCGAGATGTAGTGTATTACGACACCTCTAATTACGGCACCTCTAGGCTTTATTTTTTTCTCGGCCGCATATGCAACTGAAGCTTTTCTGGCCTGTTGTGTGATACACGATACACTTCGCACTTGACACCGCTCACTTGTGCGTCCATCTACCGAGAGCTACGAGGTGGCAGCACTGACTGGAAATGTGGCTTCTTCGGCTGCACGACATGTCACAGGAAAATAAAGTTAAAGACATATATTATTTCTTTTTACGCATGTTTTCGCTTGCTTTAAAAAGTATTATAATAATACAGACATTCCTCAGTTCTTTTTAATTTTTATTTTGGGTCATCGGTCTTCTGACTAGTCTCATGCGGCCCGCCACGAATTCCTCTCCTGTGCTAACCTTTTCATCTCAGAGTAGCACCTGCAACCTACGTCCTCAATTATTTACTGAATGTATTCCAATCTCTGTCTTCCTCTACAGTTTTTGCTCTCTACAGCTCCCTCTAGTACAATGGAAGTCATTCCCTCAAGTCTTGACAGAAGTCCTATCATCCTGTCCCTTCTCCTTGTCAGTGTTTTCCACATCTTCCTTTCCTCTCCGATTCTACGCAGAACCTCCTCATTCATTTCCTTATCAGTCCACCTAATTTTCAACATTCATCTGTGGCACTACATCTCAAATGCTTCGATTCTTTTGTTCCGGTTTTCCCACAGCCCATGTTTCACTATCACAGAATGCTGTACTCCAGACGTACGTGCTCAGAAATTTCTTCCTCAGACTAAAGCCTATGTTTGATACTAGTAGACTTCTCTTGGCCAGAAATGCCCTTTTTGCCATTGGTAGTCTGCTTTTGATGTCCTCCTCGCTCCGTCCATCATTGGTTATTTTACAGCCTAGGTAACTGAATTCCTTAACTTCATCTGCTTCGTGACTGTCAATTCTGATGTTAAGTTTCTCGCTGTTGTCATTTCTGCTACTTTTCATTACTTTCGTCTTTCTTCGATTTACTGTCAATCCATTTTCTGTACTCATCGGAAAAGGGAGAGAAGGAAACGTAATAGGTGAATATGGATGGGGGGGGGGGATGGGGGGTAAGAAATGAAAGAGGAAGCCGCCTGGTAGAATTTTGCACAGAGCACAACAGTATGGTTCAAGAATCATAAAAGAAGGTTGTATACATGGAAGAAGAATGGTAAGACAGAGATTTAGGAACCAGGTTTTAAATTGTAAGACATTTCCAGGGGCAGATGTGGACTCTGACCAGTCTATTGGTTATGAACTGTAGATTAAAACTGAAGAAACTGAAAAACGGTGGGAATTTAAGGAGATGGGACCTGGATATACTGACTAAACCAGAGGCTGTACAGAGTTTCAGGGAGAGCATACGGGAACAATTGACAGGAATGGGAGAAAGAAATACAGCAGAAGAAGAATGGGTAGCTTTGAGGGATGAAGTAGTGAAGGCAGCAGAGGATCAAGTAGGTAAAAAGACGAGGGCTAGTAGAAACGCTTGGGTAACAGAAGAAATATTGAATTTAATTGATGAAAGGAGAAAATATAAAAATGCAGTAACTGAAGCAGGCACAAAGGAACACAAATGTCTCAAAAATGAGATCGACAGGAAGTGCAAAATGGTTAAGTAGGGATGGCTAGAGGACAAATGTAAGGATGTAGAGGCTTATCTCACTAGGGGTAAGATAGATATTGCCTACAGGAAAATTAAAGAGACCTTTGGAGAAAAGTGAACCACTTGTATGAATATCAAGAGATCAGATGGAAACCTAGTTCTACGCAAAGAAGGGAAAGCAGAAAGGTGGAAGGAGTATATAGAGGGTCTATACAAGGGCGATGTACTTGAGGACAATATTATGGAAATGGAAGAGGATGTAGATGATGATGAAATGGGAGATATGCTACTGCGTGAAGAGTTTGACAGAACACTGAAAGACATGAGTCGAAACAAGGCCTCGGGAGTAGACAACATTCCATTAGAACCACTGACAGCATTGGGAGAGCCAGTCCTGACAAAACTCTACCATCTGGTGAGCAAAATGTATGAGACAGGCGAAATACCCTCAGACTTCAAGAGGAATATAATAATTCCAATCCCAAAGAAAGCAGGTGTTGACAGATGCGACAATTACCGAACTATCAGTTTAATAAGTCACGGCTGCAAAATACTAACGCGAATTCTTTACAGACGAATGGAAAAACTAGTAGAAGCCGACCTCGGGGAAGATCAGTTTGGATTCCGTAGAAATATTGGAATACTGACCCTTCGACTTATCTTAGAAGCTAGATTCAGGAACGGCAAACCTACGTTTCTAGCATTTGTAGACTTAGAGAAAGCTTTTGAGAATGTTGACTGGAATACTCTCTTTCAAATTCTGAAGGTGGCAGTGGTAAAATACATGGAGCGAAAGGCTATTTACAATTTGTACAGAAACCAGGTGGCAATTATAAGAGTCGAGGGACACGAAAGGGAAGCAGTGGTTGGGAAGGGAGTGAGACAGTGTTGTAGCCTCCCCGCGATGTTATTCAATCTGTATATTGAGCAAGCAGTGAAGGAAACAAAAGAAAAGTTTGAAGTTGGTATCAAAATACATGGAGAAGAAATAAAAACTTTGAGGTTCGCCGATGACATTGTAATTCTGTCAGAGAGAGCAAAGGACTTGGAAGAGCAGTTGAACGGAATGGATTGTGTCTTGAAAGGAGGATATAAGATGAACATCAGCAAAAGCAAAACGAGGATAATGGAATGTAGTCGAATTAAGTCGGGTGATGCTGAGGGAATTAGATTAGGAAATGAGACACTTTAATTAGTAAAGGAGTTTTGCTATTTGGGGGACAAAATAACTGATGATGGTTTAAGTAGGATATAAAATGTAGCCCCCCCAAGAACCATGGACCTTGCCGTTGGTGGGGAGGCTTGCGTGCCTCAGCGATACAGATAGCCGTACCGTAGGTACAACCACAACGGAGAGGTATCTGTTGAGAGGCCAGACAAACGTGTGGTTCCTGAAGAGGGGCAGCAGCCTTTTCAGTAGTTGCAAGGGCAACAGTCTGGATGATTGACTGATCTGGCCTTGTAACAATAACCAAAACGGCCTTGCTGTGCTGGTACTGCGAACGGCTGAAAGCAAGGGGAAACTACGGCCGTAATTTTTCCCGAGGGCATGCAGCTTTACTGTATGATTAAATGATGATGGCGTCCTCTTGGGTAAAATATTCCGGAGGTAAAATAGTCCCCCATTCGGATCTCCGGGCGGGGACTACTCAAGAGGACGTCGTTATCAGGAGAAAGAAAACTGGCGTTCTACGGATCGGAGCGTGGAATGTCAGGTCCCTTAATCGGGCAGGTAGGTTAGAAAATTTGAAAAGGGAAATGGATAGGTTAAAGTTAGATATAGTGGGAATTAGTGAAGTTCGGTGGAAGGAGGAACAAGACTTCTGGTCAGGTGACTACAGGGTTATAAACACAAAGTCAAATAGGGGTAATGCAGGAGTAGGTTTAATAATGAATAGGAAAATAGGAACGCGGGTAAGCTACTACAAACAGCTTAGTGAACGCATTATTGTGGCCAAGATAGATACGAAGCCCACACCTACTACAGTAGTACAAGTTTATATGCCAACTAGCTCTGCAGATGACGAAGAAATTGAAGAAATGTATGATGAAATAAAAGAAATTATTCAGATAGTGAAGGGAGACGAAAATTTAATAGTCATGGGTGACTGGAATTCGAGTGTAGGGAAAGGGGGAGAAGGAAACGTAGTAGGTGAATATGGATTGGGGCTAAGAAATGAAAGAGGAAGCCGCCTGGTAGAATTTTGCACAGAGCACAACTTAATCATAGCTAATACTTGGTTCAAGAATCATGATAGAAGGTTGTATACATGGAAGAACCCTGGAGATACTAAAAGGTATCAGATAGATTATATAATGGTAAGACAGAGATTTAGGAACCAGGTTTTAAATTGTAAGACATTTCCAGGGGCAGATGTGGACTCTGACCACAATCTATTGGTTATGACCTGTAGATTAAAACTGAAGAAACTGCAAAAAGGTGGGAATTTAAGGAGATGGGACCTGGATAAACTGAAAGAACCAGAGGTTGTACAGAGTTTCAGGGAGAGCATAAGGGAACAATTGACGGGAATGGGGGAAAGAAATACAGTAGAAGAAGAATGGGTAGCTTTGAGGGATGAAGTAGTGAAGGCAGCAGAGGATCAAGTAGGTAAAAAGACGAGGGCTAGTAGAAATCCTTGGGTAACAGAAGAAATATTGAATTTAATTGATGAAAGGAGAAAATATAAAAATGCAGTAAATGAAGCAGGCAAAAAGGAATACAAACGTCTCAAAAATGAGATCGACAGGAAGTGCAAAATGGCTAAGCAGGGATGGCTAGAGGACAAATGTAAGGATGTAGAGGCTTATCTCACTAGGGGTAAGATAGATACTGCCTACAGGAAAATTAAAGAGACCTTTGGAGATAAGAGAACCACTTGTATGAACATCAAGAGCTCAGATGGAAATCCAGTTCTAAGCAAAGAGGGGAAAGCAGAAAGGTGGAAGGAGTATATAGAGGGTCTATACAAGGGCGATGTACTTGAGGACAATATTATGGAAATGGAAGAGGATGTAGATGAAGATGAAATGGGAGATACGATACTGCGTGAAGAATTTGACAGAGCACTGAAAGACCTGAGTCGAAACAAGGCCCCCGGAGTAGACAACATTCCATTGGAACTACTGACGGCTCTGGGAGAGCCAGCCCTGACAAAACTCTACCATCTGGTAAGCAAGATGTATGAAACAGGCGAAATACCCTCAGACTTCAAGAAGAATATAATAATTCCAATTCCAAAGAAAGCAGGTGTTGACAGATGTGAGAATTACCGGACAATCAGTTTAATAAGCCACAGCTGCAAAATACTAACACGAATTCTTTACAGACGAATGGAAAAACTAGTAGAAGCCAACCTCGGGGAAGATCGGTTTGGATTCCGTAGAAATACTGGAACACGTGAGGCAATACTGACCTTACGACTTATCTTAGAAGAAAGATTAAGGAAAGGCAAACCTACGTTTCTAGCATTTGTAGACTTAGAGAAAGCTTTTGACAATGTTGACTGGAATACTCTCTTTCAAATTCTAAAGGTGGCAGGGGTAAAATACAGGGAGCGAAAGGCTATTTACAATTTGTACAGAAACCAGATGGCAGTTATAAGAGTCGAGGGGCATGAAAGGGAAGCAGTGGTTGGGAAGGGAGTAAGACAGGGTTGTAGCCTCTCCCCGATGTTATTCAATCTGTATATTGAGCAAGCAGTAAAGGAAACAAAAGAAAAATTCGGAGTAGGTATTAAAATCCATGGAGAAGAAATAAAAACTTTGAGGTTCGCCGATGACATTGTAATTCTGTCAGAGACAGCAAAGGACTTCGAAGAGCAGTTGAACGGAATGGACAGTGTCTTGAAAGGAGGGTATAAGATGAACATCAACAAAAGCAAAACGAGGATAATGGAATGTAGCCGAATTAAGTCGGGTGATGTTGAAGGTATTAGATTAGGAAATGAGACACTTAAAGTAGTAAAGGAGTTTTGCTATTTAGGGAGTAAAATAACTGATGATGGTCGAAGTAGAGAGGATATAAAATGTAGACTGGCAATGGCAAGGAAAGCGTTTCTGAAGAAGAGAAATTTGTTAACATCGAGTATAGATTTAAGTGTCAGGAAGTCTTTTCTGAAAGTATTTGTATGGAGTGTAGCCATGTATGGAAGTGAAACATGGACGATAAATAGTTTGGACAAGAAGAGAATAGAAGCTTTCGAAATGTGGTGCTACAGAAGAATGCTGAAGATTAGATGGGTAGATCACATAACTAATGAGGAGGTACTGAATAGGATTGGGGAGAAGAGGAGTTTGTGGCACAACTTGACCAGAAGAAGGGATCGGTTGGTAGGACATGTTCTGAGGCATCAAGGGATCACCAATTTAGTATTGGAGGGTAGCGTGGAGGGTAAAAATCGTAGGGGGAGACCAAGAGATGCATACACTAAGCAGATTCAGAAGGATGTAGGTTGCAGTAGGTACTGGGAGATGAAGAAGCTTGCACAGGATAGAGTAGCATGGAGAGCTGCATCAAACCAGTCTCAGGACTGAAGACCACAACAACAACAACATAAAATGTAGATTGGCAATGGCAAGGAAAGCGTTTCTGAAGAAGAGAAATCTGTTAACATCGAGTATAGGTTTAAGTGTCAGGAAGTCGTTTCTGAAAGTATTTGTATGGAGTGTAGCCATGTATGGAAGTGAAACATGGACGATAAATAATTTGGACAATAAGAGAATAGAAGCTTTCGAAATGTGGTGCTACAGAAGAATGCTGAAGATTAGATGGGTAGATCACATAACTAATGAGGAGGTATTGAATAGGATTGGGGGAAGAGAAATTTGTGGCACAACTTGGCTAGAAGAAGGGATCGGTTTGTAGGACACGTTCTGAGGCATCAAGACATCACCAATTTAGTATTGGAGGGCAGCGTGGAGGGTAAAAATTGTAGAGGAACCCCAAGGGATGAATACACTAAGCAGATTCAGAAGGCACTGGGAGATAAAGAATCTTGCACAGGTTAGAGTAGCATCGAGAGCTGCATCAAACCAGTCTCAGGACTGAGGACCACAACAACAACAACAGATTGTTCATTCCGTTCCGCAGATCATGTCATTCTTCTTCACTTTCACTCAGGATAGCAATGTCATCAGCGAATCGTATCATTGATATCCTTTCACCTTGAATTTTAATTCCATTCCTGAACCTTTCTTTTATTTCCATCATTGCATCTTCGATGTACATATTGAACAGTGGTAGGGAGGGGGGGAGATTACATCCCTGTCTTACATCCTTTTTAATCCGAGCACTTCGTGCTTGGTCGTCCACTCTTATTATTCCCTCTTGGCTCTTCTACATATTGTATATTACCCGTCTCTCCCTATAACGTATCCCTATTTTGCTCAGAATTTCGAACACCTTGCACCATTTTACATTGTCGAAGGCTTTTTCCAGGTCGACAAATCCTATGGATGTGTCTTGATTTTTCTTTAGTCTTCCTTCCATTACCAACCGCAACTTCAGAATTGCCTCTCTAGTGCCTTCACCTTTTCTAAAGCCAAACTGATCGTTATCTAGAGCATCCTCAATTTTCTTTTCCATTCTTCTGTGTATTATTCTTGTCAGCAACTTAGATGCATGAGCTGTTAAGCTGATTGTGCGATAGCTCTCGCTCTTTTCAGCTCTTGCAGTCTTCCTAATTGTGTGGGTGATATTTTTCCGAAAGTCAGATGGTATATCGCCAGACTCATACATTCTACAGACCAACGTGAATAGTCGTTTTGTTGCCACTTCCACTAATGGTTTTAGAAATTCTTATAGAATGTTATCTATTCCTTCTGCCTTATTTAACCTAAAGTCCTCCAAAGCTCTTTTAAATTCTGATTCTAATACTGGCTCTACTATATCTTCTAAATGGACTCCTGTTTCCTTTTCTACCCCATCATACAAATCCTCGCTCTCATAGAGGCTTTCAGTGTATTCTTTCCACCTGTCCGCTCTCTCCTCTGCATTTATCAGTGGAATTCCCTTTGCACTCTTAATGTTATCGCCCTTGCTTTTAATGTCACCGAAGGTTATTTTTACTTTCCTGTATGCCCAGTCTGTCCTTCCGACAGCCATTTATTTTCGATTTTCTCACATTTTTTCTGCAGCCATTTCGTCTTAGCTTCCCTGCATTTCCTATTTACTTCATTCCTCAGCGACTTGTATTTCTGTTTTTCTGAGTTTCCTGGAACATTTTTGTTCTTCCTCCTTTCATCGATCAAATGAAGTATATTTTTTGTTACCAATGGTTTCTTCGCAGGTACTTTCTTTGTACCTATGTTTTTCTTTCCAACTTCTGTGATGGCCCTTTTTAGAGATGTCCATTCTTCTTCAACTGTACTGCCTACTGCGCTATTCCTTATTTCTGTATCTATAGCGTTAGAGAACTTCAAACGTATCTCGTCATTCCTTAGTACTTCCGTATCCCACTTCTTTGCGTATTGATTCTTCCTGACTATGTCTTAAACTTCAGCCTGCTCTTCGACACTACTATATTGTGATATGAGTCTATATCTGTTCCTGGGTACGCTCTACAATCCAGTCTCTGATTTCGGAATCTCTGAATGACCATGATGTAATCTAATTGAAATCTTCTCATATCACCCGGCCTTTTCCAAGTATACCACCTCCTCTTGTGATTCTTGCACAGAGTTCTGGATATTACTGGCTGAAACTTGTTACAGAACTCAATTAGTCTTTCTCCTTTCTTATTCCTTGTCCCAAGCCCATACTCTCCTGCAACCTTTTCTTCTACTCCTTCCCCTACAACTGTATTACCCTCTCAATATCCTCATATACTTCGTCTATCTCTTCATCTTCAGCTTGCCACGTTGGCATTTATACCTGAACGATCGTTGTCGGTGTTGGTTTGCTGTCGATTCTGATAAGAACAATCCTGTCATTGAACTGTTCACAGTAACACATTCTCTGTCTCTGCCCTACCTTCCTATTCATAACGAATCCTACTCCCGTTATACTGTTTGCTGGTGCTGTTGATATTACCCTATACTCATCTGACCAGAAATCCTTGCCTTCTTTCCATTTCACTTCACTGACCCCTACTATATATGGATTGAGCCTTTGGATTACCCTTTTCAGTTTTTCTAGTTTCACTACCACGTTCAAGCTTCTGACATTCTACGCCCAGATTCGTAGAACGTTATCCTTTCGTTGATTATTCAATCTTTTTCTCATGGTCACCTCCCCCTTGGCAGTCCCCTCCCGGAGATCCGAATGGGGGACTATTCCGGAATCCTTTGCCAATGGAGAGATCATCATGACACTTCAATTACAGGCCACATGTCCTGTGGATACGTTACGTGTCTTTAATGCAGTGGTTTCCATTGGTTTCTGCATCCTCATGCCGTTGATCACTGCTGATTCTTCCGCCTTTAAGGGCAGTTTCCCATCCCTAGGACAAGAGAGTGCCCTGAACCTCTCTTCGCTCCTCCGCCCTCTTTGACAAGGGCGTTGGCAGAACAAAGGTGACTTCCTATGCCGGAAGTCTTCGGCCGCCAATGCTGCTTATTAATCAAAATTTCAGCAGTGGCGGGATTCGAACCTGGAACCAAGGACGTTTTGATTACTAATCAAAGACGCTACCATCAGACCTCACTTAACAGCAAACTACGCTTGACTGATAAAGAGATCGTTGAGGTGGTTGACAGAATTCATCCAGATGAGGCTGACATGGAGTTTGACAAATTTGATGAAGTAGATGACGTCTTGAAGCAAGGAGATGAAAGTGAAAAAGGGCGTCAGAAGAAGACACTATGCTTCTTGCTCAAATTCGAGAAATAAACGAGTTCTGGAGGCATACAAATTAGTAAGAAAAAGTGTGTTACAACCAATATGGGACGTACGGACCTATTAGACAGAATGGTGGAAAATAATGTCTTGAGAGCCTAGACCCACATATGGACAGTCAAATTCATCGGTTTATGAATTTTGCAGATGTTGTTGCATGCAGCCCCGGATATACGATTTTTCCGAACCAGAGCAAAAGCTTAATAGTGGTGCCCTTCACCCTCCCCCCCCCCCCCCCGCCCTCCACCCCCATCCGCCCGCCCTCTGTCCCGAGCGTTTGAGATAGGACGTAAAAAATTTAAAAAATAGATTTTTCGAAAATATGTTCATTTTGTAACGAACATCTTTCTGAAGAGTTCGATATATAAAACATGTATGTTCGAGGAAATGCAAGACATGTTATTTGGTCTTACGTGTGCCGAACTGCAGAGGCACGCCACATTTGGTCTTGAGTGTGTCGAAGTGCAGAGCCACGCCTCTTCACAGAGCATTCTTCTGTTGTACGTCACTGTATTTTCCTCTGTGGAATTCAAACGTGTATATTTTGTAACGGAAGTCATCAACCACATATTTAGGACAGTGTAAATTAAGGTGTCCTGTGGTGGCTGTCCTGCTCCCAGTCGGCCGGTTTGACATCCTACTCCCCTTAAAAAAACTCACAGTTAATCCTGGGTGGGATTATTTGTGAGGAGAGAATAAGAATTCATCAAAAAAACATAAAACCAATAAAGACAAGACACAAGCAAGACGGTACACACTTATTCAGTCCTCAGGTCCCACCATTTTTACTTTCTAATCTTGCTACAGCTTTACACGCCTTTCTGTGAAAGAATCTATTACATCATCAAAGTTCATCAAACGTTTTGCTACATGAAAAATTAAAATGTAGTTTTGTAATACTGAAAATGCTGCTAATACGAATAGTACCCAAGACTGGTGTGGTTTTTCGATTTGATTACGTCTATTTTGTCACTGTTTGCTAGATAAAATTAAATAGGCCTTTCTAATACTGCAGCAATTGTAACACGTGCCAAATAAGCGCGACTGTTCCGGCACAAATAGTGATTTTTATATACCTCATTTACATAACTAACACGGCAGAATATGATTAACGAAGCATCAGTATCAAATGCGTATTAGGCCTACTACAAGCAAAAAGTTTTATGTTAGGAAATAGTTCCACGTTTCACTCATGTGCTCCAGTTTCTCAAACAAGGAATCTAAAAGTAGTAGTAGCACGAAATTATTATATAAATTTGGACTCGTCATATTCTTCCATATAATTTATGGATGTCACCGTTTCTTCTCCTTCCTCGTTGTAACAAACACTTTTGTTATTAATAATTCTGTATCTATTCCTGCCATTGTCAAAACTTATTCTCTGATGAACTTCACTAACCCTGCCAGAATCACCGGGTTAGTTATCCCGCGTTTATTCTACGGTTAGGCATCATTACGTGTTCGTACAACGCGTTTTCCGCGCTATTCCGAAAATAGAACTTAAGCGGGCCGGCCGCGTTGGCCGTGCGGTTCTGGCGCTGCAGTCCGGAACCGCGGGACTGCTACGGTCGCAGGTTCGAATCCTGCCTCGGGCATGGGTGTGTGTGATGTCCTTAGGTTAGTTAGGTTTAAGTAGTTCTAAGTTCTAGGGGACTTATGACCTAAGATGTTGAGTCCCATAGTGCTCAGAGCCATTTGAACCATTTGAACTTAAGCGGCTACTAGTCAGGTATTGTACAACTGGCCGTTAGTAGTCTAGCGATGTGGCAGTAATTTTCTGTCAAAATTTCATTCTCGTGGATACATCGAGATGATAATATGTAATCTTTCTTACTTGTTGTTCCTGTTAGTCATTTATTTTCACTCTGGTAGTCTGAGTCTATGGATTTCGCAAGTAATTATAACAACGCTAATCATTCGCACACCAGATCAACCATATTTATAGATGCGACGGGGACTCCCTGGCAGAGGCATCATGTACACTATGCATGCATTCAAAAATCAACATATGATTCGTTCAGAAATCAACTTAGAATGTGTTCCAAAATGTTCAAAAACCTGCAGGGATGCGTTTCGAAATAATACGAATAATTGATAGACCAATCTTCGCTGGATGCTAGGCGGTCTGTGAAACAAGGTTTTCCTTTTCTTCAAGAATATGAATTTGGTGGCCCCTGATGAAATTGTCGCCCGGGTCAGATACCCCGGTTCCTTCCACATCACATTCTCCCCCCCCCCCCCCCCCCCCCCCCCGCAACAGATCTCTGCCTGCCTGCATGGTTAGAATTTAGAATAGAGGGAGACTGCGATGCACTATGATATTACATAGAAACATATAATGCCATACTATCAATTCAGTCTTGATACTGCAGAAAACTTAAACATTTTCAAGTTTGCGGATAGAATCAGTGCAGCAACAGCTAGACTGGAACAGAGATGGGGATTAAATGATTGATGTAGTCTCCACCAGACACTATATGGAGCTTCTGATGTTATTCATTGGAAACGGTACCGATCCTAATCCTCTGACCCGAAATTACTAGTACCTCTGTCGATTTCGTCCGCGTAGTGGAGTTCCGAAGCTTGTATTTTTGTTCACTAGCCGAACCAACTGGAGTATGTGTGTCTACCCCAGGTCACGCATCGTATCCGTCGCAATATCAGCATTATTTCGCGATGATACAAAATGAGATACCCTTTTCTAGCTCTCTTTCGATGTCCTCCATTACAGGTATCTGGTAAGCTTAATAAATAGCTACTTCAATTTCCTGATTTTTGACGTTTCATGTAAAATTTGCAGAGAATTGTAATCTTTCAAAAAGTGCCTTCTTGTCATTACTTTTGTATGTACTTCTTTCTGCTCTAAGAATAAGACTGTACTACAAAATCTGTAAACTTTTTATGCCACTCCCATAAATTCTTTAACTAGCAATACTCATTCGCAGCAGCGTGTCTTTTTGTTAATATCATACAATACTGACATTTTTTTGTCTTCCTTTTTCAAAGCACAAATAGTTTCTTTCACTTGCAAAATCTGAAAAATTCAGAACCATGGAAAGTTAAGACAAGACTGGCAACTACTACTCACATGAGTAACTTCATTGGAACCGGTCGAGAAACGATGCCTTCTGAACTCCCAACTCTGAGTGATGTTCTAAGATATGGGCTTCTGTTAAGAAAGCACAGTCGAGAGAATATCAGAAATTATCCAACAGCCACTCTTGCAATGGATACTTATCTCAAAGCGCTTGAAAAGTTGGTGCTAGCAAACAGTTGTTTTGTGGTGCCAATTTTAAATTCGAGAGTGACAGTCCTGAAGAATGGAGTAGAAAACTGGGAAGAGGCTACAAACATATCACTTGGCAGAAGAAAATTGGATGTGAAAGAGGCTTTCATAGCAACAGTATATAATTTCTTGGACTTCCTCAGTTGCAAAGTGTGAGATTAAGCTTTGCTAGAATTTGAGGCTCCAAGTCCAGATGGTGCCGACTGAACTTGAAGTGCACATCTTCTTCTCTTGTTCTAAGTATATGGAGATTCCGGTTAAAGAACTATTGTTTATTGAAGGTCAAAGAGAGGAGGTTGGATTTGCTTTATAGCATCAAATTGGGTTACCAGGTCTACCTGAGCACTGAAGATGAAAAGCAGAAAAGGCAAGAAGGTGATCTAAGAAGAATTTCTGAATATAAGCAGAAAAGGAAAGAAGAGTTAACATTACAACCAAATGAAGCTTTTCTCCGAAGAAGATGGAGAAACAACTGACACTAAAGATGAAGACCCTGAAAATCCTTTGCATATACCATTTGATGATTCTGATGTACCTTGTCTTGAAGTACAAGTCAGTATAATACATTGCAATTGGGCTATGTTGCATTGCCAAGTGTTAAATATGGTTTGGTCCTACATACTACAGCTGTCATTATAACAGCGGCATATTTGGATAGTGATTAATAACTGAAGAAGACAGGAGACATGTAGCTGATCACAATAAAGCAAAATAGGCCCAAAAGTCATGAAATCACTTGATGAAGAATTTCATGTTCGGTACAGGGGAGGCGAAATTGAATGTATCTCCTTTGATGGACGCCAAGTTTCCATTAAAGTTCCCTTACAAGCAGATAACTCAAGTCGTCAGTTTCCAAGTATTGTGAAAGAAGAGCATTACACTGTTTGCATTAAGCCAGGTGGAAGGTATCTGCATTTTACTCCAGACAAAGACTTAGCAAAAAGCAAACCTGCTGAAGTTATTGCTAACGACCTTGTGGATTTCATAAAGAAAAACAGGATGATAAAAGTTTGCAGGCTACTGGTGGTGACTGTACGAATTTTAACACTGGTTAGGAAAGGGGAGTCATGCATTAGGATAAGACAAAGCTGAAATGTAAAGAGATCTGGTTGGTTTGTGCTCTTAATACTAATGAGCTACCTTTGTGCCAGTTGTTCAAACGCCTGGGTGGGAAAACTTTGTCTAACAGCAACTAGAGTGGTAAGATTGGCAACTTGATACCGCAACAGAACCTCATTTTGTCAGGATATCTTTTCCAGAGCTTTTGGTTCCATTGAGTGACATTGTTGTCAAAGACCTCTCTACACATCAAGCCTATGGTTATAGGATAACTCAGATTATGAGGACAGGTGCACTTCCAACTGATCTCGTATTATCAGAACTTAGTCCGGCAAGCCAATCCCAGTACTTAAAACTGCAATTAGTATTTAGTCTTAAAGGCAACAACTTGAAGACATTACAATTCCTTGTGGAATACATTATTGGCGTTTGCTACACCAGTTGGTTTACAATTAAATCGAAATTCTTTTGAGTGGTGGAAGTAATCCGCCACATCCTTTACCAACTGAAGCTCCCAAAAACCCATAAGAACGCAGTAGCAGATATTGTTTTGCCAGTAATCAAACGTTAATCGTGGTTCACATTTAGTGAAATGATGCTTCAGGCTGTTTTATGCTCGGAAGACCAAGAAGAAAGGAAAGCAGGGGCCCAGTAGATAATTTAATCGAGGAGGAGGAGACTTATCTGTTCGGCCTAGGAAAACACCTGCAGTAAATCCATATGTTCACTTTTGGAGCTGCTAAACTGGCCAGAAAAACTGTATGAACCCCCACTTACTCGTAAACTCAAAATATCAGAAATAATAAAGATTGTTCAAGAGCCAGTGGAAGTTACAAAATGCCCATGTCATGGACAGTCCATGGAGAGGTTTTTGAAACAAGTAACACAAGCTTCTGGCAAAGTGTATACTCTTGAGAAACGAGAAGGTTACGTTAGAGGCCAAGGAAACAAGCAGAACATTGATGTCTAGGAATGAACCGAAGCAAAATTTAATGAATATTGTTGGTTGAACTTTTTTACGTTTTTTGCAATGTATTTTCAGTGTTTGATAACAGAGACAGAATGTAAAGAAAATTGTATGGGTTCGTTATACCACCTTTTGAGCAAATTTTGAGGAGGTTTATATTCATTCATACCCTATTGTCGGAAATTTCAATATACATTATATTCAAGCGCAAATTTGCCAAGCCAAATGTTTATTAATAAGAAACCTTTTAAATTAGGATATTACACATCGAAAGGCATAGTTTGAGAACCATATCATTCACAAAAATCACGAAATTTTATTTTCGCTCTCTAAAATGACACTACCTAATGCTGTAATACTCCAGAAGAGGAGAAACAAGCGTTGTGTGGGCATACTCTTTTAGTAGATTTGTTGCAGCCACTAAATGTTCTGCCAGGAAAAATGCACTCTTTCATTCACCCTTACACGTGGTTTAAACGTAGTTGTAGGGAGTAATCGTGTTATTTCGCCCCTTTTTATGTGTATGCAGAGATGTAGTTTAGAACATGAAATACATTTAGCAATTTAGAATATAATCAAGGTATATTTCTGTATAACGTGTGTCCCAGTAATAAAATGCAGTACTGCTGTGACACACAGCAGAACATATTAGTTTACACGATGCTTTAGACACGGGGAACAAGGAAGATATGTAGACGTTTTGTGTGTTCTACATACTCTACAGTATTTTAGAGATATGCAGTCACAAATCCTATAGTATAACCAAAGTAAAATAATGTATTACGCATATAAATACACTCCTGGAAATTGAAATAAGAACACCGTGAATTCATTGTCCCAGGAAGAGGAAACTTTATTGACACATTCCTGGGGTCAGATACATCACATGATCACACTGACAGAACCACAGGCACACAGACACAGGCAACAGAGCATGCACAATGTCGGCACTAGTACAGTGTATATCCACCTTTCGCAGCAATGCAGGCTGCTATTCTCCCATGGAGACGATCGTAGAGATGCTGGATGTAGTCCTGTGGAACGGCTTGCCATGCCATTTCCACCTGGCGCCTCAGTTGGACCAGCGTTCCTGTTGGACATGCAGACCGCGTGAGACGACGCTTCATCCAGTCATGCTCAATGGGGGACAGATCCGGAGATCTTGCTGGCCAGGGTAGTTGACTTACACCTTCTAGAGCACGTTGGGTGGCACGGGATACATGCGGACGTGCATTGTCCTGTTGGAACAGCAGGTTCCCTTGCCGGTCTAGGAATGGTAGAACGATGGGTTCGATGACGGTTTGGATGTACCGTGCACTATTCAGTGTCCCCTCGACGATCACCAGTGGTGTACGGCCAGTGTAGGAGATCGCTCCCCACACCATGATGCCGGGTGTTGGCCCTGTGTGCCTCGGTCGTATGCAGTCCTGATTGTGGCGCTCACCTGCACGGCGCCAAACACGCATACGACCATCATTGGCACCAAGGCAGAAGCGACTCTCATCGCTGAAGACGACACGTCTCCATTCGTCCCTCCATTCACGCCTGTCGCGACACCACTGGAGGCGGGCTGCACGATGTTGGGGCGTGAGCGGAAGACGGCCTAACGGTGTGCGGGACCGTAGCCCAGCTTCATGGAGACGGTTGCGAATGGTCCTCGCCGATACCCCAGGAGCAACAGTGTCCCTAATTTGCTGGGAAGTGGCGGTGCGGTCCCCTACGGCACTGCGTAGGATCCTACGGTCTTGGCGTGCATCCGTGCGTCGCTGCGGTCCGGTCCCAGGTCGACGGGCACGTGCACCTTCCGCCGACCACTGGCGACAACATCGATGTACTGTGGAGACCTCACGCCCCACGTGTTGAGCAATTCGGCGGTACGTCCACCCGGCCTCCCGCATGCCCACTATACGCCCTCGCTCAAAGTCCGTCAACTGCACATACGGTTCACGTCCACGCTGTCGCGGCATGCTACCAGTGTTAAAGACTGCGATGGAGCTCCGTATGCCACGGAAAACTGGCTGACACTGACGGCGGCGGTGCACAAATGCTGCGCAGCTAGCGCCATTCGACGGCCAACACCGCGGTTCCTGGTGTGTCCGCTGTGCCGTGCGTGTGATCATTGCTTGTACAGCCCTCTCGCAGTGTCCGGAGCAAGTATGGTGGGTCTGACACACCGGTGTCAATGTGTTCTTTTTTCCATTCCAGGAGTGTATTTGTATATACACTTTGACTTCTCCCTGCATTGTGCTGCTATCTCGTGGGAACGAAGTATACGCCACGTCTATACACATCTTGAAGTAAGGTGGAATGAGAGGGCGGTGGGCGCAGAGGGTGTATTCATATGATATAAACTAGCAGGGATAGCTGGTGGCATGGGTTGGTGTCAGGTGTCTGGTGCGGTCCTTATTTCACAACGTCACTACAGACAGGAATTTGTGAAGGATATGAGCACTGGATGATGTGTGGCCTTGTGCCTGGTGTTTATGCCCACCGGTCACAAGTCACAAGTGACATGCAAGATGCTGAATAATCCTACTACATACAGTGGCAATTGCTCCATAATATATAGTTTTTTCAAAGTATTATCGTTTGTTGCCTCCGGCAGGTAGCTGGAGACAACACACGCAAAATAGAGCACTGCCTGGGGTCTGTTTGCACGGCTGCAACTGTGGGTGATATATCAGCATGCTCCGAACTCCACCCATCACTTCCTCTACTTACATCATGCAGCATCGCTGTACAGTGTACAGTGTGCAAACTTTTAGATGGCAGACCTCTCCCTAGTTCTGAATCGGCAGAAGTCGGTAAACGTCGGGAGGCTTCGGGAGGCAAGCAGTTTCGACTGCTGCCAACATTACGTAGCTGTGTTGTACAAGGTAGCCATTGTCGTCTGCTTCGTTATTCTTTTGCGATGTACTGCTCTGCGTGGTTTTATATACCTTTTTTTAACACGTTTGCGAAACGTGTTGCGAATAGTAGAAAAAAAAGTCATGCCTGACGCGGCACTTTTTCACGCATCTCGATGTTTACCTCGTCATATCTCCTGAATTATATGTCGTAAAGAGACATAAATTTGCCGGCGCATTTACTGATATATGTGGATACTGTATGCGAAATATGTTGCGATTAGAGTTAATAGTAACGATAAAATACATTAAAATGTCATGCCTACTGCGGCAGATTTACGGTATGTACTGAGAAAATGTAGTACGCGACCACCTTTTTTTTCATTCATTATTTTGTGGGGGGTGTCAGCGAGAAAAATTTTCGTAAAGTTTTCAAATTGTATGTAACGTTTGTTGCTAGTCGCTAAGTGCTCTCATTCTCAAATAGTGGATGCATAAATCTGGGTATTTTCCCGTGGTGGCATTTCGTTGTTTATGACGTCATATCTCCTCAAGAATGTGCTTTTTTTTTTTTTTGCGCCTAGGAACCTTCGTGGGCGTACGGAGAACAAATCACCAAAATTTCATCGCAATTGGATGAATGATTTGGGAATGCAGAGAGGGCAGACATACATACATACATACATTCATTTTTATATATAGAGTTGACAGTTACGTTATACTATATGACCTGTTTAAGTATATTTAAATTGTATAATTAATAGTTTAACATTGCAGGGAATGAAAAAAAAAATTGCGAGCAGTGAGAATCGAATCAGGGTCTGCTGCATGACAAGCCTTGACCTAATCAATTGCGCTACGCATGTTGCATTGTCATAACTGTTGAAACATTGTCCATTACCTTTTCGGGCGTTTGGAGAACAACTCACCAAAGTTTCATGGCAATCGGATGAATATGTCGGATGAATATATATAATTTTAATGTACATGACGATTTCAGTTTCGTTTACGAACAACATTTAAAGCGAGTTTTACTTCCAAGCCTTTCGTCTGCTTTCGTGTAAGCATGACGCTCAATTTGTAGTGCCAGCACTGCAACTGGTAGGCGTGCCTTGTCCCCCCCCCCCCCCCCCTGCGGCTCCTCACCATTCACCAGCCTATGCTTGCTTCCTCCTCTCCCCGCACTCCCCTCAGAACTCAGCAGTCTTACAGTTAACACACTGTAGAGTAGTGGGGTCTCTGTCAATGCAAGGCCTGTAGTCAGGCGAGATGGTGTGTCTCCCAATGCATAGTTGTAGGTAATGAAACAATGCCTCATTGAGGATTCTCCTACCTCCTCCAGGCGCAGCCCGTCCCCGCCCCCCCCCCCCCCCCCCCTAGCCCCAACCCTTCGTAATTCCAGCAGCTGCTCGCAGGAGTGTGGCAGTAGAGGGGAGGTGGGGGTGTTGGAGACAGTGTCGTATTTGCTTAAATGAAGATGCAATTGTATTCATCCTATCCTGCTATGGTGGGCCGTACAGTGGTAATTGTTAAACATGGAACAGGTGCTGTCTGTGTAATTCGTTCATCCGTCTACACTGTACAGTTGTTTCGTGGCAAGAGTGTATGTGACGTGTTATGTTGGGTTTGTCTGTAGGCAGTGTGATAATGGGCTTCATCCACTGTGACAATAATGCAACAGTAATTGGTTTAAGAGGCATGCTATGCGTTTTTTAGAATTTCCCACTGTTCTTGGACAATAAATTATAGTAAATGGGTGATAAATTATAGCTATCAGGGCACCACAGTAGTCCTAACTGGGTAATAAGCAGGGATAATAATTTATAGCAGAATAACTGGCTAATAAAAAATAAGTTGGAAGTGCAATTTTCTGATAGGAATTTGAAACAACTATTTTTGGATGAAAATACTTGTCTGCCATTTTTGGATCATATATTACACTAATTAGGCAACAAATAACAAAAAGGGTGTGGCTGAAATACATAATACATGAGTGCAATGAAAGTGCAGATAGCAAATGGGACTCAGTTCACAAAACAGGAAAGGAATAACTATTGGGGGGGGGGGGGGGGGGGGGACCTTGGTGGCCAGTTCTGGATAATAAACATACACTCACCACGTTAGAAATCGTAGAGAGGATGTGCAAGTCATAAATTATAGTAACAGGGCAGTAAATTATACAGGGGGTGTGACTGAAAATGATGTATACTCATTGGGTTCCTCTTGGATAAATCTGGCTGCCATGCAGGTTGCACAAATTTTACTGACGAATAGGATAATGCATCTTTGAATAGTCACTAAATTAGCTTAGAGAAGGGGAGAGGCGAAGGGGAAAGAGGAAGAGGCATTGGGAAGGGGAAGGGTGGTGACCTTTGACCTTTACCTTGGCGAAATCTGTCAACAAAGTATACAGTGCCAGCTTGTATCCAGCCCCATTACTGATGGTTATCTGGCATTGCTTGGTTCAACATTCTCTATCCTACGCTGACCTTGCATTTTTGTCATCAGTTTTCTAATTGATCAGATGCAGCCCACCACGAATTCCTCTACTGTGCCAACCTCTTCATCTCACAGTAACACTTGCACCCTACCTCCTCAGTTTCTGTTGAATATTTCCATTTGTCCCTGCATTTTTTACCCTCTACAGCTCCCTCTAGTATCGTAGGTATATTTCCTAAAGCCTTAACAAAAGTTCTTTCATCCAGACTACTAGTCATATCTTTTTTTGCATGTATTCTTTTCTCACCGAGCCTATGGAAAACCTCCTTGTTGTTTATCTTATCAGTGCAGTAATTTTCAACATCCCTCTACACTCCTGGAAATGGAAAAAAGAACACATTGACACCGGTGTGTCAGACCCACCATACTTGCTCCGGACACTGCGAGAGGGCTGTACAAGCAATGATCACACGCACGGCACAGCGGACACACCAGGAACCGCGGTGTTGGCCGTCGAATGGCGCTAGCTGCGCAGCATTTGTGCACCGCCGCCGTCAGTGTCAGCCAGTTTTCCGTGGCATACGGAGCTCCATCGCAGTCTTTAACACTGGTAGCATGCCGCGACAGCGTGGACGTGAACCGTATGTGCAGTTGACGGACTTTGAGCGAGGGCGTATAGTGGGCATGCGGGAGGCCGGGTGGACGTACCGCCGAATTGCTCAACACGTGGGGCGTGAGGTCTCCACAGTACATCGATGTTGTCGCCAGTGGTCGGCGGAAGGTGCACGTGCCCGTCGACCTGGGACCGGACCGCAGCGACGCACGGATGCACGCCAAGACCGTAGGATCCTACGCAGTGCCGTAGGGGACCGCACCGCCACTTCCCAGCAAATTAGGGACACTGTTGCTCCTGGGGTATCGGCGAGGACCATTCGCAACCGTCTCCATGAAGCTGGGCTACGGTCCCGCACACCGTTAGGCCGTCTTCCGCTCACGCCCCAACATCGTGCAGCCCGCCTCCAGTGGTGTCGCGACAGGCGTGAATGGAGGGACGAATGGAGACGTGTCGTCTTCAGCGATGAGAGTCGCTTCTGCCTTGGTGCCAATGATGGTCGTATGCGTGTTTGGCGCCGTGCAGGTGAGCGCCACAATCAGGACTGCATACGACCGAGGCACACAGGGCCAACACCCGGCATCATGGTGTGGGGAGCGATCTCCTACACTGGCCGTACACCACTGGTGATCGTCGAGGGGACACTGAATAGTGCACGGTACATCCAAACCGTCATCGAACCCATCGTTCTACCATTCCTAGACCGGCAAGGGAACTTGCTGTTCCAACAGGACAATGCACGTCCGCATGTATCCCGTGCCACCCAACGTGCTCTAGAAGGTGTAAGTCAACTACCCTGGCCAGCAAGATCTCCGGATCTGTCCCCCATTGAGCATGTTTGGGACTGGATGAAGCGTCGTCTCACGCGGTCTGCACGTCCAGCACGAACGCTGGTCCAACTGAGGCGCCAGGTGGAAATGGCATGGCAAGCCGTTCCACAGGACTACATCCAGCATCTCTACGATCGTCTCCATGGGAGAATAGCAGCCCGCATTGCTGCGAAAGGTGGATATACACTGTACTAGTGCCGACATTGTGCATGCTCTGTTGCCTGTGTCTATGTGCCTGTGGTTCTGTCAGTGTGATCATGTGATGTATCTGACCCCAGGAATGTGTCAATAAAGTTTCCCCTTCCTGGGACAATGAATTCACGGTGTTCTTATTTCAATTTCCAGGAGTGTATAATAACACATCTCAAAAGCTTCGATTCTCTTCTTTTTTTGTTTTCCCACAGCCCATGATTCGCTACTACACTCCTGGAAATTGAAATAAGAACACCGTGAATTCATTGTCCCAGGAAGGGGAAACTTTATTGACATATTCCTGGGGTCAGATACATCACATGATCACACTGACAGAACCACAGGCACATAGACACAGGCAACAGAGCATGCACAATGTCGGCACTAGTACAGTGTATATCCACCTTTCGCAGCAATGCAGGCTGCTATTCTCCCATGGAGACGATCGTAGAGATGCTGGATGTAGTCCTGTGGAACGGCTTGCCATGCCATTTCCACCTGGCGCCTCAGTTGGACCAGCGTTCCTGCTGGACGTGCAGACCGCGTGAGACGACGCTTCATCCAGTCCCAAACTTGCTCAATGGGGGACAGATCCGGAGATCTTGCTGGCCAGGGTAGTTGACTTACACCTTCTATAGCACGTTGGGTGGCACGGGATACATGCGGACGTGCATTGTCCTGTTGGAACAGCAAGTTCCCTTGCCGGTCTAGGAATGGTAGAACGATGGGTTCGATGACGGTTTGGATGTACCGTGCACTATTCAGTGTCCCCTCGACGATCACCAGTGGTGTACGGCCAGTGTAGGAGATCGCTCCCCACACCATGATGCCGGGTGTTGGCCCTGTGTGCCTCGGTCGTATGCAGTCCTGATTGTGGCGCTCACCTGCACGGCGCCAAACACGCATACGACCATCATTGGCACCAAGGCAGAAGCGTCTCTCATCGCTGAAGACGACACGTCTCCATTCGTCCCTCCATTCACGCCTGTCGCGACACCACTGGAGGCGGGCTGCACGATGTTGGGGCGTGAGCGGAAGACGGCCCAACGGTGTGCGGGACCGTAGCCCAGCTTCATGGAGACGGTTGCGAATGGTCCTCGCCGATACCCCAGGAGCAACAGTGTCCCTAATTTGCTGGAAAGTGGCGGTGCGGTCCCCTACGGCACTGCGTAGGATCCTACGGTCTTGGCGTGCATCCGTGCGTCGCTGCGGTCCGGTCCCAGGTCGACAGGCACGTGCACCTTCCGCCGACCACTGGCGACAACATCGATGTACTGTGGAGACCTCACGCCCCACATGTTGAGCAATTCGGCGGTACGTCCACCCGGCCTCCCGCATGCCCACTATACGCCCTCGCTCAAAGTCCGTCAACTGCACATACGGTTCACGTCCACGCTGTCGCGGCATGCTACCAGTGTTAAAGACTGCGATGGAGCTCCGAATGCCACGGAAAACTGGCTGACACTGACGGCGGCGGTGCACAAATGCTGCGCAGCTAGCGCCATTCGACGGCCAACACCGCGGTTCCTGGTGTGTCCGCTGTGCCGTGCGTGTGATCATTGCTTGTACAGCCCTCTCGCAGTGTCCGGAGCAAGTATGGTGGGTCTGACACACCGGTGTCAATGTGTTCTTTTTTCCATTTCCAGGAGTGTATATTATGTTGTGTCCCATACACACCTTAGAAATTTCTTATTCAAATGAAGACCTATGTTTGATACTGGTAAACCTCTTTGCTTCTGACAATCCTACTTGCTTTGTCCACCATGTGTTATTTTGCTTCCAAGGTATTAGAATTCATTCACTTTGTCTCCTTCGTTGTCACGAATTTTGATGTTAAGCTTATCGCTAATCTCATTTCTGCTACATTTCGTTAGTTTCATCTTTCTTCAGCCCACTCTCGATCTGTATTCTATACTCATTAGATTGCTCATTTCACTGAACAGATTCTGTAATTCTTCCTCACTTACACTGAGGACAGCAATGTCATTAGCGAATCTAATCATTGATATCTTTTCACCTAGAACGTTAATGCCACTCTTGAACCTTTTTTTTTTTTTTTCTTGCTGCGTTTGCTTCTTCAAATGTTCAAATGTGTGTGAATTCCTAAGGGACCAAACTGCTGAGGTCCCTAGACTTATACACTACTTAAACTAACTTACGCTAAGGACAACACATACACCCAAGCCCGAGGGGGGACTCGAACCTCCGGCGGGAGGGGCCTCGCAGTTCGTGATATGGCGCCTCTAACCGCGAGGCCACTCCGCGTGGCTTGCTTCTTCGATGTATAGATGGAATAGTAGGGACGAAAGCCCAGATCCCTGTCTTCGATTCTTTCGAATGCGATTATTTAGTTCTTGGTCTTCCACTTTTATTTTGCCTTCTAGGATTTTGTTCAAATTGTATATGACAGGCCTTTCCCTATAGCTTACTCCTGTTTTCCTGAGAACTGCAAACACATTGCACCATTTTATATTGTCGAATGTCGTTTCTAGTTCGACAGATTGTATGAACGTGTCTTGATTTTTCTTAAGTCTTCCTTCCATTATCAATCACAATGTCAGAGCTGTCCCTCTGAGGCCTTTACCAGTCCGAAAGCCGAACTGATCATCGTGTCACAGTGTCTCAATTTTCTGATTCTATTATCATCATGTATTTCCACCCTCCCTAATCGACAGATATATATGATGTAGAGGTGGCTTCAGAAGCCAGAAGTTGCATTGCCGCCGACGGTTATACATTGTCCAATCACGTTAATGTCACCACCTGCCAAAAGCATGATAACAATCTTTTTCAGCACAGACCACAGCAAGACATGCTGGAAGAGAGTCAGTGAGGTTGTGGAAGGTACCGACGTGCCCATCTGCACTAGTTTTCTCTGTTAAGGATCCATGGCGCGAAGAAACTGATCGAGGTGGTCCCAAAGATGCTCGATTGCGTTTAAATCTGGAGGATTTAGTGGTCAGGGGAGTAAAATAAACCCATCCTCATGCCCTATCCTTGGGAGTGTTGATTCACTGTGGCTTCCATAATAACGAGATGACCCAGGGAAAGCCACGAAAACATTCCCACCACACAACATATGTTTGCTTAGATGTTTCATGCCATACATGCCAATTGTGCATAGTGGAGCATAAAAAGTGATTAAACTGAAAAGACCAACTGTCGCCAGTAAGTCTAGTTGCGGCATTATCATGAAGGTTCCAGCCTTCGTCGCTGATGAGCGGCAGTCAACATAAATGCAACCAGACGCCTGCTGTGGAGGCCCATATATACTAACGTTCACTGAACGGTCGTTGAGGATACACTGTCGGTAGCCGCTCTGTACTTTTGGGTGTTAATACTTTCGTATTAAGTCAACAGGTCCAATCTTCCAAACTTAGGTTGTTAGTTAATATAAACGTCGCGTGGCATACTTGGCTGGGATATCCTGTAGGAGCGTAGGCGTTCAGCTGCCTAAAACGGAAAGGTACTCGTATTTTACATTCTCTTCCATTGTGCATATGTCTTTCGCGAAGCTTGATGGTGTTTTCTAACTGCGACTATTTAATTCAGGTGTCTGTGTTGAGTGTATGTGGAGAGTAGCTTCGTGTCTAGGGAGAGGTATATATTTCAATTCTGGACATTGGCGCAAAGTATGGTGATTAGAAACTTCACGCCACCTCATTCTTATCCTTGTCGGTTAAGTATTGGTGGGGACGTTTTCTTCCACCACAGACTACCCTCGAGTCGGCCACTGTCGTAAAGTAACTATTGTTGGCTGAGGCTACAGAATGGGAATGGGGAAAACCGACCGGTTAAAATCGATACCGGTATTTTTGTTCTGGATAACTGTTATTTTTCGGTGTTTGTTTGGTCTCGGTTTTGATAGGCTTTTTTTACCTACAACCGGGTAACAAAAAACCCAACATATCAGTTTGCCATAGCTGCAGTGCTAAAATTTTTGGTTTTACGAAAAACGTTTTCTCGTAAAATTTTCATTGCTTTGAATATTGGCTTGTTACAAAAAATGTTAAAAGCGAACAGTGCTCTTTTAATAACAACGCCGACCGTTAGAAACTAGCAACAACCGCATGACAAGAATCGGTCTAGCATTGCTGCGGCAACAATGATCTGGTGCCTTGTGGCGTGGCCCATTAGACGGTATCAGCGGCGCCCATATCATAATCTGTAGGGGGGCGGGCTGGACCTCGGGATATGGAGTACTTGTAACAGCTTTGGAAGACAGATGGCGACTTGTAAGTAGCCGTAAAAAGTTCTAGTTCCGTTAGAAACCCGCGTAATACCGACTTTTAAAATGTTTTCCTGAAAGAAAAATACCTGACCACACTATATCTTTTTTCCCTTCTCTGAGTGCTAGGTTAGGGGGAGGTGGGCGGCCCTTGGGCAGTATGCGAATACGTTCATCGTGGAAGGCCTGCGTCCACCTGATCTATACATTCGTTGCTTGCTATCGCCCTAGGACATCGGCTGCAGAATGACACCATCTCTAGTTTGGAAATATTTTGTGAGGTACAGTAGCAAGGAAGTACAATGCTCCATTTGCTTTAAAAGATTAAAAATGGGAGGAGACCCAACAAACCAGCTACGTCATATAAGGAGAAATCATCCACAATATTCCTTGAGAGAGAAGGTAAATTTGATTGATATACCTATAATTTTATTGAGATGCTATTAGCTTGGGATAACAATTGAACCCTTAATTTTGTGGTTGCTTCAGGGTGAAAAATTGATCTTCCAAACGTGCCGTTCCGCGCATGTCTCCTTCACCTTTGTCGTCTTTGCTGGAGACAATGAGACCGAATTCTGTCACAACCTCATCCCCATATCGATGGAGATCTACTCCGTTACCTTCGTCAGGATTTTTCAATTTTTAATCGAAGTCTACGTTTCGTGCTGAAAAGAATACGAAAATGGTTATTTCAGAAACATTATTTTGAGCTGTTTTAACAGTCAGCTTAAACTGGAGTATAACCGAAAACCGATTGTTTCAGCGATAATCGCCATCCCTACTAAAGAAGGTTTCAAATTTTCAAGCTGCAAACCTCGTTTGCTGTCCCTTACTAACATATTTTCAATAGCAGACGTCGATGTGTAAGTGAAGAAAAAGGTTTCTGGAAGCCTAGGAACATCGAATCCACTTACCATATTTTAAGCACTGTAAGACGCTACAGACTATAAGACGCCCCTTAATTTTCAAGCATTTTTTTAAATAACAATTTTACCTCTTTTATTATTAGCTTGCAAAGCCAGGCTACAAAAATTCTCAGTTTGTAAAACCGAACTGACTCTTAGAAAGCCTGAAAATCGCCGTATGAACTTTCTTCTTCTACTTCCCCTTTGTCGTCATCGTTGGTCTTCACTGCCATCGAGAACGTTACTTCTGCCGCACTTCTTGAAAGATTTAACAATAACGTCTTCTCTCACTCTAGATCACAACTGTTCCACCCGCTGACACACTTGTTTGATTTTAGGTGGTTTTAAAGCTCCCTTCGGGGTGAATTCATGTTGGGTTTCATTCATCATCCATTTGTTACATCCCTCTCTCGAATACACTTTATGAGACACCAAGAGGCTGCAATTGTGAAGTGAGTCTTGCCGGAATAACAGAAAGCTCTGTATTTCCCTGTCTCAATTTCTCTTTCACAGAATTTTTCAAATGACTACTAAACTGATCTAGCACAAGAACCCTTCTTCGATAAAGCTCCTTTCTATCTCTTCCACACTCTTTTAATAAATAATTTCATACCAGCTTCGTCCATCCAACCCTTGTCATGGATGTAAACACCTGGCGGTATTTCAGATGATTTTGGCGATGTTTTGCGCTTGAAAATGATCATTGGATTAAGTTTCGTACCGTAAGCATAACGTGAAAGGACAAGAGTGTTGTGCATCTCTTCTTGTCCACTTGATTTATCGTTACAGTTGTAGCACCTTTCATGGCAGCAGTTCTGTTACTCGGCATCTCAAATGTCACAGGAGTTTCGTCCATATTCGCTATTTAGCTTACTTTCACACTGTTTTTCTTATGATGCTGAAAAATAAAACAACGCAAAGATAATACTTTCTCTTCATACTCTTGTGTCATGTTCTGAGATGTTTTGGTTTTGGTTCGCATGCTAAGCCCATTACGCTTCATAAACCTGTAGCACCAAGCAACTCCAGCCTTAAAGTCTCTTTAAGTTACACTGTAGCGCTAGCTTACGGGCGTGTATTTGAATCATTTTTGTATTAATTCCAACGCCATTTTGACGGTGTCCTTGAATCGATTTCAATATGTCATCCACTAGTTGTGGCTATTTTGCATTCTGTCCCCTATTTGCACATTTAGTATTTCCCATTTTTTTCAGTTCTTCTTTAGCAGGCCACCAAGCGCGAATGGTTTTTTTTCTGTTGGCGGAGGGCCGAAATGGCGCTCAGCCGCTCTGTTTCCATGTTCTTCTGTATAAGCTATTACCGTACTTTCAGCTTATAGCCCGCATGATATGATTACCATTATTTTGTCCATTATGAAACTAGCTACTAACAAAAATATTGTACTGTTACAGATAACAAAAATCACTTTCAAGTTCACTGGCACCGTAGACTGCAGTGACGCAGCATAGGCTAGACAGTGCACTGGATTTGTGTTGGCGGGGCGGTAGGGAGACAGTATTAGCGAACTTGTGAATACCAGCTACTCATATTCGACGCATCGGTACACCGCTGCTGCCAATTGAATACAGTGTTACCAGATAGAGATACGTTTGTCGCGGTATCGAATATATGGCCATTTTTAAGACTGACGGAAACCTTAAATCAAACACTGGACATTTTTATACACTACTGACCATTAAAATTGCTACACCAAGAAGAAATCCAGATGATAAACGGTTATTCATTGGACAAATATATTACACTAGAACTGACATGTGATTACATTTTCACGCAATTTGGGTGCATAGATCCTGAGAAATCAGTACCCAGAACAACCACCTACGGCCGTAATAAAGGCCTTGATACGCCTGTGCATTGAGTCAAACAGAGCTTGGATGGCGTGCACAGGTACAGCTGCCCATGCAGCTTCAACACGATACCACTGTTCATCAAGAGTAGTGACTGGCGTATTGTGACGAGCCAGTTGCTCGACCATCATTGACCAGACGTTTTCAATTGGTGAGAGATGTGAAGAATGTGCTGGCCACGGCAGCAGTCGAACATTTTCTGTATCCAGAAAGGCCCGTACAGGACCTGCAACATGCGGTCGTGCATTATCCTGCTGAAATGTAGGGTTTAGCAGGGATCGAATGAAGGGTAGAGCCACGGGTCGTAACACATCTGAAATGTAACGTCCACTGTTCAAAGTACCGTCAATGCGAACAAGAAGTGACCGAGACGTGTAACCAATGGCACCCCATTCCATCACGCCGGGTGATACGCCAGTATAGCGATGGCGAATATACGCTTCCAATGTGCGTTCAGCGCGATGACGCTAAACACGGATGCGACCATCATGATGCTGTAAACTGAACCTGGATTCATCCGAAAAAATGACGTTTTGCCATTCGTGCACCCAGGTTCGTCTTTGAGTACACCATCGCAGGCGCTCCTGTCTGTGATGCAGCGTCAAGGATAACCGCAGCCATGGGCTCCGAGCTGATAGTCCATGCTGCTGCAAACGTCGTCGAACTGTTCGTGCAGATGGTTATTGTCTTGTAAAAGTCACCATCTGTTGACTCAGGGATCGAGACGTGGCTGCAAGATCCGTTACAGCCATGCGGATAAGATGCCTGTCATCTTGACTGCTAGTGATACGAGGCCGTTGGGATCCAGCACGGCGTTCCGTATTACCCTCCTGAACCCACCGATCCCATATTCTGCTAACAGTCATTGGATCTCGACCAACGCGAGCAACAATGTCGCGATACGATAAACCGCAATCGCGATAGGCTGCAATACGACCTTTATCAAAGTCGGAAACGTGATGGTACGCATTTCTCCTCCTTACACGAGGCGGTTGGAAACTTTCCTCATGTCAGCACGTTGTAGGTGTCGCCACCGGCGCCAACCTTGTGTGAATGCTCTGAAAAGCTAATCATTTGCATATCACAGCATCTTCTTCCTGTCGGTTAAATTTCGCGTCTGTAGCACGTCATCTTCGTGGTGTAACAACTTTAATGTCCATTAGTGTATTAATGTTTCCCTAAGGTGAGGTTCAACAGCCGTAAAGTATTTTATAAATTGCATTTTAACCGTCAGCTGTTCATTTGTTCCATTATTCATCTACCGGCCTTGTTTCTCCTGTGATGTCTGTTTAGTTGACATAAGACATGGCTGTCGGTATTCTAAAACAAATTGTTTGTACAATTGCACTGGATAATTTCGATATTGTTCAGCTTCAAAGGAATGTGGGATGCTTTCAACTAATTTGTTGTACCCTACATCCCGGATTACGGTTAATAACCGAATCCGGTAGATAACTAATGGGACAAATCAACAGCTGATGGTTAAAAGCATATTATTAAAAAAAATACATTAATATCGAGTATAAAACCATCTGCATTTTGGTAGCAATTTTTAGTCCGTAAAAAACCGTAGTTTATGCTTTCATACTTCTCAGAAGGTCTGTGAAAAACGTGTCTAGAAGTTTCACGTGATTGATGTTTTCGGAATCGAAGATGATTACCATAGAGAAGTTAATTTTGCTGCTGGTGAGTCATAATGTTTTTATTGCCAGAATGTTCTCGAGTTCTGCAACAAGTTAAAGGTAAATGATGTGAAGATGCAACAACGGTAACCTCTTATCAGCAGCCTATTCTGTCTAGTCTCCTCACATAGACAATGTTTACGACCATGAGTGACGGTCATTCACCTACGGTACAGCACACCAACGTAAATCTCAACGCTTAGCAGCACGAAAAATCAGTGGCTCGTCAAAAGTAGGTTGGCAGCAAGTTATACACGGATGTAGGAGGGGGAGGCGGCGCTGTTAGAAACCGGATCTCATCCCTCTCCCAAGAAATGAACCCTAGACCCGTACCTGGCGCACAAGTCGTTCATGACCTTCATGCGATACCGAGAAAGCCACATCGCCTCTCGTTCGTGTAGAGCCGACGATCAAAAAAGAGATGGAATTGAAAATCTCGCCAAATGCGCAATCTGTACTCTAATAAGCTGTCTGGTGGCGTGAATCTGAAAGCTGGGGACTTTCGTTACGAAATAACCCCACCGAACTTAATGCGACATGAGTGAAGATGCGTGTCAGTTGTGTCGTTTGTGTCAGTATCGAATGACTAATGTTCATTATAATGATGGAAGTGACCGTCCATCAGGAGTCAGCAAAGAACTGGTGTAGAAAACTTACGGAAAAGCCAGTTGAAACCGGCGTAACCCAACCGTCGATTGACTTTCCCACCTTTTGTTTGCTTCGCAATAACGGTACGACAAAACTACTTTATGAGGACCACATAACTCTATGGATGGCCGAGTCTCTGGTATTGAACAGAATAATGACATTTTAAAGCACATGAAAAATGGCTTGACACTCAACGCTTTGACGCTTTGTCTCAGACGTTGTCACAGGTAGCCTGCAATTTCAGGTGGCAGAATTTTATGCAGAGGACGCCTATCAAGATGTTGAGAGATACGATAAATGCTTAAACGTAACTGGTAATTACATAGAGAAGTAATACAAAGTTGTATTTTTACGATATTTCCTATGATTTTGGCTCGTTTATTCCAGTTTTTTTTCTTTATAGCCCAAGAGAAGTTAGATTCGGGACAGCAGTGCAACTAATATGCTGCCACAGATCTTCATCGCTAATTAACCCATCTGGAGAGTAGTTCTGAAAATCCTCCAGTTCTGAACGTTAGTACATTGGACTTTGAAATACATGCCGGACGGAGTGGCCGAGCGGTTCTAGGCGCTACAGTCTGGGACCGCGTGACCGCTACGGTCGCAGGTTCGAATCCTGCCTTGGGCTTGGATGTGTGTGATGTCCTTAGGTCACTTAGGTTTACGTAGTTCTAAGTTCTAGGGGACTGATGACCTCAGCAGTTAAGTCCCATAGTGCTCAGAGCCATTTGAATCATTTTTTTAAATAAGTATGTTTGGTGTGTGTAACCGCGAACTTGTGGCAGATTTATAGTGGGGCATCACGAAAATTGGGATTGACTAAGAAACACGTTCTAATAGCATATGACGATAAGAGGAAAGGTTATTTTTTAGCTAAAAATGAACAATTTCGATTTTGATCGGTGCACTTTACCCGGCGTGTTCCAGATACGATGAGCGATTCTAAAATATCTGTCTACGGCAGCCATAACGTTTCAGTCGAATTTACACGTTTACCTGTCATAAATTTCTTTAGAGGTAAGGACTAGGGTGGATGTTACGACAATTACAGCCTCTAATCCCTCATTATTTTCACTGAGGAAGAACTGTTGCAGAAAGGTGTAGGTCTATTGTGCAGACGAAAGACTACTTTTTCTTTTGGAATCTGGGTTGATACTCAAATACACGTCCTTGCAGTTGTTTCAGGGGTACGACTTTTGAAATTTTTAAAACTGTTAGGAATCCGATATATCGATATTTAAAAAACTATCTTTAAACGACATTGACAAATCGAAAAATGTATCGACATGCTGAAATATCGACGGACAAAATATCGGCGTACCGGCCTACAAAAACATCGGCTGCACATTGTAAATATACTGCCGGTTTTAGACTTGTACATTCAAGAACTGATTTACTGTTAAGTATTCTGTACATCAAGAAGCTACCAGCCTGCTTATCCCCCTTAGAGCAAGAATTGAAAGGAAGACGATGTACTTTCACGCTTTGCGATAACCACTTTGCTGACAATGGTAACTGCACGTAAGTGGCACAATACAAGGTGTCCGATGGATCCATTGTTCGGTTTCGTCACATATCGGGTTTGTACGGAACACTTCATGTCGACTTCCCTTTTTTTTCATTTCTGCGAGCGCCAATGACCAAGCAGTTGAAGCCAAAATTGCGTGGCGAAGATAAATGTTACAGTTTCTGTCGGTAGAGCCGATCGCCGATTACGTCAGCATTTCCCCTCACACGACTTTGCCCACCGCAAAAGAGCAATCTTGTTATTTAGATTTTTGTTCATCATTTTCAGCAACTGTTTTTGAAGATTACCGATGTGAAGAAATATCATACTAATTGCGTTAATATGTTTTTTTTTACCCAACTGGAGTGCTATTTCTTCACAGCGGAAATCTAGTTATTGTATTCACTCGCCCATCCCCCTTCCCCCCCCCCCGCCCCCCCCCCCCCCACCTCACCATCCAGTGCAGTAGTGGAATCGGATTTCTAATTTGTGCCAGCTGTACATGTTCCACAGACTGAGCTCAAAAACTAGTAAGACTCCTTCATACAATGAGAATAAAATTACGTTTTACTAAAATTTTAAACGAACAGTTTCATATATTTACCGAAAATGGCGAAAGAAATGTAATACAAAATAAAAATATCGGCACTCGATATTACCCTTTCGATATCGATATGTCGGGGTAAAAATATCGCCGATTTATATCGATACTTTTGGAAAAAAGATCCATTTATACATATTTTATTAGCAGCCCTGTCGAGGAGACTTGTGTAGTATTCTCCGTTGCAAAGTAATCAATAACGGGAACCACCTTGCACCCAACGATATAAATGCCGTAATCTTTCTGGCAGATAAAACGATCTTAGCTGTTTTGGAACTCTGTCTCGGCTTGCTATATTGCTATGCCTGCTAGTTTAGTTTTGGCGTGAGATAGGGGACTAAAATCTCATCTACGGTAGCAAATCGGCGCATAAACCCGAAGGCTTGTCTCGAAACGTTCGAAATATCTTCAAGAAATTCGTTTTCACATTTACTCTTGGGGAAACATTTATCGAATGTGGTACCAGTTTCGTACTAAGTTTTCTCGTAGTCAATTGTTAATGTACCATTATCTTTTTTTCCGACGCACCTGTGCATCAGATATTTCATAACGCCTTGATCGTTGTTCGTCCAATGCCTTATTGTGCACTTTCCGCATTTTTAATATGTGGTTGTTGTTTCGGGACGTACGTGACGTGGATAATCAGCAAGGTACGTACGGCTACGTTGAATTCCGTCCCCCATTTCTTAATTGATGAAAATAAAGGAGCAGATTCCTTAAACTAGAATGGCTGTAAAGTTGGTGACAATTTTATGACGACACGGCATTCCATTTTAACCATCTGAAACACGCACAATACGATTAATTTAAAGAAATCTAGTATCAAAACTATTCTGCATGTTATGTTTACACTTGATTACGGCACTGGGCAATTTATACACACAGAACATAATCAAAATTTTATTGATATCCACTTCACCTCGTTTCAGGATGAGAAATTTTCACTTTGTCCACGTACATCGATAATCATGTTTGACGGGATGCGGTTGTTCAATACATGTAAGACCAGAAAAAACAACTGGATGGGAGCGATGATCAATAGGACGTTGACGCTAGCGACGCTGAGTCAGCTGGTCGGTACAGCTGTACTCGCTCTCTTCTGTCACCTCGTCTGCGAGCATTGATCCATCGTAACATGCTGCAGACGTCCGAGACACTTTCATCTGTCTGTCTGGTTATATGCACATACCCATTCGAGGATAAGCCAAACGAAACATTAATTATTCATTATTATGCATATGAGGTTAATCCCCATGACACGTAATGAACGTAATTCATCGCTTTGGAAGTGCATGGCTACCTTATGAGAATAATTCCTTTGGTCGTGAATGCAGCCATTCATGCACGAGGTTTTTATCTCGCTATCGCTTAAGAAACACTTGCTTCCTAGCGCTTCACTGAGCCGTCCAAGCACGTGAATATCACCCGTGACAAGATCTGTTGAATAAGGGGGGGGGTTCGACACATCCAGATGTCATATTCCACGTTGTTGCTACGGTTGGACGGGCAGAATGGGGACGAGCATTGTCGTGTTACAACAAAACACTTAGAGAGTAGCATAGTTGAAGATAAATTAATGGTCATTTTTAATCCCATTTGCACGTAATTTACCACAATTGTCCCTTTTGCCAAAAAGAGAGTGACCATGCCTTATCCTGCTGCTGGTTGAGTGTGGATTTTTTGTTTTGGTCAATAGCTATGGCGTCATTCCTTGCTCGATCTTTTAGTTTCAGGGTGGTGATACTGTAATTCTGTCCAGAAATCCGTTACCTTCGACCAGGATACCACGCATTTGTTCCTCACAGCGATAGATGTGACGATCTGTCTGCTCAGCAGCGGCCAGGGTGGCCGAGCGGTTCTAGGCGCTACAGTCTGGAACCGCGCGACCGCTACGGTCGCAGGTTCGAATCCTGCCTCGGGCATGGATGTGTGTGATATCCTTAGGTTAGTTAGGTTTAAGTAGTTCTAAGTTCTATGGGACTGATGACCTCAGAAGTTAAGTCCCATAGTGCTTAGAGCCATTTGAAACATTTTTATCTGCTCAGCAATCATCTAACGTGACAACCTTCTTATGGACACTTTACTGAATCGCAATGCATTAGAACAATATCGCGTGTTGAACCAATGCAAATATCCAAAAGAGTGGCTACTTCGTTTACAGTGATAAGCCGGTTTTCTTTCATAGCCTCTTACAAGGCGGCAAAGTTTTCGTCCGTCTTTACGTGGTGTGGCTGTACTAGATGCGGCATGTCTTCCGCAGGAGCTGTGTTTCTTTTAAACTTTCTGTCCTACTCGAACACTTGCTGAGGGGATACACAGAGTCACCGTACCATTCTGCGATGCATTTCCACACGTTTAACAACTTCATTATTAATACCGCAACACAGATCGCTGTTCCAATGCAGTGGCAGTCGGCATTAGGGCGGCCGTCTTTGCACTGAGTCAGCCTCCTTTTCTGTGACGGAACAAAAGCGTGCCAACTGTTAACTCAAGCCAACTGTCAAATCGATAGTACGATTTATAGGAATTTTGTGACATTTGTAAGGTTTTCATTTGAGTCACTTTCGTATAATGAAATACTGGACCAATTCGTGTTACGCAAGACATTATGCCTAATACAGCCAAATAATCGTAATTATACTACAATCTATCAATTATCAGAAATGCCCTTCTAATTAAGACTCTGACGACTGAACTGCTACAGATACCCCACAAGTGCAGCCACAAAAACAGGCTATTGCAGTTGCGAATACTTTTTAGTTTTCTCTTATAGATAATGTTTAATTACTACCTAAACCCTTCCTATTACACAACGTTCGTAGAGTTTTCCTTCTGTAAAATGTCAGGCAGCATGTACACATCTAAATTTAACACCCCGCATTCTGCCTCTCTTCATTCTAACCTAGACTTCCACTTTGCACTAGAGATACTTAGAGAGACATCTTTGTATAAGATATTATTAAGAATTTTTTCGTTACCGTATAATTTTTCTCAAAGTGGCCTGGACATCTAGCCAGGTATTGTATACTTCTGTTCCTCTAGCACTGAGATAGGAGATATATTGTGAGTTGCCCTCCCCACCGCCCCTCCCCCCCCTTTCTTTTTCTTGTAGACACTGGTTGGTGTTTGAGGTGAGTAGCAATACTGTATGACGTATATTCACGTCAGCTGATTACTTATACATCACAGAGATGCTATAGGTATCTGTTCGTGTAGTATTCATGTTGAAAGTTTTGTCGCTAAATGGTCCTTATAGGACTGCTTTGACATCTGGTGTTACGCTAGACACCTCGACAGTACATATTGCAATGACACATGATTCTTACATGATGCACAGTGCTGTCTTTAGTTATGTTCTCATCCTGCACATATTAAACATGCATAAGCTGTGTAATACCTGTAATCCTTCAATTGCAGCTAGACGTCTAGTGAATATTCATTCGCCGAGAAAATTATGTTAACCTGATAATCACAGGTGTTCAGTATACATCATTAATACCCTTCTTTGCACATAATGTTTTACGTCCCATATAAGATATAAAAGAAGACACTTATATAATATTTGAAAACTGTAGCGTAGTAATTATGGACCATTGTTACAGACGCAAGGATGCATAAGCGTTCTTTGATGTTCATTACACTGTTCATTTTAAAAAATTTTAAAGGAAACTCGCCTAACGACGAACGTAAAACTACGGGACATCACACTAAAAGGCAAATACAGATAGTCGTCTTCAGATATTCGACAATGTATGTAAGGAAGTCGTCCAGATGTATATATTGCTTGGGAGATGAACTGGTATGCTTTCTCCTACACTTGGTCTTTTAGCCCTGGTTCTGGTTAACATTTTACGTTTTTATGATTTATAATTTTATACATCGTATGTCACGCCAGCGGTTTGCTTATGTACATTCCAGAGATACTGTGTCTTCTGTACCCAGCATTAATTTACGCTGAAGCGCCAAAGAACCTGGTATAGGCATGCGTATTCAAATACAGAGATATGTAATCAGGCAGAATACGTGGATACGGTCGGCAACGCCTATGTAAAACAACAAGTTTCTGGCGCATTTGTTAAATCGGTTACTGCTGCTACAATGGCAGGTTATCAATATTTGAATTTGAACGTGGTGTTATAGTCGGCGCACGAGCGATGGGGTACAGCATCTCAGAGGTGGCGATGAAATCGGGATTCCCCCCCCCCGACCATTTCACATGTGTACCGTGAATATCAGGTATCCGGTAAACATCAAATCTCCGACATCGCTGCGACCGGAAAAAGATCCTGCAAGAATGAGACCAATGACGACTGAAGAGAATCGTTCAACGTGACAGAAGTGCAACCCTTCCGCAAATTGCTCCAGATTTCAGTGCTGGGCCATCAACAAGGGTTACCGTGCGAACCACTCAATGAAACATCACCGATATGGGCTTTTGGAGCCGAAGGCTCGCTCGTGTACCCTTGATGACTGCACGACACGAAATATTACGCCTCGCCTGGGCCCGTCAAACCGACATTGGACTGTTGATGACTGGAAACATGTTGTTTGATTGGACGAGTCTCGTTTCCAGTTGTATCGAGTGGATGGACGTCTATGGGTATAGAGAGAACCTCATGAATCCATGGACCCTGCATGTCAGCAGGGGACTGTACAAGCTGGTGGAGGCTGTGTAATGGTGAGTGGCGTGTGCAGTTGGAGTGATATGGGACTCCTGATACGTCTAGATACGACTCTGACATGCAATACGTACGTAAGCATCCTGTCTGATCACCTGCAACCATTCATTCCACTGTGCATTCCGACGGACATGGGCAATTTCAGCAGGACAATGCGACACTCCACACGTCCAGAATTGCTACATAGTGACCCCAGGAACATCCTTCTGAGTTTAATCACTTCCTCTGACTATCAAACTCCCCAGACATGAACATTATTGAGCATATCTGGGATGTCTTGCAATGTGCTGTTCAGAAGAAATCTCCATCCCCTCGTGTTCTTACGGATTTATGGACAGTCAGGCAGGATTAATGGCGTCAATTCCCTCCAGCACTACTTCAGACATTAGTTGAGCCTATGCCACGTGGTGCTGCTGCACTTCTGCATGCTCGCGGGGGCCTTGCACGATATTAGGCAGGTATACCAGTTTCTTTGGCTCTTCAGTGTTGGAGAGTTGTTGAAGTGCGACCGCCCCCTCTCCCTCTTTCACTTACATGTTTCGCTTGATGTATGTTCGCAACAACTGGCGGTTTGCATACATTGTGACGGTGGTAGCTGTGTTCGTTCCTTAGCTCTCATGTGAGGGTTTGTCACTGAGAGACCCTCATGGTCGATACATGTTTACATACCATTTGCTTCGACACGAGGTCAGACTGGATGCACCTCCATGGAGGTCTCATAATAGAGACCTGTCGCTATATAATGTGGAAGGCAGTCGGTAATACGTTCCCTCGATCTTGTACACATGATACGTGTTATGCTTTTCAGTACTTGTAATGTGTTAATTATACTTAGATATCGAGCGACATACTCATATAGCGGTAAGTTTATTGTAATTGAATAAACACAAGTGTTCTAAATACTTCATTTACACTCTTCTTTGTATGCCCGTATAGTGTTATATCTGTGTATAAGTTGTAAAGGAAGATAGGAATCGTATATTTTTCTAATTTACATCATGTCGTTGGACGACAAGGAACTTATAATGACCCAATAAATTCTGGAAGTATAATGTAATAATTTTGGATTATTGATTTTGATATATAAAATGCATTAAACAGTTTTGAGATCCTGTAAGAAAAGGCAGCATACTTCTTTTTCAGTGTGACGTTGTCGATAAAAATTGTTCTACATTTCGATGTATTGCTTGGATTTATTATTATTATTATTTATGAATTCTCCCAATAACGGAAGACATTAAGCAAATGACATTAAGCAAATGACAATCAACTTTTTTTCTGGTTCTTCTTGTTGCTCCAATAGATCTTCATTCTTTTTGAGAAGGCTTGCTTTCGCTCTTCTGACCACTTCGGTCTGTACTGTTTTTGTTTTGGTTGCTCTGGTAAAACTTTCCACTTCTCTACTTTGTGCTTAAAAGTATCTCTGTCTGAAATATCGGTTGCTGTTATATCCGCGTTGGTGAGGTCTTTTCTAACTTCGATCATCCAAGGTGTTGAAGCTTTAAGTGAGGTTACGTAATTTATTAGCTTTCTGGTCAAACGGTTTTCTGGTAATCTGCTAAGATGACCAAAGAATTTCAGTCGCCTTTTCTTAAAATCAATTTCTATGTTTGAAAACTTTTCTGTTGTTTTGATTGTTTGCAGTCTGTAGCCATCTTTAGTCTGTCTCGCTCCTAAAATTTTCCTAATGATTTTTCTCTCTTCTTTTTTGATGTCTTCGAGTTCTCGCTTTCTGTTCAGTACTAGTGTTTCACTTGCATAGAGGACTGTTGGTTTTATGACGGTATTGTAATGCCGAATTTTAGTTTGTCTTGACAAGGATTTCTTGTTGTAGAGGTTGTGGACTAACCAGAAGGCTTTTTTGACTTTTTGTAAACGATTTTGCTGTGATACTATTTCTTGGCCTGTTGGTTCAATGTATTCTCCGAGGTACTTAAAATACGGGATTCTATTGATTTTGCCATATTTTGTTTTTAAGCTTGCAATTTCTACTTTTGAACATAGGAATTCAGTTTTTTCAAATGAGATTTGTAGCCCAACTTTCTCAGCACATTCTTTGAGTGTGTCAATCTGTTTAATGGCGGTCTGCTCATCCTCCGCTAGTATTGCTAGATCATCTGCAAAAGCGAGGTATGGAATGTAAAGATTGTTTTGGAAAAGCCAAGTGAAATTGGTTTCCAACACTCATTTTTCCGTAGTTGTTTCTCCCATTCCTCCATAACTTTGTCAAGAACGATGTTGAACAAAAGAGGAGAGAGTCCATCGCCTTGTCTCACACCTGTCTGAATGCCGAAGGGCTCCGAAATTTCTCCCATGAATTTTATTTTAGACTTCGTGTCAGTTAGTGTTTGTTTTATTAGTTCTCGTGTCTTGTAATCTAATCCCCTTTCTTCTAAAATTTGAAATAATGAGGGTCTATCTATTGAATCGTATGCTTTCTTAAAGTCTACAAATGTGCATACTAATGGCTTTTGTCTGAGAGCTCGCATTTTGACTATGGTTTTGAGGTTAAAAATTTGTTCTGGGCATGACCTGTTTGTTCTAAATCCTGCTTGGTATTCAGATAATTTTGATTCTAGTTGTTCTTGTGTTCTCTTCAGGAGACAGGCTGACAAAATTTTATAGGTGACTGGTAAAAGCGAGATCCCTCTATAGTTGTTCACATCTGATTTGTCACCCTTTTTGTGTAGTGGGTGAATTAGTGCGATCTTCCAGTCATCTGGGATTTTTTCGGTTTGCCAAATATTTTGGATAATGTGTGTGATTTCTCTGAGTGAATTTGGACCTAAATTTTTCAGGAGTTCAGCTACAATTCCATCTTCACCTGATGCTTTGTTATTTTTAAGCTTCTGGATATGTGAATAAATTTCTTCTTTTGTTGGTGGTGCTGAGTTTTCTGATACGGTTTCTGGTTGTATTTTCGGAAACCTCTCCTTAGGTTCTGGACAGTTTAAAAGCTTTGAAAAATATTTCGCTAGTTCTTCACAATTTTCCTTATTTGTTAAGGCCAGTTTACCATTTGATTTTCGGAAGCAGAGGTTCTGTGGACAGTACCCTTTAATGTGGTTTGCAAAGGTTTTATAGAAATCGTGTGTGTTGTAATTTTTAAAGTTGTCTTCTATCGATTTTAGTTGGTCATTTACATATTTCCGTTTGTTTTGCCGTAAACTCTTGGATGCTTGTTTGCGGACTTCAAGGAATTTCTTGTGGGTTTCTTCTGATTTGTTGCAATTGTAATTTTGAAACGCTTTTTTTCTCTCTTCTAGAGCGTCTTCACATTCCTGGTTCCACCATGGGTGTTTTGGTTTTTTACGTAGTGGGATTAGTTCTTTCGCTGTTTTGAGGATTTTAGTTCGAAATTTTGGCCACTCTTCTGCAGGTTGGTCTTCCCATTTTTCTGTGATCCTCGAATCTTTAATTCTGTGTAGGTCGAACTTCGGGATCACGGGTGTTCTCCTGTTACATTTCCTTTTAGGTGTGAATTTAATTTTAATTCTAGTTAAGTAGTGGTCTGAATCAACATTTGCGCCTCTGCGCACTTGTACATCATGAATTTCTTTTTGGTACTCATATGATATTGCAATGTGGTCAATCTGGAATTCTCCTAGATGATGGATGGGTGATCGCCATGTTTTTTGTTTTTTGGGTTTTTTTCGTAATGAGGTTGACATAATTTTGAGATTGTTTTGTTGGCATAACTCCACAAATCGTACACCATTTTTATTTGTAAATTTGTGCGCGGGGTAGTCCCCTACTGTCTTCTTATATTTGCGGTCCTTGCCAATTTGTGCATTGAAGTCACCAAGCAAAATTTTCACATCCTCTGTTGGAATTTTTGACATCTCTGTTTCGAGTTCTTCCCAAAATCTTTCCGTTTTTTCGGGCTCTTTTTTGTTGTCCCCATTTGTTGGTGCATGTACATTGATGAAAGTGTAGTTTTTGTTTGCATGTTTAATTCTCATTGTCATAAGACGATTGTTGATGGGTTTTACATCCTTTACTGAATCTAGAACTTTTTTGTCCACAATAAAGGCCATGCCAAATAGTGCTGCTCCTTTACAAATTGTCTTGTTCGTTCCACTTTTGAAAATTCTGTAATTATTATAGTCTACTGTTTCTGAGTCCCTGAAGCGTGTTTCTTGTACGGCGAGGATTTGGATTTTCTGTTTAGTTAATTCTGTCGTGAGGTTGTGCAATTTTCCTGTTTGAATGAGCGTCTGAATGTTAAAGGTGCCAATGTAAGTATGTGTTTTCTGCGGTAGTTTACCAGAGCACTCCGACTTGCTCTCTCGTATAAGTCCAAGCTCCCCAGAATCCGAATGCTTGGTTGCCACTTTGCAGTGGGTGGATTGTCCACCTGGGGTAATTTTGTCTTTACTTGTACGAGTCATGTTTGCTTGTTATTTATTTTCTAGCTTTCGCTAGTGGTTTAGAACCAGGGATTGTAAGTTCCTGGAGCATGTTTGCTTGGATTTATATTATTTCCCGTATAAATTCTAAATACAATTCGAGAATATTTTAATTCCATTTCATGAGATAAATCATGATAAACGTTTCTCACTCATATCGCTATCAGGCGATGTATGCGATGATGATTAACATAGTAATTCCGTGGTTAAAATCACATATAAGGTTGTTATTTTTTAACTGTGGTCATTTTATTATGTTATGTGTATATCACGGTTTTCCAAAAATAAGAAACAAAAAATATATTGCCTAACCATTATGATGAGAAATTCGAAACATAACTATGGGCAACAGACTTCAAGAAGAATATAATAATTCCAATACCAAAGAAAGCAGGTGTTGACAGATGTGAAAATTACCGAACTATCAGTTTAATAAGCCACAGCTGCAAAATACTAACACGAATTCTTTACAGACGAATTGAAAAACTGGTAGAAGCGGACCTCGGGGAAGATCAGTTTGGATTCCGTAGAAATGTTGGAACACGTGAGGCAATACTAACCTTACGACTTATCTTAGAAGAAAGATTAAGAAAAGGCAAACCTACGTTTCTAGCATTTGTAGACTTAGAGAAAGCTTTTGACAACGTTAACTGGAATACTCTCTTTCAAATTCTGAAGGTGGCAGGGGTAAAATACAGGGAGCGAAAGGCTATTTACAATTTGTACAGAAACCAGATGGCAGTTATAAGAGTCGAGGGGCATGAAAGGGAAGCAGTGGTTGGGAAAGGAGTGAGACAGGGTTGTAGCCTCTCCCCGATGTTATTCAATCTGCATATTGAGCAAGCAGTGAAGGAAACAAAAGAAAAATTCGGAGTAGGTATTAAAATTCATGGAGAAGAAGTAAAAACTTTGAGGTTCGCCGATGACACTGTAATTCTGTCAGAGACAGCAAGGGACTTGGAAGAGCAGTTGAACGGAATGGACAGTGTCTTGAAAGGAAGATATAAGATGAACATCAACAAAAGCAAAACGAGGATAATGGAATGTAGTCAAATTAAATCGGGTGATGCTGAGGGAATTAGATTAGGAAATGAGACACTTAAAGTAGTAAAGGAGTTTTGCTATTTAGGGAGTAAAATAACTGATGATGGTCGAAGTAGAGAGGATATAAAATGTAGACTGGCAATGGCAAGGAAATCGTTTCTGAAGAAGAGAAATTTGTTAACATCAAATATAGATTTAAGTGTCAGGAAGTCGTTTCTGAAAGTATTTGTATGGAGTGTAGCCATGTATGGAAGTGAAACATGGACGATAACCAGTTTGGACAAGAAGAGAATAGAAGCTTTCGAAATGTGGTGCTACAGAAGAATGCTGAAGATAAGGTGGGTAGATCACGTAACTAATGAGGAGGTGTTGAATAGGATTGGGGAGAAGAGAAGTTTGTGGGCACAACTTGACTAGAAGAAGGGATCGGTTGGTAGGACATGTTTTGAGGCATCAAGGAATCACAAATTTAGCATTGGAGGGCAGCGTGGAGGGTAAAAATCGTAGAGGGAGACCAAGAGATCAATACACTTAGCAGATTCAGAAGGATGTAGGTTGCAGTAGGTACTGGGAGATGAAGAAGCTTGCACAGGATAGAGTAGCATGGAGAGCTGTATCAAACCAGTCTCAGGACTGAAGACCACAACAACAACAACAACTATGGACATTGAGATTTAAGTTATGAACATGGCACAGAGTACACCAGAGTACCGCCATCCTGCCTGAAGAATTTCTTTTCAAATTCTTATCTCCATTTAGCATTCTGTGAGCCTAGTTCTTGTTCCCTAAAATGTCACACACATCTTAACCTACAAAATTATCAGAGGTACATACATTAATTAAATGCGAAATTTCTATAGTTCTCTGAGTTGGATTGTATAATAATGTAAATAAAAACGTTCCTTAATGATGTATTACCAATTGTATGAAATCATATATCAATGTCTTACTCTGTATACAAGACGAATATCCAGTCAACCGCACCTTGTGGATGTACGTTGTGGTCGTTGTGTTTATACCACTCCTCTGTCAGTTGTCAGCTGGTGGTGAACAAGAATACTGTTATCGGCGCAATATACTTACGTTTATGTTTGTACATAATATTCTTACATTTGACATGCCGATGTCTAGTGATTTTCATGGTAGTGGGAAATGCATTTGCAATCTGAAGCGACTTTCAACACTGTTGGTCAATGTCTTGTGAAAAAATGCGAAGCATAAGATATGTTATAATTCCATAGCTCATGTACTAAGACAGTTCATCAATTTGTAACATCATGACTGTAAAATATTTCATATCAACTTCTGTTCATTCTATCGCAGCAAAGCTCTGACGAAACCGGTTATCCGATAAAATGATTTTTAGCGATCTTGGTTTGTAAACTTTCCGTCAGTTACCATACACTGCAGATCGCCCTCAGACTGACAACGCCAGGAATATATAAATAATCATCCAACTTAGCTATAGGGAGGTTAGCATCGTTTTAACGCCATTACTGGAGATGTGACTTGATGCAAATGGGATCGATGACCTCTTGTGATATTCAATGTACGCACACCCAGCCATGTTACGTGGACCAAGGTGAAACAGGACCCATAAGTCTAGAAGACGTTTTCCCTTCTTAGAGCGACCACTGACGATGTTCCTACACCCATTCTGAACTCCGTACTCTGCGACGTGAGGCAAGCAGCGGTGCACGTATGAGGTAGCGATCTCAGTACCCCATAGCGACAACATGATTCCGGATGGCTTGGTAATCACAGTCCTCCATTGACACGCTGGAACAGGAAGACTCCAGTTCCTGGAATCGGAGTGTCTAATACGTGGGGCAGTCACGACCTGGCAGCGGTCAGATGCGCTAGTATCTTGCCCATCCAGCAAAATCAAAACGGCTCTGAGCACTATGCGACTTAACTTCTGACGTCATCAGTCGCCTAGAACTTAGAACTAATTAAACCTAACTAACCTACGGACATCACACATCCATACCCGAGGCAGGATTCGAACCTGCGACCGTAGCGGTCGCTCGGCTCCAGACTGTAGCGCCTAGAACCGCACGGCCACTCCGGCCGGCCCCATCCAGCAATCGACAGTTATAGTAGTACTTGGTCTAATATCATCTCAGTCATGAGAGACCTTGAATTGTTCCATTTGTCGTGGCGACTCTATCTCTCCAACACAGTGGCTATCTCTATTTTTACTGGACGTTCTTGTATAGCGGCCAACAGAAATAATCGGCAGCTTTTTAAGATTGTTCGTCGATGACAAAGATGTTCAAAGACAGACGTTCTCTTATGGCATTTGCTGAGACATTCAGAGGACTTGTGTTGTATTCACCAAATGTACTTCGTGTCAAATATACGAGGTTGCGGGAAGGGTACCCGTTACCACTGAAGAAGTTGTTATGAGGTAGATCGCTTGTACGTAGCGCATATGCAGCCTTGTCACCCGGCTAAATAGGGTTAAACAACACTGTGATACAAGATAAGGCAACGCAGATTAGCAATAGTTTATAGTAATTTCTGAATGGAAACATTACAAATACTTTACTGTCGTACGACGGTGGTGTGTGGCAGTAGATCAACGTTCACTTACACTGCGCTGGTTTTAACTCTAGACAAGTCCCGAATCCAGTAATGATAATTACGATCCAATGTAGAAAGTTTAGTTTGGCTCTTCTTGACGACAGCTGATGCTGTCTTCAGTTACCGTTGATACTCCAAATACTGTCATTAATATTGTGGATGAAAACAACCGAGTGGGGCTGTGTATTGGCTTATATCTACATTTGTTGGATAGACGTCCACTTGCGAACAGTCTGAGTGACGTACAGCGGAAGCGTAAAACAGGTCTTGTCGAGTGGCGTTCTTTGTGGTAGCTAGCCTTAGCTCAGTTGTACCTCAATATGAGATGGTTTGGCGCTCTTCTATGTATGTGTGCCATATCCACTGGAGAACGCAACAATTAGAAAACGATCAGAGCTTGATGATCCACTGTGTTGTTCCAATATGGAATTGATATACACTCCTGGAAATGGAAAAAAGAACACATTGACACCGGTGTGTCAGACCCACCATACTTGCTCCGGACACTGCGAGAGGGCTGTACAAGCAATGATCACACGCACGGCACAGCGGACACACCAGGAACCGCGGTGTTGGCCGTCGAATGGCGCTAGCTGCGCAGCATTTGTGCACCGCCGCCGTCAGTGTCAGCCAGTTTGCCGTGGTATACGGAGCTCCATCGCAGTCTTTAACACTGGTAGCATGCCGCGACAGCGTGGACGTGAACCGTATGTGCAGTTGACGGACTTTGAGCGAGGGCGTATAGTGGGCATGTGGGAGGCCGGGTGGACGTACCGCCGAATTGCTGAACACGTGGGGCGTGAGGTGTCCACAGTACATCGATGTTGTCGCCAGTGGTCGGCGGAAGGTGCACGTGCCCGTCGACCTGGGACCGGACCGCAGCGACGCACGGATGCACGCCAAGACCGTAGGATCCTACGCAGTGCCGTAGGGGACCGCACCGCCACTTCCCAGCAAATTAGGGACACTGTTGCTCCTGGGGTATCGGCGAGGACCATTCGCAACCGTCTCCATGAAGCTGGGCTACGGTCCCGCACACCGTTAGGCCGTCTTCCGCTCACGCCCCAACATCGTGCAGCCCGCCTCCAGTGGTGTCGCGACAGGCGTGAATGGAGGGACGAATGGAGACGTGTCGTCTTCAGCGATGAGAGTCGCTTCTGCCTTGGTGCCAATGATGGTCGTATGCGTGTTTGGCGCCGTGCAGGTGAGCGCCACAATCAGGACTGCATACGACCGAGGCACACAGGGCCAACACCCAGCATCATGGTGTGGGGAGCGATCTCCTACACTGGCCGTACACCACTGGTGATCGTCGAGGGGACACTGAATAGTGCACGGTACATCCAAACCGTCATCGAACCCATCGTGCTACCATTCCTAGACCGGCAAGGGAACTTGCTGTTCCAACAGGACAATGCACGTCCGCATGTATCCCGTGCCACCCAACGTGCTCTAGAAGGTGTAAGTCAACTACCCTGGCCAGCAAGATCTCCGGATCTGTCCCCCATTGAGCATGTTTGGGACTGGATGAAGTGTCGTCTCACGCGGTCTGCACGTCCAGCACGAACGCTGGTCCAACTGAGGCGCCAGGTGGAAATGGCATGGCACGCCGTTCCACAGGACTACATCCAGCATCTCTACGATCGTCTCCATGGGAGAATAGCAGCCTGCATTGCTGCGAAAGGTGGATATACATCGTACTAGTGCCGACATTGTGCATGCTCTGTTGCCTGTGTCTATGTGCCTGTGGTTCTGTCAGTGTGATCATGTGATGTATCTGACCCCAGGAATGTGTCAATAAAGTTTCCCCTTCCTGGGACAATGAATTCACGGTGTTCTTATTTCAATTTCCAGGAGTGTATCATCTAGAACCGTTGGCATCACTTACGTACCTCATTTAGAATGATTTAAATGTAAATTTAAGAAAGTACAAAATTATGGTCGTTGTGAAGTGTAGCGGTCAGTAAATGAGACACACGACGGACTGCAGTCTATTCAGAGACAGTAGCTGAGAAGACGTTCTCCATCTCAACTGCTTATCAAGTGCTGCTCTAATGCCATGCAAAGTTGGATTAACTGGTAAATCGAAAATATCTAAGAAGGGCCACGCGATTTGAGTCAGGTTTATTTGCCGGTACGTGAAAAAATGGCACGCAGAATATGGAGAAATTCATTTAAAATTTAAAGGTTCTGTGTTTACAGAATATTTTACTACTGCTCACTACATATATATCACAGACAGGCTGTAATGTCAAGTTAGAACGATTAGTTAATGCAGAGAAACTCAGAGTCATTTTTCCCGTGCTTTGTCCATGAATAACAAGGCAAGGATAGCAAGGACCATATGCACTGTGTGTGTTTATTACGAAGCGAAATGCGGAGTATGAATTTAGATAAAAAAAAAACACTCCGTCTTCAGGGCCACAAGTGCCCCATCGGGACCATCCGGCCGCCGTGTCATCCTCAGCTGAGGATGCGGGTAGGAGGGGCGTGTGGTCAGCACACCGCTCTCCCGGTCGTTACGATGGTTTTCTTTGACCGGAGCCGCTACTATTTGGTCGAGTAGCTCCTCAATTGGCATCACGAGGCTGAGTGCACCTCAGATGCGTACAAGCTGCCTGACATTTTGCAGAAGGCAAAACTCGGCAAGGGTTGTGCAACCAGAAGTGTCTGAGGTAGTACCTAAATATTATCTCTGACAGTATACGCAACTATTACAGCCTGTTTTTGTGGCTGCACCTATGTAGTTTCTGCAGCAGTATAATCACTAGAGTCTTAATTAGAAGGCAATTTTTCATCACGGATAGGTTGTAGTGTGATTACAGTTACTTGGCTGTAATACGTATAATGTCTCATGTAACACGAGCTGGTTCCGTATTTCATTATATGAAAGTGACTCAATTGAAAACCTTAAAACTGTAATAAATCTCCTATAAGTCGTAGAGTCTATTTGGAAAATGGCTCTGAGCACTATGCGACTTAACTTCTGAGGTCATTAGTCGCCTAGAGCTTAGAACTAATTAAACCTAACTAACCTAAGGACATCACACACATCCATGCCCGAGGCAGGATTCGAACCTGCGACCGTAGCGGTCGCCCGGCTCCAGACTGTAGCGCCTAGAACCGCACGGCCACTCCGGCCGGCAGAGTCTATTTGCACAGTTGACAGGAGTTATCCCTGTGTTTCGACAAATGATCAACTGTTGGCAGCCTTTTGTTGCGTCACAGAAAAAGAGGCTGTGCCATTGCAAATATGGCCGCCGCAAAGCCAATTTCCATTGAGTTGGAGCAGCGATCTGTGTTGTCTTTTTTTTAATTTAAAATTTTTCCTTCAGCTAAGCTGTTAAACGTGTGGAAATGCATCACAGGATATCACAATACTGTGACTCGTGTGTGTCCCTTAAGCAAATACGTGCGTGGTACAGCGCCAGTTGACTATGCTGTAATGGAAGAGTTTGTGAAGGATAACTGGCTCGTTACTGTAAACGTATTAGCCACTCTTTTGGATATGAGTGTTGTGTGTGTGTGTGTGTGTGTGTGTGTGTGTGTGTGTGTGTGTTGTGTTTGGATCTTATGGGCACCTAACGGCCACACTTATTAAAATAAACGAATGATGAGTGTTGGTTGGACACACAATATTGTACGTGACGCGCTGCTATTCAGTAAGTGTTCATAAGATGGTTGCCACGTCAAATGATACTAAACTGACAAATCGTCGTGCTTGTGCCTGAGAGGAACTCATGCATCGTATCCAGATCGAAGGTAACGAATTTCTGGACTCAATTGTTACAGCGTGGGTACACTACCACCAACCTGAAACTAAAAAATCGAGCAAGCAATAGAACCATAGCCCTTTGCCAATTGCAAAAAGAAAAATCCACATTCAACCATCAGCAGGATAAGGCACACTCACTGTGTTTCCGATTCAGGAGCATTACGTGGAAATGTGATTAAAAATGACCATTAATTCAAATTCAACTCTGCTACGAGATCACATTCATCCTGCAATCAAGAGCAAAGTGAGTGACTTCTGAGTGCAGGTGTTTTGTTGCAACACGATAATGCTCCTCCCCATACTGAGCATTCAATTGTAGCAACAATGCACAATATAAAATATGAATGTGTCAAACACCCCACCTTACTCACTACATCTTGTCCCGGGTGATTTTGCATATGCTTGGATGGCTGGATGAAATAATGGGAGACAAGCATATCAGAAGCGATGGAGAGATGAAAAATATGGTGCGCGGATGGCTGCAGTCACGACCAAAAGAATTCTCATCAGGTATCAATGAACTTCACAAGCGATGAATTGCATGCATTATGTGTCATTGGATCTGTGTCGAATAACGATGTATCTGTAGTTTATCTGTAGAACCTCATATGCGGAATAAGAAATAATTAAGGTTTTCATTTGAGTTATCCCCGCTTGTGTATGCATATATAACTACACAGACGGATGAAAGTCTTCCTGACGTCTGTAGCAGATGACAAAGGATCAGTACTCGCAGACATCGCGACGAGAAGAGAGCGAGTACAACTGTACCGGCCAGCTGACTCAGCGCCACTAGCATCAGCTTGTGCTGACAGGAACAACACGATGAGTCATAAACTAAACTACTCGGGGATTGGTTCTTTGTTTCGTCCCTACTGGATTCTCGTTCTCGTGCAGTCGTTTTGTCTTGTAATACATCAATGAATAACCGCATCATGTCAGACGTGACTAGCGATATGCCGGCCGCTGTGGCTGAGCGGTTCTAGGCGCTTCAGTCCGGACCCGCGCTGCTGCTACGGTCGCAGGTTCGAATCCTGCCTCGGGCATGGATGTGTGTGATATCGTTAGGTTTAAGTAGTTCTAAGTTTAGGGGACTGATGACCTCAGCTGTTAAGCCCCATAGTGCTTAGAGCCATTTGAACCATTTTTGTTAATTAGCGACCAATTTCTGTGGCAGCATGACAACTACATTGCTCTCAGGAATCTGTTGGGCTACAAATCATTATGACTGAATAATAATAACGTTCTAGATGAAGTGGAGGTGGTTGGCGAGGGTGGGGGGGGGGGGGGGGGGCTATACTGTCTACTGATACCCACGACTGCAATGGTAATGCATTTGCAAATTCTGCGAATGCTAGTTGATACAATTCCGCAGCTCTGACAGTGCAGTGGCACAAGTATTCCCACTATCATTGCTTTGTGCTAAAGATGATCAGTCACTATATTTAGTGTGTGGTTTTACTGATGCATAAGAGAAATATTTTCATACAAAATTGTATTATTCCGCATCTACCAGATCCTGCAGATAGTAACTCTAATGCTTTATTAACGATGATTTTACATGCATTCATCACATGAGTCTAGAGGGGATAGGGGGCCAGAGCAATGTGCTACAGTATCAGCCGGTAAAAGATTCACACATCTCTCTAACATGAGCAAAACATGAGAGTTTGTTTTGAATTCTCAATTCCTGGACTTGTAACATTGTAATAAATATTAATATTTACCAAAAAGACAAGGAGGTTATGTGCCAGCTCTTCAGCTGTGTGTTAACCCTCAGCCTACATATGAGATATGCAGCAGCTTCTGGTGTGACAGAAAGAAAATCATTCAATGTCATATCAAAAATTTAATCTAGTGTGGGGGTGGCTCATACACACACACAAATAATAAAGTGGAGTCATGTCTCACATTTTTATTTTTATTTAGATTCATATACAGAAAAACATTCATTTGGAATGGTCCTGCCTACATATCTATAAAATCATGGAAAGCTTTATTTAACTGACCTTGTATCACTAAAAGTGTTTATTATTATCATATTTCCACAGAAATGGATTCAGCCTTTCTCACGATACTGATGGTAAAAATAATGCTAATTATTACAAGAAAAAAGCTCTTACAGTTGTTGAAATAGGTCTCCGGCACAGAGAGGACGAGGAAAGCGGAGGTCCACATTTAACGCAAACAACAATATGTCTACATGGGATGAACATTACTACCACTTCTTCCTGGGAGCAGCTTTTACACAGGTGGGTAGTGATGGAACCTCTTACAGTTGTGTGGCACTCAGGTGCTATTTTAAGAAGAAAAAATGGAGGTTTACTATAAGTCAGTTATCTTTCAATAATTTTCGCATCTTTTTTCTGACAATGATTATCCACAAAATCGTTGACCTTTACAGCGATTATGAACGGGCACTTCGAAAACCAAACAGTATTTTCAATCCACAAATCGAATGTTTCTTACCAGTAACCCTAGAAGAGGATGCAGCCTGGGGATCACCTATATAGAAAAATCCAGCCTCACTTAGTTTTTCACGGCGCTGCTTAATGACTAACAGCCAGCCCTCGAAGAAAGCCAACCTCGCTCATATGTTCTACACTCCTGGAAATGGAAAAAAGAACACATTGACACCGGTGTGTCAGACCCACCATACTTGCTCCGGACACTGCGAGAGGGCTGTACAAGCAATGATCACACGCACGGCACAGCGGACACACCAGGAACCGCGGTGTTGGCCGTCGAATGGCGCTAGCTGCGCAGCATTTGTGCACCGCCGCCGTCAGTGTCAGCCAGTTTGCCGTGGCATACGGAGCTCCATCGCAGTCTTTAACACTGGTAGCATGCCGCGACAGCGTGGACGTGAACCGTATGTGCAGTTGACGGACTTTGAGCGAGGGCGTATAGTGGGCATGCGGGAGGCCGGGTGGACGTACCGCCGAACTGCTCAACACGTGGGGCGTGAGGTCTCCACAGTACATCGATGTTGTCGCCAGTGGTCGGCGGAAGGTGCACGTGCCCGTCGACCTGGGACCGGACCGCAGCGACGCACGGATGCACGCCAAGACCGTAGGATCCTACGCAGTGCCGTAGGGGACCGCACCGCCACTTCCCAGCAAATTAGGGACACTGTTGCTCCTGGGGTATCGGCGAGGATCATTCGCAACCGTCTCCATGAAGCTGGGCTACGGTCCCGCACACCGTTAGGCCGTCTTCCGCTCACGCCCCAACATCGTGCAGCCCGCCTCCAGTGGTGTCGCGACAGGCGTGAATGGAGGGACGAATGGAGACGTGTCGTCTTCAGCGATGAGAGTCGCTTCTGCCTTGGTGCCAATGATGGTCGTATGCGTGTTTGGCGCCGTGCAGGTGAGCGCCACAATCAGGACTGCATACGACCGAGGCACACAGGGCCAACACCCGGCATCATGGTGTGGGGAGCGATCTCCTACACTGGCCGTACACCACTGGTGATCGTCGAGGGGACACTGAATAGTGCACGGTACATCCAAACCGTCATCGAACCCATTGTTCTACCAGTCCTAGACCGGCAAGGGAACTTGCTGTTCCAACAGGACAATGCACGTCCGCATGTATCCCGTGCCACCCAACGTGCTCTAGAAGGTGTAAGTCAACTACCCTGGCCAGCAAGATCTCCGGATCTGTCCCCCATTGAGCATGTTTGGGACTGGATGAAGCGTCGTCTCAGGCGGTCTGCACGTCCAGCACGAACGCTGGTCCAACTGAGGCGCCAGGTGGAAATGGCATGGCAAGCCGTTCCACAGGACTACATCCAGCATCTCTACGATCGTCTCCATGGGAGAATAGCAGCCTGCATTGCTGCGAAAGGTGGATATACACTGTACTAGAGCCGACATTGTGCATGCTCTGTTGCCTGTGTCTATGTGCCTGTGGTTCTGTCAGTGTGATCATGTGATGTATCTGACCCCAGGAATGTGTCAATAAAGTTTCCCCTTCCTGGGACAATGAATTCACGGTGTTCTTATTTCAATTTCCAGGAGTGTATTTCACCGTAAGAGCATCAAACTTTATAGGGATGACATTCACACTGTTTACCATTTGGTACAGTGAAACATATGCACACCGTCAACAAGAGTCTCTACAAGGTGAGCATGGCTTAGTTTTATTGGGCGGAGAGACTGTTTCTGCAGAAGAAAGCAACTATTTCCACTGATGCAGCACATAGATGATACCTCTCATCTAGGGATAATATTACTTCAGTGTCAGTATATCGTGGATTTTCGAATACTACCACTGCATAAAACTCACAATGCCCCTACAGAAGTTCTTGTAAACAGCATTGTTTGTGATGAAATGAAAGTTCTCATTCAACTGGGTGGGTGATTTATCGATAGCCATTAATAAATTGTATTTAGTGGAGTGTTGGTAGCAATTTATTTCCAAATATAGATGTTAATGGATGTAAGGAAAATAATTATTTTTCCCTTTTTTTATCTCAAGCAACATTCTGGCCAGGAGTGACAATGACATAAGTATTAATGCCGATTCCTCTCTTCTGTACTATCTCACGACACAAAATAACACAGTCTATGCCATTTCTGATTGTAATGCTCACTACATTCAAACAATTTTGACGGTTTATTCTTCCATTTGTTGTAAAATAAGGTTACTTGACAATCACTCTGTTATAGAGCCTGTGTGATCCTATCTCTAGCTCATGTTAATGCTGCCATTCAGTATACAGCTTGGCTATGTTGATATCAGGAAACTGATTTCACATTTACAGGAATAATGCACTGTGGGCTCCAGGAAATGTAATTATAGACATCGCCACGAACTCGAGTATAAATGGTGCATGGCATAAGTGCAGTGTTGATGCCCACATCGATGCTGGCTCTTAGCAGTGCGACAACATCCTCCTGTTGATTGGACAGTTTTTAAATATTAATTTGTAACAGAAATTGATCAATTGTCCTCTCACAACAGAGAACAGATTTCGATTAATTTCTATTGGATGACAACAAAATTGCAGTGTGTGTGTGTGTGGGGGGGGGGGGGGTTTGGGGGGGGGCGGGGGTTGCAGGAAGGAACTTAATTCACATTGGACAACCTCATCCTCCACCTTCATTCCCTCCCCTCCTCTTGTCTCCCTTGGGTGGACTTGCCACATGGCGATAGTGACCTTCAATATGAAATACAACGCTCAACAATGCTGAGTCAGCCATTTGAGCTATCTCTCCCACTGACCCTCTACTCACAGGCCAATGGACGAGGTGGCTGCGTGTGTACGGTAGCTTCCGTAAGACAGCCGTCGGAAGACGCACAAAGCGCGTGGCGAGTATTATGGTCAGTATTATTCGACAAAGCGAGGTGCAGACACAGCCACAGTGGGAATTAACTTAGTGTCGTGACGAAGTAATGTCGTTATCCAGTCCAAAATAGTGTATGCTATTATCCCGCAGCCCAGCTACGAAGTCGATCGTGGAAAACGCCTTCGTGGGAAGTCACGACAGCTTGCTGTTACTTCATTAAATTTATTGACGATGAGGAAGAAAAGAAGTGACGGAACGTGAAAGGAAAATATTACACCTCAGTAACTTGCTGGTGTGCAACTAACGGGAGTAAGGAGACGATGCTGAGCGGATGTAGATTGGAGTATCTATCCCAAAGGAGAAGACGCAAGATACGCGCAATAAATATTGCATTTGCATACTCATCCCTAAAGTAAATGAGGACGCTGAGTGTAACCTTCTTCATTATCATGTAGCCAATGTTTTTTGGCCTTGGGTTTAATATTTTACGCAACGAACTAAAACTGTGTGTTTGTGCTCAGTCACTGGAACCCAGTATTACCTTGGAGTGTTTTACACAAATGATCGATACTGCAAAATTCCTTACAACGGATATCTGTTTATTAAATTAGCTGTTAATTTTTCAGTATTTCAACTGTGTTACCATTCTTCATAACTGCATTAAAGGAATCACGCAGTCAACATCAATAAAGTAAGCTATCTTGTGAGGTCTCATTTAGTGAGGCTTTAATCTGAAGATATCGGGAAGCTCCGCACCGGTCGTTCTTTGGTTGAATGGGGAATGCCGGAAACCTGCTAAAGGAGTTGGACAATAATATGGAAACACCAAAACAGCCCATTAATATGCCTAATACTGCGTAGGAAATCGGTAGGCATCAAAGCACCCTCCAGTCCTTTCGGAATGAATAAATACAAGTCCTGTATGGTTTTCAAGGGAATCTCGTACCATTCTTCTTGCAAAATAGTGGCAAGCTGAGGTAACGATGATGGAGGCGGATAGCGACCACACATCCTGCTCTCCAAAGTAGAGTCCACAGATCGTGGTCTCGCGGTCGCGTTCTCCCTTCCCGAGCACGGGATCCTGGGTTCGATTCCCGGCGGGGTCAGGGATTTTCACCTGCCTCGAGATGACTGGGTGTTTGTGTTGTCCTCATCATTTAATCATCATTCATGAAAGTGGCGAGTTTGGACTGAGCAAAGGTTGGGAATTTGTACGGCCGCTGATAACCGCGCAGTTGAGCGCCCCACAAACCAAACGTCATCATCATCATCATACAAAGTAGACTACAAAGGCTCAATAATATTGAGAGCTGGTGACAGTGGTGGTCAGGAGAGATGCGACAGTACATCATCGTGCTCACAAAACCAGTCCTGGATGATGTGAGCCGTGTGAACAGAGGTATTGTCGACTTGGGACATTGTACCATGAGATAGAGCTCATCAGCTGAAATGGTCACTTACTCCTTGGCAATAACCCAGCCTTGTAGAGTAACCATGACGTCCGTTTGTGGTCAAATACAACAACGATACCTACAGGCCCGGCTAGCAGCAGTGTTCCCGTATTTTTGTCCAATCCGTGTACCTTGGCCGCAAGGAGAATATCTCCCATTATAATGGTCATCGGCGACAGTGTGGGGAAGGTGTGGTCCACTTTCTGACGAGTGGCTAGGAAGCCGGAAGGCAGGTGGAATTCCGAGGCTATCTGAAAACACCGAACGGATGTGGGTAGGCAGTGTTACGTCCCTATTAATGGTAATGTACTGGAAATTCACCTGGGTGCAGAAGGGACCGGAAGGAAGCGAAGTGACCGATATGAGCAGATCTCTGTGGATGTCTATGAGACAACCAATCAGCAGAGAGGCAAAGAATGTATATTGAGGTATGAATGCTGGAAAGGAAAGGGTGAGCTGGTGTTAGAATGGTGTTGGTGACCCAAGGACAGATTTGAGAGGGTGGAGTGCGACGAGAGACATTAAGGCATCAGAGAGTACGCTGTATGAAATATTGGAGGATCCATAGTTTTCTGCTACTGTGAATAGTTTCCGGAGAACCTATGAGTTATTAAGGGTGTTACTGAACTTAGCAGCGTATTAGCAACTACCTAAGTTAAGATATGAAGCCAGGAATTGCTGAGCATTACTGTAATAATTACTCTAATAGTGTAACTTTCGATTAGAAATTTAATAAAAGTAGTTTACTCTCAACTTATGTCAACGTTTCCTTATTAGTGTAAGGGGCAGTCAATTGAAAGGAAACAGATAAAGACACTTGTGTGCCCTAACCTACACCAGGTATCCATACAGGGATAGGGAACCTACAGTTTAACAGGAAATTCGAACCAGGTGTTGTTTCTGGCAAATTCTCACGCCGTTGAGAGGCGAAAGCCAGGTTAAACCTTAGGTTGATATATCCGCGGTCCGACCGAGACTTATCCCCACGACAGCAATGTTTCGAGAACGCGCTTTACCGCCACACCATCAGGCCTGACATGTGTACAGGTAGTTAATCTACAGGTTTTGACGAGAGCTTGCAAGTATGAAAATTATGTGACATAAATGGCCGTATCTTTGGAATGTATTGAATTAGAAGCTTCGATTTTTTTACGCCGCCAAGGAATCGTAGACCTTAATATGTGACAAAATTTCACCTTGACGCCTGCATTCGTTCCTAATAAAAATGGGTCTTGACAGACAGACAGACAGGTAGATAGATAAACAACAATGTGATCCTATAAGGGTTCAGTTTTTACCGGTTGAGGCACGAGAACTAAGTAAACTATTTGTTATTTAAAAAGTACTCGCCATAACTGTTAATCCATTTATCGCACTGTGAGACGAGACGGCCAATGCTTTCTTGGAAAATTGTTTGCAACTGCCTACGGAACCATGATTGTACTCAGGCTTGCATTTATTCGTCCGAAGCATATTGACAGCCTCGAATGTCTTTCTTCAGGGATCCAAAAATAAGGATATCGCATGGGAAGAGACCGCGACTGTATGGAGTACGTACAAGGTAACAGTTATTGAACTATATGAAATAAAATCGTCATAACTTCTGAACGGTTTGCGTTAGGACGTTCAAACTGCACGGTTGGCCCCGGGGCATGATGGGAATTAGTATGCGCTGTATGCTTTGGTTTAGCGACGAAGTCCACTTTCATTTGGATGGGTTCGTCAATAAGCAAAACTGCCGCATTTGGGGGACTGAGAATCCGCATTTCGCGATCGAGAAGTTTCTTCATCCTCAACGCGTGACTGTGTGGTGTGCTATGTCCAGTCACGGAATAATCGGTGCGATATTCCTTGATGGCACGGTAACTAACGAACGGTACGTGTAGGTTTTGGAAGACGATTTCATCCCCATTATCCAAAGAGACGCTGATTTCGACAAGACGTGGTTCATGCAAGACGGAGCTCGACTCCATCGAAGCAAGAGAGTGTTTGATGTCCTGGAGGAGTACTTTGGGGACCGCATTCTTGCTCTAGGACACCCAGAGGCCACTTTCACGGGCCTTGATGGGCCACCACATTCTCCGGATCTGAACACATGCGACTCCTTTTCGTGCGGCTATATTAAAGACAAGGTGTACAGCAATAACCTCAAAGCGATTTCTGAGCTGAAAACAGACATTCAGGAGGTAATCGACAGCTTCGATGTTCCGATACTTCTGCGGATCATGGAGAATTTCGCTATTCGTCTGCGCCACATCATCGCCAATTATGACAGGCATATCGGACATGTCATAACCTAAATCCGAATATCTGAAGTGGCGTTTACATGTGCGTGCGTGTGCATGCCGTGGTTTGTAACTAATTTACATTTTTTTTCATGTAGTTCAACAATTGTTACCCTGTATAACGGCTTTCCTGCAAAACTTCTACAGTGAACTCTGAAAAACCTATAAGCGTCCTATCTCTCCGACTGATTAGGCTTGTCTATATTATCGTGTACCTAAAGTCCCTAACCTGTGGGAAAGGGATCAGCTCTGAAGAATACTGCAAAACCGAGAGACGTAGATGAAGCTATAACCGAATCGTCACTGCTCAGTACTTTAGCAATGACTATTAGAAACAAAGTTTGGCTAACTTTACATATTTTTATTACGTAAACTAATTGTTAATTAACAATAGTTAGTGGAAAACTTGGAAAAAGGTTTTCAAAGTATGTCATTAATGAAAATAACCAACGGTCGCCAATTTCTCACCGAAACAAGAATAATTAAATTGAAACTGAACTTTATACTCGTAAGCAATCTTACCAAGAATAGTTATTGGTGTCATAATGTAGGTACCGTACCTAACGCACACCACACATGTCACAGTAGTCAAATAATAATCAAATAGCAAACACATACAACATGTTATGTTAATCCTCAAAGATCAATTAAAAAGTAAGATTGTTTGCTGGCTGTGGACAGAAACTTTTTGTTACGTTACTCACCGTAATACTGATTGTCATAATTGTAGCAAACAGAAAGATAGTTTGAATCTACTCATTGGTAAGGACTGTCATTTACCTAGCAGTTACTCTGATATTTCTTTGTAATAAAAGTTTTAAATTATGCCACAAGCTATAAAGTAGACTCTGTGCTTTGACAGTGAAATTTAGTGTCCAAGTTACGTAATTTTTTATTATGAAAGTAACTCTATTTTTAGGAAATGAGTTAATACTGGCTTTTGCATCATTCTGTTTCTGACATTATTCATACTACAGCCAAAGATTTCATTATTACGTAATTGTCCAAAAGTTGGAAAAATTATGTTTTGATAATCTAATAAATTGATGTTCACTTCCTTTTTAGTTCATTTACTGATTATCTCGGTTCGTACAAAGGGATGGGATTGATACTACTTGAATAACGACTTAGGAAAATTATTTACGTGACAATATGCACGAAAACAATGTTATTTAAGCAATAAAATTCCAACTACGCTGCTCAGCCTATTACACTTACACTTATAAATAGTCTAGATCTTACTTCACTTCATAACGCCGTTGGGTTGTCGAACGGCTTCATTTAGCGGTAAAACAGGGTACAGGTTGATCTTCTTGCCATACCATAGCCAATAACAAGAGCCCACAGTACTCCTGATGTTATGTGAATTACTCTTGCTGCATTTGTACTGTGCGCAATAAATGCCATATACATAGCTTGCCCATATTAAACATCCGCCAGAACAACTGTTTCAGTTTTCACTGCTCCGCACTTCGGAGACAGACTTTTTATCTCCGCACTTTTGCATAGCCACACCGGCGAATAAACGCAACCAACGAGAACAGTTCCCTCGCGACTCCGAACTGCTAGTTTTATGGTACGGTTGCACGCCCAGCGATAATGCCCTGAAGAAAGATATTCGAGGACGTCGATTTGCTTCGGACGAAGAGGTTCAAATGGCTCTGAGCACTATGCGACTTAACTTCTGAGGTCATTAGTCGCCTAGAACTTAGAACTAATTAAACCTAACTAACCTAAGGACAGCACACACATCCATGCCCGAGGCAGGATTCGAACCTGCGACCGCAGCGGTCGCTCGGCTCCAGACTGTAGCGCGTAGAACCGCACGGCCACTCCGGCCGGCGACGAAGAGGTGCACGCAAGTGTACAATCATGGTTTCGGTAGGCAACTGCAAACGTTTTTCCATCAAGGCACTGGCGGTATCTTCTCCCACTAGGATAAATGTAGTTTTGAAATAATAAACAGTTTGCTTCCTTTCTTTCTATCTGTCTCATTTTCATTTGACTATCTATCGCTTGCGCCTTGTCCCGCAGTTACGCAGGGTCGGCCATGGTTAAACGGATTTGGCATGTTAATGGTAAGGGATGGATGCCCTTCCTGCCGCCACCGTGTACCCCCCACCCCCCCTCCCCCCAGAACGGAATAAGTGTACCTCAACTGTCTGTGTCTAGTGTAAATCGTGAAATAGTGCGAACGTGTTTTCAAATGCCTGCGACGCGTGTAACTGAGGCGGAATGTGGGGACCAGCCTGGTATTCACCTAGTGGGATGAGGAAAACCGCCCAAAAACCACATCCAGGCTGGCTGGCACACTGGCCCTCGTCGTTAATCCGCCGGGCGGATTCGATCCGGGGCCGGCGCGCCTACCCGAGTCCAGGAAGCAGCGCGTTAGCGCGCTCGGCTCCCCCTTATAATTAGTCTATCCTTCCTTTAAGATTTTTCAACTCTTTGTGTCGTCGCATTCCAGTTTGTTCTGTAATAATTCGTGTGTGGCAGATCTTAATGAACAGAAGAGTTGTTAATTTAATCCGATATATAATTGCGCAATTTCCATTGTTGATATCCCTACAGTTCGCCGATCCCTTTTATAGCAGGGCTGTGAGGCTGGCGCTAATGATCTACAAAACTGATCTGCAACGCTGCAGTGGTCTGGACTCTACTGAATCCAATTTCACGAAAGCTAAGGCGGTATTTTGGTGTCGCATATCGCAGCCAGCCTGGTGAGTTATCGACTCGAGTTACGCACGCAGTGTCCCCGAGACCCAGTTCGGCTATCAACAAGGGGGCCTCTGTCAGACGACTACCGCCGCGACCCCCAGGCTGAGCGGGGCAAAGCCGCACTGCTGGAGACAGAGGTGTACAAATTCTCCTTCCAGCCTGCCTGCCCGTGTCTCCGCCGTAGCCATTAAAGCAGCCCAACCTGCCACATCCGAGACACGAGAGTACACGTGTACCGAAGCACAGCGGTCAAAGCAGGCCATCCTGGCTTTCCAGAAGCCTGGCGAGTTTCACGGGACCCGTTCAGCCTGATGCACCTGACGACAGGTTGCGTTTTCAATCCGGCTTGACTACCGAATAGCCAAGTAGATGTCTGCGTAGGTAGTTTCACTGCAGCTCATTTAGCGTAACGGTGGAAGCAGCAAAATAAACTAACCATACTTACACGAGACTGAGGAGAAATCAAGAATTGACGAATATACAGGGTGTAAATTTTAAGTTGACAAACCAGAATAATCCGAAAAATAAGCTTCACACGAAAAAATGTGTACAATCCAAAGTTGTTTATTTTCGAGGGGGACATCTTCTGGTGCTAAAATTAGCCCGCCACCCCAGCCCCTTGGGGGTGACTGGAGGCAACTCTAAAGTTTCAAATGGGACCGCCCATTTTTTATTGCTGAATCAGATTGCACATAAAAAACTACGTACATTTTGTCTTAAACATGTGTTTTGATTCTTGGCAGTTGGCGCTGTAATTCAAGAAAATCCATGTTCTCATTTTTGAGTGAAAAATTGCTACGGATAAATAAAAAATACTTACTTACTTCGTAAATTTTGATTCGCTAAAACTAAAACTCTCCCTCTCTCCCCATAGGGTGGGGTTTGAGAGAGAGAGGAATTAAGAGTTTTACAAATGTTGACCACAGAACAAACAAAACTTATCCCAATCTGCAGAAAAAATTAATATTTGGGTCAACATTTGTAAAACTCTTAATTCCTTTCTCTCAAACCCCACCCTATGGCGAGAGAGGGAGAGTTTTCGTTTTAGTGAATCAAAATTTACGAAGTAAATAAGTATTTTTTATTTATCCGTAACCATTTTCCTCGCAAAAATGAGAACATGGATTTTCTTGAATTACAGCAACTACCAAGAATCAAAACAAATGTTTAAGACAAAATGTACGTAGTTTTTTATGTAGAATCTGATTTGCAATAAAAAATTGGGGTTCCCATTTGAAATTTTAGAGTTGCCTTCCTCCCCACCCCCAGGGGGCTGGGGTGGCTGGCTAATTTTAGCACCAGTAGATGTCTCCCACGAAAATAATCAACTTTGGATTCTACACATTTTCTCGCGTGAAGCTTATTTTTCGAGTTATTCTGGTTTGTCAACTTAAAATGTACACCCTGTATACTAGTCACGAAAGAGAACCCAAGTCCAGCAGGGGAAAAGTCATCGTCTGTTAAAGACTCAGCTTCAAATAAATCAATAGGTGTCTCGTAATGGAAACTGTGTAAAAAGTTACTAAACACTCATTCGGGAACCTCGAGTAGGTTACGACATGCTTCTAAACTTGATCAAGTTCCTTCTCTCCACAAATATTTTGAAAGAAGATAAAGACTTAGTGGCTGACAAGTGTGTGAAACTTATATTATTCTAAATTTAGGGCACACGTTGGCCGAATTAGGAAAAAAACATGGCTCAGTGGATAATAAAAACCACATTCTGGTGGTATCCAACGTAGTGTGAAGAAAGCTTATGATAAAACAAAAGCTTTTCCTTTCAGACATGCGTTTTTTTTAACTTAATATAATATGAAAAACGAACTTCGTGTTTGCAAAAATGCCTTTCGGGAATTTAGAATGAACTATTTTGGCCACTTAGAATGAATTTAGCGAAACCGCAGTTCGCATCCTGGAAAAGCCGGCCGAGATGGCCGAGCGCTTCTAGGCGCTTCAGTCTGGAACCGTGCGACCGATGCGGTTGCAGGTTCGAATCCTGCCTCGGGTATGGATGTGTGTGATGTCCTTAGGTTAGTTAGGTTTAAGTAGTTCTAAGTTCTAGGGGACTGATGACCTCAGATGTTAAGTCCCACAGTGCTCAGAGCCATTTGAACCCATCCTGGAAAAATTGCTATAACTGGGGTCTTATTCGGCTCGAAAACACTAACGTTACAGAAACTAGACTACCAAAACTCTAATTGGCGTTGTATTATAACAGACGTCTTCGGGTTCTTAGCTTCAAAGGATAGTTCTCCTTACTACGGGGAGTTCAAAAAGTCTCTTCGCAGTGCCGTATGATTGTTAGCCGCGCGTGCCGTATGCCGCAGTGAATATACCGAAATGAAACAAAGGGAACTACAAATTATTAATTTATTGAATATTCATTTTTACTTACAAATTTTCACATCAAATGTTGAAAGTGTTCCTCTTGTTGTTGAATACACATTTCAATTCATCTAATCATGTTCCAAACACAAGCTGTAACATTTCTTCTGTAACAGAGGCAGTGAAAGTGGCTATTTCAGTTTTCAATTCATCGATTGATTTTGGACGGTTTTTATAGACAGTTGCTTTCGCTGCACCCCAGAAGAAAAAGTGAGATGGTATTAGGTCAGGCGATCGTGGAGGCCAAAGTCCCTGTGAAATTATGCGATCGCCAAAAACATCAGCAAGCAGTGACATTGAAACGCGAGCAGTATGCGCGGTTGCACCATCTTGAAAACAAGCGTTCAGTATTTCACTTAACACAACTTCTCCTATGAATGGGTACAGAATATCACTGCAATATCGTTGTGCGTTTATTGTTTCGTTGAAAAATATGGGACCCGCAATCCAACGTCTAGAAATTGCAATCCAAACTCCTGTTTTCACAGAATGAAATGGTTCCTCATGAACGCACAATGGATTTGCAGTAGTACCCCACACACGAGAATTTTGCGAGTTCATGTACCCAGATAAATGAAGCAACGCCTCATCAGTGAAAACAGTTTCATTAAGAATACCCCTTCCATTCTGTTGAACGAAATTTTTGAACCATTGACAACAATGCAGTCTCTTGCCGTGATCAGTATTTTTCAGTTCTTGCACGTCATTTTGTATGGAAAAGTTCTAATTTTTTCCTTACAGCTTGTATGGGCCGTTACGACACTAACGTCGATTTCCTGGGCGAGTTTTCGTACTGACTTATTCGGAATCATGGACATTTTATCGGAAATATCGAGTAGTTAATCAAATCTCGCACAGTATCGCGATGTGGGAGTGTTGTCTCCGGGAAAACTGAATGAAATGTTTGACGAATTGAAACTGTGTATTTACCGCCAGCTATGAACACTTGTTCGATTAAAAACACACGTTCTTCAATGGGTAGCATTTTAACAGTGACAAAAACGAAACAAACGAACAAAGGAATTAAACGTTCACGTCAACACGTAACGACACACACCAACGACACACACCAACGAAACAGTGGAATGTTGGATGAGTCCACTTGAAGGGAAGTAACCCAGGCAGGCGAACAGTCATACGACACGCGCGGCTAACAATCATACGGCACTGCGGAGAGCCTTTTCGAACACTCCGTATTAGAGGTGACCTGATGGTGGTTCGAATTGAGAATAGCCAGTACTAGTTGAAACAGGGTGGAGTTGTAGAGAAAAACGTCCATAACGAAATAAATTAATAATCGCTAAATACTACGCCGATTAGAAAAAAGGGGGCAAATAAAATCCAGCACTTCTCTCCTACACTGACCCAAAGTAAATGCACATTTCACTGAGCTTCGTCTTGTGATACTGGGGTAAAAAAGACTTTTCATCAAGTTCTGAACCCTACTCATAACGCTAGACTGGAGGTATGCTGAATACACTGCTACGTAGCGTTGCACTGCAGCAAGACGGGCAGGCAGGCAAGCACATAAGACTCCTGTAGCCTGTTTGGACGGGAGCAGAGCAGCCTGCCCTTCTGTTGATAACGTGCGGCAGCTTGTCTGCGTGGCTAACAGGCAAGCATGGGCAGGTTGAACGCGGAATGCGTACACCTCTGGCTGGAGACTCGCAAGGAGCGCAGGAGAGAAAGGCTTTCCATACGCCATTGGTTTGCATGCTATAGCTCGTTTATTGCTTAGTTTACTAGAGGAAGCTAAGGATGCAGAGATGGTTGCAAACTTTCTACATATACACCATCTACATCAATGCTCCGCAAGTCTCCTGACGGTGCGTGGCAGTAGGTACTTATACCACTAACTGATTCCCCTTCCCCGCTCCATTCGCGAATGGCGCATGGGAAGAACGACTGTCGGCAAGCCTCTGTACTGGCAGTAATTTCTCGAATTTTCTGGTCGTGGTCCTGTCGCAAGATACCGGGTGATCAAAAAGTCAGTGTAAATTTGAAAACTTAATTAACCACGGAATAATGTAGATAGAGAGGTAAAAATTGACACACATGCTTGGAATGACATGGGGTTTTATTAGAACAAAAAAAAAGTTCACAAAATGTCCGACAGATGGCGCTGGACAGCAAAACGTCAGTAACTGCGTATGACAATCGCGTATGAAAGGAGCTGTAATGAGAGAGAGAGTCAGATGCACCAGCAGTGGCAGCATGTTGACGTTACCTGAAAAGGCGCTTTTAGTGAAGCTGTATTATCAGAATGGGGAATGTGCTGGTTCAGCGTTACGATCCTATCGCCATAGAAAGGGGATTCGAACGGGTAAAGGTCCGTTGACAAATGCAGCTGTGGCGAGAATGATTTCGAAGTTCGAAACCAGGGGTTGTTTACACGATAGACCCCGTAGTGGCGGACCGAACACAAGGCGTAATGCTACTGAGACAGTTAAGGAAGAAATGGAGACTGTAGCGGGTTCGTCTATGCACGGCGAAGTCAGCGCTCGTGCAGTTGGACGTCGCACCGGCATTCCATACACTACTGTTTGGTTGGCACTTAGGCGTACCCTCCGATGCTATCCATACAAAATCGATCGCCATCATGAACTGTTACCTGGCGATTTAGTGAAGCGGAGGGCATTTGCGGTGTGGGCGTTTCAAAAGATGGCGGAAGATGACGATTGGTTGAGCAACGTGTTGTGGACCGACGAAGCTCATTTCACGCTCCGAGGGTCTGTCAACGCCCACAACTGCAGAATTTGGGCTACCGAAAATCCTAGAACTGTCGTGGAAACTTCATTGCACAACGAGAAAGTCGCGGTATGGGTTGGATTTACCACATCTACCGTTATCGGGACTTTTTTCTTCGGGGAAATGCGTGATTCTGGTTTTGTAACTGCTACCGTGACGGGTGAGAGGTACGCCGATATGTTACAGAATCGCATCATCCCCAGCCTGACTGACAAACACCTGCTGGAACGTACGATGTTTATGCAGGACGGCGCTCCACCCCATATTGTTAGACGCGTGAAAGATCTCTTGCGCTCGTCGTTTGGTGATGATCGTGTGCTCAGCCGACACTTTCGTCATGCTTGGCCTCCCAGGTCCCCAGACCTCAGTCCGTACGATTATTGGCCTTGGGGTTACCTGAAGTCGCAAGTGTATCGTGATCGACCGACATCTCTAGGGATGCTGAAAGACAACATCCGACGCCAATGCCTCACCATAACTCCGGACATGCTTTACAGTGCTGTTCACAACATTATTCCTCGACTACAGCTATTGTTGAGGAATGATGGTGGACATGTTGAGCATTTCCTCTAAAGAACATCATCTTTGCTTTGTCTTACTTTTTTATGCTAATTATTGCTATTGTGATCAGATGAAGCGCAATCTGTCGGACATTGTTTGAACTTTTGTATTTTTTTTTGGTTCTAATAAAACCCCATGTTATTCCAAGCATGTGTGTCAATTTTTACCTCTTTATCTACGTTATTCCGTGGTTTATTAAGTTTTCAAATTTATACTGACTTTTTGATCACCCGGTATATGTGGTAGGAAGAAAAATGTTGTTCGACTCTTACCGGAATGTACTCTTTCGAAATTTCAATAGTAAACCTCTCCGTGATGCTCGACGCCTCTCTTGTAACGTCTGCTACTGGCCGCACGGAGTGGCCGCGCTGTTCGAGGCGCCATGTCACGGACTGCGCGACCCCTCCCGCTGGAGGTTCGAGTCCTCCCTCGGGCATGGTTGTGTGTGTTGTTCTTAGCATAAGTTAATGTAAAGTATTGTGTAAGTCTAGGGACCGATGACCTTAGCAGTTTAGTCCCTTAGGAATTCACACACATTTGAACATTCTGCTACTGGAGCATCTCTGTAACGCTCTCACGCCGACTAAACGATCCCGTGACGAAACGCGCCGCTCTTCGTTGGATCTTCTCTATCTCTTCAATCAGTTCTAGCTGGTAAGGGTCCCAGACTGATGAAAAAAACTGAAGAATCGGCCGAACTAGTGCCTTGCATGCTACCTATTTCGTGGATGACTACATTTCCTTATGATTCTTCCTACGAGTCTCGGTGTGGCATCTGCTTTCCTTACAATTTGTTTTGTGCGGTCATTTCACTTAGGGTTGCTCTGCATAGTTACTCCTAGAAATTTTATGGTAGTTACTTTATCCAGAAATTTGTCATAAATAGTATAAATGGACAGTAGCGCGTTTCGTTTCCTATATACACTCAATATATTACATTCATTTACGTTCGAGGTCAACTGTCAGAGCCTGCACCATTCATCAGTCTTCTGTACGCCGTTCTGCAAATGGATACTGTTTTTTTAGCCACCTAAACGATAACATACAAATAAAATCTGTTCCGGTGATTTATCGATAGTCATTTGCACTTTGCACTGTCTCACAATCAGACGCAATCATATGTAGTCGCTCTGTCGTAAGAAATTCTGTCCCATTCTCCATATTTTACCGATGACGCACCCAACATCATCTTAATCGTTCCTCGCACCTGACAAAACGAAAAAATAAAGAAACCACAATATCTATGAGTACAATATCAGCGAGTCACAATTGTGAGTAGCCAGTTCACACAAATACCCAAGTTATAGGGGTATGAAATGGAGTGCTCATACAAACTCGGTCGTAGGTAAAGCCAATGGCGTACTTCGACGCACGGTTAGAACAGTGAGAAAATTGCAGTCAGTCTACGAAGGACATTGCTTGCGAAACACTGGAGCAAACCATTCTAGAATATTTCTCCAGCATGTACGACACATACAGAATAGGATTGACAGGGGATAATGAACATATTCAAAGAAAGGCAGCACATGTGGTTACAGGTTAGTCTGACCCATAGTAGAGCGTCACGAAGAAGCTGAGAAACATGGACTGGTAGACGCTTCAAGATAGACGCCAACTACCTCGCGAAACCTACCAAACAACTTTCAAGATCCAGCATTATATGAGGAATACAGGAGAGCACTACAATCCTCTACTTATCATTCTGTAGGGAGCGTGAAGACAAGATTGGACTACAGCGCACGCAGGGGTGTTTAAGCGACCGTTCTTCCTGTGCTCCATACTTGCATGGAGTGCGTAGACGACTTAATAGTTGGTGCCATGGAAGTACCCTCCACCAGCTACTTTGTAGTGGTTTGTAGATTGTAGATGTAGATGTAAGAGTAGAAGAACAAATGGCGTGACGAGCAGTCTCAGGAGACAATAATGGAGCAGTATTAGCTGAACAATTCTGCGCCGGCCGCTGTTGCCGAGCGCTTCTAGGCGCTTCAGTCCGGAACCACGCGGCTGCTACGGTCGCAGGTTCGAATCCTGCCTTGCGCATGGATGTGTGTGATGTTCTTAGGTTAGTTAGGTTTAAGTAGTTCTAAGTCTAGGGGACTGATGACCTCAGATGTTAAGTCCCATAGTGCTGAGAGCCATTTTTTTAACAATTCTGAGGAGTTATTCTGTTAGGGTATCCACCTGATCATACGAAGGCGTGCTGAAAAGTAATGCTCCAGAATTTCTTATTCTGTTATCGAAATCGGTTGAGGTGTTACATGTCATACACATTAGAGGTCTGTAGATTGCGAGGTTTGCTCGCTCGCACCCACCGCTCTCGAAGCGGGCAGACTGTAGTCGAACGAGGCGCCATGGGGAATACATCGCTTGGGACAATTTTGGTAGCAGTTCTGTGTCTGCAGGCTGGCGTTGGTTATGACATACTCCCACCAGCTGGTGCATCTAAATTCTCATCACTTTAGTTACACTGTAGCCATAAGTTCCTGGGTGATAGTGTCTAATGGTGACTTCACTGTGGTCCATAAGAGAAAATACACTCACGCTCATAAATTAAGGACAATGCTGATAGATGGTGAAACAACGCTCTGGTGGGGGGTTTGCGGGTTTAAACCAGCTCGGGGTATGACCATGGGGTGCATATGACCTGCGGTCGTCGCACGGTGGCGCTGGCAGCAGTCCACATACGCAGAGGTGTATTGGTGCATGTCAGAGTACGGTGCAGCAAGTAAGTGTGCAGACGTTTTCAGACGTGCTAATGGTGACTGTGTGTTGAAAGTGGCTCAAAGAACACATATTAATGACGTTATGAGGGGTAGAATAGAAGGGCTACTGGACGCTGGTCAAACACAGCAGGTAGTAGCAAGGGCGCTCCGTGTGCTACACAGTATGATCTCAAGGCTATGACAACGATTCCAGCAGACAGGAAACGTGTCCAGGCGCTACACTACGGGACGTCCACAGTGTACAACACCACAAGAAGACCGATGTCTCACCATCAGTGCCCGCAGACGGCCACGGAGTACTGCACGTAGCCTTGCTCTGGACCATACCGCAGCCACTGGAGCAGGTGTTTCCAGACACACAGTCTACAGACGACTGAACAGACATGGTTTATTCGCCTGCAGACCTGCAAGGTACATACCACTGACCCCTGGTCACAGGAGAGCCCGTAAAGCCTGGTCTCAAGAACACAGTAAATGGTCATTGGAACAGTGGTCCCAGGTTATGTTCACGCACGAGTCCAGGCATAGTCTGAACAGTGATTCTCGCCGGGTTTTCATATGGAGTGAACGAGGAACCAGATACCAACCCCTAAATGTCCTTGAATGGGACCTGTATGGAGGTCGTGGTTTGATGGTGTCGGGTGGGATTATGATTGGTGCACGTACACCCCTGCATATCTTTGACAGAGAAAGTGTAACAGGTCAGGTTTATTGGGACGTCATTTTGCACCAGTAAGTCCTCCTTTTCATGGGTGCAGTGGGTCCCACCTTCCTCTTGATGGATGATAACACACTGCACCACCGAGCTGCCACTGTGGAGGAGTACCTTGAAACAGAAGATATCAGCCGAATGGAGTGGCCTGCCTGTTCTCCAGACCTAAAACCCATCGAGCACGTCTGCGATGCTCTCGGACGACGTATCGCTGCACGTCTTCAAACCCCTAGGACACTTCAGGAGCTCCGACAGGCACTGGTGCAAGAATGGGAGGCTGCTCGTCCACCTGATCCAGAGTATGCCAACCCGTTGTGCGGCCTGTGTAGGTGTGCATGGTGATCATATCCCATATTGATGGCGGGCCACATATGCAGGAAACAGTGGCGTTTTGTAGCACATGTGTTTCTGGACGGTTTTCTCAACTTATCACCAATACCGTGGATTCACAGATCTGTGTCGTGTGTGTTCCCTATGTGCCTATGCTATTAGCACCAGTTTTGTGTAGTTCCACATTGTGTGGCACTACATTCTGCAATTATCCTCAATTTATGAACATGAGTGTAGTTTGTATAATGAAGAAAATTTCACAACTGTTTGGGGTTTCACAGGAAAACTATGTAACCACCAACTTCTGTAATACAAAAAAGCACTCTGACTTCAGGCCACAAGGGGCCCATCGGGACCATCCGACAGCCGTGTCATCCTCAGCTGAGGATACGGATAGGAGGGGCGTGTGGTCAGCACACCGCTCTCCTGGTCGTTATGATGGTTTTCTTTGACCAGAGCCGCTACTATTCGGTCGAGTAGCTCCTCAATTGGCATCACGAGACTGAGTGCAACCCGTAAAATGGTAACAGCGCATGGCGGCCCAGAAGGTAATGAAAAACCGCATTGCTGTTTTCTATCACACCATCTCTGTCATTGATTCAAATATACATATGTGAACTTGACCACTTAAGAAAGTACAAACCTACCAGAAAGTAGTTTGTCTGCAGATTATTCCTTGTTACTGTAATTGCAATGAATCGACCCGTTTCGGCCATCTTGATTTAGGTTTTACGTGATTTGCCTAAATCGCTTCAGGCAAATGCCGGAATGGTTCCTTTGAAAGGCCACAGCCGACTTCTTTCTCCGTCCTTCCCTAATCGAATGGAACCGATGACCTGCTGTTTGGTTCCCTCCCTCAAATCAACCAACCAACCAACTCCTTTCGGAGAAAATTTCCTTCGACTGGCCGAGATAAGATTCCATGCTGCATTGAAATCTCTTTCGGCAGTCACATTTGAGATTGGAACACAAAACATTCCTCTGGCTAAATTGGATAGCTTGGGAAAGTGATTACGGCTACACTTTCACCTCTCAACCTGATCACCGTAGTCACCACTTTACATTAGGGTTACATAAAAGTTAACTTCGTGGGTAAACTGAGTATGGCATCGTCACAGTCTAGTCACTCCGAAAACAGTAACTCAGGCCTTTATTTTTTTCTGCTGAATGCTGCTTATATTCGCTCAATGGCCCTAAATAATGTTTATAGAGGTCACAAAAATATAAGAAGATACTAATGCCACGTTATAACTTTGTTCTAGCATCTCAAACATTCCATCACACGTTTGACGCACTCTATGTAACATCTCATCTCTATCAGAAACAGACATTTTCAATAGTCGGAAGTGCGACCACAAAAATGTTACTATTCCGTGCAACGTCAAATTTCGTCTTTCTTCTCTATGACACGGAGACAGAGCTCTTTCATTGCTCGTATTATCTACAGTTAATAGACGGCAATGCGACAGTCATACTGTACTGCCAAAATAACGGTGACACTGAAACTGGCGTTTTGCAGTGAAGTGCAATTTTCATTTGATAGACATACAGCGTGTATTGAACTAAAAAACTGCGTCTACAGCAATTTAAACGTACCTCTGTATCTTAGGAGTCCTGTATTACAATGACTTTCCAGTTTGTGCATTCATAACAAAACAAACGAAATTGATGGAAATTTCACGCCTTCCAGTACTCCTATTGTATGTTTTAATGGCTCTAAAAATGACACCAGTTCTTTTGCAGTGGTGTTGTCGTAACCAGTAAGTTTTTCAGTGACGCCTGTTTCGGGGAGCATTTCCATAACTTTATCGTACTGTCTAACCATCGACTGCAGTATTCTAAACAGGCTGTTCCACCAACTCTCCGTTTCTTGCTTCAAGCTAGTCTGCAAATAAAATCGTACTAAATTGTTGGGAATTTAGTCCTAACAATTAAATAATGTTTCCTCAATGTAATTCTTAATAAATTCCTCAGATTTTTTCTTCACAGAAAAGAGACTTGCCACTGATATATTTCGCAGTGCCTAATCTTGATAAAGTGCGCAGTAATAGATATGTAACACATTTTTCCGGTATGTATCGATCCAAATATCCGCTGTGCATCCATATGCATTGAAGCCTATTGCCTGGATAATACTGGGAATCGTAATGGCCTATTTTTATCGACTTGTCTTTAAGTTTATCGTGAGACTGCCGTAGGATTAGGCAAAATATTCGAGGCGTCTACATGTCCCAATTATGAACCGACGTTTTCAAGCTCCTGACGTGAAGCGCGAAATCCATCACCAAATATTAATGTAAATGGTCGAAGATCTCTGGTACTCATTTCTACGCACCTTTTTTTTAAATTACCGTAGCTTTAATGAAACTGGTAATGCTTCAGAACACACACTATGTCGTGTTCTGCAGACATGTGCCTTGAGACGTGTGGTGGTGGACTTGTAAGACAGGAGAGCAGGGCACTTGCCACAGTGTATGTGGTCGACGTTCTCATCGGTCACTAATAAAACTCCCTCGCAGTCATTGTTGGGACCATCGTCTTTCACACTCAGAATAGATTCTTTCGAATCGAGTTTCGCTTTCGCACTAACCTTCATCACAAGTTCACGCGCCATGATCCAACAGAGGGACTAAACAGCGCTCGGGTACTGGAGTAGACGGCTGGGCAAACCGAGCATGAGACGCTCGCTCACCCGCCAGTTGGTGCACTCAAGGGCGTGTGGCCAGTGGGTTCCTCGCCGCCTAACAGAAGACTATTCAGAGCAACGAAGGACCATCTGTGCGGAATTCCTTGCACGTTACGAGGCTGACCGTGACAGTTTTTGTCGAACACGGTTCATCACTTCGAACGGGGTAATCCATGGAGAGGCGTTACATCTCCTCTCCTCCAAAGGAAAGTTCACAGCTGCACTCTCAGCTGGTAGGGTCATTCTGTTTCATGTCTTCTCTTATGGGACAACGATCAACTCTGAAGTGTTGCCACCTCAGGATATTGAAGAAACGACTTCACCGAGTTCGTCGCCACAAAAATGCAAATGAACATCTCTTTCTCCATGACAACGGAATTCGTCACATAAGTCTGAGCACCCGAGATAAGCTCATAAAATTTCATTGGACTGTTCTTCCTTATACACACTACAGTCCGGGTATTGTATCTTCCGACTTCCATCTGTTTGGCCCAATGGAGGAGCATTTTGTGGGAAGCAGTAAATGGATGGTGGGGAGGTCACTGATGCAGCAAGTCGTCGCTGGTTCCGACATCGACCAGTAGAGTGATAGCATGAGGGCATACAGCCGTACAGGTGGCGTGAGGCCGGAGATTATGTTGAAAAATATGGTTTTGTAACAAAATAAGTGGGGAATAATATGGTGTATTGGAATAGTGAATGAAGTTATCCTGTTTTCAGAAAAATAATGTGTTGCATTACTAATTGAACGCCCTTGGTTCAAATGGTTCAAATGGCTCTGAGCACTATGGGACTGAACATCTGAGGTCATCAGTCCCCTAGAACTCAGAACTACTTAAACCTAACTAACCTAAGGACATCACACACATCCATGCCCGAGGCAGGATTCGAACCTGCGACTGTAGCGATCGAGCGGTTCCAGACTGAAGCGCCTAGAACCGCTCTGCCACAGAGGACGGCAACGCACTTGGTGTTAAAAGCTTCATCTCTTTAGGCTTGTCACTACAAGCTCATGTCGATCAACCTTGCAGCTCTTGTTTTTAGTCAGTGTGAAAGTGCCACTGAAATAATAGGAATTTACGGTTGTACGGTGGGTTGCTGAGCCATGTGAACGAATGGAACAAGAACAGGTTATACAGCTACATCTATATCTATACTCAGCGAATCACCGTGAGGTGCACGGCAGAGGCTACGTACCATTGTACCAGTTATTAGCGTTTCTTCCGTTTCTGTTCACGTATGGACCGCAGGAAGAATGATTGTTTAAATGCCTCTGTGCGTGCAGTAATTATTCTAATTATATCCTCACGATCCCTGTGTGTGCGATGCGTAGGGGATTGTTGTACATTCCTAGAGTCAATACTTAAAGCCGGTTGTTGAAATTCTGTTAATAGATGTTCTCGGGATAGCTTCTGTCTATATTCAAGAGTCTTCCAGTTCATTTCCTTCAATATTTCTGTGACACTCTCCCACGGGTCAAATAAACCTGTGACCATTCGTGCTGCCCTCCTCTGTACACGTTCAATATACCCTGTTAGTCCTATTTGGAACGCTGCATTCCCGCCACGCACCGTACTTTAGTTTCGATTTATGTACGTCGATGGCGAGTTCTAGCTTTTCCCAGATTGGACTTGACATTCTGGATGTGGAATCAGTCTTAACAAGTCGCTGTCTGGGATATTACCACCAAAATGATGACCATTACACAGGCAGCTAAAAACTGAAGAGATGATAAATCAAAGTCTCAGGGAAGGGTATACCTTTGTCATCGTTTAATATACAAACTGATGATCTCATAAGAAAACGGAAGAACGAAGTACATGAAGACATACAAATGAAAAGAATCTATCATCTGAACGCCTTGTTGTATGCAGATGATGTAGTCTTAGTACAGAATAACGAAGCAGATTTACAACATTCATTGTATAGATTAAACTAGGAAGACAATGCTACAGCCTGGAGGTATCTTCCAATAAAATTGGCACCCTATGAAAACCACCCAGTCTGATTAAAAATTGTCATTGAAGATGAGGCACTGGAACAACTTTCCAGTTTTAGATACTTAGGGTGCGATATCAACTTAGGTAACGATGATGATGCGCAGAATAAAATCAGCAATTTTCAGCATTTGTGCGGAACTATAAATAAAACCTTAAAGAACAAAATGAGGAACAACACAACATTTAAGTTTGATAGAAAATGGTTGTGCTTGTCTTGCTGTACAGCAGTGAATCTTGGATTGAGGAACAGAAAGACAAAATGAGCATACCTTCGGCTGAAATGAGATTTTTAAGATCTGTGAAAAGTTGCTCAATGAGGGATTGTATAAGAACTGAGATAACAGATGAAAATTAGAAATATTCAACATAAGGGGAGGTTCTGGTCGAGAGCGATAAAAAATTGATTTTTTTGCATGATGTAGATCCCTAAGGTACATGAATTATGCGTGCAAAAGGATTTTTTGTTCGTGAAACTGTTGTTGTTGTTGTGGTCTTCAGTCCTGAGACTGGTTTGATGCAGCTCTCCATGCTACTCTATCCTGTGCAAGCTTCTTCATCTCCCAGTACTTACTGCAGCCTATATCCTTCTGAATCTGCTTAGTGTATTCATCTCTTGGTCTCCCTCTACGATTTTTACCCTCCACGCTGCCCTCCAGTACTAAATTGGTGATCCCTTGATGCCTCAGAATGTCTGACCAACCGATCCCTTCTTCTAGTCAAGTTGTGCCACAAACTCCTCTTCTCCCCAATTCTATTCAATACCTCATCATTAGTTATGTGATCTACCCATCTAATCTTCAGCATTCTTCTGTAGCGCCACATTTCGAAAGCTTCTATTCTCTTCTTGTCTAAACTATTTATCGTCGATGTTTCACTTCCATACATGGCTACACTCGTGAAACTATGTTTAGAAATCACAGCATGTTGAACAGAACTTTGCGCCGACCGAAATATAGGCAGCTGTAGGCGCTTGATGAATCAGTTTAAGAATCTGTTTGATCAGCATACGAATTTCTGTCGAACGAAGATTTGCTGGAAAGATGCACCGATTCCAGTACACAAAATGACAAGGAGAGCTTGAACGCTTGCTTACGGAAAGTGGTACCGAAACATTTTCATTGCGGGGAAAACACTGTTGTAACAGTAGCATGTATAGCTGCAGGTATTTGTTAAAAGAGCCCGGACTGAAAAAAATTACGGCGCCATATTCAGAACCTGAGCATGTCTGGGGAAGAGGAAGGATGCCTCTATCGTCCTGGGGTCGTAGATTAACCATAAGTCTTGAAACAACGTACTTTTTGTTATTCCAAACTTTAAAGTGTTTTTCTCGAAAAAACATTTTTTAGCGTTCTGGAGACTCAACAGATCAACTGATTCATCTGATTTTTAAAAATGTAAGATAATTAAATTTAGGCGCCCTAGCGAGTGTTTTAACTGTTTTAGAATTTTAAATATGTCTTTTAGACATTTGAAATTAGAAATTGACATGTTTTTCGGATAGCTGCCATTTTTTGTTTTGAAGATTTTTCAAAACCTCCCCAAATTCATTATAATTTAAGACATTTCTATTTTTATGAGTTTCAGAAACAGCCACGTCTCTGCACACTGCTTCGAGCAAACCATGAAAACGTTTTTTTTTTCATACATGAATGTTTTTTCTAATAAAGTATGTAACGTAACTATTAAAACATAACTATTCTTGGGTTAAGCATTTATAAATTGGGAGTTTTGTGTACTCATTCTTTCTGAAGATCTGTCGCAGCTGAAGTCCCAAGTTCTCAGCAACTGTAAAGACTCTTAACTTTGGAAAAGTTAAAATTAACAATCATCTTGCATTACGTTATTTTGAATACATTTATTATACTTTCAAAACAAAGTTAAAGTATTATTAAAAAGGCAAACAATACTTACAATACAAAAGGAGCAGCTACATGCTCACTGCTCAAAAACTAAAACCAGACTGTCTCCCCCTGCCAACATGGCAGTCACTATTTATATTTTCTTAACAATCCCGAACAATCCTCAGTATTGTTTAAAATTATTATTTCATTAGTTAACAATTAAAACTCTCATCCTAAAACAAATGGCATACTTTAATGATTAGCTAGATTCTTATATATTAAACTCAAGAATGAATTCTATTCTATCAATTAACTGTAGAGTGTATAAACGCTTAGGCGTTAAATGTTAACAATACACTTGTTATATTTACTAATTACAGGAGATTCATATCATATAAAATGTTCCTACCAATTAACAGACTTCTATAAATTGAACTGAAATACATTAAACAGTTATTTTTTCAGTTATAAGTTTTTCTAGGCCATTTACATATTTTGTTTACATGTGCGATCGTGAATTGGACGGGGAAATGTTCGTTTTAAATAGGTCTTAATGGGCTGTTACGTTTCAAGTAGTTAACACCCACAGTTTAATGAAAACAATTCTTGTATGAAAAAATTGTAAATTTCGCCCATTTTTCGTGCCTCTCGACCAGAATCTTCGCTTAAACGACAAAATGGAAGAATATAGAGAGAAATGGAGGCAAGATTTTAAACATATGGGCAAAGACACAAGACGGTCGTAATATGTGAAATCAGGACAGACTTAATAGGCTAAACATGGAAGTGAGGAAGAAGTTGACAATTTAACTGCCTGGCCATATCTCTCAGGGTCTCACCCATAATTAAAGCTCGACAGGTAAATGATACACTATCGCCATCGCTCAACATGATTTTCTCTCGTTGTCGTCAGCAACTAGTGGCGTCCGAACGTTAAGACCTATTAAGATACAAACGAGGCAAGATGACTGCGGCGCCATTGGTCGCTGCTGTTTCTGTTATTTCCTCGTACTTCCAAACTTGTGGATATCAGTTTACTTAGGAGCTACCAGCTCCCAGGCTTCCTGAGAAATTCCAGGACTTCAGGCTGCCAAACCTTTGTGTGTGACCACGGCAAATAATAATAATAATAATAATAATAATAATAATATACAGGCGCTATATCAGTGTGGTAGCCATTACATAGTTGCTGTTGTGTTGTGCAGTCAGTTATTGCGTTTGTTATTGCGAAGTGAATTATGAAGCACTTTCTAGTTGGGGGAACTGCCTGTAGGTCGAAGATGGCATTTTCATGAGACATTTTACTATATGCGATGCACAATAAGGTGACAAAGTGATAGGATAGCGATATGCATATATACATATGGCAATAGTATCGCGTTCACAAGGTATAAAAGGGTAGTGCATTGGTGGAGCTGTCATTCGTAGTCAGGTGGTCCATGTGAAAAGATTTCCCACGTGATTATGGCCGCACTACCGGAATTAACAGACTTTAAACGCGGATTGGAATCAGAGCTAGACGCATGCGACATTCCATTTCGCAAATCGTTAGGAAATCCAGTGTTCCAAGATCCACAGTGTCCAGAAAGAATGTGCTGAGAATACCAAATTTCAGGCATTATCTCTCACCACGAACAACGCACTGCCCGACGGCCTTCACTTAACGACCGACAGCAGCGGGGTTTGGGTAGAGTTGTCATTGCTAACAGACAACCAACACTGCGTGAAATAACCGCAGAGATCAATGTGGGACGTACAACGAACGTCTTCGTTCGGACAGAGCGGCGAAGTTTGGCGTAAATGGTCTGTGACAACAGATAACCGACGCGAGAGCCTTTGCTAACAGCAAAACATCGCCAGCAGTGACTCTCCTCGGCTCGTGACCATATCGGTTGGGCCCTAGACGGTTAGAAAACGGTGGCCTGGTCAGATGAGTCCCGATTTCAGTTGGTAAGAGCTGATGGGAGGGTTCGAGTGTGACGCACACCCCACGAAGCCAAAGACCCAAGTTGTCAACTAGGTACTATGCAAGCTGGTGGTGACTCCGTAATGGTGTGGCTGTAAATGAACTGGGTCCTCTGGTCCAACTGAGCCGACCATTGACTGGAAATGATTATGTTCGGCTGCTTGGAGACAATTTGCAACCACTCGTGGACTACATGTTCTCAGAAAACGATCGAATTTTTTTGAATGACAATATGACATGCAACTGGACTACAGTTATTCGCGATTGGTTTAATCAACATTCTGGACAGTTGGAGTGAATGATTCGACCACACAGATCACTTGAGAAGAATTCCGTCGAACACTTATGGGATATAAGCGAGACATCAGTCTGTGCACAAAATTCTGCACCAGCAACACTTACGCAATTATGGACGGCTACAGAAGCAAAATGGTTCTTTATTTCTGCGGTGTCTTCCAGCGACTTATTGAGTCCATGCCACAATGAGTTGCTGCACTTCGCCGGACAAAAGCAAGTCCGATAAGATATTAGTAGGTGTCACGTGACTGTTGTCGCCTCAGTATACAGGGTGGTCCATTGATAGTGACGGGGCCAAATATCTCACGAAATAAGAATCGAACGAAAAAACTACAAAGAACGAAACTCGTCTAGCTTGAGGGGGAAACCAGATGGCACTATGGTTGGCCCGCTAGATGGCGCTGCCATAGGTCAAACAGGTATCAACTGCGTTTTTTCTAAATAGGAACTCCCATTTTATTGCATATTCGTGTAGTACGTAAAGAAATATGAATGTTTTAGTTGGACCACTTCTTTCGCTTTGTGATAGATGGCGCTGTAATAGTCACAAACTTATAAGTACGTGGTATCACGTAACATTCCGCCAGTGCGGACGATATTTGCTTCGTGATACATAACCCGTGTTAAAATGGACCGTTTACCAATTGCGGAAAAGGTCGATATCGTGTTGATGTATGGCTACTGTGATCAAAATGCGCAACGGACGTGTGCTATGTATGCTGCTCGGTATCCTGGACGACATCATCCAAGTGTCCGGACCGTTCGCTGGATAGTTACGTTATTTAAGGAAACAGGAATGTTCAGCCACGTGTGAAACGTCAACCACGACCTGCAACAAATGATGATGCCCTAGTAGGTGTTTTAGCTGCTGTCGCGGCTAATCCGCATATCAGTAGCAGACAAATTGCGCGAGAATCGGGAATCTCAAAAACGTCGGTGTTCAGAATGCTACATCCACATTGATTGCACCCGTACCATATTTCTATGCACCAGGAATTGGATGGCGACGACTTTGAACTATTGGGCAACGGAAAATCCACGATGGCTGCGACAAGTGAAACATCAGCGGGTTAATGTATGGTGTGTCATTATGGGAGGAAGTATAATTAGCCCCCATTTTATCGATGGCAATCTAAATGGTGCAATGTATGCTGATTTCCTACACGTAATGTTCTACCGATGTTACTACAAGATGTTTCACTGCATGACAGAATGGCAATGTACTTCCAACATGATGGATGTCCGCCACATAGCTCGCGTGCGGTTGAAGCGGTATTGAATAGCATATTACATGTTAGGTGGATTGGTCGTCGAAGCACCATACCGTGGCCCGCACATTCACCGAATCTGACGTCCCCGGATTTCTTTCTGTGGGGAAAGTTGAAGGATATTTGCTGTCGTGATCCACCGACAACGCCTGACAACATGTCTCAGCGGATTGTCAATGCATGTGCGAACATTACGGAAGGCGAACTGCTCGCTGTTGAGAGGAATGTCGATACACGTATTGCCAAATGCAATGAGGTTGACGGACATCATTTTGAGCATTTATTGCAATAATGTGGTATTTACAGGTAATCACGCTGTAACAGCATGCGTTCTCAGAAATGATAAGTTCACAGAGGTACACGTATCACGTTGAAACAACCGAAATAAAATGTTCAAACGTACCTACGTTCTGTATTTTAATTTAAAAAACCTACCTGTTACCAACTGTTGGTCTAAAATTGTGAGCCATATGTTTGTGACTATTACACCGCCATCTATCACAAAGCGAAAAGAGTGGTCCAACTAAAACATTCATATTTCTTTACATACTACACGAATATGTAATAAAAATGGGGGTTCCTATTTAAAAAAAACGCAGTTGATATACGTTTTACCTATGGCTGCGCCATCCAACGGGCCAACCATAGCGCCATCTGGTTTCCCCCTTCAAGCTAGACAAATTTCGTTCTTTGTAGTTTTTTCGTTTGACGCTTATTTCGTGAGATATTTGGCCCGGTCACGATCAAAGAACCACCCTGTATATCTGTCAGTTTCACTGTTGTAAATGCATGCTAAAAAAGTACAAAATATTTGGGGTAGCGGATTGACAATGTGTGGAAGACGTTCACAAGCTGTAGCCTCCAGCACACTGTTGAACGCGTCAATGCTAATGACCTGAAAAAATGTGCATATTGGTAAGTTTTGGAATCAGTATTTACACTCTTACGAAATAGCGATAATGGTAATGATATTTTAAAAACTGTTTAGTTTGCTGGCAGAAACACGATTCAACCCTTTCGTTTTATCCCTCAGAAAATTACATTTTACCGCGCAGGCGGTAATTGCCCATAACCTGGGAAGTGCTGTACTAGCGGCTGTGCAATGCAGACAGACAGTTAACTTAGTTGCTTGCACAACAGTTCGCTGCGCAGTACTCGCTGTCGGCGAGGAGTTGCGAAATTCCGGAAGGCGGCCAGCCAGCGGCGGGATGCCGTGCGTAGCGGGTGGGCGGTGCCCGGGCCCCGGCCTGCCTACGTCACGCCGCATCAGCCGGTCACGGCCGTGTCACGGTCGCCAGATTTTCGGCTGTCGTTCCAGGCGGCCTCGCGTCTGCAGACGCATCTCTCATTCGATTTGTTTCTTATTTATTCCGAAATAGCTCGTACTGCGTGGAGATATTACGGCCAGCGGGATAACCCTGACATGCTGATGAGAGCACTGATTATTCTTCCATTAGATAATGCCGTCAGAATGGAGGTAACATTCTCATAGTTTCATAAAGGCATCGTGAATAAATTGTGATTACTGTGTAATTCACTTCACCGAAGCATAATGTTGTTTCACTTAACAAATATTTACGCGCGGTTTCATTCTGCATCAGTTAGTGCTACTACTTCGTCAACACATGTAGGCCAACAATTATCTAAAATCTAGTCTGTCCACCACAAAGGTCCACAGGTCATAGCTCTACCTAAAAAAGAGCTCATCCAAGAGCTTGTGAAACTGAGGCAAAATGGTAATTCACATTTTCATAAATTTTTGCCAAACGATTAATGTGACATTAAACGCTACGAAAACATAGACTACCTGCCTAAACAATGAACCACTGTAACAAAGATGGTTCAAATGGCTCTAAGCACTATGGGACTTAACTTCTGAGGTCATCAGTCCCCAAGAACTTAGAACTACTTAAACATAACTAACCTAAGGACATCACACTCATCTACGCCCGAGGCAGGATTCGAACCTGCGGCTGTAGCGGTCGCGTGGCTCCAGACTGAAGCGCCTAGAACCGCTCTGCCACAGCGGCCGGCGAACCACTGTAACAAAATAAACAAAATATTAGAAGTGGATGAAAGAGAATTATCACATTCTGAAGTTTAAGGGCACTGAAATAATTTAAAGATGACTAGTGAAAATTTGTGACGGATGGGACTCGGACATATACTTCCCATTTTACGCGAGCGGTCGTCTTAATCGTTTCGGCTATACAAGCACGCTTCACGTCCGACTCAAATTCCCAACTTGTTGCACATTACTTCTGTAGCCCCCCCCCTCCCCCCCCCCCCCCGTGCATTTTCCTCATTGCTCGCAGCATCTCGCATGATTCCCGTAATAGGTCCAGCCTACGCCGCATACACACTGAAGATATCATGAGATGCTGTCAACACTAACATATTACTATTATATGTGTGGTGTCTATTCTTTCAGCCGCTTCCTAAAGAACATACACCGCACAATCATGATTCTTTCGCCATAGATACACAAGAAGAAAGAGAAATACCAATGATGTCAGCTGCTGAATGGCACTGACAGCCGAGCGGCACTGACAGCCGAGCGGTTAATGTGATTGCTCGTGTAAAGTTCGAGTCCCAGGCCAGCACGCCGGCCGTTGTGGCCGAGCGGTTCTAGGCGCTTCAATCTGGAACCGCGCGACCGCCACGGTCGCAGGTTCGAATCCTGCCTCGGGCATGGATATGTGTGATGTCCTTAGGTTAGTTAGGTTTAAGTAGTTCTAAGTTCTAGGGGACTAATGACCTCAGAAGTTGAGTCCCATATTGCTCAGAGCCATTGGAACCATTTGAACCAGGCCGGCACAAATTTTGACCTGTCGGCTTTGAACTATTTCAGTGCGATGCCCTTAACTGACTGACGTCGGTATTTCTCTTTCATCGCACTTATACGGGGTGAATCAAGAAGATATGAAAATAATTTAAAATGTTAATGTTATTCTACAAGTAAAACTAAAGAAACAAGTTCATATAAACATAGGTCCGCAAATGTTTAGTTACGGGGTTACGGCTAATAAAAGATTTTGCCTGAAATTTAGCAACTTCGCTAGGATGAAGCCATCACAGAACTGTGCGAGGTTAAAGTAAAGCACGATTTCCTTTTATTTTGTTGTTATTGATCTGGCGAATCTAATAAAACATGTCCCAGACGTGTATCTGCAGCAGTTTTCCCGAACATCCAGAGTAGCAAAGAGATAATTTCATAAAATGTTTAATTTATTATCTATTTGGCCCAATTTGTTTTTTAAATTCCAGACAATTGCACAAAGTTTTCGACAGAAGTTGTAGAGAATTTAATTTTGGAAAAATGATGGTAACAACGTTAACTGAAAGTGTATGAATGTGTCAGATAATCTGCTTTAATAAATACCATAGCATACGTGAATTCATGTTAAACCGGATAAAATAAACATTCACAATACATGTTCGATGCATTTAGCTGCACGTGTACGAACATTCGAAATACTCCGCTAATGGTTCGTGCATTCGAAATCCTCCGAGTTGGATAACGTATGCGATATTCTTTAACTGCATCAGTAGCATTACCATCACATTTGCAATAAATAAACACCATATCGGCGTATTCCTCTGTCGTAAATTTGAAAGGAATCCCTGTTTCATAAATAATCTACAAACTACAACAGTTACTATGTGGTTTCACTTAAATACACAGTTGTTATTATGTTATTTCACTCAACAGTACAGAAAACTACCTCGCTTCAAGGCTAGGAAACGACTGAAACAACTCGCTATCGGTTGCCAACTATAACATAAACGTTTCTACATTCTTAATGAAAAGTAAACAAATTTACTTGGATAGTAATCTCTGCTTCTCTGGATATTCTGGAAAACTACTGCAGATACGCGTCTGGGACATGTTTTATTAGATTCACCTGACAAATAAAAACAAAATAAATGGAAATCGTGCTTTACTTTAACCTCGAACAATTTTGTGATAACTTCATACTAGCGAAGATGCTAAATTTCAAGCAAAATCTTTTATTAGCCGTAACCCCGTTACAAAACATTTGCGGACCTATGTTTATATGAACTTTTTTCTTTAGTTTTACTTGTAGAATAATATATTAAAATATTTGCATAGCTTCGTGAATCACCCTGTATACGACCATAGAATCATGACTGTGTGGTTTCTGTTCTTTAAGACATGTCCGAAAGAACATACATCACAAATGTAATTGTAACATTAGAGGTGTTGGCCGTATTGGAATTATGAGACGCGTAATGTAAATAATGTTGCAAAACAGTTAGCTGACCCATACATTTACAGTAGTTCATCTGGAATTGTTATTTCTGTAGCAAAGCCCACTACTTAAGTCCGTGTTTATTTGAAAAATACATAGGTTTGGAAGATTCTGCCTTGCGCAAGACACAATTCCTACTTTTTTTCTCCTCACCCAATACATTTTTGGATGATTCTACTCTATCATCAATTTTTTATGTTATACTTAACAGCTCATTACGTTGTCCTAGTAGTAATGTGCCTTCTGAAAACTAAATTATCAACTATACTAACACACAGCCGGCCGGAGTGGTCGAGCGGTTCTAGGCGCTACAGTCTGGAAGCGCGCGACCGCTACGGTCGTAGGTTCGAATCCTGCCTCGGGCATGGATGTGTGTGATCTCCTTAGGTTAGTTAGGTTTAAGTAGTTCTAAGTCTAGGGGACTGATGACCTCAGATGTTAAGTCCCATAGTTCTCAGAGCCATTTGAACCATTTTTGAACTAACACGCATAGCGATCTCAACAACATGTGTGGAGTCAACCGAAGAGTGAGTTGCCACAGCAAGGTTGGGATCGAGCGAGGTGGCGCGTTGGTTAGCACACTGGACTCGCATTCTGGAGGATGACGGTCGAAACCCGCGTCCGGCCATCCAGATTCATGTTTTCTGTGAGTTCCCTAAATCGCTTCAGGTAAACTTCGGGACGGTTCCTGTGAAAGGGCACGGCCGACTTCCTTCCCCATCCATCCTTCACCCGATGGGATCGATGACCTCGCTGTTTGATCCACTCCCCCAAGTCAACTATTCAACCAAGCAAGGCTGGCACCTCGCGACAGAGCCACAACGAAACAGAGTTGTTGCCAGAACCAACGACGAATGGGAGATGGTGGTGTAGACACGCCCAGAAGAGTCTCCAAACGCCACCGCATCAGTTCGCCCACTTACATCTGAGCTCAGTGCTGCCCAACTGAGTCAGCAATCACACCGAAGACGACGGTATCGTCTCTCTACCGAGCGAGCAGTGCAACAGTTTTATTAGACGGAATTTCGCTAAAAAAAAATGGCTCTGAGCACTATGGGACTCAACATCTGAGGTCATCGGTCCCCTAGAACTTAGAAATACTTAAACCTAGCTAACCTAAGGACATCACACACATCCATGCCCGAGGCAGGATTCGAACCTGCGTCCGTAGCAGTCGCGCGTTTCCAGACTGAAGCGCCTAGGACCGCTCGGCTACACCGGCCGGCCTGAACTCTGCATAAAAGTTTGTACTCAACAGTACTATATGAGAAAATACTAGTATTTTGTTTGTATCAAATAATAAATTAATCTTGAGTGACGGTATGAATACCCATGACATTCCTGTGGACATGGATCGTTACAGAGTTAAGTGTTTCATCTTGTTCAAATTATAATTGAAGTGACTTGATATTTTGTATGCTGCAATATTATTTCGGCCCCTCCAGGAGTAAAGCTAAGAACCCACCACTACACTGACGAGTGTTATTTCGTCCGGTAGAACAACAGATGCTGTTAAGTAGGAAGAAATGGAAAAACGCTGATCATGACAAAATATCATAGAAACTTACACTGGACGACAAAAAAATGAAGCACCCAGAAGGGATCGTGAAACTTTATGTCTTAACAGGCTGTATGATGTTATGTCAGTGATTATAGAATCGAGCCGCAGTTTAAAAGAATTGGCCAGTATGACCACGATTATCAGCATGACGTCCAACCTACTCTGATCTCGATGCATGCACTGATTCCGTTAGGAAGGCGCTGTATCCTTTCCTGAAGAAAACTGGTCCACAACTGTTGTAACTGGTCCTTGATATCCTGGGTGCTGGCACTAGGAAACCAAACAGCAAAGTAATGATTTGGGGTGTGAGAAAACCCTGATCCTAATAAAAGGAAACAATTAAGTTTTCAGTATATTAACCAGAACTTCAGACAAAAGCAATAGCGTTTCATGAAAAAAAGCCAGTTGTGAGTTAAGCAGAGAGAACAGAAGACAAAAGAAGAGAGGGTACACCCACATAACTTCTGCTTCCTGACTTCCTCTGAACAGACAATGGAAGGACCATCGGCACCGACCGACCATCGTGTCACCCTAAGCTGGTAGACGTCACTGGTTGCGGATATGGAGGGCATGTGGTCAGCGCATCCCTCTCCCGGCCGTCGTCAGTTTTCGTGACAGGGGCCGCTACCTCTCAGTCAAGTGCCTCATCAATTGGCCTCACAAGAGCTTAGTGCACCCCGCTTGCCAACAGCGCTCTCGTACGATTACCTAGCTAAGAGCTATCCTCGTCCCACAGCACTTAACTTCAGTGATCTGCCGGGGATGGGTGATACCGTTGCGGCAAGACAGTTGGCTGTGCTTCCTGAGCAGCCGTTAAAATTCTTGAATAAATTATTTCATATGCAACCAGTCTGGTCACGGCCCAGGCAACGAGCAGCACCTAAGAGACACACCTGATGTAGAAATAATGTGCAGATATATAACCAATATAACCAATAATATGCCCTCATATCTGCGATTAATTCTCTAGAAATAACACTTTCTCTTTGTGCCGTCACAGCCAAATTAAAAAAATTCACCCCGTTATTCAAAAGAATATCTGTGTAATGACAGCATTAAGTAAATGTAATTGAAATAATATTTAATTTACTGGCAATTCGTCGTCTGTGAAATAAAGCGATATGTGATCTTTGTGACCATTAACATTATCGCACAGTCTAATTACATACAGCCACAACACTCTCTGGTGCGAAAGTTATCGTTTGACAGCTGAAGCGACAATAGCGCTCCGAGCGGTGAGAAAGCAGACAGTCACATGTGTCGTAAAGATAATGTTCGTTTTTAATTATTTTCTATTTATTTGTCGAAATAGCTGGTATAATTTTGCGTTCCATGCGTTAGTAAGCTACCAGGAGACATGAATTATCATAAAATACATGTAAAAACTGCCGAATCACACTGATTCTATGACATAAGCTACAACTCTTTCATTTGAAGAAATGCTTTCGAATATGTCTATATTCGCAGCTTATTCCGCTGATAATAAGAGAATATAAACACATTTCATTAATATTTTTCTGTTGTTGTTGTTACAGGCACTTTCCTTGGCACTTAAAATTTTTTTTATGCAGTCCTATGATTCGCCCTTTCTTACACTTCACTCGACTTTCTACTACTCGAATTTTTTTGTAAACGTAATTACATTTGCTTCAAAAGCAAATGTGTTGAAGATACTTGCCGTTTGTGGCTCAGATTTAGCAACAATTGTGGATTTGGTTTCTCCTGTGTTGGGAAACAGTATTTTTTGCTTTTGACGATTTGTTATCAGGTCTCTGTGGTTTTCCGCTAAGCTACAGTTGTGGTGGCTTATTTGGTACGTTAGCCGCGCGGGATTAGCCGAGCGGTCTCGGGCGCTGCAGTCATGGACTGTGCGGCTGGTCCCGGCGGAGGTTCGAGTCCTCCCTCGGGCATGGTGTGTGTGTGTTTGTCCTTAGGATGATTTAGGTTAAGTAGTGTAGAAGCTTAGGGACTGATGACCTTAGCAGGTTAGTCCCATAAGATTTCACACACATTTGAACATTTTTGTACGTTAAATAATGTACGTATAGTATTCCATATAGGATCCCTATGTTCCGCATTGACTGATTGGCTGAAAGTGTAGCTAAAGAAACTCTGCTTTGTCGTATAGATATACGATGTCTTTCGGTTAATAGTTAGGTCTTCTGGTATTTACTAGGAATATTTTGTTATTAAAGGAAAACGACATTGTTCAGTACATGTCAGTAAGTTACAAGAGAATCCTAAATAAACTGTCCTGTAATGCAACGTTTCGTATCTCCCAGGGTCGTTAGGTAACTAAATAATCTCAAATATGGTGTCGTTTTGTGTAAAAGCTATGTTACAAATTAATATGAACTTTAATATTACCACTCATACGATATCGTATTTAGAAATGTGGCCGCCTGGGACGCTGCTGTCGCTGTGGGTAATAAAAACGAGAAGGTGAGTGGCGGCTATTATATTAGACTGTAATTATCGTTAGTAAAAAAAAACAAAGATATTAATGAAACTTCCTGGCAGATTAAAGCTGTGTGTCGGACCGAGAACAGAACTCGGGACCTTCGCCTTTCGCGGGCAATTCGCTCTACCATCTGAGCAACCCAAGCACGACTCACGGCCCGTCCTCACAGCTTTACTTCTGCCAGTACCTCGTCTCCTACCTTCCAAACTTTATAGAAGCTCTGCTGCGAAGTAAAGTTTTGAAGACGGAGCGTGAGTCGTACTTGGGTAGCTCAGATGGTAGCCGGCACGATAGCTCAGTGTGTTTGGTCAGAGAGCTAGTTGGTCTCTGTAATAAAAAAACGGAGTGGAAAGATCAACAAACGAACTTGACTGGATGTCATGTGACCAAAAAAAGAAGTATGGTAGAGCACTTGCCCGCGAAAGGCAAAGGTTCCGAGTTCGAGGAGTTTCGGTCCGGCACACAGTTTTAATCTGCCGGGAAGTTTCATATCAGCGCACACTCCGCTGCAGAGTGAAAATCTCATTCTGGAAAGATATTAATGTTAATTAATTTTTGACACATCAATGCAAAAAGAGACACTAGTTCCATATCGCTTGACTAATGCCTATTGTCACAGAGCTGTTTTATTTAATGTGAGTCTTATTTTCGAGTATAAATCAAATACGCATTAAAAAGTCTAAAAATATTTCTTGCATTACGACTACGTCATTTAAAAGTCCCTTCCATTGCCGATCAGAATAAAAGCTCATCATTTTCAGTAAAAGTGATATTATTAAATATAGCAGCTTTTCGTTGGGCTACGATCATTTCAAACTCCATTTTGCGGGTTCGTATTATTTACTTATTGCATTCATTAGAGCCCGCAATCATTTATTGTCAGGAAGTCTCTAATATTTATGAACACAATTCTTCCGAAAGGAAACTTATTTTTTTCATTCAAATTATCAAACAAAATGTTTCCACGCTGTGGGCTGTGGCCATATTTTTCAGTTTTAAGGTAACTGAGAGGTTAACTGCATTATTAATCATTCTTGATTTTTTTACGAAAGCAGCAGGAATCAGAGATATATTTTCTTATAACGTTACCGCCTAAGGTAAATAATTTTACGCGATAATCAATGCTTTTGAATACCAGATTCTGAATTTAAAGTCAATTTCACCACAACCGTAGGCGGTGATATGGTATGTTACACAAATTTTGCATTGCAACCAATGACATGGCAGCAGTGTGCGTATAATTATGTATGTCACCTCAGTAATCATCTGCTGCTGTACGCGTCTATGCTATCGGAGTAACTAGAAAATAACACATAACTTGGGAAATGCTTACAATTGTGTATGAAATTTTGCATTCGGTGTTTCTTGCATGAGCAAGCAGTAAACTACTACATTACAGAAATAGCTTGTATTCGGCTTCGTCTGGAGTTTTGTGTAATGAAGACTTAATGGGCCCCACAGAAAAAGCTCGAGAAGAATGATTGCCGTTGCTGTCCGATGCGACTGGCCTTTCCCATATGCTTGCTGTGGAGACATACGGTCTGGGGTCTAATGATGCTTTCTTTCTTTCGAATCATAAAATCAAGCAGTTGTTTCGTTATTGATTTAAGGGAATACTCTGCTTATGTTGCTGTGCCAGATATAAGTGGGGGTACAGACGGGAAGCAGTCGTTATGACCCTGGATCCTTATTTCTGTCCACGTCGTAATCGAACCAGGTACACAGTAGTTTGATTTCCTGTCTCAAATTGTCCAGTTTGGATCCCAATACCAACTAATTCGTTTTGACCTAAAAGATCAGATGAAATCTGCGCGAGACATCTAAGAGCAGTGCGATTAATTTCCAGTGAATTTCATAATTAATTTTTATTAAGTAACGAATACTGTCGTATCTTCTCGTTGGAGTAACATAATCTAAAATGAAAATAAGATTGGGAGAACCACCGAGAAATGTAACACGGATGATGCTGTTTGAATCACATATTAATGTAAAAAGCTGTGTATGTGGTACTGTACAGGGTGTTTGACAAGGACGGATTGAGTTTGAGAAAACTATATCTGTTAGATGAATGAAGACAGGAACTTGGGATGAATTTTAAACTTTTTAGATTCAAAAGGGTATTTTTTTAAATCTACGCATATTGAACCTTGGGATGTGTTTCACAATTACGTTTGGGATCTAAGTTTTCCTTTACCTTTCGCAAATATTCAATGCGTCCTCCACCAGATGCACAAAAAAACATCGAGATAGTTTTTCGAACATGTCTGGAGTTAACTGCAATCACTGCTTTTGTTATGCGGTATGGCAGTTCACTGAAATTTGGAAGGTGAGACACGTAGATGGAGGCTTTCATAGAGGGCGTACATTTCTTCGGTTTTGTTCCGGGGAACTATGGACCTGCTCTGGAGAAACAGAGTACAAAAAGCAATAGAAAGGGTTCAAGAACAAGGTACATTTCAACCTCACACACAGGATCGTCTCAGGTGTAATGATTTAATGATGCAGAAGACGTCGGTCCTTTAGAATCAGTGGACAAAGAAAGCAAGCGAACTTTGAAGGAAATGATTTATTAATCAGTCACAATTTGGAAAGAAAAATATTCTTCTTTTGCTTTCTTTTCAATACACTATTTCGAAACACAGCTTTACTTATCTTTCACTTTTCCCCCTTCCCTTTCTGCAAAATTTGCGCTGTTTACAATCTGCGTTACGAAACTAGGCGCTCACGTTAGTACGTAAGAAACAGCGGCGGATAAGAATGTCTCAGTGGGCCAATTTCTATAAACAAACCACTTGTCGGTGATTTTTCTTGACCCTGACCATGACTCGCCGCTGATTTCCTGGCCGAATCTGCGAAGCGAACGCGCCACCCCACGGATTGACGTCAGAGAACCGTTACGCCTTGTCTTCTGCGGCCGGTTTGAGACGATGCCTGTATTTTATTTTTCTTATTCAAGGAATATCATTTTCCGTCTTTTTTTTTTTTAATTACATGCGCCAGCAGCCTAGTTTCGATGTAATACTTCTGCTTATGTATTAGGGATATATTTGTGGTATGATCCACTGCGTAAGTTATTTTAATGGAAAGGTGACTACAGAATAAATGTAGATTTTCATCCCATACTTTTACAGTATTTAAGCAAAACATACGATTTTGTTTAATCTTTCGGTCCCACTGATTAGCTGGGATTCCAGATTCCCTGGAGAGGTGGTGTTTTACTACGACAAAGTCTTTCCGGAACAACTATAAATAATGTTGCTCAATGTAATAGTTTTAGTCTGGCAGGCGAGCTATAGAGAGTATCACAGAATGTTTACCCATATTTAAAGTGATCACAACACTGTAATTAACATGGATAAAGTCGCTGTACTTGACACATGCATACAGACAGTCATAAAGTTTTCAGTTGTATGTAATATCATTTAAAACACTCAGTGTGGTAGCCGCTGGTGACAAGCAAAACATCTAAACGGTATTCTGTCTAATACCACACATTCTGTAGCATGTAAGGGGGAACAGTTTGAATGATGTGTTTATGTAATGTGAGCATATCCCGCGTACACCCCCCCCCCCCAAAAAAAAAAAATAAATAAAAAAAAAGAAAAAGAAATAGGCAACGCACTGGGTGGAAAAGGTATTGGGCCATCATTTCCAATCCACCGACACGGAAATTCTTCATCAAAAAAATTCCTGACAACTGTTATTCAATGAGGTGGTCCTCTGTCTAGTTGCAATGTTACTTGCGCTCCTCGGTACCTGCGACTGACGTGTTGTTCACCTCAGTGATCTGGACGGTGAACGTTGTAACACTGGTCATCAGATGTTCCTGACAGCCTCCGCAGGCGTAGGAGTCGGCAGCTTTGCCTCTTTTCAACGATACCCTAATTAGAAAGAATTGCATCCATTTCCCGAAAGTTGTGCTGAAATTTTGCCGCACCGTGACAGGAGATTACGTTTTGGCCAGCCACAAAACAAATGTACTTTTTCCCGTACTGAAGCCACCATTTCATACTTTAATCGATAATGGCGCTCCCGGAAATAAATTCAGAAACTGAAACACACCATCATGAAAACTTAATGACTAAACAGGCTTGATAACATATGGCATAAGTAAATACTTAGGGTCTTCAGTAAATAAGTTACGCATGTCGTCCCACGCTAAGGTCATTGCGGATTAAGAGTGCCACATTCTCAGATAAGAGTACACGTTCCAAGTTTCCTGAAGACACAGTTCTCCTCCGGTGCGGTTAACAGGTGCATCACAGATTGAGAATGAAACGGCACAACAACCTGAAATGTACTCCAAAGATGAAGTAGAAGAAATATAATGACTCTTGTGGGTATAGCGTCCAGACTGGACACAGTTGAAATTCTGGCGGTGTACGGATCAAATGTACTGTCGCTTCCAGTTTGACCAAGGTCGCACAGAACTGGGTAATGCTAATGGGGAGGTCCAAATCGTGTATCATGCGATTTCCGTATTTTCAGCAGGGTGAAAGAACATCTGGGGGCAAACAGATTTTCTAACTAAGAGGACGTTTACACAGCGCTTCTCGAATGGCTCCACGGTCAAGGAGCGGATTTCTGTTCTCGGGGAACTGAACGATTTGTAGTTCGTCCCGATAGTTTTTACAGAGAATTGGTCACTATGCAGAAGAATAGTGTCATGTATCTGTTTAATCTAAATTGTAGCGCAGCATTCAATAAAAGTTACGTGGACTACCATAAGAATATGTAAGTCTCCTTGTAGTAATATCTTTTTGAAATCTGGGTAAAAAATCTGGGATACACTGTACGCTACAGAAATCAACAAAATTTATCATCTAGAAGAACACGCAGGAGAATCGTACAAACATACCGCCGTTTATGCCTTCCAGACTCCTGTATGGAAGGCATAATAATAAGCATCCCTGGCATAGAGAAATAACTGAATGAGTTGAAAACAAATAAGTCACCAGATCCGGATGGATTCCCAGCTCGGTTTTTCAAAAAGTAGTCTACGGCATTGGCCCCTTACTTAGGTTGCAGTTATCGCGAATCTCTCGCTCAGCATAAAGTCCCAAGCGACTGGAAAAAGCGCATGTGACTCCTGTGTATAAGAAGAACAAAAATGGATCTGCGGAATTACAGATCAATATCCCTAACATCGGTTGGCTGCGGAATCCTTGAATATATTCTCAGTTCGAATATAACAAATTTTCTTGGGACCAAGAAGCTTATGTTCACGAATCAACATGGTTTTAGAAAGCATCTCTTCTGCGAAACTCAGCTTGCCCTTTTCTCACATGATGTACTGCGAACTACAAATGAAGGGCGACAGGCAGACTCCGTATTTCTAAATTTCTGGAAAGCGTTTGAAACGGTCCCCACTTGCAGGCTGTTGAAGAAGGTGAGAGCATCTGGGATAGGATCACAAAGATGAGTGTGGGTCGAAGGTTTCTTAAGTTGTAATACACAGTGTGTTGTCCTCGACGGCGAGTCTTCACCAGAGACAAGGATGTCGTCAGGGTTGCCCCAGGGAAGTGTGATAGGAGCACTGTCATTCTCTGTATACATTAATGATTTGGCAGTCAGGACGGGCAGCAATCTGCGATTGTTTGCTGATGATGCTCTCTCGCTGGTGGCAGTTAAATTTAAGTGTAGAAAAACAAGTTAATGCGGATGAGTAGGAAAAACAAACCCATAAGTTCGGACACAACATTAGCAGTTTCCTGTTTGACATAGTCACATCGTTTAAATATCTTGGCATAACGGTGCAAAGCGGTTTGAAATGGAACGAGCATGTGTGGATTGCGGTAGGAAAGACGAATGGTCGACTTCGGTTAATTGGGAGAATTCTACGCAAGTGCGGTTCATCTGTAAAAGAGAACCCATTTACGACGCTAGTGCGATCTATTCTTGATTACTGGTCCAGTGTCTGGGATCCGCAACAGGTGGAACTGAAGGAGGAAGACATCGAAGCAATTCAGATTTATTACCGGTGGGTTCAAAGAACACGTACGTTTTAGGGAGATGCCTCTGGAACTCAAATAGGAATCGCTGGAGGTAAGCCGAAGTTCTTTTCGAGGATCATTACTGAAAACACATAGAGAACCGGCATTTGAAGCTGACTACAGAACGATCCTACAGCCACCAACATCTATTTTGGGTAAGATAAGATTCGAGAAATTAGGGCTCATTCGGAGGCATGTAGACAATCATTTTTCCCTCGTTCTGTTCGTGAGTGGGCCAGGAAAGGAAATGACCCGTGTTTGTACTGGGTACCCTCCGCCATGAGTCGTAAGGTGGACTGCGGAGTATAAAAATAATACACTCCTGGAAATTGAAATAAGAACACCGTGAATTCATTGTCCCAGGAAGGGGAAACTTTATTGACACATTCCTGGGGTCAGATACATCACATGATCACACTGACAGAACCACAGGCACATAGACACAGGCAACAGAGCATGCACAATGTCGGCACTAGTACAGTGTATATCCACCTTTCGCAGCAATGCAGGCTGCTATTCTCCCATGGAGACGATCGTAGAGATGCTGGATGTAGTCCTGTGGAACGGCTTGCCATGCCATTTCCACCTGGCGCCTCAGTTGGACCAGCGTTCGTGCTGGACGTGCAGACCGCGTGAGACGACGCTTCATCCAATCCCAAACATGCTCAATGGGGGACAGATCCGGAGATCTTGCTGGCCAGGGTAGTTGACTTACACCTTCTAGAGCACGTTGGGTGGCACGGGATACATGCGGACGTGCATTGTCCTGTTGGAACAGCAAGTTCCCTTGCCGGTCTAGGAATGGTAGAACGATGGGTTCGATGACGGTTTGGATGTACAGTGCACTATTCAGTGTCCCCTCGACGATCACCAGTGGTGTACGGCCAGTGTAGGAGATCGCTCCCCACACCATGATGCCGGGTGTTGGCCCTGTGTGCCTCGGTCGTATGCAGTCCTGATTGTGGCGCTCACCTGCACGGCGCCAAACACGCATACGACCATCATTGGCACCAAGGCAGAAGCGACTCTCATCGCTGAAGACGACACGTCTCCATTCGTCCCTCCATTCACGCCTGTCGCGACACCACTGGAGGCGGGCTGCACGATGTTGGGGCGTGAGCGGAAGACGGCCTAACGGTGTGCGGGACCGTAGCCCAGCTTCATGGAGACGGTTGCGAATGGTCCTCGCCGATACCCCAGGAGCAACAGTGTCCCTAATTTGCTGGGAAGTGGCGGTGCGGTCCCCTACGGCACTGCGTAGGATCCTACGGTCTTGGCGTGCATCCGTGCGTCGCTGCGGTCCGGTCCCAGGTCGACGGGCACGTGCACCTTCCGCCGACCACTGGCGACAACATCGATGTACTGTGGAGACCTCACGCCCCACGTGTTGAGCAATTCGGCGGTACGTCCACCCGGCCTCCCGCATGCCCACTATACGCCCTCACTCAAAGTCCGTCAACTGCACATACGGTTCACGTCCACGCTGTCGCGGCATGTTACCAGTGTTAAAGACTGCGATGGAGCTCCGTATGCCACGGCAAACTGGCTGACACTGACGGCGGCGGTGCACAAATGCTGCGCAGCTAGCGCCATTCGACGGCCAACACCGCGGTTCCTGGTGTGTCCGCTGTGCCGTGCGTGTGATCATTGCTTGTACAGCCCTCTCGCAGTGTCCGGAGCAAGTATGGTGGGTCTGACACACCGGTGTCAATGTGTTCTTTTTTCCATTTCCAGGAGTGTAGTAATACACACCAGTGGCAAGAAGCAGTCAATACCTTCACTGCGCGATAACAACGGTGAAGTCACTAACGGCAGTGCCACTAAAGCAGAACATGAATAAAAAAACCAACAAAATTAACATTACCTCTACTGCTCGGACACACTGCAACAAGAACCGTTCGGTAGCTACTGCAATACAGGTACTACTACTATTATTACTACTACTACTACTACTAATACTACTACTGTCAAGAAAAGCGATTGGGCAATGTGAATCTTAGTTTTTTTCCACAAGACTGCTGTAACACTGCCACACCACCATCGGCAATTACACTGTATTAATGTGAATTACGTCGAACGAACTGAGTAACAGTTTAAATTATTTAGACGACATCGATTGAGTGTAAACATTTGATAGTGTATGAATAAATAAATGAAATAAAACTTTGAATAATAATAATAATAGTAATAATACTGATTGCAATTATGAGTTATCTGTGTAAGTTGTCAATTTCAGGTGAAAAATAATGACTAAAGAAATAAGGATGGAGAACGTCGGATTTAATGTCCGATCGACGGCGAGGTTATCTGAGAGGGAGCACAAGCTCGGATGGATAAGGACGGAATGAAAGTCGGCCATGTCCTTTGCAAAGAAACCATCCCAGCATTTGGTGTGAGCCATTTAGGAAAACCACTGCAAACTTAAATACGGATGGTCGGAATGGGATGTGAATCATTAAATAACGAACTGGGGAGGTAATTACCATGGTTCGTACACGATGCAGCCACATTAATGTAACCATGTCCTATGTTCGACGTCAGCGTGCAATAATGGCTCACAATAGGCAGATGGCAGCACTAGCAATTGAAGCTATGTAAAGCGTGTCGGGGGACGTGAAAGACAAAGCAGTCGTTATCCTAATGCGGAGACGTAGTGATTAATCTGTTGTCCAAAACAGCAAGATCATTGGCTCTCGGGTGACGGGAGGAAGCATTTCCCAAACGGCTAAGTTTGTAAACTTTTTACCTGCCGCCGTGGTTAAAGTATACCTTGCATGGCAAAATGACGCTATCCAAAACCGGAGCGAAGACAACTGTGTTGCAATACAGGCCATAGGTGACAGGTACGGTATACGGTGTTGCAGTGCCTGTGTTATTCTGATTACGATGCAAAGTTCCTTTGGACATTCAACTTTGCATCGTAATCGGAGTAACACACGCAAGCGACTTTCAAGTAGTACGTCTGAACTGTACGGTAATATACATAATAGATGTACGGGTCCAGGCCGAAGACGCATGTTTGACGACATATGGAAGTTTGGATGTGGGCGTGAGTCGTGCACGGATAGTCAAATGGTAAGGCGACCGCTAGCGACAAGCGGGAAATCCGGGCAACCCGGCACAAATTTTCATTGTCGTCATTCCATTGTACAGCTGATATTTGTCATTAGTTGCAATTGCGAATACGTTTAATGTATAGATGACAGTGGTGAACTACGGCAGCAGAGATGAGTACAGGCGAATAGATGTGTAGCTGTTGAGCAACTGACAGCCCAGATGAACCAAGAGGCTACCAATAGTGTCTCCTCAAAGACGGTTCAGCGAACGTTACTGCCTATGGGCCTCAGCAGTAAACGCCTGGTTCTTGCATCCATATGACTGTTCTTCATCGGCGACGAAGGCTGGAATTTGCACGCCATTACCTCAAATGGACGTCCACCGAGTGGCGACAGGTGATCTTTTCAGATGAATCATATTTTATGCTCCATCAGAGAGATGGCGGTTGCGTGTACGGCGTGAAATGTCTGAAAGCAGATACCCTGCAACAGGAGGGAGTGTTATGGTCTGGCGATTGTTTTCGTTGGATTCCCTGGTCACTCTGGAAGGCACAATGGAACCTACAAATTTCATTCATATTTTTGTGCTCTAATAGTACTTTCTAATAGTACTGTTAACATAAAGAATGTGTAACTGAGATGTTCTTTTCATAATTCGCATTACTATTTGCAAAGTGCATAAGTAATTACACATATTGTTGGGGGTAAAGCTAGGAACCGAATTAGCTGTTCGCTTCGTTTTGTGAGAAGCTGTATTTTTCCGTTTATTCAGCACAGCAGCCTAGCAGAAAGGATAAACGGCAGAGGGGCGCAAGCGTTCCACGATCACCACAGCCATAAACGTATAGCTTTAAGTAGTCCTCAGGGCAGGGCCAATGCAGCCTTCATCCTTGCGCTTCCCCCAATGTGGTGGCCACATTAACGCAGTGGGAGGTAACGCACGGGGCGGCTTGAAAGTGCTCGTGCAATGACGTGATGCCTACATGGAGGAATGTCTTCTTAACTTAAAGAAAGCAGCAGTCGGAACTTTTCCGTGGGAACGGCAAGACGCAGAGTCTTAATGGCTACTCCGGAACACGGCTAGAAAAAATATTAGCTTCTGCCCTTATCGGTGCCCAAAAGATGAACAAAAAAACTGACTCTTGCTGGCGCTCTGTCGAAATCCTGAAATTTCATTGGGGCAGTGGTCGCAATCTCGGCAAAACTTGGCTAGAGATTGGATGGGGCACGGAATCGTTACAGTTGTTGGCGGATGAGTTGGAGCTTTTTCAAAACTTGAGAGATAAGTTAGAATTTCAGTTTTGACACAGTCAGCTTCCTGCCTGCTGGCATCCTCGCGGACCGCACATGTGAAGATGTGGCAGAACGCTGTTGACTCCCGCTTCATGAAAGTGGCGCACGCAGTCAAGTTGTTTCGGTAACTGTTGAACGAACTTAGTTGTTCGATTTGCAGGAAGCACTTTGCATCTGTGAACGGTGTTTGTTCTTCCGAGTTCACTTTTCGTTAGTTCTTTCTGACACGTTCTTTGCTTGACCATTGGCAGTATTCATTTCGCGATACTAAAATTGTTAATGGTTCAAATGGCTCTGAGCACTATGGGACTTAACATCTGAGGTCATCAGTTCCCTACACTTAGAACTACTTAAATCTAACTAACCTAAGGACATCACACACATCCATGCCCGAGGCGGGATTCGAACCTGCGACCGCAGCAGCAGCTTGGTTCCAGACTGAATCGCCTAGAACCTCCCCGCCACTGCGGCCGGCCTAAAATTGTTACCACGATCGGAATCAGACATAATCGTCTCCTCAACTTTGCAGTCATTGTTATCTTGTTGAAGTTTATCCCACTTGACTGCACAATAAGGGGAATAAACAGCATCTTTTATAAGCGTGCATTTTCATTCACTAGTTAGATCTCTCCCTTAATTAAAATGTGATGTCGTGTGATGGCCGACCTGTGTATTTCATGCGTGACTATTAACTTTTAAAGGTGGGCCTACACTTGTTAAATTCGGATTTAATAAGACGTTATCCGTTGCCTGACTTGTTTCGTTATCTTTCAAAACTAAATTCGCATGGTTGCATAGGGAGCTTCACTCTGTTTTCCGATCACGAGGACTTTAATTTTGCACCTCAGGGATATCCACCACTACAACCAAAACCATCCCACCTCACAAAAGGAACCGCTGAGTGTGAAGACAACATTTTTCCACACACAACGAGCTGCAAACCAGTGTAGAGAATTGGCAGAAAGCATAGTCAGCTGCCTTCTATTACGAGGGTATTGGGAAGTTTCTACAACGCTGCGACAAATGTCTAAGCCGGAGTGGAGACTGTGTAGGAAAGTAGATGGAAGGTGCATCTAACTATTGTCACTAAAACATTTTTGATTTTTACTGTGGTTTGCATTTCACTACCGGACAAACCTTAACAAGTGAATAGCCCTCGTTGTCAGTGGCGTTGAGAAACCGCCTAAATCATTAAATCTCAACAACGCCCAGGATAGTAGGGAAACCCTATCACATTATATTCATAATCTGCAGCAGAGTTAACCCCTTTCTTAACCTTAATGTATCGTAGATAACTCGAACAAATGATTGTGCACAGTGGTATGAGAAAGCACACGTTATACCGTGGATAGTGCGACCAGCATAGGTTCCTCGCCTGACACAGCATTCCCGTCATGAATATATATGCCACTGCCGGACTGACTTAGGAAATGCCTTCCGAAATGCCTTCACAAAAAAAGACGAAGTAAATATTCCAGAATTCGAATCGAAAACAGCTGCCAACATGAGTAACGTAGAAGTACATATCCTTGGAGTAGTGAAGCAACTTAAATCATTTAACAAAAGCAAGTCTTCTGGTCCAGACTGCATACCAGTTAGGTTCCTTTCGGAGTATGGTGATGCATGATGATATAGAACCGTTCGCCCGACGAAAGATCCGTATCAAAAGACTGGAAAGCTGCACAGGTCACACCAATATTCAAGAAAGGTAGTAGGAGTAATCCACTAAATTACAGGCCCATATCGTTAACGTCGATATGCAGCAGGATTTTGGAACATATATTGTGCTCGAACATTATGAATTACCTCGAAGAAAACGGTCTATTGACTCACAGTCAACATGGGTTTAGAAAAAAAATGGTTCAAATGGCTCTGAGCACTATGGGACTTAACATCTTAGGTCATCAGTCCCCTAGAACTTAGAACTACTTAAACCTAACTAATCTAAGGACATCACACACATCCGTGCCCGAGGCAGGATTCGAACCTGCGACCGTAGCAGTCGCGCGGTTCCGGACAGAAGCGCCTAGAACCGCTCGGCCACCGCGGCCGGCTGTCTAGTGAAAAAAACCCGGTCTCTGTATAGTTTTCCCACATGTGTATTTGAAATTCGAACCATTTTAATTGTTTCCTATGCAAGCAGCGTAGTTACTTGATCTGCTGCCATTTTGTCGTTCAGCTTTAACATGTTACGGGCTACAGTAAACGAACTTTTCTACCTCTTTAAAACATTTTCATTTCATTTGTTGTGTAAAAGAGATATTTCCATTCATAACCCAATATTGTCGATTAGTGGTTCCCATAGCAGTAAGGCTATCTAAACTTTCATTTGTGTTGAGGAATATAGTTAAATCACATAAAAAATTCTCGTAACTTTTTTTCCGTAACCGACCAAATCGTTCTGTATATTCATAAGGCAAATTTAGACAGAAACACGTGCAGTACGATGAGATGTCCGACGTTGATATTGTCAGGGTGACAGGAGAATTTCTGTGGAGGTAAGAAATTGCTTATCTGACAGTAAGGAAGGAAGTGACAGAGATAGCCCGTCCCCAAGATTTACATAGTAATGCTGCAGTGTCCGGTATCATACGATACTATGTCGAATAAGCTCCTTCTTTTGTTGTAAAATATGAACACCTATCAACGGAGACTCACCTAACAGGCTGCAGATGTGTGAAAAGCGCTAAGCGCACACAGTCGTGGATGTGACCACCTCGCCTGTCAGGATGCGAAACTTTCCTCATACCCTTCGTATAAGCACACAGTGGTCGCACGCTACCAAGAATGTCAGATGTTTCCTCCGCCCCTGATGTGTCTGATTTTCAATCCACAAATAGTTACATTACCGAAGACGTCATTACATTTACGCAGGAATTTTCCGCAAGGACAGACTGTCACACGCTGTGGACAGACGCAAACAGGATTGCGCAACTGCTCTCCACAGAGTGAAACAGTCTCATTCAGAAGCCCTATAGTGCTACGAAGCAGGTTACTAGATGCTAGCAGATCGTCCAGCTGTTCGTGATAAACTGCCGTAGCGTTCTAGACGTTTCACTGATAACTAATTCATTCTGTAAACTTCGTATCATATTACTTGTGCTTGTTTCAATCAAGTTCAACGAATGGTCTTCATTAAAATTAGAACAGAGATATTAAATTTTCAACTAACCACATGGCCTCCATTATTACGCTTCTTCTTTAGAGTTACTTTGACTATTTTTGCACTTACGTGTCTACATAGTATAGCGCACAAAATGGTTCAAATGGCTCTGAGCACTATGGGACTTAACATCCATGGTCATCAGTCCCCTAGAACTTAGAACTACTTAAACCTAACTAACCTAAGGACATCACACAACACCAAGCCATCACGAGGCAGAGAAAATCCCTGACCCCGCCGGGAATCGAACCCGGGAACCCGGGCGTGGGAAGCCAGAACGCTACCACACGACCACGAGATGCGGGCGTATAGCGCACAAACCTTAGGACAACCACGGTAGTCGTATTCGTTCCAGAAACGCCAAGTACGTGACTAACTGCTTTAATTACCATTTCTTCTTGTCACTAATCTCACAGACATACTATCTTCACTTATGATGATAAATGTTGCTCTTACTTGTTATCCAATGTCATCTACTCGCTTTCCGTTTGACGGTCGCTATGGGATTTTCTTGTTTCTTCGAATTCAGCAAAGCACTTCTTAATCAATCACTCATCCATCAATGAATCTGTAGATCCCGCTCACTTCCATTTGAACTTAACAGCGACCATAACTGTACTCTCTGATCAAAAGTATCCGTACAACCCTATGTAATGCGAAACTGACCACTAGATGCCACCAGAGGCGGACACACCAGTATTAAAGGATACATTAAATGTATTCGCAGTTGCGAATATGGACAACCATCAGATATACGCAATGAAATGATGACAATGAAAATTTGTACCCGACAGAGACTCGAATCCGGATTTCCAGCTTATCAAAAGCGGTCTCCTTACCATTAGGCTATACGAGCGCGAATCAGGGTCACAGCCAGACTACTGTCAACCTACAATCTGCACACGTACTTTTATATTTAAATTCCCGTACAGGTCAGACAGTGAAACATTTCAACTGAGATTTGCATGCCCGGTGCCGGCGGATAACTACGATATTGCAGTGCCTGTCTTGTTCAGAAGTACAATGCAGTACATATGATTACACGAGTGCAGACTGTAGACACATGGTGACGACGTATACAGGGTGGTCCATTGGTAGTGCCAGGGCAAAATATCTCACGAAATAAGCATCAAACGAAAAAACTACAAAGAACGAAACTCGTCTAGCTTGAAGGGGAAACCAGATGGCACTATGGTTCGCCCGCTAGATGGCGCTGCCGTAGGTCAAACAGGTATCAACTGCGTTTTTTTAAATAAGAACTCCCATTTTTATTGCATATTCGTGTAGTACGTAAAGAAATATGAATGTTTTAGTTGGGCCGCTTTCTTCGCTTTGTGGTAGATGGCGCTGTAATAGTCACAAACGTGTAAGTACGTGGTATCACGTAACATTCCGCCAGTGCGGACGATATTTGCTTCGTGATATATTACCCGTGTTAAAATGGACCGTTTGCCAATTGCGGAAAAGATCGATATCGTGTTGATGTATGGCTATTGTGATCAAAATGCCCAACGGGCGTGTGCTATGTATGCTGCTCGGTATCCTGGACGACATCATCCAAGTGTCCGGACCGTTCGCTGGATAGTTACGTTATTTAAGGAAACAGGAATGTTCAGCCACATGTGAAACGTCAACCATGACCTGCAACAAATGATGATGCCCTAGTAGGTGTTTTAGCTGCTGTCGCGGCTAATCCTCACATCAGTAGCAGACCAATTGCGCGAGAATCGGGAATCTCAAAAACGTCGGTGTTGAGAATGCTACATCAACATCGATTGCACCCGTACCATATTTCTATGCACCAGGAATTGCATGACGATGACTTTGAACGTTGTGTACAGTTCTGCCACTGGGCACAAGAGAAATTACGGGACGATGACAGATTTTTGCACGCGTTCTACTTAGCGACGAAGCGTCATTCACCAACAGTGGTGACGTAAACCGGCATAATATGCACTATTGGGCAACGGAAAATCAACAGCGACATCAGCGACCTTGGCGGGTTAATGTATGGTGCGACATTATGGGAGGAAGGATAATTGGCCCCCGTTTTATCGATGACAATCTAAATGGTGCAATGTATGCTGATTTTCTACACGTAATGTTCTACCGATGTTACTACAAGATGTTTCACTGCATGACAGAATGGCAATGTACTTCCAACATGATGGATGTCCGGCACATAGCTCGCGTGCGGTTGAAGCGGTATTGAATAGCATATTTCATGACAGGTGGATTGGTCGTCGAAACACCATACCACGGCCCGCACGTTCACCGGGTCTGACGTCCACGGATTTCTTTCTGTGGGGAAAGTTGAAGAAAATTTGCTACCGTGATCCACCGACAACGCCTGACAACATGCGTCAGCGCATTGTCAATGCATGTGCGAACATTATGGAAGGCGAACTACTCGCAGTTGAGAGGAATGTCGATACATGTATTGCCAAATGCATTGAGGTTAACGGACATCATTTTGAGCATTTATTGCATGAATGTGGTACTTACAGGTAATCACGCTGTAACAGCATGCGTTCTCAGAAATGATTAGTTCACAAAGGTACATGTATCACATTGGAACAACCGAAATAAAATGTTCAAACGTACCTACGTCCTGTATTTTGATTTATAAAACCTACCTGTTGCCAACTGTTCGGCTAAAATTGTGAGTCGTATATTTGTGACTATTACAGCGCCATCTATCACAAAGGCAAAAAAGTGGTCTAACTAAAACATTCATATTTCTTTACGTACTACACGAATATATAATAAAAAATGGGGGTTCCTATTTAAAAAAAGTTTCGTTCTTTGTAGTTTTATCGTTTGATGCTCATTTCGTGAGATATTAGTCCCGCTCACGATCAATGGACCACCCTGTAGAAGTTTGGGTACGGTAAGGCGACCGCTCGCGGTAAGCGGGAAATCCGAGTTCGAGTCCCGGTCCGACACAAATTTTCATTGTCGTCATTTCATTATACACTACTGGCCATTAAAATTGCTACACCAACAAGAAATGTAGATGATAAACGGGTATTCATTGGACTAATATATTATACTAGAACTGACATGTGATTACATTTTCACTCAGTTTGGGTGCATAGGTCCTGAGAAATCAGTACCCAGAACACCCACCTCTGGCCGTAATAACGGCCTTGATACGCCTGGGCATTGAGTCAAATAGAGCTTGGATAGCGTGTACAGGTACAGCTGCCCATGCAGCTTCAACACGATACCACAGTTCATCAAGAATAGTGACTGGCGTATTGTGACGAGCCAGTTGCTCGGCCACCATTGACCAGACGTTTTCAATTGGTGAAAGATCTGGAGAATGTGCTGGCCAGGGCAGCAGTCGAACATTTTCTGTTTCCAGAAAGGCCCGTACAGGACCTGCAACATCCGGTCGTGCATTATCCTGCTGAAATGTAGGGTTCCGCAGGGATCGAATGAAGGGTAGAGTCACGGGTCGTAACACATCTGAAATGTAACGTCCACTGCTCATCAAAGTGCCGTCAATGCGAACAAGAGGTGACCGAGACGTGTAACCAATGGCACCACATACCATCACGCCGGGTGATACGCCAGTATGGCGATGGCGAATACACGCTTCCAATGTGCGTTCACCGCGATGTTACCAAACATGGATGCGACCATCATGATGCTGTAAACAGAACCTGGATTCATACGAAAAAATGACGTTTTGCCATTCGTGCACCCAGGTTCGTCGTTGAGTACACCACCTCAGGCGCTCCTGTCTGTGATGCAGCGTCAAGGGTGACCGCAGCCATGGTCTCCGAGCTGATAGTCCATGCTGCTGCAAACGTCGTCGAACGGTTGGTGCAGATGGTTGTTGCCACTCTTGACTCAGGGATCGAGACATGGCTGCACGGTCTGTTACATCCGTGCGGATAAGATGCCTGTTATCTCGACTGCTAGTGATACGAGACCGTTGGGATCCAGCACGGCGTCCCGTATTACCCTCCTGGATCCACCGATTGCATATTCTGCTAACCATCATTGGATCTCGACCAACGCGAGCAGCAATGTCGCGATACGACAAACAGCAATCGCGATAGGCTACAATCCGACCTTTATCAAAGTCGAAAACGTGATGGTACGCATTTCTCCTCCTTACACGAGGCATCACAACAACGTTTCTCCAGGCAACGCCGGTCAACTGCTGTTTGTGTATGAGAAATCGGTTGGAAACTTTCCTCATGTCAGAACGTTGTAGGTGTCGCCACCGGCGCCAACCTTGTGTGAATGCTCTGAAAAGCTAATCATTTGCATATCACAGCATCTTCTTCCTGTCGGTTAAATTTCGCGTCTGCAACACTTCATCTTCGTGGTGTAGCAATTTTAATGGCCAGTAGTGTTGAAACGTCGCCTTAGAAAAATTTATGAATGACTGTGCTGATAAACCTATTACATTATTTGCTTTTGAAACAGCTGAGCAAAACTGAACGTACTCAGACATTACTCTCTTTACTTATTCTTTTCAACACTAAACTGACACACAATATTTTTAGCGCAACGCAATCTGACTTTTAATAATCCCTACAAAAGAATGGCCCTGACTAACAATAACCTATAGCTTTCATGAATCACTTACCTCACAAAAAGCTTCGTTACTCGAACTACTGCAATACAGCGAGCGCCAATACTGCCAGCATAATAAAAGATTCTAACTACTGAAGTCACTAACTACTGAGAGGCATAGTTAGCAAATGAAAGATTTTGATAAAGAACAAACAATGTATTTACCTTAATAGTGTTCAAAAGTCATAATATATATATCAGTTCATGACATCCAGTCTTACAAATTTACTGTCTCTGATAGACGCACGTCCAGATCATCCGCTCTCAAAACTCCGCCATCTCTCCCCACATCCACCACTGCTGGCGGCTCACCTCCAACTGAGCAATGCTACGCGCTGTTCACATGTAACTGCTCAACACTACAATAGCGAATATTACAACAATGTTAACCAGCCACAGACTACACACAGCACAGCCAGTGATTTTCATACAGAGCGCTACGTGGCGTTACCAATATAAAAACCAAAACAGCCTACTTACAATTTATATAGCTGATAGTTGTCCATATTCGCAATTGCGAACACGTTTAATGCTTTTCATAACTGCCATAAAACCAGCAATGCATGTCCGAAGGGACATTACATTGCATTTCTGTATAACACGGGCACTACAATATCTTAGTGTAAGAGGAGGCGGGGAGTGCTGTGTTGTCAGTAGAGAAACAGGAACAGCAGAATATGCCGGTCAGCAGCACACAGTGATTTGAAACGTGGACTGGAGTTTGTTACCTGGGTAATAAACCCATCACGGACATTTCATCCCTTCTAAGGATGTTAAGTCGACTGTTGATAATGTTATCGTAAAGTGAAAACGCGAAGGAACAACCGCAGATAAACCAAGACCAGGCCCGCCCGGCTAGCCGTTTGGTCTAACGCACTGCTTCCCGAGCGGGAAGGCGCCGGTCCCCGGTACAAATCCGCCCAACGGGTTAACGTCGAGGTCCGGTGTGCCGGCCAGTCTGTGGATGGTTTTTAAGGCGGTTTTCCATCTGCCTCGGCGAATGCGGGCTTGTTCCCCTTATTCCTCCTCAGTTACACTATGTCGGCGATTGCTGCGCAAACACTGTCTCCACGTAAGCGTACACCATAATTACTCTACCACGAAAACATTTGGGGTTACACTCGTCTGTTATGAGACGTTCCCGGAAGGGGTGGGGAGGGGGGGAGGGTCCGCTGGGGGCCGAACCGCACAATAACCCTGGGTTCAGTGTGGGGCGGCAGTGGGGTGAGCGGACTGCTGTAGCCTGTTGTGGGGTTGTGAACCACTGAGGGCTATAGCGGAGACGACGCCCCTCCATCGTTTCTAGTTCCCCAGTTCAATACAATACACCAAGACCAGCTAGACCTCATGTACCGATGGACAGGGAGTCCCACAGTGCTACCAGAAGTCCAGCGGTGGCATTACTGTGAGTGAAGAGTTCAAAAAAATGGGCTACAATCGTCGAGCAGCTGCTCGTAAGTCAGACATTTCAGTAGTCAGTTCTAAGCGACGCTTGGGATGGTGTAAGTAGTGACGCCACTGGACAACGACAACAGTTGGACAAACTGGACAAAGGCAATAGTTTGCGGAAAATAACATTCTTGAAATAGTCTGATCTGCTCATAGTCCCGACCCGACCTGAACCCAATGGAACACCTTTGGGATGAGTTAGAATGTCGACTTAGCTCCAGAGCCTAGCATCCAACATCACGCCCTTCTCTGGATTCGGCTATTGGGGAAGAATGGGCTGTATTCCTCCACAGACGTCGTTACTTTTCATTATAAATGTTTCTCGCAGAGTTCCAGCCGTCGTAAGGGTGGAGGGCAGACAAACTTCATGTTAATTTTCACTAAAAGGTGTTTGGCCACAGTAGATGAGATAGTGTATATCTTTCACTCTAGTAGATTCTCGGATCCACCTCTTTGTTTTCTTTTCTCTCCTCGTAAGTCTCAACAGATATCTCTCCATCACTCATATAATTTTTGGATAATTTTCACATGAAAGGTCTATGGCTCACTATCATAAGTCAAAACCGGCATGCCTCCCCGCAAATTTTCCTTCTCAGACATATCGGAAACTTAACGTAAAAGTTTCCGCGTATATAGCTACATAATATTGTAAAATAAGTGTGTTGTCAAAGGTCCACTTACATTTCATCATGATCCCCCAACTGTGAATGACATTACGTCACCATTTTAACTGTTAATATGATAGAGTTCCTACTGAGGAAACTGTCATTTGTTCCCCGTGGCGGGAGGCGTGGGAATCTACTGTTATCCATTGCCCCCATTCAGTCTAAGTAATGAGTGACAGTCTACTCCAGTGAGATGTTAAGTTCTAATCTTACATCATTTTTTAGAGTACCCATTGCGCCATTTGACATAATCGACCACAGAAATCCTAAATACGAGCCGGCAGGTGTGGCCGAGCGGTTCTAGGCGCTACAGTCTGGAACCGCGCGACCGCTACGGTCGCAGGTTCGAATCCTGCCTCGGGCATGGATGTGTGTGATGTTCTTAGGTTAGTTAGGTTTAAGTAGTTCTAAGTTATAGGGGACTGATGACCTCAGAAGTAAAGTCCCATAGTGCTCAGAGCCATTTGAACCATTTGAATCTAAATATGATCGACTGGATGAATATTTGATGCTCACTCTTCCTGAATATATAGTCAGTGTCTTCAAATTGAACTACTTCGTTCGGTCGAAAGCCAAACCAGAGAATGTAGCTCCAAATCGTCACACGAATCTTAACCAAACTTCTCCTCGTCACAAAACAAGTATACATCGCTCGTCAGGTCCACAGGTGCCGCACTTGGAACATTTTTCATCCATGACGCCTTGAGTGCCATCTTCCAATCGTTCTTGTGATCAGTGGTTTAGAGACAGGACCACAACTATGAAGAAAGGAGTCCTGTCACCAATAAGGAGCTCGTTCTATAACTAAATTTAGCTGAGCTACTTTCAAGCATCGTAATCATTTTACTTATTACGCCAATCACAGCAATTTAGCGGCTTTCAGAGCTTCATAACAACTCTGACAGTTTTCAGATAGATTATATAATGGTAAGACATTTCCAGGGGCAGATGTGGACTCTGACCACAATCTATTAGTTATGAACTGTAGATTAAAACTGAAGAAACTGCAAAAAGGTGGGAATTTAAGGAGATGGGACCTGGGTAAACTGACTAAACCAGAGGTTGTACAGAGTTTCAGGGAGACCATAAGGGAACAATTGACAGGAATGGGGGAAAGAAATACGGTAGAAGAAGAATGGGCAGCTTTGAGGGATGAAGTAATGAAGGCAGCACAGGATCAAGTAGGTAAAAAGACGAGGGCTAGTAGAAATCCTTGGGTAACAGAAGAGATACTAAATTTAATTGATGAAAGGAGAAAATACAAAAATGCAGTAAGTGAAGCAGGCAAAAAGGAATACAAATGTCTCAAAAATGAGATCGACAGGAAGTGCAAAATGGCTAAGCAGGGATGGCTAGAGGACAAATGTAACGACATAGAGGGTTATCTCACTAGGGGTAAGATAGATACTGCCTACAGTAAATTAAAGAGACCTTTGGAGAAAAGAGAACCACTTGTATGAATATCAAGAGCTCAGATGGAAACCCAGTTCTAAGCAAGGAAGGGAAAGCAGAAAGGTGGAAGGAGTATATAGAGGGTCTATACAAGGGCGATGTACTTGAGGACAATATTATGGCAATGGAAGAGGATGTAGATGAAGATGAAATGGGAGATATGATTCTGCGTGAAGAGTTTGACAGAGCACTGAAAGATGTAAGTCGAAAGAAGGCCCCGGGAGTAGACAACATTCCCTTAGAACTACTGACAGCCTTGGGAGAGCCAGTCCTGACAAAACTACCATCTGGTGAGCAAGATGTATGAGACAGATGAAATACCCTCAGACTTCAAGAAGAATGTAATGATTCCAATCGCAAAGAAAGCAGGTGTTGACAGATGTGAAAATTACCGAACTATCAGTTTAATAAGTCACAGCTGCAAAATACTAACGCGAATTCTTTACAGACGATTGGAAAAACTAGTAGAAGCCGACCTCGGGGAAGATCAGTCTGAATTCCGTAGAAATGTTGGAACACGTGAGGCAATACTGACCCTACGACTTATCTTAGAAGCTAGATTAAGTAAAGGCAAACCTACGTTTCTAGCATTTGTAGACTTAGAGAAAGCTTTTGACAATGTTGACTGGAATACTCTCTTTCAAATTCTGAAGGTGGCAGGGGTAAAATACAGGGAGCGAAAGGCTATTTACAATTTGTGCAGAAAGAAGATGGCAGTTATAAGAGTCGCCCTCGACTTAGGGGAAGCAGTGGTTGGGAAGGGAGTGAGACAGGGTTGTAGCCTCTCCCCGATGTTATTCAATCTGTATATTGAGCAAACAGTAAAGGAAACAAAAGAAAAATTCGGAGTAGGAATTAAAATCCATGGAGAAGAAATTAAAACTTTGAGGTTCGCCGATGACATTGTAATTCTGTTAGAGACAGCAAAGGACTTGGAAGAGCAGTTGAACGGAATGGATAGTGTCTTGAAGGGAGGATATAAGATTAACATCAACAAAAGCAAAACGGGGATAATGGAATGTAGTCGAATTAAGTCGGGTGATGCTGAGGGAATTAGATTAGGAAATGAGACGCTTAAAGTAGTAAAGGAGTTTTTCTATTTGGGGAGCAAAATAACTGATGATGGTCGAAGTATAGAGGATATAAAATGTAGACTGGCAATGGCAAGGAAAGCGTTTCTGAAGAAGAGAAATTTGTTAACATCAAGTATAGATTTAAGTGTCAGGAAGTCGTTTCTGAAAGTATTTGTATGGAGTGTAGCCATGTATGGAAGTGAAACATCGACGATAAATAGTTTAGACAAGAAGAGAATAGAAGCTTTCGAAATGTGGTGCTACAGAAGAATGCTGAAGATTAGATGGGTAGATCACATAACTAAGGAGGAGGTATTGAATAGGATGGGGGAGAAGAGTAGTTTGTGGCACAACTTGACTAGAAGAAGGGATCGGTTGGTAGGACATGTTCTGAGGCATCTAGGGATCACCAATTTAGTACTGGAGGGCAGCGTGGGGGGTAAAAATCGTAGAGGGAGACCAAGAGATGAATACACTCAGCAGATTCAGAAGGATGTAGGTTGCAGTAGGTACTGGGAGATGAAGAAGCTTGCACATGACAGAGTAGCATGGAGAACTGCATCAAACCAGTCTCAGGACTGAAGACAACAACAACAACTCTGGTAACGGATATTGCTGTACCTCGTATAAAATCTCCGTCCGAGTGACTGAAGTTGAGACCTTAAACCATTCCATGTTCGTAGTCGACTGCTTTCGTTGACCCTATTGACCGAAAACGTGTCTACGATGTTGACTTACACTTGTATACAGCAGAATGCTCAGCCTTATATGATGATGAGACGTAGGTTAGTGTTCGGGGACAATTTTGCTCACCTACGCTGCCAGACAAAAAAATTGAAACACCCAAAAAAATAGGATGTGCTCGAATGTCAAAGTAACTTCGAAGTCGTACACATCATTGACGGATATGAAAATGATTAAAGTTACAATTCTCTTTGACAGGTAAAAAGGTTACCAGAGTGCATTATTGTTGTTCGTTTTTACAAAGGTATACAAGAGACATGAACAGTGTCAGATGTTGAGTAATCACTGAAGGACAAGGAGATATCACGAAATCGTGTGAGACAGCATTATCAGCACCTAAAAGAGTTTAAAGAGATCTCATTGTTGGTCTCTGTTTCGGCGCCTGGTCAAATATTGCAATATCCAGATTGGTAGGGAACTGGGATGTGACAATGGCCCGATGTTGGACAGCATGGGAACGTGAGGGCACCCGTACGCGTCGTCAAGGTTCCGTTTGACCACGCCTGACTACCACAAGGAACGGTCGTCGTATTGTGCAGCAAACACATCGTAACTCCTTCACATCTGCGTTAGCCATTCGAGGACAATCAATGGACTCCCTGGGAGATTCTTTATAATCCTACACTATTGGTCGGAACTTAGCAGCAGCTGTACTACGTAATTACCGTCCCATATGTAGGTTCCTGTTAACACTGCATTACAAATGGTTGCGTTTCGAGTCGAGTCGACACCGGGAGCATGGACTGCTGCCGAATGACGTCACATTATATTCAGAGACGAATCTCGGTCCTGGAAAACTCCAGATTACCATCTTCGGCGAGTATGGAGACGACTTTAGGAGATATCCCATTTGTCCATTGTTCTGGAGAGCATAGTGTCGTTACTCCTGGGAGCATGGGGAGGGGAGACATTTGGTATGACTTCTGTTCACGGCTGGTAGTGATAAAGTGAACTTTGATCGGATAACTGTACGTCATCGACAGTCTACGTCCTCATGTGTTATCTCTCATTCGACTATCGTGGTGTCATTTTTGAACAGCACAGTGCTCATTGACACATGGCAGACGTCTCCATCAACTGTCTTCCTGATTTTGAGGTACTCACGTAGCCATCACTACCCCAAAATCTGTCCTCGGTAGAACATGTAGGGATCAACGCAGACGTCGACATCATCACACTGACGGTATCGAGGATATCGAGGAGCAGTCAGGAGAAGAGACAACGGCTTTATGACACCATTCCCAATCGAATCAGTGCATGCATACAGCCAAGACGGAGTGCAATGTCACACTGATAAGTGGACTGATACCGCAAAGTTCTTCGTAAATTTGACTCGATTTTGCAAGCGCTGAAATAAAGTTACATACCCTAAAAAAATACGAAGTATCGTTTCTTTTCCTCCTCCTTTTCTGGAAGTTTCACTTTTAGTCAGGCGGTGTAGTTTATCTGAACTGCCGTAGCACAGAGGGTGGAACAAAAACATCTGAAAGAACTTTCTCTCCTTCTCTTTCTAGGTAGCTAGAGCACTGAAGAGTTCGAAGCGATTGGAAAGAAGCACAAGTCTATTGCGCAACATGTTCTATACTCACACTTTTTTTAATTTTTGAAGGGCAAAAATCTCCTCTACAATACATAAATTCCATAAACAGAGATTTTGCGAAACAGCTCGCTCTGTTTATCCATGATATTTAGAGCGGTAGACAACGGTGCTCTGGTTGATCCTGTGTTTCTTGATTTCAGGAAGGCATTCGACACAGTTCTGTACTGTAGTTTATTGAATGAAACACGAACTTACCAAGAATCGGAGCAGATTTGTAACTATGAATGTTTTTCTTAACGATACGAAGTATACAGACGTAAGATAATTTCGAGAGTATTCCGATGGAGTTTTGTGTCGTTGTTACTGTTTATGACATTTATAAATGATCTATTAGATAATGTCGGAAGCTTCATCTATTGCGCTTAAAAGGAGAAAATATCCACTACTGTTCGATCACGCTGTTGGTGAAAAATCAGTGGAAATAGTAATCACTGTAAAATACATGGGACTAACCATATAAAACTAATTGTAGGGAAAGCAGATCCCAGGCTGAGATTCACTGAAAGAGTCTTAAGGAAATACAATTAATCCACGTATGAAGTGTTTCCCAAAACATGCGTAAGGCCGATTCTTAAGTATTGCTCACAAGTTTGGGACCCTTATCTGATTGAATTAATAGTAGAGAGAGGGAGGAAGGGAGGGCAGGATCAAGGGGGGGAGGGGAGGAAGAGAGGGAGGGAGCGAGAGAGACAGAGAGAGAGAGAGAGAGAGGGAGATAGAGAGAGAGAAAGGGAGAGAGAGAGAGAGGACCAATGAAGAGCTGTACGTTTCGTAACGGTTTCGTGAGTGTTACGGAGATGATCAACAAACTTCAGTGGCAGACTCTACAACAGTGGCGTTGTGCATCACGGAGTGGTTTCTCGTAAAAATTCCAAAATCGTAAGTTCCGAGAAGAGAAGGGCAACATTTTAGTTTCTCCCACATACGTCTAGCGAAATGATCGCAACTAGAAAATCAGATCTCATGCGAAGATTTACCAAATGTGTCGTTCTCTGTGCACCATCCGTGAATGGAGCAGTGTGGGAATACGGGGGAGGGAGGGGGGGGGGATGGGTACAAGAAGTACCCTCCGACATAGACCATAAAGTGGCTTGCGGGACGTAGATGTAGATAAGACGCCTGTGAAAGATTTGGGTTCGAGGTTAGAACGGCAGCAACACGGTTAAAAATGCAGAGATTGCTTTCAGCGACAGTGCTAAGCCTTCTTCAGATAACTATAGAGGTCTCTGGTCGAAGTATTGAAGATTATCAGTAGGCTTTTAAATGCTTTGTATCTGTAGACGCAGTAGAATGACGTAATAATCGTTTATTTCCGTAAAGAAAGCCGCCGAACATTAACCCTTTCGTAGTTAAAATTTATTTTGCATATATTTGAAAATTAAAAGGTCAAAAACTGCCTAGCTCTGGCATAAATAATACGCTTTCAGTACCAACATTTTAAGCTGACCAATTTTGAAAATCGGTGAAGTGGGACACTTGTGTCCCACGAACCTAGCTCGATCCATGTTTTCATATGAATCTAGGATTTTCAAAATTAAATTTTTGTTTCTAGAATTATTTTTTCAGTATGTCAAATATGCAAGAAAGTATAACAAATCAGTATCAAAGCACATTTATTTTCGTGACAACGAAAAACATGAAGTATCACACATAAGCTTTCAACATAAGATCAAGATGGCTTTGACTTACCGTATATTACTGTTCGCTACATTCTGTGAAGTTTTCTGGGGCCTATAAGTAGTACTAAATACAAATTATGTAGAAACCAGTTGAATTACTGAGGAGTGTAGTAATGTTTCCAAACAATGTCTATGGTGTGTAAGAAAATACAGTTAGTTACACGTATTTCAAACTCCCATCCTTCTGTGTATCCACCTCATTGTCTGTAAAATTTTTCTCCAGTTTCTGACAGCATCTCGCTACATGCTAGCGCTAGACAGGTATGAGATATAGACGTCCCAACTCCCAAAAACTGAGCATTACTTCAGTTCAAAATGGTTCAAATGGCTCTAAGCACTATGGGACTTAACATCTGAGGTCATCAGTCCCCTAGACTTAGAACTACTTAAACCTAACTAACCTAAGGACATCACACACATCCATGTCCGAGGCAGAATTCGAACCTGCGACCGTAGCACCAGCGCAGTTCCGGACTGAAGCGCTTAGAACCGCTCGTCCACAGCGGCCGGCTATTACTTTAGTGGGACCTAATTATGTGTCCCATCAACCACGAAATGGTTAAGATCAAAATCATACCGAAGGCAGAAAGTGCTAAAATGGTTATTTGGAGGCAAGAGACCAGTGATAGGAAATGAACCTTTAAGGTGTTAGCAGGTCTTGCATAAGCCCTGCGTGTCAGGTACACCTTCGTAAATTGCTTGGGTGTCCTAACAACTGCCTGCCGCACGACGTCGGTAGCGGACCTGAGAAACCTGTAAATGTCCGTCTATGATGCGTCCTCGGCAGAGTTTACCACTGTTTACAATTAGTTAACCATCGTATAAATAGTTAAAGAAGTTTAGAGACTTGCAATTAGTGTATGATGCTGTAGGATGTAGTCCTCGGAAATATAAACGAATGCACAGAGGAATTCTTGGAAACAGTTGTTATCCTAATTGGAAAAAAAAAAAATATTGCCGTGGGAAGAAACGTTCGAGAAACTGAGTTTTCAAGTTACAGACAGGTAGTCGAGGTTCTGCACAAAGATTTGTTCATACAGTAGAATATGAGGAGCACGGGTGGGATCCTGTGGGAGAACAGTCACCAACTTGAATTAACTTTTCAGTCTGCAGCGGAATGTGCGCTGATATGAAACTTCCTGGCAGATTAAAACTGTGTGCCGGACCGAGAACTGAACTCGGGACCTTTGCTTTTCGCAGGCAAGTGCTCTACCAACTTTTTTAAAAATTTGATTTTGTTCGTGATTGTTCGTTCAATTTGTTCTTGGCGAACGTCCCATAACGCTTGTTCAAGTTCATCGTCGTTCCATAAACTCAATTCTTTTTATTACAGAGGGCGGCTAATCCTCTGGCCAAACACGCTGAGCTACCGTGCCGGCACCAACTGAGCTACCCAAGCACGACTCACGCCCCGTCCTCACAGCTTTAGAGCACTTGCACGCGAAAGGCAAAGGTCCGGAGTTCGAGTCTCGGTCCGGCACACAGTTTTAATCTGCCAGGAGGATTGTTCAATTTGCTTGGTAAATGCACACTTCCAATGATACATTGTGGAGACTGTAGATGGAGAAGAAATTATAATTCTACAGTAAACAACGTGTACAAGCGAAAACAATTAAAACCTAGAGTGCAATTCTGTCAACGGATTATGTTATAATAACCCATGAACTTTTGAGACTGGTGTTCGTCATTTTAACTATTGATATGAACTTAAATTGTCGCTATAAACAGATAGTTTTCTACAATGTGACTGAAATACATTCTTAGCAATTCTGAAGGCAGCAAGGGTAGAAACAGAGTGCAAAAGCTATCTACGACTTGTATAGAAAACAGACTGGACTGATAAGAGTGGAAAAGTATGAAAGAGAAGCAGTAGTTGGGAAGGGAGTAATACAGGGCAGTAATCATTCCCCGATCCCCGATGTTTTTCAGTCTGTGCGCTGCGCAAGCAATAATGGAAACGAAGGAGCAATTTGAAAAGGGAATTAGAACAGCAGGTGTGGCATGCGGTCGAATTAATTCAGGCGATACTGATAGAATCAGATGGGAAATGAGACACTAAAAGTGGTCGACGAGATTTGCTATTTTGATAGCAAAGTAACAGATACTGGCCGAATTAGAGAGTATATAAAATTCAGACTAATAATAGCAAGAAAAGCATTTCTGAAAAAAAACAGAAGTTTCGTAAAAAATCTGTTAAATTTAAGTGTTAGGGAGTCTTTTCTGAAGGTACTGAAATGTAGGGCTACGGAAGAATGATGAAGAGTGCACGGTAGATCGAATAACTAATGAAGGGGTACTGAATCAAACTGGGAACAAAATAAACTTGTGGAGCAACTTGACTAAAAGAAGAGATCGGGGGATAGGATTCCATCAAGGAATACTCAAGTTGGCAGTGAAGAGAAACGCGGAGGAACAAATATCGAAGAGGGAGGCCAAAGCTTAACTACACTACGCAGGTTCGTATGGAGGCAGGTTTCAATAGTTACGCAGAGATTAAGAGACTTGCAATGGATAGACTAATGTGGAGACCTGCATCAAATCAGTCTTAGGACTTGAGGCTCACAACAACATGAAGTGTTGAGTCCTCTATGTCAGTAAAAAGTAAACATTTACTTCCGACTATTGTCTCAAAGTACGCAGCATAAGGTCCTACACCAGACATATAATTTTGAAACTAAAAGTTTGGGACAACCTCTATTTATATTTCATGTGCTACCTAAATACGTAATCATTAGGACAAAGTCTTTTTATATTTCATGTGCTACCTAAATACGTAATAAAAGATGGTTGCTTGCTTTGGGTGGGAGGGGGGAGGGGGAGGGCACCGAACAGCGGGGTCATCGGTCCCATTGGATTATGGAACAATGGGGAAGGAAGTCGGCCGTGCCATTTCAAAGGAACCATCCCGCCATTTGCCTGAAGTGATTTACGGAAATCACTGAAAAACTCAATCAGGATGGTCGGACGCGGGTTTGAACCGTCGTTCTCCCGAATGAGAGTCCAGTGTGCTAACCACTGCGGCACCTCGCTCAGTAAAAGCGCCTTTTGCCCGCTTCAGTTTCTACTAGAGCAAGATGACGCGTGCACATAATAGGCGAGGTACTCGTATTTACTGCACAGTGTGTTTACAGGAATGCATCTACTGTACAATTGTGTAGAAGCTACGTCTCAAACATTTTCCATTGTCCTCTTCCTTGCGATATTTTCTAGTCAGAGGCTAGTGCGGAGGTGTGCGCGAATGTAGGAAAAGTAGGTTAGACTTACAGCGAGAGTAAAACATCGAGGCAGTGTGTTATTCGTTCTCGGGTCATCCAAATGAAACAGCTTTTTATGTGAAACGAAAAGGTGAGTAATCGATTACTGACTCGGCATGTGACTAGCTAGCTTTAGTTGATCTCTTGTTAGCGTTGAGGTACCCCGCTTTGATTGGAACGGCGAATTATGAACGAGCGCTCTCCACATCTACAATTTAAAATCAAGCTAAAATTTCGCATTGAGCATTTGCCACTCGTATGCCGAAGTGAATGAACGCGATGTATATGACACGGTCTGAATTTCAATAAGAAATTTTCTAATTTGGGAACCAAGACTGATCATCTAGGTAGGCGATGGCTTGTCATGACCGATACGTCCCTAACAGAGGGATTAGCTATGAGATTATGTGAATACCTGCGCATTAGTCACTTGATATCAGCACAACGCGAACTACGTCATAAAATTTGCTTGAGATAGTGAGCCTTCGCACATCACTAGTATACCACTCTTTGTAAAGTACTGCATTCGTTGTGTGAGTATTATTAAAAAAATTGATTTTAAAGAATCACCGGCTAGTGGAATGGAACCCTAGCTTTGCTGACTCAAGAAGTATCCTTCAACAACTGGAACATCGCAAGACGGTTCCGCACACCAGCGGGGACATGTATGGCATTAGTGAAGCAATCCTATCAGTAAGAAATGAAGACAAAACAGTTCGTCTTACGTGGATAAGGGATCATTCCAGCACATTTCGCAATGAAACAGGACGAAGTAGCGAAAGAGAGCTTTGGTGTTTCTAGAAGACAGTACACACAGTTCCCACGCCTCGGCTTCTTATACAGAGTGAAAGAAGAAGCCAACCACCGACAATTCAGAGAGTGGAGTGCAACACAGCACGCAAGACCAAGACGTTCAATTACCCTAATCCAACATGCCTAAATGATCCTGGTGCAGTCAAATTTAACAAGAAGAGATTCTATCTCCATCATTAGCTAGCAATTATATGGCGTACATTACGCAGTCCATCTTTACAGAATATAAGTTATCGAATCGGACAACTGCCAGTGTCTTGTGGTAAAAACAGAAGATCTAAACCATGTAATCATTGGCTGAACTAGGTTCGCCGCTCATTGAGCGAAACTATATGTGACTTTAAGAAGACCTGGCGTCCCTCATCCTTTCTTCTGGACCACATTGCTGCGTACATCGAACAAGCAGCGTGCAACGCCATGAGAGATAATTATTTATGAGCGACACTCATTACATTCCTATTACAAAAGTAATGCATCAATGAGAGCTAAACTTAGCGGTACAGCTGAAACTGAGTGTTAACGTAACGTGCCTACATTCAAATACAGAACTAAGCTATCGTTGTTGTAATTTTTATTTCAAGTTTGAAACGAGGAAAAAGAAAGGACTTTCCATGAGTTATTATGTACACTGAAGCGCCAGAGAAACTTGTATAGGCATGCGTATTGAAATACAGAAATACATAAACAGGCAGAATACAGCGCTGCGGTCGGCAACGCCTATAAAAGACAAGTGTCTGGCGCAGTTGTTAGATCGGCTACTGCTGTTACAATGGCTGCTCATCAAGGTTTAACTGAGTTTGAGCGAGGTGTTATAGTCGGCGCACGAGGGATGGGGCACAGTATCTCCGTGTAGCGATGAAGTGGGATTTTCCCGTACTAGAATTTCATGAGTGTACCATGAATATCAGGAATCAGGTAAAACATCAAATCTCCGACATCGCTGCGGCCGGAAAAAGATCCTGCAAGAACGGGACCAAAGACGACTGAAGAGAATCGTTCAACGTGGCAGAAATTCAACCCTTCCGCAAATTCCTGCAGATGTCAATGCTGGACCATCTACAAGTGTCAGCGTGCGAACCTTTCAACGAAACATCATCGATATGGGCTTTCGGAGCCGAAGGCCCATTCGTGTACCCTTGATAACTGCACGACACAAAGCTTTACGCCTCGCCTGGGCCTGTCAATATCGAAATTGGACTGTTGATGACTGGAAACATTTTCCCTGGTTGGATGAGTGTCGTTCTGAATTGTATCGAGCAGATGGATGTGTACGAGCATGGAAATAACCTCATGAATCCATGGTCTCTGCTTGTCAGCAGGGCACTGTTCAAGGTGGTGGAGGGTCTGTAATGGTTGGGGAGTGTGCATTTGGAGTGTTATGGAACCCCTGATACTTTTAGATACGACTCTTGACAGGTGACACGTACGTAAGCATCCCGTCTGATCACCTGCATCAATTCATGGCCATTGTGCATTCCGACGGACTTGGCAACTTCCAGCAGGACACTGTGACAAAAATGTTCAAATGTGTGTGAATTCCTATGGGACCAAACTGCTGAGGCCATCGGTGCCTAGACTTACACACTACTTAAACTAACTTACGCTTAGAACGACAACCACACCCATGCCCGAGGGAGGACTCGAACCTCCGGCGGGAGAGACCGCGCAATCAGTGATATGTCGCCTCTAACCGCGCGGCGACAATGTGACACCCCACACGTTCAGAATTACTACAGAGTGGCTCTTCTGAGTTTAAGCACTTCCGCTAGCCACCAAACGCCCCACACGTGAACATTATTGAGCTTATCTTGGATGCCTAGCAACGTGCTGTTCAGAAAAGATCTCCACCCACTCGTACTCTTACGGACTGACAGACAGTCCTGCACAAATCATGGAGTCAATTCCCTGCAGCGCTACTTCAAGTGGTTCAAGTGGCTCTGAGCACTATGCGACTTAACTTCGGAGGTCATCAGTCGCCTAGAACTTAGAACTAATTAAACCTAACTAACCTAAGGACATCACACACAGCCATGCCCGAGGCAGGATTCGAACCCGCGACCGTAGCGGCCGCTCGGCTCCAGACTGTAGCGCCCAGAACCGCACGGCTACTCCGGCCGGCAGCGCTACTTCAAACATTAGTCACGCCGTGTTACGGTACTTCTGCGTGCTCGCGTGGGCCCTGCTCTATATTAGGCAAGCATACCAATTTCTTTGGCTCTTCAGTGTATATGTAAGTAGCATGGTTCAGGAGGAATAGTAATATGTTAGGAGATGGTACTATAGACTAATTCAAATAAAATAGTCCGCATAACATGTGTCCAATTTTTGTTGGCTGCAGAGATACAGCTGTTAGAATGTAACCCAAACAAAGACGGAAGGTGTTAAGCAAACGGCAAATGATTAAATTCAAAGCTGATTTTCGTAGACAAGGCCATAATTCCTTCACTCACTGGCAAGTTAGGGGGTAAGGTGCGAAGGAAGTAAAGGAGCTCAGAATGATCGTGAAAATCGATTAAACCCACACCAAGTAGTACTGTAGCCTTCACAGAAAATCCGAAACGCTTTGCGGATCTGTTAATGGAAATATCCGGTCGCTTCGAAGAAACTCTTCAGACGTCAGAGTTCACGCAGCAGGGAGCCTTTGTCAGAGAAACTGAGTGACCCATGCATCAAAGTTTTGAGGTCATCAATTGTTTCTGAAGAGTCGTGGTAACTGCAGGTCATATGCGTGTTTTTTGATATACTGCCTGTCCTAATGTCGCATCAGCTTTACGACGAACAAGAACATCCAGAAACGGGAGGCAGCAATGTTACTACTATTTCCATGGAGAACTGAGTACTTGCATCAATTGCTCCAAAAACCGGTCCAATGATTCTTTTTCCTGAAGGCATACGACAAGCGTGTCGTTTCCAGGAAATCGTTGGTTTAAAACTTGCCGAGTCCAGATCTCGTCTTCGAAGTCTTCCATAAATGAATTCGCCACCAGTGGTCACAGAGGACTTCCAGTGCGATGACGTCACTTTTTTATAACATATTTGGGAGTACAAGCCCAATTCGCGCACGTCGTGGAATATAAGACGAAAATACACATATTTTTAAAACTAATAATAAACTAAATTTTCATTACTGTCCGTTTTCGTCAAGACAATACGAATTTGTACTAAAGCAACACAGTGACGGAGCGACTGGAGTCTATAGCTAACCATTTCTCCAAAAAAGATGATTAAGCTGGGACAAACGAAATTGAAAGACTTGTGCACCACATAACAAAATCGACAACAATGACGAGACTCCAGATCTTAACGTTCTAAATGATTTTCAGTCACTCCTCAGCGAAGACATGGTTATGTGAGTGTTACAAACATTCGACTATGGAATAAAAGGCCTTATAACGTCAGAGAAGTTACCAAGCATCCTGGTTACAAAAATAAACTAATGGCTTTCTTCTTGAATAAATGCTCGCTTTCTCTTTATCTACCGCTAAGCCCATCCAGATAGTAATGAACAGTTTCGAAATTAAGAAATATTTCTGGACAAGGCGGGGCAACGTGTTACAACTATTAAGCCAGATTAAAGGCAGACCTAAGCTGACATCGTACTTTGACTTCATCACCTTTTTTCTCTTGAATGCTCACCACCTCACCAGGACACTACGGAAACTATTACTGCAATTTTGGTGTTTAATGATGCTCTCCTTACTGTGCTGTCGGCTAATGGCTTTGTTGTACACACGCTATTATAAGAGTTTTTGATAGAAAGCCGAATATGTATATTGTAAACAATTATATCTTAAGAACTGATTTTATAGCTGTATACTGTTTTATTATTCGTCTACCGAATATGTTATAATTTTACAATAATACCTATTTGCATCTGAATACGTCTGAGGGAGCAGAATGGCCCAAGTCCCAATAAAAATGAAAATAAATAAATATTCTTACGCAAAACCTTAGATTTATTTTCATACTTATTTCTTTTTCCTCTTTCTCCTTTTTTTCTACACACATGTTCACACCATCTGTTTGAAAGGTTTGATTTTATTATAGTTACTACACCGTAAGCAAAGTCCTATTGGTAATTATATTACATGTAGGTTAGTTTCCGTTATAATGACTATTTATACGTCCCATACCGTTAACACTTTTAGCTTTTTGACATCCATTGCTGGATAAAGACTTCCCGTAAACTTTTCCATGCACTACAGACTTCAGCCACGTGCTTCCTATCGTTTCTAATGTCATCTACTCACTCTCACTTAAATCGTCGTTTTCTTTTTCTTATTGTTTTTGTAGTCTTCATATCAAAGACTGATTTAATACAGAGCTTCACTTTAGTTTATCCTGTGCAAGCCTCTTCATCTCTGAATTATTACTGCAACCTACATGCATTTTAACCTGTTTACTGTATCCATGCCTTGGTCTCCCTCTACAATTTTTATCCCCAACACTTGCATGCATTATCAAATTGACAATTCCTTTACGCCTCAGGACGTGTCCTATGTACGAATGCCTTCTTTTAGTCAAGTTTTGCCATTAATCTCTTTTTCCCCAATTCGATTTAGTACCTCTCCTTTAGATATTAGATGTACCCATCTAATTTTCAATATTCTTCTGTAGCGCCGCACTTAAACTTCCATTCTTATCTTGTCTGACCTGCTTATCGTCCACGTTTCACTTCCGTACAAGGCTACACCGCAGGCAAATACCTCCGGAAAAGACTTCCTAACATTTAAATTTATATTCGAGGCTAACGAATTTCTTTTTTAGAGAAATGCTTCTCGTACAGTTGGTAGTAGCATTTTACATCCTTTCTGCTTCGTCATTCAGTTATTTTGTTGCCCAAATAGCAAAACTCGTCTACTGTAGTGCTTCGCTTCTTATTTCCTAATCTAATTCTATCAGCAACGCCTGATTTAATTCACGTCATTCTATTAACCTTGTTTTACTTTATTTGATATTCATCTCATTCCTCTTTTCAAGACACTATCAAGTCTGTTCCAAGTCCTTAGGTGCCTTTGATAGACTTGCAGTGCCATCGGCAAACCACAAAGTCTTTATTTCTTATCCCTGAAATTTAATTCTCTTTCCGATTTCTTCTTGGTTTCCATTGCTTCTTACTCACTGTACAAATTGAATATCAGGGAGAGTTACAATCCTCTTTCACTTCCTGTTCAACTACTTTTCCTCTTTCGTGTTCTTCGACTATTATAACCGCAGTCTGGGAGCTGTACAAGTTGTAAATAGCTTTTCGCTCCCTATATTTTAATCCTGATAACTAAAAAATTTCAAAGAGTGTATTCTAGCCAAAGTTTTCAGTAGTTTTCTGGAAATGTAGGAATGCCATAAACTTAGGTTTGTCTTTCTTTAGCCTGTTTTCTAAGATAATGTGTGGAGATTAGTACGGCGAACCCATTTTCCTATATTTCTCTGGAACACAAACTGATCTTTCACAAGGTCAGTTTCTACCAGCTTTTTCATTCTTCTGTAAATAATTCGTGTCATTATTTGCCTAACGCAACTTATTTCTTTTCCTGTATCTTGGAATTCAACAGCAAAGTCCATGGTCCTTACACCCACTGTTGATTTGGTTAACTGTCTCGCCCATCTCTACTTCATTTACATTATTTTCGTGATTACTCTTTACAGTTCTGCCTGTTCCCTGGCTCATTTGCTTCTCCTAAGTATTCCCAACATACATCTCTCCATTTCCTGCTGAGTAATACTCAGTCTTTGAACGGTTTTCGCTTTAAAAATCTCTGTCACACTGCCATAAGACACTAGTTGTAAACATGCGTTTCCAGACACATGAAAAGTTCGCGTCTAAAGTTGTGTGCGACCTGCCAGTCTACACCAACCTTGAAGCTCGCCTCGCATGGAGTAAGATTCGCTGTTAGCTTACTTGTTGCTTCGCGTGACGACTTCCATGTAGGCTCCGTCAAGTGCTAGGATGCTTCCTGCAGGGAGCTTGGCATATTTTTGCGTGTTAACTCCGATGCTATTTCCCTTGTAAGGTATCCTGAATGCTACCTGCGCTGACCAATCAGGAGTCATGTCAGCATGTGACAACACAGCGTGGAAGACGCGGCCTCACTGCAAATGTGGTCGCGCCAGGAAGGTGTTCGGCTGGAATATAACGTCGAAGTAGGTTTTAGTTACCGTTAATGTTTCTACTGTGGACCAGGGTAAGTATTACAGCTTTAGCTGATACACACAGGGAAGTGTTGCTCTTACGCTGAAAAAACTCCCTGTTATTCTAACAAACATCTGTTCGTCTCTCTGTTGTGGGGTTCCTACAGCTGTCGCTGCATCACATATGTAGTGGGGTTGCCACAGGTGTCGCTGCATTACACATACACTGATTAGCTAGAACATTATGACCACCGACCTACCATTGACATAAACCCGTACAGACGATAGCAGCGTCACCTGGCGAGAAATGACTGCTAGTCAGACACGCACACCGTGAATGTAGTATCAGTGACAGTGCTGCCCGTGTGTAGAATGGGTAAGACCCGCCATCTACCTGAGATTGACTGAAGGCAGATTGTCATGGCCCAGAGGTTCGGCCCGAGCATTTCGGAAAATACACGACTTGTCGGTTGTTCGAGAAGCGCAGTGGTGTGTGTCTTCAACACGAGGCGAAATCAATGTTAAACCATGCCCAGACGTTGTGGGGTTGGGCAGCCATGCCTTATTACAGATTTTGGACGTCGTAGGCTGGGAAGACTGACAAAACAGGACAGGCGGCGTACTCTGGAGGAACTGACATCATACTTTAAAGCCGGGCAGAGCACAAATGTGTGTGAAAACACAGTGCACCGAACACTCCTAACAATGGGGCTCCGCAGCCGACAACCCATTCATGTGCCAGTCTTAACACCACGACAGCGGCAACTACTACTGAAATGGGCACATGACCATCGGCACTAACGTTGGCGTAGTGGCAGAACTTAGTATGGTCTGATTAATTCCGATACCTCCTTAATCATGCCGATTAGAGGTCGCGAATCCGTAGTCTTCCAGGGGAACAGTTCCTTGACACCTGTACTGCGGGACTAAGACAAGCTGGCGGCGGCTCCATTATGCTCTGGGAAACATTCACGCGGACATCCTTGGGTCCAGTGGAGCTCGTGCAAGGCACCATGATGGTCAAGGAGTATCGTACGCTGGTTGCAGACCACGTACACCCCTTCACGACGATCGTGTTTCTCGACGGTAGCGGTATTTTTCAACAAGGAAGTGCGCCATGTCACATGGCCAGGAGTGTGCACGGGGCAAGTTCCAGTTGATGTGTTGGCCCCCAGTTCGCCGGATCTGAATGCGATCGAACACATCTTGAGTGTGATTGAACGTGGCGTCAGGGCACAACGCCCCGTGCCCGGAATTTACTGGATTTACGTGACTTGTGTATGCAGATGTGGTGCCAACTCCTTCCAGCGCCCTACCAAGACCTCACTGCTTCCATGCCACTACGCGTCGCTGCTGTTATTCGTGCCAATGGTGGACATACCGGCTATTAGCTAGGTGGTCATATTGTTCTGGTTGAACACTGTATCTGTCGCTACGCGCTTCTGTGTTCTAGTGCATCTCGTCTTCTCCTATTTCTCTTCTTCTCACGGCCTCCTTTATTCCACCTAGCGAGGCAACCTTCGGTCTTCCTCTTCTCCTTCTTCCCTGAGGATACTACATCAAGATCTCGTTTGACCATCTGTCATTCGCATTGTATGTTCATACCAGGTGTAGCTCACCCGATAAAAAACAGGAGAGAGGGGACGGAAGCTAAAATACTTTTTATCTTTTTAAAGAATGGAGAAATTTGCTGATGTAGCGTTCTTCCGAATCTCAACAGCTCGGAAGTCAGGACGAGTCACAGTTATCACCGCCGGAACTGAACAGGAAACTCATAACTGAACAAAATAAATTACGGTATACAAAATTTATAATGCGGATGGTCTGCGATGATTAATTTGCTTATCTGCTTTGCTGACTGTAAGGTTCCGAATCGTTGTTGCCGGTCAGATAAGTTTGGTGGTGGCGACGGTGTTTGTATTAAATACAACGCAATAAATTATTTTGCATCACACTGAATAACAAAGATCGAACTTCGCATAGTAAATTTAGATTGCAAAGGTTGGACTTTCCTGTGACGAGCAAATCTGAGCATAATGGCGCGTGGTTGGCACGCAAACAGACACGTCAGCAAACTACTCTCCTTCCAACACCAATTACTCTGAAATACAGATATTTTTCATGTCATTAGTGACAAGGGGCAACAACAGTTTTCTTTAAATGAAATATGGACAAAAGCAGAGGCTACGATAATTATTACGCAAATGCTCAGATGCAATTACACTGCTGCTTACATGCTAAGATGTTGCAAGAGAGAAGGCCTAAGGAGAGGTGACAAAAGATAGAAGCCGAATAGTGCCTCTCTTATTTACAAAAGAATGTCGCAATTCACACCAGCGACTGCTGTCTGATTGTAGTGGCAACATCTTAAGTTTACTTTGATATCGAAGTATTTACTTACACAAATGAGCTAGCGTTCTACTCTATTTGTGAAACGTTCTATGTCTTTTGTCCAGTTGTTGTATTTCTTCCGTGGTCTCGCTGACATATTCTGCACAATTTTCTGTTGTAGTCCATTTCTACAACTCTCAATTAGTTATTATTTTTTACAGTACGTTTCTAGCACTCGTATCCACAGGTCGTTACAGGCTCTACAATACTTCTATAGAGCATCTTCTTTATTTTACAACTTATTTTAGAAGACCTTAACAGAGAGTTGAGACGCTGCCCTCCCGTGGGCCACCCTTCACTGTAGCCTGCAGTTACCTGCTCCGTCCCCCGACAGGACGCAACCCAAATATTTCAGTTTTTTACGTTCCTCACTAAGCTGGCCCTCTACTATTGAGTGTACTACATTTTATTCATTGCATAGGTATTCAGTCTTGTGGAAATTTGCTTTCAGTCGCCAATTATCATATTCTTTTAATAATTTTCGTAGCATAAAGTAGTATCATCTTCTTCGCTTGCCACCACTACTTGATCATCTGGGAAGAACAAGGTGTACGAACATTAATCCTTTGTTATCTGAATGCCCATTCCTGTACATTTCCTATTTTTGAGGTAGGAATCTTGCTACGATACAGCTTGCATCAGACTTACACCGTGTGAGCACTTGGTCATGCGAGCTAGTCGTCTCCACTCCCTGCTAGCCAGCCATTTAATAGCAAACTTAGGCGACCAAAGTCCTTGTGAGACGGGCGTAAGGTCCAGGCTGTGTTAGGCTCTCCCGAGGAGGAGACAGATGCTCTGCACAGATGGGCTGTGAGTGCGGAGAAGTGCACGTCGGCGAAATCGACTGGCCAGTAGCGACGCGCATCCGGGAATACGAGCCCTTCATTAGGTTAGGGCAGCACAGCAAATTACCGGTGGCCGAACATCAAAAAGAGCCCAGCGGACCGCACAAACAGCCTGAGAGGCGACCGCTTGCCGTCGGCACACGGACCGTGCATTTTTTTTTAATTAAGGGCCTGAGAGAAGGGTCGGGGGCAAAGAGGGCAGGGGTCGTCTTCCGAGGCCTGGCCTCAATGTCTACATCTACATCTACATCTACATGATTACTCTGCAATTCACATTTAAGTGCTTGGCAGAGGATTCATCGAACCATAATCATACTATCTCTCTACCATTCCGCTCCCGAACAGCGCGCGGGAAAAACGAACACCCAAACCTTTCTGTTCGAGCTCTGATTTCTCTTATTTTATTTTGATGATCATTCCTACCTATGTAGGTTGGGCTCAACAAAATATTTTCGCATTCGGAAGAGAAAGTTGGTGACTGAAATTTCGTAGATAGATTTCGCCGTGACGAAAAACGTCTTTGCTTTAATGACTTCCATCCCAATTCGCGTATCATATCTGCCACACTCTCTCCCCTATTACGTGATAATACAAAAAGAAACGCCCTTTTTTGCACCCTTTCGATGTCCTCCGTCAATCCCACCTGGTAAGGATCCCACACCGCGCAGCAATATTCTAACAGAGGACGAACGAGTGTTGTGTAAGCTGTCTCTTTTAGTGTCCTGCCAATGAAACGCAACCTTTGGCTCGCCTTCCCCACAATATTATCTATGTGGTCGTTCCAACTGAAGTTGTTCGTAATTTTAACACCCAGGTACTTAGTTGAATTGACAGCCTTGAGAATTGTACTCTTTATCGAGTAATCGAATTCCAACGGATTTCTTTTGGAACTCATGTGGATCACCTCACACTTTTCGTTATTTAGCGTCAACTGCCACCTGCCACACCATACAGCAATCTTTTCTAAATCGCTTTGCAACTGATACTGGTCTTCGGATGACCTTACTAGACCGTAAATTACAGCATCATCTGCGAACAACCTAAGAGAACTGCTCAGATTGTCACTCAGGTCATTTATGTAGATCAGGAACAGCAGAGGTCCCAGGACGCTTCCCTGGGGAACACCTGATATCACTTCAGTTTTACTCGATGATTTGCCGTTTATTACTACGAACTGCGACCTTCCTGACAGGAAATCACGAATCCAGTCGCACAACTGAGACGATACCCCATAGGCCCGCAGCTTGATTAGAAGTCGGTTGTGAGGAACGGTGTCAAAAGCTTTCCGGAAATCTAGAAATACGGAATCAACTTGAGATCCCCTGTCGATAGCGGCCATTACTTCGTGCGAATAAAGAGCTAGCTGCGTTGCACAAGAACAATGTCCCGTGCATTCGAACGTTGAGCGCTGAGCGTGGCGAATTTCTGACGTCATAGCGTGGTATACCACGTCCGGGAGTCTTTCTGAACGTGCAGAACAATATCTAGCTTGTCAGATATTCTGAACGTGCGTCTGAGCGTTGACCAACGAGATGGCAGAACGCCACCTATGGCACACGCACGCCATCTCCCTTCAGCATAGAGTTGTGAGGCGCCATATTGGCATTCATTTCAAGCCTATACGAATATATGCCGTTTCTGAGCACCAGCAAAGTGAGAATCACTCAAAACACGTTGTTGACTGTGTGATTAGTTGCAATAAAATAATGAGAAACATCACATTCGTGGCAAAAGAATTACTGTAACTATGCCATTTGAAGGCAACTACACACTGAGGATCCACCGAAAACGCATTGTTCTTGGTACAATTTGTTATACTGAAATTTAAATTAGTAACATAGCTACGATTAAAGCTTTTAGCAAGTGGTAAAATGGGAAGATTGGGTGCAATGTATGTGTTGTCGGTTCAGCGTAGTGAGTAGCGTTACTGATTCCTGTCCCGAAGGAGATGTGTGATATGGCAGTGGTTAGCGTCTAACATTTTTTTCCTTACATTCGCATTTTTAATACTTTCTGATGATCTATTATCAGTTTAATATGACTATATACTATAATATTTGATGTTATGTAAATATAAGTTCATCTTTTTTTGGGAAGTGAGTTTGTTCGATTGGTTTAATCTACAGGACAGATTGCGGTACTTGTATAAAGATATTTTGCTGCTTTTTCTTTTACGTTTCGTAATTCACAAGTTGCGAAGATTCTGCTGCTCTATAGGAACATTGATCAAGCATGAACTTTGGGGTTTTACTATAACGTGGAAATCATGAAATAATGTTTATCTTATGTGCAGAACTATTGCAGATTTGTACCGCACTGTTTGTAATGGAGCGTTTATAAGCCTGTGTCCTTATCGCTTGGACATGGTACTTTCCTTTTCCTCTTAAAATATGTACATGGATATTACAGTTTTTATTTGTATATGTTACGTATAGAACAACATGACTAGCCTATGGACAATGGAGGAAATGTTCGGTTGTAATAGAGCTAACGTGGGAATTTTACGTAGGCCCGTTTAGTAAGCAGTGTGATTTACAAACTAGAAACATCCCGCAACTGCCGCTGGAGTGCGTTGTGATCGCGTATACCACGTTGGGGCCCACGTACCGTATGCACAAGTTGCATCGTTTCTGAGCGTTCACCAGCACGTTGAACTCGGCACGCTCAACGTTGGCGTTCGACAGCACGGTCCGTGTCATCCACATGAGTGCTAAAAGGAACTCGTTTAACTTCGGTTACACGATAAATCTGTCTAATCTAAAAGCTGTAAATTCAACTAACAAGGGGAGGCCGCCAATTGTGAAATTCAGATTCGATTCATACTGCGGATAATAAAAGCTCATGGCCAGAGGTGTAATGTGGCAAAGCACCAAGATGCACTTCTCAGCCGTTGTCGAGAAAATCGACAGTTAAAAGAAACCGTTGCGGTGAAATACTCTCTACGACTAATAACTTCCTACAGCGTCATGGTGCAGCGGTAAGCGCTCAGGTTCGTAATCCGACGGTAGCTCAGCGTGTTCGGTCAGAGGGTTAGCTACCCTCTGTAATAAAAAAAACTGAGTTCAACGATCCACAACGAACCAAAACGGGTGTCTTACGACGTCCGCCCCGAGCAGATGCAACGAACAAAGTAAAAAAGGTCGCCGGATCGATTCTCGCGCCATGCAACTTTTTTTTAGTATTTGTTTTTTGTAATTCAAATATATATATATATATATATATATATATATATATATATATATATATATATATATAATTCCCGGCAATCAGTTGCAACAATTATGCATATAATAAGTTGTTGAAAGTCGTTTGTCGTGGAAAAACTGGCGACTTCGAACATCATTATGTTTTCCGTAAACGAAGTTGTATTTCACAAATGTTATTAATTATCTTCATAATGTTAACCACGTATAGTTAACGGAAGACGTAGAAACGATATTCCGAAACGAATACGTATAGCGTAAGTCAAACGTTCGAATTAGAATAGAGACCCCACGAACACAAATTTGCTGTGGCAGGTATGAAATATAAACTCCGTTACTCGCTCGTTACACTTGAAGAACAGACGTTGAATGGGCCGAAACGAGCCGCCGCATAACTATCGTAGTTGCCTGCTAACTTCGAAAGAAGGTAGATGCGGTCCCTAGCGCAACTTATAACATCGTCGAAAATCAGTGCGGACGGGAGAGCTTTGGTACACCCTGTTAAACAAACGGAGAAATGGAGGCGGTACAATTGGAGAGCGATCCGCCTTCACCAACATGCATAAGCAATTCATTAATAAAAAACTAATTATAAAAAAAATTGCATGGCGCGAGATTCGATCCGGCGACCTTTGGATTACGAATCCGAGCGCTTACCGCTGCGCCACGACGCTGGAGAAAATAATTAATCGTAGAGAGAAATTTCATCGCGACGGTTTCTTTTAACTGTCGATTTTCTCGACAACGGCTGAGAAGTGCATCTTGGTGCTTTGCCACATTACACCTCTGGCCATGAGCTTTTATTATGCGCAGTATGAATCGAATCTGAAGTTCACAATTGGCGGCCTCTCCTTGTAAGTACCTAGATGTTACAATTACGAACAACTTAAATTGGAAAGAGCACATAGAAAATGTTGTGGGGAAGGCTAACCAAAGACTGCGTTTTATTGGCAGGACACTTAGAAAATGTAACAGACCTACTAAGGAGACTGCCTACACTACACTTGTCCTTCCTCTTTTAGAATACTGCTGCGCGGTGTGGGGTCCTTATCAGATAGGACTGACGGAGCACATCGAAAAAGTTCAAAGAAAGGCAGCACGTTTTGTATTATCGCGAAATATGGGAGAGAGTGCCACAGAAATGATACAGGATTTGGGATGGACATCATTAAAAGAAAGGCGTTTTTCGTTGCGACGGAATTTTCTCACGAAATTGCAATTACCAACTTTCCCCTCCGAATGCGAAAATATTTTGTTGACACCGACTTACATAGGGAGGAAAGATCACCAAGATAAAATAAGGGAAATCAGATCTCGTGCGGAAAGATATAGGTGTTCATTCTTTTCTCGCGCTATACGAGATTGGAATAATAGAGAATTGTGAAAGTGGTTCGATGAACCGTCTGCCAGGCACTTAAATGTGATTTGCAGAGTATCCATGTAGATGTAGATGTAGAAAGCTACTTGCAAAACTATCGTAGTGTACGCTTGCTTATGATAGTCTACCATTGTTTACGGTAGTTTCACAACTCTACGCTAAATTTTACCGACAGGCTACATAAGGATGCTACGGATAGATCCTGCTGTGAGAACACAGTGTGAGATCGTGCCGTATACGACGGCATCCGCTGCACGAGACAACACTGTTCCCTCGGTTCTCCTGCTGGCTAATTGCCTAAACAGACACCAGTTATCTCTAGCTCCGTACCTCCAAACAAGCCCGGGCCACGTCTCGTGACACGGGTCCCGATAATCTACAAACAGAAATGTGTACCCAAGACGGTCTGACTAAATACACAGACATCGTACGATCCGAAGGGGCGTGATCCTCACACACCCAGTGGGCGGCCTATAAGCGCTGATCAGTTCCAGCGTGGCTGTCGCAACAGGGATGGTGGTCACAAAGCGTCTTAATTATCAACGGACGACAACAGCTCGTAACTCGATAACATCACTGAAAAGAAACCCGGTGACGCGTGCGCAGAAGAACATTGCGATAAATTGAAAATAATCTCAATAAGCATATCTACGCACTGAACAAGTGGCCACGAACCGTTAACAATTTTGTACATGTCTATGCATTTAATAACTAAATGTTACTTTTTATCCACACAGAGTATTACTAACAGAGGTAGAGGAAGCAATCGAGATTTCGGCGAGGGTCTAAAATGGGGCTAGCATGATATTTGGTACTGGGACGTTCTGCAGCCTAGCAGAAACGATGTAAAATAGTGTTTCAGGCCACGTCAGTTGTTCTGTAAAACCTCCACTACATTTCATTGTGGCATGTGATTTTAATCAACATGAATTCAATTTCGACCATCTTAATACTTTTACGGGTGCAAATCTACAGCTATATGTCAGTGATAACTCTGTAATTTACAATTAAGTGCCTGGCAGAAGATTTATCCAACCGCCTTCAAGCTATTTCTCTACCGTTCCTCTCTCTAACAGCGCGTGGGAAAAACGAGCTCTTGGATCTTCCCGTGCGAGCTCTGATCTCTCTTATTTCATCATGATGATCGATTCTCCCACGTCGGTGGGCGCCAACAAAATATTTTCCCACTATGAGGAGAGATTTTCTGATTGAAATTTCATGTGAAGTTCCTGCCGCAACGAAAAACGCCTTTGTTTTAATGATTGCCACCCCAAATCGTGTCTCACACCCGTGGCATTCTCTCCGCTATTTCGTGATAAAACAAAACCAGCTTCCTTTCTTTGAACTTTTTCGATGTCCTCCGTCGATCTTGCCTGATGCGGATCCCACACCGCACAGCAGGACTGCAGAAGAAAATGGACAAACGTAGTGTACACTGCAGAAGAAAATGGACAAACGTAGTGTACCCAGTCTCTTTGGTACCTCTGTTCCATTTTCTGAGTGTTGTGACAATAAATCGCAGTCTTCGATTTGTTTTCCCCACAACATTATCTATCTGATCGTCCCAGTTTAAGTTATTCGTAATTATTGTAATCCCTAAGTGTTTACTTTAGGTTACAGCCTCTAGATTTGTGAGATTCATCGTGTAACTGATACTTAGCGAAATATTCTCAGTACTCATATGGTCGATTTCACTCTCTTCATTATTTAGAGTCATATGTCGCTTCTCGCATCATACAGATGTCTAGTCTAAATAATTTCGCAATTTGTTTTGATCGTCTGATGTCTTTATAAGACGGGAAATGATAGAACCATGTGCTTACAATTTAAGAGGGCTGCTCAGATTGTCTCCTAAATCGTTTATGTAAATCAGGAACAGCAGAGGTTCTGTAACACTTCCCTGGGAACGCCAGATATTACTTCTGTTTTACTCGATGACTTGCCGTCAGTGTCTTTGACCTGTGACCTATCCTGACAGGAAATAACGAATCCAGCAACACAACTCAGGCGATATTCCATAGACACGCAGTTTGATTAGAAGTCGCTTCGTAGGAGCGTTGTCAAAAGCCTTCTGGAAATCTAAAAATATGAAATCAATTTGACATCTCCTGTCGATAGCACTTATTACTTAATTAGAATAAAAAGCTAGATGTGTTTCACAAAAACAATATTTTTGCAATCCATGTTGGCTGTTCGTCAATAAATCGTTTTCTTCGATGTAACTCATAATATTCCAATCTGTAAATGTTCCAAAATTCTACAGCAAATCGACGTTCGCGATATGGGTCAGTAACTCTGCGTATTACCCCTATTTCCTTTCTTGGGTATTGGTATGACTTGTGCAACTTTCCAGTCTGTAGGGTATGGATCTTTCGACGAGCGAGCGGTTGTATACAATTGCTAAGTATGGAGCTATTGTATCAGTGTACTTTGAAAGGAACCTGACTGGTGTACAATATGGACTGGAGGCCTTGCCTTTGTTCAGTGCTATAAGCTGCTTCGCTACACCGAGGATATCTACCTCGAAGTCACTCATGTTGGCAGGTGTTCTTGATTCGAATTCTGGAATATCTGCTTCGTCTTCTTTTGTGAAGGAATTTTGGAAAACTGTGTTTAGTGGAACTGTTATCAGTAACATCACCATTGTTATCGCGCAGAGAAGATCTTGATTGCGTTTTTCCGCTGGTATTCTTTACATACAACCAGAATATCTTTGGATTTTCTGCTATATTTCGAGGCAAAGTTTCGTTGTGAAAAATATTAAAAGCATCTGTCATTGAAGTTCGCGCTAAATTTTGAGTTTCTGTGAAATTTCGCCAATTTTCGGGGTTTTGAGTTCTTTCAGAACGGCGTGCTTTTTTCATTGTTTCTGCGACAGTGTTCTGACCTGTTTTATGTACCACGTGGGGTCAGTGCTATCTCTTATTAATTTATTTGGTATATATTACCCAATCACAGTGGATACTATTTCTTTGAATTTAAACCACATCTGGACTACGCTTACATAGTCAGTTTGGAAAGAGTGGAGACCGTCTCTTAGGATGGCGTCAAGCGAATTTTTTTTTAAATTGACGTATTTTGTGTTTATTTTTTGCAAGGTTGGATGTTACGCTATTCAGTCTCGTTACAACAATCTTGTGGTCACTAATCCCAGTATCCATCATGATGCTCCCTATTTGCTCAGAATTATTTGTTACAAAGAGGTCAGGTATGTTTTCGCAATACTTCAGTATCGGACGTCGTTTCATACTTACCACCGAGTTTAAATATGTATCTTCGCCAATATATCGAGAGTGGATTGAAGTCACCACCAACTATAATTTTATGAGGGAGTACCCATTTGAAATGAGATTCAAGTTTTCTTTGAACTGTTGAGCAACTGTATCAACTGAGTCGAGGACTCGGTAAAAGGAACCAATTATTAATTTATTCCGGTTGGCAAGTATAGCATCTACTCATTCTAACTCACAGGATCTATCTTCTTTAATTTCACTATAAATTCTTTATTTTTTCATACTCGTTTACGAATAATCTTCTCCATAGTACGCTGTGTTAAGAGATATCTTAGCTTTTAGAACATCGTTTGTTTGAATAGCTACTATTTTTCGTTTTTTCCAAGCAACTTAAAAATTATGTGGTAGTAATGGTCTAAATTCGGGCTATTACGTATGTTCCAAATTTGAGCGTTAGCCAGATTTTGGACCATTTTGTCAATATGACTATCGTGTGCTGCTTTCTTTCTAGAACGTCGAGAATAAAGCAGAAATATATTCCACAGGGAAATAGGAAGAAATGAAACGAAACTGGTATGACCAAGGCAATTCGTGCAGTCATAGACAGACATATGTGGACAACCGTCTCAAAACATCCCATTAACCTCGGCTGGGCCCTGTGCTAAGAACGTCTGGTGTGTCATCCTTTTTAATTCATTACCCTCAGCCAAATGGGTCTACCTCATCGGCTGTTGGTCCTTACGACGTTGTTGCTGTTCCTATGGCAAACACGTAAAACGCAACAAAGACGAAAAGCCTGGAGGATCTGCCTTGACAATTGGTGCTTCTTACAAAACAATGTCACAAACGCTGCTGCTGGAGACAAAATTTCAAGTAATTCCTCACAAACGAAACGCTGTAAAAAATAAACTGTAGTTTAAAAAATAGTGTGAAATATCATAAAAAAGTGAAGGTTGACAAAAATAAAAAATACAAAAGGAAAGGGACGAAAAAAGCGCGAAGATAGCTCAACTGATGAGTTGAGTGATTTAGACTTTCCAGCTGGGAAAAACAAGCCAGACACTAATGATGTAGAATGCATTTTCTGTGGAGGAAACGTTTCTGATGGTGTACATAAAGGGTTGTGTATTATGTGCACCAAGTGTAATACGTGGGCACACAATGAATGTGCAGGCTAATAAACACATTTAGATTTGTGACTTTCGTCAAGTGAATAGAATGTTTTACATTATGTGGTCACATATTTTTATAAAAGACGGTGAGTTAAAAGTAAAAATATGCCTCACTATTGTTCAAATAGTTTATGGAATGTTTCTGATATCGGATTCCATGAATAAATTACTTTCAATTCATTGTACTTAGTTTGTCCAATGATAACTAATATTTTTAGGACTACCGGTAACCCAAATTTATACCACACACCTAAGTTGTGTTAACTTGCCAATATATGTTGTTAAATTCAAAAATGGTTCAAATAGCTCTAAGCACTATGGGACTTAACATCTGTGGTCATCAGTCCCCTAGACTTAGAACTACTTCAACCTACCTAACTTAAGGACATCACATACATCCATGCCCGAGGCAGGATTCGAATCTGCGACCGTAGCAGCAGCGCGGCTCCGGACTGAAGCGCCTAGAACCGCTCGGTCACAGCGGCCGGCTTTTTAAATTCCAAATATGTATAAATATTGAAAATATATTACATTTCACCATAACTGTTTGAAGCAGGACACTTCAAGTGATGTTAACTTGACATCCTCTAATTTATTTTCCACAGAACGTGAGATATGCCTTCAAAAGTGACGTGTAGTCCTAAATTTCACCACTTCCTTTATAGTCGCTGCTCTGTAGAGACGTTATAATGCTGTATATTGTGACGCACATCGTGTGATAAGCAAGAACAAAGGGCGTCTATAAGGAAAAAGGGGTATTTACGTGCGTCTGCAGTAAAAGCGCGGACTAATGGCATCATCGTGAAAAACAGTTGTGAAAACTGGGAAGCACCGACTACCATTGATGACCGAGGTGAACGTTATTTACAGCGTAGCGTGAAGGCCAATCGCCAAGCTACAGTGGATCAGCTCATCATAAAAATAAACCTAGATGCAGTCAGACAATTCGGTGAGCCCGTTATGTGTGGCATTATGAAGCAGGTGCATTGTTTCTAGAATGAATTCATCTAGAAACAGCCCCCAGGGTGTGGCTAAGCCATGTATCAGCTGGATCGTTTCTTCCAGGAGAGCTAGTCCCGCAAGTTTCGCAGGAGGACTTCTTTGATGTGTGGAAGGTAGGAGATGAGATACTGGCGAAAGGAAAACTACGAGAAGGGATTGTGAGGCGTGCTTCGGTAGCTCAGTTGCTAGAGCACTTGCCCGCGAAAGGCAAAGGTCCTTAATTCGAGTCTCGGTCCGGCACATAGTTTTAATCTCCCAGGAAGTTTCAAGCGCATAGTGTTGGCACCAATGGTACTGAAGCCACAGCAACGAAATATACAAAGTGTAAAACCTCTTGAAGTTACTCGACTTTATGTAAGCCTAACTGCTGCTGATTGGTACTGAGTAGGCTTTGAAACGTCCCGTCCTCGGACAGCGGCGACGGCAGAGTGTGTTCTTGTAAGAATTGCAGTGTGTGGCTTTGTCGTGTCATTATTTTTGCTTATTATATTTCATCTCCAACATTTTTTTTTCAACACTAGAGAACAATTAAGACGCCAAAGCCTCTCAATCAAACTTCTATGCTCTCTGCTACGTATCAAATTTCTTCACTGACTGAGAACATTAATTCCTTTTTCTAGGTTGCAGGTTAGGCTTTGTACAACATGAGCGGGAAAAGATAACAGCATACGTAGGGCAGGGGTGACGAAAATGGTTCAAATGGCTCTGAGCACTATGGGACTTAACATCTGAGGTCATCAGTCCCCTAGAACTTGAAACTACTGAAACCTAACTAACCTAAGGACTTCACACACATCCATGCTCGAGGCAGGATTCGAACCTGCGACCGTAGCAATATATGTGTCACGAACAACATTCATTAAATCGTTACCAAGCGGCCTATAACTTCCATATGCGGTTCAAATATATTAAATCGAATTCGTCTCTCTTAAAACTGTCTTCATAATTATGGCTAAATAACCCACCCACTTTTTGTCGTACATCTCACAACGTCCTCTGCAGGGTCCAGAGTATAATAATAATTAAAATAATTTTATCCGATAAAATTAGTGGTCGTGTCGCCCGTGAAAGTCAACATATTCAAATCCAGAGCAAATATTCCTTTAATTGCCGATCATAGACAAACATTTATTGGTGTTACAAGCATTATAACTTTAAAGGAACGAGCCTATCTGACAAACTGAACTCAACTCAAGCCTGTTTCATTAACATAAGGTTACCAATTCCGCTGAAAGTCTCGCGAAAAAAAAAAAAAAACAGGGCCATATGTGATCGTTGCCATGATGGACGATGGCTTTCGGAGCGTTGCGGCTTGTGACCAGATATTTGACAGCGCCGTCCGTCTCCTTAGGCGTCACACATTCTCCCCGTGATCATCCGTTACACGAGAAGAGAAAAATAAACTTTCTGCAACAAACATATATTTTAATGTATCATACAACTTGTAACATGGCTTCTACATACATACATTGGGTCGGCGATTACTGCTGCGTCACCGGCAGTTTTAATGGACAGCACGATAACAGGCCTGTATTAGCGGACCCCGAATGAAGAAGGTCCCAACACCACGAGAACCCCATATTCCACATCAAACTATTAGTTTCGATGCGCCAACTACCTTCGACTGATCCGTCAAGTGAGTTCCGACATCTGAGCAGTAGCTGTGATTCTGTTTATTATATCTCAGTGCAAACAGAAATTAGTTTCATACTTAAACAGTACGTCACAGGGAAAACGTCCATTTTCGTCCAGCTTTTGTGTCACTGAACCCAGTAATCTGGATTGTCCTCGATGAGATGCTGTCACATTTACATTTTGTAATTGCCCCATTTATGTACGGCCAAAATTCTCATTATTGCGTACAGCTCATAATACTACACGAAAGTGCCTCACAATTTTTCAGTTAGTTAATTCTGTATTTTTGATGTAATTTCTTGGATGTGTATTTATTAATTTTACCAGTGTTCATTACTTAAAAAACTGTAATGTAACTAGGAAAAACTATTGGAAATGGTTCAAATGGCTCTGAGTACTATGGGACTTAACATCTGTGGTCATCAGTCCCCTAGAACTTAGAACTACTTAAACCTAACTAACGTAAGGACATCACACACATCCATGCCCGAGGCAGGATTCGAACCTGCGACCGTAGCAGTCGCGCGGCTCCGGACTGAGCGCCTAGAACCGCGAGACCACCGCGGCCGGCGCCCCATTTATGTACGGCCAAAATTCTCATTATTGCGTACAGCTCATAATACTACACGAAAGTGCCTCACAATTTTTCAGTTAGTTAATTCTGTATTTTTGATGTAATTTCTTGGATGTGTATTTATTAATTTTACCAGTGTTCATTACTTAAAAAACTGTAATGTAACTAGGAAAAACTATTGGAAATGGTTCAAATGGCTCTGAGTACTATGGGACTTAACATCTGTGGTCATCAGTCCCCTAGAACTTAGAACTACTTAAACCTAACTAACCTAAGGACATCACACACATCCATGCCCGAAGCAGGAATCGAACCTGCGACCGTAACAGTCGCGCGGTTCCGGACTGAGCGCCTAGAACCTCGAGACCATCACGGCCGGCAACTATTGGAAAACAATGTTGTAAAACTTCGTGGCAGAAACACTGGCGAAGTCAAAGAGTTTGTTTCAAGTATGGCAATAATATCGCTCGGCGCGAGCGTGCACAGGGAGGCAGTAGGAGTTACAAGTTATCGATGGTGAAGTATGGACGCAGTGTGGTGCCGCTAAAGGGCGTAACGAAGTGCCTTGTCGACATTGTGTTTTAACCATGGCAAGAAACTGTAAATGGTTGTGCGACCACGTATCTGGTCACGGCACAACCTATGTAAGATTGCATTAAATTGACTTGGGGGAAGAGACCAAACAGCGTGTGTCATTGGATAAGGGAAGGATGGGGAAGGAAATCGGCTGTGCCTGTCAAAGGAACCATCCCGGCATTTACCTGAAGCGATTTAGGGAAATCACAACCTATGTAAGAAAAATCGGTAATTGAAGAAGAATACTGTGTGACGGAAGTTATTAACAGTTGTTCGTTGTTGAAGAACAGCCCATTACCAAAAATTGTGGCCACAGGATGCATTACGTCGCATCATCTGCAACTCGCCACAAAGTAAGATCGAACCATTTAACTGATTAATAGTGTATAAGGCCTGCCATATCTTAAACAGTATAGTGTTTTTGAGTGTGACTCATTATCTTACGTCACTAAGTATCAGAAGGCTCACATCATTACACCATCGTTGCGAGTCAATCATAAATGAAAGAGACGATATTATTTCAACTGAGGGACATTTAACTGCATTTACCAGTTAACTTAAAATCAATCAGTTCACAAACTAGGTGCAGTAATAATTAACTAAACTTTATCTTGCATTGTAACACTCTTACTGAAACCTTTCAGTAACCAAGTTAAACTGTGCAAAGGAAAACTAACTTGAAATTTCTACTAAAGTGAATATTCTATTTTGGCTACATGACATTTATAATTTCGTTGTGTGTTTGCAAATATTTCAAGTAATTTGATTTTCGTAACACTGGCGTCGCAAAAGTGTTTGTTGTTAGTTAACGAAGTCATTAGGAGCTTTTCTGAAGTAATATCTACTGTAAGACAGAGATTTGTCGTGGATACTTGCTTCACTAAACCCAAGGACAGGTAGCATAATAAGTGATGATGGTTTGTGTTACGTACTTCTAGTAGGTAATCCGTATTGTAGTCTGTTACTTACAAAGAATTCCAAAGCACTATTAATTAACATAAATGCAAATAAGCGCACGTGGCTTTTCCATTCAAGCTCTTACGCGGGTATTTTAGTTCCACTTCTGCCTATCTACACACTTGTGATTATTTACGTAATTTCATTTTCAAATCAGTAGTTAACAATTATTAACTTTTGGTCCCTTATGAACGATATCGGAACAAAAGCTTATGTTGCTTCATGCGAAACCATTTTAGGTCGTCAAGCTGTCGGTTCGTCTGCCACAGAGTCAGTGTCAATAAATTTGGTTTGAAGTTTCGCCACTACATTGTGGGTAATGAGTGGTATGTCTGAATGACTTTGGTTGAAATTCTCTGCGATGACTCGACTGCGTCTGTCTACTATCATCAGGACGATCTAAACGCGTTCGGCTTGTGTTAAAGCCAAGATCTTTCACGACCCTCGTAAGGAAGAGACGTCAGTCATAACTCGAGAATGAATAAAGCTATCCTCAAATGAAAGACGGAATTGTTATTCTCATATCATGTGTTATATGTTCGACAACTCACGCGACACTCTTTCCATTACGAGTAGCATTCAAGGTGGCTGCTTCTTAACTGACCGCCACGTTGTTAACATAATCTCACAGGTGTGTCCCCTCTCCGATGTCATATTGCACCGCTTGACAAAAAATGTGAAGCACTCAGAAGGCGAGGAGGAAACGTAGCGAAAGTTTGTGGGTTGAGGGGATATGCGGTGTTATTTCAGTGTTTAAAAACTCGTGTCACATTTATAAAGAACTTAGTAGTATAAGCGCACTTATCATTACGACAATGCATCTCCTCTGGCCTGGATGCATGCAGTGATGCAGTTGGGAAGGGTGCCGTATAGTCGCTGTATCCTCCCTCGAGGCAAGTCTGCAGCTCGTGGTCTAGTGCTTAGCGTTGCTACATCTGGATCACAGGATCCCACGTTCGATTCCGGGCCGGGTCGGGGATGTTCTCCGACTGGGGACTGGGTTTCTGTGTTGTTCTCGTCATCTCATCATCTCATCATCATTTGGAAAGTGTCGAGACTGGAAGCGGAAAGACTGGGAATTTTTACTGGCGCTGATAACCATGATACTGAGAACCCCACAAACCAACATCATCATCATCATCATCATCATCATCACCACCTGAGACAAGGTGTTCCGCAATTGTTGTAACTGGTCCTTGATATCCTCGATACTAACGCTGTGAAGAACTTACGTCCGAGGTAGTTCTACACATGTTCTGCTAAGGACAGATCTGCGTATCTTGCACGCAGAAAGTTCCTAAAGACACGTTGCATGAGTGAAGGAGCATTGTTCTGTTGAAAAACGGGACGACATACTGTCACTTGGGAGGTAACACATGAGAATGCAGGATGTCCATGACTACCGTTGTGCTGTCAGGGTTACCTCAATCATTACAAGCCCTGATCTAAAGTCATATTCCACGGCTGCCTACACCTTGAAGTCAGGAGTAAAAATTCTGTGTCTCACCAAAGCAGTGTAAAAATGAGACCTTCCCAGGTCACCTCAGTAGGTCGAAGTTGTTCATCTAGAGTCGTGCAGTACTCCTGAATACAGTGCGACGCTATTAATCAGCAGACCACGCTTTCTGGTCACGTCACGACTCCAAACGCATCCGTTTCTGTTGTGGTTTCAACGATAGCCTACGCATGGAACGGTAATTTCTTAACCCGTCTGCTGGAAGTCTCAACCAATGGTGCGGGATGACTATGTTCCAGGAGTGCATTGCTTCTTCTCGGATGCCAGGCGCGGATGTGAAGGGGTTACGATGTGCTCGATGCACAGTACGGCGATCATGCCTTGTGTATGAAGATGGTATCTGTTTCTTTCGGACATGTCAGAAAGAACAGATACCATCGGTGACCGTGCAGCTTTCTTAGAATGAAATGATAATTAAATCAAGACCCTAAGCTGTTGTCAGGCGTTGATATACAGCAAAGGCGACAGTTGAAAATGTGTGCCCCGAGCGGGACTCGAACCCGGGATCTCCTGCTTACATGACACACGTCTATCCAGCTGAGCCACCGAGGGCACAGACGATAGTGCGACTGCAGGGATTTAGCCCTTGCACGCTCCCCGTCCGATAGAACAGATACCATCTTCATATAGTTAAGGCTAACCGGCCATTGACTTTCTTCTTCTGTGCTGGATACACACGCATTGCTCGAACTCTTACGGGACTCGGTAAGATTGTTTGCTGCGAGTAATGTGTGTAATGGGCAGGGGCACTACGAATGTAGTGTGTGGAGATTAAGTTGGGAATGTGGGTCTCATAGGGAGCGTGCAAGGAATAAATCTCTGCAGTCGCACTATCCTCTATGCCCTCGGTGGCTCAGGTGGATAGAGCGTCTGCCACGTAAGCAGGCGATCCCGGGTTCGAGTCCCGATCGGGGCACACATTTTCATCTTTCCCCGTTGATGTATATCAACGCCTGTCGACAGCTTAGGGTCTTGATTTAATTATCATTTCATGCCATGTGGTGGTCAGATGAGACCGACCGGAACATTGGCAACGAGTGTACCTTCCATCAAGACCCCATGTAGTCCAACAGTGGGGCACTGTCATATCCGAACGCTACACATACCTCGAAACCTCACGATTCGACCAGCTGGCCTAACGGAGACCTCATTCAAACTCTATCAGGTGTTGCTAACGCTGTCTCACATGATATTCCGCGTGCTATACAGTGATTACTCAACGCGTGACGCTTTCCACGTCCCTTATATACCCTACCAGGCCTGGTAACATCAGTAAAGAAGAGCACTAATCCACTCTTGTGACCGTTCTAACTATACTCGGTGCGTCAGTTTCTAGTCAGGCAGTGTATTTGACTTTAACTTTATTCACCTGCTAATGTTTTTGCTTGAGAGGGGTGATTCACTGTGGTGTCACAGCCAGACACCACACGTCCTAGGTGGTAGCTTAAATCGGCCGCGGTCCTGTAGTACATGTCGGACCCGCGTGTCGCCACTGTGTGATCGCACACCTAGCGCCACCACATGGCAGGTCTCGAGAGACTGACTCGAACTCATCCCAGTTGTACGGACGACAGAGCTAGCGACTAGACGTACGAAGCCTTTCTCTCTCATTAGCCGAGAGACAGAATAGCCTTCAGCTAAGTTAATGGCTACGAACTAGCAAGGCGCCATTAGCCTTACAGTGATTGTAATTAGAGTCTCACTTGTGTTCACCATAGAGATGTACAAGAAGACATTAAAGATAAGTATATGAGAAGCTCCGTTCTTTTCTTCATAGCATTGATTACGTATCCTGTTCCAGTACTTCACGCCCGTCTGCGTTAGTCTCGCGTGCCCTTTAAGCCACCTCTATTTACAAGGTGTTGGCCCAGCTGCCGACACATCATTCACAGCTGTGGAGCACCCTGTACAATCTTAGAACGTGAGCGAATCTATGTATTCTGGTACGGCCCGCTAGGTTCATTGTAAGTACGTCTGCATCTGCCTCTACAAGTAGATCACATCTGCACTCCGCAAGCCACCGCACGATGTGTGGCGGAGAGTACAAAGTGCACCAGTATTACTTTTCTCTCTTTCCCTTCTGTTCGCCAATGGTAGATAGGAAGAAAGACTATCAGCGCCTCTCTGTACGGGCCCGAAGTTTCCCAATTTTAGCCTTTATAGGCGTCTCCATGTATACTTTTGACAACTAAATATAAAATATACAGACTATATGGACTTTTGTTAAAAGGGAAATATTATTCTTATACTAGAAACGGTGATGAAATCTATAATTATGTACATTTAGTAAATATTTCGTTTATAATTGCTAAACACTATGAGAAGAATGTGTATAGAAGAAGCCAACATTTAATCGCTAGCTGCTATGATTTAATATAAACTGAAGCGCCAAAGAAACTGGTAGAGGCATATGTATTCAAATACAGACATACACTGAAGCGCCAAAGAAACTGGTATAGGCATGCGTAGTCAAGATACAGGCATGTATACTCAAGATATGTAAACAGGCAGAATACGGCGCTGCGCTCAGCAACGCCTATATAAGACAACAAGTGTCTGGCTCAGTTGTTAGATCGGTTACTGCTGCTAAAATGGCAGCTTATCAAGATTTAAGTGAGTTTGAACGAGGTGCTACAGTCAGCGCACGAATGATGGGACACAGCGTCTCCGAGGTAGCGATGAAGTGGGGATTTTCCCGTACGACCGTTCCACTAGTTTACCGTGAATATCAGGAATCCGGTAAAACATCAAATCTCCGGTATCGCTGCGGCCAGAAAAAGATCCTACAAAAACGGGACCAACGACGGCTGAAGAGAATCGTTCACCGTGACAGAACTGCAACCCTTCCGTAAATGTCTGCAGATTTCAATGCTGGGCCGTTAACAACAGTCAGTGTGCGCCCCATTCAACGGAACATCAGTGATACGGTCTTTCGGAGCCGAAGGCCCACTCCTGTACCCTTGATGACAGATGACTGCACGACACAAAGTTTTACGCCTCGCGTGGGCCCACCAACACCGACATTGAACTGTTGATGACTGGAAACATACATTGGATTGTTGATGACTGGAAAAATGTTGCCTGGTAAGACGAGTCTCGTTTCAAATTGTATCGAGCGGATGAACGTGTACGGGTACGGAGACAACCTCATGAATCCATGGACCCTGCATGTCAGCAGGGGACTTTTCAAGCTGGTAGAGGCTCTGTAATGGTATGGGGCGTGTGCAGTTGGAATGATTTTGGACCCCTGACACGTTTAGATATGACTCTCACAGGTGACACGTACGTTCGCATCCTGCTTGATCACTTGCATCCATTCATATTAATTGTGCATTCCGACGGACTTGGGCAATTCCAGCAGGACAATGCGACACCCCACACGCCCAGAATTGCTACAGAGTGCCTCGAGGAACACTCATCTGAGTTTAAACAGTTGCGCTGGCCACCATTGTCCCCATACAAGAGCATTATTGAACATATCTGGAATGCCTTGCAACGTGCTGTTCAGAAGAGATCGGTGTCAGTTCCCTCCAGCACTACTTCAGACGTTAGTCGAGTCTGTGCCACGTCGTGTTGCGGCACTTCTGCCTGCTCGCGGGGATCCTACACTATATTAGGCAGGTGTAACAGTTTCTTTGGCTCTTCAATGTACAGGGCTATTACAAATGATTGAAGCGATTTCATAAATTCACTTCATTGACATATGGTCACGACACACTACAGATACGTAGAAAAACTCATAAAGTTTTGTTCGGCTGAAGCCGCACTTCAGGTTTCTGCCGCCAGAGCGCTCGAGAGCGCACTGAGACAAAATGGCGACAGGAGCCGAGAAAGCGTATGTCGTGCTTGAAATGCACTCACATCAGTCAGTCATAACAAAAAAAAAATGGTTCAAATGGCTCTGAGCACTATGGGACTTAACATCTATGGTCATCAGTCCCCTAGAACTTAGAACTACTTAAACCTAACTAACCTGAGGACATCACATAACACCCAGTCATCACGAGGCAGAGAAAATCCCTGACCCCGCCGGGAATCGAACCCGGGAACCCGGGCGTGGGAAGCGAGAACGCTACCGCACGACCACGAGCTGCGGACGTCAGTCATAACAGTGCAACGACACTTCAGGACGAAGTTCAACAAAGATCCACCAACTGCTAACTCCATTCGGCGATGGTATGCGCAGTTTAAAGCTTCTGGGTGCCTCTGTAAGGGGAAATCAACGGGTCGGCCTGCAGTGAGCGAAGAAACGGTTGAACGCGTGCGGGCAAGTTTCGCGCGTAGCCCGCGGAAGTCGACGAATAAAGCAAGCAGAGAGCTAAACGTACCACAGCCGACGGTTTGGAAAATCTTACGGAAAAGGCTAAAGCAGAAGCCTTACCGTTTACAATTGCTACAAGCCCTGACACCCGATGACGAAGTCAAACACTTTGAATTTTCGGCGCGGTTTCAACAGCTCATGGAGGAGGATGCGTTCAGTGCGAAACTTGTTTTCAGTGATGAAGCAACATTTTTTCTTAATGGTGGAGTGAACAGACACAATGTGCAAATCTGGGCGGTAGAGAATCCTCATGCATTCGTGCAGCAAATTCGCAATTCACCAAAAGTTAACGTGTTTTGTGCAATCTCACGGTTTAAAGTTTACGGCCCCTTTTTCTTCTGCGAAAAAAACGTTACAGGGCACGTGTATCTGGACATGCTGGAAAATTGGCTCATGCCACAACTGGAGACCGACAGCTCCGACTTCATCTTTCAACAGGATGGTGCTTCACCGCACTTCCATCATGATGTTCGGCATTTCTTAAACAGGAGATTGGAAAACCGATGGATCGGTCGTGGTGGAGATCATGATCAGCAATTCATGTCATGGCCTCCACGCTCTCCCGACTTAACCCCATGCGATTTCTTTCTATGTTTAAACCTCCTCTGCCAAGAAACGTGCCAGAACTGCGAGCTCGCATCAACGATGCTTTCGAACTCATTGATGGGGACATGCTGCGCCGAGTGTGGGAGGAACTTGATTATCAGCTTGATGTCTGCCGAATCACTAAAGGGGCACATATCGAACATTTGTGAATGCCAAAATAAAACTTTCTGAGTTTTTGTATGTGTGTGCAAAGCATTGTGAAAATATCTCAAATAATAAAGTTATTGTAGAGCTGTGAAATCGCTTCAATCATTTGTAATAACCATGTATATAATTGTGCGAAAAGATGATGGCTTTGGGATTCTGTTCGTTTTGCTCCCTCTTCCTATTGTCTTGTCGGTTTGTTCGTTTGCTATTGATCTCATGTACTCGATATAATAGCGAATTGCTGTACTCAGTTCTGTTAGTCTGTTAAATTTGATTTGTTCGGAAATAGAGACATAGCAGTAAATGTGGTTACATGTTTTCATTTATAAAAAATGGGTCTGAGCACTATGGGACTTAACTGCTGAGGGCATCAGTCCCATAGAACTTAAAACTACTTAAACCTAACTAACCTAAGGACATCACACACATCCATGCCCGAGGTAGGATTCGAACCTGCGACCGGAGCGGTCGCGCTGTTCCAGACTGTAGCGTCTACAACCGCTCGGCCACTTCGGCCGGCTTTCATTTATACAAATGTAATTCCCATTAGCCGCATTCTTAAGGTTTCACATTTTTAGCACACGTTTGCGGAGACGAACGTGATATAAGTCCACGTGTTGTCCGCCATTACGCGGAAATTTTAATTTTTAGTAATTATTTATGTAAAAACCTAAAGCGCCAGAGAGTTATATTATCATTCCACAGGAGTTCTGAGATCTGACTATCATAAATGTTTTTCTACTAAAGGTATAGAACTGATGTAAGTAAAAAGTCCAGAATCGATAACGGCTTGGTTTAAGGCTTAAGGTAAAATATCTAATTCTCAGTTTATGCTGGTGTAAAAGTGAAAGATATTAAACCTTAACAACATTACTGATTCAAGCGGGATACTTTACAGTACTGAAACTGTGTTTTTGTGGTGTCTAATTCATACCTTATGCGCACGTAGGTACAGACGCTTAACGTCGCCAGACTTTTTCTCGCATAGAGAGACTAAATTATTTTCACTTGTACTGGGATACTTTTTAATACTTAAGCTCCAGTTACTTTCAATATATCAAGCACTGAGTACAAGAGTAGATAATAATTATTTCTGTGGCCTACGTGTAATGCAAAAACGTAGTAACAAAAACCCACGCAATTATTTTCACGAAGTATTAAACTTTCTGATCTTGAAGAGTGTGCAACCTTTGAACATTTATAATGTACACCACTTGCAAAAAACATTTTGTGTCCATAATAATAACAATTTCACCTTCCAAAAGACTCTAACTAAATAAAAAATTAGTAATATTTTCCGGTAAGATATTACACGTTGTGGTCACTAAAGGAGATGTTTTTTGGAAAAATTAGTTTGTTTCTTTTCTCAATTTGGAACGTTAGATTTCGAAATTGTGTGAGTATGGTTCTCTGAACACTCAACGTCTTTCTCCATTTCCCACTGCTGTTTATCGGTCATCTCTCAGACACTCTCACGATGACAAAACAAAGATCTTCTGAACCGTGCAGCGCTTCTTTGACTATTTTCTATTTGTTACATGGAAAGCTACCACACCGACGAACAATACCCAAGCACTGACTGAACTGGGGTACTCACGATTCTTCCCATAACTCTGAGGCTAGCACCTGCCTTCCCCACTGTTACAATTGTGTGGTCGTGCAAACTTAAATCTCTCTGGGACTGACAGTCCTAGGTACTTGACGGTTGTCACTGATTCCAGTGACTAATCGCCGATAGTTTAGTTAAACAATATCGAATATTTGTTCAATTTACGTGCATATTATTACATCCATTAATATAAGAGTCATAAATCAATCTTTACACGTGGAGCTGGTCATCTGGATTTCGTAACAAAATTTTAACGATTTCACCTCCGGGTACTCAGAGATGATCGTTATTCGAATAAATCTCTACGTAAGTAATTATTCGAATAAAAACTAGTTCAAAAATTTTATTTTCCTATAGATTATTCACCAGACGAAGGGATTACTCATCACTAAGAATAAAGATAGTTATTCTTAGTCCAAAGATCGTGGCCTAGCGGTTAGCGTCGTTGTCTCTAGAATTTGGGATCCTGTTCTAAATTCCTGGCTGGACCAGAGGTTCTCTTCGCTGGCGGACTGGGTGTCTGTGTTATCCTCATCATTTCACCCAATCTTCATCGACACACAAGTCGCCAAAGTGGACTCAAACAGTGCGCTAAGAATTAATATAATTAACTTTTTATGTGACTGTTGGTTACCATGGTTCCTTTCTAGTGCGCGTATTCTTTACATGTGCTCGTTAATTTTAATTATGTTAAAGCGCTATAGTTACAGACATCAGTCAGCTACCAATCACTTATATGTTACTGACTTAACAGTACCTAATCTGTGAAAATCATACGCTCGCAGGTTCGAATCCTGCCTCGGGCATGGATGTGTGTGATGTCCTTAGGTTAGTTAGGTTTAAGTAGTTCTAAGTTCTAGGGGACTGATGACCTAAGATGTTAAGTCCCATAGTGCTCAGAGCCATTTGAACCATTTTTTGTGAAAATCATTTTGTCACAACGACAATCAACATGGGATATATCTGCGTCCCATTTCATTTCGTCCGTGAACAGCATTGCAGTAGTTTCATATCACTGATACTGAAACGCACGATTTTCCCTTTGGGTTGTCATGATAAACATTCCTGTTTCCCTTACTATTTTGCTAACAATAGAGGTTATTGAAATTTCCTGGCAGATTAAAACTGTGTGCCGGACCGAGACTCGAACTCGGGACCCTTGCCTTTCGCGGGCAAGTGCTCTACCAACTGAGCTACCCAAGCACGACTCACGCCCCGTCCTCACAGCTTCACTTCTGCCAGTACCTCGTCTCCTACCTTTTAAACTTAACAGAACTAGCACTCCTGAAAGAAAGGTTCGTAGGAGAGCTTCTGTTAAGTTTTGGAAGGTAGGAGACGAGGTACTGGCAGAAGTAAAGCTGTGAGGACGGGGCGTGAGTCGTGCTTGGGTAGCTCAGTTGGCAGCCGGCACGGTAGCTCAGCGTGTTCGGTCAGAGAGCCGGTTGGCCTCTGTAATAAAAAAAAGTGAGTGGAAGGATCAACCACCGAACTTGAACAGGATGTCTTGCGACGGCCGCAACGACCAAACACAACGATAAAAAAAAAAATGGTAGAGCACTTGCCTGCGAAAGACAAGGGTCCCGAGCTCGAGTCTCGGTCCGGCAAACAGTTTTAATCTGCCAGGAAGTTTCATATCAGCGCACACTCCGCTGCAGAGTGAAAATCTCATTCTGGAATAGAGGTTATTATAATAACGGTTCCTTCTTCCTTTTTTATTAACAATTGCTGTCCATGTACAGTGCGTCCAAGAAGTATACGTCTGACAGTGCAGTTTTTAATAAGGTAGATCTGTGGCAAGTGAATACAAAATCTGAAAAGTTAGTCTCGTGAATAGTACCTCAGTAAGACATTTTTATTGAAAAACAAGGAGCAAAACACAATTATAGTGGTAACAAGATTAACAAAAAAGAAAATTTCATACAAAAGTTACTTCATAGAAAACTAATCCATTCACCTTTTTGACATCTACAGGCAGAAAGTATAGTTTAAATTACAATAATTAATATTTAGTGAGGTTCCTCTTTACAGTTATTACTGCTTGCAGTCGTCTGGGCATAGAGCTAACTAAGTCTGCTGTCGGAGAGGGTGCAATTTTGTCCCATTCTTTCTGAAGAGCTTGTTTTGAGTCTTTCTCGCAAGAAATTTGCCTTTTTCTGATGTTCTCTTCCAGCACTATGGAAAGATTTTAACTGCGATTAATATCTGAGATTTCTCTTGATTTCCCTCACGATAAACCTCACCTCTGTATCGATCAGTGAGCGAGGGCTTCCGATCCATGGCTGACTTCTCAAAGTTGAGGTTAGGTTACGCAAAAGCTATCTGTTATCGACTGATCCGTCGATCTAGGTCTACCAACTACTTTCGCAATCTCGTAAGAGGTCTTTAACTGATTATGCAAGCGTAGAGTAAGTTTTTTTTTTAGTTAGTGTTGTCTTACTACCCTTATGGCCCATGTTGCGAACTACACTGTCACGGCATCGCTTAAAACTACAACAGGTAGCAGGCTGTGGTTGCGGACGTTCGGCGCTGGAGAGTGTCACGTGTCAGCATTACAGTCTCGTCCTGGACGCGAACTTTAGGCACATTCAGATGGTGGACGAATACTTTGTAAAGTAACTTTTGTATGAAATAGTCTATTTTCTTAACCTTGTTGTCCTATGAATGTACACTCCTGGAAATGGAAAAAAGAACACATTGACACCGGTGTGTCAGACCCACCATACTTGCTCCGGACACTGCGAGAGGGCTGTACAAGCAATGATCACACGCACGGCACAGCGGACACACCAGGAACCGCGGTGTTGGCCGTCGAATGGCGCTAGCTGCGCAGCATTTGTGCACCGCCGCCGTCAGTGTCAGCCAGTTTGCCGTGGCATACGGAGCTCCATCGCAGTCTTTAACACTGGTAGCATGCCGCGACAGCGTGGACGTGAACCGTATGTGCAGTTGACGGACTTTGAGCGAGGGCGTATAGTGGGCATGCGGGAGGCCGGGTGGACGTACCGCCGAATTGCTCAACACGTGGGGCGTGAGGTCTCCACAGTACATCGATGTTGTCGCCAGTGGTCGGCGGAAGGTGCACGTGCCCGTCGACCTGGGACCGGACCGCAGCGACGCACGGATGCACGCCAAGACCGTAGGATCCTACGCAGTGCCGTAGGGGACCGCACCGCCACTTCCCAGCAAATTAGGGACACTGTTGCTCCTGGGGTATCGGCGAGGACCATTCGCAACCGTCTCCATGAAGCTGGGCTACGGTCCCGCACACCGTTAGGTCGTCTTCCGCTCACGCCCCAACATCGTGCAGCCCGCCTCCAGTGGTGTCGCGACAGGCGTGCATGGAGGGACGAATGGAGACGTGTCGTCTTCAGCGATGAGAGTCGCTTCTGCCTTGGTGCCAATGATGGTCGTATGCGTGTTTGGCGCCGTGCAGGTGAGCGCCACAATCAGGACTGTATACGACCGAGGCACACAGGGCCAACACCCGGCATCATGGTGTGGGGAGCGATCTCCTACACTGGCCGTACACCACTGGTGATCGTCGAGGGGACACTGAATAGTGCACGGTACATCCAAACCGTCATCGAACCCATCGTTCTACCATTCCTAGACCGGCAAGGGAACTTGCTGTTCCAACAGGACAATGCACGTCCGCATGTATCCCGTGCCACCCAACGTGCTCTAGAAGGTGTAAGTCAACTACCCTGGCCAGCAAGATCTCCGGATCTGTCCCCCATTGAGCATGTTTGGGACTGGATGAAGCGTCGTCTCACGCGGTCTGCACGTCCAGCACGAACGCTGGTCCAACTGAGGCGCCAGGTGGAAATGGCATGGCAAGCCGTTCCACAGGACTACATCCAGCATTTCTACGATCGTCTCCATGTGAGAATAGCAGCCTGCATTGCTGCGAAAGGTGGATATACACTGTACTAGTGCCGACATTGTGCATGCTCTGTTGCCTGTGTCTATGTGCCTGTGGTTCTGTCAGTGTGATCATGTGATGTATCTGACCCTAGGAATGTGTCAATAAAGTTTCCCCTTCCTGGGACAATGAATTCACGGTGTTCTTATTTCAATTTCCAGGAGTGTATTTTGTTCCTTGTTTTGCGATAAAAATTATTTACTGAGGTGCTTCCTACAGGATTGGCTCTTCGGAATATGCATTCGTCTCTTTTCACCTGCCAATAATTTTTTTTAAAAAAGATATACAGCTAGAAGAATACTGTTGGGACTCGCTGAACATCTTGAGGTCTTGACAAAGCAGTGTATTTTTAAATAACTGTGTCAATGTTAGCTACACAATTTGTGTGCATTCCTATGTACATGTCTATGCACATCTTAAAAAATGTGATCCATTATTTAAACACTATAGAATACCCAATAACGGCTTACGAATTAATTAACCATTCACATGTCACAGGTATTTTGTGACCTGGTACACATTCTGCGTCAAACTTTACCTCGCGACAGAAGATACTTACTTTGTAATACGCCACTTTGGCCACTGATGGTAAGGATGAACGTTTGCAGTTCACCATGTACTATTTATCGATTACGATATGTAACTAACTCATCGTGTCAAGTACAAACAATTGTTTCTCCACCTAGCGTTATGTTATATTTGGTATATTGCATCACCGTACCGTAATTGTTTTCCATCTTTCCTCGTGTTACATTTCGTGCCATACATCTAGTGACGCCGAGAGCGAAACACATCACGAGGAGTAAAAAATAAAAAAGAAATACTGTCGGCCAAGACAGGAACAATTTATTAGTGCATTTCATTTTTTGTTATAAATTATTCGTAACTTTAACTAACGCATAACGCAGTGTATCACCGGATTTTCTCAATCAGCGTTCTCTCACATATAACCATCCTTTTCTTTCTGTGATTCATCACGATTTGTGGTTGATAAATAATTTGTTGACACTTTACACAGAGTCAGAAATGTAACATAAAAAAGTATGGAAGAAATGGGAACAGGAACAGGATAATATAATCCTTGGAAAGAGGAGTAAACAAGAATAATATGATGATGTACATTCTTGAAAAATATCTGACAACAGTCTGAACTGACTGTCCAAATACGGTTCATAATACATGGTCTAGTCACATTAATGTGACCGACACCCATCCTCGACGTCAACGTGCAATAAACACTCACAGACGGCAGATGGCAGCACTACCACTGGTGCGTATGAAAAACATGTCGGGGTGAAGTCGGAAAGTCGTTGTCGTAGTGAGAAATCGGAGCGATTTACCTGACTTCCAAAGCGCCAAAGGTGGAAGAATTTCAGAAACGGCTGAGTTTTTAAATAGTTCGCGTGCCGCCGTGGTTAAAGTATACCGTGCATAGCAAAATGGCGTTACTCAAAACCGGTGCCGAGGGCTGTGGTGCACCATTGACGATAGAAGACAGCGGTGACCGACGGCTGCGGAGATGTGGACGGGCGAATAGACGTGCCACCGTCGAGCAGCTGACCGCCCAGATGAACCAAAGAGTATATCCTCAACGACTGTTCAGCGAATGTTGCTACACTACTGGCCATTAAAATTGCTACACCAAGAATAAATGCAGATGATAAACGGGTATTCATTGGACAAATATATTATACTAGAACTGACATGTGAGTACATTTTCACGCAATTTGGGTGCATAGATCCTGACAAATCAGTACCTAGAACAACCACCTCTGGCCGTAATAACGGCCTTGATACGCCTGGGCATTGAGTCAAACAGAGCTTGGATGGCGTGTACAGGTACAGCTGCCCATGCAGCTTCAACACGATACCACAGTTCATCAAGAGTAGTGATTGGCTTATTGTGACGAGCCAGTTGCTCGGCCACCATTGACCAGACGTTTTCGATTGGTGAGAGATCTGGAGAATGTGCTGGCCAGGGCAGCAGTCGAACATTTTCTGCATCCAGAAAGGCCCGTACAGGACCTGCAACATACGGTCTTGCACTATCCTGCTGAAATGTAGGGTTTCGCAGGGACCGAATGGAGGGTAGAACCACGGGTCGTAACACATCTGAAATGTATCGTCCACTGTTCAAAGTGCCGTCAATGCGAACAAGAGGTGACCGAGACGTGTAACCAGTGGCACCCCATACTATCACGCAGGGTGATACGCCAGTATGGCGATGACGAATACACGCTTCCAATGTGCGTTCGCCGCGATGTCGCCAATCACGGATGCGACCATCATGATGCTCTAAACAGAACCTGGATTCATCCAAAAAATGACGTTTTGTCATTTGTGCAACGAGGTTCGTCGTTGAGCACACCATCGCAGGCACTCCTATCTGTGATGCAGCGTCAAGGGTAACCGCGGCTATGGTCTCCGAGCTGATAGTCCATGCTCCTGCAAACGTCGTCGAACTGTTCGTGCAGATGGTTGTTGTCTTGCAAACATCCCTATCTGTTGACTCAGGGATCGAGACGTGGCTGCACGATCCGTTACAGGCAAGCGGATAAGATGCCTGTCATCTCGACTGGTAGTGATATGAGGCAGTAGGGATCCGGCACGGCAATCCGTATTACCCTCCTGAACCCACCGATTCCATTTTCTGCTAACAGTCATTGGATCTCGACCAATGCGAGCAGCAATGTCGCGATACGGTAAACCGCAATCACGATAGGCTACAATCCGACCTTTATCAAAGTCGGTAACGTGATGGTACGCATTTCTCCTACTTACACGAGGCATCACAACAACGTTTCACCAGGCAACGCCGGTCAACTGCTGTTTGTGTATGAGAAATCGGTTATAAACTTTCCTCATGTCAGCACGTTGTAGGTGTCGCCAGCGGCGCCAACCTTGTGAATGCTCTGAAAAGCTAATCATTTGCATATCACAGCATCTTCTTCCTGTCGGTTAAATTTCGCGTCTGTAGTACGTCATCTTCGTGGTGTAGCAATTTTAATGGCCAGTAGTGTACATATGGGTCTTGGCATCAGGCGCCTGATTCGTGCACCCATGCTGGCTGTTGTTCTTCGGCGACGAAGGCTGGAATTTCAACTCCAGTACCGCAACTGGACGTCCACTTTGTGGCACCAGGTGGCCTTTCCAGATAAATCGCGTTATTTGCTCCACAGTTTGTCGTTGGCGTGTACGGCGTGAAACATCTGAAAGCAAACAGCATGCAACTATCTTTGGAAGGTTCCAGGCCGGCGGAGGGAGCATTATAGTCTGCGGAATATTTCCATGGCATTCCCTGGGTGCTCTCATCATTATGGAAGACACAATGACCCAATTCAACTATGCGTCTATCCTTGGGGACCATCCACTCCTACATGACGTTTGTTTTCCCTAGGCACAAAGGCATCTGTTAGCAGGACAGTACAACGTGTCACACAGCTGATAGTGAACATGCGTGGTTCGAAGTGCACCAGGATGGGTTTGTCTTACTCCCCTGGCATCGAATCCCCTCTCGGATTTGGGAGAGTCATGGGATCATTCGATGGGCTGTTCGCGCCATGGATCCTCAGGCAGAAACTTAGCGCCGCTGACCACAACACTGGAGTCGGCAAGGCTACATATATATAGCTGTCGGTACCTTCCAGAAGCTCATTGAGTCTCTTCCTGCACGTCCGCACTGCAAAAGGTGATTATTCAGGCTTTTTGCAGGTGATCGCATTAATGTGACCGGACCGCATATAATGTATCTTTCAACAGCTTTATACAGAGGAGTCCAAAAAATGTATGCAATGTTTAAAAGTCCATAACTTGCAAACTAATTGACGGAGTTGTCTAATTTTTGGTGAAAGTGTAGCTTAAAGTCCAACTTAAAGATATCACTGTAGGTGTTCGAAATGGTGACCATTAACATCCTCACACAAACGTTGCCGCCGATCTGCAGCACGAACTAAAGACTGCAACGTGTTCAGTTGGATATTTGCACATGAATGTACGACGGATTCTCGAAGTTCATCCAATGTGCATGGCTTTTGTCGATAAACGACGTCCTTTAGTGTTCCCCACAGGTAAAAGTCCAGAGGAGTTAGGTCTGGGGAACGTGGTGGATACTCCGCAGCACCTCTACGGCCTATCCATCTTCCTGGTAGATTTTCGTCGAGATACGCCCTAAAATGATTTTGTTTGATACTCATTTCGCCATTGCCGTTGAACCTCATTAGTGTTTTCGTACTTAAAATACCACTTCAAAACCGACTTCCTTTCATCGAATGTAAGCCTTGCGCCAGCCATGTTTACTCGAGTAACTAGGTGCAACTAAGAACAAAACACTATCTGGCGACTGTCATCTGAAAAACAAAACAACGCAATACAATGCTTGTGTGGCGATTGCCGGAAATACAAATTATTACACTACCAAATATGAGACAACGCCGTCAATTAGTTTGCCAGTTATGGACCTTTAAACTGTGGATACATTTTTTTGGACCCCTCTGTATACAGGCGATTATAGTGACACTAAGAATTCAGATATAAAACGTCATGAGAAACTGAAATTGTGTGCCAGACCGAGACACGAACTCGGCACTTTAACTATTGCGAGCTATGCTGTTGCGAGGTGCCGGGGCTAGTAGTGTATTTATCACTAAATTCTACTAGAATCCACATGTGTAAATCATGCTCTAAGCCCCCCCTATTCTAACTCCGACTTTTGCTGTTGCACAAGGATAAAACAAATACGCGAACTGACTCTAATCAACCCTGCTAGTGGAGTAGAAGAGAGTTTGGCACCTGCAATAATTTAATTTGATAAATAAGTTAAATAAACAAAGGTTTCATTAGCATAGTGAGGAATGATAGGGTTGCTCTATTGATTAACAGAAAGAAAGTTCTGACCAAAATAACAATATGATTTATTAAGATTAAACGCAGAATAGTAAAAGAGACACAGGAAATATAAAACATCAAATTGGCTAAAATTGGAGATTCATACAAATACAGTAAAGGTGAAGTTGTCCCTAACTAAGATCGTGAGGTTTAAGACGAAGTGGTATGTGGAGCCAATTCCTTTCCACTCAAATCTCAAGAGAGACACACAGCTAACCCAATAGTAATTGCTGCTACTCGAAACTGAACAAAGTTAGAAAAGGAGGAACAGGCGCGCTCTGCTGAGCTCTGATCATCACCTAGGAAAATCCCTATCTGCCGGTGCTGCGGACGTACATTACCAACAGTCTTCTTATCTCCCAGAACACGATCTGGCGTACCGCAGGCGAGGGCTGGTTGCTCCGACGTCCTCGACCGAAAGGCGACTGCCGACTACCCAGAGCACCCGTACAGGCCGAACACCGAACATTCCCGCCCCCACGACAGTGGCCGTGGTTACGTTCCAATCAGCAACTCGAAAACCGGCGGAAATTCCACTCCATTGCCGGAGCACTACCATTCCACCAATGGAGATTCTTGGCGCCAATTTCTGTGCTGATTTTGCAGAAAGTGCGGGAATTTTCCCGCCACAACTGCGTGGGTACACAAGTCATTCCCACGCCTCGCTGGTAGCCCGCCAGAAAGTGTTTTCGCAAAGTTTCTCTGAAGTAACGGAACCTCTAGCCCAGCCGCTACTTCACACCCCAGCGGGCGTGTCTCTTGACAATGTCGGCGTCTGAAAAGCATTCACTCGACTGCCTCACACACGTCGGCTTAACTCTCTCCAGTTCCACAGAGCCCGCCTGTCACCGGCCCACCCGGGTGACGAGAGACGCTGCGTGGGAAGTACGCGTGTTAAGGAAAAGCAACCCTCCACCGCATGCAACTAGAGAGGAGAATCGTAAGATAGAAATATGAGAGGGGGCTCATGCCACCTCTCATTGCCCCTACGCCATTTTAGATTGTAATTGGTGAGCGGTTGGCTCACTTAGGAGCAAGGTAGTGAGTCAATCGCCCAAGAACAATCTTACAAAGTGACTCCACATACCGCACTCTATAAAAAAGATCATTGCAACTGAAAAATGCAACTCATAGAGGGAGGATTATTTATGATGTAGCCAACTTCACCTTCTTAATATGGAACACTAACACTCACATCACACATCCATACCCAGGGAGCCCCTTCCAAACACCGATTCACGCAGACATTCACGCTCTAAACATGGCCCGGGCATCTGAGCCAAATATGGAGCAGTTTATTCTTTACAATCAGAGTTGGAGTGCTCCGCAATTAAATGCCCAAGATGTTACAACAATTTTAATCATTAAACTAACCTGACCTCACTCACACATGATAATATTTAAGTTAACAATCTCTTTGTGAGTTTTCAGAATCTAGTTACAACCTCCGATTCATTCTGTCTCCCTGCAGCAAGAATAACCTTTACAAAATGTTCCCTGAACTGATGGTCCATTCACAATGACAGTGGTGGTATCTGCTTCAGTTTATGGGGACTTCAGGCACACTGTTAGCATACACACAACAATAAACACAAAATACAAAAAAAAACATGATGTGGAGAACAATACAGTAATCTGTAATAAGAATTACAGTGTAAAACACAAACGCATACAAGGTATAACATACATTACAGAAACAACATAAGAGAAAGAAATTTAAGAAAAACAAAAAAAAACAAGGTTCCTGGGGCATCAAATTGTGCGTGCACATTGCACAAAGTTCACGACTGTGCTGAGAATGAGGCACTAAATCACATTGTTAGAAATATCCGTGGCACTTCACTGATTCCACTGTACTGACATCACATAAGGCTAAACGTCGGTTGTAGTTGCTACGTTGTGGCAACAGCAATAGGGAGTTCTGGAGTGTCTGCAGTACGCTGTTGAGATTGTAGTCAGACCCACGCATATGATCACGGCCGTATGGTAGGAAGACACAGTGATAGGCTCTCCTCACGTCGATTAATTGTCTCTGAGGTCTACTCGTTGGGATACATCACTAGTCTAGGTCTCTTCTCTCGCTGGACAGAACTTTATGTTTCCCAATATTGCAGTTCGATGAGGGATGATGGCACGTGGAGTGACTCCACAAGTGTGTGAGGTCATCCATACAGGATCGAACTAGGAGCGACTATTGTTAAAAACTGCTCTCTAATAGAGAGGAGAAGTAAGACATGAGACCATACATTTGTTAGTGTGGCACGATACTGCTTTGTGTATGCAGATCGGCCAATGCTAGTGAGTTGTAAAAACCCAAACAGGTGAGTATAGAGCGTCCCTTTCTGTCCTGAGGCACATGAGGCGCAGGTTCTGACACGATATGTGATCTTCTTCGTGTACTCACGACAACGTGGTCTGCCGCAGGGAATCCCTCCAAGCGGCTGCCGCGTCCGGAGAGCTAGCAGGCTGTCGCGTGTCAGGGTCAACGGCCAGCCCCACTTTCGCTTGTGGCGGGGCAAGGGTCCCGTGTAATCCCTCAGGTAGGCAGCCGGGTGACTGTCAGCGTGTAGGACGGGACGCTCGCCCTCTAGCAGGTAGCCGAAGACCTCTTGTTTTTGCGCTGGCTGGCCTCTGCATTGCCACGTTCCTCGTCATCTGTACAATTCTTACAAAAGTCTTATGCCTAACTTTTTCCCATGACCTTCTATGTTATAATAAATTTACCTAATGAAACATTGATGGTCTGTCATTTCAGACACTCTTATTTTACTTTTATAGTTATTAATCTATGGCAATCATTATAACATCTAATCTAGACATGGAAATAATTTATTTTGATATACGTGTAGAGACCGATCTCAGTAAGTACATGGTGTGTGATAACTGATGCTTTGTAATGGATGAACAACTAAATGTGCGGGCCCGCACTAATATTACTATTAATTATATAGATCGACAGTAGACATGCTTCAAGAATTAACTACCATATCCCAACGATCTACATTCTACGTCTTTTAATTAAATTATGTTGTTATGCAGGTCTAAGTTTTACTGTGCTATAAAGAACATGCAACTACGCTACTTTCGCTCGCCCGTCGTCCCTCCATCTCGGGTCTGTGGTTTGGTGACCTGAAAAATAGCAACTCAACAGGCGCGCGCCACACTTGTGGTAGAAAACCCCCACAATATTAATCTAGTTATTGTTAAATCCTACAGTTTAACTTATCCTAGTATCGTACTTTCCCTTTTATTTATTTATTTATTTATTTTATTTTATTTTATTTATTTATTTATTTATTTATTTATTTATTTTTTTTTATTTACCTTATACAATACCCTTACATAGTTCCTGTTACGCTGAGATGTCTTGCTGCTCGCCGCTATTGACGACAGTGATGTGCGCGCCGTACGACATGACCTCCGAGTTTTCATTACGCCTCACTGAAACTCCAGAGACTGGGTTAGCCATGGCTATACACGACAATAAATTTATAGTTGCAACTTCCTTCTCTATGTGAAGCGGTTTTCGCGATCGAAGTACACCTTTCCAGAAGCAATGTAATATGACCAAGCCAGGACTGGTTCCTGTTGAGGATTCAGACACCCAACACACGCCAGCTACACAGTATGTCACGAATATCCAAGTACAATTCCTTGGTGATTCATCTGTGACAAAAACGAGCAGCACGCTAAATCCCCAACCAGCACATTAGCATGGTAGGCTTTTATGCCCTCATTTCTCTCGTCTAGGGCACCATTAGAGTCAAATGCTCACAGGTTCACCCCGACTTGCAAGACAACGATACCGGCGCAGCTCTGCAAAAACTATACTGCCCATATTCACCCTCGAAATCGCGCAATATACCACAATCGTGCAGTGCACTGACGCGTGCCTGCAAGCATTGGTATGAACGTCTCACGAACTGGTTGTGGCCGCTATGGAGCGTATCACGACCTCTCAGAACGCTTCTAAGAGCACGTTCTTGTATGCGCCCGTTTGTGCGACGTCTCGTCACTCATCCTTATCCCTTAACATGGACACCAGATAGGAAAGGACAAAAACATTGCTCATGAAAAGGTAGTGTCTCCTACTCCATCGACATTGGAGATCGCAAACATAAACAAAAAGAGGATAGCAGCAGTAAATTCTTATGCAAGACAACGCAGCGTGTTAATACTTTAGCAATCTTAATCTATTAATGTAACGATTATTGTTCCCCGAACAAAGGTTCATATATTTGCCTATTCTACTATGTACATTTCTTACACTACTACTGTTCTACGAACTCCTTTATGTGAGAGAAGTGGTGGAGTCCTATGGACTAGCGTCAATCCCTCCTTAGACTCCCCCTCCTCTGACGTGCATTAGGATTTGGAGGTCTAATTTCAATCTCCTGGTTCTCCTGTTGCCCTTGATTTCGCTCCCTCCAATTACGGTCGCTTTGCCGTTCGTCATTCCTCCTGTCCCAGATTGCTTGTCTGGATTGACCCTGTTCCCTGACGTTCTGGTTTCCGTGTCTCTGGTTTCCATAACCTTGAATAGCGTAACCTTGATCTCGGTAACCCTGGTTTCCTAACTGACCAGTGCGATTATGCGATCTGTTGTCGTCTTCCCTTGCTGGCCCGTGGTATTTGTTATTTTGCGCCTTCTTCCTGTCCTTTGCGTCTTGTTTATCGAAGACTACTTCGAGTTCGCGCAGTAGACTCTTGAATGCATCTATGTCAGATCCACACTTCCCGACAAGTGTCTGTTGATACCTAACTGGCAATTTCGAAAAGCAAAATTTAATAATTTCTCCGTTGCTGTATGGACTATCTAAAAACTGATTCTTCTTGAGTAAGTCATCAAAAAATTTGGTTGCGCTCTTATGCCCGGACACTTCCAGTTCAGGACAAAATATTATTTCCTCTTTAATCCTGTCTTGCGTTTCCTTTGACCAGTAGGTCCGCAGGAATGCACCAACAAATTCCTGATAAGTCCGACACGTCGCTGCCACGCCCCGCATCTTTTCCGCGGCTTGGCCTTCGATGTGTCCACACATGAATTCTAATTTGGCCTGGGTTGGCCATGACGACGGTAATGAATTAGTAAATTGCATCACCCAGCTCTTCGGATGCATCGACCCTCCATTATCTTTGAACTTCTGGAATTTGAGTATCGACAGGAAGTGATTGTGATCAAAATTCTGTCCGATCCTCGCACTGGTGTTGTCAGACGTTTCCGATACTTGCACGTCTGCGGAGTGTCCTGATCTATCTTGCTGATAACTGTGATGTGCTACGTCTGTATCACAGTGGAAGTGGCATTCAGCATTCACTCTTCTAAGTGGGCTGCAATTATTGGAGCTATTACTCGCTGTTTCTGCGCGTGCATTGTTTGTTCCGCACGCTGTCACTGGGCTAGAGCACGGCGGGCTTTTCCTCGGAGATACAATCCTGTGTGCTCCATCATTGGTATCCGAACGCGCAGTGCTCGTGTGCCCATTTCGCTCTAGTTTTGCTATCCGACTCTCTACTTCTTTCATTCGTTTCGTGATGTTCGTAACCGCAATATTACCTTGAGTCTTTAAGGCCGCTAGGGATTTCGAGTGGACTTGTGTCGCACGTCGCAAGCGCCCTGCGAGTTTAAGAGTTACTCTTGCGATTTTCATTGCCCCTGTTGCTGCAGTTTTGGCTAGGCCTGCTACTTTTTGTGCTACCATTGACATTTGTTTTGCTTCTCCACATTCTTTCTTTATTGTTAATAATTCCCCACGAATTTCCCCTATATGCGAAATTATTGCCTCCGTGTCCTTCTTACGCTGTTCGTCAGCTTCTTCCTTCTCCTTCTTACGTTGTTTCTCCTCTTCTTCCTTCTCCTTCTTACGTTGTTTCTCCTCTTCTTCCTTCTCCTTCTTACGCTGTTCGTCAGCTTCTTCCTGCTTCTTACGCTGTTCGTCAGCTTCTTCTTTCATTGATCGTAGGAAGCTCAGTATTGGGTTTACGTCATCTTCTTGATCCTCTTCAAACATGGGCGATGTAACTCTGGACACCTGGGCGCTAGAGCTCTGACGTGACCGAGCTGGCCTCTGTCTGCACTCGTTCGTTTGACTATAAACTTCTGCTACCGTCTCGACCTGTGTGCCTGTCTCTGTTTCATCCTCTACTTCACTATCATAATCACGGCCGCAACGCTGCTCTGAGATCGCGTCCAAATCACCTTCCTCATCAATGCCCCTGGCGTCCTGTCCTGCTAAAAATGTGCCCATCTCATCTCCGAACCTATTCCCGTCAGTAAACTGCCCCTTATCCATTATGCTATCCTCTTTTGTTTTAGCTTCGCCCGATAATAGTCGTGCCTTACTTCTCGTTATCATTCATAAAAACAAATTCATCTAAAATGCACAATAAAATTAATCTACTCCATATATTTTTTACACATAAACATAAAATTTCAACAACGCTGTTCCAACGCTGTAATCACAAACACAATTTGATGTGGTACAGAAACCGCACACAAATCCGACAAAGTGCGATGCGGTACAGACACCACATCAGCGAAACACAAAAAAAAACAATGAACAAAAAATATATACACTGAAAACAAAAACTGTAGTCATGCGCCGCTACTTAAAACTAAACGCTGAACTACCAAAAAAAACTTGGGTATTAATCATTAAAAAAAATAGAGAGAAAAAAAATTGAATGTTCCTACTAAGAATCCTGTTTGTTTATCAGAGATTCACAGGAAAGATCCGAGGCCAAGGGTCGCCATATTATGCGAGGTGCCGGGGCTAGTAGTGTATTTATCACTAAATTCTACTAGAATCCACATGTGTAAATCATGCTCTAAGCCCCCCCTATTCTAACTCCGACTTTTGCTGTTGCACAAGGATAAAACAAATACGCGAACTGACTCTAATCAACCCTGCTAGTGGAGTAGAAGAGAGTTTGGCACCTGCAATAATTTAATTTGATAAATAAGTTAAATAAACAAAGGTTTCATTAGCATAGTGAGGAATGATAGGGTTGCTCTATTGATTAACAGAAAGAAAGTTCTGACCAAAATAACAATATGATTTATTAAGATTAAACGCAGAATAGTAAAAGAGACACAGGAAATATAAAACATCAAATTGGCTAAAATTGGAGATTCATACAAATACAGTAAAGGTGAAGTTGTCCCTAACTAAGATCGTGAGGTTTAAGACGAAGTGGTATGTGGAGCCAATTCCTTTCCACTCAAATCTCAAGAGAGACACACAGCTAACCCAATAGTAATTGCTGCTACTCGAAACTGAACAAAGTTAGAAAAGGAGGAACAGGCGCGCTCTGCTGAGCTCTGATTATCACCTAGGAAAATCCCTATCTGCCGGTGCTGCGGACGTACATTACCAACAGTCTTCTTATCTCCCAGAACACGATCTGGCGTACCGCAGGCGAGGGCTGGTTGCTCCGACGTCCTCGACCGAAAGGCGACTGCCGACTACCCAGAGCACCCGTACAGGCCGAACACCGAACATTCCCGCCCCCACGACAGTGGCCGTGGTTACGTTCCAATCAGCAACTCGAAAACCGGCGGAAATTCCACTCCATTGCCGGAGCACTACCATTCCACCAATGGAGATTCTTGGCGCCAATTTCTGTGCTGATTTTGCAGAAAGTGCGGGAATTTTCCCGCCACAACTGCGTGGGTACACAAGTCATTCCCACGCCTCGCTGGTAGCCCGCCAGAAAGTGTTTTCGCAAAGTTTCTCTGAAGTAACGGAACCTCTAGCCCAGCCGCTACTTCACACCCCAGCGGGCGTGTCTCTTGACAATGTCGGCGTCTGAAAAGCATTCACTCGACTGCCTCACACACGTCGGCTTAACTCTCTCCAGTTCCACAGAGCCCGCCTGTCACCGGCCCACCCGGGTGACGAGAGACGCTGCGTGGGAAGTACGCGTGTTAAGGAAAAGCAACCCTCCACCGCATGCAACTAGAGAGGAGAATCGTAAGATAGAAATATGAGAGGGGGCTCATGCCACCTCTCACTGTTACCGATTGTGCTATCCAGCAGGCACAGTGAAAATTCTGGAAACAGTGCCTGAATATTTATTTCCTTCTACCATAAAACTAACACAACACACAACATAGTTCATACGAAATGAAAGACGACGAAGGAATGATATCATGCTATTCTGTGGGGCGCTGCATAATCGAAAAGAAGTTCTTTGAGCGATATCATAGTGTCCCACCGCACCACCTGTGGACTGGAGCCACACGGTGGGAGTGCCATCAGCCAGTAGCAGGCGAGGTCCGCAGTTGCACTTCGCATTGTTGAACGCTATTTACCGGTAATACTGATTGTTTATCGTAATTGTTTGTTAAGCAGAATGCAGCAGTTTTCGTTCTTTCGTTCTTTCACTCTTTTGCTGAAAATACGTCACAGTGATATCAAGCTCCCAGTATCTCACATCCATTTGATAACATCAAGTTTTAACTCTTTACTGTTATTATTATTATTATGGATTATTTCGTCACTTACTGGTATAACAAAATACTTCAGAGAGAAAAGCAAATAAATTGCATTTTATTCCTTTAATGTTTGTTTATTACTAACTGGTTTTCCTCCTATTTGGCCTTCATCAAGTGGCAACTAACAGTTTTTACTCGAAGATGGCCTAATAAATCCGATACACATTATTAATAAACAGATACTGATGGGAAAAAAGCAAATTATTTGCTGTTTACTCTTAAAAAAGTCGCGTAATTTCAGTTTTGGTATACGGTAACTACTTCTAAGCCCTATTTCCTTCTTTACAACATCCACACAATGTCCAACGAGTTAATCATCCAAACCCTTCTCGTTTCCAAAATCTCCACATAGAGGTAACATCCTTTTATGGCACTGTAAGGTAAGTACAGACAGCAGACGGTGTCTCTGTTCTATTGAATTACACAGAAACTCATTAAACTTTTTCACAACGATTGACGTTTATTTATCTACCGGTAGAAACGACATTCGAATTCTGACATTGATTTATCTTAGGAAATGAAAGCACAAAAATGAAGAGAGAAATATATTTACTTTGATGCGGCCAGTGTATTATCGAATCGAATGCTGAAAGAGTAGGTATAAAATTAGTGTTGGGCAATTCTTAACAGAATAGACAGCAATGTCGCAACTGACATCAGAGACTTGCAGACGCCGTACTTACAGAAATGTAGCAGGTGAATTTGCTGTGGATAATGTAGAAAGAAAGCCAAAACGAAGCACAAGAGTTCGCTGATGCATGTACTGTACACATTCTCTTTCTCGCACACATAATCGATTACTTCTATGGAATTCAAAACATACGGTTACTATCAAGGAAAATAATATGAGTTTACACTTACTGTTTTTGCTAGACATTATACACTGCACAGGTGCTTATAGACAGCTATACATGTATGCAATGTTTTTTCTTACCTGAGTCTAAGCTACATCTATTTTCTTCTGATGTTATGTTTATGAATCTCACCAGCGTTGTCATGGTTGTGGCTATGTGTCAGTTAAATTTTTGCCAGCATCCATAATTTCTTAAATACTCTCCTGGAAATTGAAAAAAGAACACATTGACACCGGTGTGTCAGACCCACCATACTTGCTCCGGACACTGCGAGAGGGCTGTACAAGCAATGATCACACGCACGGAACAGCGGACACACCAGGAACCGCGGTGTTGGCCGTCGAATGGCGCTAGCTGCGCAGCATTTGTGCACCGCCGCCGTCAGTGTCAGCCAGTTTGCCGTGGCATACGGAGCTCCATCGCAGTCTTTAACACTGGTAGCATGCCGCGACAGCGTGGACGTGAACCGTATGTGCAGTTGACGGACTTTGAGCGAGGGCGTATAGTGGGCATGCGGGAGGCCGGGTGGACGTACCGCCGAATTGCTCAACACGTGGGGCGTGAGGTCTCCACAGTACATCGATGTTGTCGCCAGTGGTCGGCGGAAGGTGCACGTGCCCGTCGACCTGGGACCGGACCGCAGCGACGCACGGATGCACGCCAAGACCGTAGGATCCTACGCAGTGCCGTAGGGGACCGCACCGCCACTTCCCAGCAAATTAGGGACACTGTTGCTCCTGGGGTATCGGCGAGGACCATTCGCAACCGTCTCCATGAAGCTGGGCTACGGTCCCGCACACCGTTAGGCCGTCTTCCGCTCACGCCCCAACATCGTGCAGCCCGCCTCCAGTGGTGTCGCGACAGGCGTGCATGGAGGGACGAATGGAGACGTGTCGTCTTCAGCGATGAGAGTCGCTTCTGCCTTGGTGCCAATGATGGTCGTATGCGTGTTTGGCGCCGTGCAGGTGAGCGCCACAATCAGGACTGCATACGACCGAGGCACATTGGGCCAACACCCGGCATCATGGTGTGGGGAGCGATCTCCTACACTGGCCGTACACCACTGGCGATCGTCGAGGGGACACTGAATAGTGCACGGTACATCCAAACCGTCATCGAACCCATCGTTCTACCATTCCTAGACCGGCAAGGGAACTTGCTGTTCCAACAGGACAATGCACGTCCGCATGTATCCCGTGCCACCCAACGTGCTCTAGAAGGTGTAAGTCAACTACCCTGGCCAGCAAGATCTCCGGATCTGTCCCCCATTGAGCATGTTTGGGACTGGGTGAAGCGTCGTCTCACGCGGTCTGCACGTCCAGCACGAACGCTGGTCCAACTGAGGCGCCAGGTGGAAATGGCATGGCAAGCCGTTCCACAGGACTACATCCAGCATCTCTACGATCGTCTCCATGGGAGAATAGCAGCCTGCATTGCTGCGAAAGGTGGATATACACTGTACTAGTGCCGACATTGTGCATGCTCTGTTGCCTGTGTCTATGTGCCTGTGGTTCTGTCAGTGTGATCATTTGATGTATCTGACCCCAGGAATGTGTCAATAAAGTTTCCCCTTCCTGGGACAATGAATTCACGGTGTTCTTATTTCAATTTCCAGGAGTGTAGATTGGTAACAGACAGAAAAAGTAGCATACCTTCACGTTTTACATCATACATTGATTTAACAATGAGTGTTATCAAAGCAGTGCACCATGGAAGAACAGCGAAAGAAAACGTGCAAAATTGTAATAACTTTGCGATTTCGATTTTCAGATTTCAGCGGGTACGCTTCTTGAAAGGAAAGCAACTAAACTCAGTTTTTCTTTAGGAGATTCAGAATATAATTCGTCCAATTAAGTGCTTAGAAACATGTACCGGTAAGCGACTGATTCCTGCTGGTGTTTTAAATTTAAATCTCCCTTATCAGTGTAGTAACTATTCAGAGTTACGAATAAGCCTGTTTATCAAAGTTGGGGAATCTGATTGAAGCACAACGTTATTCCAGATATCTGATACAACTTTTGTTACGAAGCAAGGGACAATATCTATGGGCAATATAAAAAGATTGCTTCGAAGGGGAATGTTGTGTGTCGCTCAAAGTTTTTGAATACTTTACAATGGGAAGTGCCATTAGTAGTGATTTAGAAATATTGAATCTCCTTAGTAAGTGAATAAATATTTCGTACAACGGCTTTCATCAAAACAAACTTGGACCATAGTCTGATTAACACTAGTTGTTTGGTTGACTGTTCGTAAACGAGGCCACCGAGGCAGAGGTCTCAACATGACGCGCCAAGTGTCCGTCAATGCCACGTCAATGCCAGTGTGCCACTAAATGCGTCACTCCACTTGCACAGCAGCTGACGCGCTCGGAATAACGACACTGACGCTGAGATCTGTCCTGACGTCAGTCAGTCTGACAGTAGCTGGCGGTGGGAGTCATCAGTTGTTCGCCGGAGTTTAAAAAGATGGCCCGCTGACAGCCGTAGTGGTATCGCTCAAGTGATGATGTACGCACCTGGCACAGTCTGTTAAAGAACTTGGCTCTCGTACCTTCTAACACCTTATCAAAAATGTTTTCAACGTCTATTCTAGTTTCCTTTTTGAGAAATCGCACTTTTTGTCAAGTTCAAAGATAGAATTAGGTCCTGAAAACGACAGTGTCAAATTCAAATGGCTCTGAGCACTATGGGACTCAACTGCTGAGGTCATTAGTCCCCTAGAACTTAGAACTAGTTAAACCTAACTAACCTAAGGACATCACAAACATCCATGCCCGAGGCAGGATTCGAACCTGCGACCGTAGCGGTCTTGCGGTTCCAGACTGCAGCGCCTTTAACCGCACGGCCACTTCGGCCGGCACGACAGTGTCATTACATGTAAGACATTCTGGAGAAACACCGTAGGTTGCGCACATGAATCTCCTCTATTTCACTGGACCCCCAAACGGTTTCAACATTCTTGGTTTCTACCAAGTGCCTGAATACATAAAAATATACATGAATTCAAAAATTCATTACTGTATGAGGAAAGTAACGAATATAACACGTTATTCACAGAGTGAGGGATAGTTACACCAGGTGCCTTCCCTGTGGTCACGTATCTGAACAAATACACGGTCCACTCACGTTAAAGTGACCACCACCTATGGAAATTTGTGGTAAGGTCTTATGGGACCAAACTGCTGAGGTCATCGGTCCCTAAGCTTACACACTACTTAATCTAACTTAGACTAAGGACAACACACACACCCACGCCCGAGGGAGGACTCGAACCTCCGACGGGGGGAATCGCGCGGACCGTGACAAGGGCCCATAGACAGCTCGGCTACACCGCGCGGCCCACCACCTATGTTCGACGTCAAAGTACAATAACCCCTCAGAGACAGCACGTGGCTGCAATAGCAGCGGAATGCATATGAAGAGTATCGGGATGATGCGGAAAACAGTGCAGTCGTTGTAGTGCGGAAACGGAGCGATTTATCTGACGTCTAAAAGGGCATTGTAATTGGCTTTCGGGCCAAGGGTGGAAGCATTTCGGAAACGGCTAAGTTTGTGAACTGTTCGCGTTCCGACGTGGTTGAAGTGTACAGTGCTTCGCAAAATGGCGCTGTCCAAAACTGGCACCGAGGCAACTGTAGTGCACCACAGGCCGTAAATGACATGGGGGAACGACAGCTGCGGAGATGTGTATGGGCGAATAGACGTGCATCTGCTGAGCAACTGACCGCCCAGATGGACCAAGGGACTACCAACTGTGTCTCCCCAACGAATGTTCGGCAAATGTTTCTGAGTATGGCCGCAGCAGGCACCTGGTTCATGCAACCATGCTGACTGCTGTTTATCGCTGACGAAGGCTGGACTTTGCACGCCAATACAACAACTGGATGTCGACTGAGTGCCGACAGGTGGGCTTTTCAGATGATTCACTTTTTATGGTCTATCGGACAGCTGGCCGTCCGAAAGCAAACACCCTGCAACAATCGTGAGGAAGAGGGCGTTATAGTGGCATTCCCTGGTGATCTCGCCATTCTGAAGGCGCGATGGAGCAACACAGGTATGCAACTATCCTTGAGGACCATGTCCACCCCTACATGTAGTTCGTCTGTCTCCTGCACGATGGCATCTACCAGTAGGACAAAGCAACGTTTCACACGGCTCACAGTTCACGTGCGTAGTTTCAAGGCCACCAGGGTGAGTTTACCGTGCTCTCTTGGCCAAAAAACTACCCGGATTCAAACCCAATCGGGAATCTGTCGGACCACGTTGATCGGCTTGTACACACCATGGATCTTCAGCTGTGAAACCTAGCGCAGATGACCACAGGCGTGGAGTGGGCATGGCTCCACATCCTTGTCGCTACCTTCAAGAACTTTGTTGATTCTCTTCCTGGACGTTTCGCAGCAGTCCGCGCTGCAAAAGGTCATTATTCAGGCTTTTGATAGGTGGTCACATTAATATGATAGGACAGAGTATCATTGTCAAAAAAACTCGATTCTAAAATATTAAAAACATATTAAGCTAAATGGAAGTACATGAAATTCGTAATGGGGTGCTTGTGGCTCGATGTGAAAACAGATAAAGTACTGTCTGTCAGAAAAATACATGAAATACTTGTGAAATTGTTCAGTGTCTCACGGCAATATTGCATAGCACTTGCACTAAAGATATTAAGTCTCTCTGTTGCACTTGAATGGGTAACGCTCGTTTCAAAAAATGGTTCAAATGGCTCTGAGCACTACGGGACTTAACATCTGAGGTCATCAGTCCCCTAGAACTTAGAACTACTTAAACCTAACTAACCTAAGGACATCACACACAACCATGCCCGAGGCAGGATTCGAACCTGCGACCGTAGCAGTCGCGCGGTTCCGGACTGAAGCGCCTAGAACCGCTCTGCCACGGCGGTCGGCGCTGCGCTCGTTTCACAACAATTCCCACAAATTGGTCGTCATTTTGACGGCACACACAATATCGACGACCACGAGATCGGCTATCGACTTTCATTAGCATTCGGTACGGGCCTCTCACAAGATTTCATGCACGCGTACCGGGGATTTACAAAATCACTTATTATAATTATTTCTATAGTAAAATGTCACGTAATGATTTATTGACGGTTAATGCCTTCATATAAGAGTGCTCTCTTAGGAATGAGTTACTATCTTCAATAATATACAAATTAAGAATTTAACGCACTTGCCGCGCGGGATAGCCGTGCGGTCTGGAGCGTCTTGTCAGGGTTCGCGCAGCTCACCCCGTTGGAGGTTCGAGTCCTCCCTCGGGCATGGGTGTGTGTGTGGTCCTTAGCGTAAGTTAGTTTAAGTTAGATTAAGTAGTGCGTACGCCTAGGGACGTCGTTTCTACCTTAGCAGTTTGGTCCCATAGTCCTTACCACAAATTTCCAATTTCCAACAAACTTGTTTTATTATTTGAAGTATGCCGTTTCAATGTAACGGAACACTGAGAATTTATCTCAAACACATCCCATTATCATTAAATGTCACTTAATAACGCATCAACGGTACAAGCCTTCAAGATAGAATATGAAAACCAAGACCGAAGTTGAACATCGCATGGTTAAGTGAGAGCTTAAAGAATTATGTCGTGGTTTCTGGAGTCCGAAGTTGTCGGTTCCCAACCCGTTACATGTATTTTTCGTCGTGTTAGCGTTGTTAACACGTTCTGTTTCTTTCTTATGAATATAATACAAGTGTGTTCTGCAGTAATGGATGTTATTCACATTCAGTACGATCTGAGAATGAAGGATGAAATAAATGTTCAGCGATTTCTGAGTATGTGGTTAGGCAGGAACCTAAGAGGGCAACTTAAATTGCTGCGACTGAAACAAGCAAGAAGAAAATTCATATTATCCCTTCTCACAAATATTTGTCTCTTTATTTCCGAGTATGTGGTGTCTTTGGAGTGTGTGGTTGGGCCGGAACGTAAGAGGACAGTTTAAACTGGTGCGAGAGAAACGAGGACCATTAACATTCATATTTTTCCATGTCACAAATATTTCGCTGTTTATTAACGGATGTGTGCCGTTTACCGAGGGTGTGGTTAGGCAGGAACCTAAGAGGACAGCTTAAACCGCTGGGAGTGAATCGAGGAGCAATAATATTCATATTCTTCCTTGTCACAAAGTCGAAAAATGGTTCTGAGCGCTATGGGACTTAACTTCTGAGGTCATCAGTCCCCTAGAACTTAGAACTACTTAAATCTAACTAACCTAAGGACATCACACACATCCATGCCCGAGGCAGGATTCGAATCTGCGACCGTAGCAGTCGCGCGGTTCTGGACTGAAGTAACGAATCTAATCTTCTGTTTCTGAACACCTTCTATACACCGTAAAGCTTTATTTTTTTCTATATCCTCTTAACGTTCATTCAAAGAAGGGATAAATGGGAAAAACGCATCGTCGTACATTTTGTCCTCCATCAGAACGGATCTCCCTCATTGTATCGGGGGTCTGGAAAGAACCATCTAGAAAGATAAAATCCACATGCCGGCCCAGATTCCTATCCTTCAGGGACCAGAGCTTTTCCCGTACTTCAGGGCAGATTGTACTGACTGCTGTAAAATGCTTAATCATCTACAATATCCGCATCAACATTACGTTGTTTCTGTAGTTAAGTAACATCCAGGTTTGGCGTGAAATATTACGAAGCAGAGGCCGAGCTGCTTTGGAATGCAAACTGAATGGTTTTTTGTTATTTTCGATATGAAAAATGTGGATCAGTAATGTTCCAGACAGCAGTCTCACATGTGGCGGATATGCTGATCCGAAACTCTATTCCTATCAACCTACAAGGAAAACGTTCCATTCAAGAATTCCCAGCAAAGACATGGCGAGTCCGAAAGTAACTAGAATTCCTTTCCTGCATCTACATAGATACTCCGCAAGTCCCCTTCAGGTGCGTAGCGGAGGGTACCCTGTACCACTACTAGTCATTTTCTTTCCTGTTCCACTCGCAAATAAAGGGAGGAAGGAACGACCGTCTGTACGCCTCCGTATGAGCCCTAATTTCTCGTATCTTATCTTCGTGGTCCTTACGCGCGATGTATGTTGGCGGGAGCAGAGTCGTTCGACAGTCAGCTTCAAATGCCAGTTCTCCAAATTTTCGTAATAGTGTTTCCCGAAAAGAACGCCGCCTTCTCTCCAGAATTTCCCATCTGAGTTCCCGAGGGATCTCTGTAACACTTACGTTTTGTTTGAATCTACCAGTAACAAATCTAGCAGCCCTTCCAAGAATTGCTTCGATGTCTTCCTTCAATCCAACCTGGTAGGGATCCCAAACACTCGAGCACCACTCAAGAATAGGTCGCACCAGCGTCCTATATGCGGTCTCCTTTACGGGTGAACCACTCTTCCCTAAAATTCTCCCAATAAACCGAAGTCGACCATTTGCCTTCCCTACCACAGTTTTCATATGCTCGTTCCACCTCATATCGCTTTGCAACGACAAGCTCAGATGTTTAATCGACGTGACTGTGTCAAGCTGGGCACTAGTAATACTGTGTCCGAACATTACATTGCGTCTGTTGGGTCACTTTGTTACTCACTATTTTCATCAGATGACCAGCCGTGACCTATGTAGAAACGTCACATTGACTGGAACATATGTTCATTGTGAACGCTTTGTCTCCTATTTCTGGGATATTACAGATGTGTGCAGGAAAGAGCTACGCGGAGGGTATAGTCGATCGTGAATGATTTTTTTTTAATTCTTTATTTCCATTTGTAATAATTATACAAGAGTAACCCACCACCTTAGTGATTAGTGGGTCTTAATATTCTATAATGTTATTATAATTGCAGCTACTACTCATTTAATTTGCGATACTACAGACAGTACTACATGGGTTAATGGACTGACTACTTCTAGTGTTAGCATACTTTCTAATAACTACAGGTGACTTGTGTTAACTGCCTGCAGTGTTACATATGTTCCAGTGTTAATATAAACCTACTTGGGTGCCTGGTTCATAGAGCTAAACCCTATGAGCGTGCCCCTGGCACAGGGCAGGTAAGAAGTTAATTGTCGCTGCAGGTTCCTAATCTACTATCCTATTCTATTTTACTAAAACTACTACCTAATCTACGTCATAATCGGTGCATTTGTCAAGTCCCTGAAGTAGATCACCCCAGTCCCGCTAGTCCTGCACGTGGCGGATACCCATCTGTTAAGTCGACCTATCCACGAACAGGCGGTACGGGATCGGAGTGCTGGACGCGATTGGTGATTAGCAACTAGTCACGAAAGTCTCTCAAGAATATTGTCAATACTTCTCGTGATACCACGTTGGCTAGTGTGTTCAGTGTTTGAAAGGTCTCTTCTTGTCTGAGTAGGTCGTAAGTATTGTTACTCGGCAGTTGTTATCGTAGTGCGGCTGCTACATCATCGAAAAGGGGGCACTCATAAACTACGTGGTCAGGAGTACCCTCTGATGCGCCACAGTCACACACGGGCGTCGCCCATTTCCCAAACCGACATAGATAAGTCGGATAGGGGCCATGACCAGTGAGGAAGTGGAACAATTCTCGAGTCGGCTCAAAATATTTCATTCCCAATCTTTCCTTTACATTTGGTAGGAACTGAAAAGTCCTTCTACCAGTTTCGTCCATCTCCCATAACTCCTGCCATAAATCTTCACCCCCTCCTCCTTATCTCACCCTTATCCCTAACAGGTGCTCCCACAATTTCTTCTACTTTTGTGTTGTTGTCTTTCTTAGCCCAGTACCATGCGGTCTGCTCTCTTACTTTTTATATCCAGAGGACAGAGAGCCATAATGACTAACAGGGCTCCCCCTGGGGATGTTCTATAAGCCCCCACAGATCTTAGTAGCATGTTCCTTTGTACTCTTCTCGCTTTCATTGCGGGCACCACCCTCGTGAGCCTGTGAGCCCAGACTCCCGAGCCGTAACCCACTATTGACGTTAATATACTATTGTGATATAATTTTATTAGATGAGGCGGAAGGTGAAATCTTTTATGTCCAATGGAAATGAGGTTATTTAATAGTTGTAATGCTTTCTGGGTTACAGTTTCAATGTGCTTTGCGAAGTTCCACCTTTCGTCGATGATGATTCCCAAGTAACGTGTCTCCCGTCTCCGAAGAACCGGCGTGCCCCCTGTTCTCACGGTTGGGCCTCTAACCAGCTGTCTTTTAAGTAAGAGGTAAGTTGATTTAGTAGGTGAAATGGTCATCTTAGTATTACGGCACCACAGTTGTAATTTTTCTATTGCTCTCTTTATCTTAGGTTCTATATCCTCGCGACTTCGGCCGCCGACCAACAGGAGGAGGTCATCAGCGTACCACCTCTAGCACCTCTTCGCTCTGTTGCAAGCTGTCCAGAAGATGCTCCATGTGGATGTTCCAGAAAAGGGGACCCAACACGGAGCCCTGGGTGCATCCCTTGGCGATAGTTTTTCTGACTTTCCCGCTAGGATATGATAGCCATACCTCCCGATCCTCACAATAGCTCCTCAGACAGCCATATAGCAGCCCTGGACACTCTTTCTCCCGGAGGCAGGAGCAAAGCGAGGGCCACCACAGGTTGTCAAAGGCGCTACTGATATCCACCATGATGCAAACAACATATTTACACGGGGCTGAGCCGCAGACCTCGGCCGCCAAGGCGATTGCATCAGATGCCGAACGCCCAGGCCTGAAACCGAATTTCCTGTTGCTCATCCCATGCAGCATACGGTGAGCGGTCAGTCTGTCAGCTATTGTTTCTCCAGAAGTTTGCCAAAGCCATCCAACAGACAGATGTGTCTGTAGGATTTGACCTCGGCAGGGTCTTTCTCGGGGCTTTTCTGAATAATTACAACATTAGCAACTTTCCAGATCTTCGGAAACCTGCCCTTCCTGAGACATTAATTGAAAAGGTGTGTAAGTGGCGCAACTAGCTGTGGGGCTAAGAACTGCACCACCTCCGCCACAATGCCGTCTGGTCCGGGGGCTTTTCCTCTCTTTAGTGACTTGATGAGAGCGGCAACCTCCTCCTCAGAGAAGGGGAGGACCGCTCCATCGTGAATGTTTCATCAATATTTTGATGTACTGAAGTCAATGAGTGGGCACGGCGTAAAAAACGGCCCACATCGTGGCGATGAAAGGTTTGTTTTTGGTGGCAGCACCATCAACTACACAGCCTAAGGATAAAGAACAACAGTTTCACACGAACCCTACATATTGGATCTTAATCCTTTCTGTTCTTCAGAAGGAAAACTGACTTAATAGGTTGTTGTTCTGAGCGTGAAAGAGTTGAAACAAAAGGCACTAAACAGCTAAACAGAGTTTACCGAACCACATCACCGAAAATAACTGACGTCTCCGCACTGATGACGATTGGTAACAGTGTGTAGTTGAGGCGTCGAGCAGGCGAGAACTCTAATTACTTTTAGGTCCCCTCCTCATGTTTGTATAGATAAGGTCGAAGATGTTGGAGGAGAAGGCATACAATGGAATCGACAATCTCATTACATCTTCAGAATTTTGATAGCTAGCATCCAATTAGGCACTTACTGATTGATTGTCTCCTTAACTGCGGCTACCAAAACAAATGTTCGTAAGTGCCGTGAAACTGTCAGGACTTGAAACTAAGGATATCATTGAGAAACGAGCCTTTAAAGAGTGGGAAAGCATGCACAATTAATTTAAAATCATAAGAGGCAAATGTTATGAAAAAGACATGCAGAGATTCTCCAGAAACCTTGGTTTAGTTCGTTTGGGGGAAACTGAAAACAAACACCATCGTTAACGAGTGTGCGATTCAAGCGCGTTACATTTCCTTGTGATATGTATCGAAGCAAGATTGCTGAGCCACCAAGATGCAATGGAACAGGTGTGAACCATGTGTTTCTTTTTCCTGCTGGAAGGTTTCTTGGGGAATGGCAGCCCATTCTTCACGGAGTGCTGCGGTCGGTGAGGCCTGGCACGAAGTCGGCGTTCCAAACCATCCCAAAGGTATTCTGTAGGCTTCAGGTCAGAACTCTGTGCAGGCCAGTCCATTACAGGGATGTTATTGTCGTGTAACCACTCCGCCACAGGCCGTGCATTATGAACAGATGCACGATCGTATTGAAAGGTGCAACTCCAACCCCGAATTGATCCTCGACAGCGGGAAGCAAGAAGGCGCTTAAAACATCAATGTAGGCCTGTGCTGTGATAATGCCAAGCAAAACAACAAGGGGTGCAAGCCCCCTCCATGAAAAACACGACCACACCATTACACCACCGCCTCCGAATTTTACTGTTGGCACTATACACCCTGGCAGATGACGTTCACTGGGCATTCGCCATACCTACAGCCTGCCATCGGATCGCCACATTATGTACCATGATTCGTCATGCCACACAAAGTTTTTCCACCTTTCAATCGTCCAATGTTCACGCTCTTTACACCAAGCGAGGCGTCGTTTGGTATTTACAGGCGTGATGTGTGGCTTATGAGCATCCGCTCCTTCATGAAATCCAAGTTTTCTCACCTCCCGCCTGTCGTAGCACTTGCAGTGGATCCTGATGCTGTTTGGAATTCCTGTGTGATGATCTGGATAGATCTCTTCAACTGTCGGCGGTCTCTTTCAGTCAACAGACGAGGACGGCCTGTATGCTTTTGTGCTGTACGTGTCCCTTCACGTTTTCACTTCACTATCACATCGGAAACAGTGGACCTAAGATGTTTAGGAGTGTGGAAACCTCGCGTACAGATGTATGACACAAGTGACACCCAATCACCTGACCACGTTCGAAGTCCGTGAGTTCCGCGGAGCGCCCCATTCTGCTTTTTGACGATGTCTAATGACTACTGATGTCGCTGTAGGTGCCATCACAATGCACCCAACATGAAAAACTTATGCTTTTGGAGGTGTCCGGATACTTTTGATTACATAGTGTAGCTTGGATACACACATGGTTTTTATAGACTTGCATAAGGCTTATGGCTATGTACCACTGCCTAGGATGTGGGAAGCAATGAATAACCAGATCATTCATGAATATTACGTACAACCCGTCAGAAATCTGCATTCAGAAAACACTTGTCGTGTTGAGAAGCAAAAGTTAGCTAAGGACTGAGACAAGGTTGCTGCTTAACGATAACTTTATTTAAAAGATATGTGAACGAAAAACTGAAAAACTGGTAAATGATGTGTAAAAACATGGGATTTGGCACAGATGATGAGATCATGTTCTCCCGAAATTTCGCCGACGATTATGTCATTTTCGCTGAGGAAGAAGGGGATGTGTATTACATGTTAAGAAAGCTTAAGGATGAATGTTAGCGGTGTGATACGAAAATTAACTTTGCAAAGACTGAATACTTGATTGTCAGAGGTAATGGAAGGCATCTTGTTGCGGGGGATGGATCTATAGTAAACTGAAGCATATTACATAAATATTTAGGGAAAATCATTTCGGAAAAAGGTGAAAGCAATGGAGGAATAAAGCGCAGAATAGGAAAAGGAAAGGTGACAATTATTCCAAGATTAGGAATAAAAATAAGCCAAAGAATTTGAAAAGGAGAAAATACAAAAGTGTAGTTGAGAGCATTCCTTTGTATTGTGCCCAAATGTCGGAAGTCTTCAGGGTCAATGAGAAGAAATTAAAGGCAGTCAAAATGGAGATTTGGAGAAAAAGTTGTGAAGTAAAAATACGGTATTGGAGAACACTACGACACAGAAAAAGAGGAAGAACCCGGCTACATGGGAACGATGGAGTGAGGTGCGAGATGCAGGACGGAGCTATGCAACAAGAGGAGTGGCAAGATAGAAGGAGATGGATACTTGGGCGGGATAGACGCCGCATGGTGTAGAAAACTTGCAGAGAGAAGAAGATTTTTCATATATATCTTGAAGAAGATGAGAGATATTTCACACCCTTGACTAATTTTCTTGCGATTTGATGATTTGTTCCCAGTTCTAACGGCGATTAGGACTTGCGTGTAAATACTCTATATCTGTCAATATTCATGATAGTTTGTTGTGATGTATGTCATCTAATGCTCAGTATTCACAAAAATACTGAAACCGGTTGTCGTACGTTAAGTCAGTAGCGTTTCTCTCCAGGACAGAGTTACGTAGCTTAAATACAGGAACTAGTTGCGTGTCTGGTAATCCGGCTGTATAACAAACATTATTTCAGAGAAATATGAGGAAACATTCACGGTTTGTCAGGGGTTTTATAAACTCCCACAATCTTACAGAGTTGCTTCTGAGCGGCTCTAAAGTATCCCAAATACTGTATTTACCGGTACAAACTACTACGCTAAGTTGCAGGAGAGATTGCTACTTTCGTTAATTGAAACCTCTCCTTGCTAATGTCCTGAATTATGAAGATTCTTGCCAAGCGGGATGCTTGTTCTCATCGAACCGCATCGTAAGGTTTTAATTGGAGCCTCAGCTCCATTTCTGGACGTCAGTAACTGCCAGCTGTGAATTGTAGAATTTAATTGCAATTGCTGTGCCAGAATCATAATTTTGTATCACCAACCTACCTGATTTTCATGAAATTAAAGGTTTGTTAGATGTCGTTATCCTGAGAAACCCTGAATGGGAAATATACATGAACCAGGTACTGCTAAAATCTGTTTCGTCTGATGCACGCAAGCCTACAGCAGGTAACATATGCTTACCTTCCAATTTATGTTGTTGCGTCATACAAAAGGAGCACTGCAATCTCGTCAACTATCCTCCCGTCATCACAGGGCAACGAACTTATAACTTTGTCAGCTATTTGTATCCCAAGTGCCACAATTATCTTCCACACTTGCCAGTCTTCTTCTACAATAACAAGCTACTTCATATTACACTGTGTTTTAGCCTTTTGGCCATTCTTTCTTGGTGTTTCTTGCTGTCTTCTCCTTCCAGAGATTCTGTTCCAAACTCTTTGAGGTGGTATTTTTACGTGCTCTTCTGATAACAGTATCTCAAAACAGCTGCATTTTCTGTTTTGATTGTATGAGGGTATACGTAATCTATTCGTAACTTCTTTAAATCTGATTTTATTTTGTAGTGTAACACAATAATTTCGTCTCCAGAAGCTGTTCTTCGCACTACTAATCAGTGATTTTATATGTTTATTTGACCAATGCACAGATCTGCTTTTAGAAAATGACTTTAACGTATGATTTCTAATCATGTTCCTGATCAGCGGAGAAATGCTAGTGAAAAAAAAAAAAACTCTGACGTACAGATTTGGAACCAGCTGCCTGGTTCCTCCCTCTTGAACAAAACTTTCGGCGTTCATCTATTCGCGCTCTTTTAACATTGAACATTCTGTATCATTTTATCCAGTCTCTCTTTGTGATTAAGCTTTCATACTCAGCGTCTGCCTCTCACTGACACTGTCTTGGTACGTCTCTGTCCCATTGTCTCCTTCCCTCCCACTGATTTACAGTATATCTCTCTGGCACTGCCTCATGTCTCGCTTATGCTGTCTCCTTTTGTTTTTATTTCCCACTGCCACTGCCTCCACCATAGCCCAGCAGCTCAAAAATTCTGTTGGTTCAACTTATTTTGCCCCTGTACCCATGTATTTAAAATTTTGGCCCAAACTGTGCTTCCCACTGTATCTACATCTTACAGTTCGCCGATCTGGAAGGATACAGACCGCACCCTTCCCCCAAGCCTATGTATGGTCTCCATCTATCTGTATTTTTCATTTCCACTGCCTCCTCTCTCCTTTGCTCCCACTGCTTCTATCTCCACCCAACTCTCTTTCTCTTTTACTGCCACTGTCTCCCATTGACCATCAATATCTCCTCTCTCTTTGGCTCCCAGTGGTATTGTCTTCATCTTTCTCTTCCACAGCCACTTTCTCACTCCCCCATCACTGTCTCCTCTCACTTTCTCTCCCACTGGTACTGTCTTCTCTCTCTTCCACAATCACTCCCTCTCTCTCTCTGCTATGCTCATTCAGCACAAAAAAGGGTAAGTATGTTCGCCAGTCAAAATTTTGGTAAGGAAGGCGGAATGAAGATAGAGGCAGCTGGATCCCCACTTTTCTGTCAGTCTTTTGAAGAGGAACACACTCGCCTTTTTCCGCTGATTCCATTCTTTTACGTGCTGCAGCAGGGTATGCTGCTTATATGAAACGAATTAGCAATAGGTCAGTAAAATTTTAATTTATTTATATACTACGACACATTTATATACTTTGACATATATAAACAGCAAATACATGCATAATCTAAGGTTATTACAAAGTCATTTGCTTTCCGTCTTTTCTGGGTACTTTCTCATCGATTGCGATTCATCTAAAACGCCCGGCTTATGGTTTGTATCTTAAAAGAGTAAGAATGTTATCAGGCACATTTTACTGAATTTGCAGTCTTTCAGTTTGAATTTGCAGTCTTTCAGTTTTACTTAATTTTTTACAGTCATTTTAAGTTCTTTTCAGGCATGGTAAGACCCTTTTTCCCCATTTTTCCCATTTTTTGTCGCTGCAGTACAACTTCAGCATATTTGTACAGGCCTGAAATGCCCATTATATAGAGATAGCACGTCAGAAACTTTTATTGGTGAAAAAATGATGGTTAAAAATATAGTCTGATGACCTCAGAACACCTGCGATGACCCTAGAACCCTTGCTATGTGTTCAACATGTCAGTTAAAACAACATTTACGCCTCAGAGAAGATATTATGTGCATATTTTACGAGCATAATTATGGTAAATTTTAGTGAAAAGCACCAGTTTGTTTTGCACTGTCGTTCACGGACCGATGTTTGTGTTCCACAAGCTGCAAGTAACGGATCTTGTTACAGTTTAACCTCAATCAACTAACACTACCTTTGCTTTCCCCATCAGTTTTTGTAGATTTTAACATACATAGGACAACACTCTTTTAGGTGCTTCAAATTGTGTTTATTCTACACGTAAGTGAAGTTTCGAACGATTCCGACAGATGGCAGAGCTGTAGTGAATCACCATAATGGGGTCTACGCAAGACACTCCTGACAAGCAACGTGCTGTGATTGAATTCTTTGCTGCGGAAAAAAATCCATAAACGTTTGTTTGCAGTATACAGTAATGATGCGGTTGATGGAGATCCTGTTGGACGATCTGTAAAGAGAATTAAAAGAGTCAGTAAGCGCAGAAAATGAGCTCCATGATCGGCAAAATACGGGACGTCCTGTCAAAATCACTGCTCCCGGCGAGGTGAAAGGCCGCAGATGCCATTATTCGTAAAGACCAGCGCATCAGATCTCGACAATTGCCTCTGCAGCTATCCGTGATCATTGGAACTGTGTGAGCATTGATTGAGACTCCTGTATATTGAATGCGTACTCAAGGTGGGTCCCACGGATGCTCACAACCGACCATAAGATTCAAAGAAATCCTATTTCATATGAACTGTTGGAACAGTTCGAGGCCAAATGAGAGGCCCTTCTGTCGCGGTGACGAAACCAAGGTACATTATTTTGAGTGGGAAACTAGAAAGCAGTTGTTGGAGTCGCACCACCTGCAGTCACCAAAACAAGAAGGAATTCAAGGCAGCTGCCTCCGCTTTCAATGTCTTGATGAGAGTCTTTGGAGGTAATGATAGGTGCAATATCGTGGTTTGTTGTCAGAAGAGTCCACCGTTAATTTACAGACATATGTGAAGACTCCGAAACACAAAAACTGTTAACGACGTGTTCGGTCTTACAGGAATCCAAAATAAATCTTGCTGCAACACGACGGTACACGCCCAGACACAACGCCAAATTGGGTTGGACATCGTTGGCCCATCCACCTATCCACAAACGTCGCCCCCTCCGACCTCCATATGTTTGGGCCTCTTAAGGATTCTCTGCGTGGGACGCGAGTTGAAGAGTGTGAGAGCGTAATTCATGCAGTGAAAATATGGCTACGGGCACAGGAGAAGAGTTTGTACCAACAGGGAATACATGCTCTTACACGACGCTCGCAAAAAGACCATAGAAAGTGATGGCGGCTGTGATTATAGGAAAACAGTATATCTAAAATATATGTTGACTGATATTCTCACCAAACTCTAATTCTTGAGAATAAATATGTTCAGAGAAAAGAATTATAGGGCATCAGATATTGAGCAATCCTCAAAGAAAAACCAAATATTGTATCATTTCTTCAAATGTTTCGTACTTCTAAAAAATGGCTCTGAGCAGTATGGGACTTAACATCTCCTGTCATCAGCCCCCTAGAACTTAGAACTACTTAAACCTAACTAAGCTAAGGACATCACACACATCCATGCCCGAGGCAGGATTCGAACCTGCGACCGTAGCGGTCGCTCGGTTCCAGACTGAAGCGCCAAGAACCGCATGGCCACCAGCGGCCGGCTCGTACTTCTACTGCTAAGGTTCGTCTTATGTTGCTACTGGTACGTAATATGCCTGATCGATATTTACTTCCATATAATATGAATGCCTCTATGTAACTCAAATATTCGAAATCGTTTTGATCCTCGCCATCGTCAAAGCAAATAGGAGTATATTTATGTTTTTTTTTTAAAAAAATCTTTATTTAATCATTATCATGATACAATTTAACCTACTACCTAAAACAGTAGTAGGTCCTATTTTTAACTATTACAATATTCTATCTGCAGCTATTATTATGTTTAACATTACAGGTTTCTACTATAAATTTTCACCACTATGGGGATTATTCTACAACTACTGTTAATTAGGATACTACTTGTAAATGGTTATTATTATGACTACTCTACCTGCAGCGTTACAAGTGTGCCAGAATGAGATACAAACCTAATTGTTGGCCATTCCCACTGAGCTAACCCCAGTAGGAGTGCCCCTGGCACTGGGCTGGTCGGTGACGTCATCGCTCCAGTTCTATACTTATTCAACTATCCTAGTATGAACCTATAACTAACCTTATATCTAATGTCATAATTGGTGCGTGGTGCCGGCCGAAGTGGCCGTGCGGTTAAAGGCGCTGCAGTCTGGAACCGCAAGACCGCTACGGTCGCAGGTTCGAATCCTGCCTCGGGCATGGATGTTTGTGATGTCCTTAGGTTAGTTAGGTTTAACTAGTTCTAAGTTCTAGGGGACTAATGACCTCAGCAGTTGAGTCCCATAGTGCTCAGAGCCATTTGAACCATTTTTGGTGCCTGGTCATGTCCGGGTGATGTACTGCCCCCCCCCCCCCCAACCTATTCCGAAAACCTGGCGGATTCCAGCCGTGAGGCGGCTGGCCAAGTCCAAGTCCCGGCGGAACAGGGAGGGTGTACGTTACAAGTCTGGTGTTTATTTATTTATTGATTATTTCGTAAGTATTCTTTGGGCACTTTTTCAGAAATTGCATCTGCTAGATGATTCAAAACATTGAAAGTGTTTTCTTGCCTGAGCAGATGGTGCGTGTCGTTATTCGGCAGTTGTTCCCTAAGTTGTTGTGCCACATCATCGAAGAGGGGACACTCGTACACCACGTGATCTGGAGTGCCCTGCACTGCTCCACAGTCACACGCTGATGTTGCCCTTTTCCCGAACCGACACAGATATGTCGGGTAGGGTCCGTGCCCAGTAAGAAAGTGCAGCAAGCCTCTTGTGGGTTTGATGTAAGTGAGTTTTAGGCGTTCCTGTATGTTTGGAAGCATCTGGTATGTTCTTCGGCCAGTCTCATCATTATCCCAGAGTTCCTGCCATAATTCAAGTCCTCTGCTTTTGATACTTTGTTTATCCCCCACATATACCCCCATGATTGCTTCAATTTTTTCTCTTTTGTTGTTCTTTATCCAATACCAGGTGGCCTGTTCCCTGATTTTTATGTCCAGTGGACATAACCCCATCAGTACTAAAAGTGCCCCTCCTGGAGTTGTTCTGTATGCTCCTACTGAACGTAGGAGCATATTTCGCTGCACTCTTCTTACGGCCACGGCAGGCATGACCCTCGTGAGCCTGTGTGCCCAGACCGCTGACCCGTAACCTACTATGGATGTGAGGATGCTGTTTTGGTACAGTTTGATTAAATCAGGTGGGAGATGGAATCTTTTGTGTCCTATTCCTATTAGGTTGTTTAGTACTGTTAATGATCTCTGTGTTACTGTGTCAATGTGTGATGCATAGTTCCACCTCTCGTCGATGATGACACCAAGATACCGGGCTTCTCTGCGCCTGAGGACTGGTAGGCCATTTATTCTAACTGTAGGATTTCTTATAAGTTGACCTTTAAGCAACAGGTAGGTTGACTTATTAGGTGCAATGGTCATTTTTGTTTTCTGACACCATGTGGTCAATATTGTAATGGCTCTTTCTACTTTCGGTTCTAAATCTTCGCGGCTACGGCCGCCGACCAGCAGGAGGAGGTCGTCTGCGTAGGCTATGACCTCTAGCACATCTTCACTGCTCTTTAGTTCTTCTAAGAGTGGTTCCATGTTTATGTCCCAAAAGAGTGGGCCCAGGACGGATCCCTGGGGACACCCCTTGGTGATTTTCTTGCTGATTTTGCCGCTAGGGGCCGATAGCCAGACCTCCCTGTCTTCACAATAGCTCCTGAGACAGCCATATAGTGACCCTGGGCATTCCTTGTCCCGCAAGCAGGAGAAGAGCGAAGGCCACCACAGGTTATCAAAGGCGCCACTGATGTCCACCATAATGCCGACTATGTACTTGTGCGGGGTAGAGTCGCAGACATCCGCAGCCAGGGCGATTGCGTCAGACGCAGACCGTCCTGTCCGAAAACCGAATTGTCTGTCACTCATCCCGCACAGGACTCGGTGTGCAGCCAGCCTGTCTGCCAGCAACCTCTCAAAAAGCTTGCCCAACAAGTCCAGTAAACATATAGGTCTGTATGACTTGGCTTCTTTGGGGTCTCTGTCTGGGCCTTTTTTGATTACAACTACATTCGCCTTCTTCCATATTGAGGGGTATGTCTGAAGCCGTAAACACTCATTGTACAGCTGAGTGAGAGGTGCCACCAACCGGGGGGCGAGGTACTGTATCACTTCCGCAGTAATGCCGTCTGGGCCAGGAGCTTTGCCTTTTTTAAGAGCTTTTATGTGGGTGCTTACCTCTTCTTCAGAGAAGGGGTAAACCGCGAGGTTGTTTTCGTAGACCCGCTGGTTTTCACTTCTTATTCTTTGTTGTTCATCGGAGTCATCATCCTCTCTATCGTCAGGTAGCAGGGCACGGAGTAGGACACCCGCAGTTTCCTGCCAGGTCTCCGTCAACCGGTCCCCGTCCCTGAGGGTAGATAGCACCATAGGTGATTTGATTTTTTCTCGTACTATTTTGTAAGGTAATCCCCAGGGGTCTGTAGCCAATTGGCTTTGTACATACTTCTCCCAGCTCCTCATCCTAACAGCCTTGAGTTCCTGTTGGAACTGTTCTCTGACTTCTCTGTATACCTGCAGCCAGTGCGGCTTCTCGTGCCAGACGACACACCGCTGGTAATACCTCCTCGCCCTCCTTACTGCCTGGCGCATTTGCCCCAGTTCGGCTGACCGTGGTGAGGGGGAGGCCGCGACGGCCCTCCTCCTGGTTGGTACAGCTGCCTTCACTGCCCTGGTTATCGCACTTGTAAGATCTCTGGCATACTTTTCTCCGTTGAAATCACCTTCCAGCAACGCAGGAATGTCACACTCCCCCGCCAGGCGGTCCCAGTCGGCTTTATTATAGTTTAGCTGCGTTTCCCCGCCCCATGTCCCAGTGGCACTCGCTGTCTCCAACGGTGAATGTTATTAAGCTGTGGTCACTTGTGGTGATTTGGTCCCAAACTGTCCAGTGCGATAATTTTGTTGCGAGGTTTGGCGTTACCAGAGTAACGTCAATGTTTGTGCCCTGTCCCCCCCCCCCCCCCGGTGTAGGTGGGAGGGTTTCCCTGTTTGTTAGCAACCATTAGTTGTAGTGACATGATTGTGTGGACAGCTTTTTCTCCTCGGTCGTCCTGGGTGCCACTGAACCACAGGGGGGATTTTGCATTGATGTCCGCAGTCACGAGAATTTTTCGTCCCCGCAACGCCGTGGTTATTAGGACGAGCTTGTTCAAGAATTCGTCTATTTGTCTTCCGTACTGGAAGTACATTTTGACCACATATAGTACTCCTGTTGGTGAATGAAGCTCCACGACGTTGCAGTGGTCATCTGAGAATTGTGCTAATACTGTGGCTCTCAATGCTTTGTTTGTAATTATGAACGCGGCTCTTGGTTCCGCTCCACTATAGATATGTTGCCAGTTGACTGCGGTGAACGGGATCCGTCCAGCCAGGGAGTATGGCTCCTGCATGCAGAGTACATCTAGACTCTTCTCCTCCACCACTTTCCGGAGTTCCTGCAGAACCAGTTTGCTGTTATGTGTGTTTATCTGTCCCATTCTTAACTGACTCACGTGGGAAGTATGTGTGTATATGAGACTCAGGCCAGTTTTTGCGCCAGTCGTGTGCTATCCTGCCGTTAGTGATGGCAGATTGATTGTACAATTCATTAAGGTCGAACTTTTCACTTCGCCTTTCGAATACTTTCTTAACTAGGTCTCTCAGGGCTCCGAAGTCTGTGGGGAGATCCATTGTCTTAAGCTGTATTCTGTCTACAGCCTCCATCACTGGGAAGGTGATGTCTCTGCCATATTCATGGCCGACACGCACCACATGCCTCAAGGCTGTTGTGAGGGTGGCCGGCTCTTCCAATCTAGACAGCTGTAAAGCGTGCTCCAGGTTGGGGTAAATCCTAGCAGGATCTATTTGTAGCCCTCGTTCGGTATGTGGGCTCATTGGTGTACTTGTGTTGGTCGGTACACTTGTGCTGCTTATTGTATTAACCTGCACTTGCTCTTTCTCTGTCAGTGATAATTTCCCTACCACAGGGTGCCCAAGTGGTCGTGCTTGATCTTCAGGCGACCATTGTCCCCGTTTCGGAGGAGAGGGTGCATCATTCTGATCACAAGGATCTGTTTGGATGCAGACATCTTTCATTGTGACTGTGTGATGTTGTGGCCTGGTGATTTTCTGAATAAATTCTTTGAATTTATTGGCCCTTATTGCCTCCCTCAGCCTCTTACTTGGAGACTTTCTTTTGGGCTTCCTGTTCCCATTTAGGGACTCAGCTATAATCGATTCGCGCTATGAGTCTCTGCTCAAGCATTCTGTAGGTAGGGCAATTTCTGCCAGTAGTGTTGCATGACTTTTTGCCTCTCTTTATACAGGGTATGCAGATTCCAGCTTTGCTGCAATTCTTTCTTGTGTGATCCTCTGCCCCACACCTGGAGCAGGACGGCTTCCTCTCACAATGCTTATGTACGTGGTCTAAGTCGCCACAGTTGTGGCATCTGGGAACTACCAGGTAATCCCTTACATTTATCGCATGGAAACCTATGTATACTCTCCGCATGGTGGTGATTCTGCGCCACATCTTTCCAGAGACCTCAGCAACGTGATGTACGACGTCACGCTCCTGGGGTCCTGTTCTGAAACGTAGTTTAAAATCATTTTTGAATGTTTCCCACTCCAGGTCATCAAAATTTTGATTATATAGTGTCTCACATATATCAGCTTCTGTTAGTGCAGTTGGTACATCATAAAGGATCACCAGCGGATTTCGCTTTTTTGGTGGTTCACATTTTACTGCTGTGTTGAGTTTGGTGTTATTTAGGATCTTGTCTCTATCTTCCTCAGTTGCTACATCAACTACTACTACATTTTTAGTTGCTTTTACTTTATTTATTTTTATTTTGTCTTTAGCAGGGTCAATAGTAGTGGTGAATATCTCTTATACTTTTTTAACTGTCTGTCCGGGCAGGGGTCTTAAGAAGACCGCCGTGTCCGGCCTTTTTGATACCTTTGCGATCGTTTCCTTGGTGGTTTGTGCTTTTGTGACTGCTTGCGCAGCCACTGCAGCCCAGGTTTTGGTTGGTTGCTGCCGTAATCTGTTGTTTTCTTTTTCCAGTTCTTCGAGTCGCCCATCAAGCTTTGCACTTGCAATGGCCAGGCGACGAGCTCGTTTTTGATTGCCAGGACTGCAGCCTGGCTGATCTTTCCGTTTTTCACGCTTGAGTCCAAGATTTGACTGATTTTGGTATGACTATCGAGCGTGTTTTGCTCATTCTGTTCCGCTTCCTCCTGTGAGGCAGGAACAGTCGCCATCGACGCCCTCGAGGTCGCACTAGAATCACTCGTCTCTGAGTCAGCCATGTTTGTAGACGAGTGAGAAAAGGTTGGGAGCCCGTCTCTTGCCCCGGACCGGCTCCTCTGGCACGGGCTGGGGGGGGGGGGGGGGGGACTTCTGCAGCTCGCTCACCGACCTCGCCCCTAGGTCAAGGGCACTCCAGAGCTGCCGGGTTCAGCGCACCGTCGCCAGCGCACTGGTCCCCATCGATGGCCTCGTCGTCGACGACTTCACACGACGCTCCTCGGCAAGTGCACCCCGCACTCCGGAGAGGCGGATGCACCCCTCGCCCTTCCCCGCCTACTTGCCCGAGTTTCCACCTGAAGGCCAAGGATCCACTCCTACTCAGGTGGTGGGTCGGTCCCCCAGTCGTTCGGCGGTCTGGGCCCATCTAACCTAGCCCAGGCGATGTCACCACCTCCTGGGTTTGGCAGAACACGCCCCCGTTACCCAGGGGCGCGGCGAAGCACCCTTGCCGACTCGCACCGTGATCCCACGCCGACAAACGAAGTCGCCGGCATGCAGAGCACCTGCTGGTCTGTGCCCTGCGAACAGAAGGGACTGTTGTTCGGTCCCTCGACACAGCCCCCCCTGTGCCACGCACCCTTCGCTTTCGCATCGGATTGGGTCGTAGTTCTCCCTTTTGTCGCAAGGCAGAATGCCGAGCTTAACATCTGGCACCACGGGAAGGCGGAAAGAGCCACTTGGGAAGGAGAGGCTATGAGAGACGCGTCACTTCCCCGAGTGAGGACTGCCGCGGTACACCCGACTGGAAGCGATACGCCCCAGTGCGAGCTTCCGTGCCTTACGGCGCGCCGGCAGCGGGCGGGCCCGCGCCGAAACGCGCCGTCAGGCGTCTGACCTCACGCCAGACAGAAGAATATTTATGTTTGGTTACTCAACTCTAACAACTTAGAAATTAAAAGTTGTCATCTACTTACACAACAACCTGACTTTCAGAGCCGCGCGGAGTGGTCGCGGGGTTTGAGGCGCCATGTTACGGGCTGCCGGAGTTTCGAGTCTTCCCTCGGGCATGAGTGTGTGTGTGTGTGTTGTGCATACCATAAGTTAAAGTTAGTTTAAGTAGTGTGTAAGTCTAGGGACCGATGACCTCAACAGCTTGGTCCCTTAGGAATTCACACACGTTTGAACATTTTGAACAGACTTCCAGAATATCCACAAAAGAAATAAACCAGTCTTGATCGTCATTGAAGTTCATTTCTATATATACACTAATACAGAGACTAATGTTTCATTCCGGAAGCAATTTTTAGGCATCTCTATATCCTATATTTTTCTCTAGAGATGTTAGCTCTACTTATAGGGAGAATTTTGTGGAGTATGAAATTGTGGATCGGTAATGTAAAACTAGCGGAAGGACTGCATCCGTGAGAAGTTGTCAATTTTTCTAAAAGTCGTAGGAAACTCTTCTTGCCCCTAGTTAACGTATAAGAACGTTTGATTTGTTGTAGTGGTACGCATTAAGTTATTTACATAGATTATTTGTACCATTTTCACAAACTCGTTTGAGAAATCACATGCTTTGTTTTATTGGCTAGGATGTCTGAAGTCCAGTCAGAAAGCTAGTCTAATATTCCATACTAAACTAAACTCCGTCCGAACAGGCCTCGGAAGGCCCAACGGAACCGACCGACCACCATGTCATCCTCAGCCGACAGTGGTCATTGCGGATACGGAGGGCATTGATCAGCACGCCACTCTCCAGGCCATTGTCAGTTTTCGTGACGAGGGCCGGTACCTCTCAATCAGATAGCTCCTCAATTGGCTTCACAAGGGCTGAGTGCACCCCGCTTGCCAACAGCGGGTCATCCATCCAAGTGCTAGTCAAGCCCGGCAGCGCTGAACTTCGGTTGCTTGACGGGAACCGGTGTTACCACTGCGGCAATGCAGCTGCCCTAATATTCCATACGCTCGTATTTTGGTCATGTCACAGTGCAGAACTGCGTCCAACGCCTTCTGTTAAGTCAAGCAACACAGTATCAATCTGGGCACCGGTAACTACTGCTTTTATGGTCTCGTGAACGAGGAGTCAGTTTTTTTTTTTTTTAACGATCTTTGTTTGAGATTTTCAACCACAAGAAAGATCGTAATACGCGATCGTAAAACGTGTTCCAAAATTCTGTAACAATCTGAGGTAAACGATATAGGCCTGTGGTTGTTTGTGTCTGTTCGATGACCTTCCTTTAAATCGGGAATAATATGCGAATTTTTCGAATCACATCGAACGTTTTTTGACGCTAGATGAGGAGCAAGTTCTTTCATATACTCTGTGTTTAAGGGGCAGTCAAATGAAAACGAGCCAGATGAAAAAAAAGTAAGCAGTTCATTACTTCAAAAGTAATCGCCCTTAACTATTAACACATTTATCCGACTGAGAGACACGACGCTCAACGCCTTCATGGGAAAATGATTGCGGCTTCCTACGGAACCATAATGGTACCCAGGCTTACGTACCTCTTCGTCTGAAGCAGATCGATGGCCAGAAATGTCTTTCTTCAGGGCTCCAAAAATATGGAACTCTCATGGGGAGAGATCGATACACGTGTTGCCGAGGTTGTTTCGAGTATAATGTAAGTTTTGTTGGCAAGTCCCTATACATCCTCTATTCATTCCGATCTTTTCCCATGCGATTTCAAATATTTTTGCAGCCTTGAAGAAAGACATTCGTGCTATGGTGGTTACTTTTGAAATAATAAGGAGTTTACTTTACTTTTCGCATCTGTCTCGTTGTCATTTGATTGCCCTTTATAGAATCGTACACGAATCCCGTAAGGACAAGTCGCTTTCATATGTTGGCTTGCTATCCCGCAGTCACTTATTTCGATGTCATTTTGATGTTCGTGCAACGATCGAAAGGGAGGATCTGTCTTAGTATCTCCGTTTATAAAACAACTTTAGAAATAGTTATATGACATTTTAGCGTTCTCAGTGTGTGCTTCAGTGCCATTATGGTCACTGAGTGGATATGTTACTGATTGAAAACCACAACTTCTTAGGATTTTTTTGCCAGATAGTACATACAATTTAATTTGCGAATTCGTTAAACGCCTCATTCGTGGCTATCTTTACGCTAAATTTCGTTTCGATTCGTTTCCGTTCACCTACGAGGCTTTGGCAACGTTTCAGTCTATAGTGAAGTATTAATTATTGATGTCGCTTTGGGTCGATGAGCGAGGCTTTTCGATGTGAACAAAAACGGCCTTGGAAGCGATACTGTGCGTTGTCTGCGAGCAAGCAGTGAATCATCGGTTGCTACAATAGAAACAAACAAAACAAGCCGCGTGATACGGCGAGCATGCGCCGCTGCTTGGGGGTCCGTTGGAGGTGGGGCAGCGCCACGAACAATATTTGTCTCTGGCTCTTGCGAGACGAGTCATCTCTTTGTACACTTGGCTACGCTGCACTCAGACATCATCATCCACCAAAATTTTCCCCTTGTGACACCCCTATGCTCAAATATCTATTCCCGACGACTCAACATAAGTTGCTAAGTTTACTCTATAAATCGCCGTCTTCTTTCTATAGTATCGATAAACAGGAAATCTATTTTTCTCCAAGCGCTATCAGAAACCACTGATGTTCAAATCGTCATAGGCACTGAAAGCTGGCTAAAGCCGGAGATAAGTTCAGCCGAAATTTTTGCGAAAAAACTAGCGCTGTTCCCAAAGGATAGACTAAACTCAGTTGGCAGTTGCGTGTTTGTTGCTGTTAGAAGAGGTTTATCTTGTCGCGGAATTGAAGTAGATAGTTCCTGTGAGTTACTATGGGCAGAGGTCATTCTTGGCAACCGGAATAAAATAATAATTGGATCCTTTTACCGACCTCCCAACTAAGATGATACAATTGCTGAAAGGTTCAAATAAAACTGGAGTTTTCTTTCAAACCCGTACCCGACTCACACAATTACAGTTGGTGGCGACTTTAATTTACCCTCGATATGTTGGCGACAATACATGTTTAATTCCAGAGGTACGCATAAAACATCATCCGAAATTGTGCCTAACGCATTCTGAAAATTATTTCGAGCAGTTAATCATGAGCCCACGCGAATAGTAAACGGTTGTGAAAACGCCCTTGACCTCTTAGCAACAAATAATCCTGAGTTAATAACTAGCATCAAAACTGGTACAGGGATTAGTGAACACAAAGTTATCGTAGCGAGATTGAATATTGTAACCCCCAAATTGTCCAAAAATAAACAAAAGATATACCTATTGAAAAAAGCAGATAAACATTCACTTGACGCCTTTCTGAATGACAATCTTCACTCCTTCCAAATTAACAATGTAAGTGTATACAAGATGTGGCTTGAATGCAAAGTAATAGTATCGGCAGCAATTGAGAGATTTATACCAAATAAATTATCAAACCACGGAGCTGATCCCCCATGGTACACAAGACGGGTCAGAACACTATTGCAGAAACAACAACAACAAAAAATACTAAATTTAAACAGACGCAAAGTCTCCAAGATTGGCGATCTTTTACAGACGCTCGAAATTTAGCGCGGTCTTCAATGCGAGATGCTTATGGTAGTTTCTACAACGGAAATTTGTCTCGAAAACTCGCAGAAAATCCAGAGATTCTGGTCGCATGTGAAGTATGCTAGCGGCAAGACACAATGAATGTCTGCTCTGTGCGATAGCAATGGAGATACTGTCGAAGACAGTGCTGCCAAAGCAGAGTTTCTAAACACAGCCTTCCAAAATTCATTCACCAAAGAAGACGAAGTAAATATTCCAGAATGTGAATCAAGAACAACTACCAACATGAGTAACGTAGAAGTAAATATCCTCGGAGTAGTGAAGCAGCTTAAATCGTTTAATAAAAGCAAGCCTACTGGTCCAGACTGTATACCAATTAGGTTCCTTTCAGAGTATGCTGATGCAACAGCTCCATACTTAACAATCGTATACAACCGTTCGCTCGACGAAAGACCCGTACCCAAACACTGGAAAGTTGCACAGGTCACACCAATATTCAAGAAAGGTACTAGGAGTAATCCATTAAATTACTGATCCATATCATTTACGTCGATATGCAGCAGGATTTTGGAGCATATATTGTGTTCGAACATTATGCATTACCTCGAAGAAAACGCTCTACTGACACACAGTCAACGTGGATTTAGAAAAAATCGTTCTTGTGAAACACAACTAGCTCTTTACTCGCACGAAGTGTTGAGTTCTATTGACAAGGGATTTCAAATGGCTTCCGTATCTTTGGATTTCCGGAAGGTTCTTCACACTGTACCACACAAGCGGCTTATAGTGAAGTTGTGTACCTCATCGTCTCAGTTATGTGAGTGGATTCGTGATTTCCAGTCAGAAAGCTCACAGTTCGTAGTAAGTGACGGAAAGTCATCGAGTAAAACAGAAGTGATTTATAGCGTTCCCCAAGGTAGTGTTATAGGCCCTTTAGTGTTCCTTCTCTATATAAACGATTTGGGAGACAATCTGAGCAGCTGTCTTAGATTGTTTGCAGATGACGTTGTCGTTTATCGACTAATAAAGTCATCAGGAGGACAAAAGAAATCGCAAAACGAATTAAAAAAGATATCTGTGTGGTACGAAAATTGGCAGTTGACCATAAATAACGAAAAGTGTGAGGTCATACACATGAATGCTAATTTATCCGTTAAACTTCGGTTACACGATAAATCTGTCGAATCTAAAGGCCGTAAATTCAACTAAATACCTAGGAATAACAATTACGAACAACTTAAATCGGAAGGAGCACACTGAAAATGATGTGGGGAAGGCTAACCATAGAGTGCGTTTTTTGGCAGAACACTTAGAATACGTAACAGATCTACTAAAGAGACTGCCTACACTACGCTTGTCCGTCCTCTTTTAGAATACTGCTGCGCGGAGTGGTATCGTTACGAGATAGGAGTACATTAAAAACGTTCAAAGAAGGGCAGCACGTTTTGTATTACTGCGAAATAGGGGACAGAGTGTCACTGGAGTGATACAGAATTTGGGCTGGATGTCATTAAAAGAAAGGCGTTTTTCGTTGCGGAGGAATCTTATCACGAAATTCCGACCACCAATTTTCCCTTCCGAATGCGAAAATATTTTCTTGACGCCGACCTACGTAGGGGGAAAAGATCACCATGATAAAATAAGGGAAATCAGATCTCGCACGAATATTTAGTATATGTGTATGTGTTTGGTTGTTATTTTCGATACAATACGTGTATGTACATTTTTACTTGAGTGCTCCTTGAAATTTTACAAATTCTGAATAAAAAAAATATTTTGCTCTTGAGTAACAGTGGACTTGATTCGGATGTTGTAAATTCTGGTAAAACATATCCTGCTGGAGAGTAACAGTGGTCCTACCTTAGGATCTTTGGTCTACCGGTAGAAGCGGAACAGTCGACTCTTGCCAATTCTAATCTCGATAAATCGAATTCATCAATGAAACGTACTAGTCGTTTAGTCCGTGCAAAAAAGTCTCGATAACTCGAAGACATCCTGCGAATGAGCAGCTTTCAATAAGCAATGCAACAGAGTTTTTTTTCTCTGCCAGTTTCGGTTGAAAAAAAATGTGGAACCGTTGTTGGATATCGTAGAATATTCACGCTTCAGCCCCTATAGTTTCATGAAGTTCCGATAGGCGGCTACGCTATACGTAGCCTTCAAAATGGCGTCTGTGATGGAGGTGAGTTTCAAACAGAGAAATGACTCTGAGTTTCTTTTGGCAGAAAACCAAAACCTTGCAGATATTCAAAGGGGCTGGCAGAATGTTTATGGAGACCTGGCGCTGAGCAAAAGCACCGTGAGTCGTTAGGCGAGGAGTCAGTCATCGAGGAAACAAGGTCGATCTCCCACGTGTCGCCGGCCGCACACAGCTGTGACTCCTGCAGTCTTGGAACGTGCAGACACTCTCATTCGAGGTGATCGACCGATCACAATCAAAATCTTCGCTCACACAAGTCTGAGCACCGGAGAGGATCTCAAAAACCGTCACTGGACTGTTCTTCCTTGCCCACCCTACTGCCCAGATACTGCACCTTGCCACTTACATCTATTTGGCCCAATGAAGAATGCACTCTGCATGTATGATGTGGAGATTGTTGATGCAGCAAGACGTTGGCTCCGACGTCAACCACTCGAGTGGTACCATGTGGCCATATAGGCCTTCCGAGTAACGTGGCGTAATGACGTAGCATTGAACGGACGTTATGATGAAAAATATGGGCGTTGTAGCCAAAAGAGTGGGGAATAATACGGTTAATTCGAATCATAAATAAAATCAATGTGCTAACAGGAAAAAAAGTATTGCATTACTCATTGAACGACACTCGTTTTTTGGTACAGTCGATAAATCTGTTACAACAGACCGTCCGGCAGGAATCTCTGTAATTTGAAGTACGTGGCTGTGTAAAACTTGATAATTCCACTGTTTCGCTAAATGTTCAGACGGTTGTTTCGTCATTTAAATACTTCGACCCTGCTTTGTGTTCTCGACTATGGGCAACTTGCTACAGTACACAAGTAGAAATCACTTCAAAGGAGTGTGATTACAACTGTTTCACTCTCGCAGAAAATAGCAGGTTACTCCGGCCATGAAATATTGCGAAAACTTTCGAAATTCCGCCACCCACGCGATCGACAACGCTGAAACAGCAAGATTGCAATCTCGAAACTTGGTCCCAGTTGCAGGTTACCTGCCTAACGGCTTCCGGGAGCAACATAAATTTTTCAGTATTTCGGGTAGCTATTTGCCGAATTTAACAATTTAAAATGCAGTCATACTCTCATTAAAAGGTATAATCTTATGTTAAAAGTTTAACACAATAAGACAAGTATTACAGTTAGAAACTGTGTTTGTCCTGAGGCACCGTAACTGATGACGCCCAAATATCCGGAATATATTCATCTAGTATTTGAGAATGAGACCACTTAGCGAATTCCAACGAACTTTACACAAGTTGCAAAGTTTTTACGAAATTTTTTTCTCGGTGACACACCTCCACAAAATGATGAAAAGGAAAGTTTACCGTTTACTACATTTTCGCTGTTCATGCAGTAATACTTCAGATTCAGGTATGGGGTTTTAATTTATTGCTTCTTTACTACTAACTCCAATCGCACCTCTGTTTTCAGACAGTATCCACATATACCACTGATTATACATGCAAAATTATATCATTGTACAACACGTATTTCGGGAGATATGACGTCATTGACATTTAGATGCGTGTGAAATCTGCATTTGCTTAACATGGTCTGCAATAAAATTTCATCACGTATGAAGTTTTCATTTATTACTTATTTAATACTAACTCTATTCGCAGCACACTTTGCAGACAGTATCTAGACATATCACTATATCTAACTGCAAAATTTTATCATTGTATGACGCATAGTTCGGGGGAGATGCTGCCATAGGGACTGGGATGCGTGTAAAACTAGCTTCTCTTAAAATGGAGTGCAAATTATCCAGGCTATATTCATCTAGTGTTTCATAATGAGAGCACTTGGCGACTTCCAACAAACTGTGAGTAAAATTTCAAACCATTCCTAAACTTTTTCTCACTTACATGCTTAAAGGGAAACATTTAACACTTGACCTGATTTGTAAAGTAAGCAGACGTTTGCGGCTCTTTTATACGTATCAGATCGATTTTCTGGTAAGATTGCTGAAAACATACCGTAAAGAGGAGGGGAAGAGCACCTGTGCAGCTGAGCTACCGCCGCTTGAATACTGATAAATGAAATTGCTCTGTCAAAGTTGAGGACAAAGTAGACTTTTCGAGTTCATATGCTTAAAAATGGCGAAAAGTCATTGGCTGTTAGTCCGGACATTGAAAAATTCGCCGTTAGTGTGGTGTGGCTCACTAACTGTTAAAAAATGTATCATTTTCGAGAAGACTTGTGGAGCAAATGCGAGTGTCGATGAAAGTTTGTTCAGCACAGAGAAATAAATGAAACTAAAGTTTTCTTATGCGCTCTCGTAAATCTGCATGCACCGTCGGTTTGGAATGTTAAAATAAATAAAAGTAATTACATAAGTGAGAAATCATCTTCGTTTTGAGCTCTAGTTGTTGCTCCCTGCTTTCTATTGTAAATAAATACGGATGTTATTGAAACTACAGTACCACTGTTTTAATTTATATTTCAATTTTTCCAGATTCCACCTTCAGCAGTCAGACTTGCGCTAGATCGATCTCTAAATTACTCGCACTTTTGTTAGGTCTTTTGAACTTCGAATTATTAGTTTCTTTAAAACGAGTAAGTGTGCAACAGTTTACAGATTCAGCCTGTTTTGTAGTTACACTGTGTGTTATCAAGAAACAAATTAGGATTTAGAACAGAAAAATCTCAATAGAACGAAAAACCGATTCAAGTTGCAAATTATTACTTTTTATTCAATTGATGACTAATTTCTGGCCAATTTTCGAATCATCATAATAAAGTCGAAAATAGCATTGCCGCAGATCTCAAACTGTGCAATAGACATTTACAGTGCATATATTTACAGTTATCTGTATGCACTGTAAATGGTTACTGGACAGTTTTGACATCTTCGGAAATGCCATTTTCGACTTTGTTATGAAGGTTCGAAAATGAGTCTTGGCCAGAAACTAGTTATCGATTGAATAAAAAGCAATAATTTGCATCTTGGACTGGTTTTTCGTTCTACTGATTAACAGAACCTGCTGACCCAAGCTACTATAGCATGCTGGAAGTTCAGAAAAATCTCACTTTTAAGACTATTCTTCCGTTAAAGAATCGTGTGTGAGAACTTTAACTTTATTATCAACTTGCCAGATAAATAACTTTTCATTTGTGAGACCAGTTACAAGTGAAAAATTCGGTCTCATATGGAAAATTTTAGTCTATGAGACGTATTGTCTTTCTCCGTTAGGCACAGCGAATGAAGCAGTAACTGCTTGCTCTACGCCATATTTGTAAGGAACACAGCTTTAACAAGACAAGTTAGTACGCTAAAATATTGTGGTATGACTTAGCGGTGTCTTTATTTTCTAATGCGAGAAGCTGATCTATTCAGCAAGCGAGAAGAGAAATTTCTCAGAACGAAAAACCGAAATGACATTATAATCCCCTTCACCTTTTGTCACACTTGCTGATTACTTGATATGCAGCATTATCACCAACCTTATCATTCTGAAGAAACTTTCCATACAGCTCCAGTGAGCACATAGCCCTTCTTTTAGCAGACTTCATCAAAAGAAGTAATGCTTGCTCGTTATGGCGCAAACGTTAAAAGCATGGAAGTTCGAAGGTCTTCTAATCCGGTCAAGGAATGTATTAGACGTTGAGTGATAGTGATTCTGAAACTTATTCTAAGCTAATTGGAAAGAGGGACGACACTATCGAACTACCGAAAGAATTCTAAGGCAAAAGGCAAGCGCTAGTTTACGTAACACTGAGGTGACAAAAGTCATGGGATACCTCCTAATGTATAGGATCCCCTTTTGTCCGACGTAGTGCAGCAGTTCGACGTGACATGGACTCAAAAAATCGTTGTTAGTTCCCTGCAGAAATATTGAGCCATGCTGTCTCTACAGCCGTCTGTCACTGTGAAAGTGTTGCCAGCGCAGGATGTTGTACACGAACTGATCTCTCGATTATCTCTCATAAATGTTCGATGGGATTGATGTCGGGCAGTCTGGGTGGCCAAATCGTTCTTGAAACCAATCGCGAACAATGTGGTCCGGTGACATGACGCACCCATAAAAACTCAATCGTTGTTCGGGATCATGACGTCCATGAATGGCAAATGGTCTCAAAGTGGTCGAACAGACCAGAGGACGCAACCCACACCATTATGGAGCCACCACCAGCTTACAGAGTGCCTTTTGACAACTGGGTCCATGGCTTCGTGGGCTCTGCGACACACACGAAGCCCACCATCAGCTCTTACCAACGGGTATTGGGACTCTTCTGACCAGGCCACGGTTTTCCGGTCATCAAGTGTCCCCCCCCCCCCCCCATGAACCATGGACCTTGCTGTTGGTGGGGAGGCTTGCGTGCCTCAGCGATACAGATAGCCGTACCGTAGGTGCAACCACAACGGAGGGGCATCTGTTGAGAGGCCAGACAAACGTGTGGTTCCTGAAGAGGGGCAGCAGCCTTTTCAGTAGTTGCAAGGGCAACAGTCTGGATGATTGACTGATCTGGCCTTGTAACAATAACCAAAACGGCCTTGCTGTGCTGGCACTGCGAACGGCTGAAAGCAAGGGGAAACTACAGCCGTAATTTTTCCCGAGGGCATGCAGCTTTACTGTATGATTAAATGATGATGGCGTCCTCTTGGGTAAAATATTCCGGAGGTAAAATAGTCCCCCATTCGGATCTCCGGGCGGGGACTACTCAAGAGGATGTCGTTATCAGCAGAAAGAAAACTGGCGTTCTACGGGTCGGAGCGTGGAATGTCAGATCCCTTAATCGGGCAGGTAGGTTAGAAATGGATAGGTTAAAGTTAGATATAGTGGGAATTAGTGAAGTTCGGTGGCAGGAGGAACAAGACTTCTGGTCAGGTGACTACAGAGTTATAAATACAAAATCAAATAGGGGTAATGCAGGAGTAGGTTTAATAATGAATAGGAAAATAGGAATGCGGGTAAGCTACTACAAACAGCATAGTGAACGCATTATTGTGGCCAAGATAGATACGAAGCTCACACCTACTACAGTAGTACAAGTTTATATGCCAACTAGCTCTGCAGATGACGAAGAAATTGAAGAAATGTATGATGAAATAAAAGAAATTATTCAGATAGTGAAGGGAGACGAAAATTTAATAGTCATGGGTGACTGGAATTCGAGTGTAGGAAAAGGGAGAGAAGGAAACATAGTAGGTGAATATGGATTGGGGCTAAGAAATGAAAGAGGAAGCCGCCTGGTAGAATTTTGCACAGAGCATAACTTAATCATAGCTAACACTTGGTTTAAGAATCATGAAAGAAGGTTGTATACATGGAAGAACCCTGGAGATACTAAAAGGTATCAGATAGATTATATAATGGTAAGACAGAGATTTAGGAACCAGGTTTTAACTTGTAAGTCATTTCCAGGGGCAGATGTGGACTCTGACCACAATCTATTGGTTATGCCCTGTAGATTAAAACTGAAGAAACTGCAAAAAGGTGGAATTTAATGAGATGGGACCTGGATAAACTGAAAGAACCAGAGGCTGTACAGAGTTTCAGGGAGAGCATAAGGGAACAATTGACAGCAATGGGGGAAATAAATACAGTAGAAGAAGAATGGGTAGCTTTGAGGGATGAAGTAGTGAAGGCAGCAGAGGATCAAGTAGGTAAAAAGACGAGGTCTAGTAGAAATCCTTGGGTAACAGAAGAAATATTGAATTTAATTGATGAAAGGAGAAAATATAAAAATGCAGTAAATGAAGCAGGCAAAAAGGAATACAAACGTCTCAAAAATGAGATCGACAGGAAGTGCAAAATGGCTAAGCAGGGATGGCTAGAGGACAAATGTAAGGATGTAGAGGCTTATCTCACTAGGGGTAAGATAGATACTGCCTACAGGAAAATTAAAGAGACCTTTGGAGATAAGAGAACGACTTGTATGAATATCAAGAGCTCAGATGGAAACCCAGTTCTAAGCAAGGAAGGGAAAGCAGAAAGGTGGAAGGAGTATATAGAGGGTCTATACAAGGGCGATGTACTTGAGGACAATATTATGGAAATGGAAGAGGATGTAGATGAAGATGAAATGGGAGATACGATACTGCGTGAAGAGTTTGACAGAGCACTGAAAGACCTGAGTCGAAACAAGGCCCCCGGAGTAGACAACATTCCATTGGAACTACTGACGGCCTTGGGAGAGCCAGTCCTGACAAAACTCTGCCATCTGGTGAGCAAGATGTATGAAACAGGCGAAATAACCTCAGACTTCAAGAAGAATATAATAATTCCAATCCCAAAGAAAGCAGGTGTTGACAGATGTGAAAATTACCGAACTATCAGTTTAATAAGTCACAGCTGCAAAATACTAACACGAATTCTTTACAGACGAATGGAAAAACTAATAGAAGCCAACCTCGGGGAAGATCAGTTTGGATTCCGTAGAAACACTGGAACACGTGAGGCAATACTGACCTTACGACTTATCTTAGAAGAAAGATTAAGGAAAGGCAAACCTACGTTTCTAGCATTTGTAGACTTAGAGAAAGCTTTTGACAGTGTTGACTGGAACACTCTCTTTCAAATTCTATAGGTGGCAGGGGTAAAATACAGGGAGCGAAAGGCTATTTACAATTTGTACAGAAACCAGATGGCAGTTATAAGAGTCGAGGGACATGAAAGGGAAGCAGTGGTTGGGAAGGGAGTAAGACAGGGTTGTAGCCTCTCCCCGATGTTATTCAATCTGTATACTGAGCAAGCAGTAAAGGAAACAAAAGAAAAATTCGGAGTAGGCATTAAAATCCATGGAGAAGAAGTAAAAACTTTGAGGTTCGCCGACGACATTGTAATTCTGTCAGAGACAGCAAAGGACTTGGAAGAGCAGTTGAATGGAATGGACAGTGTCTTGAAACGAGGATATAAGATGAACATCAACAAAAGCAAAACGAGGATAATGGAATGTAGTCGAATTAAGTCGGGTGATGCTGAGGGAATTAGATTAGGAAATGAGACACTTAAAATAGTAAAGGAGTTTTGCTATTTGGGGAGCAAAATAACTGATGATGGTCGAAGTAGAGAGGATATAAATTGTAGACTGGCAATGGCAAGGAAATCGTTTCTGAAGAAGCGAAATTTGTTAACATCGAGTATAGATTTAAGTGCCAGGAAGTCATTTCTGAAAGTATTTGTGTGGAGTGTAGCTATGTATGGAAGTGAAACATGGACGATAAATAGTTTGGACAAGAAGAGAATAGAAGCTTTCGAAATGTGGTGCTACAGACGAATGCTGAAGATTAGATGGGTAGATCACATAGCTAATGAGGATGAACTGAATAGGATTGGGGAGAAGAGAAGTTTGTGGCACAACTTGACCAGAAGACGGGACCGGTTGGTAGGACATGTTCTGAGGCATCAGGGGATCACCAATTTAGTATTGGAGGGCAGCGTGGAGGGTAAAAATCGTAGAGGGAGACCAAGAGATGAATACACTAAGCAGATTCAGAAGGATGTAGGTTGCAGCAGGTACTGGGAGATGAAGAAGCTTGCACAGGATAGAGTAGCATGGAGAGCTGCATCAAACCAGTCTCAGGACTGAAGACCACAACAACAAGTGTCCAACTGATATGGTCATGAACTCAGGAGAGGCGCGGAAGGCGATGTCGTGATATTAGCAAAGGTACTCGCATCGGTCGTCTGCTGCCACAGCCCTTTAAAACCAAATCTCGCCGCACTGTCCAAACGAATAGTTTCGTCGTACGTCCCACATAGATTTCTGCGGTATCTCACGCAGTGTCTGTCTGTTAGCACTGGCAACTCTACGCAAACGCCTATGCTCTCGGTCGTTAAGTGACGTCCATCTGCCACTGTACTGCCCGTGGTGAGAGGTAATGCCTGAAATTTGGTATTCTCGGAACGCTCTTGACGCTGTAGACCTCGGAATATTGGATTCTCTACAGATTACAGAGATGAGATATCCCATGCGTTTAGCTCCAACTACCATTCCGCGTTCAAAGTCTGTTAATTCCAATCGTAAGGCCACAGTCACGTGGGAAAGCTTTTCACACTAATCAACTGAGTACGAATGACAACTCCGCCAGTGCATTGCCCTTTCAAAGCTTGTGTACGGTATGCTACTGGCATCTGTGCATGTGCAAATCGCTATCCTGTCATTTTTGGCAGCTCACTGTACCATACCATTTATAGAACTGGTTCAAATGGCTCTGAGCACTATGGGACTTAACTTCTGAGGTCATCAGTCCCCTAGAACTTAGAACTTCTTAAACCTAACTAACCTAAAGACATCATACACATCCATGCCCGAGGCAGGATACGAACTTGCGACCGTAGCGGTCGCGCGGTTCCAGAATGTAGCGCCTAGAATCGCTCGGCCACTCCGGCCGGCATTTATAGAACTCCTACCGTTTTCGTAGCAGAGCAAGTCCTCTTGGCCGTTGTTAGTCATTATAAAATCTAAATCATTAGGTAGCATCAATTTTCGCAATCGCTGGCTGCTTCCGAGATCATTTTTAGGAGCCACTGTTGTTGGGGCATTGTTCAGCCAAGTCAAGACTTATGGTTTCTAGTAAAGACGTTAGCAATGGGTCTGATAGTCATTAGGAAAATCCGATAGCTCTATTTACGCACAAATACCGCCTGCGTACAAATTTAGAAAACCTTAAGTCACGAAAAACCAGTCAGTAAGTACATATCGCGTAGTTCTAGAAATACAACCTAATGCAAATATTACGGTTAACAATATACCAAAGAATTATAATTCCAAATTCAGCAACAAGTTTCGGAACGCTAAAGCAAAGATCTGATGATAGAAAATGCACTTAAACTAAGGTAGCGAATTACATGTAGATATGTTAACAGTAATGTATTAAGTATTCAGATACATTAAAAGAGAAAGAAATAATATCGACAGACTGCGGAAAATGAGCTGTGGTAGAGAAGGTGGAGCGGACTGCAATAACCAGAATCCTAGGCTTATAAAAGAAGATAAAGGGACAAAAAAACATTAGTTACTGTCGTACATTCTAGACTTATTCTGCAACAGAGAGATAAATCTGTCGAGGATCTTCGGCGAGAAAGATGGAGTGTTACAGACAAAAAGAATGCATATAGATAAGACAGGTGAACAACCCGACGGCAAAGATTTGGCATCGAATGAGAACCCTGGTTTCAATTCCTTGCTGTTGTCCCTTAGTGAAGGTAGGTGTTATCAGTGCTATTGCTGTTTTGTTCTCAGATAAGATATGATCATCACCTTAGTTTACTATGAAGAGCAACAGACGATTTAAGTTTAGGAGTATGGGGAGAACTCTGGGAAATTGTACTGTATCTCAGTTTGAAATGCAGGTGTACTGTTACCAGTCAATTTATTTTATTTCCACTATAGGTTTCGGAGGTTTATACCTCCATCAGGTTTGAATTAATAAATGTATGTCTTGTGTTTGCTCTTTGGGATAACATCTACATCTACTTACACACTCCACTAGCCACCGCACAGTACCGTTATGTATTATGTACAATTACTAGTCGTTTCCTTTTCTGTTTCATTTGCAAATAGAGCAGTGGAAAAACGGCTGTCTATAAGCCTCCGTATGAAACCTAATTTCTATAATCTTGTCTTCGTGGCCCTTACGCGAAATGTATGTTGGCGGCGGTAGGATAGTTCTGCAGTCAGCTTCAAATGCTAAATTTTCTCAATAGTGTTCCTCGAAAAGTACGTCGCCTTCCCTCCAGGAATTCCCATTTGAGTTTCCGAAGCATCTCCGCAACAGCTGCGTGTTGCTAGAACCTACCGGTAACAAATCTAGCAACCTGCCACTGAATTGCATCAATGTCTTCCTTTAATCCGTCCTGGTGCGAATACTTAACACTTGAGCAGCACTCAATAATAGGTCGCACTGGCGTCCTATATGCGGTCTTCTTTACAGATGAACCACACTGTCGTAAAACTCTCCCAGTAAACCGCAGTCGACCACCCATCCCTATGACAATCCTTACATGCTCGTTCCATTTCGCATGGCTTTGCACGTTACCCCCAGACATTTGCTCGGCGTGACTGAGTCAAGCAGGACACTCCTAATGCTGTATCCGGGTATTACGGGATTATTTTTCCTACTCATTCGAATTAACTTACACTTTTCTACATTTAGAGTCAGCTGCCATTCAACATGCCAACTAGAAATTTTGTCTAAGTCGGTTTGTTTCATCCTACAATTACTTATCTTAGACACGTCTCCGTACACCACAGCACCATCAGCTAACAACCAGAGATTGCTGCCCGTGCTGTCTGCCAGATAATTTACTTATACAGAAAATAATAGAAGTTCTATCACACTTCTCAGGGGCACTTCTGACGATATCCTTATACACGAGTCACCGGCGCTTTTTTCTAGTCGCTTGGAAGTTTGCGTTGGGGGAATTCGCGTTAAATCCAAGCTAAGTAAGGAGCCAGTGCCGTGGAGTACTCTTTGTAAAATCTGTGGTACTGTGAAAGAAGATCACTGACAGTTGCAACGGGCTTTGCTCAGCTGCTTCGCAAGTTTACCTCAGCCAAACACTATGTTGTCTCTATGGCAATGCGTCAGTATTGCCACAGCTCTACAGACTATTGTTTTCTCCTGCAGCTGTTTTCGTTATGCAGTTGGAAGCTGACAACAAAAGTGCCAGATGTCAAAGACCTTCTTTTACTGACTCTACTATTGTAGCGCTCAGTCCCTAGGTCAGGATCTTCTTTTACAGACTACTATTGTAGCGGTCTGGCGGTAGGTCAGGATTGCTAGAGGGTGTCGGAAATCTGATATACCGATAGTTAAATAAATATCACTATCGGCCCTCGATAACGTGTCCATATGTAGATATATCCACGATAAAAATATCGACGTACCGGCCTATGAAAACATCGGCTGCACACTGTAAATATACCGGGTGATCAAAAGGTCAGTACAAATTTGAAAATTTAATAAACCACGGAATAATGTAGATAGAGAGGTAAAAATTGACACACATTCTTGGAATGACATGGGGTTTTATTAGAACCACCCCATATTGCTAGACGCGTGAAAGATCTCTTGCGCGCGTCGTTTGGTGATGATCGTGTGCTCAGCCGCCACGTTCGTCATGCTTGGCCTCCCAGGTCCCCAGACTTCAGTACGTGCGATTATTGGCTTTGGGGTTACCTGAAGTCGCAAGTCTATCGTGATTGACCGACATCTCTAGGGATGCTGAAAGACAACATCCGACGCCAATGCCTCACCATAACTCCGGACATGCTTTACAGTGCTGTTCACAACGTTATTCCTCGACTACAGCTATTGTTGAGGAATGATGGTGGACATATTGAGCATTTCCTGTAAAGAACATCATCTTTGCTTTGTCTTGCTTTGTTATGCTAATTATTGCTATTCTGATCAGATAAAGCGCCATCCGTCGGACATTTTTTGAACTTTTGTATTTTTTTGGTTCTAATAAAACCCCATGTCATACCAAGCATGTGTGTCAATTTGTACCTCTCTACCTACAGTATTCTATGATTTATTCAGTTTTCAAATTTATACTGACTTTTTGATCACCCGGTACTACCGGTTTTATATCTGTATATTTAAGTATTGCTTTATTATTAGGTATTCTGTACATCAACAAACCAGCTGGCTGCTTATCCCCCTTGGAGCAAGAATTGAAAGAAAAATGATGCACGTTTACACTTGGCGATAACCAATTTGCCAAAAACGGTAACTGCACATAAGTGGCACAAAGAAGGTGTCCGATCAGTCCGTCGTTCGGTTTCGTCACATATCGAATTTGTCTGGAACACTTCACTCCAACTTCCCCGTTTTTTTTCATTTCTGCAAACGCCAGCGACCTAGTAGTTGTAGTGTCAAAATTGCGTGGGGAAGTTAAACGTTGCAGTTTCTGTTGGTAGCGAAGAGCAGCGATTACGTCGGCATATCCCCTCACAAGTCTCCGAAGTCTCCGTCTAGCGCAAAGACCAATCTTGCCATTTAGATTATGGCCATCTTTTGCAGCAACTGTTTATGAAGAATGCCAATGTGAAGAAATAGTACATTAGTTGCGTTAAAAATTGTTTCTTAACGCAAGTGGCGTGTACAGCCGCTCTTTTAAATACGAACAATATTATCAGGCTTATAGTCATATAGGGGAGAGGTGATCGATAATATCGGAAATAATTACTAGCATTGAAAAAGTTTTAATTAAAATCATCGATAGTTAATCTCTCATCAGAATAACGCCCGCAAGCAAAGTAGCGCTTCGGAGAAACCAAAGAGGGGTTAGCGCAGCTACTTTTGTTTCTAAATTCTACTACATAAACCATGCGCGGGTACTGTTAGTTCTCTAGTCTTGTTTTCTGTTCTCTGAACAAGTCTACGTAGCTGCGGCGTGCGATATAGTTGGCATTTCCGTGTGATATGCTACGAAAGGGATCAGAGCACTTTTTTTAAATTGCAAGAAAATTGACTATACTTAATTTATACGGGACAGACGTTTACAGAAAAGTCACGGACGAAGAATATCTGAGGAATTGTGTGCGCGAGAAAAAGTACCGCTCATTATTAAATTCTATTACATGCTGAATAACCAATAATAGGGTCTGTGGACTATACAAAGCGACGTTAAACTGAATGTAATAACGGAACTGGACACTTAGCTTTGTGAAAGTAAATGCGTACGAAGTTTGAATGACTGCGTCGAAGTACACTAATGGAGCATAGCCCTTGCTATAATATCTTTGCGTGACGAACTGTTAAAATCACGGACATTTTAGTTGCTATAATTGCTGAGAGTAATTGTAGGATCAACCCTCCCTTTCCCTGTATACAAAACGCAATCATTCATGATCATATAATTATAATCAAATGTTGTTAATAAAAAAACTAAAGCCATTTCCTCAATAAAGTGTGTATTAGTAAATCCAAAGACGTTATTAAATATCTTGTCTTCGGTAACGCAGCAACAAATGAAGGGTGATCGACTGAGCAGAAAGTTAACATTAATTATTAGTATTAAAACCCGAAATTTAGTCGGCGTTACAGTGGAGATATTTGTGGCTGCTCCATCTGAGTTATACAGGGTGTTACAAAAAGGTACGTCCAAACTTTCAGGAAACATTCCTCACACACAAAGAAAGAAAATATGTTATGTGGGCATGTGTCCGGAAACGCTTACTTTCCATGTTAGAGCTCATTTTATTACTTCTCTTCAAATCACATTAATCATGGAATGGAAACACACAGCAACAGAACGTACCAGCGTGACTTCAAACACTTTGTTACAGGAAATGTTCAAAATATCCTCCGTTAGCGACGATACATGCATCCACCCTCCGTCGCATGGAATCCCTGATGCGCTGATGCAGCCCTGGAGAATGGCGTATTGTATCACAGCCGTCCACAATACGAGCACGAAGAGTCTCTACATTTGGCTCCGGGGTTGCGTAGACAAGAGCTTTCAAATGCCCTCATAAATGAAAGTCAAGAGGGTTGAGGTCAGGAGAGCGTGGAGGCCATGGAATTGGTCCGCCTCTACCAATCCATCGGTCACCGAATCTGTTGTTGAGAAGCGCACGAACACTTCGACTGAAATGTGCAGGAGCCCCATCGTGCATGAACCACATGTTGTGTCGTACTTGTAACGGCACATGTTCTAGCAGCACAGGTAGAGTATCCCGTATGAAATCATGATAACGTGCTCCATTGAGCGTAAGTGGAAGAACATGGGGCCCAATCAAGACATCACCAACAATGCCTGCCCAAACGTTCACAGAAAATCTGTGTTGATGACGTGATTGCACAATTGCGTGCGGATTATCGTCAGCCCACACATGTTGATTGTGAAAATTTACAGTTTGATCACGTTAGAATGAAGCCTCATCCGTAAAGAGAAGATTTGCACTGAAATGAGGATTGACACATTGTTGGATGAACCATTCGCAGAAGTGTACCCGTGGAGGCCAATCAGCTGCTGATAGTGCCTGCACACGCTGTACATGGTACGGAAACAACTGGTTCTCCCGTAGCACTCTCCATGCAGTGACGTGGTCAACGTTACCTTGTACAGCAGCAACTTCTCTGACGCTGACATTAGGGTTATTGTCAACTGCACGAAGAATTGCCTCGTCCATTGCAGGTGTCATCGTCGTTCTAGGTCTTCCCCAGTCGCGAGTCATAGGCTGGAATGTTCCCTGCTCCCTAAGACGCCGATCAATTGCTTCGAACGTCTTCCTGTCGGGACACCTTCGTTATGGAAATCTGTCTCGATACAAACGTACCGCGTCATGGCTATTTCCCCGTGCTAATCCATACATCAAATGGGCATTTGCCAACTCCGCATTTGTAAACATTGCACTGACTGCAAAACCACGTTCGTTATGAACACTAACCTGTTGATGCTACGTACTGATGTGCTTGATGCTAGTACTGTAGAGCAATGAGTCACATGTCAACACAAGCACCGAAGTCAACATTACCTTCCTTCAATTTGGCCAACTGGCGGTGAATCGAGGAAGTGCAGTACATACTGACGAAACTAAAATGAGCTGTAACATGGAAATTAAGCGTTTCCGGACACATGTCCACATGTCATCTCTTCTTTATTTGTGTGTGAGGAATGTTTCCTGAAAGTTTGGCCGTACCTGTTTGTAACACCCTGTAGATACAACGACACAGAAGATAACATCAATGTCTTACGTGAGAGAAGTCGACGAGAGCAGATCGACGGAGGGCGGCTACATGTGCTATTTCTCCACATCGGAAATCTTGTTATTCCGTTCGCTCCCCCCCCCCCTCCCCGCCGTCCCTCCCGCTCCAGTGCAATCGGACTCTTTTCTTTGTGCCATCTGTACTTGCTTCACACAGACAAAGAGAGAGACTGGAGGTGATGGGAGCTCAAAAAGTAGTAGACTCCTTCACACAGTGAAACTAAAATTATGTTCTACTACAATTTCAAAAGAGTCATTTCATTTATTTGCCAAAAATTGCGAAAAAGATGTAATATAAAATAAAAATACCGGCACTCGATGTTGCCATTTCGGTACCGATACGTCGGGGAAAGGTACATCGTCGATTTATATCGACATTTTTGGTATAAATATCGATACACAGATATATTATCAACGGCCCTAGTCAGCAAGCAGAAGCAATTTCCTGCAGGTGGCTGGGACAGGCCTCGGCAGGCGCAAGCCTACCATGGCTCAACGGCACAGTGCAGCTTACCCCAGCGATCTCGAAGAGGGACTTGTGCTTAAGTGGGCTCCGACAGCGTATCAAGGAGGGTGGGTGGTGTGAAGGCGGAAACACAGCACTCAGATCAGCGACAAAACGTACAGCCAGGGATTTGGTACACCCGGGTAGGGGGTAGTTTGCAGGCATATGGTATGGCTCTTTACCAGGGGAGCACCCAGGCTCGCCCACATCATCTTCAATCACAGCGACGACCAAACAGCAGTGATCGCGGTCTCGGAGGCAAAGTATTCTCTCGGCAGGAGACAACACAACACGATTCGTCAGTCAAGTTATCCAGTACCTGGCGAGATTGGCATTCCATCGTAGTTGTGGTTGCAGACAGAATGACCAGACACTGAGAATGAGGCTTCAGAAACGGTTGTGTTTAAGCTGGATGTAACGTCATCGCCAACGGAGATGGTGTCGTTTGCCGTCATTATCCGAAGATGTCAGCGGACTTTTCCCCTTGCCTTCACAATTTTCTTCGGTGCTGGCACACTGTGGACCGGATGAATTCGGAGGTTACATGTTATGGCTTGCAGAACGACGCTTTAGGTGCCGTCATACTGCGTCATTTGCGCTTCTTGATTACGGCACCGCTCGATGTGGAAATGTATCGCATGTGGCACCCTACCTTGTGCAACACTCCACTCTCTGCAAGTGCCAGCCACACGGTACGAACCGGATCTGATTCTTTGCCCTCCGCGCCAAGTAATAGCCTTACAGCCGGCCAGAGTGGCCGTGCGGTTCTAGGCGCTACAGTTTGGAACCGCGCGACCACTACGGTCGCAGGTTCGAATCCTGCCTCGGGCATGGATGTGTGTGATATCCTTAGGTTAGTTAGGTTTAAGTAGTTCTAAGTTCTAGGAGACTGATGACCTCAGCAGTTAAGTCCCATAGTGCTCAGAGCCATTTAGCCAACGGCCTTACAAATTTATATCCCCACCTGGGAATTGAATTTGCTGTAAAAGAATCCTCCCTTCTTCAAGAATTTATCCCGAATTTTACACTGTTGTACCTAGAACAACACCAGTTTACACAGATTTCATGGACATAGATTTTTCTGTGCAATGAAGGTTAACATTCCGCGAGAGTGAGCTACAGTACTTGTTCCCGCTTAAATCTAGATTTTACTCCCTAATAAAGTCGAGATCTATCTCATTCTACTTGATATAAACTAATTACAACTATTGGTACAATTGGTTTCGGACCTTATTTCTTGCTTTTGCTGTCGAAACATTCTACGGGATCCAGTCCAAGGTAGGTCGGGAGGATTGGCAAGTTATGCCTCAAGCATAGGTATAGTATGCAAGTTTCTGTCAGAAACACTGATGTGCTATCTCCATTTCTGTCCCGATAAACTGTCACCAATTTACAGTTTTTTAGTATATCAAATGGTTTTTTATCATCCAGATCTTGGCCTTCAAAGCAAAAAATTCCGTTACTTTTTCTTTAAACACACTTCCTTATAACTATGCTCACACACCAACTACGCGCAATACTACCACATACAATGTGCTGGTTGGCAGCTCTAGTTACCCCTATTATTCCCCATTTACTTGAAAACTGATTGTACCTTCCAATGCCATGCCTTCTGATAGTTTTGCTTTTCAAAATCAACTTGATTGCGATCTTCGGGCCGTGCGGAGTGGCCGCGTGGTTTAAGGCGCCATGTCACGGACTGCGCGGCCCCTCCCGCCGGAGGTTCGAGTCCTCCCTCGGGCATGAGTGTGTGTGTTGTTCGTAGCATAATTTAGTTTAAGTAGTGTGTAAGTCTAGGGACCGATGAGCTAAGCAGTTTGGTCCCTTAGGAATTCACACACATTTGAACATTTGCGCTCTTCGGCACTTTACCATGCACACTGAACCTTAGTGATGCCGTACGCAGTTCAGGTGGTTCTACTTTCATGGTAATAGACCCTTGCGACATTGTAACACTTTCAGCTCTCTCCTTCGGCTGAAACAATGATTCCCCGAATTTGACTGTGCTTTTACGAACAATTACATGACGTTTTTTCTTAGCCTTATTACCTATAACATTACCAGGATCGTCAAATTGGCCCTCAGGCACACATTCCTGAAACGATCCAGTCTTTACGGTTCGATCTGTAGTCTTACAAGCATTTTCCTTCCTCCTCCTCCTCCTCTTCCTCCCTCCACCCCAAATGACGACGAATTTGCGTCCTTCTTAAATAAATGTGTGTGCTCTTCATCATCCACAGCATTCGCAACACAACTGTCATCACCAATAGCTTCCTGTCCATTCTTCATAGTATCTACCTTAAAATCACCGCCTGCAGTCCCACTCTACACGACATAAAAATCAGTAGGACATGTATGTCTGGCCCAGATTCCACAGTCTCAAAAACAAAAAACATTATCGCCCAACGGCGCAGATACTAAAACACGAAAATCAATATCACTTATATTGCTCCTCACATATCCATTTATTTCCATACAGCGCACAATTACTTCGTTTGGCACTTCAGATGCTTCAGGCTCCTGATTTTCACAAGATACTGAAGCTCACACTTCTAAACTACTCTAGGTTACTTCTACAACGCCATTACTTTGCGTCATAAACTTACGGCAACTTCCACAACTTTCGGTTTCTGACACCTGTTTGCCTTGTCTAATCTCAGACGAGGACTTTTCAGCCGTAATTCCTGCCTCCTCAAAATGACAGTTTGTACTATTACTGGATTAGCCCCCTCATGTTCGTGTACCCACCAAGCATCCCATTTCTTCTCCTGCATCTATTTCCTCTATAGCTGTGCCCGCTTGTTTCTCCGCACGCAGTGCCTCTACGTGGTCCTTGTAGTGTTCTATTTCTGTTAAAGTGCTGCTCGTAACCTCCGACAGAGCGACAAAAGAAATACTCGTATTAGTGGTGCGTGTTTATAAAGGCCTTTTGCGTTTTCTGTTACTGCCCAAACAACAAATGGAATTACACAGATTCACATTGGAGAGTACACAATAAACAGTGACTTACCCTAATTCCTATGTTGTATCATAGCCCACCTTCACTCACTACAATCTCGTGCCAAATGCCCCCAAAGTCAACAAGCGTAACATATGGCTGGCACAGCCCTCGTGCCGTCCATCTCGTGCCCAGGAAGATTGCAAAATGTGAACCTGACAGGTGCTAAATACGACTCACGAGAGTTGCCCTTAGAAGCAGAAAAGTCAGGACGTACACACGGTTGTGCAATAGTTACCTTGAGATTAAAGTTAACGTCCCTACGATCTACCATGACCGATGGTTTACGTAATGAAAATGGCCAGTTATGAGGTAAACAAAATGTTTCTCACTCACCGCCCAGCATTGTGCGAACATCGACTGCAAGATCAGCGAAGCTGCTGGTCTCCATTTGGAGCAGCACGATGTGAGGCCCGCTTCCTCACTAGTTGCGGGGCAGGCAGCCACTTCTGGCACCAGTTAGGTTATTCTGTAAGTAATGAGGCTGTCATTCCGTCGAAACCAGCGTTGTAGACACTGAGCCCTCAGAAACGGTCGTACATCAGCTGAACATAAAGTCACTGCAGCCAGCGATGCGGTCACTTGCCCTCATTACCCGGAGGTGTCAGGGTCTTGTCCCACCGTCGTGTCTCAGTTATTGTCTTTTCCTCTTGTCTTCGCACTTGCCGTCAGTGCTAGGACAACGTGGCGTGGCTGAACCCGAAGATTACATGTTACTACTCCGTAGTGCAAGGCCCTCAGAATGACGCATTAGATGCTGTCATAATGTGCCGATCGCGCTTCTTGATTACGGGTAGCCTCGGTGTGGAAATGCGTCTCGAGCGGCGCCCTGCCTTCTGCTGCGTAACGCTCCTTGCGCGCTCAGATACCGTTTGGCTCAAATGGCTCTGAGCACTATGGGACTCAACTTCTGAGTTCATCAGTCCCCTAGAACTTAGAACTACTTAAAACTAACTGACCTAAGGACACCACACATATCCATGCCCGAGGCAAGATTCGAACCTGCTACCGTAGCGGTCGCACGGTTCGAGACTGTAGCGCCTAGAACCGCTCGGCCACCCCGGCTGGCATACCGTTTGTGACATACAGTATGAGCCTGATGTGAGTCTCTGCAATATGCGTCAAATAATAACTTCAAAAAATTATGTGCGCACCTGGGAATTCAATTTGTTGTACAAAACTGTAATAGCAGAAGACAAAACACACAATTTTAGTACATGGCTTGAAGTTTTGTGTACGTCTTTGACTTGCAAAAAGGAACGAAAATTAAATGCAAAAGTAAAAATTCTTAGAGTGGTCATAGGATCCTTTTTTGTTGTGTTAAATCACGTACAGTATCTTTTAAATAACGTATAAACAGGTAAATTATCTATACAAATACACTCCTGGAAATGGAAAAAAGAACACATTGACACCGGTGTGTCAGACCCACCATACTTGCTCCGGACACTGCGAGAGGGCTGTACAAGCAATGATCACACGCACGGCACAGCGGACACACCAGGAACCGCGGTGTTGGCCGTCGAATGGCGCTAGCTGCACAGCATTTGTGCACCGCCGCCGTCGGTGTCAGCCAGTTTGCCGTGGCATACGGAGCTCCATCGCAGTCTTTAACACTGGTAGCATGCCGCGACAACGTGGACGTGAACCGTATGTGCAGTTGACGGGCTTTGAGCGAGGGCGTATAGTGGGCATGCGGGAGGCCGGGTGGACGTACCGCCGAATTGCTCAACACGTGGGGCGTGAGGTCTCCACAGTACATCGATGTTGTCGCCAGTGGTCGGCGGAAGGTGCACGTGCCCGTCGACCTGGGACCGGACCGCAGCGACGCACGGATGCACGCCAAGACCGTAGGATCCTACGCAGTGCCGTAGGGGACCGCACCGCCACTCCCCAGCAAATTAGGGACACTGTTGCTCCTGGGGTATCGGCGAGGACCATTCGCAACCGTCTCCATGAAGCTGGGCTACGGTCCCGCACACCGTTAGGCCGTCTTCCGCTCACGCCCCAACATCGTGCAGCCCGCCTCCAGTGGTGTCGCGACAGGCGTGAATGGAGGGACGAATGGAGACGTGTCGTCTTCAGCGATGAGAGTCGCTTCTGCCTTGGTGCCAATGATGGTCGTATGCGTGTTTGGCGCCGTGCAGGTGAGCGCCACAATCAGGACTGCATACGACCGAGGCACACAGGGCCAACACCCGGCATCATGGTGTGGGGAGCGATCTCCTACACCGGCCGTACACCACTGGTGATCGTCGAGGGGACACTGAATAGTGCACGGTACATCCAAACCGTCATCGAACCCATCGTTCTACCATTCCTAGACCGGCAAGGGAACTTGCTGTTCCAACAGGACAATGCACGTCCGCATGTATTCCGTGCCACCCAACGTGCTCTAGAAGGTGTAAGTCAACTACCCTGGCCAGCAAGATCTCCGGATCTGTCCCCCATTGAGCATGTTTGGGACTGGATGAAGCGTCGTCTCACGCGGTCTGCACGTCCAGCACGAACGCTGGTCCAACTGAGGCGCCAGGTGGAAATGGCATGGCAAGCCGTTCCACAGGACTACATCCAGCATCTCTACGATCGTCTCCATGGGGGAAAAGCAGCCTGTATTGCTGCGAAAGGTGGATATACACTGTACTAGTGCCGACATTGTGCATGCTCTGTTGCCTGTGTCTATGTGCCTGTGGTTCTGTCAGTGTGATCATGTGATGTATCTGACCCCAGGAATGTGTCAATAAAGTTTCCCCTTCCTGGGACAATGAATTCACGGTGTTCTTATTTCAATTTCCAGGAGTGTATAATGCAATTGCCGCATGTACAGAGTGGTCCATCTGAAGCTTCGGATGAGATTTTCTCGAAAAATATACATCGGGTAAAAATAGTGGGTAAGATAAGTTCGTAAGCTCAAGGGGGGACATCAAATGATACTACACGTGACCCCAGCTCCCGCCCCCTTGGATGAGGCGGGGGCAACATTTAAATCTTAAGAGGAAACACCCATTTTTATTGGAGATTCGGATTCTCCATAAAAAAGTCATCAAGTTTTGTCTGAAACATTTTTTAAACCACTGGCAGATGGCGCTGAAATCGAGAAAAAGTAAAATTGGGGAAGAACTCTGATTTGTTTAGAATTATCCGAAAAAGACGCATCAAATCGATAAAAAATGTGCACCAATTCTTTCGTTACGCCAGATTAAGCTATTTTTGTACAAAATGTACTGTATTCTACCTTTAGCGTTACCCAGGAATAACGAAATGGACGTAGTAGAATGATGTTCCTATGGGGTGCTTCATTAGTGTGAGTCCCCTTGCATCTCACATGTTGGGGTTCTGCATTAGTGTGAGTCCCCTTGCCTCTCGCAATTTGGGGTGCTTAATTAATGAAATTAGCCATGTAAAAATTGTTCAAAATTATCCCCATTTGCTTCAATGCACAAAGTCAATCGTCTGCAAGAGTCGTCCACAGTTTTGAGCAGCACATCCCGTGGTATGGCTGCACATGCTCTTCGAATGTTTTGCTTCATATCGTATCTGGTTGTGGGCTGTCTTCCACAAACAATATTTTTGAAATAACCCCACAAGAAAAAATCAGGAGATGTTAGGTCTGGTGAAGGTGGAGGCCACTGAATTGGTCCGCCACGTCCTATCCACCGACCAGGGTACCGTAAATTTAAAACGTTCCACACATTTTTGGCATAATCGGGAGCTTCTCTGTCCTGTTGGAACCACATTCGTTGCTTAGTTTATCTAAATCAACATCTTCCATTAGCTCCAAAAAATCATCGCGGAGAAGTTGTGAATAAGATTCCCCAGTACCATTTCGGTCAAAAAAAAAAAAAAAAAAAAACGGTCCTATCAAGTAACCGTTTAAAATTGCACACCAGATCATTAACGACCATTTGTGTTGATTGTCAACGGGTCTGTGCCAGTGTGGATTGACAGGGGACCAATAATGAGAATCATGACGATTTAATTCGCCATTGTTTTTGAATGTGGCTTCATCGGTGAACATAACGTATCTAAAAAAATCATTGTCACCTCTTATCATTTCCAAGGCCCATTGGCAGAAATGCACGCGTATTTGCATATCTTTCGGCGTTAACGCCTGTGTCAGTGTGATATGATATGCATGATATTTATGTGCCTTCAAAATCCTCAAAAAAAATGGTTCAAATGGCTCTGAGCACTATGGGACTTGACATCTATGGTCATCAGTCCCCTAGAACTTAGAACTACTTAAACCTAACTAACCTAAGGACATCACACAACACCCAGCCATCACGAGGCAGAGAAAATCCCTGACCCCGCCGGGAATCGAACCCGGGAACCCGGGCGTGGGAAGCGAGAACGCTACCGCACGACCACGAGATGCGGGCTCAAAATCCTCAAAACAGTTGATTTCACTATTCCAGTTTGTCTCTGAATCGCACGCCTGCTAATTGTGGGATCCAGTTGAACACAGGCAATGACGAGGTGGACGGTGCGTGTATCCATTTCGAGCTCGTTGAGTGCAATTTCGAATAATGTTTTCATCTGGATGCCGTCTGTTTGGGAAACGATCCGCATACAATTGCGCCGCTGCAGCGTAATTGTTATGGCATTCACCAAAAATTAACATCAAATCAACAATCTCTGTAGGATAGTGAGACATGTTTCGCTAAAGAATGTTTACGGTTCACAATCTGAAAGTGAAGTGACGTCCTATCGCATTGCACTGACCTTTATACTGAGCCATAGTTCGCAGTTTGGGCACAGTAGCGCCACAGTCGGGTGAGTAACGCAGTTGTGAAAAGTTCCCTAACGAGATTTTAATACCATTCCGCCTCCCTCCATCAAAAACTGTGGCAGGTAGGATACATTGTGTAAAGAAATAGCTTAATTTGGCGAAATGAAAGAATTGGTGCACATTTTGCAACGATTAGATGCGTCCTTCTCAGATCATTCCAAATAAATAAAGTTCTTCCCCAATTTTAATTTTTCTCGATTTCAGCGCCATCTGTCAATGGTTTAAGAATTTTTCAGACAAAACTTGATTAATTTTTTTATGGAGAATCCGAATCTGCAATAAAAATGGGTGTTTCCATTTAAGATTTAAAAGTTGGCCCCCGCCCCACCCAAGAGGGCGGTGGATGGAGTTCACGTATAGTATCATTTTATGTCCCCTTTTGAGCTTATGAACTTGTTTTAAAAATGGCTCTGAGCACTATGGGACTCAAATTCTCAGGTCATCAGTCCCCTAGAACTTACAAGGGAACCTCCCCATCGCACCCCCCTCAGATTTAGTTATAAGTTGGCACAGTGGATAGACCTTGAAAAACTGAACATAGATCAATTGAGAAAACAGGAAGAAGTGTGTGGAACTATGAAAAAATAAGCAAAATATGCAACCTGAGTAGCCCATGTGTAAGATAGGCAACATCAAGGATAGTGTGATTTCAGGAGCGCCGTGGTCCCGTGGTTAGCGTGAGCAGCTGCGGAATGAGAAGTCCTCGGTTCAAGTCTTCCCTCGAGTGAGAAGTTTAATTTTTTATTTTCATCACTTTTTGGGAGTGATTATCATATCCACAAGAAAACCTAAATCGGGCAAGGTAGAAGAATTTTTTTACCCATTCGTCAAGTGTAAAAGTTAGGTGGGTCGACAACATACTCCTGTCATGTGAAGCACATGCCGTCACCAGTGTCGTATAGAATATAGCAGACGTGTTTTCCTGTGGAGGAATCGGTTGACCTATGACCTTGCGATCAAATGTTTTCGGTTCCCATTGGAGAGGCACGTCCTTTCGTCTACTAATCGCACGGTTTTGCGGTGCGGTCGCAAAACACAGACACTAAACTTATTACAGTGAATAGAGACATCAATGAACAAACGGACAGATCATAACTTTGCGAAAATAAAGAAAGTAAACTTTTCACTCGAGGGAAGACTTGAACGAAGGACCTCTCGTTCCGCAGCTGCTCACGCTAACCACGGGACCATGGCGCTCGTCAGCTCGTATTCTCCTTGAAGTTGCCTATCTTGCGCATGGACTACTCAGTATATTTTGCTTATTTTTTTCATAGTTCCATACAACTTCTTCCTGTTTTCTCGATTGATCCGTGTTCAGTTTTTCAAGGCCTATCCACTGTGCCAATTTATAACTAAATCTGAGGGGGGTGCGATGGGGAGGTTCCCTTGTTAGAACTAGTTAAACCTAACTAACCTAAGGACATCACACACATCCATGCCCGAGGCAGAATTCGAACCTGCGTCCGTAGCGGTCGCGCCGTTCCAGACTGTAGCGCCTAGAACCGCTCGGCCACTCCGGCCGGCGAACTTGTTTTACCCACTATTTTTACCCGATGTATAGTTTTCGAGATAATCTCATCCGAAACTTCAGACGGACCACCCTGTATGAAGGATCATCACTTCAGAATGGTTCGTTCGTTTGGTTGTTATTTTATGTTAGTAATTCTCAGCGCAATGTCTGTATGAAAGAAAATGTTTGGAAAATCCACCGAAAAAGTCGGAAATTTGGGTCGTATTTTTGTATGAAAATCTCAAAGAAATAAATGTGACGGTCACTGTGACAGTTCTGCTGTCACTTGTTTGCAGAAAAAAAAGAAAAAAAAAAGAAAAATGTGTCGTTCAGTTTGACATTTCTGCTATAGCATGTGCTCATAACAACAACGAATTCCGCATTGATTATTGATATTTTACGAAAAAGGATGTAAGTGAAAGCGATATTTCAATTCGTTATCGGTGGTGATCGTACCTTTCGTGTGTTGCAAAGATTGAACTAATGTTTGTGGTAATTTGGTGTCTTGTCAACGTTCAATTTATTTCAGTTCGTGGTTTATTTCTTTGGAGAAAATATTACCAGTGAAACGTCGAGATACCGGTCGGCGAACACGCAACAATGACCACCTAACGATCGTCGAGTCACTGAAACTGACGAAGAGCGTAGAGAGCGTTTGGAGGCCAATCGAATTTCTCGAGAGCGATCCATTATGACTCCAGGACAACTAACGGATATAGTCGATTTCGACGCGCTCGTTTGGTGCTTACGCACAAAAGAATTTTTTTTTTAAATTCTTTATTAACAACAATATTAATTATACATATTTAGCCCACCTCCTAACATGATTAGTGGGCCATAATTATTACATAAGTCTAAAATTTGCAGCTAATATTACAATTTGTATTAGTGAGCTACTTTTAAGTTTTTAGCTGGTGTTGAATTCCTACAGTACAATGGACACTTTAATTTACCTACAATTTATATTAGTGACTACTACTTTTTAAGTTCCTAAGATGGTGTTAATTTCCTACGGTGCAATGGGCAGTTTAATGTTACCTACGTCTAACCTAGAAATGACTACTAACTGCAGCGTCACAGGTGTGCCGGTAAATACAAACCTACTTGGAGTGGCCAGGCTCCTCGAGCTAATCCCGAGGAGCGTGCCCCTGGCACTGGGCCGGCCAAGGTTAGTAATCGCTGCAGTTCCCTATGTTAGTATTCTAATCTAAGTCCTACTCTACTAACTTAACCTATGTCATAATTGGTGCATGTCATAATCGGTGTAAATGATCCCATCCCCCTGTTCCCACACGTGGCGGTTTCCAACTGATGAGGGTCGGCCATTCCACGCACAGGCGGTATGGGATTGGGATCAGGTCTTAATCGGGTGGTTGGTTAAGAATCTGGTATTTACTCTTGATCTCTCAAGTACTCTATTAAAACTTTTCGCGATACCTCTTCTGCCAGAGCATTCAAGGTATGGAAGGTGTCTTCTTGTCTTAGAAGGTCGTATGTCTCGTTGTGTAGAAGTCTGTCTCTATATGTTGTCGCCACGTCGTTGAAGAGAGGGCACTCGAAAACCACATGTTCGGGAGTTCCTTCCGCCGCGCCACAGTCACACTCGGGGGTTGCCCTTTTCCCAAACCGACATAAGTATGTCGGATAGGGTCCATGACCAGTGAGAAAGTGGATGAGTCCTCGTGTGGGTTCGAAATATTTCATAGTCCCACGTTCTTTAACATTAGGTAAGAACTGGAATGTTCTTCTCCCCGTTTCATCTTCATCCCAATTCCTCTGCCACAGTTCCTCCCCTCTGTTTCTTATCTCCCTCTTATCCTCTACTCTCACACCCATGATCTCTGTTATTTTTTCCCCGTTCCCTCTTTTCGCCCAATACCATGCCGCTTGTTCTCTTATTTTAATATCTAGCGGGCAGAGCCCCATTATAACTAACAGAGCTCCCCCTGGTGATGTCCTGTAGGCCCCTACTGATCTTAATATCATATTTCTCTGGACTCTTCTCACTATCATGGCGGGCACGACCCGCGTGAGCCTGTGCGCCCAGACTCCCGAGCCGCAACCCACTACTGATGTCAGGATGCTATTGTGATAGAGTTTGATGAGATGAGGAGGGAGATGAAATCGTTTATGTCCGATGGAGATGAGATTATTTAGTAACTGCAATGCTTTCTGTGTTACGGTTTCTATGTGCTTTCCGAAGTTCCATCTCTCGTCAATTATGACTCCCAGATATCGCGCTTCACGTCGCCGAAGAACTGGTGAGCCATCGATTCTCACAGTGGGATTTCTAATGAGCTGACCTTTTAGTAGTAAATAAGTTGATTTACTAGGGGATACTTTCATTTTCGTTTTAAGGCACCATAGGTGCAATCTTTCAATGGCCCTTTCGATTTTTGGCTCTATGTCCTCTCGGCTACGACCGCCGACCAGCAGGAGGAGGTCATCTGCGTAGGCTATCACCTCTAGCACTTCTTCACTTTGTTGCAATTCATCTAATAATGGTTCCATGTGCATGTCCCAAAACAGGGGCCCCAGAACGGAGCCTTGGGGACACCCCTTAGTGATTACTTTTCCAATTCTCCCGCTAGGGGATGATAGCCAGACCTCCCTGTCCTTACAATAGCTCCTCAGACACCCATATAGCGGCCCTGGGCACTCTTTCTCCCGTAAGCAGGAGAAGAGCGAAGGCCACCACAGGTTGTCGAAGGCGCCACTGATATCCACCATGATGCCAACGACATACTTATGTGGGGTCAAGCCGCAGACCTCAGCCGCCAGAGCGATGGCATCAGATGCCGACCGCCCCGGCCTGAAGCCGAACTGCCTGCTGCTCATCCCACGCAGTATCCGGTGAGCCGTCAATCTGTCAGCTAGCAATTTTTCCAAGAGCTTCCCAAACAGGTCTAATAGACAGATTGGCCTGTAAGATTTTACTTCAGTTGGATCCTTCTCCGGTCCTTTTTTAATTATTATTACATTCGCGGTTTTCCACTTCTTGGGAAACCTTCTTTGTCGGAGGCATTCGTTGTATAAGTGAGTTAACGGCGCGACTAACTGGGGTGCCAGAAATTGCACCACCTCAGCCACAATGCCGTCTGGTCCTGGAGCTTTCCCTCTCTTTAGGGATTTTATCTGTACAGCTACCTCCTCTTCCGAGAATGGGTAGACTGCCGTGTTGTTGTTGTAATCCATTAGATATGCATCCCGCAGTTGCTTCTGGTTTTCAGTTTCCCCATCCGCATTGTCGTCAGGCAGCAGGGACTGGAGAAGGACCTCGGCAGTTTCCTGCCAAGACTCCGTCATCCCATCCCCTCGCCTGACAGTGGATAACTCCAGGGGAGAGCGGATTTTTTCCCGTACCAATTTATAAGGGAGACCCCACGGGTCTAAGGCCAACTGGTTCAGCACATAGCTTTCCCAGCTACGCAGTCTCACTTCGCGTAATTCCTTTTGAAAATTTTGCTTTGCCTCCCTGTATCGCAACTGCCATCTTTGTCTTTCCAGCCAGACGACACTGCGCTGGTAGTTCCTCCTTAGCCTTCTAACAGACCGACGTAACTCCTCTAATTCGGGCGACCATGGTGATGGCGAGGCCGCCACGGCCTTCCTCCTGGTTGGTACGGCGGCCCTCACTGCTCTATGTACTGCGCCCACCAGTTCCTCAGCTCTTTTGTCTATGTCTAGATCTTCGTGTATGTCACCTTCTGGTAATGCAGGGATGTCGCACTCCCTCGCTAAAAGTTCCCAATTTGCTTTATTATAATTATATTGCACCTCCCACCCCATGGCCCAGCGGCACTCTCTTTCGCTTAAGGTGAAGGTTATTAAATTGTGATCACTCGTGGTGGCATTGCTTACAACTGTCCAATTCTTAATTAGATTGGCTGCGTTGTGTGATGTAAGGGTAACGTCAATGTTCGTGCCTTGTCCCCCTCCTGCTGTGTAGGTGGGAGGATTACCCGGCTTGTTGGCCACCATGAGCTGTGAAGCCATTAGAAAGTCCTCTACTTTATCTCCATTCGCGTCTCTGGTGCCGCTGTACCATAGGGGGGATTTTGCATTGATGTCAGCAGTTATTATTATTTTTCGTCCCCGCAACGCCGCAGTAACTCTTGCCAGATGTTCCAGGTGTAGTTCTATATCATCTCCGTATTGAAAATACGTGTTTATGAGTATAATTACTCCCATTGGTGACTGGAGCTCCACGACGTTGCAGTGACGAGTTGTAAATTGTGAGAGTGTAGTTACCCTCAGGAGTTTATTTGTTATTACTATTGCTGCTCTTGGGTCCTCATCTCTGCTGACAATTTGCCAAGTTGTGGCAGCAAAGGCTATTTTCCCAGCTTGGGAGTACGGCTCCTGTAGACAGAGCACGTCTAGTCTCCTCTCCTCCACCTCTTTACGGAGCTCCTGCATAACAAGTCGACTATTGTGCGTGTTCAGTTGTCCAATTGTTATCTCTGTCGTCATGGAAAGTATGTGTGTATATGGTCGTCTGGCCAGGTCTTACTCCAGTCAAAAGCAATTCGTCCATTTGCCAGTACGGCCTGTTCGTAGATGTCCTGAAGGTCAAACTTTTCACCGCGTCTCTCAAAAACTTTTTTCAGCAAGTCCCGCAGGGCTCCGAAATCAGTGGGGAGATTCACTGACTTGAGCTGTATTCTATCCACTGCCTCCATTACCGAGAAGGTTACCTTTCTTCCCTTTTCGTGTCCTACACGGACCACATGCCGTAAGGCAGTGGCCAGGGTAATCGGCTCTTCCAGTCTGGCCAGTTGCAACGTGAACTCGATGTTGGGGTATACCCTTACCGGGTCCACGGGCGGCAATCTGACCGCTGGAGCGATTTGCATTGTGGGCTTCGAGCTTGTGCTTGTGACAGCACTATCTTGGATGGGTTCTTCTCTGGGTTTAGTCTGAGATATTTCTGTCCTAGGATGCTCTTGCCGCTTTGGATGGAATGTCGGCTTCATTTCCCGTCTTCGAGGGGCAGGATCTACGTTCAATGCTGGAAGATCTGTTTGTATGTTTTTATCTATCATATAAGGATCCGTTTGGATGGCCTTGTCTATTATATCTGTCTTAGTGGCGCTCGAAAGCGCCACTAGGAAGTTCTTGAACCTGGTTGCCCTCATAGCATCCCGCCTCCTCTTACTTGGGGACTTGCGTTTTGGCATCCTATTCGGTGGGCTGTGATCAGCCATAATCGATTTTCGAGATTAGTCGTTGTTCCAACATTCTATATGTTGGGCAACTGCGTCCCGAGGCTCCACATGACTTTTTCCCTCGGTTTTTGCAAGGGACACAGACCGCTGCTGCTTTGCAGTCTTTGCGGTTGTGTCCACTTGTGCCACACTTCGTGCAGGCCGATTCCCTGGTACACAGCCTTAGGATGTGATCCAGGTCACCACAGTTGTGGCAGCGAGGTACCACGATGTAGTCTCTGACGTTGATGGAATGAAATCCAACATATAATCTGCCCATTGCTGTGATTGTTTTCCACATCGGTGCCGTGACCTCAGCTACGTGATGAACCACATCACGCCCCCGAGGCCCCGTCTTAAATCTCAATTTAAAACTCTTTCTAAATTCTTCCTCATTTATATCATCAAAATTCTGCTCTTTTATTGTGTTCGTCAGTTCGTCATCTGTCATAGTGGTTGGTACGTCATAGAGAATAACAAGGGGATTCCTTTTCTTTGGTGGTTCGCACTTGACTAGTGAATTTAATTTCTGATTATTTAATATTTTGTTTTTGTCTTCTTCTGAGGCTACTTCTACTATTACAGAGTTTCTGCTGGGTTTAATTCGTTTTATTTTGATTTTGTCTTTGGCCGGGTTTATAGTTTTCGTGAACAGCTCTTGTATTTTCTTTACACTGGTGTCTTGCCCAGGCAGTGTCCTGAGAAAGACCGCAGTGTCTGTTCTTTTGGCTGCTTTGTCTATACTTTCTTTTGTTGTATGCGGCTTGGTTGGCGCCTGCGCAGCCACCGCCGCCCAAGTCTTGGTTGGTTGGTTTCTCAATCTGTTATTTTCTTTTTCCAGTTCTTCCACTCGACCTTCTAATTTTGCGTGGGCGATGGCCCATGCAGTAAGTTCGTTTTTAATAGTTGTTAAAGCCGCTTGGCTTATTTTTCCGTTCTTCACGTTCTGCTCTAAGAGCAGTGAGATTCTACCATGTCTTTGCGTAACTGATTCACCTTCTGCCTGACCCGACTCGTCCTGAGGAGCAGGTTCAGGCATCGCAGAAGCACGCGATGGCGCACTCGAATCACTCGTTATTGGTGTCTCCATATTGACGAGTGATAACAAAAGAATTTGGCACGTCGACAGAACAGACGGCTAAACGTGACAATTCGAACTGAGCGTTTGGCATTCAGATTGGATTCAACATTCGATTACGTCGCGGCTCCATTGGTCAGTCTCGGAACAAGGAACAATGTTTGTAACATTCCAATGCTTTGAGGTTTCGACACGAACCGCCAGGATTATGATGTGTGAGCGGAAAGGTCAAATAACCAAAATTGAAACCGCCACCAGAGCCACTGGCATCATTGCTTTCCAGCCAAGAATATCGATAGAAGCATTTCGTGTAGAATAGACGAAAGTACAACAGTTCCTTTCTGAAATTGTTTTATTTCAATTCACAAAAATTCAAGGGAAGATTCGATTGGACAAATCCCTCTCGACCGATTGACTGACTGACTGACAAAAAATGCACAGCTTGAACTACTGGAGATGGACATGATATACAATAAACATTTTCTGTTAAACCGGCTGCTAGAATGATCATTTTAAACTGTGCTGTGAAAATTTGCAGTTTTGTTTTCTTTTTCGCATTTTTAACAGAAAACAGTAAAGTTGTGTTTATTGCTAACTTTATAATCTTACCTGTTCGCAGATTAAAAGCATGCGACCTACTGTCATTAAAGCTACTACCCCCACAGATCCAGCACCTGGAAAGGTCTCTCTCATACCCCGTGTACTAATGATTCCAACCGATTTACTCATTCATTTTGAATTCTATTCCCAATCAAAGTTTTGTGTGCAATAAAAACAAATTAGATGAAAGAGAGAGAGGGGAGGAGAAATTGGACAAAGAATGGGTAAGAATGGATTGAGAGAGGACAAGTTACTCTCTCACCTATTTTTTATAAAGATTTTGTTACAACGTTACGCAACTTGAGTGAGACTAGAAAGTTAACGGCCTGAGCAGGCATTGATGAAGCCTGGTAGGGCGCTAAAAGTATGAGGTATTTTTATGGTTCATAGAAACGGCATGTTGGAAGTTGGAAGCAAGTATCGGCGAGCCCATCCCTCAGTAAATGTTTCCGAAGAGGCCTACGGACGTACAGGGAAGACAGAGCACCCCCTAGTCGACATACATCTCCAACAGGACAATGCCGAGCTATACCTGCATTGGCGGCAGCCAAAGGCTGGGCTGGGGGCGATGGACTGAAGGGACGCGTCTACACAGTGGAGTCGTAGACCGCGCATTGTGTACTGTGCCACGCCTGAAAAATTTACAAGTTTTCGTGTTCACCGATACTGCAAATAGGCCTGTGACCCACTTCCATCGGTCGCCTCGGTCGTAGAAGAAACTCTGGCGTCTGAGAAACGTTGAGAGATAGAATCTTTATGACGCCTCATAGCTAGGACTAACATGCTCCAAGGCACAGGCGATTTAGACTAAGATCTTTAAGATTGTATATGTTTCTTTGTTTCAGCAGGAAGCGACACGACTTCGGAGAAAAACACCTTCTCCCTCTTCGAAAACTTGAAAAGGCCAGTAATTGGTGGTTTCTTTTTTTCCAGAGATGCAGGTATTTTAACTTTTGCGCTTGTTCGACGTGTGTTTGTGCTGTGGTGTAGGAGGGGAGATTTAGCGCCTCTAAAGCCCTGTGATTGGTTCAATATGGGGTGAAGGCGGTGTCGTTCGTGCACTTTGCGGGAAAACGGAATTTTCTAATCTGGAGAGGTGCAAGGCACTCAGGTTCTTGACTTTGGTCTGGAAGCAACTTCTGGTCGAAGCTCTGGCATGTATGGTTGGTACTTGGGACCTGTCCTACGACTGACTTCACGTGCGAGTAGTTAGACTGGGTAACCTGTGGTGAAGTTCTTACTGTATCGACAGTTTGACTTCAAACGTCCCGGACTACTCGTTTGCCGAGGGCACACTTATTCGTTTTTGGTTTACGAGCCTTGACGTTTGGCATCCTTGTTCGCTCTGTCGTATAGGTGAGCCAAACTGGTCCTTGGTACGATCAGCGAACGGGTGTGTCACACACTGAAATCTACCGTAGTTTCAGGGCTCTGGTAGAGAGTAAATTGCGATTCGTCTGCCTGATCGCTAGATCGTGAGATTTTGCATTTCTTTTGTGGCCGCGATCGATTCAAAGGTGTCGCCTTATGCCCCGCCTCTGCCGCACACGACTCGCCAACTGCAAGTTACATGGCTGCACCAAGCAAACAGGGTAAAGTACTGCTCCTCTGATCTTGTCTGGGCGTACAAATCCCAATAGCCACTTGCTCTCAGCTGCACCTATCGAGATTTCTGTAGATCATCGATCAAAGTCTGCTCAGCGTCCGAACAATTCAGATTGCGTTCTACACATTTTTAGGGCCAGAGTACTTCAGTCACTTTAGCCACGCAGGATCCTTCTCCATTGTGGTCTTAAACCACCTGTTAGTTGTTTACGATATTCTACCAGAATTTGTTTAACATTAATTATGTCTGTCTTTTTTTTATTTTTGCAGATCGGATAACGATCAATAATAACACCCAACGATCGATGGAGGGAGATAGCCGCAGCCCATGGAATCTCAACCCTGTAAAATCCCCGAAACTGAGTAACTGACATTTCTGGTTGTTTACCTGTGCACCCGTGAGACGACAAAATGCGTCCAAAACATCCTTGAGCACCGGTATGCCGTCATGAGTACGAAGAAGTACCATAACGTGACTGGACGATAAACCTTACTCCCAATAACGACCAACCACCCAATCGAGCAGCTATGGACCGCAGTAATGGTCCCAGAAAAGCACGAAGAACGACATAGATAGGGGACTCTCCACTCCCCTGCAGGGCATCTCTACATCTCTATACACTTCTAACGGTGAGGAGGGGGGGGGGGGACGGGTGAATGTCGTGCAGCATCAACTGAAACCAACAACCGTCAACACTCGCAAAAGAAAGTCATAACCAAATTCGGTTAAAAGCATGATTAAAATCAATATAAAATAAAGCTCCCGGCACAAGAACAGTGGAAGCAATCGAGATGAGATCACAACATACGGCAACGGGAGTCAGGTGTATACGACAAACGGCTATTTAAACAAAACTGAGTAGCGTTAATGGTCAGACCTGATCCACGGTCAGACGTCCCGTCTTTTTGGGAATTAAAACATTTTTTACGACCTCAAAGGAGGGCGAGATGTCTACCCTTTGCACCACTTCATTCACCATAGATGATGTCGTATCTCCTATCACAGGCCAAAACGGAACAAAAAATTCTTTGAGAAGGTCATCCAAAACAAACAGGTGATTTGGGGGAAGGAGAGCGAACTATAATGTCAGATCCCTGACGACGATAAAAGGCTGCCAAAAGTTCTTCATGGAGAGCTGGCGTAACACTATCAAGGAGAAAAGTAAAATCAACAGACGATATACCATCTGATTTCTCTCCAGTGTAAAAATCGAAAAAATACCGGGAAACTTCAAGCATTATATCAGGTTGTGATGATCATTCACGTCACTACATAGAAAGAATGGTAGTCAGACAAGTCCTTTGAGATCGCGTTCGATACCGAGTTAGATGACAGAATGACGCCAACTCATCCTGGAAAGTCGAACGTGGCTGGGAACTCAAAAGAAGACTATCTATTGCAGCCTTTTGAGGAGGACGCTTGTCTGTCCACCAGGGTACAGGTCGCCTTTGAAGAAGGACTTTAGGATCGGTAGGTCTGTGACATGATGGATCACTTGTCTGATGTGGTCCACTCATGCCTGGTAGCTGTCGCTTTGTTCAGACACAGCCAGCTGGTGAACAGCGTGCAATTAGCCCTGTTGGCCATCCATTTTGGTGGCTTCTGTTCAGGTAATGCTCCGCCCAGTAGGTGAATGTTGAGTGGGAAGTGGTCACTGGAAAGAAGGCCGTCATTGATTTCCCACTGAACAGAGTCTGTGACGGCTGAAGAGCAAAAAGGAGGTCGATGGCTGAGAATGACCCAGAATTGGTGGGAGTACCAGTATAGAGGATGCACAGCTTGCGAGATGTGATGAAGCTCTCCAAACCTCGATCCCAAGGGCAAGTGAAGGTCGAGCTCTACAAGACGTGATGGGCACTGAAGTCTCCCAGCAGGAGATCTGTGAGAGCCTTGGAGTCTATTGCATATTGTGGAGGTAGATACAGCAAACGAACAGTGATCATCCGATACACGTGAATTTCAACTGCAACAGCTTTCAGGTTAGTGGCCAGGGGAAAGCGGCGGTATGGTGTACATTACTAACAAACACAGCAACCCCTCCTTTGGCTCTTTCCCCAGTCATGTCATCCTTGCGATGGGACATATAGCCCCATAGTGCAGACGCACTGGATGCTTTAAAATGCGTTTCCTGGGAACACAAGCATAGGGAGAGTTCCTGTGCTAGGATTTCACTTGTTCCATATGTGTCCTGAACCCATTAATGTTCCACTGTAGGATGGGAGCCATCTGTCAAGGAGGTAGCACTTTCATCTTGACTTTCTGCTGGGGAGGAGAGCCCACAAAGGTCTGAGGCAGCTTCAGAGCTACAACTGCAGAAATGGTAGTGGCAGCGCTGGATGCTGGACAAGAGTTGATCTTTGGAGGAGCAGAAAGATCCACAATGTCAACAACCATAGCCTATCCTAAGTTCTGCGGGGAGGGTCAGGCTTCACAATAACTGCAGCAGCACATGCTGCAGGTACTAGTGCTGACACTAACAACCTCCATTTTTGTAGTGGCTACTTTCTAGACTGGCTGTTTGAGAATGGAAGCAAAGCAGGTAGCGAATGTGGGCAGCTGCATGGCCTTGTATAACCTTTCGGCATCACCATACGCGATGCACTTTGCTGTTATTATCTTGTGGATCTTCTGTTTTTCGAGAAAGGCACTGCAGTCCCTACTCCAAACAGGGTAGTCCCAAGGGTACTTGACACACTTTGGATGAGAGCAACACCCAACTCTGTCATGGGTAGCCTTAGCATATATCCCACAAGTGGCTTTCCATGATAACCAAGAAAAATATGACCAGAGTACCGGCATTTAAAACAGCGCATCAGGTTGGGGAAATAAGGCCATATGCTTAGGCAAAGGAAACCTGCCTCCACATAACCTGGAAGTCTGGTGCTGTTAAAGGTAAGAATAAGAGAGTCTGATTTGACTGTTTCGCCATCTACCCTTTACATAATGTTGTGCACATCCACAATGCCTTTCTGGAACCACTCAGCTTTATTTCATCTTGGCAAATGTTAACTAGATTCCTGCGAGTCAGAGCACATTTGCTGTACTCAAGGTGTTATTCAGTTCGGTTTCAATTGCGAACTGCCCGAGGCATTGGGCTTTCTGGAGGCTCTTCACTTGTTGGGAACTAGATTTTGTGACCAACAGCATCCCATTCTTAACAGATTTTAGGGTTCCCACAGTTCGCTCTAAAACTTTTTGTATACAGAATGGCAAAACCTTCTCAAAGCTATCCTCCTTCCCCTTTACTTTGATAAACACATTCTGAAAACCAGTATGCATTCTGTTACTATTAAATGGAAGACTGTCTACCCAAGCTGTCTTGTTTAATTGGGTGCTGCTGCCTTCCAGCGGCCCACCCTATCTGCTGGGAGGAGGAAGAGAAAATTTCAAAGAATCCATCCTGGTCCCACAAGCAGTTACGGAAATAAAAGTCCAGCTAGACAGAGCCCCATGTGCCTAGGTCAGTTTTATACAACTGATGTGTGGCAGGTTTTCCAGAGGTTGCCCACTAACAACTATTCCACCCCAACAGCCATGCATCTCATCGGCGCGCAGCACACCTTGGTTCAAATGGCTCTAAGCACTATGGGACTTAACATCTGAGGTCATCAGTCCCCTTGACTTAGAACTACTTAAACCTAACTAACCTAAGGACAGTAAACACATCCATACCTGAGGCAGGATTCGAACCTACGACCGTAGCACCAGCGCGGTTCAGGACTGAAGCGCCTAGAACCGCTCGGCCACAGCGGCCGCTAGCACATCTTGAGATTGAGGGGTTTTGTGTAGAGGTTTTTACCATCCTCGCGATCTGAGCGGCCAAGCCAAGATTCTGTGACACACAACATTCCATTGCCGCGCCGCACAGTTGTCACTGAAGCATACTCAGAGCTTACGGTGACAGGGCACTGGCGGTACTTACCAGTCCCCGGCTCAGGAACCCATAGGGCGCCAAGCCCGTAGTGAGCAGACGAATGCTGAGCCCCTGAGGGCGGGACGTAATTAAGAGTCACTGAAACAGCGCATTGCTCAGTGAAGCTGGCAGGAATAACATCAACTGACAAAATCTAGCTACATAGGGAAGCAAAACGGTCCATTTGACCACTAGAAGTAGCTGTGAAATACGTAAACGGCACTAATGCGGGATATCTGCAGATCCAAGCATCCTGCAGGCTCAAAGACGCCACAATATCATTACGTTCACGACAGTAGTTATAATTGGCGGTCTGGTCCACAGGATGTAAGACGCAGCTAAAATCTCACTCCATCAAAATTTTCCTTGCATTATGACGAAGTAAATAAATGGCAACGCAAACTGTGATTTGTACAACCAGATCGAGACGGAACATAAAAAAAAGTTAGGGCGAGGATAATAAAAACGACACACTACGACCATCGGCCAGCTTTTTGCAAACACACGACCACAACTTGGGAATCGTAAAGCAGCAAGCCATAATGGAGAGCTTAACCCATTAACATTTAGGGTAAGAAACGTATTCGCCTGTGTCGGTTAACACACGTAAGGCAGGAAAGGAGACCTAGTAAAGAATTTGCACATCACAACCCCACTGTCAACATCGCGGGCAAATGGTGGGGAGGAAGTTACAAAAAAAATGGCTCTGAGCACTATGGGACTTAACATCTGTGGTCATTAGTCCCCTAGAACTTAGAACTACTTAAACCTAACTAACCTAAGGACATCACACACATCCATGCCCGAGGCAGGATTCGAACCTGTGACCGGAGCGGTCACGTGGTTCCAGACTGAAGCGCCTAGACCGCACGGCCACACCGGCCGGCAGAGGAAGTTACAGGATCTGAATCCTTCCCACCGGATGGTATAGATTCCATGCTTTTTTTTCTGGTGCGACTCTGCGCTCTCAGGTTGAAAACTTCGTTTCACATCACTCAGTGACAACTAACTCACTGATGTGGGAGGGAAGGCGGCTCATCAAGGTCGGCTGCTGGGGGTGGAGGGGAGAGATGGGAATGGGAGGCGTCCACATTCCACTCACTGAGAGAAACACAGCGGCGAGCGATGAACACCATCATCAGATAAAAAGGAGGAGGACAATGCAGCGTCTGAAGCTGTCTGCATCACCTTCTCGGAGAGGCGAGAGTATGGAGGGGCGACTTCAATATGCTCACCATCCCTGGTCCGCCGGTGTTTAAATTGTGCTGCCGGTAAGCCGGCCAGTGTGGCCGAGCGGTTGTAGGCGCTTCAGTCTGGAACCGCGCGACCGCTACGGTCGCAGGGTCGAATCCTGCCAAGGTCATGGATGTGTGTGATGTCCTTAGGTTAGTTAGGTTTAAGTAGTTCTAAGTTCTAGGGGACTGATGACCACAGATGTTAAGTCTCATAGTGCTCAGAGCCATTTGAACCATTTGTAAGTCGTAACAGTAAAATTGTAATAGTCGATTGCATGAAACGAGGGCAGAAAGATGGAGACGTGAAGAAATGGCAGAAACAAGATATGATTTTGTTGATAATTATCACTTTCGGTGCATCTAATTACCTCTGAATAAAACGAATTTTTCGTACCTTAATTATTTCCAAGACATCATTATTGGACTGAAATGAGAACATATTTATGTTTATACTATTTTGCTTTAGATAAAGGACATTGTACATTCAGGTTATACATAGTTATGACGTTTTTTGAATTTTATACCGTATTAATGGTATAAATTTCTGCTTACAAGTTTTGTAGATGCTTTTGTACATGCGTTTTTTTTTACTGTAGTTGTGATGGAAAGCAGTTTACATTAATTACGACTGTCAACACTCAACTGACTCGCTTGAGACATTTCGATTAAGCATATGAACAAATCTCGGGATTTCCCAAGCAACAGTGCCAGACGTCCCTCTCATCCTTTACAGTTGCCTGTGACCGCGTGCTTTATCGCCATGTGACAGCATTTTTCTCGATTTCATACAGCAGCTAATGGCTGCCAATGGTCATAATTTCTTTACGCGCATCTTGTATTGCACACGAGAGTCTGAATTTGGTAATAAAATTATTTGTACTTACTGGAGAAAATGAAGACAAAGTCTGTGATGATCATTAGATTTAATAATTGAAATGGATGATTCAGAATATGTCAGTATCGTGCTGGCAGCTCATCAGGAAGAAATACAACCAGAAGGATGATGACTTTGAGGCTTTTTGCGCGAGGTTTCTGGTAACTCTCAACATGTACATTTGCAAAATGACTAAAATTGTAAAGGAAGGCGACTGTTCGTGCAGTTAGCTTCCGTATTTCTATACACTGATGAGCCAAAACATTAATACCACCTACTTAGCAGCTCGTTTGTCCCTCTTTGGAACGAAATACATCGCTGATTCTGCGTATCAGGGATCCGTCAGTATGTTGGTAGGTTTTCGGAAGTATGTGTCATTAAATATCTTCGCATAGGTCATGTAATTCGCGTAAATAACGGGCCGCTGATTCGCGTAAGCGTTGATGGTGCCCTAGAGCGACCCAGATTGGTTCAATAGGATTTACATCAGGCTATTCTGGTGGCCGAGATATCACCTTGAGTTCACCATAAAGCTCCTTAAACTACTGCAGCACGGTTCTGGCTCCGAGACACAGACAGATATACCGGTGAAACATGAAATCACCGTCGGGGAAGAAATCGATCTTGAAAGATACAGGTGGTCTGCAGTGTCAACGTGTCTTCGGTTATTACAACAGCTCCCACTCATGCGCAGGAGAATGTCTCCCATACCTAATGCCCGACCGAAGGTCGATTTCTGGGCGAAGCAGAAGCCGAAACCGATTAATCGGCTGTCGCCCTAATCTTTGACCGAAGCCGAAGGTTAAATAGTCCCAAGAAATTCAATTCAAGGTTGGCAAAATTGAATAAGATAATGTTTTTTTTCAATTAGATCATTACAATTATCTTACAGCCTGTTAGAAATAACAACTTGAAATAAAGCGAATTATGATATTTATTAACTCAAAAGAAAGTTCTTGAACAATTACAATTGGGAAAAAAGATAATAATAGCTAAATGAAACTTAGATTTCCAATAGCGTTTTGATATTTATCAATGAAAAAGGCTTAATAATCGAAGTTAAATTGTCTTATGTTTTAAGCTAAAAATAGTAATTTGTCCAAATTTTCAGCGAACAAGTTACATCGCCTGTCCGCATATATCTGTCCCGCTGCGCTGTCCGCATGTATCTGTCCCGCTGTGCTGAACAATTTTTCACTGGGGAACGCTAGTAGGAGGAGCAGATGAATATTTAAGTTTAATTGGACGTAGATAGATATATCAACTAGAAGCCCAATATTGGTAAATCTCAGCATTCCTCAGAAACAAAGGTTCTTTTAAAAAACATGTTACATTTTCTTCAACGGCAGGATAGTGATGTTCCAAATTCAACTCGTTACTACTTGAGACAGGTAATGCAAGTTTATCATGTGAATCCCATAAATTAGCATCATTTTTTGAGGATGCGTTTTCGATGTCTGCAACTGACGATGAACATCTACATCAATATGAGCTATTTGACTTGAGCGAGACTCATTTTGTCTTAGAAATGATAATATTTCAGCATCCGTGTTTTCTGTTTCATCGATAGTCAATTATTTCCTAGAACGTAGAACTACTTAAACCTAACTAACCTGCCCGCATCTCGTGGTCGTGCGGTAGCGTTCTCGCTTCCCACGCCCGGGTTCCCGGGTTCGATTCCCGGCGGGGTCAGGGATTTTCTCTGCCTCGTGATGGCTGGGTGTTGTGTGCTGTCCTTAGGTTAGTTACGTTTAAGTAGTTCTAAGTTCTAGGGGACTTATGACCACAGCAGTTGAGTCCCATAGTGCTCAGAACCGTTTGAACCGTTTTGAACCTAACTAACCTAAGGACATCACACACATCCATGGCCGAGGCAGGATTCGAACCTGCGACCGTAGCGGTAGCGTGGTTCCAGACTGAAGCGCCTAGAACCGCTCGGCCACACCGGCCGGCATTTCGTTTTAAAACAGGGAACTATTAGAGTTGCAATCAATAGATGCGGAGTATGTCTTGCTCAAGAAAATTCCAGTACGAACTTGTATTTACAGGCGATGGCGGTCGACCGACGCAACACAGTGTATACTACAGTCCGCACCAAATACGTAAAAGCTTCGCGACTGTTGCAGTCTAATTGTCTGATGTCCACCACGCATGCGCACTTCCAACAGTTAGTTCAATTTCGGCGCTTGCTAGAAATCTTCGGCTTCGGCCATAACTTCGGCCCATTTTGGCCGAAGCCGGAGGTTTGGCTGAATGTGGGATTTTTGGCCGAAGGTGATGGAAGCCGAATCCGAAGCCAAATGTTCGGACGGACACTATCTATAGCCACCAACCAGCCAGCGTCCGTGGCGCGCTGCACATATCGAGGCGGCATCAGTGGCGACGACCATCGATCTTGCTTAGCAAAAATGTGATTCACCCGAAGAGCCGACACGTTTCCATTGATCGACGATCGAATCTCGATGGTCCCTTGGCCACTGCAATCGTAATTGACGGTGTCGTTGGGTCAACATGTGAACACGTAGGGGTGGTCTGCTGTGGAGCTCCAAGTTCAACAATGTACGATGAACAGTGCGCTCCGAAACACTTGTGCGTGCACTAGCATTGTGCTCTTTCGGCGGAGATGTCACGATTCACCATCTATCCTACTTTACATAGCAGGCAAGCCTGCGAATTCCACATTCTGCGAGAGTTGCGAACGTCCAACCATTTAGCGCCCAGTGGTAGTTTCACTGTTCTTCTACCTCTTTCCACAGATGCTTAAGACAGTAGCACGTGAACAATCGACCAGCTTTGCCGTTTTTTAGATATTCGTTCACAGTCTCTGTGTATTTATAATGTGCCCTTTGTCAAAATTGCTTATCTCAATGGATTTCCCCATTTTCAGCCAATTCGCTAGGATGATCCCCCGTCCGTGTGTGCTCCACTTAGATACTTTTTGTTACCGTGTCGCGTGCCCGCAATGCCACTAGGAGGCATCCAACGTCGCAGTGGACAGTGGTCATAATCTTTTGGCTTATCAGTGTAAGTTGCTCATCCAAGCGTACCTATTTCAAGTAAACGAAAAGCAGCAGGACTCCAAAATGATAATTCAACAGTTAGCCGAAATAAAACGTGTATATATGCATATAGGTAACTATAGTGCCCACCAGATAACATTGCTACATTGCAATCTTTTTTCAGTATTTATGTAATTAGTCTCTCTCTTTCATATTTTCCGCCTGTTTCTGCCTTCTTCAGACAGTCAAAATTATGGAACTTCACGTTATAAAAAGTTGATTTTGTTGTCTCAGTTTAGGAGTTCATCTAGTTTACGTTGGGGGAGGGGGAGGGGGGGAAGAGAGTGGGTATCAGACACAAACTCTGATCAAATCTCGTACCGCTTATGCGTGACAGTCCCAACGCCGTTGTGAATAATCCGTCCCGTTTTCACTGTGTTCTGCGAAGTTCAGGGAGTTATGTAGAGCAACAACTTTGCCATTGAACTGTTTTAAATACGTGTGAAAAGGTCTCATTAGCATTTCGCATAAATTAACATGCGAACGTTGCGACTGACTCAAAGAAGAATATGGCTTATCGTCCATTCGTAGACGGGGCCAGTACAGCTGTAGCAGTAACTCGTAGAGTGCAACGGGACCGGCAGTGTCGTCGTAAAGAAACTATTTCGTCTTTAGCTTTAATCACATTATGGAAACCATAGGAAACCTAAATTTAGATCGAGGAGGGCCAGGGGCTATGGAAATGGATCCCTGGCCAACGATCTCGCTTGGAGTGCTTGTAGGTGGAGAAAATTCCTTCTTCAGTTTCTTTATTTGCGTAAGCATTCCGAAAAATATGTTTTCATGTTATTCAGTACTACCTGTTACCCAATGCTTTGCTCGCATATAAGTAGTTTTATTATAATGAGTAATGGTGGGTAAGTAAGCTAGTAATTTTATGAGATGTCTGTGTATGCAATGGTGCACAGACGTATGTATAAAATGTACGTAATGCCAGTATGTAGGTACATGATTATTTATCATGCATGTATTTATATTATTTTGTTCTTTGTCGAATCCGAAGGCATGCACCATATTTTCTAATTGTATTCAAAAAAGTGCCTTGATTCATTACATTCGTGCAGAAGTAGAGGTTTTTGGAGTTTCTTTGGCTCACCTAGAACTGGATGTGAGATCTTGCCACCAGAGCAACATATAACAACCGTTTCTCCCTTCCGCTTTAATGCATTACTGTGCCTACATTGATCCAATCTCCTATGATGAACAATCTATGATTAACATGATCAGTTAATAGACCATAATAGTAGTGGGACAACCTATGTATCACCCCACTCTGCATTGTTGCCAGATTTATTCAAGATGGCGGCGACAGATATGGCAACGTCGCAATGACGTCATGGTGGGAAGTTTAAATTTTGGCGGGAAAATAGGTCAGTTGGGCTACCTCCACTAACCTAATCCCCTCCCCTCCCCTCCCTCAGGAAATGACGGTAAGTTCAAATTTTGGCAGGGAAAGAAGGTCATTTGGGCTACCTCCACTAACCTAAGTCGTCCTACCGCCTTCCTTGGAACTGGCTGGAAAAGGACTCAGCCTTTGCTGGGCTGCTGGATAGGATGGACCTAAGTCTTTATTTTCAGTGTTTATTTAAACAGGTTTAGGCAGTAGCTCCATCCAGTGTGTTCAACATGAGGTCTGGAGTCCAACTGCCACTAGAGGGCACTGTCATCCCTTCCATGACGTAATTCAAGATGGCGGTCTGTGGGGAAAAATGGCGGGAAAAGAACTCAGCCTGTTCTGGGCTGCTGGGTAGGAAGGACTGTACTTTATTTATTTCGGAACAATTTATTTAGGGACGGATTTCACATAGTTTATTTATTACACAGATACAAAACACTCGCCATGGCGTGCTTGGGGTCACACTACATAGCCTACAGACCTGCAAACTACTCGTAAGCCACCGAAATACTGCAGTGCATTGATGTGCAGACATGCAAACAACTCGTAAATTGTCAAAATAATGCATGTATAACGCTCTGCAAAAAAGCTCACTAATTTTAAACTGTCCAAATAATGCAGAATACAGCATACAGACCTGCAAACTACTCGTAAATTACCGAAATAATGTAGTACACTGATGTAGAGACTCGCAAACAACTCGTGAATTGTCAAAATAATGCATGTAAAAGGCTCTGTAAACACGTTCACGACGCTTAAAAAGCCGAAAATAATGCAGTGCACAAAAACTCAGTGCACGTAAAAACTTTCGAACTATCGTCAACCACGACGTATCAGCGAACTGTCCACAACAAAGGTTCTAACGCGCGCACGCACCGACGCTGCTGACTCCAGATGCGAGCCACTTTCGGAGAGACGAACACATGGGCGCCAGCCGTTGCTTTCAGGCCGCTGCCACCTACAGCCAGCGGTGAAAGTCTGGTATACAGTTAGAATTCTTTGAGTTTTATACGGACATCACATGTCTATGTAAATAAGAGCCAAGTCACCCTCTGGATGCATATGTTTTCACCTAACCACCGTGGCTGAGGCGTACCTGCCGGTCCAGTGCCGAGAGAGATGTTTGCATAGCGGCTCACAGTCGCAGACGTAGCTATGAGGTTCTCAATGTTATACTAATGTCACAGGTCTATGTAAATAAGAGCCAAGTCTCTCCTCTGAACGCGCTATAGAAATCTGTTGCAGTGCTTGACAGAATAGCACAGGGTACATTCTCTCTAGCGATCCTAACGGGACATGCGAGAAGCTTCCGGCCGCGTACATGTTTACCCAGCCACCACGCGTACCTGCCGGTCCAGTGAAGGCCTAATTGCCATGCAAGAGATGTCTGCGTAGCGACACCCTCGCAGACGCAGCTAAAAGGCTGTCAGTGTTATATTGATATCTCATGTCTACGTAAATGACAGCGAAGTCCCCCCTCTCGACGCTCTATAGAAATCTTCTGCAATGCTTTCAGAAACTGTTTACGAAAATAGCCCAGAAAACGCCGAATGCATTCCTCCTTTTTGCCAGAAGATCCTGGTTGAGATTTTCGGCAGCTTGGTGCAAGTCTCTACATTTGACGCTACTTCAGTGACTTACACGTCGATGACAATAAAAGGATGATGAGGACAACGCACAGATTCAATTGCGAACAGGAAAAAAAAAAAAAAAAAAAAAAAACCAGATCGCTGCATGAATGGAACCCGGGAACACAGCATCATGTGTAAGTAGGCTATTTAGGTTTTCTTATTGGTAACTCCACGTAGCGCTCTGTATGAAAATCACTGGCTGTGTTGTGTGCAGTCTGTGGCTAGTTTGCATTGTTGTCTGCCATTGTAGTGTTGGGCAGCTGGATGTGAACAGCGCGTAGCGTTGCGCAGTTGGAGGTGAGCCGCCAGCTGTGGTGGATGTGGGGAGAGAAATGGCGGAGTTTTGAAATTTGTAAGACTGGATGTCATAAACTGCTATATATATTATGACTTTTGAACACTATTAAGGTAAATACATTGTTTGTTCTCTATTAAAATCTTTCATTTACTAACTATGCCTATCAGTAGTTAGTGCCTTCAGTAGTTTGAATCTTTTATTTAGCTGGCAGTAGTGGCGCTCACTGTATTGCAGTAGTTCGAGTAACGAAGATTTTTGGCGAGGTAAGTGATTTGTGAAAGGTATAGGTTAATGCTAGTCAGGGCCATTCTTTTGTAGGGATTTTTGAAAGTCAGATTGCGTTGCGCTAAAAATATTGTGTGTCAGTTTAGTGATGATCAGAATAGGTAAAGAGCGAAATGTCTGAGTGCGTTCAGTTCTGCTCAGCTGTTTGAAAATCAAATAATGTAAGAGGTTTATCAGCACAGTAATTAATTAATTTTTCTAAGGGGACGTTTCACATGAAACAAGAATGCTAGGTGTATGGCCGCAAGTTGCTCACAGAATTTGTTTTGCAACAAAGAACTTATAAGAAATGCATCCCGCTTAGCGGCTAAAGTGTGACAGGTTTGTGACTCATATTAGTATATACGAGGGGCGTTCAGAAAGTAAGCTCCGATCGGTCGCGAAATGGAAACGACTATGAAAATCCGATAAAGCTTTGCACAGATGTGTTGGGTAGTGTCTCTAGTATAACCCCAGTTAGCATCACGTCGCTCTTCTCATTTCTGAGCTCGCAGTGAGTGCGTAAAGATGTCTAGAAAATAGTGTCTGCCGCCAAGTACGAGGGCCTGGTGAGAAATTTCGCCTGAAGCTATGCAGCTAACATTACATAACTGTCGTGCTGTTTCTTCTTCAAGACAATTCTCAGCCGCATTCTGCAGGGGCAATGAAGATGCTCCTGCATCGTTTTCAAATGGAAATGTGAGATTACCCACAATACAGTCCGCAATTGTCTCCCCCTGAGTTTCATCTCTGGTCACATGAACCGCTGTCTTTGAAGACAACATTTTGAGACAGACAACGAGGTGTAGGCCAGCGTGGAGAATTGGCGGAAAGCACTGGCGGCTGCCTTCTATGATGAGGCTATTGAAAAGTTGGTACAACGCTATGCCAAAAGTCTAAGTCAGAACGGCGACTACGTAGAGAAGTAGCTGAAAGGTGTAGCTAATTGTTACAAGTAAAACATTTCTGATGTTCACTGTGGTTTCAATTTGGCAATCAATCGGAGCTTACTTTCTGAACAGGCCTCGTAATAATGGATTAAACATGTAGAAGATTGTGTAAACATTGTATTCATTACGTTGAATCGTATTATGTAGAGCATATCAAACAATAAAAGCATTTTCAGAAATATGATAATGTTCAAAAGTGAAAGAGTAAATAGCGTTTTCAAAGCTATCTCCATACCCTATTTTATCAAAATCAGTTCATCGGTATAGTCGTGAAAGTGCAACGGACAGAGTTACTTTCGCGTTTACAATATTAGTTTGGATGTGGAAGTATGGATAGTACCGTATGAATCCCCATTTTTTATTCTGAACGTAAGATAAATATTCCTAGTAAAATTACATGTGTAGTGAAGAAAAAAAAATGTTGTGCATATCATGGGGAGAACCTTGCCTTGAAGAAGTGATTACTGCTTCACTGTACATGAGTGTTAAAATATGCACATGATGTAGTAATTTTACAAATCATTTGATTGTTCTAATAGTTTTCCCCATCTATTAAAAGTAGATTTTCTAGCATGATCAAACGTTCATACCTAGAGTCTCATTTAAATTAATTGTCGTATGACGTTTAAGATACAAAGTTACGACGTTTTCGCCAAAAGTAGGTTACTGTCTGCAAGCAACTGCCACAGCAGTCCACTCTCCGAGGCGACAGTAAATCATTTGAAAGTCTCTGTCTGCTACAACCGAAGTGATATCTGTGATGCTTCAAGTAAGTGTTGTAGGCCCTTTGGTGTTATTAATCAGCATACACAAACGAATCTGGAGACAATTTGAGCATATCTCTTAATCTGTTTGCAGATAATGCTGCCTTTTGCATCTAGTAAAGTCTTCAGGAGATTACAATGAACTGCAAAATGATGTAGACAAGATATCGTTTTGGTGCGAATGGTGCGAGCTGACTCTAAGAAATAAAAAGTGTGAAGTCATCCACATGAGTTTCGAAAAAATTTCCTTAATTTTCGTTACACGACAAATCACGCAACTATAAATGCGGTCGATTCAGCGGAATAAGTAGGCGTTACAGTTACGAACAACTTCAACTGGAAAAATCACAAAGAACGTGTTGTATGAAGGGCGTGTTATGGGCAGAATTCTTATAAGATGCAGCAAATCTACTAAATGGACTGCCCACACTACGGCTTTTCATCCTTTTCTGCAATATTGCTGCGCAGTATAGCATCCTTACCAGATGGAACTGACGGAGGACGTAGAAACAGTGCAAACAAAGATAGCTCGTTTTGTATTGCCAACGAAATAGAGGAGAGGGTGTCACAAATACGATAAGATAGTATCGGTGACAATCATTAATGCGGAGATAATTTTCGTTGCGACGAGATCTTGTCATGAAATTTCAGTTACTAGCGCTGTACCCAGATTGTCAAAATGTTTTGTTGACTCTCTCTTACTCAGGAAGAAATGACAATCGTAATAAAATTAGAGAATTCAGAGCTCACGGGGAAAGACTTGGGTGTTCATTTTTCTCACTACTTATTCGGAAGTAAAATCGTGGAGAAATAGTTTGAAAGCGGTTCTTTGAACCTTCTGACAAACAGTTACATGACAACTGCAGAGCAGTCTTGTGTATGTAATAAACATTTTGTCCCACGTTTTCTACAATAGTGTTTAAATGTGTTGCGTAATGGTATTTTGAGGGAATATTTTGATTACTTTGTCTTTTTATTAAATGCATAGCAACCAGCTATAGTCCAAGCCACAATAAATCCCTGATATTGTTCATAATAAACAATAGGCAAAGTATTAGAGGAAATTATATCTTATGTGTGTCGCTGTTCTGCAGTGTATTACTAATCCGAAACACTGCTGCAAACAACAGCTCTCCATATTGCTATTGTACGACAGCGTAGCGCCATAGCAACACTTCCACTAATTTGCGTTATGCGAACTGCAGGCGAAAGCCACTTATGGCAAAAGCATCAGAATAGTTTTATTTCGTTCCATAACAGCTGTTACGCTACAAAAATGCATTGAGAACTAGTGTTACCAACATTTCGTCTCAACGCGTACCAGTGTAACCATTAAAGTCATTTGCAGTTTTCAAATTATGCCCGACAAGGTTCCAATTAATGGCAAATAAATGAATTCTTAAAAGTCTCCATATCTTCCATCTCTAACACTGTGCCGCTTATCGTGAGTGCGGCGCAGAAACGTGAGAGCGAAATTAGAATTATAGCCTCGCGGACGGAATGCTTTGTTATTTCAATATGGTTGCTTTGATCTTGTCAATCGGCGAATGGCATGCCCGCTAAACGTTAACGAGATTGTCAGTCGAGCAGCGCGGACATCTGTCTGTATATGCAGATAAGATAACTTCCAGCAACACTCAAAACACTGGTCGACGGTCAATTTTAAAATCAAGAGTTCGAAAGTTAGGAGAAGTGAGTTCGAATTTGCATTCCCAGTCATCGAGAAAACTGTTTTCTGGCGCCCGTATTATGTGACGTAAACAATGTGTTGCACGTATGTGACGCAAAAGAATGGATAAAACCTTATTTGCTGTAAGTATCTGCCTTCTTTCAGACAACAGTTTTCATGGATATCTACTACACTGAAACGCCAAAAAACTGGTATAGGCATGCTTATTGAAATACAGTGATATGTAAACAGGCAGAATACGGCGCTGCGGTTGGCAACGCCTATGTGTCTGCCGCACTTGTTGGATCGGTTACTGCTGCTACAAGGATAGGTTGTCAAGATTTAAGTGAGTTTGGACGTGGAGTTGCAGTCGGCACACGAGCGATGGAACATCTCCGAGGTAGCAATGAAGTGGGGATTTTCCCGTACGACTATTTCACGAGTGTACCGTGAATATCAGGAATCCGGTAAAACATCAAATCTCCGACATCGCTGCGGCCGGAAAAAGATCCTGCGAGAACGGGACTAACGACGACTGAAGAGAATTGTTCAACGTGACAGAAATGCAACCCTTCCGCAAATTGCTGCAGACTTCAACGTTGGGCCATCAACAAATGTCAGCGTGCGAGCGATTCAACGAAAATCATCGATATGGGCTTTCGGCACTCGTGTACCCCTGATGACTGCACGACACAAAGCTCTACGTCTCGCCTGGGTCCGTCAACACCGACATTGGACTGTTGATGACTGGAAACATGTTGCCTGGTCGGACAAGTCTCGTTTCAAATTGTATCGAGCGGATGGAAGTGTACGGGTACGGAGACAACCTTAGGAATACATGGACCCTGCATGTTAGCAGGGGACTGTTAAAGCTTGTGGAGGCTTTGTAATGGTGTGGGTCGTGTGCAGTGGGAGTGATATGGGACCCCTGATACGTCTAGATACGACTCCGACAGGTGACACGTACGTAAGCATCCTGCCTGATCACCTGCATCCATTCATGCCCATTGTGCATTCCGACGGACTTGGGCTATTCCAACGGGACAATGTGACACCCCACATGTCCAGAATTGCTACAGAGTGGCTCCAGGAACGCTCATCTGAGTTTAAACACTTTCGCTGGTCACCAAACTCCCCAGACATGGACATTATTGAGCATACCTGGGATGCCTTGCAACGTGCTGTTCAGAAGAGATCTCCACCTCCTCGTACACTTACGGCTTTGAGGACAGCTCTGCAGGATTCATGGTGTCAATTCCCTCCAGCACTACTTCAGACATTAGTCGAGTCCATGCCAAGTCGTGTTGTGGCACTTCTGGGTGCTGGCGGGGGCCCTACACGATACTAGGCAGGTGTACCAGTTTCTTTGGCTCTTCATTGAATTTCCCGTACAACATTCAAATGTAAGGAAGATAAGGTTTACAATTTCATCGAAGACAAGGTCATTAGAGACGGAGCCAGGCTGTTACTTCAAGAGGCTTTTGGAAAGCATGAAGAACCTTCATGTGCAGGAGGATTGTTGACGGGGCTTTGCATGCGATTTCAGTAGTTCAACACCGTTATATCGCTCGATGTCTAAACATGAACAACGAAATGCTACACAGAGCATACGTTTCTAGAGGTTGAGCCCGCATCTCGTGGTCGTGCGGTAGCGTTCTCGCTTCCCACGCCCGGGTTCCCGGGTTCGATTCCCGGCGGGGTCAGGGATTTTCTCTGCCTCGTGATGGCTGGGTGTTGTGTGCTGTCCTTAGGTTAGTTAGGTTTAAGTAGTTCTAAGTTCTAGGGGACTGATGACCATAGATGTTAAGTCCCATTGTGCTCAGAGCCATTCTAGAGGTTGATTTAAACGATAGATCTAGTTATTACAACTTTTGATATTGCTTGCTATTACTTATACTGTTACTATTACCAACTGTGTTATCAATATAAATGATTACATACAGCTGTAATGCTGTCCTTATACTGGGTTTAGGTGGGGCAAAAACTTGAATGCGAAGTGATAATGATAGCTTAGAGGACGGAACGCTTTGTTATTTTAATATCGTTGCTTTGGTCTTTACGATCTTTGGTCTGCAAGAAAAATTTAGTGGAGATATTATTTTGAGAAAAGAATAAAGCAAGATAGTGGTCATTGAGAATTGTACCTACATTGACAGATGTTCTCGAGAAACTCTTTACATGAAATAGTCTTGATGAATTATTCACAGCGATAGGAAGTATGAATAATAACGCCTTCAGTCACAAAATATTTATTCTTTCCTTAATCACCCGATGCATTTCGGACCTTATTGGTCCATCATCAGGGGTACTGTTCTATTAAATTAACTTTGAGAACATGCCCATAGAGCCATCTCCGGATTAGAAAGACCATACGACAGTGTGTTACTACTATTCAGATTATTCATTAGCGTCAGTCCGTATGCTGGTACGAACTTACATAGGCTTAGACTTGAAACTTCCTGACAGATTAAAACTGTGTGCCGAGAGAAGGGGTGATGGGGTGGGGGGCGCGCCAAAGGGGGCCAGGGAGGGAAGGACCGGAGAGGAAAACAGCTGCAGAGGGAGTGCAGTGACTCGGGGGGGGGGGGGGAGGAGGAAAACCGCTCCGTGAGAAGGAGGGGAGGGGAAAGGGGGGCCCTGGGGTGGGTAGGAACAAGGCCAGGCAACAGTTGTTTGGAAGGGTAGACATCATGGTGAAGTTCATCATCCAGGAGGGAGCACATTTTTCTTACAACGCACATTAAGTACAGCTACAACATTGCAATACTTTCTGAGTATTAGGCAGAGTCTATGGCAGTAATAAAGTAATTTCGTGTCCACGATAAAAAGGAGATACTGCATATAGTTTGTGTGCTTCTGTCGCTGTTCAAATCAAATTTTGTTTCACTCATAACGATAATATGTGTCATTCAGGAATGCTACTCCAAATGCGCTTATAACTGTTACTGCCATCAGACAGCTGTTCATTGTACTACTCAGACTAGTGGTCTTCAGATATTGTCGATCCAGGATCAGTTTATCACGAGCCGACGTTGCCATACATACCCGAATAACGTGACAAATGTATATGACGGGCAATAATTCAGAGGCACAATTACACGGCCGAAAGAGGAAATGTAGGAGAGGAAGAGCGACCATTAGGTACTTTGTCGCGGAAGTTGATAAGTTGTCACACACTGCAGAACTCGCAGATTATATATACTATAAAGAGAGTCTACAAGATGCACATTTGAGGGTTGGAGCCTCTCTTTCTGTCGGAAATAAGAAATGCCTGGACTGATCTCAGGGTTTAAATTCTGCTTTGGGTAATTTTCTAGCTGTCTAAGTCGTCACCCCACCCCCGATGAACCATGGACCTTGCTGATGGTAGGGAGGACTGCGTACCTCAGCGATACAGATAGCCGTACCATAGGTGCAACCACAATGGAGGGGTATCTGTTAAGAGGCCAGACAAATATGTGGTTCCTGAAGAGGGGCAGCAGCTTTTTCAGTAGTTGCAGGGGCAACAGTCTGAATGACTGACTGATCTGGCCTTGTAACATCAACTAAAACGACCTTGCTGAAGTGGTACTTCGAGTGGCTGAAAGCAAGGGGAAACTAAAGCTGTAAATGATGATGGCGTCCTCTTGGGTAAAATATTCTGGTGGTAAAATAGTCCCCCATTCGGTCCCGGGGCAGGGGCTACTCACAGGAGGACGTCATTATCAGGTGAGAGAAAACTGGCGTTCTCCGAATCGGACTGTGGATCTCTTAATCGGGCAGGTAGGTTAGAAAATTTAAAAAGAGAAATGGATATGTTATACTTAGATATAGTGGGAATTAGTGAAGTTCAGTGGCAAGAGGAATAAAACTTGTAGTCACGTGAATATAGGGTTATAAACACAAAATCAAAATAAAAGAATAGGAACACGGATAAGCTACTATGAACAGCATAGTGAACGCATTATTGTAGTCAGGATAGACACGAAGCCTACGCCTGCCACAGTAGTACAAGTTTATATGCCAACTAAGTCCGCAGATGAAGAAGAAATTAAAGAAATGTATGATGCGATAAAATAAAAATGGCTCTGAGCACTATGGGACTTAACATCTGTGGTCATCAGTCCCCTAGAACTTAGAACTACTTAAACCTAACTAACCTAAGGACATCACACACATCCATGCCCAAAGCAGGATTCGAACCTGCGACCGTAGCAGTCGCGCGGCTCCGGACTGAGCGCCTAGAACCGCGAGACCACCGCAGCCGGCGATGCGATAAAAGAAATTATTCAGATAGTGAAGGGAGATGGAAATTTAATAGTCATGGGTGACTGGAATTCCATAGTAACAAAAGGAAGAGAAGGAAAAGTAGTAGGTGAATATGGAATGGGGGTAAGGAATGAAAGAGGAAGCCGCCTGGTAGAATTTTTCATAGAGCATAACTTAATCATAGCTGACGTTTAAGAACGATGAAACAAGGTTGTTACGTGGAAGAGGCCTGGAGACACTGGAAACTTTCAGATAGATTATGTAATGGTAAGACAGAGATTTAGGAACCAGGTTTTAAATTGTAAGACATTTTGAGGGGCAAATGTGGACACTGACCACCATCTATTGGTTATGAACTGTAGATTAAAACTGAAGAAACTGCAAATAGGTGGAAATTTAAGGAGATGGGACTTGGATAAACTGAAAGAACCAGAGGTTGTAGAGAGTTTCAGAGAGAGTATTAGGGAACGATAGACAAGAATGGGAGAAAGAAATACAGTATAAGAAGAATGGGTAGCTTTGAGGGATGAAATAGTGAAGGCAGCAGAGGATCAACTAACAAGGGAACCTCCCCATCGCACCCTCCTCAGATTTAGTTATTAGTTGGCACAGGGATAGGCCATGAAAAACTGAACACAGATCAATCGAGAAAACAGGAAGGAGTTGTATGGAACTATGAAAAAAATAAGCAAAATATACAAACTGAGTAGTCCGTGTGCAAGATATGTCACGTTAAGGTACCTGTTCACTGAGGAGCACCGTGGTCCCGTGGTTACCGTGAGCAGCTACGGAACGGAAGGTCCCTGGTTCAACCCTCCCTCGAGTGAAAAGTTTTATTTTCAGACAATTATCAAAGTTCATGCACTCAGACATGATCAACTTTGCTCTTCAAAATTCCAGGACATGGTCAGGTTTGCTTGGAAACATGCAGGATTTGACGGTCTACACACGGAAAAACTTGAAAACGTTAAAAACGTTTGTTTTGACAGAGCACAGGGAAAACTCTGCGACTGTGAAACTGTTGCATTCATTTGTTGCCGTTTATGCGACAAACTCAATGTTTTCATCACTTTTTTGGGAGTGATTATCACATCCACAAGAAAACCTAAATCGGGCAAGGTAGAAGAATCTTTTTACCCATTCGCCAAGTGTGCAAGGTAGGTGGGTCGACAACATATTCCTGTAATGTGACGCACATGCAGTCACCAGTGTCGTATAGAATATTTCAGGCGTGTTTTCCTGTGGAGGAATTGGTTGACCTATGAATTTGCGATCAAATGTTTTCGGTTCCTATTGGAGAGGCACGTCTTTTCGTCTACTAATCGCACGGTTTTGTGGTGCGGTCGCAAAACACAGACACTAAACTTATTACAGTGAACAGAGACGTCAATGAATGAACGGTCAGATCGTAACTTTGCGAAAATAAAGAAAGTAAAATTTTTGCTCGAGGGAGGACTCGAACCAAGGACCTCTCCTGTCGCAGTTGCTCACTCTAACCACGGGACCACGGCGCTCTTCGTGTTATATAGTCCTAGATGTTGGATATGTTACACTTGGACTACTCAGTTTGTATATTTTGTTTATTTTTTCATAGTTCCACACAACTTCTTCCTGTATTCTCGATTGATCTGTGTTCAGTTTTTCAAGGCCTATCCACTGTGTCAATTTATAACTAAATCTGAGGGGGGTGCGATGGGGGGGGGGGGTTCCCTTGTAAGTAAAAAGACAAGGGCTAGTAGAAATCATTGGGTGACAGAAGAGATATTGGGTTTAATCGATGAAAGGAGAAAATATAAAAATGTAATAAATGAAGAGTGAAAAGAAATACAAACGTCTCAAAAATGAGATCGACAGGAAGTGCAAAATGGCTAAGCAGGGATGGCTAGAGGACAAATGTAAGGATGTAGAGGCTTATTTCACTAGGGGTAAGATAGATACTGCCTACAGGAAAATTAAAGAGACCTTTGGAGAAAGCAGAACCACCTATATGAATACCAAGAGCTCTGATGGAAAATCAGTCCTAAGCAAAGAACGGAAAGCAGAAAGGTGGAAGGAGTATATAGAGGGTCTACACAAGGCCGATGTATTTGAGGGCAATATTACGGAAACTGAAGAGGACGTAGATGAAGATTGAAAGGGAGATATGATACTGCGCGTAGAATTTGACAGAGCACTGAAAGACGTAAATCGAAACAATGCCCCAGGAGTAGACAGCATTTCATTAGAACTGCTGATAGCCTCAGGAGAGCCAGCCCTGACAAAACTCTACCATCTGGTGAGCAAGATGTATGTCACAGGTGAAATACCCTCAGTCTTCAAGAAGAATATAATAATTCCAATCTCAAAGAAAGTAGGTGTTGACAGGTGTCAAAATTACCGAATTATCAGTTTAATAAGTCACGGCTGCAAAATACTGACATAAATTCTATGCAGACGAATGGAAAGACTGTTAGAAGGCGACCTCGGGGAAGATCAGTTTGGATTCCTTAGAAATGTAGGAATACACAAGGCAATACTGACTCTACGACTTATCTTCGAAGATAGATTAAGGAAAGGCAAACCTACGTTTCTAGCATTTGTAGACTTAGAGAAAGCTTTTGACAATGTTGACTGGAATACTCTCTTTCAAATTCTGAAGGTGGCAGAAATTAAATACATAGAACGAAAGGCTATTTACAATTTTGTACAGAAACCAGATGGCAGTTATAAGAGTCGAGGGGCATGAAAGTGAAGCAGTGGTTGAGAAGGGAGTGAGACAGGGTTGTAGCCTATCCCCGATGTTATTCAATCTGTATATTGAGCAAGCAGTACAGGGAACAAAAGAAATATTTGGAGTAGGAATTAAAATCCTTGAAGCAGAAATAAGAACTCTGAGATTTGCCGATGACATTGTAATTCTGTCAGAGATGGCAAAGTACTTGGAAGAGCAGTTGAACGGAATGGACAGTGTCGTGAAAGGCAGATATAAGATGGACATCAACAAGGGTAAAGCGAGGATAATGGAATGTAGTCTAATGAAATTAGGAGATGCTGAGGGAATTAGATTAGGAAATGAGACACTTAAAGTAGTGGATGAATTTTGCTATTTGGGGAGCAAAATAACTGATGATGGTCGAAGGAGAGAGGATATAAAATGAAGACTGGCTACGGCAAGGAAAGCGTTTCCGAAGAAGAGAAATTTTTTGATATCGGATATATATTTAAGGGTGAGGAAGTCCTTTCTGAAGGTATTGGTATGGAGTGTAGGCGTGTATGGAAGCGAAACATGGACGATTAATAGTTTATACAAGAAGAGAATAGAAGCTTTCGAAATATGGAGCTACAGAAGAATGCCGAAGATTAGATGGGTAGATCATGTCACTAATGAAGAGGTACGGAATAGAATTGGGGAGAAGAGGAATTTGTGGCACAACTTGACTAGAAGCAGTGGTGGGACACATTCTGAGGCATCAAGAGATCACCACTTTAGTACTGGAGACATGCGTGGAGGTTAAAAATCGTAGAGGGAGACCAAGAGATGAATACACTAAGAAGATTTAGAAGAATGTAGGTTGCAGTAGTTACTCGGAGATGACGAAGCTTGCACAGGATAGAGTAGCATGGAGAGCTGCATCAAACCAGTCTCTGGACTGAAGACCACAACAACGCCAACAACAAGTAGTCACCTTCGCTGCCAGTCCTCGCTACCTGTTGTTGCGTTCGCTGTCAATCGTGCCGTCGCCACCGGTCTTCACTTTTGCTACTTTCGTCGCATTCGCTGCCATTCTACACTGCCTGTTATCACTCTCGATACCTGTCATCGCATTCACTGCCACTCGCCATCTTCGCATCATGTGCTCGCCCTCGCCACTATCATCGCTAGCTCGCATCTTCAGTGTGATTCTTCGCCTCCATCTGGCGGTTATCGCCACTTTATCACCTGTTTGTCACGGCCGCCGCCTCCATCTGTTTATCACCGCCTGCATCACATCGAAAACATTCTCATTTCTCGCAACTCCACCTAATCTCGTCACCGTCTTCCCGGCATTGCTCTGGCGGCTGCTCACCTCATTCAAAGCCTCTCATCACTGTTCTGTCGTCATGGATCATCCCTCAAAGATTATCGTCTATACTTCTCCTTCCTCTGCTCCCACTGTCACCACATGGAGCACATCCTCTCACTCATCCTCCTATAGCTATCCACGCTTACCTACGGTATCCTCTCCCACGACAGCAGTAACCCATCCATCTCTCTCTCTCTGTCCCCAGCTCTCCCTACACTTCCTCTTTCAGCCACGACCCATTAGCCATCACATCCACCTCTGCCACATGCGTAACATCCTGCTGAGCAACAGTTATCACAGATAACATTGCCAGCATCATCTCATCAGGCCTCACTGCACCAACCAACGCATCCCATGCTGAAGGACCTGCACCACTCAAAGGTAACTCCCAAGAACGTCACATTCCGCCACTCCTCCCCCCTATTTCAAAACATCCTTCCCTCCATTAAAAAACCAACAAATGCACGCGGAATATTTGTGGTGGCTCTCCTTTGGATAGTATTTTCTGGAGTTGAGAACAAAAGGCAGCCTGGTCATTTAACAGTAAATCATGCAGTGGACGTTTGGGTCTTGGAAGCCATGTGCAGCTATTAGAGAAAGGAACATCTCAAAGCACTCAGTGGGGACAGAATGTTGGTCCCAAGAATTTCTCGCGCTGGAGTGCAGAGAATGCTTTCAGCCAAAGGTGCGAAAAGGCTGCCTGCCTGGATCTACCTGCTCGGTGCCCCTAGCCATGGCGGGGATAGGAGTGTGAGAGAAATCTAGGTCACCCAGTCAAGGCATTTCGACAGTCTCGTATGCACCCTTTGTGAAGAGGGATGGCAGCACGGAAGAGCACGAGTTTCGATGTTCACCGTGGACCGGACGCTACTGAGGGAGCCGTCAGGTAGTGTCATCTCTCTGTGTGGCGAGTTTTTAGGAAGCCTTAGGCTTTCAAAACAATTTTAGAATGGAATGCAACATTAATGATGGCTCTGACACAAAACCGCTTCTCTTATTTTAGCTGAGGCTCCTAGTCGGAAACACATTAATGTTGGGATCTCCATGATAATTATATTGTTCACTTTAGACTTAAACGGAAACTCAAAACTAGCTGCCTAAAGTGGCCGTTGGAAAAACAAATCAGGATCACAATGTCTTCTCCTCTCTGTGCGGGAATTTGTGAGTCAGGGATTGGCTGCTTCTCCAGAGGAGAGAAGAATATTTGCTGTGGGCCTAGTTCACTCTGTCACTGCTATATTTTAACGAGATGCAGACTAGAGGATACTTGTCATGTAATCCAGAACTGTGGCCAGATATCGTCCGATGCCGTAACAAGGCTGCCTTGCATTTAAACTTGTATTTATAAGGTCATTGTATAACTATTTCACTGATTTACTGCTTGTCTGTTATGAATTTATTGCCTCCTCACTGTCCCTAACTATACAAATTTTTGTGGCGCAAGCACCTGCTGTAGGGTCGAATTCCGATGCTACCATGGTTACAGAACACAAGATCTGCCCTTCAGGTGCCTTTTATCTGACAATGGAAAGTGTAACAGACAGAACAACTAATTCAACTCAATTCTCCTGCACATCGGCTTCATTCGTACTCCCTACACTACAGAGTATTGATACTGTTTTTTTTAATTAACACTCTGGTTTATTTCATTTTTAATATTAATTTTATTTCATTGTATCTGTATCTTTACATGCTGATTTCCTACTCAAAGAAAAATTAGAGAGTAGAAAAGCTATCAAGCTGGACAGTAACCCGGAATGTTACCTATGATACAATAATCATGAGAAAACTCAGCAATTTCTCGAAAACTGCAACGACCGTTAGAATGTGCTGAAAATTTGGACTTCAACTCAATCAAAGAGGCTTCTTGAGTTAGAAAACATCCTCCTTTGCATCTAATGGCCCCTGAAAGGAGGGACCCTTCTGAGAAACAAACGCGTTATCGACTCTCTGTGTGCCAGCAACTATAACTTCGTCGCTGCCTTTCTCAGCATAAGACGTAATTTTTGTGATCGGAAGATTACTGAGTACCGATCACTCTGAGATCATGAAAGTCCTTCTCAGATCCCACTCTTCTTCTATGGCCATCGGTAGTTGCACGTTCGGAAGACGCCAACGGCTCTTGTTCTTGCACTCGGTTCCACGCATTTGCTGCTTAGTATCTCCTTACAGATTTTACTGTTCATTGGCTTGGAGGCCTGGGATAAAGACCCACCGTTCTAACGCGGTGTGAACTACTGTTAGAGGGAGCGATGTAGCGGCCTGCTGAATCAAATGAAACTACACTACTGGCCATTAAAATTGCTACACCAAGAAGAAATGCAGATGATAAATGGGTATTCATTGGACAAATATATTATACTAGAACTGACATGTGATTACATTTTCACGCAATTTGGGTGCATAGATCCTGAGAAATCAGTACCCAGAACAACCACCTCTGGCCGTAATAACGGCCTTGATACGCCTGGGCATTGAGTCAAACAGAGCTTGGATGGCGTGTACAGGTACAGCTGCCCATGCAGCTTCAACACGATACCACAGTTCATCAAGAGTAGTGACTGGCGTATTGTGACGAGCCAGTTGCTCGGCCACCATTCACCAGACGTTTTCAATTGGTGAAAGATCTGGAGAATGTGCTGGCCAGGGCAGCTGTCGAACATTTTCTGTATCCAGAAAGGCCCGTACAGGACCTGCAACATCCGGTCGTGCATTATCCTGCTGAAATGTAGGGTTCCGCAGGGATCGAATGAAGGGTAGAGTCACGGGTCGTAACACATCTGAAATGTGACGTCCACTGTTCAAAGTGCCGTCAATGTGAACAAGAGGTGACCGAGACGTGCACCCCATACCATCACGCCGGGTGATACGCCAGTATAGCGATGACGAATACACGCTTCCAATGTGCGTTCACCGCGATGTCACCAAACACGGATGCGACCATCATGATGCTGTAAACAGAACCTGGATTCATCCGAAAAAATGACGTTTTGCCATTCATGCACCCAGGTTCGTCGTTGAGTACACCATCGTAGGCGCTCCTGTCTGTGATGCAGCGTCAAGGGTAACCGCAGCCACGGTCTCCGAGCTGATAGTCCATGCTGCTGCAAACGTCGTCGAACTGTTCGTGCAGATGGTTATTGTCTTGCAAACGTCCGCATCTGTTGACTCAGGGATCGAGACGTGGCTGCATGATCCGTTACAGCCATGCGGACAAGATGCCTGTCACCTCGACTGCTAGTGATACGAGGCCGTTGGGATCCAACACGGCGTTCCGTATTACCCTCCTGAACCCACCGATTCCATATTCTGCTAACAATCATTGGATCTCGACCAACGCGAGCAGCAATGTCGCGATACAATAAACCGCAATCGCGATTGGCTACAATCCGACCTTTATCAAAGTCAGAAACGTGATGGTACGCATTTCTCCTCCTTACACGAGGCATCACACCGGCCGGAGTGGCCGTGCGGTTTTAGGCGCTACAGTCTGGAGCCGATCGACCGCTACGGTCGCAGGTTCGAATCCTGCCTCGGGCATGGATATGTGTGACGTCCTTAGGTTAGTTAGGCTTAATTAGTTCTAAGTTCTAGGCAACTGATGACCTCAGAAGTTAAGTCGCCTAGTGCTCAGAGCCAGCCACGAGGCATCACAACAACGTTTCACCAGGCAACGCCGGTCAATTGCCGTTTGTGTATGAGAAATCGGTTGGAAGCTTTCCTCATGTCAGCACGTTGTAGGTGTCGCTACCGGCGCCAACGTTGTGTGAATGCTTTGAAAACTAATCATTTGTATATCACAGCATCTTCTTCCTCTCGGTTGAATTTCGCGTCTGTAGCACGTTATATTCGTGGTGTAGCAATTTTAATGGCCAGTAGTGTATATGGATCCAGGGACCTTTTCAAGTCTCATTTACGATGTATATATGCAGACTGAAGCGACGAATGAAAATTTGAACTAAAGCCGGGATTCAAACATGGGTTTCCTTCTCACTAGGCAGATGCGCCAAATACTACGCCACTCTAACACAGCGGCTATGCACAACTGCAAGGACTACCTAGCACGTCTCCCTCCTCAGTCCAAATTCCCGTTCACGGTTCAGCCTACTTGGTATCCTCTCTAAACACGAACAGCACTGCAGAGGCTTTCCGACTGTATTGGAATAGCACATCAACATCGAATTAAACGGGGGATTCTGTCTGAAAGCATAGATGCTTTAACCAAATGAAACTATACAGTTCCAGGGACGTTTCCTAGTCTCAAACATCTATGATTTATGTATACACACTGAAGCAATGAATAAAAATTTGTATCAAGGCAGGGATCGAACCCAGGTGTCCTGCTCTCTGTGCAGAGGCACCAACGATTACGCCACCCTGGTGCAGTGGCTATGGACAACAGCACAGACTGCCCTAGCATACCTCCCTCCACAATGTCGCATCTACCAAGTAACCAGGAGATACGGGTTCGAATCCCAGTTTTGGTAAAAATTTCCATTCGTCGCATCAGTCTACATGTGTAAAGCCAGCTGAATGCTGCATGCCACCTTCGACATCGCCTTGTGGCAAGAAGGCACCGCGGCCGCAACCTTTCGTCCTCTCTGATGATTGCAGTGATGTGTCTGATATCTTTTTCTTATCACCGTGGGATATATCGAAAACTTTCTTCCAACAGTATCTACAGCGCAGAGGCTAAATTTAGCTACGAATCACATTGTCCGCCACTGTGTAACCACTAACTGTTTAGTAATTTGCCAACACTGCTTCTCCCTTTTAAGTGTCAGTGGTCTGTTTATGGTTGTCCGCAGTGAATTCTTGCTGTATCCGTACAGTTGTAAAAGCTGTTCTTGACAGAGAGAAAGTTCTTTGTTTTAACAAGAGAATATTTTAGTGATACCCTTTCTGATTATCATTTATAACCACAGTCCACGCCATCTGCATCTTAATTAATCGATTTCGAACCCCATGCAAGTAGGGTCGAATTCGATTGATTTCACGCTCATGAGTGGAACCTACAACCAGAGATAATTTCGTGTGGACAGATTGCAAGACGGAGTACTTCTCTCTCCTTATTTAGACAGAGTTACTCTGTATGCAGCCTAGTTACAAACTCTGTCTGCTATGGGACTGATGAGTGTCTCATCCGAAACGTAAGTTTACATACACTGAAGAGCCAAAGAAACTGGTACACCTGCCTAATATCGTGTTGGGCCCCCGCGAGCGCGCAGAAGTGCCGCAACAAGTCATGACATGGACTCGACTAATGTCTGTTGTAGTGCTGGAGAGAACTGTCCATAAAGCCGTAAGAGTACGAGGGGGTGGAGGTCTCTTCCGAACAGCACCTTGCAGGGCATTCCAGATATGCTCAATAATGTTCATGTCTGGGGGAGTTTGGTGGACAGTGGAAGCATTTAAACTCATAAGAGTGTTCTGAGGCTACTCTGTAGCAATTCCGGAAGTGTAGGGTGTCGCATAGTCCTGCTAGAATTACCCAAGTCCGTCGGAGTGCACAATGGACATGAATCGAGGCAGGTGATCAGACACAATGCTTACGTATGTGTCACCTGTCAGTTTCGTATCTAGACGTATCAGGGGTCCCATTGCACTCCAACTGCACACACCCCACACTATTACAGAGCCTCCACCAGCAGGGTCCATGGATTCATGAGGTTGTCTCCATACTCGTACACATGCATCCGCTCGATACATCCGACCAGGCAACGTGTTTCCTGTCATCAACAGTCCAATGGCAGTGTTGACGGTCCCAATCGAGGCGTAAAGCTTCGTGTCGTGCAGTCATCAATGGTACACGAGTGGGCTTTCAGCTCCGAAAGCCCATATCGATGATGTTTCATCGAATGGTTCGCACGCTGACAGTTGTTGATGGCCCAGCACCGAAATCTGCAGCAATTTGCGGAAGGGTTGCACTTCTGTCACGTTGAATGATTCTCTTCAGTCGTCGTTGGTCCTCTTCTTGCAGGATCTTTTTCTTGCCGCAGCGATGTCGGGGATTTGATGTTGTGCCGGATTCCTGATATTCACGGTACACTCGTGAAATTATCCTACGGTAAAATCCTCACTTCATCGCTACCACGGAGATGGTGTGTCCTGTCGCTCGTGGACTGACTATAACACCACGTTCGGATTCATTTAAATCTTGATAACCTGCCATTGTAGCAGCAGTAACCGATGTAACAACTGCGCCAGACACTTGTTTGCCGACCACAGCGTCGTATTCTGCCTATTTCCATATCTCTGTATTTGAATACACATGCCTATACCAGTTTCTTTGATGCTTCGGTGTAAAAGGTGACTACCAAGCACTGTTCATTCAAAATATCCTCATACCGACTAAAATACTCATTTTCGACGATTGTTGCCACTGATCTCAAAATACCGAGCTTAATATTCTCTACTATATTCATAATGTTGGTTCTAAAGGTTCTGGAAGAATCAGAGAACAAAATGGGCTGGGTTTTTGTTGACTAGAGAAAAGAAACATTGAGAAAATAAATTTCAAAATCTTGTTCGTAAGTGTTGAGGCATAATTAAAAGGTGTTTGATGACCGTAGACGAATAGTGACTCCATTACTCCACCCAGCTGACAAAATAGTAGTATAAATAGTGCATTCCCGAAGTGTCCACTGGAAAACAAAAGTTTGTCTGTAGGAAAAGTGAATTCGGCTGATTTTATGAAATTCGCAGGACGTAATCAGCATTGGATATTTAGAAAAAAATACACCTGGCCCTTATGACAAAACTCTACTGAGCCTTTTTCACAGCGGCTAGATGAAGCAATCAGGATTGGTGGGGCAGAAACTGTTTTTGCGGCAAGATGGTGTGGTTTGGTGACTAAGTGCACGAGTGTCAGGCTACAAATATAAAGGTTCGGTGTTCAATCCTGGTACGTCCCTAGAGTGATTTCCGTGATTTATTGCTTTTTTCACACATGGCAATGATTAGTACTTCACGAAAATGTAACGTCGCACCATGGTTTTTGTAACATCTCTTATGCTTTGCGCCTTCTAACGTGAGTACATATTACGTCGTAAATTTTTAAGGTATTAATCCAACTAATAACCTTAGTCTGAGATAACGTAAACTGACAGATAAGGAAAAAATGTATATATATATCATTGCCTATCTTTTTATCTTTCTCCCTACCACACGGGGAGATGGCGTGTGCATTCACTCCGTTTGAGAAGAGAGTTCGACTCACTGTTAAAGAAAGGGCACACAGATGGTCTATAGTCGTCATTTTAGAAATCTGCGGAATTAAGTGGACCTGCCTGATGTAAGACTGGTGGTATTATGACATAAAAGATTAGACGTCGCATACTCAAACATTTGTCTTGGAAAAACAATAGACCACAGGGTCCTGGGGACTACGTATCATAAATTAGAAAAGCGGATGTGAATCCTATACTGGTATTCGACACAAAACTGTGAGTCCTTCCAATAAGTGGCGGGTAACCAGCTCGAAGATTAGAGGAAGGACAGAAAATAACACCACCAACACGACCGTGCCTTGTTGATGACACTTTAGTTTTCAGTGATAAAACAATGGGTCTTCTCACACATCGGCTGTTCTGGTGGCACAGTTGCACGAATTGCGCTTCTATACACTGTAGCTTCTCACCAGCCATATTCCCAGAATGTGTACCCCAAACACAAAAAAACTGCTTGAAGGGAAGAAATATTTTGTCAAAGAAGCTATCAGCGTTGTAAATGAATACAGTCTGACCGAAGACGTGGAACACCTTGATGGGAGGGGGGGGGGGGGAGGGATCGGAGGAGGGAGAGGGGAGGTCAAGTGGGAGGAGGAAACGAAACGAAATGAAACGTGAAACTTCACGTGTTAAGTGAGTGTGTGATGTTATGTTAGTGACTAAAAAACGAGTTGTACCCGTCCTGGAATAGATGAATGCACTGATTCAGTTGAAAAGGGGGACATAAAGCCGTTGTATCCTCTATTAAAGAAACTGTTATTGTAACTGTTTCTTCATATCCTGGATAATGACAATCAGACAGCGTTCACGTAAGGGCAGGTCGCAGACATGTTCTGTCGCGGAAGATCTGCATATCACGTTGGCTACGAGAGTATCTCAGTATCAAGCAGAAAATTGTTAGGGAGATGTACCTTCTGTGGAGAAGCATGGTTCAGTTGAAAAATGGTACCACGATACTACCGCATGAGAGGTAACACATTAGGACGAAATATGTCCTTAACGTACCGTTACGCCATCAGAGTTCCCTCAATTTCTATCAGCCGAGATCTGAAGTCACGTCCAATGGCACCCCACATCAAGACGCCAGCAGTAGGCTAACACCGCTGTGCATCTCCAAAACATTGGAATGGGAGACCTCTCCGCAGATCGCTGCTATACTCTCCGATAACGGACATCGGGGATAGGGGAGCACTGTGATTCATCACTGAACACAATGCGATGCCGTTTACAACAGTCCATGCTTTCCGGTCACGGCACCAGTACGAACGCAGCCCTTTGTATTATGGTGTTAACGGCAGTCTACGCATGGGACAGTAGTTCCATAGAACGACTGTTGCTAGTCTCCGGCCAGTGGAGGGGGATGACACATAATGTTGCAGGGAGTCCATTACTTGTTCTGGAATGTGAAGGGGTTACGATGTGCTTGATGCACGAAACGGCGATCCTCCCATGTGGTAGTCAGACGTGGTCAATTAGAAGCTTGATGAAGAATATGTTCCAATCAAGTTCCCGTGCAATCCAGCAGGGTCACTGTGACATCTGACTGCCCCACATATCTCAAATTGAACGGTTCGATAGGCCGACCAAGTGAGGACAATGAGGTCCTATTCAAACTATCTCAAACCCTGACGTATTTCAGCTCAGGGCTAAGTAAACAGTTTTTAGACTGAAGCGTCCAATGAAAATTTATGCTTAGTTCACGATGGAAACCCAGATATTCTGCTCATTAGGCAGATATGCTAATCACTACGCGACCCTGGCACAGTGGCTTTTCTCCAATACACAGACTACTTTAGCACGCCTCCCTCCTCAGTCCAAATTCCCCATTCATGCCTCAGCCCACTTGATATTTGCAAAGAATTCGAACAATACTGGAGAGGGTCTCCAACTGTATTGGAATAGCAACTCAGCATCGAACCAAACACGGGATCTTGCCTGAAACCCAGGCGTAGGTGTTTTAACCAAATGAAACTTTATGGCTCCAGCGACATTTTCAAGCCTCGAACATCTATGACGTATACATGCAGACTAAAGCGACGAATGAGGGGGGCGTAATCGTTGCCGCGTCTACATAGTGAGCAGGAAACCTGGGTTCGAATCCCAGATTTTAATCTGCCTCGAGATGACTGGGTGTTTGTGTTGTCCTCTCCATTTCATAATCATTTATGAAAGTGGCGAGATTGGACTGATCAACGGTTGGGAATTTGTACGGACGCTGATAACAGCGGAGTTGAGCGCCCCATAAACCACACATCATCATCATCATCATCATCATCATCGAATCCCAGCGTTGTTACAAATTTTCATTCGTCACTTCAGTCTGCATATACAGGGTGGTCCATTGATAGTGAACGGACCAAATATCTAACGAAATAAGCATCAAACGAAAAAACTACAAAGAACGAAACTCGTCTAGCTTGAAGGGGGAAACCAGATGGCGCTATGATTGGCCCGTTTGATGGCGCTGCCATAGGTCAAACGGATATCAACTGCGTTTTTTTAAAAATAGGAACCCCCATTTTTTATTACATATTCGTGTAGTACGTAAAGAAATATGAATGTTTTAGTTGGACCACTTTTTTCGCTTTGTGATAGATGGCGCTGCAACAGTCACAAACGTATAAGTACGTGGTATCACGTAACATTCCGCCAGTGCGGACGGTATTTGCTTCGTGATACATTACCCGTGTTAAAACGGACCGTTTACCAATTGCAGAAAAGGTCGATATCATGTTGATGATGGCTATTGTGATCAAAATGCCCAACGGGCGTGTGCTATGTATGCTGCTCGGTATCCTGGACGACATCATCCAAGTGTTCGGACCGTTTACCGGATAGTTACGTTATTTAAGGAAACAGGAAGTGTTCAGCCACATGTGAAACGTCAACCACGACCTGCAACAAATGATGATGCCCAAGTAGGTGTTTTAGCAGCTGTTGCGGCTAATCTGCATATCAGTAGCAGACAAATTGCGCGAGAATCGGGAGTCTCAAAAACGTCGGTGTTGAGAATGCTACATCAATATCGATTGCACCCGTACCATATTTCTATGCACCAGAAATTGCATGGCGACGACATTGAACGTCTTGTACAGTTCTGCCACTGGGTACAAGAGAAATTACGGAAGATGACCACGCGTTCTATTTAGCGACGAAGCGTCATTCACCAACAGCGGTAACGTAAACCGGCATAATATGCACTATTGGGCAACGGAAAATCCACGATGGCTGCGACAAGCGGAACATCAGCTACCTTGGCGGGTTAATGTATGGTGTGGCATTATGGGAGGAAGGATAATTGGCCCCCATTTTATCGATGGCAATCTAAATGGTGCAATGTATGCTGATTTCCTACCTAATGTTCTACCGATGTTACTACATGATGTTTCACTGCATGACAGGATGGCGATGTACTTCCAACATGATGGATGTCCGGCACATAGCTCGCGTGCGGTTGAAGCGGTATTGAATAGCATATTTCATGACAGGTGGACTGGTCGTCGAAGCACCATACCATGGCCCGCACGTTCACCGGATATGACGTCCCCGGATTTCTTTCTGTGGGGAAAGTTGAATGATATTTGCCATCGTAAGCGCATTGTCAATGCATGTGCGAACATTACGGAAGGAGAACTACTCGCTGTTGGAAGGAATGTTACACGTATTGCCAAATGCATTGAGGTTGACGGACATCATTTTTAGCATTTATTGCAATAATGTGGTATTTGCAGGTAATCACGCTGTAACAGCATGCGTTCTCAGAAATGATAAGTTCACAGAGGTACATGTATCACATTGCAACAACCGAAATAAAACGTTCAAACGTACCTCCGTTCTGTATTTTAATTAAACAAACCTACCTGTTAACAAATGTTCGTCTAAAATTGTGAGCCATATGTTTGTGACTATTACAGCGCCATCTATGACAAAGCGAAAAAAGTGGTCCAACTAAAACACTCATATTTCTTTACGTACTACACGAATATGTAATAAAAAATGGCGGTTCCTATTTTTAAAAATACGTAGTTGATATTCGTTTCACCTATGGCAGCGCCATCTAGCGGGCCAACCATAGCGCCATCTGGTTTGCCCCTTCAAGCTAGACAAGTTTCGTTCTTTGTAGTTTTTTCGTTTGACGCTTATTTCATGAGATATTTGGCCCGGTAACGATCAATGGACCACCCTGTATACATAATAGATCTTTGATACACTGATTGGCAGTTTTACACCTGAAGAACAATTTCCGTACTTCGCTCTAGTTGTATTCAGAGAGAGTGTGGGATAGGTTTAAGAAAGTCATAAAACTGCCGAAAAGATTTTCCTCGAACCTGAGTCACGAAAGACGCAGACCTGCGACTGAACGAAGCAGCCTGCGCAGTGCCAGACGGAGAGCTGTTTGCCAGCACAGTCGGAAGCCGTAGCGCTGCGGATGCCAAGGCTGTGCCTAATGACCACTTAAAGAGGATCGCCCACCGACCTACACACGTTGTCTTTCCTCAGGACATTGGATTTCGTAGTAATGCGAAAGGCACAACGTTACAGAGTGGATCCAATTGTCTTCGTCGTTTGCTCCCATCCTGAGAAATACCTTACTTTAAATAAATTAACAACACATTATTGGAAAAATTAATCAGCCACGAACAGCGAGGTTGTGATTTTCCTAAGTGAAATCTTGTTGCATGATTCGTAATGGAACGTTCTGGCAAACCCGTCACGTTCGTTAATGCTCATGATATCTCGCATTACAACTAACTGCGTAATGAGTAATGATAATGTGGTTTAAATTGCAGTTTTACGGATACTTCGTTACCCTTTCCGTATAATCTTCCTTCCATCTAGTGTTGATAACTGTGACTTCTGGCTTACTCTTGGCAATGATTTCAGCAGGTCCCTTTTGTAAATTACATATACTTCATCGATTCTGTTGTCACTTACAATGGAACACTGATAAGAAATGCAGGCAGATTTAACGACATACAACTTGTGTCGCAAACTCGGACAACGCGACGAGCTTTCATCAGGCCGCCGGGAACAATACCCAGCTGATCGACGACTTTCCACCACAACGAGAAACCACAGGGGACTGATGACCCTGTAGTTTGGTCCCTTTACTCTCCAAACCAACTAGCCAACCAACAAACCACCAGCCACACCACATCTCCTGCGGCAATAACGATCTTACAATCAAATAAATGAATCAATATTCAGTGTCATGTACTTCCTTTAAAATGCATTCAGTTCCTTCTTGGCCACTTTCGAATCAAGTACATTTTTATGGATTAATCAAGACATTCTGTTACATGACCTAACTTTGTATATCATTGGTGAAAATAAGCCTCATGAAGGTATTTTATGACATATAATTAATATTCGTTGAATAACGCATACCATATCTTACGTATCCAATAAGAAGACAATAATTTCAGTTGTGTTAAAGCGAGTCTTATAAGAAGATGTTTTATTCTTTATTTTGTTTTTACAAAGAAACTCGTAAAACATTTTTGCCAAAGTAAACTTCCGTAAGAAAACTACATTCCTTTTTCTAAACAAGAGCAAATCTTTTTTGAATTTTGAAATGTCTCACTTCTCTGTTAGAATTCGATGTACTAAGAGATACCTTTTATAGAGCACTATGTTCCATATTCTTTTGTAATAATAATAATAATTTTCGTTCATAAATATCGGTGTCTGCAGTTACAGCACTGAACCCTTTCATGTCATGATACTGAATTTGTTTAAAGCTTTTATAACTTTCAAGTAGATGTATCAGGAAGTTGTCCTCACATTGTCTGAAGGCAAAGCGACTGATCGCTCACTGCAGTGAGTCGTTTAAATATTTTTCTCTCCGCAAGTCGACTCACCAGATCTGTCGTTTACCATGTCCGATCTAACACTTATTACCACTTTTTACGTGGTAATCGCAGTGGTATTTTTAGGGTCAACGGGCCTTCAGACAGTGATGAACTCTCATTAACCACCAGGGCCCGATAGCATCGAAAAAATACAACAACGATGTCTTAAGAGTATTGATTAGATATTAACGGTTCAGTACTCTAAAGGAACTAACATTAAATACGGATGCTTGCAAAATTTCTAACCACACAGTGTCATCGAATTTTTAATGTATCTTTCCCGAGACAAACTCACACTTTCGCACAGTATACTTTTATTAATTAAAAATAGTTATCTCACTTTTATCTGTCACTAAGGAACGATAAGGCTATTGCGTCTATTATGATTTGGTTAGAAGCATCTGAAAAAGTTAAGTAATGTTGAGAAACGCTGAACGTCAGAAATGTATTAGTCCCATTAGCTGGGAAATAATCCTTTGTCCTATCAATGTTTGAAGATACTGATTTGAAGCATAACTCCTAGCGCAGAAACCACTGATTCACAGTTATGTTGAGTGCCTAAACAGCATCACTGATTGTCTGTGGGACGGAGGAAATCAGTAATTGAATTTTATGACCATGTCTGAAAGTGAGCGTGGAGAATAATTTTCTTTTCTTTACTATTTCCTTCTTCCAATGAGGCGAACCCACAGAGGTTCACGAAATGAACGACATACAATCACTTTGTATCCAGCATTAGACGTTATCGTGACGCTACGGCGCACGGTGGGAACTTTATAAACAATACTCTTTAGCCAAGACACACATTCGAAAGGATCCGTTTCACCAGACAACGTCTAGAAATAGCCAGATCTAACTTCGAATTCACGTCACAGGAGCAGAATGAAGCCGATATTGGTTATCACTGTTAGCATTCAACCGCGATTCTTATACATATTTTAACAACGCGTTTCAAGAGACAATGCTCTCATCATCAGGTTGTAAAATCTATGTCATGAAGTTAAACGGACTAAAAAGACAAAATACCATCACCAATAGTTGGTAAGTCCATAGAGTAAAACGGAATTAAAAGTATATTGGACTGTGGGTCCTCGTCTTACATTGAAGTTGTTGACACTAGTCAATGGCCGTCCCATAGCTACCAAATATGCTGTCGAATGCGCCGGCTCGGGAGCTGTTGTGGACTGACGTGCCTAGGTGTTGTGGCGTGGTTACAGCCGTGTGCTTGACGGTAACGCTATGCTATTGGGCGCCTCATTTCCTTATTGCATTGGTCTGCCATCGTGAGCCTCTCGCAACTCCGTAATTGGCATGCTACAAGTTTAAAGTCGCATGCCTGCCCTAAAATAATTCTAAAAACCCGCTAAAAAATCTCATTTCTTTAAAGTTATCTTGTACATTTAGGATATTGCTTTGTTTCTTTTCATGGATAGCTATCTCGAATTCCTCTAGTAAATCAAGTTTCCTCCCTTTCTTTTCTACATGCAATATTTCTACGTTGTCTTCTATGCTATTAAGGGGATGGCCTGTTTCATATATATGGTTCGCAACAGCTGATTTGTCATAATTTCCTAACCTGAACGCATCTTTATGTTCTTTATACCGGATCGCGAATGATCTTCCTGTCGCCCTATATATTTTGCATCACACGTTCTGCACTGAATCTTATAAACTCCCGATCTTTCAAACTTATTTCTCTTCTCGCCAATATCGTGCTTAAGGCTATACCTCACTAGGTTATTAGTGTGAAAAGCTATTTTGACATCGTATGGCTTTTAATTATTTTACGTTTAATAACAAATTTTATATTCAGGACGATGGGTTAGCCATGGGGTCCAGTATTTCAGGAACTATGGCGGACATTTTTATCAATGACCTTGAAGATAAAGTTCTAAATTCTGACGATAACATTATGGATAAAATTGTTTATTACAAACGTTATGTAGACGACACTCTGTTACTTGTCGATGGTTCCCGTGAGGACATTGAGGAAATAGTAAAAAAGTTCAACGACGCACATAATAAAATTTACCGTGGAGTATGAAACTGACAATTGTTTACAGTTCCTGGACCTGAATATAAAAAAGCAGGGCAACAAACATGCGTTCTCAGTTTATAGAAAACAAACTACGACTGATGCCGTGATCCCGAATGATTCATGCCATCCGCAGGCTTATAAAGAAGCTGCTTTCCGTAGTCTCGTGCATAGGGCCGTCAATATACCAATGAGTGAAAAAGATAGGGAGACTGAAATTAATACCGTTAAGAGAATAGCGATGAATAACGGTTACAGAATAGATATGGTTAAAAAACTGTTACGGAAAAGTAATAAGCGCAAAAAGAATAAACCTGATGGAGAGAAAGTGAAAATTATCACGATGCCATACTACGGAAAAGTCTCACAAAAGATAGCAAATATTTTTAAGCCATACGATGTCAAAATAGCTTTTCACACTAATAACCTAGTGAGGTATAGCCTTAAGCACGATATTGGCGAGAAGAGAAATAAGTTTGAAAGATCGGGAGTTTATAAGATTCAGTGCAGAACGTGTGATGCAAAATATATAGGGCAGACAGGAAGATCATTCGCGATCCGGTATAAAGAACATAAAGATGCGTTCAGGTTAGGAAATTATGACAAATCAGCTGTTGCGAACCATATATATGAAACAGGCCATCCCCTTAATAGCATAGAAGACAACGTAGAAATATTGCATGTAGAAAAGAAAGGGAGGAAACTTGATTTACTAGAGGAATTCGAGATAGCTATCCATGAAAAGAAACAAAGCAATACCCTAAATGTACAAGATAACTTTAAAGAAATGAGATTTTTTAGCGGGTTTTTAGAATTATTTTAGGGCAGGCATGCGACTTTAAACTTGTAGCATGCCAATTACGGAGTTGCGAGAGGCTCACGATGGCAGACCAATGCAATAAGGAAATGAGGCGCCCAATAGCATAGCGTTACCGTCAAGCACACGGCTGTAACCACGCCACAACACCTAGGCACGTCAGTCCACAACAGCTCCCGAGCCGGCGCAGTCGACAGCATATTTGGTAGCTATGGGACGGCCATTGACTAGTGTCAACAACTTCAATGTAAGACGAGGACCCACAGTCCAATATACTTTTAATTCTGTTTTACTCTATGGACTTACCAACTATTGGTGATGGTATTTTGTCTTTTTAGTCCGTTTAACTTCATGACATAGATTTTACAACCTGATGATGAGAGCATTGTCTCTTGAAACGCGTTGTTAAAATATGTATAAGAATCGCGGTTGAATGCTAACAGTGATAACCAGTATAACTACAACTGCTACCTCGACTCCATAATGGATTATATCAAATCGAAGCCGATATTGCTTGAAAGTCTTTCGGACATGCAGCCGGATTGATTGATCGTTGTGGAATGAATTTTCAATGGCGTAACGTGCAATCACCATCAAATTACTCCTGCTGACTGATATCCTGTTTTTTTCCCCAATGGATGGAGTCCGTACGTGCCCACATCAATGTTGTGACCATCTCCTAAGCTCTACTGTCAGCTCCGTATTGTTACTTTCAAATCAAGGCGTCACGGGATGTGGAAGCCATGACGTTATCCGTACGTCTGGGTGGGATTACACACTAATATGGGCCCAGATAGGACAGAGAAGTGCTCGAAAAAGCAAACGAAGGGTAGTGGTTTTAAGGGCAGAGGGGAAAAAAGTGCCAAGGCAATCGCTAAGGGAGCAAAACCTCTGCGATGGCCTGGACGGGTAGTATGAGCAGCAGCGAATTTCTTGCTACACTGCTTGCCATTAAAATTGCTACACCAAGAAGAAATGTAGATGATAAACTGGACAAATATATTATACTAGAACTGACATGTGATTACATTTTCACGCAATTTGGATGCATAGATCCTGAGAAATCAGGAACCGAGAACAACCACCTCTGGCCGTAATAACGGCCGTGATGCGCCTGGGCATTGAGTCAAACAGAGCTCGGATGGCGTGTACAGGTACAGCTGCCCATGCAGCTTCAACACGATACCACAGTTCATCAAGAGTAGTGACTAGCGTATTGTGACGAGCCAGTTGCTCGGCCACCATTGACCAGACGTTTTCAATTGGTGAGAGATCTGGAAAATGTGCTGGCCAGGGCAGCAGTCGAACATTCGCTGTATCCACAATGGCCCGTACAGGACCTGCAACATGCGGTCATGCATTATCCTGCTGAAATGTAGGGGTTCGCAAGGATCGAATGAAGGGTAGAGCCACGGGTCGTATCACATCTAAAATGTAAAGACCACTGTTCAAAGTGCCGTCAATGCAAACAAGAGGTGACCAAGACGTGTAACCAATGGCACCCCATACCATCACGATGAGTGATACGCCAGTATGGCGATGACGAATACACGCTTCCAATGTGCGTTCACCGCGATGTCGCCAAACACGGATGCGACCATCATGATGCTGTAAACAGAACCTGGATTCATCCGAAAAAATGATGTTTTGCCATTCGTGCACCCAGGTTCGTCGTTGAGTACACCATCGTAGGCGCTCCTATCTGTGATGCAGCGTCAAGGGTAACCGCAGCCACGGCCTCCGAGCTGATAGTCCATGCTGCTGCAAACGTCGTCGAACTGTTCGTGCAGATGGTTATTGTCTTGCAAACAACCCTATCTTTTGACTCAGGGATCGAGACGTGGCTGCACGATTCGTTACAGGCATGCGGATAAGATGCATGTCAAATCAAATGGCTCTGAGCACTATGGGACTTAACATCTATGGTCATCAGTCCCCTAGAACTTAGAACTACTTAAACCTAACTAACCTAAGGTCGTCACACAACACCCAGTCTTCACGAGGCAGAAAGATGTCTTTCATCTCGACTGCTAGTGATACGAGGCCGTTGGGACCCAGCACGGCGTTCCGTATTACCCTCCTGAACCCACCGATTCCACATTCTGCTAACAGTCATTGGATCTCGACCGATGCGAGCAGCAATGTCACGATACGATAAACCGCAATCGCGATAGGCTAGAATCCGACCTTTATCAAAGTAGGGAACGTGATGGTACGCATTTCTCCTCCTTACACGAGGCATCATAACAACGTTTCACCAGGCAACGTCGGTCAACTGCTGTTTGTGTATGTGAAATCGGTTGGAAACTTTCCTCTGAAAAGCTAATCGTTTGCATATCACAGCATCTTCTTCCTGTCGGTTAAATTTCGCGTCTGTAGCACGTCATCTTCGTGGTGTAGCAATTTTAATGGCCAGTAGTGTATCTACGACAGATCATGCAAGGATGGTTATGTTAGTAGTGGGTATCATGCAGCTCGCTACTGTGAGCCCTTCTCTTGCGCCATGTCTGTGGTGGCTGGGCGCAACAGCAGGCTGACGTTGACTGCCGGCGGCTTCTTTTCTGAGAACCAGTTGTGCAGTCGCTCTTCTTCTGCATGACGCAGTTCTTCTGCAACTGTGCATCGAGTAGCACAGCCTGCTAGCTGAGCTGTGCTGCAGTTGCTTGGTCGAGGTATATGCCGGCTTGTTGCGCTCACGCGATTAGTGCTACTGTGTTGTCCTCCTCAGACGCCGCCTCTCCGTCTTTCAACGTTGCCGCCGTTGCCAGTGCAGTGACGAACGTGTTCTTGGCGGCGCCCTTCTCCTGCGAAGCTGCTGGAACGGTCGCAGGGGGAAGGAACCCTCACGATGGCAGTCTTCTTAACAGCGCCTTCTCTTGCAGTACTGCTGGGCCAGTCAAAGGGCAGGCACTGATCCGGCTGAATGGAGGCCGCGAGCCAGCTCCGGACGCACCTGTCGCAGGCCTCCGCCTTTTCAGCAACCAGGGCAGCTGCAGACGCGGCCATCTCTGCCGCCATAACGGCCATGAAGGCCGCAGCTGCTTCCTCGACGACATCATGTGTCTGCAGTTTCATCTTCTTAGGTCTCAGCTCCTGCTCCCATCTTTCCGTTTGCGGTCTGTCCTCCCCACTACTGGTGAGACATTTCTGCTGGTTGTGGGCAGGGCAAGCCGCTACCGTCTCGTCTGTCCGCCGTTCAGGTTTCGACGGGTGTTGCCCCCGTCCTCTTCTTCTGCGCCGGCGCATTTTCGCGGTCGGGGCCGCCACCTCGCCGCCGGACTGGCTGCGGTTTGAGGAAGTCGGGCAGCCACGCCTGTTGGCGACATGGGGCCCGCCACATCGAGCGCACGTCGGAGTGTCTTCTTTGCGCCTGCCGCAAGCTTGACTCTCGTGTTCACCGGAACACTTTACGCTCTTCGCGGCATTGCTGCAGAACTTGGCGACGTGTCTTTCTTTGTGCCACCTGAGGAACTGCGGCTTCGGGTCTAGGTCAGTTGGGAGGGCTTTGGTGTTCACGGGGAAGCCAAGTAGCTCCCCCAGCACTAAAATCCCACCTGAACAGTCAGCTGTTTGCACTCCGACGATGAATAGCGGCGGATTCCTTCTCATGGTTCAGTTGTGCAGCTTTACGGCTGCGTATCCGAAACCGGTTCGTCACAGTCCTTACTTGACCGCTGGTTCGCTAACTAGCGCGGGAGGCCCCATTAGGAGCGCCTCGGTCAGCTGGTCACGGTGCTTTGGCAGCGTCGACTTGACAGGTGATTGCACGGTGTGGGCGGCCACATTATTCGTCAGGGTTCTGTGGTCGACTATGCTCGCTGCCTGTAGTTCGACAGTGGTATTAGAGTCGACAGACTCCATGCCCACTTCGTGTTTGCAACAGCGGGCGATATATTCGAGAACCACTGTTCACGGTATGCCTCTGCCCTGGATGTACAGAGGCGGCACAAGTGTACGATCTTCTCGTTCTTTCTTTTGACGTTCACGCTTGGCGCATTCGGTAATCCGAATGTCCGAATCTCCCTTCATAATGTCGGTTTGCACCTGAGTTCCCTTGTCCATTCTGCGGCGCAAAAAAAAAAAAAAAAAAATGTTAGAACAGCACTCGAGTGGCGGTCCTGTCTGTGCCCCGCGTTCGTCGTACTCGGTTCCCGTTCCCGCTGCGTTTGGAGAATTTTTAGTGCCGGAGACCACGCTTGACTAAGTTCATCTCCATTGTTCTTATTGATGAGGTTAACATGTAGCCGATCCAGATACTGAACTCCTTCCAGCGGATGAAGGTAACATAACCGTCTTACTAACAGTCGCAGTATACAAAAAGGAAATGTACAAACTCCTAGACGACACGTGACTTACAAGAGGATGACGACGGACAAGCCAGCCACATGCAGCGTAAGACGATTGAACGCCTCCGAAGCACTTTTACATAAGAGACAGCGAAAGAATTTCGCCCACTTGCTGCCGCACCACTAAGGCTCTACGGACTTCTGGCGGTACACAAAAACGGCATACCCCTGAGACCAAAAGTGAGTACAACAGGAGCGGCAATGTACCATTTTGCGTCCGTTGGCTGACAAATGTGAGCACTAAATCAAGAACTCAGCTCAGTTCGTGGAACGTCTACGGAAACTCAGACTGATTGGCTCAGATCTCATGGCCAGTTTCGACGTTGTGTCACTTATCAACAGAATTCCCTTCAAGGAGTTGCTGGAACTTATTGAAAAGAAATATGGGCCCTCTTTCACCAAACTTTTAAAGTTTGTGCTCACATCTACGTGTTTTCTTTTTGATGGACAGTACTATGAACAGACTGGTGAGGTACCTTTCGGTAGTCCTCGTCACCTGCGCTGCCCAACATGTACATGGAAGACTTCGAGGGCAAGACAACAGACTCAGCACAATAAAAACTGGCAGTCTTTTACAGATATGTTGACGATACGTTCGTCATTCGGATTCACAGCAAAGCTGAGCTTCAAGATTTCTTGCAATACTTGAATTCTATCCGCAAAAAAATTCAGTTCATCATGCACATGGAGCAAAAAGGTCAGCTGCCATTCTTGGATCTTCTGGTACGGAGAAAACCAGATGGAACACTGGGACACAGCGTCTATTGGAAGAAAACCCACAAGAACCAGTATCTTCACGCCTCTAGCTATCATCTCCCATCGCAAAGTGAAGGAGTGCTAAATACACTTGTTTACGTGAGTGCTAACCACGGAGGTTCGCAGAGCTCGTGTGATCCCCGACGAAGAAAGCCTAAAAGCGGAGCTAGATTCCTCAGGGGCGTGTTCCAGAAATACGGTGACAGCGACCGCCAAATTCTACATGCTTTCAAGCAAAATATAACACCACAGTCAATAACCGACGAAGACAAAACGAAAAAGATTCCATACGCAGACAACTTATACGGAAAAATCGTTAGAATCTTACGACAGCAAAATGTCAAATGTGTGTACCGCCCGCTGGCAAAGTTCAATCTCATTTCGGGACACTAAAGGACGACTTAGGACTTCAGAAACCTGGAGTGTATTACATACAACGCAAGTGCAGGAATGCATATTTTGGAGAAACCATTCTCTCAGTTGAAGAAAGGTGCACGGAACACAAATGGCAAACTAACCTCCAGCAGCCCACAAAACATTGCCTTGAAACCAACCATAAAATGAAACTCGAAGGTACAAAAATTCTGCACAACACATCCCACTACTGCGACTGTGCATTCAAGGAGCCTATCAAAATCCATCTCAATGGATTTCAACTCAGTCAAGCCTTGATTTCAGCACTGAAAATTCTCCAAACGCAGGGGAAACGGAACACCGAGCAAGGCGAAGGCGGAGCGCGGACTGGGGGACCACCAGGCGACTCCTGAGCGTGAGCTACCCCCACCATGACGGCCGGGACATCGCGCGGCCCATACATGAGGTCAGTGGAGGGGGAGACGACCATTATATATATCGCACGCACTAGTCCAAGACGTCAATCAGCAGGAGTAACCTGATGATGATGGCACATTACGCCGTCGAAAATTTGTTCTACAGCGATCAATCAGTTTGGGCTTTATGACTGAGATACTTTCAAGCAGCACATTCGCTGGGAAAACTGGAACATACAGAAGTCGATATTGCCACCCGAATACATAGCAAACCACAAGTGAACGGTTTCCCCGCGTGTATTCAAGTACACATCTGTTTTGGTCAGTCAGCCATCATGTTCTACAACAATACCAAGATTGCATCTAGAAGAACACAGTTATCACTTCTCGTTTCAACAGAGTAGTTACTAACTGTCAGGACCTTAATTACAGTGTCGTAATGTTGAGGCAGCCATATACGGACACAAAATTGACGTATTACACCGCAACCAAGTTGAAAAGGTTTGAGGAGGTCATCGGATAGCCTAATCCCGGTTTCAACAGGCTTTCAGTAGGTAATGCAACATATTTCTCTTCTCGCCAATTTCAGTTGAGAAAATGTAGAATTTGTTGTGGAACATCGTGAAACATTCCCTCTTCGACTCCTACAATTTTGTGAAGTTCCGACTGATGGCGCCGCTACGCATATCTCTCAAAAAAATGGCTCTGAGCACTATGGGACTCAACATCTTAGGTCATAAGTCCCCTAGAACTTAGAACTACTTAAACCTAACTAACCTAAGGACATCACACACACCCATGCCCGAGGCAGGATTCGAACCTGCGACCGTAGCAGTCCCGCGGTTCCGGACTGCAGCGCCAGAACCGCACGTCCACCGCGGCCGGCGCATATCTTTCAAAATGGCTTCTGCAATGAAGGTGTGTTCCAAGAAGAGAGCTGTCGCCGAGTTTCTTTTAGCTAAAAACGAGGGCATGGCAAATTTCCGCAGGCGCTTGCAGAAAGTCTCCAGAGACCTGGCAATGAACAAAAGCACACTAAGTCGTTGGGCGCGACGTCTGTCATTATCGCAACAAGGCTGTGCAAACCTCTCCAATCTCCCGCGTGCCGAGACGCCGTACACATATGTAACTCTTGTAATGGTGGAACGTGCGGACACACTCATTCGAGGTGATCGACGGATCACAGTTAAACACTTCGGTGGACAAATGGGCGTCTCTGTTAGTGACGCTGACACAGTAGTCCACCAGATTGGCTACTCAACGATGTTCTAGGTTCTTCGCTGCTTAACACAAGGCAATAAAAGGCAACAAAGACCCATGTGTCCGAACTGTTTGCACGCGGCTGATAGAGACAATTTTTTTGTAGAACATTATCAGAGGCAGTGAAACATGGGTTCATCAGTTCGAACTGATCGCAATCCATGGAGTGGCCCAAGACCACCTCTCCTCCGAAGAAAAAGTTCAAAGCCGCGCCCTCAGCTGGTTCAGTCGTGGCGACTGTCTTCTAGGACTCTGAAGCGGTTATTCTGTTTGACGTCCTACCTCGTGGTGCAATGACAAACTCTGAAGTGTACTGTGCTACATTCAGGAAATTGAAGACAGGACTTCAGCGTATTCGTCGCCATAAAAATGCAAACGACGTTATCCTTCTCCATGACAATGCAAGGCCTTAATCCGCGCACCCGGAGGAGCTCAGAAAACTTGGGCTGTTTCTTCCCCATCCTCCCTACAGCCCGGACCTCGCACCTTCCGGCCTCCGTCTGTTTGGCCTAATGAAGGATGTGCTTCGCGGTAAACATTATGGAGACGATGGGGAAGTTATTGGTGCAGCAAGACGTTGGCTCCGACGTCTACCAGTAGAGTTGTTCCTTGCGGGCATAAAGGCCCTCCCAGTAACGTGGCAAGACGCAGTCGCATTGAACGGAGTCTATGTTGAAAATTGCGTTTTGTAGTCGAAAGTATGGGATCCTGAATAAAACCAACCTGCTTTCAGATGAAATATGTTGCGTTACTTATTGAATGCCCCTCTTAATTTTGAAAATACTGTATTCTTAAACATAAAATTGTTAGAAACGATATATACGTTCAAAAATATACAATTATTATTAATATAATTAAAATTAATATATAAATAAATAATGTCGTGTGACGAGGGCCTCCCGTCGGGTAGACCGTTCGCCGGGTGCAAGTCTTTCGATTTGACGCCACTTCGGCGACTTGCGCGTCGATGAGGTTGAAATGATGATGATTAGGACAACACAACACCCAGTCCCTGAGAGGAGAAAATCTCCGACCCAGCCGGGAATCGAACCCGGACCCTTAGGATTGACAGTCTGTCGCGCTGACCACTTTTTTTACCACATATTTTTATTCCATAAAAACAGTAACAAAAATGGCTACAATGAAATGACATAAATAAGGCGACAGATAATTGCAGTCATAAATTACAGCATTCAAAGAATGAGTCTTTAGTAGTAGCACAATTTAGCACCTTCACTGTCACCTTCAACTGGTGGCAGTTCAGCATGCACATTTTCTTCTTCTGCAGCCTGAGGTTCCTCATCATCATTCCCAGACCCAAATTAATCATTCAGTAAATCCTTGATGTCAGCTACCGGGGGCGGACATTACTATATTAATTATATAATAATTATTAATGTAATATAAAATATGATAAAATTATTACAAGTAATGAAAAATTGGATGAGACTTAGGTTACAGAAAGCCCATCCGGTTAGCTAAGCGGTCTAACACACGGCTTTCCGGAGTGGGAAGGAGCGCCTGGTCCCCGGCACGAATCCACCCGGCGGACTTGTGTCGAGGTCCGGTGAACCGGCCAGTCTGTTGACGGTTTTTAGGCAGTCTTCCATCTGCCTCGGCGAATGCGAGCTGGTTCCCCTTATTCCGCCTCAGCTACACAATGTCGGCGGTTGCTGAGCAAACAAGTTCTCCACGTTCGCGTGCACCACCATTACTCTACCACGCAAACATGGGGGTTACACTCGTCTGGTGTGAGACGTTTCTGTGGGGCAGCGGAGGGGTGAAGTGGACTGCGGTATTCGTCGTGGGGTTGTGGGCCACTGCGGCTGCGGCGGGGACGGAGTCGTTTCTAGGTCCGCGGTCAACATACAATATAATACAATACAATAGGTTACATAAAAAGAGAACAGAGTTCACTGAAAAATTGTACTTCTTGTCAAATAACCGAACGAGGTTTCGTTGTCGTAAGCCACCGGAATCGCATGCGGGTGGACAGCGATTTAAACCCCATTCCAGCGACCCAAATTTAGGTTTTCCGTGATGTCCCTAAATCGCTTAAGGGAAATGCCGGAATTATTTCTTTGGAAGGGCACTGCCGACTTCCTTCCCCAGTCCGAATTTGCGTTCCGTCTCTAAAGGCCGCGTCGTTAACAGGACGTGAAACCACAATCTTCCTCTTCTTTGTTACTGACTTTGGTCATACCTTTACAATTTCAGTTTAGCGCATATTTTTCCTGATGAGATATTATTTACTTGAACTCACTGTAAATGTGCACTATGACATAGTCAACTACATAAACCAAGTCCATTATCGGGTTCATAGTTCGTACAAATATCCATCGATATCTACAGCTACATCCTTACTCTGCAAACCAGAGTGAAGTGCATGGCAGAGTGGACTTTCCATTGCACCAGTAATTAGGGCTCCATCCCGGCCCATTCACATACGTAGTGCGAGAAGGAAAATAGGCTTATGCGCTTTGTCATGAGTCTAATCTTGCCCATGCGATCTCTGCTGTAGCGATAAGTACGGGTTTTAGTATAGTCCTACATTTCTCATTTAAAGTCGGTTCTTGAAACTCTGTACGCAGGGTTTCTCGCGATAGTTTACGTCTATCTTTAAGAATCTGACAGTTCAGTTTCTTCAGCATCTCCGTGGCATTCTGCGATGGATGAAACAAATGTGCGACCATTCTTTGTATACGATCAGTATCAATATCCTGTTTGGTTTGGGTCTTTCACACCTGAGCAATATTCTAGAATGGATAGCACAAGTGTTTTCTGAGCAGTGTCCTTTGATATAACGTGGTATTCATCTGTAAATTAACCGGATCTGTTACCACCGCAAAATGAATTATCAAGAAAATTTAGGCAGACTTGCAGTTATCCAAATGAACCTATATCCACAGTAGCGTAACGAACATATCTTTCGGTTTTTTGTTATTTTGTTTGACATAAATAACTTGTTGGCCCCTATTTAGTGATATCCAGGAAGTACCAAGCTACGCTTAGAACACTATATGAGCAACATTTTGTAGTTATCTGCACAATCGTCTTGAATTATCCTGTTTTCATTCCTTGAACGAGTCTGTGGCGAGTTACTTGTGATTCAGTCCACTCTACATAAACGTTTACATGATTATCTGCAATACACAATTAAGTACGCAGCAGTGCGTTCGTCGAACCACCTTCAAGCTATTTCTCTACCATTCCACTCTGGAACAGCGCACGGGGAAAACGAACACTTAAATATTTCCGTGTGGTCTCTGAGTCCTCTTATAGTAATGATCATTTCTCCCTATGTAATCAGGCACCAATAAAATATTTCCGCTCTCAGAGGAGTAAGTTTTTGACTGAAATTTCATGAGCGAAGATCCTGCCACAGCGGAAAACGCCTTCCTTTTGTAAGAGGTCCGAGCAGATGTAATTTCGATGTATTGCTCATGCGCTGCCTACGATATGCAAGGTATACGAGAATCTCAGACCAGAGAGCAGTGTTGACTGCAGCAGGAACTGTGTAGCTGTAGCAGTAAATTGTTGCTTGTGAGCAGTCTGCTCTGGTCTAGTCTGGTGTATCGTTTTGGCTGGGCCGGTCGTGGTGCAACGATGCCGGAGCCTGAGCATTATTGTACGAGGTGCATTCAAGTTCTAAGGCCTCCGATTTCTTTTCTCTAGACTGGAAAGAGATAGAAACATGCGCATTGTTTTAAAATGAGGCCGCGTTCATTGTCAATACGTCCCAGAGATGGCAGCACCATACGGCAGATGGAATTTTACGGCCAGCAGCGAGCATGAGAACTGTTTTAAATACTTAAAATGGCGACGTTTTCCTTACTTGAACAGCGTGCAATCATTCGTTTTCTGAATTTGCGTGGTGTGAAACCAATTGAAATTCATTGACAGTTGAAGGAGACATGTGGTGATGGAGTTATGGATGTGTCGAAAGTGCGTTCGTGGGTGCGACAGTTTAATGAAGGCAGAACATCGTGTGACAACAAATCGAAACAACCTCGGGCTCGCACAAGCCGGTCTGACGACATGATCGAAAAAGTGGAGAGAATTGTTTTGGGGGATCGCCGAATGACTGTTGAACAGATCGCCTCCAGAGTTGGCATTTCTGTGGGTTCTGTGCACACAATCCTGCATGACGACCTGAAAATTCGAAAAGTGTCATACAGGTGGGTGCCACGAATGCTGACGGACGACCACATGGCTGCCCGTGTGGCATGTTGCCAAGCAATGTTGACGCGTAACGACAGCATGAATGGGACTTTCTTTTCGTCGCCTGTGACAATGGATGAGATGTGGATGCCATTTTTCAGTCCAGAAACAAAGCGCCAGTCAGCTCAATGGAAGCACACAGATACACCGCCAAAAAAATTTCGGGTAACCGCCAGTGCTGAAAAAATGATGGTGTCCATGTTCTGGGACAGCGAGGGCGTAATCCTTACCCATTGCGTTCCAAAGGGCACTACGGTAACAGGTGCATCCTACGAAAATGTTTTGAAGAACAAATTCCTTCCTGCATTGCAACAAAAACGTCCGTGAAGGGCTGCGCGTGTCCTGTTTCACCGAGATAACGCACCCGCAAATCGAGCTAACGTTACGCAACAGTTTCTTCGTGATAACAACTTTGAAGTGATTCCTCATGCTCCCTACTCACCTGACCTGGCTCCTAGTGACTTTTGGCTTTTTCCAACAATGAAAGACACTCTCCGTGGCCGCACATTCACCAGCCGTGCTGCTATTGCCTCAGCGATTTTCCAGTGGTCAAAACAGGCTCCTAAACAAGCCTTCGCCGCTGCCATGGAATCATGGCGTCAGCGTTGTGAAAAATGTGTACGTCTGCAGGGCGATTACGTCGAGAAGTAACGCCAGTTTCATCGATTTCGGGTGAGTAGTTAATTAGAAAAAAAATCAGAGGCCTTAGAATGCACCTTATATAAGGTAAAAAGCAGCCTCGCGCATATGTAGTAATGTTATCTCAAGTCCCATGTACATGTTTTAAAAATGTCCTAATAATAATCTTTCTCATATAAAGTAACTTTTAACAACCATTTATTTCAATTTATAGAATTTACTAATTTCTCCAATCCATGATCATCCCGATTATTGCAAAAGAAAAATCAGTTGTTTGCTTTCATAAATGACAAATCTATCGGCCAGCATTGCACAGGGCTGTGCCAAAAAAAAAATTATTGTAAGAGCAGATATATATGCGTTAGCCGGCGACTTCATTGAGGTAAGAATTTTTCTCTTTTTTATTCAGAATGATCTTTCAGGGCCATGACGCAGCACTGCTGACGTCCAAAATTTACCAGGTTAAATCCACAGTCAATTATTGAAAAGTTATAAGTGAGCGACAATTTAATTGAGAGGTTAGTTACATTGTATTATTAGCAGGTTACTGAATTTATTTTTTTTGTTGGGACGTTACACTGAATGTGAACGACATAATTATAATTTTTACTGTTGAGAGGTTTAGGAATATTTCTGTTTTGAGGTTACACTAAATGAAAATATTATTCATATTATTTATTTTATTTTGTGGGGAGGTTACACTTGGCGACAACCGGCCAGGATCGTATTTCTTTGTGAATTTCTGAGAAGTAGTCAGTTATATATCTGCTCTTATTTACTTAAATGTAGTTTGCATCTGGCGCAACGCATTTACTAATTTGTCACTCTTTCTTTCACAGATCATCGGCAATTTATTGCTCTTTGTTGTAATTGTGTTTGTTCCATTTTTGCTTCGTCTTTGTTTCATTTTGAGCTTAATTTTGATTTGTGAAAAATGCCGCGAAAAACTGTTAACAGTACGTCGCGATGTGCAATGAGTGAAATAGCCGACTCGAATAATTTGACCGATAATACTTGCGACACTCAGTGTAATAGTGATAATCGCCTAGTTACAGATAATCAGTGCGTGCCGATCACTAGTAATGATTTTATTCCAGATGATGAGCAAACAAATTCATTTATGTCCACACTTAATTTAACGGCAAATGATAACGCGGCACGTTCCGTTACAATGAACGCTGCCCAGTTTGACACACCTAATGTGCAAAATTCACGTAGCGAACAGATAATTGTTTCTAACGAAGGTGAACAATGTACTCAACATATGTCAGATTTATTTGATTCCGGTGTAGTGACCAATAGTGCATATCCAATTGGCGAACCTTCTCAAGAATCAGAGAATGACCAAATGGTTACACAAAACGTGACAAATGCAGATACACCAACACACAGCATAGAAAGTAGAGTCGCTAATTTTGGCATGGATCAAGTTATGGCAGTATTGCTACAACTTAATGAAAATTTAAAACAACTTAATGAATTGAAGAAGCAACTTAATAAAAAACAAGACAACCTTAATGAAAATCTCAATTAGTCGAATGATAAGCAAGACAACAATTTTAAACAACTTAGTGAACAGATTACAGTCGTTGCCGCGCAATGTCATGATACTAAAGAACAATTACGTGAGGAAATTAAGGCTTGTGCTAGGAACAGTAGTGAAGAAATTAGATCTGTGGCACAAGAATTAAGTAATAGGCCTACACATGCAGCCACAACGAAATTACTTAGAGATGAAATTAGTGTAGTCGCTAAACAATGTTCTGAAAACGCAACACAGTTACGCGACGAGTTTAAATTAATGTGAGTAGAACTTTCACGCACACTGGATGCGAAAGTAGACACGAAATTTGACCAAAAGAACAGCCAAATTGACGAACGTTTTAATCACCACCTACAAAACAGTGAAACGCGTTACCGTAAATTTATACAGGAACAGAATAAAATAAAGGAACAAGTCATGAAACAATTACTGCACAGAGACAGGAAGATAAGCGTAAATTGTTTACGAAAGCAAAAACATACGTAGACAACAATATTGCTACAGTATCAGACGAAATCAAACAGTTGAACACCGAATTGCATGATGAAATCTCCGATCTTAAAACAAAAACAGACACACACACAGTAGACTTTCTGACAATGACCAACAGACTTGAAAAGTTGGAACTAATACAGGATCCCGATACCATCAAAAAATTGAACGAAACCACACGTAAAATACAAAAACAAATTAACGCTTGTGATAATAAAAACGATGATCAGGTAAAAGTACTGACTGAAAAATATGATGAATTGGCCAGTCGTATTGATGTTATTGAAAATAATAATGACACCAAATCAGACGATACGTCACCAGTTTCGTTTAATCAAACACCCGAATTCCAAAATTTACAGCAGACGATCAGTGAGATAGGTTCGTCCAATAATACATTACGTAGAAACTTGTCATCTTTACAGCAAGAAGTGACGGAGATGAAAAATATTTCAGCCTTTAACACATCACAGCATACGCCACTCTCCGAACATTTGTCAGACTCACACAGCCAGTGTAATTTAAGTAATTTACAGAGAGTACGTGAGTTAGATTCCGAACAGTCACAAACAGATTATCATACAACCCTGAACCTGTTCATACATACAGAGACGATAATTTTGATTACAAGCACTTTCTATCCGTTAGGAAATTTAAAGTATTTAAAAATGGCAGAACACAGATTCGCCCCTTGGATTGGATACAACAATTTAGCTTTGCTTTTCCACCAACTTGGCCCGTCACACACAAACTTGAATTTATTTGCAGTTTTTTGGAAGGCGAACCGGCAACTCGTATGAGACCGATCGCGAGACATGCTACTCGGTAGAAGAATTTCAGAATGCTTTTCTGTCAGCGTATTGGTCGAAGACGACGCAGCGCGGAATCAAGGATCAACTAATTAGTTTACCGAATTATGAGATCTCAAATTTTCCCACTGTCACGCATTTTTTTGAACACATGGTCCAACAAAACCAGTACTTAAGTGAGCCATACAGTGAATCTGCACTTATCCAATTGTGTATTTCTAAATTACCACGATCTTTAAGAGTATCACTTTTAACAGGACAGCAGAAAGAAAATATTTCGGCACTTAGAGGTCTCTTACAGCTTTTGGAAGTTCAGCAATCAGATTATTCTTTCGTAAACAAAAATTTTTCACATCATAACCAAGGCCAACAAGCATACAGTAATTACGATCAGCCACGCTATTTCAATAGCAAAGGTAATAGACGCTCCAGGAACGATAACCACCAGAACTTTAATAACAAACAAAATTTTAATTATCAGTATCGACAAAATTATCAGCAACAGGAACCACATTTTGGTAACAATAGAGGTTTTTCCCAACAACAGTAACAAAACCAGCCGGTTAGCATACCTAACCAACAATGTAATGTGTAAAGTCAACCAAGCTTTAATGTTTCGCCGCGTACACGTATAGCGTCGGCTCTACCAAATAGTAACGCACAGCAACAAGGAAATCAGTACGTACAGAAAACACATCATTTCAACACCTATCGCAACGCGCCGTATAGGAATGACTATCATGACAGACGTAAAAGTAATGAGCAAAATTTTCAGCGTACGTTTAATAACAGTCGGTCTTACCAGCAGCAAAATTATCCGCAACAACAGAATATCATGAATGAACCAGACAGTAGATATCATCCCGAACGTAATACGTCAGGACGAAGTAACAGAACAGTACAAATAGTCGAGATGCCACAGCATCCTCCCGCAAATAATACCACGTCAGGTAGAATTTGACTAGATACTGTACAGGTTGCATCTTCCAGCAACGCAAGCAATACTTTTGACACAGAGAATCTTGTTCACGAAAATGTTATTACTTTTGACGACATCCGAGACACCCTTTTGCAGGAAAAACCAGTTATTCAAAAAAACCATTTCCCACCCTGTCATTGAAGTAAAGATTGGATCGTCCAAATTTTCAGCAGTAATCGATTCTGGATCACCTATGTCAGTTATAAATGAGGAAACTTTCAACGAATGTAACAAAGAGAATACCTATCCTACGTTATCATTAGGCAAAACTAAAGTAAAAGGAGCAGTATCTGGTAAAGGAGCAGATGTAAAGTTACAGACACACTTATCATTTGGTATTGCAGGTCATACGTTTCACTCAAATTTTTGGATTGTTCCCTTATTGACAACAGACGATATTTTAGGTACGAATTTTCTGGTACAACACGACGCAATTATTGACTTTCAAAATTCCTATTTAATGTTAAAGGATGAAAATGTACAACTAGCATTAGAATTTCAGCACTCTTATCTGCAGAAGAACAAACAATTAATCGTACAGAGGTCATTTCTGCATCACCTAACATAGACTGTCATTTGACATTGTTCACAGATACCTACGTACTAACTATAATACTCCAGACGAAGCCGATTATGACGTTATGCAGATGATTTCTAATAAAGTTAAACAGAGCAGTGCAAATACAGACGACGAACGCACGCAACTACGCAAAATTCTTTTACAGCAAGCTCCAGTTTTTGACAACATCCCTGGTACTATGTCCGGTTTTATGTATGAATTTCAAGTTAAACAGCACGATATATTTAAAGCCAAACATTATCCTATTCCATACATTCACACAGAACAAGTTAAGAAAGAATTGCAAGCTATGCTTGACCAAGGAATTATTGAACCGGCAGTTAGTCCGTACATAAACCCGTTCCATATTGTTAAGAAAAAGGATGGTTCACTTCGCCTTGTACTTGATTCGCGTCACATCAATGACATTGTTATTAATGAAACAGATCGCCCACAGACACTAGAAGAACTTTTACAGAAATTTCATGGTACTGCTATTTATTCCACATTAGATTTGAAATCGGGATTTTGGCAAATTCAGCTCCATCCGAACTGCAGAAAGTACACAGCATTTCTCTGTTTTGGTGACTGTTATCAATTTTGTAAATTACCGTTCGGTTTAATAATTTCTTCAGCAGCATTTATTCGCAGTTTGAATACTATACTTCCGACAGAACTAAAAGACAGAATCACAACGTATGTAGACGACATTCATATTGCAGAAGCTAACTGGTCTGAACACAATCTGATTCTTGAACAACTGTTGCAAACTTTTCGTACACAAGGACTCACAGTTAATCTTAGCAAATCACACTTTGGCAAAACTTCTATAAAATTTCTTGGACATGTAATTTCAGCAGAAGGCATTGCGCCTGACCCGGAAAAACTTCAAGCTTTACGTGACATTACTGTTCCTACGACGAAGAAACAACTACGCAGCTTTTTGGGTTTAATTAACTTTTTCGTAAATTTATTCATTACTCTGCTTTATACACCCTTAGATTATGTCAATTGACAGGTAAAAACACTATTTGGTCCTGGGATAGCCAAGCGCAGTCTGAATTTGTCAATCTGAAACAAGCTTTGTTGAATGCACCACTTTTATCACATCCAGATCTTACTAGAAATTTTTCCATTGCCACCGACAGTTCTGACACCGCTTTAGGCGTACACATTTTTCAGGAAATTGAAGAAGATGGTTCTACAGTAATTAAAAACATCGCCTTTGCGAGTCGCATTCTGTCACCTGCTGAACGCAATTATTCTGTTACAGAACATGAAACATTATGTGTTGTATGGGCATTTACGAGATTTCGGCATTTTCTTTATGGAAGACATACGACCGTTTATACAGATCATAGAGCTATCCAGTTTTTACTTTCAGCAAAATTTACACATGACAGGTTAAGCAGATGGAAACTTTATTTACAGGAATTTGATTTTACAATTGTTCACATTCCCGGTACACAAAATATTGTAGCAGACGCACTATCCCGTTCTCTCAGCAACAATCAGCAAGACATCGCAACTAACTTCTGCCAAGCAAATTTTAGCATCATGTATATTCAACAAGTTGCATTTGAAAATTTCATTTCGTCGTCATTACGAGATATAGCACAAGAGCAGAGTAAAGATAACGTGTGGAAAGAAATTAAGCACCTTTGGCAAGATAGGAATAATGTTACCATCAGAAACCATTACACTGTACGCAATAACATTCTGTTTCGCCGCTCTCACCCTGACAGCAACAATTGGTTATTATGTATTCATGACGAGCTTGTTAACAAATTAATTTGGTATACTCATTTAAGTTACGCACATTACGGAGCCAGAAAATGTTTTCTTATACTGAGACAGAACTGTTATTTTGCCAACATGGAGAAACGTATTCATGTAAAATCTGCCAGAAAGCTAAGTCAGACACGACTTCACATATTCCTCCGTTACATCCCATTGTACCTGTTAATTTGAGACACATGGCCGCTGTAGACATTTTTGGTCCGATTCCCAGAACTAATAGAGGTTTTTGCTACATCTTTGTCGCTGTTGAACTCACTTCGAAATTTGTTACCTTCACTCCGTTACGCAAAGCTACTGCTAAATCTGTTTCAAAAGCATTTGTAAAACATTTTCTATTTCATGTAGGGCATGTATTGAAAGTAATTTCCGACAATGGACCACAGTTTCGATCTGCTATATGGACACGTATGTTACGAGCAAGAAACATTTCTCCGATTTATATATCCAAGTATCACGCTTCTTCGAATCCTTGTGAACGACTAATGAAAGAAATTGGTAAACTATGTAGAATATACTGCCATAAAAACATATTGATTGGGATATACACATATTGTCATTCCAGGATGTAATTAACTCGATACCAAATGAATCTACTATGCTATCTCCGACTGTTATACTGAAAAATGTTGAACCACCTAACAAAATTAAAGAATTAGTATCCATTCCTACATCTCGTCGACTACGACACCATGAAATAATTGACATTGCACTGAACAACATCAAACGTGCCGCAGAGCGCCGGAGAAGACAGCAAAAACAGGTTTGTACACGCCGTGACTTTCACATTGGACAGAAGATATTAGTACGTACACACTATTTATCCAACAGAGGAAAGAGTAGATGCAGTAAATTTGAGCTTCTATACGCAGGTCCATATCGAATTCGCAGCATCCCTCACCCCAATGTAGTACACGTCGAAACTTTGAGAACCAGAAAAAGCAAGGGCAATCACCATGTCTCCAATATTAAACCCTTTTTTGAATGAACATACTTTATGATTTATCACACGGTAGTGCCATTTCCTGATTTTTATATGACCACTTATGCAATTATATTTATATGAACAATTACTGATGATTATCAATTTTTTCTTGGCAAGTGCCCGGCAAGGTAAGGTTAGCAGGTCGCTTTTCTTGTCGTTATATATCAGTCCGTGCAAATTTTTCATTTTTTGTGTATGTATGATTGTTTTCCTATCGAAAGTAGAATTTTTGTCTGTATGCACTATGAAATCTTTAAGATGTAACAAACAACAGTTGACTTTGACATTTTTTTCTTATGGTATCTCACATCTTGACTATTCTACATTTTTGCTACTACATTATGATACTGTGTGTACATTTTTTGCACTTGAAAACTGTCTGTTTTTGACATAATACGTTTTCTGTCATGCTATGCTGTATGCTTAATTGTATCACTAGAAACAAGTTTTTATTTAATGAGTATATGATTTAAATGCAAGATATTAATCCTTATTCATCATTTTCAGAAAGCAATAACGTGTAAAAGAAATAACTTAAACAAACTACAGTGGATTACTATCAAATGGGAATTTCACCTTCGAAAGAAAATGCAATACCTTGTCATGAAGAGTAAATGGATCGGAATTAACAAGCATTAACAAGAATATACTATACACATCGTATGATAGCAGTCTTAACTAATTATTTTTCTTTCAGAATACGAGGCGATTGATGCAGGCTGTCAGACAGAACTACACATCTTAGTTTTAGTTATGAAATATGCTAGAAATAAGAAACTCTATACTATGAATAGTTGTATGAAGTAAATGGTAATATGAATAATGAATAATGAAGTGTCTTTTTTGCAGATGATAATGAATGATGATGAATAGTTATATAAAGAATATGCTAATATGAATAATGAAGTTTTTCTTTGCAGGTGATGATAGTAATGAAGTTATGGTAATATGAATAATGAAGTTTTTCCTTGCAGATGAGAATAATGATGAAGTTTATATATTTACTATTAGTTAAGAGATGCTATGTAGTTATTTAAGTATTTGTTGCAGTTCATTTTGACAGTATGTCTTATTTCGCATGGTATAATGACTGAATGTTTTGGAAAGGACAGCTAGAGTACATACATATTGAGTACACGTTTAATTACATGTTAATTCGAAGTTCACTACTTTTCAGCATAATATGCGTTTCTTCTTTCAGCTCAATAATCCATTTTGTATTTTTTCCAGGAGAAGCTATTTATGAAATTAATGTGCTATAAGCAGTTAGTCATTAAACCTGTTCAAGTACTTGCATTTTTTTTACCCATTTGTGTGTGTCATTCATGAATGTGATCACATATACTCTACTTGTTTCATAACCTTGCTACAGCTGACTCATGACAAATGACGTTATTAATCCTTATTTCCAGCAATAAGTCAAAAGTAAATATTTTCATGCCCCAGCAATTAATTATCGATCTCAACGCAATGCATTGCTAGCACAAAAAAATGTATTACCAGTCCCACCCAAATAATGCTACCAGTTTAAGAGATATTTCTAGTTCTAAATATAATGCAAATTTCTCAGATGTATTGAATCCATTATATCTATGTATTATTGGACCACAGACCTTGAGTAATAGTTACAGTGTGTTACATTTTAAATATGTCCTATGTCACTTGAATGATGAGTTCTGAGTAATACTGAATGATGTTTTGTAATAATGCATAAATGCTATGCCAATTATTTCTGTAAATAATATTTTTGTTATACTCTATAAATGCTGTGCCAATAATTAACTCTCATTTTGAATGATGACTTCTGAATAATACTGAATAATGTTTTATAAAACTATATGAATACTTTGTAACTGGCCAATGAGTGCCAATAATTACCGCAAGCAGATGAGTTATGAAATGTGTTTTGTAATATTCAATACTTGCTATATGTTTAGTAACTGGCCAATGAATGCCACTGTTTCTTATATTTTAAATTTGTCTTATGCCACTTACATGATATCATATATGAATACCAGTAGCTTAATGCTACACTCATTAGCTCCTGTTTTGAATGATGACTTCTGAATAGTGCATAAAAATGGTTTGTAACTGGCCAATGAGCGCCAATAATTACCGCAATCAGATGAGTTGTGAATAGTGTTTCGTAATATTCAATACTTGCTACATGTTTAGTAACTGGCCAATGAATGCCAATGATTACTATAATTAGATGAATTATGTAAATGCTATGCCATTAATTAATTCTTGCTTTGAATGATCACTTCTGAATAATGCATAAAAATGGTTTGTAGCTGGCCAATGAGTGCCAATATTTACTGTAATCAGATGACTTATGAATAATGTTCAGTAATACTCCATACATAGTACTGAAATGTTTAGTAACTAGGCAATGAGTGCCAACAATTACTCAAATCGGTTGATAGACTAGTGTAATGATGACTAGCATAAGACTTAATGTCCTTCACCTTCCGACCTAATTACCAGAAATTACTGCAATATCCGTTTTTCCTGTCCATCCTCATGATCATGGAGCACTATATTTGGATTTTGCACTAATTCTACGTTGGTGAAAGAGTATGGATTCTACAAGAATGTGGTGTTGACACATCATGCTGTCCACCACCTTGAACGTTGGAGATGTTATTATGGTCCTACTGTTTGGTGTACCTAATGTACTACCAAAATGATGACATTGAATATTAACACAACATTTCAGTGTCTTGGCTACACTGATTAATACTTCAGGGAAGAGAACTTCAGATTGTCTCACTTGGTGTTGTGCTTCTGTAGAAAGATATGGACTTTCAGTGCAGCTATGTGCAACCTACTGTGCTACAACCATGATGCAATCCTTCCCTTTCCTTTCCTAGTTCTTGTAAAATGGTAAAAATATATACAGTGCATGTGCACTTTATGTCATTTGTTAATATGTTTTGTACTCATTGCGTATACATTTTGTCATTTCTTGATATGTTCTGTACTCAGTGCATGTGCACTCTATTTCATTTCATGTTCTGCACTTATATATATGTATATACTCTGTGACTGTAGACTTAGTTAATTAAGTAGATTAAAGAAAAATTTGTTGCTCATGGCAAGTCCAATTGACTCACCATCGCTGCCAAATTTTTGCCCCCCAGTGGAGGGTTATGTAAGAGGTCCGAGCAGATGTAATTTCGATATATTGCTCATGCGCTGCCTGCGATATGCAAGGTATAAGAGAATCTCAGACCAGAGAGCAGTGTTGACTGCAGTAGGAACTGTGTAGCTGTAGCAGTAAGTTGTTGCTTGTGAGCAGTCTGCTCTGGTCTAGTCTGGTGTATCGTTTTGGCTGGTCATGGTGCAGCGATGCCGGAGCCTGAGCATTATTGTATAAGGTAAAAAGCAGCCTCGCGCATTTGTAGTAATGTTATCTCAAGTCCCATGTACATGTTTTAAAAATGTCCTAATAATAATCTTTATCATATAAAGTAACTTTTAACAACCATTCATTTCAATTTAAAGAATTTACTAATTTCTCCAATCCATGATCATCCCGATCATTGCAAAAGAAAAATCAGTTGTTTGCTTTCATAAATGACAAATCTATCGGCCAGCATTGCACAGGGCTGTGCCAAAAAAAAAAGAAATTATTGTAAGAGCAGATATATATGCGTTATCCGGCGACTTCATTGAGGTAAGAATTTTTCTCTTTTTTATTCAGAATGATCTTTCAGGGTCATGACGCAGCACTGCTGACGTCCAAAATTCACCAGGTTAAATCCACAGTCAATTATTGAAAAGTTATAAGTGAGCGACCACCTGATACATGGATACAGGGAGTTCAGTCAGCAATGAGGAAGAACAACATTCCTGAAGATTTATGGACGAATAGAGAAGAGTGGAGAACAATAATTAGTGACTTACTGTAATCTAGAATAGGCGCTGGAAAAACGTACTCACATTGTAAATCCAGAATAATAATAATAATAATAATAAGTGATCGACAATTTAATTGAGAGGTTAGTTACATTGTATTATTACCAGGTTACTGAATTTATTTTTTTTTGTTGGGACGTTACACTGAATGTGAACGACATAATTATAATTTTTACTGTTGGGAGGTTTAGGAATTTTTCTGTTTTGAGGTTACACTAAATGAGAATATTATTCATGTTATTTATTTTATTTTGTGGGGAGGTTACACTTTAAGTGATTGCCACCCCAGCTCGAGTATCATATCCGTGGCACTCCGTCCCCTATTTCGCGGTAACACAAAATGAGCTACCCTTATTTGAATTTTTTCGGTGTCCTCCGTGAATCCTATCTGATGCGGATCCCACACTGCGCAACAATACTACAGGACAGGGCGGACAAACAGTCCGTCTCTTAAGCAGAGCTATTGCATTTTCACAGTGTTTTGCCTACTAATCGTTGCTTGTGGTTTGCTTACCCAACAACTGTATCTTTGTGATCGTTCCGATTTGAGTTACGGTAACTGTAATCTCTAAGTATGTAGCTGAATTTACAACCTTTATATTTGTGTGATTTATCGTCTAACCGAAATCTGGTGGATTACTTTTAGCACTCCTGTGAATGGTCTCACACTATTCATTATTTGGAGTCAATTTCCACTTTTCACATCATAGAGATATCTTGTCCGAATCATTTTGCAATACGGTAAATGACGATATCATCTGCAAACAACCTAAGAGGACTGCTAAGATTCTCCCCTACGTTTATGTCAGTAACAGCTAAGGGGCTGTAACACTTCTTTGGGGAATGCCATATATTAATTCTGTTTTATTCGATGACTTTCCGTTAATTAATACGAACTGTGACAGGAAATCACGAATCCAGTCGCACAACTGAGACGAACTCCATAGGCACACAATTTGATTGGAAGTCACTTGTGAGGAACGCTATCAAAAGCCTTCTGGAAATCCAAAAATACGGAATCAGTTTGATATCCCCTGTCGATAGCACTCATTACTTCGTGTGAATAAAGAACTAGTTGTTTTTCATAAGAACGATATTTTCTGCATCTGTGTTGTCATTCTGTGAGTAAATCGTATTCCTGGAGGTAATTCATAACGTTCGAGCACAGGACATGTTCCAGAATTCTACTGAAAATCGACGTTAATGATACGAGTCCGTAATTCTTGGGTATTTGTTTGTCCTGCGCAATTTCGTAGTTTTTAGGCACGGATATTTTTTTAGGCACGGATATTTCGACGAGCGAGCGTTTGTATATGACTGCTAAATACGAAGCTACTGTGTCACTACGTCTATGCGCATGAGTATTGAACTGGGGACCTAGAAACTAAGGAGAGGCGTCGTCCCCGCCGTGGCCCTCAGTGGTTCACAACCCCACAACAGACCACAGCAGTCCACTCACCCCACCGCCGCCCCACACCGAACCCAGCGTTATTGTGCAGCAGATGAGTGTAACCACAAATGTTTGCGTGGTAGAGTCATTATCGTGTGCGCGTACGTGGAGACAGTGTTGGCGCAGCAATCGCCGACATAGTGTAACTGAGGCGGAATAAAGGGAACCATCCCGCATTTGCCGAGGCAGATGGAAAACTGCCTTAAAAACCATTCACAGGTTAGCCGGCGCACCGAAACTCGACACTAATCCGCCGGGCGGATTCGTGCCAGGGACCGGCACGTCTTCCCGCTCAGGAAGTAGCGCGTTAGATCGCGCGGCTAGCCGGGCGGGCACTGTATCTTCTGCAAGGAACCTAACTGGTATAAAATCTGGACCGGAGGCCTTGCCTTTATTGACTAGGGAATCCGTCAGTGCTTCGCAATTGCTAGATATGTATGGTAATTGGATGTAGGTCCTAATCTCTTTCTCCCCTCTCGCTATGTCCATCTCCTCCCCCCCTCTCTCTTCGTCTATCTCCTCCTCCTCTCCCCTTTCTCTTTCCATCACCAACTTCTCACTCCTCCTGTCGTACTCCTCCTGCCCCTTTCCCCATTTCCTACTACCCCCCCTCTCTGTGTTCATTTCCTCCCCCTTGTTTGACCACCTCCTCGTCCTCTTTTGACTCTTAGCCGTTTTTCTTGGTGTTGCAATGGAAACCTTGATTGGAAATTGAGGTCTCTTAAAGTGAATAGGTAAATCAGTTGCGATCATCGGTATTGTGGGTATGAGAGAGACTTCTCCAGCTGCTGGGTCTGTGGGGACAATAGCTTCAGCGACAGTATTTCGTATGGCTTTAAACTGCGAACGGGTACTATTACAAAGTTTCGGACGATTGAGATTACGTAGTAGTATTCTATCATAATCCGATATGCCATAAATACACCTTCCTGGCCTCTTTTGAAACCGATTGCGAGGACTAATATAAGGAGAAGGAACATGTACATGAGAAGCAATTTGTCTACTAGTTTAAATACCTGATATCGTAGTTAAAACAGACTGTGGCAAAACTAAACCACACATTTTCACAGGATGGCAGAGCATAGCATTTTTTTCTCGCTGTCATGTTTAACAGAAAACCTATACAATGCTGTTTAAGAAATATATAGCCTATGTCCGTCTGAATGTTTATTAGAGTATTGTGCTAAAATCAGAAGAAAATCGCTCAAGAACTTCCCGAGATTTTAGTCAACAACGTTTGCCTATGTTATATATGTATATAGTCTAAGGCTGTCCAGATTTTATTGGAGTATCGTGGGAAAATTTGAAGCAAAAATGTAAAGAACTTTTCGAGGCGTTTGGTACCAAATTAAAACTATGGAAATTTTTGGAAACTTGTGGTAAGTTCCTATGAGACCAATCTACTGAGGTCATCGGTCACTAGGCTTACACACTACTTTATCTAATTGAAACTTGTAAGTAGGCTGTTTAGGTTTTTTTTATTGGTAACGCCACCTCTGTAAGAAAATCACTGGCTGTGCTGTGTGCAGTCTGTGGCTGCTTTGCATTGTTGTAATACTCTCCATTGTAGTGTTAGGCAGCTGGCTGTGAACAGCGCATAGCGTTGTGCAGTTGGAGGTGAGCCGCCAGCAGTGGTGGATGTGGGGAGAGAGATGGCGGAGTTTTGTAATTTGTCATGAACTGCTATATATATGATGATATCAAGGTAAATACATTCTTTGTTCTCTATTAATATCTTTCATTTGCTAACTATCCCTATCAGTAGTTAGTGCCTTCCATAGTTTGAATCTTTTATTTAGCTGGCAGTAGTGGCGCTTGCTGTATTGCAGTAGCTTGAGCAGCGAAGATTTTTGTGAGGTAAGTGATTTGTGAAAGGTATAGTTTAATGTTAGTCAGGGCCATTCTTTTGTAGGGAATTTTGAAAGTCAGATTACGTTGCGCTAACAAAATATTGTGTGTCAGTATAAGCACAGTCCTGTATAAATGTTCAAAGGGGACGTTACATATTGTGTGTCAGTTAAAGCACAGTCTCGTGTATAATTGTTAAAATGGGACGTTTCGTATGGCGACCCTGCCAGGATACCTCACTGGCATCTTCTGATTTTTTCTTATAGTTTGTGTAATTAGTGTAGATTTTGTTTATTGCTAGCGCGTAATTGTAGAGAGAATCTCCTTTGTAGTTGTAGTTTTTCATTGTTGTACAGTAAAACAGTTGTGGCATGCATGTAGATTTGCACCAAGTATTTCGCAGCTGCAATTAACTAGATATTATTTTCAGTGTTATGTTAATGTGTTCTCTTATTTTTGCTCTTCAAATTGTGTTTTTCTGTGTTGTGGTGTGAAATACTGTGACAATAATGGCGTGTGAAAAACGTAACACTAGGCTCCAAAGTAAATTGATAAATGACAGCGAAGACGAAAGCAGTGTGTTAGCGCCACCGTGTAATGAATTAACTAATATTCAAAGTAGTAATTTGGTAACTGTGCATAGGGAAATGGAGCGGGTGGTAAACAATGGCGTAGACAGTGAAACAAATAGTGAGCAGGGAAGCATTATCGATCGATCGGTCGGCGACAGCTCGCCTCAGGAATCCGAAATGACAGGAAACAATCTGGGAAATGCTGTGGATTCAGGATTTGGGTCCTCACCGTTTTCTCAAATAAGTCAAGACACATTTTTTGCTTGTCAAAATGTGAATGTTGCCGGTGCAAATTCACTGCCGAAAAGCACTGAGGAACGTGTTCCAGACACCAGTGCATTGTTATTACAAGTAATGCAACAAATGGGACAAAAGCTTGAAAAATTAGACACAATGGAACAAAATCTTCAAAAGTTAGACACAACGCTTGAACAAAATCAGAAACAAATGGAACAAAATCAGAGTCAAACACAGCAAAAGCTACAAAAGTTAGACACAATGGAACAACACCAGAGAGAAACACAGCAAAAGCTTCAAAAGTTAGACACAATGGAACAACACCAGAGACAAACACAGCAACAGTTAGACGCAATGGAACAAAAGCTTCAAAAGTTAGACTCAGTGGAAAATAAGCTTGAACAAACACGTGAAGATTTAACTACCGAGTTACATAATATTGAATCGAAATGTCAAAAAGTCTGTAATGATGTAAAAACACAAATTTGTGAGCATTTTCAACCTATTTTTTCGCGGTATGAAAATGTATTACAGAATCACGAAGCAGCCATAAAAGAACTGCAAACCATTGTTCATGAAAATCATGAGACCTTGTCGGCTAAAATTGACTCAGTGGCATCTACCGATTCGGTTACGCAACTTGCAAAAACTCAAGAAAACTTAAAGGACACAGTAGATACTCTGAAACTTGGTTCAGAAAAATACACTGAGGAAATAAGTACACTATCGGAGAAAGTAGCCGAACTTTCGGATCAGTTCACTAATTTATCTACGAAGGTAGATGATAATCTGAACGACACAAAACCGGTAGTCTTTAATGACACAGAAGAGTGCGAACAAATTAGGAAATTCAATCAAAATCAAATCAATATACAGTATAAAAGAGAAATCTGGGAAGTACAAGATCAGTTGGCACAAGTAATACAAAAATTACAAATTTCAGAGGACACTCGCGCTCCAACATGGGAAGAGGGACTTAGAAATACGGAAAAGACGCAAAATAATAACACAGGGCATTTCGGAAGTTATGAAAGAAATTGGCAATGTGCACCGAATTTTGAGATGGAACGGCCGACACGACCTAACAATGACCGATATGTGACTCGCCGACACGATGATTTTGACTATAAGCTGTTCATTTAAAAAAAAAAAAAAAGGAAACAGAATAACTTCAGACGCAACAGTTCAGAGCGCAGGTACGATTCAGGAAGAAACTCTACACCAGATGACCGACAAGAAAGAAACTATGTAAACTACCGACATAACGACAGACCTGAATTTCATCAGAACTGGCGGGATTATAACAGAGCTGGGCCCTCTCGGCAAGGCGAATTTGTAGAAGTTCGGTCTCCTAATCTCAATAACGGCGCGCGCCAACAAAGAGACAGACAATGACTCGCACAGCAGGCAGCCGTGTGCGCCCGCTGGCTCCGAGTAAAATAACATAAGACGGTAGCCTTGAGAAAAATTCCAGTATTCTTTACTGACGTATACCACTTGATAATTGCGTTGAAGTTGAAACTCTGCGTACTAGGAATAGTAAAGGTTTACACCACATTTCACATGTAAAACCGTTTATTGAGAGATGATCTGCTTTTTAACTTTGTCTTTGCCATAAAATTTTTCACTTTACATTACTAGTATGCTTGTCAGATTTAGAATCTGTTAACATGCAACAATGTTTGAAGTTAAATATCCAATCAAGAACCAAACAGAAATTACGAATGCATTGTTATTGTGAACAGACGACACAGTATTATTGTGTGTGTGCATTCTTGCTTGTTTGTTGCACGATTACACATTTTGGTTTATTTGAAAATACATTCTGGATTTAAAGTGCTTTCTGAGAGATACCAGATGACACAGAGGTTAGTTTATGTGACAGCTACACGATTTTATCACGACGCTACTAATGAGTGACAATTTACAATGTTGCTTTTGCGGTGTATCTGTTTTATATCTGCACAGTTTTCTGAATATTTCTAGAAAGAAAAACATGTTTTAGTAGTAGCTTTTGTGGTATAGCAACAATGAGACAGGCTTTTTCGTGGCACAACAATACGTTACAGTACAGTACTTTCTTTATCACAACAATAAGTGTAATAACTAAGATATCTATACACAAAGCATTTCACTTTTGTTTATCATGAGGTAAGTACATTGACTTCTGCAGAACTTTGCTTACAGAGGACGATAACTATGACAGTTCCACAGAGATTATCTTACAACATGACGCACAGTTTAGCGCTACAGTACCCCATTGCTGTAATCTGTAACACCTGAAGGTATAATTACATTAATCCTCAGGGGGGTACACGCTTACTTTGTGTACCATGTGTGTGGCAACCACAAGGAACCCTAGCTAATATGGTATTTGCTTATACAACTTTACACATCGGTACCATATTTCTCTAACACACAAATTGCACAGCTATCTGATCATGTAACTGAGAGATAAACATTTTTTTTTACTACATTAGTGACAGATGTTTACGTAATTACACAGTTGAATAACTTCACACGTATGAAATTGCATTTTGTCAGTACTTTGTGAACTGTTCATATTTTTTTGGAACCATTGTGATACTATGAGAGCTTTGAATGATGTATTTGGTATGGGATCATGATTTTTAAAGTACGTTTGAGGTAGATGACACTATTGAAATAAGCAGAGAATTTTTTTTAGGTTTTGAAATTATTGCAGAAAGCTACGACGATTGTGAGAATTGACTGAGATGTTATGATATTATTACGACGACGATGTGTATTATGCTGTTGAGGTATGTTTATGATGAACCATTTGATGCTATATGGGGAATTTGATTATGCTATGTATTTATTACGATGAAATAGTGAAGTGTCGTCGCAAGATTGACGTGTCGACGAATATGTATATGTGTAATAAGGTAAGGGGTAATGTAAAGTGATTAGGGACTCTGACTTGTGGAAAAGGTTGTTGGAAACCAAGAATCGTACTTTAAGAGTTATGAAATGTGTGTAAATGCGTGAATGTATCACAATGCCGGCGAAAAATTTTTGGACACTGTTATATTTATAAAATTTTGTTTCTACAGATTTGCAACGCAAATTCTCGAACTGTGGAATTTTTATGAGACTGTCACTGTAGCGGAAACTGGTGTCGTAAATATTTCGGTAAGAAAGTTAAGTGACCACCTGCACATAATGCGTCGTGGGCACCCAGATGGGCGACAGCCGCCCGAGAAAAAAAGCCATTAGCGTGTGCCTTCCAGCGGCACAGGTAGAAAAAAAAAGGGAGGCCATTATCCTCGCTATTGACATTCCTTTGTAGAAAGCATCGTAAATACGACACGCTAATAATAAATTGGAAACATTTTTACATCTGCACACCTAATTATGACAAGTGTCTTTCTACGAGAGTTGAGAGATTTTCTGTACTACCTTATGAAATGCCCTATGGCTAATGAATGATGTTTCATGCCTTCCTTTGTACATATTTACTCATTTTGTTTAATATCTAGTTTCTAGCTGCACTGCAGCATTGGTTAAAATAAAATTTAATATATGTACTAATATAGTTATTTTATGCCTACAGATCGAGTCAATAAGGAATTTATGATCTACTTCCAAGAAAACGAGGGCACATAAATAGACATTTCCCTTCACAGGAATTGCATAAATAATTTCTTTACGATTTGGTAACTTATCTGCTAGTGTAAGTTCTCGTGATGCATCACTCTAGTGTTAAGATGTGACATAGGTATTAGACATGGCCATTTTTAGTGTAATACTTTTTCTGCTTGAACTTTGTCATGTTTAGGTGTAAGTTATGCTGTTTGCCAGGCATAGTGCTACTGAATTTTAATTTGTGTTACTCTGCTAAGCCAGATTTATTTTTCTTGTTTGCTGCACATTGCCATATATTAGTCATAATATTGCAATTGCTTCACTAATTTCTAAAATGCTGCTTCCTTTGCAAATCTGCACTTTTTTGTCATCATTGTTTTATGTGCTGCTGCATTGCCTCGTCCCTTAGTTTAGCATCTGAGCTCAGTAGATTTAAGTTAGCTTAAGAGGGGGTAGACTATATAAGAAACTAGTTGTGATGAATGGAAAGAAATGCATTGAAGGTATATGAAAACGTTTTGGGCCAAAATGAGTATTGTACAATGATCCGTAATTATTTTGAAAGAATTATGAACAGAGTAGAGAAAGCAGTGAAAGGTGGCTACACTGAGCCACAGCGCCAGAGATCGCTAGAGAGCATTGTTCCGCCCGCCTCCACTGGCAGTGATTATTGAGATGTCGTAGTAGTCAGTGCTTGTCGAGGACTGGTAGCAGTCAGTTCGTGTTGAGATGTGCTAGTAGGGAGTGCTTGCTGAGATGTGATACTGAAAAGTTCTTGTTGAGATGTGGTAATAGCGAGTCGGTGTGGAGATACATTGTAATTATGAGAGTGATTTTGGTCAATATATGAAGGTACGAAACTTGATTTATTTTTCATTATTTCCATGTTTTAAATAATGCGTCATTACAGGTTCAGTCAACAAAGCATCTGGCTTGTGTTCTTGGATTAGAGTGCAATTCTGGTTTTCTTGAGTAATTATGGTATTTCTATTTTCTTTAATTAATTCAGTATAAATGATATTTAAAATTTCTTGTGTTGTTGAAGAAGAACCGTGCCAGATGCGTACGTTGAGTCATACTTCCACACACAGAACAGTTACACTTGTGCTTTGGTTTCGTAGGTTTTATAGTTGCTGGGGACTTAATTAATTAATTGTGTTAATGAAAATTTCCATTTCATTCTTTGTTGTTGTTCTAAGCAGTCAGATAGCGTAATAATACGAGTCAGGGCCAACCGTTTACGAGACATTGCGTAATCGGACATACAGCTACTAAAGCAAAAATTAAAATTATTTGCATTCAACTTTTATTAAGCCCCCATGCACGTGGCGACCGTTGCTTCGGATCGTCCCTTGGAATTCTTCTGATTGTGTAGACAGTAGTATTGTTGTAGTAATTGGTAGTTTAGTAATTGTAGTCTATATTGCATGTGTAGATTTGGTAATTGTCATTCTTCTAATGGTATTTATTTTGCAAAATTTCATTTCTGTTGTCTTGTCTACGGGTTTGACAATTAGTGCAATTATTTCAATTGTTCGATTAATCGTGTTTGAGGGAAACATTTCGTGTGAATGGTATTGTTGGAGATAAAGTGTCATTGTGTGTAATTTTCATATAGTGACGAGTTTGTATGTTTTGTAAATGATTACGCGGTCGATGAAAAAGGCAAAAATGATGGACAGTGAGAATGACGAAATTGTTAACATGGCGAACTCGCCAACAGAGGAAAACAGTATGATGGATAATGAAGTGGAAAACAATGTAATAAGTCGGGAAAATAGTCCGGAACCATTTCAAAATTCTTCTCAATCAGAAAATTTACAGAATACGAGATTAGCGACAGAAGATATGGAGCAGTTGATGAGTGCTATATTAAATTTGGGAGCACGAATGGAAACACGGTTTGACTCACAAATAGGAACAATTAAAACAGAGATTGGAACAATTAAAACAGAGATGGGAACTTTGGGATCTGAATTAAAAACAGTGGGATCACAGTTACGATCTGAAATTAAAACAGAGATGGAAACAATGGAAACACGGTTAGATTCACGAATAGGGACTTGTTTCAAAAACATGAAAGATGAATTAAAGAAAGAAATCAGAGAAGAAGTACAACCGATTTTGAATTCTCACAATAATAGATTAATTGCAGTAGAGATTAGACAAAGGGAACAGGATAGAGAACAGGAGGAGAGAGATCGCGTGATAGTACAGAAATTTTCAGAGTTAAATTTACAATGTGCACACGATAAGGATGAGATATTTGAGAGAATCGAGGAATCCGTACCAAATGACAGAATAAATAATCTAACACAACAATATGAACAGTTAACTACCAAATGTGTCAACACTGAAACCCGAGTCGCGACACTTACGGAAGACGTAAATAAACAGAAAGAAAAAATAGGTGACTTATCGGAAAGAGTTGAAGAGATTTCAGATAAATTGACAAGTCTTAGTTTACATGGGGGAAGAGATTCGGATGATACAGCTCCATTACCATTTGCAGAAACCGAAGAGTACCAGAACATAAATAAGCATGTTGAAAATCAGGGAAAATTTAATGAACGTGTTAAAAGGGAAGTTGAGGCATTACGAAAGCAAGTCAAACAAATTGAAGGGGAAATTGTAGGAAAAGACAGCGAAAGAAATTTGGAATCACAGATAGCAGAGGGGTTTGAAGAAAATAATTTGTTTCATTTACGGGATGCAACAAGAGAGCGCCAGGCGCGCGAACGTGACAATAATCGACATTGGGACTGGGACAGACGCGGTAGGTCTTTGTCGCCACGAGGCGAAAACTTTGACTATAAACACTTTTTGACTGTTCGGAAATTTAAGATCTTCCGCAATTCTAAGAATGACATACATCCATGTGCATGGTTAGATCAATTTATGTACGCACTCCCACCAAATTGGCCACTAAGTCACAAACTGGAATTTATGTGTGGATATTTAGAAAATGAACCGGCGACGCGGATGCGCGCACTCATTAGAGATTGTAATAATCTGAATGATTTTTATCATGCATTTCTATCGGCATATTGGTCCGAAAACACGCAAGACAGAGTCAAACACAGTCTTATTATGCAGCGTAATTTCAAACAGTCTGAGTTCCGCACGCCAGCGGAATATTTTGAAGACATGATTCGAAAGAATCAGTTCCTGTCCAACCCTTATAGCCCGACTGAATTAATTCGCATTTGTTTAACTAAGCTGCCACAATCCATAAGACAAATTGCTTTAGCTGGAAGATGTAAAGACGACATCGAGACTTTTAAGACTTTGTTACAAGAACTTGAGTATGACAACGACGACGGGACTTCTTGTAACTTTTTCAGTAACAGTAATTACGATAGATTTTCAGAGAAAAGGGATAGTGATCGGAACGGGCGTTATATGGGTAACTTTGAGAATGACAGACGTAACAGACAGGACAATAGATACCAGCCTTATGACAATAACAGACGTTCTAACAGAAATTACACAGACAATTATAATAACGGTAATTCGTACCGGAATGATCAATCAAACGGAAACAGTAATCGGTATCATCAAGACAGAAATTTTTCATACAATAATAGAAACTCTTACTACAGAAATAACCAGGGTAGTAGGTCTAACAATAATTTCAGAAGTGACAGTCGAAATTATACAAGAAGTAGTTATGCAGACAGACAGGAAAACAGAAATTTTAATAACAGACACAACCAAGAATTTGCATCTAACAGACAGGAAGGACCTAATTGGCATCCTCCGCGTGACAGAAATTCAGAGAGACAAGTGGAAATAGTAGAAATTGATCCGCGAAATGTCGGGAATAATCAAAGACGTGACGCAAACAATCGACAATGACTAGCAGCTTCGGCTTCTGGCAGCAATATAGACGGTTCAGAAAGTAATGACACTTCGACTTTACACTACGTACGACTGGAAGACATGAGAGACATTTTGTTAGACGAAAAGGAAACTAATGTAGACGCATTTTTACATCCTGTTATTGAAGTATGTGTGGGTAAGAATAAGTTCACTGCAGTTTTAGATTCTGGGAGCCCATTGAACGTCATTAGTGAATCAGTTTTTCGTATATGTGAAAGAACTATTGCCTGTCCCGTGTTACCTATTTCTAAAACTACAATTCGAGGAGCGATTTCTGGAAAAGGTGTGGAAGTTAAACAACAGACCAACCTAAATTTCATTTGTCAAGGATACGAATTTTCTGCTAATTTTATTATTGTTCCATTACTCAGTACACAGATTATTTTAGGTATGGAGTTTCTTAACGCACATAAGGCAATTTTGAACTTTAAAGAAGGAAGTGTGAATTTGACTGTTGCCGGAATGCTGAAATGTTTGAAATTTTTCGAGTGTTTAGCAAGATCTGAATCAGATACAAAATGTTTAAGGTTTCTTACTTCTGATGCTTTTGTTGAGCATTATGACGACAGTGTGTTTATTCATGACAATGACAATAGATACAGGGACGCGATGGATGATGTAATTAATAGCGAAGAATTAATTAATGAAAAGGTTAAGAAAGCTGAAGTGCCAGATGACGTTGCAAGAGAAGAGCTGCACCATATTTTGACTTCACATGCTACAGTGTTTAGTCATCACACAGGAACTATACAAGGCTTACAATATTTATTTAAAGTAAAAGAACACACACCATTTCGCGGAAAAACGTACGCTATTCCTTTGGCTTACAGAGACAAGGTTAAGAATGAACTTCAATACATGTTAGATCAGGGCATTGTTGAGCCAGCAGTCAGTCCTTATACCAGCCCATTACACGTTGTTCTTAAAAAGGATGGGTCAATTCGTTTGGTTCTGGATTCCAGACAGATAAATAATATTATTATTCCTGAAACTGACCGTCCACAAAATTTAGATGAACTTCTTCAACATTTCCATGGAATTAAAGTTTTATCCACGATTGATATGCGCGCAAGTTTTTGGCAAATAGAACTCCACCCTGATTGTAGAAAATATACTGCTTTTTTAGCCTTTGGTAACTGTTACCAGTTTCGGAAATTACCGTTTGGACTTACTGTATCTTCAGCAGCATTCATTCGTAGCTTAAATGAAATTTTACCTGTTTGTCTTCGTGACAATATTACTTCTTATGTTGACGACATTCTTATTGCTAAACGTTCTTGGAGTGAGCACAACAAAATTTTGGATTCATTATTACGTATTTTTGCACGAGTTGGCATGACAGTGAACTTGGAAAAATCTGAATTTGGTCGTTCTCAGGTGAAATTTCTCGGTCACATTATTTCTACAGAAGGTATTCTTCCCGATCCAGAGAAACTAGATGCTATTCGTAATTATGCTGTTCCTACCACAAAACGTGATGTTCGTAGTTTCCTGGGTGTCTTTAATTTTCTTAAACGCTTTGTTAGATTGGACAATTTGGCCACACCTCGTTTATGTGAACTATCTGGAAAAAATTCTAATTGGTGTTGGGATGAGGAAGCTCAGTCAGAATTTGAACAACTTCGTGATGCTTTAGTTGCTGCTCCACTTCTTTCACATCCGGATTTATCTAAAGATTTTTGTTTGGCGACGGACTCATCATACAAAGGCCTAGGTGCACATTTATTTCAAGAGATAGAAGAAAACGGCGTTGTAGTACAGAAGACTATTGCATTTGGAAGTCGTGTTCTCTCTAAATCCGAAAAGAATTATTCGATTACGGAACTTGAAGCTTTGGCTGTTGTATGGGCTTTCACAAAATTTCGCACATTTTTGTTTGGCAGACATACTAAGGTTTACACCGATCATCGAGCTCTGGAATTTCTTATGTCAACAAAATTAACTCACGGCAGATTGTCACGATGGGCGTTGTATCTACAGGAATTTGATTTTAGCATTGTTTACATACAGGGATCTTCAAATATTGTTGCTGATGCTTTATCACGTGCACCTATGGGTTTGAAACAAAGAGCTGAAGAGGACTGCAAAGAAAACCATTATTGTTTGATGTATATTCAAGGTGTTGCGTTTGAGAACTTTATTTCGTCTTCGCTCCAGGACATCGCTAAGGAGCAAAACAAGGATCCAATCTGGAAGGACATTAAGGAGAAGTGGAGGAGAAAGGAAAGCGTAGCGATTAGACAGCATTATTTAGTTCGCAATGATATTCTTTTTAAACGAAAATCGGTCGAAAACTCTGTTTGGTTAGTTTGTATTCCTGATGAGTGGGTCAATAAATTGATTTGGTACACACATTTCAGTTATGCGCACTTTGGTCCCAGAAAATGCTTTCATAAATTACGGGAAAATTGCTACTTCAATAATATGGAAAAACGTATTCGATCTGTTCTTGCCAAATGCAAATTATGTCAGCAGGCTAAGCCGCCAACAGTTTCTCACAGAGCACCGTTGTTTCCTATCATTCCAGCGAAATTAAAGGACATGGCTGCAGTCGATTTGTTCGGTCCAGTGGTTCGTTCTACTAATGGTTTTGCGTACATTTTCGTAGCAGTGGAATTGACATCAAAATATGTGTGTTTTACACCTTTACGCAAGGCAACAGCTCGTTCAGTATCTAATGCTTTCATCAAACATTTTCTTAAAGAAGTTGGTCATGTTGATAAGGTTATATCAGATAATGGATCACAGTTTCGCTCTAAAATTTGGCTTCGTACTCTACGGCGTCGGAAAATTAAACCAATCTTCATTTCACTTTTTCACCCTCAGTCTAATGCTTCAGAGAGATGGATGAAGGAAATCAATAAATTGTGCCGTCTTTATTGTCATCAGAATCACAGAACTTGGGATCAGTATCTTCATATTTTTCAAAACATTCTGAATGAACTTCCTAATGACTCAACTTCTTTACCGCCTCTATTGATATTAAAAAACAAAGCACCGTCAAATCGCATTTCTGAAATCGTTCCTTTTCCGCCTTCACGAAAACTGCGGCATTCTGAAGTTGTGAACCTGGCTCTGCAAAATATTGCATCTGCAGCTGCTAGAAGAGAGAAATCAGCTAAGCGTCCTGGTCGTTTAAAAACTTGTCAGTTGGTCAAAAGGTATTAATTAAGTCCCATCGTTTATCTCACAAAGGAAAAGGCTTGTGTCGCAAATTTTTTCTGCTTTATAACGGTCCATATAGAGTTCGCAAAATTATTCATGATAACACTGTTGAAGTAGAAACTCTTAAATCTCGGCGCTCTAAGGGAATACATCATATATCGAACGTAAAAATTTTTGTAGAATGACATACTTTAGAGAAACTAACAGCTACGTAAACATGCGGAGAATGCAAGAGTACCGCGCTGTGTTTTGGCGGCGGCACATACTCAAAGCAACAGTCAAGTCGGCGCGCCGCACAAGGCAGTCGTTGACCGCAAACAATTACTTCCTACGTCACGCGCCTACAGCTGATCGAGCGCTCAGTGCGAATGCACTGACAGACGTAAATAAATACACAGTTTAATTTCTCCGAATAAATTCTGTATAAAGCTATAAGGACTTCATAAATTATGTTATTAACGTTCAGTATTTTTCAGGATACGGTTGTATAAAGTATTTAAGACCTTCAGGTAAATTCTGTGCGTGTCCGACGTTAAGACGACTTGCTTTGGAGAAAATTTTCAGGAAGAAGGTCATTTCGAAGAAGAAAGTAATAAACAAAAAAAGGTAACGGTTAATTGAGTTTATTTTTCAGGTAACATAATTCCACTTAGGTACGTACTTCAGACGTAATTTGCTGCTTGCGATTACGTGATTCATACTTTGTGCTAATTTCATGTTCTATGAATTTACTAGTGAAGCGACGTGCTTACGCATATTAACTGATTTTGACAATGATTAATTAATGAACAGGGTTGTTATTTGTATATATTATGCATCGCTTGGCTGCTATGCTTTTTCACTGATGTCATATTTTTCTATTATGTGCCTGCTGTGCTTATTTATTTAAATTATAATTGTCACCTGATTAATTGTGCTGACTGTAGTTATATGTAAGTTATACTTTGTGATTTATCTGCTTGCGCCTTCATGTGTACTTATTAAGATTACATATGAACATTTATTTGCTTATGTCGATGTGATGCTAATGACCTGTTTATTGTGTAAGGCATGTTTGCTGCTGTGCATATGGATTGCATATTTACACATTTCTGTTTTGTTGTCATAACTACTCTTCAATTTAGTATATAGAAATGCTGATATACTGTGTACGAACATAGAGTTTAGGTTACACTGTGGTATTAATTATAGATTGTTCGCTTGGCAGAGCCTCGTTGTAAGAATTGTGCTGCATCCACTTGTCGACATTCTGTTCTCTACTGGTATATTTACTCGCTATTGCATGTTTTACTTACGCTCAGTGCCTTATATTTTTAAGATAAGAAAATGAACTGCTATAATTCGACGAACGACATTAATACGAGAAACTTCATAGAAGTCACATGAGCTGGAGGTTTTATGGAAGCTGTATAAATTTATGCTAATAGGAAGGAAGCTAATGACATGACATACCAAAACTAGGTTTAGACCATTGACAGTTATTACACTGCCTTCTTCGTGAGCAATTGAAATAGGAAGTGACACTTGACACAAAAAATACTCCACATGTTTGCTTCTGCTATGATTCTTGAAGTGGTGTACACACTGTGAAATATTATGATCATTCACACTCCGTAATCGTACTTAATTACTGAGAGTTATTCGAACTAAAGTCTGTTAGAGGTCATGTATGCATTTCTTTTATTTAATGATGGACAAGGAACCAAAATGTATCTTGTAATTTATAATGAGTAGAAAATTTGGGTCAGATGGATTACACAGAGGTTGTGTGTGGACACTGTGTCTTCGGATTGTATGGGATGCTGAATTGAAGTTGCATTAGGATTTTATGAGTACTTGTTCGAGGAGACTGACTAGAGGAAAGAGTTGTTATGGAAGTGAAATGATATTGGTGCTGAGGTTTATATGTATCAACGTATTATTGAGGTATTGAGAGTATGTGAAGTAGATGATTATTGGAGTTTTCGTGGACAAGAGGTAAGGTAAATGATATTGATGATCGACGTATTGAAGAGGTATTAGTGAAGTATTGAGATTATGTGATGCTGAGGTTTATGGGAGTTTTGGTGGATAAGAGGTAAAGTAAATGAGGAGTATATTTTTTTTGTTGGTCCATATGGAACAAGGAGGATGAAGATGGCAGACTAGAACACTAAAGTGGAAGGAAGATTGTCTATACACACACTTTGTTAAATCACTAAGCAGTATATACATTTTTTTTTGAGAGAGGAAGCATTTGCATATCTTGGTACACTGACAGTTGTTCAGCAACCGTACATTTTGATCTGGCTTGGCAAACATTGGTCTTGACATGATGACTATGACGTTGACTTAACTATTATTGACTGTTATACATTGCTGCCACTACTACTTGATACACAGGATGAACATAAAATTTTGACAGAATTGCATTTACACAGTTAACACTATTTAATTACACAGTAGCACTAATGTGGATGAAAGATGAGTGAGTGTGTTTTGTGTGTTTTCCTTTTATAATCCCAGAGAAGCGATCCCAACCTATCTCCTAAATATTATTTCACTTGTTTGTTGTGGCTTGCACTGACACCCATAAATGTTATAGGTTTACTGGATTTGTGTATTGTAATAGTTAATAGGACAATTATCTGATATCATTTGTGTGTTTATTATGATTTGTATGTTTAGTGTAAGAGCATTGATAATAATTTGTTAAAGAAATTGTATGTGCATTCAAACTATTGTTCATGACTGAACTGTCTCAGTAGTTATGGTGAATAGTATGGACTGTTACTTGCACCTTTTCTACATGATTGGTGCTACAAGGATATGTTTAATTTCTGCTGATGAACTGTGTGATCAGTGATTGTAAAAAAATTATGGACTGTTACTTGTACCTTTTCTACAATATTGGTGCCACTAGGACATGTTTAATTTCTGCTTATAAACTCTGATGAACAGTGTGATCAGTGATACTAGATTTTATGGAACTGCTTCTGCTGAGAAATGTGACTTGTTGCTGTGTGTACTTACTCAACATTTCTGGGTGCCACTGATGGACTGCTTCTACTGAAATGGAGTCACCTGTTGCTGTGTGCACCTGATCAACATTGCTGGTGCCACTAATGGACTGCTTCTACTGAAATGGTGTTACTTGTTGATGTCTGCACCTGCTCAACATTGCGGGGTACCACTGATGGACTGCTTCTACTGAAATGAAGTCACCTGTTGCTGTGTGCACCTGATCAACATTGCTGGGTGCCACTAATGGACTGCTTCTACTGAAATGGTGTTACTTGTTGGTGTCTGCACCTGCTCAACATTGCTGGGTGCCACTGATGGACTGCTTCTACTGAAAAGATGTCACCTGTTGATGTCTGCACCTGCTCAACATTGCTGGGTGCCACTGATGGACTGCTTCTACTGAAATGAAGTCACCTGTCGCTGTGTGCACCTGATCAACATTGCTGGTGCCACTAATGGACTGCTTCTACTGAAATGGTGTTACTTGTTGGTGTCTGCACCTGCTCAACATTGCGGGGTACCACTGATGGACTGTTTCTATTGAAAAAATGTTACTTGTGGTATTTGCACCTGTTGACCATTGCTGGGTGCTACTGCTGGAACTGTCAACTGCTTATTCTTGGGCTATGGAAAGCGTTTATGTGAATATTTGTATAAACTGATTTATTGTGTATTACTGTTTGTGGAAAGTTATGAGACTCTTACCTGCACATATTCGTCATTGCTGACGCTATTGATTGAACTGTTTAACCACATAATACTTGTATAAACTGTTATGTAAAGTCACATGTATGAAAGAATTTGTATTGCTTACTGTATTTTATATATTAGGTTATTGAAAGGTCAGTGCAAAGCCAAAATTTTATCTAGTTATATGATATTTACGTATTAATATTATCTTTCATTTTTGTCTGTATTTTTTTTTGACGAATTTGGTGGTATTTTCACCACCAATGCTGGCAAAAATACCATCAAATTCTAGCCGTGGAGGAAGGGCATATGAAAGGTGGCTACACTGAGCCACAGCGCCAGAGATCGCTAGAGAGCATTGTTCCGCCCGCCTCCACTGGCAGTGATTATTGAGATGTCGTAGTAGTCAGTGCTTGTCGAGGACTGGTAGCAGTCAGTTCGTGTTGAGATGTGCTAGTAGGGAGTGCTTGCTGAGATGTGATACTGAAAAGTTCTTGTTGAGATGTGGTAATAGCGAGTCGGTGTGGAGATACATTGTAATTATGAGAGTGATTTTGGTCAATATATGAAGGTACGAAACTTGATTTATTTTTCATTATTTCCATGTTTTAAATAATGCGTCATTACAGGTTCAGTCAACAAAGCATCTGGCTTGTGTTCTTGGATTAGAGTGCAATTCTGGTTTTCTTGAGTAATTATGGTATTTCTATTTTCTTTAATTAATTCAGTATAAATGATATTTAAAATTTCTTGTGTTGTTGAAGAAGAACCGTGCCAGATGCGTACGTTGAGTCATACTTCCACACACAGAACAGTTACACTTGTGCTTTGGTTTCGTAGGTTTTATAGTTGCTGGGGACTTAATTAATTAATTGTGTTAATGAAAATTTCCATTTCATTCTTTGTTGTTGTTCTAAGCAGTCAGATAGCGTAATAATACGAGTCAGGGCCAACCGTTTACGAGACATTGCGTAATCGGACATACAGCTACTAAAGCAAAAATTAAAATTATTTGCATTCCATTTAATTAAGCCCCCATGCAGCAGGTATTGATAGGACTTTTTGGCAATAATGAGGAACGAAGGGAGATCTCCGAGAAGTAAAGAAAGTGTTGTTTGCAAAATACTGCAGTAAAAGAAACCCTGTCCTTCCCTTGTGTTATCCCACTATGTGTTTGTGTTCCCTTGTGTATTTATGTTTTTCCTGTATTTATATGTTTATCTGATAAGACTTATGTTGTAGAATTTTTTTCTCTTCTAATACTAAGCTACATTCACTATGATGAGGAATACTGTTATCCTCAAATATAATTTGCATTAATAATATGTTATTTTCTTTGTAAAGATGTTTAGACATTATTTATTCTGTTTTGTTTTAATGCTCATGTGTAAAGTTGATGTTTCAAAAGTTATTCTGATCTTTTATGTATGTACTCTTGTCATAATTCCTGTAACACTGACGTATATGTTATTTCGATTCTTTTGTAAAGCCTGTATTACAAATGTTCTCTGTATTGTTATGTTCTTTAATGATGTATTGCGTACCTTTGTAATTGCATTCTTATGTTTTAAAATTGTAATTGTCACCAGTTCATCATATTATTAACTTGTAAGTTACATTTCACTGCACACGTTTCTGTTGGTCATAGTATATGGACAATATTTGAGATGTAGGGACTGTTAGTGTTTACACGTGTGTTAATAATTCAGCAAGGGACTGGATAACAGCATTGCTGGTTCTAAGGACAATTCCAAAAACTCTGTGAGTGCACAAGTGGTGGTTATGGACTTGCTATATTATCCGCAAGACTTTTCAATGGTGATTGTGCACCTGCACAGTCACAACAGATGGCTGCTGGCCATCTCTACAAGGACTGCAGTGGGTCTGCACCTCTGGTGGCCCACCAGTACCGTAATCTCTACAAGGACTACAGTGGGTCTGCGTCTTTGCTGACTCACCAGTACCATTATTTCTACACAGTCTCGTGTATAATTGTTAAAAGGGGACGTTTCAAACTAACTTAAGCTGAGGACAGCACACACACCCATTCCCGAGGGAGGACTCGAACTTCCGACGGTGGGAGCATCGCGAACCATGGCAAGGCGCCTGAGACTCGCGGCTACCCCGCGCGCCATTAAACTATGACTTGTCCTTATATAGTGGTATAGATTTCAGCTGTTCGGTACACCGAGGAATCCAAGTTACCCATGTTGCCAATTGTCCTTGAATAGAATTCTGGAATATTTACTTCATTTTCATTGGTGAAGGAATGTCAGAAATCTGTGTTTAGTATCTCTGCTTTACTGGCACTGTCATCAGTAGCATCGCCATTAATATCACACAGTGAGGGTACTGATTGCGACTCGTCGCTGGTGTACATAACTTGGTTCCTTTAAGCTAAGTAACAGCGAACTGGAAGAGGGGCAGGGGGATTCAAAATTGAGAACAAAAACCTTCCTGAAACTCTGATTGGAGTACGGAGATTGGGCTTAATTTTTGATTCATTTTTAGTTTAGTATGTCCCAGACAAATACAGGGTGTTTCAAAAATGACCGGTATATTTGAAACGGCAATAAAAACTAAACGAGCAGCGATAGAAATACACTGTTTGTTGCAATATGCTTGGGACAACAGTACATTTTCAGGCGGACAAACTTTCGAAATTACAGTAGTTACAATTTTCAACAACAGATGGCGCTGCAAGTGATGTGAAAGATATAGACGACAACGCAGTCTGTGGGTGCGCCATTCTGTACGTCGTCTTTCTGCTGTAAGCGTGTGCTGTTCACAACGTGCAAGTGTGCTGTAGACAACATGGTTTATTTCTTAGAACAGAGGATTTTTCTGGTGTTGGAATTCCACCGCCTAGAACACAGTGTTGTTGCAACAAGACGAAGTTTTCAACGGAGGTTTAATGTAACCAAAGGACCGAAAAGCGATACAATAAAGGATCTGTTTGAAACATTTCAACGGACTGGGAACGTGACGGACGAACGTGCTGGAAAGGTAGGGCGACCGCATACGGCAACCACAGAGGGCAACGCGCAGCTAGTGCAGCAGGTGATCCAACAGCGGCCTCGGGTTTCCGTTCGCCGTGTTGCAGCTGCGGTCCAAATGACGCCAACGTCCACCGAGACATTCGCTTACGATATAGTGCACAGGATTGATGACGGCGATATGCATGTGGGCAGCATTTGGTTTACTGATGAAGCTTATTTTTACCTGGACAGCTTCGTCAATAAACAGAACTGGCGCATATGGGGAACCGAAAAGCCCCATGTTGCAGTCCCATCGTCCCTGCATCCTCAAATAGTACTGGTCTGGGCCGCCATTTCTTCCAAAGGAATCATTGGCCCATTTTTCAGATCCGAACGATTACTGCATCACGCTATCTGGACATTCTTCGTGAATTTGTGGCGGTACAAACTGCCTTAGACGACACTGCGAACACCTCGTGGTTTATGCAAGATGGTGCCCGACCACATCGCACGGCCGACGTCTTTAATTTCCTGAATGAATATTTCGATGATCGTGTGATTGCTTTGGGCTATCCGAAACATACAGGAGGCGGCGTGGATTGGCCTCCCTATTCGCCAGACATGAACCCCTGTCACTTCTTTCTGTGGGGACACTTGAAAGACCAGGTGTACCGCCAGAATCCAGAAACAATTGAACAGCTGAAGCAGTACATCTCATCTGCACGTGAAGCCATTCCGCCAGACACGTTGTCAAAGGTTTCGGGTAATTTCATTCAGAGACTACGCCATATTATTGCTACGCATGGTGGATATGTGGAAAATATCGTACTATAGAGTTTCCCAGACCGCAGCGCCATCTGTTGTTGAAAATTGTAATTACTGTAATTTCGAAAGTTTGTCCGCCTGAAAATGTACTGTTATCCCAAGCATATTGCAACAAACGGTGTATTTCTATCGCTGCTCGTTTAGTTTTTATTGCCGTTTCAAATATACCGGTCATTTTTGAAACACCCTGTATATGAGCGATTAGCGTGTGTATGTGTACACGTCACTGCGTGTACAGGATTAAGCCTCTCTTGCCCGACATATGCACAGTGTTTTAGGAGGAACAGCAAACATTTTAGGAAGTAGTAGTACCGACTAATTCGAATAAATCGTTCCATATGTGCACATCAACAGAAGTTAGGCATGATCACTTTATTTAGAAATTCATGGCTCAGAAAACAATAAATGGCTGTGATGTATGCATATATATCCATTTTCAATGTGTTCAGATCACTAAATAAAAGTATAATGGCAAAACCATCTGTTTCGCAAGGGAGGTTTTTCACAGCGTACCTGAGCAACATCAGCACGTGGTGGAACGATGCTTGCTCGGATGCGGCCTTGTATCCGCCGTACCACACCATCAACGACATCATCAAGCCAGTCCTGGTCCTAATTGCCCCACTCTTCAATGGAGATTCTGGGTAAGTCGCATAGAGTATGTGGTTGGTGTCGACGTCCGAAAACAGCTCTTTGCAACTGATCCCATACAAGTTCAATTGGATTCATGTTCAGGGAACAGGCAAGCCACTCCATTCTGGTGATCCTAGCACGCTGAAGGAATGTGTTCACGAGAATGCCACAATGAACACGTGAATTATCGTCCATCAAGATGAAATTGTCACCGGAATATTGGTGATCGGTCCTAGTTTGTTAGTTAGTTACATGTTCCACAGGTCGTTTGAACGATTCTTTTACCGAAATGATGTGGAACGAGTCAATTTAGAGGATAGGTGTACAGAATTACATAATTAGTATTACCATTAATCAACACATAATTATTTTTAGTCCTACTCATACAGTTACCTACCTACCTACAATACTGTATGTTGTTGACACACCCCTGTGAAGGGACGGACCTCCCAGTGGGCCGGCCGCCTCCCTAGAACGAAAATTCCTTTGGCCGTCATGTTGTGTACACCAGCCTCGACTTTTTCAACCTTGGTGTGCACTTGCGATTTACTTATTAGATTTGCATATCACTTACGTGAATTCATAGAAAATTGACTCTACCTTATCGAGTTTGGGGGTCGAATGAAGCGTCTTGATGTGCAGAATACGATTGTGAGGACGGAATATGTAAGAAATGAAGGTCAGGAGACCATGCCACCTTACAAGGGCAAATGATTTGGTCCAAAGCTGATTAGGTCCAAACCTGATTTTCACAAATTCCACCTCAGATTTCAGTCCACTTTAGAATTATCTTGACAAAACGACATGTCGCTCTTCTCAGGTCGTCTTGGCGTTCTTTTCATAGGGCCGCACTATTCATAATCCGAAAGATCAATTCGTCTCTTGAGTAAACTTTTTCTTTGTAGATTTCGCCCTTCAACCATCCCCACAGGCAAAAATCTGAAGGAATAAGGTTTTAGGACAATGGTGGTCAGGAAACGTGGTCATTTCTGCCGATCCCTCTTTTGGGGAATGTCAAGTATAGTACGATGAGCCACATGAGGACTGAATGTACAGGGGTCCCATCATGCTGCAAGGACATTCCCATCGATGTAGCCGAAAGAATCTCTTCCAACAATTCTAGCAGCTATTTTTGAGGAAAATTTACGTAACGGGGCCCTATAAGGCCGTGCAGTGATACTGAGTTGGCCCATAAGTCCTGGCGTTTTCCTTAAGTGATTTGTGTGAAATGATATTCGATAGAAAATTATGTGATCTACAAAATTGCTTGGATTTTTTATGCTAATATACTTTCTGTTCTTTTCAGGTCGAAAAGATGGTGTGTCCAGTGGTTCAAATGGCTCTGAGCACTATGGGACTCAACTTCTGAGGTCATTAGTCCCCTAGAACTTAGAACTAGTTAAACCTAACTAACCTAAGGGCATCACAAACATCCATGCCCGAGGCAGGATTCGAACCTGCGACCGTAGCGGTCTTGCGGTTCCAGACTGCAGCGCCTTTAACCGCACGGCCACTTCGGCCGGCGATGGTGTGTCAAATCTACATTTTCTACACCTTCTGCTTTTTGCGTTTAATCTAGGTGCTAACGCTGCAGAAGCTGCTCGAGAGATTTGTTAAGTGTGTGGCGAAGAAGGATGGCTCAAAATTGGTTTAAGCAATTCAAAGGCGGAAATTTTGACCTGAAAGACAGGCATGATCCGCCACGAACTGCCTTTTCAGAACCAAGCAGTAAATGCAGAACTTTAAGTCCAACAACTGAAACGACGCATCAGCGCTATCGGGCAAAAACGACCTGATCGGCGACTTGGCGTTCTTCTGCAACGTAAGGCCTTCGCGTCACTAAGGAATCCATTCGGTCGCTTGGCTGAGACGTGCTGCCACATCCTCTACATTTTCCCGACTTGGAGTCCTCGAATTTCCGTCTGTTCCCATTCCTTTCGAATGAACTACCTGGCATTTGGCTCAATAATGACATAGAATTGGTGGGTTGGCTGGCGATTTCTTCGAGTGGAAACCGGGTGATTTCTACGGTCGGGGCATTGAATAGCTTGTTGAACTTTTGGGAATAAGTTGTAAACAACAATGAAGAATACATTATTGATTGATTTGTTGATCATTTCCTGTTTATTTTTGTGGAAACCTTACAGTTATAAAACTCACTAGAACTTATTGACCAACCCAATACAACTGGCACAATAACTGATTGTCTAGATGTACGTTACTCTTTATTTTGAAACCAAGGAATACACTGAGCTTAACAGTTCCATGCGAAGAATGAATCACCATCTATGTTGTCACAGTACGTTAGTCCATGACACTTTCAGAGAGTTTTCGCTTGTAACATAAGTTAGCACAATGGTACATAGTCCGGTTATCGAGAACTCAACGCGTTGTCCCCCATTCCATTACGATCTAAATCCAGATAATACTTTCTCTGCCAGGATTTGAACTGGCTATCTGAAGTTCGAGGGCCACCTAACTAGTGGATCGCTAGGCAGGTGGCGTGTCTAGACCGTGTGTAATGTGTTTTCCGTGTACGAAATGGAATAAATTTAAAGGAAGGAAGACGCAAAACTTGTTGTCGGCACATAGACTATTTGTCTCAAAATACCAATCTTATTCTCCCGATCAAAAATATATTTTTTATGCTCACTTACAATAATACATTTCAAAGAAGTTTTGAACTTACTTTAGGAAATTGGATGTTATGAACGGTTTGTCGTCATATTTTCTCACTTATTTGACGAAATCCTGAGCTTAGAGCATCAGACGTTGAACCTGATACCATTGTGCTGGAAATACCATTGTGCTGACTTTAAATAGCGGGATTGATATTCATGCGTCATGACTGTCAAAAGTTTACTCACAACATGTTCTAGTAGGAAACATTTCAGGCGTAGTCACTGACAACAGCAACAAAAACAACAACGAGAAATTCGTTAGGTAGTTATTCCGTATCTCTCCTACACAAAGAATAAATATTTTGCTGTTGCCGTTTCCTAGAATTTTTATTGCAATGACTAACAATATCATTACTGTGCAAACTAGAGCGGAGGAAAGTGATCTACAGTGTGTTGAAACATTTGGTCGAAACATGTTGATCGGAGCTTTCTACGTAGCTTCGTAATATCAAAATTATTCGGTATGGAATAATATTAGCAAAATATCATCTGCAGTCTATGAAAACACCTATGCTTATATTGCCAAAATAATTATCCTACTCCAGTGATCTGTGCAAGCGGAAGGTCACCACGACTACCCGGGCCACAACTGCAGGAGGCCGACACCGAGGATTCGAGGACCATTGTCAACCCGACTAGTAAGTAACTGGATGAGGCGACAACGTCCGTGCTATCCAAAGGATTAAAATTTGCACCGGTTCCGATCACAGTATCAAAACTAAAGACCAGCAGCAGCGTCGAACAGGCCATACGCAGGCTGCCGTCTGGAGCCGCTGAAGAGGTGAGAAAGGAGACCTGCAGAATCCTAGACGAAGCGAGAATGCCTAAAACCAACATCTCGGCGGCGGAACGCAGGGCGATACGCACCCTCAGAGAAGATGAGGATACTAGCGTTCTACCAACAGACAACGGGAACGTTATGGTGCTGCTAAGAGCGGCTGACTACTGGGACAAGATTAATTCACTGCTGCAGGACCAGGCCTACAAACAAGTGGAGAAGGACCCTACAATAGTGCAACACTCCGTGAAGAATGGGTTGCCATTTCCCAAGATACCTTCCAGCACCTGACTGGACATATGCCTGCGAGAATGGAAGCTGCCATCAACGCTAAGGGTGAGCCATCACCATATCGAATTCCAGCATTACCGCCACAAACTTGTAAGTCATTTTCAGCCATGATTCCAGATACTTTTGATCACTTAGTGTATTTCTAGTGTAGGGTCAAGTTTTACCAACAAGTGGATGGAGTCGCTATGGGATCCCCACTGGCTTCATCTATCGCCAGTCTGTACGTGGAATACTTCGAGGATATCGCCTTGGAAACAGCACGTCCTAAAACCCAAGGTCTTTTATCGGAACGCGTACGATACCTTCGCGGTCTGGCCGCACGACGAGGACACTCTAACGGAATTTCTACCATCTGAACAGCATATACGAGAACATCAAGTTCACTATGGAATTGGAAGAAACCGGGTGCCTACCCTTGCTCGATATCCTAATGAAGAAGGAAGCGGGTGGCACACTGGGACACTCGATCTACCGAAAGAAAACACACACAACCTGTACCTCAGCGCCAACGGGGTCCATCACCCAGCACAACGGAAATCCGTGCTGACTTCCCTTGTCCGCAGAGCTCACGACATACGCGACGAGGACAGTTTATCTACTGAGGTTCAGCACCTGGAGAAAACCATCCAGAAGAATGGCTACACCGAAACGCAGATTAGATGCGTTCTCAAGATGAGCAAGATGAAGAAGAAGGAGGAAGAGAACAACAAAGGTTTGGCGTTCCTTCCGTATGCAGGGCCGACCCACGGACAAGATTGCCAGAATACATGAGAAGATCAAGATAAAAACCATCTTCCGTCCTCCAGCAAAAATCAGGAATATGCTGGGCTCAATGAAGGACAACTAGGGCCTAAGAACGACGAGTGCCTACAGCATTTCCTGTAAATGTGGGAAACAACATATTGGATAGATGCACCATTGCATCACACAACGCATCTCTTAACATGTGAGAAGCGTTCGCCTCGGACAAAAGGAAAAATCCGCGGTAGCGGAGCAGAGCCTCAGTGAAGAACACACGTTTCAGTTTGAAGAAACCAAGAGACTGTGTAGAGCGAAAGGTTTCTAGGACTCTTGTTATTAAAGAGGCTGTGGAGATACGGGTCAGTGATAAGCTAGTCAACCGGAATAGTGGCTTCCAACTCAGCACCGCGTGGAACACAAAATTATCAAGAACAAGACGAGAGCGCACCGATGGAGGCAGGTCGGAGGCGGTGGTTGGAATAAACAGGCCGCACCGAGACGAGACGCCAGGACCCGGCGCCCGCGGCTCTGCGCCCCTCCCCCCCCCCCCCCCCCCCCCCCCCCCGTCCACGCGCAGCCACGCCTATTCCGCTCGCGCCTGATTGGTCCGACCGGCGCCGAGGATGCAGAGAAGCCCGTGGGCCAGCGTCTATAAAAATCCGGACGAGACGTGAACCGACACTTCGCCTGAAGACAACACGTAAGAAACTTGCTGAAACATTACCGGAGAACAAAGTATTGACTCGGTTGTCAACCCAACAAGATTTTATCATCTAGATTGCACTGGCTCTATTTCCTGCACATACCTGTTTGTACAGCTATTGATGAACCAGAAACCAGTCAGTTAACGTGTATCAGCTATTGATGAACCAGAAACCAGTCAGTTAACGTGTATCTCCTTCCAGAAGTGATTAACACACAATTAGAAACGATCGAGAGCAATGGCCAGGGTCTTCGACTTGCCGCTTAAAAACCTCATTAGGGTAAGTTATGGTCCCACCGACTGTGTCACAATCTTACGTAAAATCTAATGGTTGTTGTCGTAGAAAGAAATTAGAAAATTATCGCAAATTTTCACAGCGGGAATTCAGCAAAGTATACATGATCAAATTTTGTTCCGTTACTGGGATCCAGAGGGAAATGAGGATTTGGCGATTTCGTTGTTCGCAGATCAGTCTGATTCACAAAAAAAGACGTTAAATTGTGCTTGTACATATGCACTCGGGAAATGTCAATAGCTTACGTGGTACGTAGAGTGTCAAAGTTTCTTCCCGTTCAGTTTACGTATGGAGTGTGTTAATAATGATAGTTTAAATTCGTCTGTGGGAGCAACTGTTCGTATAATCTTACCTCGTAGTATGGTATAGAAGTAATTATGCGGTTTTGCAAGCACATCCCAGAAAAATCACCCTTGAAATGTTTTATACGTAGGATACCGCGAGCTGCTGGGCATTGTTTTACGAATGCCTTCGAGTTCAGACTTTTCAGTTTTTCTGCGTCTCTTAAAATTAGTGAACAAAAAATCGATCAATTGCGTGCTGTTCTTCGTATATTCTCAATGACCCATGTCGTGGATTTCACACGCGTGATGAGTATTCCGGCTTAGACCGAAAAATATTTTTATGAGCAAGCTCTTTCGCAGAGAAACTAGTTTCTCAGTAACCTGCCTATGAACACAAATCTGTCAGTTGTCTTGTTCCTATCTCAACATATACAATATATCGCTACGTTCCATACTGACAGGCTTTGTTACTCACAGATATTTTTATGATGTTAACGCACTCCACGTGTAGCTCACTAATTCTAACTCATAAGATACACATTTTGAGCGTGTTGCCAATATACGCATGAAGCTCAAATCTTGTACTAATTTGAGTCGATACTCGTGAAGTTTACTAACGCTACTTTATCGATAATGGGGACACGACATATTCCGTGGTGTAAGTAATATTATTTGCCAGTCACTGTGTCCGCTGCATAACGTCCAACCATGAAAACTTTGCTGAATCCGAACATATATTAAAATGTTAATGAAAAAAAGGTTTAAAAATGCAGCATTAGGATGCCGATGTGAGCGGAAAATTTCACACTCCTAACCACTGCGGCCCATCACTTGGACACCTAAGCTCTTTGTGTGATGGGCAGAAAAATAATTGACGAACAATATACTGAGTAAGGAGAAAGGAAAGTAAGAGAATTTTTTGTTGGTCTAGGTAAGGATAGAGGTATATTAGAGTAAATAATTATGTCAGTATTAGACTTATGAAACAGGTTTCATTCCCGACATACTGTGATGAAATTCGTTGAATCAATAGTCGAAACAAAAAAGGTTCCTAATTCATCTGCAGCTGTTTGTGCATCCTGAGAAATCTACTCCGTCGTTTCCTGTTCGTTCATTCGTTTGTACCATGTATAGAATAACTCGCAGCTGTTCACACGATTCGCATGTTATTGATGAGTATTATATTGATTAGGATACCAACGGGCGGCTGTTATAATGTCGCTTGCTTGCGAAATGAACCTATTCACACGACGTCATCAGCACTTATCGGTCGTATTATCTGATATACATATGTCAGTCAAGGTCTCACGTATAACGCTGCCTTGACTGTGACTTTGAGATCCCGACGATATGCCGTTAAGATAACTTTAATTGTGAAACTGATAAAAGAGGTATCAGCGATATTCCATCCGATATTACGCAGATTAAAAATAAGAAAACAATATCGTTTGCGAATAATTGCAAGAAAACCCACATAAGCTATATATCAAGACATCTTCCCATGTGTTAACGATTTCTTTGAGAGCGTTCAACAAATTACGCAACAAATATTTTTTCCTGTGTCAGTTACGGCTGAAAACTGTGGAATTTGTTATGTGACATCGTGGAATATTCCAGCTTCAGCTCTTACTGTTTCATAAAAGTTCCGATAGGAGCCGGCGCTGTATCTACCCTTCAAAATGACGTCTGTAACTGGAATGCGTTCCAGGCAGAGAGCTGTCACTGAGCTCATTTTGGCGGAAAAACCAGAGCATTGCAGACATCACAGAGTTTGCAAAATGTCTCTGGAGACCTGGCAGTGAACAGATACACGATGAGTCGCTAGGCGAGGAGTTTGTCTTCATCGCGACAAGGTCGCGCAAACCTGCTCGATCTCCCAAGTGCCGGCTGGCCACACACAGCTTGACTTCTGTATGGTGGAACGTGAAACGACTTCAGTGTGTTCATCGCCAAAAAAAATGCAAATGAACTTCTTCTTCATGATATCGCAAGGCCTCACACACGTGTGTTCAGCCGAGAGGAGCTCCCAACACTTTATTGGACTTTTGTTCATCATCCACCCTACAGACCGGATCTCGCACGTTCCGACTTCCACCTGTTTGCCCCACTAAAGGAGGCACTCCGCAGAAAGCAGTACGTGGATGATGGGGAGGTTACTGTTGCAGCAGTACGTTGGCTCCGACTTCGACCAGTAGAGTGGTACCATGCTGGCTCCCAGTAAGGGTGGTGTAAGGCCGTCGCATTGAACGGAGATGGTGTTGGAAAATAGGGTTTTGTAGCCAGAAGAATGGGGAAGAATATGACGTATTGGAATCCCGAATAAAACCAATCTGCTTTCATAAAAAATGTGTTGTATTGCTTATTCAAGACCCCTCATAGAATATGGAACAATCCTTGAGATACGTGCTGTTAGTACGTCGCTTTTGAAACCTTTCTGTCAACGGGATTGATTACAGAAAATAATTTTAGAGAGGCCTGCAGATGCGGCCCTCTTACGTCGGCCGGCCGGTGTGGCCGTGCGGTTCTAAGCGCTTCAGTTTGGAACCGCGTGACCGCTACGGTCGCAGGTTCGAATCCTGCCTCGGGCATGGATGTGTGTGATGTCCTTAGGTTAGTTAGGTTTAAGTAGTTCTAAGTTCTAGGGGACTGATGACCTCAGATGTTAAGTCCCATAGTGCTCAGAGCCATTTTTTCTCTTACGTCGAACTTACAGATGATTTTATTAAAAAAATGGTTCAAATGGCTCTGAGCGCTATGCGACTTAACTTCTGAGGTCATCAGTCGCCTAGAACTTAGAACTAATTAAACCTAACTAACCTAAGGACATCACACACATCCATGCCCGAGGCAGGATTCGAACCTACGACCGTAGCGGTCGCTCGGTTCCAGACTGTAGCGCCTAGAACCGCACGGCCACTCCGACCGGCCTGATTTTATTAAAAGCGATATCCTCACTATGCTGGATGACGACAGTTCAGAAATCTATAATTAACGCAGATTTACGTGAGCGCCTTTTAGAAGAGATACATGAAGAAGGCCCCCACCATATGAAACAGATCATCATTTATCGTAAGTTAAGTCAAGGGTTACATATAGCCGGCCGAAGTGGCCGTGCGGTTAAAGGCGCTGCAGTCTGGAACCGCAAGACCGCTACGGTCGCAGGTTCGAATCCTGCCTCGGGCATGGATGTTTGTGATGTCCTTAGGTTAGTTAGGTTTAACTAGTTCTAAGTTCTAGGGGACTAATGACCTCAGCAGTTGAGTCCCATAGTGCTCAGAGCCATTTGAACCATTTTTTTGGTTGCATATAACATCTTTTCTGCACAGTTATCTCTTGAAGAGACTAGAAGCCAGAATTACAACGGTGGAGCAATTAACATCCACTTAATATTACAAAAAAACCATAATAATGTAAGAGAATAATAAAAAGTGAGAGACATGGAATACACGGCATTTCGCTGCATGCTCTCTTTTGACTGCCCCTGAGAACACTGAAGCCATCCATTAAATAAGACAAATTTCAGTTCATTTCGCACTGAGTCGTGGCTGGGAGAGGCCTGTCTGCCACCAGGGACTCACAAACTGGACATTCCAGTAGGACATAATCACATGTACCTATGGCTTCGGAATAAAAGCTAGCTCGTTCTTTTATTGGGATTCCGCAGAGATAACCCATGTATTGACCATGTCTTGCTAGGTACTGAACAATATCAGAGGTTGTTTGGATTTTATCCGAGCGGAGTTGAGAAGTGGCATGAGCCCCCTCTCATATTTCTATCTTACTCTGAGTAATTCGATTTTCCTCTCTAATTGCATGTGATGAAAAGTTGCTATTACTTCCCACGCAGCATCTCTCGTCACCCGGGTAGTCTGGTGACGGGCGAGGGGCCTGACGGAGTGGCTGTGCTAGAGATTCCGTTACTTCGCAGAAACTTAGTGAAAACACTTTCTGGCGGGCTGCCAGCGAGGCGTGGGAATGACTTGTGTTCCCAGGCAGTCTTGGTGGGCAAATTCCCGCGTTTTCTGCAAAATCGTAACTGTGATTGGCTTGCTCAAGGGCATAGCTCCGTGACGTAGCAAAATCGGCGTAGAAATTGGCGCCAAGAATCTCCATTGGTGGAATGGTAGTGCTTCGGCAATAGAGTGGAATTTTCCGCTAGTTTTCGAGTTGCTGATTGGAACGTTTAACCACGGCCACTGTCGTGAGGGCGGGAATGTTCTGTGTTCGGTTTGTACAGGTGCTCTTGAGCGGGTCGGCTCTCGCCTTTCCGTCGGAGTAGGTTACAAGACTGAGCTCTCGCTGCTCTGGACAGCCTGCCTTCCGTTGGCTGTCTAATATACTTTTATTTAATTGTAACTGTTTGACGAAGTTGCTGAAGTTTCGACTTAAACGTAAATTTCCAAGTACAGTTGGGAATTGAGCGTTCTGCGTACAAGCGGCCTATGTTGTCTGTCTTGAGCACTTTTGGCTAAAGTTGACTGTATAGGAATTACTGTGTGACTTCACTTGTTAAAATCAATCACTGTACCGTCAGTGATTGTGTAGCGAGCCTTCTCCATCTCCCTCAGAGGCGCATTTGTATTGCTAGGAAGTCTTTAGTCTGGAACAACCAGACCAGGATAATTTGTTTTGGGCCATACTCGCGACATTATCATCACCACGACGGGACATCGAAGCAACCAGCCATCACCTTGGGTACGCCAGATCGTGTCCCTGCAGTTAAGAAGACAGCTGAAACGGAATCTCTAGCCCAGCCACTCCTTCTGGCCCCTCTGGGCGTGTCGCTCCCACTCTTATGACAATGTTGGCGTCTGGAAAGCATCCACTCGACTCCCCCACACCCGTCGGCTTAACCCTTTCAAGATCAGCAGAACTCGCCTGTCACCAGACCACCCGGGTGACGAGAGACGCTGCGTGGGAAGTAATAGCAACTTTTCACCGCATGCAATTAGGGAGGAAAATCGAATTACTCAGAGTAAGATAGAAATATGAGAGGGGGCTCATGCCACCTCTCAGAGTCTCTCCCTGACATAGTATGTCAGCCTCCCAATGGCACAAGAGCCCCACTTTTCCTGCCACAAATCTATAATATCGTGTGCAGGATAATTTCTAGCTTTCCCACATCTCCTCATCTATTCTGAACAATATTTGGTTTCCGTTTATTTACCTTATTTCTTGGTCCACAGCCATCAAACTGCGATTAAAAGAAGTTATGGTTCCGTTAGGACAGTCTGCTATTCGAATAAAATGTTGTCTTCCTCGCTATCGCCAATATCAACCATATAGTAGCTAAAACATTATGTCCACTGGAGTGGGCAGAGGATCGTTGGAACCATGAATCAATGTAAACATGTCGTCTTGTCAGATGAATCACGTTCTTCAATGCACCAGCTCTCTGGTCATGACTGGTACCATTTCATCCAGGCGAAAATGCACCGCACTACAAACACAGGATGGTCGGGGGCAGCATTATGCTACGGCGAATATTCACCTGAGCTGCCATGAGATATGCACCAGCAATCGAAGGCAGCATGACAACTGTGAACTACGTCAACATTATTGTGGACGTCCTGCATCCCTTCATGCTTGATGTGTTCCAGTCGGTGAAGGCATCTTCCAGTAGGACAACTGGCCGGGTCACAAGACCAGTATCGTGTTGGAGTGGTTTTGGGAGAATAATAATGAATTCACTTTGATGTCTTGGTTACCAAATTCTTCTGATCTGAATCCAATGGAACGTATGTAGGACGCTATAGGGCGCCAGCTCCACACCCACAAAATACCGCTCTGTAATTTATATAAATTGTGTGACCTAGGCGTGGATATCTCCAGAAACCTAGCAAGAACTTGTTGAATCCATGTCACGCATAATCACTGCTGTACTGTGTACCAAAAACAAAAGATGTCCGAGGCATATCCGAACGCATCGTCGACCCAACTGAGTATAAATCCCAAAGAGAAATTTAAAAACAGGTAATTCTGGTCACATATATTTCCAAATGGAATACAGAACAGAAATTCATTTCATCACTAACCATCTGAATCACATTGCAAAACATACAAGTTTCTTCTGTTCCGACATATTTCCAAATGGTACGTACAACATACCCTCTTTTTCTCTTCCTGTGCAGGGATACACGTGTACCGGAACATGTATTCGTATTGTACGAGATCCACTTGTCAATAAGTGTTAGTAGATGTACTGTTGGAGAACTCAAGCTGTTGCAGCGCGTTTTATGTTTGCGATCACATCCCGATGTAATGCTGAATGAAGTGTGCAGTTGACATCTGCAGCAGATTCCACTAAAATTACTGATAAATGGCATATCACTAAATCCAACTCATTCTTCAGGAATAATATGAGCTCACTTAACCATTTTTCGTTAAATATATCTCAATAAAAGCAGTCTAGAAAAAGCAGTTAATAAACTGTTAAGTAAAGAGTGTTCTGGCGTATCTGTATCCACGGTCTTTATTTGGGTTTTCAACGGTTTTACCAACTCCGTGCTGATTATTTATAACGCTTATTTCGTTAATCTTACTAAACTTTCTAAATTCATGAATTCTTATGCCTAGATGTCTATTATTTATCGTTTCTTTCCCTTCTGGCCAACCAACGATCCACTGACAATTTCAGTTCCTCCTCATCTGCTCCTTTCTTTTCCTCCAACATTTTTTCACCTTGGCGGCATATATCTTTCTTCTTTCTTCAGGTCACTTCACACTTGTTCTATTACTCTTTCTGCCGTTAGAATCATTTTAAGTTCAACACCTTCCTTCCGAAAATATCTCTTTTGCTACTTCTTCTGGTTTTATGTTGCATATTTATAATTTTTTTAAACTTTTCAAGCTTGTAAATTTCTTTCACCAGAGATACACTATCTGATCAAAAGTATCCACAAAAACTTATGTAATGCGGAACTGCTCACTCGACGTTCAAAATGGCTCTGAGCACTATGGGACTTAACTTCTAAGGTCATCAGTCCCCTAGAACTTAGAACTACATAAACCTAACTAACCTAAGGACTTCACACACATCCATGCCCGAGGCAGGATTCGAACCTGCGACCGTAGCGGTCGCGCGGTTCCAGACTGTAGCGCCTTTAACCGCTTGGCCACCACGGCCGGCTCACTCGACGTCACGACAAGCGGATCCACCAGTATAAAAGGAGGCGAAGAGTGCCGTATTTATGGGAATCTAATGCGTCATCGAATGTAATGCGAACCCCAATTTTAAAAATTAAATTAATAAAAAAAAGGAATTTTGCCACATCGCTGGTAGGGTATTTTTGTATTGTTGAAATTTATTTTACAATGCTAAGTTTATTACAAACAATAATGAATGAACTATAAAAAACAACAACAATTTATTTTTAATTTACTCATTACAGTAAAATGTGACATTTTCATTATTAAAAAAGAACGCCTAACTTGATTACCTACATGACATACAAAGAAACATACTGTAAATTATAGGCGCTATTCATCGCTATTCACTGATGTCATCATTACTGGAATCCTCAGAAGAGTCTACATCTGCAATAGATTCATTTCCTCCTCCTCCGCCATCCTCAGTGTCATTCCAGAGCACAGCACCTTCACTGCCATCCAGAATATTTGAAATACAGCACTTCTTGAATGGCTTTACGATCACTGGCGCTTCGATGCGTTTCTAGGCAGCCGAAACCCAGTAAGCAATAATGAAGGTTCCTCAGGTTTAATTTCTCCTGTCGGAGTCAGTTAAAGATTTGGTTTCCAAAACCATTTTTCGTCCTGTTCCTGAACGTAACCTTTGAAAGATTTAGTTACACTAACGTCCAGGGGTAGTAATATAGAAGCCATTCCTCTAGGAATAATAACAAGGTCACTGGGTAGGCTGTGGATCTTCTTTTTTACGTCGTCATGCATCAAGACAAATCATTGATGTTTGGTTGGAAAGCCCACCAGGAAGGAGTTCCCACACGTTTTGGAGCCAATCAAGCATCAAAGCTTCAATCATCTATTCCTTCTTTTGATTCCGAACAATGACGTCACAGGGAATAGCTTTTAATTTTTTTGAAGTCTTGGGGCTTGTTTTTCACTTGAAGATTAAAAAAGAGAGAAGTTTGTTTCCATCTGCTGTGATTGCCAGCATTACTGTTACGCGCTGTTTTTCACACCGAGATGTTTTGATGGTAACTTCTTTTGTACCCTTCTTGTCAATGGTGTAATTACCGGTGATATCAAACCAAACTGGAGTCTCACCAGCGTTGCCTATTTGGCTCATCGAAAAATTCTTCTCTTTCCGAAGTATGATGACATACCACTGAAATTCTTGAAGTTTCTTCTCAAAATCCTGTGGAAGCTTTTGGCATATTGTTGTACGGCGTCGCAGAGATAAGCCTGCTCGTTTCATAAAGCCATAAACCAATCCCTGGCTGGCCTTAAACTCTTGCTTTGGTATATTGAGAGCCACAGGCACCACTTTTGCTTTTTAAAATTATGGTGTCACTGGTCACAGGTTGACTATTCTTCTTCCTTTCTCGGACGAATTCCAAAACATTTACTTCAGCGTCAGGATGTCTTCCTTTGCGAGGTCCAGTGAATTTCTTTCTAGTAGCGTTAGTTGCAAATAATCCCAATTTCTGTTTCTTCCATAAGCGAATGTTACGCTCAGCTACATTGAACTCTCTTTTCTGCCCTTCTGTTACCACATTTTTCAGCATGAAGAATTACTTTATACTTGAAAGTAGCTTCATAGCATATTCTTCTCTGCTTGCCTTCCGTTTCGTAACTATCTAATGCAAAAACAATGCGAAGTACTATAGCAGGCCAACAATGATGAAACGAGGTTGAGAAGTACAACAATGCGTAGTTATGTGCGGGACAGTGCCTAATTTCAACGAGTTAATGAAAAAAAAAGACACCTTCTGTTTGAACCGACGACTAAAGAAAATTTTCTCTCGTGGCAGAAATGGATTTTGTTCTGACGCCTGGGAACAGAATTCAGAACTGGAAATATATACACCCAGCTCTTTTAAATCGATAACCTCTTACCCGATTTACGTCTTCCTTTCTTTTATTCACAGATACCGTACCTTATATCTTTTTGCTAGAGTTTAATAAATGTTTCGCTGCTTCAGATCGCACAGTGTAAGAAATATCGGTAAACGATTCAAGTTTGCACTCGAATCTAATGCGCCATCAAATCTTATGCGCACCAAAATTCTGAGTACTTCGTATGGTAAAAATAGTGCGCACTACGTTCTCGTAAATACGGTATTTTGTTGCCAGCAGACAAGCAGTAATAACACACTGCGTCAGTCAGATGAGCCGGCCGGTGTGACCGAGTGGTTCTAGGGGCTTCAGTGTGGAACTGCTCGACCGCTACGGTCGCAGGTTCGAATCCTGCCTCGGGCATGGATGTGTGTAATGTCCTTAGGTTAGTTAGGTTTAAGTAGTTCTAAATTCTACTGGACTGATGACCTCAGATGGTAAGTGCCGTAGTGCTCAGAGCCATTTGAACCATCTGAAGTCAGAAGAGCTCAGTGACATCGAACATGGACTAGTCATTAGAGGTCAGCTGAGTAACAAACCTATCAGGGACATTTCAACCGCTCTTAAGCTGTTGGTCATGTGACTGTGAAGTGGAAACGTGAAGGAACGAACACAGCTAAACAAAGACCATGCCCACCTCATGTACTAAAGGACAGGAACCGTCGAGCATTGTGGAGGATGGCTGTAAAAAATCGCAATAAATCAGAGGAAGGAATCAATTGTGATTTCCATCGTGCTCCCAGGAGTCTAGTTACGACAACTGACTGTGCGTAGGAAGTTAAAATGAGTGAGTCACTATAGTCAAGCAGTTCCTTACAAGCCACACATTTCTGAAGGCAGTGCTAAGCGACACCAGAGGTGGTGTAAAGACGAAAGCCACTTGACAGTGAATTACTGGAAACAAGTGATTTAGAGTGACGAATTGCGCTATACCCTGTGGTCGTACGATGGAAGGGTTTGGATTTGACGAATGCCTGGAGTATGTTACCTGTTCTCATATATACTGTGAAGAGTGAAGTATGGAAGAGGTGGTGCTATGGTATTTGGGTGTTCTCGTAGTTGGGGTGCAGTCCCCTTATTCCTCCTAAGAAAATGCTGAACACAGAAGAATACGAACACATTTTACAGCGTTGTGTACTGCGTACAGTGCACGAACATTTCGGAAATGATGATCGTTTGTTTCAATATGACAATGCATCTCGTCATAAAGTAGCATCTATGAAGCAGTCCTTGGTGGACAATAACATTCCTGAAATAGAGTGACCTGTCCAGAGTCCCGACCTGTACCCACTGGAACAATCCGTTGGAACACCTTTGGGTCTTTGGGATGAGTAAAACTTTCTCGTTCTCTCCACGCTCCAGCGTCCAAAACCACTACTTTCTCTGCTTTCTTCTCTTGAGGAAGAATCATTTGCCATTCCTCTGCAGTCATTCAGACATCTCGTTGAAAGTGTTCCTAGCAAAGTTCAAGCCATCATAAAGGCTAAGCCTGAATACACCCCATAAAACGTCCACTAATAGGTGTTCGGATATTTTTGATCTAATAGTCTACATAAACGTCTGTTTTGTAAGCCTTTCGTCTTTCATCAGAGATAAATATAAAAAAAAATTAGGCTTCTTTTCCCTATTGCTTTTTTAATTTTTCTGTGTATTGTCATATTTCATCACTGCGTCATAATTTCAAAGATTTTCTGCTTTTCTTTCTAATACTTGTAGTTTGCCTAATTTATATTCTGGTTTCACTAGCATGCTATAATGCAGTATTTTCGCGTTTCTTACCTTGGAATGCCGGCCGATGTGACCGTGTCGTTCTAGGCGCTTCAGTCTGGAACCGCGCGACTGCTACGGTCGCAGGTTCGAATCCTGCCTCGGGCATGGATGTGTGTGATGTTCTTAGATTAGTTAGGTTTAGGTAGTTCTAAGTTCTAGTGGACTGATGACCTCAGATGTGCTCAGAGCCATTTTTTCTTTTACCTTGGAATCTTATTCCTACCAATTACATTTCACAATTTCAGTCGTAGAATGGAAAGTCCATATTAGTATGTATACCTCATGTGGTAGCTCAGAAGAGTACGCCACTGCTTCATGCAATGCGTCGTGACGTAGCATTCTAGGGAATCTCAATCTCTGAGTTCAGGATGAGTCGGAACACCCTTTAAATCTCTCTAAAGTCGAATGTTTATCATTATTTATTATTATTATTATTGCCACTGTCATGCTCATTCCGACATTTTACGTTGCAACTTTATGTATATATTTGATTTTTCGTTAAATTAGTTGTCGAAATAAAAACGCAAGTCCAGTGATCGAGTTTCGTTGACAAACAGTTCTAAGGAAATAAATTTTTTTAGGGATACTCATATCAATAACAATACCTTTACGTCGATTTATAAAGAACTAAATAACATATGTAAGTTGCTTATGAGTATTGCAGAGGCGACCACTGTGGAAACTAACAAAGCTGTAAATGAAAGAAAGAACGAATTCTTTTCGAACTCCAGTTCTCTCAGGCAACATTTGGTTTCAGTTTTGTAATGCGTACCGCGCCTCTCGTTTGATATCCACAGATCTGATGGCGATATGACACGGAGCTTTTCCCCCGCACCTCTAGACTTTGTGATAAATGCCTTGCGTAACTAATCGCAAAACAGTTACCATTGGTATGCCGATTCGACATACGCGTAAACAGTTTTGTTTACGTGTAAGTTAGTTTGCAATTCAGTGAACAATTTTGCAATTCTACGCTTCTGTGTTCTATGTCCGTTGCTCTGCTGCAATTAGGATCGCATCTGTTGTTAGATCAGTTCGTGAAGTCACTCCCCCTCCCAAAGACATTTTATTCACGATTGGGCAAAAAAATGTTCCCAGCTAAGTTGACAAATCGCTGAGAGTTCACGTTTACTGCAAGCTCGGTTTCCTAAAAAAAAAAGAGGATCATCGCTCACTAGGGCCGCTCATGAAAATATCGTGGACTGTTATTATTCCAGTAGGGTATGTTTTATTCATTCACGTGCCCAGACAGATAAATTTGTGTGTCGTCACTAAAGAACACTACATCGTGTGGCAGCTCTTCAAGCAACTACCCCCAGGCATTTTGTGAAATTGCGTTCGCTGAGTTCTTGCATCGGAATCAATTTGTATGAGTGGAAATGGTGGTCATCGTGAAGAATGATCAGAGAGTCGATGGCCGAGGAGATGGCTAAAATGACTGTCAGCGTTTTGTGGTGATCTCACAGGCCGTAATAGCCCCCTTCTTATTCTTTGTTTATTTACGTTTCCCCAGAAGGTGTCCACCCACAAATCAATGTGTTGCCGACAAGGAACAGCACTTCGCGCCAGAAATTTTCAAAATGCACGCTGCGTGGCGACAATCGATAGGCCGTCAGTAAAGTAGGCCCACAGAACACCAAAATGGGCAAGGCCCATATTATGATACGGAAATAGAGAGCGATAATATCTCTCCTAGTGGCCTGGCAGCTAACTTCGAATACGCAAAAATATGGCACGAGAACATGCATTTTTGCTTTGCGAAATACGAGTACTAGACGATAATTTTTTCATTTATACATTATGGATGAGCCTAATAACAGAGTGAAAACCTGGAAACGTTTTTGTTATCTTGTAAAGTAATATATTTAAGAAATCTCTACAAAAACCAAGATTAAATTTTCGGAAGTGGAGTTCACAGTACTGTAAAAATCGTAAATGATATCGTGGTCGTCTTTTGATTGTAAAATCATTTATTTTTAAAATACAGTACTGCAATTTCGACTGTGTGGCCGTAATCAAGTGGATATTAAGACCTGTATTGTACTCTTGGAATTGAGTTGTAAATACGTTGCTCGCATTCTACTTAATTTTTGCTCCCATCCGTAATACTGGGCGGAGAAAATGATTCCGTATTTGTTATTGTTTCAAATAAAACAGAAGCTGGTTTCGTCGCAGGGTATTCTGTGGACTCATGTCTATATGTTACTGCTTACGAAGCCGTGTGTGAAGTGCGCGATTTAAATATGTTGTAACTATACTGCTTGTGTTCTTCGCTATTTTTGTTCACAGGCGCTTTTGGTACTCTCGCTTTTAATGGAGGCTGTCGAAATTTTCATGGACTTCCGCAAAAATGTATTGTTTGTAGTACCCATTGATAATGTGTGAACACGTTTGCTTAACTACTGTCTCATTGTTAGCATTTGCAAGGAAGAATGCTCTAGTCCGAAGACTACAAAGAATATTCCACTACATCTACATCCATGGTCTGTAAACCACTATGAAATGCGTGGCACTCAGTGGCAAGAAGCAATACCATGCAAAGTCGAATTACATACTCATTCTGTGCCGAGACATAATAAAGCTGAATATCAATTGTGTCAAAACCTACTAACAAGGAATTCTCCATTAAAAGCGAGAAAGTGCGGAAAATCAATGCAGACAAATAGTAAGTAGAATAAAAGCAACGTACTTACAGTGCTTTAAATCGAGCAGGCCACACACATATTCTTAAGCAGTAACAAATACACATAAATTCACAGGACACCATGCGACGAAACGAGCTCCTGTTTTATATGAAATAGAAACAGATATGGAATTCTTTACTCCAACCAATATTATGAATGCGAGCAGAACTCAATCAGAATACGAGCAACATATTTATAATACAATTCAAAGAATGCAATTTAGACGAAAATTCGTAGTCAGAAGGACAAAGTGGTGAAACCAGCTTCTGTTAATTACGAAACGAAAACAAACATGGTAGACTAAAAGGCAGAAGCGAGATGATGGACTGATAAACTCGCAGCACTCCAAGTGGCCAAGAAGCGAACCAAGGTCGTGTTACGGGCAGTCCCTATATGAGTTTCACCCCCGTGAGTAGACCTCTATGAAAAACGCGCGTTGGTCCTTCGACCAATGCACTATCGCTAAGAGGCACATGGTACACAAATTCCCTGACCCACCGCTTCGAATGAGGCCATCTCCAACCTCTGTCTACCAGTCTTCCGTCCATAGGAACTTAATAGATGAGCAAGTTTCGTTGTCATATTCTGTACGTATCACTCTATTCCCCCTTTTGTTGACACTCGCAGGTGTAGCGCTCACTGCTACGGTCGCAAAAAATGGTTCAAATGGCTCTGAGCACTATGGGACTCAACTGCTGAGGTCATTAGTCCCCTAGAACTTAGAACTAGTTAAACCTAAGTAACCTAAGGACATCACAAACATCCATGCCCGAGGCAGGATTCGAACCTGCGACCGTAGTGGTCTTGCGGTTCCAGACTGCAGCGCCTTTAACCGCACGGCCACTTCGGCCGGCGCTACGGTCGCAGGTTCGAATCCTGCCTCGGGCATGGATGTGTGTGATGTCCTTAGGTTAGTTAGGTTTAAGTAGTTCTAAGTTCTAGGGGACTGATGACCATAGATGTTAAGTCCCATAGTGCTCAGAGCCATTTTTTTGTAGCGCTCATTGCCACTAATAAAAGTCTTTACATAGGAGTCTAACCAACTAACGAATGGATTCCGATGCACTCGTCTCTTATTTTATTAGAGACTGTGAAGTGTATTGTTGCCCGGACTTCGCACTGCTCGCATACTTCGCTTTCAGATTCATATTGTCCGTGATAGTGGTTTCCATTATGAGATACTGACAGGTTTCAGATAGATTATATAATGGTAAATCAGAGATTTAGGAACCAGGTTTTAAATTGTGAGACATTTCCAGTGGCAGATGTGGATTCTGACCACAATCTATTGGTTATGAACTGTAGATTAAAACTGAAGAAACTGCAAAAAGGTGAGAATTTAAGGAGATGGAGCCTGGATAAACTGACTAAACCAGAGGTTGTACAGAGTTTCAGGGAGAGCATAAGGGAACAATTGACAGGAATGGGGGAGAGAAATACAGTAGAAGAAGAATGGGTAGCTTTGAGAGCTGAAGTAGTGAAGGCAGCAGAGGATCAAGTAGGTAAAAAGACGAGGGCTAGTAGATGTCCTTGGGTAAGAGAAGAAATATTGAATTTAATTGATGAAAGGAGAAAATATAAAAATGCAGTAAAAGAAGCAGGCAAAAAGGAATACAAACGTCTCAAAAATGAGATCGACAGAAAGTGCAAAATGGCTAAGCAGGGATGGCTAGAGGACAAATGTAAGGATGTAGAGGCTTATCTCACTAGATACTGCCTACAGGAAAATTAAAGAGACCTTTGGAGAAAAGAGAACCACTTGTATGAATGTCAAGAGCTCAGATGGAAACCCAGTTCTAAGCAAAGAAGGGAAAACAGAAAGGTGGAAGAAGTATATATAGAGTCTATACAAGGGCGATGTACTTGAGGACAATATTATGGAAATGGAAGAGGATGTAGATGAAGATGAAATGGGAGATACGATACTGCGTGAAGAGTTTGACAGAGCACTGAGAGACCTGAGTCGAAACAAGGCCCCTGGAGTAGATAACAATCCATTAGAACTACTGACGGCCTTGGGAGAGCCAGTCCTGACAAAACTCTACCATCTGGTGAGCAAGATGTATGAAACAGGCGAAATTCCCTCAGACTTCAAGAAGAATACAATAATTCCAATCCCAAAGAAAGCAGGTGCTGACAGATGTGAAAATTACCGAACTATCAGTTAGTCACGGATGCAAAATACTAACGCGAATTCTTTACAGACGAATGGAAAAAACTAGTAGAAGCCGAGCTCGGGGAAGATCAGTTTGGATTTCGTAGAAATGTTGGAACACGTGAGGCAATACTGACCCTACGACTTATCTTAGAAGCTAGATTAAGGAAAGGCAAACCTACGTTTCTAGCATTTGTAGATTTAGAGAAAGCTTTTGACAATATTGACTGGAATACTCTCTTTCAAATTCTGAAGGTGGCAGGAGTAAAATACAGGCAGCGAAAGGCTATTTACAATTTGTACAGAAACCAAATGGCAGTTATAACAATCGAGGGGCATGAAAGGGAAGCAGTGGTTGGGAAAGGAGTGAGACAGGGTTGTAGCCTCTCCCCGATGTTATTCAATCTGTATATTGAGCAAGCAGTGAAGGAAACAAAAGAAAAATTCGGAGTAGGTATTAAAATCCATGGAGAAGAAAAAAAATTTGAGGCTCGCCGATGACACTGTAATTCTGTCAGAGACAGCAAAGGACTTGGAAGAGCAGTTGAACGGAATGGACAGTGTCACGAAAGGAGGATACAAGATGAACACCAAAAAAAGCAAAACAATGATAATGGAATGTAGTCGAATCAAGTCGGGTGATGCTGAGGGAATTAGATTAGGAAATGAGACACTTAAAGTAGTAAAGGAGTTTTGCTATTTAGGGAGCAAAATAACTGATGATGGTCGAAGTAGAGAGGATATAAAATGTAGACTGGCAATTGCAAGGAAAGCGTTTCTGAAGAAGAGAAATTTGTTAACATCGAGTATATATTTAAGTGTCAGGAAGTCGTTTCTGAAAGTATTTGTATGGAGTGTAGCATTGTATGGAAGTGAAACATGGACGATAACTAGTTTGGACAAGAAGAGAATAGAAGCTTTCGAAATGTGGTGCTACAGAAGAATGCTGAAGATTAGATGGGTAGATCGTATAACTAATGAGGAGGTATTGAATAGGATGGGGGAGAAGAGAAGTTTTCGGAACAGCTTGACTAGAAGAAGGGATCGATTGGTAGGACATGTTCTGAGGCATCAAGGGATCACCAATTTAGTACTGGAGGGCAGCGTGGAGGGTAAAAATCGTAGAGGGAGACCAATAGATGAATACACTAAGCAGATTCAGAAGGATGTAGGTTGGAGTAGGTACTGGGAGATGAAGAGGCTTCTACAGGATAGAGTAGCGTGGAGAGCTGCATCAAACCAGTCTCAGGACTGAAGACCACAACAACAACAGTGGTTTCCAAAACTATCCAATCACACCCGGTGTGACCTCAAGCAGACCAAAGCACTGACTGCTCTCTGTAAGCAGAACGTACCGAAAACACCATTCCTCCGAGTGACACGGTACAATATCCCGAGCCAAGCCGAATGCTGACTGACTTAGCGGACCGTGAATTGTAGTACCATACATTGAGGAGCCTTCATAAGATCTTCAGCTTTTGCAGGATCGGCATACCACCAGCAGTTTCTTCAAAAAATATAAAGCTCATTGTAATTAGAGCTAGTATTAATACAGCAAACGGACTAAGAGCTTTATCCCTAAATTCTTTTCTGTATCCGTTGCCTCGTAAGCTGTTACGTGTTAATAATCGAGCAGCTAACGCCTTATAGTAATCGGATTGCTAGCAGCTTTGTTCACGAGCTCGGCCTGTATTCACGTTACTCTTCCACGCTACAGGGCCATCCGACGCATATATCTTAACTGGCCCTCCTACGCTCGATATTATTTACACAATAATATTGTGTGAATGTAGTAGGCGAAAAATACCGCAATATTACTGCGCATTGTTTATGCCCTGGACTGCATTCATGGCGAACATGTCGGTGCTCGACGATGCCGAACTCATATGTATCTTCACTGAGCTGCTTGCCTCGCACGACTCAAGCAGACATTATGCAGAACGCGCGAAACAAGTCCGAAAATATTTCTGCCCGAAAACATTTCTGCGAACGTTTCAATAGACTAGAGATTCTGTCATGGCAGCATAGATTCGTAACCCACAACAAGAACTAATTACGAGTTAAACAAATGAACTGTACAATCTACCGTGTGTAGTTACTCTTTTCTATGTATTTCGTTACTGCTGCAAACGAAATAAAACAACTATGCTGATGGAAAGCTTGCATAATCTTGAGAGTGTAGCGGTGACAACTGTTGCAAACAAAACAAACATGTATGCTCACCAGATAACCGACCTTATCTTATTTACCCATTCCAAGAACTGCTATAAGTAAAATAAACGTTTCTGCTTATTGTCGTGACAGCATAATCCTTAGTTTTCTCTGCTGTTGTTTACAACGAGGTATCTGGCGTTTCATGATAATTTATGAACTTCACTTCTAGTGCTTTCAGATAAATCTTCCAGCCCGCTTCTTGATCTATTGTCACTTACTTTTTAAGTTCTTTGTGAATATTCTGTTCGCAGCGAATTTAATTTCTCTCGTTCTCGACAGGAAATGACGTGTTTCACGCAGTACCACCCTTAAATGGAACAATACATTGCACAGTATATTGAACAAGCTTCAGCATTTTCATAGATATGTAGTCGTTATGAATACATTGTACAAATTGTCGCACGGACCTCAGACGGTCAATATTTTTGCACATCACTCGTTATTGTGCAATAGGTATTGAGTGTGTGGGACCCTTTAGACGTGAGCACGGTCATTCGTTTCCTCTCAGCAGCAACCCAGCTCGGGTATCTTAAGGAGACGTCTTGAATGTACATCGGAATCTAATCATATCTGAAATAAAATTATATGGATTAATAAAGTATCCGTCTACATCTCCATCTACATCTACCTCGATACTCTGCAAATCACACTTAAGTACCTGGCAGAGGGTTCATCAGACCACCATCACAATAATTCTCTATTATTCCAATCTCGAACAGCGCGCAGGAATAACGAACACCTATATCTTCCCGTGTGAATCTGATTTCTCTTATTTTATTATGATCATCGTTTCTCCATACGTAGGTCGGCTCCAACAAAATATTTTTTAATTCGGACGAGAAAGTTGGTGATTGATATTTTGTGAGAAGATTTCGTCGCACGAAAAATGCCTTTGTTTTAATGATGTCCGCCCCAAATCTTGTATCATGTCACTGACACTCTCTCCCCTAATTCTCGATGATACAAAATATGCTGCTCTTCTCTGAACTTTCTCGATGTACTCCGTTAATCCTGTCTGGTAAGGGTCCCACATAGGGCAGCAGTATTCCTAAAGAGGACAGACAAGCGTAATGTAGGCAGTCTCTTTAGTACATCTGTCGCATCTTTTAAGTGTCCTGCTAATAAAACACAGCCTTTGGTTCGCCTACCCTACAACATTTGCTATGTGTTCTTACCAATTTATGTTGTTCGTAACCGTAATTCCCAGGTAATTAGTTGAATTTATGGTCTTTAGATTTGACTCATTTATCATGTAACGGAAGTTTAACGAGTTCCATTTAGCACTCATTTGGATGACCTCACACTTTTCGTTATTTACGGTCAACTGCCAGTTTTCGCCCCACACAGATATCTTTTCTAAATCGTTTTGCAATTTGTTTTGATTCTGCGACTTAAGTAGACGATAAACGACAGCATCATCTGCAAACAATCTAAAACAGCTGGCTCATATTGTCTTCTAAATCATTTATACAGATAAGAAACAGCAGAGGACATATAACACTATCTTTGGGAACGCCAGAAATCACTTCTGTTTTAATCGATTGCTCTCCGTCAATTGCTACGAACTGTGATCTCTCTGACAGGAATTCACCAATCCAGTCACATAACTGAGACGATATTCCATAAATACACAATTTGACTACAAGTCGCTTGTGAGGAGTAATGTCTAGAAATACGGAATCGATTTGAAATCTCTAGTCAGTAGCAGTCGTGTGAGTAAAGAGCTAGTTGTGTTTCACAAGAACGATTTTTCCTGCATCCGTGTTGACTGTGTGTCAATAGACAGTTATCTTCGAGGTAATTCGTCAAGTTCGAATACAATATATGTTGCAAAATTCTGCTGCATATCGACGTTAACGATATGGGACTGTAATTTAGCGGATTAATCGTACTGCCTTTCTTGAATATCGGTCTGCCTTTGTTACTATTTAGTCTTTGGGTACGGATCTTTCGTCGAGGGAGCTGTTGTACATGATTGTTAAGTATGGAGCTATTACATGAGCATGACCCGAAAGAAACCTAATCGGTACAGAGCCTGAACGGAAGACTTTCTTTTATTAAATGTTTTAAGTTTCTTCACTACTCCGAGGATATCTACTTCTAAGTTTCTCATGTTGGCAGCTGCTCTTTATTCGAATTCTGGAATATTTACATCGTCTTCTTTCGTGAAGCAATTTTGGAAGGCTGTGTTTAGTAACTCTGCTTTGGCAGCACTGTCGTCGATGGTATTTCCATTGTTATCGCGCAGATAAGGCATTGATTGTGTCTTGCCGCTAGCATACTTGACATGGACCAGAATCTCTTTAGGTTTTCTGTCAGGTTTTCGAGACAAAGTTTCGTTGGGGAAACTATTATAAGCATCTCGCATTGAAGTCCGCGCTAAATTTCGAGCTTATATAAAAGATTGGCAGTCTTGGAGATATTGCGTTCATTTAAATGTGGCATGCTTTTTTCGTTGTTTCTGCAACAGTGTTCTGACCCGTCTTGTGTACCAAGGGGTTCAGATCCGTCGTTAGTTAATTTATATAGTATTAATCTCTGAACTGCTGTCGACACTACACTACTGGCCATTAAAATTGCTGCACCACGAAGATGACGTGCTACAGACGCGAAATTTAACCGACAGGAAGAAGATGCTGTGATATGCGAATGATTAGCTTTTCGGAGCATTCACACAAGGTTGGCGCCGGTGGCGACACCTACAACGTGCTGACATGCGGAAAGTTTCCAACCGATTTCTCATACACAAACAGCAGTTGAAAAGGCGTTGCCTGGTGAAACGTTGTTGTGATGCCTCGTGTAAGGAGGAGAAATGCGTACCATCACGTTTCCGACTTTGATAAAGGTCGGATTGTAGCCTAACGCGATTGCGGTTTATCGTATCGCGAAATTGCTGCTCGCGTTGGTCGAGATCCAATGACTGTTAGCAGAATATGGAATCGGTGGGTTCAGGAGGGTAATACGGAACGCCGTGCTGGATCCCAACGGCCTCGTATCACTAGCAGTCGAGATGACAGGCATCTTATCCGCATGGCTGTAACGGATCGTGCAGCCACGTCTCGATCCCTGAGTCACCAGATGGGCACGTTTGCAAGACAACAACTATCTGCACGAACAGTTTACGACGTTTGCAGCAGCTTGGACTATCAGCTCGGAGACCATGGCTGCGGTTACCCTTGACGCTGCATCACAGACAGGAGCGCCTGCGGTGGTGTACTCAACAACGAACCTGGGTGCACGAATGGCAAAACGCCTTTTTTTTATGAATCCAGTTTCTGTTTACATCATGATGGTCGCATCCGTGTTTGACGACCTCGCGGTGAACGCACATTGGAAGTGTGTATTCGTCATCGCCATAATGGCGTATCACCCGGCGTGATGGTATGAGGTGCCATTGGTTACAAGTCTCGGTCACCTCTTGTACGCATTGACGGCACTTTGAACAGTGGACGTTACATTTCAGATGTGTTACGACCCGTGGCTCTACGCTTCATTCGATCCCTGCGAAACCCTACATTTCAGCAGGATAATGCACGAACGCATGTTGCAGGTCCTGTACGGGCCTTTCTGGATATAGAAAATGTTCGACTTTTGCCCTGGCCAGCACATTCTCCAGATCTCTCACCAATTGAAAACGTCTGGTCAATAGTGGCCGAGTAACTGGCTCGTCACAATACGCCAGCCACTACTTTTGATGAATTGTGGTATCGGGTTGAAGCTGCACAGGCAGCTGTACCTGTATAAGCCATCCAAGCTCTGTTTGACTCAATGCCTAGGCGTATCAAGGCCGCTATTACGGCCAGAGGTGGTTGTTCTGGGTACTGATTTCTCAGGATCTATGCACCCAGATTACGTGAAAATGTAATCACATGTCAGTTCTAGTATAATATTTTAGTCCAATGAATACCCGTTTATCATCTGCATTTCTTCTTGGAGTAGCAATTTTTATGGCCAGTAGTGTATGAGACTAGGGAGACTAGATTTGACATAAAGACAAGTATGCAGGTATATGCTGAGCAACGATTTCCTGATTATGTTCGGATTATGGCACGAAATTCTCTCTTACATATACAGAATTCCTTCCATGACCCTCAACGGTTTTGCACTTGTTCTGCCAAGATCCGAAAAGAAACCGAGGAGTCAAAAAATGGTTCAAATGGCTCTGAGCACTATGGGACTCAACTGCTGTGGTCATCAGTCCTCTAGAACTTAGAACTACTTAAACCTAACTAACCTAAGGACATCACACACATCCATGCCCGAGGGAGGATTCGAACCTGCGACCGTAGCAGTCGCACGCTTCCGGACTGCGCGCCTAGAACCGCGAGACCACCGCGGCCGCCGGGGAGTCAATTGTGCGAGTTTTTTCCACGTGAACCAATGATGAGGTATCTTTGAATTTTTCACATGATCGGTTGCGAAAATGTTCATAGAACTTACTTAATATTTCCACTCGTGATGTGCACGGGAAAAAGTTTCCATAGTTCTCCATATTCACACACTGTCCCAGACGCTCATCAAACGACGTACCGGACCTGCCGATACACGTTATTAATTTGTTCTTTTGCTGTCTAATATCTATTCTTCGCATTACTGAGGCACAGAGAGCGGTTTTCCCACGCTGGGATTTTGACATTCATCACATGGGTGGATACTCAAGATAAAACTTTGAGTGATATGTTGATTATCTCTAAGATATCAGAGAGCCAACAGTTTCCGGCATAGATGCAACGTCGAGAACTCGCTTCGATCTTAGGTCAGATGGTTGAAAATTGTATTTCCAAGTCACATTCTTAACACGGCTATTTACAAAAAATTTGTGGTAAGTTCTATGGGACAAAACTTCTGAGGTCATCGGTCCCTAAGCTTACACACTACTTACTCTAATTTAAACTAGCTTACACGAAGCACAATACACACACCCATTCCCGAGGGAGGACTCGAACCTCCGACGGGGGCACCCGCTCGATCCGTGACAAGGCGCCCAAGACCGCGCGGATACTCCACGCAGCCGGCCGTTTAGAGGTAGTGAGTTCAGTGTTTAATGTCCCACCCACGACGACGCCATTACAGACCTTGCACAAGCTCGGAAATGTGAAGGAAAAGGAAGGCGTATAACAAGGCGGTGCGTGAGAAACAGCGTGTTCTAATCGAGTTTCGAATTCGAAGAGTTCAGTCACACATGGAGCACCATCTTCTTTAGCATGACAGTTCGAGACCACACACGAGCCTGCGACATCTGCAACAATCCGATGCCTTGGGTTCACTGTCATCTCCCGAATTGGCCCCATCCGATTTTCATCTCTTTCCAAAACTTAGAGAACACTTTCGAGGACTTCACTTTGATAGTGATGAAGAGGTGCAAGCAAAGTTGAGGCTGTGTGACCGTCAGCAAAGTAAAAGAAATCTACAGCGCCAATTACAACAAATTGGTCTCTCGTTGGAAGACATAACTTCGTCACCGGGGTGGCTACGTTGAGAAATAAATATATATACATGAAAAATAAAGATGTTGTTTAAAAATTTAAGAGGTTTCAAATAAAAAATTTGGTGCATTACTTTTTATCACGCCCTTCTAATTAGAAACAAATGAAAAACCTAAATTCCCCGTAACCAGGTACCACAAGACCACACGGCTTAAAATAAACACCCAAAACAGGAAAGCTATATTACCTCTTTAAATAATTGCTAAACTGAACTGTAATTCTCAGCTTTTCAACGATTTAAGCAAGCAGAAAATTTCATGAGAAGCTTTTATCCCAAATGGCAGCCAATCCATCGTTGTCTTGAGCGAAACAAGCAAGCATTCAGCATCTGCGGTGCCTCTTCCAATATGGTTGGAGGTAGGTGAGTTTCCTAGACACCTGATCAAATACAAAAGTCCAAGTTTCTTTGCAGTCGTCGCTGCGCACTCCTTCTAAAGGTTGACGAGCTCAAAACCACATACGCCCTTTGTCCCAACATGAAATTCTAATCACCGCCGCCAAGGATCTTCGAGGGAAATGCTGGCAATCGTGTTGTGAAAACAGCTCAGGCGAATCTCGATCATTAGATTACGAATCATGATTAAAGTTGAATGTGTATGCTCCAGTCAATCCAGCGAACAAAATGGATCCAAGGTTCGAACAGATTATCTGGCAAGGTCTAGACGATGCCTTCCCAAAGTCCCCCACCCCCATCCATCCTTGAAAACAAATCCCCCCCCCCAAAAAAAAACACACAAAAAATCATTCTCCTTGGATACCTCAGTGCAGCTTGGCAAACGAAGAAAATTCAAAAATATTATTGTAGACGATGCATAGCAAAGCAGAACCAATCACAATGAAGAAGGACTTGTTCAGCCATGTTCTGAACCTAAAAGCCTTCAAATACATGCTGAGGAAACAAAAAATCTGGATATTCCCAAGTTTCAGTCTCGAGATCAAACTGGCCATGTAGTTATTGCATGAAAGGCAACATGAGAGATTCAGATTCCGAAAATTCTGACAAATGTCAATCTCCACTCTGATCACTAGTTCTCTAAGATGAATGTCCAACTTATTCACAGAAAAACCAGGAGGTTCAGATGACGAAGTTTAGCAGTTTCAACTCAGAAAAGCTCCAAACAAGGCGAGAGACACCTCTGGTGGACTCATGAATGAGAGACCAATGGTGGCTAAACTGATAAAGATGGAAATCGCAGAAGAGCTAAGGCAGCCAGAAGAACTTCCTTAATGCGAGAAATCATACAGCAGAAGTCTTTCGTGGACTTTTGACAAAAACGAACCGAAACTACTCAGTTTTTCTACAAAACCTTCAGGCACAAACTCTGTAAATCTGACTCTCAGAGCTTACTCATCAGAAATCCTAAAGGAAAACCGGTTTACACCGTCGAGGACAATAATAAGCTCTTAACGAAATACTTAGAGTTCCTTGTTATATGTGAAGTCAAAATATTCTTTCGAGGAAAACTCACAATCCAACCCATAGTCATCTCCATCAACAAAAGAGGAACTATGGGGATCATCAACAAAAGGACGCTCTTGTGACGAATAGGTTATAAACCATAAATGTGCTCTTTCACACCTGAAACACAGGAAAAAGAAGTTCGTTCTGACCATTTTCAATATGACAAAGATATAGGACTGTATTTATCGAATTAACATCCTTCTAATTTTGAATAAATGTGACTTAGAGAACAAGCAACAGCGATTATCCATCAGATCTTGACTGACTAGACCATCAACTTATCCTTTACAAAGAGAATGCAATGGCCACCTACCGTTAACGTGAGCGTCACAGTGAGTCCACAAGCCACGAAGTCCAGCGCAGACAGTATTTAAATAAACGGAGTTTTCATTCTCTGTTTAGTTTTTAAGAGCAAGGCAGATAAAATGATCTGCGATTGACGCAAAGAACTGCGAAACGCAGGTATTAAGCGTGGTGTCAAAATGGGCTACAGGAGCTTTACTTTCGCAGGCGATCGTCCGATCTTTTCCAATTTTCCACGCGCACTGGCAAAACGAATTAAAAACGCAAGTAGCCAAAGCGAGCCTCGAATCTCCTTTGAGATAACGGAGATTGTAATTAACATCATGCCAGCCAGATGTAATTAGGAGAACAAGAAAGGTGAAGCACCTAGAAGAGCGGATAGAACCGAATGTCACTGAGAACGAAACTTTCTGGCCTTTGATTAACGAGATGAAAGTGATGTGTCAGCTGACGAGAGCTGTTTACAATGAGCTATTCGTATCTTTTAATTCCAAACTCGGAAACAATCATGCAGCCAATCGACCAGAGGTACTGTACGCAACAGAATGCCTCACCACGAACAGTGAAAACCTGGACGGGAAGTTAGAAACCGAGGAAAGAAATACGTTGGGGCAGATCTTAGGTCCAGTAAGGGAAAATGGCGAGTCTAGAGGACGGCACAACAACGAACTGTGCTTGCACGTGGAGAAACTGGCAGACACCATGCGGGAAACCAGCACTGTCGTCTACGGTCACATAATATAAAAGAACTCGAATAGATTGCCCAACTGGAGTTAACCTATTTTCTGAACAAAAAAAAATCCAAGTGACCGTGGTTCAGAGGGGTTGAGTGGGATCTTTTAGACGTTTGGTGTGGCAGTGCTGTTGAATTCAGACTGTTTGTTACATTGTTCATAGGTTCCTCATTAGTTCTTGATGAACTATATGGTAATTCTTGACGAAGACGTTCCATTTCTTCACGCAGTGATAACTGATAGGTGATTCTAAATATAAGCAAGAGTCACGAATGAATATCAATAGTTTCAAAGGTCCAACCTCATTTGGTTACACATAAGCGATAAAACGGAGGAATCAGCTGCATCAAATACCTTGCACTGAGTGCCGAAAAGCAAATAAGATAAACAAAATACGATAAGATTTATTGGGCAAGACTCATGACACTCTTCCATTAAGAGAAATTTGAAACAGCCTACTTTCTCCACGCAGGAGGTCAAGTACTAAACCTTCATTCAGATCGTGCTTCAGTAGTCTTGAAATGATTCCGATGCTTATCACGTCGGGGTTGCGTAAGAGTCAGACATCGCCAGATCGACACAAAACCGTAAGGAGTTGAATACTACACTCAATTGGATTAGACGGAGGACTTACTAACACGTAGTACGTCGTTTCTTAACGAGAAGAAATCGTCATGTCTAAAAGTAACGTGTAGTAAACCCAAATGTCATAGTGACGTTAATCATATCATGTCAGAAACTCTGTGAAGCCGTTCGCAAGTGGTGCTGTTGTATATACACTCATGCTGATAAATTAAGGATAATGCTGATACATGGTGAAACAACGCTCTGGTGGGCGGTTTGCGGGTTTAAATCACCTCGGGGTATGACTATGCGGTGCATTTGACCTGCGGTCGTCGTACTTTGGCGCTGGCAGCAGTCCACATACACAGACGTGTGTTGGTGCATGTCAGAGTACGGTGCAGCGAGTAAGTGTGCAGACTTTTTCAGACGTGCTAATGGTGACTGTGTGTTGACAATGGCTCAAAGAACACATATTGATGACGTTATGAGGGGTAGAATACTAGGGAGACTGGAGGCTGGTCAAACGCAGCAGGTCGTAGCACGAGCCCTCAGTGTGCCACAAAGTGTGATCTCAAGATTATGGCAACGATTCCAGCAGAACGGAAACGTGTCCAGGCGCTACAGTACAACACCACAAGAAGATCGATATCTCACAATCAGTGCCCGCAGACGGCCACGATGTACTGCTGGTAGCCTTACTCGGGACCTTACCGCAGCCACTGAAACAGTTCTCTCCAGACACACAGTCCACAGACGACTGAACAGACTTGGTTTATTCACCCGGAGACCTGCAAGGCGCATTCCACTGACCCCTGGTCACAGGAGAGCCCGTAAAGCGTGGTGTCTAGAACACAGTACATGGTCATTGGAACAGTGGTCCCAGGTTATTCACGGACGAGTCCAGATATAGTCTAAACAGTGATTCTCACCGGGTTTTCATCTGGCGTGAACCAGGAACCAGATACCAACCCCTTAATGCCCGTGAAAGGGACCTGTATGGAGGTCGTAGTTTGATGGTGTGGGGTGGGATTACGATTTGTGGACGTACACCCCTGCATGTCTTTGACAGAGGAACTGTAACAGGTCAGGTGTATCGGGACGTCATTTTGCACCAGTATGTCCGCCTTTTCAGGGGTGCGGTGGGCCCCACCTTCCTCCTGATGGATCCTCGGGCATGGATGTGTGTGATGTCTTTAGGTTAGTTAGGTTAAAGTAGTTCTAAGTTCTAGGGGACTGGTGACCTCAGATGTTAAGTCCCATAGTGCTCAGAGCCATTTGAACCTCCTGATGGATGATAATGCACGACCCCATCGAGCTTCCATCGTGGAGGAGTACCTTGAAACAGAAGATATCAGGCGAATGGAGTGGCCTGCCTGTTCTCCAGGGCTAAACCCCATCGAGCACGTCTGGGATGCTCTCAATCGACGTATCGCTGCACGTCTTCAAATCCCTAGGACACTTCAGGATCTCCGACAGGCACTGGTGCAAGAATGGGAGGCTATACCCCAGCAGCTGCTCGACCACCTGATCCAGAGTATGCCAACCCGTTGCGCGGCCTGTGTAAGTGTGCATGGTGATCATACCCCATATTGATGCCGGGGTACATTCGCAGGAAACAGTGGCGTTTTGTAGCACATTTGTTTCGGGACGGTTTTCTCTACTTATCACCAATACCGTGGACTTACATATCTATGTCGTGTGTGTTTCCTATGCGCCTATGCTATTAGCGCCAGTTTTGTGCAGTTCCACGTTGTGTGGACCACATTCTGCAATTATCCTTAATTAATGAGCATGAGCGTAGAACAATCGCAACTCAAGCATATTTGTGGCAAAATGCAGTGAGACTTGTAGAAAATAGGCGAATGATGTATCTCACCCTAAGCGTAAACAAAAGAAAAGTATTGCGTGCATATTTGTGGAACCACCCGTAGTTATTGCACGATCGTGGATCAATGACTGGAAACAGTTACCGCCATTAAGTATATAGGTGTTCGAGTGAGGATCAATTTCAAGTGGAGCCCCTATATGAAACTAGTAGTAAGGAAGGAACACGCCACACTGCTAGATTGTGATTCGCTAGAAGAACCCTAAGGTAACGTGATTCACTTACACAGGAGGCAGCTAAAAAATTGCTGTGCGGCTAAATCTTTTACTCGTCAATCTGTGACACTTGCATACAGATGGAGAAGAGCCGAGGAAGAACAGCGTGTTTCGTCAGGGGTCACAAAACATAACATCATGGCATTTCAATTTGAACACGTGCCCTCTCTGCTTCTTGTGAATGAAACTATATTAGACATCTTTCGTAGCTAGTCAACAGGAAATTAACGGTCTTAATAGGATTTTCAGTTCAAAACAGAAATTTTCGTCATTTAGTTTCAAGTTATTATTTCCTAACTGATATTGTCGAAACTTCGATATTTCACATCGTTTTATGGCTAGTCAGCAAAGACGATCGTTGTAATAGAGTCTTAGTCAGGCAGGAAAGCTCTGCTTAGGTAACAATCGCTACAGGTTTGAATCCAGATCCAGAAAAAATAGCGCATCATGTCATTTAGAGTTCAGACACGTACACAAGTAACAGTTCATGCATTACGAATACAGTAGAATTACTGCTTGTAGTGGACTGACAAGGCAGCCAGTCCACAGTGACGGGTAACCGAAAGGCACGCGTACACACACGCCGACTGGCGTTAAGTATTTCTCTTGATAATACAAGTGAGACTCTCTCCAGATATGGTTAATGCGCCTTGCTAGGTCGTAGCCATGGACTTAGCTGAAGGCTATTCTAACTGTCTCTCGGCAATTGAGAGAAAGGCTTCGTACGTGTAGTCGCTAGCAATGTCGTCCGTACAACTGGGGCGAGTGCTAGTAAGTCTCTCGAGACCTGCCGTGTGGTGGCGCTCGGTCTGCGATCACTGCCAGTGGCGACACGCGAGTCCGACATGTACTAATGGACCGCGGCCGATTTAAAGCTACCACCTAGCAAGTGTGGTGTCTGGCAGTGACACCACACTGCTCATATGCGGTTAATGTTGAGGTTCTCATATCACGCTCGCTATTGTGGATCGCGATTTTATAAACTGGTTAGTGCAACAATCAGTTTATGCAAAAACCACTCGCCAGAGGAGCCTTCCATAGCAGGTGGTGGTAAAACGTTTTAGAGAGCAAAAATATTTCGGAATGTCATAAAACTTCAGGATCTCAAAACATCTCGTTCATAAAAATATTTAATTTTGACTAAGTGTTACTGACCAATATATGCAATAGAGTTAGTTGACTGATATTGTAATGAGTGTGGTAATGCTTTCGAAATGTCACTTATTGTAATAAAGTTGGGTTTGCAAGCAATAAGGACTGCATCATCTCTGATTACGTGTCTCCTACTACTTGCAACACCTTGGTGTTGAATTGGTTGCCGGAAAGAACAGTGTTCTCTAGTGGTCCTTTGTGGTGTTGCTTTTGCATAATCAAATGGCTGTATCCCAAGAAGATTAGAGGATCTGCAAGGCAGTTACGTTATGCGGGGTGCATGCAAATCAGGCGGAACATAATTCAGGTACGTCAGATACTTCTGAGTGTGATTGTACACTACTGGCCATTAAAATTGCTACACCACACACATGACGTGCTACAGACTCGAAATTTGACTGGCAGGAGGAAGATGCTGTGATATGCAAATTATTAGCTTTCCAGAGCATTCACACAAGGTTGGCACCGGTAGCGACACCTACAACGTGCTGACATGAGGAAAGTTTCCAACCGATTTCTCATACACAAACAGCAGTTGACCGGCGTCGCCTGCTGAAACGTTGTTGTGATGCCTCGTATAAGGAGGAGAAATGCGTACAATCACGTTTCCGACTTTGATAAAGGTCGGATTGTAGCCTACCGCGATTGCGATTTATCGTATCGCGACACTGCTGCTCGCATTGGTCGAGATCCAATGACTGTTAGCAGAATATGGAATCGGTGGGTTCAGGAGGGTAATACGGAACGCCGTGCTGGATCCCAACTGCCTCGTATCACTAGTAGTTGAGTGACAGGCATCTCATCCGCATGGCTGCAACGGATCGTGCAGCCACGTCTCGATCCCTGAGTCAACAGACGGGGATGTTTGAAAGACAACAACCACTTGCACGAACAGTTCGACGATGTTCGCAGCAGCATGGACTATCAGCTCGGAGACCATGGCTGCGGTTACCCTTGACGCTGCATCACAGACAAGAGCGCCTGCGATGATGTACTCAACGACGAACCTGGGTGCATGAATGGCAAAACGTCTTTTTTTCGGATGAATCCAGGTTCTGTTTACAGCATCATGATGGTCGCATCCGTGTTTGGCGACATCGCGGTGAACGCACATTGGAAGCGTGTATTCGTCATCGCCATACTGGCGTATCACTCGGCGTGATGGTATGGGGTGCCACTGGTTACACGTCTCGGCCACCTTTTCTTCGCATTGACGGTACTTTGAACAGTGGACGTTACATTTCAGATGTGTTACGACCCGTGACTCTACCCTTCATTCGATCCCTACGAAACCCTACATTTCAGTAGGATAATCTTGCAGGTCCTGTACGGGCTTTTCTGGATACAGAAAATGTTCGACTGCTGCCCTGGCCAGCACATTCTCCAGACCTCTCACGAACTGAAAACGTCTGGTCAATGGTGGCCGAGAAACTGGCTCGTCACAATACACCAGTCACGACTCTTGATGAACTGTGGTATCGTCTTGAAGCTGCATGGGCAGCTGTACCTGTACACGCCATCCAAACTCTGTCTGACTCAATGCCCAGGCGTATCAAGGCCGTTATTACGGCTAGAGGTGGTTGTTCTGGGTACTAATTTCGCAGGATCTATGCACCCAAACTTCGTGAAAATGTAATCACATATCAGTTGTAGTATAGTATATTTGTCCAATGAAAACCCGTTTGTCATCTGCATTTCTTCTTGGTGTAGCAATTTTAATGGCCAGTAGTGTACCTTTGAGTACATGCTCACAGCAGCAGGATTTTTTAATGTTATAAGCAGCGCTGTGGTAAACAAACAATCTGAACTTAATTATTAACTAAAAGTGAAACACCTTTGTCTCAAGAAGCGTTTCAGATATTACGGTACACAAAATTTGCTTTGTTTTTTTGTTGTGGTCTTCCGTGCGAAGATAGGTCTGATGCAGCTCCCACGGCAGTTATCTCTGCAACCTTATTCAGTCAGGACCTCTTTACATCAATAAGAGGTGCAGCATAGCAACTTAAGAGTGTCACAACGGTGTCACCAAAGGATAATAAAAGAAAAACTTAACCTTTTCCTTCACAAAACTTAATGGTGCGGAACTTCGAAGGTCAGGGATTTAGAGCGGTGATATGCTTTTGTAATGAGATGACTGAAGTTTTTTATAGTGGAACAAGGGATGGGGATGAGATCTGGTTTTATGATGAAGCACGCTTCCATCTCCATGGATACGTCAACAGACGGAATTGACGCCAGAATTTCAAGCTGCTGCTCCAACTCATCGCTATAAAGTCACTATTTGCTGTGCAATCAGCGCAAAATGCGTTGTTGAGCCAATTTTTATTTACGGACCTGTCACAGTGGACAAATAGAGATAGGCACTGGAACATAAATTTGTACTGCCTGCACGACGTGGCCGAATGCATCGAAAATACCCACCGATGTCTTCGATTCTTGCAGATGTTGTACAGAGATCAGATCGTTCCCTTGGATATCTTAGCATTCACCAGACATGGTGTACAATGGCCCCCTTACAGTGGGGCAATCTTGAGGACAGAGTAAACAAAGATGCATCTGCAACACTCCAGGATGTCGTTACTGCAATTTCCAGAGAGGTTTATGGAGTCTAACATCATCATGGAATTCAGCTCAAGGCTCCATACACTCAATGCTGCAGAAGAAAGCTCTTTGAAAACCTTCTGTATTAAATTTCAGGTTGTCTTCTATAGCATAAATATAAAAACAAGAATCAATCACCCGTGTCATGTTGTAGTAGACAAAAACTTTGCAACATCTATTTTGCACCACACTGTATTCAGCATGTCACGCCAAAAAGTTTCGAGATTGGATCAATAAAAAATAGAGAAAAATTAAGACGGTGGTTTTAATGCGTGAGGTGTCCCACATAGTCTCCTTCCCCCCTTTCCCCCCCCCCCCCCCGCCTTCCCCCTCAGCTTGAGTACAACACACAGAATGTTCATACAACCGTGTGAAGCTGTCAGGATAGTCCTACTTTGTGACGTTGTTCAACTCGTGCGTCACAGTGGCTTGAATGACGGTTCTGTCGTCTAGGCGTTGACCCTCCAACCGAATTTCTGCTCCTTGTCTTTTTGGTTAGGTTCGTACTGAGAACTCCAAGTGCCGTTGTGATGATTTTTTCCAGAAGAGTAATGGCCGCGTTTTGCATTTCAATCAAGTAGTGGCAGGCATCTACACCTCATTGTCTTGTTTCTGGAAAATGTCTTGAACGCCTGATTTCGAGATGTTGCTCCGTTACAATTTGTGACACAACAATGCTGGCACTCTACGGCCGTATGTCAATTACTTAATCCTGCTTCCACTACTTAACCCTGCTTGCTCACAACTGACTGGTCGTCTGAGATTTACAGTAGTTAGTTCAAGCTGCCATCGTAATTACTTCGCTGCCGTCGCTTAAAGGTCAGAAATGAACTCAGTCTCGGAATTTTTTGGACGGACAGTGTACATTAAATGCTAACAAATTTAAGTTTTTCAGGAAACCTTTTCTTATTGTCGCCAGTCTGCATTTAACATCGTCTTTACTTCTGCCATCTTCACTTCTCTTTCTGCTTCTAATGTCTCGTGTAGTACTGTAATTCCCTCACCATCACTAGCCGACCGTTGTTGCCGAGCGGTTCTAGGCGCTTCAGTCCCGAACCGCGCTGCTGCTACGGTCGTAGGTTCGAATCCTGCCTCGGGCATGGCTGTCCTTAGGTTAGTTCGGTTTAAGTAGTTCTAAGTCTAGGGGACTGATGACCTCAGATGTTTAGTCCCTTAGTGCTCAGAGGCATTTGAACCATCACCATCACTACAGGCAATCAATGAAGTGTAGTCGAATAACCACTTTCCAAGACACTATCTCCTCCATTCGATTGAACTTCCAATTCCTCAATCGTTTCTGACAGAATTTCGGCAATTTTACTTAAGACTCTGGCTTCACAAACCTTACGCAACGACCAGTTTCAGGTTAATATACGATCTGTCTTCAGAGATACCCTGGTTACGGAGAAGCTGTCAGTCTATACTGAGTTGTAGCCGCTGTTTATATTTTGAGGTAACAGAAGTCACGGGATACCTCCTTATATCGTGTCGGAGCCCTTTTTGTACGACTTAGTGCAGTAAATAGACGTGGCATGGACTCAACAAGTCGTTGGCTATACCCTGAAGAAATCTGTAGCTAATCTGCGTCTATAGCCATCCATAGTTGCGAACGTGTTGTCGGTGCAGCATTTTGTGCAAGAACTGACCTCTGAATTATGCCCTATAAATGTTCGATGGGATTCTTGTCGGACGATCTGGAGGCCAAATCATTTGCTCCAACTGTCCAGAATGTTCTTCAAATCAATCGCGAACAATTTGGCCCAGTGACATGGCGCATTTTTATCCATAAAAACTTCATCGTTGTTTGGGGACAAGGAGTCCATGAATGGCAGCAAATGGTCTCCAAGCATTCGAAGAGACAAGAAGACGCAGTCCAGTCCACTTAAACACAACCCACACCATTACGGAGCCTCCACCAGCTTGCACAGTGCCTTGTTGACAAATTGAGTCCGTGACTTCTAGGAGTGTGTGCCACACTCGATCCCTACCATCAGCTCTTACTAACTGATCGGCCTGTCTTAACGGATACGTTCGTCGTACGCCCCACATTGATCTCTGCGGTTATTTCACGCAGTGTTACTTGTCTGTTAGCACTAACAACTCTACGCAAACGCCGCTGCTCTCGGTCGTAAAGTGAAGGCCGTCGGCCATTGCGTTGTCCGTGTTGAGAGCCAATGCCTGAAACTTGGCATTCTCTGTACACTCTTGACGCTGTAGATCTCGAAATATTGTCTTCCCTAACGATAAGTGAAATGGAATGTCCCATGCGTCAAGTTAAAGCTACCATTCCGCGTTCTAAGTCTGTTAATTCTCGTCGTGCGGCCATCATCACGTCGGAAACCTTTCCACATGAACCACCTGAATACAAATGACAGCTCCGCCAACGCATTGCCCTTTTGTACATTGTGTATGCGATGCTGCAGCCACCTGTATACATGCAATCGCTTTCCTATGACTTTTGTCATCTCAATGTAAATGTGAAATTAGTTTTACTGTTGAAAGCATCGATTTGAGTAGATTTTGTAATCGCCGACTTTTTGATGAGATGCAGCGACAGTGTTTATCCTTCGACAAAAAAAAAAAGAGTCTAACGTCTGTAAGAACGCTGTCATTATACATTTTTAAGAAAACAAGGACAAAACACTTCAGTAATTTTCTGTTAGTATATGCGGCTTCTTTCTACAGTCACTAGATCCCTAGCCACTCGCTGTTTTTTAATGTGGGTCTTACAGATTAGCGCGATAGACAGCAATCACTTTGGCGTGTCGTGTGGCGCAGCTTGCAAACAGCGCACGTCACTGGTGGGAGATTATGGCGCGTGCCAAGGTCGGCTGGGGCTTGTATCGAGCCGCGAGGGGCACGGCGGGAGGCGGCACTTCGGCTAAGTGAAAGAAGTGCCGCGCAGATAGCTGAGCTGCCTACTACCGTCGCCAGTTCACGGCCACGCCGCGGGCACGCTGGAGCACCGAAGGCGGGGTCGCGTAGTTGGCATGAACTACAGCACCGAACAGGTGGCGCCACGAATGAATCACAGTGAGGCATTGGAAGTTCCATGCGGCTTTTCGCGTATAATGCTGTAGTATACAGAGAAGTTACAATATTAGGAAATTGCAGCGAAATGCAGGAAGATATGCAGCGGATAGGCACTTGATGCAGGGAGTGGCAACTGACCCTTAACATAGACAAATGCAACGTATCGCGAATACATAGAAAGATAGATCCTTTATTGTATGATTATATAATAGCGGAACAAACACTGGTAGCAGTTACTTCTGTAAAATATCTGGGAGTATGCGTGCGGAACGATTTGAAGTGGTATGATCATATAAAATTAATTGTTGGTAAGGCGAGTGCCAGGTTAAGATTCATTGGGAGAGTCCTTAGAAAATGAAGTCCATCAACAAAGGAGGTGGCTTACAAAACACTCGTTCGACCTATACTTGAGTATTGCTCATCAGTGTGCGATCCGTACCAGGTCGGATTGACAAAGGAGATAGAGAAGATCCAAAGAAGAGCGGCGCGTTTCGTCGTAGGGTTATTTGGTAAGCGTGATAGCGTTGCGGAGATGTTTAGCAAACTCAAGTGGCAGACTGCAAAAGAGGCGATCTGCATCGCGGTGTAGCTTGCTGTCCAGGTTTCAAGAGGGTGCGTTTCTGGATGAGGTATCGAATATATTGTTTCCCCCTACTTATACCTCCAGAGGAGATCACGAACGTAAAATTAGAGAGATTTGAGCGCGCACGGAGGCTTCCCGGCAGACGTTCTTCCCGCGAACCATACACGACTGGAACAGGAAAGGGAGGTAATGACAGTGGCACGTAAAGTGCCCTCCGCCACACACCATTGGGTGGCTTGCGGAGTATAAATGTAGATGTAGATGTAGATGTAGATGTAGCCTGTTCAGTTCCCAACGAAGGAACTGAGTTCATCCCAATATGGATGTCAAATGAAAAAGGAAAGGGTTTGACTTTCCATCGACAATCAAGTCACAGAGACTAACATGGGCCACGGCCTTTTCAAAGGATGTTTGATACGATTGAGAGAAATCACGGAATAGCTAAATCAGTATGGCCGGAGGGGAAATGCAGCATTAAAAGAGAGGTGCGGAGGGGAGGGAAAGAGGATGGGAACGATTCTTCCCACATATAAACCTGACATTCCGACTGGTCGACGCTACAGTGTCTAACACATCGAAAATGGAAACATTGTTTCCAAAGCATGAACACTATTAGGTTGGTGCATATGTTCATAGCGGTTTTGTTTGCATGTATGTATTCCGGTTGCTATGGGTTTACTTACAGATTGTCATTTTTTTTATTTGTAATTGACTGTTGTTATTTGAGTTTACATATTGTCATTTTGTCGTTTGGAGATAGTGAGTAGAGCTGTGAATGCTAGAAAATAGAGTCTCAAGTGGAGAAATCGAAACATTTCCGACATATTCTTCTGTTTGAGTTCAATAAAGGGGTGACAGCAGCGAACGCATACAGAAACATTTGCGCCCTCTTTGAGGATAATGTCATTGGACAGAGCATGGCAAGAAAATTATTTTCTCCTATTAAGGAGTACCATTTTGACATTAGTGACTCTCCATGTTCAGGAAGGCCTTCGGGATTTTATGAAGATCATTTAATAGCGCGAATCCATAATTATCCACGTTAGTGTAATCCAGAACTGGCAAATGTGGTGAACTGTCATCATTCCACCATCGTGCGACAAAAAATGTTTCAAATGACTCTGAGCACTATGGGACTTAACTTCTGAGGTCATCAGTCCCCTAGAACTTAGAACTACTTAAACCTAACTAACCTAAGGACATCACTCACATCCATGCCCGAGGCAGGATTCGAACCTGCGACCGTAGCGGTCGCGCGGTTCCAGACTGTAGCGCCTAGAACCGCTCGCTCACTCCGTTCGGCCATCGTGCGACATTTGCATGCAATGGGGCAGGTTAAAAAAACAGGGTGTATTAGTGCCACATGGCTCTGAGCACTATGGGACTTAACAGCTATGGTCATCAGTCCCCTAGAACTTAGAACTACTTAAACCTAACTAACCTAAGGACATCACACAACACCCAGCCATCACGAGGCAGAGAAAATCCCTGATCCCGCCGGGAATCGAACCCGGGAACCCGCGCGTGGGAAGCGAGAACGCTACCGCACGACCACGAGATGCGGGCCTAGTGCCACATGCTCTAAGCCAAAATCACAAAAATCAGTGACCATATGTGTACATCTGTTTGCTCATCATCAATTGGCTCGTGAACAACTCCAATCATTCCTTTTTTGTATCGTTCTGGTGACGAGAAATGATGTCATCATGGTAACATAAGGAAAAGAAAGGAATGGTTAAGCCCAAACAAAGTAGCAGCTCCTCGTACAAAGATCCACAAAAGATAATGGTTGGTTGGTTTTGGGGAAGGAGACCAGACAGCGTGGTCATCGGTCTCATCGGATTAGAGAAGGATGGGAAGGAAGTCGGCCGTGCCCTTTCAGAGGAACCATCCCGGCATTTGCCTGGAGTGATTTAGGAAAATCACGGAAAACCTAAATCAGGATGGCCGGACGCGGGATTGAACCGTCGTCCTCCCGAATGCGAGTCCAGTGTCTTACCACTGCGCCACCTCGCTCGGTCACAAAAGATAATGTTATGCATCTGGTGGAACAGCGACAGTGTAGTGTACTACGAATTGCTTCCCCGAGGCGTAACCATGACTGCTGGCATTTGTTGCCTACAACTGAGACGTTTTGCAGATGCAGTCCAAGGACAACGAACAGGAAGAGTGCGTGAAGTGATGCCACTCCACAATACTGCTCGCCCGCAATCTGCTTGACTGACAGAAACATTTTACAGGAGTAGGGTTGGGAAGTCATTCCGTGCCCACCATATTCACCTGATTTTGCACCCTCAGATTTTCACTATTTCCGCTCGCAATCGAACAACCTTTAAGGAACTCCCTTTCCACGTGAAAATGCGCTCCAATCATGGGTCGACGAATTCTTCGCTTCAAAACCAGGTGATTTCTACGGTCGTGGAATCGTAAAGTTACCCTAGCGTTGGCAGACTGATGTAAATAGTGAAGAAGGATATATTACTGACAAAGTCTGTTAGGTGTATCTGTTGTGTTTATTAAATTTACTAGAAAATGTTACGAACTCATGTACCAACGTAATGATTAGAAGTTATTGGAAATGATAATTTTCGCAACATTAACATAGGAAAATTTTTGTTTGTTCAAATGGTCAACTGTGTGAGAATTCCTATGGGACCAAACTGCTGAGGTCATCGGTCCCTAGACTTACACACTACTTAAACTAACTTACGCTAAAGACAACACACACGCCCATGCCCGAGGGAGGACTCGAAACTCCGGCGGGAGGGGCCGCCTGATTCGTGACATGGCGCCGCTAACCGCGCGACCACTCCGTGCGGCAATTTTTGTTTGATACACAACCAAGGCGGAAAACGATATACGAGCTGATCTCGATAAACCCAATTACACTACTAACAATGGGTCAGCAGTCCAGTGGACATCACTATTAATAAATCTATGGCTTAAAAAATTTGTATTTTCCTGGCATCAACGGAACTCGTGTATTGCCAACATGATTTGTGACACGTGCATAGCTGGAAAAGTTTGCAAAATGATCGCAGTCGTTCTCTGTGAAGTCACAAAATTCTTACTATTCCAGTCAGTAGTAACTGTGGAAAAAAATGGTTCAAATGGCTCTGAGCACTATGGGACTCAACATCTTAGGTCATAAGTCCCCTAGAACTTAGAACTACTTAAACCTAACTAACCTAAGGACATCACACACACCCATGCCCGAGGCAGGATTCGAACCCGCGGTTCCGGACTGTAGCGCCAGAACCGCTAGACCACCGCGGCCGGCACAATAACTGTGGAGAATGGTAATGACGCTCATATGGAGAAGGAAATTGATACTACAAAGCTGACGAAGTACTGATACAAAATTGCAATCAAGCATAAAATAAATTAATCAAATTTTCATTACTTTTAACTACAAGGATTGAACTTTTTGTGACTCATTGTAAAGTACCAGGTCTATTAGCGTTAATGATTTGCTGAAACAATTTGGTTCTACTAAACAATGTCGATAACAACCAAGAAATATGAAAGAAAAGAAATGAGTAAAGTACGCAGACATCGGATATGTGATTTCTAAAAAGAGTACGCGCCAAAATATTACCTTTAATTTTAATTCAAATGTGGATGCGAAACCAGATAAATAATTAACTGTTGTTACTTGCTTTACCACTCCTACACTTGAAGGAAATAGCCAACTGAAAAATGTAATTGTGAAGTTAACAAATATGCAAGCTCCTAGAAATGAAATTATTTCGTGACATGGAAGGCTCTCATTAAAGTTCAGCTGCGCTAAAATCGTTCGTTATTATCTGTTCAGAGAAAATACAGATTCCCTTCATTGTCTTGAATGCTCTTATTTGGACTCCTTTCTGTATGTCGTTTAAAATCAATAGTCCCTGCCGAGAATTGTAAGACAGTAATTAATGGTGCTCGACAATCTCGTTGTATATGAGCAGCTGCAGATTTCCGCTGGTCGCCTGTAAATTTGCTGGTAATATTTAGGACTTCATATAGAAGCTTCAGAAACTGATTCAGTGCGATTCAGTTATCATTTGGTTCGACGATGCATAGCCGAACAGGAGATAACTTCAATCATCGGTAAAGACACCTCCCAATGAGACCGCGATGCAGCTTCGAAAGAAAACATCACCAGCCAAATGTCCTAGGGTCCTACAGAAGTCTTGCACGTACATTCACTCTTGGAAATGCACCATATATGAAACGAAATTTCTTTAAATACCTTTTTAACAATTTATTACATCCTTTAGGAAAATTACAGTCTCTTCTCCACAGGTGCCGACTCCATGGGGCATGTGAGGGCCCAAGACCCCTCAAAAATTCGTTTGGGGGGGGGGGGGCGGTGACCCCGCAATAATTTAAGAAAATTATTACTTACATTATGATCTGTAAAATCACAAAATTATGTTGGAGCCGGCCGTGGTGGCCAAGCGGTTAAAGGCGCTACAGTCTGGAACCGCGCGACCGCTACGGTCGCAGGTTCGAATCCTGCCTCGGGCATGGATGTGTGTGATGTTCTTAGCTTATTTAGGTTTAAGTAGTTCTAAGTTCTAGGGGACTGATGACCTTAGAAGTTAAGTCCCATAGTACTCAGAGCCATTTAGCCGGCCGCGGTGGTCTAGCGGTTCTAGGCGCGTCAGTCCGGAACCGCGCGACTGCTACGGTCGCAGGTTCGAATCCTGCCTCGGGCATGGATGTGTGTGATGTCCTTAGGTTAGTTAGGTTTAAGTAGTTCTAAGTTCTAGGGGACTGATGACCACAGATGTTAAGTCCCATAGTGCTCAGAGCCATTTGAACCATTTTAGAGCCATTTATGTTGGAATTTTTTATTTTCCTAGTTTGATGATAGTTATCTTTTAAAATACATTCAGTAATGAGCTAAAACAAATAATTATTACAGTATAAGCAGGTTAACTGAAAACGAGTTGTGTGAATCATGATAGTGCTACGGTGCTGCGGGCACACTTAGAATTTGTCCCGGTGCGCGAACCTTCGGGTGAAGTCTGGCGCCCGCGGGCCAGCACTGCGGCCGCGGCGACTTCAAGACTGCAGCAGAAGCACGTGGAACCCTCCGTCTCACGTCGCCTTGACGCTTCGAGATATTACGACGCTGCGGCTAAATAGAGCCCACCCTGCTGTCGCAGTCATTCACTGTGGATAGTTTTGTTCAGTGCATGCTGCAGACGTGTTTAGTGTTCCGACTTTAGTGTCTCGTGAACTATTTTATATGACTATACTTTATTCGTTTACTTTAGTCTCTTAGTGTATTGTGACTTTAGTTTGCAATGGCTAAATTTCTTACCAAAAATACGGGCTTGGAAGTTGATGATACTGCAAGTCAATCTCCAACAATTACTGCGTCGTCAGTTGCTTCGTCGTCTTCAGACGAGAACCGTTCATAGTCGAAACCTGGACAATCTGGTAAGGGAAAATGATTTCAGAAGTCTTGGTTGATCAAATATACATGACTAGAATATGAAGCATCTACCGAAAAAGTTTTTTTTCAAAATCTGCAAAGAGTCCGCAGTTCGTGGTCGTGCGGTAGCGTTCTCGCTTCCCACGCCCGAGTTCCCGGGTTCGATTCCCGGCGGGGTCAGGGATTTTCTCTGCCTCGTGATGACTGGGTGTTTCCTTAGGTTAGTTAGGTTTAAGTAGTTCTAAGTTCTAGGGGACTGATGACCATAGATGTTAAGTCCCATAGTGTTCAGAGCCATTTGAACCAACCTGCAAAGAGGCAGAACTGGAAAAAAAACTATGGAAAAATTCCATCTTCAAGAAACGTTAACGCATAAAGAAAGTGTTCTGACACTAAATTTTATCACTAAATGAAGTGTGGCCTCCCAATTGAATGATGAAGTAAGGCCGTTTAGCTCGTGAGACAATTTTTACTACCGTGCAATTTCTATGTCGACAAGGACTAGCAATTAGAGGGCACGAAGATGTAAACAGAAATTTTTTCAATTGTTGGAACTCCGAAAGAATGACATACCTGAGTTTAAAGATTGGTTAGGATGTTCGGGGTATAGGTGGACGTCCCACGATATTCAAAACGAGATCATTGATCTACTAGGAAAGTCTGTGTTGAGAAAGGTATTGACTTCAGTCAAGGAGACTGAACATTTTTCTATTATGGTTGACGAAACAAGTGATTCTTCGATTCACGAACAAGTGCCATTTTGTATTCGTACTGTCGATGATTCCTGAATCATCAACAAAGATTTTACTGTCTTATACGAGACCGTCAACACTGAATCAGAAACGCTGTTTAGTATTTTAAAAGACGTTTTTGCTCGTCTTGATGTGTCAGTGGATAACGTAAGAGGACAGTGCTATGACGGTGCATCGAATGTGAGAACTAAGTTCAAAGGACTAAAAAAGTTAGTTTTGGATAGACAACCAAAAACATGTTATGTGCACTGCACTGCTCACAGTTTAGACTTGGCAGTTCTAGACAGTCTCTGCCATCTTACGACTATCGGGGATATTATGGCTTTAGCCAAGGACTTAATAGACGCCGTAAGATAATCCAACAAAAGGATGGGACTTTTCAGAAACATACGCTTTGAGAGCGCCAACGACCAAGCTGGTCTACTACCCCTTTGCCCGACTCGATGGACTATGCGAGCTTCTAGTATCTTGAGAATATTGAAAAACTCTGAACAGCTTCTAAAGTTTTTTGAAACATTTTCTGCAGAGGACAAAACAAAGGCAGGTTACAAATGTGCAGGCTACCTCGAGTCAACGTTACAGTTCAAGACATTTCTTTTTACGTCTTTATTGCCCTGCAATGAACCCAGTAGAAGATGTCAATGAAAAAATTCAATGCCCTCATCTAAGTGTTGCTGATCTTGAAAAATTATATGAGGGTTTGATGTGTATATTGAACGGAAGGCGTGATAGTTTTCAACACTTTTGGAAATTGTCTTTAAAAGAAAAACTTTCACAAGTTGATGGTCCTTCGCTTCCGCAGAATCGAAGTATACCAAAGAAGTATAAAAACAACGAAGCCAGCTCACCGCACACTCTCAAAACCCCAAAGGAATACTACAAAACTATTCACATTGAAGTTTGTGAAACGGTGCAATCTTGTATTACTGAGCGGTTTGCTTCAACTGGACTCACACAGGTCATTGCAGTTGAACAAGAGTGCTTGCTTTTAGCAAACAGAGGTGAAACAAATTTAGAAAAATCAACTGGGTTTTTCAAAAATGACCTAGACATTGGGAGACTGCGCTTACACTTGAATGTACTAGTCGATATCGCTAATAAAAAACAACTTGTCTTAAAAAACATGCGTGGTATAAGAAAGTACATTACACAAGAGCCTGCAGTTGGAAAAACGTTATGTGAAGTACTGAAGTGCATTGAGGTTCTCCAAGTAGTTCCTATCACGACAACAGCAGAACGGTCATTAAACGCGCTTAGACGTCTGGAGTCGTATCTCCGATCAACAATGGGACAGAAGCGATTTAACAACATGGCTGTTCTTCATGCCCACCGAGATGTTTTGGATGAATTGGATATCAGAGCAGTGATCAACGACTTCATATTCAGTAATGCAGTCAGACGGTCGACCTTTGCACCTTTCTAAAGACGCTCTAGCCCTAATACTGGCATTTAGAGTAGTACAAAAAAATCTTTATAAAATAGAGAAATACATACATAATGTTAAATTTTCAGTTTCAAAATATTAGTAATAGTTTAGTACTGTTTTACTATAGTACTGTATTAGTTATTAATTAAAAACCCGTTATTTACATACTTTTTGATTAGGCGTACTGTATTAACTTTTTTAACTGTATTAAAGCATTAACTTTGAGATATTGCTTTTACTTAATGAATCCTGAGCCTTATTCAAAGTAAGCTTAAATTAGCTATTTCACTTATTAACCAAAGTGCTATTACTGTGCGACAGAAAAATTTTATGTTTTATTCTTTTAATGATAGTTTAGGATTTATTTAAATATAATTTCAATATTTTTAGAGCTATATAGTCATTGCTCTGTAATAGCCTATAAGCATGGTTATTACTATAAAATAAATTAGCTTTTTACGAAAATACCGTGCGTGTTTATGTTTTGTTTCTTTTTTTCAAAGCCAAAAAATGTTCAGGCTTGTCGAGTTTCCCGGAGTGTCGAGTTACCGAGCGTCCAGTTTTCGGAGTCCTAATGTTGATCATATGACTCTATAATGCTTAAAAAACTTTAAAACTCACTATTTTTCATCCAAAATTTTGAAAATTCCTATAACGTACTTTACGTAGCCATATCAGTTTTATAATTAATTTTAGCCCATGAGGCGTAAACTGTCACTGTTATATGCTATAGTAATTTTAAATATCTAGCACATTACAGACATGAGAAAAAGTAAGAATTGTAATTTTACATAGTTTTACTCATAATAATTTCATGTTACTACTTAGTTACTATACAACATAGATATTACAAAAAATGTCGTCAAAACTGTAAACTTCGGGCGCAACTCATAGAGGGCGCCATACGCAAAACCGATGTGCACTGTGAAACCAACATATAATTTTACGACAGTAATGGTTGAATTGTGTAAGCATTCACTTGAGCACGAACAACTGCTACAATTCCGCACTGGTATGTAATGTTAACATTAAAAGATAACGATGTGATGGACTTATAACTTTTGTAAAGCGCATTGTAATATATACTCTTGTATTTGTTTTAGCATTGATAATGACCTGACACAGGTCGAAATCTGATCTGCGTTGTGACTATAAATGTTATATTAAAGCAACTTAATTCCACGACTGATTGCTGCTCTATCTAACCCAATATATCCACAGTCGTTGCGTGCACCCACCCCATGGAGGGCAACCTGATGTATGCTAAATTCTAAAGGAGAAAAATAGCGAGAGAGAGTGAGAAAAGGCGAGAGAACACTCCGTATCCAGTAACTGAAACTTCCATTTACTAGTGACAACACGTTTCGTAGACATTGTTCAATCATGTGACAATCTTGGACGTCAGTTCTTTACCATACAGGGCGAAGTGGCTCCGGAATTTTCCGTGGTTTCCCTAAATCGCCCGAGTCAAACGCCAGGAGGATTTCTTTGAAAGGGTCACGGCTGATTTCATTCCCCATCCTTCCCCAAACTGAGCTCGGGTTTTAATAACATCACCATCGACGAGATGTTAAACCTTAGTTCCTTTCTTTCGTCCGTATATCTCCAATGGACACAATACCGTTATAATTTCTAAAATAAATACATTTCGCAGGTAAAAAGGCAATAACATAAACAGGCAGTTCTTTGATGTTTGCTGCATAAATAGCTATAATTACACGTACCGCGAATGCAACAAAAACTATAGATATTTACGCAGCAGATCTATCCAAACCAACCCATCTGTGTTGTAAATTCAACGTTATTCTATTTTTTCACCGAAACATATAAGTCTTTAAACTGCATTGCATTGCACACCTACGAAAAATTAACTGCTATGCATTCCTGTTCATTTACTGTTGAAGTTCTGGCTTCTATTTGCTTGCCATTGAAAATGTGCATTATGCTTGATTTACATAAAGTTCACTAACAGTTAAATCCCCATCGGACCGAATCCTTACTTCATTTCTCTGGGTGATTTAATCGATGACCATGAATTTACTGTCCTTGATCACCCTATGTTTTTAGCTTCATTTTCCCCTCCTCTAGAATTCATGACATCACTTTTCCGTAGTTTTCATATAGAAAATTTTTCACAATAATCAGAACTTACATGGTGATTAATTGCAATAATCTTTTCTTTCAACAGAAAACGAATCTCCGATGCGTCGAATAGACGATAGAGGAAAAAGCAGTGTTGTCAGTTCTATAGAAAAACTAGGAAGAATCTGTTGCTGGCGATACTTTGCTGAGTTGGTTGGCTTGTGTATCTACACGTATACTCTGCGAACCACTGTGAAGTGCGTGGCAGAGGCTACTTTCCACGAATTATTAGGGCTTTTTCTCGTGCCATTAACCTATGGAGCGCAGGAGTAATGCCTTTTTAAATGCCTCTGTGCGTGCTAAAATTACTCTAATCTTGTCCTCATGATCTCTATAGGAGCGATATATAGGGCGTTATAGTATATTCGTAGACTCATAATTTAAAACCGGTTCCTGAAACTTTGTTACTAGACTTTCTCGGGATAGTTTCTATCTTCAAGAGTCTGCCAGTTCAGTTTCTTCAGTACCTCTGTGATACTCTCCCATGGATCAAACAATTCTGTGAACAATCGTGCTACCCTTCTCTGTATACGTTCCATATCCCCTGCTAGTTCTGCCGGCCGGAGTGGCCGAGCGGTTCTAGGCGCTACGTCTGGAACCGCGCGACCGCTACGGTCGCAGGTTCGAATCCTGCCTCGGGAATGGATGTGTGTGATGTCCTTTCCCCTGGGATACACTCGAAGTTATTTCTACATCTGACGATGACTCTCCATCCAAGATAACATACTGCGTCATCCCCACCGAAAAGTCTTCGATCCAGTCACAAATTGATACTCCATTTTGACAAGAAGGTTACTCGTGGTACTGAATCAAATGCTTTTCAAAAATCGAGAAATACTGCATCTATGTGACTGCCTTATTCATGGCTTTCAGCACGCCATGTGAGAAAAGTGCGAGTTGAGTTTCACATGACATATGTTCTCGAAATCCTTGCTGGCTGGCACGGAGGAAGTCGTACCATTCGAGATACCTCATTATGTTTGAGCTCAGAATATGTTCTAAGATTTTACAACAAATGGGTGTCGAGGATGTTGCATGGCAGTTTTGTGGATCACTTCTGCTACCCTTTTGGTAGACACGTGTGATATGTGCTTACTTCTAGCTACTAGGTATGCTTTTTTGTTCAAGGGATTTACGATAGATTATAGTTAACAGAGGGGCTAACTCAGCCGCAAATTGTGTGTAGAATCTGATAGGGATTCCATCGGATCCTGCGACTTTGTGCATAGTCTGTGCGTTTTTCTGGAGCGTCCTTGCGTACCTTACGCATGGAACATGACGTTAACGGTAGTAATATATCAACCGTGAGTGCCGTTGGTTGCAACATGTGGAATATCTGTCTCTTCATGATCTTTGCGTACGCTAGGAAATAAACAGCCAACGACCTACACTGATTATACACCTCCCTGTACACAATCAAATATTTGTGACAAGGAAGAATATGAACGTTAATGCTCCTCGTTTCACTCACAGCAATTGAAGCTTTCCTCTTAGGTTCCTGGCTAATCATATACTGGGAAATCGTTACATACTCCGAAACAAACAGCGAAATATTTGCGACATGAAAGAATATGAAATTTAATACTGCTCGTTTCACCTGCAGCAGCTAAAGATGTCATCTTAGGTTCTTGACTAACCACGCATACGGAAATCGCCACATATTCGAAAATAAACAGCCAAATATTTATTTCATGTTCGTTTCGTAATCAGACATAAATGCAAATAACATCTAATATTGCAGAACATACTTGTATTACATTGAAAGCAAGTGTCAGAATGTTTGCAGAACATTCTTCTATTACATTGTTGAGATAATCTCAGGATAAGATGACAAAAATTATTAGCATTTTTTAAATTTTTTTTATCGAGCATGACAGGAACCTACATTCTACAACTCCGCAATTTACAATCTTACTCACTGCGCTACTCCCATCTACACGTCTTTTGTACCAAGGTCTCGGTTATCGTAAGTTCTCTCGAAGACTTGTATCATCGTTGCGTCATTAACTGATATTTAATGATAAGAAGAGGTGTTTGTTTTCAATGCGCCGCTGCTCTGAAAAGGCATACTACACGTTATAATACAAAACAGCTAAGTACACCAACATCAGTGGTGTCTTCTGCATCGAGGTAGTACATCAGTACGCACTGGCCCTAAACGGAAGTGATATAATTCTGCCGTTAACGTATACTCAGTTATGAATAGGGCATTGTCGAGCGCTGTCGATAACGCTCAGTGAACTGGCAGATGTTTGACGATGGACGCCATCTGTCCCTGGAAGGCCTACTTACAAAGTTTCGAGAAACGTAATAAGTTAGACATGGAGGGGCAACCTACAATCGCCTACGTTTCGCTCCCTTAGGGACCACAAAGACAAGATTAGCCTAATTAAGCACGTTCAGAGGCGTCTGAGCAGCAAATCTTTAAGAGCTTCATATGCGAATGCAACGGGAAGAAACCCTTAATGTCTTATGCAGTGGGAAGTACCTCTGCCGTGCACTTAGCGCAGTGGATTGCAGAACACATAAAAGCCAAATGTTGTGTAGAGGTTGGCTTGTGTGCTAAAGTCACGATTAATGTCTACGGGAAACAATATTTTCTAAAGAAATAAGTGTGCGAGCGGAAAAAGGACCATTTAGATTACGGTTCTAACAATCGAATACACTCCTGGAAATGGAAAAAAGAACACATTGACACCGGTGTGTCAGACCCACCATACTTGCTCCGGACACTGCGAGAGGGCTGTACAAGCAATGATCACACGCACGGCACAGCGGACACAACAGGAACCGCGGTGTTGGCCGTCGAATGGCGCTAGCTGCGCAGCATTTGTGCACCGCCGCCGTCAGTGTCAGCCAGTTTGCCGTGGCATACGGAGCTCCATCGCAGTCTTTAACACTGGTAGCATGCCGCGACAGCGTGGACGTGAACCGTATGTGCAGTTGACGGACTTTGAGCGAGGGCGTATAGTGGGCATGCGGGAGGCCGGGTGGACGTACCGCCGAATTGCTCAACACGTGGGGCGTGAGGTCTCCACAGTACATCGATGTTGTCGCCAGTGGTCGGCGGAAGGTGCACGTGCCCGTCGACCTGGGACCGGACCGCAGCGACGCACGGATGCACGCCAAGACCGTAGGATCCTACGCAGTGCCGTAGGGGACCGCACCGCCACTTCCCAGCAAATTAGGGACACTGTTGCTCCTGGGGTATCGGCGAGGACCATTCGCAACCGTCTCCATGAAGCTGGGCTACGGTCCCGCACACCGTTAGGCCGTCTTCCGCTCACGCCCCAACATCGTGCAGCCCGCCTCCAGTGGTGTCGCGACAGGCGTGAATGGAGGGACGAATGGAGACGTGTCGTCTTCAGCGATGAGAGTCGCTTCTGCCTTGGTGCCAATGATGGTAGTATGCGTGTTTGGCGCCGTGCAGGTGAGCGCCACAATCAGGACTGCATACGACTGAGGCACACAGGGCCAACACCCGGCATCATGGTGTGGGGAGCGATCTCCTACACTGGCCGTACACCACTGGTGATCGTCGAGGGGACACTGAATAGTGCACGGTACATCCAAACCGTCATCGAACCCATCGTTCTACCATTCCTAGACCGGCAAGGGAACTTGCTGTTCCAACAGGACAATGCACGTCCGCATGTATCCCGTGCCACCCAACGTGCTCTAGAAGGTGTAAGTCAACTACCCTGGCCAGCAAGATCTCCGGATCTGTCCCCCATTGAGCATGTTTGGGACTGGATGAAGCGTCGTCTCACGCGGTCTGCACGTCCAGCACGAACGCTGGTCCAACTGAGGCGCCAGGTGGAAATGGCATGGCAAGCCGTTCCACAGGACTACATCCAGCATCTCTACGATCGTCTCCATGGGAGAAAAGCAGCCTGCATTGCTGCGAAAGGTGGATATACACTGTACTAGTGCCGACATTGTGCATGCTCTGTTGCCTGTGTCTATGTGCCTGTGGTTCTGTCAGTGTGATCATGTGATGTATCTGACCCCAGGAATGTGTCAATAAAGTTTCCCCTTCCTGGGACAATGAATTGACGGTGTTCTTATTTCAATTTCCAGGAGTGTAGTTGAGTGTTAAACGTCTTCTTGAGAATGGAGCTAGAAATTGAACTATCATTTTGTAAATTACAAACTGCGACATGGCTTATTCCAGAGTGAAAGAGCAGCTATCACAAAAGTTAAAAAACGAAAGTTCGTATCAGTTCAAATGGTTCAAATGGCTCTGAGCACTATGGGACTCAACTGCTGTGGTCATAAGTCCCCTAGAACTTAGAACTACTTAAACCTAACTAACCTAAGGACATCACACACATCCATGCCCGAGGCCTGATTCGAACCTGCGACTGTAGTGGTCGTGCGGTTCCAGACTGTAGCGCCTTTAACCGCTCGGCCACTCCGGCCGGCCCTTCGTATCAGTGATTATGACTGACTTGAGTTCGTACAAAATGCATTCATTTGGGGAAACATGTCCCTCGTTAAATAACGATGTGTAATGTTGGCGTTACTAGGCAGTCGCTGGCTCGCACAGCATGATACGACATCCAATCAAGTAAGCTATGAGCTATAGTTAGTCTCACGCCAATTTTGCGATGGTGTAATCATCACACCGGATTGTAGCTTTACAGGCTATACCGCCGTTATTATTAGTCTCGTATCATTTCTTAGCAGTAACCTTCACAAACAACACTCCTTCGGCTGCTTAACGTAACTATTTCGGTGTTTTCGGAAAATCCCGCTCTCGATTCTGGTAATCGGCATATGGGATTCCCACTGCTGACGTGCTTGAGAATGTGTGATGCTGTTGCGGCACTGCTTTTCATAAAACGTTTACAATTTCTACTTCCGCTGGAAATCGAAGCTGACACATCAGGTAGTGCTAATAACAGTGCCACTGAGCATACCCGGAAGGAGCGACATCTAAACCAATGTAGTAAGCAAGTGAAAATTACGTTGTCACATTGTGTTTTGTTTTTACACACTGAGGGACAAAAAAAATCATGGAATAGCGATATGCACTAATGTAGATGACAGCAGTATAGCGTTCACAAGGTATAAAGAACAGTGGTTATGGCCGCACTACGGAAATTAACAAACTTTGAACGCGGAATGTTAGTTGTAGCTAGACTCAAGGGGCATTTCGTTTCGGAAATCGTGAGGAATTTCAATATTCTGGGATCCACAGTGTCAAGAGTGTGCTGAGAAACCAACTTTCAGGCATTACCTCTCACCATGGACAACGCAGAGGCTGACGGTCTTCACTTAACGACCGAAAGCAGTGGCGTTTGCATAGAGTTGTCAGTGGTAACAAACAATCAGTACTGCATGAAATAACCTCAGAAATCAGGACGGTGCGGCGAAACTTGCCATTAATAGGCTATGGCAGCAGACGACTGACTTGAGTGCCTTTGCTAACAGCACATCACCTGTAGCGCCTTTCCTGTGCTTGTGACCATATCGTTTGGAACCTAGACTATTGCAAACCGTGGCCTGGGCAGATGAGTCCCAGTTTCGTTTGATAAGAGATGACGGTATGGTTCGAGTGTGGCGCAGACTCCACGAAGCCATGCATCCAAGTTGTTAACAACGCACTATGCAAGCTGGTGGTGGCTCCACAATGCTGTTGTCTCTGTTTACACGGAACGGACGGGGGCCTCTGGTCCGGCTGAACAGATCATTGACTACAAATGGTAATGTCCGACAACGTGGAGACCATTCGCAGCCATTTATGGACTTCAAGTTCCCAAATAACGATGGATTTTTTATTGATGATTAATTATGTGCCAGGTTACAGGGCCACAGTAATTCGAGAATGGTTTGAAGAGCATTGTGGGCAATGCGAGCAATGGTTTGTCCATCAAGATCGGCCGCCATCAGTGGCATCGAACATTATGGAACGTAATCGAGAGGTGAGTTTATGCACAAAATCCTGTACTGCAACATTTCCGCAATTATGGACGGCTGTAGAGGCAGCCTGGCTCAATATTTCTGCAGGGGACTTCCAACGACTTGTTGAGTCCATGCCATGTTGCTGCAGTACGCCGGGCAAAAGGAGGGCCGACACAATATTAGGAGGTATCAAATGGTTCAAATGGCTCTGAGCACTATGGGACTTAACATCTGAGGTCATCAGTCCCCTAGAACTTAGAACTACTTAAATCTAACTAACCTATGGACATCACACACGTCCATGACCGAGGCAGGATTCGAGCCTGCGAACGTAGCAGTCGCGCGGTTCCAGACTGAAGCGCCTAGAACCGCTTGGCCACTCCGGCCGACTAGGAGGTATCCCGTGAAGATGGGATGGCTGACATCTTGCATTGTCTTAATGAAAAAAAAAGCCAATCAAAGCAACTGATTGCAACTTAATACTAGGTTTACAACTATGCTTTCGCAGTTTTGCAACAGATGGCAGTAGCGGTACCGAAGGCCAAAAACATTAAAAACCTCTCAAGTAGCCAAAGTTTAATTAAAACTACCCTGCACTTCACGTCAGTTTGACGTTTATTGCCTGTTTAAGTGTCCAGCAACGTATGTTTACAATCTGGACGCTTTCTCACGAGATATGGTAATCCAGAAACTTAACTGACAATTTAATTATATATGGCGCAGAACATAAGAAGAAAAAATTGAAAATCTGGCGATACAGAGGAAAGAAGAAAATTAAATGGACAGTTAAATTAAACTACCAAAAAGTTTTCAAAAGATTATATGAAAATAAAAGTAGGTGGGACAAATTCTAAAGAAAATCTGTGCTTAAAAACGGATCATTGGAGCAAGAATAGAAGGGAGAAGAAGAAAGGCAGAAGAAGGGGTGGCATGCTGAGTGATTAATTGAAAGGGAATCCTTCCTAGAACTAAAGTAAATGGCAACGATTAGAACATTGTGGAGGACAAAGTTCGTCTGCTACTCGTCTTACACACTGACGGAGAAAAAAAAAATATCAAAAAGTTATTAATGTAGAGTAATGAAAATTTGGGAACACATTTGTGTAGGCAACATATTTAAGTGATTCACGTTGAAAGTTCACAGGTTCATGTAAGCACGAGCAAAGCCATTGCAAGTGCGTACTCGCCAGAATACGGGTGCCGGATATCAGAATGTGGGATGGTCGGTCAATACAGGGACGGTTAATGCTGCTTGTAAGCGACGCTAGAGTTGTCGTCCAATGCTGTCGAATACGTGATAGGTTGGAGACAGATCTGGTGGTCGAGCAGGCCATTTATCGTGTCGACACTCTGTAGAGAATATTGCATTACCATAGCGGTATGTGGGCGAGTGTTGAAAAACACCCCTGGAATGCTGTTCATGAATGGCAGAAGAACAGGTCGACTCACCAGACTGACGTTCAAATATGCAGTCGTGGTGCGTACGATGACAACGTAAGTGCTCCTGCTGTCACACGAAATCGCATCCCAGACTATAACTCCAGGTGTAGGTCCAGTGTGTCCAGCACGCAGACAGGTTGGTTGCAGGCGCTCTTCTCACGTCCTTCTAAGCAACACACGGCCATCACTGGCACCGACACTGAACCAGTTTTCAACAGAAAACCGCCCTCCAATGAACTCTCGCTCGACACCACTCTCGCTTGACACCAAAGAAATCGCAAACGGCGGTGGTTTGGGGTCAGTGGAATGCACGCTACAGGACGTCTGCTTCGGAGCTGTCCTTGACATGACTTATTTGTAACAGTTCCTTGTCTTACTGTGGTCTCAACTATTGCTGCAAACGCAGTACGATGCGCCAGAGCCATACGCAGAAAGCGACTGTCGTTCCTCTCTGTAGTGCCATGTGGCCGTCCGGAGACCAGTCTTCTTGCGACCGTATCTTCCCTTGATTACCGATGCCAACAATCATCTAAAGGGGAAACATTCCTGCAAGTCTTTCTGCAAAATCTCAGAAGAACATCCATCTTCTCGCAGCCCCATTACATCACCTCGTACAAACTCACAGAGGTGACCACAACGGCATCTTTGTCGCGTTAAGGACATTCTCACTACGTCCAATCTCAAAGGTAGCTAACGCCACGACTGCTACAGCGCGTATTTAAAGCAAATAGATTTTGTATCCTCATAGTAGCACTACTACTTCCACTCTTATGCGAATGGTGCGAAATCTGAATAGACCTCATCTCTTTAGATGTAGAAACACGCTTACCAACTTTCGTTTATCTTGCACAACTGTTAATTCGTGTTGGGATATTTTCTGTCAGTGTATTTTGTTAAAATGGTGGGTACTGCCTGTTGTTGTTGTTGTTGTTGTTGTCTTCAGTCCAAAGACACGTTTGATTCAGCTCTCCATGCTACTCTATCCTGTGCAAGACTCTTCATCTCTGAGTAACTACTGCAACCTACATCCTTTCGAAGCTGCTTAGTGTATTCATCTCTTGGTCTCCCTCCACAATTTTTACCCTCCACACTTCACTCAAATACTAAATTGGTGATCCCTTCACACTTCAGAATGCGTCCTACCAAGCGATCCCTTCTTCTAGTCAAATTGTGCCACAAATTCCTCTACTCCTCAGTTCTATTCAGTACCTCCTCATTAATAATGTGATCTACCCAATCTTCAGCAGACTTCTGTAGCACCACATTTAGAAAGCTTATATTCTCTTCTTGTCTAAACTGTTTATCGTCTATGTTTCACTTCCATACATGGTTACACCCCATACAAATACTTTCAGAAAAGACTTCCTGGCACTTAAATCTATACTCGATGTTCACAAATTTCTCTTTTCCGGAAACGCTTTCCGTGCCATCTCTACTGCGCCCATCATCAGTTATTTTTCTCCCCAAATAGCAAAACTCTTTTACAACTTTAAGTGTCTCATTTCCTAATTTAATTCCCTCTGTGTCACCTGATTTAATTCGCCTATATTCCGCTATCCTCGTTGCTTTCGTTGATGTCCTTCGCTGTCTCTGACAGAATTTCCAGGTTATCGACAAATCTCAAGGTTTTTATTTATTCTCCTTCTATTTTAATTCCTACTCCAAATTTTTCTTTCGTAATAGAATGCACAACATACCCATCTCTGCTACAACTATCGTAAAAATGTTCTGAAATTATTTCTGTTATCAAAAATAGTAAGTTACCGTACGCAATACTTAAAGAACCTCAAACCTTTCCGTGGATTTTTCGTCAACATTAATTATTTATTAATTAGTACCACGGCTTCATTAATCCTTTATAAATACAAAAATAGCATAATTGTCCCTATTCTATTATTATTCAGAGTCCACAGACGTAATCAGTGCCTATATACAGGGTGTTACAAAAAGGTACGGCCAAACTTTCAGGAAACATTCCTCACACACAAAGAAAGAAAATATGTTATGTGGGCATGTGTCCGGAAACGCTTACTTTCCATGTTAGAGCTCATTTTATTACTTCTCTTCAAATCACATTAATCATGGAATAGAAAAACTCAGCAACAGAACGTACCAGCGTGACTTCAAACACTTTGTTACAGGAAATTTTCAAAATGTCCTCCGTTAGCGAGGATACGTGCATCCACCCTCCGTCGCATGGAATCCCTGATGCGCTGATGCAGCCCTGGAGAATGGCGTATTGTATCACGGCCACAATACGAGCACGAAGAGTCTCTACATTTGGTACCGGGGTTGCGTAGACAAGATCTTTCAAATGCCCCCATAAATGAAAGTCAAGAGGGTTGAGGTCAGGAGAGCGTGGAGGCCATGGAATTGGTCCGCCTCTACCAATCTATCGGTCACCGAATCTGTTGTTGAGAAGCGTACGAACACTTCGACTGAAATGTGCAGGAGCTCCATCGTGCATCAACCACATGTTGTGACGTACTTGTAAAGGCACATGTTCTAGCAGCACAGGTAGAGTATCCCGCATGAAATCATGATAACGTGCTCCATTGAGCGTAGATGGAAGAAACTAAAATGAGCTCTAACATGGAAACTAAGCGTTTCCGGACACATGTCCACATAACATCTTTTCTTTATTTCTGCATGAGGAATGTTTCCTGAAAGTTTGGCCGTACCTTTTTGTAACACCCTGTATAAATAAAATTGTAATTGCATAGTTATAAAGCATGTTTTACCAGGAAACATTATAAGTTATAGGGTCAGTATTGCCTCGCGTGTTCCTGCATTTCTACGGAATCCAAACTGATCTTCCCCGAGGTGGGCTTCTACCAGTTTTTCCTTTCGTCTGTATAGAATTCGTGTCAGTATTTTTCAACCGTAACTTATTAAACTAATTTGATAATTTTCACGCCTGTCAGCACATGCTTTCTTTGGAATTGGAATTACTACGTTCTTCTTGAAGTCTGAGGGTACTTCGCCTGTCTCATACATCTTGCTCATCAGGTGGTAGAGTTTTGTCAGTGCTGGCTCTCTGAAGGCTGTCAGTAGTTCTAACAGAATGTTGTCTATTCCCCGAGCCTTGCTTCGACTCAGGTCTGTCAGTGCTCTGTCCAATTCTTTACGCATTGTCATATCCCCCGTCTCATCTTCATCTAAATCTTCTTCCATTTCCATCATATTTCCCACAAGTATATTGCCCTTGTATAGACCCTCTACATACTCCTTCCACCTTTCTGCTTTCCATTCTTTGCTTAGGACTGGTTTTCCATCCGAGCTCTTGATATTCATACAGGTGGTTTTCTTCTCTCCGAAGGTCTCTTTAACATTCCTGTAGTCGGCATCTTACATCTAGTGATATATGCTTCTACAGCCTTACGTTTGTCCTCTAGCCATTCTTGCTTAGCCATTTTTCACTTACTGTTCCTGTCGATCTCATTTTTGAGACTTTTGCATTCCTTTTCGACTGCTTCATTTACTGCATTTTCTCCTTTCATCAATTAAATTCAATATCTCTTGTGTTACGTAAGGATTTCTACTAGCCCTCGTCTTTTTACCTTCTTGATCCTCTGCTGCCTTCACTATTTCGTCTCTCAAAGCTACCCATTCTTATTCTACTGTATTCTTTGCCCCTGTTCTTGCCAATCGTTCACTAATGCTCCTTCTGAAACTCTCTACACCGTCAGGTTCTTTCAGTTTATCCAGATCCCGTCTCCTTAAATTCCTATCTTTTTGCGGCTTCTTCAGTTTTAATCTACAGTTGATAACCAATAAATTGTGATGAGAGGCCACATGTGCCCCTGGAAATGTTTTATAATTTAAAACCTGATTCCTAAATCTCTTTCTTACCATTATAGAATCAATCTGAAAGCTTCCGGTGTCTCCAGGTCTCTTCCACGTGTACAACTTTCTTTCATGGTTCTTAAACCAAATGTTAGCCATGATTAAGTTATGCTCTGTACGAAATTCTACCAGGCGGCTTCCTCTTCCATTCCTTACCTCCAACCCCTATTCACCTACTACTTTTCCTTCTCTGCCTTTTCCTACTATCGAATTCCAGTCCCACAAGACTATTAAATTTTCGTCTCTCTTAAGTACCTGAATAATTTCTTTTATGACTTATTTATTGTGGTTGCACGATTATTCGTCATTTTCAAGCAACTAAATAAAAAATTTCTTACAAACAAGCGGTAATGAAGGCTGTGGTTCTATTTCACATAAATATCTTCTGTGTTATAATGATGACAATCAAGATGTCGTATGTACGTCTACAGTAAGTGCCTAACTCTTATCACAACCGAAGATTTGCGTGCTAAAATGTTTTGAGTATCAGGTGAGAAATTGATTAGTCTAATATATCTCAAGATAACAGAACTGAGATAAAACTAACAGTACGGTGCATTAGTTTAAACTCAAAGGCGTATGGGTTTGGACCGCTTATTTACTCAAAAACCGATTCGTTTGACATAGTATATTGTAAATCAACTATTTTTTTTTTATCTCCGTGGCTTCAGAGAGGTATCCTCTCGCAACTGTCGCTAAGTTTTACCCCTTAAGGCAGAATTATTGTATTTGGTAGGGAAATTTAAATAACATAGTTTGCTTTATGTACACTGAATCTATATTGTTTAAGCTATCAACAAGCTTCTACACAAATGTAAAAATCTTATCTCAAAATGAATTTTCAGCCTTTTTAAAATCTGTACCTTCGGTACGGTTAAGACTTCTGGTCTTCTAATGCGTATCACCTATAGCCTAAGTCTTACTTAGGATAAGAAGTCATACTAAATCCAAGGAATAATGTGATAAAGCGTCACAATAACAAATTACGAACTAAAAACGTATCGTTACTTCCATAGTTACACGTAATGAAATTACACATAGGAAACAATATATACAAATTAAATTGCTTAAAATGGCATATCGAAAATCAGTTGGTCTGAACACAGATATCATAGATACGTTGATGACATTTTGATTATTTACGAAGGTCCTGACTCTGGTATTGACCGTCTGTTTAAAATCTTCAACGTTCACATGTGAGCGCGACAATGAACATCGTCAGTTAAACTACTTGGATTTGACATTAAAGATAACCGAGGATAGAATATCCTTTAACATTTTTTGCAAAGAAACATACACGGACCAGATTGTACCAGTCTCTTCAACGCATCCTGAATCCCATAAAACAAAGCCTTTTTTCACTCAGCCATCTATAGAGCTGTTTCCACATCACTGTCCGCCGGAAATCTTGCAACTGACATAAATCTGTTAAAAACCATTGCAGCTAATAACGAATATAAGCCAACTATAGTAGATAAAATTTTCAGAAATAAGACCCAAGCCAGAATTACTACCCTCAGCACTCCTTTTAATAATGAAGTGGACGAAAGAAAAAACTATTTCTCCATTCCGTATACAGGGCCAGTATCTTACAGGATTCAGCGATTACTCAGCAACAGATATAACTGCAACGTAGCCTTTTCTACTAACAACAGCTTGCATAGCAACCTTATAGATAATTTAAAATCATAACGGTCTCCCCTCCAGAACTCAGGAATCTATAAAATCAGTTGTGACACATGTAAAGCCTGTTACATAGGCCAAACAGGTCGTGCTTTCTCTGCTAGATACAAGGTGCATCTTTTAAGGAAAAATGGTCCTAACATTCATAACTCAATCTTTGCCAGCCACCTATGGAAATTCATGGCATCGGAATTTTGCACTGTGAAAGAAAAGGTTTTAGATTAAACATTTTGGAAGAGTTACAGATCTTCAAACATGTTCTTTTTTCTTTTTTTTTTTTCTTTAATGAATTTCAATTCCCCATCCAGGGCGGGCTGGCAAACGCATATGCGCTGCTCTTCAGCCAAAAGACAATAAGGATACAACAGAACAACAGAAGACATTTAAAATGACGAAGGAGATAATATGGCGGACAAAAATATAAAAAAAGCGGGAAGATAATGGACGAGAACAGAACAGACAAAAAGAGGGGCCACTGTAAAACGGAGACAAAAACCTTAAAAAAAAATACACACATTGGGACAATTAAAAGAACACAAGGGTGCAGTATGGCTACAGCATAAATTTGTTTAGGGATGGCATAGCACATAACAATCACTGGCAGTAACACTACGTTCAAGTCCAGCACACAATTAAAATCACAGCTCGCGATGCACAGGAGAACAGCACCAAACACAATATTGATGAAGAACAAAACACAGGACCTGCCAGGGGCATGGAGATGAGGGAGAAGGGAGGGAGGGGGGAGAGAGAGAGGAGATCGGTGGGGGTGCATCGAAGAGAGTTGGGGAGGGAAGGACGTGGGAGGGACACAGTTGAGGTGGGGATGCAGTGATTCAGGGTTGGAGAAGGAAATCCCGCTCTGGGAGAAGGAGGGGAGATGAATAGGGGGGCTCTGGGCAGGGTAGGGAGCAAGGCAAGGTTACAGTTGGAAGGAAGGGTATATGTCACTGTGAAGTTCAACATCCGGGAGAGGGAGGTGCTGGAAATTGCCCTGATGAAGGAGATGGAGGGTGTGGAGGTGGAGAGAGGGAAGGATAAAGAGATAGAGGTGCGGCAAGGGGTGGGGATGGAGAGGAAGGAGGAAACCAGGGGGTTGGGGGGGATCAAGTCTGCGGACAGTGTGAAGGATATGGAGATGTTGGAGGAATAGGAGGAGGTGGGGGAAGGGGATAAGGTCATACAGGAGCTGTGTGGAGGAAGGAAGGTGGATATGGAAGGCAAGGCGCAGCGTGTGGCATTCGAGGATTTGGAGGGCCTTGTAAAATCAGGTGGTGGCGGAGAACCAGGCAACGCTGGCATAACAGAGGCTAGGACGCGTAAGGGATTTGTAGGTGTGTAGGATGGTGGAAGGATGCAATCCCCACGTCTGGCCAGAAAGTAGTTTCAGGAGGCGGAGGCAGGAATGGGCTTTCTGCTGGATGGTCAGGAGGTGAGGGGTCCAGATGAGGTGACGGTCAAGGGTGAGGTCAAGGTATCTCAGGGTGGGGGTGAGCTGGATGGGACGACCATAAAGGGTGAGGTAGAAATCATGGAGATGGAAGGAGCGGGTGGTGCAGCCTATGATGATTGCCTGGGTTTGAAATGAAGGAACCACTGGTTACACCAAGTGGTGAACTGGTCAAGGTGGATTTGGAGGGTGTGTTGGGATCGTTGAAGGGTAGGATAGAGAGCCAGGAAGGCGGTGTCATCAGCATATTGGAGAAGGTGGAAAGGTGGGGGTGGCTTGGGGATATCAGCCGTGTACAAGAGATAAAGGAGAGGACAGAGCCCTGGGGGACGCCAGCAGTGTGATAAAAAATACGGGAGTTGATGTTGTAGAGGGTGACATAGGAAGGACAGCGCAAGACGAAGGAAGTGACTAGATGGACAAAGTTGATAGGCAGGGCATAGGTTTTGAGTTTAAAGAGGAGACCGGGATGCCGTACACGTTCATAGGCATTTTGGATATCAAGGGAAACAAAAATGGCGGAATGACGGGAGTTAAGCTGGAGGGACAGAAGATGAACGAGGTTAAGTAGTTGGTCTTCAGTGGAGAAGGAGGGTTGGAAGCCACACTGAGTAACACCTTACCAGATGGGACGATAGGAAGAGGTGACAGAAGGGAGTTTGTTGGGTTTCAGAAATAAGAGTACGCAGGAAGTCTTCCACAGGTCTGGGTAGAAGCTGGTAGAGAGGATGATGTTACATAGATGGGCAAGGACAGTCAGGAAGGAGAAGGGGCTTTCTCTAAGGTGGCGGTAGGTGACACAGTCGTGACCAGGGGCCATGTCGCATTTGGACCAGAGGATAAGTTTATGTCTTGTGCTGTGATTGGAGTGTTGATGTCGAAGGGGGGCAACTGCCCCAAGCACTGGAGACTAGGAACAAGTGGAGCGACCGAGGTATCAGCGCATTCCATGATGGTGGGGAAAAGAGAATAAGCAAAGTGGGAATCATCTGGGATGGAGAAGACCTCGGAAAAGTGGAAAGTGAAGTGGATGGCCATACTGAGGTTTTCAGGAAGAGGGCGGTCGTTATGGAGAAGGGGGTAATAGGGAGTGGAATGGGAACCAGTAAGGCGACGGAAGGCAGACCAGTACTTCGAGGAGTTGATAGGGAGGGTGGCGTTGAGTCGTGTACAGGTCTGGCGCCATTCCCAGCGTTTATTTGCTATACTAAGGTTCTGTACGTGTCGCTGTATTTGCCGGTGGCATTGGAGTGTATCCCTGTCACGAGTGCTCAGGAAGGAGTGATAGAGGCAGTGGGATTCGCAGAGGAGGAGGACAGCCCGTGGAGGGAGAATGGGATAGTGGGGGTGGATGGATTTAGTAGGAACATGGGCCTCCACAGCGTCAGTAATAACCTTCTGAAGGAAGGACGATGTCGTCAGGACAGTGATAGGTAAGAGGGTGGCTTTCGACCTGGGTGGCGATGGATTCCCGGTAGGTATCCCAGTTGGCTTGACAGTAGTCATGAACAACCTTGGGAGGGGTGCAGAGTGAGGAGCCGGAGGAGGATGGTGAGCAGACATGGCAGTGAGAAGTACGCGGAGGTGGTCGCTATCAGTGGGGTCTAGGATATCGACGGCGATACGCCCAAGGAGGTTGGTGGAGTCAATGACAACATCGGGGGTGGTGTCACTTTCGAGATGGGTGTGCTGAAGAAGGGGAACAAGGTCACCTTGGATTGTGGAGACGAACTCATGCCATCGCCGAACAGCTGCAGAGGAGCGGCTATGAATGTTGATGTTCGCGGCAATCACATAGGTGGAGAAGGTGCAGTCAATGTGGGAGATGAAGTCATATGGAAGAGGAGCAGTGGAGTGTACATACATGGTGGCACAGGTAATGGTGAGGAAGGGGAAGAAGACGCTGAGGATAAAATGTTCGATGGGGTCACTGAGGAGAGGTTGTGAACATCTTTCTCTGAATGATGGCCTTATATTAAATGAACAACTGCAGTCGCGTAATACATATTTTTTTCAGTGGCGTAAAGCCATTACTTAAAGATATCTGATAGCTAATATGGTTTATCCTCTTCCTTGTTAAGCCCTTAAATTCTCTTTCCTCTCCCTTACTTTTATGATTTATTTTTGTTAATTTGTCAATCACTATTATATTAATTTCGTATGGATGTTGTTAAGCCTTTGTAAATTCTGCTACTAGATGGCGCCAGCTGTATCATGTTCACGTCCTCATTTGCTACGGCCTGCACGCACAGTCGCTGTTACTCGCTCATGTCCTATACCACTGTAGTGCCCTTAATGGCATATTTATATATTATTTTAAAATTGACTATGCCTGTTATGTGTTCAGGTGGAAAATGTTTTAGTTTTGGTTTTCATGTTTTGACTACAGCGATGTCGCTCAAATTTCCTTATAAACAAAATGTGAGTATTTTTATCCAACTTAATTTGTAAAAAATAAGTATTTGTTCTAATGCCTACCTGCTGTTAATGTACCTTCCTGAGATATTGTTAGGTAACAGTTTCTTCTGAAGAAGGCGCCCCTAGATGGCGTTGTGAACTAGTTAAAGAACTTTAACTCTATTTGCAACCAGTTGGCTGTAAATTTTTGACGTTGTATCACAGAAAGAGTTCTTAATTTTACTTTCCACGCCAGCGCAGAGGTCATGTACCCAACCTTTACTCTTGATACACTGAAACATTGCGAGGAGGTGCCGGGGTGGAGAAGAGTTAGTACCTCTTTAGTTCAGACGAATTTTGCATGAGAACGAGAGATGGACTCGACCCCCTCCTTATTAAATATTACAATAAGATTTATTACACATCAGAACATAAATGCACATGATTGTCGACACAAACAATAGCTTAAAGTATAGGATATACTGAACTACACTCCTGGAAATTGAAATAAGAACACCGTGAATTCATTGTCCCAGGAAGGGGAAACTTTATTGACACATTCCTGGGGTCAGATACATCACATGATCACACTGACAGAACCACAGGCACATAGACACAGGCAACAGAGCATGCACAATGTCGGCACTAGTACAGTGTATATCCACCTTTCGCAGCAATGCAGGCTGCTATTCTCCCATCGAGACGATCGTAGAGATGCTGGATGTAGTCCTGTGGAACGGCTTGCCATGCCATTTCCACCTGGCGCCTCAGTTGGACCAGCGTTCGTGCTGGACGTGCAGACCGCGTGAGACGACGCTTCATTCAGTCCCAAACATGCTCAATGGGGGACAGATCCGGAGATCTTGCTGGCCAGGGTAGTTGACTTACACCTTCTAGAGCACGTTGGGTGGCACGGGATACATGCGGACGTGCATTGTCCTGTTGGAACAGCAAGTTCCCTTGCCGGTCTAGGAATGGTAGAACTATGGGTTCGATGACGGTTTGGATGTAACGTGCACTATTCAGTGTCCCCTCGACGATCACCAGTGGTGTACGGCCAGTGTAGGAGATCGCTCCCCACACCATGATGCCGGGTGTTGGCCCTGTGTGCCTCGGTCGTATGCAGTCCTGATTGTGGCGCTCACCTGCACGGCGCCAAACACGCATACGACCATCATTGGCACCAAGGCAGAAGCGACTCTCATCGCTGAAGACGACACGTCTCCATTCGTCCCTCCATTCACGCCTGTCGCGACACCACTGGAGGCGGGCTGCACGATGTTGGGGCGTTTGCGGAAGACGGCCTAACGGTGTGCGGGACCGTAGCCCAGCTTCATGGAGACGGTTGCGAATGGTCCTCGCCGATACCCCAGGAGCAACAGTGTCCCTAATTTGCTGGGAAGTGGCGGTGCGGTCCCCTACGGCACTGCGTAGGATCCTACAGTCTTGGCGTGCATCCGTGCGTCGCTGCGGTCCGGTCCCAGGTCGACGGGCACGTGCACCTTCCGCCGACCACTGGCGACAACATCGATGTACTGTGGAGACCTCACGCCCCACGTGTTGAGCAATTCGGCGGTACGTCCACCCGGCCTCCCGCATGCCCACTATACGCCCTCGCTCAAAGTCCGTCAACTGCACATACGGTTCACGTCCACGCTGTCGCGGCATGCTACCAGTGTTAAAGACTGCGATGGAGCTCCGTATGCCACGGCAAACTGGCTGACACTGACGGCGGCGGTGCACAAATGCTGCGCAGCTAGCGCCATTCGACGGCCAACACCGCGGTTCCTGGTGTGTCCGCTGTGCCGTGCGTGTGATCATTGCTTGTACAGCCCTCTCGCAGTGTCCGGAGCAAGTATGGTGGGTCTGACACACCGGTGTCAATGTGTTCTTTTTTCCATTTCCAAGAGTGTATTATGAGAATAAGAGTTGGCTCAAGAACAAGGGACTCGTAGTCTCTGTGATGCAATAGATCGACGATAATGACTGGAGGTCCTAATGATTCAAATATTAATCAAAAATGGTTCAAATGGCTCTGAGCCCTATGGGACTTAACTTCTGAGGTCATCAGTCCCCTAGAACTTAGAACTACTTAAATCTAACTAACCTAAGGACACCACACACATCCATACCCAAGGCAGGATTCGAACCTGCGACCGTAGCGGTCGCGCGGTTCCAGACTGTGGCGCCTAGAACCAAATATTAATCTTCCGGCTATATAACAATATAGCCATTAGTAGTGAGAGCTCAAATGGGATCGCATGGAAAAACAAGCAAGGTGGACTTGTAGCAAAGCGAGCGCACGTGCTGCTGAAGGATTCAGTATAAAATTGATAACGTCCTACAATGCCGGAGCCGCAAAATACTGTACCAGTACCAGTACCGAAATCGTCAGGCAGCGTCCTGATGATGTGGGCTCCGACTTCTGCCGTGCAGCAACTCTGTGTCAACCGCTGGCCTCGAAGGCTGTCTGAAAATTCAAAGTTCTTCCGAAAAAGTCACAAGACCGTCCAACTCCGAGGAATATGATGAATTCACTGCCCACGCAATGCAAGAGTGAAGCCATCATTGCTCTACTCCCTACTCTCCTCGAAAACCGTGAATCAGCATTCAGTTCTGATTCCAAAATTCCCCCATACTGTCTCAGAACATCATTCGCGCTAATAGCGACGATTCCCTCCAATTTCGAGAAGGGCTTTATGACGTCAACTAGCCTCAGTTTAAGTTCACCAATCATGCCTCTGCTATTCAGCTGAGGGCACTGAACATTCAGTTTGACCGACTACGAAAACATCCTGCCTAGACCACTGGCCATTCGGCGCAAGACAGTCGCACCCAGCAGGGCAGGGTCAACAAGAATTCTCAGAATCAAGAGGACAATGCAGTCAGTCGGTGCAGGAATCTGGACGCACCGGAACGGTAAACACATAAACTGCGGCTGCACTCAGACGTCTCGCAGGTCGTTTTGCCCTGCATACAATAGGCGAAACTCGACCGACGTCAGTCGTTCTGCCAGGCACTTAAGCCTTTTGTACGAACCCCTCAAATTCAGGGGGTGTCCGGACATTTGCCACGCCGGACATTTGCCACGGTTTTACCTGCTCCGAAGGGTTCGGTCCCTTGTCTCCCCTCCCCCTCCTCCACCTCCTCCTCCTGCTCACCCGCCGGCCCAGTTTGCTTTCGAAGTTCCTAACGTGACCATCAGTATGGAAGTTATTACAACGAACAAGGGCAAGCCTCCTGCTCATTAGAAAGGTTACGCGTATCTTAAACAGAGGGAATCTAAAGAAGGAGTTGTTTCATGGATGTGCTTACGCCGAAAAGCGGATCATTGCAAGGGAAAGCTGCTTTCGAGGAACGGAGAAGTGTTGAGCGTATTAGAACATCTCTGTGGACCACCTGACGTGCAGCTCTGAAAGTGAGAAAGCAAGTGGAAAGAGCGAAGAGAAGGTCTCGAGAAGAAACTACACAGTTATCGGAGATATACTCGGATGAAATGGGAAATCTACATAATAAAGTTTATGAGTTTGTTACAGTGATGCCTAATTCAGAATCTATGAAGAGAACCATGCGTCGTCGATGGAGTCAAGAGTGGGGGAACCAACAAGAGCCTAAGAACTCTTATGAAACTGATCTTCATGAAGATCTATTAAAAATGGGAGATGGCAGTAGTTTTCTTCTGGAAGACGATAGATTAGAGGTGAGAATAATGATTTTTATTGGAAACAAAGGAAAAGAAAGTTTAAAAACATGTTCCCATTTTTTTATGGATCGAACATTTAAGAGATGCAGCAGGCAGTTTGCACAGATCTACACCATACACTTAGACTTAGCAGGCCCGATTAAAGAAACAAACATGCTTCCTACTGTATTTGCACTGCTCCCTAATAAAAAGAAAGACACATATGTTCGTCTGTTTCGTCTGGTGTCCTAAACAAGTAAAGATGGACTTTGAGGCAGCTGCGATATCGGCCATTCGTCAAGTTTTTCCCACAATTGAAATAAATGGATTCTATTTCCATATGAAGAAGAGTTTATGGAGAAGAACTCGAGTTCTCGGTCTAACTAAGGAGTACCGCTAGAACGAGGATTTAAGACTTCACGTCAGAATGTGTGCAGCGCTGGCAGTTGTAAAACCGGAGGCTGTAAGCAATGGATGGATTGAGATTCATGCAGAAACTTCTGACAACGGAAGGTTCTCTCAATTTTTTGACTACTTTGTGGACAACTGGCTAGAGAATGAGGATATCGCAATAGAAATGTGGAACTGTTACGGAAAAAGGCACGGAACGACGAATGCTGTTGAAGGGTGGCACAACAAAATAAATAGTATTATTGGAAACCCTCACCCTAAAATCAGCTATTTGGTGGAGTGCTTGAAAAAGGAAGCAGAGCTCACAAACTGCATGTACATGAAATTGGAAATGAATCTTGAAGGTAAGAAGAGGAAGAAGAAGTACTTGAAGCTCGACGACAGGATAAAGAGAATCATAAAGAATTAGGAGGAGACTGGCAACATTAGGCCTTGCTTGAAAGCCATTGCCCATATTCAGAAACTGGACTAAAATACGTTAAAAATAATGTATTAAAAACTATGAAGACCACCGAGTCCTCGCAGGTTACTGACAAAATTATTAAAACATTGAAGCAGCATTATCGGAGCTAATATTAAGTGTAATTGTAAATAGAGTATACATTAGTTCAGCGTGTTTAGGCTGATTTTACACACACCAGAATGGTAGATGGTCATTTATCATTTTGACGGTCTAAAAGCCTGTGCAAAGTGTGATGCGAATCAGCCTTTAATGTAAAAATTAAAAAGTGTTTCAAGCCTCACAAAAGTATCCCTATTGTTGTCACGTTAAGATAACTTTTTTCTGCCTTCCAATATTATGGCCATACTATTAAATAATTGTGAGTTCTAAAATAATTTTCTGAAGCTTCAGAATCGCAACTATCACCTAAAATATCATGGTTTGTTAAACTGCTAGTACACGCTTTCGTAAAAGAAAATGGGAACTGAACCTTTGAATTGCACCTAAAATTGACATCCCAAAACTGGTCTGACGCTAAGGTAAACAATTTTGGCACCTCAAATATTTCTCATTTAAGTTTAGCTGCAAACATTTATAGTAGCTGTAAATCTACTTAAGTACATTTAGATATAGTCCTTTAAAAATTAAAATTTCTTACTAAATTGTTGATTTTCTTTAAATAGGTCAGTAAAAGCAAGGAACTTACTACTGAAAATTAATTGTTACTAAAGAACATCAGAAACAAATGTATTAGAACTACTTTTCTTATACATTAGAGACTTTTTGAAAAGATATTTGATCATTTCCTCTGTCACTGACAGTGTAATTTCACTTGCTTTGCAACACCAGGGATATCTACTTCTAAATTATGTTTGCAGCTGTTCTCATTTCGAATTCTGGAATATTTACTTCGTCTTCTTTGGTGGAGGAATTTCGGAAAATGCATTTACTAACTCCACTTTAGTGGCACTGTCGTCAATAACATTGCCGTCGCTGTCGCGCAGTAAAGGTACTTACTGAGCCTTTCCGCTGGTTTACTTAACATGGGACCAGTATCTCTTTGGATTTTCCGCTACATTTCTAGAGCGAGTTTCGTTGTGGAAACTATGAAATGCATCTCGCATTGAAATCCGCTCCAAACTTTGAGCCTCAGTAAAACTTCACCAATCTTGGAGATTTTGCGTTCGTCTAAATTATACGTGGCTTTTGCGGTGTTCCTGCCAACAGCTTTCTGTTGTGTTTTGTGTACCATGGGGGATCAGTTCCGTCTCTTATTAATTTATTTGGTATGAATATAATATATATAATAATGGATTTTCCGCTACATTTCTAGAGCCAGTTTCGTTGTGGAAACTATGAAATGCATCTCGCATTGAAATCCGCTCCAAACTTCGAGCCTCAGTAAAACTTCACCAATCTTGGAGATTTTGCGTTCGTCTAAATTATACGTGGCTTTTGCGGTGTTCCTGCAACAGCTTTCTGTTGTGTTTTGTGTACCATGGGGGATCAGTTCCGTCTCTTATTAATTTATTTGGTATGAATATCTCGAGTGCTGTTGATACTATTTCTTTGAACTTAAGCCACATATGGTCTCCTTTTACATAGTTTGGAAGGATTGGAGACTATCTCTTAGAAAGACGTCACCTGAATTTTTAGCTGCTTTTATAAATAGCTATATTTCGCGTTTAGTTTTGGTGAATTTCTTTGTTACGGAAGTGAGCCTGTCTACGACTGCGTGTTCACTAATTCCTGTATCCGTCGTGATGCTCAGGATTATTTGTGCCTAAGAGTTCAAGTGTGTTTTCCTAAACATTTACAATTTGCATGACCTTGTCAACTAATTGTTGAAAATAATTTTTTAAAAAAATTACGGAAGTTGTTTTCTATTTCCAATAGGATATGATAATGTATTTTTGTCAAAATGGGGAAGGTAGATTGAAGTAACTGCCAACTATAATTGTATGAGTAGAGTACCTATTTGTGATGATACTCAAGTTTTCTCTGAACTGTTCAGCAACTTTTTCATCTAAGACAGGGGGTCGGTAAAAGGAGCCAGTTATTAATTTATTCCAGTTGTCGAGTATAACCTCTGCCCATACTAAGTCACAGGAACTATCTGCTTCAAAGTCGATTGTGAACTTACATTATTTTTCCTTAAGTTGTCCTTCTTGTTTCTGTTGTAGTGCAGATAATTACAATTACGGCTTTTCCCTCCAGAACCTGTGACCCTGTAAATACCAGAGCTAAACAATGTAGAACAACAACGTACGTTACAAGCGTAGCATTTTGTATTACTTCATTTCCTTATTTATAACATTTTAAAATTGTAAGTCGACTTTAGATGACATGTCAATCATAGATGTTCTTATCTCTATTTAGTGAACGTGTTTTCAGTTGTTTTGAACATTGTCTCGCTACACTTTATTAACTAATGTTTTTAGAGAATAAATTAATATGGAGTTTGTCGTTCTTCTTTTCAAACATTCACAAACCCATTTATTCTTTCCCTATTTGGGTATGCAGTTGTAGTAATTAAAGTAGGCACAAATGCAGTGATAAAAAAGAAATGATTAGCGTACATTTGCGTTCTCGTTTCATCGTTCCTTTCTTGTTGCTCCCGTGCCGATGGACTGTTTCTATCGCAATCAGTAAGCGTGAAAGGAAGCTACCGTACAGACAGAGGAATCTATATTTATACTTGGCAGAACTAATTACATACTGACATAATCGTCAGTATTGCTTTCGTTTCCCAAAAGTTATAAATATTTCGATTTCGGAAAAGAAGCTCTGTATTTGGCCAAGATGTCGAAGAAGAAGGTCCCTTACGTACTGGTTGTATCGAGTAAGATGTGGAAACGGCGGTTTGAAAGCGGACAGAGGTAGTGCGGGGAAGGGCTTCCCTTACCTGAGGGATCGCTACTCAAGCTACCTGGCGAAGGGGCAAGTGTGGCAAATGTCTGGCGTGGCAAATGTCTGGTGTGGCAAATGTCCGGCAACCCCTCAAATTCAGGGAAGTGCAGCCCCCAACCGGAAATGCCGTGTGCCGCGTCCTCCGATGCTTGCCTCGAACAAGTCTCCCAGAGGAATAACCCAACATGTATAGGAATCAATTGAAAAGTATTTTTTGAGCTCTCAGTACAAATACTCTCATTACAATAACGTTATTCGGTCTGTTACTATTGTGCAATGAGATAGAACATTAATAAAATTGATGAAAATGAGAGTATACATGCAAAAGAGGGCATGGAATCTCTCATTACCCCCTCCCCCCCCACCCCCAGTCGCTTTAGATTATTTTTGGTAGTGGTTGACTCACTTGACAAAGGTAGTGTGTCAATCACTCAAAAATAATCGGTCTAAACAGTTTCCAAATTGTCACAACAACTTGGCAGATTAAAATGGAAATTGATGATAAAATGAAAGGTGGAATTTCTCTTATGACTTTGCCAACATCTTACTGTTATTGACGAATAAGTTACACAACACAGATTCACCCTCAGGGAGCCCAGTGTCATACATGGACATACTTGCACAATCATACAAATGTTGAACACATGCCAGTAGGACAAGTTCGAAGCTGCAGTAAAACGTTGACCTAATGGACCTGCAAGCTTCTCATTAAGGTAACATTTAAGAATTAGCTACTGGTGACCAACTCAAACACATACATACTTGTGCATGAAGCCAAATAGACAAACAATATTTCTATGCTTCATGGTTGAAACATTTAACCACACACACGCCGTTTCCCTGAACAGAGGATGATAATTTTTCACAGTGATTGATGGACTGATGGTCCATTCACCATTAAGCAGAATTGTAACCGCAGATATCCCACTCACATACACATCTAAAAATACTCTCGTGTAACTGTAGCATACTATTGTGTATAGCTTTTTGTAACTATTGACACATACACAATAAATTTGTACACGTAGTGCCAATTGACAGGCATCAACATAAATGAGATAGAGAGATATAGTGTACACAAAAAAGACAGAAATTTTGTAAGTATACCTGTGTGATCGAAGATTATGTAACATAGTGTGCATCACCCAAAAAAAAAAAAAAAGTTCCAAACTGACATGATGATAGGGTACCAGGATATCTTTAACATGAACATGTATATATACAAAAAAACTTGCTATAGTAGTAGTGTAAGTGGTGTACATAGTAGAATAGGCAAATATATGAACCTTTCTTCGGGGAACAATGATCGTTGCATTAATAGATTAAGATTGCTAAAGTATTAACAGGCTGCGTTGTCTCGCATAAGAATTTACTGCTGCTATCCTTTTTTTGTTTATGTTCGCGACTTCCAATGTCGATGGAGTAGGAGACACTACCTTTCCATGAGCAATGTTTTTGTCCTTTCCTGTCTGGTGTTGATGTTGAGGGATAATGATGAGTGAGGAGATGTCGCACAAATAGGCGCATACAAGAACGTGCTCTCAGAAGCGTTCTGAGAAGTCGTGATACGCTCCATAGCGGCCACAACCAGTTCGTGAGACGTTCATATCAATGCTTGCAGGCACGCGTCAGTGCACTGCAAGATTGTGGTATATTGCGTGATTTCGAGGATGCATATAGGCAGTATAGTTTTTACAGTGATGCGCCAGCATCGTTGTCTTGCAAGTCGGGGTGAACCTGTGAGCGTTTGACTCCAATGGTGCCATAGACGGTGGATATGCGGGCATAAAGCCTACCATGCCAATGTGCTGGTTGGGGATTTAGCGTGCTGCTCGTGACTGTCACAGATGAATAACCAAGGAATTATTTATTTATTTATTTATGCATTTACTTTACCTGCCAAGATTAGGGCCTTCAGGCCCTCTCTTACACCTAACCAGGCATACTCAGATTGAACGAATTACAGTTTCTACAGAACATTAAGGACATATAACATGTTATACAGTGTAAATGTTAAAGAAGAAAGAAATAGAGATTACAACAGTAGTACAATGATAATTATAACAATCAAAGAAATAATTATAACAATCAATAATAATAATAATAATAATAATGACTATGTATATGAAAGTAAACATATTTTTCTTTATTATACTTGGAGATTCGTGACATACTGTGTAGCTGGTGTGTGGTGGGTGACGGAATCCTCAACAGGAACCAGTCCTGGCTTGGTCATATTACGTTGCCTCTGGAATGATGCGCTTTGATCGCGAAAACTGCATCACATAGAAAAAGAAGTTGCAACTATAATTTATTGTCTTGTATAGCCATGGCTAACCCAGTCTCTGGAGTTTCAGTGAGGCGTAGTGAGAACTCGGAGGCCGTGTCGTACGGCGCGCAGATCACTGTAGTCGTCAATAGCGGCGAGCAGCGAGACATCTCAGCGTAACAGGAATTATGTAAGAGTATTGTATAAGGTACAAAAAAATAAAAAAAGGAGAGTACCATATAATAGGATAAGTTAAACTTTAGGATTTAACAATAACTAGATCCTTAATATTGTGGGGGTTTTCTACCACAAGTGTTTGGCGAGCGCCTGTTGAGATGCTATTTTTCAGGTCACCAAACCACAGACCCCGAGATGGAGGGACGACAGGCGAGCGAATGTGGAATAGTTGCATGTTCTTTATAACTCAGTAAAACTTCCACCTGCATAGTAACATAATTTATTCAAAAGACATAGAATGTAGAACGTTGGCAAATGGTAGTTAACTCTTGAGCATGTCTACTGTCGCTCAATATAAGTAATAATAATATTAGTGCGGACCCGCACATTTAGTTGTTCATCTAATACATAGAGTCACACACGACGTACAGTAGTGAGATCGGTCTCCACACAAATATCAAGATAAATTATTTCCATGTCTAGGTTAGATACACCAAGATTTTGTTATAATGACAGCCATATATTAATAACTATAAAATTAAAATAAGAGTGTCTGAAATGACAGACCATCAATGTATCGTTATGTAAATTTATTATAACATAGAAGGTCATGGGAAAAAGTTAGGCACAAGATTTTTGTCAGAATTGTGCAGATGACGGGTCTCCTGCAATTCACAGGCCAGCCGGAGCAGAAACAAGAGATCATCGGCTACCTGCAAGAAGGGGAGCGTCAGCGCGCCACCTGATGAGAAGGGCGCGGGAGCGTCCGGTCCTACAAGCTGTCAGTCACCGGGCCGTATACCTGAGGGATTAGGCGGCAGACAACCCTCGCCGGGCCACAAGCGAAAGTGAGGCTGTTTCTCTTGTTTCTGCTCCGACCAGGACGCAACAGCCAGCTAGCTCTCCGGTTGCGGCAGCCGTTTGGAGGGATTCCCTGCGGCAGACCACGTTGTCGTTAGTACACGAAGAAGATCACGTACGGTGTCAGAACCTGCGCCTCATGTGCCTCAGGACAGAAAGGGACGATATTTACTCACCTGTTTGAGTTTTTACAACTCACTAGCATTGGCCGATCTGCATACACAAAGCAGTATTGTGCCACAAACTCTAACAAATGAATTGTCTCATTTCTAACTTCTCCTCTCACTTAGAGAGCAGTTGTAGCAATCGTCACTCCTAGTTCGATCCTGTCTGGATGACCTCACACACTTGTGGAGTCACTCCACGTGCCATCATCCCTCGTCGAACTGCAATATTGGGAAACGTAAAGTACTGTCCAGGGAGAGAAGAGATCTGGACTAGTGAGGTTTCCCAACTAGAAGACCTCAGAGACATTTAATCGACGTGAGAAGAGCCTATCACTATGTCTTCCTACCGTACTGCCGTGATCATATGTGTGGGTCTTGCTGCAATCTCAACAGTGTACTGCAGATGCTCCAGCACACCCTATTGCTGTTGCAACAATGTAGCAACAACACTTGACATTTAGCCCTATGTGATGTCAGTACCGTGGCCCCATCCCAAAAGCCCCCCTCCGTTGCTCAAGACATGGAACCACGTGCATCAATGCATATGACTCAACATACCAACCCCCTCAGAGAAACTAACGAATTTGTGAAGTGCTTCGAATATTTCTAACAATGTGATTTAGTGCCTCATTCTCAGCACAGTCGTGAACATTGTGCAATGTGCAAGCACAACTTGACACCCCATGAACCTTGTTTTTTTTATTAAATTTCTTTCTCTAGTGTTGTTTTTGTAATGTATGTTATACCTTGTATGTGTTGTGTTTTGTACTGTAATTCTTATGTAAGTGATAGAGTAGGGCGCAGAAATTACAAATTACTGCATTGTTCTCCACACCATGTTTTTTTTTGTATTCTGTATTTATTGTTGTGTGTATGCAAACAGTGTGCCTCAAGTCCCCATAAACTGAAGCAGATACCACCACTGTCATTGTGAATGGACCATCAGTTCAGGGAACATTTTGTAAAGGTTATTCTTGCTGCAGGGAGACAGAATGAATTGGGGGTTGTAATTAGATTCTGAAACCTCACAAATAGGTTGTTAACTTAAATAGTATCAAGTGTGATTGAGTTCAGGTTAGTTTAATGATTGAAATTGTTGTAACATTTTGGGCATTTAATTGCAGAGCACTCCAACTCTGATTGTAAAGAATAAACTGCTCCATATTTGGCTCACATGCCCGGGCCATATTTAGAGCGTGAATGTCTGTGTGAATCGGTGTTTGGAAGGGGCTCCCTGGGTATGGATGTGTGATGTGAGTGTTAGAGTTCCATATTAAGAAGGTGAAGTTGGCTAGATCATAAATAATCCTCCCTCTATGAGATGCATTTTTCAGTTGCAGTGACTTTTTTTATAGAGTGCGGCATGTGGAGTCAGTTTGCAAGATTGTTCTTGGGTGATTGACTCACTACCTTGCTCCTAAGTGAGCCAAACGCTCACCAATTACAATCTAAAATGGCGTAGGGGCTATGAGAGGTGGCATGAGCCCCCTCTCATATTTCTATCTTAGTCTAAGTAATTCGATTTTCCTCTCTAATGGCATGCGGTGAAAAGTTGCTATTCCTTCACATGCGGACTTCCCACGCAGCGTCTCTCGTAATCCGGGTGGTCCGGTGAGAGGCGAGTTCTGCTGAGCATGAAAGGGTTCAGCCGACGGGTGTGAGGGAGACGAGTGGATGCTTTCCAGACGCCGACATTGTCATAAGAGCGGGAGCGACACGCTGAAAGGGGCCAGAAGGAGCGGCTGGGCTAGAGATTCCTTTACTTCGCAGAAACTTAGTGAAAACACTTTCTGGCGGGCTACCAGCGAGGCGTGGGAATGACTTGTGTTCCCAGGCAGTTTTGGTGGGCAAATTCCCGCGTTTTCTGCAAAATCGTAACTGTGATTGGCTTGCTCAGGGCATAGCTCCGTGATGTAGCAAATTCGGCGCAGAAATTGGCGCCAAGAATCTCCATTGGTGGACTAGTAGTGCTTCGGCAATAGAGTGGTATTTGCCGCCGGTCTTCGAGTTGCTAATTGGAACGTTTAACCACGGCCACTGTCGTGGGGGCAGGAATGTTCTGTGTTCGGCTTGTACGGGTGCTCTTGAGAGAGTTGGCTCTCGCCTTTCGGTCGGAGTAGGTTACAAGACTGAGCTCTCGCTTCTCTGGACAGCCTGCCTTCAGTTGGCTGTTTAATATATTTTTATTTGATTGTAACTGTTTGACGAAGTTGCTGAAGTTCCGACTTCAACGTAACTTTACTAGTACAGTTGGGAATTGAGCGTTCTGCATACAAGCGGCCTATGTTGTCTGTCTTGAGCAGATTTGGCTAAAGTTGACTGTATCGGAGTTACTGTGTGACTTCGCTTGTTAAAATCAATCACTGTACCGTCAGTGATTGTGTGGCAAGCCTTCTTCGTCTCCCTCAGAGGCGCATTTGTATTGCTAGGAAGCCTTTAGTCTGGAACAACCAGACCAGGATAATTTGTTTCGGGCTATACTCGCGACATTATCATCACCACGATGGGACTCGAAGCAACCAGCCATCGCCTCTGGTACGCCAGATCGTGTTCTTGCACGGCAGATTAGGGATTTTGCTAGGTGATAATAAGAGCTCAGCAGAGCGCGCCTGTTCGTCTTTTTCTAACTTTGTTCTGTCTTGTGTGTTCATTCTCTGAGTTCTCACTACTGTAGCAGCAATTAATGGTGGGTTGGCTGTGTGTTTCTATTAAGATTTGAGTTGCAAGGAATTGGCTCCACATACCACTTCGTCATAAATGTCACAATTTAGTTTAGGGACAACTTCACCTTCACAGCATTTATTTGAGTATCCAATTTGAGCCAATTTGATGTATTGTAATTGTTTCATGTGTTTTGTTTATTATTTTGAGTTTAGTCATAATAAATCATATTGTTATTTTGGACAGAACTGTTATTCTGTTAATCGGTAGAGCAACACTTTCATTTCTCACTACGTTAATGAAACTTTCCTTTATTTAACTTATTTATCAAATTAAATTATTGCAGGTGCCAATCTATTTCCTACTCCACTTGCAGGGTCGATTACAGTCAGTTCGCGTTTCTTTTTAATCCATGTGCAACAGGAAAAGTCGGAGTTAGAATAGGGGGGGCTTAGAGCATCATTTATATATGAGGATTCTAGAAGAATTTAGTGTTAAATACACTGCTAGCCCCCGTCACCTCGCAAATGCTTATTGTCTTCATAAAGGTATTGCAAACAACTACACATGTTATATGCTGTACTGTCGCAGGGTATATCCCCAGACTGACTTAAGTATAAGATTGTTAGTTATAGGGGCATACATTAATAACTATCGATCCGTATCGCTCTTACGTTTATTCTGCAAATTTTAGGAAAGGTAACGTATTCAACAATACTTGAGCTCATCCGCAAAAACGAGATTCTGTCAATCAGAATTCTGAATTCAACAAGGGTTGCTCCATTGGACAAGCCATCTTCCATTCCATGGGCCAAGTTTTAAAATATTCGAATGGCAAAACTTCATCTACCAAAGATCTTTTTGGTCATCTGTCCAGCATTCGACTGTGCAAATCACAATATTCCTTTGGTGAAACTTACCGTTTATAACTTTCATGTCAGAATGGTTAAGTGGTTCGTTTGATATTCAAATAGTAGGGAACAAAAAAATGACGTTTCTAAAATTCCAGTTCAACCACGCAAATGTTATGCTTTCATGGTTTCCCTAACTTTCTCAAGGCGAATGTCGGGGATGTCTCTGTTGAAAGGAAGCGGAAGGCTACCTATTATTTTCTTGTTCGACGTGAGTTTCTGCTCCCGTTTAAATAATTAGCTAGAAAGTTTAAAAGTGAATTGTGACACGATTATCATACACTGATCAGCCAGAACATTATGACCACCTGTCTAAAAGACGGTATGTCCACCTTTGGAACGGATAACAGTGGCCACGCGTCGTGGCATGGAAGCAATGAGGCCTTGGGAGGTAACTGGAGGGAATTGGCAAAGAGGTGGGCGATGAGCTCTGACGTTACGTTCAAACACACCCCAGATGAGTTCGATCGGGTTCAGATCTGAAGAGTTGGGGGGGGGGGGGGAGGGGTTCAAATGGTTCAAATGGCTCTGAGCACTATGGGACTTGACATCTGTGGTCATCAGTCCCCTAGAACTTAGAACTACTTAAACCTAACTAACCTAAGGACATCACACACATCCTTGCCCGAGGCAGGATTCGAACCTGCGACCGTAGTGGTCGCGCGGCTCCGGGTGGGGGGGGGGGGGGGGGGAGGGGGCAGCACATCAACTGAAACTCGCCACCCTGTTCATCGAACAACTCCATCACACTACTGGCATTGTGACATGGTGCATTATCTTTTTGAAAAATGCCACTGCTGTCGAGGTGCATGATCGTCATAATGGGGTGTAGGTGGTCTGCAACTAGTGTACGATACTCCTTGGCCGTCATGGGGCCTTGCACGAGCTCCATTGGCCGTATAGATGCCCACGTAAATGTTCCCCAGAGCATTATGGAGCCGCCGCTAGCTTGTGTCAGCCCCGCAGTACAGATGTCAAGGAGCTTTTCCCCTGGAAGACGACGGATTCGCGCCCACCCATCGGCATGATGAAGAAGGTGTAGGGATTCATAGACCATGCAGCGCTCTGCTACTGCACCAACGTCCAGTGACGATGGTCACGTGCCCACTTCAGTCGTACTTGCCGATGCCGTGGCGTTAACGTTGACACATACATGGATCGTCGGCTGCGGAAGCCCATCGTTAGGAGTGTTTGGTGCACTGTGTGTTCAGACACACTTTTACTTCACCCAGCACTAAAGTCTGATGTTAGGTCCGCCAAAGTTCGCCGCCTGTCCTGTTTTACCAGTCTGCTCAGCCTATGACGTCCGACATCTGTAATGAGGGGTGGACCCCCATCCCCACGACGTTTGGACGTGGTTTCACCTTGGTTCAGCTGTTTAAGACACTAGCCACAGCACTCCTCACTCATAGAACACCCGATAAGTCGAACAGCTTCCGAAATGCTCGTGCCGAACTTCTGGGTCAAAATCGGATGCGTCGCGCGCCTCACAAACTATATAACCTATAAGATTCAACGTTTGTACCCACAGCCGGCCGAACTGGCCGAGCGGTTCTAGGCGCTACAGTCTGGAACCGCGCGACCGCTACGGTCGCAGGTTCGAATCCTGCCTCGGGCATGGGTGTATGAGATATCCTTAGGTTAGTTAGGTTTAAGTAGTTCTAAGTTCTAGGGGACTGAAGATCTCAGTAGTTAAATCCCATAGTGCTCAGAGCCATTTGAACCATTTTCTCACTGATACTGCACGCAACGTACGTGTGTCTGACTAGCAGTTATTCCTCGCCAGGTGACGCTGCTAACGCCTAGTAGGGTTTATATTGAAAGGCGGTGGGTAGTCATGATGTCCTGGCTGATCAGTGTATTAGTGCTAGGAAAAGCGAATGGAAGACTGAGGGTTGTTATCCGAGCGCTGCGAACGTGCAATGCGCGACTAACTCTGACCGCATACAAAACGCTAGTGCGAGCAATCCTTGTGAACTGTTCTATCATTTGGAGTCCTCATCGAGAGAGCACATCATCAGAAATGGAATTAATTGAGAGTGGGCTGCTGGCACATCAAGAGACCGGTACGGCTCGTAGGTAAGTGTGATGCTGAGACGCTCTGGGAACTTAAACGGGACATTTTAGAAGGAAGGCGAAGCTGTTTTTTTTTTTTCCCAAAACCTTGTTGAGTAGTATAGAGAACTGGTACTCGAGAAGAGTGTCCCACATTTCAGTTACCTTCATTGTATATAGTGGCTGCACAAAAATATAGAAACGCCGTGAGAAATGGATATTTGAACATAAATGCAGATGCTAGCCACCCCGGTAGGTTGAACTGTTGAATTTGGCCACGAACGGCAACTGTTCAATGTCCTCAACACGTTGCAAGTGTCAGTCATGACGACATCCATGTTCTGTGTAGCTGTGAGTGCATTATGTCGGCGATAAGTGAATTCGAAGACGGATAAATAGTTGATGCTCGAACAGTGGTTGCTTCCGTAACCAAGATAGTCGAAGTGTTTTTGTTTCAAGAGGTACCTATCGAAGATTTATACCACATCCGGGAAAGCGGGAAAATTATATATTTCACTTTTATCGTTTTCGGCCATTGTCATCTTCAGATGCCAAAAATATTCTGATGTAGGCATCAACGTATGACGTATGATGTTGATGCCTCCATCAGAATATTTTAGGCTTTGAAGATATCATTGACCGAAATCAGAAATTGTGAAATGTACGGTTTTTGTGATTAAGACGGACCTTTATAAATAAAGTGGCATAATATGATTGCGAACTCATTTACAGCCTTTATTTCTTTAAATGATAAAAAATGGTTCAAATGGCTCTGAGCACTATGGGACTCAACTGCTGAGGTCATTAGTCCCCTAGAACTTAGAACTAGTTAAACCTAACTAACCTAAGGACATCACAAACATCCATGCCCTAGGCAGGATTCGAACCTGCGACCGTAGCGGTCTTGCGGTTCCAGACTGCAGCGCCTTTAACCGCACGGCCACTTCGGCCGGCTTAAATGATAAAGGCGGGAAAACATCACACGCTGAGTCACAACGAAGATGAAAGTATGTGTTGAGTGACCGTAACGGACGTTCATTGAAGAGTACTGTGACGAAAAATTAAGGACGACATCTGCAAAAGTCACTGTAGAATTGAATGTCGCATCCGCGAACGCGGTCAAGACAGCTCCAAAACTTGAATGTGCAAGGTGAGCTGGAATTCCAGACAGCTCCAAAACTTGAATGTGCAAGGTGAGCTGGAATTCCAAAACCACTCATCAGTGATGGAATTGCCTGTAACAAGAGAACGTGGTGTCGAAGCAACAGAACATGGACAGTGAAGCATGAAGCATGGCAGAATGTCATTTGGTCGGATGAGTCTTGTTTCACGTTTCTTCCAACTTGTGGCCGATATTTCGTCTCAAGAGTGAAACGTAGAGGGGTATCGGTGACGATTTGGGTAGCCATATCATGATATCCCATTGTCCCATGGTTACTCTGAAGGGGCGCATTACGGCCAAGGATTATGTAACAATTTTTACGATCAGATCCGTCCTATAGTATACAGTGTTTGTTCCCCAAAGGTGCTGCTGTGTTCCAACACGACCGGCCTCCTGTTCCCAAAGCTCGCATCGCCCAGAACTGGTTTGTGAGCATGAAGATAAACTTGCGATCTCCTGTGGCACAAAAGTCACCAAATCTAAATATTATTGAGCCTTTTTGGCATACTTTGGAGAGAAGGGGATGTGATCCATATCCTACTCCATCATCATTATTTGAATTTGCCACTATTTTGCAGGAAGGACGGTACAGTATATCCTCGGAAACCATACATAACCTGTATTTTCTTATTCCGAGACAACTGCAAACTGTTATGAATGCCAACTGGTTTCCTACACAGTATTAGGTACGGTAATGTATTGTATTTTTGATGTTTCCATATTTTCGTCCAACCCCTGTACATCGAGTAAGATCATGAGAACACTATAGGAGAGATTATCGTGAGTGCAGAGTCACATACAGGGCATTTCACTACTATAAGTACAAATGAAATGGGCTACTAGCGGACAATGAAACGAGGAAACGATCCTAATAAACATAGAACCGAAAAGCAATGGTTTCCGCAATACTATTATTACAACCGAGTACATGAGCACCTTATGACAGAGTCCCCGAGGATCCAAACTGCAGTTTCGCACTTGAAGACAAGCGGATTACAACAAGTGTTTCACACAGTCACCGTTCAAGTAAGGTAGGCTTCAAAGTGTCTCCACATCTAAGCCGGTACACGTCCAGAAACCCCGGCGTGTTGCGAAGGTATTGAAAACATACATAGTGCGTTTGCGTAGTTGATCGAGAAGGCTGAAATACATCAAAACTTCTAGACATCCACACAAAAAACCCAACCGGTTCGAGTTGGAGGGACCTGGGAGGCCACAGTATTGGCGAACTGCGATCGATACACTTGTTGAAGATTCGTGCTACGTATTCCCGAACAGCCACATTAAAGTGTGCCAGTGCTCCATTATGCCTGTATCTCGTACACATTCTTTGACCATATGCAGCATCATCCAAACGGTCGCTTAACTTACATTGCAGGAATTGCAGTACACTCGATAAGTGGCTCTATCAATCGATCACCGACGACACCTGTCCAAACATTAACAGAAAATATCCGCTGATGTGGCGTGTGGATAATAGCATGTGGGTTCTTACGTGTGCGTGTTGTGGATGTTCGTAACACCGTCTCGGATAAAGCATGCATCGTCTGTAAATGACATGGGCAGGAGGAACTGTGGATCGTTACAACACTGGATAAGGACCCATTGGGAGAAAGCAACCCGAGCAGGAAAGTCAGGTGTGGCCAGATGAAAATGACTCTGAGCACTATGGGACTCAACTGCTGTGGTTATCAGTCCCCTAGAACTTAGAACTACTTAAACCTAACTAACCTAAGGACATCACACACATCCATGCCCGAGGCAGGATTCGAACCTGCGACCGTAGCAGTCGCACGGTTCCGGACTGCGCGCCTAGAACCGCGAGACCACCGCGGCCGGCGGTGTGGCCAGAGCTCGCACACTTTACACATGACTCTCCCTCATGATATATATGCCATGTGGTGGAGCAGTTCCATTACTTGTACCCGTCATCACTTGTCATACACGCTTCTCCATTCGTCTTATCAACACTGTTCTTGGTGCACCTGCATGTTATGAATTCGGTTCAAATGAACCGGTCTCACGCAGGCGACGATGAGATCCAGTGAACAATCTGCTGTCTGGCTGTCTTCTCTGATGATACGGTTCGTGATACGATCGTGCTGCCCCCCGTGCACTGCCATTGGCACTTCCGTACAAGAAGTGGATATCAGACATTACATCATTTGTAAATGTCTGTGGAGCCATGGCAACCGCTTCAAATGCCGCACGTGCACACTGCGTTTGCTGTTAACTGTGCGAACTGGTACCTAGAACACAACCCAAGCATTAAACTGTTTTAACACAGGCATGACTGCACTTGTGTATACTTCACATGAGGGAAAACATTGGTTTCCGGATATATGTTTATCAGGATTATCTGCTTGTTTAATTTTCCTCTTCTCACCCACTTCGTTTGTACCTACAATGGTTAAACGCCCTTTAGACAACTGTTTTCCTTTCGCTGATTAGGCGAATGAAATAGAACAGAAATTCGCTAGTATTGGTACGAAGTACGCAATGCCGTGCACCTCGCGAGCCGTACGGAAAATGTATGTAAATGTAGACGGGGTGTTCAACTTTAAATCTTCCTTTCTTTCTCTCTTCCTAATAAGCTCAAGGCTGTAAAATTATTTGCTTTCGCTTAATCGACACGCAGAAAGATAAGGGCGATTCTGCAGTTCCTGTTGTCAATACGCTTCGAGTGGAATTGAGAAAGACCATTATAAACATTTCAAAGCCAGGTTAAAATGTTGATTGTGACACATTTGTTTCATTCTTTACAAGATCTGCAATTTATCGTTTAATTGCTTCGTTTCTTAATTTTTTAGTGTTTATAAAAATTCCGTTTTTGTCAATTAATAACGTAAATGACTAGTTACGAAATGACAATGACGCTCGTTGTGGTATTGCTTCTGATGACGAAATCACCACTGTTTGTTCGTCTGCAGACAGCGACGACTGTGACGCATTAGCTGACAAAGTGAGTGCTAAATCCGAAGACGTTGTGACACATACAGAGGTAACTTCGCGGCTCTACAATAATGGCTTATTTGGAACGACAGATGGAGACTACTTCTGGTGAAGCGCCTGCGTGATGGTGCTGCACATAATCAACAAACTAGTCTGGCTCAAAGAAAACTTACCGCTTACTTCAGTTGATTAGTAGTTACAAGAGGAGCGTGGCTACCTGACATCACCGATTTCGTTCAAATCTATGGTATTTATAGGGCTCAGCCAGAAATGAAAGTGACGGTAATTTGGGGGAGGCATGACCCATTTACGTTAGTGTTGTTACCAGGAAACGACTGGCGCGGCAGAAAGAGTGATGAACCGTAATGTGAGGGTCGTTGGGTCGTTTCCCTACGTCGAAACTTTTCTCCCTTTTCTATTTTCTATTTTTGCGTTATTTACTTTGTAAATAAACCGAAATAGTGCTCATGGTGTTGTATTTATTTGTCTTAATTTTTTTCATGTATGACATGGTAAGGAAAGGCCAAAAAATTTGGGATCGCAAATAAACTTCCAGGAAGGCACTGTACACTTTAACTGCAATTCTCTCTTTGAAAGTTATGTACGGAGTCCTCGTGGACGCCGTAAGTACAAATCTTTCTTGGAAATTTAACAGCAGTCTTAAATTTCCTTTACTTTTCCTTTACATACCTTTTATAAAAAAATAACAAACACAATAAACTGAGCATTATTATGGTTTATTTGCAATTTAAGTAACTTAGAAACTGAAAATAAAAAAAAACTAAAAATAAGAAAAGGTGAAAATAAATTTTCAGCATACAGACTCCCTAGTATAACAATTCCGTAGTCTTTCCGCTGCTCCAGCCGTACCTGCAAACTATCCTGACATAAATGGCTCATTCCTCGCCCGACTCGCGCCAAAAATGCTGCTTCTACTAAACGCTTCACCATGTGGAACTCCCAAATCCATCACTTTCATTTTTTGGCCAAATCCTGCGTGTCCCAAAATGTGGACGATATTGGTGATGAGTAGGCACAGTAGTCTTCTCAGTGTGTTCTTTTCAACGTCTGCTCACAATATTTGTGAAAATAATCTATAATTTGTGTGTTTTGGTGGAAATAAATATACCGTGTGTGTTTATGGCATATACCTAATATCATCTAGTATCTTAGAAGAAAGATTAAGGAAAGGTAAACCTACGTTTCTAGCATTTGTAGACTTAGAGAAAGCTTTTGACAATGTTGACTGGAATACTCTCTTTCAAATTCTATAGGTGGCAGTGGTAAAATACAGGGAGCGAAAGGCTATTTACAATTTGTACAGAAAACAGATGGCAGTTATGAGAGTCGAGGGACATGAAAGGGAAGCAGTGGTTGGGAAGGGAGTGAGACAGGGTTGCAGCTTCCCCCCGATGTTACTCAATCTGTATATTGAGCAAGCAGTAAAGGAAACAAAAGAAAAGTTTGGAGTACGTATTAAAATCCATGGAGAAGAAATAAAAACTTTGAGGTTCGCCGATGACATTGTAATTCTGCCAGAGACAGCAAAGGACTTGGAAGAGCAGTTGAACGGAATGGACAGTGTCTTGAAAGGAGGGTATAAGATGAACATCAACAAAAGGAAAACGAGGCTAATGGAATGTAGTCGAATTAAGTCGGGTGATGCTGAGGAAAATAGATTAGGAAATGAGACAGTTAAAGTAGTAAAGGAATTTTGCTATTTGGGGAACAAAATAACTGATGATGGTCGAAGTAGAGAGGATATAAAATGTAGACTGGCAATGGCAAGGAAAGCGTTTCTGAAGAAGAAAAATCTGTTAACATCGAGTATAGATTTAAGTGTCAGGAAGTCGTTTCTGAAAGTATTTGTATGGAGTGTAGCCATGTATGGAAGTGAAACATGGATGATAAATAGTTTAGACAAGAAGAGAATAGAAGCTTTCGAAATGTGGTGCTACAGAAGAATGCTGAAGATTAGATGGCTAGATCACATAACTAATGAGGAGGTATTGAATAGAATTGGGGAGAAGAGGAGTTTGTGGCACAACTTGACTAGAAGAAGGGATCGGTTGGTAGGACATGTTCTGAGGCATCAAGGGATCACAAATTTAGTATTGGAGGGCAGCGTGGAGGGTAAAAGTCGTAGAGGGACACCAAGAGATGAATACGCTAAGCAGATTCAGAAGGACGTAGGCTGCAGTAGGTACTGGGAGATGAAGAAGCTTGCACCGGAGGAGAGCTGCATCAAACCAGTCTTAAGACTGAAGACCACAACAACAACAACAAACCTAAAATCATTCTATATTTTTCTGGATTTCCGGATTATCCGGATTTTCACTAATCTGGATGACGTACGGTCCGGATAAACGAGTTGCCACTGTAATTCTCTTTCTTTACTGAACTATAATCGAACTGTTTCTACCGGCCGGTGTGGCGGAGAGGTTCTAGGCGCTTCAGTCTGTAACCGCGCGACCGCTACGGTCGCAGATTCGAATCCTGCCTCGGGCATGGATGTGTGTGATGTCCTTAGGTTAGTTAGGTTTAAGTAGTTCTATGTTCTACGGGACTGATAACCTCAGATGTTAAGTCCCATAGTGCTCAGAGCCATTTGAGCCATTTTTTGAACTGTTCCTGGTTTTATACTTCAGCATATCACATTTTAAAGCTCTCTGCCACCAGTAGGGGGTAATTACCCTCAGGTTACATAATGTACAATGGCTTCTGGAGAACAAACGTCGATGTGATAATAATCTTCCAGAGTATTCCGGACGTGCCGCGGAACTCCTCCGGACGTGACTGCAGAGATCAGCTGTTGGAAGCTCCCGTATGCGTCAGCGCCGCAATCGCCAGCAAAACAGAGCGCAGGTTATCGCCGGGTCACGGCGAGACGCTCAGTGAATCGTGATGGAGCCCATCTCGCGACGCCTGTCACAAGTATCAACAGGAGACGTCAGAGGCTCGCGCGTCAACGACCACTGACGATATCGACCAGCGCGCTGCAGCCGCCGCGGTGCAACACCTACTCCGTTACCGTCCTTATTCGGGAGACCGTACATTTCCGCAGCTCATATGTACAGTGACGGAAAGTGTTACACCGTGAACCACCAATCCCATATGTGTAAGACATTGTAAATGTTTTCATCACATTGCCACATAATTCTATTGAACTCGCCACTTTTCTCACAAATCCTAGATCGATTGCGACCGTTCGACCTGCATCTGATAGACAGATTCAGATAAAAACTTCTTTAAAAATTGCTTGTGATGTAACGTAACACACATCTTTCGTTAATTCTACGTCTCTGTCCATACTAGTCACTTTACTCGTATACACTTCAATAGCTTTCTTCGTGTGCTCTAATTTTTTGCATTTTTTTCTCTTTCAGAAATTATTCCCAACTTCACTAATATACACTATGTGATCAAAAGTATCCGGACACCCCCAAGAGCAAACGTTTTTCATATTAGGTGCACTGTGCTGCCACCTACTGCTGGGTACTCCACACCAGCGACCTCAGTAATCATTAGATATCGTGAGAGAGCAGCATGGCGCGGTCCGCGGAACTCACGAAGTTCGATCGTGGTCAGGTAATTAGGAGTCACTTGTGTCATACGTCTGTACGCGAGATTCTCACACTCCTAAACATCCCTAGCTCCACTGTTTCCGATGATATAGTGAAGTGGAAACGTGAAGTGACACGTACAGCACAAAAGCGTACAGGCTTGTCTGTTGACTGACAGAGACGCCGACAGTTGAAGAGTGTCGTAATGTGTAATAGGGAGACATCAACCCAGACCCTCACACAGGAATTCCAAACTGCATCAAGATCCCCTGCAAGTATTATGACAGTTAGGCGGGAGGTGAGAGAACTTGGTTTTTATGGTCGAGCGGCTGCTCCTAAGCCACACATCACGCCGGTAAATGACAAAGGACGCCTCGTTTGGTGTAAAGAGCGTAAACATTGGACGACTGAACAGTGGAAAAAGGTTGTGTGGAGTGACGAATCACGGCAATAAATGTGGAGATCCGATGGCAGGTTGTGGGTAGGGCGAAAGCCTGGTGAACGTCATCTGCCAGCATGTGTAGTGCCAACAGTAAAATTCAAAGGCGATGGCGTTATGGCGTGGTCGTGTTTTTCATGGAGGGGGCTTGCACCCCTTGTTGTTTTGCGTGGCACTATCACAGCACAGGCCTACATTGATGTTTTAAGCACCTTCTTGCTTCCCACTGTTGAATAGCATTTCGGGGGTGCTGATTGCATCTTTCCACACGATCGAGCAACTGTTCATAATGCACAGCCTGTGGCGGAGTGGTTACACGACAGTAACATGCCTGTAATGGACTGGCCTGCACAAAGTCCTGATCTAAATCCTATAGAACACCTCTGGTATGTTTTGGAACGCCGACTTCGTGCCAGGCCTCACCGAGCGACATCGATACCTCTCCTCAGTGCAGCACTCCGTGAAGAATGGGCTGCCATTCCCCAAGAAACCTTCCAGCACCTGAATGAACGTATGCCTGAGTGGAAGCTGTCATCAAGGGTAAGGGTGGACCAACACCATATTGAATTCTAGCATTACCGATGGACGGCGCCACGAACTTTTAATTCATTTTCAATCAGGTGTCCGTATACTTTTGATCACATAGTGTATGTTGAAAGTCAGGACCACTTCTCATTCGCAGGGACATAACATATTTTATGAAAAGTTAACACGACGTCTAGTGGATTACTACAACTTCTTCAGATCTGTTAAAATGAAAAGAACCCACGCAAACCTTTTTCTTGAATAGCTAACGTGAAGTACCGGGTCATAAATACGTAGTGACACACACAGCGGACGTATTTTTGGGGAATACTCAAGAATGGGATACAACCCGTCGGCTTTGAGCAATGATGTCACAAGTTACCACAGATGATGCATTGCAAAGATTTAAAAGCATAGACGAATTTTCAGAAACAAACGATTTTAACACAGAGAAAACAGATCGTGGACATGTATCATATACATCCATATTTCGAACGTAATGTGACATATATCCCTTTTTTTCGTGTATAAAGCAATATAAGTTACAGTGGCACGGAGTACCTAAGTTGATATATATAAATTTTAGGTGTGTCGGGTTGTTCGCCTTCGCTAGTACTGGTATCAAATGAAGAATAGCATACTAATACTAGAGAAGGCGAAAAAAGCGACAAACGTAAAATTTATATCCTGTATTTCAGTTGACCTATATAGGTCGAATGAAGAGTAAGATACTAACATTAGCGAAGGCGAAAAAAGAGACAAATGTGAAATTTGTATCCTGTGTTACAGTTGACCTGTATAGGATACTACTACTAGCAAAGGCGAAAAAAGCAGCAAACGTCAAATTTGTAACCTATATAGATCAACTGAAGAATAGGATACAACCTTCGTAGTTAAATTGAAGTACGGGATGCCAGTGTTACGTATGTTGCTTTTCTTTTCTTTTCGCTAGTACTAGTATCCCATTTTTCAGTTGACCTACATAGTACAAGACACGAATCGACTGCAGAGGAAACAGCAATTGGTACGGCTCACTATCAAACAAAGGTATGATTCAAAACATCTACGTAAATGATTTAAAATTACCACCAGTGAGAAAAAGTGTACACAATATCTAGCTCTTAATAACACATTCATCTATTTCTATTTAAGATTATGACGCTCCGCCACAGAAGATAACCGATTAATTATCTATCGCTCGAAAATAAGCAAATTAATATCTGTTACTAAAATATGACGTCATTGATAAAAGCCAACGAGTTATATCCCATTCTCCAGTTGAGCCTATTTTTGCACTGCGTATGCTACTTACTTCGCTCTACGAACTCGGAGTACATACCTATTTCGGTATAACAGTAGGAATGGCTAAAAGCGTAACAGAACCAAGCGGACCATATATATCAGAATAAGAACTAATGTTGTACGTCTGAAGAACACTCCCATCAGTTGAACCCTAAATTCGAGCTGAAATTCTATTTTCAGAAGCGCCACAAAATCTGTTCAAGAGCCAGACTTACTAAGAAGGTAGCAACTTACCAAAGGATAGATGCTGCCTCTTTTAAGGGTGGCTGCCTCTGGATGTACATCTGAGCAGCGAAGTCTGCCTCGATTGCAGCGTCACCACCACAGGTCTATCGATAGGCGATAGATCACGACCCACTCATTGTTACCAGCTATCCACATATACGGCTCCAGCTTTGCACAATAGGCGCGCCGCTACGCAGAAGTGTCGCTTCAACAAAGAACTCTGCGGTACCGTCGACGTCTGAAATTCTATCTCCCTCTCTTTCTGTTTTAGACAATAAGGTCTTCGTGTAGCATTTCTGATGCTACATGGAGTTTACTCTGAAACGTCTTCACTTTTGTTGCGTTCCACCAAGTGGCTTATAGGTTACTATTAGTCGAGCGTACAATTGTAATGCTATTGCGATTGTAATCAGGGGCGATTTAAGGCTCAAGCGACATAAGCGGCCGATTGGGGCTTCAAGCTGAGAGGAGCACCAGAGGCAACCAAGTGTAAAATTTGTATACAGTTTGAAAAATAATGAGCAGCGAAAACTCACACTAATGAAAGTATACGATAATAGTTACAAAAGCGAAAATATACGGCTGGCCGTTGTGGCCGAGCGGTTCTAGGCGCTTCATTCCGGAACCGCGCTCCTGCTACTGTCGCAGGTTCGAATCCTGCCTCGGGCATGGATGTGTGTGGTGTCCTTAGGTTACTAAGGTTTAAGTAGATCCAAGTCTAGGGGACTGATGACGTCAGATGTTAAGTCCCATAGTGATTAGAGTCATTTTTGAAAATATAGCAGCAAACATAAGGCCGCAAACGAGACGTGTGCGAGGTGATGGCGAATGTGTGCCTACAGCCTAGAGCGTGTGGTTATGAGCTGCTACAGACTTCAGTTTGAAATATTGTACTATTAATACAAAGATATTTGAAATATAAACTTTCCGATTAAGTCCTTCTGTAATTGGGCTCAAATTTCATCCAAGAACTACCTCTATGAGAAAGGCTCTGACAGAAATAAATCCCAACACCAACAAAGAGTTGTGCGAGATAAACGAAAGTTGATAGGCGTGTTTCTACATCAGAAAGGTGACGTCTATTCAAATTTCGCGCCAATCGCGTAAGAATGGAGTTAGCAGCGCAATTACCAGAATTCAAATCAGGTTTGCTACAAAGAGGCACCGTAAAGGTCGGCGTTAGTTTCTCTGCGATTGGACGCAGTGAGGTAATTTTAGTCAAGAACTCCTTTAAGACGACGAAGAGCCCATTATCAGCAGCTTGCTGAATTTGAACGAGGCCGTGTATTACCGTTATGAGAAGCTGGATGTTCCTTCAGCGATATTGCAGACAGACTTTACGGGGATGTAGCCACCATATATGATTGCTGGCAGCGGTGGTCACGGGAAGGTACAGCCGCAAGAAGACCGGGCTCTGGACGGCCATGTGGCCCTACCAAGAGCGAAGATCGGCGTGTTCCGCTTCTGGCTGTGGCGCATAGTATTGCGTCTGCAGCAGTTGACACCACAGCGACACAACGAATTGTTAAAAATCGGTTACTTCAAGCACAGCTCCGAGCCAGAAGCCGTACAGCGTGCATTCCACTGACCCCAAACCACCGCCATTTGCCACTTCAGTGGTATCAAACAGAACATATTGGAGGGCAAGGAGGTTTGTTGTTTTCTGATGAAAGACGGCTCTGCCTTGGTCCCAGTAATGGCCTTGTGTTGGTTAGGAGGAACCCAGGTGAGCACCTGCAATCAACCTGTCTGCGTCCTACATGCACTGGATCTACACCTGGAGCAATGGTCTGGAGAGAGATTTCGTACGACAGCAGGAGCACTCTCATGGTTACCCTACGCTCCCTGACTGCAAATTTGTCTGGTGATTCGACCTGTTGTGCTGCCATTCACGAACAGCATTCCATGGGGTGTTTTCCAACAAGATAACGCTCGCTCACATACCGCTGCTGTAGCCCAACATCCTCTACACAGTGTTAACGTGTTGCCTTAGCCCGCTCGACTTAGTGCAACAGGCATGGAACTCCATCGCAAACTGACATCCAGCACCTTTACAGCACAATACATGTATATTTGCAATCTTGCATTCAATACTGTAATGGCTTCACCGGTTTTTTAATGAACCAGCATTTCACATTTGCAATGGCTTTTCTCGTGCTTACCTGTGAACTTGCAACATTAATCATCTTGATAAATGCATTCCGGAAATTTCATTAATTTGCATTAATTATTTCTTGGTGTTGACTGTACACTCATACCTCTTAAAAGAGATAGCCAAACATTTGGTCGCAATACTGCATTTGTGTCAGCAGTGACTTACGAATTCTTTCAAACACCTCGGATCATGGCGTTACTCTTGACAAGAATCTACAATTCGTTGCTCCAGTTCTGAACCGCATGAACGCGTGTACTGTAAACTTCACTTCTGAGTTAATCACAAAAAGAAAAATCTCAAGGACGGTCAGGTGACTATGGAGACCAAGGTACAGACCTATCTATCTTGGACCACACTGGCGCGTTGGACGTTATCCTACATCAGCAACAAAATGACACTGTGTCCATGAACAGAGACGCTGACGTGACAGCATGTATACTACATGCCAAATAGATAGAAACAAGGTCGTACAGACGTACCAGACATCCAACTAGCCGAGATGAACCTGACCCATGGGAAGCATTCAACACAGAGCTGAAAGAAAGCACTGAGTCTGACAGTGACAGTTTATAATTAATGAGCGACGCAGTGGAAGCAAAATGGGCCACACAACACTGGCACATTGACAGCTAACTGCTGCTCAGTGGACACCAAGAAATAATAACTGTAAGCTGTAGCAATTTATAACTGTGCATGGGTGTACCCTGAATAAGCACATTAAACCTGTAACAGCTACAGTGTGGAAGCAGTACCATAATATAACTATATAAATCAAATACATCAAACAGAAACATAGAACTACACAAAGACTTAGATTAAATTAGAATATAATTGCAATTAGAATAGAACAGTAGTCAGAATAGAATAAAAGACAGGCTATAGCGAGCATGCTTTGGAGATGCTTTCCTGCTGTCATTTAATCATTACGATTAGATGTCTGTATGCCACGTAGAGGTGAATGGATCGAAGTGTACTACCGACGTTCTCACATGGCATTTGTGAAGGGATCTCACACGTTCTACTCCACCTTTTTTTCCTAATAATCAAACAATCTTTAGTGAAATTCTCTAATTTTTCTGTCTAAAGTTACTTTTAAGTTTTAAGTTTTTATTTAATTGTAAAATCATATGCATACAGGTTGGTCGGAAACAGTCAGAAAAGATTGTAAGGTTGGTGCAGGGTAGGTTGTGCTGATAACTGTTAAGAAAAAAATCTATACGTGGCAGCGATATCGATTTAATTAGCATTAAAGTTTTCCAATGAGGTCGTTGCGCACGCAGATTGAAGGAGCTCGCAAAAGACGTTATTGCCAAACGTGATCTTTCATTGGTTGCCATGAACAGAGTAAGAGAGCGAAAAAAAAAAATTGGACGTGGGACAGTAGAAGGTACGAACCCGAGCCAACGGCCGAGTAGTCTTGTGCGCTATAGTCCTCCCTATGAGAACTGACACAAATTGTTTCTGGCAGGCTGCTTGAATGGTGACCTGGGAAAAACAGAAAGTCTAAAGTAGAAGGCTGGGCTCTGACATAAACCCTGCGCCACAAAAATACGATTCTAGTCCCATTTTAGAAAGAAGTTGTATCGTGACCCAATGAGGAAACGAAAGCAATGTTTACTGTTGTGACGGGCTGTGATAGATGAATTGGGTTCTAAACAGGCGATAAATGACATGATTATTCCACACGTAAAATGTAAGAATTGAAGTATATTTACAGTCAAAATGAACACTTACATTTTGTTATAAAACTTCCTCTTTGCTGTGACTGTGGGTCGAAGTGTAGATACGTTTACATACATAGATAGAACCAGTCTAAAAATTGTGCTGAAATAGACTGTCGTCGGTAATACAATTCGAAGCACTGTTCAATAGACATTCTTTCTCGTAGCACTGTTGAAAGATTAAGTTCACAAACACATGCAAGGACTTCCGGATCAACTTGAAGGCCCTGACTGCCTCTAACTCTGCTTTCGCAGGACACGGAACTCTTTTCGCTGAATGCTGTGGTCTAGGCGTAGACTGGAACGTAGCCTGGCGCATAACTGACCTTGTGTCCGTGTTCTTTCAAGACAGGCCGCCGGCGATAGCGTGGAGAACTTCTGTGGGCGTGTCTTGCTACTTCCATCTCATTGGCATGGCCAATGACGCTCCGTTAGCAAGGTGCATCTTTGTGGTATCGACAGCAGGCGCCAGCGATACGTCTATCGACTATAACACAGTTTTCAGCTAGTGCTGTAAAAGTAGCAACTAAATTTTGTACAGCATGCATTTCGTAAAGTCGAGAACCAAACCCGTTGCAAAGTATTCGCTACGCTACTTTCGCCACCGAACATCATTATAGCTACAGTCATTACATATACACGATCCAGTCACATCAATGTGACCATCTGTCGAAAGCCTAAATACCCACCTTTTGCACCGTGGACCGTTTCGAGATGTGCAGGAAGAGAATCAGTGCGGTTCTGGAAGATACCGACAGGGCTGTGGAGCCATGGAGACTCCAGTGCCGTGGTCACTGAGCTAGTTTTCTCCGTTGAGGATCCATGGTGCGAACAACCCGAACTAGGTGGTCCCACAGATTCTCGATTGAGTTTACATCTGGGGAGCTTGGTGGCCAGAAGTACGGTAAACCTGTCCTGGTGCTCTTCGAACTACGCACGTTTACTCCGAACCCTGTGACACGTTGCATTGTCCTCCATCGTGACGAGAAAAAAAACTGCATATAAGGGTAGACATGATTCCCAAGGCTAGATACAAATTTTGTGTTAATTCATTGTGCCATCCAGATCACGAGACCACACAGGGAATGATACGAACTTTCCCCAGACCATAACGCTACTCCTCCTGCCTGGACACTTACGATTGTTGCAGGACCATACACGCCAACGGCCATCGGTCCAATGGAGCACAAAACTTAATTCATCTGAAAAGACCATTCCCTGGATGTCCAGTTGCGGTACTGAGTTGCAAGTTCCAGCCTTCGTCGCCGATGAACAGCAGTCAGCGAGGGTGCCTGAGCCAGGCGCCTGCTGCGGAGGCCCATATGTAGCAACATTCGCTGAACGGTCGTTGAGGAGACACTGTTCATGCCTTAGTTGGTAGCCCCTTTGGGAGCCAGTTGCTCAACAGTTATATGTCTATTCGCAGTTGTCCTTCATCACTGTCATCTATGACCCGTGGCACAAGACAGTTGCCTCGGCGCCGGTTTTGGATAGCGCCATTTTGCCATGCACGGTGTACTTTAACTGCGGCGGCACGCGAACAGTTTACAGACTTCGCCGTTTCGGAAATGCTTCCAACCTCATCCCGAAAGCCAATGATCATGCTCCTTTGAAAGTCAGATAAATCTCTCTGTTTCCGCATTACGACAACGACTACACTGATTTTTCTGCGTCCTCTGAAACGCTTTATGTTGTAACTGCGACCGGAACGGTCGCGGGGTTGAAGTTACGGAGCGGAGCGGCCCGCGAACGACAACACAACGCCAGAGGACGGACACGACCAACGAAGGACAGAACGAATAACAACAAGATCGACGCAACGGAGTAACAAGCAAACCTACAATCACTGAACAAGAAAGTAAGTAAGCTGTCTAACGCGAGGCGATGGGTCCAAAGACGTACGCAAAATTAGTCTGGCCGGCTGACCTTTATTTTTTTCTCCTTTATTGAGTTTCGATTCCCCCTGAAGGGGGCGGGCTGGCAGCAGCTTATTACGCCGCTCTTCAGCCTACAGAATTTGTTTCAAAAAGATGAAGATAATAAAAAATAACAGTTGGCGATAAAATCGGTGACTTAAAGGTAAAATGGCAGAAAATTCTGGAACTTAAAACATAAAACACAGGGTTGGTGATGCTAATAAAATACACAGGAAGCAGAAAAATAATAGACAGACAATTAAAAAACACAGCAACAGTCTGGTTTCTGTTCGCAAGAGATATAAAATGCACACCCAGCGACAGCATGATTTCTGTTCGCAACACTGTGGAAAGACGCACAACACTGAACACTCACTTAAACACTTTACTAAAAAGTTGGCACAAATATGACATACCACAGCCGAGAGCAGGTGGGGGGAAACTGGACAGATGACGGGAAAAAAAGGGGGGGAAGGAGAGGAAACGTGAAGGGGGGAGGGGGAAAGGAGCCAAAGGAAGATGAGGATCCATAAGAGGGGTGGGGGTGCTGAGCAGATGTGCCAGGGAGAGGGGAAGGCAGAGGAGGGGAATACAAAAGGACTCTGGGGGGGGGGGGAGAAAGGAGATAGGCAGAGGTTAGGTGGGGAGAAAACACAGGATGGAAGGGGGGAGGAAGAGGGAGCCCAGGGAAAGGACGGAGGAAAGGAGGGGGGTGAGGATCAGAATTGATAGGAGGGATAAATGGAGGGAGAGAGGGCATCATCCGGGAGGGGGAGTTGATGGAAGCCACCTTGGGAAAGGAGATATAGGGTGTAGAGATGGAGGGTAGGGGGGATACAACAGTGAAGACGAGGCATGGGGCGGGGATGGGAGAGGAGAGGAGCAACCAGGGGGTGAGGGGGTTCTGGCTGACCGAGAGGCATGCGCTTAAGTGCACTATCGGGGACACCGCTATTGGCCGCTGCAACCACGTGTTCCACTGTGGCGCCCTCACTCTAAATGCGGGCCAGGAGGTGCGCGCCGCCACATCTTACGGCGCGATGGTGCAGAGACCTCTAGGGGTCTTCGACGTCCATGACTTCTGGCGAGGATTCAAATTCCGCGGCGCGCTGTACCAGACTTTATATACCCTCCACTGCCAGTGATGTCACCTGCCGTCTCTGAATAGCTATCTTATGTTGATGTCGCACATACGCAGTGGTCACAATAGCATAACTGGACCGTGCATGTGTGCTTCAAAAAATGCACAAATACTTTTCACTTCGATTATTAATAAATAACTATTTCCAAAATAAAAAGCATTGTACTTATTTATTCAAGTCATATTCCTCCATAACTAACAAACTACCTCTTTAGATTTTTCATTACAAACAATAACAAGGCAGCACTCCGCACACAATTGTGTATGTCTCATAAAAAAAAAATAAAAAAAATAAAAATAAAAAAAAGCTGCTACTGTGCGTTGTGCAGCATAGGAAAACATTGACACTTTCCACTACCACAGAAACTGCTGTGTTGCGACTATCAATCTATGTGTATCAGTTCCAAGGCACTCAGAATTTGAAGCAGTCAGGCAGGGTGTATCAAAAGGATTCGCATTTTGGTCCTCTGTACCCACATAAATGATCTTGTTTTCCGTTTCAGAAGATGGAAGCATGGTAATTTTTGGAGATGATATAAATACAGAAATAAATAACAGTAACAGTAGCCTTAATGAAAAGGAGGATAATGTGATGTACAAAATCATCAAGAAATGGTTGAAGCTAAATCGATTATCGTTGAATTTTCACATAGCTCAGCAGATCTCATCGAACTTCACATGCTATAAAATAGGTTTTTCGAACAATGAAACACAGGAAGCAGAAAGTGTTAAGTTTTTGGGACCGCAGATAGATCACAGCCTCAGCTGGAAAACACACTGCGTAGAATTAATGAAGTACCTTGGTTCAGCTATGTTTTCAGTACCCAATTTCACTCCTACAAGCGATTTAAAAATGAAGGAACTTGTTTATTCTCCATATTTCCATTCACTAATGAGCTGTGGAATCATTTACTGACGAAATTCAAGTTGTAGGGATAGTATTTTTACAGTACAGAAGCATGGTATCAGGATTACATCTGGTGTTAATTCTAGAGTATCTTGCAGGGACCTCTTCAACAAACTAGTTATTTTGTGTATATAGAAGGCGTAACGGTTATAAGTGCAGATATGTTTATGTTTGATTCCTTAATATGGACAGACATCAACGTGTTGGTTGTTTTTTCTTTGTGTCGAATGGTTTTCTAACAGACAGGTCTCAAACTTTACTACCTCATGTTTTCTGCATAGTCGTAACTGCAGCAGTAAGTGGACTGCATCTGTCACTGTAGACCAATCGTTTGGCGTCCACTTGTCCACACTTCAACACCTGTAGTGCTGCCCGGGGGAAAATAAGAATTAACGAATTGGTTTTGCCACTTATATTTGGAGGTTATAATACAGGTAATAAGACTCTCTCCAAACAGGCCTCAGAAGGCCCCACGGTACCGACCGACAGTCATGTCATCCTCAGTCGATAGGCATCACCAGAGGCTCTCCCAGCCGTTTTTAGTTTTCGTGAGTGGAGCCGCTACTTCTCAGTGAAGCAAGGCCGTTGGCCTACTTGGTGGTACTACCCAAAACCTAAAAACAAGTGCAGATATTTCTAATGGTGACTGAGGATGGTGTACTGTACAACATTACATCAGTATTTGGGTCATAAGCAGACTAATAATTATAGCAATTACAGGTCTTGTATTTTTAGGTTGGTAACTGCCTCGCCTGGGCACCAGTTCAGGTGTTGAAGTCTGGACACGTGGATGTAAGGTATTTAATCTATACTGACAGGCAAAGTCCATTTAGTGGTGAGTTATAACCATGTAGAAGATATCAGGTGGTAAAGTTTGTGACTTGTTGGTGGGAAGACTGTTCGAAGCTGAGAGAAAAAAACAACACACTGACACACGTCCATATTAAGTTACTACATACGAGAATATCTGCACTTATACACAATACCTGTTACACCTTATATGTAAAGAGATACGTGGAAAAATGGGCTAACCCTAAAATGTAAAAGCTTTGAGAGAAGTGTTGCTATCTGTTGCTGGGCACAGGAAATATCAAAATTAACATTTGTCTCACCCCTAAATGTCTTAATGTGTGCCGGCCGGTGTGGCCGAGCGGTTCTAGGCGCTACAGTCTGGAACCGCGCGACCGCTACAGTCGCAAGTTCGAATCCTGCCTCGGGCATGGATGTGTGTGATGTCCTTAGGTTAGTTAGGTTTAAGTAGTTCTAAGTTCTAGGGGACTTATGACCTCAGCAGTTGAGTCCCATAGTGCTCAGAGCCATTTGAACCATTTTGTCTTAATGTGATATATATCATATTGGCATTATCAGTATTCATCTTTTCACAAAAAAAAAATGACTAGCATGAATGTAGCACTAGGGTCAAAACAACATCCACAAAGTCTTAAAGGGCTTAACATTAGTACAAAAGGTAGTCAGCTACATGAGCACACAAGTATTCAACCAACGAAAACACATTAAATGGAAGGACTTCTTTCCACACCCAATAGCACATTCTCTCTTATATTCATGGAATACTACTAACGTAAATGTACTTGTAATATAATGAAGACAATAGTTTACTGCCTCATCCAAGTCATTAGTATTGCAGCACAACCTCTGTTGGATGAAGACGAGACCGAGGCATGTGTAAGGTGGCAGCTTGAATGAATGTTAATTTCGCACCTTACATGAGATTTAATACAGAGTAACAAGTTGAAGGATATGTCACCTGACACAGTTCGGTTATAGTGAGCAGATTTGCCTATCAAAATCTACAGTATGTAATGCAAACGGATGACACTCGATTCGACGGTATTAACACACTGAACCCAAATCCTGCATTCAATGAGCAAAAGGTGAAAAAAGCTACTGGAAGAAATGTCTTAGTTTGGGGGCCGGCACGAGTTGCGCCGTCAGGGCCCGCATGTAACGGAAGGCTTCTAACAGGGGTTGGTGACCCATGGCGAGAGGGACAACGGACGTGCCGGGCAACACAACGAGGGGAGTAGATAGTGGCCCAGTGCTGCCTGCAACGGAGAAATTCTTTAGAAAACTGCTCTGGCGAATTTCCAGATGGATACAAACAGACCAGCAACGCAGTTGATCACTTGTTGACAAAATGTCCTATTGGCTGAAACAAACTCGGAAGGAGAAAAATGGGCGATGTTTCGATGCAGTTTAAAGGTAGGCCCCATGCGATTGGCAGGGGTAGTTTCCACTAGATAAAAGGAATGCTCCCATTGGTCTGAAAAAGCCATGACGTGAAGCACGAAAGGACACAGGTGGGGGGGGGGGGGGGCAGTTTGTTACGAAAAACACAACACCAGAGACTTCGGGGACTCTCCTCTGAACCAGCGTCAAGTGTAGAATAGAGCGCATCACGCTCCGTACGACGCCAAAAGAGGAATTTTTGTGTGAACACTGCGTTCACTTTGACTGACATTGAGCTAGAAATTAGCTGAAGAGTCGTTGAGCTCCGATAGCGGAGAGACAAAACAGCCACGTAGTTAATTGTTCTTGCGAGAACTGATAGGGCCTTGAAGCATAGACACTGCTCCATATATGCACGTGAATATCGCCATATTCTCCAGACTGGTGATGAGTGCATGTTTTCTCGCCTAACGAGAACATATGAGAGTTTCAGCTGACAAAATCAGTAAAGATTTTGATTAGCTTTTTATAGGATTTTCAGAGGGCGAGAGCAGCCATGCAGACAACAGCACGTTGCAGCTAAAGGTAAATGCCGCTCCTAGAGGCGTAAAATTGTTGGATCACCAGCTTGCGTCCACTGTGAACTCGAGCAACCTTGAGTAACCTTTTACTCATCTTGTCACCGAAACTAACCGTCCTCCGTAGACATGATTGTCACCCTAAATAGTTCCGAACTTAGAAGCGGAATCGAATGATTTGTCGTAATATTGCCTAACTTCACTGTCTAGAAGTAAGAAAAATCTTGTAGAGAACCTTCTATTTAAATTTGACATTGTTGTGTTCGGTGTTATTTCTGCTAAACAGGACATAATGCGTTATCTTGACGACTGCCCTGAAATTGTCATGTCACAATCTACATAAACCCGTGTGCTTCTTTAACAACAGTATAGGAATACAACAAATTTAGTGCAGATAAACACCGATGTGCTCTGTCATAGAATAAGGGTCCACTCCAAACCCCAAAAAGTTATTCTAGTGACGCTAACGCACTCACAGGGTGTTTTCGCTGATGTCTGACGAACGTTAAAAGGCTGCTGACGGGCGTTGATATATATCAACCAGGACAGGGGAAAATGTGTGCCCCGACCAGGACTCGAACCCGGGATCTCCTGCTTACATGGCAGACGCTCTATCCATCTTTTTTTGTTGTTGATCTAATTTTGTTTTATATTGTTCGTTGTATATGTTCGGGGCGGACGTCTCATGACACCCGTTCAGGTTGTTCGTTGATCCAGTCACAGTTTTTTATTAGAGAGGGCAGCTGACCCTATGACCGAACACGCTGAGCTACCGTGCCGGCGGCCAATCTGAGCCACCGAGGGCACAGAGAATAGCGCGACTGCAGGGACTATCTCGCGCACGCTTCCCGCGAGACCCACATTCTCAACTTGTATGTCCACACACTACATTCGTAGTGTCCCCACCCAACACATTCATTACTCGTGGAAGACATTCTTACCAAGTCCCATAAGAGTTCGGGTAATGTGTGTGCATCCGCACAGATGAGGAAGGTCATGGGTAGTATTGCCAGAACGATATACTTATATGGATATGGTGTCTGTTCTTTCGGACAGGTACCATATCCATATAAGTACACGATCACATCTTTCTTGAAAGAATTCTCCCAAAATCCTGTTCAGTGAGTTAGGGGAGCTATGGACTTTTAGAGAGGAGCAGGGGAGATGGATTCAAGCTCTGCTACCTCTGGATACGAGTCCACTTACCTAACCAGTCGCCACCACATCCGGTTTGCAAAGTAACGAAGCTGAAAGAGTATTTAGTTTTCCTTGCTCGCTCTTCTCACTGTTCATCACCATCACGAATCGTCGTGAGGCTGCCGTTATAAGTGTAGCCGTGCCAAACGCAGATAAGAAATTTTGCTCCTTGTACAGCTGGGGTGGAAGGTTGTGTCCGCAGCGTAGTCCCCACTCCCCTACCCCAGACGATTTCACAGTTAAATATACCCTTATGACTCCTCTATTTATCGAATGCTTTACATGTCACATCATCGCTTGAATATTAAAATGGCTTTTGCAGCCAGAGTGAACATCTGTACTGAATGTCACGACCTGTCAACACAACGTGCCTATTTTGAAAACTTTCAAGATTTGTGAGGGGTTGTGCCAGCTGACTTCTTTGCGAACACAGAGCGAAATTATTTATCAGAATTATAATTAATTTTCTTTGAAATTCAAGTAGTCAGAGAAAAATAAGAAATAGAAAAGGGAAATCATAGCAACAGCTACGGATATGTAGAACAGACAGATTTTTCTTCCGTTTTTCCTTGTCTCGGCTTTTCAGGAAAGAAAAAGAATAAATTTTACCATCAAGTCTGTCTACATCGGCCGTCTTCCTCCTCCATTTCTGAGTCGGATATGCTACTAGGAATCTGCAGGTTTTCTGTCGTCAGTCAAAAATCTTTACGTAAGGTTATTCTTCTGGAGCACATTTTACTTTGCGTATATGTGTGGGCAGTGAATTGTTCCATTTTATGGTCATATAATTATTCTGACCCGGGGTATCTGGTGAAGATGTTTATGTGTGGTGATCTAAAGCCGTGCAGCTGTGCAGTATCGGACGGCTTACAGTACTGACCAGTACTATAATTTCCTTTTCCGCCTCAGAATGGCAGAAGAGTACAGTAAGCAGAAGAAAGTTTGTGTATCCATGTGCACTGGATTCGAATATCTTCTTCCTCTCTTCATTGCTTGGTCTGCTCTGAGTGCTCGATGGTGCTGCTGTAGCTCTTAGCACACGCAAGGTATTTTGAGATCTGTGGTGCACGAGTTACAGTAAGTGATTCATTGCGTTGCTATATCTCGGTCATGTACGTTATGTAAGGAATGACATCTAACAAGCTTTCCACGATAACTTCTGTAAGAGAACGTACTACGTGATTAGATTCTACTGCGTCTTTGTCGTGGGGTATCGGCCACCCGATTGCCTTTCGATACCGGCCACAACTAATTTCAATTTTTAAATTATATATTCTTCTTCTTACTTCTTTTCAGACTGAAATGGCTGAAAATGAGAAAAAAGTAATTGAAAAATGGAATGAATAGTGCATGAAAATGGCTGTGAATAAGGTTATGTCCAACCAAATGTTCGCGATGGACGCAGCTGAAGCGTTTTCAACAATCAGAAAAGAAAAAGATTTCCACCGAAGAGAATAGATTAAAAGCAGGCAAAATAAAGTCGGAAAGAGTGTTGAAGAAAACTGAACTCAAATCGGGTGTTTCCAAATGAATTAAACACGCAAAGGGTGGCCATGGAAAGGCAGTTACAAAGCGGCAATGAATCCCGTAATGCACTAGAAATAGTCGGCCAACAGAAGAGACTGAAAAGTCCATTATGTATTTGGAGTCATCTGAAGAAGACTGGGTGCTGTGTTCCAAAAATAAAAAGCTGGACACATGTTGGATATGTGGATCAGGAGAATATTTCGTATTTCATTTGCGTCGTCTGTAAAACAATGCGCTAAACAAGGGTGAACTGAGCAGAAATAATAACAATAAGTTCCCTTGCTTATGTGTTATATTATTATTCAATAAGTATCATTGCAGTGTATAATTAACAAGCGATATTATCACAGGAAAGGCAATGGCCTATACTGCAAGAGACTTTCTACAAGCTTTGTAATTGTAGCTCTTTTACTTTCGATTTAATTAAAAGCTATAAATAAAAAATAAAAATCATTACACTGTGCTATTCATACAACATGCCTGGAGGTAAAAGAACAGTATATTAACATTACGATTAACCACCAGTTACCCAGTTAAGTTAAATACTACACGACTCTCCCTTGCGGATTACGTGGTCTACTGCTACTGGTGTGAACAATAGTTGCTTGCATTCGCAAATTTGTGGTTCTAAAAACAAGCCACTTGCACGGTATTATACAGACCTCATCTTTAGACTTTAGTGTAAATTTTTCATTTAGAAAAAGCCTCCAGATAATAACAGCTCTGTTTCTACCTATTTCTTACCTGATGATAATATTTTTGAAGACCGAAAACTGGGTATTAACTTAAACTACTTGTAGCAGAACACCCATAGTCTGGCATTTCTTGTCAAATGTGAAGTTTTTTTTTAAGGGCCAATCAGAAACTACAGTAACTTCAGTAATTCTTTTAAGTAAAATTACTGCAACGCAGCCTCATACTACTCCAATTCACCATTGATCTCCTTCATGTTAGTTTATTTATATTGGAATACGCATTTTTTTTTATCCTTGGAGTGGTGGTTTGCTTCCGTTTGCGAACTTTGTTTTTACACTCGGACAGCTGGAGTGGTTATACCAGTTTACATTTTAAATTTTAAGTTTTAAGGTGTATATAGCACGAAATGGCTTGAGGCTGCCTTTGTAAATATAGCTGTGCCAAGTATGGAATTTTCATCAGCAACAACCGCTCACTACTGCTGTAGAATTCTTCAGTGTAGTATTTACTGAACATCTTTTTCTACTTTTCCTTGTACAGTTGACCCCTTAGTTTTTAACAACGGAAAATAGACGCCAGAGCTTATTAATTTACAAAACGTTCCTCAGTTCTAAACTACATTTTTTATCAGACTACGATATGATGAACGAGATTTCACAGATCTGACTGACCGATACTCCGCTCAAAACTCGATCATGTATCGACCTACACAACTATACTTTCTACGACTCAGCAATCAGTCCGAAATAGGACTCTCGTAGTCTAAAAGACATGAATTTTTTGTCGTCTTTCCGCACGCAACAATAGGCGTCCTCATTGTGGTAATGAGGTGTACCAAGCATGCGATTCGCCCAGTACAGACATTTGTCACCAATCACAGTTTGGAGTTTAAAAGTTCACGCGACAGAAACACAATCATTGGCTCTATTCCCTCGTAAGTTAACATCTTTCAATCCAACATCAAAATCTAGGAAACCATTCAAACAAATTTTAACGTACCGAAATTTTTTCCATGTCACATGAATCCATGATAATTTCTTAAACATTCAGGTCAAGATAAAATCTGAGATTCTTATGAGATACCTCCATCTTCCAGGAAATCGACATCCACATAAGTCTATGGATTGCGTACTGTCTATGTTCGCATCAGTGATGCCGCATACGTAGTTTATCTCAGAATAACCTACTATCGGGTTGAGAAGGTTCCATCTTACTAGTACCAAAGACCAGATCCTCGGTTAGCAATTCGTTCAGTCTTCGCATTCAGGAGGCTGAAACTTAACTGTAATGATCAATTTGAACTGCTGATGGTAAAGTACTGAATATTTCACTGCTTTTAGTTTATCACCTACTGTAACATATACAAAAATACATTTCTCTGAAACGAATATTCTACATTTACATCTACACACATACTCCGAAAGCCACCGTACGGTGCGTGGCGGAGGGTACCCTGTACCACTACTTGTTATTTCCATTCCTGTTCCACTCGTAAGTAGTGCGAGGGAAAAGCTACTGGCTGTATGCCTCCGTATGAGTCCTAATTTCTCGTATCTTATCTTCGTGGCCCTCACGCGCAATGTATGTTGGCGACAGTCAGCTTCGAATGCCGGTTCTCTAAATTTTCTCAATAGTGTTTCTCGAAAAGAACGTCACCTTCGCTTCAGTGATTCCCATTTGATTTGAGTTCTCGAAGCGTTTCCGTAACACTTATGTGTTTTTCGAACCTACCGGTAACAGATCTAGCAGCCCGCCGCAGAACTGTATCGATGTCTTTCGTCAATCCAACCTGGTACGGATCGCAAACACCCGAGCAGAACTCGAGAATAGGTCGCACCAAGATCCTATCTGCGGTCTCCTTTACAGGTGAACCACTCTTTCCTAAAGTTCACCCAATAAACCGAACTCGACCATTTGCCTTCCCTACAGCAGTCCTCACATGCTCATTCCATTTCATATCGCTGTGCAACGTTATGCCCAGATATTTAAACGACTTGACTGTGTCAAGCAGAACGCTAGTAATGCTGTATCCGAACAGTACAGGTTTGATCTTTCTACTTATCTGCATTAACTTACGTTTTTCCACATTTAGGGCTAGCTGCCATTCATCACACCAAGTGGAAATTTCGTCTAAGTCGTCTTGTATCTTCCTACAGTCACTCAACTCCGACACCTTACCGTACACCACGACATCATCAGCAAAATACCATAGATTGCTTCCCATCCTGTCCGCCAAATCATTTATCTATAAGGAGAACAACAGCGGTCCTGTCACACTTCCCTGGGGCACTCCTGACGATACCCTTGTCTCTGATGAACGCTCGCCGTCGAGAACAATATACAGGGTTCTATTACTTAAGAAGTCTTCAAATGGTTCAAATGGCTCTGAGCACTATGGGACTCAACTTCTGAGGTCATCAGTCCCCTAGAACTTAGAACTACTTAAACCTAACTAACCTGAGGACATCACACACATCCATGCCCGAGGCAGCATTCGAACCTGCGACCGTAGCGGTCGCGCGGTTCCAGACTGTAGCGCCTAGAACCGCTCGGCCACCCCGGCCGGCTAAGAAGTCTTCAGGCCACTCATATATCTGTGAAGTTATTCCATATGGTCGTGGCTTCGTTAACAGCCTGCAATGGGGCACCGTTCGAGATCCTTTCCGGATATCTAAAAGATATGGAATCTTCCTGTTACCCTTCATCCATAGTTCTCAGTATATAATGTGAGAAAAGGACAACAGAGTTTCGCACGAGCGATGCTTTCTAAAAGCATGTTGATTCGTGGACATAACCTTGTTAGCCTCAAGAAAGTGTATTACATTCCAATTGAGAATATGTTCAAGGATTCTGCAGCAAACAGAATTTAGGGATATTGGTCTGTAATTCTGCGGGTCTGTTCTTTTACCTTTCTCATATCGCGGAGTCACCTGCGCTTTTTTTCAGTCGCTTGGGTATTTGTGCTGGACGAAAGATTCACGATAAATGCAAGGTAGGTAAGGGGCCAATGCTGTAGTGTACCTTTTGTAAAATCGAACTGGGATTCCATCCGGACCAGGTGATTTATTTGTTTTCAAATCAAATATTATACGACGGCGTACTGAAAAGTAATGCCTCAGAATTTTTTATGTGTAAACTCTTAAGGCTTTTTAAATTAACCAGTCGTTATTAACATTCTACATTCCTATACTTCATGTCTACATATCTGCAGCCCTCTGCTGCTAGAGGGCTCCAAACTGTAGCTTGTAACTTGACAGTGTGCAACATAACTATGTCGGTGCGTGAGGAACAGGGTGCTGTAATCGAGTTTATTCGAAGATTTCGCCCACACTCTCTCCTTCAGCATGACAATGCCAGATCACGCACGAGCTCTGCGACGTATGCAGCAATCCGACGGTTGGGTTCACTGTCATCCATCATCCCCAATACAATCCCCACTTGGCACCATCCGATTTTCATCTGTTCCGGGAACTTAATGAACGCTTTCGAGGACTTCGCTTTGATAGTAATGAAGCGGTGCAAGCATAGGTGAGGTTGCGGCTTCGTCAATGAACATTCTGCAGTGACGGTATCAACGAATTGTTCGTTGGGTGAAATGTGTTCGTCACCAGGGTGACTACGTTGAGAAATAAATATTTAGACATCAAGAATAAAGGTGCAGAATGTTAATAACTTTTTATTTAAAAAGCTTTAACAGTTTTCACATAAAAAACTCGAAGGCATTACTTTCCAGTACATACTCGTACCACAGATCAAGCAATTGAGAATACACAAATGACTAGAACCGCTGAACTAAATATGGTATCTGACTAGTATGAAGACGCTAGATTTTGCAAACGAGATGGCCTAATCATCGTGGCATGTTGTAATATTTTGGGCTAATAGAACTGTAATGCTGTGCAGTACGGCATAAGCTCAGCTGCGCCGTTGTCACCCACCGGGTATATGATCGAAAACATTAAATGACCGAAAAATTCGTTTCTCGTCTCCCATTGGCTGTCCACAACACTGTCTTATAAGGAAGCCTTGACTTTTCTGGCCTCTGATTGCCAAGCATTCGAGAATAGAGAAGCTCCATGGTCCGGAAACATACGAAACAAGCAGTAACAACTGTTATAGGCAGCTCCTCTGGATAAGGTGCCAGCAATGTGTAACATGATTTAACGAAGTATGTGTGTGTGCAAAATAACGAAAATTGTGTATGTGTTGTTGATTTTGATACTGCAGTGCACTTGGTGCAGCAGCCACTTTACTGGGTGGAACAGCTCCACTATTTTTATATAGTGCGATTAATAGTTTCTTCAGATGTATGTTTAATACTTTGTTTACATAAATTAATTTAGAACATTTGTGTACTGGAAAGTACTCACAATTAAAATACCATAATTGTATCATATTGACAGATTTCTTAAAAAGTTTCATGTTATATTATGTAGGGCTTGCAGTTGAAATGAACGGAATAGCCCCACTGTACCCTATGATCACTGTTGAGAATGTGCTCTGCCACTGCAGATTTGTTCGTTTGGCTGAGGCTAACCTTCTCACGTATTCTGGGTGACAGTGCGAAATACACCGCTGCGTCTGGGCGATATATTTCTTGCACATCCGCAAATGAAGCTCTGAACTCCAGGTATATGTAGTCTTAGTACGTCTTTCATTAAGCCAAGGACATTTTTTGTTTTCGCCAATGAGCGAAAAATGGATTTAATGTTGTTTTTGTCCAATAACCTGGCAATCTTTTGCGTGGGTGGCCCAGATACGGAAGCGACGCCAGGCGTTTTATGTCTTCTTTCGGATAGTCTTCTTTCTTCTTCTTGCTCAGCTGGAGCGCGCATCTTATCTGTCTCTCGGAGCAGCTGTCCTTGCGAAACGCTTCCCTCAGATGCTGCTCCTCGGTGGGTAGACTCTCCCTGTCGCATATGTTTCGTGCTCTGTGCACCAGGGCGGTTAGCACAGACCCGCGTTGTGCTGGATGGTGGCATCTTTTGGCGCTCATGTACAGTTGCGTGTATTTTTTTCTACAGACTGAATGTCCCAGCGTACCATCAGATTTCGTCCTATCCGGATATCGAGGAAAGGCAGGCATCCATTTTCTTCCACGTCCATGGTGAACTTTATAGTGTCATGTATGCTCTTAGGGTGGTAAAGAAATTCCTGCAAGTTTTCTTCGCCATGTGGTCACACCACAAATGTGTCGTCGGACTTATCGGTACAACGCCTGTGGTTTCAGATGCGCAGTATGACAGCCATTCCCTCAAAGTGTTCAGTAAGAAGGTTTGTAATAGCTTGCGATATTAGTGCTCTAGGGAAGAGGCTTCTGACCATATCCTTCTCCAATCATCATGAAGGATGCACAAGGATATGATCAGAAGGCTGTACCCATGAACTACACTCCTGGAAATGGAAAAAAGAACACATTGACACCGGTGTGTTAGACCCACCATACTTGCTCCGGACACTGCGAGAGGGCTGTACAAGCAATGATCACACGCACGGCACAGCGGATACACCAGGAACCGCGGTGTTGGCGCTAGCTGCGCAGCATTTGTGCACTGCCGCCGTCAGTGTCAGCCAGTTTGCCGTGGCATACGGAGCTCCATCGCAGTCTTTAACACTGGTAGCATGCCGCGACAGCGTGGACGTGAACCGTATGTGCAATTGACGGACTTTGAGCGAGGGCGTATAGTGGGCATGCGGGAGGCCGGGTGGACGTACCGCCGAATTGCTCAACACGTGGGGCGTGAGGTCTCCACAGTACATCGATGTTGTCGCCAGTGGTCGGCGGAAGGTGCACGTGCCCGTCGACCTGGGACCGGAACGCAGCGACGCACGGATGCACGCCAAGACCGTAGGATCCTACGCAGTGCCGTAGGGGACCGCACCGCCACTTCCCAGCAAATTAGGGACACTGTTGCTCCTGGGGTATCGGCGAGGACCATTCGCAACCGTCTCCATGAAGCTGGGCTACGGTCCCGCACACCGTTAGGCCGTCTTCCGCTCACGCCCCAACATCGTGCAGCCCGCCTCCAGTGGTGTCGCGACAGGCGTGAATGGAGGGACGAATGGAGACGTGTCGTCTTCAGCGATGAGAGTCGCTTCTGCCTTGGTGCCAATGATGGTCGTATGCGTGTTTGGCGCCGTGCAGGTGAGCGCCACAATCAGGACTGCATACGACCGAGGCACACAGGGCCAACACCCGGCATCATGGTGTGGGGAGCGATCTCCTACACTGGCCGTACACCACTGGTGATCGTCGAGGGGACACTGAATAGTGCACGGTACATCCAAACCGTCATCGAACCCATCGTTCTACCATTCCTAGACCGGCAAGGGAACTTGCTGTTCCAACAGGACAATGCACGTCCGCATGTATCCCGTGCCACCCAACGTGCTCTAGAAGGTGTAAGTCAACTACCCTGGCCAGCAAGATCTCCGCATCTGTCCCCCATTGAGCATGTTTGGGACTGGATGAAGCGTCGTCTCACGCGGTCTGCACGTCCAGCACGAACGCTGGTCCAACTGAGGCGCCAGGTGGAAATGGCATGGCAAGCCGTTCCACAGGACTACATCCAGCATCTCTACGATCGTCTCCATGGGAGAATAGCAGCCTGCATTGCTGCGAAAGGTGGATATACACTGTACTAGTGCCGACATTGTGCATGCTCTGTTGCCTGTGTCTATGTGCCTGTGGTTCTGTCAGTGTGATCATGTGATGTATCTGACCCCAGGTATGTGTCAATAAAGTTTCCCCTTCCTGGGACAATGAATTCACGGTGTTCTTATTTCAATTTCCAGGAGTGTATATGGCCCCCAAAGACACAGAAGAATGAGCTTCAGTTGAAATCTGCTTTTCGCAGGACAGAGCGGATCAGGTTGTGGAAAGAGGCCAAGATCAGTTACTGTTATTTACATAAGAACACAGAACTTAACTCCTCCAAAACACAATGCAGTTTCTCTTTAAAACAACAAAGATAAATTCACGGCTGAGGGCCCAAGTAACTTCTCATTAATGAATTTTAAATAATTCCTGTTAAAACCCAAGGATTTAGAGAAACGGCTGAAGGCCTTACTTAAGTAAATTTAAAATATCTTCTTGGCTAAAGGCCCAAATAATATTTCAGATCAGCAAAGGAAATTCCTTAAGAGGCAAGCATTTACAAATATCGGCCAAAGGCCATATTAAGGGAAATTTAAATTAATTCCTCAGCTGAAAGCCCAAGAATATTTCATCATAATAAAAGGGAACCTTTAAAGACAAGCATTTACACAATACAACAGAAAACCATCTTAAGAAAACTTGAAATATCTTGATGGCTGAAGGCCCAAACAATTATGCAAAATAATTAAAGACAAACCTTAAGATAAGCATTTACACAGTACAGCTGAAAGCCATTATAAGAATTCAAGATAATTAAACAGAAACCTTACAGCCAGGAATTTACATATTATGGCTGAAAGCCACAGATTTTAAAACAAACGCGGCTGAAGTCCTAAATACAGAGCAAACAAGAATTTTAGATAAAACATGGCTGAAGGCCTAATCTTAAACTACTTCACATAAGGTTCGGCTGAAGGCCATATACTGAACACAGAACAGACAAAATTAATACATGGCTGAAGGCCTGGCACAGTACTTGCGACCAAAGAAAATCACAATCACAAACAACAGAACAGTGATGCTCAGAAGTGTTCCAAGGGTCGGCCTGGGGAAGAAACTCTAACGACAGTTTAGGTGAGGCAAGCAGCCAAGCGTAACACTAAATAATCGGGTGGCAACACGTCCTAGGGACGGCTGAAGAACCAACAGTCATTTCCGCTCCAGTCTCCTTCCATCGGACAGTTCACGTGTGTGTCGCCAGCGGTCGATGAGTACTGACTGTCCGCAACTCACTGGCGCTCCGTCCCCGACTGCCTTCGGACAGACGACGTCTCAGAGACACTGGCTCACACTCAACCATGCACGGGGAACACTTGCCCATTGGCCACCCGGCATCTCTCCACAAGGAAGGAACAGACCCACGTCCGGCAAGATGACCAACTGATGAGGTCCAGAAATGGTCAAAAGACCAAATACACATCGCCCAATGAGACGACCGACCGAACGATCAACCAACAGTCGTTCCCACTCCACTCTCCTTCCGTCAGATAATACATGTGTGTCGCCAGCGGTCGGCGAGTACTGGCTGTACGCACCTCACTGGCGCTCTGTCCCCAACTGAACTCCAGGCACACGACGACCCAGAAATATTAGCGGTCGCTCCAGAGATAGTATAACAGTGCACTTATCGATAAGCGCTGCTGTTACCACTCACGGGCCAGCAAACCAGAAACCTACCGACGCCAGTAAATCGAATTAAAATAAAACGAGGCGACAGAACCTTGAAAACAAGTTGACGAGCATTAAACAGCATGACCACCAGCCATGCACAGCTCATCAGTATGTCCAATAATGGACACGAAAAATGCACCAACATATGGAACAGGTAAACACTTGTAGCTGCTAAAGCCTCTCATAAGTTGCTTGCATATCAAGTCAAAAACGGAACTGAGTTTGTAAAGGTGGTTCAGGAGACACATCTGGAGAAGTGTGATCCCTTGGTGAGTTTCGACGTCACGTCTCTCTTCACAAGGGTGAAGAGACATTTTCTTGACATTACTAGGGAGCCACTTCGACGAAAAAACTGTGTAACCGTTCCGCCATGCGCTCACTACCACTCGCTTCCAGTGCGGTACAAAGTTCGACCAGCAATTAAACGGAGTCGCTATGGAATCCCGCCTTGTGCCAGGCTTCACAAATCTGGAACACTTTGAGGAAACGGCTCTCGAAAGCACAAGTCTGAAACCGAAGGTGTTTTACCGACACATTCGTGTTGTGCCTGCATGGGGAAGCAAACCTGTAGTAATTTCTTTACCACCTTAACAGTGTATAGGACAATACAAAGTTCACTAAGGAGATGGATGAAAATGGATGACTGCATTTCCTCGATATCCTGATAAGGAAGAAAATTGATGGCACGCTAGGACATTCTGTCTATAGGAAAAAAACACACGCATATCTGTACCTAAACGCCAATAGTTGCCACTTCCAGCACACTGCAAACTGTGCTCACCACCCTGGTGCACAGAGCACGAGACATATGCGACAAAGAAAGTCTATCCATAGAGATGCAGCATCTGAGGGAAGCCGTTCGCTCGGAGACGCAGGTAAGACGCGTTCTCCAGCTGATCAAGAAGAAGAAAGAAGACGATCCGAAATAAATAAAGCATCTAGCGTTCCTTCCGTATGCTAGACAGCTCACGCTCAAGATTGCCAGGATATTGAAGCCATTTTTTGCTCATCGGTGAAAATCAAAAATATCTTTGGCTCAATGAAAGAGGAACTAGGCATACGGATACGTGGATTCTACAGTATCATTTGCGAATGTGACAAGAAATATATTGGTCAGAAACAGCGGTGTATTTCGCAGCGCTGTTCAGAACATGTGACAAGCGTTTGCCTCAGCAAAATGGATAAATCGGCAGTGACGGAGCACAGCCTCAACAGAGATAAAAAAAAATGGTACAAATGGCTCTGAGCACTATGGGACTTAACTTCTGAGGTCATCAGTCCCCTAGAACTTAGAACTACTTACACCTAACTAACCTAAAGACATCACACATCCATGACCGAGGCAGGATTCGAACCTGCGACCGTAGCGGTCGCGCGGTTCCAGATTGTAGCACCTAGAACCGCTCGGCCACCCCGGCCGGCAACAGAGATCATATGCTTGATTTTGAACAGAACGGAGGTGTGCCGAACAAATGGATTCTGGGACTCGATCATCAAAGAGACACTGGAGGTATTGGTCAACCGGAACAGCCGTTTCCAACTGAGCTCGGCAGGGATGCAGCGCTAGCAAAAATGTGTCAAGAGCGCTTTCATGTGAAGGCGGCGAAAGCAGCGGATGGAACAGATCCGCACCACCTAGACGCGACACTAGGGCCCTCCAACACGTCGGGTTCCCCCCACTACCACTGTCCGCGGTCCCCGCCCCCACCGTCCGCGACACCCTTTCCGAAGGCATGCGACTGCCCCAGCGTTGCAGACGTGTCAGATGAGCCCATGATCCAGCAGCTATAAAGGTATGAACTGCACATAAACTTGACACTTTGCCTGAAGATGACTGGTAGAAAACACATCGAAACATTATCAAACAATGACGCCTTGACTTTGTGATAACCGGAGAAGACTTCTTCAGCCACAAAATTTATTCGTTTTTTCAACCGAAAGCAAACCACCAAATGTAGAGTATAATTTAAATGTTATATAAATTATATGATTAACTGCACAATTTTTACAACTCAGGAAACAAATGGAAAAGCGGTCCAAGTGAAGTGGTTGCTTTTCACCTGGTGAGAAATATGTAATTAATCTAAAAGTACGAGGTTATCCCAATAGTAAGATATCCTATTTTTTTATAAGTACGTAGACCTGTTTATTTCTACAGTGGTTTACATCAGTTTACAGCTTGAAGATTTAGCTATTTTTCGCCCGCATCTCGTGGTCGTGCGGTAGCGTTCTCGCTTCCCACGCCAGGTTCCCGGGTTCGATTCCCGGCGGGGTCAGGGACTTTCTCTGCCTCGTGATGGCTGGGTGTTGTGTGATGTCCTTAGGTTAGTTAGGTTTAAGTAGTTCTAAGTTCTAGGGGACTGATGACCATAGATGTTAAGTCCCATAGTGTTCAGAGCCATTTGAACCATTTTTAGCTATTTTTCGACATAATCACCATTTCTGTCGATGCAGTTTTTGTATGTCCATGTCATACCACCTCGCCGCCATGCTGTTCAGAAAGTTATGAACCTCTTCTTTCACCTCGTCGTCGGAGCTGAACCGCTTTCTGGCCAAATGTTCTTTTAACTTAGGGAACAGGTGATAGTCACTGGGCGCCAAGTTAGGACTATAGGGTGGGTGGGTGATTATATTCCACTGAAACTGTTGCAGGAGAGAAACGGTTTGCCGAGCGATGTGTGGGCGGGCGTTGTCATGGAGAATGTGTACGCCCTTGCTCAACATTCCTCCTCTACGGTTCGGAATTGGCCGATTGAGTTTTTTCAGAGTGTCACAGTATCTGTCAGCGTTAATTGTGGTCCCAATGGGCATAAAGTCGACCAATAATACCCCTTTCCGATCTCAAAAAACGGTTGTCATGACTTTACCAGCACACTGTGTTTGTTTGAATTTCCGCGGCTTTGGCGAAGAGAGATGCCGCCACTGGCGTGATTGTTGCTTGGTGTCAGGTGTAAAGTGGTATGCCCAGGTTTCGTCACCCGTGACAACTGAGTCCAGAAAGTTGCCCTGTTCGACTGCAAGGCGGTGAAGAAATGCGCGGGAAGCATCAACTCTTTGCAGCATGTGGTCCTCAGTCAGCAAGCCTGGCACCCATCTTGCGCACACTTTCCGGTAGTTCAATGTTTCCGTTAAAATTCTGAGAGCGGTGCTTCGAGAACCCTTAGGAACCAACGTGCAGAGGTCATCCAGGGTGATCCGCCGATCTTCACGCATGGTTTGCTTAACCTTCAACACTGTCTCCTCAGAAAATTAACGGTCTCCCGCTCCTTTGTTCGTCGTGAATTTCGGTCCGACCAACTGCAAACTCTCTACACCACTTTCGAACATTTTTGACATCCATGCACGACTCACCATACACTTCCGTCAATTGGCGAAGGATTTCAATCGGCGCAGTGCCCTTTGCGTTCAAAAACCGAATAACTGCGCGCGGTGCGCACTTGGCTGTAACATCCCACGGGAGCTCCTTTCTCAACGGCTGCCAAGTAAAGACTAATTGTAAGCGCCTCAGCGCGAAGTGCGCATGTTTACACAAAGCGGGTGAAGCACTCTTCATAACAGGGTGACCAACTGCCACACACACAGGAGACCTTACTTTTGGGATTACCCTTGTGTCATGGGATTTGATATGAGGCATAGTTAAATATCACAAGTCTTTGCGATTTTAACAATAACGGATACCATTCTCTTTCGAACGCCCCGTTTATTTCCGAAGTATTGCATGACACAGCTGTTAATGTGTGGTTTTGTACTTGAAGTATTTCTGATTTGAAATGTCTCGTTTCTTTCCTTTTATTTTAATGTGTAATTCTAATACACAACCCCAAATTGATTTCCTAATCGTACATTCACAACTCAGTTTAAATACACAATTACAATTCGTCGCACTGTTGAAATCATACCATTTACTCTTCAACTAACACAATCGCCTTTCGGAGAAATTACTTTTGTCTCCCATCACATAAAATCTTTCTCCTTCACAGTGCAGTTATCTGTCTGTCACAGCTACTTAATCAACCTAATGGCATGTACATTGGACATCAATACTTACAATATGTTAGTACTTAAAACCAAATACATCATCTGAATAAGTCTTTACATTTCCCTATAAAAAAACCATCAGAAAATATTTACAAATATTTTCATGTGGCGCCTACAAAATCTGTCACATCCAATGGATATTGGCTGCAGACGACTATGTATTCGATAGGAAAGTCAGACACTGGACGTTTCTTTTCCGCCTCAAATTTCTTCTTCTCCTTGTGGTTCGTCTGAGGAGCACGACGTGCGTCTCAGACATGGCTGTCTTATGGAAAGCGTCTCGCAGTTGCTGTAGCTCCACAGTTAGGTTGTCCCTGTCATTAAAACCTGACAAGGGAACCTCCCCATCGTACCCCCCTCAGATTTAGTTATAAGTTGGCACAGTGGAAAGGCCTTGAAAAACTGAACGCAGATAAATCGAGAAAACAGGAAGAAGTTGTGTGGAACTATGAAAAAATAAGCAAAATATACAAACTGAGTAGTCCACGTGCTAGATAAGCAACATCAAGGCGAATTAGACTTTAGTAGCGCCGTGGTCCCGTAGTTAGCGTGAGCAGCTGCGGAACGAGAGGCCCTCGGTTCAAGTCTTCCACCAAATGAAAATTTTAATTTTTTATTTTCAGTTTGTGTCAGACTCTTATGTTTTCATCACTTTTTTGGGAGTGATTATCACATCCACAAGAAAACCTAAATCGGGCAAGGTAGAAGAATCTTTTTACCCATTCGCCAAGTGTACAAGTTAGGTGGGTCGAAAACATTTTCCTGTCATGTGACGCACATGCCGTCACCAGTGTCGTATAGAATATATCACACGTATTTTCCTTTGGAGGAATCGGTTCACCTATGACCTTGCGATCAAATGTTTTCTGTTCCCATTGGAGAGGCTCGTCCTTTCGTCTACTAATCGCACGGTTTTGCGGTGCGGTCGCAAAACACAGACACTAAACTTATTACAGTGAACAGAGACGTGAATGAACGAACGGACAGATCATAACTTTGCGAAAATAAAGAAAGTAAAATTATAAGTCGACGGAAGACTTGAACCAAGGACCTCTCGGTCTGCAGCTACTCACGCTAACCACGGGACCACGGCGCTCCTTGACTCCGACTCTCCTTGATGTTGCCTATCTTAGCATGGACTACTCAGTTTTTATATTTTACTAATTTTTTTCATAGTTCCACACAACTTCTTCCTGTTTTCTCGATTGATCTGTGTTCAGTTTTTAAAGGTCTATCCACCGTGCCACCTTATAACTAAATCTGAGGGGGGTGCGATGGGGAGGTTCCCTTGTGAGGAACTATGACGGAGAACGCAGTTTCGAACGTAATTCATATGTTCGAGAGGGAACATTCACATCGCTTAGTAGAACAAATTATATTAACAAGCACAGCTGTACAAACGAGCGTCGGTTGTCAAACATAACGTCGTTCACTCGTAAATCTGTCCCCAGTCATAGTTTACTCTTTCGGACTATTTCTCATTTTTCTTCAGACTTATCTTGGATGTGTGGATTAAGTAGTTTTCTGCCGCTGCACGTTGGCACATGTCACAGCGTAGATTAACTCAGACGTCACAGCACCAGTGTTATCTCTACCCTCACATTTCTCAGATAAATCGTGTGGTATCAACCAGTCTGTATTAGCAAAATGCATTTATACCGAGTTGCAATTACTATCCACTCTCTTCGGTTTGTCCTGCTTAGTAAAAATGACACACCAGTGATAAACGTTTAGTTTTATAGTAAAGCGATGGTTTTTCTTAGCGACAGAGCACGGTCTTGGGCTGGAAAAGAGAACAAAAGTAAATCGGCCATCCTTTTCAATGAATCATCCAAGCATTTACCTTAAACGATTTCGTGAGACCATGGGATACCCAAATCTGGTTGGGCAGATCGAGCATTTGAATCGTTTTCCACCGAAATACGTGTCCAATGTGGACTTCATCACAATTGTCCCAGTTAAGTGAGTTTTATTATTTCCATTTGCCAAATGAAATTTTGGTAGAGACACACCGAGACGTTTCTCACAGCATGGTTGGAATTAACGTATCGGATAATGTATAATTCAGATTTCTTTCGTTCATGACACTGCTATACGACTGGTTCCATTTCTAAGTATTGCAGGTCTTAACTTCATAACTCGTGCCACAGAACGAAGATGACGCGAAACGAGCGATTGAATCCTGTTTGCCTTTTAACTATTCAACGTCGTGCGCCTACGATAAGTTGCAGACAGATAGTGATGATAATGTGCTGCCTTCTGTCACAGTGTTCCCGCAGTTCAAGCACTGCATAGAACAAAGAGTTTTCCATTTGAAGCAAGATGAAACGCGTTAGTTCAGTTTTCAGTGTCACAGATGTTAGCATTTGTAGATTCTTCTGTGGCAACAAATAAACTTAGGTGAAGTGAAATAATGCGAATTCCGTGTTCCCACATCCGTAATATTTTTTGAACTAGAAAAAGCATTCGTCAGTGTAGAATGGTGCACGCACTCCGTCTGCAGGCCACAAGTGGCCCATCGGGACCATCCGACCGCCGTGTCACCCTCGGCTCAGGATGCGGATAGGAGGGGCGTGTGGTCAGCACACCGCTCTCCCGGTCGCTATGATGGTTTTTGATGGTTTTCTTTGACGGAGCCGCTACTATTCGGTCGAGTAGCTCCTCAATTGGCATCACGAGGCTGAGTGCACTCCGAAAAATGGCAACAGCACATGGTGGCCCAGATGCTCACCCATCCAAGTGCCGGCCACGCCCGACAGTGCTTAACTTCGGTGATCTGACGGGAACCGGTGTATCCATTGCGGCAAGGCCGTTGCAGAATGGTGCAAGATGTTAGAAATTCTCAGGAAAACAGATGTCAGCTAGTGGTAAAGACAGTTAATATGCAATATGTAGAACCACCAGCAGGGTAAAATAAGAACGGAGTACTCGGATTAGAAAGCAAGAGAGGGATATAGTCTTGCAACTCTCTGACCGAAATATGTGAGAGGTTCAAGACTGGAATTAAAATTCAGGCTGAAAGGTTATAAGTAATAAGAATCGCTGATGGACGTTCATATCCTCAGTAAAAGAGAGGAAGAGTCGCAGAACGTGTTGAACAAACTAATGAGCACACGCTGTGGACTGAAAGTAGACACATGAAAGAAAAAATAATGAGAAGCAGCGGAAATGAAATTAACAATAAGCTTAACATAATTGCGTAGGCTTCCGCGGCCAGAGTCAGTCGACATAAAAGTTTTCTGTGTTTGGTACCGCGTCATAGTGTAAAAACTACTGCTGCTATAGAAAAGCCAACGTTTCGGCCACGATTGCAGCGGCCTTCTTCTGGGTCATTTCTATAGCAGCAGTAGTTTTTACACTATGACGCGGTACCAAACCCAGAAAACTTTTATGTCGAATAAGCTTAACCTCAAAACTGCGGACAACGAAGTAGACGAAGTGAGGGAACCCTTCTACGCTAGCAACAAAATAACAATTGACAGACAAAACAAGGACACAAAAAGCAGCAGAGCACGGACAAAGAAGGCATTCCTGGGTGAAAGAAGTCTACTATCATTAAAGACTGGCCTGAATATGAGGAAGAAATTTCAGAGAATTTACATTTGGAGCTCAGCATTGTATGGAAGTGAATCACAGACTGTGAAAAATTGCAAAAGAAGAGTATCGAAGCGTTTGAGATATGGTGTTGTAGGAAGATGATGAACATCATGTTGAATAACGCACTCTGTACGAAGTTTATTCCTAACTTATTTGTCATGGGAATCTGCTGCTCCGTTGGTTTACTCTACTGTTTGCAAGAAATAACTGAGATCCAAACAAAACAATTGAATAATTTGGAAAAAATAAACTATTTCAAGCAACAAAATATGGGCATAATTATTACATGCATGATCCTATGGTCTATGTTGTCCATTGTTGTACGTGATTCCAAATATTACTCAGAAATTGACAGAAAGTTTTGGCCAAGATCAAATAAATGATGTGCACTGTGATTTTACACTGGAAATAACTGAAATGAAGGTGAAGTGTGAAAGGTCTCTGTTGGATTCCTTTCATGTTAATTTCTTAAATATGTTGTCATTTACGGCATAAATTCCTCTTCTAAATTTACTGTGGTGTTTCTGACTATCTGGGAGGAGACTGAGCAGTGAAACGTGTTACTTTTACACATAAACAAGAACGATCTGTCACACTACTACACTTTAAAAACACCGTTTATATGTAATTCATGTCACACAGTCTCATACGGAACCTACATCCGCTTTCTTTTATATACTGTATATGATAAGATACTGTCAACCCCCTTCCCTTCTGTGTGAAAGAATGAATGAGCAAATGTATTTCTAGTTGCATGCTGGATGGTAGCAGGCAAGCCTGTCTGCTAGAGAACAGTAGGACCAACGTCGGAACAGGTAGCTACGCTTTCTAAAAGCAAAGAGGTTTCTATCCTTAGTATGGTCCTGTCCGTCCCTTGTCATGTTGCCTCTCTGGTCACTTCCGTTTTGTATACGGAAGCACCCTTGGTAGGAGCCCAGGTCAGTCTGTCCGTGGCGAGCGTCTGAAGTGGTAAGATCTCCGGCTAAGCGCGTGTCTGCTAAGTGCGTAGGACAATGGATTTCTTAAGTTCAGCCTAACTGAAAATTTAATCACCTTTATTTCAGGTTTAACTCTAAAATATCTAATGTTATCTTAAATTGCAACGCAGTGTGATTCGAGTGTACAGTTCAGAATATCTTCCAGTAGTTGCTTTGTCACTACTTTGTGAGTAAAGTGGAACCACGTGTTGATCAGTAACTCTAACTAACATCATCAATCTTAAATGCGAATGTGCGTCAGATTATAACGTCTCGTCTTGACAATATTTTTCAATATAGCAACTTTTCTTTATGTTCAACCCACGTGGGGTGTACTTTGTGAGACCAGTACCACGTGCTTATACAATTGTTTGACCCATCAGGTTAATAGTAAGACGATAGTAACCAGTTCGAGGTTTTTGTTTTGTAAATTGCTTTTCGATCTAATTTATTTTAATTAACAAAATTATTGTGGAGTTACACTCTTTGTGTAAACCAAGTTGACCACGTGAAGCATGTGGTGTAATCATCAAAGTAGCCCTCAGCTATTCTTTTCGGGAAGATTTCACAGAGAGTTAGTATGAATTTAGTATACCAGTGTGTGGTAATTACATGACGGACAGGATTGCGCTACGAACGTAACTTCTTTGGGTGAAAATTGAATCGGTTGGTTGTGGTTAATTTCCTCTTGCATATGCTTCAACTTTCTTCGTGTGTTATTTTATGAATGCAGTGTTGTATACAGTCTCCCAATCTTGGCTCCATATTTGATGTGTTCCGTAAGATTAGAAACTCACATTTTCACAATACTGAACAAGGCACCAGTTTAGTTATGAATCAAGTTTAATATGCTGAAATTTTAAATGTTAAAATAAATGTCCAAATATAAACTGATTTATTTCTTTTTATTTAAATTTTCTTTTATATATATATCACCGGTTGTCGTATGACTATTAAAAGATTATAATTAATGTTAGTCTGGGTGGGAATTTGGTAAGCTAGACTGGATACCTGGTGAAACAGTTGCTCAGTAATGCAAGGTTAACTTCCCCAGACAGCTCACAGCTTTTAACCCGCTTTTATTGTCCATCAGCACCGCCCAATGAGAACAAATTAAGCAACAACGTTACAAGTGTTTCACACCTGAACTGACAAATACACTTATTTATTCGACACAGTAACAGGACAATACGTGAAATAATTCATAATCTGTCCACACTGAGTCAAAGAGCACTAAAGCCAAAAGCAGTACAAGATAGTTTAGCCAGAATATGCAGGGATCCAAAGCAGAGTCGTCATGTGCAATTGCAAAGTCCTTAAATATAGTAACCCAGTATGTATATAAGTCCACAGGCAGCGGCAGGTTTCCTAGGCTGTTCAGGTGACGTCACAAGCAGCTTGCCGGCCGGAGTGGCCGAGCGGTTCTAGGCGCTACAGTTTGGAAACGCGCGACCGCTACGGTCGCAGGTTCGAATCCTGCCTTGGGCATGGATGTGTGTGATGTCCTTAGGTTTAAGTAGTTCTAAGTTCTAGGGAACTGATGACCTCATCAGTTAAGTCCCATAGTGCTCAGAGCCATTTGAACCATTTGAACAAGCAGCTTGATGACCTGAAGTAATCTTGCACAGCCAATTCAGGTCCCCACATATGGGGCACGTGATATAGTTGAGGGCACTACTTAACATCCTGTGAGTGCCTCCTATAGTCGAGTCGATGAAAAGTCCCCCATACATAGGCAGACTGGTCCATGAGGGGGTCTGTGCAAACCCGTTCGCCTGTGTGTAGGCGCAGTCAGGTCCGTGGTCTGCATCTGTCAGTTTGACCAGGAGACCTCTACCTGCTTTCCCCAACTGCTACCTGTCAGCCCACACTCCGTCAGTTCAGGCAGATGGGGGTCTGCCAAGCAGTCGCCAGTCTCCACACACAGTCAGACGTGTCAGCGACTGGGTTGGCGGACCATTCGGCGTTCTAAATTGGTCCCTGACATTTGTAGTGGGCTGAATGTTGCAGCTTCGTGGCCTACCTCAACCAGTCACATAACACGATTCTATAAACGTCTCTTCGGAAACGCCTCAGCGGTGACACGGCTCTATATAGAGCTACTGTTTTCGCCTGCAGCCGTTTGCTCTTAGCAGTTGAAAGGTGTGAACAGTGCTGCTAGCCATCCAGGAGTTGAATCGTGGCCTCAGTTATCGTCAGGACAGATACAAGAAAAGAAAAAGAGAAACAGGAATGTAAACTTATCTAGGCAGCAGAAAAGAGACTTGATAGATTCAGTGAAAAATCACCACGAACATAAATCAAGTTGACGACACCTCTGCACAGATTAATGTGGCGCTAAGGAAGGAAGGAAAGGGAGAAGATTAAGTTTTTGTCCCGTCCACGACGAGGTAATTAGCGACAGAGCGCAAATTCTGATTGGGAAGCGTTGGGTCAGAAAATGGGGTGCCCTATAAGAGGAATCATACCGCCATTTGCTTTAAGCGATTTATGGAAACTATGGAAAAAAATTTTGATGACTCAAGGGGATTTTAACCATCATCCTCCGGGATGCGAGTCAGTATCTTATCAGTGCGCTGCTTCGCTCAGTAATGTTACACATTATCTGGGGATCAGAGAGATACAACAGGAAATTTCTACGATAAAAGTTAGAGTATCGAATGAAAATAGCAATTGCCTTGGAGATAGACTCAATCTTCTAGGCGTCCTAGAAGTTGCCATACCGTTGCCAAACTAGGGACGTAATGGAATTGTGAATTGTTCAGTGTCTGTCACAAATCTCGTGCCATATTTTCAATTTAAGAAGCTCACTGGGGAATTCAAGATGTTGGTAACTCAGGAAACACGAGACAGCAAGTGCTCAGAGAGGAAGATGTACCAAAAATTTGGGGAAAAGTTCTTGGGAATATATTCGAGCAATTGGGCGAAAATGCATTGGAAAAATCAGTGATAGCTGAATTGTAGCAGGAGTGCTGCAAGAAGATAAAATTCAAGGGATGTGCATGTCTGTAAAGCAGCTTGGGATGGAGAGCGGCAAGTTCGTGGACGTCAATGAAACATTTGAACACCCTAACAATATGAATAGAGAAGATGGTTATATCAGTGCATCATCCTGTCTCCTAACCATCACGGTCCAAAACCTTGAGATGTGAGCGTCACCAGTGAGAAAATGCCGCTAAGCTTCTGTGTCCCACATGCAGGAAACTGTAAGCTACGGCCCATTCGTGGACCACTGCCAGACATCCCTCATGCTGTACATGGCAGCAAGACAACACCAGATCCCCACCCCTTCCAGCACAGGAAACCGTCCTAATCATGTTTCACATTCTTTCCATCAGTTAATCTGCAGTTTTTCAAAGTTGTTCACGTGATCGCAAGTCCAGCAGAGAAGTCACCGTCAGCTCAGTACACTAGTTTTCGCATCAGTGTACCCAAAGGAAAGCCACTGTCCCATTCTCGAAATGCAGGTTTTATCTGTTGTGTTACAATTACGACGGGATTCCACACCATGGAAACTTTTTGTTGGATATAATGCTTTTTTTCATACTTCGAATTTTTCCATTTCTGCCAAATCAGAAACAACCATTAAATAAACGATAGTTTATCATTTTCTCTGTTGGTATAACGTTACTCGGCTCAGCAAAAATACTTGTATCATCTGAAAATAATTCTGCTCCCACTTTAAAATTAATCATGTGACAAGAAAACCAACGGGCCAATGATCAAACTCGGTAGAAAGCCAGCTTTAAAATGTTGCTACGACATGAGATAGTACACGAATGTGAAATATTTCAACAGCGTAGTGCAACTCTCTACACTTAAGTAGAAACCAAATCATGCATTCCCCTAAAATACAACTTAGCTAATAGAAAATTGACAAAATTGTTTTCGGTAGGTCTCGAAAGGTTCGAAATGATAATGTTTCATCATTCAAGAAATGTATAACGTGCCCAGTTAACGTAAAAATAGCTGTCTCAAAATCAGATGACAGGTTTAAGACATGAAATATATGTCTGGGAAGCAGTGGTTTAGAAGGCACTGAGATAGAGTTGTAACCTGTCCCCGATGTTATTCGATCTGTTCATTGAGTACGCAGCAGATAAAACCAAGGAGGCAGTTGGAAAGGAGTTTAAGATTCAGAGACAAGACGTAAAAACGTTGACGCTTGCCGATAATGATGTAATTCTCTAAGGGACAGCAAAGGACTTTGAAGCGCAGTTTAACGGAATTGATACCATCTCCAAGAGGGGTTGTAAAATGATAATCAGCAAATGTAAAATAAGGGCATTGGAATGTAGTCAAGCTCTGCTGAGAGAATCGGACTAGGAAATGAGACACTAAAGTAGTCGATGAGTTTTCCTTTTGGGCATCAAAATAACCTAATGGCCGAAGTAGAGAGCATATAAAATGCAACCTGGCAATAGCAAGAAAAATATCTCTGAAAAAAAGAAATTTTTTAATATCGAATGTTAATCTGAATGTTAACAAGTTTGTTATGAAGATACTAAAATGGAGTGTAGGCTTGTACAGTTGTGAAACGTGGACGATAAACAGTTCGGGCAAGAAGAGAATAGAAGCTTTTAAAATACGGTGCTGCGGAAGAAAGTTGAAGATATGATGACCAGATCGAATAAAAAATGAGGGGGTGCTGAATCGAATTGGAGAGAAGAAATCTATGGCCCAACTTGACAAAAGAAGGGGTCAGGTGATAAGACCTATCCTGTATCATGAAGGAGTCATTAATTTAGTGATGGAGGGAACTGTGGGGGATAACACAGTCAGCAGGCTTAAATAGACAACTGTACCGAAAGGGAAACCCTTCAGATTTACAAACTGTGACTGGGTACAACCTTAAATGTTTCAGTACATTACCTGCACTACATTTCTGAAAAATGATGGAAGGACCTCGGCGTCTGTTGTGAAAGTCGGCACCTGCAGTCAGTTAACGACAAAGATAAGTAATCCATGAAAAAAGTGCGAACCCTGTAGAGTGTGATATCAGATGGATTTATCGAACTCTTAGCCGAGAGAACAGCTGGAAACGATTAGCCAGCAAGCTTAAAAAAACGTGAAATATGAATGCAGTAGGTCTTCACTGATAGCGGACCTGTCGCTTTCTCGACGAACAAAGAGTAGCAGCCGGCAGAAGTCGTCACATGGCAGACAATGGACGGCGCCCGTGACCCTGAGTGAGGTAATTGTACTCTACCCTACGCCGAGCCGGCCACGTGACGCTTCCCATGGGAACCGACGACGGACAGTTTCCGGATAGCCATTGCTGGCTTCCCTACTGTTGTATCAATCAGTACTCGGTCTGTACGCCACTCGGCGCGCGCGGTCAGCAACCTTGATCTAAAACAAATATACTTTTTAAAATTTTAAAGTAGTGCTCCACAGCTTCCATGAAGAACATTTTGTCGTAAATAACTATACAAATTGCTAAGAGTATATGGATTATTTTGTAACTGATATCAACCTTGAAATCATCTTCTGGAAAAATCTGATTACGAGGTGTAGCTATAAAATTACGGAACTGATACTGTCGCAGAGTAAGTACGCATGCGCCAAAGATGAACGACCAATAGCTGTGAAGCGTGAAGCCTTCTCAGTCGAATGCGGCCTATCTGGTGTCTGTGGACCAATCTGTGTGGTCATGGCCTTTGTTCGTGTAAGAGCAACAATTATTTTGTTTTGCCGGAAAAATGATACGTGTAATAAACGAGGAACGAACTGTTTGAAGCGGCACATGACAATTGGAAAAAAGCTGTTGCTAGAAACTATCTTTTACTAAAAGAAGTGTACTGCGAAGTCTTTTTATCACGTTCGATTATTCACGCCCAGGACACTTTACAACATAAAAAAAGTAGGTAATGTGATTCGACCTGACGGTCGGTTGAGCATTTGATCGACTGCTGAGACAAAGAATGCGTAAGGCGAATTTTGCACAACCATTTTCACATGAGAAAAAGGTGTGCAAAAAAGGTGCTTAAAATTCTCACGATCGAATAAAAAGGCGGTCGAGAAATTGTTAACACTAACGCTATAAATACCAATGAAAATCAACCTAATTTCTTCGAAATAGTAATATGTGACAAATCTTGGTTTTTCACTTATGAGACAGAAACTAAGCGCCAGTCCATGCACTGGAAGGACCTCACTTCACAGAGTGAGAAAAAACCTCGAATGAGCAAATCAAGTTCATATCTATGGTGGCTGTTTCTTTCGATATTCATGGAATTATGTATCCACATTGTTTTCATGTAGATCAAAGTACACTGATGGGAAAAAAATCCCGACACCAAAAAGGAACCCTTCGACATAAATGAAAGCTGACAGGCCTTTTTCTATATCTGAAAAGCGAAGTCTATTCACCTTTCGCAGCAGTCGTACGAGAGTGGCTCTTGCGCAACTAAGAGCATGCAAATTAGGTTTGCTTTAAATACACGATGTAACGGTCGTGAGAGTTTGTCACCTTTGAGACTGGACGTGGTGAGTTGATGTTAGTGAAGTATGCCTTTAAAGTGTCAAAGACGTCATTATCAACCCCTCGCCGGCCGTTATGGCAGAGCGGGCTTAGCCGCTTCAGTCCGGAACCGCGCTGCTGCTACGGTCGCAGGTTCGAATCCTGCCTCGGGCGTGGATGTGTGTGCTTGTCCTTAGATTAGTTAGGTTTAAGTAGTTCTAAGTCTAGGGGATTGATGACCTCAGATGTTAAGTCCCATAGTGCTCAGAGCCAGTTGAACCATTTTTTTTTTTTTTTTATCAACCCCTCACTGAGTTTGAATGGTGTCGTGTAATAGGGCTACGAGAAGCTGGATTTTCCTTTTGCGATACTGCAGAAAGATTTGGCGGAATGTAGCCACTGTACATGATTCCTGGCAGCGGTGGTCACGAGAATGTACGGACGCAGGAAAACTGGACTCCGGACAACCGAGTAGCACTAGCAGCAGGGAAGACCTTCGTGATTGGTGCACGGGTCTCATGTATCGTACTGCATCTGCAGCAGCAGTTTGAGCAGCAGTTGGCACCACACAATGGACTGTTGCAAATCGGTTACTTCAAGGACAACTCCAAGCCAGACGCTCTGTAGCGTGCATTCCGTTGACCGCAAACCATCAACATTTGCAACTTCAGTTGTGTCAAGCGAGAGTAGGGCGGAGGCCGATTTCGTTTTCTGATGAAAGCTGGATCTGCATCGTTGCCAGTGATGCCCACATGTTGATTAGAAGGGGGCCAGTTGGAAGGCCTGCAACCACTCTGTCAGCAGCCCGTACACACTGGGCCTACACCAGGGGTTATGGTATATTGGGTGCGATTTTGTATGACGGCAGGAGAGCTCTTGTGGTTATCCCATGTACGTTTACTACAAATTTGTGTCTGGAGATCAACCTTCGTGGTGTAATTGTAGAACAGCATTTTAGGAGTAACAGGAAGATGCATGTAAAGCCATGGAGTGATTGAATGAAAGTGAGTTGGCATTCAGCTTTGAAATACATGTATTAAGATATACCACCGAGCGAGGTGGCGCAGTGGTTAGACACTGGACTCGCATTCGGGAGGACGACGGTTCAATCCCGCGTCGGCCATCCTGATTTAGGTTTTCCGTGATTTCCCTAAATCGCTCCAGGCAAATGCCGGGATGGTTCCTTTCAAAGGGCACGGCCGACATCCTTCCCCGTCCTTCCCTAATCCGATGAGACCGATGACCTCGCTGTCTGGTCTCCTTCCCCGAAACAACCAACCAACCATTATACACCGAATTGACAAAATCTTTAAAAAACAGCAATAAAATACCACATTTTGTAAATACAGACTACACTCAAACAGACTGATTCACCACAATGAATACCCAAGCCAGTATAAAAACACATAAACTAATAACCATTGATATAACAGATCTAAATCATCATCAACGTATAAGTCATAAGATTTCTCACTAATGCACAAATAATTGAAAAAAACACACATCCAACAGAAAATTAATAATTGACTAGCATTAAAAAGAAACTAGCCAATAGGCCATAAAATTGCTCACTCCTCATATCAGCGCTAATCTCATGAGCATGAGAAATGGATTTAACGAAATCTGAACTGTAGTAATTCTCAAAGTGGGAAACTAGTAATAAACATCAATGTATCAGAAAGACTCTGTTATAGAAACCATCATGTCAAGCACTCAGTAAATCTCCTCTCCGTCCGAACAGGCCTTGAAAGGCCCAACGGTACCGACCGGTCGCCGTGTCATCCTCAGCCGACAGGCGCCACTGGATAGGGATATGGAGGGGCATGTCGTCAGCACATTGCTCTCCTGGCCATATGTCAGTTTACGAGACCGGAGACGCTACTTCTCAATCAAGTACCTCCTCAGTTTGCCTCAAAAGGGCTGAGTGCATCCCACTTCCCAACAGCGCTCGGCAGACCGGATGGTCACCCATCCAAGTGCTAGCCCAGCCCGAAAGCGCTTAACTTCGGAGATCCGACAGGAACCGGTGTTACCACTGCGGCAAGGCCTTTGGCACCCAGCAAATCAGTCTTTATCAAATAATCGTACACTGCGACCAGTGCTTTGAAATGCCCACCTTCAAGAAACCATGACAGCAAATAAAATGGGTGCATTTAAATGATTGTGTAAGATACATCATCACCTTGACCACCTCATGAATTACACTCTGCAGAACAAGCATACACTGTAATTGTATCCTAAGATTTAAAAGACAAAACGCATCTTCCCTTATTCTTTGCGTGGTGACAGGAGTCAAAAGTTCCTCTCACAATCACATTTACACACCAGTCGTGTCTCACAGAAGTTACACAACTTCCAACATGTCTTAGTTTTCCACTAGGACATGCATCCACCACTTACAAGCCTAATGGGGCGGTGGAGTGCCCAACAGGATAAACGATATCAATTCAACCAGAGCTAATGCATGCCTCTGAGTACAACTGTCACACCCTGTTCTTGGAGCTGTCCCACCAAACCACCAGGTCTGATAGACAGCTTGGGCACATGATTCCAGAGACTAGCAGTACGAGACTCCACACAAACCACAATCTGCCCAAGTTCTCTGTCACATTGCAACTGTCCACATCTGTCCCAGCTGTCACTCCTCATTCCACCTGCCACCATGTGCTCTAGTGCATGCTGACACCACACGACATCGGCATGCCATCCGGTGGCTCAGATGATTAACTCCCTTCTTAGAGAAGGAGGACGATAGAAAATAGGTGGCACGAGTGCCAACGTGGCATATACTCCCTCCAACCGTGCAATCCTCGGCCTGGGACGGAAACTCTCTTCATTAATTCTTAGCACTCAATTTAATTTGAGTGAGGTGAGCTGTTACATCTACAGCTCTGTTACTGGAGGAAGATGGATGGGATGTATATGGTGTTATGGGCGCTCAACAGTGTAGTCTTTAGCGCCCGAACGGAAACAACATCGGACGAGTGTCACTAAAATGCAGCAAGTGCAAACATAGGACAAAAATTAAAGATCAAAGGCTACATAGGCAGTTTGCACGTCAACAGGAGCAAAGTGGAAAGCAGCACATAAAGAGGAGAACTGCAAGAGAACGTATGGGAAGGGGTTAAACACATAGCACATGTTTGGAACTGGCCTATTACAAGAATAAAAAGGAGTGGTAAGCCACTCGGCAACACTAAAAATTCCAACCTAAAATTTTAGGCTGAAGCCCAGAAACATCACAGTACCTTAAAACTTTCTTGACACTCGCCTCGTCATTGGCTAAAATCGAGGGCAGACAATTGAAAGACAGACAGGTGTGGTTGGAGCAAGAATGCCTTCGATATCGTATGGCCTGGGGATGACTTTTTGTTGTACTAAAGAGAAAGTGTATGCGAAAGGTGCGTTGTCATGCCTTTCTCTGTTCCGAATTTTCGCTATAAGAAGAGACGTCAGACCGGATAAATCTTTTTTCACCCTCCTCCCCAGCTACAGTTCTGTGATATGCATATGAAAGGTTCTGTGAAGTACAGAGTCTAACACATAAACTGTGTTATGCCTCAGAACTAACGTAGGAATCGTATTGATTTTGTAATGTTTTTCTTTTCAGGTTAAATCATTGAACTCTAATGATTTATGTAAGTATCTATTTTCGTGCGTTTCTTCCTGTAATTTCGTCCAAATGCAGACTGCGTTTTTGTGCACACATGTTTAATAGTAATATTATATTAAGTTGCCATCATTTGATTTTTGTGACACCAGTCATTGTTAGAGGACCACGTTTCAGCGTTCCAGCGGATTTTGTACAGAGAAAGGTATTCGCATTTGCGAGTTTGGACAACCACCAGCTGTGTAATAGAATGACGACAATGAAAATTTGTGCAGGACCGGGGCTCGAACCGGGATTTGCCGCTTATCGCGAATGGTCACCTTACCATTCTTTTTTTTTTTTTTAATTTGTGAAATCTTTGCTTTATAGTTGGACTAGAAAATGAAATGAACTATGTTTGAGGTTTAATCAGACTGATAACTTTGACTGATATCCGACACGCGATTTATAGAAACTAGTGAATGGAGCTGACTCGAAAGCACGAACTTATGTTTGCAAAGCACGAACCGTACCGTTTTTTTTACGCAACCTCTTTCTTTGACTTCACTTTTTTATTTTTGGCCAGGTCAGAACCTTCTTCCATCCTCTTTTATGTGTGAGCGCCTATCACTTTATCTGACTAAGTTAAACTCAAAAACAAAAATTAAGCGAAAATCAGATCTATCTCTGCTTGGTACTGCTCCTTTTACCCTACCATAAAAAAGAATTAACTTTCTTTAAGCATTGCCCCTAATTCTTCCCAAATTCTCACAAAGCGATAAGATCATGGTTTAATAGATTTTTATTATTAGAATTTTTTAATGTTTTATTTTTTATTACATGATTATAATGAGTAAATGTGTACAAATGAAAATCCTGTAAAACAGAATGTTACAAAAAATGTTATTCAAAGCCTGAAGTAAAATAACTTTTTATATTACCTGTGCTTCTTCAGCTAGACACATGCTGTTTTGTTAATGCCTCAGTGAAAGCAGCTTTCAACAAATCAGCCAGTCTCTCTCCTTCCTCACTGTTTACAATTCAGGTCATTTGTCTTTGATGTGATACCGTGCAGAATGACACAATGAACCTGGCACTCCACAACTAGAAGGGAAACTTTCTCAAAACACTGCATAAATAATTTGCAAAGTGTGTATGGCACCCCGGTGTGGGTTAAAGAGCGTGTGAGCGTTTTGTAGGTAGCTCCAGTAATCAAGATCCACATCCTCCCCTTCTCTTAAGACTTTGTCGATAGTCATTCCCTTGAACGATTTAAGCACATGATATTTTGCGAGGGATAAGCAATAGTCATCCCAACACAGGAGCGTCCGAGGTTCAGTCACGTCGGGTGTGGCACAGAGGTAACGAGCCTACATCTTCTATGCTAGTCGCCAATCGCCAGACGACGACACCCAAGTGAAGTATGTTCATCAGTGTCCAGGAAGCGACAGTTGGGGTAAAATGCAGAATCCGTTAATCCGGCAGCATGGAGCTGGTGTCTTGTCACATACTTTTTGTTGGTGACACTATACCACGTTGCACACACGGTGGTTGGCTGAAATTGGTGGTGTATCGGTTTCCACTCTCGTGGCCAGTTGACAGTTGCGTACTTGGTTTCTACCACGTTACGTGGAACTGACCACAGAAGGGTGGTGTAAAAATCTTTTGCCTTCGATGGGTGCTTTGTGGGGAGATCACATAGCTGTATTTCAGAATGAATGTCGATACATCGGAAAGCTGTATCGCGACATGCACCACCGACACCGGCAGGACGTGAGAGTGACGTCAATATCTCCATTGGATGACCCATGAGACAGGTGTGTTTATTGGTCCATCGTTTCCACATATGGCTCATATAAAAGACAGCTGCCGGTGCCCAGACGTTAACCAGTCCCAGCCCTCCATCGCATAGGGGGAGGGTGAGAGTGTCATAACGTAATATAAATACGTGTTTTATTGGAAAGGACTTAACCAAAGGCCACCTGAAGTGTACAATCTACCACTGCTGGTAGGGAGAGAACATGTGACATGTGATTGAGTATTGATGCCACACAGAGGTTCAGGTGCCCCACACGTTGCAGCTGATTTAAATCCCTGAGCAGCTTCTGGCACACCACATGTGTACAATCTGTAGTAACCACCGACAGTTGCCGCAGATGCTGCGTACACATGCTTTGTAAATGTGTCCCCGAAGTAGTTCGGGGACTGGCAGGAAGGGGGCAACAGTGCCTAGCCTGAGTGGGCGCCGGATCTCCAGCGTAGCCGACTTGTTGATGTTTAGAAGACTGCCTGCAGCCTGTCCATATCGGTCGATCCAGTTTAGTATGCTGTGGACCTAATCGGTGGAACGAACCAGCAATAGTAGGTCGTCGGCATACGCCCTGCAGCGGAAGGTGATGTCCCTCACTTTGTGATGTCCCTCAGGGTGAAGCTATATAACCTGTGGTTGAGACCCCTAGGAGCGGCTCGAGCACTATGGGACTTAACTTCTGAGGTCATCAGTCCCCTAGAACTTAGAACTACTTAAACCTAACTAACCTAAGGACATCACACACATCCATGCCCGAGCCAGGATTCGAACCTGCGACCGTAGCAGTCCCGCGGTTCCGGACTGCAGCGCCTAGAACCGCACGGCCACCACGGCCGGCTCGAGCACGATTGCATAAAGGTATGTAGAAAGAGGGCAACATTGTTGTTAATGGATATTTGGCCTACTGTCCATCTGTTGACCTGGACCTGAGAGATGGCTGCAGCCAGAGGGCGTCCCAACGCATTGATGAGCCTCAAGGTAAATCCCATATGGCCCTTCAACTGTAGGGTAATCTGTCGATGGCTCAATTGAAATCGATGGAGACGATTGCCGCTTTCAGACGCCACTCCGAGGCGATCGCTATTAAGTTTCTGCAGTCGCCGGTGGCCATTTGTATATTGGCATCTCCTCTGCTCTCAGGCAAGGATCATTGGCAAAGTCATCTTAATGCGGCCTGCCAAAAGCCTGGCGAAGATCTTGTAATTAGCATTCAGCACTGTAAGTGGCAGATAGTCATCGACTGATTGCCCTTCCGCTGGCTTATGTACCATTATGAAAAGTCCTTCGACTAAAGTAAACAGCAGAGTGCAGTCTGGAGACATAAGTTCTCAGAGCGTTGTAACCTAGCAGGGCATCATCATGATGTCATGAAAGGCCCAGTAAAACTCGATTGATAACGCGTCGGACCCTGGAGATTTATTGGCTGCACCTTTGTCCAAGGCGTCTCCCAACTCCTTAGAAGAGACTTCCTCCGTTAATGCCGTCCCTGTTGCAGCTTCGATAGTATTTGTCAACTGTGGTTTTTTCCTTGTAAGATGACGAAAATTATCATCTATGGATTTCACTATTGTTGCTTGGGCTGTACAGGAGCGACCGCCTCGCGTCATAAGGTGTGTGATGTGTGATTAACTGTCGCCAGTGTCGGCGCGTGTCCGCCACTATGTGAACCATTGTGGGTACCTTTGCAGGCATTCAGTCATGTCGTCATGAGCGGACTACAGCGCCTTCTAATCGGCGCTTCGTCAATGATGGTATGTGAACCTTGATTCGGTGTCATTCTAACCATCCGTCCGGCGATGGGGATAGAGCGTCAAGGTCACTGAATGCCGTGTAGCAAAAGTCTGGGGTCTGCCGGAGCCATGCAGCTGTGTCCTTGTCAATCTGCGGATTGCCAGTTTGGTGCAGAGGAGCCACAATGCCCAAGCTGAAAGGTGTCAGGACTGATGTCGTTCACAGTTGTCCCACCTTGTGGAGACTTTCCAACAGTAGCTCAGATCCTGGAGGCGTGTTACTTTCATCTTCCAAAGGACGTTTCTATGCCGGACTTGTTGAGGGTGTAGCTGCATCTTGCAGATATAGCCACTGTGATCAGAGAAGGTCAGAGGCTATCGTTCAGAGGCCGCCACTCCCTGTGTAAGACCTTTTTACACGTATATGCGTTCGAGTCAAGTGAGTGGTAAGGTGCGTGTGACCAAAGCTGTCGTGTAACTTTTCCCGCGTGTTGCACAAGTGAAAATTGTGAACCACCATACCCAATTCCGGACAAGCAGTGTAGAATGGCATTTGGTCTAGAGATGAAGGACACAATTACAATCGCCAGCGAAGACGCTGTGTTCATACCACTCTAGAGAAAGGGGAGCGACTTCTATGGAGTAGAACGTGGCCTCATGATCACGACGTTTAGTGGTGCCCAACGATGCACAAATATTAATAAAATCAGGTATCGAGTGCAGTGACTGGTAATCCTCGAGCGGAGGGAAGACAGTGATATCGGTGGCTTCAATACCGTCACGCACTAAAATCGCCAAGTCGATGTCTGTGGGACTACCAGACGTCACCTACATTGAGACACCATAAAAATTCTGGAGTGTTTTCGTCCACACTTCTTACAGGAATACCAAGTCGACTCCTGTGGCTCGTATTGTTTCTCTTAGGTGTTGGATCTTGACAGGGCAGCAAATGTGTTGATATTCATCGTGGCCAAGTGGTAAGCCTGGCGATGCGCTAAGTGGGCAGAGTTATCCACAGCGACGGTGGAGAGAAACGGACATTGCGAGCGATGTCATACCCCACTGGCCGCGACCTTTCCGATGTTGTTCAGACCTCTGCAGGCCCTGTAACGGCGTCCTGCCAGGTCTCGAGGAATTGGCCCACAATGTGGGAGCAGAAGTCTGTTCATGTTCCATACAGCAGTGATGGTTGATAGGAAGAGACTGAGCAGCTTTGCAGCCTGAATTGGAACCTTCCTGATGATCACTGTCCGCCACAGAGGCCTGGTAGATGGACTCCGTCCACCCCGCCATCCATTGGCGTGGATTGTGTCAGTGTCCTGCAGGATCAGTTCTTCCTCCCCAGAGAGTGGAAGCAACCGTATTCCGACAAGGTCCTGCAGGGGCGCTTTCGGACCTCCGGTGAACGCTGTTTTCGTGCGTGGCCTTCCATGTCGGTCGATGGCACTGACTCACCACGCCTCGCCGGCACAAAGCCTTCTGTTGGTGCGGCAAGTGTACCGATTGCCATCCTACTATAGGCGGTGCCTTATTGTGTTTGGTTGTATCGATGGTGTCGTACGGAGTTCTGCCACTGGCCAGACTGACTGACTGACCAGGGGTCGGTCCATGGTGGAATTGTTCTGGTAATGCAACTTGGGTCTGCTGCGTCTGGACAGTCGGAGGCGTCGCGAAAGCCGCCGCGTCAGTTACTGGGAGGATTGTCGGCGTCGGTGGAGGTGCCACATCCAGAGGTGTAAGCTGTGTGATCTGATGTTGGAGGCACCTTCCCTGCCGCATCCGGAACACTTTTAGACTGGCTGTCATAAATAACTATGGCCAGGCAACCTTCTGTTTCGAGGTATGATGGTACGTGTTATCAGAGTTTAATTCGCACCTGGCGTACTCCTTTGAAGACAGGATAGTCATAAATTCTGTCCACTTTTCTGCCACGTGATCTTGTACTGTACTGTGGGGGCAGAGCGTCGTCACGATGTCTGTCGCAGAGAGTTCGAAGGGTAGTTCGAATATGCGTATAATCCACATTCCTATTCCGACATGCCGGCCGGTGTGACCGAGCGGTTCTAGGCGCTTCAGTCTGGAACTGCGCGACCACTACGGTCGCAAGTTCGAATCCTGCCTCAGACATGGATGTGTGTGATGTCCTTAGGTTAGTTAGGTTTAAGTGGTTCTAAGTTCTAGGGGACTGATGACCTGAGAAGTTAAGTCCCATAGTGCTCATAGCCATTTGAGCCATTCCGACATGGACAACTTCAACGTTGCCAACATTTTCGTCGGCGTAGCAGAAGTAGAGTCCTTGCTCCATCTCTTGAAGAACCCTGTTGCACGTAGCGACGTTAATAAGTTTCACATAGACCATGTTACTTACGATCGAAAAGTGGATGCCGACGATGTCGGCAGCGCTCGACATCGATGGCTTTGGTCTGGCCAAGTCGTTTCTAAAAGCAAAAATCAATGTTGATTATCGGCATTGATTCGCCATGGTACTTGTCGCACTACGACGTGAGGTTGGTGTCGGCCGGAGGAAATAGACAAAGAGAGAGTGTTCGCGCTTCAGGCGGAAACACACAACACAACATGTCCACTCTGCTCGGCTGCTAAAGACGGAATACCATTAGACTATACGAGTACGACATGTCCGAAGGAATATTGCATCATAATTCCGGATAACACAGACATTACAATATCGTATGTCTCCGCCGACACCGGGCAAGCGACTATCGAGCAAAATGTCTCCCCTGCATGGGAATGTAAATAATGATGTACGATTACAGGTTGTAGATATAGTGTTGACGACATAGGGAAGTTTGGGGGTGGCCGTGAGTTGTGCTCGGGTACCCTAACTCTACGGCGCCCGGAAGCGATAAGTAGGAAATCCGGGTTCGAGACCCGGTCCATCACAAATTTTCGTTGTCGTCATTCCATTATACAGTTGATGGTTGTCCGTATTTTCAAATCCGGATACATTTAATGTACACTGAAGAGTCAAGGAAACCGGTACAGCTGGCTAATATCGTGTAGGACTCCCGCGAGCACGCAGAAGTCCCGCAACACGACGTAGCATGGACTCGACTTATGTCTGAAGTAGTTCTGGGGGAAACTGACAACATGAATCCTGCAGGGCTGTCAATAAATCCGTAAGAGTACAACGGGACGGAGATCTCTTCTGAATGACACGTTGTAAGGCATTCCAGATATTCTCAATAACGTTCATGTCCGGGGAGTTTGGCGGCCAGCGGTAGTGTTTAAACTCAGAAGAGTGTTCCTGGAGCCACTCTGTTGCAATTCTGGACGTGTGGGGTGTCGTATTGTCCTGCTGGAAATTCCCAAGTCCATCGGAAAGCACAGTGGACATGAATGGATGCAGGTGATCAGACAGATTACTGACGTAAGTGTCACATGTCAGAATCGTATCTAGACGTATCAGTGGTCCATATCACTCCAACTGCACACGCCCCACACAAATACAAAACCTCCACCAGCTTGAACAGTTCCCTGCTGACATGCAGGGTCCATGTTTTCATGAGGTTGTCTCTGATGTGTCGGCAGCTGGGCCAACACCTTGTAAATAGAGGTGGCTTAAAAAGGCACGCGAGACTAACGCAGACGGGCGTGAAGTACTGGAACAGGATACGTAATTAATGCTATGAAGAAAAGTACGTAGCTGGTATAATACTTATCTTTACTCATTCATTGTGGTACATCGCACAAAGGAGACTTTAAGTACAATCACTGTAAGGCTAATGGCGCCTTGCTAGTTCGTAGCCATTAACTTAGCTGAAGGCTATTCTGTCTCTCGGCTAATGAGAGAGAAAGGCTTCGTACGTCTAGTCGCTAGCTCTGTCGTCCGTACAACTGGGCTGAGTTCGAGTCAGTCTCTCGAGACCTGCCTTGTGGTGGCGCTAGGTTTGCGATCACACAGTGGCGACACGCGGGTCCGACATGTACTACAGGACCGCGGCCGATTTAAGCTACCACCTAGCACGTGTGGTGTCTGGCTGTGACACCACAGTCTCCATACCCGTACACATGCATCCCCTCAATACAATTTAAAACGAGACTCGTCCGACCAGGCAACATGTTTCCAGTCATCAACAGTCCAATGTTGGTGTTGATGCGCCCAGGCGAGGTGTAAAGCTTTGCGTCGTGCAGCCATCAAAGGTACTCGAGTGGGCTTTTGGCTCCGAAAGCCCATATCGATGATGTTTCGTTGAATGCTTCGCACGCTGACACTTGTGACAGCCCTGCATTAAAATTGCAGCAATTTGCTGAAGGGTTGTACTTCTGTCACGTTGAACGATTCTCTTCAGTCGTCGTTTGTCCCGTTCTTGCAGGATCTTTTTCCGGCCGCAGTGATGTCGGAGATTTAATGTTTTACCAGATTCGTGATATTCACGATACAATCGTGAAATGGTCGTACAAGAAAATCTCCACTTCATCGCTACCTCGGAGATGCTGTGTCTCATCGCTCGTGAGCTGACTATAACACCACCTTCAAAATCACTTAAAGCTTGATAACTTGCCATTGTAGCAGCTGTAACCGATGTGACAACTGCAACAGACACTTGTTGTCTTATGTATAAGCGTTGCCGACCGCAGCGACGTATTCTGCCTGTTTACGCATCTTTGTACACTCCTGGAAATTGAAATAAGAACACCGTGAATTCATTGTCCCAGGAAGGGGAAACTTTATTGACACATTCCTGGGGTCAGATACATCACATGATCACACTTACAGAACCACAGGCACATAGACACAGGCAACAGAGCATGCACAATGTCGGCACTAGTACAGTGTATATCCACCTTTCGCAGCAATGCAGGCTGCTATACTCCCATGGAGACGATCGTAGAGATGCTGGATGTAGTCCTGTGGAACGGCTTGCCATGCCATTTCCACCTGGCGCCTCAGTTGGACCAGCGTTCGTGCTGGACGTGCAGACCGCGTGAGACGACGCTTCATCCAGTCCCAAACATGCTCAATGGGGGACAGATCCGGAGATCTTGCTGGCCAGGGTAGTTGACTTACACCTTCTAGAGCACGTTGGGTGGCACGGGATACATGCGGACGTGCATTGTCCTGTTGGAACAGCAAGTTCCCTTGCCGGTCTAGGAATGGTAGAACGATGGGTTCGATGACGGTTTGGATGTACCGTGCACTATTCAGTGTCCCCTCGACGATCACCAGTGGTGTACGGCCAGTGTAGGAGATCGCTCCCCACACCATGATGGCGGGTGTTGGCCCTGTGTGCCTCGGTCGTATGCAGTCCTGATTGTGGCGCTCACCTGCACGGCGCCAAACACGCATACGACCATCATTGGCACCAAGGCAGAAGCGACTCTCATCGCTGAAGACGACACGTCTCCATTCGTCCCTCCATTCACGCCTGTCGCGACACCACTGGAGGCGGGCTGCACGATGTTGGGGCGTGAGCGGAAGACGGCCTAACGGTGTGCGGGACCGTAGCCCAGCTTCATGGAGACGGTTGCGAATGGTCCTCGCCGATACCCCAGGAGCAACAGTGTCCCTAATTTGCTGGGAAGTGGCGGTGCGGTCCCCTACGGCACTGCGTAGGATCCTACGGTCTTGGCGCGCATCCGTGCGTCGCTGCGGTCCGGTCCCAGTTCGACGGGCACGTGCACCTTCCGCCGACCACTGGCGACAACATCGATGTACTGTGGAGACCTCACGCCCCACGTGTTGAGCAATTCGGCGGTACGTCCACCCGGCCTCCCGCATGCCCACTATACGCCCTCGCTCAAAGTCCGTCAACTGCACATACGGTTCACGTCCACGCTGTCGCGGCATGCTACCAGTGTTAAAGACTGCGATGGAGCTCCGTATGCCACGGCAAACTGGCTGACACTGACGGCGGCGGTGCACAAATGCTGCGCAGCTAGCGCCATTCGACGGCCAACACCGCGGTTCCTGGTGTGTCCGCTGTGCCGTGCGTGTGATCATTGCTTGTACAGCCCTGTCGCAGTGTCCGGAGCAAGTATGGTGGGTCTGACACACCGGTGTCAATGTGTTCTTTTTTCCATTTCCAGGAGTGTATTTGAATACGCATGCCTATACCAGTTTCTTCAGCGCTTCAGTGTATTTCGTAACGGCTGTAGTCGCTCCAGTGCCTGTTCCTTTGGACACGCACGCGTGTATAGATATATACACATTGATACTTAGTGTGTTTATATAATCTTTTGAACACAGTCGTTTTGATCATAGTACGATGTTGAACTTATATGTTAGAGTAAAACTTGTCAAATATTTTGTTTACTATCGATTTTTGCTTATCCCCATTTTATGTTATAATGAGAATGAAACATGATTCTTCGTGCACGTTAACATGTCCTTTTCAGTGTCACATGCTAGTATACGTATGTACAAAACACATTCGTACATGATCTGATATCTAGCCTTTTATACATAATCAGATTATTTGCTTTTGGTCTTACATATCAACGTACATTTTGTTAGTCGGAAAAATGAATCTCTGTTTCGAACTGATATATCAAGACTACTCCTTTTTGCGATAATGATGATTTAATTGTTGTTTTGTAAAATTCTGACATTAGTAGTGTCATATTCTGTTTAGAGAGTGTGTATGGTGTGAGTGAAGACAGTAACAAGTATAATTTTGAGAATACATCATGCACAAATTTTGTAATCATCCTGGCTCTGAAGATTTTTTGTGTTTCATAATATTTGCACCATTAAAATAACAATTAAAAGTTTAATTGTGGACTACTGGGGTCAGTTTCCTCCGTAGGTCCTCATCAGTTTAAGGGCAAGTAACCAAAAAAATTCTTGACACTGATATGGTATGATAATAACAGGTCCAACGAAAATTTTCTTCGCGGCATTTGAATAATAAAAGGCAACCGTCTCACACTTCTTTCATGAGAGTACTTTTTGTGATGATTAACTTAGATTTACAGTTCAGCAGACTGATTTTTTGGTACTTGCTTATCACATAGGCATTCCTGGAGAAGTGTGACGTAGGGAACCAACTCCACTTATTTTATTTCCTTTTATTTCATATCCTCATCCTACGTTACCCATAATTAATAACCTAATCATAGTGTGATGTGTAAATATATGATTAACTAGGAGTGTACCCGCAGTCGTGGAATCAGTGTAGCTTCCTTGGTTCTCGTTGTAGAAGCATGGGAATGTCCGCTGAATTTTAACTTACTAAGTTGGCTTGTGGCGTGACTGGTGAAGACGACGGTTTTTCCTGCTCCTTTCAAAAGTTCGTCTTGAAACTGGTCAGTCAGACCAATGTGCGAACTGAGGCATTTTCCACAAAGCTCTTGTTCAGTTTTGTACATTAAACTCGTTGAAGGCTTGAGTAACGATCGCTGGCATTTCCAGCATCCATCCGTTGTCCGAAGCGTTTGGCGACGTGGGGACGTTTTCCGTGATGACTGACCACCCGCCACCCCCACCCAGGGGCATTTCATTAGGCTACAGCATGCGGAAAGTTTTAGAAATTTTAGTTATGTGTTAGTCATGGGTTGACGATGAAGTGAGTAACATGTGCTGCATGTGAGTGTACTTAGGATAAAACATTTTGGTTGTGATTTCAGTTAGACGTTTCGTTTTATTATATACATAATCCATTCATTAATTAAGCTCAGTTATCAAGGGAATTATGGCGCTAAATGTTGCATGTGCAAATTTTATCTGTTTTCAACTTAGTTTTTGGAAGGGTGACTTGTTTTCACTATCTACTCACTTCACTTCAGGGTTTCTCCACTGTAGTCCTCAGATTTTCTTGAGCGGAGTGATTTTTTACAAGCCAGGTTTTACGCCAACTGCTCACAATTCGTACGAACTGTTAGGATTTTTTGTGGGAGTTCAGGCTTTCCCGGAGAATTTCGATGATGAAGTGCTCTTGGGTTATCAGCCGAGTCAAGGTGTCGTTTCGACAAGTTTCCTACTCGTCATCTTCAGGCGAAATTATTTTCAAGTGACTTCCTTTCCCAGCTGCGGAAAGTACCCAGAGAAACAATTCTGAAGTTGAAATTGATAGTGGAAGCAAGAATAAAGAAAAATCAAGACACGTTCATAGGATTTGTCAACCTGGAAAAAGCGTTAGACGTTGTAAAATAGTGCAAGATGTTCGAAATTCTCATAAAAATAGGGGTAAGCTGTAGCGAAAGACGGATAACATATAATAGGTAGAAGAACCAAGAGGGAGCAATAAAAATGGAACATCAAAACCGAAGTGCTCGGCTTAAAAAGGGTGTAAGACAGGCACGTAGTCTTTCGCCCGTACTGTTCAAGCTATACATCGAAGAAGCAATATCGGAAATAAGAGAAAGCTTCAAGGGTGGACCTAAAATTCAAGGTGAAAGAATATCAATGATAAGTTTCGCTGATGCATTGCTATCTTGAGTGAAAATGAAGAAGAATTACAGGCTCTGCTGAATGAAATGAACAGTCAGACGAGTACAGAATATGGATTGAGAGTAAATCGAAGAAAGGCGAAAGTAATGAGAAGTAGCATAAATGAGAACAGAGAGAGACATGCAACGTCAGGATTGATAATCACGAAGTAGGTGAAGGGAATTCTGCTATCTAATCAGCAAAATAACCCATGATTGATGGAGCAAGGAGGATATAAAAAGCAGACTGGTACTGGCAAAAAGGCATTCACGCCCAAGAGAAGTCTCCAAGAATCAAACATAAGCCTTAATTTGAGGAAGAAATTTCTCTGAATTTATGTTTGCAGCAGAGCATTGTATGGTAGTGAAACATGTACTATCCGGAACAGAAGAGAATCGAAGCATTTGAGATGTGATGCTACAGACGAATGTTGAATATTTGGTGGACTGATCAGGTAAGGAATATGGAGGTTCTCGGCAGAATTGGCGAGGAAAGGAATATATGGATGAGGAAGATAGAGATTGGAATACCTCCTGTAAATAATTGCTGACATACATTGCAAATGGTTCAAATGGCTCTGAGCACTATGGGACTTCACTTCTGAGGTCATCAGTCCCCTATAACTTAGAACTAGTTAAACCTAACTAACCTAAGGACATCACACACATCCATGCCCGAAGCAGGATTCGAACCTGCGATCGAAGCGGTAGCGCAGTTCCAGACTGTAGCGCCTAGAACCGCTCGGGCACTGCGGCCGGCCATACGTTGCAAGTGCTGCTCTGAGATGAAGAGGATGGCACAGGACAGAAATTCCTGGCTGCCGCATCAAACCAGTATGAAGACTGATGACTCACAAATTACTAATTGATGTGCTTATTGCTCTTAGTACATAATCCTTGCAGGTAAATGGAGTCTTGAGTGAGCGTGCATGCACCACAAGCTACATGGGTGATGTCAGCCTTAGGACGGGTGTCTGGCGAGGTGTCTTGTGCAGCCTACCGTAGCGCTATTTCTTTGTGGAACAGCAAAGCGAGACTGTTTGACTGCGGTTTTTTGCCGCTCGCCTTATCGCTCAAGTGGCAGCAGCTGCATGAGGCGCAGTGGACCTTAGCTGCCAACAGCTGTGCGCGCCACGGGACAAAGCCGTGCTGGCGCCCACACAGCGGACCCGTCTGTGGGTCCGGTGGGACACTGACTGCTTGCTGGGATTCCTAGCCTCCAAGGTGGTTCACAGAACCTCTCACTTCTTTCCTTTTGCACGATCAATTCATTTATAGATTTACGTGAAATGTTAGCCACGGTGCAGCAGGAGCTCCATCGTGCATGAACCACATGTTGTGTCGTACTTGTAAAGGCACATGTTCTAACAGCACAGGTAGAGTATCCCGTATGAAATCATGATAACGTGCTCCATTGAGCGTAGGTGGAAGAACATGGGGCCCAATCAAGACATCACCAACAATGCCTGCCCAAACGTTCACAGGAAATCTGTGTTGATGACGTGATTGCACAACTGCGTGCGGATTCTCGTCAGCCCACACATGTTGTTTGCGAAAATTATAATTTTATCACGTTGGAATGAAGCCTCATCCGTAAAGAGAACGTTTGCACTGAAATGAGGATTGACACATTGTTGGATGAACCATTCGCAGAAGTGTACCCGTGGAGGACAATCAGCTGCTGATTGTGCCTGCACACGCTGTACATGATACGGAAACAACTGGTTCTCCCGTAGCACTCTCCATACAGTGACGTGGTCAACGTTACCTTGTACAGCAGCAACTTCTCTGACGCTGAAATTAGGGTTAGCGTCAACTGCACGAAGAATTGCCTCGTCCATTACAGGTGTCCTCGTCGTTCTAGGTCTAACCCAATCGCGAGTCATAGGCTGGAATGTTCCGTGCTCCCTAAGACGCCGATCAATTGCTTCGAACGTCTTCCTGTCGGGAGACCTTCTTTCTGGAAATCTGTCTCGATACAAACGTACCGCGCCACGGCTATTGCCTCGCGCTAATCCATACATCAAATGGGCATCTGCCAACTCCGCTTTTGTAACCATTGCACTGACTGCAAAACCACGTTCGTTATGAACACTAACCTGTTGATGCTACGTACTGATGTGCTTGATGCTAGTACTGTAGAGCAATGAGTCGCATGTCAACACAAGCACCGAAGTCAACATTACCTTCCTTCAATTGGGCCAACTGGCGGTGAATCGAGGAAGTACAGTACATACTGACGAAACTAAAATGAGCTCTAACATGGAAATTAAGCGTTTCCGGACACATTTCTACATAACATCTTTTCTTTATTTGTGTGTGAGGAATGGTTCCTTAAAAGTTTGGCCGTACCTTTTTCTAACACCCTGTATATTAATTAGATAACACCATGAAATAAATCCCTGTTATTATGTCACTCCTAATTTTTGGGCCACAATGAAATAATCTTATTTCCTGTATCGAGCGGCTGGCTACAATAATTAGATAACATGAGGAAATAAATCCCTGTTACTATCTTACTTCTTTGTTCAGAGCGTAACAGATTTTGGGTAACTTTGTCCACCTTCAGATGACTACATTTATACTTCTCGCATTGTAAGGCATGAGGGCTTGTAATCAACATTTCGAAAACAAAAGAGTAAAAATTAACAATGAAGTCATGGAACTACACTTCAATTAAAGTAAGTTTGTAATTAACGGTCCAGTGAGTCGAGTGGTATGAGCACCTGCCAGTCAGTCGTAGTTCTTTCTCGAGCACCCTACATCGCCGTACCAGTACCGGCGCATAACGGTAAGAAAATGGTTCAAATGGTTCTGAGCACTATGGGACTTAACATCTGAGGTCATCAGTCCCCTAGAACTTGTAACTACTTAAACCTAACTAACCTAAGGACATCACACACATCCATGTCCGAAGCAGGATTCTAACCTGCGACCGTAGCGCTCGCGCGGTTCCAGACTGAAGCGCCTAGTACCGCTCGGCCACACCGGCCGGCGCCTAACGGTAAGGTTTCTTTTCTTTTTTTTAATTTATTAGCCTTTGACATTAACCATTTATCCAGAGTGAGTAACTACAGATTTGATATACAATTAGAAATTACATTAATTCCAGGTAAACTTCATGGTACACTTTGTACATTCACAAACTCAACACAGTCCATATTCACACATAAACTTGTTTGCATCATCCCGGTTCCCAGAACTCCTGAAGATAGACGCTGACTGTGGATATTGTATCACACAGTCCCTTTGACTGTTCAGAGATGTCACTAAACCCGCCCACAGATGTAAACAACCTTGCATGAGCAGCGCCTATTAGACGGAGGGGGTCCGACAGCCGATCAGTTCCAGTCATTCCACGAGGAAGGAGATACACGGCTCGTGTTGTCTGTAGTTCAACTATGCCTAGACGGTCAATACAGCGGTTCGATCGCGTCCTCATGGTTACTTTGTGCCAGGAAGGGCTCTCAACAAGAGAAGTGTCCAGACGTCTCGGAGTGAACTAAAACGATGTTGTTCGGACATGGAGTGGATACAGAGAGACAGGAACTGTTGATAACACGCCTCTCTCAGGCCGCCCAAAGGCTACTACTGCAGTGGATGACCGCTACCTACGGATTACGGCTCGTAGGAAATCTGACAGCAAAGCCACCATGATGCATAATGCTTTTCGTGCAGCCACAGGACGTCGTGTCACGACATAAACTGTGTGCAGTAGGCTGCATGACGGGAAACTTCACACCCGACGTCCATGGCGAGGTCCATCTTTGCAACCACGACACCATGCAGCGCGGTACAGTTGGGCCCAACAACATGCCGAATGGACCGCCCAGAATTGGCATCAAGTTCTCTTCACCGATAAGTGTCGCATATGCCTTTAACTAGACAACCGTCGGAGACGTGTTTGGAGGCAACTCGGTCACGCTGAACGCCTTAGACACAGTGTCCAGCTAGTGCAGCTAGGTGGAGGTTCGCTGATGTTTTAGGGTGGCATTATGTGGAGCCGACGTACGCCGCTTGTGGTCATGGAAGGCGCCGTAACGGCTGTACGATACGTCAATGCTACCCTCCGACCGATAGTGCAACCATATAGGCAGCATATTGGCAAGGCATTCGTCTTCATGGACGACAATTCGCGCTCCCGTCGTGCACATCTTGAGAATGACTTCCTTCAGGATAACGACTTCGCCCGAATAGAGTGGCCAGCATGTTCTCCAGAACATGCCTGGGATAGATTGAAAAGGGCTTTTTATGGACGACGTGACCTGCCAACCACTCTGAGGGACCTATGCCGAATCGCCATTGAGGGGTGAGACAATCTGAACCAACAGTGCCTTGATGAACTTGTGGACAGTATTCCTCGACGAATACAGGCATGCATCAATGCCAGAGGACGTGCTACTGGGTATTAGAGGTACCGGTGTGCACAGAAATCTGGACCACCACCTCGGAAGGTCTCGCTGTATGGTGGTACAACATACAATGTGTGATTTTCATGAGCAATAAAGAGGGTGGAAATGATGTTTATGTTGATCTCTATTCCAATTTTCTTTACAGGTTCCGGAACTCTCGGAACTGAGGTGATGCAAAACATTTTTTGATGTGTGTATTACAACTTCTTACGCTGCAACCTTTGTATCTGTCATAACTGGGTATATGATTCTTGTAGAAACTGGGCTATACTGATATAGTCAGTTATGTGACGGTAAGTTATGAGACAATCACTACTAAATCGCAAATCCTGCAGCACACAGTCTGAACATCATTCATATAAAGTTGGGTACCCGTACGGTGAATAGTTTTACGTCTACATTGGCTCGAGTAGCGAAAGTTTAATTGTAACCACCATGCAAATGTAACCTTCTAAAGACGAGCTTTGTAGGCTAAAACAAATTCTTCCTTAATTAAGTGTACGACTACAAGCAACAGAAATTTTATTAGACATGGTACGGAAAACGACCGTATTTGTCATACAGGAAAGTTCATCTAAACAGCTTAGAAACAATCTTTAAGGCAGGGTGCAAAAGAAAGCAATTAAAGGAAAGGGAAGGTAGTTTGGTGGTAATGATGAAGACAGTTATGAAATGCCGTACGTCACCCCAAGCCCGTTTCTAATGTAATCTTCTAGCGGGCAGCATATGAGGAAGAAGCTAACCACGTTAATAAAGACGCAGAATAAACGTTAAAATGACACCTCTTGGCCAGGGCTTCCCAAACTTTTCCTCTGATGGGACACTTTGAGAATTCGGGTACTTTGATGGAATACCTTGCTTGTTTTGAAGGTTAATAAAATTAATAAAATTTTAAAAAATGAAAAAACTTGTTTTATTCATTGATTACTGAATTTTAGATCATAACTAATAAGGCGGAAATCATTATAAATTTTTTTAAAATAGGAGATATGCCATGTTGTTAAAAGCTTTTCAGGGAGCAATTATCCACTTCCCGTGGAACACCAGACTTCCGAGGAACACATTTTGGATAACCCTGTTCTAGGCATAAACCCTCCCGTGCTGGTGTTACTGAATGAGTACTCCGGACAACAGTCTTGTTATCACTAAGACATATCCCACGCAGAGTTCCTTGAAATAGCTTGTGCAACGTTTATCGTTTAGATGTTACGAAGAAGTAAGGGTGTCAGTGAGCATCCCTGCCTATCTACTGCTAAGTCCGCATGAACAAGCTTCATGTATTCACATCTTGGAGTCTCTCTACAATTCCTCCCCATCCCCTCCTGCCTCACTCCCCTCCATTACAAAATTAACGATTCTTCGTGCCTCAGAATTTGTCCTATCAACCTACTCCTACTTTCAGTGAAATTGTTCCGTAAAGCCCTTAGCTCCCCGATCCTGTTCAGTACTTCATCATCAGTTATTTGGTCTGCCCATTCAATCTCTAGCGTTCTCCTGCACACAATGTTTCAAAACCGTCTGTTCTCATCGTCCACGTACGGCTTCCTTACAATGCTACACTTCAGGCAAATACTTTCAGAATACAGTTTCTAATACATAATCTTCATTCAGTGTTAACAAATTTCTCTTTTTCAGACACACATTTCTTACCATTACCAGTCTGCACTTTTTATCCTCATATCTCCTCTTATTGTTGCTTATTTTGCTGCCCATATAGCAACACTATAGCCAATAGCCAGTCATGACAAAACTCTACCATCTGGTGAGCAAGATGTATGAGACAGGCGAAATACCCTCAGACTTCAAGAAGAATATAATAATTCCAATCCCAAAGAAAGCAGGTGTTGACAGATGTGAAAATTACCGAAGTATCAGTTTAATAAGTCACAGCTGCAAAAATACTAACGAAAATTCTATACAGACGAATGGAAAAACTGGTAGAAGACGACCTCGGGGAAGATCAGTTTGGATTCCGTAGAAATATTGCAACATGTGAGGCATTACTGACCCTACGACACATCTTAGAAGAAAGATTAAGGAAAGACAAACCTACGTTTCTAGCATTTGTAGACTTAGAGAAAGCTTTTGACAATGTTAACTGGAATACTCTCTTTCAAATTCTGAAGGTGGCAGGGGTAAAATACAGGGAGCGAAAGGCTATTTACAATTTGTACAGAAACCAAATGGCAGATATAAGAGTCGAGGGGCATGAAAGGGAAGCAGTGGTTGGGAAGGGAGTGAGACAGGGTTGTAGCATCTCCCCGATGTTATTCAATCTGTATATTGAGCAAGCAGTAAAGGAAACAAAAGAAAAATTTGGAGTAGGTATTAAAATTCATGGAGAAGAAACAAAAACTGTGAGGTTCGCCGATGACATTGTAATTCTGTCAGAGACAGCAAAGGACTTGGAAGAGCAGTTGAGCGGAATGGACAGTGTCTTGAAAGGAGGATATAAGATGAACATCAACAAAAGCAAAAAGAGGATAATGGAATGTAGTCGAATTAAATCGGGTGATGCTGAGGGAATTAGATTAGGAAATGAGACACTTAAAGTAGTAAAGGAGTTCTGCTATTTGGGGAGCAAAATAACTGATGATGGTCGAAGTAGAGAGGATATAAAATGTAGACTGGCAATGGCAAGGAAAGCGTTTCTGAAGAAGAGAAATTTGTTAATATCGAGTATAGATTTAAGTGTCAGGAAGTCGTTTCTGAAAGTATTGTAGCTAGGCTCAGCACCGTTTCTTCCACATCCACCAGAAACAAACGCAAAATAATTTTATTTAAAAAATCGGATAAAGTGTCACTAGAAGCCTTCCTAAGAGACAATCTCCATTCCTTCCGAACTGACTATGCAAATGTAGACGAGATGTGGCTCAAATTCAGAGATACAGTAGCAACAGCAATTGAGAGATTCATACCTGATAAATTGGTAAGAGATGGAACTGATCCCCCGTGGTACACAAAACAGGTCCGAACTCTGTTGCAGAGGCAACGGAAAAAGCATGCGAAGTTCAGAAGAACGCGAAATCCCGAAGATTGGCTAAAATTTACAGACGCGCGAAATTTGGCACGGACGTCAATGCGAGATGTCTTTAATAGGTTCCACAACGAAACATTGTCTCGAAATTTGGTAGAAAATCCGAAGAAATTCCGGGCGTATGTAAAGTACACAAGCGGCAAGACGCAGTCAATACCTTCGCTGCGCAGTGCCGATGGTACTGTTACCGACGAATGTGCCGCTAAAGCGGAGTTATTGAACGCAGGGAAGATGAATGGAATATTCCAGAATTTGAAACACGAACAGCTGCTAGCATGAGTTTCTTAGAAGTAGATACCTTAGGGGTTGCGAAGCAACTCAAATCGCTTGATACGGGCAAGTCTTCAGGTCCAGATTGTATACCGATTAGGTTCCTTTCAGATTACGCTGATACAATAGCTCCCTACTTAGCACTCATATACAACCGCTCGCTCACCGATAGATCTGTACCTCCAGATTGGAAAATTGCGCAGGTCGCACCAGTGTTTAAGAAGGGTAGTAGAAGTAATCCATCTAACTACAGACCTATATCATTGACGTCGGTTTGAAGTAGGGTTTTGGAGCATATACTGTATTCAAACATAATGAATCACCTCGAAGGGAACGATCTATTGATACGTAATCAGCATGGTTTCAGAAAACATCGTTCTTGTGCAACGCAGCTAGTTCTTTATTCGCACGAAGTAATGGCCGCTATCGACAGGGGATCTCAAGTTGATTCCGTATTTCCAGATTTCCGGAAAGCTTTTGACACCGTTCCTCACAAACGACTTCTAATCAAGCTGGGGGCCTATGGGGTATCGTCTCAGTTGTCCGACTGGATTCGTGATTTCCTGTCAGGAAGGTCGCAGTTCGTAGTAATAGACGGCAAATCATCGAGTAAAACTGAAGTGATATCAGGTGTTCCCCAGGGAAGCGTCCTGGGACCTCTGCTGTTCCTGATCTATATAAATGACCTGGGTGACAATCTGAGCAGTTCTCTTAGGTTGTTCGCAGATGATGCTGTAATTTACCGTCTAGTAAGGTCATCCGAAGACCAGTATCAGTTGCAAAGCGATTTAGAAAAGATTGCTGTATGGTGTGGCAGGTGGCAGTTGACGCTAAATAACGATAAGTGTGAGGTGATCCACATGAGTTCCAAAAGAAATCCGTTGGAATTCGATTACTCGATAAATAGTACAATTCTCAAGGCTGTCAATTCAACTAAGTACCTGGGTGTTAAAATTACGAACAACTTCAGTTGGAAAGACCACATAGATAATATTGTGGGGAAGGCGAGCCGAAGGTTGCGTTTCATTGGCAGGACACTTAGAAGATGCAACAAGTCCACTAAAGAGACAGCTTACACTACACTCGTTCGTCCTCTGTTAGAATATTGCTGCGCGGTGTGGGATCCTTACCAGGTGGGATTGACGGAGGACATCGAAAGGGTGCAGAAAAGGGCAGCTCGTTTTGTATTATCACGTAGTAGGGGAGAGAGTGTGGCAGATATGATACGCGAATTGGGATGGAAGTCATTACAGCAAAGACGTTTTTCGTCGCGGCGAGATCTATTTACGAAATTTCAGTCACCAACTTTCTCTTCCGAATGCGAAAATATTTTGTTGAGCCCAACCTACATAGGTAGGAATGATCATAAAAATAAAATAAGAGAAATCAGAGCTCGAACAGAAAGGTTTAGGTGTTCGTTTTTCCCGCGCGCTGTTCGGGAGTGGAATGGTAGAGAGATAGTATGATTGTGGTTCGACGAACCCTCTGCCAAGCACTTAAATGTGAATTGCAGAGTAGTCATGTAGATGTAGATGTAGATGTATTTGTATGGAGTGTAGCCATGTATGGAAGTGAAACATGGACGATAAATAGTTTGGACAAGACGTGAATAGAAGCTTTCTAAATGTGGTGCTACAGAAGAATGCTGAAGATTAGATGGGTAGATCACGTAACTAATGAGGAGGTATTGAATAGAATTGGGGAGGAGAGGAGTTTGTGGCACAACCTGACAAAAAGAAGGGACCGGTTGGTAGGACATGTTTTGAGACATCAAGGGATCACAAATTTAGCATTGGAGGCAGCGTGGAGGGCAAAAATCGTAGAGGGAGACCAAGAGATGAATACACTAAGCAGATTCAGAAGGATGTAGGTTGCAGTAAGTACTGGGAGATGAAGAAGCTTGCACAGGATAGAGTGGCATGGAGAGCTGCATCAAACCAGTCGCAGGACTGAAGACCACAACAACAACAACAACAACATAGCAACACTCATCTACTACTTTTAGGGTCTCCTTTCTTAAACTAGTTCCCTCAGTATCACTCTGAACCAAATCAGCTGACCAAGTTTCTCCTTATTTTCCTTTACTACTTGCTCTCTGGGGGGACTGAAACGAGGCAAAATCCCCACCCCTGACTGAGAAGGATTCGGAATCCCCAGGGACAGGGTCTCCATATACTTTATCACATTTTCACCTTCATCTGCATCTACATGACTACTCTTCAATTCACAATTAAGTGCCTGGCAGGGGGTTCCTCGAGCCAGTTTCACATTATTTCTCTACTGTTCCACTCACGAACAGCATACGGGGAAAACGAAACACTTGAATCTTTCCGTCCAAGTTCTTATTTCACTTATTTTATTACAATAATAATTTCCCCTTATGTATGTGGATGTCAAAAAAAAAAATTGGTCATTCGAAGAAGAGCGTTGGAGATAGAAAAGATTTCGCCGCAACGAAAACCGCCCTTGTTTTAATGAGTGCCACCCCAACTAGTTTTAAGTCTCATAATGCTTAGAGCCATTTGAACCATTTGAATCCCAACTAGCGTATCGTATCCATGACATTCTTTCCCCTATTACGCGATAATACAAATCGATCTGCCCTTCTTTGAACTCCGTCAATCCTGTGTAAATCACATCTAGTAAAAATCCCATACAGACCAGCAGTACTCTAGCATGGACAGACCAGCGTAGTGCAGGCAGTCCATCTAGTAGACCTGTTGCATATTCTAAGTGTTCTGCCAATAAAACGCAGACTTTGGTTTTCCTTCCGCACCACATTATCTATGAAATCGTTCGATTTTAAGTTGTTCACAATTGTAATTCCTGTGCATTTAGTTACATTGAGAGCCTTTAGATTTGTGTGATTTATCGTGTAAGTGAAATTTAACGGATTCGTTTTGGTACTCATGGGGAAGACCTCACACCTTTCATTACTTATGGTCAACTGCCCTTTTTCGTACCATACTGGTATCTTTAGTAAATCTTTTTGTAATTGGTTTTGATCTTGTGATGACTTTACTAGGCAGTAATTGACAGCACCATCTGAAAAACAACATAATATGGCTACTCAGATTGTCTCCAAAATCGTTTGTATAAATTAGGAACAGAAGAAGGCCTATTACACGTCTTTTAGAGCGTCAGATATCACTTCTATTTTACTCGATGACTTTCCAGTTACTACGAACTGCGATCATTTCGACAGTAAATCACGAACCCAACCACACGGCAGCGACGATACTCACAACTGAGACGATACTCCATAAGACGCAATTTGATTAGAAGCCGCTTGTGAGGAATTATAGCAATGGAATCGATTTGAGATGCCCTGTCAGTAGCATTCATTATTTCATGAGAAAAAGGAGCTAGTTGCGTTTCGTAAGAAGGAAATTTTCTGAATTCGCGTCGACTGTGTGTCAATAGATCCACGAAGTAATTCACAATATTTGAACACAGTATATTCCAAAATTCTACGGCAAATCTATGTCAGCGACATTGGTCTGTAAGTCAACGTATTACTGCTACTTCCTTTCTTGAATATTGGTGTAACCTGAGAAACTTTCCAGCCTTCAAGTATCCGTCTTACGTCAAGAGAGCGGTTGTATGTGATCATCAAGTACAGGTAATTTACGCTTCTTCGCTACACGGAGAATATCTGCTTCTAAGTTACTCATGGTGGCTTCAGTTCTTGACTCGAATGCTGGAACACTTACTTCTTCTCGTTAGGTGAATGAATTTCGAAAACTGTATTTAGTAACTTCGAGTTAATGGTACCGTTATCCGTAACATTTCCTTCACTGTCATGCGGTGGAGGTATTGACTGTGTGATGTCAGTGGTGTACTTCACATATGACCAGAATCTACTTCAATTTTTTTCCTGATATCGATACACGCTTCATAGTGAAAACTATTAAAAGCATCTCGCATTGAAGTTCACGATAATTTTCGAGTTTTTGTAAAACGTCCTTCGATCAGCCCTGTAATTGCGTCTCTTTCCTGTAACACTTGTTCATAGACACGTACTCCTAAAATTTGGATAAAGCTGCTTGAACGAAATCTTTCACTCGGAAGTAATTACGAATATTTTGTGTAATGCTAAAAAGCACGTCAGAGGCATGTTAACTATCTGAACTAAACATATACATATATTAAAACCTTTCAATGTGCCTGCTTCACGCTTAAGAGTAGAAAGCTGTAGCGGCATACTGCACTTTAGCGACATTTATCTAGAGCTACAGCTTCTTCATTCAGACTACTTTCACGCTTCTTATTAAAACAAATCTACGACAATATTTGGCGAATAACTGTCTTTGTACACAGCACCAACTACGTGCATTGCACTGAACTAATTCTCCTTTATGTCATAGACATGAGTGTCATAAAAAAAATCGTTAACTGAATACACCTATTTTCCCAACATCACACTTAAATTCATTGAACTTGTATATGAGCACTGAGGTGCATTTCAATGAAGCAGTTTTTTTCTTTATACGTCAGTGATGTTAGTGTGCCACAAAACTTGTGTTAGCTCAATACAATTACTCGTATTCTCAGAGTTTTGTCCTTTTTCAGGAGTAATTTTATGCATCTCTCACACAACATAGTAACAATGTTGACTTACATCTCATACATAAAAGGAATACAGGGAGTATAGAATTGCAAATTAAACACATATTATAACTATTTGTTGAAAACATTTTAATGTTACTCAGTTTCATATAACAAATTATTAATAAATACTCATCCATCTATCATCATACCCACTTGCAATACGACACACGTAGTCTGCCATCTATGGCTCATGGAGCACCAGTGTTGCCCCGGCGCCAGTTTTGGATAGCGCCATTTTGCCATGCACGGTATACATTAACCATGGCGGCACAGGAACTGTTTACAGCCTGGGTGATTCGGAAATGTTTCCACCCTCTGCCCGAAAGGTGATGATCATGTCCTTTCCAGTGTCAGATAAATCACTCTGTTTCCGTTCTAGTAAACGACTGCACGGTTTCTTTTTTGCGTCCCCTACACGCTTTATGCATCCTCTGCTGTTAGTGCTGCCTCCTACCGTCTGTTATTGCACGTCGGCATCGAACATAGGCGGTGGTCACAATAATGTGACTGGACCGTGAATTAAACACACATATAATGTACCTGTCTTTAATGGGAGTCATTTTTAAATAGAAGCTTATTATTTGAGATCGCTCACCACGCTAATAATTCGGATTCAGGTTTCGCTGTTGCGTGCCTCAGTCTCTTTCCAGATTTTAGCTGCAAGAGCTTTCCAAGAGTCGTTCAGAGAGAATGCTTATTCTGCTTTTGGAGGCCATGAGGAGCAACATGTATTGTACTGGGTGGCTATAATTAAAGTGCAACCCTCATGGATGACCAGTGCGGGCTGTGGTTATCGTATGGCAACAAAACTTGGTAGATATATTAAACACTAATGCGTTAATGCGTAACCGGTATACGCTGGAAAAAATTAGTCCCAGTTTTGGTCACCAGATGCAAATCTGGCGCTGTACACTGTTTGTACGACGATATGACATCCACGCTGTCATTTGGCAAGCCATGACGTGACCGAACAGTATAGCTATCGAGAAGAGAGACGGCGCGCTGTTAGTGAAACTGTTTTATGTGAACGGCAACAATTACAGTGCTGCATCGAGAGGTTATCACCGACTGAAAACTCTGAGGAGACGCCTGATATCATGAAACGGTTTAAAGAAGATGATATTGAAATTTGAAGACGCAAGTAGCTTGGTGTGGCATCTGACAGAGGAAGGCGTCCTATTGCGGTGTAAGCTATCCAAGAGATTGCTGTTGCTGTGACTGAGCATGCAGCACATGCCTCAGGTAATGCTGGCGCTCGTAACACTGCAGTGTCACGAGAATTGTTCATCCCACCGTCAACTGTAAGGAAAGTTTTGCGGTCTATTTTTCACTGGTACCCGTACAAGACCCAGACGCTCTGAATTTGCTCTTCCGTTTCTGGCACGGAAGTTGACGACATGGGCCCGGCCAATATTCTATGGAGTGACGAGGAACATTTTACACAAAACTGCCGAATTTGGGGTACTGTTAAACCGCATATTGTGCACGAACAGCCACTGCACTCGCTGTATGTACCTGTGCGGTGTGGATTCACAAACACCTTTATTCTCGTTCCGCTCTTCTTTGAAGAGAGAATACACCCACAGGGCCTGTCAGGTCTGTCGTGCTGTCGTGACATCTGCACATTATCGAGACCTCCTGCTTTGGAACAGCGCAACTGATTGGCAGCCGCTCTTTTCGTGCAATTGGGAGCGAAACCTGATGTCGCTGGCTAATTGAAGCACGTGCTTAATGCAGGCTTCCACGAAAGTGATATCTTCGGGTTTTCCATATGCCTGGTCTGGAAGTTCATCTGATCTGAATCCATTTGACTTTTGGCTCTGCGGATATCTGAAAGAATGCATTTACCAGGCTCGCATTCGGTCTCTACCTGATTGTCGTTTTACCGATGTAGCACCTCATCGATCGCTCTGCTCGTCATACTGAACAAATTTTGTAATAGGCGGTTTATAATAACATCAACATTATGCCTTTATCACTTGTCTGACATTTTCTGCCCACGTCTTGTTCCTAATCTGTTACATATGGAACCATTTCTATACGTCTTTCTTGCATTCATAGCTCCAGATTATTTTGCGCCTGGTGGACAAAATTGGAACTAATTTTTTTCAGCGTAAATTGGTTCCGCATTAACGCATTAGCATTATTACCAAGTTTGGCTGTCATACGATAATTTCAGCACACACTGGACCTCTGTGAACAACTGCACTTTAATTATAACGACCTAGTACTTGACTGGCGGGTTCCGTCTCACAAATGAGCTCAGTATTAGTGAGATTTCATTTGATCTATAACGACAATTATATACATGTATGCGAAGATATTTACCATTTTTTATTCCTAAAACAACAGTAGAACACAACAGCAACCGTCTCGACCAGGACAGTCCTCTCGGTATGTGGCACAGAGGCCATCGCCCTCGCACGTGTACGTCTGTTCATCGCACACCCCATTACATAAAGATTGCAAAGGGAGCACGAATACCAGTATTAGATGCTTGCCACACCTGTACTAATGGGTCACGATGCTCATTGTCACACACCAATAGCATGGTACGAGGTCGAAAGCTGTGTGACACGAAGCATCCAGGCACCTGGTGGAAGACATTACGGGTGATGCCGTATGGCCCCTGGTACGTCTGTCATGGCCCTCCACCAGCGAATGATCACGGATATTCGTGTGTTTGCCTACAGTAGCCCGCGGATAACGCAACATTCGTTCGTGCTGCATTGCGACACACTCTCGTACATGAGAGTTCTTGTGTGGCTGCAGCAGCAGTAGTAGTAATAGTAGATTAATTCATTTGCGGGTCACTTTTAGAAGAATATGCGATGGTATTACAAATTAAGAACAACAAAAATATTATAATGTGTAAATACAGGCATTTATACGGGGCGATCGAAAGGTTTCCGTTCGAGGGCGTTGCTGCAACGTACATGAAACGCAGTGCTACTCCGACGTAGGTAAATAAGCAACAGCAAGTAGGGAAGGAATTTCTTGTCTTTCCGAATTGCCTTCTGTAAATTCGGAAATGTGAACTATGGCGACGTTGTTACCAAATGTATCCAAACAGAAGCAAAGTGCCGTTATTCTTTTATTGGTTGCCGAAAGATAAACATCGGTAGACATCCATCTTAGACTGAAGAATGCGCATATCTGTCCAAAAACCACGTCTGGGAAAGCTGCGGCAGGGGTGCTGCTGGTTCATGATAACGCACGTCCCCATATCACAAACGTTGTAACGCAGAATTACGCCAACTCAAGTGCGAGGCACTCGAGCACCCGCCCCTATATCTCTCCCCTTGCGATTATCACGCCTTCTGTCCCTTAAAAAAGGCCTTGACGGCCGACGATGCCTGTCAGAGGAGGATGTCAAGCAATCTCTTACAGACTTCTTTACTAAGCAGGACGTGGCGTTTTACCAAACGAGTATCTTCAACCAGCTGCGTTGCTGAGATGATTGTCTCAACGCATCCGGCGATTTTGCCTAATTGGCATACCAATTCTGGACTGTACAGTCTTTGAAAGGGAACTTTTTCATAGGCCATTATACATACTTACCGATTTAGTTTGATAAGAATGGGACAGATAGTTGGCCGTGGTCTTGTACTGGGAACCATCCCGGTATTTTCCTGCTATAATTTAGGGAAATCAAGCAAAAATTAAACCAGAATGTCCAATTGAAGATTGGAGCCTCCTCCACCCACACTCCCACCTCCCCTCTCCCCGCCCAGAATATACGAGGTCTGCCCAAAAAGTAATGCAACGCATTTTTTTTTCTCTGACGAAATCAATGCTACGAATGCGAAACGTTACATGCGAATTATTTGAAGTCTCCTGAGTGAGCACCCCAAGTTTACATTACTTCCGACAGATAGCGTAGCTGAAGGACAGTTTCAAAATGGGGTCTGTAGGTGAAGTACGTTACAAGCAATGCGCCGTCATTGAACTGCTCACAGCAGAGAAAGAAACTGTGGGGAATATTCACAAACGCTTGTGCAAAGTGTGTGGAGCATCTGCTGTCGACAGAAGTACAGTTAGTCTCTGGGCACAGAGGCTGAGGTCGTCAGAAGGCCTTTAGGCAGAGCTCCAAGATTTGCAGCGGTCGGGGAGACAATCCACGGCTGTCACACTGTATGCAGGCTGTTTACATGTTTGTATGTTGGCAGCACTATGTAGCGCTTTGCATTAATAACTTTGACAGCGCACTCTGTAAAAGACTCTGTGTGTGGTCGAACTTGCAGTTGGAGGTGAACAGCCAGCAGTGATGGAGGTTGGGTGTGAGTAGTCAGCAGTGATGGAGGTTAGAGGTGCAGTGTTGGAGGTTTGCAGTATTAGCGCGAGCGGACGATCTGGACGTATCCAACTTGGAGATTGAATATTATTCATGATTATATAATTTTTGCAACTGGATGTCACGGACGATTATAAATTTTTTTGAACTGGATGTCACATTATTAAGGTAAAAATACATTGTTTGCTTTGCAACAAAATCTTTCCTTTGCTAACCATATGCCTATCAGTAGTTGGAGCCTTCAGTAGTTAGAACATTTTATTTAGATGGCAGTACTGGTGCTTGAGACATTGCTGTAGTTTGTATAATGAAGATTTTTGTGAGGTAAGTGACTTATGAAATGTATAGGTTATTGTTACGATTTCCTCTAATTCAGGGCCATTCTTTTGTATTAATTATTTGAAATCAGGTTATCGTATTTGAGCAGTCAGATTGCGTCGCGCTAGGATACTGTGGGTCACTGTTGAAGTGATAAGAATAACTAAAGAGAAAGAGACAGTACGTTAGTTTCACTCAGCAGTTCAAGCAGAAAATTTGTATTAAGAAGTTTCAGCACCTGACATACCTGACCTAGCCCCCTCGGACTTCCATTAGTTTGGGCCATTAAAGGATGCCATTCCTGGAAGACATTTTGGGGGACGATGAGACCTAAGTCGAAACAAGGCCCTTGGGAGAGCCAGTCATGACAAAACTCTACCATCTGGTGAGCAAGATGTACGAGACAGGCGAAATTCCCTCAGACTTCAAGAAGAATATAATAATTCCAATACCAAAGAAAGCAGGTGTTGACATATGTGAAAATTACCGAACTATCAGTTTAATAAGTCACGGCTGCAAAATACTAATGCGAATTCTTTACAGACGAATGGAAAAACTTGTAGAAGCCGACCTCGGAGAAGATCAGTTTGGATTCCGTAGAAATATTGGAACATGTGAGGCAATACTGACCCTACGACTTTAGAAGAAAGATTAAGGAAAGGCAAACCTACGTTTCTAGCATTTGTAGACTTAGAGAAAGCTTTTGACAATGGTGACTGGAATACTCTCTTTCAAATTCTGAAGGTGGCAGCGATAAAATACTGGGAGCGAAAGGCTATTTACAATTTGTACAGAAACCAAATGGCAGTTATAAGAGTCGAGGGACATGAAAGGGAAGCAGTGGTTGGGAAGGGAGTGAGACAGGGTTGTAGCCTCTCCCTGATGTTATTCAATCTGTATATTGAGCAAGCAATAAAGGAAACAAAAGAAAAGTTCGGAGTAGGTATTAAAATCCACGGAGAAGAAATAAAAACTTTGAGGTTCGCCGATGACATTGTAATTCTGTCAGTGACAGCAAAGGACTTGGAAAAGCAGTTGAACGAAATGGACAGTGTCTTGAAAGGAGGATATAAGATGAACATCAACAAAAGCAAAACGAGGATAATGGAATGTAGTCGAATTAAGTCGGGTGATGCTGAGGGAATTAGATTAGGATATGAGACACTTAAAGTAGTAAAGGAGTTTTGCTATTTTGGGAGAAAAATAACTGATGATGGTCGAAGTAGAGAGGATATAAACTGTAGACTGGCAATGGCAAGGAAAGCGTTTCTGAAGAAGAGAAACTTGTTAACATCGAGTATAGAATTAGGTGTCAGGAAGTCGTTTCTGAAAGTATTTGTATGGAGTGTAGCCATGTATGGAAGTGAAACATGGACGATAAATAGTTTAGACAAGAAGAGAATAGATGCTTTCGAAATGTGGTGCTTCAGAAGAATGCTGAAGATTAGATGGGTAGATCACATAACTAATGAGGAGGTATTGAATAGAATTGGGGAGAAGAGGAGTCTGTGGCACAACTTGACCAGAAGAAGGGATCGGGTGGTAGGACATGTTCTGAGGCATCAAGGGATCACCAATTTAGTACTGGAGAGCAGCGTGGAGCGTAAAAATCGTAGATTTAAACGTAAATAGGTATATAAGTGTTATCGAGGTCACCGATTACGAATTTGATATTATAATTCCAAAATTCAAAGTAGCAGCTCCAGTATAGCCACCAACTGTTTAGAATTTCATTTAAATCAGTATATCATGGTCTTTAAGGTCGTTAATTACAAAGTCCATATTATTATTTCAAAATTAAAAATGGTAGATAAAGATTATAATATTATAACTGCGAAATAAAAAATAGTTTCTCTTTCTTTGATTTTTTATTGTGAAACTTGTTGAGGTACCAACTACATAGCAGCTACGTGCAGCTAAAAAAAATATGTAAATAAGAACACATCGAAAAAATCAGTCACTCTCACTATCAGTATAGTTATCATGTTCGAAATCAAAGTCAGCATCACGCTTATCAGAAATTTCTAGAAAATTTTCAGACTCATCATCAGGAGAAAGTATAAACCTTAGGGCGTCCATTGACAAGTTTGTACTTTTTCGGTGTTTCATTTTTCTGAGGCTCGCAATAAGTGGATCCGGAGATACCAGGAGCCAATAAAGTACATCTTCCATTGTATTTGTGCGTAAATCTTTATTGGAAAACCCTTAACGATATTTTTTGATATCTTTATTTCTGACTTCCTGAGCATGTTCAGGTAATTGGCGTCTTGGTAATATCGTTGATTCTATTATCTGAGCACCCTGCATTAAGACTTTATGAACTGCCGAAGACATGTGATAGTAGGGAAACGTGTCTACGCGTATTTTCCGAGTATAGTGACAACATTTTCGAAATTTTTCGATGTCCACGTTATAGCCATATGACGTGAACTGCAAAATAACGTGAAATCGATTAATGAAATCTTCGTCCAGCCTCATGATTTGAGCAGACACTGATGATTTTTCAAAAAAAGCATCGAGCAGTATCGCCATCATTGAAATTCCTGAATCCAACTTTTGTGCGATCAACAAAAAGCCCTAGCTGCGTTTGAAGCTAATTCTAAATTTTTTCCGAAATTCCAAACGCTTTTGTCTTCCGTTTATCGAGATTGCAATTTTTTGTTTCCAGTTTTTATCCAAGGTGAAGTGAATATTCAGAGAAAAGTATCCCTGCGTATTAAGCTGGTAATCCGTATCGTAAATTGGAAACATTTATCACTATATTTTTTCTACAAAATCGAGATTATTCAGTTGATTTGACGTGGCTCCACAGAAGTGGCATCACAAAGATATATACTGAAATTTAAAAAAAAAAGAGGCAACAGTGCTCCTAGAGGTCTCTCAAACAGCTACCTAGCGTGGCTCGGCGTCATTATTCCTAATCTCAAAAAGTACAGGGGCAGAGATGGGCAGAATTTTCTTTCATATTCTATTAAAAAATCATAAGTTGTATGCCTCATGTCGGAAATTCCAGAATAACGCTGAATACATAACTTTTTCGTTAATTTTCGGAAAAAAATTTTACAAGGAAAACGATTAAGTAGACACATGTTTAACATTGATTTATACGTGATAATATTCTACATGCCTTCCTTAATACCCTGCATCAAACAGAACTGAAATAAGGCACTCGAGTAAAAACTTATACATACTTTCAATAACGATGATATTTCGAAGTTACTACGCGTTGCTAACACTATGCCGAGAACAATAACCTTAAATAGCGTAGCGTCTAATTTATCAAAGATATTCCACTTTACTTTCTCAGTTACGTGCAACAAAGCCTCCTCTATGAGATACCAGCTTATTGGTGACCATCACTTTTTCGATTTTCGGCTACCTTTTTTTGAGATCCAGACCACTGTGTACCATTTTAAATAACTTCGTTTTAGTAATCTCTTTAATCTCTTTGGGCAGTTTATTGTAGACCTACTGTTTTATTCCTTGGTAGAAAATGCTGCTATATATTTATTCTTTCTCAGTAAATGTAACCTTGTTTAATGGTCATGGAAAGGGCTTTTAGTGCACTATTTATCAATGTTACTTTTGCTGTGCACTACTTGTCGGTGAATGTAGTTACATGGTGTAGTTAAAAATCCCCATGTGATTTGCGGGTGAACATAGATGAGATTGGGGTTGAGGAGAAGGGGGGAGACAGATTTTTACTTCATCTCAGACTGCTTTTTATCTCTTTTCTCAAATTTTCTCCAGTTTAAACACGTTCGTTTCTACTAATTTCGCACGGGATCTAATAACCTCGTCATTGAGCGCCACTAACCCACAAACATATATATATATATATATATATATATATATATATATATATATATATATATATACTAAGGTCTCCAGCGTTTCGAACAGATCTTTACAGATCTACTACTATTTTTACTTATTACTCTTGTGGCTCTTTTCTGTAGTTTGAAATCTGTGTTCAGATTTGATGCATTTGTTCCGCAGAAAAGATTTCCATAGTTACGAACTGAGTGAAAATGTGAACAACATGTCACTAGAAGGCAGCGGCTCTTATATACTGATAACAATATTCTAACGGCTTAACATACGACATTCTATTTACAAGTATTTTTGTATGTTCGCTTCTACTGAGAATCATTAATATTTCGTAGATATTTTGTGTTTGTTGCGCATTTTGTAGAGGTGCCGTCTACATACAGTTTAATAGTACCACTTTCTCTCTTCAAACTGAAATTCGTGGCATTTTTTTTCTTTTTGCCCTTGCCACTTGATTGCTTACTGACCAATTGTAAACTCCTTGAATGTTTTATGTGGTTTTTTTTTTTGTGTGTGAGGAGTTCTCTTATTTTCTTAGTGTCTATAATATTTCTGTCATCAATAAAGGGAATTTTTTCAGCTTCTCTCTACGCCTCTGAAACACATCTGGTACCACATAACAGTCTCGTATTTTGGCGCAGGACTACTACGAATCCTCGGTGACCTCTCGAAAGCCATTGCCTGTATGCGTTCTTCCCTTTCAACGTTTCCGTCTCGAGCGTCTCTCCCTTGGAAAGAAATGTGACTTAATTTCTATTAATTATTAACACAATCGCGTATTCATTGTGAATTTTGCAAAGAGGAGGGTTGCCTGTAAACATATTCGTCCTCCTTCACTTCGTTTTTCCTTTTACAAACTGTCCGACGGAATGCTAAAATCGAAAGAAACAATTCGACTCAGATCGAAGCAGTGCCGTTCCTGTAGAGATAGTAGGGCGTAAATCACTCTTAATGAGACGATTTTCCCTGAGTCAATCACATCAGAACATTCAGCAGTGCTGCAAATGCTTATGCAAGCTCTGTACCGCAAAAATTAGTTCTTGCTGGGTCAAGTTCAGGACACCGAGCACATTCTCCAGACCAAACGCTGCAGCTATAAGTACTGATGATGTCTCAACTATCCTGTATATTTTCTTGCAAAAATCTATTTTTCCACGTTTGTAGTGAAGCATTTCAATATCTACAGGCGTCATATTAACCCTCGCAGTAATAAGGGAGTGGGGACGGATACTTTGTGCCCACCCTTTTCAAAATTTTGTAATCTAGTTAGTTGCTTTATACTAGAAAATTTTGAAAAAAAGTTTATTGTTTTTAAAGTTTTCTGTTAAACTTAACCCAAAAATTTAATTGTCAGTAATAGACGTCACTTTCCCCAGTGAACATCATATTCAATATTTCCGGTTCAGGACCTTACTTACACATAAGTATCTCTTTAAAATGTATGCTGGGATTGAAAGTCAACAACAGCTAACTAAATGTGGACTTTAAAATTTTTTTCGTACCCCCCCCTCCCGCCCCCCTTCGTAATACATGTACTGAAAATGTGTTGCTGATGTTAAGAATGGGTTAAAAGACACTTCATGTTCTGGACTCTACTAACACCTCAGTTCTTAATATAAGTCAACAATAAATAACGAGTTAAGTTTTCCTTCATTTTTTTTAGGATGGTCAATAAGTACACCCCCCCCCCCACCGGACCCCACCCCCACCCTTAATGTCGTCAGCTTAATTCACAACTGTGAAGGTGTCGTTTTAATTCGTTTTGATTTTAGAGTTTCCTGTTTTCCGATTTCTTCACTATTTTTCTTTTTATTTTCGTATTGATCAACAAGGATCACGAAACAGCTTCAGTTCACATTCTTTCCTTGTTGTTTCTATTTTTCAAATACTACTTCATCTTCTCCCCATGTTGTCTTTTCCTTTCTTCTGTCCGTGTTATTCCCGATTTGTTATTTCTTTTGCATCGAAGGCCTTCTAAATTTAGTTTAGTTTTTTATCCTTAAAAAGGCTTTTGTCTGTTATTTCCAATTCTTTGATGTTGTGTCTTTCTAGTTCTTCCCTAATTTTTGTAACCTGTACTATTGTCGATTTATTTCCAGAAATACAGGAATTTTTGGTTCGTGAGCCTCTTCTCATTCGTACGGTAGAGGTGTCCAAAACAGCGTCTTATTTTACTTTTCTCTATTTTTTAGCAATGAACCGACATCATATACCTTCAAGCGTATCTGCGAGCGTTTAATTTAATATTTTATGCCCTCACTGTGCCAGAAGATGATTCACACTTGAGACTAACGACACACTGAGCTATTCTCTAAATGTTATGTTAACTGATGTGCAGGGTGCTCTAAAATTCGCCTTACAAACTTCTAGAACTTGTAGAAAGGACTGCATAGATAATATTTTGAATTGGATCCCATGACCGGAAACGTACCGTTTCCACGCTACAACCATTTGAAAACATTTTTGTTGGTAACGTCATCACCTTTATAAGTAATTTCTTGCAGAACATACGAGGCGGTGCTGAAGGGAACATCCATTGCACGCGTAGTTGCTCGTGATGCAGTATGGCCTCTTCCAATTTGGATGTGCGGCCTCTCCCTAGAGCACCACAATCACGCCTTCTGATGGCGAAGGTATCCTTTCCTCGAAGCTGTTGGGTAACTGTGACGAAAAGGGTATGCGGTTGAGTCGGACATTGTGGATAACGGTCTTGATAAAGGCGACGAGCAGATCTTCCATTGCCGTGAGCTTCGCCATACAGAAGGATCGTGTCGCTGTATTCTGCAAACCTGTGGTCAGTCATGTAGCTCTAAACACTCACAGACACATGACTGAGGGTCGAACAAGGTCATAGAGGTGGATAGACAAATTGTTCAAACGGCTCTAAGCACTATGGGACTTAACATCTCAGGTCATCTGTCCCGTAGACTTAGAACTACTTAAACCTAGCTAACCTAAGGACATCACACACATCCATGCCCGAGGCAGGATTCGAACCTGCGACCGTAGCAGCAGCGCGGTTCCGGACTGAAGCGACTAGAACCGCTCGGCCACAGCGGCCGGCTTGGATAGATATCAAATGACATCAGCCTGTCCGAAATACACACCCTCCATCATGACTACACTACTGCGTACCTACCTATCAAACATGTTTCCAAACTTCTGTAGTACAGAAACGGTACTTTTCCGGGCATGGGTTCCAGTTCAAAATATTGTCTACTCAGTCCCCTCTACAAGTCCTAGAATTATGTAAAGAGGAATTTTAGAGCATCCCGAATAATTTCGCCTTTTCAGATTGATACTTGCTACTATACTTTACATCCACCCGGTTAGCCTCGCATGTTCACACAACTACTTTTGAGGGACGGGGAGGTTCGCTGGCCCTGGAACGAATCCGCCTGGCATATTAATGACGAGTGGTCGGCGTGCTAGTCAGCCTGGATGTGATTTTTAGGCGGTTTCCCACATCCCCCTAGGTGAATATCAGACTGGTTCCCACGTTCGGCCTCAGATACACTCTACCCAAACACATCTAACACTTTATCACATTTGCACACAGAATACTCTACACGCAGACAGAAAGGGTACACTGCTTCTGCCTTGGGGAATGTATAGGAGACTGATAACCTTAGGTATTTGGTCTCTGTACTCAATCAGAATCAGAAACCTCTGCTTCATAATTCATCAGTTACGAAGCAGCGCCTGTGCAGCATGAAAAATGAAAATATCTACGTTTCATTTGTGGTAAAGATTTGTGGTAACTGCTTCTATGTCATCGGCACATTTTGATGCTGCTATTTCTTTCATCTTCTGAAGTGTTTCAGTGTTACTTACATGCACGTTTGAGAGAACAGACACTGTTGATGATCCGCAGCTCTATGAAATACTGAGAAAATAATTCGCTGACTGCGAATTCCTTGACATCGGCTAAATTAGGTATAGTTCTACTACCAGATAGTGACATCTGAAAATTTATGCCGGACCGAAACTCGAACCTGGGTTTCCTGCTTACCTTAACCACTTGGTCAATCCTCGCTACTGCCTGGACCGATACAAAGCTGTCGACATATTTATATCATGGTTCACTAAATTCATCACCTAATGCCCGCATTACTTGGACTCCCGCATCAGGGAAAATGAAACAATGAGGAATCGAGACCGATGTTATCGTCGTGCGCCTGCGTAGGCTTGTAAGAAAGAACAGACACTGTTGACGAACCACAGCTGTACAAAGTACCTCAAAACTAATTCGCCGAGCGTGAATTTCTTGACATCAGCTGTTTTAGTGTAGGTCTACTGCCCAACAATGTCAAGAAAATTTGGTCCGGACTAGGACTAAAACCCGGATTCGAGTACGAGTCCGGTCTGGCACAAATTTCTTAAGTATCGCTATTGCGTAGCAAATCTATAACTAATACAGCTACACCAAGCAGTTCGCAGTCATCGAATTCATGTCATGCGTCTCAGTGTTTTTGCTATATTCCACTTCAGTCACAGTTTTTTCAAACGCAGTGTAGACGCCGTCAACAGCGCTGTAGCACTGGGAATAATTATTCTAGATATTATACAATATAGTAATGCAACAAAAGTTAATAATATTGGTTGACGATAGACGAAAGGTGTGTTAAGTACATTTACCATTTTCTTTGACGCAATCATAATTTTTTTTTTATAACGTTAAACGATATCGACAATCATCAGATGAATTGAATGTTGCCTTAGATGGTCACCAAGCGATATCTGTCAGACTGATAAATCTGCTTTCAATCATTGTAATGATGGTCAATACCATTTAACGTTATTTAACATTTCCTATAATTGCACCAAAGAAAATACTAAGTCTACAAGTATAACGCCAAATTACTATCTCCAAGAAGAAATGTCATTTCTGCCCAAAAATATGTTACGTGATCATTCTGAAACGGTGGTCTGCGTTCGTGCAGACAATTTCAGTAGCCCCCGCGTGAGTGCTTTTTCGTTTGTGTGGTCGGTGCTTCCCATTCTCGTTCAGGCGGCGATGAAGCTCCCACTTTCAGAAACAACCGGATGAGAACTGGTTATGTAGGTACTGAATAAACCACTTAGACATGTTGAGAGTAATAAAATTAAATTTAAGTTAGCACAGGTTACAGGAATTTAATTTTAAAACTTCATTCAGCTCTATTTTTACACATTACAAGATATCAACATTCCCTCTGCGAAGGACGGCGTTTTTCCAATTCACATCTACGTTGTTATTTGACATTGTCAGATCGGGAGACAGGCGATGTTAAAATGTGTGGATAAAAATCCTAGCTCAAGATCGCTTTAACTCTTCAGTTGCAGCTCATTGACGAGCCATATTCAAATCTAAAATAGATAATATTCTATAAAAAGAGATGAACAACAGCAAAATACGCTTGATATTTAAATTTCCATTTTATGATGCATATCAATAAGAATTATTACTTAATCCAGTGTCTATCAACTTCCAGATTCTACATACCGTCATAATATGTTGAGTGGAATCGCTCTTGTTTTCATAAACACACTGAAAAATTTTATAGAACGTGACACAAACGAAGACATACAAAAGTACATTTGGTAAGTGGTATAAAGCTCTTACCTTAAGTGGGTCATCATGGTTATATAATTTAGAACGTTACCCATATAAATCTCCGCTGTTTATATTGCCAAGCTTGTTTTTAAAAGCAAGGCTACTGACAGTGGTAATATCGTTGCTTAGTAGCGCCATCTGGCAGTTTACGTTTCGTGTAGCAATGAGGCTACATATGCGGCCAGTTTTCTGACAGTCATAACACAGCATAGACGCACGTTGCTGAGCATGTATTGCTTTGGTGGTGACTTTAGTTCAATTATTGACTTCGAATAAAAGTGTCATTTCCGTTCGTTTCATGGTGTATTTCTTCCTGTCACTTTCCATACTATACTGTGTAACCTCCCCACAAAATATTAAAATAAAATAAAAAATTATTTGGTTAATGATTCTAATTTTTGTGTAACCTCAGAACAAAATTGGTTCCCATTTACAACCTCCCTACAGGAATTTGTTTCCCATTTAATATACACACAAAATTGTTTTCTCATTTAATGTAAGCTCGAAATAGAAAAATTCCTAATCCTCGTAATAAAAAAAAAATCAGTAACCTGGTAAATTTTGGACGACAGCAGTGCTGCGTCATGGCCCTGTAAGATCATTCTGAATAAAAAGCAAAAATTCTTACCTCGATAAAGTCGGCAACTATCTGCTCTTACAATAGCTTTTTCCGGCACAACTCTGTGCAATGCTGGCCTATACATTTGTCATTTATGAAAGGAAGCAACTGATATTTTTCTTTTGCAACAATCGGAATGATCATGGATTGGAGAAATTAGTAAATTCTTTAAATTGCAATGAATGGTTGTTAGAAATTACTTAATATGACAAAGATTATTATTAGGACATTTTTAAAAGATTTACATGGGAGTTCACATAACATTACTAGATATGCGCGAGGCTGCTTTTAACTTATACTACAACACTCAGGCTCCGCCATCGGTGCACCACGACCGGCCCAGCCAACACGATACACCAGACTACTCGCTAGCAACAACTTACTGCTACACAGTTCCTACTGCATACAACACTGCTCTTTGGTCTCAGATTCTCTTATAGCTTACATATCGCAGGCAGCGCATACCTCTTACATAACCATCCACTGGGGGGGGGGGGGGGGGACAAAAATTTGGCAGCGATGGTGAGTCAATTGGACTTGCCATGAGCAACAAATTTTTCTAAAATCTACTTAATTAACTAAGTTCACAGTCACAGAGTGTATATATAAGTGCAGAACATGAAATGAAATAGAGTGCACATGCACTGAGTACAGAACATATCAAGAAATGACAAAATGCATACGCAATGAATACAAAATATATTAACAAATGACATAAAGTGCACACGCACTGTAGAAGTCTTTAGCATTTTTACATAACATATCATGGAGTGAAATAAAGTGCACACGCATTGTAGAAGTCTTCATCATTTTACAAGAATAAACTCACTGTATAAGTCTTTACCATTTTACAAGAACTAGGAAAGGATAGGAAGGATTGCATCATGGTTGTAGCACAGTAGGTTGCATGTAGCTGCACTTAAAGTCCATATCTTTCTACAGAAGCACAACACCAAGTGAGACAATCTGAAGTTCTCTTCCCTGAAGTATTAATCAGTGTAGCCAAGACACTGAAATGTTGTATTAATATTCAATGTTATCATTTTGGTAGTACATTAGGTACACCAAACAGTAGGACCATAATAACATCTCCATCGTTCAAGGTGGTGGACAGCTTGATATGTCAACACCACATTCTTGTAGAATCCATACTCTCACATCAACGTAGAATTAGTGCAAAAACCAAATACAGTGCTCCATTATCATGAGGATGGACAGGACAAACGGATATTGCAGTAATTTCTGGTAATTAGGTCAGAAGGTGAAGGAATTAAGTCTTATGCTAGTCATCATTGAGAATTACACTAGTCTGTCAACCGATTTGAGTAATTGGTGGCATTCATCGCCTAGTTACTAAACATTTCTGTACTATGTATGAAGTATTACAGAATAATTTTCATAAATCATCTGATTACAGTGAGTATTGGCACTCACTGGCCAGTTACAAACCATCAGAAGTCATCATTCAAAACAGGAGCTAATAAGTGTAGCATCAAGCTACTGGTATTCATATATATAGCATGTAAGTGACATAATACAAATTTAAAATATAAGAAACAGTGGCATTCATTGGCCAATTACTAAACATATAGCAAGTATTGAATATTACAAAACATTTTTCATCATTCAAGTGACATATGACATATTTAAAATAATTATTGGCCCTCATTGGCCAGTTACAAACCATCAGAAGTCATCATTCAAATGAGAGTTAATTATTAGCATAGCATTTATACAGTATAACAAAAATATTATTTACAGAAATTATTGGCATATTATTTATGCATTATGACAAAACATCATTCAGTGTTACTCAGAACTCTCTTAAACTGGCAGCATTATTTGGGACTGGTAATACTTTTTTTTGTGCTAGCAATGCATTGCGTTGGGATCGATAATTAATTGCTGGGGCATAACAATATTTGCTTTTGACTTATTGCTGCAAATGAGGATAGGTAACGTCATTCGTCATGAGTCAGCTGTAGCAAGATTATGAAACAAGTAGAGTATATGTGATCACATTCATGAATGACTCACACAAATGGGTAAAAAAAGTTCAAGTACTAGAACAGGTTTAATGACTAACTGCTTATAGCACATTAATTTCATGAATAGCTTCTCCTAGAAAAAATACATAATCGATTATTAAGCTGAAAGAGGAAACGCATATTATGCTGAAAAGTAGTGAACTTCGAATTAACAGGTAATGAAACGTGTACTCAATATGTATGTACTCTAGCTGTCCTTTCCAAAACATTCAGTCATTATAATATGCGACATAAGACATACTGTCAAAACGAACTGCAACAAATACTTAAATAACTACATAGCATCTCTTAACTAACAGTAAATATATAAACTTCATTATTCTCATCTGCAAAGAAAAACTTCATTATTCATATTACCATATTCTTCATATAACTATTCATCGTCATTCATTATCATCTGCAAAAAGACACTTCATTATTCATTATTCATATTACCATTTACTTCATACAACTATTCATAGTATAGAGTTTCTTATTTCTAGCATATTTCATCACTAAAACTAAGATGTGTAGTTCTGTCTGACAGCCTGCATCAATCGTCTCGTATTCTGAAAGAAAAATAATTAGTTAAGACTGCTATCTTACGATGTGTATAGTATATTCTTGTTAATGCTTGTTAATTCTGATCCATTTACAATTCGTGACGAGGTATTGCATCTTCTTTCGTTCATTCCCATTTCACAGTAATCCACTGTGGTTTGTTTAATTTATTTCTTTTACACGTTATTGCTTTCTGAAAATGATGAATAAGGATTAAAATCTTGCATTTAAATCATATACCCATTAAATAAAAACTGGTTTCTAGTGATATAATTAAGCATACAGCATAGCATGACAGAAAACGTGTTATGTCAAAAATATAGACAGTGTTCAGGTGCAAAAATGTACACAGAGTATCATAATGTAGTAGCAAAAAAATGTAAAATAGTCACAATTTTGAGATATCATAAGGCAAAATGTCAAAGTCAACTGGTGTTTGTTATATCTTAAACATTTCATATTGCATACAAACAAACAGGAAAACAATCATACATACATGAAAAAATGAAAAATGTACACGGTCTGATATATAACGACAAGAAATGACTTTTTTGTGTTCAGCATGTATGTTGTGTAGTTGATAGAGGCGAGAATTGAAGACTTTAATGGAGAAAGAATTTGATAAAATTAATATGTCACTAGATAGAATTGCATAATTGGTCATAAAAAGTGTAAGTTTATCTGGAAAAATGTGCACGGTCTGATGTGTAACGACAAGAAAAGCGACCTGCTAACCTTACCTTGCCGGGCACTTGCCAAGAAAAAATATGATAATCATCAATAAGTAGTCACATAAATATAATTGCATCATTGGTCATATAAAAATCAGGAAATGGCATTACAGTGTGATAAATCATAAAGTATGTTCATTCAATAAAGGGTTTAATATTGGAGACATGATGATTGCCTTTGCTTTTTCTGGTTCTCAAAGTTTCGACGTGTATTACATTGGGGTGAGGAATGCTGCGAATTCGAAATGGACCTGCATATAGAAGCTCAAATTTACTGCATGTATACTTTTCTCTGTTGGATAGATAGTGTGTACGTATTAATATCTTCTGTCCAATGTGAAAGTCACGGCGTGTACAAACCTGTTTTTCCTGTCTCCTCCGGCGCTCTGCGGCACGTTTGATGTTGTTCAGTGCAATGTCAATTATTTCATGGTGTCGTAGTCGACGAGATGTAGGAAACGATACTAATTCTTTAATTTTATTAGGTGGATCAACATTTTTCAGTATAACAGTCGGAGATAGCATAGTAGATTCATTTGGTATGGAATTAATTACATCCTGGAATGAGAGTATGTGTGTATCCCAATCAATATGTTTTTTATGGCAGTATATTCTACATAGTTTACCAATTTCTTTCATTAGTCGTTCACAAGGGTTCGAAGAAGCATGATACCTGGATATATAGATCTGAGAAATGTTTCTAGCTCGTAACATACGTGTCCATATAGCAGATCGAAACTGTGATCCATTGTCGAATATTACTTTCAACACATGCCCTACATGAAATAGAAAATGTTTTATAAATGCATTCGAAACAGATTTAGCAGTAGCTTTGCGTAACGGAGTGAAGGTAACAAATTTTGAAGTGAGTTCAACAGCGACAAAGATGTAGCAAAAACCTCTATTAGTTCTGGGAATCGGACCAAAAATGTCTGCAGTGGCCATGTGTCTCAATTTAACAGGTACAATGGGATGTAATGGAGGAATATGTGAAGTCGTGTCTGACTTAGCTTTCTGGCAGATTTTACATGACGCTAAAACTCGTCGAATACGTTTCTCCATGTTGGCAAAATAACAGTTCTGTCTCAGTATAAGAAAACATTTTCTGGCTCCGTAATGTGCGTAACTTAAATGAGTATACCAAATTAATTTGTTAACAAGCTCGTCATGAATACATAATAACCAGTTGTTGCTGTCAGGGTGAGAGTGGCGAAACAGAATATTATTGCGTACAATGTAATGGTTTCTAATGGTAACATTATTCCTATCTTGCCAAAAGTGTTTAATTTCTTTCCACAAGTTGTCTTTACTCTGCTTTTGCGCTACGTCTCGTAATGACGACGAAATGAAATTTTCAAGTGCAACTTGTTGAATGTACATGACGCTGAAATTTGCTTTGCAGAAGTTGGTTGCGATGTCTTGCTGATTGTTGCTGAGAGAACGGGATAGTGCGTCTGCTACAATATTTTGTGTACCGGGAATGTGAACAATTGTAAAATTAAATTCCTGTAAATAAAGTTTCCATCTGCTTAATCTGTCGTGTGTAAATTTAGCGGAAAGTAAAAACTGTATAGCTCTATGATCTGTGTAAACGGTCGTATGTCTTCCATAAAGAAAATGCCGAAATCTCGTAAATGCCCATACAACACATAATGTTTCAAGTTCTGTGACAGAATAATTGCGTTCAGCAGGTGACAGAATGCGACTCGCAAAGGCGATGTTTTTAATTACTGTACAACCATCTTCATCAATTTCGTGAAAAATGTATACGCCTAAAGCGGTGTTAGAACTGTCGGTGGCAATGGAAAAATTTCTAGTAAGATCTGGATGTGATAAAAGTGGTGCATTCAACAAAGCTTCTTTCAGGTTCACAAATTCAGAATGTGCTTGGCTATCCCAGGACCAAATAATGTTTTTACCCGTCAATTGACATAATCTAGGGGTGTCTAAAGCAGAGTAATGAATAAATTTATGAAAAAAGTTAATTAAACCCAAAAAGCTGCGTAGTTGTTTCTTCGTCGTAGGTACAGTAATGTCACGTAAAGCTTGAAGTTTTTCCGGGTCAGGCGCAATGCCTTCTGCTGAAATTACGTGTCCAAGAAATTTTATAGAAGTTTTGCCAAAGTGCGATTTACTGAGATTAACTGTGAGTCCTTGTGCATGAAAAGTTCGTAACAGTTGATCAAGAATCAGATTGTGTTCAGACCAGTTAAGTTCTGCAATAAGAATGTCGTCTACATACGTTGTGATTCTGTCTTTTAATGCAAAAGTGTGTATCGGATGTCGTCAAAAGTAATAACATTTTCGTGAACAACATTCTGCGTGTCAAAAGTAGTGCTTACGTTGCTGAAAGATGCAACCTGTACTGTATCTGGTCAAATTCTTTCTGACGTGCTGTTCTTTTCGGGAGGATGCTGTGGCATTTCAACTATTTGTACTGTTCTGTTATTTCGTCCTGACGTATTACGTTCGGGATGATATCTACTGTCTGGTTCATTCATGATAATTTGTTGTTGCGGATGATTCTGCTGCTGGTAAGACCGACTGTTATTAAACGCACGCTGAAAATTGTACTCATTACTTTTACGTCTGTCATGATAGTCATTTCTATACGGTGCATTGCGATACGAGTTGAAATGGTGTGTTTTCTGTACGTACTGATTTCCTTGTTGCTGTGCGTTACTATTTGGTGTGGCCGACGCTACACGTGTAGGCGGCGAAACATTAAAGCTTGCTTGACCTTGCACATTACATTGTTGGTTAGGTAGGCTAACCGGCTGGCTTTGATGCTGTTGCGGAGAAAAACCTGTATTGTTACCAAAATGTGTTTGCGATAGCTGAAAATTTTGTACATACTGATGATTACACTTCTGTCTTTCATTAAAATTACGCTGGTAGTTCTGGAGTGTCTAATGAAAATTGTCACTTTCAGTAAAACTTGTCATATCCGGTTTTCTTTACTCATTCCTAATTCTAGATAGATCGATAGTTGAAGAGCTTTTTGATAGATATAAAGGATAGTAGAAGAGAAGGCAGCAGTGCAGAAAACTAAAGATGAAATAGCACTACAACGGCTCGGGGCCCTGTGCACGCTACGGCACATATTCATTGAAGCGTAATGAATCCCCTGAGGTCTATTACGAGCTGCAAATAAATTTTAGTTTCTGCGTTACAGGCAATGCCGGTGAAAATTCAAAAACAAATTGTCGTATCCAGTCCAAGGGATGAATCTGTGTTCTGTCATTTTTAAATACCTTAAATTTTCTCACGGATAGAAAGTGCTTGTAATCAAAATTCTCGTCTCTGAATGTCTGAACAGGTTCATGATTGTATCCTAGTCTGTTTGTCTGTGACTGTTTGGAATCTAACTCACGTACTCTCTGTAAATTACCTAAATTATACATGCTGTATGAGTGTGATAAATGTTCGGAATGTGGCGTATGCTGTGTCGTGTTAGAGGCTGAAACATTTTTTATCTCTGTCACTTCTTGCTGTAAAGTTGACAATTTTCTACGTAATGTATTATTGGACGAACCCATCTCACTGATTGTTTGCTGTAAATTTTGGAATTCGGGTGTTTGATTAAACGAAATTGGTGAAGTATCGTCTGATTTGGTGTCATTATTACTTTCGATAACATCAATATGACTGGCCAATTCATCATATTTTTCAGTCAGTACTTTTACCTGATCATCGTTTTTATTATCACAAGCGTTAATTTGTTTTTGTATTTTACGTGTGGTTTCGTTCAATTTTTTGATGGCATCGGGATCCTGTATTAGTTCCAACTTTTCAAGTCTGTTGGTCATTGTCAGAAAGTCTACTGTGTGTGTGTCTGTTTTTGTTTTAAGATCAGAGATTTCATCATATAATTCGGTGTTCAACTATTTCATAATATTAATTTCGTCTGATACTGTAGCAATATTGTTGTCTACGTATGTTTTTGCTTTCGTAAAGAATTTACGCTTATCTTCCTGTCTCTGTGCAGTAATTGTTTCCATGACTTGTTGCTTTACTTTATTGTGTTCCTGTATAAATTTACGGTAACGCGTTTCACTGTTTTGTAGGTGGTGATTAAAACGTTCGTCAATTTGGCTGTTCTGTTGGTAAAATTTCGCGTCTACTTTCGCATCCAGTGTACGTGAAAGTTCTGCTGACATGAATTTAAACTCGTCGCGTAACTGTGTTGCGTTTTCAGAGCATTGTTTAGCGACTGCACTAATTTCATCTCTAAGTAATTTCGTTGTAGCTGCTTGCGTATTCCTTAATTCTTGAGCCACAGATCTAATTTCTTCACTACTGCTCCTAGCACAAGCCTTAATTTCCTCGCGTAATTGTTCTTTAGTATCATGACATTGCGCGGCAACGGCTGTAATCTGTTCACTAAGCTGTTTGTAATTGTTGTCTGGTTTTTCATTAAGTTGTTTGTTCGACTCATTAAGGTTATGATGTTTTTCATTAAGATTGTCGTATTTTTCATCCAATTGTTTAAGATTTTCATTAACTTGTTTGAAGTTGTTGTCTTGTCTTTCATTTTGTTGTAGCAATACTGCCATAATTTGATCCAAGCCAAAATTAGCGACTCTATTTTCTATGCTGTGTAATGGTGTATGTGCATTTGTCACGTTTTGTGTAATTATTTGGTCATTTTCTGATTCTTGAAAAGGTTCGCCAATTGAATGTGCACTGTTAGTCACTACACCGGAATCAAATAAATCTGACGTATTCTGACTACATTGTTCATCTTCGTGAGAAAAATTTATCTGTTCACAATTCAAATTTTGCAAACCGGGTGTGTCAAACTGGGCAGCGTCCATTGTATCGGAACGTGCTGCGTCATCAATTGTTAAATTTACTGTGGACATAATTGAATTTATTTGCCCATCATTAGGATTTGGCTCAATACTAGTGATCGGCAGGCACTGATTATCTGTAATTAGGGGATTATCATTATTACACTGAGTGTCGCAAGTATTATCGGACAAATTATTCGAGTCCGCTATTTCACTCATTGCACATCGCGATGTACTGTTAACAGTTTTTCGCGGGATTTTCTCACAAATCGAACTTAAGCACAAAAATGAAACAAAGGCAAAGCAAAAATGGAACAAACACAATTACAACAAAGAGCAATAAATTGCCGATGATCTGCGAAAGAAAAAGTGACAAATTAGTAAATGCGTTGCGCCAGATGCAAACTACATTTAAGTAAATAAGAGCAGATATATGACTACTTCTCAGAGATTCACAAAGAAATACGATCCTGGCCGGTTGTCGCCAAGTGTAACCTCCCCACAAAAAATTTAAAATAAAATAAAAAATTATTTGGTTAATGAATCTAATTTTTGTGTAACCTCAGAACAAAATTGATTCCCATTTATAACCTCCCTAAAATTTGTTTCCCATTTAATATACCCACAAAATTGTTTTCTCATTTAATGTAAGCTCGAAACAGAAAAATTCCTAACACTCGTAATAAAAAAAAAATCTGTAACCTGGTAAATTTTGGACGACAGCAGTGCTGCGTCATGGCCCTGTAAGATCATTCTGAATAAAAAGCAAAAATTCTTACCTCGATAAAGTCGGCAACTATCCGCTCTTACAATAGCTTTTTCCGGCACAGCTCTGTGCAATGATGTCCTATACATTTGTCATTTATGAAAGGAAGCAACTGATTTTTTCTTTTGCAACAATCGGAATGATCATGGATTGGAGAAATTAGTAAATTCTTTAAATTGAAATGAATGGTTGTTAGAAATTACTTTATATGAGAAAGATTATTATTAGGACATTTTTAAAAGATTTACATGGGAGTTCACATAACATTACTAGATATGCGCGAGGCTGCTTTTACCTTATACTATAACGCTCAGGCTCCGCCATCGGTGCACCACGACCGGCCCAGCCAACACGATACGCCAGACTACTCGCTAGCAACAACTTACTGCGACACAGTTCCTACTGCGTACAACACTGCTCTTTGGTCTCAGATTCTCTTATAGCTTACATATCGCAGGCAGCGCATACCTCTTACAACTGTAGCTGTTATTTTGATATATAGTTCAAGTTCCACGAGCTATATCACTTGACAGTGACACATCATACAGAAAATACTTTCGCACTTCAGTTTTAGACACCAGTGTGGTTACAAACAGACACCACAGAGGACGCAGATAGCAGTCAGTGTTACGCTTCCACCATATGTCATTCAAACACTCCTATCCACCCGCCGTAGCTATAGTCCGACGACGCGGAAGGCGCAAACAATGCAAATTATGTCCTATTTTCGCCTGACATCACGCAAATAGCTCGCAAATGTACATTCATCCGCCAAGCGGAAGCACAGCTCCACGCAGCCAGTGTCTCCACAGTATCATATAGTGTCGCAGTATCCGCCAAATGTCGCTGTGTCATGACTTACATACTGCACCGCCACACAGGACATTCTACTAGTTTAGTTAATCGTCTTTCACTGGATTCAGTAATAGACCACTTTTCAAACTTACATCTGTGAGAGAACTTGGTGCGATCTCCTATCCTTGGGGCTCTTGTTACACTGGGATGACAGCTATTTGATCCACCAAATGGCCCACTGGACCCTAAGCGCACCGGACACAAGTTACCCGCCTGGGAAGTTGTGACACAGAAAGAGGCCTGTACAAACTCGTATATAATTACCAGCAAATCGAGCACTGAATTAATTAAACTCTAACTGCTTACTCAGTGTCGAATGACGATAGCACCCATAGCTGTTACTGTCAAACTTTGTCAAAATCACACAATAACACACAGAATAAACAGCTTGTTAGTTTAATTTAAAAAAAAGGGCTTTCAACTCCCTGTTAAAAATTCCCAGATCAGTTCTTTGTTCAGACAGGCAGTAACTCGTCCTGTCAATTCAGCTAAACACTTCTCTAAATTCAAAACACATATCATTGTCAAAAATGCTTTACATCATCTCTCGTATTTATACAGCAGCGCGCCGTTACTGCTCCCTAACTAGATTTCTCAGCTTTACTTCTGCCAGTATCTCGTCTTGGCAGAAGTAAAGCTGGACCGGGCGTGAGTCGTGCTTCGGTAGCTCAGATGGTAGAGCACTTGCCTGCGAAAGGCAAAGTCCCGAGTTCGAGTCTCGGTCGGGCACACAGTTTTAATCTGCCAGGAAGTTTCATATCAGCGCACACTCCGCTGCAGAGTGAAAATCTCATTCTGGAAACATCCTCCAGGCTGTGGCTAAGCCATGTCTCCGCAGTATCCTTTCTTTCAGGAGTGCTAGTTCTGCAAGGTTCGCAGGAGAGCTTCTGTAAAGTTTGGAAGGTAGGAGACGAGATACTGGCAGAAGTAAAGCTGTGAGGACCGGGCGTGAGTCGTGCTTCGGTAGCTCAGATGGTTGTTGAATACCTGAACCTCTACGTGGCATCAAAACTCAACCACGTGGTACAGGTCCTGCCACTACCGCTGCAGATAGGTCGCCGGCTTCAGGCGGCCTTCAGTTACTACGTTTCCGCAGGTCATATATTTAAAGTACGATACGACACTTTTACCCTCCCAGTGCACAAAGGTGGGCTGGGATTGGTCAACGTCAGGGCGAGAGCAGCTGCCCTTTACATGAGCAACATGAGGAAACGATGGAAAAGTCAACATACCTCTCTCACGGGTCGTTTACTACAGGTTCTGATGCCAGTCTCTCACGTCCCGCCGGTGTCGGTGGCGCACGTCGCACCACAGCTCTCCAATGTGTCGACCTTCATTCTTGATTACAGCTATGTCAGCTCGAACCTCTCCGCCACACGTCCACCAAAGGCGAAAGATTTTTATACCAACCTTCTGCGGGCTGTTCCCCATAACGTGGTGGAAAACAAGTACCCTACGGTTCACTGGCCAAGAGTGTGGAAAACGATACACCAGAACTTTCTGTCATCCATGGTGCGTTCGAAGTGGTATCAGATCGCCAACAAAAAATATGCCACACGACAGCGACTTCACACTATTGGATTGGCAGACTCACCTTATTGCCCAGATTGTCACCTCTTGGATACCGATGAACATCGTTTTACTTGCGCATCATCGTCCGGAGTTTGGCGACTAACACAGAGGATATTGGCTTGTTACCTCCGGGTCACACCTGATATGATTGACCCTCAGACCCTACTCTGTCCGGATGAAACTTACTTTCCGGCCGCAAAATATCATGCGCTTACATGGTTCAAAGGACTTACCGTCTCCTATATCTTTAGCGACGGAGAGAAAGGGCAGATTGATTACTAGTCGTTCCTACAAAATGCTCACACTGTCCTCGAACGTGCACCGAAATACCGTACGCTCTTCGCAAATTATTTACGCAGCGTTTTCGTTAACCCCCCACTCAGCTGGGGAGTGCCAAGCTACGGTTAATGTGCTGTGCCGCATCACACTAACGGCTGAACGTTCTGCCTTGTCAGCCATGAGCGACGGAAGAGACAGGCTGCTGCAAGGATGCTGTTTTCCTTGCGGCCGAGCGAAGCAGAATGCCTCCGTTGCAGATGCCCTTCCGAGGCGCTGTTGGAGATATCAGATAACGATGGCGAAGCACCAAGTGGAACCAGTTACATTTATTGAAGAACTTTTTAGTTGGAATTGTATCAGTGATTTACATTTTATTTTTTTGATTACTCTTTTATGCCACGTTTGTTGTTGTAACACTTACTTGTAACACTGAGTTCCTAGAATTCTCATTTGTACACATTTCCTAAATATACTCATGTAAAAAAATAAATAATAAAAAAAAGATGGTAGAGCACTTACCCGCGAATGGCAAAGTCCCGAGTTCGAGTCTCGGTCGGGCACACAGTTTTAATCTGCCAGGAAGTTTCATTTTCAAGCCATTAGAAACTGTTTAACTATCTTGCCATGTCTCAATTTCTTATTCAAGGGATGTATAAATATTATTAACAAATTATTGTTATGTGTATTTTATTTCATGTTGTCTTAAATTTCTTTTCGTACCGAGTGACGGAGATGATTAGTTCCTGCGTGCCTCGCAAGCCAAGTTAGTAATAGCAGACTACTTCCTGTTGTAAAAGATTCTCTTCCCGCTTCTTCTATGCTAGACGCCAAGCCGTGAGCACAGCACTTTCGGATACCTCTTGAAGTCTAGAGGTAATTTAGGTGAAGTTTGATTTCACTCTCATTTGTTTCCATTCGTCTTTCGCTTCGGTGAAGCCCTTTCGGAAGTAAGTTTTATGCTGATTACGTCGACGTCAACATCACTATCGTCTACCGTTTGACATCCGCTGCTGGACAAAATCCTCCTCTGAACTTTTACAAGTATTGTGCTCGTCGGCGAAAGACAGGTAGGTAAAAAAACACCTCTTTCACGTTATTGATCTGTCGGTCATCAGTTATTATTAATAATATTACCTAAAATCGTTAATATAATAAGGAAACACCTGTCGATCAACGTAAGAGCACTTTTCTCATCTTCAGATGATATAGTTGCGGATGTACCGTACATCGATACCCACATACTTGTGTCAGGATCCGCGCGGGATTAGCCGAGCGGCCTGGGGCGCTGCAGTCATAGACTGTGCGGCTGGTCGCGGCGGAGGTTCGAGTCCTCCCTCGGGCATGGGTGTGTGTGTTTGTCCTTAGGGTAATTTAGGTTAAGTAGTGTGTAAGCTTAGGGACTGATAACCTTAGCAGTTAAGTCCCATATGATTTGACAATTTTTTTTTTTTTTTTTTTTTTTTTTGCCAGGAGATAGAGTCTTTTGAATTCGAAATCGATAACAATTAAATTGCAAGACAGTACATAGAAATGTTTTGATACATAAACAAAAAAAAAGCAAACACTGTTTATTTGCAACCCTGAAACTAATGATACATTGCGCACGATGACAAAAATCTCTGCGTTGCAAATATCGAGGAAGATATTAGGACGTTTAAGACACACGATGGATCATACATTCGTAACTGTATTCCAGATCATGATGTATGAATATGTCCTCAAAAGGAAATCACAAGAATAACACGATTTCAGGCTTCTATACATACCCCAAGTGTTTTCGCGCATGGAGGCGGTACTCCTATACAGTATGTAATCAGAAGTATCCGGAAACCCCCCAAAACATACGTTTTTCACATTAGGTGCATCGTGCTGCTACCTACTGCCAGGTACTCCATATCAGCGACCTCAGTAGTTATTAGACATCGTGAGAGAGGAGCACGGGGCGCTCCGCGGAACTCACGGACTGGGTGTCACTTGTGTCATACGTCTGTACACGAGATTTCCACACTTCTGAACATTTCTAGGTCCACTGTTTCCGATGTGATAGTGAAGTGGAAACGTGAAGGGACACGTACAGTACAAAAGCGTTCAGTCCGAGCTCGTCTGTTGACTGAAAGAGACCGCCGACATTTGAAGAGGGTCCTAATGTGTAAAAGGCAGACAACTATCCAGACCATCACACAGGAATTTCAACTGCATCAGGATCCACTGCAAGTACTTTGACAATTACGCGGGAGGTGAGAAAACTTGGATTTCATGGTTAAGCGGGTCCTCATAAGCCACATATCACGCCAGTAAATGGCAGACGACGCCTCGCTTGGCGTAAGGAGCGTAAACATTGGTCGATTTAACAGTGGAAAAACGTTGGGTGGAGCGACGAATCACGTTACACAATGTGGCGATCCGATGGCAGGGTGTAGGTATAGCTGATGCCCGGTGAACGTCATCTGCCAACGTGTGTAGCGCCAACAATAAAATTCGGAGGTGGTGGTGTTATGGTGTGTCGTGTTTTTCGTGGAGGGGGCTTACACCCCTTGTTATTTTGCGTGGCACTATCACAGAACAGGCCTACATTGGTGTTTTAAGCACCTTCTTGCTTCCCACTGTTGCAGAGCAATTCGGGGATGGCGATTGCATCTTTCAACACGCTCGAGGACCTGTTCATAATGCACGGCCTGTGGCGGAGTAGTTACACGATGATAACATCCCTGTAATTGACTGGCCTTCACAGAGTCCTGACCTGAATCCTATAGAACACCTCTGGGATGTTTTGGAACGCCGACTTCGTGCCAGGCCCCACAGACAGACATCGATACCTCTCCTCTGTACAGTACTCCGTCAAGAATGGGCTGCCATTCCCCACGAAACCTTCCAGCACCTGGTTGAACGTATGCTTGCGAGAGAGGAGCACGTAAGAGCACTTTTCTCATCTTCAGATGATATACTTCCGGATGTACCGTACATCGATAAGGGGTAAGAGTGGGCCAACACCAGCATTACCGATGGAGTGCACCACGAACTTGTAAATCATTTTCAGTCATGTGTCCGGATACTTCTGATCAGACAGTGTATGTACAAGGGCATGCTGAAAGGTAATACCTCCGAATTTTTTATGTGGCACCTCTTAAAGCTTTTTAAATAAAAAAAAACTTTTTAACATAATGCTTCTTTAACTTTATGTCTACATGTATGCTGTCCCCTGGCGCTAGAGAGCTCCAAATTGCAGCATGGCTGTGTGCAACCTATGTCGGTGGGTGGGAAACAGCGTGCTGTAACCGAATTTCGAATTCGAGGAGTTTGACCACACATGGAGCACCCTTTCCTTCAGCGTTACAACGCCTTGGATTCACTGTCATTGATCATCCTCCGTACAGCTCCGACTTGACCCCATCCAATTTTTATCTGATTGCAAAACTTAAAGAAAACCTTCGTGGACTTCACTTTGGTAGTCATGAAGCGGTGCAAGCAGAGGTTGTGGCTCCGTCAACAAGAGCAAACATTCTACAGTGAGCGTGTTAGGAGAAATATGTTCGTCGCCAGGCTGGTTATGTTAAAAAATAAATAAGTAGACAAGAATAATAAAGATGTAGAGTGTTAATAACGTTGTTTTATTTAAATCGCTTGAAGGGTTTTCACCTAAAAAATTCGGAGGCATTACTTTTCAGCACGCCCTCGTAGAATGCTGGAATCTGCTGCTGGTGTTCGGTAGCAAGTTACAAACAACGTGAGAAAATGTGCCGAGGATCTTTAATGTTCCTTTGTTTTTGTTTTCCAGATTAACACCAGAATTATCTGTGTAGATACAATGCGGGTGTGTGTGAAACGGCCGAGGATTGTTGTTAAATAGTGCAGGCTAACAGACAGTATTCTGGTGGCTCCCACGGTCAGGTGAGTAAACTGCAGGAAACGCTATTGTCTGTTGAAGAATTGTCATTGTTCACACGTTTCCTTATCCACAATAGTGTAAATATGACCAGAGAGAAAGGTTAACACCCCGAGGGGCTGGCAGAAGCTGATGGAAACAAACCATTGTCTACTTACAAAAATAATCAGAAGTATTGTTTAAAATGTCTCAAGTCGCAGTCACCTCTCGACAGTATCACTCATTTGTTTGATTTGTATCTCACAAGATAAGAAATAAGAAGCGCGGCTGCGCACCTATTGCGACTTCATATCTGTATTTCAAATGATACTGTTCCCGTTTCGGCTTTCAGATTTAGTTCCCTCTACTTTCCATAATTACTCTGAATGTCACAGTTCTTAGCCAACTAACAACTACAATCTCCTCGTGAAAATGCCCATAATAAATACTGTAAGCAGATGTTATAATGTTGAGCTTATCTGTATACTCCTGATCCTGATTCGATGAACAATAATCGTTAACTCATAACAAATGGAATATGTAAGTAAACTACACGAAAAGTGAAAATTAGCTTCCTAACGAAATTGGTCATATCTTAAAATATAACCACATTTACGAGGTCCATAACTGTATACTAAACGATCAAAACATGAAAAATGGTGTTTAAATAGTAACTGAAGTTTAAATGTATAATTCACGACGCATTTCGGAGACCTAGGTCCAAATTCAGGGGGCGACAATTTCTGACTTAAGAAAGTTGAACACGAATACATTAAATGCTAAGGTTTCGGTAAAAAAACTGTTATTTTGAAGTATTGTTAATATTACTACAAAAGTAGGCTGCAGTTGAAGAACTGCAGCATGAATACTAGCAGTTTCGTCCCAGATGTGACTAGTGCTCTTCTGGTGAGTTATTCATACCAGCTTCACTGTTTTAACTTACAGTGATTAGTTTCAAAGATGGGAATATTTTTTATGTACGTTTCAAGCTTACAAATATTAAAACGGAACAATGAAGAGAAGTGAGAAACAATATTGCATTATAGTTAAGGCCTTGCACAGACAGTAACACCATTTACAATGCTGTAACTTCCTATTTATCAAAGTTAACAATGAGCTATATCATAATAGTAAATGACCTGTCACTATCAAAACATGATTCCATGTAAAAGTGTATGTAAAGGAGATCCACCCATTGTCATAGCTAAGATAACACCATGTTCCGACACATAACTGCATTCGACCATTGTTATAATATATATTTACCGCATCAGTAACTGTAAAGTTTTATTGACTGAGACCAACACATAAATAATCTTCCTCAGAAGTGAGAATAACTAAACAACAATTATTATTATTTTTGTCAAAGCGATAGTAACAGTCACTTGCTATTTCCTTTTGGTAATTAGCCAGCAAAAAGACAGCCTGTCGATATTTTTTTGTGTGTTTCATGGCATTGCTTAATACATAATCGTTCGCACAAGAACAGGAAAAGCGTTTAAAATTTCCTCTCAATTATCTTCGATTTCTAAGGCGGATTGCAATATGTGGGAGAGATAAAGGCAGTTTTTGCTGCAGCTGGTCATGGTTTGGATGCATTATACGACCAGTGTTTCGCTGAAAATATAGTCAAAATAGCAAAATGGCAGTGATAGCGAAATTTAAAAAGATATTACACGTCTGAGCACAGAAATAGTTCAAATGGTTCAAATGGCTCTGAGCACTATGGGACTTAACATCTATGGTCATCAGTCCCCTAGAACTTAGAACTACTTAAACCTAACTAACCTAAGGACAGCACACAACACCCAGTCATCACGAGGCAGAGAAAATCCCTGACCCCGCCGGGAATCGAACCCGGGAACCCGGGCGTGGGGAGCGAGAACGCTACCGTACGACCACAAGTTGCGGACACAGAAATAGTATAAAGAAGTAGCAAATACGGGTTTTTTAACAACAATATTAGGACACGCTGTGGTCCCTCAAAAGCCAGGACGGATGAAAATGTCCAAATGATTCTAAACGTATTCACTCAGAATTCACAGAAATTACGACGGCTGGCATGGCCTGAGGTAGGTTTAACGCAACAAACATTCCGAATTTTTACAAGGAAAAAATGAAGAGGTCACCGTACCGTCGACGATGATGTCATTAGAGATGGAGCACAAGCTCGGGTTGGGGAATGGGAGGGAAGGCAGTCACCCTTGGACTTTCACGGGAACAATCAAGGAAAAACCAAATCTCATTGGGGAATTGAGCCGCTGTCCTCAGTTTCTTACCACTGCGCGAGCTTGTTCTGTTTGTAGATGTTGAGTGAAAATCACATTAGTGCCATGAAATACGTGATGTACGGACAGATGACAGTTGCTCCTTCGGAACAAACACTTTCCCGACGTACTCTACATGATGATATGGGTAGATGAAGCAGCCTTTCAGTTTTTGGGTTAACAGGCAGAATTAATATTAATGAATAGGAGGAGAGCTGAAGATATTTTCTCCGAACAGCTAGAATCATGCAAAGTATACAATGTGCTGCGGCATTACGTCCACGAAAGTCTTCAATCCGAAGACTGGCTTGATGCTGCTCTGACATGTGCTACGTCATCATCTTCGACTAACTGCAGCAACCTACTTCCACGTCAGCCTGCTCACTGTATTCATCGTTTGGTCTTCCTTCGTCTCACATCCTTCCATTTCCCAATTGACGATGCGATGGTGCCTTAGGATGAGTACTGTCAAGCGATTCCTTCTTTTAACCAAGTCGTGCCACAAAACTTTTTCCCCAATTCGATTGAGTACCACCTCATTAGTTACTTGATCTGCCCACCTAATCTGCATCATTCTTCTATAGCACATGTTAAAATTTTCTGCATCTTCTTGTTTGAATTGCTTATTGTCCACCTTCCATTTCCGTACAAGGCTGCAGTCTAGACAGATACCTATATAAAAGGCTTCCTAACGCTTCAGTTTATATAAGATATTAAGGAATTCCTCTTTTTCAGAGATGATTTTCTTCCTATTGCCAGTCTGCATTTTATATCCTTTCTACTTTGGCCATCATCAGTTATTTTGCTACCCAAAGAGCAAAACCTGTCTGATGCTTTTATTCTCACATTTCCGTATTTGAATCCCTCAGCGCTGCCTTATTTACTTCGACTGCTGTCGACTACCCTTGTTTTACTTTTATTGACGTTCGTCTTATAAATTTTCGAAAGCAGTATCTATTCCGTTAACTACCGCTCCAAGTCCTTTGCCGCCTCGGACGGAACTACGTCATCGCCATTTTTTCGTGAATTTTACTGCTCTCTACAAATTCCCCTACGTTTCTATTACTGCTAGCAAAATGTACAGATTGCGTAACATCGGGGATCTCATGCTCCTCCTTATCACTGCTTCCCATTCATGTCCTTCGACCCACATGACTGGAATACGGCTTTTGTACAAGCTGTAAATACCATTCGCTACCTGTATTCTATCCCTTCTTCAGAATTTCTAAGAGTTTAGTCCAGTCAACAAAAAAAAAAGTGTGTGAAATCCTATGGGACTTAACTGCTAAGGTTATCAGTCCCTAAGCTTACACACTACTTACCCTAAATTATCCTAAGGACAAACATACACACCCATGCCCGAGGGAGGACTCGAACCTCCGCCGAGACCAGCCGCACAGTAAATGACTGCAGTCAACATATCAGAAGCTTTTTCTAAATTTGCAGATGCTGTAAACATAGGTTTCCCTCTCTTTAACCTATATTCTAAGATTAGTCTGTAGCGATTGAGGTTTTATCACTTGCTCGTAAAGGAGTGTCCCAATGATCACAGCGATTACAAGTTAAAATAATGAATGATGATCTAAAACCTTCTCCCTATGATACGGCAAGAGAGTCACTCACCTGCTGATATTCTGTCCATGGACCGCATAGGGGTTTTGTTTGCAGGGGTTTGTTGCCAAGTTGGTGATATCATCAATGTTCAAATGTGTGTGAAATCTTATGGGACTTACATCTACAACTACATCTACATGACTACTCTGCAATTCACATTTAAGTGCTTGGCAGAGGGTTCATCGAACCACAATCATACCATCTCTCTACCATTCCACTCCCGAACAGCGCGCGGTGACTGAAATTTCGTAAATAGATCTCGCCGCGACGAAAAACGTCTTTGCTGTAATGACTTCCATCCCAATTCGCGTATCATATCTGCCACACTCTCTCCCCTACTACGTGATAATACAAAACGAGCTGCCCTTTTTTGCACCCTTTCGATGTCCTCCGTCAATCCCACCTGGTAAGGATCCCACACCGCGCAGCAATATTCAAACAGAGGACGAACGAGTGTAGTGTAAGCTGTCTCTTTAGTGGACTTGTTGCATCTTCTAAGTGTCCTGCCAATGAAACGCAACTTTTGGCTCGCCTTCCCCACAATATTATCTATGTGGTCTTTCCAACTGAAGTTGTTCGTAATTTTAACACCCAGGTACTTAGTTGAATTGACAGCCTTGAGAATTGTACTATTTATTGAGTAATCAAATTCCAACGGATTTCTTTTGGAACTCATGTGGATCACCTTACACTTTTCATTATTTAGCGTCAACTGCCACCTGCCACACCATACAGCAATCTTTTCTAAATCGCTTTGCAACTGATACTAGTCTTCGGATGACCTTACTAGACGGTAAATTACAGCATCATCTGCGAACAACCTAAGAGAACTGCTCGGATTGTCACCCAGGTCATTTATATAGACCAGGAACAGCAGAGGTCCCAGGACGCTTCCCTGGGGAACATCTGATATCACTTCAGTTTCACTCGATGATTTGCCGTCTAAGGTCATCAGTCCCTAAGCTTACACCCTACTTAACCTAAATTATCCTAAGGACAGTCAGACACACCCATGACCGAGGGAGGACTCGAACCTCCGCTGGGACCAGCCGCACAGTCCATGACTGCAGCGCCTGAGACCGCTCGGCTAATCCCGAGCGGCAATACCATTAATAAAAAAATGAATAAGGGGACTGGGGAAAGCTACAGCAAGTGAAAGACTTCACCGAAGTCAAACATGAAACTGTATTGTAAACCAAATGGCACGTAAATTGAGGCAGTGCTGTCATACAGTTACATTTGTCCAATCACAACTGCAAACGATTTGGCAGCCGCCTTCCTGCTGTCGGCCGAGTATTACCCTTGACAAACACATTAACAAGTTCAGTAAAGACCTAAGAAATCGAATAACCAGTACCTGAAGAGAGAGTCGACGATCATTGTTAAGGAAGATACGCTGATGAACCAAGTCAAAGCGAGGCTGAATGCCTCTTGATGGTGTTGCGGGCACGTGACGCAGTAAGGATAGAATGTAAGCGGAAGAGAGAAGAATGGGCAGTCATTATAGAGAAGATACGGGCCGCAAATGCGGAAATCCAGTGAAAGCGGTTTTGACAAAGGGCGCATTGTTGTGGCGCTGCGGGCCTGCCGGTGTGACCGAGCGGTTCTCGGCGCTTCGGTTTGGAACCGCGCGACCTCTACGGTTGCAGGTTCGAATCCTTCCTCGGGCATGGACGTGTGTGATGTCCTTAGGTTGGTTAGGTTTAAGTAGTTCTAAGTTCTAGGGGACTGATGACCTCAGATGTTAAATCCCATAGTGCTCAGAGCCATTTGAACCATTTGTGACGCTGCGGCTGGAAACGGGAACCTCTGAAACGGCAAAGCTGGTCGCCTGTTTGCGTACTGCTGTCAAGAGCACCTATGGAAAGTGGTTGAAGGATGGTGAAAGAACGAGTAGGCCGTATGGCATTGGACGACAACGTCTCATCACAAAACTAAGAGGTTGGAGGATCTCCCACTATGTAATCCAGGATAGGCAGCGATCTGTTGAAATCTGACGACAGAGTACAATGCTGATGCCAGCACAAGTGTTTCGGACCACGCCGTTCAGAAGACTTTGTTGAACACGGCCCCTACGTGTTCCTGTGTTGACACAACGACAACGTCAATTGCGATTGTAGAGGGCACAGCACCACTAAGTTTTCACTGTGAATCAATAGAAACATGTCGCCTGTCGAATGAATCGCATTTCTTGTTACACCAAGTCGATGGTTGGATCGTCACACGTCGTCATCCAGGCGAATGGCTGCTCGAAACATGCAGGCAGGTGAGGGTAGAATTATGCTATGGGGTACTTTGAGTTGGACTTCCATGGGATATGTGGTGATAATCAAAGGCATCATCACAGCAGTTGTAAGTAGGCTGTTTAGATTTTTATGTTGGTAACGCCACGTAGCGCTCTATATGAAAATCACTGGCTGTCCTGTGTGAAGTCTGTGGCTGGTTTCCATTGTTGGAATATTTGCTATTGTAGTGTTGGGCAGTTGGATGTGAACAGCGCGTAGCGTTGCATAGTTGGAGGTGAGCCGCCAGCAGTGGTAGATGTGGGGAGAGAGATGGCGGAGTTTTGAGAGCGGATGATCTGGACGTGTGTCCATCAGATACAGTAAAATTTGTAATACTGGATATCATGAACTGCCGTTGGTGGCGAGGCTTGCGTGCCTCAGTGATACAGATGGCTATGCCGTAGGTGCAATCACAACGGAGGGGTATCTGTTGAAAGGCCAGACAAACTTGTGGTTCCTGAAGAGGGGCAGCAGCCTTTTCAGTAGTTGCAGGGGCAACAGTCTGGATGATTGACTGATCTGGCCTTGCAGCACTAACCAAAACGGCCTTGCTGTGCTGGTACTGCGAACGGCTGAAAGCAAGGGGAAACTACAGCCGTAATTTTTCCCGAGGGCATGCAGCTTTACTGTATGGTTAAATGATGATGGCGTCCTCTTGGGTAAAATATTCCGGAGGTAAAATAGTCCCCCATTCGGATCTCCGGGCGGGGACTACTAAAGAGGACGTCGTTATCAGGAGTAAGAAAACTGGCATTCTACGGATCGGAGCGTGGAATGTCAGATCCCTTAATCGGGCAGGTAGGTTAGAAAATTTAAAAAGGGAAATGGATAGGTTAAAGTTAGATATAGTAGGAATTAGTGAAGTTCGGTGGCAGGAGGAACAAGACTTTTGGTCAGGTGAATACAGGGTTATAAATACAAAATCAAATGGGGGTAATGCAGGAGTAGGTTTAATAATGAATAAAAAAATAGGAGTGCGGGTAAGCTACTACAAACAGCATAGTGAACGCATTATTGTGGCCAAGATAGACACGAAGCCCATGCCTACTACAGTAGTACAAGTTTATTTGCCAACTAGCTCTGCAGATGATAAAGAAATTGATGAAATGTATGATGAGATAAAAGAAATTATTCAGGTAGTGAAAGGAGACGAAAATTTAATAGTCATGGGTGACTGGAATTCGAGAGTAGGAAAAGGGAGAGAAGGAAACATAGTGGGCGAATATGGATTGGGGGAGAGAAATGAAAGAGGAAGCCGTCTGGTAGAATTTTGCACAGAGTATAACTTAATCATAGCTAACACTTGGTTCAAGAATCATAAAAGAAGGTTGTATACATGGAAGAAGCCGGCCGTGGTGGCCGAGCGGTTCTAGGCGCTGCGGTCTGGAACCGTGCGACCGGTACGGTCGCAGTTTCGAATCCTGCCTCGGGCATGGATGTGTGTTACCGGTCGCAGTTTCGAATCCTGCCTCGGGCATGGATGTGTGTGATGTCCTTAGGTTAGTTAGGTTTAAGTAGTTCTAAGTTCTAGGGGACTGATGACCTAAGAAGTTAAGTCCCATAGTGCTCAGAGCCATTTGAACATGGAAGAATCCTGGAGATACTAGAAGGTATCAGATAGATTATATAATGGTAAGACAGAGATTTAGGAACCAGGTTTTAAATTGTAAGACATTTCCAGTGGCAGATGTGGACTCTGACCACAATCTATTGGTTATGAACTGTAGATTAAAACTGAAGAAACTGCAAAAAGGTGGGAACTTAAGAAGATGGGACCTGGATAAGCTGACTAAACCAGAGTTTGTACAGAGTTTCAGGGAGAGCATAAGGGAACAATTGACAGGAATGGGGGAAAGAAATACAGTAGAAGAAGAATGGGTAGCTCTGAGGGATGAAGTAGTGAAGGCAGCAGAGGATCAAGTAGGTAAAAAGACGAGGGCTAGTAGAAATCCTTGGGTAACAGAAGAAATATTGAATTTAATTGATGAAAGGAGAAAATATAAAAACGCAGTAAATGAAGCAGGCAAAAGGGAATACAAACGTCTCAAAAATGAGATCGACAGGAAGTGCAAAATGGCTAAGCAGGGATGGCTAGAGGACAAATGTAAGGATGTTGAGGCTTATCTCACTAGGGGTAAGATAGATACTGCCTACAAGAAAATTAAAGAGACCTTTGGAGAAAAGAGAGCCACTTGTATGAATATCAAGCGCTCAGATGGAAACTCAGTTCCAAGCAAGGAAGGGAAAGCAGAAAGGTGTAACGAGTATATAGAGGGTCTATACAGGAGCGATGTACTTGAGGACAATATTATGGAAATGGAAGAGATGAAATGGGAGATACGATACTGCGTGAAGAGTTTGACAGAGCACTGAAAGACCTGAGTTGAAACAAGGCCCCAGGGTGTAGACAACACTCTATTGGAACTACTGACGGCCTTGGGAGAGCCAGTCCTGACAAAACTCTACCACTCTGGTGAGCAAGATGTATGAGACAGGCAAAATACCCTCAGACTTCAAGAAGAATATAATAAATTCCAATCCCAAAGAAAGCAGGTGTTGACAGATGTGAAAATTACCGAACTATCAGTTTAATAAGTCACAGCTGCAAAATACTGACGCGAATTCTATACAGACGAATGGAAAAACTGGTAGAAGCCGACCTCGGCGAAGATCAGTTTGGATTCCTCGGAAATGTTGGAACACGTGAGGCAATACTGACCCTACGACTTATCTTAGAAAATAGATTAAGGAAAGGCAAACCTACATTTCTAGCATTTGTAGACATAGAGAAAGCTTTTGACAATGTTGACTGGAATACTCTCTTTCAAATTCTGAAGGTGGCAGGGGTAAAATACAGGGAGCGAAAGGCTATTTACAATTTGTACAGAAACCAGATGACAGTTATAAGAGTCGAGGGGCATGAAAGGGAAGCAGCGGTTGGGAAGAGAGTGAGACAGGGTTGTAGCCTGTCCCCGTGTTATTCAATCTGTATATTGAGCAAGCAATAAAGGAAACAAAAGAAAAATTCGGAGTAGGAATTAAAGTCCACGGAGAAGAAATAAAAACGTTGAGGTTCGCCGATGACATTGTAATTCTGTCAGAGATAGCAAAGGACTTGGAGAGCAGTGGAACGGAATGGACATTGTCTTGAAAGGAGGATATAAGATGAACGTCAACAAAAGCAAAACGAGGATAATGGAATGTAGTCGAATTAAGTCGAGTGATGCTGAGGGAGTTAGATTAGGAAATGAGACACCTAAAGTAGTAAAGGAGTTTTGCTATTTGGGGAGCAAAATAACTGATGATGGTCGAAGTAGAGGGGATATAAAATGTAGACTGGCAATGGCAAGGAAAGCGTTTCTGAAGAAGAGAAATTTGTTAACATCGAGTACAGATTTAAGTGTCAGGAAGTCGTTTCTGAAAGTATTTGCATGGAGTGTAGCCATGTATGGAAGTGAAACATGGACGATAAATAGTCTGGACAAGAAGAGAATAGAAGCTTTCGAAATGTGGTGCTACAGAAGAATGCTGAAGATTAGATTGGTAGATCACATAACTAATGAGGAGGTATTGAATAGAATTGGGGAGAAGAGGAGTTTGTGGCACAACTTGACTAGAAGGAGGGATCGGTTGGTAGGACATGTTCTGAGGTATCAAGGGATCACAAATTTAGTATTGGAGGGCAGCGTGGAGGGTAAAAATCGTAGAGGGAGACCAAGAGATGAATACACTAAGCAGATTCAGAAGGATGTAGGTTGCAGTAAGTACTGGGAGATGAAGAAGCTTGCACGGGATAGAGTAGCATGGAGAGCTGCATCAAACCAGTCTCAGGACTGAAGACAACAACAAACAACATATATATACGATGACTTTGGAACATTATTAAGGTAAATACATTGTTCTCTATCAAAATCTTTCATTTGCTTAGTATGCCTATCAGTAGTTAGTGCCTTCAGTAGTTAGAATCTTTGATTTAGCTGGCAGTATTGGCGTTCGCTGTAATGCAGTAGTTCGAGTAACGAAGATTTTTGTGAGGTAAGTGATTCATGAAAGGTGTAGGTTATTGTTACATTCTTTTGTAAGGATTATTGAAAGTCTGATTGCGTTGCGCTAAAAATACTGTGTGTCAATTTAAACACAGTCATTTATAATTTTTCTAAGGGGACGTTTACAGTGAAGTACGTGAACATTATTGCGGACCACCTGCATCGCTTCATGTGATGAGTCTTCCCTAAGGCGATGACATCTTCCAGCAGATTAACTGTCCGTATTGCAAGGTCAGAATCGTGCTACAGTGGTTTGGGGGGCATTATAGTGAACTCATGTTGATGTACTGTCCAGCAAATGTGGCTGATCTGTACCCATTGGAATACATACTGAACGCCAGCTGCGTGCCCGTAAACCACCATCCTGTAATTTGCGGGAATTGCTTGATCTATGCGTGGACATCTGGTGGCACATACTTTTGTTTTCTCATCAAGGACTTGCAGAATCCATGCCAAGCAGGATCTCTGTTGCACTGTGTTTGAAAAGCGGAACAACGCGCTATTAAACAAATAGTCATAATGTTTGGCTCATAGGTGTATATGTTTTGGTTTGGTATTTATGAGCTATGCGCATGGTAATGATGCGTTTCGCCACGTAGCGACCCGCTGCGCGACTCGCAGTGAGTTTACGAAATGGATTCGCCGTTTGCTAATCGGGAATGACGCCAGCTGTTTGTGACAAATGAAAACTTGTACCACACCGCGACTCGAACTCGGTTTTCCCGCTTACCGCGAGTAGTCACCTTAATCACTTCGGCTATCCGAGCTCACCTCCAAGATCGATCGCAACATCCATATGGCACGGAGTCCACAACTCTTATGCTCGCACATTCGTGATTCTCGTACAAGGGTACTATGATATTGTCCAAAGATCGCAGTGCCACGCCAAAGTCAGCAATGCACGTCGATACCACAGACATTAGCGATGTCTCGCCGCTTCCGCAATGACGACTGGGGAAGGCTCAAGATGACACGCCTTATCCCTCAGCAGAGGAGTGCCCTCGCGTGGAAGTCAATATACAGCCGAGAAGGGATGTGCTCTGACACAGTTTGTCACCTCATCTGAAGCACTAGGATCAGTGTTAGTCAAGGCTCAGACGGACGTTTACTCGTACTTCTTAAAATGTTAAACATTGTACTCCAAGAGATGAGTTTGGTAGTTAGTGCATCAATTGCTAATGACAAACGTAAATATTCAAGTCCTCGCGTGGCAAAGGATTAAATGAAGTTCAGTAAATCTTTTTATTCATTTTTGTAATAAAATGAACTAATATTTCATTTGATGTAGTTCAAATGAGCCATCTCCCAGAGCAATGGAAGAAGCCGCAGACCAATTCTAGTTTCGTCTGATCGTAACAGGGAAAGAAATATTTTACCGTCGTTTCAGCCGGTCGAGGCATGCACACGTCAATGATGATTACAATGTCTGTGTTTATGCAGTGTCTTCAGAGACCAGTGTCCTTCCGACACGCCTGCACGCCTGAGGGACATTACAGTGAGAAGATACAGACGTTGTGTAAACACAGGTATAGTAACTATCATTGATCCTAGCGAGATTGTTATTTTGTGAAGTCGTACCAGTCCTGCCACTCAGATTGTGTTGTTGTAATACTGTATCTTCAGTGGCATTCATCGTACCAGTGCTACATTCAGCCTGTGTGTTGTAATACTGTGTCTACAGCATCGTGCGTCTTATGCTAGTCATGAACTCAGTTTTCTTGCTGTTAGTACTCAATGAAACATGGTGCATGAATTTCATGAGCTCATTGACGTGTGTTACCGTCAGGCGACGGGAATGGAAGGGCAGATCTTCGTATCTACGAAAACCGATTGCCTAACGGACTGTACTTTGTTGCAATTCATGGACTCTTTCGAGCAACAGCGAGTTTGCGTCCTCAGCATGTTGGTGGAAGTAGACGTCACGTGAGAAAACCAGATTTTGAGGGCGAAGTGATACGCTGATTTAGTTATAAACCTTTAAGCAGCGCACGTTCTGTATCCCATGCCACAGCAAGACGTGACGCATCTGTTTGGAGAGTACTGCAGGAGTGTAGCATACACGTGTGCCATCTTCAAATTGTGCAGGTTTTACACTGAAGAGCCAAAGAAACTGGAACACCTACCTAATATCGTGTAGGGCCCCCGCGAGCACGCAGAAGTGCCGCAGCACGAGGTGGAATGGCCTCGACTAATGTCTGAAGTAGTACTGGAGGGAACGGACACTATGAATCCTGCAGGGCTGTCCATAAATCTGTAAGAGTACGAGGGGATGGAGATCTCTTCTGAACGGCACGTTGCAAAGTATTCCAGATGTGCTCAATAATGTCCATGTGTGAGGAGTTTGGTGGCCAGCGGTAATGTTTAAACTCAGGAGAGTGTTCCTGGAGCCACTCTGTAGCAATTCTGGGCGTGTGGGGTGTCGCATTGTTCTTCTGGAATTGCCCACGTCCGTCGGAATGCACAATGAACACCAATGGGTGCAGATGATCAGACACGGTGTTTACGTACGTGTCACTTGTCTAAGTCGTATCTAGACCTATCAGGGGTATCATATCACTCCAACTGGACACTCCTCACGCCATTACAGAACCTCTTCCAGCTTGACATGCAAGGTCCATGGATTCATGAGGTTGTCTCGACACCCGTACACGTCCTTCCGCTCGGTACAATTTGAAACGATACTTGTCCGACCAGGCAACATGTTTCTAGCACCAACAGTCCAATGTCGGTGTTGACGGGCCCATGCGAGACGTACAGCTTTGTGTCGTGCAGTCGTCAAGGGTACACGAGCGGGTCTTCGATTCCGAAAGCTCATATCGATGATATTTCGTTGAATGGTTCGCTCGCTGACACTTGTTGATGGCCCAGCATTGAAATCTGCAACAGTTTGAGGAAGGGTTGTACATCTGTCACGTTGAACGATTTTCTTCAGCCGTCTTTGGTTCCGTTCTTGCAGGATCTTTTCCCGCCCGCAGCGATGTCGGAGATCTGATGTTTTACCGGATACCTGATATTTACAGTACTTTCGTGAAATGGTCGTAGGCAGTGGGTATGTTAATGTGACTGAATTGTGTTTTATGTTCCTTAACAAAAAAATGACCCTCTTTGTGTGTCATATCATTCCTCAAAATGTCGTCGGTAAGATTCTGAAACACCCTGTAGATCACATACAGTGAAACGTTTTTTCACGAGTGCCTCAGAGCTTCCATGGCGTTGGGCGAAATCACATTCGCGGCCGCGGCGAGGATCCAAGCGCTTTTGGCGAAATGCGTAGTCCGAGTCATATTACGCGACGTGCTGCTGTGCAGATTTTATCTTCTTCTTCTGCGCATCATGAATTACGCAGTGTTGTCTGTTTCGGCTTCGAAACATGTATGACCAACATTTCCTTGGTCTTCGTGGGCTCTTGATCACTTAGGCCTATAATGCAACACTCTCCTTTGAATCCTCTCCTTCGGCATTCTGTCAACACGAAGTCTCCAAATACTTCTATATTTTTCAGTTCTTCCTTCCAAAGAATTTATTCCTAGGTAATACCTTATTCTTTCCTTTATATTTTTACCTGAAAGAAGCTACCATTCTTGAGAATCTCATTTCAGCAGCCTGTATCTTGTTTTTATCAGTTTTCTCAATGTCTGTCTTTCAGATGCGTAGAGAACAGCGCCATTATTTCGCAAAATTTCATTTGTGTTTCTTTTCTGATTTTAGTTTTTAGGCATCTGATTACTGTACTGCATATCTGTTGGAGCATGGGCAAGTTATCTTTAAAATCCTTTTCATATTTATAATTGATATATTCCCCTAAGTACTTAAAACCTGTGACTTGTTCTAAAATAGCGTCACTGATTTCATTTTGGTTCTAACAATATCTTTACCATTGTAGGCCATTGTTTATGTTTTATTTACGGAAATTTTAAAATTAAATTTTCATGTAACGTCTGCTGTTCGTAGCTGGTCTTCAGTTTTACTTATAAAATTATATAATCATTAGGCAATAGCATTGTCTTAAGTGTAACATTTGGCGCAATACAAATGCCTCCGTTAATTTTACATATACATTCTCTAATCAGATCATATATATAAATTGTAAACAAAATAGGGGACAAGCTACAGTCCTGCCTTCCACCTCGGTTTATATGTCTCTTTTTACTATATCTTCCATTTCCGACATGTATACTGATTGCTGTATCTTATATATATCAGTAGTTTAATTAGTTGATTCGGATATCCTATTTGAGTCATGATTTTCCACAATTTTTTCCTACTTAATCCCTTGAATGCATTTTCGTAATCAATAAAAGGTATATGAGTTTCAAAGTTATGTTCCCTTCTTTTTTTTTTTGCTAACTCTTTCACTGTGAAACTGGCACCTAAAGCCGTTTTGTTATTCAAGTAATAAAACATCTGTGATGGCTCTTAGTCTTTTACTTAACATTTTTGCATGCATTTTATATCCTGTATTCAAAAGACTTATTCTGGCAAGCTTCACACTTGTTTCTAGCACCTTTTTTAAATGTTGACATAACTTGGGCATGTGAACAAGCTCCTTGGAATCTGATATCCTTTCCAAGATGAATTAATTAGACTCATAAGTCACTGATTCAATATTGGACCCCCGTATGAGCATAATTCTGCATTTATTCCATCTTCTCCTGTAGCCTTCCTATTCTTCATTTCCTTTAATGCTATTTGTAATTCCCTTAATGCAGGACAGGAACGGCGTTCCAAACTGCACGCGGGCTGAGTGTGTGGCCCTTGTGCGGGCCAGGGTTCCGCCTGTGCGGGCTTCGCTCATTCCTTCCCGGAAATACTCGGTACAACGCGACATTTCATTTAGTACTGCGGTGTAGCATTTTTCGGTGGGCACCACTCTCTTCAGTTCGGCAGAATCGTGGTGTCTGCGCTGTTTACTCTTTGCTATTCGTTCGCGATATGAAGGATGTTCACAGATCCAGTGCCTGTTTGCACAAAAAGAGGCAGTCTAGCGATCTGTCGTCACACGCCTTTAAAAATGAATTGGAAAGACAGAAGAGAGATGGGAATTCTCAATATCTATTATGCAGCCGCCTAAGCGATGCGTACCGCAACTTTGCTACGAAACGATATTGCGATACCATGCAGAAAGAATTAAAGATGTAGCTGACAATGAAAGAGCAAAAAATTACAACGACGGGCAGAAGGGATTCATTGTTCTGTACGTCAAGGAGGACTTTGCACTAAATTTGCAGGCATGCAGCAAGTGAAGAAATAGGTGGTGTGAATAATAAACTACCGGAAATCGCACGCATTATTCCACTGTCAGCTGCAAAAGTTTTTAATGGAACTGAACGAAAAGTGGAGACTTTACATATAACAGCGAAGTACGTTGGTCACGGGGCATGTCTGGAACGACTATTCGATTTAGTACTCCCTATTGTTGAATTTATGATGCAAAAAGGTAAGCAGGAAAGAAAATTAGAACGACTGGAATGGATTGCAGACCTCGCATTATAAGTGTAATTCGTAGCGCACTGCCCACGGTAAGACTGTACAAAGTGAGAAACAGCTAATTTATGATTTGATGTGGATGGATTTAAAAAGAAATCACATTGTGGAAGGTACAAATTCAGATGAAAAACACCGTTCATTTCCCTGAACTCATTGGGGTTAAAGAAAACGCGAGGTCTGAAGAATTCATTTGTAGCTTTTAAAGAATTACAAGGACAGTTTCCTTAACAATTTGAGGACACTGCCAATCTTACATTCGTTTTCAAGCTGTTTTCGAGACCGTTGCCGTTTCAGTTGAAAGCGCCCCTGTGCATGTGCAGATATAACTCATTGACCTACAATATTTCTATCAGCATATTCGTGTGAAAGACATCGTTATGATGATAAAACTAAATAAGTCACAATGACATGGCAACCTTAGTACGAATATCTGTGAAACTACGTCTGTCCGTCTTCAGCGCGCCAAAAATGTTAAGTAATACTGAGGATTTTTTTTGTCTCTGATCTACGTTGTTGCAAAATGTGAAATATAAAATCACGTCGTATGCAGTATGATTGCACATTTAAATGCGGCGCGTTTACAGATTCCCCTCTTCCCTCTACTCAAGCTCAGACAGCGTGACATGGCGTTGGGGGTAATTTGCAGCTAGTCTGAGTGCTTTGACCTGGGCATGGCTTAAGGGAGAATTCCTTGGCTTCTCTGCTCTAATGAAATGGGATCCACATTTCCATCAATAGGCTCATCGTTTTCGTCTTCTTTTTACAGACCACAAATCTCTATAATGTTGTACGCACTGTTATTCTTCGATTATATTTACATTTGCTACACCTCTTTTTTCACTGTCTAGATCAGGGGTGGGCGAACTCGGGCCTGCTCGCCGGATCCGGCCAACAATCGGTTTCAGTGCGGACCGCAGAAGAAATGCGTGCAACAGAGAGTGATTCGAGGGTCCCTCACACGTTCAATAGTGCTGTCGGTACGTCAATACGATGACCATCTGAGGGCGAGTATTTTTTGTATTGTCAGTAGTAGAAATATTGACGAATAGTATTGTTGCCGACCTAAATCCTCAAAGTATTACCTTATGCCAGTGAGGGCGAGTATTGGCCGTTTGACAAACCGCCATTCTGTTGTATTTATTTTCCCAGTTGGCTTCTGTACAATACAGCAATACATACAGCTGACGATTTCAAAGGATTTAGACTTTTAAACTTTTTCAATGTATAGGTTAAAGATAACAGGGGATAGTGCGCAACCTTGTTGGACACCTTTCCGTATCTGCACCTCTTCTTGTTTTGTCCGCCCACGGATAACTGCTGTCTCGTTTTTGTACAGCTTCCATATCATTTTTCTATCTTTATAGTCTGTTCCTACTTTTTTGAGTACCTCAAACATCTTATCCCATTTAACATTATGAAAGGCTTTCTCTACATCTACGAGAGCTATGTATGTTGTCAGGTTCTTATCTAGTCGTTTCTCTATTATTAGTTTTAGAGCAAATATTGCTTCTCTGGTTCCTCTATCTTTCCGGAATCCAAACTGGTCTTCGGAGAGTGTAGCTTCGACTTTTTGTTCTATGCGTTTTAGGATAATTGAGGTTACTATTTTAGAGGCGTAAGTAACTAGGCTGAGCGTCCTATAATTTTCACATCTTGTAGCATTTGCCTTCTTTGGAATGGGGATCATAATGTTTTTCTCAAAGTTTGTAGGAATTTTACCCTGCTCGTACATGTTGAAAACAATATTATACAACTCCTGATTCAGTTTTGCTCCTCCAGATTTCAGAAGTTCGGCTGGGATATTGTCTATACCAGGTGATTTGTTGTTTTTCAATTTTTTTAAAGCTAGTTCAAACTATAGGTTCACCTACGTTGTGTGCATCTACTTCTGTTTCTTCTTCCATGACGTTTTCAGACACTTCTGGTCCGCTGTACAGTTTTCCTATATATTGTTTCCATCGTCTTGTAACTTCATCATCGTCATCCAACATATTGCTATTTTCATCCATCACAGCCCTACACTTGTTTCTTCTGTCTCCAAAGCAATGTCTCACACATTTATAGGCCTTGTCAATATTTCCCTTTCTCATGTTGTCCTCAACTGAAATACAGAGATCATCAAGGTATTTTTCTCTTGCTTGTTTTGCCTCTCTGTTGATTCTGTTTTTGAGACTCTTGTATTTGTCTTTGTCTTCCTTCTTCACGGAATTTTTTAATTTCTTTCTTTCTTCCATCATAATTAGTAGGTCATTAGTGATCCATTCCTTCCTTTTCTCTGTCCTTTCTTGCTATTACTTCTTCTGCTGCTTCTAAAATACCAGTTTTTATTTTTTCCCAGCTGCTTTGGATGTCATTGCAGCCCTCTGCATTTGTTTTGTTGTCTGTTTCTAGTTGATAGTGCTTCAGTGTATTTTCATTTTTCAGGTTTGTCAAATCCCATTTACATGTACTTCTTTTTTTAATGTTCTTGAATTTTAGTTCAGTCGTCATCATAACGGGTATGTGGTCACTTTCCACATCACAGCCTGGATATGATCTGCTGTCCTTAACTTGGTTTTTAAATCTTTGCTTCACTAATATGAAGTCAATTTGATATCTGTTAATGTCACCAGGCATTTTCCAAGTATATCTTCTTCTTGGATGATGATTAAAGAAGGTATTTGTAATGCAAAGTTTATTTCTTTGGCAGAATTCTAGAAGTTTTTCCCCTCTTTCATTCCTTAATCCTAATCCAAAATTCCCTGCCACATCCTCTTCTTTACCTTCCCCAACAACGGCATTCATATCTTCCATGATGACAAGGTTTTCAGCTCCTTTAATTCTGCCAGTTACTTCTTCAAGGTGGTCACACATCATGTCGATTTCATCATCTTCGTGCCTCGTAGATGGCATGTATACTTGGATTATGATTGTGTCTCTTGGTTTAGTTTCCAATCTGACATAAATTATCCTCTCACTATGTTGAACAAATCCTTTTACTCTTAACCCCATCTCTTTATTGAGGATAATTGCCACTCCTGCAATCCTGGGATTGTCTTGTGCTGTTCCAGTGTGTATGATTCTGTTATCCCCTGACCAAGAGTCGCCAGCGTTTGGCCATCTCATTTCTGAGACTCCCAGTACATCAATATCCATTCGTTTCATTTCCATTTTCAAGTTTTCTAGTTTAGCACATTTAAGAAGTGAGTTGACGTTCCATGTTGCTATCCTTCTTACATTAATGCTTTTGGATTTCGGTATCTCTTTAGTTGTCCCCGCCCGGAGATCCGAATGGGGGACTATTTTACCTCTGGAGAATTTAACCAAAGAGCTTTCCATCGTAAGCTGTTGATACTTGGGATACCCGCCCGGGTCTTTAATGGAGTGGTTTCCCGTTGCCTTCTCCATTCTATGCCGTTGGCCACCTTGTGGCACCTCCACCTTTAGGAGCAGTTTCCCACCCCAAGGGCAAGAGAGTGCCCTTCCTTCTAGCCGCTCATCCGCCCTCCTAGAAGGCCGTTGGCACTTGATAGAAGGTAATCTCCTTATCCCGGGAGATATTCGGCTCAGTAGAAGTATAGGTTGGAAATGAAAGACCCCTAGCCCACTAAACCTAATAGCGTCAGGGTCGGAAAAGAACAAGAGTTGGCCGAGGGTGGCCAAATAGGAAAGATAAAAGTGAGGAGCCTGGCATAAGTAAGTGAAAGCAATGCCAGGACTTAGCTCGGGACCCCGTGGTCGCCAGCCACGTACTCACTAGGTGTGAGTCCCTGGGAACTTGTGGATACTAACTCACTCAAATGACCTACCTGTGGCCGAAAGGCACAAATTTACCCTAATTGTTGGACGGGGCTACCTATCTCGTTGCCGTATTTTGATTTCCTATTCGCTCTCAGGGTGCTTAGATTCCAACATTTAATCGTTTACCTTTATGTACGAGTCGTGGAGACTGTTTCTTTACTAGTGGTGTTGCAGAATTTTACAACGTAAGTTCTTAAGTCAGCAATTAAAAACATCGCAAATAAAAAAAAAAGAAACGGCGTTCATGATGCGTTGTTACAGCGGCACAGAGTCCAACGTGTAGTACTTCCGTTGGCAACAATTTTAAAAAATTATTAATGGAATTTTGGAAGTTTGAAATGATTTCTATTATCCAAATAAAGGCCCATAAAGCCTCAAACATTACTTTAATACACCGATTGAAAGACAAAGTGAAGCATCCAGAAGCCATGATCGAATGTCAACAAAACTCATAGACATGCGCACCATCATCGGGTATGTAAATAATTTAGGGGTGTGAACTATGTTAGATGTTTAGTAATCAATGTGAAGGACACAGGAATGTCACGTATACATACGAGACAGCATTATCAGCACCTGACAGAATTTGAAAGCGATGTCATTGCGGGTCGCCAGTTGGCCGATTGCTCGAATCATGCAGTATTCATATTTGTGGAGCATTTGGACTGGACAGAAGTCTGATGTTGAACAGCATGTGAATCTGAGGGCCAGTGTACCAGCCGTCAAAGTTCTGGTCAAACACATTTCACCACCACTAGATTGGCTCGCCGAATCGTGGACCAAGCACATTCGTAAATCCTTCTCATCTACAACTGCCACCCGGAACAGTTAATGGACTCCCTGCATGTATGTCATCCCTCACCATTGGTCAGAGACTAGCAGCAGCCGCACTAGGGATTTCCGCAGCATACGAAGGCTGCCGTTCACCACAACACAAACAGCTGGTTTGGTGTGGTGCCGTGACAGGGAAGCATGGATTGCCAATTAATGGCCTCGCCATGAGATCAGTCATGAATCTCAGTTCTACCCTACCCCAGAAGACCGTCGCTGGCGAATACGGCGGCCATTTTTCAACAGCACATTCCTTGTCCACACATCGCGTGTGTCTATATGAACTGTCTATGTGAAATACAAATGAGCGTTTGGCGTCATTGGCCGCCTTGGTACAGGTCTTATTACATTCGACGCCACATCGGGCGACCTGCGCGCCGGATGGGGATGAAATGATGATGAAGACAACACAACACCCAATCCTTGAGCAGAGAAAATCCCCGACCCAACCGGGAATCGAACCCGGGCCCGTAGGACGGCAATTCGTCACGCTGACCACTCAGCTATGGGGGCGGACTACTGTCTATGTGATGTAGAAGTACTCCTGTGACCAGTAAGATCCCCAGATCTGTTCCCAATAGGACACATTTGGAACCAACTCGAACGTCATCTGTGTTCCACTGCCAATATCCAGGGTATCAAGGACCATTTACAAAAGTTGTGGCCGGTTTGGTTCAAGAGAGGCTACAACGGCTTTAGATCACCCCACCCATCCGAATCAGTACATGCCTTGCATAGTTAATTCGCTGTAGTAATCACTGAAATAACACCACATACCCTCTCAATCCGTGACGTTTCATTTTGTTTCCTTCTCCCCTTCTGGGCTCCTCATTCTTTTGTGAGGCAGCGTAATATGGAGTATGAACCAAACTCGGGGGAAAAAGATAATTTTCGAAATTGAAGCTCATCAAAAATAGGCTTCTAAACTCCATGTTAGAAGTCCGTTTTTACATTCTGAAAGTGGTATTTTAAGACAAGTTAGTTATAAAGATATTATATTAGTATTACATCTACATATATACTCCGCTAGCCACCAAGTGGTGTGTGGCGGAGGGCACCATTCGCGCCAAAGTCATATTTCCCCTCCCTCTGTTCCACTCGCGGATCGCGCGAGGGAAAAACGACTGTCTGAACGGCTCAGTACGAGCTCTAATTTCCCTTATCTTTGAATGGTGATCATTGCCGATTTGAAAGTTGGTGGTAATAATATACGCTCTACATCCTCGCCCAAGATCGGATTTTGGAATTTAGTGAGAAGCCCCTTCCGTTTAGCGCGTCGTATATCTGCAAGTGTGTCCCGCTTCAAATTCCCTATGAGATTTGTAACGATCTCGCGATGGCTAAAAGTATTAGTCATAAATCTTGCAGCTCTTCTTTGGACCTTCCCAGTCTCTTGAATTAGATCCAACTGGTAAGGGTCCCATACAAACGAACAATAAGACTGGACGAACTAACGAATTGTACGCAATTTCCTTTGTTGAAGGACTGCATCGCTTCAGGATTCTGCCAATAAACCGCAATCTAGAGTTCGCCTTACCCGTTACTTCTGTAATCTGATCGGTCCACTTGAGATCATTTCGAATAGTCAGACCCAGATACTTGACTGATGTTACCGCTTCCATAGACTGGGCATTTATTTTGTACTCGTTCATTAATGGGGATTTTCGCTTTGTTATACGTAGTAGGTTACACTTACTAATACTGGGACATAACTGCCAGTCATTACACCACGCATTTATTTTCTCCAAATCCTCTGATTTGTTCACAACTTTCGTATGATACTATTTTCCTGGAGACTACAGCAACATGCCGCTGTCAGTAGCATCAACCAGATCGTTTATGTAAACTGTAAAAAGCAGCGGACCTATTACGCAGCCCTGGGGCACACCTGATGTTACGCTTGTTTCTGTTCAAGTCTCCCCATTCAGGACGACAATCTGCTCTTTGTCTGTTAGAAATCTTTCTATCCAGCCGCATATGTCATCGGATAGACCGTAAGCGCGCACTTTTTGGAGCAAACGACAGAGCGGACTGAGTCGAACGTCTTTCGAAAGTCGAGGAATATGGCATCAACCTGGAAGCCGGTATCTAGATCCTGTTGTATATCGTGCACAAAGAGGACCAGCTGTGTCTCGCGTGACTGCTGTTTCCTAAACCCGTGCTGGTTTCTGCAGATGAGCTTCTTATAGTCTAGAAAGGTCATTATGTCTGAACACGAACTGTGTTCCATGATTTTACAACAAAACAATGTCAGTGAAATTGGCCGGTAATTATGTGCATCCGATTTTCTACCCTTTTTATAGATTGTTATGACCTGGGCCTTCTTCCAGTCCCGTGGAACTTTCCGCTATTCCAATGATCTCTGATAGATGATGGATAAGAATGGTACTATATCTGTAGCATAGTAAACACAAAATCTTAGAGGGATACCGTCCGGGCCACATGCCTTATGCCTTCCTGGCGTCTAAGGATCTTAACTGTTTTACAAGCCCAGATACGCTAAACACTGTCAGCCATCCTTGCCTTTGTTCGATAATTGAAAGGGGGAACGGTGCTGAAGTCCTCTACTGTAAAAGGGTTTTTGAAAGCTAGGTTTAGAATTTCGGCCTTCTGTTTATCATCATCCGTTACATTACCCGTACTGTCAGCAAGAGACGGTATTGAATTATTTGTAGCGTTCATAGATTTTACGTACGACCAAAATTTTTTGAGGTTATTTTTAGAATCTGCAAATAAAATATTGCTTTCAAATTAGTTAAAAGAATCTCTTATTGGCCTTTTGACAGCTGCTTTCATTTCACATAATTTCTGTTTGTCAGCGGGACAGTAACTACGTTTAAAACGATTGTGCAAAATTCTCTGCTTTCTCAGCAACTTCCTAATATGTTTCTTGTACATGGGTGAATCCTTTTCCTCCCATATATTTTTGCGAGGCTCATACTTCTCTAGCACGTGGTGCAGAATACCTCTAAATTCGAACAAAGATGCTCAATATCTTTGTGTCCCGAGATGGATGCTTGGAGCTGACTATGAAGATCTTCATTAATGACACTTTTATTTGCTTTCCTAAACAAGAAAACTCTACGCTGTTTCTTTTGGAAGCCACAACGACAGCCGGCCGGGGTGGCCGAGCAGTTCTAGGCCCTACAATCTGGAACCGCGCGACCGCTACGGTCGCAGGATCGGACCCTGCCTCGGGCATGGATGTGTGTGATGTCCTTAGGTTAGTTAGGTTTAAGTAGTTCTAAGTTCTAGGGGACTGATGACCTCAGAAGTTAAGTCCCATAGTGCTCAGAGCCATTTGAACCTCAACGACATTATGGTCGCTAATACCTTCTTTTAGATTAATTTCCTCAAAAAGATCAGGTCTGTTTGTCCCCAAGATATCTAATATGCTCCCATCTCGAGTTGGTTTTCTAGCCAATTGCTCAAGGTTGGTTGTATGTCGAGAGCGCTCCTAGAATAATTTCACGAGTTTTTGCTTCTGTCGCCTGTGATAAACGTGTAATTTTTCCAGTCAATGGACGCCAGATTAAAGTCTCCACCTAAAAGTAATGGATTATTTGAATATTTACTTCCTATGTATTCAAGACATCCCTTAAAGGTTCTGCGACGTTTTTTGCGGATGCTGGTGGTCTATAAAACATCCTAATGGTCACTCCTTGTCTGATTGACAGCTTTATCCAGACTGTTTCACAGTCCGACCCAGTATCGATCTCAACTGCGTTTAAACAGCTTTTAACTGCAATCAACACCACCTCCCATAGCATCGGTGCTATCCTTCCTAAACATTGTCCAATCCGAATTCAAATTTTCACTGCTATTTATGTCTGGTTTCAGCCAGCTTTCGGTACCTAATACAATATTGGCATTACTAACGTTTATTTCGGAGAGTAACCCGGGGATCTTGCTACAGACACTTAGACAATTTACTAACATGAGATTTAGGATATTTAAATCCTTTGGAACGACCTGTTTAGGCGAACTAACAATTTTTACAGTTGGCACAATCACATCAGTGTCATGAACTAGCAATTTTTCAGGACAACGGTTTGTTTCCCGTGGGGAGGAACCTAATCTAAAAAAACCTGATGCGCATGCCACAAGTACTGTGCTACCCATGTAGCTGCTACCTGTGTGTAGTGCACCCCTGATCTATCGAGGGGCGTCCTACAACCTTCCACCCCATAGCGTAGGTCGAGGAATCCACAGAGTCGACGTAGCCTCTGGTTTAGATTCTCCATCGAATCCAAACCAGAGGACCCCAGTCCTCCCTAGGTACAATGCTGCAAATCGTCAGCTTGGCTTCCACTCCGCGAGAGTTGGAGGCCGCCTTCGCCAATTTAGCCAGCCGTCGAAAGGACCCAAGGATTTCCTCGGAACCCCGACAACTGGCATCATTGGTGCACACATGTGCAGCAATCTGCAGCTGGCTGCACCCCGCACGCTCGATAGCCGCCGGAAGAGCCTCTTCCACATCCTGGACAATGCCCCCTCCGGCCAGCACACTGAGTGAACGTTGGACTTCTTCCCCGCCCTAGCCGCTATGTTCCTGAGGGGCTCCATGACCCGCCTAACATTGGAGCTCCGAATAACTAACAAACCCCTATCCCCACGTGCCTGTCCGGACTTTGCTGGAGGAGCGGCCGCTATCCTGTCAGAAGGTGCATTCTGATCCGGATCAGCCTCCCCCCAGCATCAGATAGCACACTGAATCTATCAGCAAAGTGCATGGGATTTGGCCTGCGTCCCCCATGCAGCCTTCACCTTGAGGCTCGAGACATCGACAGAGTCCGCCACCCACACTGAGGTGAGAGTGGGCCGGCGGGCTCAGTCGCACCTGAGGTCGGTTCATTGAAAGAGAGCCGTGACATCTCCCCCCCCCCCCCCCCCCCCCCCCACTGCACATCTAGTACAGCAGAGGCTGCCCCAGGCACCCCATCCCCGCCGCACCTCAAGGTGGCACTCTGGAGCCTGTTGACTGTGGGCAACAAAGCTTCCAGCCGCGTTTGGACTGTGGCCAACTCCTCCTGCATCCGCACACAACAGTCACAGTCTCTATCCATCTAGCTAATATGTGATTTACTATAAGAAACTTACGGAAACCTACTGCGCACAAGGTTGACAACCACACTCTAGTTGGCAGAAAGGACACCCAACAATGAAAAACAGTAAAAATGTATGATAGAAGCTAGATCTGGTGCTTATTTTCCTGCTAGGGGCTATCTAGTGAATACTAAAGAAAAAACAGTAACCTACGGTAAACCGCTAGGGGCTATCTAGTGAATATTATTAAATGATTAAAAAGTAACCTACGGTAAGTTACACCTACTGATTATCCCTCGTATTTATAATGTAAATAAACGTTTGCGTACACGCGAAAATGACCTAATAAAACTATAAAAACTGCTACCTTCAATGTATCGAGTCTAAATGACACTAATGAAGTAAATACTGAGTATTGTACACTGATTTAATTGATATTCCCGCGTATTTAACGTCAGTTAAGAATGTAAATAAACGTTTGCGTTCACGCGAAACTGTCTTAAACAGAAACTTCGCTTTTCCTATTCATACGCAAATAAAAACGGAAACCTTCAATTTATCAAGTCTATCTGACACGTAAATACTATAGAACATACAGCAAAAACAATTAATTACTAGCTAAATTCTTCACGATAAAGGATGAGAGCCAAAAACAGTTGCAGGATAAAAATTTATTAAAATTTCTTGACCAAGGTTTCGGTACATATAAATATACCTTCATCAGAAGTAAAAAATCCTTAACAGGAAGACATTTTCATTAGAAAAGCCATAGCATCGGAAGTGAGAAACAAAAGCTTAAGTAACAGTGAAATAACCAAAGTAATACAGGCACAAAATCTTTAGTTACTTACTGAAATTACATCATGTAATGGAGATTAATAAAACAATTGCGCCAAAGGCGTCGTCAATAATTGAGACATCTTCTCCATTAGTACAACATGACTATGGGCACAGGGTCAAAGCGAACAGTTTAGCACCATTACTTCGCCTATGAACTATCGAGACAAGAGTGTGAAAGCACTAGGGCAGATGGTTTCGCCGAGAGAGGGCACTTGTATGTGCCAGACACTCGCGCATATTAAAATCCATGAATACATACATAAGCGCATCAAAAATTATTAAAAGTTGTGTTAATTCAAACTTTCTGTCATAATAAATAAAACGTATCAGGCCATTTAAAAACATTTATCTAAAATAGAAAATATAGAACCAATTTACCTGTGTCCTAGTGTCAAACAGATAAAGCTTGCGCTATGGAACATCTAACGAGAGAGGGCACTAGTGTAATGCGCGAGAGTCTCGCGTAACGTAGGCGGTGAAATACATACTAGCGAAAACAACCAAAATGTTATAATAAAACGACACCATCTGTCGTTGTGAATAAAAACATACTAGTCAATTAACCACACATACACATCGAAAATCACAACCAACAAACATCAAAAATACGTAAAATCCCAACAAGACAGGAAAAACGTATTTCACCGGCATCAACAAGCAAGAAAATTAACTTATAGTCAGCCAGACTATATTACATTAAGGCAAGGAGGGGTTTGAAACTGTCTAAAAAAATTTTGTTTCGAAGCTGCACCTGTTCATTAAGAACAAAACCATCTTTTAGAGACAGATGCTTGAAAATCTCTAATTCTTCGAGCAAAAAAGAAAAAAAATTAAAGAAGCCTTTGTTTTTGGAAGCAATTATTCTGTTAAAAATAGTGCTGAGGTAATAAACAAGCTAAAATCGATAGAGATCACTTCTTCCTCTCGTTTTGTTTCTTTTGACGTCGTAAGTTTATACACTAATGTTCCAGGGGATATCACTCTTAAGATTATTGAAGATAACATTCGACAACATAGAACTCTAAGTGAGCTACAGTTGTCGGAACTTATGTCACTACAGCAGGTTGTACTAGATTACAATTACTTTCAGTTTAATAGCAAAATGTATGAGCAACCATTCGGCTTAGCCATGGGTTGCCCGTTAGCTGATAACTTAGCTGACATCTTTGTGAATGCTTTAGAAGAAAATTTCTTCAAAAACAATCCTGCGTTGGGTAATATGATTCCTTTCTATGCTCGTTATGTTGATGATATACTCATAATATTTCAAGGGAGTGACCAAGATTTACAACAACTGTTTCATGTTTTCAACAGTTTTCACGAGAAAATGAAATTCACAAAAGAGATACAAAACAATGAGAGAGAACTCCATTTTCTTTATTTGAAACTTAAGTTACCGGGTAACACTATTAGCTTCGATATTTTTCGTAAAGAAACTTTTTCCGATAATATTATTCCAGCAGATTCCTGTCATCCTCAAACTCACAAGATCGCCTTCTTTCATTCTGCAGTTCATCGTGCTGTGAGCACACCTTTAGCACAGAATTGTTTAGAAAATGAAATATCTTTATTAAAATCAATGGCTACTAACAATGGATACGACCCTAAATTAATTGACCAAATTGTTAAGAAAAAAACAGCTGTAAAATGTTCAACTTTAGGAGATAACAGGGCGAAAAAGTATGAGGGTAATAACTTTATTTATATTCAATTTTTGGGGAACGTTTCATACAAGATAAGAAGACTTCTACAGAAACAATACGGTTACAGAGTTGCCTTTTCCGTAAATAATAGCCTGAAACAAAGAGTAATTCATAATATTGGAGCACGAGAAGAACTCGGCACTAAGTCCGGTGTATACAAAATTACTTGTAACGACTGCCCAAACTATTACATTGGACAGACAGGTAGACCCATTAAAGTTAGGTATAAAGAACACATGTTAGGTAAAAACGGGGAAAACGTACATAATTCCACGTTTGCCGAACATCTATGGCTCTTACAGCATACGCCAAGTGAACTGGACGACGTAGAGCTGCTTCATGAAGCGAATAAAGGTTACAAACTAGACTTGCTCGAAGAATTAGAGATTTTCAAGCATCTGTCTCTAAAAGATGGTTTTGTTCCTAATGAACAGGTGCAGCTTCGAAACAAAATTTTTTTAGACAGTTTCAAACCCCTCCTTGCCTTAATGTAATATAGTCTGGCTGACTATAAGTTAATTTTCTTGCTTGTTGATGCCGGTGAAATGCGTTTTTCCTGTCTTGTTGGGATTTTACGTATTTTTGATGTTTGTTGGTTGTGATTTTCGATGTGTATGTGTGGTTAATTGACTAGTATGTTTTTATTCACAACGACAGATGGTTTCGTTTTATTATAACATTTTGGTTGCTTTCGCTAGTATGTATTTCACCGCCTACGTTACGCGAGACTCTCGCGCATTACACTAGTGCCCTCTCTCGTTAGATGTTCCATAGCGCAAGCTTTATCTGTTTGACACTAGGACACAGGTAAATTGGTTCTATATTTTCTATTTTAGATAAATGTTTTTAAATGGCCTGATACGTTTTATTTATTATGACAGAAAGTTTGAATTAACACAACTTTTAATAATTTTTGATGCGCTTATGTATGTATTCATGGATTTTAATATGCGCGAGTGTCTGGCACATACAAGTGCCCTCTCTCGGCGAAACCATCTGCCCTAGTGCTTTCACACTCTTGTCTCGATAGTTCATAGGCGAAGTAATGGTGCTAAACTGTTCGCTTTGACCCTGTGCCCATAGTCATGTTGTACTAATGGAGAAGATGTCTCAATTATTGACGACGCCTTTGGCGCAATTGTTTTATTAATCTCCATTACATGATGTAATTTCAGTAAGTAACTAAAGATTTTGTGCCTGTATTACTTTGGTTATTTCACTGTTACTTAAGCTTTTGTTTCTCACTTCCGATGCTATGGCTCTTCTAATGAAAATGTCTTCCTGTTAAGGATTTTTTACTTCTGATGAAGGTATATTTATATGTACCGAAACCTTGGTCAAGAAATTTTAATAAATTTTTATCCTGCAACTGTTTTTGGCTCTCATCCTTTATCGTGAAGAATTTCAACAGTTGCTGTTGCAGCCATGTTTAAAATCTTGTACTAGCTAAATTACTTATCTCGTAACACAGCAAGCGAGAAGTGTATGGAAAACAAATTACCCATTAAAATTATTTAAAAACGTCATTTTTAAGGATGATTATTTGGGAAAATGTTGTATTTGAATGAAATGTAGGTAAAATTTGTTTGGTTTATAGTCTCCTTTTGCTATATTGTAGTTCTCTAATAAATATGTTTGCTCATACGCCGGAACTTCAAGGAGTAAGTTACATATTATCAAGGCAAGGCAAGTAACTTTCATCCAGTACTGCACTACACATCAAAGTAAAGGAGATACAGGACACTATTTTTTAGCATAGTCATCAATTCTCTGTGAACAACGGTGGGGACGTTTCAATAATCGCTAGATTCCTCAACGGTAGAAATCCACTTCTCGGTCACGGTGTTATTCGAATACCGCTCCGTGAACGTCCTCGTCATCGAAAAATATACGATTTGCGAGTGAGTTCCTCAATTGCCTAGACCAGCGGTTCCCTCCCACGTTATCACCAACTTTAGTACCTAATTAGACTGTAGAGCGCAAGACTATTCTTGGAACACTTTTATTTTTAAAATGATGAAAGATGAATGATATTTAGTTTGTGTGTGTGTGTGTGTCTGCCAGAATGAATGACGAAGCAAATCACGGTGCATCGAAAGTGCTACCCACAATTCCTTCTCAGTAAAGAAAGCTAGCTATCCTCAGTGAGGGTACACACTTGTTACAAAACATGCTCCCCCTGCATTAGTCCTCTCCACTGCGGCACTTGCTTGACCTGCATACTGCAACTCCATTTAAAACCAAACAACTGTACTTACTGTTCGTAAATCACTTCATTGCTGTACTCCTTATTCTAGACGGGCAAAAATTAGACGACTTCAGGCTGTTAATGCTTTGTGCCTAACCACTCTAATAATAATGTAATAAAATTGTGCACAGCACTATAGTAGCCCTTAAGTAGTTACTGCTTTGTCGTGCTCTCAATTAATTCATTTATCTGTTTCGAAGCGAGTAATGAAGTAATTTATGGACTACTGCATGTACTATCTACAACTTGCAGAAGACATTTTCTTGAGATATTTAGCATTTTTTACGTATATGTCACATTTTTATCATCAGCAATGTACGAGACACAGCACAACACATCTCCATCTACATTTATACTCCACAAGCCACCCAACGGTGTGTGGCGGAGGACAGTTTACGTGCCACTGTCATTACCTCCCTTTCCTGTTCCACTAGAGTATGGTTCGCGAGAAGAGCGACTGCCGTAAAGCCTCCGTGCGCGTTCGAATCTCTCTAATTTTACATTCGTGATCTCCTCGGGAGGTATAAGTAGGGGGAAGCAATATATTCGATACCTCATCCAGAAACGCACCCTCTCGAAACCTGGACAGCAAGCTACACCACGATGCAGAGCGCCTCACTTGCAGAGTCTGCCACCTGAGTTTGTTAAACATCTCCGTAACGCAATCACGCTAACCAAATAACCCTGTGACGGAACTCGCCGCTCTTCTTTGGATCTTCTCTATCTCCTCTGTCAACCCCACCTGGTACGGGTCCCACACTGGTGAGCAATACTCAAGTATAGGTCGAACGAGTGTTTTGTAAGCCAACTCCTTTGTTGATGGACTACATTTTCTAAGGACTCGCCCAATGGAACTCAACCTGGCACCCGTCTTACCAACAATTAATTTTATATGATCATTCCACTTCAAATCGTTCCGTACGCATACTCCCAGATATTTTACAGAAGTCACTGCTACCAGTGTTTGTTCCACTATCATATAATCATACAATAAGGGATCCTTCTTTCTATGTATTCGCAATACATTAGATTTGTCTATGTTAAGGGTCAGTTGCCATTCCCTGAACCAAGTGCCTATCCGCTGCAGATCTTCCTGCATTTCGCTGCAATTTTTTAATGCTGAAATTTCTCTGTATACTACAGCATCATCCGCGAAAAGCCACATGGTACTTCCGACCCAATCTACTAGGTCATTTATATATATTGTGAAAAGCAATGGTCCCATAAAACTCCCCTGTGGCGCGCCAGAGGTTACTTTAACGTCTGTAGACGTCTCTCCATTGAGTACAACATGCTGTGTTCTGTTTTCTAAAAACTCTTCAATCCAGCCACACAGCTGGTCTGATATTCCGTAGGCTCTTACTTTGTTTATCAGGCGACAGTGCGGAACTGTATCGAACGTTTTCCGGAAGACAAGGAAAATGGCATCAACCTGGGATCCTGTATCTACACTACTGGCCATTAAAATTGCTACACCACGAAGATGACGTGCTACAGACGCGAAATTTCACCGACAGGAAGAAGACGCTGTGATATATAAATGATTAGCTTTTCAGAGCATTCACACAAGGTTGACGTCGTGGCGACACCTACAACGTGCTGACATGAGGAAAGTTTCCAACCGCTTTCTCATACACAAGCAGCAGTTGACCGGCGTTGCCTGGTGAAAAGTTGTTGTGATGCCTCGTGTAAAGAGGAGAAATGCGTACCATCACGTTTCCGACTTTGATAAACGTCGGATTGTAGCCTATCGCGATTGCGGTTTATCGTATCGCGACATTGCTGCTCGCGTTGGTCGAGATCCAATGACTGTTAGTAGAATATGGAATCAGTGGGTTCAGGAGGTGTAATGTCTCTTGCAGCGGTCTCTACGCGATATTTTCAGAAATTTTATAAATTATAGTATCAGTACATATCTCGAAATATCTCTTCTTATCTTACCGATTATCAATGCAAAGTAGTTTCAAGCCCAATTATTCCTTGGAGCGTCCATTTACTCCATGGAATAGCTTCTCTGATATCTATGTTTTCTCTTATGAAAAGAATGAAGGAATTCTTGCCGATTAGCCGTGAAAGAAGGAGGATGTCTATGTATTGTTGTTGAGCTAGTCGCCATGAGATTCTGTATGAGAAGGAATTTAATACATGAACTAAACTAAAGTAAGTGTGTTCGCGTATTATTTAACTGATTATTATTGACAGTGTCTGCTTACTACGCTGTGTTGCACGGGATCAGTGGGGAACGTCTGATTTACACTGGAAGAACCTGCCGTTTTGTATGCTCAAGATATCCAGTTACTTCAAATAGCCGGCCCAAGTGGCCGCGCGGTTCTGGCGCTGCAGTCTGGAACCGCGGGACCGCTACGGTCGCAGGTTCGAATCCTGCCTCGGGCATGGATGTGTGTGATGTCCTTAGGTTAGTTAGGTTTAACTAGTTCTAAGTTATAGGGGACTAATGACCTCAGCAGTTGAGTCCCATAGTGCTCAGAGCCATTTGAACCATTTTTGAACTTCAAATAAATAGGCTAACACGGTCTTACCAGCAGATCTCCGGTCTTCCCCATGTGATCACCGAATGTTAATAATTATTACAAATGTTTTCAGGAGATCGACTGACAATTTTCGTCGCACCGAGACTTCGAAATTGCTTCACTGCCTTATGGAATTTATGTTAAGCTCAATTTAAGCAGGATAGAACAGTATTGAACTTTGTGAATGTGATAAGCCTGCTTTGTGAATGAAAATTCCCTTAACATACGCATGTTTTTACTGTCCTGATCAGTGAAGCTAAATCAGGCCGGTGTGAGATAGATTTTTTAAATTTTAGATTCCACAACAAAAATATTAAATTTGGTGACCGTGACAGGACGTTGTTCCTGCAAAAAAACATATTAAAGAGGGTAATACGGAACGCCGTGCTGGATCCCAACGGCCTCGTATTACTAGCAGTCGAGATGACAGGCATCTTATTCGCAACGCTGTAACGGATCGTGCACCCACGTCTCGATCCCTGAGTCAACAGATGGGGACGTTTGCAATACAACCATCTGCACGAACAGTTCGACGACGTTTGCAGCAGCATGGACTACCAGCTCGGAGACCATGGCTGCTGTTACCCTTGACACTGCATCACAGACAGGAGCGCCTGCGATGGTGTACTCAACGACGAACCTGGGTGCAGGAATGCCAAAACGTCATTTTTTCGGATGAATCCAGGTTCTGTTTACAGCATCATGATGGTCTCATCCGTGTTTGGCGACATCGCGATGAACGTACGTTGGAAGCGTGTATTCGTCATCGCCATACTGGCGTATCACCTGGCGTGATCGTATGGGGTGCCATTGGTTACCTCTTGTTCGCATTGACGGCACTTTTAACAGTGGACGTTACATTTCAGATGTGTTACGACCCGTGGCTCTACCCTCCATTCGATCCCTGCAAAACCCTACATTTCAGCAGGATAATACACGACCGCATGTTGCAGGTCCTGTACGGGTCTTTCTGGGTACAGAAAATGTTCGACTGCTGCCCTGGCCAGCACATTCTCCAGATAGCTCACCAACTGAAAACGTCTGGTCAATGGTGGCCGAGCAACTGCCTCGTCCCAATACGCCAGTCACTACTCTTGATGAACTGTGGTATTGTATTGAAGCTGCAGGGGCAGCTCTACCTGTACACGCCACTCAAGTGTGTTTGACTCAATGCCCAGGCGTATCAAGGCCCTTATTACGGCCAGGGGTGTTGTCCTGGGTACTGATTTCTCAGGATCTATGCACCCAAATTGCGTGAAAATGTAATCACATGTCAGTTCTATATAATATATTTGTCCAATGAATGCCCGTTATCATCTGCATTTCTTCTTGGTGTAGCAATTTTAATGGCCAGTAGTGTAATATTTTCTGGGTCTCATGAACAAATAAAGCGAGTTGGGTCTCACACGATTGCTGTGTCCAGAATCCATGTTGGTTCCTACAGAGTAGATTCTGGGTTTCCAGAAATGACATGATACGCGAGCAAAAAAGATGTTTTAAAATTCTACAACAGATCGATGTCAGAGATATAGGCCTATAGTTTTGCGCATCTACTCGACGACCCTTCTTGAAAACTGAAACTACCTGTGCTCTTTTCCAATCATTTGGAACCTTCCGTTCCTCTAGAGACTTGCGATACACGGCTGTTAGAAGGGTGGGGGAGGGGGGGGGGCAAGTTCTTTCGCGTACTCTGTGTAGAATCGAATTGGTATCCCGTCAGGTCCAGTGGACTTTCCTCTGTTGACTGATTTCAGTTGCTTTTCTATTCCTTGGACACTTATTTCGATGTCAGTCAATTTTTCGTTAGTGCGAGGATTTAGAGAAGGAACTGCAGTGCTGTGAAGCTCTGTGAAACAGCTTTGGAAAAAGATGTTTAGCATTTCAGCTTTACGCGTGTCATCCTCTGTTTCAATGCCATTATCATCCCAGAGTGTATGGATATGCTGTTTCGATCCACTTACTGATTTTACGTAAGACCAGAACTTCCTAGGATTTTCTGTCAAGTCGGTACATAGAATTTTACTTTCGAATTCACTGAACGCTTCACGCATAGCCCTCCTTACGCTAACTTTGACATCGTTTAGCTTCTGTTTGTCTGAGAGGTTTTGGCTGCGTTTAAATTTGCAGTGAAGGTCTCTTTGCTTTCGCAGTAGTTTCCTAACTTTGTTGTTGAACCACGGTGGGGTTTTCACGTTCCTCACAGTTTTACTCGGCACGTACCTGTCTAAAACGCATTTTACGATTGCCATGAACGTTTTCCACAAACACTCAACATTGTCAGTGACGGAACAGAAATTTTCGTTTTGATCTGTTAGGTAGTCTGAAATCTATCTCCTATTACTCTTGCTAAACAGATAAACCTTCCTCCCTTTTTTTATATTCCTATTTACTTCCATATTCAGGCATGCTGCAACGGCCTTATGATCACTGATTCCCTGTTCTGCTCTTACAGAGTCGATAAGTACGGGTCTGAAACTTCCTGGCAGATTAAAACTGTGTGCCCGACCGAGACTCGAACTCGGGACCTTTGCCTTTCGCGGGCAAGTGCTCTACCATCTGAGCTACCCAAGCACGACTCACGCCCGGTCCTCACAGCTTTACTTCTGCCAGTATCTTGTCTCCTACATTCCAAACTATACAGAAGCTCTCCTGCGAACCTTGCAGGACTAGCACTCCTGAAAGAAAGGATACTGCGGAAACATGGCTTAGCCACAGCCTGGGGGATGTTTCCAGAATGAGTCGTGCTTCGGTAGCTCAGATGGTAGAGCACTTGCCCGCGAAAGGCAAAGGTCCTGAGTTCGAGTCTCGGTCGAGTACACAGTATTAATCTGCCAGGAAGTTTCATATCAGCGTACACTCCGCTGCAGAGTGAAAATCTCATTCAAGTTCGGGTCTGTTTGTTATCAGTAGGTCCAAGATGTTATCTCCACGAGTCGGTTCTCTGTTTAATTTCTCGAGGTAATTTTCGGATAGTGCTCTCAGTATAACGTCACTGGATGCTCTGTTCCTACCACCCGTCCTCAACATCTGAGTGTCCCAGTCTATATCTGGTAAATTGAAATCTCCACCGAAGACTATAACATGCTGAGGAAATTTATGTGAAATGTGTTCCAGATTTTCTCTCAGTTGTTCTGCCACTAATGCTGCTGAGTCGGGAAGTCGGTAAAAGGAGCCAATTATTAACCTAGTTCGGTTGTTGATTATAACATCCACCCATAATAATTCACAGGAACTATCCACTTATATTTCACTACAGGATAAACTATTGCTAACAGCGAGAAACACGCCACCACCGGTTGCACGCAGTCTATCCTTTCTAAACACCGTCTGTGCCTTTGTAAAAATTTCGGCAGAATTTATCTCTGGCTTCAACCAGCTTTCCGTACCTATAACGATTTCAACTTTGGTGCTTTCTATCAGCGCTTGAAGTTCCGGTATTTTACCAACGCAGGCTCGACAGTTTACAATTACAATACCGATTGCTGCTTGGTCCCCGCATGTCCTGACTTTGCCCCGCACCCTTTGAGGCTATTGCCCTTTCTGTATTTGCCCGAGCCCATCTAACCTAAAATACAGCCCAGTCCACGCCACACAAACACTGCTACTACCCGTGTAGCCGCCTGCTGTGTGTAGTGGACTCTTGACCTATCCAGCTGAACCAGAAACCCCATCACCCTATGGCGCAAGTCGAGGAATCTGCAGCCCACACGGTCGCAGAACCGTCTCAGCCTCTGATTCAGACCCTCCACTCGGCTCTGTACCGCAGTCAGTCCTGTCGACGATGCTGCAGATGGTGAGCTCTGCTTTCATCCTGCTAGCGAGACTGGCAGTCTTCACCAAATCAGATAGCCGCTGGAAGCCAGAGAGGATTTCCTCCGATCCGTAGCGACACACATCATTGGTGCCGACATGAGCGACCACCTGCAGATGGATGCACCCTGTACCCTTCATGGCATCCAGAAGGACCCTTTCCACATCTGGAATGACTTCCCCGGTATGCGCACGGAGTGCACATTAGTTTTCTTCCCCTGCCTTGCAGCCATATCCCTAAGGGGCCCCATTACGCGCCTGACGCTGGAGCTCCCAATTAACAGTAATGTGTGTAGTAGATGGCTATGTGAGGAACCTGTAACCTCCACCGCATTAATGCTACTAACTGAAAGAAAGTAATTATTGATAAGTTATATAATCAATATTAGAGAGTTACAAAATCGTGAAAACAGTAATGCTCTTTTGAAAAAATTTAGTTTCATGCCTGAAACAGAATCTAACCGTTTAGTTTGTACCCGTCAGGAAATTTCATTTTATCCCTCAGAGGATAATTATCTCCAGGTTGGGAACTACTTCAGATGGTTCAAATGGCTCTGAGCACTATGGGACTCAACTGCTGAGGTCATTAGTCCCCTAGAACTTAGAACTAGTTAAACCTAACTAACCTAAGGACATCACAAACATCCATGCCCGAGGCAGGATTCGAACCTGCGACCGTAGCGGTCTTGCGGTTCCAGACTGCAGCGCCTTTAACCGCACGGCCACTTAGGCCGGCTTGGGAACTACTGGCCTGGACATTGTAGTCATGTCAATGATCTTGTTACCCGATGAGCACCAACCACGTCTGTGCGGCCTTGGTCTGATTGTTGGCATCATTTCACTACTGCTGGACGCGACACTGCATTTGGTCCCGGTACCTCCAGATTTCCACGGTGAATCTGTGCGCAATTTAGATGTTTTTCCCACAGGAATCGCACTGTCTGTCTCGCCCACTTCAGTTTTGCAACATCTCCAGCTGCCGCGGCGTTTCACTCCCACACTGCGATGTACCAGTTAGTTATCCGTACCGCAGCAGAACTTTGTTTGCAGGAAACCAGAACATGCACTCCCTTCCGACATTGTGCTACTCTTATTGCGTAATGGTCTTGGCGTGGAGCAATATGTGTAACGTTTGGAACTCTTCTTGTAGTTATGTCATTTTTTTAAATTCAAATATCGATGTTGCATAGACATTAATGTCAGCTCTTTGTTCCTTTTTTACGTTGTTCATAGCGTTTTTAATGAATAGTGTAGGATACCTAAATGTTTTCACTTCTTCTCATTTTTAATCCCATCAACTCATTAAATTATAAATTGTGTCGTTCTTTAGTTTGCTTTTATGTTCTTGGAGACGTTCGTCTAATGCAATATATATATATAATATATATATATATATATATATATATATATATATATATATATATCTGTCATTCTTTTATTGTTAGATGAGAAATAACTTTTTGTAGCACAAGTTTCGTGATGTTAAATTTTTTCCCCTCTTACGATATGTGATCTTTTAGTGCATATGTGCCGCCCTGGAGTTATACTTAGATGATCTGCGTTCCCAGAATGTGCGATTCTGGGCGTTTTACGGACACGTTACGACTTGAGGCTTCAAATGCCATTGATGACTGTGTTTTGATTTGGTTTGTTGACTGTGTGTAGTGTCGCTAATTCACACTCTTTGTTTTTCGTTCGCCTTTTGTTTGTGTTGTGGTGCCTATAAGTAGTTTAATATTCTTTTGTTTGTTTTGTGTGTTTGTGTATGTGTGTGCGGTGTAGTTTATTTAGTCTGGGTAAGTTCTATATCTCTGTTTGTCATTGCTTTAGCATTAATAACAAACAGAGACGTGTAACATATCCTGCTAAATAAACTACTCTGCAGATACACACACGCACGCTCGCACGCATGCATGGGTGCACACACACACACACACACACACACACACACACACACAAACGCGCGCGTTAATTTAATGTAACGCAACTGGTGCTACAAAAAGTTATTTCTCGCCTAATATCAAAAGAATTAAAAAATCTGTAATGTACTAATACACTTACAATTATTGTAAAACGCACGTATCAGATACAAAAATAAACTATATTACACGCAGTTGAAGAAGATGCTTCACAAATAAAAGAAGAGCAACGCGTAAGGCATAATTTTTTTTTCTTTACTGTCATTTTTAAACCTTTACAGGAAAGGTAGGCCGGCAGCGGCAAAACTACGCGGCTCTTCGGCCACAGATAATAGAAGCAGAAACATAAGGAGACAACGAAAAACAAAACAAACATGGTGGATAAACAACAGTAGACAGACAAATTTAAAATACATGGAGCCGTTCACAGGCGCAGTGTCCGAATAAAAAACATTCACCCCTTGGACACGAAAGATATGACAGAAATGACACACGTGAACGATGGAGCACAAACGATGAAACACTGAATCACTAACACGAAGGCACACACAAACTCTGGCGACGATCTCTGGAGCACGAATGTTCACTGTTCATGTACAAATCCGGGGACCTGCCAAAGGGGAAAAGGTGGGGGTAGGAGGGAGAGTGAGAGGGCGTAGATGTCAGTGGCAGAGGAAAGGGGAGGGGGAGGAAAGAAGGTAGGGGGTAGGGGAACCCCAGGGGGAGAGGAGGGAGGAAGAGAGGAAGGAGAAAAGGTAGAGAGGGTGCCCTTAGCAAAAACACAGCGGGTGGAAGGGGAGGATCAAAGTTCGTAGGAGGGGTAGATGGAGGGGATGAGGGCACAATCAGGGAGGGGGAGTTGGTGGAAGCCACCTTGGGCAAAGTATGGAGGGTGGAGAGATGGAAAGCAGGTGGGATGTGGGAATACAGGCATGGCAGTGGACAGGGGTGGGAAAGGATGGGAGAGACAAGTGGGTGAGGGGGGATCAAGTTTGCGGGAGGTGTAGAGGATCCATATCTCTTCGAGGAAAAGGAGGTGTGGGAACGGAATTAGGTCATACAGGATCTACGTGGGAGAGGGGAGGCGGATGCGAGAGGATAGGCAGAGCGCATGGTGTTCCAGGATTTGAAGGGATTTGTAAAAGGTAGGAGGGGCGGAGATCCAGGTGGGCTCAAAAATGCAAATGGCTCTGAGCACTATGGGACTCAACTGCTGAGGTCATTAGTCCCCTAGAACTTAGAACTAGTTAAACCTAACGAACCTAAGGACATCACAAACATCCATGCCCAAGGCAGGATTCGAACCTGCGACCGTAGCGGTCTTGCGGTTCCAGACTGTAGCGCCTTTAACCGCACGGCCACTTCGGCCGGCAGATCCAGGTGGGATTGGCATAGCAGAGGTCAGGGCAGATGAGGGATTTATAGGTGTAGAGGACGGTGGAGGGGTCCAGACCCCAGGTGCGGCCAGAAAGGAGATTGAGGAGATGGAGTCGGGAGTATGCCTTGGCTTGGATTGTCCAGAGATGGGGGGGGGGGGGGTCCAGGAGAGGCGACGGTCAAGGGTGACGTCAAGGTACTTGAGGGTGGGGGTGAGGTTGATAGGATGGCCATAGATGATGATATAGAAATCAAGGAGACGGAAGGAAGGGGTGGTTTTGCCTACAATGATCGCCTGGGTTTTTGAAGGATTGACCTTGAGCAACCACTAATTATACCAAGTGCTGAACCGTACTAGATGGGATTGGAGAAGGTGGTGGGAGCATTGCAGGGTGGGGGCAAGGGCAAGGAAGGCGGTGTCATCGGCATACTGGAGAAGGTGCACAGGGGGCGAAGGCGGCGGCATGTTCACCGTATATAGAAGGTAGAGAAGAGGGGAGATGACGGAACCTTGGGGCACACTGGCGAGGGGTAGAAGGTGTAGGAATCCGTGTTATGGATGGTGACATAGGATGGACGTTGGAAAAGTACGGACCCGATCAGACAGACGTAGTTGATAGGAAGGGCGAAAGTTTGGATCTTGAGGCATAATAACAACATCCTTTCATTTAGTTGCATCAGACGAACCACATCCCACAAATGTGTAGTAAAATTTGGTACCATAAAATATCTTAAATGCTGCGTTATAGGCTTTTAATTCGAAAACGCCACTAAAATCCTATTTTTGCACGCTAGTTTTCAGAACATTCCCCTTATAAGGCTCACACCAAAGGTTCAGCCTACGCATATGTGGATCTTATGTAAGGGGCAATAAAAAAGTTTCCATATGAGGGCGTTGCTGCAGCGCATATGCAACCTAGCGCGACTCCGATGCCGGTATATAAGCCTCGACATGTAGGCAAGGAATTAAAGGTGCATTTGTGTCTTTCCGACGCGCGTGCAGTAAATGTGGAAAAGTGAACTATGGCGACTTCATTACCAAATGCGCCCAAACAAGATCAACATCACACTAGACTCGCATTCGGGAGGACGACGGTTCAATCCCGTGTCCAGCCATCCTGATTTAGGTTTTCCGTGATTTCCCTAAATCGCTCCAGGCAGATGCCATGATGGTTCCTTCGAAAGGGCACGGCAGACTTCATTTTCTATTCCGATGAGACCGATGACCTCGCTGTCTGGTCTCCTCCCCCAAAACAACCCAACCCAAGATCAACTTGCTGTAATTATTTCCTTGGCTGCCGAAGGACAAACACCGGTAGACATCCATCGGAGAATGAAGAATGTGCACGGGGCAACATGTCTGTCGAAAACCACCGTTATGGAATGGTGGCCCAGGGGATGCTGCTGCTTCATGCTAACGAACGTCACCGTATTGCAAATGTCGTAACGCTGAAGTTATGCCAGCGCAAGTGGGAGACACTCGAGGACCCGCCCTGTAGCTCCGATCTATACCCTTGCGATTATCACGCCTTCGGCCACTTAAAAAACGACTTCAAGGGTCGATGAATCCTGTTGGACAAGGATGTGCAGCAGGCAGTTATGAACTTCTTCATCCAGCAGGACACAAATATCTTTAAGCTTGTGCGTCGGCGGGCTGATCGCCTCAATGGTCATGGTGTTTTTGCCTGATTCGCATATCGGTTCTGTACTGTGAGGCCTTCGAAAGGAAACTTTTTGATCTCCCCTTACACTGGGTTGGTGCATAAGCTCGTAGCGTTTTTCCATAAGTTTAATATACACAACAGATACAGATAACAGAGACTTCAGTCGTCAATAATATATTCTGCTTCACAACAGTCTGTCAACGCTGGGGTAACTTTCCGGTTTCGCAACTGTAGAAATCACGTGGTTTTGAGGCGAACTACTCGTCGAGTCATGTTCGGAGCTCATTTTCATCCGAAAAGGAAGTTCCTTGAAGATTGTTCGATAGAGAGCGCAAAAGGTGAAAGTCTGAGGGCACAAGATCAGTTGAATAAGGTCGATGCGAAATGACTTCCCAAACCAACTCCTGCACAACGTTTTTTGTCAGTCAAGCAGAATGCGGGCGGACGTTAACGTGGATTACCACCACTTTCCGCATTCTTCCTGACCGTTGTTCTTGGATTGCGTCTGCAGGGCGACTCAGATGTTGACAGTAAATGCCAGTAGTGGTGGTTACACTTCGGGGAATAACTCGTAGTACACGACACCGTCTCTGTTCCACCAGACCATGACGTTGGCCAGCCAGAGTGCCCGAGAGGTTCTAGGCGCTACCGTCTGGAACCGCGCGACCGCTACGGTCGCAGGTTCGAATCCTGCCTCGGGCATGGATGTGTGTGATGTCCTTAGGTTAGTTAGGTTTAAGTAGTTCTAAGTTCTAGGGGACTGATGACCTCAGAAGTTAAGTCCCATAGTGCTCAGAGGCGCTCGGCCACACCGGCCGGCGATGACTAAATAGTTTGGTCCCTTCCCCCCACCCCACCCCTACCCCTTAAACCAACCAACCCTATGTTAGCATAAAGACACCATTTCTCGTCACCAGTAACAATAAAGGACAGGAATGGTGGGTGTTGTTGACGAGCCAATTGATGACGAGCAAGCAGAGATGCACATATCGCCACCCGCTGATTTCTGTGATTTTGGCTTAGAGCATGCGGTACACATACGCCCATTTTTGAGCCTTTCCCATTGCATGCAAATGTCGCACGATGGTGGAATGATCACAGCTCATCACATTTGCCAGTTCTCCAGTTCACTGAAGCGGATCATTGTGAATAAATGCGTTTAAACGATCTTCATCAAACCGCGAGGGTCTTTCTGAACGTGGATAGTCGATATCGTCAAAACGATCCTCCTCAAAACGAGGAAACCATTTTCTTGCCGTGCTTATCCCCAAACACGGCGCAAAAGTTTCTGGCTGCCTCCGCTGCTGTCACCCTTCTACTGACCTCAAACAGAAGAATACGTCGGAAACGTTCCGATTTCTCCACTTGGCACTCCATTTTCTACCGTCCACAGCTTCATTCCCTGTCTCCAAATGACAAAAATTACAATATGTAAGCCGGCCGCTGTGACCGAGCGGTTCTAGGCGCTTCAGTCTGGAACCGCGATGCTGCTATGGTCGCAAGTTCGAATCCTGCCTCGGGCATGGGTGTGTGTGATGTACTTAGGTTGGTTAGGTTTAAGTAGTTCTAAGTGTAGGGGACTGATGACCTCAGACGTTAAGTCCCATAGTGCTGAGAGCCATTTGAACCATTTGAATTTGACAATATGTAAACACAAGTAGCAACAGTGATACATAAAAAAATTGAACATCGATAGTTAAAACGCACACCAACATGCAAAACAAAAACTTTGCGAACTTACGCACCGACGTAATAATGACTCTAGTAACCGATACGCTGCGAGGAATGAAAACGCAAGTATTTACGTCCTGTGGTCTGATGGCTACTATGTTCTTCTTCGTTTCCAGATACAGTATTGTGCCTGACGCCGCCGGCACATTTTAAGTTATACAGCACAGACCCTGCTGCAGTGCCGGTATACGTGCTAGCATTCTTCTCGCTACAGCCGTCTGCACAAACACTGGCGAACGGGGAGTTGAGGTGGTCTGATAAGGCAGGGCGCTGACACAGAGGTGACCGAAGACCGCGCGTTGTTATTTATTGTTCTGCCCACTGCTGCGCCGCACTTCGCACCGCGCGGGTGACCGAGACGCTGACAGACGCGGCGATGACAAAAGACGTGAGCTGTCACCGTGTCAGGGGTCTGACAGGCTCTGCGGCCACCGCTGCACGCGCCTTGACCCTTCCGTGCCACACATGTCGGAGGAATGCACTCATTTGCCGACGGCGAACAGACGTCAGACCCACCGTAAAGACTGTTATTCCTTTTACACCCGAAGCAGTGCCATCAGTTTTTGACTTTCCGACACATTTGATGCCACCAAATAAACAGCCACGACGACATGTTGTTAGGATTTTGAGTGACAACGATGATTCTCCATTTGAGGTAGCTAATTAATTTCCTTGCTATGTGTGTGCTTTTTACTTTTGTGAATTTATTTCGTACGCTACATAGGTCTAAGCAATGTTGTAATACAGGTCCATATTTTTGTTTTTAGCGTTCTGTCATGGAATCCGTGCTCGATTTGCCCATTGCAGACGCTACTGATTGCGTGGATTATGTTGTCAATGAGAATTCTTCCGTGTAAAGCATGTCCCACTTATCCAATGCAGAAGCTGCGAATTGTGTCGAAAACGTTAGTATAAGGATGTTTTCACACCCCCATCGTTTTCTTATCTCAGACATTGTGCATGAATTAAAACGTAAACTGAAGTGTGTCCGTGAAAAACTTCTAAGAAGAAAGTGTTTTCCATGGATGACATCATAAGTTCATTTAAGGAGAAGGGGCATCTTCCTGAAAAGTTACATAACTTCCTCAATCATCAGAAAGGAACACAAGTGGAATTAGTGTGCAATTTAGTGAACACCTCTCTCTCGTCAAAGGGTAATAGATACACAACAAATGTGAAAATGTTTGCTATGACTGTGTACTTTTATTCAACAGCAGCATATGAATACCTGCAAAAATTAATGCCTCTGTCCCATACATCATCGATTTCCAAATGGGTGGCAAGTGTAGAATGTGAACCTGGCTTCTTAAAAGATGTTTTCAAGTACATTGATTTGAACCCAATTGTAAGGGACCAGTTCAGCGATTCATGTCTAATTGTAGACAGTATGGGAATTAGGAAGCAAGTAGTTTGGAACCAAGGAATTAAGCAGTACACAGGTTTTTTAGTCTTTGGTGGGGAAGTGCCTCAGTCAAAAGAAGTAATAGAGGCATCTGAGGCTCTGGTTTTCATAATTGTCTCTATTAAAGGCAAATTTAAATGCCCAATTGCATATTTCTTTATCAACGGTGTACAGGCAAAAAATCAGGCCACACTGATAAAATCTGCTTTAGAGAGGCTGTATAGTTCTGGCATTAGGGTTTGGTGTGTTACATGTGATGGCTGTAAGGTAAATATAAGCACTTTACGTTCACTTGGCTGTACTTTAAATTTTTCCAAGGGTGATATTAAAAGCTACTTTCCTCATCCTGTGGAAAAATACAATGTTTATTGTATCTTGGGCATGTGTCATGTGATTAAGTTTGCCAGAAATGCTCTAGCAGAAGTATCTGAGAAATTGTACAAGGTACAACAAGAAGAAGGTATGACATTTGCCAACAAACTATCAGGACAACATATAAGTAGTGTAAATAGAAAAATTAATGTTTCATTAGCTGCACAGACTTTTGAGTTCTAGTGCGGCAGATAGTATATAGTTTTTGAGGAGGGTTGGTGATCCAAATTTTAAAGGAAGTGAAGCAACAGTAGAATTTTTGTATTATATTGATAGGATTTTTGATATTCTGAACTCCAGAAATCCATTAGGTAAAGGGTATAAGAGCCCCCTGAGACTTGACAACAAATCTTATTGGCTTGGTATTTTCAGAGACACTGAAAATTATATCAAAAGCTTAAAAATCATTGGTGTTCCATTGCTGCTCCATGCAAGAAATACTTTTGCTTTTGGGATAATTTTCAATATCCAATCAGTCAGGCACATAGCTCTGGCAATTATGCTTCGTGTTGAATCTCCTCTGAAGTATTTGCTAACTTATAAACTGTCACAAAACCACATAGAGCTTTTTTTTTCCAGCATTCAGTCCAGAGGTGGTTGGAACAACATTGCAAATGCATACCAGTTCAAATGTGCCATGAAAAAGTTGCTCTTGGGTAACAGTGTCACTGCAATGAATGGGAATTGCTCAAATTTTAATGGGTGTTGTTTGCCACCTGTTTATGATTTTCATGCAAGAAAGCATGTAGTTCAAAATGGTTCAAATGGCTCTGAGCACTATGGGACTTAACATCTATGGTCATCAGTCTCCTGAACTTAGAACTACTTAAACCTAACTAACCTAAGGACATCACACAACACCCAGTCATCACGAGGCAGAGAAAATCCCTGACCCCGCCGGGAATCGAACCCGGAAACCTGGGCGCGGGAAGCAAGAACGCTACTGCACGACCACGAGCTGCGGACAAAGCATGTAGTAGTAAGTGATGAAAGTGCTGCAGAAAATGAAGTAGAGAAGTGGTGTGCAATTCTTGATGATAAGATTAAGTTCTCATATTTCAAGCAAAACATACTCTATTATATTGCAGGGTATGTGTCATTGCGCCTTTCAAGGCAGATCACATGCAAAGACTGTCTTCACATACTGAAGCCATCAGTAGTTAAATCTGCATTAGAATGTATTTATCTCTATGCTTTTCCCAATATGGCCAATAAAAATGCATTTGTAAATTTTGTTAACTGGGGAAAACTGGTTAAAACAAGTGACTGCGTGTACTCTGTTGTAGAATACTCAGAAACTGTTTCAGATGTTTGTGATTGCTGGGCATATGCGACAGAAATATATACAGGCCAAGATTTTGCATTGTGTTAAAATTAAATTTGTAGATTACCCATCCCCTGCTCCTGCTCTTGGTCATGATTACCATTGTGAAATTGGCATTGAGGACTTACATCAGACTCAACTTGTTTGTAAGATTGCCCTGTACTCCTGTACACACTTAAAAACATATGGAAAAAAAGCCTGCTGAGAATATTTTAAACAACAAATAAAGTATAAGGCAAAAGTTAAATAAACTCATATTGTTTAATCATGTATAGTGCTCAAATTGGAAAAGATTATGTATTGGTACATTTCATGCAGATGGGTGTGACATTTTGACAGATTTATAAAACTATTTTGTCCATAGATTTGTTGTTGTATAATGATGAACTTCAAAGGATGAATCACATTGAAGTAAAATTAACTCTGTACATCCTGTGTAGATATTGTAACAAAATTATAATTGTTTATTATATAAGCTTATTTTAAGATGTTTGGTGTTACAAAACATGCACTTGCATTCAAAACAGGTGATTTGTGTGAAATTAATGAACAAAAAGTTCTGAGACTTATTTGACAGATAGCTTTCAGTGTGAGACAATATTTCCCTCAATAACTATGTTAACTTGAATTTTTCACTTTAAGAAAACAGTTTAATCACAGAATGGGTGTGATCTAATGGAGTATGCAGTGGCCCTATGTTTCAAACAGTAATGTTTGTGGATACTCTGCAACATAAGAGCAATAAAATTGTTACTCTCTTAATTCTTGTTTTAATACTTCCTAGAATGAACACAATATTCCAATTGATCGTAAGCATTCTTATTACTTTAGAACCATTCTAGAATAAGAGGGCCTGATTCAGGCAAAACCTAATTTTCTGAATTTTGTCTTTATTTTGCTAGGAGGTCTTTCTATTATATTTTCCTGTGTTGAGGGAGGGGGGAGGGCAAGAGAATGCAAATAATCATATAGAATTATCTTTCTAGCACTACAAAGTACTGAATACAGTGATTACAGTTACACTTGGAAATCTAGGAAATTTCAAAAAATGGTTCAAATGGCTCTGAGCACTATGGGACTTTACATCTATGGTCATTAGTCCCCCAGAACTTAGAACTACTTAAACCTAACTAACCTAAGGAAATCACACAACACCCAGTCATCACGAGGCAGAGAAAATCCCTGACCCCGCCGGGAACCGAACCCGGGCGCGGGAAGCGAGAACGCTACCACACGACCACAAGCTGCAGATTAGGAAATTTCAGTATTCATGTTACATGCCTAATTTTCATCAACATTTACCTTAATTATACAGTTACACTTTTTGCTGATTTGAACTGTGTACTACATGTTAAAAAGATTTTGTTTGGTCATAGTAATAACAGCATAGGAATCTGACTTCACAGAAATTATGTAACAATGGTTACACTTTTTGCAAGTTAACTTTAACATAAACCATTTAGTATTCCATTAAGAGTGAAAGCAGTTGCTCGAGTCACGTAAAGAACAAAGTTTCCCATAGGGAACTAAGGTATTTTACGTTTGAGTTATTGCAGACCCAAAGTATTGTGATCTTCATATTTCTATTTAAAAAAAGTTTGTAACTCAAATTCACAGACATTTTGGAATCTGTACATACATGTATGTAACAAGGTACTTTTCATGTGTCATGTGGAACCTATAATTTTCTGGTTTAAATATAATTTATTTCATGAATTACCTTTAATACCAACAATGTCTGAATGCAATATTTCCATTTAGAAGAAGAAATATTAGTGTACAGAATAACAAACCTCATGAAAAATGCGAGAGATTGTAATGTACAGAACTTGGAATGGCTCTTTATCAATAGCAGGTAAAAGGAAGGCTTCTATTAAATGTTCAACGAAACCAGTCAGTACCTCTTAATTGACCATAGAGGTTATACAGTAATAAAAGAATTTACTTTTTTCAGAATTTCTGCTAAGTATTAAAAGTGTGAAGACCTATTCAATAAGTGACATTTGTGTGGGGTTTACGTAAGCTTGAGTGAAATCTGGAGAAAAACAAAAAAAGGAATTTGTTGCTCTCTTGCCAAACTCGATTTTTTTAAGGGTTGATTTAAATGTAGTACAAATCACAAGTTCAATATTTTCTGGTGTAATTGTCAATATTTGTACATGTTGCACTATTGTACGATTAATGTACCCTTTACTAACTGTACCTTTCTGTAATGTTTCAGAGTGGGGCTGCATGTTCTTCTAGAGAATGTTTTTAAAAACAATTTATTGCTAAAATTTCCTTTTAAACTGTTAATTGTATTAACTTGGATGTATAACCAGTTATTGTTAAATAATAAATTTTTTGTCAACAAGGCTTGGACCAAATAAATGTGCCTACACCTTCCCCATCCTGGCTCTGCTACCGTCTGTACATCACAAAGAGAAGAGAGCTTCACAGATCGAGCAAGTCAGTGGCTCGTTGGTCCACCTCTGGCCCTTACACAAGCAGTTATAAGACTTGGTATTGATTCATAGTTGTTGGATGTCCTTCTGAGGGATGGGTTGTCGAATTCTGTCCAATAGGCGAACAAGATCCTAGAAATCCCGAGCAGCCTGGACGGCCCTGGCCGTAATTGTCCAAACGTCCTAAGTTGGGGAGAGATTCCGCGACCATGCCGGCCAAGGTGGGGATTGACAAGCACGAAGACAAGCAGTAGAAACTCTCGCCGTGAGCGGGCGGGCATTACCTTGCTGAAATGTAAGTCCAGGAAGGCTTTCCATAATGGGCAACGAAACGGGGGGTAGAATAACGTCGACGTTCCGCTACGTTGTAGGGATGAAGCGGATGACAACCAAATAGATCCTGCTATGAAATGAAATGGCACTCCACACCACCATTTCTGGCTGTCGGGCCGTATGGCATGCGACAGTCAGATTGGTATCCCACCGCTGTCTGGGGTGTCTCCAGACACGCCTTCGCTGTTCAGCGGGGCTCAGTTCCAGGTGTGACTCATCGCTGAAGACTGCTCTACTCCAGTCCATGAAATTCCAGGCCGAAGGATGAGAAACATCGCCTACTCTTTATAATATTCACACCGATTTTATTCTTAGTAATTAAATTGTGAAGTAAATAAAGAAATTAATATAGCGAATGATAAGTACCTGAACGTGCTTCTGTTCGCAGGTGATATCGTTATTATTCAGACGAATGAATATGATCTCCAAAGATCACTACAATAGCTGAACGAAATATACAAGAAATACAATTTAAAGGCTTCTAGTAAGAAAACGAGAATAATGGCATTCCGAAAAATATATCCAGTCAGGTCAAAAATTGTTTTCGATAATTCAGTCTTCGAGAAATCTTCTCTAATCTCAAAGTCTGTGATACAACTTTTGATTTTGACTCCGATTTTGAAAATAAAATACGCAAATTCCAAGCTGTCTGTGGAACCACTACCCAAACATTGGGCCATAACGTACAGAAAGAGACCACCATGAAATTCTATAAAGAGGTCGGCGAATCCTGTCTTACCACATAGAACCAAAAGCTGGGTAACCGCACCAAAAAAATAAATAAATAAAAATTAATATAAATAATCCGAATAGCTGCGAGTAGGAATCGTGTACAGAGGGTTCCGTACAAACGTAATCATGTATATAGTTCCTAGGAATCGAAAATATCGGTGATTTTTGCCTGTTATAGATATCGATAATGGAAAGATACGCGTTTACCCGTTTCTGAGAAAGAAAGAGGTCTTAACAGAGGAAAGATAGGCAGTCACATAATAAATAACAAAAAAAATGTTTTTTCATGTGACAGAATTTCTAACTAACAACTTTCGGATTTTTTCCCTTTTCGTGAAACCCTGCTCTTGCCAAATTTCATGATTCTAGGACAACGGAAGCACGCTATAGGTTTTGACGAGTAGCTTGCGATTATCAAACTATGTGACATAAATGGCCGTATCTATTGACTGCATTGTCTTAAAATCTTAAATGTTTTTACACCGTCAACGGACCACATACCTTAGTAGGTGACACAAATTTCAGTTAGATACGTCTATCCTTTCCTGAGGAAAAGAGTTCGTAACTGACTGACGGACGGACAACAATGCGACCCTAAGAGATTTCGTTTTTATCGATTGAGGTACGGAGCCCTAAAAAACAAATTCAAACAGAGGAGATGAGATTGCTGAGAATGACAGACGGTTGCACAGAGACATGATTATAAATGAAGACACTAGATTTGTATTAAATATCTTCAACACGAAGAAAAAATCAAAAGAGTCGTGAAAATTTAAGAGAACACCAGATGAGAATGCTAAGTCATTGAATTGCTCAGAAGATCCTGAACTGGAAGCGGAATGGGAAAGAAACGTAGCAAAACCTCGGAAAAGTTGTGAATGACTATGTGAGTTCGGAACAGGTAGTAGCCCAACCTCTGAAATGAAGACGGCACAAGGACTGTTTCTATTAGGGCAGCAAAATAACATGATGGCCAAAGTAGAGAGGATATAAAGTACAGACTGGCAATAGCAAGAAGAGCATTTATGAAAATGAGGCATTTATTAACATCCAACATTAATTTAAGTGTTGGGAAAATTTTTCTGAACGTATTTGGATTGTAGCCTTGCACAGAAGTAAAACATGAGCGATAAGCAGTTCAGACAAGAAGAGAGTTCTGGAAAAGTGGTCGTACAGAAGAATGCTACAGATTAGATGGGTACATAGAACAACCAATGGGGAGGTACGAAATACATCTGCAGAAAAATAGATTTAAGCGCAATTTGACTAAAAGAAGGGATCGGTTGATAGGACACATCCTGAGGTATCAACGAATAGCCTATTTGGTGATGGAGGGAAGTGTGGAGAGATGATCTAGGTGGGAATAATATAGTTAGCAGATTCAGATGGATGTAGGCTGCAGTACTTACATAGACGAAGACGATGGCTCAGAATAGATCAACGTGCAGAGCGACACCAAATCAGCTTAGCCTGATGACCGCAACAACATGAACAATCATTCCAGTTTTGGTGTTGTCAAAAGACGATGCGACACTTGTTTTTATTGAAATAGTGACTTTTGTTTATGAAACTACGTTGTATACGACTTTTACAAAAATGTTGGAAGAAAGATATTTAGAAACTAATTTGCAGTTGTCGACCAAGACAGGAGAGATGAAGCATGAGCATAGATTTGACATACATAAGGAAGTATATCGTTCGCAGCTGCTTTGAACGAACATTCACTTGAAGTGATATAGGGAAACATCAGAAAACCTAAACCAGCATGACCAGACGGGGATGTTCGTTTCGAATGTCAGCTCAGTGCCTTAACTGGATTTGTAGAAAGATGTCACCAATAAATATTTGCAACAGTGACTGAATAAATGGTTCAAATGACTCTGAGCACTATGGGACTTAACTTCTAAGGTCGTCAGTCCCCTGGAACTTAGAACTACTTAAACCTAACTAACCTAAGGACATCACACACATCCATGCCCGAGGCAGGAATCGAACCTGCGACCGTAGCGGTCGCGCGGTTCCATACTGTAGCGCCTAGAACCGCTCGGCCACCCCGGCCGGCAGTGACTGAATAAATTGGACGCTTTTGCCTAGACGTAGGGCAATGTTTCCAGTCTTCCTCTACAGATTTATGTGCTCCTTGATTCGCATGACGTGTGTATGCAATATGTTGCGCTGTTGTTTCATGGGGACTGTCTTAAATATTCTGCACCACATCGTGTTTTTAGACTTCATGTTGTGTGACAATCTAGACAGGGATGAGTTTTTTAAATTGGCGATAGTGTTTCGCAGACGTCCGGCTACTCGTGCTGCGATCGAGCCGTCCGATTTGGGGATACTTCCTCGTTGGCAAGGCCTGGGCGGAATTATGGGAAATGGCCAAAGACGGATGGCGAGTTCTCCTGGATGCCCAATGCTCCCGTAGGTGTCAAAGGTGTTATGTAAGCCTCGTTGGACTTCCGACTCTATGAATTATCAGTAGAATTACAAGGCGTCCACAAAGATCGCGACTTTGCACCGCAGGTCATTCCAATGGCCCTTTTATTTACTTAGAATACTTTACATGAATGGACACATATAAACTCACCGGAAATACCATAGAGAACTCATTACAAACATCATTTAATTCGGTGTAATTCCGTCCCTGGACTTGATAACCGCCTAGATTCTGTTAGTGAATCCACAAGGCTGTACAGGTATGTCGCACCCAAGTTAAGCCACTCGCTGATGATTTGATTACGCTGTTCCACAAAACTGCGGGGATGCTGATGTCGGCGTTACACCCGCTGTTCCAACATTTTCCACAAGTCATGTGATTTTGCAGACGAACAGAGATGTAATAGGGGTGGGGATCGTTGAGAAAATCACTTATTCCACCAGCTCTACGAACTATGCTGTTGTCGTCTTTATGTGCCTGTTTGAGCAATGGCCTCTTACAGGGTTTGTATAAAAAATAATGAGACTGACTTTCTGCTGACGCGACTGTACTCCGCAGCGCGCGGTCGCTTGGGGGGATTGGTTGCGGGGGGGGGGGGGGGGGGGGAGGGTGTCTGGCCACAAACGCGCGGCGTGCCAGTCGCCTGTGGGCTCTTATCTCGGCAATGGACACGTCGCAAAGTCGTCGGTCGTGACGCAACATGCATAAACGATCGAGCAACGTTAGATCATCAAGTTTTGTGTGAAACTAGGAAAATAGGGTACGGAAAAGTCTGATATGTGTCGGCACGCCTACGGCGATGATTGCCTGTCAAAAGACCAGGTTTTCAGGTGGGTGAAAAGCTATAAAGAGGGCCTGGACAGCGATGAAGACAAGGACCGCTCCGGACGCCCGTCAACCAGCCAAACTGACGAAAACATCTACCGTGTGCACGTTTTATTGAACACCGACCGTCAGATGAGTGTCAGGAAGATAGCAGACGACCTGGGACTTGATAAAATGACAGTGCACAACATCATAGCCAAAGAATTGTCGATGAGGAAGATCTGCGCCAAGATGATCCTGAAGATTTTGTCAGACGTTCAAAAGCAAGCATGTGTGGAGGCCTGCCAAGACAATCTCCAGAGCCTTGAAGCTGATATGGAATTTTTAGATAACATTATCACCAGAGATGAAATCTGGATGTTTCAGTATGACCCAGAGACAAAGCGCATCAGTGCCAAATAGCACACCGCAGCAACCCCACGTCCAAAAAAGGCTCGCATGAGCAAATCGAAAGTGAAAACCATGCCGATTGTGATTTTCGACGTCAGAGGCGTGGTTCATCGTGAGTTTGTGCCCCAAGGCCAAACTGTCAACAGTGCTTTTTATTGCGAACTGCTCAAGAGAATGAAAGCCAGGGACTATCACGTGATGCTAGCCATCACCGATGATTGGAAGCTGCTTCCTGACAACGCGCCAAGTCACACGTACTTCATGGTGGCCAGCTACCTGGCCAAGAAAGGGATTCCAACGATTCCCCAGCCCCGCTACAGTCCAGATGTGACCCCGCCAGACATTTTTTTTTGTTCCCCAAACTAAAAACCATCCCTGAAAGGACACTGTCATGGTATCCTGGCGAAGGTCCAAGCCGCCACGATGAGGACTTTGAAGGCCATCCCGGACTCAGCGTTACGGGCAGCGTTTGAAGCGTGGAAATCTCGCATGCAGCGGATTGTTGACTCTCAAGGGTCATACATTGAAGAATACTAAGTGGTTGTAGCGATATCTACAATAAATTTTGATTCACAAGCTCAGTCTCATTACTTTTTACACAAACGTTGTATGAGGTCACCGACTTCTAATGTTCATTCCATGTAATTCTCGTCGCAATGTTCTCTCGCTAACAGGTTGAGATGGATCTTGATTCACTGCCTGCAGCAGTTCCTGCCGGCTTTGGAAGTGATTTTGATACAGAAGCCAAGGACGCGTCTCTGGTCCCCCTCAGTCCGGATCATTTTGCGACGACAATTCTGGCGTGTTTCGTAGCTACGTGTGTTACACCTCTGCTCGTAGGCACGCTAAACAGTCCGCCACGAAACACCAATATATTCAGCATCTTCACACATCGTATGGCCACGGGCACAGGCAAACACGATTGCATCTTTCTGCCACTCAGTCACGTCCTTACACCTACCTATGTTTACGTATACTGTCCGCTTGCTACTGCCTTATGCTCACGTATAGGCAGTGCGCAGGCGGTTAAGCTCGTGCCTCCATCGCTACATCTTCTGTAAAGGTTTAACAACCCATCTGCGCGTACGCACTAGCCTGACTAATTTTATGTCTGGTGAGCTTAATTTCATAAGACAAAACATACTGAAGTACGCAAAGTAGCCAATATTTTGCCTTGTAGTAGAGACAGTAGCTCTCAGTCTCTGTACATCACCAAGACTGTGACACATCGGCAACAGCTTCTCACCTCTCTTGAATTCTACAAATTTAAAATGTGCTGTTTCACTTATTACCGGGTCATCTTGTCATAACAAAATCCCACTTTTATAAGAGGTCTGTATCAGAAACTACATCTACTGTGTTTTGTTGCGGTTGAAGGCCAGTCCGTTTTCTGCAACCCAGGTGCAGATGAAACTCACTGCACTGTTTGTTAAAACAGGTAACTTACCTCTTTCTTCTTCTCTCACAACACCTGCTACATCTGGAAATAGCATTCTTTTAATCTTTGTGTGTCACGCAGCACGTCATTGATGCATGTCTGGAAGAGCACACTTCCATAGGGAAATGTTTGAAATTTGCTCTCTGTGGCCCGTATATAAGATCATGACGTCCCTATACCTCGGCGGCCAAGGCTCAACGACGAGAATTCCTGCAACAAGAGGGAATGGATGCGACTACAACAAAGTCCAGAGACTATTTAAGGTTCTCGGTCACAAAGTTTAACGATTATCCTCCCCCACAACACAAATACCTATAAATAGTTTCGAAGAGAACCTGAAAATGCATGGAAACGAAGTCACTTCTTAAGAAAAAAAAGACACAAAATACCGCTGTAGATACTTTAAAACATGTAGTCATACCTCGCATATTAAAAAAAGCGAAATGATATTGGAAGAACTCCTAAAAGCGTTGAATGCAACAATTCACCATCTGACATCCACGTTTGTCGAGGAAACAGACACGTGAGCAAGCAGTACTTTGCCTCTCACAAATCAGTATCAGACTTGTAGCGGATTCCATCGTTATCTAAGGAGCAGAGCTCGGATACACTTACTTTTCTCGACCAGAGGCGACCTCTTCTCAGAACAAACACGTAAGACCGAAACAAATAGCTCGAGACGCAGTTCGCTGCCGATTATGACGTAAGTGCGGTTATTAAAAACGGCGGACTTTAGAGAACGACGAAGTATGCGATCAGCCCTACTCCTGTTGGATATCTGTAGGGCGTCCCAAAATAACGTATACACTCCTTGAAACTGAACATCTCTTTAATGAAAGGGGTTAGAAACACAATTTTACTGGTGTTAGGTGCCTCATGGTCCAACTTAAGGTGGTAAATGTTAAATTGGTGTCCGTCCATCGCAATACACCGTCGACGACGACTTGCAACTGAGCGACATGTCAGCTTTTTTGTTTCCAACGGAATAGTATCACAGGCTTGCCTAGTTTGCTCTCTAAGATCATCCAGTGTTGTGGTCTCGCAGCGAAAACTGTGTTCTTAAGAGTACCCCACAGAAAAAAGTCTAGAGGAGTTAAATCTGGAGATCAAGCGGGATACTCAACACTCCCTTTTTGTCCTGTCCATCTGGCAAGGGAATTACGTTTGAGAAATGTCCTTACATCCAGGTGAAAGTGAGGTGGCGCCCCATCCTGTTGAAATAAATAATCTTCATTTCCAAACACATCACTAAGACCAGGAGTTATCATTTCCAACATTTCCAAGTACGAGTCGCCCGTGACAGTGTTGTCAAAGAAGTACGGCCCGATTAACCCTGTAGAAGACAGATCACACCAGACTGTTACTGCTGGTAGATTAACATGCCTTTACTCGGTTACGTTTGGGTTCTCCCTGGCCCAGCACACGCAATTATGGCGGTTAATTGTTCCATCAAGTTTAAACGTCTCTTCATCTGACCAAAATATTCGATCTTGGAAACCTTGCTCTTTTTCACATCTGTTAATGTACCACTCACAAAATTCGCTTCGCCTATCAGGATCATCCTCGTTAAGAGCATGAACACTGCTTCTGCAGATTCCACTCTCACGAGAGCACTCACAGATTACTTCGGGGATCGTCTGAATGGTTGGATTACTGCATCAACACTCTCATTGTCTGTTGAACTTCTCTTTCGTCCACTATGTCCCTTCTTCATATCGTGCACCTTTCCTTCGACTTCAAACTTATCTCTGATTCTTGCAGTAGCTACTTTTAGGATGTGTGATATCAGTCCTTAAGCTTACACACTACTTAACCTAAATTATCCAAAGGACAAACACACACACCCATGCCCGAGGGAGGACTCGAACCTCCGCCGGGACCAGCCGCACAGTCCATGACTGCAGTAGCTACTCTTGTCGGTGGTGGCGTTCCAAATTCAACTCTCCAACGTCGGCGTACCGCACTCACATCCTCTGTTTTCCAGTAACATTTTAGCACCCACCATTTCCGTTGTACAAACGATAACGTCATGTTTGCTGACAATCCTGAAACAAAAGAAAGCATTTTTATGTTTATCACCGCCTTCTAAATTATTACCTCCAAAAATTATACTTCTGTCTCCTTTAATTAAAGAGATATTCTGTTTCAAAGAGCTTATACATTATTTTGGGGCACCCTGTATATTCCTCCATTCACCCACCACCTCGTTTGTTTCTTAGTTTTATCGCTCTCTCAGCGATCTAACACGGAAGGAGAAACAAGGAATGACTGCACATTTAACCTAAAGGTCTTCCTCATATTAATATTAATAATAATAATAATAATAATAATAATAATAATGGCGTGTGACGAGGGTCTCCCGTCGGGTAGACCGCTCGCCTGGTGCAAGTCTTTCGATTTGACGCCACTTCGGCGACTTGCGCGTCGATGGGGATGAAATGATGATGATTAGGACAACACAACACCCAGTCCCTGAGCGGAGAAAATCTCCGACCCAAGTGGGAATCGAACGTAGGCCCTTAGGATTGACAGTCTGTCGCGCTGACCACTTTTTTTTCTCATTTTGTTCGTTATTGATCGTTGTGTTTGGTCGTTGCGGACGTCGCAAGACATCCTGTTCAAGTTCGGTGGTTGATCCTTCCACTCAGTTTTTTATTACAGAGGCCAACCGGCTCTCTGACCGAACACGCTGAGCTACCGTGCCGGCACCACTCAGCTACCGGGGGCGGACTTCCTCATATTGATCCTAACGAACTCAGAAATCAAAAAAAGTGAAATACATTTGTTTCAACATTTTTTTAAAAAACAGTTAATTTACATATAGATGTTGATTGATATGAATTACGTAGACTCCCGTTGTGAGAAACGAACAAGCAACAAAAGACATGGAGCATAGTGACTGTTTTATAACCTGACCAGTGTGCTTCCACGGCAAAACAAAATAGACTTCCGTCCGGAGCTCGCGGTCTAGTGCCTAGCGTTGCTCTCTTGGATCACGTGGTCCCGGGTTCGTTTCCCAGGCGGGTTGAGGATTTTCTCCGCCCGGTGATTGGGTGTTTGTGTTGTTCTCACCATTTCATCACCATTCATGAAAGTGGGGAGATCGGACTGAGTAAAGAATGGGAATTTGTACGGGTGCTGATAACCGCGCAGTTGAGCGCTCCACAAACCGGATATAATCATCATCATCATCATCATCATGATAGTCTTCCTGACAGGAAGACTGCGCTAAACTGTTCCTATTATGTTTTTAAAGTGGAGAGGTGAGGGGGTGGCGGTGGGGGAGGGGGAGGGGCGAGTGTATTAATTCTATACTCCATTCACCGAAACAAGAGACGTAGTGTAAACACGGCAAGGCGCGTGACCATAGTGCTGCCGTCGAGGGGTGTACAAGGCAGGGGCGTCAGAAATTAAAAAATGAAAGTCGTGTTTTTTATAATTTGGCACCTGAACATGATAAAGTCATCCGAGAACTACCTTCCGACACCTTTTTTTACATTGCATTAAAATTTATTGTCACTGAAAAAGACAGATATATAAGCTTTCAGGAAAAGTTGTTTTTTCGCGTTACGCTATATTTATGACGCCATATCTCCTAAACTGTGCGTCGCACAGCAAAATAATTGTATAATTGCCTTCAGTACTATATGTTGATGACGTCTGCTAACTTTCTGCCCAATAGAGTTAGTAATAGTGAAGTAATAAATTAAAATCTCACGTCTGATGCAGAACTTTTACCAAATCACCATCCGAAATATAGTAAGCGACAAACTTTTCCCCTTTAAATTTTTTTGTGGGGGTGTAAGCGAGAAAAGTTTCAGAAAGGTTTGAATTTAATTTCGTAGTTTGTTCGAATGCGATGGGTGCAACCGTTTGTCCTTTATGAGCGATGCTTTGTGCGGTTCGCAGGCGCGGCGCTCAGTCAGTGCGGCCGTCTCAGTTGCAGGTATGAGCTCGTAAGTGGGTGTTGTACAGCGGCGATTTCAGGATATCTTAAGTTCATCTGTAAAGACGCTTGAAAGACTAGTTGTTGATTATTAGAGTAAGTATATGTGTTTGTAGTCACGCTGAGCATTCACTGTTTGTGTGCGCATCCAATAACATCGCATGGTTACTTATTTTATATATTCACTTATTTCATTAGCATCACATACGGCTGTCCTCATTATGTCATCGACGGATTCAGCGAGCGAGGTCGACGTGTCAGTTCTGAGTCCACCAAAGAAACGAGCATAGAAGAAATCATTAAGTTCTTCTGAGAAGCACATGGTGCTTATGTGTATAAAACGGAACTGTGACATCCAGAGCAGTCGATGAGTCACATTGTTTCGAAAACATCTGCAGCTACAGGTGTTGGACGTTCTTCAGTGTATCGTGTGGTGAGTACAAGGCCACATACTCCATGAAGTCTCCCAAGAAAGAAAAATTACGACAGAAACTTTCTGAAAGTGTTGATGACTTCGATAGAAATGCGATACGAAGGAAAGTACACGAATTTTTTTTTTTTCGAAACGAATTGCCAACAATTGACAAAGTGCTTACAGTTGTGAACGAAGATGCAGAGCTGGGCAATTTTCGGAGAACTACATTTTATAAGTTATTGAGAGAAATGAATTTCAAATATGTCCAGCGTGGGCGCGATAGCATACTAATAGACAGGGATGACATCATTTTATGGAGGCGGCGTTATTTTCGAACCATTAAACGGTTGAGAGATGATGGCAGACTCATTTACTATTTGGACGAGACGTTGGTGAACGCAGGACATACCAGAAGTTACGTCTGGGTAGATGACACTATAAATTCCGCAAAACAAGCGTTTCTGTCCGGATTATCCACCGGAAGCAAGGGCCCATCAGGTAAAGGGAAACGTCTGATTATCGCACACATTGGCAGCAAAGCAGGGTTCGCTGAAGGATGTTTGTGGACTTTCGAATCCAAGAAAAGTGAAGATTATCATGAGGAGATGTGCGCCGAAACCTTCCAGAAGTGGTTTCAAGATGTTCTTCCCCAGCTTCAGGAAAATTCAGTTATTGTTCTTGATAACGCGCCGTACCATTCTCGTAGAAAAAAAAAAGTTCCCAATGCGAATTCCAATGAGCATGAAATATCAGAGAGGCTAAAATCTAAAAACATCGATTTCGAAGACGGTATGTTGAAGAAAGAACTTTTAGATATAGTTAAAAATCACAGAACAGCGCACAACGAATACGCAATAGATGAAATGGCGAAGAATGCAGGGAAAACTGTTCTCAGAATTCCTCCGTACCTCTGTGAATTAAACGCCATCGAGTTAGTGTGGGCCAGGATCAAAGACTATGTTGCAGCGAAAAACAAAACATACAAAATGCCGGAAGTTAAAGTACTGCTAGAAGAAGCAGTAAGAACTGTGACTGCAGAGAATTGGAACAAGTGCGTCCTCCATGTCGTAGAAAAAGTGAAAACTCAAATGTGGAAATTAGACCGCATTATAGAGGAGAGAGAGGAGCGGTTTGTTATAAACCTCAATGAAAACAGTTCAAGTTCGACAGAATGAACCTTGTTTCGTCCTTTATCATTATTATTACTGGTAACGTTATTAAAATTAACAATTAATTGTGTTTCAATGGAGCGTTTTGTTAGCAACCTGAATAAAAATAAATCTGCTTCGACAGAATGAACTCAGTTTAACATTATTTTAACATTACTGTTAAATTTGTTTCGTACATTGTTGCCCAGGTTTCTCACGGTCCGCTGTGACAGCTCGGCAGCCAGCCGAACGCCACCAGCTGCAAAGCGTGCGCCAAGGATTTTCCACACCCCTACGTATCATGTGAACACCGAATGCTTTCTCTGGAAACGAGCGTAGTCGCTCACGTGACACTGTGTATGTTTCGTCCCAGCTCTCGGTGAATAGTGGTGATGGGCTAAACTGCGATTTTCCGATATCAGTGATTTCTGTGAATGCTACTTTTCAGTATCTGTTATTCTTAACTGCGATTTGTCGCAGTTAAGAGTAGCAGTTAAGGAACATAGGTCGTGTATCCCTCCGCCACTGCTATTTCTGCGATTTCTGCTACTTCCGCGATTTCTGCGACTTCTGCTACTTCTGTGACTTCTGCGATTTCTGCTACTTCTGTGACTTCTGCGATTTCTGCTACTTCTGCGATTTCTGCGATTTCTGCGACTTCTGCGATTTCTGTGACTTCTGCTACTTCTGCGATTTCTGTGACTCCTGCGATTTCTGCGACTTACCACTGTATGAAAAAGTTACATCTGTCAACACAGAAAATTGCATCGCAACAAACCTGTCATTGGCAAGTATGTTTTACGTTTTTTCTTCCGTTGGCTTTAATTTTGTATTAAAGAAACAACTGTGAAAATATTAATAGTGTAATTAATATGTAAGTAGCCGTACAGTACCGTAATAGTTCGTATTTAGAAAATGAATTCTAACATGTTGTTATGTTCACAGGTACCTGAACTACATTTCAGTCACTCAGTTAAGTGATAACTCAAAATATCATTGTCAACAGATCTGAAGAAATTGCCACTGCGTCTTTAGACCGTTTTCGTCAGACGAGAGGTTAGTTTCTAAGCGTTTCGATGGACTTAATTACTTCAGTGAGATCGTTCTTGCAAATGTGATATTCATTATAGCAAATATTAGCAATCTACTCTGTCAATTATATTGCTAGTAATTAATGACAGCAAAAATTGTTTAATAATCCTTGTGTTTTTGCAGACACAGTTCTGACTCTGATTACTGGTTGCTGTACGTATCTATCCACATCAAGGCTGTTGGGAGAGACTCGTGAAGGTTCAAGACAGCTCTTAGAGGATTTGCAGTTTAAAAGTGAAATAATTGTGAAATAAGTGTGTGAATGATTAAACTGTGTTTTATTGAAGTTGTTGTGCGATTTTAAAGGAATAATAAATGTCAAATACAGCGAGTGAATAATAAAAATCTCATTTTCCACATGTTTAAGCCGTCCTATACCCATAATTTTTCGCCACTTACTTATTGGTAAACACTTGTTGGAGAGCGACATGCCGCCCCCCCCCCTCCCTTTCTCCACAATCTTGGTGTGACACTGACCTGTAACATATCCCGAAGTCTACAATATGCATTTTGAGGCTGTTGATATGAAAGTGGGAAGTACAGATCTTCCAGTTAAACCAGGAATAGCTTAAGTGCATTACTTGAAAGTAACACAGGAAAAGCTTACTTATGTAGGTGGTAGTAGAGTCGGCAAAAAGTTCTTGTGTGTGAAGTTGCCATGTAGAACACCAGGTGTAAAACTTTTCTCCCGAGTCTTGAACTGTGTCGGAACAAAAGTGAGGCATTCATATGACTGTTTTCATTTCTCTACACTTATACAGATGTCTGAGTTCTGCTGTGTTAACATTGCAAAGTCCTGTAGGCATGTGGAGTATTAACCAAAACTGTCATATTGGAAGCAGAATCAAACACATTTGTTACGTTACTTGATATTTTCAGGAGAAAAGAGCAATGTTGCTTCTTATTAATATAATACATTCAGAGTCACAGCAGTATTTGACCAACCATAACTGATGCTGAATGTGCATGTCGTCATATAATATGAAAGGCTTATTTCAATAGTGGTACAAGTCCATTACCTCCACTTTTCTGTCTATAATGCTTCTGAAATTAGTGATCCAAACAAACATAAATAAAGGTTCATCTCTAGCAAGAAGCCATATGCTTGAATATTTCTGGTATCTCAACTGCAGATTTTTCAGCGCTCATTTAACTTTACGACTCTGTATCTCAAAATGAACAAAAATGGACTTGTACCACTATTGAAATAAGCCCTTCTTATGCACACACAGCACATCGATCTCGTGAGGCACAAGGCTCTCATAACGAAGTACGTACGTCGGTCAACAGATGACACTAGGAAAAGTATGTTAACTGCGCTTTTTAGTTGCTACTTGCGACTCTTAGTTGCGATTTGTCACAGAAATCGCAGTTTGACTCGGTAGCGAATAGCGTAGTATGAACTTTGCTCAACAGATGGGAGTGCTAACTGCGCTTTTTAGTTGCTACTTGCGACTCTTAGTTGCGATTTGTCACGGAAATCGCAGTTGGACTCAATAGTGTATCGCAGAGATGGGCGTAGTACGAACTTTGACCCACAGATGGCACTGTTAACCGCGCTTTCTAGTTGCTACTTGCGACTCTTAGTTGCGACTTGTCACGGAAATCGCAGTTAGACTCGATACCGTATCGCAGAGATGGACGTAGTACGAACTTTGGCCAACAGATGGCACTGTTAAATGCGCTTTTTAGTTGCTACTTGCGACTCTTAGTTGCGACTTGTCACGGAAATCGCAGTTGGACTCCATAGCGTACCGCAGAGATGGACGTAGTACGAACTTTGGCCAACAGATGCCACTGTTAACCGCGCTTTTTAGATGCTACTTGCGACTCTTAGTTGCGACTTGTCACTGAAATCGCAGAAAGCAGTGCTAAATTCGACCAATAGATGGCTCACGTCTTTGAATGTGAAATACTTATTGCGACTGCTAACTGTGACTGAAATCGCAGTTAGATTCTGTAAAGTTGCTACTGTGATATCTGTGACTTCTCAGTCACTGTGATTTCTAACAGATACTCGATTTCCTGCCCACCACTAGTGAATAGACTTTAGAGCTGTTCCTCTCCATGTACATTGCGTAGATAAACGTCTACCTTCGCAACCGTGTGGGTCATGAACAAAGTTTGAACGGTAACAGCTTTTCCTAATGACCAACGTCATATTGGGATTTTTAATAATTGTTATTTATGATAATCACATAAACATTCTGATATCAGTGTCTGATAGTCCTAACCTTCCACAACGTAATGGTAGTTTCAGAATTTTGCGCATAATTAATTTGCTTGGAAAGATTTACATATTAAATTCGTGTACTTGCTTAATATATAGTAAATGTAATCGATCCATGATTGCGACCGTTCGATTTATAATTTCCTCAACTGCCAGAATATGCGATCCGAATTTAGTTTTATTTGCTTACAACATGCACTTTCTTTGAGTGAGCTGGATGAAATGGTTAATTTTCCCTCACCTACGTCAGCATGAACTGCTCTGGAGAAGTCTATGATCTATAAGCAGGACACTGACATTATTTGTTTTGGATTTATATTAATTTGGTCATGTAGAGGAAGACTGATCTGTAGCGAAGCCTGATCCCTTTGTTAGGCTGAAAGGTGACAGTTTGGTTGCGAGTTGGCGAAACAGTAAGACTTCAGGTAGTTCTGTTTCACTATTCGATCCAATGTCCATAGCAATGAGTTTGTATAGTGCATCATCAGAACAAGCAGCACAATTGGAAATTCCAGTCTGTAGTCATAGAATAGTGAAGCACTTTGTGGTGGTGCGGCGATTTGCACGTGGTTGTCATCATTGCCACCGAACCACTTTGGAAAATTTCATATTTGCAGGAATCTTTCCGAAATTTACTTCCAGTCCTTCATAGTTGATGGAAGCGTTGCCTGAGGCATCGTGACATCAATTATAGTTTAAAAATTTCTTTCATAATATCGTTCGCAGCAGAATCGAATGGAACAAGTTCAACGAATCACCAGTTGCAAGGTACCTGCGAAATTGAAGTAGCGCTATTAATAGATGCTATTCTGAAACATGACTTCTTGCAGTACATAATTAGCAATACTTTATCTCTTTGCTTTATTTCCATACATATTATAAAATTGGCTGTATGTATGTATGTTCCACATCTTTTCCTAAACCACTGGACTGATTATAAAAATTGGTTGAAATGGCTCTGAGCACTATGGGACTTAACTTCTGAGGTCATCAGTCCCCTAGAACTTAGAACTACTTAAACCTAACTAACCTAAGGACATCACACACACCCATGCCCGAGGCAGGATTCAAACCCGCAACCGTACCGGTCGCGCGGTTCCAGACTGAAGCGCCTAGAACCGCTCGGCCACCCCGGCGGGCGGACTGATTATAACCAAACTTGGTGCACATATCACTTACAGTGTGGAAAGAAAATTTTTGGGAGTGAGAACTACTTACCTCTCGAAGGGGTGGAGATCGGGGTGAAAAAGAAGTGTATGTTACGATGAGCAAATTTACGGTATTTGAGAAAGAGAGCATTTAACGAGTTTTAATTTACTACTTTTTTACTGCTAACAATATTCGCAACACAATTGGCAGTAGTGATGGGCTAAACTGCGATTTTCCGATATCAGTGATTTCTGTGAATGCTACTTTTCAGTATCTGTTATTCTTAACTGCGATTTGTCGCAGTTAAGAGTAGCAGTTAAGGAACATAGGTCGTGTATCCCTCCGCCACTGCTATTTCTGCGATTTCTGCTACTTCCGCGATTTCTGCGACTTCTGCTACTTCTGTGACTTCTGCGATTTCTGCTACTTCTGTGACTTCTGCGATTTCTGCTACTTCTGCGATTTCTGCGACTTCTGCGATTTCTGTGACTTCTGCTACTTCTGCGATTTCTGTGACTCCTGCGATTTCTGCGACTTACCACTGTATGAAAAAGTTACATCTGTCAACACAGAAAATTGCATCGCAACAAACCTGTCATTGGCAAGTATGTTTTACGTTTTTTCTTCCGTTGGCTTTAATTTTGTATTAAAGAAACAACTGTGAAAATATTAATAGTGTAATTAATATGTAAGTAGCCGTACAGTACCGTAATAGTTCGTATTTAGAAAATGAATTCTAACATGTTGTTATGTTCACAGGTACCTGAACTACATTTCAGTCACTCAGTTAAGTGATAACTCAAAATATCATTGTCAACAGATCTGAAGAAATTGCCACTGCGTCTTTAGACCGTTTTCGTCAGACGAGAGGTTAGTTTCTAAGCGTTTCGATGGACTTAATTACTTCAGTGAGATCGTTCTTGCAAATGTGATATTCATTATAGCAAATATTAGCAATCTACTCTGTCAATTATATTGCTAGTAATTAATGACAGCAAAAATTGTTTAATAATCCTTGTGTTTTTGCAGACACAGTTCTGACTCTGATTACTGGTTGCTGTACGTATCTATCCACATCAAGGCTGTTGGGAGAGACTCGTGGAGGTTCAAGACAGCTCTTAGAGGATTTGCAGTTTAAAAGTGAAATAATTGTGAAATAAGTGTGTGAATGATTAAACTGTGTTTTATTGAAGTTGTTGTGCGATTTTAAAGGAATAATAAATGTCAAATACAGCGAGTGAATAATAAAAATCTCATTTTCCACATGTTTAAGCCGTCCTATACCCATAATTTTTCGCCACTTACTTATTGGTAAACACTTGTTGGAGAGCGACATGCCGCCCCCCCCCCTCCCTTTCTCCACAATCTTGGTGTGACACTGACCTGTAACATATCCCGAAGTCTACAATATGCATTTTGAGGCTGTTGATATGAAAGTGGGAAGTACAGATCTTCCAGTTAAACCAGGAATAGCTTAAGTGCATTACTTGAAAGTAACACAGGAAAAGCTTACTTATGTAGGTGGTAGTAGAGTCGGCAAAAAGTTCTTGTGTGTGAAGTTGCCATGTAGAACACCAGGTGTAAAACTTTTCTCCCGAGTCTTGAACTGTGTCGGAACAAAAGTGAGGCATTCATATGACTGTTTTCATTTCTCTACACTTATACAGATGTCTGAGTTCTGCTGTGTTAACATTGCAAAGTCCTGTAGGCATGTGGAGTATTAACCAAAACTGTCATATTGGAAGCAGAATCAAACACATTTGTTACGTTACTTGATATTTTCAGGAGAAAAGAGCAATGTTGCTTCTTATTAATATAATACATTCAGAGTCACAGCAGTATTTGACCAACCATAACTGATGCTGAATGTGCATGTCGTCATATAATATGAAAGGCTTATTTCAATAGTGGTACAAGTCCATTACCTCCACTTTTCTGTCTATAATGCTTCTGAAATTAGTGATCCAAACAAACATAAATAAAGGTTCATCTCTAGCAAGAAGCCATATGCTTGAATATTTCTGGTATCTCAACTGCAGATTTTTCAGCGCTCATTTAACTTTACGACTCTGTATCTCAAAATGAACAAAAATGGACTTGTACCACTATTGAAATAAGCCCTTCATATGCACACACAGCACATCGATCTCGTGAGGCACAAGGCTCTCATAACGAAGTACGTACGTCGGTCAACAGATGACACTAGGAAAAGTATGTTAACTGCGCTTTTTAGTTGCTACTTGCGACTCTTAGTTGCGATTTGTCACAGAAATCGCAGTTTGACTCGGTAGCGAATAGCGTAGTATGAACTTTGCTCAACAGATGGGAGTGCTAACTGCGCTTTTTAGTTGCTACTTGCGACTCTTAGTTGCGATTTGTCACGGAAATCGCAGTTGGACTCAATAGTGTATCGCAGAGATGGGCGTAGTACGAACTTTGACCCACAGATGGCACCGTTAACCGCGCTTTCTAGTTGCTACTTGCGACTCTTAGTTGCGACTTGTCACGGAAATCGCAGTTAGACTCGATACCGTATCGCAGAGATGGACGTAGTACGAACTTTGGCCAACAGATGGCACTGTTAAATGCGCTTTTTAGTTGCTACTTGCGACTCTTAGTTGCGACTTGTCACGGAAATCGCAGTTGGACTCCATAGCGTACCGCAGAGATGGACGTAGTACGAACTTTGGCCAACAGATGCCACTGTTAACCGCGCTTTTTAGATGCTACTTGCGACTCTTAGTTGCGACTTGTCACTGAAATCGCAGAAAGCAGTGCTAAATTCGACCAATAGATGGCTCACGTCTTTGAATGTGAAATACTTATTGCGACTGCTAGCTGTGACTGAAATCGCAGTTAGATTCTGTAAAGTTGCTACTGTGATATCTGTGACTTCTCAGTCACTGTGATTTCTAACAGATACGCGATTTCCTGCCCACCACTAATTGGCAGAAAGTGCCCACATGTAGTATTAAATGCACCTGCAAAATTATATCACTGTATGACATGTAGTTCAGGAGATATTACATCATAAACTTTGAGCTGCGTGAATGTGGAACTGCAGGGCGACGTTCGCTGGAGATACAGGTGAGAAATATGTTAAATGCATGTGAAACATGCGGAAAAAGTCCAGCGTAAAAACCTCTTCTGAATCCCTGGATCGATTTCAGCCAAACTTGATACATATGTTACTGATATTTGGAAAGAAATGGTGGGGAGGGAGGCTAAGATAAAGAACCAGCAATCTGCTATTGGGCGGGGGGGAGGGGGGTTATAACATGGAAAGAGCGAGGAAGAGATGGATAGAGAGGCGGAAGGAGGACATGGACACATACATGGGGGAAGAGGAGATGGACAGAAGGAGGGAAGGGAAAATGGACAGAGGAAGGGATGAGGAAGAGATAGAGAAGGAAAAGAGCAGATGGACCGAGGGCAGAGGAGCATCTAAATTATCATCTTGATGTTGAAGCTCTTTTGTCTGTGTTTGTTTCAACGATAACATATGTTTTACTCGAGTAACAATTTCACAAAGATCTTAAGTTTGTTAACTGGTTCTGAGAAACGTACTGTTACTCAGAGTTTCCACCCTCCAACCTTGTATGTGTACATGCCAATCAATCACATTACAATTGCTTGCTCTCATTTCAGATCAAAAACGCTGTCCAAGACCAGTATCGAAAAATTAATTAACGAAAACGTGGCCAATGAGCAATGGATAAAAAGCTGTGGAAGTATGAGATTATCGTAGCTTCCCCACTACCTTACTTCAAAAACAGAGAGATTATATCATTGTCATCACCTACAGATAGAACAACGTTTGAGGAGGTGCGTGTCTTGATGATGATGAAGAATCGACAAAGTCATCACCGATAGGTCCTTGGCAGCGCCGACCAATATTGTCAGAAAGCGGAAGAATGTTTCGTGACCGCCAATTCTTCTGCTTTAAAGAAACACCTGTTTCGTTAGGGAACAAAGCACCCATTCAAAATTTTATTTATGAATATGGCGGATACTATAGGGAACGTCACTCCACATAGGCAAGGGATTGCCAGGAAAGAGTGAAGAGATAGAGAATACCAGAAGCTATTCAATGCTATTCAAACCAGAATTACCATGACGTAATTTGTTGTTGTTTATGTTGTTAATAAATGTCTTTCAAAGTTGTACGAGAGCGTGCTAAGAGTAATGCCTTCGAATTTCTTACGTAAAAACTCTTAAAGCTTTTCAAATAAAAGAAATGACATTAAGATTTTAAATCTTTATTCTTCATGTCTACATATTTATTTTTGAACATGATCATCGTGACAACGAATGCATTTCCCCGAACGGGAGTGTTTGTTGATAGCACCACTATAGAATGTTTGACTTTGTTGACGGTATCAACAATCTCACCTCTCCTTGCAACGCTTGTCACTATCAAAATGAAGTCGTCGAAGTTGTTGTTTAAGTTTTGGAAACAGATGAAAATCGGATGGTGTGAAGTGGGGACTGTATAAGAGATAATTGATGCCAGTGAACCAAAGGCGTCGCGTTGTAGTTGTCGCAGCGCACGTATGTGATCTGGCATTGCCGTGCTGAAGAAGTTTCATGTGTGGGCGAACTTTTCGTCGTGCCTTAATTTTTCTCGGTGTCGCAGGACCTTGCAGAGTTTATGGTGATGCCTTTAGGCATGAATTCTAAATGCACTACTCCATAACATCCGAGAACACTGTGAGCATGTCTTTGCCTGTGATAGTATGGTCTTGAACGTTTCTGGCGTGCGTGATCCTATGTGGGGGAACTCCATTCATACTCCCTTGTTTTCTGGGTCACAATGGTGAACCTAGCTTTCGTCGCTCCTCACAATGTTGTTAAGATGTGGCCGAGCAGTTCTAGGCGCTTCAGTCCGGCACCGTGCTGCTGCTACGGACGCAGGTTCGAATCCTGCCTCGGGCATGGATGTGTGTGATGTCCTTAGTTAAAGTAGTTCTACGTTCTAGGGGATTGGTGATTTCAGATGTTAAGTCCAATAGTGCTTAGAGCCATTTGAACCATTTTTGTTGTTAAGGAACCCATCACTCTCACACCCAAAACGCAAAAGAAACTGTTGACAGATGTCCAATCGCCCGTGTTTCACGTCAAGAGTGGCCTTTCGTGGCATCCATTGACGTAGTTACGTTGCACACTGCCATGTTACATGGTACAGGTCGGAGTCTTCTAGCGGCAGAAGGTTGCAACTTGGGTCAGTGAAGCGAGAAAGTCGACCGTCTAATATGCGTGACACGTAACAGGTCAACCGATACTGAGAACAGGATAAAAAATTAGCGACATTTCAAGATGCGCTCGTATCTGTTCTGGTTCATTGTCCACTAACATCAATGAGACCACCACCTACGTTCGACGACAACGTGCAATAACCACTCATAAACGGCAAGTGGCAGCACTAGCAGCGGGGAGTATATAAAGCGTGTCATGGGGTGTTGAGGACAGTGCAATAGTTATCATTATGCGGAAATGAAGCCATTTATCTGACATCCAAAATGGCACGTTCATAGGCTTTCGGGCCAAGAGGGCAAGCATCTCCGAAACATGTAAGTTTAGAAATTCGTCGCGTGCCGCCGCGCCGTGACTAAACTTAACTGCGCATGGCAAAATGGTGCTATCCATAACCGGCACCAAGGCAACTGGGGTGGATCACGGACCGTAGATGACAGGGGTGAGCGACAGCTGCGAAGATGTGAACGAGCGAAGAGAAGTGCAACTATTGAACAACTGACCGCCCAGATGAGCCAAGGGGCTACCAACAGTGTCTCCTCAAGTACCGTTCAGGGAACGTTGCTGCGTATGGGCCTTCGCAGCAGACGGCTGATTCATGCACCCATGTCGACTGCAGTTCATTGGCGACGAATGCTGGAATTTGCACGCAGTTACCGCAAATGGAAGTCCATCGAGTGGCGACAGGTTGCCTTTTCAGGTAAATCACATTTCATGCTCCATCGGACAGATGGCCGTTGGGGTGTACGACGTGAAACGTCCGAAAGCAAACACCCTACATGCGTTATAGACGGGAGAATGTTTTGGTGCTATTCCCTGGATGATCTCGTTCAAGAAGGCACAGTGCAATGGATCAACACAAGCTGCCTCTATCCTTGCGGATCCTATACGCCGTCTGATTTTGGTTCAAATGGTTCAAATGGCTCTGACCACTATGCGACTTAACTTCTGAGGTCATCAGTCGCCTAGAACTTAGAACTAATTAAACCTAACTAACCTAAGGACATCACACTCATCCATGCCCGAGGCAGGATTCGAACCTGCGACCGTAGCGGTCGCTCGGCTCCAGACTGTAGCACCTAGAACCGCACGGCCACTCCGGCCGGCCGTCTGATTTTCCTCGGCACGATAGCATCTACGAGCAGAACAAAGAAACGTGCCACTCAGTTCGCAGTGTACGTGCTTAGTTCGAAGAACACTAGGATGAGTTTGCCTGATTCCCCTGGCCATCAGACTCCCCATGCTTAAACCCAGTCCAGAACCTACGGGACCACCTCGATCGAGCTGTTCACACCATGGTCACTCAAACGAGAAACTCGCAGTCGCAGTTCATAGTAATAGACGGCAAATCGTCGAGTAAAACTGAAGTGATATCAGGTGTTCCCCAGGGAAGCGTCCTGGGACCTCTGCTGTTCCTGATCTGTTTAAATGACCTGGGTGATAATCTGAGCAGTTCTCTTAGGTTGTTCGCAGATGATGCTGTAATTTACCGTCTAGTAAGGTCATCCGAAGATGAGTATCAGTTGCAAAGCGATTTAGAAAAGATTGCTGTGTGGTGTGGCAGATGACAGTTGACGCTAAATAACGAAAAGTGTGAGGTGATCCACATGAGTTCCAAAAGAAATCCGTTGGAATTCGATTACTCGATAAATAGTACAATTCTCAAGACTGTCAGTTCAACTAAGTACCTGGGTGTAAAAATTACGAACAGTTTCAGTTGGAAAGACCACATAGATAATATTGTGGGGAAGGCGAGCCAAAAGTTGCGTTTCATTGGCAGGACACTTAGAAGATGCAACAAGTCCACTTAAGAGACACCTTACACTACACTCGTTCGTCCTCTGTTAGAATATTGCTGCGCGGTGTGGGATCCTTACCAGGTAGGATTGACGGAGGACATCGAAAGGATGCAAAAAAGGGCAGCTCGTTTTGTATTATCACGTAATAGGGGAGAAAGTGTGGCAGATATGATACGCGAGTTGGGATGGAAGTCATAAAAGCAAAGACGTTTTTCGTCGCGGCGAGATCTATTTACGAAATTTCAGTCACCAACTTTCTCTTCCGGATGCGAAAATATTTTGTTGAGCCCAACCTACATAGGTAGGAATGATCATCAAAATAAAATAAGAGAAATCAGAGCTCGAACAGAAAGGTTTAGGTGTTCGTTTTTCCCGCGCGCTGTTCGGGAGTGGAATGGTAGGGAGATAGTATGATTGTGGTTCGATGAACCCTCTGCCAAGAAGTTAAATGTGAATTGCAGAGTAATCATGTAGATGTAGATGTAGATGTAGCGCTGATGATCACGGCACGGGAGTCGGTATGGCTCCATATCCCCGTCGGTACCTTCCAGAACATCACTGACTCTCTTTCTACACGTCACACAGCAGTCCGCACTGAAAGTGTGGTTATTCAGGCTTTTGACACATGGTCACATTTATGTGGCTGGGCAGTGCATGTGCTCCGAAACCCAACATACGGTGCATGGCGGAGAGTACCTTGTACCACTGCTAGTCATTCCCTTTCCCGTTCCTACTCCGCAAATGAAGCTAGGGAAAAAAGTATCCTCTGTATGTGTCAAAAAATCCGTCTCAGTTGCGAAATGTTACTGGTCTTTACCCAGGTTTCAGCTAGAGTAATATAACCTTCTTTAGAAGCATAAAATAAACTAATACGTCAGAAATAACGTAGCGTCCGCGGCTAACCGACCGCTTTCCACGAAGTGGGGCCGAGGCTGTTCCTCAGATTAGTAATGTATCTTGACACGGTACCACGGGACTTTAGCTTTTTATGTTTGATCGTGGCTTATTCTGGCATGTATTAGTTCATTTTATGCTTCTGAAGAAGGCTAGATTACTCTAGCTGAAACCTGGGTAAAGACCAGTAAGATTTCGCAACTGAGGCGGATTTTTGACATATTGACAGGGCTGCAACGTTAAAAATTCCTATTCTCGGTATGTTTCCGTGGAAGCTCTGGTTTCTCTTATCGTGTCTTCGCGGTCCTTAAAAAAGATGTACGGTGGTGGCAGTACAATCTACTGGTTATCTAGACTCCCTCTATAGTTTTTAGCGAAAAGAACGTCTTCTTTCGTTTAGGAATACCCATTCGAGTTCACAGAGCACTTCCTTAATAGCCGCATGTTGATAGAACCTACCGGTAACAAATCCGCCTCTACAAAATATATGATCTGCCTTTTTTTTGTAATGAAAAGAATTCTTTAATATGACTGTAACTCTAAGGAGAAGCAACCATTTCTAAAAAGATTGGCATACTGAGACTAAGTGAAAACTGTTAGTGTGGATACTGTGGATAGAATCCAAATCTGGCTGGTAAGTGCAAATGATTCGTACAGGATAATTATAAACTCCACGAATTTTTTCAAGACATTGATTCAGATAAGTTGTAAGAACAATGTAACAAGTATACAGTACGTACAAGACAAATATTCAAAGCTTTTTTTTAACCATGTCTACAAATGTTCTGTGTTCACCCTACGTCGCACGGTACACAAATAATCGGGACGGTAGTGAAATTGTGGCCATACCCGACTCAGCGTGTCAGCATTAACAGTAAGAACAGCTGCTGTGATACGGTGTCAGACGTCTCCGAGGTTCTGTGGTAGAGCTGGAAGATAAACGTTATCCCTGACATAACCCCACAAGAAAAAATCGCAAGGCATCAACTAGCGCCAGGTCAGCGGTCGTCGTACAGCTTATCTCGCGATGTGGCAACGTTCATTCAGGTATTCCCGCACAAAATTGGTCTTCTGATAATCTGCCACGGAAAGTTCTTTGTACACTCACTGCCAATTCACAATTACCAAATTCTAGGACAAAATATGCTTTATCTGCCTGCTTGCCACGATCGGTAGCGCCCTTTAGGCGATTATCGAAACTAATTTGCCAGCTCCACGTTAAAAAAAAAAAAAATACTGAAGAGTTTGTCTTTCAACTACTGCATCATATTTTACGTTCTGTTCACCATTTACCTACCTGATTTCATAAAATGTTTCATGGACTTTATAATTACCCTGCTTGTATAGCATTTGTAATATTTTGTAGTGAAATGGACTGAAAACTTGTCACACTACAGCTGTGACGTAATACTTTTCTTGTAAACAACATATATTGCGCTTGGTTGTTGGAGTAAGGTGTATAATGCTGTCCTACAAAACTTCGTAAAAACGTGACAGTTATGGGATATTGGATCATATGTACTTCGCTAAGTTAACATAAGGAACCTGAGGGCATTATGGTCCGGTTGGTGTTATGGCCCATTTTTTGTTGCGGGCTTAGTAAGTGTAGCTTCCGGTACTAGGGGGCGAAATGCACAGCAGGAAGTTCCAGAGAATTGATTTGGTCGGTCGGCGGAGTGGAAGACTTCGTGGGCTTCACTGTAATCTGTCATTTACTGCAGGAAAACGTAGCCGAATTCTTCGTCGTTTTTCAGTTGTTGAGAGTTTATCACTCAGTTATGTAGAGTCTACTACAATAGTGTCATTTTTGTGTAAACTAAATATTAACTGGATTATCATCCACTGTTTACAAGAAATATTCTGTCAATACGGCCCATCAGAAAAAAACTACCAACCCAGACAGGTTGGTACTGCTCAGTTTGTAAGAAAAATAAGGTCAAGGACATGAGACTGTGCATAATGCGTGCTAATTATGATCATGAGGAAGGCGTGAGTTTGTGGAGGGAAGATCATGAACTTTTTGCTTGCTCCACCTGTGAAAATTACATTTTGATTTATTTACCGTAATTACAAATTAATAATGCTATATACTTAAACTGATTTCATTGCTCTTGTTCGTAAAAACATTTTTTATTCCATTTTGAAATCCTGAGTAAATATAATCAATTACTGAAATACAAAATAAGTGGACTCTATCGTATACACACGTTGGTGTTATGGACCAAACGTAGACTTTTGAAAAACCGCAATTTTAGCAGATTTAAAATTCAGACTTACAGTTATGATTATTTGTTTACTGATAACCAACGTCTCTTTTAACAAATGAGTTATAATGTACCCAAAATGACAGTTTTAAAATTCCTCAAATCTTAAGTGGGCCATAAGACCCACAAGGGAGAGGTTTATGCACATAAAACTGCGTGTTACTAGAAGGCTATAAGTCAATGATAATCTTCACTTTTAATTAAATGTGGATTTTAGATATTGTTTAAGGTCTACCTATGTTACTTTGTACACGTCCAGAACCACATAATACAGGGTGTCTACAGTGAAACGCTTCATTTTCAATTCTCTCGCAACACAAAATTAAATGAAACAAATCGATTTCCTTCTCAAAAATAAGTTGTATGTCAAGTTAAAAAAAAAATACGACACCAAAAAGAAAAACATTCGTGTTATCCCCTGCGTTGGCGCGATGAATATATATAATCTGCATTCAGTTTCCACCCAGGTCCGGTGCAACATACCTGATGGTATGGTATCGGCGACTCCCACAATACCATACGGAGGTCTTGAAGGTCCCGCACTGCAGTGGCGAACCCCCTGTCCTTCACATGGCCTCAGAGAAAAAATTGAATGATGTGAGGTCACGGATCCATCACGTCCAATCCAGGTTCCTGGAAAAGTTTGGTTCAGAGGTTTCCGAACAATCAGCGACCAATGACGTGGAGCACTATCCTGTTGAAATCAAGGGTTTGTTGCATGTTTTCCACCTGGGCAAAATCAAAAATCTCCAAAATGTCTAGATACGTCGTTCTTGTGACAGTCTCCTCAGCAAAGAAGAACGATCCAATTATCTTGTAGCACATGAGGCCACACCAAATGTTCACTTTCGGGCTATCTCACACCTTTTCCCCGGAACTCTGTGGGTTGTCAGAACCCCCCTCCCCCCTCTCCCCTCCCACCAATGCGAACGTTATGCTGATTCACAAACCCAGAAACATCGAATTTGGTCTCATTGGAAAACATACTCTTGACAAGAAAGCAGGATTGTGGTCGATTCGGTTACGCATTTCCCATGCAAATCATATCGTCGTTGCTTGTCATCGTGCTTTATGACCTGTAGTATCTACGGACTGTATAATACAGACGCAACCGATTTTTTAGGACCTCATAAATAGTTTCATTGACATCTGAAGTTCCTCTGAAGCCCGACGAATTGATTTGTGTCGACTTCGTTAGCGGATATTCTCAACTTGTTCTTCACAGACACACCGACCCCTGAATTCCTCTTTCAGAATACTGCCAGTGTCAGAAAATGATTATGCTATTCTGTTATCCTCTTTGTATAAGATGCTACTGTCTTTTAGACAGAACGAAACTGCATATGCACCATAACAATGGATTTAAACTCTGCGTACCAAAGCAGAGTTTGTGGTACCTCCTGAACTGAGGCCACTTTCGCTTGGATGGACATCAATGAAACAATAAAAACCTTTCAAACATTGATAAAAATTAGGTAGCAACTTTGGGTACTTCTGCGCCCAATGGACAAGTCAGACCTGAAACAATGAAAGATTTACTGTTTTCAAACTGCCTCAAAAAATAGGGCATTTCTGTGTAGACACCATATACATTTTTCAAACTTCATTTTGTTCCGAATCATAGAACTACAAACAAAATAATTCGGAGCTTCCATTATTTATATTGTGAAACACAATGTGACGAGCTCATTATGGCAAATTATAACCGGCTTTTCAGTGCAGACACCAGCTTAATTCTGTGTGCATAATGTAACAACCTTAACAGGGTGCTAATCTCACAAATTACTCACTAGCTCTTTGGATTGTATCTTGAACAGTTTTTGCTAGTTCCAGTGGCCAATATTTCATTATTTGTATGGATTCGATATTTAATCTTATTACAGCCTAGGCATTTGAAAATTACAAAGAAAACGTGAAAATGAATATGATATATGCCTACTACACCTAATTGCAGTCGCATATAGTTCATTATCTCTTTGAATATTACGTGAAAAAGTTCTTGCAAGCACGAGAAGCCAATATTTATATGGTTCGCTAGTTAGCATCAGTACAGGTGAGGCACTTGAGTAATTAACAGCTGAATAAAAATTGTAAAGGAACCCTAGAAATATTGAAGTAAAAGAGATTGAGGAAAAGACACCTTTACACAAAAACCACCAATTTTTCAGGGACTGTGACGGCAGCTCATAAAACTGTGCCCCTTTTTGTTATTCAAGGTCCAAGTTGATGTAATAAATGAAAAATATTTATAAATTGCTGATTCATCTTCCTCTAAGTACTTGTAGAGTGTATGAAATTTCCTTTCTGAACCACATAATGACAACATAATACAGACCTATTTTCTTTTACATTGTTCCGCATTTTATTCTTCCTCCTCCAATACAAGAACTTACGCTACAAGTTCTGCATAAAAGCTGTTGACAACCATCTTGCAAAATCAGCAGTTCCCACGAAAAAGCATTTGAGGACAAACTATTTGAGTTGAGATCACGTGACGTGACGTCCAGTGTGTATAAACCTTAACATTGACATTCTGTTCCATGACGTCCAGTTGGAACAAACTTTAAGGCTCTTTCCCACTAAGTGCCGCTGCGTGGAAAAGTCAGGAGCAGCAGGGCAGCCATGGAACCACCCTTTGGGACACTTTTTGGCTAGTGATGCGTCGTGGTTTGTGCATGTCGAACCGCTGCTGTTTGCCGCACGAAGGTACGCGACACCGGTCACAGCGCGCACTGAAGGTTATGCCAGGTGTGGTCCCTTCACCTTCAAGAAATCTTGGCGAAGCGCTGCAGCAGACGTGCCATTTGCTGTGAAATACTTACCATTGCAAGAAAAACTTGTAGAAAAACTTTGATTCTTTAGCATGCTATACCCTTATATCTTCGCTGAATAGAAGGCTGAATTTCTTTTCTTAATTCGTCATAATTACGCTGCTGCGGCGACATTAAGTGATCCATTACATAAAATTTTAAAAGTTTGCAGTGGGGAAAACGCATTTGCATATGACTCATTTTAGCTCACACATTACTTTGTATGAAATGTAGCTGACATATCGAACTATTTTTAAGAGCCGAGAACAGAACGATATCTGTCTCCATTTTCGAAATACTGGTTTGTAAGTCTGGCGGTCGAATCGTGTGTGGTGCGACCAGCTCTGCCCACGTACAGCGTGAATCATGTGTCGTATTTCACAAGTAGTTTAAGTTATCGAAAAGTTGTTTCTTTCTGCAAAAAAAAAAGGTGCGTATTTTGTCGTATGATTAATGATCCAATTTTTTCGTGTAAAGATATATGGCAGTAGCTACAAAATTTTATACAGATGTAATCATGTATTTCTTTAACAGCATTCAATGTCTCGTCACAGAAGAATACCGTGAAACTGCACACATAAATATTTATAATGTTCTAAGTGGGCTACTGAACTTAGTCGAAACCTGTTTGTTGTTAAGTCACAAGATGTAACCACGAAGTAGCTACACTTTTCAATTATTTCTGCTTACATTGAGGCATTTTGTTTATTTACTTCCTTTATAATGCTTTGTAGCTACAGGTAATGACTAGTCCCTCCAGCGACACTACTGAAATGGTCTTTACATGGAGGTGTCTGATACACTACTTCAGTTTCTTGTATTCCGTAACGCGAAGCATCGTGTGTATTCATCTTCCGAATTCACACATCCTGTAGAACAATATAGCGTGATATATCAGCGTTCCCACTGATCCCAGACTGATTAGCAGTTACGGATTTCCATAACTAGCTTTATCGTGTCCACTTCAACTGTAGTAACACCATAGTAGATTCCCCACTTGATTGTCAAAACACCGTATATACTTTTTACTAACATGCATGCCCAAGACAGGTAATAATTAAAATTAATTTCATATGAAATTAGCCCGCCATTTCATTGGCTTGCGTATGGTTGCATGATGTTTGGAGCCTGCAAAAAATATGTGTGACGATGTTTGCAGAACGCTGCACTACAACATTTTGGCATCGATGACTCTTACGTAGTTTGAAAACGGATAGTGCATGCTAAATCATCGGAAACATATAGTTAGTTATTTACGACAAGGGCAAACTTTATACTGTGTCCCTTACCATACTACAGTCCAAAAAAAATTAAGTAATATAACAGCTATTTGTATTAAGTTCAGAAGTAATTTGCACCTTAGGTCTACCGTGTATTAATCAACATGTTTGCATGGTCATTAACAGCATAATTAATTTCTATTACAGACGAATGCTTAACTCTCCATGGGAGGGTACCTAATGTGCAAATTTTATTTGTAAAATTTTATTGCAGCCTACCACAGGGATGTGTACAACGTACAACGTGACGTTACAAGTGATGTGTGCTACACACACACACACACACACACACACACACACACACACACACATCAAACACACAATCACTCCGGTTAACGAAAGGGATTGCTAGTGGGTTCTAGGCTGCGATAACCGGACAGACAATTCATCTCACTATTTATTTGTTGTACTCTTGACTACGAAACGTCATTTGATGTATATATCTACTCTAGTCTGTCCTGCGCAAGCCTCTTCATCTTTGTAAAACTAATGCTACTTCACCCATTTAAACCTTCTTATTGAAATTATCCTGGGCCTCACTCTACAATTTTTAACCACCATACTTCCTTCCATTGCCAAAGTGAAGATTTCTTGGTGCCTGGAGACATGTCCTATCAATCAATCCCGTCTTTTACTCAGGCTGTGCCATAAATTCCTTTTGCTCCCCAATTCGATTCAAAATCTGTTCGTTACTTATATAAGTTACCCGTCTAATCATCAGCATTCTTCTGTGACACCACATTTCCGAAGTTTCTACTCTCTTCTTGACTGGGCTGTTTATTTTCCATATTTCATTTCCGTAAAAGGCTACACTTCAGACAAATGCTTCCAGAAGAGACTTCCTAACACTTAAACTTACATTCGATGTCAAAAAATTTCTCTTCTCCGGAAACACGTTTTTGCTATTGCCAATCTGCATTTAGGTTTCCTCTAGTTTATAATGTCACATATCCATTACTATCATAGCGTTTGTAGGTTTACAGGAACTAACTATTCTAATGTCGTCAATGTTTAAATAATTTCATAAAGGCAGAAACATTATATCAGCAGATAAATGTTATTTATCTCGCTATGGCTGTATCGTTGTCTAGGATGTCGATTCCTGCTTATGCTTTCCAACTAACAGATCCAAGATTTTTTTGCTTCAGTAAAAGTTGCTGGAATATTGTTGCTTTTTGACATTATCAGCATTTATTCATAGATTCTTGACTCTTTCTACTACAGATCTTGTTAAGTCAATACCTTGTGCAACATTTCAACACAACACGAAGAACTTGATAGTTAAACTGACCAATATCGCCAAGAATTGCAACTACATGGGGCGTTTGGCGCCTAAAATTTCTATAAACATTACGTACATAGCTTCCACATCCTTCTAGAACAAAATCCAGTTCAAATCAACTTCATTATGACTGTCTTAATTGAAATTATTTTCGGGTATAATTTACATAACATTCTCTGGAAATAATTATTTATATGGATACTTATGCGCCCGATAATTAATACTGAAGGTTGCAAATTCTGACAATATAAAAACCGTCAGCTTCCTGTCTTTGTATAATTGTCAACTGAATTATCAATAGTAAAATTAGGAAAATTAAAAATCAAAACATTAATTTTGTTTACATGAAAACTAAAGTATAATAATATTAGTTTCACTGTGGAAATGGTGTTTCACTCATGTAAGTTAACAATTGCGGTCACTAATTTTCAAGATCAATGTTGCTAAATAGATCGATATGAAAAATACAGTTATGTTATCAGCAAAATAGTGTTTTAGTGATCAAATACATGCAAAATTATATTTATATGTGGAATATAGAATTTAAGTATAAAAGTAACTAGAGTCAGGCCGAAATTTACACGGAATCTCACATTTCAAATGAAGTACGATAGTCCTGCGGAGACAGGATTCATTACAACTTCTGCCTTGTCACTTATTGCTTCCCTTTCATGTCCTTCAATTCCGGACACATTGTAGATAACCCTGTGTCACTATGTTTTATACCTGCTGCCTTCACAGGTCCAAGCAGTGTATTCCAATCAAGACTGTGAAAAACTTCCTCTAAATCTATGCTATAAACGTAGGTTTGCCTTTCTTCAGTTTATCCTCTAAGATAAGTCGCAGGATCAGTACTGCCTCGCATGTTAAGACATTACACCATAATCAAGCATAGTGTTCTGGTTTGTTTGTCCAGCCACTACCACTCTTCCATACGTGCCTTCCACTTTCCAGCCTTCTTTGTTTGGTTTTGGCCTTTCGTGTGAGCTCTTGATATTCACATAGTTGTTCGCTTTTCACCAAAGGTTTCTTTTTATTAAATTTAATATCTGTCTTTTCAGTGCATGCGTCAACAGCCCTGCGTATCTCCTCTGGCTGTTTTGCCAGTTTGCACTTTCTGGCAGTCTTATTTTCAGACATCTGTAAGTCCTTTCGCTTTCTGCATTTGCCACATATTTCTGTTTTTCCCTTTTGCCTATTAAATTCCATTTCTCATAAGTCATCCAAGGATTCCTTCCGTACGTTATTCTCACACTGATCCTCTGTCGCCTTCCCTATTTCATGTCTCAAATCTTTCTATTCATCTTGTAATGTATTTCTTCTCTGTGTTTCGGTCAATCGTTGCCTAATTCTCCCTCTGAGACTCTCAACAAATTTTGGCCATTTCATTTTATTCAGATACCATCTCAACAGTTTCCTAACTTTGTTATTTTATGTTTTAACCTGCAGTTCATAATCAGTAAATTATGGTCAGTCCCCATCTTTATCTTGAAAATCTGGTTTAGAAAATGCATTTGAAACCTCCCACTATTTCCAGATCTATTCCACGTATGAAACCCACTTTCATTAAAAAGAAAAACTATTTCACCGACTCTTTGAGATTAGGTTTCGCCTCATTAAATAATCTCGCGTATTGTTCCTACTTTAAGTGACATATCAAACTAGTTCATTTGTTTCTTAGAGTAAGGAGATATTTTAGGAGAGAAAGGTTCACTATGAGATATGCAGTCCGCCTTGAACTTCGTGAGATTCATCACTAAAAAGGCACTCTGCGTTTTGTTATGCCATGAACTGAAATGAAATCCTTTTTATATGACTGGATACATTTGCCAGTATTAGAACACTGAATGAGAAATTTGTGGATTTAAGTCTCCAAGGTAATCCTCAGTTTTTTTTATCTACATCTTTACGGATTCAGTACGATGAGCCTTTGAAAATAAAGATCATTAGGATTTTTGGGCGAAAACTTTGGCATTTGGTCTAGTATTTGCGCTCGCGCCTCATTTCTCCCTTTGTCAAAACACTTCAATCGATATCTGTAACATATATGACAATCATGTAAATACAAAAGCTTCAAAGGTCTTAATGAAGGTGATTTTAGGCAAGGGAGAGTGAAATGAAAATAAAACTTAAAAATCCATTCACGTTATTTTAAAGTACAGCACATTACATAAATAAAAGACGAAAGGATGATACGGTTTGATATCTGCAATTTGGACCTGTGCTACGAACATCGATCTTCCTCCCTCTATAGTTGTCAAATTCTTATCCATGGAGACGAGCTTAGTTCAATGAATTTCTTCGATATAAATTAGAATTTCTTATGCCTATAAAATAAACAACGTATTAGTGTTAGAAATGGGTACGCTTTGTTACCTAAACATTGCTTATTACAGCTCAATGAAGGCCTTTGTTGTACGCAAATGATAGGAAAATATAGCAGTATAGCGTACTAAAATGCAATCAAGCTTATGTTTCTTTCGCTTTCTCATTTTTGCTCATTATTTGAAACTTAATATTATCTATGGAATAGCTAATCAAAGTTTCCAACAAAAATTACCAATTTGTTTAGCATTGCTCCAAGTCGGCTAACTTATTTCTCAAACGTGACAACTCCTTGAGTTGTCCCCTATTACAAACAGTTGCAGAATTCATTTCTTTCCCTGCACGCGGCAAGCAAATGCCGGCGTCCTGTTTCAGTTCCAGTCGATGCATCTATGTCCGACAAAAATTGTATTTTCAGTTTTTGAAGAGTTATCCCCTTTTAGCAATAAGCAAGTCAACTGAAATACAGTTGAACTTGAATCATAGGTATGTTAAGGGGAAGAGAAAAGATTACTTGCAACTCAAAATTAATTAGAAGTCGGATATAGATACAGTAATAAACATCGTACTTTTTACTGGAAAAAAAATGCAATGAACCTACATGCGTAAACTTTACAGACGACGAAGATAGACTACAGTATTAAAAGAAAAGAATATTATTCTGTCCTGCATTAGAGAAATTAGATACTGTACTGTAATTTGACTCTTTGCACTGTACAAATAACAAAGATACAGTATTAAAGAGAAAATACGTTATTTTGAACTTGATCTTGCTTTAAAGAAATCAAATAATTTGGCTTGTTTCACTTTCCGTGTATTAAATGTTTATACCTCATTTTGCAAACTTATTAACGAATTCAGAGCTTTTTTACTACAACTTTTCGCGCTGATGTAACGTCAGCACACATCGATTGCACTCAACATTTCGCTCAAATTAGGTGTTCCAGAACTAAAGTCGTTATCTCCAGCTCCATCACTGTCTCTTGAAGCTGGTCCACCTTCTTTATCAACACCGATATATTGGCATACATCAGCAATAATCTCCTCATGCTGTAGTTCCGCACACACGGCGAGATTATCATCAAAATGTACAAAAGTGTCGAAAACTTCACCCTCCAGTGGAACTAGCGCATTACCAGACGCCACTTCGCTGTCATTACCGTCGTCATCAGCAGCGGCTGCTCTTCCAGTAAGGCGGTCCGCCCCCGGTAGCTGAGTGGTCAGCGCGACAGAATGTCAATACGAAGGGCCCGGGTTCGATTCCCGGCTGGGTCGGAGATTTTCTCCGCTCAGGCTCTGGGTGTTGTGTTGTCCTCATCATCATCATTCCATCCCCATCGACGCGCAAGTCGCCGGAGGCGTCAAATCGAAAGACTTGCACCCGGCGAACGGTCTACCCGGCGGGAGGCCCTAGTCACACGACATTTTTCCAGTAAGACATCAGCTTTACGAAAACATTTGTTGATTATGGAGGATGACGCCAGCTGCCAGGCAGCCGAAATAAATTACATTGTAAGTCAAAGGAAAGTATTTCCTGCTATCAGATGATGAATCAGTTTTTTTCTATAACGCACTTTGAAATTCGCAAAAATGCTCAAATCAAGCGGTTGTAGAACTCTGGTACAGTTTGAAGGGAATAATTCCTCTCGAAGATTTTCCAAAACTACTTGGGGTGGATGTACTGCACGTCGATCGGTAAGAGGAAAAATCCTTTTTTTTCTGTTCCATTCTAATGTCCAGTTTCTTTTTTTTTTTTAACTTCTGGTCCACTGAAATTATTGTCATCCGAGAATTTTTATTGGATTTGTATTCCGTAGATTTCATCTTTACACATTTGAAACGCCTCATATTCTTAGATTTTTCCTGTCGTAAGTGGGAGAAGTTTGACAGATCCATCCGCTTTTGTGGCGAGAAGAAATGTCAAGCGAATTTTACTTTTCTTCTGTCAACGGCATGAGTCACCCTTTTCAGCTAATGTTTTACTAGAAAGCAGACTGAAAAATAGACCTGTGTCGTCACAGCTGTAGATGTTTTGAGGTTTATAATCCTTTAATATACTCGACAGAACCTCATCAATCCATTGTTGCACCGTGACGCCGTCCACAGCTTTCGATTCGCCGAAAACTGTTCTCCCTGTCATTATATGGCGATCTTTAAATCCTTGTAATCATCCTGATGAAGCCTTGAAATCAGCAGTGATTTTCAGCATGTCTCAGGTTTCCACTGATCAGTAGAGCTGCAGCCCTTTTTTTTGCTAGAACCACGTGAAAAGTGCCTTTTCCAAATATACGTATATCCCTTCTTGCTGAAGGGAGCGTTTTGTTGATGTTGCATCCAATATTAAAAACTCTTTCAAAATACTGTTTCTTTTGCTAATGATTGTACGCAGTACGCTATAGACAATTTCTGAGTCGGAGTGGATTAGTTCCACCTCCCGTATGAAATTTACTTTCTGAGGTAGCGTGTAACTTTTGCTTTTTCTGTTCTCCTTGGCTTATCGAAAGCGACTGAATGATAGAACCACTGTTCAGCAATATGTCAGCCAACAACTTTTAATTTATCGGTTGTTACCATGACAGAAATTCTCGTATTGAAAACAGGATGCTGCCCGCTCTGGTTACCCGTGCCTTTGCCTCTTGTCTCCACGGCGCCACCCGCTCTCTCTACTTGCATACGTCAACAAATTTAAGGAAAATATCACAGGGCTTCATTTCAAACAACAGTGTTCTTTACAAATACGCAAAACTCAATTTCTTTCACCGGAATTTGCTACTTATACCAGCGAATTACGTAAAAATGCAAAACGTATATATAGGATTTACTTAACACATTTTTAAATTACTAGTATCGTCTGCGCTCGAAATTCTACCAATGCGTCAATGGATCTGAACTGTGACAGCAAATGTAGTGTACCTTAAAGTGTCTGAAATTTTAGCCGCAGAGCTGATCGGTGGCCAATGCTTTATTGTAGCATTCTTTGAACCCGAGACAGAAGCCAACAGGCAGTTTGCTCTCTTTAATTGTTCGATCGATTGAAGGGAGTCTTTGATAAACTGCGGTGAAAAATAAATTTTGTGTTAATGGCGGAAAATTAACTTTTCCATTATGACAACACAATGTGAATGCCGTTGTATCGCGTAAAGTCACATAAGACGCGAAATGATTGGCACTACAAAATGTGCACAGTAAGTTCATGAAACAGCAATTACAGTTCTCAGTATTATTTGGAATTATGTTAAGTGTACATTTAAATGTATCTTTCAGAACGACAATATAATTATAGTTATCGACATCTGCATTATTCCTGTTACTTTCTCTACACGGAAACTGTCTCTCTCTAGCTCTTCGTCTTTCACCCGTTAATGTTGTTCGTTGAGAATAGCCTGAAACAAATAGTTTCCTTGTGACAAGGGACGTTGTAGCTCCTCAAAATGAAGATACTGACAATCAGGAACATTCTAAATTTTGTGGTGACGGCGGCAAACGAACACGGAGTTAGTTCAGTTTACTCTTAGACCAACATAAGTGAAAACGCGACGTTAATAAACAACGTTTGTTGTTCTGTTTTCGACTGCTGAGAACTTCAACGACATAGCAGTTGCGGCATTGTAGCTGTCCGATAAGAGTGTGTTACTGCAGATGAACTATGTGCAACATTTAAACATGAACGTCACTAGAATGCAACCTCCCGAAGCGTTGCTCCTTTCGTGTGCGTTTCTACCATAGCACGCGCTCTTTACGCGTTGTAGAAGTTGGTAGCAATGTCAGAGGCAAAGGAAAACGTGTTTGTGTGTGTGTACGTGTGTGTGTGTGTGTGTGTGTGTGTGTGTGTTTACTTCACTTCCCATTGCCTCCCCTAGTAACTATGTATACACATGATCTTTTTCTTTTGTGCACATCCACGGCAAAGTTCCTTTCGAACGACGCCGAAGAGCCAAACAAACTGATACACCTGCCTAATATCGTGTCGGGCACAGTAGTGCTGGAGGGAACTGACACCACGAATCCTGCAGGGCCGTCCATAGATCTGTACGACTACGAGGGGATGGAGATCTCTTCTGAACACCACGTTGCAAGGCATCCCAGATATGTCCAATTATGTTCATGTCTGGAGAGTATTGTGGCCAGCGGAAGTGTTTAAACTCATAAGAGGGTTCCTGGAGCCACTCTGTAGCAATACTGGATGTGTGGGGTGTCACATTGTCCTGCTGGAATTGCCCAAGTCCGTCGGAATGCCCAATGGACATGAATTGATGCAGATGATCAGTCAGGGTGCTTAAGTACGTGTCACCTCCAGAGTCGTGTCTAGACGTATCAGGGGCCCCATATCACTCCAACTGCACACGCCCCACACCATTACAGAGAGTCCACCTCCACCAGCTTGAACAGTCGCCTGCTGACGTGCAGGGTCCATGGATTCAGAAGGTTGCTCCAAAGCCGTACACGTCCATCCTCTAGATAAAATTTGAAACGAGACTCGTCCGACTAGGTAACATATTTCCAGTAATCATCAATCCAATGTCGGTATTGACCGGCCCAGGCGAGGCGTGAAGCTTTGTGTCGTGTAGTCATCAAGCGTACATGAGTAGACCTTCGGCTCCGAAAGCCCTTAATCGATGATGTTTCATTGTATGTCCCAGCACTGTAATCTGCAGCAATTTGCGGAAGGGTTGCACTTCTGTCACGCTGAACGATTCTCTTCAGTCGTCGTTGGTCTCGTTCTTGCAGGATCTTTTTTCGGCAGCGATGTCGGAGATTTGATTTTTTATCGGATTCCTGATATTTAGATTCCTGATATTTACGGTACACTCGTTAAATGGTCGTAAAGGGAAAATCCCCACTTCATCGCTACCTCGGAGATGCTGTGTCTCATCGCTCGTGCGCCGACTATAACACCACGTTCAAACTCACTTACATCTTGATAACCTGCCATTGTAGCAGCAGTAGCCGATTTATCATCTGCGCCAGACTCTTCTTGTCTTACATAGGCATTGCCGATCGCAGCGCCGTATATTTGAATACGCGTGCCTATACCAATGACTATGGCGCTTCAGTGTATATAAGCATCATTGGCCTACTTTTACAATTAATAGTAAAAATTCGGTGCTTCAATTTTCGTGTTTGCATATTAATATTATGACATTTTGCCGGGACCGATAAAACTTTACGTATAATTAGAATTATGAAGAAAAGAGTTACGTATAAATCCGGTACTTTTTCGCGCAACCGTAATAAAAGAAAACAGAATCGCAGCCGGGAACCAACGATGTCACGTGACAACAAGCTGCTGAAGCATAGTGCAGGCAGCAAGAGTTGTAGTGATGGATATGAAGGTTTGGCAACCGCAGTGTCTGCTGCGACTTCGTGTCTCGTGTGATTGATGGAATGCTTGCCATGCCTCCCACGAGTGCCGCATCTCACCCCCTTTCGTAGCTACCAACCCTAAAGTAATTCTGACTGGAGTACAGCATTTCATAAAAGCTGTACGTGGAAAGTTTTTATAGTATGCAGGCTCCTGATCTTGAAGGTTTCGTAACATATTTACGCAAAAAAAAGTAGGTTTAACCTTGAACCATTGTTTCTTCCCGAACAACAAGTATAGTCCGTGTGTGTGTGTGTGTGTGTGTGTGTTGTCCTTAGCCTTAGCATAAGTTAGTTTAAGTCAGATTAAGTAGTGTGTAAGCCTAGGGACCGAGGCCTCAGCAGTTTGGTCCCATAGGAATGTAGCGGGACTTTGAATTTCGCCGCGCTACACTCGTTCCCTCAGATAAAAAATATCTCGTCGCAGCGGTATGAGCGCTCGACGGCAGAGAAACTACTAAAATTGTTAACTTTTTTTGTTTTTTTATTCAGTTTCAATTGTCTCTTGATAGCGGTAGCTTAAGGCAGGCGTGATCGGATGCTGACGTAAAAACTTAATGGCTAATCTTGATCTGATTGTAATGTGTAGACATTGTGGAAGTTATTAAGAAATTCGGTGGATGGAAGTAGCAAAGTGAATTAAATTGCATACAGTATCAAGATGATTGTAATTGGTATAAATTAGTGATCCCTGGACTATTGCAAGATTTCGGAGCAGATTTTTTCACGCTGAAATGAAGGAGATTTTTGAAGACGTGGACGCCGCCCGAAAGAAGATAAGTTAATCTGGTAAAGGATGATCTCTCGTCTACGCCACTTCCCCCTGTCAGTTACATTCTGTTATTCTCTGTTTCTTTTCAATAACTTTTGTAGTGAAAATTGGTTTAACTTTTGCTCAAAAACGCCACAAGGACCACCCCAACAATAGCTTTTCCGAATAACGAAGTCCGATAGCTTTTCTGTTATTAATACAGTCCGATTTGCTTTTCATTCTTTCCCTTTTTCACGGTCTCTCTTCTCCCATTTTTTTTATTAACCACTACAACTGGCTCCCGCGACTGGACGCAATTTTCGGATGTGTCGTTTTTGAGCAAATTTGAAACTTTAATTTGTATTTTTTCCCAACTGAGAATATCAAAAAATCCTGAACTTGAAAGGGTAACGAAAACACCAACTTTATTGTACCTAAGCAAATGATACCACAATATTGTAAAGAATTTTTGTAACTAATTCAATCTGTTTTTCTTTTCATGGCATATATTGATGCAAAACTGTTATTTTGAGACCTTTTGGTGATTATCCGATGGAGATGTATTAAGAAAATCCATATTTTGACGAATACGATTTACGCAGAAGTGATTGACCAGCCGCTGCAGGACAGAAAATTTAATGGTGAGTCACACAATTATGTTTCATTCAAGCATTCAATAGCCAACTGCAGAATCCATTTTTCCCTTTCCACACATCCTGTAGTTTTCTTCTTGAATTTTCCAAAATTATCTATCTCTATTGTAGTTTGTGGTAATTATAGTATTGTTGTAGCATATGAAGATCGTGAATTTGACCGCCAAACAGTCATTTGTTACGAAAAATTTTGTCCGCCCTGCTGCATCTTTCTCAACCATTGTTTGCAATAGAGCAATCATTTACATTGACGAGAAAATATTCAACCTAAATTTGAGTCAAATCTTTATTAATCAGACTTATATTATTCCCTTTTTGACTTACAATTATACATCCTATTACAATGGAACGCGGTAAGGTAGAGATACTTTTGGCAGATGAGTTAAGTGAAGTAGATTCATCTTTCAACCAACAAGAAAGTCCGCGTTTCCCTCCATGGACGAGTTCACAGATCAATGCAATGATTTTGCCTCAAACTCGCAACATTTGTGATAATACACAGATGGCGACTTTAAATGACGAAATGTGGAATGGACGCGAGACTAGACCGTCAGCGCCATTGTTAACATCAATGTCAGAACCGAATATGAGACAAATTCAGCAATGTGACACAAATCGGACACAGGAAACTGACAAACTGGACCGACTATTAGAGTTATTTGCAGACATGAAACGAGACGTTAGTCAGAAAATTGACATATTAAACCATACTATGACCGAAAATTTTGAACGGTCGACAAAACAAATGACAGAATTAAATAACACCACTCAACAGCTCAGCCAGCGATTTGAGACATTGTCCGATCGAGTCACTAAACAGGAAGAAACCTTGGTTACATTCACACACGAAACAAAAAACAATATCACCCGATGTGAGAATCAGTTAACACAAATAGTTAATGTGCAGCAGGAAGTGAACACTCGTGTGGAAGAGTTAGCTCAGGCCCACACTTCAGCTAACTCCACCCAAGAAAAGCTGACTGAAGAAGTGGGAAATATTACCCAACAACTCACAATGGTAGTTCTTGAACAAACCCACCTCAAAGAAAAGATAGAAAAATTAGAAGACCGAGCGGACCTCGCGTCACTAAACAACGATACCAACATGGCCGAAAGAATTGTACATGAATGTAAATTGTGTGACGTCTATCTGGACAAAAAACTTGAAACAATTACACAGGACATACTTTCAAAAACAAAGACACATGTTAAAGACGAGACAAAACACATAGAAGACGAAGTGACAAAATTACGAGACAATGTTGTGCCGTGTTTGGCGATTGCTGCAAACGCATCGCTAGGAAACGACAAAACAGCTAAAACCATGGCTAATGACACAGATAGAGCACCTATTGTGGAATCACCTATTTCCAATCAAAATTACAATGTGCCGCTTTCTTTTCCACCAAACGAGCAATATTACGGTACGACACCTAGAGTAGCAAGTGACACAAACTACGTCAATACAGTTATGCCAACCGGCATGCCCGATGACACGTTTGTAAGACATGGGCATTTCCAGACATTTTCCAGTGAGGACAAGTACAAATTCCACCCTATTGTGTTTATTAGATCATTTGACGGTGTTTTTCCACGGAGTTGGTCAGAAGTCGATAAAATCAGATACGTCACCAATCTCATGAGAGGACGAGCAGCTAAGTGGGGTGCCGCTATGAAACGGCGGTGCCTTACGTTTGAACAGTTCGAACAAGCCTTCTTGGACGAATTCTGGTCCGAGAATGAGCAACAGAGTCTAAGGAGAGAAGTGTGCAACCCCGAGACCTATGACCCTAAAAGAGACATTAAGACAATACTTTGAGAGGTACCTAGACAAGACACTGTACTGGTCCAAACCAGCCGACTTGCCAGCGATAATTGACACTTTAAAGAGCCACTTACCCTTTCCAAACCGAGACAGATTAATAGGAGTGCCGGAGAATGACGTTAAGACATTCTTAAACTTCTTAGATCAAATGGACGTAGTTTACAGAGGCGATTCACGCCATTCAAATTTTACTCATATTAGTAACCAAAATCAGCACCCACCCCAAATGAACCGTAGTGACGGTGGTTGGTGGAACCATCCGTCCGCGCCGCGACACAATATGATGCCTGCGCGCGAAACATATTCAAATGGAAACGTGTATCACGGTAGGAACAACCGCAGAAATTCGTGGAATAATAATAACAACAATAATTATCACCCATATCAAAATGGTAACTACAAGCAAAATGAAAATCACAGACAGTACAACAACAACAGCAATAGGAGACGTGAGAATAACCGGCCGACCGAGCGAGGTGGCGCAGTGGTTAGACACTGGACTCGCATTCGGGAGGACGACGGTTCAATCCCGCGTCCGGCCATCCTGATTTAGGTTTTCCGTGATTTCCCTAAATCACTCCAGGCAAATGCCGGGATGGTTCCTCTGAAAGGGCACGGCCGACTTCCTTCCCCATCCTTTCCTAATCCGATGAGACCGATGACCACGCTGTCTGGTCTCCTTCCCCAAAACCAACCAACCAACCAACCAATAACCGGCACAACCCGGACTACTTTGACAGGAACATGCCATATAACAGACATAATTACCACCAAAACAATAACAATCCCAACAATCACCGACCGAATATGTGGAACACACAACATTCACGCATGACAAATCATAACCCTCCACGGAATCCGCCGCCGTTCCCCAGTATAGTTATGCACTCCCCGCCACGAAGTAGCAATAACAATTGCGGCGCGCCATCAGCTGACGCGTGGGCGCCAACCGGCCGGAATGTAAACATAGTGGAGCTGGTCAATGAACCCGGCCAAACAGCAGACGACGGAAAACAGTCGACGACCGAGCTAAGCGCTCGTGCTTCGGTCGTGAGGTGTTGTAACAGCGCAACGGCTGAGACGGTTTGTTTCCTCAGGTACGACGACAAAATGACAGCAGGACAGGAATTAACTAACCTATCAGGTTGATGACCTCGTTCTGTTGCGTTCACATCCCAAGTCTACAAAGTTAAAACATCTGAACAGAAAATGGCAGCTATTATATTCAGGTCCTTTCAGAATAGCAAGCATACCTCACCCAGGTTGTTACTCCCTAGAATACCCGTTATCTCACAAGCCGAGGAGGCTGCATCCCCACAGACATTTGAAACCCTTTGTGCACTAAAACAACATAATATAATGACAACTAAGTTGAACATGAGCAAGTTGCTGTGAAAACGAGATCATGGATATTTGTATTGAATACACGAACATTAAGTTATACAGCCTAAGAACACAAACATTAATTTATGGAAATTATATACTGCAGTTACACTTGTACACATAATTATGAAGAGAATGTAAACCCAGGTGAGTACACTTACTGAATGAGAAAAGATATTCATATAGGAATGAGGTCTACGCAGGTTACATCGGTTGTTAATTGTAAATTATAAGGTGAATCAACAACTAGTTAGTTATTTCAAGGCACTATAATGAGAGGAAATAATAGCTATTGGTATCAGTAATGACATAGGTATGTAGCAGAATGAATGAGGACGTAAGAATGAATGATCAGTACGAATGAGTTAATATTTAGGTTAATATAAGAAGGTAAGTTACTGTGAAGTAGTTGATGGAGACAAGAGATTATTTGAGCAAGATGATATTGGAGTTTTATGAGAATGGAAGTGCCAGATGGTCCCACGTATGTGATATATTAATGTTTGATGAGCAATATGTTTAATGTATAAGGATATATATATTATGATGAATATGTGAGTAAGGAATGAGTGAGAATGTTTGGTAATATTGTGCTACATAGAGAAGTGAGTAAACAGTCTACATCTTTAAGATTACATAAGAATTTCAGTTTGAGAGAAAACATTTGTGATGAGTTAAAACACGTGAGTACAAGGCGTTAAAGGTGAATCTCTTTACAGTGCCCTCGAAAATGAACGAATGCAAGAAAAGCAGAGTGAACGTAATGATGATTACAGCTGTGGAAAGAAGTGTAACAAGAATGTAACTTGGAAACACATTAGCCTTAATTTATTTCAGAAGTGTAACTCAGTAAGCTTCCGTTAAGTTTTGTTAAGCCATTGTGTGGAAGAAAACATTTATAGTTCGTGTTCAGACAGGAGAATGATATTTTAAGGAACTTAAGTTGAAATATAGTTTTTACACAGCCCTCATGTGAATACATTTGTATAGAAAAAAATTTTTTTTACACAAGACAGAAAACCCTGAGGAAGCAAAAGATAGAGTTATTAAGGCCGTTTTGCGATTCGTACAACACCTCCACCTTTTCAGGCAATGCAAGGTAAGTGAAAAGGAGCAGTGGCCACCCGTGCAACCAACGTCGAGCAACGGACACTGAGAAAGAGACATTTTACTGTCAATTATAAGACTACGTTCTTTATTTATGTTTTATAGAAAGAAATGATATATATACACCACATACATGATGTTTAACCTTCACTAAAGTAGAAGAAAGTTCATGGTTGAACTCTTGAGAGGAAATTTGGTATGTTAATTATATAATACACATTATGAGAGAGACAATCTCTGTGAGATATAGTTTCCATTTGTATAGACGGTATCCACAAGAAGTGGAGATATTGAGGAAGTACTGAGCAGATATGCAGTTCACTCATGCAAGGATTTGTTAAGGTATAATACACTAAGTCATATTAACAGTCAGAACACAAACAGAGAATCTGTCATGATGTTACACTACACAGACTTGACGTAAGGACACACATTTACCCATGATTTGGTAAATTGTAAGCACCTCCTTTCACACACCCCTTGAAGGTGATGCAAACGTAATAATGTATTATGTTCTCTTTTTTTATGTAGTAGCTGTAGGATTTGGTAGTTTTTAGGTAGTGAATAGTTTCTTCCAGTCTATCTTTCTTTCTTTCTCCATTATCCTACCACCTCCTGCAGCTGGGTATTGTTTGTTTATGGAATGTAAGAATATATTGTGTGACAGTAAACTTTCAGGTATGAATTAAAAGAAATGAAGAAAATTGAGAATGGCATTACAAGCCTGGTCAACCACTAGCCAAGATATGGAATCAAAAGAAAGAGATAAATAATAAATGAAGGAAAGCCCGTGCTTTTAAACATTAAGTCTTATATCCCTTGGCACGTCAAAACCTTAATAAAGAAAATCAAAATGACCATAAACCCCAACAAAAGAAAGCCAATGGGACTTAGTATAATTTTTTTAGTGTAAATATTTCACGTGTATATTCTTGTAAATTTATATGTATTTGTATATGTGTTAAAACTTTGCATATTGTCAACATATTTTGAAACGTGACCACGAAATGTAAGCTTTCATAATTAACGATGTAAACAATCTTGGACAAAGTGAACTGTTAAAATGTAAATGTGGCAAAAAGTGTTGCAAACTGTGTTAAACAGTGAACGTTATAAACGACGAATTTTGTGTTGTTTGTGAAACTTATGGCGCATAAACCAAATAACTGTTTGTAAATCGATATAAACTGCAATTTACTTGGACGATAAAGAGGATTTTCACACTGCAAATGAACGTTTGTTGACAAGTGTAAACAATGTGGTGAAACACCTACCTTTGCGAACATCGACGCCGTTGTTCCTGGCCGGCCTTCAAATGCTTTGGAGACAATAAACTCAGCACCTGTCGTAGGCGATGTGGAGGCTAAAAACTACATCGACCATATATGCCCCGGGAACAATAGTCATGAAAACGCACAAGGACCTGGAGTGTTGTGTCGTAACAAATGGTTCAAATGGCTCTGAGCACTATGCGACTCAACTTCTGAGGTCATTAGTCGCCTAGAACTTGGAACTAATTAAACCTAACTAACCTAAGGACATCACACACATCCATGTCCGAGGCAGGATTCGAACCTGCGACCGTAGCGGTCGCTCGGTTCCAGACTGTAGCGCCCAGAACCGCACGGCCACTCCGGCCGGCGTGGCGTAACAGAAGACATGGACGTTGCTTCAGATCACGCACTCGCTCAATCTTATGGTGTCGCCGGACTTAACACGCCATTTATGCTGGAATAACAACTTGTAATGAACACTATGTGAGAGTGAATACTGTTGAAGACTGTCGTAACACAGCGATTTTGAAACTGCCGCACGCGAAATTCAGTGATGCTACTGCGCATGCGCAAAGACTACGTGCTGCCAGACTGTAATAATTGTATTTAGTATATAGGTTTAGAAAGTAAGTGTTGGTTAAGATTATCCCCTATGGATGCACGTGGCCTTTCCAATGAAAATATACATGTATTGACTTTTAGGTTTGCTAGCCTGCCACGCTAAGTGTGTTAGCGTGACAGTCGAGGGGGCGATGTAGCGGGACTTTGAATTTCGCCGCGCTACACTCGTTCCCTCAGATAAAAAATATCTCGTCGCAGCGGTATGAGCGCTCGACGGCAGAGAAACTACTAAAATTGTTAACTTTTTTTGTTTTTTTATTCAGTTTCAATTGTCTCTTGATAGCGGTAGCTTAAGGCAGGCGTGATCGGATGCTGACGTAAAAACTTAATGGCTAATCTTGATCTGATTGTAATGTGTAGACATTGTGGAAGTTATTAAGAAATTCGGTGGATGGAAGTAGCAAAGTGAATTAAATTGCATACAGTATCAAGATGATTGTAATTGGTATAAATTAGTGATCCCTGGACTATTGCAAGATTTCGGAGCAGATTTTTTCACGCTGAAATGAAGGAGATTTTTGAAGACGTGGACGCCGCCCGAAAGAAGATAAGTTAATCTGGTAAAGGATGATCTCTCGTCTACGCCACTTCCCCCTGTCAGTTACATTCTGTTATTCTCTGTTTCTTTTCAATAACTTTTGTAGTGAAAATTGGTTTAACTTTTGCTCAAAAACGCCACAAGGACCACCCCAACAATAGCTTTTCCGAATAACGAAGTCCGATAGCTTTTCTGTTATTAATACAAAGTCCGATTAGCTTTTCATTCTTTCCCTTTTTCACGGTCTCTCTTCTCCCATTTTTTTATTAACCACTACAGGAACTTACACAAATTTCTATAAATTTCCATTTCCGCCAGACTGTGGGACCTTTATAGAAATACACGCAGGTAGATTGGCTTGGGTGTAAGAACGTATCTGAAGTAAAGTGTGTGAAAGTTGTCAGAAACAGCAAGAAAAACCAGATAGAGTTCCAGAGATATAAATACGGAGTTTGCCGCTAGCATCCTTCAGCGTTAGAGGGCCGAGACCATGATTAAGAGGGGAGGAGTTTTGCCAGTCCTAGCTGACAGTCACTAACACTTCCGAGGCAAGCAATGAGGAGGTAGACGAAGCTAGTTACAGTTTCTCCGCAAAGGAAAATAGTACATAAACTTTTAAAGAGGGCTTGACACAAAAGATATTAACTTCAGGCAAATCACGAATGTGTTGCGCAATCTCGTGCGAATGTCCTATGCACCAAACACACCCGTCACTCAACTTAAACGTCTGTGAAAAATCGTCTTCCTCCAGTAGCCATTGTTAAGTCATTGCAAAAGACTTGAAGAAGCTCATTGCCCCGAGTAGCTGGCGCATATAACAACTGCAGCCGATACTGGTTTACACGCAGAAGTATACGTGGTATGCATTCGACAGCTGATGGCGGTGTCTTCTATTCTCTGACCGCACTTGACGGTTTCTTCAAGATCCTGACGAATGATTACCGCGTTAGCACCACCTCCCTTCTGGCGGTCTGCTATTCACACCATCACACCACATAAAAAGCTAGTCTCGCAGGATGTGTTAGGTACTAAACACACATTCTTTTGTCTCTTCGGTCTTCAATCTCGTATTTAATATGAAATCTTCGTTCAACCATTACAGTGCTTATTACGAATCGAAACCTGTAGAGATGCTCTACGCACTGATATGTGTCATTTTTCTGTACGTCTTTGTAGTTTTCGCTCAGTAGTCTTCTGAAACCGCAGGGGTACTTACGAATAACCCTGTACTTGCAGTCTTTTGTTACTCTGCATGATCTGTAATCGTTTGTGTTGTAGAGATGTTGCCGGATTAAATGTGATAATTTTGCACATTAATAATGTGCAAGCAACAAACTCAGATTTACTGTCATTCGCTTTCCGTATTCAAGAGTTATAGTGGTTTTGTTTTTGTTCTCCGTAATTTATGATGGTTGATTTGGGGGGACGAGACCAAACAGCGAGGTCATCGGTCTCATCGAATTAAGGAAGGAAATCGGCCGTGCCCTTTCAAAGGAATCATCCCGGCATTTGCCTGAAGCGATTTAGGGAAATCCCGGAAAACCTAAATCAGGATGGCCGTACGCGGGACTGAACCGTCGTCCTCCCGAATACAAGTCTAGTGTGCTAACCACAGAGCCACCTCGCTCGGTCGTAATTTATGGTAAACTGCTGTACGGAAGGATAACTCTTTCTTAAGGACAGGTATTTAGAAACTACGTTGATGTTTTGGTCAAGCGTGGGGAGGGAGCAGAGGTGGAGAGATTTACCACGGTATTGTTAAAGAAAAGTTCTCATCTTTGGTCTCAAACCTCAAACAAGTAAACAGCTATTAACATAGTGAAGCTACGCGCTTCAAAGGTTTACTGGTTATTAGTTTAAAAATACTATCCTGATCTCTGTATTAATTCCTTATTTTACAAAAATGTCACTGGATGGACCAGTTAGTAATACTGATGTACAAAAAAGAAATTTAAAAAAAGCTGTTGTGGAACGATCTATGTTTGTTTAGTCAATTAATACCTTTAGTCGATTAATACTGTGAAATAGACAGTTTGCCCAGCAATGGGTATTACCTTTTACGAAAGTTCCTCAACCCTTTGAGTGTCAATAACAAGGAGAGAAATATAATTTTAAGAGTTTTTCCGAAAGTAATCTTTATTATCATAGTAAGCAACGAATACAAGAAGAAATTATTAAAAAGTAAATCCTCAGTCGTTTCAAGGACCTAGTTTCACTCTGGAACAACCTGAACATTTTTGAAAACTAATTCGCAAGTTCCCGAGACACAAACAGACATCTCGAAACTTCCATGGACTCATAACGGCTAAAGCAATTTATAGTCCTAAAAATTAAATAAAATGGGCCTAAAACGTAGCAAATTTTCTATCAAAATTACATATTGCCCCAGTGGTATCATTTAGAAACACTCATAAAAGTAGTAGCACAAACTCAAATTTACGTTACAATAAATTCAGGTATATTTACTTTCACTGATCTTCTCAATAAAAACCGCCTGTCACAATATCCTACAATCGTGCAGTACAAATCTCTGCGCCTACTGTTGATTTGAATGCTGTAAGAAACTTCTACAATGGACTACATTCGTAGAAGTACCTCAGAGTACCACTAGATGTCTATGTGTTGCATCAGCATCGGTGGTGTCATGCTAAAGGCATGGTACTTTTTTTTTAAGTCAACGAAACGGTGGTTTCAGGCACAAACGACTGGTACTCAAAGGGCTAAGCAGTCTTTATCGGCTGAACGTCACATAAGGGAAGTATGTTTACATCCGCTCAAGATAATGGAAGAAAGCCGTTGGAACTATCAGTTGTAAAAAAAAAATGCTATCTTTATGTGGATGCAGTCTGAAGGTCCGTTAGCATATTCATCATTAAAAACCCGGCATGTGACGTTGAGCCATTTCCCCTTCACGCCATCTGAAAAGTTATTGAAGCCAAAATTCTTCCCAGACTGTATTAGACAACTGATAAAATGGCACTTGCTTGTATGCTAAGCCGAGTCGCCACCTTCGGTTTTTAATAATTCGTAAACATCACACGACAGTTTCTGATCAGTAGTGCTACTGACAATATGACTAGTGCATACGATATATTTGACGATACTGGTACTGACTTTGCTTTAACATTTGACGATGCCACTATGGATGCAGTACATTAGGACTGTTTTTATAAAACGGATCTGATGATGGTAATTATAGACCGAAACCGATAATCTGTTAACAAAAAGTTTGTGACCATAGACGTAAATTAAAGGAAACTTATTGTTACTATGTGTCTGATGAATATATTGTTAATAACACTAGATTTGAACATAGAAGGTAGCGTTAAAGGAGCCAAAAGGTTAATTCCGCAGAGAAAAAAAGATTGTGCCAATAAATCTAGTAAGTTTACGATTATATCTATGTGTTGCAGAATTATTTCTCACACATACTTTCTATTGAAACAGTATGTTGCTATCTATATCCAACAATCTGTTTAATGTGCTGAAAAACAAAATACCTCCATATCACACAGTAACAAGCATTGCAGGATGTAAAAAAGAAACGATATAGGTTACGTGACAATGTAAAAAATTGATACTTTATTCTTTTCTGTAAGGTCGTACTAACACTAATGTAGGCCTACTGCCAACTGATCCATAAAAATCGCGTGAAAGCTGAACATCACACCAATATCTGGAACGCAACAATTCCTTGGCTAGTTACACCAAATGACTCAGACAACAATATACTTTTTTTCGTGAAAAAATTGCTCTTCGTTATTTCGGCCATAGCTCGGGATTCTGTTTCGATTGGGAAGGAAATCGGTGGTGCCCTTTTCAAAGGAACCATCCCGGTATCTACCTGGAGCAATTAAGGAAAATCATGGAAAACCTAAAGCTGGATGGTTGGGCGGAGATTTGAACTGTCGTTCTCCCAGATGCGAGTTCAGTGTGCTGACCACTGTATCACCCTACTTCTGAGGAGCCAGTTGCTTCTGCAATATAAGCAATCTTCTGACAATACTCTCACATCGACCGTAAAGAATTTCCGTCTGTTATCTCGTTGTAGTTGGAAAGTTTACCATTACATATCTATCTTCCAAACGAACTTATTCCCGTCCTCTGCCTTTAGATCGCTTTTCACACAAGTGGCATGTAATATTTTACGAAATCTTTCGCTGTGCTGATGGACGTTCACTGCACAACAGAATTAAATGCTCACTTTTTCGAAACCCCGTAATTCTCTTGCACTGCGACGCATAAGTTTGAAATTTGGCTGTAAGGTGCCACAACCTTCCTCTGTAACGATGCAAAAGCGTAGCACCTCGCGACATCACCCTCGGTCTCGATGACGCTTCAGGCAGAAAGATGTTGACACGTGCGAAAAAAGAGACAAAGCGCAGAAGTTTATGTGACGTGAAAAGTGGGTAAATGACATCACTTTAGCGCAAAATTTCGCCACAATTATACCCAACGCCGCTGTGGACGTGTCAGAGGATGAAAAGGCCGTCATAGCCCGTCTTACACACAGTTCACTCCTTCTTTTAAAGCCTCTGCGATGGAGGTCAGATCTGCGACGCCTAGCTTTCAAATCACGCGGTTTTCTTATGAGTGGCTAACAAAAACGTTTCAGACGAGCCGCTGCCCAGAATCCACACGAAAGAACCTTAGAGGATGACATACAAGGCATCAATGAAACCATCCCTTTCCCTGGGTTGCTGTTCCTCACGCGTTTCGCGGTCTAAAATGACAGTTTGCAGTGCGGTGAGCACTAGGACGACGTTCTTGAGAATCTTTGATACTGCTGATATCACCTTGACGCTTCAGCATTTATCTAAGAATATAGTGGGCTAGCAACACCACGGAATATGTTCTCACCCGTTTGGAGTGCGCTGTGACCACAATTTTTTGCTCTGGAGTGCAGGGTGGAACCACCAGAGACCGCTCAAAACCATTCGACGAAATATGAAACGTGATCGGAAGCGGCAGGGGATTCTCATGCTTTTTCAGTGCTCCTGTTTCACATGCTCCCGTAACATGAATAAAACAGCAAAGTGTCCTTCTAAGGTACCACTGTTCGCAAACAACCTCACTGGCATTCGCCCACATTTTCTGAGAATTTTAGAATTTACAAAGAAAACCTTCGAAGCATTTCAGAGCGCCTGCAGGAAGGCAGCTAGCACTGGAAATGTGTCAAGTCGATGCCTACCTGCAGCATTACTTCGAAGGTTTTCCTTGTAAAGGTACATTTTTAAAATTCACAATAAACGTGGGCGAGTGTCACAGAAACTATTGCCGAACTGGGATGCCTGAGAAGGACCATTACCGTTTTATTCACTCTTGTATCGATATCACACCCCTCCCTGGTTACGCAACAGGAGGACATGAAACAGGAGCACTGAAAAAGTATAAGAATTCTTTTCCTTTTCGGATCACGTTCAAATTTCGTCGAATAGTTTTTGAACAGTCCCTCGTGGGACACCAGTGCAAAAATTGCGGTCACGCTGTACTCCAGAGAGGTGAGATCACGTTCGATAGTGTTGCTCGCCCGTAATGTCCTTAGATAAGAGTTGAAGAATCGTGAAGGTGTCAGCAGTATCAAAGATTATCAAGAACATCTTCCTGCTGCTCATCGCACTGAAAACTGTCTTTTTCGACCGCTAAATTTGTGGCAATCAACTTTCCAAGGAAAGGGGTGGTTTCATTGAGGTCCTTTATGCCACTCTCTGAGGATTTTTCGTGTTGATTCCGAGCGGCGGTGCGTCTGAAACCCTTTCTTCGGCCACCCATAAGAACATCGGGTGATGTCAACAATGGATGTCGCGGTTCTGATCTTCATCGCAGAGCCGTCAAAAGAACGCGTGCAATGTGGCTGAGAGAGACTGTGACACGTCCAAGGTGGTGTTGCGCAGAACTGTTTTGAAATTTCGCGCCAATGTGACATTATTAACCCACTTTACATGTCACAGGGGCATCTAGACTCTGGCCTTTCTTTCTTATGAGTCGACACCTTGCTGTTAGAAGTGTCGTTGAGTCCAGGGGTGAAATGGCAGGGAACGACATTTTTGCATCATTGCAGAGGAAGGTTATAGGCGCCTTTGAGCCAAATTTGAAACTTATGTCTCGCAATGGAAGACAGTTACGGAGTTTCGAAAAAGTGATACTTTAATTCTGTTGCGCAGTGTAGTTAGTTCGTGGAGTTCACATCTACTGACAAGTCCAAACTTGAAAATGATCTCCAGTACAGTTCAGTTGCTGCCAAAGGTTGCTGGAGGTGACTTTACATTAATATGTCGAGGAGATTTTCACTTTAACTAACATTATTTAGGCTGTCATCGACTGATTGTTGATCACACAACAGTTATCAGATTTCTAGTGTGATTTGCATTATGTAATTGCCTCAGATTTTGCTGGTGGTTGTATGAAACGTCCCCTTTCAACAATTATACTTGACTGTGCTTAAACTGACACACAATATTTTTAGCGCAACGCAATCTGACTTTCAAAAATCCCTACAAAAGAATGGCCCTGACTAACATTAACCTATACCTTTCACAAATCACTTACCTCACAAAAATCTTCGTTACTCGAACTACTGCAATACAGCGAGCGCCACTACTGCCAGCTAAATAAAAGATTCAAACTACGGAAGGCACTAACTACTGATAAGCATGGTTAGCAAATGAAAGATTTTAATAGAGAACAAACAATGTATTTACCTTAATAGTGTTGAAAAATCATAATATACATAGCAGTTCATGACATCCAGTCTTACAAATTTCAAAACTCCGCCATCTCTCACCCCACATCCACCACTGCTGGCGGCTCACCTCCAACTGCACAACGCTACGCACTGTTAACAGCCAACTGCCCAACGCTACAATGGCAGACAACAATGCAAACTAGCCACAGACTGCACACAGCACAGCCAGTGATTTTCATACAGAGCGCTACGTGGCGTTACCAATAAAAAAAAACTAAACAGCCTACTTACATAGCCGCCATGCTTCCCACAAAAAATTTTACAAATTGTTTTGGGCAGTGGCCAATACAGATTTGAAAAAATTTTTCATAGTCATAATTGCAATAACAAAGAAAAAATGCACACACTTACTGATACAATGTTGGTCAAAAGCTGAAATTTTCTCACAGTCCATAAAGACAGTCCTGATCATTCATCACAGTAAAATTGCAGTGTTTTTTTTTTTTTTCTCAAAGTCTGAGCAGTAAAAGAGAATGCACACGGAAGTAGTGGATTTCCATGCAGTCTTGAAGAAGTAGTGTTGTCCTTCCAATGGAAAGACAGTGCTGACTCTTGACAAATAGACGGGTAATGCGCCACAACAGAGCAAACCTACAACAGAGTCAGTCGAAGTTTTGAAGAATATTGGTAGGTAGGTCATCACAGAGCACACCCACTGTAGTCCTAGTAGAGATTATGGTATTGGTGGGCCACCAGAGGTGCAGACCCACTGCAATCCTTGTAGAAACGGCCAGCAGCCATCTGTTGCGACTGTGCAGGTGCACAATCACCATCGAGGAGTCTTGCGGAGAATATAGCAAGTCCATAAACCACCACTTGTGCACGCACAAAGTTTTAGGAATTATCCTTAGAAGTCTTGCAGACAATATAGCAAGTCCATAAACCACCACTTGCGCACTGACAAAGTTTTTGGAATTGTCCTTAGAACCAGCAATGCTGTTATCCAGTCCCTTGCTGAATTATTAACACACATGCAAACACTAACAGTCCCTACTTCTCACATATTGTCCATTTACTATGACCAACAGAAACGTGTGCAGTGAAATGTAACTTACGAGTTACTTAATTTGATAAACTGGTGTCAATTACAATTTTATAACATAAGAATACAATAACAAAGGTACAAAATACATCATTAAAGAACATAACAATACAGATAAAATTTGTAGTAATACAGGCTTTACAAAAGAACAGAAATATACATATACATCAGTGTTACAGGAATTATGACATAAGTTCATACATAAAAGATCAGAATAACTTTTGAAACAACTTCACACATGAGCATTAAAACAAAACAGAATAAATAATGTCTAAACATCTTTACAAAGTAAATAACATAGTATTAGAAAAATTCTACAACATAACAACATCAGCTAAACACATAAAGACAGGAAAAACACAAATACACAAGGGAATACAAACACATAGTGGGATAACACAAGGAAAGGACAGGGTTTCCTTTACTGCAGTATTTTTAAAACAAAACTTTCTTTACTTCTCAGAGATCTCCATTTGTTCTTCATTATTTCCAAAAAGTCCTATGTATACCTGCTTTCTGTACTTTTTTCGTATGACTTCTCAATGCATTTCTTCCAATTCATCGGAACTCATTCTCTTATATAGTCTTCCCCCTCTTAAGCTAACTTAAATCTACTGAGCTCAGATGCTAAACTAAAGGACGAGGCAATGCAGCAGCACAGAACAATTAACACAAACAGCAATGACAAAAAAATGGACATTGGCAAAGCAAGCAGCAGCAAATGCAATAACTTATATCTAAACATGCCAAAGCTCAAGCAGAAAAAATATTACAGTAAAAATGGCCATGTTTAATACCTATGTCACATCTTAACACTAGAGTGATGCATCACGAGAACTTACACTAGCAGATAACTATGAGACGAGGTACTGGCAGAAGTAAAGCTATGAGTACCAGGCGTGAGTCGTGCTTCGGCAGCTCAGTTGGTAGAGCTCTTGCCCGCGAAAGGCAAAGGTCCCGAGTTCGAGTCTCTGTCGGGCACACAGTTTTAATCTGCCAGGAAGTTTCACTAGCAGATAAGTTACCAAATCGTAAAAAAAAATATTTATGCAATTCCTGTGAAGGGAAATGTCTATTTACGTGCCCTCGTTTTCTTGGAAGTAGATCATAAATTTCTTATTGAATGGATCTGTAGGCATAAGATAACTATATTAGTACATCTATTAAATTTTATTTTAACCAATGCTGCAGTGCAGCTAGAAACTAGATATTAAACAAATTGAGTAAATAAATACATAAAGCAAGCCATATGGCATTTCTCTCAACTAGCAACACAATAGCCGTGAAATGTTTCTCATCGATTCATTAGGCATTTTAGGAAATATCATAAATTAAGAGCTCCACAGTATAATCATGTTTTCAAGGTTGAGCGTGTCGTATTTGCGATGCTTTCTACAAAGGAATGTCAATAGCGAGGATAATGGCCTTTTTTTTCCCTTCTCCACCTGTGCCTCTGAAAGGCACACACTAATGGCTTTTTTCCAGGCTGTCCCGCAGCTGGGTGCCCACGACGCATTACGTGAAGGTGGTCACTTAACATTCTTACCAAAATATTTACAACACCAGTTCGCACTACAGTGACAGTTTCATATACAAATAAAATTTCACAAGTCGAGAAATTACAGTAGAAAAGTGTAGAAACAAAATCCTATAAATATAACAGTGTCCAAAAAAATTTTCAACAGCATTGTAATACGTTCACGCATGTACACACTTTTTATAATTCTTGAAGTACGATTCTTGGTTTCCAACATCCTTTTTCACATATCAGAGACACTAACCACTGTTCATTACTCCTTACTTTATTACACATATATATATTCGTCGACACTTCTTCAATATGTCATCATAAGAAATACATAGCATAATCAAATTCCTCATATACGGTAGCATCATCTTCTTGATCATAAACATACCTCAGCAGCATAATACACATCGTCGTCGTAATAATAACATCATAACACCTCAGTCAAATCTTGAAAACATCGTAGCTTTCTGCAATAATTTCAAAACCTAAAGAAAATTCTCTGCTCATTTAAATAGTGTCATCTACCTCAAACATACTATAAAAATCATGATCCCATATCAAATATATCATTCAAAGCTCTCATAGTATCACAATGGTTCCGAAAAAATATGAACAGTTCACAAAGTAAAGACAAAATACAATTTCATAAGTATGAAATTATCCAACTGTGTAATTGTGTAAACATGTGTCACTGATGTAGTAAAAAAAAATGTTTGTCTCTCAGTTACATGATCAGATAGCTGTGTAATTTATGTGTTAGAGAAATATGGTAACGAAGTGTAAAGTTGTATAAGCAAATACCATATTAGCTAGGGCTCCTTGTGCTTGCCAAACACATGGTACACAAAGTAAGCGTGTACCCCCCCTGAGGATTAATGTAATTATACCCTCAGGTGTTAGAGATTACAGCAATGGAATGAAATGTAACACGGAAAACTTTCTTTATAATTCAAGAATCTTGAAAAATAAATTGTTTAAGTACAAAATTAATCACTCAAATACGTGTCCTGTAGTGCTAAATGTGCGTCTTGCTGTAAGATAATTCTGTGGAAGTGTCGTAGTTATCGTCCTCTGTAAGCAAAGTTCTGCTGAAGTCAATGTACTTACCTCATCATAAACGAAAGTGAAATGCTTTGCGTATATATATCGTAGTTATTACGTACCTTACTGTAATCAAGAAAGTACTATAATGTGACGTATTGTTGTGTTATGAAAAAGGCTGTCTCATTGTAGGTATACCACAAAAGTTACTACTAAAACATGTTTTACTTTCCAGAATAATACAGAAAAACTGTGCGGATATAAAACAGATACATCGCAAAAGCAACAATATAAATTGTGTCACATATTAATAGCGTCGTGATATAATCGTGTAGCTGTCAAAGAAACCAAATGCTAAGTCATCTTTAATCCCACAGAAAGTACTTCAAATAAAGAATGTCTTTTCAAGTAAACCAAAATGTTGCATGAAAATCTCATTAGCAGTGCCAGTATATGTTCTAAGTATGTGAGCCTTATAGTCGTTACGTAATCGTGCAACTAAGAAGAAAGAATGTACACACAATAGCACTGTGTCGTCTGTTCACTATAACAATGCATTTGTAAATACTGTCTAAATATGTTCCCTAGGTTCTAGACTGGATAGTTAACTTCAAACATTGTTGCATGTTAACACATTCAAAGTCTGAGAAAGCATACTAGTAATGTAAAGTGAAAAGTTTTATGGCAAAGAAAAAGTTAAAAAGCAGATTATCTTTCAATAAACGGTTTTACATGTGAAATGCGGTGTAAACCTTTACTCTTCCTAGTACGCAGAGTTTCAGCTTCAGTTGAATTATCATGTGGTATATGGTACATCGGTGAAGAATGCTAAAATTTTTCTCAAGGTTAGCGTCTATGTAATTTTTCCCTGAGCCAGCCGGCGCACGTGGCTGCCTGCGGAGCTAGTCATTGTCTGTCTCTTTGCTGGCGTGCGTCGTTATTGGGATTAGGAGACCTAACTTCTACAAATTCACCTTGTCGAGAGTGCCCTGCTCTGTTTGAATCCCGCCAGTTCTGATGGAATTCAGGTCTGTCGTTTCGTCGGTAGCTTACATAGTTTCTTGTTTGTCAGTCATGTGTTGGAGAATTTCTCCCGGAATTTTAACTGCGCGCTGAACTGTTGCATCTGAAGTTATTCTGTCTCCCTTGATAATAATTGTTTTTGTTCCCACATGGTAATCTCTGCCATATTCATTACTACAGAAATGCGATCTTTCTCTGTAACTATTATTACTCTGCCAGTGGTTGTCATATGGGTGGTGTCTGTTTTTGTCACGATTTGCGTTGTAAGAATAGACTTGTCGTGTCCAGGTATTGTTTCTGTCGTCACGGAATTGTGACGTATGTGACCTGTAGTGATTGTTTTCCTGTTTTCGCATCCCGCGACTGTCTGTGTCAATTTCTAATTCTTGTAAGAGTCCCTGAAAAGCTTCAATGTCGTCTTTGCGACGTCCTGCCTAAATAATATTTCTTAAACGTTCAGGCAATTTCATTAAGCTTGAGACCAACATGCTGAGAGGAAGGCATGGTAAAATTCTCCTTCACTGTGGCAATCGTGAATGACCGATCGCATTCTTACAGCTGGTTCATTCTCTAAGTAGCCACACATAAATTCTAATCTGTGCTGCAATGACCAGTTGGGAGGAAAACAATGAGAGAATTGATGAAGCCATGCTCGTGGATAAATGTCGTTGCCAGAATTCTTAAATGTTTTGAATTTACGTGTAGTAATGAACAGCTTATAGTCAAAATCATTGTGTCGGCGAGTCGCACATCGCTCATTGTTACTTCGTTTCGGCGGTTCCATCTCAAGATTCAATGCGCCTTGCCAATTTCTTTCATAATTTCCGAAGTGTCCTGTGTTATTATTTTGTGGTTGCTCCGTATTTCTATGTCCCTCTTCCCGTACTGGAGCGCGAGTGTCCTCTGAAATATGTAATTCTTGTATTACTTGTGCCAACTGATCTTGTACTTCCCGGATTTCTCTTTTGTACTGTGTATTCGATTTGATTTTGATTTTGTTTGAATTTTCTAATTTCTTCATACTCTTCAGTGTCAGTGAAGACTACAGGTGTTGTGTCATTCAGATCATCATCTACCTTTGTAGAGAAGTTAGTAAACTGATCTGAAAGTTCAGCTACTTTATCCGATAGTGAAATTATTTCCTCTGTGTGTTTTTCTGAACCAAGTTTCAGAGTGTCCATTTGTGTTGAAATCGCATCTACTGTGTCCTTTAAGTTTTCCTGAGTTTTTGCAAGTTGCGTAACCGAATCGGTAGATGCAACTGAGGGAATTTTAGCTTGCAAGGTCTCATGATTTTCATGAACAATAATTTGCAGTTCTTTTATGGCTGCTTCGTGATTCTGTAATGCATTTTCATGCCGCGAAAAAATAGGTTGAAAATGCTCACAAATTTGTGTTTTTACGTCATTACAGGCTTTTTGACATTTCGATTCAATGTTATGTAACTCAGTAGTTAAATTTTCACCTGTTTGTTGAAGTGTGGTGTGAAGATTTTGTTCCATTGCATCTAACTGTTGCTGTGTTTGTCTCTGATTTTGTTCCATTTGTTGCATTAATTGCAATAATAATGTATTAGTGTCTGGAATGTGTTTCCCTATGCTTTTTGGCAGTGCATTTTCACCGGCAACATTCACGTTTTGACAAGCAGAAAATGTGTCTTGACTCATTTGAGAAAACGGTGAGAACCCAAAACCTGAGTCTACAGTATTTGCAATATTGTGTTCTGTCATTTCGGATTCCTGAGGCAAGCTGTTGCCGACCGATCGATCGATAATGCTTCCCTGTTCACTAATTGTTTCACTGCCTACATCATTATTTGCAGCCCGCTCCATTTCCCTATGCACAATTACCAAATTACTACTTTGAACATTAGTTAATTCATTATACGGTGGCGCTAAACACTGCTTTCGTCTTCACTGTCATTTCTCAGTTTACTTTGGAGCCTAGTATTACGTTTTTCACACGCCATTATTGTCACAATATTTCACACGACAACACAGAAAACTACAATTTGAAGAGCAAAATAAAAAAAACACATTAACATAGCATTGAAAATAATATCTCGTTAATTGCAAGCGCAGCTGCGAAATACTTGGTACAAATCTACATGCATGCCACAACTGTTTTACTGTACAACAATGAAAAACTACAACTACAAAGCAAATTCTCTCTACAATTACGCGCTAGCAATAAACAAAGGCTGCACTAATTGCACAAACTACAAGAAAAAAATCAGAAGATTCCAGTGAGGTATCCTGGCAGGGTCGCCATATGAAATGTCCCCTTTCAACAATTATACTTGACTGTGCTTAAACTGACACACAATATTTTTAGCGCAACGCAATCTGACTTTCAAAAATCCCTACAAAAGAATGGCCCTGACTAACATTAACCTATACCTTTCACAAATCACTTACCTCACAAAAATCTTCATTACTCGAACTACTGCAATACAGCGAGCGCCACTACTGCCAGCTAAATAAAAGATTCAAAGTACTGAAGGCACTAACTACTGATAGGCATAGTTAGCAAATGAAAGATTTTAATAGAGAACAAACAATGTATTTATCTTAATAGTGTTGAAAAATCATAATATACATAGCAGTTCATGACATCCAGTCTTACAAATTTCAAAACTCCGCCATCTCTCTCCCCACATCCACCACTGCTGGCGGCTCACCTCCAACTGCACAACGCTACACACTGTTAACAGCCAACTGCCCAACGCTACAATGGCAGACAACAATGCAAACTAGCCACAGACTGCACACAGCACAGCCAGTGATTTTCATACAGAGCGCTATGTGGCGTTACTTACAGTTGTTTGCATATCTCTTTGACTAGTGAGGTTTTTTTTGCCGTCAAGTCCTGCTAATGAGAGACGCAAAAACTCAGATAATTTCCCAGATTGAACATATTATCGGCAGTGGGGATTAAAAAAGCTCTTACACATTATGACATAGTCTCTTAATGAAATAAGAATGCATCGAGGAAGAGTCCCTTTCCACAAATTCCTATTAATGCCAATGCAGTACGTGCGTAATCTCGTTGAAATTATGTAGATACAATGTAAAAACTGAATATGTATGAAGGTCTGCTGCTGGTGAATTTCTAAGATTGGGTGAATAAAGATACGTATGCTAGTCTCTTATATCCTACGTATATGTAAAAACTTTATTTCAGTATAATAGAATGATTGTAGACACCAGGATTATTACGAACCAGATTCCACATGCATGAAAAATTCTGAGTTGCCTAAAAATATACTGAGCAGCAGTAATGGTGGCATCCATTTCGGTAACACTAAACTTCTGAAACCACTTCTAGTGCTCTCCCTTTTTTACAGGACTTTAACTTCCTGAATTTGATATACTCATTGTCGTGTGGCAGTTTTTCCCGAAAACATACTTCATGATACTATATGCTCATCCCCTGTGGATAAGGTAGTGCGTGGGGCCAATTATCTGCCTAAAAACAATATTGTTCGTAGAATCCTTTTAGAAAGATAAAAATCTAAGGCAGAGATGCTGCAGCGTGAGAAACGACGTTTTCGTCAGCAGCCTCGCTGTGTAAGAACGTTCAGCCTGAACTTCTGGAACAACTTCCTCATTGGTTCATAGGGTTATTTTCTGTAGAGTGTGTTCTTTCTTCTGTGTGACTACATGCAAGCCTTCAAATTTATGGGCTTCTGAATCATACCGTGGAATGGGGGAGATTTCTTGGCCTCATTACCATGCCACAGTACTGTGGTTAAGAACAACGAAATCCGCAGGCTCCTGAGTTTGTTTAATCCTATTACACAATTATTACTGGGCAGACTTCATAATGTCTACCGCTACTGACTGGCGAGATTCCTGCTGTAGCAGAAACAGTCATTTCCAGAGCGTCAACACAAAGAACACTTGTTGCTGAGTCATCGAAGACTTCTCTTCGATGACTCAGCAACAAGTGTTCTTTGTGTTGACGCTCTGCTGCTAGGTGATGGAAGAGTGAATTCTTGCTGTTGTGTCATCAAAGAGAACAGTTGCTGCTAGGAGACTGAAGAGTAATGACTTGTGGGCTGACGATCGAAGAGTAAGGACTTGCTAGATGAGCCTTCCTGTCATACAGAAGGACGTCTCCACTTTCGTACTGAGTGCAGAGGACGACCTGAGCTCAGAAGCTCCAGCCATCTCCACAGCGACCTTCTGCACTCACGCTGCACGAGTACAGTGAAATTGCCCCAGCATTGCAATCACTGATTCTGTAGGGATGCAATGTTAGTTAGCTTCCATTAGGAGCCAGTTCTACGGTTTAAACGTTCCGCAGCCACCTAGTTGTCTTCATCATCCACTTTGGCTATCTTACTGGTGTTAGTAATAATTTTTCTGTGTACCTTCCTTAACCATTAACCACTTTTGTAGTCATCGGCTGTATCCACGATTTATTAACATGATTAGCCTTTTATTGTGCTCACCCACCTGTGCCAAGATTAGGTTTATCAGTTTGAATCTCCTGTCCATTTATTAAACGTTCATTCGCTTGTCTCAGTGGGTAATTCAGATGTTGATGCCTTGCGATAATAAACCTGATTATTATAATGATCAGTTGTTACTGGTGTAGATAACTGGTCCCGCCTCTCATCACTACATCTATGTGTGGTTTGGTACCCAAATTTTCGTGCTTTGAAAGGGTACAGTACCGCCCGACATTGAAAATAGGTACAACATACTTCATTATTTTTGTCAGAACAACACATTTTTTTTGTAAAATAACTCAATTTCAATTAATACACCGAAGCCGGATACCAGTGTGGGAAAGAATGACAATTTATTTATTTAATTGATCACATGTGCACTCCCACAAAGTAAATCCCTACATCCAGTTTGGTGAGATCTGTGAAATGAATGAATGTATGGTCGTCTGCTAACCGCAGATAGTGAATGTGAATATATGATCATCTTTGAGACGATCCTTTGGCCACCTTTGGTGGGACCAAAGAGATGAAATTTACCTGAGCTTTGAGCACCTGAAATGTGGCTGACCAATACGGTAGCAAGGTGCTCCCCCACTTCAGCAGAGGTGCGAGAGGACCTGAAGAACGGGCATGTTTCAGCACTCTGCCGCTGGATCTTGTGTTGTTAAGACCTGTCTTAGGTGTGCTCCCTAAAGACAAAAGAGTGGAGACATGGTATGCATGTGGAATATTTAAGAGTAGTTTGAAATAATAATTTCTCTATTTCAGGAAATTTTGTGGGGAGAATTAAATGTCAGGCAGGTAATATTAATGAGATCGTAGTAATCTTCGGAAGTGACCAACGGTCACAATGAAACCACGTGTAGCAATAAGTTGAAATACTTCCGTGTGCTTAAGTTAAGCTGAATTACTAGCGTGTGTACAATAAGTTGAAATATTTAAGAAATAGAGTGTGTACCATAAGTTGAAATATTTAAGAAATGGCGTGTGCAGGACTTGAAATTAGAGACGAGTACTTCCACGTGGTGAGTACTGTGTGAGTCTCACTCTGTGTATGAGACAAAGGATAAAGAGAAGTACTCGTCCATGGTATCAGTTGAGGACTCGCGTGTGTGATGAATATGTTCTTAATATTACTTTGCGTGATATGATTCCGTGTGACGCTAGATTCAAACTCTGAGAGAGAAGCAAGGTGAGTCGGCCGTCTATCCAGCAACGCCACTTGGCTTGCATTGCACAGGAAGACGTACATATATCTCCAGAGTTCATAGTAGGAAAGTAGAATTACAAAGTGGGGCAGAGTCGTGTGAAACTGGGATAAATACTAATTGAAGTGGGAAAGCTGAAAGTGATAGTGTTGTGACTATTTATTGTATTGTATTCCATGTTGTAGTGTGGTGTATGTCATGTAATTTGGGTATGTGTGGTTTGCATGGGAGAGTAGCAAGGTAGTTACAAAAGATTAGTGGGTTATGCTTGTTCCTTCTGTACCGCTCGATCTGGAGGAAAGTTTCGTGATGATGATTGTGAGAGTCGAAGTGTGAGATATAATAAAAGATCCACCATGCTAACCAGAAAGTGCACTGTAGCGTTAAATAATTACGAGACCATAAGGTAGAGAATCACCAATGTAAAGCCATGCCCACTGGGCGGAATTTCTCATGTGTTATTGTTGTAGGTTATAGAATTTGTATGTTTAGGTTATAAAATTTATCGGAATAAATAAGATAGTGAAAAGAAAAAGATTGGTGGACTTTTCCTTCGAATTGTATGTTGTCATGATGTCCCGAATTTATAATGTGTGCGCCATTCATATTCAGTGCGGTGGCCACGTGTTGATAAAAGCCGTTAAATAAAAGACAAAAAGAAAATGTGGTATTGCCAGTGCGTAGTGAACAGTCAGATTTCTGAAAATAACTGATAGTCAGATGTGCGTTTCCGTTGCGTATTATTCATACAGGAGGATAATTTGTAACTTAATTGTGAGTACGAGAGTTCATGTTACTCGATAAATAAGAATGAATCCACTCGCTTGGCAGACCACTCATCTTGCAGGCCTGACTGCTTGATGCCACAGTATGAGCAAGGCATGTGGGTGCCTCTCAGCTTCATCGGGCTATCCTTATTAATTATCATTCAATAAGACGTTGCTGTTAGCGCAACATTATTATTTCCTTAAAACCTGCGTGATGTTATGAGATGCTTCCCTTCTCTGTAGTTCAGCAGAGTCCGGACTACAGCATCTTAGGGGTATGTCAAACAGCACAACCGACACCTCTTATCATCAGTACGAAGGTAAGAATAGTACTTAGCTGCCACCTTTATATTACATCTGTGTACGGTAGCTCAATATAGACCACACACAAAACTCAAAGCTGAGAATACTGTTATGCAGCAATTCAGTCTTCATCCGTATCTGATATTGAAAGCACTGACAACAAACGTTCACTAACCTTCGAAAATGTTTGCCATGTCTTCTGCGGAATGTTACAGGATCCATACAACTGCCTGCTGGAATACCTGATCACTATCTTACAACTGTATGTGCAGGCTCATCTTGTAGGCATCTTCAACTTGTTCAAAGTTCTCTTTAAAACAATAACAAATAATATATAGTGAAAGTTCTCTTTAAAATAAATAAAAATAGTATATAGTGAAAGTTCTCTTTTAAATAATTAAAAATACGAAGGTTGTAACTTAAATACACTCCTGGAAATTGAAATAAGAACACCGTGAATTCATTGTCCCAGGAAGGGGAAACTTTATTGACACATTCCTGGGGTCAGATACATCACATGATCACACTGACAGAACCACAGGCACATAGACACAGGCAACAGAGCATGCACAATGTCGGCACTAGTACAGTGTATATCCACCTTTCGCAGCAATGCAGGCTGCTATTCTCCCATGGAGACGATCGTAGAGATGCTGGATGTAGTCCTGTGGAACGGCTTGCGATGCCATTTCCACCTGGCGCCTCAGTTGGACCAGCGTTCGTGCTGGACGTGCAGACCGCGTGAGACGACGCTTCATCCAGTCCCAAACATGCTCAATGGGGGACAGATCCGGAGATCTTGCTGGCCAGGGTAGTTGACTTACACCTTCTAGAGCACGTTGGGTGGCACGGGATACATGCGGACGTGCATTGTCCTGTTGGAACAGCAAGTTGCCTTGCCGGTCTAGGAATGGTAGAACGATGGGTTCGATGACGGTTTGGATGTACCGTGCACTATTCAGTGTCCCCTCGACGATCACCAGTGGTGTACGGCCAGTGTAGGAGATCGCTCCCCACACCATGATGCCGGGTGTTGGCCCTGTGTGCCTCGGTCGTATGCAGTCCTGATTGTGGCGCTCACCTGCACGGCGCCAAACACGAATACGACCATCATTGGCACCAAGGCAGAAGCGACTCTCATCGCTGAAGACGACACGTCTCCATTCGTCCCTCCATTCACGCCTGTCGCGACACCACTGGAGGCGGGCTGCACGATGTTGGGGCGTGAGCGGAAGACGGCCTAACGGTGTGCGGGACCGTAGCCCAGCTTCATGGAGACGGTTGCGAATGGTCCTCGCCGATACCCCAGGAGCAACAGTGTCCCTAATTTGCTGGGAAGTGGCGGTGCGGTCCCCTATGGCACTGCGTAGGATCCTACGGTCTTGGCGTGCATCTGTGCGTCGCTGCGGTCCGGTCCCAGGTCGACGGGCACGTGCACCTTCCGCCGACCACTGGCGACAACATCGATGTACTGTGGAGACCTCACGCCCCACGTGTTGAGCAATTCGGCGATACGTCCACCCGGCCTCCCGCATGCCCACTATACGCCCTCGCTCAAAGTCCGTCAACTGCACATACGGTTCACGTCCACGCTGTCGCGGCATGCTACCAGTGTTAAAGACTGCGATGGAGCTCCGTATGCCACGGCAAACTGGCTGACACTGACGGCGGCGGTGCACAAATGCTGCGCAGCTAGCGCCATTCGACTGCCAACACCGCGGTCCTGGTGTGTCCGCTGTGCCGTGCGTGTGATCATTGCTTGTACAGCCCTCTCGCAGTGTCCGGAGCAAGTATGGTGGGTCTGACACACCGGTGTCAATGTGTTCTTTTTTCCATTTCCAGGAGTGTAGTGGCAACTATTCATTGACAACCTATATAAAAGAGTTACGCGTTTGTACCTGTTACTGTACTTCAAAGTAATCACCAGCGTTGTGTAAAACCCGTTGCCAGCAATGTGGAAGGCGTAGCATACCGTTAGCAGTCACCACAACTCAAAGTGAAATAAATGATAACATTTGTAGTTTGGTGTCACAGGACTGCAATCGGAGTAGGGGAACTGGCTGAACTTCGTTCAAGAACTAAGATCGAAACTCAGAAAAATGAATGCTGACAATTGTAGGACATAATCATACAGCAGTAAACATTTTCATTGTTCACTCCTTTCATGATAACACCTAAAGATTCCATGAATAGATGGTGAACTTCGTACGAGAAAGACAAGAAGTACTTTTTTTTCTAAAGGTCGTAAGATTCTCCATTGAAGCATTACAGTTCTGCACTGTCAGTTTTCGTGTTATTCGTAAAAAGGAGGAAGCGTGTAAACCATCTTCAGTTCCTACTTTTTAAATATTTTTGCGGTTTTTATTATTTTTCCACAATAATTTGTCTTCAAACGCCATAGAAACACTTTTTTAGAAATTGTTTCTGTTATCATTCTAGCTGAGAAATCCATCCTTGCCCGGGTATTTATTTTTCCAATTTTCTATTATAAGAGGAAGAAATGAACTGTGTTTGTAGTGTAACATCGAAAAAGAATTCATTTTCATGTATTCGTGAAAACATCTTCGAAATTATGAAACAGTAGCACAAAGAGATACGCATAATACAAAAATGTGTCTCTATAGACGGCTATTGTTTTCGCCCACAGCCGTTTGCGCTTCGCAGTTGAAAGGTGTGAAAAACGTTGTGAGGTGTCAGGGATTTCCGTAAGTTGACTTGACTTAGTGAATACACTGAAACTTCATGCATGATGCGGCATTTTTTCACGCAACTCAGTGTTTATGACGTCATATCCTCGAACTATGTGTCTTATGATGATGTATTTTTTAGGCACTTTCAGCGGCATATGTGGATACTGTCTGTGAAATATCTACATCTACGTGATTACTCTGCTATTCACAATAAGTGCCTGGCAGAGGGCTCAATGAACCACCTTCAACCTCTCTCTGCCGTTCCACTCTCGAACGGCGCGCGGGAAAAACGAGCACTTAAATTTTTCTGTGCGAGCCCTGATTTCTCTTATAGAATTGTGATGATCATTCTCCCTATTAGGTGGGTGCCAACAGAATGTTTTCGCAATCGGAGGAGAAAACTGGTGACTGAAATTTCATGAGAAGATCCCGTCGCAACGAAAAACGCCTTTGTTTTAATGATTGCCATTCCAACTCAAGTATCGTGTCTGTGGCACTATCTCCCATATTCGTGATAATACAATACGAGCTGCCCTTCTTTGTACTTTTTCGATGTCATCCGTCAGTCCCACCTGATGCGGATCTAGCACCGCACAGCAATACTCCAGAACAGGGCGGACAAGCGTGGTGTAAGTCGTCTCTTTAGTAGACCTGTTGCACCTTCTAAGTGTTCTGCCACTGAATCGCAGTCTTTGCTCTGCTCTACCCATAACACTATGTAATCGTTCCAATTTAGGTCAATTGTAATCCCTAACTATTTAGTAGAATTTACAGCCTTCAGATTTGTGCGACTTATCGCGTAATCGAAATTTAGCGGATTTCTTTTAGTACTCACGTGAATAACTTCACACTTTTCTTTTTCAGGAACAATTGCCTCTTTTCGCATCATACAGGTATCTTATCTAAATCATTTTGCAATTCTTTTTGATCATTTGATGACTTTACAAGTCGGTAAATGACAGAATCATCTGCAAATAATCTAAGACGGCTACTCAGATTGTCTGCTATGCCGTTAATACAGATCAGGAACAATAGAGGGCCTATAACACTTCCTTGGGGAACGCCGGATATTACTTCTGTTTTATTCGATGACTTTCCGTCTATTACTATGAACTGTGACCTTTCTGAGAGGAAATCACGAATCCAGTAACACAACTGAGGCGATATTCCATAGGCACGCAGTTAGGTTACAAGACGCTTGTGAGGAACGGTGTCGAAAGCCTTCGGGAAATCTAAAAATATGGAATCAGTTTGACATCCCTTGTCGGTAGTACTCATTACTTCACGAGTATAAAGAGCTAGTTGTGTTTTCCAAGAGCGATATTTTTCGAATCCGTGCTGACTATGTGTCAATAAATCGTTGTCTTCGAGGTACTTCTTAATTTTCGAATACAGTGTATGTTCCAAGACCCTACTGCAAATCGACGTTAGTGATATAGGCCTGTAAATCAGCGGATTACTCCTACTTCCTTTTCTGGGCATTGGTGTGACTTGAGCAATTTTCCAGTCCTTAGGTACGTATCTTTTTGTGAGCGAGTGGTTGTGTATAATTGCTAAATATGGAGCTACTGTATCAGCATACTCTGAGAGGAAGCTGATCAGTATACAATCTGGACCGGAGGCCTTAGCTTTATTAAGTGATTTAAGCTGCTTTGTTACACCGAGGATATCTACTTTTATGTTTCTCATCTTGGCAGTTGTTCTTGATTGGAATTCAAGAATATTTACATCGTCTTCTTTGGTGAAGGAGTTTCACTGTTGTTATCGCGCAATGAAGGTATTGATTGCGTCTTGCCACTGATGTGCTGTATGTATGACCAGAATCTCTTTGGGTTTTCTGCCAGATTTCGAGACAGAATTTCGTTGTGGAAATTATTAAAAGCATCCCGCATTGAAGTACGCGCTATATTTTGAACTTCTGCAAAACTTTACCAGTCTTGGGGTTTTTGCATTCTTTTAAATTTGGCATGCTTTTTTCGCTGCTTCTGTAACAGTGACCCGACTCGTTTTGTGTATCATGGGGGATCACTTATTAATTTATGTGGTATATATCTCTAAATTGCTGTCGATACTATCTCTTTGAAATCATTCCACAAGCTTTTTACGCTTACTTGATCAGATCGGAAGGAGTGAAGACCGTCTCTTAAAAAGGCGTTAAGAGCAATTTTATCAGCTTTTTTAAAATAGATATACTTTGCGTTTCTTTTTGCTGGTTATAGGTGTTACGGTATTCAACCTAGCAGCAACTGCCTTGTGGCCGCTAATCCCTGTATTCGTTACGATACTCTCTACTTGTCCAGAATTATTTGTTGCTAAGAGGTCAAGTATGCTTTCGCAACCATTTACGCTTCGAGTGGGCTCATGAAGTAATTGTTCAAAATAATTTTCTGAGAAAGCATTCTGCACAATTTTAGATGTTTTATGCCTGCCGTCGGCTTTAAACGTATAATTTTTCCAGCATATCGAGGGTAGATTAAAGTCACCACCGACTATACTTGTATGCGTGGGGTACCTATGTGAAATGAGACTCAAGATTTCTTTTAACTGTTCAGCAATTGTATCTTCTGAGCCGGCAGGGCGCTAAAACGATCCAGTTAATAGTGTAGTCCAATTGTCAGGTATAACCTCTACCCATACTATTTCGTAGGAATTATCTACTTCAGTTTCACTACAAGGCAAACTACTTCTGACAGCAATAAATACTCGTCTACCAACTGTATTTAATCTGTCCTTTCCGAACACTGTTAGGTCGCTTGAAAAAATTTCGGCTGAACTTATTTCCGATTTTAGCCATTGTAACCTCCCCGTGAAAATATGTCAATAATAAATGTAAATGGAAATGTATGCATATATCGTTAAATTGAAATGAAGCCAAGCGTAAACTTCCCACAAAATTAAACAATAATAATTGATCATAAACCCACACAATAATATTGATTAAATAAAGAACCATATGGGAAATGTAACTTCCTAACAGAATAATAATGTCTGGTAATTTTTTTAAGGGCAGCTGCGCTGACCTTCGGCCCTGTGAAATAATTAAACCTGATAAATTCTTACCTCAGTAAAACTGCATCTATATCTGCTCTTATTCAAAAAATTTCCGGCACAGCTCCGTGCAATGCTGGCCCATATTTAATTTTGATTCTTGGAGGGAATGCATAGGAAATATTGTTTAACTTGAGATGAATCTTTTTCTTTAAAACAGTTACTTCATAGAAAAATTATTATTGGGGCATTTTTTTGAACAAATTAATTACAATTAACACACGTTATTAGCTGAGCACAATGCTGCTTCATTACCTTCTACAATAATACACATCGTCCACCACAATCCTGACCAGATTCGGAAGAACAGCACGCCGTCGACGCATGCCGACGACCGCTCAGTACAACCGTCCACTCGCTAGAACTACTGCCGACTGACTACTACTACTGCAGACACAGTGCAACTCGCAACTGTTCCTGCCGACTCGGTACACGCAACTGTACCAGACTGCTACTACTCTCCAACTGTCTACTCCCTCTGCCGACTCGCCACACACAACTGTACCAGACTGCTACTACTCTCCAACAGACGACTCGCGCGGTCAAGCGCAGACTAGCAACGATAAACAACTCTCTGGTCAGAGATTCTGTCATGCCTCGCCATCGCTGGTAACAAATACATATGAAACGTACGCATTTCATAACCCTCCACTGGGGGGGGCAAAAATTTGGCAGCGATGGTGAGTCATTTGGACTTGCCATGAGCAACAAATTTTTTCTTAACTAATTAACTTTACAATTACAGAATATATACAGATATATATAGGTGTAGAACATGAAGTAAATATAGTGCACATGCACTGAGTACAGAACATATCAGACAAAGACAAAATATATACAATGAGTACAAAACATATTCACAAATGGCAAAAGTGCACACGCACAGTAGTACAGAACATATCAGCAAATCACAAAAAATGTATATGCAATGGGTAGAAAACATGTTAACAAAATGACAAAAGTGCACATGCGCTGTAGTTCAGAACATATCAGCAAATCACAAAATGTATAGGCCATGAATACAAATCATGATAACAAAATGACTTTTAATATGTTACAAGAATTAGGATATGAAAGGGAAGGATTGCGTCATGGTTGTAGCACTTTAGGTTGCACGCAGCTGCACTGAAAGTCCATATCTTTCTACAGAAGCACAACACCAAGTGAGGCAATCTAAAGTTCTTTTCCCAGAAGTATTAATCAGCGTAGCCAAGACACTGAAATGCCGTAGTAATATTCCATGTTATCCTTTTGGTAGTACATTAGGTACACCAAACAGTGGGACCATAATAGCATCTCATCGCTCATTGTGGTGGGCAGCATGTCGTGTCAACACCACGTTCTTGTCTGTTACAGCAACGTAGAATTAGTGCAAAAACCAAATATAGTACTCCATGATCATGAGGATATACAGGACAAACGGATATTGCAGTAATTCCAGGTAATTAGGTTAGAAGGTGAAGGACATTAAGTCACATACTAGTCTTCATTGAGAATTACACTAGTAATGGGTGGCACTCATTGCCCAGTCATTGAACATTTCTGTACCATGTGCGTAGTATTACAGAATAATGTTCATGAGTAACTTTACAGAGAACATTGGCACTCATTGCCTAATTACAAACCATCAGAAGTCGTTTACAGAGAACATTGGCACTCATTGCCTAGTTACCATCAGAAGTCATTTACAGAAAACATTGGCACTCATTGCCTAATTACAAACCATCAGAAGTCATTTACAGAGAACATTGGCATTCATTGCCTAATTACAAACCATCAGAAGTCATTTACAGAGAACATTGGCACTCATTGCCTAATTACAAACCATCAGAAGTCATCATTGAAAATGAGTTAATAAATGGCATAATTAATCTAATTATAGTAAACATTGTCCTCATAGTTCATCTTATTACATTAATCAGTGACATTCATTTGCCAGTTACAAAGCATATTTTTGTGCTAGCAATGCATTGCGTTGGGATCGATAATTAATAACAATATTTGCTTTTGAGTTATTGCTTCAAATGAAGATGTGTAACGTCATTCGTCATGAGTCAGCTGTATCAAGATTATGAAACAAGTAGAGTATATGTAATCACATTCATAAATGACATGGGTTTAATGAACAACTGCTTATAGTACATTAATTTCATCAATAATTTCTCCTGCAAAATATACAAAAATGGATTATTAGACTGAAAGAAGAAACGCATTTTATGCTGAAAAGTAGTGAACTTCGAATTAACAGGTAGTGAAATGTGTATAACATGTGTTCCCTAGCTGTCCTTTCCAAAACCTTCAGTCATCATACTATGCAATACAACACATACTGTCAAAATGAACTGCAACAAATACTTAAATAACTACAGAGCATAAATACATAAACTTCAACATCATCCTCATCTGTAAAGAAAAAACTTCATTATCCATCACTTCATTATCATAACTCCATTATTATCATCACCAGTAAAGAAAAACTTCATTATTCATAGCTGCATATTCTTCATCATTATTCATCACCATTCATTATCATCTGCAAAAAAAATCACTTTATTATTCATTACACAACTATTCCTTATTTCTAGCATATTTCCTCACTAAAACTAAGATGTGAAGTTCTGTCTGACAGCCTGCATCAATCGCTTCGTATTCTGAAAGAAAAAATTAGTTAAGACTGCTATTCTACGATGTGTATAGTATATTCTTGTTAATGCTTGTTAATTCTGATCCATTTACTCTTCCTCATAAGGTTTTTGCATCTTCTTTCGTTTATTCCGTAGGTGAAATTCCCATTTCTGTTTAATTTATTTCCTTTACACGTTATTTCTTTCTGAAAATGATGAACAAAGATTAATGTCTTGCATTTAATTCATATACCCACTAAATGAAAACTGGTTTATAGTAACATAATTGAGCATACAGCATAGCATGACAGAAAACGTAATATGTCAAAAAACATAGACAGTGTGCAGGTGCAAAAAAATGTACACTGAGTATCACAATGTAGCAGCAAAAAAAAAATGTAAAATAGTCACGATGTTGAGCTATCATAAGGCAAAAATGTCAAAGTCAACTGGTGTTTGCTGTATCTTAACTATTTCATAATGCATACAAACAAACTGGAAAACAATCATATATACATAAAAAATGGAAAATATGCATGGTCTGATATATAACGACAAGGAATGTGACCTTCTTTGTGTTCAGCTTGTATGTTGTGTAGTTAATAGAGGCGAGAATTGTAGACTTTAATGTAGAGAGAATTTAATAAAATTAATATGTCACTAGATAGAATTGCATAATTATTCATAAGATACGTAAGTTTATTTGGAAAAATGTGCACAGTCTAATGTGTAACAACAAGAAAAGCGACCTGCTAACCTTACCTTGCCGGGCACTTGCCAAGAAAAATACGACAATCATCAGTAAGTATTCACATTGTTTTGAATCACGTTCACACTTTTACTTATAAAATACTTTATTAAAATATACATATGTTCACTTTACAAAAGACACACGAAGACTATCTATTGCGCCTCATCACTCACGCATATATATACAAACATAGCTGTCACCACAATCGATACTTCTCGAACATACTCGATATAACTTATTCTAGAACGATGTTCTGGAACTTTCTCATATCCGATATAAATGTATTACATAATTCCAACACACCTCCTTACATTTATATCGCGATGTTTAACATATTCCTAATTTTAATGAATTTTTCTTTACATAACGACTTTGTGAATATATCTGCAACATTTTCATTTGAATCTACTTTAACAATATCAGTGAGTCCCTGTAAATAATACTCATTCACAAAATGGTAATGCACTTCTATGTATTTTGAATTCTTTGTAAAATTACCAAACTTCGCTATATTTAATGCTCCTGAATTATCTTCATATATGACAATAGGTTTTTCAAATTTAACATTAAAAATGTCTAAAATATCATGTACAAGTTTCACCTCGCTTACAGCTTCAGACAATGCTACATATTCTGCGAAAGTTGAAGCCTTTGTAATGCTCGCTTGTTTTCTTGACTTCCAAAATACAACATTACCAAATAATCTAATTACATAACCAGAAGTTGACTTTCTATCCACACTATCACCTGCCCAATCTGAATCCACAAAACAATCTAATATCTCAGCACTTTCATTCCTACAATAGTTTAATTTCAAATCTTTAGTTAAATATAAATATTTCAAAATTCTCAAAGCATATTTAAAATGAGTACTACTGTAACAACTTTGGAATCTGCTCAAGTAATTCACACTATAGCTAATATCTGGTCTAGTACCCGAACTTACGTACAGGAGTGCACCTATCAAGTTTCTATATCTAACGTCATTACAATCTTCATACGCTGGTTCTAACTTTAAATTTACTTCCATGGGAGTTTTGTACAAGATCGAATCTTCAATTTTATATTTCGCAGCTAACGAATCAATATATTTTTCTTGACTCAAACTCATAACTCTTGTTTCACAATCATAATTAATATCGATGCCAAGATATCTTTTTACCTCACCTAAATCTTTCATATTAAATCGTTTTGACAATAAGTTCTTAAGCTTAACAATTTTTTCTTTTCTCACACAGCAAATGAGCAAATCGTCGACAAAAATAATCAAATAAATCAAGACATCTCCATCTCGCAATACATAAAGACAATAATCATATTTACTCCTTTTAAAACCTAAACTTCTTAAAAACTCGTCAAGACAATTGTACCAAGCTCGTGAGCTTCCTCGCAAACCATACAATGCTTTATACAATTTACAGACTCTATCCGTACCATCATCATATCCTCTTGGCTGCTTTACATAAACTTCAGATAAAACTTTACAATTTAGAAACGCAGTCTCTACGTCCATTTGTTCTATAACCAAACCTTCTTGACAACAGTATGACAACAAAATCTTTAATGTTTGCATATTGGTTACTGGAGAATAAATATCCTCAACGACTTCTTTTTGTTGAAACCCCCTGACAACTAATCTTGCTTTGTAAACACTTTCTGATTTCTTTGTGAAAACCCACTTTACATCAATGGCTTCTTTATCAACTGGTTTATCTACTAATTCCCATGTTTTGTTTTTGTTCAAACAATCAATTTCCTTATTCATCGCTTTTTCCCAATAATTTGATTCGGCGCTGTTAATCGCCTCCTCAAGGCTTTCCGGACTATTTGCACTGCAAAAGTTTACATAAATAAAATTGCTGTAAACATAATCATTTAATATTTTCGGTTTTCTTTCTCTAGATGATCTCCTCAACTCAAGTACTTTCTCTGGTTCATGATTATCAGAAAGCTTTTCATTTTTCTCAATTTCCTTTTGTTTTTCTATTAGTTCAGTTTCATTTTCTATACTTTCGTGTTCAGAATCACTAGAATATTCACTTACTGAATCATAATCTTTAAACCCAATACATTTAACACAACCTTCAACAATGTCCACATGTCGAGCAACAACTATCTTATTATTTATTAGCACTCTGTAGCCTACTTCACAATAACCCATTAAAACCCCCAAATCGGCTTTCCTATACCATTTCGACTTCCTCAGTTGCTCAGGTAATCTTACAAAAACTCTACTCCCATACAACTTCAAATGATTAACATTAGGTCTTTTCCCCAGTAATATCTCATAAGGAGTTTTCTTTTCAATGGTGTTAGCTAAAGTTCTGTTTCTGAGGTACGCTGCTGCACAAACCACTTCAGGCCAAAATCTCGTGTCTACTCGCGCTTCGGCTAGCAGACACCGAGACATGTCCATGATGGATCTGTTATACCTTTCAGCAGTACCATTAAGCTCATGCACATAAGGTGGACAAGCATTCAATACAATTCCTTTTTGTCTCACAAATTCACAGACATTTTCATTTAAATATTCCTTCCCATTGTCACATCTTATCTTTTTAACAGTTTTCCCAGTGAGATTCTCAACTTCATTAATATACTCTACAAAAAAATTGTATACTTGATCTTTAGATTTTATGGTGTAAACACGAGCTGCCTTACTGTAATCATCAATGAAAGAAAGAAAATATCTTTCCCCATGCATTCCAGTAGTTGAGTGAGGCTCATTTAGATCTGTGTGAACAATTTCTAAGATTTCTTTTGCTTTGGTTCTATTATTTTTAAAAGGAACATTATGCATTTTGTTTTCGATACAGATTTTACATTTCATAAATTCTAATTCTAGTTCTGAAGGAACCCCATCTAACAATTGATGTTTACACAAAGTATTTAGATAATTGAAATTAACATGTCCCAAAATGCGGTGCCATTTTTCCTTTGTTGTCATATTATTGTCTTTACTCATAACATTAACATTAACTTCTCCTTTATTAATAGTACTACTCATTTTATACAACCGACTCTCTTTCCATGCAATCGCAATCAATCAATTAGCTTTATCAAAAATTTTAGCATTATTCCGTACCAATACAATTTTGTGATTATCTGTAATTTTGGCATAACTGATCAAGTTTTTGTCTATGTCTTTTACAAAGAAAACATCTGGCATATTAATTGGAACCATTTGATCATAGACAGGAAAATTACTAATTACATTACCAACTTTAGTAGCTTGCAAAATTTTTCCATCAGCAATTTTTACATTTACAGGTTGTTTTAAAGTTATACTCTTAGAAAAATATTCCTCATTATTAATAACATGATCAGTACAGCCACTGTCTAATAACCAATTGATTTGAATTTGATTGTTGTTACTTGACTCTACTGTTCTATTTTGACCTATCATAGAATTAACCTCTGTTATAAAACTACTCATACCATGATCACTCTGATGGTAACCTTGCTTGCTGTGATGCCGACCGCTGCTAAAACCATGCTGCTCTCCTCGAGCACGTTGCCTGCTGCCATAACCTCCACGCTGCATGTTGCCGTAATTTCCACGCTGTACATTGCTATAGCCTCCACGCTGCATATTTCCATTACCTCTGTCGCTACTTTGAAAATGTACTCCACGATGCCATGTGCCTCTGTTACTTGTTCTTCCCTGGTTACAATCACGTTTGAAGTGACCTGCTTTGCCGCATCGATAACATACTTGCTCCTGATTTCTTGAATTCAATTTTCTTTCTGTGTGAAATGCATTTGATTTTACCTCTTCATTTCCAGTTTTTGCATTCAATAATTGAATCTTACTTTTAACGTATTCAACTGTCTGGTCCTCTTCCTTCAAGACGTCCACTAAGTCCCCAATATAGCTCATTGACTCTGGTAACGTTCGCAGCATATAATTTAACTTCTCCTTTTCCGTTACTTTAGCGCCTGCAGATTTCCGCTCATTTACAGTTTTTTCAAATGCACTGAAAAAGTCCCCGTATCGCTGTAATCACTTAACCTCAATTTGTCCAACTTGTTTCTGCATAATATTTGAAGGGCTGTAGACTCTTTCGAATATAATTCATCAAATTTATTCATGATCTCGAAAGCACTTTCTCTGTCACTCACGAATTCTAGTTGCTTATTTGTGATTGCACCATAAATATAGTTGATAGCCTTCAAGTCCTCTTCATCCCACGTTTCGTTGTCTGAGCTCACTTTTGCCCTCGTAGTCACTGTATGGCATTTCTTCATTTTTAGGTACATGATTATCCGCTGCTTCCAGTTCCCATAGTCCTCGCCATCAAATACAGGAATAGTTATATCAGCCATGTCGAACTTTCTGAATAACACGCGACGGCCACAATATAATATTTAACTTCTACTTTTCTTTTCAATAACCACGCTCTGCTACCATGTTTTGAATCACGTTCACACTTTTACTTATAAAATACTTTATTAAAATATACATATGTTCACTTTACAAAAGACACACGAAGACTATCTATTGCGCCTCATCCCTCACGCATATACACACAAACATAGCTGTCACCATAATCGATACTTCTCGAACATACTCGATATAACTTATTCTAGAACGATGTTCTGGAACTTTCTCATATCCGATATAAATGTATTACATAATTCCAACACACATGAATATAATTGTATAAGTGGTCATAAAAATTAGGAAATGGCACTACAGCATGTTAAATCATAAAGTATCTTCATTCAATAAAAGGTTTAATATTCGATATGTGGTGGTTTCCTTTCGATTTTCTGGTTCTCAAAGTTTCGACGTGTACAACATTGGGGTGAGGAATGCCGCGAATCCGATATGGACCTGCGTATAGAAGTTCAAATTTACTGCACCTACCTTTTATTTTGTTGGATAAATAGTGTGTACATACTAATATCTTCTGTCCAACGTGAAAGTCACGGCGTATACAAAACTGTTTTTGTTGTCTTCTCCGGCGCTCTGCGGCACGTTTGATGTTGTTCAGCGCAATGTCAATTATTTCATGGTGTCGTAGTCGACGAGATGTAGAAAAGTTTACTAATTCTTTAATTTTGTTATGTGGTTCAACATTTTTCAGTATAACAGACGGAGATATCATAGTGGATTCATTTGGTATGGAATTAATTACATCCTGGAATGAGTGTATGTGTGTGTCCCAATCAATATGTCTTTTATGGCAGTATATTCTACACAGTTTTTCCAATTTCTTTCATTAATCGTTCACAAGGGTTCGAAGAAGCATGGTACCTGGATATATACGTAGATCGGAGAAATGTTTCTAGCTCGTAACATACGTGTCCATATAGCAGATCGAAACTGTGATCCATTGTCGGAAATTACTTTCAACACATGCCCTACATGAAATAGAAAATGTTTTACAAATGCTTTCGAAACAGTTTTAGCAGTAGCTTTGCGTAACGGAGTGAAGGTAACAAATTTTGAAGTGAGTTCAACAGCGACAAAGATGTAGCAAAAACCTCTATTAGTTCTGGGAATCGGACCAAAAATGTCTACAGCGGCCATGTGTCTTAATTTAACAGGTACAATGGGATGTAATGGAGGAATATGTGAAGTCGTATCTGATTTAGCTTTCTGGCAGATTTTACATGACGGTGAAACTCGTCATATACGTTTCTCCATGTTGGCAAAACAACAGTTCTGTCTCAGTATAAGAAAACATTTTCTGGCTCCGTAATGTGCATAACTTAAATGAGTATACCAGATCAATTTGTTAACAAGTTCGTCAGGAATGCATAATAACCAATTGTTGCTGTCAGGATGAGAGCGGCGAAACAGAATGTCATTGCGTACAGTGTAATGGTAATATTTTTCCTATCTTGCCAAAGGTGTTTAATCTCTTTCCATACGTTGTCTTTATTCTGCTCTTGTGCTATGTCTTGTAATGACGACGAAATGAAATTTTCAAATGCAACTTGTTGAGTGTACATGATGCTGAAATTTGCTTTGCAGAAGTTGGTTGCGATGTCTTGCTGATTGTTGCTGAGAGAACGAGATAGTGCGGCTGCTACAACATTTTGTGTGCCGGGAATGTGAACAATTGTAAAATTAAATTCCTGCAAATAAAGTTTCCATCTGCTTAATCTGTCGTGAGTAAATTTAGCCGAAAGTAAAAATTGTATTGCTCTATGGTCTGTGTAAAAGCGTCGTATGTCTTCCATAAAGAAAATGCCTAAATCTCGTAAAAGTCCAAACAATACATAATGTTTCAAGTTCTGTAACAGAATAATTTCGCTCAGCAGGTGATAGAATGCGACTTGCAAATGCTATGTTTTTAATTATAGTACAGCCATCTTCTTCAATTTCCTGAAAAATATGTACGTCTAAAGCGGTGTTAGAACTGTCGGTGGCAATGGAAAAATTTCTGGTAAAATCTGGGTGCGATAAAAGTGGTGCATTCAACAAAGCATGTTTCAAATAACATTCTCATGAACAAGATTCTGTGTGTCAAAGGTATTGCTTGCGTTACTGGAAGATACGACCTGTACAGTATCTAGTCAAATTCTATCTGACGCGCTATTATTTTCAGGAGGATGTTGCGGCATTTCCACTATTTGTACTGTTCTGTTATTTCTTCCTGACGTCTTACGCTCTGGATGATACCTACTGTCTGGTTCATTCATGAGAATATGTTGTTGCTGATCATTTTGCTGCTGGTAATACCGACTGTTATTAAACGTATGTTGATAATTGTGCTCATTGTTTTTACGTCTGCCGTGATAGTCATTTCTATACGGTGCATTGCGATAGGAATTGAAATAGTGTGTTTTCTGTACGTACTGATTCCCTTGTTGCTGTGCGTTACTGTTTGTTGGAGCTGATGCTATACGTGCACGCGGCGAAACATTAAATCTCGGTTGACCTTGTACATTACATTGTTGGTTAGGTATGCTAACCGGCTCGCTTTCATGCTGTTGCGGTGAAAGACGTCTATTGTAACCAAAATGCGTTCGATGTTGCTGATAATTTTGACGATTGCTGAAAATGCTATACATACTGATGATTACAATTTTATCTGTTATTAAAATTACGGCGGCAGTTGTCATTTCGGGAGTGTCTAAAAGAACTGTCAGTTTCGGTATAATTTGTCATATCGGGTTTTCTTGACTCATTCTTAATCCTAGATAGGGCGATAGTTGAAGAGCTGTTTTGATGGATATAAAGGATAGTAGAAGAGAAGGCAGCAGTGCAGAAAACTAAAGTTGAAACAGCACTACTACGGCTCGGGGCCCTGTGCACGCTACGGCACATATTCATTAAAGCGTAATGAATCCCCTGAGGTCAATTATGCGCTGCAAATACATTTTAGCTTTTGCGTTACAGGCAATGCCGGTGAAAATTCAAAAATAAATTGCTGTATCCATGCTAGTTGAAGTTTCTGCATTACAGGTAATGGCGGTGAAGGTACAAAAATAAATTGTCGAATACGGTTCAAAGCGTGTACCTGTGCTCCGTCATTTACAAATACCTTAGATTTTTTTACACATACAAATTGCTTATAATCAACGTTATCGTCTCTGACTTTGTGAACAGGTTCAGCATTACATAAGAATCTGTTTGTCTGTATCTTTTCGGATTTTAAGTCGCGTAGTTTTTCGGATTTTAAGTCGCGTACTCTGTAAATTACGCAAGTTACACTGGCTGTGTGAGTGTGACAAATGCTCGGAACGTGGCGTAAGCTGTGACGTGTTATTAACTGAAATATTTTTTATCTCTGTCACTTCTTGTTGTAAAGTTGACAATTTTCTACGCAATGTATTATTAGACGAATCTATCTCACTGATCGTCTGCTGTAAATTTTGGAATTCAGGTGTTTGGTTAAACAAAATCGGCGAAGTGTCGTCTGATTTGCTGTCATTATTACTTTCAATAACGTCAATACGACTGGCCAATTCATCATATTTTTAGTCAGTATTTTTACCTGATCATCGGTTTTAGTGTCGCAAGCATTAATTTGTTTTTGTATTTTTCGTGTGGTTTCGTTCAATTTTTTAACGTCTGCTTTAATGACATCGGAATCCTGTGTTAGTTCTAATTGTTCGAGTCTGTCTGTCACTGTCTGAAAGTCTGCTGTGTGTGTGTCTGTTTTCGACTTAAGATCGGAAATTTCATCACGTAATTCTGTGTTCAACTGTTTGATGGTATTAATTTCGTCGGACACTGTAGCAATATTGTTGTCTACGTATGTGTTTACTTTCGCAAACAATTTACGTTTATCTTCCTGTCTCTGTGAGGTGATTGTTTCCATGACTTGTCGTTTTACTTTATTCTGTTCCTGTATAAATTTACGGAAACGCGTATCACTGTTTTGTAGGTGATGATTAAAACGCTCGTCAATTTGAGTGTTCTGTTGGTCGAATTTCGCGTCTATCTTTGCATCCATTGTGCGCGAAAGTTCTGCTGTCATTAATTTAAACTCGTCGCGTAATTGTGTTGCCTTCTCAGAGCATTGTTCACCGACTGCACTAATTTCGTCTCTAAGTGATTCTGTTGCAGCTGTTTGCATATCCCTTAATTCTTGAGCAACAGATCTAATTTCCTTACTACTTTTCCTAGCATAAGCCTCAATTTCCTCACGTAATTGTTCCTTAGTATCATGACACTGCGCGGCAACGGCTCTAATCTGTTCACTAAGCTGTCTGGAATTGTTGTCTAATTTTTCATTAAGTTTGTCATGTTTTTCATTAAGTTGTTTGAAATTTTCATTAAATTGTTTGTTATCTTCACTCTGTTGTTTGGAATTGTTATCTAGTTTTTCACTAAGTTGTTTATTCATTTGTAGCAACAATGCCACATTTTGATCCGACCCAAAATTAGCAACTCTATTCGCGGTGCTGTTTACTGGCGTATCTGCAATTGTCACGTTTTGTGTATCCATTTGGATATTCTGTGATTCTAGAAAATGTTTGCTGATCGTATGTGCACTGTCGGCCACTACCTCGGAATTAAATAAATCTGTCGTACTCTGATTATACTGTTCATTTTCGTTAGAAAAATCTGTCCGTTCGTCACGTAAATCCTGCAAACCGGGTGTGTTAAGCTCGGCAGCGCTCATTGCAACAGAACGCCCCGCGTCATATATTGTCGTTAAATTAACAGACGACACATTTGAATTTGTCTGTTCATCCCTACGATCAAAATCATTATTAGTGGTCGGTACGCACTGATTGTCAGTAAACGGAGGATTGTCATCATTACACTGTGTGTCACAAGTACTATCGTTCAAATTATTTAACTCGGTTATTTCGCACACTATACCTCGCGATGTACTATGAACAGTTTTTCGCGGCATTTTCACACAAATTACATTTATTCAATAATGAAACAAAGACAATACAAAATGCAATAAACACAAATACAACAAAGAGCAACAAATTGCCGATGATCTGTGGAAGAAAGTGACAAAGTTAGTAAAAGCGTTGCGCCAAATGCTAATTATATTTAAGTAAATAAGAGCAGATATCTGACTACTTATCAGAAGATTCACAACGAAATACGATCCTGGTCCGGATGTCGCCAAGTGTAACCTCCCCGCAATAAAGTTAGTCTATATTAACGAAATAATAAAATGAGCCAAATGTTGTCTTCCCACATAATTGAATGATAAAAATGAACCAAGCGTAACCTCCTTGCAAAATTAAAGAATAATAATGGCCCAAATGTAGACTCCCCACAAAATTACCGTTAAGATGATTGCTCATTAAACCCACAATAATATTAATTAAATAATGAACCATGAACTGAATGTAACATCTCAACACAAATAATTAAACCTGATAAATTTTATAAGGGCAGCTGCGCTGACCTTCGGCTCTGTGAAATAATTAAACCTGATAAATTCTTACCTCAGTAAAACTGCATCTATATCTGCTCTTATTCAAAAAATTTCCGGCACAGCTCCGTGCAATGCTGGCCCATATTTAATTTTGATTCTTGGAGGGAATGCATAGGAAATATTATTTAACTTGAAATGAATCTTTTTCTTTAAAATAGTTACTTCATAGAAAAATTATTATTGGGGCATTTTTTTGAACAAATTAATTACAATTAACACACGTTATTAGCTGTGCGCAATGCTGCTTCATTACCTTCTACAATAATACACATCGTCCACCACAATCCTGACCAGATTCGGAAGAACAGCACGCCGTCGACGCATGCCGACGCCCGCTCAGTACAACCATCCACTCGCTACAACTACTGCCGACTGACTACTACTACTGCAGACAGAGTGCAACTGTTCCTGCCGACTCGGTACACGCAACTGTTCCAGACTGCTACTACTCTCCAACAGACGACTCGCGCGGCCAAGCGCAGACTAGCAACGATAAACAACTCTCTGGTTAGAGATTCTGTCATGCCTCGGCATCGCTGGTAATGAATACATATGAAACGTACGCGTTTCACCATCTTTCCGTATCTATAACTATTTGAGCTTCAGTGTTTTCTATTAGGGCTTGGAGTTCTGGTTCTTTCCCAACACAGGTACGACAATTTACAAATACAATACCGATCGTTCCTACAACTACCTTACTGTGTTTTACCTGCCCCCTTTTAGACGGACACCCTTTCTGTGGTTCCCTGAGACCCTCTAGCCTAAAAAACCGCCCAGTCCTTTCCACATAGCCCCCGCTACCCGTATAGCCGCCTCCTGGGAGTAGTGGACTCCTGACCTATTAAGGGGAACCCGGAAACCCACCACCCGATGGCGCAAGTCAAGGAATCTGCAGCCTACACAGTCACAGAACCTCCTGAGCCTCTCATTCAGACCCTCCACTCGGCTCTGTACCAAAGGACCACAGTCGGTTCTATCGATGATGCTGCAGATGGTGAGCTCCGCCTTAATCTCGGAAGCAAGACTGGCAGTCTTTACCGTTTCCGCTAGCCGCCCGCAACCAGAGAGAATTTCCTCCGATCCAACGCGACACACGTCATTTGTGCCGACATGAGTCATCACCTGCAGTTGGCTGCTCCCTGTACCCTTCATGGTATCCGGAAGCACTGTTTCCACATCTAGAATGACTCCCCACGGTATGCACACGGAGTGCACACTGGCTTCCTTCCCCTCTTTGGCAGCCATGTTCCTAAGGGGCCTCATTACTCGCCTAACATTGGAGCTCCCAACTACCATCAAACCCACCCTCTGTGAATGCCCAGACCTTGCGAGCCGAGAAACTTCCTGTGGAACAGGGTGGACGCCTGCATCCGGCTTAGAGACAAATATGTTGCGAATAAAGTTAGTAGCGAATAAGTAATAAATTCAAACGTCATGCATGATCCAGCAGTTATTCACGCATGTCAGTGTTTATGGCGTAATATCACCTGATCTGCGTATCACACAACGATATATTTTTTTTAGGTGCATTCAGCTTCATATTGAGATACTGAGTGCAAAATCTGTTGCGAATAGAAACAGTAAGCGAATATAATTAGTAGAGCAGAAATAATAAATTTAAACGTTATTCATGACGCGAGGATTTTTCACGCACCTCATTATTTATGACGTCTTATCTGCTGTACTACAGTAGGTAGGTAGTTCTTACCGCGAAAGCGATTGTCGCCTAACGCTAAGGGATGTGGGTACGGCGTTTTGTTTAAATCGCTCGAGTGGTTTAGGAGGAGATGTGAAAAACAAACACACGTACACGAATTTTTCTAATGTATGGATTTGGATCTCATAAATGTCAATAATATAGAAAACACTGGTCATTCGTCGTTCTTTTTTACTATACGCAGTAGAAGCACGATGTGACGCGGTTGCCGGGAGACACGCTTAAAACGCTTATTGTACAACAATTGCAGTATCGAGAATGAGGTGTGGAATGACAGAAAAAAAAGGAAAGTTTTGAAATGCATTTAATACTGTCTTATACCGTAGTTTATATTGTAAAAAATTTAAATTTGAAGATTATTAGAAGTAAAATATTTAAAAAACGTACCAAATACACCACCTCGGTAAATTTCAGTTAAACGGTAACCATACACTGACACAACAGTAACTTCAAATAAAATTATGTACTGCACTACGGTATATAAAATATGACTATATGAAACATTTTCTGCTGGTTCTGTAGGTTCATTTTTCCCGCTGCTTGAAACATAATAAGCCAGACCTAAGGATGAGTTTAATTACCCTCGTCCCTTTCGGTTATTGTTTTCACGACATGAAGGTTGTAGGGATAAATGATATTACAGAAATACTACATGCAGATTGTAATACTATCTTTACCGGCGCTGTATCCAAATCCGTAATTTGTAGGATTATGGTACATCGGGCTTTTACTGCAGTAACACATTTCTGCCCGGTATAATCAACCTAATAATTGAAAACTTTTTAGATCCGAATCTAGCATGGTGACACTGTGATTACTGGGACTCACACTACATCTACATCTACATCTATACTCCGCGAGCCACCTTACGGTGTGTGGCGGAGGGTACTTATTGTACCACTATCTGATCCCCCCTTCCCTGTTCCATTCACGAATTGTGCGTGGGAAGAACGACTGCTTGTAAGTCTCCGTATTTGCTCTAATTTCTCGGATCTTTTCGTTGTGATCATTACGCGAGATATATGTGGGCGGTAGTAATATGTTGCCCATCTCTTCCCGGAATGTGCTCTCTCGTAATTTCGATAATAAACCTCTCCGTATTGCGTAACGCCTTTCTTGAAGTGTCCGCCACTGGAGCTTGTTCAGCATCTCCGTAACGCTCTCGCGCTGACTAAATGTCCCCATGACGAATCGCGCTGCGCTGCTTTTCGCTGGATCATGTCTATCTCTTCTATTAATCCAACCTGGTAAGGGTCCCATACTGATGAGCAATACTCAAGAATCGGACGAACAAGCGTTTTGTAAGCTACTTCTTTCGTCGATGAGTCACATTTTCTTAGAATTCTTCCTATGAATCTCAACCTGGCGCCTGCTTTTCCCACTATTTGTTTTATGTGATCATTCCACTTCAGATCGCTCCGGATAGTAACTCCTAAGTATTTTAGGTCGTTACCGCTTCCAATGATTTACCACCTATGGCATAATCGTACTGGAATGGATTTCTGCCCCTATGTATGCGCATTATATTACATTTATCTACGTTTAGGGAAAGCTGCCAGCTGTCGCACCATTCATTAATCCTCTGCAGGTCTTCCTGGAGTACGTACGAGTCTTCTGATGTTGCTACTTTCTTGAAGACAACCGTGTCATCTGCAAATAGCCTCACGGAGCTACCGATGTTGTCAACTAAGTCATTTATGTATATTGTAAACAATAAAGGTCCTATCACGCTTCCTTGCGGTACTCCCGAAATTACCTCTACATCTGCAGATTTTGAACCGTTAAGAATGACATGTTGTGTTCTTTCTTCTAGGAAATCCTGAATCCAATCACAAACCTGGTCCGGGGGAGTGGAGTTCAAATCTCTGACTGGATGTTCAGATTTAGTTTTGGCGTCGGTACTGTAAATTCTGTAAGGCGAATACAGACATGTTTCCTTTGAAAAAGGATAAAGCCGATTTCCTTTCCCACTCTTTTCCAATACGAGCTTGCGCCCCTTCTCTAATGAGTGCGTCATCGTCGTTACGACAAACACTTCTGGGTTTTGGGAAGTGTGATGTAATATGATGGCGGGTTCTTTCAATAATAGCCGAAACCTTAGTTCATCACCCTACAACGTGATGTGATCCATAACCCAGAAAACCTAGTTGCTCCTGCTGCTTAGGGCAGCGAATAAACACCTTCCTTCTTCGAATCTCCTTCCTTCTTGATCAACCTCCCATGGCCAAAAATTGAAAATTAGGATTTGATTTCCAGAGAAACATCTAACAGTCAATAACGTATGAATTATTTATCTTCAGACGCTATTAATTTTTTAAAAAAAGTTCTCCTATGACAAACATTTCATTACATGTATTCTTTAACTCTGACATTCCATTTTCTGACAAAAAAGATTACGAATGTAAAAAAAATTACTATATTGTTTCATGGATATTATATTGGAGGACAATTTGGGAAAACGTGAAACACAGGTTAATATTTACAGCTTTACCTCTACCCACCAAAAGCAGCTCTTCGAAAATTGTTAATAGCTTTCGCTCTTTGTGATGGATGGACTTACAAATTTCTGTCGTCGCCTGTGCTGGACTAACTAACGTAGTAAAATTAAAATGCTTTGAACTACGATCCTTCTCTTTCATTTTTGAATTTTACTGTTCATTCGACGTATGTCGACATTATTGTTAATTTCCCTCAAAAGAGTACAGTGGAAACACTGATCTCGCAAGATTCGCCACAACCATATAGTTAAGTGTTAGTAGTTAGTAGACGGCTCTTTATACGTGACATGCTAGAAAATCCCTCGCGGCAACGCAGGTCGCTAAGACTGACGCAGCTTGTCCTCGAATAGAGAGCTCCATCCAAATCAAGAGCTGTACTGTAACAAAACCCAAACGAATCGTAACGACTCTTTCGGAGGCAAGTTTTCCACGACTGTTACTCGTGTTCCACGATTTTTTGGCCTCTGATGCAAATCTCTTAGTCGTAGAGAACTGCATCACCAGGACAAAATTTGTTCGTGGCACAGCATTGCATAACAGTGTGTGGTATGTGTCAGATAACTACGAATTTAATAAGGAGATCATGTCCGTATGATCAAGGAGCCTTTATCACTTATGTGCCCACATGTGTTTCCAGGCATTATTCGCTGTTGCTTTTCCAAAAGTTTCCTTTCCGCCAGTGTCTATTAGTTCTGTATTGCAGTGTCTGTGTTAGTTTCGAAGTATGCTTTTCCTTCTCATTCTCTTTTGAGACTGATAGTTACCTACGACGTTAGGCGAAAAAGCATTATAAAATGTGACAACAGAGTCGCGCAATGATTTATCGAATAAACAGGATCATTTTCACTGAGAGTGCCCAGTTAAGAGCCCCAAATTCACTTCTTCCAGAAATGAAGACGTGTAACCGCATACTTGTGAGATTCCGGTTCACATGATCGTGTAACTATGTTCCTCGACTGTATCTGCTAGTGATGTGACGTCAGTCACCTCAGAGACATCCAAAAACGAGTGACGTAATACCTTCCTGTATATTTACATTCGACAATCTAAGACAATGGAGTCTCGTTTAGTCATTTCAATGACCGACATTTTGATAAAAAGAAAAAGGTAAGACACAAACACTGCGTACGTGTCTCCAGTTCTTGTAGATAATGTGCAAGGTAAGAGGGACACAATCTATCGATCGATATTATCCCATATTTATGTCCACATCTCCTTAACATGCAGGAGAAACAAATCTTTATCGCAATGTCTTCGTAGAACTGAAATGGCACTAGATGATTTGCAGACACATCGTTCAAAGTTTGAAGAACATTTCTTCTATCGTGTCGCTCTTATCTACACAAACTGAAATAAAATGTATCCACTCGATTTACAATAAGTTCGATCACACTATTGATGATTCTTTCTCCTTTTATATGATTTTCTATAGTTTGTCTCATTTCGTTGTGATCCGAGTGAACTATTTTATAACACACTTCATGTTTCAGCTTACTTGAGGATAGAGCTATTACTCATAACACAGGAGAATTTTCCCTTTTTTTTAAAAAAAAAAAAGAAAGTTTGAAAAAATTGAGCTTATCACCGTGAAACTAAAGTAGGGCGGTCTGGACAGAAATCAGACAATGGCCCCTCTGATCACGAATTTGGCATTTCAACGTATTTTTTTGCTACTCGTCAACTCACTGGTCATGTTCTTTTCGTCGCAATAAGACTATTTTTCCTTAATATGTACTACCTCCGGATCAGAAATTCTGGTGTACTGCACACTTAATACTTTTGATTACGAAGACAAATGAATGATTGATTCCTAGGCTTCTCTAGTTGCCTCTCAGGCACTTGACACCTCCACGCTAATCTCAGGCCTACATAATAAACAAACCGCGGTCTGAGATTCGTGTTAGTACGTCAGACAATAGCAAATGAATCACATTCAGGCTGACACCACAGTACCACAAGATTTCAGTGTAAAGCAGCTATGATCAGACAAGCGAGTGAGGAACGTGACGATGAGTTTAGAAAAAGGTTTTGAATTCCCTGTTACCCCTTTGGTGTGTGTGGCCAGACAGTGAGCTTGAAATACAGGCTACGTAACTCAGCTCCACATAGGGAACTATTTGTATTATTGTTTCAAAACTAAATAGGAATAACAACGACATTACGACCAGAAGAACTTCAAGATCACGTGGCCCCAATTGTGTGTAAAGCAGAAGGCAGACTTGGTAGCATAATGGGAAAATGCAGACAGTCTGTGCAGTAATTTGCTTACAAAACAACCCTTGCACCCCATCCTGAATGCTGCCCATGTGCGAGTGACCCATAATAAAAGGGACTAACAGGATTTATTGAACGTAGTGCTATATAAAGAAGAGTAGCACAAATGGCCAAAAGCCAGTTTGACACGTGGAAGGGTGTCACGGCGATGCTGAAATAACTGAACTGGAGGACGCCAACTATGCCACGAAAGCCCACTTTTAGAATTTTAAGAAACAGCATTACGTGAAGAATCTAAAAGTATACTACAGCCCACTTTATATCGCTTCCATAAGAAACGTCAAGACCAGTTTACACTAATTACAGCGCGCTCAGAGACATAAGGAATCATTCATCTCGCGCTCTACATGCGAATAAAACAAGACGCAATCTCAATTCACTCCAAGACAACAAAAAAGAAAAAAGAAAAAAAAACGAGGCATCACGAAGAAAATATCCGAATGGGACGGAAATCGGTAGATGTGATGTTCATAAATATTGTTGTGCTTGTTTGTTTTATTCAAGGGAGTGAGCTTCATAAATTAAGTAAGTCAATAACGCATTGGTCCACCTTTGACCCTTACACAAGTGATTAATCGGCTTCACATTCATTGATAGAGCTGTCCGATGTCCTCCTGAGGCCGGCCGGCCGCGGTGGTCTCGCGGTTCTAGGCGCGCAGTCCGGAACCGTGGGACTGCTACGGTCGCAGGTTCGAATCCTGCCTCGGTCATGGATGTGTGTGATGTCCTTAGGTTAGTTAGGTTTAAGTAGTTCTAAGTTCTAGGGGACTGATAACCACAGCAGTTGAGTCCCATAGTGCTCAGCGCCATTTGAACCATTTTGTCCTCCTGAGGGATATCGTGCCAAATTCTGTCCAACTGACGCGTTAGATCGTCAGAATCCCAAAATGGTTGGAGGATCCTATCCATACTGCTCCAAACATTTTCAGTTGGGAAGAATTCCAACTACCTTGCTGCCCAAGGTAGGGTTTTGCAAGCACGAAAACAAGTAGCAGAACTCTCGCCGTGTGTGGCCAGTCATTGAAATGTAAGCCCAGGATAGCTTGCCCTGAAGGGCAACAAAACAGAGTGTAGAATATCGTCGAAGCACCTCTGGGCTGTAAGGGTGCTGCAGACGACAACCAAAGAGGTCCTGCAGTGAAAAGGGGTGACACTCCAGACCATTACCCCTGGTTGTTGTGCAATATGGCGGGCGACAGACAGGTTGGTTGTCCAGAGTGTCTCCAGACACGTCTTCGCTGGTCGTCAGACTGAGTTTGAACCGGGATTCATCACTGAAGACAATTCTACTCCAGTCAGTGAGATTCCAAGCTGAAGACGTGTCCAGAGACGCCCTGGACAGCGGTGGGGTACCATCCTAACTATCGCCCGCCATACGGCCAGACAACAGAGAGTAATGTTCTGGGGTAACCATTTCTTTTCATAGCAGGACCCTCTGGTTTTCTTCAGCGGCAGCCTTACAGCACAGCGGTACGTCGACGATATTCTATGCCCCGGTTTGTTGCCCTGGATGGTAAGCCATCCTGGGCTTACATTTCAGCAAGATAATGATGCCCGCACACGTAGAGTTTGTTTTGCTTGTCTTCGTACATACCAAACCCTACCTTCGCCAGGAAGGTCACTGCATCTCCCCCCAACTGAAAACGTTTGGAGCATTATCGGTCACGACGCTCCAACTAGCTCGGGATTTTGACGATCTAACGTGCCAATTAAACAGAATTTGTCACGATATACTTCAGGAGGACATCCAACAACTTCACCAATCAATGCTAATCCTAAACACTGCTTGCATAAGATGAACCAAAGCGTTGACTTGTTTATTTTGTGAAGCTCTTTCTCTTGAATTAATCATTCATTTTTTTCCGAAACTAATTATTTGTTTGTCTTTACACATACATCACACTTACTGACTTCCGTCTATTGTATAATTCGTGGTGTCTAGCTTTTTTTCCCTTAGAGTGTATATGGTGCAGTGGAAAGTATCATTTGCCATAGATTCCTTAGTCGTTTGCAGAGAGTGGATGTAAATGCAGACGTTCACTGTTCCCGTTAATACCACTGGAGCACTAGGTGCTGTCAACTATTCACAGGCATTGATAATTTCACTGGTCAGTTACCGAGTAATTGTTGATCATTTTTTAAGAAACGAGCGTATGACTGTCTGTGAATCTCCGATCAAAATAACACCAGCCACACCACTGCTCTCTGAGAACATCACAAGATATATGGGAAATGGAAAGATTTCTTTCCACAAACCTTCCCGGAATACACTGAAGTTCGAAATACTAAAGAGCCAAATATCGTTTCGTACTACACACAGTGACTGACTGCCTTCAGATGGTAGGCCACGTTCTTGTTGCTACGGAGGTTAACACTGTATGCAGCCGTCGACTGACAAGCTCTGTACGAGCTGAAAGTTCCTGACAGATTAAAACTGTGTGCTGGATCAGGTCTCGAAGCCGGTACCTTCACCCCTCACCTCAGGTGGTGTAGGAATAGATCCAGCGTTCGAATCCCGGTCCAGTACACAGTTTTAATCTGCCAGGAAGTTTCGTATCACCGCACAGTCCACTGCACAGTAATATTTCATTCTACTATACAAGCTGGCTAACGCCGTCGCTGTCGCAGCGTGAAGGGTTCACGACCCTGTGCTTCAAAAGTTAAAGACAGCAAAGTCTCACGTTTTTTATCGGAGGTAGAGATATGAAAGAAGGGGTTAAAAGTGTTAAAGTGTCAGAAGTGTTAAGATTCTGGTGGAAGTGTAAGGGATTAAAACGTAAAGTGGCGATCGACGATCAGTCGAGGATTTTTATGTTGGGGAAAGTGGGGGATGCAAGGCGGACATTGAGAACGAGCACTTTTCATATATCGCAGAAGTATTCTGCGCTCAACACAAGTCACTTGTTTTGATCACAGACGTTCAGAAACTGCTGCCTATTTCTGCTAGCATTAGCTAAAAAGCGCAAGACTCTCTTAAAGCATCGAGGGTTTTCACTGGCTTCAGCCAACAGAACGCAGAGCGGCAGAATGTGTTTTTGTTTCCACCACGTTTCGCGAGACTTATATCGTGTTCGTCGTCTGAGGCAGAACTTCTTCCTTCTTGTCGTCTCCTTGAACAGTATGCTATAGCAAGAAGTTTTGCAGACATTTCGTCTAATAGGAATGTGAGGGCATTTGATCGACAACCATTGGAACTTAGGTAAGATCGCAGGCTGCAGCAAACTTTGAAGTCGTGGAAGTTAATTGGGAACTGCACTGAAATGACAAATATCATGGAATAGCGATATGTACATCATAAAGGTGGCAGTAGTAGCGCGTTCACGAGGTATAAAAGGGCAGTGCTTTGACGGAGCTATCATTGGTACTCAGGTGACTCTTGTGAAGCGTAATGTACAATGGGCTCTATGACCATCTTATCAGCCCGTCGGTGTGGCCGAGCGGTTCTAGGCGCTACAGTCTGGAACCGCGCGACCGCTACGGTTGCAGGTCCGAATCCTGCCTCGGGCATGGATGTGTATGCTGTCCTTAGGTTAGTTAGGTTTAAGTCGTTCTAAGTTCTAGGGGACTGATGACCTCAGAAGTTAAATCCCATAGTGCTCAGAGCTATTTGAACCATTTTTGAACCATCTTATCAGAAATAACATACTGTCAAAGTCGCAGTTCGGATTTCTAAAGGGTTCTGATATTGAGAAGGCTATCTACACTTACAGTGAAACTGTACTCAATTCATTAGACAAAAAATTGCACGCAACTGGTATATTTTGTGATCTGTCATAGGTATTTGACTGTGTAAATCACAATATCCTTTTAAGTAAATTAGAATATTATGGTGGAACAGGGAATGCTGCAAAACGGTTGAAATACTATATCTCTGGCAGGAAACAAAGGGTGATATTAGAAAAGAGACATGTATTAAGCTATCAGGCATCATCCAATTGGGAACTAGTTACATGTGCGGTCCCACAAGGTTCCATCTTAGGGCCCGTACCTTTTCTTGCGTATATCAATGACCTTTCATTAGTAACATTACCAGATGCCAAGTTGGTTTTGTTTGCCGATAATACAAACATTGCAATAAATAGCAAATCAAGTGTAGTCTTAGAAAGTCCTGCTAATAAAATATTTGTGGATATTAATCACTGGTTCCTAGCCACTTCTTTGTCCCTAAATTTTGAAAACAGACGCTACATGCAGTTCAGAACTTGTAAGAGGTGTCCTACGGGTATGTGCTTAACATATGATGACAAGCTGATAGAAGAAGTGGACAGTGTTAAATTCTTGGGATTACAGCTTGATAATAAATTCAACTGAGAGTAGCACACCACAGAACTGCTGAAGCGCCTAAACAAATCTCTTTTTGCAATGCTAATTCTGTCAGACATAGGGAATATAAAAATGAAAAAGCTGGAATACTATGCTTACTTTCACTCCATAATGTTATATGGGATTATTTTTTGCGATAATTCATCAAACCAGGCTACAGTTTTCCGGGCACAAAAACGTGCAATAAGAGTTATATGTGGTGTGAACTCAAGAACATGCTGCAGAGTCCTGTTTAGGGAACTGGGTATACTAACTACTGCTACCCAATATATTTATTCCTTAATGAAATTTGTCATTAAAATATATATCACTTTCTCAAACCAACAGCTCAGTTCGTGGAATCAATACTAGAAATAAGAATAATCTTCACAAGGATTTAAAGTCACTCTTGTTCAAAAAGGTGCGCATTATTCAGGAACACACATTGTCAATAACTTGCCAGCAGTTATAAAAAGCTTAACAACCAATGAAACTCACTTTAAGAGAAGCCTAAAGGATTTATTGCTGACCAACTCCTTTTACTCCATTGATGAATTTCTCAGTAGAACCAACTGATTTAGTGTGTGTGTGTGTGTAAAGTACAATCTAACTTCTGCACTATTTCAATGCAGTAATGTGTTCATTGTAAGTAAGTATTGCAGTAGTTCTATTATATGTTTATTAACTTATAAATAAAAAAAACATTTTTTTTTAAATTTTAAATTCAGTCCATTAATGCGATGAGTGTTTTAAAATAATCCTTTCATATAGTGTTCATTTAAAAAAAATTACGATCATTCCACTTGGGACCTGTGGAAGGTACATTAGCTTATTTGTTTTAGTTGTAAATATTTCTCATGTATTATTGTTTTTCTGACGTGTTCTACATCCTGGAGGACCTTCTCACTACGGATCAATTGGAATGAAAGTATATCTAATCTAATCTAAAAAGGCATGACGGGAGCTAACAATGTTTCAGTGCGGAATGGTAGTTGGAGCTAGACGCGTGGGGCATACAATTTGGGAAATTGTTACGGAATTCCGTATTCCGAGATATACAGTGTCAAGAGTGTGCCAAGCATACCAAATTTCAGTCATTACCTCTCGCAATGGCGGCAGCCTTCACGTAACGAGCGCTAGCAGCGGCGTTTGCGTAGTTAGTGCTAAAAAACAAGGAACACTGCGTGAAGCAATCGCAGAATTCGGTGTGGGACATTCGACGAACGTATGCGTTAGGACAGTGTGTCGAAATTTGGCGTTAATGGGCTGTACCAGCAAACGACCGACGCGAGTGCCTTTGCTAACAGCACGACATCGCCTGCAGCATCTCACCTCAGCGGTCCATGACGCCTTAGTACCGCCAATGCTGGTTCCCATGCCTTGTTGGGTTAAAATCCCGTGTCTCTATTAATCAGGTCGTTACTTATAAGTATTTCGACTGGTTCTTCAATGATTGAGTCCCAGTACGTGGAAGGGGGCGAAAGGATATTTGTCTCTGCGTAATTCATGCTGTGTCCCCTGTCAAAACAGCGTTCAACCACAGCAAACGTTTCTGGCTCACCCAGTCTGGTGTGACGGGCTATGTTCAGCGTACCTGTCCTTAACAGTGCGACACGTCTGGTCATGTATGATTTCCCACACTGGCACGATATATACGGACACGGCACCAACATACGACAATAAAACCATCCTCGTGGAATTCTCCGTTTCTTCTGGCTGTTCTTGAGCTTTGGTGCGTGCAAGTTGGAATGCACTACGGATCTGTTTCACAGTGTCCGTTTTGTACAATAAGCTTTGCTGATAAGCTCCGTGCATCTGAGATACATCTAGCTCTTTGAACGAGAGTCCGTAATACGCAACTGCGTTGAGATGAGTGATGGCACTCTTAGCTCATAGATACAGATCAGGGTGAGTTGATTTACAAAACACACTGTGACCCATGGAACCGTCTTCTTTTCTACGGACCAAGACATCTAAAAACTGGAGGTCTCCCTTTTTCTCCACTTCCATGGTGAAGCAAATGCTCGGATGGAGGAAGTTAAGGGTTCCAGAAATACAGGAAGCGTTACTGATCCATGTTGCCAAACTGTAAAGATGTCGCCCCAACATCTCCAGAAACATTTAGGTTTCAACACTGCTGACTAAAGTGCCTTTTTCTCGAAGTCTTCGGAGACAAAGAGCTACTCATTGCAACATTGCCAGTTTGCTCAAAATATTGCTCATTAAATAAAAGGTCGAGGTAAGCAAATGTTTAGTAGATGTCGGTTGTCCTCCTCCAACTTAGTTCCTATCAGTGGTAATGAATCCACCACGGGTACTCGTGCGAACAAAGCGACCTCATCGACACTCACCAACACGTCAGCCGGTTCGAGACGCAAAATTTTCAGTCGCTGTATAAAATCTTCTGAGTTTCGAATGTGATGTTCACACTTTCCTACCAAAGGGCTCAGAAGAGAAGCCAGATGTTTTGCTAGGTAATATATTGGGGCTCTTATATAGGTTACGATAAGGCAAAGTGGAGCCATTACCTTGTGGATCTTAGGCAGCACATAAAGTCGTGGTGGAAATGGTGCTTGTACCCTTAAGATCTTTTTAAGATGTTCAGGAAACTGGCTGGATTTGAGAAGCGTTCTAATGCATCATTTGGATCCTTCTGGAGACGATGATCCGATGAGTCCTCCAGTAAATCCGTCATCTTGCCGAAGTAAGATCTTGCTTTAAAAGAACGGCAGTGTTTTCCTTGTCAGCACGTAAAATCTGCCCTCCAACGTAGGTGCAAACTATGCTGGGCCCCGTTAAAGGCAACTTAGATCTAAGGAGACCAGAGATACGTAAAATCCCGCGCCAGTACGGGGAATCATACACTGACAAGACGTGTCGCACTGTTAGGGATAGGTGCGCTGAACACAGACGTCACACTAGATTGGGTCAGCCAGAAAAGTCTGCTGTGGCTAAACACTGTGAACACTGTCTTGACACTGGACACAGCATGAATTACGAAGAGACAAAGATCCTTTCGTCCGCTTCCACGTACTGGGACTCCATCGTTAAAGAAGCAGTCGAAACAAGTAACGATCTGATTAACGGAGACATGGGATTTGAATTCAACAAGGCATGGAAACCAGCATTGGCGGTATTAAGGCGTCATCGGCCGCAGACTAACGAATCAGAGTCAACACAGACGGAGAATCGGGATCCACACACTTAACTGGGCTCCAACATTCTGCCCGCGCACTCGCTGGCCCACGATTTGTGGCCGCACTTTTCCCGTGTCGCCCGTGCGAAGACCATGGCCCGTTTCCACAGCAGGGTCACTGGATGTCTGTCTTCGTCTACGATGGCGTTGTAGCCCCACTGCTTGGCGCCTGCATTTTTCTAGCGAGTCAGCATATATATCAGGGTGTATACGCGGACAACAACAAAAAATGCCCGGATTTTTCCCGGATTTCCCGGTTAAAATTACACTTCCTCCCGCGTGAAAATACACTTTTTCCGTGTTAAGTGACAGTACACTTTTCCTCGGAACTGTAAAACACTATCAATCCTTTGAATGGTTATGGTTTCATACACCGGCGTATAACTTGAGGACCTTCAGAAAAGAAAACTCAGTAAAAAACCACGTTTTGGAAAGATCTTTGATGTGCAGCAAAATGTACGCTGCATATTTTCGTATTACGAAAGTAAATTTAAATTCCACAAAACACCGCATGCTACTTTCCGAAGCATTGGAATCAAGATTGCAATGCGTTTTTGTTGCCAGTCAAAGCTCGTCACGTGATATCGCCAGCCTATGACAGCGGATCTTCTAGCGTAGCATACGTGATGTAGTCAGCCAATAGCAATATTACTGTCAAGTAGAGCGTACACACAAATAGGAAAAGTTAATGGTTAAAATTAACATACACAGCGTTACTACAAGAAAAGCCAAGCTTTCACATTCAATATTGGCCTAGAAGATCAACAATCTGCAAGAGAAACTAAGTTTTTTGCCGGCCGCGGTGGCCGTGCGGTTCTGGCGCTGCAGTCCGGAACCGCGGGGCTGCTACGGTCGCAGGTTCGAATCCTGCCTCGGGCATGCGTGTGTGTGATGTCCTTAGGTTAGTTAGGTTTAAGTGGTTCTAAGTTGTAGGGGACTTATGACCTAAGATGTTGAGTCCCATAGTGCTCAGAGTCATTTTTTAGAAAGTAAGTTTTCACATATAATGTTGATTTTCTTTGTGCGTGTTACATTTTAAAGTACATCACACAAATGTGTCAGTAAAATTTTTAATAAAGACATAAATGTCTGATCTGAGGTCGAAATTTTTCTAAACGTACGTCCTCAAAGACTAGATTTTTAAATAAGAGTCAAACGCTCTCTGATTTAAGAAATTCATCGCACATTCTCGCACATAATTCATCTTACATAAAAGGAAATTTACTTTGAAAGTAACGCTTTTCAAACAACCATTCGCAATATTTGCCCGTGACCTGTTAGAAATATGTTCGTTTCAGTAGTTTCCAGAGAGCGCCAGAAACAGGCGTCACCACGCTTGCGCAGCTACGATGACGCAGGAAGCCCGTATGTTCGTAGGTGTAAAACATTAAAAGATCTTAACACTATGTCATAAAAGAAACAAGACATCAGAGGATACTCCAAGAACATAGTAATTTCGTGAACCATACTAAAATGCGTAAATCGGCTTAAAGTGCACATTCGTATGTCCAGATTCGTATGTAAATTTTCTTGAGTACCTGTACTGTATTATCTCATGTTTGATTCTTTATTATGCCATGATGTCATAAGTGCTAGAAGATGAAAACATGCACTTTTGAAATGCAGCGAACAGTTGAAACTAGCCCATAGTATGGAATCAAGCACTTCGTTTCAAATTAATTGCCTGCCCCAGAGGAAAAGATTAATAAAAGCCAAATTTCTTTAGCAAACTGACAAAAATAACTTCATAGTTCTGCAAGGCGATTAATGATAACTGTCTGAAAGGTGGAGATAAAACCTGAAACTAATAACATTATGCGAACGTATTTTAATTCATTTGATAGCTCACGGCCATAGATATCCGTTTTGTTTTCATTTAATGTGAGAGCAATAAATGAAGAGGAAACAGCAAAATCACTAAACGTAAACACGGGTCACACGGAGACTCCCCTCTACAACTCAGACTGCTCTGTGCATCAGCCCCGAATCTCCGATATTTCGGAACCGGGGCAATACTAGATAGTGGCCCCCAACGACACGTCTTTAGCCAGAAGCGGGAGAAGGTACTTCTCATACGCGACTCAACTGCACATGCACAAGAGCCCGCCCGCAACTGCTCAAACGAATCTAAAGTAAACAGTTGTGACGTCACGCTCATCTGAGGCAGTTCGTTGTTAAAAGCATTGCATAGTCTTCCCAAAGCTTTTGACACACTTTGCAGTTGGCAAACGCTTGTATGAGCACTTTGTTTTATTGTTGTATATGGCGTATTTCCTTTGAGACTTAAGTTTTATTGTCGTCATTTTTCTCTCATTCATGTGTTGTTGTTGCAGCATTATTCTGCAGAAGCGGGATACAGTAATATCCTTTGTTAGAGTATTGGTTCTTACCCGTCAAAATCACAACAATTTAACTGAAAAATAAAACAATGAAAAATTCCCGGAATTCCGAAAAATTCCCGGGCTTATCCCGGTTTCCTCGCGTTTTTCCCGGATCTCCCGGTTGTCCCGGGTCGTATACATATATTGGCGAGCCACTGCATCAACAATTCAGTGAGCACCTGAAGATGACGAACAGTTGTCTCGTTGAAATATTGTGCAGCTTCCACAACGTTATCCGACGCGACGTCCGTGAACCAATGCAGCAGTTATTACGCCAGGAAAGTCCCAAACAGCACACCATATTACTTACTACACATGCTCATGTATGGAATTAAATTTACCGAATCAAATAAATATGCTTTTACCAGAATTTATGTTCACGCTCTCACTGCTAAAATTCCACTCCATGCTTCAACCAAGCCTGATCTGGGGTACATCCTACTGCATTCCTTTTGTGCGATAGTTATATTGATGCTGTAGTCCACCGTTCATGATTAATTGGACAGATAACCCACACAATAGTTTACCCTTCATATTCAAGATTAGGTATAAGAATACGTTTCATTTTAAGCAAACGCTGTAAAGGTTGAGTGCTAGTTACACTTGATATTGGACGTGGTGAGTTCGTGATAGTCAATGACTTTAACGCGACAAAGACGCCATTATCAGCACCTCACTGAGTTTGAACGGTGTCGTTTAATACGACTACAAGAAGCTGGATGTTTCTTCTGTGATACTGAAGAAAGACTCGACAGGAACGTAGCCAATGTACATGACTGCTGGCAGCAGTGGTCACGACAATGCAGTTGCTACAAGACCAGGCTGCAGACGGCCACATGGCACTACCGACAGGGAAGACCATCGTGTTCGGCGTATGGCTCTGACGCATCGTACTGCATCTCCAGCAGCAATCTGAGCAACAGTTGGCACCACAGCGACACAACGAACTGTTACAAATAGGTTACTTCAAGGACACCTCCGAACCAAATGCGCTGTAGCGTGCGTCCCACTGACCCCAACCACCACAATTTGCGACTTCAGTGGAGTCAAGCAAGAGCTCACTGGCGGGCAGGGTGGGCGCCTGTTGTGTTTTCTGATTAAATCTGTTTCTGCCTCAGTGCCAGTGATGGCTGAGTGTAGGCTAGAAGGGGGCCAGTTAAGGGCCTGCAACCAATCTGTCTCTGTGCTAGAAGCACTGAACCTACACCTAGAAGTATAGTCTAGGGTGCGATTTCGTATGACAGCAGGAGCACTCTCGTGGTGGCACGCACTCCAATAGCAAAACTGTACGTCAGTCTGGTGATTCAAGCTGCTGTGATGTCATGCATGGGCCGGCCGGTGTGGCCGAGTGGTTCTAGGCGCTTCAGACTGGAACCGCGCGACCGCTACGGTCGCATGTTCGAATCCTGCCTCGGGCATGGATGTGTGTGCCGTCCTTAGGTTAGTTAGCCATTATAACCATTTTTTTGTCATTCATGAACAGCAGTTCAGGGGGTGTTTTCCAACAGGATAACGCTCTCCCGCATACCGCTATTGCAACCGAATATCATCTACAGAATGTCGACATGTTGCTTTGCTCTGCTCGATCATCATAACTGTCTCCAGTCGAGTACATATGAGACATCATTGGATGACAACTTCAGCGTCGTCCACAAACAGCACTAACTGTCCTTGTATTGACCGATCAAGTGCAACAGGCATGCATGAACTTCCGTATGGTTCAAATGGCTCTGAGCACTATGGCACATAATATCTGAGGTCATCAGTCCCCTAGAACTTAGAACTACTTAAACCTAACTAACCTAAGGACATCACACACATCCATGCCCGAGGCAGGATTCCTACCTGCGACCGCAGCAGTCGCGCGGTTCCGGACTGAAGCACCTAGAAACGCTCAGCCACCGTGGCCGGCGAACTTTGTAACCTCCCCGCAAAAATTTGAAAGATAAAATTATTTTAATGTGAATAGGAATAGAGCCAAGTGTAACCTTCCCACAAAAATATGAAAATGAAAAGAACTGAATAAGATTTGCAAATAGTGCCAAATGTTAGCTTCCCACAGTAATAAAACTCAATGATAATAACAATGTGCAAAAATATTAAGTCCCCACAAAATTAACGTTATGATCAACCTGATAAATTTTATAAGGTCATCTGCGCTGACCTTAGGCCCTGTGCAATAATCAACCTGATAAATTAAATCTGGGAGGAAAAGCAAAGGAAATATTGTTTCAATTGTAATGATTATTTTCTTAAAAGATTGCTTTGAGAACAAAATTATTATTGGGGCAATTCTTGAACAAATTAATTACAGTTAACATACATTACATTATCAGATGTGCGCAATGCTGCTTCATTACCTTATTTAAAAAATATACCTCGTCCCGAACCTTGACCAGAGACCCATGTCGACGCCCGCCGACTCCTCACACACAACTCCGACTATCTCGCGCGCGCTACTAGCACAGACGAACTACATGCTCTCGCGACTCGCTACGTACAACTGTCTCGCAACTGAACTGAACTCTCGCGCGGTCAAGCGCAGACTAGCAACGATAAATAACTCTCTGGTCAGAGATTCTGTCATGCCTCGCCATCGCTGCTACTGAATACATACGTGTTTCAACTTCCATATCTCAAACTGATATCCGGCTCCCGCACAACACAATGCAGGCATGTTTTCATGCTTGCATTCAACATTCTGACGGTTGCGAATACATAGAAGGAAGAATCCTTTATTGTATGATTATATGATAGCGGAGCAAACACTGGTAGCAGTTACTTCTGTAAAATATCGGGGAGTATGCGTACGGAACGATTTGAAGTGGAATGATCATATAAAATTAATTGTTGGTAAGTCGGGTGCCAGGTTGAGATTCATTGGGAGAGTCCTTAGAAAATGTAGTCCATCAACAAAGGAGGTGGCTTACAAAACACTCGTTCGACCTATACTTGAGTATTGCTCATCAGTATGGGATCCGTACCAGGTCGGGTTGATAGAGAAGATCCAAAGAAAATCGAAGCGTTTCGTCACAGGTTTATTTGGTAAGCGTGATAGCGTCACGGAGATGTTTAGCAAACTCAAGTGGCAGACTCTGCAAGAGAGGCGCTGTGCATCGCGGTGTAGCTTGCTGTCCAGGTTTCGAGACGGTGCGTTTCTGGATGAGTTATCGAATATATTGCTTCCCCCTACTTATGCCTCCCGAGGAGATCACGAATGTAAAATTGGAGAGATTCGAGAGCGCACTTAGGCTTTCCGGCAGTTGATCTTCCCGCGAACCATACGCGACTGGAACAGGAAAGGGAGGTAATGACAGTGGCACGTAAAGTGCCTTCCGCCACACACCGTTGGGTGGCTAGCGGAGTATAAATGTAGATGTAGATGTATTAATGTATCAGCATTTCACATTTGCAATCGCTTATCTCGCGCTTATATTAACTTGTGATATTGTTATTTAATGACTTAAAAATGTTACCTAGACAAATTTATTCTCGAAATGTAGCTAACCTACATCAAATTTTCTTTGGTGTTGCAATTTTTTTTCCGCCAGTGTATGCGCATTTGTCAGGTTAGCTTACAGAGAGAGGTGGTGCAGTGTTTAGACACTGGACTGCATTCGGAAAAGTGATTTTCAAAACCCAGTCCGTTCATCCAGATGTCTCTTTTCTTTAGTTTTCCTACATTCCTTTCAAAAGGACACTTACGATTTCTTTTCTTATCTAAAAGTCTACTTGTAGTTTCGGAGAAACAACAATATTTAGAGTTTAAGATTTATCTGGTTAGAACACGAACATGCGGTCTTATTGGGTTCCTGGTGTCTTCATGCGGAACTGCATCAGGCTAATGGGGCGCTCCAGCTTAACAGAGCTAAGAGCGTCTGCTCACAAAAGCGGAACAGTGGAGAAATGGTTGGACTGACACGCCGACTGGAAAGTAAAGGACGACGCATCCAAGGCTCACCATTTAATTTTGGTGACAGCATTGCTCTTCTTTCTGCCAGAGCCTTGAAAGAAAGGTACACGTCAAAAACTGAACGGATTTGTAAAACAAGTATTTCAGGTAAAAACGCTGTTAAATAATAACTTAATGTCAAGATACACTTTTAAACAGAAAAATCAGAAAAGAATGTGGTCCTGAGCACTTCTTTAAAATTCCAATTTTATGTTGAGTGTCGTAAATGGCCGACGTCTACTGTAATAGACGTTTGCAGTCGCTGGTGCAAGGGCTTCCGGACACACTGAAGACATTCCTTGGATATCACTGCACATGCTTTAAAAATGCGATGTTTTAAATCCTCTTGGTTCGTTGAAGCTTGTACACTGTTGCAGAAGCAACGGAAAAAGCATGTCAAATTTAAAAAAAACGCAAAATCTCCAAGATTTCTGAAGTCTTACAGAAATTTAGCGCGAACTTTAATGCGAGATGCTTTTAATAGTTTCCACAACGAAACTATGTCTCGAAATCAGACATAACCGTACGAGACTGATCATATGTAAACTATACTAGCAGAAAAATGCAGTCAATTACCTTCACTGAGCAATAACAATGGTGGCGTTACTGATGACGTGCCACTGAAGCCGAGTTACTAAACACAGTTTTCCGAAATTTCCTCACTAAAGAAGATGAAACAAATATTAGAAAAGTCTAATCAAGAACAACTGTCAACATGAATAATTTAAAATTAGATATCCTCTGTATAGCGTATCAGTTTTCACTTAATAGCAAGTCGTCCGGTCCAGACTGTATACCAGTTAGATTCCTTTCAGAGTATGCTGATACAATAGTTTACACTTAGAAGTCATATACAACCGCTCGCTCGTCGTCGAAATATCCGTACCTCAAGACTGCAAAGTTGCACAGGTCGCATCAATACCCAAGAAAGGAAGTAGAAGTAATCCTCTGAATTATAGATCCATATCACTGACGTCGATTTGCAGCAGGATTTTACAACATATACTGTGCTCTAACATAGTGAATCACCTCGAAGAAAACGATTTATTGACAAGTAGCCAACGTGGGAGCATAAAATACCATTCTTGTCAGACACAATTAGCTCTTTATTCTCAGGAAGTAATGCGTGCTATCGACAGGAAATGTCAAATTGATTCCATATTTTTAGATTTCCAGAAGGCTTTTGACACCGTTCCTCACAAGTGGCTTCTAATCATATTGCGCGCCTATGGATTATCGTATCATTTATGCGGCTGGATTCGTGATTTTCTATCCAGAAGATCGCAGTTTGTAGTAATTTATGGAAAGTCATCGAGTAAAACATGTAATATTTGGCGTTAAGGAAATGTTATAGACTCTGGTGTTCCTGACGTACATAAACAACTTAGAAGACGATCTGAGAAGCGTTCTTACATTGTTTCCAGATGGTGCTGTCATTTTTCTTTTTGTAAAGACATCAGATGATCAAAATCAGTTGCGGAATGATTTAGGCAAGATATCCGTTTGGTGCAAAATGTGTCAGTTGACTCTGAATAAGGCAGAGTGTGAGATTATCCACGTAAGTACCAAAAACACTCCGCTAAATTTCGTTTATATGATAAATCACACAAATCTAAAGGCTGTGAATTCATGTAAATACTTAGGGATTACAATTACTAATAACTTAACTTTGAACGATCACATCGGTCATGTTGTTGGCAACCCAAACGAAAGCCTGCAATTTATTGGCAGAACAATTAGGACTGTTTACTAAATTACAAGTCTACTAAAGGGACTGCTTACATTACGCGTGTCCGCCCTCTTCTCCGGTATTTGTCGTGCTTGTGGGATCCGCATCAGATAAGATTGACGAAGGACAATGAAAAAGTTCAAAGAAGGGCAGCTCGTTTTGTATTATCACGAAATAAAGGAGAAAGTGCCGCGGATACGGTGGCAATCATTAAAACACAGGCTTTCTTCTTTACTGCACGGTGTTCTCATGAAATTTCAGTCACCAGCTGTCTCCTCACAGTGTGAAAATATTTTGTTGGCGTCCACCTACTTAGCTGGCAGGGAAAGATTTAACTGTTCGATTTGCCCGTGCGCTGTTCGACATAGGAACATTAGAGAAATAGCTTGAAGGTGGTTCAAATGGCTCTGAGCACTATGGGACTCAACTTCTGAGGTCATTAGTCCCCTAGAACTTAGAACTAGTTAAACCCAACGAACCTAAGGACATCACACACATCCATGCCCGAGGCAGGATTCGAACCTGCGACCGTAGCGGTCTCGCGGTTCCAGACTGCAGCGCCTAGAACCGCGCGGCCACTTCGGCCGGCCGCAACGGTTCCCAGAATACCTATTTCGTTCGCTCCGCTCGTTGTAGGGTTGCCACTTACCCCCGTATAATAATCCAGTGCATTCCCAATAATTTTTTGCCCTTTCTCTGAATTACCTTTGTTGTTAGACACCGTCTGTCGGGATATCGTTTGCGCGTACAACTCATCAATTCTCTTCGCATTCAGTCTACATTCTCCGGGAATAAATAGCATATTACGGTTTCTCACGATTTGTGGAAGACATTAGTTTTTCTCGACCCACGTGAACGACACAGACAGGATGAGAGCAACATTTCCTCTGTGGCCTCTTTCTGTTGGTATCGTGGTAGTGCAACTCTGTTTCCTCCTCATCCGACGTAACCTATTTTCTTATTTGGGTATGAAATCATGAACTTCCACGCGAGACGGCAGCCGGGTTCTAAGTATTGTAATTACTGCGAAACTACTGACCGGATTTTGAACTGTGAAAAGCCATTCAGTTTGTCTCTTTTATGGCTACCACAGCTACCGAAATTATACTATACTTCCATAAAAAATACGACTCGCGCTCTGAGAGTTCCGCACAAACTTACTTATTTACACAGATAGTTCATCTACAGGTCCTGATGAGTGAGTTTGCGAATATCAAAATATGTGCCACACACGGCCTTATCTTTTGATCGCATTGACTTACATCCTTCAATTATTTACACCGCCAACGGGCCTTGGATCATAGTATTTGACACAAATTTCAATTTGATACCTCTATATCCGTTCCTGAGAAAAAAGGTCTTAGCAGACGGTAGCAAAGTGTGCTGTAAGGGTTGCGTTTTTACCGACTGAGGTACCAAACGCTAAAAACGGAATTGATACCAATATATCTGTCATTAATAAAGCTATGAAAACAGGTTAAACATCGTTTAGTGAAGTATTTCTCTCATTCGTCTGGACGCAAACTATTCCGAAAATATTTAAGGTGAACAGCTTAGCTGAAACACCCTGCATAATTTAGTGAGTAATGAGACAGCTTTATCAATTCACTCCGACTCGTGTGTGTGTGTGTGTGTAACGTTTTGTGCAGTTGAGAACCTAGAGAAGCTTTCAGATAGACCGGATGCAGCAGCAGGAAGCGGCATCGTTTAAGCCCGATGACGGCCCACCGTCACAAGCGGATATAAACACACTTGACTCATAACCGTTTGGTGTGTGCATACATGCCGGCGTTCTTTCTTAATCTCTTCCTGTAGTTCTTGTCATCATCCTCGTTCCCTATGCTTTCTTCGACTGATTTTTCCTTTTCCCTTATCTTACTTTCTCTGACCAAGACGACTGGAAAGGAAACATGATTATTGGCGAACCATCGGAGCGAGTACCTAGCTCTGAATTACCCCAAAAATAGAGGACCACATCAAACAGGATTCAAGGTGGCGCGAGAAGATGCAAACTGTTATGCGGGTTCTTTCCAAATATCCGTGTTAAGGTGCAGACAATGGAGTACACGTTTATGTGTGTAGAAATTGGTTTAAAAGTGATAATATAGTGGCCTTGAACAAGTAAACAGCCTACGTCAAAGACTGGCTAATGAAACAAACTAGGTCAAAGACAGCGTTACACATACCTCCAAAATTTCAATTTCTAATATAAATGTTCTATTACGCAAAAATTTCAAATATGCCTGAATGTACTGTCCGATGTTGTATTTGCCGAAGGCAAAATAAACATATAATCTGGCCATGTTCTGAATCCACTGCGGCTATAGTGTTAATTCGTTTCCTAACACTTCACAGCCTCAACCATCACGGATGTTGATATACGAAAACGCTGTGTCACTATAAAAAAAATATTATTATAGTGATATTAGGTCCTCCATTATTGTTGTCAGTGATGTAACTGATAGTAATGATAAAAGCTATCGCAGTTAATATGTTAATATTCCTTTCAGTGATATTCGTAAATGAAATATGAACTAGGATAGCAAATTACGATCAAGTGGGACTTGAAATCCAAAAACTTTACAGGTAAAATAAAAGTCTAAATAAAAATAATCATCACAAATCCTCACTTAACATAAAGCAAAAATTCGTTTTTCTTACTGTGGAATCCTTTTGCATTATAAGGACAACAGGCACGCCAGTTACGTAACAGAGGAGCAGTAGGTCATAACGTCTGATACGTGACGCACAAATTAGAGACGTCACAATGGAGAGCCCCTTTATCGCAAGAGTTCCACGATAGATGGTTCGTGTTAGCATAGTGACCTCCTACAAATGGTTGTTTCCTTGTCAGTATCTGGAACGCTCTGCGGTATATTTCTATGACTATACTTAAGTCATCGTACATGTTGAAAGACAATTCCATTTTCCAGTTTCGTTCTTATACAATAGTTGTCATTTATTTCAGCTGACTGACGTCATTCATATTTAAATATTCTTAAATGTGATATTCTTTTACGTTCTAGTACTTTAACTATCCTCATTCCCATACACGTGTCTTTCTACATGGTCACAGTTCGTGGCCAACAACAAGTAGCACTTTGTGCTGTCAGTCAGTCTTACTCCTTAATACTAGTGATAAATGATAACATAATTATTCAGCATAATTATTCAGCTAGACTGTATCACTGTTATATTATTTACATGTAAGTTTATTATAATCGTCTGTAAGAGATACGTTATTGACTTGCATTACCAAATAACATCAAATGTATTCTATTTTAGAGTCGCTCGACTAGTGACTGACATATTATTAAAAGTTCCTTGTTTTCGGGAGTCATTTGTCATCTCTACAGCTTTATCATTATAGATTATGGGTTCAAATGGCTCTGAGGTCATCAGTCCCCTAGAACTTAGAACTACTTAAACCTAACTAACCTAAGGACATCATATACATCCATGCCCGAGGTAGGATTCGAACCTGCGACCGTAGCGGTCGCGCGGCTCCAGACTGTAGCGCCTAGAACCTATCGGCCACTCTGGCCGGCTTTCCATTTGTCCTTCTGTCAGAAAATTGTTGTTAGCTTCTAGGTAACCCTTGCTTCCGAATAAGTCGATAAACATGACTTTCTCACGAGATCGTTGCGGATTTTTCAAATCTTAGCAAGGGATATGTTAGCTGTTCTACCAGCCCTTCTTACGATATGCACTTTCAGCCCCTGGACTAACATGAGAACATCTAGATCCTCTGACGTATTACTTATTGCAGGTAACATCGCAAGATGTGCTTCTCTGTGAGATCCGTGGTACTCTCGTACCCATTACTAAATGCTAAAATGAGGTCCCTTTCTCATGTAGCGCAATACTAAACTTTAGCGGCCCCTTCTCGTATGTTTTATATAGTGGAGTCCCTCCACCCCCACAGGAACATGGTGACCATCACAAAAGTTCTACTGTCACGTCTGTTCATACAATGAAGGCTTTCACGACCAGATGTTTCAGCTGCCGAGAATTCTTCTGGGTTGTATGACCGTGGTCCATGGAACTCTTCTATCCCTGACGTTTCGTCCAAAGCTACGTTAGACATCTTCGGAGATGAGCAACGTAGCATTGGACGAAACGTCAGGGATAGAAGAGTTCCATGGACCACGGCAGCTGTCACGTCTGTGTTTGTTAGTTTTAATCTAGGAGTCTGTGGTGTCGTCTGTGCGTCTAGATAGAACTGCCCACTAACAAGGGCCCTTCCAGGTGACAGAAGTGGATGAAAGCGATTGAAGAATAGCAGTTTTAAGGACAGAGAGACTCTGGATCGCGGGGTCCCGGGTTCGGGATTTTCTCTGCCCAGGCACGAGGTGTTTGTGTTGTCCTCATCATTTCATCATCATCATCATCATCATCATCATCATCATCATCATCATCCGTGACAGTGACAAAATTGGACTGTGTAAAAATTGTGACTTTGTACGGGCGCTGATGACAACGTAGCTGAGCGCCCCACAAACCAAAACATCATCATCAAGGAAGAAAGTGCCAAGGCAATCGCGAATGTAAAAAAGCCTCTGGAACAGTCTGGGCGGGTAGTAAGAGTAGTAGCGGGTTTTCTCGGTTGGTGCGACAGATTGTGCAATTGTAAGGTTATTCTGCGTTATTGGAAATCGTGAAAAGCTCGGTAGCAATGTCGTAGCTTAGAGCTTAGGCTCATCATAAAGAGCATCAGTCCGAATCGATGAGAGGCACTGCTCAAGCTGGGCACCGACTATTTCTCGTGGGCCAAATGCAGCATCTGCGTACTTGTAATATTCCGTCGTTTGTGTACCTTTAACTTGCCACAGGTGCTTAACCGTCCCTAGTAAGGAGTGTCTGGCATTTACCAATCGCCTGTTCTAGCTTAAATCCACACGTTTCGTAACCTCATGTTATGTAATTATTGTACTTTGTTTTGATTATCAAAAAGCTACACCTTGCCGCTAACTTGCCACGGGTGGTAATGATTGAGGAAACATACAATATGTCAAAGGTATCTTGCGCCCTCATGTGTTACCCCCTCCCCCAAGTGACAATATCGTGGTCCCATTTTTAAACAGAACAATGCTCGACCACATATGGCACGCGTCTCTACTAATTGGCTGCACAACGTTGACATAATACTGTCGCCAGAAAGATCCCCAGATCTGTTCGCGAAAGAACATGTGCGGGACCAGCTCTATCGTCATAGTGCCAGTATCCGAGATATCGAGAACCAGTTACAGCAATTCTGGCCAGCTCGCCTAAGGAGAGGGGATAACGGCTTCATCACTCCTTTCCCAACCGAATCAGTGAATGCTTAGAAGCCAGAGAGGATGAAACGTCGTACTTATAAGGGGGCTCAAAGTGTCAAGTTCTTTGTAAATTTCATCCGATTTTGTAATCACTGAAATAACATCACATGCCCTGTCAACCCGAGAGGTTTCATTTCGCAGTTGCTAGCTGAGGATGCGAGAGCGGGCTGCAAGTTGATTGATGCTAACCAAGGAAAACGGACCACGGGGAAGCAGTGTGCCGTGAAGCAGAGAGCAGCTTCCAAGTAGCAGCAGCAGCAGTGAACTGCAACGGTCAACACGTGGCGCGAGCAGCTGTAAGCAGACATTGTCGAACTGTGGTCGCAGACGGCGCCTTCCTTCTGGCGGCCAGAAGAAGACAGCAGCTCGTAGACAGGGAAGAAAGACGGCGAAGAGTCTCGGCGATATGCAGCAGAGGGTAAAGTGATGTGTGCTTTATGCGGGTCATAATTGCAGTTGACGAGCACTGGTAGTCATCAGAGAATAATAGTTGTGAAGAAGCACATCAAGGCGATGAGAAATTACATTGTGTCATAACCGTGTTCTAACTGCGTCTACCGTTATTGTTTTGTACATAAAAACACTGCAAGGCAGTTGTGAAATAATTGTATATTAGTGATAAGTCATGTACTTTTTGCTTGTTTATGCACTCTCTAGCTTCTATATTATGTTCAATAAGTAATGCAAGATTTTTTCGGCCAATTTCGGTTAAAAATATGTAGAATTTGTTTCGGGACATCATGAAATATTCCCAGTTCAGCACCTATAGTTAGTTTCATGAAGTTCAGATAGGTGCCGGCGAAGAACAGATAGAAGAGGTTGACAGTCTTAAATTCCTGGGATTAAAACTTGATAATAAATTCAGTTGGGCGGAGCACACCACAGAACTGCAGACACGCCTTAACAAATCTGTATTTGCAATTCGAGTGTTAGCAGACATAGGCGACATAAAAATGATAAAGCTTGCATACTTTGCCTACTTTCATTCCATAATGTCATATGGTATAATATTTTGGGGTAACTCTTCAAGTCAAACAAAAGTTTCCAGGGTCCAAACGCGTGTAATACGTATTATTTGTGAAGTAAATTCACGGACGTCCTGTAGAAACCTCTTCAAAGAACTGGGTATACTAACTACTGCCTCTCAGTATATTTACTCCTTAATGAAATTTGTCCTAAATAATGTATCTCTTTTTTCCAGCAAACTGCTCACTTCAGACATACAATACCAAGAACAAAAATGATCTGCACAAGGACTTAAAAGCACTTTAGTTCAAAAAGGGGTCCACTAGCTACTCAGGAACACTGATCTTCAATAATTTGCCAGCAAACATAAAAAATTGAGTTACAAATAAAGATCATTTTAAAAGGAGCCTGAAAGACTTACTAGTGGCCAACTCCTTCCCGTCCATTGACGAATTTAATAGAAACAAATTATGTAATGTATATATTCATACTATTAGTATTGTTATTTCAGCTTTTTTAAAAAAATTGACATGGTCCACATCCACGAGGATCTCCTCAGCACGGATCTATGGAACGAAAAAATAATCTAATCTAATCTGATATACGTTGCCTTCAAAATGGCGTCCGAATCTGACAGGTGACACGTACGTAAGCATCCTGTCTGATCACCTGCTTCCATTCATGTCCATTGTGCATTCCGACGGACTTGGGCAATTCAAACAGGACAGTGTACAAACCACACGTCCAGAATTGCTACAGAGTGGCTCCAGGAACACTCCTCTGAGTTTAGACACTTCCGCTGGCCACCAGACTCCCCAGACATGAACATTATTGGGCATATCTGGGATGCCTTGCAGCGTGCTGTACAGAAGAGATCTCCACCCCCTCGTACTCGTACGGATTTATGAGCAGCCCTGCAGGATTCCAACATTACTTCAGAGACTAGTTGAGTCAATGCCACATCGTACTGCGGCACTTCTGCGTGCTCGCGGGGTCCCTACACGATATTAGGCAGGGAGTACCAGTTTATTTGGCTCTTCAGTGTATACGCCTGTATCTTAGGATAATATTTAGCAATGTATTGTTGGTGCCCACTTTCGAGATCAGACTATTTTATTACTGTAGAGCGAATAATTTTCTTTTGATGTCATCTGTTATCTGAAGTTAATTTCTGGAAGAAGCTGAGCGCAAGAGTTTGCTGTATTCTTATGCGCTCTGGTATGCTACATTATTTTCAATAAAACTAATATTAGGACACAAAGGAATTACAGCCATTGGCTGTGAGTGAGCGTTGATTGAAATCAATCAGGAAAGTTGAAAATTTATGCCGGGCCAGGATTCATACCCGCGTCTCCTGTTTACTAGGCCAATGCGCTGACCACTGCACCATCCAAACACAGAGCGCATCGTGGTTGCACCGACTACCCTAGCACACCAGCCTTCAGATCCAAATTCTCAACTTACCCAAACACAACAAAGGTAGTACCCCTTGCCAATTATTGCCGGCCGGTGTGCCCGAGCGGTTCTATGCTCTTCAGTCTGGAACTGCGCGACCGCTACGGTCGCAGGTTCGAATCCTGTCTCGGGCATGGATGTGTGTGATGTCCTTAGGTTAGGTTTAGGCAGTTCTAAGTTCTAGGGGACTGATGACCTCAGATGTTAAGTCCCATAGTGCTCAGAGCAGTCTGAGCCGTTTTGCCCATTATCCCCATTACTCACGGGATTTCACCGTTTCCCGTAAGATATTGGTGTGCATCTGCACTGAAGAGATCATTGGTCGTCTTCGTCTTAATTATATATATATATATATATATATATATATATATATATATATATATATATATATAGCGTGAGTCACCTAACGTCACCGCTGGATATATTTCGTAAACCACATCAAATACTGACAAACCGATTCCACAGACCGAACGTGAGGAGAGGGGCTAGTGTAATGGTTTAATACCAACCATACAAAAATGCACGGAAGTATGTTTTTTAACACAAACCTACGTTTTTTTAATGGAACCACGTTAATTTTGTTAGCACATCTTAACATACAAACAAATACGTAATCAGTGCCGTTTGTTGCATTGTAAAATATTAATTACATCCGGATATATTGTAACCTAAAGCTGGCGCTTGAAACCTCCGACGTTCAGTTGCGTGTTGTAACAAACACGGGCCACGGTCGGCGAGCAGCATCTGCAGGGACATGTTTACGATGACGACCGTGTTTACGAGTGTGGCTGTAGTGCACTGTTGTGGTTTGCTCTAGCTGTCGCAGTGTCCGCATGTAGCGCTTGCTGCTATTGTTATTCTGCATTCGTCTCCGCACGCAGACCAACTGTAGTACACCGTGTTACCAAACGTCTGTGATAGTGTAGTGTTGTAGGAACTGTGACCATAGTGCATTCAAACTCTGAAAATGCGGGGATGATACTCATCTATGGCGAGTGTCGACGAAATGCAGCTGAAGCCTGCAGGGTGTATGCAGAACGGTACCTGGACAGAGAGCATCCAACGTGCCGCACTTTGCAAAACATCTACCGCCAACTGTATGCAACAGGTATGGTCGTAGCACGCAAACGGGTCCGTAACAGGCCCGTCACAGGAGAAGCGGGAGTAGTTGGTGTGTTAGCTGCTGTTGCCATGAACCCACACATGAGTACACGGGACATTGTGAGAGCCGGTGGACTGCGTCAAAGTAGTGTCATGCGCATACTGCATCGTCATCGCTTTCACCCGTTTCATGTGTCGCTACATCAGAAATTACATGGTGATGATTTTAACCATCGAGTGCAATTCTGTCAATGGGCATTAACAGAGAATGCGTTGCAGTTCTACCTGTTTACCGATGAAGCGGGTTTCACAAACCGCGGGGCAGTGAATCTACGGAACATGCATTACTGGTCCGTGGACAATCCTCGCTGGCTCAGACAGGTAGAGCGACAGCGACCGTGGACTGTAAATGTATGGTGCGGAATCATTGGCGACCACCTCATTGGTCCTCACTTCATTGCAGGGGCCCAAACAGCTGCAACATACATCGCGTTTCTACAGAATGCTCTGCCAACGTTGCTCGAAAATGTCCCACTGGAAACGCGTCGACGTATGTGGTATCAGCATGATGGTGCACCTGCACATTCCGCAATTAACACTAGGCTGACCCTTGACAGGATGTTCACGGGCGTTTCATAGGACGTGGAGGACGCATAAATTGGCCAGCCCGTTCTCCTGATCTTACACCTCTGGACTTCTTTCTATGGGGTACGTTAAAGGAGAATGTGTACCGTGATGTGCCTACAACCCCAGAGGATATGAAACAACGTATTGTGGCAGCCTGCGGCGACATTAGACCAGATGTACTGCGGCGTGTACGACATTCATTACGCCAGAGATTGCAGTTGTGTGCAGCAAATGATGGCCACCACATTGAACATCTATTGGCCTGACATGTCGGGACACACTCTATTCCACTCCGTAATTGAAAACGGAAACCATGTGTGTACGTGTACCTCACCCCTCATGGTAATGTACATGTGCGTCAGTGAAAAAGACCAATAAAAAGGTGTTAGCATGTGGACATAATGTGCTGTTCCAGTCTCTTCTGTACCTAAGGTCCATCACCGTTCCCTTTGGATCCCTACGTAATTCGGTGCTCTCCGATACACACGATCGAACAGCGGAGGAGTGGTACTCAAGCGTCAAATTTAGGTTACAATATCTCCGGATGTAATTAACATTTTACAATGCAACAAACGGCACTGATTACGTATTTGTTTATATGTTCAGATGTGCTAACAAAACTAACGGGGTTCCATTTAAAAAAACGTAGGTTTGTGTTAAAAAACATACTTCCGTGCATTTTTGTATGGTTTGTATTAAACAATTACACTAGCCCCTCTCCTCACGTTCGGTCTGTGGAATCGATTCGTCAGTATTTGATGTGATTTACGAAATATATCCAACGCTAATGTTAGGTGACTCACCCTGTATACATGTGGTGTCTGTTCTTTTGGACATGGGGATAATGTGTAAGAGGCACTACATTTGTAGTGTGTGTATAAACTGAGAATTTGGGTCTGACAGGAGGAGTATCGCCTAGTCCGTGCTGCTGCGATGGCCACTGTGTCCGAATGGCGCATGGGCAACGCATTGCCTACTAAGCTGTCGGCATGGTAGCTCAGCGTGTTCGATCAGAGGACTGGCTACCCTCTGTAATAAAAAGAAAGACTTGAGTGAATAATTCACAGATAAACTTGAAGGGGTGTCATATGACGTTCGCCCAGACCAAATGACGAGAACAACCACGAACAATATAAAAAAAAGTGAGCAGAAGGCCTCGGTTCGAATCCCTCTCCACACAAATTTTCAGCTTTCCCCACTGATTTCAATCAATCCCCACTCACAGCCAATATATGTAATTCGCTTTTGTCCTAATTCATAGTGGCTGCTGTATCAAAATGGCGTCTGTTCTTTCGGACATGTCTGTAAGAAGAGGCATCATACACAATATATATTGTGTGATTTTTTTAAGAACCCACGCTTGCAAAGCCGCAGCTAAAATGCATTCACACGCAAAACTTTCGCCATGTTCTATGTAATTTTGTGACAATCAACTTAAAGTGTTCTTTGTTGCAGCTCACGGCATAATCAAGAAATTATGAAAGAGAAATACCGACGTCAGCCGCATGAGGGTATTGAAATAATTCAGTGTTGACAAATGAAAAGCCGGCGGGAGTGGCCGTGCGGTTCTAGGCGCTACAGTCTGGAACCGAGCGACCGCTACAGTCGCAGGTTCGAATCCTGCCTCGGGTATGGATGTGTACGATGTCCTTAGGTTAGTTAGGTTTAATTAGTTCTAAGTTCTAGGCGACTGATGACCTCAGAAGTTAAGTCGCATAGTGCTCAGAGCCATTTGAACCATTTTTTTTTTTTTACTAATGAAAATGTGTGGGGGACCAGGACTCAAACCCGGATAACCAACTTTTCACAACGATTTGCCTTAACTGCTTCAGCTATTCGAACACGTTTTCCTTCCAACCCAAACTCCCATCTTTTCGCGCACTACTTCCGTAGTCCACAGTCATCGCTCGCTGCATTGAGCATGATTCCTGCAAGAGGTAATGTCAAAACCACAAAAAGAAAAAAAACAAAAAAAAACAGAGGCCACACAATCATGAGTCTGCAGCCGTATATATACATTACGAAAGAGATACACCGATGTTAGCTGCGTGAAGGCACTGAAATAATCCAGTGACGGCAAGTGAAAATTAGTGTCAGACTGGGACTCGAACCCGGATTTCTCGCTTTACAGAGTAGTCGCCTTAACTGCATTGGCTGTCTGAGCACGCTTCCCGCCCAAGCCAAATTCCCAGTATGTTGCACACTAGCGCCTCTGTCCACCATCCTCATTGCTCACAGCATTTAGCATGATACCTGCATGAGGTCGCACTAAACATATAAAGTGCCATCAATACATTTATATATAGCTACATTTTTATTCGAGTATTTCCATCTCAGTAGTTTAGTTCATTCTTGTAATTGTTTAATTTGCTTCTTAGCCCATCAGACACAATATTAGTGAGTCCTTTAAAAGACCACACGGACCACTTTGGAGTGCTATACATTGTGTGGAACTGATACCAGGCGTAATGTGACGCTCTACTCCTGACGTAAATCGTGATTGTGAAGCGGTGTGAATGTACCAACGGGTTGCATCAGCACAGAAAGATGGGTCGATGTAGAGATGTGGCAGAGCGGCAAAAAGCAGCACCATGAATGAAGCTGACTGGCGGTTGTCATGGATTGTCCAACGTGTCTACATGGACTGGTGTGCACTCGCAGACATGTAACACACGGTAGGAACACTTGTCATAAAAAGATTTTAACCAGCAGCGTCTGGAGGCGAGTGTCACTCCTTGTCAGTGCCAGTCGATTTCAGACCCGACAGGAATTGCTGCTGTCAGTGAATGCACGTCCATCTCAACCAGTTTCCGAGCAAACAATGTGATGGAACCCGTGTACAGACATTTTGGATCGGGTACTTCGCTAAAGACCACATACTGTGAAAGGTTGTAACCCTTCGGACACGCCATCTTTCACCCCTTGTTAATTACGAAGTCCCTGCAGAGGCACTGCAGCCATCTCAGCTACATGCCGAGCCATCAGAATGAATAATTCTAGGTGTGACAGGGAATGAAAGAGTTGTTTGCCACTAGCAATAATACTTGTGGCACTAGATTTTTTCTGTGTCAGTGAGGACAGCAGGGAGACATGGCCAAGGCGGCGGAAGTCAAAGAAACAGTTGTAGGCTCTTCCACGAAGGCATCCTGGCTTCTACAAAAGCATGACCGCTTTGCTTCTTAGCGCAGGCGGTGGCCTCTTGCTATAAAGTCGGCCCACAAGGGCGGCCCAGTCTTCAGCAGGACAATGGCCAGCGTCCTGCATTCCAGAGGCGCATTGTCCACCTCGGCTGTGCGATCGACAGACGGACAGAGAGCTCTCTGAAGGAGAGCATTGTCCGCCACAGGCGTGGAACACTCGTGCGTATCTCTGACGCCAAGTTCACCAGGGGAGAGCACAGACTTTGGCAATACTTCCCCTTTGGAAGAATACCGCTATGCCGTTTCTAGGCAGGAATTCTGGCGTGGTGTTATAAGTATACCATTGACGCAATTTCCGCAAGCATCTTGGCCATTGGAGGGGACAATTTTTGGCGACTCCATGTGGATTTGGTTTCGGGGAGGGAGGAGAAGAGATTTTTAGGGCGTTTTGTGGATGCCGACCGTAGAGGATGGACTGGGCAGTTCGACCGGGTTATGCTGAATGCTCGGCAAATTGGTGGACAGCCGCTACAGAGGACCGTCCTGTTTTTTTTGCCAGCCGTGATTGTTGGTGTGTTGGTGTTTTTTGGGAAGGAGACCAGACAGCGAGGTCATCAGTCTCATCGGATTAGCGAAGGACGGGGAAGGAAGTCGGCCGTGCCCTTTGAAAGGAACCATCCCGGCATTTGCCTGGAGCGATTTTAGGGAAATAACGGAAAACCTAAATCAGGATGGCCGGACGCGGGATTGAACCGTCGTCCTCCCGAATGCGAGTCCAGTGTCTAACCACTGCGCCACCTGGCTCGGTAGCCGTGATTGTCTGCGCATCTCGGCGCGAGGGTACGCCGGCCGCGGCCTTTGCAGTTGCTCACCTACGGTCAGTCTTCATATCACCCATTGGGCATTTCAGTGGTGAGCATATCGGCAGCCCAGGCCTATTAGCAATCCTGTGTCGTACTGACATTCAGCTAGTATTTCACAATCTCAATCAATACCTCACACATAGTCAGAAAGCGTTGTTGGTGATACCTTGAGGGAGGCATCGTTTTAGCTTCAATCCCTTCCCCTTTAATAACTTTTCCAGCCATCGACATCATCTGTCACCGTGTATTTTGTTTCGCGTTTGTTTTTTTGTAATTTAATCTGTATGCTTATTCTGGGCATTCGCGTATTGTCATTGTAATAAACTAAGTCTGACGAGAGCACTATTTCTTTTCAGTACCCTATTCATCGTGACCTTTTGAATTATAATAAATTTGTGATCTGAGAGTACATACGGACGGCCAAATGAGGGCTTAAACCTGCAGTGCGTGGAAAGTAGTTCAGGCCAGAAGTGGTTCTGTGATGTTTCTAGGCACTTTCGTCTATGCCAGGGGTCTCCAAACTTTTTAGTCCGCGGGCCACATTGACTCCTCCACGAAGTCGTAAGGGCCAAGATCTTCCTAGTGGGATTAAAGCACCCTAGCACTCCATGATCACCGTAATGTAAGGCTAAAGGAAAGATGAAATCGCAAAAATCTAAGGTTGTGGGAATAGCTAGCACTGAAACGAACTACGATTTTTATTTAATTACATAATTTTGATTGGTGGACGTACCTGACCGAAATTCTGGCGTATTTTATTCCGGCGAATTTCACCGACAAAAAAGTATGTCACTGCATATTCTTCAAGAAAGCGCCCTGCAGAGTTAACGAAATCTCAAATCATTGTTAGCAAGACTATTACTGTAAGACGTAACAGAGGTAGAGTATGTCAACGCATTGTTATTCCAAGCGGCGCAACAATAAGTTTAGTTATGTAGTCTTGTAGCGAGTAGCAGAGCCAGAGCATATATTTGATAGTTCTGTTGCGAGTGTCTCACGAGTTTGTTAGTGTTTTATGCGCTGTACTAGTAGGTTAGACGACGAAGCGTCGGACAATTCAAAGTTCGAATTCGAAGAGACAAGGAAAATCTGAAAATCGAAATACGCATAGCACGACTTGAGTATTATTTCATTGTTTTTTTAGTGGAACTACATTGTAATTGTGAGTATTTAAATTAGTAATTAAAGTACCTTAAAAATAAATTCATAGCATTCTGTTTAGGCAGACTACTCCCTAGTTTTATTAGTATTAAATAGCACGATTTTATTTTCAGGTTATAATCTTTTGTGGAGTTCTGTACAAATATGGAAAAGAAACGAAAGGTTGACAGTGAATGTAGAATTTTTAAAGAGCAGTGGGGATGCCAATATTTCGTGGTGGAGTCAAGCAATAAACCAATGTGTATTATTTGCAATGAAGCAATATCAGTCTTCAAAGAATACAATATAAAACATCATTATGAGACTAAGCATTCCCAGAATGACTCCAAGTTTACAGGATGCGAACGATTAGAAATGTATGAGTCTCTGAAACACCAGCTAAAAACCCAGCAGTCGCTGTTTAAGAAAGTAAATGCTGAACAACATGCAGCAACTCGTGCTAGTTTTCGTGTGGCTCATTTAGTAGCGAAACAGTGTAAGCCATTTACCGACGGTGAATGAATTAAGAACTGCAGAAGAAATGTGTCCAGAAAAAGTTAATTTATTTAAAAACATAAGTTTGTCGGCAAACACTGTGGCTCGAAGAATAGATGACATTGCACAAAATATATCAGCACAACTGCGTGACAAAAATGAAGACTTAGACTGGTTCTCTTTGTCCGTGGATGAGTCAACAGATGTATCAGATACTACTCAAGTACTTCTTTTTATTCGAGGGATTGGCAAAAATTATGAAGTGTATGAAGAGCTCCTTGATGTTCACAGTATTCGCGGTACGACCAGTGGCGAAGTTATTTTTAAAGGAGTTGAAAAGGCAGTTCAGAAAAACAATCTACAGTGGAAGAAATTAAAATGTATTACAACTGATAATGGCAAAGACATGTATGGGAAAAATAAAGGTGCTGTTGCTCTCCTTTCTAAGGCCGTAGAAAATGACGGTGGCTCAAAACCATTAGTAGTGCATTGTATTATTCACCAACAGTCTTTGTGTGGAAAAAATTTAGATATGTCAGAAGTTTTAAAGCCAGTTATTTCAGTAGTTAATTATATCAGATTCCATGCACTCAGTCATCGCCAGTTCAGCGAGTTTCTTGAAGATGTTGAGGAAAGCGACTTGCCATATTATACTGCAGGGCGCTGGCTTAGCTGCGGTGAATTTCTGACCCTTTTTTTTGAACTCCGAACAGTAATTGAAAATTTTAGGAACGAAAGGAATCGCCCTCTGGCTGAGTTACGGAACGGTGAGTGTTTATGGAAGCTAGCATTTTATACTGACTTAACTAAACGTATGAATGACCTTAATTTAAAATTGCAAGGTGAAAACCAGCTTCTGCCTGATTTATACACGCATGTTAAGTCTTTTCGACAAAAGATTGCCTTGTTTCAATCTCAGTTGAACAAAGTATGATTCACGCCAAACATTCAGTCAGCAAACTGAGATTCCGTTTCCTGTAACTTTAGACAGTGAAGCTTTGGGCGCTTTAAAAACTAATTTTGAAACACGCTTTTCAGATATCGATGCAAATTCAAACGATATCAAGATATTTCAAAATCCCTTTGACGTCAATATAGAAGTTTAACCATGACCTTCCGCTTAGTAAAGATAGAGCTCCGTCAATGTCGCGGTGTATTGGTCGCTATAGGCCTCGAAACTCAATTGTTGGCAGTATAGGTACCACCTCAAATATTTGACGGGCCGGATACCGGGGATGTCCGGCCAGCTAACGCGGGCCGGTTTGCCGGCCCTCGCGGGCCGGTTCCGGCCCGCGGGCCGTAGTTTGGAGACCCCTGGTCTATGCCTTCATACTGAATATGCTGTAGACACGTCGTACAAGAAGACGAAAGCCATATCCACAGAGCTGGAAAACACTCAGGCATCCTATCGCTCCTCGACTGGCCCGCTAAATCAGTTCACCTTAATCCGATAGAAAATATCTGGGACTGTTTGAAACAGCATGTGGAATACCTCCGCAGTTTGATAACTCAGTGGTACGTAATCATCAATGAATGGCTGCAACTACATATGGTATAGCTGAAGAAAATTGTGGGCACTGTTCCTTGACATATAGAAGCAGTTATCAAAATTAGATGGTGTTACATAGTATTAGCATTATGAGCCGGCCGAAGTGGCCGTGCGGTTAAAGGCGCTGCAGTCTGGAACCGCAAGACCGCTACGGTCGCAGGTTCGAATCCTGCCTCGGGCATGGATGTTTGTGATGTCCTTAGGTTAGTTAGGTTTAACTAGTTCTAAGTTCTAGGGGACTAATGACCTCAGCAGTTGAGTCCCATAGTGCTCAGAGCCATTTGAACCATTTTGAACCATTATGTGTCTTGGGTGTGGTGTCTTCCCAAGATTGTAGTGCCACACCGAAGTCGACACTGCGCATTGATACCACAGACATTAGTGATGTCTAGCTGCAATCCGAAACGACAATGTGAGGCGCTCATGAAGACACGCACTCTCAGCACCACAGCGCCATGGCACGGAGGTCGATGTAAGCCGAGCATGGATTCGCTCTGTCCAGTTCGTGACATCTACTGAAGCAGCCAACATTACCTAATTAGCACACCAGTGCTATTCAAGTAAATATTGTTCTTGAAGAGAAGAGTTTATAATGGTGTGCATAAAGTGATGCTTCACTGTTCAAAGACGCCTGTAAATTTTCGACATGCTCCAGTGGTAATGGATTGTTTTGAGTAAATCATTTTATTATTCTTGTCATAAAGTGAACTTATGCTTCATATGTTTTAGTTCCAATCAGCCATCTCCCAGAGCAACCAAAGAACCCGCAATTATAACCGAAAGTTTATAGTTCATCAGGTTGTAACACTGGGACTGGCTAATTTTTTTTTTTTTTTTGTTTAATGTGTTTATATCTTTTGCTGTAGCAGATCTTGTCCAATTAAATCTCCTTGCATTCCTCAGATCTAACGAGAGTATGAGTCAAACATTTATCGTTGATTTTCATTTTGGTGTGGGTATCGTGAGACCTTATACGTAGTAGCGTTCGTTATGGGAAACATAAAGCAAGCATATAAAACGTTACATTAACGTGAGATAGCAAAACTTCTTCCACGTCGTTTTTTTGATTGAGAGTCAGTAGTAACAGTGTCATTAACTGGAGAACACCCTGTTGCCAGGGGTGTGAACAGCTGCTGCGAGTGGTGATGGACAGAGCCAGAGAGCCCCCTGGCAATTACAGAAGATGTTCTCTTTCTATCTCTGTGCACAACGTGTCAAGCACCTGTTTTCTACCTTGCACACCGTCGTAAAAGCACACACAGCTGGCTGCGAGAGCACGATCAAGGCATGTAATTACGGTGATGGATCATTACCCAGCTGAACTTTCGTGGGACCGTCTCTGTTATAGTGTTTGCTGCTTGAATACTCTACTGCAGCCTTGCAACAACTGTGTAAGTATCGCAGACAGTTGAGCTCTTAATAATCGAAAGATATCTCAGCACTTTACTGAGACACTTCTGGCAGTTGTGCTTGCGGCAAATGGCAGTCACTCCCGACACTAACAGGGAATCAAGAGCGTTCGTCGCTACGGTCGCAAGTTCGAATCCTGCCTCGGGCATGGATGTGTGTGATGCCCTTAGGTTAGTTAGGTTTAAGCAGTTCTAAGTTCTAGCGGACTGATGACCTTAGAAGTTAAGTCCCACAGTGCTCATAGCCATTTGAACCATTTTTTGAACGGTGTTCGTGAGTTAAGAATAAAAGCCAAACAGAAGTTCACCGCAAGAAACTGTCGCAGCTACTTCGCAATTGGAATCGTATTGGCTACTTAGGAAACTTGCTGCAAACAAGCACGTTATGGAAAACATACGAAAAACCCATAATTTCTCAGCTGAGACTAACACAGTCACTGAGAACAGAATGTAATCTTATGGCAACCTTTACAGCATAATACGACCAGCGGAAAAATCCTCGTATCGGAGCACAAAAAAGGCTAATATGCTCCTGTTCGAAAGACACACAGAATGGGGTCACCGGCTGCGTCATTCTTCCTTCCTCCAGCACCTTTAAAAATTTTTCGCTCTCTTTTTTAATTTCACCTCTCACTCCCAGAAGCTCCCTGAACTGTAACTCGCCCGCACCCCCTATCCCATTTCTGTCAATTGCTCATACCCATCCACTCCTAGGTGCCCACTCTCACTCACTCATTCAGCCCAACTCATTATCGTTATCTCTTTGTGTCTCTTTACATGTCACTGTCTCCTGGCGCTCAGCCATCGTCTCCTTCGTTCTGCCCTATTATTACTGTCTTCTTCCACTGTCACGGTCTCCCTGTTGCTCTCTCTTAGTGCTGCTGTTTCATTCATTCACTCATTCCCACTGCTGCTGCCTCTTTTCACTATCATTGTCTCTCTCTTCTGCGTTTCATTGTCATAAACTCTGTCTCTCACTATCATCGGCTCTCACCTGCTTCCACTTTCTCATTCTCTTTATTCCTCTTCCACTGGCAGTTGTCTCCTTCACTCTTTTTCTAGCACTGTTCTGTCACTGTCAACTATATTCCAATGCCAATGTGTCCCTCTCTTTCCCTCACACTGCCACTGTCTCCTCGCTCTTTCTGTACCAAAACCACTGTCTATTATCTTCCAGTATTTATTGCGTTTGCTTCCCTTTCCGATTGCCACCATCTTCTTCTCTCTCAGCATAAAAAAGCATGAATATATTGGAATGCCAAAATGTTTCGGAAAACTTGTAAAGGTGCTGAGGAAAGTAGAACGAGGCAGCTGATGCCCCACTTTTCAGTCAGAGTCTTTTGAACACGAGCATATTTGCCTCCTTAAGCCCGTTAAGCACCACCGTAAATCACCTCATATGTAAATCAAACCAACCGATGTGCTCCATTTGCCTAAGCAGTGAGAAATAGTAATATTCATGCAGTGACTGCGTACTGTAGAATAGGAACACTAAGAAAATCCTTTCGTGCTGTATTCAAATGGTCCCTATCCCAAAGGCTATCCAAAACACTTGACCCTACCTTTCAATAGAACCCGAGGTATGAGCCCCGGATAAATCCCGTATTCATGCGCGGCGTTTTGGAACAAATGAGATATCACATGCTGTCACATTCGTACCGACAAGGAGGTCACTGGGACCACATTTTCCAGAACAGATACTTACATACCCTGTTAATCGGAAGAGAACAGTAATTTCGACAAGACTGAATGCAGTTGCATATCATGAGGATCGTGACGCTCTAAAACATAACTTCAGCTAAAATCTACTTCTGAGTTACATTGTTATCTTAATTCGCACTTAACTATACCAGAAACACGAAGAGTGCATTAAGAAGATATATTTTAAATCACTTAATTTATTTTGAAATTCTATATTGCGCTAATAAAAGAAAATCATTTTCATTCACATTTGTTCGGTAAAACGCTGATATTCACAGATATTATTAAGGTAATCTACCTTACGTTTGTGTTATAACCAGAAATAACACAATAACCTCTTGAGTGTGGTTTATTAAATCACAAATCACTTTTTAACAATTATGTTAGCCAAGCGTCTACCCAGGCTCACATAATGCATAATTAAAGTTTGGTTATACCAATGTCCAAATGTGCATGGTGGGGTGCACGTCCCGTATTTATTCCCAAGTCCAGTGAAGTTCAGTCCCTCCAAGTGAAGTCGCAAGATTGCCGCCGAGCAGCCAGGTAACCTCGAGTGGTGCCGCGAGTCCTCCACAAGCAGCTGGGACACGGCGTACTGCACTTCCCGATGAGAACTGTCGTTTTCGGCGGCGGCCGGGTTTATATAAGGCTTGCTAGTTAATGGAGCCGTCGGCTGGGGTCGCCGCCCGGAGAAGTGCAGCCAGCGATGTATTTCTCGGCCACGTCAGGGAGCGTGCGTGTGAAGACGGTCAGCGATGGAAGCAGCGGGCCGCCCAGAGAAGTGCGGCCAGCGATGTATTTGGCGGCCGCGTACTGGAGCGCGTTGTTCGGTGTTGGTTAGAAGTGGTGTATACCACAGTTTCATTTTGAAGCGCAATGAACAGTCAGGTACTTCTCCAAATTCTCTGTAATCAGACAATGTCGTCGGTTGGAAAGAAGGTTTTTGTAGGAGGAAAACAATTTCTCCGCATCACAGGACCTTGAAGGTGCAAATTTTTTGACACGAAATTTTACTGAAGGGATGTCCGCTGGAGCGTCTTCTTCTCCCCTAGCGAAACTATTGCAAAAGTCGAGTAGTCTCATTCCTTTCCAAAACAGCGTAACACTTATTCACTACACACTGTCCAATGCCCAATGTCGGTCAGCTTGCATTTCACATTCTCAACAATTTCTAACGATGTCTGCAATGCAACCCGATAGATTCCAATTCTTAATGTTGTTGGCAAGAAAACCAAAGTTCTCATGGGTGTACCAATTTTAGATCCAGTGGAAGCATTTTGTAACTCTCATACTGAAATTGAAAATGTTTTCGGAAATGAATCAGTCACAGAATTTATGGTCTGAAAATGTTCATTATAAAATCCTACAGCTCAGCTCATATGTCCCGTCTAGTTAGAACATGCTCTAGTGTTATCGTTTCGTTCGGCTTCCGTTCTCTGCAATAGAGCGACACGCGAACGGGGCTTTTAGGAACACTTTCTTGGATTATAAACTTATTCTATGTACAAAATTATTCTATGTACTTAATGGTAGTTGCCGCGCTTCTTCAATGAAACGTTGTAGTGTGTGGGGCAGACAGGTAAAGTGGTTAAACACCGATATAACACAAGTAAGGCAACTGCCTCCTACAGCATGTAGGCTGCAGCATCGGAATACATAACAAGAACTTTCTTCTTTAATTCCCTCAGGCCACAGCACTTTGTAAGACTGTCATTCGCAAAGCCGGCTAGCCGGCCGATGTGGTTGTGCGATTCTAGGCGCTTCAGTCTGGAACCGCGTGACCGCTACGGTCGCAGGTTCGAATCCTGCCTCGGGCATGGATGTGTGTGATGTCCTTAGGTTAGTTAGGTTTAAGTAATTCTAAATTCTAGGGGACTGATGACCTGAGAAATTAAGTCCCATAGTGCTCAGAGCCATTTGAACCAAAGCCGGGTATTTCTGAATGAACTGCGTGTTCCAACACATTGCGTAACATCAGTAACGCATTTCGGGTGGTTCTCTGTTAAGTTTGCCAGCAATGAGATCGAAACGTCCACATGCGTCCGTTGTTTCGTCGACAGCTGTCTATATGTGATGGTTACTTTCATGGTGCTGCACGCTTTTCAGATCCTCCTCATCACAAAAATCTAAGTAGTTTTTCCTTAATGCCGATTCATCAGGAACCTATTGCACGTAATACTTTCACAGAAACACTCGATATTGAAGCACTTTTAAGTTTTTACCATCGAATGCTCCCAACACCCATAGCGGATCACATATGATGGAAAAATTCATTTGTGGAGTTTCTTTTGCGTCTGCATTTGCTTCTTAGACGGTCGCTCTGTTTTGTACTTTGTTTGCGTATCACTGCGAACAGCATATGCTGCTGAATTTGGGACTACATAGAACACCCCATCTGCTTACTCCACATCCCATCAGCAGTGATAGCGTCTTCCGTCCTAATGCAGTTTAGATGATAATATTTATGCAACATGATGCTGCATGAACACACAGTCGTGAATGAACCGTAGGCCGGCCGGTGTGGTCGAGCGGTTCTAGGCGCTTCAGTTGATGACGTCAGATGTTGAGTCCCATAGTGCTCAGAGCCATTTGAACCATTTGAACCAATGAACCGTAAAATTACTACTGTTTCACCAAAGGTTATTAATCTCAATCAATACACAAAATGTAAAGGGGAAGTAGTTGCCAAGGAATAACTGGTGAAATTAAACACAATTTTGAGTAACACTGTTTATTCAAATTTGGTGCAAGACCTTACGATACTTAAAAAAAACCAACAATCATTTAACAAATAAGTCACAATTTACGATAGGAAAGGACTTTTAAATTATTAAATTATAAAAAAAATTCACGCCAGTAAAAGGCAAGTACAGGCAAGCAATTTAACATATACAACGCGACGCTGTATAATATTTCAAGCTCAGCTAAATTACAGGTGAATTTCACTCCATTCATTAAATGGCGCAGAATCTAACTTGTCTGCAACATATAAAGACAATCCTGTTTACAAAAGTTCTCACAGTAGAAAAACCAAAACGCATGAGTCATGCACATGGGGGGGGGGGGGGGGATACAGTTTAACATTTCCAAAATATATAAAAAGCAAATTTAACAAATTTCTGCCAGTTAACTTACGGCAAACACACACACTCGCCAGGTAGGACTTGCGAACTTTTACAACATTCTCCTTTCAAGGCAACAATTTTTACCCGTAATGAAATGGCAAACTTTTGCATGGCAAGAAAACACACTAATAACCAACTACCTGTATAACACACATAAAAACGTTGAGTAAAGGCCTTAAAAAGTATTGAATTGGAAAAACACACAACAGTTTTTGCTGAGTAGAAACAATATTAAAAAAATCCACTACAGCGTACATTAACAACCTTGCTTTTTATTGTCAAATACACACAAACACAAATTTACGTAAATTACAGCTTCCAGATGAGCAGGAATTCGTTATGCAATTGACTAGTTCTTACCACGAGGCAAAAGGAATTTTTCTTCTTTCTCAGAGTACCTGTTACACGTGAGTCTAGTAATACTAGTTATGGCAGGCGACAGAATGGATCATGTCTTAGTGCCTTGCATTTTAAACAGTACAGTCATTGGTGCCTTAGACTTTCACAGACATGGCAGAGGATAACAGTCGAATAAACCCGTAGGTAAGTTGGGAGGGGAAAGAAGCAATCCGAACCACAGATTTACTCTGGCGGGAAACGCGGAATACGGCTGGTATAATTAACAAGAATAAGTAAATTGAATTCAATTAAACTTCATACAATCTGTTTACAATCAATACTCAACTTCCGGTGCGTTACGACTCCCAGGACTGAACCAGCGCAGCACCTCCAAATGCTCTGCCGAGCCGCCCGCTGACAGCCGTTTCAACGGACGCAGGAAGGCGCGCCGATTTTCAGAACCTCCTCGCCGGTCGACAGCATACGGCCGAACTACAGATTCTTCAATTGCGACAACGGCGCCACCGCCAGAAAACAGAGGACGACTGCTACACGCTACGGGCTGCGGCGCGCTTTTCAAAGCTAACTTTACTACGGCTCAGTGAACTCTTTAATAATTACTATTTGGCGAACTTTTTTTGGGGCAGATACTCCGTAGCTCCGAATCGTAGAAAAACTAGTCGTCGGAAAACTTCTACATCTTCGTCTACATCTATACTCTGCAAACCACCGAGGTGCACAGCAGAAGTTATTAAGGTTTCTTGCTGCTCAATTCCGATATGGAGCGCGCGAAGAATGACTGAATGCCTCTGTGCGTACAGTAATTATTCTACTCTTATCTTCACGATCCCTATGCGAACGATACGTAGGGGATCGTAGTATATTTCTAGGACAATCATTTAAAGCCGATTGTTGAATCGTTGTTAATAGACTTTCTCGGGATAGTTTACGTCTATCTTCACGAGTCTACCAGTTCAGTTCCTTCAGTATCTCTGTGACACTATCCCGCGGATTAAACAAACTTGTGACCACTCGTGTTGCCCTTCTTTGTACACATTCAATATCCCCTATTAGCCCTATCTGGTAAGGGGTCCCACACACTTGAGCAATATTTTAGAACCGGTCGCACGGTTGATTTGTAAGCAATCTCCCTCGTAGACTGATGGCACTTCCCCAGTATTCTACCAACAAACGCAAGTCTACCACCTGCTTTATCCACGACTGAACCTAAGTGATCATTCCATTTCATATCCCTACAAAGTGCTACACCAAGGTATTTTAATGAGTTGGCCAATTCCAGCAGTGATTCTTTGTTATTATAGTCGTAGGATACTACGTTTTTTCCGTTTTGTGAAGTGCAAAATCTTACATTTCTGAGCAAATTGCCAATCTCTGCGTCACTTTGAGATCTGACTGAGTATTTAAGGAGCTTTTTTCAGATAATACTTCATTATAGATGACTGCATCATCTGCAAAAACCCTGATTTTACTATTAATATTGTCTGCAAGGTCATTAGCATACAACATGAACAGCAAGGGTCCCAAGACATTTCACTGGGCACATCCGAAGTTACTTCTACATTTGACGATGACTGATAACATGTTACGTCCTCTCTACCAAAATGTCCTCTATCCAGTCACAAATTTCAGTTGATACAACATATGATCGTACTTTTGACAATAGGCGGGAGGCCGCCCTAGCCACACGACATCTCTTTCTTGTGGTAATGAGTCAGATGCTTTTCGGAAATCAAGAAATACAGCATCTGCCTGACTGCCTTGATTCAAAGCTCTTAGTATGTCGTGTCAAAAAGTGCGAGTTGGGTTTCACATGATCGGTGTCTTAAAAATCCATGCTGGGTGGCACTGAGGAGGTCATTCTATTCAAGATATCTCATGATGTTTGAGCTCAGAATGTGTACTAAGATTCTACAACAAATCGAAATCAAGGATATTGGACGGTGGTTTTGTGGATCACTTCTATTACCCTTGTTGTAGATGGGTGTGACCTGTGCCTTTTTCGAAAAACTGGGCACGGTTTTTTGTTCGGTGGGTCTGCAATGGATTATAGTTTATTGAGGGGCTAACTCAATAACAGCCTTTACATACGACCAGAATTTCTTTGGATTCTGTGAAAGATCACTTGACAGTATTCTGCTACGATAGTCACTGAAGGCATCACGCATTACTCTCTTGACTGCCAAACGCGTTTCGTTCAGAAGCTCTCTATCTATAACCCTACAATAATCTGTTTCTTTAGAAGTTTCTTTACAATGACTGTATACATGGATGTTCCCTCCAGTTATGCACTGTTCTACTGGTTACATATCTATAGAGTGCATGGTCAACTATTCTTTTAAACTCGACCCAGAATTCCTCTACATGCTCCTGCCCTCTCTGAAAGTTTCAAATTTCTCATTGAGATATGACGCTACTGATTTTTTATCTAGTTTATGTCCGCCCCCGGTAGCTGAGTGGTCAGCGCGACAGACTATCAATCCTAAGGGCCCGGGTTCGATTCCCGGCTGGGTCGGAGATTTTCTCCGCTCAGGGACTGGGTGTTGTGTTGTCCTAATCATCATCATTTCATCCCCATCGACGCGCAAGTCGCCGAAGTGGCGTCAAATCGAAAGACTTGCACCACGCGAGCGGTCTACCCGAAGGGAGGCCCTCGTCACACGCTATTATTATTATCTAGTTTATTGAACATAATTATATTGAACATATAAGTTGTTTGGAAACTCGAAAACAGAGTTAATTTACGATAAATGCATATAATGTGTAGGGCTACTCCTCTATATGGGAAAACTAGATGGAACACAATATGTTAGAAAAATTGCTACAGTAACTAAATCACAAACGCCGATTTCCTACAAATTGCTCGTACATTACGCAAAGGGCAATGGGAGCTTCCGAAAATTCACAAAAACGCACATTTAGTTGAGTTAATATACAATGAAGTTCAGGGATGATGTAGTCTTTGGCAGAAGAGTGAACCACAAACACTGATTTGCTACGAAGTAAATTACGTATCCAAAATACTCGTACTGGTAATTTACCAAAATATAGTTTTGTAAGCGTCCGAAAATCTCAGAATAACCTATTTCTTACGTAATTGTACGATGAATTGCAGAACGATTGTTTTGAACGGGGATAGACCTACTGCTCTCAAAAATTTTAAAAGATCGGAGTTAGGTTTAACCCTACAATTAACGATAACAGTACGAGTTTATCGCGGCAATCGTGAATGTTCGAAATTTCACGATGTATCACAATACAAATGGGTATTGATGCAGTCAATGACAGATTACGCAGAGACGACGCGAACAGTAAAATATGCGAATCTAGAACTTTAAATCCGCGCACTATCTTCTACACGCGGTCTTACACGAAGGAAAATTCATAAGTCGGCTTTTATACATAAATAAACTTGTGTATTGCACGGATTTTTCACTTCGCTGATTCAGTGCACACTTCTTCACCGGCGGGCCGAAGAAGAACACTACTGCATGAGTCCATATCGATCAAAATTGCTAAAATGTGCCTGTCGCAGCTAACAATGCAACTTCGGGCCACTGGTATTTTGTTTGCCTGCGCCCATCATTGCTGCATACGAAGTTCTTAGAGAAATTAAGTAGAACTATAACCTTTCTAATTCACTTAAAGTGCAATTAACCACGTTTTATTGCACTGTAAACTGATTTTTAGAGGTAATTTACTGTTTTAATATAATAGATCGTATTCGGAATTTATTTTGTAGGGAATGGCCTACAGAGGATTTATGGAAATACAGAGAAGGATAAAAAAGCAATAACATGTCATTGTGTGTAGCGTAAAGTATCAATATGTACAAAATGTAATTATAGTGGAATATGTAAAAATATGTAACGTTAAAATGAAGTATATAAACACTGGCAACATAATTCGCTAACATTTACAGTTTTTACCCGTGCAAGAATGAAGGAAAATAATATGTAATTCCACAAAAATCGGGACTCTACACATTACAGTACTAGCCGTTCCACCAATGATTTCAGTTAAACTCCATATATCTCAGCAGTATCTCGAAGGGGAGTGGCATTCCTTTCCCTGTCGAGCTACTGCTCTATCTAAAATGATCTCGAGGTCGACGAACCTTCCTTCCAAGATTTGCAAATATCAGCGCTGTGGCAGAGACCCGACCACGCATCGTGGACAACGAAAACTCATTCAGGTCTCTGTGTGTGTGTGTGTGTGTGTGCGTCGCGCGTGCGTTTTATCAGTAGGCATGAGAAACCATGACGACATAAACCAGACAAATAAAATACACAACAAACAATAAAATGCTCAGTATTATTTCGCCACTAGGGATAGCTGTTTGACGTACGTAAGTATGTTGTCAGCTGTCGCTCACAGTTCGATTTTCGGTTTGTATTCGTTGCGTATTGTCTGTTTTTTATAATTACACCGTATTTATCTGATTTACTTTCATTATTTGAAGGCATTAAAACTTGTGTCTGTCAAACGTTATTATAGATGATATTTTAACAATGTAATTTGTACAATTATTACTAGCTAACTAAGGTATAATTAATGTAAATTCTAGCTCCCACGATAATTTGCCTAATTTTAAACCAATACTACGTCCTGGACATGTTGTTTACCGGAATATATCGACAATCAAAGTTCTTATAATATCTGAAGTGTGTATCATCAGGTCTTTGGGCAATTGTAGCAGTATGCAAGTCACTAGTGTTTTTCCAAGCGTGTTGATGATTTACGTTGGAAGACAGAAGTATATGATTAGTTCTATCACAAATAATACCAAAATGGTTCATTGCAAGATTTTCATTAATTATTGCTATTGTGAAACGCAACTAGATGTGGGTTTTTGAAAGTAAATTATTTGTGTTTAAGTGAGGCTGTGTATAATGCATAGTTGATCAAAAATGTTTTATGAGTCACTATGTATAGTTATTGTAGGCACTTGATATTTCGCTGAAGAAGGAGGTGCTGTACTAGTAGGAGTTTCGAAATCACAGTTTCAGATCAATTGTGGACGTCTACTATGGAGATGGCATGTGAAACTTTGTATATTCATTCCATTTTTAGGGTCTGCGAGTTCTCAAATACATTTGGAGTAAGCTTCTGGCGGTTTACGGTGATTAGATGGAACAGTGTGGTGTTGTTGTGCAAGACTCACACTCCCCCTTGATTATTGAACTTATGCGAAGTTGCTTTGCAGATCTTCTTTTCAGGATAGCCGGCTGCGATGGTCTGCCCCACTTCTTCTCCGAAGATAAGATGCTGTTTTCGAGGAATTTTCTCTACTCTTAAAATAACTCCCTACACTCGAGATACTTTGAACTCAATCCCACTATATTCTCACAACACATAGTAGTTTTCACACACAGAAATCATTTTTCGTAAGTTCAACAGTTTCCGGTCCGTCAGATACTATTACATATTCTTTACCATTAATACAGTACTATAAATCTTTCAAAGTTCTAGTTAGTCCACCCTCCGGAGCTTACGAAAGTAAGTGAGTAAGTAAAAATGTCTTTTCTTTTTACACAATTCAATTGTTTACAAAGTACACAGTCCCGTTTTTCACGCTCATACGGAAAACATCGGGTGTTCGAGTCGGTGGAAAGCAGAGGATCTCTAGAATTTACGTCGAAATTCTCGAGGCATTACAAGCTCTCAAGTTTTCTGTAAGCGCTGTAACATTTTCACTAGAAACGTACCAGTCTAGATATCTTCAAAACAAGAAAATAATTTGTTTATGGAATAACGTGATTGAAATTTACTACATGATTCATCATATTTCTTTTAGAGACAATAACAGTAACATGCGTTTTATCGGGATCGATTTCGATTGTACTTGGGAAAGAAAAGACAAAAACCTACATTACAGCGTTTAGGGAAAAAAATCCCAGTTCCACTTACAACTAAAGTAAATGTTTAGAAAAAAATTCGAGTTCTACTCACAACTGGAGTAAAGTAAAATCCCTGTCATAGACTCCAGGTGTCTTTGTATCAGAGCACGTGAAGAGCCTGTGCTCCTGCAGCTATTCATCGACTTTCAGTTTACTGTAGAACAAACAGTAGACAGAAAACAATGGGCATTGTCTGAGAGGAGAATCCATTGTTCAGTGCAAACTAAAGCCTGAGTTTAAGTGGCGAGCACAGCTGTTGACCACAGATATTACTGATAAAATGACGGCAGCTGTTAAAACTACCCCTCACTTGGCTATTTAGGTCACACTGCGCAGAAGTGCTATTGAACTGAGCCAATAATTAAAGAAAATATTATTATTCTGCGCAGTGAATAACTATGACTTATTTTATTCATTCTTTGACAGGCATATGGGGAAGAAAGAAAGTGAAGCCATGGATGATACGTTAATTTTAAATTCATTAAATCGTTCCCTAGTCATGACTTTTTCTCTATTTATGGTACACATATAGGCCTCAAGCATATTAACATTTTGGGGCGTTCATATGGGTACGATTGTGAAATGATATTACGCAATATAGGGCGCATTTCAGTAGAAGCAAGCTTCATTGACCGCAGTACGAATTTATCAATCATGCAAGAATGGAAATTCACATCTAATTGCCATCGAAAACAGACAAGGATGATCAGTAAACATATGAGACAATATAAATGAACGTAGCTCAGTTACAGGAAGTAAAACACAATAGGACAAAACGGAGTTGAGGAGACTCAATTTACTTGCATACAGGCATATACAGGAACTCAGCAACTTTTATATCCACAATCTGCTATCATTATGGTGATCAGAGAACAACTGGAAACGTCAAGAGTGTGAGTCAGGTCTACATCTACATCTACATCTATACTCCGCGAGCCACCTTACGGTGTGTGGCGGAGGGTACTTATTGTACCACTATCTGATCCCCCCTTCCCTGTTCCATTCACGAATTGTGCGTGGGAAGAACGACTGCTTGTAAGTCTCCGTATTTGCTCTAATTTCTCGGATCTTTTCGTTGTGATCATTACGCGAGATATATGTGGGCGGTAGTAATATGTTGCCCATCTCTTCCCGGAATGTGCTCTCTCGTAATTTCGATAATAAACCTCTCCGTATTGCGTAACGCCTTTCTTGAAGTGTCCGCCACTGGAGCTTGTTCAGCATCTCCGTAACGCTCTCGCGCTGACTAAATGTCCCCATGACGAATCGCGCTGCTTTTCGCTGGATCATGTCTATCTTTCTATTAATCCAACCTGGTAAGGGTCCCATACTGATGAGAAATACTCAAGAATCGGACGAACAAGCGTTTTGTAAGCTACTTCTTTCGTCGATGAGTCACATTTTCTTAGAATTCTTCCTATGAATCTCAACCTGGCGCCTGCTTTTCCCACTATTTGTTTTATGTGATCATTCCACTTCAGATCGCTCCGGATAGTAACTCCTCTAAGTATTTTACGGTCGTTACCGCTTCCAATGATTTACCACCTATGGCATAATCGTACTGGAATGGATTTCTGCCCCTATGTATGCGCATTATATTACATTTATCTACGTTTAGGGAAAGCTGCCAGCTGTCGCACCATTCATTAATCCTCTGCAGGTCTTCCTGGAGTACGTACGAGTCTTCTGATGTTGCTACTTTCTTGTAGACAACCGTGTCATCTGCAAATAGCCTCACGGAGCTACCGATGTTGTCAACTAAGTCATTTATGTATATTGTAAACAATAAAGGTCCTATCACGCTTCCTTGCGGTACTCCCGAAATTACCTCTACATCTGCAGATTTTGAACCGTTAAGAATGACATGTTGTGTTCTTTCTTCTAGGAAATCCTGAATCCAATCACAAACCTGGTCCGATATTCCGTAAGCTCGTATTTTTTTCACTAAACGTAAGTGCGGAACCGTATCAAATGCCTTCCTGAAGTCCAGGAATACGGCATCAATCTGCTCGCCAGTGTCTACGGCACTGTGAATTTCTTGGACAAATAGGGCGAGCTGAGTTTCACATGATCTCTGTTTGCGGAATCCATGTTGGTTATGATGAAGGAGATTTGTATTATCTAAGAACGTCATAATACGAGAACATAAAACATGTTCCATTATTCTACAACAGATTGACGTAAGCGAAATAGGCCTATAATTATTCGCATCTGATTTATGACCCTTCTTGAAAATGGGAACGACCTGCGCTTTCTTCCAGTCGCTAGGTACTTTACGTTCTTCCAGAGATCTACGATAAATTGCTGATAGAAAGGGGGCAAGTTCTTTAGCATAATCACTGTAGAATCTTACGGGTATCTCGTCTGGTCCGGATGCTTTTCCGCTACTAAGTGATAGCAGTTGTTTTTCAATTCCGATATCGTTTATTTCAATATTTTCCATTTTGGCGTCCGTGCGACGGCTGAAGTCAGGTCTGGAGAAAAGGGAGTGGAATAAACACTGCCATAATGCTAGGGCGCCTGTTGTGCCTGAAAGTCATGAAATGGATCGCCTTACCCGTGTCATTACACTGTGCCTCACGAAAACAAATGAGCCAAGGTCGTCCTCCCAGGCATTACTTCTTACATAAATTGTAAACATGGAGGAGGAGATCCTAGTTCCTCATTTAGCTTACACAACTATACAAATGGGTCAAAGTATATCCATGAAGTATTCAGTAGAATGAATAGCCTAACTGTGGTGCACAAAAAAGTCATCAAACACTAAAACAAAAGTAATGGCTACTATAATTAGATACTATTCACGACAAATCGAATCACTCACAAAAACCCAAGGAAATGCGTAACAACAAAATACCGTAAGAATATCAACACTGTCTGACTTCTACGTCTTATTAATTCACTAAACACCTGAACAGTTATAGCTTCTGTCACTATATACAGTTGTTGGCCACATGCCACTGTTCATTTAGACACAAGAAATTGTAAAATATCAATATTTAACTAAAGGGACCAAAATACATAAATGGATCACTATAAAAGAAGTGACAATGAAATAGTAGTGCTGGCTATTTAGTTTATGATCTCCCACTGAATTCCAAAAGCCGAGAAGTAAAACACTGAAAAACGCAATATGGGCAGAGACCACAATTAACAGACAAGATAGTCCTCCAATATCAATATAATGACCAATTAATTAAACTCACCAGTACTTCTGGAGGACTGTATTAATAATTCAACACGAAAACACATGGTAATTATACTAGTTTCTGTATTGAAAATAACTTCAGTATAGACTGGACTCTTAGACATGACGTTGACTCTAAAAGCGTAGTCAACAAATAAACACACTCAGACTGGAACGCACAAACGAGAAATTCAAGAACGCATAGACGGAAGTTATCTATATGGGTGCACATAACAAGAAAATTTGTACATAATGAAATTGGGAATCAACACATATCGCAAACAACAAATGGTTCAAATGGCTCTGAGCACTATGGGACTTAACTTCTGAGGTCATCAGTTCTCTAGAACTCAGAACTACTTAAACCTAACTAACCTAAGGACATCACACACACCCATGCCCGAGGCAGGATTCGAACCAGCGACCGTAGCGGTCGCGAGGTTCCAGACTGTAGCGCCTAGAACCGCTCGGCCACCCTGCCGGCCGCAAACAACAAAAACATTGTAGATGATAACGCTGGTTAATCGATGAATTCAAGGTGTACATATTCCACAGTACTAATTATGCAGTTGTTAATAGAGATGAGGCATAATGAAAAAGAAGTTGTTATCGAATGAGAGTAGCATGCATACGGTAACGAGAAAGTGAAACCTTGTCTCACACACAATACACAATCTTCAGAACCTTTCGTTCAGGATGCCCAATGCATAGTCCTGTCTTTATAGAATACTCGACTCAACACCGATCTCGCAACACTAATGTACTCGGGGTATTCTCACAGTGAACATGTTGGTCTCAGGGGAATAAACACTGCACATTAAGCTGTTGTGGGCGAGTCAATCTTGTTCATCTGCAGCATCAGCCATCTCTGCCTCTGTCTCTCACCTCAGATCTAGAGTGTTGCCTCCACTATGTAGCTTCATCTTGCATTCACGTCCACATACTGAATACACTTTCTCTGTGATTGCCAGTGCCACCCCTGTGGACCATGACTTGTACAGAGCAGCTGTGACTTTTCTGTAGTGTAGCACAAACTCGTACTAGGTGAGCATGTCTCATCTCGAGGAAAGTTTCAGACAGGCCTAAACTGGCACATTTGAGGTTAGCCCTCCTGGGAACAGATGTCGGACGGGCACCTTTCGCCCTCAAAGACATGCCAATGAGGACTCAGTGAACTGCCCATGGAATGGATTAAAAACAGCTGGGGAACGTAATAGACACGGCGAGAAACTGAACAAACACTGAGCATGCAGAGAAAATCCAGATCTTGAGCACAGGAAGCTGCAGCTCCATGGCATACTTTTAGGCCTGGTCGGGATAGCTAGTTACGGAAAACCACAGGAAGAGCAGCGACTAGGAGATGAGTGTGTGTCAGTGCTAACAGACGTGAACGAGCATCGTGTGTGTAAAATTTTCGAAAGAACCACCGACAGGTTCAAATGGATCTGAGCACTATGGGACTTAACATCTATGGTCATTAGTCCCCTAGAACTTAGAACTACTTAAACCTAACTAACCTAAGGACAATACACACATCCATGCCCGAGGCAGGATTCGAACCTGCGACCGTAGCAGTCGCGCGGCTCCGGTCTGAGCGCCTAGAACCGCTAGACCACCGCTGCCGGCCCTACCAATCGATCCCTTCTTCTAGCCAAGTTGTGCCACAAATTTCTCTTCCCCCAATCCTATTCAATACCTCCTCATTAGTTATGTGATCTACCCATCTAATCTTCAGCATTCTTCTGTAGCACCACATTTCGAAAGCTTCTATTCTCTTCATGTCTAAACTACCTATCGTCCACGTTTCACTTCCATACATGGCTACACTCCATACAAATACTTTCAGAAACGACTTCCTGACACTTAAATCTATACTCGATGTTAACAAATTTCTCTTCTTCAGAAACGCTTTCCTGGTCATTGCCAGTCTACATTTTATATCCTCTCTACTTCGACCATCATCAGTTGTTATGCTCCCCAAATAGCAAAACTCATCTACTACTTTAAGTGTCTCATTTCCTAATCTAATTCCCTCAGCATCACCTGGTTTAATTCGCCTATATTCTATTATCCTTGTTTTGTTTTTGTTGATGTTCATCTAATATCCCCCTTTCAAGACACTGTCCATTCCGTTCAGCTGCTCTTCCAGGTCCTTTGCTGTCTCTGACAGAATTACATTGTCATCGGTGAACCTCAAAGTTTTTATTTCTTCTCCATGGATTTTAATTCCTACTCCGAATTTTTCTTTTTTACTGCTTGCTCAATATACAGATTGAATAACATCGGGGATAAGCTACAACCCTGTCTCACTCCCTTCCCAACCACTGCTTCCCTTTCATGCCCCTCGACTCTTATAACTCCCATCTGGTTTCTGTACAAACTGTAAATAGCCTTTCTCTCCCTGTATTTTACCCCTGCCACATTCAGAATTTGAAAGAGAGTATTCCATTCAACATTGTCAAAAGCTTTCTGTAAGTCTACAAATGCTAGAAACGTAGGTTTGCCTATCCTTAGTCTATCTTCTAAGATAAGTTGTAGGGTCAGTATTGCCTCACATGTTCCAACATTTCTACGGAATCCAAACTGATCTTCCCCGAGGTCGGCTTCTACCGAGTTTATCACATTATTTATCAAACAGCCTGCCTTGTTTCTGAAATAACTCCTTACTCCCCTGATTTCCCACATCTGCTTCTTTGCCGATGGGTTCCACCGGATTCGTGAACATTTCGAATAGCTCGTTTAGCTAGCCCTACTCGCCAAGTTTCTAATAGATAATTTTATTCTGTTCCTTAAATATTTTCCGAATCCTCTTATTGTGCTCGTCAAATTTTTTTGTTAATTCCCTGAATAATTGATATCTGTTCCTCCAATTTTTATCGATTCCCTGACATTCCTCTGGTAGCACCTGAAACGCAGTTTCCATGAGATGGTGGAGCTACAGACCTTAAAACAGCCGAAATCTAATGTAAACATCAATAAACGTGCATTTAAATGTCAACAGCCGTCTGAAGCTGCAGCTATCAGTTCGAAACTGGTAACGGCGATATCTGTGTAAATAAACAGCACTATTAACTCTTTTAGTACCAGTGGTTTCTGCCTGAACCACCATTTTATTAATTTTGTTTTGATGTACTAGTGTCTTTAGCATGAAATTACCCATGCTGTTGCAAGACAGAGATATTTAGTGGTACACTGAGGTACTTCGAACGGCGTAGTGCATCGTAGCAGTCACTTATGGCGTTCAAAGCAACAGACGGCACAGAGATTGTGCTACATCATTGTAGAAGATAGTGACATGGGTTTTTAGTGCCCTTATTGAAGAGGTCATTGACAATGAAAGTAAGTCTATCTGAAGTTTGTGTGTTTTAAATTTGAATTTTTTACTATTGCTTTTATGAATCGTTTCGAAATGAAACCACTGGCGCAGTATGTCGTTTTGATACTTTTTTAACTTTTAGGCCCATTTTTGCTTGTTATTTAAGCCTATATTTTTTTAGGCGTATGAGTTTATGAAAGTTTCGATATGGGGCATTGTGTATAGGAAAAATGGGAATTTGCTTCCAAATACATCGCTTGAAATGACGGTAGGGTTGCCAACTTTAACTGGATACAAAAGTGGACAACTCAAAAATGCACTATTATTATTATTATTCACAACACATTACACAACACACACATTGTAGTTGCTACAACAGAACAACACATTTATTTAACAAGATACTGTTAATACTGCGAATCTAGCGATTTCTGCGAGCCTCTAGTTTCTTTCCTAGTTATATTTTGAGGACATACTTCTTTTCTGACTTCATAGCTTTAACAAGTTCTTTCCCGTTGTTGGACTTGACAAATTTAGCGAATTCAGTACATTTCACACGGTAGTTAAAATTGACAAACAGTTTGGCTTTCACTATTTCCACTTTCAGTCTTTTCCTTTCATTGCTCTAGGTATTTAGCATTACACTGAAAACCGGCTCTACAAACGCATTGGATGGTGGCATTGCTAGCACATGTTGAACGACTTTCAGCAAATTATATGCTCTGCATCTCTTGAAAAATGTCACCCATTTGTTTGAAGTGTTTGAGCCTGGTAAGTCCTTAATGAATGGCAAGACGTCATTCAGTGCACATATTTCAGAAGATAGTTCATCGTTTATATTATGCTGAAATAATCTATACGTTTCATCACGTTCTCCATTTTAAGGGACTCTTCAAAATTTAACTGAGAGCTAAGTTGGAAAATGAATCTTCACTGAAGTCAGACCATTTTTCTACATATTCCAGAATACTAGGGTAGACTTTCTGTGACAAATTTTGCTTGTTCATTTTTCCGTTCTTGTAATATCTCGAATCCGAAGAAATTATTTGTTTGGTCATTAATAATTTCTGTACGCAGCTTCAGGATTACAGAGTATATTTCAGTTATCTGTATATAATAACTTTCCACGTGTTTTATGGTTGTATCAAATAAATGCATATGACTGTGTACAAAATAAATGTAAAGCTCTGTGTTACTTCATCGTCCACTTCTCTGTCGTTTTCATGGGCTACGAATGTCCAAATACGTTTGACAGTATTTCCTTCACCCTGGCTTATAAAACAGGACTTAGACAATGGCCAATTCTGGGAAAATCTATCTACAGCAGAAAAAAGTGACAAAAAACGTGTAGGAACATGTTGGAGTAGTGTGGATTATTCTGACTGCAGAAACTCAGTTCTTCACTCACTCACCTTCTTCGCGCTTGAAGAAAACCCATCAAATACCTTGAGCACTAACGATTCAACATCATATTAGAGCACTGTGCAGTATTTGTATGTGATAATGTTATGCAATAAGATGTGGTGCTTACAAACATTTTTTCCAACTCCACAAAAACAAATTAGTTTTCCCAGTGATTTACGGAATATTTGTCTGCACCATACGCAACTAGTTGCAATTCTTAAAGACCAGTGTCAATGATGGTATCCTTAAGCTTCTTGGCTATAGAAGTTGATGTTTCGTCAGCGTCTGCTTAAAACTCTGTAACAACTGAAGTCGTTCCCCTTCCCTGGTTGAAGTACTGGGTAGGAACTGTAAATAATTTCGTATTTCCTTTATTTGAAGCATCATATGCCATCGAGAACGGAATTGTATTAACTTTTTTCAGAATTTGTTGCAGGGAATGTGGAACCAATACATTATCTACTACAACTTCGACTTTAGTCAGTCCACAGTGAATTTTGGATGATAGTTCCGAATCTTGAAACAAAAAGTGAGATAGGAGACCATTTCTACAGTCTCGTGAAAGATAACTGTGACGATATTTCACTCCATATTATGTTAATTTAGTTCCGTTGCTGACACTTCCTCTTCCTGACTACTTCCTGCTGGCACGAAATACCTTTGAACAGTGGAGATTCGTAGAACATCCCGCACCTTATCAACATGAATCTTGGTATTGGCATGATGCTTTATCACTGTCACTGAGTCGTGTTTCATTGTAAAACTGACACGGCGTGCTTTACAACATCCGGTATATTCATCTTGTTTCTAAAGCCACCCCGAAAAGTGTGTTTCTTATAGCCAATCGTCACTGAAATGACGCTCGCTGCAATGTCTTTTAGCCTGCTGCAGTTGGAAAGCTCCCTATATTACGATGTTATATACATACACGTATCACTCAGTCACTTCAATTCTAAACTAAACCCATGCCGTGTGCGGTTCACCTAATACAGCCACGACAAAATACTTCACTGCATCAATCGCCCGCGCGAAACAATCGGTACACCTGGCGCATTCATTTGTCCGACAGCTGTATTCCTTTTAAAATTAATGGGTCTTTGTTGAAAGCATCGATAATAAAATGAAAACGCGACATTGTCACGGCTTGTTTTGTTTGTTGCTTTTTGCCGCTATACAATTGTTCAAAAGAACAAATAGAAATAAACTAATATTGTAATTCTCCTTTATTGTCCACGTGGAAGTGACATGCATCTGCCAAAAGAAAATATAAGCTATTAATTGGCCTGTCTTTCCTAGTTCGTTCTTACTGGAGCGGTCTTCAAATGACTTGACGACAATGGACAACAATGGATAAAAATGGACACCGCGGTGTAATAAAAATACAAAGCCTCTTTGGCTTCTCTGAGACGGCTTGTCGAACAAATGACCCCGCCAACTTATATTAAAACACACTGGAATTCGTTACGACAAATAAACAATGCTCCCAACTTGTGACACAATCTGATACAAAGTACTTAAACCAAAGAATAATCAAACTGAAAAGTTTAACTGATTCCATTTTCGTTATTTGGCTTCTGTAAAAAAATGTTAAAAAATGAAACTAGTAAACAAGAATTTAGCTTATTTCAAGGGGACCCGAAAACCGGACTTTTGACGTCCGGTCGGGACGTTCGACCGGACGCCACAGTTTTTATTTAAAAACCGGACTGTCCTCTCTGGAACCGGACAGTTGGCAACTACGAATGATGAGTGGATTGAACACTGTATGTCCCAGTGGTTCCGAAGGAAAACCACCTCCTTAAAACAACTGATTGCTTTCTTTTTGCCAAGTTCTTCTTGTAGTCGTTGCTTACTGTGATAATAAAGCTTAATTTTGTGAAAAAATTTAAAATTGTATTCCGAAGTGTAACCGCCTTTAACAGCCAAATTTTTACTTTTTACCAATTTCTTCTTGTATTCGTTGCTTACTATGATCATAAAGGTTAATTCTGTGAAAAATTTTAAAATCATATAGTTTTCCATATCGTTAGGACTCAGTGTGTTAACAATGGCTGGTCCCTGATTTTCTTTGTAAGAAACAACAGCCATGGTCTCAAAATAACCGATTTCGAAGATTTTACTCTTGCACTCTTAACTTTGATTCTCGTTGCAAATTTCTCATGTGTTTACTTTACTGCTTACTGAATGTAGAGAATGAGTAACAGCAGAGAGAGAGATTATAACCCTGTCTCACTCCCTTATAACCGTAGGCCTGTACAAGCCGTAGGCTACATTTCGCTCCATATATTTTACCCTTTCAGAATTTCAATTAGTTTCAAATTGTAAGGCAAAAAACAGCAACAGCAAAAGGTGCAACAGATAAAAGAAGAAGAAACAATAGGATTTCAGTTCCCCTCTATAGTAAAAACACTGCAGATGGGGCACAAACATTGATAAATTTCAAAAATGGTACAGGAAATCACCTGTGAGAGTTTCAAAGGAGTCTTACGTGTATTCGCCCAAACTTATTTAGGTAAACCCCAGAAAATCCAACTATCAGCTCCAGTGGCTTTACTAATGCGCCATCTCGGTTTTCGCCTGTAACTAGTAATAGATTTTGACACTGTTACGAATTGCAGGTTAGATACACAGAGTTAGTTACAGTGTGTAGCACATTAGCCGTATCCTCGTTCTGAAAAACAAAAACAAAAAAGGCACAACGCTTTTAAGCTGGAATCAAACATTGCGGGTGAGCTGTGTGCGTTACCTAAGAGAAGACAGTCAAATACAGGAGACAGAAAATAAATTAAATACATGAACTTTGTTCAGAACCAGATGAAACTATTTGAAAGGTACACACAATCTTGGTTTTGTAATAATTAAAACATAAGTATCTCTGACGTGCTAATGTCATCGGGCACAGAGATAGGTTGATACTTCATCGTTGTAGATACAGTCGTAATTAGTTAATCAGCATGGAAATAAGAGATCAAAATTAACTAATTTATGCGATTTTAAGCTCTCTTAAAATGATCCGTGGGTATTCCTGGTTAATACTTAAATAACGAGTTAAGGGTTGCAACATACAGAGTCCTGCAAAGTTTCTGGGTTTGCCATGCTGCCTCACCGTACACAGTTTGTGTGTCTGCTAAGAACGTTTGTGATGAAATTCTGTTACAGAGAATTAGTGTCCATGGGTTTGTCGACGAAGATGAAAATAAACGTTAATCAGAGTATAACATCAGCTGAGGAAGAGTTACAAGTTTGTTCTCCTCGACTGTGTACAGCAGTGCCTCTGCATGACAAAGGAGAGAAAGTTGAGCTCAAGGACGACCTAGTGATTTGCTGAAGTGGAAAAGAACGATAATAAACTAGGGCAACAAAAACTAAAAATACTCTAATTCCTCGTCACAGGTATATAAACGAGAGAGATAGAGATAGAGAGAAAGAGAAATAAAGATATAACTATCTTCTTGTAATGGCTTCTCAACCCCAACGATGTGAGGTTACAACCTACAAGTCCACTACCACAGTCAGTAAAATGGAGCTACCGTACTGACTTTCTAAACTGTAAGTCGTGCTATGGTACACTCATCCAGTGCGTATTCGCCACAAGTAAAAGTTCGAGAATAGGGACGACCTGCAAATATGACTCACACAATGTCCATATAGTCCCTCTGATGTGCGTGTCCACCGAAAAAAATACGTCCTATGACGAAAAAACCACGTACCATTAAGGAATTATCCGAATGGAATGGAAATCAATACTTGTGATGTGCCTGTACAAACAGACAAATGATTACAATTTCACAAATATTGGATGATTTATACAACAGAAAGAGCTTCACAAATTGAGCAAGTCAATAATGCTTTGGTCCACCTCTGGCCCTAATGCTTGGCAGTGACTGATAATAGTTTTTGGATATCATCCTGAGGGATATCGTGCCAAATTCTGTCTAGCTGGAGCGTTAGATTGCCAAAATCCCGAGATGGTTGGAGGATGCTGCCCGTAATGCTCCAAACTTTCTCAGTTGGGGAGAGATACGGCAAACTTGCTAGCCAAAATAGAGTTCGGCAAGCAGGAAGACAAGCAGTAAAACCTCTCGCTATGTGCGGGCAGGCATGTCTTGCAGAAATACAAGCCAGGGATAGCTTGCAATGAAGGACAAGACAACGGGGCATAGAATATCCTCGACGTGCTGTTGAGTTGAAAGGGTACCGCAGATGACAACCAAAGGGCTCTTCCTATGAAAAGAACTGACATCCTAGACCATCACCCCTGGTTGGCAGACCATCACCCCTGTTGGACGGACCATATGGCGGGTCACAGTCAGGTTGGTATTCCACCATTGTTCAGGGCGTTTCCGGACACGTCTTCGGCCTGGAATCTCATTGACGGAGTAGAATATTGGTTAAAAACAGTCTTGCCACATATGGTTGGAAGAATTTCGACGGAGTAGAATTGTTTTCGGTGAGGTGTCCCGCTTCGAACTGAACCCTGCTGACCATCGAAGAAGTGTCTAGAAACGCCCCGAACTGTGGTGTGATACTAACCTGTCACGGCATGACAACCAGAAGTATTAGTCTGGGGATCCATTTCATTTCATAGCAGAACCCCTTTGGTTGTCATCCAAGGCATCCTCACAGCACAGTAGTACGTCGACGATATTCTGCGCTCAGTTTTATTTCCCTTCATGGCACCCCGTCCTAGGCCTACATTTTAGCAAGATAATACCCGCCCGTATATGGCGAGAGTTTCTACTGCTTGTCTTCGTCCTTGTCAAACTATTTTGGCAAGCATCGCCGATCTCTCCCCAACTGACGAAGTTTGGAGCATTATGGGCAGCGCCCTCCAACCGGCTCGGTATTTATGACTATCTAGCGCGCCAAATGGACACAATTTGGCACTGCTAGTACATCCCTCAGGAGGACATCCAACAACTCTATCAATCAATGCCAAGCCGAATAACTGCTTTCATAGAGAACAGAAGAACCAACGCGTTATTGACTTTATCAATTTGTAAAGCTCTTTCTCTTGAATAAATCATCCAGTTTTTTGGATTTGTACTAATTTGTTTGTCTGTATATGAACATCATATCTACCGATTTCCGTCCGTTTCGGATACTTTGTGATGCGTCTTTTTTGTGTGAGAGTGTACAATAATGTTAACAGACGATATATTTCTTTAAAGTAGCATTGTTTTTGCAATAATTGTACATACACTGTTTCGTAATCCAACGTTCTTGATCAAAATGAAGATACAGCTACATTTTTACCGCACAACTGAGGTACTTGCAAGCACTCGAGAGATAAATATAAGTTATTATTTAGCAGGCTGATTCCTACCGCCACCCTAGGCAGAAAGATTGTAGAACTGACGCTAAGCTTAATCCATCCTTCTCAGTCACAGACTATTTCAGTCTAGCTTGGCAGTGAACTTGAATTCTCCGAACCATCAAGAAGGTCTCTGCAGCTATCAGTATCAGCTGATCTGGAGGACATATGGTCAAACTTTATCCACATCTACACTGCCCAGTCACAGTAACGTAACCACCTACTATGTTCGACGTCAACGTGCAATAATCGCTCACAGGCGGCAAGTGGCAGCACCAGAGGTGGAGGGTATGAAAAGCGCGTTTGCGGGCTCGGTAAATAGTGCAGTCGTTGTCGTAAGCGGAGCGAATTGTCTGACGTCCAAAGGGCATGATAATTGGCTTTCCGGCGAGGGGTTGACGCAGTTTCAAAAGAGCTAAGTTTGGGATCTGTTCGCGTGCCGCGTGGCAAAATGGTGCTGACCAAATCTGGCGTAGAGGCAACTGTGGTACACCACGGGCCATAGATGAATAGGTGACAGTAGTGAACGACGACTGTGTAGACGTGTAGGCGTGTAGACGTGCAACTGCTGAGCAACTGACCGCCCAAATGAGCGAAGGGGCTACTAACAGTGTCTCTTCAAGGACCGTTCAGCAAATATTGCTGCGTATGGTCCACCGCAGCAGACGCCTGATTCCTGCAGCGAAGCTGTCTGCTTTCATCGATGACGAAGGCTGGAATTGGCCCGCAGATATCGCTACTGGACGTCCACAGACAAATCACGTTTTGTGCTCCATCGGACAGATGGGTGTTGGCGCGTCCTGCGTGAAACGTCTGAAACCAAAGGGTCCAGGCCAGAGGAGGCAGCGTTATGGTCCGAGGGAATGTTTGCGTGGCATTTTCCAGGTGATGTCGCTATTCTGGAATGCACAATGGATCGACAGATCCTTAGGGACAACGTCCTTCCGTACATGCATTTTGTTTTTCCTCGAGACCATGGCATGCGCCCACCAGCAGGACAATGCAACCTGGGACGCAGCTCGCAGTGTACGTGCGTGGTTCTACGAGCACAAGGACGACTTTACCATACTTCCTGGCCACCTAACGCCGCGGATTTAAAACCAGTTGAGAATCTTTGGGACCACCTCGATCTTTGGGACCACCTCGATCGGGCTTTTCACGCCATGAATCACCAAACGAGAAACCTAGAACAGTTGTCAATGGCGCTGGTGTCATCATGGCTCCACATCCCTGTCGGTACCTTCCAGAACCTCATTGACACTCTACCTGCACATCACGAAGCGTTCTGCGCCGCAAAGGGTGGTTGTGCAGACTTTCCACTGGTGGCCACAATAATATGACTGGGCAGTGTGTAAGAGTTGACACCAAAATTCGTTCCAAAATGAAACAGGCTGCGCCTTCCATTGTCTCATGACATCAACTGTTGAAGTTTACAATCACCTGAAGAAGCCTGGCCGGCCAAGGTAGCCGATCGGTTCTAGGCGCTACAGTCTGGAACCGCACGACCGATACGGTCGCAGGTTCGAATCCTGCCTCGGGCATGGATGTGTGTGATGTCCTTAGGTTAGTTAGGTTTATGTAGTTCTAAGTTCTAGGGGACTGATGACCTCAGAAGTTAAGTCCGATAGTGCTCAGAGCCATTTGAACTTACAGAGTGTTACATACACGTCGTAACCAACAGAACAGTTGACGATTCACAGGTGTACAAAACGAAATTTATTCGCTGATTGCGAATACGGTGACATCAGCTGTATCATTGTCCGTTTTTTCAGACATGCATGTAAGCATTAAAAGCCCAGGAAGGAGGATGACGATAACAACGTTGGCATTCCTCGTTGTGTCCTTCTCCTAGTTGGGGGAATCCAAGTAATTTTTTTGAGCATTGGAAGGTGAATTTGGTGAACTACGATACAAGGATGTAGGCAGTGTGACATGGAAGATGTGTCGGACCGGGTAGCGTGCGCGGATAGCCAGAGTAGTTAACGCGACCGTTCACGATGAGCGGGAAATCCGAGTTCGAGTCCCTATTCGGCACAGATTTTCAAATGTCGCTATTGGATAGTTGAACTATCCCTAATACAGCTAATGTCAAAGAATTCGCAATCGGCCTATAAATTTCGAAATACCAACACAGTTAATATACTTGGATCTTCCGTAACATTTATGACCTTCAGGACACAGCGGGCACAAATACTGATTTAAATCAAGCTCTGAATCAGTTTCTGCGCCACAATATATTCTATTCGAAGTTTTGTTGCGAATTCATTCTCAGTGACACGTCTATTTTTCATCGTAATGCACTCCTCCACTCTTTCCTTATGAGTACCGCCTAGGAAACTCGTGGGCGACCGCTAAGAAGTTCATGTCGGCTTGTGTTCCCATCTTGAGTCTCATTTCGAATAAGTACCCAACTCACACAATTATCGTTGGTGGTGACTTCTGTCTGCCTTCGATACGTTGGTGAAAATACATGTTTAAAGTCGATGGTAGGCTGAAAACGTCATCCGAAATCGTATTGGATGCTTTCTCAGAAAAGTATTTTGAACATTTACTTCGGGAGCCCGCTCGAAGTGTAAATGACTGCGAAAACATATTTGACCTCCTACCATCAAATAATCCTCAACAAATACGGTATAAAACAATTTATTGACACAGCTAGTTCTTGATTCTCACGAAGCAGTGAGTGTTATCGATAGCGGGTGTCAAATTGATTCTACAGGGTGGTCCACCTGAAGTTTCGGATGAGATTATCTCGAAAACTATACATCGGGTAAAAATATTGGGTAATACAAGTTGGTAAGCTCAAAGGGGGACATCAAATGATACTACACGTGACCCCCAGCCCCCGCCCCCTTGCGTGGGGGGGGGGGGTGAGAGGGGGTGGAGGGTTAACTTTTAAATCGTAAATGGAAACACCCATTTTTCAATGCAGATTCGGATTCTCAATAAAAAGTAATCCAGTTTTGTCTGAAACATTTTTAAGCCATTGACAGATGGCGCTGAAATCAAGGAAAATTAAAATTGGGGAAGGACTCAGATTTATTTCGATTGGTCACCCAACTGTGACGCTACCGTGGCCAAACTGCGAACTATGGCTCAGTGTAGAGGTAGGTGCAATGAGATCAGACGTCACTTCACTTTCAGATTGTGAACCGGAATCATCAACTAATGAAAGTAAATTATTCTTTAGCGAAACATGGCTCACTATCCTCCTACAGAGATTGTTGATATGATGTTAATTTTAGGTGAATGCCGTAACAATTACGCTGCAGCTGGTCAATTGTATGCGGGCCTTGGAAATGATAAGAGGTGACAATGATTTTTTTAGGTACGTTATATTCACTGAAGAAGCCACATTCAAAAACAATGCCGAATTAAATCGTTATGATTGTCATTGTTGGTCCCCTGTCAATTCACACTGGCGTAGATCCGTTGGCAATCAACAAAAATGGTTGTTAATGGTCTGGTGTGGAATTTTAAAGGGGTATTTGATACGACCGTATTTTTTTGACCGAAATGTTACTGGGGAATCTTATTTACGTCTTCTCTGCGATGATTTGTAAGAGCTAATGGAAGATGTTGATTTAGAAACTAGGCAACGAATGTGGTTCCAACAGGACAGAGCAGCTCCCTGTTATGCTAACAATGTGCTGAACGTTTTAAATTTACGATACCCTGGTCGGCGGATAGGACTTGGCAGACCAATTCAGTATCATTTGATGTCCCCCCTTTGAGCTTACGAACTTGTCTTGCACACTATTTTTACCCGATGTATAGTTTTCGAGATAATCTCATCCGAAACTTCAGATGGACCAACCTGTATATATCTAGATTTCCAGAAGGCTTTCGACACCGTTCATCACAAGCGACTTCTAATAATATTGCGTGCCTAAGATTATCCTATCACTTGTGCGGCTGGATTCGTGAATTACTGTCAAAAAGATGGCAGTTCGTAGTAACTGACAGCAAGTCATCGAGTAAAACAGAAGTAATATTTGGCGTTCCCCAAGAAAGTATTATAGACCCTCTGCTGTTCCTGACCTAAGTAAACAAGTTAGAAGACAATCTGGACAGCACTCTAAAATTGTTAGTAGATGATGCTGTCATTTACCGTCTTGTAAGTTCACCAGGTGATCAAAATCAGTTGCAAAATGATTTAGACATGATATCTGTATGATGCGAAAAGTGTCAATTGACCCTAAATAAGAAAGCGTGTGAGGTTATCCACGTAAATACCAAAAGGAATCCGCTAAATTTCAATTATACGACAGACGACACAGATCTAAAAGTTTGAATTCACCTAAATACTTAGGGGTTACAATTACTAATAACTTAACTTGGAACGATCACATAGATCATGCTGTGGCCAATGCAAACCAAGGACTGCGATTTATTGTCAGAACAAGTGGGAAAGGCAACAGGCCTACTATACGGACTGCTTACACAAAGCTTGTCCGCCCTCTTATGGCGTTTTTGTGGTGCCGTATGGGATCCCCATCAGATAGGATTGACGAAGGAAAAATTTGTTGCAAGAAGGGCAGCTTGATTTGTTTTATCGTAAAATAGGGGAGAGAGTGCCGAGGATATGATACGCGAATTGCGGTTGCAATCATTAAAGCATAGGCGTCTTCCATTGCGGCAGGCTCTTCTCATGAAAGTTCAATCACCAACTTTCTCCTCAGAATGTGAAAATAAGTTGTTGTCGCCCACCTACATAGTGAGAAATGATCATCATAGAAAAATAAAGAAATCAGAGCTCGCCGGCAGGGGTGGTAGACCGGTTCTTGGCGCTACAGTCTGGAACCACGTGACCGCTGCAGTTGCAGGTTCGAATCCTGCCTCGGGCATGGATGTGTGTGATGTTGAGAGGTGGCATGAGCCCCCTCTCATATTTCTATCTTACGATTTTCCTCTCTAATTGCATGCGGTGAAAAGTTGCTATTCCTTCACACGCGGACTTCCCACGCAGCGTTTCTCGTCACCCGGGTGGTCCGGTGACAGGCGGACTGTTGCTGATCTTGAAAGGGTAAGCCGACGGGTGTGAGGGAGTCGAGTGAATGCTTTCCAGACGCCGACATTGTCAAAAGACACGCCCGCAGGGGCCTGAAGTAGCGGCTGGGCTAGAGGTTCCGTTACTTCGCAGAAACTTAGCGAAAACACTTTCTGGCGGGCTACCAGCGAGGCGTGGGAATGACTTGTGTACCCAGGCAGTTGTGGCGGGAAAATTCCCGCGCTTTCTGCAAAATAATAACTGTGATTGGCTTGCTCAGGGTATAGCTCCGTGACGTAGCAAAATCAGTGCAGAAATTGGCGCCAAGAATCTCCATTGGTGGAATGGTAGTGCTCCGGCAATAGAGTGGAATTTTCCGCCGGTTTTCGAGTTGCTGATTGGAACGTTTAACCTCGGCCACTGTCGTGGGGGCGGGAATGTTCTGTGTTCGGTTTGTACGGGTGCTCTTGTGGTAGTCGGCTCTCGCCTTTCGGTCGGAGTAGGTTACAACACTGAGCTCTCGCTGCTCTGGACAGCCTGCCTTCCGTTTGCTGTCTAATATACTTTTATTTAATTGTAACTGTTTGATAAAGTTGCTGAAGTTTCGACTTCAACGTAACTTTCCGAGTACAGTTGGCAATTGAGCGTTCTGCGTACAAGCGGCCTATGTTGTCTGTCTTGAGCAGTTTTGGCTAAAGTTGACTGAATCGGAGTTACAGTGTGACTTCGCTTGTTAAAATCAATCGCTGTACCGTCAGTGATTGTGTGGCGAGCCTTCTTCGTCTCCCTCAGAGGCGCATTTGTATTGCTAGGAAGTCTTTAGTCTGTAACAACCAAACCAGGATAATTTGTTTCGGGCTATACTCGCAACATTATCATCACCACGATGGGACGTCGAAGCAACCTCCATCTACTCCGGTATGCCAGATCGTGTTCTGGCAGTTAAGAAGACAGTTTGGTAATGTACGTCCGCAGCACCGGCAGATAGGGATTTTCCCAGGTGATAATCAGAGCTCAGCAGAGCACGCCTGTTCGTCTTTTTCTAACTTTGTTCTGTCTTGGGTAGCAGCAATTAATGTTGGGTTGGCTGTGTGTTTTCTCTTAAGATTTGAGTTGCAAGGAATTGGCTCCACATACCACTTCGTCACAAATGTCACAATCTAGTTTAGGGACAACTTCACCTTCACAGCATTTATTTGAGTATCCAATTTGAGCCAATTTGATGTAATGTAAATGTTTCATGTGTTTTGTTTATTATTTGGAGTTTAGTCATAATAAATCATATTGTTATTTTGGACAGAACTTTCATTCTGTTAATCGGTAGAGCAACCCTTTCATTTCTCACTACATTACTGAAACTTTCCTTTATTTAATTAATGTCTATCAAACTAAATTATTGCAGGTGCCAAACTCTTTTCTACTCCACTTGCAGGGTCAATGACAGTCGGTTCGCGTTTCTTTTCAATCCATGTGCAACAGCAAAAGTCGGAGTTAGAATAGGGGGGGGGGGGCTTAGAGCATCATTTATATATGAAGATTCTCGAAGAATTTAGTGTTAAACACACTGCTAGCCCCGGCACCTCGCATAAAATGGCGACCGTTAGCCTCGGATCCTTCCTGTGAATCACTGATAAGCCAACAGTATTCTTAGTAGGAACATTCAAATTTTTTCCTCTACTTTTTTTTAATGATTAATACCCAACTTGTTTTTCTTGTAGTTCCGTGATTAGTTTTAAGTAGCTGTGCATGATTACTGTTTTTGTTTTCAGCGTATATATTTGTTTTTTTGTTCATTGTTTTATATGTTTCTTCGATGTAGTGTCCATACCACTTCACACTTTGTCGGGTTTGTGTGCAGTTTCTGTGCATGTAATTACAGCGTTGGAACTGCGTTGTTGAAATTTTGTGTCTATGTCGAAAAATATACGGAGTAGATTATTTTTATTGTGCATTTTAGATAAAATTGTTTTTCATGAATGATCACGAGAAGTAAGGCACAACTATTATCGAGCGAAGTTAAAACAAAAGAGGATTGCATAATGGATAAGGGGCTGTTTACTGACGGGGATAGGTTCGGAGATGAGATGGGCACATTTTTAGCAGGACAGGACGACAGGTTCATTGATGAGGAAGGTGATTTGGACGCTATCTTAGAGCAACGTCGCCGCCGTGATTATGATAGTGAGGTAGAGGATGAAACAGAGACAGGCACACAGGTCGAGACGGTAGCAGAAGTTTATAATCAAACGAACGAGAGCAGACAGGGGCCAGCTCGGTCACGTCAGAGCTCTAGCGCCCAGGTGTCCAAGAGTTACAATACCCATGTGTGACGAGGATCAAAATGATATTAACCCAATACTGAGCTTCCTACGATCAATGAAAGAAGAAGCTGACGAACAACGTAAGAAGGAGAAGGAAGAAGATGAGAAACAACGTAAGAAGGAGAAGGAAGAAGCTGACGAACAGCGTAAGAAGGACACTCAGGCAATAATTTCGCATATAGGGGAAATTCGTGGGGAATTACTAACAGTAAAGAAAGAATGTGGAGAAGCAAAACAAATGTCAACGGTAGCACAAAAAGTAGCAGGCCTAGCAAAACGGCAGCAACAGGGGCAATGAAAATCGCAAAAGTAACTTCTCAACTTGCAGGTCGCTTGCGACGTGCGACACAAGCCCACGCAAAATCCCTAGCGTTCTTAAAAACTCAAGGTAATATTGCGGTTACGAACATCACAAAACGAATGAAAGAAGTAGAGAGTCGGATCGCAGAACTAGAGCGAAACGGGCACACGAGCACTGCGCGTTCGGATACCAATGATGGAATACACAGAATTGTGTCTCCGAGGAAAAGCCCGCCGTGGTCTAGCCCAGTGACAGAGTGCAGAACTAACAAGGCACACGCAGAAACACCTAGTAATAGCTCCAATAATTGTAGCCCACTTAGGAGAGTGAATTCGGAGTGCCACTTCCACTGTGATACAGATGTAGCACATCACAGTTATCAGCAAGATAGATCAGGACACTCAGCAGACGTGCAAGTATCGGAAACGAGTGACAACACCAGTGCGAGGATCGGACAGGAGTTTGATTCGAATCACTTCCTGTCGATACTAAAATTCCAGAAGTTCAAAGATAATGGAGTGTCGATGCATCCGAAGAGCTGGGTGATGCAGTTTACAAATTCATTACCATCGTCATTGCCAACCCAGGCAAAATTAGAATTCATGTGTGGACACATCGAAGGCCAAGCCGCGGAAAAGATGCGAGGTGTGGCAGCGACGTGTCGGATTTATGAGGAATTTGTTGGTGCATTCCTGCGGACCTACTGGTCAAAGGAAACGCAAGACAGGATTAAAGAGGAAATAATATTTTGTCCTGAACTGGAAGTGTCTGGGCATAGGAGCGCAACCAAATTATTTGATGATTTACTCAAGAAGAATCAGTTTTTAGATAGTCCATATAGCAATGGAGAAATCATCAGATTTTGCTTTTCCAAATTGCCAGTTAGGTATCAACAGACACTTGTCGGGAAGTGTGGATCTGACATAGAAGCATTCAAGAGTCTATTGCGCGAACTCGAAGTAGTCTTTGATAAACAAGACGCAAAGGACAGGTAGAAGGCGCAAAATGCCAAATACCACTGGCCAGCAAGGGAAGACGACAACATTTCGCATAATCGCACTGGTCAGTTAGGAAACCAGGATTACGGAAATCAAGGTTACGCTATTCAAGGTTATGGAAACCAGAGACACGGAAACCAGAACGTCGGGAAACAGGGTCAATCTAGACAAGGAATCTGGGACAGGAGGAATAACGAACGGCAAAGCGACCGTAATTGGAGAGAGCGAAACCAAGGACAACAGGAGAACCAGGAGATTCAAATTAGACGTGCAAATCCTAATGCACGTCAGAGGAGGGGGAGTCTGACAAGTGATTGGCGCTAGTCCATAGGACTCCGCCACATCTCTCACACAAAGAAGTTCGTGGAATAATAGTAGTTTAAGTGGTGTACATAGTAGAATAGGCAAATATATGAACCTTTCCACTGGGAGCAATAATCGTTGCATTAATAGATTAAGATTGTTAATGTATTAACATGCTGCGTTTTCTCGCATAAGAATTTACTGCTGCTAACTTTTTTTTTTTATGTTCGCGATCTCCACTGTCGATGCGATAAGAGGCACTACCTTTCCATGAGCAATGTTTCTGTCCTTTCCTATCTGGTGTCCATGTTAAGGGATAGTGATGAGTGACAAGATGTCGCACAAACGGGCGCTTACAAGAACGTGCTCTTAGAAGCGTTCTGAGAAGTCGTGATACGCTCCATAGCGGCCACAACCAGTTCGTGAGACGTTCATACCAATGCTTGCAGGCACGCGTCAGTGCACTGCAAGATTGTGGTATATTGCGTGATTTCGAGGATGAATATGGGCAGTATAGTTTTTACACTGATGAGCCAGCATCGTTGTCTTGCAAGTCGGGATGAACCTGTGAGCGTTTGACTCCAATGGTGCCCTAGACGGTAGAAATGCGGGCATAAAGCCTACCATGCCAATGTGCTGGTTGGGGATTTAGCATGCTGCTTGCGACTGTCACAGATGAATAACCAGGGACTTATACTTGGATATTCGTGACATACTGTGTAGCTGGCGTGTGGTGGGCGACTGAATCCTCAACAGGAACCAGTCTTGGCTTGGTCATATTACATTGCCTCTGGAAAGGTGCGCTTTCATTGCTAAAACTGCATCACATACAAAATTAAGTTCAACTATAAATTTATTGTCTTGTATAGCTATGGCTAACCCAATCTCTGGAGTTTCAGTGAGGCATAGTGAGAACTCGGAGGCCGTGTCGTACGGCGCGCACATCACTGTCGTCGTCAATAGCGGCGAGCAGCGAGACATCTCAGCGTAACAGGAATTATGTAAGAGCATTGTAAAAAAAAAAAAAAAAAAAAAAAAAGGTACGATATACTAGGATAAGTTAAACCTACCACAAGTAGGAATGTTTGGCGCACGCCTGTTGGGATGTTATTTTTCAGGTCATCAAATCACAGACCCGAGATGGAGCGACGACAGGCGAGCGAAAGTAGAATAGTTGCATGTTCTTTATAGCACAGTAAAACTTCGACCTGCATAACAACATAATTTAATCAAAAGACATAGAATGTAGGTCGTTGGCAAATGGTAGTTAATTCTTGAGCATGTGTACTGTCGATCTATATAATTAATAGTAATATTAGTGCAGGCCCGCACATTTAGTTGTTCATCCAATACATAGCATCAGTTGTCACACACCATATACAATAGTGAGATCGGTCTCTACACAAATATCAAGATAAATTATTTCCATGTCTAAATTAGATACACCAAGATTTTGTTATAATGATAGCCATAGATTAATAACTATAAAAGTAAAATAAGAGTGTCTGAAATGACAGACCATCAATGTGTCGTTATGTAAATTTATTATAACATAGAAGGTCATGGGAAAAAGTTAGGCATAAGATTTTTGTCAGAATTGTGCAGATGACGGGTATCGTGGCAATGCAGAGGCCAGCCGGAGCAAAAACAAGAGGTCTTCGGCTACCTGCAAGAAGGGGAGCGTCAGCGCGCCACCAACCAGAAGGGCGCGGGAGCATCCAGTCCTGCAAGCTGACAGTCACCGGGCCGTATACCTGAGGGATTAGGCGGGATCCTCGCCGGGCCACAAGCGAAAGTGAGGCTGGCCGTTGACACTGACACGCGACCCACACGCGACAGCCTGCTAGCTCTCCGGACGCGGCAGCCATTTGGAGGGATTCCCTGCGGCAGACCACGTTGTCGTGAGTACACGAAGAAGATCACATATCGTGCCAGAACATGTGCCTCATGTGCCTCAGGACAGAAAGAGACGCTATATACTCACCTGTTTGGGTTTTTACAACTCACTAGCACTGGCCGATCTGCATACACAAAGCAGTATCGTGCCACACACTCTAACAAATGAACTGTCTCATTTTTAACTTCTCCTCTCACTTAGAGAGCAGTTGTAGCAATCGTCGCTCCTAGTTTGATCCTGTCTGGATCACCTCACACACTTGTGGAGTCACTCCACATGCCCTCATCCCTCGTCGAACTGCAATATTGGGAAACGTAAAGTACTGTCCAGGGAGAGAAGAGACCTGGACTAGTGATGCATCCCAACTAGTAGACCTCAGAGACATTTAATCGACATGAGTAGAGCCTATGTCTTCCTACCGTACTGCCGTGATCATATGAGTGGGTCTTGCTGCAATCTCAACAGCGTACTGCAGATGCTCCAGCACACCCTATTGCTGTTGCAACAATGCAGCAACAACACCCGACGTTTAGCCCTATGTGATGTCAGTACTGTGGCCCCATCTCAAAAGCCTCCCTCCGATGCTCAAGACATGGAACCATGTGCATCAATGCATATGACTCAACATACCAAACCCCTCAGAGAAACTAACGAATTTGTGAAGTGCTTCGAATATTTCCAGCAATGTGATTTAGTGCCTCATTCTCAGCACAGTCGTGAACATTGTGCAATGTGCAAACACAACTTGACACCCCATGAACCTTGTTTTTTTTATTAAATTTCTTTCTCTAATGTTGTTTTTGTAATGTATGTTATACCTTGTATGTGTTTGTGTTTTTACACTGTAATTCTTATGTAAGTGATAGAGTAGGGCGCACAAATTACAAATTACTGTATTGTTCTCCACACCATGTTTTATTGTTTGTATTTTGTATTTATTGTTGTGTGTATGCAGACAGTGTGCCTGAAGTCCCCATAAACTGAAGCAGATACCACCACTGTCATTTTGAATGGACCATCAGTTCAGGGAACATTTTGTAAACATTGTTCTTGCTGCAGGGAGACAGAATGAATCGGAGGTTGTAATTAGATTCTGAAAGCTCACAAAGAGATTGTTAACTTAAATAGTATCATGTGTGAGTGAGTTCAGGTTAGTTTAATGATTCAAATTGTTGTAACATCTTGGGCATTTAATTGCGGAACACTCCAACTCTGATTGTAAAGAAAAAAACTGCTCCATATTTGGCTCACATGCCCGGGCCATATTTAGAGCGTGAATGTCTGTGTGAATCGGTGTTTGGAAGGGGCTCCCTGGGTATGGATGTGTGATGTGAGTGTTAGAGTTCCATATTAAGAAGGTGAAGTTGGCTACATCATAAATAATCCTCCCTCTATGAGCTGCATTTTTCAGCTGCAGTGATTTTTTTTATAGAGTGCGGCATGTGGAGTCAGTTTGCAAGATTGTTCTTGGGCGATTGACTCACTACCTTGCTCCTAAGCGAGCCAACCGCTCACCAATTACAATCTAAAATGGCGTAGGGGCTATGAGAGGTGGCATGAGCCCCCTCTCATATTTCTATCTTACGATTTTCCTCTCTAATTGCATGCGGTGAAAAGTTGCTATTCCTTCACACGCGGACTTCCCACCCAGCGTCTCTCGTCACCCGGGTGGTCCGGTGACAGGCGGGATCTGCTGATCTTGAAAGGGTAAGCTGACGGGTGTGAGGGAGTCGAGTGAATGCTTTCCAGACGCCGACATTGTCAAAAGACACGCCCGCAGGGGCCTGAAGTAGCGGCTGGGCTAGAGGTTCAGTTACTTCGCAGAAACTTAGCGAAAACACTTTCTGGCGGGCTACCAGCAAGGCATGGGAATGACTTGTGTACCCAGGCAGTTGTGGCGGGAAAATTCCCGCGCTTTCTGCAAAATAATAACTGTGATTGGCTTGCTCAGGGCATAGCTCCGTGACGTAGCAAAATCAGCGCAGAAATTGGCGCCAAGAATCTCCATTGGTGGAATGGTAGTGCTCCGGCAATAGAGTGGAATTTTCCGCCGGTTTTCGAGTTGCTGATTGGACCGTTTAACCACGGCCACTGTCGTGGGGGCGGGAATGTTCTGTGTTCGGTTTGTACGGGTGCTCTTGTGGTAGTCGGCTCTCGCCTTTCGGTCGGAATAGGTTACAAGACTGAGCTCTCGCTGCTCTGGACAGCCTGCCTTCCGTTTGCTGTCTAATATACTTTTATTAAATTGTAACTGTTTGATAAAGTTGCTGAAGTTTCGACTTCAACGTAACTTTCCGAGTACAGTTGGCAATTGAGCGTTCTGCGTACAAGCGGCCTATGTTGTCTGTCTTGAGCAGATTTGGCTAAAGTTGACTGTATCGGAGTTACAGTGTGACTTCGCTTGTTAAAATCAATCGCTGTACCGTCAGTGATTGTGTGGCGAGCCTTCTTCGTCTCCCTCAGAGGTGCATTTGTATTGCTAGGAAGTCTTTAGTCTGGAACAACCAAACCAGGATAATTTGTTTCGGGCTATACTCGCAACATTATCATCACCACGATGGGACGTCGAAGCAACCTCCATCACCTCCGGTACGCCAGATCGTGTTCTGGCATTTAAGAAGACAGTTTGGTAATGTACGTCCGCAGCACCGGCAGATAGGGATTTTCCTAGGTGATAATCAGAGCTCAGCAGAGCACGCCTGTTCGTCTTTTTCTAACTTTCTTCTGTCTTGGGTAGCAGCAATTAATGTTGGGTTGGCTGTATGTTTTCTCTTAAGATTTGAGTTGCAAGGAATTGGCTCCACATACCACTTCGTCACAAATGTCACAATCTAGTTTAGGGACAACTTCACCTTCACAGCATTTATTTGAGTATCCAATTTGAGCCAATTTGATGTATTGTAAATGTTTCATGTGTTTTGTTTATTATTTGGAGTTTAGTCATAATAAATCATATTGTTATTTTGGACAGAACTTTCATTCTGTTAATCGGTAGAGCAACCCTTTCATTTCTCACTACGTTACTGAAACTTTCCTTTATTTAATTAATGTCTATCAAACTAAATTATTGCAGGTGCCAAACTCTTTTCTACTCCACTTGCAGGGTCGATGACAGTCGGTTCGCGTTTCTTTTTAATCCATGTGCAACAGCAAAAGTCGGAGTTAGAATAGGGGGGGGGGGGGGGGGCTTAGAGCATCATTTATATATGAAGATTCTCGAAGAATTTAGTGTTAAACACACTGCTAGCCCCGGCACCTCGCAATGTCCTTAGGTTAGTTAGGTGTAAGTAGTTCTAAGTTCTAGGGGACTGATTACCTCAGAAGGTAAGTCCCATAGGGCTCAGAGCCATTTGAACCATTTTGAATCAGAGCTCGCACGAAAGGATTTAAGCATTCGTGTTTCCTGTGCGTTGTTAGCGAATGGAACGGTAGAGGAATAGCTTGAAAGTGTGCTACAAACACTCTACCGGGCACCTGATAATGAAATGCAGAGTAATCATGTAGATGTAGATGCAGATGATTTACCCATCTCTTGACGCTGCTGGCAACCACGCACACGTCTCCACATGTACACTGAGGATGAGACACACGTCAGCAGCAGATGTTTCCTCTTTAACAAAGAACTGAATGAAAGTAAGCTGTCGGAACGAAACATCGACATCACCCATGTTGTTAATATAGCCTGCTGTGTCGCAGAATGTTAACATAGTCCGCAATCTGTAGAAGACGATGTCGCAGTAGCTTTGTAGGCATTGTTGGTGTTACAGTTGTGGCTTAGTGTTTCTCAAGACCTTCATAAGGACCCTCCTATAAATGTAAAGCAAGGCTCATAAGCTACTAAAATATCTTTAACTTTAGAGAACAGCAGGCTTCAGTAAGCTGATATTGGTTAAACATCATTCGCAGCACTCTAAACTGTAACAATAACGTGAATCTGACAGTAAAGAAGACAAATAGTGGTATGTGGTTGAGTGTGCGTATAACGATGAAACGCCTGTTATCTATCAAGGCGAAAGCTTACGACATCCTTCTGCGGTCTTTTGTGAGCAGTTATTGTTCGATTTTAGCTTACGAAATCCTGCCGCGGTCTTTTGTGAGCAGTTATTGTTCGATTGTAGAAATACTTACCAAGTCCAAATGACAAAGAACTCATTAGTCCTGTGGGAGAGCTGTGCAAGTGTTGCTTGCTGTTGAGTCAACCAGTAACGCTACATTTATGTTTCCAGTGTTTCTTTTCATTTTGTCTATTCTTTCATTTCTTATTTCGAAGATTTGATTGTGTTACAAGACAAATTCAAGAACGTAAAAGAGAGAACATGTGAAAAATTTAAAACGATCTAGAGTTAATCTGTGGCCTGTATCAAAAATAGAAATTCTATGTTAACCGTGGATTACGTGCGAAAATTGCGTCATCTCTTGAAAACTGGCTACAGTTTATTATATGAGAAAGTTTGTGTAAGTAGACACCCCATTTAACGAGCTCTGGCCTGTAGTCCAGACAACTCCTGTTCCATGGCGACTCAGTGTTACCCCAAACGACGCACATTTTTGCCGAGTAGATAAGCCAACACTGACAACCAACCTTATACTTTATCAGAAAACAGAACTCTAATGGAGACGTAGCCCACAGACAATTTGTGGATTAGTCGTGACAGATAAAAACTTGTACTAGACCAGGAATTGTACCTACATTCCATATTATCTCGGACTGTTACTTTAACGATTTAGGTATTCCAGCGCCACTCCAAAACATACTGATTTTTAATATCATTGCTTTTTCCGTTCTGTGATTTCCGAACACTAAAATCGGAGATCCTTGCACAGAGTATAAGGGGACGTCCCTAACAGGGGAGCGGAAATTGTGAATGATTGCGACATACCCTGCCTTAGGAATGTACGCCACTTTATTTAATTACCTAGACGTTCAATAAAATTATCACAACGTGCATAGAAAACACGATAACAACAAACCAGGCAAATTAAGAAGCTGGGTTTAAAAGTGGATAAACTGCTATGGAGCTTTTTCAATTACAAAACGGAGCAACGAGATTCATAGATTTTGAGAAAATTTTGGAGAAAGTTTCAGCAAAAATTAATATACAGACTAATATATAAGTCAATGTTACGCCTTCAGGACAGCCGGCCGGGGTGGCCGAGCGGTTCTACGCGCTACAGTCTGGAACCGCGCGACCGCTACGATCGCAGGTTCGAATCCTGCCTCGGGCATGGATGTGTGTGACGTCCTTAGGTTAGTTAGGTTTAAGTAGTTCTAAGTTCTAGGGGACTGATGACCTCAGCAGTTAAGTCCCATAGTGCTCAGAGCCACTTGCCTTCAGGACAGAGACAAATTCAGAGCTCAAAGAGGAGTATGCTGATTAAATAGTTAGGTTTTCAGTAATCATTTACAACCTCTCACTTACCGAAAGATAGGTACCTAAAGACTCGATTTCACACCTAGACACAAGGAAGGAAACACGGGTAATCCGCCGAATTTTTGACCCGCATCATTGACTTTTTTGTAGTACACTGGTTGGAAAACTTCAGGACGAAAGTAATTTTCGCATGATGTGTCACTGCCAAGTAATATGGCTCGATGAGACTCGGACCATACAGAGACAGAACTCCTACAGTATACTAAAGAAGGTAACTGAAAGAAATGCGCAATGGGACGAACAGAAATGACACATTTATTCGAAGACAATTACACTGAAGTTACCGCGATTCGTGACAGACTCCTGAATATTAGAAACTGACGGACATGGGTCTTTATAAGGTGTGTGATTACCACGAAAAGCAATTCATGCTCTGCAACGTGCTGCCATGCTGGCTACAAGGTTGGTAAGGAGTCCTGGTGGAAGGGCGTTCGATTCCGCCACCAGTATGACGCTACTTCGTAGGGACGAAACTGATTAGAAGCCGCTTGTGAGCAACACCATCAAAATCCATCTGGAAATTTACACTGATCTGCAAAACACAGGGACGAAATTACCTTCCGCATGACGTATCACTGTCAAGTAACATAGCTCAGTGAAACAAGGACGATAAAGAGAAACAACCTATCCCTTGAGGTCTCTCGGCCAACAATGCCTTACTGTTTTTTCTTAGCGTCTTAACGGTGTGCCTGGATTTGTGATTTCCTGTTAGATATGTCGCTGTTCATATTAATTAACGGGAAGTCATCTAGTGAAACAGAAGATATATTTTTGGCTTTCTCCAAGGAATTATTATAGACTTTCTGCTGCTCTTGATCTATGGAAAAGATTTAGGAGACAACCAGTAAACCCCCGATACTTTAAAGAATCGAAAATAACTTCAGACATTTGATTACATGTGTTTTACTTTGTGAAATATTTTACGTTAACATGTAAGTTTAGAAAAGGTTTGAAATTATGAGTAAAGTTTGTTGGCTGTGGCTAAGTGCTCTCATTCTCAAATTGTAAATGAAAATAGTCCGAACATTTCACACCATAACTTACTTTGTGCCAAGACGTGAGCATAGTTCCTAACTCTAATACTTACCTCATTATGTTTCTCTAACAGCAGATCATATCGAAACCATAGTCAGTAGTCCAAGGGTCATATCTCAATGTCCAAAACATAGATGAAACAATTTCGTTTTGCTGAAGGCAGTCTACATTTTGCATCTCATGCAAATAAACTTCAACAATGAGTCGGAGAACTACATACCTGTAGTGGAAGTTCCAAAGTAGGCCTAAAACCAAATTATAACAAGAGCAAAATAATGTATAACCAACAAATCAAGAAGATGCATTTAGGACAGTGGAGATCAATAACTGAATATACAGGAAAATAAATAAAAAGCTTCGTAATGTAACATGTTTTTAAAATGAACTAAAGAGTATAAAACAGTTTCTCCTAGTCCCATACACATAGTCCTAAAAACATGTGCTTGTAAATTTTTAATACCTTTGACAAAACTTACAGAATTTATAACGGAAAGCGTGGGGTGCGTGCAATAGATAATTGATCCATGGATATTTCATCTAAGTCACTAACAATTTTATTCCACTGCAAACGACATGATTTGTTTGTGATTTTTCTCAATGACAGCTGCTTTCTACACTCCTTACTATTATCTGCTGCAATCGCCCCATGTTTTTTTGTTTTAAATTTTACAAGTACTGTTATAGCAATTAAAAATTCACAACTACAAATTTTCAAGAGTATCTGTTTTGGGCTAGGAGAAATTATTTTTTGGTTTTAGTCCATTTTAAAAACGGGTTATATTACAAAGATTTTTATGTGAACGTTCTTACCGAAACTTTCGCAAATGGAACTTGAATATAGGGAAATAGCAGTGTTAACAAAGTACCCTCCGCCATGCCCGCTCGGCTAGCCGCGCTGTCTAACGCGCTGCTTCCCGAGCAGGAAGGCGTGCCAGTCCCCGGCACGAATCCGCCTGGCGGATTAGTGTCGAGGTCCGGTGTGCCAGCCGGCCTGTGGATAGTTTTTAAGGCGGTTTTCCATCTACCTCGGCGAATGCGGGCTGGTTTCCCTTATTCCGCCTCAGTTACACTATGTTGGCGATTGCTGCGCAAACACCGTTTCCACATACGTGTACACCATAATTATTCCACCATGCAAACATTTGGGGTTACATTCGTCTGGTATGAGACGTTCCCGGAGGGGTCCACTGGGGGCCGAACCGCACAATAACCCTGAGTTAGGTGTGGGGCGGCGGTGGGGTGGGTGGACGGCTGTGGCCTGTTGTGGGTTTGTGAACTACTGAGGGATATGGTGGACGAAGCCTCTCCGTCGTTTGTAGGTCCCCAGTTTAATACATACATTCACATCCTCCGCCACACACTAGACGCGAAAGCGACTTTATATTGCATTGTCATCGAGTTTTAAGCTATGTTGAAAGTCTCATGACTCTATCTCATCGGGAAGGTGGTATAAAACCAATTGCAAAATTTTACCAAACAAACAGACAAGAAAGCGACCTAATGAATACACCTTTAAAATAAGAAAAAAACATGGATTATTTTTTGGTAAACCAAATAGGGCTTTTACAATCAAGCCTCTGAAGTTTCTGAAGGTGGAACTTTACAGTCATTGTCAAATAGCAGTTTTGACTTTCGGCAGTGAGAAAGTGGCCTTCACTGCAAAACCTGAGGGTTCATTAACGAGCAATAGAGGGAAGCATCTTAGGAAATTCCGGATGAGAGAGAAAACATATCTATCAGGGAACAGACTGTGGTTGAACATGTAGTTATGACTTTCCTGGAAATGAAATGGAAGTGGTGGGGGGGGGGGGGGGACGACGACACAGCTATGCGATGGGATGGTAGATGGGCCAATGACAATCCTTGATGAACTCTCAAAGAAGAAAATCAAAGATGACGCTCTGATGGGAGGTGGTAGTGTAGCGTATCATTTCGGGACTGCACCTGTTTGCTCGTTTCAGTGTCTGTTGTGTATTCCAGAGGATGGTGATGCTCCGGTCTTTTCCAAATGGGTAGTGGAGGAGACCTAAATAGCTGGCTCAGGGCGAATGATTTTACTAGGAAGGCCAGTGTTTGCAAGCTGCTGCGAAACAGACACTTGAAAACCCCTGGTAGCAGTGACGCTGGTGAGTGCTTAGCGCGAGCGGAGAATTGCTAATGAAATCGCCTGCGTGCGGCTATTGAGTCTGATAGGCCAAAACACCTTAATGTTAAATAACATACTGTAGCGGCCTGGAGCTCAAGAAACCAAGGATTCAACCGACAGCTCTCGAGGGCGTAGGTGGTGTCGTGTGGCCTATGGGGCAGAGGTAGTTTTCTAAGTCAGTAATTGGTGATTACAAGAGATCAGGCCAGTTATGTCTCCAGTATGGAAAGTCTAGAAGAATCGAGTGTTCCCATGACAAGAGTGGAACTTCTCAGTTTCCTAAGCGAGTTTTGCCTTTAAGTGAGCTTTCACGTGCCCAGTAGGCAGATCCCATACATTAGTCTGAAAAGTTAGTTGTTAGCTGGATGGTGGTGTTTCATTGAACGAAAGAGACTTGCTGAGATCTAACTGAAGCAAATACATTTAAACAAATGAACATTAGCTGACGCAAATAAAACAGTTACAACAGTTGTTGCCTGAGGTGAGGATACAATGGAATTATGACAGCCTTCCCAACCGAATTATCACATGCATGTAGGCCAGAGGAGTTGAAATGCCGTACTGTTAAGTTGTCTCGTACTGTCAAGTATTTTGTAAATTTGACTTAAGTCTAATCACTGCAGTTGCATCACAACTCTCAACCCAGGGATCTTCATTTCGTTTCCTACTTCCCTTCTGAGTGCTTCAATCTTTTTGTATATTTTGACATGCCATTCTGTAAACCATTTTTCACAGTTTCTCATGGATATTCATTACGTTGTTGTCGGTGTAATATATCGTTGTAACATCAGCAAGGAAGATATGTTAACTGGATGCAAATATGGTATGTAATATAAAAATTTGTTAAGCAGTGTAGGTACTAAAATGGAAAACTATGGTATGTCAAGTCCTCAATAGCTTTTTGTATCCAGTGCTGATGATGGATGGTACTTATACTGTGGAAGATGGATGGCGTTTACACCGCCAGCGTACAGTGTCACAAAGTTGGCATATAGGGCCAGTTGGAGTTGGGCCATCCTAGGTGTATCCACCGTACACTGCATATACGGTAAAGATTCGTGGACTGACCGTTGTGGAACGTTGACACAGATGCCATGTTCTGAATCTAATGCAAATTACATTACATTCATTTACGTTTAAGATCAGTTGAGAGAATTAACGCCGAATACTCACATCTTAGAGTTTCTTTACACTTTGTAACAAGTTTTAATGACATAACCCTGTATAATACAACTTTATCTACAAACAGCCTCAGATAGCTGAAAGCATTCCATGCATCGTAGTTTACATGTGTTGGTAAATGAGAGGAAACTTTTGTGTCATAGGTAGAGTGCTCCTGTCTCCTTAGCCACATTTTGCATTACTGGGATACTGTCAGATCTCGTTCTACAGTGCAGTATAGCTTGTTACTGCTCACAGGAGATGTTGGGAGTGGAGCAATCAGTGGAAGTCGACCAGTATCTCCTGCTTCACATCAGTACCAATCTCTATTAGCTACCAATCCTGCTTCTTACAAGGGAACCTCCCCATCGCACCCCCCTCAGATTTAGTTATAAGTTGGCACGGTGGATAAGCCTTGAAAAACGGAACACAGATCAATCGAGAAAACAGGAAGAAGTTGTGTGGAACTATGAAAAAAATAGGCAAAATATACAAACTGAGTAACCCATGCGCAAGATAGGCAACATTAAGGATAATCTGAGCCCAGGAACGCCGTGGTCCTGTGGTTAGCGTGAGCAGCTGCGGATGAAGAGGTCCTTGGTTCACATCTTCCCTCGAGCGACAACTTTATTTATTTTCGCAAAGTTATGATCTGTCCGTTCGTTGATTGACGTCTCTGTTCACTGTAATAAGTTTACTGTCTGTGTTTTGCGACCGCACCGCAAAACCGTGCGATTAGTAGACGAAAGGACGTGCCTCTCCAATGGGAACCGAAAACATTTGATCGCAAGGTCATAGGTCAACCGATTCCTCCACAGGCAAACATGTCTGATATATTCTATACGACACTGGTGACGGAATGTTCGTTACATGACAGGAATGTATTGTCGAATGGCGAATGGGTAGAAAGATTCCTCTACCTTGTCCGATTTAGGATTTCTTGTGGATGTGATAATCACTCCCAAAAAGTGATGAAAACATAACGGACGGACAGATAATAATTGTCTGAAAATAAAAAGTTAAAATTTTTCACTAGAGAGAAGACTTGAACGAAGGACCTTTGCGTCCACAGTTGTTCACGCTAACCACGGGGCCACGTGTCACCTGCGCTCAAATACTCCTTATGTTGTTTATCTTGCACATGGACTACTCAGTTAGTATATTTTGCTTATTTTTTCATAGTTCCACACAACTTCTTCCTGTTTTTTTGATTGATCTGTGTTCAGTTTTTCAAGGCCTATCCACTGTGCAACTTATAACTAAATCTGAGGGGGGTGCGATGGGGAGGTTCCCTTGTTAGTAGCATTGTATGGTTGTATTTTATTATTGGTAACACATGTGCAAGGTATACTGAGGTGATCCTACATTGCTGGCATAATTGTTACTTTTACCCACCCCCCTTTTACTGCAATTTTTAGTAAGTGAGTTAGCAAAATGTCATAATTAAATAGATGTAATAAAGATTAAGCATTATTATCTAAGTTGGTTGGTTGGTTGGTTTGGGGAAGGAGACCAGACAGCGTGGTCATCGGTCTCATCGGATTAGGGAAGGATGGGGAAGGAAGTCGGCCGTGCCCTTTCAGAGGAACCATCCCGGCATTTACCTGGAGTGATTTAGGGAAATCACGGAAAACCTAAATCTGGATGGCCGGACGCGGGATTGAACCGTCGTCCTCCCGAATGCGAGTCCAGTGTCTAACCACTGCGCCACCTCGCTCGGTATATTATCTAAGTCATCTATACTGGTGAAAAATGTTGCACACAAAAGATTAAATATATCATTGTGGTAAATAAGCTACAAATTATATTAACTTTCTAAAAAACTGAAAGTAATTTGAGTCTCATATCACCTGTATTCGACCTTAAGTACTTCATTACCATCTTCAATTTGCTGAAACTGTGTTTGCAAGAGGCTGCAGTGATTGGTATTGTCATAAATATGCTCAAAGCTGTTTTGATGATTAGATAAGCATCTCTTAAGCTATACTCTGACGAAAACCTCCCAAATATCCAAGTGGGAAGCAGTGACAACGCTCTTCATCAGCTCTTCCACATGGAACTAGGAAGCATATTGTCATAGAACTCTTGCATCGTTAGTCACGTATACTGTTACTGCACTTATCTTTTGCATAGTTAATTGGTGTTTGTAGTATAGCTAATTAATTGCACCACTTTTTAATGTTTGTTCTACCATACAAGAACTGTCTATGGAAGTTTATGGCCGCATAAATGATTTCAATTTTTGTGTAATCTAATCTAACTACAAAAGGATATGTTAGTGAATTAGTCTGCAACATGCAATATCTCTACTTGGGTTCTGACTTCCACAGTCTTTATATGAAAAGTGTGTTGTGGCCACCTTCTGCGCTAGAATGGATGGTTTCTGGAGTATGCCAATACCTGATTCAGTGCCTCACTCCTGCTGACATTTAGTGGGAATATGATTCAATGGAAGAACAAACGCACAGTTATTCATCCTAAATTGTAAATCATTATTTTTCACTTTGTCTCCAGCTGTCAACACATAAAACTAGAATTGATGGCACCGCTTTGGTCAACCATGGCAGATATAATAATTTAATTATTTTACTTGCAGTAATGTCTTCCTTCCACCCTCGATATTCTATCCCAAATGTTATTTTTTTAAAGTTCTTGTGCACATTCCCATGTCATCATTGAACCCTTCACTGCAACTACCCGACTCAAATGAGAACAGAGAGAGAGATTTTGGGAAGTGGAATGTACTGGATGGTTATCAGTTGTAAAAGAAATACTTTTAAACTATTTGAGACTCAGTAGCACAACACAAATACAACATTACTGAACAGTTACACTGCGCTCTATCATATTATTGTTAGTGCTCAAAATGTCTTATTAATTTAATTTAATACCTTTCAGTGTGCACTAACATTTGACCAAGTAGACTGCATGAGAAACATATTAAACAAGCTTCACAAATATAAAAATCTTTTCACAATTAAAAATGCATTAAAATGATCTAACGATCTTCTGAAAGATAAAAGCTGTTACTGTACTAAAGAATGTTCTGTAAGGCTTATGCCCAAGACAATATTTCATATTTATTCTGCTTCTATCCTTAATCCACAGAATAAAAGTAATTAAAGTGACTTCTCAATATTCACCCTCCCTTTTTGATCAATCAGGTTCCCAACAGTCCTAGTATCATTTCTCTCTGGTCTTAACGTAAACGAAGTGCTTTAGTGAATAAGATCCAAAGTTTGGAGCAGCTCATCTGAATACCAGTTTTCATTATCATTGGAAAGACTGCACTAACACTTTGACAGACATGTTACAATTATACGAAAAAACGTTCGTAAAAACTTCAGTTGTGCTCTAGATTCTAGAACATAAACACTTCCTACTGGTGTGACATGACTTCGATATCCTTGCTTTAAATCCTCATAAGGTCTTTTGAAGATTTTCAAGGTTAACATACCGTTTGCTCACGCAATGTAGGCGATCACCAGCTCTAATCTTCGTCATTCGTGGTGGATGCATTTCAAATCCATGCGCTGTAATCTTGGCCTTTGGCGTTGTCATCAAAGGATAAGGCTTGTGTCACAACGCTGGCCACCTCGTCTACCGTCACAGAGCCCATACATGGCCTCTGCCTGAGTGTGCAGAGGAACAGCCAGTCTACACCACTCTCTATGTCGGTGACCACAGTTACTTCCAGAGCCTCACTTCTTACTCACTACCTGCCTCTATCTCACTCTGTGACTGTCGTCCTCTCTTCCTTTGTCCAGTGATTATATATACACACCAAATAGTTCATGTCTTTGATAACAGCCAAAAGATGGCTCAATTATAGCTCACACAGTCGATACTGTGGTACGACTCATCCTCCACCTCCCCCTACCTCAACCGAAGAGTTACAAGTTCTTAAATTTTAATAATAAAAACTATCACTATTAAAATTAATACAGTTTCACAATGGACATAGCTGAAACCAGAGCAAATTTGCAGATTCATTAACCAGTATATGCTGCTTTTTGTCTGTGACACTTACACTCTATGAACTTTCCCTGAACCCTCATCCCATACCAAAAGACACGCTGGGGTTAACATTTTGGTTATTTGATATGGACCCACAAATTTGGGAAACATCTTACTCATAGTGCGGTTAAAGGCGCTGCAGTCTGGAACCGCGAGACCGCTACGGTCGCAGGTTCGAATCCTGCCTCGGGCATGGATGTTTGTGATGTCCTTAGGTTAGTTAGGTTTAACTAGTTCTAAGTTCTAGGGGACTAATGACCTCAGCAGTTGAGTCCCATAGTGCTCAGAGCCATTTGAACCATCTTACTCATAACCTTATCAGCTCCCTCACTGACCGCCCAGAACATGATCGATTTTTACACTCGTGGGTCGTCTTCCCTGCTTTTACTTTTTTATCTCTTTATGATGCACTGATGATACGTTCGCCTTTGCTTTATGTCAGTTTTCCTTGATACTGGTAGGATCACTCTTCTTAGGAAGAAATCATCTACCCTCTATAAATTAGAAAATGGTGCATTAGTTGCGTGAGCCGACATTAACTTAGCCAGGAAGTTCCTACGATTCTCGTGATCTGCTGTATTAAACGCGTAATTTAGCCTTGGAATGAATTGGTCCCATCTCGTGTGATCTTTCTGGTGGTACACAATCAAAGCCGCCTTGAGATTACTATTTACCCTTTCCGCAAAGGAAAGTTGAGGGTAATAGGGAGTGGTGTTTACATGGTTAATGACGTGATAAAATAAAACGTTTTAAATTGATTGACAGGAATGCAAGTGCCTTATCGGTTACCAGAGTGTTAGGTAACCCACGGCTTGCAAGAACGTTTCTCAAGGCCATTATACTTATATACCAGACAAACCTTGAAAACCCATCGACTACCACAAACAAATAATTATTTCCATGCTTCGATCTAGGAAGACGGCTCAAAGAGCCTGTAAACAATCTACCCATAGGAGACTGTTCCCTAATCGATGCCAATCAACCCTGTGGTTTATCATTATTCATTTTACTCAGTTTACACACTTTGTCTCACTAACCCTCAGATATCCACATCTATTCCCTTTCACGTAAAATAATCCCAGATTTTCGTCCTTGTCTTGTATATGCCTAAATGACCACCTATGGCATACTCAAACACCGGTACCTGTAATTAGGGGTGAGAAAGAAGAGGAAGTGGGAGAATACAAGGTCTACCTGTCAGGAGTCAAGGCAGGAATAGCACAATGGAGTGTAGGGCTTTACATCAGGAAGGAAATGGAACCCAGCGTAGTCGCAATAAGGTATGTAAACGAACGACTGATGTGGATGGATTGTGTCAGTATATTCATATTGTGAAGGGACAGATCAAGATTGGATGGATAGTTTTTATGATGCACTCAGTGATGTTGTTAGAGTAAAGGACAAGGACAGTGTTCTGCTCATGGGTGATTTTAATACCAGGATTGTAAATCGAACAGAAGGGTATGAAAAGGTTATGGGTAAATTTGGAGAGGATATGGAGACCAACAGGAACAGGAAACAGCTCTTGGATTTCTGTGCCAGTATGGGCTTAGTAATCACAAACTTCTTTTTTAAATATAAGAACATTCACTGGTATACTTGGGAAGGCAGGGGAGCCAGAACTGTCATTGACTATATAATAACAGATCAGGAATTCAGGAAGGCTGTGAGGGACATACGGGTATTCAGGGGATACTTTGATGACACTGATCACTATTTAATCTGCAGTGAAATTGGTATTGTGAGGCCGAAAGTGCAGGAGGTCAGGTCCATATGTAGGAGGATAAGAGTGGAGAAACTTCAGGATAAGGAAATCAGGCACAAGTACATAACAGTGATCTCAGAAAGGTACCAGTTAGTTGAATGTAGTCGATTACAGTCATTGGAAAAGGAATGGACAAGGTACAGGGACACAGTACTAGAAGTGGCTAGAGAATGTCTTGGAACAGTAGTGTGTAAAGGTAGGATGAAGCAAACAGCTTGGTGGAATGACACAGTCAAGGCAACCTGTAAAGGGAAAAAGAAGGCGTATCAAAAATGGCTACATACTAGAACTCAGGTAGACAGAGAAAGTTATGTTGAAGAAAGAAACAAAGCCAAACAGATAATTGTAGCATCCAAGAAGAAATCTTGGGGAGACTTTGGAAACAGGTTGGAGACTTTGGGTCAAGCTGCTGGAAAACCATTCTGCAGTGTAATTAGCAGTCTTCGAAAGGGAGGTGAGAAGGAAATGACAAGTATTTTGGACAGGTCAGGAAAACTGCTGGTGAATCCTGTTGATGCCTTGGGCAGATGGAGGGAATATTTTGAAGAGTTGCTCAATGCAGATGAAAGTACGATCAGTAATGTTTCAGATTTCGATGTACAATGGGATAGGAATGACGATGGCAGTAGGATCACATTTGAGGAAGTGGAGAAAATGGTCAATAGATTGCAGTGCAATAAAGCGGCTGGGGTGGATGAAATTAAGTCGGAACTCATCAAACACAGTGGAATGTCAGGTCTTAAATGGCTACACAGGATAATTGAAATGGCGTGGGAGTCAGGACAGGTTCCATCAGACTGGACGAAAGCAGTAATCACACCAACCTTTAAACATGGAAACAGAAAAGATTGTAACAACTACAGAGGTATCTCTTTAATCAGCGTTGTGGGTAAAATCTTCTCAGATATTGTTGAAAGGAAAGTGCAAGTATTAATTGAGCACAAATTGGATGAAAATCAGTGTGGGTTTAGGCTTCTTAGAGGTTGTCAGGACCAGATCTTTAGCTTACGACAAATAATGGAGAAGTGTTACGAGAGGAACAGGGAATTGTATCTATGCTTTATAGATCTAGAAAAGGCATATGACCGGGTTCCTAGGAGGAAGTTATTGTCTGTTCTACGAGGTTATGGAATAGGAGGCGAACTTTTGCAAGCAATTAAAGGTCTTTACAAAGATAGTCAGGCAGCAGTTAGAGTTGACGGTAAATTGAGTTTATGGTTCAGAGTAGTTTCAGGGGTAAGACAAGGCTGCAACCTGTCTCCACTGTTGTTCATATTATTTATGGATCATATGTTGAAAACAATAGACTGGCTGGGTGAGATTAAGATATGTGAACACAAAATAAGCAGTCTTGCATATGCGGATGACTTAGTTGTGATGGCAGATTCGATTGAAAGTTTGCAAAGTAATATTTCAGAGCTAGATCAGAAATGTAAGGACTATGGTATGAAGATTAGCATCTCCAAAACGAAAGTAATGTCAGTGGGGAAGAGATATAAACGGATTGAGTGCCAAATAGGAGGAACAAAGTTAGAACAGGTGGACGGTTTCAAGTACTTAGGATACATATTCCCACAGGATGGCAACATAGTGAAAGAACTGGAAGCGAGGTGTAGCAAAGCTAATGCAGTGAGCGCTCAGCTACGATCTACTCTCTTCTGCAAGAAGGAAGTCAGTACCAAGACTAAGTTATCTGTGCACTGTTCAATCTTTCGACCAACTTTGTTGTATGTGAGCGAAAGCTGGGCGGATTCAGGTTACCTTATGAATAAGGTTGAAGTTACGGATATGAAAGTAGCTAGGATGATTGCAGGTACTAGTAGATGGGAACAATGGCAGTAGGGTGTCCATAATGAGGAAATCAAAGAAAAACTGGGAATGAACTCTATAGATGTAGCAGTCAGGGCGAACAGGCTTAGATGGTGGGGTCATGTTACACGCATGGGAGAAGCAAGGTTACCCAAGAGACTCATGGGTTCAGCAGTAGAGGGTAGGAGGAGTCGGGGTAGACCAAAGAGACGGTACCTGGATTCGGTTAAGAATGATTTTTAAGTAATAGTGAAACGTCCTCTTAGAAAAATTAATGAATTACTGTCCTGATAAACCCCTTACGTTATTTGATTTTCATACAGCTGAGCAAAACTGAACGGACTCAGACATTTCTCTCTTTACTTATACTGATCATCACTAAACTGACACACAACATTTTTAGCGCAACGCAATCTGACTTCAATAATCCCTATAAAAGAATGGCCCTGACTAACAATAACCTATACCTTTCATGAACCACTTACCTCACAAGAATCTTCGTTACTCGAACTACTGCAATACAGCGAGCGCCAATACTGCCAGCTAAATAAAGGAATCTAACTACTGAAGGCACTAACTACTGATAGGCATAGTTAGCAAATGAAAGATCTTGATAGAGAACAAACAATGTATTTAGCTTAATAGTGTTCAAAAGTCATTATGAAATTGAAATAAGAACACCGTGAATTCATTGTCCCAGGAAGGGGAAACTTTATTGACACATTCCTGGGGTCAGATACATCACATGATCACACTGACAGAACCACAGGCACATAGACACAGGCAACAGAGCATGCACAATGTCGGCACTAGTACAGTGTATATCCACCTTTCGCAGCAATGCAGGCTGCTATTCTCCCATGGAGACGATCGTAGAGATGCTGGATGTAGTCCTGTGGAACGGCTTGCCATGCCATTTCCACCTGGCGCCTCAGTTGGACCAGCGTTCGTGCTGGACGTGCAGACCGCGTGAGACGACGCTTCATCCAGTCCCAAACATGCTCAATGGGGGACAGATCCGGAGATCTTGCTGGCCAGGGTAGTTGACTTACACCTTCTAGAGCACGTTGGGTGGCACGGGATACATGCGGACGTGCATTGTCCTATTCAGTGTCCCCTCGACGATCACCAGTGGTGTACGGCCAGTGTAGGAGATCGCTCCCCACACCATGATGCTGGGTGTTGGCCCTGTGTGCCTCGGTCGTATGCAGTCCTGATTGTGGCGCTCACCTGCACGGCGCCAAACACGCATACGACCATCATTGGCACCAAGGCAGAAGCGACTCTCATCGCTGAAGACGACACGTCTCCATTCGTCCCTCCATTCACGCCTGTCGCGACACCACTGGAGGCGGGCTGCACGATGTTGGGGCGTGAGCGGAAGACGGCCTAACGGTGTGCGGGACCGTAGCCCAGCTTCATGGAGACGGTTGCGAATGGTCCTCGCCGATACCCCAGGAGCAACAGTGTCCCTAATTTGCTGGGAAGTGGCGGTGCGGTCCCCTACGGCACTGCGTAGGATCCTACGGTCTTGGCGTGCATCCGTGCATCGCTGCGGTCCGGTCCCAGGTCGACGGGCACGTGCACCTTCCGCCGACCACTGGCGACAACATCGATGTACTGTGGAGACCTCACGCCCCACGTGTTGAGCAATTCGGCGGTACGTCCACCCGGCCTCCCGCATGCCCACTATACGCCCTCGCTCAAAGTCCGTCAACTGCACATACGGTTCACGTCCACGCTGTCGCGGCATGCTACCAGTGTTAAAGACTGCGATGGAGCTCCGTATGCCACGGCAAACTGGCTGACACTGACGGCGGCGGTGCACAAATGCTGCGCAGCTTGTGATCATTGCTTGTACAGCCCTCTCGCAGTGTCCGGAGCAAGTATGGTGGGTCTGACACACCGGTGTCAATGTGTTCTTTTTTCCATTTCCAGGAGTGTATATATCAGTTCATGACATCCAGTCTTACAAATTTACTGTCTCTGATGGACACACGTCCCGATCATCTGCTCTCTAAACTCCGCCATCTCTCTCCCCACATCCACCACTGCTGGCAGCTCACCTCCAACTGCGCAACACTACGCGCTGTTAACAGCTAACTGCCCAACACTACAATGGCAAATTGCAACAATGCAAACCAGCGACAGACTGCACATAGCACTGTCAGTGATTTTCATATAGAGCGCTACGTGGCGTTACCAACATAAAAGGCTAAACAGCCTACTTACAATAGGCTTAACATCAGAAGAGGCACCGATGTTAGCACTCAATAGGGGATCATGGAGGAATTTTATAAGGGGGACTAAACTCCAGACTGAACGCTGAAAGGCATAATCAGTCTTAAATGATGATGATGATGATAATGATACACATTGGCAGAGGAATTAACAACAATATCCCTACCTTATGTACGGCAGGGTATGTTAGATTGTCGGTAAAAATATTAGTATCAGAAGATTTTATTTATACAATTTTATAAATTTTTGTTGGGTTTTAAACTTTTCTTTTGTATACATTATTTATTTATCTCATTTCTCCACATCAGGTTGTCTCATTGTACCATGTACACGAACATCAAAAATAAGTATACAATTTGTAGTTATGTAACGTAAAATTGGTATAAACAGGAAACGCAACAAAATTACATTTAAGTCCTGATAAATAATCCATACTTGAAGTGATACCTTTCATATTACTTGATTAGTTTTACAGATTCTAAGTATCAACATTCCAGTCAAAAGGATCCACTTCAAAGGAGGTAAAAAACTGGTGAGTGCAAATATTCTTTTTTTCAGTTGAAATAGTTGTAAAGACTGAGTATTTTTACTTGGAAAGGAATCACTGACTTGGACAAAATGGATGAAATATAGTATCAGGCGAAAAAGTCATTGTTGGTTGATGCATTTGGTGACAAATGACCACGTATTCTGTTAATGAAAAATATTTATCGGAATTCGAATTTATATGAAGGTTTGACTTCTTAATATTAAAGTAACTAACGATAGAACACTTAAGGCTCCTGATTATTTTGTCACCAAATAAGTCACTTCCAACTAATTTAAATGACCAGTAGTTAATTATTTTGTTTGAACAGAGGAACTGAGAGGGTTTATCGTTTTACAAAATGAAACAGGTTTTAAATGTAATACTTCAACTCTTATTAGCAAAAGTTACAGCAGGTACACTTATATCCGTATCATTGCAATGCCAGAAAATGAAGAAGGAAACGTTCTCATGTGAGTTATTTCAGAGACAGAATAATTACAACTTGATACAAAAAAATTGGTATAATATCTGGTGTTAAAGCTGATAATTTTCCGAAACTTTGTTTCGTCATAAGTACAACCAAGCGGAACTGTTACGTGCCAGTCCACGAGTAGAAATACTATTTAGCTTTCATATTATCATGTCCCTTTGGGAACGTTCAATCAGGTACAAAAGTTCATACTTGAATTTTTATCAAAATATATGTCAACTAAATGTATCATTTTAATGTTTGTTCTGCCATATAAGAATTATCTATTAATGTTATTATCATGTATATGTCTATTTTTGCTTTTATTTGTTCAAAGATTTTAAGTTTTGTTCAATATAATTAAACTGCAAATAGAAATGTTAATGAAAGAGTCTGTGACACTCAGTATCTATACTTGCGTACTATCTCTCACAGCATTTATGTAAAACGTGGGACATAAGCCACCTTCTATTTCTAAAAAGATTGATTCCGGAGAATGCCAATAATGTGCTCTGTTTTTCCCCTAAGATGGCGGTGAGCCCTGGTTGCGTGTCTTAAATCTTTGTGTGGTGACTTTTGTGGCGAGCACGGTTAAATGAAAGAAGAAACCTACAAATATTCGTGTTGAGTTGTAAATCGTTTTTTTCACTTTGTTTGTTAGCACCAACTGTTTGTTAATACTACGAGTAATACTAGTACCAACAGAATTTCTTTGGTTAATCAACTCCGTCACTTTCTCAGATATAATTGTTTCATTTTTTTACTTGCAAAATTCTCATCGTTCTCACATCGTCGAAATTCCGTCCCAAATGTTAATTTTTTCAATGGTTTTGCACACGTTCCCATACGGGATCTTTACCAGATACGATTGAGGACACCGAAAAAAAATGGGCGGCTAGTTTTGTATTATAGCGAAATAGAGGACATACACATACATACGCGATTTCGGGTGGCAATCATAATACCAAACATGGTTTTAGTTGCAGCGATATCTTTCCACGAAATATCAATCACCTACTTTCTCCTCTGAATGCCTAAATATTTTGTGAACTGCCACCTACATTGGGAGGAATGACCATAGTAATAAAAATAAGAGAAATCAGAGCCCACAAGGAAAAATTTAGGTGTTCATTTTACCCACACACTTTTCCCAGTGGAACGGTCGAGAAATGGTCTTAAAGTTCTTCGATGAACGCTTTGCCAGGCTTTATACCTTCAGGATTTAGAATACCTCTTTTAGAAACGGATTATATTTGACGTGTGTTTGATATGCCATTATGTTTGAACTCAGAAAATAATAATTCTGTTTCAGTTAGAGATAAGTGGTGCGGGCGATAGTGCGATACCTATAGTTCTGTCCTGTTCACTGTCTCCCAGTCGGTGGGAATCACAGTCGAATCAAGAAGCTTACTGTAAGTTATGGTTGACCTGAGACGCAAGTTGTGTACTGTTACCGATTTTCACCATTAACAATAGTCATATTCGGATGGAAAAACTGACGCGGCAACAAATTCAACAGTTTGAACGTCTGATGAGTACACATTCGAAGACAATTTTTTTTTGTTTATACCTGGTACAACGGATAATGTTTCTCGAGGAGTAAATTTAGAATATTGCCAATCGCCCTGGTTCCGCCCAAGATTTCTGGGAGGCTTCCCTTGGTTGCAAGACAAATGCCTGATCTGGTTATCCCCTCCCAATTACCTCCAACTGGGATGCACTCTGCCCCACTAACAGCTTGCCATTTAGCTGGCAAGTGCTAGGCTCTACTGTTCTACTCGAATGGTCCATTATATCCTTTGGGGTAAACTCTGAAAAGGAAAAACAAAGGACTTTGCTGACTCATAGCAGATGTCCAGCAAGTCACGAACGTGCTCTCTCTCTCACACACGTATGGGTACTGTGTTCATATTTTTGTCTGAGACACAATGTCCCAGAATGAAATTTACAGCAGTTTCATTCCCTCCTGTTCCGATAAGGATTTTTGAGGAGTTCCCCTTGGTTTTAAGGAATATATCGGAACTCTGAATTTCCAATCGGGATCTGCTCTCCCCCGCTTCCAGCTTCTTATTTTGCAGAAAAAACGCGCTCTGCATTGGGGTGAAACTCAAACAGTTCGCCCTTGCCGCTCAGCTTCTGGTACGTAGCATCTGGTGGCAAGATACATGCCCTAGCTAGGCACAGAATGGGAACATAAACTGAACGGGAACTAAAAAGAAACAAATACGGCTTAAGAATTAACCATAAAATATCCGTAAGTTTTCGTACCCTCGTGTTCCTATTTTCTGCCTATGAGAAAAGGCTTTGCTCATGATTACTCGAATCACAAGGAAACGACTACTGCCGCCACTTGGACAGTTCGCTCAGTTTAACAATGGAGTATATGCTGCTGCTACTGTAGCATCTTGAAGAAAAGGCGGACCGATGCTGAAGCAAATATGCTGTTTGACCAAAGACTTAAGAGTTTTTCCGATTTCTGCCAATTGAGGGGTGGAGTGAGAGTGGCGGAGTTAGAATACTTCACAGTATTTGATAGAATGATAAGTGAAATGTAGAACATATAACACATATCACACCACTTCAGGTAACCAATTTTCCTATCAGGAAATTCGTTAAAGGAAACTTCTGTATCTTACCTTGCAAATATGCACCTGATTATGATATTAAATATATTATAGATTACTTTAGAGTCATACTAAATATACTAGAGTTACATATTTATTAGTGCACGGATGATTAAAATTCTTTATACTCGTATATGAATGAATATCTTAATTCGCCCTTTATTCCTTTAATACAGCTGTTTGATTACAGAAGTAACGTGAAGAAAATAAACTGTCGACAGAGCATTACGCTCCCCTGACAATAATGTAAAAGGTGAATGTTGCCTTGCTTTGTTGCTGTCAGTCCATGCGGGAAGTGACGTGATTACGGCGTGCAACCCAGGTGGACGCACCTGAGGGGAGCGACGCCAAGCCAATATGCATACGGCGGAAACAGCGCAGGGATCGTCGACGGATGGCATGGTAATTTGCGCTAAACCATTGAAAAAATTAACATTGGGGGCGGAAAAGCGTAGTGTAAGCAGTCTAATAGTATTGTCTTTCTTCTAAACTTTCTCAACATCTTCCAGTTTAAATTGTAATCCCTAGGTACTTAGTCGAATCCTTCAAATTTGTGTGAATTATTGTGTAACCAACAAATGTCACGGAATTTTTAGTTACATGGAGGACATCACATTTTTATTGTTCAGGACAGGGATGCACAGAAAACAGAAATGTAGTGTGAGGAAGGCTATGCGAGAGGCGTTCAATGAATTCGAAAGTAAAGTTCTGTGTACTGACTTGGCAGAAAATCCTAAGAAATTCTGGTCTTATGTTAACGCGGTAGGTGGCTCAAAACAAAATGTCCAGACACTCTGTGACCAAAATGGTACTGAAACAGAGGATGACAGACTAAAGGCCGAAATACTAAATGTCTTTTTCCAAAGCTGTTTCACAGAGGAAGACTGCACTGTAGTTCCTTCTCTAGATGGTCGCACAGATGACAAAATGGTAGATATCGAAATAGACGACAGAGGGATTAAAAATCGCTCAAAAGAGGAAAGGCCGCTGGACCTGATGGGATACCAGTTCGATTTTACACAAAGTACGCGAAGGAACTTGCCCCTCTTCTTGCAGCGGTGTACCGTAGGTCTCTAGAAGAGCGTAGCGTTCCAAAGGATTGGAAAAGGGCACAGGTCATCCCCGTTTTCAAGAAGGGACGTCGAACAGATGTGCAGAACTATAGACCTATATCTCTAACGTCGATCAGTTGTAGAATTTTGGAACACGTATTATGTTCGAGTATAATGACTTTTCTGGAGACTAGAAATCTACTCTGTAGGAATCAGCATGGGTTTCGAGAAAGACGGTCGTGTGAAACCCAGCTCGCGCTATTCGTCCACGAGACTCAGAGAGCCATAAACACGGGTTCACAGGTAGATGCCGTGTTTCTTGACTTCCGCAAGGCGTTCGATACAGTTCCGCACAGTCGTTTAATGAACAAAGTAAGAGCATATGGACTATCAGATCAATTGTGTGATTGGATTGAAGAGTTCCTAGATAACAGAACGCAGCATGTCATTCTCAATGGAGAGAAGTCTTCCGAAGTAAGAGTGATTTCAGGTGTGCCGGAGGGGAGTGTCATAGGACCGTTGCTATTCACAATATACATAAATGACCTTGTGGATGACGTCGGAGGTTCACTGAGGCTTTTTGCAGATGATGCTGTGGTGTATCGAGAGGTTGTAACAATGGAAAATTGTACTGAAATGCAGGAGGATCTGCAGCGAATAGACGCATGGTGCAGAGAGTGGCAATTGAGTCTCAATGTAGACAAGTGTAATGTGCTGCTAATACATAGAAAGATAGTTCCCTATCATTTAACTACAAAATAGCAGGTCAGCAACTGGAAGCAGTTAATTCCATAAATTATCTGGGAGTACACATTAGGAGTGATTTAAAATGGAATGATCATATAAAGTTGATCGTCGGTAAAGCGGATGCCAGACTGAGATTCATTGGAAGAATCCTAAGGAAATGCAATCCGAAAACAAAGGAAGTAGGTTACAGTACGCTTGTTCGCCCACTGCTTGAATAACAGTGTGGGATCCGTACCAGATAGGATTTATAGAAGAGATAGAGAAGATCCAACGGAGAGCAGCGCGCTTCGTTACAGGATCATTTAATAATCCGGAAGCGTTACGGAGATGATAGATAAACTCCAGTGGAATACTCTGCAGGAGAGACGCTCAGTAGCTCGGTACGGGCTTTTGTTAAAGTTTCGAGAACATACCTTCACCGAAGAGTCAAGCAGTATATTGCACCCTCCTACGTATAACTCGCGAAGAGACCATGAGGATAAAATCAGAGAGATTAGAGCCCACACAGAGCATACCGACAATCCTTCTTTCCACGAACAATACGAGACTGGAATAGAAGGGAGAACCGATGGAGGTACTCAGGGTACCCTCCGCCACACACCGTCAGATGGCTTGCGGAGTATGGATGTAGATGTAGATGTAGATGTAGAGGATAACTTCTATGAAGTTTGGAAATAAAGAGATGTGGTACTGGCGCAAGTAAGTCTGTGAGAGCGAGTCGTATGTCGTGCTTGGGTAGCTCAGTTGGTAGAGTAACTGCCCGCGAAAGCTCGAAAGTTCCAGTCTCGATCCGACACACAGTTTTAATCTGCCAAGAAGTCTCGACGGTCCCGTTGCCATCTTGTGATGACAGGCGCCACACTGCACATTGTGTGAGAATCCCAAGAGAGCAGGCCAAATATACACTACTGGCCATTAAAATTGCTACACCACGAAGATGACGTGCTACAAACGCGAAATTTAACCGACAGGAAGAAGATGCTATGATATGCAAATGATTAGCTTTTCAGAGCATTCACACAAGGTTGGCGCCGGTGCCGACACCTACAACGCACTGACATGAGGAAAGTTTCCAACCGATTTCTCATACACAAACTGCAGTTGACCGGCGGTGCCTGGTGAAACGTTGTTGTGATGCCTCGTGTAAGGAGGAGAAATGCGTACCATCACGTTTACGACTTTGATAAAGGTCGGATTGTAGCCTAACGCGATTGCGGTTTATCGTATCGCGACATTGCTGTTCGCGTTAGTCGAGACCCAATGACTGTTAGCAGAATATGGAATCGGTGGATTCAGGAGGGTAATGCGGAACGCCGTGATAAATCCCAACGGCCTCGTATCACTAGCAGTCGAGATGACAGGCATCTTATCTGCATGGCTGTAACGGATCGTGCAGCCACGTCTCGATCCCTGAGTCAAACAGATGGGGACGTTTGCAAGACAACAACCATCTGCACGAACAGTTCGACGACGTTTGCAGCAGCATGGGCTATCAGCTCGGCTTGACGCTGCATCACAGACAGGACCGGCTGCGATGGTGTACTCAACGACGAACCTGGGTGCACGAATGGCAAAACGTCATTTTTTCGCACGAATCCCGGTTTTGTTTACAGCATCATGATGGTCGCATCCGTGTTTGGCGACATCGCGGTGAACGCACATTGGAAGCGTGTATTCGTCATCGCCATACTGGCGTATTACCCGGCGTGATGGTATGGGGTGCCATTGGTTACACGTCTCGGTCACCTCTTGTTCGCATTGACGGCACTTTGAACAGTGGACGTTACATTTAAGATGTGTTACGACCCGTGGCTCTACCCTCCGTTCGATCCTTGCGAAACCCTACATTTCAGCAGGATAATGCACGACCGCATGTTTCAGGTCCTGTACGGGTCTTTCTGGTTACAGAAAATGTTCGACTGCTGCCCTTGCCAGCATATTCTCCAGATCTCACATCAATTGAAAACGCCTGGTCAATGGTGGCCAAGCAACTGGCTCGTCACAATACGCCAGTCACTACTCTTGATGAACTGTGGTATCGTGTTGAAGCTGCATGGACAGCTGTACCTGTACACGCCATCAAGCTCTGTTTGACTCAATGCCCAGGCGTATCAAGGCCGTTATTACAGCCAGAGGTGGTTGTTCTGGGTACTGATTTCTCAGGATCTATGCACCCAAATTGCGTGAAAATGTTATCACATGTCAGTTACAGTATAATATATTTGTCCAATGATTACCCGTTTATCATCTGCATTTCTTCTTGGTGTAGGAATTTTAATGGCCAGTAGTGTAAAAAAAAGTTCGTAGTTAAGAAGTTTCCTTTAATAGGTGGGTTACAGTAAGATTGGGACTGTCGAGTCCCGGTCTTATTAGCGGCCAGCAGTTTCTTCTCAAGACTAAATTTCGTTCGGCCGAAATATATTTGTTCAATGAAATCAGATTGAATTTTTTAATGTAGGCTATTCCAGAAAGTATGTACTTAAATACGAATACTTATTTCCATTATCTAATCATTAATTAAAAATTGGTTTTTATCGATCAACTCCTTACCAGAATGCAAGCAAAAAAATGTAAAATGCGAGCGAAAAAAAAGAGATGAGGTTTAGCTTCCATGACATTCCGCTACTATCCTCGAGAATCAGCCTTAAAATCCAACTTCTACACGGAACTCCGATTCTGAGCTATTTTTTCTAGCGACATTTGAAAAATGTCATTATTTACAATGAAAAAAACGTAACTGAAAATTTTACTGAAATACGAATAAAATACATAGGCACAAATAATCATACAATTGTTACTTCTATAACATTTCTAAACGCTCTTACAAAATAAAGATATAATTACTAAACATAAAATTATATTTTAAATCTATTAAAACATAAAAAGTGAAAGAATTATGTTATTCCATATCCATAAGCTTTTCCTTAATAAATTTAATTTTGTTAAGTTATATTTTACTATTACATGTTTCTTCTTTGCAGAAACCATGACTGAGGAAAGTGAAAATGTTTTCGTCGGAATCTGTTCCTCTCCTGCTCCCTCTTGTAGAGGATTATAAGGAATCAGATGCTGAGGATGATGAAGAGGACACAAATGTACGTGAGGAAGAAGATGAAGGAAATGAAGACCAAGGACAAGAAGCACGAGGGGAAGAAGATTAAGAAGACATAAAACTTTCAATTTTTGTTACTAATATACATATTCTGTAATAGAGGCAATATTGTAATAAAGTTTACCATTAAAATTATAAATGTTCACCAATAACATTTTCCACATTCTTTTTACCATACTGGATCCGACATTTTGAATTTTCCAATTTTGATATAAGAATCATTATCAAAAGGGTGATAAACCACATTATACCCAATTTGTCCATAATAAAGCAGATTTTGCAATTTTGGTCAAGTTTTCAGGATTCTGGCCCACTGTCCACTGCCGTACCAGCAATTGTAAAGTTTCAAAGCAAAATAATGCTTGATTGCACCTCCATTGTCTGGAATTAGGTTGCAATACCCTACAGAACATCCATTAAAGTGTTCCACACTACAATCCCCCCCCCAGGGGTCTCGCCACTCTTTGGCGGGTTTGTGCTTGGCTACCATGGGGCCCCAGCCTTTGCAGAATTTGTTACCTTCTGTGCTACATGTCTATCCTCTTGCTATTCTTTTTCCCCTCCCTTGGGGAACATGTCTGGAGTATTCTTGGGAATATTCTGCATTGTGTCGGTGATGTGCGAACTGTCTCACCTTGGTTTTTCGCTCCCTTTTCCTTTCTTTGTTTCCCTTCTCCTCTCGTTCCTCCGCTTCAGCGTTTGAGGATCCTCTTTTTTCTTCTGCCTCCCTGTGTGCTCCTGAAGGCCGGCCCACGCCTCTGACGCTTAACTGGTGACTGGGTAACGCGCAATTCCCAGCCCCAGGTCGACAGGTAGAGTTCGCATGTACCCCCTGGTACTAGCCAGGACCAGGGAGGGGTGATTGCCTGAGCTATAACCTTCCCAAATTGCCGATTGGTCCCCCTGACAGGCGTTCGGAAGGTGTGACCTGAGGTGTGAACAATCACATAAGGTGGGTGCGCCCCCTTGTGAATGCCGGCCGGTGTGGCCGTGCGCTTCTAGGCGCTTCAGTCTGGAACCGCGTGACCGCTACGGTCGCAGGTTCGAATCCTGCCTCGGGCATGGATGTGTGTGATGTCCTTAGGTTAGTTAGGTTTAAGTAGTTCTAAGTTCTAGGGGACTGATGACCACAGATGTTAAGTCCCATAGTGCTCAGAGCCATTTGAACCAACCCCTTTATGAATGGGGCCCCCAGTTGGAAGGAGTGCACCATCAGAGACACTGGCAATCATGGGGGATTTCGTCGTGATGAGTCAATCATCTTTCCACTCAGCTTCTGCAAAACGTAAACGCAACGAGACTAATAATTCAAAGACCCTTCCCGCTGCACCGCAGTTCCTCATGGCCAGTCCTTTACCATGGTAAATCAGTTCATTATTTAGAAAGGTGTAGATGCAATTGCTGGCCCTGTGAAATCCTGCTCTTGTTTACAGAATGGCACTTTGCTTTTGGAGACCACTTCTGATTCTCAAGCATAACTGCTTCCTGCCTCACTTCTCCAGGGTTACCCTGATCGTGTTGAGGCCCACAGAACTTTAAATTCTTCCCGTACTGTAATTTACATCAGGCTACTCGAAGGTCTAACTGAGACCAAAATACAATCTTGACTCTCTGCATCAGGGTGTCATTGCCGTTCATCATGTAATGAAAAAGGTAGATTCCTCCTTAGTGCCTACCCGCACCCTCTTTCTCAACTTTGATAGAGTGGTGCTTCTGCCCAAGCTCAAAGTAGGCTATGAACCCGATGCACTGCTACCAGTGTCATCGTTTTAACCACACTAGAACGTCTCGTTGACATCCAGCCAAATGTGTCACCCTTAGTAGGGATGCACATGTGGGCGATTGTCCACCTCCTTCTCCGTACTGTATCAACTGCAATGGCGGCCACGCCACCTCCTCTCGGGAGTGTCCAGTGTATCTTGATGAGCAAACTGTTCAAGAGATCCAGGTAGAGGAGGAGGTGGCTCATCCAGCTGCTCGCAAGTTACTGGCTGGTCGCAAACACTGTATTCTCCCGTCTGATACCTATAGTTCTGTTGTTGTTACCCCTCGCTCCATGAAGGACATGTCCACGCAGACTTGCGACCTCCATTTCAGCTCTGAGGTCGCGAAATCGCCCAGTGTCAGGTAGCATCGCCATCCCCCCATCAAGCTGTGCAACAAGCTGTCAAACTCTCGCCTCAAGGGGCGAAACTACCAGCTACACAGCCGGTAGGCCGGAAAGGACAGAAGGAGTACTCCCGTGAAGACTTCCTTCGTCCCTCCAGCTAAACAACACCCGAGTCTTCATCTACCTGGAAAGGCTAGAAGAAGTCCTCCAAAGGCTAACGGTCTTCTCCTTTGCCACCTCAAAGATCCTCTTTGAAGGTGTCAGCACATGATACCTTTGCCTGGCCAGCCTCCATGTCGCCGGTTTGTACCAAGAACCGTTTTTCGACGTTGGACTCCAATGACCGACTGCACAAGCAAGTTGATGCTTCTGTGGACCCCATGGAGCAAGATCCTCCTGCTTCTGTGCCCTGTAGTAGCGCCTTTTCCCCAGCTGTCTCTCGGCAGCTGCTGAGGTGACATTCCAACATCTCTTCATCATGACTTTCCTCCAATGGAACGTTCGCGACCTTCGGTCCCACAAAGAGGATTTATGGTTGCTTCTGGCGTCATGGCGTCACAGTGTCCCCTTGTACTCTGCCTTCAGGTAACGAAATTGCACCCTCATGGCCGCTTTGAGCTTTCCCGTTTCTTACTGGTTCGTTTTGACTTCCCCCGAGGTCGGCATCCCATTTCATGGGGGCATCATGCTGCTCATACAGGATGACATTCATACTCAACCCATCTCGCTGACTACCAATCTTCAAGCTGTGGCAGTTCGCTTTTTCCTTCCTCACCTGACTTTTTCCCTCTGTACTTTTTATGTCCCTCCATCGTTTGCTGTCTCCAGGGCAGACTTCCTTCAACTTATTGGGCAGCTGCCTCCCCCATTTTTACTACTTGGCGACTTTAATGTACATCATCCCCTTTGGGGTTCTCGCAGGACATGTCAGAGAGGTGCCCACTTGGCTACCTTCTTAACCAACTTAACCTCTTCTGCCTTAACACTGGAGCACCCGCTTTCCTTTCCAATTCGTTGCACACCTATTCCCATTTGGACCTCTCCTTGTGCACTGCCCAGCTTGCCCATCGTCTTGAGTAATCTGTTCTTTCTGACACCTACTCGAGTGACCATTTCCCGTGTGCTATTCATTTGCTGACCCTTACCCCATTCGTGTGCACACGTAAATGGCAGCTTCCTAGGGCTGGCTGGCAGCTTTACTCCTCCCTGGCAACCATCAAAGAACAAGGTTTCCTCAGTTGTGATGCCCAGGTCGAATATCTCACAAACGTTATCCTTACTGCTGCAGAACGTTCCATCCCTGGCACTTCCTCTCTACCACGTCGTGTCACAGTCCCTTAGTGGACTGAGGCATGCCGCGACGCAATTCGCGCACGTAGACGTGCTCTCCGCGTTTTCAATCGGCACCCTACGCTGGCAAACTGCGTTCATTATTAACAGATGCGTGCAAAGTGTCGTCGCGTTCTTAGATATAACAAAAGAGCTAGCTGGATTTCATTCACTAGTTCTTTTAACAGTTCCACACCTTCCTCTGTCGTGTGGGCCCACCTCAGCTCTCTGGAACCAAGATCCATCCCCAATTTCCAGCCTGACAGTCGCTGACGATGTCATCGTGGACACTATTGCAATCTCCAACACCTTCGGCCGCCATTTTGCGGAAGTTACGAGCTCTTCACACTATCACCCTGCCTTCCTCCATCGGAAACGAGCGGAGGAGGCCTGGGCGATACCCTTCTTTTCTCCAAATCGTTAGTGCTACAATGTCGTCTTTAATATGAGGGAGATCGAACATGCTCTAAGTCATCCCTATCCTCCGCCCCAGGGCCAGACGCCATCCACATTCAGATGTTGCAGCACCTTTCTCTTGTGGGCAAGCACTTCCTGCTTAACACGTATAACCACACCCGGGCAGAGGGCACATTTCGTGGACGTTGGCGTGAAGCCACCGTCATACCCATACCTAAGCCCGGTAAGGACAAAAACCTTCCTTCTAGCTACCGCCCCATCTCTCTTACCAGCTGCGTTTGCAAGGTCATGGAACATATGATCCATGCCTGGCTGGTGTGGTGGCTCGAGTCTCGACATTTACTAACGAATGCACAGTGTGGATTTCGAGCGTGGGGTTCTGCAGTTGACCATCTCGTTACTTTGTCCACCCATGTCATGAATGATCTTCTGCGGAAATCCCGGACGGTGGCCGTATTTTTCGATTTGGAGGACTAGGTCACCTGCTGGAGAACTGGTATCCTCCATACTCTTTACAGGGGGGCCGCCTGCCCTGTTTTCTTTGGGTATTTTTACAAGATCGAGTTTTCAAGGTGCGTGTGGGTTCTGCCTTGTCGGACACTTTTATCCAGGAAAATGATATGCCTCAGGGTTCCTCCCTGAGCGTCGTCCTCTTTACTATCGCCACTAACCCTAGAATGACCTGTCTCCCGCCGGGCATCTCCGGCTATCTTTTTGTAGACGATTTTGCCGTCTGTTGCAGTTCTCCAAGGACCTGTCTCACTGAGCGGCGTCTTCAGCGATGCCTTTTGATCGTCTTTACTCTTGGAGCATCGACAATGGCTTTCGCTTTTCCCCTGGCAAAACCGTCTGTATGAATTTCTGGCGGTGCAAATGGTTTCTCTCACTGTCGCTACATCTTGGGCTGTGGCCCTTCTGTTCGTTGAAACTACGAAATTTCTGGGCTCATGCTCGATAGGAAACTGTCTTGGTCCTCCCATGTGTCTTACCTGGCAGCCCACTGTACGCAGTTCCTCAATCTCTATTTCCTAGGGTGACGATCGAACCACTCTCCTTCGTTTGTACCGGTTCCTTGTCCGTTTGAAACTCGACTATGGGTGTTTTGTTTACGTGTTTGCACGCCCATCCCTCTTACGTCCACCATCATGGCATCCTTTCGTCCGCTCGTACCTTTTACACCAGCCCGGTTGAGAGTCTGTATGCTGAAGCTGCTGAACTACCACTGTCCTACTGCCGCGACTTCCTCCTCAGTAGGTATGCAAGCCGTTTGTCTACCATGTGTGGCCACCCCTCCTATGCCTCCTTCTTTGATTATTCCTCCGATTGTCAGTATCGGGCTCGTCTCTCTTCTCTGTTACCTCTTGGCGTCCGCTTTCGCCACTTGCTACAGCGGCTTAACTTCACACTACCTGCAACTTTCCCTTTGGGTGTGAACCCTTCACCACCTTGTCTGCGTGAAACGGCCCATGTTAACCTTGGCCTTCATTCGCTTCCTAAGGACACTACTCCATCCTCGGTCTATCGCCTCCAGTTTCACGACCTTCACATGGAACTTCGCGATAGTACCTTTGTCTACACTGATGGCTCTCGGACTGACCATGGATTTGGGTGTGCCTTCGTCATTGGCACACGTGTCTTTCAATACTGGCTTCCGGCACACTCCTCAGTATTTACAGCCGAGTTCTTCGCCTTGTATCAGGCCACAGAGTACATCCGGCGACACAGCCATTCCAATTGTGTCCTCTGGTCAGACTCAATCAGTGCCCTCTAAAGTCTATGTGCGCTGTACACTCCTCATCCCTTAGAGCACTGGGTCCAGGGAAACGGTCACTTGCTCACTCTTCGTGGAGCCAGTGTCATGTTTGTGTGGGTCCCTAGTCATGTCCGTCTGCCAGGAAGTGAGGTTGCTGACGCAGCTACCAAGGCTGCAGTCCTCGTACCTCAGCCTGCGAGTACCTATATTTCCTCCGAGGATCTCTGCGTTGCCGTCTGTCAGGAGGTGGTGTCCCTTTGGCATCATCAATGATCCTCCCTTCACGAGAATAAGCTTCGGCTCATTAAGCCTCTCCCAGCGCCTTGGACGACCTCCTCTCGGCCCTCCCGCCGGGAGGAGATTACTTTAATTCGACTGCGTATTGGGCACTACGTTTTTGGCCATCGTCATTTGCTAAGTGGCGCTACTGCACCACTGTGTACACATTTCGCAGAAATTTTAACTGTCCACCACTTCCTGCTGGAATGCCCTTTTTTTTTAACAATTTACGTTCCAAATTGGGTTTGCCGTCTGATTTATCAGCCGTTTTAGCGAATGACGCGCGGGCTGTCGACCGCGTTTTACTTTTTATCCGTCGAAGCAATATGGCGAAGGCCATTTAATTTTTAGTTTTGCATCTCCATTTCTGCATGGTGTCTTTTGAGCCCTTTTTCCACGTGCCTGTTTTTAGCTGTCTCCTATGCTGTCCATTGGGACTGACGTATGTCGTTTAACTCCTCTCTGTGTGTGTTCTATAGGTTTGGCTTGGGTGCGTATGACCCCAGTTGTTTTTTGCGCCCTAAAGCAAAACAAAACCCAAACAGTACAATTCAACATCTGTGTAACAACAGTAGCCCTGTGGCCTGCTGTGTGTTCGTTTTCTCTGGAAACTTCCATCAAATCTTATCAGTAATCGCAAAAGGGACGAGATCAAATGAAGTCAAAGCATCTACATTTGCCAATTAGCAGAGAATGTTAATATAACTCCAAAATTAACAAAATAAATGAAACGTTGTAGTAGCGAATACGAAATCACACAAAAAATTTCAACTTAAACTCAAAATTAATACATATCCGAAAGTCTTCGAATTCCCAGGACAGATATCTTGCCATCGTACACTACTGGCCATTAAAATTGCTACACCACGAAGATGACGTGCTTCAGATGCGAAATTTAACGGACAGGAAGAAGATGCTGTGATATGCAAATGATTAGCTTCTCAGAGCATTCACACAAGGTTGGCGCCGGTGCCGACACCTACAACGTACTGACATGAGGAAAGTTTCCAACCGATTGCTCATACACAAACAGCAGTTGACCGGCGGTGCCTGGTGAAACGTTGTTGTGATGCCTCGTGTAATGAGGAGAAATGCGTACCATCACGTTTACAACTTTGATAAAGATCGGATTGTAGCCTAACGCGATTGCGGTTTATCGTATCGCGACATTGCTGTTCGCGTTAGTCGAGACCCAATGACTGTTAGCAGAATATGGAATCGGTGGATTCAGGAGGGTAATGCGGAACGCCGTGATAAATCCCAACGGCCTAGTATCACTAGCAGTCGAGATGACAGGCATCTTATCTGCATGGCTGTAACGGATCGTGCAACCACGTCTCGATCCCTGAGTCAAACAGATGGGGACGTTTGCAAGACAACAACCATCTGCACGAACAGTTCGACGACGTTTGCAGCAGCATGGACTATCAGCTCGGGGACCATGGCTGCGGTTACCCTTGACGCTGCATCACAGACAGGAGCGTTTGCGATGGTGTATTCAACGACGAACCTGGGTGCACGAATGGCAAAACGTCATTTTTTCGCACGAATCCCGGTTCTGTTTACAGCATCATGATGGTCGCATCCGTGTTTGGCGACATCGCGGTGAACGCACATTGGAAGCGTGTATTCGTCATAGCCATACTGGCGTATTACCCGGCGTGATGGTATGGGGTGCCATTGGTTACACGTCTCGGTCACCTCTTGTTCGCATTGACGGCACTCTGAACAGTGGACGTTACATTTCAGATGTGTTACGACCCGTGGCTCTACCCTCCATTCGATCCTTGCGAAACCCTACATTTCAGCAGGATAATGCGCTACCGCATGTTTCAGATCCTGTACGGGTCTTTCTGGTTACAGAAAATGTTCGGCTGCTGCCCTTGCCAGCACATTCTCCAGATCTCTCATCAATTGAAAACGCCTGGTCAATGGTGGCCAAGCAACTGGCTCGTCACAATACGCCAGTCACTACTCTTGATGAACTGTGGTATCGTGTTGAAGCTGCATGGACAGCTGTACCTGTACACGCCATCCAAGCTCTGTTTGACTCAATGCCCAGGCGTATCAAGGCCGTTATTACAGCCAGAGGTGGTTGTTCTGGGTACTGATTTCTCAGGATCTATGCACCCAAATTGCGTGAAAATGTTATCACATGTCAGTTACAGTATAATATATTTGTCCAATGAATACCCGTTTATCATCTGCATTTCTTCTTGGTGTAGCAATTTCAATGGCCAGTAGTGTAATTGTCTGGTCTTTCTAACTCATCTTTATTTTCCTCCCGGAAACGAGAGATCGGACTCTTATAGTTCTTTTGAGCCACGCCAGCCTACCCAGAATTGGGACAGGGGGAACCTAGCTCGGAATAATAACATTTCTCACAGCAGGGTATGTTAGAAATTGCACAAGAGTGCAGTCGCAGCAACAAGAGCTGCAGTTGTACCCACAGGGACTGTCATACAGTCTTCAGCGGTTCTTGTATTCTACAGTTCGTACCTTGTGTCAGTGAGCTTCATCAGTCACCTCGTTATATATGTTCCTATGCCGCCCTGTAGTGAAGGGTTTGCGGCGCGGCGGTACTAGCAAGTCTGTACACCGCTGGTTTAGGGTCAATTGCCAGTTTTCGCACCTTACATACATAAATCATTTTTCAGTTCGTTCTGATCTTTTGATGACTTCACTAGACGGCAAACGACAGCATCGTCAGCGAACAATCTAAAAGGGCTGCTCAGTTTCTCTCTTAAATCGTTTTTGTAGATTAAGAACAGAAAAGGGCCTCTAACGCTTCCTTGGCGAACCTCAGCTATCACTTCGATTTCACTAGATACTTCCCAACAATTACTAATAACTGTGACTTTTCTGGGAACGGTACTCCCCAAGGTACGCATTTTATTAGAAGCCGCTTGTGAGGAATGGTGTCTAAAGCCTTCCGAAAATATAGAAGTATGGAATGAATTTCAGGTCCCCTGTCAATAGCACTCGTTACTTCGTGTGAATAAAGAGCCAGTTGTGTTTCACAAGAACGATAATTTCTGAATTCCTGCTAGTCATGTGTCAATAAACCTTTTTCTTCGATGTATTTCACGATGTTTCAAAAACCTGTCGCAGATCGATGTGAATGATATGGATCTAAAATTGAACGGATTACATCCTTTTTTTCCTTTCTTGTGTAAAGGTGTGAACTGTTCAACTTCCCTGTCTTTAGATACAGAGCCGGCGGGGTGGCCGAGCGGTTCTAGGCGCTGCAGTCCGGAACCGCGCGACTGCTACGGTCGCAGGTTCGAATCCTGCCTCGGCATGGGTGTGTGTGATGTCCTTAGGTTAGTTAGGTTTAAGTAGTTCTAAGTTCTAGGGGACTGATAACTTCAGATGTTAAGTCCCATAGTGCTCAGAGCCATTTGAACCATTCTGAATTTAGATACAGAATTTTCGATTAGCCAGCAGTTGTATACGATTGCTACAAGTTGCGTTATTTCCTCATCATTCTGCGAAAGGTAAATACGTTCATATTCAATATCGTAAGAGTATGTGCGACTGCACTGAAGACAACCCATCAGCTGGAATGGAGCACGTTATCCTAGACGGAGGTCTGAGAGTCATCCACACAGACAGAAATAATTCAGAGCGTCCCCTTTGCACTATTGTCGTTATTCACAGGCCTTTGTCCCACGTAAAGTGTTTATCTGTGGGAGAGAGCTATCCGACAAAGAATTTAGTAGTTCAAACAAAATGTTGGCAAGAGATTGTCCGTTTATAGAGACTAACACTTAGTCCTGAACAAAGATAAGTAATGTCTGTCTACAGTAACCTTCAACCATACCATTAATGAATCAACTGAAGTTAATATTTTCTTAAAATGTATTTGGGAATAGCAATTTGTGAAGATATGAAACGGAACGATCACATCAGTCCAGTCGTGACTAAAGCAAATATTGGGCTACGATTCGTTGGTGAAATATTGAGAAATCACTTCATATTTGCCGTAGAAACTGTTTATTATGTGTTCATACAACCGGTAATGAAATGTTCAAAATATACAGCGTATTTCACAATTCCTTGGGGCTGTATAGCTGCCTTAGTAGACCAAGTTTTGATAAGGAATCTGTGTACCGTTTGGATTTAAAATAAGTTTGAAGATCGGATCACTTTCAAATCTCCCGCTTCACGGTACGCACACAAATTTGGAAGAGGCGCCGTCATCAGTCCCTGTTGTAATTATGCCGTAATATACCATTTTCAAACGATTGCAACAACGTGCGCAGCTAGGATTATTGACTGTGGTGCTCCAAGGACACGGCGCACACTCTACTTTGAAGGGGGCGTCCTTCGTCAGGTCAGGTAGAGGAGAACCCGGCGACGAGTACTCGTAACACAGCCCATGGCATGGACTCCTGTAGCGCACACAGGTCGGAGCTCATTGTCTCCACCGTATGCGTACCGTGAAGAGGGAGACTTGAAAGTGATCCGACCTTCAAATGTACTTTACACCCGAACGGTACATTCCCGGCCAAGGGTTCCTTATCAAAACTTCATCTACTAAGTCCCCTCCATAACCCCTAGAAGCCTATAACAGGAATTGCGAAACCCTAGCATATCACAAAGCCATCAAAGCACGTACAGGAAAGGACACGTAAATAGTTGTAGGCCTGTTAGGCTAGCGGAAGCTTCAGTTGTGCTGGAAGACAACTAGTCCACGCTCAAGAAACCATGTCTAATATCTAAAGTCTCACGAACGTCTACTTAGAAAATCCCTTAGAGCAGTGTCCCGGGAGTAACGTGCACTTCATTCCTCTAGAGTATGACGACTTTGGGGATAGGACAGGTAAACTTGACGAACAAGAACTCGTAGTTTTATGAGCAGTCATTCTTCCTAAGCGCCATCGGTGAATGACAACAGGAACAGCTTTTAATTCACTGCACAATCTGCCACGCACTCTGAAGTGATTTTCATCAGAGCGTAGATGCAGCAGTCGAAATGGCTCGCGGAGTGCAATAATTCCTCCGTATTTTTTTCCGACTACTTGATCTGAGTCGTGCATGACGGACAGCCAAATGAGGCTGTGTTCCAGAGTACTCTCTGTTAAAAATGGTGCGGCTTGTGGCGTAGTGTGGGCGAAAGTTTCACGGTTTTTTCGCTGTTAATCTCCAAAGACAAATTAGGACCAAACAATGTGCGGATATTTTAAGTAGCCAAGTACATCATTAGCACAGAACTGTCCTCCCCTCTGCACTTTCCTGTTACGACATCGCCTGTGATGACATTATCCCCCTTTCTCAAAGGATTGGCGTTAGATATGATCTGCCGATCGTCTATATGAATCGTTACTCCTTATCTGATACCTCCTGTCACCCGACTTGGAAATTATCGAGCATCTGTAGCCGGCCTTGGGGCAGAAAATTGCAAAAAAATCCCCGAAAACAGGTCACGAGTTGTGTATGTCTTTCCCCGCGAAAAAATCGCAAAGATATGGTAGAATAAGTGCGAGTCAGGTTTGCATTACGCATTTTATATAATTTATTACACTGATAAAGATTTGTGATAACACATTTCATCATAAAGTTTGCCTGTTTTCATCAATTTCACTAACGGTTCGTACTCACCCGCGGCGCTCATATAGGTTCATCTACGATCTGGGGGTTTCCGGAAGAGTTTTATATCGATTTCTAATCGAAAGATTTTGTGATCTTCGACGTCGTTCATTGCTTGCCTATCATTTCTGAATATAAAGGCAATGAATGTCCTGACTGACTGGCTGACTGACTCATCATGCCAAGCCCCAACCGCTAAGGACAGAAACTTGAAATTTGAGAAAGTGTGGATCTTATTCTTGAAAACTGGTATTTGGTTTCTCGGTCAGAAATAAAGAAATACGTGTTTCAGCATTTTTGGAAATTTAACCCTATGGGGGTGAAATAGTGGTTGAAAGCTTTTTTAAAAAAATATATCATTATTCAAGAATTACTGAAGTATATTTAAAGCTACCTCTATGAACATTGGTATCTGACTTCTCGGTTACAAATAAAAACATACGTGTTTCAGGTTTTTGGAAATTGAAGACCTAAGGGGATGAAATTGGGGATGAGATTTTTTTATGAAAATATTTTATTATGAAAACATTTTTAAAGCTAAATCTAAGAAAATTTAAATTTGACTTCTCAGTTAGATATTAAAAAAAAACATGTTTCACTGTTTTTGGAAATTCAACGCCTATGCGGTGAAACGCCAGATGAAAATTTTTATGGAAATATTTCGTTGTGCAAGCATTTTTAAAGCTAAATCTATGAAAATTTGCATTTTTCTTCTCTGTTAGAAATAAAAAATACGCATGTCACTGTTTTTTGGAAATTCAATCCCTAAAAGGGTGAAATGTGGCTGAAACGTTTTATGAAAATATGTCATTGTGAAAGCATTTTTAACGCTATATCTATGAAAATTGGTGTTTGGCTTACAGGACAGACATGAAAACATATGTGTTTCACTGTTTTTAGAAATCCAACCTCTAAGCGGGTGAAATTGGGTCAGAGTGATCCACTGACTCGTCACCGCTCAGCCGCAACCGCTAAGGATAGAAACTTGAGATTTGGCATCGTTTAAGAAGGGATTGTCCGAAATTCCACTCATGAGGGGGGTGAAATAGGGGACGGAAGGCTTTTAAAAGTATGTCGTTATTTAGGGAATTTTGAAGCTAGAACTACGAAAACTTGTATTTGGTTTCTCAGTCAGAGAATAAAAAATACGTGTTTCAGCATTTTTGGAAATTCAGCCACTTAGGGAGTAAAATAATGGGTAAAAGTTTTTTTTAAATAAATAGTTACGAAAGGATTTTTAAGTTACATCTATGACAACTGGTAGTTGACTTCTCGATTAGAAATAAAAAACACGTGTTTTAGCGTTCCTGGAAATTCAGCTCCTAAGGGAGTGCAATAGGGGATGAAATTTTTTTAAAAAATATTTCGTTACATTAAAAAAATTTTAAAGCTGTTGTTGTTGTTGGTATTTCACTTCTCGGTTAGATATAAACAAATATTTGTCAGGGAATAAAAGTCGCAAAGGAAATATCTCCACAAGAACGCAAAAGGCATGATTAACATAAACTTTGGACTCTAACTACCAGAATCGCTTTTTGGTCAGAAGTACATTCGGAAAAGACCATGTTTATATGATCTTAATCAGCGTGAAAAGCTTAGAAGGTGTTACAGTTTGTGGACAACAAACACTTCTATTAAATAAAAACAAAAAAATCTCTGCGGCCCATACAGTTTAAGCGAGCGAAGCAACGGGCGCTAAGCAAGAATACGAAAATACTTCCCTCTTAACTGAACTATGGGTCAAAATCAGCATATACTGTGACCATATATTTGCTGCAAGCAATATGCCCCGTTTTGTGAATGACCTACAATACATTAAAGTGCCTCTGTTATGTTTGAGTACTCTGGGAACGAAATGTTTCTTAATTACGTGGAACGTGGGTCATATCAAACATCATTCAATACATTTACCGTTCACTAGTCTCATCAGTTTCGGGAGACTTAATAACCAAATTTCCATTGTAAATAAGGCAGCACCAAGCAACATTTGCACACACTATCTACATATGTGCTGTGTAAAGTTAACGGTTCAGTGTGTTTGCAGAGGGGGAGATTTTGAAATTCTGTCCAAGATTTCACTAGTAGCGCGTACAAACAGAGCAAGATAAGAACTGCGTTAAGAGCAAAACTGGGAGTTGTGCCCAAAACACAAATCACGCAATGCAGATCTATTAAACTTGATTGTCTTACAGAAAGCAACAACCTCAAAGCCTCGGACGTCAAACTAGTTGCGCCATGTCGATAATTTTTGGCAGTGACAGCATCGATTAGCATCGCCAAAGCAAGTGTCTAGAAAAAACTGGTGTGTAACAGAGCATAGCTAGATTATTAGTTGTGCGTGTTTAATAGTGTGTAGTGCCTCCATGCCCCGAGAAGCTGTCTTTAGAGCGAAGGGGTCTTACCAATACCTTTCTGCACGTGTAAATACGTAGTAACAGTTATTGAACTATATGAAAAAAAAGAAAGTTAGTTACAAACTACGATGTGCACAGACTTAATTCAACATGTAAATGTCACTATAGATATTCGGATTTAGGTTATGATATGTTCGGTATGCCTGCCATCGTTGCCGATGATGTGGCGCAGACGAACAGCAAAATTCTGCAAGCCCCGCTGATGTGTCGGAACATCGACGCTGTCGATGACTTCCTGAATGGCTGTTTTCAGCTCTGCAATGGTTTTGGGGATATTGCTGTACACCTTGCCTTTAATATAGCCCCACAGAAAAGGAGTCGCATGTGTTCACATCCGGAGAATATGGCGGCCAATCGAGGCCCGTGCCAGTGGCCTCTGGATATCTCAGAGCCAGAATGCGGTCCCCAGAGTGTTCCTCCAGGACATCAAACACACTCATACTTCGATGGGGTCGAGCTCCGCCTTGCATGAAATCAGGGTCATTTTGGATAAAAGGGATGAAATCCTCTTCCAAAACCTTCTCGTAAAATTCTGTAGTCATCGTGCCATCAAGAAATATCGCACCGATTATTCCGTGACTGGACATTGCATACCACCGTTGAGGGTGAAGAGACTTCTCGATCGCGAAATGCAGATTCTCAGCCCCCCCCCCCCCCCAAATGCGACAATGTTGGTTATTGACGAATCCATCCAAATGAAAGAGGGGTTCGTCGCTAAACCAGTACTGAAACGCACACTAATTCCAAACACGCCCCGCGACCAACCGTGCAGTTTGAACGTCCTAATGCAAACCGTTCAGAAGCTATTTCGATTTTATTTCATATGGTTCAATAATTATCACCATGTAAGTGCCAAATGTTTAATTTGGTGAAAGCTCGTATGAGGGACGTTCAAAAGAAAAGGTGCAAAGCAGCATTGGGTGTAACTGAAGTCTTCATTCAAAAGTAATCACTAGAAACCTAAGTTCCACTATCCGACTGTTTCACAAATTAAAGGAGTCCCTGTTCCCAGGATTTCTGTGGCTGTGAAAGCAGCCAGTGCTGCACTGTGTCCTTCAGTTTGTCGTCCGAGTTGAAATATTTCCTTCTCAGAAGCTGTTTTAGCGAACCAAACACATGGAAGTCTCACGGTGACATGTTCGATCTGTAGAGCGAATGCTCAGGCTGCTCCGACTTGTATTTGGCCGTTACGCTTTGTGTGACCTTAGAGACGTGTGGACGTGCGTTACGTGCAGCAGAATAACTCCCTCTATGAGCAGACCAGGCCGTTTGCTCTTGATTGACTTCCGTAGGCTACTGTGTGTCTCACAGTATACGTCACTGTTACCGATTTATCTGTGCTCCGGGAATTCCATGATAATCGGACCTCGGACGTTGAGAAAGGCTGTGAACATCACCTTTTCTGCTGAGGGCACAGCTGTGAATATTTTTAAGGGGAGGTGAAGACGCAACATCCGCGTCCCTAGACCACTCACTACATTATATCAAAGCGGCATAAGCAGATTTCAACCCGTTTGCTTGTTACAACGTTTCGTACCTTCTCATTCGACCACTCCTTATAAGCAGGATAAATGATTGGTATTTAATGTCCCGTCCACGTCGTAGTCGTTAGAGGCACAGTACTGAGACTGGATTGGACAAGGATGGTGCGATAAATAAGTTCACGGTCGTTTTGAAGAAATCATCTTGGCGTTAGCCTGACGTGTTTTACGGAAACCCCGGGCTCTTACTCGGCATGCCCCAAACACACGTTCAGTACTCTAACTTGGGATGCCCCAGACACACGTTCAGTATCACGCTGCCGCGTGACTAGAAAATAGTAAAAGTACACCCCAAAACGCATCGAGCTAGGATCGACTTTGAGTACCAGATCATTGAACTGCAATAGAAAAGTTTAGGGTTGTCATGTACAGATTTTAGAGAAGAATGGAAAGAAAAGCACCTAGTCTGTTACTCCAAACGAACATCTGCCGTGTAGCCGAGTTCAACTTCCCTATTCGCCGAATACCTCACAATTAAGGGTTCTTGTGCCCTCCATTGCATTCGCGTGCGGAATTTAAGTAGTCACTTGCGGACATTTAGGAGATCAAGAAAGGCATTTTGCGCACCACTCCTGTAGCCAACGAAATCGTCGCATGAAAATTACTTCTACCACCATCAACGCCCAGCTGGGTATTCATTCCATTTAATTCGATTTAGGTAGATTGAAATAAAGATGGGTACAAATTAAGTATCAAGTTATTAAACAGGAGTTCTCAAGCATGTCTTCTCTTTCACCTGAGCATGAGACACGAATGACAGATGAGATTCTATAATCGAAGCACACCGAACAAGATGGCGCAGTGGTTAGCACACTGGACTCGCATTCGTCCGGCCATCCTGATTTAGGTTTCCCGTGATTTCCCTGAATCGTTTGAGGCAAATTCCAGGATGGTTCCTTCGAAAGGGCACATCCGACTTCCTCCTCCATCCTTCCTTAATCCGAACTTGTGCTCCGTCTCTAATGACCCCGTTGTCGACGAGACGTTAAAAAAAATAACAAAAAAAACGCTCTAGTCGAAGCATTCTAACAACTAAACAAGAGGAAGAAAACTCCTGTTGAATATCAATGAAAGCTATCACCAAAAGGTGCCACATGAATACTTTTCGAAGTGGAGAAACAGGGAAGAAACTTTAAAAAACTATTATGCAACTTTGATGCCATCTACATCACTGCTTGCTTACAAACCTTCACATCTGATCACGTTAATGTATTTGCCACATTATTTACATGGCACCGTTTCTTTTTTTTTTTTTAATGTTTATCGGCACAGTAAAGTTGAACAAAATGCTTTTCGAATGATGCGTTGTTTTGGATTGGATAGGTAACGCACAGCCTAGGCCCGATATATGACTCTCAGACTGACCTTCTAACAGCCTATGACTGAACCAAAGCTTTCCTCGTTCCTCCAATCTCTCATATTGTTGTGGATCCATGTCAACTGGACTGCAGAATTCATAGCTTTATGACTATATGTAGCACTGTTATACATCTCATAGGGTTAAGATAGCCGCAGTTCCCAGTGTGGACATCGTTGGAAACTTTAAATTATTCTTATTTTTCCTTTCTTCTAGTTCTCGGGAAGTTATTTTCGTTTTCCGACTGATGAATTTGAACCTAAGCCTTAAGTCTAGTTGTACACACCTACATGGTCGTGTTCTTCACAATCTACTGCAGTAGCTCTGATGTGTAAAGCTGATGTTAAAATTAGCAAGCTATCACGCGTCTTCCCCGGTCGTTCACAGAAAACTGGATGTCACATACTGTGAGGTCAGCGTGACTATAGCACCCCACAACACGAGTCAGTGGAAGGAACGGAAAAAGACTGTGTGTCAATCAGCGGAGAGTTCACAGAGCACTGAGGTGGTGTTCTTCGTTACAACATGGCTCGGAGGCATTTGGATGACTTCACTCGGGGGAAGAATCATCGGGAAACTGAAAGAAAGACGAAGTGTGGCGGACGTAGCGGATGAGAGCAGATTCAGTCTGAGTAGTGATTCTGGACGTACCCTCATATGGTGAAAGGTGGCAATACGTAATGTATTCAGCACCACTGTCGCACATTATGGTTTTGGTGGTGCTAGTGTTATGGTGTGCGGAGGCATAGACCTATGTAGCGTTGCCGTACTAGCCTCCAAATCTTTGACCACGGTACGCTCACTCGTCATAATCATTGTGACACTGTACTCCTTTACCTCGTGCGTATTTTCAGTGATGCATTCGGCCCTGACTTCATTTTTACGGATGGCAATGCGCGACCGCTTAGAACAGCGCAGGTGATAGAGCTCTTGGGATGAGACGATGTTCAACAAATGGATTGGCCTGTCCGTTTCTCCTCTTAAATCTCATCCAGCTTCTTTGAGCGGTGTTAGGAAGACGCATTGTAGCGCTCCTACGTGAAGTTGTCAACTGCGCTGGTGGAATAATGGAACGCCCTACCACAAAAACCGCATAACGAACATGCGGCCAGCATAGGGGCACGTTGCAGAAGATGCATTTCCGTCCGTGATGATCACACACGCTAAGACCCATGTTCAGGCGACCGTCATTGGTCGCGGTGACTTCATTGTAAGTTGTTGCCTTTGAATAAAAGTATATTTCGGTTCGTCTTATAGGGTATTTTTTTCAGTTACCTTCTGCACTATACTATAGCAGTTCTTTCAATGTATGGTCCACGCTATATCGAGCTATATTACTAGGCAGTGACATTACGCTAAAGTTACTTTCGTCCTTAAGTTTTGCACGCCAGTATATCATGCTGGAAATCCGAGCGTCACGGTGTTGGATCGGTCTCTTGATGCAGTTTGAAAAGAGCTGTACGAGGAAGAGATAGAAAAGACTGAGGACACGGTTTCGGAAATGACTGCAGAGTAGCACCGAAATCGCCGCCGCACAAAGGAATCAGCACAACTTCCCCGTAAACAGCATGAAAACAACACGAAATACATCAAGTGATTTATAAGTCTCAGTATTTCTAGTCTTGCTCGACAATGTTAAATATGCAGTTTAGGGCAGTTGCAGACAAACATACCTAGAAAATTGTGATAACTGTGTAACGAATGAAAATCCTGTACCAAAATTACTTGAGAAGCAATGATCTTAAACTGAATGATCTCCCTTTAAGCTGCCATTCTTCTGTTGCATACAGAGAACTAGAGTTACTATGAAATAATGCAACGACCAATTCCTACTCAGTCTGAACTGATACATTGTATAGTGATCTAATGGTCACCGAGATGCTCAATCTTCCTTCCTTCCAGCAACCTGAACATTGAAGATCAGTCAGTCTGTGAGGTATTCGAGCTAAATTGGATGGATGTTCATTGGCGATGGCAGGCAGAGTGAAATATTCTATGGTTGAGATATTGGATTCTATTTCTGGAAAAGCAGTTTTCAAAGCTTTATCTAGCCATCATGAAAAACGTTCTCTATATAACTTTGTTTCTTTCAATAAGATTATTGCCATATTTTACAAATCTGTGCAGCGATAATGACGAAATCAGTCTTTGTCTGACAGCAGACGTCTTCCATGTCTTTTCGGAGCGTCTTTGAGTACGATAAAGCTGAAGATCGAGATCCTAATTTATAAGAGCACTGATCTGACTCGCATTTGTGCTTTTCCGTGATCACAATAGCTTCATTTGCCAGACGTCGCTTTCGGCGTTTATTTCGCAAAAGATTTGTGCTTAAGTAATCTTATTGGAATTTGCAGTTCATACTAGTACATCAGATTATTGCAACTAATAATCGCTAAAGTTTGCCCCTGGCAGACAAACCCTCCCATGATGGTTTGCCTGGCTTTCATCCTCGCTCTCCACAGGCACGTAGAAGAATGAGGCATTGCGCGAAATGAAGACCTGTATTTCAAAATACAAAACGAATTTTTTTCTCCTTTTGTACTCGAAAGGAACATTGGAGAGTCTGATTAATAGCAGCAAGTATCCCCCGCCCCCAAGGAACTGTACAGTGGCGTTCAAAGTGTATTTGCAAATGTACGTTTCAATATATTCAACAAGGCTCGAGATGTCAATGTAAATACTGACTGTATTCTTAAACCACATAATATCTATGGTGCGTCTATATGTAGGTGTTCACCATGGATGACATTCACCCCAGATACGATTATGTCATCTGTACGAAGTAACGTTATAATCAGTCAGTTTTCAAATAAAAATAGGAAGAGATATATAGTTTAATATCTGAAAAACAGAGTGAATGGAAAACTTTTCGCATTCAAACAATCGCTCATTTATGAGTTTGAATGTCTTACTAGAAATTAATTCAGGCTGAGTTAGTACGAAGCATAATATTTGAAGTGATTCCGGTCTGTTATCCGACGACGAATATCATTACCAGATATACATGAAAAGCATACATAAGCCAACGAACGACACTTTTTCTGTCGTACACTCTATCTTGAAGTTGAGGTTAGCCTTTACTGGTTTCGCTTTGGCCTTGAGAAGTTAAGCACTCGTCACTTGACGGATACCTCAACATCATCAGCCTTATCTCGCACTTACAGCTATCACTTGATCTGCAAACACAACTCGTCATTGTCCCTCACGTAGTGACAGTCCAGTGCACGCATCAACTCGCATTGTTACAAGAAACCCCATGCATGGCAACGTCCTATTAATCTTACGAGAACGTATGGCTCATAGATACGAGAACGTGACATGAACGTCCGAAGCAGAACTATTTTGTTATTGCTGGACAGACACACAACAGCAAGGCAACTGCTCCACACAGAACCAAGTAGCTACAAGAGCGCACAGCCACGACCTCTGCTGGCAACATTCTGTACATCACGATAACAGAAGGCGGAGCCTTGACCACACCACTGCGCGTCGACCAATGAAGACCCGCTACGTCACGCTGACGCGCCTTTCCTTTTTCCCCTCGCACCACAGCAGTCTGCGCTCCTTTGTGACGGAAGCAACAAAATCAGTAGTACGCGCGTGAGAGACGGTAGTCCCGTGCAAGCAGGCAGCTGGGGACATACATACTAGCTTGGCAGCTGGCATAATACACAACCCCTGGGTAGACAGCAAACAAGACGCACAGAGTCTTCGTGTTTAGCAGCACCATGGCTTCGGCTTCGAAAATGAACTTGTCGTTTGCTGGCTGCGGCTTCCTTGGAATATATCATATCGGAGTCGCAGTGTGTTTTAAGAAGTTCGTACCTCACGTGCTGTTGAACAAGATTTCTGGAGCGTCTGCTGGAGCCATCGCTGCCTGTGCGCTCCTCTGCGAGTTGCCAATTGGTGAGTAACAACTTGCTTTATTTCCACATAAAATAGTATATGACACTGACAATATACATCAGTTTACAGTTTAATCTGAAAATTTGAATCATTGCAGAGCAACAGTGAAAGTCCTCATCAAACATAAAATCGCCTTTTGAAACTATTAGTTTGCTGTCTTGTGTACCTAGCTGCGAAATTTGTTTGTTTTGCAGTGAACCTTGCGCGCAATTTCGTTAGTGCTTAATGACAGTTACTTGGTTTTACACTAAGATTTTACTTGAAAACTTGTTAGTTAATTCAACACAACGAACAATAACCAACGGTGTCATATTTATCAGTGCAACTTTGTTTACAGTAGGGCGTATAATTATTATCTCATAGGCCTATGGTGCCGTTCAGAAAGAAGAGATTGTAGAAAGAGAAATAAAGACATCATTGTAGATAGGTGATTATTTTTTCTTAGACTCCCCATTGTGAAATAATTTTCTTCGCAAACAACTGCAGCTAGGGAAAGTAGGAGATTGCTGTTGACATGTTCGCTATCATTTTACTGTTTCACGAGAGCGTAATGCATAAACTCTGTTGAGTGAAATGAACGCGCTGATTCGAGAGACCTCTTCAGTTTGTTTTTTGTGTAAGATTGTAACTACTAGCATTTATTGTTCATGGCTAACGTGACTGTTTCCCCAATGACAGTTATATTTCAAAGGTATTTTAAAACAAACGAGTACTATCTATTACTAACAGGGCATACCACGAGAATTCTGTCAGAGCTGTATTTGCAAGAAAACTAAGTAAATTTGAATGGAAAAAAGACAAGGCCTAAGCGACAAATTTTCGGTCATCTGTGCAGCCACGCTTAAAAGGCTTGCTCGCGCACGAGCCATTCGAAAGGTGTAGAAACTTACAACCGATAAATTCAAATAAGCTTAGACAGAAAAGTGTTACGGCATCATTATCGAAAGCAAGAATCCTTGATAAGAAGTCTTAAATTTGGGAAACTCCAATAGCGAAAGACTGAAATTGGCGAGAATGGAAGATGTATTTCCTGTGTTCCTGCTTTGGGGAGATACTATAGAACACATCAAGAATTAAACTCTGAGATTTCTAGGTATAACATTTCAGTTACTGTCTTAATTTAAAAATATGTCGGAAATTATTATTTATATGGAATTTATTAACTTCCTGTTCACGAAGAGATGCTACTCGTAGCTTTATTCCGACTGCAGTTCGTACATAAAATAATGATTAAATGGGTTATGACTGAAAGTCTAGTTTAGCGTGCAATCAAATAATCGTTTCTGCAGTCGTAATTGCCTAGAACAGATTCGCAGTGTTTCAAAGTATTTTGCTAAAATCAAATCAAGAAACTTTGCGGTAGCACCACATCCTTCTTAGCCGGCAATGTGGTTACGCCGTGTGCTCCCGTCATCTCCAATTTTGACCACTAATACTTTTAAATCCGGATGACAGAAAATGTTTATCGCCAACCGAATGTATTTTGTCGGTGTTTTCTCTAACAGATGCTTCAGACAAGTATTAAGATTGAAATACCACAATTAACCAAATATTTGTCAACTTCTTATATCGGTATCGAACTTAAACGGCTCTACTGTGGAACCTGTATTGAAGCAGATCTGTGTCAGATTGAAATTGTTTATCGTACTAACATTTGAGTGAAACAGTGTCATGATCAATACTGTTAGGACTCTGTCAATGAATTATGAGAAGTTACCTCTTTGTATTAGGTCTGTGATGAGAGTTCCAATAGCTGCGGGTCGGAATCTTTCATCTTCAAATCTTCTACGGGAATAAGTACAGCCCATATTGAGAATTATGAATCTGTGACGTGATTCAGTATTTCTGCAGATGCTCTCAACGCTCGTACATTAAAATTTCAAAAATACCAAGGAAGACAGAACGCATTGGCTTTCCTCACACAACCTCTGACGTTTGTGGTACATAGTTAAGAGGAATGAAACTGAAATAGGCAAACAAATATTATTCTGCGTGTTTTAATATGACTTCACTGACAGAACACAGTTCACGATAAATTTATGATTAAATTTAAGAGTCAGATCACTAATTAGGGCACTGTGCACTCAGTGTTGTTTATTCCATCACTCATTACATTGTATACTGTAAGTAATGTTAACACATTTAATTAATTCAAACGGCCATTTACTTACTGTGTTTTGGATCAGTAGTTGCACGAGTAGTTGTGTTAAGAGTTGCTATCCTGCTTGCGCGTCGCCCGCTGCTGCTTCAGCTGCTCAGCTGATGTTACGATAATGCCGCCTGATGCGCTGACGTCATTTCTCCCGACCAGACCACGTGTAACTGTCGTTCCGTCATGTAGGTCACATAAGTTTTCAATGTCAGGCGCACTTGACAGAGCATCTTAAAACTTCGCAGCAAGAGCGCGTGCGCCGTTGAGTTCAGTATCACGCGACCGGCGAGGTGTCATCTCTGATCACTCCTTACCCCGTCGGTATAATAAAGTTCGTGTAACCGGCTCAGCAAAACTTTACCAAGTAAAAGCATCCATGTCGATGAAGTGGATTCTGGATTATCAGGTGTTGCGCAACCAGTAACGGAAGCTTCTGTTTAACTTACGAAGGAGGTGGAAATAACTAAGCTTAAAACAAAAACACAGCTCAAAACCTAGTTACTGATGTTCTTTCACAAACCTCACCCTACATCTCTTCCACCAAGCAAGGTACAATCGACGGAACAGTTTCAGATGAGGTAAAATGGAATGTGTGCCAAATTAATACATTTTCGGGTGAAAATAATTATATACATGGTGAGTCAGCTGCCACTACTTAAGTCGCTTTAAGCGTCCTGCAGTGTTAACCGGCCTCCAAAATCCACGCGCGGGATTTTAATATTCTCTCGCTGAACAGGAACTTTTGTAGGAAATTTAATTTAGTTACACTTTGTATTGGGATAAGTTTTGGCTAGAGACCGTAGTTCAAGAAAAAAACGTACGAAAGTGACCAAACGCACCCCGATTCCCACTCTCAGCCTCCACAGGTCAAGCTGTCTAGTATGTTGTTCATCGCGCCAGTGTAGAAAAATTTGCGACTGCACGAATCGTTTACCCACATTTGGCTGTGTTTAGTCTTTATTGCCTGTCCTTGGTAAGCCACCGGTTTAGTTGAGCGCTTACAAATTGTAAATTTGACGTTAGTGTACATTTTACCTAACTTCTCAAAATTTTAACAGCGTGAAATAATCAGTTACATTATTGTATTTGTCAGGCCTTCTGACTGTTGTTGTTGTTGTTGTTGTTGTTGTTGTTGTTGTGGTGGTCTTCAGTCCTGAGACTGGTTTGATGCAGCTCTCCATGCTACTCTATCCTATGTAGGCTTCTTCAACTCCCAGTACCTACTGCAACCTACATCCTTCTGAATCTGCTTAGTATATTCATCTCTTGGTCTCCTCCTACGATTTTTACCCTCTACGCTGCACTCCAGCACTAAATTGGTGATCCCTTGATGTCTCAGAACATGTCCTACCAACCGGTCCCTTCTTCTAGTCAAGTTGTGCCACAAACTCCTCCCCAATTCTATTCAATACCTGCTCATTAGTTCTTTGGGATTGGAATTATTATATTCTTCTTGAAGTCTGAGGGAATTTCGCCTGTCTCATACATCTTGCACACCTGATGGTAGAGTTTTGTCAGGACTGGCTCTCCTAAGGCTGTCAGTAGTTCTAATGGAATGCTGTCTACTCCCGGGGCCTTGTTTCGACTCAGGTCTTTCAGTGCTCTGTCAAACTCTCCACGCAGTATCATATCTTCCATTTCATCTTCATCTACATCCTCTTCCATTTCCATAATACTGTCCTCAAGAACATCGCTCCTGTATAGACCCTCTATATACTCCTTCCACCTTTCTGCTTTCCCTTCTTTGCTTAGAACTGGGTTTCCATGTGCGCTCTTGATATTCGTGCAAGTGGTTCTCTTCTCTCCAAAGGTCTCTTTAATTTTCCTGTAGGCAGTATCTATCTTACCCCTAGTGAGACAAGCCTCTACATCCTTACATTTGTCCACTAGCCATCCCTGCTTAGCCATTTTGCACTTCCTGTCGATCTCATTTTTGAGACGTTTATATTCCTTTTTGCCTGCTTCACTTGTTGCATTTTTGTATTTTCTCCTTTTATCAATTAAATTCAGTATCTCTTCTGTTACCCAAGGATTTGTATTAGCCCTCGTCTTTTTACCAACTTGATCGTCTGCTGCCTTCACTATTACATTTCTCAAAGCTACCCATTTTTCTTCTTCTGTATTTCTTTCCCCCTTTCCTGTCAATTGTTCCCTTATGCTCTCCCTGAAACTCTGTACAAACTCTGGTTCTTTCAGTTTGTCCAGGTCCCATCTCCTTAAATTCCCACCTTTTTGCAGTTTCTTCAGTTTTAATCTACAGTTCATAACCAATAGATTGTGGTCAGAGTCCACATCTGCCCCTGCAAATGTCTTAAAATTTAAAATCTGGTTCCTGAATCTCTGTCTTACCATTATATAATCTGTCTGTAACCTTCTAGTATCTCCAGGGTTCTTCCATGTATACAACCTTCTTTCATGATTCTTGAACCAAGTGTTAGCTATGATGAAGTTATGCTCTGTGCAAAATTCTACCAGGCGGATTCCTCTTTCATTTCTTAGCCCCAATCCATATTCACCTACTACGTTTCCTACTCTCGAATTCCAGTCACCCATTACTATTAAATTTTCGTCTCCCTTCACTACATGAATACTTTCTTTTATCTCGTCATACATTTCATCAATTTCTTCATCTGCAGAGCTAGTTGGCATATAAACTTGTACTACTGTAGTAGGCGTGGGCTTCATGTCTATCTTGGCCACAATAATGCGTTTACTATGCTGTTCTGTATGCATTCTGACTAGCTGTTTTAACTACTGCGGTGTGGTACCCAAGTCGACCTGGGCGGGGTCTTCAACGAAATATTACACACAAACCATTAATATATAAAACATTTTTCACGAATCGTTTATATAGCCTGTTGACATTCTGCAATAACGTAGTTTCGTACTATCAGGAATTACAGTGCAGAACCTAGTGCAAATCCACTATTAGCTAAGCAATTTCATGTGCAGGTTATGCTGTGACAGTTGACTAATGTCGCAAGTGAATGAGTGATGGCTAACAGACGACGCGTGTTGTTTTATGTGTCGAAAACTGACAGGTTCTGACGCACCTTTCTATCAACTCACTTTGTGTCGTTGTAGTTCCACGGAATCCGTGTAAGCCTAACAGTTGAACAAGTCTTCTTGCTATTGTGCCACAGATGAATATAGCCCAGACATCCTCTCCTACAGCAGTGAATAGGGAATATCATTGCGCAAACAATAAAACACAAACACCGTCAGAACAAGTCATGAAGGCCCAAAGGTACCGACCGGTCGCCGTGCCATCCTCAGACTTCAGCCGTCACCAGTTGCGGCTACAGAGGGTCATGTGGTCAGCACACCGCTCTCCTGACCGTTGACAGTTTTCGTGACGGGTGTCGCTACTGCTTAATCAAGCAGCTTCTCAACTGGCCACATAAGGGCTGAGTGCACCCCGCTTGCCAGCAGCACTCGGCAAACGCGGACCGTGATCCGCACAAGTGCAATCCAAGTCCAACAGCGCTTAACTTCGGGGATCTGACGAGAAGCAGTGGTATCACTGCGGCAAGGCTGTTGGCTCATGTCGTAAATAGTACACAAAAATATAGAATAGTCTGACTGAAAGCAGTATCGGCAACTAGTGTGAATAAATCATGTTGTTGTCTTCAGTCCTGAGACTGGTTTGATGCACTTCTCCATGCTACTCTATCCTGTGCAAGCTTCATCTCCCAGAACTTACTGCAAACTACATCCTTCTGAATCTGCTTAGTGTATTCATCTCTTGGTTTCCCTCTACGATTTTTACCCTCCACGCTGCCCTCCAATACTAAACTTGTGATCCCTTGATGCCTCAGAACGTCCTACCAACCGGTCCCTTCTTCTTGTCAAGCTGTGCCACAAGCTCCTCTTCTCCCCAATTCTATTCAATACCTCCTCATTAGTTACGTGATCTACCCATCTAATCTTAAGCATTCTTCTGTAGCACCACATTTCGAAAGCTTCTATTCTCTTCTTGTCCTATTTATCGTCCGTGTTTCACTTCCATACATGGCTACACTCCATACGAATACTTTCAGAAACGACTTCCTGACACTTAAATCTATACTCGATGTTAACAAATTTCTCTTCTTCAGAAACGCTTTCCTTGCCATTGCCAGTCTACATTTTATATCCTCTCTACTTCGACCATCATCAGTTATTTTGCTCCCCAAATAGCAAAACTCCTTTACTAGTTTAAGTGTCTCATTTCCTAATCTAATTCCCTCAGCATCACCCGACTTAATTCGACTACATTCCATTATCCTCGTTTTGCTTTTGTTGATGTTCATCTTATATCCTCCATTCAAGACACTGTCCATTCCGTTCAACTGCTCTTCCAAGTCCTTTGCTGTCTATGACAGAATTACAATGTCATCGGCGAACCTCAAAGTTTTTATTTCTTCTCCATGGACTTTAATACCTACTCCGAATTTATCTTTTGTTTCCTTTACTGCTTGCTCAATATACAGATTGAATAACATCGGGGACAGGCTACAACCCTGTCTCACTCCCTTCCCAACCGCTGCTTCCCTTTCATGCCCCTCGACTCTTATAACTGCCATTTGGTTTCTGTACAAATTGTAAATAGCCTTTCGCTCCCTGTATTTTACCCCTGCCACCTTCAGAATTTGAAAAAGAGTATTCCAGTCGACATTGTCAAAAGCTTTCTCTAAGTCTACAAATGCTAGAAATGTAGGTTTGCCTTTCTTTAATCTTTCTTCTAAGATAAGTCGTCGAGTCAGTATTGCCTCACGTGTTCCAATATTTCTACGGAAACCAAACTGATCTTCCCTGAGGTCGGCTTCTACCAGTTTTTCCATTCGTCTGTAAAGAATTCGCGTTAGTATTTTGCAGCTGTGACTCATAAACTTATAGTTCGGTAAATTTCACATCTGTCAACACCTGCTTTCTTTGGTTACTACGGTTTAAATGAAACTATAATATTGTTATAAACAGCGAAATTTTAATAGCAACCTATTTGGAGACTAACAACAACGTGCAGTGCGCGTGCGAGCTGTCCATATGCCGATTACGATAATTCTATTACGCTATGTTAATGTTCTAGGTATCTTTGCCCGATACTATCATTGACGACAGAAAATAACCAAGGAACGAAGGTGAAATTATATTACTGTCGAATAACATTTATGCCAAGCATTGCAGTATCACTCTCGGAGAGAGCTGCTGGAGTATTATTCACCGTGACGTCATTGGAGTGCAGAGTAACCAGTAGCCGCGGCCATGGTTACCCTCTTGCATAGCAGGAAGCTCTTCGGGCGTCCCATCTGCGCCAACCCACTGCGTAGCGCAATTGACGCGCCACTTTCCTTATGGAAAAACTTTGCTATTCTCTGTCTCGGCGGTTTTCTAACAAAATGCAAAAACTTTGTGTTCAAAGGCAGCAAAGAACAAGGGCTGAGTCATTACATAAGACAGCAGAGAACAGTAGACTTTGGCCGCATTAGTTCCCCAGTCCACGCTTTCGGTCTGTTCCTTATGACCTAATCCTCGACTAAACATGAACCTTCCTTCCTGCCTTGTTTTTCCAGTAGACGTTCGAGCGCAGAACCGCCACTACAACAGGCAAAGGTCTGTCCGTAACAGTCTCTCTCTGTAAATAGTTGGGTAAAATTTAGTGAGCATTCTTGAACTTAGTTTCCACAGTATCAGGACACAGTTTTGCTTTTCCTCGCAAGTTTTGTGATTTTGCTCATCGCTAAGCAACTCGATAAAATAATGGTATCCTTCTCTTCTACTTAACATTCTTCTTTATACCAAGACTCTAACAAGACTGCAGCACCGTTACAGGTGTATCTTTTAAGAAGCAAGTGTAGAGAAATTTTTTAGTTTGAGATTCAAGGCTTCGTTAGGAACAACCTGGCCTACCTCCGTCGTACTGAAAGACGGAAAATACAATACAACCGTTTTGTCCGTCTGTTTTCATTTTATGATAAATGATCCAGACGAAAAACGTACGAAATAATTCAGGGGTGTTTCATGCAGCTATTTCTTTCAAAAATCGTTCGCATAATAAACATTCGTAGCAAAAGCTCCTAAAGTCATAGCAACAACTGTACGCGCCTTTGGCTGGACATTTTAATTATCTGAATGTACCATTAGCACTGTTTTGACTGGAAAAATAATTTAGCAATGTATAGTAAAAATCGATCAACGAAAGCAAATGTCTAGAATGCAGCTAGATAGGCATACCAAACTTCGTGCATAAATTAGAGTATAATTAAAGTAAGAAAACGGTCTTAGCTGGGGTTTTGTGAAACACGATGTATGCGGCTAGTCATCGCGTAAGCTAAAATGTGCAGCTAGCAGGTCAGAAGCTGAAACAAGGAAATTCCACATACATATTGAACAGCCACGTGTGATGAAAAACAGTAGAGCCTGTTAATGAAACGAGCCACAATTGGAACTGTACTTCCCACTGAGTAGATTACTACTGTATTGTCAACCTGTTGCCTGGGTCCTGTGACCCATGACATCCGCTTAGGATCGTTTCTCAGAAACAAAATGCACCTGTGATGGAAATAGACAGCTCGTTGGGGGCATTAATTTTGACTGGGAAAAAGAATTTTGTTTCTTACAGTAAATCTTAAACAAGGGAACGATTGCTTAGAATGTAACTAGATGTTCAACTTGGTGTGCAAATTAGCCAGTAAGCACGCGAAGTGTAACATAGATAATGAAAGCCCAAGAGGGCTAGTAAACGGCTAAGCTTCTTACATTTTGTCAATACTGGTGCCAACAGAGGCAAACTAACGAACAGAATTACTGAACAGGGTGACAAAATTTTAAAGGAAAATTAACGTCCCATCTAGAAGAAAGACCGCCTGAGTTGAACGAGGAGAGGAAAGGAGATGGACGTGTGAATGCTGGAATGTTACCTTCGAAAAGTATACGGCCTATTTTCTTCCCCATTCTTATTCAAATACCGAGTTTGTACTAAGTGTCCAAGGACCTACGCTGCTATGAGTCGGTAGACACTTCTCAACATTTCTTAATCTGTTGTTGTTGCACTTCCCCCAAGCGATGCTTATATACACATAAAAAAAAATTTTGCATCATCTCGGTTCCGAGAGTGACGGAACCTGTACAGAAAAATGGAGTAGATATCAGTATAAACATTTCTGCCCTTTTTTAGGTCATGAAAACCACACATTGCATGTTGTACCACCACACAGCGAGACCTTCAGAGGTGGTGGTCCAGATTGCTGTATACACCGGTATCTCTTAATACCCAGTAGCACGTCCTCTTGCATCGATGCATGCATGTATTCGTCGTGGCATAGTATCCACAAGTTCATCAAGGCATTTTTGGTCCAGATTGTACCACTCCTCAACGGCGATTCGGCGTAGATCCCTCAGAGTGGTAGGTAGGTCACGTCGTCCATAAACTGCCCTATCCCAGGCATGTTCGTTAGGGTTAATGCCTGGAGAACATGCTGGCCACTCTAGCCAAGCGATGTCGTTATCCTGGAGGAAGTCATTCACAGACGTGCACGATGGGGGCGCGAATTGTCGTCCATGAAGACGAATGCCTCCTCAATATGCTGCTGATATGGTTGCACTGTCGGTCGGAGGATGGCATTCACGTATCTTAAGCCGTTACGGCGCGTTCCATGACCACCAGCGGCGTACGTCGGCACCACATAATGCCACCCCAAAATATCAGGGAACCTCCACCTTGCTGCATTCGCTGGACAGTGTGTCTAAGGTGTTCAGCCTGACCGGGTTGCCTCCAAACACGTCTCCGACGATTGTCTAGTTAAAGGTATATGCGACACTTATCGGTGAAGAGAACTTCATTCCAATTCTGAGCCGTCCATTAGGCATGTTGTTGGGCCCAACTGTACCGCGCTGCATGGTGTCGTGGTTGCAAAGATGAGCCTCGCCATGGACGTCGGGAGTGAAGTCGCGCATCATGCAGCCTATTGCGCACACTTTGAGTCGTAACACGACGTCATGTGGCTGCACGAAAAGCACTATTCTACATGGTGGCGTTGCTGTCAGGGTTCCTCCGAGCCATAATCCGTAGGTAGAGGTCATCCACTGCAATACTAACCCTTCGGCGGCCTGAGCGAGGTATGTCATCGACAGTTCCTGTCTCTCTGTGTCTCTTCCACGTCCGAACAACATCGCTTTGGTTCAGAGACGCCTGGACACTTCCCTTGTTGAGAGCCCTTCCTGGCACAAAGTAACAATGCGGACTCGATCGAACCGTGATATTGACCGTCTAGGCATGATTGAACTACAGACAACACGAGCTGTGTACCTCCTTCCTGGTGGAATGTCTGGAACTGATCGGTTGTCGGACCCCCTCCGTCCAATAGGCGCTGCTCATGCATAGTTTTTTACATCTTTGGGTGGGTTTAGTGAAATCTCTGAACAGTCAAAAGGACTGTCTGTGATACAATCCAGTCAACGTCTGTATTCCCGAGTTCTGGGAACCAGGGTGATGCAAAACTTTTTCGATCTTATGGGACATAACTACTAAGGTCATCAGTCCCTAAACTTACACACTACTTAACCTAAATTATCCTAAGGACAAAGACACACACCCATGCCCAAGGGAGGACTCGAACCTCCGCCGGGACCAGCCGCACAGTCCGTGACTGCAGCGCCTGAGACCGCTCGGCTAATCCCGCGCGGCTCGATGTGTGTATCTTTCGATAATGCGCCTAACAACATTCGTCTGCTTCGATCATTATCGTACATAACTCGCCGATCATACATGGCATACGTAATGGGCATCCCAGTTTAAGAGGTCAACCCTAATAGGCCACAAACGGTGCAGAAAGACACGAATATTTTGCAGCCATGGTTTTCTGTTAATGTAGTCACATGTGTATTTCAATGGCATTTCATAGATCTTGAAAAGAGGAATGCAATGTTATATCGCTATTTCACCTCGCTGGCATGCAAACGTTGCACGATAGGGCAAATACTTTGTGGTGTCTGCAGATTTCCAGTTCGAATTTAACACCTCACACCTGACACCAGCGCACCAGGAAAACTACGACGAAATATTAATGCTTTATGAAGTATCAGCCTCTTCCTACTGGCGCACTGTTGGCTAACTCGCTTAAGGACATGAACTTAATAGAAAATGGATATAAAATCCTACGAAACTGTTGTATTTGAGTTCTTTCGGTCGCTGGTTAAATGGTTCAAATGGCTCTGAGCACTATGCGACTTAACTTCTGAGGACATCAGTCGCCTAGAACTTAGAACTACTTAAACCTAACTAACCTAAGGACATCACACACATCCATGCCCGAGGCAGGATTCGAAGCTGCGACCATAGCAATCGCGACATATTTTACCTCAGGTAGCATGTTTTCTTCAGTTGTTATTTGCTGGACTCTCGAGTGGATGGATCCGAAGATGTCAGAGGCCGATGGAATAAGACATCCATCGTTTTCACATTGGAGTATTTTCGTGTAAAATCTTCTCGGTAATGCCCAGTGTCCTTATTCCGAGCTTACTACTCATATTCAGATAGCCGACCAATCGGCAACGAAGCAGCTTTCATTATGGGATATCCGTCCATCTATGTAGGCTGATGTCGGCATCGGGCATTATTACAGAATATTGTGAGTGAAATTCGCGTTTTTTCAGTTCTTGATAGATATATTTAGTTCTAGAGTTCTCTGTACAAAATATGAATAGTTCTTCAGCATTTCGGGAAACAGAGACAATATTACTCGCAGAAATTTTAATCTTAGAAAAAAATTGGCAATTTGCGAAAAAAATGATCACAATTCCGAATAGCTCCCCAAGAATTTTATAGAAAAACCTTGTAACATTTTTGTGCACATAATAGTTTGAGACATTTTTACCAAGTGGCACTGCCGCACGCGAGAAAAATCACCGCCCACCAAAAAGTGCAAATATGTGCATGCTGATGCATTCGAACTCGCTAACACATTAGAACTCGCCAACTGTACTATTAATGTGGTACGAAAGCCATTTACAAAAGTGAGGCAACGCAAAGAAAATTTTGTAGCCAACGATTTCGGATAGTATCGATTGTTTAGTTTTAAGATGATATAAGTCACTACACCGGTTGAAAATGACATAAACAAAACCTTCCGGTGTGCTGCCCGTCGTATTTTATCCTGACAACTGAGCAGGATCGCTGTCTTACATTAGCTAAACAGGCCACACAAACAGTATCTGAAAAAATACGTCGTTGTCCGGCTCACTTTTTACCGACGACTGTCACGACACGTATCATATAGACTTGAGACAGCAACGACACGGCAGTATTGGGCAAGTCTGCACCAGTACAAGCTACACAAGATTTCACTGAACTAGAGTCAGAACGCGGACTTTTTTTTCCTTCTATTCTATCCTGGTTTCGAAAGGAGTTAGCCCGCTGTGCGGCGAAGTAAAGCGAAATCGAAATTACAGCTTTGCAGTGTCGTCTCGTTGCTCCAGATGCAGTTTCATTTAACTGTCTGTAGGATTGCTATTAAAGGGATTCTACTTAATAAGTATTCTGGTATTCTGCCGTAAGACAGAATACCGTACATACATACGTAATAAGGATTCATTCATCCACCTTTGCTTACCACACAGCAGAAGACAGTAATGACGATATAGGTATTTAAGAAACACATCCACTGGCGAGAGTGCATACTCAGCTCGCGCCGTACATACCGGACACATACTACTGTTGACGGCGAGTTCTGTGGATGAAACGCCATTAGCTCAGGTCTGACAAAAGGCAACACAAGAGAACGATTTTTACTCGTTCAGTCGTGTGTGTATATGCGCTATTGAAAACAATGGTCAGCTCTCTAGCTTTACCGTTTACCTTTTACGAGACAGTCTTTATCCCTTTCCGGAATACAAAGACACCGTTACCGAATGTGTTTCGTGGTAAACCCCAGATTATGATTTGAGACTTCGGAGTCCTCGAAGAAATTTACAAACCAGGTGCAATTCGGACATTGTTGATCTGACTGGGAGCTTTGGCCTGGTGTTAAAAGTTGCCCTTTTCTTTGTCGCCTAAAGATAATTTTATTCACTCCTCCCCTAATCGACTCTTAACACGGGAACTGCAGCAGGTGAAGTCCTTGTAAACGCTTTCTTGTAAACGCTTTCGCATAAACAAAGACGACAGAAATTGATCTCCGAAAGTATGAAACAACGAGGATGAAACTCTTGGATTCCCCTGGGCATGTTCTCAGAGTGGCGTTATTCATTTTTCTGTTATCACCACTTACTCAAATGTTGGCTACAATATCTTCAAAGTTTCGGCACAACGCATTTGGTCGAATATGTTGTTGGCGTTGTTCATTTTAATAGTTGGCAGTTGAAGCGTTAAGATAGTTGCATCAGTCACTTGCCGCATACTGAGTAACTCACCAGACCACTGAACAGATATACGTTGGGTCACAAACAAGCGTACACGTGGTATTGACGTTCTGCGCAGCAGACAGCGAACAACGTTCGCGACCTGCTGGTCTGTCAGTGTCCAGCTATTTTTGGAGACAAACCAACATGTCAATCGATAACCCTAGCATGTGTGTTTGCGCAGCGATTCGATGGCCTCGTTTACCATTCTCGTGGATTCGTTCATAACAGCTATAGGTCAGCAGCTGATGTTTCGATTGTCCTAAAGCTTTTTCATCTAAGAAAGCAATGCGAATTATAGCTGTTGAAGTAAAGTTTGGGGGGGGGGGGGGGGGGTTTAGGCGTGAGTAGTAGTTCAGCCAGTAACATTAGAAGCCATAGTTATCGCATCGCAAAACTCTTACATATTTAGTTTTCATAATCATTCGCGCACGCTAAAACGTACATGTGCAGCCGTCAAACATGATAGGGAACACTTGCGATTTCGGGAGAAATTGCGCAGTGGTGAAGCCATAAAACTCGTCTTTCCGCCCGACCACCCCGATTCGTATTTACGGTGGGCTTCTCTAAATGACTTTAAGATGGATACTGAAATGTTTGCTTTCAGAAGGTCACTGCCGTTTTCTTTACCCTTGCCTAGCAGTCAGTCTTGTCTCGGCGACATCATTGTCGACCAGCGTTAAGGCGTAACCGTGACGCTGCTTCGATAACACAGTAGTATGTTGCATGTAGTATGAGATTATAGCGTATGACCTCAATTCAGGTGTGATACACTGGTCTGATTTACAGGAGATTCTCATAGAAAATATAAATATTTTATTAAAAAAGGAAAAACACAGCTTACTTTGAAGCTGTTGCCCCAGTGAGTGCGCAGAAGCTTTTTAACAAAACAACTTCATACTAACGTTTTCAGGCGCTTTGATTGAAACCAAATAATGCAAGGTATTGATGTTAGTCACACCACTACAGTTTAATAAGAAGGCTGGATAACGAGTAGAACAGGATTATTCTAATTGATTGATTGGCTAGCATTTATCGAAACCAGAGCTTAGATTGGGCATACCGTGTAGTATACATCCAAAATGTCTAAGGTTTGTTTTGTTTCCTAGCTATAAGAGATGACCCGTTCATTCATCAGTCAGTCGTGTGTTTCTTTGATTCCATCAAACAGGGGAACCTTCAGTGATGCGGAACGTGTCGAGGGATTTACTAACAAAAGAGAAGCCACTGCTAGAAAGTGAAGTGTACGCCATATTAACAATAATCTATCACCAAACTACTTAATACTATTCGGGTCTAAAACAGCTAAATATGAAGTAGTAAAATAACAGGAAAGCCGGAACTCTGAAAAAAGCTGCTTCTTTCTCAGTTATGTTAATGTAGTATATATTTGTATCCTGCTCGTACGGAAGCTTAGTACTTACGTGAATACATGGGGGGTTTTCCAAAGAAAACAGTAACTGAAATCTATAACAGAGGCCAATTTGCAATACGCTCTGAACGTAGCCACTTGACACGCAGCTTGCAGGATTTTCCAATCCTTAATTGTAGATAATATATTTTGTTCAAAAAGTGACTGAGATATGATTTTACTTTTCTTTTCAGTTGGTAGAGGTTCCCAATTTATTGCTTACGTTAGAAGAGAGCTTGTTGAAAACTTCAGTACCAGATTATGTAATTGCAGTCTACTCTGCACAAAGAGGCAGAGTCGAGCTAAATGACAATTGTCTTTGTAGCTTTCATTTTGCATTATGCATTATGCAAATCACAGTTCTATCAGCATCTGTACTCAGCAGTTCACAGCCATAGGTGTGTAGGTTGTGGACTGTTCAGCGAGAGAGCTTCGGCTCTGGATACGAGATATAAAGCAATATTCATCTTCTACTTGTAACACAACCTGTAGACTTCGAACGCTGCAAATGCGGTTTGCTCTGCCTTTGAGCACGAAATTCACGGTACCTTCTGCTGATGACCCATCCATCCGCATTTACTGTCCCCCCCACTCGTGCGCAATAGGTTCATTTCCTTTTTCAAGCACGTGATGTTCTCGCGTGCGCTTGAGTAATGTAATGGTGATAACACCGCTGCATCGTGGATTGTGCTCGCGACGAATATTGGTGCAACGACTAACATATCGCCAGTCTCGAAAATATTTATGCTTTGCGATCATCATAAGCTAGCAGTATCGACATCAAGTGGGATAAATTATGCACACGAGTAGAAAACTGAACACACCCAACAGAATGTGACAAAATTGCGATTGTTAGCCGCCCATAAGTCATGGAAGATTTAGAAATGTTTGATGCGCTCTAAAAACAATTGTGAGAAACTAAAAATCCTATAAACGAGAGAACATATGTTACTTCAGCGATTATTGATGATTACAGTTTTTATGATAAGCGGAAGTAGTTTTTATTTGCTATTCCTTATACTCTTTGGCGTATCTGCTTGAAGTATTAAAAAGAAGTAATTCGCAAACTTTTCTTCTTCACACCCATGTGAACAGGACTCAGTGACATCATTATTTCATTTACTCGTATTCAGAATTGAATTTCAAAGGTGTTAAAAGATTTCCAGGAGGGAAAAAAAACATGGCCTTATGTCAGAACATTTAATTGATCTCTGCGCACTTCGCAGCGGAAAAGTAATTATTTCAAAATCAACATTGTCTTCAGCTTCTTTCTTTTCACTACTTCAGAGATCTGACGGCAGTCTTTTTCGGTTGTACATTTTGTACGGTCCTCTATTCTATCTAGCTAAATTTGTGTCGTTTATATTTGCGTGGTATATCAGTCACTTAATCAGTCAGCCATTCTTCCCCAGTCGATTTTCCCTTTTCATGTAGAGCTTGCATATTCAAAATTGAATACCTCTGCCGGTAGTGTCACGTTCCGTGGGAAATTCGTTTTTGATGTCTGTATATTGGAATTTGGTCCCAGCACTTGAAGCATTAAGCCATATTCTTATCCTTTTTGCGGCAGTCCACCAATTTTCTGTTTTATCAATACGATCTATTTTATATGATTTCCTTCCAGTTATTAAGAATGAAATAAAAATGAAACTGCGAAGAAGTTTTTGATTTTTGTTTTTCTCTTTTTTGGCTGAGTAACACGTGATAAATCAGAAAATAGCTACTTCTCAGTCTCGCTGGCGACAAAAGAAAACTGTGTCGAAGGGGGACATTCTCAGTTCGTTCAGATCACTATTTAGCGAGGTGCTACGCAGAAACCACCGAATGAAGGAGAAAGGTGGAAGCTAGACAGCGGCCACGGGTATAAATTAGATACTGAAAATATCCGACACGAGGACACATTTGCAGTCATTTGGGGTCGACAGCCTTACGATTATCAGCTGTGACCCTGCCGCCCATAGATTTTGAGGTCAGAGCGAAAGTGTCAGGAGAGATGTTGAAAATGACGGACAGTGCGCAAATCGCGGAAACACAGACTTCGTCACGAAATAAGTTTCATGGGCTGGACGAAACTGCACAAATACCCACCAATTTACTATAGCGCGCGAACAATATTTGGCATTGAGAGCAGATTCCTACTCCAAAAGATTTAGTTGTTTAAATCGTAATCGGTGCCCAATGATGTTTTATAGTATTCCTTACAACAAAACTGTTCAAATTCAGTGAGAAATACTGAAGGCAAAGGCTCCCTTACGATAGTTTGTAGGGGAGAGAGGGTAGGGGCTTCTAGACCGGGGGAATGGAGTATTTTTATTATTTCGGAAGACGAATAGCGCCTTGTAAGTATCCCGTAAAAAAAGGCCCAGTTCCGAACATGTTAAAAACCTGCATAGTATCGACTTTTAAATCATTTTCTTGAAAGAAAACCATCTGACTACACTGTATTTTTTTCTTGTCCCTGAGAACCAGGGCGGGGAGGTCGTACACGCCCCACCCCCCCTCCGCCACCCTCCCTTTGCCACCAGGTAAGGGAGCCCTGTATAAAGGACACTAACAGGCTCTCAACAGCCTTTTTCTCCCTGGAAAGGACGACAATGTAATATTGTAATCCAGTGTTAAGTGCAAGCTAGGAGTAAAGTCATTTTGTTCTTGCATTCATCAAATCAAACCTGGATACTTCTACTGCACTTTTGAAGACGTGATTGGTGAGAAACAATGCCTATGCAGTCCAGTGAGCATAGTCACCTAAAATGATTTAATATACCTTTTTCATGATCCCGGAATGAAATTTTCACTCTGCAGTGGAGTGTGTGCTGATATGAAACTTCCTGGCATATTAAAACTGTGTGCGAGACTGAGACTCGAACTTTGGACATTTGTCTTCCGTGCGCCAGTGCTCTACCATGTGAGGCACCCAAGCAAGACACACGACTCATTCTCACTGCTCTCATTCCGCCAGTACCTAGTCTTCTACCTTCCAAACTTAACAGAAGCTCTCCTGCAGACCTCGAAGAACTAGCGCTCCTGGAAGAAGGTACTGGTGGAACTGAAGCTGTGAGGACAGGTAGTGAGTCGTCCTTGGGTAGCTCAGATGGCAGAGCACTTGCCCGTGAAAGGCAAAGGTCCTGAGTTAGAGTCTCGGTCCGGCACACAGCTTTAATCCGCCAGGAAGCTTCTTTTTCATGGTATTCACAGGAAACAGTAATCTGGCAGGCTACTGAACACCAAAAATATGTATCACAGCTGGATGGAAGAAGCCAGTTTGTATTTGTTTCTCCAAGTGCTCCCTGTAGGTAAAACACTTTCTATAATAGCATGCATCTTCTGTAATACATGGAAAAATTATTTCACAGAAGTTTATGGAAACTTTTCAGATGTACTCATGTACGAAGAACCTCTACAGGAAAAGATTATGAAAGTTAAAAGAGGTTTCTATGCGGTATAAATAATTACTGGTGTGTGGTGAAAATATTTGGAAATTTGATTTAGCAAATAGATTAATTTAGACACTGAAGTATAGAATGATCTCAGCACCAGTGATCATTATCCAGTACAATAGGAAAGAAAAGAAAATACCACATAACACAATCACATGAGTTGTTCCTTTATTTATACACTTAAATTTCTTTATAAATAGGGGAATGTGCTCTAGTGATGTTAGTGTCTGGCATTCTGACCTTCAGCATGTAGATGCTGAGGGAATTTTAATATTATTGAAGATGTGCTAGTCTAGACTCCACAGAAATATTCCATTTATAAGAACTTAATATTTCATTTTTCCTATTTTGAAAATTATTTTCCACTTTGAGCTGCACTCTTATCTCATGAAACTTGCTGCAGTGTTTAGTAGTTTTTCATTTTTTGAAGATATATTTGGAACATTCTGCTAACTTTTATGATTAGTTTGAGTTACATACAACTAGTCAATTGCAGCATGACATTGTGTTTTGCAGGTGAAATCACAACAGATGTTTTACGTGTTGTACAAGAAGCTAGAAAGAAGACACTGGGACCATTTAACCCATCCTTTAATGTCCAGAATCTTTTGCTTGAAGGCCTCGATAAGGTTAGCAATAATTTTAAATATAACACTAGCTTTTTAGAATTTGTTGAGCTGTCTGTCTAACAGTGAAATAGCAAAATCTCTGAAACCACAAATGAATGTTCTCCATGATTTTGTGTTCAGTCGTGTCCTTTGCCCCATAATAATTTGCTCTAAGAAACTCCCTTATTTCAAAACACTATTACCTTGCTCTTTCTCCTATAGCCTAATCCAAATAGAAGACCTTCAGTGCACTTAATTCACTCACTGCTCTTATGTAATATATCGGTGATGTTCAATTTCAGCTTCCTTTGTGTGGGTGCTATGTATTGTATGAGTAAGAGAGAACCATTGTATCTTAACTACATCTCAGGTATTCGTATTGCTGTGTGCCTTGCTTAATGCTCTGTCGGTTTTGTAATTTTTAATTTTTTGTGACTGTCGTAAGAACAGATTTTTTTTTCCCTGCACCCTTAATAGCTACAGTAATAATTATTTTATGGATTTGCCTCACATGAAGTGAACAGTTTAATTTCTGTGTTTACAGGTACTTCCTGAAGATGCTCACCTAAGAGTGAATGGAAAATTGCATATATCACTGACAAGGGTATATGATAGGAAAAATGTAATTGTGTCGCAGTTCAACAGCAAGGAAGACTTAATGCAGGTAAGCCCTCTGACAAAAATTTAATGCTTGTGATTGTGATTAACCATGGACCTAAGCAGACAATACAGACAGTTTCTTTTTGGGGAGCTATACAAATGAAAACATGTTGTACTAAGTATAATTTTGTTTAAAATACAGCCAGTTTTACACTTTTTAAATGCAGACTTCAAATGTAAAGCCCATATTTTACCAAGATTAGCAGTGACATTTTATCATAATTTCAAAATGTAGGTACTAGCTCCTGTCACAATATTCTGAGCAAATATTTCACAGGTGTGTTCCAGTGAGGCTTAGAATCAGATCTCAGAATAATCAGTGGCCCTTCTGTTCCCCAATAAAGACCACTGAGTATCTATCACAGTTTTTTATGACTGTGGTTTAAAGTTAATATTCACTGAAATCGAGTGATATGCTTATTTCTGTTTCATTGTATTGAATTTACTCAGTCTGTTATATTGTGAAATAGGCTGCTGCATAATTTCCTGCACTGTAGCCTTACAAAAGATATCCCCAATAATTTTCAGAGTTATTGTGTGTATTATACAGACTAACAGCTTTCATTTGCATGAAAATGTTGTAAAAAAATATGTGCAATAGTCATCTTAATCTCAGTAATAATATGTTGACAATGTGACAACGAAAGCAGCATGAGGGTGAGGTCTACAGTAGTTTATCAGTCAAGGAGGCAAATGAGGCACTTTGATACTGGAAGAATACTCTACAAAAGTAGAGAACATTTGAAATACTTGATGTGAAGGAACTGCTGGCTGTAAAATGGATTTGCTAAAGTTGCTACTAAGTATACATTTACCTTAACATAGTGCTTCGCCTACACAGTCAACAGATCCTTACGGGCTTATGGGTGTGGCTCAGTTACATAAGCATTCTGTTACTGCTTTTGACCTTGTTTATTATGGTATCATTATTGTCATTTGCAGGCTCTACTAGCAAGCAGTTTTGTTCCAGTCTTCTCTGGGCTTCTACCACCTAGGTTCCACGGTATTCGGTACATGGATGGTGGTTTTAGTGACAATCTTCCAACTTTAGATGAGGACACAGTTACTGTTAGCCCTTTCTGTGGCGAATCTGACATATGTCCACGTGATACTTCGTCACAGCTTTTCCATGTGAGTATTTACAATCACAGTTCTATTTTACTAATATTTCACCATAAGATATGAAATTATTTAAATTAACATGTAAGTTCATAGCTGTCTTATTGAGACATTTCTCTTTTCGTAGATAAACCTTGCCAACACCAGTATTGAACTTTCACGTCAAAACGTATATAGATTTACAAGGATTCTTTTCCCTCCTAAAACTGAGGTGAGTTTTGAAATAAAATGTGTTTGCTCCTATGAAATACAGTAAAACTCTTCCATGCAAAATGAATGCAGCTTCTTTAACAGTATAATAGTTATTTGTCCCGTATTCTATTCTGTTGTATAATTCATTTGCAGACTTTAGCAAAAATGTGCCATCAAGGATTTGATGATGCAATGGCATTCTTGGCAAGAAGAAATATGATAAACTGTAACCGCTGTTTAACTATCCATGCGTCATATGAGATTAAAGATCCTCTCAATTTCAGCACAGAGTCAGAATCAAATTGTGAAGAGTGCATTGCACACCAAAGGGTAGGTAAATGTACCTGGAAATTTTTTAGCTGTACTCACATTGTTTTGTTCTGAATTTGTTTTTATAATTTTTTTGTTGCAGGCTGCAAAAATTGCTAAGTTACCAGAAGCTGTTGTCTCAATTTTTCAAGATGCAATAGCTTCAACTAATAATGGTTTCACTAACTGGATTTTCCAATACAAAGGAATGAAGCTGTTATCAATATTGAGTTTGCCATATGTACTGCCAGTAGACATCATGTATGCCACATTCACAAAGTGAGTCGACATCTTGTGTTGTAGTCATGTTCAGCCTATTAAGCTTACAACATCCTGTTAGGATGTAATACACTTTAAGTCTCACAAATAACAAGCAATTCTCTTTATTTCGTCTTCAAAGTTACATATGTATGAAAACATAATTTTTGAAATTAGTGTGATCGGCAACAAATTGGAGAAGCGTTCCCATCAAATGCGTGTAGTTGGAAACGCAATCATTCAGCCAGAATTGCATGTATGTGGCTATAATGGTGTAATTCCGTCACATGCCCACTCACTATTGGAAGCTGACAGGTAAGCAGTTCAGTGTACTTATGCAACAGCTACAAAACATGACATTATCAATGTGTTTTGTCAGCTTCTGTGATTACAAATCTGCCTACCTGTGATGCTTCCTACGTGACTTGGGCTTTGTGTGAAATGTCTTCAAGCATTTTGTAACATTTTGTCCAACTTATTTAAGTGAGATGCGCTTCTGTTATGGTGTTGAAAATTCAATCCAGGCGTTAAACTTAGTCCTTGTTGTTCATTTTGATGTTGAAGATGAAGGTTTACCTGTTACCCGATATAGTATTTTGGCCAAGTTTTGATCACCTATTGTTTTGCTCCATAGTTCTGTTTATGATCAATGTAGTTCAGCACTTAAAATTCTGAAGTCTTATGTGGACTATGTATGCTAGTACCCACTCTATTCACCAAATCAGGCATCCTCTAACTTTCCCCTATTTCATAATCTAAAAATATTTGTGGCTCAAAAAACCTTTGTAATCTTATCTGGGGCATCACTATGATGGTACCACAGCTTTCCAAATCATAAAAATTTTCTTCTTTGTAGTACTTAGATTTTGTTGATCTTGTTCCAACTGGTGTTGGGTCTAAAGTATGAGTTTTTTGTATATTGTTTTTGTATTAAATTAACTTCCACTGTTAATATTATTTCTTAAAAAAGATAGTGTCAAAACTAGATCAAACTTAAAAAGAAAATGTTTGTGTGTGTAGACCTTACCTTACCTTAGTTTTCAAGTATTATCAAAGTATTGAGGTTATTTCACAATTGTGATGTTGATATGATTTAAGAACCAGTCTTGTCTCACAAGTAGGGACCTGAAAAATTCATGCAAATCCTCTCAAAATGCAAAAATTATACAATAAATTGAATTTCTGAGCAAATTGTATCCAGTTGAACAGTTTTATCAGAGATCATCAGAAATAGCTTTTTTCCGTATATAAATATTGAAAAAGTACTCAGTTTTCATTTACTGGAATTGCAAATCATCTATTGAAGCCCGATTTCTAAAGATAATATGCGTAAGAAGTGTTTTTAAAATAAAAAGTACACAAATGCAACACCGTATCCGTGCACTCAAGGATCTGATGTCACATCAATTCTGGGCATGATAATTTGGTGTGAAGCCAGTCGTGAACAGCTGATCAGTCTCTATAAAATACATGTTGTGTGACACAACATAGAACTCAATCACGGGACCTAGCAGCTTAGAAAAAAGAAATGGTTATGTTTGACTGCTGGCTAAAGTTCAAAAGGTGGTGTAATGCAGTCAGTTTAACATGGTAGTTTCATGTGGTGGATGTTTGGAACTGTGGTTGCATCGAATACAAGCAGGGCCTAAACTACCCTCTTTGCAATATTATCTACGTCAGCAAGCAGTTTAGCATAGCTGTTACCTAATGCTTTGCATTTTGCGTTTCTCGTTGTTTTCTTTTGTGATTTTGATAACTCTCATTTGCTCACACATACAGCAACTGCCTGTTTATAATGTCTGCACTCTGCACTACAGTGCGGTCAGAAAGCGAAGCCCGATTCACTCTCTCTTAAAGGCTTACCTTAATCTGCAAACAGTTATTTTTGGTACCACTCCTACCCAGAATACCTTGTCGGTTCTACCTGTAGTGTTTTCAAGTATGAGTCGCGTAGCTATGAATGTCCACGATAGGTGAAAATCAATATTCAGCGGATTTTGTGGTTATTGAATAAGGTGGGAAAAGACAAATTTTGAGAAACACCTTAAATTAGAGGCCTGAAAGCGATGTTGCTCTTCACAGAAGTGGTCATTTGTTGAAAGCTTAAATAGAGCCAAAAGATGAATACGCGAAAAGATTGTTATGGGGAAAAAAATGAAGTAGTTGCAAAAGCAAACATTCCAGTCAAAAAGATCCCAAATGGCCACTATTCCTATTTTGATGCAAGTGAAGAACATGAATTCAGATGTTCATGCACTAATTTATTGAGAATTTCAGAAAAATTTGTGTATAACATTAGAAAATATTACTATAATCTGTTTCTATCACTTGTGACAATTAAAAACGTCAGTAAAAGGCCTGTTCATTAATAATAGCTTGTAATGTTACTGTTATTAGTAGTTTCCAAACTTCTGGTTTTATCATCTCAGGTTCGTGGCTGCAGCACCACACATTGGTAATAACTTATGGAATATCAGCAAATTTCTGATTCAGCAGGTGTCAGAACTCTTTGAAAACATTAGTAAAACACAAAAATTAGCAGCATCAATAAACTGCCAACTTGCAATCACAAACTTTGGAGGCTGTAAGTATCGCTACTGAAAATAATTAATTGTAAATAGCTTATAAACATATGCAGATTGTAACTATTTCATTTCATATTTCAGCTAAATATGACATTGACACTGGAGTTGATGCTCCCTTGAAGTCAAAAATGAATTTAAACTTCACACTGAATATGGCAAGCAGGTATGTCTACACTTTTAATGGCAGTGTAACATTACCACTTCCCTCCACCTATCATTTTTTATCATTATGTGGATGATTCCTCTTTAATTTACTATTATGGCAGAAAGTCAGTACTGCATTTTATTGATCATATGAGTAGTATAGGTTACGTTAATTTTAGGGTGGATGTGAAGTAGGAGATATACAGCAGCCCTTTCTTGCAAGGGGATGCTCCAATATGAAATGTAAAAATTTGCTCAGAATTTTATTTACCTACAAAGTATACACTGAAGGAAACAAGCAATAAAAATTTTGCTGCTGAGAGAGATTGAAGGATTTTAATAAAATTTTTGCAGTTTATTTTTGTTGCACATAGAACCACTTTTAATAGCAGTTTGTACAGTCCTACCTACAAGTCTACCTACCTAGCATAAAAATCAACAAATGGCAGAAGTAACTGTGACACAGCAAATTGTCACATAGTGAAAATCCAAGACTACTGAGATGAAAATTTAATAGTACCAGAAAGGTCACATATCATTCATTTTTGGATAACTTCCAGTTCCCATCAACAATTGAACTGTCACAGATTTAATTTTTACAAAGGCGACTAGCAGAGAAGGAAAAATTATTGCAGAGTTTGACATCACATTACATTATCTTCCATCACTTCAGTCAATAGTTGCTTTTTTGAAATGGTATAGCAATATTGTTGCAAGTTCTCATAACTTTTGAAATAGATGCATTTTACCTATAATGTGATAGTTCTTTAGTTTATTCCTTGTTGTTGCTTCAAAAATGTGAATTGCTATTGAGCACCTGGGACCAGTTCAGTGCTTTCTTGAAGATACCTATCTCACATATCAACACAAGATGATCACCACATAATGTTTCTTTTTTCTGTGTAGCAATACTGAGTAAAACTACGCAAATCTTAGATGGGGGATTAAAACCATTTTCAGTAACAAATAAAATTGGAGATACTGCATCTTATGAAGGATATTCATGACCTCGGAGTTCGAGATTTGTGGTACCATATGAATGTGGCAGTAGTCTAATAGAATCGTCCAGTAAAACCATTTCTCAGCACTCTACTCAATGCTAGGGGGCTAGTGGCTCATCATATACAGCAATCTAGGTAAAATATTATTGGCTGAACATAGTTAAATTTATTTATTCCATGCAAGTGGGGCTTCAGTGGAGTAGATTCTGAATTTTACATTCTGATAGGAACAGTGATACTGTAGATGACATATACATCATTTGCACTGATGTAATCGCTGATTGTGGACAGGAAGACAATAATTTAAATTCGTGGGTTTCTATCACCTCTTTGACACTCATTTGTTTCCCTGATACTTGACAATGGACGATAATGTAACACTCATAATGTTATACTGATTTGATGTAGCAACTCCACTTCATAATACAATATGTTTGTATGCTACATTTTGGTTATGAATGTTTGCCCATTTCTTCTTTCTTGTAAGTGGTGAGTTATGGCTACTGGATTTAAGGGGTATACAGTCTGTTATGTTTTGTTGCTGCTATAGTTAATATGTAAAACTTGAAAATAAAAATTCAGGTGGATTCTGTCATCTTCACTGTATTATATAGGGTGATTCTTAGTAACATTTAAATACCCCTGAAGTGATGCAGATGATGTTGAGATAAGTAATGTAATGTAAGACACATGGGGTCACAAATGTTGGGAAATCACTAAAAGGGGATCACAATGTTGAACATATGTTGTCATGTATCTTGCTGCACATGTAGCAGTTGGGCTCGTCGATCCTATCACCTCTGGTAGGAGCAGTGTTTTACGTCACCCCACTGAGGTACTCTGTTTCCATTCTTGCATTATGCAGTGTGATATGGTAGTACTTGCAGTAGTGGTACAATAATACAGTTTTTGAAACTACCTGACAGATGAAAACTGTGTGCCACACTGGAAATCGAACTCAGGAGCTATGCCTTTTCAGGCAAATGCTCTACCAAGTGGTTCTACGTGCAACAAAAATAAACTACAAAAATTTTATTAAAATCCTTCAATCTCTCTCAGCAGCTAAAATTTTTATTGTTCGTTTCTTTCAGTGTATACTTTGTAGGTAAATATGATATAGTTATCCCAAAATGCTTAATAAGATGAAAATAAAGATTATATTAATGACCAAGACAAATGGAAGTCCACTCAGTGCTAAAGGTGGTTGCAAATGTCCGAAGTGACTTCTTGTCTAAAAGGATAAGATATGCTACTTTATTGAACAGAACAAACAGCCTATGGATGAAGTTATGAGTATTTACGTGGGAACAGTTCTTGTCCTAATAGTGGCAAGTCATGTAGAGTTGTGCAAAACATTTCTTTCTAGTGACAACTAAATAATTCATAGGAACATTCAAACCAGTTTACTACCACAGATACCATATTTTTCATTCATGTAATGTGATAACTAAAAACTTATGCCAGAGCAGGCAGCGAAAGTAGACCAATATTACAGGAATAGTCAGACTTGTTATAATTCTCATGTATTGTCTCAAGACTGTGGTTGCAAAAAGTCCACAGTATTTCTAAATTACAGTTGCTTGTAAAGTCAGGCAGGATGGTACGAGTGCTGGGAGTATGCTCATAGAAATTCTCTTCGTAGTCACATTGTGGATAGTTGGCATGATTCACTCATGCTGCAACTCAAGAGTGGAAGCAAATTGGTTCTGCAGTCTCATCACATCACTTAGTGTTTTTGCATATTACAGAATCTGAGAACTATGACAGCAAGCACTTTCATCAGAAAGCCTCAAACACCACCAATAAAAGTAAAATCCACATAGTTTACAAATTATCATCTTGGTTCTGGTGTTGCACAATTGTCTGATCTCTGTTAGTTTCTCTACATTATATTGACTTTGGATCTAAAATGTTACAACCACTCTTTCATGCCAAAGATTACTGCTCTGCTCTTTGTGCCTGTATAACAATGAACGTTTCATTCTCCCAGTGACCTCACTTAAACAGAGTACAAATAAGAAACTTTTAAAGTAACCGTTGATAGATCTGCTTTTCAGTCATTATTAATCATATTTCACAAAAGATTTGATGAATTTTTCTTTCAGGGAACGAAAGAATATAGTCAGAGCTATAGAACAAAGGAGATGTAGTTCGGCTACGAGTGAGATGCCACTTGATGATGACACTTTTGAGCAGATACTTAGAGTGACATCCGAGCATGAAACAGTCATAGGATTTTATTACCAAGACAAAAATAACAGGGTAAGTTCACTGCTACTCCTATTTTAATAAAATGATTTATCTTAAGAACTTAAAAGTGTAATTCAGTGGTCACAGTATTGCCGGATATTTTATTTCCGTTCTGTTTGATCAGGTAACAATGACTGAAATATATGATGTGACTGATGTTGATTTACCTGGAGCACTGTCACCTGAAGAGCAGGAGAACAACACTTATCTGCAATTTGATGAAGACTTTGATGACCCTACCTCAAGTACATGGCCATCTCAGCTTGCTCTTAATGGGCCATGTAAGTAAATAATCTTTTTCTGTACTTTATTGGAACTGATAGAAATAAAAACTTTCACTTCGCACGTTTTCAATGAAATGATGATTACTGAATGAAGTCGTGCTAACAAACTTTTTTAAAGGAATATTGATCTTTTAAACAATCAATTTGTAGTAGGGGTGGAAGAAAATGGTGAGGAGAAGTTATGAACAGCAGAACAGCAGCATCATGCTATGTTATTGAGGCTGTATTGTAAGTTATGAAAGAAATAAACAACAGTCTTTTATGTTGGAGGAACTCATTCTGTACTTTTAAGTTCAAAATCATCCAGAAAATAATTTAATTACCGTAGTCAATCACATGAAGACAAATTTAGTAAATATGGAAATGTTAAAATAACATTCATCATTACTCAGAACAAAACAACGAAAGGTGGTTTTGAGACACACAATATCAGACACTCATTGTGATAAAGTAATTTGAATTGGTAAGGCACAAAATAGTGAATGGTTCCCATATTGTTATATGTGAGTCGAGTGATTGGTATTGAAACTTCAGGCGGACAGACGGCAATGTTGGCGAACATGACTTGTAGCATTCCGGCCCAGTCTCTATTTGTATGTGTTCTCTAGCAGCAGAAACAAAAGCATCGACAACATGCAGGTCATATTTGTACGCGCGAAGTTATTTATAGTTGCTACTTGTACTATATCATCTCGAAAAATTGAAAAGAGCTATTTGGTATCTAATATGCTGAAATATCATGAAGTTATGTCAAATTTCACAATATAAATGAAAACTATTTTCTCACTTCATTGTCCATGCACAGTTTTTATTTCCATTGTTAAATATTAGCAACATTAATTATTTCTAGAATGAGTGGCTGAAAATTTAGCAGTATATTCTGAAGATGGTACAATATGGTGATAAGTCAATGGCCTGCTCACGCCTCACATTCTTTAGTTTGTTGTAGTTATGCTAATCGAAAAACACCATTCTCATTACTCTCATAATCTGATTTAAAATAGTCATCTTCAGCACTGCTCGAACTATCACTGCTCCCCCCAGTTCTGTAATTGAATTTTCTATGCATTCTTCCACAATGCCTTCATTTTTGGCTGCCTCTGTGATGACACTTGTAAACAATTTCATGCCTGTCCCTTTTAGCGATCACATCAATTACATATGTCGGAAATCGTGGTTTATTTTGTGCTACAATTTTGAGTAATTGTGCCTTCTTCAAAACTTCTGAGATCCACTTTCCGTAATTTCAGCCGCTGAATAATATCTTCTTTTTTCATTGTCAAAGTTGGCGTCCTATCATGAAAAATAGAATTGATAAGGGGCATTGCCCATCATAAAGCCACTACGGCAACTTGCAAGTGAATGAGGATGACATTATGATGAAAGACACACAACACCCAGTCATCTCAGGGCAGAGAAAATCCCTGACCCCGCTGGGAATTGAACCCGGGACCCCTTGTGCAGGAAGCGAGAACGCTACCGCAAGACCATGAGCTGCGGACTTCATGGTAATCGCATCTCTTTTTTGAATGAAACATTAACAAGCAGTTTGGCACAAAACTGTCCAATATGCCAGGCACTGCCATGGTCCCCTTGGGTGTTCCATCACTCCAGCCTCTACATAATGAATGGCTGGAATTAACCCGCGTTTCTTTTACCCATACTACATTTTAGAATCTTGCACCCATGATTCTGTGCAGAAATCTGCACCATAATGATTCTACATGTGTTCTTTCCATCAAAATTTTCTGTCTGTTAAACACTGGATAGCTGAAGCCTTTGTCTTTCAGCACTGTACGTAATGAAAATTTGCTTTCTTTAAAAGATCATTTTTCTGAAGTGACGCGAGTAATTTAGATAGTGGGATGTTCCCTTTTCTTATAATAGCCATATATATGATAAACATAGCGTCTTCCTTGTAATCTTCAAAGCTGTCACTTGCTCCTTCCTCAGCTCCTTCTTTCTGGTGTGTGCAGCCTTGTGCCACTCTTACCACACTCTGTACTGCACTGTTCTTTCCCTGTTGTTACAACAGTGTTCTTGCTTATTTTCAATGCTGCTGCAGCCCTCATAACAACCTGAGCATCAGGAAATAAGGGCTTACCATTTTCCTTTCCTTTTTCAAAGTCAGTTCTCACCGAACACACCAATTTGCGGGCCTGCCTGTCTAGTAGACTTTACTTCGTCCATTTCACTCACATGTTGGGCTGGCACTATTTGTTGCACTTAATATTGTTTAAAAAGAAACAGAAGCAAATAAATACTAACAACATCAAAAATGAAATAAACCATGAACTGAACTATTAACACAAGTGACAAAATGACAGCACTGGTTGCACGTGACACTTGCTGGTATGCTTGTGACACACGCGTGTCAGGTTTGCAGAGCGTCGACATGGCTTTTGCTACCTGCTCAAGTGCAATCCATTGTTGGCTGGCTACCTGTGGTCTCTAAGCAACGGAATGGCACTACTGAGCTGTCAGTACCAAAGACTCTTCTCCCAGACTATAGCTGGGTATGTGGTTGTCATGAGACTATAGGGTTCAATAGTCTTCAGGCCTCAACCCTTGGTATTTGTGGAGTACTAGTAGTCCTGTGTGACTAAGCACATTTATTATTATGCTGCTGTTTTGGTATTTCCTTCATTTCCCTGCAACTGTATTTAATAGCGCCGTACACATCGCTCTTTCCATCTTATATTTAAGAGACCTACGCAGTAGGTTTAACGTAATAAATGAGATAGTATTATCATTATTTATGCTCAACATCTTGTATGAAAAATAGTGTATTGTTTTGTGTATACTACTTTATTCTTTTATCACAACTCAGTTCCATTAATTTTCTTTCACAGACTCTCCCTATAACAACAGCATGGCTAGTATTTCTGATTTATCACTGGATGATGCTGACCATATTGCTGCAGAATCAGCCAATGTGTTTTCGGATCCAGAAAGTGAGTGGAACGGTATGCACAGTAATGGCTCATTCTATGCCGACACATCACCAGACAATGGTGAACAGTCATTACCAGAGTCGGAGCAACAGACACCAGAAACTGAGAGACTATTGACAAGGAAACCATCCTATTTGGTGTTGACAGATTAAATGAGTCCACAAATAATGTAAAATGACTGATGTACTGCACAACACTCAAAATGTACTGTTGTGAATTACACCGTGAAGATATTCTGCCAATTCAAAGTAGAATTTCTATTAAAAACAGTGTATTTTTAAATATTAAACTGTTCAGTGGAGTCATTGCATAATGACAATAAACCTTGCTGCAAGGACCTGATATTTACATGCCAGTGTTCTTAGCAATGAGTCAGTTGAACAGTTATTCATTAATTAGACTCCTAAATCAGCAGTACTACATTGTGTCATGTAACTGGTCAGGAAGTTAAGTACACCAACTATCAAGTGACCTTTCTCTGTTGTGAAATGTACAGTCCTTCAAAAAGATAGAGAAAGCAAGTTTTGAGAACATTGTAAAAGCGTACTTACTAAGTGGAAGAGTTATTTATTATTTAATTTATTTATTTATAAATAAAGTTATCATTAATATGCGAATTTTGTAAAAATGTTTGTAAATAGAATCAAAGCCTCCCAATACCGTAGAAATGTAAATTAATTTTGCCTATAATCTGCTTTTATGAATGTCTCAATGTTAAAACACCTAGAAAAATGCTTTCAATGTAAATTTTATTATAATGACATAACTGTGGACATTCTTCTTCATATTATTGTTATTTTTATTATTATTCATAACCAATGAACTGTGATAACTGTATATATGTATTATAATGTAAATATATGCCATGTTTTGTAATTAAACCACCATCTTTGATAAAAGGTTTGCACAATTAATTACTCTTGGGCCCCTTAACTCCCATTGACAAATCACCTGACAGTTCTGATAAAGAACCTGAATGCTTCAGTTATATTGTCAAAAACAATCTGTTAATGGTTACTGGCTTCTGATCAGAATATTTACACAACACAGAATTGTAGTGACATTTATGAACAAGTACACTTACATACTCAAAAATAACTTAACTTGCACAGAAATTGAGTCGAGACATGAGTAGCAACTTAAAACCTACATGAACTACAAGCAAAATAATAAAGTTACTTTATTTTTCATGGGCAATAAGTTACTTTATCGCCAGCTAAAGGAAAGGACAAGAGAAAGAGGATAAATTCTATGCTAGATTTAATTGCATCCATTAATTCAGTCATACAAGGTGTTTCATAATTACCATTATGAATGTAGAATGTGAGTCTAGTTGGCCAGTAACAGGCAGAAGCAGCCACTGCAGGCTTCTTTTGAAATGTACATTAACAACAGATTATGGTTAGTGCTAAACTACTCATATAGACATCTGAGAGAATTACCTTACATTTAAATATCATGTCACCATAGCCATTTTTCAGGTGCTTTTATTACAGCTGTGTATTATTATTATTATTATTATTATTATTAGTAGTAGTAGTAGTAGTAGTAGTAGTAGTAGTAGAAGAAGAAGAAGATCACTAAGCCTCGACCATCTAAAAAATTGCAGGAGAGGTTATCAGGTTTTCTTTTGCTTTGTTTTTGACTATATTGGAATTTCGTGTCTGCCAGTAACCTTTTGCACCAGAATAAAAATAAAATAAACTCTATTCTGAAGTAGGGATGCACAGTTATATTGCTATTTCTTTTACTTCTAGCATTGTGGTTGCGAATTCTGTAGTTCCCCTAAATTCACTCTTGTTATTAGATATATATATAACAGTTAGGGAATGTGTATTGGAAAAGAAAAAAAATGTAAGAATCCCTAAAGAGGCTTTTGCATGACAGTCAGTTGTGAACTTCTCTTACTGAAAACGTTGGCAGAATTGTACTTTCCTGACCTTAGCTACATTGCTCCAGAAGATTATACCACAGGACAGTAGTCTAGCCATCCCATTTGCACCTCAACACAGTGACATATCTGTACGTGCAAAGCAGACAGAACTGAGCTTTTTGGTTGGCTTACCCATACATTGGTGCCACCTGAGTTTATTGGCCATGTGGATGCTTAACAACACAATAGCAGAATGAAAAGGAACCTTTGTATGCCATAAAAATGGGAAGTAAACACCCATAAAACTGGGAAGTAAACACTGCCATGCACCTCACAGTGGTTTTCAGATTAAGTATGTAGTTGTACCAATGTAAGCAATTAGTTTTATTGAAAGGACTGCCACACTTCAGCAAGTAGCATGAAATATTAGACAATGAAATAATCTGTACATCATAACAACAGTATGGACAATAGTCCTGTTGCCAAAACAACAAAGGAGGAATTTAGACCCACCTAACTGAACTATCAGTTCAATAACTCACAGCTGCAAAATACTAACGCGAATTCTTTACAGACAAATGGAAAAACTGGTAGAAGCCGACCTCAGGGAAGATCAGTTTGGATTCCGTAGAAATGTTGGAACATGTGAGGCAATACTGACCCTATGACTTATCTTAGAAGAAAGATTAAGGAAAGGCAAATCTACGTTTCTAGCATTTGTAGACTTAGAGAAAGCTTTTGACAATGTTGAGTGGAATACTCTTTCAAATTCTGAAGGTGGCAAGGGTAAAATACAGGGAGCGAAAGGCTATTTACAATTTGTAAAGAAACCAGATGGCAGGTATAAGAGTCGAGGGGCATGAAAGGGAAGCAGTGGTTGGGAAGGGAGTGAGACAGGGTTGTAGCCTCTCCCCAATGTTATTCATTCTGTATATTGAACAAGCAGTAAAGGAAACGAAAGAAAAATTCGGAGTAGGTATTAAAATTCATGGAGAAGAAATTAAAACTTTGAGGTTCACCGATGACATTGTAATTCTGTCAAAGACAGCAAAGGACTTGGAAGAGCAGTTGAACAGAATGGACAGTGTCTTGAAAGGAGGGTATAAGATGAACATCAACAAAAGCAAAACGAGGATAATGGAATGTAGTCGAATTAAGTCGGGTGATGCTGAGGGAATTAGATTAGGAAATGAGACACTTAAAGTAGTAAAGGAGTTTTGCTATTTAGGGAGCAAAATAACTGATGATGGTCGAAGTAGAGAGGATATAAAATGTAGACTGGCAATGGCAAGGAAATCGTTTCTAAAGAAGAGAAATTTGTTAACATCGAGTACAGATTTAAGTGTCAGGAAGTCTTTTCTGAAAGTATTTGTATGGAGTGTAGCCATGTATGGAAGTGAAACATGGATGATAACCAGTTTGGACAAGAAGAGAATAGAAGCTTTTGAAATGTGGTGCTACAGAAGAATGCTGAAGATAAGGTGGGTAGATCACGTAACTAATGAGGAGGTATTGAATAGGATTGGGGAGAAGAGAAGTTTGTGGCACAACTTGACTAGAAGAAGGGATCGGTTGGTAGGACATGTTTTGAGGCATCAAGGGATCACAAATTTAGCATTGGAGGGCAGCGTGGAGGGTAAAAATCGTAGAGGGAGACCAAGAGATCAATATACTAAGCAGATTCAGAAGGATGTAGGTTGCAGTAGGTACTGGGAGATGAAGAAGCTTGCACAGGATAGAGTAGCATGGAGAGCTGCATCAAACCAGTCTCAGGACTGAAGACCACAACAACAACAATCTCCAAAATTAAGGTGGGAAATAAAACTACAACAAATCCTGCTCTGATTTCAGAATCTTTTAACAATATGTCTAAAAATGTATGGAAATCAGCTGCAGATGTAGATGGTTATACTGAAAAAGTACAATTAGGTCAGACAGGCAAAAGAATTCATTAACGAATTTTAAAAAAATCAGTGAAAGATGTAGAGAACAGTATACTACAGCTCAAAAACAAAAATTCCGCAGGGTGGGATGACATACCTACCAAAGTAGTTAAATCAGCTGCCAGGATAATAGCTCACTCCCTTTGCTCAATTATCAAGAAATCACTCAAAGAAGGCCACTTTCCAGATGCCCTGAAGCATGCAGAGGTAAAACCTTTGTTCAAAAAAGGCTCAAGAGAAGATATGGGGAACTACCACCCAATCTCTATTCTCCCAATTTTTTCAAAAATATTTGAAAAAGTGGAAGTAATGCAAATCAAAAAATTTATAGAAAAATCAAACATACTGCCAGATAATCAATACGGCTTTCAGAAAGTCAAAAACACAATAGCGCCATAAATGAGTTTGTGAAAAAAAATTTGTTATGTCTTAGACAAGTCTTGAAAAGTTACAGGATTGTTCTGTGACCTCACAATGCATTTCTTTGTGTAAATCATCAATTGCTCCTGTATAAAATGGAAAAGTACAGAATTGGAGGTCGTGTTTTAGAGTGGCTCAGGTCATATCTCACAAAGAGAAAACACAGAGTAGTTATATCATCAAGGAAGGGAAATTTCTTCTCTGAATGGATGATTATTTCACAAGGCGTTCCACAAGGCTCAATTCTGGGTCCAATTTTATTCTCACTTTACATAAATGACTTGCCACTAAACGTAAATTCACACTCAGTTTTATTTGCTGATGATACGTCTGCCTTCATCAAAAGCAATCACTCAGAACAAACTCCCTCAACTGTCACATAACTACTGTCCAGTTTAGAAAACTGGTTCCAACTAAATTGGTTAAAATTGAATGTTGGAAAAACACATTTATCTCTAAGATAAATGAAATTCATATTACCTTCAGAAACCAGGAACTGAAAGAATCAGTTTGTGTTCAATTTTTAGGAATACATTTGGACCAAAATTTATCCTGGTCTTCACTTAGTAAATAAGTTAAACAGCCTGACCTTGGCTATGAAGTTTTCGTCATATTCAACTAGCATGGAGATACGAAAAGTAGTTTATCACAGTTATTTTGAAGCTGTTATAAGGTATGGCATTATCTTTTGTGGTAATACAAGCAAAATCATTAGAATATTAAAATCACAAAACTCAATTGTTAGAAATATGTGTAAAACAAGACCAAAAGAATCATGTCACTCAGTGTTAAGAAATCTAAAAATATAAAGTACCCCCTGTTTGTACATCTATGAACTAATTATTTTTGTATACAATAACCCTACATTATTCACAGACAACAATGTTAATCATCACTGTAGAACTAGGAATAAGACAAACTTCATGCTGCCCACTCACAGGTTAAAGTTATATGCACAAACCCTAGAATATATGGGTATGAAAATCTACAACATGCTAAAAAAGAAACAAATAAACAGCATGGAGCTAGAGCAACTGAAAGCAAAGCTGCACAAGTTATTAGCAGAGAAATGGTATTACTCCACAGAAGAATTTATGAATGATGATGTGGAAGTCTGAGCAAGAAAACATCACCTGTAAATTAAGCTTAGCAGTTTTGTGTCAAATAAATTATTGTAAAAATATGTTCACTACATAAACGCTGTTGTTATGTATTACTTTGTAATACATGTAAACTGGAATGTTGATATATTGTTTTTGTAATACTGTATATACAAATTGTAATTGTAATGTAAATGTAATATTGACGAGTTCCCAGAACATCAGATCTGTGATTTGACTTTGTATGTTATGGGATAATAAAAATTCTGATTCTGATAAACAGTTTTTTTTTAATGATATCCATATGCAGCGCTTAAAGTGCAACGCATGTCTAGTTTCATGTGGAAAAGCTTGATTTTTTTCACTCGTAAAACCCGAACGATGGAAGATTTTTGCAGATGCTTCTTATAACTAAAATAGAAATGTGTTTTATCATCATCTGTATCACTTTAAACAATTTCAGTGCGCCCGACTCGTGTAAAACTGGATTTACGTTGCACTTTATGTGCATCCTTAAACCGCTATTTCCTGGCATGGGTAAAGCTTTCACAAAATAACGGTACGACCATTAATTACATGTCTATCTTCTTACAAAATCTGAAACATAGAAATGACACATAGTAAAAAACTCACAAAAAATGTTTTTTGCATGTAACATCCGAATGAAGCTAGATTTTTGAAGGCTAGTTTTTCAATTTTATCGTAAGAATGCATTCTCTATTTACGTGTTTCACTTTAAACCGTTTCTGTGCATTCAATTTACGTAAGAACTAATTTTAAGTGTTGCATTTAGGTCGGCTTGAAACCCTCGTATGTTGACAACGAATAAAGATTATTGGATAAGAAAAAAAATTACTTTATCTATTTTTCTAGCTTTGTGCTAAGCTTGAACCAACTGTTAAGCCTAGTTTACACGACGACACTAGTTTGCACGCAACTGCACTACCGGCCACTGCGCATGCGCGCCGCGCGTTTGCGCAACTCGTCGGTGAAACTAAATAGTTTCGGCGTGTTCCAACTTTGGCGACACTAGTTGCGTGGGTTTTGAGGTTATATGTGTTTGTAGAGTGTAGGCAAACTGAAATGTGAAGTGGGGAACGGAAAATAATGTTCGCTTTTTAGATATCTATGCTTTGCATAGGTGTTTGTGGGATTTCAGTGATGCTGATTACAAAAATAAGCAACATATTACTGCTTCTGAGACCTTCACGTGCGATCAGAACACATGTATTTTGACAATATCTGAGCTGCAGGGCAAAATTTAGTGAATTAAGAGCACATATACAACTGAATTAAGAAAAATATAAACAAATGTAATTCTAGCTATAGAAATGCTTTTGTCTGCAGGACTAAGATCCCAACGTTCGAAATGGCTGACTTTGACAAGACAAGGAGGAAAGCTACACAGATCAAGAAGCTACATTCTTTATTCAATATTCATCTGTTTAAAACGTCGTAGCAGTACTCCCCATTGACATATGTTTGAATTTTGAAATATTGCCACAGTACAGATCTATCTTTCAGACAGTAGTTTGCAAACCATTCTCTTCTTAATGCAACCTGTTCGAATAATTACTGCTGTTAATGTTAATAATTAATACTATTAATAACTATTGGTGTTAATGAAAAATTGTAATTTCATGAAATGATCTCACATCAACAAAAATGCCTTTACTGTAATGATTGCCACCCCAGCTCACTTACCATACCTGTCTCCTGTTCTGTGATAATACAAAATGAGCTGTCCTTTGAATTTTCTTGATGTCCTCCAGCAGTCAGTGTGGTAAGGTTACTATAAATAGCAGCTATACTCTAAAGAGGATAGCTGAGCATTATGTAGGCAATCTCTCTACTACATTTGTTGCATGTGCGAAGTGTTCTACCAATAAGACACAGTCTGCAGTTTGCCTTTCTCACAACATTTCTGTGATTGTTCCAATATACGTTGTTAGAAGTTGTAATCCCTAGATATAAAGTTTACATCTGTGTAATAGAAATTTAAAGGAATTTTTTAAAGTCTCATGTGTAAGACATCACACAATTAGTAGACTTTTTTGCTGCAAGGGCAAGGAGAGTAATAGTTCTGGACCAAAACTACAGGGACAGTTGACCCCACCACCACATTTTCTGAAGTTTGCCCAGTTTAATTTTAATTAATGGCAATTGTTTGACAGAGGATAGGTACAATATTATTATGTTTGTTTACAGTTCGTTTGTGTGCTCTTTAAGTGCCTTGCGACCTTCTAGTCCGTTCCCAAGCAGTAGGCCATGAGTAGACAATGGAATTTACCAATGAAGAAAAAGCCAACTTGCTCATGTGTATAGAAAGTGTAGGAAGACTGTAGTTCGTTCTTGTATTGTGTATGTGGCAAGATATCCCAACAGACTTCCACTATTTCAGCAATCATTTATCAACCTCTTTAACCAGTTACATGAAAGTAGTAGGGTGACATCTAGCCAACGTAACAAAAAATGGTTCAAATGGTTTTAAGCATTATGGGACTTAACATCTGAGGTCATCAGTCCCCTAGGCTTAGAACTACTTAAACCTAACTAACCTAAGAACATCACACACATCCATGCCCGAGGCAGGATTCGAACCTGCGACCGTAGCAGCAGCGTGGTTCTGGACTGAAGCGCCTAGAACCGCTCTGCCACAACACCCGACTAGCCAACGTAACAGAGGGAAACAAGTGACAACAGAAGAGGTGGAAATTAATGTTCTTGCTGCTGTTGCGGTCGATCCGCACGTTTGCTCCTGCGCAATTACAAGAGGGAGTGACATGTGTCAATCAATTATGCTATGCATTCTCCACCGACATAGGTTCCAGCCCTATCACATCTCTCCCCATCAAGAGATGCACAGCAACGAGTATGAGAGTCATGCTAACTTAGGCGTTAAGGCAGGATACTCCAGATATATCACTTAACTTGTTTAGTGATGAACCTATCTTTGTCTGTTGTGGCCAGGTAAACCGCCAAAACATTGGTCTGTTGACAGTCCCCATTGGCTTCGTCAGGTGGAATGTCAGCGTTCATGAAGTGTAAACATGTGGTGTGGGATAGTGAACCGTCATCTCACAGGCCCATATTTCATAGACAGAACACTGAACACACATAAGCATCACAGCCTCCAACAGACTATCTCCACGAATGCTAGAAGACGTTTTTCTGCAGGTCAGGAGGAATCTATGGTACCAACACGATGGCTGTCCAGCCCTTAGTACACGAAGTACTACAGCATGTCTTCACGAATTATTTCCAAATCGTTTGACTGAATGCAGAGGACCTGTACCTAGGCCGGCCCAGTCCCTGAATTTGACGCCAGTAGACTTTTTGCTGTGGGAAAAGCTGAAAGACACTGTCCACAAGGACATACCAGCTACATTCAATTATATGCAATGATGTATTACTGCAGCCTGCTCGAACATATCCACTGAAATGCTAAAATGCGTACAGAGTCCTTTCATGCCAAATTGGAGGCGTCTATTGCCAATGCTGGTGATCATTTCGAACACAACCTGTGATGGTCAGTTATCTCATTACTGACCAGAATCTATATAATTGGTGTATGCACTTCTGTTGTTCTTTAGTGTGTGCTACCACAGATATTGTACAACTGTTGGTGTGGGCAGTTTTTAAAATACAATATCTCGTAAAGGACTCGCAGTAGAATGCTGCAAAAAAAACCTACTTTTCGACTGTTAATGTCAATAGACATTCTTTCATTTAAATAAGTATATGTTTGCACAAAAATATGCACTTTCTAAATATTGTTATAATCTGTTTATTGGCTAACAACACGAGCTCCTGACCACCAATCTATTCTACGAGAACCACACATTAGGATCACTTTCCATTTCTCCCATATTTATGGTATAAGTTTTAAATGATTCACCCTATATGTAAGGGAAGATTAAACAATGGGTTCCTTATACAAAAATCACATTTGAATATTGATTGTTTGTGAGGAGACCGTGTTATACTTCATGTAAGAGGAAGAACATTAATGTGCTATAATGTGTTGTCTGTTATTCTCAATGCCTGCCTTCCGTTACTCTTATTGCAGAAGTTGTGAATATTGTATAGGTACCAGAGATTGAGTGACACCTGACACTTACAGATGACCTTTCTGGTATTCGATGTGTTATCCCCCGTTCTTTTCAGAGACACACAGAGTAGCTCACAACAGCGCTACATATTAATGCACAGTATCCAGTAACAGACAGCTGCTATCGCACCCAGCCCACCTGCAGCCCTGGCCACGCCTTTCTGCTATCTGGAGACAGAGGGACATATCTGTATGAAGATGGTTCTAGCCTCGGGCATGCCTTAATAGCATACTGCGAGGTGATGTCTTTTTAGCCCTGGGGAAGAACGTCCACATTGAAAAAAATAAGCTGCTACTGCCTCCCAATTCTACATTGTAGTACTAAAATTGTGAGTCCCTAATGCTGAAGAGTTTTTTTCGAAAGAAATGTTAACATCACTATGTATTCATAATAAGAACTGATGTATCCAAATGTTACCTGTCTCTATATAGAATCTCAATATCTGAAATGTCCGTAATTATATAGTACTAGCTGATAATAACCCACTTCGCTGGGGTTGTAATTTTCTGTCAGTAGTTTTATAAATGTAGTAATGGACAAAAAAACTACAGTGAAAGACTTTTTCGTTTCGTTTCTCTTTATTCAGACAAATATCTTACATATAAAGTCTTTACATTAAATTATATTCTTAAATACTGTATTTTATGTTTGGTTGCATGGTGCATACATGTACATATTTTCCGCTTGTCTGACATGTGGAAATGAAATGTAGAGCTGACCATGTGAGAAACAGTGCTCTTTCAAATTAACTTCACAGTAGTGGAATGTTTGGCGCTGAGGCTTATTGATTGTGATACCATAAGCTAATTTCAAAGGAAATTTCTGTAAAAGAAGAGTTGAGATCAATGGGATTCTTGGTGTGAACACTGACTTTCCTTTTTGTTTATCCATTAAAATTATTGCTTCAGCAATATTATGAAGTAATTGTCTGACACAAAATTTGGTGCCATTACATAATTTGGGTGGGTTAATATTTCATAACAGTATTACTGCCAATCCCATTTTCAGTTTCAGTGCATGCAGATGCACACCAGTCAGATTTAATTAGTTTAAAAATTAGGTCGGAAAGTTGACAATTTCTTCTTGATACATTATTGTATCTATCGATTTATTAATTGTTTATGCTCTTGGAAGCATCTTCTGTATTTGCTGGTTTATTTGTTGCACTACATCATTCCCTGGCATTAAAACTGTTCACTCAAAGAACCAGTCTTTATTTAGGCATTCCATTTCTGTCTATGGATACACCTTATCAGTTACGTGCTGCTTGGCTTCTAGCACATTGCATAATTCTTTTGTTAAAATAAGCTTGCCAAAGTATGAATCAAGAGGGTAAGTACCATTTCCAATTTTCAATAAATTTTCGGCAAAAATGGGAGCTTTTGGATCTCCTGTCAATATTGCATGCATATATTCTTTCAAAGAAAACTTTTCAACCTTATCCCGAAATATTAAACTCTTTAAACTTGCATTTATTTCATCTGCCGGTGTTGACTGTGTAATTACCATTGATGTTTGCCAAGAGTCTCTTGGGTAGTAGCAATAAAACTTTTCCCATTAATCTGTTGTTTTTGCAAAGATTTTATAGTGATGTATTGAGTGCTTCAAGGCTTTTTTTGTGGGCTGTTGCATAAAATATCTCCCTTTGTGTTAAAAGTTTACCATCCGCCGAAGATCTCATTATAACTGACTAGAAACTCCACGCAGGGTTTACAGGATACAATTTGAGTTGGTCGTGCCAAGTCTTAATTGCATTAAAATCACAGTGTTTTCCACCCGAAACCAGCCACTTCCACCCACCAAGACTATAGCACTGCAATGCACAATGCGAGACTTAAGGCTACTTCCATGCATAAACGCCACTGGTCTGCAGTGAGTAGTTTTGGCTACAAAGTGAAATATACAGACACACGTCCCATTTATATATAATGAAAGTTGACTGTTAATAATTCTTTGGAAAGTTGGCCACTGATTCTGCTGTGGTGTGCATACACAAACTCTGAGTCTGAGATATCGCAAGTGGTAGTGAGCAGACAATTGTTAGTAGTAGTAGGACACAGCTTGGAGCGGAGAGAAGCTGCACAACAGATAATGTCGAAGCTTGCCAGGACAGTGCTAGTAGTGCTGGAGGAGACTTTGGTTTTAATTGAAGATTTTTGATAATTTGCTTTTTGGCTGCACATAGTTGTTGCTTTCTTGTGCACAGGAGGAGTTTTATCAGATTTATGCATGCAGACATTGAGACTAATATTCGTATCTTCGCTGTGTCCAGATATGTGATAATTGATTATAGATGTTGTGGTTTAATTAATGCTGGTGCTAATAAAGCAAAAGAAAAAAAAGGAAAGGTGTGTGTAAAGTTCGTCAAGGTTTAAGCTGTCAATTTTCTGAATACAGTTAAATAAAAGTTTTTATTTTTTCCTGTCATTTTTTACACTGCTTAAGGTATCTTGACCAAACCGCTTCTGATCATTCAATAAAAAAACAGGAAGTAGTTGTGACCATGCTTCCACGCTGCATGGATCACAGTATTTCTTTTGAATTATTGTTGCATGTTGCTGGATGCAGGATATTCACACAGTTCCAGCAGCAAGACGAGGCAAGTTGTCTGTTGCATGAAGGAGCATTACTATATTAAACGTTAGGAGATGTTAGAGAATATTTTTATAATCGCAGTCAGATATAAAATTTGATTTTTTTATGATTTTTAGGAAGAGTAATAAATTTATGTTTTATTTTATGCTCAATCAGAATATTAATATTGTCAGAGATGGAGCTTGACACATTTTTGTACATCCTTCACGAGAACAATAATAATTACTAAAAATCGAAATAAACAATTTTCTCCTAGCGACCATGCCAAGATTTCGTTTCGGTGGACTATGTTACAGTTACAGATGACTCTTCTTGCTACTGCCTTTGCAAAATTTTATGCAATAGTAGTTGATGCATAGCATGTTTGTTGTTTGCACGCTGCTTCACATTAATTGTTTTATTTCTGCAGTTTTCCAGTTGAGAATTTGTTTATTTGTTTTCTAACAGTGAAGTTAACAATTTTGTGCTAAGATATTTGTTTTGAATTTTTGTATCATTTTGCTACAATGACAATGAAAACTACAGCACAGTTAGGAATGGAGAAGACTGTTGAAATAGCTGAAAACAAATTTTCGGAAAATTTGAGACATGCCGTAGAAAATTCTTCTCAGGATGATGAAGTCAGGGAACTTCCGAACAATGCTGTGAATAGTCATAGTGTAGTCTATTATTTGCAAATCATGTGTGATGAACTGCAGGTAACTACACGCAACTCAGGAGATCAAAATACCATAACACAATTCGATTATGTTATGAGAGACTCAGGCATGGTTTCTACTTCTACAGAGCAAAATTATTTTGTCTTCCCTCTCTCAGTAATAATGTTAAACAACTAACAATAGCTTGACTTGATGAGATTAGAAAATACAGTAATTAAATTAGAAAATCCAATGATGAAATTAGAGACTTTAATAATGAGATTAACAAATCCAATTACAAACTTCGTGGAGAGATAAAAAAATCTAGGGATGAGTTTAATGACAATTTAAATAGTAAATTAGAGGAAATGTCAGAACACTTGGAAATTCTGGTGTGCAAGGAACTCAGGTCTAATATTAGTAATATTGAGTCCAGATTTTACTTGTACAGTCTATTGATGTTGTTGAGTCGAGAGCATAGACATCACAAGAACTGCAAATAGAGGAACTAGCTTAAACTTTCGAGTCAATACAATTACAGGCTAACACTGAAGTTTCAAAAATGCAAAATCAGTGATGGCTGTTGCAAAATGAGTCAAAGAATTATCTGAGAGAGTAACACAAATGAACAATGATTCAGACAAAAGGACAAACGATACTCAACCGATTCCGTACTGATACCAAAGAATTTCAGTCTCTGCAATGTTTTAAGGAAGAGCAGATGACGATTAATCAGCAAAATAAACATGGTGAGAGAAAGATAGGAAGAACTTGCCAATATCAAAGAATGGATTGCTTGTGATGACGATACCAGTAGGTTCAATAATTATCATGTTGGATATCACAATGAATGCCCCAATGTTAGAAATGCTGAGCACTTCTCTCGACTATGTGATATGTTTGTAGTATACAGTAGCTGGAATGCGAGTTACAGTATGAGAGAGAACTCATTCTTTCGGAAAACGATAGTTTTGGTTATAAAATCTTTTCCACAGTAAGGAAATTTAAAATTTTACACAATGCCAGCAATGAAATTCATCCAAGGGATTGATTACAACAATTTGACTATTCTTTACCACCAATATAGCCAATTGGCCAATCGAATTCATTTGCAGTTATCTCGAAGGAGAATCTGCTACAAGAATGAAATCGATAGCACTTGAATGTCACACATATGGTGATTTTTATCACGCGTACTTGTCCGCTTTCTGGCCTGAAACAGCTCAAGATCGAGTGAAACGTGACATTACTGGGATGCAGAGTTATAGACAATCGAATTTCTCAATTCCTGAGCAATACTTTGAAAACATGATGTGCATAAACAGATATTTAACTAACCCCTACAGTCCATCGGAATTAATCCGCATTTGTTTGGCTAAATTACCTATCATATTAAGCCACATAGTTTTGGCAGGACGTTGTAAGGATGACTTGGAAGCCTTTAAGCTCTTTTTCAAAAACTTTAATTTGACAATAATGATCACACTCAAAGAAACAATAATAATTACTACTGGGAAAATTACCGTCAGCGGCGTAACCGAAAACGTAGATGGAATTTGCGTGCACGACATGATGAGAGATGTGACGAAAACAGGCATGATATGAGACATTAGCCCTGTCATACAGATTACAGACGCTCGAGAAATGATTCCTGTGATCCTCGGATTTATCAATACAGGGACAGAGATCGCGGATCGCGTGAACATAGACGTTATGGCAATGTAGATAATTTCAGACGCACTGGTAATGACAGAATAAATCGAAATGGGCGTGGTACAACTAGAAATCAGGCTTTCCAACCCACACAACTCCAGACAAAACTAACCGACACAACAACGACTAAAGTTCGTGTTACATAGGAAAACGACCCTATTTTCAGCCGTTTTGCGCATCCCCCACCATTAACTGCTACCAGCCAATGAAATTCATTTCTCTCTCTGAGCGGCTAGCCGCGAGTTAGAAACTAGACTGCGAGAATCTCTCTCCCGTATGCTGCGCTATTGCCATATTTCGCGACAATGCAGTTTCATTCACATAGGGACCGAATTATTCTTTCAGATGTCGATGTTACTTTCTTCTAGCAGTATAGCTGTGATGTATCTGTAAACGTTTTAGTGTGATTTCCAAACGCAGTTCATCAGAAGCAACTTTAATTAAATTACATGCCTATGGAGAATCGTCTTAGTTGTGCAATTGGGTTCGTGATTTCCTATAAGGAAGGTCACAGTATATAGTAATCGACGGAAAATCATTGTGTAAAACAGAAATGATATCTGGCCGTTCGAAGGAAGTGTTCCTTCTGCTGTTCCTCATTTAATAAACGGTTTAGGAGCCCTCTTAGAATGTTTACAGGTGATGCTGTGATTTACTGTCTTATAAACTCATCAGACGATTAAAATAAATTACAAAACGATTAAGACAAGCTATCTGTATTGAGATAAAATTGGCAATTGACTCTAAATAAGTCTGAAGTCATCCACATTGCCAGCTCCCAACGACTGGTAGTTAGATCGTAAATGTCGTTAATTCTCCCTGTCTGTGGCAGACTGAAAAGGGAGTTTGCTTAATTTTATCAGCAGGGATTACTTTTATTCATTTTTATATAAGCCTGCTGTGGGGAAGGATCTTATGCACACTTTTTTTCTCTCGGCAGCTTAACCTTCCCTGACCATTCTGCCCGCTTTAGAATTGATGTTTAGGCCCATAAAAGCTCAGAATACAATCTTATCGATTGAATTTGAAGTCGCAACGGATAACGCAATTGTAATTTTGGGGATGGTCAGAAAAAACTACATCCTGCACGAATCTAGTCTTGTGCCAATAGTTTTAGTAATATGATTCTCTTTTCTTAGGTATGGTTTAAATGAGCAAGCCGAAAACGGAAATTACTTCGAAAAACAAATTTAATTTTATTTTAACCAACATTAGACAAATTTACGAAGTTACTTCTTAACAATTTTTGAATACACATTTCACTAATTCTGCTTTGAATTTTTATTTAACTATGGACAAAAATTATTTAACTATGCACATAGATTATTTCTCCTTTGAATTACAAGCCGTGTTGCCTTTGATTTGCATTGTCCTGTGGGGGGGAAGGAAAATCTTGGAGAGCACGTGGTCTCTACTACTATGCTGAACATGCACATGCACTACGTTATCACTGAAATGCAGATTTTCTATGTAGAGTGGCTGGCATCGTGCAGGGCTCGTGGCTGGTATCTCCAGCGCGAAGTGCTTGAATACGAAACGATTCATCTTGGAAAAGTTACACTCGTCACTAAATTTTCAGTAAGTTGTTAAACATCGACACACGCTAGCATAAATGTTCAACAATCGCAAAAACTGGCTACAACTTCCTCTATTAGCTTTCTCGGCGGTTGCAGTTTGAAACTATGCACCACGTGGCGGGTCGGAACGGAAATCTCGAACGGAGATTATTCTTATATCGGATAAATTGAACAAAAATCAATAAATGGTTCTTAATTAATCAATCGCGAAAAAGCCTCTGATAAATAAATGGTTAACATTAAACATATTTAAACATTCAAATACCTTTGTCCTGATTTCGACGCAGCATTCTGAAGGAACATCTGGTCGCTTTCCTGTCTTCCCAAAAACTCCCTGTAACCGTTGCGTGGCTCTTTCTCCCGAGCAGCGCGAGGTGGTGGGGGAGGCCCATGACCAACCTCTGGTAAGAAAACATTTTTTTTAGACTTTCGCACCTCTGGTCGAACCATCCTGTTCCTGCTCTTTGCCTTCCACTGACTGTGTTAAAGTTGGTAGAAGATTCTGAGACCCACTCTGGTTTGTCTGCTGCCACACTCAAGACATTCACACCTGACCACGTACTTTAAGGAGAGGTGGGGAAATGTAAATAGGGACACAGGATGTGCATATTGTAATGTGAATAAAAGACTTTGATCCATAATTGTTTCTACATGCATTTAATTTGGGGCTGAGATTATTTCACTGTTCATTAATTATGTAAAGTAATTGAATTTATGCTGATAATGACTATCAGCTGATAGCAACATAACACTACTTTTAACTATGTAACGAAACCTATTGTGACGTTACAACATGAGTACTAAAAGGAATCTGCTAAATTTCTGTGTACGGTATAAAATACACAAATCAAAAGGCTGTTAATTCAATTAAATACTTAGGGATTACAATTATGAATAACTTCAAATGCAACGAGCACAAGGATAATGTTGTGTGGAAAGCAAATCAAAGACTAAGATTTATTGGCAGAACACTTAGAAAATGCAAAAGGTCTACTAAAGAGACTACCTACACCATGCTATTCTGCCCTCTTCTGTGGTGTTTGGTGTCGGATCCACAGCAGATAGAACTTATCGCAAAAGTTCAAAGAATGGCACCTAGTTTTGTATTATCGCGAAATGGGGAGAGACTACCATGTATTTGATACGGGAATTGGGGTGCCAATCATCAAAACAAAGGCGTTTTTCGTTTTGGCAGGATCTTCTCATGAAATTTCTGTCGCCAACTTTCTCCTCAAAGTGTGAAAATACTTTGTTGGCGCCCATCTACATAAGGAGGAATGATCATCACAATAAAATAAGAGGAATTAGAGCTCACACGGAATATTAAAGTATTTTCCCTGTGCTGTTTGTGAGTAGAACGGAAGAGAAACAGCTTGAAGCTCGTTCGATGAACCCTCTACCAGGCACTTAATTGTGAATTTCAGCATAATCATGTAGTTGTAGATATAGACGCTTCACAAGCAGACATGGAGGTTTATGTCATGCATTTACAATATTTTCAAATGTGAATCTGAAAGCGAGACTTCTATTTTTGACATTTAGAAGACTCAAGAAGGAACTGCAGAAGTACGTGTCGGCAAGAGAAATGTACAGAGAACAGTAAACAAAAGTGTTATAGCTGCAGAAAATCAGGAAAATTTGTTTCCGTCGCCTGGGAAGCACCGAAATCGCAAGATATCTATAATACAAATAGATGGTTTTGACAACGATATATAAAAGCGCTCCATGTTTGAAATATATATAAGAAGGAGATACCAGACATCAAAAAATCGTATTACAATTACACCTGCCAAAATTGGCTTCAAAGGTAGTGCTTCGTCAAAGCTAAGAACTTTAAAAGACATTGGTTTCGAAAATGTTAAGAAGAGAGTGTTTACTTGGAAGACGTGACATAGAAGCAGTATGAGCCACGTCCCTTATAAAGATGCACAATACAAGAGGAAGAGTAAAACCGAGGAGTTGCCAAAACAAACTGACACTCCTGCGTTCAACCAGTTAGGAATTAATGACAATATTTCTTCTGGGCAGGGGGCAGAAGTTAGCAATGCTCAAGCTATGTCCATACAGGATATGCTAACATCATTATTTGAAAAGTTTACTATTAAAGAGCAGGAGTGTGAAAAACAACGCGAGCTTAAAGAGCGGAAGCGTGAAAGACAACGTCAGCAGGAAAAGGAAAGACATAGACAGGAAAAGCTTATAGAAAAACAGCAACAGGAGCTCAGGGACCAAGAAAAGGAAAAGAAATTTATGGAAAATATATACAATATTTTTCTGGAAAGAGATAAAGAAATTGTCCATACAATAAATTAAGTGTTGGTCGATCGTGATAATGCTATTACTACCCATTTTAAGCAGGAGATTGATGTAGTAAAAACCACTATTGAACCGTTAACAAACACTCCAGTTCAGGTCAATAGTCTTCAAACTGAAGTAGATAGACTAGAGAACCAATTAAAAGCTTTGGCTACCGCTGTGGAAACAATGCAGGACATTCCCTCGGAAATCCGAAAGCAAGTCCGAACAGAAGTAGCCAGGGTGCTGAGCTCTGAAAATCAAAACTTTGAAAATCTGACAGTATGCAGTAATGGCAACACTGGTACTGACAGGGAAAAGATCGCAGATAATCTAACGGCGAATTTTAATGCACCAGAAGGAAGACCAAATTTTAGTAATCAACAGATATTACCAGAGCAATATGTGACACCAAGGAACAATAATAGTGGAATAGAATGTACTTGTAATAAAGTAACCACACCATCTGCGAATGATAGCAATTCCATGCACTTAACTACTTTGATGCATGAAGAAAGCCTAATTAAGCATAGACAGTTTCAAATATTTAACGAAGAAAGCAAGAAAAACATACATCCAGTAGTTTTCATTCGAAACTTCAAAAGTGTTCTTCCAAAATCATGGTCGGAAGAACAGAAAATACAGTTTGTGGTTTCACATATTTCTGGTGATGCTTCGCTCTGGGCATTAAATGCAGCAGAAACTTGCAAGACTTTCCACGACTTTGAGAAGGCGTTCCTTGATCAATTCTGGTCAGCGTCTACTCAAGAGCGACTCCGTAAAATTGTTTATAATGCAGAAATGTACAATCCGAAGTCAGGTTCCTTAAGAAAGTACTTTGAAAAATATATTAACATGACCCGGTACTATGATGAGCCAGTAACCACCAGAGACTTATTGTGAGTGTTAAAAGCTAGATTACCCATAAATATTAGAGAAAAATTATTTAATGTTACAGACACCGATCTGAAAGAATTTCTGTCTGTAATTGATTCTCTGGATGTAGTGCAAGAAGATGCCAGAAAAAATACTGACGTGATCAGCAATAATAATAGTCCTAATAGAAAAAATTCATGGAATGGAAATAATGGAAATAGGGGCGAAGGTAGTCCAAAGAAAAATAAAAGTAAAGCTTACAGTAATGGAAAATACAATAATAATAATAGTAGTAGGAATCCCTACAGCCAAAATTTTGGTTATCCTAATAATAATAACAGTAATTATCAAAAGGCCGAAGAACACCAACAACCAAATGGTAATCAGAGGCTGTACCACAATGAAAACCAAAACAATAACAATAGCAACCGAAAGAGACGAAATGACAACAGGTCAGACAGTCCATATAAAGACAAGTCTAAAAATATGTGAGGTGACAGTGAATATTGGCGACAGCCAGGGCCAAGTCATTGGCAGCCGCAGCAAAATTCTATCAATTCAGGTCAGCCAATAAATTATGTACAGGCTATACCTATACCAAGCAATCAATATCCACCGTGGTGGGATCCAAGCAGGCCTCCTCCGACTGAAAACTCACAAAATGTTAGAATAGTGGAGGTACCTTCGGAAACGAAACAAAACACTTAGAAGCCAACAAACTAATCTCGGTCCCTGTAGGCCTTCGCCAGTTGACCGAGGCCAACAATGAACACAGTAGGTTGACAGAACAAAAAATAAACATGATACAGTATCAGGATGGCAACAGGATCGAAGATGAGCTATATCAGGAGCCTGCTGTCTCTGATAAGCCACAAAGGGAAAATATCCATGCAAGTGTCACTGGAGCTGTAAATGGTGTAACAACTACTATTCTGCTTGACATAGGTGCGAATGTATCAGTTCTGAACACGCAGTTTTTCAAGAAGGTATCAGAGATAAGGAGATTGCCGATTTGCCAGTTGCAAATTGTAAGGTTATAGGGGCATTGGGAAAAAAGGCACAGAGTATAAAATACCAGACACTAGTGGAAGTTTCCTTGGGAAATGATTGCTTATTATGCACGTTCCTACTAATGGATAACTTGTCATTACCGGTGCTTCTGGGTCTTGACTTCCTTCGGGAAAGAGAAGCTGTAATTGATCTCACCTGTGGGACATGTGCACTTAAGTACCAACAGCGACCCATAACATTAATGCTGAATCGGGAGTTTCGTGCGAACCTTCCGCTGATGAGAAAAATGAATCTTTCTGTCAGAAAACAGAAGTTGTTAGTGTTGGATCATAAGCACCCACAGATGTGTCACAAAAATCGAAATAACGATGCACCCAGCAATATGAGTGACATCTCACAACAATAGAAGAGAAAGTACAGGAGGCAACTTGCATCAATGCTTCAGAGGCTAAACAATTAAAAGAATTATTATCCGGATACCTCGAAGTAGTCACTGAACGCCCTGGAATCATAAAAGATTACCAGTATAATATGAAAGTATATCCGCACAAGACCTATTGCAGAACATCTTACTCGGTCCACTGGACGAAGAAAAACGAAGTGAATATACAAAGGACCAATCAGATGTGCAAGTGCACTACCCCATAACTGTAAATATAATGTTTATGATAAAATAATTAGCAGTAATAATGTGATAATATTATGTATGTATTAGTTTATAAGCTTTTAAGTCAAGTATTACACAGTGATGTTCTTGAATTATTTGAACAGGAGTAGAGAATCTCCATAATAAATGTATTTTTACTCTAAAATGGTTAAATAACTTGATAAACACTTGAGTGTTATTGCATTAAATGTGAGGAATTTTACCTTTCTATACGTAGGATAGAATGCTTAAATAATATATTTGTTCGTGTGTAAGAATGGATATAACAAAAATATTTTCATAAGATCGAGTCATGTAGTCCCACACACGTAGTGAGTGTTGGTGGTGTGTGAGCTGTGTGACTGAAAAAAAATAGATAAAAAATAAAATAAACTTCTTTCACCACTAGTGAAGCGAAACCTGGACGTGTACTGATTTACATACATGGTTTCATTACAAAGTCATTTAAAATGCTCATATGAGCAACATTTCAGTTAGATAAACTGAACATGGACATCTGTCCCAAAACATTGTAAATAACAATCCCAATAAAAAAAGTAAAAAATAGAAATATATAATTATATGTATCTGTAATAAAAATGGAAATGTACTGTTATCTGGACAGTTCAGTAATGATCTCATGGTCAAGATAATGTTGCAGATTCTGAAAGTTTTATATTGTCTCATGTTCATGTGACAGTGTAAAATTTTAAATTTTGTTATTCAGTCATGGTAATATGAACTTATGTGCAAATGTACCAGACCTCATTACTTGAAAAGTGTCGTTTGCATATAGATTGTCTGTTAAGTACTGTGGAAAACTACTGACAGCAATCAGAACAGTGAAACGTGTTTCGCAGGAACTAGTGGACGTGTGAAGAACTGTGATTTACATTGTGAATAATGATGAACAGTGATAAAAACTGTGATCACATAACCTTATGAACGCTCTTGGAGTGTCAAAATTAGCATCAACGCTATGAAAGTTGAGTACTGGTGACTGTATTAATAATTAACTTGAACTGATGACCTTTAGTAATTTGATATGAAGCGTCTCTACGTGCCAAATTTAATGTGACAGATTGTACAGCCAGTCACGCAGCAAAACAATAATGCAACGTTGGCTACGCAGCGCATCGCGAAAATATTCACATTCCACTTAAGTAAGCAAAGCACACTACGGACACTTGTATGATTAACGGTGCAGTGTTCAAAATGTGCATATTGTGATAAACTTACATGTGAATCACTACATTATCTTGAACAGTGTCAAAATACAGAACATTCTCCAAAAACAGTCTAATTCCATCCGTGTGAATGCGAGTGAAATGGACACTAATAAACTTTTCCACAGGATGAGAATAGTAATTATCTTGTCACTGATGCTTATGTTTTGACATTTCATGTACCCGTCTTAAACTGAGGGACGTGGGAAAGGAGAAACAAGACCTGCTGCAGCGCGACTTCTAGCCAGCAGCAGATCCAAACCACGATGCAGCCGACGACAACCGACGCCCCACCGACTCGGCCAGGGGCGGTCCAACAGCAGCCACTACCTGTCTGTGGTCCAACGACTCGACACGAGGGCGGTCTTACGACGTCAGCAGCAAATTCTTATGACATTCGATAAATGAGTGATATACCACCATGAAAAAACATTCATTATCTCAGATGCTTACAACAAAGTCATAAATTTGCATTTTCCAGCATATCATATTACATTCATGTCAAGCCTGACTGTTAAAAGTAGGTGGCTGTATTTTCTTGAAGCCCTTGGACAGTTTTATTCCCGGTTTTCCGAATCCAGTGAACCCAAATGGGGGGGGGGGATAAGTTAATCAGGGAAGTATCTGCAGCAATTTCCGAGATAATACAGTCACTGAAGTCATTTAAAGTACTCGATTCAACTATAATTTTATCATGTCTAAAACAACATTGAAACTAAACATTTGCATCTTGAGAGTAACAAATGTACATGGATTATGTGGACTGATGAAAAAATATACAATAGATAAACTAATTTTTTCTCAGCCCAAGGGGCATTGTAACATCGACGAGATACATTCGACGTATGAAAAAAACAGTGAAAACTTATAAATATTAATTATTTATATATTATTCTATGATATAATTGGACATATCGATGTGTATCATACAAAGACAATGATAATTGTAATTTCCTTTTATGATCTGCGTTTGTTTTCCTTTGTTTTTACCTTTTGTTGGTTGGCTTTTGTAAGTTGCGGACGCATATCAAACTGAGGTCTGTTAAGAAATTGTAATTATTTGTTAAGTATTACTTGAAAATAGAGTTCATTATTATTATAAATATGACTGAATAATTATTTGTAACTTTAATTCCTCTCTCAGTAAGCATTATCTGTGTTAATTATTTCTTTCCACTGCAACGAGCGCAGCCATTGATGATAGCGATTTCTATCGCGTTTTTGTCTGTCTTTTCCTTAGAAACAAATCAAATGTTTGCTTGATGAGGTATAAATACTGCACAATATGAAAGTATAGTTTATAGTGTTTAATAAACATTTTTAATATTTACTTATTTGCTCTAACAATAGAAAGTCTCTATCAATTGTCTGCTGCCATCTTAACAATTATCACAGCGGCAAATTCAAATTACGCAACTCTGCAGACATAAATGCTGAACGTAATACAAATGTGTAAAAATAAATGTACACCAGTGGTCCAGAACTCATTTTAATGAAAATAATGCGAATCAGAGTGGTTCTTTAAAAACAGTGCTCATAGCATGATCGTTATAACAAACTTTTCTAACTAATGTATGGAGCCGAAATTAATTACGCACGAGTTGCGAAGAATATTGTTTCAGGTAACATATGTCACTGTTGTGCGCGGCTGATATTCTGTGGTTTTAATGATCATTTTGCTAAAGGTAACTGTTTCCATCATAATCCATAGTTGTATGGAATCTGTTGTATGAACTGTGATTTAGTGACACTTACATAACTTACAGACAACACTTTAACACGACGTTAACTTGGAGTTCTTTAGCAGCTTGATCAAATCTTTAGCCGGGAGAAAAATTATTTAGTAATTACTCAATGTAATAAAATAAGAATATCATTTCCATTTACAAATTAGTTAAATACCAAACAACTGAATAACACAGCAAACGCCACACTATGAACCAAATTAAGCAATAATCTTTCTTGGTTTTAAAGACTCATGGTTTAAAAACGTTTTTGTCAAAATATCAATTGCATACATAGTATACTAAGGTCTTCCTAGCTTTTACTGTGTAGGAATATGTAATCTGTGAAGTATTGATACTACAATGTTCAACATATTGGATCTAATTACTAGCGAGAAGGCGGCCGAATAAATTCATAAAAACTCCAATATTTCGACAAACAAAACCCTGTCATTTTCCATTTACGTATTGGAAAATGCTTTAAAATGAAAGGAAAGGTTACCTGTCAAGATATCGGTGGTTTTCGACGTTATCAGTCTTGAGTTATTGACAGAAGATGGTTAATTTTTTGCTTGTTCAATAAATCATAAATGTGTTCTCCCACTGTAATGTCGAATGAATCAGTTTAAACTGATAATGTCTGTTGACAGCGAAAAATATGATAATGTACTGACAGCTTTTATAATACTTTTTTTGCACTAGTGATTGCTTCCAGTAATTCTTTTTTATGCATCGTTTTTTACACTGAACTGCAGTGAAACACTCCCACATAAGCAGATTATACACATTTAAAAATTATGTGGAGTAGAAGCAGTTGTCAGACAAATACAATGATTTCGGTTTCGGTTTGAAGTTTATTTTGTTGTGTATCACATTTTTACTTATAATATAACCCAAATCGCAATAATTGGCAATTATTGCAATTATTTTCGATGATCTTGTCGTTACACAATCGTCATTTTGAAAAAAATAGTACTTGAGATAGCTGTGTCAGCTGTTCTGACGTTACACAGATTGCTGTAGAGCAGTGGACACAACCTCAGTGAAGTGTAGTAAAATTTCTCTCCTGTAGAAGACTGATTGATATCGGTTTTAAAATGTATATTCGTTCATAAATTTGAATGTATAATACGATGTACCGAAGGCAGATAACCTGATTATTGTCTGCAGCATCACATTTCGGCAGTCTCTGCCGCCATGCATGCACAGACCACACCCTCCAAACTTCCCCATTACTCTGCCTCTGTGCACAGAAGCGCCATCCTATGTGATGCAGGCTGTAGCAGCCATTCCTGCAAACTGTTTGCAGCTGCCGACATTCTACATACGAGCCACATTAATTTTGTAGGTTTTGATGACATTTGAGACAGACTGTTACAAGATAATGACACCTGTGAACATACACTCGTACGTCCATTTGTAAAAAATTTCCATAGGAAACGTTTCACTTTCTACTGTACTTGATTCTGGTAGCCCGGTTAATGTGTTCAATCATCTATTTGTCCAACTTTGCCACTATTAAGAACTAAATTAGAAGGAGTGATTCAAGGAAGGAGTGTAGATGTACTTGATCAAAATTGTTAGTTATCATGAGTTAGGTGCACAAGTTTTCTGCGAATTTTGTGATAGTTCCTCTTTTGTGAACAGAAGCAATTTTGGGTGTAGAGTTTCTGTGGGAATATAAAGCGATGCTAAATTTTTGCGATACTGAAGTAGTGTTACAAGTACATCATGTATCAGTATTGCTTGAATTTCAAGGATGGTTGACAAATAATGATGAAGATGTGAACTGTTTGTGTTTTCTCTTTCTGCTCAAGGCACAACACACAGTGAATTTGTCTGAGCATTGCATGAACGACATAACAGCATTTCATTGTAAAGTTGAACAATCTATTAGCATGGAACAACCAATTAAATAGAAAGTACTCAGAGATGAAATAGATTCTGATGCAGACACATGTGTATTATTCGAAATTTTAAAATCATATTCTGAAGTTTTTTCCCCACAAGACAGGAACTATACGAAATTTTCTTTATGAAATCAAATTTAAGGAACATAATAAATTTGGTGTCCATCTTACATTATTACATTGACATATAGAAAAAAAGTTAACAGGACATAAAATCGATACTAGATCAGGGAATAATTGAGCATGCTGTGAGTTCATACAACAGCCTGTTACACATTGTTAAAAAGAAGAATAATTCTGTTAGACTTGTTCTCGATTCCAGACAGATCATCACTATAATACAACCAGAAATAGATCGACCACAAACATTAGACGAATTATTACAGAAATTTCATGATGTAAAGATAATGTCTTCTCTAGATTCACGATCTTGTTTTTGGCAAATTGTATTACATCCTGAGTGTAGGAAATATACAGCCTTTCTCTGTTCAGTTCCGAAAATTACCATTTGGTCTCAATGTTTCATCAGGTTCATTTATCCAAGGTCTGAATACTATCTTACCAAAGCATTTGGAAGTCTGGATCACCACCTTTGTTGACGATGTTTTGAGTGCTGAAATTAGTGGACAGAGTACTGAGTGAACTGTTACAGACAATTCTTGAGCAAGGCATTACAGTCAATTTAGAAAAATCAGACTGTGGTAAAACGAAAACTAAATTTCTTGGTCATATTGCCTGTACAAAAGATATCTCACCCATTCCTGAAAAATTGAAAGTAATTGAAGAAATGCCCTTGTCTACAAGCAAATGGCAGCTTAGAGGATTCTTTGGCCTTTTGGATTTTTATCGATGTTTCATCAGCTTCGAGAAATTGTCTATCCCTAGACTATGTCAACTCACAGGTAAGAATACAGGTTGAGACTGGGATAATGTCGTCTATACCGATTATGATGAACTGAAAACTGCACTACTTAATGCAACCATATTATCACATCCCAATTTATCTCTTGATTTTTGCCTTTCGACAGATTTCTAAAAATCTGGTCTTGGTGTACACTCGTTTCAAGAAGTTGTGGAAAATGAAATTCTTATACAGGAAAGTATAGCTCTTGCCAGCTGGTTCTTAACCAAAGCCAAATGTAACTGTTCTGTCACTGGGCTTGAAACATTAACCATAGTTCGGGCATTTGATAAATATCATTACTTTCCATAAGGTAAACAAATTAAGGTACATACTAAACATTGGACACTTCATTTTCTTAAGAGAGCTAAACTAAACCATGACCACTTAAGACACTGGGTTTTGTTCCTTCAGGAATTCAGTTTCACTGCGATTTACATTCCAGTTCAGAAAACGTTATTGCTGATGCACTTGCAAGAGCACCTGTTGCTTTAGTCCAGAGTAATGAGGCAATAACAAAGAAAATAATTTTGGTTCGTTACATATGCATAAGGTTGCAAGGGGGCTTAATTAAAAAGAAATATTAATGAATAAATGCAATCATTTTACTAGCTGTGTGACCGGTTACGAATTACCGTAACCGGTTGGCCCTGACTAGTATTAGCATGCAATCTGGCTACATAAAATAAAAATAAAGAATGACAAGGAAATTCCATTAACACAATTGATTAATTAAGTCCCCTGCAACTATGAAAGCTAAGAAACAACAAAGCACAAGTTTAACTGCTCTGTGTGTGGTAGTGTGACTCCACGTACATGTATCTGGCGCAGTTCTTTCTCTATACGACAAAATATTGTAAACACCATTTACAATGAACTAATTGAGAAAGCAGAAATACTATAATTGCACATAGAAACCAGAATTACAAGTCTAATAAATGATCAAGAGCCAGATGCTTTGTTGGACTGTACCTGTGAGCAAGAGGGATTGTTATTAAAGAAGACTGTAATACCTTTTTACCTCATTATATATTGACAAAAATATTCCATTAGACCAGCATCATAAATCAAAAGCCCATCTCCTTTCTCAAATATATTCTGACAATTGCATCTTCTTCCATCTATACATTACACCAACCGAACAGTACAACATTTCAGTGAACACTCAGATCGTTTACTTTCTCGCCCAACAGAACAACGACTGCTCTCAACATTGTCTGAACTACTACTGCGCCTAGTGGAGGCGGCGGAATAATAATCTTTGGCGCAATCTCTGGCGCTGTGACTCAGTGTAGCCATTTCATATGCCCCTCCCCCACGGGCTAGAATTTGGAGGTAATTTTGTGAGCACTGGTGGTGAAAATACCACCAAATTCGTCCAAAAAACACAGACAAAAATAAAAGATGATATTAATAAGTAAATATCACCTAACTAAATAAATTTTGGTTTTGCACTGACCCTTCAATAACCTAATACATAAAAATACATAAGGAATACAAATGCTTACATAAATATGATTTTACATAATAGTTTATGCAAGTATCACATCTCGGAGTAGTTACACAGTTCAATCAATAGCACCAGCAATGACGAATAGGTGCAGATAAGAGTCTCATAACATTTCATAAACAGTAAATAAATCAGTTTACATAAATATTCACATAAAATCTTTGCAATAGTTCAATAAACAAGTAGCACTCCTCAGAGTAGTTGACAGTTCCAACAGTAGCATCCAGCAATGGTCAACAGGTGCAAATAGCAGTCCCATAAAATTTCATCAGCAGTATTTGAACAGCTCCAACAGTGGCACCCAGCAATGGCGAGCAGGTGCAGGCAGGAATGAGTGACATCTCGTCAGTGGTTGCGCAGTTCCAACAGTGGCACCCAGCAGTGTTGAACAGATGCGGACAGCAACAAGTTACATCATCTCAGTAGTAGCAGTTCTAACAGTGACACCCGGCAATGATGAGCAGGTGCAGGCAGGAATGAGTGACACCACATCAATAGTAGCAGTTCCAACTGTGTCACCCAGCAATGGCGAGCAGGTGCAGACAGGAATGAGTGACATCACATCAATAGTAGCAGTTCCAACAGTAGCACCCAGCAATGGCGACCAGGTGCAGACAGCAGCCCCATAAAATTCACCAGTAGTAATTAAACAGTCCATCACATTTTATCAGCAGAAATTAAACAGTTTGTCACATTTCATCAGCAGAAATTAAACAGTTCATCACATTTAATCAGCAGAAATTAAACAGTTCATCACTTTTCATCAGCAGAAATTAAACAGTCCATCACATTTCATCAGCAGAAATTGAACAGTTCATCACATTTCATCAGCAAAAATTAAACATTTCCAAGTGGCACCCGACAATGATAATAGGTGTAAGCACGAACAACAGTTTGATGCACACACAATTTCTGTTACAAAATCATTATCAATGCTCTTACACTAAACATACAAATTATAATAAATGCGCAAATGATATCAGATAATTATCATATTAATTATTACAAATACACAAATACCAGTAAACCAATAATATTTATGGGTCTCAGTACAAGCCACAACAAATAAGTAAAATAATATTTAGGAGGTAGGTTGGTACCAATTATTTGGATTAGGAAAGGAAAACACACAAAACACACTCACTCATCTTTCATCCACATACTAAGTACTATTGTGTAATTGAATAGTGTTAACTGTGTAAATGCAATTCTGTCAAATTTCGATGTGTAGCACATTTATCAAGATTAGTAGTGGCAGCAGTGTATAATAGTCAATAGTAGTTAGTCAACATCATAGTCATCATGTCAAGACCAATGTTGGCCAAGCCACATCAAAATATACGGTTGCTGAACAGTTGTCAGTTTGCCAACATATGCAAATACTTCTTCCCCCCCCCCCCAAAAAAAAATATATACTGCTTATTGATTTAACAATATGTGTGTGTAGACAATCTTCCTTCCACTGGAGTGTTCGAGTCTGCCATCTTCATCCTTCTTGTTCTATATAAACCAACAACAAAAAAATATATGCTCCTCACTTACCTTACCTCTTATCCACCAAAACTCCAATAATCATCAGCATTGCACACTCTCAATACTTCAATAATATCTCTTCAATATGTCGATATGTATAAACCTTATCACCAATATCATTTCACTTCCATAACAACTCTTTCCTCTAGTCAGTCTCCTCAAACAAGTATAGATAAAATCCTAGTGCAAACTCAATTCATCATCCCATACAATCCGAAGACACAATGTCCACACACAACCTGTGTGTAATCCACCTGAGCCAAATCTTCTACTCATTATGAATTATAAAATATACTTTGGTTATCTTATCCATCATAAAATAAAAGAAATGCATACATGACCTCTAACAGCCTTCAGTTTGAATAACTTTTAGTAAATAGGTGTGAGTATACAGTGTTAATGATCACATAAGAATTTGAATGAATAAATCGTAATATTTCACAGTGTGTACACTACTTCAAGAATCATGGCAAAACAGAAGCAAACATGTGGAGTACTTCTTTGTGTCAAGTGTCACTTGTTATTTCAATTGCTCACGAAGCATGCAGTGTAATGAATGTCAATAGTCTAAAGCTAGTGTTGGTATTTCATGTCGTCAGCTTCCTCTCTATAATAATGAATTTATACAGCTTCCATAAAACCTCCAGACCATGTGACTTCAATGAAGTTCAAGTACCAACGTAGTTCATAGAATTATAACAGTTCATTTTTTATCTTAAAATGTAAAGCACTGAGTGTAAGCAAAACATGCAATAGGGAGTAAATATACCAGTAGAGAATAGAATGTCAACAAGTCGATGCAGCACAATCCCTACAACAAGGCTCTGCCAAGCGAACAACCTATAATTAGTACCATAGTGTAACCTAAAGTCTATGTTTGTACACAGTATATAAGCATTTCTATATACTAAATTAAAGAGTAGTTATGACAACAAAACAGAAATGTGTAAATATGCTAATCATATGCAAAGCAGCAAGTATATATCTTACATAATAAATAAGTCATTAGCATCATATCAGAATAAGCAAATAAATGTTCATATTTAATCTTAATAACTAAACACGAAGGCACAAGCAGATAAATCGCAAAGTATAACTTACATAGAAAGCCATATCAGCACAACTAATCAGGTGATAAATATAATTTAAATAAATAGGCACAGCAGGCACATAATGAAAAATATTACATCAGTGAATAAGCATAGCAGCCAAGCGATGCATAATATACACAAGTAACAACCCTGTTCATTAATAAAACATTGTCAAAATCAGCAAATGTACGAAAGCATGTCGCTTCACAAGTAAATTCATAGAGCATAAAACTTAACACAAGGTATAAATCACATAATCCCGAGCAGCAAATTATGTATAAAGTACGTACCTAAGCAAAAATATGTCACCTGAACAATAAACTCAATTAATAGTTACCTTTTTAGTTTATTACTTTCTTCCTTGAAATTACATTCTTCCTGAAATTTTCTCGATAACAAGTCTTCTTAATGTCGGACACGCAGAGAATTTACCTGTAGTTCTTAAAGATTTTATACAACGGTATCCTGGAAAAACTGAGCATTAATAACATGATAAGTTATCAAGTCACTATAGCTTTATACTGTATTTAACCGGAGAAATTAGATTGTGTATTTGTTTACGGCTGTCAGTGCATTTGCACTGAGTGCTCGATCAGCTATAGGCAGGCGTGACACAGGAAGTAATTGTTTGCGGTCAATGGTTCCCTTGTGCAGCGTGCGGACTGATTGTCGCTTTGTGTATGTGCTGCCGCTAGAACACGGCGCGGTATCCCTGTGTTCTCTGCATGTTTACGTGTAACTGTTAATTTTCTCAAAAGTATGTCATTCCACAAAAAATTTAAGGTTCGATATTTGATGTATTCCCTTAGAGCGCCGTGATTTAAGAGTTTCTACTTGAACAGTGTTATCATGAATAATTTTGCGAACTCTATATGGACCGTTATAAAGCAGAAAAAATTTGCGACACAAGCCTTTTCCTTTGTGAGACAAGCGATGAGACTTAATTAACACCTTTTGACCAACTGACAAAGTTTTAAAACGACCAGGACGTTTAGATGATTTCTCTCTTCTAGCAGCTGCAGATGCAATATTTAGTAGAGCCAGGTTGACAACTTCAGAGTGCCACAGTTTCCTTGTAGGTGGAAAAGGAACGATTTCAGAAATACGATTTGTCGGTGCTGTATTTTTTAATATCAATATAGGTGGTAAAGAAGTTGAATCATTAGGGAGTTCATTCAGAATGTTTTGAAAAATATGAAGATACTGATCCTACGTTCTGTGATTATGATGACAATAAAACGACACAGTTTATCAAATTCCTTCATCCATCTCTATGATGTGTTAGATTGAGGGTGAAAACGTGAAATGAAAATTGGTTTAATCTTACGACGCCATAGAGTACGAATCCAAATTTTAGAGCGAAACTGTGATCCATTATTTGATATAACTTTATCAACATGACCCACTTCTTTAAGTAAATGTTTGATGAAGGCATTAGATACTGAACGAGCTGTTGCTTTTCGTGAAGATGTAAAATACACATATTTTGATGTCAATTCCACTACTACCATAATGTACGCAAAACCATTAGTAGAACGAACCACTGGACTGAACAAATGGGCTGCAGCCACCTCCTTTAATCTCGCTGGAATGGTAGGAAACAATGGTGCTCTGTGAGAAATAATTGGCGGCTTAGCCTTTTGACATAATTTGCATTTAGCAAGAACAAATCGAATACGTTTTCCCATGTTACTGAAGTAGCATATTTCTTGTAATTTATGAAAGCATTTTCTGGGACCAAAGTGTGTGTAGCTGAAATGTGTATACCAAATCAATTTATTAACGAACTCATCAGGAATGCAAACTAACCAAACAGAGTTGTCAACCATTTTCGTTTAAAAAGAATGTAATTACGAACTAAATAATACTGTCTAATCGCTATGCTTTCCTTTCTCCTCCACTTCTCCTTAATGTCCTTCCAGATTGGATCCTTGTTTAGCTCCTTAGCGATGTCCTGGCGCAAAGACGAAATGAAATCTACAAACGCAACATCTTGAATATACATCAAACATTAAGTGTTTTCTTTGCAGTCCTCCTCGGCACTTTGTTTCAAACCCATAGGTGCATGTGATAAAGCATCAGCAATAATATTAGAAGAACCCTGGATGTAAACAATACCAAAATCAAATTCCTGTAGATACAGTGCCCATCGCGATAATCTTCTATGTGTTAATTTTGTTGACATAAGAAATTCCAGAGCTCGATGATCGGTGTAAACCTTAGTATGTCTGCCATACAAAAAGATGTGAAATTTTGTGAAAGCCCAAACAACAGCCAAAACTTCAAGTTCTGTGATCGAATAACTCTTTTCTGATTTAGAGACAACACGACTTCCAAATGCAATAGTTTTCTGTACTACAACGCCGTTTTCTTCTATCTATTGAAATAAGTGTGCACCTACGCCTTTGTATGATGAGTCCGTTCCCAAACAAAAATCTTTAGATAAATCCAGGTGTGAAACAAGTGGAGCAGCAACTAAAGCATCATGAAGTTGTTCAAATTCTAATTGAGCTTTCTCATCCCAACACCAATTAGAATTCTTTACAGAAAGTTCATATAAACGAGGTATTTCCAAATTGTCCAACATAACAAAGCGTCTAAGAAAATTACAGACACCAAGGAAACTACGAACATCACGTTTAGTAGTAGGAACAGGATCAAAAGAATACCTTCTGTTGAAATAATATAGCCAAGAAATTTCACTTGTGAACGACTGAATTCAGGTTTTTCCAAGTTCGCTGTAATGCCAACTCTTGCAAAAATACATAATAATGAATCAAAAATTCTGTTATGCTCACTCCAAGAATGTTTAGCAATAAGAATATCGTCAACATATGAAGTAATATTGTTACAAAGATGTAAAATTTCATTTACGCCACGAATGAATGTTGCTGAAGATACAGTAAATCCAAATGGTAATTTCCGCAATCGATAACAGTTACCAAAGGCTAAAAAAGCAATGTATTTTCTACAATCAGCGTGGAGTTCAATTTGACAAAAACTTGCACAGAGATCAATTGTGGATAAAACTTTAATTCCATGGAAATATTGCAGAAGTTCATCTACCTAACAGATCAAAACGAAAATTTATGTTCCGACACTGACAATGTTGAGTGTTTATGGTAAAAGTTTTAGGCAATTGTAAAATGCGTTTTAGACAGGTACGTGCCGAGTAAAACTGTGAGGGACGGGAAAAACCCACCGTGGTTCAACAACAAAGTTAGGAAGCTACTGCGAAAGCAAAGAGAGCTTCACTCCAAGTTTAAACGCAGCCAAAACCTCTCAGACAAACAGAACCTAAACGATGTCAAAGTCAGTGTAACGAGGGCTATGCAAGAAGCGTTCAGTGAATTCGAAAGTAAAATTCTATGTACCGACTTAACAGAAAATCCTAGGAAGTTCTGGTCTTACGTTAAATCAGTAAGTGGCTCGAAACAGCATATCCAGACACTCCGGGATGATGATGGCATTGAAACAGAGGATGACACGCATAAAGCTGAAATACTAAACACCTTTTTCCAAAGCTGTTTCACAGAGGAAGACCGCATTGCAGTTCCTTCTCTAAATCCTCGCACAAACGAAAAAATGGCTGACATCGAAATAAGTGTCCAAGGAATAGAAAAGCAACTGGAATCACTCAACAGAGGAAAGTCCACTGGATCTGACGGGATACCAATTAGTTTCTACATAGAGTACGCGAAATAACTTGCCCCCCTTCTGACAGCCGTGTACCGCAAGTCTCTAGAGGAACGGAAGGTTCCAAATGATTGGAAAAGAGTACAGGTAGTCCCAGTCTTCAAGAAGGGTCGTCCAGCAGATGCGCAAAACTATAGATCTATATCTCTGACGTCGATCTGTTGTAGAATTTTAGAACATGTTTTTTGCTCGAGTATCATGTCGTTTTTGGAAACCCAGAATCTACTCTGTAGGAATCAACATGGATTCCGGAAACAGCGATCGTGTGAGACCCAACTCGCTTTAGAGCCTGCGAAATATCAGACCAGCTGTGTGGCTGGATTGAAGAGTTTTTAGCAAACAGAACACAGCATGTTGTTATCAATGGAGAGACGTCTACAGACGTTAAAGTAACCTCTGGCGTGCCACAGGGGAGTGTTATGGGACCATTGCTTTTTACAATATATATACGAGGTGTGGCTAGAAAAAAACCGGACTAGTACTGGTGAAACAATAAAACGAATGCAATAAGGCTGAAAGTCGCGTGGCCTGTCACGTGACTCTCGCTCCGCCTACTGCTCGAGTTTCATCTGCCTCCTGCACTCAGTCTGCCCGTGGCGTCTGTTTTAAGTAGTTGACGTTTTGTCTGTGCGTCGGAAAATGTTGAGTGTACAGAAAGAACAGCGTGTTAACATCAAATTTTGTTTCAAACTAGGAAAATCTGCAAGTGAAACGTTTGTAATGTTACAACAAGTGTACGGCGATGATTGTTTATCGCGAACACAAGTGTTTGAGTGGTTTAAACGATTTAAAGATGGCCGCGAAGACACCAGTGATGACACTCGCACTGGCAGACCATTGTCAGCAAAAACTGATGCAAACATTGAAAAAATCGGTAAACTTGTTCGACAAGATCACCGTTTAACAATCTGCTCTGATTGTTAAACGGAGATCTTGTCGAACAAGTTTACCGATTTTTTCAATGTTTGCATCAGTTTTTGCTGACAATGGTCTGCCAGTGCGAGTGTCATCACTGGTGTCTTCGCGGCCATCTTTAAATCGTTTAAACTAACACTAACATTGGTAGCAGTTACTTCTGTAAAATATCTGGGAGTATGCATGCAGAACGATTTGAAGTGGAATGATCATATAAAATTAATTGTTGGTACGGCAGGTACCAGGTTGAGATTCATTGGGAGAGTCCTTAGAAAATGTAGTCCATCAACAAAGGAGGTGGCTTACAAAACACTCGTTTGACCTATACTTGAGTACTGTTCAACAGTGTGGGATCCGTACCAGATCGGGTTGACGGAGGAGATAGAGAAGATCCAAAGAAGAGCGGCGCGTTTCGTCACAGGGTTATTTGGTAACCGTGATAGCGTTACGGAGATGTTTAGCAAACTCAAGTGGCAGACTACAAGAGAGGCGCTCTGCATCGCGGTGTAGCTTGCTCGCCAGGTTTCGAGAGGGTGCGTTTCTGGATGAGGTATCGAATATATTGCTTCCCCCTACTTATACCTCCCGAGGAGATCACGAATGTAAAATTAGAGAGATTCGAGCGCGCACGGAGGCTTTCAGACAGTCGTTCTTCCCGCGAACCATATGCGACTGGAACAGAAAAGGGAGATAATGACAGTGGCACGTAAAGTGCCCTCCGCCACACACCGTTTGGTGGCTTGCGGAGTATAAATGTAGATGTGGATGTAAATTTTGTGGACGGTCAGTTTCAGAAATGATGATATTATTTATCTGTCTGGAATCCAGAACCAAACGAATTGACCCATCCTTTTTAAAAACGACGTGTAATGGGCTGGTATAAGGACTGACTGCTGGCTCAAAAATGCCTTGATCTAACATGGATGGAAGTTCATTCTTAAACTTATCTCTATAAGCCAAAGGAATAGGGTACGTTTTTCCCCAAAATGGTGTGTGTTCTTTAACTTTAAATAAATATTGTAAGCCTTGTATAGTTCCTGTGTGCTGACTAAATGCTGTAGCATGTGCAGTCAAAATTTGGTGTAATTACTCTCTTGCAACGTCATCTGTCACTTCAGCTTTGTTAGCCTTTTCATTAATTAATTCTTCACTATTAATCACATCATCCATCGCGTTTCTGTATCTATTGTCGTCATGAATGAACACATTGTCGTCATAATACCCAGCGGAAACATCAGAAGTAAGAAACCTTAAACAATTTGTGTCTGATTAAGATTTCGTTACACACTCGAAAAATTTCAAACACCTCGCCATTCCGCCAACAGTCAAGTTCACACGTCCTTCCTTAAAGTTTAAAATTGATTTATATGTGTTAAGAAACTCCATACCTAATATATTTTGTGTACTAAGTAATGGAACAATAATAAAATTAGCAGAAAATTCATATCCTTGACAAATGAAATTTAAGTTGGTCTGTTGTTTGAGTTCCACAATTTTTCCAGAAATAGCTCCTCGAATTATGGTTTTAGAAACAGGTAACACAGGACAAGGAATAGTTCTTACACATGTATGAAAAACTGATTCAGTAATAACATTCAATTGGCTCCCAGAATCTAAAACCACAGTTAACTTATTCTTACTCACACATACTTCAATAACAGGATGTAAAAATGCGTCTACATTATTTTCCTTAAGGTCTAGCAAAATATCTCTCATGTCTTCCAAGCGTACGTAGTGTAAAGTCGTAGTGTCATTATTTTCTGAACTGTCTGTATTGCTGCCAGAAGCCGAAGCTACGAGTCATTGTCGATTGTTTACGACATGTCTTTGATTATTCGCGTCACTTCGCTGATCAATTTCTACGATTTGCACTTGTCTCTCTGAATTTCTGTCATGTGCAGGATGCCAATTAGGTCCTTCCTGTCTGTTAGATGTAAATTCTTGGTTGTGTCTGTTAATAAAATTTCTATTTTCATGGCTATCTGCATGACTACTTCTTGTGTAATTTCGACTGTCACTTCCGAAATTATTGTTAGGTCTACTACCCTGGATATTTCTGTAGTAAGAATTTCTATTATTGTGTGAATAATTTCTGTCTTGATGATACCGATTACTGTTTCCGTATGATTGATCATTCTGGAAAGAATTTCTGTTATTATAATTGTCTGTGTAATTTCTGTTAGAACGTCTGTTATTTTCATAAGGCTGGTATCTATTGTCCTGACTGTTTCGTCTGTCATTTCCAAAACTACCGTTACAACGTCCGCTCCGATCATTATCCCTTTTCTCTGAAAATCTATTGTGATCACCGTTACTGAAAAAATTACAAGAAGTTCCATCATCGTTGTCATACTCAAGTTCTTGTAGCAACGTCTTAAAAGCTTCAATGTCGTCTGTACATCTTCCGGCTAAAGCAATGTGTCTTATCGATTGTGGCAGCTTAGCTAAGCAAATACGAATTAATTCAATCGGGCTTTAAGGGTTGGAAAGGAATTGATCCCTCGAATCACGTCTTCAAGGTATTCTGCCAGCGTGCGGAACTCAGACTGCATAATAAGACTATGTTTGACTCTGTCTTGCGTGTTTTCAGACCAATATGCCGATGGAAATGCATGATGAAAATTATTTAAATTATTACAATCTCTAATAAGTGCGCCCATGCGCGTCGCCGGTTCGTTTTCTAAATATCCACACATAAATTTCAGTTTGTGACTTAGTGGCCAATTTGGCGGAAGTGCGTACATAAATTGATCTAACCATGAAAATGGATGTATGTCATTATTAGAATTGCGAAAGATCTTAAATTTCCGAACAGTTAAAAAGTGTTTATAGTCAAAGTTTTCGCCTCGTGGCGGCAAAGACCTACCGCGTCTGTCCCAGTCCGAATGTCGATTATTGTCAAGTTCGCACGCCTGGCGCTCTCTTGTTGCATCTCGTAAATTTAATAAATTGTTTTCTTCAAAACCCCCCGCTATCGGTGATTCTAAATTTCTTCTACTATCTTTTCCTATGATTTCGCTTTGTTGACTGTACCTGTGAGCAAGAGGGATTGTTATTAAAGAAAACTGTATTACCTTTTCACCTCATTATATATTGACGAAAATATTCCATTACACCAGCATCATAAACCAAAAGCCCATCTCCTTTCTCAAATATATTCTAACAATTGCATTTTCTTCCATCTATACGTTACACCTGCCGAACAGTACAACATTTCAGTCAACACTCAGATCGTCTACTCCCTCGCCCAACAGAACAACGACTGTTCTTGACATCGTCTGAACTACTACTGCGCCCAGTGGAGGCAGCGGAATAATAATCTTTGGCGCTATGACTCAGTGTAGCCACGTTTCAAGGTAACTTTTGAAAACCTATTTTTACCTCTGTTATGTGTTACTGGTCATGAACAGGACAAAGAGCCAATCTGGAAATACATTAGGGAGAAATGGCATCAGAAATCAAATACTATAATAAGACAGTTTTACCATGTACTTAACAACATTTTATTCAGATGTAGATATGTAGATGTTCTGACAATCCTATTTGGGTATTGCTCAACCCAGATGAACACGTCAACAAACTCATTTGGCACACATCTCAGTTAGACACACTTTGGTGCTAAGAAATGTTTTCAGTAATTATGGGATACATGGTAATTCAATAATTTGGATTAGTGAAATTGTATTCTCTTGGCAAAATGAAACTGTGCCAAAATGCAAAACCACCTACTGTTACGCACAGAACACCACTATTTCTAGTCATTCCCATGAAACTAAGAGAATTAGTTGCTGTAGACATTTGCAGTCCAGTTATGAGATCTAAACATGGTCATTCATTTGTTTTTGTGTCATTCACACATTTAGAGAAAGCAACTGCAAAATTTGTTTCTACAGCATTCCTAAAGAATTTTTTGAAAGAAAAATGTCATATTGACAAAGTAATTTCTGATAATGGCCCACAATTTCGTTCGAGTACATGCCTAAAAAACTTTGAGACATAGAAAAATTAATCCAATATTTATATCACGTTTTATGCCATCTTGTAATTTCAAACTCTTTATGAAAGAATTAGGTAGATTTACAGATTGCTAGTGTCAAAAGAGAAACTGGGATTTTCACTTGTCAGATTCCAAAACTACCAAATGATTCTACAATTTTACCTCCACTTCTGCATACTGAAGAATAAACAACCACTAGATTGTATAGAACAATAAAACAATTAATAGCCTTCCCTAAACAAAGAAGTTTAAGATGCAGTGAAGTAATCAATTTAATATTGAAAAACACCAAGAAAAGTAGAGAATAGAAGAAGCTATAGAATACACGAGTGAACATCAAAAGCTTATAGGTTGCTCAAAATGTGTTGCTTAAATCTCATCGTTTACCTCATAAAGGAAAGTCTTTAAGTAGCAAGTCTTTCTTTGTGTATGAAGATCATTTTGCATACAGCGAAACGCACATGCAAATACTGCAGACTTGAAACCTTACACACACATAAATCACAAGGTCCTCATCATGTATCGAACATCAAAGTATACAAACAATAGTTTGTTATGGAATTCACTGTTCTTTGGTAAGCATATGCAGTGGCGAGCACAGGTGCTCCGACTGTTGCAGTGTATTTTCTTACTTTAACTTTCACCACTGTTTCATACATTTCAACTACCCGGAACATCTGTTAATTTATCTTTTACTGTCACTCTACTTAATAGGGAATTGTAATAATAGCGATGATCTATGATTTGTGTTGCCTAGAAAGAAGTACTTTGAATCCGCTAAGCATAGTCTGACAAGCTGATAATACAGTGGAAGCAGACAATTCTTTGTATATATATTAGCGCTATGGCAATATGGAATCGTAAGCCATCTATGAACAATTGCATTCAGGTGGTATTATTCTGAGTTCACTGGTGAAATCTCTGATTGAAATGTAATACTGTTATCTTATTTCATGAGTTTAGAACTTTTCTTTTGAGATCTTGGTACAGCAGAGTGGATTTGGTTTTGAGGTTATAAGATAATCATTCCTTTTTTTTTTACACTTTCATGTTTTGTATGAGGGACGACAGGTACAATCAATAGCACAAGTGTGGGCTGTATACAGAAAAGGGATAAATGTTGATGTTGTATGTGTAGAAAACTAGGGTGTATGATTTTATGTTTTTTAGAACAAAGATTCTTTTATTACCAATGTATCTAATAGATCATACATGTAATCAATGAGTATTGAAATACTGTAAGAATATCCTTTTGTCTGTAATGTTGCGAGATGCACGGAAGGGTCTGACTGATTGGGTGTCGTAGCGCTGAGGTGCTCATGCAGAACGCGCCAGTACCTGCATAAGAAGGCGGGAGGGCGAGCTGACGTCGCCATGGGAGAGGCGACAGAACCGCGGCACTCCCCACTCCACTGCCGGTCGGGGTACACTCCACGCGCCCGCTACAGCAAGTCAACGGCATGGGGCGACACGCACGTACCACTGGCCATTCATAAGTTCCGCCACCCTTACGACTGGGGAAAGTATCCCGCCGAGGCAACGGCGGGTGGTTTCTTCTGCTCAACAGCTCACGCGGCGGTGCCATGGCAGAATGAACGACGCGGGGCAGAGTCCGGCGGGCATTTGTTACCAACAACTATTAACTAGTACTGGACTGTGGAGCCGTGAAGCAAGATGACTGCTCGTATGTCTCCATAAGGTGGAAAGTGAAGGACTGGTGTTTCCAGGTTGTGAGTGGTGGAAAAGATTTTGTCTTTAGCAGACAGGACGACCGTTTTGTTTTGTCTTGACCACTGAACGGTGGGATCCATAAACTTTTGGCAGTGACTTGTGAAGTGTGCTTTGCGAATTGCATGTGGGACGCTTGGTATACTTAAAGAGGACAGTTGTCGTTTGGTGACTAATTATTGTATGAACGCAACAAACTAAAGTGGGACATTGACATTTGCATTTGTTGTAGGAGACATTTCTTTAATTGGTGTGGGAATAAGTGCTGTTTGTTGGAACTTACGACTTTTAATTACACCATGAACTGAAAGGACAGAACCGTGGGTAATAGTAGTTGTAGGGCCATTTCTGGACGACCAGATTCGTGTGGATGGTACTCTGAGAGTGACTATGACATTTGTGTTTAATGTGAGATACAGTTTACTGTTCAGTGGGTGTTCAAAATGCCGATTTGAGTGACTTAAAGACTTTCGTCCGGGTAACAATGCGAGAGCTTTGACACCGAGACAGCGTTTCTGGGGAACCTGTCAGCAACTTTTTTGACCCCAAGAAAATCACAAAATGAAATGATTCCATGTGACTCGCAAGATATGGAATAATGTATTTGTACTTGTAATTGAGTAAATTTTTTTATATGTTTCATTCCTGAAGGGACATAAGTGTAACTGTATTTCATTAACATTTGTGTTTAGAATAGTTAGTGTTTTTTTTTGTTTGTTTGTTCTGGGCTACCAGTTCACGTAGCATGTTTATTAGAAAATTTGGTACAATGATGCTTTAATTATTAGCCAGTGGCGTAATACTAACGTAGCAGCTCTTGTTGCATAGGTCAGTAAGGTTGTCACAGGGGACAAGAGTTTGCATTGCACAACAAATATCGGAATTAATTGATGCATTTTGATGTCGTGGACAGTAATGATCTTGTTGGTGTGTTGACTGAAGCCACTTATTTTCATTATCACAGTGGTGATATTTCACATTAAAGTGTAACGAAGGCTAGTCGAAATGCAAGTTCTTGTCGTCCAAATGTGTAACAACAGAGAAATGAGCAGTAGAGTAAGATACGAGAGCTACTGGTGGATTCAAGCACTTATTGCTAAACTATTTACTGCGTGTATTGATCAAAGTTGATGGACTGGCTGGCTCAGCAGCAGGTATTTGTACTGGTGGACAAGGATAATGTTAAACTCACAGTCGAGTAGTGGTGGCAATTGCTTAAGTGATGATAGTTAACGAGGTATGACATGGTGTCTTAGGTTGACTATATTACGTAACCAGTATGTAACTTGTGGTATATTTCATTGTTTTTCTTCTCAGTTTTATTTCTCTGTAGGTTTGATGTATATTTTAGAGTACTGATATGGAGCCTGACTTCTACGTGTAACTAGTGTATGCAATGTTTTTCTTTTGTTGATTTTGTTTTGTATTTAGACATTGCCGTGTAAAGATTATTACAACGCAATTTATGAATGCCAGATTACTTGTTCTGTGTTTGGACGGTGAGCTATTTAAAATTTCATGAGTACAATTAGTATTTTTTTATTTGTCATAGAATTAGTGAAGTTTGGATTACACATAAAAATAATGAAGATCCCAGTAACTAAGCAAATTTTTATCTCAACATTATTTTTTATTTGTATGATGTAATGTTTTATTTGTCATTTGGATTGATGTAAATTTGTATGTGTATGGTACTCCGGATTGTGGAGAGTACAATAATGGAACAACTGTGTCAATAATTTGGTAAAGTAACAGCATTTGGTCGTCTATTTGAGGTCACCAGGGGCTAAGGTCTCCTCCTGGTTATTTTGATGACTTGCTACGTTTGTTCTAATACAGTTTTCTTAAAAAAATGTTCGGAACTACCCTCGCATTGCAAGGATTGTACCATGCCATTTTTTTCTGCATGGGTAGCCGGTGGTGAAAGGGTACAGTACCGTCCGACATTGAAAATAGGTACAACATACTTCATTATTTTTGTCAGAACAACACATTTTTTGTAAAATAACTCAATTTCAATTAATACAACGAAGCCGGGTACCAGTGTGGGAAAGAATGACAATTTATTTATTTAATTGATCACATGTGCACTCCCACAAAGTAAATCCCTACATCCAATTTGGTGAGATCTGTGAAATGAATGAATGCATGGTCGTCTGCTAACCGCAGATAGTGAATGTGAATATATGATCATCTTTGAGACGATCCTTTGGCCACCTTTGGTGGGACCGAAGAGATGAAATTTACCTTAGCTTTGAGCGCCTGAAATGTGTTGACCAATACGGTAGCAAGGTGCTCCCCCACTTCAGCAGAGGTGCGAGAGGACCTGAAGAATGGCCATGTTTCAGCACTATGCCACTGGATCTTGTGTTGTTAAGACCTGTCTTAGGTGTGCTCCGTAAAGACAAAAGAGTGGAGACATGGTATGCATGTGGAATATTTAAGAGTAGTTTGAAATAATAATTTCTCTATTTCAGGAACTTTTGTGGGGAGAATTAAATGTCAGGCAGGTAATATTAATGGGATCGTAGTAATCTTTGGAAGTGACCAACGGTCACAATGAAACCACGTGTAGCAATAAGTTGAAATACTTCTGTGTGCTTAAGTTAAGCTGAATTACTAGCGTGTGTACAATAAGTTGAAATATTTAAGAAATAGCGTGTGTACCATAAGTTGAAATATTTAAGAAATGGCGTGTGCAGGACTTGAAATTAGAGACGAGTACTTCCACGTGGTGAGTACTGTGTGAGTCTCAATCTGTGTATGAGACAAAGGATAAAGAGAAGTACTCGTCCATGGTATCAGTTGAGGACTCGCGTGTGTGATGAATATGTTCTTAATATTACTTTGCGTGATATGATTCCGTGTGACGCTAGATTCAAACTCTGAGAGAGAAGCAAGGTGAGTCGGCCGTCTATCCAGCAACGCCACTTGACTTGCATTGCACAGGAAGACGTGCATATATCTCCAGAGTTCATAGTAGGAAAGTAGAATTACAAAGTGGGGCAGTGTCGTGTGAAACTGGGATAAATACTAATTGAAGTGGGAAAGCTGAAAGTGATAGTGTTGTGACTATTTATTGTATTGTATTCCATGTTGTAGTGTGGTGTATGTCATGTAATTTGGGTATGTGTGGTTTGCATGGGAGAGTAGCAAGGTAGTTTCAAAAGATTAGTGGGTTTTGCTTGTTCCTTCTGCACCGCTCGATCTGGAGGAAGGTTTCGTGATGATGATTGTGAGAGTCGAAGTGTGAGATATAATAAAAGATCCACCATCCTATCCAGAAAGTGCACTGTAGCGTTAAATAATTACGAGACCATAAGGTAGAAAATCACCAATGTAAACCCATGCCCACTGGGCGGAATTACTCATGTGTTATTGTTGTAGGTTATAGAATTTGTGTGTTTAGGTTATAGTATTTATCGGAATAAATAAGATAGTGAAAAGAAAAAGATTGGTGGACTTTTCCTTCGAATTGTATGTTGTCATGATGTCCCGAATTTATAATGTGTGCGCCATTCATATTCAGTGCGGTGGCCACGTGTTGATAAAAGCCGTTAAATAAAAGACAAAAAGAAAATGTGGTATTGCCAGTGCGTAGTGAACAGTCAGAGTTCTGTAAATTACCGATAGTCAGATGTGCGTTTCCGTTGCGTATTATTCATACAGGAGGATAATTTGTAACTTAATTGTGAGTACGAGAGTTCACGTTACTCGATAAATAAGAATGAATCCACTCGCTTGGCAGACCACTCATCTTGCAGGCCTGACTGCTTGATGCCACAGTATGAGCAAGGCATGTGGGTGCCTCTCACCACATGTTTTTGATAGTGCTTGAAACAGCTCAGACTTAAATTGTCTGCTATGATCAGTAACTATTTGATAAGGTGTGCCAAATCTGGTAATCCAACAACTGTAGAAAGCTTGAGCTACAGCTTCTGCTTGTATATCCCGAACTGGTATTGCCTGTGTCCAATTCGTAACTCTGTCGATGCAGGTTGAGCAATACGTATATTCATCAGAAGGAGGCATTGGCCCTATCAACTCCAGATGAATTACTTTAAAACGTTCATCAGTGTCGGGAAAGTGTCTTATTGGTGAATGCACATTTCGAGATACCTTGTTTTTTTGACAAGCGTTACATACTCGTGACCAATTTACAACGTCCTTTTTCATTTTCATCCAGACTCATCTTGATATAATCATTTTTACAGTTGTCTTGATACCTGGATGAGACAAATTATGATAATGCTAAAAAATAGTATAACAGAATTGTTCAGGAATATAAGGTCGAATACTTTGTGTCGAGACATCACACCACAATCGCTTTCCTGTCTGAGTCAAATAGTATTTTAATTCAAGCGAAGTATTATTGCCAGATTGCAGTTGATGAAGTTCTTCGTCCTTTTCTTGTGTTTGGGCTATCTCTTTTTATTTATTTGGAACCAAGTCTTCAAACCTTGAAAAGCTATCAGCCACAACATTTGCTTTATGAGAAATATGTCGCAAATCTGTTGTAAACTGTGAAATATATTGGAGATAATGTAATTGGATTGACATTGCTTTCTCATTCTTCTGCTTGAATGCATATGTTATAGGGGCATGATCAGTATAAATAACAAAGTATCTACCTTCTAACGGATATGTGAAATACTTGACAGCTATATACAGGGTGGTCCATTGATAGTGACCGGGCCAAATATCTCACGAAATAAGCGTCAAACAAAAAAACTACAAAGAACGAAACTTGTCTAACTTGAAGAAGGAAACCAAATGGAGCTATGGTTGGCCCGCTAGATGGCACTGCCATAGGTCAAACGGATATCAAGTGCATTTCTTTAAATAGGAACTCCCATTTTTATTACATATTCTTGTAGTACATAAGGAAATATGAATGTTTTTGTTGGGCCACTTTTTTCGCTTTGTGACAGTTGGCACTGTAATAGTCACAAACGTATAAGTATGTGGTATCAGGTAACATTCCGCTAGTGCGGACGGTATTTGCTTCGAGATACATTACCCATGTTAAAATGGACAGGTTACCAATTGCGGAAAAGGTCGATATCGTGTTGATGTATGGCTATTATGATCAAAATGCCCAACGGGCGTGTGCTATGTATGCTGCTCGGTATCCTGGACGACATCTTCCAAGTGTTCGGACCGTTCGCCGGATACGTTATTTAAGGAAACAGGAAGTGTTCAGCCACTTGTGAAACATCAACCACGACCTGCAACAAATGATGATGCCTAAGTAGGTGTTTTAGCTGCTGTCGTGGCTAATCCGCACATCAGTAGCAGACAAATCGGGGGAGAATCGGGAATCTCAAAAACGTCGGTGTTGAGAATGCTACATCAACATCGATTGTGCCCATACCATATTTCTATGCACCAGGAATTGCATGGCGACGACTTTGGACGTCGTGTACAGTTCTGCCAATGAGCGCAAGAGAAATTACGGGACGGTGACACATTTTTTTCACGCGTTTTATTTAGCGACGAAGTGTAATTCACCAACAGCGGTAACGTAAACCAGTATAATATGCACTATTGGGCTACGGAAAATCCACGATGGCTGCGACAAGTGGAACATCAGTGACCTTGGCGGGTTAATGTATGGTGCGGCATTACGGGAGGAAGGATAATTGGCCCCCCTTTTATCGATGGCAATCTAAATGTTGCAATGTATGCTGATTTCCTATGTAATGTTATACCGATGTTACTACAAGATGTTTCACTGCATGACAGAATGGCGATGTACTTCCAACATGATGGATGTCCGGCACATAGCTCGCGTGCGGTTGAAGCGGTATTGAATAGGATTTCATGACAGGTGGATTGGTCGTCGAAGCACCATACTACGGCCCGCACGTTCACGGCATCTGACGTCCTCGGATTTCTTTCTGTGGGGTAAGTTGAAGGATATTTGCAATAGTGATCCACCTACAATGCCTGACAACATGCGCCAGCGCATTGTCAATGCATGTGCGAACATTACGGAAGGCGAACTACTCGCTGTTGAGAGGAATGTCGTTACGCGTATTGCCAAATGGATTGAGGTTGACGGACATCATTTTGAGCATTTATTGCATTAATGTGGTATTACAGGTAATCACGCTGTAACAGCATACGTTCTCAGTAATGATAAATTCACAAAGGTACATGTATCACATTGGTACAACCGAAATAAAATGTTCAAATGTACCTACGTTCTGTATTTTAATTTTAAAAAACCTACCTATTTACCAACTGTTCGTCTAAAATTGTGAGCCATATGTTTGTGACTATTAGAGCGCCATCTGTCACAAAGCGAAAAAAGTGGCCCAACTAAAACATTCATATTTCTTTACGTACTACACGAATATGTAAAAAAAATGGGAGTTTCTATTTTAAAAAACGCAGTTGATATCCGTTTGAACTGTGGCAGCGCCATCTAGCGGGCCAACCATAGCGCCATCTGTTTTCCCCCTTCAAGCTAGACAAGTTTAGTTCTTTGTAGTTTTTTAGTTTGACGCTTATTTCGTGAGATATTTTGCCCGGTCACGATCAATGGACCACCCTGTATATACTAAGTAGTTCTCTGTCACATGTGGAATACTTTTTTTGTGCATTCATGAACTTCTTTTGAAAAGAATCCAATAGGTTTCCATTGTTCATCTTGCCACTGTTGCAATGCAGCACCAGCTGCAATATCGGATGCATCCACAAATAATGCAAGTTGTCTGTCCAAACCCAGCAATGTTAAAAGTGTTACATTTGCGAGATCTTTCCATTTTTGGAACTGAGCAGTTGCCTCTTCTGTCCACTCACTATGTCTTCAGTGATTTTTAGTTGTTCCTTTTAGGTAATCATTCAACAAGGCTTGGTTTTCTGCAGCACGTTCTAAATATCTATGATAAAAATTGATGATTCCTAAAATTTTTCGAAGTTCGTGAGCAGTCTCAGGTTGCTTGTAGTTCATTAGCACAGACACTTTTTCTGGATACGGCTTAGTTCCTGAGGGTGTGATTAATTGTCCCTAGAATGTGAGTTCTTGCACTCCAAATACAGATTTTGCAACATTTATTATTAGACCATACTGATTCAATTGTTTAAAGAGTAAATTTAGACTCTCAATATGTTGTTCAGGAGATTCTGATGTTATTAAAATATCATCCAGATAGGGAAAGCAGGAATCCAGTTCTCTCACAACTTCGAGTTTAAACCTCTGAAATGTGCTAGGTGCATTTCAAAGTCCGAAGGGCATAAAATTAAATTCATACAGACCAAAATGAACAACAACTGCTGACTTTGGTTTGTCTTCTTCAGCTAAAGGAATTAGATAATATGTTTGTAGAATATTTTCTTATTCTGAAGCATCAAATTTACGTCATCTATTCGAGGGACTGGATACTGGTCTGGGAGAGTCTTGTCATTAATACAACAATAATCTTCACAAACTCGCCACTGACCATTGGATTTCATGGACTAGGCCATTGTGATTGTGATGGACATATAATACCATTATTCAGCAAAAACTGAAATTCTTTCTTACCTTTTTGCAATTTATGTGGGTCCAATCTACGAGTTTTACTATACACTGGTGGACCACTAGAAGTAGTTATATAATGCTGCACTTTATGCTCAGAAAATTTCTCTAACAGCCTTGAATACTGACATTTTGTATAGAGTGAGCTTACTGAATCTTTAGCATCCACAGCAGTTACCTCTGCAGGAATTTTTAACTTGGTAATGTTATCTAGAAGCTTTTTATTTTTCAGATCTATTAACAAACCAAAATGATGAAGAAAATCGGCTCCAAATGTTCCTTCTGATACTTCTGCTACAATAAATGACCATTCAAACTTACGTTTAAGACCTAAATCAATGTTTAAGATCTTTGACCTGTAAGTTTTTATTTCAGAACCATTTGCAGCATAGTGACTAAATTCAGAAGGTTCAAGCTTCTTAGTTTTTGCCGCTGGTATAACAGGCAAATCTGCACCGCTATCTACCAAATAAGATCGTCCACAAGTTCTGTCTTTAGCAAATAATCGATATTGATGGCATACTGTAGCAACCAGGGTAGAACATTCAGCCGCTTTTGAATCTACCCTTCCTTGTTTTCCTTATTTTTCCCATTGGCAAGGTTGTACACACTTTTCAGGTATACACCGTGAGCCAAATTTGAAGTGATTATATGGTCTAAGGAGCTGCAGTCATGGACTGTGCGGCTGGTCCCGGCGGAGGTTCGAGTCCTCCCTAGGGCATGGGTGTGTGTGTTTGTCCTTAGGATAATTTAGGTTAAGTAGTGTGTAAGGTTATGGACTGATGACTTTAGCAATTAAGTCCCATATGATTTCACACACATTTGTTTTGAAGTGATAATAACAATATTTACAATTTTCTTTAACTGTGTTCTCTTTCTACTTCTGCTGCATGACCTGGATCTATTTGATTCTCGGAGCATCCTAACTTCATTTTCTAAGTCATTAATTTTTACAAGAAGATCTTGGACTGATAAGGAACTGATTGGGATGAGGTAATTTGAAGCTCCTCAGCATATTGCATCTCCACTATACAATTGGCAATCTGTGCGATGTTGTCCATCGTTTGTTCCTGTATCACTATACTTCGACTATTACTAGGAAGTTTATTGAGCCACAATGTTTTTAAAGCGTTCTCCGACAAGTTGGTACCAGCATAGTTCCGCATTTTTCGTAATAACTGGCTAGGTTTCACATCACCAATTTTCAACCTACTCAGCAGTTTTTTTATTTTACATTCTTCACTTTCCTTGAAAACTGTTACGCGAATATTCATTATTTTCATCAATGATTACCAAATCCCAGATGTTTTCGACATATTTCGGTTCAGACTGGGCCAGCACGTAACTAAACTTAGTTGCTTCCATTGCTACGGCAGCGATTGTAAACTAAACCTTGGCTTGGCAAAACCAAATATAGGGCTTTTCTGCCCAAAATAGAGGAAGCTTTACACTTGCCTTATTGATTTCTGGATTTCGTAGGATTGTCCCCGTCAAGTCCACTTCCTGATTGCATCTTGAGTATTTTATTGAACTGAATTGCGCCGAATTCCAGCAAATTCCGCACTGGACAATTCGCCGATAATTACGCTGCATGGTTTGTTTTGTTTTCTCGCCGATCGCCTCGGGGTCACCCATTTGTCGCTGGTGTCTACCACAGGTAAACACACACACAAATAAGAATAAAACTTCTTTATTATAACATTTAATAAGACATGAATCGGTATGTTGCTTAGGCAACGATACACTTTACAACTCTCAAAAACAATACAATCTTCTTTTGTCTCGTGTGATATCACAGAACATATACACTCCTGGAAATGGAAAAAAGAACACATTGACACCGGTGTGTCAGACCCACCATACTTGCTCCGGACACTGCGAGAGGGCTGTACAAGCAATGATCACACGCACGGCACAGCGGACACACCAGGAACCGCGGTGTTGGCCGCGAATGGCGCTAGCTGCGCAGCATTTGTGCACCGCCGCCGTCAGTGTCAGCCAGTTTGCCGTGGCATACGGAGCTCCATCGCAGTCTTTAACACTGGTAGCATGCCGCGACAGCGTGGACGTGAACCGTATGTGCAGTTGACGGACTTTGAGCGAGGGCGTATAGTGGGCATGCGGGAGGCCGGGTGGACGTACCGCCGAATTGCTCAACACATGGGGCGTGAGGTCTCCACAGTACATCGATGTTGTCGCCAGTGGTCGGCGGAAGGTGCACGTGCCCGTCGACCTGGGACCGGACCGCAGCGACGCACGGATGCACGCCAAGACCGTAGGATCCTACGCAGTGCCGTAGGGGACCGCACCGCCACTTCCCAGCAAATTAGGGACACTGTTGCTCCTGGGGTATCGGCGAGGACCATTCGCAACCGTCTCCATGAAGCTGGGCTACGGTCCCGCACACCGTTAGGCCGTCTTCCGCTCACGCCCCAACATCGTGCAGCCCGCCTCCAGTGGTGTCGCGACAGGCGTGAATGGAGGGACGAATGGAGACGTGTCGTCTTCAGCGATGAGAGTCGCTTCTGCCTTGGTGCCAATGATGGTCGTATGCGTGTTTGGCGCCATGCAGGTGAGCGCCACAATCAGGACTGCATACGACCGAGGCACACAGGGTCAACACCCGGCATCATGGTGTGGGGAGCAATCTCCTACAGTGGCCGTACACCACTGGTGATCGTCGAGGGGACACTGAATAGTGCACGGTACATCCAAACCGTCATCGAACCCATCGTTCTACCATTCCTAGACCGGCAAGGGAACTTGCTGTTCCAACAGGACAATGCACGTCCGCTTGTATCCCGTGCCACCCAACGTGCTCTAGAAGGTGTAAGTCAACTACCCTGGTCAGCAAGATCTCCGGATCTGTCCCCCATTGAGCATGTTTGGGACTGGATGAAGCGTCGTCTCACGCGGTCTGCACGTCCAGCACGAACGCTGGTCCAACTGAGGCGCCAGGTGGAAATGGCATGGCAAGCCGTTCCACAGGACTACATCCAGCATCTCTACGATTGTCTCCATGGGAGAATAGCAGCCTGCATTGCTGCGAAAGGTGGATCTACACTGTACTAGTGCCGACATTGTGCATGCTCTGTTGCCTGTGTCTATGTGCCTGTGGTTCTGTCAGTGTGATCATGTGATGTATCTGACCCCAGGAATGTGTCAATAAAGTTTCCCCTTCCTGGGACAATGAATTCACGGTGTTCTTATTTCAATTTCCAGGAGTGTAGCTCTGAAGCCAACCTTATCGATGTCAAAACAGTCACTAACACACCAAAACACTATATGGAAGAGCATCCTGCTCCCACAATGGTTCCCATTTTTAAAAAATCACTTTAACCTTGTAATCTCCCCTCTTCTTCCTAATTCCAGTTATTGTCCACAATAAGCAAAGACCTTTATGAAAAATTTTAGAGGAGCGAAGATTACAGTGAACGTTCTAGTTTACTTAGCTTTTTGTGTAGAGTCTGCTGCAGTTCTTCTTGTCTAGTGATCTGATTCTTGAAGGTGAAATTCTTACATTTTAGGTCCTCATGATTGAGTTGATCTAAATAAATTTGAAGATTGTTGTTGCAGAATTTTTGTTGTTGCATTGATATATTTTGTCACATTTTAGTATATCATACAGTCTTTTGAATTTTCACATTAAAAAAGCTGAAATTACATTGGCCAAAATACAAAAATACGTCCTATCACATCATAGGCATGCTTACCACTACTTCACTGTGCAGTAATAATCATATTCCACAATGTTTACAGTTTTTCTTGACAAATGAATTTCTATTGATTTCGATTATTATTTCATAAATGAATCCAGAAATAAACAAATAAAGAGTACAAGATTGCAAAATTAATAATAGAAATTGTAAGTGTGCGAAATAATTCGTAATTTCAAGTGTTTCTAAAAAAGATTTAACTGTACATTCAGATTGTAACATCGCAAATAAAGTAATACCTTTTCATAAAGTTTAGCTTGAAATATAACATATTGTGTATAAAATTATATGAAAGTTTTAAGAAAAGCAGCTGTGATGGTACTGACCTATCCAAAAATGGAAAAATATTACTAGTATCGACAACTACTGTTAAGGAAAAGTAGTGCTAGAGGAGGATGTCCCATTACAACCTCCAAATCACCTAAAAAATCAGTTTCGGAGTCATAACGATTAATAGCAATGGGTGACCCTCTTTGCTACCTACAACTTCTATCCAAAATATTTTGCTGTATCTCACACTGTATACTTATACATTTGCATGTAGAATATAGAAAATGTGGAAGATATAGAAAGATATGTAAACAACGAAAAATATGAAAAATGTGTAAAACATCGAAAGACAAGCAAAAATTAAAAAAAAAATCTGGATACCGAATGGTATTAAATGGTATCTGTATTTATGCAAAGGAAGTAGTCGTAATTTGAGACATAAGGAAGAAATCAAAGTTCCAAAAGCATGACATGTTACATTACTTATGTATATGATAGCTGCAGCTGATCGGTATGTCGAACATTATTTTCAACTTGTATCTTTAGAATATATACGAAGCTTTGAGCCATAGTTGGCTGTATTCTGTGTTATTAACAATGAGCAGGTGTGGAATACTTTTTTACCATCCATCTCCGATAAAGACTCATCACCCTGTCATAGTATCTACAAAGTGAACTTCTTCCAAAATGTGTACCTGAAAAACTCCTGTAAACAATCATTGCTAGCTATCAAAAGCCAGCCCTCACATCGAGAGGTAGTGCAGTTATTAGGACACTGGACTCGAATTTTGGAGGATGATGGTTCAAATATGTGGCCAGTCACCCTGGTTTAGGTTTTCCATTATTTCTCTAAATCACTTAAGGCAAATGCTGGGATGGATCCTTCAGAAAAGAGCGCTGCTGCTTTCCTTCTCCATCCTTTCCCAATTCGAGATTGTGTTTCATCTCTAATGACTTCATTGCCGATGGACACTGATCTCCTCCTCCTACAGCCAGCAATCACATATACATTCAAACTCTTGGGTTGAAAACTCAGTTACAGTGCAATCTTATTACAGGAAGCAATGAGTCTCCCAATATTTACTGAGCCAGAATGTACCCTGCATATCCATTATGGTGTTGTGCAAGTTTGCGGTCCTGCACATAGTTCCTTATACATATTTGTATGACATGACTAATTCAAGTTGTAATTTATTAATCGTTTAGTTAAGGGCTGCTATAATTTGACATTTTGCATTCATTGCAGCACACTATATTTCATGGAGATAAATTTGGGCATTATTAAAATTTTTATCATGTAACATCTTCTCATTTATTATGAAGACTTAGAATTCGGTGGTAATATTAGTCAACTTTTCCTTTACTCATACTACTTTTCTATATAGTCTCCATCACATTTTGTGGCCTTACGTCTTGTTCTGTAAGAGCATATATTCCCTGCCAGTAAAGCGATATTTTCACTAGATGAATTATTCTCTGATCATCTTCAAAGTGCATCCATATAGAGAATCCTGAAGCGGTCTAAACAGATGTAAGTCCAATGGCACCAGGTGTGGTACATAGCTCGTGGTCATGCGGTAGTGTTCTCGCTTCCCACGCCCGTGTTCCCGCGTTCGATTCCCGGCGGGGTTGGGGATTTTCTCTGCCTCGTGATGACTGGGTGTTGTGTGATGTCCTTAGGTTAGTTAGGTTTAAGTAGTTCTAAGTTCTATGGGACTAATGACCATAGATGTTAAGTCCCTTAGTGCTCAGAGCCATTTTGAACCATTTTTGTGGTACATAGGTGAATGGAGCAATGATGTCCAACCCAAACTGCCGATATATTCTCCAGTTCTGTGACTTCTGTGTGGGCCTGCCTTGTCATATAGGAGCGAGATTGCTTTTGGAGTCTTGTCAGACTGAACATGTTGGTAACAGTATTTGAGTTTGTTCTGAGTCTTCACATATGCTTCTGAATCATTGTCTGACCCTGTTGAAAATATATCGATGAGAATGACTCCATCAATATTCCAAATAACCGTCATTGTGACTTTGCTAGCAGAGAGAACTGTGTTGAATTTCTTCTTTTTCAGTGAACACAGGTGGTGCCATTGCAGTGGCTGCCTTATGTTCCTGACTCAAAGAGATACACACAGATTTCGCCACCCATACCAGTCCATGACAGAGAGGCCTCTCCAGTGGCCTCAAACAGCTCCAACATCTCAAATGAACAGGCTTTTCTCTGAATCTTGTGATTTATTGTGAGCATTCGTGGAACCCAACTAGTGCACAACTTTGAATATCTGAGAGTATCTGTCATTACACATGCATCTCTGATAGTCACAGATATCTGTAGAGCCAACTGTTTAGCAGCGATGCGCCGGTCTACACGAATAATGGCACCCTTGCGTTTCACCATGTCAGAAACAGACGTTGTGATAGGTTGTCACAAATGTGGCCGATCACGGAGCATAGTTTCTGCACTCCCCGACACTCTGACTCTAACCATCGCTCAACAGTACTCCTATTAACTGCATCATTACCGTACACTTCACACAAACTGTTATGGATATTAACCACAGTTTCTTTTTACTCATCCAAGAATCGCATATAGGATGTTGCCATGTTGCTTGTAACAAATGTCTTGCATAGACACCATTTTGATGGTTCACAAAGACTCTGCTATCTGTAGGAATTGTTTGAAAGCTCACAAACATGTAAAAGAAGCGTCAGATTTGAACCAAATAAAGGGATAGTGTCCTATCTATATACACTACCTGACAAAAAGTGAAGCATCCAGAAAGAGAGGAGAAAACGAAATGAAACTTCATACTTTGAGAGGGTATGTGATGATATTTCAATGTTTACAAAGTCGAGTCAAATTCATGAACATCTCAGAAATATGCGCCCACTTATCTATATGACGTTGCACCCCTTCTGACCTGGGTGCATGCATTGGTGCGGTTGGAAGGGGTGTGATGATGTCGTTGTATCCTCTCCTGACACGACCAGGTCCACACAACTGTTGTAACTGGTCCTTGATATTCTGCATACTGGCACTAGGATAGGGTTGAGGTCTGAGATTCTCCTACACATGTTCTTATTGGGGTCTGATCTAGGGATCAAGTTGGACACAGGTGTACCTCAGTATCACACATATGGTTGATAGAGACAAGTGGCATGTGTGGACGAACATTGTCCTTTTGGAAAACGATACCATGATCTGGTCACATGATAGGACGGAGGCTGTCTGTGATGTACCATTGCGCCATCAGAATTTCGTCAATCACTACTAACAGTTACCTGGACTCATATCTGATGTCTCCTCACACCATGATGCTAGAAGTAACACTGCAGTGCCTCTGCAGATCATTGGAAGAATGGGAGTTCTACCCAGGTCTTTGCTATATTCACAGACAATAGTTATCTATAGTAGTACAGTTAATCACTGAATACAATGGGACACCATTCACATCAGCGGTCTGTGCTTCCCGGTCACAACATCACCACACACACAGTTTATTGTGTTATGGTGTTACCAGCAGATTACGCATGGGATGGTAATTCCCTAGTCTGTCTGCTACTGGTCTCCGACCAACGATGCAGAATGACACAGGATGTTGCAGAGGGTCCGTTACTTGTTCTCAGACACCTGACACAGATGTGATGGAGTTATGATGTGCTTTGTGCACAATACAGTGATACTCTTTTGTGATGTTGACCAGAACCTTGACAACAAGAAGTATGTCTGCCCTCATGTTCCCAAGCAGACCAACGTTGGGTTACTGTCACGTTAAAGTGGTCAGAAATCTGGATAGTGCACAAATAGACCAGCTGATCAAATAGAGACGCACAATGAGGCCGATAACGCTGTCTGACATGATTGCATGACATCTCCGTGTCCTTCAGAATGATCACTATACATCTGAAGCTGATTCACTCCCTTTATATGACATACAATGTGTGGTAACAACACTAATGGAATCTGGTCACCACTCTAACTGCCACAGGGAATTCCAATTCTAATAATTTACACTTTTGCCGATAATGTTTATGTGTCTGAGGTTACATTAACGGCCATGTCTTCTGGGTGATTAATTGTTTTGTTAGTTAGTGTTTATTAAGGCCTGTAAAAAATTTGGCGCATTGTTTATTGATCAGTACTCATACAAATGAGCAATAGTGGTCTCATTACACCTGAAACTATTTCTCTCTCTATGATAACTCTAGGATCCAATTGCAAACCTGGTTGAATATCTCGTATAAACGTAGACATCAATGTGGCACTGAAAAAAAATTTTCTAAAAAAGCACTGGATCTACTTTTTTATCTATGTAAATGACTCTTATGACATCATGAGTGAAGAACACATAGCATTATCAGTTATGCCAAGTTCTCCAGGACACTGACAGTTCCAGCAAGTGAACCTGTTCTACAGTTGAAAGCTTTTTTTGTTGATTTTAACCATAGCAGAAACCTATATTCCTTGCAGATCAATTATTTGTTTGCTGTTTACGATGGCTTCGACACCTGATGATATAACGAAAGTACGTTAATCCTGGTTTAACAACATTTTTCTGTCATCGTCTTTAGATTACATTTGTGTCGACTGTGAGAGCTGCTATCTACATCTGTTAATGCATCTCATAACATATCGTTTTCTGAGCGTGCCTGTAAGCAATTTCCTGTGGCTTTTATTTCTTCTAAAGCTAGTTTGCGATAGGTGTGAAAGCAGGTTTTCTCCAGCGTGGTGATGATGGGCTGGTGCTTACCTAAACCTCCTAAATAGGTTGTCTTGGAGTCCTATCTAGCCAACTGAAGAGCGAGTGGCCCCAGGATGGTTGCTGTTTCCAAGCACTGGTTGGAAATAAACATTTGAAAAGCCTGGCAGAAGCAGCATTTTGCAGTGGAGTGATTAGTGGTAGTAGTAAATGGACAATTAAATTATTTGAATGTGTCTGTTGACTCTGCCTGGCCGAAGAGCCTGCAGTGTTGAATAATTTAGTGAAGTTGTTGGGAACTCACGAAATCGGTGAGTCGACCGGTAACCCTTACGGATTTGAGGTGCCAAGTCGTGGGTCGTGGAAGGTGGAGCGGTTCTTCGAAAGTGTTTAACAGACTTCTCGAACTAGTGTTATTTCATGATGAACACAGCTACTTTTCATATATGGAAGGTCTAGAAGAATCTGTAGGGCATTCCTGTCCACAGGTCTGATAAGTATTAACTTTTATGGTCTTCTAGGTGAATATTGACTTTTAGTGAGTGTGCATCTACTTGATAGAAAAAGGTCTTTTATATCAGAGTGTGAAGCCATTAGGTGACAAGACGTAGCGATTACTGAGCAGAGTGTACTTGGAAAGGTTTAACTGATGCAAATAAACCCCATTTGTTTGGATGGCAAATTGAATGAGTCTTTGTGTGCCTTTTGACATACTGATGTTGAACGGCATTTTTGTTTTGCTGTTGTGGAGATTATCAGCTGAAGTTGCAAGGAACCACTTGGAGGCGGTCTACGAACTTTAGCGGTGTGTATATTAGAGAACAGTTCTATAGCTACAAGGCTTCGAAATAGTGAGAAATTTAATCTGTCTGACAGACACGGCCAATTCAAGAACATTTTCTCACTCAAGTAGCTTATCATCTGATGTCCCCCTCTCCTTCTTTTTTCTCGTATGGTTTCACTTTTGTCAATTTTCGCTACTAATTGTGATAAACATTATATACAAACCTTGCACTTGAGTGTCCCTCTCAGCTTGGCACCCAATGTGTCTGCTGCTAATTGAGACATCTAGTGAATAGAAACCTTGCAGTTGTGCCACTTGTGGTGATTCTTTCAGCTTGGTGCCCCCAGTGGCGGCTTATGTTATTTGTACCTTAAACTGGTCCTACTCGTGGGTCAAACTGAGGCAGAAAAATCTTATTTTGCTACAAATACTCACTTGGATGCCAGTAATAGCCTCGATTTAAATCTTTCAGGCATTGTTTTCCTGTATAAGAATCGCCAGATTAGTATTTCTGTTGGAGAGACAGCCTGTTGTCGACTTTCTTGGTTCATTCACCTTCAAGTGATTTTCTTTAATGAGAGCAAATTTTTTATGCCTGTGTTTTCTTTAACATGTAGCGATTCATGTCATACGAGAGTAAAAGATACATGCTCGAACAAGATATTATTTGAAGAGTAGTTGCGCGCAACTGACTGCGAGAAAGCAGCATTATCGCTGACGCTCTCTCTATTCCTTGAACTAAGAGAGTCTTGGTACGATGTTTATTGTGGAAAGATGTAGTCTAGCTTCTGACCTTAATGAGTATGGACGAAAGTATTACGGATTAAGAGAGAAGTCATTGTTCCGACACCGCTATCTTTAATTGCAAGCCATTTTCTGACTTTTTGCCAGAATAATAAGCCAATAAACCAGTTTCTCTACAGTATAAACAAGGTGTTTATTGCATAAATTATTCTCCATCTTATGGTTTCACATTTTCAAATATTTATGCATGCCTATCAGACATTTCTTTGAACTGTGGAAGCTCGAACCTGCAAACTCTATACAGTCATTAATTTAAAGACTTTTAAACAGATCCACTTCGACATACAGGCTTCCATAGGAAAGAGAATTGAACTGTAGTTAATGTAGACTAAGATTCCCACAGATTCGGCACACAGTTCTATGATCGGCAGAGACATCGGATACAGCTTACAGCCAGCATGCAGCAGCAGATCTCTACCTTGCACAATCCCCGGAACGTAAACATCGTCTAGTGAGCTATGTTAAGTTATTTATCCATTTCAAAGACCTATACTCTTTTCTTAGAGAGACTGAGTACTAAAGAACTAATTGCTTGAATCAGTAATAATAATTAAACCAAATCAGTAATTAAATGAATAATAATAATAATAAGTGCCCCGGGAAAAGAATAGGCCTTCGGTATGTTCTGCCAGTCGTAAAAGGCGACGAAAAGAACAAACCACTAATAGGGCTAACCTGAATTTTAGTGTGATTAGTTGGTTCAGGACAGAACTAATGAAGCCTTGGACAAGCGCTGTCATGGTCGGGGACGACGCTTGAACCATATGCCCGTCCACAATGGTAACGACACTGCTAGCCACATGGAAAATGATTTAAATCCAAATAGAGGTGTTTTGCAGGATATGCTTCCTGCAACCACTCTAGAAAGAAAGACAGAGGATGAGATGGTCAGATGAAGTTAACCGACACTTCATGTTCTGTTATTACCAAGCAACAAACTTAGGAACCAACACAACTGGATACAGATCACAAGTATCCACAACATTTATTACCAGATACCCAGAATTAAAATTTTTAACAGAACAACGACTAGCTGATCAGATACGTGTAATAATCAAAAATAACAGGATACCCCAGTCAGAATCAGAAAACATCAAACAACAAGTACAACAAATGCTGGAACAAAATAATGTGCAATCAGAAGAAGAGGAAAATACAGTAATTGACTCAAACATCCCAGAACAAACAAATAAAGAACACCATGCATCAATTAAACAATCAGAGGAAAACGAAATCTTAACGACAGCCACAAGAACAAGCACAAATAGAACATGAAGTGACACACATGTTAGATATAGAAGAAAAATTTCAGCTAACATATATAGAATACAAAGACACAAATACAGACATTAGACCATTCTTGCATAGACCACCAAATAACCCACAAGTCGAAACAACAATAACAACTATCAACACAATCATACACAACAAAATAAATGAAAATACAACTATGGAAGAAATACAACTACTGGTTTTTGTAGGAGCACTCACTACACTAAATATACACACTAGGCAGAGATCAGAACCAACCAACACACAGAAGAAACCCACAAAACCAGCATGGCAACACAGGCTACAGATCAGAACAGAAAAACTGAGAAAAGACATTGGACAGCTAACACAATTTATAAGAAATGAAATATCAGACAAAAAACGAAAAAGGTTAGGTAAAATCTCACAACAAAAAGCGATAGAGCAATTAGATGAAAAGAAGCAGAAATTACAAGCATTGGCCAAACGACTTAGTAGATACAAAAAAAGTGAAAATAGAAGGAAACAAAACCAAACATTCAACACAAACCAAAAGAAATTTTATCAGACAATAGATAACACACACATTAAAATAGACAACCCACCAAACATAACAGACATGGAACACTTCTGGAGCGACATATGGTCAAACCCGGTACAGCATACCAGGCATGCACGGTGGATACAAGCAGAAACAGACGTATACAAGATGATTCCACAAATGCCTGAAGTGATAATTTTGCAACATGAAGTCACCCAAGCAATTAATTCTACTCACAATTGGAAAGCCCCTGGAAAAGATAAAATAGCAAATTTCTGGCTAAAGAAGTTCACCTCAACACATTAACATCTAACTAAATTATTTAACAGTTACATTGCAGACCCATACACAATCCCTGTTACACTTACACATGGAATAACTTATCTGAAACCTAAAGATCAAGCAGACACAGCAAGCGCAGCAAAATATCGCCCCATAACATGCCTACCAACAATATACAAAATATTAACTTCAGTCATTACACAGAAATTAATGACACACACAACACAGAACAAAATTATAAATGAAGAACAAAAAGGCTGTAGCAAAGGAGCACGAGGATGTAAAGAGCAACTGATAATACATGCAGAGGTGACATATAAAACTAAAACTAAACAAAGGTCGCTACACTATGCATACATTGATTACCAAAAATCTTCTGATAGTGTACCCCACTCATGGTTACTACAAATATTGGAAATATACAAAGTAGATCCTAAATTGATACAGTTGCTAAACATAGTAATGAAAAATTGGAAAACCACACTTCATATCCAAACAAGTTCAAATAATATCACATCACAGCCAATACAGATTAAGCGTGGAATATACCAAGGAGACTCATTAAGTCCTTTCTGGTTCTGCCTTGCTCTGAACCCAATATTCAAAACGCTAAATAATACAAATTATGGATACAATATTACTGGAACATACCAACACAAAATCACACATCTGCTATACATGTTGATGATCTAAAACTACTGGCAGCAACAAATCAACAACTCAACCAAATACTAAAGATAATAGAAGTATTCAGCAATGATATAAATATGGCTTTTGGAACAGACAAATGTAAGAAAAATAGCATATTGTTGTTGTTGTTGTGGTCTTCATTCCTGAGACTGGTTTGATGCAGCTCTCCATGCTACTCTATCCTGTGCAAGCTTCTTCATCTCCCAGTACCTACTGCAACCTACATCCTTCTGAATCTGCTTAGTGTATTGATCTCTTGGTCTCCCTCTACGATTTTTACCCTCCACGCTGCCCTCCAATGCTAAATTTGTGATCCCTTGATGCCTCAAAACATGTCCTACCAACCGATCCCTTCTTCTAGTCAAGTTGTGCCACAAACTACTCTTCTCCCCAATCCTATTCAATACCTCCTCTTTAGTTACGTGATCTACCCACCTTATCTTCAGCATTCTTCTGTAGCACCACATTTCGAAAGCTTCTATTCTCTTCTTTTCCAAACTGGTTATCATCCATGTTTCACTTCCATACATGGCTACACTCCATACAAATACTTTCAGAAACGACTTCCTGACACTTAAATCTATACCCGATGTTAAAAAATTTCTCTTCTTCAGAAACGATTTCCTTGCCATTGCCAGTCTACATTTTATATCCTAAATAGCAAAACTCCTTTACTACTTTAAGTGTCTCATTTCCTAATCTAATCCCCTCAGCATCACCCGATTTAATTTGACTACATTCCATTATCCTCGTTTTGCTTTTGTTGATGTTCGTCTTATATCCTCCTTTCAAGACACTGTACATTCCGTTCAACTGCTCTTCCAAGTCCTTTGCTGTCTCTGACAGAATTACAATGTCATCGGCGAACCGCAAAGTTTTTACTTCTTCTCCATGAATTTTAATACCTACTCCGAATTTTTCTTTTGTTTCCTTTACTGCTTGCTCAATATACAGATTGAATAACATCGGGGAGAGGCTACAACCCTGTCTCACTCCCTTCCCAACCACTGCTTCCCTTTCATGCCCCTCGACTCTTATAACTGCCATCTGGTTCCTGTACAAATTGTGAATAGCCTTTCGCTCCCTGTATTTTACCCCTGCCACCTTCAGAATTTGAAAGAGAGTATTCCAGTTAACGTTGTCAAAAGCTTTCTCTAAGTCTACAAATGCTACAAACGTAGGTTTGCCTTTCCTTAATCTTTCTTCTAAGATAAGTCATAAGGTCAGTATTGCCTCACGTGTTCCAACATTTCTACGGAATCCAAACTGATCTTCCCCGAGGTTGGCTTCTACAAGTTTTTCCATTTGTCTGTAAAGAATTCGCGTTAGTATTTTGCAGCCATGACTTATTAAACTGATAGTTCGGTAATTTTCACATCTGTCAACACCTGCTTTCTTTGGTATTGGAATTATTATATTCTTCTTGAAGTCTGAGGGTATTTCGCCTGTCTCGTACATCTTGCTCACCAGATGGCAGAGTTTTGTCAGGACTGGCTTTTTTCAAGGCCGTCAGTAGTTCTAATGGAATGTTGTCTACTCCCAGGGCCTTGTTTCGACTCAGGTCTTTCAGTGCTCTGTCAAACTCTTCACGCAGTATCTTATCTCCCATTTCATCTTCATCTACATCCTCTTCCATTTCCATAATATTGTCCTCAAGTACATCGCCGTTGTATAAACCCTCTATATACTCCTTCCACCTTTCTGCCTTCCCTTCTTTGCTTGGAACTGGGTTGCCATCTGAGCTCTTGATATTCATACAAGTGGTTTTCTTCTCTCCAAAGGTCTCTTTAATTTTCCTGTAGGCAGTATCTATCTTACCCCTAGTGAGACAAGCCTCTACATCCTTACATTTGTCCTCTAGCCATCCCTGCTTAGCCATTTTGCACTTTCTGTCGATCTCATTTTTGAGACGTTTGTATTCCCTTTTGCCTGTTTCATTATTGCATTTTTATATTTTCTCCTTTCATCAATTAAATTCAATATTTCTTCTGTTACCCAAGGATTTCTATTAGCCCTCGTCTTTTTACCTACTTGATCCTCTGCTGCCTTCACTACTTCATCCCTCAGAGCTACCCATTCTTCTTCTACTGTATTTCTTTCCCCCATTCCTGTCAATTGTTCCCTTATGCTCTCCCTGAAGCTCTCTACAACCTCTGGTTCTTTCAGTTTATCCAGGTCCCATCTCCTTAAATTCCCACCTTTTTGCAGTTTCTTCAGTTTCAATCTGCAGTTCATAACCAATAGATTGTGGTCAGAATCCACATCTGCCCCAGGAAATGTCTTACAATTTAAAACCTGGTTCCTAAATCTCTGTCTTACCATTACATAATCTATCTGATACCTATTAGTATCTCCAGGATTCTTCCAGGTATACAACCTTCTTTTATGATTCTTGAACCAAGTGTTAGCTATGATTAAGTTATGCTCTGTGCAAAATTCTACAAGGCGGCTTCCTCTTTCATTTCTTCCCCCCAATCCATATTCACCTACTATGTTTCCTTCTCTCCCTTTTCCTACTGACGAATTCCAGTCACCCATGACTATTAAATTTTCGTCTCCCTTCACTACCTGAATAATTTCTTTTATCTCATACATTTAATCAATTTCTTCATCATCTGCAGAGCTAGTTGGCATATAAACTTGTACTACTGTAGTAGGCGTGGGCTTCGTGTCTATCTTGGCCACAATAATGCGATCACTATGCTGTTTGTAGTAGCTAACCTGCACTCCTATTTTTTTATTCATTATTAAACCTACTCCTGCATTACCCCTATTTGATTTTGTATTTATAACCCTGTAATCACCTGACCAAAAGTCTTGTTCCTCCTGCCACCGAACTTCACTAATTCCCACTATATCTAACTTTAACCTATCCATTTCCCTTTTTAAGTTTTCTAACCTACCTGCCCAATTAAGGGATCTGATATACCACGCTCCGATCCGTAGAATGCCAGTTTTCTTTCTCCTGATAACGACGTCCTCTTGAGTAGTCCCCGCCCGGAGATCCGAATGGGGGACTATTTTACCTCCGCCGGCCGCGGTGGTCTAGCGGTTCTAGGCGCTCAGTCCGGAGCCGCGCGACTGCTACGGTCGCAGGTTCGAATCCTGCCTCAGGCATGGATGTGTGTGATGTCCTTAGGTTAGTTATGTTTAAGTAGTTCTGAGTTCTAGGGGACTTATGACCTCAGCAGTTGAGTCCCATAGTGCTCGTAGCCATTTTTTTTATTTTACCTCCGGAATATTTTACCCAAGAGGACGCCATCATCGTTTAATCATACAGTAAAGCTGCATGTCCTCGGGAAAAATTACAGCTGTAGTTTCCCCTTGCTTTCAGCCGTTCGCAGTACCAGCACAGCAAGGCCGTTTTGGTTAATGTTACAAGGCCAGATCAGTCAATCATCCAGACTGTTGCCCCTGCAACTACTGAAAAGGCTGCTGCCCCTCTTCAGGAACCACATGTTTGTCTGGCCTCTCAACAGATACCCCTCCGTTGTGGTTGCACCTACGGTACGGCTATCTGTATCGCTGAGGCACGCAAGCCTCCCCACCAACGGTAAGGTCCACAGTTCATGGGAGCATAGTCAAGGGAAAACACACTAAACAAGAAGATTACATATTGGATAACCACAGCGACTGCATAGAAGCGATGGAAAAAGCATCTGCCTATAAATATCTAGGAAACAGACAAAAAATAGGAATAGATAATACAAATATTAAAGAAGAACTAAAAGAAAAATATAGACAAACACTAACAAAAATACTGAAAACAGAATTGACAGCAAGAAACAATACAAAAGCTATAAATACTTATGCTATACCAATATTGACCTACTCATTTGGAGTAGTGGAATGGAGTAACACAGACCTAGAAGCACTCAATACACTTACACGATCACAATGCCACAAATATAGAATACATCACATACATTCAGCAACAGAAAGATTCACATTAAGCAGAAAGGAAGGAGGAAGGGGATTTATCGACATAAAAAAACCTACATTATGGACAGGTAGACAATTTAAGAAAAATTTTTCTAGAACGAGCAGAAACTAGGAAAATACACAAAGCAATCACTCATATAAATACTTCGGCTACACCATTGCAATTTCATAACCACTTCTACAACCCTTTACATCACATAACATCAACAGATACGAAGAAAGTAAATTGGAAAAAGAAAACACTACATGCCAAGCACCCGTATCATCTAACACAGCCACACATCGATCAAGACGCATCCAACAAATGGCTAAGAAAAGGCAATATATACAGTGAGACAGAAGGATTCATGATTGCGATACAGGATCAAACAATAAACACCACATATTATAGCAAGCATATTATTAAAGATCCCAATACCACAACAGATAAATGTAGACTTTGCAAACAACAAATAGAAACAGGAGATCACATCACAAGCGGATGTACAATACTAGCAAATTCAGAATACCCCAGAAGACATGACAATGTATCAAAAGTAATACATCAACAGCTTGCCTTATAACATAAACTTATAAAACAACACGTTCCTACATACAAATATGCACAACAAAATGTACTGGAGAATGATGAATACAAATTATACTGGAACAGAACCATTATAACAGATAAAACAACACCACATAACAAACCTGACATCATACTCACGAATAAAAAGAAGAAATTAACATAACTAATCGAAATATCCATACCCAATACTACAAATATACAGAAGAAAACAGGAGAAAAAATTGAAAAATACATCCAACTGGCTGAGGAAGTGAAGGACATGTGGCATCAGGATAAAGTTGACATTATACCAATTATACTATCAACTACAGGAGTCATACCACACAATACCCACCAGTACATCAACGCAATACAGCTACATCCAAACTTGTATATACAACTAAGTAAATATGTAATTATTGATACATGTTTAATTACCCGAACGTTCCTAAATGCAATATAACATATACTGTACAGTTAAAAGGAAGTTACGCTTGATCAAGGTCCGCGTCACTTTCCATTTTTGACCAGACATAACGTCTGCGAAAAGAAAGAATAATAATAATAAGAGCAGTCAATTGAAGTTACTTTTTGTCTCCGAAAAGAAATTTTCAATTTAATACTATAACGATAACTGGGTTCAGGGTGAAATAATTACTCATCTCATGAATCATTACATCTCAGTAAAATTATAACAATTTACCTTTCATATGAGAGGGAGTTACAAACAATAAGAATGCACTTTAAGACTGTGTCTTAAACACACCACTTTTTTAAAATTTTCTTTACCTATACATGTATTGGTAATGTTTTATCCTCATCAGGGTTTTTTTTCTGAACAATAGGTAAATATCCCCCCCCTTGCCATTGGTGGGGAGGCTTGCGTGCCTCAGCAATACGGATGGCCATACCATAGGTGCAACCACAACGGAGGGGTATCTGTTGAAAGGCCAGACAAACATGTGGTTCCTGAAGAGGGGCAGCAGCCTTTTCAGTAGTTGCAGAGGCAACAGTCTGGATGATTGACAGATCTGGCCTGTAACACTAACCAAAACGGCTTTGCTGTGCTGGTACTGTGAACGGCTGAAAGCAAAGGGAAACTACAGCCGTAATTTTTCACGAGGGCATGCAGCTTTACTGTATGGTTAAATGATGATGTCGTCCTCTTGGGTTAATATTCCAGAGGTAGAATAGTCCCCCATTCGGATCTCCGGGTGGGGACTACTCAAGAGGACGTTGTTATCAGGAGAAAAAAAACTGGCGTTCTACAGATCAGAGCGTGGAATGTCAGATCCCTTAATTGGGCAGGTAGGTTAGAAAATTTAAAAAAGGAAATGGATAGGTTAAAGTTAGATATAGTAGGAATTAATGAATGTCGGTGGCAGGAGGAACAAGACTTTTGGTCAGGTGAATACAGGGTTATAAATACAAAATCAAATAGGGGTAATGCAGGAGTAGGTTTAATAATGAATAAAAAAAATAGGATTGCTGGTAAGATACTACAAACAGCATAGTGAACACATTATTGTGGCCAAGACAGACACGAAGCCCATGCCTACTACAGTAGTACAAGTTTATATGCCAACTAACTCTGCAGATGATGAAGACATTGAAGAAATGTATGATGAGATAAAAGAAATTATTCACGTAGTGATGGGAGACGAAAATTTAATAGTCATGGGTGACTGGAATTCGAGAGTAGGAAATGGGAGAGAAGGAAACATAGTAGGTGAATATGGACTGGGGTTAAGAAATGAAAGAGGAAGCTGTCTGGTAGAATTTTGCACAGAGCATAACTTAATCATAGCTAACACTTGGTTCAACAATCATAAAAGAAGATTGTATACCTGGATGAATCCTGGAGATACTAGAAGGTATCAGATAGATTATATAATGGTAAGACAGAGATTAAGGAACAAGGTTTTAAATTGTAAGACATTTCCAGGGGCAGATGTGGACTCTGACCACAATCTATTGGTTATGAACTGTAGATTAAAACTGAAAAAACTGCAAAAAATTGTGAATTTAAGGAGATGGGACCTGGATAAACTGAAAGAGCCAGAGGTTGTACAGAGTTTCAGGGAGAGCATAAGGGAACAATTGACAGGAATGGGGGAAAGAAATACAGTAGAAGAAGAATGAGTATCTCTGAGGGATGAAGTAGTGAAGGCAACAGAGTTTAATATTTTTTGTGTGCGATCTAAAATTTAAAAACCTCTCTCACACTGGCCTGATTTAACTTCACTGATCAGGATAGTAAAAACATGCGTATGTTAAGGGAATTTTCATTCACAAAGCAGGCTCATCACATTCACACAGTTCAATACTGTTCTATCCTGATTAAATTGAGCTTAACTTAAATTCCATAAGGCAGTGAAGTAGTTTCGAAGTCTCGGTGCGACGAAAATTGTCAGTCGATCTCCTGAAAACATTTGTAATAATTATTAACTTTCGGTGATCACATGGGGAAGACCGGAGATCTGCTGGTAAGATCGTGTCAGCCTATTTATTTGAAGTAACTGGATATCTTGAGCATACAAAACGGCAGGTTCGTCCAGTGTAAATCAGATGTTCCCCACTGATCCCGTGCAACACAGCGTAGTAAGCAGACACTGTCAATAATAATCAGTTAAAAAATATGCGAACACACTTACTTTAGTTTAATTAATGTATTAAATTCCTTCTCATACAGAATCTCATCAAGATGGCGACTAGCTCAACAATACATACATATACATCCTCCTCCTTTCACAGCTAATCGGCAAGAAGTCCTTCATTCTTTTTCATAAGAGAAAACATAGATAGCAGAGAAGCTATTCCATGGAGTAAATGGACGCTCCAAGGAATAATTGGGCTTGAAACTACTTTGCATTGATAATCGGTAAGATAAGAAGACATATTTCGAGATATGTACTGAGTTATATAATTTATAAAATTTCTGAAAATATCTCGGAGAGACCGCTGCAAGAGACATTACATCGCCCCTCACAGCGAGCAAAGTTGATATGTATCCACTTTGTGAGCTAACTATTGGCTTAGCTAACTCGTTAGAATTTGTGGAACATACGTTCCTATAAATTTTAAGAAGTTAGTAAGATATTTTTTTTGATTACAAGAATTGAAAGAGATTTGGTATCTTCGTTACCTAGATACCTAGTTGTTGCTTTCACGTGTACTGGGGCATACCCGCATCCCACGTGCACAACCAGGGAAGATGGACTTATATAGTTGTTAATCAGGTCTACGTATTCAGGAACTGGCCTTCACAGGGAAACACCGGAAAACCTGGAGGCTTAGACCCCCAACTAGGTATCACAGATGATAGGAAAGACAGAATAATTTAGAGATTTGAGAGATATTCTAGAATTCATAGGTAAGATAAAATCTGCCTCATAGCCAAAAAAAATCTTTACACATGCAAATTTTTTACAATCTTCTGAAAAATTTTCTTCATCGATGTCTTGCTGAACTGCGGTGAAACTGATCAAACAGGAACATGGGACCCGGGACGGACAGGCGTCGCATTGGCGTACCAGACAGGAGACATAACGGATTTGAGAGACCAGAAGGAACCTCAGGAACAGGTACTCAGGATTGTGGCATGAAACAATCGAAATTCGTCTATGGAATGGTCAACTATTAAAGATTCCTGGAAGAGAAGGGTTAGTCGAATTTCTCCAGATTCATTTTGAACTCAAATATGGACCTGATCCATCCAATCTTCCATCTGAGGAATGGGAAAGTCCATTCGTCTTATACTTTCCACACCTAGGTGTCTTAATCGATACTGTAGTTGCACAATATCACAACTCCAGATCGGAAAATAATTTTGAAAACATGGATAATTTCATACATCTTCTTGAGGAAGCCGAAAGGTTCTAATCCTGGTTTTAATTATGTATTTATTTTTTTTTTTCGTTGGCTTTTCCAGGTGGAAGTAGATCTGAATCTTTCCTAATTTGGTTTCAAGTTCGAATATGGATAGCATGTCAGAATGTTTAAAACTTTATTATTTGAGACTATTTCCAAAAAAATTATATCTTACTCATACACGACAGAAATGAAATTTTGCTGAAAGAGAATGTTTAATTAAGTCTTGCTGCATGACCTCTCCAGCTGAAATTAATCTATGTTAGTATTTTGATTGACGATCAAATTTTTCTCTTTTATACTCCGATTGCCGCATTTTCTCATGAACATATATGAATGCAATATAACAATAAACAAATTCAACTGGAAAATGACACATTATTTTAAATTCAATGAAGAACTTTCTTATTAACTCTAATTTTATAAATACACACTAAGCCAGTTAATTAAATTCTCTTGAATAGAATTTAGCTTGCGCCAAAAAACACCAGCTAGTCTTTATATCTGTGGACAGTAGCAATCGATTATAATTTCCTAACGCAGTTCATTTGTTCTCCTGTGAACTGTCAGTTTACAAGCACTAACTTCACAGGCAAGCGCCTATTCGATCACATAGTTTCAGTAAACTTATTCTCACTGGAGAATGTATATTATTTCTCACGCACAAACTTCTTTGGTGATCATTGTGTAGACAGATAATCAATAAGTCTTCACAGCAGCAATAGCTACAGTTCCACTTTTCTAAATATTCCTATACTATCACAGAAGCAATCGCTTACTGTTCATTAAACTATCACAGATGCTTGGCATGCTGTCATTTAACCTATCACAGTAGCTGCGGCATACTGTCTGATGTGTTGGTGAATGTGCCAACACCTTGTAGATAGAGGAGGCCGAAATGCACGCTATCTAACGCAGACGGGCGTGAATTCTGGAACAGGATAAGTAGTGAATTCTAATAAGAAAAGTATGCAGCTCCTCTAATACATAACTTTTATTTATCCTTGTTGTGAATACAGCATTCTTGATGAGACATTTCATACGATAACTATCAAACTATGTAAGGCTAATGGCGCCTTGCTAAGTCGTAGCCATGAACTTAGCTGAAGGCTATTCTGTCTCTCGGCAAATGAGAGCAAAGGCTTCGTCCGTATAGGCGCTAGCAACGTCGTCGTACAACTGGGGCGAGTTCTCGTACGTCTCTCGAGACCTGCCGTGTGGTGGCGCTAGGTCTACGATCCTGACAGTGGCGACACGCGGGTCCGACATGTACTAATGGACCGCGGCCGATTTAAGCTACCACCTAGCAAGTGTGGTGTCTGGCAGTGACACCACACTGTCCTTCGTACTTCATTTTTTTTAACACCCAAATACTTCATACAGACTTTTCATTTAATTTGAAACACTTTCCTTAAAAGTACCTCTTTAAGTCTACATGGGGAAATAATCCTTTTATTCTTCCAGAATCCGGATATGCTAATAAGTACACACCAGGATTCGGCATATCAACTATTATATATGGACCTGTATAAATTAGATTCCATTTTCTGATGGTCTTCTTCAACCTTGATGATTTGATGTGTCTTCTTAAAAGAATTTTCTGTCCGATATTGAAAGTCTGAATCCGTTTGAAGTTTCTATCATGGATTTCCTTTCGCTGTCTTGCTTTCTACGTAATATTAATGAGAGCATTGTGAATTTTTTCTTCCCATGACATTTTGGTGTCCTCGAGTTTAGGAAAGTTATCTACCCAAAAGTTTCTTTCGTTATCTCTGAACATCAGTTCATTCGAGGTAAAGTTTGTAGAACTATGAGGTAAATTATTATAAATCTGCTCAAGCTCGGTCAAATAGTTTATCCAGGTAGTTTGTTTATCATGACAGTACGTTCTCATCAATCTGTTTTGTTCTCGAAAAACCCGTTCAATTAAATTCCCTTCTGGATGATATAAAGATGTAAATATTTGTTTTATTCCTAGTTGTGATACTAATTTTCGCCATAAGTATCCAGTAAATATCTTCGCATTGGCAGAGATTATAGATTTTGGAATCCCTGCATGAGGAATGTAGTCATTTACAATCTTTACTGCAGCAGCTCTTGCAGTTGTTGATTTTATAGGATATAGTTTAACATATGTTGTAAACACATCACAGAATCCAATAATGTACTTAACACCACCTCTGGCTCTAGGAAGTGGTCCACAAATATCACATGATATAAGTGATCCTGGTGCTTCAGGTATTATTGAGTGAAGTGCAATTTTATTTCCCTTGTTCCCCGGCTTAGCCTTTTGACAGAGAACACATTTATATATGACTTTGTGCACTTTTCGCCTTATATTTGAGAAGTAACAATAATATCTAATCTTATTAGCACACTTTACAACACCAACATGACCCCAGGTCAAATGTGTAAACCAAATTAATCGTTCTTCATATTCTTCAGGTATGCAGACACACCACTTTGGATTCTCAGCCTTCCCAGATTTAAAAAATAAGATATTATTCACAAGCCGGTAGTATTCCAAATTGACCATAGGATTTTGTTGATTGAATTGTCGTATTATAGCATTCCATCGTCGATCCTTCTTCTGAAGCTGAGCCATTGTCTTACATAAATGTATATAATATAAATTGTAATTATTTTCTTGAAGAAGAAGCACTGGAAATTCTGCCTTATTATTTACATCCAGTTCAGGTGTTATTCCTTCTGGAGATCTTGACAACGTGTCAGCTATAATATTTTCTTTTCCGGCTACATGAATAATTTGAAACCGATATTCTTGCAGCGCCAGTGTCCACCTTGACAAGCGAGGATGCAGCAACTTACAAGTTTGTAAAAAGGCTAGTGACTGGTGGTCACAATAAACGGCCATCCTTGAGCCATATACATAATAATTAAACCTTTTCAAAGACCAAATAGCTGCTAAAGCTTCCAATTCCATAGTGGTATATGCTCTTTCACAGGTGGATAAAACTCTGCTAGCAAATGCAATTGGACAAAAGGTTTTTACACCATCGATGTACCTAATTTGAAATAAACAAGATCCTAATCCCACATCTGATGAATCAGTGGCTAAAGAGAATCCGACATTCATATCAGGGTGGTATAATAACGGAGCATTTATCAGTTGATCCTTAATTTCACAAAAAGCCTTTTTACAATCATTAGACCATTGCCATGGTACATCTTTCCTCAGGAGCCGGTTTAGTGCTTCAGAGTTCATTGCTTGAGTTTTAATAAATCGACGAAAAAATGAAGCCAAGCCTATAAAGCCTTTCAGTTGTCTTCTGTTTCTTGGAGTTGGAAAATTTTTTATCGCACTAATCTTCGCTTCTGTTGGAAGAATGCCTTTTGCATTAATCATATGTCCTAAGAATTTAATTCTCTGTAGAGAAAATTGGGATTTTTTTAGATTTGCAGTTATACCAGTTTGTTTGAACACAGCAAAAATCCTCATAATAAGTTGTACACGTTCCTCACAAGTTTTAGAGGCAATTAATAGATCGTCCACAAAAATTGTTATTCGACTACGTAGTTCTGGTCCTAGGGCATAGTCCAATGCAGAAATAAAAGCTCCAGAGCTGATATTGAGACCAAACAGAACGACCTTGAACTGATAGCTTCTCCCTCCATATATAAAAGCAGTATATTTTCTTGAGTCCTTGTCTAACTGGACTTGCCAGAACGAACTTCTCAAATCAATACTGGTTAAATAGGATACATCTTGAAATTTCTGTATTAACTCATCGACGTTCTCCGGATGTGTGCGCACTGGTACTATAATTTTGTTAATTTCCCTTGCATCTAATACCAATCGAACTTTTCCTCCTGGCTTTGGTACAACAAGCTACGGAGAACAACATGGGCTGTTCGACGGTTCAATAAGATTCCAGTTTAACATTTTTTGTATCTCTTCCTGAACTGGTCGTTTTAATCGCCAGAGAATGGGATAGTGTGTGCGGCAAAATGTCTTATGGGGCTTAATCTGTAATGTAAAAACATGTCCTCTAATAATTCCGGGCTTTTCATCGAAAACTGACTCATATTCTGTTAATATATTGAATAATTGTTCCTTCTGACTATCCGTTAGGCAATCTGACTCAGCAATCTTCTGTTCGACTGTTTGTCTGAAATCCTCTACTTGAATTGACTTGATCGATAGTCGGTACATATTATTATTTTCAGCACAAATCCACTGCACAGCAGCACCACGGAAATATCGGTCATACACTGCCTCCTTTCTCAGTAAGATCAGTGTAACAAATTGATCTTCGATTTTAAATTGCACCTTTCCTTCTACCAAGTCCAACTTGCAATTGCAGGCTTGCAAAGTTCCAATGCCAAGAATACAATCTACTAACAACTTTTCCACTACAAGGAATGTGCCTTGTTTAGGTACATTTCCCAATTTTATCTCTATAAGCGTTTGTATCTTGACGTTCCGGGATTTTGCTCCCACTGCACCTATAACTCGGCAATTTTGTACTGGTAGGACAGGGATTTTCTTAATTTTACTAATTCTGTGACAAAGTTCCGCATACTACGTCTGTAGATGAAGCTGTGTCCAATACAACTTTGGTTAGAATTCCTCGCACTTGTGTGATGATCTCAGACACAGGAACCCTTTCATCTTCGACTACACAGGCCTCTAAGTCTCTCGTCAATTCACAGCTGAACATTGATCACTCCTGGGGAGGCAGATCTGCTCAGTATTTGTGATGTCCTGTCACGGTCGCCAAATTTAATATTTTTTGTGTGGGATCTAAAATTTAAAAACATCTCTCACACTGTCCTGATTTAGCTTCACTGATCAGGATAGTAAAAACATGCGTATGTTAAAGGAATTTTCATTCACAAAGCAGGCTTATCACATTCACACAGTTCAATACTGTTCTATCCTGCTTAAATTGAGCTTAAGTTATATTCCATAAGGCAGTGAAGCAATTTCGAAGTCTCGGTGCGACGAAAATTGTCAGTCGATCTCCTGAAAACATTTGTAATAATTATTAACTTTCGGTGATCACATGGGGAAGACCGGAGATCTGCTGGTAAGACCGTGTTAGCCTATTTATTTCAAGTAACTGGATATCTTGAGCATACAAAACGGCAGGTTCTTCCAGTGTAAATCAGACATTCCCACTCATCCTGTGCAACACAGTGTAGTAAGCAGACACTGTCAATAATAATCAGTTAAATAATACGTGAACACACTTACTTTAGTTCATGTATTAAATTACTTCTCATACAGAATCTCATCAAGACGGCGACTAGCTCAACAATACATACATATACATCCTCCTCCTTTCACGGCTAATCGGCAAGAAGTCCTTCATTCTTTTTCATAAGAGAAAACATAGATAGCAGAGAAGCTATTCCATGGAGTAAATGGACGCTCCAAGGAATAATTGGGCTTGAAACTACTTTGCATTGATAATCGGTAAGATAAGAAGACATATTTCGAGGTATGTGCTGAGTTATATAATTTATAAAATTTCTGAAAATATCTTGGAGAGACCGCTGCAAGAGAAATTACAAGAGGATCAAGTAGGTAAAAAGACGAGGGCTAGTAGAAATCCTTGGGTAACAGAAGAAATATTGAATTTAATTGATGAAAGGAGAAAATACAAAAATACTGTAAATGAAGCCGACAAGAAGGAATACAAACGTCTCAAAAATGAGATCGATAGGTAGTGCAAAATGGCTAAGCAGGGATGGCTAGAGGATAAATGTAAGGATGTAGAGACGCATATCACTAGTGGTAAGATAGATACTGCCTATAAGAAAATTAAAGAGACTTTGGAGAAAAGAGAACTTGATTGAATATCAAGAGCTCAGATGGAAACCCAGTTCTAAGCAAAGAAGGGAAAGCAGAAAGGTGTAAGGAGTATATAGAGGGTCTATACAAGGGGGATGTACTTGAGGACAATATTATGGAAATGGAAGAGGATGTAGATGAAGATGAAATGGGAGATACGATACTGCGCGAGGAGTTTGACAGAGCACTGGAAGACCTGAGTCGAAACAAGGCCCGGGAGTAGACAACATTCCATTAGAACTACTGACGGCCTTGGGAAAGCCAGTCCTGACAAAACTCTACCATCTGGTGAGCAAGATGTACGAGACAGGCGAAATACCATCAGACTTCAAGAAGAATATAATAATTCCAATACCAAAGAAAGCAGGTGTTGACAGATGTGAAAATTACCAAACTATAAGTTTAATAAGTCACAGCTGCAAAATACTAACGCGAATTCTTTACAGACGAATGGAAAAACTGGTAGAAGCCGACCTCGGGGAAGATCAGTTTGGATTCGGTAGAAATGTTGGAACACGTGAGGCAATACTGACTCTACGACTTACCTTAGAAGAAAGATTTAGGAAAGGCAAACCTACGTTTCTAGCATATGTAGACGTAGAGAAAGCTTTTGACAATGCTGACTGGAATACTCTCTTTCAAATTCTAAAGGTGGCAGGGGTAAAATACAGGGAGCAAAAGGCTATTTACAATTTGTACAGAGACCAGATGGCAGTTATAAGAGTTGAGGAGCATGAAAGGGAAGCAGCGGTTGGGAAGGAAGTGAGACAGGATTGTACCCTCTCCCTGATGTTAAATCTGTATATTGAGCAAGCAGTAAAGGAAACAAAAGTAAAATGCAGAGTAGGTATTAAAATCCACGAAGATGAAATAAGATCTTTGAGGTTCGCCGATGACATTGTAATTCTGTCAGAGACAGCAAAGGACTTGGAAGAGCAGCTGAACGGAATGGACAGTGTCTTGGAAGGAGGATATAAGATGAACATCAACAAAAGCAAAACGAGGATAATGGAATGTAGTCGAATTAAGTTGGGTGATGCTGCGGGAATTAGATTAGGAAATGAGACACTTAAAGTAGTAAAGGAGTTTTGCTATTTAGGGAGCAAAATAACTGATGATGGTCGAAGTAGAGAGGATATAAAATACAGACTGGCAATGGCAAGGAAAGCGTTTCTGAAGAAGAGAAATTTGTTAACATCGGGTATAGATTTAAGTGTCAGGAAGTCGTTTCTGAAAGTATTTGTATGGAGTGTAGCCATGTATGGAAATGAAACATGGACGATAAATAGTTTGGACAAGAAGAGAATAGAAGCTTTCGAAGTGTGGTGCTACAGAAGAATGCTGAAGATTAGATGGGTAGATCACGTAACTAATGAGGAGGTATTGAATAGAATTGGGGAGAAGAGGAGTTTGTGGCACAACTTGATAAGAAGAAGGGACCGGTTGGTAGGACATGTTCTGAGGCATGAAGGGATCACAAATTTAGCATTGGAGGGCAGTGTGGAGGGTAAAAATCGTAGAGGGACACCAAGAGATGAGTACACTAAGCAGATTCAGAAGGATATAGGTTGCAGTAAGTACTGGGAGATGAAAAAGCTTGCACAAGATAGAGTAGCATCAAACCAGTCTCAGGGCTGAAGATGACAACAACAACAACAGGTAAATATTACATGAGAGCACATTCAGATTGAAATTGTAGTTATCACATTCAAAAAGTCTTAAGAAAAATATCTAGCTTAATAGCACAGTTTGCTGTTCATGTCACTGTCTGTCTTCTGCAGTTAGAACAAACCCCTTGGATATGCAATTCATATTTCATTCTCGCATCTGTAGAGAACATTACTGTTTGCAATGTGTATTTAGCTGTTCCAAGAGAAGAGATCGAACAGATATTTATCTTGCTTATGGCATCAGGGGTTGGTGTCAAACAAAAATCTGGATTAAAATACACATCATTTGTTTTTTTAGTTCAGTTAGACTGAAATACAGTGTTGACTTTTAATTTTATTTCGGTGTTTTCTCATCACAAGGCTGTTAACAAGCATTGTAGACTACACCACAAGAATGCTGTTTTTAAAAGAGACAGTTTTAACGCAAAACGAAAAAATTGACTTGCACAATTTTTCATAGCAGCCTATTTGCACAGTACAGACTAAGTGCTCACATGAAGTGTCTGAACTGAAGTATCAAACTGAATTGTACCTTTGCGCAAACAATGTTACTCCCAGAGATTTCTAGAAGCTTCTGTAAATCAAACAGATAACTGGTACAATTTCTGCTATTAAAAATAGAGACAAGTTTAAATGAAATTATATTTATCGTGATGGAAAAAATTCCCAGGAACATACTAGAAACGAAAGATATTGGTACAGTTAGGAAAATAAATTCAATAGCTTTTAAAACTTGTTTGTTTGTATTTAGCTTTTTCATCAAAGTAAGTTATTTTTGAAGAAGTGAACTATGACTTTGGAATATAAAAATGACTCTTTGTTCAGTGAACAATAAAGTTTTGTTTTACATCATATAAATTAACATTGGAAAATAATCTTATAAAAGTGATATTTGTTGTAGATCATACATGGTGATTTTTTTCACCATGTACAAACTATAAGAACTGATCGATAAGAGAATATGGAACAAAAAAGATCTAATGAACTTATGTCTGGAATTGCATGGTTTCCATGTTAGAGAGCATTTACTCAATCACACTTTGTTACACAGACTGTGGTATAATACATGCAGTAACATGCAGCCACAGTTACAGTATGCATGGTTTCCTCCTAGAGGGTGGTACTGTTCCTCATACATCGTGCCCTAGCGCCCTCTCCTTCCATAGTAATTGCTAATTTTGTGTCCAGTACACTTCTCTTTCTGACTCACCTTGTAATGGTGACTGTACACTATGGTTTCATATTCGAATCGAGAGCTTGCCAACATGATGATTACTTATGGAAAGACAAATAGGAATGGACAGTGGCCAGCAAGGTTGTATGAGGAAACCTACCCCGCTGACAACAACCACTGCATTCAATGACTGCAACAGTATTCCACCATCTGTCTGAGAAAGGGTCGTTTCAGGAAGCAAGCAAATCATAATGGACGCACCCGAAAAGTTCAGACACCAGATTTGGAGGAAAATATAATTAACACTGTGGAAGGCGGTTCTCGCATCAGTACCAGGCAGTTGGCTTGCCAGTACAGGCTAAAGGTATGTTGTCCAAGACGCGACGCACAGTAGCGACTGCGACGGGTCGCTACGTGACGTCAGAAGTTACCTGCTGGCGCATGCGCAGTTCGAGTTTGGGATGCGACGCGCGACTGTTGCAGCAGCTCCGCAGCACTGCACCAGTGAGCGAGCAGTGTTGCGACGGAAGTCGGACGACACAAAGACGTACGGCTGCCAGAAAGATGTCGAGCCAGTCAAGGAAAACTGAAATGAGCCACTCACAGGATGTGAAGCTCTGTGAGCTGGTCTCGCAACATCCTTGCCTATACGATTTGAAGACCCTAAATATAGGGACACTTTGTTCAGGGACAGAATTTGGGAAGAAATTGGTGCACAGTTGAAACTGGCAGGCGAGTGAAATATATATTATTTTCCCATTAATGCAAATTTTTCAGTCCTGTTATGAAAATCAGTATAATCCATGCAGATGTAGAATTAGAATAATGAAAATGAACTTGCAGGTCAATTTTCGCATTACTCTTTTTTTTACGATAAAAATTGAAAACGGCAAGTACATTATAAAATGAACAATCTAAAGTACAACGAGAAAGTTACATTTTACAATACCTTCACTTTGAAAGTAAAAGGTTGATTGGTGTCTTGATGATACCTTCCAGTTGTGAAAAACCACCACCAGATTGTTGTACAGCTTTCTGTAATCAATAGGTGTTCGTTTTTGAGGAAGGCGTTTCTCAGCAGATTGCGCAAACACTATGCTGCAATAAGTAATTTGTCACATTCACTTCAATTCATTGGTAGAAGATGGTGCTCAAAAACTTGTGCCAAAAGTGCACAACTGTTTTACAAGGCCCTTCTGGTCTGACACAGTCCACAATTGAAATTCGTAGTTTGTAAATCAAGGAGTCATCTTTTGAGTTCAGCTTGCCAAGATTAAATGTTCATGTCATCCATAACAATGAAAAACGTAAATTTTTGACATTTGTTGGTTTTGTTAGGGCGTCTACTTCTACTTGGGTATCCTCGTCCAGGTTCAGAAGAAAATACTAGAGGTGAGTAATTTATCCTCTTCCCAAGAATGAGAAGAAAATATATTGAAGGCAGCATGTCTTTACTTTTAAGAAACCTAATTTCGTGGCATTTTAAATGAAATTGACAAGAGCATATGGAGAAATATTAGTAACTCATACCGGAGAAATATATGACATAAAATGGTTTCATTAGGTCCAAATGTGTCAGCGAAAGAAAACAAATGCATTCTCTATCGTGTGATGACCACACGATTCACGTTGCGCGTCGACAGAACTGGCGGCTAGTAGCGACGCTCACGGAGATATATGAGCCCATATCTCGGAAACGGAGATCGATATCATTCTGATCTCAACTTTAAAAATAATTTCGATATGTTAGCTTCTTTTCATCGCAACAATGTATGACCTAACGTGAACCATACGCAAAGAAGCCAGCGACCACAGTTTTCACTGTACACAATTCAAATTTTATGCAGTAGGTTACTTGTAAATTAAGTATCGGAATAACTGTGACGAATATCGGAAAAATAGACACCTCATTATCAAGCTGTGATGTGAAACTGTAAGATACGCAAACACCAATTTTTTGTGCCTTTTACTTTCCTCACAATCGATAGAGAAGTAATATACAGCGAAAAAACACGCAAAACCGGAAGAGATAATTTTCAATTTTTTAAAGTAAAAGGAGAATCTGTATCGAAAAACTAACTCTGGGAGCCGATGTAACTTTGTTCCATTAACATACAGTATTTTTTACAGCAAGAAAATCGGAATTCTTATTTTTTTTATGTATTTGAATCCGCCGCCGCCGACCATGGCTTGGGAAACAGCGACGACTCCTGTCGTGTTGCGGCCGTGTCGCCGTCTGCCAGGGTGGGAAAAGAGGAGGGGGCAGCGTCGTAGTCGCAGCGAACTGTCGCGTCTTGCACAACGTAGCTTAAGCCAGACGACTGTGTGAAACATTCTCCATGACAGTTGTTACTACTCTTATCACTTATAGTTTGTGCAGGGCTTACTAGCGACAGACTTTCTACATCAGGAGTGAGTGGTATCTTCAACTTTCCTAAGTCATATGTGGGACAGTGTGAAGAACCCCCTTGGTATGGTGACAGTGAATCATCAATATTGATGCAGCTGGAATGTGTGGACCAGGATAATTGGCGACTGTATTTTGGGTTCAAATGGCTCTGAGCACTATGGGACTTAACATCTGAGGTCATCAGTCTCCTAGAACTTAGAACTACTTAAACCTAACTAACCTAAGGACATCACACACATCCATGCCCGAGGCAGGATTCGAGCCTGCGACCGTCGCAGTCGCGCGGTTCCGGACTGCGCGCCTAGAACTGCTAGACCACCGCGGCCGGCTGTATTTTGGGATCAGTCTTCTTTCCACTTTGCCTAACAGGCCGGAACTATGGGCGTTTCTTGTGGGTGGCTTTGCCTCCCCTGTTGGAAGAAGTGTCATTGGTGATTTGAAGGGTTATGAAGCTGTTGCATGATGGTGCTCAACTCCACTTCGCCGTTAACGTAGTGATGCATCTCAATCGTGTCTTCCCTGGTTGATGGATCAGAGGAGGGGGTCCAGTTGCATGGCCTGCTCATTTGCCTGATCTCAACCATGCGATTTCTGGTTATGGGACCATCTCAAAATTACCATGTATGAAGAGTCCATTCCAGATGTGGAGATACTGGAGTAGCCATAACTGTGGCTGCATAGTACAGTGCATATTAGACTGCAGTTTCTGTAACAATGTATGGTTGAATAAACAGAATAGCACGGAAACCATGCATTTCCAGACATAAATTCATTAGACCTTTTTTGTTCGATATCCTCTCATCGACCAGTCCTTAGAGTTTGTACATGGTGAAAAAATCACCCTGTACAATGTGAAATCTGTAGGATAATAACCAAAAACCTTTACATTGAAAGGTATTGCACAAATGATGTTCCATAAGGTTGCCTAATAATTTTTAAAAGTACATAATTTTTGTAAACATTGTAGTATAACATGTTGTTCCAACAGACATGACTCCTGTACCTTATAAATGTGATTAGAAAAAACATTGCCGAAAAAAGAGATAAGATCGCAGGTTTTGTTAACCTGAGGATGATATTGTGGCGACATATTATTGTGACAGTAGTCCACAGACGATAGCTGAGATGGCTGAGAAGTTCACCATCGTTGTTTATTCTTTGTAATTTATTGGTTGTCATAGTTCAGTGTTTATCAGAGTAATACTAAAGAATTCGTTTTTGGGTTTGAGACGAAACTATTAATCCAGTTATTTCAGAGAATAGTGAGTGCCTACAATGGTGACCCCAAACGAAAAAGGATACAGTGCAAATCACAAATAAAGAGCAGTGTAGCACAAAATGGAAGAGCAACAGGAAGATAAGAGTGTACAGTCATCTTTGACACAAATGACCGATTCCACTACAGCAACTGGAAGTACAACTACAACATTATGTGTGCCGAAATTTTGGACTACATTACCTGAAGAGCTGGATCTAATGGTTGAAGAAAGCCAGAGCATCACTAGTGCAACAACACAGCAGCAGGTGCCAAAGATATGGCAGCCATTGGCATTCTTTTCAAGAAAGCTCACACCAGCTCAAACTCTGTCTATAGGAGGTTATTGGCAATGTACGAAGCAGTAAAATATTTCCATACAGATTTAGAAGCAAGAACCTTCTCTGTTTATACAGACCACCGCCCACTAGTCAATGCCTTTGAGAAGATACACCAAGAGAGTTCCCCATGTCGCATCAGAAATTTGGAACTCATAGGTCAATTTATAAGGGACATACATCACGTCAGTGGTTATAACAACGCTGTGGCAGACTGTCTAGCAAGAGCGTGTACTGCAATTCAAGTAATTTCATGACTAGCTATTGCTTTGGTACTAAAAGTGGATGAACAACTGTGGAGATTAAAGGAAGACAAAAATTCGAGCAATGAATTGAAAGAAATTTATGTACTGGCCGCGCAAACGACATTTTGGTGCGACACAGTTCGCAGTCACATCCGCCCCTACAATCCTGAACAAAACCGTAAAAGCATATTTCACATGGTTCACGACCTTTCATATCCAGGAACTCGTGCATTGGTACACACAGTTATTGAGCATTTTGCTTGGCCAAACACGGGCAAGCATTGTCGACAGTTGGCAGGAGAATGTTTACAGTGTCAACAATTTAAGGTCAGATGGCATGCTTTTACACCAATTGGCATATTAGTACTTTAGCAACGAGATTTACCCATATACACTCCTGGAAATGGAAAAAAGAACACATTGACACCGGTGTGTCAGACCCACCATACTTGCTCCGGACACTGCGAGAGGGCTGTACAAGCAATGATCACACGCACGGCACAGCGGACACACCAGGAACCGCGGTGTTGGCCGTCGAATGGCGCTAGCTGCGCAGCATTTGTGCACCGCCGCCGTCAGTGGCAGCCAGTTTGCCGTGGCATACGGAGCTCCATCGCAGTCTTTAACACTGGTAGCATGCCGCGACAGTGTGGACGTGAACCGTATGTGCAGTTGACGGACTTTGAGCGAGGGCGTATAGTGGGCATGCGGGAGGCCGGGTGGACGTACCGCCGAATTGCTCAACACGTGGGGCGTGAGGTCTCCACAGTACATCGATGTTGTCGCCAGTGGTCGGCGGAAGGTGCACGTGCACGTCGACCTGGGACCGGACCGCAGCGACGCACGGATGCACCCCAAGACCGTAGGATCCTACGCAGTGCCGTAGGGGACCGCACCGCCACTTCCCAGAAAATTAGGGACACTGTTGCTCCTGGGGTATCGGCGAGGACCATTCGCAACCGTCTCCATGAAGCTGGGCTATGGTCCCGCACACCGTTAGGCCGTCTTCCGCTCACGCCCCAACATCGTGCAGCCCGCCTCCAGTGGTGTCGCGACAGGCGTGAATGGAGGGACGAATGGAGACGTGTCGTCTTCAGCGATGAGAGTCGCTTCTGCCTTGGTGCCATTGATGGTCGTATGCGTGTTTGGCGCCGTGCAGGTGAGCGCCACAATCAGGACTGCATACGACCGAGGCACACAGGGCCAACACCCGGCATCATGGTGTGGGGAGCGATCTCCTACACTGGCCGTACACCACTGGTGATCGTCGAGGGGACACTGAATAGTGCACGGTACATCCAAACCGTCATCGAACCCATCGTTCTACCATTCCTAGACCGGCAAGGGAACTTGCTGTTCCAACAGGACAATGCACGTCCGCATGTATCCCGTGCCACCCAACGTGCTCTAGAAGGTGTAAGTCAACTACCCTGGCCAGCAAGATCTCCGGATCTGTCCCCCATTGAGCATGTTTGGGACTGGATGAAGCGTCGTCTCACGCGGTCTGCACGTCCAGCACGAACGCTGGTCCAACTGAGGCGCCAGGTGGCAATGGCATGGCAAGCCGTTCCACAGGACTACATCCAGCATCTCTACGATCGTCTCCATGGGAGAATAGCAGCCTGCATTGCTGCGAAAGGTGGATATACACTGTACTAGTGCCGACATTGTGCATGCTCTGTTGCTTGTGTCTATGTGCCTGTGGTTCTGTCAGTGTGATCATGTGATGTATCTGACCCCAGGAATGTGTCAATAAAGTTTCCCCTTCCTGGGACAATGAATTCACGGTGTTCTTATTTCAATTTCCAGGAGTGTATATGTAGACATTGTGGGACCATTACCCTTGTCAGAAGGATATAGGTACCTACTTACAATGACTGACCGCTCTATGCATTGGCCAGAAGCTGTACTGATTACTGACATCTCGGCAGAGACGGTGGCTAGGAAGTAGAGTTCCATAACAGATCCTATATAATAATAACTATTTACCGAGCACATGCAGGAAATTATAATCTATTCTTAGATCATCTAGAAGCTCTTTAGGGTTATTTAACAGGAATAAAAAAAGAAATTTTGATTGCTGGTGACTTTAATACAGATTTTCTAATGAAATCTTCCAATAAATATTCACTGCAGTTAGTAATGTTGTCTTTCAATCTAACTCACACTGTAAACTTTCCAACTAGGATCACTAAATCCTCAAGGACAGCCATTGATAACATTTTTATAGACAAATCAAAGGAACAAAATCATATCATAAAACCTGTTATAAATGGACTATCAGATCATGACATGCAGCTCCTTGTTTTAGATGTAAATTCTAAGCAGATTACCAAGACTGCTAAATCTGAGTACAGGAGAGTAGTCAATCAACCAAAAATTGAGTGTTTTAGAAAACTGCTCAAAGATATGAACTGGAAAGATGTTTATAGTGCTCATGACATGAATGAAAAATATAACACATTCATGAACAATGTCAGTACCATGTTTGAAAACTGTTTTCCTCTAAAAGTTACTCAAATTAAACAGAAGTCTATAATAAAACCATGGATTACACAAGGAATAAAGATTTCCTGTAAGACAAAAAGAAAAATGTTTCTGTCGACCAAGAATAGCTCCAATGCTGATGATTTAGCTAAATACAACGAATACTGTAAAACATTAAAAAAAGTAATTCAGACGTCTAAACAAATGCTCTACGAGAAGAAGATAGCAATGTCAGGGAACAAAATAAAAGCAATATGGGATATAGTGAAAGAGCAGACTGGCAGAACCAGAAAGGAACAGGAGCAAATAGCACTAAGGGTAGATGACACATTAGTAACTGATGGGCATAGTGTGGCAAATCTATTTAACAAGTACTTTATATCTGTTACTGATAGAATGAGACTTTCAGGATCAGTAAATAATGCCCTAGAATATCTGAAACTAGCCTTCACAAATAGCTTCAAGGACATCAATATCTCACTCACTTCACCAAAAGAAATAACGTCGATAATAAAATCTTTAAAAACAAAGCATTCTAGTGGGTACGATGAAATATCAACAAAGTTAATTAAGGCATGTTCTTGTGAGTTTATTACAATTCTAAGTTACTTGGGTAACCAGTCAATTATAACTGGGACATTTCCTGACTGGCTAAAATATGCAGATGTTAAGCCTCTATTCAAGAAAGGGGATAAAGAGATACCATCAAACTACAGACCTATTTCACTTTTGCCAGCATTCTCAAAAATTTTAGAAAAAGTAATGTACAGGCAGCTGCTCAACCATCTGACCACAAATAACATATCATCAAGAACACAGTTTGGATTTCTGAAGGGTTCTGATATCGAGATGGCTATTTACACCTACAGTGAAAATGTACTTAATTCATTAAATAACAAATTACAAGCAGCAGGTATTTTCTGTGATTTGTCAAAGGCATTTGATTGTGTGAACCACAACATCCTTTTAAGTAAATTAGAATTCTATGGTGTCACAGACAGTGCTGCAATATGGTTCAAGTCATACCTCACTAACAGGAAACAAAGGGTGTCAGTGCAAGGGACTAGTGAATTAAGTCATCAGTCATCATCAGAATGGGAAGAAATTACATGTGGTGTCCCACAAGGATCCATCTTAGGGCCATTGCTTTTTCTTGTGTACATTAATGATCTCTCATCAGTTACACTGCCAGTAGCAGAGTTCGTTTTGTTTGCAGATGACACAAGTATTGCAATAAATAGTATGTCAAGTGTAGTTCTAGAAAGATCTGCTAATGATATTTTCATGGATATTAATAAATGGTTTAAAGCCAACTCACTGACATTAAACTTCGAAAAGACTCACAATATGCAATTCAGAACCTGTAAGAGGTTTCCACCCAGCATATGCATAAAATACGAAGAAGAGCAGATAGAAGAGGTTGACAGTCTTAAATTCCTGGGATTACAACTTGATAATAAATTCAGTTGGACAGAGCACACCACAGAACTGCAGAAACGCCTTAACAAATCTGTATTTGCAATTCGAGTGTTAGCAGACATAGGCGACATAAAAATGAAAAAGCTTGGATACTTTGCCTACTTTCATTCCATAATGTCATATGGTATAATATTTTGGGGTAACTCTTCAAGTCAAACAAAAGTTTTCAGAGTCCAAAAGCGTGTAATACGTATTATTTGTGGAGTAAATTCACGGACGTCCTGTAGAAACCTCTTCAAAGAACTGGGTATACTAACTACTGCCTCTCAGTATATTTACTCATAATGAAATTTGTCCTAAATAATATATCTCTTTTTCCAACAAACAGCTCGGTTCATACATACAATACCAGGAACAAAAATGATCTGCACAAGGACTTAAAAGCACTTACTTTAGTTCAAAAAGGGGTCCACTACTCAGGAACACTCATCTTCAATAATTTGCCAGTATACATAAAAAATTTAGTTACAAATAAAGATCAGTTTAAAAGAAGCCTGAAAGACTTACTAGAGGCCAACTCCTTCTACTCCATTGACGATTTTTTTAATAGAAACAAATGATGTATTGTATATATTCATATTATTAGTATTGTTATTTCAGCTAAAAAAAATTGACATGTTCCACATCCACGAGGATCTCCTCAGCACGGATCTATGGAACGAAACCTAATCTAATCTAATCTAATCTAATCCAACTTTTTCAGTGTATGCATCACCAGATCTGGAGTCCCAACCATGGTGTCAACCAAACGGGGATGTCAGATTGAGAGTGAACTTTTTTCAGAGCTTATGAGATTATGTGGAATTTCCCATTTGCAGACTACAAGCTATCATACTGACAGCCATGGCTCAGTAGAAAGGGTCCATAGAACTCTTAAAGCTGCACTCATGTGTCACCAAGAGACATGGACCAAAGCTTTTTCGGTAGTGCTTCTTGGGTTATGAACAGCTCTTAAAACAGATATTGACCTAGCACCAAGTCAACTGGTTCTTGGCCAGCAGAATGAAGTACAATACCTTCAGCTACTATGCAACAAGAATTCTCACAAAGATTACAACGTTCAATGCAAAAACTTCGCCTACAGGCTCCTCTGCGTCATGGTATAAAACCTGTATATATTCATAAAGACCTTCATAAGCATTCACATGTGTGGTTACGAGTAGATGCAGTCAAATCACAATTATGCCCACCATATGTAGGATCATATCTAGTCTTGAAGCATAAGACACATACTTCTGTCATAGAGAAAGAAGGGAAGGCCACGACAGATCTATAGAGAGACTAAAACCAGCCTATGTAGCACAGGAGCAGGACACAATGCAATCTACAACTGTCAGAACCATAAACAATCGACAGTGAGGAGAGACATTAACAGCTGACAATTCAGTGGTCTTTACAAGTGAGGGGAAAAGTAGTTCACATGCGTGTCAGAAAGAAGGGGACGAGCAGCCAGTTGAGCATACAGTCCAAGCAGAAAGTAGAAGGCAGGCAGGAAGAAAAGTTGTACCTCGACGCACCTACACTCCAGATGCCTCAGCAGCCAATCAACTGCAGTCATGGGAACAGCAAAGAAGGCCATGGGCACTGGCTGTGATACATAGTGAGACACCTCGATCAACAACAGGAGAGCGCAGAGAAGTGCTCTGGACGTCGGATTTATCTTATGTGTCTAGAGGTTCCAGGTGCACCATGGTTCCAGAAGAAGATTTTTATGGTCAGAAGAGAAGAAACAGAAGACACATACTCCAGAGAGTCGCCACAGAATGGTACCTGCAGGCCCACATTCAAAAAGGGGGGAGAGGCTACTGTGGTGACGTATTAGAGTGACGGTAGTCCAGAGACGATAGTGGAGAGGGCTGAGACATTCAACGCCGTTGTTTACTCTTTGTAATTTACTGATAGTCACAGTTTAGTCACAGTCTAATACATACAGTCACGTCCCTTTCTGGTATAAAAGTTGTTACCGTTTGACAGCTGGAGCAGCACTAGCGCTCCAGGTGGTGAGAAAGCAGACCTCACATGCATTGTAAGGATATTGTTTGTTTTTAGTTATTTTATCCTTAAATAATGAAATTTTTGTTATATTTTTGCGTTTCAGGCGTCAGTGAATTACGAAGAGACATGAATTACAGTGAAATACGTGTAAAAACAGCCGAATCACACTGATCAACGACGTAAGCTGCAACTTATTCATGAAGAAATACTTCCCAGTATGTGTATATTTGAAGCTTATTCTGCTGAAAACGAGAGACTATAAACACATATTTCACGCATGAGAAGCGTATATTTCTGTTGATGTCTGTTTTATTATCATAGCCACATTCTTTGACACTTAAAAAAATTGTGTGTAGTCTAATGATTCGCCCATTGTTGTGCTACACTAGTCTTTCTAATACACGAATCATTTTGTAAAAGTAATTACTTTTACTTCGAATGCGGATGTGTTGCAGATTCTTGCAGTTTGCGGCTCAGATTTAGCAACAGTTGTGCAATTGGTTTCTTCTGTGTTGGGGAACAGTTTTATTGCTTTGACGATTACTTATCACATTTGTATTGTCTTCCCTAAGAAACAGTTGTGGTGGCTTATTTGATAAGTGATTTCCTGTCAGGAAGGTCGCAGTTCGTAGTAATAGACAACAAATCATCGAGTAAAACTGAAGTGATATCAGGTGTTCCCCAGGGAATTCGATTACTCGATAAATACTACAATTCTCAAGACTGTCATTCAACTAAGTACCTGGGTGTTAAAATTACGAACAACTTCAGTTGGAAAGACCACATAAATAATATTGTGGGGAGGGCGAGCCAAAGGTTGCGTTTCATTGGCAGGACACTTAGAAGATGCAACAAGTCCACTAAAGAAACAGCTTACACTACACTCGTTCGTCCTCTGTTAGAATATTGCTGCGTGGTGTGGGATCCTTACCAGGTGGGATTGACGGAGGACATAGAAAGGGTGCAGAGAAGGGCAGCTCGTTTTGTATTATCACGTAATAGGGGAGAGAGTGTGGCAGATATGATACGCGAGTTGGGATGGAAGTCATTAAAGCAAAGACGTTTTTCGTCGCGGCGAGATCTATTTACGAAATTTCAGTCACCAACTTTCTCTTCCGAATGCGAAAATATTTTGTTGAGCCTAACCTACATAGGTAGGAATGATCAGCAAAATAAAATAAAAGAAATCAGAGCTGGAACAGAAAGGTTTAGGTGTTCGTTTTTCCCGCGCACTGTTCGGGAGTGGAATGGTAGAGAGATAGTATGATTGTGGTTCGATGAACCCTCTGCCAAGCACTTAAATGTGAATTGCAAAGTAATCATGTAGATGTAGATGCAACGTAGGTATTACATTCCATGCAGGTTTCCTACACTCTGCATTCACTGATTTGACTGAAAGAGTGATGAATAAAACTTTGCTTCGTTACATAGGTATAAGACATCTTTCTGCAAAAAGTCCGGTGTTCTGGTGCTTATCAGCAATCTTCTGTTATTAAAGGAAAACGATATTATTCAGTAACTGTCTGTACATTACCAGAGAATCGTAAATGAACTGTCCTGTAACGTATCGTTTCGTACCTCCAAGAGGCCTTAGGAAACTAAATAAGGACAAATGTGGTGTCGATTGTTATGTAGCATCATACACTCCCTATTGTAAAAACTACGTTATAAATTATTATAAACGCTAGTATTCGCACTCATCATCTATCGTATTATTCAGACGCATTCGGGAGGGCGACGGTTCAATCCCGCGTCCGGCCATCCTGATTTAGGTTTTCCGTGATTTCCCTAAATTGCTCCCGGCAAATGCCGGGATGGTTCCTTTCAAAGGGCACGGCCGCCTTCTTTTCCCCATCCTTCCCTAATCCGATGAGACCGATGACCTCGCTGTCTGGTCTCCTTTCCCAAACAACACCCCCCCCCCCCAACTCGTATTCAGAAATGTCGCTTTCTGGCCGCTTGGGGCCCTGCTGTCGCTGTGGGTGACAAAAACGAGACGAAGTGTCGCGACTCTTACGTTAGACTGTGATTTAGTGTTTTTCCGAGTAATAATAAAGATTTGGTTTTTCAGTTCGATACGAATCTATTAATCCAGTTATTTCGGAGAACAGTGAACAGCTACAATACCACAAACTGTAGCTGACATAGGAAATCCCATAATCTTGCGTTGTTATACAGTACAGTTGATGTTTTGACACAGCTTGTTCTGCAACTTATATAATAAGTATTTTCCTAAAGTACAGTGCTTTGTGTAGAGCGATATTTTTAGGGATAAAATGAAATAATTGACGTGTAGATAATTTTGATCTTTCGTTATTTATCTCATTACTACCATTTATTTCTTATTTCTACTGTCAAAATCGCTCCAATCATTATGTTTATGGAGTGTTTACTAGTTAACTGCATTGTTTACCAGCTGGTTTGTTGACAGGGCGTATTAAATATGGATTTTGTAAAAGTTGTGAGTGTGAGAAATGTTTATAATTTCTTTTAATGTACCAGTACTATTTGTGGTTTCCACTTTGTCAAAACTTTATGTACTGTACTCGTAAAAAGCACTTTATCATGATAGTTGAATGTGTCGTCAACAGAGGCGGCCGTGACCCAGTGGCAGCAATATTCATTATCTTTGGGCTGACTTAGTAAACAAAGATGAGTGGTAAAGTGGACTGGTTTGAGTACGTAGAAGGAAGAAAGACTGCGAAGGCATTTGTATATATATGATTTGGTAGTGTTAGTTATGACGACAATCGCCCGTCAGTTCTCAGAACTGTTCGAGTCGTACAGGCAATGGGTTTGCAACAATCCGCAAGTCGCAGGTGATGTTGAATCGACTGTCAAATGGGTTTCGTATTTTGTAGCAGGTGTGTATTTGGTTTTTGTGATTTCCATTTGACTGTGTCATGTAGCATGTATTGTCATAACATAATTTTCATTTCCAGGCAGAATCAGCCACTCCAGTGTACTTTCTGAACTGATATACTCTGTGTCGAACTTACTGGTGCTTTTCAATGACCGTATCATTCATAATTCGACATGTAAGATTAAAGGGGGACCTGCAGACAGGTTGAAGATATGGCTGACAGTCATAGAATATTCAGAGGTTTTTATTGAAGTAGCGGCAAGACGCCGTTGGGGATCAAGAGGAAAATGGACAGTGGCCGTCATTCTGCAGCTTATAAAGTAAGTGTAAATGTTGACAATTGCCAACAAAAATTCATAAAAAATGAAACAATGAGTTTAAGGTAATCTACATATGAACAATATAACAACATTGCTGTGCAATATCCACTTTCAGTCATAAACAAATGCAATGAAAGGATGGCAGTTATTGTTAAACGTGTCTCTTTGTGATATTCCTGCTGCAGGTACTGACTGCTCTCCTCACAAACAGAAAATTAAACTATCACAAAAATAGTCACATCCACAGTGAATCATGTGTTTTGTCTGTTTTAGTTGCCTTTAAATTACTTCGCCTGTACCTACTTCATGCAGTGAATCATTCTAGTGAGGCTAAGAATTTATTAAACACTATCGTATGCAACTATTGTAGTTCACAATGTCATTTGCGGCAGTCCTAAAGAAACAAGCTGTTAAAGTTATTCATACATACACCAGCAACCAATGCCTCCACACAAAACAGGTATTTTTGAAAATGTTTTAATGTGATAGGTCTTACCAACATAATTGCTTCAGCAGCCAGTCTTCCCACCTCCGCTTGAGGAACAAACGCTTCTGGTAACAAAGAGAAGTTAATCTTTGTTACGTATTTTATTTCCTGAAATCTTATGTGCTGTAAGTCACCTTCTGTTTTGTGGTGGAGCAACTTCTGGTACCACTATACCATTTTTTTGCCCATTGACAAATAGTAGTTCAGTGAAAACTACTCTCGATAAGCACAGGAAATGCTCCAGCTGCTGTTTCATTTTGCGAGACGTATGTGGGAAGATTTAATGTGTTACCCAACTCTTCCTAGGAAATATATTTTTAGAATTTACAATAATCCTCCATGGTGAACACCAGTTCTCTTGCAGTGTTTGCCGCTGGAGTTTGATGATAGGTCCATTTCTGTTGTGCATCATCTGTCATGTCAAAAACATAAATGGAAACTATGTACATAGAATGCACATCTGAAGGCATGCCCCCAGTGGTGTAACAATATAGTGCCAAAATTTCTATATGTTGAAGAAATTATTGTATTATTCTTGTTCTTCCCCATATTCTTGACATTAGCCCTGAAAGCACTCTCTTCCTATCCTCCCCCTCTGTTCTGGCCACCGTGCCCCCCCCCCCTCTCCCAATTCCCTTTTATATGCTTACTTGGCATCACATCTGACAGTGTCAAAAATTATAATGCTGCCTGACTTCCTTATCAAGTGAAGTGATAGTGATTAAGACACTGGTCAACAGATAGTGATTAAGACACTGGACAACAGAAATATTTGTTCAGATTTAGATTTGCCGTGGTTTCCATTGATGACTAGAAGTTATTTTTAGGACTTTTGTTTTTGGGGGGGGGGGTGTCATTAGTCTTCTGACTGGTTTGATGCGGCCCACCACGAATTCCTTTCCTGTGCTAACCTCTTCATCTCAGAGTAGCACTTGCAACCTACATCCTCTATTATTTGCTGGATGTATTCCAATCTCTGTCTTCCTCCACTGTTTTCGCCTTCTACAGCTCCCTCTCTTAGTACCATGGAAGTCATTTCCTCAGTCTTAACAGATGTCCTATCAGTGTTTTCCACATATTCCTTTCCTCTGCGATTCTGCACAGAACCTAATCATTCCTTACCTTATCAGTCCATCTACTTTTCAACATTCGTCCATAGTACCATATCTCAAGTGCTTCGATTCTCTTCTTTTCCGGTTTTCCCACATTCCATGTTTCACTACCATACAATGCTGTACTCCAGACGTACATTCTCAGAAATTTCTTCCCCAGATTAAGGCCAATATTTGATATTAGTAGACTTGTCTTGGCCAGGGATGCTCTTTTTGCAATTGCTAGTCTGCTTTTGATGTCCTCCTTGCTCCGTCCTTCACTTGTTATTTTATTGCCTGGGTAGCAGAATTCCTTAACTTCATCTACTTCGTGACCATCGATCGTGATATTAAGTTTCTCACTGTTCTCATTTCTACTACTTCTCATTGCTTCATCTTTCTTCGATTTACTCTCCCTCCATACTCATTAGACTGTTCATTTCATTCAGCATATCGTGTAATTCTTTTTCACTTTCACTCAGGATACCAGTATCATCAGCGAAACGTATCATTGATATCCTTTCACCTTGAATTTTAATTCCACTCCTCAACCTTTCTTTTATTTCCATCATTGCTTGCTCAGTGTATGAATTGAACAGTAAGGACGAAAGACTACATCCTTGTTTACACCCTTTTTAGTACGAGCGGTTTTGGTCATCAACTCTTATTACTCCCTCTTGGTTCTTGTACATGTTGTATATTACCCATCTCTCCCTATAGCATACCCCTACTTTTCTCAGATTTTCGAACATCTGGCACCATTTTGCACTGTCAAACACTTTTCCCAGGTTGACAGATCCTATGAATGTGTCTTGAATTTTCTTTAGTCTTCCTTCCATTATTAACAGCAACGCCAGAATTGCCTCTCTTGTGCCTTTACCTTTCATAAAGCCAAACTGATTGTCATCTAGTGCATCCTCAATTTTCTTTTCATTCTTCTGTATATTATTCTTGTCAGCAACTTGGAGTTTCTTCTTCTATAACATCAGACAAATCTTTCCCCTCATAGAGGCTTTCAGTATCTTCTTTCCACCTATCCACTCTCTTGTCTGCATTGAACAGTGGAATTCCCATTGCACACTTCATGTTATCACCCTTGCTTTAATGCTTATTGTTGTATCTACAGCCCTAGAGAACTTAGTGTATCTCGTGATCCCTTAGTACTTCTGTATCTCACTTCTTTGCGTATTGGTTCTTCATGACTGATATCTTCAACTTCAGTCTACTCCTCATCACTACTATGTTGTGATCTGAGTCTATATCTGCTCCTCGGTACACCTTACAATCCAGTATCTGATTACGGAATCTCTGTCTGACCACGATGTAATCTAGCTGAAATCTTTGCGTATCACCCAGCCTTTTCCAAGTATACCTCCTCCTCTTTTGATTCCTGAACAGAGTATTCGCTATTATTAGCTGAAGTTTATTATAGAACTCAATCTTTCTCCTCTCTCGTCCCTTGTCCCAAGCCCATATTCTCCTGTAACCTTTTCTTCTATCCCTTCCACTACAACTCCATTCGAGTCCCCTATGACTATTAGATTTTTATCTCCCATTGCATACTGTATTACACTTTCAGCATCCTCATACTTTCTCTCTCTCCTTATCTTCAGCTTGCTATTGAACTATCATTGTCAGCATTGGTTTGCTGTCAATTCTGATAAGAATAACCCTATCACTGAACTGTTCACAGTAACACACTCTCTGCCCTACCTTCCTATTCACAGCAAATCCTACTCCCGTTATACCATTTTCTGCCACTGTTGATATTACTCTATACTCATCTGACAGAAATCCTTGTCTTCTTTCCATTTCACTTCACTTCACTGGCCCCTACTATATCCGGATTGAGCCTTTGCATTTTGATTTTCAGATTTTCTAATTACCCTACCGTGTTCAAGCTTCTGACATTCCACACCCCAACTTGTAGAACGTTATTATTTTGTTGATTGTTTAATCTTTTTCTCATGGTTATCTCCCCCTTGTCAGTCCCCTCCCGGAGATCCAAATTGGGGACTATTCCGGAATATTTTGCTAAGGGAGAGATCATCATGACACTTCTTCAGTTACAGGCCACATGTCCTGTGGATACATGTTATGTGTCTTTAATGCAGTGGTTTCCATTGCCTTCTGCTTTCTCATGCCGTTGATCTTTGTTGATTCTTCTGCCTTCAGGGGCAGTTTCCCACCCCTAAGACAAGAATGCCCTGAACCTTGTGTCCGCTCCTCTGCCCTCTTTGACGAGGCTGCTGTTGGCAGAATGAAGGTGACTTCCTATGCTGGAAGTCTTCGGCCGCCAATGCTGATTATTAATCAAAATTTAAGCAGTGGTGGGATTCGAACCTGGGACCGATGACGTTTTGCATACGAATCAAAGGCGGTACCCCACGACCACGGGTACATGACAGAAATTAGGAAATGACTGTTTGAAGGATTAACCAGAAAAGTTACACAGGTCTCTTGTGACAGTGGAGTCATACTAGAATAAGACATATCTCTGTTTATTCTTGAAGTTTGTTACATTCATTCTCATCTTAAAAATCTCTTCATCTTTGAATCATGACCGACTTCCATGGCTAATACTTGTAATAATACAATTAAAAAAATCCAGGATGGAATAATGACAATATTATGAAAAAGCTACTCACCACATAGTGGAGAAGTAGCGTCACAGACAGGTATAAGAAGAAGATTACTCCCCCCCCCCACACACACACATTTAAGCAAATGCAGGTCGCACACATGACCATTGTCTCTGGCTGCTGGGGCCAGACTTAGAGCAACTGTGCATAATGGGAGAAGCAATCTGTGTGGTGGGGGTAAAGGAGGAGGGTGGGGAAGGAGGAGCAGGGTACTGGTGGGGGATGGTAAAGTGCTAAGTCTTGTTTGTGGGAGCATACAGGGATGAGGTGGAGAGAGGGTAGGGCAGCTAGGTGCAGTTAAGAGGTTAGACGGAGGGTGAGGGGGGGGGGAATGGGGGGGGGAAGAGAAAAGAAGAGAAGAAAAAGAAAAAAAACTGTGCATGTGCTTGTGGAGTAGAAGGCTGTAGAATGGCTCAGGGAAGGGGATAGATTGATGAAGGACAATGACTGAATGGTTAGCACACTGGATTCCCATGAGGGAGGATGACTGTTGAAACCCGCATCCGTCCATCCTGATTTAGGCTTCCCTGTTTTGCCTAAGTCGCTTCAGGAAAATGCTGGGATGGTTACTTTGAAAGAGCATAGCCAATTTCCTTCCCTAATCCAAGCCTGCGCTCCGTCTCTAATGACCTCGCTGCTGATGATATGATAAGAACTCATTTCCTGCTCCTGACAACAGCTAATGAAGCTTGAGGCTGTGAGGGTTACAGGGATCTAGGATATATTGCAGGGAGAGTTTCTGCCTATACAATAGAGAAAAGCTGGTGTTGCTAGGAGGGATCCAGATGGCACAAGTGGTGAGGCAGTCATTAAAATCAAGAACATTGTGCTGCACAGTGTGCTCAGCAAGTGAGTGGTCCAGCTGTTTGTAGGCTACTGTTTGTCAGTGGATATTCATGCAGACTGCTTGTTGGTTGTCATGCTCACGTAAAATGAAGCAAAATAATTGCAAATTAGCTTGTAGATCACATGACTGGTTTCATAGGTAGCCTTGCATCTGATGGGATAGTTGATGCTTATGATCAGACTGGAGTAGATGATGGTGGTGGTGGGAGGATGCATGGGACAGCTCTTGCATCTAAGTGTACTACAGGGATATGAGCCATGAGGCAAGGGGTTGGAAGCAGGGGTTGTATAGGAATGGATGAGGATATTGTGTAGGTTTGGTGGGCAGCGCAATACCACTTTGGGAGTGTGGGTAGGACATTCCTCATTTCAGAGCTTGGTAAGAGGTATTCAGAATCCTGACAGAGAATGAGATTCAGTTGCTCCAGTCCTGGGTGGTTCTGAGTCAAGAGGGGAATACTTTTCTGTGGCTGGACGGTGGGACTTTGGGAGGTGGTGGGTGACTGGAGAGATAAGGCACAGGATATCTTGTTTCTCTACAAGATTCAGAAGGTAGTTATGGTCTGTGCAGGCCTCGGTGAGACCATCAGTACCTTTTGAGAGGAACTGTTCGTCACTGCAGATGCAATGGCCACAGATGGCTAGATTGACTGGAAGTGACTGCTTGGTATGCAATGGGTGGCAGCTGTCGAAGTGGAGGTATTGCTGCTGGCTTGATAGATTTGATATGGATGGAAATACTGATGTAGACACCTTTGAGATGGAGGTCGACATTGAGGTAGGTGGCTTGTTGGGTTGAGGAGGACAAGGTGAAATGAATGGGGGAGACAGTGTTTTGGAGGAATGTGGATAGTATGTTCTCACCCTCATTCCAGATCACACAGATGCCATCAATGAATCTGAATCAGGTAAGGGGTTTGGGATTGTGGGCAGTGACAGATTCTAACCTATTCATGTGCCTTCTAGAGGGATCCATCGTAACCACTTAGAATCCCAAACCCCTCACCCGGTTCAGATGCATTGCACCTCACAAGGTCACAGTGCAAATGGCTTGGATTGTTTTCTGCTAAATGCTTTGTATTTATTTTCAAAATGACCTTAGAGTACAGTACTGAAAATCAGAAAAGTGCTAGCTAAAAATCTAATTACCCAGAAGCTGAAAAGGAAGGTAACTTTCATTTTGCAGAAAAGACCATTTGCTCTTTGTAAAATGGGGAGGCGCTAGAAATGTACTTTTTTTTATGACAAAACACAATGTGATGCATCTAATCAGTGTCAGTACAAAATTGGGAGTGATAGATATATTGGATTATAATGAAAACAAGGCTGGTGTAGACCACAGCTACCAGCTAATGGGCTGCTACACTTTTGATAGTAATCAAATAAAACAGTGGAAGAAACTTTTTTAACACATTTTCATGATGATTGAAAATTTATACATTTTACATAATAAGTCGAGGCATACTAGCAAACATCTTGTTAATTTTGTCAATGAATTGGCATCAGCTTTCATGAAAGAAGAAAGCCTGGTGGAATAAACTTCCACTCAAAATAGTTCACCTGTAAACCATCTCAGTGAAAAATATTGTAAATTGATTCCAACTACATAAACAACAAAATGCCCTCAGAGGAGACATAAGCTTTGCACAGAACAAAGCAAGGCAAAATCTGGGAAAGTAGCAAGAAAAGATAGCAGGTACTGTTGTGAAGAATGTGACACCAGACTTAGTTTTCCAAAATGTATTGAAATTTTTCATACTAAGGCAAATGTAACTAAGCTGTTTTCATTTAGAAACTAAGTTTTCAAACAGTTTTATTTTTAATACTAACAACTTCTAATTCTGTGTGCATTTAGGAAACAAAAGATTAAAAAATTGTTGCTGCGAAAACATGTTTTAATTTAAAATTCAAAGGAATGTCAGTGTTGGTCGTAATATTGATGTTTTATTAATAGCGGAATCGATTTTCGATCACATAGTGATCATCTTCGATGGTATACACATTAAACTCGGACACTGGTATCAAGTTATCAATAACCAAAACTGAGAAGCGATCACGTTTTAATTTTCACATAAAATAAATGGTCATAGAAAGGAAACTACTTCTTTCGAATACGATAAACTGACTTAAGTGCTATGCAGTGGAAACTGCTAGACAAAATTCAGAAAAGCTATGATAAAGCACAGTATCTGCTAGTTGAACTGCACGCTCACTGCCCAGTCCTCACAGTGTTAACACTCTTTTCTTCAAGTATCAACAATGTACAAAGTAGATACAGAAAACTGTAATACATAATGTAGAAATCTGAGTTTTTATGTGGTTTTTATGCACATGAATGGTAAATCAGTTACAGAAAATAGAAGGGGAGGAGGGATATTGTATTTTATAGTTTTAGCTGTGTCCTCATGGTATCCACAACTGTGCAGTTAGCATCTGAATACCCCCTCCTGTCCCCCCCCCCCTCCCCCTCCAAGGTGCGCTCAACTATTCTGTGAGTATGTATGTGACGAGTATGGGGCACAAAGCCATTGTGGCATTTCTTCGTTTCCTGTGCCACAGTGCTGTTTCATGATTGTCTCCCTGTCTTAAAATTAACTATGAATGCATGCCTTATTATATGTTAACTCAGCTATATGTATGGTCTTTACTTTCAGTTCCTGAATTTTATTGTTTAATTAAATCCACCCCCCTTTCCAGTTTATTTACAAATGACCCCTGTTCTCATATTTGACCTACTTTATTTTCAATTTTTTTTTTCAGTAGTGCGGGGACATAATGTGGAAAGTCACCCATTACCCAGCATGTTAGCCAGTCCATGTAAGGGTTAGTCAGGTACACTCGTAACCCCCATGACCATGCACTGAACATGCTGTTGAGGCATGCTGTGTTTCCTCCCTGTTAATACTGAAGAGTGCTGTCTCTCTTATTTGAGACACAGGGGCTCTGGGCAATGACCTATATGACGGGGCTATTGCTTAGGTGGATCCGAGTGGGTGGCCCCATGGTGGGCCAATTGCAATAAAGAGAATCAAGCTGAACTATGCTGTTGGATGGATGGCTTAGAAGTCTCATTAGAGTGATCCACATACACTGCCATTGAATACACATGCAAACATAATCCAGTGGAATTGTAATGACTATTGTCACTACCTTTACCGTACTGACCTGAAATATCTCCCTCATCAAATACAAGCTAAGATGAAAGCCAGTTTGTCACAGAAGTGGGGAAATGTGTGCTTTACTTTATGATCTGTACCAAGGCTGATGGTGAATCCTTCTTAAAGACTAAGCCATTATGTTTCAGGGGGGAAATCAATGACAAGTAAGGCAAGGTTACTGCAATAAACAAAACGAGGAATAGTCCTGTAATGATTCAACCAGTCGTACTCGCTAAATCTCAGGCATTGTTAAATTGTGACAAATTTGGCAACATCCTTGTCACAATTACTCATCACAGGAACCCAAGTACAGTCAGTGGTGAAAACTTATTTTCAAATGGATGAGAAATTCTTTAATTTAGAATGGTATGGTGTCCATTTTATCTGTTGGGCCCAAAAAAGCCTAAAGATAACGGATAAGATACTGGAGCTTTTATCTTGGTGTTTGAGGATGACTTGCTGCCAGATAAAGTTAAGATTATTGTTTACCTATGTGCTTCAAGTGCATGAAAAGTGGCCATATGACATCCAGTTGTATGAATATGTGTGGAGAATGCAGATGACCCCTACAAAGGAATGCCCCTATTTACAACTGCTTGCACCAATTTGGGAAAAGTCTCTCTCCTCTGGGCATGTAAGATTCAATAGTTGAAGGTATTTGATCTGTTATCATATCAGGACTCCAGGAATAAATACAGTTGTCTATTCCCTGTCTAGATTACAGCAAGCTACTTCATATGTATATCTGTGTCAGACTTGTTTCTAGGTATTCCTTGTACCAAATCAAAATCTAATGAGGAGGAAGAGGATACAAAGAAACAAAAGGTGAAGGCATTCTGGCAGCTCTGACTGCCCTGGGTTCTGCTTCATTACTACCAAAAACTTGCAAGTAGATGAGAACCAGCAGATGATAACCCAAATGAAACTGTGATTGCCAGCGAACACACAAGCAGATGTAGTGCAGTGAAACTGTAGTGGCTGTTTTCACTACCTTGCTGAACTGAAGCACTTGCTTTCACAGTACTTAATGTCTGCCTCTCACAAGGGACAGGTGACATATTGTGAGATCATCAGTTTGATCTCCCAGTTTTACCCCTATTTTCCTTTAGTGCGTGATTTTAATGCACATAACCCATGAAGAGGCAACTTCGAGACCACTGACTGTGATAATGCATTAGAACAGATATTTTTAAATCTTGACCTTTTTGTGCTGAGTCATGGGCCTCCACTTTAGTACTACACAAAGATCCTTTTTACCCATAAACCTTATGGTCTGTAGTGCAAGTGTTAACTTTCATATTCAGTGGAAGGTTCACAGTGACATTTGTGATAGCACCCAATTGTTCTTTCCCACACTGATACTCAACTAGACGCCCCCTGTGCGGCTTATAAAGAATGCCAACTGGTACACATTTAGCACTTCCTTAATGCTTGATATGTCTGCTCATTGGACTATTGAAGAAGCCCTCAACACACAAATGCCAAGATATTTCACACAGCAGAACATGCAAAACCACTTTCAAGATCCACTGATTGAAGGTCAAACCTGTGGGGGACACAAGAACATTGTGGCCATTATATGCCACAGAAGGGCATTCCAACAATATAAGTACCATCTGTTGAAAAATGCTCTTAACATAAAGTGTCTCCACCAATTCAAAGCCTGATAATGTGTAAAAATGCAGAGGAAGGAATCCTGGGAATCCATCATCAAAACTTGTACCTATATCTGAAAGACATGGACCAAATTACAGTATGGTCAACAAAAAGTGGCTGATTTCCCAGGCATTTGTTAGGCTGTCATAGTGAAATCCGACCCTGCCGTCATTGCCGACCATCTGTATTTTGCTCAAACATCGGCATCTGATAACTACATCCTCTTCCCCCTCCATCTTTCTTTCTGCATGATGGGCAAGTAGTGTCACTGTGTCTCTGAACACACAACATTTCAAATGCTATAACACCCCTTTCTCTGACAGAAAACACCTTAGTGCCCTTACAATGTGCCAGAATACAGCTCTGGGCCCTTATTGAATACATAATAAAATATAACACCAACTACATATAAATGCAAGCACCACATCTTTGCTATTTTTAACTGAATCTGACTTCAGTGTGAGTTCCCTCTATAGGGGAAAGCAGGTTAAGTCCATCTTACCAGAGTCGTTTGCAAGTGATTTGGACACATGTAAGCCAAATATGATACTGGACCCTCAAGACAAAGGACCTCTTGTCTACATCACAGTACTGATTTTGGGAGGGCTGGTTTGGTGGTGATCATCTGCTCCACCTAGAGTCTGTTGTCAGAACAGCATTTACCCATCATCAGCATCTTACAGCTGTCATCTTCGACCTGTGTGAAGCCTATGACACCATATAGCATCACTATATTCTCAATACCTTACATTAGTTGTGCTTCTATGACTACCTCTTGTATTCCTGCAGTGTTCCCAACCTACAGGAAAAAAAATAACACGAGGCTGACCTGAGTGTGACAGTTCAGTTAATAGTGATGAACAGATTCTATAGACTCTATAGTTCCACCATTCTTATATGCTGATGACTTCTGCATCTAGTTTATTTCTTCTAACATGAGGGTCATTGAATGACAACTACAGGGTGCTGGCTTCAAATTTATCAGTACCAAAACTTGTGCCATGCATTTTTTGCCAGCATACAACTATTCATCCATGCCACTCTACCCATATAATGAGCATCTTTCTGTGGTTGAGATAATCACTTCTTATATTTGATGACAAGTTAACTTGGTTACCCCATATATGACAGCTTAAGTGGACATTCCAGTTAAAACTCAGTGACCAATGCTGTCTCAGTAACACTGCTTGGGATGCAGATCATTCCACCATTTTGCAATTCTACAAAGCTTTCATTTTATCACATTTAGAATATGGAAGCCAGTATTATGGATTGCCAGTGCCATCAGCATTGTGAGCCCTAGACTAAATCCACCATTGTGGTATCAGGTTGTGCATGTTGCCTTCTGATGAGGGCTGTGGATAGCCTCCTGGTAGGGCCTGGAGTCCTCCCCTTATGGCTTAGGTGTCACCAGTTACGCCTCCACTATACCTTGCTCATTCATGCCTATGCAGAACACCTGAATCAATATCTGTTAACTGGTACAAAAGTGAGATTCAAGAAAAATGGCCTTGGCCAGGAATTTTGGTATCAGCATAGTGAGTCTCTGTTCAGACATTTTCTTGCCTATTCTCAATCCTCTCACTACATCGTACTTGAGAACAGTCGTATGATGCTTGCCTTACCCACAAATATGTCTGGATATTTTTCTTGGCCCAAATGATGTGATAGCCCATCAGTTTTTTGTCAGTTGTTCCTGTCAGTATGCAGTGAGTACCTAATTCAGATAGCATTTATGAAGATGGCTTCAGAATTGAAGACTGGATATGCTCTGCCGTTACATGCATCAGGAGTGGCGAGTAACATTCCTTATGTTGTGGATGCAGTGTCTTCACAGCAGAAGTGGTGTCAATCTTCAGTACAACCCAACCCATTCATATAGGTCTTTTCTAATCTGCAAAATAGTGCAATGAGTAGCCTGCAGGCTATAACCCACTGTTATTCCTGGCATCCACCGGTAGTGTCCTTATGAGATCTTCTTTTAGACCTTAGTGAGAATGAGAAGACAACAATATTCCTCTGCTCTCCAGTTAGATTGGGATTCCAGCGAATGAACTTGTGGATCTATTTGCCAAGGAGGATACCAGGAAGGATGCTCTGCAAATCAAGATACACAGGATCTGATGTGAGGACAACTGACTATTAGGAGTATGGAGTGGAGTATTGCATCAACAACAAATAAGTTATAGAATTTTTAAGTCTACAGATTTGTGGTGGTCTTACATTTTGACTGTCTGATAATGAATTCACAAACCTTTACTGCCTCTGTGTTGGTCATACCAATCTTACCCATTGACACACCCAGTGAAAAACAGCCCTATACTGCAGTAGTTGTTGCACTAACCTGGTAGTTGCCTATATCCTGTTGGATGTAGGCACTGGAAGCTTCACAGCCTGCTGAGCAAATTGTACCTAATGATGTCCAGGTGGCACATCATGTTTTAATTTTGTCCGTCAGAGTGTAATGTGAACTTTTATGTGAAGGCTTCATTTTAATTGTCATGCTGACTACCTTGTGGTGATTGAGGGACCTCCTGCCACATTTTTGCCCCAAGGGACATCTGGCAGTCTCAAATGAGAACTGACTTCATCCCTGACACACATACTCAGTTTTAGTAGCACCCTGAGTCTTAATTGCTTTTAAAAATGTGTTAGTGCTCCTATGGTGGGCAATCACTTTTGGTTGATATCCAACCTATCCTTGTATCTTTTACGATACCCTTGAAGCTTATAATAATCTGTTCTTGGCACTTGTTACAGCTATCTTACACCAGTTTTCTTTTACCCTCATCTCCTTTTGTTTGTGGTTTATAATCAAACTGCTTTTCCCATGTTATTGATGTATCAAGTAAAGGGGACCAAAGGTAACTTGATTCCTCCTCTGCCCAGTTACTCATACGAAATGGTGTAATTCTAGCTTACATTTGTAAAGGGTCATGCTGTTTAATCTCAAGACTTGAAGAATTTTGAGTATTTATGCCACTACACAACGGTGTGCCCTGCTTCTAACGGAAAGTCGTTTTAATGCTAACGATGGCATTAAATAGTCTGAATAAAGATGTAGCTTCTATTTTAAATAATCATATTGACAATGCCATACACATTTTGCAAGACAATGAATATCTTTTCAGAAACAAAAACAGTTTTTACATACTGTCTTGTAACCTTAATAAACTGTTTGGATATTCTCCCAAATGTTTATTTTTTATAGTTAGTTACATGTTTCATGCATCATTTGAATGATTCTTCATGTGAAATGAGTCACTTTACTGAACATGTACTTATGATGAGCATTGATGTTAATGAAAACATTATTTTTTAGTCCTATTCATGCAGCTACTCTTATACGGGGTTTTCATACAGTCTTCCAGTTTTTAAATAGAAATTCGTCCATATAATAATTGTCCAAGAAAAATGATTTTAGGTTAGGTTTAAATCAAATCTTGCTTTGCCACCTGTCAGACATTTTATGTTATCGGGCAAATAATTAAAACTTTTTATTGCTGCTTATTGAACTCCTTTCTGAGCCACTGACGGTTTTAATAATGGGTAATGAAGCTCATTTTCCCCCTCTAGTGTTGTAGGTATGGATATCACTGTTCTTCTCAAATTGTGATGGTCCCCCCAGGAGGCTTGTGGTTCTTTCGTGAGTTCGTGTATGGCGCACATGGGGCCCCAAGCTATTGCAGCTCATTCTTCCTTCCCGGACTGCATTTCCTTCCCCACACCCCTCCCTCTCCATCCTGGCTCCTTCCCTGCTGCCCCCTCTTCCCCTCTCCGTGTTTTTAATTTATGGCAACCTGGCTATCCACCTGGTTCCCTGTGTTCATTGAGATTTTGTCCCTCTTGACTGTTCTTTCATACTTTTTAGTGTTTTTTTCCCCCTTGGGGTTTGACCTCCACTTCTAAATTTTCTGTCTTAAATGTGATCCATTTTGGGAAGAACTCCTTCTCTGCGGCATGGATTCCCCCCCCCCTCCCCCCCCCTTCCTTCCACTGTTCCTTCCCGCCATAGCCCCCCTCTGCCCTATTAGGTCACCAGCACATGCAGCCAGCCCGTATGATGGGGCTGGTATGTACCCATCTGGCTGAGTCCCCTGACCGTACAGGGGTAGCTCTGCTGATACCTGAGCTGTTCCCACCACATGTATGCCAAGCAGTGGTTGCTTGTCATCCTGGATCATCAGAACTCCTGGCAATGGCCGCCATGCCAGATGGCCATTGCTGTGGTGGGTGATGCCTATGGGGAGAGTCCCTGATCGGAGTGGTTGATATCGGGGTGGACATTTGGCGCATGAAGCATATCAAGCTGCAACAATCTGGCCATTATCAAACGACCGGCTCTTCGAATGGTAGTGAATCATTGACAACCGATTGGTATGGCCCTGCAGCCTTCCCTTCCCTGGCTACCCTCGTGGAAGGGGGGCCAGGCTCACCGTCTTGGGATGAAACACTTTCTCCACTACCTGGTCTATACTAGGATGGATGGGGACACATTCACCACAGCAAAACTTTTTTTTTTATGGAGAATATCGAGAACAAGTTTTACGAAGTGGATTGTATTAGTAAGATGCGGTCGGGCTCCCTGTTGATCAAAGCTTCTTCTGCCTCCCAATCTGCAGTTGTTTGTGCTTTTGATTGCCGTGGTGGTTTCCTGGTGTCTATTACCCTTCACCAGCCTGTGGCCACCCACTCCATGAGGGAAGCCTGTGTTCCACCATCTGTGTGTGTAAACTGTTATGACTACCACTCTTCACGCTCACCAGATTGCCCAGTTTACAAGAAAGAAAAGAAGATCCAAGAGTACACGTCCCTGGATCACCTATCTTATGCTAAGGCTTGCCAGAAATGTGACCGACTCCACCTAGTGTTGATTTCTTCTACTTTTGCCTCTGTTACATTCTTTCCCCATCCTATGTCTGCCTTACCCCAGCCCCATTCCCTTTCATCTCCCCCTACCCTGCAGTTCCCACGCCCTCCCCTCTGGGTGCCTCTCCCTCTGAACAGCTCTCCAGCTGAGGAAGTGGCCCCCTTCTTCGGTGTTGCCAGTCAGCCCCCCCTCCCATTTCAGTACACTTCCCTCTGGCATCTGTCAGGCCGGAGGCTTCTGCTGCAACTCGGCCATGGGACGCACCATCTGTGCACCCTAGGTCACCCACTCTCTTTCATTTCTGGCTTTCGCAGAAGCCTGCTCTCCCTCTGTGCCCTGCCCTCCTCAACTTCTGAAAGAGGAGGAGGAGAAGAAGAAGATAAACATATGTACCAGGACAAGCCTCACCCCCCCCCCCCCCCATCCTCCTGGAGGTGGAGGTACCATCTTTCCCTTTGCAGACTGAGTCTGATGTCTTATTTGTGGAGGTCACGCCATCCTCGTCAGTGACAACCACTGTCGGCTTCTTTATGTCTAACCTGGACTCTCAGCACATGAAAATTCAGTGGAATTGCAATGTATATTACCATCACTTACCAGAAATACAACTTGTTTCCTCTTATTGTGCATTCTGTCTTGCTCTTCAAGCAATGCACTTCTGTGATGACCGCCACCAAGCTGAATCCTATAATGAACCTTTCACTGAATGGGTTTTCTTGCAGTCTTGTACCTCTTCGCATGACATGACATGACCCCAGTCCCGGATTCCATCCACAACCAGATGATCCAACACTTGGACATCACCCAGAGGCATAATCTACTCAGGATCTTCAACTGCATTTGGCTCTCAGATGTCTTTCCCTCACAATGGCGAGACAGCATAGTGTTATCCTTATCCTTAAGCCCAGGAAGAACCCAATGTCTCTTGACAGCTACTGCAAGATTAGCTTGACGCACATACTGTGTAAACTGCTCAAGATTATGTCGAGTACTTGATTCTCGGGCATTTTATGCCCATATTAATGTGGATTCTGGGAAGGATGCTGTACAGCTGACCATTTACTCTGATTGGAAACAGCAATCTGACAGACTATTACCAACTGCTGACACCTTGTTGTAGCCTTCTTCGACCTATGAGGCATAAAACACCGCTTAGTGTTGTCACATTTTAGTTGCCCTCCATGATTGGGGCTTTCATGGCTCCCTTCCAAATTTTATCCGTGAATTTGTATCCCACTGGCTCTTCAGAGTTTGAGTTGGCATTTAACTCAGCATCCCTCAGATCCAGGAAAACGATATCCCACAGGGTGTGAAGTCTCACATTCTTCCTCATCACCATCAATGGGCTTATAACCTCTGTTGGTCCCCTGGTTACCCCGGCGTTGTATGTCAATGATTTATGCACCTGGTGTGCTCCCATTCTGTAGCATCTGCTGAGTGCCAACTCCATGGCGCACACCAACAGGCCTTTGTGTGGGCCCTTGCCTCGTGGCTTCCAGTTTTCTCCCTCCAAAACACATGCTGTGCATTTTTGCCATTGACCCACAGTACACCCCGAACCAGAACTTTATTTAGGCAAGCAGCAGTCCCATTTCTTGGCCCTTATTTTTGATAAAAAGCTAACGTGGCTGCCCATATTCACCACCTGAAGACTACCTTCATGCAGACACTTAATGCTCTCTGATTCCTGGCCCACACATTGTGTTGTGCAGTCTGTGCTGCTCTTCTGTCTCTTTACCACACTCTGGTTTTGTCCGGACTAGATTTGGTTGTCAGCTTCTTCCACTCTGAAACTACTTGACAATATTCATCATTATGGGGTGCACATGGCTATCAGTGCCTTCCACACTAGTCCCGTTGACAGTCTCCTTGCGGTAGTGGGGATTCCCCCTCTACAAATATGACGGAGCCAACTCTTGGTTTCTTACGCATTCACTATTGAATGATTCCCTAACCATCCCGTGTACCCTGTCCTCTTTGCAAATGACGTATGACTCTGCCTCGATACCTGCCCTCGGGTGGGATTGCCACTTAGAATGCACCTCACTTCCCTCTGTTGGGATCTCCATTAGGACCGACCTATTCCCAGGTCCTAAGGTTTCTGTCGTCCCTATTATATTCCGGTGTCTTGTACATTCCATCTGGGAAGAGTCTCAGGGTGCTACCATCTTCTACACTGATGGTTCTAAAACAGTAGATAAGGCAGGATACAGTTTTGTGTCCTACTGGCATGGAACACCATTTACTATTGGGATCATGTAGAGGGGCGTTTGAAAAGTAGGTGCAAAGTCTGAGAGATGGCACCACTGGCACGTATTGAGGTCATATTTAGTTAGTAGCATCTTTGGAGAGAATGCACACCAAGTTTCAGTCGTATTGGTTTATTTCTTTGTGTTTGGCATTCGTGTAAATCAAGGAAGTCGTGTGATTGTCAAAAAATGGGCAAAAAAGAATTTTGTGTAGTGATTAAATATTACTTTATGAAAGGCAAAATGCCTCAGGAGACTAAAGAGAAGCTTGATAAACATTACGGTGACTCTACACCTTCGATTAGAACAGTTTATCATTGGTTTCAAAATTATGGGAGTGGCCATATGGGCAGAAGTGATGCTGAACATTCTGGATGCCCTGTGGAGGTTATGACTCCAGAAATCATTGATAAAATCCGTGATATGGTGATGGATGACAGAAAAATTAAAGTGCGTGAGATTGCTAGTGCTGTGGGCATCTCGAATGGACGGGTACATAATATTTTGCACAAACATTTGGACATGAGAAAGCTATCCGCAAGATGGGTTCCACGATTGCTCACGCTTGACCAGAAACGGAATAGTGTGAAATGTTGCAAGGATGGTTTGTAGCTTTTCAGGAAGAATCTGCAGGACTTCAAGCATCGTTTCATTACTGTGGGTGAAATATGGATACATTACTACACTCCTGAGACCAAACAACAATCTAAACAATGGGTTACCAAGGGAGAATCTGCACCAAAAAGGGCAAAGACCATTCCTTTGGCCGGAAAGGTTATGGCAACTATCTTTTGGGATTCGCAATGGATAATCCTCATTGACTACCTGGAAAAGGGTAAAACTGTTACAGGTGAATATTATTCATCGTTATTGGACCATTTGAAAACTGAGCTGCAAGAAAAATGCCGGCGATTGGACCACAAAAAAGTCCTTTTCCATCATGACAGTGCACCAGCACACACCTCAGCAGTTGTGGTCGCAAAATTAGTGGAAATAGGATTCCAACTCGTTTCACATCTCCCCCCCCTATTCTCCAGACTTGGCTCCCTCAGACTACTATTTGTTCATTTGTTCCCCAATTTGAAGAAATGGCTGGCAGGACAAAGATTTTATTCAAACGAGGAGGTGATTGCAGCAACTAATGGCTATTTTGCAGACTTGGAAAATTTCTATTATTCGGAAGGGATCAACAAATTAGAACAGCATTGAACAAAGTGTAAAAGTCTAAAAGAAGACTATGTTGAAAAATAAAAAAGGCTTATCGCAAACACGTAACTAGTTTTTTATTTTTGCACGGACTTTTCTAACGTCCCTCTTAGTGTGTTCACAGTGAAGCTGTTTGCCATTAATAGGGCCCTCCATTTTGTTTCTCAGGCCTCCCTCCACAGTGTTTTAACATGTTAAGATTCAATGAGCATCTTGCAGGCTATAGACCGTTGCTACTCTTCTCACTCTTAGGTCTCTGCTATCCATGACTTTCTCCCTCTCCTTGGCTGTGCTGCCTGCTCTGTTCTCTTTCCCTGGATCACAAGTCATATGGGTATTCCCGGGAATGAACTGGTTGACTGTTTGGCTAGAGAGGCAGATACTTAACCACTTATTCCCTTTCATGATGCCAGATGCAGATATGAGGATACACATCAAATCTCTCTTTGCCTAAAAGTGAAGTGACATGTGCTGCATTACTGTTCTCAATAATAAATTCTGCGCAATCGAGGTTACTACTGCAATTTGGCACTGTTCCTTCTGCACTTTTTGGAAGGACTCCAGTATCTTATATAGTCTATGCATCAGTTGTAGGAGGCCCACTCATTGTTTTCTCTTGGATAACGAGCCACCCCCACAATGTGGCTGTAGAATGAGACTGATGGTATCCCATATATTGGTGGAATGTCCCCTTCTTTTGGCCCTCTGTACTCTGTATAGCCTTCCAGATTCCTTATCTTTAATGTTAGTAGATGATTCACAGATGGGTGAACTGGTCCTCAGTTTGCTACATGAAAGTGGGTTTTGTTTTCAATTATAAGGTTTTGCTTTACTCCTGGAGCAGGGGCGGGGTGGTTTTGGTTGCGGTTTCTCTTCGCGTTTTCTAAGTCTGAGACCCATGACCATTCTGCTGTGCAACGACTGCTCTTATATCCCTCTGTTTTTCCAGTTTTTAGATTTCGCTTACCCTTTCATGCCTTCTGCTGTGCATGTTTTTTGTTTCCTCATTTTATAGTTTAATCCCTCTGACTGGATCTGACCATTTCTGGCAGTCCGTGTATCTTACACAAGTAACTTTTGAATTGCAGGATTGATAACCGTGCCATTTATTCCCATAACCCCCTCTGTCAGTCAATCAATCAAGTTGTGATGGATAGTTTGAGACAAACTTCGTTAGTGCGTATTTCAGTTGTGATGGCACAGTTGAAATGTCTAGCTCCTTGAAGAGGTATCTATGTGGTGTCGGAGGGGGTGAACACTACACTTTATTCTTGCCTCTCTTTTGTGCAGTCAGTACTTTTTTAATTGTATGTGGTTTCTGTCATTTCAGATAGGCACAATTTTGAATCTGCAGCTATTATGAATCAAAACACAAAGGAATTAATGACATTCAGCTGCTAGTGGGCACTGATTTATATCAGTGGGTAAAGTTGAAAATTTGTGCCGTGCCAGGATTCTAACCCAGCTTCCTGCATACTAGGCGCATGCTCTGACCACTAAGCTACTAACAAGAATAATGTACAGAAGAATGAAAAAGAAACAGATGGTCTGTTAGGCAACTGTCACTTTGACTTAAGGAAAGGCAAAGGTACCAGAGGCTGTTCTGATTTTGCTCTTAATAATGGTATCAAGACTATAGTCAGTGGCAACACAGCTCACAATGAATGCTGCATTGTGAACTTGACTGACAGTGCCCAGACAGCAACCACATTACGTTCCTGCATCTGGCAACATCACAGACCAGCTTGCCTGAATCTACTTCATATTTGAAGAATGAGTACATTATACAAATAAGGTCCCTTACCTGTTTGTGAAACACTTGGCACCCTCTAGCTGTTTAGCCATTATGAGAAAAGTTACAGAACACACAGAATACCACAGAAATCAGTCGGATATAGTTTCGTGCACGTAAACTTGATAGAACGCTCGGATATGATGGAAGTTTATACAGTACGAAATGCAAAAGCAGACTGAGTGCTGATTGGCTAGCTGTGCTGCTGTCTACTGCACCTCCCCAACCCGGAAACCATAAATGCTGTTGCAGATTATAAAGAATGATAGTCATTTTTGTGGGATTTGTCGTCTTGGAAAAAGTGTTCAATAGTTCATGGTGCAAAATGTTTGGAATTATTAGAAAATTAGGAGCAAGCTATAGGAAAATATGGTTAATGTTCAGTGTGCGCCTAAACTGAGAGGGAACAATAAGAAGGAAAGACCATGAACAAAGTACCCAAATTAAAAGGGTCTAAGACAAGAATGCAGTCTCTTGACCTTACTGTTCAATATAAACATCCAAGAAGCAATCACAGAAATAAAAGGAAGGTTTAGAAGTTTGATAAAAATTCAGGGTGAAAGGATATCAATGATAAGATTCGTTGATGTCATTGTTATCCTGAGTGGAAGTGAAGAAGAATTACAAGACATACTGTGTACTGAGCACAGAATAAGGATTGAAAGTAAGCTGAAGACAGGCAGGAATAATGAGGAGTAGCAGAAATGAGATTAGTGAGAGACTTAACATAAGAATTGGTTATCACGAAGTAGACGAAGTGAAGCAAATCTACTACCTTGGAAGCCAAATAATATATGAAAGATGAAGCAAGGAGGACATAAATAGCAGATTTTCATAAAGAGGAGATTCCTTGCCAAAATATGTCTGTTGGTATCAAACATCTGCATTAATTTGAGGAAGAAATTTGTGAGACTATAAGTTTGGAGCATTGATTGTATGGAAGTGAATCAGGAATTATGGGAAAACCACAAAGCAGAAAATCAAAATGTTTGAGATACGGTGCTACAGAAGGATGTTGAAAATTAGGTGGTCTGAAAAGTTCAGAAATGGGGATGTTTTCCATAGAATTGGCAAGACGAGAAAAACATGGATAACATTGACAAGAAGAGGGACATGTGCTAAGGTATCCGAGAATAATTTCCATGGTACTAGAGTGAACTGCAGAGGGTAAATCTGTAGGGAAAGACAGAGATTGGAATATATCCAGTAAATAATTGAACAAGTGTTACTCTGAGATGACCAGATAGGCACAGGAGAGGTATTTGTGGTGGGCCACATCAAACCAGACTGAGGACTGATGACTCCTCACCCCACTCCCATACTGTGGACATTTCAGCATACATCATTTGCTGTGGGGTTCCACAAGCATCTGTCCTCAGAGCTGAGCTTGTATCAAGAACGTTTTGTTGATAGAAGATAAATGCCTTCTGAGCATGGGGCAGCACTGATCTAGTGTTATACTTAGCAGGATGTACTTGATGATATGCACTTCAGTAAGCAATTCCTGATGTGGATACATCTAGAAGACAGCAGTGGTTAGAAGAAAGCCACCAAGATGGGTGCTGACTAAGGCAAATTGGACATTATACCTCCTGCTGGTTGTCTTTGAACATATAAACAATATCCAGGAATAGATATACTACATTACTACCAGATTCCAGCAGATTGTTTATGCATCCAAGCTAAAGTCTTATGGCCAGCTGCAAAGGTAGTTCATCCTTTGGTGGAATAGTGAGTGCTGTTCTGTTGTCAGGGACAGGCAGATGGCTCTGTGGAGGTTAAAGTGCAGGCTGTCTAATGAGAAACTTGCAGCCTTCTGGGTAACAAGGGCAAAATACCATCATATAATTAAGAAGAGCAAAAACAGTTTTTTGCAACAGTTCCTGAATTACATCAACCGATCTGCTAAACCAACAGATGTATGGGAAGGCATTTGGGGGATTTGGGGAAAAGATTGGTAGTGTCCTTGTAAGTTATTTGCATTTTCCGTAGGTCATGATTGTGAGCTCCCAGTATTATGTGGAATCTCTCTCTCTCTATCTATCTATCTATCTATCTATCTATCTATCTATCTATCTTTATACTATTAAATGTTTAGAAATTGTTCTACACTGCAGAATGATTCGTCAAGCAGATATGATTCCAGTTTTTATTTGAAGTTAATTTAATCTTTTATGTTCTTCACATCACTGGGTAACTGGTCAAATATTTCCTTTCTGTGCCACATTATGGCTGAATGGTGGATAGTGTAAGTTATTTGTCCTTCCATGCCCACACACTTGCATAGAAATGCAGTTGGTGTAAAACATGTTTGGAACAGTTATTTTTTAGTCTTAAAATGTGAAAGCATTATTTTCTTATTTTCCTTTTTTGTATACATTATAGTTAGAAGTTATGGAGCCTGCAAGTTTTGCCAAAATTTAATGATAATCCATCTGCCTGGAAGAACCTGAGATTTTCGAACAGTATCCTTTCTTCCAGGAGTGCTAGTTTTGCAAGGTTTGCAGAAGAGCTTCTGTGAAGTTTGGAAGGTGGGAGACGAGGTACTGGCAGAATTGAAGCTGTGAGGACGGGTCGTGAGTCGTGCTTGGGTAGCTCAGTTAGTAGAGCACTTGCCCGCAAAAGGCAAAGGTCCCGAGTTCGAGTCTCAGTCCGGCACACAGTTTTAATCTGTCAGGAAGTTTCATGTAATTAGGCAATTACTCCATAAGGGTGTTAATGCTGATTTCCATTCTTATGCTTTTATATAAAAAAAAAAAATCACCTTGTGCTTGTGCTAGTTGAAGACCATGTATATTAGAAACAACGAAGAGCTCAAAACATAATTGTTTAGTCCACGATGTGGGACCGTTTCAAAGTCTATTGCACTTTTAGTGGATATGGGTGCTTTTTATTTTCGTTTTAAGTGGTCTTTACAACACTGCTACTAAACAGCATGAAGCCATAGGCTGAAGAAATTGTAGGCCACTATCAATGAGACTTTGTCCATGGATGGTCAATTCTTGACCACATATTTACATTGTGGCAGCTGATAGAGAAGTTTTGCGAGTTCGATCAAAAATTACATCTTATCTTCATTGTTTTTCAACAAACTTGTAACAGTATTGACCACTCCATGTTGTGTAAAATATTAGAGGAATTTCATATTGCATCAAAACATATCCAGTTAATTGCCGCTTGCTACTCTCAATAAACTTGTTTGGTAAGGTTTGACAAACAAATATGACCGTCATTCAGTATCCAAAATGGATTGAGACAGAGAGATCCATTGGCACCAATACTGTTCTACTTGGCATTGGAAAAGTAAGCTGTGACACTGATCAGGTCAGATCAGAGAAATGGAGATGTTGGGAGCACACACAGTCCTGGAATTTGCCAACGATGTCATGGTTCTTGGTGACACTGTGAAGCAAGTATGCACAGATACTTCCCGATATGTCCATAGTGCAAAGAAAATTGGACTGGTGACGAATAAGGATAAAACCAAATATCTTAGTGTACCATGCCATTCAGCTCTCCTTCCTTCCGTTATTATCAGTGAGCATATCTGCGAATGAGTTCAGGAATTCAAAACCTGGGTTCCATGCTGACTAATAAATAAAGTGATGAAAGAAGTGCATCAACAAATAATAAACACCAATTGCATGTTCTTTAGTGTGAACAATTTATTCAAGTTACATCTGATATCACAAGAATAAGATTCAGCTTACATGACACTAGTGTAGCCAGTACTTTTGTGTGTTTGTGAAACAGTGACATCATCAGCAACAACTGAAGAAGCAACCTGTGCCTTTGAGAGGTAAGGGACTTCGAAAGATCTATGGGCTCCTCTGCAGTATCATGGAAGCAGAAGATAAATGGGAATGAAGAATGAAAGAGGACATGTACCAGCTGTTTTGAAAGTCACACATTTATTATTTATTTATTTATTTATTGCTCAAGCAGATAATGAACTATGTATTCTACAACATTAGATAATGCTGGTAGAATACAGATCAGCCTGTAATCAGAATGTTCTTGGCAGATTAGTGTTTGGTTAGAGGTTTAATGTGTCCCTTTTTCCAGGCCGGAATGGTTTAAAAAATGTAATTATCGATAGTAATGGGTCGATGAGGAAATTGATCATGTAATATTGTCGAGTCCTGCAGCTGCAGAATGAATTCGCACAATTGACTTCATGACTGTGTTAAGGCTTACTGGCTGCAGAAAAAATTTTTGGTTGTACCAACCACAGGTACTTCAAGGGATTCGAAGGTTTGCATCCTTGTGTGTTGGTCAAGTAGAGATGTAGGCATGGTGAAATACTCGTTTAGATTCTCGACTGAAACAAGAGGTTCAGATGCAGATTGAGAATTTCCTATTCCTAGCTCTTGTGGATTTTTCCACAAGACAGAAGGCCTGTGAAGGTCCTCAGTTAATGGGTGGGCGTACCTAAATCTTGCATTTCTCAGTGACTGGCTAACTCAGTTGTGTAGTTGTTTGTAGGCGAGATGATTGTCAGAGTTTGGGTGCCGTTTATATTTCCTGTGTGCTGTGTCTCTGATACTCGTATGGTGTCAGAGTTGATTGGTACGCCATGGTGCAAGTTTTTCTGACTCTTACAGTGGCAGAATGTTACAGCACAAGAGGCTACAGTGAATTGGCCATGCCCTTCGAGCTGATAAGTAAGTCCCATACCGAGTCCTCCATTCTCAGCCATGGGAACATCCAAGGATGCAAAGAAAGGATAGACTATTCACAATTCTGAAAGAATTGGGGCCATCAGCAGTGGAAGATCAAGCTGAAGGACAGCAATGATGGACTACCATCTGCAGTGGACATCTCCTATGTTGTGATTGACCGACCTCCTTTTTTAATTGGATTTTTTTTTAAAATATGGTGTTTTGTAATTTTTGGAAGGAGTGCTGTTTTTTCTCCTTTTGTAATGTGATTATGTCTCTTGGTTTTTGTGCTCTGGGCATTAATGCAATAGATGATTACGGTGATGATGAAAGTGTTTTATTGGCTGGTGCTGGTGCAGTCTCAAATGTTTCCTGCAGTAAATTACTTTTCAAGCATCTTCAGATCATAAAAGAAAGCAGTACACTTACATTGCTTCCTCTTCTTATCTGAAGATGGATGGCGTTGGTTGAAACCAATAATTTATTGTTGAAGTTATGTGATTGTGTCAGACAATAGACAACAATCACCGACATCTCCATCATAACCAAAAATTTATTCTTCTCAGATATTGAATTGTTTTACTAACAGTTTCTTATTGATACTGATGTCTGTTGTGTTCTTTGGAAGGGGAACTGATTCCTTTCAGATTTACATAAACTTTACTGAAAGCTGAGAGAGAGTGTTTTCATGTGCAACTACCATAAAAGACTTGAGGATCCTTGCATTTTACCCATACAGACATTTTGTAAATTCTAATTCAGTGCTGAATACATTACAGATGTGCTGCTAAACTGCATCTCCTCTTTAATTATAAAGAACATGTGATACAAAATCCACCAGTTCCTCCTGTAAGACGTAAAACCATTGAAGAGGAGAAAATTAGGAAAGAAGAAAAGTGGAAACTGGAGTCAATGTCTTTTGCTCTGAAAAGGTCAGGGAGGCTTATCAGGAAGGTTCAGGGCGGTAAGCTTTTATTAAATTGCAAATTCAACAATACAGTGTTCAGTGTGTTCTGTATCTGTATGTTGTTGTGGTGTCTTTTCACACGCATTCAATGACAGATATAATTTAAAAAATAGAATCCTGATACATTTAGTTCTTTTGTTAGTACTTAAGTTACATTGAAACTTTTCCTACATGCACTTAACTGCAACTGAGTTTTTTAATGACATTGTATTTATTAAATTCACTTTGCATGATTGAAAAGCAGTGCACCCAATTAGTTCCAGCTTCTGTATCTTCGGGTAGTTTGGTGAATACAATGTTAGTGAGAATGTGGCAGTTATTTCCTATACAATTGAATTAAAGTAAATCAAGAACAAATTGCGGTTTGTCAAATACCACCAAAATACTGATAATCATTAAGCAATGGATTCTGAATGCCAAAAATTAATAATGTTTTTAGGTGCTTATGGTTCAGTGCACTTGCAAAATTTAAGATCCACTGCATGCATTCTTTGGAGTAGATTACATTACAACAAACTATGTATATGAACCATGACCTTGCCGTTGGTGGGGAGGCTTGCGTGCCTCAGCGATACAGATAGCCGTACCGTAGGTGCAACCACAACGGAGGGGTATCTGTTGAGAGGCCAGACAAATGTGTGGTTCCTGAAGAGGGGCAGCAGCCTTTTCAGTAGTTGCAGGGGCAACAGCCTGGATGATTGACTGATCTGGCCTTGTAACACTAACCAAAATGGCCTTGCTGTTGTGGTACTGCGAACGGCTGAAAGCAAGGAGAAACTACAGCCATAATTTTTCCCGAGGGCATGCAGCTTTACTGTATGCTTAAATGATGATGGCGTCCTCTTGAGTAAAATATTCCGGAGGTAAAATAGTCCCCCATTTGGATCTCCGGACGGGGACTACTCAAGAGGACGTCGTTATCAGGAGAAATAAAACTGGCATTCTACAGATCGGAGCGTGGAATGTCGGATCCCTTAATCGGGCAGGTAGGTTAGAACATTTAAAAAGGGAAATGGATAGGTTAAAGTTAGATATAGTGGGAATTAGTGAAGTTCGGTGGCAGGAGAAACAAGACTTCTGGTCAGGTGAATACAGGGTTATAAATACAAAATCAAAGAGGGGTAATGCAGGAGTAGGTTTAATAATGAATAAAAAAATAGGAGTGCGGGTAAGCTACTACAAACAGCATAGTGAACGTATTATAGTGGCCAAGATAGACACGAAGCCCATGCCTACTACAGTAGTACAGGTTTATATGCCAACTAGCTCTGCAGATGACGAAGAAATTGAAGAAATGTATGATGAGATAAAAGAAATTATTCAGGTAGTGAAGGGAGACGAAAATTTAATAGTCATGGGTGACTGGAATTCGGTAGTAGGAAAAGGGAGAGAAGGAAACATAGTAGGTGAATATGGATTGGGGCTAAGAAATGAAAGAGGAAGCCGTCTGGTAGAATTTTGCACAGAGCATAACTTAATCATAGCTAACACTTGGTTCAACAATCATAAAAGAAAGTTGTGTATATGGATGAATCCTGGAGATACTAGAAGGTACCAGATAGATTATATAATGGTAAGACAGAGATTTAGGAACAAGGTTTTAAATTGTAAGACATTTCCAGGGGCAGATGTGGACTCTGACCACAATCTATTGGTTATGAACTGTAGATTAAAACTGAAAAAACTGCAAAAAGGTGTGAATTTAAGGAGATGGGACCTGGATAAACTGAAAGAGCCAGAGGTTGTACAGAGTTTCAGGGACAGCATAAGGGAACAATTGACAGGAATGGGGGAAAGAAATACAGTAGAAGAAGAATGGGTAGCTTTGAGGAATGAAATAGTGAAGGCAGCAGAGGATCAAGTAGGTAAAAAGACGAGGGCTAGTAGAAATCCTTGGGTAACAGAAGAGATACTGAATTTAATTGATAAAAGGAGAAAATACAAAAATGCAGTAAATGAAGCAGGCAAAAAGGAATACAAACGTCTCAAAAATGAGATCGACAGGAAGTGCAAAATGGCGAAGCAGGGATGGCTAGAGGACAAATGTAAGGATGTAGAGGCACATATCACTAGGGGTAAGATAGATACAGCGTACAGGAAAATTAAAGAGACCTTTGGAGAAAAGAGAACGACTTGTATGAATATCAAGAGCTCAGATGGAAACCCAGTTCTAAGCAAAGAGGGGAAAGAAGAAAGGTGGAAGGAGTATATAGAGGGTCTATACAAGGGCGATGTACTTGAGGACAATATTATGGAAATGGAAGAGGATGTAGATGAAGATGAAATGGGAGATATGATACTGCGCGAAGAGTTTGACAGAGCACTGGAAGACCTGAGTCGAAACAAGGCCCCGGGAGTAGACAACATTCCATTAGAACTACTGACGGCCTTGGGAGAGCCAGTCCTGACAAAACTCTACCATCTGGTAAGCAAGATGTACGAGACAGGCGAAATACCCTCAGACTTCAAGAAGAATATAATAATTTCAATCCCAAAGAAAGCAGGTGTTGACAGATGTGAAAATTACCGAACTATCAGTTTAATAAGTCACAGCTGCAAAATACTAACGCGAATTCTTTACAGACAAATGGGAAAACTGGTAGAAGCCGACCTCGGGGAAGATCAGTTTGGATTCCGTAGAAATGTTGGAACACTTGAGGCAATACTGACCTTATGACTCATCTTAGAAGAAAGATTAAGGAAAGGCAAACCTACGTTTGTAGCATTTGTAGACTTAGAGAAAGCTTTTGACAATGTTGACTGGAAAACTCTTTCAAATTCTCAAGGTGGCAGGGGTAAAATACAGGGAGCGAAAGGCTATTTACAATTTGTACAGAAACCAGATGGCAGTTATAAGAGTCGAGGGGCATGAAAGGGAAGCAGTGGTTGGGAAAGGAGTGAGACAGGGTTGTGGCCTCTCCACTATGTTATTCATTCTGTATATTGAGCAAGCAGTAAAGGAAACAAAAGAAAAATTTGGGGTAGGTATTAAAATCCAGGGAGAAGAAATTAAAACTTTGAGGTTCGCTGATGACATTGTAATTCTGTCAAAGACAGCAAAGGACTTGGAAGAGCAGTAGAACGGAATGGACAGTGTCTTGAAAGGAGGATATAAGATGAACATCAACAAAAGTAAAACGAGGATAATGGAATGTAGTCGAATTGTCGGGTGATGCTGAGGGAATTAGATTAGGAAATGAGACACTTAAAGTAGTAAAGGAGTTTTGCTATTTAGGGAGTAAAATAACTGATGATGGTCGAAGTAGAGAGGATATAAAATGTAGACTGGCAATGGCAAGGAAAGCGTTTCTGAAGAAGAGAAATTTGTTAACATCGAGTATAGATTTAAGTGTCAGGAAGTCATTTCTGAAAGTATTTGTATGGAGTTTAGCCATGTATGGAAGTGAAACATGGACAATAAATAGTTTGGACAAGAAGAGAATAGAAGCTTTCGAAATGTGGTGCTACAGAAGAATGTTGAAGATTAAGTGGGTAGATCACGTAACTAATGAGGAGGTATTGAATAGGATTGGGGAAAAGAGAAGTTTGTGGCACAACTTAACTAGAAGAAGGGATCGGTTGGTAGGACATGTCCTGAGGCATCAAGGGATCACCAATTTAGCATTGGAGGGCAGTGTGGAGGGTAAAAACCGTAGAGGGAGACCAAGAGATGAATACTCTAAGCATATTCAGAAGGATGTAGGTTGCAGTAGGTACTGGGGGATGAAGGAGCTTGCACAGGATAGATTAGCATGGAGAGCTGCATCAAACCAGTCTCAGGACTGAAAACCACAACAACAACCATGTATATTTACCTTTAATAGTTCAAGGTAAGTCCTTGGGCCTGATAAACTGTTAAATCACTCTTTTTCACATTTTGTGGTTTATAATTCCTCTTCAAACCAACCATGGCAAAGAACCAAATATCAAACACAAGGACAGACTGACACACATCCTGTGGCCATTGCTGCAGATCGTTTTATATGTTTTCAGCTGTTACTGTATTTCGTCTGTTATCAGTTACAATATATGTTATTACTAAGAAATTAATTTACAAAAGTTTTCATGTAGTAAAAAGCGTTGATCAACAAAAGTTTTGCATCACCCTCTTTATTTCAAAATTCATGGCACGTAAAACAAAAACTGGCTCTGAGCACATGGTGGAACATCCCCTTGCTCAAATGCATGTTTGAATCCATCATGGCATTCCATTGATAAGATCATAAAGCCAACTCTGGTCCAAATTGTCCCACTCACTGATTCTCTGTAAGTCATGCAAAGTACATGGTTATTTTCGACATCCAAAAATAGCTCATTTCAATCGATCTCACACGGGAGAACATGCAGGTCAATCCATTTTGGTCATCCCAGCATGCTGAAAAAATGTGTTCACAAGAACAGCATAACAATCATGCGGGTTATCATCCTCTAAGATTAAATTGTCACCAAAATGCTGACGATCTTTGCCCCCCCCCCCCCCCCAAGGGGCTTAGTACTCTTTGATGAGTTTGTGCTTTGCTTCCACAGGGCCCCTTTCCGTGTTGTATGTTATCCTCCTGCTGTTCTGTTACCCCTTCCAGGTGGGAAACATGTCTTGATAGTTTTGGGAATCCATTCTGAAGTTTCAATCCCCCGGCATCGGGACACTCCCTCATCTATTTTTTCTTTCTTTCTTTCTTTCTTTCTTCATTCTCCATCTCCTCCCCTTCCTCCACTTTGGCTTTTGCAGTTTTTCTTTATTTCCTCTTCCTTCCTGTGTGCTCCTGAATTTGCAGCTCCGGGTTGACAGTTAGGGTTCACACATACCCCCTGGTATATGCCAGGCACAGAGAGGGATGATTGCCTGTGCTATAACCTTCATAAATTGCCAATTGTTTCCTCTTGGCTGAAGTTCGGGAGGTGTGATCTGGGGTGCGAACAATCACCTAAGGCAGGTGAGCCCCCATCTGAGGGTGACCCCAGTTGGAAGGAGTGCGCCATTGGAGATGCTACCAGTCGTGGAGGATTTTTTCACGAGGAGCCAATCACCATGTCAGTCTACATTAAATGTAATGAGGCTAAAGATTCAAAGATTCTCCCAGCTGCTCCTCAGTTCCTCATGGTATCACGTGCTGAGGAAGGTCAGACCTTTGCTACAGTCAATCCGTTTGTTATTGAGGGGACTCTGCTTTTGGAGACCAGTTATGATTTTCAAGCCCAACAGTTGCTTACAGCTTTGCTCCTCCATGACTATCCTGTTTGTGTCAAAGTGCATTGTACGCTGAATTCTTCACGTGGTGTTAGTTACACTTGGCTGCTTGATGGTCTGACCGAGAGAGAAATCCAAACTTATCTCTCTGGTCAGGGCACCACTGCAGTCCATTGGGTACTGAAAGAGGTTGATTCAAACTTAGTGCCTACATTCTCTCTTTTTCTCATATTTGATTGAGTAGTGCTTCCATTGAAGATTAACGCATGCTGTGAAGTCATCACAGTCAGATTGTACATTCCAAACCTGATTTGTTGCTTGCTGTGTCAACGTTACAACTGTACTCGCATGTTCTGTCGAAACACGACCAGATGTGTTACTTGTGGTAAAGGTGATCATGAGGTCTATTTCCCGCCTCTTTCTCCCTGCTGTATCAGTTGTAATGGTGACGACGGCCCCTTATTCTGTGAATTCCCTGTATATCTCGGTAAGTGGGCCGTCCAAGAGATTGGGTTGAAAGAAAAAGTACCATACCCTGTCACAAGCAAGTTGAAAGCCCTGCGTTTTACCATTCAGCACATGTAGTGCTGTTCTTGCTACACCTCGCTCCATCAAAACATGGTCACGCAAACTTGCAACCTCCAATTCAGTAGTGCAGTTGTGAAATCGCTCAGTGTCACAATAGCATCCCCACCTCCTCCTACAGCTGAGCAACAAGCCACCAAATCTTCACCCCTGGTGGTGAAGAAATCACCTACTACACAACCGGCAGGCCAGAAAGGATAAAAAGGATACTCCTGCGAAATTTTTTTTACATCCCTCCAGCCAATAAATGTCTGAGTCTTCGTCTGCCAACCGTAAAGGCGCTAAGATATCAAACAAAGACAAAGGGTCTGTGATGGTCCGCCTACTTTTTTTCTTCTTCTGTTGTCCTCGGTGTCGACGTACTGGCTGAAAAAAAGTAGGGGGTGGAAGTGCAGTACGGTCTACTGTAAATGATGTAGCCGACAGGAGCACAGTTGTTTCACATTTGTTTATTTTCACTTTTCCTAACCCCCCCCATATACACATTTAATATGGCCAGTGCACTATTGTTTAACTTTCAATAAGCCTCATTAATAGTTTGGAGGCGAACATCCACGTACTGCTACAATAGTTTACTGTTGAATATCTGTAAGCAGTAAAAAACATAAGCACATCATTCACAGTTCTTTCAGAATAATCAGGTTTGTATGGAACACACACTGTAATTGTTTTAACACATGGACTAATTGTGTAACACTTATTTCACAGTTAAGTTGAAGCATCATTGTTGTTCTAACCAATAAAGGTTTCTCATCTGAAACTTGGTCATGGACGGACTGTCTCAGGACCAAAAATTGGTTCCTTATATATCCTCACAATAATAGGTACTAAAACTTCACATTGTTCAATGTTCAATTAAAACTTAATTCATTAAGTTAACTGAATACATCAAAAAATTGGTTCTTTTTAACAGTTTCTTCTACTACAACAGTTAGGACGAATTATTTGTTTAAATCATGAAATTAACATATATAGTTACACAAACAATACTTTTGATAAAACTGTTAATTACTTTGGAATTAATTAATGGCTGGCTTTGCTAACATGTTTTCAAATAGTCAAATATATCTTTTAAGAATACTATTAGTGGTTCCTCCAAATGTTTATAATTAGTACAGAATTTATATTTGTTTATAAGTCAACAATAGAATTTAAGTTACAAAATCATTACTGACTTCACCCTCTAACAAAAGATACTAACTGGTAATAGTCAAAATAAATTAGCAGATCAATTACATACCTAAAACTAAGCACAGAATTTGATCTGGCGTTATATTCTTTAAAAATGAGGGCCAACTGTTATGTCTGCACTGTAACACAACAAATATTCCGTGATAACCAAATTTATTTGACCTTCTGTCACTCAAAACAAAACTTAAGTCCGATTACACAACACTTCGCTGGCTGTAGCGCCAAGGAGAAATCAGAGTGATTAGTAGAGAATACAAGTCCAAACCACTGCCAACCAGTCGATACCGAAGCGTCGCAAGTTTCCAGCCAGGGAGGCCACAGTACAGTTCGGTCATCGTGAATCCAGCAGCAGGGTAGTACACAGTCATCGGCGAAGATTGAACTGGTTAAACGGGCTCAGGGAGCTCACTTAAATCCGCAGGTCCGGCCAATCAGAGTGTTGGTAGATGGTGCCCTTATACGGTTGCTCACTCTGGTGGCAAGGGCAGCACCGCCAGGGTAATCCGTATCTATAGTGGTGTGTACGCTGCCGCTAACCCCGTGACGACGTCTTTACTTGTGCCAGTTGTTGACATTGTGTGCGGAGCCAGCAGTCACAGGTCTTTACCTTCCTTGCTTCGGACACCTCTTCAACAGTGTCACCACATGATACCCTCACTCAGCTGACCTCTGTTTTACTGGCTTGCACCGCTGACCATTTTTCTGCCCTGGAATCCACAGGCTCACTTGAGGAGAATGCCGACGCTTCTGTAGGTTTCATGGAAGATCCTCCAGTCTTTTCACCATATAGCAGTGACTCTTCGAAGGCTGGCAGTTGGTAGCCACCGAGGTGACTACCTCAGTTTGTTCCCTCCTCCCCTTTCCCATGATGACTCTTCCCCAGTGGAATGTTCGCAGCATGAGATCTAACAAGGAGGAATTATGGCTGCTCTTGTAATTGCAGCGTCCAGTTGTTTTCTGCCTCCAAGAAACAAAATTGTGTGCTCGTGATTGCTTTGATCTCCCACATCTCCTTCTGGTCTGCTCTGACCTTCCCCTTGAGAACAGCATTCACTTTTGTGGGGGAGTCATATGCTCTTCCACGATGACATCTGTGGCCAAACCATGTCATTGAACACCCAGCTGCAAGCTCTTGCAGTCTGGATTTTCCTTCCACATTTCACCTTTTCTCTTTGTGTCATCTACATCTCTCCATCATCACTGTCACCAGGGCAGACTTACCTCAGCTTAATGGTCAGCTCCTGCAATCCATTTTGTTGCTCGCTGACTTTTAATGCCCACCAACCCCTTTGGGACGCTTTGAGAACATGACCGACAGGTTCCCTTTTGACTGACCTTCTCAATCAACTCAACCTCATCTGTCTTAACACTGGAGCACCCACATTCCATTCAGGCTCCACCCACACTTCACTCATTTTGCACTGCTCAGCTTGCCCATTACCTCAAGTGGTCCGTTCTCTCTGACATGTACTTGAGCGACAATTTCCCTTGTGCTATCCGTTTGTTGACTCCTACCCCACCTGCTTGTAAACCCAATTGGCAGCTTTCTAAGGCTGATAGGAGGCTTTACTCTTCCCTGGCGATCTTCGATGAACACCATTTCCCAAGTTGTGGTGACCAGGTAGAGTTCCTTAAAGACATTATCCTTACCACCACAGAATGTTCCATGCCTCGCACCTCATCTTTACCCTGCTGTTTTCTGGTCCCCTGGTGGACTGAGGCATGCCACGACACAAAGTGCATGTGGATACATGCTCACCATGTTTTTAACTGTCATCCTACAATGGGGAACCATATTTGTTATAAGCAGTTGTGTGCCCAGTGTCTGCCGCAATCGTTGGCATAGCAAAGAAGCTAGTTGGATTTCATTTACTGGATCTATTAACAGTTTCACTCTCTCTTTTGTCATGTGTGGCAACCTCCATTGGCTCTCTAGGACCCGGGTCCATTCCCCGATTTTTCAGCCTGACCATGGTAGATGGTGTATTTGTGGACCCTATAGCTATCTTCAACACCTTGGGCTACATTTTGTTTTGGAGATTTTGAGCCTTCCTCCCTCAGAAACGAGTGGAGGGGGGCTCGGGTGATACCCTTCTCCTTCCCGAATCATGAATGCCACAATGATGCCTTTACTATGAGGGAGCTAGACCATGCTGTCACTTCATACCGATCTTCTGCCCCAGGGCCAGACAGTTTTCACATTCAGATTTTGCAGCATCTTTCTCTTGCAGGCAAGCACTTCTTTGTTCATATGTACAATCACAATTATCCCCAGGGGACCTGCAGCTCTTTGGTGTGTTTGTGCTTTGCTACCATGGGGCCCCAGCCTTTGCAGCATCCTTTCCCTTCTGTGCTGCATGTCTGTTCTCTTGCTATTCTTTTCTCCCTCCCTTGGGGAACATGTCTGGGGTGTTTTTTGGAATGTGTTCCACATTTTCAGCGGCTGACATAAGTACAGTCTCACCACTGTTTTTTATCCTGTTTTCATCCTTTTTTTCTTTCTTTGTTCACCTTACCCCCATCCTTTCTTTGCTTTGGCATCTGAGGTTCCTTCTTCTTCCTCCCTGTGCACTCCTGAAGGCCGGCCCACACATCTAACTCGTAACAAATGACTGGGTAACACACAATACCCAGCCATGGGTCAACAGGTAAAGACTCTCTCATCTGCACCAAGGTTCCTTGTCGTTTCCTGTACTGAAGCCAGTCAGTCCTTTGCAATGGTAAATCCATTTATTATTCAGAAAGCTGTTGATGCAGTTGCTGTCAAATCTTGCTGTCATTTACACAATGGTACTTTGCTTTTGGAGACTACTTCTGATTCTCAAGCACAACACCTGCTTGCAGCTTCGCTCCTCCACAGCTCTTCTGTGTTGAGGCTGATTGAATGATGAATTCTTCCCTAGGTGCTATTTACACTAGGCTGCTCGATGGTCTGACAGAGACAGAAATCCAAACGTACCTCTTTAATCAGGGTGTCATTGCCGTCAGCCAAGTGATGAAAAAAGTTAATGCCTCCTTAGTGCCTACATGCACTCTCCTCACTTCTGATAGAGTGGTTCTTCCACCAAAGATCAAAGCACGTTATGAAGTTACCACAATTAGACTGTATATTCCGAACTCTATGCGCTGCTATCAGTGTCATCATTACGTTCATACTCGAGAGTCCTGTTGACACCCAGCCAAATGTTCAGCCTGTAGCAGGGATGATCATGAGTGTGATTGTACACCTCCTTCTCTGCACTCCATCAACTGCAGTGGCGACCATGCCACCTGCTCCCACAATTTCCAGTGTATCTCGATGAGCAGGCTGCCCAGGAGATTCAGATGAAGGAAAAAGTGCCTTACCCGGTTGCAAGGAAAAAGTGCCTTACCCGGTTGCTCACAAGTTGTTGGCTAGTCAGAAACCCTGCGTTCTACCATCTGGCACCTAAAGTACTGTTATTGCTACCTCTTGCTCCATGAAGGATATGGCCATACAGACATGCAACCTCAGATTCAGCTCTGAGGTTGTAAAATCGCCCAGAGTCATGATAACATCTCCGTCCCCTCATGCAGCTGTGCAACAAGCCATCAAACTCAGCTACATGACCAGCAGGCTGGAAAGGACAGACAGAATACTCCTGTGAAGACTTACTATGTCCCTCCAGCCAACCAACACCTGAGTCTTCCTCTGCTAACCAGAAAGGCTCGAAGCAGTCCAACAAAGGCAAATGATCTTTTTCGCCGACACAAAGATCCTCTTCAATGGTGTTGCCATGTGATACCCTCGCCCCGCCAGCCTCCATGTCTCTGGTGGGCAGTACCAACCATTTTTCTGTGGCGGCCTCTGCAGGCCGACAGCAGACGAAAGCTGATGCTTCTGTAGACCTCGTGGAGCAGGATCCTCGTGCCTCACAAACATGTAGAAGCGAGTCTTTGTAGGCTGGCAATCAGCAGCCGCTGACGTGACACCCCTTCATTTTTTCCTCATCAAGACTCCTCCAATGAAAAGTTTGTAGCTTTTGGTCCCACAAAGAGGATTTACAGTTGCTTGTAGAATCACAGTGTGCACTTGTACTCTGCCTTCAGGAAACAAAATTACGTTGTCATGACCGCTTTGAGCTTTCGCATTTCTTCCCGGTTCATTTTGACCTTCTGCCCAAGGTTGGCATTCCATCTCATGGGGGAGTCGTGTTGCTCATAAGGGATAGTGTTCATAGTCAACCTATCTTCCTGACTACCCATCTTCAAGGTGTTGCAGTTTGCCTTTTCCTTCCTCACTTGACTTTTTCCCTTTGTACCGTTTATGTCCCTCCATCATTCAGTGTCACCAGGGCAGACTTCTCCCAGCTTATTGCGCAGCTACTTCACCCATTTCTGCTGCTATGTGGTTTTAATGTACACAATCCCCTTAGGGGTTCTTGCAGAGCCTGTCAGAGAGGTGCCCTCTTGGCTGACCTTCTTAATCACCTTAATCTCTTCTGTCTTAACACAGGAGCACCCATGTTCCTTTCAGACTCCTCACACACTTATTCCCATTTGGACCTATCCTTCTGCACTGCCCAGCTTGCCCATCGTCCTGAGGGATCCGTTCTTTCTGACACCTACTGGAGCGACTATGTCCCATATGCTGTCTGTTTGCTGGCTCCTGCCCTACCTGCGTGCACACCCAAATGGCGGCTTACTAAGGCCAACTGGAGGCTTTACTTCTTCCTGGTGACCGACTAGCGAGATTTCCCCAGTTGTGATGACCAGATGGAATAGCTTACAAATGTTATCCTTACCACCTCAGAATGTTCCATTCCTTGCACTTCCTCTTTACCATGCTGTGTCCCCGTCCCTTGGTGGACTGAGGCATGCTGTGACAAATTTCGCACGTGGAGATGTGCTCTCTGCATTTTTAACCTTCATCCTACAATGGCAAACTGCATTCTTTATAAACAGGAGCATGCACAGTGTCGTTGTGCTCTTCAGGATAGCAAAAGAGCTAACTGGATTTCATTCACTAGTTCTTTTAACTGTTCCACTCTCTCTTCCATCGTTTGCGACAACCTGCGATAGCTCTCTCGGACCAAGATCCATTCCCCAATTTCTAGCCTGACAGTAGCAGACAATGTCATTATGTGCCCTATTGCTATCTCCAACACCTTGGGCTGCCGTTTTGTGGAAATTTTGAGCTCTTCTCACTATCACCCTGCCTTCCTCCATCGGAAACGAGTGGAGGAGGCTCTGGTGATACCCTTCTCTTCTCAGAATCGTGAGTGCCACAATGCCGCCTTTACTGTGGAGGGATCTAGATCATGCTCTCACTTCTTTCTGATCCTCTGCCCCAGGAGCAGACGCTGTTCACATTCAGATGTTGCAACACTGTTCTCCTGTGGGCAAGCATTTCCTGCTTAATACATACAACCACATCTGGGCAGACGGCATGTTTCCAGACGCTGGTGTGAAGCCACTGTCGTACCCATACCTAAGCGTTGTAAGGACTAACATCTTCCATCTAGCTACTGCCCCATATTCCTCACCAGCTGTGTTTTCAAGGTGATGGAATGTATGATTCATGCCCAGCTTGTATGGTGGCTCGAGTCTTGCAATTTCATACCCACTGCACAGCGTGGATTTAGAGTGCGCTGTTCTGCAGTTGACCATCTCATCGCTTTGTCCACCCATCTCATGAATGGTTTTCTGTGGAAATCCCAGACTGTTGCCATGTTTTTCGATTTGGAGGAAAACCTGACACACCTGCTGGAGGACTGGTGTCCTCCGTACACTCTACACATGTGGCTTCCATGGCTGCCGGCCTTGGTTCCTTGAGGAACTTTAAAAGATTGAGTTTTCGAGGTACGTGTGGGTTGTGCCTTATTGGACACCTTTACCCAGGAAAACAGTGTGCCTCAGGGCTGTCCTGAGCATCGTCCTCTTTGGTATTGCCATTAACCCTATAATGATCTGTCTCCCGTCAGGCATCTCTGGCTGCCTTTTATGTGGATGATTTTGCCCTCTATTGCACTTTTCCACAGATATGTCTCATTGAGTGGTGTCTTCAGTGATATGTTGATCATCTTTACTCCTGGAGCATCGATAATGGCTTGCATTTTTCCAGTGACAAAACCGTTTGCGTTAATTTCTAGTGGCACAATTGGTTTCTCCCACCATCTTTATATCTTGGGCTTGTTGCTCTTCTGTTCATTGAAACTACAAAATTCCTGGGGCTCCTGCTCGATACGAAACTCCCTTGGTCCTCCCCTGTGTCATATGTGGCAGCCCACTGTATGCAGTCCTTCAATGTCCTAAATGGTACTCCTTGGGATGCAGATCAAACTACCCTCCCCCATTTACACTGGTCCTGTTGCCCATTCGAAACTAGACTATGGGTGCTTTGTTTATGCATCTACAAGTCTGTCGCTCTTCGCCATTTCAATACTGTCCACCATCGTGGCATCCACTTGGCCACTGGCACCTTTTACACTAGCCCGGTTGAGAGTCTGTATGCAGAAACTGCCACCGTGACTTTCTCCTCAGCAGGTATGCATGCCATTTGTCTGTCATGCGTGGCCGCCCATCCTATGCCTTTTTCTTTGATGACTCCTTTGATCACCAGTATATGGTGTGTTTCTCTTCTTTGTTACCAACTTCACGCTTCCTCCAACTTTCCTGGTGAGTATTATACTTCCCCACCTTGGCTTCATGTGGCGATCCGTCTTCACCTTGGCCTTCATTCGCTTCCTAAGGACACTACTCCAGCCTCACTCTATCTCCTTCAATTTCACGACCTTTGCAGGCAACTTCACGATAGTACCTTTGTGTACACTGATGACTCTCAGATTGACCGTGGTGTCGGGTGTGCCTTTGTCATTGGCACAGACGATTCTCAGTATTGGCTTCCGCCCCACTGCTCAGTATTTACAGCAGAGCTCTTTGCCATGTATCAGGCCACGAAGTATGGTACATCCGGCAACACAGGCTTTTCAATTGTGTCATCGGCTCATACTCTCTCAGCACCCTTCAAAGCCTCTCTGCACTGTACACCATCCATTCTTTAGTGCAACGGAAAATTGTCACTTGCTCACTCTTGATGATGCCACTGTGATGTTTATGTGGTTTCCTAGTCATGTCGGTCTGACAGGAAACTAGGCTGGTGCAGTCCTCCTACCTCAGCCCACTAGTTCTTACATTTGCTCCGATGATCTCTGTGTTGTCATCTGTCAGGAGTTGGTGTCACTTTAGCATTGCCACTGGCCTTCCCTTCATGAGAATAAGCTTTGGTTTATTAAGCCTCTCCCAGTGGCTTGGACGACCTCCTCTCAGCCCTCTCTCCGCAAGAAAGTCATTTTAACTAGGTTGTTTATTGGGCACTGCCTTTTTAGCCATCGTCATTTAAGTGATGCTCCCCCACCACTTTGTGCACATTGCGCCCAACTTTTAACTGTTCGTCATTTCCTGACGGAATGCCCCCCTCCGCCCATCCCCCCCTTTTAAGGAAAAAACAGTTTACATTCCCATTTAGGTTTACTGTCTGAGTTATCGGCTGTTTTAGCGAACGACACATGGGCTGTTGACTTTGTTATACTTTTTATCTGTCATCACAATATGGCGAAGGCCATTTAATTTTTAGTTCTGGACTTCCATTTCTCTGTAGTGTATATTGTAGCCCTTTCTCCACGTCCCTGTTTTTAACTATCTTATCTTCTGTCGATTGAGATTGATGTATAGTCATTTTTAACTCCTCTCTTTGTCTTCAGTTTCACAGTTTTGACATGGGCGCGTATGACCCTAGTTGTTTTTGCACCTTAAAACAAAACAAACAGTTGCAGTTGGGAAGATGGCACGTTTCCCTGATGCTGGTACGAAGCCATTGTCCTACCCGTACCTAAGCCCTGCCAGGATATACACCTTCCTTCTAACTACCACCACATTTCTCTCACCAACAGTGTTTGCAAGGTGATGGAACGTGTGATTTATGGCCAGGTGGTATGGTGGCTCAAGTTTCGCTTCCTACTAACCACTGCATAATGTGGATTTCGATTATGCCATTCTGCAGTTGACCATGTCATCACTTTGTCAACCCATGTCTTGGAACGATTTTCTGCGGAAATACCAGACTGCGGCCATGATTTTTTGATTGCAGAAAGCCTATGACACCTGCTGGAGGACTGGTATCCTCCGTACTCTATGTGTATGGGGCTTCAGAGACTGCGTGCCCCATTTCCTTCAAGAATTTTTAAGGCTGAGTTTTCGAGGTATTTGTTGATTCGGGCTTGTTGGACACCTTTATCCAGGAGAACAGGATGCCTCAAGGCTCTGTCTTGAGTGTCGTCATCTTTCGTATAGTCATTCATCCTGTTATGAACTGTCTCCTGCTGGGCATCTCCAGCTCTCTTTTCATCGACAACTTTGTATCTATTGCAGTCCTCCACGAACTTGTCTTGTTAAGCAGCTCCTTCAGCAAAGTCTCGATTATCTTTGCTCTTGGGTGGGAGCATCAACAATGGATTTCGCTTTTCCACTGACAAAACTATTTGCATGAATTTGTGGCAGCGCAATGGGTTTCTTCCACCATCTTTACGCCTTGGGCCTGGTGCTTTTCAATCTGCTGAAACTGCGAAATTCCTGGGGTTCATCCTTGATAGGAAACTTCCTTGGTCCTCCCATGTCTTACCTGGTTGCACACTGTATGTGGTCTCTCAATGTCCTATGTGTCCTAAGTAGTTCTTCCTGGGGAGCGTAAAAGACCATCCTCCTCTGTTTGTGCCAATCCCTTGTCTGTTTGAAAATAGATTATGGATGTTTCGTGTACTCCTCTGCACATCCTTCCATCTGGGATTGTCTTAACACAATCCACCATTGTGGAATCCATTTGGACACTGGTGCCTTTTACACTAGCCTGGTTGAGAGTCTCTAGAAGCTGCCAAACTACCATTGTCATACCGGTGTGGTGTCCTTTACAGGGGTTACGTATACTGTTCATCTGCCATGCCCTGGCACCCATCCTATGCCCTCTTTTTTGATAACTCCCTTGAGAGACAGTATGGGACATGCCCTTCTTCTGTGTTACCGTCAAGAGTTCACTTTTGGGTACTGCTCTGGCAGCTTAACTTCATGCTACCTGCCACATTTCTAATTGGTGTGAACCCTTCACCACCTTGGCTTCATGTGGTGGCTCATGTTCATCTTGGACTTCATTTGCTTCCTAAGGACATTACTCTGGATTTGATCTATCGCTGTTGTGGGTTCCTGCCCATTCATCTCATATAAGGCGCTTAAAGGATGCTGCGTTCTTGGAATGCTATACAAAAAGTCAAGCAAATCACATCAATAGTTTTCATTACAATAAAGTAGACAATACTTAACTTTGTATTACAAGGACGCGTCGCAAGCGATGGCGACAGGCAAACAGTCAGTTTCTTTCTCTATATACTATGTCCATACTGCAGCATGGAGGGTAAAAATCGTAGAGGGAGGCCAAGAGATGAATGCACTAAGCAGATTCAAAAGGATGTAGGATGCAGTAAGTACTGGGAGATGAAGCAGCTCGCACAGGATAGGGTAGCAAGGAGAGCTGCATCAAACCAGTCTCAGGACTGAAGACCACAACAACAACAATGTCCATACAAGCAACGGATATGGATCACTAATAACTTATCATAATGCTCTCCTAGTGCCAGTCGAGTACGTTGCGGCTGAGGCTGGCAGGAGCGGTGCTTATATTTTCTTCTTGCAGAGACTGCTCTTGTTGTAGTGTGATCCTAGTCAGCGAACTATTGGCTGATGTCATCTTACAGCCTTCTCTGCTCTTGTGTTCTTCACCTTCGTACCGGCGCTTGTGGTTATGACAGAACATTCCTCTCCCCCAAAGTGACAGAGGGGACGTCAAGCTTCATGTTGTATCCCGCCATCCGGCCTTCGCTCTGGCAGAAATGTCCCCTGGAAAACGTGCAGGAGGGTACGCATCCACCTCCGATGCCATGAACCAGATGCAGAAGCTGTAAGTTTCTCGACCTTCACATGCGACTTAGCGATAGAAACTTCGTGTATCACAGTTACAGCAATGTGGTGTTTGACTGTCATGCACGTGGACACACAGGTGAAGGTGCACTCTTCTACAGGACCAACCCTAACATGTTGATGGTAGGCAACTTGTTACTCTATGTGTGTTGCACTTAACCATGTACCATTTTCTTGAAAGATATGAAGTGTAGAATTAGAACTATTGTCCTGCTTCCAGCTATTCTATTTGATTCATTTTTTTATTTTACATAGAACCTGAACAATTGCCTTGCACCCCCAGGAGATAAGTTCTATACCTGTAAGTGAATTTAGACAGCTAATGTTCTCACAGCTGCCTTTGCGTGAGAAAGTTGGTTACGAAAAGAGGTCGTTCGACACCTGATATTCTCATATCACAACCAGGCATTGGCAACAATAAAAATATATATTCATAACTTTACAGGTAATTCTGAGTGGTACAAATGTAAAAGATTGCTTTGCAGCTGTGATGGGGGGGGAAAAAAAAAAAAAAAAAACCTTTTTGTTTGGAGGTTATGTAATGTGGACAAAACGTGGTTTTAGACATATAAACAAAATGAAAGAAAAAACTGAAAATAATGATAAGTCAAAGAAGCAGGTTGTAGTTTCACTGCCACTTTTAGGCTAGGAGCAAATTGAGACGCGTATAGCACGTGTGACGTGACACGACACTACAGCGTGACACGCATGTGCCGCAAGAGTCGCGCGGGTCCAGCGCATATTGCGACGCGTACACCATACTTCGAACGCGCTGACTGGCGACGCTCTGCGCTGACAGAACTGAAGCGTGCGCAATCTGTTATCTTTCTCAAACAATTTTACAGAAACTATTCACTGAAAATATTTGATTTTTGCCTTACTTATAGCGTTATGTGGCGAAGTGCATATCATATCGCTAATGGCCATTCTTATTGTGATATACACATTTTAGTAAGACACTACGCAAAACTCAAAAAGTTTGCAACGAAAATTTTGCGTTTGGTGCATATTACACCATATGATGCTGCATATGAAATTTAGCTAACATGTTGAATTTTTGTTTAGACTTGGGAGGTGGTCTCTATCTGCCTCCGATCTCGAGAAAATGGATCCCATGTAGCGTGCTCACTTCCGATCTCACGCCTGAGAGAATGAAATACTCACAACATCTCTCATGTTTCCTAAACCGCTCGAGACATCGAAACGAAAGTTTGGCGGATGATAAGCACACAAGGAGGAGAGTGTTTTGCCAATTCTTAAACACACGGAACTTTCTTATATATGGCGATATATCAATACTTACACTTCCCTTTTTATTTATTTCACTCCAGCTGTCGATAGTTAGCGAAACAAGAGCTTCCTAGTATGAAAATAAATATGAAATTTCTTCTTTTATGCTACTGCAAACCGACACTGAGGTTTTTCGTAAGCTATTGAGCTCTGTGATTGCCAGTTACTTGTTTAATAAGGTACTCTGTTTCAGAATTTTTTTGCAATAGCTGCTGTGAGATGAGTTCGTGCTAATTACACTGTGTTTTGACAAAGGAAGTACAATTAAACCAGTCACCAAGAGAAATGTGGCCGTTACTCAGAAACGGTGATGCTTCTTCGAATGAGAAAAGTTAACAATTCGCACAAATATAGATTGCCAATTCTGTTGGAATTTTGGTGGGATCCACGTAACCCATCGTATTTTTAACACTGAGCGACTGGAATGGAAACTTACCAGAGGATTTTATTCCTTCTTTTGACCTCAGCAGTATTAAAATAATAACGAGCGTTCCTTCAGGTGGAATGATAGGCACATGCCAGATACTGGTTAATACAGATACTATGGCTTGCCAAACTGACAATGTGTGATCGCGAATAAAATAGTTGTTATTGAGAAAAATAAACAATTGATCTGTCGCACAACACAATGGTCAGTGTATTGTCAGCCGAGGAAGATAATGCGTGCGGCAGGAATGCACAAGCTAGCAATGTGTGCCTTGTGAGTTGCAGTTCGAAAAACATTGTCATGAAAGTAGATCTGCCTTTGTCAGCAGTACATTTCAACAAATTAAATATATCTAATCATGACACTCTTTTATGATATTCCTACTTTTGTAATAATACCGACCATTTTCTTCATTTGTGTAGCCTGTTGTATAATTTGTTTATTAATTCTGATAATGTGTATGGAACAATTGAAATGCTTTTTCTCATCGCAGCGAACCAATTAAAACATTGTTATTTGTGACTGCTTTTCGACTGTTTCTAGCTTGCAGCGCAAATGTGATGATGTTCACATGCATGTACTACAGTGTGTCGTATTACATTATTACATCCACATCCAAGTAATCACAGTGAGACTTCTATACGGTACTTCAGATCTTGGACGCTTTTTACCAGGAGCACAAAGGGATCACAGCTGTGGAGATCGTCCCTTTCTAAATTTTTGTAACAGATTGTACAGATACGCCAGCATACAAGGCAGCGAGAAGATAACCTTGTTTTACTTTCCTGCCTTGCTTCTTAATCACATGATTTTATAATATTCCGTGCTTCATTATTCACTACCCTCTGTCCCTTCTTGCGAACTGAAAAAATCGCGGAGGCATATGATACAATTCCAGCGGTCAATGGCTCACCAGTTATTGAAGTATGCCTTTTTTTGACAGAAGAAAAAAGAAAAAACTATACGGAAATAACAGAAAAGTTTAATGTACTAACAAAGAAAGCTGGAGCGTTTAAATGGCGAAATACGAAACACTACCCAAAGGCAATAAAATTTATTATACAGTAAGGCAAAATTTATCGTTTGGGCAATACTACCGCTGTTCATATGTTCCGTCGCGATGTGAGCATATGGCCGGGCTACTTTTCCGCTCCCCGCCTCAAATTTCCCACAGTACTAGCGAGACACGCACGCGACGCGCGGCGCGATAAACTGTGCCACAACCACAACGCCGCGCGACCTGGCGCAGGCGCGTGTCATGTCCCAGTCGTGTCGTGTCGCGTCGCGATTTGCGCGGTCCCATTTGAACTTCTGAAGTTACAAAAATGCACGCTGCGCTGTGTCGCGCCACAAGTGCTGTACGCGTCTCAATTTGTGCCTAGCCTTAGGAACTGCTAGTATTAAGGAGAAACTTAGTGCTACATACTGACCTTCAATGAGAATAATGTAAAGTTCAAAAAGAAACATGAAATTTTGTCCAAAATAGTAGACCAAATTTTCTTTTGTAGATACACCCTTACATGGACAAGATGAAAAGACACTTCAATAAATCTAGCAGTATTTAGAGTAAAACTTATTAGTAATTTGTGCATCACAATCATATTCATAGTTGAAGAATTACTTAGAAACAAATGCAAGGTGCAAAGTTGTTTCTAAGATGATTCTAAATGAGATACTTGACTGTCTGGTACATAGAGATAAGGGCAAAAATTAAGGAAAAGCTCCCTTTGTAGCTCTCATGGCTGATGACACAAAAGATGTTATGGAACACACACATAGTTCTTGTTCTATACTATACAGGTATACCATATTGAATGGAGAAATATTTGAACATTTTTGAGGATTCATTATTCCAGAAAATCAAACTGCAATGGCATATCAAAACGTGTTTTACAATAATAGGAGATAATTCTTCAAGGAAATGGTAAAAAAAACTGACAAGGCAAAAAGGCAGGAGTTAGAGCAAAAACCAGAGTAACGTATAGTAATGCACATTTCATTCACTGTTATGCACAACTACTTAATTTATTAATGAGAGATTAATGAAACAGTAGAATATTTTTTTCTGAAAGTTCTGGCTGTTGCAATATTCTTTCCAAGATCATCATAACGAGTGTCCATTCCCAAAAAGCATTAAGATATAAGCATTCCACATCCACCATGTACGTCCAAAGGAACTTTGCATCGTAATCATAATAACACAGGTACTGCAATATTGCATCTTCTAGAAGGCGCAACTTCAAAGTGCGAACCGTAAGACAATTTCATGAAAATTTGCAACCTTTAAAAAACAGGCTTACTGGAATTTAGTGATGTGAAATGCAGATCAAACCATTGCAGAAGTAATAGGAATTTTAAACTACCTGAATGATAGTAATTTCAAGTTTTGTTTAGAGCTTGTTCATAAGATGATGCCTCATTTTAAAATGATTTGCAACCAGATACAATGTCAAGAAATTACTGTGTTTAAAGCTAATGAATATATAACAGTATTCAGAACTATTATTTTAGAATTAAGGAACTCAAAATATTATGAGAATCATGCAAAGACTTTCATGATCAAACCTAAGGAAGTGTACGTATGTGTTGATATAATGGACAGATGTTCTTCTACTAAACATGTACCAGCTTCTAAATTGTCCAACAAGAAATGCTCCCAAATTTTAAGAGTGAACATCATACATGAGAAATAATACTGACAGCTGAAGCATATCCTGTGATTGACAAAGAAAAGTTTGAAACTGAACTTAAAGTGTACTGCACATCTGATATTCATGAATATTGGAAATGAACTGAGCTGCTAAATTTTATCTTGGAAACAATGTAGACATTGTTCTGAGTGAAATTATGAAACTGATTAAACTCCTCTTGACAGCTTGCATAACTACACAGAGGCAGAGAATACTGCTTATCAACACTGGAAAGCACTAAGACGAAAAGATTATATGCTCATGCAGTGCGTTCAGTGGAGAAAAATTTTCTCAATGTCTTCCAGAGATCAGGGAGAAAATTATTGATCTTTCTGTGCAAATTTAAACAAGAAGAATGGATTTTCTTTGTAAGTGAGCAGATCAAGCTTGAACTGTAACAATTTAGGTTAAAGTAAGTAAAAATATTGGTACCTTCCGATTGGTGCAGTAACAGTCACAATAGCAACATACCAGCATGACATACTGAGGTGATGCAATACATTTGTTGATGTGCATATTTACTATTTGTGTTTTTAATTAATAAAATTGTAAAATATTGAAAAAGTGATTAATTATAATTTAACTTGCAGCTCCTCCAATTCATTTGAGAGACTGGAAGCCACTTAAATCAGTGCCAGAGAATGGGGTATATGAACAGAATAGCCACAGTATTAGAGAAGTTCTGAAGAAGGAGACAGTAATAGCGGAGGTAAGAACTGAGTATAATGTTGTATTCTAGATAAAAATGCAAGTCATTATAGTCAGTTTTTTTTTCATTTAACAGTATGGGCTATGGAACAGTATGCAACAGGAAATTTACAAATATAAATCAGCAACATTTTATGCCAAAAAATGTGTGAACAATGTAGGTCAACTGTGTCACAAATTATGTGTGTTTTTAAAGTGTTGGTAAGATTAGATGCCAGTGATGGGTGGGACATGAGTAACTTTCATTTAAGCCAATGTTTGTGCTGACCAGTGTGGATCCTGCACAGATATTAAACATCTAATTCATATTATAGCACCCTCTGTAAGATAATGAGACTTCATACTGGCAGATGCTTCAATGTTTACTGATTTATTACTGTAGGAAACTAGTTTAACCCATAACATGTATCCCCTTAGATCTACATAATCCCTTCATGCAGATTTGTTGACAATTTGAGTGCATTCCTAATATTTTAGCCCTTTGTTACCACGTACTTCTTTTCTTTTGGTAAGTGACAGGTTGTAGCACAAGAGCGCCTCACCATCATTATGTACTATCAGTAAAGAGTCACTGCAGAAATATCTTGTTTCATTGATATTTCTTGAGACTTAGCTACAGACTAATTGAATATAGTGTTGAATAAAGTGCTACTCTTTCTAAATAATTTGTGTGGCTCGTAGCCATTTATATACCTTTGTGTGTGGTGCTCCTACACACTATATAAATTCCCAAAATAAGCCCCTGACATGATACTAATAAGTTATCTAATTGCACATGAATGTAATGGAGTTTCTTGTTCAGCTATTACTGGTTTTACCAATATTACGCATTCATTGTTTCTCCTTTTTGAACAGGTTGTGTATATTGTTAAGCCTCTGTTGCACCTTTACGCAATGTGGCGCCATGGGCCCAAATCCTGGAAACCATGGCTCATTTCACTGCTTGTTGATGTTGTCAGGTAAGACAATGCTACCTATTGTTGATACTCGTATAAGTTTTAATAAAATCAACCATCTGAGTTACCAAATTAGATTTAGTCACATAGATAGCATCAGTCTCAGTATTCATTTCACCACCTCCTCACACTGTTTGTTCTCATGGGCAGCTAGAAGCACATAGGGATTTTAATCTGTAAACTGTTGTCTTGTTAGTGCAGTTAATTCATTATCACCATAAGGAAGGTGGACTGATTGATTAGAGGGTCAAATTAAAGAATTTGTCTTCTTGCACACTTTTCACATCACAATGCAACAAGTGTAACAGATTTCCTAAAGCTCATACAAGAAATATTATGGTAAAATTTTCGAAAATCAAATGGTGAAAGATACATTATTCTGATCTATGCAACTGCTGGCAGAACTATTTGCACAAGAGGAAAGGTGGTGAATCAAACATGTAAAAGATAGTTACATTTCGACACCAAATATTTGTTGTAGATTTGTACATCTCTTATAAAATATATATATATATATATATATATATATATATTTTTTTTTTTTTTTTTTTTTTTTTTTTCAGCTTGTGTGCATACAGGAAGACAGTGCACAAACTTACAAGACAGCAGCGCATGGAGGTGTCACGCCGTGCCTTTGCTCTCATCCTGTACATATTACGCTCACCTTTTTATGAGGCTCACAGCCGGGATCGTATACAATCTTTCCTGCATGCAATGTCAGAGACAGTTCCCCTGACAGGCATCTTGTGCAGACCTCTTGCACAGTACCTTCCTGTTTGGCAGGATACATATTTCTATGTGTGGTCCTCATAGGTGGTGTTTCTTGTGGTGCACCTGTGATCTTATTTTGTGTGATTATTTCAGACTCTATGTGGTGGTTATTGTTACGGGGTATTATGGGCTCTTACTAATAAGCCAGTGAGTGATTGTGAATGTACATCGCACTGCAAAAAGTTATTTGTTTTATACTATCTTTTATACTAGAAATATATTTAGCAACAATTCAGTAGAAAGAGCTAAAGTAACTATATAGACTGTTACTAGTTTAAAGACCATTACTACTTAAATTGCTCAACTGTGATAAGTGTAAACCCCAGACATTTATTTGTTGAGCATAGTTCTTTTTCTACTGTCATTCTTGACCATTTTTATTTTGTAGTCCAAATTTGTAATAAGGAATAAATAAAACTGTAAGAACTACACAGTTATAAAAGAAAAAAAAAAAAACTAATGAAAACTAAATTTCTTGACTAAAAATGTGTGCAACATGTAGCCAACAATTTTGCACAACTTTCTCTATTCATATGTAATATTGTTGAGCAATAGACTTGAGATCTTTCTGCCAGGCCACCACTCGTGCTAATACATATTTCAAACCATGGTGCCTTACTTAAAGCTAGTTTAAAATTTAACCTCAAAAACTGTTCATATATAACTAGTAAATCTTTCATAATTATGAATATGATACTGCATTTTGAAGAACAATGTTCCATATGTACATGACAACCTTGAGTATAAGACCAACCTCCTACTTTGTAGAGGCTTCTTGAGATTTCCTTATTTTTGACAGATTTGGGTTAGTTAAAACGTTGACTGTTTGATGTAAAGAAATGCAAGATCTACAAAAAAGTTAACACTGTGGCATGCCAACCTTGTAAAGGCAGCAAATGGTTAAAATATTCTACGTCCCAGAGCAAAACTACCTCATTTACATTATTGTGGTGTCAACACAAGGCAGGAGCAAAGAATAACATTTCATTTCAGAGAGTGGGTCAGGGGAAAATGTAGCATCGGTGGTTCTGGCAAGCCAGACAGCAGATCTCAGTGGAAATGCAGTAGGCAGAACAGTTAGACAGGATCACGTCACCTGTGTCATGCGATGAAGGAAATGTTACTGCCAACACAACAATGCATGCCAGGAGATTTTACGAACCAGTCCTATACTACAACAAACTCATTAGGCAAGCACCACAGATGAGAACCATTGATACCTTTGTAACACAAAGGCCTGTGCACTCATGACAGTTGATATCAGCTAAATATTCACCATTAATTCACTTTATAAGTACCCCAGCATTTTAGCTTGAAAGGCAGTTAATCAGATGGACTGTTGGCACTTGTAATGATTGCACTCGATTCTCTGATTACAATAACACAACTTCTGGCAAACTCTGTTGTAGATTTCCACATGCAACTGAGCAACGACAGGCACTACTAGGAGAGACTGGTACCTCACCATAAACACCAGTCACAAGAGTTCACCACCACTGCCTGCCACTGGCAGATGGATGGACCCAGGGGTCTTCACTATCATCCCAGTTCAGGACACCAGCATTCCTGATAATTCGGCAGACTGACCAGTGCCTACATGAACAGCAGGCCAAGATAGTTGTACTACATGGCTACATGACAAGTGTTATCATTGTTTGATAGATGAAGAACAGCGTTGAGTGGGCGGGGTCAGAGGAACTTACTAGATTGGTGTGTATAAGTCCAAAACATATGCCACCTTCCCTCACTGCAGAGGCGTTGGGATATGGCGGCATCAGCTACCTTGAGAAGATCGAAGGCCGCTTACAATGCAATTCCTCGATGGGTATTGCCAGCCAATGCCAACAGTGAGTCAAGACATTGAGTGTAACGTATGGAAATAAATAACTAATACTGAATCTTATTCCACTGGGCCTGCCGGTGGCGAGAAGTCACCTCCATCCTTCTGAGGAAAACCAGCAAGGAGCAAACTGGGAGAGTGCCTCCTGTTACAGAACCATCACCGCTTCTGCCCTTGTAACAGTCTGCTCTTGTGAATCTGGTGCCCAGAATTGGTCGTGCTTCTGATGCTTGTAGCATCGCTATGTCTTAAGAAGTGTTTCATACTGGAGCCGCAGCAGTAATAACAATTGCGGGGTGTGTCACTAAAACTCTTTGTTGCTCATACAAGTAATGTTTTGGTTGTGATCATGTCCAGAATAGGACACAATGAGTTAAAAGTTACTTTCGCAAAGCCCAGTGAACCCATAGATGTATCTGAGTTTCAGGGGAATCATCGTGAAGTGTATTTAGTACTTATAGATTTTAAAATTTTAAAATGTCTGGCCACAGTGGACTCTGTGATAAGTTTATTCCTGTGATATGTTCCACTTGTGGGAATTATAGTCACGCAAAAGAGGATTGTGTTCAGTGTTAATGGATGTCAATAGGATGAAGTAGTAAGTAATTTTAGGTATTCATGATAGTGTATATTGTGTGTGGTGTATAAAGCTGTCTGAGATAGAAAAGGAAATTGCACAAATATGGCACAAATGTGAGCGACTACTACAGTGGACATGGTATCAGCTCTGATGGAGCAGATTAAATTATTAAAGGAACATGACTCAGCAGTTGCATAGTCAACTGAGAGATCCTTCACAATTAGGTCCTAGTGAAGTTAAGTCAGAACTGGCAGTTCCTTCCCCATTCATGGCTCTTGTAGCCGCTAGTCTTATTTCCCTTTTTTTCTGGCAAAAGATTGGAGGATGCTTCTTTCTTTCTTAAGTAATCTGAGACAAGTGCCAAATGAGACTGCATAAAGTTTTCAGACAGGGTCAGCAAGTTGACAAACAGACCAGATGCTGGTGAAATTTTACTGAGGGATGCTGAGGATAGGGCACTAGATGTGTTCCTAAGGGGGATTTCTCCAGAATTTTCTAGCAGAGTGAGAATGGGAAATCCATAAGACATAAGAGCAGCACTTTGTGTAGCCACTTATCTGCAAGAGACAGATGGTGCTACTAATAAGGGAAGTAGCTCGGCTCAAACAGGAATTTGGTGTTAGAGTTGTATTTAGAAGCTTGGCATACCACTGTGATTAGGATGGTGAAAGCATTCGACTGTATTACTTTAGTTTGCTCACTATTAGTTTTTAGAAAATTACATGAGGTTCCTCAACAGAATGCATGAAATAAATTGCAGAATCGCAGTAGGCACATTTGGCAGAAACAGTACCCGGACAGTCCTCAAAACCACAGTCTTGAGCCACTTGAATGACATTCTTGAATTCAGCAACATATGTGGGAATATTGTACTGAGCTGCTTGCCAGGAATGTTGAAGCATAGGGCGATGTACCAGAGCAGATAGCTGATTACAAATAAGATGATGCATTTTTAGTATGAAAATTCTGTTTCCTAATTTAGTGTAGAAGTCATTGCGGAGAGTCCTTACAGAGTCTGTTATCCTTCTTGTATATATTTTATACTGCCAGAAGAAATACACATCCAAGTGCTGTACATATTTTGTTTTTGCCAGAGTGATAGTGCACTCAGCATCTTTGCATGCAAATTAATCATTGTTATGTCCTAGGAAGCACTCAAAGAATCACAAAGCAGTATACATTTCTGGTTATTTGCAACATTATCATTAAAAACATTTATGAAAAAGGATTTTGAATGACCTTTGACATTTTCCCACTCATGCTAACCTCCAGTGTATGTTTGGTTAAAGATTATATTGAACAGCTTTTTTTACTTTTGGGCCAAAAGCTTTTTCCAGAAGACAAATATACAGTTTTTTTTTGTTAGATGTCCAGTCATTGAAAGTCCAGCATCCATTGTATAGCACATTAGTTGCATTATGTGCAGACTGGACCAAGGCAACTGTTGATTTTTCCACCTTTCGAGAAATAGTGTCATACCAGAAGTTTGTTCATAATGAAATACACTTTGATCAGTATTCCAAATACTGTGTGGCTGTATATGGAAACTTACAGTTTTTTGGTTTACTTCTTCAACAAAACAGGCTCCAGATTAGCTAATATCTTGGTCTTCCTGTACATCTCTGGCTGTCATGAAAGCAGTGATATGTCTACAGCACATTCTGTGTTCTTTCTTGAGATGTGCTATGAAAAGCTACAGAACATTTAAGCCTTTTGTACCCAATTTCTCTTTTTGCATTGCCCAGAATTTCAGATGCCAATAATGGACACATTTTCCTTCATTTTTTGCTATGTCAAATTGGAATAGAATGTGTTGTTTCATCTCCAGTTCTTTGATTGCCTTGCTTCCTCAAAATGAATGTTCATTACGTCTTTTTTTCTTCTCGTAATCAAATGTTACTTAGATGTTTGCAGTGCTTTCTATATATGGGTGTTCCTTAAATAATGAGATGCAGGTCGCAGCTTTACATGGAGGTGTATGATAATCATCATAAACATGTTAGAAGATGTTCTTCTGTAAATTTTGTTAAAATACTAACACTATTGGCTTTCTTTTCCAGTGAAGGCTCATAGTCACCAGAACTGTTAGCTTTTCTTTGGGAACTGTTTTTGCCATTGCCATTAGAACTACAATCGTGAACACTGTTAATCGCATTATCATCTATAAAGTTGTTTTCTTCATCAACTATCCCATCCAATGTAACTATCCCATCCAATGTAACTATGAAGTGAAAATTCATACTATGAATCATCAGTTCCTTCAAAAACATTGTAAAAGTATAATCATCCTGTCCTACATTGTCTTCTATTGGATAATACCTTCTCAACCTTCATGCTACAATATTTAAAACATTCCAGACATTAATGGTTTCATTCATTTTTGCTGTACATTATGACAATACTGACTCAAGTACACTAAACAAGTCAGCTACTTGCTGAGATGACTGATTGACTGGTGTGTTAATCCATCCTCACCAACTTCAAGCACTGTACAAACCAAGAGCAATATAATCGAATGCCGTGACTAGAAAGGTGAGGTGGGTCTGTGTACAAATGTTTAAATACAAATTCCTGTTAGAGCTGAGCCACATCCCTTGTAAGTCTCGGAATGATCAGAAAATGTTTGTGTCAGACAAAGAATGTTACCACTGTGGAAGAAACGGTCATTTAAAAGAACAGTGTCACCAACTGTGATATGTTAATTGTCAATGGGTTGATCATAAGGCACAGGAATGTAGACCAAAGAAACAGATTAACCATAATGGGAAAAAGAAGTCATCAAATGATAACGGGAATCTTCCTTCAGTCAAAAAGAGTTCCCATTAAATAGAAGTGCATTAAAAAGCTTGCAGAGACAGATCATTGGTGGCTTGCTTGAAAGGGAAACCGTATGAATTGTTAGTAGATCAGGGACACGTGTTGGTTGTCAGTCTGAACACCAAGGATAAGAGCAGATTACAAGATTGAAGGCATAGTTTGTGCACAATAGGTGGCAGTGCAGTTGATTCACTTGGGACAACACAGCTTGGGTTTGTGATAGGAAACAAGATTTGATGAGCAAATGGAAGTGTTGCCAACTGGGGGACAAAGTGTCCCTGTGATACTTGGGCTAGACTTTCTGGTTAGGCATTGGGCTAGAATCAGTTATTGGCAATGGATGGTTGAACTTCATGGTAAATTATTTCCATTGATTACCACAGTTGCAAATGTTTCTATATCATAAGATGCCCCCATTGCAAAGATGGCATCGACTAAACTGTGTATAAGAGCATTTAAATTTTGTTTTGCATGACAGAGTTCCATCAGGTACAGGAAAATTAGTCTGGAGAGCAGTAGATATTAACTTCCCACTGGATACAGTGTGTTACATAGAACCACTAGCAAGTAATAGCGTGTTGGACAAGCAATATTGTTTTGTACGTAGCTGTATATACGTCAAAAAAAGTTTTGCATCACCCCGGTTCCCAGAACTCCTGAAGATAGAGGTTGACTGTGGATATTGTATTACAAACAGTCCCTTTGCCTGTTCAGAGATGTCACTAAACCCACCCAAAGATGTAAACAACCATGCGTGAACAGCACCTATTAGATGGAGGGGGACCGACAGCTGATCAGTTCTAGACATTCCACCAGGAAGGAGGTACACGGCTTGTGTTGTCTGTAGCTCAACAATGCCTAGACAGTCAATACCGTGGTTCGATTGTGTCCGCATTTTTACTTTGTGCCAGGAAGGGCTCTCAACAAGGGAAGTGTCCAGGCGTCTCGGAATGAACCAGAGCAATGTTGTTCGGACATGGAGGAGATACAGAGAGACATGAACTGTCAATGACATGGTTCACTCAGGCCACCACAGAACATCAAGTTACAACTCAGACTGTGAGCAATAAGCTGCAACTTCACTCCAAAGTCCATGGCGAGATCCATCTTTGCAACCACAACACCATGCAGTACAGTTCAGGTGGACCCAGCAACATGCCGAATGGACCGCTCAGGATTAGCATCACGCTCTCCTCAATGATGAGTGTCTCATATGCCTTCAAGCAGACAATGGTCTGGAGGCAACATGGTCAGGTTGAACACCTTAGACACACTGTCCAGCGAGTGCAGCGAGGTGCAAGTTCACTGCTGTTGTGGGGTGGCATTATGTGGGTGCGACTTACGCCGCTGGTGGTCATAGAAGGCACTGTAATGGCTGTACAATGCATGAATGCCACCCTACAACCAATAGCACAACCATATCAGCAACATATTGGCGAGGCATTCATCTTTATCAATGACAATTCGCATCCCCATCTTGCACATCTTGTGAATGACTTCCTTCAGGATAACGACATCGGTCGACTAGCCTGGCCAGTATGTTCTCCAGACATGAACCCTATCGAACATGTCTGGGATAGATTGAAAAGGGTTGTTTATGGACAACATGACCCACCAACTGCTCTGAGGCTTATTTCACATCTATTTGGCACCCAGCACTGAGGGTGAGGTGCTTACGGGACGTTTCACACCAGGCCGACAGACTATGTGGACGGCTAAACAGCAGCAGACAGCTGGGCCGAGGCTGCAGGATGCCAGCGGCCCTCATTGTATGCCCATTGTCGGCACCATGCGGAAATACCAGCACAGGTGGTGGGGCATGCAGAACAGTAGAGCACTACACATTTACGTGAGAACTATCGTGTGCCGGCCAGTTGTGTTTTTCTTTGTTGGTTGTTCAATCTGTTTTGGACATTTCTAGTCTACTGTGTCGAGGTGGAAATTGATATCAAAATCTTTATAACATTAGTTCAGGAATGACCAGTTTTGTGGGACAAGACTGTAGGTGCTTATAAGGAAAGAATACAAACAAGAAATGCATTGATCGAAGTTTGCAAGGAACTGAACGGAAGCTTTGAACAGATGTGTGACAAAGACAGAGACGACTAAAGTAAGTACAAATCTTTATTTTTTACGTTAAATACAAAAGAATTTTTTACATCAGTGGCACATTAAACTTTTGATAATTGCCGTTTGACAGATCCCTCAGGTGTCATAAAATAATCTGTCAACATTTTTCGTACTTATTGGCAGAAATTCCGCCACGTACATGTTCACTTCTTGTCATACTTTCAAGTCCAGTTACTGACGGAGTATCCTCCGGATTGTAGCCTTCTTTTTTTAAGAATGGTATTGTGCAAAACAACACACACCTTGACGTTGTCAAGTGCAAAATCGGGTTTTAAATTTATGGCTCTGTGGAAAATCCTCGATTTATTAGTCAGTATCCCAAATGAACATTCTACATACCTCCAGGCTTTTGACATGCGATAATTGAACTCTCTTTTATCAACTGTTAATTGGTGTCCAGAGTAAGGCTGTAGAAGGTGTTAATGCAGTCCAAATGCTTCACCACCAATTAAAAAATAAGGACCTTTTGGCTTACTGTACTATGAAGGTGCCTGTCTTCAGGAATTACCAGTTTTTTTTCCATCAGTGATTTCCACAAAGAACAATCTTTAAATATAGCAGAATCACGCTCTTTGTCATAACCTCAAGTTTCCCTCTCTATCAGGAACAAGAAGCTACAAATGTTGCAGTAAATAGTCAACCACCAACTACCGACACACTGTATTGAGAACAAGCAGTGAAACAATTTTCAGGAACATTTTCTGGATCCCCACACTACGTAAGTATCTGAAAATTCAATATTGGGTTGCTTAATGTTTAATCAATGTTTTAATTTTTTAAGGTGATAACAAAAAAGTACATCCTTTAGGATAGCATTTTTTTTTAAATTTTAGCTGTTGTTTTCTTTCCCACTCAACTGATTGTAATTGCTAACATTTGTATGTGCTGGATACATTCTCGGAAAGATGTACTACAGCATTGAATGGAACTCTTCATTCGTGCATGTAGATTGTCAAAAGTTTGTAAAGTCATTCAAAAATAATTAAAAAATGTATCTTCATCTCTCCTTAATTCCTCGAAAAGAAAAAAGAATGCATCCACTTTGTCTCTTCTCATATTGAATGGATGGACCCAATGCACTGTTCTTCTTCTGGCCCAGCACCTATGCCTATGTGAAATAAGCCCGAGGGATCTATGCTGAATCGCCATTGAGGAGTGTGACAACCTGGACCAACAGTGTCTTGATGAACTTGTGGATAGTATGCCACGACGAATACAGGCATGCATCAATGCAAGAGGATGTGCTACTGGATATTAGAGGTACTGGTGCGTACAGCAATCTGGACCACCACCACTGAAGGTCTCACTGTATGGTGGTACAACATGCAATGTGTGTTTTTCATGAGCAATAAAAAGGGTGGAAATGATGTTTATGTTGATCTTTATTCCAATTTTCTGTACAGGTTCTGGAACTCTCAGATGCAAAACTTTTTTTGATGCGTGTATAACGTGTATAAGGGATGTTAAGAGTCAGTCTATGGTGCCAATAAAGCCGGATAATTTTGGGAAAGATAAAGTTAGTCTTCCAGAGTGATTATTGATAGTCATGTTATTGGCTATTGAAGAGGAATATATCTAGGATTCTAGGGTACAAGATAGAACAGACTGAACTATCAACATTTCTGCATTGCGAGGAGAAGTAAAGTATCTCAAGGATGAAGACAAATCGTTAATGAAATCGGTGTTAACATGATACAAGGATTTGTTCAATCCACAAGAAGTGTTACCTGCTGCACCAAACACACAGCATAAATAACAACAGGCAGTCATACGTTAGTATTTAGAAAATAGTATTGGTTACCTGAGCATGTTCAACTTTCAGTAGAGCAAATAGCAATTATAGCAGTTATCAGGTAGGATTGTAGAACATAGTGATAGTCCATGGTCAGTGAACGTAGTAATTGTACCAAAAAAAGTCATTGGATGGAACAAAGAAATATCGCTTTTGAAACTTCCTGGCAGATTATAACTGTGTGCCCGACCGAGACTCGAACTCGGGACCTTTGCCTTTCGCGGGCAAGTGCTCTACCAACTGAGCTACCGAAGCACGACTAACGCCCGGCACTCACAGCTTTACTTCTGCCAGTACCTTGTCTCTCCGCTGCAGAGTGAAAATCTCATTCTGGAAACATCCCCCAGGCTTTGGCTAAGCCATGTCTCCGCAATATCCTTTCTCTCAGGAGTGCTAGTTCTGCAAGGTTCGCAGGAGAGCTTCTGTAAAGTTTGGAAGGTAGGAGACGAGGTACTGGCAGAAGTAAAGCTGTGAGTGCCGGGCGTGAGTCGTGCTTCGGTAGCTCAGTTGGTAGAGCACTTGCCCGCGAAAGGCAAAGGTCCCGAGTTCGAGTCTCGGTCGGGCACACAGTTTTAATCTGCCAGGAAGTTTCATATCAGCGCACACTCCGCTGCAGTGTGAAAATCTCATTCTGGAAATATCGCTTTTGTTGCGACTATAGATTCTCAAACGAAAAAATGCTAACAGATGTGTACCTAATCCCTAACATTACTGACACATTAGATAAATTAGGTCAGTGCAAATTCTTTTCAACTCCAGATTTAAGAAGTGGATATCACCAAACTGATGTACACCCAGAGGATGGACCTAAAACAGCATTTATCACATCTTTGGGTCACAACCAATATTGTTGGATGCCTTTTGGGATGAAAAACACACCAGCTATGTTTCAATGTTTATTAAATGGAGTCCGCAGAGGTTTGAAACCAAACAAATGCATGGTCTATTTAGAAGGTATAATTATGTTTGCAAAAAGTCTAGAATGCCATGCTCAGCTTTTGGAGATGGTATTTGACAGGTTGGAAAAGGCTCGACTTATATATCGTATTGATAAGTGTCACTTTGCACAATCACAAGTAAACTATCTGGGGCATATAATAGGCCAAGGAGGAGTAAGGACACCTTACATCAACTGCACATGACTTTTTGGTCCCTCAAACAGTTATATAATTAAGAATTTTCCTTGGCTTAGTAAATTACTAAAGAATGTTCAAGAAAGGGTTTGCCGAAGTGATCAAACCACTAACAAAATGATTGCGAAAAGGTATTAAATTTAGCTGTACACCTGAGTATGGACAAATTCAATTTCAAAATTTAAGATAATATATTAACTTTGGATCTAGTTTTGATTTTTCCAGATTTCACAAAAGAATTAATTTTTTTTGCATGATGCAAGTGGTGCAGCTTTAGGAGCAATTTTTGGGGCAAATTATTGATGGGAAAGAACACCCAATCATGTGTGCGTCTCATTAGCCTAGTAAGGCCAAGCAAAATTATTGTACCACTGAAAAGGAGATGTTGGCATTAACATACAGTGTTTCTTGTTTTTGATGTTATCTATACAGACGTAAGTTTGAAGTGATTGCTGATTGTGCAGTATTAAAATAGCTACTAGAGCTAAAAGATCCCTCAAATTATCTAATAAGGTGGGCTTTGGAACTTAAGTGAGATTCAATACAATGTAATCCACAAGCCAAGTGTTAAAACACACAAACGTTGAGACACTTGGAAGGAAGACTGGGGCATTGCAAGCCTCTTTGATTGATCTCAAAGATCTGAAGAGAGTGCAAGCAAGTGATAGAATGCCAGGTGAATTGCATTCAATAGTTAATGTCACACAAGATGGGATACTGTGTAGATCAACAAAGTGTGAACCACATGTTGTAGTTCCAGCAACTTTGCAGACACGAGTGTTACAGCAAGCACATGATCATGTGTTATCACGTCATGGGGATAAGAGAACAATAGACAGAAGAGGAGCAGAAAGGTTCTGGTGGAGAACAAGACATGCTGATTTGCAACACTGTCAAGAACTGTATTCCATGTGCACAAAGTGCTGATTTATGCCTTCAAAGGATACAATTACAAAGACTACCAGAGTCTGATTACCATTTTCAGTTGCTAGAATTCAATATTTTGGGGCCATTTCACAGGAGTCAATCGGGTAACAAGTATGGATTAAGAATTATCAATAACTTCTCAAGGTATTTAGTAATGGTAGCAATACCGGATCAGAAAGTGAGCACAATACCTTATGCTATGTGAAATCAGAGGATAGTTAAATTTGAGGTACCACAAATGATTATTATGGGACAAGGGACAAATTTCATGTCCTATCTTATTAAACAGTAATGCCACTTATTGAAAGTTAAGAAATGACAGACAAGTCCAGTCCACCCATAGGAAATAGTTGTACGCAAAGAGTTCATAGGACTGTACAATATATGCTAAGCCAATATGTAAATTCTCAACACCAATGTATATTTTGATTTTGTGGTTAGTGCCTACAATTCAAAAACTCATACAGGAAAAGGGTTATCACTTTATGATTATGTATGTGTATGCAAAATGCCATCTCCGTTTTATATGACAGCCAAATTTGGGAAAAGAAAATGAAAACATTAAGGTATTTTTAAAAACTGTAAAGGAAGTCTGGTGACTGGTAGAACAGGCCAAGAAAACGGCACTAGAATGTCAAGAGTATATGAGGTTAAGCAAGAGGAGTTTACCACAATAATGGGTATTACTTGCAAACCCTTATGTTTCAAAGAGTAAGACAAAAAAAGTTTTTAACAAAGTCTTACGAGGAGGTTAAGATAAAGCTGCCTGTAAATGTAAAGTTACAATTACCAGGATGAATGTCGGTAGTTCATATTAATAGAATTAAGCATTTTCAAGGAGCCATAGATTCCTTTCTGAAAGTGCCAGTGGAATTGCAATGTACTGGAAATAAGAAGCAAAAGAGTAAAGAAATACCTGCATATGGGTTGAGGCGAAGGCATACATAGTCAGAGCTGTAGAGAACTTGGGTAATAGTAGGATTTTTTTCTTTGTTTTCATTGATTCAAGTAGTATATAAGGAGGGAGAAAGTACACGTAAATTGTTTACTCTAGGTGATGTCAAGGATGGCACTTAAAGTTAGGGAATGTTATGATCTTGCTCATTTACAGAGCAGAAGGAACTGTCATTAACCAGCCCTTGCAAAATGGATGTAGTACTCACAAACCACAGATGGTCATTGAGACTGGCATTCAACATCTGGGAGGTTAGGAACAAAGTGAGAAAGTTGCAAGATATGTTCATAGAACTGCTAAAGGAAGCAAAATGGGTAATATGATAAGGGAATATTATGAACTTAGATTTTAACTGAGAGAGGAATTGCAGCAAGTAATTGATAAAACCACATATTCTCTAGTATGGAGGAAGAGAGGATGGCTGCATGATATGAGAAGTAGCGAGACATACAGAAACGAAATAGTTGATTGGCATAGAACACAAATTCCTGGTGTGAAACAAGGATTATTAAATACAATTAAAATGATGCATAAAATAACAATTGAATTACAGCAATATGCTAATGATACAATGATTACCGTGATTAAAGATTCAGGTATAATACAGAATGATCTGAAAACATTTGGCAGCAAACGAGGGATAGTCAGGCTTATGAGAGAGTTACCAGATAGTTTAAGTGACACTAGAATAGAAATGGAAATGATTCAAGAAGCTGTCCATCATGCTATGCATAAACAATTAACCACTAAGCTGTGAACATCAAAAAGATATCTGCAAGGATTTCTGCAACCAGAAAAGGAATTTCCTGCAGGTTTGCAGCATGCTATTTCTAAAAATGAGAGCAGCATAGCATTTTACTATCTCGCTTCCATAATTAACAGTTCCCATTAACTAGCTTTAAGTCCCAATCTGAATGTTGTGCGAGTCATGGGATCCAACTGTATGAAGTCTTATTGACTGATGGATTAAATTCTTGGTTAATGACATGTTACTAGTATCCAAACAACAGGAAATGCACTTAGTTCTACCAGAAGAAGATCTTGGTAAATGTATTAATGAATTTATTACTATTAGTCCTGCGCAAATACTTCAAAAGAATAACCAGTTGTGTGAAGTACAACCAGTTTTGGAGAATATGAATGGACCACAGTCTAAGAAGATATTTGTAAACCATGAACACATTTTCAGCGAGTTGGAAATCATTGTATTTATTCTGTGTACAAGCCACAAATGGTAATAGTGAACTGTTAAAAAGGAAAAAAAAAAGAACTCTCACAGGAATGGCAAGAGTAGAATTGCAGCTTAGTGGTAATTAATCAGTGGAACAGAAAGTGATATAGCAGGTGTAGTCTTTCATCTATCAACAGCTATCACCAGTACTACAATAAGTACTAGTGTACAACCAACATGGTATTGGCCAGAAATCCCTTCATTATTTTACCTATTAAGAATATTTCCTTCCTAAATTACACACTAGGTACTATAGTACTAAAAGGCATAGACATATTAATTGCTGCAGAAAATGGGCAAATTGGTGTCAATAAAATGTTGAGACATTTGCAAAAATAGGATAACATTTTGTTTTTCCTAAAATTCAGTTTTTTTAAAAAAAAAAGCGGAGTGGTATGTTGCATGCCAACCCTGTACAAGGCAGCCAACGGTTAAAATTTTCTGAGTCCCAGAGTGAAGCTATCTCTCTTATATTACAGCAGTGTCAACACGTGGCAGGAGTGATGCATAACATTTCCCCACTGAGAGTGGATTAGGGGAAAACACAACATCGGCATTTCTGGTATGCCAGACAGTGGACCTCAGCAGAAATGCAGTAGACAGAGCAGCTAGAAAGGATCGTGTCACATTCTTTAAGTAATGAAAGAAACACTACTGCTAATGCAACAATAAATGTCAAGGCCTTTTACAAACCAGTCCTATCCTACAAGAAACTTGTGATGCAAGCACAGCAAAAGAGAGAACTGCTGATACCTTCATAAAAGCAACACCTATGTGGCCATGACAAGTGAAGTCTGGTAAACATCTGCCACTAATCACTCCATAAACATCCCAGCATTTTGTTCGTAAGGGAGTCAGTGAGATGGATTGATGTTACACATAATGTTCACACTCAATTTCCTGATTAGAGCAAAGCAATGCCTGCCGCAAGTCTGTTGTAAATTACCTTCATACTACTGAACAATGACAGCCACTACTGGGAGAAATGGCCACCTCACCATAATCACCAGTCATGGAGTTCAGAACTACTACCTGCCGCTATCGCAGGTGGGTGAACCCAAGGGTCTTCTTTACCACCCTACTAGTTCAGGACACAAGCATTACTGATACTTCGTCAGAATAACCAAGGCAAGCCTGAACAGTAGACCAAGAGTCTCTTACTACACAGCTACACGACAACTGTCATCATGGTTCGACAGATGAAGAAGAATGGCCATGACTGCGAGACAGAGGAGCAGCTCCCAATTTGGTGTGTGTAAATCCAAAACATGCGCCACCTGCATTACAGCTGCAGCATTGCAGTATGAGCCACTGTTGGCAGCAACCCCAATAGCAGCAGCCAGCAAGGAGTGGCACATGCAGTGGACTGAATGCCACTTACAATGGGATTCCTTGATGATAATCAACAACTGATGTCAGTCACTAATCAATGACTAATACTGAATCTTATTTCAGTGTGCCCGCTGGTGACAACAGGTCACCACCTTCCTTCCAAGGAAAACTGGCGAATAACAAACTAGGAGAGTACCTCCTGACACAGAACCATCTCTACTTTCGCCCTCCCAACTGTTGCCTCTTGCAACACTACTGATTATAAAATTCTCCCAATTATTGGTTGCTGAAATTATGCAGCTAGAACAAAAAAGTTTCATTCTCCGGAGCTCATGATAATAACATGTAAAATACCCTTTATCTGTAACACTGGGTATATCGCAATAAGTCGGTACCTCTTTACCGTTGTCTATTCAATTTAGTAAATAATCACGTTATTTCTTAACACATTAACAGAGAATTAGAAACACAGAAAAAAGATCCCAGAATGAGATTTTCACTCTGCAGCAGAGTGTGCACTGACATTAAACTTCCTGGCAGATTAAAACTGTGTGCCGGACCGAGACTCGAACTGGCAGAAGTAAAAGCTGTGAGGACGGGGCGTGAGTCGTGCTTGGGTAGCTCAGTTGGTAGAGCACTTGCCCGCGAAAGGCAAAGGTCCCGAGTTCGAGTCTCGGTCCGGCACACAGTTTTAATCTGCCAGGATGTTTCACAACAAAAAGATGTTATCTTAATAATGAAAATTAACAAGAAATTCAAAGATAGCAAGAGTGTTGAGCTTATACCTTAACACAAAGTAGAGGACTACAAAACTACCAAGTAGCACCCGAGTAGCTCTGTTCAGTAACAAGACTTCGAACAAGCACATTAAATATTACTTAGTGATTAATGGAAAAAATTGTCAGTTGTAGCTTCAAGATTGACAGAGGTTTCATTACAGTAATAGGGGTTTATGTTCCAGAGGAAGAAAGCCAGAGGAGTCTCACGACTTCAACAAGCATCTGCTGAATGTTGTTGACAATGCAAACCAGAATTATTGCAGTGAGAGCAGGCAACTGCTCAAAACAAGTTTTTAAAGGCAGCCACAAATCACACATGGTATGTTTTACTGACCTGTTTTGCTCTTGAATTTTACAAGAGCTTCATCAGAAATTCCGGAATTTATAGTTTAAAGTTCAGTGGTCAGCTGATAACTTTGCTGGCAATGTTTATACACTGGCAATGCCACTGAAGGGAAAACTGTTACAGCTAGGTTCTGACAATGGTGTAATTAATAGTGATAGATTTGTCTTGCCACTCTTGTTTGCCAATGAACAGGTGATAGTTCTAATTCTGGAGGTATACTACAACAAGCTTTGTTTGAACTGAATAAATTACTGAAACAGGAAAATTTTGAAATTTGGCTGCATAAAACAGAATTCAATGACACCTGGTGGATCAGTTCACATCTGCTGAATGTTGATCATTATTAATAAAGCCCTTAAATAAGTCAGCCAATTTACTTTGTTTGGTTGCACATTCTCACCTCTTGAAGAATTATATATTGAAAAATTGAAAAAAAATTAACAGAACGTTAATATAAAAATAAGTAAAATGTGAAGAAACATACAGGGTGTTTCAAAAATGACCGGTATATTTGAAACGGCAATAAAAACTAAACGAGCAGCGATAGAAATACACCGTTTGTTACGATATGCTTGGGACAACAGTACATTTTCAGGCAGACAAACTTTCGAAATTACAGTAGTTACAATTTTCAACAACAGATGGCGCTGCGGTCTGGGAAACTCTATAGTACGACATTTTCCACATATCCACCATGCGTAGCAATAATATGGCGTAGTCTCTGAATGAAATTACCCGAAACCTTTGACAACGTGTCTGGCGGAATGGCTTCACATGCAGATGAGATGTACTGCTTCAGCTGTTCAATTGTTTCTGGATTCTGGCAGTACACCTGGTCTTTCAAGTGTCCCCACAGAAAGAAGTCACAGGGGTTCATGTCTGGTGAATAGGGAGGCCAATCCACGCTGCCTCCTGTATGTTTCGGATAGCCCAAAGCAATCACACGATCATCGAAATATTCATTCAGGAAATTAAAGACGTCGGCCGTGCGATGTGGCCGGGGACCATCTTGCATAAACCACGAGGTGTTCGCAGTGTCGTCTAAGGCAGTTTGTACCGCCACAAATTCACGAAGAATGTCCAGATAGCGTGATGCAGTAATCGTTTCGGATCTGAAAAATGGGCCAATGATTCCTTTGGAAGAAATGGCGGCCCAGACCAGTACTTTTTGAGGATGCAGGGACGATGGGACTGCAACATGGGGCTTTTTGGTTCCCCATATGCGCCAGTTCTGTTTATTGACGACGCCGTCCAGGTAAAAATAAGCTTCGTCAGTAAACCAAATGCTGCCCACATGCATATCGCCGTCATCAATCCTGTGCACTATATCGTTAGCGAATGTCTCTCGTGCAGCAATGGTAGCGGCGCTGAGGGGTTGCCGCGTTTGAATTTTGTATGGATAGAGGTGTAAACTCTGGCGCATGAGACGATACGTGGACGTTGGCGTCATTTGGACCGCAGCTGCAACACGGCGAACGGAAACCCGAGGCTGCTGTTGGATCACCTGCTGCACTAGCTGCGCGTTGCCCTCTGTGGTTGCCGTACGCGGTTGCCCTACCTTTCCAGCACGTTCATCCGTCACGTTCTCAGTCCGTTGAAATTTTTCAAACAGATCCTTTATTGTATCGCTTTTCGGTCCTTTGGTTACATTAAACCTCCGTTGAAAACTTCGTCTTGTTGCAACAACACTGTGTTCTAGGCGGTGGAATTCCAACACCAGAAAAATCCTCTGTTCTAAGGAATAAACCATGTTGTCTACAGCACACTTGCACATTGTGAACAGCACACGCTTACAGCAGAAAGACGACGTACAGAATGGCGCACCCACAGACTGCGTTGTCTTCTATATCTTTCACATCACTTGCAGCGCCATCTGTTGTTGAAAATTGTAACTACTGTAATTTCGAAAGTTTGTCCGCCTGAAAATGTACTGTTGTCCCAAGCATATTGCAACAAACGGTGTATTTCTATCGCTGCTTGTTTAGTTTTTATTGCCGTTTCAAATATACCGGTCATTTTTGAAACACCCTGTAAAAGGATGGGAAACAATTCTGAAGTTCTGCAAGGTATGGTGATATCTGCAGTTTTCTGTGAGACTTAAGCTTAGATCACAGTTAGTGATGACAAAAGTAGTTTCCCTTCCTCTGAAATGTGATTTATTCACTTAACTGTGGGTTGACAAAGAGGGGCAGGAAAAAAATGAAGACATGTGGCAGATACTCAATGTTTGTAACTTAAACTTCAATATCTTATATTAGCATCAAAACTGTAAATCTTATATAATGCAGATGAATGATGAATGTTTGCCAAAGTTGGTAATAGCTGGTGTAAGCCTTCAGGGATCTGCAGTTTGAAGCTTTAAATTATATGTCACTTGCTGTTAGAAAATTCTTCTTTATCTCCAGCAACTTCATACCAATCTTCTCGAGTAACAAGGGAGCCTTAGCTGTGTTTTTCTGACTTGTAATGCCTGCTTACTCCAGTTAATAAAATCTTTTCCCCTTAAGTTTCCTGAATTTTTTTGCATTTAGGACTGCAGTTCATTAAAGTATTCTTTGACAGCCCCTATCACCTATGAATATTTGCTAAACTAAAACTAAACTTTGTCCTAACAGGCCTCGGAAGGCCCAGTGGTACTGACCAACCACCGTGTCATCCTCAGCCTAGAGGCATCACCAGATACAAATATGGTGGGGCCTGTGGTCAGCACATCGCCTCCTGGCTGTTGTGGAGGAGAACTTTATAGGCATACTGTATAAATGAAGAAGGTAAAATAGGAAAAAACAGAGTAATCAACATGGATAGTGGAGAGCACTGCAGCACATGCTTCCAGGATACGGGAGGCAACCCGGCTCCAGATTGAATCTGCCTCATGGATAAAGAAAAGAACTGGACTACTGTCCAACATGGACGTGATTTTTTAGGTGGTTCACCACATCCAGCTAGGCAAATACTAGGCTGGTACCCATGTCCCACCTCAGATGCATACTATACCAACACTTACGAAATGTTATTGCACTTAGACATGAGTGCTAGACTAGACAGGCAGACAAATTGAGTGCACAGATTCTTGCCTGGGGGCAGTGGTGGCATCAGCAAGGGTATACAGCTACCAAATGCTACTAAGTTGCCGATCCCATACAAAAATGGGAAAAGACAAAAGGAACAGGAAATAAGAAATTGAAAAAAAAAGAGCATTGAGGAAGAAAGATTAGTTAACACATTGACAAACATGGGCATGATGAGGGATATTACACAACTGGACCAGGCACACAGTGCTGGGCACGAGGCTCTGCTGTGATACAGTTGAGAAGTTGCAATGAAATGAACACCCTTAGCTGCTTACAGGCGTTGATATACGTCAACGGGGATAGATGAAAATGTGTGCCCCAACCCGGACTTGAACCCGGGATCTCCTGCTTACATGGCAGACGCTCTATCCACCTGAGCCACCGAGGACACAAAGGACAGCGTGACTGCAGGGATTTATCTCTGGCACGCCTCCCGCGAAATCCACATTCTCAACGTATTGTCCTGCACTACATTCGTAATGCCCCCGCCCCTTATACTCATTACTCGCGTCGCGTTGCCGATTCCCGTTCCGAAAGAACAGATACCATCTTAGTATATATACAATTGAGAAGTTTTCATAACAACCAACAGCCTGTAGTTATGTACTGCATTCAGTTTCTTTCCCCAAGAAGGAAAGTAATAAGTAGCATATTTAGAATCCAAAAAATACAGTTGCAAGAACAAAAAGTTCTGAGGTGTATTTTAAGACATGTCTCTGTGCCTAACACAGGATAGCTCGAGAATCTTGGAACACACTTTGTGAGTAATCAGAACTCATTTCCAAATTGATCTGTTCCGCAGTTAGTAGTGAAGCTGGTCTCAATCTGACTATTGGTTTGAGCACCACAATGCTTTACTAGGCTTGGTTGTATTGGTGGTGTGAATGGTAAAAAGAATGACTATTTGAGAGCTTATTTTGGCCTGTGATTTGACTAATTTGTCCAGTTATAGGCGCAAATTGTCATTTAATAGTCATAGGGGTCCATCAATGACACATGGCAGTTAATGTTTCTTTTCGGTATTATCACAATAGTGCATGGGCCAATTTGAACTTTGGATCCTGTAATGTATATCATTTGTAAACTGTATGTAAAAGTGGGCTAAAATTTTACTAGACTAAATTTCTTCATTTATGGCAAAATAAATAACACTGGCCAAAAATTTTTTCACATGCCAGAACAATATGCACTATTTCTGGAATATAATCTGCCCCTGAATCCGAATCTAATTTCAGAATATCTGTATTGGCCTCACTTTTCATGTAATGCTGTTTCTTGTAGCTGGTGATGGCATCCTAGGTAGTCATATGTATATGGCAAAATGACATATTCCCACAAGTCTTCCAAATGCAAACAGCAAAAAAATCTGTCCTTACACAAAGGAATCAAAGGCATGAATAACATAAGATTAAAGAAAAGTAAAGAATGTACTTAAAAATATTTCTTCCTCAATTTTCTGTGGTACTTTGAGTCAGCAACAAATAGAACAGATGTTAAACAGTCTTTTTATCACAAAGAAGAAAATACAATCCTTTTAATCACAAAGCTAAAAGCTGAGTCTGTCACGTACACAAACGTAAATCCTATTGGGACAAAAAGTGTGGTTAATTTGATTCACTCTTCTCACCCCCCCCCCCCCCCCCAAATATCTCTCTCTCTCTCTCTCTCTCTCTCTCTCATCTAGCCTTGCTAAGGGTGTAGTGGCATCATATGGTAAGCCTCTAGACAAGCTGCATTCACGAAGCTCTTTCTTGTGTGTGGTGACTTACTTTCTGCAAGTCTGTCCTGGTCAGGCTCTTAATCCAGTGTGCGCACTGCTGTAGGGTACATCCTTTGGGTCTTTGGCCATTAATTTTTCCCTCTTTGGTTGTTCTTTCCATTGCCACTTCCTTCTGGCAGTGTGACCTAAACATTGCCACTGATTTTGGTATTCAAGAGTTGATGGTCTTGTTCTGATGCAGAGCTGCCTCCGGATCAATTCATTAGTTCAATGTGCTGTTCATGGTATCAGACATAATCTTCTGTAGCACAACATAACATCAAACCTGCAAGGATTTTCTGTCTTCTTCATCCAAGATTCTGCTGCACAGGTCATTGTAGAGAGGATTAAGAGTTCGGGTGAGAATGAGCTTTGTCTTGGCAGTGATGGAGGTCACTTTCTAAATACAAGCAAATTTCACTGTAGAATTTCTCATGATCAAAATGCACCTGTGGGTCTTAGGCTTGCAATCCCCAGTATCAGTGACAACAGATTCCGAATATTCGAAGCGAATGATGACCCCATAGCCACCAAATCTTGTGACATTAGGTCTCTTGTCACTAAGTCGATGTGCAATAGTCACTTTAGTTTTATGTATTTACACATCAAGTTCTGTAGGACCAAATTGAGGAGCAAATCTCTAAGGTCATGGAACGTGTCAGCACACGAAATTGTCCGCAGCTCGTGGTCGCGTGGTAGCGTTCTCGCTTCCCGCACCCGGGTTCCCGGGTTTGATTCCCGGCGGGGTCAGGGATTTTCTCTGCCTCGTGATGACTGGGTGTTGTGTGCTGTCCTTAGGTTAGTTAGGTTTAAGTAGTTCTAAGTTCTAGGGGACTGATGACCATAGATGTTAAGTCCCATAGTGCTCAGAGCCATTTGAACCATTTTTGAACCACACGAAATTACAACATGAAAGTAATAACAGATAAAAATAAAATGTTCATGAACCCAAAAAAAGTCAAGCCATAAGTTTAAGTAAACACAATCAATAATATAACATAAGAATCAGCTTAATTTTTAAAGAAACTCGTCAACAGAATAGAAGGAGTGACCCATGGGGAAACTCTTCAATTTCAATTTGAAAGTGCGTGGATTACTGCTAAGGTTTTTGAATTCTTGTGGTAGCTTAATGAAAATGGATGCAGCAGTATGCTGCGCACAACATCCTTTACTACCAAGGTAGTCATTACCAAACAGAAATATTTTAGAGTAACCCGTAATACTAGATGGCATATCATTTATATAAGTAAGGAATAGGAGTGGTCCCAACACTGATCCCTGGGGCACCCTCTTTTGACCATACCACACTCAGACCTCAGACCCCACATCACAGCCATTCTCGACACTGTGAATAATGACCTTTTGTTGTCTGTTGCTAAAGTAAGAGGCGGACCAACTGTGAGCTACTCCCCATATTTCGTAATGGTCCAACTTTTGGAGCAATATTTTGTGATCAACACAATCAAATGCCTTAGTTAAATCAAAAAATATGCCAAGCATTCAAAACCTTTTGTTTAACCCATCCAGTACCTCACAGAGAAAGAGGAGTATAGCATTTTCAGTTGTTAAACGACTTCTAAAGCTGAACTGTACATATGATAGCAAATTATGTGATATAAAATGATCAATTATCCTTACATACACAGCCTTTTCTATAACTTTAGCAAACAGTGAGGGCATAGAAATAGGTCTAAAATTGTCTACATTATCCTTTTCTCCCCTTTTATAAAGTGGCTTTACTACGGAGTACTTTAATCGTTCAGGAAACTGACCATTCCTAAAAGAAAAATTACAAAATGGCTAAGTACAGGTCTAACATTTGCAGCACAGTACTTTAATATTCTGCTAGGCACTTCATCATATCCATGAGAGTCCTTAGTCTCCAGTGATTTAATTATTGACTCAATCTCCCCCTTTCTGCATCATAGAGGAGTATTTCAGACATCAATATTGGAAAGGTGTTTGCCAAGAGAGTTATATGATTCCCTATAGAAACTAAATTATTATTTAATTCACCAGTAATTCTCAGAAAGTGATTGTTAAATACTGTACATATATCTGATTTATCAGTAACAGATATATTTTTACTATGAACTGATGTTATATCATCGATCTTGCGCTGCTGACCAGACACTTCCTTCACAACTGACCATATGATTTTAATTTTATCCTGTGAATTAGCTATACTATTTGTGTACCACACACTCTTTGCCTTCTTAATAACATTTTTAAGCACCTTACAATACTGTTTGTGATGGGCTACTGTAGCTTGATTGTGGCTACTTCTAACATTTTGAAATAATTCCAGCTTTGTTTTACATGATATCCTTATCCCACTAGTCAGCCACCCAGGCTGCCTTTCACTGCTGGTATCCCATTTCGAATATTCTAAAGAAACTCTCAAAGATCATAAGAAATGTGTTAAGGAAAGCATTATACACACATCAAAAAATGTATTGCATCTCCTTGGTTCCGAGAGTTCCGGAACCTGTACAGAAAATTGGAAAAGAGCTCAATACAAACATCATTTCTGCCCTTTTTATTGCTCATGAAAACCACTCATTGCATGTTGTACCACCATACAGCGAGACCTTCAGAGGTGGTGGTCCCGACTGCTGTACACACCGGTACCTCTAATGCCCAATAGCACGTCCTTTTGCATGGATGCATGACTGTATTCATCATGGTATACTATCCACAAGTTCATCCAGGCACTGTTGGTCCAGATTGTCCCACTCCTCAATGGTGATTTGGCGTAGATCACTCGGAGTGGCTGGTGGGTCATGTCGTCCATAAACGACACTTTTCAATCTATGCCAGGCATGTTCGATATGGTTCATGTCTGGAGAACATGCTGGCCACTCTAGTCAAACGATGTCATTATCCTGAAGGAAGTCATTCACATGATGTGAAAAATGGGGACGTGAATTGCCATCCATGAAGATGAATGCCTCGCCATTAAGCTGCCAGTATGGTTGCACTATCAGTCGGAGGATGGCATTCACGCCAGCCATTGCTGTGCCTTCCATGACCACCAGTGGTGTACGTTGGCCCCATATAATGCCACCCCAAAACAGCAGTGAACTTCCACCTCGCTGCACTCGCTGGACAGTGTGTCTAAGGTGTTTAGCCTGACCGGGTTGCCTCCAAACACATCTCTGACGATCATCTGGTTGAAGGCATATGTGACACTCACTGGTGGAGAGAACATGATCCCAATACTGAGCAGTCCATTCGGCATGTTGCTGGGACCATCTGTGCCATGCTGAATGGTGTTGTGGTTGCAAAGATGGACCTTGCCATGAATGTCGGGAGTGCAGTTGCACATCATGCAGCTTGTTGTGCACAGTTTGAGTCATAACATGACGTCCTGTGGCTGCACAAAAAGCATTATTCAACATGGTGGCATTGCTGTCAGGGTTCCCTCGAGCCATAATCTGTAGGTAGTGGTCATCCAATACAGTAGTAGTCCTTGGGCAGCCTGAGCGAGGCATGTCATTGACAGTTCCTGTCTCTCTGTATCTCCTCCATGTCCGAACAACATCGCTTTGGTTCACTCTGAGATGCCTAGACACTTCCCTTGTTGAGAGTCCTTCCTGGCACAAAGTAATAATGCGCACGCGATCGAACTGCAGTATTGACTATCTAAGCACGGTTGAGCTACAGACAACATGGGCCGTGTACCTCCTTTCTGGTGGAATGACTGGAACTGAATGGCTGTCAGACCCCCTCCATCTAATAGGTGCTACTCATGCATGGTTGTTTACATCTTTGGATGGGTTTAGTGACATCTCTGAACAATCAAAGGGACTGTGTCTGTGATACAATATCCACAGTCAACATCTGTCTTCAGGATTTCTGGGAACCGGCGTGATGCAAAACTTTTTTTTATGTGTGTATTCGTCATATATGTTAGTGGCATTATAAACATACAGCCACTCTTGTTCCTTGATGAGGTTCAAAAACCTCGGTATAGCTTTTGGATTAGCTTTCCTACGCAGGTTGTAGTTATATGTGACATTTGTTTGAGTACAAAAGCCTTTTAGTGTTAAAATTCGTGCATCATGGTCTGAGAGGCCATTCACCCCTTTACTAACAGAATGCCAATCTACTAATGAAGAATGAATAAAAATATTGTGTATGGCTGTGCTACTGTTCCCCTGCACCCTAGTTGGAAAAAAACAGCCTGCATCGGATCATATGGATTTAGGAGACCTACCAAATCCTTTTTCTGACACCATCATATACAAAATTAATATTGAAGGAACCACATGTAACTTATTTCTGGTACTTCGTATGAAGTGAATCAAGAACACTCTCTAGCATGTGCAGAAATGCTCTGAAGTCAGAGTTAGGAGAACTATAAACAACAGCAATTAGAAGTTTAGTTTTACTAAATTCAACTGCCCCTGCTCAACATTCAAGTATCTGTTCAGTGCAGTGCTGTGATATGTCTATGGACTCAAATGGAATACTGTTTTTTACGTACATGGCCACTCCCCAACTCCGCAAGGAACTCCTTAAAAAACAGCCAGTTAATCTTCATCCTATTAAAGAAAGCCTCTGAATTGTCAAATTATTTAAGTGGTGCTCCGATATACCAATAATTTCAGAGTAAACATCTATAAGCAGTTCATTAACTTCATCTCTAAAACCTCTTATACTTTGATGAAATATGCTAATTCCTTCTCTAGTTGGAAATGTGGCGTCCTCTGAAAGTGATTCCTTAGTTAGAGGGACTTCATTTAAGCAGGTATATCTATCAGGTGACTTCAGTCTAAAAAAAAGGTTCAGCTCTAACACCAACTACTACAGGAATTTTTCCATAAGTGATCCCACCACCACCTGTAAGCTTTGCCAACCTCTCCTTCCCATACCTATTGAGGTGCAGGCCATCTCGGTGTATCCATCTCGATGAGGATAATCCGTAGCTTTGACCATTTCACCTTTTTTGAAAGCTTTTTTTAAAATCCATCATGCGCATGAATATCTTGATATTATATCCCCTTGCCTTCCCTATGAACTGTCAGATATTTAGGATCTGCTCTTGAGTTTTCTTGCCCTCTTGCCTGGAGCAATTCTGTTTTGTTCATCTGATATTTGCAGAAGGAAGAAGGTGTTCAGCCTCATGTTTAATATAGTGAGCAAGATTTTACTGGCTTGGGAGATGTGGGCTGTCACTTGATAGTTCACACAATTAACTGGAGAACTTTTCTTGAACAGTGGTATGAAAATGGAGTGGTACCGTAGGTCTGGCCGATTTCCAGACACCCACATCCTCTGACGTAGCCTATGCAGGATGTCCACATCCAAGTTACCCTTTTCTTAGGATTTCAGCAGTAATTCCATCCTGGCCTGGTACCCTCTGATTCCACAACTTTTTCAGTGCATGTTCCACTTCTCTAAGGATCAATAATTCACTGTCTGTTGTGTTCTGGGATCTTGACACTGACTGCGAGCTTCAGTGAACAGCTTGATGCCATATTCTCTCTGTACTTTTGCATCTCTGATGATGTTCCCTTGATTGTCTTTAATAATCTGAGGCCTGGGTGAAAACTCCCTTGCCAAGTATTCCACCTTGTTGTGTAGTTTTGAGCAGTGGTTCTGTCACATGTGCCTCAAACTCCGTGGAAATTGTGATGGCGACTTATACAGGTTGGCACAAAAAGAACGCATGAATGTTTCCACAAAGTTTCATTGGCCTGCAGTAACTCATTTGTTATGAGGCCATCTCAAACAGCGGAAATTCAATTGAAATCATTCTGTATATTTCCCCTTCCCCTACAAGCATTCTGTATGAGTTGAGAACTTGGGCAAATAGTATCTGTTTGTTAGGTGATGCAATACAGTGTATTAAGGTAAAGTGCTTCTATTGAAATGGGAAAATATAAGTATTCCATGTGTTCATATATGATTCGTGTATGAGTGTGTAGAGAATTCCTGATGTTCAAGTTCCTAATCAGAGCTTGATTCATTGACTGGTTAATAAATTTTGTGAAACGGGAAGTGTTCTTGACAAAAAACATAGAAAATCACGTACAGTACTCACAGAAGAAACCCTGGGTAACAATGAACATGCCCTGGAATGATCTCCTAGAAGATCAGTTTGACGCCTTTCTCTGCAAATGGTACTTTCCTGTGACTCTGTTCAAATGGCTACGAAGTTGTTAAAGTTGCAGCCCTATAAACTAACTGTAGCACAAGAACCTAAATTGGATGACCCTGCAAAAATGTTGCAGTTTTGTGAATGGATGTAGAATAGGGTATATGATGAAGAAATGACCCCATCGTAACTTTCTTTTCAGACCAGTCGTGGTTCCACCTGAGTGGGGATGTAAATTCTCAAAATAACAGTCATCAGAGTTCTGAAAAGCCTAAAGCAATACACAAGGAACCCCTGCATGATCAAAAATAGGAGTGTGGTATGCTGTCAGTACTGAGAGAGGAATAGGCCCTATTTTTTTTTTTACAGGAGACAATTGACAGTGAGACAATTGACTGAGAGAGAACATACTTTTATGGCCTCCGGCATGACTCTGCAATGGCACATACATCCAATTTCTCATTACAGGAAATTCATGAGGTTTTACAAGATATGGCTGCCTCATTCCCCCAAGCTAACCTTGTGCAATTTTTATCTCTGGGTGACATTAAAAATAAAAGAGTAAAAAGCAAATCTAGACACTTTTGGTGCGTTTAAACCAAAATTCATCACGAAATTGCTGCCATTTCTCATAGGGAAATACAGAGTGTAATGGGCAATTTCCTAAGTGCACGTCAGAAATGCGTGAACAATGAAGGGTGGACATTCCAGTATCTCCTTGGTTAATTTACATGACTGATTTAGTTTTCTTTTTAAGTGTTTATGTTGTGTTTGTTAGAAATAACTTGTGCAACAAATCTTACTATGTTTACAGCAAACCTCCTGTCACCAGCACTGCAGACACAGCAGCCAGCCTTCGCCTTGCCGACCGGTTGCACACTGCAAAATGATTGATCATTCTATAGAATGTCATTACATTGCTAGTACAAGCAGACTACCTTCATAAGTGGCATGAATTTGGTGCAGCAAAACAATTAACATTTGATACCTGGAATAAATTAGGCTCTTACCTTTCAAGAGCAAAATGAAGGGACATTTCGTTTCTTGACGACAACTGTTACATTTCAGATGAAGCTATTTTTGATGTCTGTGACAGCCAATGCTATTTTTCGATTTTATGTGGTGTTTTTATCATATTACTGAAACTCTTCCACAAAATTTTTGCTTTGACAACATTGCAAAAGAACTCTGAAAAATATTATTTTCATATTGACCAACTAGGAGTATGTAACAACTTCCATATTCCTCCTCTTTTCTTGTTGTTGCTTTCTGTTTTTCCAGTACTCCCTCCTTTTTTCCCTATGTTGTGTTTCCCTTTCTTCTGTCCACGTTGTTCTCTATTTCTTATTTGTTCAGCACTGAAAGCGCCACGCATGACCCATCCGCCAGAAAAGACTCATAGCTGTCGCTGCCAGAGTCATGCAGTGCTATGGACGTCGCCATTCTTGGATACTTGCATAGCTGCACCTGCATCAAGCTGAATTAAGCAGTCGCACACTGTTGGTTGCTTCTGTCACTCATGTCATATGAGGCAATCTTCTGAGAGGTATCTTTCCCCGTCAGTATATGCCTTTTGGCAGCATCGCAGATTAACTTTGCTGCAACACATGGGCCAAGTTATTGCTGACTATAAAATGGGATTGTTGCTTCAGTTGGCATTAGTTACACTTTTGTTTACTCTCTTTCATATTGTTTCTCATGCAAGAGTGAATAAATGGTATTAGTTATTAACAAAGCAGTTATTCATGAGGAAATAATCTATCTAAGTTTCCCATAGTGGTGAACATATAAAAAACAAAGAGTAACATTGCAAACATGTAGTACAGCACACAATGGATGCGTCGAAACAAATAACTGGAAACTGGGATCAAGTTGGAGCAGAACTTACCTCGTGACTCAGATTCACATCCTTCAGTTATTCATTCAGTGCAGAATCGAACTCACTAGGTGTGGGTACATATACTCAACATGAAAATTTTAAGCTTCCTGTGTTCTGGCCACACTGTGTTGAAGGAAGTGAAGTGGTTCACATTGTCATTAAGGCTGCCATTCAAAAAAAAAAAAAAAAAAAAACCCGCAAACATCAGCACAAACAGCAGCATAGGTGGAATTTCCACATAAGCAAAATTCAACAGCAGCCAAGACAGTGGCCCTGGAACATCCATGATTATGGAAGATGATGTCACTGGCCAAATCACACATTCTGCAGTCAACCAATCGCACTGACTTTTTATGTATAACTGTATATCGGGTGAAGAGTTTATGACTGCAGTTAACATGCACCTGGATTCCAAGTTCCACCCAATGTGGAACCAAAGTTGCAGGTGTGCCTGGCCCTATAATCACTGTACACTTTCTACATAACTTTTGTCTCATGGTTGACCCAGTGAACTGTTGATTGGTGCCAGTAACTGCGAAAAAGATACTGCCTGCTGCATCTTCCACACTGGGTCAAGTGCAATACAATGTTCCTGTGGCTTGCTGCATGGACATGTTCAGTACCTATGTGTCATCTATGATTTCACACCTGCAACAGTGTAGAGTGGTAGAGTGCACACTTGTATCACATGAGAAGAACTCGGCATGTCAAAATGATTCGTGTACTACCGATACTATCACATCACTGTCAGATGAAGTATTTTTTCATAACCTGCTTTAGGATTTTCCAGCACTCACAACCCTGTCAGAACCAACAGGAAAAGTAAACATGCTAACCAACATTATACCCACATGATGACAGTTTTGAATTCCGCCTGGAAGGTGGTGCGTGGGTCTGCTCCTGAAAACTGAAAGGTTGGCCGAAAGGTAGGAAGCTAGGAGGAGCAGGTGAGGTAGAACTCTCAGCACTGCAGTGTGAAATAAAATCACTTTTACTTAACTTTGTGTACAAGTAGAGGTTTGCCCACTGTGAAACAGAAACAACGTTGCTAGGTCGTCTCCTTGGAATCAAATGGGCTGAATCCGGAGCGACGCTCGTAGAGTTCCACAGCACCGCCTAGAGGCTGCTGTCGTCGGTGTCTCATAGTGCCAACTTATGAACTTGTACCTACGCCGTGAAATCGTTGCTATCGATACCACAGACAGGTCAACTGTTATTGATACCACACCCATCCCCCCTGAAACAACGCACCATCGTTGAGTATGGCTTCCGATGGTGGGTGGAGGGACCCAGGGGCGGCGCCGCTGAGGGGGCAGACAGCGGAACTGCCAGGGCGTGCTGTCCACCCGTGGCCCCGAATTGCTCACAAGGGGGCGAAGAAAACGCCCCATGGAAAACCTGCTCAGGGCGCACACCACCACTGGGTATACTCAGATGAGGAGGCAGAGCAATGACCTCCATGGGCGATGGCAGCGGCGGTATGACAGCAGCCTCAGCGTCTATCAGTTCCAGTACCACGCAGGAACACGGTGGCAGTAGCGGCGACGGCCAGAGGTGGGGCCGTGGCGGCGGCAAGAGGTGCCCGTCTGGTGCAGGTGACCAGACTGGCAGTGGCGACGATGGCAGGTGCACCAGTGGAGGCGCAAGCGGCAGAGACACCGTCGATGGAGGTGTGGGCTGAGGCGGCGGAAGCTGCGAAGCCTCCAATTCTGCTTGAAAACATCCAGCGGCACAAAACCGAGGACACCACAAAGAGATCTGGCTCCGCTGTCGCTTAACAGAGCCAGAGGGACCAGAAATGACAAATAAGGCGCGGCCAAGCTGGCAAAGAATGCCCACCTGCTTCCAGCGTTGCCTGCCAGAGAGATCACGATAGAACATCAAAGCATGTGGCACCAAGCCAGAACGAGGCGAAGCAGCGGGAGCGTACGGCGGCGGGTGCAATAGCTGCATGAGTGACATATGGGTGTGGCCATGTAGCAATTCCGCCGGGGGAATGGGTGCCATGTGGCTGAGAGCAATATGAATCGAGGAAAACTCAGAACGCGCGCTCGCGAGAGTGCGTGGCGCGCAACTTGCTCATCTGCAAATTAAACGTATGCACAAAGCGTTCAGACTCACCGTTTGACTGGGGGTGGAATGGGGCTGAGGTCAGATGGCGAATGCCATTAGCAGCACAGAACGTTTCAAACTCTGAGGACACGAATTGGGGGCCATTGTCGGAGACAATAACTTCAGAAAGGTCCTCAATACAAAAAAATAGATGTCAAAGCCCGAATAGTACTGGCAGATGTAGTAGAAGACATAGGTACAGCAAGAGGAAAGTTGTTGTACGTATCAATGACTATCAACCAGTGGGTGTCCCAGAAAGGACCCGCAAAATCAATATGAACTGCCAAGGCGCAGTAGGAGTCGGCCTTGCAAAGAAGTGCTGGCGGGGAGCAGATTGATGCTCCGTGTAAGAGTGACAATTAGCAAGCAAATTCTCAATTTGTTTATCAATGCCGACCCAAGTGCAGTGACGATGCGCTAATTGCTTCATCTGCACTATACCCCAATGACCAACGTGCAGCAATCGGAGGATTTCTGACTGCAACGAATGAGGTACAACCACACGAGCCTGATCATTGTCCATTTGTAACCAGATAACACCGTGGTGTACAGACAAGTTGTGACGTTGCGCAAAGTAACGACGAACAAGTGGATCACAAATCTGCATAGCAGATGAAGGCCAGTGAGTACAAAGATACTGCAAAAGAATCTGCAAAGAAGCATCGGCAGCTGTCGAGGCAGCAGTGCACCAAAAATCCACTGGAAAACCATCAGCTAATTCCTTATCTTGCGAATCAATAAACATGCAGGACAGTTCAGAAGAATCAAACACTTTTTCAGCACTGATAGGCAGACAAGACAAAGCATCAGCTTTGCCATGCTGGGCCGTAGGCCGAAGCAAGATTTCGTAAATGTAGTTAGACAAAAACAAAGACCAATGTTGCAACTTTTGTGCGGTACGGCTTTGACAGGTGAAACAACGACGTCAAAGGCTTATAGTTGGTTACCAAATAGAACTTGCGACTATACAAAAAAACCATGAAACTTAGTCACTCCATAGACAATAGCTAAAGCTTCTTTCTCGATTTGAGGATAGTTTTGTTGGGCAGAATTGAGCAACTTAGACGCAAAAGTGATCGGGCGATCGACAGAATTAATGCGATGCAAGAGAACCGCTCCGATGCCTTGAGAAGATGCATCGACAGCCAAAACAACTGGTTTGGAGTGATCGAAAGGAATCAAACAGTGGTCACTCAACAAAGCAGACTTGAGCTTGTGGAAAGCAGCATCACATTCCAAAGACCAAACAAAAGGAATGCTCTTATGCCGAAGGCGATGCAAAGGCGCAGCAGTCTGCGCTGCATTTGGTATAAACCGAATATAATATGTAATTTTGCCCAACACAGACTGAAGTTCTTTCAAGTTCCTGGGCGCTGGCAAGTCTCTAATCGCACTGAGATGTGACGTTGAGGGGTGGATATCCTGTCTGTTAATTGTATGCCCTAAATACTGAATCTCAGTTTGATAAAATTTTAACTTGTCTCTGTTAAACATTAGTCCTGCCTGCAAAAGTACAGTAAATAAGGCACGCAAATTCTGCAAATGTTCGTCAGGGGTGCGACCTGACACGACAATATCATCCAGATAATTGGAACAACCAGGGACAGTGGTACACAACTGCTGAAAATAAGCCTGAAAAATAGCAGGAGCCGAAGCACAACCGTATGGAAGGTAGCGAAACTTGAACAATCCAAGGTGGGTATTGATCACAAAATAGCACTGTGACTGTTTGTCGAGCAGAATCTGAAAGTATGCGTCCCGCAAGTCAATTGTGGAAAAGAATTTTCCCGCGCCAAGCTTATCAAAAATGTCTTCAGGACGCGGTAAGGGAAATGTAGCTACCACTGTCTGGGGATTTACTGTAGACTTAAAAGTCAGCACAAATACTGAGATGACCGTTTGGTTTCTTCACACACACTATAGGCGAAGCCCATGGTGAAGCAGAAACAGGTTGGATTACACCACTGTCTTTTAAATAAGTAAGTTCAGCAGCTATGGCGTCGCGCAGTGCGTGCAGTACCGGGTGTGCATGCCGGAAAATAAGCATGGCAATGTCTTTAACTACAACATGGGCTGCAAAGTCTGTGGCACAACCAAGGCCATCAGAAATTAGTTCAGCAAAATCATTGCATAGTGCAGCAACACTGTCTGCATGGTCACTAGCATTGATGCAAAGTACATTGTGCTGAACTGTGAGGCCAAAAAGTTCAAATGCGTCCATGCCAAAAATGTTTGTAGCATCACTAGAGGGAGCACATGGAAAGACACTATATGGGTCGTTGCACCATACGTGGCTAGCAAACTACACACGCCGAGCACTGAGATTTCCCTTCCAGTAAATGCAGTCAGCATGGAATGCGAACGATGAAATGGGGGCGAACCAAGCAATTCATATGTTGATTTGTTCAGTAAAGAAACTGACGCACCAGTGTCCAGCTGCATGCGAACAGAACGTCCACAAATGTGCAAAGTCACAAAATTTTTCCTCGCTTCACGCTGAATGTGAGACAAAGTGTCTGGCAAAACTTGATGCACACAAAGAGCTGTTGACGCACGTGAAGCAGAAGGCTTTGAATAAATGGCTGATGTGAATCATGATCATGGTGGTTGCCGTTGCGGTGATGCCCACACGAGTCACGCAAATGGGAGACAGGTTGTGAAATAGTGTTTCTCTTACTGCACACAGCTTGCACATGTCTTTTCTTATAACAAAAATAACACTGTGCTTGACAGGATGGGCAACTGTCCCGTGGGCGGGCATGTAAGCAGTTTGGACATAATTTCAGTTCTGAGTAGGTGCCTGGCTTGAAACATGTTTACGTGCGTGTGAGCGGCGTGATGCGGCATGCCGTGCTAGTGCCAGGCGGAAGGGCATGTGTTGTGCTGCGCTAACAGTACACACACCCGGGGTCACGTTGAATATGGAAGTAGCCATGTCTAATGTATCTTGTCTGTCTAGCAAGTCCACTACTTCCTGCAAAGATGGGTTTTTAAATTTGAGGATTTGCTCACAGATGCGGTGATCCACGACATCCTGTGCAGTAGCATCCCTAATCATTATATCCGCATATGAGCATCCACACGAGCAATTAAAGTCAGAATCAGAAGTTAGTCCCTGAAGGTCTGCTAACCAAGATTTGTTGGTTTTGTGGCGGCGTTCGTAGCGACAAACAATTCGCTGTAGAAACGGCTTACGAAGTCACCGCCACACTTTTAATAGCGGGCCGACCGGTCCGCTGGAACAGTGAACAGAAAGATGAAAACCCAAACACTCTGATTAAATAAAAGTCGGTACTTATCTTTATTAACGAAGATACAGAAACACAGTAGTGGACTCCGTGTCTACAGAAATCTGTCTAGTTCGAGTCGGAGCGGCTAGGTCAGCGTCGGCTGACGACAAACAACAAATCTGCTGCGATGAACACACAACTGACTAGCAAGTACACAATTCGGTGGCGAGTATACAACTGAGCGGCGAATACAGAACTGTCCTAGCGCTCGCGACTCCAGCGCTTAAGAAGCCAGAAGCCAGCGGTGGCGCGCGCAGACTTGCGGCGATTTCCTGTCTCGCTGGCGCTGCTTATGCGGACGGCGTCCGGACTTTGATGCTGCCAACCTTTTTGGCAGCAGGCTCGGGTGGCATTACTGGCTAGGATATAACACTCCTCCCCCCCCAAATCGCCGCACCGTCGTTGAATAATGACGTGGCGAGCGTCGACGGCGGGGGAGGGGGCTGGCCGCAGGCGTAGCAGAAGAGACCGGGGCGGAGACTGTTGTCGGTGGCAGTCCCCGGTCCGCACCCCAGCATTGGCTGCGCGGGGCCTTGGGAAACACCGACTGAAAACCGAGGTCAGGGTTCACGCCTTTGACCATGGGCGCAGCTTCTGGTACTGGACGCGACGGGGCGTCGGGACCCACGAAGAGAGGCAGCGTCTCCTGACGCTGCGTCGACGGCTGCTGAGTGGGCGCCGGACAAGGCGCTGCGGTGTCAGACTCCTTGGGGGTGCCCAAGGAAAGCGGCTGCAGGACAGGCTGCACAGCCACCGCTTGGGAAGGCGGCCCGGCTGAGGGGTCGACGTCCATCAGCTCCGAAGGCGGTGGCGACTGAAGAGGGACCGCAGGCGCCGGAGCGACCACCTGGGGTGCTCCCGGATGAAGCTGTGCGGGAGGCATCAACGGGACGGGCTGTCGGCGTGGTAGCGGCGACGGCTGCTGCTGCTGCCCTGGGGGCGGCAGCGAAGTCGGAAGGCGCGGCTGGAACCCGCCGCGGACCAAATCTGTGGACAAAGAGTGGGCGGCAGAATCCGGGCGGCCAGCGCGGCGCAACTGGTTCTGATGCCTCCTGTGCACCCCAGTAGCACCTTGAACAGTATAAAAACCGCGACCCTGGACACTTATCACGGTACCACGTTCCCAACGACGGCGACCGTGATAAACTCTGAAAAAAACGGCGTCGTTGCGCTGAAAACGCGTGCGATGCTCAGAAGCGGCGGGTCGATCCGGGGGGTGCAACAACCGTAGTAGGGTGCAATGACGACGGCCGTGGAGAAGCTCCGCAGGCGAAGGGCCGTCGCATGGCGTGGTCCGGTACGACGACAGGAACGTGATGAGGGCCTGCTGACGAGAGTGCGTAGCACGAAGTCGATCCATATGATCCTTGAATGTGCGTACAAAACGTTCCGCTGCACCATTCGATTGAGGGTGGAACGGCGGAGTAAGAACATGGAGAATGCCATTGGCAGAACAAAAACTTTCAAATTCAGCAGAGGTAAATTGTGGACCATTGTCAGACACTAAAACTTCTGGAAGACCCTCAATACAAAAAATTGAAGTCAACGCCTGTATAGTTTGTGCAGACGTTGTAGACTGCATGGGCACAACAAACGGAAAATTACTAAATGCATCTATCACGATGAGCCAACGAGAATTCCAATATGGACCAGCGAAATCAATATGTACTCGCTGCCAGGGACCGGCAGGGCGTGGCCACTCTAAATAGCGTTGAGGCGGAGCAGCTTGGTGTTCGGCACACGTCGAACAATCTGTAGATATCTGCGTAATCTGCTTATCAATACCGATCCATGTACAATGACGGTGGGCAAGCTGCTTGGTGCGGACCACTCCCCAATGACCTTGATGCAACAAGTCGAGGACCTCGGATTGGAGCACTTGGGGAACCACTACACGAAGCTGGTCATTCTCGGTGCGTAACAGCAAAACTCCGTGCGAAACAGACAACAGATGACGTTGCGGATAATAGCGACGAACCACAGGATCCGATATGTCCTTTGCCTTGGACGGCCAACCACGTTGAACAAAACGTAATAGTAAACTCAGATGAGGATCCGTAGCTGTCTCACGTGCCATCTGACGATAATCAATCGGAAAATCCAGGAGGGATTGATGCTCATCGGCGTCAATCTGATGGCAAGAGTCGTCAGAGGAATCGAAGACATCATCCGCAGCAATCGGCAATCTAGAAAGCGCGTCAGCGTTTGCATGCTGAGCTGTAGGGCGATACAGTATCTCATACTGGTATTGTGATAACAAAAGAGCCCAACGTTGTAGTCTCTGAGCTGTCCGCTGAGGAACTGGTTTAGACGGATGAAACAGTGACGTCAGGGGCTTGTGATCTGTTACTAAATAGAATGGTCTACCATAGAGGTAGTGATGGAATTTTGTGACACCAAACACAATAGCCAACGCTTCCTTGTCCAATTGGCTATAATTACACTGAGCTTTGTTTAGCAATTTAGATGCGAACGCAATAGGACGTTCGGTGTTACCGACTTGGTGAGACAACACAGCACCGAGGCCGAAAGAAGAGGCATCACAAGCTAACACCAGAGGCTTGTTAGGGTCGTAATGGACCAGACAACGATCATTCAATAAAGCCTCTTTAAGCTGCTGAAAGGCTGATTGGCAATCAGCTGACCACACAAACGGAACATTCCTACGGCGGAGACGATGCAACGGTGCAGCAATCCGTGATGCATTAGGTATAAACCTAATATAATATGTCAATTTGCCAAGAACTGCTTGCAATTCATGCAGATTGCGAGGGGCGGGCAAATCACGAATAGCTGCTAAATGTGACTGGGAGGGATGAATGCCTTGAGCATTAATAACATGTCCCAGATACTCCATCTCCGTAAGGAAAAATGAACATTTATCGATGTTGCAACGTAGGCCTGCCTGAGACAACACTGTAAACAAACACTCCAAATTACGGAAATGTTCAGCAGGCGTCCGACCGGACACAACAATATCGTCTAAATAGTTGCAACACGATGGCACATTAGCCAGAAGTTGTGACAAAAAACGCTGAAAAACAGCTGGAGCTGACGCACAACCAAAAGGCAAACGCAGAAAACGGAACAACCCCAACGACGTGTTTATGACAAAATACTGTTGTGATTGCTCGTCGAGGGGCAATTGCAAATATGCTTCACGGAGATCAATTTTGGAAAAGAAACGAGCTTCCCCTAACTTATCCATCAGCTCGTCCGGTCTAGGCAAAGGAAAAGAATCAATGACAGTCTGAGGATTAACTGTCGACTTAAAATCAGCACACAAACGTAACTTGCCAGACGGTTTCTTTATAATAACTAAGGGAGAAGCCCACTGGCTCGCTGAAACGGGTTGAATAACACCGTTGTTTTGCCAACGACGAAGTTCATCTGCTACAGGTGCCAGGAGGGCGTGAGGCACTGGACGAGCACGAAAAAATCGAGGCTGAGCATTATCTTTTAACGTAATATGATCGGCAAAGTTCGCAGCACAACCTAGTTCGTCTTTAAATATGTCACTGTATTGTTTACACAAATCGGTTATGCTGTCTTGAGGAACAACAACAGAATTAATTTGCAACACATTGTCTTGGATAGACAGGCCAAACAAGTCAAAACAGTCTAATCCGAAAATGTTTACACTGTCTGTAGCGCGGAGCACTGTGAATGAAACTGTTTTTGTATTGCCACGGAATGTGGCTGGCACGCTACATACACCTAACACAGGAATTTGTTCTCCACTATAAGTAGCCAAAGAATGTTTTGCCGCTGAAAGTTTAGGGCGGCCGATAGCCGCATACGTAGCACTATTTATGAGAGTCACAGACGCACCAGTGTCTAATTGAAAATTGAAGGTCTTATCCTGGATGCGTAGCTTCACAAATAGTTTATTACACTGTCTCTGGATCGGTGCAGCGGAGGCGGAAGACACAAAATCAGCGCGTTTAGCGCGTGTTCGCTGCTTACGACAACTCGTGGGTTGGGCGGGTGGAACAACAACTCCCGCTTCACTTGCAGTCTGTACATTACTTTTTTCAGCGTTTGAATTACGCTTGGGTCGCATAGCAGAGGGCTGGGTGGGTGGCTTATTGCGAACAAGTTTATTACCCACACGAACCGTGGAAGAGTCTTTAAACGCGACCTTCTGGGCGGGCTGGCTTTGAAGAACATGAATATCCATGGGCTGGGCAGCACTAGAATTGTTCTTGCGTTTACGCAAACAAACAGTCTGGATGTGTCCTTTCCTTTGACAAAAGTGACAAACCGCGTTTCTTAACGGGCAACGTTCACGAGGATGAGCAAGAACACACTTAGGGCAAGACTTAACTCTATCATTTTGCACACGCGGCTGACGAATGTGTTTAACATGACGCGGCCGGCTAGTGTTTACAGATGACTCTGCCGGTGGGGCCGCGGGCGTGACATAACTTGCTTAGCACAGGCAATTTGAGAAATACATGGCTGATCTAACTCACACTCAGCATAGTCAAAAGTATCTTGGGCTTCAATAATGTTCATCACAGTCTCTAATGACGGGTCAGGCAACTTTAAGATAGCAGCACGAATACGAGAATCTGCAATGTTTTGAGTAATAGCGTCTCGTAACATGACATCACTGTAGGAAGCTCCACACACACAATTAAATCGGCACTGACGGGTGAGGCCCCGTAAATCTGTTAACCACTGTTTATAGATTGATGTGGCAGTTTCTTTAATCTGAAGAACTTGAATCTGGCTGCTGCCACATGAACTCGCGACTCGAAATACTCAGCAAGCTTGTTAACAACAACGTCATAGTCTAAAGCTTCTGGCTTGGATTCCGGGAACAACTTACAAAGTAGTCGATAGACTTCCACGCCTGCAGTGGAAATTAAATAAAGCTGCCGCTCAGTGCCCGTGATTTTGTAGACTGTCATGTGCGCCTGCAACTGCGCGAAATATTCTCGCCATTCTTCTCTTGATGCATCAAAAGCACGGAAAGGTGGTGCTGCCTGTGCTTGTTCCTGTTGTGTTGGAGGATTAGCCGCTTGTTTGGCGATTGCTTCCACCAGACTTTGTATTTGCTGACTCTGTAACAAGATCAACTGTTGTAATTCGGCAGACATAGTGAACACAAATTAAACCAGCCCCCAAAATTTTATCGCTATAATTAGTATAACCAGAAACAAGTTGAACCAGCCCTGCACACGAGTTCGGAAGCCCTCGTCGCCAGTTTTGTGGCGGCGTTCGTAGCGACAAACAATTCGCTGTAGAAACGGCTTACGAAGTCACCGCCACACTTTTAATAGCGGGCCGACCGGTCCGCTGGAACAGTGAACAGAAAGATGAAAACCCAAACACTCTGATTAAATAAAAGTCGGTACTTATCTTTATTAACGAAGATACAGAAACACAGTAGTGGACTCCGTGTCTACAGAAATCTGTCTAGTTCGAGTCGGAGCGGCTAGGTCAGCGTCGGCTGACGACAAACAACAAATCTGCTGCGATGAACACACAACTGACTAGCAAGTACACAATTCGGTGGCGAGTATACAACTGAGCGGCGAATACAGAACTGTCCTAGCGCTCGCGACTCCAGCGCTTAAGAAGCCAGAAGCCAGCGGTGGCGCGCGCAGACTTGCGGCGATTTCCTGTCTCGCTGGCGCTGCTTATGCGGACGGCGTCCGGACTTTGATGCTGCCAACCTTTTTGGCAGCGGGCTCGGGTGGCATTACTGGCTAGGATATAACAGTTGGACTGAGTAGGGCTACACCGGAGACGAAAGAATTTGTAGCGTGCAGCTAACACATTTACACTAGCATGGAAGTGGGAGTTCAAAGCATCAATCACTTCGTCGTAAGTTTTATTTTCTGGGCGGGTGATGGGAAACAATTTCACAAGCACACGATTCAACACAACACCCGCGTTGGCAATGAAAAAAGCAAGCCGCTCTGTACCTGGTATGTTGTATGCTGCGAAGTGTGCCTCGAGCTGGGCGAGGTATTCTGGCCAGCGTTCAATGTCAGGATTGAAGGCACGAAATGGCGGTGCCGAAGTAGCTGCAGTTTGTAGTGTGACCAGTCCATTAATGGCAGCAAGCAGCTGTGTCATTTGCTGAGCCTGAAAACGTACAAGATCGGACAGCGAAGCCTGTTCCTGTGGCGAAGCCATGGTTTACACAAATGAAAGTCTTATAGTGACTGGGGGAAGCAGTCATAAGCCCACACGGTCTCACGGGGATATCACAAACAAGCTAAAGCAGTACCGAACAAAAAGGAAATGATAGGAGAGGAAAGGGAAATCCTCATCACGAGCTTTTGATATCCCACCTGGAGGGCGGTGCGTGGGTCTGCTCCCAAAAACTGAAAGGTTGGCTGAAAGGTTGGAAGCTAGGAGGAGCAGGTGAAGTAGAACTCTTGGCACTGCAGTGTGAACTAAAATCACCTTTACTTAACTTTGCGTACAAGTAGTGGTTCGCCCACCGTGAAACAGAAACAATGTTGCTAGGTCGTCTCCTCGGAAAAAAAATGGAATGAATCCGGAGCGACGCCCGTAGAGCTCCACCGCACTGGATAGATGGTGCTGTCGTCGGTGTCTTGTAGTGCCAACTTATGAACTTGCACCTACGCTGTGGAATCGTTGCTATCGATACCACAGGCAGGTCAACTTGTCACTGCCTGTCTGTGTTGGCTGCCTCCAGAGGAGGTTCTCATGGCACAGACAGAGACTGACTAACTTCTGAAACCAGGTATTGTGACCAGGTCTGATAATTCTTGGGCATCCCTAATCCACGTGGTCCTTAAAAAAAGATAATTTGTGGAGAGTATTTGGAGACTGTATGGTATTTAATGCCTGCATGATTCAGAATCACTATCCTCATCCCAATATGATGGATTTCAACAGAACCATTTGCAGTGGCAGAATATTCAGTGTTACAGAATGTTTCCATCTGGCCTTGGAAGCACTATCCAAACTTGGCAACAATTTGTGCATGAGTTACTTCACGAATTAAAATTCGTTTTTTGCTATGTGGACAATATTCTAGTGTTCTCCACTTCAGTAAAGCAACATGTGGGACCAGCAGCAAATTTTTCACTGTCTGCAATAGTATGGTATAATTATTAAGGAAACAAAGTGCGAGGTTAAATTCCTGGGACTGGTCTTGACTGTAGGTCTGTCACCATTGCCTGAGTGGGTGGAATCAGTATGATCCATGCCCTTTCCCTCAATTTACAAGGGTCTCTGCAGATTCCTAGGTATTCTGGATTATTACCAACCTAGCTGCTACCCTGGTGCCATGCACAGTACTATTCACTGGCAAATATGCTACAGGTAATCATAAAATAATGTGGTGTTCAGAGCCAAAACAGGTTTCCATGAACTAAAGAAACATCTGTCACAGGCAACATCATTGGGATACCCACAATTGGGCACTCCATTGATGCTTATTGTTGATGTGAACCAGACAGCAATGGGTGCTGTTCTTCAAGAAAAACTGAATCGCAAATAGCAACCGCATGCATTCTTTTCTAAGTACTTAATGCTGCAACAGCTAAAGCGGAGTGCTATTGGCCATGAGTTTCTTGTTATTTACTTTGTTGTGAAGCATTTCTGACCATTTGTTGAAGGGAGACACTTCATAAGAGAGATTCGCTTAAACTTGTCAGAAGTTCTGTGGTATGTTCATCCCAGATGAATTTACATCAAGTTTTAATCCTGAGAATTTAAAGCTGTCAGCTTTTTCCATCTGCTTGCCAGCATACTAGTATTTTAGGCTGGGGGAATTGTGGTAAGACAGGTAATTTTCTCATGAATAACTGCTCAGTTAGTAACTGATAACATCCATTCACTCTTGTTTCAGAAACAATAGGAAATAGAACAGTGTAACCAATGCCAATGGAAGCCACAATTCCATTTTATGGTCAGCAATAACTTAATTCACTCATTGTGGTGAAGTCAGTACATGATGCCGCCCCATCAGATATCTCTGTTCCTTTTTTTTTTTTTTTTAGCTATGTTTCCCCAGCATATGGGAAAATTTGAATTTGATTTGTCTGTGAATTCTCGTGAAGGCGGCTGGCACTGGTATGGGCAGCTCCTGTTCTGCAGGTATTGTTTTGATGTTCTCTACTGGTGCTGACAATTGAGCAGAAGTGTCAGCCTCCTCATTGGAGTGCAGTGTTGTGGGCTGAGTAAGGAAACCACCTTCATAAGCATATGTTGAATTTGTAGCTTCCTCTTGAGACTCCCAGATATCATCCAGAGTATGGCCAACAGCTATCTTTCAGTAACACACAGACCTCAACTAACCATGACAGTGCAGGCAGGCTGAGTACACTGCACAGTTCATGACTGGAGTGCATCATATAGCAGAAAAAAATCCTTGTCACAGATTGCCTATCTCAAAACTGTACCAGTTTAGACTCCATTCACTGAGCAGAGTTGGCATCTAAGCAACAGAAAGATCCTCTCTTATGCCATTTTATGTAGGAGAAGAGACCAATTTAAGGAATTGAGGATACTAACTACTGCTTCCCAGTGAATTTATTCTTTAGTAAAATTAGCATTAATAATATACCTCTTGTTGAAATCAAAATCTCAGTTCATGAATTCAGTAATTGAAATAAGTATAATCTTCACAAAGATTTAAAATCACTTACTTGGATCCAGAACTATACCCATGATTCAGGGACAGACATTTTCAGTAACCTTCTGGCAGCCATAAAAAGGTTTAATTACTGATAAAGTTCATTGTAAGAGGAGCCCTATATTTATGTTGACTCCTACTCCTCTGACGAATTTCTTAGCAGAAACAACTGTTGTGTATGCATTATCAACAATATCAAGTAATCAGAGTATACATGCAATGTGACTTATGTACAAATTCAGTGCAGCAAAATGGGGTTTCCACATGCAAAAAAGTGGTGCTATTTGCGACACCAGGATTTGTGTGGTGCCACTTGAGTGACACCACTTTTGTCCATGTCACAAAACTTATAATTGCTTAAACTTTGTGCCGCCACATTTTTTTCCCTCACCATCAATTAGTGTCGTTCGACTTATTTTGAAGCTCCAGCATAATATTTTGATTTTTGTGTCCCTAAATTTGCCGTGTGTTTATTTTACATACATGGCAAAGGAATAAAAAGAACCACCATAGTTTAATAATGAAATTCAGTGGATGCTGAGAAAGCAGAGGCTGTTGCACTCTAGGTTCAAAATGGGACACACAAATTATGACACACAAATATTATTAGAGATTCAGCATCTGTGGAAAGATCTGTGCTTGAAGCATACAACAACTACCACCATCACAGCTTAGTAAAGGGTCTGGCAGAGAACTTGAGAAAATTCTGGTCGTATTTAAAATTGCTAAGCGGGTCTAAGGCTTCCATTCAGTCCCTTGTTGGCCAGTCTGGCATGTCAGTTGAAGATAGCAAAGCAAAAGCTGAAGTTTTAAATTTCATGTTAAAGAAATTATTCACACAGGAGTACCATACAAACATACTGTCATTTGACCGTCGGACAGATTCCCGAATGACGACATAGAGATAAGCGTACCTGGTGTAAAGAAGCAACTTAAAGATTTGAAAACAAATACATCACCAGGTCCAAATGGAATCCCTGTTCAATTTTACAAGGAGTACTCTACAGCATTGGCCCCTTACCTAGCCTGCATTTATCGTGAATCTCTTGCCTGGCTTATTCCACACACTAGCATGGTTTTAGAAAGCATCACTCATGAAAAACTCATCTTGCCCTTTTCCTCACGATATACTGAGAACTATGGGTGAAGGGCAATAGGCAGATTCCATAATTCTAAATTTCCGGAAAGCATTTGACATGGTGCCCCCTTGCAGTCTGTTAACAAAGATATGAGTGTACGGAATAAGTTCACAGATGTGTGAGTGGCTCGAAGACTCCTTAAACAATAGAACCCAATAAGCTGTCCTCGACGACGAGTGTTCATCAGGGACAAGGATATCGACAGAAGTGCCTCAGGGAAGTGTGGTAGGATCGCTGTTGTTCTCTATATACATAAATGATTTGGCAGACAGGGTGGGCAGCAATCTGCAGTTGTTTGCTGATGATGTCATGGTGTATGGTAAGGTGTCAAAGTTGAGTGACTGTAGGGAGATGGAAGACAACTTAGGCAAAATTTCCAGTTGGTGTGATGAATGACAGCTAGCCTTAAATGTGGAAAAATGTAAGTTAATGTGGATGAGTAGGAAGAACAAACCTGTAACGTTTGGATACAGTAGTACTAGTGTTCTGCTTGGCACAGTGAAGTCGTTTAAATATCTGGGCGTAACGTTGCAACGCGATATGAGGGGGAATGAGCATGTGGAAGCTGTGGTGTGAAGACATAGGATCGACTTCGGTTTATTGGGAGATTTTAGGGAAGAGTGGTTCACCTGTAAAGGTTACTGCATATATGATGCTGGTGCGACCTATTCTTGAGTACTGCTTGAGTGTTTGAGATCCGTACCAGGTCGGATTGAAGGAAGACATCGAAGCAGTTCAGGGGCGGGCTACTAGATTTGTTACTGGTAGGTTTGAACAACATGTACATGTTACGGAGATGCTTCGGAAACTCAAATGGGAATACCTGGAAGGAAGATGACATTCTTTTCGAGAAACGCTAGTTAGAAAAATTAGAGCAAGGGCATTTGAAGCTAAATGCCGAACGTTTCTACTTCTGCCAACATACATCGCACGTAAGGACCATGAATATAAGTGAAATTAGGGCTCATATGGAGGCGTACAGACAGCCGTTTTTCCATTTGCGAGTAGAACAGGCGGGGAAATGACAAGTAGTGGTACAGGGTACCCTCCGCCATGCACCATACGGTGGCTTGCGGAATACGTACGTACGTACGTACGTAAGTATGTATGTAGATGTACACTACCAAAGGACTCGAAAAAGTAGTCATTAACGAAACCTGTGCAGGTTTTTTGAAGATTAGACCATATTCAGTTTTCGTTCCATAGACTGAAAAATGAGATGATTCTTGTGGGGGTGATATTTCGTCTTATTTAAAAGTTTTCAGAGCAAAGTAAAAATATCACCTTTTAAATGAGTCTTTAGGGCATCATAAATGTCATTCATCCAACACATCACTAAAGAAGTAGCACTTTTGAGAATGTAGTGTAAATGTCGGAAAGACAGTCGCTAGATGCCAAATAACGAAATGTCTAGTTTCACTCGGGCCAGACGTCTCTATCTATTATGAATATCTTATTTTTTAATAGATCTCGAGTCACAGCTCTAGAAGCACTCGAAGTCAGTTTTTATTTTTTTGAAGGAATTCGCGAATGGGTCTTCATTTACGAGTACTGCGTCCATTAGAAGTTTTTTGACTCCACTGTGATTTTTCTGCATAAAATTCACTTCCAAACCCAACATTTATACCTTCTCTTCTTCTTATTGGATACTTGGCTCAATTATATATTGGCAGTCATAAAAATAAGTGTCACTTAATTTCAACTTGCTATGGAGTCTCTTTTGTTGCACGTTTGCCTCAGTCGGGATTCCACATGCAACAAAAGTGGTGGCCGCCACTTGACTGGTAGCACTGAAGTCGCCTTTGAGCAACGTAAATAAGTATTGTAAAATGATTTTTCTGTTTGATGATGTATAGTTACAAAAGACTACGAATTAACAAAAGCAGCTGTGTGGAACGAAAACCACCTACATTTAATCTACTCTCATCTGTAGCACTTCGAGTAGGTGCAACGCGATGATCGATTGTCAGCAACTATCAGCTGCTCAGTGTGCGCGCGTGTGTTCAGTACTTCAGTGTTCAGTCCGCTATTAGGTCTTGACAGGTGACTGATGGTGTTATGGCTGTAGAATGGAAAACAGTTTTTATGACAGTTGCTGTGGTGTGTTTATGTTTTGTAGGCATTCCAATTAGAGTAGATAAGCCGATAGACACTGCTACTCAGGCGCTATTTAAGGATTACGTAAAGCGCTTTAATAAGACCTATGAGAATAATGAAACGGAGTACGTGCTGAGACTGCATCACTTCCAGGTAGATTTTGATCAATTTTTATTGTTTTGCATTTGCTACAATTAGTAGTGAAACATTTACATCTCGTCTCTTTATATAACATCTCGAACTTTAATTCCTACTCAAGTTTACTCTTTTCGGTACCTTGTAATATTAGCAGGTTGTCGTCGCATTATGTAACATGCATAGTACTAATATGTCTACGCGAATTTTTTTTTTCCTTTTCACGTTGTAAGTGACCTTTGAAACGACACTTGGCTACCGTTTTTGGGCTGTATGTTGTTGGTTTTGTCACTGGCTGCCTGAAGAAAGTTAACTACGCTAACAAGAGTATTACGTAATATACACACTACAAAATCGTATTCGTTTTAGTATGTGAATGGTAGCATAGTGTTGGTATTGATACATTAATCGACAGCTTGCCGTTGACAATGCTTAGTACTATACCCAACAATTAATGTGTTGTTGTTGTGGTCTTCAGTCCTGAGACTGGTTTGATGCAGCTCTCCATGCTACTCTATCCTGTGCAAGCTTCTTCATCTCCCAGTACCTACTGCAACCTACATCCTTCTGAATCTGCTTAGTGTATTGATCTCTTGGTCTCCCTCTACGATTTTTACCCTCCACGCTGCCCTCCAATGCTAAATTTGTGATCCCTTGATGCCTCAAAACATGTCCTACCAACCGATCCCTTCTTCTAGTCAAGTTGTGCCACAAACTTCTCTTCTCCCCAATCCTATTCAGTACCTCCTCATTAGTTACGTGATCTACCCACCTTATCTTCAGCATTCTTCTGTAGCACCACATGTCGAAAGCTTCTATTCTCTTCTTGTCCAAACTGGTTATCGTCCATGTTTCACTTCCATACATGGCTACACTCCATACAAATACTTTCAGAAACGACTTCCTGACACTTAAATCTATACTCGATGTTAACAATTTTCTCTTCTTCAGAAACGATTTCCTTGCCATTGCCAGTCTACATTTTATATCCTCTCTACTTCGACCATCACCAGTTATTTTACTCCCTAAATAGCAAAACTCCTTTACTACTTTAAGTGTCTCATTTCCTAATCTAATCCCCTCGGCATCACCCGATTTAATTTGACTACATTCCATTATCCTCGTTTTGCTTTTGTTGATGTTCATCTTATATCCTCCTTTCAAGACACTGTACATTCCGTTCAACTGCTCTTCCAAGTCCTTTGCTGTCTCTGACAGAATTACAATGTCATCGGCGAACCTCAAAGTTTTTACTTCTTCTCCATGAATTTTAATACCTGCTCCGAATTTTTCTTTTGTTTCCTTTACTGCTTGCTCAATATACAGATTGAATAACATCGGGGAGAGGCTACAACCCTGTCTCACTCCCTTCCCAACCACTGCTTCCCTTTCATGCCCCTCGACTCTTATAACTGCCATCTGGTTTCTGTACAAATTGTAAATAGCCTTTCGCTCCCTGTATTTTACCCCTGCCACCTTCAGAATTTGAAAGAGAGTATTCCAGTTAACGTTGTCAAAAGCTTTCTCTAAGTCTACAGATGCTAGAAACGTAGGTTTGCCTTTTCTTAATCTTTCTTCTAAGATAAGTCGTAAGGTTAGTATTGCCTCACGTGTTCCAACATTTCTACGGAATCCAAACTGATCTTCCCCGAGGTCCGCTTCTACCAGTTTTTCCATTCGTCTGTAAAGAATTCGCGTTAGTATTTTGCAGCTGTGACTTATTAAACTGATAGTTCGGTAATTTTCACATCTGTCAACACCTGCTTTCTTTGGGATTGGAATTATTATATTCTTCTTGAAGTCTGTGGGTATTTCACCTGTCTCATACATCTTGCTCACCAGATGGTAGAGTTTTGTCATGACTGGCTCTCCCAAGGCCATCAGTAGTTCTAATGGAATGTTGTCTACTCCCGGGGCCTTGTTTCGACTCAGGTCTTTCAGTGCTCTGTCAAACTCTTCACGCAGTATCTTATCTCCCATTTCATCTTCATCTACATCCTCTTCCATTTCCATAATACTGTCCTCAAGTACATCGCCCTTGTATAAACCCTCTATATACTCCTTCCACCTTTCTGCCTTCCCTTCTTTGCTTAGAACTGGGTTGCCATCAGAGCTCTTGATATTCATACAAGTGGTTCTCTTCTCTCCAAAGGTCTCTTTAATTTTCCTGTAGGCAGTATCTATCTTACCCCTAGTGAGACAAGCCTCTACATCCTTACATTTGTCCTCTAGCCATCCCTGCTTAGCCATTTTGCACTTTCTGTCGATCTCATTTTTGAGACGTTTGTATTCCCTTTTGCCTGCTTCATTTACTGCATTTTTATATTTTCTCCTTTCATCAATTAAATTCAATATTTCTTCTGTTACCCAAGGATTTCTATTAGCCTTCGTCTTTTTACCTACTTGATCCTCTGCTGCCTTCACTACTTCATCCCTCAGAGCTACCCACTCTTCTTCTACTGTATTTCTTTCCCCCATTCCTGTCAATTGTTCCCTTATGCTCTCCCTGAAACTCTTTACAACCTCTGGTTCTTTCAGTTTATCCAGGTCCCATCTCCTTAAATTCCCACCTTTTTGCAGTTTCTTCAGTTTCAATCTGCAGTTCATAACCAATAGATTGTGGTCAGAATCCACATCTGCCCCTGGAAATGTCTTACAATTTAAAACCTTGTTCCTAAATCTCTGTCTTACCATTATATAATCTATCTGATACCTATTAGTATCTCCAGGATTCTTCCAGGTATACAACCTTCTTTTATGATTGTTGAACCAAGTGTTAGCTATGATTAAGTTATGCTCTGTGCAAAATTCTACAAAGCGGCTTCCTCTTTCATTTCTTCCCCCCAATCCATATTCACCTACTATGTTTCCTTCTCTCCCTTTTCCTACTGACGAATTGCAGTCACCCATGACTATTAAATTTTCGTTTCCCTTCACTACCTGAATAATACAATTAATACGAACTTATTTTTCTGTTACTGCAAGAAAATAATTTGTGGAGAACTTATTGTATTAATGAACGGGCAAATTTTGTAAAATGATGAAATTTTTCACATTGAATGTACGATAGAGAATTTGTGCATTCGAAACTCCACGAAGTAATTGTTGTTGTACAGCACTGTCATCATCATTAAACACAAGTTAAAGAGAGATGCTTAAGCTCTTCTATGTATTTCCAGCTCAAGTTGTTATTATTTCTTGCAATTTTTGAGAGAAAAAATCCTTTTTTGGCATTTTACTTAGTTGAACATTGTTTGCCGTCATATAATTACACCACAATCATTTTAGTAAGGGAGGGGTCCCAGTGTGTCAGTTTTCCACAAGTATTCAGCATAGGTTCAACATAGATTTGCCTACTACCTGCTTCTGAGGAAAGCAACTTAATAGTGCATCTGCCGTCTGATACTTTGTAATCTTCTGTGCCAGTTTCAAAACAAGAGCAGTGTAACTAGGTATAGGATAAAGGTAAATTTTACCACTGTAGCACAAATTTGTTGTGCTGGCGTGTCAGTGAGAAAGCTTTAATCACAACAGTACAGTAGCTCTTGACAGCTGACTGGTGGTGTTATGGCGCTAGAATGGAAAACATCTTAAGTTTTCTACAGTGAAAATGAAAGGAATGACTGAAGAGAAACGTGGCAGTAGAGTATAATAGAACATCAGAGCTACTGAATGAATGAACTAGAGTTTTATATCCATGAAGTAATAGGTGCACCGTTTTCATATAGATTTTTAAAGTCATATGTGAGATGTTGATGTAAAATTGAATGTGATGAAAGCCCCTAACACTGTACAACTAAACATGGAGAATGATGTACAAGTAAAAATAAGTGGGGCCTAAAAGAAACCACTTGCTGGTGTTTATTGATAGTTAGCAGAGTCAACACTTAACATTGGCAAAAGAAATAATTCAAAAGCAAATTGTATGTGAGTGCTGTTACATGAGTAAGTACCACGTCAATCAGCTGTGACAGAGAGGTTGCCTTTCTTGGGTTTCTATTTGTTTCCGTGCTCATAATATAAGATAACTATGTAGCACAGCTCCTTCAGTAAAATAATAAACCACCTTTCTTAACAGAGATATAGCTAGGAAAAGCTGAAGTCAGCTGATACCAAATAGATGTCTGTCCTCATTTTATTTGTTGTTCTCATCTATTTACACTTAATATAATGTCATTAAATGTCATTTCTCTGTCCTGAGCAGTGGAAAACCATGTATTTCTTATGCAAAACCTCTTGGTGCCACTCGCTGCCTTGAAACTTAAGTACAGTTGGTTAGTAGAGCAAGTATCTACCTTCTTCAACAGAATTAATGAACTTTAGAAATATTTGCACTTGTTGTGTTGTATAACCTCATTCTCCTATACCATTGTGTAGTGGTCAGTGATATCCATTTTGATACAATTCAATAATGCTGCTAAGATAATGAAATGATCTTCGTCCTCTTCATATCACCATCGAAAGAGGATCCATTCTAGAGAAAGTTGTGATTTATCTGTGAAGAGGATTAGCTATTGACTGCTTGTGGGTCAAGTCCAATTACATTTTAGGTCAGGTTAGTTAATTTCGTATTCTATGAATCACTTGTACAATTAATGCTGATGCTGTGGGTGAGTCGCTCTACATTCATATGTAATATGGCTGGGTTCTTTATGTAGTTGGTTGTATGTGACATTTCTGTTTCTGATTTAAAATGGAAATTATCTACGGAAGTTCATATGTATTAACTGGAATTTTTTGTGAACTAAAACTACCCAAAAAAATGTTGAACCAGCTTTTGATGTCAGCGCACATACATCTGTCTTATCTGTAAACTGGCAAATAAACCTTCAGCCTGGAATAAATGTTTAAATTTTACAAAATGAATTTCATACCCACACAGTTGATGCATCTAAGGCAATGCAATCATCAGTGATGGAGTTTCATTTACTCCTGTCCTCAGCAGTCCAATCCACAATCATATTTTAGACACAGCTGCCACTGACTGAAGTTGGCAGAAAAACACCTATCATGTCTCAGCCTCTATATGGGTCTAGGAGTGTGCAAATATTAAAGTGCTACCAAACAGATAGCACAAAAAAGAAAAAAAAAAGAAAAGAAATAAATAAAAGTGGGGGAAAGGTCATGGATGCAGAGGAAAATGCATTGAGAACTTTAAGTCTTGAACTAAATATGTGTTAGTAGCAGAAGGCAATGTTAAAAAAGTCTAAAGTGATGTCAAAGCTGTATGAAAAACCAATCTTGAAAACTGTGAAACTTAACTTTAATGTTAAGCATTTCTAGGTTTAGATCCACATGTTTCAAACTAAAATAACTGGCAGTTTGTGAATAAAACTGGTGTTTGAGTTAAGGCTGCAGTGGCCTACTTCTGTGCCTGATGAATGGGAAAACTGGTGTTTCAGCAACACAAGCTTGATGTCCTTGATAAAAGGCAGCAGGAAATGAACACCTTAGTACGGAAACTAGTTGATGTAAAAGGTAGCTGGCTTGCACAATAGCAGCAGATATGATTACAGGGCGATATATACATATAACAAACAGGTAATATGGGCAACACAAAATGAAACAAGTAATAAACATTTATTACAACAATCTACCAAAAATGAAATGCTCTGCTTTGGGTCAGTCCTATATGCTAATCTAACCTAACACATTGAAAGAGAACTATATAACCTGTAGAAATTTAGCCTGGACTGCTGTATGTAACAGTTTTAAGTTCTGGCTCTGAAGAATAATATCATGTGAGACACAGCATTTACAGTCCGATGATCCCTCATTTATAATGGCTAGCTATAACAGGGACAACTGATACACTTTGGTTGGCTATAACTGTAGGCTGGAATGGTTGCTGCAGCTGTATGATCCAGAACTGACAATTTGTGTCATTACATCTCCATTTATCCATGACTTCCAGAATAATCTCGCATCATCAATCTTGTTCAGAAGAGCAGGAAGCAGTTCCTGGTGTCAGTGCCGTCTGTGGCAACTGACATTACTGTAGGTTGGTGGGGTGCACAGTTGGAAGGTTGCTTGGGGGAAGCATAAGTAGACTCCAGTATATGAACACTATCTATGTGACAACATATCATAGCTGAATGGTGTCAGGCATGGAGAGTGCCTGGGTGGTGGCACTCACTGTGGGTTTTGCAGTGTATAGTGAGAGACTGTGTACACAGAATCCTCCTCGCGGGGGGAGGGGGGTGTTCAAGATGATGAAACTTGGGTCATTGACTTCATGCTTCATTGCTTGCCAACTGCTGATATGGTGGCTGCATACGTTGCTCCCCTTGGCATTTTCCTGTGGCACCAAGGAAAACCACACCCAAAACCTTGGTGAGGGGGTGGTTGGATAAGTGATATGCCATGTCAATATACATTGGCTCATCATTGGGATACAGGTGATGTCAACATTCATCTGGTCATTATCAGTTGGCTCTAGCTGGATGCTGCTGCCAGAGATGAAGCCAGGCAGCTGCTGGTAGAATCTGTAGCCCCCCCCCCCCCCCACACCCAGATGGCTGGATGCATTTAAAACTTATGAACCTGAAAAGGAGAACAGGCTAAGAATTCTCTCTCTCTCTCTCTCTCTCTCTCTCTCTCTCTCTCTCTCTCTCTGTGTGTGTGTGTGTGTGTGTGTGTGTGTGTGTGTGTGTGTGTGTGTGTTTGTTTTTAGTCTTTTCTAGTTTTTATGGCAATTTACAACACTGTGCTGAGTTTCAGTACTAAAAATTATAATGTACAGGTGCTGTAAGACTGCTTGGTACCCAAGATTTATTTCTATACTTATGCATTGTAATGAGTACTGGATCATTTAGTTTAAAAATTTTTACCTGGACTGTTGTTGATGATCAGCTTATGGATGCACGAGTGGTTTTGAAGTTGACATTAAAGTATGATAGTCTCAGATGGTGTTTTTCAGTTGGAGATTTTGCATTATGTGGAGTGGCCCTGTACTGAGAGACAAAAATCAATAAAGCATTGTCCTTATTGTACTGCTGAATGAGCTTTGTCACATGTGACGTGAAAGTCCATACAAATCTATACATCGGTCAGTTGGCTTCAAGATGAAATATTAAATTGTGAAATGCCATTTCTTCCACAAAAAAGTGGAATTCTTGAGATGAAAAATGAGTGCCGTTAATCCGTGAAAATGGATTCCGACGCTCTATCAATGGAGAACACCCTTGACAAAGCCTGAATTCTATTCAGAGGTAATCAATGACATTTGATTCACAAATCAAAATTTTGAAAATGCTTCAATGATGATGAGCTAGTAGCTTGGTAAAAATGGTCTTGCAAAATTGACGTGTAAACATGACAGGTTCTGATGCCAATGGCCATGACAGACATTGTTGTGGCAGAACTGACTGGTGTTTTTGACATAAGTGGCATTTAGCCAGCATCACTTCTATGTTTTTATCCATATTTTTCCAGATATTCACAAAGATGAACTGAAAGATGAATGGGCTCAAGAAGGCGTCATGTATGTGTAAAATTCAGTGAAACAGGTAGATGGCTAAATGGTAGAAAGATTCCCCTATCCTTAAACAATCAGTAGCACAACACTTGCAGAACATGTCAAGGCAGGTTTCCTTCACTTAAATATGCAGCCTCATGTCCCCAATCCAGTGTGCTGTTCTAAATGCTAGCACTTTGGACACACCACTCTAGTGTGTAAGGGAGAAGCCATTTGTGGCAGATGTGGGAAAGCTACACAGGAAAGTATCATTTTTTCATTTCCTTTGAAGTGTGTTAATTGCTCTGGGTATCGCTCTGTCCAGTGTAGAGACTTCAGTGTCAACATTGAAGAAAGGAAGATACAGGGATTCAAAACAGTGATGCACATCCCTTATGAGAACAAAAATAGTGAACATGCCATGCAGCATCCCACTTCCACTACTACTTTTGCTTCAGTGTGTAAAAAGCCTATTCCAGAAGCCAGTTCCTCTTGACAAATGGATGTTGCTAGTGTCACACTACTACCTACGTTTATCAGTACAGTTGTGAAGGTGTGTTGGAAGCCCATAGCTCCTCCCAGAACATCAGAAAGACCATCGGTGTTGACATGGGGAGCTTCCACCTCCTCAAAATACAGGCTACAGCAAACAGACCATCACTGACCTACCATTGCCACAGTTGTTCCTATGAAGCCATCTGTGGCAAACTAAATGGGAATCATCAACTGCAGAAGAAGAAAGGTTGTGAACTGCCAGACTACACAGACTTCATTGTATCTAATGATGTTGCTTCAGAGACATGGAACACAAAAGCTGCTCAGGACAACTGTCTAGCTAGTGTTAGCACTAATGCCTGTGTTCATCATTGTACTTGTGTCGCTGCAGTTACTTCACAGCTAGTACTTCCTCCCAAAACAACTGACAAGTCTGTGGTCGGTAATGTTGCTGAGCTCCCTGCTCCCCCAAAATTCAGTGCTGCCATACTGCTGCTGCAGTTGTGGCTCCGAATCTTACCCAGAGCAAAAAATCAATGGCTGAGCGTGCACCAATGACTGAGTTGGGAAGTAAACAGTCAGATGATGTGGACATCATTCTACATGACATCTCTCTTGACTCTTTGGTAGAGCTAATGGACCTTGATGTTTGACTGGGGCAGTCATCTTGCACCAAGACTGAGCCTCCACCCATTACAGGCTACTCTCCCTGCTGAGAAAGACAGGATGAGAGTACAATCCCCATGATAGATGGCTCCTGTAATCCAGTGGGACATTGATGGGTTCAGGGCACATATAGACCTGTGTTTACAAGAAACACATTTTAAAGCTACTGACACTTCTGTGCTTACGTGGCTATACTCTTCACCAAAAGGATGACTTCACTGGGGACAGAGCCAAGAGAGGGGTTGTGTTTGTCAATAATGTGTATCACCCCTCTGCTCTCCCCCTGGATACTGACCTGCTAGCAGTTGCTGTTGAAGTTCATGTGTGTCGGTCGATCACTGTTTGTTCACTGTATCTACCTCCGCAAGATGTAGCGGACTCTGAGGCTGCCGTAGTGCTTGTAGAACAACTCCCGTGACTTTTTTTCCATACCAGGAGACTTCAATGCCCATCAAGTCTTGTGGGGCTCAACCTCTACTTGCCTTCAGGTTTTGGAGAGCCCCATGACATCTCACGAGCTGTGTATCCTCAGCACGGGTACTCACACTCATTTCTGTGCTGCCACAGGGTCATTCTCAGCCATCAACCTGTCTTTCTACTCTCCAGCCTGTACTGACCCTGACTCTGTTCACTGGGAAGTCACTGATGACCTTCATTTTAGTGATCATTTCCCACTCCACATTGATCTATTGGATGGAGTGTTCCCTGCAGAGAAGCCACGAAAACGGATGTTCAGCAAGGTTAACTGGATGTTGTTCAGCCAGTTGGCTGTGTTTGAATACCATGACAATGTTCAGGAATGGGTGGACCACATCATATGATTGATTTATCTTGCCACTGACCTATCAATCCCATAGTCCTCACGTCATCTTAGGAGGCGACTTGCTCCTTGGTGGACAGATAAGTGCCATTCAGCAATCCAGGACGGATGTGCAGCTCTTAAACGGTTCAAATGCTGCCCGATAGCAGACAACCTCATACCCTTTAGAGCTGCAAGAGCCAAGGCTGTACGAGTAATTAAGGAGAGCAAGTGTTCCTAGACTCTATCAATCGTTCCACTTGTTCTGCAGAAGTATGGGAATGATTCCTGGAAAACACAGTTGTTTACTGATAGCAGCATTGTTGAAACAGAGTGTCTCCAAACAATCCCCGGAGACATTGCTCAGACTCTGGCAGAGCATTTTACCAAAACTACTATCAATGCCAATCAGGATCCAGCATTTTGGTGCTACCATGTGACTGTAGAGGGGGAAAGCTGGACTTCAGATCCCACAATTCTAAGTCTTATGACTGCAGTTTCTCCATGTGGGAGCTGGAATTGGCACTGTCTGAGAATCACGATACTACACCTAGTCATGATCAAATCTGGTACTGCATGCTTCAAAATTTGCCAGCAGTGTCAAAGGAAATCATCCTTGAATGTTTTAATTTGATATGGCAGTCAGGTCACTTCCCCAACTTGTGGAAATAGGCAATTTTGATACCTCTTCTCAAACTGGGAAAGGACCACATGAGTCCCAATAGTTATATGAATATTGCCTTAACAAGCCATGTAGGAAAAACCCTGGAGTGAATGGTTAACCATCGTCTTGTCTGGTTGTTAGAGACCAGGAAACTCCGTAGTTGTTCTCAATGAGGATTCTGGAGATTTTGGTCCACTGTTGACAACCTGACCATGCTAGATTTAGCTATTCAGCAGGCTCTGCTACGTAAACATCACTTCATTGGTGTATTCTTCGATATCAGTAAGGCGTACGGTACTATTTGGAGACACTCTGTTCTCACATGGCTGCATCAATGTGACTTTCGTGGTCACCTCCCCATCTTCATATGATCTTTCCTGCCTCAGCAGCTTTTTGGGGCCCAAATTTGTGACACACTGTCAGATCTTTTTCGCAGGAGAATGGTGTCCCTCAGTGTCGTAACTGTGACTGTTCCGGTCACAGAGTTACTGTGAGGGAAAGTGTGGCGTGACCCCGGAGCGGCCTGTGAACAACAACACAAACAGGAGAGGACGGACACAACAACAAAGGACAACCAAACGAGACCTTACGAACAACAAGCAAGAAACAACGGAGTCACAAGAAAACCATATGAATCAACCATGTCCACTCGTACACGGAACAAAGTAACGTAAATATGCAGTCTGAGGCGAGATGTCGATAGACGCACCGCACGCAACAACTAGACTTACTAGCAGTACGAGAGGCAGGCACTTAAATATGTGAACGGGGACGCCACCATTGGCCGCTGAAACCACGTGTTCCACTGTGGTACCCTCACATTAAACGTGGGCCAGGAGGTGCTTGCCGCTACGGCTTATGGTGCAGAGACCTCCAGGGGTATTCGACGTCCATGCCGTCTGGCACAGATTCAAAACCCACGGCGTGCTGTCCAGATCCCCTCTCCCCTGAATGTTGTGTGTAGTGGCGGAAACGTCCCGGATGGTACCGAGGTGGGCGGCAGTGGGAAGAAGAGCAGGGCTCATCAATCGCTGTTGGCAGGGAGAAAGGGACACCCAAGGTATCCATGATAGCTGACCCTGAGCCCAGGGCAGCAGAGGGAGCCGCCGATCCACCCGGGGGCAGGGAGGGCCGGCGGCACGCCCACAGGGGAGACGGCAACCGGGCGACAGTGGTGGCGACTCGAGGACCACATCCGTACCTGAAGGAGGTAGGGGTAAAGGAGGCAGCGGCCTGAGTCCCGCGGGAACACCTCAGGTGGAGCTGATTATGATGGTGGTACTCCAGCCCTGTCAGTGTCTGCACTGACGTCACACGCGATGACCGTGGTGGGCATCCAACCCGCCTTGTGCCCCTTGTTGCGGGCCCACATGGCCGCGCCGAGGGTGTAACACTGAGATGGCTGGGAATGGGGGCAGGAGGGGGATGGCATCAGCAAATGGATCAGGGTCCACGGCTGTCGCCCATGAAGGAGCTCCGCCGGACTACGTCCATCAATTGGTGTAGTGCAATAGGTGCTCAAAAACAGGGGGAGGGTCGACGTGGTTGGAGATGTGTTGACCGGCTTCGTCAACTGCTGTTTAAATGTGCGGACAAGCCTCTCTGCCACCTCATTGGATGAAGGGTGGAAAGGTGGGGTACGGATATGTTTGATACCATTGGCCTGACAGAAGTCGTTCAAGGAGGACGCCTTGAATTGGGAGCCATTATCGGAGACCAAAGTGTGAGGCAGGCCTTCAATGGCGAGAACCTGGGCCAGGACCGTGAGTGTAGCCTCCGTGGTGGTGGATGCCATGCGGACGACATGTTTATTTGGAGTAGGCATCAATGATAAGTAACCACATGGACCCCAAAAACGGGCCCGTAAAATCGACATGGATGTGATCCCAGGGCCGGCGAGGCACAGGCCAGGGTGCAAAAGACTGAGGGTGGGGGGGGGGGGGTGCTTGCCTGGTGATGCGCACACACAGTGCACCCACGGACCTGGCGTTCAATATCGCCATCGATGCCGGGCCAATACACATGGCTGCAAGCCAATACTTTCATAAGGGACATACCCCAGTGCCCGCGGTGTAACAAACTGAGCACCTGAAGCCACAAATCCGGAGGGATGACCACCTGATGGGCATCAGACTCCGTGGCCAACAGGAGGACATCATCGACCATGGAGAGCCTGTGAGACAGGTGATGCCAGGGGCTGAAATCAGACTGCATCCGACAAGTAACATAGGAGGGCCACCCATGGACTACATAGTGGAGAAGCTGCCGCTAGACAGGTTCGTGGCAGGTAGCGTCGGCAATGTGAGCAGCCATAAGAGTCAGACCATCCAGCGCATCCCGGCAGGTGGAATCAATGTGAAAGCAGAGGACCTCCTGCTGGTCAGAGGCAGGATCGGGGCCTGCTGGGAGACGTGACAAAGTGTCCGCGTTAGCATGGTGGGCGGTGGGCTTATACCAGATGGTGTAAGCATATTTCGTAAAAATAACACCCAGCACTGTCGATGTTGAGCCGTCCGCTCAGGAAGGTGAGAGTGGGGTCCGAAAAGTGTAACCAATGGTTTATGGTCCATCAGGGGAGTGAACTTTGCCCCAAAGAGATAGGTGTGAAGTATTGGGACGGTGAACACAATCGCCAGGGCCTCCTTTTCAATCTGGGAGTAGTTCCGTTGTGCTGGGGGTCAACGTCTTAGAGGTATAAGCGATGGGCTGTTAGGAGCCACAGCATCCCGATGCGTGAGGACGGCCTCAATGCCGTATGCCGACACAGCAGCTGCCACAACTAAGGGGTGGTCCGGAGAGAAGGGAGTAAGGCAAGGGGTGGACTTCATCATCACCTTTAAATGGAGAAAAGCCTGGTCACAGGCAGGAGTCCAATGAAAAGGTACCCCTTTGCGATGCAAGTGATTGAGTGGTTGAGCAACGGAGGCAGCCTAGGGCAAGAACTTTAAGTAATATGTAACCTTGCCCCAAAACACCTGGAGTTCAGATAAGTCCTTGGGATGAGGAAGGGCCTCCTCAGTGGCCACGACATTGCGACCCAAAGGGCGAATGCCATCCTTGCTAAGCCAGTGGCCTAGGTATTCCACTTCCAGTTAAAAAAAACACTTGTCCAGCTGACAGTGTAAAACTGCAGATTGCAGAGTGTGAAATAAGGTGCTGAGATTTTGCAAATGTTCCTGGTGGGAACGCCCAGTGATGAAGGTGTCCTCCAGATAATTCACACAGGCGGGGATAGGTTGCATACGCTGCTCCAGGAACCGCTGGAAAATGGCCGGCGCTGAAGAGACACCAAAGGGAAGGCACTTGTACTTGTATAACCCGAAAGGCGCGTACTCATATAACCTGAAAGGTGCATTAATAACCATGATATTCTGGGACTCGGCATCCAAGGGTAACTGGCGGTACGCCTCAGCCAGGTTGATCTTGGAAAAGTACTCGCCCCCGGCAAGCTTGGCGAGAAGGTCTTCCTGTTGGGGAATAGGGTAAGTGTCGACAAGGGACTGAGCATTGACAGTATCGCTGAAGTCCCCACACAGCTGAAGGGACCCACTGGGTTTCCGTATGACCACCAATGGTGTTGCCCAGGCACTGTATGTTACAGGCTCCAGAATGCCAGCGGCCTGGAGCCGATCAAGTTCCTGCTTGAACACCAGCCATGATGTGCGCCTGAATATCGGAAGCACATCCGAGATCCGTTGCAAACAACGATGTGATAGCAGAGCACAGATCATCCAAGTCCTGAAAAGGAAAAGCCATAGAAACGACCTGAACTTCATCGGAAATGGAAAAGCCAAACAGTTGAAACGCATCCAGTCAAAAAAATATTCGAAGCCAACGGATGGTCCACGACAAAAATGGGGTAAGGAGCCAAGGAACATGTTTGTACGTCACCTGGACAACGAACTGCCCACGAAGGGGAATGGAACCGTCTCCGTAGGCAAGCAAACGCTGAGAGGGAGGTGTCAACTCAGGAGAGCCCAGGCGGGCATATGTCGCTATATTAATCAGGGAGACAGTGGCCCCATATCGACCTGAAAACTGACATCCTCAGTGAAAAGGCAGAGTGTGAGGAAAAACTTCCGTACGGACGGGTCATCCTGTGGAACGACTGAGTGCAGAGCATGGACGGTATCCTGAGGCCCAGGAGGGGCAGGACTGGAGCAAGTCGAGTGACTACAACAAACCGATTGGATGTGGCCCTCCTTGCGACACAGCATGCAAGTTTTCCAGTGATGGGGATAATCAGCTCGAGAATGTGCAGGAAAGCACTGGGGATAGGAAGGAAGGGCACCGTGTGCCCGGCGATAAGGGGCGATCGGAGACGTCGACGCCATAGAGACGTCGGACAAAGAGTCGTCCCAATGGTGCTGGCCACTGTTGGCCGGGCCACGGCGACATCACGAGGGCGGAACCCATCAGGATGTATCGATCGCCGCCACAAGACACTCATTGGCTGCCTCAGCGATTTCAAAGGAGTGGGCAATGCGGAGGATCTCTTCTAAGGAGGGGCTATCAAGCTTCAATGCCGCTGTGCGGACCTCAGGATCGGGAGCCAGCTGAACCACCACATCTCGGATCAGGGAGTCTGCATACAAAGCTTTACACTGCTTATTGGTGTACTTAAAATCACATCGATGGCTGAGTCCCTGCAAGGTTGTGACCCAGGAACGATACAATTGACCAGGCTGTTTATGGCACTGGTGGAACTCCAGCCGAGAGGCGACCACATGGTAGCGTTGGGAATAATAGTTCGTCAGCAAAAGGCATATCTCCTGGAAAGAGCGAGCCACAGGATTGGACAATGGTGCCAACTTGCGGAGAAGAAAGAACATGTCTGGGGAGGCCCAAGACAAAAAACAACAACCGCTGCAAGGAGTCGTCAGTGACTTGAAAAGCCGTGAAATTTTGTTTCAGTCAGTGTAAGTACATTTCACAGTCTTATTTAGCGTCATTAAATGGAGGGAACGACGGTGGACGTGGGAAAGCATCGAACCTCCGAGGACTCGGACACTGTTGTGGCGGTGAGTCCCTAGCATCAACTCTATCCATAAGCAATGACAGTGACTGCTGTAAGGTGTCTAACTGGAGCTGCTGCTGCTGCATGAGCTGCTGCTGTTGCTCCAGCAGACAGACCAACTTTGCCTCCATGCGAACAACGACCACTATTTACCTCATCACCAAAAATGTTGTAACCACAACCGGAACAGTCGTGGGGTTGCCGTGAGGGGAAGTGCGGAGGGACCCACGGAGTGGCCCGCAAACAACACCACAAACGGGAGAGGATGGACACAACAACTAAGGACAACCAACAATAAGCTAGAAACAATGGAGTCACAAGGAAACCACACGAATCAACCACGTCCACTCGTACATCGAAAAAAGTAATGTAAATATGCTGTCTGAGGCGAGATGTCGATGCATGCAATGATTAGACTGACTGGCAGAGCGAGAGACAGGCACTTAAATACATGATCGGGGACGCCGCCATTGGCTGCAGGGACCACGTGTTCCACCTTGGCGCCCTCACATTAAATGTGGGCCAGGAGGCACTTGCTGCCCCGGCTTACGACGCAACGGTGCAGAGACCTCTAGGGGTCTTAGACATCCATTCCGTCTGGCACGAATTCAAAACTTGCAGTGCGCGGTACCAGACTCAGGGCAGTGTTGTAAGTGTTACCCTCTTTCCCATAGCCATAAACAGTATTATGTTTACGGTAGGGAGTCCTGTACAGTACTCCTTATGTGTGGACGATTTTGCTGTTTTCTGTTCCTCCTCCAGTGTTGCAACAGTGAGCCGCCAGTTGCAACTTACAGTGTGGAGTTTAGAGTGGGCTGCAAAGACGGGTTTTCAGTTTTCTGCAGATAAGTGTGTGTGTGTGTGTGTGTGTGTGTGTGTGTGTGTGTGTGTGTGTGTGTGTGTGTGTGTGTGTGTGTGTTTCATTTTATTCATTCTCGTCATACTTTTAATTTACCTGCTTTGCATATGAGGAACACCATTCTACATTTAGTGACTTGGTGAAGTTTCTGGGCCTCGTTTTTTACTCCAAATTGTCGTGATTGCCACACCTGAGAGGCCTGAAGGCTAGAACCCTGAAGGCACTGAACTTTATAAAGTGCCTTTGCCACAGGTGTTGGGGAGCTGACAGGGTGCGTCCGCTCCAGTTTTATCGGGCTTTTGTACATTCATGGCTACACTATTGGTGCATGGTGTTTGGATTGGCAAGGCCGCCTTATTGGAAGATCATTGACATTGTCCACCATGAGGGGTTTGGCTGGCGGCCATGGGTGCTTATAGGACCAGCCTCATACCCAGTCTCTGTGCTGAGGCTGGTAGTCACCACTTACAATTTGACCACAACTCCTCATCGTGCATAGGCTTGTAAGTTCACTCGCAGCTCTGAATTCACTCGCATACCATACTGTTTCTTGTCCCCCTCTGGAATGTATTTTCTCCCTTTGTCCACAAACAAGGCCATTTGGGATCCTAGTGCGGCATTGCTGGAGTCACTTGCAGTGGAGCAAGTCCAAACCCTAATCCAGGGTTTTAACTGTCTGCCACCTTGGTTACTACAGAGAACCAGAGTCATTTTAGATATAGTGCAGTAAAGGAGAGATTGCACTCTTGCTTCTGTTTTTAATGCAATATTTTCTGGTATTTTATATGAGCACCACAACTATGTAGCTGTCTTTAAGAATGGGTCTAAACCTGGGGACTCCATTGTTGCTCTGTTGTTTTCTGGGATTGCATTCTCAAGGTCTGACTGCCTTAAACATTTACTGTCTTTGATGCAGAATTAATCCTACCTTGCAGGCACTGGAGCGGATGGGACATTCTTCCAGTGCTAAATTTCTTGTCTGATCCAATTCTCTGAGTGTTGTTCACTCTCTACGACTTTTTTACCCAGCAGATAAAGTATTCCAGAGTATCCAAGATGCCCACCTCCAACTAGAATGACTGGGAAAGAAGGTGTCTTTCTGCTGGGTACCAGGGCACCTAGGTATTGCAGGGATTGAAGGGGCAGGTCTAGCAGCCAAGGAGGCATGTCATGATCCTCAGCTATTTCGGTGTATCGTCCTCCTGCATGCTATAGCCTCACTATTGAAACCCAGAGTCTTGCATCAGTGGAAGGATGAGTGGCTGGAAGTGACAGACAATAAGCTCTATAACAATGAAAACAATCCATTATTGATAAAATTATTTAATTGGATAGATATAAAATCTACTCAGCAAGTGGCAGCAGAACACACACACATAACAGACTGTTCCCCCCAGGGGCTCCACAACTCTTTTGTGGATACGTGCGTGGCGAGCACGGGGCCCCGAGCCATTGCAGCCTTCTTTCTCTCCAGGGCTGCATGTCCTTTCCCTTCCCCTCCTTTCCCCTCCTTGCTCCTTTCCCCTCGCCCTCTCCTCTCCCTCTCTTGGTGTCCTTGCTTATGTTGGCACCCGCTATCCTCCTGGTTCTGTTGGTTTTCCAATTCGGCTTTGTTGCATAATCATCTCCTCCTTTTGGCATTCCTTGGTCCCCTTCTGGGGTTTGATCTCCATTACAAAATTTCTCCTCCGTAGTATGAGCCATTTGGGGAAGAGCACCTTACCTGGCGTCTCCGACGTGCGCCCTCCTAGTACATTCCACCTTTTCTTTCACGTTGTTGTCTGATACTAGGGTGCATAGCCAGCACGGTAGCCAGCCCGTGTGGTGGGGTCGCTATGTACCCTTTTGGTTGAGCACCCTGAACACACAGGGATCACACTTCTGATACCTGAGCTGTGACCTCCTCATGCATGCCTTGGAGTGATTGCTCGTCATCCTGGAGCATCGGAATTCCCGGCAATGGCCGCCGTGCCAGACGGCCCTTGCTGTGGCTGGGTGGCGCCCGTGAGGAGAGCCCCTGATCGGAGTGGGTGGTATCAGGGCGGACGCTATGCAAATGAAACGCATACGGGTCCAGAACTCTGGCCGTTCTTCTGCGGCCATCTCTCTGCGTGGAACTGATTCCTCAAGTGCTGCTTCTCTTGCCCCTTCGGCCTTCCCTTCCATGGCTACCTCCTGGGAAGAGGGTCTGGCCCGTCAGCTAGGGGCAAAACCTTTCCCCCGTTATCTAGTTTGCACCAGGACTGATGGAGATACTTTCACCAATACCAAACCTTTATTCTTTGTGGAACACATTGAAGACAAGTTTGGTGAAGTGGACTCCCTGAGCAAGATGCGGTCGAGTTCATTGCTGATCGGGACAATCTCGGACGGCGGGGTGTTCACTTTGTTCGGTGTGTTCAGAAGGGTCCTAAAGACAATCGTATTGATACTGGTGCCTTTATCCTGGCCTTTGAAGGGGATACCCTCCCTGAGAAAGTTAAGATTATGGTCTATCGCTGTGATGTGAAGCCGTACATCCCACCTCCTATGAGGTGTTTTAAGTGCTTGCGTTTTGGACACATGTCTTCCCGCTGTTCACAGGCCCCTCTCTTTGGTGACTGTGGACGTCCACTCCATGAGGGGAGCCCCTGTGTTCCCCCTCCTGTGTGTGTAAATTGTCATGGTAGTCATTCTCCACGTTCACCAGATTGCCCAGTATATAAGAAGGAAAAAAAGATACAGGAGTATAAGTCCCTCGATCGTTTAACCTACACAGAGGCCCGTAAGAAATATACAAGACTTCACCCTGTGTCCATGACATCTAGTTATGCCTTGGTTACATCTACACCCCTTCCTCCCCCTTCCTTACCCCCATCCCGGACCCTCTCCTCCCCCCCTTCCCCTGCGGCTCCCACACCTTCTCCTCTGGGCGCTGCTCCCCCTCCCCAGCCGGAGAAGTTTCCCACTCCTTTGGCGTCTGCCGGTCAAGGGTGCCTCTCCCGGGATGCCCCTTCCCGGCACCTTCCAGGCCAAAGGTCTGCTGCCGCGCGACGACCGCGAGAGCCGCGGTCTGTCGGCCGCCAGGTCGACCGGTCTCTTTCTGTTCCTGATCTTGCTGCAGCTGGCTCCTTTATGCCACACAGCCCTCCTTGATCTCAGCCTGAAAAGAAGAAGAAACATAAGTCCCGGGACAAAGAGCCTCTGGTGTCACCGGAGGTCCCTTCCCCCACTTCACAACCGGATTCTGACCTGTCGTTCATGGATGTCGCCCCCTCCTTGTCGGTGACGGGTGGGGACCTGGCAGTATGACTGGATTTAGCGTGTTCAGCCCCCATTTAAACCATCGTTCTGTGGTTCTCCAATGGAATTGTAATGGATACTATAGTCACCTTCCGGAATTGAAATCCCTTCTTTCGTCCTACTCTGCAGCTTGTGTGGTTCTCCAGGAATCTCATTTTACTGATGCTCACTCACCGACCCTCTGTGGGTTCCATGTTTTCTGTCGAAATCGGGTCGGACCCCTGCGGGCTTCTGGTGGCATTTGTACGTTGATCCGTACAGACATTGCTAGCACGTGGATTCCTCTTCAAACTACATTGGAAGCGGTTGCTGTTAGGGTCCACTTAGACTCTGCGGTCACAGTTTGCAATCTTTATGTCCCTCCTGACAGGACTCTTACACCTGCTGCCTTAACTGCCCTTCTTCAGCAACTTCCTCCTCCGTTCCTCCTCGGGGATTTTAATGCTCATCATCCCTTGTGGGGCAGTGCCTTTCCATCTAGACGAGGTCTTCTTATAGACCAATTTATTGCAGACCACGACCTGTGCCTTCTTAATGATGGCTCCCCTACTCATTTCAGTGCCGGTCATGGTACCTTTTCTGCCATTGATCTTTCTCTTTCTTCTCCCTCTCTCCTCCCTTCATTACACTGGTCGCCACACGACGACCTTTGTGATAGTAACCATTTCCCGTTGATTATCATGCTCCCTTCCCGCTCCCCGATGGACAGGTTACCTTGTTGGTCTTTCCAACGCGCTGATTGGCCTCTATACACTGCACAGGTCGTGTTTTCTCCCTCTTTGTCGGGTTGTATTGATGACGTCCTATGTGACGTGTCTGACGCGATTGTTCGCGCTGCTAGCCTTGCTGTCCCGCGCTCATCTGGACCATTTCGTCGCCGGCAAGTCCCATGGTGGAGTACGGCCATTGCCATTGCCATCCGTGATCGCCGTTGAGCTTTGAAACACTTTAAGAGGCACCCATCCGTAGCCAGCCTTACTACCTTTAAACGCCTCCGCGCTAAAGCCCGTTATTTAATCAAACAGAGCAAGCGGATATGTTGGGAACGATTCGTTTCTTCCCTTGGTCCTACTGTCCATCTGTCACGGGTATGGGCTACACTTCGCTCTCTCCAAGGTTTCCATCGGCAGTCCACCCTCCAGGCCTTCACCTCCCAGATGGCATTTGTACGGACCCATTAGTTCTTGCAGAACATCTTGCGACCCATTTTGCAGTGGCATCAGCGTCAGCCTCCTATCCAGCTGCTTTCCTTCACCAAAAACAGCGGGCTGAAGCTTCCACCGTATGTTTCACCCCTTGTGAGTCAGAATCGTACAATGGACCTTTTACTGAATGGGAATTTCTTTCTGCTCTATCTTCTTCTCATGATACGGCCCCTGGCCCAGATTCCATTCATAACCAACTGCTTCAACATCTCAGTGCTCCACAATGGCAACATCTTCTTTGGGTGTTTAACCATATCTGGCTCCAGGGTGACTTCCCTTCTCAGTGGAGGGATAGCATTGTGGTTCCTGTCCTTAAGCCTGGTAAGAACCCCCTATTTGTTGACAGCTATCGGCCAATTAGTTTGACCAATGTTGTTTGTAAGTTACTTGAACGGATGGTAGCCCGTCGGCTCAATTGGGTCCTCGAATCTCGTGATCTATTGTCCCCTTACCAGTATGGCTTTCGAGAGGGACGGTCTCCAATCGATCATTTACTTCGCTTGGAATCCGTAGTTCGGCAGGCTTTTTCCCAGCACTGCCGTTTGGTTGCAGTGTTTTTTGACCTTCGCAAGGCCTAAGACACGGCCTGGCGCCATCACATCTTACTTACCCTTCATCAGTGGGGTCTTCGGGGCCCACTCCCGATTTTTATCCGCCAGTTCCTGATCCATCGGTCATTCAGAGTTCAAGTTGGTACTGCTTTTAGTTCTCCACGGACCCAGGAGACGGGCATCCCACAGAGTTCTGTCTTGAGTGTCCTTCTTTTCCTCATTGCTATCGATGAAATTGTGGCCTCTGTCGGTCCCTTGGTCGCCCCTGCCCTGTATGTGGATGATTTCTGCATTTGGGTTAGTTCCTCCTTGATGGCATCTGCAGAACGGCAGCTTCAGGTAGCTATACGGCGTGCCTCTGCATGGACCCTCTCACACGGGTTTCAATTCTCTCTTTTAAAATTGCGGGTGGTCCACTTCTGTCGCCGTACTACGATCCACCCTGATCCAGAGCTCTGTCTTGCTGCACAACGATTGCCTGTGTTCCCACAGTTTCGTTTCCTGGGTCTTCTTTTCGACAACACGCTCACTTGGCTGCCCCATATCAGACTCCTGAAGATAGGATGTTTCCGTAAACTCAATGTCCTTCGCTTCCTTGCCCACTCCTCTTGGGGTGCAGACCGTTCCCTCCTTCTCCGTCTTTATCGTGCTCTAGTTCTGTCTCGTTTGGACTATGGTTGTCAAGTTCATGGTTCAGCTGCTCCTTCCACACTGCACGTGCTGGATCCAGTCCACCATCGTGGTATCCGTTTGGCCACCAGTGCCTACCCTACTAGCCCTGTTGATAGTCTCCTGGTTGAAGCTGGGATCCCCCCCCCCCCCCCCCCCTTTCTGTTCGGCAGTCCCAGCTTCTGGTGTCTTATGCAATCGCTATCCATTCCTCTCCCACTCATCCTTCCTATTCTGTCCTGTTCCCAGACCATAAACGTCGCCCACCCAACTCCCGTCCTCGGGCGGGTTTACCGGTTGGGCTCCGCCTTGCGTCTCTCTGCCGTGATTTTCAGCTTTCTTCTTTGTCCTGTCTTCCTCGCTCCCTCCCCTCCACCCCTCCTTGGTTAGTTCCTCGGCCTCGAATTCGGATGGATCTCCGCCGAGGTCCAAAAGATTCCATCCCCCCTGGTGGTGTTCCGTTCCTTTTCCCGCCAAATTTTATGGGAGTTTCGGGATGCTGTTGTTTTTTACACTGATGGCTCTAAATCTGCTGATCATGTTGGGTATGCCTTCACGTCCTCTGTTGGAGCGGAAAATCATCTGCTGCCACCTACATGTGGGGTGTTTACTGCGGAATTGGTGGCAATTTCCCAGGCCCTTACCTTTATTAAACAGTCCCAACACAACCGCGTTTTGTTATGTATGGACTCGATGAGTGGCCCTCTTGCTATTGACCGGTGTTTTTCGCGTCATCCCTTGGTCTCTGCCATCCATGACCATCTCGCTGATATTCCCCGTGCTGCTTGTTCCATTGACTTCCTTTGGGTCCGTGGCCATGTGGGTATCCCAGGTAATGAGCTCGCTGATCGTTTGGCTGGGGGAGCAGTCACTTACCCCCCATTTTCTGTAACCCCTCCTGCAGCGGATTTATGGCTTCACATCAAATCCCACTTCGCACTGTCATGGGCCAATTCTTGGGAGGCTACTCCCCTGTCTAATAAACTTCGAGCGATTAAGGTGACACCAGGCCCGTGGCGTTCTTCCTTTCCCCTCTCCCGAAAGGACTCGACCACACTGTGTCGTCTCCGCATTGGCCATACCAGGCTGACCCATGGTTTTCTTTTGCGTGATGAGCCACCCCCACTTTGTGGTTGTGCAGCCTTCCAGTCAGTAGCCCCCATTTTGGTTGAATGCCCCCTTCTTTTGGCTCTGCATGCTAAGTACAGACTCCCCCACACTTTACCTTTGATGTTGGCTGACGATTTCCGGATGGTCTCTCTGGTTCTTGGTTTCCTCTGGGAAAGTGGTTTTTATTCTCAGTTTTAAGGTTTTTATTCTATCTCTGGTGTTGGGGCAGGGCGGTGAGTGTTTGGGTGTCTCCCACTGTAAGCTGTGTTTGGAGATTCCCGATTCACCTCCCTGACCGAGATCCTCTTTTCTTCCCCTTTTACTCTGTTTTTACCTTTTTTTAAGGACTGGTTAGTCTCCTTTTCCCATACGTATTTCTACATTCTAGCGGTTGCGCCTTTTAAGTCACAGGTGGTCTTGCCTATGCTGCTTCAGCATAGTGTTGGGTTCGTTCTCTTGCCGACTTCCCTCATTTTGTTTTTACCAATGACAACATGACTGCCCCTTTACGTTTTTACCTTTTTCCGTTTTATTGTTCTGACTTTCCTCAGATGTCCCATTAACGGAATGGAGCATATTTGAAACAAGGGACTGATGACCTTGCTGTGTGGTCCCTTGAACCTCAACCAACCAACCAACCAACCATAACAGACTGTTGTGATTGGCAAGCTTTCGGAGCCAGTGGATCCTTCTTCAGGTAGAAGGGTTGAAGGGGAAGGAAGAAGCATGAAGGAAAGGGACTGGAGAGGTTTAGGAAAAGGGGTAGATTTTAGGAAAGTCTCCCGAAACTGCAGGTCTGGAGAGACTTACCATACAGGGTGAGAAGGAAAGACTGACAGTTAGGGACTGTCAGTAAGTAATAAATTTAAAACTTAAGCATGATGCAGCACTTTTTTATGCATGTTATTGTTTATGATGTTATATTTCCTGAACTGTAATAGGTAGGTGGTTTAACCCCATGAAGATTGTTGCCTGACAATAAGGGATATGTGTACCAAGTGTGGTTGAAATCGGTCCAGCAGTTAAAGAGGAGATATGGAAAACACCAAAACACACGAGGGATGCGCGCGCACACATGTACTCACCCTCTCTTATTATTTTATGTATGGATTTGTCAGATCACGATTAGGTTACAGCAGTGTCATTAATGGATTAGCTGGTACTACCTATTTCGAGATGTTAGATACTGTCAACTCTGAGGACATTCAGATATCGACTGGAGCCTATTGGACCAGTCCAGTTCAGAGTCTCTGTGAAGGAGTCGACTGGTGAAATACTACTCTTGATTTGGTGACATCTCCTTCTGGCCCGACAGACCCTGAGAATCATAGCATTGCCTCAGTTACTATCATTTAGTTTGGGTAATGACCTCAACTTTGAGCAGCTGTTCAGGAATCGGCCTCATGTGACCACGCTTTGGGATATGTGTTACTGACTGTCGCGCGGATCTGGATTTATCAGACTTCCGTATACAGGGGCAGGGGTGGGACCAATTGTTGCCTTGGTGTCTTCAGTGGCCCAAAGTGATTTTAAGCTTGATGCAGTACAAGAAAACTTGTACTCCAGGTTACATTCTTACAAATCTGTTTTCTTCAATTTTAAGTACATACTATGGCTTTATCGTTGTTCCCAGCAGGTGAATGCACTCAGTTGTTCATCTGTTTTCCCTGATAGGATTATCCGAGTACACCGAGACATCACTCTGCAAAGTTCATCATCTCCTCTGATCCACTCAGTAAGCTAAATGTGGTCCACTGCATGTATCCAGTAGACAGACTGATTGACTGTCCTCAATACCTTATAGTGGATCCAACACTGACGCAAGAATGTGGTCTTGTGTTTGCTAATGAACATATCAGGATACAGGGAAATGCCAAGGCCAACAAAGCAGCCAAAGAAGCATGTAGGGATGGTGCTGTGTGTGGATGTGCCATTCCCATGCAAGCTGTCATCTCGTTTGGCAGATGGATCATGCATCAGTGGGAATCTGAATGACTGGAAGTCACACACCACAAACTGCTCAAATCAACTACACTGGTGTGGCAGAGTTCATGCCAACCACACCAAAGGAAGTCAAGTGCTGTTCAGAAGACTGCGCATAAGATGTTGCCCACTAACACTCAGTTTCCTCCTCTGGTCAGAAGAACCACCACTCTGTGAAGTTGTGTTGTGCCCCTTTTGGTTCAGCAAGTTCTGGCTGGAGATTAACCCACCGTCCTTGCTGACATCAACACCAGTGTAACAATGGGATTTAAAATTTGAGTCCTGGTTGATGGGAGGTTAGTGTGCTCTGGATGGATACCTTGCCCACTCTATTTGGCATTTCTGTTAATCTGGTTTTAACTGTAGTAGTTTAGTGTCTCATGACAGCAGCATTGTGGAGACCGGAGGTGTGCGCAACTGCTCACCAGTTACATTGCACACATTCGTAGTTCTCCTGCACATCCCAAGACTGCTTCCTTGAGTGTTTCATGCCTTCTCAATCTCACGATCAAGTAATCCTCCAGTGGAATTGCAGCGGTTTTTTCCACCATCTGGCTGACCTATGGCAATTGTTAGGCTTTACACCTGCTTTCTGCATTGCCCTCCAGGAAACCTGGTTCCTGGCAATGCGGACCCCTGCTCTCCACAGCTATAACAGATACTACAGGAACTATAGTGACTATAATAGAGTGTCAGGTGGAGTTTGCGTCTACGTCCTGAACTCAGTGTGTAGTGAACCTGGGCCCCTTCAAAGCCCTCTTGAAGCTGTGGCTTTCAGGATAAGGACGACACAGGAAATAACTGTCTGCAATGTATATCTTCCTCCAGATAGTTCAGTACGCATGAACGTATTGGCTGCACTGATTGATTAACTCCCTGAACCTTTCCTATTACCCCCTGCGGGTTCGGGGGTAAGAATTGGCCCGCGGTATTCCTGCCTGTCATAAGAGGCGACTAAAAGGAGTCTCAAATGTTTCAGCCCTTATGTGATGGTCCCCTCTTGGGTTTGACCACCATATTTCAAAATTATTCCGAAGAGCGAGCCAATTGGGGAAGGGCGCCTTACTTGTTGCATTGTGTCCATCGTGCATTGAGATCTTTAGCCATCTTATTCGTCATCGCATTGCAGTCCTGCTCAATCTCCATCTCTTGGGTGAGGATATATTCCTGGGTGCGATTTCCACCATGCACTCTGCAGTGTCGCGTTTTGCGCTGATGACGACCATGGACCACTTGCCACCGAATATCCAGCATGGTAACCAGTCCTTTGTGGTGGGGCCATGTACCCTGTTGGTTGTAGCCCCCTGACAACACAGGGATCGCTCTACTGATGCCCGCGCCGTTAACTCCCCACGTATGCCAAGGAGTAGATGCCTATCTCCCTGGGGCATCGGGACTCCCGGCAATGGCCATTCTGCCAGGTGGCCCTTGCTGTGGCTGGGTGGCGCCCGTGGGGAGGGTCCTTGGTCGGAGTAGGTGGCATCAGGGTGGATGACACGCAATGAAGCATGGCACATCTTCTTTTGCTGGTGCCCAACCACCAGCAGTCTCTAAGCGTTAGAGGGCTCACTTTAAAGCAAACATGTATGACCCCAAATCGTTCCCCTCCTTGGCCACAACATGGGAGGAACGAAAGGCTATGAATGACAGCGAGACGTATTCGCCCCGGTATCTAGTCTGTATGAAAGCTGATGGGGAATCTTTTGTGTCCACAAAGCCTCAGTTCTTCATAGAGCATTTATAGTACAAGTTTAGGTAAGTGGAGGGATTGTCAAAAATGTGGTCCGGGTCATTTTTGATAAAACAGCATCCTCTGCCCAGTCACGGGCATTACTCGCTTGTAAGATGAGGGATGTTTCTGTTGCTATCACACCCCATAAAAGCTTAAATATGGTCCAGGGCATTATCTTCCACAGGGACCTTCTTTTACAGTCCGATAACAAGCTGCGCGCCAACTTAGAGTGACAAGGTGTCCATTTCGTCCAGCGCATCCACCAGGGTCTGAGGAATAATCAGGTTGCCACCGGTGCCTTCATCTTGGCCTTAGAGGTTGACACATTACCCGAGAAGGTGAAGGTGATGGTCTACCGCTGTGACGTAAAGCCATATATCCCTTCACCGATGCGGTGCTTTCCTGAAAGTTCGGCCATATGTCTTCCTGTGGTACTTCCAGCATCACCTGTCAGGATTGTGGATGTGCTTCACATCCCAATGCTACCTATGCCCTGTCTCCCACCTGAGTCAACTGCGGAAAGCACCATTTGCCTTGCTTGCCAGACTGCAGGATTCTCCAGGAAGAAAGAAAATAATGGAATGCAGGACCCTGGACCGATTGACCTGCACTGAGGCTGCCCCCCTTGCTGATGGGGGGCACTTCCCTCTGTGTTGCACCTGCACAACCTACTTCAGGAGCAACACCCTCCCCCTCCAACCATCTGGGACGGTCAGTCCCCACTTCTCAGCCAGAGAAGCGCAAGTCTTCTTCAGCTCCTCTCGCCAGGAAGGGATCCCTTGGTCACTCCCTTCCCAGGTTCCTACCAGTGGCAAAGCTGAAAACTGCCAGGGGCTGAAGAAGTAGTTGGTCATAGGGCTTCGTGGTCGTCTTCAGTCCCGGAGACTGAATCAAAGAAGCCCTGCCAGCAAGGGCAACCAAAGGAACAGCGTGACCCCTAACACCAAGGAAATTGTGGTGGCACCCACTCCACTGCTACCTACAAGCTCTGAGGATGTGGTGGAGATCCTGGCATCTGCTGAGGGCCTAGATCTTGCCAGTCCCTCAGACATGATGGATGTCGCTCCCGTCAGTACTCACTCAGTGGCAGCAGGTGACCCAATGGTGTAATCTGCCTCCTCGGTCCTTTCATGCCTTTCTAGGCCATGGACAATGTCGTCCTCCAGTGGAACTGCAGCAGTTTTTTCCACCATCTTGCTGTGCTCCAACAACTTCTCAGCCGTCACCCTTTCCTCTGCTTTGCTCTTCAGGAAACTTGGTTTCTGGTGATACAAACCCTCACCCTCTGTGGCTATCGGGGTTATTATAAGAACCGGGCAGCTTATGAGAGGGTATCTGGTGGTGTCTGCATCTATGCCCTTCACTCTCTTTACAGCGAGTCTGTCCCCCTACAAACACCTTTAGAGGCTGTCGCCATTCGGGTGTGGATGCCTCAGGCTGTTATTGTCTGTATTCTCTATCTTCCACAGGATGGTGATGTCCCACAGCATGTCCTGGCTGCGCTTATAGCCCAATTGCTGCCACCTTTTCTGTTACTGGGTGACGTTAATGCCCATAACCCTCTGTGAGGTGGATCAGTGGCAACAGGCTGAGGTAGCATCATTGAGCAAGTATTGGCACAACTCGACCTTTCTCTTTTAAATCGTGGTGCCTTCACACATTTCAGTGTGGCGCATGGCACATACTCAGCCATCGACCTTTCGATCTGCAGCCCTAGCCTACTACCATCTGTCCAATGGAGTGCGCATGACGACTTATGCAGTAGTGACCACTTTTCGATCTTTCTGTCACTGCCACAGCGTCACTATTATGGGTGCCCTTGCAGATTGGCTAGGAATAAGGCTGACTGGGACTTGTTTACCTCCATTGCCGCTATTGAGCCTCTTTCCAATGATGCCATTGATGTGGTGTTTCCCTCGGTCATCACCAGCATCATTACTGCCGCAGAATCTGCCATTCCCTGTTCTTCTGGGTCCCCTCGGTGGAGGACTCTGCCTTGGTGGTCACCCTAGATCACTGAGGCAATTAAAGATTGCAGGCGGGCACTCCAAGGTCACAAGTGGCATCCTTCCTTGGCACACCTCATTGCCTTTAAATGGCTCCATGCGCGAGCCCGCTTCCTCATTCGTCAACGCAAGCGGGAATGCTGGGAAAGGTATGTCTCCACCATTGGCCTCCGTACCTCTACATCGCAGGTTTGGGCCAAGATTAGATGACTCTATGGCTATTGGGCCCCCGTCAGCGTACCTGTGCTTTCACTGAATGGAGTAGTCGATACTGACTCAGACACAATTGCAAACTGCTTAGCAGAGCATTTTGCTCAGAGTTCCGGTTCTGCGAATTACCCACTGGTTTTATGCTCCCTGAAAGAGTGGTTGGAATGTTGGAGCCTTTCATTTCACACGTGCCACCCTGAATTGTACAATGCTCTGTTCAGTGAGTGGGAATTCCAAACTGCCCTAGCCGCTTGCCCTGATATGGCTCCCGGGCCAGATCGCATCCACCATCAGATGCTCAAACACCTCTTGGTGGACTGCCAGTGATGCCTCCTAGACCTTTTCAACCGTATCTGAGTTGAGGGTGAGTTTCCGTCGCGATGGCGGGAAAGCATCGTAATCCCAGTGTTGAAATCTGGCAAGAACCCACTGGAGGTGGACAGCTAGCGCCCCAGTAGCCTCACCAACATTCTTTGAAAGTTGCTCGAACGCATGGTGAGCTGGAGGTTGAGTTGGCTACTTGAGTCTCAGGGCCTTCTGGCTCAGTCTCAGGGTGGGTTACATAAGGGCCGCTCTGCCACCGATAATCTTGTGTGCCTGGAGTCTGTTATCCGTACGGCCTTTGCCTGCCATCATCATCTGGTCGCTGTCTGTTTTGACATGCGGAAGGCATACGATATGACATGGTGACATCACATCCTCTCTACGCTTCATGGTTGGGGTCATCGGGGTCCGCTCCCGATTTTCATACAAAATTTTCTGTCGCTTCGTTTCTTCTGCATGCAAGTTGCAGCCTCCCATAGTTCCTCCTGATTTCAGGGGTACCGCAAGGATCTGTCTTAAGTGTCTGCCTCTTTTTAATTGCAATTAATGGGCTCGCTGTGGCAGTGGGAACGTCTGTCTTAGCTTCCTTGTATGCTGACGACTTATGCCTATACTTTAGCTCCACGTGCGTTGCAGCTGCTGGGCGCTAGCTGTGGAGGAGACACATTGGTTTTTGGGATTGGTTTTTGATACCCAATTGACTCAGCACCCTCATATTTGGCAGCCTAAACAGACGTGCTGGCGGAATCTTAATGCTCTTTGTTGCTTGAGTCACACCAGCTGGGGTGCCGATCGGTCTACCCTTCTACGGCTGTACCAGGCATTAATTCAGTCCCGTCTAGATTATGGGAGCCTGGCTTATGGTCTGGCAGCACCTTCCGCATTGCAGTTGCTTGACCCCATGCTTCACAGCGGGATGCGACTCGCCACTAGAGATTTCTGGACAAGCCCTGTCAACAGCATACTTGTGGAGGCAGGCGTCCCTCCATTGCGGTTCTGGCGTCAACAATTACTGGCCGCTTATGCTACACACGTTTGTAGCTTGCCCAGGCATCCCAATTATCGTCTCCTGTTCCCTCAGTCGGTTGTCCATCTTCCGGAACGGTGGCCGTGGTCAGGGTGTAAGATCGCGGTTTGCGTCAGAGCTCTTCTCTCTGGGCTTGAGGTTTTCCCTCTTCCACCTCTTTTCTGGGCCTCTCTGCGTATACCCTCATGGTGTGTGCCCCGCCCATGCCTTCGGCTCGATTTGACACAGGGCCAGAAGGACTCAGTCCCTCCTGAGGCCCTTTGCCGCCGCTTTCTTTCAATCCTTGCCATGTTTCAAGGCTCTGATGTTGTCTATACTGACAATTCGATGGTTGCTGGTTGTGTCGGTTATGCTCTTACTATAGGGGATCATTGTTCTTATGCACAACACTCATTGCTGGCTGGCTGCAGTGTTTTCACTGCCAAGCTGGTCGCCATCTCTCGTGCCCTAGAGTATATCCACTCCTGCTCATGTGAGTCTTTCGTTATCTGTAGTGACTAGTGACTCCCTGAGAGGTTTACGAGCTATCGACCAGTGTTTCCCTCGCTCTCGTCTGTTGATGGCTATCCAGGAGTCCGTCCATACTCTTGCCCGTTGCGGCCGCTCTATGGTCTTTGTGTGGACCCCAGGTCATGTCGGCATTCTGGGAAATGAACGTGTTGACATGCTGGCCAAACAAGCTGTTGGTGCACCAGCCTTGGAGATTGGCCTTTCGGAGAGTGACTTCAGGTCAGTTTTGTGTCAGAAGGTACTTTGCACCTGGGGTGAAGATTGGCGCACCCTACCTTCACCCAACAAACTTTGGGCCATCAAGGAGGCTACCGGTATGTGGCGCACCTCCTTGCGGGTCTCTCGCAAGGACTCTGTTGTCATCTGCCGACTGTGCATTGGCCACACCTGGATAACACACAGCTATTTATTGTGCCGCGAGCACCCACCTTTATGCCACTGTGGATCAGCTTTGACGGTGGTCCACATCTTGTTGGACTGCCCGCTTTTAACTCCGCTCAGGCAGGCGTTTGCATTGCCTGATATGCTTCCTGCACTTTTATCAGATGACGCTGCGATGGTAGATTTAGTTTTGAATTTTATTCATGCACGGGGTTTTTATCGCTTGATCTAAGTGTTTGTCCTTTTTGTGTGTTGAGTCTGGCCTTTGGCCTACGATTTTAGACTGGGGTTTTTAGTGTGTTTCTTGGTGATTGGCTTTCCTTTTTCGTTTCTGGTCGGCCAAACACTGTCACACTCGATGTGAGTTTAATTCCTTTTTTTCTGGTCTCTGTCTAAGTCTTTCTTTTCCTGTGTCTTCTCTTTTCATCTCCATTGTTTGTTGTTATTCTTTGTGGGTGTTTAAAGTTCATGGAAAAAGGGACTGATGGCCTTAGTAGTCTGGTCCCTTCAATCCCACAAACCAACCAACCAACCTTTCCTACTTGTGGGAGATTTTAACATGCATAACCGCTTGTGGGGTGGAACCAGGCTTGCTGGCCAAGGTAGGGAGGTCGAAAATTTACTGTCACAACTCGACATCTGCCTCTTAAATACAGGTGCCCCCACACATTTCAGTATGGCACATATTCGTCCATTGAACTCGCAGATTGCAGCCCTGGCCTTCTCCCATCTATCCACAGGAGAGCACATGACTACCTGCGTAGTAGTGACAACTTCCCTATCTTCCTGTCACTCCCCTGGCATTGTGCCCATGGACACCTACCCAGATGGACTTTAAACAAGGCAGACTGGGAAGTCTTCACCCCTGCTGTCACCGCCGAATCTCCCCCACATGGTGGCATTGATGTTGTCATTGAGCAGGTCACTACAACAATTGTTTCTGTGGTGGAAAACGCGATCCCTCGTTCTTTAGGGTGCCCCCGGTGGAAGACAGTCCCTTGGTGGTCGCCTGAAGTCACTGAGGCAATTAAAGAGCGTCAGCAAGCTCTGCAGCGACATAAGCGGCACCATTCCCTAGAGCACCTAATAGTCTTTAAGCAGCTCCGTGCCTGTTTTTGCCAGCTTATAAAACAATGGGAATAGAAGGGTTACAGAGGTACGTGTCGACCATTGGGAGCAATACGTCACCTTTGCAAGTCTGGATGTAGATCACACACCTTTTAGGGTACCGGACCCCAAAGGGTATCCCTGGCATTAACATAAATGGCGTGTTATCTACCGAGGCAAACAAGATTGCCAAGCACTTTGCGGAGCACTATGCTCGAGCCTCTGCGTCGCAGAACTACCCTCCAGCCTTTCGCACCCTCAAACGACGGATGTAAAGGAAAGTTCTCTTGTTCACTACACTCCACAGTGAACCCTATAACACCCCATTTACAGAGTGGGAGCTCCTCAGTGCCCTTGCACATTGCCTTTGCACATTTCCCTGACACAGCTCCTGGGCTGGATCAGATCCACATTCAGATGATTAAACATCTCTCATCTGACTACAAGCTCCATCTCCTTGTCATCTTCAACCGGATCTGATGCGGTGGTGTCTATCCATCGCAATGTCGGGAGAGCATCATCATTCCAGTCCTCAAACCCTGTCAAAACCCACTTGATGTGGATAGCTACTGGCCCTTCAGCCTCACCAACTTTCTTCGTAAGCTGCTAGGGTGTGTCAGCGGTTGGGTTGGGTCCTGGAGTCACATGGCCTAATGGCCCCATGTCAGGACAGCTTCCACCAGGGTCGCTCTTCCACTGATATCTTGTGTCTCTTGAGTCTGCCATCAGAACAGCCTTTTCCTGACACTATCTGGTTGCCATCTTTTTTGGCTTACGTAAAGTATATAACACGACATGGTAACATCATATCCTTGCCACATTTTATGAGTGAGTGGGGTCTTCGAGACCTGCTCCCAATTTTTATCCAAAACTTCCTGTCGCTCTGTACTTCCTGTGACCAAGTCGGCGCTTCTGATAGTTGAGCCCGTATTCACGTGAATGGCATTCTGCAGGACTTTGTATTGAGTGTGTCTCTATTTTTAGTGGCTATTAATGGTTTAGCAGCAGCTGTAGGGCCGTCGGTCTCACCTTCTCTGTATGCGGATGGCTTCTACATTTCGTACTGCTCCTCCAGTACTGGTTTTGCTGAGCGGCGCTACAGGGAGCCATTCACAAGGCGTAGCCATGGGCTCTAGTCCACAGCTTCCAGTTTTCAGCCACGAAGTCATGTGTCATGCATTTCTGTCGGGTTCACACCATTCATCCAGAACCAGAACTTTACCTTAATGACGATCCACTCTCTGTAGTGGAGACATATCGACTGGTTTTCGATAGCCGATTGACTTGGCCACCTCACCTTCGTCAGCTTAAACAGAAATGCTGCAGCACCTCAGTGCCCTCCATTGCCTGAGCAACACCAACTGGGGTGCAGATCACCCTACGCTGCTGCAGCTCTATAGAGCCCTTGTTCTATCCCGCCTTGTCTATGGGGGTCTGTTTTACGGTTTGGTGGCGCCCTCAGCATTGAATTTACTCGACCCAGTGCACCACTGTGGTGTTCGCCTTGCGACAGCAGCTTTCAGTGTCCTTGTGGAGGCTCGAATCCCTCCATTGAAGGTTAGGCATGCACAACTGCTCGCCAGTTATGCTGCACATGTTCATAGTTCTCCTGCGAATCCGAATGACTTTCTCCTTTTCCCAAACACGGCGGTTCATCTCCAGCATCAGCGGCCCAGGTCAGGGCTTATGATTGAAGTTCGTGTCTGGTCCCTTCTGTCTGAACTGGAGTGCTTCCCGTTACCACCTCTCCATTCACCTACGCCTCCATGGTCTATACCTAGGCCGCAGATTCTTCTGGACCTTTCACATGACAGTCACGACTCCGTTAACCCTGCAGCTCTCCGCTATCACTTCCTCTAGATTCTCAACATATACCAGGGCAATGTAGTGATTTACACAGATGGCTCGATGGCTGATGCTCACGTAGGCTTTGTGTATGTTCATCAAGGACATACTGATCAGTACTCCTTGCCAGATGGCTGCAGTGTTTTCACTGCAGAGCTGGCAACCATATCTCGTGCTCTTGAGCACATCCTCTCATGCCTTGGTGAGTCATTTCTCCTGTGTACTGATTCCTAGACCAGTTCTGCTCTCGCCATCCTTTGGTAGCGTCAATTCAGGAGTCCATCTGTGCCTGGGAATGGTCCTGTCGTTCAGCGGTGTTTGTGTGGATCCCAGGACACGTCAGAATCCCAGGCAATGAACTTGCCGACCAGATGGCCAAACAGGCTATGGGGAAACCGCTTCCGGAGTTGGGCAGCTCCGAAACTGACCTGCATTTTGTTTTACTCCGCAGGGTTTTTCGGCTTTGGGAGACGGAATGGCATAATAGTACGCACAACAAACTGCGTGTCATTAAGGAGACTACGAATGTGTGTGAATCTTCCATGCGGTTCTCTCACAGGAAATCAGTTGTCCTCTGCCAGCTCTGCATTGGCTATATGTGGCGAATGCATGGCTACCTCCTCCGTCGAAGGACACACCTCGGTGTCATTGTGGCTCACAAATGATGGTCGTCTGCCACTTGCCGGACTGCCCACTTTTAGCCGCTCTGTGGACTTTCCCAGCACCCTACCTTCGGTGTTGGGCGACAATGCCTCAACAGCAGCTTTAGTTTTACGTTTTATTCGTGAGGGTTGGTTTTATCATTTGGTCTAAGTTTTGGCGCATGTCCTTTGTCCTGCTGTGTCCTCCACCCTAGTCTTTAATGGTGGACGTTTTAATGTGTTGCAGAGTGGCTGGCTTCTCCTTTTTGTTCTCATGGTCACCCAGCCATGGTAATCTGCTCTCTTGTTCTCATCTCTCCTACATGTTTCTTGCATTGGATTTTGTCCATTTTAGTGTTTGTTGCCCTTCTGTCATTCTTGTGGTTTTCTCCTTTCTTTCAGCTGTGTTTTGTATGTCTTTATTATTTTACTCTCACTCTTGTGGAATTATTGTAATTGGAATGAGGGACCGATGACCAATGACCCAGCAGTTTTGTCTCCCCCTCCCCCTATCACCCCCCACCCACTTTTAAACAAACAAACAAACCAACCAACCAACAGTGCAGAGGTAGTGGAGTGGTGAGTCGGTGAGGTGGGAGTGCTGGTCAGGGGTGGCTAAGAAAACTTTGGTGCCAGATAAAACATATTTTCTTCATCTTGGATTACATTGTCAGAATTTTGTGCTGCCCCTGGATATGCTCTCTGCAGGCATGTGGTCCACAGGTGTCGTCAGAAAGCCACTGCTGTCTGATGGCTGATTGATACCTGTATCCTGCTTTGCTGACACTGTTAACTTCACTCAGCAATGTGTATCTGGGTTAGCACTAAGTGTGAGCAGTGTAAGTTATGCGTATGTTCACTGAATTGTTGTAGGTGGTCATGGTTACTAGGTAAGGAGCTTGCCTCGGTATGGAGGGATGATGACTGTACTGCCCTGGTTGGGAACCACTGCACTCAAAGGCAGAAGTTCGGTGCTGCTGTGGCCACTGAGGGATGACTCCCCATTGTCACCCAAGTCCATGTTGGTGGAGTTAGTTGTGAGGTAGTCTGGTGGAGCTGACTACCAGACCAATATGGCTGCTGGCTAGCACATAGAGTGCTGGAAGCCAACATGGACTGATGTTGTTGTGGGTGGTACCAGACTGCACGTAACTGTCATAGAATCACATGGTATTTATAGTGATTAGTAGCACACTTATTTTCGCATTACTCTGCTATCAGGCATGTACAGATCAACACATCAGTGTCCCAAGGATGAGGAAATATAGACCAGGTCAGTCTGTTGTTCCAGTCTTTCTGTGATGTCACCACAATTGTGTGGCTTAACATTGCCACCTTGAAGTTTACAAACAGGCTCACTTGTGAGATACATATCATGCATCTCTGTGCTAAACTGCTTGCCTCGCAAAAGGCTACCGTGGTATGTTTCAATCTTATAACACCCAAATTTAGTGAAGGTGGTACAGTAGTCTAATATTGAGCTTTAGAATACATCAAAACTCAAAATGAAGAACTTTTTGCTTTGTAGTGACTCCACGAGCTACCTGTGTGGATTATATCAGTGCTATGTCCAAAACATTTTGGTTTGTAACACCAAAGACTTCTTACTGGACTGTCATAGTTATAGAATGATCATAATATTTATCTGGAAACTGAATCACCTATTCATACTGGAAAATGAACTCGTTGCCAAATTAGTTATAAAAGCAACTACGGTTCTTTCGTGAGTTTGTGCGTGGTGCACACAGGCCCCGAGCTATTGCAGCTCATTCTTCATTCCCTAACTACATTTCCTTCTCCCTGCCCATTTCCTCCTGATCCACGCTCCTTCCCCATTGCCAGATCCCTCCCCTCTCTCGGTGTTCTGATTTATGTCGATCTGGCTATTTCCTGGTTTCCTGTATTGGTTGCAATTTTGTTCCTTTTGCCTGTTTTTTCACCCTTTTGGCGTTTCACTCCCCATTTGAGGTTTGACCTCCACCTCAAAATTTCCTGTTTTTAGTGTGAGCCATATGGGGAAGAACTCCCTATCATCTACACTGTGGATTCCTCTGCCCCCTCCCTTCCCCACTGTAGCCCCCTTCCACCCTGATAGGTCACCAGCACGTGTAGCCAGTCCGTATTGTCGGTTATGTACCCATATGGCTGAGCCCCCTGACAACACAGGGATCACACTACTGATACCAAAGCTGTTCCCTCCCCAAGTATGCCAAGGAGTGGTTACTTATCTTCTTGGAGTATCGGAACTCCTGGCAACGGCCGCCATGCCAAACGGCCCTTGCTGTGGCAGGGTGGCGCCCATGGAGAGAGCCCCTGGTTGGAGTGGATGGTATCAGGGCAGATGCTTGGTGCATGAAGCATATCAAGCTGCAAAAATCTGTCTGCTATCACACGGCCATCTCTTTGAATGGTGAAGGATCCTTAAATTCTGCCTTGACCTGGCAGCCTTCCCTTCCCTGACTACCCCGTAGGAGGAGGGCCAGGCTCGCCAGCTGAAACCATTTCCCCGTTACCTTGTCTGTATTAGACACATTCACCGCCACAAAGCCATTGTTTTTCGTGGAAAATATTGAGGACAAGTTTGGTGAAGTGGAGTCTATTAGTAAGAAGCGGTCAGGCTCCCTGTTGATGAAAGCTTCTTCTGCCACCCAATCCGCAGCTCTTCATGCCTGTGATCGTCGTGGCAACATCCCAGTGTCTATCACTCCTCAACAATCTCTGAATATGGTCCAGGGTGTTGTTTTTCATAGGGACCTCATCCTGCAAATTGATCCACAACTCTGGAGCAACATGATTTTCATTTTGTTTGACGTGTGCAGAAGAGTTGCCTACATTCTGGCTTTCGAGGGGGGGATACCCTCCCAGAGAAGGTCAAGATTATGTGCTACAGATGTGATGTGAAGCCGTACATCTGGAGTGCTACTACTCAATAGTAATAAACTATGCACAATCAAGGAGTCTACTGCAGTTTGGGGCACTTCTTTCCGCCCCCTCTCAGAAGGAGGCCACTGTTTTATGCTGTTTATGCATTGGCCATACCCAGCTCACCCATTGTTTCCTCCTACAGAACGACCCAGCCCCACAATGTGGTTGTGACACCAGACTGATGATATCTCACTAATTGGTGGTATGTCCCCTTCTTTCGACCCTTCATGCTAGGTATAGTCTTCCTGCTTCCTTAAATTTAATTTAGCACACGAACCATGAGTGGTTGACCTGGTCCTCGGTTTCCTCCATGAAAGTAGTTTTCATTTCCAGGTATAAAGTTCTCCTTTAGTCTTGGAGCAGAGGCGCGTGAAGCCGTACATCCCTCCCCTATGTGATGCTTTCGGTGCTTGCGTTTTGGGCATATGTCTTCCCATTGTATGCCCCCCTGCGGGTTCGGGGGTAAGAATAGGCCCACGGTATTCCTGCCTGTCGTAAGAGGCGACTAAAAGGAGTCTCAACTGTTTCGGCCTTTAATGTGATGGTCCCCTGAGGGGTTTGACCACTCTATTTCCAAAATTTTCCATTAGTGCGTGCCATTTGGGGAAGGACACCTTACGTGGTGCATCTTAAATCCATCTTGCCCTAAGATCTGGCACACCTGATATTTTCATGGAGTTGGACTTATATCAAGCTTCCGGCCACATCCGCTGCAGTGTGTTCCGGATAGCATCCCTTCCCTCCATTGTGCACTTCCATCTTTGCCCTCGTGATGTACATGGATATTTCGACACCCGACATCCAGCACGGTAGCCAGTCCATTGTGGTGGGGTCGTCATGTACCCTCTTGGTGGTAGCCCCCTGACTACACAGGGATCGTACTGCTGATGCCTGAGCTGCTACCTCCCCACGTATGCCGAGGAGTAGATGCCTATCCCTTTGGGGCATCGGGACTCCCGGCAAAGGCCATCCTGCCAGGTGGTCTTTGCTGCGGCTGGGTGGCGCCCGTGAGGAGAGCCCCTGGTCGGAGTGGGTGGCATCAGGGCGGATGACCCGCAATGAAGTGTGGTACGTCATCTTTCGCTGGTGGGCCTCCACCAGCAGTCTCTAAGCGACCGAGGTCTAACCTCAATGGAAAGAAATTTGATCAGAGATCATTTCCCTCCCTGGCCACTCCATGGGAGGAACGTTTGTCCAAAGAAGGCAGTGGAGATTATTCACCCCGGTACCTTGTGTGTACGCGAGTAGATGGGGAATCATTTATGTCGACCAAGCCCCAGTTTTTTGTGGAGCATTTAGAGGACAAGTTCGGGGAGGTGGAGGGCTTGTCCAAAATGCGCTCTGGGTCAGTTCTCATCAAAACAGCATCCTCTGCCCAGTCACGGAGGTTGCTCACTTGCGACAGGTTGGGGGATGTTTCTGTCACCATCACTCCCCATAAGAGTTTAAACATGGTCCAGGGTATTATATTCCACAGGGATCTTCTTCTGCAGTCCGATGATGAACTACGTGCCAATCTAGAACGACGAGGTGTTCACTTCGTCCGGCGCGTCCATCGGGGTCTGAGGGATAATCAGGTAGCCACCAGTGCCTTCATCTTGGCCTTCGAAGGTGATGTTTTACCCAAAAAGGTCAAGGTGATGGTTTACTGCTGTGATGTGAAGCCATATATCCCTCCTCCCATGCGGTGTTTTAAATGCTGGAAGTTCGGGCACATGTCATCTCGCTGTACTTCCGGCATCACATGTCAAGATTGTGGACGTCCTTCGCATCCCAATACTCCATGTGCTCCGCCTCCCATCTGTGTTAACTGCGGAGAACACCATTCCCCCTGCTCGCCGGACTGTAGGATATTCCAGAAGGAACGAAAGATAATGGAATATAAGACCCTGGACCGCCTGACCTACACCGAGGCTAAACGGAAGTATGAGCGGCTCCATCCTGTGGCAATGACGTCGACCTACGCCGCTGCTGCAACAACGGTTCTCCCATCGTCACTTATTGTTGGCTCTAAGCTCTGTCAGAATCCACCGGCCCCCTTGGTTGTGGGGGGGGGGGGGGGCACTTCACTCCCTGTTGCTCCTGCTCCATCTTCTTCAGGAGCAACACCCCCCCCCCCCCCAACCATCGGGGACATCAGTTCCCCCTTCCCAGCCGGAGAAGAGTAAGACTTCTTCGGCTACTCTCGCCAGGAAGGGGTCCCTTGGGGACCTACCTTCGCAAGTTCCGACCAGTGGAAAAGCGGACACCTGCAAGTGGCTGAAACAACCACCAGTCCCTGGTCGTAGGGCCTCACGGTCGTCGTCCGTCCCTGAGACTGACCCAGTGAAGCCCTCCAAGCCTTAACCACCGAAGGCACAGCAAGAGAAACAGAAGAAGAAGAAGAAGAAGAAGAAGAAGAAAGTCCCCAAGGCTAACGACATTGCGGTGGCACCCATCCCACCACTTCCTACAAGCACTGCGTCTGAGGACGAGGTGGAGATTCTGGCGTCCGCTGAGGACCTCGATCTCGCCGGTCCCTCAGACGCCATGGAAAGCACTAGCACAGGTGCTCATTCGGAGGCAGCAGGTGACCCAGTGGCGTAATCTGCCTTCCCAGTCCCATCACGCCTTTCTCAGACATGGACAATACCATCCTCCAGTGGAACTGCAGCGGTTTCTTCCACCGTCTAGCTGAGCTCCGCCAACTTATCAGCCTTCACCCTTTCTTCTGCATTGCACTTCGGGAAACTTGATTTCCAGCAATGCGAACCACCGCCCTCCGTGGCTATCGGGGTTATTATAAGAACCGGGCAGCTTATGAAAGGGTGTCTGGTGGCGTCTGCATATATGTCCTTACCTCTCTTCACAGCGAGTCTGTCCCTCTACATACAGTTTGAGGCTGTCGCTGTTCGGGTGTGGACGCCACAGGCTGTTACTGTCTGCAGTCTTTACCTTCCACCGGATGGTGATGTCGCGCAGCATGTCCTGGCTGTGCTGATAGCCCAATTGCCGCCACCTTTCTTGTTACTGGGCGACTTTAACGCCCATAACCCTCTGTGGGGTGGGTCAGTGGCAACAGGTCGAGGTGCCACCATTGAGCATTTATTGGTGCAGCTTGATCTCTCGATTTTAAATGATGGTGCCTCCACACACTTCAGTGTGGCGCATGGCACATACTCCGCCATTGACCTATCGATCTGTAGCCCTAGCCTCGTACCGTCTGTCCAATGGAGTGTGCATGACGACCTGTGTGGTAGTGACCATTTTCCAATCTTTCTGTCACTGCCACGGTGCCACTCTTCTGGGCGCCCTAGCAGATGGGCTATGAATAAGGCTGACTGGGACTTGTTCTCCTCCATTGCCGCTATTGAGCCTCTCTCTAGTGACGACATTGATGCGGTGGTTCACTCAGTCACCACCAGCATCGTTACTGCCGCAGAATCTTCCATTCCCAGTTCTTCTGGGTCCCCTCGGTGGCGGACTGTGCCTTGGTGGTCGCCTGAGATCGCTGAGGCGATTAAAGATCGCCGGTGGGCGCTACAGTGTCACAAGCGACATCCCTGCATTGAACACCTCATCACCTTCAAGCGGCTGCGTGCGCGGGCCCGCCGCCTTATCCGCCAAAGCAAGCAGGAGTGCTGGGAGCGGTATGTGTCCACCATTGGCCTCCATGTCTCTCCATCGCAGGTCTGGGCCAAGATCCGACGCCTCTATGGCTATCGGACCCTTGTCAGCGTCCCTGCGCTCTCACTGAATGGAGCAGTTTCTACAGACTCCGACGAAATTGCCAACAGCTTGGCAGAGCATTTTGCTCTTAGTTCCGCTTCTTCCAATTACTCACTGGCCTTCCGCTCCATTAAAGAGCGGATGGAACGTCGGAGCCTTTCTTTTCGCACCCACCATTCTGAATCCTACAATGCTCTATTCAGTGAGTGGGAATTTCACAGCGCCCTTGCCGCTTGCCCTGATATCGCTCCTGGGCCAGATCGCATTCACTGTCAGATGCTGAAACACCTTTCAGTGGACTGCAAGCGACGCCTCCTCGACCTTTACAACCGTCTCTGGGCCGAGGGTGAGTTTTCGTCGCAATGGCGGGAAAGCATTGTCATCCCCGTTTTGAAACCGGGCAAGAGCCCTTTGGAGGTGGACAGCTACCGCCCCATTAGCCTCACCAACGTTCTTTGCAAGCTTCTCGAACAGATGGTGAGCCGGCGCTTGAGTTGGGTACTGGAGTCTCGGGGCCTTCTGGCTCCGTCTCAGGGTGGGTTCCGTATAGGCCGCTCCTCCATCGACAATCTGATGAGTCTGGAGTCGGCCATCCGTACTGCCTTTGCCCGCCGTCAGCACCTGGTCGCTGTCTTTTTCGACATGCAGAAGGCGTACGATACGACATGGCGTCATCACATTCTTTCTATGCTTCATGGATGGGGTCTTCGGGGTCCTCTGCCGCTCTTTATCCGAAATTTTCTGTTGTATCGTACCTTCCGCGTGCAAGTTGCGGCCTCTCATAGTTCCTCCCGAGTCCAGGAGAACGGGGTACGACAGGGATCTGCCCTCAGTGTCTGCCTGTTTTTAATCGCAATAAACGGGCTCGCTGCAGCGGTGGGAAATTCTGTCTCCGCTTCCCTGTATGCTGACGACTTCTGCCTTTACTACAGTTCTACTGGCACTGCAGCTGTTGAACGTCAGCTACAGGGCGCTATCCACAAAGCGCAGTCTTGGGCTGTAGCGCATGGTTTTCAGTTTTTGGCTGCCAAGACCCGCGTTATGCATTTCTGCTGGCGCCGAGCTGTCCATCCTGACCCGCGGCTTTATCTTGCCGACGAACTCCTTGCTGTGGTGGAGACCCACAGGTTTTTGGGTGTAGTTTTTGATGCCCGGCTGACTTGGCTGCTTCATATTCGGCAGCTTAAACAGGCGTGTTGGCGGCATCTAAATGCTCTGAGATGCTTGAGCCACACCCGCTGGGGTGCCGACCGATCTACCCTGTTACAGCTCTACCAGGCGTTAATCCAGTCCCGTCTGGATTATGGGAGCCTGGCTTATGGCTCAGCATCCCCATCTGCATTGCAGGTGCTGGACCCAATCCTCCACAGCGGGATACGCCTTGCCACTGGTGCTTTCCGTACCAGCCCTGTGGACAGCATACTAGTGGAGGCAGGTGTCCCTCCACTGCGGTTACGGCGCCAACGTTTGCTGGCCGCTTATACTGCCCATGTTTTCAGCTTGCCCGGGCATCCTAACTATCGGCTACTATTCCCAGAGTCGCACGTCCATCTTCCAGAACATCGACCCAGGGCTGGCAGTATGATCGCGGTCCGCGTCCGAGAGCATCTCTCCGGGCTTGGGGCCTTACTTCTTCCGCCTCCTTTCAGGGCACCTCTGCGTACACCCCCATGGTATGTGCCTCGCCCTCGCCTTCAGCTGGAATTGGCACAGGGCCCGAAGGACTCAGTCCCTCCGGAGGCCTTCTGCCACCACTTTCTTTCCCTCCTTGCAATATATCAGGGCTCTGGCATTGCGTACACTGACGGCTCGATGGTTGCTGGTCGTGCTGGTTATGCGCTTACTCTAGGGGACCATTCCGAACAACGTTCACTGCCGGCTGGCTGCAGCGTTTACACTGCTGAGCTGGTCGCCATCTTTCGTGCCCTAGAGTATATCCGCTCCTGCTCAGGTGAGTCTTTCGTGATCTGTAGCAATTCCCTGAGCGGTTTACGAGCTCTCGTCCAGTGTTTCCCTCGTTCTCGTCTGGTGATGGCTATCCAGGAGTCCCTGCATACTCTTGCCCGTTGTGGCCGCTCTGTGGTCTTTGTGTGGACCCCTGGTCATGTCGGTATCCCGGGCAATGAATATGTTGACCGCCTGGCGAAAGAGGCCATCAGTAAACCATCTATGGACATTGGCCTCCCAGAGACTGATTTGCGAGCAGTCCTCCGCCGAAAAGTTTTTGCGCTTTGGGACGCTGAAGGGCGCGATCGGATCACGCCCAATAATCTCCGTGCCATTAAGGAGACGACGACTCTGTGGCGGTCATCCATGCGAGCCAACCGCAGGGACTCAGTCGTCCTTTGTCGGCTCCGCATTGGCCACTCTTGGCTGACACACAGTTACTTACATCTACATCTATACTCCGCGAGCCACCTTACGGTGTGTGGCAGAGGGTACTTATTGTACCACTATCTGATCCCCCCTTCCCTGTTCCATTCACGAATTGTGCGTGGGAAGAACGACTGCTTGTAAGTCTCCGTATTTGCTCTAATTTCTCGGATCTTTTCGTTGTGATCATTACGCGAGATATATGTGGGCGGTAGTAATATGTTGCCCATCTCTTCCCGGAATGTGCTCTCTCGTAATTTCGATAATAAACCTCTCCGTATTGCGTAACGCCTTTCTTGAAGTGTCCGCCACTGGAGCTTGTTCAGCATCTCCGTAACGCTCTCGCGCTGACTAAATGTCCCCATGACGAATCGCGCTGCTTTTCGCTGGATCATGTCTATCTCTTCTATTAATCCAACCTGGTAAGGGTCCCATACTGATGAGCAATACTCAAGAATCGGACGAACAAGCGTTTTGTAAGCTACTTCTTTCGTCGATGAGTCACATTTTCTTAGAATTCTTCCTATGAATCTCAACCTGGCGCCTGCTTTTCCCACTATTTGTTTTATGTGATCATTCCACTTCAGATCGCTCCGGATAGTAACTCCTAAGTATTTTACGGTCGTTACCGCTTCCAATGATTTACCACCTATGGCATAATCGTACTGGAATGGATTTCTGCCCCTATGTATGCGCATTATATTACATTTATATACGTTTAGGGAAAGCTGCCAGCTGTCGCACCATTCATTAATCCTCTGCAGGTCTTCCTGGAGTACGTACGAGTCTTCTGATGTTGCTACTTTCTTGTAGACAACCGTGTCATCTGCAAATAGCCTCACGGAGCTACCGATGTTGTCAACTAAGTCATTTATGTATATTGTAAACAATAAAGGTCCTATCACGCTTCCTTACGGTACTCCCGAAATTACCTCTACATCTGCAGATTTTGAACCGTTAAGAATGACATGTTGTGTTCTTTCTTCTAGGAAATCCTGAATCCAATCACAAACCTGGTCCGATATTCCATAAGCTCGTATTTTTTTCACTAAACGTAAGTGCGGAACCGTATCAAATACCTTCCTGAAGTCCAGGAATACGGCATCAATCTGCTCGCCAGTGTCTACGGCACTGTGAATTTCTTGGACAAATAGGGCGAGCTGAGTTTCACATGATCTCTGTTTGCGGAATCCATGTTGGTTATGATGAAGGAGATTTGTATTATCTAAGAACGTCATAATACGAGAACATAAAACATGTTCCATTATTCTACAACAGATTGACGTAAGCGAAATAGGCCTATAATTATTCGCATCTGATTTATGACCCTTCTTGAAAATGGGAACGACCTGCGCTTTCTTCCAGTCGCTAGGTACTTTACGTTCTTCCAGAGATCTACGATAAATTGCTGATAGAAAGGGGGCAAGTTCTTTAGCATAATCACTGTAGAATCTTACGGGTATCTCGTCTGGTCCGGATGCTTTTCCGCTACTAAGTGATAGCAGTTGTTTTTCAATTCCGATATCGTTTATTTCAATATTTTCCATTTTGGCGTCCGTGCGACGGCTGAAGTCAGGGACCGTGTTACAATTTTCCGCAGTGAAACAGTTTCGGAACACTGAATTCAGTATTTCTGCCTTTCTTCGGTCATCCTCTGTTTCGGTGCCATCGTGGTCAACGAGTGACTGAATAGGGGATTTAGATCCGCTTACCGATTTTACATATGACCAAAACTTTTTAGGGTTCTTGTTTAGATTGTTTGCCAATGTTTTATGTTCGAATTCGTTGAATGCTTCTCTCATTGCTCTCTTTACGCTCTTTTTCGCTTCGTTCAGCTTTTCCTTATCAGCTATGATTCGACTACTCTTAAACCTATGATGAAGCTTTCTTTGTTTCCGTAGTACCTTTCGTACATGATTGTTATACCACGGTGGATCTTTCCCCTCGCTTTGGACCTTAGTCGGTACGAACTTATCTAAGGCGTACTGGACGATGTTTCTGAATTTTTTCCATTTTTGTTCCACATCCTCTTCCTCAGAAATGAACGTTTGATGGTGATCACTCAGATATTCTGCGATTTGTGCCCTATCACTCTTGTTAAGCAAATATATTTTCCTTCCTTTCTTGGCATTTCTTATTACACTTGTAGTCATTGATGCAACCACTGACTTATGATCACTGATACCCTCTTCTACATTCACGGAGTCGAAAAGTTCCGGTCTATTTGTTGCTATGAGGTCTAAAACGTTAGCTTCACGAGTTGGTTCTCTAACTATCTGCTCGAAGTAATTCTCGGACAAGGCAGTCAGGATAATGTCACAAGAGTCTCTGTCCCTGGCTCCAGTTCTGATTGTGTGACTATCCCATTCTATACCTGGTAGATTGAAGTCTCCCCCTATTACAATAGTATGATCACGAAACTTCTTCACGACGTTCTGCAGGTTCTCTCTGAGGCGCTCAACTACTACGGTTGCTGATGCAGGTGGTCTATAGAAGCATCCGACTATCATATCTGACCCACCTTTGATACTTAACTTAACCCAGATTATTTCACATTCGCATTCGCTAATAACTTCACTGGATATTATTGAATTCTTTACTGCTATAAATACTCCTCCACCATTGGCGTTTATCCTATCCTTGCGGTATATATTCCATTCTGTGTCTAGGATTTCGTTACTGTTCACTTCCGGTTTTAACCAACTTTCCGTTCCTAATACTATATGCGCACTATTTCCTTCAATAAGCGATACTAATTCAGGAACCTTGCCCTGGATACTCCTGCAGTTTACCAATATTATGTTAACTTTTCCTGTTTTTGGTCTCTGAGGACGGACGTTCTTTATCAACGATGCTGATGTTCTCTCTGGTAAGCCGTCAGGTATTTTATCGTTTCGCCCAAGGGGGGGTCCCTCTAACCTAAAAAACCCCCGTGTGCACGCCACACGTACTCTGCTACCCTAGTAGCTGCTTCCGGTGTGTAGTGCACGCCTGACCTGTCTAGGGGGGCCCTACAGTTCTCCACCCAATAACGGAGGTCGATGAATTTGCAACCATTATAGTCGCAGAGTCGTCTGAGCCTCTGGTTTAGACCCTCCACACGGCTCCAAACCAGAGGACCGCGATCGACTCTGGGCACTATGCTGCAGATATTAAGCTCAGCTTGCACTCCGCGTGCGATGCTGGTTGTCTTCACCAAATCAGCCAGCCGCCGGAAGGAACCAAGGATGGCCTCTGAACCCAAGCGGCAGGCGTCATTCGTCCCGACATGTGCTACTATCTGCAGCCGGTCACACCCAGTGCGTTCAATAGCTGCCGGAAGGGCCTCCTCCACATTACGGACGAGACCCCCCGGCAAGCACACCGAGTGCACACTGGCATTCTTCCCCGACCTACCCGCTATTTTCCTGAGGGGCTCCATAACCCGCCTAACGTTGGAGCTCCCTATAACTAATAGGCCCGCCCTCTGTGACTGTCTGGACCTTGCCGGAGAATCGGCCACTGGCCCAACAGGCAAGGCATCCTGTGGTGGCTCGGAAACGATGTCATCACCACTAGGAAGCACCCCGTACCTGTTGGAAAGGGGTAAGGCAGCTGCCACGCGGCCAGATCCCACCTTCGCCTTTCGGCCAGGCACGCGCGAGCCCACCACTGTCCGCCATTCACCCTGGAGTGATGGCTGACCGGTAAGATGCTCACTGCCGGAAGACGCAGCGACATCAGGGGTTCCATGTGATTCCAAGGCCACCGAAGTAGGCATAGGTCTCACCACAGTTGCCCCAACGCCACTACGAGCCGACGCCTGCGCTTCTTGCTCGATGAGCCTAACAGACAAAGCCTCCACCTGCCCCCGAAGAGTGGCCAATTCTCCTTGCGTCCGCTCACAACAACCACAGTCCCTACACATGACTATGTTTACCCTACTCTATACGGTGACAAATTCCCAAGATAATCTTCTGATGAGCTACTCTGATAATCAAGAAACACTCACTGAAATACGAGACGCGAAAACTACGCTAGGTTTTCCCAGAAAAACTATTTAAAAGCTAAGCGCAGCAAATAAGTACAAAGTAAATTTCTCTCCTAACGATCAAGAACTGTTAGTTTCTATGCAGAGCAGATAAACACAAATAGAATCCCTTCCTTAGTGGAAGGTCGTAAACAAAATGCAAAATAAACGCTTTATACAAACAGTACTCGCTGCTGCTGGTGCTCTCGCTCTGGCTGTCACAAGACAACTGCTGATTCAAGTGACTAGTGGCTAACGGCCGCGAAACAAACAAAAGACGGTTTTAGGGCGCTTTCTGTTCTAAACGATCAAGAAAACACTAAGAAATCTAACACGAAAACTACGTAAAGTTTTATCAAGAACTGTTAGTTACTATGCAGAGCAGATAAACACTAATAGAATCCCTTCCTTAGTGGAAGGTCGTAAACAAAATGCAAAATAAACGCTTTATACAAACAGTACTCGCTGCTGCTGGTGCTCTCGCTCTGGCTGTCACAAGACAGGAGGGAGGACCCTCCTCTGTGTCGCTGCGGGGCGGCTTTGACAGTGACCCACATTTTGTTGGCCTGCCCCCTTTTAGCTGTGGTCAGGCAGACATTTGCGCTGCCTGATACGCTCCCTGCCCTTTTAACTGATGACCCTGCTATGGCTGGCTTAGTTTTACGTTTTATTCAGGCAGGGGGTTTTTATCATTTAATTTGAGTGTTTGTTTTATTTTATTGTTTTGTGTTGATTCTGGCCTTTGGCCTACGGTTTTAAACTGAGTTTTTAATGTGTTCTCGGTGGTTGGCTTTTCCTTTTTTATTCAATGGTCGGCCAACCACCGCCACACTCCGTGTGATTTTAATTTGTTATGTCTGTTCTTTGTCTGAGTTTTTCTTGTCCTGTGTTGTCTGTTGTCTCTATTATCCGTTTTTTTACTCTGTGTGGTAGTTTTTAAGTTTTGTAACAGGGGACCGATGACCGTTGCAGTCTGGTCCCTTTAATCCCACAAACCAACTTCCCATTGTATGGCAGACCCTTTGTGTGGTGACTGTGGCCACCAGTCCATGGGGGAGGCCCCTGTCTTCCACCGCCTGTCTGTGTCAATTGTTCTGGTTGCCACTCCCCTAGCTTGCCAGATTGCCCGGCTTACAAGAGAGAAAAGAAGATCCAAGAATACAAGACCGTGGATCACCTGTCTTATGCTGAGGCTCGCCAAAAGTATGAGAGACTCCATCCGGTGTCACTGTCTTCAACCTTTTTTTCTGTTGTTTCCTTTCTTCCTCCTCCTCCTCCTCCTCCTCCTCCTCCTCCTCCTCTTTCCTTGTCCTTACCCCAGCCCCACCTCCACATCCCCTGCAGTTCCCATGACCTCCTGTCAGGGAGTCGGCCCCTTCCCCAGCTGAAGAAGTGTCCCCCTTCTTCGGCATCTACCGGTGATTGGGCTCCCTCCCAGGAACCCTCTCCCTGGTCTCTCTCGAGCCAGAACACACTCACCACCACTCAGCCACAAGGTGCACCATCTGTGCGCGCCAAGGTCGACCACCCTCTTTCTTTCCCCGGTCTTGCAGACACCTGTACTCCCCCTGTGTCCTGCCCTCTTCCACCACAGAAAGAGAAGAAGAAGAAACATAAATCCCACGACAAGACGCCTCCGGTGCCCCCGGAGGTGCCAACTCCCCTCTCGCAACCTGAGTCTGATATCTTATTTATGGATGTCACCCCAGCCTTGTCGGTGTCAACTACTGACAAAGTGACCTGACCTCTTCCTCGGCTCTTTCGTGCCTACCTTGGACTCACGCCACACGATTATCCAGTGAAGCTGCAACGGATACTATAGTCACCTACCAGAAATGCGACGTCTCGTCTCCACTTATTCTGTGTTCTGTCTTGTTCTCCAAGAAACGCATTTCCATGATGACCACTCTCCAACTTTCCTGGGTTATCGGGCATTCTGCCCAAACCATGCTGGCCCTGGGATAGCATCTGGTGGGGTCTGCACTTTGGCTCGCTCCGATGTCTGTAGTGACTGGATGCCCCTATGTACCACCTTGGAAGTGATGGTTAGAGTGCAAATGACCCCGGCAATCACCCTTTGCAATGTCTACCTCCCTCCAGGTCGACCACTTGCCTGTGTTGCACTATCTACCTTAATCCAGCAACTCCCCCCCCCCCCCCCCCACCTCTTACCACCGTTTCTATTGCTTAGGGATTTCAGTGACCACTTTCCAGTGGCACTGCCATTGCCTTGCCATTGCCAGGCAGACAGGCTCCCATATTAGGCATTCTGCTATCTATTTTGACACCTCCCTCTCGAATTCCATTGATGTAGTCATGTAAGGCATCTCTGCTGCTCTTCTTCATGCTGCTGGCACTGCTGTCCCTCTATCCAAAGGGCCTCCTTGTCGTCGGCCGGTACCGTGGTGGACAAAGGACGTCGCAATCGCTGTCCAGGACTGCTGATTTTAGTGATACCCTTCCCAGACCAACCTCTTCACTTTTAAGCGTCTCCGTGCTAAGGCTTTTTACCATATTAAGCGGAGTAAAAAGGAATGCTGGGAGCACTATGTTTCCTCCCTGGGGACATATGCCTCTTCATCGCAGGTTTGGTCAAAGCTCCGTAGTGTTCTGGGCTGCCAGCAACAGTCAACTGTCCGGGGTCTGAACCTCCGAGGTGCTCTGTGCACTGATTCACTGTTCCTTGCGGAACACCGTGTGACACACTTTGTGGTGGCATCATCGTCTACTTCCTGCCTTCCTTCCAGAAACGCTTAGTTGAACAGACCCCCCCCCCCCCCCCCCCTCCATTTCATACTGCATCACATTGAGCCCTATAATGCACCTTTCGCTGAATGGGAATTGGTGCAGGCTCTTAACTCTTCATGAGACACAGCCACAGGGCCTGATTCCATTCATAGTCAGATGCTTCAACACTTGGATGTTCTCCAGAGACAGCAGCACCTCAGGGTCTTCAACCACATCTGGCTCACAGGTGCTTTTTCGTCACAATGGAGAGACAGTATAGTTATCCCTGGTCTTAAGCCCGGGAAAAAACTAACGTCTTTAGACAGCTACCACACCATTAGCTTTACGAATGTACATTGTAAATTGCTGGAACGGATGGTCAACTTCAGATTATGTTGGTTACTCGAATCATGGGGCCTTTTGTCACAGTATCAGTGTGGCTTATGGGCAGGGTGATCTCCAATTGACCATTTACTCTGATTGGAATCGGCTATCTGACAGGCTTTTACTCACCACCGGTGCCTTGTCGGAGTTTTCTTTGACCTTCATAAGGCATATGACGTTGCTTGGCGCTATCACACTTTATTTATCCTCCATGACTGGGGCTTCCGTGGTCCGCTTCTGATTTTTATCCGTGAGTTTTTGTCTTACTGGCTCCTCTGGTTTCGAGTTGGCACTTCACTCAGCATCCCTCAGATTCAGGAGAATGGTATCCCACAGGGTTCTGTGCTAAGTGTCACACTCTTCCTCATTGCCACAAATGGGCTTGTGACCTCTGTTGGGCCTATGGTTACCCCGGCGTTGTACATTGACGTTTTTTGAATCTGGTGCGGCTACCATTTGGTAGAATCTGCTGAGCACCGGCTCCAAGGCAGAATCTAACGGGCTTCTGCGTGGGACCTCTTCCATGGCTTCCAGTTTTCTCCCTCCAAAATGCGGGCTATACATTTTTGTCGTCGACTCACAGTATGCCCCGATCCAGAACTTTATTTAGGTGATCAGCTCCTCAATGTTGTAGCACAGTGCCATTTCTTGGGCATTGTTTTTGATGAAAAGCTGACATGGCTGCCCCATAGTTGCCACATAAAGACTACATGGATGCAGAAGCTTAATGCTATCTGCCTCCTGGCCTGCACATCTTGGGGGTACAGACTATACCAGTCTTCTCCATCTTTACTGTGCTTCGGTCTTATCCAGAATAGATTACGGTTGTCAGGTTTATTGCTCAGTGGCTCCTTAACTTTTTCAACTACTTGACCCTGTTCACTATTGTGGGGTGCATCTGGCTATTGGTGCCTTTCGCACTAGTCCTGTTGACAGTCTGCTCACAGAAGTGAGGACTCCCCCTCTACAAATACGATGGTGCCAACTCCTGGTTTCTTATGCAATCGCCATTTGCGAATTCCCTGACCGTACTGTGTACCCTGTCCTCTTTGCAAATGAGGGATGTCTCCCTCCTGACAACCGCCCATGGGTGGAATTACCGGTTGGAATGCGTGTCACTTCCCTCTGTCGGGATCTCCATCTCCACTCAGTGGAGTGCACCCCATGTATTTCCTCCCATACCCCTGTTGGATGGTGCCTAGTCCACGGATTAGGACTGACCTGTTCCAGGGTCTTGAGGTCTCTGTTGCCCCTACGTTTTTCTGGCACCTTCTATTTGCCATTCTTGCAGAGTTCCAGGGTGCTACCATTTTCTTCACTGATGTTTCTAAGACAATCGATAAGGTGGGGTACTCTTTCACATCTCCTACTTGCTTAGAACACCATTATTGCCAAGATCGTGTAGGGTGTTCACAGCAGAGCCCTCCAATTTGTTTCTCAGGCCTCCCTCCTCATTGTTTTAAATTTTTTTTTTGACTCAATGAGCAGCCTGCAGGCTGTTGACCGATGCTTCTCTTGTCACCCTTTAGTCTCTGCTATCCATGACCACCTCTCTGCCCTTGGCCATGCCACCTGCTTAGTTGTCTTCGTCTGTGTCCCAAGTCATATGGGCATCCCAGGAATGAGCTGGCTGACCATTGGCTCGAGAAGCAGATACTCCCCCCCCCCCCTCCCCCCTTTCCCTTTCATGACTTCAGCTGCGGAATTGTGGATCTATGTCAGATCTCTCTTTGTCCAGAAGTGGTATGTCATGTGGTGTGCTACTGCTCATAGTAATAAACTCTGAACAATCAAGGAGTCTACTGCAGTTTGGCACTCTTCCTTCTGCTGCTCTTGGAAGGAGTCCACTGTTTTATGCCATCTATTCATTGGTGATACCAGTCTCACCTATGTTTTCTCCTGCATTTTGAACCAGCCCCACAATGTGGTTGTGGAGCCACATTGTCAGTATACCACATTGGTGGAATGTCCTGTTCTTTTGGCCCTTCGTGCCAAGTATGGTCTTCCTGATTCCTTAATTCTAATATGCCCCCTGCGGGTCCGGGGTAAGAATAGGCCCGAGGTATTCCTGCCTGTCGTAAGAGGCGACTAAAAGGAGTCCCTCCCCCTCAAGGGGGTAGTTAGCGCCTGCGTCCGGAGACGGACGGTTCAACGACCTCTATTTGCGGTCATTTTGCTTTTTCACTTCTCGTTTCTTCCTTCCTTTGGTTGGTTCCTTTCTTTGCTCTTCTCCACCTCACTGTCTTCCTTACTCTTTCCCCTGCATAATCTCCTTGCCTTCTCATTGCCTTCTTCTCCTTGCCTTCTCTGGTCTCCGCCTCGGCGTTTGAGACACTGTCCTCTCTCTCTCTCTCTCTCTCTCTCTCTCTCTCTCTCTCTCTCTCTCTCTCTCTCCCTCTCTCCCTCTCTCTCCTTTTTCCTCTTCTTCCTTCCTCCCTGTGCGCGCCTGAAGGCCGACCCACGCGTTCGCACGCGTAGCCGGTGACGGGGTAACGCGTAATTCCCCGCCCTGGGTAGACATGTAAGGCACGCGCGTACCCCCTGGTAAAGGCCAGGCCCGGGGAGGGGTGATTGCCTGAGCTGATACCTTCTGACCATGCCGATTGGTCCCTCCGTCTGTTTCTCGGGAGGTGTGACCTGAGGTGTAAACATTCACCTAAGGCGGGAGTGCCCTCTGAGAGGGTCCCCACAAGGAAGGAGCGCGCCATCGGAGACGCTGGCAATCATGGGGGATTCCTCCGCAATGGATTTCACTCAATCTCTCTCGACTTCTGCCCAAAAACGGAAACGTGACCAGCTACCAGTGACAAAAGTACTACCGCCTGCCCCACAGTTCCTCATCGTTTCTCGATCTGAGGACGGAAAGGATTTTTCCTCTGTCAACCCTTTCGTTATCCAGAAGGGCGTCGATGCCATAGCCGGGTCTGTCAAATCTTGTACCAGGTTGCGTAACGGTACCTTATTACTCGAAACTGAGAGCGCCTTTCAGGCACAAAAACTGCTTCGGGCCACACTCCTGTAGACATTCCCTGTCCGGGTGGAGGCTCACCGAACTTTGAATTTGTCTTGTGGTGTGGTCTATACTAGATCCCTCGACGGCTTGACTGACGAGGAGATTCAATCTTTCCTCGCTGAGCAGGGCGTGACGGCTGTCCATAGGGTCATGAAAAAGGTCAACAATGACCTTGTACCGACCCGGACACTTTTCTTGACCTTCGGTAGTGTTCAGCTGCCATTGCGCATCAAAGCGGGCTACGAGGTTATTTCTGTTCGCCCCTATGTCCCGACACCTACGCGCTGCTACCAGTGTCAGCGTTTCAATCACACTCGCCAGTCTTGTTCCAATGCGGCTAAATGTGTCACTTGTGGCAGGGATGCCCATGAGGGTGACTGTCCACCTCCGTCTCCTCGTTGTGTGAACTGTCAGGGTGACCATGCCGCATCCTCCCGCGACTGTCCTGTCTATAAGGAAGAACGCTGTATCCAAGAAATTCGGGTCAAAGATAAAGTGTCCACCTCGGCTGCTCGCAAGCTATTGGCTAGTAGGAAGCCCACACTGCTCCCAGCGGGGAAATACAGTACTGTCCTCGCCTCTCCTCGGACTACCAGGGAGGTGGCAACCCATACATGCGATGTGACCTTCAGCACCACGGTCGTCCGTTCGGCCAGTGCTAAGATCGCGCGGTCGACGTCTCCTCTTCCTCCCATCACCCCACAGACACCAGCCCCTTCATCAGCTTCTGCTAAGACGAAGACCCAGAAGTCAGATGCACGGGCCTTCAAGAAGGAACCGTCCCGTGCAGACTTCCTACGTACCTCGACCTCCCAGCCTTCGACCGGTACTTCCACCAAACGACCTTCCAAGAAGGCTAATAGGAAGCACAGTTCTCCTTCTCCGCCATGGCGCATTTCTTCTCCTGCGCCACCCAGCGGTTGCCGCCCCAGGCCGTCATCCGTTTCGCCTGGCCGCACCGCTGGTAGCCGAACATCTGGCCATTCACCGGCGGAGGAAGCTCCCCCTCCCGGCCATCTTCCCAAGATGGCCGATGAACCTATAGACCCAATGGACGCTGACTGTCCGCCTACTGATAGCGGCGGCAGTGCTCGTTCGAAGCCAGACCCTCAGCGGCCTTCGAGGTGACCCCTTCTTTCATCTTCCCTTTTTTTTTTCCCCTTACGATGGCACTTATTCACTGGAATATTCGCAGCATTCGCTCCAACCGAGAGGACTTGAAGTTGCTGCTCCACTTGCACCGTCCGCTCGTCGTAGCCCTCCAGGAAACGAAGCTACGCCCATGCGATCAAATTGCCTTGGCACACTACACCTCTGTGCGTTTTGACCTACCCCCTGTGGTAGGTATCCCAGCTCATGGAGGGGTTATGTTGCTGGTCCGGGATGATATTTACTACGATCCCATCACGTTGCACACCGGCCTGCAGGCAGTTGCCATCCGCATTACTCTCCCCACTTTTACATTTTCCATTTGTACCGTTTACACTCCATCGTCGTCTGCCGTTACCAGGGCAGACATGATGCAACTTATTGCTCAGCTACCTGCACCATTTTTGTTAACTGGAGACTTCAATGCCCACCATCCCCTTTGGGGCTCTCCAGCATCCTGCCCGAGGGGCTCCCTGTTAGCAGACCTTTTCAACCAGCTCAATCTTGTCTGCCTCAATACTGGCGCCCCTACTTTTCTTTCGGACACATCTCACACCTATTCCCATTTAGATCTCTCTATATGTACTCCCCAACTTGCACGCCGGTTCGAGTGGTATGCACTTTCTGATACATATTCGAGCGACCACTTCCCGTGTGTTATCCATCTCCTGCAGCATACCCCCTCTCCGTGCTCATCTAGTTGGAACATCTCCAAAGCAGACTGGGAGCTCTTCTCTTCCAGGGCGACCTTTCAGGATCAAACATTCCCAAGCTGCGATAGTCAGGTCGCACACCTCACGGAAGTCGTTCTCACTGCTGCTGAATATTCCATCCGTCACCCTACTTCTTCTCCACGTCGCGTACCGGTCCCCTGGTGGACCGCAGCATGTAGAGACGCTTTACGTGCTCGTCGACGTGCTTTACGCACCTTTAAACGCCACCCTACGGTGGCGAATTGTATCTATTATAAACGATTCCGTGCACAGTGTCGTCGTATTATTAAAGAAAGCAAGAAAGCCAGCTGGGCTGCTTTCACAAGCACCTTCAACAGTTTTACTCCTTCTTCTGTTGTCTGGGGTAGCCTGCGCCGGCTATCTGGCACTAAGGTCCACTCACCAGTTTCTGGCTTGACGGTCGCGAATGACGTCCTTGTGGCCCCTGAGGCTGTCTCCAATGCCTTCGGCCGCTTTTTCGCAGAGGTTTCGAGCTCCGCTCATTACCACCCTGCCTTCCTCCCCCGCAAACAGGCAGAGGAGGCTAGGCCACCTAACTTCCGCTCCTCGAATCGTGAAAGTTATAATGCCCCATTCACCATGCGGGAACTCGAAAACGCACTTGGCCGATCACGGTCCTCCGCTCCAGGGCCTGATTCTATTCATATTCAGATGCTGAAAAACCTTTCTCCTGCGGGTAAAGGCTTTCTTCTTCGTACTTACAATCGCATCTGGATTGAGGGACTTGTTCCCGCATGCTGGCGCGAGTCTATTGTTGTCCCGATTCCTAAGCCGGGGAAGGACAAGCACTTGCCTTCCAGTTATCGACCCATCTCGCTTACCAGCTGTGTCTGTAAAGTGATGGAGCGAATGGTTGACTCTCGATTGGTTTGGCTGCTCGAGTCTCGACGCCTCCTTACCAATGTACAATGTGGATTTCGTAGGCGCCGGTCTGCTGTTGACCATCTGGTTACCTTGTCGACCTTCATTATGAATAACTTCTTGCGGAAGCGCCCGACCGCGGCTGTGTTCTTTGATCTGGAGAAGGCTTACGACACCTGTTGGAGGGCGGGCATTCTCCGCACCATGCATACATGGGGCCTTCGCGGTCGCCTCCCTCTTTTTATTCGTTCCTTTTTAATGGATCGACAGTTCAGGGTACGTGTGGGTTCTGTCCTGTCAGACACCTTTCGCCAGGAGAATGGGGTGCCACAGGGCTCAGTTTTGAGCGTCGCTCTCTTCGCCATAGCGATCAATCCAATAATGGATTGCCTCCCAGCTGATGTATCAGGCTCCCTTTTCGTGGACGATTTTACCATCTATTGCAGCGCGCAGCGTACATGTTTCCTGGAGCGCTGTCTTCAGCGTTCTCTTGACCGTCTTTACTCCTGGAGTGTCGCCAATGGCTTCCGTTTTTCTGCCGAGAAGACGGTCTGTATTAACTTCTGGGGCTACAAAGAGTTTCTCCCACCGTCCTTACGACTCGGTCCCGTTGCTCTCCCATTCGTGGAGACAACAAAATTTTTAGGTCTTACATTTGACAGGAAACTTAGTTGGTCTCCACATGTGTCTTATTTGGCTGCCCGTTGTACCCGTTCTCTCAATGTCCTCCGTGTTCTCAGTGGTATGTCGTGGGGAGCGGATCGAACCGTCCTACTTCGCCTATATCGGTCGATCGTCTGCTCCAAGCTGGACTATGGGAGCTTCGTATACTCCTCTGCACGGCCATCCATCTTACGCCGCCTCAACTCCATACAACATCGGGGTTTACGACTTGCGATCGGAGCGTTTTATACTAGTCCCGTCGAGAGTCTTCATGCTGACGCTGGTGAGTTGCCACTCACCTACCGGCGCGATATACTGCTTTGTCGGTATGCCTGTCGGCTACTGGCAATGCCCGACCACCCGTCTTATCGTTCCTTTTTTGATGACTCTCTCGACAGTCAATACGGGTTGTATGTCTCCGCCCTGCTACCCCCTGGAGTTCGCTTTCGTCGCCTCCTTCAACACCTTAATTTTTCACTCCCTGCCACCTTTCGAGTGGGCGAGAGCCACACGCCACCTTGGCTCCAGGCTCAGGTTCGCATCCACCTTGACCTCTGCTCGCTCCCGAAGGAGGTTACCCCCGGTTCAGTCTACCACTCCCGTTTTGTCGAACTTCGTTCGAAGTTCATTAATATGACCTTCATTTATACAGATGGCTCTAAGACCCATGACGGGGTCGGGTGTTCTTTTATTGTCGGGGCACAAAGTTTCCAATATCGGCTCCATGGCCATTGTTCGGTCTTCACAGCTGAGCTCTTTGCCCTCTACCAGGCTGTCCTTTACATCTGCCGCCACCAACATTCTGCATATGTCATCTGCTCCGATTCCCTGAGCGCTATCCAGAGCCTCAGTGATCCGTACCCGGTTCACCCTTTCGTGCACCGGATCCAACGCTCTCTTCAGCAGCTGGTGGACGTCGGTTCTCCGGTTAGCTTTATGTGGGTTCCTGGCCATGTCGGTATCCCTGGGAACGAAGCTGCAGATGCCGCGGCCAAGGCTGCGGTCCTCCAGCCTCGGACAGCTTCTTGTTGTGTCCCTTCGTCAGATTGTAGCAGGGTAATTTGTCGGCGCATTGTATCGCTGTGGCATGCCGATTGGGCTGCACTTCCAGACAACAAGCTTCGGGCCTTGAAAGCTCTTCCCGTGGCTTGGACGTCCTCCTCACGCCCTTCTCGGCGGGAGGAGGTAGTTTTGGCCCGGTTGCGAATTGGCCACTGCCCGTTCAGCCATCGCCATCTGCTGACGGCTGCGCCGGCGCCGTTCTGCCCATGTGGGCAATTGCTGACGGTCCGCCACATTTTAACGTCGTGTCCGGATTTTAACACCCTGCGTCTCGATCTTGGCCTGCCATGTACTGTAGAAGCCATTTTAGCGGATGACCCACGAGCAGCTGCTCGCGTTCTTCATTTTATCAATTTGACAACCCTCTCAAAGGACATTTGATTATGCTGTTTTCTTTTTTAATCCTATGCCTGTCAGTATGTCTTTCATCGTGTTTTCCGTTTCGTTGCTGTTTTAAACTTGTGACTCACGGTGCATTCCTAAAGTAGTCTGGGCGCTAATGACCGTTGACGTTGTGCGCCCAAAAAAAAAAAAAAAAAGAAAAAAAAAAAAAAAAAAAAAAAACTTAATTCTAATATTAGCAGACAATGCACAGATGATTGAACTGGTCCTCAGTGTACTCTGTGAAAGTGGTTTTTATTTCCGGATATAAGGTTTTGCTTTACTCCTGGAGCAGAGGCAGGTTGGTTGTGGTTAGGACCTCTGTTCATATCTTCTCGGTCTGGGACCCCATGACCAATCCCCCATGGAAAGACTGCCCCTTTTTTCCAGTTTTTAGATTTGTTCTCATCTTTCAAGCCTTTTACTGTTTGTTTTTTAACTTCATTATTTTATAATTTGACTCCCTTGACTGGACCTGTCCACTTTTAGCAGACCCTCTTTCTTCTGTGAGTAACCTCGGAATCGCAGGACTGATGACCTCGCTGTTTGGTCCCATAAACCCTCTCAATTAATCAATCAATCTGACAGCCAAATGAGTGTTTTTCAGTATTTATCTTTATTTAACTTTATACTTTGTTTTATGCCTATTGTACAACAGTCACTTTTCCTTTTGCAGTTTCTTTACAGTGGCTTTATATCATGGAGGACCCCTCCCACTATTAACTGTTCTACTACATACATATCTGTCCAGTGCTTAGTCAACTACTTTTCTAAATGAGAGCCAAAGTTCCTCTACATTCCCTGCACCATTACTTATTTTACTGTCCACAGAACAGTTTACCACTTGATGGAGAAACATCTAACTGCTTCTCCACCCTCTTTACTTCAGTATGTGCAGTGACATCTGTTTCAGAGAAAGCAGTTAATTGTCACTCCTTTAACCATTGTGTGAAAACACCACTAATTATTTGTCTTTTATTTACTTTTGTTTCAGGAATCCTTGGAAATGATTCAGAAGTTGAACAGTGAGAGGAAATCAGAAGCCAGTGCTCATTATGGACTAACAAAATTTTCCGACATGTCACCTAATGAATTTTTGCATCATCATCTGTATGTTGGCCTTCAAAGTCACTTGATGAAATGCAATCATTGGAGGAATAGGACACATCATTCTCATGAGCGTAAGGAGAGAGCAATAAAGCCCGTATCTCTACCAGAACGTGTTGACTGGTAAAATAACATTTCTTTTTTACTGTATATGTACAGATAAGCTATATTTAGTTGAAACATCAAAAAGGATTCGCAAATTCTGTGACTTCTTGAATCTGACTTTTTTTTTAACTTGAGGGTTGGGGCTTTTGTTGAATAATGATGACATATGTATGTATGTATTGATACCTCAAAAACACACAAATGTTTACATAAATATTGATATAATCACTCGTCCAGGAAAGACTGAATTTCTCAACCAATAAGAGTGCCCATGGGTGATAAACTCGAGCATTCTGCAGCAACGGTGCCCGATTTACAAAGATCCTGAAATGGTTAATCAGTTTTGGGAGTTTCTCTGAACCGATGAAATTTGCCATTTTCTCTCTGATCTTTAAAGAAGAAAGAAGGTATACCCAACAGAATGTAGACAAGTTGATTGTCACGCGGAGGTGCACATGATTTTACCTTGGTAGCTTTTGCTGCAGTAATAGCAGAACACCAATCGTGAATTTCAAAGTAAATTGTACAGGAATGTATCATAACCTATATATTTTGGTGGAGCTTTGTCGTAGTTAAGAGAGCTAATAGTTAGCTGGAGGAGGATTTGCTGAAAGAAGTAGATTTGATGAGATTTATTGAAGTGGGAATTTTTTCAGTGGAAACTTGAGTGTTTGTTTTTGATGTTTCCATCTGACAATCTTATCTAAAGGCTTTTTCATTGCTGAGACTCTGGAGGATGTTGAAAAAGACCAGATGGAGGTTAAATGGAGATTGTTAGGTTTTTATGGTTCCAAGCCAATAGTCAGTGGAATTCATCAATATGCATTTGGATTGTTGCATGGCTGTGATCAGTTGTGTAAAAGATGCGACCATTTAACTTTGTTCCGTGTTTTCAGGAGAGGCTGGCAGCCATTATTGAAAGTGATTTCGGTAATATAGCTGTGCAAAAGGTCTGCCAATGAAGTCCCTTCTCTGATAGTAGCATTGTTAAGTTGTGTAACAGGATCATGTTGGGTTGCATCTTATAGGTCACAACACAAATATGCTTTCATATCGTCTTACTGTAAGTAGAAAATTAGTGTGAATTGTTAAACCTTCAATATTTTTTCATATTATTAATTAATTTCCATTATATATATGCTTAAAACACTCACAAAAATGCCATTGGAATTTAGAGTTTGAATTTGTTTTTAATTTAAAATTATTGCCTAAGTGCATAGAAATAACCATAGCTCCAAATGCTGCTCACAGTTGATAAGAGTGTGGCTCATCCCCAGTTTCAGAAGTATCCCCGAGGGAGGCATCAGTAATGAGTATTTGATGAAGTCTGGTTTAGGTAGACTATTGTGTTAATGACTTAACAATTAAAATACTATGAAACATATTACTTAAACATTTAAAAATCATAATAAATACTGTTCAATATAGGTTTAAAAATGGAATATGATATTACCAGGGGATAGAACAAAAAAAGTTTTTTGAAAGATGAGTACTCTACTTTATACATGATACATTTGTTCAATTGGAGGCTCCATTGTTGTTAATGTTTTTATACACATAACCATCTTGTGGTATTGCAGTTCTTCTTATTTCCGTGCTTGCTCTGAATATAGGACAAGGAATTCAACCTTATGCAAGACACCTTTTCAGTTTCATTTTACCCAGACATGTTTCAGCACTTTTTGTGCTATCTTCAGTGGGTTATTTTATTTTCTTACTGTAAAATTATTGTCATAAATTAACATTTAGAGGAACTTTTGGTACTAAATATTTATAATTGTGAATGAATAATTGTAAAATATTATACATCATTTGTTTACAGTTCACAGTTGAGGTATTACATTATGTCTAAAGTTCTAGTTAGATCTTAATTGGCAAAAGAGTGGATGTATGCATTAGTTTACATACCTTACATGAAGCTATTGGGTATTTATGTTGGTAGCTAGTCTGCTACACAATCTACAACTTGTCATATGCTAACAGCAAAACATAATTTCTATTTTCCTGTTTGTTATGCATTTACAAACAGAAATGAGCATTTATTATGTTTTTTTTTTGTGTAACTTATGGCTTTGATGTTGTAGTGTTTTCTCATATGTTTTGACGAGGTGAAGACACTGATTTTTGTGACTTTTCAAAACATGGAAAGAGTTTTCGCCACCATTAAGTGTTGTTGTTGCTGTGTAGTATTCATTTGTTTCATGGCGTGTTTGTCTGGGTGAGAAGCGCAAGTTTGAAGTGTGTTTGGTGTGTGTGTGTGTGTGTGTGTGTGTGTGTGTGTGTGTGTGTGTGTGTGTGTGTTATTTTATCTACTCTCTTTGCATCATATGCATTCTCCTGTGCAATTTGTTTTACGTTCTTGTGTGTCATCATTTTTGTTCATGGGTGTTTTGTTCAATCTGTGTAGTAAATATGTGAAGCTGGCTTCTTTGTGAGTTATGGGGTGATAGGATTGGTTATGAGTAATGGTGCTGGTGATTGTTAGTTTCCTGTAGATTGTAAATTCATGTCTGTTGTGTCTCTTGTGTATGGTGAGATCTAAGAAATTAAGTTTTCCATCTGTTTGTGATCCAATGGTGAACTTTGTGGTTGGATGGAATTTATGTTGTCATGAAGTTCTTTTATGCAAGGCTGTGGTTCACCTCTTAAGCAAATTATGTCATCTACGCATCTGTACCAATATATTATTTTGTACTGTTTTGGTATTACTTTTTTGTCAAAGATTTGTTTTTCTATCTGATTGAAGAAAATGTCAGCTAGGAGTCCACAGATAGGGGATTCCATGGGTAGTCCATCTTGTTGAGAGTAAAATTTGTTTTTGAGTGTGAAGTAGTTGTGCTCTGTGATGAGCCTGAGTGTGGCCGATATTCCTTGTATGTTTGTTGTGGGTATGTTTCCTTGTAGTTGGAGGTTCCTTTCTATGATGTTAATGGTTACTTCTGTTGGGATGTGTGTGTACATGGAAATTATATCAAATGAAATTAATGTTGCTGTGTTTGGTACGCTTTCATTTCTTATTTTTTCTATTAAGTCACTTGAGTTCTTTAGACTTCTATTTTCAGTGTATTTGTATATTGTCTGTAGTAGAGTGTGTATGTGTTTGGCTAAGTAGTGTATTGGTGCTTTGGTAAAGTTTATCAATGGACATTTAGGTATTTCAGGTTTGTAACTTTAGACAATGATTTTAGGGTGGGGGCCTTGGGATTTTTCTGAGTTATTCTTTTAATCTGTGTTTTTGTGAAAATTGTTTCTATGTTTCTCAGGGTTTTCTGTAATTTGGATCACTTCTTAATTCTGTAACGTTGTTGCTTTGGATGAATTCTAATGTTTTGTCAATGTATTCCTGTGTGTTTAAGACCACAATCGAATTACCCTTGTCGGATTTTGTGATAATGGCATTTTCTTGTGTTGTTTTGTAGTTTTCTGTAGGTTTTTTCTTCAGCAGTCCTTGTATTTTCTTTTATCGTGGTTTTTGATTATGTTTCTTATTTGATTATGTTTCTTATTTGATTATGTTTCTTATTTGATTATGTTTCTTATTTGATTATGTTTCTTATTTCCTCAGAAACTAGTTCTCTTGCTAGACTTGCATTGTATCCAGGTGTGTTTAGTTTTTCTTGTTGCTTTATGATGTGTTCAGATTCTGTTAGGATATTTTCTATTTTCCTTTGTGACACCATTGGGTTTATGTTATGTTTGGGACTGTTTTTATACAATTTGCAGTACTGGTTGACAGCTCCACTCTCATATTTTTCTCGACTTTGTCACCAAATCGGCATCCTTTCATGTCCCAATACACATGTGAAAACAAGAAGAAATTGCACAGAGCTTGGTCAGGTGGCAGAAGTGGGACTGGAAAGTCATGCCAATTTTTGACCAAAAAAACTGGCACACATGAGGGTGATTTGGGAACGTTATGAGTGAAGGTATTGTGCGACAGTGAGTGTGGTATCTTAAAACTGGTAGAACAAATATTCATGATGAAGAGAGAAATGGTAGGCCTTCACTTGTGCCCAGAAAACTCTAGACATTTTGAAGCAATTCAAATGGGACTACATGTATCATCCCCCCCTACAGCCCAGACTCGATGCCAAGCGACTTCTCTCTTCGCTCACATGAAGAAGTGGCTTGCATCACAGCACATTATGTGACAATGAGGAACTTGAAAATGCTGTGGAAGACTGTCTATATGCCTAGGACCGCAGAATTTGTAAATTAGTAAAATGAAATGACAAATAATGATTGTTGAGAAATAGCAAAAATTCTAGGTTGGAGATGTATCTAATAATTTTTTTTTTTTTTTTTTTGCTGTGCAAGTTTCTTATTTACATCCAAATGGAGATTACTTTCCAAACTTCCCTTTTACATGCAGAAGCAATGTCTTGGTGGAAAAACAGCCACAAGTCAGGCCTTTTTTATGATACAGACTATTACACAATATTCTTAGATCCTCCCGTACAAAGCTTGAACAACATTATGACTTGTTGGAAGGAAGTCTGCCTGCATTAATCCTGCACTAAACAAATGAGCAGCATCTGGATGTTTGAATTCATTTGGAGAGCTGTTTTTATGCAAGATGACAATATCTTCCTTCGGATTGTTTGCTTTCGTGGTCATAACCATAGCACCATGACTGACACCAGTAATGATTTTTGCAAGAAAAAAAAAATCATCAGTTTGGAGCTTTTCTTTTGATATATATCACCTTTTTTAAAACAAGATAACCTCTTGTACCCTGGATTTTTTCCTTTATTGTCGTCTTTGTAAGCTGTTGTCAACATCACAGCAGTTTCTGCGTTGTTCCTCCCAAGCAGGAAGCAAAATTTCAGTGTTGTGCATAGTTCAGTTACACCTGCCATTGTAAAAAAACGAGGAGAGCAAAATAGCTGTAGTAAAAGAAATTATCATGGGACAGACAAAACCTTCTTGTGCAACACCAGAGGCAGTACTGCACTTGCAGCGAGTTTCACAAAACATCTCCTGAGAGAAAAATGTGAACTATGCTCAGGACTGTTCAGGGAATTTTTGGTACCGTCTTATATATTGTAAAGATCAACACAAGAATACAGTTCAGAAGTTTTGCTCTATAACAACATTATTGGAACATAAAAAGACAATTAGGATATATCTCCAAACTGTGCCGTATGAGTTTATTATTTTTTTGACAAAATATAGCAAGCTAGATATGCAGTTCCTTGTCCTGACCTAGGAGGAAAGATGGGTAACAAAAAACAAGTTTATGACGAGAAATGAAAATTTGGACATAAGTTGGAAGAAGTAAACAATCAAAAACATTTTATGTGAAATTTGCAGAACAGGTAAAGATTTTAGCAACTATCGTGCCCATCTACAGATCAGCTTAGAGGTGTGACATGGTTGTTGAGGTTTCTTGTTGTAGAAGTACCTGAAATACAGATAACAAGCCTGCATGACAGTGAGGAAATTAAGACCATCGTGGTATGCTTACTGCGGATGTCATCCTCTTCTTACCTACCCTTCAAGTTTTTGTGAATTCATATTGACTGTTAATTAAAAAAAATTGCACTATTGGGATATCTTTCCATGCATAGGCTTGGATTCAAGGGAAGCAAGGAATGAATAAGCTCAAAAATATTAATTTTACTGCAAAAGCTAAAGATAAAACAATGACCAAAATAAAGGCAATGTGTTTGGTACTGCAAATATTTCTGTATCTGTGAAATTAAAATCTGCTGCTGGGTAATATTCAATACTGTGTCCAATCTGAGCATTTTAGCATGTTTGTATTTTCTTTGGCATGCAGTTCACAAGGTGATACACACATCAGTATTCATACCTGTCAGATCCTTAGATTGCAGCCCTCCTGAGGTGTGTGGGAACAGTTCCTGTGATTAAACCCTACTGAGCATGCTTGGGACCAACTGAACATGGGTTCAGTTGGTCCCAAGCATGCTCAGTAGGGTTCATAGCAGCAGATACTACACAGTTGATACCTTCCTTCTCTATGAGGTGTTAATTAGTTGGGCACAGTGTCCTTGTGCTTTATGGTCTTGAAAGATGAATGTGTCACAGAAATTTGACTGTAGGGTTGGACAACAGGTTGGAGGGTCCAATCCTGATTCTGCACAACCCTCAAATTGCCCTCAAAAGTGATGAGATGTGTCTATCGTCCTCATGTGACACCAGCTCAGAACTGATGACTATCCCTGCGGAACCTATGGACTGGCATACATGAGGCAAGCATTGGTACTTGAAAACCTCCAAAAACTTCTGTTATGTTCATTAGGTGTCAATTGAAAGAGACCCAGACACCACTGATTCATGTCTCATTCCAGGTGTTCCATTGTCCACATTGTTCATGCTCCACATTACTGGCTAGGGTTTGTATTGTTGTTTGTAACTGAAGTTAGAGGATAACTGGTTCAACTAAACCGCAAAGTTGCTTCCAAAAGTGCAATGCACAGATCTTTTACATTCTTCTCAAGGTATGTAAGAGTCATAATTTGAGGGAAGTAGCTATAAGTTGGTGTTTACTGTGACCAAACATTATGAGGCAGATCTTCAGGGCTTTTTGTGTCACGACAATGGCTGAATGTTTGAGTGTGTAATTTACCTTGCTACAAGGGATATGTATAACATGAATTAAACACAATGAAACGAATGGATCCTTGCTGCAATGGATATGTATGACATGAATTAAACACAATGAAATGAACGGATCAGTAGACATTAAATCAGTGACGTGCTATTCCCATGTATCACATGGGAGTATATGCGGTAGTTGCAGTTGGAAATCAGAGGTGGAAATATTAGTTGCAACAGAAGTTTGAGTGGGGGAAGCTACACACATGCTCAGAAATTAAGGATAATGCTGATACATGGTGAAACAATGCTCTGGTGGGTGGTTTGCGGGTTTAAATCACCTCTGAGTATGACCATGCGGTGCATTTGACCTGTGGTCGTCGCACGGTGGTGCTGGCAGCAGTCCACAGATGCAGAAGTGTGTTGGTGCATGTCAGAGTACCGTGCAGCAAGTAAGGGTGCAGACATTTTCAGACGTGCTAATGGTGACTGTGTGTTGAAAATGGCTCAGAGATCACATATTGATGACATTATGAAGGGTAGAATACTGGGGCGACTGAAGGCTGGTCAAACACAAGCAGGTCGTAGCACGGGCCCTCTGTGTGCCACAAAGTGTGATCTCAAGATTATGGCAACGATTCCAGCAGACAGAAAACGTGTCCAGGCGCTACAGTATGGGACGTCTACAGTGTACAACACCACCAGAAGACCGATATCTCACCATCAGTGCCCGCAGACGGCCACAGAGTACTGCAGGTAGCCTTGCCCAGGACCGTACACACAGCCACTGGAACAGTTTTCTCCAGACACACAGTCTACAGATGACTGAACAGACGTGGTTTATTTGCCTGGAGACCTGCAAGGTGCATTCCACTGACCCATGGTCACAGGAGAGCCCATAAAGCCTGGTGTCAAGAACACAGTACATGGTCATTGGAACAGTGGTCCCAGGTTATGTTCACAGACGATCCAGGTATTGTCTGAAGAGTGATTCTTGCCGGGTTTTCATCTGGCGTGAACCAGGAACCAGACACCAACTCCTTAATGTCCTTGAAAGGGACCTGTTTGGAGGTCGTGGTTTGATGGTGTGGGGTTGGATTATGATTGGTGCACATACACCCCTGCGTGTCTTTGACAAAGGAACTGTAACAGATCAGGTGTACCGGGACATCATTTTGCACCAGTATGTCTGCCTTTTCAGGGGTGCAGTGGGTCCCACCTTCCTCCTGATGGATGATAATGCACGGCCCCACCGAGCTGCCATCGTGGAGGAGTACCTTGAAACAGAAGATATCAGGCGAATCAAGTGGCCTGTCTGTTCTCCAGACCTAAACCCCCTCGAGCACATCTGGGGTGCTCTCAGTCGATGTATCACTGCACGTCTTCAAATCCCTAGGACACTTCTGGAGCTCCGACAGGCACTGGTGCAAGAATGGGAGGCTATACCCCAGCAGCTGCTCGACCACCTGATCCAGAGTATGCCAATCCGTTGTGCGGCTTGTGTACGTGTGCATGGTTATCATATCCCATATTGATGTCAGTGTATATGCACAGGAAACTGGTGTTTTGTAGCACATGTGTTTCGGGATGGTTTTCTCAACTTATCACCAATACTGTGGACTTACAGATCTATGTTGTTTGTGTTCCCTATGTGCCTATGCTATTAGTGCCAATTTTGTGTAGTGCCACGTTGTGTGGCACCACATTCTGCAATTATCCTTAATTTATGAGCATGAGTGTAGATATGTACTCAGATGGCTTTATGGTTAAGGTAGTTGCTCCAATTAAGCAAAAAATACAAGTTTGAGTCTGGTTCTGACAAAGATTTTAAATTGTCACTGTACATGCATTATATAATGGAAAGTCCAGGTGGGAATTGAACAATAACATGAAAAGGATAGATTGCTTCTTACCATAGGGGCGAAATTGATTTGCAGAGAGGCACAATAAAAGGATTGTTACACATTGAGCTTTAGGCCAAAAATTTATTCAGAAAGGAGAAAACACACACACACACACACACACACACACACACACACACACACACACACACACTCTCTATCTCGGCCAGAATACAGATGCTGGAGTGGCTGGAGATACACCAGTCGTGTGTGCATAAGGTGTGCTTGCTTGCTCGTGTGTGTGTGTGTGTGTGTGTGTGTGTGTGTGTGTGTGTGTGTGTGAAACAAACATCTGTGATTTCATGAAGCAAGTCTTTAATCAACTAGAAAGATACGAATTAAACTGTGGGCTGTTCTAGACTTATCTAAAGCTTTTGATGTCGTCAATCATAATTTGCTGTTTAGGAGATTATACAGATAGGTTCTGATTGGAATTGCCTCTAGATGTTTTGTTTCATTTTTCTGGCTGGTGATAGAAGGTAATAGATCTTGAAAATAGAAATCACTTTGCAGGATACAGGCAGTTTAGTTTTTGAGTATCTCATGACTCTGTATCATGCTCTCTGTTCTTTATTTTTGTGAATTATGTACCATACCACTTGTCAGCAACAGAGTCAGTATTTTAATATTAAAGGACACAAAGAAGGAAATCTGCAGCAGATGTGTGTGATAACAAATAGCAGGTTGTTTGTTGTGAAAGTAAGGTAGTGTGGATGGGCTTTGGAAATAAAAGAACAAAGGTTAAAAGCAGAATTATCGTTTAGTGAGGGGCTGTAACAGTGATTAATATCATTAAACTGCACAAAGTATGAAAGCTCTTCAGTGCTGATGTCGCAATGCTTTGCTAGGTAATTTTATCTTGATATTTAATTTTTCAGTTAGCACATATGATTTCCATATCTTCTCTCCTGTTCTTGAAGTAGTGCAGTCTTTGTTTTCCAACAGCTCATCTTCCTTGAGGATGTTCTGTACATACTTGACAGATTTATGTTTCTTCTGTAGCTCAAAGTGCATGCCCAATCCAGTGAAGTCTCCTAGCTTTAATTTAAGTCTCCTAGCTTTAATTTAAGTCTCCTGGCTTTAATTTCTGGTTCTCAGTATAGGTCACATACAAAATTTTCATTTCAAAGCTTCTGATTTTGCTGCTTCTGATTTTGTTAATGTCCATGTCTCATAAGTGTATGCCAGAATAGGTATTATAAGAGTTTTACGTGTGCAAAACTTTCCATTTCTGAAATAATTTTGCATTTTATTATGTCCAGTAATGTGAAATAACATGTGTTGGTTTTTTAGATTCTGCTATTTATTTCTTTTTTTTTTTTTTTACATTGTTATCTGTAGTTAACAAGGTTCCAAGGTAAGTGACTTGAGTTACTCTTTCATTCCCTCTGCACCAATTTTTAAGGTATGATCTGCTTTAGTTTGCCATGAGACAGAATATTTGGTTTTACTGGTACTAATTTTTAATCCCATTCTAAATAAGCTGATGTATTCAATATTGTGGTGAACAAATTAATTTAGTATTTATTTTCTCCTAAGATTATGATGTCATCTGCGTATGTGTGTATGTTGAAACTGTGCTGTAGTTTTGTTGCAAGTTGAGATAATTTTATTTTTGTGTTGGTTTACTCGACAATGAGGTTGAAAAACGATGGTGACAAAGTTTTTGTTTTTTAACTCTGAAATTTTAGTTTTGAATGCACTTTTTTACTTGCAGTGCTGGTTTGCCTCGGATTAGAATTTTTTCATACTCGCCAATAGGTAGTTACTGTTAATGCTATCAGATGCTTTCTTAAAGTCTGTGAAAAGCATTTGTGCAGTCAGAGTATATTCAAATGTCTTCTCAAGTAGGATTTGTAAAGTGAAAATTTTGTCATGTACTGTTGATCTGTTGCTCCTAAATAAGCTTGTGCATCATCAATGATTTCTACCAAATGTGATTGTAGTTTTGATAAAATTATGTTCAAGCATTTTCTATGTACCGTATGTAGGGGGGGGGGGGATGTGTTGAATTACCGAACAAATGTTCTCTCTTAAGAACTACTGCAAATATATGTGTGTGTGTGTGTGTGTGTGTGTGTGTGTGTGTGTGTGTGTGTGTGTGTGAGTGAATATTCCCATCCTGTGTGCTAGGCTGTACACACCTTTAGAATGTGACTTGTCCATATTATTGTACAAAAATTCAAAGGCTGAAAAATTATATTTGGGTTGTAAAAAAAGTCTCATTAATATGTTGTTTGATTCACTTCTTTGTTTCCGTATAGGTCATGTGTAAACTAAATTTAATTCATTTCTGAGAATGCCTTTATTTCTTTTAACTATTGCAGCATCTGTTTGTTCTGTTCCATACCATCACAACCTTTTCATCTCTTTCCAGGCGTGAGAAAAATGTTATTGGGAAAATCAGAAATCAAAAGACATGTGGTGCTTGCTGGGCCTTTAGCACAGTTGAAACTGCAGAAGCAATGTACGCATTGAAAACAGGAGTTCTTGAAGAATTTAGTGTTCAAGAGGTACAGCATATATAATATCTATTATATCATTATATATATTATGATAATATATATTTATAATTATCTTACTTATCACAACTAAAGGATTATTGTAAGCACTCCTGCTTCTCTGAATTACACCCCATGTTTCCATTTTCTGAATTTCTTTCTCTACATCTTTCCTTTTTGAAAATGGTATATTATATGGCTTGAGAAAGAAAGGTTGACGATCTCTAAGGTAAGCTATGCACTGGTAGCCTTTCACTTTCCATGGTTTTTCAATAAACACATTTCTAAATTCCAATTACAAGTTCCTAAGTTGTTCCTTTTGTATGTCACTAAGAGTCATAGCTTCCCTTACTTTAGAATCTACTACAATTTCAAAATCCTGATCCTCAGTCTCATCAAACTCCATATCATCATCAAACACCTGGTACTCACCTTGGTTCACAATGTTTTGCAAAGAGGTAAAACTTTTCCCACATTTTAAAATACAGAAATTAGTTTCCACATAAGTATTACTTTTAGGTTCAAAAATAAACAATTCTTTAGCATTCCATCCAAAACAAGCCTCAACTTACACTGTCCAACCCATATCAAGAATTATATTTTCTTCCAGACTAGGGATAACTAAGCATCTGTGTTCAAAGCTTTTGCCTTCTATACTAAATGTTAAAAGTACCTGAGATTTTACCAGTTTGCTTTGCTTACCTATAGCTCCTCTTATCTTTACACCTACAATGGGCATTTCCACAAAATTCTTACTATACTCGATTTTGTCTCTAAATTGTTCGGATATACCACAAATTGGGCTACCTGTATCAGTCAAACAGTTCCCTTCCCACTGATCAATCTAAATCTTAATGTAAGGACATCCAAAACCTGAATCATTGTCTCTGTTATTAGACACCTCATGTAAAAGATCACTTTCAATTTCATCAAATTCTATATCTACACTGTTTTTGCAGGGTTTTATTAACTTTACTGGTATCATAGCATTACTTTGGATACTCACGTTGTCAGGTAAAGATTGAACACAGTGAATGGATTCCATAGCACAACTAACATTAGGGGACTGATGACCTCAGAAGTTAAGTCCCATAGTGCTCAAGCCAGAGCCAACTAACATCACTTATTACAGAAGGAATACAAAATATGTTACTGTCGCAATTACATTTCCTACTTAGATCTTCTTTAACTTCATTCCACTAAGTTGGATACAAATTTTGACTAACTGCAGCTAACTTATTCCAGAACACACATTTATCTATGTTATCATCAATCTGGTCCCAAACAGATGTCAAAAAGGTTTCATTTTTATTCTCTATGCTTACAGATAACTCACCTTTACTTTTTGGATCATAACTCTGCATGACATAAATGAAAAACTGCTTTGATTGGACTGTATTCCGTGACTATCACAAACATCACTTACCTTACCTGTATTCACAAATAACTCTGAAATTTCATTATTCTTAAACTCCACAAATAATTCATATTCTTCATCATCATCATCATCATCATCATCTTCTTCAAAAATTACTTCATCAATATCATTAACAACACAAGTCTCATCACTATTAAAGTCAAACTCCTTACTTACATTCATTTGCGATAAGCTACCACTCTCAGACTTACCACCCTCAGTCATTTCACAGCTCTCATTCACATCTACTTAAAAAATACCACCTAATTCAGATCCAATACAGTCATCACCTGTTTTACATACATCAATAACACTGTTTTCTGACCAAGAGAAGAAATCATTAGTACACACTACATCAAAATTCTCATTACTCTCATATTCTGGTTTGTGATTAGTACCTACATCACTATAAGTAAACATAGTATTCTAAAACTTTTGATCAAAACATAAATGACAAATCTGATATTCCTTCTGTTCAATTTCAAATACCTGTGCCACATTATTAATACTGTTATTATTGTCTAATTGAGAGTGTAAATTGGGGGTCCTGTACTTGTATTTCCTCGCCCCAAAACTGTGGACCTTCATTGAGGTGTACCGCTGTTTCCCAAATAGTTACCTCTATGATTGGTTTTCCTATTATATTGCACATAGTTATTCTGATTGTTCCTATTCTGCTGATGTTCAAAATTTCTGTCTATTACCATTCCAACCCTGATAGAAGTTATCACTGTCTGTGTTTCTGTAATTACCACCATTGTGATCCCTATAATTTCAATGGTTACGGTACAGGCTTCTTTCTACTGTCCTATCCAGCCTGTCAATATACCGTAAAAATTGTTTAAGGCAATTGTCAGCTCCATGTACTAAATCCCACTGCAATACCTCTGGTAATCTTCTTTTTAGTGCATCAATCTATGTCATTTCGTCAAATGCTGTGTCAAGGTGTGTTAATTTCTTAAGCTGATTCTTACAAAATTCTTTCAGAGCACTGTCACTATTCCTTTAATTAGGACCACTCAGAAATTCACTTTCAATTCTCCCTTGTTCAGCTCCTGATCAAAATGTATTTAAAAACTTTTTTTGAAACTTTGATATGTCACCCACCAACTTAAATTTTGATTTATCCAAGACAGAGCTTCACCTTCAAGACATATTTTAACAAATTTAATTTTTTGATAGTCACTCATGCCTGACACAAAACTGTCTCTACAGTGGTGCAGAAAAAGAAAATCCACTGTATGTAAATCGTCTGATGGAAAACTTTTGATTGGAATGTTGGTCCACGCAATACCATTATTTGAATACAGATTGTTGTGAATGCAGTTTTCCTGAACTACCAAAATTTTTTGATCTAAAACATTTACATTAGTTAGCATATTGTTTTCGACGTTTAAAATTTTTTGATATAAACTACTATAGTTCTGTTCTATTTTTTCCTCTAAGGCCTGTTGAACTTTGACGTCGTTAACATTGTTCTCCTGATTTGCAGATTGGGCAACTAACTCGGTTTCCAAAACAATAAATTTATTTTCTAAGACATCGACTTTTTTGTTCACACTTTTTAATCCATCCGACAACCCATTTTACAGCTCCGAAACCTGATTACTAAGTCGCTCTATTTGGTATTGCAACCTGTCCATTTTACCATCGGTTCCAGTTTTCAGCTCATTTTATTGTCCTTGTAGTGAAGTAAATTCTTTGGTTAACTGATCATTAACTGCATGAAATTTGCTATTGTTATCCGTTTTTCTTTAATTTAACTTATCATTAACTGCACGAAATTTGTTGTTATCTGTCTTCATTTCCTCTAATTTTGCTAAAATCAACTGCAAAATATCTGTTTTCACTGTTTCTTTGCTGACTACACTTTCACTTGGTTCAAACATGTTCTGGTTGGGTCCTACAGCTTTCACTTCATCACTGCAACCCTCGTCTCTATCCACTTTCCTAGCAATCACGCAAGTCCACTGAAAAACATTAATTTCACAAATGGTTTGTACTTATTTTTTTTCTTATTGATGCCCCTCGTTGTAGTTGTAAGATCTGGTCCATCATTGTTGATAGTATCTCGTTGCTGTTGATACGACTTTGTTGGACAGTCCTCGGGTCTTCTTGTGTCGCGTGATTGGGGACTTCATTAATATATAAACTGCAAATGATACAAATCTTTTCTTCTTCTTCTGCAATAGACAAAACTTTGAACAGTCAACAGATCCAGGATGCGCCCCCACTTGTAATCTTACCCTCCCACACATCGCCATTAAAGTTCTCTTTTCTCTGAAAGTTTCAAGAGGCATAAGATGTGCAAAAGAATAACTTTCTACTTATCTTCATTTTCTCTTCTTGTTGTTGGCTGCAGTTCTTGCATTTAGGGGTACATTCTTGAGGCTGTATTTTTTTTTTTTTTTAAATAATGTTGTGGGTTCCAGAAGACTAAATAATTGATGAAGTACTATCCGTTGCTAAGATACTTCATAGTTTCAAATATTTCTAAGAGAAGAGTAATTTTAACTGTTAGTACCTATCGATTATAACACATTAATTTCTTTTTATACATTTCAGCCTGAAATATAATACGTCGGGTATGAAACCATATGAAATTAGTTTAGTTAAACAGCTGAGATAATGTTCACCTAATACTAGTTACTTGGTATCGACTATTTCTATAAAAAAAAGATAATTTTAGAGGAGGGTGTCCAATTAAAAGTCCCAACATTTTCAGTTTAATTCTGTTTAAAATTTTGTGTTTTATACAATGTCATCCATTTGCTGTAATTCTGATTGTGTTTTTTCCCTCACGTAGTGTGACATTATAAGAAAGTCAGGAAAATTTTCTTACTTTTCTGGATTCATTGTGGCTTCATATGTATCCTGAGTTTGAGGTACATACTGGTGACACTATGAGCTGGTTTACATACAAATAACATTTGGTCTACTAAGGTTGGATAACCAATCTCTAAGATGTGATCTGATTCATAAACACGTATAAAATCAATAAAGTTGAAAAATATGTGTTTACTTTGTACACACATAGTTCATACTATTCAGCCACAACAAATGTGGGTGGTGCTTGGACAAATTTTCATTCTGTATTTTTGTAATGAAACAAAGATGGCAGCATTATGTGTAGTTTTAATAGTGCTATAAAAGTTTTGAAATTATGTCAACAAAATTTTGTCTGTCATTTGGGAGTGATTTCATCCTAACACTCAGCATTGATTTTAAAAGTGTTTTCACAATCACCAATTTCAGACTGTTATGGATATAATTTGAAAATGTCATCATAAAATCATTGAAAAGCTACTATGTGAATTATACCTTTTATTGTCAGTTAATTTGTCAAGTGAACATTATTTGATAGACATCCTTCATCAATTTAGCAATTAATATAAGATAAAATAATTTTTTTGTCATTGGGCCATTACAGCAAAAGACAATTTTTTTATATAGCGTAATCATTACCGTAGTAAATAGAACAGTACAGCCTGTCAGTTGTTAGCTTACAATTCCATGTTTCAGTAAAAAAAAAAAAGAAAAAAAAAAACTCCTCTCATTCATAAAAGGGGTTGGCAACAAGTCATTTATTTAATGTGTTCCTAAATGAACGCTCTGGAAGCACTTGAACCATCTGCACAAGTGTACTGAATAGTTTGTGGCCCACTAGCTCTTAGATATTGTCTTTGATAGTCTAAGGTATGACTTACGTGTGGACTTACTTTTTCTTGTATTGTGAGTGTGAAAATTATTCCTACGTTTCACTTCACACTGACTCTTTTTGTGTGGATTAACTCTTGGTATGTATACAGATTTATAGCAACCATTTAGAGAACGAGGCCTTACAATCTGCTTTGTGTTGAGAACATGTGATTACTCTGATTGTTTTCTTTTACAGGACTAATTCGTTTTGAACTTGGCTAGAATTTCCCCAGAGAATAAGTCCATATGACAAAATACTCTGAAAAAATTCAAAATAGTATGTTTTAACATAGCCTGCTGGTTCACATTTCATAAGAAATCTTAATGAATAAATGACTGTAGACTGTTTTAACACTAATGTATTTTATGTGTTGCTCCCAGGATAGTTTGTCTTCTAAATATGTCCCTCCAAGAACTTTATGTAACTGGGTTCATTGAAACAGCTTCTGTCCTTTAGGCTAAATACCATTTTTTGTGCTTTGTTCTTGTTCAGGAGAAACCCATTTGACCCAAACCAATATGATGCTTGGGCAAGTGTATTATCAACAGAATCTTTTAACTTATTCAGATCATTGTTATAATGAGGAAGCTAGTGTTGTGTGCAAATAGCACTATATTGGATCTTATAAAGGAGGGTAGGTCATTGATCATTACCAAAAAAATAAAAATAGCCCCAATACAGATCACTGTGGAACACCCAACTTAGTTGATTTCTCAGTAGACTCTTCTGTGCTAATACACACAACTTGCCAATGGTTTTGGAGGTAAGATGTTAATAGTTTTAGGCTGTTATCTGTGATGCCATAGAAATGGAGTTTCTGTAGAAGCGTGTCGTGTCCTACACAAAGGCTTTGCTCAAGTCACAGAGAGTGGCCTGAGCAAAGCCCTTCCACTCAAATACTTTAAGAACATTTTTTATTATAGTCTGCTGCATCAATTGTTGATAGTTTTTTTTGTAAATCCAAATTTTGCTGCATTAAATATTCAGAGTTTTTCAAAATGAGCAGACAGTTGATGGTAAATAATGTATACAATCATTTTGTCCAGGACTGGAACTTTTGATACTGGTCTTAAACTTTCAGTGTTACCTTTGTCGTCCATTTTTTATGCAGGAACCACACTAGATAATTTCAGCTCCTGTGGAAAGTATCCCTCTGGTATAATTTATTTATCCATTGAGTCAATGGATAAACAATCGATTTTCTTCAGCAAGTTGCAAGACATGTCATAAATATCACCGCTACCTGATGACTTGAAGTTTCTCACCATTTTTAATAAAATACTAGCGAAACCTTAGAGAAAGTAAAGCCTAGTTTACACGACATTGGGTTGTGCCACTTGTTGCGTGGAATGAGTTGCATGCAAATGGTTTCATATTTGACTGTTGACACAGTGAAACCAGTATACACTTCAGGTTCGCCGTTTTATGGGTACCTGAGTCGCGTCTGAAATGAAAGTTTTGGCATCTGCATGTCGTACGAGTTGTGATGGAGTTAAAGCTTGTTGTGGGGGAATCACTGCATAAGAAAAAAAATAAGAAACATGTTTAGATTCATGAGTGGATGAAGAAAAGACATCATCTTGGTTGCTCAGCATTCTTGCTGAAATAATTTGTAATGGAAGACACAAGAACTTCTTTTAATTATCTTAGAATGTCACCAAAACTGTTCACGTTTCTTCTAAATAGAGTTAATTTTGCGATAAGGAATAAAGATACTAATTAATCAGGGGAAACATTCCACGTGGGAAAAATATATCTAAAAACAAAGATGATGTGACTTACCAAACGAAAGCGCTGGCACGTCGATAGACACACAAACAAACACAAACATACACACAAAATTCAAGCTTTCGCAACAAACTGTTGCCTCATCAGGAAAGAGGGAAGGAGAGGGAAAGACGAAAGGATGTGGGTTTTAAGGGAGAGGGTAAGGAGTCATTCCAATCCCGGGAGTGGAAAGACTTACCTTAGGGGGAAAAAAGGACGGGTATACACTCGCACACACACACATATCCATCCACACATATACAGACACAAGCAGACATGATGTCTGCTTGTGTCTGTATATGTGTGGATGGATATGTGTGTGTGTGCGAGTGTGTACCCGTCCTTTTTTCCCCCTAAGGTAAGTCTTTCCGCTCCTGGGATTGGAATGACTCCTTACCCTCTCCCTTAAAACCCACATCCTTTCGTCTTTCCCTCTCCTTCCCTCTTTCCTGATGAGGCAACAGTTTGTTGCGAAAGCTTGAATTTTGTGTGTATGTTTGTGTTTGTTTGTGTGTCTATCGACGTGCCAGCGCTTTCGTTTGGTAAGTCACATCATCTTTGTTTTTAGGAATAAAGATACTGTAATGCATGAAGTACTTCGCCAAAACTGAAATTACATATCACATTGCGTGCATTACAATCGAGAACACTCGCCTTGCTATAAGATGCGGATTTAGTTGGTGATGGCACTTTTTCATTAACACCAATAATTATTAACATTAACAATAATAATTATTAACATTAACAGCAGTAATTATTAGAACAGGTCACATTAAGAAGAGAATGGTTTGCAAACTACTGTCTTAAAGATAGATCTGTACTGTGGCAATATTTCAAAATTCAAACGTGTGAATGGGGAGCATTGCTGCGGCATTTTAAATGGATGAATATTGAATCAAGAGTGCACCTTTTTGATTTGTGTAGTCTTCCCCCCGTGTCAACAGTATGCCTTAAAAAAAAGTCGGCCAACTCGAACAATGGGATTTTAGTCTTGTAGATGAGAGCATTTCCACAGCTAGAATTACATTTGCTTGTATTTTTATTAATTCAGGTGTATATCTGCTTCTAATTCAATAAATTTTGCCCTGCCGCTCAGATATTGTCAAAGTTTCTATGTTCTGATTGCACATGAAGGTCTCAGGAGCCGCAATATATTGCTTATTTTTGTAATCAACATCACTGAAATCCCACAAACACCTATGCAAAGCATAGATATCCAAAAAGCGAACATTATTCTCCTTTCCTCACTGCATAGTTCAGTTTGTCTTCACTCTACACACGCACACACACATAACCTCAAAACTCATGCAGCTAGTGTTGCCAAAGTTGGAACACGCCAAAAGTGTTTAGTTTCACCGACAAGTTGTGCAAACGTGTGGTGCGCGTACGCAGTGGACGGTAGTGAAGTTGTGTGCAACCTAGTGTCGTCATGTGAACTAGACTTAAGAATTTTACTGTAGGTTGCTCCATGATAATTTTTTCTAAGAATTCTGAAGGACTTGTATAGGGTTTACTGGTGCTTTTACTTACTTTCTTCACGTAATTAATAAAATAATCAATAAACTCTGGTGGAGAGAGATTGATTTAGACCACATGTGATTCCTTGGCAACACTGTTAGAGATTCCAAACACCTCTGCATTTATTGTTAGAACTCGCAATGCACTAGGCATTGTGTGACTTTTTGCTTCAATAACTGCTTTTTTTTTTATAATTGTTTCTTTGTCATACATACAAGAATATTGCATTTTCAGACTTAGTATTATTGTGTGTATTTGACATCATTATTACATGATCTTTTGTCTCCGTGTTTTACTGTACCAAGAATTTTTCTTTCTTGACACCTTTCTACAGCCTCTGTCTGGTACTTTACGTCTTCTAATTGGAATACTATCATTAAATGTTTGCAGAAATGAGTTAACAAATATTCAAATTTCATCTTAACTGTCTCATTATTTGATAGGCAATAATTACCATCATTTCTTTGGGAGATTTAATCTCTGTCTGCAAGGGATTTCCTGAACTTTCCAATTTTTCCGCTGCTCATTGACCTAGTGATCACCATTTTTTAGCTACCCAAGGCACCACTGAGACTGACCGAGCTTGATCCTATTAACATATATTAATGACACTAATTTGTGGTCAGAAAAGGGGAACATTGTTACATCACATTGATCTTGGGCACACTTGTAATTAACAAATACATTGGTCTAAATGTGCTAGTTCTCTAGTGGGTCTATAGTTGACACACTGTAGATTGAACAGTCATAATAGGTTTTTCAGATCACTAACACTGCGCTTATCAGCTGACATGTCAAAATCAGAATTAAGATGACAACCTATTATGATGTCATAGTTGGTAAATCTGTTCACAGTGACTGCGCATAGAAGGATGTCCATTTTTTCTAAGAATAGACTATAAATATCACTGGGAGAAGTGATAAGACTGAGCTTCATACTGCTCATAACAATACCAGTAGCTTCAGAATTCAGTTCTTCACTCAGATAATCTAGATATACCTTAACCATCAATTGGTCTGCTAATATAGATTGCTACATCACTATTTTGAGCTCTTCTGCAATAACTGTTTAAGGGGCTCCGGAACGCCCTATACTTGCAATGTTAAAATAACGCTTATAAATTACATCTTTCCTCACAAAGTATTTGAGGTAGGAAGTTGAAATTTTTACAGATTATTTATTGGAATATGGGCTACAACTTAACACAGGGATTTTACAAAATTTTAGTTCAGTTATTAAAGATGATTTTTTTTCAATTGTAATGAAAATTCACAACATTTTTTTTGCAATTTTTTATTTATATATTCAAAAATATACAGTTTTTTTGGAAAAAGGCTGTGTTAAATTATGCAGAAGGTACTGTGTAACATTTACTGAAAGTTTGAAACAAATATGTTTGGAAGATCCTTAGAAAACATGTAATTAGTATGAGAAAATAAAAGTTTTGGGAATCGAGCGACAAAGATTGGATTAACTTTTTAGTGCATTCCAGGTCCATAGGATGGATTATCTTCATCCTCTGCAAACTCCTCCTCCAGCTTCCTCGTGTTCCTCCTCCTGTTTACTCTTGCTTGTATTTCTAGACTCTTTACAGCCCTGTCTGCAGCCCGAAGGCGTTCCTTGTCTAAAGCAAGCATCGCTCGTACCATGTTAGAACTTATCTTCATTCCCATATTTCTAAATACCTTGCACCTTACAATGTTGCCATCATTGAAAGTCGCAACAGCATCATACACACCAAAGTGAAGTGTTTCTATTCCAACAAATACAGTCTTGGGGATTCTCGACCATATAACACTTTTACACTTTCATTGGGGTTTTGAGTTTTTCCGTGAATACACTTTTTCAACAGTTCAGGTGCTGCTAAGTCTCTGAAAATAGGTTTTATCACCTCAATTATTGCATGAGGCAGACTATGCTTATGAGTGTACACTTCACCAGTTAGCAATCCTTTGTTATATTTACACCAACTGTCTTCTTCTTTGGGACACAAGCTATGTTGGAGATTTTCATCGGTTGAAGAAGTATGAAAAAAAAGAGCCCAAACAGCCTTCTTCATTTCGTCGACACTTTGTGTATTTTGCCTAATAGCCATTCCATAATAGTTCTGTATTTTGTCAATTACACCGTCAGTTAACCTTCCCTTCCCATCCAACCCTTTACCATCACTGAGTTTTTGTTTTTTGTATGAAGCTTTCAGTCGCCGAAGTCTTGTTCCCATTCGCTTCTGTACGTGTCCAATACACTCAAATTTCTGCACTACAACATCATCACCATAGGGCTTCAGTCCTTGAACATGTTTGAAACTTTTAGAATCACCGTCACCAAGGTAATTAACATATCGCACTTTATCACACGCCTCAGAACGCTGGAATATACTGGCAACACCAGCCACTTCCATTCCTCCACTACTGCCACTATAGTTAGCTTTGCAATTATTTTCATGTGTACCTTTATATTTTTGTGGACATCTACAATACTTTGATATTACTGCTACATCTAAAACTTTCCCTGTATACATACTGGTGGCAGATACTACACCATGAAGAGATGTGTGTCCCCGTTTATGCCAGGTACCATCGAACGCTGCAGTCAAATCTCTGTTACCATTATTTTCCATTACTGCCTCTTCCACAGCGTTCTTCATAGATTCTTCTTCTTCTTCTTCTTCTTCTTCTTCTTCTTCTTTTACGGCCTCATTGGACCACTTCAGTCAATCATTTCTGGTCCTCTTCTTTGGTATTTTCCCCTTCCGAGTGGCCCAGTATCTCTTCATTCGTTCCGATGCTTTTCGTCGTTCCTTATCTGTAAATACCCTTTTCATTGTATGTCGTTTGTCAATTTTTGGTTTAAATCTTATTTCTGTGTCCCTCAACTTCTTTAAATTTGGCGTTTTGTTCTGCAAATCATCCAGAGTTATTTCCAGTTCTTCCATATCCTCTCTTATTTCCTTAAGCCATCCTCCTTGTTGTTTCAAATTGCAGAGTTTCTCAATAATTTTCCTTGATAATCTGGTTTCTGGTGTCCTCAGAATGTGACCACAAAAAGAGATCCTTTTCTTTTGTATAGTATCAGTGATGGGCTCCAGTTCTCTGTATACCACTTCATTTGGAACTATCCGCCATTGCCCAGCTTTTTGATATTTCTTATTTATGCATGTTCTAGCAATTCTTCTCTCTACTTTTAAAATTTTGTCAATTCTGTTTTTCTGGGTGACTTTAAAAAGAGTTTCACTTCCGTATGTAACCTCTGGTTGAACCACCGTCTTGTAATGTTTTAATTTTGTTTTAATTGATAGACATTTTTTATTGTACGTAGACCATGTTAGTTTTTGAGCTTTTATCATTTTATTAGTTCTTGCTCGCCATGCAGGTTTCTCGTCCAATTTATGTGTTATAATTTCACCCAGGTATTTAAATTGTTTCACTATTTTAATTTCCCTATTGTTCACTGTGATGTGATCTATTACAAGTGGATCCGTTACCATTATTTCAGTCTTTTCAAATGATATCTGGAGTCCTAATTTTTGTACTATATTTTGTAAGCTTGTTATTTGTTTCGCGGCTTCCTGAATATTATTAGCTAGTAATGCTAGGTCATCAGCAAATCCCAAGCAATTTAGGTTTATTTTATCTTTCTTAGTTCCAATTTTAATATTCATAGGATTTTCCTTGTACCATTCTCTCATTACATATTCAAGAGCACAATTGAATAGCAATGGTGATAAACAATCTCCCTGTCTCAACCCTGTTTTAATCGTAAATGGTTCAGATATTTCTCCTCTAAATTTTACTTTGGATTTGGTGTTTGTTAAGGTTAACTGTATCATTTTTATTAATTTAGGATGAAGTCCAAAATTCCTTAATATTTTCATCATTGAAGATCTATGGATGCAATCATATGCCTTTTTGAAATCTACAAAGGTTATGACTAGTTGTTTTTGCCTTCTTTTGTAGACATCCATAACTAACTTCAAGGTGATTATCTGTTCTGGGCAGCTTCTCCAGGGTCTAAATCCTCCTTGATATTCTCCCAGTTCCAGTTCTAGTTGATCTTTACAGCGGTTGTATAGTATTCTTGACATGATCTTATACGTGTAGTCCGAAAGGGAAATTCCTCTATAGTTGTCTGGATTTGATTTTTCTCCTTTCTTATGTAATGGATATATTATAGCAGTAGTCCAATTTTCTGGTAATTTCTCTTCATTCCAGATTTTTACTATGCATTGGTGTAATGCTATCTTTACTGGTTCTGCTGCATATTTCCAAAGTTCAGCAAACGTTTGATCTTATCCACTTGCTTTGTAGTTTTTGAGTTCTTTCAAAGCTCTGTAGACCTCATTAATTGTAGATGGATTTATATTTTCTGCTGGTGTTTCAATTGGGGTTTCTGTGTTTATCTGAAGAAGTTCTGGGGGATCTTCACAATTTAGTAACTTGTTAAATGTTTCTGCTAGAATTTCTGTATTTTTACTATTGCTATGGGCTAGGTTATTATCTTTATCTTTTAACATTAATGTTGGAGGATCATATCTTTGTAATTGTCTGCCAAATATTTTGTAATAGTCTCTTGAGTTTGTTTTTTCACTATTTGTTTCTATCATTAGAAGTATATCTTTTTGGTTTTTTGTGTTGTCTTCCTTTGTTTTGTGAGTTCCAAATATGATTTTTCTGTTTTTTTCATTTTGATGCCTTAACCAGGTTTGGTGTCGATCCAACACTGCTTCATCACATTCATCGTTCCACCACTGGTGTTTTTTCCTAGGATTTATAGGGGCAACTTGTTCAGCTATTTGTTTCAATTTGGGAATTATTTCTTCCAGATCATCTGTTATTTTTATATCCCTGGTTTGTGCTTCATAATCCTCATTTTGTATCAGTTTATGAGGGTCATAGGTTCTCTTCAGATTCTATACAGACGTCTTCTACTTTAGACCCTATTAATTTATTATAGGTCGTAAATTTGGTTGGGGGATTTGGAAGATTCATGATGCCACAGAAAATTGCACCTGCAGTAGCACCCTTACCAACTGAATGCAAGGAATAAACAAATCTAATGTTGTGTTCGTAGATTTTGCTACCATTTTCTTCAGTTGCAGTTACTGCAACACTGTTCCAAAAGGTGGTCATGTATGAACACTTATCACATTTCAGTTGTATTTCACTAGCAAGTCCTACGTGCTTTATTATGGAGAGTTCCAGACCAACTTCACTACAATGAATACATCTTACACAGTTTGAAAAAATTCCTTTGAGAACTGACATATCAAATATTTCATTCACATCCGATTCGCCCATAAAACATTCATAGTTTTCACTCATTGAACCAAGCTTTTTCTGTGAAGTATTTTCTTTCCCACTTTGACTGCTATGGGCAGGTGTACTTGAGAGGTTAGGTTCACTCACTTGGTTATCGTCTTTATTGTTTACAGAATAACACATACCTTTGGCTTTCCAACATTTCTCCTTTTCTTAAAAGCCTTCAGAGGATTTCTAATAACTTTACTTTTACTCATTATTATACTTCAACAAAACAGAGACTCAAGAAACAGAATTAATTACGAATATTTTCGAGATAACGACAGAGTAAATAAACATGAAACAATCGACAATCACACCAGCGATATATATTGAACCATCACAGGTTAGCCACAACACATACTTTATCTCACATCACTAAAATGTACCTGATGAACACGGACGTTAATAATAACACCATTTGACAGCAGTTTAACAGCGCCACAGTGGGTCACGCCCATGTAGAACACATTTCAAAAAAAATTTAAAAATAGTTGTAGTCTTCGGAATTGAATAAATTATATATCTATTAAAAGGTAATAGTCTGCAGATTCAGAAAACGCAAAAAAGTAAAAATTGAACTTTTCATGATTTTGAGCCTTTCCGGAGCCCCTTAATAAACTACAGTTTTCTAACTTACAAACTGGAAGATCCAGGATGGAATGTAACAATATAATGAGAAGGAAAGTTGCCACACACCATATAGTAGAGATACTGAGTCTTTTTGTTGTGCCTATCTGCTACTCAGCATCTCTACTATATGGTGAGTGGCAATTTTCCTTCTCATAATATTGTTACAAACTGGAAGTTCGTCTTCGGTGGCCAGTGTTCAGTTAAACTTGAGAGGTCAAATTTATTCTCTGATGAAAGGCCATTCAATACCAATTCCTTATTTTTCAATTCTTTGATGCTTAAAAAATAAATTTTTTAGATCTATATTCTACTCTTCATCTTTTTTTTTGGATGATACTTATTTTTGGATTTTTTTTTGCTGGTTTATCCAGTTTTTTCACTCTCATCAGGCCATTTTAGTTTCTTTTTTTAATTATTATTTTGCAAACATCTGTAAACATCCTGCTTAACATTAGAGACACCATTCTATTTCGATGCAGATCGTCCTTTCCTAGGCAGTTTCCATTTTGGAATTTATTTGTATCTGTGAACACTGCTCCAAACCTATCACATTGTTATTTTGTGACACAGTTTATTTTGCAGGTATATTTATCAATTATGGATCTTATTTTAATTATTCCACTGATTATGAGCCAGGAACCTGCATAGACACTTCTCACTGAGCGAATAAAGTTTCTTGTCTCATTGGTGATTTCTTCTTCATTGTTACTTTTTATCAAATTTGCCCCAAAATGTAATAGTACACACCACTACTTATGCTCAAGTTAATTTTCTGCAGTATTTTGTTTTGAGTTTCCACATTTTTATAATGCTTGTTAAGCTGTTATATTTTAATTTCAGGTTGCACGTCTATTTTGCATCCTGGGATGATGACATTTTTCAGTTAACGAATCGCCTGTCAATGGAAATTCAGTTTCATTTCTTTGTACACTTCAGTAACCACCTTTTCTTTTAGTGTGTGTTACCTACTTCCCCGTATATTTATATACTGAATTTTGGCTTATTAATGTGTGTCAGTGATTCATTGGGCACATCTGGTATATTAGACCTAAAGTTTTGATCATTAGTACTGCTAATACATGCATGCAAGTTCTCATGGTATTGTTTTGTTTCTGTTACCAAGCTTTCACACTCACTGGACTGTTTTTCTCTTACTAACGTATTATTTTCTTTACATGGAGCTATAATGCAATGTTGTATTGTTTCTGTTTTACAGCTTTCGGACACACAGAACTCTTTCTTGTAATAATTTATCATTTCCTTACTTTAAAATTGAGATTTCGTTTTTCGGTACCTCGACATCACTTAGCAGTATCTTGATAATTTCACTTTTTTCAAGTTTGGACAAGCCCATAAAAAATCACCAGTGTTGTATTTTAAGTTTATTTTGGCACACTTTTTGTGCAACCAATGGTTGCACTTAACATATATGGCTCCTTCTTTTTATGTTCTTTACACAATGAACTGTTCGCTTTTCCATTTTTGATGAGAGTGAAACACTTTCCTTTTTTATGGGCTCCATCTTGCAGATCTTGCATTATTCGCACAAGAAATCTCTCGGCATCAAATACAGATACTTAAAGCATTTATTAATGAGTCTGTCAACAGTTGCAGTATTCATATTAGGCAACTAGTTTCAAACTGTAAGGTTCATTTTGAAGCTTGGCTTACTGAGGTTGCACTGACAGTGCCTGAAAAGTGGCAACACATGCATTATTAATGTTTGCAGAATGAATGCCACAATCTACATGTACCTCTTTCCAAGTCAGTATCAATAGTGTTTGATTTTGGCTTGGTAAGAGGCATGTTTCGATTGTGACATTCACTCTGCAAACATTTATAAAACATGTGTTGCCACTTTGGTGTTTATTATTAAGATCAGGCACTGTCATTGCAACCTAAGTAGGCCAGACTTGAAAATGAACTCGTAAAGTTTGAAATGAGCTGCTTAATATAAATACTACAACTGTTGATAGAATCATTAATATGGTAAACACTTTAAGAAATTCAATGAATTTACTGGTTCCCTGTCAACAAAATGTTAAAAAAACTACACACACACACACACACACACACACACACACACACACACACACACACAAGAAAGGCTTTCATCCCAATGTATATAATGAGCCTTTATTAGTCTTTATTTAGTGTCGACAGACATCCAATCACCACAGACATCCAATCACTAGAATATTTTGATTTTGTTCTGAGTATCCTATACACACACGTCATAAACTTTTTATATTTACTGTCGCATGGTATCAGAGCCAGTTTATCTTTTGGGTGGTTCATAATGTAATTTTTGTGATCCTTATAGGCTTTGGAGCATTGTTTTCAGAAAATATTTTAATTACATTGAAACAAAGATCCCATACATCACCATCATTTACCCTCACCATGACATCTTTACCCTATTGAAACAGTTGCCTAACTCCTTTTGATGACTCACTGAAGACTTTGAATTGGTATTTTATTTGGGAACACTAAAACAGTCCTTAAGAGACTGAACATTCTTAGCACTGCCATTTACTCACATGACTGTGAACTAACATGATTGAGGGTTGGTTTTTAATTAGGTTGCAAAATACAGAAATATGATACGAAACAGTTGTTGCACACTCTAAACGTGAAACCTAAGTGTGTTACAGCATTGAGTTTATTTTAATGTATAAAATATGAATAGGTTATATCTTCAGGAAAAACACATGAGAAAGTTTTATGGGCTCCTTCCTTTGAGTGGTGAAATTATTGTTTTGTCTGCATTCACATCATCCTATACCAAATAGTACTAGCCTGTGAGACTGGACCTATACAGAGAAGGACAGCACAAATCGTCACAAGTTTGTTTGACTTGTGGGAGAGAGTCTCGGAGATGTTAAAAGAACTGAACTGGCAGGCTCTTGGAGATAGTTTAAATGTATCTTGAGAAAATCTACTAACAACGTTTCAAGAACTGGCTTTAAATTAAGAGTCTAGGTATATACTACAACCCGCTACATACCACTTGCTAGCATAGGGATCGTGAAGACAAGATTAGATTAATTACAGCATGTACAAAGTCATTCTTCCTGCACTCCATATGTGAATGATACGGGAAAAAGCCCTAGTAACTGGTACAGTGGGATGTAGCGTCTGCTGTGCACTTCACATTGGGTCACAGAGTGTAGATGTAAATGTGGGTGTCAGTGAAAAACAGTACAGGAATGTTGAACACTAGGTATCTGAAAGTGAGCATATTTTCTGTGGTTAAAGTCTAATACATTTCGGTGTGGTGGTGCTTAAAACACAGTGAGGCACAAACGTCAGTGTTTGATTGCTTGCACAACCATTTGATGCCCTTCCTTTTAAAATTGTGTTCTGTCTGAACAAAATTTTTTACTAGTGAGTAGTTTGTGTTTGCAGTAGGATAGTGTCTTCTCTGGAAAATGATGTGCAATACTACTGCCAATTTTTGTCGCTGAAATTGCTTGTTGCTGATAAAATCTCCTCCCTTAGCAGCCAGTTTCTTCCCTCCTGTGTTCAGGTAGTCTAGTGGGCAAAAGTTCCTTCCAGTCTTTTCTTTTTATAAAATAAAACTGTTGACTGTTGACGTAGTACATAAGAGGACAGATAATTTGTCCTTCCTCTTCATTCTTTCAACTAATGGATGGAGAATTGATGCACTCTGTCAACATCAGTTTTGTTTTTATTGTAATTAATGACAGTCTAGCTTTATGATATCTGCTACTGTTCCTCCCATGGTTCTCAGTAGAATTTCAATGCTAGTCATCTTATGCTTTGTGGAAAGACAATAGTTTCATTCTGATGTCCATGTGTCTGCCAAGTTTTCTTTCACTTGGAAATAAATGTGAGTCATCTTGAAAGCAAAACTCTTCATTGTCTGTTTCTTCTATTTCTGATCCTAAATCTCTGTACACAATATCCAACATCTCCAGTTCTAGCAGCTCGTTATTCACCATTTCTCTCTTTGTATGCACCACAGTGGGTTCTCTTTTTAGCTGTCTAAATCATCATGAGAATGAGAGATCTGGTGAGTGCACTCTTCTTGCAACAGAACAATGAACTGTTCCCACATTATGAGAACAACTTGCTTCGGCAACCCACTGAACAACCTTCAGGCAGTACATGCTCTCCTATGCATACAGGAAAGCCAGGGCATACATACCTGTATGGTATATGGGTATCATGATGTAATTGTTAATTTCTGTGATGTTTTGCAGTCAAAAAGTGACAGATGGCTTTTGCAGGATGAAATGTCAATCACGTAGCAATCTTACTTATCTAGTGGTTAAAACTTTAAAATGTTTCTGTGGTGTGGTTAGTAGAACTGCCAAAACAGTGCTTCAGTTAGTGTTAATACCAAAACTGATATTCTGCACCAGTAAAATGTGACCTGTTGTGTGCACATGTTTCAATCTTTTTATCTTATATTATCTTGGTAAGTTGTGTCAAGATATATAAAGTCACTGGTGCCAGTGCTTCATTAGTAACTCTATTCAAATATTATGAAGTACTTAAAATAAGGGAAAGGCAACCACTTACCTCTAGAAGATTGGTTGGAGTATACAGATTCATACACATAGAGCTTGAAAGCTAGTGTTAAATGTGTCCTGTTATGGGCTTCTGTGTACCACACTTCAATCATATAAAGGTTAGTGGTTGCCTTTCCCTTATTTTTTGTACTTCTCCATTCAGGAATTTGTTAATACACAGACACCCTCACGCAAATGCAACTCTCACACAAGATTGCAGTCTCAAGCAACTGAAACCACACAGCAAGCATCAGCATCAGTGCATGATGGGAGTGGTGACTGGGTAGGGTTAAGGACGAGGCTGGGGTGGGGAGGGAGAGGGGTAGTAGGGTAGGGGTGGCGGACAGTGAAGTGCTGTAAGTTAGATGGAGGGCAGGGAGAGGTGGGGAGGATGTGTGGGACAGGTCTTGCATCTAGTCTATTACAGGGGTATGAGCCATTAGATAAGGGGTTGGGAGCAGGGGTTGTGTAAGGATGGACGAGTATATTGTGCAGGTTCGGTGGATGGCGGAATACCACTGTAGGAGGGGTGGGAAGTATAGTGGACAGGACATTACTCATTTCAGAGCATGACGAGAGGAACTCGAAACCATGATTGAGAATGTAACTCAATTGCTCCAGTCCTGGTTGGTTCTTAGTTACGAGGTGAATGCTCCTCTGTGGCCGGGCAGTGGGACTTTGGGAAGTGGTGGGACACTGGAAAGACAAGGCATGGGAGATTTGTTTTTGTACAAGCTTGGGAGGATAATTAGGGTCTGTGAAGGCTGCAGTGAGACCCTCGGTATATTTAGAGAGGGACCACTCGCCACTGCAGATGCGACGACCATGGGTGGCTAGGCTGTATGGAAGGAATTTCTTGGTATGGAACGGGAGGCTGCTGTCGAAGTGGAGGTATTGCTGGTGGTTAGTAGGTTTGATATGGACGGAGGTACTGATGTAGACATCTTTGAGCTGGAGGTCAATATCTAGGAAGGTGACTTGTTGTGGTGAGTAGGACCAGGTGAAGCAAGTGGGGCAGAAGTTGTTAAGGTTATGGAGGAATGTGGTCGGGTGTCCTCACCCTCGATCCATATCGCAAAGATGTCATCAGTGAATCTGAACCAGGCGAGGGGTTTAGGATTCTGGGTTTTTAGGAAGGATTCCTCTATATGGCCATGAATGGGTTGACGTAGGATGGTGCCATGCGGGTGCCCATAACCGTATCCTGGATTTCTTTGTAGGTAATACCTACTCCCAACCCCTTACCTCATGGCTGATACCCCTGTAATAGACGTAGATGCAATACCTGTCTCATACATCCTCCCACCACCACCACCACAACCACCACCACCACCACCAACACCTACTCCAGTCCGGTCACAAACCTCACGTATCCCATCAAATGCAGGGCTGTGTGTAAGTCAGTCATGTGATCTACAAGCTAAGCTGCAACCACTGTGCTGCATTCTATGTGGGCATGACAACCTGCCTTCATGAATGGCTACCAACAAACTGTGGCCAAGAAAAAAGTGGACCACCCAGTTGCTGAGCACGCTACCAATCATGACATCCTTCATTTCAGTGAGTGCTTCAGTCTATGCCATATGGATTCTTCACACCAACACCAGCTTTTCTGAATTGCGCAGGTGGGAACTTTCTCTTCAGTATATCCTATGTTCCCGCAACCCTCCTGGCCTCAACCTTTGTTAGTCATTGTCCTCTCCCATCCAGCCCCTCCTCTGGTTCCATTCCAGCACTACACAGCACTCATTCAACCATCACACTCAGTCTTTTCATTGCCCTCCTTTTCTGCTACCCTGCCCCCTCCGTTCTCCACCTCTCCCCTGGCCTCTGTCTTACCTGCAGCACTTCGTTGTCCACCACCCCTACCCTAATATCCCTCCCCCTCCCTGCCCCAGCCTCCTCCTTACCCCCACCCAGTCGCCACTCCCATCATGCACTGGAGCTGCTGCTTGCAGGTTGGTCTCGGTTGCTTGAGACTGCAGTTGTGTGTGAGTTGTGTTTTCATGTGTGTGTGTGTGTGTGTGTGTGTGTGTGTGTGTGTGTGTGTGTGTGTGTGTCCCATGACTTGCTGTTAGGTGTCAATGCTGGTACAATGATGTAGGGTTTAAACACAAGCATCAGTGTACATTGCACTTGCAGAGAATCAACATTGGTCGGGACAAGTGAGAAGCATTTTACTTGTAAAGCTCTTTTATCAAAACAACAGCAATATTGCTGCTGCTCTTCATGAGTGTAGACGCATTAAAGGAATATGTGGCTGAAGAATGTGAAGTTTGAATTAACTGGTGATGTGGGAATTGCTCCTGGGAGAGACAAATGGCCAATTGCTCAACAGATTGTCGAAGAAGTTACTGTTGCTACACCTGAGAATGCTGGATGCAATGTGCAATCTGCAAGCAGTGCGTAAGCAGTCTCAGGACAACTGAACTTCGTGTGATCCGCCATTCAAAAAATGCTGTGAACAATTGTCTTGCAATCTCTAGTATAGTTCCTTGCCATTGTGGATGCAGATGGTAGTCACATTGAGCAACGACTGTAACCTGGAACGTAAATGTGGTACTCAGTTATCAAATGTTACCCTTTCGGATGGAAATTCAGATGTATTTCTTTCAGTGATTTATTATTTCTCTTCTGCATGTCATTACAATTTTTCAGCAAAGTTTCATTTTCCAAAGATCACAAGTTTTTCATGGGGATCCTTCAAGTAATGAAAGTTTCCTTATAACAACCCTGTATTACTAAGTTCTGAATTTGTACAACTCACCCTGAATGTGTCAACACACTCTTTTCTAGAAGTGACAGCATAACCTGTAAACAATTGTAGAGCTTTTGACATCATTCACTAAGTTATTCATACACATTAAGAGCAGCAGCAGCAGTGCCTTAATACAGGCACAGCTGATTTTCTGTTCACTCTGATACTCTAAAGAATGCAAAAATATGGGACGAAAATGGATTCAGCCTAATTATTCGCTGAAAGAGGTGCAGATCAAACAGGAACCACCTGCTTTTCTTAATGTGCCTTGCATCACCACCACATCACCGGGATTCAGTGAGCCTCGCAAAATCTTTTTTACCCTAAATATAATATGAACAGACACTGGTAAATATTCTAACTTGTTATATAGAGAGGAAAAAAATAATTTCTCCTGAGTGTTATAGTGGAGGTAAAACATTTAACCGAAGAGTGCCCATTAACAGCTTTCAGTGGTGAACACTCCAAATCCCTGTGTGCAACTGGAAAGGTGGTCAAATATTCCTGTAGTATGAACATCTGGCTTCAGTTATGGTTCTGTGTATTTTGTGGTTTTATAAATTTTATGTATTTTTATATCCATCCTTTTTCTCTTTTTGTAGGACTTTCTTTTATATGCACACTTAATGTTTGTGTTTTAGACCATTAGTATACAACTAATTCATGTGTTGTCGTACACCATACATTAAATAAATAAAACAGGTCTTATGATACTCCTTCTGTAATTGCATAATAGTGCTTACCTGACAAGAAATTATTTGTCCAGCCTCAATTTTGATTAAATATGCTCTAACTTAATACATTACTACACAGTAATTTCACATTACACCATACAAGTAAATTCCCGAAACACTGATTTGACTGCCATTGGCTAAAGTTTCTGGACCTTGTGAATAAAAAGTGAAATTAATTTTTTTTAATGTATCCAACATTCTTGATGAGTTTGCAGAGGAGTTTATGTTATTAGAGGAGTTTATTTTATTAGAGCATCAGAGGTGTTGTATATTTCTACAGTGAACTGACAATGGTAACAGAGATGCATAACTTTGTGATTCAGTTGTACAGTTGCATTGAAAATCATACACGCTTCCATAACAAGCCAAATGACCTTCAACAAAACGTACCCTGGTGTATGACTATGCCATCACATTCTTGTACAGAGCAACACTTTGGGCATTGTTGCATATAGCCCTCAGTAGGGTGATGCATCCATCATTACCCTTGCACTTAGTCAGATGGTCTTTGGGAAATGGCCACCAGAAATAATTGTTGGTTTAGTACATAATGCAGCCTAACAGTTCATGCTCAGGTGCTTCATTTTTATTTAGAGATTTATTTCTGTTTCTGTTTATAAACATATTTCTAAATTCTTTGTATTCACTGTTTTTTGCCAAACATGCTTACAACAATATTTTCTCTCTGTACAAACAGAAGCCTGGAATTTTTGTCACATTTGTAAATATGTTGTTGATTTTAGATGCAAGCCAGAAGACACTGCTGACCTTTTATTCCTTCCCATTTTAAAATTTTGTGTAGATGTGAGAATTTTAATGTAGTAAGTTGATTAACTTCTCATTTTTTCTGTTTAAGTAGATATGTTATTTTTTTATGTTTTTGTAATATCGTATTTATATTTTAATGACTATTTGTTTTTAAACTTTTGCAAAATTTATTTTCAAGGTTATATTATTTTTTCAAAATTTTTCAGATGATTGATTGTGCTCAGAATGGGAACATAGGGTGTGATGGTGGTGATACATGTAGTCTTCTTGAATGGATTGTTGCAAAAAATATTTCTATTGAGTTAGAAAAACAGTATCCATTAACTCTGGAGACACAGACATGTAAATTAAAAGGGTATGTTTCTCAAGAAATATTAAAGATACTGACATCTAGTTTTTCTGTTAGCAAGAGTTTTTAGTACATATTATCCCTGAACCTTTGTTACTGAAAATCATTATGATCACTGATGAACTTTTTGTGTAACATTTATAGGAGTATTTTAGCTACCACAAAAGGAGATTACTGCTCATTGTGTGAAATTTTACAGTATATATGGTAGTTCCCATGACAGACAAATTCAATTGAGACATAAAAGGGAAGTAACACATTCTGAAAGGGTAATTCATTGAAGTCATATGTAGCCTGGCACTGTAGGAAACATACCACACTAAAAACTCAGCTGGGGGCAAATATACTGTTACAACAGCATCAAGAGAAGTGGTGGTGTTGATAAGACATTGGACCTTTGTGTTGGAAGACTGGGTTTCAAATCACCTTCCAGGCATCCACATTGGGGTTAAATGCCAGTTTTTCTTTATTTTGACACTTAATGCGAAGTATAACCCCTTTAAGTTTTTGGTTTCCATGAGCATAAATGAACGTATATGTTTTAGTACATGAATTATTTTGAGCTTCACATTGTCTCAAAGTTTGCTGTCAATAAGAAATTTGAACATAAAAGGAAAAGCTATACCTTTGCTTATCGTGTGTCTCACTGACATTTATTCATTCATTTCTTCTGTGTGTGATGTTGCTTAACATTCAGGAGTCTGGAAGACTTGCCAACAACATAGCCATCCTCCCAATTCAACAGTTATGTTGGCACGTTGTCTGCACTGTGTGCTGCCACCTCTGTGATTCTGAAGCTCCAACAACTCTTTCTTTCTTTTTTTTAAATAGGGGTACTTGTTCAAAAAATAACATTGAGATCAAAATATTTATAGAGATTGAAATCATGATTTGCTTGATATCAGCTCTCATTCAGTTGATGATAGAATGTTAAGTCCCAGTCTTTCACTTCTGGAGTGAATTCACTATCTCCAATGCAGAGATACATTAGATCTTCAAAACATTAGCACAGGTGAGACATATTAGAGCTACAAAGTTCATTTGCTCAGACTCCATGAGTCCAATTGAAGCCATCCAGTGCGCATATCCATTCACGTTGTCCAGAATACTCTCCTTACTTAATTCATGTAAGGAAGAAGGTAACTTTTTGTTGGGTACCAGGGCATGTAAGAATTTGGAGATAAAATAGCAGCTGCAGCAGCAAAGGACACCTCCATGATGTCTACGGTGGGATTTTGTGAATACCTCCTATATGCAGTGAACTCGCTGACGAAATACATGGCCATGTGATTATGGGAGGTGGTAGTGTCAGACAAAAAGAGTTTGTCACTGTACTTAACCAATCAGCCCCATTATGCAATTCCTTCAAACCACAGAGGCATGATGAAGTGTTGCGTATTTGTGTCAGGATTGGACATAGTTCACTGATGCATGTGTTCCTTCTGTAGGAAGAGGACCAACCATTGTGTCATGCTTGTGATGTAGAAGTTTCAGTATGCTGTATTTTAATTGAATTTATTTTCTATCATGAGAGGGCAGCAACTGGTTTTCCAGCTGATCTGTCAGCTATTTTGGGCAACAATGAGACAAATGTGGAATAAAATTTGAGGTTATGCGTGGTATCTGACCTTCCATGTAATTTGATATGCAGGAGATTTTAGGGTGTTCTCAGGTTGCCTGGTTGATAGATTGTTTGAGAGATCAGCTTGCCACTATACACAAATTACTTTTTAATTCACTTGAGAAAACTAAAACTGAGAGACTGAATTGTTGGCAAATACTTATCTTCAGGATGCAAAATTTCAGTATTGCTAACAAAAACTCATAAAAGTACAAGCACTATTCTAGCTTACAGAGCTAACAGTTCCTTCCTTAGGGAAGAGAGAAGGATAGCTTAAATATGTGCTATCGAGCTGACGTTTTTGGCTATATCTGGGGGTGAAACTGGTAATTGATAAAAAGACATAATTTTAAGTTTATGTCCACCCTTCAACTAAGTCTTGCCCAAATAATGTAACCCATTGCTTCAATTTCTATCTTGGTGGTTTTAAGTTTCTTGTCTATTGGGACAGATACATCACTACCATTTCCCATTATCCTACCCTTTTGATATAGACATAGATTCACTGCAGCTTTCTGTGCCTAGTATTCTGTGAGCTCTACTGTGTATTAGGACTGCTTCAAACCTTGGCAGTTTGTTGTGAATGTCTTGGCAGAGTTTCACTAATATTTTAATTGTCTTGTCTGTGGTGTGCAGGGAGAAGGGGAGCCAGTTATTTGGATCTTCCACTAATACTGTCTGGTCTTCTCCAGGTATCGTGCACAAAAAAAAAAAAAAAAAAAAAACAACTTTTGTGCACTTCATGTACAGTTATTTACCTGGCTAGCAGCCTCTTTTGGGTAGTTCATCTCTGATCCATCTAGGAAGACCCTCCAGTCATGTGACCCAAGAGTAGGAAGTTGCAGTCTAGCTTGTCACAGCACTTTCAAATTCTCTCGTTCAACCCTTTCACTCAATTCAAAACCAAAGGGAGATACAACAGTTCCAGAGACAATGCTACAAATTGTGAACAGCATTGAAGCTCTGTGAGAGGCTAATCTCAGCCTTCTCTACCTGTTGCTGGAGTGATCAAAGTATGTTCTTGGAGCCCAGATGACAGGCATAATTTATTCCAACAAATGCCACAATCTGCAGTTAGTTGCACCCTACTCCCTCTGTGGTTGCTGGAGCAATCTTTTCAGTTTGTTGTCTAGGAATGTTTTGGTAAGGGGGTAATACCAACACTATTGGTGAACCTAGCCCCCTACAACCACAAAGATTTCACAAACTTTGTTATTAATTATAATCTAGCAATTACAATTCAAGATGCATATAGTAGCTTTGTTCAAGCTCAAAGAGAACCTATCAACAGAAGCAGTGGGCTAAGTTTGCTAGAAGGACCCAACAGTTAGCTGCCTGGAACCTTCAGCTTCTATGTGTCTAAAATATTCACATTTAGAAAAGTGTAGCTGTAGGTAAACATGTTTGATGGAATGACAACCATACTTCAATGGCACTTAGAGTTCAGCACATTTGGAAGAACGGAGATTGTTTGCTGAGGAGGTCTAGAGTCACTTTAAATTTACTAACTAGAACAAAGAATGTGCTCTTGCACAAGTTTTTCCCTTAACTTTTTATAACATTTTAAGTGTGTTGCAGTTATATACCTGTGTTCACCAGTGCATTTAAGCAGGTTGTAATATGGCTGTAATGTTACAATGATAAAATATAAAATGTGTCTTGTTGCAGAGATAAGTTTAATATGTCTGCCTTTTTGTCTCTGGTTTGGTAACATATGTTTTTGTGGCTACTGGACTTGAGTTTGGTGGCTTTACTGAGAGAATGTGATTAGTCACGAAATAATGCTGACCATGTGCACAAATGTCTCCTATACTTTGCAGATGTTAGTTTGTTAATTAAAAGATGGAAAATGCCACTTCAAGATGATAACAGTATAAGTCAAATTACTTGTTTTTATTGCCATTTCAGCACATAATCCACTTACACTAACAATGCCTAAACACATCCAGTCTTGTGTTAATAGTTAAGCTTGTTTCACATTCATACTGATGTAACCAATGCCATATTGCGTTTCCACATTAATCAGACAGGTAAACCGCTGATAAGCCTTTCTTACCTATGTTAATCGTAATGTGACCTGATCACGGAGTTACTGATTAACAAATGCACTACTCTTTCAGCCATAATTCTTCCAACTAGCCCCTTGTGCCTTTCCTCAAAATAACTGAATTACTCAAACACTTTTTTCCTACAAACCAACATAACACTTTCAACTCTTAGCAGATTCTTCATGCTGTTTGTCTGCTATGCCTCAGCCACTCTATACTTAAGCCCGACGACGACTCTGTGCACACTGACTTCCCATATGACCAGTACCACTGGGGGATTGTTGATGTTAAATACAAGAAAATGCTCCCTCCAGAGAAAAGGCGCACTCAGCTGTGAAAATTCCAGAAGCCAGCCATAGGCAAGGAGTACAATATTGCTAAGTCTTAACATCAAAGACAGCTGTACTCCTTACAAGGTGACTTTCTGTGCTGCTATGTGTTTTCGTTAAGATATCCCCAAGCTTTGTTTTGCTAATTTTTTTGGTGCAGTTGGGAGGGCAATGGCATGTTTGAGCTCTTCCTCATCTGCTCCAGTTTTCTGCATGCGATTCAAGCTATACAGTGCATGTATGCAGTAGATAAAAAAATCCTAAATATCAAAGACTATGTTCTAAGGTTTCAAAGTTTGAATAATGAGGTGCCCTTCTGCTGGCACAGAGGCACATAAGTATTCCAGGATACAGTAACCAAGGTAGTATGCACAGCAAATCCTGTGATTCATTGTGTGATTCCCTTCATGCATTTTGCTTGCTATTTGAATAGAATTGCTGGTAAGAAGAGTGACTGGAAGTCGTGCAATTAGCTGTGGCCTGGTGACGCCAAGATCTAGTCCTTCTGGGCATTCACATTTGTGTAAACAAGGCGCAATCTGTTTCAACAAGAAGACCTATCAATGTGCAGTGCCTATAATGTGCAGATTTCAATATGATTGTGCTGGGAGAGTGGGCTTTTGTAAGATGTCTGATCTGCATCCTAATATGGTAAGGAGGAGATTTTAATGCCATGGTGACTGGCTGATCCTCTTTTTTTAAGTGATCACTGCATCACACTTCCGTGATGCCTTACTTTAGCCATTGTTATTCTGCGCCGTCCATGGATTTAGGAGATTTCGGAACAGGTACTATGTTTACTGTTTTAATAGGGTGTGATTGATTGCGATCAACCTGTTAGTGTACAATGACGGATTTACCCATCATTGTATGTACAGAGACAGGTACAGCTGCCACTGTGCAGTCACCTTGTTGTGCAGTGCTTAGGCATGTACTGCATTACTGTCAGCTATATTTTTAGTTCAGGAAGCTTGTTAAAAGATAGCACCTTTAAATCTTCTAGAAATGTTCAATTGCAGCAAAATATTACAGTGCAAAGTTGACACTTTTTTTATATGTTCAGTAGTGCCTCTTGGCCTGATCCGTATGAAATCCAAGCCGAAAGAATAGCTTGATTTCTTGAAGAAATGATTTGTGAGAGATTGATGGAGAAATAGATCCTGAAAACAATGAAAACACAGAATCATAAGTAAGTGAAAGCACAGAATCAGAAGTGAGTGACAACAGTGGTCGTGCTGACAAAGATGATTTTTCCCTCGACAATTGAGAAGCAATTACATTACCAAGAGCAGTATTGAAGGCGAGGTAGACATTATTATTTGCAGATCCCTAGGCCAAAACCTTTCAGAAATGCTTGTAACTCTACGGTTTTTTGACGCCATAGTTCTGGGAGTCAGTGGTCAAGGAAATAAATTTATTTGCAGCTGAAACATGCAGAGCAAAGAATTAAGATTGGCAAAGCACATTGGTTTCCTGTGACAGTAGAAGAGATTAAGGCCCACTTTGCACTCTGCCTACTTATGTCCAAAAGAAAGAAATGATCTGTACAAGATAACTGGGTGAAGAGAAAAATAATACAGACTTCTATTGTTGCTAAAACCATGCCTTTTAGGAGATTCAAAGCCATCTCAAGGTATCTTCATTTTGCTACTTATCCTGCAGATACGTAGCATGACAAAATGAGAAAGGTCAGACCAGCAGATCTGTCAAGAAGAAGAGTGATATCTTCTTATTGACAGATTTCTGAGGGTGTACAAGCCTGCAAAATTTTTGTATTGATGAGAGCCTGTTGAAGTTCAGGGGCAGATTGTCATATGTACAATACAGCCCTTCAAAGATGGCAATATTTAGTTCAAAAATATATAAATATTGCCCATTTGACATTCAATACTATTACAGTTTCAAAATTTATACAGCTCTTGAGGCAGAAAAAGTATTCAGCAGCCTGGCCAGTGAGGAAGTTGTTTTGGATTTGTGTGAGACTTTACTGGATGAATGGACAACAATATACATGGATAATTGGTATAGTTCTCACACCTTCTTTCTAAGGCTGTTGGAGATGAAGGCATATGCAACCATACGGGAAGTACATGCCATCAGAGTTCAAGAACTCAGTGCTGAAAAAAGGCAAACTGACTTTTGCATCAGTGAATAAAGTTAACATAAAATGGGAAGACTAAGCTGAAATCTAATTGCATCATTGATTGTAATTGAGAAATGGACGGAGTTGATACACATGACCTTAGCATCATATCCTCTTATGAAAAGATACGTGAAGGGATATAAAAAAATATATTTTTATATGTTAGACATGGCAATTCTCAATGCAAGTATAGTACACTCTATGATGAACACCAGTAAAGAAGAATGTGGTTCACAGATTTTTGTCTCAACCTGACAGAACAAATTTTGAAAAATGTTTAGACTTCCTGATTACAGGATTTAGACGCTTAAGCCAAGAAACAAATCCATTAATACAACAAGGAATATACTGGGGACATTTTCCCACCCAATACCTCCATCGGACAGAAAAGCAGCACCATCTAGAAGTTGTAAGGTCTGTTACAACAGAAGAGACTGTGGAGAATCCTGCTTTGAGTGTGAAGAGTGCAAGATTTTCATACAGATGGATAAGAGTTTTAAGCTTTATCACACTCAGAAAGACTATGTATGATTATATTTCATAGTGTAATAGAGAAACACAATAAATAGACTGCTAGACGGCTCTAATATAGCTTATAGTATGTTGCTCCAGAAATGCTCTAAAAATGAAATAAAATGATTGTATGGCATTTATTGGCTGGGATATCCCCTTTGGGGTTCGACCGCCTTATTGCAAGTCTTTTCAGTTGATGCCACTTCGACGACTTGTGTGTCAGTGTTGATGAAAATGATGATAGACACACAACACCCAGTCCCCTCTCAGGAATCGAACCCAGGCCCCCTAGCATAGTATGCAGTAACATGTTCAATTTATTGGTCATAACATTCTACAGTAGTACATAATTTTCGACTGACATTTAAAAGTAATAAAACAAACTAAAATTAATTGCAGGTTCCTTGACATTTTAGAAGAAACCCAAGTCTAGACCAGAAAGTGATGGTCGTCATTTGGTCATACATGGTTTTCCAAGATCAGATTGTCTCTCGTTTCTCCATGTTCTGAATCACATCATCGAAAATTGGAGTTCACATGACGGTTCTTCTGAGGAAGTTGGCATATGAGCTACAGAGGCGGACAGGAAAACGGCTGAAAAATAAGTGTACTGCTGTGTCACAATGTCAATAAACAGGGTGTATACAACATGAGACAACCGGGAAATCCGGAAGAAACCGGGGAATTTTTTCATCCAGGAGAAAACCCGGGAATTTTTCTTTGTTTTAGTTTTCTGTTAAAGTTTTGTAATTTTGACTGGCAAGAATTGATACTCGAGCAAAAAATGTTACTGTATCTTGCTACTCGAGAATAATACTGCTACACAAATGAGAGAGAGAAAAAATAAAACTTTAGTTGCAAAGGAAATGCGCCATTTACAACAACAAAACACTGTGCACACGCAAGTGTCTGCAAGCAGAAAAATATGTCAAAAGCATTAGGGTGAAGACTATGTATTACTTCGTAACAATAAACTGCTTTCTATGAGTGTGGCTTCACAGCTGTTTACATTAGATTCATTTGAACAGTTGCCAGCAGGCTTATGCGGTTACTTAAAGTGTAGCTGTATCGGCAGTAGCAGCAAGTAGGCAGATAATGAGAGAATTTTTTTCTCGCGCACCCTAGCTGCCAGATTTCCGCATGCGCAGAGTTTTATGGGTTGTAGTGAGAAGGGGCTTAGTCTCCACGTGACCCGTGTTTGCATGAAGTGATTTCGCTGCTTCTCTTCATTTACAGCTCCCATGTCAAATGAAAACAAAACTGCTTTCTGTGGCCGGCAGCTATCAAGTGAATTAAAATAATTCACATAAGTACAGAAGGCAAAAATATATTATTATTTTCAATTTTCTGATTTTATTTCCAAGTCTTGAGCAGTCAAGCATTAATCGGCTTGCAGAACAATGAAGTTATGTTTGTCAGGTTGCTAAAGAAATTTGGCTTCGTTAATCTTTTCTGCTGAGGCAATCAATTTATTTTAAACAAAGTGTTTCATTCCACAGTATTGGCTAGTTCCAATTGTTCGCTGAATTTCAAGTGAACATTATCATCTTCTGTCATGTATGGCATTGTGCCATAATATAGAACCAAACATGAGATAGTACAGTACTGGTACTCCAAGAAAATATACATGCCAAAAACCACACTGAAAAGCTTTATATCAGGTGGGACCTACTTCATTGTGAATCTGGGCAAACCGATGTGCACTTCTAGCCGAATTATGCATTTTAGTATGGTTTGCGAAATTCCAATGCTCTTGGAATATCCTCTGATGTCCTGTTTCTTTTATGGCGTAGTGTAAGATCTGTTAATGCTTTATTCATACGAACACGCCGGCTTCCTACATCACTGCAGCTACACACGCACAATAGTGCCTGTTTTCTGGCACTCTCTGGCAACTGCTAAAACGAATCTATTTCTAACAGTCTTGGGATAGTATTGTGAATGATGTTTTGAAAGGCATTACTTTCAAAGTAAATCTCTTTTTGTGCAAGATGAATTATGTTACATGTGAGAAAGTGGGATGAATTTCTTAAATCACAGAGCGTTTGACTCTCGTTTAAAACTGAACACTTTGAGGACCAGCCATTTAGAAGAATTTCGAGCACAAAAGACCGAACATTTGTGTCATTATTTTAAATTTACTGACACTTTTGTGTGATGTATCTTATAGTATAACACGCGCAAAAAAGATCAATATTACACACGAAAGCTTAGCTTCTCTTATAGGTTAGTAATCTTAGAGATCCACATTATATGTGAAAGCTTAGCTTTTCTTGTTGCTACAGTATGTATATTAATGTAAACCGTTAACTTTTCTTCTTTGTGTGTTCGCACTACGTAACAGTGTTTCTGCTATTGGCTGACTAAACATGTGTCCTATGCTCTGAATATCTGCTGTCATCCTCTGGCAAGATGACGTGGCATGAGATATGATTAGCTTACAAAAGGACATCGCAATCTTGGTTTCAACACTCTGGAAACTAACATGCTGTGTTTGGTGCAATTCCAATTTATACTTTCGTAATACAAAAATGTGGAGTGTGTATGTTGCTGCACATCAAAGGTCTTTCCATAAACTTCTCCCCCCCCCCCCCCCTCCCCCATCCCCACCCCCACCCCCCTAAAGTGCCGGGAAGTTCTACACCAGTGTATAAAACATTAACCATTCAACAAAGGATTGATAAGTTTTTGGAAAAAGTGTATTTTCGCCCGGGAAAAATTTTATTTTTTAATAGGGATATCTGGGAATTTTTTTTCCTTGTCTTCGTATACACCCTGATAAAAAAATTGTATGACAATGGGTTAAGTAGATCAAATAGGAAATAGGACTTTTTGTGTGTGTGTGTGTGTGTGTGTGTGTGTGTGTGTGTGTGTGTGTGTGTGTGTGTGTGTGTGTGTGTGTTAGTTCAGGAAAGGTATTAATATCCTCAATGTCAAGTGCCCTAATTCTGTGCACACTGTAATTAGTTAATCTTATCTTTGCGATCCCTATGGGACCAGCACATGGGGTCGTAGTATAATCATGTATGCCTCACTTAGAGCTGTTTCAAGAAACTTGTAACTAGCCTTGCTCAGGACACTTTGTGTGTACGTTCAAACACCTCGACGGTTCAAAAACACTTGTGGCCAGTTGTGCTGCCTGTCTATGAATGCATTCAGTATTCCCTATTACTTCTATTTTGTGTGGGTCCCACACTCTTCAGCCACATTGTAGGATGTGTCACACAAGTATCTTGCAGGCAATCTCTCTCTTGTAAAGTGACTGTATTGTCATAGAAACCTACCAAAGAAGTATATTTTCCTAGTATCCTGGTAATGAAGTCTGTCATCTGCTTAATATACTACTAGAGCTGCGACAATGTTTAAAACTAGTAAGGTATGTTAGATAAAATATTATAACCTTGGTTTTAAACTGTCTAATAGTAGGTACAATTAGTACAATTGGTTAGATTGCCAATTTCAGTGTGCATAAAGAAAAATAACACATTAAAAATGGTGCATCAGGTATTTTATGCCTTAGATACAGTCCTTAGTCCAAAACATAGAAATACAGTAGGATGTGACACGTAACTTCAACTATTGGGTAAACTATACTTGAAATATTCGGTACAGAATATACATTATAAGAAAACATTGTCGAATATCTGCCCCACATAAGCCACTGTACTTGATAGTAAAATATAAAGAATTAGCAGGTCATTGAAAAAGCACAAAAACAAAAAATTAAGATTTGATTTCTGGAAAACATGTAAATATACTTCCTGATAGTCTCTTATCATAATAGTAATAAAATTTTTCCTCACACAATCATCTATATACCTGAGGCTCCACTGTATAGAAACAAGTTTTTAGTTGTACCTGAGGACAGTCTGTTATAATGTAATGTGAATTTGTCTATGAGCTGACCAGTTAAGCTCACTTGCTGCTGAGGGAAGTGGTGCATTCAAAATACTTGGAGCATGTGAACAAAGTTGGGGAGCAGGGATGCTCCAAGTGATGCAAAATTTCCAATAACAGCACCACTTTCATATCCCAAGACTTCACTCATTGTTGCGATAAAGTCTAGTACCTGTTCTTCCTCCTGACTGACAGTTTCCTCTTTAAAACAGGGATCCATCATATTTGCCACTGCATAAATTGTTCTACATGCTTACCTGTGCTTCAGTGTCATAGCACCTTTAATGAGAGACCTGTCTACTGGAGAGTATATTACATTCTAGGAGTGCAGTGTCTGCTTCCCTAGCAGTGCTGTCAAACACTTCATGTACTTCCGAAAATACAGCATTATCATCTTCAACCTTGTGTATGGCTTCTGACACTATTGTAAACGATGCTATGTATCTTCAAATTGCTGCCACGTTTCATCTGCTAACACAGAAGCTTTAACTGTTCTGTTGTACTGCACAGTTAAGCACAAAGCTCCCTCATTATTCTTAAGTAAACTGTTCAATAAAATCACATTACCTGCCTAACAGGTTGGTGATGGAAGCTTTAATGTCAGAGGTATGACCATATTTTCTGTTTCTCTTTGTTTTCAATAAAGCATGGCAGACATGGCACACCAAAAAGAATTTTACTATTTTCTTCACTAGATGGAAGCACTCTGCCAATGTTATCCATGACATTATATCCTTTATTAGTAGATTAAAGATAAGTGCTTCACAACCTATGCAGAGTGTGTGTGTGTCTGTGTGTGTGTGTGTGTGTGTGTGTGTGTGTGTGTGTTTTGCTCCTCTACTATTTTCCGTGAAGCACGCATATTTCACACATCATCTGTGACCTCTGTCTCCACACCTGTTTAAGTAATAACATCAATTAGGTGCAAAGCAGTATACTGTGCAGTTTCCCTTTCCTCACCAGGTCATATACTTTTAAAGAACGTTGGCTGAAGTATTGTCACAATAAAGTTCACATAACTATTCCCTGATACATCAGTCCACTCATCTGAAATCAGAGTAAGAGCAGTTGAACAGTCCAACTTCTTTGTGACAAATGTCACCATACATGATGATATTCAGCAGAAAGCAAAGATCGTCTAAGCAGGTGGTGACTAGGAGGTTCATAGCCAGGCTGTATTTTCTTAAATGTTTCCCACTGATATCTGGAATTCAGCATAGGTAGTGGAACAGGCAAAGCATATATAGCCCTAGTAACAATTTCGCCAGTATCACTATTAGTTGCTTGATACGTATCCTTATGCCTGGATGAAGAATATTGTGGTTAATCTGTCGTAAGTTGTTTACTGTGAGAAGAACCAGAAGGCACTGACAATAGTGTAATGTAATACTTCAATGTTCTGCAGTCCATTGTTTGCTAACTACTTCTTCTCTTTTTTTTGCATTGTCTAAATGATGTTTGGTCAAAGATCACATCTGATAAGATGTTCTTTTAATTATGATGCCAGGGCACTATTAAATTTAATTTTACAATATTTACATGTTGCCCCTGTCGTACCATCAACTTGACTTACATCGAAGAGATTCCGCACCTTTGATTGAGTACACATTCCACAAACTAAACTTTCTGATTTGATTGTGTAAGATAGTTTGGCATAATGTTGAATGAGGCTTGTCAGCATTGTCTGGCTTTATACAGACCTGTGGCCTGAGACCCTAATTTTTATGTGTTTCCAGACTCATTCCATTCATTCCAGTATGAATAGCCCCTGCTGCATATGCAATGCATGCAGCTGTATGCTATAGCAGGTTACATGACAGCAGGGATGAAAAGAACCATTGATACCTTTCTTAGAGGGTTTTAAATGGTTTAAAGTAACATGCTTATCAGTTCGACAGTATTAAACGTATTTTTAAATTTCTGCCTACTACGAACTCGGTGATTGTTCAGTTTTGTATCACAACAAATTGTTATATCTTGGTGTAGTGTTGGCAGAAGAGCCAACACTGTTTTTCTAGAGGAGGCCGAAATGCACGCGTTTAATTACACGCTGACTGGCGTTAGGTCTGGAACAGGTCAGAGAAATAAGACTAGCAAAACAGGAGGTAACTGGTAGAATACTTAACTTTAATCCACAATTGTAGAACATCTCTCGCTACGGTACATGCTTCATAATATTAATTATCAATTGAATATGGCGCCTTGCTAGGTCGTAGCAAATGTAGCTGAAGGCTACACTAACTATCGTCTCGGCAAATGAGAGCGTATTTGTCAGTGAACCATTGCTGTGAACGTCGGCTGTACAACTGGGGCGAGTGCCAGTACGTCTCTGTAGACCTGCCGTGTGGTGGCGCTCGGTCTGCTATCACTGACAGTGGCAACACGCGGGTCCGACGTATACTAATGGACCGCGGCCGATTTAAAGGCTACCACCTAGCAAGTGTGGTGTCTGGCGGTGACACCACATTTGGCATTTGTATGAGTTGACTGATTCTAATTGTGACTCATTGATAGTGTAACTACAAGTTTTTCGTTTTGTGAAATTCAGAATTTTACATTTATGAATGTTTAAAGCAAGCTGCCATTCTTTGCATCACTTTCAAATTTTATCAAGATCTGACTAAATACTGTCTCACATCAGTAATACATAATCTAATGATTGGGATTGAAGCTTCATTCAATCAATCCCAAGCGTGATGACCCAAAACCACCATGCAGTGAAGCTGATCAGCATATTACGTACAGTACCTAAAGCCACGAGATACATAGTTCATGAATAGTTGGCAGACTATCATAAAAATTTTAATATTCATAATAAATACAGGATGTTTCACATTCGAGGTAAATGCTCTCTTGCTTGATGATAATACTGCAGCTGGTTATCACGACCTGTGCATAATGGAGAGGTAGATACTAAAAATCTCTTTTTACCTGTTGGTAAAACATGTGCATTTGTAGTGTATGCAAACTTTTAGATCAATAATGTTTCATTTCTGAAAATCCTCAAGAGTTACATCAAGAGTGTCTACATGACATGAAAACATGAGTATAGTTAGCAATTAGTGTAACATGGATTATTGTACAGATATTTTTCCACCAAACTATTACTCTCAAGTGAGATAGTGCAGTGGTTAGCACACTGGACTTACATTCAGTAGGACGACAGTTCAAACCCCCGTCCTGCCATCCTGATTTAGGTTTTCCATGATTTCCCTAAATCGCTTCAGGCAAATGGTGGGATGGTTCCTTTGAAAGGGCACGGCCAATTTCCTTCCCCATCCTTCCCTAATCTGATGGGACTGATGATCTCGCTGTGTGTCCCCTCCCCCAAGTCAACCAACCAACTATTATTTCTGATTGGTATGTGAAAAATTTATTGCAACCTTTTTCAGAAAACTAACAGCTAATGAAAAGACCTCTATTTATTTAATACAAGTCAGTGATACAGCACACATCACCAATGAGTATGATGACACAAACTGTCCTAATGAGTCGTGAGCATGTTGTTTTAAACTGTGAGCAACTGCAGCCAAATTTCTGCATTTTAAATGAAATGATTTGAACTGGCTGTAATATACTTTCCATTAAGTCATGACAGATTTTGTGTCAATTGAATATGCATCCTCAGATTCACAGTGCAAAGGTAACTGCCTTAGAGTCACTCCCTGTCATTCATGTCAAGTTTTAAACCAAGAGCATGCTAAACCATGTACTACCATAGTTAAAATGAAGGAGATAGTAGAACCATGCCTTGAGCAGGAAGGTTGCTTAGCAGCAGTAGCAGGCAACCCTTCTGATGATACCGAAGAAACACATTTCTACGTGCTACGTTGCTTTATAAACTACATTTTTATCTCCCACCAGATTTCACATGTGTATTTGTTTTTTTTTTTTCCCATTTTATGTGTACAGGTAGGGTAACTTTCAATGGCTGTACCTCAGAAATGGCTACAGATATCAAGGAAAGTTCCAAGGTTGTTAAAGATCAGGATCTTAGAACTATATTAGAAAGATTTCAGCCATTTGACTACATAAGCCTCTTAAGGTGCACTGTAGACCACATCAATGCAAAAAGAACCAACTGAATTGCTCCACTTGCCTAAGCTGGAAGTGTGTAATATTCAAACTTTGACCCTTTACTGCAGGATAGTTACAGTAAGATGATCCTTCTTTTTGGATACAAATGCTCCCTAGCCCAAGGGCTGTGCAAAACACTTGACCCTACTTTTCCAACAGAAATTTATAAAAATACTTTGTCACTAATTTTCTTCTGTAATGTGAATCTCCTAAGTGCCATATTGCAAAATAAAGTGAATTACATGAAATTATTAACTAGTGAGTTATTTATTGCTGTGTTTAATATGGTTCAGAGAAATCTTATCAAACTTCACTTCACTTCAACAATCATGAAGTGCACTTTGTTTGAAATTATTATGAGAATGACTTTAGAAGCAACCTGGAGACTGTGAAATGGTCAAATCATTGACCTATCTCTCAGCAGAAGTGAAGCTCAAATTCTTGTCCAGCCAGACACATTTAAAATATCTGTAGTTTTCTTAAATTACTCTAATAATGTCAGTGTACCTCTAAACTTCGTTCTTCCTTCCTTCGTGGAGGTTAACTTTATTGAGTTTGATACAGGAGATGAACATTGTCAAACACTGTACAAAAATTTTCCTTCTTTCCCAAAGTAATTCACATTATATATGGTGCTTAGACGGTATGAAAATAGTGTACTTTGTATTTTGTGGAAATAATTATGCCATTACAAAACTGTGAATGATTCGAGGAACTGCATGAGATAAGTTCATTCAGTTGTGGAGCTATTTTTTCTTCTTCTCTTCCCTCAGTTTTAAAGACTCTTTTCATTCAGTAACTGTGAGATACTGTAGTCCAGACATTGGGAAGTCTTTCTTCTCCTACAGTGATGCTTTCTTCTCCTACAGTGATGGGGAAGATATACTATATGTCTGTGTGTCTGGAACTATGCCATGTTGACTAGCAGGAACATCAGATAGAGGAGCTAACTAATAAAATTCATTGCTGTTATCCTGTTCTGCTTCAATCTTTCATCTTGTTGAAGCAGTACCAGTAGTTGATAGAGCAGGCTGGACACTTGGAAGTCAGCATCATATGTCTTCTCCTCACTTCGAAAGTGAAATGTACTAATTTTCACTGGTTAGATTATTTGATACAGACCCCCAAATAAAAGAAATTTCTTTACATATAATTATCAGTAGAGTTATATGTTATTTTTTTATATGATATGTCGTGCTACATATTAACGATGTTGTGATGTATTTGATTATGAGAAGATTGCTTCTGATTTATCTGCTTGTGAATGTTACAGATAATCTAATTATAAAATGAATACAAGGCTTATTTTTGTTTGCCAGTATTGTTAACAAAACTCTAGAAGAATGTTTAATGTGCATAGAGTACATCAGCTACGTAAATATTGTGCCTTCGTATTGTAAATTTATATTCAGTTAGCAGTTCTCTGTTTTAGAATCTCTTTGTGTGTGTGTGTGTGTGTGTGTGTGTGTGTGTGTGTGTGTGTGTGTGTGTGTGTTGGTTGGTTGGCTGGTTTTGAAACATGTTGATATTATAGTAATATGACTAGCAGAATTTGAGCATTATATGTATAATTATGCACCATTCTTCACTTTACAGGTCTGGTAATGGCATCCATATTGCCCCAAATTTTACATGTGACTAGTAAGTACAATTTTCTCTTATTATATAATAACCAACATATCAGGACAACAACTTATTATTATTATTATTATTATTGTTCTTATTATTATTATTATTGTTCTTATTATTATTATTATTATTATTATTATTATTATTATCATTATCTACATAACTTGTCTGCCAAATTGTTGTGGTATTAGCAATGAGAAATTATGTAATAATCTAAGATGAAGGCTTTAAGTTAGATGTGCAAGCCAGTTATCAATTCATTATGATTTTGAAAACCATGAGATGTGTTTGTCAAGAATGCTGAGCAAATGGATATGTCACAGATGCAAGCAGAAGCTTTGGGAAAGAAACAAGCAAGAAGAAACAGGGGTGGTGTCATAAGTCAAAAGTGTCTGTAATTAGTAGTACATTTCCATCAACACCTTACATTTGGCTAGAATCCAGACAGGAAATACACAGTTTTAATATAAAGTTATTGTTTTTCTTGCCTGAGTAACTTGTCGAAACAGAGCAAACTTTTGACAACTCACCTGGTTGGTACCACAGAACTCTGTTTTGGTTAAACTATACAGGAAAGACAGCAAGGTCAGAAATAGGCTCCCCCTAAATAGGTCAGGTGTGCACTACACATCAGAGGCTGCTACTCAGTTAGCTGACTATGTGAGGTGCGCCCAAGGGTTTTTTACATTTAGCAATTCTCCATCCAATCCAAATAATGATAGCAGTAGGAAATGCAGAAGTATCAGTGTAAAATTGAAAGAAATGCCTTCCACAGGTGAGAGTATTAAAATCCTAATGGTAAATCTGCCAAGCATTTGCAACAAAGTGCTAGAGTTTGAAGCATTCATGAAAAGCAGTGAAGCACGCGTAATACTATGTACAGATATCAGGTTGAAACCTGGAACTGATAGCAGTGAGATCTTTGGGAAAATTTTGAATGTATATGAAAAGAAGCAAATGGGAAATAGAGGTGGTTTATTTGTCACAGCAGACAAGAAACTCAAATTCTCAGAGATAGAAAGTGAAGCTGTGTGTGAGATTGTTTGGGCAAGACTCAGTATCATGGCTCCTTCTGTCACCCACTAGACTCATCTCCTGATGTAACGAAAAACTTTATAGAGAACCTCAGTTCACTTGTACATAAGTTCCCCAATCATACTGTAATCATTGGTGCAGACCTTAATCATCCAACAAGTAATTTGGAAAATTACAGTTTTGTTAGTGGTGGGTGCCATAAGACATCCTGTGAAACATTACTAAATACCTTCTCTGAAAAGTACCTAGAACAGATAGTTAGGAACCCCACTCATGATGGAAATATTTTGGATCTGATGGCAAAAAATAGACCTGAAGCCTTTGAGGATGTCCACAGCGAAACTGGTATCGGTGACCAAGATGTGTTTGTGGCAACAATGATTACCAAAGTACAAAGAACAACTAAAACAAGCAGAAAGATATAAATGTTCAGTAAACTATATAAAACATCAGTAGTGTTGTATCTCAATGAGGAACTTGAAACTTTCAGCATAGGGCAGGAGCATGTAAAAGAGCTCTGGCTCAAGTTTAGAAGAATAATTGACCATAATCTGGATAGATATGTATCGAGTGGAACACTTCATAATGGGAGGGAACCTCCATGGTGTACAGTCACTGTAAAGAAACTTCTGAAGGAAACAGATTAATGCATAATAGGTGCAAAACAAAGCATCGAGCTATAGACAGAGAGATGCTGAATCAAACACATTTGGCTGACGAGAGCAATACATGATGCCTTCAGTGACTACCATAGCAGAATACTGCAAATGACATTTCACAAAATCCAAAGAAATTCTGGTCATGTGTAAAGGCTGTTAGTGGCACTAAAGTTGGTGTCCAGTCCCTAGTGAATGACATAGGAACTGAAATTAAGGGTAGCAAAGCAAAAGCTGAAATGCTTAACTCCATTTTCAAATGTTCCTTTACAAAAGAAAACCCAGGATAATTGCCCCAATTTAATCCTTGTACCACTGAAAGGATGAATGAAATAAGTATAGTGTCAGTGGTGTTGAGAAACAGTTGAAATAGTTAAAATTGAACAAAGCTCCGCCGCCCAATGAAGTCCCCGTCAGATTCTATACTGAATTTGCTGCTGAGTTAGCCCCTCTTCGAACTATAATCTATTGTAGATCGCTCAAAAAAAAAAAAAAATGTGCCCAGTTCTTGGAAAAAGGCATGGGTTGTGTCCGTCTACAAGAAGAGTAGTAGAAGTGATCCACAAAACTACTGTCCAATATCCTTGACATTGATTTGTTGTTGTAGAATCTTAGAATATGTTCTGAGCTCAAACATAATGAGATGTCTTGAACAGAATGACCTCCTCAGTGCCAACCAGCATGGATTTCAAAAACATCAATCATTTGAAACACAACTTTCACTTCTCTCACATGACATACTGAAAACTTTGGATCAGGGCAACCAGGTTGATGCAGTTTCCTGATTTATGAAAAGCATTTGACTCAGTACCAGACCTATGCTTATTGTCAAAAGTATGATCATATGGGATATCAAGTAAACTTTGTGAGGGATTGAGGACTTTTTGGTAGGGAGGACACAGCATGTTATCTGGGATGGAGTGTCATCAGCAGTTGTAGAAGTAACTTTGGGTGTGCCCCAGGGAAATGTGTTGGGACCCTTGCTGTTCATTTTGTATATTAATGACCTTGCAGTCAATATTAATAGTAAAATCAGGCTTTTTGCAGATGCTGCAGTTACCTATAAAGAAGTACTACCTGAAAGAAGCTGCATAAATATTCAATCATATTTTGATAAGATTTCATCGTGCTGCAGAAATTGGCAACTTCCTCTAAATGTTCAGAAATGTGAAATTTTGCACTTCACAAAATGCAAAAACATATTATCCTATGGCTGTAATATCAATGAGTCACTGTTGGAATCGGCAAACTTATACAAATACCTAGCCTGTGGGTCCGGGGGTTAGAATAGGCCCAAGGTAGTCCTGCCTGTCGTAAGAGGTGACTAACAGGAGTCTCACACGTTTCGGCCTTTGTGATGGTCCCCTGTAGGGTTTGACCTCCATTTTTCAAAATTTTTCTGAAGAGTGTGACAATTGGCAAAGGGTGCCTTACATGGTGCATTGTGTCCATCGTGCATTGAGATATTTAGCCCACTTTCTTGTTGTTGCATTGCAGTCCCACCCATTCTCCATCTCTTGGGCAAGGACGCCTTCCTGGGTACATTTTCCACTTCTTTGTACCTCTTATTCAGCACGATAACCAGTCCATTGTGGTGGGGCCACCATTTACTCTGTTTTTTAGCCCACTGACAACACAGGAATCCCTCTGCTGATGCCTGAGCCACTAACTACCTGTGTATGCCAAGGAGTAGATGCCCGTCACCCTGGTGCATCGGGACTCGCAACAATGGCGATTCTGCCAGGTGGCCTTTGCTGTGGCTGGGTGGCGCCCGTGGGGAGGACCCCTGGTCGGAGTGGGTGGCATCAGGGTGGATGACACATCATGAAGTGTAGTACGTCATCTCTTGCTGGTGGTCTGCTGCCAGCAGTCTCTAAGTGGGCAAAGTCTAACTTCAATGCTAAGAAATATGACCCCAAGTCATTCTCCTCCCTGGCCACACTGTGGGAGGAACGCCAGGCTAAGGATGGCAGTGAAGCTTATTCGCGCCAGTACCTGGTGTGTACGAGAGTTGATGTGGAATCTTTCATGTCCATGAAGCCTCAGTTTTTGGTGGAGCATTTGAAGGACAAGTTTGGGGGGGTGGAGGGCTTGTCCAAAATGCACTCTGGGTAAGTTTTGATAGAAACAGCATCTTCTGCCCAGTCACAGGCATTACTCGCTTGTGGCAGGTTGGGAGATGTTTGTTAGCATTGCATCTCATAAGAGCTTAAATATGGTCCAGGGTATTATATTCCACAGGGACCTTCTTTTGCTGTCTGATGATGAGCTGCGCACCAATTTAGAGTGACGGGGTGCTCATTTCACCGGCGCGTCCTTCAGGGTCTGAGGGATAACCAGGTTGCCACCAGTGCCTTCATCTTGACCTTCGAGGGTGACGTATCACCCGAGAAGATCAAGGTGATGGTCTACCGCTGTGATGTCAAGCCATATATCCCTCCCCTGATGTGGAGCTTTAAGTGCTATAAGTTCGGCCATATGTCTTCCTGCTGTACTTCCAGCTCCACCTGTCGAGATTGTGGACATCCATTACATCCCCATACTCCATGCACCCCGCCTCCCATCTGTGTCAACTGCAGAGAGCATCATTCACCTTGCTCTCCAGACTGCAGGATTTTACAGAAAGAGAGGAAAATCATGTAATAGACCCTTGACTGACTGACCTACACTGAGGCTAAGAGGAAATTTGAGCGCCTACATCCTGTGGCTATGACCACCTCATATGCTGCCGCTACGAGAACAGTATTCGTGTCACCTCTCATAACCGGGAGACTACACCTGCCCCCCTGATGGTGGGGGGCACTTCCCTCCCTGTTGCTCCCGCATCACCTACTACGGGAGCAAACCCCCCCCCCCCCCCAACCATTGTTGATTTGTCCCCACTTCTGAGTTAGAGAAGTAAAAGTCTTCTTCGGCTCCTCTCGCTAGATAGGGGTCCCTTGGGTCACTCCCTTCCCAGGTTTCTGCTAGTGGGAGAGATGACACCTGCCAGTGGCTGAAGAGCCCAAACGCAGGTGGTCGTAGGGCTTCACACTCATCCTCAGTCCTGGAGACTGATTGAGTGAAGTCCTCCCAGCCAGGGAAACCCAAGGAACAGTGCGAGAAATCGAAAAAGAAGACCTCCCCCTCAAGAACAAGGAACTTGCAGTGGTACCCACACCACCACTACCTACAAGCTCTGCATCTGAGGATGGGGTGGAGATTCTGGCATCCGCTGAGGGCCAGGATCTCGCGGGACCCTCAGACACAATGGATATAGACTGCTCAGGCAAAGAGTCGGTGGCAGCAGGTGACCCTGAGACGTAAACTGCCTCATTGAATGCCTTCCCAGTCTCATGATGATGTCATCCTCCACCGGAATTGCAGCAGTTTTTTCCACTGCCTGGCTGAGCTACGGCAACTGTTAAGCTTTACACCTGCTTCCTGCATTGCCCTTCAGGAAACCTTCTTCCCGGTAAGGCGGATCCCTGCTCTCTGTGGCTATAAGGGATATTACAGGAACCTTAGCGACTATAGTAGAATGTCGGGTGGAGTTGGCATTTATGTCCTAAACTCAGTGTGTAGTGAACCTGTGCTCCTTCAAACCCCTCTTGAAGCTGTGGCTGTCAGCATATGGACGATGCAGGAAATAACTGCCAGCAACGTATATCTTACTCCAGATGGTGCAGTACCCCTGAATCTATTAGCTGCACTGATTGATCAACTCCCTAAACCTTTGCTACTTTTGGGATATTTTAATGCCCGTAATCCCTTGTGGGGTGACACTGTGCTTACTGGTCGAGGAAAAGGTGAAATTTTACTGTCTCAGTTCGACCTTTGCCACTTAAATACTGGGGTCACCACACATTTCATTGTGACTCGAGGTAGTTACTCAGCGATTGATTTATCAATTTGCAGCCCAGGGCTTATCCCATCTGTCCAATGGATAGCGCATGTTGACCTGTGTGGTAGTGACCACTTCCCATCTTCCTGTCACTGCCCTGCCGTCAGGCCCACCGATGCCTGCCAGATGGGCTTTAAACAAGCCGGACTGGGAAACTTTCACCTCTGATGTCACCGTTGACTCCGCCCCACACGGTAACATTGATGTGATGGTGGAGTAGATGACTACCACAGTCGTTTCTGTGACAGAAAACGCAATCCCTCACTCTTTAGGGTGCCCCTGATGAACGGCAGTCCCTTGGTGGTCGCCGGAATTTGCTGAGGCAATTACAGTGTGTGACGAGCTCTACAGGACATAAGCAACACCCTTCCCTAGAGCATCTGATAGCCTTTAAGTGGCCCCATGCCCATGTACGCCAGCTTATAAAACAATGGAAACAGTTGTGTTGGGAGAGGTAGGTGTTGACCATTGGGTGCCATACATCACCTTCCTAAATCTGGACGAAGATCAAACATCTTTTTGGGTACCAGACCCCTACAGGTGTCCCTGGCGTTACCATCAATGGCATGGTATGTACCGATGCAAACACAATTGCCAAGCACTTCGCTGATCACTATGCTCGAGCCTCTGCGTCGGAGAACTACCCCCCAACCTTTCACAGCCACAGACAGCGGATGGAAAGGAAAGTCCTCTCGTTCACTACACGCCACAGTGAACCCTATAACACACCCCGTTTACAGAGTGGGAGCTCCTCAGCGCACTTGCTCATTGTCCCGACACAGCTTCTAGCTCCTGGGCCAGACCGGATCCACGGTCAGATGGTTAAACATCTCTGGTCTGACTAAAAGAGCCATCTCTTCGTTGTCTTCAACCAGATGTGGTGCGATGGTGTCTTTCCATTGCAATTTCGGGAGAGCACCATCGTTCCAGTGCTCAAACCCGGCAAAAACTGTTTTGTCAGCCTCACCAATGTTGTTTGTAAGCTGCTGGATTGTATGGTGTGTTGGCAGTTAGGTTCGGTCCTGGAGTCACGTGGCCTACTGGCTCCATGTCAGGGCAGCTTTCGCCAGGGTCGCACTACCACTGATAATCTTGTGTCCCTTGATTCTGGCATCCAAACAGCCTTTTCTAGATGCCAACACCTTGTTGCCATCTTTTTTGATCTATGCAAAGCATATGACACACATTCTAGTTCTCCTGAGCATCTGAACTACTATCTCCTTTTTCCACCCATGGCAGTTCGTCTCCCGCATTGGCGGCCCGGGTCAGGGTTAAAGATTGCGGTTCGCATGCAATGCCTTCTGTCCGAACTGGAGTCCTTCCCTTTACCACCTCCCATCGAGGTCCATCCGCATACACCTAGGCTGCAGATTCATCTGGACCTTTCACATCACCCTAAGGACTCAGTTACTCCTGCTGCTATCCGCTGTCACTTCCCCTTGATTCTTGATATGTTCCGGGCCTCTGAAGTGGTTTACACTGACGGCTCAATGGCTGATGGTCATGGTGGCTTCGCCTACATCCACAGAGGCCATTTTGAGCAGCATTCCTTGCCTGATGGTTGCAGTGTATTTACTGCAGAGCTGGTGGCCATCTCTCGTGCACTTCAGTATATCCGTTCATATCCTGGGGAATCATTTCTTCTGTGAACTGACTCCTTGACCAGTCTACAAGCTATTGACCAGTGCTACCCTCACCATCCTTTTGTTGCGTCCATCCAGTAGTCCATCTATGCCCTGGACTGGTCCTGTCATTCAGTGGTGTTTATGCGGAGCCCAGGACACATCGGCATCCCAGGCAATGAACTTGCTGACAGGCTGGCCAAACAGGCTATGCAGAAACTGCTTCTGGAGATGGGCACCTCTGAACCTGACGTGTGTTCTGACTTACGCCATAGGGTTTTTCGGCTTTGGGAGACGGAATGGCATGACAGTATACACAACAAGCTGTCGTTAATGAGACTACAAATGTGTGGAAGTCTTCCATGTGTGCCTCTCGCATGGAATCAGTTGTCCTCTGCAGGCTCTGCATTTGCCACTCTTGGGCAACCCCGCAGTTACCTCTTGCGCCGTGAAGACCCGCCTTAGTGTTGGTGTGGTGCCTGGTTCACAGTGGCCCATATTCTGGTGCACTGTACCACTTTGACTGCCCAGCGACGAAATCTTGGGTTACCAGACTCGTTGCCGCTAATTTTATCTGACAACGGCTTATCAGCTGATTTAGTTTTACGTTTTATTCGTGAGGGTTGGTTTTATCATTTGATCTAAGTTTTAGCACATGTTCTTTGTCCCTCTGTGTCCTCCACCATAGTGCTTGTAGTGCTTCTTCATCCTGTTTCTTGCGTTTCTATGGTTTTCTTGACCCCTTTTGTCCATTTACATGTTTGTTGCTCTTCATCGTTCTTGTGATTTTTCCTTTCATTCCATTTTGAGTTGTCAGTCTCGTTTGTTTTATTCTTACACTTGCGGCATATTTTATTCGGAACAAGGGACTGATGACCTCATAGTTTGGTCCCTTTACCCCTCTTTTAATCCAACCAACCAACAAATACCTAGATTTAACACTTCATAGGGATGTGGTATGGAAGGATTACATAGCCTCAGTTGTGGTTAAAGCAGGTTGTAGACTTCGGTTAATTGGTAGAATATTGGGGAAGTGCAATCAGTCTATAAAGGAGATTGCTTACAAATCACTTTTTGACTGATTCTAGAAGATTGATAAAGTGTGTGGGAAGTGTACCAAACAGAACTAATGGGGGATATTGAATGTATATATAGAAGGGCAGCACAAATGGTCACTGGTTTGTTTAATTCATAGGAGAGTGCCACAGAGATACTGAAAAAACTGAACTGAAGACTCTTGAAGATAGACATAAATTATCCCGAGAAAGTCTATTAACGAAGTTTCAAGAATCGGTTTTAAATGATTACACTAAAATGATTACACTAGGAATATACAAAAACCCCTATGTATCACTCACATAGGGATCTTGAAGATAAGATTAGAATAATTTCTGCAGACACACACACACACACACACACACACACACACACACACACAGAGAGAGAGAGGCATTCAATCAGTCATTCTTCCTGCGCTCCATACGTGAATGGAACTGGAAGAAATCCTAATAACTAGTACAGTGGGACGTACCCTCTGCCATGCACCTCATGGTGATTTCCAGAGTGTAGATGTAGGTGTAGATGAAGAAATACACTCATATCCTGCAGAAAAGCCCATCTTGGATGGCAGACAGCTAAAATGCAGAGCAAAATAATTATCTAAGGGACAAGTAATTGATTTATTGAAATAGTTAGTTTGATGAGGGAGGAACTGGGAAGAATTGGTTCAAAATTTCGGGGAGCACAGGGTCCAAGGAAGAGCAGTGAGAACAACCTTGCAGCATAATGTAAATAAGCTAAGAAGGAGTAATTAGAAACATGGGAGAAAAAGTTTCCCTGTGTGCAATTTAAGGGAAAAAAGGAGATATGAAGTGAGAAAATGGAATAAGTTTCTGGAATATGTGAACAATGGACTAGGTTTTGATGACAGCTATCTTGTAATGTTCCATTGTTCCCTTCTATTATCAGTCACATCGCTAGCAATATTTGACAAGAATGGCTTTGCCAATTATCTTCAAATTTATATTTATGTCATATGTAAGTGGTGGTAGGTACAAGTTGGTTACTACTAATTAAGAGCTCGGTAGTGGTTGTGACATAGCCATGTTTCTATATGAATGTAAAATGATTCATCTGACATCATTCTGATAAATCATAAAAATGATCCATGGAACACAAAGCTAACTAACAAAATATTACACTTAAATATATACTTTCAAATAATTTTATGGAGATTGCAAGTTTTCTGTAATGTTTAATGGAACTTGCATACATATGTGGTTACATTGTAATTACTGTGCCATGAACTGAGTTTTGATAAGTCAAAAAACTTGGTGTTAAATGTCCAGAAACAGGTAATTAAGCTGCAATTCTCAGAGATAGGTGTTTCCACAGATAGTGGAAGGGAAATGTCAGCATACATTTGAGCCATTTAGTTAATGAAGTAGTACTTCTATTGAGATGTGATTTTACAAAAATCAGCCCTGCAGCAAGACAATTTGCTCATATAGCTTAAGACACAGCACCTTATCTTGTGAGATAGTGGTTAGCAGAGTAGGATCAGGTCCATGTGGGTGATTAATGGCTGTCGATTTGTTATACTAGCATATCTGAGTGTCACTTTTAGGTGGTTTTCCATTCATTTAGGCATTGTGTGGTGATTCCCAATTTCCAAATCAGAAAATATAATACACAAGCAGTTAAAATACAAGAACACACAGAATGAAGTTTACACATTTCACTGACAAATTGCAGAGCTTCCCTCCCTTAGGTTAACTAATGACTCTAGTGTCAGGAAGAGCACTTGATCACAAAATAAAATATAAAAGTGTATGGGTGCGGGGGATTGGGGTGGGGTTTGATTCCTTGCAGAATAATGACATCATGTTTATAATCTGTTTATCTGTTTCAGCTTAGTTGGAAATGAAGAAGAAATTCTATTAATGCTAGCGAATCATGGGCCTGTTATTGTTGCAATTAATGCCCTAAATTGGCAGAATTACTTAGGTGGAATTATTCAGTTTCACTGTGATGGCAGTCCTGTACACATAAACCATGCGGTGCAGATAGTGGGATATGATAAATCTTCTGCTGTGCCACATTATATTCTTCGGAATTCTTGGGGGCCAGATTTTGGTGATAAAGGATATTTGTATATTGCTATTGGTGAAAATCTTTGTGGTGAGTAATTTATTTCCATATAACATTAAATTGTTTCCCTACAAAGGAAAGTTTTTGGTTTTTGTATTGTCATTTTATACCTGACTATTGGACAGAATAGATATTCTGTATATCTTTAAATAAATATAAATTTAGCTTAGCATATTGCACTAAATACATTTTTCATTTTTTCAGGATTAGCAACGGAAGTTTCATCACTAGATGTATTATGAACATCCTTCTGAGATACACTTCACATTGTTCTCTTCCATGTCATAAAAGTAAAAAAAAAGGAATTTTTTAGAGTTCTAGAGTAAATGTGAGCTGTAAGATACTATATTTTAGACAATTTTACAGTAGGAGACAATAGCATAGTGTAGATAAATGAGGATTTTGTTTTGTTTCTTTTATGAGGAGAGCATTTAACTTTTATCTTATTGTAAAAGTGCCCTACACAGAACACATGGGCAGCATGCAATCCGTCCAGTACTTTTACGTATAACATTTCAAACCTAGGGCATCTTTTATTCCATAGAATGAGGTTGTATGACCTTTTTGTGGTGCCCGTGTTATGAATGTGTAATGAATAATCTGTCCACTGCTCATGATAATATTTTAATTTTTTAGCATAAATTTTGAAAGAAAAGTGTAGTTAGTAACATCCAGCACAGAATTTTTTGCTTGGATTCTCGTGTGATTCAGATTTTCGTGTGCAAACACATGGAAAAGTATTCAGTCCATTTTATAAGGGATTTTTTTTTTTTTGCAAAATTTGATCTTGGGAGTCAAGTGTGGAGAATCGTGAATGTGTTAATTGTTTTCAGTAACATTAAATGAATAATCAGATAGTTCTGATATAACGGGGGTAATGTGCTGCCCAAAGTGCCATATAAAAGGAATATTTTAAATATCTAGTACTTTTTAAATTTTATAGCATCTAAATAAAAACATTTCTACATTTTATATTAGCAGATATTTTAAAATAATGTGCTGCGTATTTTCAGACTGTAAAATGTTTTGAAAGAAGACTGTTACTTGTGTACAAGAGTCATATAATTTCAGCCTGCAGATTGTGCATATAATGTTTCTAACATTTGGAAACAGTGATCTATGCAGCATCGCCAGGTTGTCCGTAATCCACTTAGCTTTTAGCTGAAGTTTAGGAAATGTGATTTCATAAAACTGAAACTTTGGCATCATTTGATACCTTTTCGTGTACCATTTTTAGACAGTGGAATGGCAATAAGAACAGCTTGTGTGAGGCATTAAGTGAAGTTTCATCTGTTTGTGGATTAGAAGACTTTATTAGTTATTATTATTGCTAGAGTTTTTGTTTTTTATGGATACAGTTTGTAAATAACCTTTTTATAATATTTCAAATTCGTTTCAGTGTATTTGTTGTTACTTAGAGATCTACCATTCACTCTAAGAACTTGTTTATAATATCGAAGAAGAAACAGTACAAATACACCAGTCATTTTTATGAAGCAGGGTAGTGGGAAATAAGTATTTTTTATCTGTTATCTGTCAAGCCATTCATAACCAGCTTACTGGAATGCAAAATAAAACAATATTAGTAATGATGATTGCTATGACATTCATAATAATGGCTGATGTGTTTCTTGTATGTCTGATGGTGTAAGATTTGATGTACTATAAAACCTTCCTCATAAACGTGGAACGTAGGGTTTACCTGACACAAGTTTATGTAACTCAGTGCCACCAGGAGAGTGCAAATAAAAATTTATGATGTCCCCTCTCAGCAATATATTCAGAACAAGGTTATATTTGTACAGATTAAATAATGTGCTTTAGGTATAGTTGGTTTAAGGCCATTTGTTGTCAGTAGCAGGTGTTTTGATTGCTGAATGAACATTATTGTTATGCTTCTAACTGTGGGACACTTTTTGGTATTACATTGTGATACTTGGCTTCTCAACCAAAACTGGTGCTTTTGACAATTGTGTTGTGGCATTATCAGTCTTTCCTATGAGTCATGTACAAATTCCAAAATTGAAGGAGTCACACAAGAGTTTTTAAGGAAATGGAAGTGTGTGAATTAATGTACAAGATAATAGAAAGTATATGTTAGTGCATCTCCATATGTGGAACACAGTGCATCTTTCACAAAATAAAAGGGTCAGGTAAATATTGTACATTTTGTTCAACATCTTGATTGATCTTGCATGGAAACAACAATTAGAATATGTCCAGAGTCATCCTGTTACTGGGGGAGAGATTAATGTAAAGTTGTCCTCAATCAGAAGGTTGGTGGTTCAAGACTGCAGTGCTGTACTAAGCATGGTCCTCCTGAAAGCAGGGTACCTTGCTTTCTTGCAACCTACAAAATGACTTATCCAGCCATTTTTATGGAATTTACGTAACAGGAGAGTAGATACATCACAGCCTGTTGAATTTCTCAGACTTTGGCAGGATGCGTATAAAGAATAGTTCCTATCATAAAAACAGCTGGTAATACTGTCATAGATCCTTGATGTTGTGTAGTCATGTACTGTCCTCCATGAAATAACCAAAGGTCTCTGGAAAAATGTTACATTGGGTTGAGGATGTCGATGTTCGTGAATTCACTTACCCCAATAAATGCTTCATCAGAGAAAGAGATTATTTCAGGATCAGCTTCTCCATCATGCACAGACTACAGTAGCCAGTTGCATTGCTAATGTCAAGCAGGGATATCTGAATCAGTTAAAGCAGTACCGTTACTTTGTAAAGCTTCAGTTCAAGTTTGTGAAAAGCTTCAGTTCAAGTTTGTGAACAGCTTTTGAGCAAATACTGAGATGCCAGTCTGAAGTGCTGTGTTCCGCAACAGTTTTCTTGGACCTCTCTCCATGGCTGTTCTTAACTGGTCTAGTTTTGCTAGAGCAAAGAATCGACCTGCCAAAGTTTGATGAATGGTGATGGTTGAAGCCTGTCCTCTGCCCGCCCCCCCCCCCCCCCCCCCCACCCCACACTCATCCCTTATTTCTTCATGCGTATTGTGCCCATTCCCAAACATAGTACCTACTTGTGCCATATGCGAAATACACGGTACTAAAAGTGCTATCTTCCACAAGGTAAGTGGGGAAGGCAGTGGACAGTAATCAATAATAGAGATAGTAAATCTCCCCTTTTTCAGCAAGCATTGTTCTTGGGCCATTTGTTTTTGGCACAAAGTTTCAAATTCTTTCTTTGACTTTAGTGACTTTCTTTGACTTTAGTGATCAACTAGAACCTGAAAACAATGTAATGAACTGCCAATACTCCCACCCCATCCCCACTTCTCTTTCCCTTTTCTCTCTGCTGTTTGATTTGTAAAATGCTTTACATATAGTAGAAATTCTAATCAACAACTGCTCATGACTTTCAAAAAAATACTGTTAAACATTTCCGAAATTTTTTGTGAAAGAATGGTTGTAGTGAGAACTGTACCTCCATCATGAAACATATTTTGAAATGGATTTTTTTCACAAAAAGAAATGTCACTTTCTCTGCCTTCCCCAGTGATGAGCTAGTATAACATTTTATTTTTCAGGCGGAAGAGCTCACTGAAAATGTATGGCATTTTTGATGAGTGTCCCTCATCATGCTGTGTGTCACGTTTTTGATGACTTCATCTGGACGAAATTAGAGGAATTCATGTTGCATAACATTTTAATTTCAATATCATTTGTTAATACACATGAGATTGGAATTTTGACTGATACATGACTGCAGAACTTTTCTGAAAACTTTGTATGTGACATGAAAAATAAGTATTCTTGGAAAGACTTCATTATTTTACGAGGATTGAAGAACACATTATATTGAACAGAGCATAAGGGCTATAAGCCTATCCATCTGTTCTGTTATTTTTTTGCATTTTTTTATTTGTTTTTTAACCACCTATTTCAGAACTGGCTGAATTTTTTTCTTTACTGAAGATTATTGATGTTCTGACAACCTCTGTTAAAGTGTGGTTTTAAATTTCCTCTATTTTTGGAAAAAGTAAGAGAAAATTTGATGGTGTGCATTTTATGACTAGCATTTCCTTCGCTGCTCTTGCTGTGCCTTATATGTTTGGGCCTAATATATGTGTGTCAGGAATTAAAAATTTTACAGTATGAGACAATTTTAGCAGAGACAAAAGTACAGCGTTTAGGCTGCCTGGGGAGAGTGTTTATCTTTTGTTTTTGTTTGTGTCGATGAGATGCCACATTCAGAGAGGAAATTTTCTCTCAGTTAGTGAAAAAGTAAGTTAAGAACAACATTGTGGTAATGGCCATCAATCTTCTGACCCTACTATGAACAGAATATGAAGATTTGTGAGAATTATTTTTTCTGCTAATTATGTCAATTTACAACAATTGTTTACATATGTATGTGTGAAAATTACTGACATAAGCAGACATAATATGAGGAGGAGTAAGATACTAGTATAGCTTATAGGCAAAGCCAGTGTATAACAGATCTAGTACTTTACTTTCAGACTTTTTCAGTTTCACTGTGATCTACAGAACACAGAAATTGAGTGTGAGTGAGTTGCATTATCAAAAGTGAATTTAAGCAATAATATGATTTGATGAACTACTCTTTCACCTGCTACTGGTAAAGAAATTTAATTTCAGAAAAATGCTGATGACTTCTTTTGTGAGGCTTTAATTATGTTAAACAGGTTTTCAAAACAAATATATTGTGGAATGAGAATGTCATTTCCTTTTTGTTACTAGACAGTGCTTCTTTGTGTGCAAAACACCTAAGAGCAATGGAGTGTAACTAGTAATTTACCAGTTCTGTGATACTTCTCAGGAAAACAACATAAACATCAATAAGGCATATTAGGACGTGTTTAAGTGTGAAAGATGGCAAAATGTTTTTAGTATTTTTTATGGGTGTCAAACTAAACCATGTCAATGTTATTGTTGCATAAAGTACTTACTTTTGTTAATTAGCTGTATCCTACTCCTGAAAGGACCAGTTTTTGATAATTTAGTATTGAATTTTGTGGAATGATGTTTCCTGTAACTTTTATCAATATGTGTTAATATTTTGTACATTTCATAATATAATAGTTTGTACATGTGAAATTATTTATTTATTGTCTAACACTAACAGTCTGTATCAGCTGTCTGTTTTGTGAAATATAAAATATGTAAATTATAAACAATCATTTACAAAATAAAATTTTAGATCAGAGTTAATGCAAAATCTGTGACTTCCTTAGATGCATGCTATCAGATATTGGAAAATCAGTGATGCAGAATGCTTCATGTAGGACAGTTGTAGTCTGAGGGAAGGATATGAATATAGAAAGGTATCTAAATTTTTTGGGCAGTTGTGAAGTGGTAGATATAACAGTTCCATTTGATTGTGTATCCTGCAACAATAATTTTTTCTGTTGGAGGACTCAAGTTTTTTCCTGTGCCCTTATTCATACATTACTTGTTGTGATGTAGGGTATTGTTTTTGCTGATATATCCTGCTTAAGTTAAAGGACACCTAGAAGGCTGCTGTTTTGTACAGAAAAATAAGATGATAACCCAACTTAAGCTTATGAGAAGATAGACTACTACTCACCATTTAGCGGAAGTGTCCAGTTACAGACAGGAACAACAAAAAGATGATAAAAAAAGTAAGCTTTTGGTCAAAAAGGCTTCTTCTGAAATAGACAACATACACAAGTGTAAAATGTAACGCATACACAGACAACCACAGTCTCAGGCTGCTGAAGCCAGTCTCCAAGCAGCAATGCGTGATGAGAGAAGCAGCCCAGTTGGTGGGGGTAAGGAGGAGGCTGGGGTGGGGGGGAGGGGGGGCAGGAGGGACAGGGAGGTAGGAGTGGGGGAAGGTAAAGTGCTGCTTGTGATAACATACTGGGATGAGGTGGAAAGAGGGTAGGGCAGTCAGGTACAGTCAGGAGGCCTGGGGAAGGGGGGGGGGGGAGGCATGGAATAGGAGAGAAGTAAAACGACTGTTGGTCCGATTGGTCGGCTAGTGGAATAGAAAGCTGTGCATGCTGGGGTGGGAAGAGGAAAGGGAATAGGTGAGTGTATCACAATAATTAATGTAGGTTGAGGCCAGGAGGGTTACGGGAACCTAGGATGTATCGCTGGGAGAGTTCCCAGCGGCACAGTTCAGAAAAGCTGGTGTTAGTAGAAATCATCCAGATGGTACAGGTGGTGAAGCAGTAACTAAAATGAAGAATCTCGTATTGGGCAGTGTGCTCAGCAACAGGGTGGTCCAGCTGTTTCTTGACCACAGTTTGTCTGTGACTATCCATGTGGGAAGACAGCTTGTTAGTTGTCATGCATGCATAGAGTGAAGCACAGTGGTTGAAGTTTACCTTGTAGATCACATGGTGGTTTCACAGGTGGGAACTCTCCTTTCCACAATCCTAGGTCCCCACAACCCTCCTGGCCTCAACATTAGTCAGTCATTGTCCTTCACCCACCTATCCTCTTCCCTGTTCCCACTGCATAGCCTTCTGTTTCACAAGTGCACCCACAATTGCTTTACTTTTCTCCTATTCAGCCTGCCCCCCCCCCCCCCACCCACTCCAAATCGACCTCTGCCTTACCTCACGACTGCACCTAGCTGCCCTAACCTCTCTCCACCTCATCCCTGTATGCTCTCACAAGCAGCACTTAATTGTACCCCACGCTACCCTGTTATCTGTCCCCCTCCCTTCCCTAGCGTCCTCCTTATCCCCACCACCCAGACTGCTTCTCCCATCATGGTCTGCTGCTCGCAGTCCAGCCTCAGTAGCTAGAGACAGTGGTGTGTGTGTGTGTGTGTGTGTGTGTGTGTGTGTGTGTGTGTGTGTGTGTGTGTGTGTGTGTGTGTGTGGGAGGGAGGGGGGGGGAGAGAGAGAGAGATTCGGATGAAGGTGTGTGTGTGTGTGTGTGTGTGTGTGTGTGTGTGTGTGTGTGGGAGGGAGGGAGGGAGGGAGGGGGGGGGGGGGAGAGAGAGAGAGATTCGGATGAAGGTGTGTGTGTGTGTGTGTGTGTGTGTGTGTGTGTGTGTGTGTGTGTGTGTGTGTGTGTGTGGGAGGGAGGGGGGGGGGGAGAGAGAGAGAGAGAGAGAGAGAGAGAGAGAGAGAGAGAGATTCGGATGAAGGCCTTTTTATCTGAAAGCTTACTTGTTTGACACTCTCTGTGTTGTGCCTATCTGCGACTCATCTGTGCTATATGGTGAGTAGCAATCTATCCTTTTCATAATATTGTCATTATTCCATCGTGGGTTTTCCATTGTTTGAACTTCATATTTCTTGCTAGCCAATACACTACTGTAAAAAGTGTGTTAAACAGTCGCATTGGTTTTAACTTCCATGTCTAGTATAGAGTATCACTGTCCTGTTGGGTAGTGTTCCCGTCCATTATGTTCTGGCTACCAACAAGGTCTGAAGAGCTGGCAGTGACTTTTCACTGTTGAAATAATTTAATGTGCTCTACTGCAGAAACAGTACTAGATTACCTTTCAGGACAAAGGTGTGATCTTTGTAACAGTACCTTATTCTATCAGTTGCTGTAAAGATATAAAATGAAGCTGTATTTTGCATTAAATGTTTGTTTTGTATGTATTGTACTGAACTCTGTCTACTTCATTAATAATTACCAACACAATGGATGATGATGTGACAGTTCCAAAGTTCGCAAGGATATCTTTTTTCCATTCACTGTTTGAGGATCCAAACATACAAATAAAATTTTTTTGGGCTATCTTGACCTCTGAAGGAGAGGGTATACATTCAGGTCATGTTTGATAAATAGAAAAAATTCTTTGTTTTGTGTTTCAGCTCTTATTGTGTAATTATGACTAATTACATAATATTTACAGCTGATTGTATGCAGACCACAAAAAATATAAAAACAAAACAAAACAAAAGAAATATGCAAGACCTCTTTCACCTATTTATCATAATACCGACTTAGAATGTTTTTAAACATTTTTTTTGTTCTTTGATTTGTTTGTAGCATTTTCAAAGCAGAGAAAACATTCATCAAAAATTAAAAACAGTGTGTACAATGTGAGTGTGTGATCCTCATGACTAATAACTTGAGGAACATATCGTACAGTTACTGTTTAGTGTTCTTATTCCAATTTCTGATTTGTCAGAGGAAATACTTATTTGTTTTACTATGAAAAAATAACTAAACTAATTGAACACAATTCTTTTGAGACATAAAATAATAAATTTCTTATTTTTATAACATGTGTAAGTAAAACAGTATTTACTTCAAACAGAAAATGACAGTGTTAAATTCTCTGCATTAAACGCAGTTAGCCATAAAACAAACATTAAATTCAAACTTTGACAAGAATGTGGTGACATTTCCCACAAAAGATCAGGAATTGTCACTGTAAATATACAGCATTCCAATTCTGTAGATTACACACTACACAGAAAATACCAAATTTGCAATAATCCTACACACACTGCCGATGAGAGTAACATTACAACATTTTTTTTATAGTCCATGAAGAGAAGTTACCAAAATTTTGTTGTGTTGAGATGATTATAAGCAAGTTGGGCATTTTGAAAAGGCAAAATAATATTAAGCGTTTATGTTATTCTTGCTAGTAATCATTGTCTAACTGTAGAACAAAAGTTGTTTAACTTGGAGCATACTCTTTCCATGTCTGGAACATTAATGCGTAGTTGCAACTATGAAATATGTATAAGTTCACTTCTTTTGTTTTGTGTTTTTGATATAAAATGTTGATTAGTTAATATGTCTTTGTGTTTACTTTCAAAGTATACCCATTTATCATTTACAGTTCCTTCTATACGTATTACAATAAAATGTTTCCAACAGCTGCATATCACATGTGCTGTATATTACATTATAGTGCATGACACTGTGGAACGTACTTTTAGTGTAGGAAACTGAAAAGTCTTTGGGATGTAGTTATTCTTCAGCATATAAAATCTTCTGATTTTAAACTTTGTTGGTGTATTTACTATCTAAGTAACTTGGTAACTTATCAGTGTCGTGTATTCAGATAACTGAGTGATCTACTCACATGGCTATTAAAATGTTGTCCGGTGTGTAATGTCTATTTCTGTTTACTTCTCATCTCCTAATTGGTACAAAAACATAATAAAGTAATATTCTGGTAGAATCTTAAAATTGATAATAATTGTGAAATGTACTCTAGTGCTTAAGAGAGCAAAACATAATTTACAAAATATGAAACAGTGACTCTAATAACATAGGAAACTTAGAAGAGCTAATCTATTCTTTAACAAAGTGATGCAGGTACACACAAATACAGTATTACCCTTATAGCATTTGAAACTCACTCTCGGATATTTCTTCAGTTACGCAAAAAAACATTTTTTTTCTTATATTTTCTTGAAGTAATAAAGTCTAGAAGAAATTTGTCACTTAAAAAATGAACACCATTTTCAGAACAAAATAGGCTGTATCTGTAAGTTAGCCTGGTGGAAATGCTATTTTGTGCAGTTGTGACACTTCATACATCATGAACACCATAAATATATTTTGGTTATACAGGAAATTGTATTACAAATGGTAATCATAAAGAAGCTTCTGCAAATTGTTTATTGAATATATTCAAATCTTCACCGTCAATATAATCTTCTTTTTCATGCTGCTGTCGGTCTAAGGAAACGGATAACTTGCTTTTCATGTGTCTTGTAAGTGGTGGTATATAGGCTCGAGGTATAAGAAATGTAGACAGATTGAATAGATCCAGGAAGACCTTGTAGCGATCACTGTTGAGAGAACAGAAAGAGGATAATCCATAAAAAGGAAACACAACATTGTAATTATTTTAGCAAAAAAGATAATGTTCATCTCTTTTACGTAAGGTATTTAGAAACTGCTCGTGCGCTTTTACCATTTAATTAGTAGTAATTTATAATAGTTGGAAAGTTCATTATCTGCAGTCTCTTAATCATTGGCATAGATTTTAAAATTGTTCTTTGTTTGGAACTGTTGCAGTGAAAGCATATAATTTTAGTCTGCGACAGAGATAAATTATATTTATTGTTATTAGCTCTATAACTATTTTCTTCACTTTTTCAAATAGCTATGGTAAATTAATAGAGGGACAGATACATTCCTCTGCATAACTGTCAATGTGTGTCACACGTAAGCACTGAAAAAGTTATTAACCAGGTATTAAAAGCAGGCATTTTGTAATCATTATCATGTTCTTCAAGTAATCACCAAATTATGATCTGTGCAGAGATTTTGTATCTTTTCTTAATTTTATGCAGAAGTTAATACTATTTTTTCTGTCCTTTTCTTCACTGTTGATCAAAATTGTACTGTTCCTGTTATGAGAATTTAATTCAGGTCCCATTGTTTATAGCCATTGCTAACAAAGCTTATAAAACTGTTTCATTTGGAATCTTAATACATTTGCATGTTATTTAATGTATCATTTCTGTTAATGAATAACTTTCCTTGTTTCACAACTCTTAAGGGTACAAGGATGAATGGTGATATGCAACAGTTTAAATTCGTCATTTTTTATAGTAATGAAATGATAATTCTTGAAACAACTAACATTCTTTTCTAAGCATGATCAAGATCTATAATAAACCTGTAGTCATTCTCCCCAAGACAACCATGTGGTTTATTATGGTGAGTACGTTAAAGAGGTACAAAACATGGTGGGTAATGGTTTACTTTGAATTTGGCAATTGTTTTACCGCTGGGTGTATGTTTAGATGTCACCACTTCACCTTCACATAAGATGAAGAAGGAAGGTGTAAAAAGTTAAACACAGGTCCATTGTTGTAATAGATCAATTGACACTAATAAAGAACGTAATATGTAGTTGGTTTTGAATCCTGACCTGGCAGTTTTAATTGTCCAGGAAGTTTCAATAAAGAACTTACATGTTTTACTGTAAGGTTTACATCATGTTCCTACCTTGCACACTAGTTCCTTACTCATTATGTTGTTTGAGTGCATCAGACTTAAAGTAACGACTCCCAAATACTCATGAGCAAGTGAAATGAAGACTCTTACATAGTGGTGTAGCAACCTCTTTTGCTGCAGTTATGATCGTAGTGCATCTTGCTGTGGACTCCAAGCAATTCTAAACACATTATCGTGTTATCCTGATCCACAATCACTCAACCTCTGCACACAAGTCTTGGACATAAATTGTACTTGGATCCAAGGCATGGTACCCTGAGTAATGCTGGATTAGCCATGTAGCGGAGTTAACAGATGTTATGGGGCCCCATGTCTGGGTGTAAAAAAAATCTGCCAAGTTACATGTGAGTTACATTCTGCTTACCATCCAGTAGAAAAATGGTCATCTCCATATCTACAGCAACAATTTTAGCTCATTCCTAAAAGTGAGTGTTGGCCTCACCATAGGTTCTCTGCAAAACTTGCAGCGGAATTTTCTAATGTTTTCCGAGCTAGTCAGTATAATCCAATCAATTAGAATCTGGTTCTGTTGCTTACAGATAAGTAAGTAATTAATGGATACCATTATTTATTTTTATAAATCTGCTGTTACAGTTGTTCATTGCTTCTACAGTGCACTTACTTTTCATACAGTACTTTTGATATATGTTGTTTAGAGTGAAGGTTGCTTCCTTGTTGCTGAGCTATTGATGTATAATGTGGTGTCATTTTGCAATTCCTGTGTTTCTTTTCTGTCATTGTTTCCTTGCCTGTTGCTGTGGGCTAATGGTACAATACTACAGATTAATAACAGCAGAAGTTTTAAAAAAAGTAGGTTGTTTGTGCACCATATACAGCATGTAGGTATGAACTGTCACTGTTTGATCTGATTAAATTGCATTGTAATTCAGTTACTTCCAAATATAGTAAAGATTTGTTTGCCACTGAGACACCAGGGGTGGGACTGACCTTTTGAAACCACCCATACAGTGGTGTAGGATTGGGTGCCAGGTTTCACACTGTGCAGCTGTCCACCCTGGTGGAACCTTGTTTGTGAAAATGTGACGAAAATAATTTCTCTTGAGACACTAAACCATTAAAAATTACACTAGTTTACCCAGCAGCTTTGTACCATAATGCTTAAGGCTCTAGGCTTGTGAACTACAGGTCGCATGTTGAATACTTACAGTGATATATATATATATATATATATATATATATATATATATATATATATATATATATATATATATATATATATATATATATATATATTCTTCAGTATGTATGAAAGTGATTGAGATTCTTATTTTTATTTGCTTAATTTGGTCTTACATTCTGATTCTTGATTTTCTCATTTCAGTCATTGTAATAACTTGATTATTTTGCATAAATTTAATGAAGTGAATTTCCATAAAACACTGTGATTGCAGTAAGGTAGTGTTCATATTTTCTCAAGGTGTGAAAAGAATTTGTTTTAAATGTTTGCCTGATCATAACCATCCAAGAAAATGTACATATTGCTTTTGGGATCAATGCATGGCAAATGTACAATCTGTACTCTGTAGAACTTTTAGTGAGCTTAGCTGCCCTTATTCTATTCAGAAGATGTTGAAAGAGTTCTATAAGTGTCATGTCACTTCTCACGACTGCCAATCTGTGTGATTGAAGGGTAGGCGTGTTCAATTTAATTTCATATTCATTACTGCAAATAAGTACCACATATGAGCATGAATGTCTTTATATAATGAGCTTTAATAAAACTTTGTAACTTCTGCATGGCATTTTTACCATAGCAAATGATTGTCACGAAATTTACATTGTAAGCCCTGATGCAACAGCTTTCCTCCTGCAGGTGAGTGGTTGTAAGTCATGCGTGATGTCATTATGATGTGTACACGCTATATCGATGACGACAGAGACTGTGTATTGTCTTTTGTGATCATTTGAGTCTCTAAATGGTGGTAGTCATTTTTCAGACAAATTAAAGCAGCAACTCATTATATCTTCAATTAGTATATTCATAGCAATTTTGGAAGCTATTGATGTCTCTTAGTTTCTTTGGAAATGTGAACCTGCAACTTTTTTTTCCAATGTAAAAATTGTTGTCAAGTAGTAGCATGGCATGGTGTCCATGTTAAACATGACACATGTATGGAATTACTTTCAGAAATGATTCAGTTGTTAAAATTAAAGACTGAAATGTCTAATGCCAAAGCTTCATTTGACAGATACCCTCCATATTGTCAACCAATTAAACATATTAGTGTCTGATGTTGTTGTTGTTGTTGTTGTTTGTTGGTAATTATTATTGAATCTGACCTTCAAACACCCTTCTGAGATTTTCAGTCTCACCAAGGAGAAAGTCAGGTCGAAATCTGAATTATTTGGCGGGAGGTATCAGGAAAATTATTAGTCACATCTAATACTAAACTTCTCATTTCATTCCTGTGAACATGATAGCTATGGCATTTTCACTGAAGATAGGTGATAAAAGAGCCTTTTTCTCAAATAACATATTAAAGTGACAATATTTGAAAATCGTTCTTTATATCAGTTAAATGCAGAGTTCTGCTAAGATTATCCATCCGACACTTTCAACACTTTTAAAATTTGCAATAGTACTTTGATTGCAGTTTCCAAATGGTGATGAATACTGAATTGAAGAATTCTGTATATGTTGACTTTTGAGTAAAATGGGGTGGAGATATTAAACCATCTGGAAAATAATTTATGGCATGCTGTGCCATTCTACGTCTAAGAGCAGAATATTGTGTTTCATGTGTCAGGCAGACTACTTTGCTTACATTGTCTTAGTCATGCCATACATTTTTAGGATTGTGATGAGTAATGGGATGAGTATGGTGGTGGCGAGGTCTTGGTGTAGGATTGCATCTTGTTGGATTGGTGTAAGAAGTTTCACATTTTCATTGTGGCTGGAGGAATACTGTTTATATGCAGAGAGGTGAAACTTCCTGATAGATTAAAACTGTGTGCTGGTGTGGGACTCGAACCTGGAACCCTTAGCCTTTTGTGGACAAATTCTCTATCAACTGAGCTACTTGACCATGACTTGGGCATATTCAGGTGCAAAGATAATCTTCAGTGTCTATTTTCTGCGGGCATAAGCCATTTTCTGTCGAACGAAATATAGCGCGCTAAGACGGCAGAATCACGTAAACAACTCCATGAGCGAGCTGCGCGGCGAGGACGTAAACAAGACGTCCATGTCGCTAGCGTGCCGAAAGACGACTGACTGAGTGTCCAACTGAGTTTCCCAAGCATGACTCACGACCTGCCGTCATAGCTTTACTTCCACCAGTATATCATCTCCTACCTTCCAAACTTCACAGAAGTTCTCTTGCATATGTTTCGTGTCAGTAAACACACTGCTGCAGGGTGAGAAGTCATTCTGGAAACAATCCTGCAGGTTGTGGCTTAGCCATGTCTCTAAAACATCCTTTCTTCCAGGAGTGCTAGTTCTGCAGTCGCATAAGAGAACTTGTATGAAGTTTGGACTGTAAGAGATGAAGTACTGATGGAAATAAAGGTGTGAGGATGGGTTGTGACTCATGCTGGGATATCTCAGCTGGTAGAGAACTTGCATGCAAAAGGCAAAGGTTCCAAGTTTGAGTCCCTGTCCAGTACACAGTTTTAATATCCCAGGAAGTTTCCTAGCAGTGCACATTCCACTGCAGAGTGAAAATTCATTCTGGATATAGAGAGATATAACAACATAGTTAACGTTTTTCAAAGCTGCAGCTGCTCTTGACTTCCACTTCATGGATGATAACATCAGCCTTCTTCACAATGCTCTCATGGATGAATTTCCGGGAGGTGAAGATATCCAGGTGGTAAAGATATCACTGTCCAGCAAGGCTTCTCTAAATACACACTGAGGTCATTCATGTAATATATTTAGAGATAATTACAGCCTGTCAGCCACCAACAAGTACTCTTTCAGACTAGATCTTTCTCAGGAATGGGAGTGTCCCACATGGCTTGCCAACCAGATGTCACCACACACTCTGTTAATCATTTTATTTTACATATTTTATGGTTGTACTATAGCTTTTATATATTTCTACAGCTTCAGAGCCTTTATATTAGGCATCCTGAATAGTGCTGTATGTTAACTGTCATGTGATTAAGCTGAATTTTGGTTGTAACTTTACATTATCTTCTTCAGGCAATATGATCTCACATTTTGAGGATGCTTAACTTCACAACACTAACAACACTAGTTGTCTCTTCATAGTACTTAAGTCCCATGACAATAATCCCTGTTTTTTAAAATTACGCTAATGTGGCCCTTGTACAGTTAGGAGCTTCCAACAGCTTTCGTCCTATGATTCTTTTCTTTTGGTATCTCTTCATTAAATTTTTTCTGTCTTGTTTATTTATCAAACTTTTGTAGCACGGCATTTCAAATGCTCCATTTTTCCCATGGCAAATGTTTCATTTCCATAAACTGCCCTGTTACAGAAGTTTATTTCAAAGACATCTCCCTTAATGGCACTATGTGGCACCTCCTTCCCTTCAGCCATAGCCATCATTTGCAGGCTTGTTTCTCAGATAGTATAATGTTTTCTGTTTTTGTATGTAACTCCAAAAATGTTGATTTCTTCATTACACTTGTCTTTGTTTTGTTTGTCCTTAATCTAAATGCTGTGTTGAGAAGGCTGTCCTGATAATCATACGGTATATGCACATCATAAGTTGGACAACAAAAGCTGCATTTGATAATTGTAAGTAAATGTATCAATGAATGTTGTGTAGAAACTGTCAGTTCAAATGGTTCAAATGGCTCTGAGCACTATGGGACTCAACTGCTGAGGTCATAAGTCCCCTAGAACTTAGAACTACTTAAACCTAACTAACCTAAGGACAACACACACATCCATGCCCGAGGCAGGATTCGAACCTGCGACCGTAGCGGTCGCGCGGTTCCAGACTGTAGCGCCAGAACTGTCAGTTCACAGCATATTAGTTACTCAAAGTATTTACACAATTCTTTGGTAGAGGCTCTAGGAGATAACTGCAGAAGGTACCCTTTCTCATGATTCTCCTCTCCTTTATCATTACTTACGAATTAGTAACAGACACAGGTAAAAACAGAAATAGCAGGTTCTTAACTAGTATGGGTTTGAATGAACTGTTTCATTGTACCTGCATTGTACCTTTTTCTCTCTCATCTGATCAAGGCCACTCATATGCTTGACACACTGTCTCATTTTCCCCTTCTTTCTATCACTTGTGGTACAGCTCTGTAGTTATCAAGGAACAAAATCCTTTCATCTATAATTGTTGCATGTTGGTGTGAGTTTTGCTCTAGCAGTTTTGACTGTAATGCTTATATTTACTGTTAGTGCATTTTTCATTGGTACTTTCACTTTATTCACATTTCAGTTTCTTATGTTGTAGATTTAAATGTTGTATCAGTGTATTTATTAATGAATTTTTAGTTGCCATGTTTATTTATAATTAAATTTTGTAATTTCATATGTTTACTATTTCTCCCTCCAAGCTTCCACTCATCCCACCACATATACTTCTGGCAGTTTAATGGCACTCAACACATCATTTTTCTCAAAATTGTAGATCCATGTTTTCTTATTACTGACAATTTAATTGTGTAGCTTTCATTTCATTCTAAATTTCTCTCAGTAGCCACAAAAATTCTGTAACAAAGTTCAGCCTTAAGTATTTTACTCACCTGAGAGTAGATCGGAGATACTGATAACCTGAGGAACCTCCTGTACCAAGCTGTGCAGATCCAATCATCCGTTGCACCATTATGACATGGTTATCTGAGAATGAAGTATTGTCATTAGCGGGAGAGTTGTGATATAATGGCAGAAAACTATAGATAAATTGTCACAAGAAGGAACAGGTTTTCAACATTTAAGTGAAACAGAATTCATGTAACTATAAGGGTGAAAAATCATTAGTTTCACGATTACTCCTCCATCGAACATAAGTTTTGCCAGTCATCTGTTGCAGAGATTACAAAAACCATCGGGTCACTGACAAATGCTTTTAACTGTGATATTGTAATACTGAATTTGTAAACAGCCAGTGAGTCAAGAGTTTCCTTAAAGTATGTGGCAATAACATCTATTTATAAAAGTGAAGGTATTCAGTTGAACTCTTAATTGCAGACTCGTCTCCCTCCTTCCCATGTTATAAAGTTTTGTGAAGGTAGCTTACAACAGAATATTGAACCACTTCTCTAAGAATAACATTTTAACAACTGCTCAGGCTTCCATAAAGGTTTCTCTAATGAGAAAGCATTATAAGAACTCATTTGTGGTAGGAAAAGAAAAACTTACGTTGATTTTTTTCTGTGGTCTTAACAAGGCATTCAGATTCTTCAGGGGAAAATAAAATGGTTGGCATTAAAGGCATTCGCCTTGCATGGATGGAGTCATACCTTAACAATAGAACAACAGAAAGCAGAAAGTCACATTAAACTGTATGACAGGAATGCAGGTTGAAAATAAGTTCAGAGTGAGAAAACAGTCCTTGGTCTCCTTCTGTTCTTGACTTGCAGAAATGATTTATGAAGGATACTGGGAGAAATCATAAGAAACTGTGAGGTTTGGTAATGAAATTAGTATACTGATAAAGAGCCCGAATACACCCACACCACCAAGGAGATTAATGGAGCAAGCTTACAACTGGTTCACAACAAACAGTTTAACCCTTGACCATATTATACGATAACTAACAAATCTAATTGAATTACAATTACCAAAGGTAGAGAGCAAGGAGCTCACCTGGATCAGGCACTATGTAAGAAGCTCTTAGACATTAAAAAAAGTCCTGCATCTCACATGTGTGCATCTGGTTAGACTACGGATACCCACAGTGCAGTCTACATATAAAACAATACATTTTCATTTCATCGGACTACTAACAAGAAATCTTTGAGGACTGTATTATTAGAAAACTGCTTGCTTAGCTAAATATTTTAGCAAGAGAAATATTTTTGGTGCTTGGAGGTAATGGCACTATTTCAGCAATGGAAAAAGACTATAGGGTGTCACACTCATGCTTTGCAGTATGATGCAGTCAAAACAAAGTTATTATCACAAATTGTGTACATTATGCTGAGTATGTTTTGAAAACGGAAGCCCTTGTGAAATATGTTGAGATGAGGGTTCAGAGGGGCAATAATTGTTACGAGATTTCGATTTTAATTGAGGCAGGGACTTCTGAGACTGTCCTGGCATATAGCCCTGCCATGGAAATGTGATATTACTTGTTTGTAACATAAGAGCCCACATCAGGCATACTTGGACCCAGTTGGCAGGCTTTGCTTGGCCTGCTGGCTGGACATGATGGGCTAGGTTTCACTAATCTTCCTAAAGTGAGTGAACTACAGGAAAGATTCACATGGTGAGTTAAATGTTGTGCTAGTCACTTTCCAGCACCACTTAAGTTGGAAATTAACTGGCAAGAAGTCTTAGCTGGAGGCAACTGTTATCACAAGAAGGCTATTACCAGGTAAATAAGATGACTAATGAGAACATCCTTGTACTTCCCAGGCTCATTAGCTGAAAGGTCTGAATGTTGGTTGCTTCCAGAACCGTGGTGTCAGCTGGCAGCCTTCCTGGGTGCAGGAGCCAAAACATTGGACCATCTGCGCCAGAGGTGATGTTTAGAAGTGTTTCACATTTATGATTTCAGGAGTTAGTGATCCGCTGAGATTGTAAATTTATTTGCCAGCACAGGAAGCTTAGAAGAATATCTGTGTACAGCCATGATACTCTAACCAGTGATTTTCTGTTCCCTATATGGTACGAGTTACCAAGAATTCAGCTCACAAGCTGTGCCCTGGCTCATATGTCATAGTACTCAGCCTGGCTACATACATCCCTCACTGCCACAACACAGATCACAAATGAAACAAATTTTCAGTATTATTTAATTAAATAATTAAGACTGAAGACATAATATAATTTTTATCTGGTCCAGACTGCCAGCATCTGGACACACACAGACTATTTCCCAGATTTTCGCACTTAGGTTGCCATAACGATGGTGTACTGAGTTTCATAATCGGAAAAAGCTCTTTCTCACACACATGTTGATCAAAATATTGCAGTAATTTTGCAATTTCATTATGGAGACTTGAAAAATCTACCTGAGGAAGACAATGTAGGCATTTGGTACAATTTTAATATAAAAGGATTTTTTTTAAAAATATACTGCAGGTCAGTCAGTTACATCTTGCACATGCACATGAGCACTTTCAACTCAAATGGCAAACAGTCTTGAAAATAGTTCAAAAACAGAAGTCAGATTGGCAGTGTCCTCAAAAAAATTTAAAAACTATCCTTATAGTTCTTTTAAGGTGACAATGAATTCTTCGAACTTCCCATTTTCTTTAATGCCTGTGAGCTTAGGTGATTGGACTGTGTTTATCAAAATCTGTACCTTCTACAATGCAATTTGCTTTTTGAATGCACCCACTTCAAATCTGTAATAAGTTGTTTCTCACCTTGTAATGCTATTTTGTGGGCAGTGTGCAGCCTAGTCCACTAAAAACATGAGATGTGTAAGCCTTTCTGACTATTCTAATTTTCAATCCTGCACTCCTTTTTCCTCCATAGATTCAACAATAGTGAGCTTTGTGTCAGTGGAACACTGAATCGCATCTGTCAGTTGTTGCAGTTTTTTGCTGTTTCATTGTCAACTAAATCTAAATTCTTTCTCACGGCACTGTGATGTCATTTCAAAGCAAATGTGCAGTACCTGTCAGTTATGTGACTGTGTAATAGATATCAAGAATTCCCAGCCCTGTCTTTTGTCATTAAGTCTTTATGTGACTTGTGACAATTGGTCACTAGACTGCCTCTTTTGTGAAACTGCTAATGAACCTGTGAACATCCTTCTTACCATGAACAAATAGCGAAGAGTTAACTGCGATGATACCATGATTCTGATGTACTGAAGAGAAGTGCTCACTGAATGATGTCAAACTGCAATACTAAATGAAATGTCACACTGTACTAGGTACATCGAGGAAGGGCTGAGCAAAGCTGAGACATGCTGAGCCTCAGCCTGCACATCTGGCTTGCATGTGGTTTGGCACACCATAGCTGTCCCTGGTGTATGTGATCAGTAGGTAGAGGCTGTGTATCAGATTGAGGAACCATTAGCTGGTAGGAGATGGTGTTTCATAAAAGAGATGAGTTTGGTGTTGTCTAATATAAACATAAGTCTTTTGTTTTGGTTTAATACCGGATAGCAGTACCTGTGAAGTGCTATCTTCTTTTGCCATTGTGGAAGTTTTGCACTGTTGCAGAAGATAAACATTTCATTGTCAAGTGAAAGTGATAAACTGAAGCAAAAGTAACATAAAAATGTCAATGTAATCCTTGATAATGGAACTATAACTCTGAGATGCTGTCATGGCTATCAAATTTTATTAATGTAAGAAGTGGCATGGCTGTGAGGAAAGGAGGAAAGCTGTATTAAGAATAATAGCAAGACAATGCACAAGGCGTGGTGTCAGGCAGATATCGGAAAATAGGACAGTACTCTGTATGAAGTCAGACTTGGTCACAACCTGCAGAGGAAGAGGCGATGCTGTGATGGCTAGGCAAGGACACCACCATGAAGCACCAAGATGACTAGCAGATGCTGGCATACAGTCAGGATGTTTGAGAACCTTTTGGAAGGTTCTGGAAGAAGCTTAAGTGAGACCTGCTGAGAAGTCAGGGAAAACATTCCTATGGGAGATACCCACACAAAGTCACCTGAAAAACTGTTACATAAATGGCCAGTGAAGAGAGGCCAAGAGAGTGATTACCAGGAAGCAGCTAGGAGCAGTGCAATAACAAAGTGATCAGCAGCAGTCACTAAAGAGAGACACTTTGATGCTGATGGAGTAAAAACTGTAAAAAGTCTGTACACAATTGAGGAAGGACACTAAGTTTTTCATAAGTATCCAGTAACGATTAACATATTGATAGTAGAAATGAATAATAGTTGATACTTTCTGTGTGTCAGAATATAAAGAGGAACAAGTACTGTCTAGCCCTTATCTCCTGTTGGGAATGATTGCATATAGTCACAGTGACTAAAAGTTAATATCTTCTGTGTGTAAGAGTATAAAGAAGAATAAGTGTTATTTTGCACTTGTATCACATTATGGTTAAAGTATTTGACTGTGTATGAGTCGCAAGCAGACTGCTCATCTCTGATAGTGAACAGTTAAACTCAGGAACTGGGAGCTGCTGGAAAGGACTAATGTATAGAGTGCTAGGGTGTAGTGATTGATTTGCAGAGACATCTCTCTGAATAACTAGTGGGAAGTAAATAGTTTTGAAATTGAATCCTTAAGTGTGTGCACCTATATTCAGTTTCTATGAAGGCAACAACTTTTCCCCTCCATTTCAAAATCACCTGTACTAAGTATTCTAACAGCTACAGTTTCAGGTTCGAATCCTGCCTTGGGCATGGATGTGTGTGATGTCCTTAGGTTAGTTAGGCTTAAGTAGTTCTAAGTTCTAGGGGACTTATGGCATCAGACGCACCTTTCACTCTGTTAAAGACAATTTGAAAATCTAAAACATTGTTGTCAATGTCCTGATTGTGCCACGTAGGCCACTCTTTCATCCAAAGCTGGTGACAGGATGTGTGCTGGGACTTGACATAAAATTTGTGGTGTCGGGTGTGTGGGATGTGTTATGTAGAGGCATTCCAAAATGGGGAATCAGGTGACAGAATATGGGAGGAGAAGTAGGAATAATATTGTCGTCAGCCCCTCAAACTGTGTACAGCAAGTAGATCAATGACCAGGCCTGTGGAACAGGTCAAAAAAAGCAGAAGCCATCCTGAGAGCCCACCAGAAACTTGGTGAATTTCTGGTTGTATGCCAGCATCTGCAGGTCATCTGGGTGTCAAGTGTATTGACCTCGCCTGGCACTTCAACAGGTTGTCAACAAGTCTGAAACTACGTCTTGTGCATTGTCTTGAATATTACTCTTAATAAAGTTTGTCTCCTTTCCTAGCAAGCCGTGCCACTTCTTACATTAATTAAATTTGATAGCCATGACACTTTCCCACCTAAAATATTTCAAATGCACTTATACAATGTAACATCAATTCCTTTAAATTCACAAATACATTTGTTTTACATGATGTTTCTTATAATGTAGTTATGTAATATCCATATTTCTTTTCTACCTTCTATTATTTAAGTACACTTTATCTTCTTCTTCATGAGGATCTCTCTCAAAGATGACAATGTCACCTGCCCTTCTCAGCTGAGTAGATTCAGTTGCGTTAACTAGAGTAGTTTTAACACGTGCCGACTGGCAACAATTTTACCACCAAAACAGTCTGTAAAAAAACTTATATATGTATCTACAACATGGGCAATACGATCAACAGCATCCTATAACTATGACTGTAGTTAAGTTTAAGCTATACAAGATAAAGGTATAGAATAGTGTTGGACCCTTCTCTCACAGTCCATTTCTCTTTGCTGTTTATCAATTAGCTGCTCCATATCCTTCAATCTTTTTCCAACTACCTGTAGATTGTCTAACCTAGCCACTAAATGTCTTAATGGTAATTATAATGGTACCTCCAATATGTTTAACCTCCTGTCCAGTTCTTCACAACTATTGATTTCCATTGCAAAACTGGGGCCAATGTCCTTTCTAGCCACATTGGTCTGCATTATTCTGTACACCTTTGCAGTTTGTATGGAATGTTAACAATACCACGTCTTGTAAGTGAGTATCCATAGAAGCCTGTCCTTTACACAAAATGGTCAAACTTTTTCCCTTTGGGCTTATGTATAACCATTCATTATTTAAGATATGTCCACAAACTTTTTTCTAAGATAATTAACTTTCAGGCACAATTCTTTGGAATGCCCTGCTTTGCAATAATACCACTTCACACTCATTCTGGTCAGATATGGGAAACATTACAAAGATTTGTTTACATCTCTTTGTTCCCATAATAGTCTCTTTGCATTCTAATTGATCTGGCTAGAGCTTAACATAATCATCTTAGAAGTATCTAATATGAAATATTCTTCCTCTGGATGTACAGAAATGTATTTCCCTTTATCATCTCTTGTTGCAGTGTCAACATTCTATATAAACTGAACTCTTTGTTTTCTACCATGGAATACTGATGTCTTACCCTAATACATTATCTAATACAAAGACATCTAACTCCATTATTTTTAGAAGCACATAACCACATGCTTCTGATAAGGGTACGAGGAGTCATATATTTCTAAGATAATTTTGAGTTGACCTTAAATATTTTACTTGCTGTGTTGGATTCATGATATGTGGTGCTAGGATCTCTTTTTGTGCATGCATGATTGCACTTACTAGCACCTCATACTCAGTGCTTTATTCTGTAAATAGTGATGATAACTGTATCATCTGTTCACTGATGGTGACGAAAGTGGCTATTTTCTTTAGTGCTGCATCCATTGTCTGTAGTGATTGTAGAATGAATTGTTCCAACTTGTTCATACCATTTTTTAATATTTGTGCTTTAGTTACTATATCGTGTACCATGTGATTCAGCGCAGACAATGTTGTATAAAATTAAGTATCCGCTACATCCAGAGCTCTGAATCAACTTTACTGATTTTGCCTACAAAATTGAAAATTGCCGTCCTGGACCTGGAGCTGTGTTTGGTTAATTGCTGAACTAAGTCTTTAGTTTGTTCTCATCTGGCTATATTACTACCAGTCTCATTGCATTTACTTTTATCTGCATGTTTCAATGCATCTTCACGAAGTGTCACATTGGGTAGGTCTACTGCAGACACTTTATATGGTCCTCATATTTATGCATTTAGCTTCATGTGATGACCCCTCCTTAAGGTCTCATTATTCAAAAGAATCATATCCCCTGTCCTAAATATTCGTAGATTCTCCATCTTGTCATAGTGAACATTACTGATTTCATTCACTTCTGTTACCCTTTCTTGTGCTACTCTGTGGGCTTCTTGCATTCTAGTTGGCAAACAATATATATACAATCATCATAATTATATCCAACAGTTCTTTCCTCTTTATTTAAGACTCCTGGAATGTTTACTTTTCTTCTAAATATTAAGTCAATACTACCATGAGGTGTTGTTTTAAATACAAAATACTATGTGGTACCCACAAATTGCAGTTACTGTGGTCCTCTCTAATGAAGTGTCAAATATTCCACCAGCATACTGTGTGCCCTATTTGCCTGTGGGTGAAATGCTGATGTCTGGATCTTCTGGATCCTTATTAGTTTACATACCTTCTAGAACACTTCACTTAAAAAATTCAGTCCATAGTCAGACAAGAGCACTGACTGGATTTCATACCTCAACACAATTTCTGCTACATATTTCTGCACTAATGTTTTGGCTTCCTGTCTCTTGTTTGGTACTGCTACTGTGAACTTGCTCAGGTCATCTTGGAATGTCAGGCTGTGTCAATTGTCAGTTGTTGTCTAATGGACCTACAATGTCCATCTTACATTTATTGAATATTCTTGTCATCATGTCTGTGATTAACAGAGGCATTTTTGTCTTGCTCTGTGTGAACTTAATCGTGCATTTCCTTAATGATTTTTGCCTTTTCCTCTGTGCTAAGTACCTCATTTTCTTCTTCCTGTTACTCATTTTACCTAACCACACTTATGTGTCACATATTTTCATTTATATTCTCTACATCAGCATACCGTATCTGACTTAGTGCTTCCATATTTGCATTGAGATTTCTGGGTTTATACACAATGTCATAAGAATATTATTCTAATTTCAACTTCCATTTTAGTAACTTTGACAATAGATCTTTGACAATGAAAATCCATGTCAGTGGCTTGTGATATGGTGTTGTCATAAAACTTTTCAGTAGACATATAACCTAAACTGCTTTGTGGCCCATACAATTGCTAAGCATTCTCTCAGTTGGAGATTAGTTTCTTTTGAGTAATATTCAATGACCATGAAGCATAGGTGACTGGCAAATCTGCACCTATCTTCCTTTGTGACAAAACTTTTCCCAGTGCTTCTCTGCTGGCAACAGTAGTCATTATAAATAGTTAATCAAAATCTGGGTAGCTCAGTATGGGAGGATCTAACAATCTCTCTTTAATTTCCTTGAAAGCTGCTTGTTGCTTAAATCCCATTCATGTGCACTTTGGTCTTCAGCAATTTATGTAATAGATTTGCAGTTTTACTTAACTTTGATATAAATTGACATTAGTATCCAGCAAGCCCTAAATTCCTTTTTAATTCCTTCATGGATTTCAGAACTGGAAAGTTCTTCACTTGTGCCCTAAAAATATTTCCTTCTTTCTCGAGAATTTGCACTTAACCTGGCTGTGACTTTAGCCTGCTTGTTCTTAATCTATCCAGGATTTCCTATAGCTTCTCTTTATGTTCCTTTAATAAACTTCTGTAGCAAATCTGGTCACCCAAATATAGGAAACACTTGGTCCCTTGCAATCCTGGCAAAGCAACATTCATCTGTCTCTGAAATGTACTTGGTGAATTCTTTAGCTCTGTCAGCATCCTTTTGTACTCATAGTGCTGGTAATTTGCACTGAAAGCTGTCTTTTCTCTGTCTGCTGGTTCCTTTATAGTCTGACAGTCCAAATCAAAATGGAAAAATACTTGGCTTTCTCTAGTTAGTCCAACACCCCACTTATGTTGCAGATTTGAAAGACTTCCCCCACTGAAATATCATTCCACTTTCTATATTCTGTTATGAACCTATACTTCACTATTCCATTGGCGTCTCATTTTCTCAGTACTAGCAATACTTTTTTATTTTAAATTCAGTGCATTAGTATTTGTAAAATGACTCTTAGTGTTCATTAAAAAATGACGATCATTCCACTTGGGACCTGTGAAATGGTACATTAGCTTATTTGTTTTAGTTGTAAATATTTGTCATGTATTGTTGTTTTTCTGACATGTTCCACATCCTGGAGGACCTCCTCACTATGGATCAATTGGAATGAAAGTAAATCTAATCTAATCTAATCTAATCTAATCGAGATGCATTCCATGGACTCTTACTTTCAACAATTATATCCTCATTAACCATTTTCTTAGTTTGTTCCTGTAATAGTGCCTTTTGCGCTTGTGATATCCTGAAAGGATGTACATTCACCACCTTTTCTTTGTGTTCTGCAAAAATTGGGAGTGCATGCCGTAACGTTTCAGGGTATGATAATTTGTCATCTTTTAGGTAAAGTAAATCGCAGTGGCACTATGAAGTTTCTGCAATTCGTATTGCTCCTCTTTATTCAAATGATCAGTTTGGATTGTTTCTCTAATCACGGAGATGTGATTTCTGTGTGTATCCGGACATTTGTTACCTCCTATACTATCCATATTGATGTCACTTTCTCTATCAGTTTGTGTGATACTTTCACTCAGCTCACTTGTATACAATACATTGAGAGTACATTTGTACCTAAACTCAGCAATATACAGACCTGATATTACTTCCTGCCTGGAATTAATCACTTCTTTTTTATTACAGGGATTCAATCCTGTTTCTACGTGTATCCTTAAGATTTTTTCTTCCCTATGACCTCTTCTCATATGACTTTCTGGTGTCATTCTATTTTGCCATAAAGGTAACTCATTACTTTTCATCTCATGACTTGCCTTTGATTTGCATATTTTACTTTTTCCTTCACCATTCTATTTCGTGTGGGGCATACCCTCTTATTCGTAGATCCTTTTTGCCATCTACTATTTCTGTTCATTGCCATTTGTTTTGCAGTCTGATTCACGGACCTTCTAAAATCAAACCTTCTTTCATTACATATAACTTTTTCAGGTTGCCTGTTAATTTGTTTTCCATTAACCATGGTTGCTACCTGACCCATGTATTTCCTAAAAACTTGTGGTGCTGCTTCCATCTCTGGCACTGTTAGAAGCAGAATACTTCAACCCTATATTCTGGTCATCTTCTCACAATAATTAATCACAAACTTTTGCTTTCTCAGAAAGTAGTTTTCTACTACATCATAATAAGGAATATTCGATCCTCTCACTGTAATATAGGACTTTTACTTTGCTGAAACCTCTGTTATTAGCAATTGCAGTTCCATGATTCCCAGTATAGAAACTGTACCTTGTGTCAAACCTTGGCTATCTTTCCTGCTAATTACTGTCTTTTGTGAGCCTCTCTTCCTTTATAAGGCTTCTATGTGCCCTGATATCTATTACAGCCATAACTGGCTTCCAAATTCACAGCAATATGCCACCATAATTTTATTCTTTTTGTGGTAAGATGTGACTGCTTCATGTTCCACACTCTTAGTTTTCCTTTTTACTTGTGGATGTGGCCACTAATTTCTCGTTGCATTGGAGTCTAATGTGACCATATCAATTGCACCTGCAACACCCAGGTGTATTACAATTCTGTGCTTGATGCCTGCACCTTATGTACTTTTCACAAACGAGTATTCTTTTACATTAAACAACAATGTCCACTTGTCTGTTGCTGTAACAACAAAAATTCTGGAAGCTGTGTATTTCTTCCTTCTTTGTGGGTATTGCTACCCATCTTATCTTTGTAATCCTCTTTGACTTCCCACAGTCTCTAGCCATGTGACTCATCTGTCCACAATTATAACATCTTCCTCCCATGTTACTTTGAATGTTATGAGCTGCTCTTAGGAATGGATCCTTTTCATTCATGGACAATAATGTGCTTTCCTCTTGCAACACTAATTCCACTGCATCAACTAAGCTACTTTGTGCATTCTGGCTTCATACAATTGTCTGAATTCTGCTACTTACTGTGCTCTGTATGAAGGAAGCCCATTCTAGTGCACATACCAGTTCTAATGCCCCTTATTGTTGGACACTCTAGGGATTGGATATGTGAATGATTTTGATTATTCATCTATTTGATTTGGCCCTCCCCCCCTCCCTCGGCGTCACCTGTCTTAAAATATCATATAGATGTAGTAACCTGTGGTGCCCTTTCTGAATAATTTTTTTTTCCAAGATTACCTCCATTTGATCCCCATTATTAGCTACATCCAAAATAGTTAATTTTTCCCTAGCTCCTTCCATAATTTTAGACTTGGTGTATTGAAATAACAATGGTTTATCATCTGTTTGGACTACTTTGAACACCACATTTCCTTCTCGGTGCACTCCTTAGATCTGGTCATAGCCCCACTAAATGACTTATTTACTAATACAAGAGCATCATTTGCATTGATGCCTCTAACAGCTGAGCTAGTAGCTGAAGTCATTGTATGTTAATATAATGTTATACAGAGAGTCATAAAACTATTGCTGTTGTCGCTTGCCTGAACTCTTTGTGTTGATGATGCTGTAGTTTTGGTGGTTTCCCCTGTAGTTCATTACACAAATATTTCTTCCTCTGCTGGGCTCTCCTGCAACTTGTCTGGAAGATAAAGTGTACTTAAGGAATAGAAGGTAGAAAAGAAATATGGATATCATATAACTAGGTTATATTGAAATATCAAGTAAAAACAAATGTATTTATATATTTAAGGGAATTAATGGGACACTGTGTAAATGCTCATGAATTATTTTAGGGGGGGAAGTGTCATGGCTACCAAATTTGGTTAATATAAGAACTGGGATGAAACTTCCTGGCAGATTAAAACTGTGTGCCCGACAGAGACTCGAACTTGGCACCTTTGTCTTTCACAGGCAAGCGCTCTGCCAACTGAGCTACCCAAGCACAACTCATGCCCCGTCCTCAAGGCTTTAATTCTGCCAGTACCTCGTCTCCTACCTTCCAAACTCCACTGCAGAATGAAAATTTCATTCAAGAACTGGGATGGTTGCAAGGAAAGGAGGGAAATTTTACTAAGAGTAATACAGGGCCATTATTATTAAACTATTGCTTTTTGAGCCAATGTGGAGGGAAAAATATTAATCATATGGGTACTAAACTTTTTGGGAATGAATTTCAGACCATGAACTGCAAGATTTGCTTTGTTAGTAGTGTTAGTATCACAACTTGTCATTAGGCACCAGTAAAGATATGGTGATTTAGGGTTGGAATTCATACATCACTGTACATTACAGCTGCTAACAGTCATCATGGGTCTGGATGAGCAGGACTTTATGAGTAAAGATGTCTTATCAAAAGAACAAAAATAGTCCTGCTGCTATCCATGAGTATCAATGCATTAAAGGAATACAAAGAGGTCCTCTTTTCATACTGAATTTCAAGAACATGATTTGGAAGTTCGAATTAACTGTTAGTTTGGAAACTGCTCCTGGGAGAGGCCAATGGCCAGTTGCACCACAGATTGAAGAAGAAGTTAGTGTTGCCTTGGCTGATAATGCTGGACACAATGTGTGATCCTGAAACAGTGCATAAGCTGTGTCATGGCCGCTGAATATTCCTTGGCCCACCATTTGAAAAGTGCTGTGAATAGTTGTGAAATTGTGATCATACAAACTTCCAGGCTGTGATGAAGGACATGGTCATTACATTGAGCAACGTTTGTTGCCTGGAACAGAAACATGGCATTTAATTAACAAATGATAGCCTCCCATAGGCCCTCTCAAGTACTGAAAGTTTAATTGTAACCACCGTGTATTTAAGACAATGCACAAGGTGTGGTGTCAGCTGGACATCAGGAAATGAGCCAGTGCTCCATCTGACGTTGACCTGTTGAAGAAACACTGATGCTGTAATGGCTTGGCCAGGACAACATCCTTGGGCACCAAGGTGACTAGCAGATACCGGCACACAGCCAGAATGTTTGAGAAGCTCCTGGAAAAATCTTTAGGAACACCTTTGGGATAGACATCCCAATGAGAATTCAGAGGACAAAGATAGTGATCACCAGAAGGCAGCTAGGAGTAAAACAGCACCCAAATCACTGGGGACAGTCACTATACAGTGACACCTTGATTATGAAAAAACTATGAGAAGTCTTTACACATTTGAGGGAGGAGAACTGAGTTTCTGGTAAATATCCAGCAACAGTTATTATCTTAAGTTTTCTACCTATTGATAAATAACAAGATCTGTTGAGTATGTCTCTCGTAGTATCAATGGGTAGTAGTTGAGATTTTTTGTGTATCAGAGTCTAAAGAGTGCAGGCACTGTCTCACACTTGTCTTTCATTGTCATTAAAGTATATGACTGTGTGATGTTGGAATGAGTTGCAAGCAGATCACTCATCTGTAGAGGTCAGGAACTGGGAATTACTGGAAAGTACTAACATATAGAGTAGTAGGGTGTATTCACTGATTTGCAAAGACACCTCTCTATTCAAAGTTGAACTGTTGTTGTTGTTGTTGTTGTTGTTGTTGTGGTCTTCAGTCCTGAGACTGGTTTGATGCAGCTCTCAATGCTACTCTATCCTGTGCAAGCTGCTTCATCTCCCAGTACCTACTGCAACCTACATCCTTCTGAATCTGCTTAGTGTATTCATCTCTTGATCTCCCTCTACGATTTTTACCCTCCACGCTGCCCTCCAATGCTAAATTTGTGATCCCTTGATGCCTCAAAACATGTCCTACAAACTGATCCCTTCTTCTAGTCAAGTTGTGCCACAAACTTCTCTTCTCCCCAATCCTATTCAACACCTCCTCATTAGTTACGTGATCTACCCACCTTATCTTCAGCATTCTTCTGTAGCACCACATTTCGAAAGCTTCTATTCTCTTCTTGTCCAAACTAGTTATCGTCCATGTTTCACTTCCATACATGGCTACACTCCATACAAATACTTTCAGAAACGACTTCCTGACACTTAAATCTATACTCGACGTTAACAAATTTCTCTTCTTCAGAAACGATTTCCTTGCCATTGCCAGTCTACATTTTATATCCTCTCTACTTCGACCATCATCAGTTATTTTACTCCCTAAATAGCAAAACTCCTTTACTACTTTAAGTGTCTCATTTCCTAATCTAAGTCCCTCACCATCACCCGATTTAATTTGACTACATTCCATTATCCTCGTTTTGCTTTTGTTGATGTTCATCTTATATCCTCCTTTCAAGACACTGTCTATTCCGTTCAACTGCTCTTCCAAGTCCTTTGCTGTCTCTGACAGAATTACAATGTCATCGGGGAACCTCAATGTTTTTACTTCTTCTCCATGAATTTTAATACCTACTCCAAATTTTTCTTTTGTTTCCTTTACTGCTTGCTCAATATACAGATTGAATAACATCGGGGACAGGCTACAACCCTGTCTCACTCCTTTCCCAACCACTGCTTCCCTTTCATGCCCCTGGTTTCTGTACAAATTGTAAATAGCCTTTCGCTCCCTGTATTTTACCCCTGCCACCTTCAGAATTTGAAAGAGTGTATTCCAGTTAACATTGTCAAAAGCTTTCTCTAAGTCTACAAATGCTAGAAACGTAGGTTTGCCTTATCTTAATCTTTCTTCTAAGATAAGTCGTAAGGTCAGTATTGCTTCACGTGTTCAAACATTTCTACGGAATCCAAACTGATCTTCCCCGAGGTCCGCTTCTACCAGTTTTTCCATTTGTCTGTAAAGAATTCACGTTAGTATTTTGCAGCCATGACTTATTAAACTGATAGTTCGGTAATTTTCACATCTGTCAACACCTGCTTTCTTTGGGATTGGAATTATTATATTCTTCTTGAAGTCTGAGGGTATTTCGCCTGTCTCATACATCTTGCTCACCAGATGGTAGAGTTTTGTCATGACTGGCTCTCCCAAGGCCATCAGTAGTTCTAATGGAATGTTGTCTACTCCCGGGGCCTTGTTTCGACTCAGGTCTTTCAGTGCTCTGTCAAACTCTTCATGCAGTATCTTATCTCCCATTTCGTCTTCATCTACATCCTCTTCCATTTCCATAGTATTGTCCTCAAGTACATCGCCCTTGTATAAACCCTCTATATACTCCTTCCACCTTTCTGCTTTCCCTTCTTTGCTTAGGACTGGGTTGCCATCTGAGCTCTTGATATTCATACAAGTGGTTCTCTTCTCTCCAAAGGTCTCTTTAATTTTCCTGTAGGCAGTATCTATCTTACCCCTAGTGAGACAAGCCTCTACATCCTTACATTTGTCTTCTAGCCATCCCTGCTTAGCCATTTTGCACTTCCTGTCAATCTCATTTTTTAAACGTTTGTATTCCTTTTTGCCTGCTTCATTTACTGCATTTTTATATTTTCTCCTTTCATCAATTAAATTCAATATTTCTTCTGTTACCCAAGGATTTCTATTAGCCCTCGTCTTTTTACCTACTTGATTGTCTGCTGCCTTCACTACTTCATCCCTCAGAGCTACCCATTCTTCTTCTACTGTATTTCTTTCCCCCATTCCTGTCAATTCTTCCCTTATGCTCTCCCTGAAACTCTCTACAACCTCTGGTTCTTCCAGTTTATCCAGGTCCCATCTCCTTAAATTCCCACCTTTTTGCAGTTTCTTCAGTTTCAATCTGCAGTTCATAACCAATAGATTGTGGCCAGAGTCCACATCTGCCCCTGGAAATGTCTTACAATTTAAAACCTGGTTCCTAAATCTCTGTCTTACCATTATGTAATCTATCTGAAACCTTCTAGTATCTCCAGGGTTCTTCCATGTATACAACCTTCTTTCATGACTCTTGAACCAAGTGTTAGCTATGATTAAGTTATGCTCTGTGCTAAATTCTACCGTACGGCTTCCTCTTTCATTTCTCACCCCCAATCCATATTCACCCACTATGTTTCGTTCTCTCCCTTTTCCTACTGACGAATTCCAGTCACCCACGACTATTTAATTTTCGTCTCCCTTCACTACCTGAATAATTTCTTTTTATCTCATCATACATTTCATCAATTTCTTCGTCATCTGCAGAGCTAGTTGGCATATAAACTTGTACTACTGTAGTAGGCATGGGCTTTGTGTCTATCTTGGCCACAATAATGCATTCACTATGCTGTTTGTAGTAGCTAACCCACACTCCTATTTTTTTATTCATTATTAAACCTACTCCTGCATTACTCCTATTTGATTTTGTATTTATAACCCTGTATTCACCTGACCAAAAGTCTTGTTCCTCCTGCCACCGAACTTCACTAATTCCCACTATATCTAACTTTAACCTATCCATTTCCCTTTTTAAATTTTCTAACCTACCTGCCCGATTAAGGGATCTGACATTCCACGCTCCGATCCGTAGAATGCCAGTTTTCTTTCTCCTGATAACGATGTCATCTTGAGTAGTCCCCGTCTGGAGATCCGAATGGGGGACTATTTTACCTCCGGAATATTTTACTCAAGAGGACGCCATCATCATTTAAGCATACAGTAAAGCTGCATGCCCTCGGGAAAAATTACGGCTGTAGTTTCCCCTTGCTTTCAGCCGTTCGCAGTACCAGCACAGTAAGGCCGTTTTGGTTAATGTTACAAGGCCAGATCAGTCAATCATCCAGACTGTTGCCCCTGCAACTACTGAAAAGGCTGCTGCCCCTCTTCAGGAACCACATGTTTGTCTGGCCTCTCAACAGATACCCCTCCGTTGTGGTTGCATCTACGGTACGGCCATCTGTATTGCTGAGGCACGCAAGCCTCCCCACCAATGGCAAGGTCCATGGTTCATGGAGGGGAAAAAAAAGTTGAACTATTGGAAAATAAATTGTTCTTAAATTGAATCCTTAAGTGTTTGCATCCTTATTCACTTCCTATGAAGCCAACAACTTCTCCTCTCCATTTCAAAATCACCTGTGCTGAGTGTTCTAGGAGACATTCTGTGGTGTCACCGCAGACACCACACTTGCTAGGTGGTAGCTTAAATCGGCCGCGGTCCATTAGTACATGTCGGACCCGTGTGTCGCCACTGTCAGGATCGCAGACCGAGCGCCACCACACGGCAGGTCTAGAGAGACGTACGAGCACTCGCCCCAGTTGTACGACGACGTTGCTAGCGACTACACTGATGAAGCCTTTCTCTCATTTGCCGAGAGACAGTTAGAATAGCCTTCAGCTAAGTCCATGGCTACGACCTAGCAAGGCGCCATTTGTAACATTGCATGTATCTCAAGATAGTCTCACTTGTATCATCAAGAATGCTGTATACAAATAAGGATTAAAAGTTAAGTATATTCCATAGCTACGTTCTTTTATTTATTGCATTCATTACGAATCCTGTTCCAGACTTCGCGCCAGTCGGCGTGTGTGTACGTGTGCCCTTTCGGCTACCCGTCACTGGCTGCCTTGTCAGTCCACTACACATTCTCCCTCTCACTTCATTAAAGGTGACTTACTAGACAGCAACACTTTCATCGAGTCTGGAATGTGCTATGCAGGCCACACCTTCATCGAGTCTGGAATGTGCTTGCAGGGCACACCTTCATCCAAAGCTGTTGATAGGACATGTGCCAGAATGTGACAATGCATTGGATGGGGAAATATAATATTGTGACTGATGAGTGTGTCTTCCGAGCAAAAATATTCCTAACATACAGATTCCTCGACTTGCGCCATAGGATGGTGGGGTTTCGGGTTCCGCTGGATAGGTCAGGAGTCCACTACACGCAGCAAGCGGCTACACGGGTAGCAGGGGTTGTGTGGCGTGGACTGGGCGGTTTTTTAGGTTAGATGGCCTCGGGCAAGTACAGAAAGGGCAACAGCCTCAAAGGGTGCGGAGCAAAGTCAGGACATGCGGGGACCAAGCAGCAATCGGTATTGTAATTGTAAACTGTCGAAGCTGCGTTGGTAAAGTACCGGAACTTCAAGCGCTGATAGACAGCACCGAAGCTGAAATCGTTATAGGTACAGAGAGCTGGCTTAAGCCAGAGATAAATTCTGCCGAAATTTTTACAGAGGTACAGACGGTGTTTAGGAAGGATAGATTGCATGCAACCGGTGGTGGAGTGTTTGTCGCTGTTAGTAGTAGTTTATCCTGTAGTGAAGTAGAAGTGGATAGTTCCTGTGAATTATTATGGGTGGAGGTTACACTCAACAACCGAGCTGGGTTAATAATTGGCTCCTTTTACCGACCTCCCAACTCAGCAGCGTTAGTGGCAGAACAACTGAGAGAAAATTTGGAATACATTTCGCATAAATTTCCTCAGCATGTTATAGTCTTAGGTGGAGATTTCAATTTACCAGATATAGACTGGGACACTCAGATGTTTAGGACGGGTGGTAGGGACAGAGCATCGAGTGACATTATACTGAGTGCACTATCCGAAAATTACCTCGAGCAATTAAACAGAGAACCGACTCGTGGAGATAACATCTTGGACCTACTGATAACAAACAGACCCGAACTTCTCGACTCTGTAAGTGCAGAACAGGGAATCAGTGATCATAAGGCCGTTGTAGCATCCCTGAATATGGAAGTTAATAGGAATATAAAAAAAGGGAGGAAGGTTTATCTGTTTAGCAAGAGTAATAGAAGGCAGATTTCAGACCACCTAACAGATCAAAACGAAAATTTCTGTTCCGACACTGATAATGTTGAGTGTTTATGGAAAAAGTTCAAGGCAATCGTAAAATGCGTTTTAGACAGGTACGTGCCGAGTAAAACTGTGAGGGACGGGAAAAACCCACCGTGGTACAACAACAAAGTTAGGAAACTACTGCGAAAGCAAAGAGAGCGTCACTCCAAGTTTAAGCGCAGCCAAAACCTCTCAGACAAACAGAAGCTAAGCGATGTCAAAGTTAGCGTAAGGAGGGCTATGCGAGAAGCGTTCAGTGAATTCGAAAGTAAAATTCTATGTACAGACTTGACAGAAAATCCTAGGAAGTTCTGGTCTTACGTTAAATCAGTAAGTGGCTCGAAACAGCATATCCAGACACTCCGGGATGATGATGGCATTGAAACAGAGGATGACACGCGTAAAGCTGAAATACTAAACACCTTTTTCCAAAGCTGTTTCACAGAGGAAGACTGCACTGCAGTTCCTTCTCTAAATCCTCGCACAAACGAAAAAATGGCTGACATCGAAATAAGTGCCCAAGGAATAGAAAAGCAACTGGAATCACTCAACAGAGGAAAGTCCACTGGACCTGACGGGATACCAATTCGATTCTACACAGAGTACGCGAAAGAACTTGCCCCCCTTCTAACAGCCGTGTACTGCAAGCCTCTAGAGGAACGGAGGGTTCCAAATGATTGGAAAAGAGCACAGGTAGTCCCAGTCTTCAAGAAGGGTCGTCGAGCAGATGCGCGAAACTATAGACCTATATCTCTGACGTCTATCTGTTGTAGAATTTTAGAACATGTTTTTTGCTCGAGTATCATGTCGTTTTTGGAAACCCAGAATCTACTATGTAGGAATCAACATGGATTCCGGAAACAGCGATTGTGTGAGACCCAACTTGCGTTATTTGTTCATGAGACCCAGAAAATATTAGATACAGGCTCCCAGGTAGATGCTATTTTTCTTGACTTCCGGAAGGCGTTCGACACAGTTCCGCACTGTCGCCTGATAAACAAAGTAAGAGCCTACGGAATATCAGACCAGCTGTGTGGCTGGATTGAAGATTTTTTAGCAAACAGAACACAGCATGTTGTTATCAATGGAGAGACGTCTACAGACGTTAAGGTAACCTCTGGCGTGCCACAGGGAAGTGTTATGGGACCATTGCTTTTCACAATATATATAAATGACCTAGTAGATAGTGTCGGAAGTTCCATGCGGCTTTTCGCGGATGATGCTGTAGTATACAGAGAAGTTGCAGCATTAGAAAATTGTAGCGAAATGCAGGAAGATCTGCAGCGGATAGGCACTTGGTGCAGGGAGTGGCAACTGTCCCTTAACATAGACAAATGTAATGTATTGCGAATACATAGAAAGAAGGATCCTTTATTGTATGATTATATGATAGCGGAACAAACACTGGTAGCAGTTACTTCTGTAAAATATCTGGGAGTATGCGTGCGGAACGATTTGAAGTGGAATGATCATATAAAATTAATTGTTGGTAAGGCGGGTACCAGGTTGAGATTCATTGGGAGAGTGCTTAGAAAATGTAGTCCAGCAACAAAGGAGGTGGCTTACAAAACACTCGTTCGACCTATACTTGCTCATCAGTGTGGGATCCGTACCAGATCGGGTTGACGGAGGAGATAGAGAAGATCCAAAGAAGAGCGGCGCGTTTCGTCACAGGGTTATTTGGTAACCGTGATAGCGTTACGGAGATGTTGAATAAACTCAAGTGGCAGACTCTGCAAGAGAGGCGCTCTGCATCGCGGTGTAGCTTGCCCGCCAGGTTTCGAGAGGGTGCGTTTCTGGATGAGGTATCGAGTATATTGCTTCCCCCTACTTATACCTCCCGAGGAGATCACGAATGTAAAATTAGAGAGATTAGAGCGCGCACGGAGGCTTTCAGACAGTCGTTCTTCCCGCGAACCATACGCGACTGGAACAGGAAAGGGAGGTAATGACAGTGGCACGTAAAGTGCCCTCCGCCACACACCGTTGGGTGGCTTGCGGAGTATGAATGTAGATGTAGATGTAGATGTATGTGATCAAAATTATCCAGACACCTGGCTGAAAATGACTTAAAAGTTCGTGGCACCCCCCATTGGTAATGCTGGAATTCAATATGGTGTTGAGCAACCCATAGCGTTGATGACAGCTTCCACTCTCTCAGGTGTACATTCAATCAGGTGCTGGAAGGTTTCTTGGGGAATGGCAGCCCATTCTTCATGGAGTGCTGCACTGAGGAGAGATATAGATGTTGGTTGGTGAGGTCTGGCATGAAGTCGATGTTCCAAAGTATCCCAAAGGTGTTCTATAGGTTTCAGGTGAGGGCTCTGTGCAGGCTAATCCCTTACATGGATGTTATTGTCATGTAACCACTCCGCCACAGGCCGTGCATTATGAACAGCTGCTCGATCATGTTGAAAGATGCAATTGCAACCCCCTAAATTGCTCTTCAACAGTGGGAAGCAAGAAGGTACTTAAAACATCAATGTAGGCTTGTGCTGTGGTCGTGCTATGCAAAACAACAAGGGGTGCAAGCCCCCTTCATGAAAAACATGACCACACCATAACACCACTGCCTCCAAATTTTACTGCTGGCACTACACGTGCTGGCAGATGACATTCACCGGGTATTCACCATACCCAAACCCTGCCATCAGATGGCCACATTGTGTACTGTGATTCGTTACTCCGCACGACCTTTCTCCACTGTTCAATCCTGCAATGTTTACACTCCTTACCAAGTGAGGCATCATTTGCATTTAGTGGTGTGATGTGTGATTTACAAACAACCATTTGACTATGAAATCCAAATTTTCTCACCTCCTGCCTAACTGTCACAGCACTTGCAGTGAATCCTGATGAAGTTTGGAATTCCTGTGTGATGGTCTGGATAGACGTCTGCCTATTACACATTACAACCCTCTTCAACTGTCGGCGGTCTCTGTCAGTCAACAGACGAGGTCAGCCTATATGCTTTTGTGCTGTACGTGTCCCTTCATGATTCCACTTCACTATATAATCAGAAACAGTGGACTTAGGGATGTTTAGGAGCGTGGAAATCTAGCGTACAGACATATGACTCAAGTGACACCCAATCACCTACCATGTTTGAAGTTCTGCGGAGTGCCCCATTCTGCTCTCTCATGATGTCTAAAGACTACTGAGGTTGCTGATATGGTGTACGTGGCAGTAGGTGGCAGCACAATGCACTAATATGAAAAACATTTGTTTCTGGGGGTGTCCGGATCCTTTTGATCACATAGTGTATAACCTACAGTCACAGACAACCCGTGATGAAATATCGGTTAAAAAAAAAAAAATATCATATTTTTTAAAACCATTTCAATTATCACCTTAAAATAATCAAGTGGTGATCATTAAACTTGGTGATAGTGATGTTTCTTCTCTACATATTTACTCATCAATGCAAAACATTCTTATCTAATATTGAGTGACTTGTTGGAGACTTTGGTTGTAGAAAAGTGCATTTTGGCTCTTCAGGAGATGTTCCACCTTGAAAGTCACCTCATCATCATTATAAAAATCCCTGCCTTTTCACCTGAGGAAAGCAGAAGTCACTGTGTGCCAGGTCAGAAGCATTCAAAAAGGAGGGGAGGGAGGATGCATTTGGTACTGCACAGGAGATGCATGTGTGACTGTGTGCTGGGAAGTTGCCATGGGAAAAACACACCCTATGGCAGCTACTCATGACGTTTTGTCATAGCTTTCTCTGATAACCTTCTTGGAAGATTTCGTTAGTAATCCCCTGGGGTGGTTTGTTGCTTATGAGCATGAGCTGTTAGCTCCAGCACCACAACACAGCATTTCCCAATGACACTCAGTATCATCTTATGTGATGATGTTTTGGTCTCACCTTTTTAGCAGTGATGACTCCATCTATCCACTACTTACTTTTTTCCTTTGGCTCAGCACTCATCCATGGTGATTATGCAGCTAAGGAAGTCATGTTCACAATTTCATGCTAGATGTTGAAAACTGATCCATGACTGATTTTCACTTTTTCCGCCACCTTGATTACTATATCCCAGTCTTAGAGCACTTGTCCTGTAATTCCTGTTTGAGATGATTTGCCACTTTGTTCTTCGTCATTCAGACTTGTCTGATGGTGCTGGAAGCATCTTAGTCACCTATCTAGTGTCTCATACAATGATGAATTGTTGCAGTACACTTCAACTAACTCAGTGCAGATTCAATGGCAGATCCAAGGGGAGTCCAGTGGTTGGGCAGGATGGGGGGAGGTTAGATGAAGAATGATCATTTTACTAAAAGTATTAATGTTTTTATGTATATCAATTTCCAAGTTTCTTAGGCTATTTTGGGAAAATAAAATAACATGAAAAGTTTAAAGTTACTATGGAGTTTTAGAAAATTGGAAGCTGTATTTTACAAGGAAACTTTTCAGTTGCACCCTTGAGGGCTAGCCTGAACTATTTAAAATTTCATAGACAGGCTAAGACACTAGTTACAGCACTGCTTGCAGCAACCAATGCCAACTTGGCTGCCATGTTTTTCATTATGAGAAGCCAGTGTCCAGCTTGTGTACAAAGTGTTAGCTGTTCTGTTATTAGTGAAATATTTAATTTTTTTGGAAGGTTTGTGTGAAAAAACATAAATTAAACATGCCTGCAGAGTCTTCTGTATTCAACTGCACAAATCAAAATGACTGGTGATGCCAACATCAGTGATATTGCTGACTGAGGAGCCTGCGAGATGAAGATGGGATGATCTGGTTTAGAAGATTATGCTGTGTATTCATGCTGTATTGTACTTGATCGGAATAAACAGTTATTAATCATAACCGTGTCACCTACATTATAAGTACATTATAAGCCTGCTTATATAATGGAGATCTACCACCTGATAAAACAACAAATATTTCATACTACAAGTATGACTAAAATGCATCATACATTTTTAACATTATTAAAGAGTCAATGACAGTATTGTATTTGTGCTTAAGATAAATTCAGGAAATTACTTTGGTTCTGTGTAATGACAGGTTTTCTTTAGAATACAAGGAGATACAGTATCAAAAAGATGGATTGCAATTAAGAAACAAAACTGATTTCCAACTATGCCAATTACCTCAGCTCAACTCATAAGGAAGAGAAATACATGTGTCAAGCAAATGACCAGAAGCATTTTTTGTCATAGGCAATACAGTACCAACTCTCTTTACTTTTTCAATATATTTAGAAATAAAAATAAAGTCTTACAACTACTACCCAGAAAGTGAGCTTTCACCAATTTGCAAGACAGTGCTATTAATAAGGTATCAGCAGCACTTATTAAGCCTAAAATTTAATTTTACTCCATCATATTATTGTACTGATGTCAATAATTTATATTTTTTATGCAGTAAAATTATTATTCTAATCTTATGTTGGATAATCATTGTATCAATGCCTAATACATCTCTTTACGATGATCGCAGATATTCTTTTTCAAGTCCAGAAAAGCTGAAAGCACAATATGACAGAATACAAAGAGAGATTTTGCTACTGGAGAAGCATACAAAGCAACTTCATGTTTAACACAAAAGAAGAATAGTGCAGTTAGAAACTTCAGTCATTGGTTTGAAAAAAGGGTATGTAATTCAATTTCTCATATGTATCTGTAGAAGCAGCTTTTGGTACTTTGAGCTAGTGGTAAAGTATCACAACATTCTCAGCAAATAAGGAAATTTCTGCTGACTCTTTTATTCTGCTAAGAACGTAGCTACTTATAAAAATTTGTGAAATCATGTCACCCAAAAACAGCTCACTGCAATTGTTGAGAAGTTCCTTATTTGTAAACAGTGACCATCTTTTTACAGAAACTGAATTTGGGGAAGAAACTGGCTAAGTGCAGTTACGGTGCACGTGTTTCTTCCATTGTGTGCTACAGTTGGTAACTGATTGATGAATGATGGGAAATGAACATGATGGATCGTGAGATAGTTGTCAGTAGTCAGTGAGAATCAATTAATGTAATGGTTTCTTTTAGTGCAACATGTGAATTGATTACATTTGTTTTTGATATGAAGAGCAGGAAGAAAACTAGATGAACTGATCTGTAACAAAGCCAGAGGCCAAGGTTAGGTTGGAATGTGACAATTAGATTGTGAATTGGCAAAGTCAACAAATGTGAATGGAAGAAAACTTGATGTGCTGACAAACTAAATTGCAGTGAAGCACGAGGCCTAGGTTAGGTGTCAGTGTGGGAATTTCGATATTAGTTGGTGAAACCAATGAATGTCAACACAAAAATACGATTGCCGTAATAGACTGATGCATAGCGTAGTCAGAGCTATAATTTGTAAATTCTGACCACGTGGTTAAATTTTAACATGACAGAATAAAATAACAGCTAACTTTATATATGGACCTTAGGAAATTACAAATAAGGATTCTGATTGAAAACCAACAAATGACTCACGATTTGTTGTGTCCACACCTAACATTCATTATACAGTCACCAACTGCAGCACACAAGGTAAGAGCCAGGCACACATCATGACACTTTTACCCACGCTTCCCTTAAAATATTTTAATCGGTAATGGGCTGGTTTTTTAGATTCTGGTGTGCTTAAAACAGAAGAAAATACAGAATTTTTGCGTCGGTCACCATTCCTATTAATTGAGCTCAACACGCCTCGAATGATAAACTCCAGGTGCTGCTTGCAGTTTCCACAAAAGCAACTTATTGTTTGACGCCTCTCCCCTGACCCCTCGCACATTTTCACCAATGTCAATTTTCGCCGCTAATTTTGATACGTACTGAACACAAATGGTTCTCCTGGGGACCCTCTCAGCTTGGTGCACCAAGCAACCACTACTAATTATGATACGTCCTATACAGAAATATGACAGTTGTGGCGTCTCCAGCATCCCTCTCAGCTTTGTGATCCAAGCCGTGGCTTGTGCCGCTTGGGCCTTAAACCAGTCCTGGGTAGTTGGTCAGATTTATGTTCAGTTTGCGAGCAACAAAAGTTATTGTGGATGGATGAACATGTTTTGAGTCGTCTAGCAATTTAATCTGCACTGAAAAGTTTATTAATATTTCCACACTAACTGCAGCTGTTTACAGTTTTTTGAGAAAAATAAACCTAGCATGAGCTGTTTGAAATTGGGTAAAGGCAATTTCAAGGGGGCGTGACAAAGCAGACGACGCCCTTTACTACAGAAAAAATGGCAGACTGTAATTCAATTTGCTTCAAATACAGGGGACGCATAGTCACTCTATGAATTTTTTTAACTCGCTGGCTAATCCACATGGATGCGCTTGCCACCTGGCCACCTCAAAGAGCATTTGAACCAGATAAAGAGGCTGGCCATACATGCTCTTATCAACAAACTGGATGTGCTAGAGTCTACGGGACATTTCGTTAGTGGCAGAAATGTACCAACTGGCCATCTGTTGTAACGTGTGAAGTATGTGTCTCTTCATGATCTTTATGTATGCTAGACAATTAACAGCCAAATATCTGTGACAATGAAGAATGTGAATGTTATTGCTCTTCGTTTCACTTGCGGAAATTTGAGCTGTACTCTTAGGTTCCTGGACAAACACACACTCTAAAATCAGCACATATTCTCATCAGACGGAAATGTAATAACTTATATTGCAGGACGGCCTTGGGAGAGCCATTCCTGACAAAACTCTACCATCTGGTGAGCAAGATGTATGAGACAGGCGAAATACCCTCAGACTTCAAGAAGAATATAATAATTCCAATCCCAAAGAAAGTAGGTGTTGACAGATGTGAAAATTACCGAACTATCAGTTTAATAAGTCACAGCTGCAAAATACTAACGCGAATTCTGTACAGACAAATGGAAAAACTGGTAGAAGCCTACCTGGGGGAAGATCAGTTTGGATTCCGTAGAAATATTGGAACACATGAGGCAATACTGACCTTACGACTTATCTTAGAAGAAAGATTAAGGAAAGGCAAACCTACGTTTCTAGCTTTTCTAGACTTTGAGAAAGCTTTTGACAATGTTGACTGGAATACTCTCTTTCAAATTCTAAAGGTGGCAGGGGTAAAATACAGGGAGCGAAAGGCTATTTACAATTTGTACAGAAACCAGATGGCAGTTATAAGAGTCGAGGGGCATGAAAAGGAAGCAGTGGTTGGCAAGGGAGTGAGACAGGGTTGTAGCCTCTCCCCGATGTTATTCAATCTGTATATTGAGCAAGCAGTAAAGGAAACAAAAGAAAAATTTGGAGGAGGTATTAAAATTCATGGAAAAGAAATAAAAACTTTGAGGTTCACTGATGACATTGTAATTCTGTCACAGACAGCAAAGAACTTGGAAGAGCAGTTGAAGGCAATGGACAGTGTCTTGAAAGGAGGATATAAGATGAACATCAACAAAAGCAAAACGAGGATAATGGAATGTAGTCAAATTAAGTCGTGTGATGCTGAGGGAATTAGACTAGGAAATGAGACACTTAAAGTAGTAAAGGAGTTTTGCTATTTGGGGAGCAAAATAACTGATGATGGTCGAAGTAGAGAGGATATAAAATGTAGAGTGGGAATGGCAAGAAAACGTTTCTGAAGAAGAGAAATTTGTTAACATCGAGTATAGATTTAAGTGTCAGGAAGTCGTTTCTGAAAGTATTTGTATGGGATGTAGCTTTGTATGGAAGTGAAATGTGGACGATAAATAGTTTGGACAAGAAGAGAATAGAAGCTTTCGAAATGTGGTGCTACAGAAGAATGCTGAAGATTAGATGGGTAGATCACATAACTAATGAGGAGGTATTCAATAGAATTGGGGAGAAGAGGAGTTTGTGGCACAACTTGACAAGAAGAAGGGACAGGTTGGTAGGACATGTTCTGTGCATCAAGGGATCACAAATTTAGCATTGGAGGGCAGTGTGGAGAGTAAAAATTGTAGAGAGCGACCAAGAGATGAATACACTAAACAGATTCAGAAGGTTGTAGGTTGCAGTAGGTACTGGGAGATGAAGCAGCTTGCACAGGATAGAGTAGCATGGAGAGCTGTATCAAACCAGGCTCAGGACTGAAGACCACAACAACAACAACAACAACAACAAGTTGTATTACGTACATAAGAAAGTCGCAGAATGTGTTAATATTATGCTACACAAACGTCATCAGGTTTTCGCCCTTTGTGTCTGTTATCATAGTGTCTCTTGAAGTTTGTATCACTAATGTGTCATTATCTGATACTTAATGATAAGGACAATGTCCTTGTGATAAACATGTCGAAATGGTTATGGTGTCTTCCGAATCGAGTCAAAGACAGTATCAGGATGTGTACTGCTTGCCCATATCTTGACTTGTGGGTTATGGCAGCAGGTGCGTGTTGCCCTCGTATTTATACTGCCAGTGGAGAGGAGCTGTGAGCGGAGGGCACTATCGGCTGCTTGCCACCGTGGTGGCACAGTTGTCATTAACAATGTGTCCAGTAATACCTCGCATCTAGGGGCAATTTAACATTGGCAGCGCTCGGAGATATTCATTTATCTTTAAACTAGTGCCAGTTTACTCCACTTGCGGCAGCACCAGTAAAATCGTCAAGTTATCATGGATAAGCAATAACGGTCTCTGGCCCAAAAATGAACTGGTATAATTCTGCCGTAACATACACCGTCTACAGGCACAATCAGCAAAACACAAGAAGATGAGTAAGGCAAGACAGAAAGGTACAGAAAAAAAGTAAAAAAGAACTGACTCTCTTGGGCGCAGGTGGAAGCGACTGAAAGAAACATCACTCATGTCACTTACAAGCTCACATAACCGTAATCTGTAGAGTGGAGACCTTTGTTCACAATCATAGTGCTAAGTGAGGTACTACGAGGGTCGCTCCAAAAGAAATGCACACTATTTTTTTTTAAATCCATCTTTTATTCTACATCTTTGAAAGTTTTACAGTGTGTATATACATCCTTTAGGAACAATATTTTCATTTCTCCACATAATTTCCATCCCTCTCAACTGCCTTATGCCATCTCGGAACCCACAAAGAGAGTCTTTCAGTTTCCCAAAGAGATGATAGTCACATGGAGCCAGGTCAGGACTGTAAGGCGGGTGTTTCAGTGTTGTCCATCCAAGTTTTGTGATCGCTTCCATGGTTTTTTGACTGACATGTGGCCGTGCATTGTCGTTCAACAGCGAAACATCCTGCTTTCGCTGATGTGGCCGAACACGACTCAGTCGAGCTTGAAGTTTCTTCAGTGTCGTCACATATGCATAAGAATTTATGGTGGTTCCACTTGGCATGGTGTCCACAAGCAAGAGTCCTTCAGAATCAGAAACACCATAGCCATAACTTTTGCAGCAGAAGGTGTGGTTTTGAATTTTTCTTTTCCTGGGTGGGTTTGCTTGATGCCATTCCATTGATTGCCTCTTTGTCTCTGGTGAAAAATGATGGAGCCATGTTTCATCACCTGTCACAATTCTTCCAAGAAATTCATCTCCACCATCCTCGTTCTGTTCCAAAAGTTCGCTACGTACCGCTTTTCTTGTTTCTTTGTGAGCCACTGTCAACATTCTGGGAACTACCTGGCAAAACCTTTTTTAATGACAACACTTTCATTATTCTGCAAACACTTCCTTCCCCTATCCCAAAGTAGCATGACAATTCGTCCAGTGTGATGTGTCTGTCAGCAGTCACCAATTCGTTAACTCCCTGCACATTGTCTGGTGTGTGTGCAGTACGGCGCCTGCTGCTGCGAGGACAATCCTCAATATTGCTGTGCCCGCTTTCATCACATAACCTGCTAGCCCACCGACTGACTGTACTGCGATCGACAACAGCATCTCCATACACCTTTTTCAACCTCTTGTGGATGTTTCCCACTGTCTCGTTTTCACAGCACAGGAATTCTATGACAGCACATTGCTTCTGACGAACGTCAAGTGTAGCAGCCATCTTGAAGACATGCTGTGATGGCGCCACTCACGGGAACAAGTTGAACTAAGTTTGAAAACAAGTGGGAAGGATGTATCTACACACTGTAAAACTTTCACACATGCTGAATGAAAATTGTATTTTTACAAAAATAGTGTGCATTTCTTTTGGAGTGACCCTCGTAGTAATGGTGAGTTGACACTTAGGACTTTATATCATGTAAATTATTATTATGAAATGGCTTCACAAATTGCAAATAAGTTTTGAAATCAGCTGTACATTTTATTAGTGACAAATGAGAAATTTGTGATGGACCACAACACTACTCCGGATCTCTCGGTTATCGTGAGCAGTCTTCTTAACTATTTCAGCTACCTGTGCACGTCTCCCAAACCGACCCAAACTTCCATATGTGATGTCGTCCCCTATGGTCCCACTTTGTGATTTCCACACAGGGAGAGGTAAATTTTTATTATCATCATTTTAATCTGTCGAGGCATATACGTCATTGATTTTCACAATGTCTGTGTTTAAACTGTGTCTGTATGCAACAATACAGTGTCCTCCAGACATGCATGTTTGTGTGAAGGGTGTTGTAATGTAGCCTATAGACACTGCATAAACACAGTCATTGTGAAAATCAGTGGTGAATTTCTATTCATGTTAGGTATGTTAAAGCAGTGTACCAACTAGAGTAACTAACTACATGATCGGGTCCAGATGACTGCGCGATGCTGACCAGCCACTGTTCCATCACCTGCTATACGGCTTCATTTGATGCGGTATGGAGGGGAAGCACACTGCTCTCCCGGCCATTGTCAGCTTTCCAGACCACGCAGCCACTACTACTCATTCTAGCAGCTCCTCAGTAGACAAGAGGTGGCTGAGAAGACACCACTCCATCCCGCCAAGGAAAGAGTCCTGGCAATACTGGGAACTGAGCCTGTGTACCCAGCATGATAGGGACATGCTGACCATTTAGTTATGGAGGCAGACATACTAAGCATTGATGTAAGAATTAGTACACCTGGAAAGACTTTATTGGTGTGCGGCAATAAAGACATATGGTGACATGTACTGCTGGGAGTATGTTGGATTAATGGCTCACCAAATGCTATTTATAGATGAAATTTGGATGTGCAAGAATAATTTTAAAAATGTGATTTGCGACTGATGGCTTTATTCCTATCCTTCCTTACAATAATATACAATCTCTGTGGCTGGCCGGAGTGGCCAAGTGGTTCTACGCGCTTCGATCTGGAACCGCATGACCGTTACGGTCGCAGGTTCGAATCCTGCCTCGGGCATGGATGTGTGTATGTCCTTAGGTCAGTTAGGTTTAAGTAGTTCTAAGTTCTACGGGACTGATGACCTAGAAGTTAAGTCCTATAGTGCTCAGAGCCCACAATCGCTGTGCACAACGGTTCCATAAGGAGACAAAGTTGGTGAACATTTCGTCTGCAAAGATGGTGCATAGACTGTAGTCTGTCTGCCTCAGGGCTTGTAAAAACTGCAAACGGTGGGGATTTAGTAGTAAACATCTCCTTAAAAGTCTTCACACAGACGTCACTGGAACTTCTAATTCACGACTAACCTAATTTCATGGGGCTACGCATGAAAGGCTCTCTCACTCGTTCAACATGTTTCTCAGTCACTGTTTGGTTGTCTCGTACTCTTCCCTTTGCAAAGACGGTTGGTGTCTTCAAATTAATGATACCATCTCGTATCACCACTTGGAAGACTACATTGGAACTTATGTGGAATGCACGTTGTTCTGTAACAACAGATTCAGTCCTTGCAAACTGTAGAACACAAAAAGCTTTCCGTTCAACAGTCGCCATCTTTGCTACAACCGCTACGGAAGCTACAGGAAACAGTGCAGGCCCACAGTTACACAAACAAAACTGTTTGAGTTGCTCTTTCATTTGATGTGTTATTTATTACTGTAAGTTGGATATAATAATGCTAAAATGCCTTAAAACATCATTGTTAGTATTGAAACACCCGGTATTAGTCCCCCCTCCCCCCTCCCCCCCTCCCCCCCCCCCTCCCCATAAAAGGGCACTGGTCGTTTGAAGCGTTGTAGACTGCGTAGAACTGGTACCAAGCGGTCATGTGACTCTCCATCACTGATGTAAGGAATGACAGTGAAGTCCTGTTTATGGGCCAGCCTATTGAATGTAATCGGTGCAGTAAGATGGACTGACGTGGTGGCGTGACAGAATGGCAGCAAGGAGCTTCCGTCTTTGAACGTGTCCATGACTACACCATGAATGATGTTACCAGATTTGTTGATGCATGGTGTACAACTCGCAGTCATGCGGCAGAAGTACGATGGTCCTAAAATGATTCTAACCGACAGGGATCAGAGACAAGTGTCACCACTTGTCAGTGACAAATTGTTTCAAACTCGACAAGAATTGTTTCTGACTGCGAATGCAGGTTCGTTTCACCTAGTTCCTGGGCGAATGTTGGAAAGGGAACTGAATGCAATGGATATTTCGAGTCTCGTACCTCACAGCGACTCATTAACTTGCACGTCTTCAAATTGCCCAAACAACACCCACAATGGACAGAGCTGAGTGAAGGGATGTACGGTGGTCCAAAGATTCGTAATTCTGTCTATTTTCGAGTGATGCAAGGCGGCTAGTCACGATTGTGGTGATGGCACAATGAGGCATTTAACGTGCATTCTCTACAAAGTATAGTTCAGGCTGGAGGTGATACTGTTATTTTAAATTGAACCTTGGAAGTTAGCTGTTAATAGTTCCATTGTACTTCGACAGCATTGCCACAGACAAGTACATCTGCGAATATTACAGTTGGTAAATTTCATTTACTTTCGCGATATTTGTACACTGAAGCGCCAAAGAAACTGGTATTCAAATACTAAGATATGTAAACAGGCAGAATACGGCGCTGTGGTCTGCGACTCCTATATAAGACAACTAGTGTCTGGCACAGTTGTTAGATTAGATACTGCTGCTACAGTGGCAGGTTATCAAGATTTAAGTGAGTCTGAACGTGGTGTTATGGCCGGCGCACGAGTGATGGGACCCAGCATCACCCAGGCAGCGATGAAGTGGGCATTTTCCTATACCACCATTTCTCGAGTGTACCGTGAATATCAAGAATCTGGTAAAACAGCGTATCTCCGACATCACTGCTGTCGGAAAAAGATCCTGCAAGAAAGGGACCAACGACGATTGAAGAGAATTGTTCAACGTGGCAGACGTACAACACTTCCGCAAATTGTTGCAGATTTAATGCTGGGTCATCAAAAAGTGTCAGCCTGCAACCATTCAACCAAACGTCATCGATATGGGCTTTCAGAGCCGAAGGCACACTCGTGTACCCTTGATGACTGCACGACACAAAACTTTACGCCTCACCTAGCCCGTCAACACCGACATTGGACTGTTGATGACTGGAAACATGTTGCCTGGTCGGGCGAGTCTCGTTTCAAATTGTATCGAGCGGATCGACGTTTACGGATATGGAGACAACCTCATGAATCCATGCACCCTGCATGTCGATAGGGAACTGTTCAAACTAGTGGAGGCTCTGTAATGGTGCGGGGCGTGTGCAGGTGGAATGATATGGGACCCCTGATACGTCTAGATACGACTCTGTCAGGTGACACGTACGTAAGCATCCTGTCAGATCACCTGCAATCATTCATGTCCATTGTGCATTCCGACGGACCTGGGCAATTGCAGCAGGACAATGCGTCATCCCCCACGTCCAGAATTGCTACAGATTGGCTCCAGGAACACTCTTCTGAATTTACACACTTCCGCTGGCCACCAAACTCTCCAGACGTGAACACTATTGAGCATATCTGTGATGCCTTGCAAGGTGCTGTTCAGAAGAGATCTCCACCCCTTCGTACTCTTACGTATTGATGGATAGCCCTGCAGGATTCATGGTGTCAATTCACTCCAGCACTACTTCAGACATTAGTCGAGTCCATGCCACGTCTTGTTGCGATACTTCTGCGTACTCGCGGGCCCCTACAAGATATTAGGCAGGTGTACCAGTTTCTTTGCCCCTTCGATGTATATGGAGTTCATTGTACATGTACACTTACGTCTAGGTGGGCGAGACATACGTATTGTATCACTGATGAAACCTTTTGTCAGTTGTCGCTGTTTTTATGATGGTAAAATAAAGTCACGTAGTAATATGGTAGCTAGTTGACAGTTCACAAAGATGCTGTTTGGTTTGCAATGTGATTAACTGTTTATTTCTACTCTGTAGCTATAGCCAGCACTATTGCTTGGGTTAGAGATAATTTAGTTGTTTAAGAAAACTTTGGTTGTTTAGTTTTTACCCCTTGTCATGTATCAGAATGTCAATAAAATTTTCTAGGTAATATTTACGTCTGAAGTCGGTCCGTTCATGCGGATAATTTTGCATGTTCCAGTTCTGGAACATGTCAAAGGATAAAAAAATAAACAACCAAAGATTGCACAAACAACTGATTTACCTTTAACTCAAACAAAACCGCCGACTAGCTATAACCATTTTGTAAACATACAAGATCGTTCAGTACTGTCAACCAACTGTCAAATAACTACATGACTTTATTTTACCATTATAAAAACAGCGGCAATTTACATAAGGAATCATCAGTGATACGATATGTACGTGTTGTCCAGATAGACGTAGATATACGTGTAGAATTAATGCCATATACAAATATCGCAAAAGTAAATTAAATTTACCAGCTGTAATTTTCGTAGGCGTACTGCCGGAATAGCCTATTGTACGGAATATACGAGGGTTGGAACATAAATAGTGTCAACTATTTATTCACAACCGATACAAAAGAGTTACATGTTTCCACCTGTTACTCTTCGTCAAAGTAGTCACCAGTGTTGTGTAGAACCCGTTGCCAGCTATGTGGAAAGCGTAGTACACCGTTAGTAGAGCCTGTTCTGTTGATGGTGCGAATGGAGCGGTCTACTGCCTATCGAAGCTCTGGAACAGTTCTGAAGCGAATGCCACGAAGTGGTTCATTCATCTTCGGAATCAAATCAACGTCACAAGAACTTAAGTCCGGGGAGTATGGTGGATGGTACAGTACTTCCCAGTCCCATCGACCGAACAGAGCAGCCACAGCTTGCGCTGTTTGCGCCCGCACATTGTCGTGCAAAATGATAGGTAGGTTGCGCAGAAAGTGTCGCCGCTTCTTTCGCAAAGCTGGTTGCAGGTGATGCTTCAAAAACGAACAGTAATACTGTGCGTTGACGGTCTGCCGTTGAGTAACGTAATATGTTAGGACAACACCATCACAGTCGTACACGATAATCACCACAACTTTCACCATACTGGGGCTCTGGCGCGCTTTCAACTTTCGCAGCGACCCATAATGACGCCATTCGTTGGATTGGTGTTTCAGTTTTGGCTCGTACAATGTGGCCCATGTCTCAACCTAACCTAACCTAACCTATCTAGTGTTACTATACGGCGTAAGAATCTCCTTCGCGCTCATAGCGCTCCAATTGCGTCTGAGCAGCGTCGTATCGCATCCATTTCCGCATTTCCGTCAAGTCATGCGGAACCCATCGTGATGCAGTTTTTCGCATGCCCAGGCGTTCCTTCAGGATGCGAAGCACAGTCGTATGCGCTAATCCGCTTTCGTGGGCGAGCTCACGAATCATGCGGATAATTTTGCATGTTCCAGTTCTGGAACATGTCAAAGGATAAAAAGCCGGAGTGGCCGAGCGGTTCTAGGCGCTTCAGTCTGGAACCGCGCGACCGCTACGGTCGCAGGTTCGAATGCTGCCTCGGGCATGGGTGTGTGTGATGTCCTTAGGTTAGTTAGGTTTAAGTAGTTCTAAGTTCTAGGGGACTGATGACCTCAGATGTTGAGTCCCATAGTGTTCAGAGCCATTTGAACCATTTGAACGAATCGTATGGCGTCGATCACTGCCCACTAACGCTGCAGCAGCATGCACTTCTTCTTCAGAGACGCTAGGACGACCTGCCCGATGCGTTTCTGCCACAGTTCACCGACCTTCGTTGCTTTTACCCAAAGTGCCACTGTTCTGTACGGCAATGCCGATTCCCCGCACGTCTCTTGAAGACCTTGATGACACTGTCGTGCTGTACGACCTGTGGGACATTCAATCTTGATCCAACTCCGTTGTTCCTGTTTCGAAAACATTGTGACACCATTACGTTAGACCGCTCGCTCTCAAGTGACTGTGTTTCCCTCGGTTGTGCGCACGCCGGTGACGTGGGACGGGCGAGTCCATATGCTCGGAGGTAAGGTAGGTATGTCAACAACGTGTGCTATCAGTGACAAGCCGGCCGATGTGACCGAGTGGTTCTAAGCGCTTCAGTCGGGAACCGCGCTGCTGCTTCGGTCGCAGGTTCGAATCCTGCCTCGGGCACGGATGTGTGTGATGTCCTTAGGTTAGTTAGGTTTAAGTAGTTCTAAGTCTAGGGGACTGATGACCTCAGATGTTAAGTCCTGTAGTGCTCAGAGCCATTTGAACCATCAGCGACAATAGTAGATGCAATTGCATAGTGTCTCCACAGCAGTGTTGCCACCAACCTATGTAATAACTATTAGCAGCTAACTTGGGAGATTCGATTTAAAATGGCATCTTACGACATGTTTCATGCTGTAGGCCCAAGTATACAAAAAAATACTGATTACGTGTGTTTCAGGCGTGTTTTTCGCATCATGACTTGGGCCTATTCATTCAAGTTTCAGTGAACAGGACTCAGGATGTTTGATTCATCATTCTAGGTGAGCAGGTGCTGGCCTTTCTGTTACATCTTTATGGTGAGTATGCTGTGGACACTCCAGTCTTCCAAGATGACAATAGCCATATTCACGTGACTACATGCCTACGTTCCTGGTAGGATCATCATTCAGGCATGCTGTTGAATCTCATCTGACAGTCTAACCCATCCTCTCTTAATGCCAAACAAAAAGTCTGGGACTGTTTGGGCAGTGGGTGGATGGCAAATAGCATCCAAGCAGTTTGGTAGTTATGTTTGATCTAATCATCAACAAGTTCATTCAGATGATATTCCTGAAGAAACGTGACTACTCTCTTCCTTTGAGGCCATTGTCCAAGCGAGAAGTGGTGATATATGGTGTTAACATGTTGTCTTCGAAGGGTGACTAATTTATTATCTGCTATTGATACTTTCTTATAGAAAGTATCATCGTCAGCAAAAGATCTGAACGTTATGTTCTCTAGTCTTGATAAGCAGTTTACATGCTGTCCAGTAACGTTAATATGACCATCTGTCAAAAGGTTGAATAACCACACTTTGGAATGCAGACCACTGTGAGAGATGCAGGAAGAGTGTCAGTGAAGTTCTAGAAGGTACCGACAGAGATGTGGACCTGTGCCGACAGCCAACAGCGACAAGTTTCTCGACTGAGGGTTCACGGCGTGAACAGCCCTATCAAGATGGTCCTACAGATTCTCCATTGGGTTTAAATTCGGGGAGTTCCTTGGCTGGTGGGATACGGTAAACTCATCCTGGTGTTCTTCAAACCATGTAAGTACACTGAGAGTTGTGTGAACGTTGCTTTGTGCCGCTGGTAGATGCCATTGTGCCGAGGAAAAACAAACTACACTACTGGCCATTAAAATTGCTACACCAAGAAGAAATGCAGATGATAAACGGATATTCATTATACAAATATATTATACTAGAACTGACATGTGATTACATTTTCACGCAGTTTAGGTGCATAGATGCTGAGAAATCAGAACCCAGAACAACCACCTCTGGCCATAATAACGGCCTTGATACGCCTGGGCATTGAGTCAAACAGAGCTTGGATGGCATGTACAGGTACAGCTGCCCACGCAGCCTCAACACGATACCACAGTTCATCAAGAGTAGTGACTGGCGTATTGTGACGAGCCAGTTGCTCGGCCACCATTGACCAGACGTTTTCAATTGGTGAGAGATCTGGAGAATGTGCTGGCCAAGGCAGCAGTCGAACATTTTCTGTATCCAGAAAGACCCGTAAAGTCCTGCAACATGCGGTCGTGCATTATTCTGCTGAAATGTAGGGTTTCGCAGGGATCGAATGAAGGGTAGAGCCACGGGTCGTAACACATTTGAAATGTAACGTCCACTGTTCAAAGTGCCGTCAACCAATGGCATCCCATACCATCACGCCGAGTGATAAGCCAGTATGGCGATGACGAATACACGCTTCCAATGTGCGTTAACCGCGATGTCGCCAAATACGGATGCGACCATCATGATGCTGTAAACAGAACCTGGATTCATCCGAAAAAATGACGTTTTGCCATTCGTGCACCGAGGTTCGTCGTTGAGTACACCATCCCAGGCGCGCCTGTCTGTGATGCAGCGTCAATGGTAACCGCAGCCACGGTCTCCGAGCTGATAGTCCATGCTGCTGAAAACGTCGTAGAACTGTTCGTGCAGATGGTTGTTGTCTTGCAAACGTCTCCATTTGTTGACTCAGGGATCGAGACGTGGCTAAACGAGCCGTTACAGCCATGCGGATAAGATGCCTGTCATCTCGACTGCTAGTGATACGAGGCCGTTGGGATCCAGCACGGCGTTCCGTATTACCCTCCTGAACCCAGCGATTCCATATTCTGGTAACAGTCATTGGATCTCGACCAACGCGAGCAGCAATGTCACGATACGATAAACCGCAATCGCGATAGGCCACAATCCGACCTTTATCAAAGTCGGAAACGTGATAGTACGCATTTCTCCCCTTTACACGAGGCATCACAACGTTCCACCAGGCAACGCCGGTCAACTGCTGTTTGTGTATGAGAAATTGGTTGGAAACTTTCCTCATGTCAGTACGTTGTAGGTGTCGCCACCGGCGCCAACCTTGTGTGAATGCTCTGAAAAGCTAATCATTTGGGTATCACAGCATCTTCTTCCTGTCGGTTAAATTTCGCGTCTGTAGCACGTCATCTTCGTGGTGTAGCAATTTTAATTGCCAGAAGTGTACATTTAGGGACGGACGTGGATACATTCTTGTGTTGATCCATTGTGCTTCCAGAATGACGAGAACCCCAAGGGAATGCCACAACAGCATTTCCCAGACCATAACGCTCCATCTTACAGCCTGGATCCTTCCGACGATTGTTGCAAGGTGTTCGCTTTCAGATGTTTTAAGTCGACGGAGGATGAAACTTGATTCATCTGAAAAAGCCACCTGTCGCCATTCAGTAGACGTCCAGCTGCTGTAACGGCGTGCAAATTCCAGGCTTCGTCATCAATGAGCAGCAGTCAGGATGGGTGCATGAACCAGGCGGCTGCTGCAGCGGCCCACATGCAGCAACGTTTGCTGAACCGACATTGAGGATACACTGTTGGTAGCCCCTTGGTTCATCTGGGCGGTTAGCTTCTCAAACGTTGTACGTGTATTAACCCAAGCACATATCTGTAGCCATTGTTTACCCCATTTATCTGTGACCCTTGGTGCACCACAGTTGGCACGGCGCTGGTTTTGGATGCACGGTATACTTTAACCGTATCGGCACGCTAACACTCTTCTAGTCAGACGCACAATTTCGTACGTTTTTTGTATGACTGTAGTGTTGCTAAACTCGATACTGTAGTATAGTGTCAAGCAGCATTCGGAAATCTAGTTTACCCGAACTATTCGTTTCTATTTCATTCCTGGGTTTTGGAGATTACCCGTTCTTTGGAAGATGTACAACACAAAATATTCGAATATCTCACGTAGAATAGACAAATTAAGCACAAGTGGCGTGAATTGATGTTACTGGACGTCACATACCATATGATCGATCTTCTGAAGCCTTTAAATTCTCAATTTCTGCCTTACAGAAGTCTCGTAGAACTGGGAGGTAAAAATGAGGATGGAACATTAGAGTTCAACATCCCGTCGACGACGAGGGACGGAGCACAAGCTCGGATTAGGGAGGGATTGGGAAGGAAATCCGCTGTATCATTTTGAAAGAAACCATTCTGGATACGCCATAAGCCGTTTACGCAAACCACGGAAAACCTAAATTCGGATGGCCAGACAGGGAACTGAACCACCGTCTTCCCGAAAGCAGTATCTTACCACTGCATCACCTTACTGTCCACCCGCCGGAGGTTAGAGTTCTCCCCCGGGCATGGGTGTGTGTGTTATAAAACTTGAGTTAATGGGTCAACGACGAAATGAAATGGGTGTCTTGCAACGTCCGCCGCGAGCAGATACAACGAACAAAATGAGATTAAAAAAAAAAAAAAAAGTGGTCAGCGCGACAGACTGTCGCTCCTAAGGGCCCGGGTTCGATTCCCGGCTGGGTCGGAGATTTTCTCCGCTCAGGGACTACTGGGTGTTGTCCTAATCATCATCATTTCATCCCCATCGACGCGCAAGTAGCTGAAGTGGCGTCAAATCGAAAGACTTGCACCAGGAGAACGGTCTACCCGGCGGGAGGCTCTCGTCACATGACATTATTATTATACGACCTTACTCTGTTTAAAGAGATGGAAATATCAAGAAATTAGCTCAGATTGCCTGTCTTCATTCCTAAATGCCTTATAGCACGGTATATTTTAGACCATTCAATCGAGAAAGGAACACAGAATGGTAACATGTGATGCCTATTACTCAAATTTTTGTGGATAGCTGTTTCCACAGTTGCTTTTGATGACGTTGAACATTTATTCCAATATGAACACAGTTTTCAGAAATCAGTTACTGTTCAAAAACGGCGTTTAAGTTTCATAGAAAATGCAATAAGGGAACTGGAGGTATAAATTCGTTGCTCAGAATTAGTATGGCTTCTGTGCTTTAATTTGATCATTTACTCAGAGAGCTAAAGCCGCAAAATTATACTAAACGTAATTTTAAAAACAGGTCTACTTCAAAACTCGTTCAGCTTCACAGAAAAAGTTTTAACCGATGATATCATGTACGTTCCACATCAAAACGAAACAACAAACGAAACTAACGGTGGAATATTTCCCCAAAGCTCCATCAGGTTGTTCTAAGGCAAATGGAAAATTAGGCAGTGAAAGGCGCAGAGCGCTGATGAGGTAATGATATGAGCATAAAACAGAAAGGTCATTGTGTGGAACTCTGGACAAAGGCAGAAATTTACATCATCGTCCTGATGTATTACTATCGGACGTGTCGACAGAGCAGACACCACTGGTGGTACAGCGGCCATATAGAATACATTATTAAGAGAAGTCCTGACTTCATCCGACTACAGGCATTGAAATAAATCAGTTGTGAACGTTGGAAATTTGTGTCGGAGCGGGACTCGAACTGAAATGTTCCGCTTCTCTAGAAAAGTTGCCCTAACCGTCTCGGCCATCCGGACACACATCCCGTCCAACCTAAATTCTCAACCTGTCACGCGCAAGTAGCGCCTGCTCCAATAGCCCAGTGCTCGTAGGATTCGCTAAGTACTGCAGCGGTTCGTAAGATGTGGTGGTATCAGCACGGGAAGTTTTTAGATCCGTCCTCGCTTTTATATCGCTTTTATATATGTATAAAATGACTAGATACTTTCAGTGCGGATGTGGATCACCTAAAACTTGGACTGCAAATATTGCGGAAATGCAAACTGCGCTTGATGTGCGGTTTTCACAGAATGGATTGGTAGTCAGAGGCTTGTATTGTTAGCCAATCAACATGAACATGTCGACGTTTTCTGCATTGCTAAATCCCGTCGTCCACTTACGACCTACTGCTTGGACTGGCACATACTAACTGACTAGCAAATCGCAGCGCACTCAAGGAACATACAAGCACATTGTAAGCAAACATAACAACATCGTACCCCCTAACTACGAAAGTCGAACGGCACAAACAAATGTCTGTGAGGAAACTTTTCAAAATACAATATCTCGTAAACGACTCGCACTAGAATCCTGAAACAAACACCACTTACTTCTAATTCACGCTATTTTTAGTTTGTTAATGTCAATAGGCATTGTCCCATTAAAAAAGTGTATGTGTTCACAAAAAATATACATGCTGAGTATTATTACAATCTGTTGATTGGCTGACAATCCCTATCTGTGAAAACCGCAAATCGAGTGCAGTTTCCATTTCCGCAATATTGGCGGTGCAAGTTTTAGGTGATTCATCCTGTATGTGGATATCAGTGAGGACGGCTCTAGGTACTTTCACTGAGGATGCATCATGTCTGCTACGAGCAGTGGGGTTGATGGATGGGGGCGCTACCTGCACGTGACGGTTTGAGAATTTGGTTAGGACAGGAAGCATGTCGGTCTGGCCGAGACGATTTAGGCAATCGTTCTAGCGAAGCGCAATTTCCGAGTTCGAGTGCTGGTCCAGCACCAATTTTCAACGTTCACCACTGGTTTATTTCAATGCTTGTAAGAGGTTAATTCCTGATTTCTCTTAATAATGTGATATATTGCTGGTTCAGTAACCCATGTTGGTGGAGTGATCTTGTTGTTGACGCTGCGTCACTTAACCTTTCCTGCTAAAAAATGGCATCACCATTACCTGCATCTCCTTCGTAATGGAGTGCATATAAGACGATCATATCTTTCGTAAAGTACCCTTTGTGTAATATAATCTTAAGTGCGAAGTACTATAGATTTTACAGTAACTGGTACGCGTATTTAGACTGGCACAGATTCTTGACGTGGCTCAGGTTTCAAAGATAAGAATTTTTAAAGTTAAAAAAGTATTTCTGCTAGAATGAATATACATCTCGACGTAATGCTCACATCTCCATTTGGTGATAAGGGAATCGATGTCCATGAGGAGCATAAGCAGCTGATGAGGTTGACTGAAGCGTGGCTCGTCTCTGTAGAAGGTAATCATGATGGCGCCTTGCAGGGCTTTGTGGGAGAACCGCCTTTCTCCTCGTGCGACTAGGGCAGCGTGCATAGCAGGGTCGAAGATCGACTCGAACACATCTTTTCGCCTTTCGTAATCGAGGAGGCGCTGGTTCCGGATGACGTCAACTTCTTCTTCCTGCAATGGTTAAACATACATGCATTGTAAAAGTGACAATTTTGGAAAACGAAAGGGGGAAGATTAGAATTTAATTTCTCGTCGACTTCTTAGTAATTAGAGACGCTAGGAAACTATCTAGATGCTCACATGAAGTGATTTAAGAAAACATGATTTCTAATGTGAATGTAGGTTCTCCCGGCGTATGCTGTTAGTGAAAAGCCTCTCGGGTTTCCAGCCAAATGGCAGTGTTAAAACACCGTGACGTTTCGGCAAGTGTCTCACACTCATCATCTTCTGGCGAAGTGTCGATATATGAGGATGCTGCGATATTTATACTAGTGGGGTGGCAGATAGAGGGGGCACCCCATGTTCAGTGATGTGTTTTCGTCCATATCGCTGGGCGAGTTCATTCGTTTGTTCGGCAGGGGAGACCGATAAGTGTTTTCCACCTTTCGGCTGGTCAATCGAGGCGCACGCGATGCAGTCTTTCTCAAACGATTTTACAGAAACTATTCGGGAAACAATTTCATTTCTGCTTTATTTATAGCTTTATATGTTAGGTTGGTTGGTTTTGGGGAAGGAGACCAGACAGCGAGGTCATCGGTCTCATCGGATTAGGGAAGGACGGGGAAGGAAGTCGGCCGTGCCCTTTGAAAGGAACCATCCCGGCATTTGCCTGGAGCGATTTAGGGAAATCACGGAAAACCTAAATCAGGATGGCCGGACGCGGGATTGAACCGTCGTCCTCCCGAATGCGAGTACAGTGTCTAACCACTGCACCACCTCGCTCGGTTTTATATGTCAGGTTCATGATGATGATGATGTGCCGATCATTTCATTAATGGTCATAATTACTGTGATACTTACGTGGAAGTAAGAGACTGCGTGAAATTCGGAAAAGTTTGCACCGAAAAACAGAGGTCACTATGATTTTGCGTTTGGTGCACATTACATAGGATGTTGTTGAATATGAAATTTAGCTAACGTATTGAATTTTTCTTTAGACTAGGGAAGAGCTATCTATCTGTCACCAATCTCGAGAAAACTGATCTGACGTGCGACACGCATTTGTGATCGCGCCGCGCCAGCGGTAATACCAGAGCGAAATACCCACAACATTCCTCATATTTTATAATTGGTTTCAGATACACGAATGAGATTTTGGCAGATGTCCGCCCCTATAGCTGAGCGGTCAGCGTGACGGATTGCCGTCCTACGGGCCCGGGTTCGATTCCCTGCTGGATCGGGGATTTTCTCCGCTCAGGCACTGGGTGTTGTGCTGTCTTCATCATTATTTTATCCCCATCCCGCGCGCAGGTCGCCCAAGGTGGCGTCGAATGTAATAAGACCTGCACCAAGGCGGCCGGACCTGTTCAGCAAGGGGCCTCCCGGCCAATGACGCCAATTTCATTTTGGCAAATGATAGCATGCAAAGAGGAGGATATTTTACCATATCGTTATTATTTAAGACTTCATTATCTACCGTGTTATTCAGCTAACTACAGACTTTTTCGATCAAACAATGTAATTATTAAGGGCCACTGATAGCTGGTGAAACGAGAAGTGCTATGGGTTTTGGAACAACACAAGTGAAGACATTACCCGTTTTTTTTGTACCGAAGGTATGCTTTCTCATAAGCTACTGACCTTACTTTCCCTCAGTTCGTCACTTAATATACTTAATAGACGACTTTTTCAGAATTCTGTTGCAGTTGCGTTTGCACAACATGTTAGTGAGGTGAGACTATGTAAACACTGCTGTGTTTTTGCAAAACAAGCAAATTTTAATATGTCAACCAGAGAACTGTATATTTTACTCAAAATTCGCCACTCATGACGCTTCTCTGAAAGTTACAAATGGTTACCAAGCCAGGCGAATACAAATCGTTGCATTGTCGCCGGAATTCCTTTTAACGTGGCCAAACGGTTCTAGGCGTTTGTCCGGAACCGCGCTACTGCTACGGCCGCAGGTTCGAATCCTGCCTCGGGTATGGATGTGTGTCATGTCCTTTGGTTAGTTAGGGGACTGATGGCCTCAGATGTTAAGTCCCATAGTGATTAGAGCCATTTTTTCCCCTTTTAGGTACTAATCAATGCAGAGTTGACAGTAGATCTTTTTGAATGGTCACCATGCAAGTGTGGGCGTGGAGGAGCTTCACTTAATATTTACAAAAAATGTGGGTGCAGGCCTCAATTTAGAATGCCACTTCCCCTCCAGCGCTCAGCATTTCTCCTACAGCGCCTGCCCACCACGCTCTCCTCACATGTGCCCTGCCGTCTAAGCATCTACCGGCCACGGCATTCTGCATGGACTACAGTATTGGCTCGTGTAAATAAAACAACGTTCGTTGCTGTCGCATCATTTCAACTGCAAAGTATTGTTTAGAAATAAATAGACTATATTATATAAGTTACTTTGACAACTGACAGACTACAGTTTAAATAAGTTAAACTTAAATGCGTTGTCTAATAATACAGAAGTAATGTGATGTGCTATACCGTGATTCCGATAAATATGTAATAAGACAAATTTATACATAAATATACTGATCATCGACATAGAAGCCTAACATTGATATGATTTCGACAACTGAGTTACACAAATAACAAAAATTAGTGGAATAATATTAAATAGGCTACAAGATTTTAGCCTGCTGTACAAGGAACAAAGAGCATAATGTTTTTAACTCTTAAATACAGGAAATCCCTTACTACACTGGATGATTGCAACCTTTTCAGCCACAACCACCGGGATGGTGCTGAAATGCCTGTCATTGGTAAGGGTATGGATAACGGTACCCATACACAGCAAATGCCATGAAAACAGATCGAAACACTTTCGTTACCGGCAGTGAGAAGTATTTCACAGCAGGATGCTCCAGTCGTTCTTGTCAGCTTTTAGTTCAAATTCTTTAGGGTCATAACTACAAAAATACTAGAGGACCCTAAATTCAGCATTCTATGTCAAGTCAAAGCAGTCCCTTACTCAGGGAATGAGGGTAGGGGAGCAGATGCAGGAATCCTGCACCGCCGCTAACAACAAAATCCCAATGGAAGTTTGCCACCGTCCCCCTTCGATCTATTACGAAGTGCCAAGTGTGTATCTGTGTCATGTGGATGACAGTGATGAGTGCTTTTACTGCACAGGGTTGAATCTGTTGTAGGTAAAGGGAAGAAAGACGGTGAAACTCAGAGCTGGGTTATAACCTACTCCTCTCGAATAGCACCAAGGGCGCCTCCATGCTTGATGTCCAAAGCGGATGGTCGATCATCATCAACAATGTCATATGCCCTCACAGCAGAAGGGGTTTGAATTTAATCTAGGACATTGTCGTAAAGACGTGATCAAGAACTTTACGCTCCCACCTCTCCTCCCCTTGAGGGCTAAATATTGACACAGAAAGTGTTCCATATCAGGATACGAACCGGTTTACTTCCGATCCAACACTATTCTACAATAAGACACTAATAACCAGAATAGAGTAATGAACAACTCACATCTTAAAGTACGTGTGTACCCATAATTCCAATTCCAATGAAAGCAGGTGCTGGCAAGTGTGAAAATAACCGAACTATTAGATTAATAAGACTTGGTTGTAAAATACTATTACTAACACGAATTCTGTACAGAAGAATGGAAGAACTGGTAGAAGCCGACATCAGCGGAGATCAGTTTGCATTCCGGAGAAATGTGGTACAAGCGAGGCAGTACTGACCCTACGACTTATCTTAGAAGACAGGCTGTTGTTGTTGTTGTTGTTGTTTTTGTGGTCTTCAGTCCTCAGACTGGTTTGATGCTACTCCATCCTGTGCAAGCTTCTTCATCTCCCAGTACCTACTGCAACCTACATCCTTCTGAATCTGTTTAGTGTATTCATCTCTTGGTCTCTCTCTACAATTTTTACCCTCCACGCTGCCCTCCAATACTAAATTTGTGATCCCTTGATGCCTCAGAACATGTCCTACCAACCGATCCCTTCTTCTAGTCAAGTTGTGCCACAAACTCCTCTTCTTCCCAATTCTGTTCAATACCTCCTCATTAGTGATGTGATCTACCTATCTAATCTTCAGCATTCTTCTGTAGCACCACATTTCCAAAGATTCTATTCTCTTCTTGTCCAAACTATTTATCGTCTATGTTTCACTCCCATACATGGCTACACTCCATACAAATACTTTCAAAAACGACTTCCTGACACTTAAATCTATACTCGATGTTAACAAATTTCTCTTCTCCTTGTCTTTCCTTAGCTATAAGACAGGCTATGTTTATAGCGTTCAAACCTACTGTTATAGCATTTGTAGAATTAGAGAAAGCTTGTGACAATGTTGAAACTTTGAAGGTAGAAGAGGTAAAATACAGGCAGCGAAAGGTTATTTACAACTTATACAGAAACCAGATGGCAGCTACGAGTCGAAGGGCATGAAAGGGAAGCAGTGGTTGAAAAGAGAGTGAGAAAGGGTTCTAGGCTATCCCCGATGTTATTCAGTCTGTACATTGAACAAGTAGCAAAGGAAATCAAAGGAAAATTTGGAATGGAATTAAAGCTCAGGGAGAAGAAAGAAAGCCGGCCGGGTTCGCCGAGCGGTTCTAGGCGCTACAGTCTGGAACTGCGGGACCGCTACGGTCGCAGGTTCGAATCCTGCCTCGGGCATGGGTGTGTGTGATGTCCTTAGGTTAGTTAAGTTTAAGTAGTTCTAAGTTCTAGGGGACTGATAACCTCAAAAGTTAGGTCCCATAGTGCTCAGAGCCATTTAAACCATTTGAGAAGAAAGAAAAACCTAGAGGTTTGCCGATGACGTTGTAATTCTGTCAGAGACAGCAAAGGACTTAGAAGAGCAGTTGAACGAAATGGACAGTGTCTTGAAAGAAGGATATAAGATGAACATCAACAAAAGCAAAACAAGGATAATGGAACGTAGTCGAATTAAATGAGGTGATGCGAAGGAAATTAGATTACGAAACGAGACCTTAAAGTAGTAGACGGGTTTTGCTATTTGGACAGCAAAATAACTGATGAAGGTCGAAACAGAGAGGATATAAAATGTAGACGGGCAATGGCAAGAAAAGCGTTTCTGAAGAAGAGAAATTTGCTAACATCTAATACACACACATAAAAAAGTTTTGCATCGGCTCGTTTCCGAGAGTTCCGGAACCTTTACAGAAAACTGGAATAGAGATCAACATATACATCATTTTCGCCCTTTTTATTGCCCATAAAAACCACACATTGCATGTTGTATCACCATACAGTGAGACCTTCAGAGTTGTGGTCTAGATTGCTGAACACAATGGTACCTCTAAAATCCAGTAGCATGTCCGCTTGCATTGATGCATGCCTATATTCGCCGCGGCATACAATCCACAAGTTCATTAAGGCACTGGTGGTCCAGATTGTCCCATTCCTCAACGGCGATTCAGCGTAGATCCCTCAGAATGGTTGGTGGGTCACGTCGTCCATAAACAGCCGTTTCCAATCGATCCCAGGCATATTCGATAGGGTTCATGTCTGGAGAGCAAGCTGGCCACTCTAGCCGAGCGATGTCTTTATCCTGAAGGAAGTCATTCACAAGATGTACAGGATGGGGGCACGAATTGTCGTCCGTGAAGACGAATGCCTCGCCAGTATGCTGCCGATATGGATGCACTATCGGTCGGAGGATGGCATTCACGTATTGTATAGCGGTTATGGCACCTTTCATGACCACCAGCGGTGTACGTTGGCCCCACATAATGCCACCCCAAAATAACAGGGAACCTCCACCTAGCTGCACTAGCTGGACGGTGTGTCTAAGGCGTTCAGCCTGACCGGGTTGCCTCCAAACACGTCTCCGACGACTGTCTGGTTGAAGAAATATGCGACACTCATCGGTGTGATGCCAATCCTGAGCGGTCCATTCGTCATGTTGTTGGTCCCATCTGTACCACGCTGCATAGTGTTGTGGTTGCAAAGATGGACCTCGGACGTTGGGAGTGAAATTGCGCATCATGCAGCCTATTGCGCACAGCTTGAGTCGTAACACGACGTCCTGTGGCTGTACGAAAAGCATTATTCAACATGGTGGCGTTGCTGCCAGGGTTCCTCCGAGCTATAATCCGTAGGCAGCGATCATCCACTGCAGTAGTAGCCCTTGGGTGGTCTGAGCGAGGCATGCCATCGACCTCTGTATCTCCTCCATGTCCGAACAACATCGCTTTGGTTCACTCCAAGACGCCTGGACATTTCCCTTGTTGAGAGCCCTTTCCTGGTACAAAGTAACAATGCGGACGCAATCGAACTGCGGTATTGACCGTTTAGGCATGGTTGAACTACAGACAACATGAGCCGTGTGCCTCCTTCCTGGTGGAATGACTGGAATTGACCGACTGTCGGATCCCCTCCGTCTAATAGGCGGTGCACATGCATGGTTGTTTACATCTTTGGACAGGTTTAATGACATTCTGCAAAGTCAAAGTGACCTTGTCTGTGATGCAATATCCACAGTCAACGTCTGTCTTCAGGAGTTCTGAGAACGAGGGTGATGCAAAACTTGTTTTGGTGTGTGTAGATTTAAATGTTAAGAATTCTTTCCCGAAGGTTTTTGTCTGGAGTTTAGCCATGTATGAAAGTGAAACATGGATGATAAATAGTTTAGACAAGAAGCGACTAGAAGCTTTCTAAATGTGGTGCTACAGAAGAATGCTGAAGATTAGATGGGTAGATCACGTATCTAATGAGGAAGTACTGAACAGAATTGGGGAGAAAAGAAATTTGTGGCTCAACTTGACCAAAAGATGGGATCGATTGATAGGACACACAAGGGATTGCCAAATTAGTATTGGAGGGAAGTGTGTGTGTGGGGGGGGGGGGGAGGGGGGTAAAAATCGTAGAGGGAGACCAAGAAGCGAATACAGTAAACAGATCCAGAAGAATTTATGTTGCAGTAGTTATACAGACATGAAGAGGCTAGCACAGGATAGCGTAGCATGGAGAGCTGCATCAAACCATTCTTCGGACTGAATACCACAACAACAAAAAGTTCAGATTTTCAAAGAGTATATTCCACTCAACATCGTCAAAAGCATTTTTCAGCGCGAACTGTCCAACATTTCTACAAAGAGTGATGTACAGCTCTCAGTTATGTGAAACAGTACAAGAAGAAGTAAAAAGCCCCTAACCGACAGGATCTGGAGATGAGTGACACGCCTTGCCAATTTTGTCTGGGATGGCTGTCTGTACTGTGCGGCTGCCTCTAGTCGAATGAGCATGCAGCTGCCTCAGCACTGAGTCTGGGCCCCCTCCATGCCTACTGATGACGCAGCGGCTGACGCCGCTGCTGATAACGCGCGGCAGCCAATCAGCGCCCAACCGGATGGGCGTTGGCTGCAACAGAAGTATTTTTCTCAGCGGATCGCGCCTAGTTAGAACTAAGCGCGATCCTCCAGCTCTGGCGGCAGCCAGGCGAAGCTCGTTCAAGGTCACCCGCCTTTCGTAGCTGCAGCGCTAAGGCAGCCATGCGTGAACGTACGAAAGCTTATAATGTCTCTTTCATTATAGCTCTCCAATCCTCCTGCTGGTGAATCTCCTCCTCGTACTATAGCAATAGTAAACCATGAATTACCACTCACAACCTCTGTAGTGGTGCAAGAAAAATTAATCTTACATCTTACAAAAGTTGTAGGTCCTCCAAGTAGTTGCTGTTGTGCTGTCTGCTTCGGTTTAAGATCAAATGTATCTACATTCTTGTAGACAGGTAGTCTAGATCTTCTTGTATATCTTCTCCTTCGGTAAGGCATGGCTGTCTTGACTGTGCGGCTGCCTCGAGTCGAATGAGCGTGCAGCTGCCTCAGCACTGAGTCTGGGCCCCCTCCATGCCTACTGATGACACAGCGGCTGACGCCGCTGCTGATAAGAACACGAGGCAGCCAATCAGCGCACGGCTGGATGGGCGTTGGCCGCAACGGAAGTATTTTTCTCAGCGGATCACGCCTAGTTAGAACTAAGCGCGATCCTCCAGCTCTGGCGGCAGCCAGGCAAAGCTCGTTCAAGGTCACCTGCCGTTCGTAGCTACAGCGCTAAGACAGCCATGCCATCTTCTCCTTCGGTAAGGCATGGCTGTCTTTACTGTGCGGCTGCCTCGAGTCGAATGAGCGTGCAGCTGCCTCAGCACTGAGTCTGGGCCCCCTCCATGCCTCACACATGGCTGTCTTAGCGCTGCAGCTACGAAAGGCAGGTGACCTTGAACGAGCTTCGCCTGGCTGCCGCCAGAGCTGGAGGATCGCGCTTAGTTCTAACTAGGCGCGATCCGCTGAGAAAAATACTTCCGTTGCGGCCAACGCCCATCCGGTTGGGCGCTGATTGGCTGCCGCGCGTTCTTATCAGCAGCGGCGTCAGCCATGCCTTACCGAATACGAGGAAGATCAAATGTAGATACATTTGATCTTAAACCGAAGCAGACAGAACAATATTTGCTGTCTGTTAACGCCGGTCCATCTGACCAGTTTCTGCACGAACTTGTAGGGAACTGTATGCGATACACACTTGGAGTCTGGTACCTCGCCAAAGGCCATTACTCGTGGCGGCACGTAGAGCTTCACATTATCAGTGGGCCAAACAACACAGACACTGGGAAGTACTTGAATGGACGAATATAGGTTGATTCGACGAGTTGCGAATTTGTGTCTTTTCAATGATACAGCAAAGTGTCAAGCGCAACAATGGGTCATTGATGCGTTTTGCCCACTCAGTGGGCGAGAGTGTAGTTCAGGCTAGGTGTGGTTCTGTAAGGTTGCAGTGGTACTAATCGTGTCCTGACGTGGTCCCACTCATTCAGTTTACCTTGAGTATGAAGTACGTAGCATGTTTATTTTCAACATTCTTGGTAATCAAATGTTTCCTTATCTTCTGCATCCTCATAATGATTGTGCTGTAGACACTCCCGTCTTCCAAGATGATAACAGCCGTGTTCAAAGAGCTGCAAGCATCCGTTCCTGGCTTAACGAACATCAGGCCTCTATTATACAGTACATCAACTGGCTAGCTAAATAATCGAATCTCATTGCCATAGAAAATGACTGTAACTACGCGAAACATAAGGTGAAATGGAGCAATCGATATCTTTGCAGTTTCGTAGCTCTACGGTATCTAATCATCAATATGTGACTTGAGCTGGATGTGGCATACCTGAAGAACCTTGTAGACTCGACACTTAGCTGAACTGACGCCGTTATCAAGCTTAGAGGTCGAGATATACGGTATTGGTGTTAAGTCTTTTGAGGTGACTTATTTTTTGGTTGAGTGTAGTCACTTGATATATTAGTGAAACTAATTGACATAGACGAAAACGAGCTGTACTACCTTTTGGATTGGTCGTGGAAGCTTCTGATAATTCTTCGGGCATCTTTCCGTCAGGCTAAAATACTATCAGCTAGTTACTGCAAGCATGTCGTTCGGTGTATTTACGTTAATTGCCGACATTAAAGAGAAAATTATGAATTTGAGCTTCAGCTTACAAGGCCCAAGTAGCCTCCGTACCGAGACGAATTAAGGATGAATGTGAGGATTGCGATCTTGTATCAATATTACCTCTGCTGCTTTCCGCTGCTGCTCCAGAAGGATCTCAACGGTTCTCCGGTACTTTCCCCAGAAGTTGAAGCCCTCTGCCTCCAGACCGGGAGTGCGTTCCAGCCAGCGCTGGACCAGCTGCGCAAGTGATGGTTCCTTCTCTGACTTCTCGATGGCCTTGATGGCTTCTGGGTCGTGTCCGAACACCCTGGAGTACTTCTGGTTGTATTTCACTCTGTGTTCCTGCAACATAGTCATTCACATTGATCTCTCTAACATAAGGACCGACTTTATGTGCAGACATCAACCTTACACGGGATGTATGTATTACATTTCACAAAATGGACATCGCCGACATTCAAGAAATGATCAGCACAAACCATTAACTAGCACCATGAAAAATAGCGCGCCACAGTGATAGCAAAACTTCACACCATTAAGATCGAAGGCGAACTCCTTGGGAGTTACAAACAATGCAGGACGTTCAGCTATGTGTCCACTCTTAAAGAATGCATATAGAATCATATCGTTGTAATGGGGCGAAGAGAACTGATGGAATCTGATGGCATGCAACCGAATGAGAAACAGTCTGTCGTGGAGCTTATCGTGAAACTGGTTACCCTGTAAGGCTTAGCTGGAGATAGTGCGATAATATGTTATTATAAGAACGGAAAAAATACATCCAGAGGATGAATTTGTCCAGTGGCCCTTACGTTAAATCAGTAAGTGGATCGAAACAGCACACCCAGACACTCTGGGATGATAATGGCATTGAAACAGAGGATGACACGCGTAAAGCTTAAATACTAAACACCTTTATCCAAAGCTGTTTCACAGAGGAAGACCGCACTGCAGTTCCTTCTCTAAATCCTCGCACGAATGAAAAAATGGCTGACATCGAAATAAGTGTCCAGGAATAGAAAAATAACTGAAATCACCCAACAGAGGAAAGTCCACTGGACCTGACGGGATACCAGTTCGATTCTACACAGAGTACACGAAAGAACTTGCCCCCCTTCTATCAGCCGTGTACCGCAAGTCTCTAGAGGAACGGAAGGTTCCAAATGATTGGAAAAGAGCACAGGTAGTTCCAGTTTTCGAGAAGGGTCGTCGAGCAGATGCGCAATGCTATAAGCTCATATCTCTGACATCGATCTGTTGTAGAATTTTAGAACATGTTCTTTGCTCGCATATCATGTCATTTCTGGGAACCCAGAATCTACTCTGTAGGAATCAACATGGATTCCGGAAACAGCGATCGTGTGAGACCCAACTCGCTTTATTTGTTCATGAGACCCAGAAAATGTTAAATACAGGCTCCCAGGTAGATGCCATTTTCCTTAACTTCCGAAAGGCGTTCGATACAGTTCCGCACTGTCGCCTGATAAACAAAGTAAGAGCCTACGGAATATCAGACCAGCTGTGTGGCTGGATTGAAGAGTTTTTAGCAAACAGAACACAGCATGTTGTTATCTATGGAGAGACGTCTACAGACGTTAAAGTAACCTCTGGCGTGCCACAGGGGAGTGTTATGGGACCATTGCTTTTCGCGGATGATGCTGTAGTATACAGAGAAGTTGCAGCATTAGAAAATTGCAGCGAAATGCAGGAAAATCTGCAGCGGATAGGCACTTGGTGCAGGGAGTGGCAACTAACCCTTAACATAGACAAATGTAATGTATTGCGAATACATAGAAAGAAGGATACTTTATTGTATAATTATATGATAGCGGAACAAACACTGGTAGCAGTTACTTCTGTAAAATATCTGGGAGTATGCGTACAGAACGATTTGAAGTGGAATGATCATATAAAATTAATTGTTGATAAGGCGGGTGCCAGGTTGAGATTCATTGGGAGAGTCCTTAGAAAATGTAGTCCATCAAAAAAGAGGTGGCTTACAAAACGCTCGTTCGACCTACACTTGAGTATTGCTCATCAGTATGGGATCCATCCCAGGTCGGGTTGACAGAGGAGATAGAGAAGATCCAAAGAAGAGCGGCGCGTTTCGTCACAGGGTTATTTGGTAAGCTTGATAGCATTACGGAGATGTTTAGCAAACTCAAGTGGCAAGTGGTTCAAATGGTTCAGATGGCTCTGAGCACTATGGGACTTAACTTGTGAGGTCATCAGTCCCCTAGAACTTAGAACTACTTAAACCTAACTAAACTAAGGACATCACACACATCCATGCCCGAGGCAGACTGTAGCGCCTAGAACCGCTCGGCCACCCCGCCTGGCCTACGCGACTGGAACAGGAATACGCGGTAATGACAGTGGCACGTAAAGTGCCACCGTTGGGTGGCTTGCGGAGTATTATTGTAGATGTAGATTTTAAAATACCTGCAATCTCCTCTAAATCCTTTTGTATGTGAAAAGGTGAGACCTTTTCAAAACTTCCCTCTTTCCTTTTAACTAATGAAAACACAATCTGACTAGCAGCATGTATTGTGATACTATACGTACTAGAATTCTAAAAGAGTCCTGAACTGGGAGGACTGGGTACGCAGGCCCTCTTGTTTGATTGGGTACTGGTACGTAACAGTGGCCTACCTTTTCTGCTGGGAGGGGGAAGAGGAAAATTTCGAAGAGTCCATCTCGGTCCCACGAGCAGCTGGGGATATGAGAGTCCACATGCCTAGGTAAGCCATACATAACTGAGGTGTGGCAAGTTCACCACGACTGTTCCACTTCAACAGCAATGCATCTCGCCAGTGTGCAGAACATCTTGAGATTGAGTTTTTTTTTTTATAGAGGTTTTTTTCATCCTCGCGATCTGGGTGGTCAAGCCAAGATCTTTGTTCCCTGTGACACAGAACGACCCACTGCCGCACCGGTCAGTGGTCACTGAAGCAGGCCCAGAGTTTACAGTGACAGAGGACCGGCGGTGCTTACCAGTCCCCAGCTCAGGAACCACGCGTCGACAAGCCTGTACCCGGCAAATGAATGCAGAGCCCCTGAGGGATATGCGAGAGTATCAGATTTCAGGCATTACCTCTCAGCACGGACAATGCAGTGGCCGACGGCCTTCGCTTAACGTCTGAGAGCAGTGGCGTTTGCGTAGAATACTCAGTGCTAACAGACAAGCAATACTGCGTGAAATAACCGCAGAAATCAACGTGGGACAAAAGTATTTGTTAGGACAGTGCGACATAATTTCACCTTAATAGGATATGGCAGCAGACGGCCGGTGCGAGTGTTTGCTAACAGCACGATATCGCCTGAGTTGCCTCTCCTCATCTCGTGACCACATTGGTTGGACTCTAGACGACCAGAAAAACATGGCCTGGTCAACTGAGTTTCGATTTTTAGTTGGTAAAAGCTGATGGTAAGGTTAGAGTGTGGCCAAGTTGTCAACAAGGCACTGTGGAAGCTGGTGATAGCTCCATAATGGTGTGGGCTGTGCTCAGATGGAATGCACTAGATTCTCTGGTCTAACTGAAGTGATCATTGACTGGAAACGGTTATGTTCGGCTACTTGGAGACCGTTTGCAGCCATTCAAGGGCCTCACGTTCCCAAAAAACCATGGAATTTTATGGTTTACAGTGTGCCATGTCACTGGGCCACAACTGTTTGCGGTCGATTTGAAGAATATTCTGGACAGTTTGAGTGAATGGTTTGGTCACCCAGATCGCCCGACATGAATCCCATCAAGCATTTATGAGACGTAATCAGGAGGTCAGTTTGTGCGCAAAATCCTGCATCGGCAACAATTTCGCAGTTATGAATGGTTATAGAGGCAGCATGGCTCCATATTTATGCAGGGGACTTCCAACGACATGTTGAGTCCACGCGCCGTCGAGTTGCTGCACTACGCCGTACAAAACGAGGTCTGGTACGATATTAGGAGGTACCCCACAAATTTTGTCACCTCAATGTACATATCGCGCATCTGGCAACTGCACACATTTGCGATCCTCACGCCACTGTAGGTATCGATATAGTGACTGATGTACAGTGAGGTCTTTCTGGCGTCTGTCGTTCGTAACATTGCCAGAGGAGAGTGTGGAGTTATCTGTGAGCTGAGGTCGCTACACCGCGTCCCCACAAAGAAAAGGAAAGAAAATTAGCTGACTTGAGCTGGAAAATGTGTGCTGGGTCGAAACGCAACTGCACTATTAGTCTATAGTGGGTTTTCGTTGTATCTGGGTGCTGATGTGTCAGTTGGTGTTACGTGAGCTGCTCTTCTCTGGATGGCGCTGTGGTTTCGGCGGCTACGGTTTGGCAGGTGTTCTGCTTCCGGTGGTGGCCTGCAGTTCGGCAGCGTCTTCTGCACTTAGGTGGGCTGGCTTACGTCTGACGGTGGATACTGCTGTGTCTACCACTTTAATGCATAGCGTGGGCATCCTATCACTTCGGCCCATAACTGTGTATGGGCCTTGGTAGGGTGGTTCCAGTAATTTGCACAGTGGGCCATGTAGGAGGAAAACGTGCTTCTTCATTGCTAGGTCTTTGAAAACAAAGGTAGCGTGTTTTCCTTGCCATATAGTTCCACTCAGTGGCATGGTCTGCATCTGCTTCTGGAGTTCTGTGAGGAAATATTAAATAGAGAGTAGGAGACTGCGCTATTGTTTGAAAAACTCTCCTAGTGGACATTGTGTTTCGGCATACATGAACTCTGCTTGGGAGGCCTGCAGATCATCTTTTAATGCGCTGCACAATCCTAACAGCACTAGTGGAACTACGTCAATCCACAAATCTGTCGTGTGGCACATTACAGCAGCCTTCAAGGAATAAGTGCTCCTGCCGCGCGGGATTAGCCGAGCGGTCTAAGGCAGGCCCTCGGGCATGGGTGTGTGTGTTTGTCCTTAGGATAATTTAGGTTAAGTAGTGTGTGAGCTTAGGGACTGATGACCTTAGCAGTTAAGCCCCATAAGATTTCGCACACATTTGAACATTTTTGGAATAAGTGCTCCACAGTGCCATATGCGGCTGTATGATTATTGTGAAGTGCTTGACAAGTGAATCCCATACAGCTGGGCTATTGTATGAAAGGTTAATACTTGTTGGGGACAGCCAAAACGTGAAACCCAACCACAGATGAATGAGCATGCCATGCTCTCAGTGGTTTGTGTGAATACCTCCAGCCACCTGATGTATCCGTCGATCGCTGTGAGGCAGTACCAGTCGTTACATGCGAGCAGTAGTGGTTCTACCAGGTCCAGATATGTGTGTGACAGTTGTGCCTATTGGATATTAAAACTTCCGTGTGAAGCTTGTACTTGCCTATTTACTTTGGATTTCTGTCAGGACATGCACGTTTGAGCCCATGTTCGAGAGTCCTTCTGTATAAGGGGCTTCACAAAACACTGCATTACTGGTGTCCACATAACAAAGATCCCTAGATGGCTGAGTTTATGAAGGAAATCTAAGCCCTGTCATCATAGAAGAGCAGTTACGCATGGCTGTTGTCTTCCTCCTGACTCATCACAGTACATCAGCTGCTCAGTTCCTGACAGTGACATGTGACACAGGTGCAGAGCCATCTTGCTTTTCAGCAGATGTCTTAACTCCTCATCGTAATTTTGTGCTGCCGACAGCTCGGTGAAATTCACAGGTGCGGTAATTCTCTCCATTCCAGACAAGGCGTCAGCGGTGACATTTTTCGAACCACTTACATGCCTAATGTCTAATAAAAATAAAATTCAGTTGATTGATTTGCATTGGGAGATGTTTTGAGGCTGCAAAAACGACAAAGTCACTGGCTGATGGTTGTGTATATATAGTGAATGCATGTCCTTTGACCATGAATGTGAAGTATCCAACTGCTTCATAGGCTGCAAGAGCGCTGCTTCTCTGTAATCTTCTGGAGAAGAAAACCAAAGGCTGCCACTACCTATTTACATTGTGTTGTAGCACAGCACGAACAGTGTGGGATGAGGCACCTGATAAAATCGTTAGTGGGCGTCAACGATCAGACGTGCAAGGAGGATAGCTAGCTTGTGGCTTGTGTGACAGGTTTCATATGCTGCCTGCAAGTCATTCATCCAAGTTACAGACGTGGAACCTGGCACCTGCGCTTCAGCAGCTCTGGGTAGAAAACGACTGTAAAAGTAAATCATCCGCAGTAGCGATACACTACACACACTGTTGTTGGGGCCGGGTAACTTGTACGTTCAGTGATAGAATCAGTATCGAAGCATTAACACTTTTAACTGTAAGTGCTTCTGCAAAGATTCACTTGGTGTAACTCAGTTCAGTTCTATCAATCAGGAATCCAGAAGACGAAAAAGTTAAGTGTACATCAGGCACGGCAATGAATTCAGCATGCAAGCCATGCTCTGGCATGAGTTCTGTAGCACTCAGCCTCACTGCACACTTCCCCACCACCCCATCATACTGTCTGAGTGGGTGCAGGGGAAGGGCGCGTACAATAAATGCACCGATTTTAAATGGTAATGCAGTCACACAACATATGGTTTGGTTTCATATTTCGTATTTTTAAAAAAACATAGATCACAAACGAAACAAATTTTCAGTATTATTTAGTTATTTTTGTCACAATGAATACATGATATAATTTTTATATTGTACATACTTTCGACGTACGGTCAGACACAGATTACTTCAAAGGTTTTTGCACCCAGGTTGCCCCATATTCGCGGCTTACTTAGGTTCGTAATCAGGAAAAGCCTTTGACACACATATATTGATAGAAATGTTTTATCTGGTTTGGAACTTCATTATGAAGACGTGGAAACTCTTCCGGAGGACAACAATATAGACCTCCTGGACAGTTTCTAAGAAAAAACATTGTCTTTTAAATGAGAATTACAACGCAGACCGATCAGTTCCATCTGCACCTGCACAAGGCCATTTTAACTGAAACGGCAAACGGTCTGAAAACAACTGGAAAGCAGACTAAGATTGGCAGTGTCCTCAAAACGGTCAGGAAATTATCCTTGCAATTCTTTCAAGGCCGCAATGACTTACGATTTGTTTGACTCCAGTGAGCTTAGGGAAATTGACGGTATTTTGTGTAGGAATTTGTTCCTTCCACAACGCGATTTTCTTTTTATATGCATTCCCATCATATCATAAATATGTTTTTCTCTCTCACCTTGCAGTATCTTACTGTAGGCAGTGTGCAGTCAAGTGCACTTAAAATGTGAGCTCTGCAGTTCAACCTGTGTGTTCTAAATTACGTTTCTGATCTTCTTTTTCCTTCAGCAAACAAAAAACCCGTTACAGGCATGTCCCTTAACTTCACCAATGGTTCGTCGTAGTAATATATAAAGTCTCCATGCTCTTTGTCCAGTTCCATCGAAAATTGTTGAAACTGACAGTGTTATAAAGCGTGTGACTTAAAAAAAATTATTAATCATACCACTAATTTTATAATGTGCTCCATGTCTGCAAGTAATGATCATTTCTCCCTATGTAGGTGGCTGCCAACAGAATGTTTTCGCAATCGGAGGAGAAGACTGGTAATTGAAATTTCATGAGAAGATCCCGTCGTAACGAAAAATGATTGCCACTCCAGTTCACGTATCATGTGTGTGACACTATCTCCCCTATTTCACGATGATACAAAACGAGCTGCCCTTCTTTGTACTTTTTCGATGTCATCCGTCAGTCGCACCTGATGCGGATCCCACCCCGCACAGCAGTACTCCAGAATAGGGCGGACAAGCGTAGTGTAACCAGTCTCTTAAGTAGACCTGTTGCACCTTCTAAGTGTTCTGCCAATGAATCGCAGTCTTTGGTTTGCTCTACCCACAATATTATCTATGTGATCGTTCCAATTTAGGTTATTTGCAACTGTAATCCCTATGTATTTAGTTGAATTTACAGCCGTCAGATTTGTGTGACTTACTGCGTAATCGAAATTTATCTGATTTCTTTTAGTACTTATGTGAATAACTTCGCACTTTTCTTTATTCAGGGTCAATTGCCACTTTTCGCACCATACAGATATCTTATCTAAATCATTTTGCAAGTCGTTTTGATCATCTGATGACTTTACAAGACGGTAAATGACAGCATCATCTGCAAACAATCTAAGACGGCTACTCAGATTGTCTCCTATGTCGTTAATATAGATCAGGAACAATAGAGGGCCTATAACACTTCGTTGAGGAACGCCGGATATTAATTCTGTTTTACTCGATGACTTTCCGTCTATTACTACGAACTGTGACCTTTCTGACAGGAAATCACGAATCCAGTCGCACAACTGAGGCGATACTCCGTAGGCACGCAGTTTGATTAGAAGACGCTTGTGAGGAACGGTGTCGAAAGCCTTCTGGAAATCTAAACATATGGAATCAATTTGACATCCCCTGTCGATAGTACTTATTACTTCATGAGTATAAAGAGCTAGTTGCGTTTCACAGGAACGATATTTTCTGAATCCGTGCTGACTATATGTCAATAAATCGTTTTCTTCGAGGTACTTCATAATTTTCGAATACAGTATACGTTCTAAAACCCTACTGCAAATCGACGTTACTGATATAGGCCTGTAATGCAGCGGATTACTCCTACTTCCCTTTTTGGGTATTGGTGTGACTTGAGCAATTTTCCAGTCTTTAGGTACGTATCTTTTTGTGAGCGAGTGGTTGTATATAATTGCTAAAAATGGAGCTATTTTATCAGCATACTCTGAGAGGAACCTGACTGGTATACAATCTGGACCGGAGGCCTTGCCTTTCTTAAGTGATTTAAGCTGCTTTGTTACACCGAGGATATCTACTTCTATGTTTCTCATCTTGGCAGTTGTTCTTGATTGGAATTCAGGAATATTTATTTCGTCTTCTTTGGTGAAGGAGTTTCGTAAAACCGTGTTTAATAACTCTGCTTTAGTGGCACTGTCATCAGTGACCTCACCGTTGTTATGGCGCAGTGAAGGTATTGATTGTGTCTTGCCACTGGTGTGCTTTATGTATGACCAGAATCCCCATCCCTTTAAAAGGATATGACGATAGATAGCTAGGCTACCTCTTTGTGTGCGAACAGCCACTGGACCTATGAACTTCTTTTATACCATGGACAAATAGTGAGGGGTATACAGCGCTGACACCGCGGTTCTGCCGAACTCAAAAAAGTCGCGCCGACCGAAAAATGCCGGATTGAAATGCTAAATGAAATTGCATGTAAATTAAAGGGGGATCACAGGTGTCAGCTGCAGCGGCACGTTACCCGCAATGAGTGGCGATGAGCGAAAATGTGTACCGGATCGGGATTCGAACCTTGGATCTCTTGCTTACTGGGCAGGTGCGTTAACCAGTGTGCCATCTGGCACAAAGCGTTATAGCCACTGTGCGGACTATCTCAGCGTCCGATCCACATTCCCACCGAAGACCACCTATCCGCAATCCCTGTCCATTGCCTCAATGTTCCCTACTCTGAGATTCCCACAGTAGGTCGGACGTACTTTTGCATCCTCACTGAAGAAGGTGGATGAATTGCCCATTGAGGCCGATAATTTATATGAATGTGCGGTGTCTGTTCTTTCAGATGTGTCAGAAAGAATAGACACCACACACAGTATCGAGTACTTCTAAGAAGTACCAAGCAAAGCCGAGGTGAGGACGAGCCACAACCCGCTCGCAGTCCACACATTGAGCTCGCGTGCAGTGTGGCATGCTGTGGCCGACCCTGCCGTATAAGATTGAGACGAGCGAGAGAGAGAGAGAGAGAGAGAGAGAGAGAGAGAGAGAGAGAGAGAGAGAGTAATGCTGGTAACGAGGAGCAAAATTGGAGCATGACGGGATGTTACCTAGCCTGTAGGCCATAACATCTCGCCATATTGTGCCAGTCGCGGCTGGCGGTTGTCCATGAGGTCTCACTCTGTGATGGACATGGACGCTACTTGCCGACAGCGCTAGAACACCGACAAAAATGAGGCTAAGAAACTCTGGTGAAGCCTATTTAAAAACGCAGTCCTGCCAAGAAAACAGCGGACTGTATCAGGGTAGGCATTATTTTCTATTTCATCTACATCTACATACATACTCCGCAATCCAGCATACGGTGCGTGGCGGAGGGTACCTCGTACCACAACTAGCATCTTCTCTCCCTGTTCCACTCTCAAACAGAACGAGGGAAAAATGACTGCCTATATACCTCTGTACGAGCCCTAATCTCTCTTATCTTTGTGGTCTTTCCGCGAAATGTAAGTTGGCGGCAGTAAAATTGTACTGCAGTCAGCCTCAAATGCTGGTTCTCTAAATTTCCTCAGTAGCGATTCACGAAAAGAACACCTCCTTTCCTCTAGAGACTCCCACCCGAGTTCCTGAAGCATTTCCGTAACACTCGCATGATGATCAAACCTACCAATAACAAATCTAGCAGGCCGCCTCTGAATTGCTTCTAAGTCCTCCCTCAATCCGACCTGATAGGGATCCCAAACGCTCGAGCAGTACTCAAGAATAGGTCGTATTAGTGTTTTATAAGCGGTCTCCTTTACAGATGAACCACATCTTCCCAAAATTCTACCAATGAACCGAAGACGACTATCCGCCTTCCCCAGAACTGTCATTACATGCTTGTCCCATTTCATATCGCTCTGCAATGTTACGCCCAAATATTTAATCGACGTGACTGTGTCAAGCGCTACACTACTAATGGAGTATTCAAACATTACATGATTCTTTTTCCTATTCATCTGCATTAATTTACATTTATGTATATTTAGAGTTCTTTACACCAATCACAAATCCTGTCCCTAAACGACCGTTCCTACAAAAAGCTTATGTCTGTCTTGCCAGCGAGTTCTGAGGGAACCCTCCAGGACTGTTAGGTTGGCATTACTTGGTTGCTCGTAACCGCCAACTGCCTCCAAGGAATGTATCCCTACGCTCCTGGCATTCTTCTTCAAACCTAGAAACTTCTCTAACGCTCACTGCCATCTTGATGACCACCAATAATTACAGTTTGAAAGGCATTGCCGAAAAATTAATCTGGCCCAAAATTACTCCCTTGAAGAGGGCATGATGTTGAGCAATTTCCATCTCATTCTCGATTCGGGGACACACAGAAAATTGAGAGGCATGGATATTTTTATATTAGTTTATAGCTTAATTCCCAAAGAAAATAAATGTGCTATCACAAACAGGCCACAGAATGAATGTGGATAGAATGTTGCTCCACAGTATGGACCATATTGTTGTCTGAAGTTTCCTCACAAGTATATCACTTCCCTGAATTCATATGTGAGGTACACACTAGAAGAACAACTCTTTCAACAGCCTTTGTCTTTGGCCTTGCTGTGATTTTCAGGATCACAGGAGAAGGTCACATACTGCACTAGTTTCCTGTGCGAGCGCATAATAAGTGAAGTAACAAATACACGAATCAAGCACTTCTTCATTTAAGACGAATACTGGTTTATCGGAATAATAAAATCGCCTCAACATGTGAAACTGGAGCAAATTTCAAAGCAGTTTTGTGCATTAGGTGAGTCTGCGGGAGAACATTATGACTACTTTCTGCCGCGCACCCATCAGATTAAGCTGAAAAATCTTCTTGGGCATGGGGCAACGACAGAGACACTATTACGACACGATTTTACGCTTAAACGTGGGCTAAGAAACATTATCTGAACTCAGTGCACTTCTGCGACCTCATGTTTTAAATGAAGTAAGCCATATTGTTTAATCCAGTAGAAGTTGACTGTAATCCAGTTTTTGTGTTGATATTAGAATTTAAGAAGAAGGGTTGGAGGTAGTTGTGAGTGAGAATGTCTCTCTGCTCATCACAAACACATGGGTCCAATCGGTGGGCAAGCTCAGGATTCTTAGGTTACAAGGTGATAATAATAATTAAAAAACAGAGCGCATAAATAGAATCGTTAACTCGTTTATAGTAACTGTGATACACAAACACTGCCTACAACTGTATGATTGAAATTTATTTGTCAATTCATTTAGCAGAGGGCACAGAAACAAACACATCTGTTTGTCTATTCTCTGCAGTTAGAGCTAAAGTTGAGTGTGTAGTTCAATAACAGTTCGCTATTGATGAATAATGGTCAGTTACAAGTCGTAGATCGGTTTTTATGCACAGAAATGGGTTTTTAAACGAAAATACCTGCATTGACGAACACCGGTTCCACAAAGTTTATAAATTTGTTGACTAAAATGCAATTCCAAATGTACCGACCTGTTTGACGCCAAGTTTATTCTCCAGAAGTCTGAACTGCAGGCTCTGGAAGCCGGAGGCCGGTGACAGGTAATTACGGAATTCCATGAAATCCAGAGGCGTCATTGTCTCCAGAATCATCACCTGGTCCACCAGAAGCTGAAACCGAATGAAGCATAAGAAGTATAATGTACTGCCTCTCAAATTGATTTATTCTAATTCATATGAGTAAACATATCCTAGGTTTCAAGGGTACTGAATAAATTGATTTTTTCCTCCTAGCCGTCTGCTGCGTTAATTGTCGAATGTCCCTCGTACATTCCAGACCTTCTCAAAGAAGACAGAACTTCATACTGGCTGGATACAGTTCATTGGATACAGTGTTTTGCGGCAGTGGCTACTTGGTTCAATCCCAGACTTAGTTTTATGCCGATTCCATAATCGTTTATGATGTCACTACTGGATGGGCCACAATCCTCCTTTTTTGCAACGTTCTGTTATTTTCTCGCAGTGGCGCGATGATGTTTTCGCTAGAAAATACATAAGTTCACGTACGGTGGGAATGTAAAACTGTTTGCACCCTATAAGTGAAATGACAGCAGGTTCTGCCGTTACTTAAGACTTGGGGAGGAAGCCTTGGTGGTGATGGTGGTAGGGACCCTCTGAAGTATAGCTGCAGACTTTTTCGAATCATGTGGCGAATAACTATTAATGACTTATATGCTCTTGATTCTAGCATCCATACTGCTAATAACAACAATTAATTTTGAATAAAATTCCATAGAAAATGTTGTTGTCGGAATAATAGTCTATTACCTAGAGCCATACTAATATGCCAGAAATAGTCGTTGCTGTCCTACGTTCAGTTTACATTTAATAATGAAAGATGATGTGCTACCAGTTTTGTAGTTGGAGCATGAGTGATGGACCAAATCGAAATTCCAAGTTGTTCAAAGAGTGTAGGCTTTCACAACCGGTATTAACTCTACTTAAAAAGTTGGCCGTGGTCGATATGTAAAACTTTCCCCTAACGTTTTGTCTCCGGCTAGGGGAGACATCCTCAGAGGTGAAGCGGCGAACTACACTCAGAACTCGAGGGAGCGCCGACTCCGGCTAGGGGAGACATCCTCAGAGGTGAAGCGGCGAACTACACTCAGAACTCGATGGAGCGCCGAATATATAGGCTGTATAGGGGCTACCACAGCCCACCAAGTGACGTCGGCTACGAGATTGTCTCTGATAGTGCCAACATTCACTACTGAAAGTGATCGATTGTCATTTTGTCGCTGCAGAGTCGACATCCATATTTTGTCTAATCTGACACTATATTCTTTTCTGTTAGAATTATTACGGTATTTATAAATCTCAATAGCCTCTATATACATGGGTGCAAGACAGAGTGATGTTTTCGATCTGACACTCGTCTCACTAAATTTCATTTCATGACTACCCGCTTGGTATACATGTTCCGCTATTGCCGATTTATCCGTATGTCTTCTAACGTTTAACTAAACGAGTGTTAACACTTCTTTTCGTGGTACCAATATACACTCCTGGAAATGGAAAAAAGAACACATTGACACCGGTGTGTCAGACCCACCATACTTGCTCCGGACACTGCGAGAGGGCTGTACAAGTAATGATCACACGCACGGCACAGCGGACACACCAGGAACCGCGGTGTTGGCCGTCGAATGGCGCTAGCTGCGCAGCATTTGTGCACCGCCGCCGTCAGTGTCAGCCAGTTTGCCGTGGCATACGGAGCTCCATCGCAGTCTTTAACACTGGTAGCATGCCGCGACAGCGTGGACGTGAACCGTATGTGCAGTTGACGGACTTTGAGCGAGGGCGTATAGTGGGCATGCGGGAGGCCGGGTGGACGTACCGCCGAATTGCTCAACACGTGGGGCGTGAGGTCTCCACAGTACATCGATGTTGTCGCCAGTGGTCGGCGGAAGGTGCACGTTCCCGTCGACCTGGGACCGGACCGCAGCGACGCACGGATGCACGCCAAGACCGTAGGATCCTACGCAGTGCCGTAGGGGACCACACCGCCATTTCCCAGCAAATTAGGGACACTGTTGCTCCTGGGGTATCGGCGAGGACCATTCGCAACCATGAAGCTGGGCTACGGTCCCGCACACCGTTAGGCCGTCTTCCGCTCACGCCCCAACATCGTGCAGCCCGCCTCCAGTGGTGTCGCGACAGGCGTGAATGGAGGGACGAATGGAGACGTGTCGTCTTCAGCGATGAGAGTCGCTTCTGCCTTGGTGCCAATGATGGTCGTATGCGTGTTTGGCGCCGTGCAGGTGAGCGCCACAATCAGGAGTGCATACGACCGAGGCACACAGGGCCAACACCCGGCATCATGGTGTGGGGAGCGATCTCCTACACTGGCCGTACACCACTGGTGATCGTCGAGGGGACACTGAATAGTGCACGGTACATCCAAACCGTCATCGAACCCATCGTTCTACCATTCCTAGACCGGCAAGGGAACTTGCTGTTCCAACAGGACAATGCACGTCCGCATGTATCCCGTGCCACCCAACGTGCTCTAGAAGGTGTAAGTCAACTACCCTGGCCATCAAGATCTCCGAATCTGTCCCCCATTGAGCATGTTTGGGACTGGATGAAGCGTCGTCTCACGCGGTCTGCACGTCCGGCACGAACGCTGGTCCAACTGAGGCGCCAGGTGGAAATGGCATGGCAAGCCGTTCCACAGGACTACATCCAGCATCTCTACGATCGTCTCCATGGGAGAATAGCAGCCTGCATTGCTGCGAAAGGTGGATATACACTGTACTAGTGCCGACATTGTGCATGCTCTGTTGCCTGTGTCTATGTGCCTGTGGTTCTGTCAGTGTGATCATGTGATGTATCTGACCCCAGGAATGTGTCAATAAAGTTTCCCCTTCCTGGGACAATGAATTCACGGTGTTCTTATTTCAATTTCCAGGAGTGTATGTACTAGTCCACAAGTCCTCAAGAAATTTTATAAATGGGTACCCAAAGAACGTCGTATATCTTTCGCCATTCCTAAATACCCTTTAATCCTCCTGGTCGATCTGAAAATAGTTCCAATTTCATTCTTGCCAATACATTCCGAGTGCGATTTGTAATCTTGACGAAAGAAAAACTTACTAGTAGGCCAGCCATTGTTCCTCTTTGACCCTGATTCCTTCCACAGTGCGAAGAGTTATCCATTTCATTGTTAGAATAAACGTTCTTCTTAATGGCCGACCAGAGGTGGTTAACCTCGTATTGTAAACAAGATGGTTCACAAATTTTGTTAGTGCTGTCCACCACAGTTTCTATAACAACTTTTATTTGGTCTAGGGTGGTGGTTAGAATCTTTATGAAGGTAACGATCAGTGTCCCATCCACATATTTGAATAGAGGTTGGTATCCCAGCACTGTCCTGGGCGTCTCCAGACACCTGTTCGTTGGTCTTCGGGGCTCAGATCGGAGTGGAACTCATCACCGAAGACAATTCTACTCCAGTCATTGAGATTCCAGGCTGAAGATATGCCATAGAGACACATCGAACGAACCTGACTTTCGCCCACCATACGGCCCCCAACAACTAGGAGTAATTTGTTTGGGGTGCCATTTTCTTTCACAGCAGGACCGCTTTGGTTGTCATACGCCGCTCCCTCACTGCACAGCAGTACGTCGACGACATTCTACGCTCCATTTTGTTGCCCTAAATGGCAAGCCATCGTGGGCTTACATTTCAGCAAGATAATGTCCGGCCGCACACGGCGAGAGTTTCTACTGCTTGTCTTCGTGTTTTCGGAACCTCATCTTGGCCAGCAAGGTTGCAGGACCTCTCCCCAGTTGAGAACAGTTGGAGCACTATGGGTAGGGCTCTCCAGCCAGCTCGAGTTTTTGGGTTTAACACACCAACTGGGCATAACTTGGCACGATATCCGTTAGGAGGACACCAGACAACTCTGTCAGTGCCAAACCGAATAACTGCTTGCAAAAGCCCAGAGGTGGACCAACGCTTAATTGTCTATCTCAATTTGTGAAGCTCTTTCTCTTGAATAAAACATCCAAATTTTCTGTAATTTTAAGTACTAGTTTGTCTGTACATGTACTTCACATTTACCTACTTCCACCCCATTCAGATAATTCCCTCGAGGTGCGTCGTTTTTCTTTTTTGTCTTAGAATATACTACGGGGTGAACCAGAAACTTTCACCTCACAACTCAGCATACAAATCACTTGTCCTGCTGCAAAATCATAGGAGATACACTCGGGTCAAAACATTGTTTAATGTGTCTCAGCCGAATTGTAACTGGTTTCATTATTGAACGGAATGTTGTATTGAATATTATACTGCACATAATGGCAGAGTCCTGTTGCTCATAATGACAACTGTGGCGAATTTTGCCCCTAAACACACAGTTCAATATGTGTTAACCTATGACACTGAAGATATTAGATTCATCTCGTTTTGAGTCATACCATACCACCCATACCTTATTCGTTCCTGCCTCAGTAACATTTCAAAGAAAGATTATCTGATGACGTTGTAAGTGACGACCTGCGAGTTACGATGTTTTGAGCACACTGATCGCTGCATCAATACTCTTGTGGAAGAAATAAGCAAGAAGGAACGAACGGGATAAAACTAAAATATTATTAGAAAAGGACGGGACAGGAGCTTATCCGTGGCCTTATTGAAGGGCACAAGGTGACATTGGCGCAAAATGATACAGGAAAAGCTAAATCCAGGTGGTCGGGCGTCAGCTTGTGTCCGTCACATAGCGAATGCAACGTGAGTCCAGTGTGCGGCGAGACAGTTTGAGATTTTATGACAGCCCTGGCTTGTTTCAAACTGATACTGAGCTAATACATCTATCTGCGTAGCAGACAGGATGAGAGTTTGGTTTGTGAAGATAATTTTTTTTTCTATTTCGTGGTGGGAGGAGAAGGCAACTTCCCCAATCTCGCACTTCGTACGCCCGTCGCCATTCAGCAAAATAATAGTAAATGAAATACAGATGATGATGTGAGTCAGGCTAGAGCGCCGGAATGTAGTTTGCTCCTGTTAAGAAACACTTGGAGCACGGACGGAGGTGTGAGCTTGAAGCTCCCTGACGAACCGATGAGTAGAGAGAGAGAGTGTCATTCCTCCGAACGATCAGGCACTTCAGGGAGATCAGCAATGAAACAATTGAGATTTTTAACATGGTGATCAGAAAACAGTACTCAACTCCTATCATAACATTTCCCGGCCACAGAATGGTAACAGTCATTTCTTCCACGAGCAGCATTTGAATCGACTACATTAGTAATCGCCAAATATATGAAGCTTCTAAGCTACTGTATCGTCTTTAAATCCTACTGTGGCGAGTAAAAGAAACTAGGACATACCTAAGAACATTTTTAAATAAAACTTACATTTGTTTACTGCCTATACACTGAGACAAAAGTCATAGGATACCTACTAATTTTGCCCGGCGTAGTGCCCACAGAAATATTGAGTCGAGCTACCTCTATAGCCGGTCATAATTGCGAAATTGTTGGCGATGCAGGATTTTGTCCACAAACTGACCTCCCAATTACGTCCCATAAATGTTTGATGGATTCATGTCAGGGGATCTGAGTGACCAAACAATTCACTCGAATTGTCCAGAATCTTCTTCAAACCAATCGCGAACAATTGTGGCCCAGTGACACGGCGCATTATAATTCACAAGAATTCCATCAATCTTCGGGAACATGAAGTCCGTGATTGGCTGTAAACTGTCTCCAAGTATCCGAACATAACCGTTTCCAGTCAGCAATCAGTTCAGTTCGACCAGAGAACCCAGTCCATTCCATCTGAACACAGCCGACACCATTATGCAGCCACTACCAGCTTGCACAGTGGCTTGTTGATAACTTGGGTCCATGGTTTCGTGGGGTCTGCGCGACAATCGAACCCTACCATCAGTTTTTACCAACTAAAAATCGGGACTCATCTGACCAGGCCATATTTTTCTAGTCGTCTTGAGTCCAACCTCTGTGGTCACGAGCTGAGGAGAGGCATCACAGGCGATGTCGTGCTGTTAGAAAACACTCGTATCGGTCGTCTGCTACCATAGCCTATTAACGTGAAATTATGTCGCGCTGTCCTAACAAATACTTTTGTCGTACGTCCCACGTTGATTTCTGCGTTGTCTGTGTTGAGAGGTAATGCCTGAAATTTGGTATCCTCGGCATACTCTTGACACTAAGCTTCGCGGAATATTGAGTTCCCTATCGATCTCAGAAATGAAATATCCCAAGAGTCTAGCTCCAACTACCATTCCGCATTCTAAGTCTGTTAATTCCCGTCGTTCGGAAACCTGGTCACATCTCTCACCTGAATACAAATGACAGTTCCGCCAATGCACTGCCCTTTTATATCGCGTGTACACGAAACTACGGCCATCTGTATATGTGCATATCGCCATCGCACGGCTTTGTCACCTCAGTTTAAATTTACAGTTCTAGATGTAAGCGTAGGCTTTCACGGCCGTTATCATTGACAATAAAATTCTTCTTGGAAAGTGACAGCATAGTCATTAAGTAAAATCCATTATTGCAAATTGCCTTCCTCAGGGTGTTTTGCTTACTCTCGCAAATTAACACACGCAGTCCCGCAGGAGTCCACAGCGGCCGCAGGTCACAGAGTACTGACACACCTCAGCCGCCACTAGGCAGCAAGTAAACAGCGCTGCGTCATAACTGCCGCTCGTTTATCGTTCGCCTATTTCCACCAATGTTACGAAATAAAGCAAACACCAGTCAAGGATGTCTATTGCCACCAATAACAAGAAATAAAACAAAGGCCCATAAAGGACTATAATAGCCCTCCTCGATATCCTATCAGATTACGAAAGTAGCTTCTTGCACTACTAAATAATAAACAAGTTTTCCTCAATCAGCAGTTAGCAAAAGGCCCTTTGCAACAGCGGCTGAAACGTCGGAGAATTTTGCGTACCGGCATGCTGTCACGCACCCTGAAGAATTTTGTTGACAGTTAAATTTCTAATACGTATGAAATGAATTTTAATTAAATTTTATGTAAGAAAAATAAATTGAAACTCAAAATGGTTCAAATGGCTCTGAGCACTATGGGACTTAACATCTATGGTCATCAGTCCCCTAGAACTTAGAACTACTTAAACCTAACTAACCTAAGGACATCACACAACACCCAGCCATCACGAAGCAGAGAAAATCCCTGACCCCGCCGGGAATCGAACCCGGGAACCCGGGCGTGGGAAGCGAGAACGCTACCGCACGACCACGAGATGCGGGCCATTGAAACTCAGTTGTATATAAGAAAGAAACTGAAATGTTGTTAGCAATTATTTACAAATGTAAGAATGTAATTTTTTATCACTTATAAACTTTAACGAGAAGGATGGCACTTTATGTTGGGAGAGCAGGTAGCGGCTGCCGTACAAGTGTTCATCTGAAACTTCCTGGCAGATTAAAACTGTCTGCCGCACCGAGACTCGAACTCAGGACCTTTGCCTTTCGCGGGCAAGTGCTCTACCAACTGAGCTATCTCATTCTGGAAACATCCCCCAGGCTGTGGCTAAGCCATGTCTCCGCAATATCCTTTCTTTCAGGAGTGCTAGTTCTGCATGGTTCGCAGGAGAGCTTCTGTAAAGTTTGGAAGGTAGGAGGCGAGGTACTGGCAGAAGTAAAGCTGTGAGGACGGGGCGTGAGTCGTGCTTGGGTAGCTCAGTTGGATGCCGGCGCGGTAGCTCAGCGTGTTCGGAAAAAAAAAAAAAAAACTGAGTTACTCTATCAACAACGAACTTAAACGGATGTCTTACGACGTCCGCCCCGAGCAGATGCAACGAACGATAGCGAACAAAATGAGATTAAAAAAAAGAAAAGAAAAAGGTTGTTAGAGCACTTGCCGGCAAGAGGCAAAGGTCCCGAGTTCGAGTCTCGGTCCGGCACACAGTTTTAATCTGCCAGGAAGTTTGATATCAGCGCACACTCCGCTGCAGAGTGAAAATCTCATTCTGGAAGTGTTCATCTGTCGGTCCGTTTCTGTACTAGTTTTTTGTATGAATGTCATATTGTACAAAGAAAATTTATAAGCTGTACATTGTCTTCACTTCTGAGAACAACTTGGACCATAATGGACATTTTTCCATAGACCAAGAGACCCAATATACTCAGAGCTTCAAGAAAGCGCTTTTAAAGATAAATCATTTTGAAAATCAATCAGTTTCAACTCCATGGCAGTACTGCCTTCTTTAAAAATCAAAACGTACCGAGAAAAGAGTGAAGAATTCTTCAGCATCAATCACCATAAAAAGCAATTTGGCAAACTGTGCAACAACTTAAATGCATCTGAAATCTTGGAAGCGTGAATTGAATTACCTTCTCAAACCTGAAAGAATTTCAATATTAATCCTGTTGTAAAGTGGCGTTGAAGAACCTTGCTTGTCAAGACTTTGTTTGAAACAGGCAATGTTCATCTTCATCTAGGATGAGATTTTCTTCCTACAGTTTCAACTGTTTTGAGAATGAAGCAACACCTGACATTTTTCTGCTCCGAGTTATGGTTATTGAACTTTTTGGTGATGCCTGCGAGAAAAGCAAATTCGTGCAGCCGAACCGGATCTTCTGTTTCACGGAAGATTAATCTCTTTCTTTCAAAAATTCTACTAAGGCAGCAAGCAACTCTTAAAAACATTGTAAAACTCTGCCTCTGCTAAGCCACGAACTTACGTGAGAAACAGGAGGTCACCATGCTGGAGTTTACTTCAGTTCAGTCAGTGCCCTGAACAAATGTCTCTGAATTGCGTGGATCTAACTTTGTTCACCACTTTAATGACTGTTCATATTAAAAATCCTTCCGCAGAGTGACTGCTGGTGCATTACACAGGGATAAGACAGAAAATCCGGAACGCTGTCGTCTTTACGACACAAGGCTGTGAATCCCTCCTCCAGATTTTCATCGCAGGAGCTTCATCAGTTGCAGGCTTTTTTATATGAATATTTTCAGAGCTGATAACATCTTTAAATGCTAAAAATATGTCCTCTCCTGCGGTGTGTCCTGTGGGTGGTATAATCCTTACCAGCAACTCTATTTTTTCGAAATTATCAAAAGCCATTCATGCAAAGACTGTCAACTGAGCTTTATCAACTATATCTGCCAATACGTTAAATTATAGCGGAAAACAGCTGCAGCAATCGAAGTTACGAAGTAATGCCGCAACTGATAACCTCAAACCTCCCGTTTACTGTATTTGCAGAAAGCTGTGCAGATTTAATAGCAGACATTATAACCAGGAGCGAATGTTATAATACCATCTGTTTGATTTAATAGTTCAGTTTCTTGAGTTTCTGCGTGTTACTTTAATATACAGTAGCCAGAGTTCTCGCGTTTTCGTTTGCGATTTTGTCACATATCACAGGTTTGAATCTCTGCATATTAATCTAGTTAGCTAGACACAGTTCCTGCGTTTTCATCAGTATCTACAGTAGAGGTCCGCAGCATGTGCCGATAGTCCGTTTATCTGGGTGGTTTAATTTTCCACGGTCTTTAGTGTGGATGGGGACTATGATTGTTGTGTGCTGATATGGGCCAAGTTGGTGACACTTCGCTCTCAGCTCCATGCTGTGATGGCTTTGGTTACACAACTTGAGGCTGCAGTGGATGGGCACCACTGTTGTGGGCTGGCAGTGGGGATCCAATGGACGCCCAGCACGTGCGAATGTTCCTATTGGTCCTCACTGGTGGCCAGTCCATTTACTGCTCACACTGAGGTTGCCCTCTCACCTGTGATCGAGTGGGAGGTTGCTCGAGGGCATAGCAGTTGGTGAAAGACTTCCCAAGGGCACACGTAAGGCCTTCCCAGTTAGTCTGACAAACAGGTACCAGGTGTTGTCAGTGGCTGATACTGTCGCTGAGCCAGATCTGTCACCTGTCCTGTTACAGAGGAAACCTCTCAGCTTCCGAAATCTGGACAATCACAGAGGGTGGGATTATTGATACTTGGGAGCTCCAGCGTTAGGCGCATCATGGGGCCCTTTAGGGACATGGCTGCCTAGAAGGGGAAGGAAGCCAGTGTACACTCTGTGTGCATACCGGGTGGAGTCATTTCAGACCTGCAACAGGTCCTCCCGGATTCCATGAAGAGCACAGGATCCACCAAACTGCAGGTGGTGACTCACAAAGGTACCAATGATGAGTGTCACTTTGGATCAGAAGAGATTCTCTCTGGTTTCGAGCAGCTAACAGAAGTTGTAAAGGCTGCCACTCTTGCTTGCGAGATGAAAGCAGAGCTGACCATTTGCAGCATAGTCGACAGAAGTGATTGCGGATCTCTGGTACAGAGTCGAGTGGAGGCTGTGAATCAGAGGCTCAGATGGTTCAGCGACCCTGTATGCTGCAGATTCCTCGACTTGCGCCAAAGGGTGGTTGGGTTTCGGGTTTCGCTGAATAGGTCAGGAGTCCACTATACGTAGGAAGCGACTATACGGGTTGCAGGGGCTGTGTGGCGTGGACTGGGCGGTTTTTTAGGTTAGAGGGTCTCGGGAAAACACAAATAGGGCTTTAATCACAAAGGGAGCGGCCGAACACAGGAAGAACGTAGATACAGGAACCACTGGTATAACAGTTGTAAATTGTCACGGCTGTGCTCCAAGCGCTAACAGGAAACACTGATGCTCAAATCGTTATAAGAACCTAGGGTGTTTTCGAGAGGATAGGCTAAATAAGCACCGTCGGCAGTGGCGTGTTTGTTACTGTTAGAAGTATGCGGGCTTTCAAATAAAAATGTGGCCCTCAACTACATACCCTCAGACTCAGAGTTGAAATATTAAAAGTTATGGCTGGTTTTGTTGTCTAGGGGGTGGGATACATAGTTGCCGCATTACATGCCAGATACTACTGAGTCTATAGTATACAATATGAATACACACATGAAAATGGTCGAAGCTTCCTATCACTCAGCAATTGCGAATTTTGAATGTAACATAGAAATTTATAAATGAAAGATTATAATTAAATAAAATCTGCAGGTCCTATTTTAACGACTTTAAATGATGAGTACGATAGCAGAAGTACTTTTAAGAATGCCGTTTATTTCTGTAAAACACTTATTGGCGTCGATGATCCAGCAATTAAATAAAATATAAGTTGAATAACAGGGAAACAATAGATTTCTACTTCACGTAATTAGTTATGAACAACGACATATTTCGCAAGATATTCAATTCTAAATGCATACTACGTCTTCATTGTAGAAGCCATGGAAATCTCACAAGTGCACAAGTCGGCACTACGAAATATTTCTGTCTCCCGCGACCACGCGCATACTGCTCAACACTCTCCAAGTATTTCCTGCGACCGTCCGTTGCGCCTTCCTGTCCAGCACTCCCCGTGTCCTCTGTGACCCAATGCTCCTCCCCCACTTCCATACAGTCTCTCTATTGACTTCAGTAGTCGTCTACCATAGTAATGAGCGCTGTGATTGGCTAGAGCGCTCGCGTCATGTCTCCAAGCCAATGTACACTCACAAATATGTTGAAACACATACGAAATACTGGATTTACGTATAAATAACTTGAAACTAAAATAATATTCCTATGGCTGGACCATAAACACGCTCTAACACACATTATTAAATACATAAACAAATCAAATAAACATATATCAAAGGAATAGAAACAAAAGTAGGCCAGTAGCCTAATGTCTCTGTCCTTTCTAAAACACAGTAAATATTTGACAAATTTCTTCATGAATAGTATATATCGGATATAAACAAAAACATAGACGAATAAATATATTTATATGCATGCTGCTACCGTTTTCTCGTGTAACTGTGGAGTAATTAAGGCCTGACGCGATCAATCGTAATCGGCCACTTTGACCTCCAATAACTCATGTACTATTCAAGTTATAAGCCCATAATTAATACCAATTTAGGTTTACACTAATAGATTTCTAAAGACATATCGATCGACAACATCTGATGAACCGTTTAGATTTTGGAAATTCGTTGCTGGGTGTTACTTGTGTAATTTGTAGTCAGATACTAAACTTTAACAAAGATATTGAAAATCTGATTACACCATCAGAGTCGTCCTGCAAATAATGGTAATGTACATGTTTATTTTTAAGGTATCATGATTCCTCTGGCTATTATTCATTTCTACATGAACTGAGAAATGTCTGTCATTATGGTTTCACAAAGTCCGCCATCTTTGGCACTCCCGGCATACAAATCTCCTTCATCGACACAAAACACAGTCCTTGACACAGAGTCAACATGGACTTCCCAGCCATGCGGTTGACCTGGACCACGCACTGGGTCTACCCCTCTTGCTCTGGCTAATGTCCGGCACCATGCGGTTGCTGACGAGCCCCGGCTTGCCGAGCGGCCCGTGCGGCCAAACCAACTCCGAACTTAGAATATTTTCAGGGCGCCACAACTCGCGTTACCTCACAAGTGTGTGTGTGAAATCCTATGGGACTTAACTGCTAAGGTCATCAGTCCCTAAGCTTACACACTACTTAACCTAAATTATTCTAAGGACAAACACACACACCCATGCCCGAGGGAGGACTCGAACCTCCGCCGGGACCAGCCGCTCAGTCCATGACTTCAGCGGCCAAGACCGCTCGGCTAATACCGCGCGGCTACCTCACAAGTAATTTATCTTGTCGCAAAATTAAAGTAGATAGTTCCTGTGAGTTAGTATGAGCAGAGGACATTGTTGGTAGCCGGAATAAAATAATAATAATTATGTCCTTTTACCGACCTCCCAATTGAGACGACACAATTCCTGAAAGGTTGATTTCAAACACGTACCCGACTCATACGATTATAGTTGGTAGTGACTTTAATTTAGCCTCGATGTGTTGGCGAAAACACATGTTTAATTCCGGAGGTACGCATAAAACATAATCTGAAATTGTTCTAAACGCATTGTCTGAAAATTATTTTGAGCAGTTAGCTTATCAGCCCACGTGAATAGTAACGGTTGTGGAAACACACTTGACCTCTTGGTAACAAATAATCCTCAGTTAATAACGAGCATAAAAACGGATACAGGGATTAGTGAACACAGGGTTGTCGTAGTGAGACTGAATATTGTATCTCCCTAATCCTCCAAAAATAAACGAAAAATATATCTATTCAAAAAAGCAGATGAAAATTGAATTGACGCCTTCCTGAGAGACAACCTCCACTCCTTTCAAATTAACAATATAAGTGTAGACCAGATGTGGCTTGAATTCAAAGAAATAGTATCTGCAGCAATTGAGACATTTATATCAAAGAAATTAACATACAACGGAGCTGATCCTCCTTGGTACACAAAACGGATCAGAACGTTGTTGCAGAAACAGCGAAACAAACAAGCCAAATTTAAACAGACGCAAAATCCTCTAGAATGTCAATCTTTTACAGAATTTCGAAATTTATGGCGGACTTCAATGCGAGATGCTTCTAATAGTTTCCACAACGAAACTTTGTCTCGAAACCTGGCAGACAATCCAAAAAGATTCTAGTCGTATATGAACTATGCTTGCGACAAGACACAATCAATGGCTGCTCTGCGCGATAGCAATGGAGATACTATCGAAGACAGTGCTGCCGAAGCAGAGTTACGAAACGCAGCCTTCCGAAATGCCTTCACAACAGAAGACGAAGTAAAAATTACAGAATTCGAATCAAAAACAGTTGCCAACATGAGTAACGTAGAAGTAAATATCCTCGGAGTAGTGAAGCAACTTATATCGCTTAATAAAGCAAATCTTCTGGTCCAGACTGCATACCAATTACGTTCCTTTCAGAGTATACTGATGCAATAGCTCCATACTTAACAATCATATACAACCGTTCGCTCGACGAAATATCCGTAACCAAAGACTGAAAAGTTGCACAGGTCACACCAATATTCAAGAGAGGCCGTAGGAGTAATCCACTAAATTACAGGCCCATATCATTAATGCCATTATGCAGCGGGATTTTGAAACATATATTGTGTCCGAACATTATGAATTACCTCGAAGAAAACGGCCTATTGACACAGTCTACATGGATTTAGAAAACATCGTTCTTGTGAAACACAACTAGCTCTTTATTCGCATGAAGTGTCGAGTGCTCTTGAGAAGGGATTTCAGATTGACCTTATTTCTGGATTTCCGGAAGGCTTTTGACACTGTACCACACAATCGGCTTATAGTGAAGTTACGTGCTTATGTAATATCATCTCTGTTATGTGACTGGATTTATGATTTTCTGTGAGAGAGGTCACAGTTCTTAGTAACTGACGGAAAGTCATCGAGTAAAACAGAAGTGATTTCTGGCGTTCCCCGAGGTAGTGTTATAGGCCTTTTGCTGTTCCTTATCTATATAAACGAATAAGGGAGACAATCTGAGCAGCCGACTTAGGTTGTTTGCAAATGACGCTGTCGTTTATCGACTAATGAAGTCATCAGAAAATCAAAACAAATTGAAAAACGATTGAGAAAAGATATCTGTATGGTGCGAAAATTGGCAGTTGACCCTAAATAACGAAAAGTGTGAGGTTATCCACATGAGTGGTAAAAGGAATCCGTTAAATTTCGGTTACACGATAAATCAGTCAAATCTAAAGACCCTAAATTCAACTAAATACCTAGGAATTACAATTACGAACAAGTTAAATTGGAAGGAACACAAAGAAAATCTTGTGGGGAAGGCTAACCGAAGACTGCGTTTTATTGGTAGGAGACTTTAAGGAGACTGCCTGCACTATGCTTGTCCGTCCTCTTTTAGATTACTGCTGCACGATGTCGGATCCTTACCAGATAGGATTGACGGAGTACATCGAAAAAGTTCAAAGGAGGGCAGCACGTTTTGTACTGTTACGGTATAGGGGAGAGAGTATCATTGAAATCATACAGGATTTGGGGTGGACGTCATTAAAACAAAGGCATTTTTCGTTGCGGTGGAATCTTCTCACGAAATTCCAATCAACAATTTTCTCCTTCGAATGCGAAATTATTTTATTGACACCGACCTACATAGGGAGAAACGATCACCATGATAAAATAAGAGAAATCAGAGCTCGCGCGGAAAGGTATACGTGTTCGTCCTTTCCGCGCGCTGTACGAGATTGGAATAATAGAGAATTGTGAAGGTGGTTCGATGAACCCTCTACCAGGCACTTAAATGTGATTTGCAGAATATCTATGAAGATGTAGATGAAACGTTTTTTTTAAGACTTTCAAATAATAAATCGGCAAATTCTGTGCAATACTAAATGAAACCCGGAATGGCATCTCAGTTACTGCTTTGTCCTTGCCTAATGGTTTGAAAAAAAGTTGGGTGTTGAATATTAAGTTTTGGATTTTAGCTGCCTTACCTTTTCTTTTCTTAGTTGAGAATCCAGCGAAAATCCCTTTCAGTCCCTGAGTGAAAGGTTTTGAAGTGTGTTTCGACGTTCCCTTTCCTCCCAACTGATTAACTTGCATAGAACGGTAAACACACGTACAGGGTGTTCGGAAATTTCCGTTACGAACTTCTAGGACTTGTAGAACGGATCGAGTGCATAATATTTTGTATAGGAACCCATGTCCAGAAACGTACCATTACCGTTCTACTGCTGTTTCAATTGAGATGTTTAACTCATCCACTTCTGCTCGAGGAACTGAATTAGGGGTGATTCAGTACAGTTATTAGTTAACAAATTCGAAAGGAAGCATAACGAAACATTTACTTATCACTTAGGTACATTTGTTTGTAACAACACTTGAACATTACGTGTTTACATTATTCCGAAACAAAAAAGAACCCAACACACTATACGTACAGAAAAGCACCGATGCATTAAACAGTCACTCAGTGTGGCGACCACCAACGTTGTTACAGACATTGTACCTGCGAAGCATGTTCTGGTACACACTCACCATGCCACCTGGCGTCTCCTCAGTTTCTCGTGCAGCGGCCAGAACTCGTGCCGGTAGATTTTCCTCTGTCTCTATAGGAGTCTCATAAATTCAGCTTTGCATACGACGCTGTGTGACATCAAGCGACCGTTGTAATATACATCATCCTGCTTATCCTACTGCATACCATAACAAGCAACTCTGGGACTTTTCTCTTTCCTTCAGCAGATGTGAACGCATTACACATATGAATTGAAACCTTCATAGAATGGGAGCGGTACATTTCTGGACAAGGGTTCCTACTTAGATTATTATGCACTCGTTCCTCTTTACAAGTTCTACATCTACATATATACTCCGCTGGCCACCAAGTGGTTTGTGGCGGAGGGCACATTTCGCGCCAAATTCATATTTTCCACACTGTTCCACTCGCGGATCGCGCATGGGAAAAACGAACACCTGATTTCCCTTATCTTTAAATGGTGATCATTGCGCGATCTGAAAGTTGGTGGTAATAATATGTGCTGTACATCCTCGGCGAAGATCGGATTTCGGAAATTAGTGAGAAGCCCCTTCCGTTTAGCGCGTCGTCTATCTGCATGTGTGTCCCACTTCAAACTTTCTATGAGATTTGTAACGCTCTCGCGATGGCTAAATGTATCAGTCACGAATCTTGACGCTCTTCTTTGGACCTTCTCAATCTCTTGAATCAGTCCCATCTGGTAAGGATCCCATACAGACGATCAGTACTCTAAGACTGGACGAACTAACGTATAGTAAGCAATTTCCTTTGTTGATGGACTGCGTCGCTTCGGAATTCTACCAATAAACCACAATCTAGAGTTCGCCTTGCCCGTTACTTGTTAATCTGACCATTCCATTTGAGATAATTTCGAATAGTCATACCCAGATGGACGTTACCGCTTTCAAAGACTGGGCATTTGTTTTGTACTCGTCCATCAATGGAGATTCTCGTCTTGTTATACGCAGTAGGTTACACTTACTAATATTGAAAGATAAGTGCCAGTCATTACACCACTCATTTATTTTCTGCAAATCCTCATTGATTTACTCACAACTTTCGTGTGATACTACTTTCCTGTAGACTACAGCATCATCGGCAAACAGTCTAATGCCACTGTCAATACCACCAACCAGATAGTTTATGTATATCGTAAAAAGAAGCTGACTTATTACGCTGCCCTGGGGCACACCTTAAGTCACGCTTGTTTCTGTTGAAGTCACCCCATTTCGGACGACATACTGCTCCATGTCTGTTAGCTATCCAACCGCATATGTCATCGGATAGACCGCAAGCGCACACTTTTTGGAGCAAGCGACAGTGCGGAACTGAGTCGAACGCCTTTCCAAAGTCGAGAAATATGGCATCAACCTGGGAGACGGTATATAGAGCCTGTTGTACACCGTGCACAAAGAGGGCCAGCTGTGTCTCGCATGACCGCTGTTTCCTAAAACCGTGCTGGTTTCTGCAGATGAGTTTCTCAGAGTGTAGAAAGGTCATTATGTCTGATCACAAAATATGTTCCATGACTCTACAACAAATCTGTGTCAGTGAAATTGGCCGGTAATTAGGTGCATCTGATTTTCCACCCTTCTTATAGATTGCTATGACCTAGGCCTATTTCCAGTCCTGTGGAACATTCCGCTGTTCCAATGATCTCTGATAGATGATGGATAAGAACGGTGCTGTATTTGTAGCATAGTCAACATATAATTTTACGGGGATACCGTCTGGGCCAGAAGTTTGTAATGGGAATTTCCGAATACCCTGTATTTGTCCTTTACCTGGGCAAAGAAGTAATCAGTTTCCATTCTGAATGAAAGTGAAAAGTTTTTTCACGTTAGTAAAAGTCGGATGTACACACAAAAAGCATAAAGTGGGTAACATGCATACACTCGCGCCTGTGAATAGACAGTGTAGTATTCCTGACTGGCAACTGGGTCGGAGAAACAAGTAGTTGTTATCGTGAGCGTGGTCTAACGAGTGAGCACACTGGAGCAATCCAGGTTAGCCAACGTGAATGTTACCGCGATCTACCGAAAATGTCCCGACGATTAGGCGAACACCAGGCTACATCCATGTCTCCGTCGGCTACGTAAATACATCTGTTCTGGTTACGGTACAGATGTAATCCGATTGCAGCCACATCTTGGGCCTGTTTACGTGTGCTCATAAGCCGTGCGGGTAAGCACATTAATCGCGTGGGTCACTTCGCGAAAGAATGCAAGCTTACGACCGGAGTATTCTTCATCGTGGGAAGTGAACGGAGTGGTTCGTGGCGTGAGGGGCCCGGAATTACACAATCGGAGTTTGTGGGGGAAGGGGAGGTTGCATAACGGTAGGCACCCGCTTCCATCCGATACAGAAACCGCAAGAATGTGTCACGCGCCGCCCGCCGGGATTACGTTTCACGGCCGCTACTACAGCGGCACTACGTCGTCTACAGCTGCGTCACCAGCGTCCGCTGACAAAAGCCGCGTACACGCTTACTACCCACGCTTCACTCGTCGTTATAGTAACTGACGGTACTGCTGGTTAACCTTGAACCTTTCTGGAACTAGTCCGCAGCATCTCAGGTGTCTTCTGGACCGAAGTTCCTGAAATGGGCATCGGATGATGCCGACTAGGCGTCTTGCGTTTTTACATCACTACAATTCCAAGTTTTGTGAGTTTTTAATAAATTTTCCTGGGCAGTTTGGAGGCAGGAGGCAATGTGTTGTTCAGCTCATTGACCTGGTTGTCGTATAAGGTCACTAGGACCGGTTCAAAATAGCCACCTGGCGAGGACCGGTAACTCATCGCCTTTTTAAGACGCCGTGCCATATATCTAGATGAAAATTTTGTGTACTATCCATGACATACTGCTTCCAATGTAAAGGTTCCCAACTCTGATGAGCCAAAACATTGTGAACAGGTGCTTAATAGCTTGTTTGTGCGTCTTTGGAACGATATACACTGATTTTGCGTATCAGGAATTCGACAGTTTGTTGGTAGGTTTGTAGAGGTATGTGTCATTAGAGTCTACGCACATGCCGATTTGCGTACGTGGCGATGGTGCCCGATAGCGACCCAGATGGGTTCCATAGTATTTACATCAGGCGAATTTACATTGCTGGCCATTAAAATTGCTACCCCACGAAGATGAAGTGCTACAGACGCGAAATTTAACCGACAGGAAGAAGATGCTGAGATATGCAAATGATTAGCATTTCAGAGCATGCACACATGGTTGGCACCGGTGGCGACACCTTCAACGTACTGACATGAGGAAAGTTTCCAACCGATTTCTCATACACAAACAGCAGTTGACCGGCGTTGCTTGGTGAAACGTTGTTGTGATGCCTCGTGTAAGGAGGAGAAATGCGTACCATCACGTTTCCGATTTTGATAAAGGTCGGATTGTAGCATATCGCGATTGCGGTTTATCGTATCGCGACATTGCTGCTCGCGTTGGTCGAGATCCAATGACTGTTAGCAGAATATTAAATCAGTGGGTTCAGGAGGGTAATACGGAACGCCGTGCTGGATCCCAACGGCCTCGTATCACTAGCAGTCGAGATGACAGGCCTCTTATCCGCATGGCTGTAACGGATCGTGCAGCCACGTCTCGATCCCTGAGTCAACACATGGGGACGTTTGCAAGACAATAACCATCTGCACGAACAGTTCGACGTCGTTTGCAGCAGCATGGACTATCAGCTCGGAGACCGTGGCTGCGGTTACCCTTGACGCTGCATCACAGACAGGAGCGCCTGCGATGGTGTACTCAACGACGAACCTGGGTGCACGAGTGGCAAAACGTCATTTTTTCGGATGAATCCAGGTTCTGTGTACAGCATCATGATGGTCGCATCCGTGTGTGGCGACATCTCGGTGAAAGCACATTGGAAGCGTGTATTCGTCATCGCCATACTGGCGTATCAGCCGGCGTAATGGTATGGGGTACCAATGGTTACACGTCTCGGTCACCTCTTGTTCGCATTGACGGCACTTTGAACAGTGGACGTTACATTTAAGATGTGTTACTACCCGTGACTCTACCCTTCATTCGATCCCTGCGAAACTCTACATTTCAGCAGGATAATGCATGACCGTATGTTGCAGCTCCTATACTGGCCTTTCTGGATACAGAAAATGTTCGACTGCTGCCCTGGCCAGCACATTCTCCAGATATACCACCAACTGAAAACGTCTGGTCAATGGTGGCCGAGCAACTGGCTCGTCACAATACGCCAGTCACTACTCTTGATGAACTGTGGTGTCGCCTTGAAGCTGCATGGGCTGCTGTACCTGTACACGCCATCCAAGCTCTGTTTGACTCAATGCTCAGGCGTATCAAGGCCGTTATTACGGCCAGAGGTGGTTGTCGTGGGTACTGATTTCTCAGGATCTATGCACCTAAATTGCGTGAATATGTAATCACATGTCAGTTCTAGTATATTTGTCCAATGAAAACCCTTTTATCAATCTGCATTTCTTCTTGGTGTAGCAATTTTAATGGCCAGTAGTGTAGTCGCCGAGATATCATCGTGAGTGCATTATAATACTCCTCAAATCACTGTAGCACGGTTCCAGCTCCGAGACATGGACAGTTATACTACTGAAGGATGCACCAGTGGCTAAACGTCATTTTTTCGGATGAATCCAGGTTCTGTGTACAGCATCATGATGGTCGCATCCGTGTGTGGCGACATCGCGGTGAAAGCACATTGGAAGCGTGACTCAAAGAGATCCCAAGTCGACATCTATCTGCCAAACGCGGATACACACACGGCTTCTCTCAGGGAAGACATCAAGCGTGAAGGGATGGGGGTGGTTCGCAGTTGTCAGCGTGTCTTCGACTACTACCACAGGTCCCATGCAAGCGCAGGAGAGTGTCTTCCATAGCGTAATACTGCTCCCAGCAGTCTGCGTCCGTGGCGCGCTGCAAGTTTTGATAACGGCGTTTGTGGAGGTGACTATCGTCCTAGTGTAGCAAAAATGTGATTCAACCGAAGAGTCGACGCGTTTCCATTGATCGACGCTCGAATACCGATGGTCCAGTGCCCACTGCAATCGTAATTCACGATGACGTTGGCTCAACTTGTGACCACATAGGGATGGCCCGCTGCGGAGCTCCATGTTCAACAATCTACGATGAACGGTGGGCTCCGAAACACTTTTGCGTGCACCAGCATTGTGCTCTTTCGGCAGAGATGCCACAGATCACAATCTATGCTGTTTTACAGGGCAGACAAGCCTCCGAACCCCTCGTTCTGTGAAGAGTTGTGGACGTCCAACTATTTAGCGCCTAGTGATAGTTTCACTGTCATTCTACCTCTTTCCATAGATGCTCAGGACAGTAGTATGTGAACATTCGACCAGCTTCGCAGTTTTCGAGATACTGGTTCAACAGCTCTGCGTAGTAATAATCTGTCCTTTGTGAAAGTCGCTTATCTCAGTTGATTTCCCCATTTGCAGCCCGTATCTTCGCTTGGGTGATCATCCGTCCATGTCTGCTCCGCATACATACTTTTGCTACCGCGTCACGTGGGCGCAACGCCACCAGGTGTCACCCATCGTCGCTGTGGGCAGTGGTCATAATGTTTTGGCTTATCAGTGTATGTTTCTAATAACAATAGAACATCGAAAAAATTAATGCTAATCAAATTAAAAAACTGGTTTTACAAAGAAATCAAATTATTTATATGTATGGAAAACTTTTTTTTTTTTTTGCGTTTATAAGAATACTATTAGATATGCAACTTGCTTCTGCCATTTTTTCTCGAAGTTCGAGGCTTTATTGTAAAAAAACTTACAAAAAATTTACAATTCAAAGTAAAGGCCATCGCTGCCCACTATTTTCCCCCACCTTTCAGGCAGCATACTGATCCCTCGGCGGAATAACAGGACGTCTTTTGAGGAGATCCATGAGTCCGTCCAATTGTGCACTTGTTCATATGACCGGTAGTGCCGGTCAGCCACGCTGTGTGCCATTGCCAGAAAAAGTTGGTAGTCAGAGGGAGTAATACCTGGAGAACACGGCGGATGGGGTAGGGCTTCCCATTTCAACGTTTCCAGTTTGTTTTGACGGGTTATGCGATTTAGCCTCGAGCATTTTCATGCTGCAGAATCACCTTTTCATGTCTATCGCTATAGTGCTCCACTCAAACGCATCAGCTGCTTTTGCTATGATCTGCCGTGATTGTTTTCGTCGGTCTTCGACGTCAAAATAACCGCTGTTGAAGCTCTGAAACCATTTTGTGCACGTTATTTCACTAACAGGTACCTCACTTACCCAGAATTTAATTAGCTTCGACGGCAGATTAAATCAGAAAATTAAAACTTCCCGCAAATGTCGAGAATTTGGCTCATAAGTTGACACATTCAGTGGAGAATAACTTCATACTGTAATCACAAATCGGTGGCGTTACGTTTACAGATGCTAAGCTTATTGTATGAAACGACCTACCACCTATCCACCACTTGCCGCTACTGCCATCTGTTGCAAAAGGGCGGAAGCAAAGTTGTATATAATAAATATTTCACTGTGACCACATTTGCAGTCGATTGGCAATAGGAGAGCATCCGGCACCCTCTTCGATTAACATTACCAAATCCCTTGAAGAGAGGGGATAGCACCAGGAAAAAGAAGAATATTTAGTATCTACCCACTACTATGTAAAAGTAGTTCGAGTATTGATCTTTGTTGTGTCCTCCAGAGTTAGGAGAGACAGTCATAGACGGAAGAGAGCAGAGCCACTGCCATCGTGGTAAATGAAGGCCTCAGTGAAGAACTGGCGGGAACACAATCAGCTGCTTCAGTGTGTAGGTGAGTTGTACAAACGAGCGTGTCTTCCTACAAAGTTTCGTGTTCTTTTCTGCTGGTATGATGCCTAGAAGCTGTTTTGTCCCTGGCTGCAAATCTAATTGTTATAAAGGGGAATATGTGCCAGATTTTTCTTTTCCTTTAGATGAAGGAAACAGGAGGATGTGAATAAAAAAAGTTTCGAGGGAAAGTCTGGTAGTTACAAAGAGTACACGAGTTTTGCATCATACATTTTCAAAAAAAAATCTAATTATTTGGGAAATCAGAGCAACTCGACCTGTTGGTAAATAATTATTAATAGCCTACATAATGTTTTATAGGCTACCACAAGCAAGGATATTGGTACTGAAAATAACCTTATTCTTTTTTCTGTACTAGTAGTCCTCGTAAGATTCTGGATTTGGAAAGTGATGCTCTTCCATTCTTATTCTCAAATTTACCTAAGTATTTGTTCTCTTCTGATGTTTCTCAATGCACACACTCAGAAGTCCGAAGATAAGTTTAAATGTTTACTGTAGCTTACTAATGGAATTTACTTTGCGTTTACTTTGTTAGTTCACGGCAGTTACATCTCTGTACATGTCATGTGTCTTTTGAATTTTATTTATGTTAAAACGCAACCCAAAACATTTATTGCCCAACGCCTTATAAGGAATCAGGGGAGTACATGTATTATCGAGATGTACTGAACCCTGTTAGTATGCTATTTGCTTATCAGCCTCTCCTGAAAACTGCGTGTTTGAGTTATTCGTCTTTTACCTGACGCCCTACTTACTGTTCTGTAAATTGTGTACCATAATTTGCCATGTGCATTTTACCATTTCTTTTTAATGTATGCGTATATGTATGTATATGCATGCAATATTAAATCGTATACTAACGCGAACACTAATTACGATGTAATATGCATGTATCCTATATATGACAAACAGAGCATTGTGTAGTGTCTGTCATAGTATGTCTATGTTGTTAATTTCCAATCATTCAAAAGTATTTTAAAATACTGCGAATATAAAACCGTATGAACGTCGTCAGTTTTACACTGTATATCAAAAATACAATGACACGATAATTAATTTAGAGAGATCCGCTTCAGTTGTACTAATATATTTGTACCGGTTGCGAAATTTTAAAATCCCATCTTCAGGTGTATGAAATTTTAGTATTTGGCAATAGATAACATGAGGTCGGTCCAGTCAGTGCAAGAGTTCCAATCATTGCATGATGGTGAAAATAGTCCAGCCGTCGGGCAGCCGCACGACAGGAACACCACTTTTTTTTTTTGTTCCCATTAGTTTCTCTACTATGAGTACAGTTCAGAAAAGAAAAGGAAAGTAGTTGCTAATCCCTATACCGGTGGACTCGAAACCCATACAATTACGTTAGTGAAAACCAAAAGATATTTTCCCAACAAGTGCATTAGGCTTTCTAAACAGAAGCATGTGATGGGAAGTCTCCCATAAACAAGAAAACGAAAAGGATATTGAAAAAGTACTGAAGTGGGTTACAGATCGGCAGCATGAAGTGTTTATAATCAGCTACACACATAGCGCTACGGAAGAGGAAAGAAATGACTGAACAGTGATTAGAACCAATCATTCTTTGTAACATGTTTCGAATTCATTTTTGTATAAACTTTATATAGTTTTGTGAACAAGTGGTCAGTCATCATTTGAAAAATATTTTGTATTCATTTTTCTATGAATTTAGGGCACTTCTGTGAGCTCTTAGAGTTATAAAGATAATATTAAACATATTCAGTGGTTTAAGTTCAAAAGTATTGAGAAATAGTAAGTAATTTGCTTAACTTTTAAAAGTATTTGATATCGTGAACACTGACGGCAATTTTTCTGTGTAATAGTACACTTCAGACAGACATACATACTTCACATTACATTTATTGCACTAGAAATAATACCACTCATTAAATATTGGGTCGGTGATTAAGTTCGTAGCGTTTTTGCATACGTTTAATAAACGCAACAGATACACATAACAGAAACTTTAGTCACTGATAATATATTGTCTTTCAATATTTACAAGGCTGGGGTATTCAGTATTTACAGCGCTGGGGTAACTTTTCGATTTCGCTACTGTAGAAATCACGTGGGATTTGGGCGAAGAACACGTCGAATCGCGTTTGGAGAATATTTTCGTGCGGAAAGGAAGTTCCTTGAAGGTAAGATTGTTCGATAGAAAGCGGAGAACGTGAAAATCTGAGGGCGCAAGATCAGGTGAGTGAGGTGGATGCGGAATGACTTCCCAACCAACTACTATATAGTGTTTTATTGTCAGTCTAGCAGAATGCTGGCTGGCGTATCGTCGAGTAGCATCACTTCACGCAGTCTTCTTGGTCGATGTTCTCGGACTGTGCCTGCAGGACGTCTCAGTTATTGACAATAAATGTCACCTAGGGAAGCAATTCGTAGTGCGCCGCCGCTGTTTCACCAGATGTACACTACGTGATCAAAAGTATACGGACATTTGGCTGAAGATGACCTACAAGTTCGTGCCGCCCTCCATCGGTAAAGCTGGAATTCAATATGGTGTTGGCCCACCCTTAGCCGTGATGACAGCTTCCATTCTCGCAGGCATACGTTCAATCAGGTGCTGGAGGGTTTCTTGGGGAATGGCAGCCCATTCTTCACGGAGTGCTGCACTGAGGAGAAGTATCGATGGTCGGTGAGGCCTGGCACCAAGTCGGCGTTCCAAAACAAAGGTGTTCTATAGGATTCAGGTCAGGACTCTGCGCAGGTCAGTTAATGTTATTGCCGTGAAACCATTCCGCCACAGACGTGCATTATGAACAGACGCTCGATCGTGTTGAAAGAGGCAATTGCCATCCCCGAATCGCTCTTGAACAGTGGGAAGCCAGAAGGTGCTTTAAACATCAATGTCGGCCTGTTTTCTGACAGTGCCACGCAAAACAACAAGGGGTGCAATCCCCCTCCTAGAATCACGACCACATCATAACACCACCGCCTCCGAATTTTACTGTTGGCACTACACACGCTGGCAGATGACGTTCACCGACCATTCGCCATACCGACACCCTGCCGTCGGATCGCCACATTGTGTACCGTGATTCGTCACTCCACACAACGTTTTTCCACTGTTCAATCGTCCAATGTTTACGCTCCTTCCACCAAGCGAGGCGTCGTTTGGCATTTACCCGCGTGATGTGTGCCTTATGAGCAGCCGCTCGACCATGAAATCCAAGTTTTCTCACCTCCCGCCTAACTGTCATAGTACTTGCAGTGGATCCTAATGCAGTTAGGAATTCCTGTGTGATGGTCTGGATAGATGTCTGCGTATTACACTTAACGACCCTCTTCAACTGTTGGCGATCTCTGTCAGTCAACAGACGAGGTCGGCCTGTACGGTTTTGTGCAGTACGTGTCCCTTCACGTTTCCACTTCACTATCACATCGGATGCAGTGGACCTAGGAATGTTTGGGAGTGTGGAAATCTCGCGTACAGACGTATGACACGAGTGCAGTGTCCGATTTGCAGGGGGGGATGGGGGGGATTTCCCCCCCTCTGCATCAGACCATCCCCTCCTCTGGATTTAGTTTATGCATCCCAACCTGGGATGTTTATTTCCCACGCACTGGAGTAAGACTTTACATATAATTTAAATTTGTGGAGCCGAACACTGAAAGTTTTTAATACAGTCATACTATTAATATGTTTGCTTATTAATTTTGAAAAAGTGTTATGTAGTAGTTAAGCACTTCAAAACATTTAGAACTAAATCATCATTCTAATGTTGTCATTGTTGCTTTCGTCTAAGATGCGTCATCCGTTTACTTGCGAGCTTGCTAGGGAAGTAGTGTGGCAGTCATACCGCAGTAGTCGTCCGCAGAGTTGGGTGAGCTGGGGGCTGAAAGTCCCACCCACAGGGTGGTGACCGGCCCGGTACCTGTGCGAACATTTACCGTTAGGCCACCTTTTGGCAACGGTATGGAGCGGACTAACGCGCCTGGGACGCACATTACTAAATAACACATTACTAAATAACGCACACATTACTAAATAACGCACCATCGTCTGCTTCTAGTTCCTAGGATACTATTTCGTGGACCTTCTTTAAATACTCTTCTCTTCCATCATCGTTTTCTTTTCCTTTGGTTTTCATTTCCGTTGTTAGCTGCATGTGCAAGAACCAAGTAGGCCGCCGCTGCGATACTTTATCATCCTTTATACTGCAATACCGACACACGTGTGGCACAAATTCTGTTGCTTTGGTATAAATTAACCTGCCGCAAGACGTTGCCTGTTGTAGCATGCCACAAGACGACGCACGCCACATTTCCGTAGCATGCCACAATGTTGCAAGACGTCGACTCAGCGTAACGAGGCTTTAGAGCCAGGTCTGTATTGTATGGTGGATGTGATGTGTTGCGTACGAAACTAAAACCTGCAATCAGATCCAAACGTCGTGGAAAACTGTGAAGAAGTGTCGTCCTGCAGCAAGATAACGCTCGCCCATATTCTGCCAAACGGACAGCCGACGCAAGTGATTTTCACATGTTTGGATCCTTATCGGAAGCACTACAGGGAAGAAAATTTGAAAGTGATGAAGATGTCATTGCTGCGGTGCAAAACTAGTTACAGATGCAACCGAAAAACGTATTTTCAGATGAAATAAAAAAACAACCTCGTAAAACGTCGGAAAAACTGCATTGAACTCCAGGGAGTTTACGTAGAAAAATAACGCATGTTTCAGTTTTCTATCTTCAGAATAAGTACAGCTTTTCACAAATGTGCCTTTACTTTTTGAATTCCCGTCGTATACCTGTATGTAGATGATTTTGTAAATAAGCTTTACCTATAATGTACTTTTAAAGATATAACAAAGGATGGCTTTTCTGATAGTGCATACGCGTGAATAGTGAGTTCCGGCATTGACATCTATTTATAAATAACTGTTTAACCATGGGTAACGCCACGGTCCAAGCTAGTAACATATGTAATACTAACCCCCTAAGACATCACCCCCCCCCCCCCCCAACTGGTAAAAGCACAAATCGCACACTGCACGAGTGAGACCGAATCACCCGACCACGGTCGAAGTCCGTGAGCCCCGCGGAGCGCCTCATTCTGCTCTCTCACGATGTCTAATGACTACTGAGGTCGCTGACACGGAGTACCTGGCAGCAGGTGGCAGCACAATGTACCTAACATGAAAAACGTATGTTTTTGGGGGTGTCCGGATACTCTTGATCACATAGTGCACAACACTATATTTAGTGGACGCACACATGTCTTTGCAAGGGGGGTTGCTGTTTTGTGTGGGCCCACCCATTCCTTTCTTTTCTTTATGTGAGCATAAAGGCACCATTTCTTGTTACCAGCAACGATATAGAATATTATTCCCGAGTCAATTGGTGACAACAAACAGAGGTTTACATATGGTCACCCGCAGATTTTTGTGATTTTGGCTTAGAGCATGCAGTATCCATACACCCTACTTTTGAACCTTCCCCACTGCATGCAAATGCTGCACGATGGTCGAATGATTACAGTTCATGACTTTTGCCAGTTCTCGAGTACACTAACGGGTATCATTGTGTACTAAGGCATTTAAAAGATCTCCATGAAACCCCGGAGGTCTTCATGAACGCGAAGTCACTAATGTCAAACCGAACCTCTTTAAAACGAGAAAACCATTTTCTTCCCGTGTTCTGTCCAATGATGTTATCCCCATACCCAGCGCAAATGTTTCTGGCTGCCCTCTGAACTCAAACAGAGGAGTATGTCGGAAGTATTCCGATTTATCCACTTGTCACTTCATTTTGTAGCGTGCACAGCTCCACTATCTCCAAATGACGTAATGACAATATGTAAACTCAAATAGCAACAGTGAACTACAAACAAAAAATGACGATCGATAAATAAACGCTTAACATCCAGAATACCAACATGTAAAAACAAAAATTCTACGAACTTGTACACCAAACTAATATAAGTTTTCTTTTCATGTAATTTCCTTCATCAGAGCGTCTTGTCTTCGCAGGGATGGTGGAGCTATATGCTAAATGTTGGAAGCCAATATAGTGGGGTACTCTTTATGCATCCAGTTATGGTTCTCATAGCAGCGTTGAGCTGGGTGTCCACCTTGTTTACATGCTTGCTGGTTAACCACTCTGGTGCACAGTACTCGGCTGCAGAGTACACTAAGGCGAGTGCAGAGGTTCGTAGTGTGTCTGCTGCTGCTCCCCAGTTAGTGCTGCAGAGCCTCTGAATGAGGCTGTTCCGTGAGCTTATTTTATTGGATACATTTCCCAGGTGTCTTTTGAAGGATAATGTCCTATCTAGAGTGCCCCCAGGTACTTTGGATATGGCTGATATCGCAGTTGACTGTTATTAATATGAACCTTCAGCTCATATCCCGCCATTCTGTTGTTCAAATGAAAACAGCTGACTTCAATCTTGGTGGGATTTGGTATTAGCCTCCATTTGGTGAATTACTCATGCATTTTGTTTAGGTCAGTTGTGAGGATGTTTTCAGTGTCTTCAAACTGCTTGCTTTGGATAGCTAGGGCCATATCATCAGCATAGTTGAACTTCCTTGAGATGGTTTCAGGCAGGTCAGAGATGTAAAGATTAAAGAGCATTGGTGCTAAAACTGATCCTTGAGGCAGTCCATTGTTCAGCTTCCTCTGTTTGCTTATGTCATTACCCTGTATCACCTTGAAGCATCTATCCGAAAGCATGTTGTTGATAAATCTCAGTGTCGTACGGCAGGAGATTACTTTTATCAGTTTGTGTAGAAGCCCTTCCTTCCATACAGTGTCATTGGCAGCTGTTAGGTCTATGAAAGCTACCGCAGTCTTTTTTGTTTTGTTTTGTTTTGGAAAACCTGCTTCAATACACCCCCCTACTTCCTGTCCATGCAGATGTCCCAACTTTGGAAAGAACACGGCTCCGCTCCAGAAACCCCCTTTAAGACTGGCCCAACAACTGTCAGCTGCCAACTTCAGCATGGATACTAAATGGCACGAGAGCTGGAGTGATAGTGCCTCCCCCGAAAACCGTGATCTTATCTGTCCATCAAAGAAACCTAAGGGCTTTGAACTTCCACGACAGCTATGGAAAAGCCTAAACAGAATCCGAACAGGACATGGACTATGTGCACACAATCTACACAAATGGGGAAAGCTTCCCAGCCCTAGCTGTGACTGTGGGGCACCTAATCAAACAATACAGGACTGTGAATTAAGAGCCTTCCAGGGTAGTCGGGCTGACTTCTTCAACTGGCATAACTGCATCTGATAAAAATCACCTGAGCAGCTACAAATTTTTTCAAACCAGGTAATATTAGCCTTACATATTCCGAAAAATGATTGTTTCACATGACAGAAAGAAATTCGCCTTTAAGCCTTTCGTGGGCAAAATTATTGAGCAGTTTTTTTAATGAATGAAGATCAGATAGTAGTTAACAGATAGGTATATTTGTCATACAAAATATCAAATTTGCTCCAACTGTGGAAGTGAGGTTACACAACAAGGTGGGAAGTATTCTTCCCACTGCCCTTCCTTGGAGTTAAATGACAAAAACAACTTTTTCAATTTAATTCATATTTATTTGATAAATTTACTTCTCTTGTTACAATGATTGTTCACAATAACTTGCCATTAAATTTTCTGAAACATGGGTCTATGCAAAGTGGTATTTGACAATATGTACAAACACAGCGAGTGCTCTTTTCCGCAGCTTTGGTATTACAATGACGGCGAGTCCAGTAGGTTTCTCCTAAAATGGGTTGATGCTCCCCTACAGCCACATGACGAAAATCTTCAGGTACTTTACCCCTTTTTGCCAGAAAGACAGGTTTTTGTCCACGCCTTTTTTGGGATGAGAAGCCAGCGATCAATTGTCTGGCTAGATGGATCCTGTATGTGAGCTGATCATGCTGTCCACTTTCTCTTTTACTAATTTTCCACAGGATAAAACTGTTCACTGCAGCAACGTCCACCAGGAAATAAAATATTCTGTGCCACCATTTTACAGAACGTCTACCAATAGCATACCTTTCTCGTAATTGATCAAACCTATCGACACCACCCATTATTTTGTTGTATTCTGCCACAACTTCAGGACAAGAAATTTCTGTACTAGTACCATCCTTATTTTTCCTTTTCACTGTGGCTGTTTCTCATGGGTCATGAATTGAGGACAGGAAAGTGACTGGATGGTTATCCATCCATTTTACTGCAGAAATGGCTCCTTTTGTTTCGAGCTTGAATTCTCCTCGTTCCAATTTTACGTGCTCCTTCATAAATTTGGGTAAATCAAAAGTATTTACCTTATACTATAGCTTTGAGGAAAAAATCACAAAATGTCACGCAAACAGCACTGACAGGCTTCTCTACAGAGCAACACTCAGCTATACAATGCCTCTGCGCGAAGGTACAGCAAAAACGGCGGGAACTTCCGATTGGAAGTAGTACCCTATACTGTTCAAATGGTTCAAATGGCTCTGAGCACTATGGGACTCAACTGCTGTGGTCATTAGTCCCCTAGAACTTAGAACTACTTAAACCTAACTAACCTAAGGACATCACACACACCCATGCCCGAGGCAGGATTCGAACCTGCGACCGTAGCAGTCTCGCGGTTCCGGACTGAGCGCCTAGAACCGCGAGACCACCGCGGCCGGCCCATATACTGTTCACTAGGTGGTAACACCGTACAGAGGTGGGAACTGTAAATCCCACGGGACTAGGAGCAAGTTCATTGTAGTGGGAAGCACGTTTCCCACGGCTCACGAAAGGGTTAAATTAATAAACAAGGGTGTGGAATGTTTTTTTTTTCCTCCTGAGTAAATTATCGATCGTGAATTATCACCTTTTAGAAATAAGCGAGTCAAATGTGCGAGCGAGACTGATACAGGGAAGTCGCTAAATGTAACCAGTGCGTGTACAGTATGCACTACTGCTGCTGCAACAACGGCCAAGCTGCACGTGCGAGTAACGATGAAGAGATAGCGTCGCCTCATTCCAAGCTCAACCGCTCTTCACTGCCTGCCAATTTGTTTTTCTGGTGCAGGTACAGTTGCGAAGGCGGCCTGCGCCAGGCATCAAGACGGCGTAGCGTGTCCTCTGCTGTGGGCCCGAGGGAGAAATCCAAAGGCCAGCCAAAGGCGCTACAGATGTATCGAATGCCGGACATTTGCCACGCCGGACATTTGCCAAGCTTGCCCCTTCGCCAGGTAGCGATCCCTCAGGTAAGGGACGCCCTTCCTCGTGCTTCTTCTGTTCGCTTTCAAACCGCCGTCTCCACATCTTACTCGCTGCAACCAGTATGTAAGGGACCTTCTTCTTCGACTTCTTGGCGAAATACAGAGCTTCTTTTCCGAAATCGAAATATTTATAACTTTTGGGAAACGAAAGCAATACCGACGATTATGTCAGTATGTAATTAGTTCTGCCAAGTATAAATATAGATCCTCCTGTCTGTACGGTAGCTTCCTTTCACGCTTACTGATTGCGATAGAAACAGTCCGTCGGCAGGGGAGCAACAAGAAAGGAACGATGTACAGAGAATGCGAATGTACGCTAGTCATTTCTTTTTGATCACTGCATTTCTGCGTAGTTTAATTACTACAACTGCATGGTCAAAAGACAATAAGGAAAGAAGAAATGGAAATGTGAATGTTTGAAAAGAAGAACGACGTACTCAATATTAATTTACTCTCTAAAATCCGATATCCCTTGCGGCGAAACATTAGTTAATAAAGTGTAGCGGGACAATGTTCAAAACATGACTGGAAATACGTTCACTAAATAGAGATAAGAACATCTATGATTGTCATGTCATCTAAAGGCGATGTACAATTTTAAAATGTTAGAAATAAGAAAATGAAGTAATACAGAATGCTATGCTTGTAACGTACGTTGTTGTTCTACATTTTTTAACTCTGGTATTTACAGGGTCACAGAGAAAACACCCTAGGTTTTGGAGGGAAAAGCCGTAATTGTAATGATCTGCACTGCAACAGAAACAAGAAGTACTACTTTAGGAAAAATAATGTAATCTGTGTTTCAGCTCACACGCGACATTATGATTTACAAGGGGAGGCTGCCAATTGTGAAATTCAGATTCGATTCATACTGCGCATAATAAAAGCTCATGGCCAGAGGTGTAATGTGGCAAAGCACCAAGATGCACTTCTCAGCCGTTGTCGAGAAAATCGACAGTTAAAATAAACCGTTGCGGTGAAATACTCTCTGCGATTAATAATTTTCTACAGCGTCGTGGCGCTGCGGTAAGCGCTCGGGTTCGTAATCCGAAGGTCGGCGGATCGAATCTCGCGCCATGCAACTTTTTTTTTAGTAGTTGTTTTTTGTAATTCAAATGTGTGTATAAACACACACACACATTATATATATATATATATATATATATATATATATATATATATATATATATATATATATATAATTCCCGGCAATCAGTTGCAACAATTATGCATATAATAAGTTGTTTAAAGTCGTTTGTCGTGGAAAAACTGGCGACTTCGAACATCATTATGTTTTCCGCAAACAAAGTTGTATTTCACAAATGTTATTAATTATCTTCATAATGTTAACCACATATAGTTAACGGAAGACGTAGAAACGATATTCCGAAACGAATACGTATAGCGTAAGTCAAACGTTCGAATTAGAATAGAAACCCCACGAACACAAATTTGCTGTGGCAGGTATGAAATATAAACTCCGTTACTCGCTCGTTACACTTGAAGGACAGTTGTTGAACGGGCCGAAACGAGCCGCCGCATAACAGCGTAGTTGCCTGCTAACTTCGAAAGAAGGTAGATGCGGTCCCTAGCGCAACTTATAACATCGTCGAAAATCAGTGCGGACGTGAGAGCTTTGGTACACCCTGTTAAACAAACGGAAAAATGGAGGCGGTACAATTGGAGAACGATCCGCCTTCACCAACATGCATAAGCAATTCATTATATATATATATATATATATATATATATATATATATATATGAATTACAAAAAACTAATAATAAAAGAATGTTGCATGGCGCGAGATTCGATCCGGCGACCTTCCGATTACGAACCCGAGCGCTTACCGCTGCGCCACGACGCTGTAGAAAATTATTAATCGTAGAGAGTATTTCACCCTAACGGTTTCTTCTAACTGTCGATTTTCTCGACAACGGCTGAGAAGTGCATCTTGGTGCTTTGCCACATTACACCTCTGGCCATGAGCTTTTATTATGCGCAGTATGAATCGAATCTGTATTTCACAATTGGCGGCCTCCCCTTGTTAGTGTGGGCAGAAGTTATATTCGACAACCGGAATAAATCAATAACTGGCTCCTTTTACCGACCCCCGGTCTCACATGAAACGGTTGCTGAACAGTTCAAAGAAAACTTGAGTCTTATCACAAATAGGTACACTACTCATACAATTATAATTGGCAGTGACTTCAATCTACCTTACGTATGTTGTCAAAAATACATTTTCAGACCCTATTGTAAATAGAAAACAACTTCCGTAATTGTTATAAATGCTTTTTTAAAATTATTTTGAACAATTACTTCATTAGACCATTGAAATTGTAAATGGTTACGAAAACACACTTGACCTCTTAGCCACAAATAATCCTGAGCATCACGACGGATACAGGGATTAGTGAACACACAGTCTAGCGAGGCTCAATTCAGTAACAAAGAAATTCACCGAAACTAAACGCGAAATATATCTATTTATAAAATCAGCTAAAAATTCGGTTGACGTCTTTCCAAGAGACAGTCTCCAATCCTTCCAAACTATGTAAGTGAAGACCGTATGTGGCCTAAGTTCAAAGAAATAGTATCAACAGCACTCGAGAGATTCATACCAAATAAATTAATAAGAGACGGAACTGATCCCCCATGGTACACAAAATACGACAGAAAGCTGCTGCAGGAGCACCGAAAAAGGCACGTATAATTTAGACGAACTCAAAATGTGCAAAATTGGCGAAGTTATACTGAGGCTCGGAATTTGGTGCGGATTTCAATGCGAGATGCATTTAATAGTTTCCACAACGAAAGTCTCTCTAGAAATGTGGCGGAAAATCCAAAGAGATTCTGGTCCTACGTTAAGTAAACCAGCGGAAAGTCTCAGTAAGTACATTTACTGCGCTACAGCGATGAGGAGGAGGAGGGGGAGACAAGGGAGCCAACCCTTCGGAGCAGGTGAAATCGTGGCAAACGTCCGGCGTGGCAAATGTCCGGCGTGGCAAATGTCCGCACACCGATGTATCGCACCACAGGGAAAGGTCGTACTGCCGTTAGCAGACGGACGCCTGAGGTAGACGGGTGGGACGTGAGACGGCGGGTAGCGGGCGTAGTGGCTGGTAGGGGCGAGACGGCCGGCCTTGCTGCTCAGAGGTCGTTCACCGGCCCACTGCGGCTTCCACGCGGCTCGTCACTCGAGCCTTCGACCGGTCCGCCGCCGCTGCGTAGCCTCCCGTTACGTAACCGCCCACATTCGCCATGTCCAAAATGTGCGGAGCGGGCACACACTGTACGGCGCGCCGAGAACGGCTACGAAGACGTTCATCCCGTACCGTTTCCGAGCCTACTGCAGGTGCCACAGGAACCGTGGCTCTTCCAACCTATCGCTTCTGCACCGCGGTATTTCCACTGTCGATTTATGTCAATCGCTCTCAAAATGCAGAAGTGTAAATGGTGGAGAAAACTTACTCGACCCCGTAGCAACAAATAACCAGAGCAGAAAGGGGGCATTGTGACGGATGCAGGAATTAATGACCACAAGGTCGTTGTAGCGAGATAATTACTGCAACACCTAAAGCCGCCTACCTAAGAGACAGGCTCCATTCTTTCCTATGAAGTGCAGACCAGGTGTGGTTTTAATTCAGACACATAATATGGACAGCAACGGCGAGATTTATACCAAATAAATTAATAACAGACGAACTGGCCGCCCGTGGTATACAAGACAGGTCAGAAAATTGTTCCAGAAGCAATGGAAAGATCATGCCAAATTTAAAAGAACACAAAATCCCTAATATTGGCAAAGTTTTACAGAAGCTCGAAACTTAGCGTGAACTTCAGTGCGAGATGATTTTCAATTGCTAAGAAACAGAGACATTGTTAGACACGAATAATCACAGGCAAAGGTGGACAACGTGATACACAGTACATACGTAATAGAGGGGGACCGGTATATTTATAACGAAAAATGTTACAGATCTCAGCATATAGAAACTCAGGATGAGAGACATAAACAACGTTCATGTCCGACACATGTCGGACTCCCTACATAAAATACAAGAAATGTATTCGCTGTTGCGAATATAGTCGACCATCAGCTGTATAATGGAATGACGACAATGAAAATTTGTGCCGGACCAGACTCGAACCCGGATTTCCCGCTTATCGCAAGCGGTCGCCTTACCATTTCTTTTATCTCATTTTGTTCGTTATTGTTCGTTGCACTTGTTCGGTGTGGACGTTCCATGACACCCGTTCAAGTTCATCGTTGATCCATTCAATCAACTTTTTTTTTGTTACAGAGGGTAACTAATCCTCTGACCGAACACGTAGAGCTGTCGTGCCGGAGTACCATTTGGCTGTCTGAACACGACTCTCAACCAGATTGAAACTTCCTTATGTTGTGACTGCAACCTGTACTCGTACATCCATAATGTAATTTCCGTGCATGGGATACATTCCACTTGAAAGTCGCTTACATGGTATCGGCGGATAAATACGATATTGCAGTGCCAACATAAAGGTCGATATCGGAATCTCAGTAAAGAACATACCCTCCTCGGAACTCAAAAATGGTTCAAATGGCTCCAAGCACTAAGGGACTTAACATCTGAGATCATCAGTCCCCTATGCTTAGAACTACTTAAACCTAACTAACCTAAGGACATCACACACTTCTATGCCCGAGGCAGGATTCGAACCTGCGACCGTAACAGCACCGCTGTTCCGGACTGAAGCGCCTAGAACCGCTCGGCCACAGCGGCTGGCTCCTCGGAACTAATGCACATTTTGCACCTGTTATCATGCTGGTGCTGGCTACCAAATGTTCATGAACCCTTATGGGATATTTTCCCACTCCTCTCTCAAGGCGGTTTCGAGTCCTTGCACGTGTCACGGAGGAGGTGTCCATTGAGAAACACGTCTGCTAGAAGCATTCCATGCGCGCTCTTTAGCGTTTAGGTCCAGGCAGTACGCAGACCATTTCATGCATTCAATATCTTCACTTTCCAGTTTGACCGGCACCTCGGCAGTCCTGTGTGGCAGGCATTGTCGTCCATAAACAGAAAGTCTGGACCTACCATACCCCTAAACAGACGGACATGATCCAGAATAATCTCTCTGCTGTCGGTATCTCGCGCAAAGATATGCAGCCGTGTTCGGCCATTTTGCAAATGCCTGCCTACACCATAACGCCTAGGCCATGCCGATGACATCATGAATATTCTGTGGTATCTAAAGTGTTCCTCTCTCTTTCCACACTAATCGATGGCCAAAATCACTTCCCACAGCGGAGAGCACCACTCTGGTCCACTGTTGCTAACCCAATCAACATGCTCCCTACACCAACGAACACTTTCTCGACGATGGTGTGGTCGAAGTGTGATGAATTTATCACGGTACCGAGCATACAAACCAGCCTGATTTAATCGCCACGAAAGGTGCTGGTAGACACATTTGTACTGGTAGCAGTTGCAAGATTTGCAGCGGTCTGCTTAGGAATATGATGCCTGTTCCTTTTCGCTTCAAGGTTCTACGTCCTGATCTCTTGCGATGTGGTGGTCCTTCTACGACTGCCGGCATGATCTCACATAGCACATCCAACTTCAGCGACCGTTTTAATCGGAAGATGACACTCTTGGACACACCCGTTGAGAGGTCCCTGCTTGAACCCTCTCATAGAAATAAACTCAGTTAGAACAGAAAATGTAATAGTAAACTCAAGGAAGGCAAAACCAATGGTCATTTATTAACGTTACACCTTGTAAAGCCAACTTTTCCTCTGTAATTCCCTTAATGTTGTGTATTTGTGTGTGAGAGAGAAAGATATTTGCACAATTTCAGTATTGCAACAATCGATAGTGTCTGTTGGACAGAGATGTGAGGGTGCCCCAAAGAGAGCAACAGCTAGTCGAAACTTCAGGTCTTGGTCAAGCAGAGATGAGTAATATTGGCAGTAAGAGGGGAGCTTCTTTTAAGATACTTTGGAGGACTACCGGGGGGAACAAAGAATGCTGGGTGATGTGCTGTTCTAAGGCACTCTGGCAGCGGAGTTCATGGTGAGTGGACGTGTTGGGTAGCTCCGCTAAGAAAGCGTGGCATGGTTGGTGAGTTCACCTTAAGTGAGCCACAACGATACTAACTCTTCTATTTCAGCGTTAGGAAATCAGGACAGGTTTTAAATTAAGATGCGAATGTGAAATATTTAAGAATTTTTTGAAAATTTTAAGATATCGTTTGAAGCTTTGTAATGGTAAATCTCTGAGTCGTGTTGCACAAGAGCACGATGAAATGGTAAGACACAGCTGGTAAAGTTTAAGGTCAGGATATATCTTAAATTAAGATGCGTGTGTGAGATACCATTCGTGTTCTGTGATTGAATAGAACAGCACGTGTGACTTATAGATTCATTGTGCACGAGCGCCCCAGTGGCGAGAACAAAGTATATGTAATATCCTTTCTTTCACGAGTGCTAGTTCTGCAAGGTTTGCAGGAGAGCTTCTGTGAAGTTTGGAAGGTAGGAGACGAGATACTGGCAGAAGTAAAGCTGTGAGTACCGGGCGTGAGTCGTGCTTCGGTAGCTCAGATGGTAGAGCACTTGCCCGCGAAAGGCAAAGGTCCCGAGTTCGAGTATCGGTCGGGCACACAGTTTTAATCTGCCAGGAAGTTTTATATGTAATATGTTTCCATGTTTTATGAAACTGCTATGTTCTGGGTTTCGTGTATCGTGGAAGAAGGGAATAGTAATCACGATCCCGAGATTTAATTTGAATAGTAGGCCAACACGTGGACTTGGTCGTCATGTGGTAGGCTATGTGTAGATCCACCGTTTGCTTAATACAGTGAATCAGTTAGGATGCTAGAGAGTTTCTTCTTGTTATTTAAGTTGTGTATTAATATACTGTAGGGCGATTTTAATAATCATCATGTGGATAATGTTTATGAAGGTTCCAAGAAACACGTGGGTTCGATCTTATAATCCAGGGAATGTCACGTGCCTTACGCGAATTAGCCTGTCTTATTAGCGTTGTGAGAAGCGAGAGCAATATTCCATTCTTGGACAGTTTCTCTTAGTTAATCTACACGTGCGGCTACACCGCACGAACAGACCCTAGTCGGCAGTTTGCTTAAGGAACCCTCTTAGCGTTCGAGTTTGAAAGGAGTTGGACTGCGAGGTAAGATACCGCATTGTGCAGAAGGGACAGAGGCTGTGCTGGACCGAATTCTGGTCGCTCTGGGGAAATCCTCCGTCTTGGAGGCGAGCATAAAAGGGGCCCTCTAAGCGATGTGCAGCGGCTCGTTAGTGTGCGGAGCTTTCGGCCAGACCTCTGCTAATTTAAAATCGCGAAATGAATCTTAGCTCGGAATTTCGTAACCGAGTCCAGGTAGCGTTCGACTGTGCTGCATTACTTGTAACTTGTTGCACCGTACTAATCGTGATGCAGGAAATAAAATCCGGCGTGCAGTAAATGTGTGACTTTAGCACACAACTACTAGCATTAATGTGAATACATCCAGTCCTTATCAATTGCCCGAGTAAATTATCCGTTGGCTTATTACTGTAAAGGCACCCATGAAATTGACATTATTATCGAGATGTTAAGTGTTGCAATCAGTAAAATAAATTAATGTATAACTCATTGGTTTGCTATTGTTCCAAACAATTAAAATAGAATCCAGTATTTATAATGAGAATGAAAATCAGAGAAGTAATTATCAGAGAAAGAGAGAATGATAAATAAGCTAGAAGCGTTAGAAGGAGAATCCTTTATTAACCCTACACATGGCCAGGAATCTTTCTACTTGTTCCATTAACAAAGATATTGTCATGAAACGAACCTTCTCCGTAACAGGAGCCTTTCAGAGATGTACAGGATGCTTTCACCGTTACTGTGGCCACAGTACGGAGCTTTGACCGGTTTCGAGCCGTCAACTGCTTGTCCACCATCGCAAGCACTCAAATGACGTCTTGCGAACATGTTGCCAAACAACAAGGCATGCCACGCTAATTGGTTCCACAACAACGTTTATTAAACACAGCAATGCACGAACTGTCCAGTGCATACCGAACTTTTGTGCACAGGCTTTACTGCAGCTAACATGTCCCGTCCTTTACATTTCCTTTTACTTTCATTGGTTGGGTGTTCCGCAGTAAATGCCGGTTTCCTGTAGCAATTGGCAGATGTTCTGTAGCAAATGGCAAGTGTTCCTTAGCAAGTGTTAGTCGTACCTTAGCAAGTGCCAAGCAGTGTTGTTTGCACAACGAAGTAGTCTCGAAATCAGGCAGAAAATCCAAAGAGATTCGTGTCGTATGTGAAGTGCACCAGTGGGAAGACGCTGTCAATACCTTCACTGCGTAGTAGTGAACGTAATGTTACCAACGACAGTGCCACTAAAGCAGAATTGCTAAATGCTATTTCCTGATATTCCTCCGCCAAAGAAGATGAGGTAGGTATTCCTGAATTTGAATCAAGAATTGATTCCAAATTGAGTATCTTGGAAGCAGATGTCTGTAGGGGAATAAAGCCGAAGTGATGCAAGTCTGCAGCATAGCCAGATTTATTCAAGATGGCAGCTCTTCCTGGGTGGTCCCCCATCTCCATTTTCAAGGGGTAGATGTGGCAATGTCGAATCGTTAACATCACCATCCGCACTCCTCCCTCTCCTCCCCCCACTTCCCCTTCTGCACTTCTGCCCCTCCCCCATCTGTGAATTGGAGGGAAAAAGATTCAGTCTGTGCTGAGGTGCTGGAAAGGGAGGATGCAAGTTACTGTCTTGGGCACTGTGTTCATTTATTTATTTGTATATTATACTGCTGGAAGAATTTTCTAAATTTTGGTAGGAAACCGAACTTACAATTATCTTAAAGCCTTGATGCTTGAAAGTAAAATAAATACTACTGCTTAAAATTTGCGGGACAATAGAAAATCGCTCTCGTGAAAATCTGAATCTAATGACATGAAATAGGCTGTAAACTCGAGAAGTATATTGTTTATTTATTTAAAAATTAATTAAATAGCTGGGAAATGTATTCAGTTGATGAGATGTTGGTGTTGGGCAGAGAGGAGTTAAATAAGTATATTACCTTAAGCATACTGTACAGCTGATAACTGCATCCACAACCTCCTACACGAGAAATGGAAGGAGGTGATAACGTATGAACATAGGGGGAATTCTTTTCAGCAAATAACGGTCATGCAGCACGATGGATTGAGGATGCATTTCGTAACTCATGGAGACTGAAAATGGTTCAAATGGCTCTGACCACTACGGGACTCAACTTCTGAGGTCATCAGTCCCCTAGAACTTAGAACTACTTAAACCTAACTAACCTAAGGACATCACACACATCCATGCCCGAGGCAGGATTCGAACCTGCGACCGTAGCGTTCGCGCGGTTCCAGTCTGTAGTGCCTAGAACCGCTCGGCCACCTTGGCCGGCTCATGGAGACTACTGCCTGTACTGGAACCGTTCATATTTTTCGAAACGGCTGGTCAAAGCACAGTGCAGGAGACAGCTTCGTCCTATTCCACTACTCCAGACTGAATGAACTAGAGGAGTTCACCTTGGTGTATGGACCTCGACTGAGGAAGCTTGAACGGATTTTCTTCCCCTTTCTGATCGCGCGTGTGTATATGTTCACCTTGCTGTGTGCCCTAGCCCACAATACCACTTGAGACTGGCTTGAACTGACCTGCAATCGCTACTGACCTGTAAGTGTATAGCTGCTGAGGAACTTGTACACAGATACATGGTAAGAACGGATAGGGAGAGTGTAGGACGAGTAGCCTCGTACCGACCTACAAGTGACGTAGCTGCCGAGGAAGTTGTACATACGCATACAGACGTGCTAAGAAGGGACACAACAGCAAACTGTCAGTGAAATGTAGGAATGCCAATACACGCTACCACAACTGACGAAAATACTTTACTGGTCTAATTACACATCGAATTTGTTGTCAGAAAACCATCACTCATAAACAACGGCTCATATTGGTGGTGGTGGTTAGTGTTTAACGTCCCGTCGACAATGAGGTCATTAGAGACGGAGCGCAAGCTCGAGTTAGGGAAGGATTGGGAAGGAAATCGGCCGTGCCCTTTCAAAGGAACCATCCCGGCATTTGCCTGAGACGATTTAGGGAAATCACGGAAAACCTAAATCAGGGTGGCCGGAGACGGGATTGAACCGTCGTCCTCCCGAATGCGAGTCCAGTGTGCTAACCACTGCGCCACGTCGCTCGGTACGGCTCATATTGCGACACACGCACTGGAATACACAAAATACATAGTAATAACACAGCTATTGTAAAAACCAACCCCAAAAGATCTTCCTCAAGAGAAAGTGTCGGCAACTGCGTGTGTGTTCACTTCGATGTATGGATACAAACTAAGCAGTTTAAAACCAATATTACCTCCCCTCCTACCTCCGCTTCTCCTTCCTTCTTTTCCTCCATAGTTAGAGATAACGATTTCTTAGACCTGTTAAAACCTGACGCTGATGGTACACAAAAGGATCCATCTGCTGGGAGTGATCTATTGTTTCCAGTCTTCAGAAATCATCACAGATGGACAAAAGAGTCAATAGCAGTACGCTTCCTGCAAGCTGTTAAACTTATTTCTCAAAAATACTGGAACAACAGCGAAAGACCTGGCTGTTCATCATGGCTGGAGAACTGAACGCCCCCCCCCCCCCCCCCCCGCCACATCACCTCTCCCTCCCCCCACTTGGGGACTAATGGGAAAAAGCTCAGTCGGTTTTGTTGGGGAGGAAGGACGTAAGATACTGTATACTGTATACTGTGACAGTGAAAATAGTGGACATAAAACTAAAGTCAATGAAATCGCCAGCTAAATAAGTGTAAACTCGCTCTCGAGGTACGAACTTATACTTACTATAATGAATATTGAACCGAGAAAATTGAATCTTGCATTGATTATGTGGTGTCACCGCTAGACACCACACTTGCTAGGTGGTAACTTAAATCGGCCGCGGTCCTGTAGTACATGTCGGACCCGCGTGTCGCCGCTGTGTACTCGCAATCCTAGCGCCACCACATGGCAGGTCACAAGACACGGACTTGACCTCGCCCCAGTTGTACGGACGACATAGCTTGCGACTAGACCTACCAAGTATTCCTCTCATTTGCCGAGAGACAGATTAAATAGCCTTCAGCTAGTCCATCGCTACTACCTAGCAAGGCGCCATGTGTATCATTGCTAATTGCTTACTACTATGCAAGAGATGTATTTCAACAAGAACAAGACTACATTAAAGTTAAGTATATTAAAATCTCTCTTCTTTTCTTTATAGTTTTCATCCAGTCTCCTGTTTCAGAATTTACGCCCGTCTGCGTTAGTTTCGCGTGCACCTAGCCACTCATTGTGTCGAGACCTTAGGGAATCGACACAACAGATTATACTACAAATTAGCACTTAACACCATCAAATAGGCCATAAACACACATTCAGCTAGCAAGTTCCACACACTATAGTGAGTAGAAGACTTCACCCAAAACGTAATGCTGGAAGGACCAAACAACAACACGATAACCAACACTGAGTGAATATTCCGGTATAGACAGATGTGTTTTTCTTATGAGTGGCGTAAGTGTGCCTTAGGAGGTGAGAGATGTAATCTTTTTATAGGTGAGCATCTATCAAAAGAGAGAAAAAAAAAGAAAAATAGCAGCAACTATGTTATGTTTCGAGTGCATCCTGGCCTTCGTTCTACTGGAAGATAAAACACTGTAATAAAATCACACAACTGTCGGAAAAAAAACTTTCCGCCAGAACAGTGCATGTATCTTCACCTCGATATATGATACAGACTAAGCAGCTTAGTACCAGTCTTACCTCCCCTCCTACCTAATATCATCCATCCCTCATCTCCGCCACCGTAGGTAGGGAGAGTGATTTCCCAGGCCTTTTCTATCCTGTTACTGATGGTACACAAAGAGCTCCATCCACTGCAGGTGCTCTATGTTGATCGGTGTTGGGTTGACAATGATGTACTGTTTCCAGTCTGCAGCTGGACCTTCCCACAGGTAATAGCTCCGCTTTCCCAGGCCTTTTTTCTAACTTCTCGCTGATGGCAAACAAAGAGGTCCATCTCCTGGCAATACCCTACTTTGGTCGGTGTCGGATTGACAATGATATACTGTTTCAGGTCTGCAGAAATCGAACGTGTTTCTAGGAAATTCCGACTCCTGAAACAATAGTGAAGTAGTTGACTATTTGTCGTGGATGTGGCAAAGATAACTCTCTGGGCAAAGAACATCCGACAGCATGCAAGATCTTTTATTGCATCTCACAGTAGGAAAAGGCAGCTCTGGGGATTGCACTCGCCAGAGCGGCTGGCGCCGAGACCAGCGGCCGTTGAGGTCGCTATTCAATATGGAGGCGCCGGCCACCATCTTGTCGCTGACCGCTTCCAGCATCCTCTCGTAGCCCGTGCGGTTTTCTATCCTCTGAGCACTCAAAATTAGTGTCTGTGGAAGTCTTGTAACTAAATTGTCACGCATTTGGGTATTGAATACATTTCAGACACACAAATATCAATACAGAATAGCGGCTTTCACGCTATCTATTCACATATCGGAATACACCCAACAACAAGCTACAGCTCGCATCACCCCTCCCCCCCCCCCTTACTATTTTGTAAGATCCAACTGAGTAAAACTGTGAATTCGGTCTACGATACTGTTGTTCATGACGGATGAGCAAATTGCCGATATCGGAGCTCTGTTGTTGTGGTCTTCAGTCCTGAGACTGGTTTGATGCAGCTCTCCATGCTACTCTATCCTGTGCAAGCTGCTTCATCTCGCAGTACATACTGCAGCTTACGTCCTTCTGAATCTGCTTAGTGTATTCATCTCTTGGTCTCCCTCTACGCCGGCCGGGTGGCCGAGCGGTTCTAAGCGCTATAGTCTGGAATCGCGCGACCGCTACGGTCGCAGGTTCGAATCCTGCCTCGGGCATGGATGTGTGTGATGTCCTTAGGTTAGTTAGGTTTAAGTAGTTCTAAGTTCTAGGGGACTGATGACCTCAGAAGTTAAGTCCCATAGTGCTCAGAGCCATTTGAACCATTTCTCCCTCTACGATTTTTACCCTCCACGTTGCCCTCCAATACTAAATGGGTGATCCCTTAATACCTCAGAACGTATCCTACTAACCGATCCCTTCTTCTAGTCAAGTTGTGCCACAAACTCCTCTTCTCCCCAATTCTATTCCATACCTCCTCATTAGTTATGCGATCTACCCATCCAATCTTCAGCATTCCCCTGTAGCACCACATCTCGAAAGCTTCCATTCTCTTCTTGTCCAAACTATTTATCGTCCATGTTTCACTTCCATGCATGGCTACACCCCATACAAATACTTTCAGGAACGGCTTCCTGACACTTAAATCTATACTCCATGTTAACAAATTTCTCTCTCTACTTCGACCATCATCAGTTATTTTGCTCCCAAAATAGCAAAACTCCTTTACTACTTTAAGTGTCTCATTTCCTAATCTAATTCCCTCAGCATCACCCGAGTTAACTCGACTACATTCCATTATCCTCGTTTTGCTTTTGTTGATGTTCATCTTATATCCCCCTTTCAAGACACTGTCCCTTCCATTCTACTGCTCCTCCAAGTCCTTTGCTGTCTCTGACAGAATTACAATGTCATCGGTGAACCTTAAAGTTTTTATTTCTTCTCCTTGGATTTTAATACCTACTCCGAATTTTTCTTTTGTTTCCTTTACTGCTTGCTCAATATACAGATTGAACAACATCGGGGATAGGCTGCAACCCTGTCTCACTCCTTCCCAACCACTGCTTCCCTTTCATGTCCCTCGACTTTTATAACTGCCATCTGGTTTCTGTACAAATCTCACTCCTTCCCAACCACTGCTTCCCTTTCACGTCCCTCGACTTTTATAACTGCCATCTGGTTTCTGTACAAACTGTAAATAGCCTTTCGCTCCCTATATTTTACCCCTGCCACCTTCAGAATTTGAAAGAAAATGCCAATCAACATTGCCAAAAGCTTTCTCTAAGTCTACGAATGCTAGAAACATAGGTTTGCCTTTTCTTAATCTAGCTTCTAAGATAAGTTGTAAGGTCAGTATTGCCTCACGTGTTCCAATATTTCTACGGAATCCAAACTGATCTTCCCCGAGGTCGGCTTCTGCCAGTTTTTCCATTCGTCTGTAAAGAATTTGCGTTAGTATTTTGCAGCCGTGACTTATTAAACTGATAGTTCGGTAATTTTAGTTCGGTAATTTTCACATCTGTCAACACCTGCTTTCTCTGGGATTGGAGCTCTATAACAAACATTTTCGTCGTATTTTCCTCAATTTTACGTATTTGCCGTCAATTTTCGCAATTTTACCAGGTTTTTCGATAATTTAGACTCATTTTACCCAATTACTTGAGTTTCAAACCACTGCTCTTGATGACTTGTCATGTCAACAAAACAACCACATCGTCGTGTCGATCTCGTGATGCTATCAGCCAATGACATTGCATCATGGTTCTCAATTTCTGTATCACTGCTATACCACCTCTTCATTACTTTGCGATTGCTATAAACATCTGAGCATATCATAAATCCTGTTACACAGCCTGCATCACGCGACAAAAATACTGTTTTGTAGTGTGGGAAATAGCCAGCAGCAGAGAGGAGGTGCAAACAATATGTTCCTTAGGCAAACCAAATTATAAATTGAGTAAGATGTTATTACGATTGGCCATTTCTCCCTATGTGGATGGGAGTCACAAAGTATATTCGCATTCGTAGTATGAAGTCGCAGATTTACCCTATTTCATATGCTGGGGTCTCAGGTGGGGGACCCACGCCACTCTCCCTTACTCCACCAACATCGAATGCGTCGCCTGTGGTGGTAGCTTCGAATTTAAGGTAGGATAATCTAACTTACAGACTATATTGTGGGGTGGATGAATACTAAACATTATCCAGGAATTATTATGGAGATGGATCCACCACAACCGCTACTCCGGCCTTTGTGTGCATGGATCCACCCCCAAAAAATGTTACCGGTTACTGGATCCAACAGGTGCTGCACTTGTAAAGTCTCATGTAGCTACAAAAAGAGGTTACTATTGTATTGTATTGTACTGTACTGTATGTTGACTAGGGGCCTAGAAACGACGGAGAGGCTCCATCCCCGCCACAGCCGCAGTGGTCCACAACCCCACGACGACTACCGCAGTCCACTTTACCCCACCGCCGCCCCACACCGAACCACTCTTTCAGGGTTATTGTGTAGTTTGGCCTCCGGTGGAACCCCACAGGGAACGTCTCGCACCAGATGAGTGGAACCCCTATGTTTGCGTGGTAGAGTAATGGTAGTGTACGCGTACATGGAGAACTTATTTGTGCAGCAATTGCCGACATAGTGTAGCTGAGGTGGAATAAGGGGAACCAGCCCGCATTCGCCGAGGCAGATGGAAAACCGCCTAAAAACCATCCACAGACTGGCCGACTCACCGGACTCGACACAAGTCCGCTGGGCGGATTCGTGCCGGGGACCAGACGCTCCTTCCCGAACCGGAAGGCCCTGCGCTAGACCGCATGGCTAACCGGGCGGGCGAGGTTACTATACTTTCAGTTATCTAATTCGATTACTTTCATGCTTATCCTATCTGAAATGCATGCACGTAGATCATTGGAAAGAGGGAAATTCTCAGGAGTTTTTAGAAGGTTGTCAAATATTACTAATATAAAATCAAGCCACACCTGGTTATGTTAATAATATGGGTATACTGGTATAAACATCCAAAAATTGTGGAAAAAATAAATAGGCAAAATTACGAAAATTGATGGAAAATACGACAAAATTTGGGAAAATTGAGGGAGATTGAGAGAGTACTTACATGTCTGCTTGGTGCAGGAAAATTCTTGTGCATGGGAATGAGTATGTGACACCAAGAGGAATATGAGAAAAAGTCGGCGTGGAAGCACTGGGGACACAGGTAACAGTAACTTGTCGTGGACAGTGCTAAGATGGCTGGAATAGACTGTTTAAAATGTGTGATTACCAAATGTGGAGTAATGAACTTATATATGTCTGATCACAAGCCCAGATGGGACTCCAAACTTATCAGCAAACACCTTACAGATTTTTATAGTGTCCACACACTTGACTACAATAAACTATATGTCCTCCTTAGCAAAAGGGCATTGTACTACTAGCTTTGGGGTTTGCAATATACTAATACTGACTGGATCACGCGTTTCGCCTCATGTAAGACTGTTTAAGTGTTCTAAACCCTAACAAACAGTATTTCCAATGTGGTTCTCTGTACTCTCTGCCAACCACAACCATGTGGTGTTAACTAACAAATATCACAGAGCAGTTGCTGCATGGTTTTTAACAACATTCTACAGTATGCCTTCTGAGGTAGTAGCAGTTCACTTAAGTTGACTGCTGCCTTGGATGCTTTCCTCGAAAAGAGAACCATCTGCTTCTGAATGGATATGGATCTGCATAAAGGATGATAGAAAGTAGATGGAGTAATCGGTTGAGAGAGGTTGTCTGATGATGCATTCTAGAGAGGGGGAGATGTAGTAGTAGGTCATTTATCGCACATTTAACCATTTTTTTTCAATTGTTCTCTTGGGCAATATCAGTTGTGAGGTGTAACCTGTGTTTGACTCATATACAGTTGTTTGTTCTGGTTGTGACTTAGAGTGCTACCTGCCTGCAATCGTTAACAGCAAACTTCCCCACACCAATGCCAGAATGTGTGACGAATTATATTTGCCAAACTGATGGAAAACATATTTTAGCATGTTCTCCTAGATGAATGAAGATGTATGCACCACTTCTCTAACACATCTTTGACATGCATCGAGTCTTCAGTTTCATGACTGCAATGATGACTCATATATAATTGCTTGTTCTGGCTGTGACTTGGAGCACTGCTTACCTGCAATTATCAACAACAAACCTCTCCTTGCCACAGACAGCAGAGGACTTCCAACCGAAATGTGAGGAATCATGTCCACCAAGCCGATGGAAAACTTATTTCAGAACCCTCCACTAGTTGAACGTATATACAAAGTAAACCATTTCCCTGCTATGTCTTGGACAAAAACTGAGTCTTCAGTTTCATACCTGCAGTGATTCAAAGCCAGTTCATGGGTTTGTACAGTACTGCAATCCCTGTGTACACATTTGCTTCACAACTGTTGTGGGTGGAAGAGACTGTGCTCTGTTCACGGAGTTAGTGCAGCATGGCGTGTTAATTTCACCTATTAAAAACCGCTGCTATACATTTGTCCATTTTCTCATAAGATGTCGCTGTTTCACGTGTTTTCTGTTCCTGATTATCATTTTATAGGACTGATACGAGCATAGCATAGTTTTTGAACCATAATTATAAGTGAACAGTGGGCGCTATACACCTCTGGAAACCTATCCAGCGCATGTATCACAAAGAATCTATGCTTTTTTTGTTTTGTTTTTTTTTTGTTGGAGAAGGTAGTTGTTTTATCATCTTAAAGTTTGTCACCATAGTGAGTGAGGTTGCAAACTTGCAGGGTGAATGTACGTCAGGTGTTGGAGATATATTTCCTCCACTGGGGTATTAAAAAGATCGCATTCTACGACTAATATATCAGAAACTACACTGCTTTAATATTATAGCATGTTTAAGTACATAACTGTGTAGCCTTAGGAGTGTATATTTATGTTCTAGAACCATTTCTATCTTTCTAATACGGGGGTATGGACTCCAAACACTAGACAATACTCCACAGCTGATAGCACAAGTGATTTACATAAAATGTACTAAACTCCTTCTGCCCGGTGGTCCGTCGTGCATAAATCATACGTTTCTTTTTCTTCTTGACAGTCTGTTCTGTGATCACAACAGTCGCAATGTTTCAGGCACGTACCTATTGTACACCAATAAGGAGTGCTAACCTCCTCAGCATTTACGCATCTAAACAGATTGTGTATACTGATATGGGTGGCATTAGTAAGATTGGTACAGAACAGTCTTCGCTGTTATCTTGTCGGAATGAGAACGCCATCTGTATCACTAGCGTCTGTCGGTTGTGGAAGTTTGGAACACGTGTAATGCTCTTTCCAAAAGTAACATATTAAAATGTATTAACTATATGGAACTTTGAGACATTGAATGTAGCAGGTATACTGCCCTCCTATTTCTGGTCCATTCCAAATTAAATAGGAGACAATGTTGCAGGGAGGGTTGGTTAAGACAGAAGAAGAGTTTCAAGATGAATAGAGAGAGATCATCTACAGTTTTGTTCATGCTCCTTAGCCAATAGGTTCAATAAAGGGGCAGCTCGTTTCGAAATAGCTGACAAGTACTACTGTGGATACGATTCGTTTGTTGAAGTGGTAATATCAAAGGTATTGGTGAGAGCTTTCAATCTCCAACTTTATTCTACATAGGGAGAGATGGCCAATCGTAATAACATTTTACTGAATTTACAGTGTGTTTTGGCTAAGGAACATAGTTTTTACAAGTCCTCTCTGCTGCTGGCTATTTTTCACACTACAAAACAGTATTTATGTCATGTGATGTAGGCCCTGTAACAGGATTCACGATACGCCCTAATATATATAACACTAGCAAAGTAATGGAGGGGTTGGTACAGCAATGATACAGAAATTGAGAACCATGCTGCAATGTAATTGGCTGATAGCAATCACGAGATCGACAAAATGAGAAGTTTTGTGGACGTGAGAAGTTGTCGACATCAGTGGTTTCGAACTCAAGTAATTGGGTAAAATGCATTGAAAGTAGGGAAAACCTGGTAAAATTGCGAAAATTAATGGACAATACGTAAAAATTAGGTAAGTACGACATAAATGATGGTTACAGAACTCTGACATCTTGAGTTGCTTATCTGCCATCGACAACAGCATCGTATGTCGAGTTCGCGGTTTTACTCAGTTGGATGTTACGAAATAACAGGGAGGGATATGATGCGAATTGTAGCTTGCTACTGGGTGTAAAAATGACTTCGTTTTTTTCTGACATGTGAATAGATAGCGTCAAAGCTGCTGTTCTCTACTGATATTTATACATCTGAGATGTACGTAATAGCGACATGCATGATAATTTGTTTACAAGAATTCCTCAGACACTAATTTTGAGTGCTCGGAAGCTAGAAGAGCTTGCAGGCTACGGGAGGGGGTGGCTGGCGCCGCTGAATTGAATAGCGACTTTCTACAAGGACCTCAATGGTCGCTGGTCACGGTGCCAGTCCTTCTGGAGAGTTCAACCGCAGAGCTGCCTTTTCCCTTTGCGAGAAGTAGCCAAAGGCTGTAGCATGCTTTTGGCTATTCTTCTCCTAGGGAGTTGTCTTTGCCCCATCCACGACGAAAAGTTAAGTATTTCGCTATCTTCCAGGGACTGATATTACCTAGAAATAAAGTTGATTTCAGCAGACCTGAAACGGTATATTGTTGTCAGTTCAACACTGACCAAAGCAGAGTTCGCCAGCAGATGGATCTCTTTGTTTGCCTTCAGCAGGAGGTTAGAAGAGGCCTGAGGAAGCAGAAGCATTACCTTCTGGAGGGTCCAGCTTTAGACTAGAAACATCATATCACTGTCAACCTAATCCAGACCAACGCAGAGCACCTGCAGTGGATGGAGCTTTTTCTGTACCATCAGTGACAGGACCGAACGGGCCTGGAAAACCAGTATTGAGTCTTCTTCCCGCCAATTCCCAAGTGGGGGAGGGGAGGAGATGTGGGCGAGAGAAGGGGGAAGTGGTGGTGGAGAAGGGAAGTGGGGGAGAGGAGAGGTACCGCTGTTGACCATTCAGGTCTTCAGCCATGGCGAATAGTCAGGTTTACGCTATAGTTACAGGGGGGAAGTCTTTCTGAGAAATACGTTTGACAGCTTGCAGCTGCCAGCACTCTCTGCTGGTTTTTGCAATAGATGTTTTATTACAATGATTTTTCTAAATTACCAGTGCGTGTATTACCTTATGGTCCATTGTTTACTAGTTTCGATGTGTAATTAGAGCAGTGAAGCATTTTCCATTAGTTGTGGTTGTACATATTGACTTTTCCACACTTCAGGGATAGTTTACTGTCCTATCCCTTCTTATTATGTATGTATGTATGTGTACAAGTTCCTTAGCAGCTGCGCACTTGTAGATTGGTAGGAGGCATCTCTTCCTACAGTTCAGTGATAGTTTGCTGTCCTGACTCTTCTTGCCCTGTATGTATTTGAGTGTACAAATTCCTCAGCAGCTATTTCATTTGTAGACCGGTAGGAGACTACTCTTCATACACTTCCGTGATAGTGTGCTGCCCTATCCCTTCTTATCATGTAGCTGTGTACAAGTTCCTCAGCAGCTATTTAATTATAGATCAGCAGGATGCAATCCTTCCAGTAATGGTCGTAGGTCAGTTCTCTGCCAATTTCGAGTGGTATTTATATACTAAGATGGTATCTTAGTATATATATATAGTTAAGGCTCACCGGCCCCTTGACCATCTTCTTCTTTTGTGCAAATGCACAAACAGTGCCCGAACTCTTACGGGAATCGGCAACGCGCCGCGAGTAATGAGTATAATGGGCGGGGGCACTACGAATGTAGTGCGGGACAGTACGTTGAGAATATGGGTTTCGTGAGAGGCGTGCTAGAGATAAATCCCTGCAGTCGCGCTATCCTCTGTGTCCTCGGTGGCTCAGATGGATAGAGCGTCTGCCATGTAAGCAGGAGATTCCGGGTTCGAGTCCCGGTCGTGGCACATATTTTCATCTGTCCCCGTTGACGTATGTCAACGCCTATAAGCAGCTAAGGGTGTTAATTTCATTGTAATGTCATTCGAGTGGTATTGTCGACTAGGGTACACAGCAAAGTGAATATATAAACACACGGGATCGAGAGGAGAACAAAACCCGTTTTCAGCGTCCTCAGTCGAGTCCCATACACCAAGGAGAGCAGCTCTGGTTCATTATGCCTAGGGTAGTGGAATAGGACGAAGTTGTCTCTTACATTGTGGACTGACCGGCTATTTCAAAAAACAAGAACAGTTCCAGCAGAGGAAATAGTCCCTATGAGTTGCAGTATGCATCCTCAGTCCATCCTGCTGCATGACCATTATTTGCTGAAAAGTATTCTCGCTATATTAATCCATTATCATCTCCTTCCATTCCTCATGAAGGAGGCTATAGATGCAGTCCTTAGCTGTATTTTTGCAGGTAACATACTTTTACACTGCTCTGTGTCCAACACCAAGATCTCATCAATTTAACACATTTCCCAGCAATTTAATTAATTAATTAAATAAATTTTTAATTAATAAACAATATATTGCTTGAAATTGCTGCCCACTCTGTGGCATTCGATCCGTTTTTTCACAAGAGCTTTTTTCTGTTGTCCCACTGATTTTAAGCAATAGTGTTAATTTGAAGTTGAAGCAGCAAGGCTGTAAGGGAATTGCCAATTCGATTTCCCCGCCAAAATTTTGGAACTTCTTTTAGCAAAATAATACACACATAAATAAAAGAACGTAGTTCTCATAACAGTAACTTATGTCCTTCGTCTCCAGCAGCTCAGTACAGTCTGAGTCTTTTTGCCACCAATTTACAAGTGAGGATGGGGAGGCGAAGTGGAGGAGGGGTGAGGTGGAAGTGGGTGCAGTGAGAGGGTTTGGGGATGGGGGTGGAGTGCAGGTGGTGACATCAACAATGCGATGTTGCCACATCTGACCCCACAGAGAAGAGGTGCAGGGACCATGCAGGAAGAGCCACTATCTTCAATAAATTTGGCAACAATGCAGACTGGTATCACGTCGGCTTCATTCCCCAGCTGATATCCTTTACATAGCAAAGCAGCTTAAATCAGTTCATAAAGGCAAACCCCCCACTGTCGATTGTATGCCAGTTGGATTCCACTCTGAGTATGTGGATATAATAGCTCCATACTTAACAATCATATGCAGCCGCTCGCTCGACAAGAGTTCCATACCTGAAGGCCGGAAATTTGCACAGGTCACACCAATACTCCAAAGAAGAAATAGGAGTAATCCGATGAATTATAGACTCATGCCACCTATGTCGATATGCAGTAGAATTCTGGAACATTATTCTGTGTTCAAACTTAATGAATTGCCTCTACGTAAACAGTCTGTTGACACGCAGTCAGCACGGATTCAGAAAATATCGTTCTTGTGAAACACAGCTAGTTGTTTATCCTCGAGAAGCAATGAGTGCTATCGACAGGGGATCTCAGATCGATTCCATATATCTTGACTTCCAAAAGGCTTTTGAGACCGTTTCTCACAAGTGGCTTATAACCAAGTTGCGTACCTATTGAGTATTATCTCAGTTGTGAGACTGGATTCGTGATTTCCTGTCGGAAAGAACACTGTTTGTAGTATCTGACAGGAAGCTATCGAGTAAAAAAAAGGTGAAATTTGGAAATTTGTGGTAAAGACTATGGGACCAAACTGCTGAGGTCATCGGTCCTTTGGCTTACGCACTACTTAATATAACTTAAACTAATTTATGCTAAGGACGAACACAAAACACACACCCATGCCCGAGGGAGGACTCGAAACTCCGACAGGGGGAGCCCCGCGAACCCTGACAAGACGCCCTAGACCGCACGGCTACCCCGCGTGGCAAATAAAAGTGTTATCTGGCCCGGCCGGTGTGACCGAGCGGTTCTAGGCGCTTCCGTCTGGAACCGTGCCTAGGGCATGGATGTATGTGATGTCCTTAGGTTAGTTAGTTTAAGTAGTTCTAAGTTCTATGGGACTGATGACCTCAGATGTTAAGTCCCATAGTGCTCAGAGCCATTTGAACCATTTGTTATCTGGCGTCCCCAAGGAAGTGTTATAGGTCCTATGCTGTTCCTAATCTGTATAAATGATTGAGGAGACTATCTGAGAAGCAATTTTAGATTGTTTGCACATGATGCTATCATTTTTCGGCTATTAAAGTCATCAGAAAATCAAAATCTGTTGCATAATGTTGCATAATGACTTTCCTGCACGGTAAAGTTCTGCGAATGATTCGTGTCATCCTTCATTTTAGTGCAAATGTGCTTTGCACGGATGAAGCTCCGTTTCAAAGTAGATGATTAATGAGTGAAGAGCTGTAGAAACTGTGCTCTAACTTGGAAATAAAGTTTTTCGAACCTCTGTCTATATAACATATTTTTTCCTCATGCGAGGATACCATTTTATTACACTCTGTATCTGTGGTTGGTACACGACGCTGATGCCATGGATCGCACGACTGCACGTCACCCGGCCACGATCAGCGGCTGACAGTAGTTGGTCGCTCAAAGAAGACGCTGTTCCTATCTAGCTCGAGCAACTCATAATTTTCTCGCACTGTGCATGCTTTCCAATTCGGCCTGTGGTTTCAATATTTTTGAATCGTTACAAGTCGGAAGCTTTCGGAACTGTTACGTGTCCGATCGTTGCAAAGCCTGGCTTTTCAATATTACTGGCTTCATTGAAGGCAGAATCTGCTGCATGATTACTCCACAACTTCTCCAAAACTCAAAATTTCTACCCTCTGCTTGGATATTCCCCAGGAGTGTTTTAGTATCCATGGGTAGCTCACTACCACCTAAATCAATTTTTTTCTTTAAAGATCATTTAATTCGCCCCAAACGGGGAAGCCGACTACAAGCAGCGATGTTGCTGCTCTTAAACCAAATGATGTTAAAATAGACCCATGACATAAAAGGTGAAGGGCCCTGAAGGGTTGGTCTGATGTCAACGCAACTTCGTACCATTGATAGTTATGAAGATAATTAGAGTTGCAATCCTCCGTGACAGGGAGAACGTTCATCAGCGATTGTTAGTGCTATGGGGGTTTAGTGTTGTAACCAGATCAGAGTATATAAGAGACGTTAAGATCGTCAGATGTTGAGTGATTCTGTGAAGGAACGTAATCTGTAGCACTAAATATGGTAACTGTACAATTGTTACTAAACTGTTCGCTGAGGCGATTTCAGTTTCAGTTGTATCTACACAAAATGGTTTGCCGCGCGGGATTAGCCGAGCGGTCTAGGGGCTACAGTCATGGACTGTGCGGCTGGTCCCGGCGGAGGTTCGAGTCCTCCCTCGGGCATGGGTGTGTGTGTTTGTCCTTAGGATAATTTAGGTTAAGTAGTGTGTAAGCTTAGGGACTGATGACCTTAACAGTTAAGTCCCATAAGAATTCACACACATTTCAACATTTTTGAACAAAATGTTTTGTCGTATTTGAACTCCGTGTAGCACTTCTGCTTCGCAGTCGCTCGCTAAGAGTCACAGAGCTCTAGCTAGCATTGCGTGATGGACTTGGGTATTAGTCCAGTTCCACCACTCGTCTCCCTGCGACAGCATCCAGGGCATTTCGGACCTTCCGCGTCATAATTACACAAATATTCTTGTCCTCAAATTGAGCATTCGGCAGGCAGGGCCTTCTCTACCAATCCAGCGATAAGGCTATCTGTTGTTCAGGTGGTCACAGAGATTAATATCAAAGTGGGATGGAGCACCGGTTTGTTGAAACCATATACTCTCCCGGACAACAAGAGATGCAGCCTTCAGCAACAAATGATAGGTCTCACTTGACGGGACAACCACAACTGTTGACATTCATCATCAATGATAAGATTCGCTACAGCTGTAATTTTTTTGATTTTCTTAAAGTAAAACAGACCCGATTTCGGGACCTGTGTCCCATCTTCAGGTGCATATAAAATGTGGGTCCACAAAAGTCGCATAACAGAGGTTATTTCTTGGTCGTCAGCATTCCGATCAAATCATTATAATTTTGTGAATTTTTTTTTCTAAAATTCTTTTATTATGCTGAAATACAATGAACCCCAACATACTATAGTTGGCACGAGGAGTGAACTCGGTTACGTTACGTCTACATGGCTTCCCCATTCGGCATTTCAGCTTTGCTGTGTGCTTCGCATGGGCCTTTTAGGTGCGTAGCACTGTGTTTGAAAGAGGCCTATCTAACTTTATGCGGATCTGTGTTTGGCACGACTTTGAGCACGAACCCCTTTTGCGCCCTGTGAGATGCTTTCTGGCAGGCCTAGGAACTGAGGTCTCCTGTTTTATGCAATGTGCCGGGGATGCACTATTTTAACCTAATTTACCCTCTGTTATTCGACTGTTATGTACTCTTTTCATAGGCACCTGAAGATGGGACACAGTTCCCGAAAGCAGTTTGTGCTTTGCTTTTAGCCGGCCGAAGTGGCCGTGCGGTTAAATGCGCTGCAGTCTGGAACCGCAAGGCCGCTACGGTCGCCGGTTCGAATCCTGCCTCGGGCATGGATGTTTGTGATGTCCTTAGGTTAGTTAGGTTTAACTAGTTCTAAGTTCTAGGGGACTAATGACCTCAGCAGTTGAGTCCCATAGTGCTCAGAGCCATTTGAACCATTTTTTTGCTTTGCTTTTATGAAATAAAACTTTTACAACTGTGGCGGATCTTATCACTGATAAAAAATGATACGTCAGTTGTGTGAAAAAATGTTCTCGAACCGGCAACAGGAAAAGGGAATGTCAATAATTGTTACAATGCTGTCAATAGCACGACAGAGTTCCCTCAAAAGTGCAAAGAAATACATTGTATTTTTAGTGATAATTAAGAAACAATACTGATATGATATTACATTTTCACGTAGCGTATTATCTTCTGGCATACTCCCTTCCCCTGCTTCCACACAGTTCACTAGCGTTCTGTAAAACATACTTTAATTTAAAGCGGGAAAATATTAGAGAATAACATATACCTACTTGGCTACAGAGAAAAAACAGCAAAGAATCTTAACATGCGCATAGAGTCCTTTTCCTCTCAGAATATCAACAGACAATGAGCTGGTTATTTGATCTTAGAGTGCTTTTTCAGCCGAATGTCTTACCGAAACAAATCATCGTGTATGGTTCCTCAGTTTGATGAGGTTGGCTACACGTGCAAGTTCTTTAACTAGGTTCGCAGCGAGATTAATAACCGACAATAGGTCAGCCAATTAAAACCATTTATAACTGCGTAGACTTCCGCGCCCAGAGCCAGTCGACATAAAAGTTTTCTGGGTATGGTGCTGCGTCATATTGTATAAAACTACTTCTGGAGAAAACCAACGTTTCGGCCACGGTTGCAGCGGCCTTTCACTTAGTTACTACTCGTCCAGTCATATTGCTTCCATCAGAGTGAAGCAGAATGTCGAAGACAAGGAGTAATACTATGATGTGCTATTGTGGGTATTAAAAAAAACACTCAACAAAACACTGACGTTTCATTGCACACTTTCTCTAACACTCTGAAGTCCTTAGATCAGTATCCTCTGATCATTTTTTGGACCCATTTTGGTACGCACAGAAAGGTACCAATTGATCTAGGGTCAGAGTTGTCTACAATCCTATGTACCATTCAACTTCATTCAAAACCCTTTAGACCACTAACCTTGTCTGAGCAATGGATTCAGACTGAGGCAAACAGCTTTTCGCACAGCAGCATACTATTAATATGTAGTCCAAAATTACAGGAATGTATCTCCTACCAGTCTGTACTACCATAAAATTATCCACATTCAAAGCAAACTCTTGTAAATCTTACCAAATATAGAGACTGTATAAATCATTCTGAATCCACTAGTCACTCAACGATTATACTTTTCCGTATACAGCAGTCTCCAGCTGCTGTTGCCTACCCTACCCTGTGTGCTCGTAAAACAAGAGCAGTCTAACAAAATTCACTGTTAATGACATTATATATATATATATATATATATATATATATATATATATATATATATATATAGTCATATTCAGAGCGCCACACATCAATAGGAACATCGTTTTAGACAATAATTTTAGTATGTATATGAACCAAGAAACAATGGAATTAAAGACAATAGCTACCAGTCGGCATTGATTTACATCAGTGGTGCAAGTTGAAAATTTGTGCCGGGTTCGAAACCCAGTCCAGCAGAAATTTTCAACTAGCTCTGTTGACATAAACAAACGTCCACTGACAGCTAATATCTTTAATTCCTTTGTGCCCTGAATAATTTTAGTTTTTGCGTTTACCAACTATTGGTTGTGTGTAGTTTTTTCCTTAATGAAATTTGTCATAACTAATGAAACTTTGTGGCCGAGCGGTTCTAGGTGCTTCAGTCTGGAACCGCGCGACCACTACGGTCGCAGGTTCGAACCCTGCCTCGGGCATGGATGTGTGTGATGTCCTTAGGTTAGTTAGGTTTAAGTAATTCTAAGTTCTAGGGGACTGATGACCTCAGATGTTAAGTCCCATTGTGCTCAGAGCCATTTGAACCATTTTTTTGATATGGAAGAATGAGACATTGTTAGAAGAATGGAACTTGCAAGCTAATGTTTACCATTATCTTAAAAAAATTACAATAATTCACAGAGAATTAACAGGAATACTAAGCTTGCTTTCTATCAGACCCATATACAGTAGACCACATTTTAATCCTAAGACAACTGTTTGAAAAACGCTGGGAATATGAAATCTATAGTCTGTTCGTAGGTTTTTGCATATGAAAGCATCCACCGACGTAGCCTACACAATGCTCTGCTTGACTTCATAATCCCAGAGAAGCTAGTGACAATGGTCCAAATTTGTATGGATGGGTCAAGGGCAGCAGTGCGTTTCGGAGGGCTCACGTCAGGAACGTTCGAGATTAAGACGGATCTCAGACAAGGGAATGCTTTCTCTTGGGTTCTGCTCAATGTCGTCTCAGAGAAAGCAATAACGGAAAGTAGAAAACATGAATGGGCTGGAGTACAGATGGATTGTAATTTCAATTGTCTCGCATACGTAGATGATATAGTACAGCTAAGTGAATTAAACCATGAGCTGAAAGAAATGCACTAGAAAATGGACAACTATACATAGAATGTATCCCAGGTTCTCGGGTGTTCAGTCGGATCCGATCGTCGAAGTTCCACGATATTTCGGCGAATCAGGTGGTGCTGATAATGGCGGTACGGTTATTCGCGGAAATATCGTGGAACTTCGACGATCGGATCCGGCTGGACACCCGAGAACCTTCGATACAACACATTCGCCGGGAAAGCCTCAGATCACATATACACAGAATGGTGGGCTAAAGATGGATCAAGACAAATTGAGTTCACGCAGTTAGGAAGAAAGCAAGAGCTGCAAGAATTTAATGAGGCAAATAGCGTGGGGTTCAAGAGAGTTCACCACTTCAACAGCTTGGGACGAGGAGCAATACCATAGAAATGGACATCAATGGAGTGTATATAAATGGAGAACCAGCAGTGGGAATAAAGTGCATGTATTACCTAAGGGAGACGCTCAGCCCAAAATCAATATCAGCGAATAATGAGATGAGAATATATGATACGATATGCTATATGCCTAGCAGTCAAGTACGGTTCATAAACCTGGAACATGAACAAACGATAAACGGAAAAACTATTAATAATTGAAAGGAGAGTAATGAGGAAGATATCTACATCTACATCCATACTCCGCAAGCCACCTGACGGTGTGTGGCGGAGGGTACTTTGAGTACCTCTGTCGGTTCTCCCTTCTATTCCAGTCTCGTATTGTTTGCGGAAAGAAAGACTGTCGGTATGCCTCTGTGTGGGTTCTAATCTCTCTGATTTTATCCTCATGGTCTCTTCGCGAGATATACGTAGGAGGAAGCAATATACTGCTTGACTCCTCGGTGAAGGTATGTTCTCGAAACTTCAACAAAACCCGTACCGAGCTACTGAGCGTCTCTCCTGCAGAGTCTTCCACTGGATTTATCTATCATCTCCGTAACGCTTTCGCGATTACTAAATGATTCTGTAGCGAAGCGCGCTGCTCTCCGTTGGACCTTCTCTATCTCCTCTATCAACCCTATCTGGTACGGATCCCACACTGCTGAGCAGTATTCAAGCAGTGGGCGAACAAGTGTACTGTAACCTACTTCCTTTGTTTTCGGATTGCATTTCCTTAGGATTCTTCCAATGAATCTCAGTCTGGCATCTGCTTTACCGACGATCAACTTTATATGATCATTCCATTTTAAATCACTCCTAATGCCTACTCCCAGATAGCTTATGGCATTAACTGCTTCCAGTTGCTGACCTGCTTTATTGTAGCTAAATGATAAAGGATCTTTCTTTCTATGTATTCGCAGCACATTACACTTGTCTACATTGAGATTCAATTGCCATTCCCTGCACCATGCGTCAATTCGTTGCAGATCCTCCTGCATTTTAGTACAATTTTCCATTGTTACAACCTCTCGATATACTATAGCATCATCCGCAAAACGCCTCAGTGAACTTTCGATGTTATCCACAAGGTCATTTATGTATATTGTGAATAGCAACGGTCCTACGACACTCCCCTGCGGCACACCTGAAATCACTCTTACTTCGGAAGACTTCTCTCCATTGAGAATGACATGCTGCGTTCTGTTATCTAGGAACTCTTCAAAACCTATCACACAATTGGTCTGATAGTCCATATGCTCGATATTAAAGAAGAATCGAGAAGAAGGAAGAATGATGAAATCTATCTCTTGCTGCAACAACCGATAATACTACAGAAGCTGAAGAGCAAAAGAATCCAGTGGGCTGGCCGTGAAGTCGACATGCCAGAAGAGATGCAGGTGAAGAAAGCACTTGAGGGGAAACCAAACACCAGACGCCCCATAAGACGACCAAGGCATCGGTGGATGGACGACTTGGCGAAGGACCTGCGAGCCTTGAGAACTGAACCGAACACAATACATAAACAAGTGGAAGCAGTTTGTGGAAACAAGGCATGGTCTGCAGGGCCTATATAAAATGTTGCGTATATAAGTAAGCCTTGAATCCTGCTGCTTTGACACTGCTTTATTTACAATAGCCTATGATTTACACTTTTTTCAATTAACATATTAATGAATAATTTTGAAAGTTATAACATTTCCAAATGCTTCGGTGCCATTTAATTTAGCTTTTGGGGCCGCACGGGATTAGCCGAGCGGTCTAAGGCGCTGCAGTCATGGACTGTGCGGCTGATCCCGGCGGAGGTTCGAGTCCTGCCTCGGTCATGGGTGTGTGTGTGTTTGTCCTTAGGATAATTTAGGTTAAGTAGTGTGTAAGCTTAGGGACTGATGACCTAAGCAGTTAAGTCCCATAGGATTTCACACACATTTGAACATTTTAGCTTTTGTGGAGAAAACATAAGCGTATCAGTTCTTCTTTTAACATGTATTTCTTAGTTTCGTCTATCTAACATGTTCCATATCCTCAAGGATCTACTCAGTAAGGGTTAACACAACGAACAGTATATCTAATGTAATCTATTTTACGTATCGTGGTAGCCTACCCCAGTTGCTATGTAATATTGCATTCGTTCAGAGAGCCGATTACAACGCTAACGAACGTCATTTCGAGACATACTGTGATACGCTATTTTCACTTGCAGTACTTGCTCTACAGCAGAAACGCAGTTAAGTACAATCGCTGATTTGCAGATGATCAGTGGGCAAGTCACAGTGTTGTGGTTACTCGTATGTTTACGTCCAGCCACGTATTCGTCGACATTCACCAGGGAGAAAATACTCGGCCACCCGCACTTACCGTGCAAGGCAGGTCCTGCAGAATTTCGGCACGTTGTTACCCCCAAGGAGAGCAGGTGCGCCGCATCTGTTTTAATCGCCGCTTTTCAAGACGATTACATCGCGTTTGGCTTATCATAGATAATGGCGGGTTTGGAATACCATCAGGATTCCACGAGCGACTGCTTTCTGTTTCAACCCTAGCTCCATTTGCTTTCTTTTCCTTCTTCGTCACCGAATGGTCACACATATCGATATTTCCTCTTAGCACTGTAGTTGCGATCAGCTGATGCAAGAAGTGCGCTGCCGCTCCCCTTCCTTAGTTCCTGACCTACTCACCCAGATATGAGCCGCCCAGTCCCATTGGCTGTTTGTTTGAAGCTACTTCCGCGTATGACCTACTGACTCATTTTCACTCTCTTTCTTGTCGCTCAAATGATAATATTTAATTAAAAAATGACTTTCCTGGCTATCACATGCCATCTTCTAACACGTAGGACATTTTAACTTCGACTTCTTCTCAAAGAAAATCACTGTTAAAGCATGTGAGACGTCCTCTAAAATATTACGAACACCAAGCTATCAGCTCAGCAGTAACAACTGGCAGCATTCAACCGTAATTCCGTCCTGCTCAAACTACACGTTTCAAGAGACAACGCTGTATCATCAGATTTTGAAACCTAGCTCATGAGGTTAAAACACTAAAAAGTCTATCAGCACAATCGAGGCGTTGGTGTTGGGGCAGGTATTTTAGCGCTTTCGCGTCGTGGGCTGTTTTACAAATTGATGTTGAGAGCATTGTTTCTCGAATCGCGTTGTTTAGCTGTATTTGGCATAGGGATACGGTTGCATGCTACGAACTGCTACTGTTAAAACATTACACTCTTTACCTCACATCTTTAAAATGGATTATACTCAATTATTATCAGTACTATTTGTATAAGTGCATGTGAGGTGAAGTAGTGAGCGGAAATTTTTGAAGAACTGAGTGAAAGCAATGCACTAAATAGTATCTGATTGAAACACCAATCAGGGCCACGAAACAGGACGGAAAATGTAAGTACAGAAACGTACATAACCTCTAACCTCGAAACAGCTCTCCACAAATCCGCAATAATTTTCTTCATGGCTAGTTTGCAGACGAAAACGAGCACTAAAATGGATGTACAATAATACAGTTCAATTAGCGATGTAATTTTAAGGTGAGTGTCCAAACAAAACGAAGCAAATTGCAAATATTGTATTTCTTAGGCCTACAGTAGTTAAATTATTACAAATGTGATATTGTACTTTACAGAAAATAAAAATTTAACCCACAGTAGATGACACATTGGTGTAGAAACATGACTGGGAAATATAAAATAAACTAATTGTGTTTGCATAAGGCTGATTTCCAAAACAACCTAGTTTTTTTACAATCAGCTTATTTCGCAAAATACCAAATTACTACAAGCTTATTTCACAAAATACTAAATTATTATCAGCTTATTCCTCAAAATACTAAATTACTATCAACTTCGTCCCCAAAAGCTGCAGATCGCCGTCACATGGATACCACAGCACACTGATAAGTTGCTGTCCATATATGCGCAACATATCCATGTACGGAGCAAACAGTTCTAAAGTTTACAAAGAGATGACTACGAGGGGATAAGATGTGGCTCCGTGACATTGAAATATAATCTTTTAGCTTCGATAATAAGCAAATACGAGACTCATGAATTCGTCATCATACTAATCAGACCGCTGTTCGTTTCAAATATAAGTTTATTTGAACATGGACTCAGACTAGTGATTCCTTTACATTCCCAGCAACTATTCCAGACACAGGGTAGTAAGGCAAAGTATTAAATATTGTTGAAGGAGACAGTACTGACCACCACCAAAAGAAACGTACGATAAACGTATTCCCAAAAACAAACATTTGTTGAAATGATTGCGATTGTATCCTGTGTTAACCATCTGCGTGTTGGCACAGAGGAGATTCTCCACGTAGTTAACACCCGTTGCAACATTTCCTTCAGCCGTCCTTCTCAGTCACTCGTACGAACACACCTTGCTGTCTTCGTTTGTGAACATGTGCAAGGGACACGAGCTTTTGTACCGTATGCACATTGATGATGGGTGCGGCGTTCAGCAAAGGCTTTATATGTCCTCAAACTGATAAATCCAAAGGATTAATGTATGGGAACTGAGTGGACATTGAGTGTTCCATTGGTTATTAAATGTTCCGGCTACGTGTGGTGCCCCATGAGTCTGTCACCCTTTATTCCTGTCCGCACACTTATACTAAAGCGAACCTAATATACCGATAAGCAGCACATTTGTTTAGAAGCCTTTAGCAGAATGTTATCTGGCATGGTAGTCTTGTAACATGAGATTTATCGGAAACATTTGCAACACACTATACTCCATATACGGCATGTGGTCTGTGCAAACCATTGTCCTTTCTACGAATGAACCAATGGCTGAAAGTCGTTGGAATAACCCACTGAACAGTATATGTTTGAGATATTATGCGCCGTTTTAGATGCCGTTTGGTATACATGAGGCGGGCCAGTCGATGAACGATATAGATCATACTACGTAAGAAAACAGTATTTACCAATATAAATGTGGAATAGTTGGATTACGTATAAATATTTAGGTTAATTAGTGGCGGGCTATAAGGAGTGCGGAAAATGTCTACATTTAGCATTACCTCCAAGTGGCATGGTTCTAAAGGTTGTAATGTTTATTTAAAGTACTTAGTAGGAAACCAGTAACGCCGCCGCCCCCCCCCCCCCCCACCTCCTCCTCCCGGCCACCGCCAATCCTTTAAACAATCGAATTCCCATGTATAAAACAGCTTCAAACGTCTTGAGTCTATGTGTTAACTGTTTGCGTTACGCAAGTAAGGAAGACAAAGTTCAGATACGATTTGAAGTTACGTTTGAATTTGGCTGGAAATCGCTAAGTGCGTTCAGAATCAAACATTGAATGAGTATAGCCTGCGGTAATTTGAGCTCTATTTTACGCAAAAGCTAGGTTTTCACGTGTCTAAATGTTTATGACGTCATATCTCCTGAACTATGTGTCGTAAAATGATGTAACTGTACAAGTATGTTCAGTGGTATATGTGGATACTTCCTGCAAATGTGTTGCGAATACAGTTAGCAGTAAAGACGTTATAAGTTAAAACATAAGGTCTGATGCTGAAGTTTTCCTAGATGAACAGCGTAAATGTGGCAGTAAGCGTTAAACCTTTTTACTTTCATCATTCTGCGTGGGTGTCAAAGAGAGAAAACACCGCAAAGCGTTGAAATAATGTGTAAAGTTTGTTGGAGGTCGCTAAGTGCACTCATTTTCAGATTCTGGATGAATAACGTCTGGGTAATTTGTGCGCCATGAGTTACCCTGCCGCAAGACATATACACAGTTTCCAACTGCAATACTTGACTTACTTTGTTATCACTTTAACGTAAGATTGTCTCTCTTAGTGAGTGGATTATGACAGCATTTTAAATTTTTAAATTCGGGCAGTAAATATACGAAATAATGAAATTTTTTTGTTGTGTCTACAGGCCGTTAGATAGGCAACCTGCAACTAATGATGGAACAATCGACTGTTTTTAAAGATCGATTCGTTAGTCGATTGTTTTTTCGTTCAGTCGGTTTCTTCAGTCGAATGAAACAACCAAGTGAAACTAGAGGAAACGTTAGCGACAGCCCCGGACATTTGCACAAGCCCCGTCCATTTCGTCCATTTACCCCCCTCCAAACCTACCCCCTGCCACACCAACCAAGAGCGCATCAATATAATCTTTGGTATAGTCCTCGTCGCTGTCGTGTTTTTGTTCGTCGTTTTTTGTTTTACCGCGGTTGTTTATACTAGCAGTGTTGTGCTGTTAGAACTTCTTAGCAGTTTGTGTAATACTCAAAATGAAACACAGATATGCACTCTCAATAAAGTTATCTTACACAAGGTACCTAATCTTGACTGTTGTGGCCAACTACTGTCAAAACTGATATCTAACAGACATTAAAGTACGATAAGATGTGTTGGAATTACACTGACGAAATTATGTACATATGTTTAACAATAGGCAGCTCTAAAGCTCTCAAACACTAAAGAACTCAAAGTAATCTTGTGTCTGCTATAAGCAAGCAGTCATAAGAGTTCACAAGTAAAAATTCACCCATTACACAAGCAAATATTAATGAAGAATATCACTGTATAAATATCTGACTGCTTGCATTACGCATTTCTACATTATCCCACTCTTATATTCTTTAGTCTTAATGAGGTAATCAGAAACAAACCAAACATCGACTTTGCCTTCTTTATGCACAACATTGACTTTAGACAATCGAGATAATGGACAGGATCCTTGGCGATACTACCAATTAATATTTCCCAACAGAATTTCTTACACTACGCGAGGTGACGGAAATTTGCGCTCACTGCAGTTAACAAAGATCAGATTTTTTGATATAGTGCAGATGAAAGCTCATGAAATAAAAAAGACAGGGTGGATACCATTTTTATTTTTCTTTCTTATTGATGATTTTTCAACTCGCATATTAATGAACATATTTCTAATTCTTTTCGCAATGGTACCGGAAAAACTGTACTTCGTACTAACTACTGATTTTCTCCCTTGTTATGACTGGCATATCTGTGATACGAACAACTTTGATGTTGGAACATGCGGCAGACCATGGGCGGAGCTTAGGCTATGGATTGATGTGGAGAGGGGTGATTGGACGGGACTTGTGCACTGTCCGGGGCTGTCGCTAACGTTACGTTGAAACTAGTTCAAATGGCTCTGAGCACTATGGGACTCAACTGCTGTGGTCATTAGTCCCCTAGAACTTAGAACTACTTAAACCTAACTAACCTAAGGACATCACACACATCCATGCCCGAGGCAGGATTCGAACCTGCGACCGTAGCATTGAAACTAGTACCAGGGGCCATGTCAGCTTAATGAATGTCTTCACTCACCGTGTTCGAGTGGTTTCATTCAGTGTGAGACAACCGACAGAAACAAGTCTCCGTCGTTTTCGGGAGTTATATGATGGTTTTCTCACTGGGTTTGAGTGATTTTATTTACATACTTTTTCAGCGTTTTCGATTATACATGAACCATGACTACGGTTGATCACTTTCTTAGAGACAAATTATGTATTTTACTTCATAGAGAAGTGAATAAAGAGTATATTTCTAAAAATAAGGTACATTCAAAATGTACATATTTACTTACAGAAATACGAATTTCGTACTTGTGGCATTAAATATCAAATTTTGGTTGGTTTTAAAAGTTTAATAATTGGTGCTGCACTGTAAATTTGTGTGTACATAAATGAACAACCGCTTTTTAACACGTTTTCGTTAGGTCGGTTTCTTGTGTGGTTTTTTTTTCGGTACAAATTTTGAAGTTGATTTTAAATTAATTTCCCGATGAGCTAGAGACTTCAAACTTTCAGCACAGCTCAGAACTGGATGATACTGTAATATTAACTCGCTTTAGAGTCTAGTGTGTGGCGGAGGGTACTTTGTTTTTCTGTCGGTCTGCCTGTTCGGTACAAATTTTGCAACTAATTTTAAATTAACTTCCGGATAAGCAATAGACTTGAAACTTTCAACTGAGCTCACAACTGGATGGCAATGCAATATTATCTCGCTTTCATTACTCGTATGTGATAGACAGTAGGTACCTGATGTACCACTTCTATTTCCCTGTTTTCTTGTTCCAGTTGCGAATATTTCGCACTTAAGAACGATTGTTGCTAAGCTTCTCTGTCAGCTCGATTCTCTCTAATTTTTCTCGCGAGATATGCCTATGAGAGCAATAAACTGGTTGACCCACTTGAAGAGAAACTGAAATAAACCTTATGTTTACCACATGTCCTGCTGTAATCTCACCAAAGTGTTTGAAATCAACTGAAAAATTTTACACACTCAAGACTAAAAAGCAGAAAATAACTATTTAAATAGAAAAAAAACATTTTAATATAACACGTTTTTAAAACAGATTAATAAATATTAAATAATCTCTTCTAGCACCATACTGATTCTCAAAGCCATACAGATAGTCCTGAAAATTTGTGCTTGTGAATTTTTAATAGTTATGACATTGAGCCGTGCTCACTCCCAACTATGCGTTTTCGTGAACTTCGTTGTCTACACTCCTGGAAATTGAAATAAGAACACCGTGAATTCATTGTCCCAGGAAGGGGAAACTTTATTGACACATTCCTGGGGTCAGATACATCACATGATCACACTGACAGAACCACAGGCACATAGACACAGGCAACAGAGCATGCACAATGTCGGCACTAGTACAGTGTATATCCACCTTTCGCAGCAATGCAGGCTGCTATTCTCCCATGGAGACGATCGTAGAGATGCTGGATGTAGTCCTGTGGAACGGCTTGCCATGCCATTTCCACCTGGCGCCTCAGTTGGACCAGCGTTCGTGCTGGACGTGCAGACCGCGTGAGACGACGCTTCATCCAGTCCCAAACATGCTCAATGGGGGACAGATCCGGAGATCTTGCTGGTCTTGCTGGCCAGGGTAGTTGACTTACACCTTCTAGAGCACGTTGGGTGGCACGGGATACATGCGGACGTGCATTGTCCTGTTGGAACAGCAAGTTCCCTTGCCGGTCTAGGAATGGTAGAACGATGGGTTCGATGACGGTTTGGATGTACCGTGCACTATTCAGTGTCCCCTCGACGATCACCAGTGGTGTACGGCCAGTGTAGGAGATCGCTCCCCACACCATGATGCCGGGTGTTGGCCCTGTGTGCCTCGGTCGTATGCAGTCCTGATTGTGGCGCTCACCTGCACGGCGCCAAACACGCATACGACCATCATTGGCACCAAGGCAGAAGCGACTCTCATCGCTGAAGACGACACGTCTCCATTCGTCCCTCCATTCACGCCTGTCGCGACACCACTGGAGGCGGGCTGCACGATGTTGGGGCGTGAGCGGAAGACGGCCTAACGGTGTGCGGGACCGTAGCCCAGCTTCATGGAGACGGTTGCGAATGGTCCTCGCCGATACCCCAGGAGCAACAGTGTCCCTAATTTGCTGGGAAGTGGCGGTGCGGTCCCCTACGGCACTGCGTAGGATCCTACGGTCTTGGCGTGCATCCGTGCGTCGCTGCGGTCCGGTCCCAGGTCGACGGGCACGTGCACCTTCCGCCGACCACTGGCGACATCGATGTACTGTGGAGACCTCACGCCCCACGTGTTGAGAAATTCGGCGGTACGTCCACCCGGCCTCCCGCATGCCCACTATACGCCCTCGCTCGAAGTCCGTCAACTGCACATACGGTTCACGTCCACGCTGTCGCGGCATGCTACCAGTGTTAAAGACTCCGATGGAGCTCCGTATGCCACGGCAAACTGGCTGACACTGACGGCGGCGGTGCACAAATGCTGCGCAGCTAGCGCCATTCGACGGCCAACACCGCGGTTCCTGGTGTGTCCGCTGTGCCGTGCGTGTGATCATTGCTTGTACAGCCCTCTCGCAGTGTCCGGAGCAAGTATGGTGGGTCTGACACACCGGTGTCAATGTGTTCTTTTTTCCATTTCCAGGAGTGTATGTGTGTTTGGTTTCCCGCCCTTGTTGCGGTTACGTCGTGGTTTTCATCCTTCGACGTGTGGCAGCAGCGATGTGTATCGATATTTGCGCCGTGTACCATCTTTGGTTTGGTGCATATAGTTTCCGGCTAGGGGGTCTGGAGGCAGTCGGTCGGTTGTTGCGGACGAGGATTGTTATCTCTGCGCGGTGTAGTCCGCTGCGGCCGCTGGCAGCCCCTGCGCAGTGTCGGAGCGTGTGTGGAGCTGTCCGATCGCTACGAGCTTCGTGTTTCACCGACTCAGGGCGTCAAAGTTGAGTAAACTATCCAAGCCACGTCCATTCATTTGTGGTGGCTCGTTTCAGTGGTTTGCTGAAATTTAGCCGCCATGCGGGGCAACTAACTATTTTGGTCGACTACAATTTGAAAGCACCAGTGGAATTTTCTGTCTTGTGGCCGTTAGTATTCTGGTTACCTGCCCTGGGCACTGATGTAAATTCAGGCAGTGTTCTTTGAGTGAAGTTAATTATATTACCGTGTTTCAAATTCAAGTGTACCAGCGGAATTTTCTGCCTAGTGGCCGTTAGTGTTTCGGTTACCTGCCCTGACCACTAACGTAATTTCAGGCAGCGTCCTTTCCTCACGTGTTGTCGCTGTCCAACATGGTGTGTAATTTTTACAGCTAATGCATACTCCATTGTGGATTATCACGTTTGTAACCTTTCCGGTTTGAGTTCTCATGTACTGATTGACGGGAAGCAAGTCGTTGTGTCGGTCGGTCCCTGGCTGTAGCCTGGTTGGGTTCCGACGGATCAAGTGTAGCTGGGCTCACCACCTGTCTCGCCTACGTGAACGAGTGGCTTCTGAGTGCCACTGGTGTTTAATTATCTGTTGTCAGCAACCATAAATTCAAGGCTTATGGTGATTTTTTTACTGAAAAGGTTTGCAAAATTAATTTTTAAATTTGTCTTTCAAGCTTAAACATTGCGGCCATCTGCCTTTAAAAGATTATGGTACTATATTTTAAAATTTTGAAACTTAATTGTGGCCTTCAGCCATTGGTATTGCACCTTGCATATGTATGTTCTATCTGCTTAGCCTTAAGGCTTTCCATGTAGCCGTGATACGTTTCTTTATTTATTTGATTTGCCTCTTTAATTGCGTTTTAATATTGTTGATTTTTAATATTTCTTGTTGTTAAACATTCTGGCCTTCTGCCTTTAAAAGTCTATGATAATATATTCTAAAATTTTGAAATTTAATTGTGGCCCTCAGCCATTTTTATTGCACTTTGCATATGTTTGCTGTTTTTTTTAAAAATTATTTTATTGCTATCTTAATTGGATTTTTATCTTGTTGATTTGTTAAGATTTCTTGTTTGGAGGCCTTCAGCCATGAAAGAGTTGCATTCGTAAAGATCCGGCTACGTGCCGCTTTGGTTGTAAAGGTTATTAAATTACAATTAAAGGCAGTTAGAAGGAGAAACTGACCTCAACCTTTGGCATTCTCCACAATCCTATTACCTGTTCTGACCAGCGGTTTTACCTGGCGTATCAGACACTACCTGTAAAACTGAAAACATGGTAACTGGTGATGTATTTTTCTGTACAAAGTATTTACCGTCCGCATAAATGAATGGCTGAATATTCAAACGATTTTGCATTTGTGGACATCATCACACACTGACTATAAAACGGAATGCAAACTGTCACTAAAACGAGGCAAGGTTCCTTTCTTGTTCTTATACCCTTAAGGGAATCAATGCACTCACTTTTGCTAACTCAGCTACGGCTGCAATACGTCCGGATTTCCTCGGTTTGGTTCTAATTTTGAGGTCGTACAGAGGCGTGCTGGAGAGATTTTCATGCAACTGTCAGGGGTAAAACTGGACCTTTTTTTCGTGCCTGTGGAAGTTCGATTGACTGCATATAGACATTAGCTACAATTAGTTAGAGGACTTAACTATAATTAGTTTCTTCGTTTTAGTCTCTTAAAAACGCAGCGGCTGCACCCTTAGCCGCTCTCCTATACGTATACACTATTTTACAAAATTATCTTTACAACTTTGATCAAGTATGTTTTAGAAATGGGAATAGATAGAAAGGTCCGGTTTGTAGCATAATGTTCACACACTCCTAAAGCTGCTTTTTCTTATTTTTCCGTGTTAGTTATTCGTTGCCCACCCTCTAGGAGCTGGCATGGTGTGTGGAATGGTTTGTACAGATTAGGTCCGGTACCCAGGTCCTGCCGAACCCCACTGCATTTTTTTCTTCTGGCGGGACTTGCTTGCATGAGTTGTGAGCTCGCGTTAGAGCAGCAATAGCACACTTTAATGAGGACGTCCTAGGCCGGAAATGGAACTGGAATATCGCTTACATAACTTTTGTGCTATAAACGATGCACGTATTTAAGATGACCATCCGTTTCTCCGTCCCCCCTTTCTTCGTGATAGTCACAATTTTTCTAGCTCAGCCCCAAATTGTTTCAAAAGTAATTCGGGACACCTGTTTGTTCCGGATTTAATAATTACGAAACGATTTATCCCGAATTGTAATTTCACATGTATCGGGTTGTTGTTACTGAAAAGGCGTTTTCGCAAATGAGTGATGTATGGAGCAGTGACAAAACGCAGTTTGTTGTAGAAAGTACGAAAGCAATGTTAGTGACTAGAGTGAACTATTATGAAACTTGAGTTGAATGTTTTCATAAGGCTGTTGAAGAATACAGACATGCCGAAGAAAATTTACAAGCACTGATAAATACTGTATGCCTGCTCACACTCCTTCATCTTTGGTTGAAAAATGGTTCAAATGGGTCTGAGCACTTTGGGACAACATCTGAGGTCATCAGACGCCTAGAACTTAGAACTACTTAAACCTAACTAACCTAAGGACATCACACACATCCATGCCCGAGGCAGGATTCGAACCTGCGACAGTAGCGGTCGCGCGGTTCCAGACTGTAGCGCCTAGAACCACTCGGCCACTCCGGCCGGCGAACTGTGTTAAGCAGCAACTAGAACCTTAGGTGTATATAAACATTGTCACAAACCGCTCTTTTCTACCATCCCAATTTCTGAAATACATGTGATCAAAGTCGTAAAGACAATTTTCGAACACCTTTTATTTTTCATACTTCTTTATTGAGACAATGAGAAGCCACCGACAATGGGCGATCGCATACACCGCGACACCGCTCCGCCCGCCAGATAACTGAATGTCTTAAATATCATTTGCCTTCTGCTCATTAGTCGAGCGGGGTAGCCATGCGGTCTCAGGCGCTTTTTCGCAGTTCGCGCGGCTCCTCCCGTTGGAGGTTCGAATCCTCCCTCGGGCATGGGTGTGTGTGTTGTCCTCAGCGTAAGTTAGTTTAAGTTAGATCAGTTAGTGTGTAAGACTAGGGACCGATGACTGAACCAATTTGGTCCCATAGTACCTTACCACCACCTTCTACTCATCGACCTGCAAACACTGATTTCATTTACGTTCATTTTCCTTACTGCAGATTAGTACTACGTCTGAATAGGAACGTCTCTATAATGCGCTTTCACAGTTCCTTTTTACTCTACTCTCAACGTGTAATTTATATCTGCTGATCGGTAGGAGGCACGCGCCCGCTATCATTGTTAGCACTGAAACGCAAGCGAGGAAACATTCCTCCCATCTTGTCCATGCTCCACGTGGAACATCGTCCCCATCGGACAACTTATCATCTACAGACTGTTTGTGTCCGGGAAAATAACCCGATTTGACCCACACGTCCGGGGTCTTCAGTGTTTTTGTCTGGGGTCTGCAATTTAAGTGATGGCAGGCCAACTCCAGTGATACGTCAGGTTAATTAGTTGTGCGTTAATGGCATCTGGAACAATTTAATCCACAACAGCATATGAATGAGTTTTAAATGATGAAAAGAAAAATTACTCCATTCAGTTCATAATTAAATGATCATGGTCACTTAACACTTCCAGGCTGAGATGCCGTGGTCCGTACATAAAACTCTCACCCGACGTTTCGCCTTCGATTGTGGAAGGCATCCTCCGGGGACAAACGGGGAACTGCAACGAGAGCGCGAGTGCGCGCCGTATATATAATCCATCCAGAGGGCGCCGCTGTCAATCACGTGACGCCGGCGGTGCTTTGATCTCTGATATTGCCAACTTTCTTAGTTGAAATTAATCGATTGTCACGCTGTTGTTGCAATGTTGACATCCGTATCTTATCCAGCTTAATGGCTTCATCTTTTCTGTTAAAATTATTGCAGTGTTTGGCAATCTCAATAGGCTCTCTGTACATTCGCTAATAATAATGCGACGTCTTTGCTATGACGGTCGTCTCACTAAACTTGATTTCATGATCACCTTCCTGAAACACATGATCCGCTACAGCCGATTTATCAAAATGTCCGAGGCGGCAGTTCCTTTTATGTTCACCCAGACGGGTGTTGACACTTCTTTCTGTTGTGCCTATATAGACCTTTCCACAACGGCACAGAATTTTATAGATACCTGGTGCAGTTAGAGGATGTCGTTTATCTTTTGCGGATCTTAAACATTCTTTTATTTTCGCAGTGGGTCTGAAAAGTTTCCACATCGTACTTGTTTAAATTTTTCCAATGCGATCAGTGACTTACTGATAAATGGTAAGAACACTTTCCCCTTGGATGTTTTTGAATGGTCACCATGCAAGTGTGTATGTGGAGCTGCTCCACTTAGAATACAGGGTGTAGACAAAGTCTGGGAACACTTTCAATTATTTATTCCACAAGAACTAAACAATGTACAGATGTCATACATACAGCATTTTGAAGAGAAACTCTGAAAGTTTTTTTGCCAAACATTCGATATGCGAACCATGAGTGACGCGGCAGACGTCAAGACGGTAATTGAATTCTTGCCCTACTCATCATCTACTGTGGCAGTAAATTCCCGTATTCTCTCCCGGAGCTCTACTACATCAAGTGGTAGAGGTGGTACATACACCAGATCTTTAATGTGCCCCCACAGAAAAGTCACACGGAGTGAGATCTGGTGATCTGGGAGACCATTTCATGAAACAACAGTCCCGTTCTGCAGCACAGCCGATCCATCGATGCGGCAGCTCCGTGTTCAGGTACCCACGAACTTCACAATGAAAATGGTGTGGAGCCCCATCCTGCTGAAAGATGAAAGGAGAGTCCGATTGAATTTGAGGCATCAGCCATTACTGCAACATGTTCAAGTAGGAATATCCAGTTTCTGTTGAACTCCCAACACACAGAAAGCTCGCTACGCTCCTGAACTCGCCATGTTTGGGACTAGCGCTGACTATCAGCAAATTACCAAACTACGCTGTGGCGGCATATATGAAAATAAACTTTCAGGGTTTCTCTTCAAAATGACATATGTATGTTATCTGCACAATGTTCGGTTCTTGTGCAACATATAATTGAAAGTGTTCCCTGACTTTATGTACACCCTGTATATAAAAATGTGAGCATAGGCTTCAGTTTAGAACGGTCCTTCCCACCCAGCACGCAGCACTTCCCCAACAGCGCTCTGAGAGACCCCCCATCACTCCCACACATCCCCAGCCGAATGCGCATCTAGTGGCCAAGGTATTTTGTGTCCACCGTAACTACAGCATTCACCGCAGAGCTCTCATAACACTACTGAACGCTCATTGGTGCCAGAGAATGCCTGCTGCAGGTGTGCAGAACATACCTAAACTCGGCCACCAACTATAGTTAAATTCAAAAGAATGAATGAGTAGTCTGATCAGCTGAACGACTGCTTTGATTCAGTTGCTCCCACAGACTGGTTCACTCAAAACAATGAATGGTTATCCATGTGACAGAATCGACTGTTTTCATTCGGTCACTCACACAGACTAATTTTGTTCAAAAGAATGAATGAATAATTCAACCGATATGTATAACCACAGCCGAATGAGTCGATTGTTTTCCAACAACGGACTGAATCGATTGTTTTCGTGTTGTTGTTCCCATCAATAACTCCAACTGGGATCATACACCGTGCTTGGAAATGTAGGTGCAGTTCAAAATGGTTCAAATGGCTCTGAGCACTATGGGACTTAACTTCTGAGGTCATCAGCCCCCTAGAACTTAGAACTACTTAAACCTAACTAACCTAAGCACGTCACACACATCCATGTCCGAGGCAGGATTCGAACCTGCGACCGTAGCGGTTGCGCGGTTCCAGACTGTAGCGCCTAGAACCGCTCGGCTACCTCTGCCGTCCTATTTGCAGTACTATCAGATAATATTCTTTACCCTCCCTCATAGCTGTGCATTTCAAAGCACTGCTTCTGGGATGGGGAGGCGAACGAGGTCTGGATTGAGTCCACCTGGCGGGTTAATGATGTGTGTTAGTGCGCCAGCCAGTTTGTATGTAGTTTTAAGCAGTTTTCCACATCCCACTAGATGAATTCCAGACTGGTACCGAAGTTCTGCCTCAGTTACACGATTTCTTAAACATGTAGAAAAACTTCTGCTCGCTTTCAAATGAATTACACTACGCAAGGAAAGTTGTGATTCACATATTACGTACTTGGGGGGAAGGGAGGGGGAAGTAAGGAGGTGGCGACGGGAAGGATATCCGCCCACCTCTCTACTTAACCATGCCAAAATCCGTTAACAGCCATGCTGGCCCTGGACCAATGCGGCACAAAGTCAAAAGAAGCAAATGATTGTCAGATAACCCTCTTTGTGTTAATGTGTATGTAAAGAGGTGTGGCTAACAATTGGTATCCTATTCACAACAATGATTTCAAGCGCTTTCCGTTCTCATCCTTTCCAAACCGAACTTGATCTCTGACAATCTCGTCATCGACAGGACGTCAGACCTTAATTTCCTTTCTTCTTGAGCATCTCCCAGAATTGTTTTACATCTGCATTAGATTCCGCTAGCCACCTTACCGTGTGTGGCGGAATCAACTTCTGATACCACTCACTGATCCCCATTTCCTGCTTCACTTGCACATGGTGCATGTGAAGAATTATTGCTGGTAAGCCTGTGTATTTCACGAATTTTCTTGTCTTTGCCATTTCGCGAGAGCTATGTGGGAGGAATTAAGACGTTGCCCGACACTTCCAGAAAAGTTCTCTCTCGAAATTTCAACAGTAAACCCCTCCGTGATACACAACGCCTCTCTTGAATGAAATTTTCACTCTGCAGCGGAGTGTGCGCTGGTATGAAACTTCCGAGCGGATTAAAACTGTGTGCCAGACTGAGACTCGAACTCGGGAACTTTGCCTTTCGCCCGCGAAAGGCAAAGGTACCGACTTCGAGTCTCGGTCTGCCAGGAAGTTTCAACACCTCTCTTGTAGCGGCTATCACTGGAGTGCCGCTCTTCGTTGGATCTTCTCTATTTCCTCTACCGGTCATACCTGCTGAGGTATGATTGATGAACAATACTCAAGAATCAGTCGAACAAGCGCCTCGTAAGCTTCTTCCTTCGTGGATGAGTTACATTTCGTTAAGATTCTTCATATGCATCTCAGTATGGCATCTGCTTTCCCTACTGTTCGTTTAACGTGCTCATTCCACTTTGATTGCTCTGGGTAGTTACTCCCAGATATTTTACGGCACACACTGTTACCAGCTATCTGTCATCAATAGTGCAATTGTACTTTACTGAATTTCTTTTTCCTATATATGCGCAATATGTTGCATTCATTTACTTTCAGGGTCAATTGCGGAAGCCTGCACCATTCATCAATCTTCTGCAGGTTGTTTTGTAAATTGATGCTGGCTTCTGGTGTTGCTACTTCCTTAGAGACAACTATATCATCTACAAAAAGCCTTAAGAAGCCTCCGAAACTTATTACTGGATCATTTATAAACGCTGTAACCAGTAACGACGCTGTCACACTTCCATGGGGCACTTCGAAAATTACCTTCCCATCTGTCGATTTTGTTCCGTTAAGAGCGATGAGTTGAGTTCTGTCTGCCTGTCTTGAATCCAGTCGCAAATCTGCTCCGATACTCGATAAGCTCATATTTTTTCCATTCAACGGCAGAGCGGGAGAAAGTGTCAAATGCCTTCCTGAAGTCAAGGAACACGGCTTCAATCTGAGGTCCGTTGTCTACGGCGCTATATTTCTCGCGGAGAAACAGTTTCGCAAACATCTGTTTGCGGATTCCATCTTGATTTTTGAACATAAAGCGTGTGACATTACTGAGCATGTTACGCTATTGCTTCAACAATGATTTCAGTATGATATGCATGAGTGTGGAATAGGAAAATCTGTGTGGCTAACATTATGATTAATTATTGTATGTACTAAATTACTTTCTCGAATCATGCAGAAGAATGAGTATTCGTACCTTCAGAATTAGGACAATCCGACTCATTCGCTTCAGAATTTCTAAAGACTGCGTTTCGTCAAGCACCAAGTCCTGAAAAAGGAGAGAAAAGTCATAAATGTACTGCGCAGAAGATTATACAACAAACAGACATAAGAATTCGCGCAGTGATACAAAATGTGACACAAGATAATAAAATTATTGGCTGAACTAACAACTGGAAAACTTAGAGATGAACTTTTACATAAACACTCTCTTGATTATCATGATGCTGATTTCTGTGGAATGTAATAACCTACCCACATTTGGTGTTTAATCAACAGAGTTTTATGTTCGTTGCTGAAATAAACACTGAGATGAACGTTAGTGTGGCAGTGTTTCTCAGCTGTAGAAATTGTTGTCGCAGCAGGTGACGGTAAAATACCACAATAAAGGATATCAGGGCAGCAATCTAGCCGTCAAAATACCTGTCATTTGGGAAATTGTGTCAAGGAATGAGACTACACACACACACACACACACACACACACACACACATACACACACACACACTCTCTAGTACGTCGTGTGACGGCTTCGCCTCCGGTTAGGCTACCTGCCTGTCGGCGATGATGAAACGATGATAAAACTGTAATTGTAAGCGCTGCTGTTCTCTGTATTTTCTTAATTTCCTTCCTGGTACGGGTCACATATTGCTGAGCGATCTTCAAGTATTGGTCTAATAAAAGCTTTGTAAGCTACCTCGTCTGTGGGTGGACTACACTTCCTGGGGGTCCTTCCGTGAACAGAATGAATTATCCTGGTATGCCTATTAATACTTACAATGTTAAGTATTGAAGTATAACCCAAAAAACAGAGCATCGTGCATACAGGTTTTTCGCTTCATGCTGTCTCTAATAGCACTATACCACGTGCACATCAGTCAGGAAAACTGCCTAGGAGTCTTTGCATCGACGCTCTTTAAGCGATACGCTTTAAAGTTACTAACATAGTAAATTTTCAAGGTAACTACACTCCTGGAAATTGAAATAAGAACACCGTGAATTCATTGTCCCAGGAAGGGGAAACTTTATTGACACATTCCTGGGGTCAGATACATCACATGATCACACTGACAGAACCACAGGCACATAGACACAGGCAACAGAGCATGCACAATGTCGGCACTAGTACAGTGTATATCCACCTTTCGCAGCAATGCAGGCTGCTATTCTCCCATGGAGACGATCGTAGAGATGCTGGATGTAGTCCTGTGGAACGGCTTGCCATGCCATTTCCACCTGGCGCCTCAGTTGGACCAGCGTTCGTGCTGGACGTGCAGACCGCGTGAGACGACGCTTCATCCAGTCCCAAACATGCTCAATGGAGGACAGATCCGGAGATCTTGCTGGCCAGGGTAGTTGACTTACACCTTCTAGAGCACGTTGGGTGGCACGGGATACATGCGGACGTGCATTGTCCTGTTGGAACAGCAAGTTCCCTTGCCGGTCTAGGAATGGTAGAACGATGGGTTCGATGACGGTTTGGATGTACCGTGCACTATTCAGTGTCCCCTCGACGATCACCAGTGGTGTACGGCCAGTGTAGGAGATCGCTCCCCACACCATGATGCCGGGTGTTGGCCCTGTGTGCCTCGGTCGTATGCAGTCCTGATTGTGGCGCTCACCTGCACGGCGCCAAACACGCATACGACCATCATTGGCACCAAGGCAGAAGCGACTCTCATCGCTGAAGACGACACGTCTCCGTTCGTCCCTCCATTCACGCCTGTCGCGACACCACTGGAGGCGGGCTGCACGATGTTGGGGCGTGAGCGGAAGACGGCCTAACGGTGTGCGGGACCGTAGCCCAGCTTCATGGAGACGGTTGCGAATGGTCCTCGCCGATACCCCAGGAGCAACAGTGTCCCTAATTTGCTGGGAAGTGGCGGTGCGGTCCCCTACGGCACTGCGTAGGATCCTACGGTCTTGGCGTGCATCCGTGCGTCGCTGCGGTCCGGTCCCAGGTCGACGGGCACGTGCACCTTCCGCCGACCACTGGCGACAACATCGATGTACTGTGGAGACCTCACGCCCCACGTGTTGAGCAATTCGGCGGTACGTCCACCCGGCCTCCCGCATGCCCACTATACGCCCTCGCTCAAAGTCCGTCAACTGCACATACGGTTCACGTCCACGCTGTCGCGGCATGCTACCAGTGTTAAAGACTGCGATGGAGCTCCGTATGCCACGGCAAACTGGCTGACACTGACGGCGGCGGTGCACAAATGCTGCGCAGCTAGCGCCATTCGACGGCCAACACCGCGGTTCCTGGTGTGTCCGCTGTGCCGTGCGTGTGATCATTGCTTGTACAGCCCTCTCGCAGTGTCCGGAGCAAGTATGGTGGGTCTGACACACCGGTGTCAATGTGTTCTTTTTTCCATTTCCAGGAGTGTAGATACAAATGGAATGGACTTTTTTTCACGATCACTATGTCATTTTGGAAAGATTCGTAACTGTTAAGGATGAGGCTGGGCAAACAATACTCGCGTTCGAACGGGCTCGAGATTTCCCGATATGCCTTAGCGTTCGATACAGTATTGACCTTGTTTGAACATTCTCGTGATATTTGACTTGGGTGGCGGGAGTGCAAGGTATACGCAAAATACTACGAATTAGCCACATCAATAAGCTATGGCTCTGCATTAAATTTCACAATTTCGTGAAACAGTGGAGGAAATAGCATTAAATCCTACCACTTCACAAACTCCTATTCTTTTGGAACAAATTTACAATACCAGTTCTTATACAGTGTGCATGGATATATAAACATTTGTGCCTACTTTTAACTTAAGGCAACAGACAAAGACAAAAATGTTTTCCTCCAAAAAATATTGCTTGACGGAACCCAGTATAACATTATTTGATTATGAGAGGCTTTAATGATTTACTAAGTAGGTTGCAAATGAGCAGTTCAATCCCTGCTCTCATATTTGAACAACAGATTAAAAACTTTACGAAATTATAATCAGTTTGAAAACAAGACGACAGCATTCAGATGAAATAATCAAGACGAATAATCAGGAATTAAAAACGAACTGTATCGTAATAAAGTGACTGTAGCTTTTATCGTGGTTGTAAATACAGTGGAATGACTCATCTTGAAGATAGTACTATCAGGTCTCACTAGATCGCGGGACGAGCGAAAGCTCGAGAATTACGAAGATTATTATTGCAATCATTTATTTATTAGTTGCCGTTGTTACGCGTGACCTGTGCTGTAGAAGATATTTCGGTCCGTATTTCACAGTTATTTAATATTGTTAAAATCCATAGTGCTAAGACGGGTCGTTGTGATAGTATTATCAAAAGATCGAACAGAACCCGAGATTTCCCGAAAATTGACATAAACTGATCGAACATTTCGAGTCGTGTTCAAGCACTGCCATAGTTGAGGGATGTAAATAAATAATATGTGGTTAATCTCTGGACTCTGAATCGTTATATCTTTGCACTAAGTAAGTATCTTTGATTGTAATATAGAGTTACTATGTAAATGGTGCCTTATGTACTAATCCACGACACAATACTATGTGTAATATCAGAAAACAGGAATCAGAGACGCGGTGCATTGAAGACGCAGCTGGAAGATGAAGGATGGTTTCCGCGTGTTTGACGTGCTTGAACTGAGGTAAGAGCGCAAGTAACAGGCAGCAATGCCGCACCTTCATTCGTTTGATCCAAATCCTTCTATCTTCAGTCGCTTTTGTGCGTCGTTAAGCGGCTCCTAGACCAACAATTATGGTGGGCAAGAATACTGTTCAGTATATTGAGGGTTGGCTCCAGGCAGCACACTGATATTACGCAAACTTCGCGTTTAAACTCAGAGATGCAAACATGGCGGAAATGGACGCCAGCTGTTGTTTGGAGTCTGAGCTGCCTTTGCGTTCGCGGAGAAAAGACGAAACTTAGATGGGTGCAGGAGAGGTATAAGAAGAGAAGAAAACTGACGCATGAAAATCTGCTACTGAATGAGGACTGGTTGACGTAATTTTGCAGATGTTTAAAGGACACTCACTAGGCTGACGTAATTTTACACATGTTTAAAGGACAGTCACCTGCGAGACACTTTTCCTGCAATTCAGCGCCTTCCTAAAATTTGTCCGCAATGAATTTAACTTCTTTCCTAATTGAAGTGTACCTTCTTTCGGATAAATTTCTCTATACTTGGACGACAACTGATCGTACTGCTCGCATTACTTCTGAAGGTTACTATATTATTCGCTAGGGTTGACATTCGGCGCGGTGGCTGATGGGAGCGACTGTAAATGGACAATCTTTTCCACCAGCCACCGCGCCGATTGTCAGCTTAGTTTGCGCGATTGTTACTCGTTTGATTTTACGTACCATAAGGTTTGCGAACATCCATAGACTTCCAATAATTCTAAAAGGAACGTGCGTTCCAAGCTAATACAGGTAGAAATACACTTACGGTGTCGGCGGCATTTGCGTTGCGTGCTGCTGTTGGTAACTGTTTGTGCGGTGAATAATGGGAAGTAGGGAAGTGAACACGACGAGTAGGAAGTTTAGATAAGGTTGTGAAACTGATGAGAAAACAGTGTTCGATAAACGGCATCATGACGTGGAGTGTATGAAATTACGTGGCGGAGTAATGGAATATGTTGTGAATAATCTCCTAATAGAAACAGAACATTCCGTAAAATTTAAACTGTACACTTAGGTTCCTGTGTAATTACAAGATATCAACGAAGATAAAAAAATATTTATTACGTGAAAAAATCGTGTTGTTACAAATTTTTGCACATTGGTAGGACCGAGTGTCAGGAACAACATATTAAAAATCCTGACCGGTGGGGTGTGAGCGTTGGGATACGGATGGATTTAAAGGTCACTTTTTAATTTTTTTCTCAAATAACTCGAAAACCACGGCTTCTAGCGAAAATGTTTACCAGTACAAAGTTAAATTAATTTAAGTTCCCTACGAAACAAGGCGTATCCTTTTTTCTCTGGGATAAACAGTTCCCGCTTTCAGGGGATGGGAAAATCGCAAGTTATTAAAAAATATTGTTCAAACACTATAAAGTTAACGTTTATCTTTAAATGAAGTGGGTTAAGACAATTAACGTATGTATCACACATAGGTGCAGTGGAGCCGTATTAAGGGATAAATTGTGTTCCAGGGATATATTAGGGTGGAGGGTGGGGGGGGGGGGACATGTGTGGGAAGGTAAGTCGCTGGGTTTCGTTCATGCGTTTCCCTCTCATAGACTTGCAAATTGGAGGTCAAGCAAGTAATTCCTTACTCAGTCTACCCCACTACGTAACAAGAAACAACTACAGGGTGCTTCACAAAGTTATACGGGCCCTCCACAACGCACCTCATGAGTCACTGGCGACGCAAAGCGCACACATACCTGGGGAGTGTTTATTTTGTACAAAATGTTTTAACACTACATGGAAGGCAGATATGAGTTACTAATAACACTAACGCAGGTAATGCGTATGGTCAGAATTTACGTGAATCTGTGCACACTGTCCTACACTGCTAGAGAAGACATTTATTTTGAATCAGCCTGTACAGCAACTGTAGTGGTCTCTTGAAAATGCAACTTCTCTCACGATGAGCGCTGCTCGCTTTTCAGTTTACAGACAGACTACACCTCCTAGGCATTTGCCGTCCAGTTTTCTTGTCTGACTAGAGAAAATAACTTTCTACATCTACATCTGCATGGATACTCTGCAAATCACATTTAAGTGCCTGGCAGAGGGTTCATCGAACCACCTTCACAATTCTCTATTATTCCAATCTCGTATAGCGCGCGGAAAGAATGAACACCTATATCTTTCCGTACGAACACTGATTTCCCTTATTTTATCTTGGTGATCGTTCCTCCCTATGTAGGTCGGTGTCAACAAAATATTTTCGCATTCGGAGGAGAAAGTTGGTGATTGGAATTTCGCGAGAAGATTCCGTCGCAACGAAAAACGCCTTTCTTTTAACGATTTCCAGCCCAAATCCAGTATCATTTCTGTGACACTCTTTCCCATATTTCGCGATAATACAAAACGTGCTGCTTTTCTTTGAATTTTTTCGATGTACTCCGTCAGTCCTACCTGGTAAGGATCCCACACCGCGCAGCAGTATTCTAAAAGAGGATGGACAAGCGTAGTGTAGGCAGTCTCCTTAGTAGGTCTGTTACATTTTCTAAGTGTCCTGCCAATAAAACGCAGTCTTTGGTTAGCCTTCCCACAGCATTTTCTTTGTGTTCCGTCCAAAGTTGTCCGTAATTGTAATACCTAGGTATTTAATTGAATTTACGGCTTTTATATTACACTGATTTATCGTGTAACCGAAGTTTAACGAGTTCTTTTTAGCACGCATGTGGATGACCTCACACATTTCGTTATTTAGGGCCAACTGCCACTTTTCGCACCATTCAGATATCTTTTCTAAATCGTTTTGCAGTTCGTTTTGATCTTCTGATGACTTTATTAGTCGATAAACGGCGGCGTCATTTGCAAACAACCAAAGACGGCTGCTCAGATTGTCTCCCAAATTGTTTATAAATAAGGAACAACAAAGGGCCTATAACACTACCTTGGGGAACGCCAGAAATCACTTCTGTTTTACTCGATGACTTTCCGTCAGTTACTACGAACTGTGACCTCTCTGACATGAAATCACAAATCCAGTCACATAACTGAGACGATATTCCATAAGCACGCAATTTCAATACGAGCCGCTTGTGTGGTACAGTGTCAAAAGCCTTCCGGAAATCCAGAAATACGGAATCGATCTGAAATCCCTTGTCAATAGCACTAGACACTTCATGCGAGTAAAGAGCTAGTTGTGTTTCACAGGAACGATGTTTTCTATACCCGTGTTGACTGTGTGTCAATAGACAGTTTTCTTCGAGATAATTCATAATGTTCGAACACATTATATGTTCTAAAATCCTGCTACACATTGACGTTAACGATATGGGCCTGTAATTTAGTGGATTACTCATACTACCTTTCTTGAATATTAGTGTGACCTGTGGAACTTTCCAGTCTTTGGGTACGGATCCTTCGTCGAGCGAACGGTTGTATATGATTGTTAAGTACGGAGCTAATGCATCAGCATACTCCGAAAGGAACCTAATTGGCATACAGTCTGGACCAGAGGACTTGCTTTTATTAAGTAATATAAGTTGCTTCACTACTCCGAGGATATTTACTTCTACGTTACTCATGTTGGCAGCTGTTCTTGATTCTAATTCAGGAATATTTACTTCTTCTTCTTTTGTGAAGGCATTTCGTAAGGCTGTGTTTAGTAACTCTGCTTTAGCAGCACTGTCTTCGATAGTATCTCCATTGCTATCGTGCAGAGAAGGCATTGATCGTGTCTTGCCGCTAGCATACTTCACGTACGACCAGAATCTCTTTGAATTTTCTGCCAGGTTTCGAGACAACGTTTCGTTGTGGAAACTGATATAGGCATCTCGCATTGAAGTCCGCGCTAAATTTCGAGCTTCTGTAAAAGATCGCCAATCGTGGGGATTTTGCGTCTTTTTAAATTTGGCATATTTGTTTCGTTGTTTCTGCAATAGTGTTCTAACCCGTTCTGTGTACCAAGGAGGATCAGCTCCATCGCTTGTTAATTTATTTGGTATAAATCTCTCAATTGCTGCCTATACTACTTCTTTGAATTCAAGCCACATCTGGTCTACACTTATATTATTAATTTGGAATGAGTGGAGATTGTCTCTGAGGAAGGCGTGAAGCCGGCCGCGGTGGTCTCGCGGTTCTAGGCGCGCAGTCCGGAACCGTGCGACTGCTACGGTCGCAGGTTCGAATCCTGCCTCGGGCATGGATGTGTGTGATGTCCTTAGGTTAGTTAGGTTTAATTAGTTCTAAGTTCTAGGGGACTTATGACCACAGCAGTTGAGTCCCATAGTGCTCAGAGCCATTTGAACCATTTTTTGAAGGCGTGAAGTGAATTTTTATCTGTTTTTCTGACTAGGTATATTTTTCGCTTATTTTTCGGAGATTTGGGGATTACAATATTCAATCTCGCTACGACAACCCTGTGTTCAATAATTCCTGAATCGGTTTTGATGCTCGTTATTAACTGAGGATTATTTGTTGCTAAGAGATCAAGTGTGTTTTCACAACCGTTTACTACTCGCGTGGGCTCATGCACTAACTGCTCGAAATAATTTTCAGAGAATTCGTTTAGCACAATTTTGGATGATATTTTATGCTTACCTCCGGAATTAAACATGTATTTCCGCCAACATATCGAGGGTAAATTCAAGTCACCACCAACTATTATCGTATGAGTCGGGTACGTGTTTGAAATCAAACTCAAGTTTTCTTTGAACCTTTCAGCAAAACTGTATGATCTGAATTGGGAAGTCGGTAAAAGAATCCAATTATTATTTTATTCTGGTTGCCGACAATGACCTCTGCCCCTACTAACTCACAGGAAGTATTTACTTCTATTTCGCGACAAGTTAAACTACTTCTGACAGCAACAAACACGCCACCGCCAACCGTGTTTAGCCTATCATTTCGGAACACCGTTAGGTTCTTCGCAAAAATTTCGGCTGAGCTTATGTCCAGCGTTAGCCAGCTTTAAGTGCCTATAACTATTTGATCATCAGTGCTTTCCATTAGCGCTTGGAGCTCTGGTACTTACCTATCACAGCTACGACAATTTACAACTGTTATACCAATGGTTCCTTTATTTACGTTCTTCCTGTGTTCAGCCTGCTCCCTTTGTGACTGAAACCCTTCTTGTGTTTTCCCGATATTCTCTAATCTAAAAAACCGCCCAGTCCACGCCACACAGCCCCTGCTACCCGTGTAGCCGCCTCCTGCGTATAGTGGACACCTGACCTATTCAGTGGAACCCGAAACCCAACCACCCTTTGGCGCAAGTCGAGGAATCTACAACCTACACGGTCGCAGAACCATCTGAGCCTCTGATTCAGACCCTGCACTCGGTTCTGTACCAGAGGTCCCCAATCGGTCCTGTCGACTATGCTGCAAGTGGTCAGCTCTGCTTTCATCTTGCAAACAAGACTGACAGCCTTTACCACTTCTGTTAGCCGCTCGAAACCAGAGAGTTCGTGTTTATATAGTGGTGTTATTTTCAGTTGATTGAGTACTTATTTGCCGTTGTTAAGTGAGCTATCATGTAAAAAAGCTTAACAGCCGAAGCTGTCAAATGTCTTCGGCACCGAAGAGCCTGTCCCAAGTGTAACATGCTGTCGACTTGAGTTCGACAATGGCGATTTTATTATCTCCATTGTCACTGACTGGAATACTTTTCACGGCAAGAGGGGTATTTAATGCATCACTCAGTCTCAGTTCTTCCAACATCTGAAAAAACCTAGAGGCTTAAATTACATCCCTCTATAACAGAAGTAGGTCACGTAGGTGTCATATAACTTCAGATATTTCACATAGGTCATGTAATGGGCTTACAGCAAATCGTTGTTCTAAATTTGAACATGATCAGTCCCATTCCACCAAATATATTCACACCCGTCTTGTAAGATATACTGTGGATGTGTGGTTAGTGTATCAACTCAGTGCAGCCCACTCTACAAATGCTAGGAATTCCTGAATGGAAATGACTTATGCAACCTACGTGTAACATAATTAAAGGCGAAAGAAGTGCAATAACTTCTGGGCACTCATCAATTCAGCACCAAGTGTCTACAACGCAATTACATGGTTTTATAATACCCTATCAACTACAGACAGCAGCAATGTGTCACATTTATCAGTCAAATCCCTTCCCAACAATACTACGTAAGTCCTGACAAAATCATGCAAAGTAAACACTTCTCAGCCACTGTCTTCAAGAATGTATTTTACGTAAAAGCTCACTTAACATCCGTAAATAGTTCTCATTTAATAAACAGAAAATAACTCCACCATATATACATGTGTATGCTAACTAAAGCTATTTTGTCTATTCATATAAAAGAACTGGACAGAAAATGGTGGGATGGTATATTCTGTCTGTAGACTGAAAATCGTGCAGCTCTCGTGGTGAGGGAAGCTACCCTCCCAGGAAGAACATCATAGCTGCCGTACAGGATGACTAATAGCCAGTTCCACTTCTAGCAATGTATAACAGTGTGCAGAGACTTATATATATTCTATCCATATGCGCTACTTGCGTTAGTATTATTAGTTACTCATATCTGTATTGCATGTAGTGCTAACCCGCTCTGTGGAAAATAAACACCCCTCTCCCGTTCCCCCGGACACGTAGCCAATGATTCCTAAGACACATTCTGGAGGGTAGGCACAACCTGGTGGAAAACCCTGTAGTTTTTTCTTGCAACGTAGTTGTGTAGGTAGAGTGGGGAATCACCTGCTTGATCTTCAGTTTGCAGACCTATGAAGCAGTAAGTGCAGAAGTACATGAAAGAATCCAGTGACCTACCTTCTGTTACACCCCTGTAACACTATTTATCCCTTAATACGGCACTGCTGCACTTAGACGTGGTACACACATTTAATACTTGTTTTTAACCCACTTCATTTAACGATCTACATCTACATGACTACTCTGCAATTCACATTTAAGTGCCGGGCAGAGGGTTCATCGAACCACAATCATACTATCTTTCTGCCATTCCTCTCCCGAACAGCGCGCGGGAAAAACGAACACCTAAACCTTTCTGTTCGAGCTCTCATTTCTCTTATTTTATTTAGATGATCATTCCTACCTATGTAGGTTGGGCTCAACAAAATATTTTCGCATTCGGAAGAGAAAGTTGGTGACTGAAATTTCGTAAATAGATCTCGCCGCGACGAAAAACGTCTTTACTGTAATGACTTCCATCCCAATTCGCGTATGATATCTGCCACACTCTCTCCCCTACTACGTGATAATACAAAACGAGCTGCCCTTTCTTGCACCCTTTCGATGTCCTCCGTCAATCCCACCTGGTAAGGATCCCACACCGCGCAGCAATATTCTAACAGAGGACGAACGAGTGTAGTGTAAGCTGTCTCTTTAGTGGACTTGCTGCATCTTCTAAGTGTCCTGCCAATGAAACGCAACCTTTGGCTCGCCTTCCCCACAGTATTATCTATGTGGTCTTTCCAACTGAAGTTGTTCGTAATTTTAACACCCAGGTACTTAGTTGAATTGACAGCCTTGAGAATTTCACTATTTATCGAGTAATCGAATTCCAACGGATTTCTTTTGGAACTCATGTGGATCACCTCACACTTATCGTTATTTAGCGTCAACTGCCACCTGCCACACCATACAGCAATCTTTTCTAAATCGCTTTGCAACTGATATTGGTCTTCGGATGACCTTACTAGACGGTAAATTACAGCATCATCTGCGAACAACCTAAGAGAACTGCTCAGATTGTCACCCAGGTCATTTATATAGATCAGGAACAGCAGAGGTCCCAGGACGCTTCCCTGGGGAACACCTGATATCACTTCAGTTTTACTCGATGATTTGCCGTCTATTACTACGAACTGCGACCTTCCTGACAGGAAATCACGAATCCAGTCGCACAACTGAGACGATACCCCATAGGCCCGCAGCTTGATTAGAAGTCGCTTGTGAGGAACGGTGTCAAAAGCTTTCCGGAAATCTAGAAATACGGAATCAACTTGAGATCCCCTGTCGATAGCGGCCATTACTTCGTGCGAATAAAGAGCTAGCTGCGTTGCACAAGAACGATGTTTTCTGAAACCATGCTGATTACGTATCAATAGATCGTTCCCTTCGAGGTGATTCATAATGTTTGAATACAGTATATGCTCCAAAACTCTACTGCAAACCGACGTCAATGATATAGGTCTGTAGTTAGATGGATTATTCCTACTACCCTTCTTAAACACTGGTGCGACCTGCGCAATTTTCCAGTCTGTAGGTACAGATCTATCGGTGAGCGAGCGGTTGTATATGAGTGCTAAGTAGGGAGCTATTGTATCAGCGTAATCTGAAAGGAACCTAACCGGTATACAATCTGGACCTGAAGACTTGCCCGTATCAAGCGATTTGAGTTGCTTCGCAACCCCTACGGTATCTACTTCTAAGAAACTCATGCTAGCAGCTGTTCCTGTTTCAAATTCTGGAATATTCCAGTCATCTTCCCTGGTGAAGGAATTTCGGAAAACTGCGTTCAATAACGCCGCTTTAGCGGCACAGTCGTCGGTAACAGTACCATCGGCACTGCGCAGCGAAGGTATTGACTGCGTCTTACCGCTTGTGTACTTTACATACGACCAGAATTTCTTCGGTTTTTCTACCAAATTTCGAGACAATGTTTCGTTGTGGAACCTATTAAAGGCATCTCGCATTTAAGTCCGTGCCAAATTTCGCGCGTCTGTAAATTTTAGCCAATCTTCGGGATTTCGCGTTCTTCTGAACTTCGCATGCTTTTTCCGTTGCATCTGCAACAGAGTTCGGACCTGTTTTGTGTACCACGGGGGATCAGTTCCAACTCTTACCAATTTGAGGTATGAATCTCTCAATTGCTGTTGCTACTATATCTTTGAATTTGAGCCACATCTCGTCTACATTTGCATAGTCAGTTCGGAAGGAATGAAGATTGTCTCTTAGGAAGGCTTCTAGTGACACTTTATCGCCGGCCGCGGTGGTCTCGCGGTTCTAGGCGCGCAGTCCGGAACCGTGCGACTGCTACGGTCGCAGGTTCGAATCCTGCCTCGGGCATGGATGTGTGTGATGTCCTTAGGTTAGTTAGATTTAAGTTGTTCTAAGTTCTAGGGGACTGATGACCACAGCAGTTGAGTCCCATAGTGCTCAGAGCCATTTTTGACACTTTATCCGCTTTTTTAAATAAAATTAATTTGCCTTTGTTTCTGGTGGATTTGGAAGAAACGGTATTGAGCCTAGCTACAACGACCTTGTGATCACTAATCCCTGTATCAGTCATGATGCTCTCTATCAGCTCTGGATTGTTTGTGGCTAAGAGGTCAAGTGTGTTTTCGCAACCATTTACAATTCGCGTGGGTTCGTGGATTAACTGCTCGAAATAATTTTCGGAGAAAGCATTTAGTACAATCTCGGAAGATGTTTTCTGCCTAGCACCGGTTTTGAACAAGTATTTTTGCCAACATATCGAGGGAAGGTTGAAGTCCCCATCAACTATAACGGTATGAGTGGGATATTTATTTGTTACGAGACTCAAATTTTCTCTGAACTGTTGAGCAACTATATCATCGGAGTCTGGGGGTCGGTAGAAGGAGCCAATTATTAACTTAGTTCGGCTGTTAAGTATAACCTCCACCCATACCAATTCGCACGGAGTATCTACTTCGACTTCACTACAAGATATACCACTACTGACAGACACAAACACTCCACCACCAATTCTGCCTAATCTATCTTTCCTGAACACCGTCTGAGACTTCGTAAAAATTTCTGCAGAACTTATTTCAGGCTTTAGCCAGCTTTCTGTACCTATAACGATTTCAGCTTCTGTGCTTTCTATTAGCGCTTGAAGCTCAGGGACTTTCCCAGCACAACTACAACAATTTACAACTACAATTCCGACTGTTCCTTGATCCAAGCAAGTCCTGTATTTGCCATACACCCTTTGAGATTGCAGCCCACCCCGTACTTTCCCGAGGCCTTCTAACCTAAAAAAAAAAAACCGCCCAGTCCACGCCACACAGCCTCCGCTACCCGTGTAGCCGCCAGTTGAGTGTAGTGAACTCCTGACCTATTCAGCGGAACCCGAAACCCCACCACCCTATGGCGCAAGTCAAGGAATCTGCAGCCAACACGGTCGCAAAACCGTCTGAGCCTCTGATTCAGACCCTCCACCCGGCTCTGCACCAAAGGTCCGCAGTCAGTTCTGTCAACGATGCTGCAGATGGTGAGCTCTGCCTTCATCTCGTAAGCAAGACCGGCAGCCTTCACCAAATCAGATAGCCGCTGGAATCCAGAGAGAATTTCCTCAGAACCAAAGCGACACACGTCATTAGTGCCGACATGTGCCACCACCTGCAGCTGGCTGCACCCTGTGCTCTTCATGGCATCAGGAAGGACCCTTTCCACATCAGGAATGACTCCACCCGGAATGCACACGGAGTGCACACTGGATTTCTTCTCCTCCTTAGCCGCCATGCCCCTAAGGGGCCCCATTACGTGCCTAACGTTGGAGCTCCCAACTACCAATAAGCCCACGCTCTGTGATTGCCCGGACCTTGAAGGCTGAGAATCATCCTCTGAAACAGGGCAGGCAGCTGCATCTGGCTCAGCCAGAGACAGTGCCTGAAACCTGTTTGTCAGACGCACCGGGGAGGCTTTCTGATCAGCCTCCGGGGACGTCTTTCGCTGCCTGCCACGCCTTGGAACGACCTCCCAATCAACCACAGGCGAGGGCTCAGCCCCACTGCGGGCAGCAACCGGAGCAACCACAGCGGGAGACCGATCTGGGGACAGACGGGACGAGGTTGACATCCCCGTGATACCCAAGTCAGGCTCCCCACAGTGGTACCCATTGGCAACAGCCTCAAGCTGCGCGACTGAAGTCAGCGCCGCTTACAGCTGTGAGCGAAGGGATGCCAACTCAGCCCTCATCCGAACACAGCAATCACAGTCCCTGTCCATTCTAATCGATGTTGAACAACAGTTACTGAAACACGAGTCCGTGCCTAGATAACGCAAGGGAAACACGCAAAGAATGTATTAACTAACCTGTACAAATGCCTAACGACTGCGCTACAATCTGCCTGAATTTACGATTACAGTAACTAAAACTCGAAATTACACCTCCTATACGAAACTCACGCAATTTAAGTAAGAATCTACGAAGTAAACACTAAAGCGCGATGCTACAACTCTCAAATACTATAATACGCCCGAAATTTATGAATTAAACAATGCAAGTACCCAAAAACACGCAAAGAAATTAAGAATTAAACTATGTAACAAATGAGTAAGCTAGGGGTATACGACTTGCTGCTGCAGCTGCTTATCCAACGGCGGCAGGGAGCACACTGAACATTAATTTACATCTTTAAAACAATATTTTTAATAATCTGCAATTTTCCACCCCGTGGAACGTGGAAACTATTAGTCCTAGAAAAAATTAATGTGGCCTTTTTAGGATCTTTAATTTAGTTTAATTTTGTACTGGGAAATATTTTCGCTAGAAGCCGCAGTTATGGAGTTATTCGAGGAAAACATAAAAAAGTGACCTCTAAAAGATTCCCCTCCCGCCCCGTCCCCAACACTCACACTTAACCGTTCAGAATTTTTAGTATGTTGTTCATGAGACTCCCTCCCAGCATTGTGCAAGATTTTGCGACTACAAGATTTTTCTCCTCTAATTATCCATCACTGACTGGACTAAATCGGGATATTTCGAAAATGTCCCACAATGTTTTCGAAACGGTTTCGAACAGCCCAAGAAATCCTGTCATATTTCGAGGAACATAAAGTAGAAGACCCTCCCCCTCCCCCCCCCTCCCATGAACCATGGACCTTGCCGTTGGTGGGGAGGTGGTTCCTGAAGAGGGGCAGCAGCCTTTTCAGTAGTTGCAGAGGCAAAAGTTTGGATGATTGACTGATCTGGCCTTGTAACATTAACCAAAACGGCCTTCCTTTGCTGGTACTGCGAACGGCTGAAAGCAAGGGGAAACTACAGCCGTAATTTTTCCCGAGGGCGTGTAGCTTTACTGTGTGTATAGTCCCCCATTCGGATCTCCGGGCGGAGGCTAATCAGGAGGACGTCGATAGCAGGAGAAAGAAAATTGGCGTTCTACGTATCGGAGCGTACAATGTCAGATCCCTTAATCGGGTAGGTGAGTTAAAAAATTTAAAACGGAAGTTGGTAGGTTAAAGTTAGATATAGTTGGAATTAGTGAAGTTCGGTGGCAGGGGGAACAAGACTTCTGGTCAGGTGAATACAGGGTTATAAATAAAAAATCAAATAGGGGCAATGCAGGGATAGGCTTAATAATGAATAAAAAATAGGAGCGCGGGTCAGCTACTGCGAACAGCATAGTGAACGTATTACTGTAGCCAAGATAGACACTAAGTCCACACCTACCACAGTAAGACAAGTTTATATGCCAACTAGCTCCGCAGATGACGAAGGGCTTGGAGAAATGTATGATGAGATAAAATAAATTATTCAGATAGTAAAGGGAGACGAAAATTTAATAGTCATGGGGGACTGGAATTCGATAGTAGCAAAAGCAAGAGAAGGAAAAGTAGTAGGCGAATATGGAATGGGGGTAAAGAATGAAAGAGGAAGTCGCCTGGTAGAATTTTGCATAGAGCATAATTTAATCATAACTAACACTTGGTTTAAGAATCATAAAAGATGGTTGTATACGTGGAAGACGCCTGGAGACACTGAAAGGTTTCAGATAGATTATACAGGGCGGAGAAAAATTGTGTCATGATATTTTAACCCTGGATAGCTGATGTCAGTAGGAACCAAAACTACTAATGTTGTGTAGGTCGACAACGCACCTTTTTTAAACTACGGAAACTTGGTGCCACGCGCTCCGATTGGCCGTGGGATTGCCCAGTTGCTGTTCGTTGGTTGAAGGGCATCGCTATAGTTCTTGGGTCACACAAACAAACGTCCCCTGCCCCGTCACTGTCCCAACGTGATACGCACACGTGCCGAATAGGTCACGTCAGATGCCAATCGGAGTGCGTGGCGCCAAGTTTCTGTAGTTTAAAAATTGTGCGTTTCGACGTACACAACGTTAGTAATTTTGGTCCTACTGGCATCAGCTATCCAGGGTTAAAATTTCGTGACACAACTTTTCTCCACCCTATATAATCGTAAGACAGAGATTTAGGAACCAGGTTTTAAATTGTAAGATATTTCCACGGGCATATGTGGACTCTAACCACAATCTACTGGTTATGAACTGTAGATTAAAACTGAAGAAACTGCAAAAAGGTGTGAATTTAAGGAGACACGACCTAGATAAACTGAAAGAACCAGAGGTTGAAGAGTTTCAGAGAGAGCATTAGGGAACAATTGACAGGAACAGGGGAAAGAAATGCAGTAGAAGTAGAATGTGTAGTTTCGAGAGATGAAATAGTGAAGGCAGCAGGGGATCAAGTAGGTAAAAAGACGCGGGCTAGTAGAATTCCTTGGGTAAGAGAAGAGATATTGAATTTGGTTAATGAAAGGAGAAAATACAAAAATGCAGTAAATGAAGCAGGCAAAAAGCAATACAAACGTCTCAAAAATGAGATCAACAGGAAACGCAAAATGGCTAAGCGGGCGTGGCTAGAGAACAAATGTAAGGATGTAGAGGCATCTGTCACTAGGGGTAAGATAGATACTGTCTACAGGAAAATTAAAGAGACCCTTGGAGAGAAGAGAACCACTTGTCTGAATATCAAGAGCTCAGATGGAAAACCAGTTCTAAGCAAAGAAGGGCAAGAAGAAAAGTGGAAGGAGTATATAGAGAGCCTATACAAGGGCGATGCACTTGAGGGCAGTATTAGGGAAATGGAAGAGTTCTTAGGTGAAGATGAAATGGGAGATATGATACTGCGTGAAGGATTTGACAGAGCACTGAAAGACCTGAGTCGAAATAAGGCCCTGGGAGTAGACAATATTCCATTAGAACAATTGACAGCCTTGGGTGAGCCAGCCATGACAAAACTCTACCATGTGGTGAGCGAAATGTATGAGACAGGCGAAATATTCTCAGATTTCAAGAAGAATATAATTCCAATCCCAAAGAAAGCAGGTGTTGACAGATATGAAAATTACGGAACTATTAGCTTAATAAATCACGGCTGCAAAATACTGACACGAATTCTTTACAGAAGAATGGAAAAACTGGTAGAAGCCGACTTTGGGGAAGATCAGTTCGTATTCCGTAGAAATGTTGAAATACGCGAGACAATGCTGACCCTACGACTTATCTTAGAAATAGATTCAGGAAAGGCAAACCTACGTTTCTAGCATTTTTAGACTTAGAGAAAGCTTTTGACAGCGTTGATTGGAATACTCTCTTTCAAATTCTGAAGGTGGAAGGGATCAAATACAGGGAGCGAAAGGCTATTTACAATTTGTACAGAAACCAGATGACAGTTATAAGAGTCGAGGGGTATTAAAGGGAAGCAGTGGTTGGGAAGGGAGTGAGACAGGGTTGCAGCCAATCCCCGATGTTATTCATTCTGTATATTGAGCAAGCGGCAAGGCAACAAAAGAAAAATCTGGAGTAGGAATTAAAATCCATGGAGAAGAATTAAAAACTTTGAGGTTTGCCGATGGCAATGTAATTCTGTAAGAGACAGTAAAGGACTTGGAAGAGCAGTTGAGCGGAATGGACAGTGTCTTGAAAGGAGGGCATAAGAAGATCATCAACAAAAGCAAAACGAGGATAATGGAATGTAGTCTAATTAAATTAGGTGATGCTGAGGTAATTAGATTAGGAAAATTGGAAGTTTGTGGTAAGGTCTTACGGGACCTTACTGCTGAGGTCATCGGTCCCTAAGCCTACACACTACTTAATCTAACTTTAACTTACGCTTTGGACAACACACATACCCATGCCCGAGGGAGGACACGACTCCAACGGGGGGAACCGCATGGAGCGTGATACGGCGCCTCAGACCGCGGGGCTACCCCACGCAGCAGTTACATTAGGAAATGAGACACTTAAAGTAGTAGGTGAATTTACTATTTGGGGAGAAAAATAACTGATGATGGTTCGAAGTAGAGAGGAAATAAAATGTAGGCTGGCAATGGCACGAAAAGCGCTTTTGAAGAAGAGAAATTTGTTAACATCGAGTATATATTAAAACGTGAGGAAGTCTTTTCTATAAGTATTTGTAAGAAGAGTAGCGATGTATGGATGTGGAACATGGATGATAAGTAGTTTAGACAAGAAGAGAATAGAAGCTTTCGGAAAGTGGTGCTACAGAAGAATGCTGAAGGTTAGATGAGTAGATCACGAAACTAATGAGGAGGTACTGAATAGAATTGGGGAGAAGAGGAATTTGTGGCACAACTTGAATAGAAAAAGGGATCGGTTGGTAGGACATGTTCTGAGGCATAAAGGGATCACCAATATAGTACTGGAGGGCAGCGTGGAGGGTAAAAATCGTAGAGGGAGACGAAGAGATGAATACACTAAACAGATTCAGAAGGATGTAGGGTGCAGTAGTTACTTGGAGATGAAGAAGCTTGCACAGGGTAGAGTAGCATGGAGAGTTGCATCAAATAATTCTCTGGACTGAGGACCACAACAAAAACAACAACAATACAAGAAATACAGAGGAAAACCAGTGGTAAACATTGTATTCCGTAATAGCCAGATCAGTGACCATCAATCTCACACAATCAATGTCGAAAACAAAAGTAATCTATCTTTCACCCTAACAAGTTATTAGATTCAGCGATGCTCATTGGCTGCTGCATACTATCACCCGATTGGCTACAACCAACGGGAACGAATTGCCAACAGCAGCACGCAGCAGAAGAGCCGTCATCACCAAAACTGCACACAAAAAGTCTCGCAAAATAAACAGTCTGGCATGTGGGACTGAGCTGACAAAGATACGTAATATTGCCCGGAAAATATGAACTCGAACCAGTTTGCGCAGTAAAAATCTAATCTCAGTGGATCTGTCGTACAACATACAAACTTCAACCTTATCATAGACGTACAATAATATGGACAGTCTAGGGGCCGCTTAATAGTTCTAGAAGCTGCTTCTGTTGATTGCTTATATTACAGCTTACGAGATTACTCGCGCCCTATAGCGGTTAAAATTGTAATTACTGAGATAGATGCGACTGCAAAAATTACAAAGTAAGCGGAAGAATGAAAATCTTAGTATCTACATTTAATACGTCAACAGACGAAATCAGTTCAGAAACAGACTATGACGAGACTAAAAGAACCGTTGGGTTTTTGCGAGAGTTTGACCACGCAACCTAGGAATTTTCTTCCGAAGCGGAGTATGGCGCTGATGTCATAAAATGTCAAGAATATATCAACATCGACAAAAAGGCAACTCGGAAGACAACAGGCATGATAATGATGATGGTGATCATCATCATCGGCATCAAGAATTTGACCTATTGGCCTGTTGTGTCTCAGAAATGGGCAAAGGATAGTCAATAGTTTGTTTTCCTCTGGGATTATACTGCAAAGGAATTTTCGTGGATCCGGTCTTCTGTACGCAAAACATGATGTCTCCACTTTATTGTGTATTTCTTTTTTTTTTTATTTTTTTTTTTTTTTACAAAAGTGAGCGAATCCACACTTAATCATTATTCACCCTTAATCAGTATTCTTCATGTGTGTGTATCGGAGGAACACCATCGATTCAGTTTTTCTTATTTGCTCAGAAGTTGGAGTCCAGCTTTCACATTCGTGCAATAATAAAGGAGGAGCCACAATTTTTTTATTGTTTGGGCGGGGGTTTCCCTTCGAGCGATACGTTCTAGTATTCGTCGCATTGTACCACAGGAATACATAAATTTTTGAAGCTGCACTTCAGCATAGTCTCATTTTGTATACTTAGGATGATACCTCAGATATTTAAATTCACTTATTTGTTGAGTAATCACAAATTTTACTCACATTGGTTCTAATCCTCGAAATGCTATGACTTTCGGTTTCATTTTCGGCACTCCGTACTATAACGTCGTCGTCATTAAACAGCTTTCATGGCACAGAATAGTAAGGGAAAGGAATCAGAATTTTTCGTTAAAAATCATCTGCATTGCCACAGGCAATATGAAGCACAGTTAAGGCAGAGCCTGAATAGGAAAGGAACCAGTAATGTCACAAGTGGGTCAGACCTAGATGCACGTTCCTACACCGTTACCAGCTGCCAAGCGCCGAATACAAACTCAGCAGAAAGGTGACGGAGACAGAAAACCAAAGCTGAGACAGAAAGATCTGTTCGTTAGCGCGTAAGACGTGACACAAGAAAAACAAGTAATACCTCCTACGCCAGAACGCACAGCGAGACCTGATGCAGTAGTTAATAGGCTGTTACGGATTGTTAATTGAAGATAGCAGAACGAGAATCGCCGACGGTAGAGAAAAAGCGGGACACATTCGGTCATTACGAACCGCACCTCACATCAAATCTCGACGCTAGTCCCTTTAAATACCTGTTTTCCAGGTCTAATTTTTTGAGTTGATCGTTGGGATCGATGGCATTCACAGTAATAGCACTCGGTTCCGTGATTAGAACATCTACATCTATTTACATGATTACTCTTTAATTCACAGTTAAGTGCCTGGCATAGGGTTCATCGAAACATCTTCAAGCTATTCCTCTACCGTTGTGATCTTCTGATGTCTTTACAAGACAATAACTGACAGTATTTGCTGCAGAAAATCTGAGAGAGTTGCCCAGATTGTCTCCTATGTCTTTTATGTAGACCAGGAATAGCACAGGGCCTATAACACTGGGTTATAGTAATGTCACAAGAGGGTCGGATGTAGACGCACATTCCGACACCGTTACCAGCTGCCAAGCACCGAGTACACACTCAGCAGAGAGATGACGGAGACAGAAAGCCAAAACTGAGAGAGAAAGCCAGCTATTACTTGTGTTTAGTCGATGATTTTCCGTCAGGAACTCGCGAATCGAGTCGCACCTGAGGTGAGACTCTGTTGGCACGCAATTTGATTAGAAGTCGCTTGTGAGGAACCGTGTCACCAGCCTTCTGGAAGTCGAAAAAAAAGTGGAATGAATCTGAGACTCCCTGTCGACAACATTCGTTACTTCGTGAGAATAAAGAGATAGTTGTCTTTCGCAAGAACCATTTTTTTCTGAATCCATGTTGACTATTTGTCAATAAATCGTTTTCGTCGAGGTAATTCATAATGTTCGAACACAGTATATGTTCCAAAAACCTATTGCAAATCGACATTAGTGATATGGTATGCAATTCTACGGATACTCCTCTTTCTTTCCTTGAGTATTGGTGTGACTTGTGCAACTTTCCATTCTTTAGATACGTATCTTTCGACGAGCGAGCGGTTGTATATGATTGTTAAGTTTGGAACTATTGTATCAGCGTACTCTGAAATGAACTTGACTGGTATACAGTCTGGACCGGAAGCCTCGAGTTTATCAAGTGATTTAAGCTGCTTCGCTACACCGAGGATATCTAATACTAAGTTACTCATGTTGGCAGTTGTTATAGATTCGAATCCTGGAATACTTACTTCGTCTTCGTTGGTGAAGGAGCTTCGGAAAACAGTAGTCGCGGGGATTTTGCATTGTTTTAAATTTGGCGTACTTTATTCGTTTTTCCGTTTTGTGTATCTTGGGGGATCAGCTCTATCCCTTATTAATTTATGTGGTATATCTCTCTCAATTGCCGCTGATGCTATTTCTTTGAATTCAAACCACATGTTGCCTACACTTACATAGATCGGAAAGAGTGGAGGTTGTGTCTTAAAAGGGGTCAAGCAAATTTTTATCTGGCTTTTCAATTGTATAGTGAAACTATATTTTGGATGTTCCAGCATCTCCCATGAACTAGCCGAAGGTGTTCTCCAGATTCTGGCCTACACTTGGTGAACTTCACGATGCTCGCTGCGTACCATATGCTGATGGGGAGATTGACTTTCTTCCACTGCCACCACCAAGTCGCAAAGCGCTGGTCACTCTGACTTCTCGGGGTTCTCGTTCTTGTTCATCACCCAAGCGCCTCCAGGTGCTAAGACCTACCAGACAAGTACGGAGGCCATCAAACGACTACCGACGCCGGGTATATCGCCGGTGGGTCATCGAGGGCAGCCATAGACTTCGGAATGGGGTAGAATACTCTTAAAACAGCCAGTGCGAAAAACGAAATATTCGTGCTTTGGCAACGGCCGCAGCCTGCCAGACATAAGCTGGTATAACACCGAGACTGCTAACAGGGCTGCCTGGGCGTGTAGAAACTGTGCTGACCGAACGGTCGTCAGCAGGAATCCTACGAGTAGTTGAATGAGACGTCATCCGAGGCTGGTGTGGAAAGTAAAGAGCTGTAAACGTGAATGACATGATTAAACTCCAACACTGTTATAGTGTCGAAGGCACTTCACAGGTTCGCCTCATCCATCCTGACAACATATGAATGTGTAGGCTTGGCCCTCTGAATAGCCTAGTTATAAAATTAACGTTGTTAATAATAGAAATTTCGTCTACTCTTTTAAGTCATTTTTTTCATGACCACGTCAACACAGTATTAAAAGTGTGGGTGAAAGTGGTCACCCCTGAATGACACCTTGGGTAATGTTTGTTGGATTGATTCACGTTTCAGAAGAGGAATCTTCATCTACAGGCATTGGACAGCGGAGATTATGTGCACCGGGATTCCTACATTTTCTGGTGCTGCCTATAATTTATTCCATTACACCCAGTCAAATGTCTTCTCGTAGTCTGTGAACACATAACAAATGTATAAATTAAACTTTCTTCTTTTCGGCTATTTATGTAAGTTTAAAAATACAGAAATACAAACTTTTGTATGTAAACGTAGGCTCCCGTGGCCGTTGTCACAGTCAATAAAATTCTTCTGGGTTTGCGACCGCATTGTAACTATAAGATTCGGTGACTATTGCAAGACGCCTTCCTCAGGGTGTATTGCTAACTGCTGAATGGGCGCTAATTTGGTTATATACTATGGAGGAGTGCTGTCACTGGATATGAGGGTGAGGAGGAAGGGTATTAGGTGTTCTTTTGTTGGTGTTTGCATTGCGTGTTGCCATAGGCGATTTCCACTAGAGTTTCGTTTATTGCTTGCCATTAGTGGAAATCGGCGAATAGGAAATTGAGCAGCGACTGCAGCGTAGCACTGTTTACTAACCGCCTGCATTAGCACCAGGATGAAGATAGAATTTCGAGAGGCCCGCGTACTGGCGATACAGCCGTTTAGCTTGAGGAGGAAGATCAGAGAGGCTATAGAAATAGCCAAGCGACCCGACGACATGAACGGAGAAGACGTGTACCGACTCCCAGCGTCTTGGCCGCCAGCAGGGACATCTTTGCACAAGGACAGCTCTCGCAAATCAACAGGAGCGCGGCGGGCCACAGCGGCGGAGGGCACACATAATGCTGACGCGCCCTAGTCGATACTAGGCAGTTAGTAAACAACGCTACGCTGCAGTCGCCGCTCAGTTGCATACACTACTGGCCATTACAATTGCTACACCACGAAGATGACGTGCTACAGACGCGAAATTTAACCGACAGGAAGAAGATGCTGTGATATGCAAATGATTAACTTTTCAGAGCATTCACACAAGGTTGGCGCCAGTGGCGACACCTACAACGTGTTGACATGAGGAAGGTTTCCAACCGATTTCTCAGACACAAACAGCAGTTGACCGGCGTTGCCTGGTGAAACGTTGTTGTGATGCCTCGTGTAAGGAGGAGAAATTCGTACCATCACGTTTCCGACTTTGATAAAGGTCGGATTGTAGGCTATCGCGATTGCGGTTTATCGTATCGCGACATTGCTGCTCGCGTTGGTCGAGATCCAATGACTGTTAGCAGAATGTGGAATCGGTGGGTTCAGGAGTCTAAGACGGAACGCCGTGCTGGATCCCAACGGCCTCGTATCACTAGCAGTCGAGATGACAGGCATGTTATCCGCATGGCTGTAACGGATCGTGCAGCTACGTCTCGATCCCTGAGTCAACAGATGGGGACGTTTGCAAGACAACAACCATCTGCACGAACAGATCGACGACGTTTGCAGCAGCATGGACTATCAGCTCGGAGACCATGGCTGCGGTTACCCTTGACGCTGCATCAAAGACAGGAGCTCCTGCGATGGTGTACTCAGCGACGAACCTGAGTGCACGAACGGCAAAACGTCATTATTACGGATGAATCCCGGTTCTGTTTACAGCATCATGATGGTCGCATCCGTGTTTGGCGACATCGCGGTGAACGCACATTGGAAACGTGTATTCGTCATCGCCATACTGGCGTATTACGTGGCGTGATGGTATGGGGTGCCATTGGTTACACGTCTCGGTCACCTCTTGTTCGCATTGACGGCACTTTGAACAGTGGACGTTACATTTCAGATGTGTTACGACTCGTGGCTCTACCATTCATTCGATCCCCGCGAAACCCTACATTTCAGCAGGATAATGCACTACTGCATGTTGCAGGTCATGTACGGGCCTTTCTGGATACAGAAAATGTTCGACTGCTGCCCTGGTCAGCACACTCTCCAGATCTCTCATCAATTGAAAACGTCTGGTCAATGGTGACCGAGAAACTGGCTCGTCACATTACGCCAGTCACTACTCTTGATGAACTGTGGTATCGTGTTGAAGCTGCATGGGATGCTGTACTTGTACACGCCATCCAAGCTCTGTTTGACTCAATGCCCAGGCTTATCATGGCCGTTATTACGGCCAGAGGTGGTTGTTTTTGGTATTGATTTCTCAGGATCTATGCACCCCAATTGCGTGAAAATGTAATATCATGTCAGTTCTAGTATAATATATTTGTCCAATGAATACCCGTATATCATCTGCATTTCTTCTTGTTGTAGCAATTTTAATACCCGGTAGTGTATTCTCTGATTTCCACTAATGGCAAGCAATAATGGAAACTCTAGTGGAAAACGCCTATTTTCGCCAATGACAACACGCAATGCAAAGACCAATAAAAGAACACCTAATACCCTTCCTCTTCACTCTCCTATCCAATGACAGCACTCCTCCATGGTATATAAGTAATTCAGCAATACACCCTGACCAAGGCGTCATGCAATAGTCGCCGAAACGTTGGAATATTATAGTTGACGATGCGGGCCCAAACCTAGAAGATATTTATTGACTGTGACAAACTTTTGAACATGACTTTCACTTTCTGAAGTCACGTTGGGAATCTGATTTTGTGCATCGGTAACAAGGACTAAGCTATTATTAATTATTTAGGAGTACATTTTTGTAATAAAATATAGAGACTTTGTCCTCTGTAATTTGTTCACAATAGCTTATGACCTTTCTTACAGAGCTACCCACATAAAGTGTGGAAGCTTGTGTAACAGGCTGTCCGCTGTACGTCCGATGGGTCAGCTACGCAATCGCTTTGCGCCGTTTTTTCGTTTCCTTTTCGTCGCTGCTGTCAAGGAAATGGCCAGGATTTGGTCGAAAGGGTGGGGGGGGGGGGGAGGGGGGAGGAGAGTCCGATTTGTTAAAGAGCATCTTAAATGGACTCATGTTTTTCATTCTATTCTGAAAACAAATTTATTTATTTATTAAATCTATGTATATAATTTTTCTTTTGGGAAGCCTTTATACAAATAGTACGTGGTCTACAGAATTAAGCAAGTAAAGCTTTTCTTAAAAAAGTATAACATATGTTCTCAACAGCGCATACTTGATAAATACCCAGATGTGCAATTAAATATTTCTTTATTTGGCAATGTGATAGTTTCACTCCTTTGCCAAACGAATCAAGATTCTTTGTTAACAAAACACAGCTAAGTCTCTTAATAAAAGTATAGGTACAGGCGATGGCTGATACAGGCGACAGTTTATAATTATCGACAGCAATGTTCACTACGGACAGTGCGTATCCCGTTTTCGATGTATGATTGAAAATCAGAATATAAGGAGCGATCAAAAAGTTTCCATTCGAAGGCCGTACAATCCAGAATTAGTATGCTAATCAGGCAAAATCGTCGTGGACATTGATGCAATCACCTCACCGACACACGAGGTTGAAAATACCCGTTTGTAAAACATTGAATCCTGCTGCGTGAAGAAGTCTGTAACTGCCTGTTGCACGCCCTCGTCCGACAGGCATCGTCGAATCTTCAAGGCCTTTTTTAAGAGGCCACGGGCGTGCTAATCGCATGGGGAGAGATCAGGACTGCAGGGCAGTCTCCAGCTGAAGTTGGCGTAGCTTCTGCGCTACGACATTTGCGACGTGGGGATGTGCGTTGTCATGAAGTAGCAGCACCCCTTGTCACACCATTTCACAACGGAGGTTTTCAACAGACATGCTGCCCCATACACATTCTTCATTCTCCGATGGATGTGAGCCGGTGTTTGGCCTTTGGCAGCCAGGAAAAGAATAACAACACGTTGGTCTTGTTTGGACGCATTTGGTAATACAGTCGTCATAGTTCACGTTTCCGCGTTTACCGCGCACTCGTCTGAAAGACACGTCACGAATGCAATACTAATCCCTTGACTTCATGTCGAAGCTTATATAACCGTATCGGTGTCGCACTACGTTGAATATACGTTGCAGTAACGCCCTCAATCTGGAACTTTGTGATCGGCCCTTACATCTTTCAGTCTGACTACACGTTAACCATATACTTATACTTATATGGATATGGTGTCTCTTCTTTCGGACATATCCTAAAGAACAGACACCACTTATGACCTGCAGCCGTCTAGAGCGAAATTAGAATTGTATTAATACCTTCAGCTGCTAACGGGCGTTGATATATATATATATATATATATATATATATATATATATATATATATATATATATATATATATAGGCAAACACATGGGAAGAATTTCATTCTAAATTCACGCGAATAGCTAAGGAAACCATTCCCTTGAAAAAGATATTCAAACACCCTTGGTGGGATTCAGACTGTGAAAATGCATTGGAAAGGAGAAAAAAGGCATTTCAAGAATATAACAGTAAAAAATCACAAGAAAGTCTACATTTATTTAACGAGGTTAGAAAACAGGTTTCAAAATCTATTAGGCAAGCAAAAAGGAAGTACACAAAGGCACAACTGGATGCCATAGAAGAAAATTTCCAAAACTATAATACAAGAGACGTCTACAGAACTTTCGCAGATAAAATACGAGGATATATCCCTCAAAATTTATGTTTCAGAAAACCAGATGGTAAATTAGCCCTAACAAACCAGGAAAGCTGTCAAGTATTGGCTCAATATTTTTCTAACCTACTAAATTGCCCAGAACCTAGTTTAAGGTTTCCCAAAGAAATCTGTGCCAACGCTTAACCGGATTCATTACCACCAACACAGGAAGAAATCAAATGTCACATTAAAAACTTAAAAAATAATAGAACATCTGGCAAAGATGGCATTGTTGCAGAGCTATTAAAAACCTAGGACCAAAGACGTTGCAAGAGCTCACAAAAATAATAACAAAAATATGGGAAACAGAAAAATTACCAGAGGAGTGGAAATGTGCCCTTATTCACCCGTTACATAAAAAAGGAGACAGAACAAATATCAATAACTACAGGGGAATCTCACTTTTACAAGTCACCTACAAAATTCTCTCAACATGCCTGCTGAAAAGAACACAAGAGCAGCTGGAATGCCAAATTGGTGATTATCAAGCAGGCTTCCGCCCCGGTCGCTCATGCATAGAACAAATATTTAATTTAAAGACAATATTAAAACACAAAGCAATTAGAAATGCCCCCATAATTTGTACATTTGTAGATTTTAAGAAAGCGTATGACTCAATTGACCGGCAATCTTTGTTTAACATTTTAGAGGAACTTGGACTTGACTCCAAAACACTAAGGCTTATCAAAGAATCACTGACAGACACTGTATCTAAAGTTAAATTCAGGGGAGAAATCTCTGAACCTTTTCTCATAAAAACTGGAGTACGTCAAGGTGACGGGCTATCTCCACTTTTGTTTAATATAGTCCTGGATAAAGTCATTAAGGAATGGGAAAAAGAATTAAAAAATCAATCCTACTGGAAACCAATCCATCTTGGTAGAACCAAAGACAACGTGGAGATATCTTGTTTAGCATTCGCGGACGACTTGGCCATACTTGCAGATGATGAAGAAATCGCCACCAAACAAATAGAGATCCTTAAGGAATGCGCGGATAAAGTAGGTTTACAAATTTCGTTTCAAAAGACAGAATTTTTCTGTACGAAATTCCATATACACAGTTTGAACACAAAATATGGAAAAATAAATAGAGTAAAACATTTTAAATACCTAGGTGAAATTTTGGAGCCAACCGGAGGAGAGAAAGTTGCACAGAAGATCAGACAACAGAAAATGAAGAGAGCATATGGTATGACACATGAAATATACAATAAAAAATGCATCTCCTCGAACACAAAAATCAGACACTACTGCGCAGTAATTAAGCCAGCAGCACTATATGCTAGTGAAACGCTCACACTCCACACAAAATGTGATTTAGAAAAAATACTAAAAGAAGAACGAAAAATTATGAGAAAGATTTTAGGTCCAAAATTAACAGAAGAAGGATACCGGATACAATCAAGAAGAACCACAGAAACTATATCAAACCTGGCAGCAGACATAAGAAGGCGAAGATTAAAATTTTGTGGGCACGTCACTAGACTTCCCCCCACACGACTCACCAACAGAATTCTCACTTACATAGAAAAAGTCAAATCAACAACACCATGGATTAGCCAAGTAAAATTAGATTTACAAAAAGCAAATATTGAACTTAAAGATGTCAAAGATAGAAAAACTTTTAGAAATAAGGTGGAAAAGTGGAATGTATTGTCGGAGAAGGAAGCACTAAAGAGACCAGGAACAAAATGGACAGAAGAAAGAAAAAGAAAACATGGAGAACGAATGAAAGAAGTATGGAAGAAACGACGTCAGAAAGCTTTGCGTGATCCTTCTGGGTCCATTCGCGATAAGTAAGTAAGTAAGTATATATATATCAATGGAAAGAACTGACACGATATGCATATAAGTATATAGTTCTGGCAACACCGGCCATGACCTTCTTCTTGTGTGCGGATGCACACGTAATCCCCGAACTGTTACGGGACTTCGTAAGAATGTATTCCACGAGTAATGAGTGTGTTGGGGTGGGACACTACGAATGTAGTGTGTGGACATACAACATGAGAATGTGGGTCTTGCGGGTGGCGTACGCGAGAAATAGTCCCTGCAGTCGCGCTATCCTCTGTGTCCTCGGTAACTCAGATATATCAGTCGGCACGGTAGCTCAGCGTGTTCGGTCAGAGGGTTGGCTGCCCTCTGTAATAAAAAAAAAAAAACTGAGTTAATCTATCAACGATGAACTTAAACGGGTGTCTTACGACGTCCGCCCCGAGCACATGCAACGAACGAAAGCGAAAAAAAAAAAAAAAAGATGGATAGAGCGTCTGCCATGTAAGCGGGAGATCCCGGGTTCGAGTCCCGGTCGGGGCACACATTTTCACCTGTCCCTGTTGATATATATATCAACGTCCGTTAGTAGCTGAAGGTATTAATATAATTCTAAACACGGTAACCAGGTCGTGTATAATTTCATTTAGTTGGTAGGGGTGCTCGGATCCCTTACCCACCCCTTTGGCTACGTCCTTGCTGTTGTAACTGTCGAATTCACTCATCATTAGAGGTTTTAGACTGTGTGGAATTCTTTCGAAGTAAGCTTTTCGCTGACTAGTGTCCTTTAATAATTTCTAGCATATTTACGAGTCATGTGAGACGACATCTTTCGTTATTTACCAATTTTCAATTTAATGCTGATTTTCACTTATATTCCGGTGAATGCTTTTATTGTCCCACTTTGAGTCCCAATGACGATGACGTCATAGGCAAAACACTGTGCGACAAACGCATACAGTATGATCTATCCGCTTTGGACTAAATCATTGTTTACGTATGATTAGTCTCTTAGTTGTATCTGACGACATTTTTTCACTCAAGAAAGTTCGACCGATTGCCACTGTAATGAGCGTATAGACGTTTTCACGTCAAGAATGTCACTTTACTGAAAATTGTGATTCAGTATTTGTCAATTAAAATTTCCGTTTGATAATAAATAAAAAATTAAAATAAAAGCAAAAACATTGTTGGTACTAGTGAGAGCAGAATCAATGACCTTGCGATTCCAAGACTGTGACTCTGATGAAAATTCACGACATTTTAATTTCTCGGAAATCTTCAGATCTCCAAAAGCGGTTTTTGAAGATTTTCTAAGTGTGTCGTACTGCTTTATGTCAGAGCACTGAACTTCAAAACGTAGAAATACAAAGAAAATCGAAGAGGGACCTTCTGTCCCGTGGCGAGCTGACTTGCAGTTGTCTCACTCCACGCCGTGTTCAAACCGTCGCTGTTTGGATTACATGGCCGGCGGAGCTTAAAGACTTCTTTCAGTTTCTCGAGGACATACATATTTGACCAACACTTAGCTCACCAACGAGTCTCGGTAAAGTTCATTGCACCACGAACGGACTTGTGGGGACACTGGCGGGAGCGTATGGTAGGAATAACGAAATACCGCCTTAGAGAAAAGTCTTTGGGGAAAATCACTAGCAGACGAGGAAACATTAAGAAACTTACTGCTGCAAATGGAAGCTGACCTAACCTAGTGCCCAATCGTGCACGTTGATGCTGATGCACTGATAATAAGAGACTTCTTAACTGGAGAGCGGTTGACAACATTGCCTACCGATACGGAAGCCAATACTATGAAGATATTGTTTTTTCTCACTTCATTTCAGCCTCCAGTGTACCAAATAAAGAACTATTTCTGATTTAACTTCCTATTTTCCAATAGTTTTTTATTCGATCAGAGTGCTGCGGTTTACGAACTTCACTTTGCTCCAGTTTTCTTTTACGGTTTTCTCAGGAGATGGAAATATGAAACCTTCTTTCGGAATGTATCTCTGTTCGGAATTCTATATTCTGTAACCTTCATCTCTCTCAGACCACTTCTGATTTCTTGGATTTCTTGTCCTTGACATGTTCAACAATTCTGCTACGTAACCTGTCTTCATTGAACTGAATAATATGGCCCTAAAACATCATTTTCTCATCGTTACATTTAGTTTTTCAAATTTTTTGTATATACTGCTGTCCTGTATTTATCATTGTGTTTTATTTCCCCAGTATTTTTCTTAGTATCTTCCTCTATTTTCCTTGTTTTCCGTTTCTACTGTCTTATTTTTAGTCGAATCCAGGAAGTCAGCTGCGTATAAGCTTTCTGGATTTATTACTGTAACATAATATTGTACTCTTGCTTGAAAAGAGAAAGATCTCTAATTGTACACATGTTTAGCCAACTGATAGACCATCTTCCTTTCTCTGAGTTTATTGGTCACCCCATCACGACCTTGCTTTCTTATTACCTTACCAAGATATTTGAAATTACTGATTCTTAAAATTGTTCAGCAATCTGTAGTCAGGAAATTTAGACCATCTGTTATATTTGTAATATAGCTTGTTTTGCGTGAGATTTTTGAATTCCTATTTTTTATTTGCAATTTTTTCCGCAATGTTGGTTTTTCTTATTACAATGTCTCCAGAGAGTATTGCAAGAACGTCGGCAAAAGATAAACACTGACTTGTAAAAGATTCTTGCTTCTACAGCCCGGTTGTATTTGATCGCTCACTCCATATTCTGTGAGTTCTTATTCCCTTCTGCGACCAGCTTTTCAAGAATACAGTCGAACAAATTAGGGTACAGATCATCCCCATATCTAACACCATTTCACACATAGAAAGCCGACACTGACGTGGGAAGCGTGACAAGCCCGTAACCCGGAGGTCCATGGATCGTGACAACACTCTGCTACCGTTGTGCAGTGGACCGACAGGTAAATGGAAGGACTGAGTTGAATACGTGGGTTATCTTTCCAATATTTATTATGAAAAAAGAACAACTTTCCACAGTAATTATCTGGCACCATGGCCCAGTTAAAAACACAGCCAAATCAGGACTGACCACTAACTAAAAAGAATTATAAACACACAGTCTGGTCTGGCTTCACAATCAGTTTTCTTCAAATTGCAAGTGACCCATTAACTAACTTTCAAGTTGCCTTCAGCAACTCTATCCTGATAAGAAAACTGTCTCTGGAAGTTCCTCGTAAGTAGCTGGTAGCAATTCCAGAACTACTGGTGTCAGGGCCCCAACACAATCAGCAACATTTCCAACTTGATCGACACACAAGCCGGCCGCTGTGGCCGAGCGGTTCTAGGCGCGACTGCTACGGTCGCAGATTCGAATCCTGCCTCGGGCATGGATGTGTGTGATGTCCTTAGGTTAGCTAGGTTTACGTAGTTCTAAGTTCTAGGGGACTGATGACCTCAGATGTTAAGTCCCATAGTGCTCAGAGCCATTTGAACCATTTTTTTCGACGCACAAGATCGGTGCTCTCGGTCATCTGGAATCATGGTGTATCGCGCGCACTAGCTGCCTTAGGTCCAGCAAGCTAAACCCCGACACCCCATACCGTACGTGTTTGTTAGTACTTGATGAATTATGTATCTTTTTTTGTCATCCACACCAAAATTCTCTAGTACTTGAGGACTCATGTTGCTATTCTGTCTTGGATTATGAGCTTAGACTCCGGATTTGCTCCACACATGACCTACCCTTTCGAAGTCCACTTTGACACTCCCCGATCTTGTCATCTACCTGCTTTTCTAGCGTATTACGTAGAGCTTAGAAAGGATTTGTATGTAACTGGTGACAGTGACATTGCTCTGTAGTTCTTGGCAACAGTTTTATCTCATTCCTTAGGTAAAGGATAAATTAACGTGCATTTCTTATGTTAGCCATGCATTACGCTGTTTTCGTTTTAACGTTTGCGATAGATTTCCTCGAGATAGTTCTCACAATTCTGCGAAGGTATCGTTATGTTACATTAAAATTTTTTTTCTCTTTTGAATAATATATTGAAGTAGTGTTTGTTATGTATTTAGAATGAATAGAACACACATCAGTAACTGTCCTCTTTAATACTTAATATGCATCCTAGGCAGGAAAGGTAATTACGATTTGGAAGGGGGGAGGGAAAATCTTAGTACTGTTTATTCTGGTGTCGTAAGTAACCAAATCGCATAACTTTCTAAAGATTTGCATCGTAGTGTGACGTAGATGAAAACTGTATCTCACTGTAAATGTTTAGTTTTGAACTTGGGTATAATGAGTACGGCTTACGTCTTTCAGTTTACAGCAGAAAAATACACATATGGTCCGTCTTCTTTTTTTCTTTCTTTTTTTCATTTCCTTTCTTCCTTTCTTTTGAAGATTTTCTATGCGGTTGTGTTAGGATATTGTTGTTTTGAGCTCCGCATGCCTTCAAGCAATTTATGCTGTGGGCACTAGAATGCGCCAATCGTTCTACTAATGTAAGATGTTCTTACCTTTCAAATATTTGCCAATTTGGTTCCTTGCTTGTAACATTAAACTGTGCCACTTCTTCTCAATGTGGCATGACTTCCTTGTATATCTAATTTATTTGTAAAATATTAAGGATGTTTCGATAGTCCATCTTGAGACACTAAAACAATTATATAACTATTTTATTTAGTTATTGAAGATCTTAAGATGGTTGGTACGAAACATTTTATGCATATGCCAATAAACATATACGTTTAACATTTCTTTACTGTTATGTGCTGTACCGCAGGGTAACAGGGTTGTTGCATTACTCTTGTGTAACTTTTCACAGTTTAATCCAGTACACATCAAAGGATCATGTCATTCTCACTTCAAATCTGGAGGCGAATGCATGTTATGAATAGATTACCACGTCACAATGGAAACGTTTTCCCCAAAGACACGACACACATTTCACGTTGTGCTCGGAAACGTTTTCTCCAAAGACACTACACACATTGCACGTTGTGTGTAGGTGCAGGTCAGTCATAACAGTAATTGGTGCTACAAACCTAATTACTCGTTAATTATCCTCCTGTTACCAAGGGTACCTCACATCAAAAAATCAGCAAGCAATTATGATCAGAGTGAAAGTTTATAAGTTGAGTTGTGACACAACCATTGCTTGTCGACGGAATAAAAAAAATTTAAAAAAATGCACGGCGAAATGTTTTGTGAAATGATTTATCTAAAAACTAAAGAAAACAGATTAGAGAAATATTTGACATGGCTTTGAATGATGCTCGAAATCACGCACAGGAAATAAGAAGCCGACTGAGAATTTAAAGTGCAATGTTTAACTTCGCATAACAATAGTATCTCAAAGCTTCATTTATAGACTGCATGGTCGGCCTAATCCACAGACAAATATTCTCTAGTGCTCTTTAAAGTTATAAGTTAAACATTAAACTTAAATACTTAGTCGGCACCGCATTTGCTGTGCATTATTTCGAGCATCATTGAAATGTGCGTCAAATGTATCATTTCTCGCTTTTAGAAAAATCATTTTATAGAACATTTGACTGTTTTTTTAATTTTGCATTTTCAAGCTTTTTGGCAATTAAATATCACGCCATTGTAACTTGTAAAGCGCAAAATATCTAGGTCTTAAAGACATGAACTATTCCACAGCATATTTAGATAGCTCAAATCACTAATTAAATTTTTCCTAATTCCTCTAGTTACTTACAAACAACATTTTTTTTTTGTAGAACTGGACCACATGTTGGTAAGTTTGATACCTCATTAGTCCATTTCACGGTCTGTTGGGCAATCGAAATTCGGACAAAAAACTATTTCGTGATTTCTAGGGATTCTTGTTTCCGCTCCATTCAAACAATTGACCGCAAACTATTGCCAGACGTTTGAGAAAAATACTTCGTTATAGAGTTATAAGTGGCAGTACGACTTATTATTCACGCTCATTTTCTTTGCAAAGCGAGTTCTTTCTGTGGAATGCGCGAGTTACCATACAAATTGCACCAAGTGACATCAGTGGATGAAAACCATGAGTCATTTTATTAATTTTCTTGCCTTTAGAGCTGTAACTTATACTTGCTGCAACGGCTGTCGGGCATAACTGTTTCGTGAAGCCGACAATGCGTTGTTTTATGCAATTTCACTATAAATTTCGAAAGGTCCGTCACGCTTTCAGTTGGGCGATGTGGTCAACATTTTCAATAATTTCTCTAGTAGACGGTATGGCGGCCTCTGTTGACAGGATGGCCGTATCATCAAGTTACTGGTAAAGCAGTCAACTGCTCTCTTCCGCCTCTGGAGTTTGTTTCCTCCGCGTGTCTTCTGGGGCTGGAGGGAGTCGATTATACTTAACAGGATAATAGGCCCGTGTGATTACGCGAGTCAGCCGCTCTCGGCTTAGTGTTATAACAATAGGTGGGCTGCAGTTGGGTAAACCGACAGCAAAACGACAAAAACACGAATAACATGTGCAATTAGATCTTCGGCTACGTCTACATACAGCATACTCCACAAGCCACAGTACGGTGCGTCGCGGCAGGTACTTCATACACCATTATCATTTCCTTTATTTCCTGTTCAGATTGCGAATGCAGCGCGTTGCGAAGAAATAATGAGTATCGGCGACGCCGCATCAGATCGAATTAGTCTGACCTTAGCGCCGTGGTAATTTCGCGAGATTTTTGTGGTAGGAATTAATATTTTGAGAAACTCTTTCGGAAAGCACGATCTGTGTGATCCACGTCAGAAACATTAGGTACTAGTATTTGATGAGTATTTACGTTACGCTCTCAGGCTTACTGAACAAACCCAGTACGAAAAAGCTGCTCTTGTTTGAATCATCTCTATGCAATTAACATATATGTGGTATTTTCAAAAGTTTATGCGCAATACGTTCATTTGTTTACGTTGAGGGTAAAATACTAGTTCCGTCTCCAAAGTTCGATTTTTTGTAGCATCTACTACAAATGTTTTTGTACTGTCTTGGTTAATCATGAGAAAACAAGTTCTTACAGGCACTTGTTTACAACAGTTACTGTTAATACTTCTAAGAGCTCCCAACCCACTCATCCACACACACACACACACACACACACACACGCATGCACACACGCGCGCGCGCGAATGTGCGCTTTCTAACATTCAACTGTGTGTGTTAAGCAACATCATACGTCATTTTGTTTTAGCTTTCAGTCACATTACATAGTTTAATTATTATTCAATAACACATTGATGTTCCCCATATTACATTAACTGTAATGTTACTTAAACGATTGTATATTTCTGCGTACAGATTCATGATTCTGAAAGTGAACAGTTTCCTCAGGCAAGATGGTACTTCAAAATTCAAGTTCACAAATGTTCTAATGAATTTTGTGAAATCGGTTGTCAATTTTTTACACCCATATTTGACGTTATTTATATTAACTTTGTTGGTACAGGAGCAATTTAGCGTACCTAGTACGCCGCCTATCGTGAATAAAAGTTTCTTATAACATCCACGATGAAAAGTTTGGTCCTTAAATTGTAGGTTGTCGAACATTTAGTTGCCTGGTATAGAAAGAGATGGTGTAATAGGCCCCCCACTTTCTTTCCTCGTCCTTGCTGTCACAGTTTCTGTTCTATCTACTTACAACGTTCTGAGCATATAGTGTGACATGTCTTTCACTTGTTTATCGTACAATTTTTGAAGTAATGTGCATGACAGACAAAAATATTTTGTTTCATGGAACCTTACACGACCGACGAAGAAGTTGTGTTTGTAATATGACATCTATGCGATACATTCTAAAAATTTAAGAAAAAATTACAAGAAAGACAGCTATATGAAGTCAAATATTGTTATAAGATTGTACAGTGTAGAACAGTTTCTTGAAGACCGTCCCCATATTTTACTGCATTTAAGGCCCATTCTTTGCTCTATAGTGCCTTCAAAGCTTTTATTACGTCTCGTTTATCCCAAGTTTTTTATTTTCTCCTTGGCGTTAACTTTTTACAAAACTTCTGCAACACAAAACTGTACAGAATTTCTGTAGTGATTATGATATGCGCCCTTTGATGTAGGGGGTTTATATTAACAGCAAGAAAAATGACAATAATACCAACACCACCTATTGTAGGGAAAACTTTTATCATCGTCTAACGATAAGTATAAGAGGAAATATTAACACTGGAACATAACCCTTGACACGTGTATATTAACAGCAAGAAAGAGGTCCATAATACCAACACTATCTATTTTGTGAACAAAAATTTATTATTGTCTAACGTAAAGTATAAAATGAAATATTAACACTGGAACATAAACCTTGATATGTGTACATTACGATGGAATATCATCAGTATTTTTATAGACATAGCTGTAATAATAATAATGTTCAAAATTTTTGGCAGTGGTGAAAACAAGAAAACCTCACTGCCCACTTGTATAGCTACTGGGTCACTGCGCTCTACTGCTGTAAATAAGAACTAGTACTTTAACTGGTAAAGTCACCAGCAGGATGTGCTGCTGTGTTTACTAGTTATTGAGGAGGCCAGAATTATTAGCAGGGGCCCACGATACCACCTGAACCCCTAACACTGATGTCGACGGTTACATGTTTACATGAATCATTAGTTCAAAAAATGGTTCAAATGGCTCTGAGCACTATGGACTTAACATCTGAGGTCATCAGTCCCCTAGAACTTAGAACTACTTAAACCTAACTAACCTAAGGACATCACACACATCCATGCCCGAGGCAGGATTCGAACCTGCGACCGGAATCATTAGTGCTGTCATTGTGTCTGACCATTTCAGTTCGAGTGTTTGTTTTAAATTTGACGTAAGATCGAATGCAGGGATAATTGTGCCTTTCCCTTCACAAGTTGCTTGTTTTGCAACTTGGCCTGCCTTCTCATTACCCTGAATTTTGCAAAGTACCTTCAACCTTATGAATAGCATCTTCTTTTGTGCACATACACCAAAACACTGTGCTTATCGAACGATATATGAGCCAGCAGCGGGGCTGCAACCAAGTCCGTATCTCGAACTTTGAAAGAAAGTGTGAGGATTCCATGATTGTTGCGGATTGTCATAAACACTCCAGTAATATCCGACGCAAAATCCAAATGCACAAGCAGGGTTGTTATCAGTAGACGGTAATGGAGGAAACTGTTCAGCTTTATAAATGGCAGATATCTGAACTAACTAGCATGGTGGCCAGATATTTAGAGAGACGGCAATTTCGCTCGCCTGTTACACTCCTGGTGGGCGGTAGGGATGGGACGAATACTAACCGTGCAAATCGATACACGTGGAGAATCTATGCTGGCTGCGGAATCTACATCAGTTTCGCTAACTGGTGGGGTATAATACCTTCCTTGCAGTAACTACAATTTTCTGGCAGAGTGCACCGGGGTGGTGATAATTAAACAGACGGTGTTCCGAGTGGTGCGATGCGGTATGTATACACTGCAGGACGCTTAAACATTGAAGGTATGTTCACTCTCGCGGAGTGTGCTGAAAAAATAAAAGTTTTACTTTCTGCCACGAGGTGACAATATGGCACTAGAAGCAATTAGAATGTGATATATTTCTTGTTTTGAAGTCAGTACGCTGTTTGTCACTTGGCAATGTTTGTTGATTTCTTTTGTGAAGTGACTATTCGTGTAAAGTATTAAGGCAGTTGAAGTTTTCCGTGTGAAACCCAATAGTTATTGAGAGGGAAGTTCGCTCTCTGGTGAAAAAGTTATTTTATCAGAACGGCAGCAATAGCAGTGCTGCAGCCCGCATCTCGTGGTCGTGCGGTAGCGTTCTCGCTTCCCACGCCCGGGTTCCCGGGTTCGATTCCCGGCGGGGTCAGGGATTTTCTCTGCCTCGTGATGGCTGGGTGTTGTGTGCTGTCCTTAGGTTAGTTAGGTTTAAGTAGTTCTAAGTTCTAGGGGACTCATGATCATAGATGTTGAGTCCCATAGTGCTCAGAGCCATTTGAACCAAGCAGTGCTGCATTGCAGTAATATCGCCAACAAAACAGCTGCGAAGAGGCCCAGTATCAGTCTACATCTACATCTACATGGATACTCTGCAAGTCACACTTAAGTGCCTGGCAGAGGGTTCATCGAATCACCTTCACATTAATTCTCTATTATTCCACTCTCGAACAGGGCGAGGAAGAAACGAACACCTGTATCTTCCCGTGCGAGCTCTGATTTCCGTTACTTTACTGTGATGATCGTTCCTTCTTATGTAGGTCGGTGTCACTAAAATATTTTCGCGTTCGGAGGAGAAAGTTCGTAATTGAAATTTCGTGAGAAGATTCAGCAGCAACGAAAAGCGCCTTTGATTTAATGGTGTCCATCCCAAATCCTGTATCATGTCCGTGACACTCTGTCCCCTATTTAACGATAATACAAAACTTGCTGCTCTTTTTTGAACGTTCTTGATGTACTTCGGTAATCCTATATGGTAAAGATGTCAGATTGCGCAGCAGTACTCCGGAAGAGGACGGACAAGCGTGGTGTACGCCGTCTCTTTAGTAGATCTGTTACATTTTCTAAGTGTTCTGCCAATAAAAGTCAGTCTTTGGTTTACCTTCCCCGTAACATTTTCTATGCGTGTTTTCTAATTTAAATTGTTCATAATTGTAATTCCTAGATATTTATCTGAATTTACAGCCTTTAAATTTTGATTTATCGTGTGACCGAAGTTACAGCACTCTTGTGGATGACCTCACACTTTTCATTATCTAGGGTCAACTGCCAATTTTCGCATCATTTGGATACCGTTTGAACGTCTGGTGAGTTTACTAGACGATAAACGACAGCATTATACTAACAATCTAAGACGGCTGCTCAGTCTCCTAAATCGTTTCCCGCGTCCGGCCATCCTGATTTAGGTTTTCCGTGAGTTCCCTAAATCGCTTCAGGCAAATGCCGTGATGGTTCCTTTGAAAGGGCACGGCCGACTTCCTTCCCTAATCCGATGAGACCGATGACCCCCTATCTGGTCTCCTTCCCCAAACAACCCAACCCCCTCCCCCCTAAATCATTTATATAGATAAGGAACAGCAGAAGGCTTACAACACTACCTTGGGGAACTCCTGAAATCACTTCTATTTCACTCGATAACTTTCCGTCGATTACTAGGAGCTGTGTCCTCTCTGATATAAATCGACTAAGGAATATGATCAAGAAATCTGAAGAAACAGGTGAATTAGGTGGTGCAACATGGAGAGGTAGGTGACCCATTCCCTTGGCAATTGTTGTTGAAGTAATTGTAGCTACTGTATAACAGCCTATTCTCGAGCTGTGTCATCGGCATTGTCTCCCCCATAGTCAACAGTTCAAAAGATTATGTGGCGTTGTTTACACTGGTATCCATACAAAAATCAGGAAGTGCACCAGATTAAGCCCGAACATAGGCCACAAGGCCGTGACTTTGCCCTTCGTTTCGTGGCACGCGGAAACGGTTGAAATTTGGCCGGTGAATTTTCTTTGGACTGACGAGGCACATTTTGCTCTGCACGGTGTCGTGAATGGACAGAAATGTCGCAATGGCGTTCTACTCCGCCACATGTTGTGCAGGAACATGCTCTGTGTTCCGGCGTAACATCAAGCGCCGACCTGGAACGTTACAGCAGATAGAGCTGTGAGACGACGTCAGCCAATAGTACGCTGATTAGGACGACACCGCAACAGGAGCGGCATCTGCGCCACATAGCCGCCACCGCAGTGGATGACGAGCCGTCCTGCAAATTCCACAGGAGTGACTTATGAACTGTGTTATTTTGCTTGCATTGAAATTGTATATACCAAAGGACATTGATTATTTCCATGTCGCCATTTGCTTGCGACTCCTCTTTGTGAATGTGCAAATTGAAATATTATCAATTTAACTTGCTGTTATAAACTCCATTAATACGATTTTCTTGAATTGTTGACCAGCGATCCGAGAAAACAGCTTCCTAGGCACCCTATATTAGACGAGTGCGCAGGATACTACACTCTGCACTCAGCTTACGTGACTGTGTGGTGTGGTTTCAGAAGCTCCTTCATTCTCAGTCTTTTTTTTTTCATTTTTTTTCTCTAGGCGGTAACACCTCGTGGGCGTATTAGGTGTATATTGACATCTGCACTTTGTAAGGACCTCCTTGTGATTCCTGCTTTGCAAGAACGCAACTGTATTTACACCAATATTTTCAAGCAAGATGGGGCGGCACCAGACGTCACTTGCTAGGAGAAAGGTTTGCCTCGAGAAACCTTCGGTAACGACCGCAGCATTTCTAGGCAATTTCTACATGTATAGCCTTCCAGATTCCCCGACATAAATCCACGTGACTTCTGGTTGTGACGATATCTCAAACATAGGTCTATCAGGGATGTATCCTGACTCTTCCTGACATGACGGATAACATATGGTGACATATCGCTCGTATTACGCTGGATGTAGCATGTTGATTGTCAGAAAACCACACTGAACACAAGCTGTAGCTTGTGGCCATACCCTAATAAACGTGCCAGAACCATCGTTATCATGTGTTTGATAGTTCCTACCCTTTTTCTCAACCCACACCACATTCTGATTGCTTACAGGAGCAGAAAATGAAACTTCCATTTTTCAGCATGTTCTACCAGCACACCGATTATTGAACATACCTACGAAGTTAAAGCGTCCTGCGGCACTCGGAACACAGTCAGTATAATTATAACTACTCGATATATTGTCGTTTGAATGCTTGACTGTCATTTGCTTACTAAGGAACTCGCCATGTTGACCACATTAGGTTTTATTGGTAGACAGCTTCTGGGATAGATAAGAATCACATGTTTTCCACTTTGGGCCTCTGACATTTCCAGCAGCTCATTGGTACGTCTACAACTACGTCTATACTCTGAAAACTACTGCGAAGTCAATTTCAGACGATACTTCTCATTGTACCACTTATTTGGGCTTTCTCCTGATCGACTGACGTATGGAGCCTGGAAAGAATGTTTTGATTCAAAGCTTCTGTACGCGTTATAATTAGTTTGATCTTGTTTTCATGACCTCTGCTTATGCGATAGTACAGGGCTGTACCTTGTTCCTTAATTCACTACTTAAAATTGGTTCTTGAAGCTGGAGCCAAGGTAGCCCCTGTTGGCTGGCAACCAATATTACACCACAGAGGACGGGGTTATCTATGTCCATGCGTACCAAAAGCACAACGGTAAACACCAGCTATTTACATACAATATAATGGAAATAGACATTCCGAGCACTACTTCCTGCAGGAAGTATCACTATCCAAAAACCTGATTAGCTGGAGACTGCTACTTAGTGGCTAGAACCAGTCCCGAAGTTCATTTGACTCCAGATGCCGACCTCGTGGACTTCGACTGCTGAAGATTATGTCTTAGTCTCTGAATTAGACTTTTACTAGTGTGTGTGCGTGTGTTACCACGAACCTTTGTGGAAAATTAGAAGTGAACTTTCGTTTGCCTCAATTAGGAGACTTTTACTGGCATCGTTATTGTTACCTTTCTTTTGTTGTTCAGTAATCAACCGTGTAAACTTACATAAATAAAAGTTGTGTTTGTGAAAAATTGCGAATTTTTAGTCACAACACAAGTGGCGACGAGATGGTGCCTGTGTGTCTTCCTCATGGCGGAAGTTGTACTTCAGCAGCTGGTCCAAAGTGTGCACGACTTACTACACGGTTTTCAACAGTTTTGCAAGAAATCTCAGGATACACAGGAACGTTTATTTACGGAACTCTTGCAAAACCGCCCGGTTCCCCCGCCCCCGCCGTTTCCCACTTTCAACGAGGATGCTGAAGACTGGGAAACATACGAGAAGCAGCTCCAGCAGCATTTTCAAATCCACCAGGTTGTCAAAGATGCTGTTGACGTTCCTACTTTTTGTCCTGGTTCTCGTAGCTTACTACTGACAATGGTTCCATACGTTGGCTGCCCGTGTCGAATTTTACCAGTGTCTCAAGAAGGCTGTCCAATCCTATCGCCAGTGGGCAGCGGAACTGCAAGGTTTCAGCCGGAAATGTCACTGCAACACACGAGTCTCCAAAGATTCCTACACAGACGAGATGGTCCAATACAACCTCATCCAGGCCGCCCCTGATGCGGCTTTCCGGTGCGACGCCCTCAGACTCGATGATCCCACTCTGGACCAGACCATTGATCTAGCATTCAAGTACGAAGTCGCCAAGGTGGCCGACAAGCGTTTGGAATCCTGGGCGGAAGTGGCGGCCCTCTGCGGCCACGATGCCTTGGAGCCCGTCACATCACTGCCGGAGTTCGAAGATGTTGCTGCCGTCCGTACCGATGACTGGCGTCGACTGTCCCGTTCTGCACAGCGTTGACAGGTCAGCCGCCATGTCCAGGACTTAGCGCTCTCGGACGGCTCCACGGGTCCGGTGCAGACCGTTGGTGCTCGGAGGCCCCCGCGCCCTCGCCAGTGCCGCCAGCCCCTCCGGCTGCCGTCCTGCCCAGAATGCTTTAAGAACCATGCACAAAAAGACTGCCCTGACAGGTGGGTGTATTGTGCAGTGTGTACCCATAACGGACATGTCAGCTTGGTCTGCCGATCTCGGCAGCACCCTCCTCATCTGGCCAATGACGGTCGGGGAGCTATACCCATGGATATGTCTACGTGCAGTCTTCGGGATCTTCCAAGCTGATGATCGATGTTCAGGTCAATGGTCGGTCACTGCATATGCAGGTTGATACCGGAGCAGCGGTCTCACTGATCAACTATTCCTTGTATGCGAAGATTGGGATGCCCACCCCTGGGGCTCACACCTCAGCGCCTCCTTACTTATAATAAGCAAGCGATCGCCCTCTTGGGTCAGTTGATGGCTTCTGTCCTGTATAAATAGATTCGCCAGGAAGTTACCTTCCTTGTGGTCAACAATGTGGCCACTGCAAATCTCGTCGGGTTGGATGCCTTCCGGGCATCTGGTGTCTTCCCAGGTTCCATTTCTGGCAGTCGATACCTTGTGCACGGAATTCCAGGACCTCTTCTCGCTGGGCGTCGGCTATGCTCAAGATTTCCATGCATTGCTCCAGCTGAAACCATGTGCGTGCCCGACGTACTTCCAGCCCGGCAGGTTGTCCACGCCCTCCTGCAGTCTCTTCAACAAGAAATGGATCATCTCACCATGGTAGGAGTCGTCACTCTGGTCTGTTACAGTTCGTGGGGGGACTCCCTTGGTCGTCCTCAAGAGAACAGATGGGCGTCTTCGAATTTGTGGCGACTTCAAAGCTATGCTTAACCCTCAGCTACAGGTTGAAGACTTTCCCTCCCGTGTCCCGAAGACCTGTTCTCCAAGCTCGGATGGGGACAATTCTTTTCAAAGATCTATCTTGCTGAGGTCTACCTCCAAATACTTTTCAGTGAGCCTTCTACTCACTTGGCCGTCGCCAACACACCATTTGGGCTGTTCCAGTTGAACTGCCTCATGTATGGTATCGCTAGTGCACCAGCCATCTTTCAGTGTTACTTGGAACAGCTCTTGTTCCAGGTTGTATCAACTACCTCGACGACATTGTCATCTTCAGCCATACCGCGGATGAACATCTCTCCATCTGTGACAATTGTTCCTGCACCTGCAGACTGCGGGCCTAAAATGCAACCTTGGTAAATGCTCCTTTTTTTCAAGCTGCTATCTCCTACCTGGGTTACATCATTTCCTGCGATGGCATATCACCTACCTCCTCCCACATCGCCTCTATAGCGGCCGTTCCTTGTCCACGTGATGTCCACCAATTGCGGTCTTTCCTGGATAAAATTGCTTACTATCAAAAGTTCATTCCCTCTGCCGCCCACATTACGGCGCCCCTCCACCACCTATGCCGAAAGAACGCACCTTTTCATTATTCCCCAGCTTTGAATCGGCTTTCCAAACCTTAAAGCGGAGGTTCCACTCTGCAGCGTGTCTCATGCCACATAACCACTCTCTTCCTCTCCTCTTGGCAACGGATGCCTCAGACTATGGTGTTGGGGCTGTCCTTCTGCACCATCTACCGGATGGATTGGAATGACCGGTGGCATACATATCTAAATCCCTTACAGATGCCCAACGCAAATATTCCCAAATTGAGAAGGGAGCCCTAGCCATCATGTTTGCCTGTACCAAATTTCTCCCATACCTTTATGGTACATCTTTTCGCTTGGTCACTGACCATAAGCCCATCATGTCCTTATTTTCCTCGTCAGCCCAGTTACCCACGAAGACTTCCCACCGCCTGCAGAGATGGGCCCTATTCCTTTCACGTTTTAGGTACACCTCCCAGCATGCCAACGCTGATGCATTGTTTTGGCTCCCCTCCGGTATTCGATTCATTGGACCATCTAATATTTAAGGTCGACGACATAAAGGATGCGTTAGCTGCATTCCCAGTCACAGCTGAGAGGGTGGCCGCAGCAACAAAGGCAGATTTGCTCCTGCAACTGGTGCACCGCTCTGTTCTCCACGGCTGGCCGACGCATCCTCCACTTTGTGCCCAGGCTGACCTCAGATTCTTCTTCTCCATCCGAAATCAACTGATGGCCGTCAACGGGGTGCTCCCCCATGTGGAAAATGACGCCAATCCAAGGGTCATTGTACTAACTTCCCTGTGGTCCCAGATTCTCCATGTCTTACATCAAGGTCTCTGAGGTATTGCCCAGACGAAAACCCTCGTACGTCGCCATGTCTTCTCACTGCGATGGTCCTTCCAATCCTGGATGGCCACTTCCCTCCTATGGGAATGCATCCATGTGGATTTTGCGGTATCCTTCTTCAGCACTTACTGGTTACTCTTCACGGATGCCTACTCCAACTTCCCTTTCATTATCCAGTGCTCCTCTATCACCACTGAGAAAACCATCATGGCCCTGTCAAAAATATTTTCCATTGAAGTCAAAAATGGTTCAAATGGCTCTGAGCACTATGGGACTCAACTGCTGAGGTCATTAGTCCCCTAGAACTTAGAACTAGTTAAACCTAACTAACCTAAGGACATCACAAACATCCATGCCCGAGGCAGGATTCGAACCTGCGACCGTAGCGGTCTTTCGGTTCCAGACTGCAGCGCCTTTAACCGCACGGCCACTTCGGCCGGCATTGAAGTCCTTCCCATCGCCTTGGTATCTGACAGTGGCCTTCAATTTCGCAGTCAAGAGTTCGCCAAATTCTGCCACAATAATGGTATCCACCACGTCTTTACCCCCCCTTTTCATCCCCAATCCAATAGAGGTGGAGCGCCTTGTTTGCACTTTAAAAACTCAGATGAAGAACTTTATGGAGGACCATTCTCCGGAAGAAGCTCTTACATTATTTCCCAGTACCTACAGAGCCACGCCGGTGAGTGACAAGAGTCCAGCCAAACTGCTCTAAGGTCGCCAGCCTTGGACCCTACTCCATGTCCTCCTGCTGCAGGTTGGACCTTGCACCCTGCCTGGTGCTTCCCAATATTCATCTGGCTCCAAGGTGTGGACTTGCGGTTTTGGGCCCTTGCCCAGCTGGCTTCTGGGGGTCGTTATCTGGCCCCGTCGTCGACAACTGTTCAACGTATGCCTGGATGTCAGGGTGGTTTCGTGTCACTGCAACCAACTGCATCCTTGTTTCCTTGAGGAGCCGCAGCCGCAAACGCAGGCTCCTCTCTCTCTCCCATCGCCAGCCCCTTCCTTGGGGCCCATGTTGATGCCCTCTCCTCAGTTGGTGGATGAATTTCCCAGAGATAGCCAGCAGACACCGGCTGCTAGCCCAGCGCCACGGCATACTCCGAACCCAGGGCAGCTCCGGGACCCTCCCGTGAACCCACTTCCCGGCCCCTCTTCGACGCTGCCTTGGTTGGATGACACGGACTTCCCCATGCCGCTTGCCCAGCCCAACGTCGTCTCACAACCGCCACTGCTTCGGCATTCCAGCCGCCTCACGCAGAAGGCGGTGCCCTACTCTCCGGTGGCCAGGTTCCACCGCCTCCTTCACGAGGACTTAGCTGCAGATGAGCCTACAGCACCGGGCTGTATCGGTACTCTCTCCCCTGCGGTCGCCCGTGCTGCAACAGCTTTTCCATAGCGGGAGGGGTGTTACGCCGGAGCCAACGTAGCCCCTGAGGGCTGGCAACCCATAGTACAGCACAGAGGATGGGATTGACTATCTTCAAGGTGTACCAAAAGCACCATGGTAAACACCGGCTATTTACATACAAGATAATGGAAACAGACATTCTGAGCACTACTTTCTGCAGGGGGAGCTCGAGCCATGGCCTGCAGGAAGTATCACTATGCCCAAAACCTGATTGGCTGGAGACAGCTATTTAGGGGCTAGAACCAGCCCTGAAGATCAGTTAACTCCAGCTGCCGATCTCATGGACTTCGATCACTGAAGATTATGGCTTCATCTCTGAATTGGACTTTTACTAGTGTGTGTGTGTGTGTATATGTGTGTGTGTGAGCGTGTGTTACCACGAACCTTTGAGGAAAATTAAAAGTGAACTTTTGTTTGCCTCAGTTAGGATACTTTTACTGGCATCGTTATTGTTACCTTTCTTTTGTTGTTCAGTCATTAACCGTGTAAACTTACAGAAATAAAAGTTGTGTTTGTGAAAAATTGCGAATTTTCAGTAACAACAATAAGCAAGCTTTCATTGGATAGTTTGCGTCTGTCTTCTAAAGTTTGCCAATTCAATTCTTTTAGCATCTCTGTGATGCTTGCCCATCGGTCAAATAAACCAGTGACCAATCATGCCGCCCTTGTCTGTATACGTTCAATATCCTCTGTCAGTACTATATGATAGGGGACCTATAATCTTGAGCAACATTCTAAGGTAGAAAGCACGAGATTTTACAAGCAATCTCCTTTGTAGACTGTTTGCATTATCCTAATATTCAACAAATGAACCGAAATCTGTCATGTGCTTTACCTACTACTGACCCCATGTGATCGTTCCATTCTGTTGTTGTTGTTGTTGTGGTCTTCAGTCCTGAGACTGGTTTGATGCAGCTCTCCATGCTACTCCATCCTGTGCAAGCTTCTTCATCTCCCAGTACTTACTGCAACCTACATCCTTCTGAATCTGCTAGTGTATTCATCTCTTGGTCTCCCTCTACGATTTTTACCCTCCACGCTGCCCTCCAATGCTAAATTTGTGATTCCTTGATGCCTCAAAACATGTCCTACCAACCGATCCCTTCTTCTAGTCAAGTTGTGCCACAAACTTCTCTTCTCCCCAATCCTATTAAATATCTCCTCATTAGTTACGTGATCTACCCACCTTATCTTCAGCATTCTTCTGTAGCACCACTTTCGAAAGCCTCTATTCTCTTCTTGTCCAAACTACAGTAGTTATCGTCCATGTTTCACTTCCATACATGGCTACACTCCATACAAATACTTTCAGAAACGACTTCCTGACACTTAAATCTATACTCGATGTTAACAAATTTCTCTTCTTCAGAAACGATTTCCTTGCCATTGGCAGTCTACATTTTATATCCTCTCTACTTCGACCATCATCAGTTATTTTACTCCCTAAATAGCAAAATTCCTTTACTACTTTAAGTGTCTCATTTCCTAATCTAATTCCCTCAGCATCACCCGATTTAATTTGACTACATTCCATTATCCTCGTTTTGCTTTTGTTGATGTTCATCTTATATCCTCCTTTCAAGACACTGTCCATTCCGTTCAACTGCTCTTCCAAGTCCTTTGCTGTCTCTGACAGAATTACAATGTCATCGGCGAACCTCAAAGTTTTTATTTCTTCTCCATGAATTTTAATACCTACTCCGAACTGTTCTTTTGTTTCCTTTACTGCTTGCTCAATATACAGATTGAGTAACATTGGGGAGAGGCTACAACCCTGTCTCACTCCTTTCCCAACCACTGCTTCCCTTTCATGCCCCTCGACTCTTATAACTGCCATCTGGTTTCTGTACAAATTGTATATAGCCTTTCGCTCCCTATATTTTACCCCTGCCACCTTTAGAATTTGAAAGAGAGTATTCCAGTCAACATTGTCAAACGCTTTCTCTAAGTCTACAAATGCTAGAAACGTAGGTTTGCCTTTTCTTAATCTTTCTTCTAAGATAAGTCGTAAGGTTAGTATTGCCTCACGTGTTCCAACATTTCTACGGAATCCAAACTGATCTTCCCCGAGGTCCGCTTCTACCAGTTTTTCCATTCGTCTGTAAAGAATTCGTGTTAGTATTTTGCAGCTGTGACTTGTTAAATTTATAGTTCGGTAATTTTCACATCTGTCAACACCTGCTTTCTTTGGGATTGGAATTATTATATTCTTCTTTAAGTCTGAGGGTATTTCGCCTGTCTCATACATCTTGCTCACCAGATGGTAGAGTTTTGTCATGACTGGCTCTCCCAAGGCCATCAGTAGTTCTAATGGAATGTTGTCTACTCCCGGGGCCTTGATTCGACTCAGGTCTTTCAGTGCTCTGTCAAACTCTTCACGCAGTATCGTATCTCCCATTTCATCTTCATCTACATCCTCTTCCATTTCCATAATATTGTCCTCAAGTACATTGCCCTTGTATAAACCCTCTATATACTCCTTCCACCTTTCTGCCTCCCCTTCTTTGCTTAGAACTGGGTTTCCATCTGAGCTCTTGATATTCATACAAGTGGTTCTCTTCTCTCCAAAGGTCTCTTTAATTTTCCTGTAGGCAGTATCTATCTTACCCCTAGTGAGACAAGCCTCTACATCCTTACATTTGTCCTCTAGCCATCCCTGCTTAGCCATTTTGCGCTTCGTGTCGATCTCATTTTTGAGACGTTTGTATTCCTTTTTGCCTGCTTCATTTACTGCATTTTTATATTTTCTCCTTTCATCAATTAAATTCAATATTTCTTCTGTTACCCAAGGATTTCTATTAACTCTCGTCTTTTTACCTACTTGATCGTCTGCTGCCTTCACTACTTCATCCCTCAGAGGTACCCATTCTTCTTCTACTGTATTTCTTTCCCCCATTTGTGACAATTGTTCCCTTATGCTTTTCCTGAAACTCTGTACAACCTCTGGTTTAATCAGTTTGTCCAGATCCCATCTCCTTAAATTCTCAACTTTTTGCAGTTTCTTCAGTTTTAATCTACAGCTCATAACCAATAGATTGTGGTCAGAGTCCACATCTGCCCCTGGAAATGTCTTACAATTTAAAACCTGGTTCCTAAATCTCTGTCTTACCATTATATAATCTATCTGATACCTTTTAGTAGCTCCAGGATTCTTCCAGGTTTACAACCTTCTTTTATGATTCTTGAACCAAGTGTTAGTTATGATTAAGTTATGCTCTGTGCAAAATTCTACAAGGCGGCTTTCTCCTTCATTTCTTCCCCCCCAATCCATATTCACCTACTATGTTTCCTTCTCTCCCTTTTCCTACTGACGAATTCCAGTCACCCATGACTATTAAATTTTCTTCTCCCTTCACTACCTGAATAATTTCTTTTATCTCGTCATATATTTCATCTATTTCTTCATCATCTGCAGAGCTAGTTGGCATATACACTTGTACTACTGTAGTGGGCGTGGGCTTCGTGTCTATCTTGGCCACAATAATGCGTTCACTATGCTGTTTGTAGTAGCTAACCTGGACTCCTATTTTTTTATTCATTATTAAACCTACTCCTGCATTACTCCTATTTGATTTTGTATTTATAACCCTGTATTCACCTGACCAAAAGTCTTGTTCCTCCTGCCACCGAACTTCACTAATTCCCACTATATCTAACTTTAACCTATCCATTTCCCTTTTTAAATTTTCTAACCTACCTGCCCGATTAAGGGATCTGACATTCCACGCTGCGATCCGTAGAACGCCAGTTTTCTTTCTCCTGATAACGACGTCCTCCTGAGTAGTCCCCGCCCAGAGATCCAAATGGGGGACTATTTTACCTCCGGAATATTTTACTCAAGAGGACGCCATCATCATTTAATCATAAAGTAAAGCTGCATACCCTCGGGAAAAATTATGGCTGCAGTTTCCCGTTGCTTTCAGCCGTTCGCAGTACCAGCACAGCAAGGCCATTTTGGTTATTGTTCCAAGGCCAGATCAGTCAATCATCCAGACTGTTGCCCCTGCAACTACTGAAAAGGCTGCTGCCTCTCTTCAGGAACCACACGTTTGTCTGGCCTCTCGACAGATACCCCTCTGTTGTGGTTGCACCTACGGGACGGCTATCTGTATCGCTGAGGCACGCAAGCCTCCCCACCAACGGCAAGGTCCATGGTTCATGGGGTGGCAAAATACAATAAAAATCTGATATAAAAAGATACGAAAATATGTTACATTTCACCATTGGTATGAGACATAGTACTACTAAATCAGGATGGCCGGAGACGGGATTGAACCGTCGTCCTCCCGAATGCGAGTCCAGTGTGCTAACCACTGCGCCACCTCGCTCCGTGTGCGAACCAGATTTCATTTATATATCAATTTGTGATATTTGTGCAGCATTTTTCAGACAGTATTTCATTCACAGCATTGCATCATGTACAACAATCTGAGGTTACTAACAATATTATCTGCAGGGTCATTAACGTACAGCATGGTAATAATTAAATTTTCGTTACTTCAGCCTGTGTAGACGGAAAACAGTTTACTGTATGGGTTCTCCAACTTATAAAATGATGTTCAGACAGTGTGCTGCAGGGTTTTCGTTATTAGTAGCGTTCTTTCATGACTTGCCGTTAGGCGCTGGTGGTGGTACAGCGGCGTAGGGTTGAAACAGTCATTGTGCATTACAGTTTCAGACAGGCAACATGGGTCTGGACAAGGAGAGCAGGACTTCACTCTTAAAGCTGTGTCATCAAAACAACAGCAACAATGATGCTTCTCATTGCTAGCATCTACGCATGAAAGGAAACGGAGAGGTCTTCTTCCGCACCGGGATTGAAGAAACTGATTCGGAAGTTCGAATTAACTGGCGATTTGGGAATTGCTCATGAGAGAGGGCGATGGCCAATTGCGCTGCAAGTAGTTGAAGAAGTTACTGTTGTCATGTATGAGATTGGTGGACGGAATGTGTAATCTTCAAGCAGGGCACGAGCTAAGTGTGAACAGCTGAACATTCCATAGTCCACCGTCCGGGAAGTGCTGCGAACAGTTGTGAAGTGGTGCCTTTAGTGCGGCCTCAGGCCGTCGTGAATGCAGATGGTGGTCGCACTTAGCAACGTTTGTAATCTGGAACGTAAATCCTTCTCATGCGGAATTCTAAATGGGTTCCTTTCAATGGTTTATTCGTTTTCTCTTCCGCTTGTCCATACAAATGTTTCCACAAAGTAAGCGCTCTGTATAACATGAACAGCAAGAGTTCCAACTTTCTTCTCTGGCGCACATCCGAAGATACTCCTACATCTGTCGATGACTCTCCATCCACGATAATATGCTGCATCATCCTTACTAAAAAATCCTCAATACAGTATAAAATTCGCTTTAAACACCATTACATCGTGCTATTGACAGAATGCGTATGTATGCTATTGAGTCAAATGCTTTTCGGAAATGCGTTAATGCTGCATCTACCCGACTGCCTTGATCATGTGATCGACGTTTTCGGAATCCATTCTGGTTGGCTTGGAGGCCATTCTGTTCGAGATAACTCATTAGAGTTGAGATTAGAAATATTCTAAGATTCGACAATAAATGAATGCCGAGGATACTGGACGGGAGTTTTGTGGATCGCTTTCGTTCCCATTCTTTTGGACAGGTGTGACCTGTGCTGTCTTCCAGCCACTGAGCACGGTTTTTCCTTCGAGGGATGTGCAGCACACTGTGTCTGAAAGCAGGGCTAACTCAGCCACAAATTCGGTATAGAATCTGTTAGGAATTCCATCGAGCCCTGGAGTTTTGTTCAGTTTTAACTATTTCAGCTGTTTCTCAGCGCTATTAACACTAACACTTATTTCACTCGTCTTACCAGTGTTATGAGGATTAAATTTGGACAGTATTTTTGGAGTTTCTTTCATAACGGAACGTAATTGTTTAACGACGGCATAGGCCCCTTTTACGCAGCGGTGGGGCCCAGCTATCCACAATGTAAGGTAACAGGAGATAATATGGAGCTCTTTCAAGTAGTTCGTGATTTAAATTTAAAGCACAGCAGCAGGAACAATATGTTGGGCAAAATAGACCGGAAAATACTTGTTCTGTGTTGTGATGAGCGTTGTAGTTCTGTTGCATAGTGTTTTTTTTTATTTGCAGTGAATTATAAAATTGTGGTGATAAATCTGTGTGAAATTATATAATGTATTTAGGTTTAAGTATTTAAATTTTATAAAAATTGTAAACGAGTTGTGGCCATGTTTAGGGATTATTTTGACTATTGTAGTGTCACGTGACCCGACTCAGGACTGTGGATATGAGCGAGAAAATCGGGTCTTTGGTTGTTGTCCGTTGTGGTGGTAAGTTGGGAGCGGCAAAGTGCCGCGAGTGTAAACATGGACGCCAGTGTATGTGAAGGAACGACGTGAAAGTGTGTAGGTGCGAGACAATAAACAGTGTACGAATTGCACCGATTATTATTATTTATACAGGTCGTATTTATTTGTGAACTTAAAAATGCATGGCCACAAGGTTAAAGTGTTTCTTTTGAATAAATAAATTTCATTCTGAACGTGTATAGTTCAATTCACTGCTGTTCAAAAACTAGCCAATAAAGGACTCAATAGTAGGGGCGCAAATGCAACCGTTCACTACCAACCCTTTGCAGTTGAGCCACGTGAAAAATAGGTAGTGAACGAGCCCGGGAACAGTTGCAACAACTGGCCGCAACGTCAAACGTCCCTCGCCAATGGACTAGTGAGTCAAAATGGCTCTGAGCGTTATGGGACTTAACATCTAAGGTCATCAGTCCCCTAGAACTTAGAACTACTTAAACCTAACTAACCTAAGGACATCACACACATCCACGCCCGAGGCAGGATTCGAACCTGCGACCGTCGCAGTTGCGCGGTTCCGGACTGAAGCGCCTAGAACCTCTCGGCCGCCGTGGCCGGCACTAGTGAGTCGCTGGATCAGTGGTAGATCTTGTCACTGCATTAAAGCGGCCATCTTCTGTCGCTGAACAAGTGCTACTTTTTGTACGAACTGTTTCTTTATTACAATGACCGACAAAAACAGTGACGCACCCAAAAGGGGAGGGGGAACGAAACGAAACTTCACGCCTTCAAAGGGTGTGTGATGTTATTTCCTTGTTTACAAAATCGAAGCAAATTTACTTAGAGCTTGGCAGTATGAGTTCACTTATCAGTATAACATTGCACCCGCTTTGGTCTGCACTGCATGCAGTGATTCGCTTGGGAAGTGTATAGTAAAACCATTTTATCTTGTCCCGAGGCAAACTAGCTCACAGATGTTGTAACTAGTCCTTGATATTGTGGATACTGGCACAAGGACGGAGCTGATATCCGAGCTTGTGCCACACATGTCTATCAGGTTTGGGGATCTTGCTGGCCATAGGGGTACGTCAGGATCACACATACAGTTCATCGACACATATGCCACATGTGGACGAGCATTGTCATGTTGAAAAATGGCATCACTATACTGTCGCTTGAGAGGTAACACATGAGGATGTAGGATGCCTGAGACGTAGTGTTGTGCCATCAGAGTTCCCTCAATCACTACCAGCCGTGACCTGAAGTCAAATCCGTCCCCATGTCGCTGCGCATTTCCAAACCATTCGAAAAATAGGTCCTCTACCCAGGTTGCCGCTATACTCAGGCGACGATGGTTATCCGGGGTAGCGCAGAATAGCGATTCGTTGCTGAATACAAGGCGACGCCATTCATCAGCAGTTCATACTTCCCACTTAGGCACCACTTCAGACACAGCGCCGGCCGAAGTGGCCGTGCGGTTAAAGGCGCTGCAGTCTGGAACCGCAAGACCGCTACGGTCGCAGGTTCGAATCCTGCCTCGGGCATGGATGTTTGTGATGTCCTTAGGTTAGTTAGGTTTAACTAGTTCTAAATTCTAGGGGACTAATGACCTCAGTAGTTGAGTCCCATAGTGCTCAGAGCCATTTGAACCATTTTCAGACACAGCTGTTTGTGTTGTTGTGTGAATCGCAGCCTACGCATGGGACGGCAGTTCTCTAGTCCGGCGGCTGCTAACCTCTGATCAACGCTGTGGGATGACACAATATGTTGAAACAAGGCCATATCTGTTTCAGGATGATAGACGCAGATGTGAAGGGGTTACGATGAATATGGCGCACAATACGGCGATCCTCGCTTGTAATGAGCAGACGTGGTTGATTGGAACCTTGACATCGACTAAGCTTGCTCTCACGTTCTCATGACGTTCGGTAGAGGGATACTATCACATCAGATTGTCCCACAAATCTGGATATAGCACGATTCGACCAAAAGGTCAAATGGAGACCCACAATGAGACCTCTTTCAAACTCTGTCAGGTGCTGATAACGATGTCTCCTAAGAGTAGCAGTTGTCTATAATAAATCATACAGTCACCTTTGAGCTTTATTTTACAATTGCCGTTGCCGACTTTCGCCCATATAAACAGGTACTCATCAGCATTTAACTTCTTCTTCCTTCTCGTAGTCAAAACAAATGGCATGCTTGGAACAAGCGTACCATAAGGCTGTTTAGCCAACAGTTCTGTAGTCTCAGCAATACTCCACGTCTTCCAAGCCAAAATGTTAGCATCTGGAAAAGCTTCAAGGCCACCATAGCCGGCCGCTTTAGCAGAGCGGTTCTAGACGCTTCAGTCCGGAATCGCGCTGCTGCTACGGTCGCAGGTTCGAATCCTGCCTCGGGCATGGATGTGTGTGATGTCCTTAGGTTAGTTAAGTTTAAGTAGTTCTAAATCTAGGGGACTGATGACCTCAGATGTTAAGTCCCGTAGTGCTTAGAGCCATTAGAACCATTAGGCCACCATAATCTGCTTGATTGCCCTATACAACAGCCAGTGTGAGCCATGTACTACCTCCAAACACAGCCTGAACATCACAAGTGAAGTTCAGATGCAGTCCATGAAAAACATTTGGACCTCCAATCAATTGCTGTTTATTAAACTGCCCAGCCAAGTCAATATCAGTCGCCTTCAAGCTGCGATACACTGGTACACTGCGCCGCCAGCGACGACGCCATGCACGTCGCAGAGGCATTGCTGTGGCACTTTAACACAAGTGAACGTAGCAAGCCAACGCCCAGCGAGACACACAGAGCTATGCGTCCGCACTCCTCGACGTTCGCAGAGCGAATGACGCTCCGTGCTGGGAGTTCGCACACTGAAACTGTTAGAACACGCCCTGCCACACCCTACCAGACGTGGCAACAATACTGAACACGAGCAACACTAACGCAACACTAACGCCGTTCTGCCTGTCACAGGAACTGCGACAGTCCGAAATTGTCAGGTGGTGTATACCCTAACATTCTAGGACAAATAAATACGGAAGTACAATGAAGCTCCCAAGAAACTAGTATAAGCACGCATATTCAAATAAGGGAATATATAAACCGGCAGAATACGGCGCTGCGGTCGGCAACTCCTATATAGGACGCCAAGTGTCTGGCGCGGCTGTTAGATCGGTTACTGCTGCTACAATGGCAGGTTATCAAGATTTAAGTCAGTTTGAACGTAGTGTTATAGTCGGCGTACGAGCGATGGGACACAGCATCTCCGAGGTAGCGATGAAGTGGGGATTTTCCCGTACGAACGTTTCACAAGTGTTCGGTGAATATGAGGAATCCGGTAAAACATCAAATCTCCGACATCGCTGCTGCCTGAAAAAGATCCTGCAAGAACGGGACCAACGACGACTGAAGAGAATCGTTCAGCGTGAAAGAAGTGCAATCCTTATGCAAATTGCAATTCTGGACCAACAAGTGTCAGCGTGCGAACCATTCAACGAAACATGATCGATATGGGCTTTCGGAGCCGAAGGCCCACTCGTGTACCCTTGGTGACTGCATGACACAAAGCTCTACGCCTCGCCTGGGCCCGTCAACACCGACATTGAACTGTTGAAGACTGGAAACATGTTGTCTAGTCGGATTGTATCGAGTGGTTACGGTATGGAGACAACCTCATGAAACCATGGACAGTGCATGTCATTAGGGGACTGCTCGAGCTGGTGGAGGCTCTGTAATGGCGTGGGGTGCGTGCAGATGGAGTGCTATGGGACCCCTGATACGTCTAGATACGATTCTGACAGGTGACATGTACGTAAGCATCCTGTCTGTTCACCTGCAGTGATCCGATGAATTTGGGGAATCCCAGCAGAAAAATAAGACACCCCACACGTCCAGAATTGTTACAGAGTGGCCCCAGAAACACTCTTCTGAGGTTAAACACTTCCGCTATCACTAAATTCCCTAGACATGAACATTATTGATCATATTTGGGTTGCCTTGCAACGTGCTGTTCAGAAGAGATCTCCACCCCCCTCATACTCTTACGGATTTATGGACAGCCCTGCAGGATTCATGGTGTTAATTCCCTCCAGCTTTACTTCAGACTTTAATCGAGTCCATGCCATGTCGTGTTGCGGCGTTTTTGGGTGCTCACGGGCCCCTACACGATATTAGGCAGGTGTACCAGTTTCTTTGGCTTTTCAGTGTATATGCTTTAAGGGTAATTTTGAGAGAGCTAGTTGCCATGAAAGGAAAGCACTTTGGCGTATATTCAACCGCTTGCCACTGGTTACACGTCTCGGTCACCTCTTGTTCGCATTGACGGCACTTTGAACAGTGGATGTTACATTTCAGATGTGTTACGACCCGTGGCTCTACCCTTCATTCGATCGCTGCGAAACCCTACACTTCAGCAGGATAATGCACGACCGCATGTTGCAGGTCCTGTACGGGCCTTTCTGGATACAGAAAATGTTCGACTGCTGCCCTGGCCAGCACATTCTCCAGATCTCTCACCAATTGAAAACGTCTGGTCAATGGTGGCCGAGCAACTGGCTTGTCACAATACGCCAGTCACTACTCTTGATGAACTGCGGTATTGTGTTGAAGCTGCATTGGCAGCTGTACCTGTACACGCCATCCAAGCTCTGTTTAACTCAATGCCCAGGCGTATCAAGGCCGTTCTTACAGCCAGAGGTGGTTGTTCTGGGTACTGATTTCTCAGCATCTATGCACCCAAATTGCGTGAAAATGTAATCACATGCCAGTTGTAGTATAATATATTTGTCCAATGAATACTCGTTTATCATCTACATTTCTTCTTGGTGTAGCAATTTTAATGGCCAGTAGTGTATCATCAGCTCTTACCAATGGAAAATCGGGATTCATCAGACTAGGCCACGCCTTTCCAGTCGTGTGGGGTCCATCTAATACGGCCACGAGCCCACGAGAGGCGCTGGAGGCGATGTCGTGCTGTTAGCAAAAGCACTCGCGTCGGTCATCTGCTGCCACAGCCTATTAACGCCAAATTTCACAGCGCTGTCCTGACGGTTGTGTTCGTCGTTCTGCGGTTATTTCATGATGTGTTGCTTGTTCATTGTCACCCACAACGCTATGCAAACACCGCTTCTCTGGGTCATTAAGTGATGGCCGTCGGTCACTGCATTGTTCGTGGTCAGAAGTACCGCCTGAAATTTGGTATTCTTGGCAGACTCTTGTCACTATGGATCTCGGAATACTGAATTCCTTAACGATTTCTGAAATAGAATGTTCTGTGCGTCTAGCTCCAACTACCATTCCGCATTCAGAGTCTAATAATTCTAGTCGAGCGGCTATAATCACGTGGGACACTTTTTACATGATACACTTCAGTACAATTGACAGCTCCGCCAATACACAGCTCTTTTATACCTTTCGTATGCGATATTACTTCCCTGTATATTTTCATATCGCTAACCCATGACTTTTGTCACGTTAGTGTTTATTGCATCTTTCCAAGAATATCTCGCGAAAAGAACATGAATGTAAAATCAGAGAGAACCGAGCTCACACGAATGCCTACCAACAATCACTCTTCCCGCGAAACTTTCGCGACTGGAATACGAAAGGCGGAAGTAGCAGTGGTACGTAAACTACCATTCGCCACCCACTGTAAGGTGGCTTGCGAAGTATAGATAATTGTGTCCGTGATTTCTTTTGGACTACATGCCCAGATTTTCTTAGAGATAAATATTCTTATGCACCATGGACCTTGACGAGGCGGTGTTGCTTGCGCAAGTCCAAGATACGTGCTGCCATACCGTACGTGCAACGACTTCGAAAGAGTATTGGTGGAAAGATCAGACAAACATCTAGTTTCTCAAAAGGGGCAACTGCCTTTTCAGTTCTCGCAGGGTGAATAATCTGGATGATGCACTGATCTGGTCTAGTAAAACTAGTCAATATGGCATCCAAATGCTGGTACTGCTTGCGAACTGCTGAAAGAAAGGGAAATTACAGCCATTGTTGGCACCTTCTTGGATAAAATGTTGTGGAGGTAAAATAGTCGCAATTCCCCCCCCCCCCCCCCCCCGGATCTCCAGGGACTTGTCAAGAGCATATCTTCATCAAGATGAATAATAATTCTATGGGTCAGAGGCGGAATGTTAGATCGCTTAATCTGGTAGGTAGATTAGAGAATTTAAAAAGCGAAATGGATGTGGTGAAGTTGGATAGAGTTGGAAGTAGTGAAGTGAGGTGCCAGGAAGAACTGTACTTCTGGTCAGGTGACTACAGGATTATAAATATAAAATAAAAGAGGGGTAATGCATGAGTAGGCCCTACAATGAACCAGAAAATAGACACGCGATAAGCTACTATGGGCAGTATATCGAAGACAAACACATAGCTCATTTAGACACGAAGCCAACACCCACCACAGTAGTACTAGTATATATGCCAACTAGCTCCACAGTGATGAAGAGATTCAAAGAATGTTGTTGTTGTTGTTTTTGTTGTGGCCTTCAGTCCTGAGACTGGTTTGATGCAGCTCTCCATCCTACTCTATCCTGTGCAAGCTTTTTCATCTCCCAGTACCTACTGCAACCTATATCCTTCTGAATCTGCTTAGTGTATTCATCTCTTGGTCTCCTTCTACGCCGGCCGGAGTGGCCGTGCGGCTCTAGGCGCTACAGTCTGGAGCCGAGCGACCGCTACGATCGCAGGTTCGAATCCTGCCTCGGGCATGGATGTGTGTGATGTCCTTAGGTTAGTTAGGTTTAATTAGTTCTAAGATCTAGGCGACTGATGACCTCAGAAGTTAAGTCGCATAGTGCTCAGAGCCATTTTCTCCTTCTACGATTTTTACCCTCCACGCTGCCCTCCAATGCTAAATTGGTGATCCCTTGATGCCTCAGAACATGTCCTACCAACCGATACCTTCTTCTAGTCAAAGAATGTATATGAGATTTATATGAGACAAAAGAATGTGTATGAGATGAAAGAAATTATTCAGATAGTTAAGGGAGATGAAAATTCAATTGTGATGGGGAACTGGAATTCGATAGCAGGAACAAAAAGAGAAGAGAAAGTAGAACGAGAACATCGACTGGGGAAAAGGAATGATGTTGGAAGTCACCTGGTAGAATTTTGCACAGAGTATAATATAATAATCGCTAATACTTGGTTTAAAAATTAAGAAGGAAAGTTGTATGCATGGATAAGACCTGTAGACACTGAAAAGTTTCAAATAGATTACCTAATGGTAAAATAGAGATTTCGAAGTCAGATTTTGAACTGCACACCATTTCCAGTGGGCAGATGTGGGGTAAGGAACTCAACAGAAGACAAATAGGTAGCCTTGAGAGATGAAATAGTGGAAGCAATAAATAATCAAAAAGACAGAAAAACATTACACGTTCAATGCGCACTCGTATTTCACATCAAAATAATATACATTCTGACTATGAAACTAATTTTTGAAAAGAAAACCCAGCAGTGCATATTTGCTTTGTGAAGCGCAGTTTCAGTAATGTCCCACAAAACAAACAACTACTGCGGCAAGAAACGAGGACGTGGAGTTAGGCGACTGACACAAATTGTGCAGTAGACTACTTTCTTAAACCCTCCCTTGAGAATACGCGGCTGTGTGATGCTAAATAAAATTTCCCAGAACCGTTCTGATCCCAGTTACCTCCTACTGCCGGTTCACAGTTAAATGCTACTGTGTGCCACTGTACGTGGGATTTGCGTTTCTGAGCGAATCCGTCAACTCATCAGCTCTCTTTCCCTGTAGCACTGCCAATGTCAGTAACATCCGATCAGCTGTTTACGCGAGATTCATTGCTTTCGAGTAAATGAACAACATGTACTTAAACTCACGGAAACTGAGTCCAGTAAAAGTTTGCGGACAGCATGATCTGCAGTTCCGCTTACGACCAGCAGTTACATTTAATTTTCTGCTCTTCTTTGGAGCAAGCGAGAGGCAATACTGAAGTCACTGAGAATTAATGCGCACCTTATGGGAACCTTTTGTCACTTACGATCGAATTTTCCTCATTCTCTCAGGATTTCTCTGTTAGCAAAAAGGCTCACCATCTCTGTACAGTAAGATGTATATTGAACAAACAGTCAAGAAGTTTACAAAAAGTTGAGTGCAAGGATAAAGGTTTACAGGTTACCTAGCTGTTCTGGTCCACATTAACAAGATTAGAAAGCAATGAGCTTTAATTATGGACGAAACGAAGTGGGAAGTGGTGAACAATAGATGAAAGGAGATTCTGCTTAACATCAAGCAACAAAAAGGAACTAAAGTCAAAGTGAAGAATTTCTGCTCTCAAGGCAGCAACATTTCATAAGAATTTCATATTTGAGGGATCAAACGCAGATGAAGACCATGTTTTGCATTACTTATACACCATAAGATCAAAAGTATATGGACATCTATCAGTGAACATCGATTAGTATGGAGTGTGTCTACCCTGCGCCTTTACGACAGCTTCAACTTTCCTGGGGTCACTTTCAATGAGGTACCTGAGTCTCTGTGGAGGAATGGCAGTCTATTATCCCTCAGGAGCCGAAAACAGTGGAGACAGTGGTTTCGGACGCTCGATCTGGTTGGAATTCCACGTTCTAACTCATCCCAAAGATATTTTATTAGGTCTCAAGACACGGCTTTAGCCTAGAATCTCACTGACTCTTGTAAAATTGTCTTGAGTGAGAGATCTGCTTCGAATTCAGCCATAATGACTGGGGAAGCCGTGTCTGGAGACTTCCTGGGGTGCCATTTCAGCGCAGCGGTACATGTACGACATTCTACGCCTTATTTTGTTGCCCTTCATGGCAAGCCTTAGGGGCTTACATTTCAGCAAGATAACGCCCGTTCGCACACGTCGAGAGTTAGCGCCCGTTTGCACACGTCCAGAGTTTTTGCCGCTTGTCTTCATCCTAGCCGAACTCTACTTTGGCCAGCAATGTTGCGGGATCTCTTCCCAATTGAAAACGTTTGAAGAATTATGGCCAGGACCACCAACCAGCTCGGGATTCGGGCGATCTAAGCCGCCAATTGGACAGAATTTGGCACTATATCCCTCAGGAGGTCATTTAACAACTCTATCAATCAATGCTAAGCAGAATAACTGCTTGTGCAAGGGCCAGAGGCGGACCAACGCGTTTCTAACTCGCTCAATTTGTGAAGCTCTTTCTCTTTTTTCTGAAACTGAAATCATTTGTTTGCCTGTACCTATAAATCACGACTACCAATTTCCGTCCAATTTGGATATTTCCTTCGTGATGCGTTTTTTTCTTTGTGTTAGTGGATTATTGCCCATAAACCATTACCTTACAGATGCTGCTTTATGAGACGGGGCATTGTCATTCTAACACAATCGTCGTCTCCGAACTCCACAGTACACAGTGTTGCGAAATACGTTCATATTGTTATGACCCAAGGAAATGGGGTGCTTTGTGTGCAGGAGGCCGAGAAAGGAGTGTGAGAGATTCGTCCAGAATATGCCCAGAGGTGTTAATGACAGCAGTATCTGTAATTACATTTATTTACCAGGATTAGTTTATACAATTATGAAGTGACTCGATGCGTAGGACGGCGGTGGGACATAAGCACAAGATACGAAGAAGAGCTTTTACACCACGTCAGCGAGTTGTGACGTCGAAGTCACAGGTCAGTGAACTGTTGCTGTGTGTTGACATGCAGGTGACCGCGTGGAGACAGGCAGGCGCCGCTAGCTACGAACAATTCTGCTGCACGTTACGGTCCACATTGCATTGCTCTTGTAGACACCAGTTCGTGTGCCTAGGTGAGGATAGCCGATTTTGTGATCCAGGATGTCAGTTTTCGTGAAGGCTAGGGTCTGGTCATCCACTGTGGATCTACGAAGACTGCAGCAGCAGATTGTTCACGAGTCGGCCAGCGGGCTAACTTGCCACGCCTGGATGATGTGGAGTCGACAGCTTGCATATCATCCATGATTGACACTCTCTGGAGGAGGTTTGACATCACACCAGTCTTCTCCTGATCCGCCGTGTCCCAGTAGACAGCAACGTAGCATCAGGTTGATTGCTTCTCGGCGTTGTAGTCAGCAAGTGGGTAGCAGGCAGACAACCGTTGGTCAGCTTCTGGTTTCACTGAAAATCACTGACCGTCACTCTCTCTGGTTCTAGCGACACAGTCAGAATGGCGAGACTAATGCGTATGTCATTGAGCTCTGAAAGCCTCGTTATTTAAAGAACAGAGCCTGTGCCTATGAGACAGTGGCTCTGAGTGCACGATCGAATTTGCCCTCGTTTCTTGGTCTCGCCAGTGCTCCTAGCCTCCCTGTGGTAATTCAATAATTACTCTGAGTCGCCGAGCTCGGATCGCTCTGCAACGTTCGACTATGGGAGTGACGCTCTGGCGCTGAAGCTAGTGTTACTTCATACTACACTGTTACGTAACGATCGCGCTTATACTTCTGCTTCCGTCGCCTGAAAGGTTGTGTGACAGGGATCGCCTGGTGCCCTGCCGTCCGCCTTGTTGAAATTCCCACTGGCACACAGGGCCCGAACTGGGTTTCTCGGCTCTGAGCTCCCCAGGTAGAACTTTAAAAAATTTAAGCATATACAACGAAATTATTTCACGGTGTATCAATATCTTCTGCATTTAGCAATTCCTTAAGATCCATAAAAGGACCACACACAACCGCGAAAAATACCGTAACACCATCTCTTCTGTACTTCACTTTTGGCAGTACACATAGTGGCAGATAATGTTCACCAGGCACTCGGCGAAATGTCTTCGCCTTAGCACTATAATGGGACCTTTTTAGTAGACAGTTCTCCGCTATATTTATGTAGAGTAGCACAACGAGAAAGTGAGACACATCCGTGTCACATATCGTGAAGTGATGATGAATGGTTCACGCTTTGAGCACATACTGTTCCCACATAAATTTGTAATCTATGAGGGGCGATGAAAAAGTTTCCGTTAGAATGCCACACTAAGCCCTTGGCTGCATGTAATGGAGTCGCGCTGGGTTGGATACACGCGGCAGCAAACCCTCAAAGGAAACGTTTTGATCACCCTTTATAAATAAATTAAATATATTCGCAATACGACAGATGTACGGCACCCCTAAAGTACACCCAGCTGTTAGCACCCAAAATACCGGCATTCATTGCAATTTATGCTATATGAAAGTGTCAAAATTCTAGCGTCAACTTCATCACTCTGGGAGACCCTGATATAAGAAGCAGTGAAAATTCGATTGTCGAAGGATTTAATTACTAGAGACAGTGGCTTCAACCTGGAAAAAAGCATGGAACCCTATATTTTCTTTGACCATTTCGCAAAGACGATGCGTCAATATGCCAGCATGGATCGAACACATAGCCAAGAGCGCGGGGTTAGCCGAGCGGTCTGGGGCGCTGCAGTCATGGACTGTGTGGCTGGTCCCGGCGGAGGTTCGAGTCTTCCCTCGGGCATGAGTGTGTGTTTGTCCTTAGGATAATTTAGGTTAAGTAGTGTGTAAGCTTAGGGACTGATGACCTTAGCAGTTAAGTCCCATAAGATTTCACACACATAGCCAAGATTCAGTTTACACGGAGTTATTTGCTGTCTAACAGTATCTCTGGACCTTGCGTATTCTCTGGCTATCGTGTTTAAAACGACACATGTGAGTCAGTGGAAAATGGACGAAAAGTATAAGACCGAAATATCTGTTGAAGAAATAGAGTTTCTACGGCTGTACACGCGAAATCTAATTTATTAACCAGTTTATTAGTTGATTAGGTCGCAATCTACTGATTGGCACAGACTGACACGATAAGTTCGCACTGTAGGTCGCTAATGTGGGATGATCATCTCGCAAGCAACATTTAAGTCGGTTTCCATCTGAGAAATATGACTTGCTATGTAGGCTACCTTTTCTTCTTGCTTTTTTCGCGTGTATACTGTTGTCTAATAGAAATTTTAATTACTTGGATACAGTGTTCTAACAGTTTCAGTGTGCGAACTCCGTTTAAAACGTGAAGTGGTGAGTCTCCATGCTCCACGTTGCGTGAGCTCTATGCCCATTTTCGTTGATACATAGCAGCCAACGCCGGTCAACTGCTGTTTGTGTATGAGAAATCGGTTGGAAACGTTCCTCATGTCAGCACGTTGTGTGAATGCTCTGAACAGCTAATCATTTGCATATCACAGCATCTTCTTCCTGTCGGTTAAATTTCGCGTCTGTAGCACGTCATCTTCGTGTAGTAGCAATTTTAATGGCCAGTAGTGTAGGATTCGAGTACGGCGCAGACTCCACGAAGCCATGGACAGAAATTGTCCACAAGGCAATGTGCAAGCTGGTGATGGATCCATAATGGCGTGGATTGTGTTTACATGGGGACCGGGTCCTCTGGTCCGACTGAACCGATCACTGACTGGAAACAGCTACACTGTGTTACTTGGAGACAATTTTCAGCCATTCATGGGCGTCATGTTCCCAAACAACGATGTTAAATCACCTGGCCACAATTGTTCGCGGTTGGTTTGAAGAACATTCTGGACAATTCGGACGAATGATTTGGCCACCGAGATCGTCCGACAAGAATTCCATCGAACATTTATGGGACATAATCGAGAGGTCAGTTCACGCACAATGTCCTGCAGCGGCAACACTTTTGCAATTTCGAACGGCTGTAGAGGCAGCATGGCTCAATATTTCTGCAGGGGACTTCCAAAGACATGTTGAGACCATGCCACGCCGAGTTGCTGCACTACGCCGGGAAAAGGAAATCCGACACGATATTAGGAGATATCCCATGACTTTTGTCATTTCTGTTTATCTGATGACTCTTCTAGGAACTACGGTCTCGGAAATACAATAGTAAACCACACCTTGGTTCACAAAGACCCTCTTGCAGCGTTTGCCACCGGAGTTGGGTGAGAATCTCAGTGACGACGCACTTACTAAATAGATCTGTAATGAAACGCGCAGTTCTACATTGAATGTTCTCTGTAGTCTCTATCAGTCCTATCTCGTCCGGATCCCAGACTGACGAACAATATTCAAGAATAGGTCGAACAAAGGTTTTTGCAAGCTATCTCCTTTGTGGATGGACTACACCTCCTGAGAATCCTTCCGAAGATAATAAGTATAGCATCTTCCATATCTATGATTAATTTTCTGCGGTCGTTCCACTTTAAATCACTCCTTACATAGACACGTATATATTTTGTGGAGGTGATTCCAGTGATTGTCCTGAAATCGTGTGATCGTACAATAATGAGTCATTCTGCTATTTATGCAGAATAAGTTACATTTATTTTTGTTGAGGGTCAACCACTGATCCCAGCAAAAAGTTTCGCTCCTCTGCAGGTCTTCGTGCATTTAGTTACAGTATTCTCGCGTTGCAACTTCTCTGTATATAACAACGTCACCCGAGAAAAGCCTGATGGAACTCAGACGTTATACAATAGGTTATTTACATACTGCTGTATTGTGAAAAGTACTTGTCCTATAACATTCCTTTGGGGTACGCTGGAAGTTACTTTTAGGTCTGAAGATTTATCTTCTTTGAGAATGACATGTTGTGTACTGTTTCCTAGAAACTCTTCAGTCCATCTCCACAGCTGGTCTGATATTCTCGAATTTTGTTCATTACGCAGCAGTGCAGAACTGTATCGAACACCTTCTGGAAGTCAAGGAACACGGCATTAACCGGTGCGCAGGTATCTACTGTTCTCTGAGCCGCGTGGACGAAAAGATCGAGCTGGGTCTCACACGACCGTTATTTTCGAAACCCATGTTGACTCCATTTTCTGTCTCCGCAAAAGTCATAGTACGTGAGCATAAAACATGTTCCAAAAACGGACCGACACCAGAAATACAGTTTCCTGCATCTCTTCGACGACCCTGCTTGAAAATGGGAATGACGTGTGTTTTCTTCCCATCACCAGGAACGCTTCGCTTCTCCAGCGATCTACGGTACACAGCTGCTAGAAGGGGAGGAAGTTCTTTCTCGTACTCTATGCAGAATCGGGTATATCGTCAGGTCCAGTAGCCTTTCCTCTGTTGAGCAGTTTGTTGCTTGTGTATCCCACGATCACTTATTTCGATATCTGTCATTCTAACGTTAGTGGACCGATTTAAAGGAGGGACTGTGGTGTCACCGCCGGACACCACACTTCCTAGGTGGTAGCTTTAAATCGGCCGCGGTCCATTAGTACATGTCGGACCCGCGTGTCGCCACTGGCAGCGATCGCAGACCGAGCGCCACCACACGGCAGTTCTCGAGAGACGGACTAGCACTCGCCCCAGTTGTACGGACGACTTAGCTAGCGATGCACACTGACGAAGCCTCGCTCATTTGCAGAGCAGATAGTTAGAATAGCCTTCAGCTAAGTCAATGGCTACGACCTAGCAAGGCGCCATTAGTATTACATTGCATGTCTCTACAGAGTCTCACTTGTATCGTCAAGAGCGATGTACAACAATGATGGATTAAAGTTAAGTATTCCAGCAGCTACGTACTTTTCTTTATAGCATTCATTACGTATCCTGTTTCAGACCTATCTCTAGCCTGCGTGAGTTTAACGCGTGCATTCGGCCTCCTCAACCAAGTAGTGTGCGTAGTGTTGGCTAACTGCTAACACTACAGGGACCACAGCACTATCTTCCTCAGCGAAGCACTATTTTGACATTCTCTCTGTCACCCTTCGTTTCGATGTCTATGTCGTCACAGAATGTCTGGACAGATAGATTCGATCAGTTTACTAATTTAATGTAAGATAAAAATTTGTTAGGTTTTTTATCAAGTCGTTAGAATTTTTCTTTAGAATTACTTGAACGCTACACACATGGCTCTCCTTGCGCTGATTTTTCCTTCGCTCAGGTTTTGTTTTTCTGTGAGGCTTTTACCACATGTAAATCTACAGTGAAGTTCTCTTTGCTTTCGCAGGAACTTTCTAAACTGGCTACCGAACCGCAGCGTGTCTTTCTCGTCCCTCGCAGCTTTTGCTCGGCTCATATATGTTTAAGGCGTACTATAGAATACTCTTGAAGTATGTCTGTCGATGCTTTAGGTCTTGCAACAGGATATTTCATGTTGACATTTCATTGATTTGCTTCTTATCACTCTCGATAAGCAGGTATATCTTCCTACAATTATTTACTTCCCTATTTACAGTCGTATTCAGTTATGATGTAACGGCCTTATGATCACTGATTCCCTGAACTAGTTCGGGCCTGTTAATGACCGGGAGATCTAACATCTTACTTTCACTAGTCAGTTTTCTAATTAGCTGCTTAAGGTATTTTTTTGGATACGGCGGCTGGTCCCCGCGGAGGTTAGAGTCCTCCCTCGGGCATGGGTGTGTGTGTGTTTGTCTTTAGGACAATTTAGGTTAAGTAGTGTGTAAGCTTAGGGACTAATGACCTTAGCAGTTAAGTCCCATAAGATTTCACACACATTTGAACATTTTTTTGGATACGGCATTTAGAACAGTTTCACATGATTGCCACACTCCACATCCTGCCTTAATAACTTGAGAGAAATTTCCTTCAGTATTATAACCTCACAAGGAAATTTACGCTAAAGCTTCACCGAATTTCCTTTCGAATTTTCCACCACTGCCACTCCTTAAGTGGGGGCCTATGATAGCATCCGACGACCATGACTGATGTACTTTTAACACTTCACCCAAATTGTTTCGCATCCGGACTCTGTAGTAACCTCACTAAATGCTATCGTATTGCTAAAATGCTACAAAACAGCCTCCACTATCGGCGTCCTCAAATTAGTTGCGAATGAGAGCGTAAAACGTCATTAAGAGTCTATTTACGGAACGAAGAGTACAGTTACCATCAGAAAACAATGCAAGATGATGTTCGTACTACTGTGTTACTCTTTGTGGTTCTTTTTGTTGTTGAAATCACAAGCAAATTATTTCTACTAAAAGAACCCTCTTCTTCAACTTTGTTTTTCGTCATGGAAACAAATTCACAGCTCTTTTGCAAGTGTTGGCTCTGAGCACTATGGGACTTAACATCTATGGTCATCAGTCCCCTAGAACTTAGAACTACTTAAACCTAACCAACCTAAGGACATCACACAACACCCAGTCATCACGAGGCAGAGAAAATCCCTGACCCCGCTGGGAATCGAACCCGGGAACCCGGGCGCGGGAAGCGAGAATGCTACCGCACGGCCAAGAGCTGCGGACTTCGCAAGTGTTAGTCGCATGTGTAGACACGTCACTTTCGCCATTATTCAGAAAATAAAGGTGTTTCGAATGCATGTATTTTCTAGATTGAGTGTCTAAAATAAATTCGTTCGGAAATAAGCCAACCACAATGTCACAAGTATATGGATATTAATCCTGCGTTTCAAATAAGCCACTTACTTCTGTGTTGAATTTGGCTCTGACAGAATCCAGCTCGTATATAATCTGCTTGAACCATAGCTCGTAAGCTGAAACAAAGATAGAAATACTTCAGAGAATAATAATCGGAATACAAACACACACACATAACACGAGGACAAGAACTGGACAAACGAGACAACACACATATCACGATTAGTAGTGTACTTTCTGCATTATCTGCCGTTATGTTTTGTGTTGCTGGTACAACAACATCTGTCTGCATGAAGGAATTTTGAACGGATAATGTATCAATGACAGGTCGACATTTTCGCTTTGTAGAATTTTTTGAAGCTAATTGTTTCGAAAGTAAATGATCAGAGAACGCGGGTATCACATAACGCGGTAATCTGAAAACACCAGTAAGGACGGCAAGCCCGGAAAGCAATGAAAACATTGTCTTCGGTATTATTTAGTTTCATTTCCCACACAATCCACAGGAAAACCGTTTGTATTGTCGACAGAATTCTACTTATTGCGTACATCTTTCCCGCACCAGTTTCTGCCCTCACGACACCACGTATGGTTCTCATCACCAATAATGACCTCTACTAGCTTCATATGTAGATGTTTTAAAAATCGCACATGCAGTAATGTTTCGCAAATATTTTTCTAGCTTCAGTTTATTTTTATTTGTAGCGCGAATAAATAGAATACCTGCAACAATAATTGAGCTTCCACATTCCGAGTTTTTTTGTGTGGAATTCGTTAAACAGTTATAATTTAGTTCGTGTTTCGAACGTTTCTGCTCCGCTTCCTCGTATGATACGACTAGGAAACAAATATCTCATGTCGTCAATGGTGACAGTGCCTGTGTTGGTACTGTAACGGCGCAGTACATGAATCCATTTGAAAAATATTTATGATGAAGAATATTTTTTTTGCTAACATCACTATCAATTGTCTTACTTGTGAATTTGGTTACTGCAGCAAAACCAGATTTCATGAATCTGCCCCTCCAGTCGTTCTAACAGTTGTAAGATGGGCATGTCGTTTTGATTTTGTAGGTTATCGATGTGCATGTCAGAGAGGGAACAAGTTATGTTACTGTTAAGCAGTCTTGGGTCTTGTAACTGTGTAGACTTTTGATTGTATCTGTTAAATGAAGAAAGATTTATTGTAAAGGACAGAAAGGATGAATATGATGTTTGTACTGGAAGGCGAAAATAATGGTTCAAATGGCTCTGAGCACTATGGGACTCAACATCTTAGGTCATAAGTCCCCTAGAACTTAGAACTACTTAAACCTAACTAACCTAAGGACATCACACACACACTCATGCCCGAGGCAGGATTCGAACCTGCGACCGTAGCAGTCCCGCGGTTCCGGACTGCACCGCCAGAACCGCTAGACCACCGCGGCCGGCGGCGAAAATAATATAAATTTTGAATAACGTTAATTTGCTAAGAGCTGAGAGAAAGACCACCCCTTCCCCTATGCGTCAAGATATCAACTGATTAAGCTGTTTGATTTTTATAGACATTTTCTGTTACCTCTGTACCCGTTTCAAATCGCTGTTTACTTTGTTAAGCATAGTACTGTTCAGACCAATATTATGTGTGAAGATCACGCGAAATTTTACTCTCTTTTTGAATGCGTACTTCATTCTAAAACCGTTGTCTCGGAATTCATTTCACAGGAATAGTTACACTCGCCATCCCACTGTTTAAAGAAGGTTTATCATTACGCATTTCCACATTGCACCATACGGTATAAACAGTTTGAATATTGTTTGGAAATTTTATTTAAAAATATAGATCTAGCTTTGCCGCTGCCAATTTGCTGTTTGCTGTGTGTCTTCGAGAAATCTGTAACAATGTTGTCAAGACGTGAGGTATGTGGACTTCTTGATTAGGGCCGGATAATTTACTTCAGTTGCGTATTTTATATAAAGACAATCTGTATTCAGACTAATTACAGTTCAGTTCAAATTAGGTTCGGTTTAGTGAAAGTTTGCCGGCCGGAGTGGCCGTGCGGTTCTAGGCGCTACAGTTTGTAGCCGAGCGACCGCTACGGTCGCAGGTTCGAATCCTGCCTCGGGCATGGATGTGTGTGATGTCCTTAGGTTAGTTAGGTTTAATTAGTTCTAAGTTCTAGGCGACTAATGACCTCAGAAGTTAAGTCGCATAGTGCTCAGAGCCATTTGAACCATTTTGAATTTAGTTAAAGTTTAGCATACGAATTTAAGTTGCATAACAGTTTGTAGGTACACTGTATTGTATTGTATGTTAACCAGGGACCTAGAAACGACGGAGAGACTCCGTTTCCACCGCAGCCGCAGTGGTCCACAAACCCCACGACGACTACCGCAGTCCACTTCATCCCTCCGCCGCCCCACACCGAGCCTAGGGTTATTGTGTGGTTCGGCCGCCGATGGACCCCCCAGGGAACGTCTCACTCTAGAAGAGTGTAACCCCTATATTTGCGTGGTAGAGTAATGGTGGTGTACGCGTACGTGGAGAACTTGTTTGCGCAGCAATCGCCGACACCGTGTAACTGAGGCGTAATAAGGGGAACCAGCCCGCATTCGCCGAGGGAGATGGAAAACCGCCTAAAAACCATCCACAGACTGGCCGGCTCACCGGACCTCGACACAAGTCTGCCTGGCGGATTCGTACCGGGGACCAGGTGCTCCTTTGTAGGTACATGGTTTTGGTAATACGTAGGATTTTTATGGAGTGGGAGGTAGATTTTGACTGAATTTCATACAGAAACATATAGTGGGGAGTTTACACAGTGCTTTCAGTTCTATTAAAGAACTGTGCAGTTGTTGGATGTCACTGAGCCGCAGCTATTCATAAACCGCTGCGGCCACTGCTGAGCGACTTCTCGGAGCCTCTTCTGGTAGTCGCGCCGGGACACGAGTGCCACTGCGAAGCGCCGGCTGAGAGACCAGATAGGGAGAGTGTAGGGATGACGGTGAAGTCGTCCGAAAGAGAAATATCAACAAGGAACCTGGGAACACCGCCCGGGGAAGCCGTGACGAGTGGGCTGGCATTTACAAGCGTGACCTGGCCGAACGGTTGTGATACGGTACGTCGGACGCAGTTTGCTTTAGGGCAGGCTTGTCACGGGCCGGGCTTGTTGGCCCCTCTCGGCCTGCCTCGGCTTAGTTCAGTCCTTCTTCGAAGTACCCGGTACAGCGCTACATTCGATTTAGTATTGCGGTGCGGCATTTTTCTGTCGGCACAACGCTCTTCAGTTCGGCAGAATCGTGGTCTCAGCGCTGTCTAAACTTCGCTATTTGTTTGTGGTATGAAGGACGTTCACAGGTTCAGTGGATGTTTGCACAAAAAGGGGCAGTCTACCGATATGTCGTCACACGCCTTTAAAAATGAATGGAAATGGCAGAAGAGGGATGAGAATTCTGAATATTTATACAGTCGCATAAGCGACGGGTCCCGCATATTTTTTATGAAACGACGTTGCAAAACAGTGCAGAAAGAATTTAAAGATTTGTTTGACAATGAAAGAGCAGAAAGTTACAACGAGCGACAGATAGGATTCTTGTTCAGTACGTCAATAAGCACTTAGTGCTAAATTCCCAAGCATGCAGCACGTGAAGAAATTGGTGGTATGAACAGCAAAATTTCTGAGTTGCACGCATTAATAAGATGTCAGTTGCAACAGCTTTCGATGGAATTGAACGAAGAGTATGGAGACTTTACATATTACTGCCAAGTACGTTAGTAAGTCAATTTATGAACGAAAAATAAGTGCAGGAAGAGAGACTAGAACATCTGGAATGCATTGCAGACCTCACATTATAAGTGGACCTGACTTGCACACTGCCCACAGTGAGGCATCGCAAGATGAGAAACAACTTTTTTCCGATTTGATGGAGATGCATTTAAAAAGAAATTCGCGTTACGGGAAGGACACATTGTGACAGAAACACAGTCCAGTTCCTTAAGCTCACTGCTGTTGAATAAAACGCGAGGTCTGAAGAAAACATTGCGGTCCTGAAAGAATTTGTTTGCCATTTCAGTTGAAAGCGTCCCATTACATGTGCAGATACAACTGATTGACCTGCTAGGTAATTCCTATTTCAATGACAAATCCTTTTAAGTTAAAACTGTCCAGAGTGTCTATATTATTTTCCTCAAGTAGAGTTTCCGCGTCTCCATAATGCTGTTACAGACGACCGGAGTGACCGAGCGGTTCTAGGCGCTACAGTCTGGAGCCGCGCGACCGATACGGTCGCAGGTTCGAATCCTGCCTCGGGCATGGATGTGTGTGATGTCCTTAGGTTAGTTAGGTTTAAGTAGTTCTAAGTTCTAGGGGACTGATGACCTCAGAAGTTAAGTCCCATAGTGCTCAGAGCCATTTTTGAATGCGGTTACAAAAAAGCTGCAATATTCCGATCGACATATTTGACGGAAAGCCTTTTTTTCGATTATGAAACTAGTCAAGAATACGTGGCAACCCGACGGCTAAACTCTGAGAAATTGTCTGTGTCCGTCCGTATGCTGAAAGTCTGCACCACAAAATGTAACTTTTACGTCTTCAGCGAGCCAGAAATAATTAAATAGTACCGAAAATTTGTTTTGTTTGTGATCTGTGTTGTTAAGAAATGTGAGGCATGAAAACAAATCTTATGCAGTGCAACTACACTGCCATTTAAATGCGCTCCGACAGGTGTGAATGGACTCATTCGCACGCACATGTTGAGAAAGGTGCATGTAACCTACAAGCGTGATTCTGCTTGCATGTTGGGAAACCACAGTAGCATGGCGACCAGTCGCAAGGCGTACAGGAGTAAACGCATTTTAAGCAAGTGCCCCAGTCAGGCTATCCTTTCTCTTAGCCTTACAATATCAGCCCCCTGTATGAGACAAATCAACTTATAATTGGTTCTTGCTCTCCTGGTACCATCTGTATTTCGGATCCCTTCATAAATTTTCCGTAGTATTCTTCGTTCAAATATTCTGAGTTGTTGTTTATCAGTGCTGGATAGCGTTCATGCTTCACATCCATATGTATCCAGTAGCGTGATCGTAACCTTACCTATAGTCATTTTGAGCTGCCGATTTATCATCCTAGATGATATCGTGTAGGGCGGGTACGCAGAAGTGCCACAACATTATGTGGCATAGACTCGACTTATGTCTGAAGTAGTGCTGGAGGGAACTGACACCATGAATCCCGCAGGGCTGTCCATAAATCCAGTAGAGTACGAGTGGGTGGAGATCTCTACTGAACAGCACGTTGCAAGGCTTCCAAGATACGCTCAGTAATGTTCATCCCTTGGGATTTTGGTGGCCAGCGGAAGCGTTAAACGCAGAAGAGTGTTCCTGGAGCCACTCTGTAGCAATTCTGAACGTGTGGGGTCTCGCATTGTTCTGCTGGAATTCCCCAAGTCTGTCGCAATGCACGATGGACGTGAATGGATGCAAATTAGACAGGATGCTTACGTACGTGTCACTTGTCAGAGTCGTATCTAGAAGTATCAGGGATCCCATATGACTCCCATCTGCACATGCCCCACACCATTATAGAGCCTCCACCAGCTTGAACAGTCCTCTGCTGACATGCAGTGTCCATGGATTCATGAGGTTTTTTCCATACCAGTACACGTTCATCAGCTCCACACAATTTGAAACGAGACTCGTCCAACCAGACAACATGTTTCCAGTCATCAACAGTCCAATGTTGATTCTGGCGTGCCCAGGCGAGGCGTAAAGCTTTGTGTCGTGCAGTCATCAAGTGTACACGAGTGGGCCTTCGGCTGCGAAAGCCAATATCGATTATGTTTCTTTGAATGGTTCGCACGCTGACACTTGTTGATGGCCCAGCACTGAAATCTGCCGCAAATTGCGTAAGGGTTGCACTTCTGTCACGTTGAACGATTCTCTTCAGTCATCGTTTGTCCCGTTCTTGCAGGATCTTTTTCCGGTCGCAGCGATGTCGGAGATTTGATGTTTGGCGGATTCCTGATATTCATGGTACACTCGTGAAATGATCGTACGGGAAAATCCCTACCTCATCGCTACCTCGGAGATACTGTATCCCATCGCTCGTGCGCAGACTACAACATGCTTTCAGACTCACTTAAATCTTGATAACCTGCAATTGTAGCAGCAGTAATCGATGTAACAACTGCGCCAGACACTTGTTGTCTTATATAGTAGTTACCGACCGCAGGCCGTGTTGTGCCTGTTTACATATCTCTGTATTTGAATACGCATGCCTATACCCGTTTCTTTGGCGCTTCAGCGTAAATGTATAATAATCCCTATTACCACCTAAAACGATGGCTTTTATTGCAGTGTATGTGAAATTTATTGGTATTAAACCTCAGGTGTGTTCAAAATCATCTACATGCTGAAAATTAAAACCTGCCGCTGACCAGTTACCCAGGTTATTGTCCCCCGTTCTATGGAGCTTTATATACGTAGTTTTTGATTCAATAATTTTCAGTCCCCTGTGCTGTGTGGCTTCTTTCAGTTCTATCACTATTCTCTCCAATGACTTCCTTCGTCTATTAATAACTGCAACGTCGTCAACATATGCAGCCAAGTGCGTGGTTCTTATACCTAAACTGGCCAGATATTTGCAGTTGTAAGGCTAGACTGTCGAACTCGTTTATCGCTTAATTCCCCATCCATTCTCATGATTACCTTGGAACCTGCCAAGATTACCTTAGTGACAGTAATACCAGGCGCTTCAATATGAATATCGGGCTTTTAAGGCTTTGTAACATTTAATTCACTCAACTTCGCATGTAAATAATACATGAACTGAAAGAGCAACTGAAACAGCTTTATTTGTATATTTTTGCTCATGTACATGCACTGTTTCGAATGTCTGTCGTTAGAAGGAGCTAGTAGCAAAGACGGCGACTAGTGAACTGGAAGTCTTTTGTGCTTCACAGTTTGCAGGGACTAAATCTGTTGTTACAAAGCTCGTGCGTTTCATGTTAAATTCCATTGTTATTCTCTAGGTGATAATGACATCCAAAGATGATATCATCAATTTGAAGACGCTGGCTGTCTTTGCAAGGGGACGTATATGCCACGAACAAGAGTGACTGAAGAAGAGCCCCAAGAAATCAGTTCTGAAGGCTAGCCGTGAATTAACAAATTCCAGCGACGTCTGTGTGGTGACCTGAGGAGACGCTTACAACTACGTCCTTATCGTTTGCAACTGTTACAAGCTCTAAAACCTACAGACTAAGTTCTGCGTGCCACTTTGCAAACAAAATGTTGCTGCAAGACGATTTCCTGGATCGTGCCGTCTTCAATGATGAATCGTTATTTCAACTAAGCGTAAATGTGAACACGCGTAATGTGGTATCTGGGGATCAGAAAATCCCCACGCGATGATATAGTTTTAACGAGACTCCCCTAAATTGAATGTTTTTTTTTTGTGCCATACACCAGTGGGAAGTTTGTGTGTCTGTCTTTTTGGGAGAAGCAACTGTAACTGGTGTTTCGTATTCTGAAGCGCTTGAATTATGGTTTGTCCTTAACTGGAATAAACTGAACCACATAACGTTAATTGGCAGCAATATGGTGCGGCGCCTCACTTGAGTAACTCATTACGCGACTGATTGAATGACAATGTACCCGACTGCTGGATTGGCTGCAGGGGCCAGATGACAGAATGTGTTTCGCATGGCCTCCACTTTCGCCCTATCTACTCCGTGCGATTTTTACCTTTAGGGGTTCCTAAATGATCATGTGCATGTGCCTCCGCTACCAGCTGACCTACTCGACTTAAGAAACAGGATTGGAGCAGCTTTGCAACTATTACTCCAGACACACGTTTGGGGAGAACTCGCCTATTGGCTAGATGTGTGCCGTGTGATGAATGGTGTTCACAATGAACACTTGTAAGAGAAACTGTCTGAGTTTTCCTTTTCATTTGATGTGGTATTTATAACTGTAAGTTGAATATGAAAAGTGCTACAAAGTTTTAAAACCCTAACATTCGTTTTGAAACACCTGGTACATTTGGATGGTGTGCTTAGCGGTGTTGTATCTTCTAACGTCTCGAAGGCCTGCTTGGAGTCTACATAGATATTGTTAATTTATATATTATATTATGCTTTCTCCTGTACAGGGCTATTACAAATGATTGAAGCGATTTCATAAATTCACTGTAGCTCCGTTCATTGACATATGGTCACGACACACTACAGATACGTAGAAAAACTCATAAAGTTTTGTTCGGCTGAAGCTGCACTTCAGGTTTCTGCCGCCAGAGCGCTCGAGAGCGCAGGGAGACAAAGTGGCGACCCCCCCTGCGGGTTCGGGGGTAAGAATAGGCCCGCGGTATTCCTGCCTGTCGTAAGAGGCGACTAAAAGGAGTCTCAAACGTTTCGGCCTTCTGTGATGGTCCCCTCTTGGGTTTGACCTCCTTTTTTCCAAATTTCCGTTGTTAGTGCGTGCCATTTGGGGAAGGACGCCTTACGTGGTGTTTTTCTATTGGTCGATCATGCACCACCATCTTGCATGTTCCCTATTGTCATGTGGCGGGATTTACACCCAACATCTTCTGGGTGGCCTCCTTCTCGTCTTGCACGCAATCCCCTTCTTAGCGCCCACGATAACTGTGGACCCTTTCAACACCTAAAATCCAGCACGGTAGCCAGTCCGTTGTGGTGCGGTCGTCATGTACCCTCTTGGTGGTAGCCCCCTGACCACACAGGGATCGCACTACAGATGCCAGAGCTGTTTCCTCCCCATGCATGGCAAGGAGTATGTGCCCATCTTGTCTGGGGCACGGGGACTCCGGGCAACGGGATATCGGCCAGGTACCCGTTGCTTTGGCTGGGTGGTGCCCTTGGGGAGAGCCCTCGTTCGGAGTAGGTGGCATCTGGGCGGATGTAGCGCAATGAAGCGCAATAAATCACACCAAGCTGGTGGTCGCACGGCCACCAGCGTCTCTAAGCGAGGCAGAGTAGACTTTGATGCTGCGCAATATGACCCTCAGTCGTTCCCCTCGTTGGCTGCGCCATGGGAGGGACGTAGATCTAGTGCCAAGCAGGAGCCTTATGTACCGCAATACCTTGTCTGCAGCAGGACTGATGGTGACTCCTTTCTTACGACGAAGGCTCTGTTTTTTGTGGAACACCTGGAGGATAAGTTTGGGGAAGTGGTGGGGTTGTCTAAAATGAGGAATGGGTCCATCCTCCTCAAGACGTCTTCCCCAGCCCAGTCACGAGCGTTGCTTTTGTGTGATAAGCTGGGTGACATCCCTGTTACCGTCACTCCCCACAGTAGCTTAAATATGGTCCAGGGGATTATTTACCATCGTGACCTCTTGTTACAATCCGATGACGAGCTGAGAGCCGACTTGGAACGACGTGGTGTACATTTTGTCCGTCGTGTACATAGAGGACCCAAGACTAACAGGGTGGCCACCGGTGCCTTTATCTTGGCCTTCGAGGGTGATGTCTTGCCCCAGAAGGTCAAGGTAATGGTTTACCGTTGTGACGTCAAGCCATACGTCCCTCCCCCGATGTGGTGCTTTCAGTGCTGGAAGTTTGGGCACATGTCCTCCCGTTGCCCATCCAGCGCCACATGTCGAGATTGCGGACGCCCCTCTCATCCCGTTTCTCCCTGTGCGCCTCCGCCTGTATGTGTCAACTGTGGGGAGCACCACTCTCCATGCTCGCCGGATTGCCCCGTTCTTCATAAGGAGCGGAAGATAATGGAATTTAAGACCCTGGACCAGCTTACTTATCGAGAGACGAAACTGAAATTTGAAAGGTTGTATCCTGCTTCCCTTCGCCCATCTTATGCTGCAGCCATGTTATCGTCGCCCTCGCGAGCGACGGTTGTCACCTCATCTGTGCCGCCTTCAGTGGGCCCTCGGGGCCGTGCATCTCTGTCTGCCCCCCTCGTGTCTGGGGGCAAGCCTTCCTCTGTTGCCCCCTTAGTGGTTGGGGGCAAACCCTCTTCTGTCGCTCCCCCCACGCTTACTTCGGGGGTGCCATCTCCTCCAAAACCGGGGGGCTCGATCCCTCCCCCTCCTTCTTCGCTGGCGTTGCCTCTGCCGGTTCCTCTCTCGCGGAAAGGATCCCTCTTCCGTTTCTTTTCCTACCCAGCCGGATGTCAGCCAGTGGCTGAAGGTTCCGCCACCTGCTGGTCATAGGGCTTCTGCGTCGTCGTCAGCCTCCGATGCTCCTTCAGAGAAGCTCTCCCAGCCCTCTCACCCTAAGGGCCGACGCGAGAAGAAGGAACGGAATGTGTCCAAGAAGAAGGATGTTCCGGCAGTTTCAGTACCGCCTGCTGTACATAGTCCTGGCTCCGGGGATGAGGTGGAGATCCTCGCCTCTGCCACGGATCTCGCCCTCACGGAACCCTTGGGGGCCTTTCCTATGGACCAGGCTGACTCTCCCACGGTGGCGGCAGTTGGCTCTGAGGCGCCGTCTGCCTCTTAGTCGCATTCACGCCCTCCCAGTCCCTTCCTGCTTCCGTTCTCCAGTGGAACTGCGGCGGTTATTTTCGCCACCTGCCTGAGCTCCGGATGCTTCTGAGTGTTTCCCCTGTTCTCTGCATTGCTCTGCAGGAAACTTGGTTTCCTGCAATGCGGACCCCCGCCCTTCGCGGTTATCGGGGATACTATAAGAACCGTGCTGCCTGTCACCGAGCATCAGGTGGGGTTTGCCTCTTTGTTCACCACTCTGTCTGTAGCTCGCCAGTACCCCTTCAGACGCCTTTAGAGGCTGTCGCTGCCAGGGTTGAGCTCTAGCCGGCTATTACTGTTTGCTCTGTTTACATTCCTCCGGATGGGGAGCTCCCCCGCCATGTCTTGGCTGCGCTGCTGGCACAACTCCCGCCACCTTTGCTACTTCTGGGCGATTTCAATGCCCACAACCCTCTGTGGGGTGGGACTGTCTCCGATGACCGCGGTTGGGCCGTGGAGCATTTGTTGGCTCAGCTCGACCTTAGCCTCTTGAACACCGGTGCTCCCACGCATTTCAGTGTGGCCCATGGCTCGTTCTCAGCCATCGATCTCTCTCTTTGCAGCCCCGGACTTGTCCCATCCCTCCACTGGAGGGTGCATCCTGACCTGTGTGGTAGTGACCATTTTCCCATCTATTTGTCACTGCCCCAGTGTCGTTCTCCTGGGCGCCTGCCCCGCTGGGCTCTCCACAGGGCTGACTGGCCAGCTTTTACTTCCGCTGCAACCATCGAGTCTCCCCCACAGGGTGACATTGACGAGGTGGCCCGTGTCTTAACCACTTCCATCATTTCAGCGGCCGAGGCTGCCATCCACCGCTCTTCTGGACTCACTCGGAGGAAGGCTGTACCCTGGTGGTCGCCGGAGATTGCTGAGGCTATTCGCGACCGTAGGCGGGCTCTCCAGCGTCATAGGCGGCACCTGTCTCTGGAGACCCTCATCGCCTTTAAGAGGATCCATGCCTTGGCCCATCGTCTTATTGCACGGCGTAAGCAGGAGTGCTGGGAGAGGTACGTCTCATCCCTGGGCTCCCGTGTCTCCCCCTCGCTCGTGTGGTCCCGGATCCGGCGGATTTATGGATCCGAGACCCCTACGGGTGTCCCTGGGATCTCCCTGGATGGCGCTGTCTGCACGGACGCTGCCGCCATTGCTGAACACCTTGCTGCACACTTTGCTAAGAGCTCTGCGACTGCAACTTACCCCCCGCCTTTCGCTCTCTCAAGGAGCGGGCCGAGCAGACGCCATTATCATTCCACACGCGTCGTTCTGAAAAATACAATGCTCCTTTCAGTGAGAGGGAATTCCTCGCTGCCCTCGCTGATTGCCCTGATACAGCACCAGGACCAGACTGCATCCACGCGCAGATGCTGAAGCATCTCTCCAGGGACTGCCAGCGACACATCCTCACCATCTTTAACCGCATTTGGAGCGAGGGCGTGTTCCCGTCGCAATGGCGAGAGGGTGTTATTGTCCCCATCTTGAAGCCCGGTGCGGACCCACTGGCGGTGGATAGCTATCGTCCCATTACCCTCACCAACGTTTTGTGCAAATTGCTCAAACGTATGGTGGGGCGGCGTTTGTGTTGGGTCCTTGAGTCGCGCGGTCTCCTCGCTCCATCCCAGGGTGGCTTCCGTCGGGGCCGGTCTGCAGCGGACAATTTGGTGCGGCTGGAATCTGCTATCCGTACGGCCTTTGCCCGACGTCAGCATCTCGTTGCTGTATTTTTTGATCTGTGGAAAGCGTATGACACCACATGGAGGCATCACATCCTTGCTACGTTGCATGAGTGGGGTCTTCGTGGTCAGCTCCCGGCTTTTCTTCAAACCTTTCTATTGCGCCGTTCTTTCCGGGTGCAAGTTGGTGCCGCCTCTAGTTCATCTTATATACAGGAAAATGGGGTCCCGCAGGGCTCAGTGTTGAGTGTCTCCTTATTTCTAGTGGCCATTAATGGTCTGGCTGCAGCCGTGGGGTCGTCGGTGTCTCCTTCTCTGTATGCAGACGACTTCTGCATCTCCTTTGGCTCCACGACTACGGGAGTCGCCGAACGCAGGCTGCAAGTAGCCGTTCGCAAGGCAGCATCATGGGCTCTGACTCATGGTTTTCAGTTCTCTGCAACCAAGACTCGCGTTATGCACTTCTGCAGGCGTCGGACGGTCCACCCTCATCCTGAACTTTACCTCGACGGGCACCTGCTTGAAGTGGTGGACACTTGCCGCTTCTTAGGACTCGTGTTTGATGCCCGGCTCACATGGGTTCCTCATATTACTCAGCTGAAGCAAAAGTGCTGGCGGCACCTCAACGCCCTCCGCTGCCTCAGCCACACTTCTTGGGGTGCGGATCGCTGCACGCTGTTGCGATTGTACAGAGCCCTTGTGCAGTCCAGGCTTGATTATGGGAGCCTGGCCTATGGGTCTGCATCGCCCTCAGTGTTGAAGTTGTTAGACCCCATACACCACTGTGGGGTTCGGCTTGCAACTGGCGCTTTCCGTACGAGCCCCGTGGATAGTCTACTGGTGGAGGCCGGGGTTCCCCCGCTGCGGATTCGCCGCCATAGGCTGCTCGCCGACTATGCTGTCCACGTGCATTGCTCACTGGGCCATCCCAATCGTCGCCTGCTTTTCCCTGTCATGGTCCTCCATCTGCCCGAACGGCGACCTCGGTCTGGGCTTTCCATAGCTGTCCGCATCCAGTCCCTGCTGTCGGAACTGGGCTCATTCCCTCTTCTGCCTCCCTTCCGGGTCCGTGCACCTACGCCTCCTTGGTGTTTGCCCCGTCCGTCCGTCCGTCTGGAATTGGCACAGGGACCCAAGGACTCGGTTCCGCCTGTGGCCCTCCGTCGCCGTTTTCTTGCGCTCCTCGCCTCATTTCCGGGCTGTGAGACTGTCTACACTGATGGTTCCCTGGTTGATGGTCGCACTGCCTACGCTTTTGCTCACGCTGCCCGTGTTGAACAGCGCTCCTTGCCGGCTGGCTACAGTATTTTTACTGCAGAGCTGGTGGCCATATTGCGCGCTCTTGAGCATATGCGTTCCTGCTCAGGTACGTCCATCGTCATCTGCAGTGACTCCCTGAGCAGCCTCCAGGCCATCGACCGCTGCTATCCCTCTTCTCCTCTGGTGTCCTCTATTCGGGAGTCTGTTTCCACCATTACCCGCTCTGGTCGTTCGGTGATTTTTGTTTGGACGCCAGGTCACGTTGGCATCCCGGGGAACGAACGTGTTGACAGGCTGGCCAAAGGGGCGATCGACGCCCCAGCTTTGAAGATCGGCCTTACGGCTCGCGACCAGTAGCTAGTGTTGCGCCGTAAGGTGCTTGGGATGTGGGCTGCTGAGTGGCGTGGCATGACAGCCCCGAATAAACTGCGGGCTGTCAAGGAGACGACCGATGTGTGGCGTTCCTCCCTGCGGGCTTCTCGCAGGGACTCTGTAATCCTGTGTCAGCTGCGCATCGGCCATACCTACCTGACGCACCGCCATCTTTTGCGTCAGGAGGATCCCCCCCTGTGTCGGTGTGGGTCCCGGCTGACGGTCGCCCACATTTTATTGGAGTGTCCTCGACTGCGGACCCTCCGGCAGTCTTTTAATCTCCCGGGCACTTTGCCTTTGATTTTATGCGACGATGCCTCCATGGCTGACAATGTTTTACATTTTATCCGTGGTAGTCCTTTTTATGGTTCCATTTAGGGGGGTCCTGCACCTTTCCCTTTCTGTGTCTTTTGTCCTCGCGTCTCTCAATATTTGTTGCTGTTTTGGTGTGTCGTCGGATGGTTGACTCTTTCCCTTTTTTTGTTCTCGTGGTCAGTCAACTAGTCTCCGGCCATCTTCTTTTCTTCTGTTTCTTTCCGTCTGGTGTTCGTCTGTACTCTTCTTTTCTGTAGTGTTCGTTGCCTAATTTGTGTTCTTTAGTGCCTGGGGGGGAGTCTCCTTCCCCTTGGGGTTTTCTCTGCTCCGCGACTTTATGACTCGCCTGGTTTTGGAATGGGGGACTGATGACCTTAGCTGTTTAGTCCCCCTTCACCATCTCAACAACCACCACCAAAGTGGCGACAGGAGCCGAGAAAGCGTATGTCGTGCTTGAAATGCACTCACATCAGTCAGTCATAACAGTGCAACGACACTTCAGGACGTAGTTCAACAAAGATCCACTAACTGCTAACTCCATTCGGCGATGGTATGCGCAGTTTAAAGCTTCTGGATGCCTCTGTAAGGAGAAACCAACGGGTCGGCCTGCAGTGAGCGAAGAAACGGTTGAACGCGTGCGGGCAAGTTTCACGAGTAGCCCGCGGAAGTCGACGAATAAAGCAAGCAGGGAGCTAAACGTACCACAGCCGACGGTTTGGAAAATCTTACGGAAAAGGCTAAAGCAGAAGCCTTACCGTTTACAATTGCTACAAGCCCTGACACCCGATGACAAAGTCAAACGCTTTGAATTTTCGGCGCGGTTGCAACAGCTCATGGAAGAAGATGCGTTCAGTGCGAAACTTGTTTTCAGTGATGAAGCAACATTTTTTCTTAATGGTGAAGTGAACAGACACAATGTGCGAATCTGGGCGGTAGAGAATCCTCACGCATTCGTGCAGCAAATTCGCAATTCACCAAAAGTTAACGTGTTTTGTGCAATCTCACGGTTTAAAGTTTACGGCCCCTTTTTTTTCTGCGAAAAAAACGTTACAGGGCACGTGTATCTGGACATGCTGGAAAATTGGCTCATGCCACAACTGGAGACCGACAGCGCCGACTTCATCTTTCAACAGGATGGTGCTCCACCGCACTTCCATCATGATGTTCGGCATCTCTTAAACAGAAGATTGGAAAACCTATGAATCGGTCGTGGTGGAGATCATGATCAGCAATTCATGTCATGGCCTCCACGCTCTCCCGACTTAACCCAATGTGATTTCTTTCTGTGGGGTTATGTGAAAGATTCAGTGTTTAAACCTCCTCTACCAAGAAACGTGCCAGAACTAAGAGCTCGCATCAACGATGCTTTCGAACTCATTGATGGGGACATGCTGCGCCGAGTGTGGGAGGAACTTGATTATCGGCTTGATGTCTGCCGAATCACAAAAGGGGCACATATCCAACATTTCTGAATGCCTAAAAAAATTTTTTGAGTTTTTGTATGTGTGTGCAAAGCATTGTGAAAATATCTCAAATAATAAAGTTATTGTAGAGCTGTGAAATCGCTTCAATCATTTGTAATAACGCTGTATTTGTCTCAGTACGAATATTTGGTCCACAGGTTATCTATTAGGCCTAAAGCCACACTCACTATATCTTCCACATATGGAACTGATCTATCGTAAAGGAAGCAAAGAAGGGAAAGCAGAAAGGTGGAAGGAGTATATAGAGGGTCTATACAAGAACGATGTAGTTGAGGGCAATATTATGGAAATGGAAGAGGATGTAGACGAAGACGAAATGGGAGATACGATACTGCGTGAAGAGTTTGACAGAGCACTGAAAGACCTAAGTCGAAACAAGGCTTCGGGAGTAGATATATTCCATTAGAACTACTGACGGCCTTGGAAGAGCCAGTCCTAATAAAACTCTACCATCTGGTGATCAAAATGTATGAGACAGGCGAAATACCCACAGACTTCAAGTAGAATATAATAATTCCAATCCCAAAGAAAGCAGGTGTTGACAGATTTGCAAAATTACCGAACTATCAGTTTAATAAGTCACGGCTGCAAAATTCCTTACAGACGAATGGAAAAACTGGTAGAAGCCGACCTCGGGGAAGATCAGTTTGGATTCCGTAGAAATGTTGGAACACGTGAGGCAATACTGACCCTACGGCTTATCTTAGAAGCTAGATTAAGAAAAGGCGAACCTACGTTTCTAGCATTTGTAGACTTAGAGAAAGCTTTTGACAATGTTGACTGGAATACTCTCTTTCACATTCTGAAGGTGGCCGGGATCAAATACATAGAGCGAAAGGCTATTTACAATTTGTACAGAAACCAGATGGCAGTTATAAGAGTCGAGGGGCATGAAAGGGAAGCAGTGGTTGGGAAGGGTGTGAGACAGGGTTGTAGCCTCTCCCTGATGTTATTCAATCTGTATATTGAGCAAAGAGTAAAGAAAACAAAAGGAAAATTCGGAGTAGGAATTAAAATCCATGGAGAAGAATTAATATCTTTGAGGTTCGCCGATAACATTATAATTTTGTCACACACAGCACAGGACCTGGAACAGCACTTGAACGGAATGGACAGAGTCTTGAAAGGAGAATATAAGATGAACATCAACAAAAGCAAAACGAGGCTAATGGAATGTCGTCGAATTAAATCAGTTGATGCTGAGGGAATTAGATTAGGAAATGAGACACTTAGAGCAGTAGACGAGTGAGTTTTGCTATTAGGGGAGCAAAATAACTGATGATGGTCGATGTAGAGAGGATATAAAATGCAGACTGGCGATGGAAAGGAAAGCATTTCTGAGGAAGAGAAACTTGTTAACATCGAATATAGATTTGGTTGGGGGGTTTTCTTGGGGAAGGAGACCAGACAGCGAGGTCATCGGTCTCATCGGATTAGGGAAGGATGGGGAAGGAAGTCGGCCGTGCCCTTTCAAAGGAACCATCCCGGAATTTGCCTGGAGCGATTTAGGGAAATCACGGAAAACCTAAATGTGGATGGCCGGACGCGGGATTGAACCGTCGTCCTCCCGAATGCGAGTCCAGTGTCGAACCACTGCGCCACCTCGCTTGGTCGAATATAGATTTAAATGCGAGGAAGTCGTTTCTGAAAGTGTTTGTGTGGAGTGTAGCCATGTATGGAAGTGAAATATGGACGAGAAATATTTTAGACAAGAAGAGAATAGAGGCTTTTGAAATGTGGTGCTACAGAAGAATGATGAAGATTAGATGGGTAGATCATATAACTAATGAGGAGGTATTGAATAGAATTGGGGAGAAGAGGAGTTTGTGGCACGACTTGACAAGAAGAAGGGATCGGTTGGTAGGACATGTCGTGAAGCATCAAGTGATCACCAATTTATTACTGGAGGGCAGCGTGGAGGGTAAAAATCGTAGAGGGAGACCAAGAGATGAATACACTAAGCAGATTCAGAAGGATGTAGGCTGCAGTACGTACTGGGAGATGAAGCAGCTTGCACAGGATAGAGTATCATGGAGAGCTGCATCAAACCAGTCTCAGGACTGTAGTCCACAACAACAACCACATTCAACAGTGATATACCTCTGTAGCAAGATGACCTATCACCTTTCTTATGTAAGGGCTGGATTGCATCTACAGCCCATTCTTCCGGAATTCTTTCTTGATTGCATATCAAACAGATAAGTTTATATAGTTGTTTGTTTAAAGGGTAAAGGAGAGATACAGAATCAAAATTTTACATTATGCTGTTCAGGGAAAAATGATAGACAAGGAGATCATGTTGTTGGGTTCATTGTAGCAAAACGTATGATCTAATCTAGCCTTTCCGTTAAGCCTTATAATGACAGAATATACAGCCTCAGAAAATAAGAAAGATTCCTTAATGTGACTGTTGTAAATATGTACGCTCCAACAAAGGATCAGATAGGGATCTGATGTTGTATAGGTTTTACGATCAGCTACATGAGGTCTTTGAAAGTATAGCTGCACATGATTGAAGAATAGTCCTTGGAGATTATAACGCAAAGCTTGGAAAAGCTGAACCTTTCCACGTAACTTTTTGGAAAGGAAAGCTTGCATGAGGAAACAAGTATTAATAGACTGAGAGTGGCCTCGTTCGCGTTTGACAATGATTTTAAAGCAAAAAACACATGTTTCCCAAGTAAAAACATTCACAAAGGGAGCAGGAGCTAATGAGACATGTGAAACTGACCATACATTGGTTTCCAAAAGATGGGCAAGTGACACTGACAATGTATGCACGTTTCGGGGAGCAAACTCAGACTAGGACCACTACCATAGAGCTGCATACATGAGGCAAAGGATTGCTATAGCGTATAGAGGAAAATGAAAATTCTGAAACGTAATGTAGAAACATTGGAAGACAGAGATACAGCTTTTGAATATGAAAATAAATTGGAACACAAATGACAAGTGCTGGAGCACAGTAATGACGCAGATAAGTAATGGGAATATATTAAGAATATCATAACTGTGGCAAAGGGCGTAATAGGGGAATCCGAAAGACCTAGATATGGTGAGTGCTATGATGATGATTGTAGGTGGTGGCGCAACGGAAGAAAGAAGCAAGATTTGTTTCCAGCGAAATATGATAATTAACCAGGCTACGTATAATGAAAAGATAATAGAAGTGACAAGGGTATGCTGAAGGAAGAAGAGAGAAGCCTTGACAAGGAAGATAGAAGATATGAAAGAGCATTATAATAGGAATGAGAGTAGAAAGTATTACAATAAGCTAAAAGAAGGAACACGAGGGTATAAACTTAAAATAGTACGCTGCAAAGATAAAGGTGGAAACCTGCTGACAGAAAACGGCAAAATGATGGACAGAGGGAGAGAATGTTTTGAAGAAATGCTGGAGGCCGAACTGGGAGAAATGGATATATCGTACAGCAGAACCAAAAATGGAAGAGCCTACTCTTACAGAAGTACAGGTGGTGAATTGTGAAAAAAACCTGTCTCCAGGAAATGACGCAATAATTGCCAACTACTAAAAAGAGGAGGCATTTTTTACACAAGAATAATTATCGTTATTGTTAAATCTTGTTGTGTTCAGCGTTACCATCATTCCATAACTGATCATTAGTTGTACACTCCTGGAAATGGAAAAAAGAACACATTGACACCGGTGTGTAAGACCCACCATACTTGCTCCGGACACTGCGAGAGGGCTGTACAAGCAATGATCACACGCACGGCACAGCGGACACACCAGGAACCGCGGTGTTGGCCGTCGAATGGCGCTAGCTGCGCAGCATTTGTGCACCGCCGCCGTCAGTGTCAGCCAGTTTGCCGTGGCATACGGAGCTCCATCGCAGTCTTTAACACTGGTAGCATGCCGCGACAGCGTGGACGTGAACCGTATGTGCAGTTGACGGACTTTGAGCGAGGGCGTATAGTGGGCATGCGGGAGGCCGGGTGGACGTACCGCCGAATTGCTCAACACGTGGGGCGTGAGGTCTCCACAGTACATCGATGTTGTCGCCAGTGGTCGGCGGAAGGTGCACGTGCCCGTCGACCTGGGAACGGACCGCAGCGACGCACGAATGCACGCCAAGACCGTAGGATCCTACGCAGTGCCGTAGGGGACCGCACCGCCACTTCCCAGCAAATTAGGGACACTGTTGCTCCTGGGGTATCGGCGAGGACCATTCGCAACCGTCTCCATGAAGCTGGGCTACGGTCCCGCACACCGTTAGGCCGTCTTCCGCTCACGCCCCAACATCGTGCAGCCCGCCTTCAGTGGTGTCGCGACAGGCGTGAATGGAGGGACGAATGGAGACGTGTCGTCTTCAGCGATGAGAGTCGCTTCTGCCTTGGCGCCAATGATGGTCGTATGCGTGTTTGGCGCCGTGCAGGTGAGCGCCACGATCAGGACTGCATACGACCGAGGCACACAGGGCCAACACCCGGCATCATGGTGTGGGGAGCGATCTCCTACACTGTCCGTACACCACTGGTGATCGTCGAGGGGACACTGAATAGTGCACGGTACATCCAAACCGTCATCGAACCCATCGTTCTACCATTCCTAGACCGGCAAGGGAACTTGCTGTTCCAACAGGACAATGCACGTCCGCATGTATCCCGTGCCACCCAACGTGCTCTAGAAGGTGTAAGTCAACTACCCTGGCCAGCAAGATCTCCGGATCTGTCCCCCATTGAGCATGTTTGGGACTGGATGAAGCGTCGTCTCACGCGGTCTGCACGTCCAGCACGAACGCTGGTCCAACTGAGGCGCCAGGTGGAAATGGCATGGCAAGCCGTTCCACAGGACTACATCCAGCATCTCTACGATCGTCTCCATGGGAGAATAGCAGCCTGCATTGCTGCGAAAGGTGGATATACACTGTACTAGTGCCGACATTGTGCATGCTCTGTTGTCTGTGTCTATGTGCCTGTGGTTCTGTCAGTGTGATCATGTGATGTATCTGACCCCAGGAATGTGTCAATAAAGTTTCCCCTTCCTGGGACAATGAATTCACGGTGTTCTTATTTCAATTTCCAGGAGTGTATTTCACAGGGTCTTATTAACAGTGTTGTTGAGTGCCGCTGTGGAATTTTCATGATCCAAGAACTTGTAGAATTATTCAAGGAATTTGTTACTTTGAGTTTTTCAGATAATTTACTTTTTAAACTGCGAATTTTGATTAAAAAAAACTTGAAATTTGATTGTGGCTCTCCTCTATGTTGAACTATTAAATACATTTCGTTTTATAATGGAAATTTAAACTGTGCCACGTGAATTTGCTGAATATGTGTTTTAAGATTAGTTTTGAGAATCTGTTGAATAAAATTTTTTAGAATAGCAGACCACTCACAGCACAGTACTTAGCGGCTCAAGAGCCAACAGAAAATGTCGTGTCATCAGAAAATTCCAACATCAGCCCAATCATCAAACATTTGAGCAGAGAAAAGGGCCGAATGTTTTTTAACTGTACTATCTCTGATCGGTGACAGCTGTCAAGTATCTAAGACCACCCATTCCGATCGGTTTACGATGGAACTATGACATAATAGGGTTGTGTGGGAGGCATATGCCAGACCGAAATCTACTGGAAGAATCCCAAGAAATATATTTTAGTGAAAGAGGTTGCTTGCATAGATTCGTTCCACGATTGTTGAGCAGTGTCAGCCTATGCTTACGAAGATGGATTAATGGAAGAGAGAGAAATTTTGCACGATTTCTTAATTACAAGAGTTTCACAGAAATGTGCTAGGAATTCTATTTACGGAGACGATAATATTCTTTACGTTTTTGAAAATTTTTACAACACTAAGGAGGACTGAATGTGGTTTTATACGACAGGTTAGGTACGTGACAATATACAGATGATCTAGCTTGCAAAACTGTATACAGGGTGTTTCAAAGTCCTTGCGACAAACATCTAGGGGTCTGGGTGTGACAGATAACTTAATGGAGAACAACTTTTGTTTATTATAATGCGAAGATCCACGTGCTGTATAAGGGCTCATAAAACAGACAGCTACCGAAAAACCATGAAAAAGTCTGGCATTTAATGTCTGTCACTTAACCGACGACCTAGTTTCATATCATGGTACTTACGCCCCGCTGGTAGAGACAGGGTGAGAACAGTCATCAGAAATGACAAACAATTGTACGAGATTGATGAATAACCCCTTCATAATATCCCGTTTTTCTTATAGTTTAGATGTATCTCTGAGAAACAATGAGTGAGGAATTATCATTCATATACGAAGTAGTTTCTCGTCCTCTTATAAGATTTTCGTATGGGCATGTCCCGAATCCGTGGAGACGTTCTCTGACTTATTAGCCTAGCCGAAAACAGTTGGGGGGCCCTTTTGTCACCACAAATTTTTGGCTTACCGCTGCTAAACGCGGAGGGTTGATCCTCTAGAGATACAACAAAGATTAAGAAACGAGGCTCTTGTTCTCTGGCCGAAACTGCTCCTCCTGAACTATTCCTCAGAATGTCATGCTGTTTCCGACTAGACTCCAGCACCACCTCCATACGCAACAGTGGGTCGTTGCTGGTTGTCACACTCCTCTGCTAACAAAATAGCTGTTGTCGTGACAGACTGGCGCACATGGTTGACGTGGATGTAAAAAACAATCATATGTGTGTAAAATGCATAATAATGAATCCATAAAATTAGAAATAATGTACCATAATTATGTACCATTTTCTTACAGAAAATGTGGTGATGGAAATTCAGCCGAAATAGGCCTATTGTAAAATTAAAGCAGTCAAACTTAGCAGCGTATTTGGAATTGTAATTATACAGGGTCCTAAGATTACTTACAAATTCGTTTACGCGTTTGCAGGTGGTCACCATACAAAAACTGGAGCATTCATTCTGCATAAGGCTTCCTCATTGCTGCTGCTTCATGTGAAGTGGAACGTATTGTTTCTTTTGATTCGCCCATGGCGCCAGCTATGCAGGCTCACTTAATTTCTGAGCGTCCAGTAGGAGAGAGCGTTGCACCTGTGGAGGACACGGTACTCAGGGACGCTTCATGTTTCCTGGTCAGTATTTCAGCCTAGAGAGTGATTTTAGAGTCACATAAAGGAACGCGAGCTAGAGACCTCCATAAGCAGTTTACGTCATTTTCTACAGCTTTTGTTGTTGTGTTCTACAATTTAAGTGCTGAACGATATATTAAAGTTATTTTGAGGTGATTGCAAATACTACAGTTACTGCGTTTAGTGACGAGTAAAATTGTGTATATTTTAAAACTAGTTACATGACTTGTGGACTGTTAAGCCGTACTCAGTCAGTCATGCACCATATTTTACCTTGAAACGCGAGATCTTTTTACCATGGAACATGTGAACTGAATTTCTTTAATGTCTCAACAATTTTCCCTGGTTCGAAAATGGAAATTTGTGTTAGCCGCTAATAGCTTATGTTTTAAGGTTTTTTTAAAACATGTAGCTGGTTTTTTGATAATACTTCTTCTTAATTTGTTTTTGCTTGCTGGTACTGATTATTGTGTAGTAGAGTGATAATGTAGCACGTTGACTGTTAAATACTCTTCTGACAAGCTTTTCTCTATTGAAACACTTTTAAATTTTGAAGACAATATTTGTTCCTACGTATTTGCACGTGTTGTACGTTGGAACAATGATTCACATTCGAAAAACCCTGTTTTTCTAGTGTATCAGAAAAAGATAGCACCATACGTAAACCGACTGCTTCCGCTTCGAAACAGAATAAGAAAAAAAATTAAACTTTTACTACAGGGTTGGCTAGAGTCGGAACACTGAGGTTTTCCAAGAGACAAGAATTTCCCCTATAATACGAGTATATACTTCCAGCATGTTTTCGTCTATGGTTGCAACTTTGGGAAATCCTTCAAGGGGATATCTCTACGCGAAGTTAGTGTTAATTCAGCTGCCGATTCTTAACAGATGAACATTTAGTAGGGATCTCCAGATAAATCTTCCACTGTCAATGTATTTTCGTTGATTATAAAATACCCAAAATACGTTATCTATTTTAATGAAGCACGCAGGACACTAGTACTTTAGAAAGCCGTAGAAACAACATTATTCGACAAAACAACTCGATACATTTATTTTATCGCTACAAAAGCCGTCTTAAGTTTTAGCTATGTCAGACGAAACGCGAAGAGAAAATTATTTCACTTTAATATAGCCTTTCCAAGTGGTGTCAGTTCTATCTGCACTCCTACAAGATGAAATACTCCTCTCTACGGTGAAAAAACACACACTGATCTTCCGTCATTTGCTTATGTACTGCATCGCCAGTATCTTTGGTGGCTGATGGTGATCCTCAAAGAAAGAATGCATGATTAGAGTTTAAGGCCTCGTCCATTTTGTGGGCAGTACAGATAAATTAGCCTATTTGGAAAAAAAGTAATAAGTCATTGTTTCGTTGAATGAAGTCCTGGCTTGCCTGAAGTCTTTTGTTTGAGAAAAATCGTAATGATGATAGCAGACAGGAATTAGCTCTCAGCTGCTCTTGAAAATAAATCCATTGCTTTAACCACTGCATCAATATAACCAGTGCTATGTAATTGGACACCTTTCTTTTTTGTGCTGATCCACTGCCAATCTTCCAGGAAAATTATACTGACGAAATGTTTCGACTATAATACCTCATTATCGTAATTAGCGAACACATAACGAAAAACTACAATATCGTAACCACCTTTCCTCGCCCCCTCTACCAAAACACACACACACACACACACACACACACACACACACTATCATATATAGAGAGGTTGCATGACGTTTTGTCACCGACAGTACGTACGAGGGCAGTTCAATAAGTAATGCAACACGTTTTTTTTCTGAAACAGGGGTTGTTTTATTCAGCATTGAAATACACCAGGTTATTCCCCAATCTTTTAGCTACACAACACTATTTTTCAACGTAATCTCCATTCAATGCTACGGCCTTACGCCACCTTGAAATGAGGGCCTGTATGCCTGCACGGTACCATTCCACTGGTCGATGTCGGAGCCAACGTCGTACTGCATCAATAACTTCTTCATCATCCGCGTAGTGCCTCCCACGGATTGCGTCCTTCATTGGGCCAAACATATGGAAATCCGACGGTGCGAGATCGGGGCTGTAGGGTGCATGAGGAAGAACAGTCCACTGAAGTTTTGTGAGCTCCTCTCGGGTGCGAAGACTTGTGTGAGGTCTTGCGTTGTCATGAAGAAGGAGAAGTTCGTTCAGATTTTTGTGCCTACGAACACGCTGAAGTCGTTTCTTCAATTTCTGAAGAGTAGCACAATACACTTCAGAGTTGATCGTTTGATCATGGGGAAGGACATGAACAGAATAACCCCTTCAGCATCACAGAAGACTGTAACCATGACTTTACCGGCTGAGGGTATGGCTTTAAACTTTTTCTTGGTAGGGGAGTGGGTGTGGCGCCACTCCATTGATTGCCGTTTTGTTTCAGGTTCGAAGTGATGAACCCATGTTTCATCGCCTGTAACAATCTTTGACAAGAAATTGTCACCCTCAGCCACATGACGAGCAAGCAATTCCGCACAGATGGTTCTCCTTTGTTCTTTATGGTGTTCGGTTAGACAACGAGGGACCCAGCGGGAACAAACCTTTGAATATCCCAACTGGTGAACAATTGTGAGAGCACTACCAACAGAGATGTCAAGTTGAGCACTGAGTTGTTTGATGATGATCCGTCGATTATCTCGAACGAGTGTGTTCGCACGCTCCGCCATTGCAGGAGTCACAGCTGTGCACGGCTGGCCCGCACGCGGGAGATCAGACAGTCTTGCTTGACCTTGCGGCGATGATGACACACGCTTTGCCCAACGACTCACCGTGCTTTTGTCCACTGCCAGATCACCGTAGACATTCTGCAAGCGCCTATGAATATCTGAGATGTCCTGGTTTTCCGCCAAAAGAAACTCGATCACTGGCCGTTGTTTGCAACGCACATCCGTTACAGACGCCATTTTAACAGCTCCGTACAGCGCTGCCACCTGTCGGAAGTCAATGAAACTATACGAGACGAAGCGGGAATGTTTGAAAATATTCCACAAGAAATTTCCGGTTTTTTTAACCAAAATAGGCCGAGAAAAAAAATGTGTTGCATTACTTATTGAACTGCCCTCGTATATATGACCTGATATGATAAACTGCTTTAAGAACTCGCATGTTTTTCGTGCTACTGGAATTTTCCCAACATATTAATAACTCGGTAATCGTTTGCATCTGTTTTCGTCGGTTTCGACTTTCGACAACTTTTTCACGAAAAATTAGTCACAATTTTTATCGATCGCCTTGGAGATTTTCAGCGCATGTGAAGACACTTGACGCAGTTCTGCAGTGTCTTGAACAAATACGAGCTTACTGAGTATCAGGCCAGATCTGTTGACTGGATTCAAGAGTTTCCAGTAGATGCAACTCAACAGGTCTATGTTAACAGGACACCCTAAGTAGATAATACAGGGCAATTACTGTTTTCAATATACACTATCCAGTCACATTATTGTGACCACCTGTCAAAAGCTTGAAGAATCAACTTTTGCAGCACGGACTGTTGCGAGATGTGCAAGAAGAGAGTCAGTGAGGTTCTGGAAGGTTGTGGAGTCATGTCGATTCTAGTGCTGTGGCCAGCTGCGCTATGTTTCTCGATGAAAGATCCAAGTAGTAGGGTAATGGGGCTTCTGGCAACACTTATGATATCAAATTGATATGGAAATTAATTAAATTGATCAGTTAATTTGCCCCAATCACCCCTGGATGGCGTCACTGTGTTTACCCCAGCTGGCCCAATGGTCTCAGCCCCATTCCCCTGCCCCCCCCCCCACCCTCCTCCTTCCTCATCAGCCCTATTGGCGGAAATTTCGAATTTTAGTGGGAATTTCGAATTTTGGAGGGAAATTCAAAGAATAGAGGGAATTTAAAAAATGGCAGGAATTTATTTGTCCCAGGACTGTGCTGATGTCCCACCCCCCACCCCCTCCCATAGAAATTGGCAGGAAATTCACAATGATGGTGCACTTTGTGGGACTCGAATCCTGGTCCTTATGGACGGAAAGCCCAAGTGCATCCCCCAATACATGGAAACTGACCAGTTGCAGGAGAGGAAGGTTAGTTTACTGTATTTTATTTATTTTGGTTGGGAAACTGAATTAAAGATTGGTCCAAATTATATAATTAATCTTAAAGATCAGCCCTAATTAGACAACTATATGCATGGTGCTACATAAGAAGCACCTAAAATCGCAATACAGCACAAAACTTGACGATGTCATAGAACTGGTGTTATACTTGCTAGCATACCCATACGTTGTTTGATTTTATATGAGGAAATTTACATGACTTTTGCATCAGCATATTAAAAGAACTAAGAATTCCCCTCTTCCCGATGGTCTACATGGATGCATTTTGGGTAGGACAATCATGAAGAGTATAGTAGAACTACCTTCATAACTAGATGAGGGTCAACAAGTGGTGCAGATTAAAAACTCGAAACCTGGAAGCAATTCTATGTACTGCTACAACACATCAGAGAGCTTGTCTGGAGACTCATGTAGCGATGCACTTGATGGAAACTCAAAGTCTGGACAGTTGCATATGTTCATTTGCCTTCCACTCTACTGTGCAGAGATCTGCAACAGGGAGTTGACACGTGTACAGGCTTGATTTCTGATGCTGCTCTGATATTTTTCCCATAAGTATATGCTCTTATTGCCTACCAGATAAGTTTTGCTACTTTTGTTTGTGCTCTATCAAGACATAACTATAGAGTTCGTGATTTTTTATCATAGTAACAATTTATTCATTAATTGGTGTGTGCCAACTGCTCTTAGCATCCTGGACCATAAGAATTTCCCTTCTTCCTACCTATAGAGTGTGCCTCTTTGGCAGCATAATTTATAGACGAACAGTTAGCAAGTTATGCATTTGGACTGCAACCATCCGCCACTGACAACTCCACACACATACATATAGAAACTATGCATGCATATATCCAATTGTGAAGTCTCGATTTCAACCACTTATTATTTTCGACAGTTCTACAGCTCTGCAAACAATTCTTTAGGCGATGTAAGCACATTTAAATTCCTCCTGCTAAAGAGCATAACATCTCCAATGCAAGTTATATTGCCAGTATTTCGTGACAATATTGTCTAAATTCTCCAGTAATAACAACATTTGGAGACACCCTGCTGCACCTATCATACCTCCTTTTATACTCTTAAAGATCCATGATGACGGCTCATGATCATCTCAATTCATTTTTTTTGTGTGCTAAATGTCTGTTGGATAGAGGGAGATGGTCCTTTGTGAGTATTATTCTGGTCAAGATAGATTAGAACGTTAGACGGTATAGTATAACACTGTACTCGAATGCATCCAGTCACTCACAACCATATATTCTACAGATGCAGTGCATTTGCTCTACTTTCTGTATGTCTATATCTACACGAGTGTCATGGATGGCTCTCTCAAACATGACCCTGTCCTCTCACTGGTGGATCCACCTCCAAACCTTATCCCAGATGTAATGCATTGCAGGTCTTACTCTAGAAACCATTCTGGATAAAATGTTTAGTGGATCCACTTTTGAACCATGTCCCAGATGTAAGGCATTGTGGATCCATCTCTAGGCACCATTCCAGATATAATGAGAGGTGGATCCACATTCGAACACTAACTCAGGCCTACCATGGGTCATGGGATCCATTCGCAACATGCTGCAAAATGAGGAAACAATTGTCTTGGTCTCTTTGAAATGGAACACCAAGACATCTGCTGCCCCATCAATGTGGTAGTTGAGATTAACTGCACAGGTCATCATCTTCAGACAGCTGTTTGGAAATGCTCCACAATGCCGCAAACCCTTCCAGTTTCCATATATTGTGATGTATTCTACATTTTTGTCAATAAGAAACAATGCTTCTGTGTTTTATTTCTACCATTGTGTGTGTTTTGGGAGCAACATAGTTTACACCATGTGATTTCCAGCTTTCTGTGAGAACGAATGGATCAAAATATGTTAATGTCAGTTTCTAACCTGACACAGACCTCGAAATCATGGTAGAAAAACAAAATGTATGGTGGTGTACAAAGCTGTAGTCATACACTGCTTGGATGTATTACAGGTGAAACATGATGTATCTCACTGCTTATGAAAGAAAAACACAAGAGCCCTCTCTTGTGATTGACAGCTTGTGGGTTATGTTCTTGCACCTGTACAGGCTTTTTTGGATATATTTCAAGAATGAAACACAGTAAAATATTATAGGGCAATGTTAGGAAGTTCTATTACAAGGACTGGGTAAAGTCTGGATGCATATAGTTTGTATTTTTTCACCTACTCTGGATGTTACAAAAAAAGTGATGAGGAGTGATATCAAATGTCTGAAATGAATGTAATGCCCTTGTGCATGACAGTTTGTAATTTGAAAACGCAGAATGCTCTCAAAATACACCAGTTTCGCTCATAAAACGAATAGAAATCGACTGTATCTATGCTTGTGGAATCATGACTGCTTTTATTATTATTGTAACGATTGTGTGTTTAAAAATATGTATCACTGTAAGTCCTGTGTTATTTCGTACTTTATAGCCTCTAATTATAAAGTAGCCACAACTTGAATTATAGCTCATTGAGAAACCTAGAAATGATAGTGTTTTTCCCGACATGTGAGCAAATTGCATGAAACAGGCTGTTCTGTGATGACCAAATCGCTTAGAAAACTACAAGTCAAGAATGTCTTGTTGTAAATGATGGCCTGGTTGGTGACAGAAAATTTACATGCAAATCATTAGGTCAGCTGTAATGAGTCGCCTCTACTGAGGCCCCAGGATGGCAGCAGAACTATACGGGCTCTGTACCTGGAGCATTTGTTCCGATTGGTGGAAATAGCAACGTCAGCGGTTACTCATAAGTGTATGCTACATGCCTCAGCTGGTATTTCTAGACTTTGTACATTCTTATAAAAGTGATGTTTATGAACTTTTGCTGATGCTAGTGTTTTATATGCTGTAAATTGATGGTTAACAGACAGCTTGCCCCAGTGCCAATCAACGCAATCATCCAATGTATTAATTTCTACCACTCGAAAGATTTGTTAAACATTGTTCTGTAAAGAAACACCTTTTTGTAAATCATTGTAAAGTGATTTCCATGTTTACTGATGAAACTATTTCACACGATGTAACGATTAAAATAGTGGTCGTTAACAAAACAAAATGCAGCATGTACTATGTATTTCAACACCACCTAGCAATTTAGTCCTCTTGTTTTCCAAAATTTTCCCTTAGTAGCAGTTTGCACTCATCTCGTGACTGAGAATGTTGACGTGATAGAATGTATCTAATAAATAATTTTAGATGATTGACATAACACTGGTAAGCTAGAAAGCCATACTGCAGTAGTAGTACTATGTCTCATACCAATGGTGAAATGTAACATATTTTCGTATCTTTTTATATCAGATTTTTATTGTATTTTGCCACCCCACGAACCATGGACCTTGCCGTTGGTGGGGAGGCTTGCATGCCTCAGCGATACAGATAGCCGTACCATAGGTGCAACCACAACAGAGGGGTATCTGTTGAGAGGCCAGACAAACGTGTGGTTCCTGAAGAGGGGCAGCAGCCTTTTCAGTAGTTGCAGGGGCAACAGTCTGGATGATTGACTGATCTGGCCTTGTAACACTAACCAAAACGGCCTTGCTGTGCTGGTACTGCGAACGGCTGAAAGCAAGGGGAAACTACAGCCGTAATTTTTCCCGAGGGCATGCAGCTTTACTGTATGATTAAATGGTGATGGCGTCCTCTTGGGTAAAATATTCCGGAGGTAAAATAGTCCCCCATCTGGATCTCCGGGCGCGGACTACTCAAGAGGACGTCGTTATGAGCAGAAAGAAAACTGGCGTTCTATGGATCGGAGCGTGGAATGTCAGATCCCTTAATCGGGCAGGTAGATTAGAAAATTTAAAAAGGGGAATGGATAGGTTAAAGTTAGATATAGTGGGAATTAGTGAAGTTTGGTGGCAGGAGGAACAAGACTTTTGGTCAGGTGAATACAGGATTATAAATACAAAATCAAATAGGGGTAATGCAGGAGTAGGTTTAATAATGAATAAAAAAATAGTAGTGCGGGTACGCTACTACAAACAGCATAGTGAACACATTATTGGGGCCAAGATCGACATGAAGCCCACGCCTACTACAGTAGTACAAGTTTATATGCCAACTAGCTCTGCAGATGATGAAGAAATTGATGAAATGTATGATGATATAAAAGAATTTCTTCAGATAGTGAAGGAAGACGAAAATTTAATAGTCATGGGTGACTGGAATTCGAGTGTAGGAAAAGGGAGAGAAGGAAAAATAGTAGGTGAATATGGATTGGGGGTAAGAAATGAAAGAGGAAGCCGTCTGTTAGAATTTTGCACATAGCATAACTTAATCATAGCTAACACTTGGTTCAAGAATCATAAAAGAAGGTTGTATACATGGAAGAATCCTGGAGATACTAAAAGGTATCAGATAGATTATATAATGGTAAGACAGGGATTTAGGAACCAGGTTTTAAATTGTAAGACATTCCAGCGGCAGATGTGGACTCTGACCACAATCTATTGGTTATGAACTGTAGAATAAAACTTAAGAAACTACAAATAGGTGGGAATTTAAGGAGATGGGACCTAGATAAACTGACTAAACCAGAGGTTGTACAGAGTTTCAGGGAGAGCATAAAGGAACAATTGACAGGAATGGGGGAAAGAAATACAGTAGAAGAAGAACGGGGAGCTCTGAGGGATGAAGTAGTGAAGGCAGCAGAGGATCAAGTAGGTAAAAGGACGAGGGCTAGTCGTAATCCTTGGGTAACAGAAGAAATATTGAATTTAATTGATGAAAGGAGAAAATATAAAAATGCAGTAAATGAAGCAGGCAAAAAGGAATACAAACGTCTCAAAAATGAGATCGACAGGAAGTGCAAAATGGCTAAGCAGGGATGGCTAGAGGACAAATGTAAGGACGTCGAGGCTTATCTCACTAGGGGTAAGGTAGATATTGCCTACAGGAAAATTAAAGAGACCTTTGGAGATAAGAGAACCACTTGTAAGAATGTCAAGAGCTCAGATGGAAATCCAATTCTAAGCAAAGAAGGGAAAGCAGTAAGGTGGAAGGAGTATATAGAGGGTCTGTACAAGGGCGATGTACTTGAGGACAATATTATGGAAATGGAGGAGGATGTAGATGAAAATGAAAGTTTGACAGAGCACTGAAAGACCTGAGCCGAAACAAGGCCCCAGGAGTGGACAACATTCCATTAGAACTACTGAAGGCCTTGGGACAGCCAGTCCTGCCAAAACTCTATCACCTGGTGAGCAAGATGTATGAGACAGGCGAAATACCCTCAGACTTCAAGAAGAATATAATAATTCCAATCTCAAAGCAAGCAGGTGTTGACAGATGTGAAAATTACCGAACTATAAGTTTAACAAGTCACAGCTGCAAAATACGAACACGAATTCTTTACAGACGAATGGAAAAACTGGTAGAAGCCTATCTCGGGGAAGATCAGTTTGGATTCCGTAGAAATACTGGAACACGTGAAGCAATACTGACCTTACGACTTATCTTAGAAGAAAGATTAAGAAAAGGCAAACCTGCGTTTCTAGCATTTGTAGACTTAGAGAAAGCTTTTGACAATGTTGACTGGAAAACTCTCTTTCAAATTCTAAAGGTGGCAGGGGTAAAATACAGGGAGCGAAAGGCTATTTACAATTAGTACAGAAACCAGATGGCAGTTATAAGAGTCGAGGGGCATGAAAGGGAAGCAGTGGTTGGGAAAGGAGTGAGACAGGGTTGTAGCAAAGAGTAAAGAAAACAGAAGAAAAATTCGGAGTAGGTACTAAAATAGATGGAGAAGAAATAAAAACTTTGAGGTTCGCCGATGACATTGTAGTTCTGTCAGAGACAGCAAAGAACTTGGAAAAGCAGTTGAACGGAATGGACAGTGTCTTGAAAGGAGGATATAAGATGAACATCAACAAAAGCAAAACGAGGATAATGGAATGTAGTCGAATTAAGTCGGGTGATGCTGAGGGAATTAGATTAGGAAATGAGACACTTAAAGTAGTAAAGGAGTTTTGCTATTTGGGGAGCAAAATAACCGATGATGGTCGAAGTAGAGAGGATATAAAATGGAGACTGGCAATGGCAAGGAAAGCGTTTCTGAAGAAGAGGAATTTGTTAAAATCGAGTATAGATTTAAGTGTCAGGAAGTCGTTTCTGATAGTATTTGTATGGAGTGTAGCAATGTATGGAAGTGAAACATGGACGATAAATAGTTTGGACAAGAAGAGAATAGAAACTTTCGAAATGTGGTGCTACAGAAGAATGCTGAAGATTAGATGGGTAGATCACATAACTAATGAGGAGGTATTGAATAGAATTGGGGAGAAGAGGAGTTCGTGGCAAAACTCGACAAGAAGAAGGGACAGGTTGGTAGGACATATTCTGTGCATCAAGGGATCACAAATTTAGCACTGGAGGGAAGCGTGGAGGGTAAAAATCATAGGGGGAGACCAAGAGATGAATACACGAAGCAGATTCAGAAGGATGTAGGTTGCAGTAAGTACTGGGAGATGAAGAAGCTTGCACAGGATAGAGTAGCATGGAGAGCTGCATCAAACCAGTCTCAGGAGTGAAGACCACAACAATGACAACAACATTGAATTTTGTACCCTTTGAAAATGACGTAATGTCAAAACGCTTAAGGTGTTTTTGGAAATAAAAATAGTGTGGTCGAAACATAAGAAAAGTTAATGAAGTGCATCCAAATGGCCAGTTCCAGTTTTCATGCAAATTGGTGCTGCACAATTGCTATACCGGTCACTAAATTTCAATACAGCAATTGTGCAGCACTCCTAGTGATTTGCAGTATGGTTGCATTATTCCTGCGTGACTTTGTCACCATTAAATGTTACACATCTGTACATTACGCATATTTCTTTGTATAACTATTTCATCATGTCAGAGCTCTTTTTATCAATACACGGAAATGAAATTTTTTCAATATTACACAACAAACAGTTCTTTTTTTGTCCTCATTCGTAATAGAAGACTGGCAATATGAAATACCTAGGCTGTGCTGGGCTTGTCAACTAGTATAATAATAAAGTCTAAGTACAATTTAAAGTATACAGTTCACATTAACCGAGTTGTAAATGTATCATCGAAAAGCCTCTAACATGAGAAATGACTAGCGACCTGTGTTCCAAGTTCAAAGGGAACTAATTATTAGTACATCCACATACCTGCTAAGTTCTTCGTGATTCTTTACGCCGATTGTAATTCGTTTCGCGATTTATTTACGGATTTCAGACTCATTTTAATACGCTCAAATCTAGGCCCAATTTTTACTTTCTTGGATGTTAATTGCTATTTATATTGATAAAAGACCTTTTGACCTCGTCCTTACTTCTATGCCTTGGCTGTACCCATCACATTTATCTTTCTTGGCTACAACAGGTAGTACTGTACCCTGTCTGCTTGTGACACTTTCTTCCTTATTCGCCTATCTTAACCTACAGGTAGCACATATTCCATTACATTTGCCGCAATATTCAGTTGCAGATACCACTGCTGGATCATCAATGAATAGCACTGTACTAATTTTCTGTCCCTGACAAACAACAGTTCCTTAATTCCATCCTCAATGAACAAATAAACATTAGTGGTAACAATGAACTTTGCTTTCCATTTTTCCTGGTTTTGACTTCTCATACAAAATTTGTCAGTGCATACTACTGTAATTCGCTTTGAAGATGAGGATGGACTCCCGTCTTACTGTGTAAAAGAAGGAAAAACATTTTGTTTCATCCCATATTACAAAATACCGGGTGATCAAAAAGTCAGTATAAATTTGAAAACTAAATAAATCACGGAATAATGTAGATAGAGAGATACAAATTGACACACATGCTTGGAATGACAAGGGGTTTTATTAGAACCAAAAAAATACAAACGTTCAAAAAAATGTCATACAGATGGTGCTTCATCTGATCAGAATAGCAATAATTAGCATAACAAAGTAAGACAAAGCAAAGATGATGTTCTTTCCAGGAAATGCTCAATATGTCCACTATAATTCCTCAACAACAGCTGTAGTCGAGGAATAATGTTGTGAACAGCACTGTAAAGCAGGTCTGGTGTTATGGTGCGACATTGGCGTCGGATGTTGTCTTTCAGCATCCGTAGAGATGTAAGTCGATCACGATACACTTGCGACTTCAGGTAACCCCAAAGCCAATAATCGCACGAACTGAGGTCTGGGGACCTGGGAGGCCAAGCATGGCGAAAGTGGCTGCTGAGCACACGATCATCACCAAACGACGCCCGCAAGAGATCTTTCATGCGTCTAGCAATATGGAGTGTTTTTTTTGTTCTAATAAAACCCCATGTCATTCCAAGCATGTGTGTCAATTTTTACCTCTCTATCTACGTTATTCCTTGGTTTATTAAGTTTTGAAATTTAGACTGACTTTTTGATCACCCGGTACATGCAAGCCGCTTGCAGTAAACAGAAGAAGATTTGTTTCGTTGATCTAACATAAGGCGAGGCGCTAGATTTGATCAAATAAATTTGGCGAAAGGCAACATTTGACAAATGTTCCTTATTACACAACGTCAAATATAGTTGACAAAGCCGGCCGGAGTGGCCGTGCGGTTCTAGCCGCTACAGTCTGGAACCGAGTGACCGATACGGTCGCAGGTTCGAATCCTGCCTCAGGCATGGATGTGTGTGATGTCCTTAGGTTAGTTATGTTTAATTAGTTCGAAGTTCTAGGCGACTGGTGACGTCAGAAGTTAAGTCGCATAGTGCTCAGAGCCAATAGTTGACAATTTATCTTTGTCAAAGAAATTTGATAGTCTAATACCGGCCTGAAAAAGCATAATCTGTGTGGGGGGAAGTCCGCTTCCGAACCATAAAGGCACACACTTTTGACAAGCCATAATAGGTCGTGTCAAGGGAACAACAACTAGTATCTGGCCCAGGACAGAAACGCAAGATTGTCCAATCTCCTCCAAAGCTCGCTGACGTAATTGATCAGATACTGAAGCTTAACTACGCACGCACACATACACACACACGCACACACACATACAAACACTAACACACATTCGCGCATTATATTGCCGCTCCCAATGCACCCATGCGGCAGAGTTGCGCCCGTGAGACAGCAGCACAGCCCTACCTTGGTGGGTGACGATGAAGAGGTGTTCGTCGTGCACGACGACGCCATTCTGCTCGCTGAGAGGCCGCTGGGCGTTAAGGACCTTGTCCAGCTGCAGGTACTCGCCGTACAGCATGCCGGCCTGGGAGTCCAGCACCAGACCCTCCTGCCCGCTACCGCCGCCCCCATCCATCCTGAAAGCACACGCGGTGACTGCAATAAATAATCAGGCCGTCACTAGCGCAGCGCAGTAAATTCGCGCTGTTAGCTGGTCTTCTGTCTAATTCTTTATTGTTCTTGACAGTTTACATCGATAATCCGCTATACAACAACTACACTACTGGCCAGTAAAATTGCTGCACCACGAAGATAACGTGCTACAGACGCGAAATTTAACCGACAGGAAGAAGATGCTGTGATATGCAAATGATTAGCTTTTCAGAGCATTCACAAAAGGTCGGCGCCGGTGACGACACCTACAACGTGCTCACATGTGGAAAGGTTCCAATCGATTTCTCATACACAAACTGCAGTTGACCGGCTTTGCCTGGTGAAACGTTGTTGTGATGCCCCGTGTAAGGAGGAGAAATGCGTACCATCACGTTTCCGACTTCGATAAAGGTCGGATTGTAGCCTACCGCGATCGCGGTTTATCGTATCGCGACATTGCTTCTCGCGTTGGTCGAGATCCAATGACTGTTAGCAGAATATGGAATTGGTGGGTTCAGGAGGGTAATACGGAACGCCGTGCTGGATCCCAACGGCCTCGTATCACTAGCAGTCGAGATGACAGGCATCTTATCCGCATGGCTGTAACGGATCGTGCAGCCACGTCTCGATCCCTGAGTCAACAGATGGGGACGTTTGCAAGACAACAACCATCTGCACGAACAGTCTGACGACGTTTGCAGCAGCATGGAGACCATGCTCGGAGACCATGACTGCAGTTACCCTTGACGCTGCATCACAGACAGGAGAGCCTGCGATGATGTACTCAACGACGAACCTGGGTGCACGAATGGCAAAACATCATTGTTTCAGATGAATCCAGGTTCTGTTCACAGCATCACGATGGTCGCATCCGTGTTTGGCGACATCGCGGTGAACGCACATTGGAAGCGTGTATTCGTTATCACCATACTGGCGTATCACCCGGCGTGATGGTATGGGGTGCCATTGGTTACACGTCTCGCTCACCCCTTGTTCGCGTTGACGGCACTTTGAACAGTGGACGTTACATTTAAGATGTGTTACGACCCGTGGCTCTACTCTTCATTTGCTCCCTACGAACCCCTACATTTCAGCAGGATAATGCAAGACCGCATGTTGCAAGTCCTGTACGGGCCTTTCTGGATACAGAAAATGTTCAACTGCTGCGCTGGCCAGCACATTCTCCAGATCTCTCACCAATTGAAAACGTCTGGTCAATGGTGGCCGAGCAACTGGCTCGTCACAATACGCCAGTCACTACTCGAACTGTGGTATCATGTTGAAGAGCTGCATGGACAGCTGTACCTGTACACGCCATCCAAGCTCTGTTTGACTCAATGCCCAGGCGTATCAAGGCCGTTATTACGGCCAGAGGTGGTTGTTCTGGGTACTGATTTCTCAGGATCTATGCACTCAAATTGCGTGAAAATGTACTCACATGTCACTTCCAGTATAATATATTTGTCCAATGAATACCCGTTTATTATGTGCATTCCTTCTTGGTGTAGCAATTTTAATGGCCAGTAGTGTAAAATGAATACCAGAAACAAGAGTAATGTTTTTTAAAAATTAAAAGTTAGCAAGCATGGTGTAGAGTTGGATATCGCTTACATGAATTATAAACAAACAAATTCTATCGTGACACAGTTGTGTATTTTTCACAAAGATCTGTCATGATGAAACTTGTTTACTCGTAATTTTTTTAAAAAATTACCTCCGTTTATGCTGTCTGATAATGACTTAACGACGTAAAATGTCACTAAGAATAAATAAAAGGACTTTGTAGGATTAACGATCTGTAGAATAATATTATCGTTTAGAAAAAAAAAAACAGCAGAAAAGGAAATGTGTGTCGCACTCGCGGTTTTTTGTGAGTTACATTTTGTATTTCGTAATTCTTCTACGTACAAATTACCAAGGAAACATTTTTAAATGCTATGTACAGGATGTATAAAAAAGAATCATCCGATTTAAAAATCATAACTGTTATGTTATTTGAGATATTTGTGTGAACATCGTACTGTTGGAAACAGCAAACGCTTGAGTTTTACAAGTTTCCTGCTAGGTAGCAGCAGTGCGCGCCCATTTCAGTTCTAGTAAAAATGGTATCGGGACAACAGAAAGAGTTTTGTGTACTACGTCTTGCGCAGTGCGGGTCAGTAATAACAGTTCAGCGTGGCTTTCGTACTAGGTATGGTGTGGATCTTCATAGAGTATAAAGCATTTGACGATGGCATGAACAGTTCCGAGAGACACTTTGTTTGCATAAAGATAATTCGCCGGGTCCTCCCCGAGTGTCTGACGCAGACGTCGAACGCATCGCCGTAGTTTCACAAGGAGTCCGCAGGAATCCGTTCGGCGTGCAACTCGACAGGTCAACATGTTCCCGATGCCCGTCTGGCGTGTGTTGCGTCGACGTTTACACATGAAACCGTAAAAAATTCAGCTACTGCAAGCTCTTCGTGAAGGTGACAAATAACAACGTGTGGAGTTCCGTAATTTCGTTCTTTACAAGGTGCAGTATGACAGTTTCCTTCCACTCCTAGTGTTTAGTGACGATGCAACATTCCATTTAAATGGAAAGGTGAACCGTCATAATGTGAGAATACGTGATACCGAACAACCACACGAAGTTGTACAACATGAGAGGGACTGGACTTTCCAAAATTTTGAGTAGTTTCACGGGAAAAGATGTATGGTCCCTTCTTCTTTGCCGAGAAGACTGTTACATGAAGCACATATCTCGATTTGGATGAGAACTTTCTTATCCCACAGCTTGAGACTGATTCGAACGACTTCATTTACCAACAGGATGGGGCACCGCCACATTTGTATCTGGAAGTGCGTGAATTTTTAAATCAAAGGATTACGAAACGATGGATTGGCCGCACCGGACCAAATGTTTCAGCCTTACATTACTGGCCCCCAGCGTCACCGGACCTAAATGCATGTGATTATTTCTTGTGCGGGTTTATAAACGACTCTGTATATGTGCCTCCATTACCAACAACAGTGAATGAAGTGAGACATCTTATAACAGCAGCTGTGGAAGCTGTAACTCACGACATGCTCCATGCAGTGTGGGAATATTTTGAATACCGTATTGACGTATGCCGTGCGTCTCTAGAGGGGAATATTAACCACCTATAAAAAGGTATGAAAAAAACTTTTTGAGTTTCCCGTTCACTAAAAAACAAAATTCATTGTATATGTTTATTAGTTTCAGAAATATAGACGTGCCAGATCGGATGATTCTTTTTGATACTCCCTGTATATTACTAACAAGGGAACCGCACGAGCTTCTTCTCATCGATTTGATTTGTGTTGAAAGTGTGTGTAGAACACGACTAGGACTTTCACATATGTAAACAGGAAGACACAACTCTCAACCGTTTATGGAAAAAAACAGGATTGAACATTGTAGGCGTACTCATGCTGTATGCTTTGTAGCGTCGCTAGTTAACGGAGTCCGCTGCTGAGCAAATAAGTGCCTTGTTGCATAAGCACAAGGTCTCTGGACCGAATCTCATTTTCTTGTCCTTCCCATGTATTTCCAGCAACAGATTTATTGTGATAGTGCAAAGTACAAACACTTAATAATTTTCTTACTGTATTCCTAATCTTTAACATGAAAAAAGAGAGACAGTTTTTTTATCTTAAGGAGACTGGAAATGAAGAAAGGATGCACTAGAAATTTCAATCAAATCACTATAGTCATTTTATTCATATTATTGTATTTACATTTGTGACAAGTATAATGTGTAACATACGCAGCACTGCACGAATCAAGATATGACTGATCGCAGAAACATAGAGAACAATAGTTATCGCGACATACTGATCTAATGAACGCCCAGTTTTAGCGTGTCCTTAGATTATTCAATGTGTCTCGTGCAAAATAAACTTGCTTTAGAATCATAAACGGTTCTCTATCGTCACACAATAATGAAGCCTATCACCAGTATTGGTGCAGGCAACTCACAAAAAAATCAGGTTACCTTCCATTAAGAACGTGGGTGCACTCAAAAACTGTTGTATGACTATCAAATGATAGAGGACTGCAGTCAGTCGTCCTTTTCTTGCAGGTTTTATTCGGCAAATGTAGATTTCGGCTATTGCCTAGCCATTATCAAAGCACCATTTCATAGTGTCACTGCATATTCTAGTACGTAAGTTCCCTGTTGTTCTGGCTTCTGTCACAGTTCTTTCAAGACTACTGTATAATGATAATACAGTCGCTGTTTATGTATACAGTATGTATATACAGTAGTCTTGGAAGAACTGTGACAGATGCCCGAACAACAGGGGACTGAAGTACTAGAATATGCATTGACACAATGAAATGGTGCATTGATAATGGCTAGGCAATAGCTCAAATCTAGACTTGCCAAATAAAACCTGCAAGAAAAGAACGACTGACTGCTGTGCTCTATCATTTGAAAGTTACAAAAAGAAGTAATACCTGCAGCGAGATTCGGTCGACAGACCTAGCTCTTACGGGACTAAGCGCTTACTCGCTCGGACTGCGTGAACACAAACGGCCCTACAAAGCGCACAGCATTAGAACGCCTATAATTTTCAAACTCGATTTACTCAGAAACGGTCGAGAATTGTGTCTTTCTGTTTACAAGTACTGAAATCCCAGCCGTACCCTAAACACTCTATAAATACGAATGAAATCGATGAGGGGAAGATCGTACTGTCCCACTTGTAAGCAACTATCCTGGGGCATGGACTACGCAACGAGTTGCAGGTGCCTATCTAGCGGCTTCTGTCTACATGCCTATTTACATGATTACTCTGCAATTCACAGTTAAGTGCCTGGCAGAGGGTTCATAAAACTGCCTTCAAGCTATTTCTCTACTGTTCCACTCTCGAACAGCACTCGGGAAAAACGAACATTAAATCTATCCGCTTGAGCTCTGATTTCTGTGGTTTCATAATTATAATCATTTCTCCCTATTGTAGGTGGGCGCCAACAAAATATTTTCAAATTGAGGAGGAAGTTGCTGACTGAAATTTCTTGAGAAGATCCTGCCGCAACGGGAAACGGCTTTGTTTTGATGACTGCCACCAGAGAAATTCGTGTACCACAACTGTCGCACCCCCCCCCCCCCCCCCCCATGAACCATGGACCTTGCCGTTGGTGGGGAGGCTTGCGTGCCTCAGCGATACAGATAGTCGTACCGTAGGTACAACCACAACGGAGGGGTATCTGTTGAGAGGCCAGACAAACGTGTGGTTCCTGAAGAGGGGCAGCAGCCTTTTCAGTAGTTGCAAGGGCAACAGTCTGGATGATTGACTGATCTGGCCTTGTAACAATAACCAAAACGGCCTTGCTGTGCTGGTACTGCGAACGGCTGAAAGCAAGGGGAAACTACGGCCGTAATTTTTCCCGAGGGCACGCAGCTTTACTGTATGGTTAAATGATGATGGCGTCCTCTTGGGTAAAATATTCCGGAGGTAAAGTAGTCCCCCATTCGGATCTCCGGGCGGGGACTACACAAGAGGATGTCGTTATCAGAAGAAAGAAAACTGGCGTTCTACGGATCGGAGTGTGGAATGTCAGATCCCTTAATCGGGCAGGTAGGTTAGAAAATTTAAAAAGGGAAATGGATAGGTTAAAGTTAGATATAGTGGGAATTAGTGAAGTTCGGTGGCAGGAGGAACAAGACTTTTGGTCAGGTGACTACAGGGTTATAAACACAAAATCAAATAGGGGTAATGCAGGAGTAGGTTTAATAATGAATAGGAAAATAGGAATGCGGGTATGCTACTACAAACAGCATAGTGAACACATTATTGTGGCCAAGATAGATACGAAGCCCACGCCTACTACAGTAGTACAAGTTTATATGCCAACTAGCTCTGCAGATGACAAAGAAATTGAAGAAATGTATGATGATATAAAATAAATTATTCAGATAGTGAAGGGAGTCGAAAATTTAATAGTCATGGGTGACTGGAATTCGAGTGTAGGAAAAGGGAGAGAAGGAAACGTAGTAGGTGAATATGGATTGGGGCTAAGAAATGAAAGAGGAAGCTGCCTGGTAGAATTTTGCACAGAGCACAGCTTAATCATAGCTAACACTTGGTTTAAGAATCATGATAGAAGGTTGTATACATGGAAGAACCCTGGAGATACTAAAAGGTATCAGATATATTATGTAATGGTAAGACAGAGATTTAGGAACCAGGTTTTAAATTGTAAGACATTTCCAGGGGCAGATGTGGACTCTGACCACAATCTATTGGTTATGAGCTGTAGATTAAAACTGAAGAAACTGCAAAAAGGTGGGAATTTAAGGAGATGGGACCTGGATAAACTGAAAGAACCAGAGGTTGTACAGAGTTTCAGGGAGAGCATAAGGGAACAATTGACAGGAATGGGGGAAAGAAATACAGTAGAAGAAGAATGGGTAGCTTTGAGGGATGAAGTAGTGAAGGCAGCAGAGGATCAAGTAGGTAAAAAGACGAGGGCTAGTAGAAATCCCTGGGTAACAGAAGGAATATTGAATTTAATTGATGAAAGGAAAAAATATAAATATGCAGTAAATGAAGCAGGCAAAAAGGAATACAAACGTCTCAAAAATGAGATCGACAGGAAGTGCAAAATGGCTAAGCAGGGATGGCTAGAGGACAAATGTAAGGATGTCGAGGCTTATCTCACTAGGGGTAAGATAGATACTGCCTACAGGAAAATTAAAGAGACCTTTGGAGATAAGAGAACCACTTGTATGAATATCAAGAGCTCAGATGGAATCCCAGTTCTAAGCAAAGAAGGGAAAGCAGAAAGGTGAAAGGAGTATATAGAGGTTCTATACAAGGGCGATGTACTTGAGGACAATATTATGGAAATGGAAGAGGATGTAGATGAAGATGAAATGGGAGATACGATACTGCGTGAAGAGTTTGACAGAGCACTGAAAGACCTGAGTCGAAGCAAGGCCCCCGGAGTAGACAACATTCCATTGGAACTAGTGACGGCCTTGGGAGAGCCAGTCCTGACAAAACTCTACCATCTGGTGAGCAAGATGTATGAATCAGGCGAAATACCTCAGACTTCAAGAAGAATATAATAATTCCAGTCCCAAAGAAAGCAGGTGTTGACAGATGTGAAAATTACCGAACAATCAGTTTAATAAGCCACAGCTGCAAAATACTAACACGAATTCTTTACAGACGAATGGAAAAACTAGTAGAAGCCGACCTCGGGGAAGATCAGTTTGCATTCCGTAGAAATACTGGAACACGTGAGGCAATACTGACCCTACGACTTATCTTAGAAGAAAGATTAAGGAAAGGCAAAACTACGTTTCTAGCATTTGTAGACTTAGAGAAAGCTTTTGACAATGTTGACTGGAATACTCTCTTTCAAATTCTAAAGGTGGCAGGGGTAAAATACAATGAGCGAAAGGCTATTTACAATTTGTACAGAAACCAGATGGCAGTTATAAGAGTCGAGGGACATGAAAGGGAAGCAGTGGTTGGGAAAGGAGTAAGACAGGGTTTTAGCCTCTCCCCGATGTTATTCAATCTGTATATTGAGCAAGCAGTAAAGGAAACAAAAGAAAATTCGGAGTAGGTATTAAAATCCATGGAGAAGAAATAAAAACTTTTAGGTTCGCTGATGACATTGTAATTCTGTCAGAGACAGCAAACGACTTGGAAGAGCAGTTGAATGGAATGGATGGTGTCTTGAAGGGAGGATATAAGATGAACATCAACAAAAGCAAAACGAGGATAATGGAATGTAGTCGAATTAAGTCGGGTGATGTTGAGGGTATTAGATTAGGAAATGAGACACTTAAAGTAGTAAAGGAGTTTTGCTATTTGGGGAGCAAAATAACTGATGATGGTCGAAGTAGAGAGGATATAAAATGTAGACTGGCAATGGCAAGGAAAGCGTTTCTGAAGAAGAGAAATTTGTTAACATCGAGTATAGATTTAAGCGTCAGGAAGTCATTTCTGAAAGTATTTGTATGGAGTGTAGCCATGTATGGAAGTGAAACATGGACGGTAAATAGTTTGGACAAGAAGAGAATAGAAGCTTTTGAAACGTGGTGCTACAGAAGAATGCTGAAGATTAGATGGGTAGATCACATAACTAATGAGGAAGTATTGAATAGGATTGGGGAGAAGTTTGTGGCAGAACTTAACCAGAAGAAGGGATCGGTTGGTAGGACATGTTCTGAGGCATCAAGGGATCACCAATTTAGTATTGGAGGGCAGCGTGGAGGGTAAAAATCGTAGAGGGAGACCAAGAGATGAATACACTAAGCAGATTCAGAAGGATGTAGGTTGCAGTAGGTACTGGGAGATGAAGAAGCTTGCACATGATAGAGTAGCATGGAGAGCTGCATCAAACCAGTCTGAGGACTGAAGACCACAACAAAAACAACAACAACAACTGTCGCACTCTCTCCCCTATGTTGTGATATATAAAACGAGCTGCCCTTCTTTTGACCTTTTGGATGGCCACCGTCAGTCATATTTGATGCGGATCCTACACCGCTCAGCAATACTCCAGTAAAAAGCCTAATGTAGGTGGTCTCTTTGTAGACTTGTTGCATTTTCTACGTGTTCTGCTAATAAATAGCAGTCTTTGGTTTGCTTTCCACACTACATTATCTGTGTGATTATTCCAGTTTAAGTTTTTCGTAAATGTAATCCCTAATCATTTAGTTGAATATACAATCTTAAGATTTGTGAGATTTATCGTGTAATCGAAATTTATTGGATTCCTTTTAGTACACTTTACGTTATTTAGAGTCAATGCCATTTTTCGCATTTTACGGATATCTTGACTAAATTATTTTTCAATTTGTTTTGATCCTGTGATGACTTTAAAAGAAGGTAAATGACAGCATCATCTGGAAACAATCTTAAAGGGCTCCACAGACTGTCCCCTAAATCGTTTATTTGGATGAGGAACAAAAGAGGGCCTATAACACTTCCTTGGAGAACGCCAGATATTACACTACTGGCCATTAAAACTGCCACACCACGAAGATGACGTGCTACAGACGCGAAATTTAACCGAGAGGAAGAAGATGCTGTGATATGCAAATGATTAGCTTTTCAGAGCATTCACATAAGGGTGGCGCCTGTGGCGACACCTACAACGTGCTGATATGAGGAAAGTTTCCAACCGATTTCTCATACACAAAGAGCAGTTGACCGGCGTTGCCTGGTGAAACGTTGTTGTGATGTCTCGTGTAAGAAGGAGAAATGCTTACCATCACGCTTTTGGCTCTGATAACGGTCGTATTGTAGCCTATCGCGATTGCGGTTGCGGTTTATAGTATCGTGACATTGTTGCTCGCGTTGGTCGACATCCAATTACTGTTAGCAGAATATGGAATTGGTGGGTTCAGGAGGGTAATACGGAACGCCGTGCTGGATCCCAACGGCCTCGTATCGCTAGCAGTCGAGATGACAGGCCTCTTATCCGCATGGCTGTAACGGATCGTGCAGCCACATCTCGATCCACGAGTCAACAGATGGGGACGTTTGCAAGACAACAGCCATCTGCACGAACAGTTCGACGACGTTTGCAGCAGCATGGACTATCAGCTCGGAGACCATGGCTTCGGTTACCCTTGACGCTGCATCAGAGACAGGAGCGCCTGCGATGGTGTACTCAACGACGAACCTCGGTGCACGAATGGTAAAACGTCATTTTTTCGGATTAATCCACGTTCTGTTTACAGTATCATGATGGTCTCATTCGTGTTTGACGACATCGCGGTGAACGCACATTGGAAGCGCGTATTCGTAATCGCCATACTGGCGTATCACGTGGCGCGATGGTATGGGGTGCCATTGGTTACACGTCTCGCTCACCCCTTGTTCGCATTGACGGCACTTTGAACAGTGGACGTTACATTTCAGATGTGTTAAGACCCGTGGCTGTACCCTTCATTCGATTCCTGCGAAACCCTAAATTTCAGCAGGATAATGCACGACCGCATGTTGCAGGTCCTGTACGGGCCTTTCTGGATACATAAAATGTTCGATTGCTGCACTGGCCAGCACATTCTCCAGATCTCTCACCAACTGAAAACGTCTGGTGAATGGTGGCCTAGCAACTGGCTTGTCACAATACGCCAGTCACTACCCTTGATGAACTGCGGTATTGTGTTGAAGCTGCATTGGCAGCTGTACCTGTACACGCCATCCAAGCTCTGTTTGACTCAATGCCCAGGCGTATCAACGCCGTTCGTACGGCCAGAGGTGGTTGTTCTGGGTACTGATTTCTCAGGATCTATGCACCCAAATTGCGTGAAAATGTGATCACATGTCAATTCTGGTATAATATATTTCTCCAATGAATACCCGTTTATCATCTGCATTTCTTCTTGGTGTAGCAATTTTAATGGCCAGTGGTGTACTTCTGTTTTGCACGATGATTTTCAATCAGTTTCTGACAAGATATCACGAATCCAGTCGCGCTACAGAGAGGATAGTGCGTAGGCACACAACTTGATTAGAAGTCGCTTTTGAGGAGCGGTGTCAAAAGCCTTCTGGAAATCTAAAAGCATGGAATCAATTTAATATCCCCTGTCGATGGTACTCATTACTCCGTGAGATTAAGGAAGCAGTTGTGTTCCGTAGTACGATATTTTCAGAATCCATGTTGGCTGTTTGTCAATAAACCGTTTTTTTTTTCGAGTTAATTCGTAATGTTCGAACACATCACATGTTCCAAAATCCTACTGCAAATCGACATTAGCTATACGGGTCTGTAATTCAGCAGATTGATCCTATTTCCTTTCTTGGATACTGGTATGACTTGTGCAACTTTCCAAAGTTTGGGTGCCGATATTCCGTCGAGTGAGTGGTTGTATATGGTTACTAAGTATGGCACTATTGTATCAGCATACTCTGAAAGAAACGTAACTGGTATACAATCTGAACCAGAGGTCTGGTGATTTCAGCTGCTTCGGTAAACCTGGGCTATACAAGGAGGCAGAAATTTGATTTTCACTATTTCATGCAAGGAGTGACCGAAATTAAAAATTTTAAATGTTTTCATAATCTTCTCATTAAGAGGCATAATCTTATGTTAAAGTTTTAACGCAGTAGGACAAGCTTTACAGACGGAAACTTGAACCCGGGTGAATTTAGTGGGCTGCGATACAAGGATGTAGACAGTGCGACATAACGGAGGTTTTGGTTGGTACGGCAAGTGTGCAAGGATAGCCTGGACGTTTCGTAGCGGTCCGCGCTGCGAAAGGTGGTTATTCAGGCTTCTGACGGATGTTCACGTTAATGTAAGTGGATTGCGTATCGTCATATATTTGGTACATGGATCTTTTCCCTCTCTACTCGATAACTATAGCTACTCCTGATGTACTGGTCATTCAGACATCCGCACCAGTTAAGGTATCATGTTCCTGCTGATCACAAGTAGAGACGAGGAAATCAACATCGGACTGCATAGATCAGATCTGGCGTACAGGAGAGCAGGCGAATCTGCGCAGGGCTCTGGCTTCTCTATTACTGCGCTATTCCCAGAAGGCGTGTGGGTGAGAAGGCTACATGCTGAAGGCCACACAAGTGGGAAACTTACGAATACTTGTTTGCATCAGAGTGTGACTACTTTTAAGAGGCGACTACTGCAGCATACTATCGCAAGGAGAATGTTTTCAATAGTGTTTTCTTCCACCTTTTTATTATCTGCCAAATCAATAAATTTATTAGTTAACTAAGTAAATATATTAAATGTTAACACCATGTTTTATCAAACAAAAAGCTTTGCATACAGGCAATTAACAATTCACACACATTTAGATTTGGGAATGTGTAATAAATCCCGAACTATGGTTCGTGATACGGTCAAAAGCTTGCTGTTACACAAATTAAAATATTTAAAACCCGTTCATTGGCAGGACCTCAGAACACAAAAAAAGGTTTGTACACACTGTTGAACCAAATACTGAAATAACTTTAGCAGCTTGTCTGTGTCGTCAAGAACGTTGCTCTTAGAGTAACGTTTTATAAGATTCTTGTAAAGTCCTGGATTGGAAAAGCCAGTCGCAGCCGAGTTGCGCTTGAATCAGGTGCTACACTGTACGTCTATCAGCTCAAGTTGGAAGTAATGAGATACATCAGCAGCCAAAGGCGAGAACGGTCCGACGAATAAATCGAAACAAATTTCCAGTAGTGCAAAACTTTGGAATCTCTTTGAAAACTAATGTTGAAATGTTTCAGTTACTGAAAAGTAGTCTGTCTCACTTTGAGTTGCATGACATGCTCGAAGTCATGAACTTGATGCTGATTTTTACGTAGATTTAATTCTTATCTTCTCCGCCAAATCCGTCACCTAATGAGTCTCCTCTTGCGTGAAGAGACTAAATGAATTCTAATAATTAGTGACGTCGACCATAAAAGATTTTGCCTCTGCTTCATTTATCCTTTGTTTTTCTCCCTAAGGGGTTGGGTTGGGTTATTTGGGGAAGGAGACCAGACAGCGAGGTCATCGGTCTCATCGGATTAGGGAAGGACGGGGAAGGAAGTCGGCCGTGCCCTTTGAACGGAACCATCCCGGCATTTGCCTGGAGCGATTTAGGGAAATCACGGAAAACCTAAATCAGGATGGCCGGACGCGGGATTGAACCGTCGTCCTCCCGAATGCGAGTCCAGTGTCTAACCACTGCGCTTTCTCCCTAAGGCTGCCTTCTGTTCAGGCAGTATTCATTAACATTTGTCAGTCAGTAGTAGACGTTTTAATTAAATTCGAATGAGTGTTTTTCTAGCTCATAGTAGTGTGATGGCATATTAAGCACTTTGCATGGCCTTCAAACGATACGAAAAGTAGAGAGATTCACATTGCGCCTTGAATGATGTGCTGCTCAATATTTTCTTTATTTGGACATATGTGTAGATGCTATAGTACTAAAGCAGGACGTCACTCTAACCCAGCTGGTATTGCTAGCAAATTGCTTGGCGTGTGACAGCGCGAGTGCATCGCTCTAGCAGCGCTCGGTTGCAGCCTTTCAGTTCCTCTCCCCACCCCCCATCTTCCCCAAATCCCGCGCCACTCACTATCAGCCTCAGTTACAGCTGACAGCTGCGCTCAGAGCACTATGTAGCAGTTCTCAATTGGGAGACAGCACAAACTGCTGCCTCCCCCCCCCCCCCCCTCACAAATAGCTGACATCATCTCTCACAAATACTGAAGATACGAAAGTGAGTGGCTGCTAAGAGCCTTCGAAAAGACCTCTATGTGAGCCCGCCCTCCTGTATAAAAGGAGGAAATAAGACATGCCCAAAAAATAAAAATCTCAACGAAGACAGTTCGCTGCAGTACTATGTAAGGTGTCAGGCAAATCCAACACCTTCCATGAAAACCCTGACATGATAAGCAAATCCGGTAGTATGTCACATAGCTCCGAATAAATCGTGACATTAAGTTAACCAAAGTAATACGAGTAACGAGTGAGCAAATGGAACACCACAGACTAACACAAGAATGCCTAAATGCATGTCATACCTTCCCACCGTGAGACAGACGCAGTTCCGAGGGGAGAAACGAGAACAGAAGCTGAGAGCAGAACTGTGTTAAGCTGGAACGCCCTACGATAAGGGACGGACACCCACGTCGCCAGTAACCGCTAGGACCACCCCCCAGCCCATGTTAAAAGCTAGAGCCCTCCAGAAGAACAGTATAGATCTTACGATAACACAAAAAGGGCCACCCCCCCAGCCGCAAGTTTTAGCGGTGAGACTTTTTCGCGTATCTGTTACGTCAGGACCACCCCCCAGCCCATGTTAAAAGATAGAGCCCTCCAGAAGAACAGTATAGATCTTACGATAACACTAAAAGGACCACACCAGCTGCAAGTTTTAGCGTGAGACTTTTTCGCGTCTCTGTTACGTTGCAAACCTTAAAAACATTGTCCCACCACGAAAAGTATAACGTTTCTCACTGGATAGACAGAATTTTTGTAGGCGGAGCTTAAGGTTAACATTGAGACCCTGATTGGTCAGATGAAAACACAGCCAGATAGTTTTTTTAAACCAACTTCGGTAAATTGTAGTAAGGAGAAGTTAGGGGAGAGTTGCTTCCGAGACGGCGAGGTGAGCGGAGCTGTGCTGTCCGCCGCCCCCTGACGAACACCGACAGGGTAATGAACGCACGCGATGCTGCATAACAGTGCATAAAGCTTCACTCAGAACTAAAGAAGTATCATTTGTTACACCCCCTTTTTGCGTAATCCTAGTGTCGATCGTCAATTAAAGCTCATGGTGTTCCCATTTGCCACTTGAAGTAAAAATCTGAAACGCGATGATTTTACTGTTATATAGTTATTGAGAAGCCACATCAGCCACTGTAATTTACGACAAGTTAGATAAGTAATTAAAGATAATTGAGGGTCACTGTAGACCATTTTGATGGTTTTCTCTTTTGTGAAACTTAATTTAAACCTAGATTATAGATGTGATATGGCATAGGTCATCCTTCGATCCATTGTAGAACTTGGAAACCCATTCAGGGAATATTCGTTCACATTTTTGTTGAACGCAGTTGGTTTTTACCATCCTGTATTACAACATTTCCTTTTATCAATAGTACAATTTATAAACAATGTTTTGTGAGTAGAATAAAATTTCCAATGGTAAACTTAACTGCTTTTCCGACGTTATTTTACCAGCTAACTAAAAATAGGAAAGCCTTGAACCCCTTCCACTAAATTTAGTTAGTATTAAGATTCTTTTACAGGGAAGGCAGTGGAGCTGACGCTGAAATCATTAAGTATTTGGTTATATCATCGCTAGTCTCACTGAACTCTTCTGAACTCTACATATCATGTGTGGTCTGGCGTCTCCTTACCAGCAACAGGTCCCAGGTTCAAACTAGTCAATTCCCTAAAAAACACGCTCAGAGCGTCGTTGCGCGAAAGTGGTAGGGAGACACGGTATAGAACAGACACCACGCAGAATGTTAGAACTAAAATGCGTTTCGCTTATCGCGAGCTTGCACCCTCAACCAATCCAAACTACCATATACACACATCAAAAAAAGTTTTGCATCAGCTCGTTTCCGAGAGTTCCGGAACCTTCAAAGAAAATTGGAATAGAGATCAACATAAACATTATTTTCGTCCTTTTTATTGCTCATGAAAATCAAACATTGCATATTATACCACCATACAGCGAGACCTTCAGAGGTGGTGGTCCAGATTGCTGTACACACCGGCATCTCTAATAACCAGTAGCACGTCCTCTTGCATTGATGCTTGCCTATATTCGCCGGGGCATACTATCCAAAAGTTCATCAAGGCACTGTTGGTCAAGATTGCCCCACTCCTCAATGGCGATTCGGCGTAGATCCTTCAGAGTGGTTGGTGGGTCACGTCGTCCATAAACAGACCTTTTAAATCTATCCCAGGCATGTTCGATAGGGTACATGTCTGGAGAACATGCTGACCACCCTAGTCGAGAGATGCCGTTATCCTGAAGGAAGTAATTCAAAAGATGTGCACGATGAGGCGCGAATTGTCGTCCATGAAGACCAATGCCTCGCCAATATGCTGCCGATATGTTTGCACTGTCGGTCAGAGGATGGCATTCACGTATCGTACAGCCGTTACGGCGCCTTCCTTGATCACCAGCGACATACGTTGCCCCACATAATGCCACCCCAAAGCATCAGGGAACCTCCATCTTGCTGCACTCGGTGGACAGTGTGTCCAAGGCGTTCAGCCTGACCGGGTTGCCTCAAAACACGTCTCTGACGATTGTCTGGTTGAAGGCATATGCAACACTCATTGGTGAAGAGAATGTTGTGCCAGTTCAAAAATGGCTCTGAGCACTATGGGACTCAACTGCTGAGGTCATAAGTCCCCTAGAACTTAGAACTACTTAAACCTAACTAACCTAAGAACATCACACACATCCATGCCCGAGGCAGGATTCGAACCTGCGACTGTAGCGGTCGCGCGGTTCCAGACTGTAGCGCCTAGAACCGCTCGGCCACTCCAGCCGGCACGTTGTGCCAGTCTTGAGCGGTCCATTCGGCATGCTGTTGGGTTCATCTGTTCCGCGCTTCGTGGTGTCTTGGTTACAGAGATGGACCACGCCATGGACGTCGGGAGTGCAGTTGAGCATCATGGGCACAGTTTGAGACGCAGCACGACGTTTTGTGGATGCACGAAAAGCATTTTCAACATAGTGGCGTTGCTGTCAGGGTTCCTCCGAGCCATAATCCGTTGGCAGGGGTCATCCACTGCAGTAGTAAGCCATTGGGCTGCCTGTCGAGGCTTGTCATCGGCTGTTCCTGTCTGTCTGTATCTCCTCCATGCCCGAACAACATCGCTTTGATTCAGTCCGAGACGCCTGGACACTTCCACTGTTGAGAACCCTTCCTGGCACAAAGTAACAATGCGGACGTGATATAACCGCTGTATTGACCGTCTAGGCATGGTTGAACTACAGACAACACGAGCCGTGTTCCTCCTCCCTGTTGAAATGACTAGAACTGATCGGCTGTCGGACCCCCTCCGTCTAATTGGCGCTGCTCTTGCTTGGTTGTTTACATCTTTCGGCGGGTTTAGTGAAATCTCTGAAGAGTCAAAGGGACTGTGTCTGTGATACAATATCCAGATTCAATGACTGTCTTCAGGAGTTCTGAGAACCAGGGTGATGCGAAACTTTTTTTGATGTGTGTATAACACACCTATCTGTTTCTTTTCATTGGTTATTAATTCATTTACACTCACGTTTGTTGATTCCCAAGCAGGTTTCAGAATCATGACAACGACTAGTCATAGACTCTCATTGTCATTTTCGTCAGAGGTCTGTCTTCGCCTTATATTTATGTGATGAGAAACTTCTACCTCAAATATTGAAATTTACTTAAATTCATCTGTAACCGACAAAGATGTAGTGCCCAAATTGACGCACGAAAATTTGTGCTGAATCGCGACTCGAACCCGGATTTTCCACTTATCGCGCACGGTCGCCTCACCACTTAGGCTGTTGAAGCACGCTACCCGGATCGACCCAAACTTCCATATGTCTCACACCTACCCATTTCTTCTCAAACTGTAGTTCGGCCTGAAATATAAATATATATGTAAAGCAAAGACAGGCAAATGACGAAAATGACGACTCGTTCTGATACTAAAACCTGCGCGGGAATCACGAGATGTCCTCGGACAGCCTAAGTGGACCGCTCAAGATAGGCGGTAGATCCGGGTCAGGGTCCCAGTCCGGTGCAAATTTTCGTATGTCGCTTCAGTCGTAACGTCTATAATTATTACGATTGAATTTCAAGAACAAATATTTTAGTTTTTGCAACATATTCATTACAATGTATAGATTTACTATCGAAAATCCCATTGGAACAAGCTAGTCGCTACCGAGGCTGAACATCTCCGCGTTGAGACGCGACTGAAGTGCCTACCCTTGGACCAACGCATCAAATCCCCTCCACCATCGACAGCGCCACGGCGACCGACAGTGCCCACTCGTAGCTGGAGAGCGTCAGACGCACAATAGCCGCGCTCCCCTCCCCGACGTACTGTCCTTCAAGGTCCTCTGCAGTCTGCGAGTCTGCAGCGGTCATGCAGCACGCCCGCAAACAACACGCGCGGCGCGGATCTGTTTCTGAGGCTCTTAATTCCAGCCCACACGTGCGGAAAGAGTGCCCTCCTGCTCTAGTAAGTCGATCCACTAGCAAGGTGAGGGGGAAAGGAGGAGGGAGGGACAGTTCAGGGTCCGCTAACCGAAACCTGGCCGCGCTCTGACCTTCGTCGCGTACCCTGGCCGTAGCGCCTGTGTTTACGTCATCCTCGTCTGCCGTCTGTATGACAAAGCCTAGCTACTGTGCAGAAAAAACAATTGCAACTCACTCAAGGACAAGGTCATTTTATTGACAAGTTTTTCAGAATTCGAAAAAGTGCAATTAATAATCTCGTGCGTGCGACAGCGCCTTCTTGTCCTCTTTTTGTTAGCAATTGTGTCGTCTAATATGCTTTTTCCGGATTTGCCAAATTTCATTTTATTACTAGCCGAAGAAGACCTGCTTCGTACGGTTCTTTTTTTAGTTTGTTTTCTGCGAACGTTCCAGAGCACTCGAGAACACTCGACAACAATGTAAAAATGAACATTCAGGAAGTCGTAAAGGGTTAGTATGCTATGTGTAATATTGTCCAGTATTCTTAAATCCACTGAATTATTCAAGACTACCCTAATTTGAAATAAAGTAATCCGCCAATCTCATCTCTGTATATCACCGAGAACGTTCCAAAACATTCGAGGACGTTATAAAAATTCAGGGACTTTGTAGAATATTCTGAAATCGTAACACATGTCTTCAGATGGTCTAAAATATTCTCGAATGATCAAGAGTCAAATATATTCGAAAAACTCGACATAATAGATAAATCTCGAACTTTTTCGAACATACGTTGATGCGAAAGAGACGAAGAATGTCGCGGTGGCCACCACAATGTTGTAGCGACTACTTCAAACACTCACATCCCCAGGAACGTAGCAGCTATTACCGCAAAATTACTGTAGTACACAACAGGGTTCAAATGGCTCTGAGCACTATGGGACTCAACTGCTGAGGTCATAAGTCCCCTAGAACTTAGAACTACTTAAACCTAACTAACCTAAGGACAACACACACATCCATGCCCGAGGCAGGATTCGAACCTGCGACCGTAGCGGTCGCGCGGTTCCAGACTGTAGCGCCAGAACCGCTCGGCCACCAGCGGCCGGCCACACAACAGGGGAACCAAGGGTAGCAACTGATACAAAATCCTGAGGTTGAAGCTGGGTGTTGTATACTAAAGAATCAAAATTTAAATACGGAAGATGTAAAGTCGTACTAAGTCGTCATACTGTAAATACCGCTGGATTTAACTTAGTGAAAGAAAATTTTCCTTTGTCCTCACTGTTATTTCATACTTAATTAACTTTTTCTATTAGAGTACTTGCTTATGAACTGAATTTTTCATCTTGTTATTTGGTGTGTAGATACACCAATTCTTTGGGTTTTGCATCCACATATGACTAACAGTGAGAAAACCATAAATCTTTCAAATTAATACCACAACATTTCTCTTCGTGCCTTATTTATAGTGATACTAAATGCTAATCCTATTGAAAATTGCAGTCTTTTAAACTGAAATGGTATTTCGGTAGATATGAGAAGAATCCTCGGAATAAATGCTGTTTTTGCTTTATCTTGATGCCTGTTCACGACCATTTCTTGTTTGGTATTTTTAAATTAATGTCGTCAGCGACTTCACTTCTTACTGCTCTCTATCAGATAACCGGCTTGAGTAATTTTGAACAATTTTCGGAAAAACTTTAAGTAAATATTCATTTGGACTGTTGACAGCGTTACATAAATCATTTGTAAGTCCAATTTGGCGAGATGTACACTCAATAAAGTGTGTGCCTTCACTAATTTACAAGAGTTTTTCGACAAAATGTTCCACATATTCATCACTGGAAAGTTGATCTTTATATTTGTTCTTTTTTTTTGTATATTCCTCACTCAAGACAGAAGAAAGATTTCTTCAGACATGCATTGATTTCATCCTCTGGAGTTTATTTTGGGATAGCTGGAAGCGTTTGCCGAAAATGTCCAGAATGTGTAAGTAATGCACCTCTCATTGATACCGGATTTCCTTGGAGATGTAGAACATTCTCGAAACTTCTGGAAGATTCTATAACATTTTGGAACAACTTCTGGAACATCTCAGTCTCGGCCACTTAGGCACTGGATTCCAAACTACTTCACCTTCCCAAAACTGTCCATTAGCCATATCTTCCAACCCAACGCCTGCAGTTCCAAACATTTTTTATGGATGGGGGATGGAGGGCTAGCGTCCCCTGTAGCCCCCGTGGGGAGCTGTAGCGGCATGCACGGACAAACCAGGCTTACATTTGTAGGTCGCCGTGCACAAATTTCCTCTTTAGACTGCCACATCTTAATCAGTTCGAAAACAAAACCTTCTACATGGACGGAGGATGGAGGGTTACCACACCATGTAACACCCATGGGGCTGCAAAATCCGCTTAGACAGTTTTGGCGGCACTCACAGAAATACCACATCTACTTTTATTATATACAGAATGTTTCCGTAAGAGCGTACAAAACTGTAACGGGACATAGAGAATGCTCCACTGAACAGTTTGAGGTAGGGAGCCTGCGACTGGACAAGCCAGCTTAACGAGATATGGAAGTAAACTTTGTCTTAGCATTACTGTTTTCCAGATTATTTACAACTAACATGCGTTGTTTACGCGTACTGTGCTGTTTATTTACATGTAAATTCTTTATTTCCTGCAATGAAACAAGGACGAGGGGCCTGATTACTAGGAAGTCATGTCCGCCCCCGGTGGCTGAATGGTCAGCGTGACGGATTGTCAATCCTCTGGGCCCGGGTTCGATTCCCGGTTGGGTCAGGGAATTTTCTCCGCCCAGGGACTGGGTGTTCTGTCCTCATCATCATCCTATCATCCTCATCAACTGCAGGTCGCCGAAATGGCGTCACATTGAAAGACCGGCACCCAGCGAACGGTTTTCCCGACTGGGGGGGCCATAGCCATACGATTAAATAAACTAGGAAGTCATGATGCAGGTTTTGTTTACTTTACTTGTGTATAAGGTGGCTCTGTTGCATCGTATTTACATTTTTCTATGACAGAACGTGCCATGAATCAACGACAGACCCATTCATTACTCAGTGGTATTCAGAGACGTACAGTATAATACGACAGGGAAGTGCAGTTTCGCAGAACTCGCTGACATGCACTTTGTGTATCGGAAGTACGTTGCAATGCTGAAAGGCTGTACAGGGAACGACTTCCTAACAAGCATCATTCGTCACGACAAGTGTTTATTTCTCTCGAGCGACGAATGCGGGAGACTGGTTCACTGCAAAGAAGAAATGAGGAACCTGGCAACACTCGCTCATCCGATATTCAAGAGGAGTTTCTAGAAGGTGTTGCAGCAGGCCTCACTACAAGTACTCGTCGTATTGCACGTGAAATAGGCGCTGCACATACGAGTACTAGCGTGTGGCGAGTACTCCAGGAGCAATGTTTATGACTGACTCTGGTCTGACTCTGTGTCAGTGGTTGTTCCAACAATGGATTGATCGACCAGATTTCCTCCAGATCGTGCTGATTCCTGACGAGGCCTCATTTGGTCGTGATGGTATTTAGAACAGCAAGAGTAGCCATGAGTGGGTGAGAAAAACCCTCACGCTGTAGTAGAGTCACACCATCAAATACGTTTTGCTGTGAACATCTGGGCCAGCGTTGTGGGTGACAATCTCATTGGGTCATACTTCTACATGGCCGTTTGAAAGACCACCTGTACTTGAAGTACGTGCAAAGAGTTCTACCGGAGTTGTTGGAGAACGTACCTTTGTCTGTTCGTGAGACGTCGTGGATACAACATATCGGTGCACCGCCTCACTTCAGTGTGGATGTCCACAACCATCTCAGTGCTGTATTTCCTGGCGGCTGGATTCGAAGGGGAGCTCCTATTCCATGACCTGCGAGGTTATCTGACTTGAATCCCCTTGTTTATTTCCTATGGGGATATGTAAAGCCACTTGCGTATGAGACCCCAGTGGATACGTAGATGGTTTAGTTGCCAGAATTGTAGCTGTCTGTGATGTGATTCGAAACATACCAGGGATATTTGTCAAGGTGCCTCAGAATCTTGTTTGCCGATGCCGTGTTCGCATTGAGGTTTACGGCCGTCAGTTTCAGCACATTTTGTAAGATACAGTACGAATGGTTCGTTCGTTGTGCCGTAATGGTATTTACAGTTAACTGTAAGTAATGCAAATAAAAAGTACGCAGTAATGTGATTTTATTCCTATCATCTCCTTAAGGTGGCTTCTCCGACCCAGGTTCACTACCTGAAATTGTTCAGTGGAGCATCCTCTATATCCCGTTAAAGTTTTGCACGCTCTATTGATTTAAATTTTTGACCAGATGCACGTCCTGACTGCACAGTCGTCAGCGTAGCCTAAGGAAGGGAAATCTTGTGCGCCATCTGTCTGTAAATCGTGCCAACTTCGTTCTGTGTGTCATCGTATTTTAACTGTTTGTGTGTCGTACACTCAAAGGCAGGAATTGGGGCACAGCCCACAATTTGGCTGAACGACAGTAGAAAACTATCGCGTGGATTCTATCAGGAAATGGCTCAGCTCCCTGTCTCGCAAGCGAATGCGCTTCGAGCTACGCTTTAGGATCAGCTGCCATTTGTGGAGAATTAGACTTAATCAAAATATATATTGTTATAAACTACATTTGATACAATACGGGTACAAATACGAATAAGTTTTGCTGTTAACTTCTCGTGGTAGGAGTTGAGGGTCATGTAATTTTTTTTGAAGACATCATAGTTATGTATTTGGTCTATCACAGTTTCGGCCGCCCGGCCATTATCATGTGGCATAACGGTATTTACAAAAAGAAGTTACGTGATTGACCAATACGGGAACAGTCGATTGTGTGAGAAACGCAATTCTTTTAAATTCACTCCGTAACACTAAAATTTTAGTCATGCTGCGCCATAATCTTAACGGAAATTGTCGACTTTCTAACGACAATCATACGTTATCTGAAGTGAATGCAATTCGTGATATGAATACTGGACTTGCCTTTTCTTTCCTGGTTATTGTTTCCTCTGCCATAATGTTGTTTAGAAACTTATTTGCGAGGGCATATCGGGAATCTTTGCCGAATTTAGAAATTCATTTGGCAAGTTAATGCTTTCGCCTTGGTTCATGATTATATCAGTGTATTTGGAAAAATTTTCTTCCCCTCGTACCATACTGTGCATCCGTTGATTTTGTTGTTGTTGAAGGGTACGTCATGTTTTGTTGCCAAATGTTTGCCCGCACAACAATATTATGTTTAATATTAACGCGTGCAACAGTCAGTGCCAACGTAGTTGGTGCTGCCAACCGACCGCGTGGTGGAGTGATGCCGGGGCTGGACTTCAGTTAAGTAATTTTAATTCGACATGGTACCACGGTACTATAGGTTTTAATTTTCATTGTTGACTGTGCGTTACTCTAGCAAGTTACAGTAATTTTATGCTTCTGAAGAAGGCTAGACTATTCTAGTTGAAACCTGGTAAAGACCAGAAGATGTTCGGAACTAAGGCGGATTTTTCAATATCGTAGTCCATCACAGTTGCTGACGGGGCTGTAATATGCTAAAAATTCTTAAATATCATGTTTTTTTGCAGCGTCTTTCTATGAGGGTACACTTTTTCGATGAATTGTTCTGTGTCTTTCTTACGTTACACAGTTCATCGGTTAAGATGATTTTGTCGTATTAAGGATTAATGCGATGTGTGTCGTTTCCAAATTGTATTTCAGAACATTCGGGAATTTTCTAGAGCATTCGAAAACTTACGTTATCTTTCGAGAATATTCGTAAAAGCATGTGCACAATACAGAACATTTTGAATTTCTGTCTTTTAAAAATACGTTGATGCAAAAGAGTGACTAGACGTCGTGTTGACCACCACAATGTTATGGCGACCACTTGAAACACTCATATCCACACAATCACAGCTGATACTACCGCACAACCACGATAATGCACAATCGGGAACGAAGGGTATCACCAGACATAAGAAGCAATGGTTGGCGCTGGGTAATTTTGGAGGTATGCTTCAATACCTTTTGCTTTTTCTTGCTAACTTGTCACCTACCTCTTACAATTATGTGTTCATAACACAGCATGTCATCTGTAGCTATAGTCACTGAAGTTTACTACCTTCATTAATTAACCTTCTCATTAATAATTTACAATTTATGGCTGCCGTGGGATGTTCAGCTGGACCAAGATTTATTATATAATTTGTCTTGGTTTATTTCGTAACTCGTTTGAGGTTTCTCAGTAACATAATTATAAAATCCTCTACTATTGTACGTGCTCCACGCCTTTACTCTGTGTGCACCTCTTACGCCACAACCTCGTCTGGAGCACTGAAGTGCCTAGCGCCAGTGCAGCAAAACGACTTCGTAGAGAGCGAGGTGCAGTCATTATGGTGACTACGCACTATGAAATAAGAAGACATACTCAGAGTGCAAGAGCGTTTATTCAGTACGCCGACGCTGCAGAATACACTCGCCACTGCTTCTGAAAAGCGGAGTTGAGACACCTTTCATATACGACAGGGCATTCAGAAAAGCTGATGAAAATAGAAAAGCATGACAAGTGAAGTCACTATTGTTTCACGGAGACGAACATACGCCCTAACTCGTTTTCTTTTTCCGAGTTGCAGTGCTGGCGAGAGCAAAAGCAGCCGGCCTGGTTTACATACAATGAGGTGAGAAAAGTCGTAGGATAGCAATATGCATATACCCAGATGCCGGTAGTATCGCGTAGACAAGGTATAAAAGTGTACTGCATTGCCGGAGCTGTCATATGTTCCCAGGTCATGCACAAAACGTTTCTGACGTCATTATGGCCACACGACAGAACGTAAAGTACTTTGAACGCTGAATGGAAGTTGCAGCTAGGCCCATGAGATCGTCAGGGAATTGAATATTCCGAAATCCATAGAGTCAAGATTGTGCCGGGAATACCAGATTACAGGTATTACCTGTCACCAATGACAAGGCAGTGGTCGAGGGCCATCACTTAACGACCGAGAGCAGCGGCTATTACGTGGAGTTGTTAGTGCTAACAGACAAGCAACACTGCGTGAAATCAATGTGGGATGTACGACGAACGTATCCATTAGGACAGTACGGCGAAATTTGGCGTTCATGGGCTATGGCAGCAGACGACCGATGGGCATGACATCGCCTGCAGCGCCTCTCCTGGGTTCGTGACCATATCGGTTGGACCCTAGACGACTGGGAAACCGTGGCCTGGTCAGATGAATCCCGATTTCAGTTGGTAAGAGCTGATGTTATGATCCGAGTGTGGCGCAGACCCTGCGAAGCCATGGACCCAAGTCGTCAACGAGGTACTCTGCAAACTGGCGGCGGCTCCATGATGGTGTGGGCTGTGTTTACATGGAATGTACCAGATACTCTGGTCCAACTGAACCGATCATTGACTGGAAATGGTTATGTTCGGCTACTTGGAGACCATTTTCAATTAGTGGACTTCATGTTTACAAACAACAATGGAATTTGTATGGATGACAATGGACCCTTTCACCGAGCCACAATTGGTCGCCAATCTGGGTAATTCGCACGAATAATTTATCCACCAAGATTGCCCGACGTGAACCTCACTGAACATCTATGGAACAAATGGAGAGATCTGTTGGTGCTGGAAAGGTAACACTTTCGCAGTTATAGACGGCTACAGAGGAAAAAATGGCTCAATATTTCTGCAGGGAACTTCCAACGACTTGTTGCGGTTATGCCACGTCGAGTTGCTGCATTAGGCTGGGCGTAAGGAGGTCCGACACGGTAATAGGAGGTATCCTCATGTAAATACTACTCGAATCAGGCCCTCTCTCTCTGTGTGCCCAGATGTCTCAGACACTCTAACTTAGAGACGAAGATCTTCCTCAGTACAGAGTGAGGGAACCAGTCGTCTACTCTGGGCTTAGGTTCCAGAAGCTACGGGCATACACCATAGCAGAAGATTGTATGCGGGTTGCCTGGCGTCTTCACAGCGCCGAGTTACCTCTTTGGCGACTACCTCCTGAGGGCGTCCACCTCCCCAGTGGGACTCGTGCTCAACTCCGGACTGGTAGTTGCCCAGTTACTGTGTCACTGCTCTCTGGTCCCTGTGGACCACCTTATCGCTGATGAAAGCACAGGTTGGGCACCCGCCTTCGACGTAGATCGTGTTGGGTGCTATGGTTTTAGTACCATCCTTCTTTGTGCTGCATTCCACGGCCTGAGGTAGGCATGCAGCCTGGAAGTGGCTGGCATTTAACAGACGTGGCGCGTGGTCCCTGTCAGCTGCTGCTGTCTTGCTGATAGCAGAGGGCGACACTGTCAACCCACGCCGTTGTCGAAGAGGTACTGATGACGGCAGCTCGCTGAGTTTTTGCAGTTCGCTACGTCTTCCCAGGACCAACGGCTCCATTCGGAACCACACCTTTGTACATAATATGAATAACAGTCTACTTCATTCACGGATATCTTACTAGCTGTCTACCGCTCTATTCCGATCACCACCAGCAGTCTTAACACACGTCCAGATGAAGGAAATGGTACTTTATCCTGATAACTTTGTGCAGTCATTTCCTCCATCACTGTTGGGGATCACTTACAGTCCCAACACAGTTATTAAAAAATTAGATCTTTATGACAGACCAGTAATACATCCAAATAAGAACACAATGGTCTAACTTTCCATCTACACTGCACAAATCTAATAATCAGCAGTGAACACATATAATATAAACACAGCACTCATATTTCGCTAAAGAAAATACTTATAGTGATAATGAGAGACTAGTGGGAGTGTTAAGCCAAAGCGACCGCGGCGCTTAGTGTCTTCATTCGACAGGAGGCCACAGTCGATATTGTCACATGTATTCATTTCGGGAGATACCGTGAAATGGTCTCTGGCCTGATCCTGGGCATAGGCGCAGGAACTGTTCGCCAACACCTCTACTTCCATATTCCACCAACAGGTTTCGAACTGGCTGTATCCGGATGCCTCATGTGGCTGCTTTGTTTTAGAAATTGTGTGTTACGTATTCGTCCTTGTGTGACTTTCAGCGGGGGTAGATCGCAGCTAGTTACAGAGATTCCAACAAGACTGACAATGACATCTTGGGTTGTCGGGTGTTCTGCCGGATATCAGCGTCGTACTTGCACGATATTTCGGTCACGTAGCTCGTAACCTTCATCAGGTGCGACCTGAGTCTCAGGTCGCACCTGATGAAGGTTACGAGCTACGTGACCGAAATATCGTGCAAGTACGACGCTGATATCCGGCAGAACACCCGACAACCCAAGATGTCATTAGATCGCCGGGAAAGCCTGAAGAGTTACAAGACTGACTATGTTGTACATGCCGATTATCGAAATGTGAAGGAAACCGGTGCTACATACAACTTGAGGTAAAGAAGGTAAGATGTTTGAAATGCAGAAGATCTTGACGTACTGTTGGCATATGCAACACTTGTGGCGTCAGAAGTCGACCAGTGTCTCATGCAACATGTCGCTGCATCCATAATTCGTCGCGAGCTGCAAAAACTGAAAGTAAGCAACCTGGTGGCAAGATAATGAAAGACAGATCAATAATGGATTAAAGATACTGGTATGGTCCGATGACATGTTGTGACGTTATTTCCTACAGAGGTCACCTGACGAATTGTAGCGATCCTTGAAAACAATCGCCAGTGTTAACGTGGGGATCCTAGCCTATAAAACATTTTTTTTGAACGGATCGGTCTCTCAGCATTAGTCATAGATGCACTGAAGCTGTGATGGTCGATTTCCGACCAGTAATGTCAAACTTCACATTTTCGTGTCTCACCTCTTCGCATTTAGCGTTGCCAGTTCTATTTGTCTCGTAGGACTAGAATTTTTTGTGGAATCCCTCTGCACTACCTTCCTTCTTCTTGTATAGTTGCTTATGCTCAAAGACAGAAAATACTTGACTACTGAACTTTAGTGTTGGTTCCTTGGGATTTCTCTTTTTCCAAAGATTTATTCAACCGTCTGTGGCCATTACAGGTGTTTCTACCATAGGACGCATAGTCATCTCAATTTTCAGCGTTAACCTAGCAATAGAGAGGTGCCGACCACCTGCAACGCCTAAAGATGGTGCGCAGACCTTCCTGTTACGGCTGAAGCTTATCTGTCGAGCTACTTACTTCTTACCGTTAAGAAAAATGACTGCGTAAGCTTGTGCCTTTGATCAATAAGTTTTATGCGGATCCACTCTAAGAATAAGGATTTTGCGGGTTACACGATCAATACATCGTGCTATGAACGTAGTAACATGAATTTCGTCTCCAAGGTCGACAATGCATCAGTCGACGCCTCTTCTTTTGAGGAGTGGTTTGACTGGAGTGTGAATTACGCAGTACTTATACTCGATTATTTTTGGATCGGTTGATTTGGCTGGCGAGAGTGAACACTTGCCTCCTAATCCTACTCGAATATTACAAGGAATACGTGTTGGGTTTGAGAGCATACAATGCTGTACGAATTTTCGATGACGGCACGAAATGCTGCACTGAATGGTGAATAAGTCGAAGTTCATTTAGAAAAAAACTGTATTTAACTCATCCACGACAAGATACATCTATAAGAGGGAGTTAACGGTCTTTCAGTGCGTCATTACAATATACGTATGAAATAACGGAATATACTCAATAACTTGTGGCTAGGGCTGTACATTTACGAAAATAAGAGCGACTACATGTGAAGAGCATCACATGGTGGTGTTACCAGTACATAACAAATAATTTTTCAAGTAACTAGAACATCTATTGTTGAAAGAAAGTTTTATGATGATGAGATATGGCCACTACAACGAAATAAGGGGGAATTAGCACATAAAATAAAAGTGAAAGAATGTCAAAATTATCAATGAAAAATCTACTGGGTGTAGAGCTCGAAGAAAGTAAACGAAGTACAGATATGTAATGACGCCACGGAAAAACATGTTAAAGCAGGAGGGAAGCCAGTGTACCAGAAATGTCTAAAAAGAAAATCGCGGAAAACGGAGTTGAATACAGAAGGTTGTTGGCCCAACTAAAAAAAAGGGTACAGTGGTTTGAAAACGACGGCCTAGAGAGATGTATGTTTAAAGTACTAACATAAAAAAGTAGCAGATAAAATTATAAGGTACTAACTACCAGGTCCGGCTTCGCACGGGTAGCATTAAGTATCCACGTCCAGACGTCTTGATTAGCTAGCGTATTTCGTTTGGGGGCCACGAATAAAATTCAGAGAACAACTTTAAGTAAGCGTATATCTTCACTTTTATATAACTCACGCTATATAAGCAGCACATGCCAGGTAAGTTGTCTGGAGGTACGAATGTTATGCGCTCCACATTGGACTGGCGTTTTGAATGAAATCTCATGGAATTGATGGGAGCACGTCGTGATATAAGCAATATATTTACATCCTATGTAAATATTGTACGCGAATCGTGGGTGTATGTGTGTGGGAGTGATTCAATATGTGTTCGAGGCTGGCTAAGGTGGTACAAATAAAAGAAAAAATAAGAAAAAAACACGCATAACGTACATGTTTAGCTCGTGTTATAGCACATTTCTTGTGAAGCTTAGTACGCACAGTGATGCATTGTTGAGATTTATTGATGCAATTCTTTGTCTTGGACACTTTATGGCAGACATCTTCGCTGTAGTACGGAAAGAATCGTGTTCACATATCGGTTTGATGCAAGAAAAGCAGAAAACTGAAGGTTGATTCACCTGATGCAAATTAACTCAAGTACTTTTTGGAAAACGTTTTACTTGAAGCATTAACCATAAAACATCATATTTTGGGTACACATGTTTTTTCGCTATGTAGGTGTTCTTGAACGATTGCTGGTAAACTATTGGTTAAAAATATTTGATTATTTCAAATTGTCTCTCATCACAGTCTGATGATGAGGTAGTTGTTGGTCATATTTGCTACGATACTTCGAAGTTGAGTAACTCACTGCCCATTGTTCGAATAAACTGCAATGCATTAAGAATGTGAATAGCAAGTGGTAATCTCAGGGAAGCACAAACTGCCAGTCTGAGACTGTCGTCATATTTCGAAATGAGTCCCTCAGCCATCTGTAGAAGTATTGCTAAGTCTCGGGTATTCATTCACAAGAAATTCCAGAATCCTATGCAAGAAGATTGTGCCCACATCTCTATGATCTTTGAAAGGACTAAATCTCTTTCTCGCCAGTCTTCTGTATAATTTTAAAGTGTCCAAACAAATGATATATTTCGCCTCAGGACACGGAGAAACATATTCACATGTATGTTTGCTCAAGGAAAGCAGAAAGCTGAAAGGTAAGTCATCTGTTGCGCTGCTGCGAAACTTACTTTATATACACGAAGTAGAGCTGCATCCAATGCCCTGATTTATTCCATGCACGAATAATTAAACCTACAAGTTTTGGACACACATGTTTTTTCGCTATACATTTGTTCTGAAACGACTGCAATCTCTTAGATGGCTTGTACGTTCCTAAGCAGTTATCCAACTGGGAAAGGGTAGCTACAGTATAACATGGAATCCGACCCACGTCCTGTTTCTGTCGAATCTCCACGTTATCGAGAGGTGAACGCTAGGTTAAGGGGTAGAGAGAAAAAAATTACCCGGCTGGGATTAGGACCTACAGTCTTTCAGTTGCCAGCCAAATGCTCTACCATTAGACTATCACATAAAGAGCGAATTATCGATGGTAGACAATGAAAACCTCGTAACTCCATCTGTCTGTGAAAACCCTTAATTCCAGTAACCCGTATATCCTTTATCAAAGAGATATTTGAAAGTGCATGAATTTCTCTAATCTGTCATTAACTACGCTTCTGTTATTTAGTTACAGATGTAGCAATATTATATACATCTACAGCTAATTGGATACTCTGCAAATCACATGTAAATGCCTGGCAGAGGGTTCATAGAACCACCTTCACAATTCTCTATTATTCCAATCTCGTATAGCGCGCGGAAAAAACGAACACCTATATCTTTCACACATGGTTCACATGGCTCTGAGCACTATGGGACTCAACTGCTGAGGTCATTAGTCCCCTAGAACTTAGAACTAGTTAAACCTAACTAACCTAAGGACATCACAAACATCCATGGCCGAGGCAGGATTCGAACCTGCGACCGTAGCGGTCCTGCGGTTCCAGACTGCAGCGCCTTTAACCGCACGGCCACTTCGGCCGGCTATATCTTTCAGTACGAGCTCTGATTTCCATTATTTTATCATGGTGATCGTTTCTCCCTTTGTAGGTTGACGTCAACAAAAAATTTTCGCATTCGGAGGAGAAAGTTGGTGACTGGAATTTCGTGAGAAGATTCCTTCGCAACGAAATAAGCCTTTGTTTTAATTATGTCCATCCCAAATCCTGCATTATTTCAGTGACATTCTCTGCCCTATTTTGCGATAATATGAAACGTGATGCCCTTCTTTGAACTTTTTAGATGTACTCCGTCAATCTGGTAAGGATCCCTCGCCGTGCAGCAGTATTGTAAAAGAGGACGGACAAGCGTAGTGTAGGCAGCCTCCTTTGTAGATCTGTTACATTTTCTAAGTGTCCTGCCAATAAAACGCAGTCTTTGGTTGGCCTTCCCCACAACATTTTCTATGTGTTCCTTCCAATTTATATTGTTCGTAATTGTAATGCCTAGGTATTTAGTTGAATTTACGGTCTTTAGATTTGACTGATTTATGGTGCAACCGAAGTTTAACGGATTCCTTTTAGCACTCATGTGGATGACCTCACACTTTTCGTTATTGAGGGCCAATTGCCAAGTTTCGCACCATAGAGATATCTTTTCTAAATCGTTATGCAATTTGTTTTGATCTTCTGATGACTTTATTAGTCGATAAACGACAGCGTCATCCGCAAACAGCCTAAGACGGCTGCTCAGATTATCTCCCAAATCGTTTGTACAGATAAGGAACAACAAAAGGCCTATAACACTACCTTGGGGAACGCCAGAAATCACTTCTGTTTTACTCGATGACTTTCCGTCAGTTACTACGAACTGTGACCTCTCTGACAGGAAATCACGAATCCAGACACATAACTGAGACGATATTCCGTAAACACACAATTTCACTACAAGCCGCTTGTGTGGTACAGTGTCAAAAGCCACCTCGAAATTCAGGAATACGAAGTCCATTTGAAATCCCATGTAAATAGAACTCAACACTTCGTGCGAGTGTGTTTCAGAAGCACGATGTTTTATAAATCCGTGTTGACTGTATGTCAGTAAACCGTTTTCTTCGAGATAATTCATAATGTTCGAACACAATATATGTTCCAAAATCCTGCTGCATATCGACGTTAATGATATGGACCTGTAATTTAGTGGATTACTCCTACTACCTTTCTTGAATATTGGTGTGACCTGTGCAAATTTCCAGTCTTTGGGTACGGATCTTTCGTCGAGCGAACGGTAGTATATGATTGTTAAGTATGGAGCTATTGCATCAGCATACTCTGAAAGGAACCTAATTGGCATATATTCTGGACCAGAAGACGTGCTTTTATTAAGTGATATAAGTTGCTTCACTACTCCGAGGATATCTACTTCTACGTTACTCATGTTGGCTGCTGTTCTTCATTCGAATTCTGAAATATTTACTTCGTCTTCTTTTGTGAAGGCATTTCGGAAGGCTGTGTTTTGTAACTCTGCTTTGGCAACACTGTCTTCGATAGTATCTCCATTGCTATCACGCAGATAAGGCATTGATCGTGTCTTGCCGCTAGCATACTTCACGTAAGACCAGAATCTCTTTGGATTTTCTGCCTGGTTTCGAGACAAAGTTTCGTTGTGGGAACTATTACAAGCATCTCGCATTGAAGTCCGCGCTAAATTTCGAGTTTCTGTAAAAGATCGACAATTTTGAAGATTTTGCATCTGTTTAAATTTGGCATGTTTGTTTCGTTGTTTCTGTAACAGTGTTCTGACCCGTTTTGTGCACGAAGGAGGATCAGCTCCGTCGTTTGTTAATTAATTTGGTACAAATCTCTCAATTGCTACCGATGCTATTTGTTTGAATTCAAGCCACATCTGTTCTATACTTATATTGTTAATTTGAAAGAAGTGGAGTTTGTCTCTAAGGAAGATGTTAAGTGAATTTTTATCTGCTTCTTTGAATAGGTATATTTTTCATTTATTTTTTGTATGATTTGGGGGTTGCAATATCCAATCTCGCTACGACATCCCTGTGTTCACTATTCAGTGGCTCCATTTTGATGCTCGTTATTAACTCAGGATTATTTGTTGCTAAGAGGTCAGGTGTGTTTTCACAACTGTTTACAATTCGCGTGGACCAACTGCTCGAAATAATTTTCAGAGAATGCGTTTAGCACAGTTTCGGATGATGTTTTGTGCATACTACCGGAATGAAACATGTATTTTCGCCAACATATCGAGGATAAATTAAAGTCACTCTGTATCACTTTATACATCTTTTAACAAACCGTTTTCGCTTCACCTGTACAATTTAGCACAATTGAGTTACAAGATTTTCATTGCCTACCATCGTTATGTCACACTTTCGCACTGCTGCTCCCTCGAGTTACGGCGCGCGATCGCTAGGTGGCAGTGGCATCGTTTTCACAGCTTAACTTTAATTCGTCATACTTCTCACAACTTATAGAAATTATTTATAAATTATGTACAAAAAGCTTTCCTAGTGAATCAGTGTATCTATCAGTGAAAACCAGATCAGTACTCCTACAGCAGTTCCTGAGATCAGCTTGCACACTGAGACGGATACAAGAAGGCGACTTGAATTTATATAGAGAGAGAAGAGAGGAGAGGGAGATTTTATAGTAGAAGGAGCGAATTTAGAGTTAAACATTGCGTATGAGCTAGCTGAATATCATTACAAAAGACAATATGAAAATGAAAGGGACAGGTAACACACAGATGCTGAAACACCTCAATGGAAATGGAAATGCATTGTGGCTAGGGTCTCCTGTCGGGTAGACCATTCGCCTGGTGCAAGTCTTTCGAGTTAACGACACTTCGGCGACATGCGTGTCGATGGGGATGAAATGATGATGATAAGGACAACACAACACCCAGTCCCTGAGCGGAGAAAATCTCGAACCCAACCGGGAATCGAACCCGGGGCGTTAGGTATGACATTCTGTCGCGCTGACCACTCACCTACGAGGGGCGGACAATACCGCAATAATTCCTGTTGAGTGAAGTAAACAAAAACGAGAATTCAGTACTGTCAAAGAGAGAAAACAAATATAGAAAAATGTAAACTAAAGAATTAGAGAACGTGTAATGGGAAGTCGAATGCCAGGAAGCAACAATAACAATAACGAAGAATAAACGTTAGCCAACAAAGCTAACGGAAGATTTGACACTATCGTTTTTACGGCCGTGGAACACGGAGGGTACGTGCAGTGTACACTTGTGAGATTATGAGCCCGGCTGTCTCTTCACTTAACCTCAGAGCGGGTTGAAGCATAACACAGCAGTCAGAAGGCTCTTCATAAGCATCGTCAGTGTGTCTACCTGTACTTTCCGTCCGTGGCGTTTTCGAATGTTTTGTAGGTGCCGCAGGTACTTTGGAATTTCCGACCAAGCAGTTTTGGCCCGTCAGTTTTCCGACCGGAGACTCCCCCACAGCTGATTTACGTAGTCGTCGACCAGCAGCGGATGTGTTGTCGCCGTCAGTCAGGCAGTGTCCTGGCCGAAAGTCTTCGTTTCCGTATAGTATCGTAGGCCTCAGCTACTTGAGTTCCATACACAGCAAGTAATGGAAATAATTAAAAGAACGGAAGGGAAGCGTGTCTTCGAGTATGGTTACTGCTGCACAGAAAATACACTGAAGCGTCAAAGAAACTGGTATAGGCATGCGTATTCAAATACTGAGTTATGTAAACAGGCAGAAGACGGCACTGCGGTCGGCGACGTCTATATGAGACAACACGTGTCTAGCGCAGTTGTAAGATCGGTTACTGCTGCTACAGTGGTAGGTTATCAAGGATTAAGTGGGTTTGAACGTGGAGTTATAGTCGGCGCACGAGCGGTGGGACACAACATCTTCGAGGTAGCGATGAAGTGGGGATTTTCCCGTACGACAATTTCATGAGTGTACCGTGAATATCAGGAATCCGCTAAAACATCAAATCTCCGATATCGCTGCGGCCGGAAAAAGATCCTGCAAGAACGGGACCAACGACGACTGAAGAGAACCGTTCAGTGTGACAGAAGTGCAACCCTTCCGCAAGTTGCTGCAGATTTCAGTGCTGGACCAACAAGTGTCAGCGTGCGAAACATTCAACGAAACATCATCGATATGGGCTTTCGGAGCCCAAGGCCCACTCGTTTGCTTTTGATGACTGCACGACACAAAGCTTTAAGCCTCGCCTGGGCCCGTCAACACCGACATTGAACTGTTGATGACTGGAAACATGTTGGCTGGTTGGACGAGTCTCGTTTAAAATTGTATCGAGCGGTTACGGTATGGAGACAACCTCATGAATCTATGGGCAGTGCATATCATTAGGGGACTGCCCAAGCTGGTGGAGCCTCTATAGTGGTGTGGGGTGTGTGCAGGTGGAGTGATATGGGACCCCTGATACGACTAGATACGACGCTGACAGGTGACACTTATGTAAGCATCCTGTCTGACCACCTGCATCCATTCATGTCCATTGAGCATTCCTACAGACTTCGGCAATTCCAGCAGGACAATGTGACACCCCACACGTCCAGAATTGTTACAGAGGTATTCCAGGAACACTCTTCTAAGTTTAAACATTACCACTGGCCACCAAACTCCCCAGAAATGAACATTACTGAGCATATCTGGGATCCCTTACAACTCAGAAGAGATCTCCATCCCCTCTTACTGATTTATGGAGAGCATTGCAGGATTCATTGTCGCATTTCTGTGTGCTCGCGGGGACTCCACGCGATATTAGGCAGGTGTATACTAACTGGTTGTGCGTTAATTTCCAATAGAGTATGCGCCGAGGATGTTAAGGAATTGCGAATGGTAGAATCGGGGCTGAAAGCCAACATACTTGTTCACCTGACTAAGCAGATGTGCAGATTGAGAAAATAATGCATAACTGGAGAAAAAGAGTCTACGAATAAACACAGTACCTGTTTACCAAAAGAGAAGTTTCGAGGCCCGAAAGACAAAGATCTAAATTTCGTCGCAAGTATGCCAAATTATGAGGACGCTAAGACTATCCTATAAAGCAAGATGGAGAGCTATTGAGACGACCCAGAACCCAGGCACTAGTTGGGAGATTCAATTGAGAGAAGACCTTTTGAAATTAACTGTTAGTAGCAGTTCTTAAGGTTTCGAACCTCAATCGGTAAAAACGGAACCCTTGTAGTGTCACTTCGTTATTCGTCTCTGTCTGTCTGTCTTTCTTTCTCAGGAACGGGCTCACGTATCAAGTTAAAATTTATCGCATACTAAGGTATATTGTCCCTTATTCCTTGGCAGTACAATAAACGTTAGCGTCTAAGTCAATGCAGCCAAAAAAGACCCGGCGATCTATGTCACGTACATTGATACTCACCACTCACCCATCAAAACCTATACGGTGCAGTAGGTCTAGAATCATGAAATTTGGCAAGAAGCAAGGTTTACACTAGAACCAAAGGAAACACTCCGAACATTGATAATTTATAATTATATCACGTGAAAAATATTTTTTTTGGTCATTTGTTACCAGACTGTCTGTCTTTCACCCCATTTGTTAAGACCCCTTTTCTCAGAAACGGGCTCACGTATCAAGGTGAAATTGTTGAAATTTATCACATACTAAGGTCTGTTCTCCCTTATTCCTTGGCCGTACAGTAAACGTCAAAGAAATCAAAAAAGACGTGGCCATTTATGTCACGTACGTTGATACAAACTCACTCATTTAAACCTATAGGGTGCAATAGGTCTACAATCATGAAATTTGGTAAGAAGCAAGGTTTCACACTACAGTCAAAGTAAAAGAATCCGATTTGTTTTGTAACTATATCACACTGAAATTTTTCTTTTGTCATTTGTTATGCGACTTCGAACTTGAAATTAAAACATTCTCGATGATCTTACAATCCCTGAAACCGATATTTTATTAGTATTACGGTCGATAAGAGGCTAAAATCTTCGAAATGCTCGATTTCAGGAATGTGTAAACTGCATACATATAATTAAGTTTGTACGCAACCCTCAGTGTGCGAGCCCTACTTGCACCTGGACAATTTTTTGAAAACTGACGTTGGGTCTGTTGCTAACAAAAGGCTCTCGATATTCGCTTGTAAAGAAGCGAAGAAACTTCTGAATGAACATGGAACTGTTCTTATGGGCGCAGCATTCGACTATTGTTCCAAGCAATTCAAGCACCTGACACCACACATGTTAACATCGGAAGCACATTAGAAGAAACGAACCTATTTCCAGTTTTATTGGCTTTGTTCCCAGACAAAAGTCAAAATACATATGAAAAACTTTATTCTGGATTGAAAAAAATAACATGTTTGGGTGGTAAACTGAAAAACTGCAGCGATAGACTTTGAAATGGTTACAATTGAAGCTATGGAAAGAGTGTTCCCCGAAACATCCCTTGCCGGTTGCATTTGTCATTTCAAGAAATGTCAGTGGAAGATAACTGGGGTCAACGGAGGCATACAGAGATAGAGAAGAAATCTGGTTGTTTTGCTGCATGTGTGTTGCAGCGGCACATCTTTCGTCAAAAAATGTTGATGAATCGTGGATGCTAGTAAAGGAGAAAATGCCTAGTGGAGAAAAAGTCATGAAATCCGTAGAATATGTGGTCAATAAATGGATGGAAAATCCTTGTATACCAACTGAAACGTGAAATGTTTTTAATCAGGGCAACAGGGCCACGAATAATGTCGAAGTTTGGCGTAGGAAACTAAACTACTTAGTAAACAAAAAACAGTCGAACGTATCCTTTGTGATAGATAAGCTGAAGGAGGAAGCAGTAAATGCTATATTCGAAATTTAAAAAAATTCCATTGACTAGCCTCCTCAAAAAAGACGAAACCCGTACATAAATCTCGAGAAAAGGTTGAAAGCATAAGACGTCTTAGAGTCGGTAAAAATCTTACTCTAAACGTTTAGAAGTGCTCTATTTCCTATTTAAAATATTAACTTTTGCTGTGATGCTGTTTATATTGCAGGTAAGAATAACCATGATTTATCTGCTATAAAAAAGTTATTTTTGTTTTTACCAATACTAGATCGGGCGAGGTATCAGCCATTTACGTTACGTCTTTCCCAGGCATCTTTCCGCTGAGTCATCCGTTGCCTCAGCGGAAAGATTTCAGAACGGTAATCCGAGGGTCGTGGGCTCGCGTCCCTATATGGAAACGTTTTTTACTATCAGTTTTTACTTTACTTGCATTGCAGATAAACCGAAATAATGCTCAACATATTGTATTTTTTAATATCGTTATAAAAGGCATGAAAAGGAAAGGAAAAAGAAAATTAGGGATTACAAACAGTTTCCAAGAAATAATTGTACTTACGACGTCCACGTGGATTCTGCAAATTACTTTCCGAGAAGGGCTAGTAATTAAAGCGTCCATGATTTCGTATTCTGTTAGTTTCATTTTGACCTTCGAGCCGCCCTCGCAGCTGCACAGGAGTAATAGCCTTTTACGATATCACTCCAGCACGTCGAAATTGTTTACATTGCAATGTGACAAGCTTTAATTAATTATACAACCAGTGGGTAAAAAGTTACACCATAAACTGTTTTATTGCCGGAAGGATACAGTACCTTTCTCTGTAGATGAATGTGGGAGAGCTGAGTAGAGAGTTGTTACTTCGTTGCTTTGCTAGTGCTACAACTATTTTAAGCTGGAATAAGAAATAATGCAAGCACCAGCCTGCATGACACGTTACTCAAGGCTAGAAGGGAAGTGGTTCGTGAGCTGAACACAACCAGCTTTTGACCAGGGTCTCGGAACCGGACTTTATGTATATTACACTGTTAAGGAAACCCGACTCCTAACAAGAGGCCGCCTCACTCGTGATAACCGCTTTCGTACAGGGTACAACGGGCATAAATGCAGATATTTCTGTTGGTGGCTGAGGGCGGTGTACTGAACAACATTATATCGGTATTTACGCCATTTGCAGACTAGTCGTCCAGATTTGCGTTATTGCAGCGTTTGGCCAGAAATGAGAGTAACAGTAGCTTCGGGTGACCAAACGCTTCGAAAAAATAGAATTTATTTGTTGTTACGATGCCTGTGTTTATACATTGCCCTTTTCCTTACATTAAAATATCCTTCAGACATGTGTATCTATTTACATTCTAATGTAAGGTACAGGCAATGCATAAACATGGACATTGCAACAGTTAGTGATGTAAATGCCTCGATGGGATGAGCGTGACGATATTGAAGTTATTTCTCCGACCTGTGCGGGAATCACGATGACGTGAGATGAAGTTTGAATGGGTTCGAGTGCCGATGCGCTACAGATTTTCGTGTGTCGCAAACAGCTGACATGGATGCGTATTCGCAATATGCGAATCCAGTTTTATTTACATGACATACTGGGTACAATACTGAACCTTAGCTGTGCGCTGAGGGTACTGTGAGATCGGCAGTCATTGCTTGCCTGAGAGATGATCCTTTGTGCTTCTTCCGTCTGGGATCAGGCTACAAGCATGTACAATTTCTTTGGCTCATCGGGAGCAACACTGGTTCGGCACTGGACATGCAGAAAAATGCTTACGAGTATAGCAAGACATCTGTCTCTCTATATAGACGGCAATGTCTCGGTTGACTTACTCACTGACTCATCATCAGCCAGCCAAAACCACTAAGGACAGAAACATGAAATTTGCAGAAGAAGTTGATCTTATACTGCAGGATTTTTCGAAATTCCATTCCCAAGGAGGTGAAACAGGGAATGAATGTTTTTATTTTTATTTTGGAAAAGTCGGGATTAATGCAATTTTGAAGCTAGAGCTGCGAAGACTGGTATTTGGTTTCCTGGTCAGAAAAAAAGAAACACGTGTTTCAGCATTTTTAGAAATTTTATTCCTTATGGGGGAGAAATAGCGGGTGAAAGTTTTTAAATAAACCCATATTAAAGAACTACTTAAGTATGAAAATTGGTATTTCACTTCTCGGTTACAAATAAAAAATACGTGTTTCAGTGTTTTTACGAATTCAACCCCTGTCGGCACGAAGCAGGGGATGAAATATTTTTTGAAAATATTTCATTATGAAAGCCTTTGTAAGATGCAGATTTAAATTTGACTTCTCCGTTAGAAATAAATACATGCATTTCGCTGTTTTTGGAAGTTCAACCTCTAAGGGGGTAAAATAGGGCCAGGTTGATTCCCTGACTGATCATTGCCCAGCCCAAACCGCTAAGGATATAAACTTGAAATCTGGAGAGGGTGTAGGCATCGTTTAAGAAAGGATTGTTCGAAACTCCACTCCTAACGGAGTGAAATAAGGGATGAAAGGCATTTTGAAAATATATCGCTATTTAGGCAGTTTTGAAGCTAGAAATAGGAAAACTGGTATTTGCTCTATAAATCAGAAATAAAAAAAATAGTTGTTTCAGCATTTTTGGAAATTCAACCACTAAGGGGGAAAAGAATCGGTGAAAGTTTTTTGGAAATAATTTATTGTTAAAGAACTGCTGAAGCATTTTTAAAACTATGCCTATGAGAACTGGTATTTCACTTCCCGCCCAGAAATTAAAAAATACTTTTTCCGGCGGTTTTGGAAATTCAACTCCCTAAGGGAGTGAAATGGGGGATGGAAAGTTTTATGAAATTATTTCATTATGAAAGTATTTTCAAAGCTAAAGCCATGAAAATTTGTATTTGGCTTCACTCTTAGAAATTAAAAAAACATTCGTGTTTCACTGCCTTCGGAAATTCAACCTTTAAGGGTGTGAAATAACAGTAAATCTATAAATACTGGATTTCACTTCTGCCGCTACAAGAATCACTTTTCGGTCAGAAGTGCATTCGGAAAATAACATGTTTCTATGGCTTTAATTAGTGTGAAAAGTTTAGAAAGGTACTATAATTTGTGTACAACCTAAAAATTCGATTAAAGGTAAAATTAAGTCTGTGCATATCATACAATCAATGTAAGCGAAGCAGTGGGCGCTAATCCAGTAAAAATGTATATGAAAAGTAAAATAAATCACTGGCACAATAGTGTCAATTTTAGAATTTGCTTGATTTCTCTAAATTACGTGAACCGTATACGGGAGTGATATTTTCAAAAATTCGATTACCGACTCCTTACTTAACTACCCAGTCCGAACACAGTTTCTAACGATGTCATAGACGGGACGTTAAGGCCCAGTCTTCCGTCCTTTCTGTAAGTGTAGCATATTTAGCTATCATCAACAATAACTGCCGTAAGTCAAGACTGATAATACACATCTGTATTTTTCAAGTAACGAGTAGCTCGATTTTGAAAACCACATTGAGTTTCCAAAAATAATTCCACCCTGTTTTACTATTCTATTTATTTCTTTTGGAGTCAGTAAAGTGGTTATCTTCAACTGCCCTACATACAAAAGCTCAGTTGGTTCTATAACGTCATTATTAATTTGTACTATTTCCTTTTCAAAATAAATATTGGCTATGAATTATGTTAGTCTTAGTATTATTGATTTCCAGAGTTCCCATTTGTTGTTGAAGTTTCTCAGCACTACAAGTAAACAATGGAGAGCCCATCAACATAGCAAAGGTGCTTCAGTTATTATCCTGTAACATATATTCCTTTTTCTTTTGCCCATTTTAAAGAACTGAAAACAACCTCTAGAAGTGCGGAGAATAGTTTTGGCGCTACGGAATGTCTCCGCCGGATTCGTCTTTCAATTATTAATTTGTCATTATTTTGTCAAATTCTAATGGATGTATATTTTGTTCGATATATTAAAATAGGCTGCGTCAGTGCTTGTTTTCACAACGACTGTAAACACAAAATTTTTTGAAATCGAGTCAAGAATTTAAAGAAAATACATGAATCCCAAGGGTAAGTCGTACTCATTTCCTCTTCTCTGATTATTTACAGATGGTCCTTTCTACCATATGTACTTCTAAAGCCTACTTGTTCATAATTAAAACCCAGTGTTTTCCCGTGCGGCGAATGGTAATTGTAGTGAATATTTCGTGCTTTACAGCAAGAAGAATTATAGTATTATTGGTCTAGCTCTGAGTAATTATCATCCTACTTAAAATTCTTTTAACAATTGTACATATTTTTGTTGTGCGCAAAATTCTGTTAACGGTTTTGCACATTGCAAAGGTAGAGAAGATCCAACGAAGAGCGACGCGTTTCGTCACGGGATCGTTTAGCTGGCGAGAGAGCGTTACGGAGATGCTAAACAAACTCCACTGGCAGACGTTACAGGAGAGGCATTGTGCGTTACGGAGAGATTTACTACTGAAATTTCATGGCAGCACTTTTCAGGAGGAGTCAGACAGCATATTACTTCCCCCCACATACATCTCACGTATTGACCACGAGGAGAAAATTCGAGAAATTAGAACCAATACAGAGGCTTACTGACAGTCACTCTTCCCAAGCACAATTCGCGAATGGAACTGGGTTGCAGGGATCAGATAGTGGTACCGAAAGTACTCTCCACCACACTCCATTAAGTGCCTTGCGGAGTATGATGTAAATGTAGATGTAGATGTGTTATTTTGGTTCAAATGGGTCTGAGCACTATGGGACTTAACATCTGAGATCATCAGTCCCCTAGAACTTAGAACTACTTAAATCTAACTAACCTAAGGACATCACACACATCCATGTCCGAGGCAGGATTCGAACCTGCGACCGTAGCGGTCGCGCGGTTCCAGACTGAAGCGCCTAGAACCACTCGGCCACACCGGCCATCTGTGTTATTTTGCCTTCAGCTATAACAGCAGTTATACCTTCTTATCACACATTCAGTGACGTGTTCCACTTTAATGCTGATGGGCAATAAATATATATACAGACTGAAGCAAAGAATGAAAATTTGTACACAAGCCGAGATCCGAAATCTGCTCACTAGGCAGATGCGCTAACCGGTACGCCACCCAGGCACAGTGGCTTTGCGCAAATGCATCGGCTACCCTAGCACTCATCCCTCCTCAATCAAAATTCCCATTCTCCCTTCAGCCCACTTCGTATTCCCTCTAAATTTGAACAACGTTTCAGAGGTTCTCCAACGGTATTGGAATAGCACATCAGCATCAAACGAAAGGGGGAATCCTGCCCGGAACCAAGGCACAGCTACTTTACTCAAATGAAACCATATGGTTCAAGAGACATTTACAAGTCTCAAACATATATGATGAATATATATAAAGACTTAAGCGATGAATGAAAATTTGTCCGAAGTCTGGGATTCGATCACAAATCTCCTGCACACTATACAGATGCACTTACCACTACGCCACCCTGGCACAGTGGCTTTGCGTAACTGCACAGACTACCCTAGCTGTTAGAATTTAGGGGGAATACCAAGTGGGCTGAGATGGGAATGGGAAATTGGACTGAGGAGGGAGGGGTGCTAGGATAGTCCACGGAGCTGTGCAAAGACACTGTGCCGGGGAGGCATAGTGTTTGGCGCATTTGCTTAGCGAGCAGGAGACCTAGGTTCGAATCCCGGCCTTGGTAGAAATATTCATTCGTCCCTCCAGTCTACATATATACACTACTGGCCATTACAATTGCTACACCACGAAGATGACGTGCTACAGACGCGAAATTTAACCGACAGGAAGAAGATGCTGTGATATGCAAATGATTAGCTTTTCAGAGCATTCACACAAGGGTGGCGCCGGTGGCGACACCTACAACGTGCTGACATGAGGAAAGTTTCCAACCGATTTCTCATACATAAACAGCAGTCGACCGACGTTGCCTGGTGAAACGTTGTAGTGATGCCTCGTGTAAGGAGGAGAAATCCGTACCATCACGTTTCCGACTTCGATAATGGTCGGATTGTAGCCTATCGCGATTGCGGTTTATCGTATCGCGACATTGTTGCTCGCGTTGGTCGAGACCCAATGACTGTTACCAGAATATGGAATCGGTGGGTTCAGGAGGGTAATACGGACCGCCGTGCTGGATCCCAACGGCCTCGTATCACTAGCAGTCGAGATGACAGGCATCTTATCCGCATGGCTGTAACGGATCGTGCAACTACGTCTCGATCCCTGAGGGCAACAGATGGGGACGTTTGCAAGACAATAACCATCTGCACGAACCGTTCGACGTCGTTTGCAGCATCATGGACTATCAGCTCGGAGACCATGGCTGCGGTTACCCTTGACGCTGCATCAGAGACAGGAGCGCCTGCGATTGTGTACTCAACGACGAACCTGAGTGCACGAACGGCAAAACGTCATTTTTACGGATGAATCCAGGTTCTGTTTACAGCATCATGATGAACGCACATTGGAAGCGTGTATTCGTCATCGCCATACTGGCGTATCATCCGGCCTGATGGTATGGGGTGCCATTGGTTACACGTCTCGGTCACCTCCTGTTCGCATTGACGGCACTTTGAACAGTTGAGGTTACATTTCAGATGTGTTACGACCCGTGACTCTACCCTTCATTCGATCCCTGCGAAACCCAACATTTCAGCAGGATAATGCAAGACCGCATGTTGCAGGTCCTGTACGGGTCTTTCTGGATACAGAAAATGTTCGACTGCTGCCCTGACCAGCACATTCTCCAGATCTCTCACCAACTGAAAACGTCTGGTCAATGGTGGCCGAGCAACTGGCTCGTCTCAGTACGGCAGTCACTACTGTCGATGAACTGTGGTATCGTGTTGAAGCTGCATGGGCAGCTGTACTTGTACACGCCATCCAAGCTCTGTTTGAGTCAATGCCCAGGCGTATCAAGGCCGTTCTTACGGCCAGAGGTGGTTGTTCTGGATACTGATTTCTCAGGATCTATGCACCCAAATTGCGTGAAAATGTAATGACATGTCAGTTCTAGTATAATATATTTGTCGAATGAATACTCGTTTATCATCTGCATTTCTTCTTGGTGTAGCAATTGTAATGGCCAGTAGTGTACATGGACAATATCGAAACCAATGATTTTTAATCTGTAGCGATAATATCAAACTATAGCATTCTGTGTAACTGACTAAGAGATGCCGCAACAAGGCATTCATATTTGTTGGAGGTGAGTTGTATCTGTTAATGAAGAAATGGGAAGATAATAATTTTAATGGGTGGACATAGAAGCCAGGTGTTAGATAAAATGAAAATGTCACTCATCTATTCAGCAAAAGATTATCGTTGCACTGTAAAGTTAAGATGGTATCCACATAAGAGTTTTCTTGATCACGACAATGCGTCACAAGATTTAGTCATAGTGGACTGGTAACCTCTCGTCTTCTTCTCATTCATAAACTGTCCCAGTCTGTAGTGCGTTGCGGAATGATTATGAGCAGTATGGAATATTAAATATAGTCGGGTTACTACCTGGAACATCTATCAACTGTGAAGAAATTCTAGGACATATTTTAAAGTGTAAGATCCAATTATGACAGCATAACGCCGTCGAAACCAGTCACCCAATAAAACGTTTATTAGTGATCTTGGTTTGAGAAGTTTTCTTGAGTTATCAGATATGGAGGGACTTAACTTCATGCCTTTAGACCACGGTTTTCCATTTACGCGCAGAGCCAGAAAACCACACACATTGCAGAGCATTGAAAACAAAATGAAATCACCGACACTACAGAGGTGAACGTGTCTGGGTAACAGGAAAAGCCGGTGTCTTATATAAGTATGTGGCGAACACAGCAGAAGCTGGGAGTAATATACCTATTAGACGTGACCAAAGCGCCATTCGCTCATCAGTTCTGAAGTTGAGAAAGTGCATCTGCATCAGGTATATCAGAGAACGGGCAGAGAATCTTCCGGTTGCTAGGATAATGCTTGTGCTATTATCATACTATTACGGACGTAGCTCATTTTCCTGCTCTGCACTAGTGCCCGCAAGGGTTTGCGTGCTTCTGATGGCAGCCTATATTACGATGAAAGCACACATCTCCTCTGGAACACTCTGTGATTACAGCGGAGCTCAGTGCCACCCCAGAGGAACACAGTTTTGCGGTTGGCTAGGAAGAGATAGCATCAAAGTAAAGTTCCGCGTAATCACACCTGACCGACCGCCGTACCAGCCGCTGCTAGTGGTGTCACTGGATGTGGTATGGGGGGCACGTGGTCAGCATACCCCTCCCTCGGTTGTTGTCGGGTTTCTTGACTTTGGAGCCGCTAATAATCGTCCGGGTAGCTCCTCTGTTGGCCTTAACTTGGCATAGTTCAAACCGTACCAGTTCTCCCACCAAGAAAAAAATTCTTGACAGTACCGAGAAGCGCATCCGAGTCCTCCATATGCCAGTCAGCTGCGATCATCACTTTTTTATTTTACATAAACATAATTGTTTATTTCAAAAAACCGTTGTAATTGTTTCACTCTGGAAGACTAAACATGTATAAAACGATATTTTCCATTTGTGCGAAGTTTCACATACTATATAGCAGGAATATTATTGACGACAAGACACTTGACGTTATGGTCAAATTACTTAATGCACAATGAAGCCTGTAGCCACTAAACTATAGCTTTTAAGCACCGCTTTTAGAAGCAGTCTTTTTAAACCTGAGTAATATGATAAATGCTTATGCAAAAAAGAAACTAAGTTTGGAATACGTTGGTGCATTACAATTCAATAACTAAAATTACACAAATTAAATAGCATCTTATAATATTTAAACAATTACTAGCTACAAATGATTGATACCGCCGAATTTAATGACAATTCTGTCAACAGTATAACATGATCTTTTACAGTATGCGCCCTTGTGCTTAGATACAAACACAATCAAGCTAACCTATCTTGTCACATGATAAGTCAGTTTACATCAAATATTTTTCCATCCGTGATGGAGTTACAGGTGTCGGCTCATAAGCAATAGGCTGCCGCTTTGTCCGAACCTCAATCTGATAGGTTGCTTGCGACTGAGAAGCAGCAGATAAAGGTGGAGATGGATGGCTCCTTTTTTCTAAGACTTTCCGGAAATCATTAATTACAGTTTCATGGTAAACATTTGTCTTCCCACATCTTCAATATCCTGTAATTCTGTTCCATGTGTCTTCATCAAATTGTACAAGCCTTACAACATAATAATTGGAAGTAGGGAGCAGTGGGAGAAAACAGTTCGACACACTACGGGGGACATCGTTTGGTTCATCGATGGGTCGAAAAAAGTTCAAGGCGTTGGGGCAGAGTTGTACGGGGTTAAGCCAAGACTGGAGAGCAGCATCTGTCTAGGGAAACTGGCCTCTGTATTCCAAGCCGAAATTACTGCAATCAGGGCATGTGTGGAGGAGAATATGAGTAGGTGCTACAATGACAGTAGCATTTACATCTATTCAGACAGCCAGGTAGCCCTGAAATCATTGGCAGCTCCTACAATAAGATCTAAGATTGTTGCAGATTGCCACAGGGCTCTGGTGGAGCTAGGGGGAAGCAATAGGGTGTACCTAGTGTGGGTCCCTGGCCACTCAGGGATCTGTGGCAGTGAACAAGCCGATAGATTGGCGAATATGGGGGCAACAACTCCATTTATTGGACCGGAACCTGTCTTGACAATCACCAAGGCTATGATCAAATTAGAACTACGGAACTGGCTTAGGAAACTGCACGTAGGATATTGGACCGAGGTCCGTAAACAAAAACATGGTAAGGTAATGATGCCCAGGCCGTGTTTTAAAAGAAGCTCTGTAACCCTGGGATTGAACAGGAAAGAGATCAAACTCATAACTGGACTGTTGACCGGCCATGGGAACTTCAAAAAACACATACACACAATGGGTATAATGGAAGAGGACCCTAAATGTAGGATCTGTGATGAGGGTGAAGAAACTGCATCACACTTAATCTTTGAATGCATGGCATTGGAGAGTAAAAGATATAGAATCTTCGGGACAACTAGACCTGAAGAAATTGTGTCTAACAAAGAACTGGTAGAGGGACTCCTTGCACTACTTAAGGGCACTGGTTGGCTTTACTAGATATACAGGGAGCGATACCGCACAATAAACTTAGTTTCGGTGCGGGCAGTGGCGGGTTAGACCTAAGCTGTTTTAGCTCTCCTGTTATAAAAGCAATCAATCAATCAAATCATCAAATTGTCGTAATGACAGTTTTTCAAAGCTTTTCTTAGAACTCTTTCAAATGATGGGCCACATTCAGGACCTTTTCTTCTACTTCTCTGAATAATGTTATTTGCGAGATACATGTACACAATCTTTTTCTTTGGGCATCCTTTCTCAAAAAGTGATAACCAAACGCACGCAATAAAATGGTTCAAATGGCTCTGAGCACTATGGGACTCAACTGCTGAGGTCATTAGTCCCCTAGAACTTAGAACTACTTAAACCTAACTAACCTAAGGACATCACAAACATCCATGCCCGAGGCAGGATTCGAACCTGCGACCGTAGCGGTCTCGCGGTTCCAGACTGCAGCGCCTTTAACCGCACGACCACTTCGGCCGGCCGCACACAATACTTGCACGATGTTTTCGATGGTGAACTAGCCATCTGGATAAGGTTTCTATGCTTAGCTGTTCGAAAAATGGTTCAAATGGCTCTGAGCACTATGGGACTTAATATCTGTGGTCATCAGTCCCCTAGAACTTAGAACTACTTAAACCTAACTAACCTAAGGACATCACACACGTCCATACCCGAGGCAGGATTCGAACCTGCGGCCGTAGCAGTCACGCGGTTCCGGACTGAGCGCCTAGAACCGCACGGCCACCGCGGCCGGCTTAGCTGTTCGCCGTTGAGGTTGACAAACTTCTTTGCTAACTCTGATTCAGAAAATACCGTCACATCGAACCTTTCTTCACTCGTATGGTAATTTCTCGCACACACCCCAACACACACTACCATCAGCTACGGAGACGGCAGGCTAAGAAGAGAGACATTAGTTATTCCCTTACACTCACCGTCGGTAACTGCTCACACACAAGCACGCAATTTCAATGCGAGATGCTTTTAGTAGTTTCCAAAACGAAACTCTGTCTCGAAAGCTGGCAGAAAATCCAAAGACAGTCTAGTCGTATGTCTAAGTACACCAGTGGCAAGACACAATCAGTACCTTCACTGCGCGATAACAATGGTGACGTCACTGACGACAGTGACACTAAAGCACAGCTACTAAACTCAGTTTACCCGAAAGTCCTTCACCAAAGAAGACGAAGTAAATATTCCAGAATTCGAATCAAAATCTGCTGCCGGTATGAGTAACTCAGAACTAGATATTCTCGTGTAGCAAAGGAGCTCAGGTCACTTAATAAAGTCAAGTCCTCCAGTCCAGATTATATACCAGTTAAATTTCTTTCAGAGTATACTGATATAATAGCTCCATACTTATCAATCATATACAACTGCTCGTTCGACGGAAGACCCGTACTTAAAGACGGGAAAATTGCATATGTCACACCAGTACTGAAGAAAGGAAGTAGGAGTAGTCCAACGAATTATAGACCCATATCACTGATGTCGATTTGCAGTAGGATTTTTCAACATTTACTGTTTTCTAACATCATCAATCATCTAGAGAATCGTTGACACACAGCCAGCACAGACTCTCCTGAAATAGAACTAGCTCTTTATTCTCACGAAGTAATGAGTGCTACCGACGAGAGCTTAGATTGATTCCATATTTATAATGTTTCCAAGGCTTTTGACGCCGCTCCTCACAAGCGAATTCTAGTAATACTGCATGCCTACGGAGTATCGTCTCAGTAGTGCCACTGGATTCGTGATTTCCTGTTGGAAAGATCAGAGTTCGCAGTAATTGACGTAAAGCAATCGCGTAAAACAGAAGTGTTATCTGTTTTTCTTTAGAGATCCTTTCTCAAAAAGTGACATCCAAACGCGCACAGTACTTGCCTGATGTTTTCGATGGTGAGTTAGCCACCTGGATAAGGTTTATGAGCAGTTTTATAGGTCCTCTGATCTAGTTTGGAAGACAATCTGGAGAGCCCTCTTACATTGTTTGCAGATGATGCTGTCATTTACCGTCCACTGAAATCATCAGAAGATCAAAACCAATTGCAAAATGATTTAGACAAGATATCTGTACGGTACGAACAGCAACATTTGACCCTAAGTAACGAAAATTTTAAGGCCATCCACATGGGTGCTAAAAGGGATCCGCTAAATTTCGGTTACACGATAAATCACACAAATCGAAAGGCTGTCAATTCAACTAAATACCTATGAATTAAAATTGCGAACAGCTCAGATTGGAAAGATTACATAGATAATGTTTTGGGAAAGCAAACCGAAGATTCCATTTTATTGACAGACTACTTAGAAGATACAACACGTCTACTACAGAGACTGTCTACACCACGCATGTCCACCCTTTGCTAGAATATTGCTGTTCACTGTGGGATCCTTACCTGATTGTATTGACAGAGGACGTAAAAGAAGTTCAAAGAACGTTAGAACGTTTTGTATATCGCGAAATAGGAGAGAGAGTGTCGTGGATATGATACGCGAGTGGGGTGGCGATCACAAAAACAAAGGCGTTTTTCGTTGCAACGAGATATTTCACGAAATTTCAATATACAAAGCTCTCCTCCATAAGCGAAATTATTTTCTGCACGCCCACGTACATAGGGAGAAATGATCATTGTAATAAAATGAGAGAAATAAGAACCCGCTTGGAAATACTTAAGTGTTCGTTTTTCCCGCGCACTGTTTAGAGAGTGGAACGGTAGAGAAGTAGCGTGGAAGCGGTTCGATGAACGCTCTGCCAGGCGCTTGAGTGTAAAGTGGAGAGTAGTCGTGCCGATGTAGATCAAGGTGCCACCAGTAACACTAACACATTGATGTACAGCTAAACCGCCAGAGGTCAGTTGTTAAGTTATGTCTTCCATCTATGAACTGAAGCCCCCCCCCCCCCACTGGAGTTTCTGGCTATATGTTATCGTTTATCTCAGGAACTTCTGCAGAGATTTCAATATGGTTTCCACTAATAGTTAGACTGAACCACGAGAATGGTTTGTGGGCATATGAAATAGATGTAAGGCCGCATGACTTTAGCGCCAGGCCGGTGTGAACTACTGGCGACTTCCTAAATGACGAGATGCAGGACGTCAGATATTAAACTGATAAGAACAGTTTTTGGGCATAGAGCTAATGTTTAGTAGGTATGACGAGAAATAAGGGGAAAAGTCACACAGACAATGCAGCGTGCGCCGCACTGGCGTTGGTGTCGGGTGGCCATGAGGTGGTCGTAGCACGTGCTGAACTGGCGCTGCAGTCGGGGGGACTGGGCTGTGTGGAAGCTTGCAGGTCCTGTCACTGCCACTACATGTTATTTTAGTCCCCACAAGGGGCCGAGCTGGCAGCGGATAAAAGCCCTCTCTTCTGCCACAAATACTTAAAAGATGCTTAAAATACGTAAAACAGAGTAGAATAAATGATTTGTTGAGAACACTTTGGCAGACAATATTTACGATTTTTATGTACAAGGGCGATGTACTTGAAGACAATATCATGGAAATGGAAGAGGATGTAGATGAAGATGAAATAGGAGATATGATACTGCGTGAAGAGTTTGACAGAGCACTGGAAGACTTGAGTCGAAACAAGGCACCGGGTGTAGACAACATTCCATTAGAACTACTGATAGCCTTGGGAGAGCCAGCCCTGTCAAAACACTACTATCCGGTGAGCAAGATATATAAGACAGGCGGAATACCCTCAGACTTCAAGAGGAATATGTTTGTTGTTGTTGTGGTCTTCAGTCCTGAGACTGGTTTGATGCAGCTCTCCATGCTACTCTATCCTATGCAAGCTTCTTCATCTCCCAGTACCTACTGCAACCTACATCCTTCTGAATCTGCTTAGTGTATTCATCTCTTGGTCTCCCTCTACGATTTTTATCCTCCACGCTGCCCTCCAATACTAAATTGGTGATCCCTTTATGCCTCAGAACATGTCCTGCCAACCGATCCCTTCTTCTGGTCAAGTTGTGCCACAAACTCCTCTTCTCCCCAATCCTATTCAATACTTCCTCATTAGTTATGTGATCTACCCATCTAATCTTCAGCATTCTTCTGTGGCACCACATTTCGAAAGCTTCTATTATCTTCTTGTCCAAACTGTTGATCGTCCATGTTTCACTTCCATACATGGCTACACTCCATACAAATACTTTCAGAAACGACTTCCTGACACTTAAATCTATACTCGATGTTAACAAATTTCTCTTCTTCAGAAACGCTTTCCTAGCCATTGCCAGTCTACATTTTATATCCTCTCTACTTCGACCATCATCAGTTATTTTGCTCCCCAAATAGCAAAACTCCTTTACTACTTTAAGTGTCTCATTTCCTAATCTAATTCCTTCAGCGTCACCCGACTTAATTCGACTACATTCCATTATCCTCGTTTTGCATTTGTTGATGTTCATCTTATATCCTCCTTTCAAGACACTGTCCATTCCATTCAACTGCTGTTCCAGGTCCTGTGCTGTGTCCGAATGAATTACAATGTCATCGGCGAACCTTAAAGTTTTTATTTCTTCTCCATGGATTTTAATTCCTACTCCAGATTTTTCTGTTGTTTCCTTTACTGCTTGCTCAATATACAGATTAACATCGGGGAGAGGCTACAACCCTGTCTCACTCCCTTGCCAACCACTGCTTCCTTTTCATGACCCTCGATTCTTATAACTGCCATCTGGTTTCTGCACAAATTGTAAATAGCCTTTCGCTCCCTGTTTTTTACCTCTGCCACCTTCAGAATTTGAAAGAGAGTATTCCAGTCAACATTGTCAAAAGCTTTCTCTAAGTGTACAAATGCTAGAAACGTAGGTTTGCCCTTCCTTAATCTAGCTTCTAAGATTAGTCGTAGGATCAGTGTTGCCTCACGTGTTCCAGCATTTCTACGGAATCCAAATTGATCTTCCCCGAGGTCGGCTTCTACTAGTTTTTCCATTCGTCTGTAGAGAATTCGCGTTAGTATTTTGCAGTTGTGACTTATTAAACTGATAGTTCGGTAATTTTCACATCTGTCAACACCTGCTTTCTTTGGGATTGGAATTATTATATTCTTCTTGAAGTCTGAGGGTATTTCGCCTGTTTCATACATCTTGCTCACCAGATGGTAGAGTTTTGCCAGGACTGGCTCTCCCAAGGCCGTCAGTAGTTCCGATGGAATGTTGTCTAGTCCGGGGGCCTTGTTTCGACTCAGGTCTTTCAGTGCTCTGTCAAACTCTTCACGCAGTATCATATCTCCCATTTCATCTTCATCTACATCCACTTCCATTTCCAAAATATTGTCCTCAAGTACATCGCCCTTGTATAGACCCTCTATATACTGCTTCCACCTTTCTGCTTTCCCTTCTTTGCTTAGAACTGGGTTTCCATCTCAGCTCTTGATGTTCATACAAGAGGTTCTCTTATCTCCAAAGGTCTCTTGAATTTTCCTGTAGGCAGTATCTATCTTACTCCTAGTGAGATAAGCCTCTACATCCTTACATTTGTTCTCTAGCCATCCCTGCTTAGCCATTTTGCACTTCCTGTCGATCTCATTTTTGAGATGTTTGTATTCCTTTTTGCCTTCTTCATTTACTGCATTTTTATATTTTCTCCGTTCATCAATTAAATTCAATATTTCTTCTGTTACCTTCTGAAACTCTGAAACTCTGAAACTCTGTAAAACCTCTGGTTCTTTCAGTTTATCCAGGTCCCATCTCCTTAATTTCCCACCTTTTTGCAGTTTCTTCAGTTTTAATCTACAGGTCATAACCAATAGATTGTGGTCAGAGTCCACATCTGCCCCTGGAAATGTCTTACAATTTAAAACCTGTCTTACCATTATATAATCTATCTGAACCTGTCAGTATCTTCAGGCTTCTTCCATGTATACAGCCTTCTTTTATGATTCTTGAACCAAGTGTTAGCTATGATTAAGTTGTGCTCTGTGCAAAATTCTGCCAGGCGGCTTCCTCTCATTTCGTAGCCCCAATCCATATTCACCTACTACGTTTCCTTCTCTTCCTTTTCCTACTACCGAATTCCAGTCACCCATGACTATTAAATTTCCGTCATCCTTCACATGTGAATAATTTCTTTTATTTCATCGTACATTTCTTCGTCATCTGCAGAGCTAGTTGGCATATAAACTTCTGCTACTGTAGTAGGTGTGGGCTTGGTATCTATCTCGGCCACAATAATGCGTTCACTATGCTGTTCGTAGTAGCTTACCCGCATTCCTAATTTCCTATTCATTATTAAACCTACTCCTGCATTACCCCTATTTGATTTTGTATTTATAACCCTGTAGTCACCTGACCAGAAGTCTTGTTCCTCCTGCCACCGAATTTCACTAATTCCCACAATATCTAACTTTAACCTATCCATTTCCCTTTTTAAATTTTCTAACCTACCTGCACGATTAAGGGATTTGACATTCCACGCTCCGATCCGTAGAACGCCAGTTTTCTTTCTCCTGATAACGACATCCTCTTGAGTAGTACCCGCCCGGAGATCCGAATGGGGGACTACTTTACCTCCGGAATATTTTACCCAAGAGGACACCATCATCATTTAATCATACAGTAAAGCTGCATGCCCTCGGGAAAAATTACGGCTGTAGTTTCCCCTTGCTTTCAGACGTTCGCAGTACCAGCACAGCAAGGCCGTTTTGGTTATCGTTACAAGGCCAGATCAGTCAATCATCCAGACTGTTGCCCTTGCAACTACTGAAAAGGCTGCTGCCCCTTTTCAGGAACCACACGTTTGTCTGGCATCTCAACAGATACCCCTCCGTTGCAGTTGCACCTACGGTACGGCTATCTGTATCGCTGAGGTACGTAAGCCTCCCCACCAACGGCAAGGTCCATGGTTCATGGGGGGGGGGGGGGGGGGGGGGGAGGGAGAGGAATATAAAAATTCCAATCCCAAAGAAAGCAAGTTTTTACCGAACTATCATTTTAATAAGTCACAGCTGCAAAATACTAACACGAATTCTCTACAGACGAATGGAAAAACTGGTAGAAGCCGACCTCGGGGAAGGTCAGTTTGGATTCCGTAGAAATATTGGAACACGTGAGGCAATACTGACCCTACGACTTATCTTAGAAGAAAGATTAAGGAAAGGCAAACCAACGTCTCTAGCATTTGTACACTTAGAGAAAGCTTTTGACAATGTTGACTGGAATACTCTCTTTCAAATTCTGAAGGTGGCAGATGTAAAAAACAGGGAGCGAAAGGCTATTTACAATTTGTGCAGAAACCAGATGGCAGTTGTAAGAATCGAGGGTCATGAAAAGGAAGCAGTGGTTGGCAAGGGAGTGAGACAGGGTTGTAGCCTCTCCCCGATGTTAATCTGTATATTGAGCAAGCAGTAAAGGAAACAACAGAAAAGCTGGAGTAGGAATTAAAATCCATGGAGAAGAAATAAAAACTTTAAGGTTCGCCGATGACATTGTAATTCATTCGGACACAGCACAGGACCTGGAACAGCAGTTGAATGGAATGGACAGTGTCTTGAAAGGAGGATATAAGATGAACATCAACAAATGCAAAACGAGGATAATGGAATGTAGTCGAATTAAGTCGGGTGATGCTGAGGGAATTAGATTAGGAAATGAGACACTTAAAGTAGTAAAGGAGTTTTGCTATTTGGGGAGCAAAATAACTAATGATGGTCGAAGTAGAGAGGATATAAAATGCAGACTGGCAGTGGCAAGGAAAGCATTTCTGAAGAAGAGAAATTTGTTAACATCGAGTATAGATTTAAGTGTCAGGAAGTCGTTTCTGAAAGTATTTGTTTGGAAGTGAAACATGGACGATAAATATTTTAGACAAGAAGAGAATAGAAGCTTTTGAAATGTGGTGCTACAGAAGAATGCTGAAGATTAGATGGGTAGACCACTTTACTAATGAAGAGCTATTGAATAGAATTGGGGAGAAGGGAAGTTTGTGGCACAATTTTACTGGAAGAAGGGATCGGTTGGTAGGACATGTTCTGAGGCATCAAGGTATCACCAGTTTAGTATTGGAGGGCAGCGTGGAGGATAAAAATCGTAGAGGGAGGCCAAGAGATGAATACACTAAGCAGATTCAGAAGGATGTAGGTTGCAGTAGGTACTGGGAGATGAAGAAGCTTGCACAGGATAGAGTGGCATGGAGAGCTGCATCAAACCAGTCTCTGGACTGAAGACCATAACAACAACAACAGCAACAACAACAAAGTAAATCGGAAAACAATAAATGAAAATCTTTAAAAAAACCACATTGATGAAAAATATTGAAGGTTTTAAAACCAAACTGACCATTTTATATAACAGTTAAAATATAGCCATTGATGATCACGTGAATGATGCTGTGGTGTAATGACCATGCTGGTCATACACTGCCCTCCATAAGTTTGGAAACACCACGCTGCATATTACAATGGAGCCAGATGGGAGGGATCTACGTGAGTTATTGGTTAGATGACAGAATATTATGCCCAAAGAAAAGTTTATAATGGCACAATATTATACAGATAATTATAGTGCATGTACAAACATATTTTGGTAAATGTTGGTATTGGCAAGTTTTATATAAACTGAGTTTACATGTCCAGGTGACGCCAGCAGACGGCTTGACTGTGTAGAGGTACATTGTTTACAGTTACACGCCGCAAAAGGAGATAATACACACAGTGAAAGTAACTCAAAATGCCCAATGTGCGAGATTCCTTATGATTCACGGCTAACTATAATCACTTTGCGCTATGAAGGCAATAGCTTCCAACAAATAGCAAGAAATTGAAGAATTACATCTGTGGAATTATCAAGACCACAAACTGGCATGGATACACAGACTCCATTAATGATAGTCCTCGTTCTGAAGCATCCAGGAATGTAACAGAAAACCAGGAAAACCATTTGGTAGTACCAGTAAACTTGATGCACTTTTGTCCATGAACTGACTGCTGAACTAAACACAGCTGTGGATACACCAGTGAGTGAATCAACAGTGATATGGGACCTGGCAGAAAATAATCTGCAGGTTTATATAGCAACTGGAAAACCATGTTGCGCCCTCTTAACAAGAAAAAAGACTTTAGTGGGCTGTGGCATACCAATGTTGGACAGCAGGGACTAGACAAGAGTCTTATTCACTGATGAATACACGTCTGAAATATCTGGAAGTAAATGTCATCAATCCATACGCTGTTTACCCTACGAACGATTGAATCCCCAATGCATAATTCCAACTGTGAAGCATGGAAGGGTTGCTGTGATGGTATGGGATCTTTTGGAGGGAATAAAGTCGGAGATTTCATGAAAATAAAATGAAAAATGGAACAAAAGTGTTATCGTGCCATTCTCCACAGACATTTCAAGACATTTGGTTTGTGTCTGGTTGGAAAAGCATTTGTTTGGATGTGTGTGATGTCCTTAGGTCTGTTAGGTTTAAGTAGTTTTAAGTTCTAGGGGACTGATAACCTCAGAAGTTTAGTAGAGTCCCACAGTGCTCAGAGCCATTTTGATTTGTCTTGCAGCAAGACAACGACCCGAAACACACATCCCACTTCCGTCTGAACAACGTGAGGTCTCTAGAGGTTTAGAAAAATTTTGAAAAAAATGGAATGGCCTCCCCAGTTCACTGATTGAAACCCAGTCGAGCTACTATGGGATGCATTGGACAAGATGATCCTAAAATGGGGAATCGTAAGTGGGACACACTTGTGGGAGGTGCTGAAGCAGGAGTGGCGACTAATTCCGTTTGAAACCCTGGCATGCCAAGAGCATGCAAGGCAGTGACTAAAGCAAAGAGTGGTTGTTTTGAGGAATCTAAATTTTATTAGTTGCTGTTACCTATGTATTGTCTGAAATTAATAAACATTTAGAAAAAAATAAAATGCAATTTTATAATGAATATCTGTTTCCATTGCCCATTGTCAGTTGTTCTTTCTAGACCAATGAAAATGAAAGTGGTCGTATAAAGATGGAATGATGAGTGTGATTGCCCTGTAGAACTGCTGGTAACGACTAAAAGTCAAGGAAGTGGAGGAACTGTGAGGGATGAAATGGAATTAGGTGCAAGATAGAGCTTTGGGAATAGGATTGAAAAGAGTGTACATCGGGACAAATTTCATCATTGAGGAATGGGAGTTGGTTGAAATTCTGGCAGGAGACGGTGGATAGGGCATGTAGGTAATTGAAGGTGGAATATGAATGTAGCAGCGCAGACAGACAGGGCATCTAGATTGGTGATCAGTAGGTGGGACATTGGGTTTTGTGTCTGCAATTTGCGAATAAAGTATTGGATCAGAAAGTGCTTTACGAAGAGAAGAGGGTTTGGATAATTGATAAGCTGCTATTGGATTCGAGTTGGGAAGATAGTTAGACACGTAACTTGAGGTAGAATGCTTGTATTTGCAGGATTTCAAGGGACTTTTAAAATTAGGAGGGGTAGAGATCCAGGCAATATTGGTGTAAGTGAGGATGGAGTAGGTGAGGGATTTGTAGGTGAAGATAATGGTGAAAGGATGTAGACCGCAGCCACGGCTTGTTAATAGTTGTAGTCGGTTTCATACTTTGTGTTGGATGTAAAGAGGTGCGTATTCTATGTTAGTTTTCTGCTGAGGGCTAGTCCTGAACGCTTTACTGTTTTACTCAGTGTGATGGGTTGGTTGCTAAGCAAAGGTGGAGATCTGGGCGATGGAATCGCCGAGTGGTGCGACCAAAGATGGTAGCTTGGCTGTTCTATGGATTTACTTGTAGTTTGCGTGTCTTACACAACTCGACCAGGAGATTCAAGTGGCGATGGAGGGAGTAAGTGGAGATTTAGAAAGTGTAGTGAGTTGCTAGGTTGGTGGCGTCGTCAGCATGTTGAAGAAAGGGTAGTGGGGGTAGTGGTTTGGAAATGTATGCAGTGAAGAGGAAAGAAAGCAGGGGTGAAAGGACAGAGCCTTGAGGCACAACTGCAGTGGAGTGAAATGTGTGCGAACACGTGTGGTTGATTGTTACGCATGTTGGAAGATAGTGAAGGAAGGATACTGTAGGGCAGACATATATAACTGGAAGTGTATAGGTTTGTAGTTTGAAGAGCAATCCAGAATGCCATATCCACTCAAAAGGAGAGACAAGGGAGACAGTTATGGCGGATTTCGATTTATTTAGTTGATGAGAGATAAGTTGGGTAAGGTAAAGAAGTTGGTCATCGATGGAATAGTTGGGACGAAAACTACAATGGGTGTTAGGAATGGGTAAGTGTATTGCAAGGTGCTGACGGATTTTTTAGTTGGGATGGTTTCAAGGATTTTGCAGAAAACTGATGCGAGACTGATAAGTAGATGGTATGAGGTCTATGAGGATGGTTTATGAAGTTTCAGGAAGAGGAAGTCTCTGGATGTTTTCCACTGCTTGTCATGACTTTCCTGTCTAGATGATGGTATTTTAAAGAATGGCAAGGGTTTCGTGATACATTATCGGACATCCCTTGAGGTGGCAGTAGGTCATGACATCGTAAACAGGTGAAATGTTTCTTTTTTATCAAGTGTTTGCGTAAATCTTCCAGCTCTTATTGGTGCGTCTAATCCTGTTTATGGAGTACTGTGTAAGAACTTGAAGTTTGGTGTGAGTGGTTGGAGAGCTACATTCATCTGTTCATATACATAGGGATCCATAAAGAAATCGAAGTTTGGATGTGTGTGATGGCGAATGTGTCTTCCGGGCAGGATATGAGTGGTTGGCTTTGGTGAAGTTGGTAGGAAGTGGTCGGTTGTAATACGTGATATGTGACTATTGCGATTGTTTCCAGACAGCCTGTGGAATGCTTCCCAATACTTGTAGAGTTTACAGGTGTTTCATTTCGATTACTATATGTTGTGTGCCAGGACCGACGTCGTTTAGCTTGTATGTAACTACGAACATGTATTGGAGATTTCAGTGGCGGGTGAGCATGTCCCAGTCACTAGACCAAGGAATTCTCTGTAGACGTGACGGGATTTTTGATCAGGGTGAGAGAACGTAGAGCGGCAATAGGAAGGTCGTGGTAGATTGTTCGGGGTGGGATATGATTGAAAATTGGGCCTGAGATGGTGTGCTGAAGGTAATCGGCCACATACTGGATATCTTCAAGATTTGGAAGGTTGGAGTCATGACTTTCGACTACACTACGGATTTGAGTACGGTAGGTATTCCAGTTTGCACAAGAATAATCCTGGACTTGTTAGGGTGGATGATTAGGAGTGGGTTGATCTACATTTGGTGCATGATATGAGACCTGGGGAAAGACAAGTAGGTGATAACTTCCAGTTGGATCTACGACCCCTACACTGTGGCGCGCGTATGGAGATTGGGTTAGGCAATAACGACATCAGGTATAGTATGTGTGTCAGGCTGGGTGTGGGCAGGAATGTGGATTTCGTGGCCACAGAGAATGTTGATAAACTGACACCACTGCTATCTTTTGCAGTCGTGCAGCAGAACTGGTTAATTTCGGCAGTTATTATATATGTGGTCTACATGTGTTAGAAAACCATAAGGGATGGGATTCATAAGGCCAATGTAAATAGTGCCAAGGGTTAATGTGAGTTTTTGGAGGAAGATGATGAGGATGAGGCACTCAGTTGAATTATTTAGGAGTGGTAGAAATACACATGCAATAGGATTCGGATTATGAGTTAGATAAAGGGTATAAGGCGATATTTTCATGGAATGGTGGGGTTGGAAGAAGGTTTCGTTTAGAAGAAGGGCATGGATTTGGTGTTGTCGGCGAGTATGAATGAGAAGATGTTTACTGGAGTGGAGGAAATGGATATTTTTGTATAGGATGTAATATGTCTTCTAAGATATTTTTTGTAAGATACGGAGGTTGTTTTGGATTTGGTTTAAACGAGTGTTTCGAGCCAATCAAAGACGAAAGGAGCTTCATTTTGGGGGTATGTGACGTATACACCGAGATGGAAGGTGGTGGGGTGTCGAGAGATATTTGCTGTAGGAAGCAGGGATAGAAATTTTGGAGTATTAAGGTTGCAAAGAGGGACAGCAGCAATAGTCGAAGGGCAACAGACTGTATGATTGACTGATCTGGCCTTGTAACGTCAACCAATATGGCCTAGCTGTGCTAGAACTACGAATGGCTGAAAGCAAGGGGAAGCTACAGCCGTCACTTTGTCCGAGGCCATGCAGCTCTACTGTATGGTTAAATGATGATGATGATGATGACAAACTCTTGAGGTGAAATATTCCAGAAGTAAATCAGTCCCCCTTTCGGATCTCTGGGCGGGGACTACTCTGGAGGATGTCGTCATAAGGAAAAACAAAGATGGCAACCTAGATCGGAGTGTGGAATGTTAGGTTCCTTGATCGGACAGGTAGGTTAGAATATTTAAAAAAGGGGAATTTAGATATGGGGGATTAGTGAAGTCCGGTGGGAGGATGAACAGAACTTTTGGTCAGGTGATTACTGGGTTATGAATACAAAGTTAAATATAGGTAATGCAGGAGTGGGTCTAATAATGAGTAAGAAAAGAGGAATGCGGGTAGCTACTATGAATAGCAGGGAGTAAAAGCATTATCGTAGCAAAGATAGATACGAAGTCAACACCTACCACAGTACTATTAGTTTAGGTGCCAACTGGCTCCCCAGGTAATTAAGAGATGGACATAATGTATGATGAGATAAAAGAAATTATTCAGATAGTTAAGGAAAACGAAATTTTAATTGTGATGTGAGACTGGAATTCGGAAGCAGGAAGAGGAAGAGAACGAAATATAGAGGGTGAATATGAATTGTGGGATAGGACTGAAAGAGTAATCTGCCCGGTAGAATTCTGCACACAACGTAATTTGATCATGCCTGAAACTTGGTTTAAAAATCATGAAATAAAGTTATGTATGAGGAAGAGGCATTGAGACACTGGAAGATTTCAGACTGATTATATAATAGTAAGATAGAGATTATTTCAGAGCCAGTTTTTAAACTATAATAAATATCCAGTGGCACTTGTGCACTGTGTCCACAATCTGTTGGTTGTGAACTGTAGATTAAAACTTTAGAAATTGTAAAAAAAAGGGATATTAAGCAGATGGAACCTGGAAAAGTCAGTTTTTAAACTATAATAAATATCCAGTGGCACTTGTGCACTGTGTCCACAATCTGTTGGTTGTGAACTGTAGATTAAAACTTTAGAAATTGTAAAAAAAAAGTGATATTAAGCAGATGGAACCTGGAAAAGTTAAATGAACCAGAGGTTGTTTAGAGTTTCAGAGGGAGCATTAGGCAACGACAGACTGGAAAAGGACTACAGTAGAAGACGAATAGGAAGCTGTGAAAGATGAAATCCTTGGATATCACAGGAGATATTGGATTTAACTGTGAAAAGAGAAAATATAAATATGCAACAAAACAAGCGGACGAAAGTGACTGCAAATGTCTATAAGATGAGATTGACAGTAAATGCAAAATGGCTAAACAGGAATGGGGAGAGGACAAATGTAAAGATGTAGAAGAATGCAGTAAAACAAATTAAGAAAAATTCGAAGAAGGAATTAAAGTTCAGGGAGCAGAAATAAAAACTTTGTAGTTTTCCGATGACGTCGATGTTGTTGAAAACAGCAAAGGACTTCGAAGACATCTGAACGGAATGCACAATGCATCGAAAGGAGGATACAAGACGAACGTCAATAAAAGCAAAACTACGGTGAAGAAATATAGTCGACTTAAATCAGGAGATGCTGAGGGTTTTAGATTAGGAAACGAGACACTAAAAATAGTGAATGAGTTTTGCTATTAAAACAGCAAAATAACTGATTATGGCCGAAGTAGAAAGGATGTAAAATAAGACTGGCAATGGTAAGAAAAGCTTTGCTGAAGAAGGGAAGTTACTTAGCACTGAATATAGATTTAAGTTTTAGAAAATCTTTTCTGAAGCTGTATGTCTGAAGTGTAGCGTTGTATGGAAATGAAACGTGGACGACAAACAGTTCACACAGGAAAAAGATAATATCTTTTGAGATGTGGTACTATAGAAGAGCGCTGAAGACTAGAATGGTAGGTCACGTAACCAATGAGGAGGTACTGAATAGAATTGGAGAAAAAAGAAACTTGTTGCATAACTTTAAAAAAAAGGATCAGTTGTTAGGACACGTGAACGCATTCTGACACATCAAGGTATCAACAGTTTAGTATTAGAGGGAAGTTTGCGAATGGGGAGGGGGGGCGGTCAAAAAGTTTAGGGTGAAGTCAAGAGATGAATATAGTACGCTCGTTCAAAACGCTGTAGGTTACAGTAGTTATTCGGAGATGAAGAGGCTTGCACAGGATAGAGTAGCATGTAGAGCTGCATCAAATCAGTCTTCAGACTGAATACAGCAATAACAAAAACAATAACAAGGTTACAAAGTAGATGATTTATTCAATTGTGAATGGAGGACGGAGTGAAGTGGAGGACGGAGTGAATTATTTGTGTGGAGTGGTTCATCAACTGTGCATATGGGGTCTACGAATTTAGGTTTTTGGGGATGGGGTTTGGATTTGCACTTGAGAATACCAAGAGTGATACTGGTCGCTGTTATTGCAGCTACAATGTCTGATCAAAAGTATCCGGACACCCCCAAAAACATACGTTTTTCATGTTAGGTACATTGTGCTGCCACTTACTGCCAGGTACTCCATATCAGCGACCTCAGTAGTCATTAGACATCGTGAGAGTAGAATGGGGCGCTCCGCGGAACTCACGGACTTCGAATGTGGTCAGGTGATTAGGTGTCACTTGTATCATACGTCTGTACGCGAGAATTCCACACTCCTAAACATCCCTAGGTCAACTGTTTCCGATGTGATAGTAAAGTGGAAACGTGAAGGGACACATACAGCATAAAAGCGTACAGGCCGAGCTTGTCTGTTGACCGACAGAGACCGCCGACAGTTGAAGAGGGTCGTAATGTGTAATAGGCAGACATCTATCCAGACCATCATACTGGAATTCCTAACTGCATCAGGAACCACTGCAAGTGCTATGACAGTTAGGCGGGAGGTGAGAAAACTTTGATTTCGTGGTCGAGCGGCTGCTAATAAGCCACACATCACGCCAGTAAATGCCAAACGATGCCTCGCTTAGTGCAAGGAGCGTAAACATTGGGCGATTGAACATTAGAAAAACGAGTGTGGAGTGACGAATAACGGTACACAATGTGGCGATCCGATGGCAGGTTCAAATGGCTCTGAGCACTATGGGACTCAACTGCTGAGGTCATTAGTCCCCTAGAACTTAGAACTAGTTAAACCTAACTAACCTAAGGACATCACAAACATCCATGCCCGAGGCAGGATTCGAACCTGCGACCGTAGCGGTCTTGCGGTTCCAGACTGTAGCGCCTTTAACCGCACGGCCACTTCGGCCGGCGATCCGATGGCAGGGTGAACGTCATCTGCCAGCGAGTGCAGTGCCAACAGTAAAATTCGGAGACGGTAGACGGTGGTGTTACGGTGTGGTCGTGTTTTTCATGGGGGGACTTGCACTCCTTGTTTTTTTTTGCGTGGCACTATCACAGCACAGGCCAACATTGATGTTTTAAGCACCTTCTTGCTTCCCACTGTTGAAGAGCATTTCGGGGATGGCGATTTCATCTTTCAATATGATCGAGCACCTGTTCATAATGCACGGCTTGTGGCGGAGTGATTACACGACAATAACATCCCTGTAATGGACAGGGCTGCACAGAGTCCTGACCTGAATCCCATAGAACACCTTTCGGGTCTCACCGACTGACATCGATACCTCTCCTCAGTGCAGCTCTCGGTGAAGAACGGGCTGCCATTCCCCAAGAAACCTTCCAGCACCGGATTGAACATATGCTTGCGAGAGTGGAAGCTGTCATCAAGGCTAAGGGTGGGCCATACCATATTGAATTCCAGCATTACCGATGGAGGGTGCCACGAACTTGTAAGTCATTTTCAGCCAAGTGTCCGGATACTTTTGATCACATAGTGTAGCTGAGGATTGAGGTTAGGGCGTTGTGCAGATGGCTTTACTTGCAGTAAGGACAGGTGGGTAGATTTTTGCAATTTTCGGTCACGTAGTCTTTGGCATTTCTGACATCGATATGCTGGTGGGTTGTCCTAGATTCTTAGACATGCTGATTGAGATACCACTCCGATCGCCAATTTAATTTGTACCAGAATACATCACTACCTCCTGAGAAATGCGTCCGTAGATACTTTGTGCTACCTGTGCGAGGAGAGGGATGCTAGTTTTATTTATTTAACTAATTTCGCACATCAGATACGAGCATCGTGAGATATTCATTACCATAAAGTCAACAGGTAGTGGTCTAAATCACTGATTACCATCATCGTAAGTACAATAAATAATTGGTGCATTGTATAGCAGAAAATACACCGATTTGCAAAGAGAATTATAATACTTTGCATGAAGGTGCATAGTGGTACCAGAGGAAACAACGTTGTCTGCGCTTTCACGAAGGGGGTATCCAACACGAGACAAAGATGTATGACCGTTTTTCGCAGACACCTGGCGGTCGTACAGCTGGACGCCACTTCTCGGTCGTGTGAAGCAAGCAGAGTAAGCGCCAGCTGACGCCAGCTGACGTATGGGGCTATGACAGGAAATTGTCCTGCACAGTTAAATCGAAAAAAAAGTTAGTCGCTGGAATCTGAGATCTGGATCACATTAAGGAGACCGATCTAAATCGTATATAAAGTACAAAGAAACACAGAAGACCTGTACTCCACAGATTAGATTTAAATAAATAGGGGAGAGTATTGTACCTCGCAACACTTTTCAGGCTTTCACCAGCCATTTAATTTTTTTTTTTTTGTTTGTTTCATGGGCCTTCTGAGTGGTATGATGCGGCCCGACACGAATTTCTCTCCTGTGTCGAACAGTTCACCTCAAGCAGCACTTGCAACCCACACCCTCAATTATTTGCTGGATGTATTCCAATTACTGTCTTCCTCTGCAGTTTTTTTCCCTCTACAGCTCCCTTTAATGCCATGGAAGTTATTCCATGATGTCTTAACAGATGTCCTGCCATCCTGTCCGTTCTTCTTGTCAATGTTTTCCATACATCCCTTTCGTTGCTGATTCTTCAGAGAACCTCCTCTTTCCTTAACTTTTCAGTCCACCTGATTTTCAACATTCTTCAGTAACATCAATTTCAAATGCTTCGATTCTCCCACAGTCCATGTTTCACTACCAAGCAATGGTGTGCTCCAAACGTACATTCTCAGAAATTTCTTTCTCATATTAAAGCCTATATTTGTTACTTTTAGACTTCTCTTAGCCAAGAGTGCTCATTTTGTCAGTGCTAATCTGCTATTTATATTCTTCTTGCTTCGTTCGTCATTGGTTATTTTGCTGCCTAGATAATGGAATTCCTTAACTTCATCTACTTCGTGATCATCAATCCTGATGTTCAGTTTATCGCTGTTCTCATTTCTGCTACTTCTCATTACTTTCGTCTTTCTTCAAAATTGCTTCAAATGGCCCTGAGCACTACGGGACGTAACTTCTGAGGTCATCAGTCCCCTAGAACGTAGAACTACTTAAACCTAACTAACCTAAAACATCACACACTTCCATGCCCGAGGCAGGATTCAAACCTGCGACAGTAGCGGTCGCTCGTCTTTCTTCGATTTACTCTCTATCCTTACTCTGTACTCATTAGACTGTTCACTCCATTAATCAGATCCTGTAATTCTTTTTCGCTTTCATTGAGGATAGCAGTGTCATCAGCGAATTCTGTCACATTTCACCTTGAATTTTAATTCCACTCTTGAACCATTCTTTTATTTCCGTTCTTGCTTCTTCGATGTAGAGATTTAACAGCAAGAGCGAATAACTACATCCATGTCTTACAACCTTTTTAATCTGAGCACATAGCTCTTGATCTTGTACTCTTATTATTTCCTCTTGGCTCTTGTACATATCGTATATTAACGTTTTTTCCTGCAGCTTACCCCAGTTTTTCTCAGAATTTCAAACATCTTGAACCATTTGACATTGTAAAACGCTTTTTCCAGGTCGAAAAATCCTATGAAAGTGTCTTGATTTTTCTTTAGTCTTGCTTCCATTATGGACCGCAAAGTTAAATAGCCTGTCAGGTACCTTTACCTTTCCTAAAGCCAAACTGATTGTCATTTAACACCATTTACTAGATGTTTAATATATTTTAGTCCTTTCTCTTTATATGTGCTGCAGTTTTTCCCTGACAGTACAAAGATTACTGTGTAGAAGTAAGATCTTTTGTTTTTTTCAAATGTTTCAAGGAACAACGTGGGCATGTACCAAGGAACAAACATTCTATTCAAATTTAAAACTGTTGCAATCGAGAAAATTCTTGTCAGAACTGTATTTAATACTCTGTATGTAACATTATTACTCTACCACCCATCAGTAATTAGTAAGCGAAATCAGATTAACAAGAAGTATTGTCAAAAACCAGTAACAAGTGAAAAATAGTTTGAAATTGAAGCTGTTGGCAGCTGACACAAATTTCCCGTTTCTTTGACAAGGAAAATTAGTAAGACGTTAAACTTAGTTCATTTGCAAATATCACATGTTCCATCTTAGATGATCTTCTTCCGTTTCAAGATACAAGATGATGCACGACCGACAAAACATAGCGTAAACGTCCACACGTTATGTAACTAGTTTTAAAAATGTACGGAATTTTACTCACAATAAAACTGTCTGACTGAAGAATTAACAATATTCTCCAAGTAGCTGTAATATATTATACGTAACTTAAATATGTAGAACTGTTAATATTTACAAACGCTGCATAAAACAAAACCTCATGTCTCACAACAATAAAACAACTACAAAATGCCGGAGACTCCTTATAGCGGTTTCTAGTGCGCAGTCCATCACGCGATTAAAAAATCAGTCACCTGATTGAAAATTTAATAGTCATGGGGGATTGGAATACGGTTGTAGGGGAAGGGCTAGAAGAAAGGGTTACGATGGAATATGGGCTCGGTACTAGGAACGAGAGAGGTGAAAGGCTAATAGAATTCTGCAGTAAATTTCAACTAGTAATAGCGAATACTCTCGTCAGAAAAGAAGAGAGTATACTTGATAAAGGCCGGGAGATACGGGAAGATTTCAGTTAAATTACCTCATGGTCAAGCAAAGATTCGGAAATCAGATAATAGATTGTAACGCGTTCCCAGCAGCAGTTATAGACTCAAATCACAATTTAGTAGTGATGAAGAGTAGGGGGAAGTATAAGAGACTAGTCACGAAGAATCAATACGCAAAGAAGCGGGATACGGAAGTAGTAAGGAATGAAGAGATACACTTGTAGTCCTCTGAGGCTATTGATACTGCGATAAGGGATAGCTCAGTAGATAATTCAATTGAAAAGGAATGGATATCTCTAAAAAGGGCAATAAGATTGGAAAGAAAAACATAGGGAGAAAGAAGGTAAATGCGAAGAAACTGTGGAAAGCAGAAGAAATACTTCAGTTGATCGATAAAAGAAGGAATTCAGTAATACAGAAATACAAGTAACTTAGGAATGAAATAAACAGGAAGTGCAGGGAAGCTAAGGTGAAATGGCTGAGTGAAAAGAAAAGTTCACAGAAATCGAGAAAGAAACGATGGTCGGAAAGACTGTCAGCATATAGAAAACTCAAAACAACCTTCGGTGAAATTAAAAGCAAGTTTGGTAACATTAAGAGTGCAGTCTAAATTCTACTGTTAAATGGAGAGGAGAGAGAGGACACGTGGAAAGAGGAAACTGAAAGACTCTGTGAGGGAGGAGATTTGTGTGATGACGTGATATAAGAAGAAACAAGATTCCATATAGAAGATATTGGGGATCCAGTATTAAAATCAGAGTTTAAAAGAGCTCTGGGTGGACCAAGGCAGAAGGGACAGGTAACAATCTACCAGAATTTCTGAAATGACTGGGGGAAGTGGCAACAAGACTACTATTCACGTTGGCGTGTAGAATGTATGAGTCTGGCAATATACCATCTGACTTTCAGAAAAACATCATCTACACAATTCTGGAGTTGCAAGAGACGACATGTGTGATAAGTATCGCACAATCAACTTAACAGCTCATGCATTCAAATTGCTGACAAGAATAATATACAGAAGAACGGAAAAGAAAACTGAGGATGCGCTATATGACGATCAGTTTGGCTTTGGGAAAGGTAAAGGCACGAGAGAGGCAACTCTGACGTTGCGATTAATAATGGAAGCAAGACTAAAGGAAAAAAATCAAGACACTTCATAGTATTCGTCGGCCTGAAAAAAGCGTTCGACAATGTCAAATGGTGCAAGATGTTCGAAATTATGAGAAAAATAGGGTTAAACTATAGGGAAAGACAGGTAATATACAATATGTACAAGAGCTGAGAGGGAAAAATAAGAACGGAAGACCAAGAACGAAGAGCTCGGATTGAAAAGAGTGTAAGACAGGGAAGTAGTCTTTCACCCCTACTGTTCATTCTATACATGGAAGTAGCAATGACAGAAATAAAAGAAACGTTCAGCAGTGGAACAAAATTCAAGGTAAAAGGATACCAACGATAAGATTCGCTGATAACGTTGCTATCCTCAGTGAAAGTGAAGAGGAAATACAGGATTTTCTGAATGAAATGAACAGTCTAATGAGCACAGAATACAGATTGAGAGTAAAATGAACACAGAATACAGACTGAAAGTAAATCGAAGAAAGGCGAAAATAATGAAGAGTATCAGAAATGAGAACAGCAAGAAACTAATCAGAATTGGTGATGAAGGAATTCTGCTACCCAGGCAGCAAAATAACCCATGACAGACGGACCAGAGAAGCCATAAAACAGATTAGTACTGGCAAAAAAGTATTACTGGCCAAGAGGTGTGTACAAGTGTCAAACATAGGTCTTAATCTGAGGAAGAAATGTCTGAGAATGTACTTTTGGAAAGCAGCTTTGTATGGCAGTGAAACATAGGGAAACCAGAAAAGAAAAGAATCGAAGCATTTGAGATTTGGTGCTACAGAAGAATGTTGACAATTAGGTGGACTTATCAGGTAAGGAATGAGGAAGTTCTCTGGAGAATCTGTGAGTCAAGGAATACATGGAAAACACTGACAAGTGGGGGGGGGGGGGGCGGGAGGGGGGGGGGCAGGATGGTGGGGCGCCTGTTAAAACATCAGGGAATGCCTTCGATGGTACTAGAGGGAGCTGTAGAGGGTAAAACCTGTAGAGAAAGACAGAGATTGGAATACATACAGCAACTAATTGGGGACGTAGGTTACAAGTGGTTCTCTGATAGAGATTGGAATAAATCCAGCAAATAATTGGGGACGTAGGTTACAAGTGGTTCTCTGAGATAAAGGGATTGGCACAGAAGAGGAGTTCGTGGTGGGAAGCATCAAAAGCAGTCAGCAGACTGACGACTCAAACACAAACCGACCAGATTACATAATGTAGTCCTATACCTACTTAACGGTTGACGTCTGCCACTTGCCGCTACAGTGTTGCCACATCGGCTGCCTCTCGGTTAAAGGCGACACGCAAACAGGAGGATCACTTAACAAGTGCTGACGTGCAATTCATGTAACGCGAAGCGATGTTGGAAGTGGCTGCCACCAGGTATGGCGGCAACGCCGGATGCTCTGTCCATAACTGATTTTAAGTGACCATTGACTGAACTGCGGGAGATGACGCGTTTTGTAGCCCTGAGTTTACACTCGTGTCTTAAGCTACCCACAACCGCTTGATGTGCGATATGTCCGAGAAATCAGTTGTCAGAAACCTGCGGCCGAAATTTAATCACGCTGGCTTTGTTTTCTGCGTATAATTCTGACCTCTAAGAACAAACTTAAGACAGTCCACCGCGTCCGGGATGTCTCTACACACGTCTTTGGCCTGGAACCTCACTGATTGGAGTAGAATTGTCTTCAGTGATGAGCTCTGCTTCGAACTGAGACAACAAAGAAGTGTCTGTAGCAGCCCCAGACAGCGGTTGGATATCAAAGCTTCAGTGTCACCCTTCAGATGGTCCGACAATAAGTGATCTGGGGTGCCATTCCTTTTCATAGCAGGATCCCTTTGGTTGTCATCCGCGGCAGCCTTTCAGCACATAGGTACGTCGACGATATTGTACACCCTCTTTTGTTGCCCTTCATGGCAAGCTATTCTAGGCTTGCATTTCAGCAAGATAATGCTCGCCCGCACGCGGCAACAGTTCCTACTGCTTGTCTTCGTGCTTGACAAACACTACCTTGGCCAGCAAGTCGCCGGATCTGTCCCAATTGAGAAGGACTGTAGCATTGTGGGCAGCGCTATCCATCTAGCTACGTGTTTTGTCGTTATCTTGCGTCAAATGGCCATAATTTGGCACGATATTCCTCAGGACCACATCCAACAACTCTGTCAACCAATGCCAAGCCCAATAACTGCTTGCATAAGGGCCGCAGATAGACCAACGCGTTATTGGCTTGCCCAATTCGTGAAGTTTTCTCTTGAATAAACCAGCCAATTTTTCTGAAATTGTATTCATTTGTTTGTCTGTACATACACATGGCATCTGTCCTTGTGTGACGGTGGGTACTTCTGGCACCCCTAACTGATCCACCCATCCCTGTTCCACTCGCGAATGGTGGCGGAAAGCTTACGTATTAGCTCTAATTCCTCGAATTTTCTCGTCGCGGTCATTTCACGAAATGCGAGAGGGGGGTGGGGGTAAGTAATAGTTTGTCCGACTCTTTCCGGAAACTGCTCACTCGTAATTTCAATAGTAAAACTCTCCATGATACTCGGCGCCTCCCTTGTAGCGTCTGCCACTATTTTGACGACCTCTGTAAGTCTCGCGCAGACTAAACGAACCCGTGACGAAAAGTGTCGCTCTTGTTTGGATCTTATCTATCTCTCTTACCAGTCCTAGCTGGTGATGGTGGCAGATGGATGAACAATACTCAAGATTCGGCTGAACAAGTGCGTTCTAAGTCACTTCCTTCGTGGGTGAGTTACATTTCGATAAGATTCATCCCATTAATCTCACTCTGGCACCTGCTTTTCCTGCTGTTTGTTCTATGCGATCATTCCACTTAAGGTAGCCCTGGCTTGTTACTCCTAGACATTTTACGGTAGATGCTGTTCCTAGCCATTTTTTGTCAAGAGTGTAGTTGTGGAATAATGGATTTATTTTCCTATGTATGTGCAGTATGTTACATTTATTTTCGTTCAGGGTCAACTGCCAGAACCTTCACCATTCATCAATCCTCTGCAGGTCATTCTGTCTTCTGACATTGGTACTTTCTTATAGACAGCCGCATTATCTGTGAGCAGTCTTAGCTTCTTTCGCTTCCTACTAGATCATTTCTACACATTGTAATCAGTAACAGTCTTATGACACTTCCTTGGGGAACTAAGGAAATTACCTTAACATCTGTAGACTTGTTCCGTTGAGAGCGACGTGCTGAGTTCTGTCTGAGTTGCGGAAGATCTCTGTTTGCGGAATACATGTTGATTTTTATGGAGGAGATTTTCGATCTCCAGAAAAGTCATAATTCTTGAGCATAAAACATGATTCACAATTCCACAGCAGAGTGAGTCAACGACATAGGCCTATAATTATGTGCATCTGTCCTACGACTTTTCTTGTAAACGTGGATGGCCTGCGCTTTTTTGCAGCCGCTGGGTACACCTCTTTACTCCAGTGTTCTAAGGTAAACAGCTGACAGATGGGGAGCAAGTTCTTTCTGATAATATATATAGAATATTATAAGTCTCTCATCTTTTCCTGATGCCTTTCCACTACCAAGCAATAAGAGTTGTTTTTCTATTCCGCGATCGGTTACGTCAGTATCTGTCATTCCGGCATTCATACGATGATTGAAAGGAGATGCAGCGTTAGGATCTTCCGAGTTGAAACAATTTCGGAAGACCGAATTCAGTGTTTCGGACTCCTTTCTCTTACCTTCCGTTTCGATGCTAGTATGGTTACTGAGTGAATGAACAGATGCTTTCGACCCGTTTACTGATTTTACGTAATACCAAAACCTCTACGAGTTTTTACTCAGGTCGTTTGACAAAATTTTTCTTTTGAAGTCATCGAACGCTTCTCTCATTGCTCTCCTTATGCTCATTTTTGCTTCGTTCAGCTTTCGTTTCTCAGGTAGGTTTCTACTTCCTTTGAATCTGTGATGAAGCTCTCTTTGTTAACGTAGCAGTTTTCTAACACGCCTATGAAACCACGGTAGGGCTTTCCCTTCCTTTAAAGCCTTGCTCGGAACATACTTGTCAAATGCATATTGCTGGACGCTTGGGATTTTTTTCCATTTGTGCCCCATATCTTCGTTCCCAGCTCTGAATATTTGATGCTGACACTCTTCTGTCACTCTTGCTACGCAAAAATATTTTCCTACCTTTCTTAACGTTCCTTATAATAGACGTAACCATACTTGCTATCACAGCCTTATGATCACTGATATCTTCCTCTACGTTAACTGACTCGGCAAGTTCAGGTCTATTAGTGGCTAGGATATCTAAGACGTTACTCTATCGAGTGGGATCTCTAATTATCTGCTCGAAGTAATTTTCCGACAAGTCATTCAGAATAATGTCATATTGTCTGGGTGTCGTGTGCTGTCCTTAGGTTAGTTAGGTTTAAGTAGTTCTAAGTTCTAGGGGACTGATGACCATAGATGTTAAGTCCCATAGTGCTCAGAGCCATTTGAACCATTTGAATCATATTGTCTCTGGCATCAGTTTTGATAGCATCACTCTCCTAAACTGTAACTTGCAAGTTGAAGTCACCTCCTATTACAACGGATGATCAGAAAAAGTAACGACATTCTGCAAGTTAAAAGCAGAAATAAATTTTGTTGCAAAAGACGAGTCATGGTTATTCTTATGTGCAAGGTCAACAGCTGTAAAGGAACGTTTCGGTTAACATGAAAAGGCATTTCTAAACGTTTAGTGTAAGACTTTTCCCGACTCTTGCGACGTCAATCGTCTTGCGTCAGTTTCAGAGTCCGATACAACGATGTGAAAGGATGCACCTTCCGTAAAATCTGGCCTTGGTTTTACCGTATTATTCAGTGAACAAAGCAGGTGATGTGAAAGTTGTTAGTCATTCCCGCATTCAGCGAATGAATAAGTGCTGAAGATCGCCTGTTAGTCAGTGAGTATAGCTGCTATCACGGAAGTTGGCAGCTAGTGCGACATTGAGTGAACGAACACGTCTAAATACTCAACACCTTCCTATCCTTTGGTGACTATACCCGGGGACCCAGAAGCTTGAGGCCATTCCCTCATTTAGCGAACAAGTGTGGTCAACTGTTGCAAATCATTCAGTTATTTAGTGAATGTAAAGCCCAGTCTCTCCAAAACACAAATGGAACTGGTTGGTCATTCTAGGTTCATCAGCCAGAAATATCGGGAATCTATACCATCTTTAACTCTAAATGGGACAAATATCAATTCTCTCTTTCAGCAAAGAATCTAGAGTAATAATAGATGAAAATCTAAACTGGAATGAACACGTAACTATAATGTGCAAGAAAGCATAAGAATTCCTCCATGCCCTACAGAATTATGAAAAGATCTTTCTTCTTGACCTCAAAAAGTAACTTCTGGAAACACTTATACTTCCAGGTATCGATTACAGCGACGTTATCCTGCAAGGCCTTTCTCAGAAAAGCTCACGGCGTCTGGAACTAGTTATGAATGTCTGTGTTCGTTACATCTGCGACGTTCAGCTCTTTGATCAAATGTCACCATCATATGCACAGCTATCCTGACTGCAGACAAGTGTAGATATTTCCATACCCCTTGTCTTTCTACTGTTTTATCAACATACACTGTCCCCCATCTCTCTCCTTGACCTTAACATTCTTGTCTGAATAATATGGCAGAAACACACATTTCCATAAGAGGAAAATCCTTTCTGAAGCACTCCATCGTACAGGCACTTTGACGAAGTCACCCTCAGTAGCAGAAACCCAACTCTGGAATAACCGCCCGCGTTATATTAGAGAACTGAATAACATCTCCGGCTTAAGAAAGTTGACGACATACACTGAAGAGCCAAAGAAACTGGTACACCTACCTAATATCTGTAGGGCCCCCGCGAACAGGCAGAAGTAACGCAACACGACGTGACATAGACTCGACTAATGTGTGAAGTATTGCTGGAGGGAATTGCCACCACGAATCTTGCAGGGCTGTCCATAAATCCGTACGAGTACGAGGAGGTGGAGGTCTCTTCTGCACCGAACGTTGCAAGGCATCTCAGATATGCTCAATAATGTTCATGTCTGGGGAGTTTGGTGGCCAGTGGAAATGTTTAAACCAAGAAGAGTGTTCCTGGAGCCACTATGTAGAAATTCTGGACGTGCGGGGTGTCACATTGTCCTGTTAGAATTGTCCAAGTCCGTCAGAATGCACGATGGGCATGAATGGATGCTAGTGATCAGACAGGATGCTTACGTACGTGTGTCTTGTCAGAATCGTATCTAGACGTATCTGGGGTTCCACATCACTCCAACTGCACACGCCCCACACCAATACAGGGGCTCCACCAGCTTAAACAGTCCCCTGCTAACATACAGGGTCATGGATTCGTGATGTTGTCTCATACCCATACACGTCTATGCGCTCGATACAATTTGAAACGAGACTCGTTCGACCAGGCAACATGTTCCCAGTCATCAACAGTCCAGAGACGGGGTTGACGGGCCCAGGCGAGGCGTAAAGCTTTGTCGTGCAGTCATCAAGTGTACACGAGTTCGTCCTGGACCCCGAAAGCCCACATCGATGATGTTTCGTTGAATGGTTCGCACGCTGACACTTGTTGATCGCCCAGCACTGTCATCTGCAGCAATTTGCGGAAGGATTGCATTTCTCTCACGCAGGACGATTCTCTTCAGTCGTCGTTGGTCCCGTTCTTGCAGGATCTTTCTCCAGCTGCAGCGATGTCGAAATTTTCATGGTTTACCGGATTCCTGATATTTACTGTACACTCGTGAAATGGTCGTACGGGAAAATCCCCACTTCATCGCTACTTCGGAGATGCTGCGTCCCATCTCTCGTGCGCCGATTATAACAACATGTTCAAACTCATCTATGTCTAGATAACCTGCCACTGTAGTAGCAGTACCGATCTAATAACTGCGCCAGACATTTGTTGTCTTATATAGGCGTGGCCGACCGCAACGCAGTATTCTGCCTATTTACGTATCACTGTATTTGAATACGAATGCCTAGACCAGTTTCTTTGCCGCTTCAGTGTAATATCTATAAAGCAACAACTTGGATTACCATTGTTCCTGTACGCGCTCGTTACCCTTGTACATCCTGTTTTCCAACTAAGTCCTCCACATTTTCCAATATTCTTAGCTGGTGCATTCTCTTTAAATTTCTTCCCCCGAATTCGCTATATCAGAAAATATTTATTTTGTACGTCCACAGCAGGCCGGTGTGGCTGAGCGGTTCTAGGCGCTTCAGTCTGGAACCGCGCGACCGCTACGGTCGCAGGTTCGAATCCTGCCTCGGGCATGGATGTGTGTGATGTCCTTAGGTTAGTTAGGTTTAAGTAGTTCTAAGTTCTTGGGGACTGATGACTTCAGAAGTTACGTCCCATAGTGCTCTGAGCCATTTGACCATTTTTTTTACGTCCATAAATTCTTTTTAAATGCACCACAATCATTATAGTTCTTATTTTCATTGTTATTATTACTACTGTAAATACTAGAGGTAACAGCAGTGTTAACTTTATTACTTCAGAGGCAGTATTGTTTACTTACATTGTCACTATAGGCACTCCAAGCATTTAAATACTTTTTGCCATGTTGAAATTGTTATTTCTTAGGTAACTGTGATGTAAAAAGGTTTTGTATGTTTGCCGGCCGCGGTGGTCTCGCGGTTCTAGGCGCGCAGTCCGGAACCGTGGGACTGCTACGGTCGCAGGTTCGAATCCTGCCTCGGGCATGGATGTGTGTGATGTCCTTAGGTTAGTTAGGTATAAGTAGTTCTAAGTTCTAGGGGACTGATAACCACAGCAGTTGAGTCCCATAGTGCTCAGAGCCATTTGAACCTTTTTTTTTTTTTTGTATGTTTGAAAACCTGGGCCGATGAAGAGAGGATTTGATGGACCTTAGCAGAACAGGTTAAATAAATGAATAAAAATAGCAAGTAATGCGGAAATTGGTGGCCTTTGGAGCATTCGGACATGTATTACTCAAAATTTTGACCTGCGATAGGCGAGACTAGCTAACCTTCGAGATGTATGAAGTGAAGGCCCCATGGATGTCAATTATAAAGGTTGCTTATGTAGCTATTGTAGGTATACGTTGCCAAGCTTTGTGCTCCAAATGGTCCGATTGTCTATGGAGTGCCGGATAAAGATCTCGGCGGTCAAATATTTGTGTGATATCCGTAACGTTTGTTAATGGACACTTCGCAATTTCCACGCAGATATCTCGAAGTTCACGGCACGGGCTAATTTTTCCTGCCTTACTCTGTTACCAGTACAGGGTTAGTGTCTGGCACACTCTCCCCCCCCCCCCCCCCCCCTACCTCTCAACTATGGCTAACAGGATTTCATGTCTGGAAGTTGCAGCTGTGCGTCAAGAATGCGCGCTGACAGGGGAAACGCGTTATGTAAGCGCATCAAGGTCAACTGGCTCTGCGGACATTGGCACTTGCCTGCACCAGCAACAAGTGGTCGCCGAGAAATGCGCCCTTGTACTGCACCTCGCCGATTGCCGGTAGTAACCTCAGTGGCCGCTCCTCTTTGACGTCAGTAACAAGGTGTGCGTACGAAGATAAGGTGAATAATCCAAAAGGATTTATGTAGGACATTGGCAGGTGGAAAGCAGAGACTCTAAATCAGCTCTGATTATCAGGAAAAAGAGAACAGAAAAAAACACCGATGTACATTTTCAAATTTATTAGCGTGGCTTACCTAACACGATAGTTTATCGACTGTAAGAAGCGTGACATTTTGCTGGTGAGGATGGGTCACGGCTATGTGAGCCGTCAGTGGACAGCAGCGCACAAAAACTGTAGTGATAGAAGCTGTGTCGTAAATAAGTATCAATCTATTTAGACAGTTAGCACTGTGGACAAGTCACGATCCCAGATTTCTGTTCTGGAATGTATGTATGTAGCTGATCTGGTATTGCATTATTATGAGATGTTTTTAAGTGTCAAGTGTGTATGCGAAAGTGGATCTAAAAGTAACTAGAACCAGTTTCTTGCTAGGTTTACTTACTAGACACTGGTTCGAATCAACTGACCACGTGTCATCGGTTACGTCGAGTGCTTGTTTCCATAAAATTTGCTTCGCATATTGAGCGGTTTCTCATTCATCTCTTCTGCCTAGAAGTGAAGGTAGCCAAAACCGGCGATTTGCGACGGCTGTGAAACCAGTTCCGTTTTTCCGCAGCGCTGTGAGAGGGACGTTGTCGAGTAGAAGAGGCAATCATCTGATCGCTAAAATCTTCTTCCACCGAGTCTCACGTACATCATTTTGGCTCTTGAAAGTCGTAATGAGGTACCTTAGGTGACAAACTCCCCTTCATTTCGTTGTGGAAGAAATTGGAAGTATCTGTCTCAGTGATACATCTTACGTGATGCTGAATGGGAATTTGCCATCTGCCATAACAGAACAGGTTAATTGCAACCGTGAGAGCGGTAGTGGGAACTGGTTACACACGACAGAGATTTCTCGATACAAAGATAAAAAAAGGAGACTGAATCTAGGCAGAAGAAGGCTCAAAAAAGCCTCGTCAGTGACAGCTAATTCATTACTAACAAAAACAACCAAACCTCTATGTTCAATTTCTTTTGGCTGACTACCTTTCACATTAACACACACTGGACGTCCTTCCATTAAACGTTTCAAAATAAAATTAAAAGAACGCCACTTATCCCGCTCAAATTCTTCAAACAAAATAACCTGATAACGCGATGTGTAACCACCAAAACCAAAATTATCAGGAAACGGTAAAAACACTTCATACCGCTTAATCAAAGCATCTACTAAAGTACTTTTACCTACATTAGTATCACCATATAAATACAATTGATGTTTCCTTACCTGCGAAGATTGTATGTCTGAAGAAGGACCACTAGCCTTCACCCATAAGTGAACGCTGGAATCAGAATTTATCTTACAACGTCTACGACAAGACAAAGACAAACTCCCGTGCTGTAAAAGGTAGGAACCCTCACTAGCAATAATAACCTCAGAAACAGGTATAGTACGGTAAGCTAAGATTTCCCGAGTTTCAAAGGATTCCAAACCGGCTCTTCCTGCATTGTTACAAGCAACGAAAGCTACAGTTAGCCATCCGTTACCCAAACTGGAAGAAGAAGAAACTTTCATTAAAGAAAAATTTAACCTCGCACCACAAAATAAAGTAGGTCCATTAATAAGAACAAATTGAGTAGTTTTACCTACTCCTCTTACTTCGTTCTTTTTACCCTTCGCAGAAGATGTCGAAGCACCAAGAGTGCCATCCACATTGACAAGTGATTTGTAAACCAGCATTCGCCGGCGACGACGAAATTAACGTTTACGCATCATTGTAAAAAGCAGTGCCTCAGTGGCTATTCACTCAAACCGAGTGAATGCGCTAGACAGAACAGTGTGCTATTTATAGCATCAGTCCTGGCGCACGCAGCAGATGTGGACTCTTATCAGCTTACGCAATCAACCGGAAGTGCGTTTTCCAGCAACACGCTCCTAGTAATTCTCAGACATTTGGTACAACATATCGAAGCCGAGTCGTTGAGTAAGTTCTCATTCTGGAAAGGGGGCTGAAGTAGTTTTGCAGCACATTACGTCCTTCACACGCAGCGATTATTTTATGAAGCAGCCGTCTGCTGAGTGCATGTGAAATATTTCTTCCCTTTTGTATATGAACGTAACTACTTCAATTCTGAAATTGGTTTTTGACAAACGTACAGGTTGATTATAATTAGACTTTCGCTACTTGAGGCGGACACTGTCAAAAACGAGCGAATGATCTTAGGAAAAAAATGGTTCAAATGGCTCTGAGCACTATGGGACTTAACTTCTGAGGTCATCAGTCCCCTAGAACTTAGAACTACTTAAACCTAACTAACCTAAGGACATCACACACATCCATGCCCGAGACAGGATTCGAACCTGCGACTGTAGCAGTCACGTGGTTCCAGACTGTAGCGCCTAGAACCACTCGGCCACTCTGGCTGGCTAATGATCTTAGGACCATGAAACTTTGTGGAAGCATCTGTAAAGATTGGTGCGCGTACTGTAAGACCTTCGGTACACACGCCATCAGATTATTTGACTTGTCGCTCTAACGAAGTAGGCGAGTGTCAGCAATATGTCTTGTGGTCTTATCGTGGCGTGTTTATCTTCTGCCGTTAGGTCAGATGATAGAAATGCCACTTGCACACTTAGAGTAGCAGATTGACGGTGACCAACTTTAAACAGAACTTGATTAATTTTCACACACATTTATTAAAATAATAAAAAGCATAGACATTACGTAACTTGATTCTGGATGCTGTTTATAATTGACAATCTGAAGTTCCTTTGGTCTTGGTACGTTAATCTTATTCTCACATATCTCTGATACTTGACAAAGTGTCTATTCATTTCTCTTTATGGCTATGTACAGGAATATGGTAATCTTATTAGGCGCAGACTGAAACTTGACTATAGACTGGTACAGACTAATGCAGACTAGTACAGACTGGTGCAGACAATGCAGACTGACTAATCGGAGGCCTGTACACTCGTTTAATACCTTGCACATTCAGGTATCACTGCGTGAGTGTGATCCACGAGGAGAAAAGGTTCAACGTTAGCAGCAATCTCATTGGCTGCGTTACATATTAATACGCGGATCGGCGGAAGCAGAATTTGGTCCGTCTCTAAGGCAGCGCCATCTCGTAGTGCGGAGACAGACGAGCGCTGCGCCTGCGCTGTTGTGCTTAGTGGGGCGCGCTCTAGTGGGAAAGATGTGTACGCGCTGACTACGCGGAACTATGTCCACAACAAAAGACATGCGGAGGAGACATAAATAATAAACCGTTGAAAGAAATATATTTTAATTTCCACACGAGGGAGTAACATTTAGTAATTGCATATCACGTTTTACGTTCCAAGCTACAAATGTCGCTCGATGTGACTACCATCTGCATTCCTGACAGTCTGGAACTGCACTAGAGATACTGTTTCACAATTGTTCGCAGCACGTTTCGAACGGTGGACCGTGGAATGCTCAGCCATCTTGTGACACAGCTCGTGCACTACTTGAAGATCGCACATTGTGTCCAGCATTGTTAGTGACGGCAACGGTATCTTCTCCATTTCGTGGCGCAATTGGCCGTTAGCTGTCCTAGAAGCAATTCCCAAATCGCCAGCTAATTCGAAGTTCCGAATCATGTTCTTCACCCCAATGAGGAAAGAGGCCGTCTCTGTATTCCTTCAATGTGTCTATACTCTCCAAGAACACAGTACTGTTGCTGCTTTCATGAACAAAGAAGCGCAACAGCTGTTAACAGATTCTTTATTTGAAGGACCGGTTTCGCAGCTTATAGCTGCATCCTAAGTGCGTGTAGGACTTGCGTTCGGAGGGTTCCGTACTAACTAAATTATGTTTATCCACTGATAAGCCAAAACATTATTACCACTGCCGACTGTGAAGTTGGATGCCGCCTGGTGGCGTTGCCGGCACGTGACGTGGCAACAGAAGTATGTAAGGGGAGCAGAGCGAAGATAAGGGCTTCAAATGGGGAAATGTATTGGGATGAACGACTTTGACAAAGGACAGATTACTATTGCTCAGAGCCTGTGAACGAGAATCTCGACAACGGCGAAGATGGTCGAATGTTCACGTGCTACTGTCGTGAGCATCTACAGAAAGAGAGGAGGACAGTGAAACTACCATCAGGTGCTAAACGGTTTGACATCCCAGAACGTGGGGTTCGGAGGCTTGTCTGCTCTGTATTGTGGGATAGGTGGTGACCTGTGACATATCTGCCGAAAGAGCATAATGCTGGTGCACACGTAAGTGTTTCGGAGCACAATGTTAGTAGTGCGTTCTTTATTCAAATTATTGTAATTATACATATTAACCCACTACCTAAGTACATTAGTGGGTCCTAATTGTATATTTTACGTTTCTGCAGCTATTATTTCTACACTACAGATAAATACTTTTATTCCTTCACTACTACAGGGAACTCTAATCTTCTGTTACTGTATTTCTACATATGGCTAAGTGCTGGTTGTTGTTTTTTATCTCTTTCTGAACTTTATTATTATTAAGTTACAGCTACCTTTATCCTACTAACTACACTACCTGCAGCGTTACAGGTGTGCCAGTAATCTATAAACCTAGTTATTGTTGGCCTTGCCCACCGAGCTAACCCCAGTGAACGTGCCCCTGGCACTGGGCTGGCCGAAGACGTAGTTTCGCTGCAGTACTATGCTAAAATTTTATCCTTTCTTTCTACAGCTAACCTATTTCTAATATCTATTGTTATAATTGGCGCGTGTCTTAATCAGTGGTGGTGAACACACTCCCCCCTAATGCAAGGCAAGGCGGATCCCAGTCATGAAGCGGCTGGCCAAGTCCAGGCCCCGGCGGAACGAGGAAGGTGCACGGAATCTAAGTCAGTGTGATGATTCACTAGTTGTTCCTTAAAAATTCCCTAAGGACTTTTCTAGAGATCTCATCCGAAAGTTTGTTTAGGACGTTGAATGTGTCTTCTTGCCTTAGCAGGTGGTGCGTGCCGTTGTTAGGGAGTTGTTGTCTAAGCTGATTTGCAACATCGTAGAAGAGGGGCCACTAATACATCACATGGCCTGGAGTGCCATGCACAGCATCACAGTCACACGTTGGTGCAGTCCGCTTCCCAAACCGACACAAGTATGTCGGGTAGGGCCCATGTCCAGTAAGGAAGTGTAGCAGTCCTCTCGTAGGCTTGAGGTAAGTGAGCTTTAAGCTTTCTTCTATGTTCGGCAGCAGCTCATAAGTTCTGTGCCCCGTTACCTCATTATTCCATTGATCCTGCCATAGTTCTATCCCTCTTCTTTTTATTCCAAGCTTGTCCCCAACATAAACCCCCATTATTTCCATTATTTTCTCCCTCCTCTCCTTCTTCACCCAATACCAGGCAGCCTGTTCCGTAATTTTGATGCCCAGTGGACAAATCCCCATTGGCACTAGAAGCGCCCCCCTGGAGTTGTTCTGTATGCTCCTACTGAACGCAGGAGCATATATCGTTGCACCCTTCTTACGGCCACGACAGGCATAACCCTCGTGGGCCTGTGTGCCCAGTCCTCTCATCCGTATCCTACTATTGATGTTAGGATGCTATTGTGGTATAGTTTGATTAGGTCAACTGGGAGATGGAAGCGTTTGTGACCAATTCCGATAAGGTTATTTAGCATTACCAGGGATATTTGTGATACGTTATCAATGTGGGATGTATAGTTCCACCTCTCGTCGATGACTACACCTAGATAACGGGCCTCACGGCGCCGAAGAACTAGTGAGCCGTTAATTCTTACGGTTGGATTTCTAACAAGTTGACCTTTGAGTAACAAATATGTAGACTTACTAGGCGTGATTGTCATTTTTTCTTTGCGGCACCATGTGGACAAAATAGTTATAGCTCTCTCTGCTTCGGGTTCTAAGTCCTCGCTGGCTGGGGTGGCCGAGCGGTTCTAGGCGCTACAGTCTGGAACCGCGCAACCGCTACGGTCGCTGGTTCGAATCCTGCCTCGGGCATGGATGTGTGTGATGTCCTTAGGTTAGTTAGGTTTAAGTAGTTCTAAGTTCTATGAGACTGATGACCTCAGAAGTTAAGTCCCATAGTGCTCAGAGCCATTTGAACCATTTTTTTCTAAGTCCTCGCGGCTTCGACCGCCAACCAGCAGGAGGAGGTCGTCAGCGCAGGGTATGACCTCTAGCACATCGTCGCAGCTCTTTAGGTCTTCCAGAAGTGGTTTCATATTAATGTTCCAAAAGAGAGGCCCCAGGACAGAGCCCTGAGGACATCCTTTGGTTATCTTCTTGCTGACTCTGCCGCTAGGGGACGATAGCCAGACCTCCCTGTCTTCACAATAGCTCCTAAGACATTGCTAAACATGGAGCTCCGCAGCAGATCACCCTTATGTGTTCACACGTTGACCCAACGACATCGTCAATTACGACTGGAGTGGACGCAGGACCGTCGAGTTTCGACCGTCGATCAATGGGACCGCGTCGGCTCTTCGGGTGAATCACATTTTTGCTATACTAGGTCGATGGTCGTCTCCACAAACGTCGTCACCCAAGTGAACGGCCGCTCGCACGGACGCAGATTGGACGGAGCAGTATTCTGCTGTAGGACACATTCTCCTGCCCTTGCGTGAGGCCTGTGGTAGTAATCGAAGACACGCTGACAGCTGATGTGAATTTTCAACAGTTTAATTGTCCGTATCTCGGAGCCAGAACCGTGCTATAGTGGTTTGATGAGCATTATAGTGAACTTACATTGATGGCGGTCAATTCGCCTGATTTAAATCCCATGGAACCCATCTGTGTCGCTATCGGGCTCCGTCACCGCGCACGCAAATGGGCGATCCGCTATTTACGCGAATTACGTAGTGCGTAGACATCCAATGCGACATATCTCTACCAACCTACCAGCAAACTGTCGGGTCCGTGACACGCAGAATCAGTTATGTATTTTGTTCCAAAGACGGACAAACAAGTTTTTAAGCTGGTGGTCGTAATATATGCGCTCATTAGTATATGTAGTTAACCCATTACGGGAATCTGAGACTAGCCTAGACACACAACAAGAAGAGAGCAGGGAATTTCAGCGTATAGGCCTACATGTAAAGAGAGAAGGCTTAATAAAATATTTTTAATTACTTACCAAATACGACGATAACTTACACTATATGTTTACATGCAGTAATACTTTCATAGTAAGCATTTGATGTATAATGAATACAATGACTGTTGTAATGACGAAAATATTTTTTAAGTGATATAATTAAAATTTAAGAATTTTAGAATTTTTCCGTTTAATTGTTCTGTGAAACATGGTCTCTTGCCAAATTTGATGATTCTAGATCAACAGGAAGTATCCAATAATTTCTAATGAGTGAGTTTGCGAGTATTGAAATATGTGACATATATTGCAGTATCTTTTGATTGCATTGACGTAAAGCTTAAATGTTTCACATCTCCAATGCACGATAGACCATTGTGTGTAACATAAATTTCTACTTGGTGCGTCTACCCATTCCTGAGAAAAGAGGGTCTTAGCGGATGCACATACAGACAGTCGGATAACAAAAACTTTTTTTCGTGTTTTTAAGTTACAAATTCACAATTTTGGGATTTTCACGTACTTCTGCTGTGAAATCTTGCTTCTGGCCAAATTTCATGATTCTAGGTCGACGAAAAATACCTCAAAGGTTTTGATGAGTGTCTTTGCGAGTATCAAAATAGGTAACATGAATGGCTGTATCTTTTGATTACATGAACTTAGACGCTTAAATTTTTTGCACCAACAAGAGACCGGAGATCTTAGTATGTGACATAAATTTCAACTTGACACACCTAGCCCTTCCTGAGAAAATGGGGTCTCAGCAGTCGAACAGATAGACAGACGGACAACAAAGTGTTTTTACCGGGTGAGATACTGAACCCTAAAATTGGGGAAAATGCAATAAACAAGACAAAAAAGGGTGTGCTGAATAACGGTTAAAATACTCACAGTCAGTTCATATAAAATCCAGACTGGGATTAGGTGGAAGATCCAACATTCTCACACTAAACTAAACTCCGTCCGAACAGGCCTTGGAATGCCCAACAGCACCGACCGGCCGCCGTGTCATCCTCAGCCCACAGGCGTCACTGGATGCGGATATGGAGGAGCATGTGGTCAACACACCGCTCTCCCGGCCGTATGTCAGTTTATGAGACCGGAGCCGCTGCTTCTCTGTCAAGTAGCTCCTCAGTTTGCCTCACAAGGGTTGAGTGCACCCCGCTTGCCAACAGCGTTCGGCAGACCGGAAGGTCACCCATCCAAGTGCTAGCCCAGCCCGACAGCGCTTAACTTCGGTGATCTGGCGCTCAGACAAATCAAAATGAAAGGTCCGTGGAGAGAACGGTAGTAAGGTAATAAAATGGGCAGATCAATGTGGTCGACCACCACAAATTGAAAGGGATCCTACAATTTAAACCTAGAGAATTGATATGGTCCAAAATTCAAAGTTTGAAATTGTGGCATTAAAAGAAGGTAAATAATTAGACGGCAGTAGCATACGAAGGTATGCGGGCAGAAAAAACATGTCAGATAACAACCACAATAAAAAAAGAAAGATAAAATATAAACATAGAGCATTAATAGCCAATAAAGGCAGGTTGGGGAGGGTAAGGAGATATAGAGAACAGATTGACCAAAAGAAAATGAAAACCTACCAGGACGTGAAACCCAGATAGTCACGTAGCCGGAACAAACGCAGGTGAGACCCAACGGAAAAATGGGCGCGAAGGTGGAAGGAACCGACCAAATAGGCCAGCATGGAGACTGGGTAACAGGCGACACCACACGAGCGTGTCAGAAGCAGTAACTGCTACGACGTACTTTGCCATTATTGTATCAGTCAGCTATGTAAGGACGCCACCCAACTTTCCCTGTCCCGTTATATCGTAGCAGTCACTGCTTCTGATACGCTCGCGTGGTGTCGCCTATTACCCAGTCTGCGCGGTGTAGCGCTCGGTCTGTGGCGCCCCGTCGGAGGTACGAGTCCTCCCTCAGGCGGGGGCGTGTGTGTTGTCCATAGCGTAAGTTAGTTTAAGTTAGATTAAGTAGTGTGTAGGCTTAGGGGCCGATGACCTCAGCAGTTTGGTCCCATAAGACCTTACCACAAATTTCCAATTATCCAGGCTGTGCGTGCTGGGCTATCCGGTCGGCTCCTTACCCCCATGCGTTCAGTGTTCCGTCGGCTCTCACCTGTGTTTGTTCCGGCTGCATGACTATCTGGGTTTTACATTGCGCAACTAAATTAAAGGATCACTTTTCTAAAACCCATAATTGGCTCCCATTGCGACGCATCAATTTGAGATTTGGCTCGAAGGTGCCTACGATCTTCCTCTATAATGGTGCAAAAGTGTGCTACCACACGACCTCACTAGCGAGCACAGGGATACTTCAAACAGCAAGGTGTCCAGACATGCAAAAACAAGGCCGCAGCTCCAGAAGTTCATGTGAGCTGTGAGGTGGGTTAATAACGTCACATTGGCACCAAATTTCACCACATTTCTTGCCAATGCCACCGAGGACGTGTCACGCGATGAGAAGGCCCCCGCAGCCCTTCTTTCCTACATTTGACCCCTTCTTTTACCGTCTCTGCGATGGACGTCCGTGACACCCAGCGTTGAAATCATACAGTTTTTCTTATGGGTGGCCGAGGAAAACATTTCAGACACATCGCCGCTCAGAATCCACCCGAAAGGCCTCAGGGGATGGACTGCAGGGTGCCAGAGAAACCACCCCTTTCCCTGAGGCGTTGATTCCCAAACGTTTCGCGGTCGAACACGACAGTTCGCAGGGCGCGATGAGCAACAGGAAGACGTTCTTGACAACGTTCGACACTGCTGACGCCTTCGGACGTTTCAGCCCTTCTTTAAGGACACTGTGGGGCTGTATCCTAACTGGACGTGACCACACCTCCATGGATTGCAGCGCGACCGCAATTTTTGCTGTGGTATACAAGACGGCACCACTACGGTCCGTTCAAAACCATTCAACTATTTTTGAACGTGATCCTAAACACTACACGGAACTTACCTTTGTTTTTCGGCCTTCCTGTTTTCCGATCACACGAGAGTGCAACGTTAATATGTGCCTGAACAAAACAGCGAAGGGTCCCTCTAAGACACCCCAGTTGCTAAGCACTCTCGGTGTCACCCACTCATCTTTGTTGAGCATGTTACAACTGTGTCTTCAGAAACTTCAGTACCATTTCAGCCTGGCGGCTGCTCTAGTGCACGAGAGTTAGTCAACCTCTTAGACACCCTTTCTATGTCCATCTCCTCCTGTCCACTCACTATGTCCGTCTCCTCCAACCCATCCTTCCGTCTCCCTTCTCCACCCCACTCTCCCCATCTTCTCCACCCCCACTCTCTGTCTGTGTCCTCCTCCCCAGTCTGTCAATCTGATCCACTCCCCTCTCTCCATCTTCTTGTTCCCCTCTGTCCACCTCCTTCTCCTTCTCCTTCTCCTTCTCCTTCTCCTTCTCCTTCTCCTTCTCCTTCTCCTTCTCCTTCTCCTTCTCCTACATCTCCTCCCCCTCTATTTTTCCACCACCTCCTCCTCCGTCTCTCTATGTCCATCTCTCCCTTCTCACTCTCTCCCCTATTTTCGTCTTCCCTTCCTCTGTCCATTCCTCCTCCCCCTGCCTCCTCTGCTTCCCTTTCTCTGTCCACTTCCTCCTCCTCCTCTGTCCATTCATATGCTTCCCTTCCTTTCTCTGCCTATCTCTCTACCTCCACCTGTGTTTGCCCATCTCCTCCTCTTTCGTTTTTCTGTCCATATTTTCCTCCCCCCTCTCTCTGTCCATTTCCTTCTCCTCCTTTCTCTCTCCGTGTTATCAACCCTCACCCCAACAGCGGGCTGGTAGTTGTAACCCCTCAGTATTTCTTTCCAGATTGTAACTAATGTATGTACCAAATTTGGTTGAAATCATTCCAGGGGTTTATGATGAGCTTTATAACTGTGTCTTTGCTTGCGTAGAGACGTGCCAGATATATTTTACATATACACGCCTGGAAAAAAATTAGTATTCCCTTTTAGAGGTATTCCATTCAATCAAGATTTATTGTTGCAACAATGCATAAAGAATACACGAAATGACTACATTTACAGATAAATATCACAAGCAGCTCTGAGGTACCAGATATCGACCCATGTTGAAACACCTTTATTAGTACGTGATGTATCCTCCAAGGGCGGCAATGCAGGCGCTGACTCTGGGATCCAGTCGATTGCACAGATGGCGAATACTGTCGTGGGATACATTATGCCACACCTGTTCGACCTCTTGAAGTACGAGTAGTTCTGTAAGAGTTGCTTGACGAGTCGCAGAGTCACTTCTTGTCCCAACATACCGCACACGTGGTCGACTGGTTCAAATGGCTCTGAGCACTAAGGGACTTAACATCTGTGGTCATCAGTCCTCTAGAACTTAGAACTACTTAAACCTAACTAACCTAAGGACATCACACACATCCATGCCCGAGGAAGGATTCGAACCTGCGACCGTAGCAATCGCGCGCTTCCGGGCTGAGCGCCTAGAACCGCTAGACCACCGCGGCCGGCGCGGTCGACTGGAGACAAGTCCAGAGATGGTGCTGGCCAGGAGGTCACTGCACATGTTGCAGAGCACGTTGAGTTTCGTGAGCAGTGTGTGGGCGAGCATATCCTGTTGGAACGACACATCACCTTCCTGTTGCAAGAATGGCAAAAGAATGGATCTAACAACATTCTACATGTATCGAGCACTGTTTAGCGTCCCCTCCAGAGGTACCAAAGGCCAAAGGCCTGGTGGTGGGCCAGTGAGTTTTGGACACATGCACTCTACGAGACAGTGCTCACCAGCTCTACGCCGTGCACGAATCCATCAATTGCGTGCATGCAGAACCTGCTTTCATCACTGAAGACCGCGGCACGTCATTCCATCTTCCAAGTGATACTTTGATGGCGACAGTCGACCGATGTACATCGATGCTGTGGCGTGAGTGGAAGGTGGACTAGAGCTGTGCGTGCCTGTAATCCCACTGCTAATAACCGATTCGCAACAGTTCGTGTTGATATGTCTGGGCTCACAGGCCATCTTATCTGTGCTGCGGTAGTTGTACGATCTGCCACTGCTGCTCTCACAGTACGACGGTCCTGGAGGGCGCCTATGCTGCGTGGACGTCCAGAATTTAGGCTATGAGTGTGAGAATGTTCACATGGTCATTGATAGCAGCGTCGTTGCACATCTGACGCGGCACGTCCAGCGTGTGGCACTTCTCCGAAAGGACCGTTCCCCACATTTTGATCACTTTTAAAATCACTTTTTTTGCTATATGAAGTACGAGTGCGTCTCCGTGGCATGGTTTCCCGCTTGCTTCACATATTTACACCACGTTGAGCCTTCTGGCTGTGAACATTCCCTGTTATAGGGTAGACACAGACTGCGTTCTGGTAGCTATGCATCTATTATCCCTCAGGTGGCATACGCCGTTATCGGGTCAAAATCGACGTCGTCTTTCCAGGTGTACTAATTTTTTTCCAGCAGTGTATTGAACATATTTGTACACATATTTCACCTGTATCTGTAGCGAATTTCGCCCTACAGTTTCATTTTCACGCAGCTGAATGTTTATGATGTATCTCCTGAACTATGTGCTGAACAGTAATATAATTTTGCAGGTACATCCAGTGGTACATGCGGCTACTGACTACGAAATGTGTTGTGAATGAAGTTAGTAGTAAAGAAGTAATAAATTAATACGTCATCCACGATGCGGCAGTTTTTCGGGCTTCTCAGTGTCTATGACGTCATATCTCCTGAACAATGTGTCGTACAATGATATAATTTTGCTGGGACATTCAGTGGTATACCGAATACTGTCTGCAAAATACGACAGGAAAGAATTTAGTAGTAAAGATGTATGAAATTAAAATGTCATGCTTCATACGGCATTTTTAACCCTTTGACTACCAACGGGACGCACGTGTCCCACAATACGTCATTCCAGAACCAATTGGAATTTATTGTTTATTACTGCTATGTATCAGTGTCCCACTGGTATACGACGGTGTACTAATGGTCAGCAGTATTTTATAATTACAGACTGCACCTGTCCTCAAATTTCATTGTTAACCCTCGTCACGGTATTGTCATATCGAATTAGTTGGCGCCTACGTAAAGACAACCCAATTACCAGATTTACAAAGCAGTCTGCCTGCGTGCCTTCCCGGAAACATCAACCAGCGACTTACATCCACAAATTGACGCTTGCCGGCCGGCCGGAGTGGCCGTGCGGTTCTAGGCGCTACAGTCCGGAACCGAGCGACCGCTACGGTCGCAGGTTCGAATCCTGTCTCGGGCATGGGTGTGTGTGATGTCCTTAGGCGACTGATGACCTCAGAAGTTAAGTCGCATAGTGCTCAGAGCCTTTGAACCATTTTTTGACGCTTGCCACATCATAAACGAAGCCCGTATTGAGAACCTGCAGTGTGAGTTACAAACATCGAGAGGTACTCTGTCCACTGATATGTATCTTTTTTCAGTATGTCTTATAGTTTATGCGCTGTCATCTTATGAAACCTACCAGGTACTTACGAATAATTCTGTATGTCCTACCTTCCCCACCGCCTCCCAGCCTCTTGGAAAACGAAAGGGCGCAAAATATTCTTCTCATATTGTTACTTCTAAGACAATCATTAAAATAAGCATACGTTAATGTTTTTGAAATAAACTTTATAGTCAAAGGGTTAACGCATGAACAACGAAAATGCATTAAGCGAGAAATTTCCTTTCCTTTCCTTTCATCATTTCGTTGGAGTCGTTAGCGAGAAATGGTTCGTAAAGGTTTGAAATTATGTGTAAAGTTTGTTGTAAGTGCTCTCGCTATCAAATACCGTATGACTGAAGTATGGGTATTAGCGAGTCGTGGGATATGCTGTTTTATTCATACCCACCACTTCTATAGGTACGTGGTTCTTATCACACAGCTATTATTCCCAGGCAACAAGCGACATGCGTATCATATCGATTTCGTTGAAATCGGCACAGTGGTTTAGAAGTAGATGCGGGACATACATACAATAATACATTCATACATATACAGGGTGAATCACCTAAAACTTGCACCGCAAATGTTGCGGAAATGGAAAGTGCTTTTGATGTGCGGCTTTCATAGAATGGTTTGGTAGTCAGGGGCTCATATTTTTAGCCAGTCAACAGATTGTAATAATACTTAGAATGTGCACATTTTGTGCAAAGTTCACTTTTTTAAAATCATGTAAGCTTTCTATAAAATATTGTCTAAGAGAAAAATGATTTCGGAAACTTTCTCCTTATGTAACATGCAGATAAGGTATTCAGCTGCTGAGCAAAATTGCCTGTTGGTTGGCCCTGTGTTGCACGTGTGAACAGTGTCGTGAAATAAAACTTTAAATTCATCATATGAAAAATTTGAAATAAGGAAAACGACTCTAATTAAACGCCAAAAGAGACAAATGGTGTGCTCAGTGAAAACTGTATAACTAAAACACAGTACCGGAGAACGTTTTGAACGATGCGTCATACACTATGTCATCAAAAGTATTCGGACATCCCTAAAAACATATGTTTTTCATATTAGGTGCATTGTGCTGCCACCTGCTGCCAAGTACTCCATATCAGCTACCACAGTAGTCATCAGACATCGCGAGAGAGTAGAATGGTGCGCTCCGCGGAACTCACGGACTTCGAACGTGGCCAGGTGGTTGGGTGTCACTTGTGTCATACATCTGTACACGAGGTCAGCACACTCCTAAACATCCCTAGGTCCAGTGTTTCCGATGTGATAGTGAAGTGGGACCGTGAAGAGGCACGTACAGCACAAAAGCGTACAGGCCGACCTCGTCTGTTGACTGACAGAGACCGCCGACCATTGAAGAGAGTCGTAATATATAACAGGCAGACATCTATCCAGACCATCACACAGGAATTCCAAGCTGCATCAGGATCCACTGCAAGTACTATGACAGTTATGCAGGAGGTGAGAAAACTTGGATTTCATGGTCGAACGACTACTCATAAGCAACACATCACGCCAATAAATGCCAAACGACGCCTCGCTTGGCGTAAGGAACATAAAAATTGAACTACTGAACAGTGGAAAAACGTTGCGTCGAGTGACGAATCACGGTACACAATGTGACGATCCGATGGCAGGGTGTGGGTATGACGAATGCTCGATGAACGTCATCTGCCACCGTGTGTAGTGCCAACAGTAAAATGTGGAGGTGGTGATGTTATAGTGTGGTCGTGTTTTTCATGGAGGGGGCTTGCACCCCTTGTTTTCTTGCGTGGCACTATCACAGCACAGACCTACATTGACGTTTGGAGCACTTTCTTGCTTCTCACTGTTGAAGAGCACTTCCGCGATGACGGTTGCATCTTTCAACACGATCGATCACCTGTTCATAATGCACGGCCTGCGGCGGAGTGGTTACACGACAATAACATCTCTGTAATGGACTGGTCTGCACAGAGTCCTGACCTGAATCCTACAGAAGACCTTTGGGATGTTTTGGAATGCCGACGGCCTGCCAGGCCTCACCGACCGACATCGATACCTCTCCTCAGTGCAACACTACGTGAAGAATGGGCTGCCATTCCCCACGAAACCTTCCAGCACGTGACTGAACGTATGCCTGCGAGAGTGGAAGCTGTCATCAAGGCTAAGGGTGGGCCATCACCATATTGAATTCCAGCATTACCGATGGATGGCGCCATGAACTTGTAAGCCATTTTCAACCAGGTGTCCGGATACTTTGGATCACATAGTGTATGATGTGCAATGTTAGACTAAAAATATCCACAAAAATAAATTACTACTCTACTCGGAAGAAAATAACTTTTTGAAATTACCAGCACTGTTCACTGAAAATTAATGTGCTTCCTAGCTCGACAGCTGACAATCCTGACTATAAATGTTTGCACAAGAACGCAAGGTGAGATCTGTCCAGAATTAAAAGAGACACTTATCTCTTGTTCAGCAAGCTGTTTTATTTGTGTCTGTAACACTGACTTTATTGAAAGCAAATACAAATCAGCAGATGCAGCAGTTGAAGACAAATAATCTATTCTAAATTCTTCTTGTTAGAAACAAACAGCCGCTTTGTGTGTCGCAAGGTGCAATGCACACAAGTTAAAATTTCAGAATTTTACTATGAATTATGGAGGTTGGTTTTACTTCAAGAAAATAGTTTTTGAGAAATCAAACTCTGAGTATTGAGAAAAAGACAGTATAACATAAGGAGCCTCTGACAATTATAAAATTATCTCATTACAAAAATTACAAACATACCTTTACAATTCCTCCAAAATCTTCATCAATACAAAGAACAAGAAAATATTATGTATCCGTTTTCCTCTCTATAATAAAATATTCCAGATGTTTTCTCCCAGATACAGAGATACAGACCTCTTTCTCGTAATAACTCAACTGCTCGCGTAATGTCCAGCGCTGCACAACAGACTGACTACCAAGTCAACCACAGATAAAACTAAAAATACAGAGTAAAGGATTTTTTCACTACACATGCACTGCGATGATTCATTTTTGTCTCAGTACACTCAAGGTGAATTATTTACAATGGTAGAAGACATAGGAGAACCTTACAATGAAACAATGCCTATTTACATTAACAAACTAAAAGTAGGGTAAATTAAAATGTCAGTGGTATTCGTTGCGGGATTCTCGTACTAGTCGTTTACGAGCTATCGCATTTTGAAATTTTCCCACACGGACATTTGTACAATGTCTGTGGTAGCAAACACTAAAGACCAACACAAGTGCATACACTAGTTGTATGGATGCTGACCAGTAACGAGATAACTGACAGTCACAGGTTATGTTCAAAATGACCACCGGCAGCGACAATTAGCGCTTTCAGTCGGGTATGGAACGACTGCTGCACAAGTATTAGCATTTCAGCGTAGATGTCCGAGAAGGCTGCGGAAATACGTCGTTGTATATCATCGGATGTAGTTGGTATGTCCTCCTAGACAGCATCTTTCAGATTTCTCCACAGAAGAAAGTCTACAGGCGTCAAATCTGGGGAACCGGTAGGCCAAAGGTACATGTTCTCTGCATCCAGTCCAACTATTTGGAAACAATTTGTTAAGACATACCGTAGTACTTCGTGCACTACAGGTTGAACAACCATCATATTGGTACCACAGGTTCCTCCAAATCTGGAAAGGAACGTCTGCTAGCATCCGTGGAAGAAGGTCTGTTGGCTGGCTCTGAGCACTATGCGACTTAACTTCTGAGGTCATCAGTCGCCTAGAACTTAGAACTAATTAAACCTAACTAACCTAAGGACATCACACACATCCATACCCGAGGCAGGATTCGAACCTGCGACCGTAGCGGTCGCTCGGATCCAGACTGTAGCGCCTAGAACCGCACGGCCACTTCGGACGGCGAAGGTCTGTTAGGAGGCCGCGATACTTGAGCGCATGCAGTGTTCCGTCTTTCAAAAACAGGCCTATGAGCTATCCCACATTACACATTTACGCTCCATGGACGCTGACGTCCCACCTGACGAAAACAACGATGATTATCAACAGATCAATGGTGCATATTTCGGTAGTTTACCTAGCCATGATTAATAAATGGAAATGCCGTGTGGCTGGGGCCTCCCGTCGGGTAGACCGTTCGCCTGGTGCAAGTCTTTCCAGTTGACGCCACTTCGGTGACTTGCATGTCGATGGGGATGAAATGATGATGATAAGGACAACACGACACCCAATCTCTGGGTGGAGAAAATCTCCGACCCAGCTGGGAATCGAATCCGGGCCGTTAGGTATGACATTTCGTCGTGCTGACCACTCAGCTACCAGGGGCGGTCGATTAATAAATGCGGTGTCGTCTTTAAACAATATACATGATATATCTGGAGTATCCTGTTTCACCGAGCGAGGTGGCGCTGTGATTAACACACTGGACTCGTATACGGGAGGGCGACGGCTCAAACCTGCGTCCGGCCATCCTCATTTAGGTATTCCGTGATTTCCCTAAATCGCTTCAGGCTAACGCCGGGGTGGTTCCTTTATAAGGGCACGGTCGACTTCCCCTTCCCCACCCTTCCCTAATCCGATGGGGCCGAAGACCTCGCTGTTTGGTCCCCTCCCCCCATATCAACCAATCAATCAACCTATCCTGTCTTAATTCTCGTGTACAGAAGTTAACATGTTTCTTATTATTGTTTCCACGCAGCTCTTGATGGAGTGAGATGTGATAGGGATTTAACGTATGTCGGTGAAGAAGGCGTAGGACAGCTGCCTGATTCATGCCACTTCCTGGTACGATTGCGCGAGAGCTAATGTACGGATCAACTGCAACAGCAGCAAGAACATTAATATCCCCCTATTCTGTCGTCACTTGCTTCCTTCTGTTATGTGTCTAGGTGTTACACTACCATTTTACGTAACTCGTTGAAGAAGTTGATAAGTAATTGCGGACGTGGTTGACGGCTGTTGGGAATTCTTGGCGCATACACAGTACAACTTCATTCTTCCAACTTCATTCTTCCTACGTCTCCACACATCATAAGCATGTCTCTATTTTCTGCATTGTTAAATCCCATCATTCACTCACGACCTAATGCTTGGACTGTCCGCAGTGACTGACTTGTAAGTCCCAATGGACTACTAAGTCGCAGTGCACTCAAGGAATATATAAGCACACTAATTTACCATACTTTTAGATGTTAATGTCAATCGGCATCATTTAATTTAAAAAAGCGTATGTTGGCACAAAAATACACTTTCTAAGTATTATTACAGTCTGTTTATTAGCTAACATTACGAGCCCCCAATTACCAATTCCTTGTGTGAAAACCGCACATCACTAGCACTTTCCATTTACGCATTATTGCGGAGCAAGTTTTTGGTGATTCACCCTGCGTAAGTACATGCACTTTTATAATAGGTATGGATATAAAAGGTTCGTGTTCGTGACTATTTTCATTGAAACCCGCACTTCTTAATAAGAAGTACTATGGCGTCCAACAGATTGTCCGGGTAATGTAAACTGGATTGGTACCTGGAACCAGCACGCACGGTCAAGCTTACTTAGAGGAAGACTATTGTTCTTATAAAAAGCAGTTAACGAACCCCATTTACAGATCTACTATGCGTTTTTCATTAGACACTGTCATGGCACATCGACATTACAGTCGATCTGCAGCTAGAGAGTAGTGAATTTAAATTAGAGGAGTTTCTCAACATTCAATGTACTACTCTCAAGAAGAAAAGGGTGTTACGCTAGTCTTTTCCAAAAGTCTTGTCCTTTAATATAATTGAATTTTTCCATGCAAAGAACTTTAGGTAAGATCGGAGGTTAACCTACAAATACGAAGTTAATTGAAGTTAGCATCCTTTTCTTTACTTCCATTCCCCTCGTGAGAGATAGAGTAACACGGAACAGGATATATACGCTACTGGCCATTAAAATTGCTACACCAAGAAGAAATGCAGATGATAAACGGGTATTCATTGGACAAATATGTTATACTAGAACTGACATGTCATTACATTTTCACGCAATTTGGGTGCATAAATCCTGAGAAATCAGTACCTAGAACAACCACCTCTGGCCGTAATAACGGCCTTGATACGCCTGGGCATTGAGTCAAACAGAGCTTGGATGGCGTGTACAGGTACAGCTGCGCATGCAGCTTCAACACGATACCACAGTTCATCAAGAGTAGTGACTGGCGTATTGTGACGAGCCAGTTGCTCGGCCACCATTGACCAGACGTTTTCAATTGGTGAGAGATCTGGAGAATGTGCTGGCCAGGACAGCAGCACGAACATTTTCTGTATCCAGAAAGGCCCGTACAGGACCTGCAACATGCGGTCGTACATTATCCTGCTGAAATGTAGGGTTTTGCATGGATCGAATGATGGGTAGAGCCACGGGGCGTAACAGTTCTGAAATTTAACGTCCACTTTTCAAAGCGCCGTCAGTGTCAACAAGAGGTGACCGAGACGTGTAACCAATGGCACCCCATAACATCACACCAGGTCATACGCCAGTATGGCTATGACGAATACACGCTTCCAATGTGCGTTCACCGCAATGTCGCCAAACACGGATACGACCATCATGATGCCGTAAACAGAACCTGGAATCATCCGAAAAAATGACGTTTTGCAATTCGTGCACCCAGGTTCGTCGTTGGAACACCATCGCAGACGCTCCTGTCTGCGATGCAGCGTCAAGGGTAACCGCAATCATGGTCTCCAAGCTGATAGTCCATGCTGCTGCAAACGTCGTCGAACTGTTCGTGCAGATGGTTGTTGTCTTGCAAACGTCCCCCATCTGTTGACTCAGGGATCAAGACGTGGCTGCACGATCCGTTACAGCCATGTGGATAAGATGCCTGTCATGTCGACTGGTAGTGATACGAGGCCGTTGGGATCCAGCACGGCGTTCCTTATTACCCTCCTGCACCCACCGATTCCATATTCTGCTAACAGTCATTGGATCTCGAGCAACGCGAGCAGCAATGTCACTATACGATAAACCGCAATCGTGATAGGCTACAATCCGACCTTTAACAAAGTAGGAAACGAGATGGTACCCATTTCGCCTCCTTACACGAGGCATTACAACAACGTTTCACCAGGCAACGCCGGTCAACTGCTGTTTATGTGTGAGAAATTGGTTGGAAAATTTCCTCATGTCAGCACGTTGTAGGTGTCGCCACCGGCGCCAACCTTGTGTGAATGCTCTGAAAAGCTAATCATTTGCATATCACAGCATCTTCTTCCTGTCGGCTAAATTTCGCGTCTGTAGCACGTCATCTTCGTGGTGTAGCAATTTTAATGGCCAGTAGTGTATATCGTAACATAAGACTAGCCTTCGAGAGCTAACTGCACTCTGCATTCCCAGGTATTAGGGAGTTGAACGTACTCTAGAAAATAACGTGACTCAGCTACGCAGCTTTTAGTTTTCACAACTTAATTGAAAGGACGACTCTGCTTATCAATGTGAGAAATAACGTTTCGTGTTCAGAGGAAAAAAGAACAACTTCAGCGTTCGCGAAACGTCCTATATCACCGTTTTGTTGTTGTTTATATAACAAAAAAAATGGTTCAAATGGCTCTGAGCACTATGGGACTCAACATCTTAGGTCATAAGTCCCCTAGAACTTAGAACTACTTAAACCTAACTAACCTAAGGACATCACACACACCCATGCCCGAGGCAGGATTCGAACCTGCGACCGTAGCAGTCCCGCGGTTGTTTATATAACAAGAAGCGTGTTTCGAAACACGGGAGAAGTTATCGAACTGTCGCTTAACTCAGCGTTATCACAATGTATAACTTTCGTAAACTTCAGGAAGTTTATAGCAACAGCATTTGGAAACGAGTAAGAGCACGAGGAAAGGACGCACTTTTTTTCTACCAAAAATGACACATTATGCAGAAATAAAGCATATCAGCGGAAAGCTTAAGTGACGAAAGTCTTCTTTCGTGGTAAGAGAAATGGGTACTGCTTGTATTATTTCTGAGTGCGCCAGAGAATTCTATAACTGGTTGACCTTCACAGTTGCTCAGATTTTCTTAATACATAACGGGGAGGAAAGTAGCCTAATCCTTCAGACATAGAATGGAATAGTCCTTATTCTTACTACTGCGTGCCACAAGTTGCTGTCACCTGTATCACTTTCATTATTTGTAGATTGTTGGTTCAAAAGTGTAAGGGTACCTAGATATGTGCGAAAGATGAGTCTTTCGGGTATGTGTGAGTCATCGATCATCGTTATTGGCTACTGTGTAAGTATTCTTGCAAATTTCGCGCAGTGAAATTTTTGTAAGAGTCTGAAACGTAGGGGGCGCACACACACACACACACACACACACACACACACACACACACACACAGAGAGAGAGAGAGAGAGAGAGAGAGAGAGAGAGAGAGAGTGGGGGGGGGGGGAGGGAGGGCGAGACAGAGAGAGTTTATATTACGTGAAGTTATTGCGTGCCTGGTCTCCTCTACAGGCGAAAGACATTAATTTCAACATGCTTGTGTAATTTTACCTACTGACACTTCGTAGCTTTAGTGCGTCTTCATCGGAAAGGCACCGCCGAAGATAGCTATGACCAATTGAAGCCCAAAACTACTTGAAGATGAGGCTTAAAATATTGATGTGCGTCACACGTTACTAATAAAATTGGGTTACACATTCAGAGTAGACGTCGCCTTGAAAAGTGTCCTTTCAAAGATAGCTTGCATACCGGGAGATACTGATATACTATTTTCAATGTATGTATTAAGCTGTGTTTCCCTAGCTGCGGGAATTTCCCGGACCGTGCTGCGTAAAACGCGTGCGAGACTCCGCTGCACACTTGCACAATGCAAACATGCGAGACCGTTTTCCTAGGGTGCAGAGAACGCAGTGCCGCTGCGAGAAACCCTCGCGTGCTTCGGGGCGAGTCTGTCCCGCACGTCGCAGCGATTTACTTGGCTAGAGGAGTGGGGGTAATCGAATTACGCGATTGCAGTCTTTCTCGGCGTATTCCACTGATGAATTCTTCTTGGGTTATCAGCCGAGTGGTGGCGTTGTCTTTTCGCAACGTTTCGATAAGTTTCGCACCCATCATCTTCTCGCGAAGTGAGAAGATGATGGGTACGAAACTCATCGAAACGTTGCGACAAGACGACGCCACCACTCGGCTGATAACCAGAGAAGAATTCATCAGCAGCTGCACTGTTTGGTTCGCGCGCACAGGGCAACAACAGACAATTTGTAACAGAGTTGTTATAGAAACAATCACCAGAAATGTCGGCTGACAGCTTCTCCGCCTCAGAGAATGGGGAACTGGTCGAACTGGTTTCCGACAAGCAAATTTTATGGAATATGGCTGACGCTGAGCTGAAAAATCAAATGCGTGTGGAATCTTATGGGACTTACTGCTCGCGAAGTCCGGAACCGCGCGACTGTTACGGTCGCAGGTTCGAATCCTGCCTCGGGCTTGGATGTATGTGATGTCCTTAGGTTAGTTAGGTTTAAGTAGTTCTAAGTTCTAGGGGACTGATGACCACAGATAGTGATCAGAGCCATTTGAATCATTTTTGAACTTAACTGCTAAGGTCATCAGTCCCTAAGCTTACTCATTACTTAACCTAAATTATCCTAAGGACAAACACACACACCCATGCCCGAGGGAGGACTCGAACCTCCGCCGGGACCAGCCTCACAGTCCACGACTGCAGCGTCTGAGACCTCTCGGCTAATCCCGTGCGGCGGAAAAATCAAATGAAAAAGGACTCAATTTGGGCAGACATCGGAAGAAAAATGAATAAAACAAGCAAGTAGAAATGTCTTTTATTATGTCCAATGTAATACATTTATAAATATATTTGCACTAATTTTTAACCATAGTTATCATGAGTTGGATGTTGGTACAGTGATCAGTACTGTGAAGTGTGAACGTCGATTAAAATTGAAGTAATCAGAATCCGCTTCTCACAGTGAATCCCTCAGCTTTGGCGTAACTACCAACTCCTGCCATGGGTATCATGTTGTCCTTGGACAGTTCATTAATTTCTGATAGATCTGCGTTATAAGGCTGCGGGGACTGGTGTAATCGGTTTTGCCATTCGGTTACAGGAATTACCTGAGTTTGCCTTCAGTTAACGAAAGAAGATGATGAAACTGGTTGGGTGTGAATCTGAAAAATGCCTTAAACTTCTCCGCATCGTCGTGCAAACGTTTTGTAACTAAATTTTTAAATTTTAAATGCTCCTTCTTCTTCACGATGGAAGAACATTTGTCTCACTGCTTTGCGCTTCCTGAGTACTCTTTCCAATAACGTACAGTCCTTGTCCTCTTCCCTAACTTTCACATGCTTTCGGAGTGCCAAAATTAACAGTTTTTCAGCTCGAGCACTGCGCTGCATGTTTGACCTTCACAGTGTCCGCTGCTAATGTTACGTTGTATCGCTGCGGGGCTAGCAGAAAGTTCCTCGCAGCGCAGCGCGCTGGAAATAGCGTCGCGCCAACGAACCGCACGCAAGTGCCCTCGTCTAGGAGAAACTATAGCATCCACCGACAACAAACAAACTGTAAAAATTATTTCAAAGGTTTCAGAAACTTTTTCTCGATTTCACCCCCCCCCCACCCTTCAAAAAAAATAAAAAAGAAAACAAAAAAATGTGACGGTAAAAAGTTTGTCGCTTACTACATTTTGGACGTTAGTTTGGTGAAAGTTCCACGTCAGACGCTACATTTTAATTTATTACTTCCCTATTACCGACTCTATTGACCAGAACTTTTGCAGGCGCTATCGACATATACACTGAAGGCAAGTATAAAATTATGTTGTTGTACGACACTTAGTTTAGGAGATATGGCGTGATAAATGTCGATTAGCACGAAAAATCAACTTTTCTTAAAATCTTAAATATTTATCCATTTCAATAGCACAAAATTTTCATTGAGTTAAAAAAAAATATCAGGAAGTAGCTCTCGTATCACTCTATAAAGTGCAGTTGCCATATTCTAAAAAAAAATTAATTTTTTAGGTTCTGACGCGCACCGCTGCGCAGCTAAAGAAATGCTTTCACGTAGCGCCCTGCGACCTGCATCGCACAGCGGAAGACGCAGACGTATTCCGCAGCACGCTGCGACATATTCCTGCAGTTAAGAAAGCGTAGCTTTAGAGGGTTTCAGAGAGGGGTGCATTAAAACATTTCTGCAGCAGTGCTGTTGGTTCACATGAGATAGTCGAACAAGCAATAATAAAGCAGAATTCTTAGTGGTTCAAATGGCTCTAAGCACTATGGGACTTAAGATCTGAGGTCATCAGTCCCTAGACTTTGAACTACTTAAACCTAACTAACCTAAGGACATTACACACATCCATGCCCGAGTCATGATTCAAACCTGCGACCGTAGCAGCCACGCGGTTCCGGACTGCAGCGCCTAGAACCGCAGAATTCTTACAGAGCAGTACTAGACACGAGGAAAAATTGACCTTGACTCTGTCATAATTGCCATGTGAGTTTTTTTGCGCAACGGAAACTAAGAATCTTATTTTTAAATGAATAAGTCAAGCTGGATCGATGAAAGGGATCATTATTCGTATATAACGGGCATTCAAAAAGAAGCGAGTTGGGGCTGTAAAAAGAAATGCGCTGAAGGGACCGTAATGGATCACTCCTACGTGAAAACAAAGCGAGCACGTGGTCAGTAATGCTGCAAACAGAGAAATGGCGGCTTCAAAAGAAGAGCAAAGGGGTGTAGTGCGTTTCCTTTCACCGGAAAATCGTCGATGAATGGCACAAGCGTACTGCATGTCCGTTGCAGTTCCGATGCTCAATCCGATTTCTGAAGAAATGGTTGCCACATAAAATCGCCGGTCTTCATTAATGAAGGCATCCACTTATTGGGCAGTGGTATCAGTAACTCGGCGTGGCGATCCAGATCATTTTTCATTGGCCAGTGACATCCGTCCTTTCTTAAATCTTTAGTGTCACGCTTTGACTCTTGAGTTTGGGGCCTCGGCGCGCTTATACAGACCACAGGTTCTTCCTTGGGTAGTGGCATTACGATCCCTTCTGCAACTGTTATTTTACAGCCTGAGGCTCGCTTATTGCTGAGTGCAACTTTATGGAATAGCTCGAACTGAGCTGTTTGGACAGCTGATTTGTTTTGTAGCACGAACGAAGCAGGAGATCGGCCCTGGTGCAAATTTTCATTAATCGCTTCATGTCTGCATACATACATCATAGATGTTAGAGACTTGAAAATGTCTCTGGAAGCACAAAGTTCCGCTGATTAAAGTACCTATGACTGGGTTTCAGGCAGAATCCCCTCTTACTTTGATGCTGAGGTGCTACTCCAATACAGTTGGAAAGCCTCTGCAATGCTGCTCGAGTTTCGGGGTGTGGATGGGAAGTTGGATTGAGGAGAAGGCCTGCTAGGGTATTCCGTGCAGATGTGGGCCACTGTGGCAGGGTGGCGTAGTGGTTATCGCGTCTGCCTGGTGAGCAGGAGACCTGGGTTCAAATCCCAACCTTGGTATAAATTTTCATTTTTCGCTTCCGTCTGTATATTTACATGATAGATATTTGAGATGGTTCAAATGGCTCTGAGCACTATGGGACTCAACTGCTGAGGTTATTAGTCCCCTAGAACTTAGAACTAGTTAAACCTAACTAACCTAAGGACATCACACACATCCATGCCCGAGGCAGGATTCGAACCTGCGACCGTAGCGGTCTCGCGGTTCCAGACTGCAGCGCCAGAACCGCGCGGCCACTTCGGCCGGCCCGATATTTGAGACTTTAAAAGGTCTGTGGAACGTTATAGTTCCATTGATGGTCCCAATATTATCAAGAAATAATATATTTGGCGACAGAAATTGACAGAGAGGAAGCAAGAGGTAAGTGAACAACCAATTAAACACCTTTCAGCCGACCACTTTCTAAACTTATTTTATTTGGCTACCAGTTCCGGTGACTTACCACACCGTCTTCAGGCCCCTGACCGACGTGTAGGAAGATTCTCCCTCGGTTGTGATAAAAACACGGGTCAGCAGTACTGGTATTAGTAGATTTCTGCTTGCTAAAGCGATACCTTCAACCATCATCTGCCGACTGACGGAATCATTGCCATTTTATTTCCAGTGACGTCCGCCCCTGGTAGCTGAATCGTCAGCGTGACAGATTGTCAATCCTCTGGGCCCGGGTTCGATTCCCAGCTAGGTCGGGGAATTTTCTCCGCCCAGGGACTGGGTGTTGTGCTGTGCTCATCATCATCCTATAATCCTCATCGACTGCAGGTCGCCGACGTGGCGTCAAATTGAAAGACCGGCTCCCGGCGAACGACCTGCCCTACGGGGGAGCCCTAGCCATACGCTAATAAAAATTTCCAATGACGATTTGGGGCCACATACGGATTTCCAACATCTAATGACAGGTAGGCGGGGAACCTCTCTGTCAGTGAGCTCTTTGAGGGAGGTTTCTCTGGGAAAGCCTCACATGATTTGGCAGTGTGGCCATTGTCTCTTTCGGAGCACCTGCCATAGGTACAACGCTTTCCGGGCTTCCCGCACACCAGCAAATAAAACAGCGTGGGATTCTCTTCTCGACACTCCTAGCCTTCGATGGGAAAATAGAACGAGGAAGCTTGCTGACATTGTGTTCAAACCTCTGTATCAATCGGCTCATTTCTGTTTAGATTTATTTCTTGCTGAAGGGATCCTCTTAATTCTTAGTGATGTATCACAGCAATGCTTTGCCTGTTAATGTATTTCTCAGGCACTATTATAGTGTCGTTAATCAGTATTTTCCAAGGACGCACACGTCTGTTAGTTATTAATTTAGAAGACTTGGCACAAACATAAAACTAATACTTCACATGGCAGATACAGTTTAGTTTTGTAGGATCACATCGAAAAGTGTACATATTAGGAGAAATAGTTGCGAAAGATTATATGTATCCCGAGAAATGTTAGATTGTTTGGTACATTTGACAGTTTATTTGGAACGTTTGCCACTATGAGCATCTTTGCATGTCTGAACACATGAGTGATACGCATTCTTTAGCTACAAGAGTTTGTAGTATTACTGAGTAACTCTCGGGCGACCGAGGGACTCGGTAACAGCTGTCGGCCAGAGAGGGAGAGGGAGTGTTGTATCACGGCATAGTGAGGAGCCTGGATGCCGAACGAACGGCACTGAGAATGAAATTTTAGTTGAGGTGCTCCCTGATGTGTAATTGAGGCTAAATGACAAAGGTTGATGTGAGATAATTTTATAGACAAGCGGCACTTCTTGAAAAAGGTAATTTGCTTTGATTTTATTTTGGTGCATGTGCTAGCCGAGTAATTATTGTATTGTAATGATTTCATTGCGTTTGATAACATCTACGTGTTGGTACCCAGGGTGAATTATCAGTGACACGTTCAGTATACTAATTAGTTTCCACGTATCATCGTTAGCTAAAGGTATTTAATTTAATAACGCAAAGAGTATATTTCACGTAATTAAAATATTGTGTGTGAAAGTAATTTTTATGATTGTATGACAATGCTAAGAAAAGATTATTGTTCATTTTAGTTCGAGCCGTTTTTGTATCATTAAAAGACCTGTATATACTTTCCAAATACTACCTTTTTCCATTTATAAATATTTCATGAAGCTTATCCTCACAAATTAAGTAACCGACCGCTGTGGTCGAGCGGTTCTAGGCGCTTGATTCCGGAACTACGGGGCTGCTACGGTCGCAGGTTCGAATCCTGCCTCGGGCATGGATGTGTGTGACGTCGTTAGGTTAGTTAGGTTTAAATAGTTCTAAGTCTAGGGGACTGATGACCTCAGATGTTAAGTCCCATAGTGCTCAGAGCCATTTGAACCATTTGAACAAATTAAGTGAAAGAGAGATTTGGTAAAATGTGTACTGTCACTCCTTGCACTGCTACGTGGACAGTAAATCATAGTCTCAGAAAAAGAAAATAAGTTTAATTTACGAAAGTAAAATAAAATAAGACAGTTTTTAGCGCAGTTCAGGAAAACTCAGTTCAACATTTCACATTTTTGCAGTGCGCAGACAGAGTAGAGCAGAGTCATCTGTTGCAACGTAAGAAACAGTTCGAGGGCCTAAACGAACCTTCTAAGATGAAATTAGAAACAGTTCCCATTTGCAAAATTTTCATACAAATGCAAAAGTTGAGTTTTTCTGACAGGGTATACTCCGAAAGTCACCTAGCGGTGTGTGGCGGAGGCTACTTTGTGCACCACTATCACTTCCTCCCTTTCCTATTTCAATCACGAATAGTTCACTGGAAGAACTGTTGCCGTTAATCCTCGTGTGGGTTCTAATCTCGCTAATTTTGTCTTCATGACCTTTTCGCGAGATATACGTAGGAGGAAGCAATACATTGGTTGACTCTACTAGGAATGTACGCTCTCGGAACTTTAATAACAAACAACAACGTGCTGTAGAACGCCTCTCTTGCAGCCTCTGCCACTGGAGCTGGTTGATCACATCTGTGACGCTTTCGCACTTACTAAATGAACGTGTAACGAAACGCGCCACTCTTCTTTGGATCTTCTCTATTTCTTCTGTCAGTCCTGGTACGGATCCCATATTGACGAACAGGATTCAGGTATTGGTCGAACGACTGTTGATGAACTACTTTTCCTTAGGATTCTTCCAATGAATCTCAGTCTGACATCTGCCTTACTCGCAGTTAATTTTAAATTAATTTCAAATCGTTCCGTACGAATACTTCTAGATATTTTATGGAAGTAACTGCTTCCAGTGATTGTTCTGCAATTATTGTGTAATCGTACAATAAAGGGTCGTTCTGTCTATGTATTCGCAATATGTTACATTTGTTTATGTTGAGAATCAATTGCCACTCCCTGCCCGAATCGTCGATCCTCACGTCAGGACTTCTCTGAATACAACAGTATCATCCGCGAAAAGCCTTATGGAACTTCCAGCGTTATCTCCTATGTCATTTACGTATGTTGTGAAAAGTAATGATGCATGAGGCACGCCCGAAGCTACTTCTACGTCTGAAGACTTTTTTCCGTGTGGAACGACATTCTGTGTTCTGTTTGCTAGGGTCTCTTAAGTAGTAAGTACGTTGGGATAGAGTGTCTGAAGGGTAAGAAGAGGTGATATGAAGATGACCAATGTATGTTCGAAACCGGGAACGGAGGTAATCATTTTCTGTGATTGTGACCAAATTAAAAAGAAGTGTAGAAAGAGGTATGCGCTGGTAAAGTTGCAGTAGCAGGCCATGTTGGGTGGCGACTGGAGACTTGGGACACATTGGACTTTGCTGATCAGCTTTACGGAATATTTATGATTTGGTGTTCTAGTAATTTGAGGAGTAATTATATGGTAAATGATTGGTGTGGTTGAGAGTAGATGGATGCGGAATGCGAGACAAAGAATTTAGCATTCAAATTTCTTGTATGGAGTCATAATTTTTGGGTGGAGGAGGTATCCAGGAAAAGCTAGCAAAGGTAAAGCTGAGTCAGATATGGTTTAGTAATTGTGAAGGACGGTTCAGAGAGGATGGAGATCAAGTGTGTTATTGATGGAAGTGTTGGTATCTCTCGTCCTTGAACACATGGAGTAGCAGGTTCCTCCCATGTGACAACTGGGGTATAGGAATCCAGTAGCACCTATGTGGCAGCAACAATGTGTCACATGTAGTGGCCTCGATAAAGATTGCCTACAGTAGCTCGAATGGAGGCAGCTTTATTTACATCATGATGCAGTCATATACACGCAATAAATCTATTAAAACAGACCTCGATGATGAAAAATCGTACCCTCGTATAAAATCAACAGTTGTTTCAAGACATTTAATTCTTAATAACACCTGTATCACTCTTCTTTATATGAAAATATTTCGACCTTGCAACGTAATGTTACAGAACTAAGAAACAGGCCTGTATTTAAATCATGTGAATACCCCAAAATTAATTTTGAATACTTTGAGTTATAAGCAATGTGATATTCGTTATGTTGTTGAAACATTATTTCTTGTCCTACGAGAAGTTAAAATTTACTGAATTATTACGAGAATTTCACCATAAAAACAGGCGAAATCCATTTCTTTCAGAGGGTTGAACAGGTCTCTTATTGACCAAGTATAGGGCTGTGAAGATTCAGTCGTCTAACGGCAGCAAAAAGAAAAATTAAACTCGAAGAAATCAGCTATAAACATATAAGGCGGAAAATGCTGGCGCGTTCGCCAGTGGATGACATTATTTTCGATGGCCCCATTGTTGTGTGCTACTGGGGTTCATTCTTCCCATCCTTTCGTCCATACTCATCCACAACAACACAAACACTGCACCGTGCAAACACTCATCAGAGTGATCTACGCAGTCAAGTACATAATTCTTATGCTTTATAACAAGTAGGAGGAAAACATCAGCAAAGCACCTTCGGCAGACTTCGTCCAGAGCAGCTACTTGAGTTCCCTACGTTGTGTCCTGGAACAATCGCTAGTTTATGTGCCTGGCTTTCGCTTACAATGCAACAATAAGCGAAATGCGAAAACGGGAGCATGCTTACTGTCTTGCTGATTTCACAGGCAGGACAAAGAGAGCCATTCGGCACCTTTAGGAAGAGTACACAGTATCCATCAGTTACTGCGTGAACTACACATCAGTTTGAGTCAATGAAAGTTTATCAAAGTGGAAAATGCGGCACATCTTACAGGACTCGTGCTGTTGCGTCCCTCCGATATTTCTAAGAGTCTGTACAAGTCATCACCGGTCAATTCTGTTCGCCGGTTACTCTATTGATGGTAAAAACCTTGGACAGTGATTACCAACAACATGACTAAGAACACCTTGGTTACTTGGCTTCTTTCAGTGTATACACGACGTGACTAGTTATTAGTTCAAACGTTTAAGGTAGAGATGTCTTCAGCGTATAAGGCAAGCTAAATAAAGTTTTAGGCAGTGCTATTCCAGCTACAAATAACGTGAGCGAACATTTTTGGTCTCTTCATCATTAACGAGGACATGCTGTGTCTCGTACATATACTGCGGAATATTCGCGATATGACCATTGTTTGTATAAATGTCCCTCTGTGTATGTTTTGTCCAAACAGTATGCGTTATGGTTAAATATACAGGTGGACGGAAGAATCTTGAGATATGTCCACGTATCAGTGTTTTGTAAAAGATTTCTCTTGTGCTCTTCGAGTTTGTGGAGGATATAACTAAGACGGAACCGATTATTCAGCCTGCCAATGCTTAGATGAGTGTGGGTAATCACTTGAATACCCCTTCAGTATCTGACAGTCATAATACGTTGCTGCATACCGAGTTCAATTTTTGAAGAATGGCTTTTCACCTAGGCAAGTGAACAGAGTGATGAAGACCTACAAACGACGGAACAAGGAAGAGGAAGAGGCCTTCAGGTCGACTGTTTATCTACCATTTATTGGGAATATTTCTTCACAGATAGGCAGAATATTGAGAAAGTATCAAGTGAGAGTCATCTTTCGCCCTCCTTCCAAAATTTCATCACTGGTGGGATCCGTTAAAGACGACCTGGGCCTGCGTAAACCAGGTGTTTAAAAAATTCCGTGTGAATGCGGCAAATCATATATAGGGCAAACAACACGAACTGTGCAGGAACGCATTGTGGAACACCAACGGCATACTCGCCTTCTCCAACCCACCAAGTCCGCAATCGCCGAACATTGTATTTCCACAGACCATTCCATGAATTACAACGACACAAAAATTTTGGCGCATACATCAAACTTTTGGAGCTCGATTATCAATGAATGTGTGGAAATAAGTTTGTCTGACAACGAGACTCTCATCAATCGAGATAGCGGTTATCAGCTGAACTCTGCTTGGAATCCTGTTATAGAGAAACTTCGTAGTCGACGTAGTTATCTGCATAAAGATGGAAATCGACCTGACACCGATACGCCAGGCTTTCACAGTGGAGGGCGCGAGGCGCAGCGCACGGAGCCGTTATGAACGCGCGCGCTGAGCAGCGCATGCGCAATGTCACCTCAGAAGGCTTTAAATAGCGGAGCTCAGCGCGTACTCGGCAGTACTACTACAGTGGCATTCACCTGAAGATGGCCAGAAGACTCTGCGCCGAAATATCGTGGCAGGAAGTTATTGATATCCGGCAGTTCTCCCGTGTTTTTATGGAACATGTTAATAATTTTCTTATTGGGATGAGACACAAAACACATGAGTGACGTAACTTAAGGACGAAAGTAACTTTCGCATGCCAAGCAACATAGTCGATGAAACTTGGGTCATACTGTAACATAGTACGGAAGGTAACTGAAAGAAATACACAACAAGACGAACAGATATGGCACTTTTATAAGAGACAATGATTACAGGGAGGTCAACGCGATGTATGATAGTCCACTGGACATTACAGAAGGCAGTACTTGATTCTTAATAGCGTGTGTGTGTGTGATCGCCACAGACGGCAGTGCATGCTCCGGAACATGCTCCCATGCTGGCCACAACGTTGGTAAGGAGTTGTTGTGGAAGAGCGTTCCATTCCTTGATCAGAGCGGTTGACAACTGCTGGATGGACATTGGTGCATATGGACGTGCTTCAGTACGCCTTCCCAACGCATCCCAACGCAGCTCGATTTGACTGAAGTCTGGTGAGCGGGCAGGCCGGTCCATTCGCCGTACGTCCTGTCGTCCCAAGAGTTTCTCCACCTGCGCTGTTCGAGACAGTCGCGCATGTACATCCCTAAAAATGAAGTCACGGTAGAAAGCGCTCCTGAAAGTAAACAGAAGCCTAGAACAAACACAGTACTCACACTGTCCGTTGTCGGACAGTGTGAGTACTGTGTTTTTTCTCGGCTTCTGTTTACTTTGTCCCACCCGCCCGAACGTTACATCTTTAGGTCAGTTTGATTACTGCGCCCTCTCCTTTTATCCAGTTCCTCCGATATTCGCTGACCGGCCCGACCGTATATTGTGTGTTACCAAATACAATAAGTGAGTCGCCTTGTTTCGGCCGTCTGCTCTTTTGGTTTTTACAAATACGTTGCATATTTCTTCCCTCCTCTCCTTTGTATGTTACAGTTTCGTACACTTGAAGATGGGACTTTAAAATTCCGAAACCGGTCGTGGTTTGAATAAACATTAATACAACGGAAGCGGATCTCTCGAAATTAATTATCATGCGTCTCAGTTGCGGGGCTCCTACGTACCAAATCTTGTACGAAGTATCTGTCGGTTCTAGTTAAGTGAAATAAAATTTTATTAAATGTACCTTCACATCTTATACGGAAGTAAAATAATATCGTAAAATACTGTTTCCTGACCGAGTCTGTGTGTTCTTCCTGTGAACGTCAGGGTAGTTTTCTGGAGGAAAGAGGCTTTATCCAGCCTGGAGTCGATGGGTTGATCTTCCCTAACCTCCCCGAAATAGGTGGTGGATTGGTCACAGAGGGTCGGCGGTACAAGGTGGAATGTTTTCCTCATGACGACCAGTGTTTTCCAATATTCATTACGGTAACTTGAGTTCTGGCAGGAAGCAGCACCTTATTCGCGGTCCACTCACGTTAATGTGACGACAGGCTTTACTCAACCTTAACGTGCAATAACCACTCACAGGCAGCAGGTGGCTGCATTAGCAGTGGAGTGTATATGAAGCGTGTTATGGGGATGCAGAAAACAGTGTGGAAACAAAGTGATTTAGTTGACGTCCAAAAGGGCGTGATGGTTCAAATGAATCTAAGCATTATGGGACTTAACATCTGAGGTCATCAGACTTAGAACTACTTAAACCTAACTAACCTAAGGACATCACACACATCCATGCCCGAGGCAGGATTCGAACCTGCGACCGTAGCAGCAGAGCGGTTCCGGACTAAAGCGCCTAGAACCGCTCGGCCACAGCGGCCGGCAAGGGCGTGATCACTGGGTTTTTGGCCAAGAGTGGAAACATTTTCGAAAGGGCTAAATTTGTAACATGTTCGCTTGCTGCCATGATTGACGCATATCATGCTCGGCCAAATGGCGACATCCAAAACCGGCACCGAGGCGACTGTGGTGCACCACAGGCCATGGGTGAACATCTGCTTTGGAGATGTGTACCGGCGAATTGATGTGCAATTGTTGAGCAAATGAAGACCTGGATGAACGAGGGGCCTACCAACTGTCTCCCCACGACGTTGCTACGTATGGGCCTCCAGAGCAGGCGCCTGGGTGATGCGGGCATGCTGACTGCTGTTGATCGGCGATGAAAACTGGAATTTGAACGTCAATACCGCGACTGGAAGTCTACTGGGTGGCGACAGGTGACCTTTTCAAATGAATCATCTTTTTATCCTCAATCGGACAGACGGCCGTTGGCATGTACGACATGAAACGTCTCAAAGCAAACACTCTGGAACAATCGTCGGAAAGGTTCAGGCTGGAGGATATTCCCTGGGAGATTCGTCGCTCATGAGTACAGAGTGGATCTAGACAAGGTGCATCTATCCTCAGGTACCACTTCTACCGCTACACACAGTTTGTCTTTCCTCGGCATGATGATAGGGCAAGGCAACGTGTCACACAGAATGCAGTACATGCGTGGTTCAAAGAGCATCAGGATAAACTTACCGTATTCCCCTGGCCACCAGACACACTGGATTTAAACGCAATAGAGTATCTGTTGGGCCAGCTCGATCGGGTTTTCCCCGCCGTGGATCCTCAACGGAGTAACCTAGTGCAGCTCGCCATGGTACGAGACGGCATGGCTCCATATCTCTGTCGGTACCTCTCAAACCCTCGCTGACTCTCTTCCTGCACGTCTCGAAGCGGTCCGCGCTGAAAATGGAGGTTATTCAGGCTTTTCACAGAGGGCAGCATTAATGCGACTAGACTATTTAGAAGCGCTAGAAGCGGGAGCAGGAAACGGCCAATGACACTGCCTATATTCTATTCCTGGTTCTGATTGGCTGGAAGGACCAAATGTTAAATAACTTCTTGGAGCGGTTTGCAGCTCACAAAATGGAGGAATCGACCGGCAGTCCTCGTGGTCTGTAGACGTCGCGTGCCATCTGGCGAGGAGACGGTGTTCCCGTAGATGGGAGAACGTTATCGCTTTGGGATTAGCCGCGTTATTTCTTGCATTACAGAATTTTGCGAAAATCCCAAACTGGGTTCACGTAAGCGAGCCTTCATTTCGGTTGAGTCATTCTGCATGTTGCCGAAACTGCACTCGCTCAATAGGAAGGGCCGGCCAGGGTGGCCGAGCGGTTCTAGGGGCTACAGTCTGGAACCGCGCGACCGCTACGGTCACAGGTTCGAATCATGCCTCGGGCATGGATGTGTCTGATGTCCTTAGGTTAGATAGGTTTAAGTATTTCTAGGTTATAGGGGACTGATGGCCTCCGATGTTAAGACCCACGGAGAAACATAGTGCAGCTCGCCATGGTACGAGACGGCATGGCTCCATATCTCTGTCGGTACCTCTCAAACCCTCGCTGACTCTCTTCCTGCACGTCTCGAAGCGGTCCGCGCTGCAAATGGAGGTTATTCAGGCTTTTCACAGAGGGCAGCATTAATGCGACTAGACTATTTAGAAGCGCTAGAAGCGGGAGCAGGAAACGGCCAATGACACTGCCTATATTCTATTCCTGGTTCTGATTGGCTGGAAGGACCAAATGTTAAATAACTTCTTGGAGCGGTTTGCAGCTCACAAAATCGAGGAATCGACCGGCAGTCCTCGTGGTCTGTAGACGTCGCGTGCCATCTGGCGAGGAGACGGTGTTCCCGTAGATGGGAGAACGTTATCGTTTTGGGATTAACCGCGTTATTTCTTTCATTACAGAATTTTGCGAAAATCCGAAACTGGGTTCACCTAAGCGAGCCTTCATTTCGGTTGAGTCATTCTGCATGTTGCCGAAACTGCACTCGCTCAATAGGAAGGGCCGGCTAGGGTGGCCGAGCGGTTCTAGGGGCTACAGTCTGGAACCGCGCGACCGCTACGGTCGCAGGTTCGAATCATGCTTCGGGCATGGATGTGTCTGATGTCCTTAGGTTAGTTAGGTTTAAGTATTTCTAAGTTATAGGGGACTGATGGCCTCCGATGTTAAGACCCATAGTGCTCAAAGCCATTTGAACCATTTTTTCCTTGGGGCGCTGATTTCTACACATTTCGCCGCTGAAAACGACAGTTTGCAGTGTGGTGAGCAACAAGACGACGTTCTTGACCGCTTCTCTGAGAACATTGTGGGGCTGCAACTTCATAGAACGGTGATCACACCCGTTTGGAGGGCAATTTTCACTCTCGTATACCATGTGGAACTTCTAGTTGACCGTTCAAAACCAAACGACGAAATTTAAACACGATCCAAAGCAGTAAAAAGCGGCTATGCTATCTCAGCGCTCATATTTTGTGTTCTCCTGTGGCGTGACCACAGGGGCTGTGACATTGACACATGGTTGAATAAAACGGCAAACGCTCCCTCTAATGCCCGCGGTTTGGCGAAACCCTCGATGGCACGTGCCCTGCCCTTGAGAATTTTAAAAATGAACGTGTACAGAGACAACCCGTGATGTGGTCCTAGCCGCCTGCAAGTATGCAACCCCTTGACATCCCTCCGTTTCCATTTGCCTGCCTGCAGGCGCCTACGTCTACTTTGCAGTTTGTCTCTGTACAGTTTCATTTTTAAAATTGACAAAAAGGTGGATTGGTGCCACAGACACTTTTGCCGAACGCGTTGACCTTAGAGGGAATCTTTCCCATTTTATTCCTGCAAGTGTCAACGTCGCACCTTCTGTGCTCATGCCCCAATAGGGCGCGAAACAGGAGGGCATATATCGACACGTTCCTGTCAGAAGCGACGCCGAGACGACCGAGGGCGAAGTCAAAGGCTTTGCAGCATTACAGAGGAGAAACTTCTGCATCGCAAAATGAGACAGTTATAAGGTTTTAGAAAAGTGATACTTAAATTCTGTCGCACACGCCAAGAGCGCGTGGATTATCGTAGTTGCCGCTGGTGGTTTCGCCAACGCTACAGAACCTCAAAGGCGTGAACGAAAGGAATGATTCCTCTTCTTCATTCTTCTTCCTCCTGTCTTCAATCCGTGTCCTCATGGGGTTGGCGTGTTAATCTAGATTTGGCAATGTCGCCTCCCCCCCCCCCCTTCCCCCTCTCCACGACGGAATTTTCGTGCTCCCGATCTGTGTACGTCTTGTGTTATCCCAAGTGAAAGGGAGTGAAAGTCATCGAAATGTTTGCGAATTGTGTAATTAAGGCAGGAAACAACCCGGTATTCAGTTGGTCGGATGTGCCAAACAACGAATGGAACATTTCAGTTCGTTTAAAAAAAAATGGTTCAAATGGCTCTCAGCACTATGGGACTCAACATCTTGGGTCATAAGTCCCCTAGAACTTAGAACTACTTAAACCTAACTAACCTAAGGACATCACACACACCCATGCCCGAGGCAGGATTCGAACCTGCGACCGTAGCAGTCCCGCGGTTCCGGACTGCAGCGCCAGAACCGGTAGACCACCGCGGCCGGCAGTTCGTTTAAAGAAAGGCATCAGAATATGTTGCTGGAAACGGGCCCAGCAGTTCAACAGTGCTATTGGCCCCGCGTGACCTTAAACCGACCCTGGAGAACGTATGTAATGAGGTTTGTGTGTCAAGATATTTCATTAATGACCTCTATTCTGAGTAAGCGTAGTTTTCCTCGACGACAGATCCATACCTAAAGACGGAAAAGTTGCACAGACTACAACAATACTCAAGAAAGGAAGCAGGCGTAATCCGATGAATCATAAATACATTTCACTATCATCGGTTCGTAGTAGTGCTGTGTAACATATTCTATATTCGAACTTCATGAATTACTTCGAAGGAAACTACTTATTGATGAATTGTCAACAAAGTTTCAGAAAATATCGTTATTGTGAAACACAACTAGCTGTTTATTCACACGAAGTAATGAGTGCTATCGACAGGACCTCTCAGATTGAGTCCACATTTCAGGACTTCCAGAAGGCTTTTGACAATGTTCATAGAAACAGCTTACAATCAAGTTGCGTGCCTATAGAGTATCGTCTCAGTTGTGCGACTGGATTCGTCATTACCTGTCGGAAAGATCACAGTTCGTAGCAGTAGACGGAAAGTCATCGAGTAAAGCAAAAAATGATGTCTGCTTTTCCACAAAGCATACAATCTATATAAATGATTTAAGAGACAGTCTGAGCAGCCCTTTTAGATTGTTTACAAATGATGCTGTCATTCACCTTCTCGTCAACAGAAGATCAAAATCAACTGAAAAATTATTTGGGAAGATATCTGTATGATGCAAAAAGACTCAGTTGATTCTAAATAATGAAAAGTGTGAAGTCAACTACATGAATACTGAAAGGAATACGCTGAATTTCGGTTATGCCATAAATCACAGAAATGTTAATGCTGTGAACTGAACTAAATACTTGGGGGATTACAATTACGATTAAGTTTAATTAGAACGATCACATAGATAACGCTGCGGAAAAAATGAAGTAAAAATTGAACTTCATGATGAGTATTGGGTGGCCACTCCCAAGCTAACATCCGTGTTCGTAAAGTTTGTGTTCATAGAGCTTGTTGTATTTGGCGATCCAATACCAGATTACATGCCACCCTTGCTTTCTCAATTAGGTTCTCACGGGAGAAGAAATTTTTACTATTAATATACAGCAGGCTACACAGGTCATATGAATACTGATGAAACTAGACGTTTTATTAAATTTAATACCATTTCCAAGTTGTGATCCTGCATCGTTGAAAAGGACATTGTATGTATACGAGGGCTGCTGAAAAATAACACCTCCGAATTTATTTTGTTCTCAGTATATCGGTTGAGGTATTGCGTATCATGCATATTGTTCGGCCGACTTTCCCATTTTGCTGAAGCAAGTTGCAACCCTCTGCCGCTAGGGGGATCCGAATTGTAGCGTTTAGCGTGGTGGTGTTTAAGTTAACTATGTTGGTGCGTGAGAAACAGCGGGCTGTAATCGAGTTTCGTACAGCAGAAAACGTGTCACCAATTGAAATCCATAGAAGAATGAAAGCTGTGCGTGGTGATGATTGTACTGACATCAGTAATGTAGCCGTTCGTTTGCTCGTGCTCGTAATGAAGGAAACGGTGATGTTAACAGCTACGTGACAGACAGAGCTCGGAGTGGACGGCTTCGTACAGCTACCGACGAGACACATCGGAATTGGGTTGATGAACTCAAAGAAAATCGAAGTCCGACTGTTCACGCTGTTTTTTGTATCACAGTTCTACAATGATGGCCAGTTCACGTCCTCGTGATATGCCACACATACCTGAGAGCTGTCTGTACTATCCGAAGGTGATGTACCATGAATTTTTGGCCGCTGCCTTAAATACCGGTCATGTTTTCTTACTGTGTGGAAATTTTTTCTGCTGTAAATAAGTTGGTTTAAAATGGTTCAAATGGATCTTAGCACTGTGCGACTTAACTTCTGAGGTCATCAGTCGCCTATAACTTAGAACTAATTAAACTTAACTAACCTAAGGACATCACACACAACCACGCCCGAGGCAGGATTCGAACCTGCGACCGTAGCGGTCGCTCCGTTCCAGACTGTAGAGCCTAGAACCGCACGGCCACTCAGGCCGGCCTAAATAAGTTGTTTCACTTTCAGTATGGCATTATTGTCGTTCTTTACGTGTTTATTACCACGTTTTTATCAGGTCGCTTTCCTGTCTGTCAGTTCGTTATAATTTTTGAAGTTGATTTTAAACTAACTTGCCGATGATCGACAGACTTGAATTTTTAAGCATAGCTCAAGAATGGATGACAACGCCATATTAACTCGCTTTCTTGTTGGCGTGTTTGGTAGGGGTGGAGGTGAGCAAGAAAAAGTTTCGCCATGGCTGATCTCAAGGACCGACGTGTTGTGTGGATCATATCAGTATGCGTTCCGAACAGTGTACGAGCGGACATGCACGGCTGAGCAGAGAGGGAGGGGCTGGTGGGGGGTGTGGGGGGGGTGTAAAGAGACAGATATTGCTTTTTATCTGTCTGTCTGTCCTATACATATTTTGCAGTTGGTTTTAATATAACTTCCCTATGAGCTACAGACTAAAAAATCTAAACAAGAACTGGATGGCGAAGCAGTATTATCTGGCCTTCTTGTGTTGTGTGGTGGAGTGTAGTCTGTGTACCACTGCTATTTTCACCTTTTCCTGCTCTAGTCGCAAATGGTTCGCGGGATGAATGATTGATGCTCTCCTCTACCTTCCAGGTATTTTCGCGATATACAGGGTGTTACAAAAAGGTACGGCCAAACTTTCAGGAAACATTCCTCACACACAAATAAAGAAAAGATGTTATGTGGACATGTGTCCGGAAACGCTTAATTTCCATGTTAGAGCTCATTTTAGTTTCGTCAGTATGTACTGTACTTCCTCGTTTCACCACCAGTTGGCCCAATTGAAGGGAGGTAATGTTGACTTCGGTGCTTGTGTTGACATGTGACTCATTGTTCTACAGTACTAGCATCATGCACATCAGTACGTAGCATCAACAGGTTAGTGTTCATCACGAACGTGGTTTTGCAGTCAGTGCAATGTTTACAAATGCAGAGTTGGCAGATGCCCATTTGATGTATGGATTAGCACGGGACAATAGCCGTGGCACGGTACGTTTGTATCGAGACAGATTTCCAGAACGAAGGTGTCCCGACAGGAAGACGTTCGAAGCAATTGATCGGCGTCTTAGGGAGCATGGAACATTCCAGCCTAAGACTCGCGACTGGGGAAGACCTAGAACGACGAGGACACCTGCAATGGACGAGGCAATTCTTCTTGCAGTTGACGATAACCCTAATGTCAGCGTCAGAGAAGTTGCTGATGTACAAGGTAACGTTGACCACGTCACTGTATGGAGAGTGCTACGGGAGAACCACTTGTTTCCGTACCATGTACAGCGTGTGCAGGCACTATCAGCAGCTGATTGGCCTCCACGGGTACACTTCTGCGAATGGTTCATCCAACAATGTGTCAATCCTCATTTCAGTGCAAATGTTCTCTTTACGGATAAGGCTTCATTCCAACGTGATCAAATAGTAAATTTTCACAATCAACATGTGTGGGCTGACGAGAATCCGCACGCAATTGGGCAATCACGTCATCAACACAGATTTTCTGTGAACGTTTGGGCAGGCATTGTTGGCGATGTCTTGATTGGGCCCCATGTTCTTCCACCTACGCTCAATGGAGCACGTTATCATGATTTCATACGGGATACTCTACCTGTGCTGCTAGAACATGTGCCTTTACAAGTACGACACAACATGTGGTTTATGCACGATGGAGCTTCTGCACATTTCAGTCGAAGTGTTCGTACGCTTCTCAACAACAGATTCGGTGACCGATGGATTGGTAGAGGCGGACCAATTCCATGGCCTCCACGCTCTCCTGACCTCAACCCTCTTGACTTTCATTTATGGGGGCATTTGAAAGCTCTTGTCTACGCAACCCCGGTACCAAATGTAGAGACTCTTCGTGCTCGTATTGTGGCCGGCTGTGATACAATACGCCATTCTCCAGGACTGCATCAGTGCATCAGGGATTCCATGCGACGGAGGGTGGATGCATGTATCCTCGCTAACGGAGGACATTTTGAACATTTCCTGTAACAAAGTGTTTGAAGTCACGCTTGTACGTTCTGTTGCTGTGTGTTTCCATTCCATGATTAATGTGAGTTGAAGAGAAGTATAAAATGAGGTCTAACATGGAAAGTAAGCGTTTTCGGACACATGTCCACATAACATATTTTCTTTCTTTGTATGTGAGGAATGTTTCCTGAAAGTTTGGCCGTACCTTTTTGTAACACCCTGTATACGTTGGATGAAGCAGTATACTGGCCGAGTGAGGTGAAGAGAAATTGAAGTAAACCTGCAATTTACCACAACTCTCTGTTCTAATCTCGTCTAACGAAAATCGACTCAAAAATTTAATGCACACGAAACTAAAAAACAGAAAAATAATTATTTAAATAAAAATGAATTTTTAATATATCACGTTTGTAAATCGAACTAAAAAGTAAAGAATAATTTCTCCTAGTCCCATACGAATTCTTTACTACACGTAGATACTCCTGAAAATTTGTGATTGTGACTTTTTAAAACTATGAAAATGCTTGTAAAATTTGAAGTGAAAAACGCGAGGCAGCAATACATAACTGAGCGTGAATAGTTCACTTCCTCAGACCGCTATGTAATAGTTTATGCATGAGTTCACCTTCCTACTATTATCTGTGGTATGCACCCTATGTCTTTCGTTTTAAATCTTGCAAGTATCTTCATAGCTATTACAAATTCACAATTACAAATGTTCAGGACCGTCTGTGAGGGATTAGGAATCTGTATGGACTATGAGAAACTATTTTGTACTTTTTAGTCGTATTTAAAAACGTGGTATATTAACAACCCAGATTTATTTAAATAATTATTCTCTTTGATTTTCCTCCTATAGAATACATTGTCATCTTGGATAGTCGTTTAATTTTTCCAAGTTTGGCCACCGTGTACACATTTCTCTTTTTTTTCCAAGGTGCGTTCGGCCGCGAATTTAAAAAAAAAAAATGGTTCAAATGGCTCTGAGCACTATGGGACTCAACTGCTGTGGTCATAAGTCCCCTAGAACTTAGAACTACTTAAACCTAACTAACCTAAGGACAGCACACAACACCCAGCCATCACGAGGCAGAGAAAATCCCTGACCCCGCCGGGAATCGAACCCGGGAACCCGGGCGTGGGAAGCGAGAACGCTACCGCACGACCACGAGATGCGGGCCGCGAATTTAAAACCACAGCGAAAATCCAATGAAGCTTTGCACAGATGTGCACTGTCTCAAGTATGCCCGCATATTGCGTCACATTGCACTTCTTAGTTCTGCGCGCAAAGTGGGCATGTAAAGTGCCTATAACAATAAAATCTCCTGCTAAGTAGTGTGAAGTACATGCTGTCCTTCGATTTCTTCATGCCAGAGGGTTCCGCCTGGCTTAATGCAGCCTGTATGACGTAACTGTCGTGCATGACAGCAAACTGCGGCAATGCTGCAGGAACTTTGAAGCAGAAGTTACAGACATCCATAATGTATGAAATATATTCGCAGTTATGACTGTGGACTGCCATCAGTTGCAAAATGGAATGACGACAATGAACGTTTGTGCCGTACCAGGATTCGAACACGGATTTCCCGCTTATCGCAAGAGGTTGCCTTACCATTTTTTTAACACTGTTACTTGTGACAACAAAAATCTGCAGACTGCCAAATAACATTGCAAATCCAATAAAAGTTCATCCGACTACACGCACCCTTCCTATCATATCAATTGCAATACAAATAGTAAAGAAGATGACTGTGCTGAAAAAAAAAACCAAAAAATAACTAACGAACCGGGCCTGATCCAGGGATCCAGCGACCATGGGGCCCGAACGCCAACCACTTTTTATTCTTTTTTTACTCGGGACCTTCACCTTTCGCGGGTAGGTGTTCTACCACCATACCTTTTTTTTTCTTCAATGAAAATTTGTGCCTGATCGGGACTCGAACCCGGAATTCCCACTTATCGCGAGCGGTCGCCTTACCATTTTTTTAAAAATCAAAATTTAAGCAGGGGCACGTTTCGGACCCGGGTACCAGGACTATTTCTTTTTAAAAATCAAAGACGCTACCGCTTTTTTTCCCTGCAAAACACTTATTTAAGGCAATCAATTAAAATAAAACAAAAGAAGTCATGTCGACAAAAACAAAATGGTTAAATTAGAAAACTTAAGTGAAGGAATATGGCGTTAATTTTAAGGTGGCCACACCTTCTTTCCTCCGTCACTTCTACATCGTGGAAAACTTAAATCCAAAGAAGAGTGTCCACAAAAAGGGGGGATTTCGAGTCATCCAACTCGTTGTCGATGAAAAACAAGATACAGCATATTAGAAAAAAGCTCACGATAACGTGGCATCCTGAGCCACGTCCAATGGGCTGTGGCCATATATTAGGAAAAGGCACACGGATCTGCGTCATATCCACTCACCATCACGTAGTGGACATAATGTCCAACAAGCCACATGATGGCATTGTTCTGCAATCGGGGAAAGAAGGTTGAATCGGGACGCACGAGAATCTCCCCCGAGATAGCCGCCTCCGACGTCCTGAGGAGAAAAACCATTTGTCGGCGAAGCCAGCTCCAATGGCCATGAACGCAGGAGATCAACCGACGATATAATGTATCAGTTTCATGGCAACGATTGCAACGATCCGTCACATTGAGACCAATACGAAAAAGTCGCACGTTGGTAGGTACAATATCGTGAACAACTTGGTACCACGAGGACGCCACTTCCATCGGGAAAATCGGGAGGCTAACGTTAGACCAAACAATCCTCCAGTTCGTTTCTGGCGACAGAGCTTCCACAGAGGGAATACTATGAGGAATTGGACAGCGGATTAATAGTATTTTTAGGGAGAGATTCGCTTGGGAAAGGATATTTACTACTAAATAACTCACTTCAAGAAAAAATTCCTTAACGTGCCGTAGCTTGTAACTAATCCTACCAATATCCACTGAAGGTGTTAAATTCGCCGGTCCGATACAGTCATGAAGGCGAGCTGGAAGAGAATGGCGGGGGGGGGGGGGGGGGGCGGAGGCATGTTAAAACGGTGCGACGGATGAATAAGGCAGAAGCCTTAACCCGAATGTCAAAGAGGCTCAGGCAGACGGGGGCGCGCCATGACCCCATAACGCACGCGATATGTAGAGTTGCACCAGATAAACCTGCCAGTTTAACTTTGCAACTTGCGGCACATCATCGCAGGAAATTGAAAGATTTGTGCAATAAAATAATCCTTACTTAACACATACGTTTTATTGGCCCGGATCTTATGAAGACGTGAGAGGGAACGACGCTCGTGTTCAGTGATGGCTCCCTGAATCTTATCCGTGACAGACTTCCAGTTTATCGTAGCCATCTTTAGCGGACAACTGTCAATTATAACACCTAACGATCGATATCTGGTGACCTTCAAAGCCCATGGAATTTCAACAGCGTCAAATCCTCGCAAACTGAGTAAGCGTCATTTCTCGTCATTAACCCGCGCTCCCGTAAGACGACAATATGCATCCAAAACTTTCTTCAGCAGTGGTATACCATCATGGGTACGGAGAAGAACCATAACGTCATCAGCATATGCATTAACGTTAACCTTTCTCCCAACAGCAACCAGCCACCCAAACGAGCAGCTATAGATCGCAATAAGGGTTCCAGAAACGGCACGTAGAGGGATATAAATAATGGACTCCCTTGAAGGACGCCCTGACACAGCGCAATGGGGGAGAAGTAAGATGGCCATTTACGTTAATGGACGCCGGAATACCAGTAATTAGCCGTAGTGCAGCATTGTTAAAACCAACAGTCGTCAATACTCGCGTAAGGAAACCATGATTAACGCGGTCGAACGCTTGGTGAAAATCAATGAAAAGCAAAGCGCTTGGCATGGGAATGGTGGAAGCAATCGAAATTCGATCACGACATGCAGCAACGGGAGTCAGGAGAGTACGACCCGGAAGACAACTTTGATGGCTCGCGCGGATGGTAGTCAACAATACCGATAGTCGGCTATTTACCGCTCGCTCCACTATTTTATAATCATAGTTGAAGAGGGTTATGGGGCGGATCCACAAGCAAACGTCGAGGCTTATTGGGGATCAGGACAATTTCAGCAACTTTAAAGCTGGGCGGGAGAAGGCCTCCGTGGAATACTTCATTCACCATAGACGTTATCGTATCTCCTATCAGGGGCGAAAATTGAATATAAAATTCTTTGGGAAGGCCATCGAAACCAGGCGATTTGTGGGTGGGAGAACGAGCCACAATATCAAGTATATCATCGTGATGGAATACAGAGAAAATATCTTCCTGGAGAGCTTGCGTAACAACACTATCAAGGAGGGAGGTAAAATCAGCAGACGGTGGACCGTCTGAATCCACTTCAGTATAAAGTTTGGAAAAGTACTGGTAGAGTTTACGCATGATATCAGATTGTCTTGTGACAGCCAGAGCGAGAGCACCAGCAGCAGCGAGTACTGTTTGTATAAAGCGTTTATTTTGCATTTTGTTTACGACCTTCCACTAAGGAAGGGATTCTATTAGTGTTTATCTGCTCTGCATAGTAACTAACAGTTCTTGATAAAACTTTACGTAGTTTTCGTGTTAGATTTCTTAGTGTTTTCTTGATCGTTTAGAACAGAAAGCGCCCTAAAACCGTCTTTTGTTTGTTTCGCGGCCGTTAGCCACTAGTCACTTGAATCAGCAGTTGTCTTGTGACAGCCAGAGCGAGAGCACCAGCAGCAGCGAGTACTGTTTGTATAAAGCGTTTATTTTGCATTTTGTTTACGACCTTCCACTAAGGAAGGGATTCTATTTGTGTTTATCTGCTCTGCATAGAAACTAACAGTTCTTGATCGTTAGGAGAGAAATTTATTTTGTACTTATTTGCTGCGCTTAGCTTTTAAATAGTTTTTCTGGGAAAACCTAGCGTAGTTTTCGCGTCTCGTATTTCAGTGAGTGTTTCTTGATTATCAGAGTAGCTCATCAGAAGATTATCTTGGGAATTTGTCACCGTATAGAGTAGGGTAAACATAGTCATGTGTAGGGACTGTGGTTGTTGTGAGCGGACGCAAGGAGAATTGGCCACTCTTCGGGGGCAGGTGGAGGCTTTGTCTGTTAGGCTCATCGAGCTCGAGGCGCAGGCGTCGGCTCGTAGTGGCGTTGGGGCAACTGTGGTGAGACCTATGCCTACTTCGGTGGCCTTGGAATCACATGGAACCCCTGATGTCGCTGCGTCTTCCGGCAGTGAGCATCTTACCGGTCAGCCATCACTCCAGGGTGAATGGCGGACAGTGGTGGGCTCGCGCGTGCCTGGCCGAAAGGCGAAGGTGGGATCTGGCCGCGTGGCAGCTGCCTTACCCCTTTCCAACAGGTACGGGGTGCTTCCTAGTGGTGATGACATCGTTTCCGAGCCACCACAGGATGCCTCGCCTGTTGGGCCAGTGGCCGATTCTCCGGCAAGGTCCCGACAGTCACAGAGGGCGGGCCTATTAGTTATAGGGAGCTCCAACGTTAGGCGGGTTATGGAGCCCCTCAGGAAAATAGCGGGTAGGTCGGGGAAGAATGCCAGTGTGCACTCGGTGTGCTTGCCGGGGGGTCTCGTCCGTAATGTGGAGGAGGCCCTTCCGGCAGCTATTGAACGCACTGGGTGTGACCGGCTGCAGATAGTAGCACATGTCGGAACGAATGACGCCTGCCGCTTGGGTTCTGAGGCCATCCTTGGTTCCTTCCGGCGGCTGGCTGATTTGGTGAAGACAACCAGCATCGCACGCGGAGTGCAAGCTGAGCTTAATATCTGCAGCATAGTGCCCAGAGTCGATCGCGGTCCTCTGGTTTGGAGCCGTGTGGAGGGTCTAAACCAGAGGCTCAGACGACTCTGCGACTATAATGGTTGCAAATTCATCGACCTCCGTTATTGGGTGGAGAACTGTAGGGCCCCCCTAGACAGGTCAGGCGTGCACTACACACCGGAAGCAGCTACTAGGGTAGCAGAGTACGTGTGGCATGCACACGGGGGTTTTTTAGGTTAGAGGGACCCCCCCTTGGGAGAAACGATAAAATACCTGACGGCTTACCAGAGAGAACATCAGCATCGTTGATAAAGAACGTCCGTCCTCAGAGACCAAAAACAGGAAAAGTTAACGTAATATTGGTAAACTGCAGGAGTATCCAGGGCAAGGTTCCTGAATTAGTATCGCTTATTGAAGGAAATAGTGCGCATATAGTATTAGGAACGGAAAGTTGGTTAAAACCGGAAGTGAACAGTAACGAAATCCTAGACACAGAATGGAATATATACTGCAAGGATAGGATAAACGTCAATGGTGGAGGAGTATTTATAGCAGTAAAGAATTCAATAATATCCAGTGAAGTTATTAGCGAATGCGAATGTGAAATAATCTGGGTTAAGTTAAGTATCAAAGGTGGGTCAGATATGATAGTCGGATGCTTCTATAGACCACCTGCATCAGCAACCGTAGTAGTTGAGCGCCTCAGAGAGAACCTGCAGAACGTCGTGAAGAAGTTTCGTGATCATACTATTGTAATAGGGGGAGACTTCAATCTACCAGGTATAGAATGGGATAGTCACACAATCAGAACTGGAGCCAGGGACAGAGACTCTTGTGACATTATCCTGACTGCCTTGTCCGAGAATTACTTCGAGCAGATAGTTAGAGAACCAACTCGTGAAGCTAACGTTTTAGACCTCATAGCAACAAATAGACCGGAACTTTTCGACTCCGTGAATGTAGAAGAGGGTATCAGTGATCATAAGTCAGTGGTTGCATCAATGACTACAAGTGTAATAAGAAATGCCAAGAAAGGAAGGAAAATATATTTGCTTAACAAGAGTGATAGGGCACAAATCGCAGAATATCTGAGTGACCACCATCAAACGTTCATTTCTGAGGAAGAGGATGTGGAACAAAAATGGAAAAAATTCAGAAACATCGTCCAGTAGGCCTTAGATAAGTTCGTACCGACTAAGGTCCAAAGCGAGGGGAAAGATCCACCGTGGTATAACAATCATGTACGAAAGGTACTACGGAAACAAAGAAAGCTTCATCATAGGTTTAAGAGTAGTCGAATCATAGCTGATAAGGAAAAGCTGAACGAAGCGAAAAAGAGCGTAAAGAGAGCAATGAGAGAAGCATTCAACGAATTCGAACATAAAACATTGGCAAACAATCTAAACAAGAACCCTAAAAAGTTTTGGTCATATGTAAAATCGGTAAGCGGGTCTAAATCCCCTATTCAGTCACTCGTTGACCACGATGGCACCGAAACAGAGGACGACCGAAGAAAGGCAGAAATACTGAATTCAGTGTTCCGAAACTGTTTCACTGCGGAAAATCGTAACACGGTCCCTGACTTCAGCCGTCGCACGGACGCCAAAATGGAAAATATTGAAATAAACGATATCGGAATTGAAAAACAACTGCTATCACTTAGTAGCGGAAAAGCATCCGGACCAGACGAGATACCCGTAAGATTCTACAGTGATTATGCTAAAGAACTTGCCCCCTTTCTATCAGCAATTTATCGTAGATCTCTGGAAGAACGTAAAGTACCTAGCGACTGGAAGAAAGCGCAGGTCGTTCCCATTTTCAAGAAGGGTCATAAATCAGATGCGAATAATTATAGGCCTATTTCGCTTACGTCAATCTGTTGTAGAATAATGGAACATGTTTTATGTTCTCGTATTATGACGTTCTTAGATAATACAAATCTCCTTCATCATAACCAACATGGATTCCGCAAACAGAGATCATGTGAAACTCAGCTCGCCCTATTTGTCCAAGAAATTCACAGTGCCGTAGACACTGGCGAGCAGATTGATGCCGTATTCCTGGACTTCAGGAAGGCATTTGATACGGTTCCGCACTTACGTTTAGTGAAAAAAATACGAGCTTACGGAATATCGGACCAGGTTTGTGATTGGATTCAGGATTTCCTAGAAGAAAGAACACAACATGTCATTCTTAACGGTTCAAAATCTGCAGATGTAGAGGTAATTTCGGGAGTACCGCAAGGAAGCGTGATAGGACCTTTATTGTTTACAATATACATAAATGACTTAGTTGACAACATCGGTAGCTCCGTGAGGCTATTTGCAGATGACACGGTTGTCTACAAGAAAGTAGCAACATCAGAAGACTCGTACGTACTCCAGGAAGACCTACAGAGGATTAATGAATGGTGCGACAGCTGGCAGCTTTCCCTAAACGTAGATAAATGTAATATAATGCGCATACATAGGGGCAGAAATCCATTCCAGTACGATTATGCCATAGGTGGTAAATCATTGGAAGCGGTAACGACCGTAAAATACTTAGGAGTTACTATCCGGAGCGATCTGAAGTGGAATGATCACATAAAACAAATAGTGGGAAAAGCAGGCGCCAGGTTGAGATTCATAGGAAGAATTCTAAGAAAATGTGACTCATCGACGAAAGAAGTAGCTTACAAAACGCTTGTTCGTCCGATTCTTGAGTATTGCTCATCAGTATGGGACCCTTACCAGGTTGGATTAATAGAAGAGATAGACATGATCCAGCGAAAAGCAGCGCGATTCGTCATGGGGACATTTAGTCAGCGCGAGAGCGTTACGGAGATGCTGAACAAGCTCCAGTGGCGGACACTTCAAGAAAGGCGTTACGCAATACGGAGAGGTTTATTATCGAAATTACGAGAGAGCACATTCCGGGAAGAGATGGGCAACATATTACTACCGCCCACATATATCTCGCGTAATGATCACAACGAAAAGATCCGAGAAATTAGAGCAAATACGGAGACTTACAAGCAGTCGTTCTTCCCACGCACAATTCGTGAATGGAACAGGGAAGGGGGGATCAGATAGTGGTACAATAAGTACCCTCCGCCACACACCGTAAGGTGGCTCGCGGAGTATAGATGTAGATGTAGATGTAGATGTAGAAGACCACTCAAGCCGATCCAGAGAACAAATGGTAGAAAGACACGTCCTTTGAGATCGCTTGTGAAGCCGAAGAAGATGATGATAGAGAGAGGTCAACTCATCCTGTAAGACTGAATGAGGCGGGGAATGCAATCGGACACCATCCATTTGCTTACGTTATAGTTGTAGATGTTTTGTCTTCACACGGTGGACGTCGACGACTCTCAAGGGCGCATCGCAACCATTATCGTAAAGATCGCGAAGGGCAGCATAGTAAAATTCCCTAGTCGCCTTATTTCAGCCGCTTTTTCAACGCTAAAATGCTTGAGTGTATTTCGAATTCGGGGTTTAGCTAAGGTAACCCACCATTCTAGAAGCGAGGAATATTGCGTGTGGGACTGGGTTGTCCACTACCATACGACTGCGATGATGCCTTCTAGAAAGGGGTCCGTGAGATGCAGAGTGTTTAGCTTCCATAAAGGGCGCGAAATATGGACCCGCTGCGGGAGGTGGTTAAAGGTCATTTAAACAGCACAGTGATCAGTGAAACTGGCAAGAATTACATCAATCGATAGAAGCTGACTACATTTTGGGGTAGATAAATATAAGCGATCCAATCGGTTACTTGAAGTAGCTATAAAAAACGTAAGCGGCGCTGCGGCACAGGCGGAAGTTAACTACGACCTGCTCGCTCGACGCGCAAGGCGACATTGTCATTAGGCTGCCCGAGCATGACTCATTGCCAGGCCCAAACCTCCATCTGTCGTCAACCATTAGTCTAATGCGACAACTACATGCATGCGTGTCCGAAGGAACATTGCATTATAATTCTGAGCAACACATGCACTGCAACACCGTATTTATCCGCCGAAACCGGGCAAGCGAATTTCAATTAAACTATCTCCCCTGTATAGGAATACACATAATGAATGTACGAGTGCAGGCAGTAGAAACATGGTTGACGACGTAGAGAAGTTTCGGCCGGGCCGTGAGTCGTTCTCGGATAGCCTAATGGTAGGCGCCGCTCGCGATAAGCGGGAAATCCAGGTTAGAGCCCTGGTGCGGCGCAAATTTTCATTGTCGTTATTCCATTACATAGCTGACAGTTGTTCATTTTCGCAATTGCGTATACATTTCATATATTTCATAACGCCTGTTCGTTTGTAGTTCAGAATAGCGGGCACTGCAATATCGTACTTCGTATCCATGATGCACGCGTACAGGAAAAGAAGCTAGTGTCAACCGATGATCTTGATCAGCGAGTGGCCATTCGAGAAAATCTTCTGCAAAGGTAATTCAGAACAATCGAAGAGCAATTTTGTCATCGAGAGTTGTCCTTCTTCGTGACAATGCTTGGCCGCACACTGCTGCACCAAGAAAGATACTCCTGCAGTGTTTTAGATGGGAAGTGTTCTATCACCCACCACACAGCCCGTACTTGGCTCTCGTCTCTTTTCTCACATGAACAACTGTGACAGCACTTTGACACGGACAACGATCTGCAGACCAGGGGGGAACTGGCGGAGTGCACAGGCGGCTGCCTTCTATGAGGAGGGTATTTGAAAGTTCGTACAATAATATGAATAATATCTAAGTCGGAGTGTCGACTATGTAGGAAAGTAGCTGGAAGTAGTAGCTAAATTTTGCAAATAAATCGTTTTTGATTTTCACTGCGATTTCCATTTTGCGACCGATCGGACCGTGGACAAAAAAAGCCGTCGGAGATGACAGTTATTACACGTGAGAACAGTACACCTAAGTAAAAATGTTTGTCGCTCTGTGTAAACACGTCGTGGCGGCGTCGTTTCTGTCTGAGATGGGGACTTGGCTTTACTGTATCGTCGGGCAAGCCGTTGGCCTTGTGGAGAAAGGCAGGTTACGGAACCAGGAACAACCGTGCAGCGATGCTGGGTCGAGACGGGGAGCGCCAATCAGAGAGCAGGAACGAGTCAGCAGTGGCTGCGAATGACGCACGGCGCTCCCGCTTATAATGCAGGTGGCGTGCTCTGCTATGAGATGATTAAAAGATTGGATCTCGAATCGGGAATTACTCCTCGCGTGAATACCTTCAACTGTTATTGCTAGCAAATTTTACTGCTCCCGGACTGCTGACAATTTGATAACACCGCATTTTCATCTCCAAGAGATAATTTTGAAGTTCATACGGCGAGTTCAGAATCACTTAATGTGTATGTCATGAACGGTATGTCTGGCGTCCAGGTGAAGTATAAACTGGTGTGCAAAATTTGAAGACAAAAGTAACTTTACCTTGCTGCATCACTGTCAATTAACATAGCTCTATGAAACTTTTATCATATTAGGTTGGTGCATAAGTTCAAAGCGTTTTTTTTTTTTTTTTTTTTTGGATGTTGGTATCCCGATTTCTGTGGGTTTATTCATCGACTGTCATTTTTTATTTGTAGTTACTGTTGCTATACGAGTTTACATATTGTCATTTTGTCATTTGGAGATAGAGTGAAGCTGTGGACGCTAGAAAATGGAGTGCCAAGTGGAGAAAGCGGAACGTTTCTAACATATTCTCCTGTTTCCGTTAAATAGAGGTGTGACAGCAGCGGAGACAGCCAGAAATATTTGCGCCGTGTATGGGGATAATGCCATTGGATAGAACAATGAAAGAAAATTATTTTCTCATTTTAAGGAGGACTGTTTTGGCATTAGTGACTCTCCACGTTCATTAAGGTCTTCGGAGTTTGATGAAGATTCTTTAAACGCATAAATCCACAATGATCCAAACAGTATACTCGAGAACTGGTACACGTAATGGACAGTGATATTCCATCATCGTGCGACATTTGCGTGCAATGGAGAAGGTTCAAAAATCGGATATACGGGTACCGCATGTCCTAAGTCAAAACCACAAAAATCAGCGGGTCGCCGTATGTGCAACTCTTCTTGCTCGTCAGCTGTCTCGTTCATGAACAACACCGAACATTCCTATTCTGTATCGTGACGAGAACTGGTGTCTTCTAACATAAGGAACAGAAAGCAGTGATTGAGCCCAAACAAAGCCACAACTACGAGTGCACAGAAGTGCGCGCTACTGCACAAGATAATGTTGTGGTTCTGGTGGAACTGCAACGGTGAGTCCGCAGCTCGTGGTCGTGCGGTAGCGTTCTCGCTTCCCGCGCCCGAGTTCCCGGGTTCGATTCCCGGCGGGGTCAGGGATTTTTTCTGCCTCGTGATGACTGGGTGTTGTGTGATGTCCTTAGGTTAGTTAGGTTTAAGTAGTTCTAAGTTCTAGGGGACTGATGACCATAGCTGTTAAGTCCCATAGTGCTCAGAGCCATTTGAACCATTTTTTTTTTGCAACGGTGAGGTGTACTACGATTTGCTTCCCCGAGATGCTACCATCACTGCTGACATTTGCTGTCAACAACTGAGGCGTCTTGCAAACGCAAACCTAGAACAACGACCAGGAAGACTGCATGAAGTGACGCTGCTCCACGGTAACTCCCGCCCGTATTCTGCTAGACCAGTGGTTCCTAACGTGGGGGTAATCCCTGAAGGGTAAAATGAAATTTTCTGAGGGGTAAAAACTCAACAATTCGATTCTATTTCAGTCACGATTCTAAATTATTTCCGAAGGATCAGCACTATTATCACAATTTTGAAAGATTCTAATACTGATTACATAATTTATCGATAACTACCTTTCTCAATTAGTAGCTTTAATGCAATGGAGGTTACAGGTTCCTCACATAGTCCATGCACTACACACATATGTTTTGCATTGTTCTATACATCGCTGATGATAAGAGTGAGACATATACGTGGCAAATGTTAAATATCTCGAAAAAATTTCTTCTCCAACTTGTGGATAGTATCTGTAGTAATCCAGAAATTGCTTCATTACTTGCTTCGAAACAGATAAATGAATTACTTGACAGCACTACACAGCATTAACTACATAAGGGCTACTACTATAGTGCTGCACACAGTATTATTATTATTATTATTATTACTACTACTACTACTACTATAAGTGGCTTTGTCAGCCACAAAGCATTAATAGATTTAAGTCTTCCAATTTCTGGCGGTTCAGAAGTAAGGAGTGCAGCAATCAAGTGATTTGCGAACAGTAAGTATAGTGCACAAATTTTAACTTGGTTGATTTTAAATGGGGCTGCAACGTGCAGGTCAAGCAACTGCCGCAATGGAGAGGAGTCATTCAGGGAAAATGCGTTTTGTAACAAGTGTCTACTCTCAGTGTGGGTAGTCAGCTTTCTTATCTGAGAAGGAGTTATGGGTAGCACTAGCAATGCACCTCGAATTCCTTAGTCATTCATTCTAACACAAACACACACACACACACACACACACACACACACACACACACACACACACACGCGCGCGCGCGCGCTAAATGTCATTTACCTTGCATCATTTTAAAAATAAGTGTTCCAATAAAAGTCTTTAGTTCTACAGTTTAGGTAGGTGCTAAACTTGGAGATAATGCGGGGGAGGTGGGGGGGGGCAACGGACGGCAGGATGGGGGTAGTAGCTAATGTCTATCTGCACTCAGCGGTAATGGTCTGAGAAAATTTGGGAACCACTGTGCTAGATTGTCAAAAAATGTTATGCAGGAGTTGGGCTCCGACGTTATTCCGCCCCACCTTATGTACCGGATGTTGTGCCATCAGTTTCTCACATTTTCAGCTCTATATCGAACAACCTTCAAGGAATTTCCTTTGCGAATGAAAATGCGCTCCGAACATGGCACGACGAGTTCTTCGCCTTAAAACCACGTGATTTCTATAGGTGCGGAGTCGAAAAGTTACCCTAGCGTTGACAGACCGTTGTAAATAATGTAGGAGAATATACTACTGATGACTACCGTAAAGTCTATGTTATGTGTAACTGTTATGGAAAACACTACGAACTTATGCACCAGTCTGATACATAGAAAGAACTGCTAACAAAGAAATAAGCAACGAGGCGAACAGAAAGGACACAGACAATAACTGCAAGGCGCTTTATGATGGTCCCCTGAACATTACAGATGGCAGGAGATGGTCTTAACAGGGCGAGAGATCACCACGGACAGCAGTGCATGCTCTGCAACGTACTACCATGCTAGATAGTTGTTGTGTGATGGAGTTCCATTAACCACCAGCGCGGGTTACAGCTGCTGGATATTCGTTGGTGCTTGTGGACGTGCTGTAATATGTCTCCCCACTGCATCCCTCATGTGCTCGACAGGATTTAAGCCGGAGGAACGGACAGGACAGTCCATTCACCGAATATTGTCTCGTTGCAAGAGCCCCTCCAACTGCCCTGTTCGATGTCATCGTGCATTTTCATTTGTAAAAATGAAGTCAAGGGGGAATGCACCCTTGAAAAGACGCACATGAGGAATGATTACAGTGTCACAATAATGTTGGCCGGTGACTGTACCGCGTAGAAAGATTTGGAGGTCAATAGGCCAGACCATAACACCTGGACCTCCAAAACGATCATGTTCGACAATATTACTGGGTACATTACGTGTTCCCACGAGTCACCATATGAGCGTACATGTAGAGTCATTGCTCAGACTGTATCTGCTCTCATTCGAGGAAAGCACGCGACCTGAGTCCTCGCTGAGGCTCGCATCGCAAGTGGTGCTGCCAGAGGAACACAATTTCGCATTAAGAGGACATCCCAATGCAGTAACCGCACCACTGTGGAGCGCGGGGTTGCGTGTGTGCAGTCCTGTTAAATGTGGCTGCAGTTCCACCCGCTTTTGATGTGGGTCCCTTGTTGCCTTTTGCGATCACCTGCTGCTGTAGTTGACCGTGGTCGACCACCTCCCGTCCTTTGGGCAGCAATGCTGATGGTTCGGAACGCTTTCCACGCACGTGAAACAATGCTGTGAGCAATACCAAGCTTCTGGACTACACTCGTCACACTTTGTCCTTCTTCCAATTTCCCGATGACTATTCCCCGTGTGTAGTCCTCCGAATATAGTATTTTCCCGTTCCTTCAACTGCCGGCCGGAGTGGCCGTGCGGTTCTAGGCGCTACAGTCTGGAGCCGAGCGACCGCTACGGTCGCAGGTTCGAATCCTGCCTCGGGCATAGATGTGTGTGATGTCCTTAGGTTAGTTAGGTTTAATTAGTTCTAAGTTCTAGGCGACTGATGACCTCAGAAGTTAAGTCGCATAGTGCTCAGAGCCATTTTTCCTTCAGCTGCCTCGTGTTGCGGCGCCAGCCCAATTTGACACTATAGTCGACTGGAAGATCTCTGGCAACATGCTCCCCCACTTTCATTCGTTTTCACCAAAATATGTTACGTTACTTTATCTAGCTCGTCCTCACGTTTCGCACAGTAGTGTAACACTGCCGAATTTGCTCTTTTTGTAAATGAAAGACCGACTTCGGCAACTCGATCAAACCTAATCGACTGCTTGTAATGAAAGGCTCTAAATATCACAGCCTTAATATTCGCATAATAAAAGTTGGTTCTCATGTAACATAAAGACACTTCGGCTAAAACATAAAAATGCCTTAAATTTCCCTTCGATCTTCTTATCAGTCTTTTTACTTATATGAGGGTCGTTCAGTATCTGATACCCCAGAATTTTTTTTCTCAGAACATCTTTTTCTTATTCAGTCGAATTTAGTGAAAATACCCATCAGCGTTTCTTTCGGATGTACCATTTTCCTGCATAGTCTCCTTCACGTCGTATGGCCTTACGTCAGTGTTATGTAAGAGCATATGCTCACTGTTGGTCAAAGCTCTTATACTGTGCTCATAGCCGTGTTTTCACAGCATAAATTACGCCACATCATCTTCAAAGTTTGTTCCACATAGAGAATCTTTAAGCGGCACAAACAAATGGATGTTCCATTGCACCAAGTCTGGGCTGTAGGGTCACTCAGGCCATGCCGCATTCCCAACTCGAGAGACTTAGGTGTGGGCACACATTGTTGTGCTGGAGCACGACTTTCTTTTTAATTCTTGTCAGACCGAACACATCGAAAATGGTTCGTGAGATTGTTCGCATCTTCACGAATGCTTCTGATTTAATGGTCAACTCTTTTCACAACACATCCACGTGAATGTTACCATCACTATGCCACAAGACTGTCACTATCACTTTGCCAGCAGAGGAAGCTGCCTTGAGTTTCCTCTTTTTCGGTTATTGCGGGTGGTGCCGCACCAATGACTACCTTTTTACTGCCGGCCGTAGTGGCCGAGCGGTTCTAGGCGCTGCAGTCTGGAACCGCGCGACCGCTAGGTCGCAGGTTCGAATCCTGCCTCGGGCATGGATGTGTGTGATGTCCTTAGGTTAGTTAGGTTTAAGTAGTTCTAAGTTCTAGAGGACTGGCGACCTCAGAAGTTAAGTCCCATAGTGCTCAGAGCCATTTGAACCATTTTTGAACCTTTTTACTTCCGGCTCAAATGATGCATCCAGGTTTCGTGACCTGTAAAGATCCATCACAGAAAGGCGACGCCATTGACCTCAGACTGTTCCAACAGTTCAGATAAATTCTTTGAATCTTGTGGTCTGTTGTGTGCATTCGTTGAGACCCATCTTGATATCATCTTTGAATATACAAGAATCTCAATATTGCGTACACAGTTCCCGTGCTCAACGATAGCCGTAATGCCACTCTGGATGAGTAATGGCATCCGCGCGACTCACCACGCAGGGAGCGATGGTCGTGATATAACGTCCTGAACGTTTCTTTCACTTCCTGACGCTTAGCTATCTCTGTTCACCGCCCAACAGTACTCTTACCAACTGCATCATTACGGTACACTGCACACAAACGCTTATGGATGTACACCAGTGTTTCTTTTTCTCCGTAATCAATAATTCAACCATATCACATTGCTTACGACGTGTCTTGTGTAGGCTCCCATTTTGATGATTCACTACGACTCTGACATCTGTTGGAATTGTTTGAAAACATGTACAGAAGAAATATGAAACTCGAAGCTTATGTAAGGGCGTTATCCTGCATATATGGGTTGGACAGAAATATGGAGAGAGAGCTGGAAATACGTGCTTGAACATAAATGCAAATACTATTCAAGCCTCAAGCCTGCATTTTGCGCTGATGTATTTGACCTGCGCAGTTGCAAATGAATTATATCGAAGCTAAGTGAATTCGAACATGGGAAAATTGTTGGTGCTCGTATGGTGAGCGCTTCTGTAACCATGAGAGCCGAAGTGTCTGGTATCTCAACAGGCACCGTGAAAATTTATACTACGTACAGGGAAAGTGGAAAAAACATCATTCGCTAAATCACAGCGCAATCGAAAATATGTGTTGAATCGTCGCTACAGACGGCCATTCAAGAGGATTCTGACAAAAGAAACAAGACAACACTTGTAAAGGTCACTGGAGAACTACACTACTGGGCATTAAAATTGCTACACCACGAAGATGACGTGCTGCAGACGCGAAATTTAACCGACGGGATGAAGATGCTGTGATATGCAAATGATTAGCTTTTCAGAGCATTCACTCAAGGTTGGCGCCGTTGGTGACACCTACAACGTGCTGACATGAGGAAAGTTTCCAACCGATTTCTCATACACAAACAGCAGTTGACCGGCGTTGCCTGGTGAAACGTTGTTGTGATGCCTTATGTAAGGAGGAGAAATACGTACCATCACGTTTCCGACTTTGATATAGGTCGGATTGTAGCCTATCGCGATTGTGGTTTATCGTATCGCGACATTGCTGCTTGCGTTGGTCGAGATCTAATGACTGTTAGCAGAATATGGAATCGGTGGGTTCAGGAGGGTAATACGGAACGCCGAGCTGGATCCCAACGGCCTCGTATCACTAGCAGTCGAGATGACAGGCATCTTATCCGCAAGGCTGTAACGGATCGTGCAGCCACGTCTTGATCCCTGAGTCAACAGATGGGGACGTTTGCAAGACAACAACCATCTGCACGAACAGTTCGACGACGTTTGCAGCAGCATGGACTATCGGCTCGGAGACCATGGCTGCGGTTACCCTTGACGCTGTATCACAGACAGGAGCGCCTGCGATGGTGTACTCAACGACAAACCTGGGTGCACGAATGGCCCGTCGTTTTTTCAGATGACTCCAGGTTCTGTTTCCAGCATCATGATGGTCGCATCCTTGTTTCGCGACATCACGGTGAACGCACATTGGAAGCGTGTATTCGTAATCGCCATACTGGAGTATCACCCGGCGTGATGGTATGGGGTGCCATTGGTTACACGTCTCAGTCAGCTCTTGTTCGCATTGACGGCACTTTGAACAGTGGACGTTACATTTCAGATGTGTTACGACCCGTGGCTATACCCCTCATTCGATCCCTGCGAAAATCCTACATTTCAGTAGGATAATGCACGACCGCACGTTTCAGGTCCTGTACAGGCCTTTCTGGATACAGAAAATGTTCGACTGCTGCCATGGCCAGCACATTCTCCAGGTCTCTCACCAATTGAAAACGTCTGGTCAATGGTGGCCGAGCAACTGGCTCGTCACAATACGCCAGTCACTACTCTTGATGAACTGTGGTATCGTCTTGAAGCAGCATGGGCAGCTGTACCTGTTCACGCCATCCAAGCTCTGTCTGACTCAATGCCCAGGCGTAACAAGGCCGTTATTACGGTCGGAGGTGGTTGTTCTGGGTACTGATTTATCAGAATCTGTGCACCCAAATTGCGTGAAAATGTAATCACATGTCAGTTCTAGTATAACATATTTGTCCAATGAATACCCGTTTATCATCTGCATTTCTTCTTGGTGTAGCAATTTCAATGGCCAGTAGTATGTAAGCCCTGTCAGCACCAAAACATTGGCTGGGGACTGCAGGGCGAGCTGGAAATCCAAAACCACTCATCAGCGATGCAGATGCCCGTAACAAGACAACAGGGTGCCGAAATTATAAAACCTGGACTATGAACAGAGGAAGAAACTCATTTAACCGGATGAGTCTAATTTCGCACTGTTTCAAACTTCTGGCCGCGCTTACGCCCCAAGAGTGAAACACGGCGGAGGTTCTGTGATGATTTGGATAGCGATATCGTGGTATTCCATGGGCTCCATGATTACTCTGCGAGGTCGCAATTCTGATAAGGATTCTGTGAACACTTTGGCTGGCCAGGTGCATCCCATGGTGCAATATTTGTCCCTGATGCTCGGTTCCAAGAGGACAGGGCCGCTGCTCGCGCAGATCACATCACTCAGAACTGGTTCTATGAGCACGAGGACGAGTTGTTGCGTCTCCCATGACCACCACAGTCAACAGATCCCAATATTATTAAGCCATTATGGCCGACTTTGGAGGAAAGGGTCCGTGATCGTTATCCATCTTCATAATCACTACCTGAACTTACTTCTCTTTTGCAGGAAGAATGGTATAAGATTTACTTGACAACCATAAAGCACCTGTTTTTGTGCATTCTGAGGTGACTGTAAGAGGTTTCATACAACGTATTAGGCATAGTAATGTGTTGTGTTCTTGTGCAGCCTCTGTGTATTAAAGGCATTAATAATGAAGAACCATCGTATTTGCTTTATCAACTTTCTTCGTGTAAACAAGTATTCGCATTCGGATTCCATTTTAGAAAATACACTACTGGCCATTAAAATTGCTACACCAAGAAGAAATGCAGGTGATAAACGGGTATTCATTGGACAAATATATTATACTAGAACTGACATGTGATTACATTTTCACGCAATTTGGGTGCACAGATTCTGATAAATCAGTACCCAGAACAACCACCTCTGACCGTAATAACGGCCTTGTTACGCCTGGGCATTGAGTCAGACAGAGCTTGGATGGCGTGTACAGGTACAGCTGCCCATGCAGCTTCAAAACCATACCACAGTTCATCAAGAGTAGTGGCTGGCGTATTGTGACGAGCCAGTTGCTCGGCCACTATTGACCAGACGTTTTCAGTTGGTGAGAGATCTGGAGAATGTGCTGGCCAAGGTAGCAGTCGAACATTTTCTGTATCCAGAGAGGCCCGTACAGGACCTGCAACATGCGGTCGTGCATTATCCTGGTGAAATGTAGAGTTTCGCAGGGACAGAATGAAGGGTAGAGCCACGGGTCGAAACACATCTGAAATGTAACGTCCACTGTTCAAAATGCCGTCAATGCGAACAAGAGGTGACCGAGACGTGTAACCAATGGCACCCCATACCATCACGCCGGGTGATACGCCAATATGGCGATGACGAATACACGCTTCCAATGTGCGTTCACCGCGATTTCGCCAAACACGGATGCGACCATCATGATGCAGTAAACGGAATCTGGATTTATCCTAAAAAATGACTTTTTGCCATTCGTGCACCCAGGTTCGTCGTTGAGTACACCATCACAGGCGCTCCTGTCTGTGATGCAGCGTCAAGGGTAACCGCAGGCATGGTCTCCGAGCTGATAGTCCATGCTGCTGCAAACGTCGTCGAACTGTTCGTGCAGATGGTTGTTGTCTTGCAAACGTCCCCAACTGTTGACTCAGGGATCAAGACGTGGCTGCACGATCCGTTACAGCCATGTGGATAAGATGCATGTCATCTCGACTACTAGTGATATGAGGCCGTTGGGATCCAGCACGGCGTTCCGTATTACCCTCCTGAACCCACCGATTCCATATTCTGCTACTGGTCATTGGATCTAGACCAACGCGAGCAGCAATGTCGCGATACGATAAACCGCAATCGCGATAGGCTACAATCTGACCTATATCAAAGTCGGAAACGTGATGGTACGTATTTCTGCTCCTTACACGAGGCATCACATCAACGTTTCACCAGGCAACGCCGGTCAACTGCTGTTTGTGTATGAGAAATCGGTTGGAAACTTTCCTCTTGTCAGCACGTTGTAGGTGTCGCCACCGGCGCCAACCTTGTGTGAATGCTCTGAAAAGCTAATCATTTGCATATCTCAGCATCTTCTTCCTGTCGGTTAAATTTCGCGTCTGTATCTCGTCATCTTCGTAGTGTAGCAATTTGAATGGCCAGTAGTGTACCTTAAGGAAGTTCTTGGAAGTCAGAACTACCTCCATTTCGCAGTGACGTAGACTGTGGGCATAACTTTCATCAACTGATCCTACAAAACCTGATATCAGATCACGACTTAACCTACTTTTGACACTTTCTCTAAAAAGGAGTTCTGAAGCACTTTACCACAATCAGTGAGTCGATGTGAAAAACGTCGATACAGGTAATTTGTTACAAAGAAAAGATGGTGTTTAAGTTAATGTTAATTAATTAAAATATCGGTACGGTTCAAATTCGTCAATAACTCTTGGAAAAATCCGAGTCCTGATTAGCAGTCTGTGTATCAAATGCAATGTTTCGATAGTTTAATTAGTATTTTGACATTTTTGAGGTACTTTTCATTTCTGCATATTTGTAGCACCAGCTTATGTATGCCTGTGCGGCAGCGCTCGACTCTGATGTAAGCCGGTTTGTATTCCGATGGTAAAGGGGGGAGTGGTGGGGACGTGAGTTCCTGATCGCCAGTCTTCACGCTAATGACTTGGTTTAAATTCCAAAAATATTCGCTGTGTCCCATGAAATGTGCGCATGTGCACTGTTGATGGTGATCAGTCCGTCGGATTGGGGCGTTATGTTCTGTGACTCTCTTGGTGCTATTCGAGAGGAGCAGGCTACATGCCGGCACCGGCTTTCACAGTCTCCCTTCCGTTAGTCGCAAAACAAACCCAACGATACACTGTACAAACACTCATATCAGTTGATGAATTCTTCTCGGGTGATCAGCCGAGTGGTGGCGTCGTCTTGTCGCAACGTTTCAATGAGTTTCGTACCCATCATCTTCTGTCGACAGATTGCAGTCTTTCTCGGCGTGTTCCAGTGATGAATTCTTCGCTAGAAGATGATGGATACGAAACTTATTGAAACGTTGCGACAAGACGACGCCACCACTCGGCTGATAACGCGAGAAGAATTCATCAGTGGAACACGCCGAGAAAGACTGCAATCGCTTATACTCATAGCAGTTGCCCACACGACACAGATTAAGCACTTCATAACAGTTCGGAGGAACGCAATAGCAACCCCCCCTTCTCAGGACCTTGCCCTGAACTACGATTCACTCCCCGCCGCCCTTTCCATGAGTATGTCACTACTTTAACATCGACGTCTATTCCCATTCCAGGCCGATTCGCTCAATATACTATAAACATGAACTGCATGTGAATAAAACCGGCAGTCTGTGGATGCCCCCGAATGTTGTTTTAATCCATTGAATCATAATGAAACTACCCGTAAGCGACATTTGAAAGCCGGCCGAAGTGGCCGTGCGGTTAAAGGCGCTGCAGTCTGGAACCGCAAGACCGCTACAGTCGCAGGTTCGAATCCTGCCTCGGGCATGGATGTTTGTGATGTCCTTAGGTTAGTTAGGTTTAACTAGTTCTAAGTTCTAGGGGACTAATGACCTCAGCAGTTGAGTCCCATAGTGCTCAGAGCCATTTGAACCATTTGACATTTGAAACTGCAGAAATGATAATTTTATTTATAAAAGAGTTTGTAATTCTTAAGTAGCGTTTGGCTGACATAATAATAATGACGTCACAAGCCACGTAAAAAAATGCTGCTCAACTGAAAGCGGGTACTTTGGGGTTCCGTACCTCAGACGATAAAAACCGTTACAGGATCACAATGTTGTCAGTGTGTCTGTCCAGCTGTTAAGACCCTTTTTCTCAGGAACGGGTAGATGTATCAGGTTGAATTTATGTCACATTCTAAGGCCTACGGTCATCTGACAGTGTTAAAAACTGTAGCTGGCCTAGACTCATGGAATTGGTCAAAAAGCATTGTTTCATAGTACAACCAAAGTCAAACAAATCCTAATATCGTTAATTTGTGATTATATCGCCCAAATGAAAAGTTTTCTTGTCATTCCTTACCTGATTCTCTGTCTTTTCGTCTGTCTGTTAAGAATACGTTTTCTCAGGAAATTCTCATGTTGAAATTTGTGACACATACTAAGGTCAACGGACCCTTGGCGGAACAAAAAACGTTAGTTTCTAAGTCAATGCAATAAAAAAATACAGCTAATTATTTTATATATTTTAATGCTCGGTTACTCAGTTCTCAAAACTTATAGGCTACTTCCCGCTGGTATTGATCATAAAATTTGCTAAGAAGAAAGGTTTCATAGTACAAGCGAAGTGCAAAATCCAAAGTTATTAATTTGTAATTATATCACATGAAAATGTTATCCGACTCTCTGTATGATCCTCCTACGCTTAAGACTCCTTTTTCGCATGAGTGGAAAGATGTATCAAGGTGAAATTTATGTCAAATATTGAGGTCTATGGACATTTGGCTGTGTGAAAATTTGAAGTTTCTAAGTCAGTGCAGTCCAAAGATGAGGCCATTCATGTCACATATTTTGATACTCGAAAATTCACTGATTAAAACCTGTAGGGTACTTCCGCGGTTGATGTAGAATCATGAAATTTGGCAAGACGTAAACTAAAAGTAAAGAAGAAAAAAGAAAATTGCTAATTTTTAATTATATCACACCAAAAAATATTTCTTTTGTAATCTATTAGCCGAATTCAAACCTCAAATGAAAATATTTTGGGAAGTCTCGGAGTCCCTGGGAGCGATATCTTGCCACTATCAATGCCGAGATTCTCGATTCCCCGGAATGGAGGAACTATCTATATACCTCAGTGCGAGTCCTGCTCCCACCTGACCAATTTTTTATTGAGTTACGGAAATATGGAGTGACGGCTTCAGATCTCACTGGACACCTTCGAGTTTTGGTATGTAGTATCGTGGTAACAGTGACGACTACGATATTGAAGTGAAGCAATATGTTTTTGTTTTGCGCTGAGTGACAATAAAAAAAAATTGAGACAATGTTTTTGTTTGTTTGTCAGTCCTCAATATCGTCTCAAAAATCAAATGAAGTCGTGGACGTGCAACTAGGGACAAACTGACGACCATAAAATAGCTATTATCCACGAGAGGTATGGATCTGGCAGACTACTACCTGCGGGGCAGCTCTCTTAAAAGCGATACTGTGTTATGCTCTTGACTGCTTCTCAACTCTGGCAACGCCGCTAAAAGTGAAATCTGTTCCTGGTGAAACTCAATATTAATAAAACTGTGGCATCCGGCTCCCTGAGTGGTTATGCGTGGAAAATGCGGTCTGCGGCCGATACACAACCTCACAGGCTTAGGTCGTCCGTGATATTTGTATTCTCTTGTGGTGGGGCTGGTGCAAAAAGAACAGTAGTTCCTTTTCGTCCACCGTTAGTTGCACCACTGAATTTATGTGCTAGAAGTCGAAGTAAATATGTTTCGTAATAATTTACTTGGCATGGAAAAATAAGTTGGAACACAACACAGTGGACATTGCAGAGAAGTGTTTACCTTTTGTCTGTCACATTCAATATCAATGAAAGTGTGAGGCATCTCGGAACCTTCCTATTGACGTTCTCAGATAAAAGTACGCTGTCATTATGTGTAATGATCCGTGCCGATAATCCTTTGCTGTGTTGAGTAATGACAATCGGACTGTTACTTTAAGGAGTAGAGGCAAAGGCGACAAAGGAGATATGCTGATGTACAGCCCACGGTCAGCACATGGTGTGCCTGTGACCTGCTTACCACACTGTGCGCCTATGACCAGTTTGAATTCTGAAATCTCTATGTCGTGTTTCGTGAGATGACGGCATGTGGCGCTTTTAATTATGTACCCGGATGAGAAATACGAATAATATTTTGTTCCAACGACTGCAGTACGATTCGGATGTACTTTAGTGTTCGAAGCAGCTGTTAAATGTTTGTATGCCTAGCGTGTGAAAAGAGCTCACGTTTAGCATCTAAGTGATGCAGAACCTCCCTCTGCACCGCACAGTTGCCTTCTTCATAAGCAGCGGTTATAGATAGAGTATTTAAACCAATTTACAGTAATACAGTTAATAATGTTGTAATGGGCTTCAGTCCGAAGACGGGTTTGATGCAGTTGTCCGTGTTAATACACTATCCATTCAAAAGTATCTGAACACGTATTACTGGATATTAATATGGGGTTGGCCTTTATGATGGCTTCACCTCTGCCGGGGAGAATTTCAGTGAGCTGTCTGAATATGTGTAGAGCAATGGAAAGCACTTCTTCTTCAAGAACCGAAAGCAGAGAAGATTCTGATATTGGATGCTGGGGTATGGAGTGAAGTCGACGTTGTAAATCATTCCAAAGGTGTTCCATTGGGTTCAGGTCGGGACTCTGGGTATGCCAATCCATTTCAGGAAAGTTATTGTCCACAGACCATTGCCTCGCAGACGCTGCTTTACGACTGCGTGCATTATCATGCTGATACAAGCAATCACCGTCTCCGAACTGTTCATCTACTGCACGCAGTGCATAATGTTGTAAAACGTGTTCATACCCTTCCGCAATTAGCGTTTTCATAAGTGAGAAAAGGGGGCCACAATCCTAACCACGAAAAACGCCTCCCAACAGTGGCACTACCTCCTCCGTACTTCACTGTTAACACTACATATGACAGCAGGTAACGTTCTGGAGGCATTCGCCAAATCTAAACCTATCCATTGGACTGCTACAGGACATAACGTGATGCATCACTCTATCCATTGTCAGTGGTGTCGCTCTTTACACCATCACAGACGTCCCTTATCACTGGCCACAGATATGTGTGGCTTATGAGAAGCTGCTGAGCCATTATACCCCATACTTTCTAAGTTCCTAAGAACAAGTATTGTTCTAGCTTCACTTCTGGTAGCACTTGTGAACTCAAGAGTGATTCCTGCTGCTGATTTCAAAAGATTTTTTACAGCCACTCTCTTCAATGATCGGCGGTCCCTGTCCGCCAATATTTGAGGTAGGCCTGGTATTGGTTTATCTGTGGCCTTTCCTTCGTGTTTCCGCTTTACAAGCACTTAACCAACTGCCGACTTGGGCAACTTTAGAAGGGTTGAAATGTCCATGATGGATTTCTCACTCACTAGTTATCCAGCAACTAGCACGCATTTGAAGTCAATAGAATTCTGTTGAGTGGTTCATTCTGCTGCTAGTTGTAATATATTGTTTATTCCTTGCTACTGTAGTGCTACCTTGAAGCTGTGAGAAAGGAGGACAGGCGCTTCAAGGTGTGGAAGCAGAGACGATGCTGAGGGCAGACGAAGCGAGGAGAGATATTGTTACATGAAGTAAACCGTAAGAGGCGAGCCTTGCGAAAATGCAGTCGCCCCCAGAGTCGGTCTCAGGGCGCTAGTTGCTCTTCAAGGAATTAACATGTAACTTCATATGTCGTCTAGACGCTGTGGTAGGTTGCCACCGTAGAACTTTGTAACCAACACGCACGATTTAGCGTATAACGCCAGCTTGATACCAGCCCTGAGAACAGCAAGCAACGTCACTAGGTTCACAAGGGTTAGAAAGAGAGCGAAAACGCCAACAAACTGTTGACCTTGCAGTCCCTAATCCGGGGAGCCCGAGGGGCGGGGCTAAATGACGTACAACAACAATGTTGCAAGCCTTATTTGGCAGAGCAGTTACGTTTAGCTTTCAGCTGAACAATGTTGATACCAAAGACAGACTTAGTGCAACTGCATTAACATCCCCGCCTTAGGAGCAGTAGAGGGGACCTAACTAAACTGTGATTGACAGGCGCCTGAAAGAGACCTGCGAGATTGGCTGGGTGGCTTTAAGTGGGAAAACAGTGCCCCCACGCGACTCATTAAAACCCCTAGATTCCGCATTTCGGCATAGTTCTCAGTCAGACGATCTGGCCGCCGAATCCGCGTCTGTCGACTCCAGCCTCGGTCCAGCTCCGCGTAAGTCTGCTCTCTCACTTGGAGTGCCTCAGTGAACAGTGTCACATTCAGTATGTTTTGTTTTGCAACTAAGTTGTTGCCTTAAGATGTTGCTAGTGTTTGTTACTGTGGTTAGCATCCACTCCTGGGACTTCTGCACTGGTTTCTGTTGTAACAGTGTTATTTACGTTTTTTGAACCCTAGAACTAGCCTCCAGTGAATTAATTAGGCCTGTCTGGCATAAAAAACTATTTCAAAACCCTGTTTGTCCCAGAGTCTCCACAACGAGTTCCCTACCAAGTCTCACCACCTGCATTTCTAGTAAATGCTTGTACCAGTGTTGGCTCAGATAGAAGAAAACAATCAAATACCTTCACTGTGAATTGTCTTTCTGCCTTCTGCTGTGTACCGCTCGGGAGCGCAGACTGGCCAGCAACCCCTTTTCTCCCTCTTCCACCTATGTCAGGACACGACAGTCTTTGTCTATTGACAACGCGATACTCCCCCCCTCCTTCTATACTGGCACATCCGCCTTTCGTGACACCTAGTGGTCTATTCCGTATTACATAGGGCTGTCTCGATAATTTTGATCAGCAATGTATCGCGACACATTCGCAAAAATCTGCCAAATATTTGTGATAAACGAGAATGCAACTGTCGCTGCTGGCCGTTTCACTCACAGGAATTTCATCTCTCGTTTGTTAATGAGACTAAAGTCACAAAATCGAAGAAACTTATTCCGGAGAATGCGCAAATGTATGTAAATAACATCGAATATTGCAGAACTTGCTTCTGTTACATGAATAAGAAAAAAAAAAAAAAAACGGAATCAGTTACAAACACGAAAACCTGAAGACCACGGGAAACATATAAAATTCCAATCATTATTATCAATTAAATTAGGGTCTCCTAAAGTTTTTATCGCCTATGTGTAGTTACTGATACTTAATTGTAACATATCGTATCAACAGTGACATGTACACCGTTGCACCGTTGCCTTCAAACAGCATGTTGCCATAACACACAAGTTATAATACGGAAACAATTAAATACAAAATGGCATCTACAAAGTAGCAAACAAGGGACGTCACATGAGTCGACCCGAACGCCGGTTGTAGCTGCCTCATTTTAGTCACCCGTTTTGTATTCTATGCAAGTCTCTTCATCTCTTGCGTAATTACTGCAGCCTACATGCACTTGAACCTGCGTGCTGTAGTCCATCCTAGGCTCCAGTCTACAGTTTTTATCTCCCACACTTCTCTATACAACTAAATGAACTATTCCTCGAAACCTCGTGATACGTCCGATCAACCTACCATCTCTTCTGTTCAAGTTCTACCATAAACCTCGTTGCTGTGAAATTCGATTCAATATCTCTGCTTTAGTTACTAGATCTACTCATCTAAACTTAAATATTCTTCCTTACTACTACATCGCAAAATTTTTACCGAACGTTTTACTATCAGTTAAGGCAATACTCCAAGCAAGTGCATTCACAAAATATTTTCTAGCATACAACGGGTGATTATAATTAAACTGACAGTATTCGGAGTGCTGCAGTGTGGGCTATATCCTCTTACGTCCCAAGACGCTGAAACATCGTAGGTTATGTTCATTAATCGGTGCCCTTTAGTTGTGTACTGAAAAATAATAGTTCCACTTTCCGCTACCAGGTGAGTAAATGGCGTTGTAAGCAGTCAGATTATTGCGTTGGTGCTGGAAATTGGAAATTTGTGGTAAGTTCTTATGGGATCAAACTGCTGAGGTAATCGTCCCTAAGCTTATGCACTACTTAATCTAACTTAAACTAACTTACGCTAAGGCCAACACACACACACCCATGCCCGAGGGAGGACTCGAACTTCCGACGGGGGGAGCCACGCGGACCGTGACAAGGCGCACTTAGACCGTGCGACTACCTCGCGCGGCTGTTCGTGCAGGAAAAGGCGAGGAACGATCACACACATGATATCGGCGATTCTGGCATATTATGATACGGTCACCAGTTAGAATGTGTTCAGTATGGTCTCTAGACTCAGCACCATGCTCCATCCGTGACACGGCAGCATATCCGATGCAGTCAAAGTGATATGTCATTGTATGCTAACCTTCAGATCAGAAAGAGTCAGGATAATCACTGATGCAGAAGATCCTTCATATGCTCCGCTATCAGAAGTCACATGGATTTAGATCGGGTGTCTGGAAGATCACACAACTTGAAATCGCCTTCAGATGATGCGGTCATTAGTGAAGATTTCTCGACGCAAATCTTTCATCTGGCAAAGCGACACGTGGTGTCGCCACATCTTGAATGAAAATAGTGGTGTGAACACAGCTGCGTTCTTGCAAATCTGGAATTACGTGTTACACAGAGAGGCCTTGGAATGTCGAGATGTCACTGTAAACTTAAAAGGACCGCGAGGTGTCATCTCATCAAAGCAAGACGGACCGAGAGTGAAGGAGCTTGTGAAACAACACCACACAGTCACGTAACCTGATTGCAGTGGATGTTCCTGTGCCTCGTCCGTCCAACGAATATTCCCGGGTCAAATGTCGTCTATTTCCATGCGTGCCAAAAAACAAAGGACAAAGTCACGGCGTTGTAGCCTACTTTGGAGATCCGATTGATGCACATTCTGAATATTGCAGGAATACCAAAGTAAAATGCGCTGCAAAATATTTTGAACTGTTGACCAGGGGTGAGACAATTCCCGTAATACAGTTCCAGCACTGGCTGCAGAATCTGAGGTATGTGCTGCACGGTCGGCGTCAACGAATACCTTGGGAATGGGCTGCTTCTCTCTCCCTCTCCCTTCCCCCCACCCCCCCACCCTCCCCTCTCTCTCTCTGCTGCACCACGTAATTCATCTTTTTCTTCAAATTTCTTGATTACATTCTTTAGCCCATTTACTGAGATGGGGTCTCTTCGTAGCTACTTTTATCGGCAATATTCCCGCAGAGCAGCTCTGCTACTTCTGCCATTCCGATGAAACGACTTTACCAGCGTTGCATAATCATTCATCTATAGTCGTTGTGCTTCGTACGGAAAACTTCAACCTTCTTAACCCTTCACATCAATAGCCACTTCACAAAAGAAGTCAACACTTGTCACCAGGTGACGAAAAGCATACTGACGTCAAAACAGGAAACAATTTACGTTCTGACTGCTTACAGTGCCATATTTTCTCCTGGTGGCAGAAAGTGGAACTGTGATTTTCAGCATATTCCGAGAGCGCACCGATTAATGAACATATCTACGATGTTAGACTCCTGCGAAGTATACAGCCTACAGTGCAGCACTTGGAACACTATCAGTTTAACTATAAACACCCAGAAAATCCGACGTTAAGCACTTCCTGTTTTTCGAACCATTTTCCTCTTTATAGCCAGTCTGCATTTTATATTCTCTTTACTTCGGCCATCGTCTGCTATTTTCAGAATGAGATTTTCACTCTGCAGCGGAGTGTGCTCTAATATGAAACTTCCTGGCAGATTAAAACTGTGTGCCGGACCGAGACTCGAACTCGGGACCTTTGCCTTTCGCGGGCAAGTGCTCTACCAACTGAGCTACCCAAGCACGACTCACGCCCCGTGCTTATTGCTGTTCATTTTTGGCACTTTCTGCAGGACCTGACCATCATTTTGCAGGACAGTGCTCGAGCACGTACAGTACAAGCTGTTACTGATTTGTTTGACTGATGGGGCTGCTAAGTGCTATACCACCTACTGCACTCCCCTTACTTAAGCCCTCGTAAGTTCAACTCGATTTCTAAACTGAAGGAAACACTTCACGGAATTCGCTCCAGAATTGTTGCAAGTTCGTCGGGCAATAGACCGCGCCTCTCGAACTGTCAACGCAACTGGCACTGCTAAGAGTATCCTACGGCTTCCACATCGCTGGCAAGATGACTACTTTGAAGGTCAGTAAAACTTTGACAGACGTATCTATTTTGTACGAGCTGTAAATAAATAGTTGCCACTATTGAATTTCCAACCCTCGTATAAAACATATTTCTGTTATTAATAAAGTTTCGGACTTAACAATAATAACAGGAAACTTTTCCCACTGATCATGATGAACGTACAATGTAACAATAATAATTGTGTATATCTTTTACGTTTGTATACCGAGCAAGGTGGGGCAGTAGTTAGCAAGCTGGTTCTTATTCGAGAGGATGACGGTTCAAATCCGCGTCTAGCCATCCAGGTTTAGGTTTTACGTGATTTCTCTAAATCGCTTTAGAAAGGGCTTTGAAAGGACTTGGCCGATTTCCTTCCGCATCCTTCCCTCATCCGTTGGGACCAATGACCTCACTGGATGGTACCCTCCTCCTAAATTAAGGAACCGTTTTTGTATGTAACTGTACTTGCATCAATAGTAATTTATTTGATTACATGAAAGTACAGAATTTACGTGATCAATTAATTTTTATTATTTGTAAGATGTAATTTATATTTTATAAGGACATAAAATACAGAGTGGAGTAACACTGAATGATGTGCAGTACTAATTATGTGTGCCGGCCGCGGTGGTCTAGCGGTTCTGGCGCTGCAGTCCGGAACCGCGGGACTGCTACGGTCGCAGGTTCGAATCCTGCCTCGGGCATGGGTGTGTGTGATGTCCTTAGGTTAGTTAGGTTTAAGTAGTTCTAAGTTCTAGGGGACTTATGACCTAAGATGTTGAGTCCCATAGTGCTCAGAGCCATTTGAACCATTTTTGAACTAATTATGTGCAAAATAAACAAACAAACGAAAAACAAAAAGAAGTCGTCAGCTCCCAGTTTCCCTCCTACACATTCATCTACGTCTCTTTCCCTACCAAAGCCACCAACACTACCGATTTTCCTACCATTTAATACGTTATTTATGTACTGCACAAAAACTAACGAACTATAGTTTTGGCAATGCGCAGCTCTAAGTCTCCCGTCAAGTACGAGTACCTGCTGAGAGATTTCGCCTGATTTCATGCATCCTGCATAAAGTAACTATCGTGCATTTCCTTCTTCACGACAGTTCTCGGCCGCACACTGCAGTGTAATGAAGACGCTCCTGTGGCGTTAAGGGAAGTGTTTGATCACCCATGATACAGTTCGGATTTGGATTCCTCTCAGTTTCATTTTTGCTCAAATGAACCACTGCCTATGAAGACATCATTTTGGCACAATCATCAAGCTGCAGGCCAGCGTAGCGAATTTTTGGAAGTGCAAAAAATGGCTCAGAGCACTATGGGACTTAACATCTGAGGTCATCAGTCCCCTAGAACTTAGAACTACTTAAACCTAACCAACCTAAGGACATCACACACATCCATGCCCGAGGCAGGATTCGAACCTGCGACCGTAGCGGTCACGCGGTTCCAGACTGAAGTGCCTAGAACCGCACGGCCACACCGGCCGGCTTTGGAAAGTGCAGACAGCTGCCTTCGACGACGAGGGTGTTGGAATGTTGGTACAATGTAGTGAAGTAGCTGGAAAGTTTGATTTTCACTGTGATTTCCATTTCGCCCCCGTACATGCCTTACTGTTTTGGTGGAACAATTTTTCCTTTTCCACCACCTTTACTGTAGATATTTTCCCGTCCTCTTCCCAAGTTGCAAGGTCATTCTCAGTACAATAACAATTCTCACTTTTCCAATGTATGTTCCTCTAGGGACGTCTTACGATTATCACCAGTTTTATGGGCGACTTTCTCGCTACGAGCGTCAGCCTCATAGCTACCTTACGCTGTGGAATTCCGGGATTGCGTGATGCTACCCATACGCCGTGTCATCCTCCGCCAACTGCGTCGTCTGAATGGAGCACCGAGGTCACGTAGTCGTTGTGAGATCTCCTAACCTTGGAGTCACTACTTCTCGTTCAAGAACGTTAGCCCTCTGCACGGCAGTCAAACAACCTGGCCGCCTAGCTCCGGAGTTGGGCATCTTAAGCTAATATCCATCAATATTTGGAGAAAAAAAAGTGTCAGTGGGCGTCCGTTGCCGTATTTGCAGCAGGAAAACACTCGAGAAACGCCTGGCGAAAAACAAAATTCTTCCTTTGTAAATTATTTACTCTGGAAAGTGCCTAGAGTCAGTATTGGTTGCTGTTCCATGTACACGGTTCCAAATGAGAAACTGGCCCGGGAAGGGTTTTCGGCATTGCGAGGCAACGTAACCGATAAAGAGACCATTGGAGACTATCCGAAACCGATCCAAACATCAGAAAAAAAATTGTTAAAGTGCAGATAGCCTGCAGGAAATTGCCACAAACTAACATCGCTAGTTGCCTGTGTAACTAAAAACGTTAGAAAACGTTAGAAAATTATCAAACAAATTGGCGAAGTGCGAGTAGCACTCGCCCACTGAGGGTTCTGTACAAATTTAATTATGTATGTAGACAATTCATCGATCCCTGGAATCGAGGATCTCGACAATTTTTGCCTGTCATAGACACTGATACTGGTAAGATATCGGTGTTGGGGTATTCCAAGACTTGGGAGAATGTTTAAATTTAAGTCTTAAGCCTGATAACAAATGACAAAGAATTTTTTTCTGTGATATAATTAAAAATAAACATTTTTTTGATTTTTGCTTTGCTGTACTGTGAAACCATATTTCCTGTCAAATTTCATGATACTACGCCAATGGGAAGTAACCTATAGATTCTAATGAGTGTGCTTGCCAGTATCAAAATATGTCACATAAATGGCCGTATCTTTTGACTGTATTGACGTAGAAGCTTCAGATTTTTACACCGCCAAAAGACCAGAGACCTTCGTACGAAGCATAAATTTCAACGTGATACGTCTTCACGTTTCTGAGGGGAAGGGTTTTCAATAATTAGTCAGTCGAGCGGACAGACAAAGAGCAAGTGATCCTACAAGGGTTCCGTTTATAGCGACTGAATTATTGAACTCTAAAAATAAATTTTAACCATCTTTGGTTGTTACATCAGGGCGTTCCTGCATATTTATCCATGTCCTAAAACTATGAACTCACGTTTTAAACGTGAAACAGAATATCTGATGATAATGCTGTTGATATGAATTTATAATGTGAGTTGACTATTACAACGAAAAACCTGAGCAGAGCTAGCAAAGCTCTTGTCAGATCGGCCAGTGTAAAGAAGTAGTGGTTCTAAGATTGGCTAAAGTGATATAAAACTTTTGAAGCGCGAATGGGTTAGGAAAGAAAATAATGAGTATTACTTTCGTAGAAAAGGAAGACAGAGAGGGAAGGGAAAGCAAGAATCTGGCCGTATTCTCTTGAAATGAACCATCTCAGCATTTGCCTTTAGCGATATCGCGAAACCATGGAGAAATCTAAGTCTGGATGGACTGAAGGGGATTTGAGCCGTCGTCCTTCCGAAAGGGAGTTCAGCATCTTACCATAGCGCCACCTCGCTCAGTAGTTTCGTGGAAACCGATCAGTATGCACGAATCTTATATGACAGCACTTCGAAATGTGCAGCAAGGGACAGAGAAAGTGAAGAGTGAAAACTAACGTAAGACACTTAAAATCGACAGTTCTTTTATTTATGATAAGTGACATATTTGAGAGGTTACACCATCAGCTGCTGTTAAAAAGCTTATTAGGTTACTAACAGTTTCGGTCATTTACATGGACCAAGTTGTGGCGCTGGTTAAAAATTTTCGTTATATCATTTTTCCTTGTAAAGTAGTGGTAGTCAAATTGCAGCCCGCGATCCGATTCAAGTATTTGTGGTCTGCGCTTCTCGGTCGTATTTTATAATAATATGCGTAGACGTCACATACTGAAAATTTGTCATCCATTTTTGGGATATTTCACGACATTTGCGTCCCATGTGCCTTATATTAAATTTCTTGTCTCAGTGTCATCGTTTTCGCTGCATAATGAATCCACAGAAAATGTAACACCCCTGTGTAAAAACTCTTCGAGAAACCATATTGTGATAATATCTCTGCAGGACGTTCTGATTAAAGCAACAAATAGTGTAAGTGATGATTTATGTCTGTGTGATATTCTTTGAATTGGAGGAGACACAATAGGTGTAAGTAAAATAAGAAAAATACTGTCGCTAACATTAGCATGTTGTTGTTGTTGTGGTCTTCAGTCCAAAGACTGGTTTGATGCAGCTCTCCATGCTACTCTATCCTGTGCAAGTTTCTTCATCTCCCAGGACCTACTGCAGCCTACATGCTTCTGAATCTGTTTAGTGTATTCACCTCTTGGTCTCCCTCTACCATTTTTATCTTCCACACTGCCGTCCAATACCAAATTGGTGATCCCTTAATGCCTCAGAATATGTTCTACCAACCGATCCCTTCTTCTAGTCAAGCTGTGCTACAAATTTCTCTTCTCACCAATTCTATCCAATAACTCCTCATTAGTTATGTGATCTACCCATCTAAACTTCAGCATTCTTCTGTAGCAACACATTTCGAAAGCTTCTATTCTCTTCTTGTCTAAACTATTTATCGTCCATGTTTCACTTCCATACATGGCTACACTCCATACCAATACTTTCAGAAATGACTTCCTGACACTTAAATCAATACTCGATGTTAACAAATTTCTCTTCTTCAGAAACGCTTTCCTTGCCATTGCCAGTCTACATTTGATATCCTCTCTACTTCGACCATCATCAGTTATTTTGCTCCCCAAATAGCAAAACTCCTTTACTACTTTAAGTGTCTCATTTCCTAATCTAATACCCTCAACATTTCTCTTCTTCAGAAACGCTTTCCTTGCCATTAGCGGTCTACATTTTATATCCTCTTTACTTCGACATCATCAGTTATTTTGCTCCCTAAACAGCAAAACTCATTTACTACTTTAAACCTCTCATTTCCTAATCTAATTCCCGCAGCATCACCCGATTTAATTCGACTAAATTCCATTATCCTAATTTTGCTTTTGTCGATGTTCATCTTATATCCTCCTTTCAAGACACTATCCATTCCGTTCAATGCTCTTCCAGGCCCTAACATTAGCATATAAAAACATTTCAGAATTCATTTGTCAGATTATATGATTTCAGTATGACGGCAAAAAGACAACTGCAATGTAAGAGAGGCATAAAATCACACATGCAGACATAAAAAATATTTTTGTAAACAAATGCAATTGAAATGAGAATAAATTCTCTAAGCGCGTTGCACAAAGTGTGAAAAAATATGTAATGTGTACAGTTTTTCGTTATTTAAATCATGGATGACAAGCTTGCAGCTTTCCAAAAATATCGATTAAGATGAACGAAATTAAAATGCTACTCATTTGCTTTGGACCTATAAGTTGCAGCAGTTCAAGGCATCCAACGCTGCAGTTTCTTTTTAACCTGGTAGCATTTCGGGACTGCAGTTTTCCGGACAATCGCCGGCCGCGGTGGTCTAGCGGTTCTAGGCGCTCAGTCCGGAACCGCGCGACCGCTACGGTCGCAGGTTCGAATCCTGCTTCGGGCATGGATGTATGTGATGTCCTTAGGTTAGTTAGGTTTAAGTAGTTCTAAGTTCTATGGGACTGATGACCACAGATGTTAAATCCCATAGAGCTCAGAGCCATTTGAACCATTTTTCCGGACAATCATACTTGAAACATTTACTGTGTAAAGTCGTTATTTCAAAGAAATTTTGCAGATGGTGTGTGTGTGTGTGTGTGTGTGTGTGGTTGTCTTTGTGTGTCGCGGGGGGGGGGGGAGGGGGGAAGAGGGGGGGGGGGAGGAATCAAGTGGTTCAAATGGCTCTGAGCACTATGGGACTCAACTGCTGTGGTCATCAGTCCCCTAGAACTTAGAACTACTTAAACCTAACTAACCTAAGGACATCACACACATCCATGCCCGAGGCAGGATTCGAACCTGCGACCGTAGCAGTCGCACGGTTCCGGACTGCGCGCCTAGAACCGCGAGACCACCGCGGCCGGCGGGGAGGAATCATTCAGAGCCTTGCACGCGGTATAATCCGATATAAGCCAGCTCGGCAAGCAGCGTGCGCCACTCCTTTCACAGCCTCATGTTATTTCTCCGGATTGGCTGTAGATTTAATGTCTTTATTTGTGCCCTCTCTAGTTATTCCGCACAAGCAGGAACGTACAGTGGGACCCGAGCCAATAGATCGATAACAAGTCGGGGCGTACCTGATGAACGTTAGCGAGAAGTCGGAAATAACAAGGCGGGAGTCCACGACCCCCCCCTCCTCATCACACTCCTTCGCGAACACCACACAGCAGGTTCCGCAAGGTCTGACTTGTAACCGGCGTAGGAGGCCACATGGTGGAGGACGCCGGCTGCGATTGGTCGGCTGGTCTACGTGCTGGCATTCTACCACGCGTAGACGTTTATCCGCCTCTGCTGGAAGACAGCGTAAACAAAATCAAGTCCCCATGGAAATGATTTATGGGTCTCTGACCGAGAGCGACTCAGAAATGTCATGTCTGCACTGCTGCAACCGTCGGTGAACCATATTTGTTGTCCCCCTCGACTAGCACGGCAGGACCAGAACGCTTCAGTGATCAAAGCTATGCACTCACGCGACATTGGTTCAAATGGCTCTGAGCACTATGGGACTCAACATCTGAGGTCATCAGTCCCCTAGAACTTAGAACTACTTAAACCTAACTAACCTACGGACATCACACACATCCATGCCCGAGGCAGGATTCGAACCTGCGACCGTAGCGGTCACGCGGTTCCAAACTGAAGCGCTTAGAACCGCACGGCCACACCGGCCGGCTCTCACGTGACATTCTCTGCTCGTCCGTAGGATGGGGCTTTTAAGCTCGCCGTTTCCTTGATGCCATTCAAGAGGTGTAGGCTATGTACCGGCACCAAGTTTCACCCTTTCCCCCCCATTATCAGTAGTAAAGCGCGTGCCTGAAAACCCAGCGGACTCGGGATCGAATCCCAATCGGGCCACAGATTTCTTTGGTCTACCTTTAACCTAGTCTTCTTCTCTCAGTGATGTGCAGATTTTCCAGAAGCGATACGTGGTTCGGATTCCACCTAAGGGGTAACGTACAGGAAAATAAAGGGGTGGGGCCAGCACAGCTGTTCCAAGCGTCATCATAGTCAGTTGGACGATGCGTTATCTGAAGATGGCCTATTACTAGAAGCCGAAACCAGTCATAATTCTCATAAGTGACTGTACGATCGAGACTGTTTTTTTTATGATTTTTAAGTATCTTAATGTTGGCCAGAACCATACAGACGGTCTGTTTGATGTCCTTTTGGCGATGTCCTTCACTGACATTTCAGAGCTAGGAACATGCTTACCATTAATTTTTCTTCGATATGTTTTCAGTGAAGTAACCTGCATCAAATCCTACTCTTTTAAGGGTCCTGATTCTTCCAGTATTGACACCACTGAACACCAAAGAAGCATCATCTGAAGAAATTTAGGAAATGGTAGATAAGAAAATGTTGACTTTGGGCATCTATTCCAAAAGAGGTTATTAAAGCTTTGGATTCTGTGTCCTACCAAGCGTGCATTTCTTTAATAAATCGAAATTAATCGCATCATCAATGGGCTCACGTCCTTTAATACCAGTGGTTCCCAACCTTTCTTAGACATTACCCCTGAGTGCAGGAAGACATTAGCTAGTACCCCCGCCCTTCCCTCAGCCCCCCTGCCGTCTGTTACCTTCCCCCTCCGCCCACATTATCACCAACTTTACACCTAACTAAACTGTAGAATGAAAGACTTTTCTTGGAACACTTATTTTTAAAATGATAAAACATGAATGATATTTAGTTTATGTGAGTGTGTGTGTCGGTGGGGGGGGTTAGAATGAATAACGAAGGAATTACTGGTGCATTGCTAGTGCTACACACAGTTCCTTATTACATAGGAAAGCTAACTATCCACAATAAGCGTAGACACTTACTACAAAAACACGCCGGCAACTGTGGCCGAGTGATTCTAGGCGCTTCAGTCTGTAACCGCGCGACCGCTACGGTCGCACGATCGAATCCTGCCTCGGGCATGGATGTGTGTGATGTCCTTAGGTTAGTTAGGTTTAAGTAGTTCTAAGTTCTAGGGGACTGATGACCTCAGATGCTAAGTCCCATAGTGCTAAGAGCCATTTGAAACATTTGGACAAAAACACACTTCCCTTGCATTACTCCCCTCCATTCCGGCGCTTGCCTGACCTGCACACTGTAATCCCATTTAAAATCAAATATGTTCAGATGTGTAAATCTCTTGATTGCTGCGCTCTTTACTTCTAAACTTCCAGAGATTGGAAGACTTCAGGCTGTTAATGCTTTGTATCTAACCACTCTAATAATAATAATAATGTTGTGTACAGAACTATAGTAGCCCTTACGTAGTTACCGCTGAGTTGTAATGTCAAATTTATCTAAGCGAGTAATGAGGCAATTTATGGACTACTGCAGGTAGTATCTACAACTTGGAGGAGGCATTTCCTTGAGATGTTTAGCATTGGTTACGTATACAAGTATGTCTCACTTCTATCGTCAGCGTGGTACGGGAAAATGCAAAACATATATCTGTAGTGGATGAGCTGTGTGGGGAACCTGTAACCTCCAACGCGTTGAAGCTACTAACTGAGAAAAAGTAATTATTAACATCTCATATAATTAGTTTTAGGGTCCTACAAAATTGTGATAATAGTAGTAATCTTTTGAAAATAATTTAGTTTTGTGACTGAAACAGAATTGAATCCTTTAAGTTTTACCCCTCAGAAAATTTCATTTTACCCCTCAGGGATTACCCTCAGGTTGGGAACCACTGTTCTGTACTCTACATGTGTCTTTTCTGATGACAGGAGTCAATAAAATATAGCAATCAAGAACAGTGCGTGAAGAAAAGGGGGGGGGGGGACATGTCACTGCGAATTGTCTGAAACAAGATGGCTTTTACCTTATTTGTAGCTCGAATTAAACTCTGAAAATTGGGAACAATATTCCTAACGTGCTACAGAACTATCTGATGGAGAAAAAAAAAGAATCAGCATTTTTGACCAGTTACAGATACACCCCCATTAATCTAGTCATCATCTCTCAATGTTGCTAAGATTCGGCAGAAACGAGACGTGGTTCGGATTCTACGTTGACCCTTTAACTACTATCGGGCCTCGGAGACACGTGATTTGGCTTCCATCTTAACACTTCAACTACCAACGGGCCTCAGAGATCCCGTCTGTAATTTTTATTATCTGCTCTATTAGTGATTACATATTTTATTTTAATGAAATTTTAGGACTTTTTCTAATTTGTCTTGTTAGTCATAATTTTTGGATAATAATCATAAAACTTTACTTCATTTTCTAATTTGTCTTGTTACTCATAATTTTTGGAAAATAAACATGAAACTTTACTGATGGCTTTGTGTTGAAATGTTGGTTCACGTTTCCTGCCACATGGGCCTAGGAGGCCCGTGCTGTTAGAAGCGACTTTTAAACAACCGGATGTCAGTCTGTGCAGCGTCAGTTACGCCGTTTGCTGTTGTTATTCTTTCAATGTTCAACAGTTCTCCTTGTGATACACGTTTATTTTGGTGCAGTGTTTCATAACATAAGTCTGTTCTACAAAGTAAAAATATTACAGAGAAGAGGACTATCAGATGAGGAGAAAAGTGAATTTTTGGAGCAGTCTTCTGCTTCTGAAAACCCATCTAGTGAATTTAAATTCTCCAGTAATGACGGTAATGAGATAGACGTCGCTGAAAACTCAGAACAACTCGAAGATGACGACGACGACGACGACGAGGACGACGACGACGACGACGATGATGATGATGATGATGATAAATAATTCTAAATAAATTCGCTGAAAGCTAATAGCTAGGCCTCAGCTGTGTTAGGTATAGATGTTCTATCTATTGGCGATATATGAGTATTTGTGGCGGACTGGTACTCGAACCTCGACTTATCACTTATCACAAGCCGTCGCCGTAACTATTACGCTATCCGCGCACGCCTCCCAGACCGATCCAGACTTTCATATGTTACATATCTACATCCCTATACCACAGTCTCCTTTACGAAGACAATTTAGTTCAATGTTTGTTGAGTTTTACTTATTGTTTTCTTATAATGGGAGTTAAATATGGGCTACATCCTCTCAGGCTGGAATTTCTGGGAGGCCGAGCAAAAATGACGGATTTAAAGAAGACCAGGGATCTATAAGGTTTTTGATTAGGAAATGTGAAAATGAAGAGTCTTGTTTTGTGTTGTTCTTTCGTGTAACCGTCATTGAAACAGTGTGTAAGAGAATCAACATGGAAGATCGAATCGTTGACAAGGACTGGGTGGATACGATGTAGATGTCCATGCCATGACTGTTGTTTAAGACTCAAGAAATGAAGATATCAGTATCCTTTGCAGTGCTGAGAATTGCCGACCACTGTTCAGTGACATTATGTCTCGCAAACGCTTTCATGCTTTTCTGACTGTGTTGCGCTTTGGCAATGAAGCAGCCCGACGAGAACAAAGGTCAAGTGACAAATTGAAGCCAATAGAGAAGTTTTTGAGACGTAAGAAACTACCCTGAGGAATGCCTACAATACAGAAGGGCGCATGACTGTGGATGAACAACTGGTCACTTTTAGAGGTCGCTGTCCATTTTGACAGTAAGTGCCATCAAAACCTGGTAGACATGGAATAAAGTTCTGGGAAATTCCTGTCAGTACAACAAGCTACTGCAGGAAGATGAGAGTGTGTTTGGGAAAGGAGGAAAAAATCTGTGCCTTACGACTTGGAGAGAATATTGTAGAAGTCATGGCGATTGAACTTGAAGTAATTGGACGTAATATCATCCGTGATAATTTTTTTACGTCTCTAGATTTAGCTCATTATTTGTTGCCAGAATATGTAACACTAATCGTTACTATTTGAACAAAAAAAAAGGTGAAATGCTTGCCGATTTTATTAAACTTAAAGGACGTGAAGTATACTCTACTTTATATGCTTTTCAGCCAGATGCGTTGATAGCCTCTTACGTTCGTAAGAAAATGGAAGTTTTCACCGTCCTTAGGTCTGTTGATGACCAACAAATGGTGTCATCATCACAAGTAAAGAAGCCTGACATACAAGCCACAAAGGTCGGCATTGACCCCATGGACAAGAAGATGGTGCGAAGGGAAAAACAAGGCGCTGACTATTGATGGTTTTCTTCAACATGATCGACGCAAGTGTATATAATTTGGAAGATGTTGGCTACCAATAAAAAAGAGCCGTCGGGCTTTCATCATCAGTTTGGGAAAGCAAGTAGAAGGGTTAAAGCAGTCAATAAATTCATTAGTAGCACCGTATCCAGGAAGGGTAGCGAAACCTCCAGTTAAGAGGAAAGACAGAAAAAGGCAAATCACTTGTTAAAAATGCGCAACATCTGTATGCCTGTAACATTCTGCTATTGTCTGTGGACCGTGCGCAAATTTGGAACAAGAACCATATCATAAAAACACTCGGTGTAGAATAATAACTATTAATCCTTAAAAAGTTACCAGTGAAAGTATAAAAACTGTTTTTTAAAATGTAAACTTTAAATAAATAAATTTCTTTTGAAAGTAGTTATGCTCCAAAGGGGGTTCAAGTCATAACTACTAAAAATGAAATTTGTTAGCCCCAACTGTTAGGTAATGTTATACAGATTCTCTGTTAAGCAGAGGGTTAAACTATAGATCCATTTCACCGAGCGAGGTTGCGCAGTGGTTAGCACACTGGACTCGCATTCGGGAGGACGAATGTTCAATCCCGTCTCCAGCCATCCTGATTTAGGTTTTCCGTGATTTCCCTACATCGTTCCAGGCAAATGCCGGGATGGTTCCTTTGAAAGGGCACGGCCGATTTCCTTCCCCATCCTTCCCTAACCCGAGCTTGCGCTCCGTCTCTAATGACCTCGTTGTCGACGGGACGTTAAACAACACTAACCTAACCTATAGATCCATTTCCTCCGCTGGATAACTGCGGTAGCTTAGGGACGCGCAAGTCGTCGAAGTGACGTCCAAAAGAAAGGTTACACTTAGGCCATTGAGCAACACGACATTATTATTATTACAAAACATAATAATGACATCACACACACAACACACACACACACACACACACACACACACACACACACACACACACACACACTCTACATACATACACCAAGGCGTCACCTACACTCAACAGACACACGTTACAAGCATCTCTCACACTTCGCGATCGAAAGGTGCCACTATGAGCGAGGGAAGAATATCTTTCCCGATTCAGTGGCTGAAACTACCCCTCGGGTGGTCCAGCCCACCAAGCCATACACCTTTACACTGAGGTGACAAAAGTCGTAGGATACGTCTTAATATCGTGTCGGAACTCGTTTTTCCTGGTTTAGTGCATCAAGTCGACGTGGCACGTACTCAACAAATCCCAATTCCCTGGAAGTCCCCTGCAGAAATAATGAGCCATGCTGACTCTACAGCTGTCCATAATCGCGAAAGTGTTGCTGGTGCAGAGTTTTGTGCACGAACTGACCTCTGGATTATGGCCCATAAATGTTCGATGGGATTCGTGTCGGGCGACCTGAGTGGTTAAATCATGCGCTCGAATTGTTCGGAATGGTCTTCAAGCCATACAAGTTCCATCGTTGTTTGGGAACATGACGTCCACGAATGCTTCAAGCAGCCGAACGAAACCGTTTCCAGTCAATGACCTGTTCAGCTGGTCCAGAGGACCCATTCCATTCCATGTAAGCACAGCCCACAGCCACTACCAGTTTTCACAGCGTTTCCCAACTAGGGTCCACTGCTTCGTGGTGTCTGCGCCCCTCTCGAATCCTACCATCAGCTCCAACCAGCTGAAATCGGGACTCATCGGATCAGGCCACTGTTTTCAAGTGCCTAGTGTCCAGCCGCTATGGTCACAAGCGCAGGAGAGGCGCTGCAGGCGATGTTGTGCTGTTAGCAAAGGCACTCGCGTCGGTCGTCTGCTGCCATAACCCATTAACACCGGATTTTGCCTCACTGTCCTAACGGATACGTTCGTCGTACGTCCAACAATGATGTCTGAGTTTATTCCACGTAGTGTTGCTTGTCTGTTAGCACTGACACTTCTACGCAAACGCCGCTGCTCTAGGTCATTAAGTGATGGCCGTTGGGCCACTGCTTTGTCCATGGTGAGATATAATGCCTGAAATGTGGTGTTCACGAATGCTTTGTGGGTCTAGAAATACTGAATTCCCAAACGATTTTTGAAATGTAATGACCCATGCGTGAAGCTCCATCTACCATTCCGTGTTTAAAGCTGTTAATTCCCGACGTGGTGCCATAGTCACGCTGGAAATCTTTTCACATGAATCACCTAAGTACAAATGGCGGCACCGCCAATGCACTACCCTGTCATACCTTGTGTAGGCGATACTATCTCTCTTGTATATGTGAATGTTGCTGTCTCATGACTTTTTTTACTGGGGGAATGTTGGAGGGTTTGAGAATGTCAGGCTCTGACCCCTAGTTTTATTTCCAGTATAGATATGTGATACCAATTTGTATGCCGTATTGGCCCAGTAATAAGCCGCCACCGCATAAATTTGCACCTCTAAATTTTGAGGAGAAAATAAAAAAAAAGTATTTTGCAAGAAAATAATCCATAAATCGATTGAGAGGAGAAAAATTACCAGAAACTTACTTGTACTTATACATATAAGACGTAGGTATGTACCGTATACGTTGGTGCTAACATAATGATACAACACATCGGCACCTAACAAAACCGGTACCATGATTTGTCTTATTTACTGTCATCACTGTGAGTACTGGTACTCACATCATCACTCTCACTCCCATCATCTTCTTCATTCTCTTCCCACAGCAGTCATCCTCAACGCCATCCAGCGCGTTCGATATGCAGCATTTCTTGAAGCCTTGCTGATTGACTCTGGTGATATGGAGAATCATGAAGCAAGAAGAATTCACTTGCACAGCAGGGTGACTGATGGGTCCTTGATCGTACCAGACGGTATAAGGTCATGGTTTTCTTCCTGGAGGCAATCATTTCTCGGAGGTTTTTTAAGGCCAAATAAAGCACCTGTAGTTTTGAAGTCATTCCTCTGGCTATTACGACAAGGTCTGTGTTTTGTGCAGCGAGTTTCTCTCTTACTTCAACAATTAGACGTCCCTTAAAAGCATCAAAAACTAGCTTGGCTTTCTTAGCAAGCAGTGCCCCACGTCTGATTTCTAAACACTAGACATCCTGTCAACAATCTGTTGCGTTGTCTCCAGCCCTTTACTTGGCAGTGAATCACTAAGACCTTCGGAAAGGTTTCTTTAGGCGTACTTTTTTTCTTCAAAGTTACGTAAGGTGGGTAAGTTTGCCCCCATCGTCTCCAACAGCTAAAATAAAAGTTATTCTTTCTGTCATTGCCAGTTCCTCATATGGGGATACTTTTTGCCCTTTTCATGTCTGCTGTCGTATTGCCCGATATATCGAAAAAGTAGAGTTTCTTCAGCATTGTCAATCTGATGAGAAGGGTGTGAGTGACACTTTCGCAACTGGATGACGTACCGCCGGATGTTAACCAACTTCTCCCCGAAATCTGCTGGCATTTTCCCTGCTAGTGTAGTAATTCGTTGGAGAGCACAGTCGTTTCTCCGCATAAACGACGACAGATTGACCTAACTTGAAGTTAAGGTTCTTTCATATGTGCAAGATAAGAAGGAAGATGGGATGCCTGTCTCACTAGAAGTAATCCAATTGAAGGCTTGGAAATCGCGAGATAGTAAGAAATTGAAATACTTTGTACAAGAACTGAGTTCTTATCATTTATGCAGCTGTGTTCAGGCAGTGAGCGTTATGTAACATACTTACACATTCAATTATTTGCTTAGTTGGATAAAGATCAGCTACGCAGCGAAAGGCATCATAAATCGTTCGTTAGCAGACTGCTGGTGAATACCAATCATCTACTTACTGTTCATAGGAAATCCAAGCTACTACATGTGTTGTAATCGCAAAATTCACACCAAGAGGGATCGTCTCATGAATACCCAACAAGGTACAATAGAGTAGTAGTTTGTCATTCACTAAACTATCAGTAAGACGGTGAGCACTCAAGAAAGGTATGATTATGCTTCTGGCAGAGGATTTAAATGCCTCCAGCCCGAAAATAGCGAAATGTTCGCAGGCTCTTTCTCTTGATACTTTTCTGTATTCTGACTTCTCTTAAACTGAACTCAACATTCGACGACCGCGACTCTACAAACGAAAAGTGAGCTATCATGCTGAAGAAATTATCTCGATATCAGTTTTAAATAAAGAGAGCTGAATTTGCAATTATTTGAAATAGTGTTTCAGATTTCAGTGCTGAAGTCTTGTTCCTGGGATGGCATTGACTCCAGCATGTTAGATGACTCTCGCCCCCATTCATGATGGCCTTTATTCAGAAAGACTTGGGAATGGGTTCGAAGTTTCGTCTCTCAGAGGGGTGAAACGTTAGGAGGCAGAGAACTAAGCTATATTCTTACTCTAGAACTTTTGGTACAGATGTCATGAATATATCGGTAAAGACTATACCTAGGGGATACATGAAGGAGTCTGTTGGCAATGCTGCATTATTTGGCAAAGTCAAAAAGCCATTGTGTGACTCGGTGACCACGCGTTCGGTCTAGGACTACAGGCCCAGTTCGCTGGACGGGAATAATCGCCGGCTATGATGGACGACATGAAACGCAGTTCATACGTAAAGTCTAGGGATGTGTTTATAATGAAATATGGGGTAGATTTCACCACATTATTAGCAAGCAGGACAACAGACATAAACAATGTTCATGTTTGACAAATGTCAAATCCCAATGTATAGTTCGATATCGGACCATGCCCTCCTCGGGTACTAATGCACATTTTGCACCTGTTATCATGCTGGTGCTGGCTACCAAACTGTTGAGTCCTTGGGGATATTGTCCAACTCCTCTCTCAAGGCGGTTTTCAGTTCTTCCAAGGTTCGGGGAGGGGGTATCCGTCGAGAAACACGTCTGCCAAGAGCATCTCAGCCATGTTCTGTGGGTTTTAGGTCTGGGGATACACAGGCCATTCCATACGATCAATATCTTCACTTCCCAGAGTGTCCAGCAACTCAGCGGTCCTGTGGGGGCGTCCACTGTCGTTCGTTAACATAATGGAAGGACCTACCTCACCCCGAAACAGACAGACATAATCCAGAATACTCAATATCGTTGTACTGTAACGGTATACCGCACAAAGATATGCAGCGGTGTTCGTCCATTGTTCATAATGCCTGCCTGTACAATAATGTCTAGACCATATCGATGACGTTCATGAACACTCTGTAGTGTATGACTAGTTCCCCTTTCTCTCCACTCTAACTGATGTGGTCAGAATCACTTGCTACAGTGAAGTGGGAATCGTCGGAGAAACTCTGGACCACTGTTGCTAAAACCAACCATTATGCTCCCGACACCAATGAACTCTTTGTCGACGATGGCGTGGTTTAAACGGAGTGTTTTTAATAGGCTTCCGAGCATATAAATCCGCCTGATTTAATCGCCGTGAAATGGTACTGGCAGAGACTTGTATCGGTAGCGCCTGTAAGGTCTGCAACGATCGGCCTAAAGATCTGTCAGTTTTCGCCACTAGGGCTACCTATCAATCCTCTTGCGATGTGGTGGTTCGTTTACGATCAGCAGCTAGCTTTCGCAGAACATTTCCACCTTCGCCGGCTTTTTTTTTTTTTAATCGTGTGATGACACTTTGGGACACACCCATTACTGTGGCCACATTAGTGAGATTTTGACCGGCCATACAGCTGCTAGTCCACGATCGTAAGCACTCAAAAGACGTCTTACATACATGTTGCCGCACCACTCGGAATGTCGCACTAATCGATTCCACAACGACTTTCAATAAAAACAGTAATGAGTGAACTGTCGAATGCATAGAGAGCGCTGCAGTTAACACGTTTCGCCTCTACATTTCCTTTTCCTGTCATTTGTCAGGTGTTGCGTTGAAATTGTCGGTTGCCCCTCAACAACTGGCAGTTGTTCCTTAGTAGCTGTCAATCAGTGTATCTCTGCCAACGGTTGGTGTATTCGAAAAATGAAAAAAAGTTGGAATGTGTTTCGGAGTTAATTTTAAACTGCAGGTCTCTCTGTAACTGGCAGTTCAATGGTCGGAGGAAGGCAATGGCATACCACCTCCAATAGAGCTTGCCTAGTAAACTGCAGTGTTTTCAAACCCATCTTCGGCTTGATGACAGCTTAACTTTTTTTAAAATATTTTGGAAGTTAAGCCCAAGAAAACCTTTGAATCGACATTGAAAAGTATATGTGTAACCCTCCATACTTTCTTTTGCTTTCCTTAAGCGTTGCTCAATTAGTTCCAGAAACATTATTTCGATTATACCACACGAAACAGAGAAAAATACAACTATTGGTACACAAAAATGTTTAGGTTTGAGAGCTCTTTTTGTCTCTGATAACGTTTTCTCATATTTCCATTTGAAATTCCGCAATGAATTCTTTTTTTTCGTTTTCGAGAACCATCCAGGCAACGCAAGGTTCACCATTCTTTTCGCCCCTAACCGATTCAGTTAAAACGCATTTTAGCCGAAAAACATCGAACACACTGATTCCGAGAAAAAACACTTGTACGTTACATCTGAAGTATTCTGTATTCCACCTACTACTTGGTTCGTAACATGCTGACAAACTGAAGCTAGAATTTTTATGTGATATTTCTCGATATGTTTGCTAACTGCAAATTAAATGGTCTGTTTCACATACAAAACGGCTTGATTCAGGAAAAAAATATTTCTTTCTAGGAGTTTAATGCTGCTGTTGACCCATACATAGCAAATAGCAAGAACGATTATTCTCCTCCCTTTTATGTATCAAATTGTCTCTCCACAATGAGACCATGAAGACGCTGTAAATAAGGAGAAGTTTCACTGAGAAGCAGTACGTGATATTTATCTTTTGTTTATTTCTTTACAACGTGATCCATTACAATGTTTGTAATTGCTTGTATGTATTGTGTGTGTGTGTGTGTGTGTGTGTGTGTGTGTGTGTGTGTGTGTGTGTGTGGAGTGTAATGTAAAAGCCGTTGCCAGCATATAGCGTACTCCTCGCGAATAGCACCAAGGAGGCTGTGAAGCTTAACGTCCCCATCCGATGGACGGATCACCATCAAGAGCGTCACATGCCCTCACCTCATGGGACACTGCGGAAGGGTTTGGTATTTAAACCTTTGCTATCTCTTGATCCATCCTCCATTCTGTTTCCCTACAGTTCCCATATGCCTTAACACCCATGCAAAATATCACCTCCTTCCCATGTCGTTGTAGGCTTTAGCTGGTGTGCCAAGAGGAACGGAAAAGTTCCGCTTTTGCATATAGGCCCTGGATGACTTATAGCGCTCTTATAGAAACACGGCAACTGAGGAATTTCGTAGGTGTAAAAGGCCTCGTCTTATCTCAAGAGATTAAAGACTCCTATCTCAATAGTTCAGCGCTCAGCCTGGTGGAATAATGGTGTTTGACTGCCTAATATGCTCGACACTCCATCATGACCTATGGGCGGATGGAAGGTGGTATCTCATCAGCCTCAAAACACTGGTTGCGTATGGGGCAGGGCTTGTACGAACCTGTAGCCGGATTTATTCCTTTTGGTGGAATGTGAGATTCAGACACATGACTCTTGCTGTCCTGTACACCTGCCACATGTAATTAAACTACTGAAAATACACTCCTGGAAATGGAAAAAAGAACACATTGACACCGGTGTGTCAGACCCACCATACTTGCTCCGGACACTGCGAGAGGGCTGTACAAGCAATGATCACACGCACGGCACAGCGGACACACCAGGAACCGCGGTGTTGGCCGTCGAATGGCGCTAGCTGCGCAGCATTTGTGCACCGCCGCCGTCAGTGTCAGCCAGTTTGCCGTGGCATACGGAGCTCCATCGCAGTCTTTAACACTGGTAGCATGCCGCGACAGCGTGGACGTGAACCGTATGTGCAGTTGACGGACTTTGAGCGAGGGCGTATAGTGGGCATGCGGGAGGCCGGGTGGACGTACCGCCGAATTGCTCAACACGTGGGGCGTGAGGTCTCCACAGTACATCGATGTTGTCGCCAGTGGTCGGCGGAAGGTGCACGTGCCCGTCGACCTGGGACCGGACCGCAGCGACGCACGGATGCACGCCAAGACCGTAGGATCCTACGCAGTGCCGTAGGGGACCGCACCGCCACTTCCCAGCAAATTAGGGACACTGTTGCTCCTGGGGTATCGGCGAGGACCATTCGCAACCGTCTCCATGAAGCTGGGCTACGGTCCCGCACACCGTTAGGCCGTCTTCCGCTCACGCCCCAACATCGTGCAGCCCGCCTCCAGTGGTGTCGCGACAGGCGTGAATGGAGGGAGCGATGAGAGTCGCTTCTGCCTTGGTGCCAATGATGGTCGTATGCGTGTTTGGCGCCGTGCAGGTGAGCGCCACAATCAGGACTGCATACGACCGAGGCACACAGGGCCAACACCCGGCATCATGGTGTGGGGAGCGATCTCCTACACTGGCCGTACACCACTGGTGATCGTCGAGGGGACACTGAATAGTGCACGGTACATCCAAACCGTCATCGAACCCATTGTTCTACCATTCCTAGACCGGCAAGGGAACTTGCTGTTCCAACAGGACAATGCACGTCCGCATGTATCCCGTGCCACCCAACGTGCTCTAGAAGGTGTAAGTCAACTACCCTGGCCAGCAAGATCTCCGGATCTGTCCCCCATTGAGCATGTTTGGGACTGGATGAAGCGTCGTCTCACGCGGTCTGCACGTCCAGCACGAACGCTGGTCCAACTGAGGCGCCAGGTGGAAATGGCATGGCAAGCCGTTCCACAGGACTACATCCAGCATCTCTACGATCGTCTCCATGGGAGAATAGCAGCCTGCATTGCTGCGAAAGGTGGATATACACTGTACTAGTGCCGACATTGTGCAAGCTCTGTTGCCTGTGTCTATGTGCCTGTGGTTCTGTCAGTGTGATCATGTGATGTATCTGACCCCAGGAATGTGTCAATAAAGTTTCCCCTTCCTGGGACAATGAATTCACGGTGTTCTTATTTCAATTTCCAGGAGTGTATATAAAGAAGGACAGCAGCACGAATGGTCACAAGTTTGAATCAGGACAGGTAGCCATAGTAATATTGAAAAACTTGATCTGGTAGGCAATAAGTCCTATCGCACAGAAACATACTTCTAAGATTAGGGTAACACTAGCGCACACAGAGTTGTGCATTCTTGAACATAAACGCAGATACTGGCCAAGCCTGCTCGTTGCGCCGTTATGTTTGACTGAATCGTTGCAAGTTTCAGTCGTGGTCAAAACAGTGTTCTGTGTAGTTACGAATGCATTAGGTCATAACTAAGTGAGTTTGGGCAAATTGTTGATGGTCGTATATTGGGTGCTACCGTAACCAAGTTAAAGTGTTTGGAGCTTCAAGAGGAACTATAACGAAGATTCACATCCACACATGGAATGCGGAAAAAAGCGTCACCCACTAATTCACAACGGGAACGAAATTGTGTGTTGAGTGATAGAGAGAGATGATTAATGTAGACGACTGAGACAAAAAAATAGGATGACAGCTGCAAAAGTTACTGTAGGACTGAATGTCGCATTTGCGAACCTCATTAGTACCAAAACAACACAAAGGGAGCTTCTTAAGCAGGGAATTTCAGGTCGGACTGGAATTTCAACACCACTCTTCAGGGATGCAAATGCGCGTAACAGGAAGACGTTGTACCATAAAACCTGGTCTATGGAGAAATTGAAGAAAGGCTTGTGTTACATTATTTCCAGTCTATGGCGCAGTTGACGTTACAAGAGTGGAACATGGCGGGGGTTCGACGATTTGGCGAGGCCGTAGGCCCCATGTTTAGTCGCGAAGGCCGCATTAATGCAAAGGATTATGTAAATATTTTGGTTGATTAGGGCCATCCGGTGGTGCAGTGTTTGTTTCAAGATGACAAGGCCCCGGTTCATACGGCTCATATCGTCCAGAACTGGTTTCGTAAGCAGAAGGGTGAATTGTCACATCTCCTCTGGCCACCAGTCACTAGATCTAAATATTATTGAGATATTGTTCAAATGGTTCAAATGGCTCTGAGCACTATGGGACTCAACTGCTGAGGTCATTAGTCCCCTAGAACTTAGAACTAGTTAAACCTAACTAACCTAAGGACATCACAAACATCCATGCCCGAGGCAGGATTCGAACCTGCGACCGTAGCGGTTTTGCGGTTCCAGACTGCAGCGCTTTAACCGCACGGCTACTTCGGCCGGCTGAGATATTGTAGTCTATTTTGGAGAGAAGAGTGCGTAACCGTTACACACTTCCTTTATTGTTACCTGAAAGTGCCCCTACTTTGCTGGAAGAATGGTATAAAAGTCCTTTGAAAACCATACAGAACCTGAGGCGACTGGAAGCTGTTTCGAATTCCAACCGTTTTCCTACACCATATGAGGCTTGGTAATGTGTCAGTGTTTCCATACTTTTGTCCACTCCCTGTAGATAACTGTACCATAACTCAGAAAAACATTATCGGATGTCCTCTACCTGCTTCTCTTTAGTCCCAGGAGAGGCTGAGAGAACACTTTAGCGCGCCTACAGAAGAAGACTGGAGCAGTTGTTGAAAGTTTATATAAAAATAAATCGTCAAACGAAAATGTACTAGCTACACCGCCCAGTCACATTATGTGACCACCTGCCATAATGCTAATAACCGCTACGAGACGTGCAGGAAGACGGTCAGTGAGGTTCTGGAAGGTAGTGACGAGGATGTGGGGGCACGCCGACTCCAGTGCGGTGGCCAGCTGCGCCACGTGTCTCAGTTCAGGATCCATGGCGCGGACCGACCGCCCGATCGAGCTGGTCCCACAGATTCTCGATTGGGAATTCGGGGAGCTTGCGGACAGGGGAGTACGATAAACTCATTCAGGTGCTCCTAGAACAACACACGTACACTGTGAGCTTTGTAGCATGGTACATTGTCCTGTAGATTCCATAATGCCAAGGAGAACACCCTCTACACGTACGAGTGGGCATGGCCCCCAAATATACAGGGTGTTACAAAAAGGTACGGCCAAACTTTGAGGAAACATTCCTCACACACAAAGAAGGAAAATATGTTATGTGGACATGTGTCCGGAAACGCTTACTTTCCATGTTAGAGCTCATTTTATTACTTCTCTTCAAATCACATTAATCATGGAATGGAAACACACAGCAACAGAACGTACCAGCATGACTTCAAACACTTTGTTACATGAAAAGTTCAAAATGTCCTCCGTTAGCGAGGATACTTGCATCCACCCTCCGTCGCATGGAATCCCTGATGCGCTGATGCAGCCCTGGAGAATGGCGTATTGTATCACAGCCGTCCATAATACGAGCACGAAGAGTCTCTACATTTGGTACCGGGGTTGCGTAGACAAGAGCTTTCAAATGCCCCCATAAATGAAAGTCAAGAGGGTTGAGGTCAGGAGAGCGTGGAGGCCAAGGAATTGGTCCACCTCTACCAATCCATCGGTCACCGAATCTGTTGTTGAGAAGCGTGCGAACACTTCGACTGAAATGTGCAGGAGCTCCATCGTGCATGAACCACATGTTGTGTCGTACTTGTAAAGGCACATTTTGTAGCAGCACAGGTAGAGTATCCCGTATGAAATCATGATAACGTGCTCCATTGAGCGTAGGTGGAAGAACATGGGGCCCAATCAAGACATCACCAACAATGCCTGCCCAAACGTTCACAGAAAATCTGTGTTGATGACGTGATTGCACAATTGCGTGCAGATTCTCGTCAGCCCACACATGTTGATTGTGAAAATTTACAATTTGATCACGTTGGAATGAAGCCTCATCCGTAAAGAGAACATTTGCACTGAAATGAGGATTGACACATTGTTGGATGAACCATTCACAGAAGTGTACCCGTGGAGGCCAATCAGCTGCTGATAGTGCCTGCACACGCTGTACATGGTACGGAAACAAGTGGTTCTCCCGTAGCACTCTCCATACAGTGACGTGGTCAACGTTACCTTGTACAGCAGCAACTTCTCTGACGCTGGCATTAGGGTTATCGTCAACTGCACGAAGAACTGCCTCGTTCTTTGGAAGTGTCCTCGTCGTTCTAGGTCTTCCCCAGTCGCGAGTCATAGGCTGGAATGTTCCGTGCTCCCTAAGACGCCGATCAATTGCTTCGAACGTCTTCCTGTCGGAACACCTTCGTTCTGGAAATCTGTCTCGGTACAAACGTACCGCGCCACGGCTATTGCCCCGTGCTAATCCATACATCAAATGGGCATCTGCCAACTCCGCATTTGTAAACTTTGCACTGACTGCAAAACCACGTTCGTGATGAACACTAACCTGTTGATGCTACGTACTGATGTGCTTGATGCTAGTACTGTAGAGCAATGAGTCGCATGTCAACACAAGCACCGAAGTCAACATTACCTTCCTTCCATTGGGCCAACTGGCGGTGAATCGAGGAAGTACAGTACATACTGACGAAACTAAAATGAGCTCTAACATGGAAATTAAGCGTTTCCGTACACATGTCCACATAACATCTTTTCTTTATTTGTGTGTGAGGAATGTTTCCTGAAAGTTTGGCCGTACCTTTTTGTAACACCCTGTAGATGCATACTAGATCTATTGTGCCTTCTAGAATGACGAAATCATCCAGGAAATGCCACGAAAACATTACCCAGACCATAACGCTCCCTCCTCATGCCTGGATACTTCCGACGACTGTTGTAGGACACACGCCACCGGCCATCTATTCGACGGAGCATAAAACTTGATTCCCCTGAAAAGGCCGCCTGTCGCCACTCAATGATCGTCCAGTCGCGGTATTGGTGTGCAAATTCCAGCTTTCGTCGCCGATGAACGGCATCCTGTATAGATGCATGAACCAGGCGTCTGCTGTGGAGTCCCATACGCAACAACTTTCGCTGAACGATCGTTGAGGAGACACTGTTGATAGTCCCTTGGTTCATATGGGTGGTCCGTTGCTCAACATTTGCACGTATATTCCCTCATACACTGCACCGCAGCCATCGTTCACCCCTGTCATCTATGCCACGTGGTGCCCAATTGTCTCCTCGGCGCCGTTTTAGGATACCAATATATTGCCTTTACAGTTTACAGGCTTTGCCGTTGCGGGAATGCTTCTGCCCTAAGCCCGAAAGCCAATGATCATACCCTTTAGGACATCAGATAAATTGCTACGTCTCCTTATTATGACAACGCCTGCACTGTTTTCCACATCCACGACATGCTTTATATACCCTACACTGCTACTGCTGCTACCTTCCTTCTGTGAATGATTACTGCACGTTGTCATCGAACGTGTGACTGGACTGTGTATCAATCATGACAAGAAAACTTCAGAGGCCACATAATAGAATCTGGTAACCAACGCATATTGACAGTTCATTGCCGCCAGCATTGCTCAGACCTAAGTTCCAGAAACAATATAACATTTTGAGAAAACTGGAAAAAACTTTCTTAACATACATGCCAAAAGAGTCAATGTTATAAATACAGGTATGTGCTTCTGACTGGCTGCTTTCTTTTCATATCTCCAAACGCTTGTTTAGCCTAAGAAAATTTCTTAATTTCACAAACTCACATAGATTTATCCCATTATGATTGAAGCAGCTGTTTATCTGAGTTCTTCGCCGAGCGAAGGTATCAATTCGACTAATATTTAGATAGCTAGATTCGATGTGGATTCCATTCGCAACCAGGAAGTCGGCAGAAATGTGTGACGCCAAGCGGACAAAGTCAACAATGAAAAGCGTAAAGGAACATGTCTTTGGCCTGCAGGAGAGTGTGTGACTCATTGAATCCTCAGAGTCTACAGCGGCGGTCGAACGTATCCGGTTCGGCTGCCTGGCTTTCACTACAAGCTGGGAGTTCGACCTAGACCTAGTGTGTGACGTGGTCGTTACGCGGATTAGTCGGAGCGGAGGGTGCCGTCAAAGAAGCCGAAAAATGCGTCCGTGAAAAAGAGAGAGAGAGAGAGAGAGAGAGAGAGAGAGAGAGAGAGAAGGGGAGGATAAGACAGAGAGAGGAGAGACCAGAGGGGAAGTTAAGATAGAGAGAGGGGGAGACGGGAGAAGATGGGGTGGAAGGAATGGAGTGGGGACCTCAAGGTGGAGCAGGATAGCAGGACGAAGCTCGAAGAACATTTTGGGAAAATTACTAAGGTGCCAGAATTAGAAAATTAAAAATGGCTCTGAGCACTATGGGACTTAACATCTGAGGTCATCAGTCCCCTAGAACTTAGAACTACGTAAACCTAACTAACCTAAGGACATCACACACATCACATGCCCGAGACAGGATTCGAACCTGCGACCGTAGCAGTCGCTCGGTTTAGAAAATTAGTTAGTTACTTTTATATTTTATGATTGAATGATACTATTTCTATCGAAATAATGTACAAAGAATCATTTTAAATGTTCTTTTTTTGGTATATATCGCTCAATTTCGGACATTCATTGATTATTAAAAAGCATCGTACTACATGCCAGTTTTTGACATTACTTGCATTACCGATAACATTTGTTTAAATTTAACAACAAAACTAAACATCTGTCGCTTCCGTATCATATGTTGTTGTTGTGATGATCTTCAGTCCAAAGATTGGTTTGATGCAGCTCTCCATGTTCCTTTATCCTGTGCAACCCTCATCATCTCTAAACAACTACTGCAACCTAGATGCTTCTGAATCTGCTCACTGTATTCATCTCTTGGTCTCCCGCTACGCTTTTAACCTTCCACACTTCCCTCCAGTACTAAAGTGATCATCACTTGATGTCTCAGAATGTGTTCTATCAACAGGTCCCTTCTTTTAGTCTAGCTATTCCACAAATTTCTTTTATCCCCAGTGCTTTTCGGCACTTCCTTGTTGGTTACAAGTTCTACTCATGTAATCTTCAGCATTCTTATGTAGCACAATAGTTCAAAAGCTTTTATTCTCTTACTGTCTGACATGTTTATCATCCATCTCTCACTTCCATACAAAGCTACACTCCCGACAAAACTTCAGAAAAGACTTCCTGATACTTAATTCTATATTCGATGTTAACAAATTTCTCTTCTTCAAAAACACTTTTCTTGCCATTGCCAGCACACATTTTATATCCTCTCTGCTTCGGTCATCAGCACTTATTTTAGTTCTCAAATAGCAGAACTCACCTCCTACCTCTGGAGTCTCCTTTCCAAATCTAATACCACCAGCATCACCTGATTTAATTTGACTACATTCCATATCCTAGTTGTTGATGTGCTTCTTATATCCTCCTGTCAAGACATTCCCTTTAGTTCCACTTCCAAGTCCTTTGCTGTCGCTGGCAGAATTACAGTGTCATCGGCAAAATCAAAACTTTTATTTTTGCTCCCTCAAATTTAATTTGTTCTTCAATTTTTTAAAATTTTTGCCGCTTGCTCAAGTGTACAGATGGATGACATCGGGTATACGTTACAACCCCGTCTCACTCCCTTCTCAAACAGTGCATTCCTTTCAAGTTCCTTGACTCTTGTAACTGCTCTCCAATTTCCTTGCAACCTGTAAATAACCTTTCGGTCTGTATTTGAAGCCTGCTACCTTCAGAATGTTAAAGAGTGTATTCCCGCCGACACTGTCAAAGGTTTTCTCTAAGTCTACAAATGCTATAAATGTAGATTTGCCTTTCTTTAACTCATCATCTGTTACAAGTCATATGACCAATATTGCCTCAAGTGTTCCTGCATTTCTCCGGAACCCAAACCAGTCTTCCCCGACGTCTGCTTCTACCAATTTTTCCATTACTCCGTAAATAATTCGTGCCAGAGTATGGCAACCATGACTTATTAAATTTAGTTTGGTAAATTACACCTGTCAGTACCTACTTTCTTTGGAAATGGAATTATTACATCCTTAATGAAATCTGAGGATATTTTGCCTGTCTCATACATCTTGCATAGATTGAAATCTGAGGATATTTTGCCTGCCTCATACCAGGTGGAATAGAATTCTCGTGACTGACTCTCCCACGGGTATCAGTAGTTCTGAGGGCATGTCGTCTACTCCAGGGGTCTTGTTTTGATTTAGGTCTTTCAGTGTCCTGTCAGATTCTTCTCATAGTATTGCATCTTCTCTCTCATCTTCATCTACGTCCCCTTCTCTTTCTGTATCCCTTGTAGAGCCCATCTATATACTCCTTCCACCTTACAAATTTCCCCTCTTTGCTTAGTATCGGTTTTCCATCTGAGTTCTTGATATTCACACAGCTGTTTTCTTTTCTCTTTGATTTTCGTACAGACGGTATCTATCTTTCCTCTAGTTGTATATGCTTCTACATCTATACATTTGTCCTATGGCCATTCATGCCTAGCAATTTTGCACTTCCAATCAATCTCATTTTTTAGACGTTTGTATTCCCTGTCGCCTGCTTCATTTACTGAATTCTTATATACTCTCCTTTCAGATGTTAAATCCCATGTCTCCTGATTCTTTCATCTTATTCAGGTCCTATCTCCTTAATTTCCTACCTTTTTGGAGTTCCTTCAGCTTTATGTAGTTCATAACGACTAAATTGAGGTCATAGTTCACATCCACCCATGGAAATGTCTTACAAATTAAAACATGGTTCCGAAATCTCTCTCCTACCATTATATAATCAACTTGAAGTCTTCCTGTGTCCACACGTTTCTTCCACGTATACAACCGTTTTTTCATGATTTTAAAATCAGGTGTCAGCAATGATTAAATTGCGCTCTGAGCAGAATTGTCCTAGGCAGCTTCCTCTTTCATTCTTTGTCCCCAGTCCATTTTCATCCACTATTTTTCCTTATCTTCTTTTTAGTACAATTCCAATCCTCCATCACAATTAAATTGTCCTCTCTTGTATCTATCTCAACACATATTTTATCGATCACTTGATTACCTGCAGAGCTTGTTGGCACATAAGCTTGTACTACTGTGGTACTTGTTGGTTTCGCATCTATGTTGGCTACGACAATGCGTTCTCTATGCTATTTATAGTAGCTTACTCACGTTTCTGTTTCCTTCATTCATTATTAGATCTATTCCGGCATTACCGCTATTTGATGTTGTATTTATAACCTTGTTCTCACCAGACGAGAAGCCTGTTTATCATGCCACCGAACTTCACTAATCTCCACTATATCTAACTTCAAACTATCCATTTGCCTTTTCAAATTTTCTAAACTACTTGCCCGATTTAGGGACCTAACATTCCACGCTCCGACCCGTAGACTGTCAATTTTGTTTTTCCTTATGACGACGTACTCTAGAGTAGTCTCACCCGGAGGTCAGAATAAGGGACTTAATTACCTCCAGAATATTTTATGCAGGAGGATGCCGTCATTATTTAACCGTACAGTAAAGGTGCCTGCCCTCGGGAAAAAGTAGGGCTGTAGTTTCCCCTTGCTTTCAGCTGCTCGCTGTGCCAGCACAGCAAGGCCGTTTTGCTTGATGTTACAAGGCAAAATCAGTCAATCATACAGACTGTTGTCCCTGTACCTACTGGAAAAGCAGCCGCCCCTCTTCAGGAACCACACGTTTGTCTGGCTTCTCCACAGCTACCCCAGCGTTGCGTTTGCACCTCTATGTACCACTGGTTATTTTAATCGTTTTTTCTCTGTGTTTGATATTTTATGTTATTTTTGTTGCAATACGCTGAATACCAATTTGGAGCCACTGACAGCTATAATCTTAGGTAATCAAGGTCGTCTTTGATTCTTGGTCTGTACCTGTCAATATTACTGTTCTTTTCAAATCTTGAAGGATGGTTCACGATGACGATGAATTCATTATCGAATATATACAAGTTGTGAAAAAGGGGTTTCGTGTATTTAACGCCTTGAAGAGGCGTTTGCAACTTGTTGGTGGATGAAAAACGTGTATTATTTCCACGTATCGCTTTTGTGTGACGAATACCTACTTTCTTTTCCCAGAAAGTTATACAGGGTGTTACAAAAAGGTGCGGCCAAACTTTCAGGAAACATTCCTCACACACAAATAAAGAAAAGGTGTTATGTGGACATGTGTCCGGAAACGCTTAATTTCCATGTTAGAGCTCATTTTAGTTTCGTCCACCTACGCTCAATGGAGCACGTTATCATGATTTCATACGGGATACTCTACCTGTGCTGCTAGATCATGTGCCTTTATAAGTACAACACGACATGTGGTTCATGCGCGATGGAGCTCCTGCACATTTCAGTCGAAGTGTCCGTACGCTTCTCAACAACAGATTCGATGACCGATGGATTGGTAGAGGCGGACCATTTCCATGGCCTCCACGCTCGCCTGACCTTAACCCTCTGGACCTTCATTTATGGGGGCATTTGAAATCTCTTGTCTACGCAACGCCGGTACCAAATATAGAGACTCATCGTGCTCGTATTGTGGACGGCTGTGATACAATACGCCATTCTCCAGGGCTGCATCAGCGCATCAGGGATTCATTGCGACGGAGGGTGGATGCATGTATCCTCGCTAATGGAGGACATTCTGAACTTTTCATGTAACAAAGTGTTTGAAGTCACGCTGGTTCGTTCTGTTGCTGTGTGTTTCCATTCCATGATTAATGTGATTTGAAGAGAAGTAATAAAATGAGCTCTAACATGGAAAGTAAGCGTTTCCGGACACATGTCCACATAACACATTTTCTTTCTTTGTGTGTGAGGAATGTTTCCTGAAAGTTTGGCCGTACCTTTTTGTAACACCCTGTATAATAATACGCAAGCGATATCAATAAACACAACTTCCCACAAAGTTGCTCGAGTCTAGGATCTCATTGCTAGACATTAATAGGCTACCACAGTATTGTTTGAACCATTTCAAGATATGTCTTCAAGCTGTTAAAAGTTCTGGACCAGTCACTACGAGACTCAGCACTCTCGTCCGTCGCGTTGGGTTAACTTTAACTCATGTTATTTCTTTTTCCAGAATGAATTTTCTCTCTGCAGCTGAGTGTGTGCCGATATGAAACTTTCTGGCAGTTTAAAACTGTGTGCCACACCGATACAAGAACCGAGTTTCGTGTCCGGGTACGGCAAGTAACTTTAACTCTCAGTGAGTTTCTCTCTTTTCTTTCCTTCAGAGTTCCTCTTTGGGGAATCATCATCATCATCATCATCAGCCAATTCAATCATTAGATGATGTGGCCTCTTCGAGTTGTGGATTCAGGTAGGCTTTCAGAAGTCTTCTCCAAGTGGGACGGTCTTGGGCAGTTCTCTGCCAGGTGTTACCAGCGATCTTCTTGATGTCTTTGTCCCATCTGTCTGGTGGTCTTCCTCTAGGCCTCCGGTGCTCTCTCGGACTCCACTCCAGTACTAGCTTCGTCCATCTGTTGTCTTTTCTTCTTGCAACGTGGCCAGCCCACTGCCATTTCAAGGAACCTACTCTCTCTAAGATGTCATTAACCTTCGTCACAGACCGGATGTCATCCGCCCTTTTCCTGTCCTTTCTTGTATAGCCCAGCATTGATCTCTCCATGGCTCTCTGTGCTGTCCTAAGTTTCCCTTTTGTGAATGAGTTCAGTGTCCATGTCTCGCAGCCATACGTCATCACAGGAAGAATGCATTGGTCAAATACTGCTTTCTTCAGATTTACTGGCATTTTTGATCTGAATACTTTTGAATTCTTCCCAAATGCTTGCCAGCCAAGCTTGATGCGTCGATAGATTTCTGGCCTTACCTGTATGTCTCCCTTCATATTTATAATCTGGCCAAGGTAGACATATTCACTGACCTCTTCTAGTAGACTGTCATTGACTTTCACATCTCCAGCTGGGACCCATTTGTTGGATATTACTTTTGTTTTGGAAAGGTTCATGTTCAAGCCAACCAGCTGACATTCCGATGCAAGATCTGTAACTAAGTTTTGGAGCTCTGCGAAGTCTTTGGCCAGTAAGGGAATATCATCAGCAAATCTCAAGTTGGTAAGCCTTCTTCCATTAATTCTAATTCCCTTACCTTCCCAGCCCAGCTTTGACATAGCCATTTCCAATACAGCAGAGAACAGTTTTGGGGAGATGGGATCGCCTTGCTTGACACCCCTCATGATGCGGAATTCTTGAGTTGATTCGCCGATGTTAACATAAGCTGAAGAATTCTCGTAGATTTGGGGAATATCCTCCTCGATTTAGTAATACTGTTAAAAAGGCTACGTAAAAATTGAAGCACATAGACTCCTAAATCAAATTCGGTGCTTGTCACTGATTGCCTCTTATACGGGTGACATGGTTATATTTTGGAGTAGTGAGTACGCCCTGTTGTTTAACAGTCCGGTCATATAACATCAAAAGTTATATTTATGATTCAAGGTGTAGTGTTGGCAGAAGAGCCAACACTGTGTTGCTAGAGGAGGCCGAAATGCACGCTTTTAATTACACGCAGACTGGCGTGAGGTCTGGAACAGGACAATGTCTTGAGAATTGCAAATAAAGTACGTAGATGATGTAATACTTAACTTTAATCCATAATTGGAGTACATCTCTCTTGATGATACGTGCTTCACATAATAAATATCAATTGAATACGGCGCCTTGCTAGGTCGTAGCAATTGACGTAGCTGAAGGCTATGCTAACTATCGTCTCGGCAAATGAGAGCGTATCTGTCAGTGAACCATTGCTATGAACGTCGGCTGTACAACTGGGGCGAGTGCCAGGACGTCTCTCTAGACCTGCCGTGTGGTGGCGCTCGGTCTGCTATCACTGACAGTGGCGACACGCGGGTCCGACGTATACTAATGGACCGCGGCCGATTTATAGGTTACCACCTAGCAAGTGTGGTGTCTGGCGGTGACACCACACAAGGTTTTCTTTTGTTCCATTCGCTGAAGTTACTGAGTGTTATCGTTATGCCACACACATTGTGGAGACTTAGAAGGTTTGAGTAGGCCAAAGGAAAATCTTTGAACCATTGTTTAACAACGTCTGTGGAAAAGTTTACAGGTAATATTAAAAATCTTACATAGAACGCAGACTGAGCGTATGAGCCTCCCTTTAGTCTCACAATGAGCATGATAAACGCTCTAGAGTGTTAAATTTAACTGCACCTGTTTGGTTTGTGCCTCACTTCGAAAAATGGGACCAAACTTTTAGACGTTTTACTATCGACAATGGGATGTCGAAACGCAGGCGAACAAAAGCTTGTTTCTAATGTAAACACTTCGAAACGAATAGATGCTGTTGATAGCTCTAGCGTCCTTTCATGTAACTGGTATGAATATTTGCAAGGCTGTGGGAGTGGTAGGCGAAATAAGATATTAGCATCTGAGAGTGAACATAAATTTGCGGCCGAGGTCAGTATGTAACCTAAAAGCTGTGACGTCCAAGACCGGTCTGTTACGTTAACGAAGGCTGGAGCCGTGTGGCGCGACATGTGTCGTTTGCGAAGGACAATCGCAGCTTCACCTTCACTGCGAGCCTTGCCAGTTACTAATGAAGCTCTGTGACTACATCGCATTTTATATTTGAGCTTCGCCTGCACAGCGAGTCGTATACTGACTTTTCATGCGTGAGTCGTATTTTAAGTCCGGTGTCTCGCCACACTGAAAACATGTCCCAGGCGGGTCACGCTAAACGAGGTCACAGAACCCAACTGTAATGCAGAGCCTCAGGTTTCGTTTGTTTTGTTTCATTCGGCCTCCAAAGTTCGTACTCTGTTTATCCATCGAAAACATATGTTTACTTAGAATATGTTATAGTACGGGGAAAATGCTTATTTATAGAATTGAAAGCTCAAACTGTCAATCTTTTTACGACAAATATTTAACAAATAGTATGTTATCAATTCATACTATTTCTTAAATTTAATAATAAGCGACACAGAACCTCAGGTATTCCGAGAATCTGCTACGGTCCTTTCTTAGAAGATGGCACAATACACAAGTAGTGTTAGAAATGGATCAGCTCGTACATTACAGGCAGCTTTGAGGTATTATTAATGGATATCTGGGACCATTGCTCCTCACAGTAAAAAACTAAACTCCACCCGACCAGGCCGGGAAGACCCAACGGTACTGACCGGCCGCCTTGTCGTCTTAGCTCACAGGCATCACTGGATGCGGATATGGAGGGGCATGTGGTCAGCACACCGCTCTCCCGGCCGTATGTCAGTTTACGAGGCCGAAGCCGCTACTTCTGAAGCTCCTGACAATACACGGATAGAAATAAAAAGTATAAACATTTGTCAATCATCTTTTGTTCTCCTCCTGTCCCGAACAATCGGACTTAGATCGACATATAGCGTCTTGAATAGGTAGCCTGAAAAACCAAAGATGGCCCCTGATCTGTAGGTTAAGACCTGCTGACTGCTGCTTTCCACCTGACTGCAACACAACAGGGATTACACTGAGATTTTCTAAAAGACTTGACACTGTAGTTGCTGGCTGCAATAGAGATATTAACCTCCGCAGTCACGGTTACCACTAATTCGTACCTCTAACAAATTGTTCTTGTGGACAGTGGCTATTAGTGGAACTCTTTTATTTCCTCATCAACTATTTTGCCCTATCCAAGATTAATAACACAAAATGGCTCTGAGCACTATGGGACTTAACATCTGAGGTCATCAGTCCCCTAGAACTTAGAACTACTTAAACCTAACTAACCTAAGGACATCACACACATCCATGCCCGAGGCAGGATTGGAACCTGCGACCGTAGCGGTCGCGCGGTTCCAGACTGAAGCGCCTAGAACCGCTCGGCCACTACGACCGGCTTAATAACACAAGGGGCAGTCAAATGAAAACAAGAACGATGGAAAAAAGAAACTAACCTCGCAGTCAAATGAAAACAAGAACGATGGAAAAAAGCAACTAACCTGTTTGTTATTTCAAAAGTAATCACCATAACTGTTAATATATTTACCCCACTGTATGCCTTAATGGAGAAATGTTTGCGGTTGCCTACGGAACAATAATTGCACCTGGGTTGACCCACCCACGTGTTGCCAACGTTGTTTCGACTATGTAGCAGAAATTTCGCTGGGAAGCCCTTACACGTCCTCCATACAGCCCCGATATCTCCCCATACAGTTGGCAGACCGGAAGAAAGACATTCGTCACCGTCGATTTGCTTCGGACATGAGGTGCACACCTGGGTACAGTGATGGTTCCGCAGGCAACCACAAACATTGTCCATGAAGGCACTGACCGTTTCCCCTCACAGTGGGATAAATGTATTAACTATTGGGGTGATTATTTTTGAAATAACAAACCGTTTACTTAATTTTATCATTTGGATTACGTTTGTGACGTCAGAATGTTGTATTGAATATTGGGTAAAATGCTTTTGTGGTCATTTCTCATGGAGAGCAAAGAGGTAGTTGTAGAAGCACTAGGATGGTCTTAGCTCCATGAACAGATCCATTGCCAAATTTACCTGCCATTTCATTCGATTTTGTAAAAGGGAACTTCAAAATTTGAGGATATCTTTAATGTTTAATTAAGTATGTCTAAAACTGAATATTATGATAAAATGTCGTGGTTTTTATTGTGACTCCTTTCGTATTTTATAATGAAATCGGACCAATGTTCTGTCTGGATTATTATGTGCAGTAATTGTATCTGGTGAAACAGGCTCTGCCTGAAACTAAGCAAAGTAAAATGTAAAAAGTCCTAGAGGACCCGTATCTTCACCAGAGGAATGAGCTCTGATTCACTGGGGAAACACATAATGACTCTAATGTGATTCACTTGTAAATTTTGATAAAGGTATTCTTGCAAATGAGGAATTGAAATGAACTGGCGCAAAAGTTACTTTGTAACAGTTTTCTTGTGTGGAAAAAGGAAGGCTCAAGCAAGTCAACCAGTCGGATAGATCCCAGGAGATGTTTGTTGAATATAGATAGAAACGACAGATGAGTGAGTAACCGCGACCTTGTTTCCACTGAATCTGCCTTGCTGTTTGTCTGAGAGGGAATGATGGTGCACATTATAGAAATTCTACTCACACTTGCAACAAACAGCAAAAATTTTTCTTTGGTCATTCCATGTCAGCACACGTAACCATCACGGATTTCCACGAAATTTTATGTGAACATCCTCACATGTCCCCGATGAACAGTGGAAAAGTTTAACGTTCGTCGAAGCAATATTGGCCGAGGTATGTTCATTTGTTTGACACCATGCAGTAGTTTTCGAATGAGACTCGTTTTGAAGCTCTAATAGTAAATGGTACTTGTAACAGAAGTATCGAATATAGGCTTACACTGTTTTTACCTTCTCAGAGAAATCGTCATCTTCTCGAAGAATTTGAAGATTATTGGAAAATAGTCGATGAATGAAATTTTGTATTCCGTGTCCTTGTGCCATCGAGCTATTGCTTATTAAATTTCATGTTCAGTATGCATTTACTGTACGAGGTACAAGAATCCAATGTTTACAGTTTTTCATGCAACTATTTACGCACCCAACTTTGGTTCAAATTATCTAACATTGTTAATTGGCGTTTGATAAGCTAGTAAACTTTCTTAGGCGGTTAACGCCATGGTTTTTCTAATGACCCCAGCTTGGAGAGTTTTATAGAACATGGTTTTTTGCAAAATCAGGTCGAAAATAGGTCATTTTTTACGTTTTTACAGAATCTCCAACTTTGCACTTATTTTATTCAGTATTGGAAAGTGGTAAATAAATGAAGCTTTATATTTGACAACTTTGTGTTATCATGTTTCTAAATGCCAAGTTTGATGTTCCTGATACCTTTAGTACCTGAGATGTAAGAAGGCAAACTTAGAAATTTTTCTGGAAACTTTGTCTAAACTTTTCTGGCTGAATGTTGCCCGTAAAATTCCTTTCATTAATATTTTTGAGAGAACATTACAGTTGTACAAGATGGTCAAATTTAATTTCCTTCAATGAAATATTGCCCGAGATATAACAGTTCAAAGTTGCGAAAATTCACGCTCGATGTGCGCAAAGTCACGCATGGAGTCAAACAGGCGACTATTTCTCGACTACTATTGTATCGACGAACTTTAAACTTTACCAATGTTGATCGGGGACATCTGTGAATATTCACATAAAATTCCGTCGAAATCCTTGAGGATCGAGAAGGAAAATGTTCCGAAATTAGGCGATCTGACATGGAAAGACCCTTCTTCTTTTACTGTAGTGTTAGTATTACATTAATACACCTTAAACATATTGGAGTATGAAAAAAATGGTGTACTCCAGTGTACCAGACAATTAACTGGGAACGGCTAGGTTTATCAAAACAGATTTAAAAGTGCGATGGGTTATCCATGAAGTTTCAGTTATCACCTCGAAAATACAAAATTACGTAATTAATGTTCTGTTTGTTTGCAGGTACGTGTCTGATGTCATGATGCACAGTGAAATCGCAGCGCCATAGTACCGTAGCACGTCGCTAGAGGGACCATAACAAAATGTCGCAGCCCACCTTCATTTTATCAATGGGCTGTTCCATTTTCTTTTGACTGCTCTAGCAACGTGCTGCGGTACTGCAGTGCTGGGATATCAATGAGTACCTGCACTCTGGACATCTGAATATTAATTGGGTAACTTTCTTTTTCGAGATGATAATTAAAAATTTAACATTACCTCTCTTAAGAGTGTAGCTTGAGGATTAATTGTGTCCCTGTAAAACAGAAGACCTACACCTCCCATACGACGGTCATTTTGAATTTGTTGACAGATAGTTATTCTATTCCAGGCCGTTGTGATGGAGATTTGCTAGCGCTGCCTCAACAGCTGGCGTAACGTGTAGTAAACGCCTGCAGAAACGTCTTGGAGGACATAACAGACGAGCGACCATTGGGCATAGACGTCCGCTTACTTTGGATAAAAGGGCATCACGGCATTCTCCACGATGAAACTTTTGGCCGCTTCGGTAAGAGGAGCATTATGGAAGGACACCGATCCCTCATACGGTTTCAACACGACGGTCAAGAAAGCTACTAATCACGACGAGAATTGTGAATGACAGCTATCAAAGCACTGAATTGGCAGCCATACAATCGAACGTCTCTTCTCGGCCATGGTTCATCTCGGTGATGCTTAGTAGACGTTTATGTGACGTCTCTCATCGCATGAGGCTGGGACACTGGCGTCACCACAACCCACCTATACCAATTGAAAATCATTGCTTCTGGCCGCTGTAATCAGGACCCAACGGCGGCGGTGGATGTGAACCACGTCATATTGGCGCGTACAAACTACTCGGATGCACAAGTGGTCCTGTACAAGAAATTGGTTGGGGGGGGGGGGGGGGGTGTTACCTCCTCCACCCCAAATGTAACTTCTTTATTCCACCTCTTTGACATCTGTATCATTTGCTCGCGAACTGTTTAAAATACGCCGGTATTCAGCTTCGATCTATATATGTGGATCTTGTCCTCCCTGGAACCAGCTCTGCTGGGAAGCTGGGACGTCTGTTTGTGTCTTTACTTTGCATTGAGAACCTGTCTTTGTAAATGACGCTACTGACCAGCTTTCTGTTATAAGTTACTGTGGATGTCATTCTCCTATTAAATCGACTGGGATCGCAACGTGGGTCGTAATTTTGTGTTTCTAGTGTAAATTACAAACTTACTTTTGTATTTCACGCTCTTATCATTGTTCTGTTTTAAAAATTACATTGTATTGTTGTACCTACTGCTGGCTGTATGGTGTTCGTCTCTTCGTGTTTTTATTTTACATTAAGATCTTACATTTGTACGTTAGACTCATATTGCAGTGCTACGGTGAAAATCACAATTATGTTAAAATGACATTTTTGTAACTAATGTTTGCTTTGCTGCCCAAAGCCAAAAATACGTAAATAAGTAAACGCCTGCCGATGTGAATGAGTTTGAAATCTTGCTCTGATAGAATGTCTTCAAGCCAGGTAGAACCGAAGAACACATACAAGCAGTCGCAAGAAATAATAATAAGGATAATTTAATTAAACGTTATTTCACTTTAAATCCTATTTCATTTATTTTGGAATGTTACTCAGTTTTGTGTATTCGTAAAATGATAGGTACTGGAAAATCTGATAACCATAACATAAGTACGAACATTTCTTTACTCGTGGTCCAAAAAGATGTAACCTTTGTGAAAGTAAAACTGGTTTCCATTTCTTGCTGTAAGTACGTGCATTCAACGTATATCTATGTCTCTGTAACTGCACAAGCATCATTTGTTTGATTCGACGTTTAATAAAAATGAAAAACGCCAGTTCTTGTTTCATTACATACAAAATATTGCTTATAGTGACTTTACGTACGCAATCAAGTATAGTGACATGATATTAATTTTTAGCGAGGTTATTTGCAAATCAGTTTATCAAATAAGTGATCAGTATTTCCAGAAGAAACTGAGTATTGTCGCTGTTTGATGGTAGAATGAAGACAGAACTGTGCATCATATGTCTTACTCAGTGACTTCTACACACTGATTGATCTCCACGTTTCTCTGTCAGCGTCAGTATACACTGTCTGTCAAAGGAAAGTAAAGCATTGAAAAATATGTCGAACGTCAGTAAGCTTTGCACACTCACGCACTATCGGAGAATATGTAAATGATTAGAGTTACAATTTTCTGTGATAGGTAGAACGGGCACTATGGTGCACTAGTGGTGTTCGTGTTTAGTGTTGCTAGCAGCCCAGGTAGGATAGTGCGAACAGTGTCAGGTGTTGAGTGATCAATCTAGAGGACATGGAGGTGCCGTGTACTCGTGTGAGACAGATTTATCGGCGCTTGACTCAGTTTGAAAAGGGACTCATTGTGGATCTCCGTGCGGCCAGCTGGTCGAATCACGCAATATCCAAACTTGTTGCCCTATGTTGGTCTGCTTGCCGGCCGGTGTGGCCGAGAGGTTCTAGGCGCTACAGTCTGGAACCGCGCGACCGCTACGGTCGCAGGTTCGAATCCTGCCTCGGGCATGGATGTGTGTGATGTCCTTAGGTTAGTGAGGTGTAAGTAGTTCTAAGTTCTAGGGGACTGATGAACTCAGAAGTTAAGTCCCATAGTGCTCAGAGCCATTTGAACCATTTGGTCTGCCTGGGGACGTGAGGGAAGGAATACTCAACGTCAAATTTGCGGTTGGTCTGACATCCACAAGGGAGTATCGTTGTATTGTGCGTCAAGCGCATCGTAGCGCTTTCACATCTGAGGGTGCATCCGAGAACCTGTAATGGACACCGCGCAAATTTTGTGTCACCATGCACCACTGTCGATGATTACCAGCAGCCGGACTAGGAAATTACGGTCCCACGCGTAGGCTGCCGTTAACACCGAAAAACAAACGGCCTTGGTTAGAATTGAGTTGTGATCGGGATGAATGGCATCGCATTGTGTTCAGCAACGGCCGGCCGGGGTGGCCGAGCGGTTCTAGGCGCTACGGTCTGGAACCGCGTGACCGCTACGGTCGCAGGTTCGGATCCTGCCTCGGGCATGGATGTTTGTGTTGTCCTTAGGTTAGTTAGGTTTAAGTAGTTCTAAGTTCTAGGGGACTGATGACTTCAGAAGTTAAGTCCCATAGTGCTCAGAGCCATTTTGTTCAGCAACGAGACACAGTTCTGCACTACCCCGAATCACTACCGGCGGCAAGCATGGTAGAGAACTAGGGAGATATCCTATTCTTCCAACGTATTGGAGAGGCAAGCAGTGTTACTCCTGGCGGTGTGGTATGGGAAGTCATCGGTTATGACTGCAGGTCAGTGACGCCACAAAGGAACGTCACGGACAGCCTGGCCCCCACGTGCTACCTAGCATGCGTCACTCTCGTGATGCCATTCTGCAACAGAATTATGCTCGCTCATACGTGGTGCGTGTCTCTACGAAATGTCTTTGAAATGCTGAGGTACTGACGTGATCAGGAAGATCCCCTTATATTGCCCCGATAAAACATTTGTGGAGCAGTCCAGACGGCAATCGTCCCAGTGCCATATCCAGGATATCAAGGACCACTTACAACAGTCGTGGTCCAGTTTGTCTCGGGAGAGGCTACAACGGCTTTGTGACACTCTTACCAACCGAATCAGTTCATGTATGAGCAGTCGTAGTTTATCAGAATAAACCTACAAACTACGAAATTAAAATTAGGTATGATATAGATTACACGTGAAAAAATGCATCTGTTGACTCTTAGCAGCGACATCCATTTATACGAGTATAGCTGATGCTTTTGACGCGAGTATAGAAAGAGGCCTACACCATCAAAGATGGAATTTACGTCTGTTATTTTAAGAAAACCGAATACTTTTTACCTGTAAGCTGTCAAATACAAAATTTTCCTCACCTCCTCATCTTTTTCACTCGTTGTGTGGGTTGATGCAAGCAAAAGAACGCATTGTAACATTCATCACCTGCCGTGCTTTAGCTTTACATTCGCTACGTCCATCTGACACTATCGCGTCATGTTTTCGTAGCTCTATCTCAGAAACTGACATCTTAAATTAAAAAAGAAAAGAGGAGACGTATCTGCAATTTTTCGAGGACTCAGATGAAAAATCTGGGTATAGCTCTTATGGAAGTAGTATGCTATTCACATTGTCTTTGCAGAGTTTAAAAAAGGTATGGTTACAGATTACGTTAAAGTTGTCATCAGCAGCAGCACCATCGCAATTGGTCAACAATGAAAGAGGTAAACAACAGTCACCCTGGTATTCGCCTGAAATGACCTAGTAAATCAGAGGAAATTTTATTCCGTAGTGGCAGACGGGAATTTAAAACGCGACTTTCCCAAATGTGTTTTAAGCATTGCACTTCCTCTACCGGTCGCCGCACGGGAGTGAGCAGACAACAGCCGAAATATGTAGCAGGTACCATTCGCTGTGGATTCGGCAGTTACTCTTTGACGTGTATTCGTTTTTACTCTTGGGAGTGTTTATGTTTTTTACAGTGTCGGCAGTAGTAGCACTTTTTGTTGTCGTTAAAGTAAAAGTAAATTACCAGCTGAGTTTAACACTGCTGTAAATTATATGTTGCAAGAACCGGGAGGGAGCATTTTGAAAAAAGACTTCTAGACGCAATTTCAGCAATATTAAGAATTATTAGTACCGGAAATAAATTCCTTGTGCGAGCTAGCGATCGGAATGGGGCTTTTCGGACAATGCAGCCTAGATAGCTTAAGGATTTTTTTCTTTTTATTATGCTATTCCATGTAACATGTTTCGGTTCTTGTCATCTTCAGACATAAGCCTAAGACTTCTGAAATAAAGTACAGTATCAATTTACGGTGAATCATACACCGAAACAAGATCTCAACTCCTTGCTGTAACAACGCTGTTTAATACAATCAAGAACGGTTAGATGCAACCATTTTATGTAACAGCTAACGTAAGTAAAATACCTGAGTAATACCTCAGGTTTAGAATCGCATCAAGCAGTTCCGATAAATCCATAATTTTCTATATTTTACCATTTTAACGTGGTCATGATTTTACCTGTAACTTCAAAGAATACGGTTAAGATCTGAAAGGTACTCTTCCCCTGCATCTAGAAAAAGTTTAGAAATCGTATGGTGTTTGCTCGCTTCCTCTACTTATTTAAATACGATCGCTTGGAGCTTAATCCAAATTGCGAAGGCTGCTCTGGCTTTCCGCAATGCCTGCATTACGGAGTTTCTTACATAACACAAGCGTTCAACGAAATGCTGATTAATATGCTGATGGAAACTCATGCTAGCTCGACTTAACTTTCCTCTTACGCAATTTTCCAGAATATTCGCAATCCCTGACAGATTTTCATCAAGAGTACTTCTACGTTGGTTTTTTAATTTCTTTTGTAACATGGGAAACCATTCCACGTGGAATAAATGAAAAATCACATAAATGTTGTTCTTGTATAGCAAATGAACGTTCTCTCAAGTATATTAAGATGAATAATTTGATGGTATAACAATAAAATCTATCATTGTATCTACTTGGCATCTTATAAGCACAACAAAACAAATAAGTGGAAATAAATAGAACAGGTCTCACAACAAGTGTTGTTATATAAGAGCTTAATACAGCCTTGTTGTCGCTACAGAACGAACCGTGGACGTCTTTATTGTTTGGAGATGTTGATTTAATGCCCGTAAGCGTTTCTTTTGAAAGTTAAAGTGCACGTTAGTTACTATAAAGTTCGGTGTTTGATATTCGATTTCTCTTCAACGTACAAATCACTGGTAGCCACACGCAAAATAACCCGTGTTCAATACCCGATTCTGACAAAATACCGAAAAAGCAGGAAAGCGTGTGCTGAGTTTGTGTTGCGAAGTTTTTGGATAGTAAGACATTGAAGTGTTATTTTCCCCCGCTAAAGAAGTGCCTTGCGCTGTAGCGCGAGTGTTTTCGCGAGCACTGTTAGGGATGGCAGCGCAGCGGACTCACCCGTTGGCATAGACACAGGAGGCGCTCATGTTCGCGGTGCTGCCCAGACGGTCGTCGGCGAACGACTGAAACGGCTTGCGGGCGCGCGGTGCAGATCCGCTGGCGGGAGCGCGCTACGTCACCAACCACTCCACGCGCGCCGCGGCTCGCGTGGACGACCTGTTGGCCGCGGCCCGCTTCCAGGCACGAGCGTATTCTCGCACCCACGACCCTCCGCTTGTTACGTGACGCCAGATTGCATTCACTGTTGTCGAACGCGGAGACAGCTCACAAATCACCGGCGATGACCTCGCCGACCGATGTTTCCGACGTTACAAGTACAAATAATCGACTGGACACAGATATTAACTTACTAGGTGCCAACAGCGCTGTGGAACTTTCAAGCGCACACCGAGAGCGACACTGAAGTGTCAAAGAAAAGAGTTATAAACCAGGCGAGTGTAAGAGATGGACAAAGGTACCAAGGGAGAGTCATAAGATTTTAATCAGCATGGAACTTGTGCCGGACAGAAATACACTCGTCAGTACAACGGTGGGTTTTTTAGATACTAGAATGTTGTTGTTGTTGTGGTCTTCAGTCCAGAGACTGGTTTGATGCAGCTCTCCATGCTACTCTATCCTGTGCAAGCTTCTTCATCTCCCAGGACCTACTGCAACCTACATCCTTCTGAATCTGTTTAGTGTATTAATCTCTTGGTCTCCCTCTACGATTTTTACCCTCCACGCTTCCCTCCAATAGTAAATTGGTGATCCCTTGATGTCTCAGAATATGCCCTATCAACCGATCCCTTCTTCTAGTCAAGTTGTGCCACAAATTTCTCTTCTCTCCAATTCTATTCAACACCTCCTCATTAACTATGTGATCTACCCATCAGCATTCTTCTGTAGCACCACATTTTGAAAGTTTCTATTCTCTTCTGGTCTAAACTATTTATCGTCCATACATGGCTACACTCCATACAAATACTTTCAGAAACGACTTCCTGACACTTAAATCAATACTCGATGTTAACAAATTTCTCTTCTTCAGAAACGCTTTCCTTGCCATTGCCAGTCTACATTTTATATCCTCTCTACTTCGACCATCATCAGTTATTTTGCTCCCCAAAAAGCAAAACTCCTTTACTACTTTAAGCGTCTCATTTCCTAATCTAATTCCCGCAGCATAACCCGATTTAATTCGACTAAATTCCATTATACTGGTTTTGCTTTTGTTGATGCTCATCTTATATCCTCCTCTCAGGACACTGTCCATTCCGTTCAGCTGCTCGTCCAGGTCCTTTGCTGTCTCTGACAGAATTACAATGTAATCGGTGAACCTCAAATTTTTATTTCTTCTCCATGGATTTTAATTCCTACTCCGAATTTTTCTTTTGTTTCCTTTACTGCTTGCTCAATATACAGACTGAATAACATCGGGGATAGGCTTCAACCCTGTCTCACTCCCTTCCCAGCCACTGCTTCCCTTTCATGCCCCTCGACTATTATAACTGCCATCTAGTTTCTGTACAAATTGTAAATAGTCTTTCGCTCCCTGTATTTTCCCCTTTTCACCTTCAGAAATTGAAAGAGAGTATCCCAGTCAACGTTGTCAAAAGCTTTCTCTAAGTCTGCAAATGCTAGAAGCGTAGGTTTGCCTTTCCTTAATCTATTTTCTAAGATAAGATACTAGAATGCATAAAAATATTATTTCATTTTATGAGAACATAGATAAGAAGAATTACTTAACATTGTACAAACCATTGACTCAGGAATCTTATGAGTATTTACAACTGTCTCTGAACATAGGCGTATCACGTGACGCAAATTACAAGTCTCTCAGAGTACATTTAACAATAACATTCTGGTTGAGTTCAACATAATACGTTGATCGCGTAGTTGACCTGCTAGAAGACGATGCTCTCGTCTTACTCAATGTTGGAGGGCTGGGCAGAGAGATCCTGTGGCCTCTCGTAAGCAGACGATCGGACGTGGCGGCAGCGTAGCGAAACGCTTGTGGGCATGGCTATGCCGGTGTCGCTTATTCGTCGATGTGGCTTGCAGCGACTGTCTTACCTTGTAGTAGCGTTGCGAGGCAACAACCTTGCTTTGGCACTTCCCTCTTCGGACGACTCTCCAAAACTTTCTACACAACATTCCACTACTGTAACAGAATGAAAGTGGTGCAACTACAGTATCGGATATCAGTATAAAGGCAGGATTCCTACGAAAGCAATTTTACAGTGTCCGAAGCATCTATGTATCGAATTCATCATGAAAGTAGTAGATACATGTAATGTTGTAATCTCTTTAGCCGCTTTTATGTCGTCTCGTCGTCTATATAGAGCTGTATCTTGGGAAGCTAGGAGAGGATGTTGGCTGGTGGCCGGTATCCTCGTTCTGTAACTGAAACTGCATGCAATTAATAACTGGGTTCTTTGTTCAAAAACAAAGAGCTACTTGACATTAAGTTTCCATGTGCTGTGGTACAAGCTCTCTTCTGTATAGTCCACGTAGCCTTAATGCTGTTGAAGTAGAAGTCCGCTATGTTCACAATAAGGTTGCTATGTGCTGCCTGTCTCTGTGCTGGAGGCTAAGTCTGCGGCTCTGTCTCGGTGACACGCCGGAACTCCACGGTGTACAGGCTCCAACTAACTGGCTAAACTCGGCGTAACTGAACAAACAGACCCTCCGGTCCGCGGCGCGATCCTACATACTGGCGGCTAAGAGGGCGTTGGCGGCGTGTTTCCAGCGAGTCTTCCTGTTGACCGCTGTCGGTACTCTCGTAACCTCTATGCCGCATGCTGTGCTGGCGCCAGCAGATATAAGATGTAATCGTAATGGAATTACTTGATTTCTTTAATAACACAAGTAACAAAACAAGGCGTTTGCATTTCCTGGATGGAACATGGTATAAAGGCACCCACTGTCCTGTTGTGTTATTACATTGTTAGTACATTGTCCAAACTCATTTATTCGTAATTATGGGTTGCCGAGCAGTTCTAGGTGCTACAGTCTGGAACCGCGCGACCGCTACGGTCGCTGGTTCGAATCCTGCCTCGGGCATGGATGTGTATGATGTCCTTGGGTTAGTTAAGTTTAAGTAGTTCTAAGTTCTAGGGGACTGATGACCTTAGAAGTTAAGTGCCTTAGTGCTCAGTGCCATTTATTCGTAATTACCTCAAAATTCTCTTCGGCATTGATTTTATTGGGGTCTGTAGTGCTTGCAATGAAATTGTCACCCAGTTTTCTCTTAACGATCTTTTCAGCTCACATACAGCCTTACATTGCCTTCCATTGCGATAAACACGTCTTGCATGTATTCCACAAAGGTTTTCCACGGGGTTCAAATCCAGACTACGTGCAGGCCAGGGTAAGACATCGATATCTTTATCTTCAAACCATTTTTGGTTGTAACAGAAACATGCACAGATGACTTATCTTATTGAAACATTAGACTTCGTCCTCTAGGTCCTCATACATTCTAATCAGTTCTGTCTCTAGCATCTAAGTGTTCATGTCTGAGTTCATTCTAGGTCCGACCAAGCAATGCGTGATGTACCTTTAGCGCAGATGGCGCCCAAATCATAAAACTTTCACCATGAAAATTTCTGCTCATTCTTAACTGCTTCTCTATTCTCATATCATGCCAATAACATTGAAATTCATCCGGACCATCTAAATTAAGCTTTTTCGCATCACTGAAGGCCGATTCTGAATTCCATGACTTATGTTTCTCAGAAAACTCCCGTCTAGCCTGTTTATGTTTGGGTGTTAGAGAAGGTTTCTGCAGTCTGTTCTTGAATGCAAAATGTTTGTGATTCGACAAAATTTGTTGTACACACATGACAGTTACTGACAACTGTAAATCACCAACAAGTAGAGGGGAATACCAGTTTGTTCTCTTACTTAGCGCAAAAGTAACCGTTTCGATGGCTCAGATAATTTTTTACTTTGTCCATATTTTCCGTTCTGTCCACATCGTGCGCCGAATCTGACGAAATTATCACTGTACTTGAACGATTCAGCTTATTGGTGATGTACTGATTAGACAGTCTCATTTCCTTGTATACTCCGAACTTTTTCTTTTTCATCACATGATACCTCTTTTACACAAGGCTCTGTCACAATCTTGTTTTATGTGCACAACACTCATTGTTACTAACGTCTGCAGTAAAGGCACGTACACCCTAAACACCGCACAGACCCGACTGCCTTTATACGGAGTTCCACTCTCTATCACCTGAATCGTTGATGTCGTCTGGTTCAGACTGTATACCAATTAGTTTCGTTTCAGAGTATGATGATGCAATAGCTCCATTCTTAACAATTTTATCCGTACCCAAAGACTGGTAAATTACAGGCCCATATGATTAACGCTGACGTGCAGCAGGATTTCAGAACATATATTGTGTTCGAACATTATGAGTTACCTCTAAGAGAACGGTCTATTGACACACAGTCAACACGGGTTTAGAAAACATCGTTCTTGTGAAACACAACTAGCTCTTTACACACACGAAGCGTTGAGTGCTATCGACAAGGAATTTCAAATTGATTCCGTATTTTTAGATTTCAAAAAGGCTTTTGACAATGTACCACACAAGTGGCTTGTAGTGAAATTGCGTGCTTATGGAATATCGTCTTAGTTATTTGACTAGATTCGTGATTTCCTGTCAGAGAAATCACAGTTCATAGTAATTGACGGAAAATCATCCAGTAAAATAGAAGGGGTTTCTGGCGTTCCCCATGATAGTGTTATAGACCCTCTACTGTTAGGAGACAATCTGAAAAGCCAAATAGTGAGTGATAGGAGTGGGAAAAAATATGTTTTTCAATTTGAAACTGGAGGCTTTGACAAGACTACACAAAGGAGAAACATTACGAAAAACTTGCTGTTGTGTATGGAGACAATATTGGCGTAGAAACAGAGACAAAATTGAGAAGTTTTCATTAAACAAGTGTTCTATTTCCTCGTTTGAGGAATCTGAGTACGACTAAACGAGCAAAGCTTTGTTAGTTTGGTTTACTCAACGAAGACAAAAAGGAAATCCAATTTCATGGCCTATTCTGCAAGAAAAAGGTGTATTTTTTAAAATGAGTTAAAGGAAGGAGAGGACGGGAGAGGACGATTATACTACAGGGTCAGGACGGTTGGATAGATGGAAGAAGCGATATGGCGCATGGCAGCTTGAAATTTGCGGTGAAAAACTTTCTATGGATTCTTAAAGCGTTACATAATTTTGTGAGAAATTAAGAAAAATTATACAAGAAGAAGATCGTACTCCTGTTCAGCTGTATAACTGATGAAACAAGCATAAATTATGAAATGCTTCCCACTAAAACTCTATCTTCAAAAGAAGAAAAGACTGCCGAAGGACTACAAAAAAAAGTAAAGAGAGGTTAACAGTCTTGCTGAATCGAATGCAGGTAGAGACCATAAACTGAATCTTCCAGCAACAGAGAAGTCTGCTAAGCCTCGAGCTTTAAAAAAATATCACTGTTTTGTGCACTCTCTGTTAGATATGTCCAGCAAAAACGTGCCTGGATGGACAAAAATATTTTTACGACTTGGTGTTTCGAAGATTTTGTTCCAGAGACCAAAATACAACTAAAGAAAAAGTGCTTGCCTTCCAAATCTTAATGCTTGACCCCGCTAATTCACATCCTGATGAGCAAAAATTACAATGTGACGGTATTCGCGCATTGTTCTTACCCGCTAACGTGACAAATTTAGTACAACCTATAAACCAAGACTTTTACAATGCTTGGAAAAAGGGTATTGCCGTCATTTACTTTAGACGCTTCTACAACCAACAGAAAGTGAAGAAACAAACAAAAAAATTCTAAGACGTAGTTTACTGGATAGCTAAGCATGGTCTGAAAAAAAGGCGGAGACACTAAAAACGTCTCGGAACCACATTTTACGGAATGAAACGTTTACCCACAGTACACAGGCAGATGACCTGCCGTTGACAGAACTAATGGAAAACTTTGCTGGATGTGAAAATGCGAATGCGATTAATATTTCAGAAGGGATGAACAGTTTGAAGTGTTGAAGTTGTTGTAATGGTTGGGTGATCCCGCTTAAGACAGTGACGACGAGGAAGTAGCTCAAGAAACTGCCAGTGATGACACACCTATGGCTTGGCAGCGCTGTATATGGCATTGCGTTATATCGAGCAGCAAGCGGCAGCTACTCCAACTGAAACCATGCTTCTTAGAAGATGGCGCAACATTGCTGCAAAAAAACGAGATTTTATTTTAAAGCAAAGGACTGCGGATAATTTCTTTAAAATGTAACTTATATTTCCGCCACTTGGAACTTTGTGCCTATTTATATACAAATAACACAGGTGTGTAATATATTATTATTTTTTATTTTTTAATCGGTATTGTGCTCATTAAACACTTATTAACGATTTACCAGTTGATTTAGTGATATTTCGGTATTATCCGAGTTTTTTGTAATTCGAGCTAGCCTCAGCCGCAATTAGCTCAAATTACCGGGGCTCTACTGTATATCCAATCCTTTCAATGAAACAAAAATTACTCGAATTATCGTGAACGATAACCTTCTTGAAGCCTTTTCACATCTTTAGAAAATTACTTTTCTACACAATATTTACGTAAAATGTAATCTTTGCCTTTTTAAACGAAATATACTCTAAGACAAAGAATGACGCTCACGAAGGAATTATCCGGATGGGACGGAAATCGACAGATATGACATGCGTGCACAGAGAAACAAATAACCGTAATTTCAGAAAATTTTGGTGATTCATCCAAGAGAAAGAGCTTCACAAACTGAGCAAGTCAGTAACGTCTTAGCCCGCCTCTGGCCGTTATACAACCTGTTATTCGGCTTAGATCCGATTGACAGAATTGTTGGATTTCCGTGCCATATTCTGTCCAATTGGCACCTTAGATCGTCGAAATATCGAGCTGGTAGGACGCTCTTCCGATAACGCCCCACAAGTTCTCTATTGGGGACAGATCCGGCGACCTTGCTGGACAAGGTAAGCACGAAGACAAGCAGTAGAAACTCTTGCCATGTGTTGGCGGGCATTATCGTGCTGAAGTGTAAGCCTAGGATGGCTTGCAATGAAGGACAACAAAATGGGGCGTACAATATCTTCGACGTACCTCTGTGCTGTAAGGGTGCTGCGGATGAGAACCAAAGAGGTTTGCTGTGAAGTTAAATAGCACCCCAGATAATAACTCCTAGTTGTCGGGATGTACGGCGGCGACAGTCAGGTTGGTATCCCACCACTATCTGGTGTGCCTCCAGACACGTTTTCGCTGGTCGTCGGGCTTAATCCGAAGCGGGAGTCACCACTGTACACAATTCTGCTCCAATCAGTGAGATTCCAGGTCGAATGCACCTGACACCACTGCAAACGGTATTGTTTCTGTACAGAGGTCAGTGGTAGTCGGCAAGGAGAGACGTACGTTCAGCCTCTTTACTGTAAGTCGCGTGTTTCTGATCCTAGTGGTTCACTGAAGCACCATTTGCACGTCGGATCGATGATAAAGATGAACCCTGGGCTCAGAGTGCCGCTCTAACGGTTGCTCGGTCCTCACTTTCTGTCGTCTCTCTAGGTCGATCGCTTCCTTCTTGACGCTATGTTCGGCCATGGTTCACCCATTTCCTGCCATCGTCGTCGAATAGGGGCATCGCTTCTATTCAAATGTCGAGTCATTCGCTGATTATTCCAACCGGATTCTTTGAGCCTACCTATAGGACGTCACTCGAATACTGACTTCTGCGTATAGTATTTACGCGCCTATCTGTGAGGCGCAGTTGGTTTCCACCTGAGTACACGCACTGAAATTCGCAAAAACTTTGTGTCCTGGTATCTACACGTCCCCACTTTGGTATATCTACATCTATATCTACATGACTACTCTGCAATTCAAATTTAAGTGCTTGGCAGAGGGTTCGTCGAACCACAATCATACTATCTCTCTACCATTCCACTCCCGAACAGCGCGCGGGAAAAACGAACACCTAAACCTTTCTGTTCGAGCTCTGATTTCTCTTACTTTGATGATCATTCCTACCTACGTAGGGCTCAACAAAATATTTTCGCATTCGGAAGAGAAAGTTGGTGACTGAAATTTCGTAAATAGATCTCGCCGCGACGAAAAACGTCTTTGCTGTAATGACTTCCATTCCAACTCGCGTCTCATATCTGCCACACTCTCCCCTACTACGTGATAATACAAGACGAGCTGCCCTTTTTTTGCACCCTTTCGATGTCCTCCGTCAATCCCACCTGGTAAGGATCCCACACCGCGCAACAATATTCTAACAGAGGACGAACGAGTGTAGTGTAAGCTGTCTCTTTAGTGGACTTGTTGCATCTTCTAAGTGTCCTGCCAATGAAACGTAACCTTTGGCTCGTCTTCCCCACAATATTATTTAAGTGGTCTTTCCAAATGAAGTTGTTTGTAATTTTTTTACCCATGTACTTAGTTGAATTGACAGCCTTGAGATTTGTACTATTTATCGAGTAATCGAATTCCAACGGATATCTTTTGGAACTCATGTGGATCACCTCACACTTATCGTTATTTAGCGTCAACTGCCACCTGCCACACCATACAGCAATCTTTTCTAAATCGCTTTGCAACTGATACTGGTCTTCGAATGACCTTACTAGACGGTAAATTACAGCATCATCTGCGAACAACCTAAGAGAACTGCTCACATTGTCACCCAGGTCATTTATATAGATCAGGAATAGCAGAGGTCCCAGGACGCTTCCCTGGCGAACACCTGATATCACTTCAGTTTTACTCGATGATTTGCCGTCTATTACAAAATTGTTAAGGCTTTCGTGGCCACTTGTTGACAACCTGCCTATTGGCTTCTGTCTCGGGTTCTTCGGCCGACGTTCATCTAATGATTTTTCTGACGTTTCGCCAGCACGAGTGGCTGGCATTGTCAAAGCTTCACCCTCCATTGCCGACCATTAGATGAACGTCGGCCGAAGAACCCGAGACAGAAGCCAATAGGCAGTTTGTTGCCGTCTATTACTACGAACTGCGACCTTCCTGGCTGGAAATCACGAATCCAGTCGCACAACTAAGACGATACCCCATAGGCCCGCAGCTTGATTAGAAGTCGCTTGTGAGGAACGGTGTCAAAAGCTTTCCGGAAATCTAGAAATACGGAATCAACTTGACATCCCCTGTCGATAGCGAATAAAGAGCTAGCTGCGTTGCACAAGAACGATGTTTTCTCAAACCATGCTGATTACGTATCAATAGATCGTTCCCTTCGACGTATTCATAATGTTTGAATACAGTATATGCTCCAAAACCCTACGGCAAGCCGACGTCAATGATACAGGTCTGTAGTTCGATGGATTACTCCTACGACCCTTCTTAAACACTGGTGCGACCTGCGCAATTTTCCAATCTGTAGGTACAGATCTATCGGTGAGCGAGCGGTTGTATATGAGTTCTAAGTAGGGAGCTATTGTATCAGCGTAATCTGAAAGAAACCTAACCGGTATGCAATCTGGACCTGAAGACTTGCCCGTATCAAGCGATTTGAGTTGCTTCGCAACCCCTACGGTATCTACTTCTAAGAAACTCATGCTAGCAGCTGTTCCTGTTTCAAATTCTGGAATGTTCCATTCGTCTTCCCTGGTGAAGGAATTTCGGAAAACTGCGTTCAATAACTCCGCTTTAGCGACACAGTCGTCGGTAACAGTACCATCGGCACTGCGCAGCGAAGGTATTGACTGCGTCTTGCCGCTTGTGTACTTTACATACGACCGGAATTTCTTCGGATTTTCTACCAAATTTCGAGACAATGTTTCGTTGTGGAACCTATTAAAGGCATCTCGCATTGAAGTCCGTGCCAAATTTCGCGCGTCTGTAAATTTTATCCAATCTTCGGCATTTCGCGTTCTTCTGAACTTCTCATGCTTTTTCCGTTGCCTCTGCAACAGCGTTCGGACCTGTTTTGTGTACCACGGGGGATCAGTTCCATCTCTTACCAATTTATGAGGTATGAATCTCTCAATTGCTGTTGCTACTATATCTCTGAATTTGAGCCACATCTCGTCAACATTTGCATAGTCAGTTCGGAAGGAATGAAGATTGTCTCTTAGGAAGGCTTCTAGTGACACTTTATCCGCTTTTTTAAGTAAAATTATTTTGCGTTTGTTTCTGGTGGATTTGGAAGAAACGGCATTGAGCCTAGCTACAACGACCTTATGATCACTAATCCCTGTATCAGTCATGATGCTCTCTATCAGCTCTGGATTGTTTGTGGCTAAGAGGTCAAGTGTGTTTTCGCAACCATTTACAATTCGCGTGGGTTCGTGGACTAGCTGCTCGAAATAATTTTCGGAGAAAGCATTTAGGACAATCTCGGAAGATGTTTTCTGCCTACCACCGGTTTTGAACAAGTTTTTTTGCCAACATATCGAGGGAAGGTTGAAGTCCCCACCAACTATTACCGTATGAGTGGGGTATTTATTTGTTACGAGACTCAAATTTTCTCTGAACTGTTCAGCAACTATATCATCGGAGCCTGGGGGTCGGCAGAAGGAGCCAATTATTAACTTAGTTCGGCTATTAAGTATAACCTCCACCCCTAACAATTCGCACGGAGTATTTACTTCGACTTCATACAAGATAAACCACTACTGACAGACACAAACACTCCACCACCAATTTTGCCTAATCTATCCTTCCTGAACACCGTCTGAGACTTCGTAAAAATTTCTGCAGAACTTATTTCAGGCTTTAGGCAGCTTTCTGTACCTATAACGATTTCAGATTCTGTGCTTTCTATTAGCGCTTGAAGCTCAGGGACTTTCCCAGCACAACTACAACAATTTACAACTACAATTCCGACTGTTCCTTGATCCAAGCACGTCCTGTATTTGCCATGCACCCTTTGAGATTGCAGCCCACCCCGTACTTTCCCGAGGCCTTCTAACCTAAAAAACCGCCCAGTCCACGCCACACAGCCTCCGCTACCCGTGTAGCCGCCAGCTGAGTGTAGTGAACTCCTGATCTATGCAGCAGAACCCGAAACTCCACCACTCTATGGCGCAAGTCAAGGAATCTGCAGCCAACACGGTCGCAAAACCGTCTGAGCCTCTGATTCAGAGCCTCCACCCGGGCTCTGCACCAAAGGTCCGCAGTCGGTTCTGTCAACGATGCTGCAGATGGTGAGCTCTGCCTTCATCTCGTAAGCAAGACCCGCAGCCTTCACCAAATCAGATAGCCGCTGGAATGCAGAGAGAATTTCCTCAGATCCAAAGCGACACACATCATTAGTGCCGACATGTGCCACCACCTGCAGCTGGCTGCACCCTGTGCTCTTCATGGCATCAGGAAGGACCCTTTCCACATCAGGAATGACTCCACCCGGAATGCACACGGAGTGCACACTGGATTTCTTCCCCTCCTTAGCCACCATATCCCTAAGGGGCCCCATTACGTGCCTAACATTGGAGCTCCCAACTACCAATAAGCCCACCCTCTGTGATTGCCCGGACCTTGAAGGCTGAGAATCATCCTCTGAAACAGGGCAGGCAGCTGCATCTGGCTCAGCCAGAGACAGTGCCTGAAACCTGTTTGTCAGACGCACCGGGGAGTATTTCTGATCAGCCTCCGGGGACGTCTTTCGCTGCCTGCCACGCCTTGGAATGACCTCCCAATCAACCACAGGCGAGGGCTCAGCCACACTGCGGGCAGCAACCGGGGCAACCACAGCGGCAGACCGATCTGGGGACAGACGGGACGAGGTTGATATCCCCGTGATACCCAAGTCCGGCTCCCCACAGTGGTGCCCATTGGCAACAGCCTCAAGCTGCGCGACTGAAGTCAGCGCCGCTTGCAGCTGTGAGCGAAGGGATGCCAACTCGCCTCATCCGAACACAGCAATCACAGTCCCTGTCCATTCTAATCGATGTTGAACAACAGTTACTGAAACACGAGTCAGTGTCTAGATAACGCAAGGGAAACACGCAAAGAATGTATTAACTAACCTGTACAAATGCCTAACGACTGCGCTACAATCTGCCTGAATTTACGATTACAGTAACTAAAACTCGAAATTACACCTCCTATACGAAACTCACACGCAATTTAAGTAAGATTCTACGAAGTAAACACTAAAGCGCGATGCTACAACTCTCAATACTATAATACGCCCGAAATTTATGAATTAAACAATGCAAGTACCCAAAAACACGCAAAGAAATTAAGAATTAAACTATGTAACAAATAAGTAAGCTAAGAGTATACGACTTGCTGCTGCAGCTGCTTATCCAACGGCGGCAGGGAGCACACTCAGATGCACTGTGCCAGATGCACTGTGAAATTGCACTGCGGCGTCGCACATTCTTCCATCGGAGTCAAGGTTTACAATTTTGCATTTTCTGTCGATACTTTTATGAATATTAATTTGTGACCAATTTGCATAGCGCCATCGTGGTGCGTCTTTTCTGTATCTTGAAGTGTACTTTCAACTAGCGATGGCAGGAACAAACGAATTAGTATACAAAGCATACGACGTAACTCTACCTGGATACCAACACATAGATATTATGAAACACAATAAAATCTTTAACTACAATAATTACTCGGCTAGCAATTGCAGCAAAATAAACTCATTGTATATTACCTTTCTGCAAAAGTATCGTCTCTTTAATAAAATCATCTCAAATCAAATGGTTCAAATGGCTCTGAGCACTATGGGATTTAACATCTGAGGTCATCAGCCCCTATAACTTAGAACTACTTAAATCTAACTAACCTAAGGACATCACACACATCCATGCCGGAGGCAGGATTCGAACCTGCAACCAAAGCAGTCGCGCGGTTCCGGACTGAAGCGCCTAGAACCGCTCGGCCACAACGGCCGACCATCTCAAATCACCCTTTATGTTGTGTCTAGACAAGACAGCCTAGACACAATGAGAGGAAGCCGAAAGGCACGCGCTTAAACTCACGCAGGCTGGCATGAGGTCTGAAACAGGATACGTAATGAATGCTATAAAGAAAAGTACGTAGCTTCTGGAATACTTAACTTTAATCCACATTTGTAGAACATCGCTCTTGATGATACATTAATAGAATCTCAATATCAATTGAATACGGCGCCTTGCTAGGTCGTAGCAAATGTAACTGAAGGCTAAACTAACTATCGTCTCGGCAAATGAGAGCGTATTTGTCAGTAATCCATCTCAGGCAAAGTCGGCTGTACAACTGGGGCGAGTGCCAGGACGTCTCTCTAGACCGGCCGTGTGGTGGCGCTCGGTCTGCTATCACTGACAGTGGCGACACGCGGGTCCGACGTATACTAATGGACCGCGGCCGATTTAAAGGCTACCACCTAGCAAGTGCGGTGTCTGGCGGTGACACCACATTCCTCCCCCGCAAATCGGCGGACGGTTGTGGTATAAGGCTTCCGCCCGCCGTGGGGAGGACCCCATGTTGACGTATGCGACGAGGTGGGGAGCCTAACAACAGGCGAGGCTGTGCCACCCGCACCCGGCCATTCGGTCCGAGGGGAGCTAGGAAACGCCTGAAAACCTAGTCCAGGGTGCACGCCAACATGCGGTGTATGCGCCCGTAAAGAGACAGGAGGGGCCGTAGGGTCGAACTCCATCGCGTCGGGGCAGCCGACGGGCGAAGACGACATCTGGTCCGGAGCGGGCAAGAGTTCCATCTCGTAGGACAGCTGGTCACGGGAAGCGATCGGCGGCGCGTGACCCAGGGAGGCGCTTGGCGGTTGCAGCGAAGCGTCCACTGCGGGCGTCGCCGGCGGGAGAACAGGCGGCGGCGGCGGCGGCGCGTCGCCATGGGGCAAAATGGAAGGCAGCGTCGGTAACACCTGGGGAAGAGGCGAGCCAGTAGATGGGTCCCCAGGGCGCTGACCGGACGGCACCGTCGCCGAAAGCAGACGGGGATCGGCAGAACCCGTGCGACGACAGAGGTGCAGCTGATTGAGATGCCGACGCACCTCACCAGAGGCCCCCAAAACCAGATACATAGCGCGGCCGAGGCAGCGAAGAATGCGCCCTGCGTGCCAACGCCGTGAACCTCGATAGTTGCGATAGTATACAACGTCGCCTGGAGCAAAAGCAAGTGGCTGCCGCTGCACAGGAACCTGATGCGGCGGATGTAGCAAAGACATCAAGGTTCGTTGAGGATGACCGTGGAGCAACTCAGCCGGCGAGCGACCATCTCGGGGCTGAGAGCGAGACGAGGACAAAAAGAGCAATAACGCGTCCTCCCGAGAATGCGACTCTTTCAACTTCAACATCTGGGACTTGAAAGTCCGGACCAATCGTTCAGCGGCACCGTTTGACTGAGGCGAAAACGGCGCGGATGTCAGATGTTGAATTCCATTGGCCTTGCAGAATGACTGAAATTCTGCGGACATGAATTGTGGGCCATTGTCGGAAACAATAGTCTGCGGAAGACCTTCAATGCAAAAGATAGCGGATAACGCTTGGATGGTGGCAGTCGACGTCGTGGAAGACATCCGTACAACAAAAGGAAAATTACTGAAGGAATCGACCACAACCAACCATCGAGCATTCCAGAATGGACCAGCAAAATCTATGTGCGAGCGTTGCCAAGGGGAAGTGGCTTTCGGCCATGCAAAGAATTTCCGCGGTGGTGCGGAGTGTTGTTCGGCACACGCCATGCAAGAAGAGCACATATTCGTAATCGCAGCATCGATTCCAAGTACAGTGCTGACGAGCAAGTTGTTTCGTGCGCACTATACCCCAATGTCCTTGGTGGAGAAGCCGTAAGACAGAGGACTGTAACAAACGTGGGACCACGACCCGGGACTGATCATTATCAGAACGCAACAGCAAAACACCACGTCGTACAAAAAGTCTCTCCTTGTGAGCAAAAAATCGGCGAACCAACGGATCCTCGATCCGTGACTTTGACAAGGGCCATTGCGCAGTAACAAAATGCAGAACGGTAGCAAGGACAGGGTCAGCAGCTGTGGCTGTAGCTACACGACGAAAATCAATCGGAAACGATTCGACCACGTCATCGGTTTCCGAATCAATGAACAGGCAAGCAAGTTCGGAGGAATCGAATGCTCTATCCTCAGCAACAGGCAAACGGGACAACGCATCGGCGTTTCCGTGCTTAGCAGTGGAGCGATACAAGATATCGTAGCGGTACTGCGAGAGGAAAATAGACCAGCGAATGAATTTCTGCGCTGTACGTGGAGGTACAGGCTTGTTCAGATGAAAAAGTGACGTCAAAGGTTTGTGGTCTGTGATGATGGTAAAGTGACGACCATACAAGAAATCGTGAAACTTAGTAACACCAAATACGAGAGCCAAAGCTTCTTTCTCTATCTGTGAATAATTTCTTTGCGCAGACGAGAGCAATTTGGACGCAAAGGCAATAGGGCGATCATGCGATCCATCTTTGTGCGCAAGCACAGCACCGATCCCGAAATCCGATGCATCTACCATCAACAAAAGGGGTTTCTGGGGATCGAATGGCGTAAGGCAAGTATTTGAAAGCAACGCCGATTTCAACTGGCGAAAGGCGCGTTCGCATTCCGTCGTCCAGACGAACGGAACACCTTTACGGCGTAAGCAATGAAGCGGAGCTGAAATGGAAGAGGCATGTGGAACAAATTTATTATAATAATTAAGTTTTCCCAGCACACTCTGTAGCTGCTTCAAATTCTGCGGCGAAGGCAAGTCTTGTATGGCACGGAGGTGCTCTGGACTGGGATGTATGCCTTGGGCATTGATTACATGTGCCAAATATGGTAAGTCACGAGCAAAAAACACACATTTGTCCTTCCGCAAGCGAAGACCATTTTGTCGCAAGACCTGAAATAATGTTCTGAGATTGGCTAAATGTTCTTCTTCCGTCTTTCCGGAGATCACAATATCGTCCAGATAGTTTGCTGCAGTAGGGACCGACGCACAAACAATTTGCAGATATTGCTGAAACAATGCAGGGTCAGACGCACACCCGAATGGCAGTCTTTTGAATCGATACAAACCAAGATGCGTGTTAACCACCAAGACGCGCTGGGATTCGTCGTCCACTGGTATTTGCAAGTACGCATCTGCTAGGTCCAACTTCGAAAAATATTTACCCGGGCACAGTTTGTCAAAAAGATCTTCCGGGCGGGGTAAAGGATAAGTTGCAATCACTAATTGTGGATTCACTGTTGCCTTGAAGTCCACACAAAGTCTCAATTTTCTGGAAGGTTTTGGCAAAATTACTAAGGGTGATGCCCAGAGAGAAGCCTGCACACGTTCAATCACACCTTGTGATTCCAAATCGTGTAAGGTTCTTGCGACCTCATCACGCAATGCGTGGGGAACATTGCGCGCTCTGAAAAATTTCGGTTGCGCGTTTAGTTTCAGTTCCAAATGTCCTTTATAGTTCTTAGCGCAACCAAGGCCCGGTGCAAAAATGTCTGCAAATTCTTCACATAGACTAGAAACACTGGCTGAAGGCACAGTCTGGTTCACTGATAGGACCTGATTGACTATAGACAAGTTAAACAACTGAAATAAATCTAAACCAAACAAGTTCACAGCAGAAGAAGAACGAAGGACGTAAAAAGACACAGGTTTTGTGTGTCCCTTGTATGTTGCAAGAAGGCTGCACTGTCCTAACACAGGGATTTTCTGACCTGAATAACTATTTAACTTAACATTTGTGGCACGCAAGGGAGGTGTGCCCAGTTGTTTGTACGTGTCTTTATTGATCAAGGAAACCGCAGCTCCGGTATCGAGCTGGAATGTTATCATGTGGCCAAGAATGTCCAAGTCCACAAAAAGATTATTGTCCTGCTGACGACAAGAGCGACTGTCTCGTGCAATTTGAACAGACACTGGTACAGAATCACTTGCTAATTGACGTGATTTCCGGCGACGTCGACGCACACTTTTTGTGGGACGCACACAGTCACTTTTAGAGAGAGCAGCACTGGGCGGAGTGGAATTAACTACATGAATGTCCATGGGCAAAGGTTCACGAGCCTGAGTATTCTTGGGTCGATTCCGATTCCGGCGCGAAGCAAAGGGCCTGGAATGGTTGTTAGTGTCCGATCTGAGCTTTTTCTGGCAAACACTCTGAACATGTCCTCGTTTATTACAGAAAAAGCAAATAGCTTGGCGCGATGGGCAATTCGCACGCGAATGTCTGGTTGCACACCGCGGGCATGATTTCACTGCATTTGCATGCTGGCACGGGACACGTGGCGGAGGGCTAGGCGGCAGCTGGGCGGACGAGCGCGAGGGCTGTTTACAGTTCCGTGCAGCTCGCCCGGCGGGCCGGTTAATGTGACACATGGCTGGCAAAGTTTAAAAAGATGCCTGAGCAAAGTCAAGTGTGTCTTGCCTATCCAATATGACTATCACTTGTTGAAGGGAGGGATTGACTAGTTTCAAAATTTGCTCCCGTATAAGAACATCAGAAACGTTCTGTGCAATTGCATCACGTACCATAGTATCTGAATAAGGGAGTCCACATTCACACTCAAAAGCACAATCCCTTGTAAGGCCTTGCAAAGTTGCAACCCACTCCCGATTAGTTTGACCGGCCGTATGTTTTGTACGAAAGAACGTATACCTTTTTGCAACTACATTGACTGATTCCTTGAAATATGCATCTAATGCAGACAAAATTTCGTCGTAGGACAGAGTTGCTACTTTGCGTCGGGGAAACAATTTCACTATCACACGGTACGTCTGGACGCCGACACATGACAATAAGTGAGGCTGCCGTTCATTACCTTGAATTCTGTAGGCGGCGAGATGGAATCCAAATTGGCGTGACCACTCCATCCAGCTTTCCATCGCCGCATCATATGGACGAAAAGGTGGTGCAACTGCTTGTTGTGGCTGCGGTGGCGGTGGAGCGGCGGCTGCCGCATCGGTTTGCATTGCACGTTGACCCTGGACGAGCTGTCCAAGGGCATCCAATAACGCCTGCGTCTGCTGATTCTGCAAGCGATCAAATTCGGACAGTACATCTGGAGATTGTGGCGAAGCCGTGACAAGTTAATCAGTGCAATACGAACGCGAAATCCTCTTTTGATACTCGTCGCCAAATATGTTGTGTCTAGACAAGACAGCCTAGACACAATGAGAGGAAGCCGAAAGGCACGCGCTTAAACTCACGCAGGCTGGCATGAGGTCTGAAACAGGATACGTAATGAATGCTATAAAGAAAAGTACGTAGCTTCTGGAATACTTAACTTTAATCCACGTTTGTAGAACATCGCTCTTGATGATACATTAATAGAATCTCAATATCAATTGAATACGGCGCCTTGCTAGGTCGTAGCAAATGTAACTGAAGGCTATACTAACTATCGTCTCGGCAAATGAGAGCGTATTTGTCAGTAATCCATCTCAGGCAAAGTCGGCTGTACAACTGGGGCGAGTGCCAGGACGTCTCTCTAGACCGGCCGTGTGGTGGCGCTCGGTCTGCTATCACTGACAGTGGCGACACGCGGGTCCGACGTATACTAATGGACCGCGGCCGATTTAAAGGGTACCACCTAGCAAGTGTGGTGTCTGGCGGTGACACCACACTTTATCCTTAATCCTCAATTACACATCAGGGATCATATCAGATAAAATGCCATTTTCTGTGCGACACGTTCACCATCCAAACTCATCATTCTGTCACTACTTGACAATCTCTCTCCCTCTATGGCCGAAAGCTGCCCCTGAGTCCCTTGCTCACGCGAGCTCTGCTCAATAATACTACAACCTCGGGTAGCTAAAGAATACGTGTCACCCACGTGTTCAGTCATGCAAAGATGCTCATAGTGGTAAACATTCCAAATAAACTATCAAATGCACTAACCAAACTGTCATTTCACATGACATGTGCATCTTTCACAACCGTTCTCCTAATATGTACACCTTTCAATCACATCGAAAAAATCTGACTTTATCCTTGAGACTTGGTGATAATTTCAGTCATTCTCTACATATTCACCCCTCAACGAGACACATTTTTCCCAATAATGGACAACTCGGCCGAGATCTTGATTGTAGAAGTTCGCACTTTGGCTGTTAGGGAAACATTCATTTCGAGAATCATCTCACGCCTTGCCTGTCATGCAACCGCTTGTTCATCTGAGGAAAACGAAAAACTCACTGGGTGCTATTTGAGGAGAAATTTTATACCCGAAAGCTGCAGCATGTGTGATTATCTCCTGCACCCAAAGTGGTTGAGTGTTGTAGAAGAGCAAAAATTTTTCCTTGGTCAGGTTTCTGTGGTGATCCGTTTATTCAGCCTCCTGTAAACTCGTCATGAGATTTTGGTAGTACGCTCCTAGAACAGTCTGCCCTAAGGGGCGCATAATCTGTAACCACCACGCAATGACAGGCTCAAAAAACACTCTACATACTTTGCCCGATGATGGTTCGGACTTCGCCTTCTTCAGCGCTTTTGAATCTACATGTTTCTACTGCTTGCTTTGCTCCTTCATCACTGATTTTTAGTCCTGCTGACCTGAGATACGGTCCACCTCCAGCAAACACTGAGAGGCCTCAGTCTGTTCCGGGTCTGACCCGTCTCATTTTATACCGTGAATGTCATTAGTGACAGTTACTGTCATGTCTGTAACAATCGACTTATGCTTGTTGTTAATTACGGTAATGATGTCAGTGACTGTAAGGTTCAAAATATATTTTCTGAATGATATTTTCGCTCTGCAGCGCAGTGTGCGCTGATATGAAAGTTCCTGGCAGATTAAAATTGTGTGCCGTACCGAGACTCGAACTCGGGACCTTTGCCTTTCGCGGGCAAGTGCTCTACCAACTTAGCTACCCAAGCACGACTCACGCCCCGTCCTCACAGCTATACTTCTGCCAGTACCTCGTCTCCTACCTTCCAAACTTTACAGAAGCTCTCCTGCGAACCTTGCAGAACTAGCACTCCTGAAAGAAAGGATATTGGGGAGACATGGCTTAGCCACAGGCTGGGGGATGTTTCCAGAATGAGATTTTCACTCTGCAGCGGAGTGTGCGCTGATATGAAACTTCGTGGCAGATTAAAACTGTGTGCCGGATCGAGACTCGAACTCGGGACCTTTGCCTTTCGCGGGCAAACATTTTTATTCTGACTGAAAAAAAAATGTTCAAATGGCCCTAAGCACTATGGGACTTAACATCTGAGGTCATCAGTCCCCTACACTTAGAACTACTTAAACCCAACTAACCTAAGGACATCACACACATCCATGCCCGAGGCAGGATTCGAACCTGCGACCATAGAAGCATCGCGGTTCGTGACTGAAGTGCCTAGAACAGCTAGGCCATAACGGCCGGCATTCTGACGGAAAGATTTTGCATGTGGAATAGTTAACTTCGCTTGTGAACCTTGGTCTGGGGACACAGGAGGGGCTGCGGACCGAGATCACTGCAAAGATATTTTCTAGAGGACAGGGACTGACAACCACATTTACATCTACATCGTACTCCGCAAGCCCCCTAACGGTGTGTGGCGCAGGGCACTTCAGGCACCACTAACTAATCCCCCTTCTATGTTACACTCGTGAATAGCGCGTGGAAAGGAAGGTCTCCGGTAATCGTCTGCGTTAGCTCCAATTTCTCGAATATTGTCGTCGTGGCTACTTCGTGATATTGTTGATTGGCGACTCCATAGTGTCCTGTGCACTACGACCAGATAATGGGTATACTTGGAAGGAGAGACAGCATTGGTCGTATATTTTTGTTTATCATCGCAAAATCGATTTTCGGTCACTTAGTGACCATCTTCAGTGCTGTAATATATAACTTAAATTAGTAAGCACTGGTGTCAATAAGCTTACGGCGATCACATAGACTTCGTGATATGTATGTGGGAGGAAGTAATGTGTTGTCGGACTCGTCCCAGAAAGTGGTCATTTGAAATTTGAGTAGTAAACTTCTCCGTGATGCACAACGCTTCTCTTGTTACGTCTGCAACTGGAATTTGTTGTGCCTCTCTGCAACGCTCTCGCGCCAACTTAACGATCCCGTGACGAATCGCGCAACTCTTTGTCGGATCTCCTCCATCACTTCGATCATTCCTAGCTGGTAAGGATCACAGATGTATGAACAGTACTCAAAAATTGGTTGAACAAACGCCTTGTATGCCACTTCCTTCGTGGGTTAGTTACGAATCTGTCTGGCATCTGATTTTCTTTCTATTTGATTTATGTGATCACTCGACTTAAAGTCGCTCTGGATAGTTTATCCTTGATATATTATGGTAGATACTGATTCCAGCAATTTGTCATCAATAGCGTAGTTGTGCATTAGTGGGTTTCTTTTCCTATATATGCGCAATATTTTCTATTTATTTACGTTCAGAGTCAACTGACATACCTTGCACCATTAATCAATCCTCTGCAGGTCGTTCTGCAAATCAAAATTGTCTTCTGGCGTTGCTAACTTCTTATAGACGACTTGTTTAGTGCTTTGTCTGTCAAATAGGCGCCAGCCTCGGTGGCGTGAGGAATTCTTCCACTACAGGGCAGGGGATGTTCTCATTGGGCGTTCTTGAAAAATACTAGAGTGGCATACTAGGAACAGACGTCCTGAAAAATTTGTACTGGGGGGAATTCGGTGACTGGCGGACTAAAGGAGGTGGCATAGGGAAGCGATACAGAATGTGCTAGGAAAGGTGTCGGTTCAAAGCTGGCTGATTGGAGTATTTTTTACACCACTTTTTATGGGAGAACAGACAGTGGCGTGACAATTTCATCGTTGGCCAGGGTTTGGTGCACTTTTTTTCATTGGAAGATTATTTTTGTGGCGCAGTCTCTGCCGAGAGCAGTGACAGGAGACGCACACAAAAGGGACTCTGGGAAGAGACGCGAAGCAGTACACACATCCAGGGTTAACATTAGAGGTTTCAGCCCTCCAGGAGGGGATGCAGTGGCAAGCGGAACTTCTGCTCTTGGAGGGAGCCTGCGAGTTGTCTGATGAGTAGCAGAGGGAGCCACCTCCACCGTACACAGCTCGCGTTCCTTCACGACTATGGTGAGATTATATGGCGGCATCGGCTGGTTAGGACGTATCGAAGTTAGGCCTTTAGCGACACTTACTGAAAATCTTGCGGGTTCATCAAGATCAGAGGTGGTTGCATGTTATTTTCTGTTCTCCGATCGGTACGATCCTACAATCACTGTGTATCCACTTGTGGCTATGTTTTATATGATCAGTCTGTTAAGATAATAATCCGAACCTCGATTCCTTTACAGAAAAATTCGCCAACTTAATAAGTGCTAATATACGAGGTGCGACAATAAAGTAATGAGACTGATGTGAAAAACAATGTTGCTTACCGTTTTAGTCAAGTTTAGTGTTGTCTCCTTGAAAGTAGTTCCCTTCTGATTGCACACACTTTTTCCAGCGATTCTGCCATTGATGGTAACATTTCTGGAACTCATCTTCTGTAATATCCTCCAAGACCCTCGTCACAGCTTTTTGGACATCTTGTGTTGTTTGAAAATGCTGTGCCTTGACCGCCGTTTTGACTCTTGGAAATAGAAAAAAGTCGCATGGGGCGATGTCTGGTGAATAAGGTGGCTGTGGTAGTACTGAAATTTGTTTTGAGGTTAAAAATTGTTGTACTGACAAGAGCAGTATGGGATGACGCATTATCGTGATGCAGAATCCGATTATCAGCAATATTGGCACGAACACGAAGAACTCTTTTACGAAGTCTTTCTAAAATTTCTTTGTAATCATATTGGTTAACTGTTTGTCCAGGAGGGTACACACTCTTTATGAACAATTCCCTTGGAATCAATGAAGCACACAAGCATGCATTTCACTTTTGACTTTGACATGCGAGCTTTTTTTTGGTCTGGGTGATCCCTTTGACCACCATTGCGAACTTTGCCGTTTTGTCTCTGGATCGTACTGAAAAACCTACTTTCATCACCAGTGATAACATGGCTCAACAACTCTGGATTGATTTCCGTTTGCTCTAACAGATCGGCTGCCACATTTTTCCGTGTTTCTCGCTGTTGTGGTGTGAGATTTTTGGGGACCATTTTTGCACAAATCTTTCTCATACCAAGATCTTCAGTTATTATTAGACGAACCGTTTCTCGACTGATGTTCAGTTCTTCTGCAATCATTTTCACGGATAATCTTCGATCAGATCGTACGAGTTCACGCATCCTGGCCAAGTTGACATCCGTTCGTGAGGTTGATGGTCGTCCACTGCGGTCTTCATCTTCAACATTCGTTCTGCCTTCACTAAACATTTTATGCCAATGAAAAACTTGAGCTCTTGACATAACCTCCTCTCCAAAAGCCTTCTGAAGCTTACCGTAAGTTGTCGCCACGTTTTCACCCAATTTAACGCAAAAAGAAATGGCATACCGTTGCGCAATATTACGCGGTTCCATTTCCATGACGAGAGACACAAACGCGTGTTAACTTTACAGTACAACGCACGACTGAGCTGTTGCATCCATGTGCCACTTGGACTAGAAGCAGCTTATATACCAAGGTCAAAGACATTGTGCCTCAGCAAGCCTGCAGGGTTGCCACATCTTGCAAAGAAAATCAGTCTCATTACTTTGTTGTCGCACGTCGTGTCATTTTTCTGTTCTCTATAAAAATAAATTGAAGTCGCCCGCGCGCGTCCGTCTTATGTGTAGGCTAATCTCAGGAGCTACTGTAGCATTTTTATACGGTTTTGACTAATATATATGCTAATTCACGAGGAAGACTTTTGTTTATAATTTATAAATATTTAGTACAAATTTTCTGAGTTATGACAAATCAAATTTGTGAACTACCACTTAGCCAACAGCCGCCGTAACTCGATAGAGCGGTACTGCCTTGAGATAGTAGAGAACGTAAAAAATCTCGCATCTAGTGTGCCGGTCTGGTGGTAAAACGTCTGTCTGGGAAACGAATGGTTGTAGGACAGAATCCTGGCCAGGTCACTTGTTTTTCACTTCGCCTTCTTAACGTACCACTCATTTCCCAATGATGTGGAGATTCATCAGAAACGAGACGTTGCCCGGATTCCACGTTACGCTGTAGTTCCCTTTTCGCTGTTGGATACGTGGTTAGTGACATCTAATTGAATGCAGTCGTTTCAGGACAACTGCATAACGAAATAGGAAAAAAAAACACACATTAATCTGAAACCTCTGATATTCAGTTCTTTATGCATAAAGTAAAACATACCTTGGGATACAGCTTTACTTCGTTTATAAAAATAAAGTTTTACAGCGGTGCAGCATTAACTTTCGTTTTTCTGCTTTCCTTGAGTCAAACATAGATGCGAACATGATTCTCTCAATAGTCGGGCGAAAGATAATATTTGTTTGGACACTTTCAAATTATTCGGAAGGCTGATGTTTAGAATTACGAAGCACGCCGTAACTACGATGGTTACGTCTGTGCTGCCTTTACGTTTGCAGCGCGAGATATCGACGCTGAACATCGACATGTAGCGTGATAAGCCCCTGTAAAAGTGTTCCCGCTTTCTTGACCCGAGGCTAACTGCTTTCATTAATGTTAATTAAATTCTTCGCTCTCTCTAGGCAGTGATCTTTATTCTGAACACGTTACTGCCTGTGTGAACCTTTGATCTTTTGAATTCTTCTACAGCAAGTCCATTGCTCGTCTGGCAGCTGCTTTATTGTGAGTACCACGCGAGGAAACTTGTGACAAAGCTACCTCTCATTTATGTGTCCGTTTCTGAATAGATACACTGCCAGACTATGGTGATTTTCATTGGTCTGTAGCTACCGTACTGTTCCTTTTTGTTAATCTACTCTTTACTAGGCGACCAAACACCTTCTGTAAGTAACGAAGTCCCACGCCTGAGACAGAAGATTAACAGGCGAATGTTCTTCTAAGGGACAATGATACTTGTCAAATCTCCGAAGGCGTTTCTTCCATCTTTCGGTAATTTGTATTAATTCACACTCTTAAAAGGAGAGACGACAGAGACGCTAACCGCAGCAGCAGCTCTTCACACAACCAACACACGCTACAGTTTGATGCCGACATTGAGTTCGAAATCCCTTCAGTGCCATCTCACTTCTGTTCAGGCGGAACATGCTATGTGCGCGCACCGAGTTCTTTCTCCCTCTGTGTCCCATCACTTTGGTTATCACCCACACGAACGACTTCATCACATTAAATTACTTGATTCAGTTACAAACCCGAAAATCATCTGCGGCTCCAGCAGGACCTTGCCAAGAAGATGAAAAGCCAGAATTATCATAATATTCTGCACAGGACAAAAATATTCAATAAGTAAGACATGGTATTAGACTCGTTTGGGCTCATATTTTGAGGAGTCAGCCGACGTAGTTGGACGACATTATATACGGTTACTTCATTGGCTGACTGGAGCCTTCCACATCAGCAAGATGTGGCTCTGGAGTTGAGTGTCGCCTATACTACTAAAAATAACGAATGTCGAAATGATTCCAGGGAGGAGGAAACAGTGAGTAGCAGTACGGGCAATGTAATCCCACAGAGAGAAGTCACAGTGTCCATTCCGGTGACCCTAGAGGCCAGCTGAGAAGCGTTAAACCGCCGGCTGTTTGGCGACTAATCGAACGGTTCGGTAGAGATTCATTCATATATTGACACACTTGGTGACTCCAGTGAGCGGGTGCCCCATCTTGTTGGAAAAGGAAGTTGTCCTTGTTCAGCCTCGGAAACAACCGGTTTTTTAACATAGCAAGATACTGCTGACCATGCGTCGTAAGCAAATGAGTGGAATATCACAGAGAACACATTGACTATGGGTGAGTCTCGTACATATACAACGCCTGCATTTGGGTTCTGCAGGCCCCAAATTCGAACACTGTGTTTGATTACTTTCCCATAACGTGGAGTTGCTTCATCACCGAACACGATGCGTTGTGCGAAAGTGTTATAATTATCAATAGCATTCTGAAGCTTGTCAGAAAATGCCCCACGTTTGCGTTTGTCATCATGATGTAGACCCTGTAACAGCTGTAATTTGTATGGTTTCATAACCAGCCGATGTCTCAAATCAAGCTAAACTGTTGCAGCCAGTAGTAACTCCCGAATGGCATGGAGACCTGATTTTGTGTAACTACGATGGAAACACGTTTTAATTTATCCGACATATTCGTCGGAAAAGAGGGAAGCCAGTACTCTTTGCTTTACATTCAAATCCTGTGTTTACAAACTGTAGATACCATATGCGAATTCTCCATCCATTGGGAGGATCAGTTTCATACCTTAAGTTGAAACGTCTTGCGCTTCTCGAGTTTGCGGAATTACACTTCGCAAATTCGAGAACACAAAATAATGTTTACCTTGGCGTAGTCATTTTACAACATGTACCAAGACAACCGACGTCTAGAAGCAAAGATTATAAACTAGGCAATCACCTTAGTGATCACAAGGTCGTTGTAGCTAGGCTCAATGCCGTTTCTTCCAAATCCACCAGAAACAAACGCAAAATAATTTTATTTAAAAAAGCGGATAAAGTGTCACTAGAAGCTTTCCTAAGAGAGAATCTCCATTCCTTCCGAACTGACTATGCAAATGTTGACGAGATGTGGCTCAAATTCAGAGATATAGTAGCAACAGCAATTGAGAGATTCATACCTCATAAATTGGTAAGAGATGGAACTGATCCCCCGTGGTACACAAAACAGGTCCGAACGCTGTTGCAGAGGCAACGGAAAAAGCATGTGAAGTTCCGAAGAACGTGAAATCCCGAAGATTGGCTAAAATTTACAGACGCGTGAAATTTGGCACGGACTTCAATGCGAGATGCCTTTAATAGGTTCCACAACGAAACACTGTCTCGAAATTTGGTAGAAAATCCGAAGAAATTCTGATCGTATGTAAAGTACACAAGCGGCAAGACGCAGTCAATACCTTCGCTGCGCAGTGCCGATGGTACTGTTACCGACGATTGTGCCGCTAAAGCGGAGTTATTGAACGCAGTTTTCCGAAATTCCTTCACCAGGGAAGACGAATGGAACATTCCAGAATTTGAAACAGGAACAGCTGCTAGCATGAGTTTCTTAGAAGTAGATACCTTAGGGGTTGCGAAGCAACTCAAATCGCTTGATACGGGCAAGTCTTCAGGCCCAGATTGTATACCGATTAGGTTCCTTTCAGATTACGCTGATACAATAGCTCCCTACTTAGCAATCATATACAACCGCTCGCTCACCGATAGATCTGTACCTACAGATTGGAAAATTGCGCAGGTCGCACCAGTGTTTAAGAAGGGTAGAAGGAGTAATCCATCTAACTACAGACCTATATCATTGACGTCGGTTCGAAGTATGGTTTTGGAGCATATACCGTATTCAAATATTATGAATCACCTCGAGGGGAACGATCTATTGATACGTAATCAGCATGGTTTCAGAAAACATCGTTCTTGTGCAACGCAGCTAGCTCTTTATTCGCACGAAGTAATGGCCGCTATCGACAGGGGATATCAAGTTGATTCCGTATTTCTAGATTTCCGGAAAGCTTTTGACACCGTTCCTCACAAGCGACTTCTAATCAAGCTGCGGGCCTATGGGGTATCGTCTCAGTTGTGCGACTGGATTCGTGATTTCATGTCGGGAAGGTCGCAGTTCGTAGTAACAGACGGCAAATCATCGAGTAAAACTGAAGTGATATCAGGTGTTCGCCAGGGAAGCGTCCTGGGACCTCTGCTGTTCCTGATCTATATAAATGACCTGGGTGACAATGTGAGCAGTTCTCTTAGGTTGTTCGCAGATGATGCTGTAATTTACCGTCTAGTAAGGTCATCCGAAGACCAGTATCAGTTGCAAAGCGATTTAGAAAAGATTGCTGTATGGTGTGGCAGGTGGCAGTTGACGCTAAATAACGATAAGTGTGAGGTGATCCACATGAGTTCCAAACGAAATCCGTTGGAATTCGATTACTCGATAAATAGTACAAATCTCAAGGCTGTCAATTCAACTAAGCACATGGGTATAAAAATTACAAACAACTTCAGTTGGAAAGACCACATAGATAATATTGTGGGGAAGGCGGGCCAAAGGTTACGTTTCATTGGCAGGACACTTAGAAGATGCAACAAGTCCACTAAAGAGACAGCTTACACTACACTCTTTCGTCCTCTGTTAGAATATTGCTGCGCGGTGTGGGATCCTTACCCGGTGAGATTGACCGAGGACATCGAAAGGGTGCAAAAAAGGGCAGCTCGTTTTGTATTATCGCGTAACAGGGGAGAGAGTGTGGCAGATATGATACGCGAGTTGGGATGGAAGTCATTAAAGCAAAGACGTTTTCCGTCGCGGCGAGATCTATTTACGAAATTTCAGTCACCAACTTTCTCTTCCGAATGCGAAAATATTTTGTTGAGCCCTACGTAGGTAGGAATGATCATCAAAGTAAGAGAAATCAGAGCTCGAACAGAAAGGTTTAGGTGTTCGTTTTTCCCGCGCGCTGTTCGGGAGTGGAATGGTAGAGAGATAGTATGATTGTGGTTCGATGAACCCTCTGCCAAGCACTTAAATGTGAATTGCAGAGTAATCGTGTAGATGTAGATGTATTTGTTCCTCCAATAACCGAGCCATAGCGCAGCTATCGATAGTTTTGCCAACAAAATACTTTTTAATGCACATATTCGTTTTGAAACACTGTGTATTTCCTACAAGGGTATACACTGTCGGCTTTGAAGAGCTGCTCTGAACACTGAGCATTGTGCCAACTGTATTCATCTCAAACAAGTCACCGCGTGCTTCAACAAAAGTGACATCTTGCTCACTGTGGAGGATGAATCATTTTAATTCTAGAGATTGAATTTGCGCGTGTTTTCACTTGGCTCGGGTGGGACACGTTGCAAGGGAATACAGTGTGAAGGGAGTATTAAAGCGAGAACAATGTTTTTCCGTTGGAGCCATGAGCCGTGCTGCGGCTCACGTTGGTGCTGTTTGTGGGTTTCCACCCTCTATTGGAATGGTTGCAGTTATTTGTCTTCTTCTCGTGTTGACTGGCGCCACTCGGTTTTGCAAGCGTTGCCTGTCCGCTAGTGGCAGCAGCGGCGTTTATCGACATGTAGTAACTGTTGCCCTATCTTCGGGGCGACGTCGTTGTTTTTCCGGGTCGTGTGAGTGGGCCAGTTCGGTTTGGTACTCAGGAGGAGCCAGGTCCGCACAGTACCAGAACACGCCGGGACTGCTGGTGGCACGCATGGACTACCGGATGGAAGGGCTGTGGTCACGAGGGTGCACGATATCGCCGTAAACCGGATCCATCAAGCTTTAAGATGAGTGCCTTTCAATCCAAGTAGAGAAACCTCCACCATTGTGATATCTCGCGATTCTCCAGTGACTTGGTTTCATGTTGCTGCTCGTAGTGTCGCCGAGGCGAAGAGCAGCGTGTGGAGTGCTTGGGGAAGGTGGATCTGATTAACTTTCCTCGACTTCTTATTTCTATTTACGGAGTTCAACTTGTTACAATTTGCTGAGTTCAACCAGCGGTAATTTTTGTTGCCTGGTGGCCGCTAACGCCTCAGTTACCTGCCCTGGGGGTTAGTCTATGTAACGGCAGTGTACCTTTCCTCGCCTTGCCACTGCTCTCCCGTAAAGCGTGTAGTTTTGACAGCTTTCTTGATTTAGGCCGGTTGGTGATTCTTCTAATCTGGTGGTAATGATTCCTTTCTCGTTCCGGGCGCTCTAAACACAGTATTCCGGGGACGTAGTGCAGACTGCCGGTTCTGGCTTCGGCGTATTGTTCCATCATTGCATTTGGTTTATCGGACGTCAGGTAGCTTCAGCAAGATGATCATTAGTCATTCGTTAGACTGCCACTAGTCTGAGTTACCATCTTGTGAAGTGAATGCAACTCTTGGCTGCCTGTCTCATCGCTCGCGAAAGTGTTTGCTGCCGGACCTTCTCAGATGTCGTTCCCTGGAGCACCGTCTGTGGCCGCTTGGTTCTTGTAAGACATGTTTGTTCTAAAAGGAGGTCTGATGGGTCTTCTGCCCAGATCACAGTTCAGTGTAACGCTCCTTCAGCCCACGCTTTCTGCGGGTACAATCTGCCTCAGTACCCTTTAAGGAACTTATGTACTGGTCATTGTGTTTTATTATTGTATTATTTATTACAGTACCTTGTAATGCCCATATTAAAGGTTATATATGTCTAGTTAATAGTTCTGGTCACCTTCTGGAATAAATCTAACAGTTCAGTGTTCACAGAGTTTACCATCATCTTATTTCACACGTTTGGTGATCAGTTGCTTGTTTTTTAATGAGCCTTTGCTATTGTGTTTGCAGTTTTACAGCAGATTTATAATTTTTTTTTATATTATTGCCGTTCCTGGCGTGTAAAGCCTACAGCCGTGATTGTGGTTATTTGCCTTAAAATTCTAATTTGGTATTAGTATTTTAGCAGTAAGCCTTAAAACAGTTACTGCCATTCCTGGTGTCTCATGCTTTCTGCTGTGTTTGTGGCCACTTGCCTTTAATATTTCAATACCTGTAATTTGTAAGTTGCAGCGAGTTTTAAACAATTCTTAATTTATTGCCATTCCTGGCGTGTAAGGTCTTCTGCCCAGATCACAGTGGCTTGCTTTTAAAACATTATCTGCTGTATCTGTATTTAATGGTGATTTTCTAAATTGTAACTCATTGAAAATACTATTATTTACACAGTTGTTTATTCCTTGATTATTAACGTGTGGTATTTTTATTTATTGTTGAATCTGGAGGAACATAGTCGAACATGATCATGTTGGTGAACCATGTGGTATGGCGTGGGGAGGCATAGTGTTGTGTAGTCGTACTGATCTCCAAATCTTTGAACACCGTACACTCATGGGTCAACGTTATTGTGACACTATTTTTTCAGGGGTGCATTCGGGCCCTGACTTCATTTTTGTGCACGACAATGCGCGACCGTATGTATCAGCGCAGGTGGAGTGGCTCTTGGAACGAGAGGATGCTCTTCGAATGGACTGGCCTGCCTGTCCCCCGACTTAAATCCCATCCTGCGCGGGTGGGATGCGTTGGAGAGATGTTTTGCTGCACGTCCACATGTACCAACGGCCGTCCAGCTGTTATCAAACGCGCTGGTGCAGGAATGGAACGCCCTGCCACAAGAATCCCTTACCAACCTGGTGACCAGCATGTGAGCACGTTGCAGAGCTTGCACTGCTGTCAATGGTGATCACAAAGCCTATTTGGAACCTTGTCCCGCCAACTGTTATCAGTTGTGACTGTACTATGAGATGACATCTTTCTGTTTATGTCGGCTAATAGACGAGCTTGAAAATGACCCAAAGTTGAAACTGGCCGATCGCATAGATAACAAAACGAACACAGCCGACTTGGACCATATTCTCATTCTAAAATCACATTGAGGCTGTGGACCCCCATAAAAACAAAGTTGTAAAAAATAATAGTAGTATCACAATTCCTTGGGATACTCCCAACTGCCTTCCAGATGAGGCAGTTACAGACATTGCGAATGCGAACGGATGTATAGTTGGTGATATTGTAAGGTGTATGCTTCGCCGGCGATGGGCGAGGCATGACAGAATCTCTGACCAGAGAGTAATTTATTGTTAGTTGTTGCTTGTCGCGAGTCTGCGCTAGTCTGCGCGAGTCGACAGTAGAAGTCAGTCTGCGCATGTCTGCGCGAGTCTGCAGTAGTAGTCAGTCGGATACAGTAGTAGTCGGTCGGCTTCAGTAGCGAGTGGACGGTAGTAGTCTGCGGGAGTCGACATGCGTCGGCTGTGTGCTCTGGTCGCGAATCTGGTCAGGACTCTGGAGGATGAGTATTGTTGTAGAAGGTAAAGAAGCAGCCTTGCGCATATTTAGTAATGTATGTTAATTGTAATTAATTTTTGTTCAGAAAAAAATGCCCCAATAATAATTTTTATAATATAAAGTAACTTTTTTTAAAATAAAAACATTCATTTCAATTTAAAGAATATTTCCTATGCATTCCTTCCAAGAATCAAAATATATATATATATATATTATTATTATTATTATTATTAGCGAATGTCCCCATGGGAGAACGATAAGCAGGTGATTAACATTTCTTAATGTTCTTCTTATTTTCCCAGTATTTCTTCATTGCCTCCCCAAAGGCCTTCTTCCTTTCTTCGGTCCACTTTGGTCGGAAAGGTTTAGATTCCGTCTCTGGAGTAAACTTCCACTTGTCGATTTTTCTTCTGAATGTATCCCGGTCTGATGTGTTTGTTATGTCAATTTTTGCCTTTTTCAAATCCTTCTTAACTTCAGTTACCCAGGGTATTGTTGCCTTAAGTGATGTCATATAGTCCAATAGACGTTTAGTTAACCTGTTTCCAGGTAATCTGTCTATATGTCCATAAAACTTCATCCGCCTCTTCCTGATATCTGCCTCGATGTTTGATATTTTTTCGGTTGTCTCGGTAGTCTGCAGCCTGTATCCATCTTGTGTGTATCGTGGTCCTAGGATTTTTCTAATAATTTTTCTCTCTACTTTCTTAATTTCGTGTAAATCTAATTTTCTATTCAGGGAGAGTGTTTCACTTGCATATGTGACTGTTGGTTTGATGACTGTGTTGTAGTGTCTGATTTTAGTGCCTTTTGATAGACATTTCTTGTTATATATATTTTGAATAAGTCCGAATGCTTTCTTGATTTTCTGTAATCGGTTTTTTTGTGCTATTTTCTCAAGTCCTGTTGGTTCAATAACTTCACCGAGATACTTAAAGTGCTTGACTCTAGTTATTTCACCATACTTTGTTTTTAGTTTCGAAATATCTAATTTTGAGCAGATGAATTCTGTCTTCTCAAAGGAGATTTGCAGGCCAACCTTCTCAGCACATTCTTTAAGTGTCTCAATTTGTTTTACTGCTGTTTCTTCACTGTCAGTTATAATTGCCAAGTCATCTGCAAACGCTAAATAAGGGATGTTCAATTTTCCTTTACCTCTTCCTAGTTCAATTGGCTTCCACAAGCTTTGTTTCCTTAGTGTTACTTCCCACTCTTTCATAACTTTGTCCAAAACTATATTGAATAATAGTGGTGAGATCCCATCTCCTTGTCTTACTCCTGTTTTAATTGAGAATGGTTCCGAAATTTCCCCTCTGAATTTAATTTTTGATTTGGTTTCTGTTAGTGTTTGTTCAATTAGTTTTCGGGTTTTAGTGTCTAGGCCTCGTTCTTCGAGAATGTGACATAGAGACTGTCTGTCTATGGAATCGTATGCCTTTTTGAAATCAACGAATGTGCAGATTATTGGTTTTGACCTGATTGCTTTAATCTTTAAAATAGTTTTAAGGTTGAATATCTGTTCCGGGCATGATCTATTAGGACGAAAGCCTGCTTGGTAATCTGAAATTGTATGTTCTAGTTGTTCTTGTGCCCTCTTTAGGAGACATGCAGATAGAATTTTGTAGGTAACTGGTAAAAGTGAAATGCCTCTGTAGTTGTTTACGTCTGATCTCTCTCCCTTTTTGTGCAATGGGTGAATTAGTGCACACTTCCACTCCTCTGGGATATTTTCTGTCTGCCAAATTTCTTGGATGATGCTAGTGATCTCTTTTAACGAATTTGGACCAAGGTTTTTCAGTAGTTCAGCTACACTTCCATCTTCTCCCGATGATTTATTATTTTTGAGTTTTCTAATGTGACTATAAATTTCTTCTTGAGATGGTGGTAGTGAAGTCTCATTCGTGTGTTCTGGTTGTAATCTGGGGAATCTTGTACTTGGTTGTGGGCAATTTAGGAGTTGTGAGAAATATTTAGCTAGTTCTTGGCAATTTTATTTGTTAGTTAGTGCCAATTTTCCATTCTGTTTCCGGAAGCAGAGATTTTGTGGAGTGTATCCTTTGATTTGATCTGCGAATATTTTATAAAAATCTTGAGTGTTGTGGTTCTTAAAGTTTTCTTCAATTGTGTTTAGCTGTTCATTAAGGTATTTTCTTTTAGTTTGTCTAAGTATTTTAGCTGTTTGTTTTCTCACTTTGAAAAATGTTTGTTGTGTGGTTTCTGATTTGTCACAATTGTAATTTAAAAAGGCTTGTTGTCTCTCTTCTAATGCGTTATCACAATTCGAATTCCACCATGGATGCTTGGATATTTTCTTTAACGGAATCAAATCTCTTGCTTTCTGTATAATTTGCGTTCGGAAATCTTTCCAGTTGTTTGTTGGTTGTTTATCCCATGCTTCTGTAATTTCTGATTCCTTGATATTTTTCAAGTCAAATTTGGGAATTAGTGGTGATTTCCTTTGGCGTTTCCTTTTTGGAGTGAATTTAATTTTAACTCTGGTAAGGTAGTGGTCAGAATCTATATTTGCCTCTCTGCGGACTTGAACGTCGTGTATTTCTTTCTGGAAGTCATAGGAGATCGCAACATGGTCTATTTGAAATTCACCAAGCTGAAGGTTTGGTGATCTCCATGTTTTTTGTTTCTTGGGGTCTTTTCGAAGTGATGTTGTCACGATTTTTAGGTTGTTTTGCTGACATAACTCGATGAGTCTCATGCCGTTCTTGTTTGTGAATTTGTGTGCAGGGTAATTACCGACTGTTTTTTTTATATTTCCTCTCTTTGCCAATTTGCGCGTTGAAATCCCCTAGAAGAATTTTTACATCCTCCTCTGGAATTTTGGACATTTCGGTTTCGAGTTTTTCCCAAAATTTTTCTGTCTTCTCCGGTTCTTTTTTGTTGGCAATGTTGGTAGGTGCATGAACATTAATAAATGTATATATTTTGTTGGTGTGCTTGATTCGCATGGTCATTAGTCTGTTACTGATTTGATTTATGTCTATAACAGAGTCAAGGGTGTCCTTATTTACAATAAAAGCCATGCCAAATATTGCAGCTCCTTTGCCAATTTTCTTGTCTGTTTTACTTTTAAAGATACGGTAATTGTTGTAGTCTATTGTTTCTGAATCAGTGAATCTGGTCTCTTGGAGAGCAAGGATTTGAATTTTCTGTTTGTTGAGTTCTGTTGTAAGATTATGAAGTTTGCCTGTCTGAATTAGTGTCTGAATGTTAAAAGTGCCAATAAATGTATGGGACTTTCGTGGACGTTTACTAGAGAACTCCGACTTTCTCTGTCGTACGAGCCCAAGCTCCCCAGAATCCGATAGCTTGGTTGTCGCCACAGGGCGAGTGGATTGGCCACCTGGGGTAATATTAATTTTACTTGTACGAATCATACTGCTTGTAATTAAGTTCCAGCTAATGCTGGGTAGTTAGAACCAGGGATTGTTAGTTCCTGGAGCTTGGTGTTCAGCCGCACCTCACATGGTGAACAGACGCTGGCCAGAGTACCGGTGGTTGCCACACAGACGTGTCTGGGCTTTTCAATATGCTTTATCTTGTTGATAATGCTTGCCTCTTCCGCCAGTTCCGCCGTACCGATGATCTTCATCTCCGTCTTCACTACCGTTGAGGTCTTCGCCGTATCCCTGGCAAGGGACCCTCACAAGGTACTATCACCCGGGCCAGGTGAACCAAGGTTTTTTTACGAGGTGTTACTCCTCCCCCTCCTCCTTTTACAACCGGGCTTGGGACCGGCTTAGGCGGAGTTTTATATATATATATATATATATATATATATATATATATATATATATATATATATACGCCAGCATTGCACGAAGCTGTGTCGATAAATAAGAGCAGATATAGTTGCAGTTTTTATTGAGGTAAGAATTTTTGCTTTTTTTATTCAGAATACAGGGCCGAAGGTCAGCGCTGCTGTCCTTATAAAATTTACCAGATATTATTATTTCTCTTGAGAGGTTAGATTTGGTTCATGGTTCGTTATTTAACTGATATTTAACTGATATTAACTAGTGTAACACCAGTGTAACACTAGTGTCACCTCCCCGCAAAATATGTTACATAAAAACTGTGAAATTGAGCCGAGCGTAACCTCCCCACAAAAATTAAGGAATGAAAATTGACCATAAACCACACAATAATATCAATTAAATAATGAACCATGAACCAAATGTAACCTCTCAAGAGAAATAATAATATCTGGTAAATTTTATAAGGACAGCAGCGCTGACCTTCGGCCCTGTATTCTGAATAAAAAAAGCAAAAATTCTTATCTCAATAAAAACTGCAACTATATCTGCTATTATTTATCGACACAGCTTCGTGCAATGCTGGCGTATATATATATATATATATATATATATATATATATATATATATATATATATATATAATTCTTGGAAGGAATGCATAGGAAATATTCTTTAAATTGAAATGAATGTTTTTCTTTAAAAAAAAGTTACTTTATATTATAAAAATTATTATTGGGGCATTTTTTCTGAACAAAAATTAATTACAATTAACATACATTACTAAATATGCGCAAGGCTGCTTCTTTACCTTCTACAACAATACTCATCCTCCAGAGTCCTGACCAGATTCGCGACCAGAGCACACAGCCGACGCATGTCGACTCCTGCAGACTACTACCGTCCACTGGCTACTAAAGCCGACCGACTACTACTGTATCCGACTGACTACTACTGCAGACTCGCGCAGACAAGCGCAGACTGACTTCTACTGTCGACTCGCGCAGACTAGCGCAGACTCGCGACAAGCAACAACTAACAATAAACTACTCTCTGGTCAGAGATTCTGTCATACCTCGCCCATCGCCGGCGAAGCATACACCTTACAATACGTCCACTCAAAATGGACGATGGTCCAACAGTTTGTGTTGGTGATGACTGCTGGCGACACCAGTCATGCAGTCTGTTGAGAGAAATTCGCGTCTGTTACCATTCGCGGGATTGTGGTTGGGTTGGGTTGATTTGTGGGGAAGAGACCAAACTGCGAGGTCATCGGTCTCATCAGAGTAGGGAACGATGGGGAAGGAAGTCGGCCGTGCCCTTTCAAAGGAACCCTCCCAGCATTTGCCTGAAGCGATTTAGGTAAATCACTGAAAACCTAAATCAGGATTGCTGGACGCGGGATTGAACAGTCGTCCTCCTGAATGCGAGTCCAGTGTGTTAACCACTGCGCCACCTCGCTCGGTGCGGGATGGTGCTGACAAATAATGTGTCAGAGTACAGACTGCGTTGCGGTTGACTTTAGGAGGCTCGTAGTCGATTGATAGACTGATGGGATATAGCCAGTTTTCAGAACCAGTCTGGAGTAGTTCCACAACAGAAACAGTACTCTACTCTGACGCTCTTCTCCTGCACATCGTTCCATATTTCCTAAAGTTTGTCTTTATAATCTAAAGCATATGGTTTAGTTTTCCTATGATTGGTGTGGAGAGTTTCATACTGTCTCGAATCACTCTTTTTTTAATGTGGTGGTTCATCAAAGCTCCATACCTCTTTCTGTTGTATAATACTTGGAAACGTTTAAATATATTAATTATTTCAGTACGGTATAGTATTTTAAACCGGTTAGTACGGAAGAAGGCACTCTTTAACGCTGCAGGTGTTTGTGTCAATCAAACGACCAAAAGTCAACGAAACGTGAAATATAACGGTTCTTCATTTAAAATTCCATCTTATGACAGTAGCTGCTTAGCACAGAAACGTCTTCCGCAACATTCGTGACACTGTAAGCAAAAGCAGAAATGCGAAAGAAAAACACTGGTTCCTCACAGTACCATTAAAGCAAGGTGGATCATTGGCGTATTACATCACTTTATACGTCGGAGCGATTTAAAATGTGTTCGAGCTCTACGTTTGTAGAATTTGATATAAATGTTGTCAGTCGATCTTTTAACTTGGATGTTAGTCACTGTTTATCACTTCCACCAAACGTATATACTCGTGTGGTTCTCCCTTGACTAACTGGTTTATTAATTTTCGCTTTTCTATTTTCGTAATGCAGGAATAAGATAGTAAATCTCGAACATGATCGGATTCCATGTGGCGTAATAATATAACTGACATGAGGCAGTTATATTAATTTCTGAATATTTCTGTTAGCAGTAGAAGCGTATTCCACTGTCAATTTTACGTAGCATTTAAGATTCACCTTTTATTTTCTCCTTGCCTGTCGTCAGTCTTTTAAACTATCGCCATAAATTAAAATTTGAGGTGTGACGTAAGAGGCATGCCACAGCCTTATAAATTTGAATTTCTTTTTATTTATACACTGCTGTTATGATTCTTGGAGCAATATTTAGTAACTTGGCGTTCAGCAACTCAACTTCATTTGGGCATTTCGAGTAAGCTCATCTTAACGGTATCAAAGGAAGTAAGGGACTTCATACACACGGCGTGGCATCATGTACAAGTAACCAATTTTTAGAGTACGACGGTTCACATGTGTTCATACCGTGTGTGTAAAGCTCCGCCTCCTTTGAAACTCTGAAGATGAGTTTACCAGAAGCGCGTAAATAAAGTTGAGCTGTTGAACATCAAGTGACTAAATTTTGCTTCAGCGACCATAATAGCTGTGTATAAACAAATAAAAAATTAAAAGACAGCATTTGAATTTTTATTTCATTTCTACATACATGCTGCGAAGCAACTGAACATCGCGTTATGGAGTATAATTCGTACCAATATTAACATTTTGCGGTCCTGTCCCATTCACGCATTCAGCCATGGAAAAATTACTATCTACTCTGTATGTGCCCTAATCTGTTTTATCTTGCTCTAGTGATTCCTACAAGAGATGTACGATGGGGGCAGCAAAACTATTACAGAATTTTTCTTATATGCCTCTTCCCCAAATTTATCAAACAAGGTTTCGTGAGAGTGTAAGTTGGCCGTGCATCTCTCAATGTAGTGTGGACTTCGCCGGCTTGTTACGATCCTAGCAGTGTGTTCCTAAATTTGCAGTCCACGCAATGACGAAAACTTTCCTACTCCAACTCTCACTTCCTCAAATGATGAGGGGACGGCTGCTTTCTAGTAGAGGCATGAGTTCTGGGACTCTGCTGCGAGTGTTCCGAACACTGGCCATCAATATTTCAAAATTCTCACTCTCCGGTTTTGCTAACAGGCCTACTTCTTGGGATCACGGAGTTCTCTTAACCTATGAAACTTAGATTCTCTACTCGTACAGCACTGGCTGGAAATTTCGTAGCGTGATATCAAACATCGCTTCTGGCGCTATGTTTTTGTTTGTTTAGGCATCCGCAGTGAACCGTTTAATCTCGATATACGTAGGAAGCGTAGCTCGACTGTTTTTGCCTTGTGGTGTCAAAGTTACTGAACGGACCGTACACACACCTCTTACTTAGATAAACAGTAGCCCATGACGTCCAAATTTCAGTTGTTACGTTGCTACCTACGATCAACACTTCTCAGCAGATCCTAGCTTTGCCAGCAAGGCACGTCAATGATTTTTTTCTTATATCGAGCTTCCTTACAAAAAATATTGCGTTACTCAGTTTGTTGGCCGAAAATTTTTGTCTGCTGGCCGTTTACAGAAGGAAACGCATTTTTTTCATTTCTAACTGAGAAGCTAAACACCATTTTTTAATTTGAAACAGAGAAGACAAATATAAATTTTTATACATTTAGCTTCAACAAAGCTTGTACAATGAAATATTTTCGTAAAAACCTTCATTCCATATTTCACACACATAGGGGTGGAATTACCAAAAATATTCCTCACCGAAGATCCAAAATAAAATTTTCATAGATTTGGCTTAAAAGCTACTTTCATAATTAAATATTTTCATAAAATATTTCATCCCCTATTTACCTTCTTAGGTGCTGAGTTTCCAAAAACACTGAAATTCGTATTTTTTATTTGTAACTGAGAAGAGACTTGAAAAAGTAATGGAGGAGAATCTTGGCGATGAGCAGTTTGGCTTCAGATGGAATACGGGTACCAGAGATGCAATAGGGATCCTACAAATCTTGGAAGAAAGGTTTATTGAAAAAGGAAGAGACCCCTATATGTGCTTCATCGATTTAGAAAAGGCATTTGACAATGTGGCCTGGAACAAGCTGGCGACTATAATGAGGGAAAAGAGAGTGGACTAGAAAACCGGAAGACTTGTAAACTCTCTGTATCTGAATGAAAAAGCCTCAGATAAAGTGAGAGGACTAGGAAAAGGAGTTAGACAAGGATCCTGTCTATCACCTACCCTTTTCAACCTCTACTTGGAAAATATGATTGACCAATGCTCATTAGATGGCAAATGAGTAGAAATTGGAGGAAGAAGTGTATGGTGTTTGAGGTTTGCTGATGACATGGTCCTTCTAACCACAGGGGAAAAAGAATTACAGGATTTAGTGGACGCCATTGAAGCAAACGGAAAAATTACGGAATGAAAATTAACACAAAGAAAACAAAAGTATTGGCACTAGGCGGGAATAAAGAAAAAAAAATTATGCTGAATGGATAAATATTTGAAGAGGTTCAAAATTTGAAGTATCTTGGAAACAGGATAGACACCGACTTGGAGTGCTGCACAGAAATTAAAACAAGGATGGAAATGGCAAAAGAGTCATTTCATACGAAAAGGAGAATTTTCTGCAGCATTCTGGGCAGAGAACTGAGCAAAAGACTCATAAAATGTTTTGTATGATGTGTTCTTCTGTATGGCGCTGAAACATGGACTTTGAGGAAGAAAGACAGAGAAAGGCTGGAGGCTTTTGAGATGTGGACATGACGGTGGATGGAAAGAGTAAGTTGGATGGACAGAGTAAAAAATGAAGAGGTACTGAGAAGAGTGGGAGAGAAAAGACAGTTACTAGATGTAATAAAAAGAAGAAAAAGAAATTGGATTGGGCATATATTAAGAAAAAATGACGGACCGATAAAAACATCTTTAGAAGTTTATGTAGAAGGGAAAAGAAAGCGAGGAAGGAAGAGATTTCAGATACTGGATGACGTGATGGACGGTACAACATACAGCAGCCTTAAGAAGGAAGCAACGAAGCGCAGAAAATGGAGAGGCATAGGACCTGCTAATATAGCAGAAAGCTGATGATGATGAACTGAGAAGTCAAATACCAATTTTCATAGATGTAGCTTTAAAAATATTTTAGTAGTTCTTTGATAAAGATATATTTAAAAAACAGCTTTCACCCAATATTTTGCTCCCATAGGGTTAAATCTGCAAAAATGTTGAAACACGTATTTCTTTATTTCTGACTGAGAAAACAAACACCAATTTTCGTAGGTGTAGTTTCAAAATTGCCTTACCAGCTACATATTGTCAAAAAATCTTTCAGACTCTGTTTTTATCACCTTAGGGGTGGAATTTCGAAAAATCTCGTCTTAAACAATACCTACAGTATAAAATCAACACTCTCTCAAAATTTCAAGTTTCTATCCGTAGCGGTTTGGACTGGCCTATGATGAGTCGACAAGTGAGTCACTCAGTCAGGACTTGCCTTTTATGTATAGAGATAAGGTAATATAACGGTATGCATTCGTGTGCACTGTTGCAGAATATGAAGTGTCGTTTTTAAGGAACATTTTCAGTTTTGGGTTGTAAATTTTTTGTAACTTGGATTTTTGACTGTTGGAACAATGTTATTTCAAGAGTGCCATACAATGCATGGACTCTGGAAAGAATCAATCATTCTTTACTCACTTTTCGTCTAAACTAATCACGTAAATCTTAATGTCGCAAAATTTATGTTCAGTATTTAAAGTCATTTCGATTGTTCGTGACCAACATTAATAATGTATGTTTGCTCATTTTGTCTGGTTCAGTTAATTAATATGTTGTTGTTGTGGTCTTCAGTCCTGAGACTGGTTTGATGCAGCTCTCCATGCACACTGGACTCGCATTCGGGAGGACGACGGTTCAATCCCGCGTCCGGCCATCCTGATTTAGGTTTTCCGTGATTTCCCTAAATCGCTCCAGGCAAATTCCGGGATGGTTCCTTTCAAAGGGCACGGCCGACTTCCTTCCCCGTCCTTCCCTAATCCGATGAGACCGATGACCTCGCTGTCTGGTCTCCTTCCCCAAAACAACCAACCAGCTCTCCATGCTACTCTATCCTGTGCAAGCTTCTTCGTCTCCCAGTATCTACTGCAACCTACATCCTTCTGAATCTGCTTAGTGTATTCATCTCTTGGTCTCCCTCTACGATTTTTACCCTCCACGCTGCCCTCCAATGCTAAATTTGTGATGCCTTGATGCCTCAGAACATGACCTACCAACCGGTCCCTTCTTCTTGTCAAGTTGTGCCACAAGCTCCTCTTCTCCCTAATTCTATTCAATACCTCCTCATTTGTTATGTGATCTACCCATCTAATCTTCAGCATTCTTCTGTAGCACCACATTTCGACAGCTTCTATTCTCTTCTTGTCCAAACTATTTATCGTCCACGTTTCACTTCCATACAAATACGTTCAGAAACGAATTCCTTATACTTAAATCTATACTCGACGTTAACGAATTTCTTTTCTTCAGAAACGCTTTCCTTGCCACTGCCAGTCTACATTTTATATCCTCTATAGTTCGACCATCATCAGTTATTTTGCTCCCCAAATAGCGAAACTCCTTTACTACTTTAAGTGTCTTATTTCCTAATTTAATTCCGCAGCATCACCCGACTTAATTCGACTACATTCCATTATCCTCGTTTTACTTTTGTTGATGTTCATCTTACGTCTTCCTTTCAAGACACTGTCCATTCCGTTCAACTGCTCTTCCAAGTCCTTTGCTGTCTTTAATTAATATAGAAATGACATAAAAAAGATTTCAAATTAATCGACATTGAGCCTCCACATCTCTTTTGCTATTCAGAAATTTCTAAAATAACACTGTTTGGAGTCGCATTGCAGCTCCGCGAGGGCCGAGTGGTACGAGATTTGCTAGCGCTTAGCACTCTTGCATTGAACTGTGTAAGATTTATTAATATGACACTGCTAGCAGTGCGATTTCTTTCAGCTCATCGTGTTGCAGCATACTGTAATTGCATTGCTTGGCAGAGCCGCAATATTTACGTATAACTATACTTGGAATGCAGCACATTATCGTGCATCGAGAATGCCGGTGACACAGCAACACTTCACGACTATTGAAAAATTTATCACGATTGCTCGCATTTAGCTTGTTGGTTCTCCGGTATATTTGGCTATTAATTACTAACATGTCATCATTTTAAGGTTTTCGTCACGCCGCATACTTCTAATATGAAAACTGAAATTTTAAATTCCTCCGACAAATAAAATACAAGCTAAGTTTCTTTTACGAAGCGAAAGAAATGAAGAACGACATTCTCATTGTCTAACAACATCTGATTCATGATTGGTCGTCTTGATTTCCCGTGATTCATCCATGGAGGTAAAAAAAAAAGTATCATTACGTCACAAACTTGAAGCCGATGTCCACCACCTTAACTAGCCCAAAACACAAAGTTCAGAGCGGTAATACTTCCCCGTGACATCACAGTGACGTGCCTATGCGCAGCTTCATGTTGGCCGCTTTGTTTACGTGGAGACGTAGCTGTTTCATAAAAAAAATACCAGCTGGCTTTGTCTACAGTGTACGAATCGATCCGATCGTAATTCAAAGTTTAAAGGAGCAATTCAAGCAATATTTTCTTTTGTATATATGAACTTTAGGTTTGCCTTACTTTACTCAGTGTCTGTCCTTTCTTGTCTTTCCTGTGTTTTTCATTGCCTTCCAAGTTGCAATCGCTCCGACATCCGGAGCCACAATGTATCAACGGTCTCGTCCCCGTACAACACATGGCTGCATAACCGCGCTTATTATTGGGGCAGCATCTGATGCCCTAAATTCCTCTCGTCGATAATTATTATTTATTGGTCACATTTCTGGCAAGGACAGCCGTAGACAGCGGTCATTTGTGCGTGAGTTTTGTGTGTATGATTGTATGAAAATGCACGTGTGGTGTACTTCCCTTCTGTAAAAGGCTTTGGCTGAAAATTTATGTGAACACACATTTCGTCGTGCCTGCCTTGTGCTCGGCATTTGAGTAGCAATCTACCCGTTTCACAATGCAGTTATTACTTCATGAAGTTCAACAGGAAAAACAAAGTACATACTTACAATACTGGAAGTAAAAATGATATTTATTGTGCCACATTAAGGTCCTCTGTAGCATAAACAGGTGTTCAAAATGCTGGAACCAAAAGTTTTGATCATTTCCCCATTGATATAAAATGCCTGACACAAAGAAAAACAAAATTTGAAACTAGACTGAAAACTTTTCTCTTTAATAACTCCTATTCCGTGCAAGATTATCTATTACTGTAATATGTAAATGCTGATGGGTATTAATTACTGACTAATATCTGGCTGTCTATAAATAAAAAACGTAAAAACTAATAAATGAGCAGCATAAAGGCATATTTACAAAAAAAGGTCAGTTTGTATTGACTCGTTCCATATAATTACGATTTATTGTGCAAATGACACATGGAACATGAAACCAAGTAACTATTGGTATATCACAAAGCATGCGACTGACTTACATACTTTGAAAACCTTAAAATGAAATTAAAAAGTAAAATCAAGCAAATGATCAATGTATACGTATATTACAACCGTGCTACTTTTGGTTATTCCTGAAAAACTGACGGCGTTACTGGCGAGAAATATTCTGGGAAAGAAGCAAATAGGCTACTGTTGGAAAGGTAGGCCTACATCTTACACATGTTACGCTATCATTATTAAAAAGTTACTCACAAACATGTCGAAGCAAAATATATGGGAAAGAAGCAAATAGGCTACTGTTGGAAAGGTAGGCCTACATCTTACACATGTTACGCTATCATTATTAAAAAGTTACTCACAAACATGTCGAAGCAAAATATACCTTTTAACGTTTGAGACCATTCCCTTTATCACATTTATAGTATTCCAAAATGTTGAAAGATGTTTAAAAAATTATATCGTTTTTTCCCCCTGTAAGTCGCTACTATTGGGCACACACTGAGTGACGTATCACATGTCAGATTGCAAAGTGAGAAGACGGGTAAACTACAGTGAGACTAGTGCACTGACAATCAAATAAATCAAGAACTCTATTCTGCATGGAGATATACCATTTCAATAACCATTCACTTTGTTGACATGCACAAGATGTGATTGCATGCCTTGCTTCTTTCCTCATTGCACACGTTTATGGGCTAGCAAAGAACACTTAGATAAATTGTTGAAAATGTGAAAACTAAAAATATTGTGCATACGAGTTGAAAGTTGAGAAAGTAACGAACAAGAAGCAGTACCGATACCAGTAAGAAAACAAGCATCGGTTTCGGTGTTCTAGTTTCATTTGCTATTGATACAAATGCAGTAAAAGTGGAATTTAGTGGATTACGAAAGCATACTTTTTACATTTCTTCCTTCTGTTTCTGGTTATCCGAAATATAGCAGAAAAAAACGAGTCACGTTAACGAGGCCAAATGTGTCGTATTACTAGAGAAAATACACAGTCAAGAACAGAAAAACATCCGAAATTGTCTTCATGACACTATGTTATTAATATAAACTCTACAATTTTTAGTACTTAAAACAGTTGTTGCGCGCACACGCCAGAAATAATGACAAGAAGCAGTCGTAAACAAAACATTAATGTTTTCAGCTACTTAAAATGGCGGCACGCCCCGCCCACTCTGGTTTCAAAACAACGTACAGCGTACGTTTGCAGTGCCACATCCCTTCTTTTTTTAGCTCCATGTATTCATCGCTCCGTTAGCAACCTATGATCTTCAAGGAAAAGCTGTAGACAGACTGTAAGTGCACTTTTACCATCATTAGGGCCATTTTTTCTTTTTTTGTTTTTTAAATGTCGGTACGAGACAATACAGCCATTTCAACACTGGAAATATGATTCTAAGTTGGTTGTGACAATGCAGAGTACACATTAACTATCGTCGCATCCTCGAACGAAGGTACTTAAGCTAACAGAGGAGAGATTCCAACATAAAACGAATTTTTTATCCACGGTATCCTAAAACTATTAAACAAGACGACAATGTAACTCAGGATACACAGAGGTAGTGTGCTATTAAAATCCTGCTACTAACACAGTATAAAATGATAAAACGCCGTTGGTACACTTTTGGGGTATTCCAAATTCAATGCATATTAATCACTATGGCTCTAAATTAACAATGTAATATTCTTTAGTATGTCATGTAAAAATGGGTTCAAAATCTGCTGATAGATACACTACTGGCCATTAAAATTGCTACACCAAGAAGAAATGCAGATGATAGAACAACCACCTCTAACCGTAATAACAGGCTTGATATGCCTGGGCATTGAGTCAAACAGAGCTTGGGTGGCATGTACAGCTACAGCTGCCCATGCAGCTTCAACACGATACCACAGTTCATCAAGAGTAGTGACTGGCGTATTGTGACGAGCCAGTTGCTCGGCCACCATTGACCAGACGTTTTCAATTGGTGAGAGATCTGGAGAATGTGCTGGCCAGGGCAGCAGTCGAACATTTTTTGTATCCAGAAAGGCCCGTACAGGACCTGCAACATGCGGTCGTGCATTATCCTGCTGAAATGTAGGGTTTCGCAGGGATCGAATGAAGGGTAGAGCCACGGGTCATAGCACATCTGAAATGTAACGTCCACTGTACAAAGTGCCGTCAATGTGAACAAGAGGTGACCGAGACGTGTAACCAATGGCACCCCATACCATCACCACGGGTGTTCACCGCGATGTCGCCAAACACGGATGCGACCATCATGAAGCTGTAAACAGAACCTGGATTCATCCGAAAAAATGAGGTTTTGCCATTCGTGCACCCAGGTTCGTCGTTGAGTACACCATCGCAGGCGCTCCTGTCTGTGATGCAGCGTCAAGGGTAACCATAGCCATGGTCTCGGAGCTGATAGTCCATGCTGCTGCAAACTTCGTCGAACTGTTCGTGCAGATGGTTGTTGTCTTGCAAACGTCCCCATCTGCTGACTCAGGGATCGAGACGTGGCTGCACGATCCGTTACAGCCAGGCGGATAAGATACCTGTCATCTCGACTGCTAGTGATACGAGGCCGTTGGAATCCAGCACGGCGTTCCGTACTACGCTCCTCAACCCACCGATTCCATATTCTGCTAACAGTCATTGGATCTCGACCAACGCGAGCAGCAATGTCGCGATACGATAAACCGCAGTCGCGATAGGCTACAATCCGACCTTTGTCAATGTCGGAAACGTGATCGTTCGCATTTCTCCTCCTTACACGAGGCATCACATCAACGTTTCACCAGGCAACGCCGGTCAACTGCTTTTGTGTATCAGAATTCGCTTGGAAACTTTCCTCATGTCAGCACGTTGTAGGTGTCGCCACCGGCGCCAACCTTGTGTGAATGCTCTGAAAAGCTAATCGTTTTCATATCACAGCATCTTCTTCCTGTCGGTTAAATTTCGCGTCTGTAGCACGTCATCTTCGTGGTGTAGCAATTTTAATGGCCACTAGTGTAATTGAATATTTGTGCACGTCTATAAGTGCCGTCTAATCAGAACATGGGAATAGTATACAATAACTAGATTAGGTTATAATAGTCATACGTATAGATACACCAGTATTCAGACATATGGATATAGGAGGACATAGTGACATACATTTACAAGCTGAGCATTCCGCATCCTGCTGAATAGCTCGTGTGAAAATAGTTAATATCGTTTTGGTCTTCTCCTGACGTTCTAATTACCAAGAGCAATAGATTAGCAGCGTAGGGCGCTGTATCTGAGTATTGGCACTGTTACCGAACACTTACTGTGTTTTATACGTTGTTACATCGGTGAAGGCTAACAAGGTTTGGAGGCTGCGTGGGAACTGATGACCAAGTGCCCAACGACTACTTGTAGAGTCGTTCATGTACTACTTTTTCCGTGGACATTGTGGGAATACATGGTTTCGATCTTATTTCTTTCCGCAAACACACAGAGCGGTGGCACCTAGGCTGAGTGAATAGAGGTGTTTGTTGAACTTCCAATGATCAAATTTCAGTCGTGTTATAGCTGTCGTGAAACTCCTCGACGTTTGTGCTTTATTATATCGTGGTTGTTTTGGAATCGTGGAATGAATTAGTGAGTTGTGACTGTCTTGCACTTTTCACTGTCCTCGACCAATCGTCTTGTTAATCCGGTGACAAACTCTTTCTGAGCGTGGGTATCATATCTGTGAGAGGGAGTTTGTCGTATTTAATAGCTCCGTGTAGCGATGCTTCCTTTGCCAGGACATCTACTTGTTAATGTCCAGGTATCCCAGGGAGGCTTTTTCATTCATACCATCACGATGTTGCGATAATTTTTCTACATCCGAAACACAACGTCGATAACTGCAGAAATTGTGGGTTGGTATGACTGTTATGATGGTTTCTAATCGCTGTAGAGCTGACGTACTACACGAGATTACGTCTGTTGTGTCTCCTGTGGTCATCTGTGCGAATATCAGGGCTTCCCAAACGGCAATCAGCTCGGCTGTCACAATCGTGGAACGTGGATCCAGCTTGTATAGGCCTTGTCGTGTTCTTTGGGGCACCCAGTAGGTACTACAAACATTGTCACTAGATTTGGACCCATCTGTATATTCACCCACGCGTCGTAATACAGGTAGTGAGAAAGGAATTCCATTGTCATTGCGTTAGTCGGTTCCTGGTTTTGAAACGTTAAATTGATCCTTCAGCGTCACGCTCGGACATTGTTTAGTGCATTAGGGAGCAATAGCTGTTTATTCTTTTTGCACGTCACATTACACTGATGCTCATAAATTAAGGATGATGCTGATACATGATGGTACAACGCTCTTGTGGGAGGTTTGCGGGTTTACATCACCTCGGGGTATGACCACGCGGTGCATTTGACCTGCGGTCGTCGCACAGTGGCGCTGGCAGCAGTCCACATACGCTAAGGTGTGTTGGTGAACGTCAGAGTACGGCGCAGCGAGTAAGTGTGCACACGTTCTCAGACATGCTAATGGTGACTGTGTATTGAAAATGGTTCAAAGAACACATATTGATGATGTTATGAGGGGTAGAATACTAGGGCGACTGGAGACGGGTCAAACGCAGCAGGTCATAGCACGGGGCCTCAGTGTGCCACGAAGTGTGATCTCAAGATTATGGCAACTATTTCAGCAGACAGGAAACGTGTCCAGGCGCTACAGTACGGGACTTCCACAGTGTACTTCACCACAAGAAGACCGACATCTCACCATCAGTGGCCGCAGACGGCCACGGAGTACTGCAGGTAGCCTTGTTCGGGACCTTACCGCAGCCAATGGAACAATTGTTTCCAGACACACAGTCTACAGACGACTGAACAGGCATGGTTTATTCGCCTGGAGACCTGCAAGGTGCGTTCCACTGACCCCTAGTCACAAGAGAGCCCGTAAAGCCTGGTGTCAAGAACACCGTATGTGGTCATTGGAACAATGGTCCCAGGTTATGTTCACGGACGAGTCCAGGTATAGTCTGAACAGTGATTCTCGGCGGGTTTTCATCTGGCGTGAACTAGGAACCAGACACCAACCAATTAATGTCCTTGAAAGGGACCTGTATGGAGGTCGTGGTTTGATGGGGTGGGGTGGGATTATGATTGGTGTACACCCCTGCATGTCTTTGACAGAGGAACTGTAACAGTTCACGTGTATCGGGACTTTATTTTGCACCAGTACGTCCGCCTTTTCAGGGGTGCAGTGGGTCCCAACTTCCTCCTGATGGTTGATAAAGCACAGCCCCCACCGAGCTGCCATCGTGGAGGAGTACCTTGAAACAGAAGATATCAGGCGAATGGAGTGGTCTGCCTGTTCTCCAAACCTAAAACCCATCGATCACGTTTGGGATGCTCTCAGCCGACGTATTGGTGCACGTCTTCAAACCCCTAGGACACTTCAGGAGCTCCGACAGGCACTGGTGCAAGAATGAAAGTCTGTATCCCAGCAGCTGCTCGACCACCAGATCCAGAGTATGCCAACCCGTTGTGTGGCCTGTATACTTGTGCATGGTGATCATATCCCATATTGATGTCGGGGTACATGCGCAGTAAACAGTGGCGTTTTGTAGCACATGTGTTTCCGGACGGTTTTCTCAACTTATCATCAGTACCGTGGACTTACAGATCTGTGTTGTCAGTGTTCCCTAGGTTCCTATGCTATTAGCGCCAGTTTTGTGCAGTGCCACGTTGTGTGGCACCACATTCTTCAGTTATCCTTAATTTATGAGAATGAGTGTATATTCAGTGAAATACTAATCTGGTTAACACACATATCGATACTATTTACTTCAAAGGTTGTGTAAACGTTTTGCATTATAAATCCAAAGACTGAAAAAAAATGTGTGTGAAATCTTATGAGACTTAACTGCTAAGGTCATCAGTCCCTAAGCTTACACATTACTTAACCTGAATTATCCTAAGGACAAGCACACACACCCATGCCCGAGGGAGGACTCGAACCTCCGCCGGGACCAGCCCCACAGTCCATGACTGCAGTGCCCTAGGCCACTCGGCTAATCCCGCGCGGCTCCAAAGACTGAGATCAAAAGTTTATGCGATAATCAAGCAACCACATATAGAAAGTCACATGCTTAATGTTGGTTGGGATTGCATATAATGTACGTAATCGTCTACACAGGGATTCTAAAACACAATAGCTTTTTGTTCATTTGGGCCTGCAGCATAGTTTACGTCAGATAATGACACTATTACAAAGAAGACGTAGAATAGCTACAATGTAATTATCTGTCCTTATTCAAGACAGATCTACATTGAGGTGACAAAAATCATGGGATACTTCCTTATATAGTGTAGGACATCCTTTTGCCCGACATACTGCAGCAACTCGATGTGGCGTGGACTCAATAAGTTCTCTGCAGAAATATTGAGCCACGCTGTCTCTATAGCCGTCCATAATTGCAAATGTGTTGCTGCTGAAAGATATTGTGAACGAACTGACATCCCAATTATGTCCCATAAATGTTCGATGGATGATCATATCATTCGCTCGAACTGCCCATAATGTTCTTCAAACCAATCGCGAAAAATGGTGGCCAAGTGACCTGGCCTATTGTCATTCATAAAAATTCCATCATTGTTTGGGTACATGAAGTCCATAAGTGGCTGCAAATGTTCTCCAGGCTCCCGAACATGACCATTTCCAGTAAACGATGGGTTCAGTTGGACCAGAGGACTCAGCCCATTACATGTAAACACAGCTCATACGCCGGCCGGAGTGGCCGAGCGGTTCTAGGCGCTACAGTCTGGAACCGCGTGACCGCTACGGTCGCAGGTTCGAATCCTGCCTCGGGCACGGATGTGTGTGATATCCTTAGGTTACTTAGGTTTAAGTAGTTCTAAGTTTTAGGGAACTGATGACCTCAGAAGTTAAGTCCCGTAGTACTCAGAGCTATTTTTGAACCACTCATACCATAATGGCGCCACCACCAGCTTGCACAAGGCCTCGTTGACTACTTGGATCCAAGGTTTTGTAGTATCTGCGCCACACTTGTAACCTACCGTCGTCTCTTACCGACTGAAATCGGGACTCATCTGACCCACGGTTTTCCATTCGTCTAGGACATTCAGGAGGACCATGGTTCAGACATGCGTCCACCTGTCCTGATTTAGGTTTTTCCGTGATTTCCCTATATGGCATAAGGCAAGCGCCAGGAGGCTTCCTTTGAAAGGGAACAGCCCCTTTCCTTCTCCACCGCTCCCTGATCCGAGTTTGTGCTCCGTCTCTAATGACCTCGATGTCGACGGGACTTTAAACACTAATCTGATCCTCCTCCTCCTCCTCCTCCTCGTCTGGGGTCCAACCGATTTGGTCACGAGCCCAGGAGAGAGCTTCACGCGATGTCATACTGTCAGCTAAGGCATTCTGCTGCCATAAAACCTTTACCGACTTTTACATTCTTTCCAAACAGTATCAGTAACTGTTAACAACAAAGGTTTGGTATGCGAAATTCCACACAAGTCTTTAATGTTCAAAGGGAAGTTTCACATTAACGAATTTCAGAGATGATAGTTAAGAAAGACAGAATCAATAACTATTAAATCAAGGAAATCATTGCAGTTTCACATTACAAGTTCCAGTGTATGAGTTCCGTATGTGTAATTCACAGTACGCTGTTTGACAATGACAAATTTCAAAGTGCAGAGTTTCAGACCATAAGTGACAGCTAGCAAGTTTCAAAGTGTAAGATCCTCGACAAAACCTTATAAATAGAGATGGAGGTTTTTGTTTAAATTTTGTGTGGAATCCTGCTCTCTTCCTTGTCAAAGAACAGAGAAACATGAATTAGTGCAACCTCACCCATTGGTTATTAATATGCACTATGGATATCTTACAATGTCGGCCATCTTTGGTTCAGTGATGATGCAATTGTTTACAGACTGAATGTGTATGATCTTTCCACAGCTACACTGAAGACCAAGGTTTTAAATTCCTTTGGACAGCGCTTTCTTGCTGCCGTTTTGCATTGAAAATGACAGGGTGGCGCCAGACGAAACATTGGCGGTTGTCTAAGACGCCAACTTGGTGCATTCCCGTAAATTATTTCATCATACACGATATTCTTATTAGTGATCGAACAATATATGAAATTGGCATGCCCGGAGGTTTCCGGGTGTGAGTATTGCATATATCGGTGAGCCTCGGTCGGCTCATGTTGATGCCTTGTGCTTTGGCAATTGTCACAATCGAGTGGCGTCTTATTACTCCCTGAGGTACTGTCATAACAAGTTGCTGACTTGCCTTCATCTGTGGCAGCAGCAGCGCTTAGCGATACTAGTACTGCTGTACCATCTTTGGTGTGAACGCTATATTTCCATGCGTGATGTGTGTGGCAGTCGGTCGGTTGGGACAGAGCAGCAAGGAAGTCTCCATGGCGCGAGGTTAGGCCGGGGCCACTGGCGGCGTCCACGCGGGGTCGTATTTGTGAGGCGCTAGCTGCAAGAACTACAAAGTTCGTCACCTACCGAACCTGGACACTGAAGTTGAGTGATCAGTTAACCTGTTATGAAACCTCAACTGCTGTGACATGTCTTCGTTCATTGCTGGTTGTTGCTTTCTGGGCTGTTCCCACAAGCAGCAATGTATGGTGTGTTGAAGTCAGCGAAATTTTACAGCCATCTTCCTGTATGGTTGATACTTATTCGAGAAGTGCACCAGCAGTATCTTCTGCCTTGTGGCCATTAACGTTCCGGTTACCTGCCCTGGTCGCTAGCGTAGTTTTCCGGCAGTGTGTTTTTCCTCGCTGTGTTGATGCTGTCTGGCACGGCGTGTAGTTCGACAGCCTTTGGTGTTGTTCATATTTTTTGAGTGGTTATTGTGTCTTGACTGTATTTAGACGCCATTTTTCAAGATGTAATGCTGTTGGTATCATCGTCCTCGCTGATTTTTCGGTTGGCGTGCTGTCAATTAGGCTGTAGGGAATCGATTAGCTTGTTGTTCGGTCTTTCAGCTGTCCCTGGGTCAGGTTGCTATCCGATTATGTACTATTACGCTTGCCTGCCTGTCTCATCTAAACTTGTGTTAGCACTTCTGAGCACCAATGTTCTGTTCTTTTAGATTGTGTTTTTCTTTTAATCTCAAGTACTGTGCGAGGCCTTCAGCCATCTGTTAATTTAGTTTTAATGGTAAGATAAGACCTGCAGCCATTGTAAATTAAAACTTTGAGGATTCTTGCTTAAACTAATTTTTTTTAAATAAGGAGATTTTGCCCATTGGATAGTCTTATTATTATCCAGGCCTTAAGCTTTGAGTTGTTCTTTATTCAGTATGTGGCCTTCAGCCAAACTTTACATGAAATATTTTAATGTAGGGCTTTCAGCCATCTTAAATTAAAATTTGAAAAGTCACTTGTTTAAAACCTTTTAAAATTTTCTTCTCTATCCGAAATTCTTGTTATCTAGGTCTTAAATCCTCAGTTCTTCCATCACCCTTCTTGTATCAGCCTTCAGCTGAGTTTTTATGTAAAATTCTGTAACTAAGGACTTCAGCCATGTGTACTTTTAATCACTTGTGTTCGGGGCTTCAGTCGTGTGATTAAGTATTTTAGGAAAATAAAGTTTTGTGAAACTGATAGTAACTGATATTGGCCCCTTTCCACAACTATAACCTGATTCGCTCTGTTCTGCAAAACCAGATTTTAATCAGGTCTTGTCCTTTATTAGATCTACAAATTACTAGATAGATTTTGCACTACATTATTGTACACATTCCAAGGTTGTTGATCCCACAGCGAACACAGGTACTCTCAACAAACTTTCAGAATCTCTCAGTAGGACGAGTGTCACTGCTGTAGAGCTTGGCCTGCTTATCCTCTTCTACTGTGTATCTGTTAATCCTTTGAATATCGGTGGATTCTGCCTTAACTAACTTTTTCATGAAGTACCTGTGCCTTTCGTGTGAAACTACCAATAGTATTTTAAAAGAGAGACATCTAGTGGTAACTGAGGTACTTCTACGAATGTAGTGCATTTACATGCTTGAAAGCAACAGTCGGCATGGAATTTGTGCTACATGACTGTAGGAGACTTTGACATTTCATTTTTTATAGTGATCACACCACTGGAGATCATTGACAGTGGAAGTATGAATGTCTCAAGTTACTATCAAGTAAATTCGGGTCTGTACTACTGCTGTTATGAGTGGTTTCGAAATGAAACCACTGGAGTAGTATGTACTATTTACATAGATTTATTAAATTTTAGGTCCTATTGTGCTTCTTATTTAGGAGTCTGATTTGTTTTAAACAATATGAGATCATGTAGGTTTCAAGAATAGTGTTCAAAGAAAATACAAAATTGCTTTCAAATATATATCTCGAAATGATGGGGAGTTGAAAACTGTTCCAAAGTGAAACCACAACTTTGAAACAATTTGTCAATCCGCTGCTTTCAGTGATGATAAACATCAGTTTTGAGAAACATAGAAAATTACTTTTTTTTACTTTGTTGGAACTCAACTGAACGATGTATTTAGTTGCTACTGAATGTACTGTTTTCGACCATGGAACGTGTAACATATGTGTGGAAAACTATTACAAACCTAAAATCCAAAGGTACATTTTAATTGTAAACATTTTCATAAAAATAAAAATAAAATTGCATCCTAAATGAATACAATCAAAATAAAATGAAAAACAAAGCTGAAATAGTTAAAACCTTAGAAAATTATAGTAAAAGAAAGTATGGATTGAGTTATAGAGGTTTAGAAAATTATTGTAAAGCAATTGGTTATTTAAATGTAACTAGACAAGACCTGTTGGAATTTATTGATTATCTCAATCAGAAAGAAATAAACAAATAAATGAAGGAGGAACTGAAATATGAAAATATAAAAGAACTTTGATCAGTTGCTGAAATGGAAAATTTGAAGAATAATCCAAACTTAATAAAGAAAAATTAATCAATCTTATTGTAAATCCTGTTGGAAATATTAATAAGAATGATAACAATAATGAATTGAATAAAAAATATTTAAAAGAACTTTATCAAATCTGTAAAACGAAAAAGTAAATAGTATTCTAGATTTAAGTAAAGTCAATTAATTGAATCAAACAAGCTGATAATGAGTAAAAAATCTTTAAGTGATCTCTGTAATATCTGTAGAATGCAAATTAAAAAAAATTCTATTCTTTTTTAGAGAACTCATATTAGGAATTAGCTATGTACAACCTGAGCAAAAAATTTATTAGAAAAATTTACGAGGTCTCATTTTTTTAGATGATGAAGATAATTTCGAATCACCAAAACGAATTTAGAGAAAAGGTTCAGCTTTTATGTCAAGAATAATGTCTTATGGAATTAATAATAATGATAATATTGTTGGACCACAAGAATATTTCAATCAAATTAAAGAAGAAATAATCACCAAACTAAAGAATATTTCAATACAAAGAAGAAAAATTAAAGTTAATACAAAATTTATTATAATTTTAGATGACAAGTTGAAATACAGACATTTAATTTTAAAAAAGCTAATTAAGCTTTATTAACAACAACTGATTTAGAAGTTTATTATCAAAAATCAGTGTATAAACTATTAAATGAAATGAAAGAAATGCAAAGGAAAATATGTGGTTCGTCTTTATTTTATATATATAGTTTAGAATTAAATATTAATAAAGACAATCACATTTTTGGTTCTCCTTATATCGATTTTCCAAAAGTAATTAAAGATAAAAAGCTGTAGTTAATGTGAAAAACACAGGTCAAAAATGTTTTTTGCGGACTATAAAATCTGCATTATATCCTGTTGAGAAAAATCCAGAAAGTGTTAATAATTATATAAAAATATTGGTTTAGAATTAGGTAACATTTTTGAAAACAGAACGTTAATTTTCCTGTTGAGTTAACAGATATTACAAATTTTGAAAGTTAATCAAATATTTCAATTGATGTTGATACAAAACAAAACAATGAAGTAGAAAAATTATTGTATTTTCTGTTTACCATACACGAAATAAAAACAAAAATATTAATATTCTTTCTATTTGAAAATCTAATATTTCATATTATATATCTAAATACACATGCAAATGAAAATGGTCATCACTTTTATCTTTGTGATCGATTTTATGATAATTATATTCACTAGAAAAATTAGACATTCGTGAAAACGATTGTAAAGTACATAACGAAGTAAAAATAGATATGCCTGTAAAAGGTAAAAAAATAGAATTTCAAAATTACGTTTTGTAATTTATGCATATTTCGAATTTTTATTTAAAGATGTTCACACTTCTCAACAAATCCCGAAAAACATAATATTAATAAATATCAAAAACAATTTACCAATTACATTCAGTTATTGTGCTATACATTCTAATGGTGATTATAATAATCCTGTTATATTTTCTGATAAAGACACAGGAAAAAAATTCATTGAAATTTAAAAGAATCCAAAGATAATGACTAAAGAAGATGTAATCATTTTCAAAAATTCAGAAATTTGTTTCATTTGTGAAAAAGAATTTACTTTTGATGAAAAGAAAGTAAGCAGTTATAATCATTTAAAGGTAAAATATCGACAAGTTAAACATCAAGTTCGTAATCTTAACTACCAAAATCCTATATTTACTCCAGTTTAATTCATAATCTAATAAATTATGATGTTCATTTGTTAAACAAGGAATAGGCAATAGATAATGAAGATATTAATTTTATTCCGAATAATCAACGAAAGTATATTTCCTTTAGTAAATGTGTTGAAGATAGATTAAATTTTATGATTTTTAAAGATATTTAAATTGATGGCTTAAGCATTGATACATTTTCTTCTAATCTTACAAAAGAACAATTTACAGAAACAGCAAAATATTTTGAAGATGTACAATTAAATTTAACAATAAAAAAGGACCTTAACTTTGTAAGTATGCGAATTCTGAAGAGAAATTACAAGAAACTAAATTACCTACGAAAGAATGTTTTTATTCAAGACTTAATAAAGATAATATATCTGATGAAGATTATAACAGAGCAAAAACAGTTGGGAATAAATACAGTATTAAAAATTTTGATGAATGTATGATGTAAAGCAAGGGGAAACTACAGCCGTAATTTTTCCCGAGGACATGCAGTTAGCATCAAACCAGTCTCAGGACTGAAGATCACAACAACATGATGTAAATAATAAATCTGATCTTTTTTTAGCAGATATTTTTGAAAATATGAGAGATGCATGAATTAAGTGTTATAAACTTGATCTGTCTTGTTATTTTATTGCACATTTATTTTGAAATTCTATTTTAAGAAGGACACATGTTGATTTACACTTATTACAAGATTATGGTATGATTTTATTTCTGGAGACAGGAATTAGAGGTAGAATTTCTCAATGTATTAAAAGATAAGCGAAATCAAATAACAAATATACGAAAATTTGAACCAACAAAACGATCACATTATATTGCATTTAGATACAAATAATTCATATTGTTGGGAAATGTCTGAATTTACCATTTAAAAATTTCCGTTGGTTAGAACCAGAACGTTTATGCTGAAAAAATACTTAAAATGTCATATGATTATCAGTATGGATATATTTTAGAAGTTTATTTTGACTATTCAAAGAAATTCCGTAGTTTACATAAAGATTTACGATTAGCACCAGAAGGAGTAAGTAAATTATATTATTATATAATATGTATTATTTGCTGTTCCTGAATAAAGTGATTGAAATGTAAGACCAACTTTTGTTATATTAAGATTCAAATATTTTAATTATGAATAATATGTTATCCAAACAGAATTTAAAAGTACACAAAATCGAATATATATCAGAAATAGACAACTAAATTGTGAAGAATTTTTAAGAATTAATTATGTCCAAATACAGTAAATTTATATCAAGGGAGGAAAGAAAAATTTAAGAATTGTTTGTATTCGAAATTGTTTCAGTTGTTTGGATGGTTTTACATGAGAACAATTGTGTAATGAAATAAATATACTAGCAACCGTTGCTTAGTATATAAAACAAAATTTCCAAGTAGTTTTTTCATAATCAAATTTAGATTTATATTTATGAAGTTTTTCATGAACATCTAATAAACAAACTTCTTGAAAACGATTTGATTCCAGTACTTCAAATTTACAATCCTCATATGATGTTGAGACAAATGCGTTGTTGTTAACTTTTATTTGAATGTCAAAATTAACTCTATCTTCTTTAATGAAACAATAAGATTAACGAAAATTATATTGAGTGCTAAACTTGGGTAAAGTTTTATTTACTAACTCCATTGCCATATGAATTTTTTTTCATTTAGATTTTAAAAATATTACATTGGTTTTATTTACCCAACTACTATATAAATTATCAGATCCAAACTATTTAACATATACCTTATTATCTTTATTTTTTAAAACTTATTCTACAGGTTTAACAGCTGAAAAATACGTTTTCAGTAATACTGGTACATAAAAATTTCGTTTTATTAGTTCACTGTTTAAATCTTTCAATTTTGTGTGATTGGACTAGAATGACTAACATCTTCAATTTCGAAAATTTCTGTTGACCAGTTTGAGCATATCCTTTTTCCAAAGTTCCTTTAAGTTTACTTATTCTTAATTGGTCACCAATTTGATATTTAGGTTTGATATTTAACAAACTTGTTACACAAACATTTCTTTTCAGTTCATTTGTATAAATTTGTTGGTTGCACATTTATTGTCGAAAGTTTTGTGTTACTGTATTCATTAACTAGTTTTGAAACTAAGTCGACCCATTTATAATATCCTTGAGGAGCAAATTTCTTCTTCATATTTTCTTTCAATAATCTATTAAATTGTTCAGAAACAGTTGCTTTTAATTCACTAAATATTGAATACTGATGAATGTTGAATTTCTTTATTAATTTTAGAAATTCCTTATTACAGATTCCTTACCGTTACATGTTCCCAAATTATTTGGTTTGCGCAAATTCAATAGTTTTTTGAAAGAATCAACTATATTGTTAACTGTTCCTTCTTTAACAGGAATAGCACAAGCAAATTTTGAATAAACATTCACAACAGTTAACAAATATTTATATCTTTTATTTATTTTCGAATTTCCTTTTATATTAACTGAATCCATTTTGACTATATGAGCTTGCCATAGATTATGAAACGAAAAGAAAATACATCCTTTCTTTTAAAATTCTTTCTAATTGGCTTATGTAATTCGTTAATAATTTGTGAACGAATATTTAATCCATTGTCTAGATAAATTTTTTAACGAATTTACTCTTTTTACTTTTACATACTACACAAAACCTTCAATTCTATTTTTACAATTTTTAGTTGTCAATCTGTGAGGAGAGTGCATCTTAGTAAACGTTTTACACTTCTAACAATAAATGTGATTATGATTCTTGTTTATATAGAATGAAAAATAAGTCAATTATTTCACCAAATACAAGTACCTCTACCTCATTTGTAACAAGTTTTAACAGAATCATTTAATGTAAACAGTTAGAAAATTTGTTTTGTGGACATTTTGATTCCCAGTACTTCAGGAGTAGTTTTATAAAGTTTGCCCTCAACACTCTTCCTAGACCGAAATCATTAAATGTTAAAACTCTGTTTATGTTTTCATCCCCAACAATAACTTTATAACTATGAAATCTTATTAAATTAATTGAAATGGTGTATTTCTGATCACCTGCAGTCATAAAAGTAAATTCAATTATTTACTTTTCATATACCTTATAACCAAGTTATTTAACTCATTTAAGTCTGTAGTTGAATCAATATTTGAAATAACTTCTTTAATTATTTCCTTTTTTGTCAAGTATTTATTTAGTTCTTGTTTATTAATATAATCAGTTATTTTATAATAGTTGTGTATTCAAGAATTGTAACAAGATTTGATATCACATACATTAAATAATGTTTGTAACTGCATCTTTTGCATCTATTGGATCATTTACATTCACAATTATTCTGCCTTTAAGACAATTGTTACTTCTGGTTACATAAATTATGGCATTAAGTTCATTCTGAAATTGTTAAATTACATTATTTTTGGACCTATTGATTTTTGATTCAAATGTCGCTAATGAAGGTTTTATTTCTTTTTGTTAATTTTAATCTATTGTTGATTGAAAATCTTTGATATTAGATTGAAAATCATCATATTTTGGTTTTATTAATAATTATTGGTTCTATTATTGAGAGTTAAAATTTTTTCTACGGATTAGGGGGTTTATTTTCAAAAACGTAAATTTAGGATATCTGAAATACCTTTAAACTTTTAATTCATTAATATTAGTTTTTAACAAACATACACAAATGTACACAAGCTCTTTCATCGAAGTTTTGTATTCTTTCAATATTACAGAATAAATCATTTTCTACCAGATAGTTATCTGGTTTTTTGATGTATTTCCTCCATATGAATGAAAAAAAAATTTTATGCATTTTTTAAAATAAGCAATTCAATAAATCCCAACATGTCACAAGTAGATAATTAAATATTCAACATTCTAATTTTTTTGCTCATTAGGTTATTCATCAACCATAAAAATACAACAAAAATATTTAATTTTTGATTTTTCAAATAATTTTTCTATGTCAAAATTAGATACGGATTATTAATTTTTTATTATTTCATAGAAATTGTTTTACCTCTTTTCCTTTAATTTCCTTTGTTAAATTATCTCTTTTTTGCTATTCTAATGCTTTATTATCTTTTTCTTATTTATAACAGCATTTTCAAGTGCTGCAGAACCACCAGCAAGTGAACAATGATTTGCTAAATATGGTAATCAGCTAATAATAGTGGTAAAAATCCACCTTCATGTTTGTATATTTTTCGTTTGTTAAATATTCAATAATCATTTTCACAACTGGCATAGCTAAGGTAACAACCAAATATCCTTCAGTTTTTTCTCTTTATTTTTTGGAAATGGATTAATTCCTTTATCACCTATAGTGAAACAGTGTTCTAAATTTGTTCCTGGAACTACAATAATTATATCCAGTACTTTGTAAATTAAAGCATTAGCAAATGCTTTTCCAGATTGTTGACTTTTCCAAAATATACGTTGTAAATTATGCAAAAATCTGTTTTAATAAGGACCTCATTTTGGATCATTAGTAATGAAAACACTGGATTTATTAGTTAACATTTGTGTTATTCCATTGTTTTCATTATGATAATTTTTATTTCCAGTTAATTCTTCTGTGTGAATAACTGCTCATATATCAATTAATCGATGAACATCATCCATCCAAACACATTCGTTTTGTTTTGTGATAATTTTTATACTAAACCTTCACTTTTTCAAGTGGTTCACAAGGATTTCTTTCTGAATAAGTAGGCAAATATTCTTTAACGATTATTTTTAAAATTATTATATTATTTCCTTTATTTTATTTCATTTTATGTGGATTACTTTCATTATATACAGTATTTGAGTCTAATATATATTTCTATCTTAATATTATAATTAAAGAGATTCGAATTCTATACCGAAATCATCTACAGTTGTTTGTTCTCTTAGTCAAAAGTTTCATTAATCTATGTGTTGTTTCATATTTTTTCAACAATTTTTAATTTACCACCATTGAATTCTACTGGTAATTTTCTAACATATGTAAATTGTGGAACAGGTCTTATCTTCTTTCACTTACGTTTATTTTTTTAAAAAGTCATTTTGTTTTTATTTCTTTTTCGTAGTCCCCTAAACTAAGCAGATTCAGAAGGATGTAGGTTGCAGTAGGTACTGGGAGATGAAGAAGCTTGCACAGGATAGAGTAGCATGGAGAGCTGCATCAAACCAGTCTCAGGACTGAAGACCACAACAACAACAACAGTCCCCTAACAAACTATATATTTTTTTTTCATTATGAATTATCACTATCATATTGATTAATTAACAAAATATCATTACATTCTTCATAATGATGTTGGTTATAAGGAACTATTTGTTTTTCAACTTTTATTTTGTTTCAGGTGAGTTTAAAACATTTTCTCCTAAAAATTGAATTCCCAGGTTAACTTTTTGCATTGTATGGATAATTGGTTGACCTTTTATAAATTTATCATATTCTGTTTTTAACTGTTTTTTCCATTTCTTAAACTCTTCTTACAATTGTTCTTTTACTTTTTTTATTTCATTCCGTTTTTTAGTATTTTCTCGGTCATATTTATTAAGGATAAAAATGGGATTTCCTTTTTTTATTTTTCATTTAACATTTATGTTCATTATTTAAATTCAAAATTTTATATTTATGGCTTACATTCAGTATTTATGTTTAACATTTATTTTCGACATGTTCAATATTTATATTAACATTTACATTTAACTTTTATGTCAAATGTTTAAAACATTCTTAATTTTTCTCTGTATTTACCTACATTAATCTTTCTTGTCATACACTCCTGGAAATGGAAAAAAGAACACATTGACACCGGTGTGTCAGACCCACCATACTTGCTCCGGACACTGCGAGAGGGCTGTACAAGCAATGATCACACGCACGGCACAGCGGACACACCAGGAACCGCGGTGTTGGCCGTCGAATGGCGCTAGCTGCGCAGCATTTGTGCACCGCCGCCGTCAGTGTCAGCCAGTTTGCCGTGACATACGGAGCTCCATCGCAGTCTTTAACACTGGTAGCATGCCGCAACAGCGTGGACGTGAACCGTATGTGCAGTTGACGGACTTTGAGCGAGGGCGTATAGTGGGCATGCGGGAGGCGGGTGGACGTACCGCCGAATTGCTCAACACGTGGGGCGTGAGGTCTCCACAGTACATCGATGTTGTCGCCAGTGGTCGGCGGAAGGTGCACGTGCCCGTCGACCTGGGACCGGACCGCAGCGACGCACGGATGCACGCCAAGACCGTAGGATCCTACGCAGTGCCGTAGGGGACCGCACCGCCACTTCCCAGCAAATTAGGGACACTGTTGCTCCTGGGGTATCGGCGAGGACCACTCGCAACCGTCTCCATGAAGCTGGGCTACGGTCCCGCACACCGTTAGGCCGTCTTCCGCTCACGCCCCAACATCGTGCAGCCCAGTGGTGTCGCGACAGGCGTGAATGGAGGGACGAATGGAGACGTGTCGTCTTCAGCGATGAGAGTCGCTTCTGCCTTGGTGCCAATGATGGTCGTATGCGTGTTTGGCCCAAATAAAAACAATCTATTCCTTTACTTCTTCCTCTAGTAAATTATTCTGTAACTATATCTTGATTTTCAGGTATGATATCATAAAAAATAACAGAATTACCTTCACATTCATCTAATGGAATGACTTTATTATTGGTTTCAGTGAAAGTACAAATCGTTTCATCAATTTTATCTTCAATTTTTTCGTATCATTTTATAATTTCTTGATATTTTGGTTGATCTATACTTTTAGAATAATGTACAAATGATTACTTTTAGTCAGTTTAATCATCCAGTTGCGAAAATATAATTATAAATCATTGATGTTGTTCTTCCACAACTACTTGATCCTATAATCGCACATCGAATAGAATTCTGTAAATATTTGCAATATTTGTCTTTAATTTCTTTTCATGATTTCTTAGTTTTGGTTCCCAATTCATCATTTATTTACATAAGTTTTACTAAATAATTTTGACTAAATTAGTAGATTATTTCAATTTAGTTACAATTCAGCTGTTCAGAAAAAAATTAGCTGTTCCAATAAGAGTAGCTTACAAAGGTTTCTTACTAGTTGCTTTTATTTGGACTTTTATAATTCTGAATTTTACATCGAAGAATAATAAACTTTACTGTGATGGATAAGCAATAGGAATTCCTGTTGGTCAATGTAATCTGAACAATTGAGAAAAATTTATTCATTCGAAAAGTCCAAATATTAATATAAAAGAAAATATTACAACTGTTGCTAAAGATGTTGCTAAAATTATTCTATTTGAAATTATTAATGTAAATTTTAGTTTGTCTGATGGGATATTTGTTGAATGTGATAATGATTTCCATAGAGAAAATAATAGTATTGCTTCATTTAAACCAAATGTTGAATTTGGTGGTTGAATAATTTATGAACCAAATCATCCTACAAATATTCCAATTTGACACTGCTTTTGCCATTGTTATAAAAATGAATTAATAATTTTTTCTCTTAATAAATCATGAACCTAATAGAAAGTTCTCTATTTTACTCATTTCCTGTAAATGAGAAAACACAAAATTATTTAAATCTTCCTGAGAAGCTACCAGAAATTGATATTTAGATTGGTGATGTTGGATTCATCCTGATTGTTCCAACTTTAAATGACGTTTGATGTTATTCATACAGATAGAACTGATTTTTCTGCATACGATGGTAAATCAAATATTAAAGTAATTGATAATTATGTTTGAAAATTGATGTTATTACAATTAAAATGGGAATAATATTTTACATAGATTCGAAAATCCTTCAATTTCTTCTTCAACTCTTATTCAATTAACTTCATCACTATGAAATGAATTAGACATGAAAGGATAATCTTAACAATGGTAAAATTTAAACTAAACAAAAGATGAGGAAGATTCTAATCTTCATTGAACAACTGAAAATGATAATTATATTTTTCTAAAATAAGGTAAAATTATTGCACAAAGGATGGAAATTTATGTTCATGTTGTTGAATATGAACCAGAATAATACCTTAGTCTACAACAAGACAGACTAAGCAATCGAAAAATTTCATATCTTACTTTGATCTCCAAACAATTGAATAAGATGGATTACAAGGAAAAAGAATTTTTGAATTAGATATTACTAAATCTGATATGGCTTACTTTTTCTTTGTTGATTTCCAAACTAATCAAAAAATAATCAGTAAATAATTCTTCATTATTCGAATATGTTATATTAGAAAATATTTATGTTAAAATGGATTAATTGAATGTTTTCCTCCAAATAATGTCTTAAAAGCTGAAAATTCCATTAGAAATTTTAAAAGAATAACCCAACTAAATGATGATTTAAATGTACATCCATTCAGTTTTATTCAAAATTATCATGTTTATGTAATTAATACATGCAGAAGAATAAATGTTCTAGCTACTCAAGAAACACCAATTTAATTATGTACATTCTTTAAAGAAAATATTCCAAATGATTCAATTGCATATGTTATTATGTATGGTAAACAAATTTTAATGTATGATTCACAACACAGAATGCTTACTAAAAATTTCGAAGTAGATAAATGAATAAAAATTATAAAAATTAAACAAGTGTTAACTTGATGTTTTAATTTCCGTTTGAAATATTTTCGTAATACTAGCAATGACAAAAATGGAGTAGTATAGATTTTTATAAATTAAAAAGTTTTCGAAATGTTTGAAAAAATCTTACTTTTTTTATTTCTTAGATTTTTCTACATAAATGAAAATGTATATGAATGTCAGCTTTGAAATTCTATTAACTGTAGTTAACAATTCTAGTAATGGTTGTTCACAAGTGCTCATTGAATTATCAGACTTAAAAGACGCAGATCTTACATTGTTTCAAAAGCTGAAATTTTTCACTTACTAAATTTGGAGATAAAATTTTATTACTATTGCATAATAAATACAAATTACCCTACCAGATCATTATACTAAAATCTTTACAAATCGTGGTAAATAAGGTAAAATTGTAGGATTACAATTTATTTATCATGGTAAAAAATAGTTATCGACTTGTGTTATTGAATTTGAAAAAATTTTCAAAATATATGTATTGTGTTTAATTAAATTAAAAATTTATTTTAGTATATTTTTCTTAATTTTTTAAGTAGCTGAACTTTATTGTTATACTACTAATCTCCCAAATGCCACAAGTTACTACTATTGTCTGGGCTTTCAGAGTGTAGACTTGTGTTAGTAGGTAGAAACTCATGTGTATGGTTACTATTTTTCAAATTTTTTCAATATGTGGAAGTTGTAACTATAGAGTTGCAAATTCATTCTTTTGCTGTTTGTGGCTTTTAACTGATTCCCTTGAAATTTTTCAAATATTATTATTCAGCTGTCTCCATGAAGAGAATGGTCACTATGTCATCAGAATCTCGATCATTCTTGGTGGACAAATTTGTCATTCTTGAGCATAGTTCAATCAATGTTATGTTTTGATCAGATTTCGTATTATCTGTCGTAGTGATAGAGTCTAATCTACCAGAAACAAACGATGCAAAGCCTGAATATGTGATTCAACTAAATATCCGTGTGTGGTCTAGTTTGTCTTATAAATTGACGATTTGTGTCCTAGTGATTCTTGTCTGTTTGCAACTATTGTTCATATTTCAGATATAACCTCATCTCCCTGTACTTGTGTAATGAGATTGTGTTCCATGTCGGTTACTGTATTAATGTTAAGTGGTAACTGTTCTCTATTAAATGAGTTAAACGACATGCTTTCACTGTGTTGTGTCACGTTCCGTTGCTGTTTGTCAGTGTGCTGAATGTGTCTGTTATTCATTGTTGTAACAAAATGAGACTGATAACTGTTACCAAAAATTTTAAAATTATAACTTTTTTATCATTCAGAATAAGTTTCTAAAAATGCAGTTACTGTCCAATAGACAAATTTATACACGTAAAGAAACTTCATCACACGTACTGAATATCTGTCACGCATAAAGAAGATTCGTCATACACTAAGTACATGAAAACATACAAAATCCCACATGTAACAATTACACAAAAGTAGCTCTAAGGAAAGAAACATGAAATTATTCGTACATGAAACTTGCGTTGTGTTGTGTGCTGTAGCAAAAGAAAGAAAAGAAAGTCTCTGCTTTTCAGAAGTGCCACCGGATAATCCGAAGCGGAGGTAGATAAGTGAAACTTATTTACTCTGACTCGATCGTTCTTTCATTCTTCAGCATAAATATATTTCACTGTTCTTTACTCAAAACGGAATGTTCTGTCCTCTGTTATAAAAAGGTTGAACTGAAATTACAGTTTATTGAAAGTCTTTGCGAACAGTGTGTCTCAGTGCACATATTTACATAATGACAAATATAACTGGCGATCACTGTGCAGAAAATTAGATCGAAACTGTTGCTTAGAAACGAGTACTAAAGTCGAACTGCACACAGCCGGAAAAAGTCTTACAAGGCAATGCTTTTACATTGAAATACATTACACTGAAATGACCTAAAATAAGGTAAACTGAGGTGAGGAGATGGACTGTTCTGCTGCAAAAATCGCTAACGTAATCAGTACGTGCCAGCAAAAATTATTATCTTAAAAACATATCCATAATGCAAATTCATTCTCTTTGTTCCATTAATACTGAGTCTAAGTCCTTCCATCAGATTAATGATTCCTAACAATTTTCATCAGCAAAATCTTCCTCCAGTATGCACAGCGCTAAAAGTTCTGCCAAGTTACTCCATGTCCAACACTCTACTATTTTTGCTCAACAGCTAAGCCAAAGATATACAAGTTCAGAGACGCCTCTGTCACTGCTGGAAGACGACGATTCCACAGATGTCACACGCAACTGCTTCGCTTCCATAACATGAAATTTCCACTCATTCTGATACCATCCGAAAATTCCAGTGCACCTATATATGTGCATCTTTCAACAGAACATGAGTCAAGATTTCTGTTTGCTCTCAGCGGGACAGGGACCGCCGCCATCGCGAACTTGGGATCCCGCGGGGCCCCATTTTTTTTATCAGTTGCTGACCCTCAAATCATGAAACGACGCGACGCAGTCATGTTTCGATTCATGAGGGTCAGCAACTGATAAAAAAAATGGGGCCCCACGGGGTCCCAAGGTCGCGATGGCGGCGGTCCCTGTACCGCTGAGATAATTTGTCCTTTTAGGACAATTATCTGAGCAAGCACCCACGCCAGCAAAAGGTTGCCCGACACGTGTTGATAACAGGAGTTGTTTTAACCGGCTGTACTCGAATTTTAGTATATAAGGAGGATGATTTGGAGCACAGCACATCATGTCCTCTGAATCGATAACGTCGACATCTACGAGCAGCAGCAGCAAGTGTGTGTGTGTAACCTTCTTTCAAGATGTATACTGTAATCTTCGACTGTCAAGGCTTCAAGACATGTGCGAATGAATTTGTTCCTAAGGACTTAGCATTCCAAATGCTGTGTGATGATGGAACAGTTTTGCCTCTGGTAGTTACATTCTTCAATGTACAACACCGTATTACGAACTTGATATCGAATCAGCAAAATGGTTGGCAGAGAACCATCACCACTACAACATTAATTCAGTTGGAGTCTCGCTGGATAGTGCATTAAACTCCATCCAATCAGTGGTACCAACAAACTGCACTGTACTTGTTAAAGGTACTGAAAAAGTGAAATGGGTAAGAGAGTTCTTACCTGACTGCCTAGTAACTAATGTGGAGGAGAAAGGCTGCCCTTCACTACATGCTCTACGTAAGCTGAATGGTATTGGCAGGTACCAACCAGTAACTGCGAAATTGAATACAAATCTGCTGGTGAAGTGGTACAAAGAGTTCTACTTAAAACATTAAGCCGAACAGTGTGGAGTAAAGAGTGTAATGGCCCCTCACAAAAGCAGGCAAGTGTGAACTGTTAGACAATTGTGAATCATGTGAAAACTGTGAAGCTTATTTTCATTTCCTAGTATTCAGGCCTTTTTTGTAAATGCTTTAAAATTCCTGATGTGTTGTGTGATGGTGTGCATCTGTGGTATAACCATTAGGAACTTGAAGAAGCAGTTGTTCGTTTGGTATATCTTTAAAACATAACTGTAATTTTTATGTAATTCTTTAAAAATAACTGTAATTTTATATAATAAAATTACATTTTATGTTACTGTAATCCAACTGTTATGTTTTCTATCAAAACCTAACCATTTCACAAATGCCTTATTTCCTTTCCTGTACAATACTGTCTCTACTAGATAAGTATTGGGGTATTTTGTTTTCTGTAATTCATGACCATAAAACGCACCAGCAATATTATTTAGCTCAAAATCTTGCAGAGTGTATGTCCTAGGATTTGTTTCTTGGACTCCAATTATCTTAAATATTTCTGTAGACCAATTTGGTTTGTATCCTTTATCAAAAATGGCTTTGTTTTTACTGATTCTTACGAACTCTCCTACATTAAATTTCTGCTTTGATTTGTCTATGGTACGTATTTTATTATATACTGTGGATAAAAGGTGATTATCATTAACATCGCAGGGTCGCATCATGGACTTAATGTAGGCCACATTGGCCGATGCAATAATAAGACGAATCAATTTGCTCTTCAAGACGCCGTAAATAGGCGTATAATCATTGGAAATGAAATGTCCTTAGAAGAAGCGGCTATAGAAGATTTCAAAAAAGTTTGTGAAGGAATTGCATGCAACATTCGTGTAAAATATAAAGGAGACTTAAGTATTCTCCCATAATGAAGCACTTTATTGTGTCTCGGACCCCAGAGAGAGAAATAGAGAGAGAGAGAGAGAGAGAGAGAGAGAGAATCGTCACATAAGTAAACAGAATAACTCTGTCACAGAAAAACTACTTCATGCACGCCCTGTGTCGAAAGCAACACTTCTCAAAGTCTACCCGCCAGATTCTCCTTTGTAGCTCTCGCCAGCAAAGTCTGTGGATCGAGGGAACTGATTGACCCCGACAGGCAAGTACGCTGGATTGGTCCCTGGAGGCAAGTCTACCTCTCCACGCGTTACCCCACTACCACCAGGACACACGGCATGTATATTTGCACCCAAGCGATGAATCCCGGTGGCCATTACAAAAAAATTACCTTCCACTAAATGGGTGGTGAAGATACCAGCCTATCTGCTGAAGCTCATATATTTTTCAGAAGATTTTCTGGATGTTTCCATTTCCCCTCCTACATCCTTAATACTCCTTCAATAAATAAGGCATCTCTGCTTTTTCGCGGGAAATGTCCCTCACCGTATTCTGTGAGAAGATTCCTTGGAGGTCAGCTCATGACTCTCGTTTGAGGTCATGCACATTCCTTTGCTTTAAAAAATGCTTTTCCACCTTCTTGCATCCCTGACGCTCTTTCTCCTGATACATTATTCTGAATTTTTTTCTATTCGAACAGAGATCAACCTCCTGCCCGCTCTGTCCACACTACAGGGGTTCTGCGGCCTCCACGGTTGTAAACTGCCACCTCCACAGTCTGATCTCTCTCAGAGCAGAACATGACGAGTCTCTTCCCAGCCCCTGTTTAGCCGATAGCAGCTGCAGAGGAACGCGTGACCCGTTTCACCCTTTGTCAGTGCTTAGATTTAACATCCAGACATGCAGTACTACAGAAATGTTTAGTACGTGCTACTAGCCAGTATCAATCAATGAAATGATTAATAATCTGACTGTGCATCGTAAACAGTGATCTAATATAAATATGAATCTAAAAGAATATTAGTATATGGTGGCAAAATCTTCTGCATTACATTTATATACAAGTAGTAGTAACATTATTGACAGAGCCAAATAATCTTGAATACTGACATGCTTATATAACTCTCTGGATATTAGTAGTGTTCAGCATTTTCGTGCTACATTCATTGAATTGCCTTCACTGCAGTTTTCCACACCATTTTTGACAAGTCAATAGATGCTCCGGATCTGTAAGTGCTCTGAATTGTGGTTGCTTAAGAGGTTGCGCCACCCAATGCCCAATCAGAGTTCGTGCAGTGAGGTTATGTGAATTAAGCATTCTCTGCTGTCGTATATGCGTGGCGCTTGCAACAGCAAGCGATAGAAGAAAGATAACTGCCCGGCGAAGTACTGGTGATAGAATTAGAACTGCCGTCTTTCCACATAGCTGTGGGCGGCGGTCAGCTTGCTGAGTGCGGCTGACGATAATGCTATCGATACTGCATTAACCGATTACGTTCATAGCGAACAAAGCATCACATGAGCAAACTACTGAAATCTCTTGACAAGAAGCCGGCCGCTGTGGCCGAGCGGTTCTAGGCGCTTCAGTCCGGAACTGCGCTGCTGCTACGGGCGCAGGTTCGAATCCTGCCTCGGGCACGGAAGTGTGTGCTGTCCTTATGATAGGTTTAAGTAGTTCTAAGTCTAGGGGACTGATGACCACAGATGTTATGTCCCATTGTGCTCAGAGCCATTAGAACCACCTAGACAAGGTTACAGGTGACTATCAAAGAATGACAACATTGCAGGAGTCATAGCTGTGTGCGGCCTGCTGGCACGCGGGAGATCAGACGGGTTTGCGCGACCTTGTTGAGATATGACAGACGTCTCGCCCAGCTACTCACATAGCTTGTGTTCACTGCCAGGTTTCCATTGATGTTCTGCAAGCGCCTATTAACATCTGCTACGCTCTGGTTTTCGGCCGAAAGAAGCTCAATGACAGCTCTCCGCTTGTAAAGCACCACCATTACAGACGTGATTTTGAAGGCTGCGTACAGCGCCACCACGTATCTGAACTTTATGAAACTGTAGGGGCTGAAGCGGGAATGTTTCACGACGTCCCACAACATGTGCCACATTTTTTCAAGCGAAAATGGCCGAGAAACAACATGCGTTGCATTATTTATTGAACGCCCGTTGTATAACACCCGGGAATATGTGGCCGTGATGATTTAGCTGCCAGATCGCTATACTCCGGCCCTGGATATTGCGGGTTAATCTCGAATAGGAGTGGGGACTTTCCATCGTTTCAGTCCCTCCAGGACAGCCCAAGGTCCACTCAGCCACCTATCAAATTAGTAACAGTGATTTTACCCAAGGGTAAAACGTAACTGAAATGATGAGCCCGCCATCCTCACCCTGCTGGTGCCATGGCGAAGAAAGGCTTCACCTTACGTGCAGCCAGCCAAAAAGCCTGTGACTGTATCGGTTGGACCCTAGATAACGGGAAAACCGTGTCCTGGTCAGATGAGCCCACATTTTAGTTGGTAACAGCAGATGGTAGGGTTCGAATGTGGCGCAGACTTCACGATGCCATGGACTCGGGTTGTCAACAAGACAATGTGCAAGCAGGTGGTGGCTTAACAATGGTGTGGGCTGTGTTTACACGGAGTGGAATGGGTCGTCCGGTCCAACTGAACCGATCATTGATTGGAAATGATTATTTTGGGCTTCATGGACTTTAGATTCCCAAACAATGGTATCATGTCATTGAGCCACATTTCTTCGCGATTGGATTGAAGAAGCAAATGATTTGGTCACCCAGATCGCCCGATATAAATCCCATTGAATATTTGATTTGTCCATAAGAGGTCAGCTCGTGTACAAAATCCTGTACCGGCAACAATTTCGCACTTAGGGACAGCTACAGGGGTAGCATGGCTTATTATTTCTACAGAGGACTTCAAAAGACTCGAGTTGCTGCACTACGCCGGGCAAAATGAGGTCCGACACGACGTTAGGAGGTATCCCATGACTTTTGTCACCTCAGTGTGAATAGTCAGAGTGTATGTTCCTTCTGAACGTGCTTTCATGTGTGAAGGAACGTTACAACGAACTTCACAGACACTGTCAATTACAGACATTGCACTAATGTATTCCAGACAAGAAACGCAGCGCATACTTCCGACATTTGCACTGTTGTACAGATATTGTCAACGCAGTAAAATTTCAAATATAATGGGATATGAAATGAAATGAAACGCAGTTACTCTGTAACGAGTCAGTGAACACCACGGGTTAATTTACGGAATTTTGACGGTGGAGTTCAGGTTCATACTACTTACCAGGAATTAACTGAAACACCACGTATTACACAGAGACAGCGCACTACGTCATTCACCATCAAATGTTTGTACCTTATTAAAAAAAAGTTCCTAAACAATCAGTTGTCAAATAGCGTCATAAAGACTCAGACTTTCTGTCCTTTACTAACAGAAAAAAGCCAGGACAAATTTATGTGCCTAAATTGATAGACTCATTATCTGTATTTTGTTGCCATGGATTAAAGCTTTCGTTCACAAGTACTATGCTTGTACCCATAGGCGTTTGCAAGGGAGGGGGCAAGAGTAGGGTGCGCTGCCCCTACCTCCTCCCCCCCCCCCCTCGCCCCCAGGGATCTGGTATACACAGCTAGCTGAGTACACGGTAGTACCCAGATATGTACTTATTTGAAGTTTCTGTTAGTCTATCTGCTCCTTCTTCTTCTCAGTCCATCGCCTTCGCCCCTTCATTGTCTATCTTCTCCTCACTCTCGCTGTCAAGCTTTCATCACCGTTCTGACTGTCCATCTCCTTCTATCCCCCCTTCCTGTTCATCTTTTCCGATTTATTTTCTCTGTCCATCTGCTCCTCTCCACCTCTTTGCCCATCTCCTCCTCTTTAGTTTCTCTGCCCATTACCTCCTCCATCTTTGTTTGTTCATCTTCTCTTGTCGCTTTCTCTGTCTCTCTCTTCCTTTCTCTGTCTCTGTCCATCTCCTCCTCTCCCCACCCACTGTCCACTTCCCTCTTGCCCTCTCTTAGGCCATCTGCTCTTCCCCCTTCTCTCTTCACGTTGCCACGTCCACCCCAATAGGAGGCGTGTTGTTCTTATCCCCACAGTATTTATTTCCTGATTTTAATTAATGTGTGTACCAAATTTGTTTAAAATCGTTCCATTTTGATGAAACGAGAAAACTTTATAGTCTCCTACATTTTCACTGTTCACGCAGTAAGACTGCGGGGGTCGTCAACCCGAAAAAGTTTCTTAAAGGCTTGAAATTATGCGTAAAATTCGTTAGAAGTCTCTAAGTGCCCTCATTCTCAAAAACTGCTTAATCAGAGTATGGATATTCGTGAGTCGTTGGCTATACTCCCTTTTCACCCTCATCCATATGATAGGTAGGTGATCCTAATTGCCACAGCGATTCTTTGCAGAGAGTAAGTGATATGTTCACCAATTTTACTTGAGATCGATCCTGTGCTTTAGGAGGTAATATAGAACACACACAAACACACACACACACACACACACACACACACACACACACACACACACATACATAAATACATACACACATATGTACTTCTATTTTTATAATATGTATGACTGACTGTATAGTTATCAACTCTGTGTAATATAACAAGGTATTTATCTCATCTATAAAAAGCGGTTCTTACGGCGTGACATGCCTCTAATATAATCAACTAACTTACAAAATGAAAATTTTAAAATCTTGCCCACGCCCTGGAAAAATTTCTGCGGACGACCATCCTTGTATGTATTCGCAAGATATGCATAGCGAGTTGTTGTCAGGTGAGTTCCATCTCAGGGTCACAGCTAACGTGATAGCAAGTGCATCCCTCCCCCCTTTCTCCCCTGCGGGAGGCACTTAACATCCGCCCCGAAAGGTATAGTTGAAGACATGTTCCCAGCTTCAGAGTGACGAACAAACGTTGTCTGAAGTTCTCTGCGCATCAACCGCATAAAATATTAGAATTAAAAGAACTACGGATTCAGTTTCATTCCGTTAGATATTTTGTAATTGGTTTAAGAGAGCTTGTAATTAAATAAGAGTCTTGTGGCGTATTACAACGAAACGTGTGGAGTAATGTAAACCTGAGTATGTCTTTCATCAAATGATTAGTGTGGAACAGCTGATAAGAAAAAAGCATGGTGTATAGATGCCACTGAGTAATTTAGGGTGGAGATGCGACGCAAAACAGTCGCAGAAGCTCAGATGAAGACGTAGTTAATAGCAACAGAGGGTGGAAATTGCAATGCATCTAGAAAAGCGAATGAGTACTATGAATTCGCATATCATTTAGTGGAGTGGTGCCTAAGTTTGAGGTCGAAGTTCATATACAAAGAAAGGCATCTCACAAGCATGATTATGAGATGGTTTCAACAAAAATGCTGAAACATGTCACCTGACAAGGCCTTGGGTAAAGACGCCTAGTTTATATCCAAAAAGACTACACTTTTGGGAGGAAATAAGTCTAAGAATATCACACATCGCATCCACAGAGACAGTGACGATAAAAACAGAGTAATAACAGATTGCATACAGAGAAGTCTTTTTTCCCATGATCCATCCATGACAGAAAACACATTATGATACGCACTTAATGGTGATTTATAAAGCACCAATGAGGTACAGATGTAAACAGACTTCGCCATTCAATGTCTGAAGACTAGTGTACCAACGCAAAAAAAAAAGAAACCATTTGCAAAATTTCAAAGACAAATACGTTGAGTGTATAGAAATCGTCACAACCTTTAGTAACGACCTATGTGCAGATGTAATATCACGACCGAACAGCACGTCACGTGCTTCTGTCAACTTTTCCCTAATATCTTTTTTTTTTCTTTATTGTTAATTTCACACCTGATACAGGTAGGCCAGCAGCGGCATACTAAGCCGCTCTTCGGCCACAGATAAACTAATGGTACAAAAGAAGACAATCGCAGAACAGACAGGGTGGATATACAAACGTACACATACAAAATTAAAACACACGGAGCCATTCACGGGCGCAAAGTCCAAAATAAAAATGTTCAGACACATGGACACGCACAGAGGTGACAGATGACACACGCAAACGTTGGAGCACAAACGAGTAACACTGGAACACTTGAACACGAACACGACGACACACACAAACACTAGGTGATGATCTCCGGCGTGCGAAAGTTCACTATATGTGTGCGAGTCCGGAAACCTGCCAAAAGGGGTAAAAGGGGGGGCGGAGGAGGGAGAGGGGAGTGTGTATCTGCCAGTGACAGAGGAGATGGGAGGGGGAAGAAAGAAGGTAGGATGGTAGGGGAAGACTGGGGCGGAGGAGGGAGGAAGGAAGGGAGGATGGAGAGAAGGGAGAGAGGGTGCCCTCGGGAAAAAACACAGGGTGCGGTAGAGGAGGATCAAAGTTGGTAGGAGGGGTAGATGGAGGGGATGAGGGCATCATCAGGGAGGGGGATTTGGTGGAAGCCACCTGGGCCGAGGGCATGGAGAGTGGAGAGATGGAGAGCAGTTGGGATGTGGGAATGCAGGTGCGGCAGTGGACGGGGGTGGGAGAGGATGGGAGAGACAAGCAGGTGAGGGGGATCAAGTTTGCAGGAGTTGTAGAGGATCCGTATCCGTTCGAGGAAAACAAGGAGGTGCAGGAATGGAAGAAGGTCACAGAGGATCCGCATGGGGGAGGGGAGACAGATGCGATAGAGGAGGCGGAGCGCATGGCGTTCTAGGATTTGAAGGGACTTGTAAAAGGTAGGAGGGGCGGAGATCCAGGCGGGATGAGCGTAGCAGAGGATAGGGCGGATAAGGGATTTATAGGTGTGGAGCATGGTGGAGGGGTCCAGACCCCATGTGCAGCCAGAAAGGAGCTTGAAGAGATGGAGTCAGAAGCGTGCCTTGGCTTGGATTGTCCGGAGATGGGGTTCCAGGAGAGGCGACGGTCAAGGGTGACGCCAAGGTACTTAAGGGGGGGGGGGGGGGCGTGAGGACGACAGGGCGACCATAAATGGTGAGATAGAAGTCGAGGAGACGGAAGGAAGGGGTGGGTTTGCCTACAGTGATCGCCTGGGTCTTGGAAGGCCTAATATTCCTGTACTTCGGACCTTATACGCATCTAAAACGGTGACAGCAGTCTACTGTCTGTCATCAAGCAGTATGCGGGGGTTGGACAAAAATTTGGAAGCACCGCGAGAGAGACATGCTTGAATATGAATGCAAATGATAGCCAAGTCTGAACGTTGCGCTGTTTTATTTGACCACGAACGTGTGGTATCCACCACTATTAAATCTCTGCACCGAGTAGCGGCCCGCTCCATTACTCGCGGCCAGAAATCGTTGGCAACACTTCTCCGTACGCGGCCCTCTGCGCGCTTCAAAACACAGCGATTGGCCACCCATAACAATCAGCGATTGGCCGGCCAGTATGTACAGGACCCCAGAACCTATTCAACGCCGCCCCTGACGTCTACAAGCCAGTTCTCATCGTGCTATGTTTCTACTCCACGTCTGGGAAGTGCTACGCTGCGGTATACCTGCTGTTCGATGTTGATTCGGCTGCGCTGTGGACTATAATAGCATACGAATGCTATACTGGAATTTGGACTTAAAAGTTCACTAGGCCTAGTATGTCAATGGACTAGTGATTTCCGCCGGAATTCTGCATTTCACTTGCACTTCCTGGACATTGGTATAATCACCATCAATTTATATAACTTTCCATAAACTGTTCATCTACAACTTGGCGCTTGGTAACAGAATTATCTGTATCAGTGTTGTGTTAATAAACCGTAGAACGGTGATATATTTATTGTGTTATTCCCATTTGTAATAGAACGATACCTATCCAGTATTCTCAATGCGTTGCAAGTGTCAGAACAGTGTACTGTGTAGTTGTGAGCGCATTTATTATTTTATTCCTGTTTATAACAGAACGATACCTGTGTATTGTTCTCAATATGTTACAAGTGTCAGAACAATGTGGTTGTGAGCGCATTATGTCGAAGTTAAGCAAATTCGCACGTCGGCAAATTGTTGGTGTTCGTACGCTGGGTGCTTCTGTAACCAATGAAACTGAAGTGTTTGGTGTTTCAAGAGGCACTTTATCGGCGATTTATATTACAGGCGCGGAAACTGGAACAACATCATCTGCTACACACAGTGCAGGCTAAAGCGTGAGTTGAGTGATCTTGTCAGACGGCCATTGAAGAGGATTGTGGCGAAAAATTAGACAACTTCTGCCAAAGTCATTACCGAACTGATTGTCGCACTCGCGGATGCCGTCAGCACCAAAGCAACACGAACGGAGCTCCATGAGCAGAGACTGCAGGACGTGCTGGAATTCTAAAACCACTCATCAGTGACGAAAATGCCCGTAAACGGAAAAGATGGTGCCAAAGCCACAAAACATGGACTATGGAGCAGTGGAAGGAGGGGATTGCTTCACACTATTTCCAACACCTAGCCGAGTTGACGTTTCAAAATTAAAACATGATGGGTGTTCGGTGGCGATTTGGGCAGTCATATCGTGGTATTCCATAGGCCCCATGCTTACTCCACAAGGCTGCATTACCACCAAGGATTGCGTGACCGTTTTTGCTGATCGGGTCCTTCCATTCGTTCAATGTTGGGGAGCAAGGAAGGTGCCTCCACGTGTGCATTTTACTTACATGCTACATAGAAGAAAGTAAAATGCCGGCGCTCCCCGGAAACGTTGCCCAATGGGACAACGGCCAAACCTTCCACCACCGGAAACCAATGCAATCAAAAGCCAAAAACAAAAACAGGCCCTCTTCAGGGCCAACCCTGACGATCGTCAGCCTGAACGTCGAGGGAACCACCAAGAATAAGGAGGATGTAATATCGCAACTATGCCGATCAGAAAAGTGGGACGTACTGTGCCTGCAGGAAACCCATAGAGATGAAACAGCAAACAGACCCAATATCAAAGGAATGCGCTTGGCAGTAGAAGCACCTCACAAAAGGTATGGGAGCACAATATTTACCAGACCCGAGATGCTGCTCTCTTCCACGAGTAAGACAACCACCAACAACATTGAAGTGTTAGCGATAGAGAGTGGATCATTTACAATATGCTCCGTATATAAACCCCCCGGCCAGAACTTACACACTTCAACGCCAGAAAGCTTCAACAACCAAAGGACACACTTCGTTGTGGGCGACTTTAACAGCCACAGCACCACCTGGGGCTACGACGAGACAGACGCCAATGGTCAGCTGCTAGAACAATGGGCTGAGGCAAATAACATCTCACTTCTCCACGACCCCAAGCTCCCCTGCTCCTCCAACAGCAAAATTTGGAAGCGAGGTTACAATCCCGATATTTGCTTCGTCAGCCGGAACATCTACAACACCTGCTGCAAAAGAGTATATGATGCAATCCCAAAGACACAACATCGACCTATTGGAATCCAAGTCTACTCAACAATCAAAACAACCAAAATACCTTTCCGTAGGAGATTCAACTTTAAAAAGGCTAGGTTGTCAGAATATTCCCAAGCGCTGGATGAGGAATTAGCCAGTCTGACACCAACACCAAATAATTACCTTACCTTTGTTGAGACTTTGCGAAAGGTATCTAGACAATATATTCCTAGGGGTTGCAGGCAACACTATATCCCAGGGCTCTCAAATGCCTCAAAGGACATCCTGGAGAAGTATCAAGTATTGTTCGCGGAACCCATTCAGCGACGAAACCATCACCTGTGGCACAGCTGTAATGTCAGCCCTCAGCGAGGCACGCGAGAAGAAGTGGATAGCAACCCTAGAAAGAATGGATATGCCCCACAGTAGCAAAATAGCCTGGAACCTGATTAAGAAACTGGATGGTGACCCAAGGCTAAGCAAGGCCCCGGCCAACGTAACTCCAAACGAGGTGGCCAACCAACTCCTTCTAAACGGCATGTTCAACTCCAAACGTCAGAAAACTAAAATCACACGCCTACTGCCAACAGAAAACACCAACTTCCAGAAACCATTTAACATGAGAGAGTTGAACAATGGCATAAATACCATGAAGAATGGGAAAGCCTCTGGGTTTGATGATATTTGCGTGGAACAGATTAAAAACTTCGGCCTTGGCGCCAGGGACTGGATACTTGGACTTTTTAACGTGTGCCGTGAAACCTTTCAAATCCCGAAACTGTGGAGGAAGTCAAAAGTGGTGGCTCTCCTTAAACCCGGGAAGGACCCAGAGTCTCCGAAGAGCTATCGACCCATAACCCTTCTCTGCCATCTGTTTAAGCTCTATGAAAGATTGATCCTCAACAGAATAGAGAAGATCGTTGACTCGAAGCTAATTCCACACCAAGCAGGTTTTAGACCTGGAAAGACCTGTACCAGTCAAATTCTAGCATTGACGGAACATATCGAGGATGGGTTTGAGAATAAACTAATCACTGGGCTGGCACTAGTCGACCTAAGTTCCGCCTATGATACAGTACATCACCGGACACTACTGCATAAAATCTACGAGACCCTGAAAGACTACCACCTAGTCAAGATAATCGAATCCCTGCTCCAAAATAGACAGTTCTTCGTAATGCTTGAGGGGAAAAAGAGTCGATGGCGGAATCAGAAAAATGGGCTCGCCCAATGGAGCGTGTTGGCGCCAATCCTATTCAACATATATACAAATGACCAACCAACTCCAGACAAAACCAAAACTTTTGTATATGCAGGCAATAACAGTTCAAGGCAACAGGTTTGAAGCCATCGAGGAGAAACTAGAAACCGCCCTGTCTACAATGTCAACCTACTACAAAAAGAATTCTCTAAAACCCAATCCCTCCAAAACTCAAGTGAGTGCATTCCATCTGAACTCGAGGCAGGCAAAGTACAGGCTCAATGTTACCTGGGATGGGACATTACTAGAACACACAGATACTCCCACCTACCTTGCCGTCGTGCTGGACAGAACATTGACATACAAATATCATTGCGAAAAAACACGCAAAAAAGTAGAAGCACGAAATTCCCTAATAAGAAAGCTGTCCAACAGCAAATGGGGTGCCAAACCTACCGTGGTCAGAACTTCAGCCCAAGCTTTGTGCTTCTCAGCTGCCGAATATGCCTGCCCGGTATGGTGTAGATCCGCCCACGCAAAAAAGGTAGATATTAGCTTGAATGAAACATGCAGGATAGTAACAGGCTGCATGAAACCTACCCCCATAGAAAATCTTTACAGGGCCGCAGGTTTCACAAACCCTGACTCACGTAGGAAAGCCCATGAACATACCGAGAAGCTAAAACAAACCTTTGACGCTTGGTCACTCAATATTTGGCCTAGAGTGTGGCCCCAGCAGACTCAAATCCAGACGCCGTTTCCTAAGTTGCGCCTTAGATGAGCCCCCCATCTACTATCCACTAAGAGAGGACCCACCAAGCGGCGTTTCTGGTGATTGGAAAACCTGGAGAATGCTTAACCACATCAGAACTTTGGTGGCTCCTGTGAAATCTAATCTGATCAAATGGGGTTTGTTGGACGAAAATGACGACAAATGCGACTGCGGCACTCGACAGGACATGGAACATCTCCTACAATGCCCAGCCTGCCCGCACAGATGCACCCTCGACGATCTATGGCTGGCTAAAGAAGAAGCATTGGACATTGCCCAATATTGGGCAAACAAATTGTAGTTTCCGGACACGAAAAAGTAAAAAGTAAAGTAAGGTTCAATGTTTGTTCCCCAGTGGTGATGCTGTGTTCCAAGACGACAGGACCACTGTTTGCACCACTCGCATCGTCCTGCAATGGTTTTGTGAGCACGAAGATAAAATGTTACATCTAGCTTGGCCATCACACTTACCACATTTCAATGTTATTGATTGTTTGTGGTCTATTTTGGAGAGAAAGACGCATGATCGCTATCCATCTCCATTATCCTTATTTAAAGTAGCCACTATTTTGCATCAGGAATCGTATAAGATTCCCTTGAAAAATGTATGGGAACTATATTTATTCATTCCGAGAAGAGTGGAAGCCATTTTCAATACCAACTGTTTCCCTACACCATATTATTTACTTTAGTCTAAATTCGCTCATGGATCACAATCATTTATTAATGAAGTTGTTAATTCCTGTCAACAGTTACTATCTTCATATTTACAAAATACAGTCTTTTTTCTTTATTGAAAGGGAAAGGGAGGGATACAGCGATAGAGGCGCGGCAACGGGCGGGGGGGGGGGGGAGTGGAGAGGAAGGAGGAAACCAGGGGGTGGGGGGATGAAGCCTGAAGACAGTGTAAAGGACGTGGAGATGTTGGAGGAAAAGGAGGAGGTGGGAAAAGGGGATGAGGTCGTACAGGAGCTGTGTGGGGGAAGGAAGGTGGATACGGAAGCAAGGCAGAGCACATGGTGTCTGGGGATTTGGAGGGCCTTGTAATAGTGGGTGGGTGCAGAAATCAGGCAACACTGGCATAACAGAGGATTGGACGGATGAGGGATTTGTAGGTGTGGAGGAGGGGGGAAGGATGTAATCCCCATGTCCAGCCAGACAGGAGTTTCATGAGGTGGAGGTGGGAATGGGCTTTCTGCTGGATGGTCAGGAGGTGAGGGGTCGAGGTGAGGTGACAGTCGAGGGTGAGGTCAAGGTATCTCAGGGTGGTGGTGAGCTGGATGGGATGACCATAAACGGTTAGGTAGATGGAGACAGAAAGAGCGAGTGGTGTGGCCTATGATGATTGCCTCGGTTTTGGAGGGGTCAAGATGGAGGAACCACTGGTTACACCAAGTGGTGAACTGGTCAAGGTGGGTTTTGAGGGTGCGATGAGACTTTTGAAGAGTAGGATAGAGAGCAAGGAAGGTGGTGTCATCAGCATATTGGAGAAAGTGGACAGGTGGGGTTGGCTTGGGTATATCAATGGTGTTCAGGAGATAGGGGAGAGGGGAGAGGATGGAGCCCTGGGGGATGTCAGCAGTGGAATAGAAGATGCGGGAGTTGGTGTTGTGGATGATGACATAGGAAGGACGGTGTCAGAGGAAGGAAGCGACCAGACAGACAAAACTTATAGGTAGAGCGTAGGTCTGGAGTCCAAGAGAAGACTGGGATGCCATACACAGTCATACGCATTTTGGAGGTCGAAGGAAACAAAAATGGCAGAGCAACAGGAGTTAAGCTGGAGGGAGAGAAGGTGAACGAGGTTAAGGAGTTGGTCTTCAGCAGAGAAGGAGGACCGGAAGCCAAACTGGGTAAGGGGGAGGAGGTGGTTTTGATTAAGGTGCTGATGGATACAACAGGAGAGGATGCATTTGAAGACTTTATTGAAGATGGAGGTGAGGCAGATGGGACGATAGGAAGAGGTGACGGAACGGGGGTTTGTAGGGTTTGAGGAATAAGTGGATGCTGGATGTCATCCACAGGTCAGGGTAGAAGCCAGTAGAGAGGATGACGTTATAGAGATGGGCAAGGACAGTCAGGAAGGAGAAGGGGTTTTCTCTAAGGTGGTGGTAGGTGACACAGTTGTGACCAGGGGCCGTGTTGCATTTGGACTGGAGGATAAGTTGAATGTCTTGTGCTGTGATTGGAGTGTTGATGTCAGAGGGGGACAACTGCCCCAAGTACTGGAGACTGGGAGCAAGTAGAGTGACTGAGGTATCAGTGTGTTCCATAACGGTGGGCAAAAGAGGATAATCAAAGTGGGGAACATCAGGGGGGAGAAGACCTCAGAAAGGTTGGAAGTGAAGTGGTTGGCCTTATTGAGGTTGCCAAGAAGGGGGCGGTCGTTAAGGAGAAGGGGGTAATGGGGTGCGGAATGGGAACCAGTAAGGCCATGGAAGGTGGACTAGTACTTGGAGGAGTTGATAAGGAGGGTGGTGTTGAGTTATGTACATGTCTGGTGACAGTCGGGGCGTCTCTTTGTGGTAATAAGGTTCTGTACATGTCGCTGTATTTTCTGGTGGCTTTGGAGTGTATCCCTGTCATGAGTGCACAGGAAGGAGCGATAGAGGCGGCAGGATTCGTGGAGGACGAGGACGGCCCATGGAGGGAGAGTGGGACAGTGGGGATGGAGGGTTTTATTAGGAACATGGGCCTCCACAGCATCAGTAATTACCTTCTGAAGGAAGGACAAGGCGTGGATGATGTCATCTGGATGGTGGTAGGTAAGAGGGTGGCTTTCGACCTGGGTGGCGATGGATTCCCGGTAGGCATCCAGTTGGTAGTCATGGACGACCTTTGGAGGGAGTGCAGGGTGGGGAGCTGGTGGCGGGTGGTGAGCAGACATTATGGTGAGAAGGTGGTCGCTACCTGTGGGGTCATGGATATCAATGGCGATATGCCCAAGGAGGTTGGCAGAGGCAATGACAACATCAGGGGTGGTGTCGCTTTGGGGATGGGTGTGCTGGGGCAGGGGAACAAGGTCACCTTGGATCATGGAGAGGAACTTATGCCACCGCCGCAGGTCAGCAGGGGAGCAGCTGTGGATGTTGATGTCAGTGGCAATCACATAGGTGGAGAAGGTGTGGTCAATGTGGGAGATGAAGTCATAAGGAAGAGGAGCAGTGGAGTGAACATAGATGGTGGCGCAGATAATGGTGAGGGAGGGGAAGAAGACACTGAGGAGAAGGTGTTTGGTGGGATGATTGAAGAGGGGTTGTGGCCAGACGGGGATATGCTTAAGGTGGCCAATCGTGACTCCACCCTGGGCTCGAGGACTAGGAGTGTCAGTGTGGTGGAGGATATAGGGAGAGGTGCAGATAGAATGGTGTGGCTGGAGAAAGGTTTTGTTCAAGAGGAAGGTGTCGACCTGGTGGTGGGAGAGGGTGTTCGTGAGTAGGTATTTGTTGGTGCAGAAGGAGCGGATGTTCTGGAAGAGGATGTGACACTCATGCCGCACCATGACGGGAAGAGAGTGGGGGAAGAGAGAAAAGGGAAGAGGCTTAAACTAGGGTGTTGAGGTGGGTGAAGGTGAAATGGACTTGGTTGTGGGAGTAAGTGGAAAAGGTGTTCAGGTGAAAGACAGAGTGGGCAGCAAGGGAGATTTTGTGGGAGTAAGTGGCAAAGGTGTTCAGGTGAAAGACAGAGTGGGCAGCAAGGGAGATTTGTTGGAAGGTGTGGGGGCGCTGAAAAGGGTGAATGTTTTGGAGGACAATGGTGAGAAACTGGATGATGGCCTCAGCCATCGGGGGTGGGGGGTTGGACAGAGGGAATTGTTGGGGTGGACGGGGGGGATCAATGGGACAGACAGGGAGTGAAAGCCTGGGGGTGGCAGGAGGGGGCTTAGGTTTACACTTGTGGGAGTAGGTGGGATGGGGGCCACTGCAGGTGTTACAGGAAGCAGCGAGGTTGGAGCAGTGTTCAAGAAAATGAGAGGCCTTGCAATGGGGGACAGGTGGGGGGTTTTTGCAGTTTGGTGTCAGGTGATTGTTGTGAATGAGGCATCGCTGGCAGTGATAGGATTGGGGAGGAGATTTGGATTATTCACCAGGGTGGCAACAGTGGTAAATCAGTGCACCCTGGGTGAGGAGATGGTTAGTGGAGGGGGTGGACTCCAAAAAGACCCACATGAGGTAGGTGGGACTGGAGGCATTGTGGATATGGTGGGCAGAGCGGATTTCCATTTCAGGTGGGAGTTCAGTTCCGCCAACACCTCATCTGCCTTGATCACCAGGCTGAACTTGGTAATCATGGCGGTGTAGGTTGAGGGGTGATGGGGAGGCTGGGGCTGACGGGGATAGGAAGAGGAGAGGAAGGGTGTCAGGGACGCATGGGGGCCAAACATAACACGTGGGAGTTTACAGAGGAGGTCTGTGTGAAAGGGGGGGACAGTGACTTGTTAAGGACTGAGTCCCTGTGGGGAGCACCAGGTAGATACTTTTGTATCTCCATGGTGAGGGTATGGGCATCAAGGAGATTAGGGTATGGAGTTGACAGGACAAAGGTGTGGAGGGTGGGGGCTGGGGTATGGGGGGCTGGAGGAGGGATGGTGTCCATGATGTTGATGGGAGGAGGTAGTGACTTTTTGTGGGACATGGCGGGAGCAGAGTCGGCAATGACGCGCTTTGTAGGTTTTTTGGAGACTGTAGGCTGGGAGGAGGAGAGAGGGATGGGGCAGAGAGGAAGGTGGCAGGTGGCAGATCCCAGTGGCGTGGTGGAGGTGCCGAGAGAAGCAGCTGGTTCAGTGGTGGCGATGGTGGCCCAGGGTGACGTGATGTCTGTGGGGGACACAGATGATGAAGGGGGGGCTGAGAGAGGGGAAGCTAACCACCTGAGGGGTGGCAGCAGAGGCAGAAATGGAGGTGTATGTGAGGGTGGGGGCAGGAGTGGCAGCTGTCGAAGGTGAGGAGGCTGGAGGAAGGGCATAGAGGTAGGGGTACACAGCAGAGGAGGAGATGGGGGAATGGGTGAATGGGGGAAGGGGAGGCGAGGTATAAGGAGGGAGGCCAGGGGCTGCACTCCAGGAAGTGACAGTTGAAGAGGGGGTGGGGGAGGTGCAGATGACAGTGGAGGTGGGAAGGCTCATGGTGGATGAACGGCGATGGACGGACAGCAGGCGGTGGAGACGATAGACGGTGGCGGACGGACAGCAGTCGGTGGTGGCGATGGACGGTGTCGGATGGACGGCGACGGGAGGACAGCAGGCGGCGGCCGCGACGATGGACGGTGGTCGGTGGCGGACGGATGGCGACGACGGACAGCAGCGACGATGGACGGCGGTGGACGGACGGCGGGCGGCGGCAATTGCAGACGGACGACAGCAGCCAGCAGACGAAACATGCAGGCAGGCAGACAGATAGACAGACAGACAGATGGACACATGGACAGCAAACGCAACAGCAACAAGCCCTTCGAAAACGTAGATTTCACCCTGAGGACTCTGGAATCTGTTGCCGTCGAAGGAGGGGATCCAAAACATACAGAATCAGTAATTACTATAAGCAAGTACAACATTTCTGTATGTGAGTAAATACAGTCTACTACACGATTCGTTTCATTACTCATTTTGATGGAACCATAAAATTAATTAGGCATACAAGTTTCGTCAAAAATTTAAAAATTCAGTGTGTCATATATGTTGGCACTTCAAAGATATGAGGTATACTGCCATGTAGCGATGAGTGATGTGCCTGCATTCTGGCTCGCTACATGTCGTTGCTGCACGTCAGTTCACACACTTCAAGAGAAACAGTCTTTTTAATAAAATGTACATAATCTTTCCTGCGCAAATAAATCTCAAAAATCAAATGACTGTGCTTATAAAATGTAACGAAAAAAGGACGCACTATCAAAAATAGTACTGCACTGCAAAATTACACAGTAGCGCTGTACACTGCAGTCAACCATTAAAACGAAGTGTATAATGCTGCTGTATATTCCGATTACTCAACTCATCCCCAATAAAGATTCTGTCTTCTTCAAATCCATGAATTCAACTTCTACTCTCACCTCCTTCTGAAAATCACACGTGTAACCTTTGACCCTCATGTCTCCCTCACTCCCTTCAGCACCACTTCTACATCCAACCCCATCATCCTCACCATCGCCCCACCTTCACTACCATAACAAAGATTGGCCCTGAGATCAAGGTGGAGGAAGTGATTTCCAAACTCAGTAACTCAATTCCATTCTCACTTTAGACATATGTACAGCCAGCAGTATCTACAGTGACTCAGGTCCAACCTATCTCATGTGAGTTTTCACAGAGTCTGCTCCCTCCATCGATCACCTCCTCACAGAGGGACCCCTGATTTAGAACCGCTGGCATTAAGTCGAATACTCTAAATCGGCTCCCCCCCCCCCCCCAATCCTACTGTTGCCAAAAATGCCTTGTTTGTAAAGACCATCTCACTCCCAATCGTAAAATAGCCCCAACCTGTCCTCACTGTGAAGGTACCTATTTCATCAAACACTGTCCCAGTCTCACTTCTTCCGCCATTTGCAACATCTACAGTTATGTGCACCCTACCTGCTCCATCAGGTGCAAGGTTAAACACCCACTTGTCAAACCAAAATTAACAATACCCCTCTGTCTTACTGATCATCCTATCCATCCCAATAATTCACTCCGCTCAAACCTCACTGCCGAAGGTATGTGAGATTCATCACCAATGGCCTCCAAAATATCCACCCATCCAGTGACAGCATTTGCTACAACAAATTTTTCTTACCTGATTTCTACCTCAACACACAGGCCATCTACTCCTGAAACCAAGTCTACTTTGTTTTCATCCGCCTCAGTACCCTCGTTGAAACCTATCCACCCCTCACCCATGCAACTCACTAAGCTCCCACCATGGTACTACAACAATGCAGCAACCTATATCACAACATAAGCTCCCTACCCACGAGCAAGCCCCTTCTCATGAACAGCCTGTCCCAACAAACCGTCGATTCTTTCACTTAATGAAACATTTCTCCAACCATGTCACACCCATCTGAATTTTTCCCTATGTACTCCATTGTGCAGATAATCCCCTTCCCCTTGCTAGAGGTGGCGCTTCAACTGGTCATCACAAAAACAGCACTGCTCAGCCACACTCGTTACTCAAAACGTTAACAATTACCTGTGCTATTGTCTGCCTCCAACATAACAATCGTGTCCCCTATGATTTTCTCACCCACATTGACCATACCTTTTCCCTCTATACTATTATCACTGACCTCAACATCAATAGTAGATCCCTGAGGAGCTCCAGCAATGGTGTTAGTTTACAGACTTTCTCCAAGGTAACACTGTCCCCATCCTACAGTACACCTGTCCTGAAAGCAACATCACCCCAGATGTCATCCTAGCATCTCCCAATCTCTTTGGACGCCTCACTGCAGAAGTCCTTGACCCAATTGGAAGTGACCAGCTACCTGTCGTCTCACTGTATCCTACACACTACCCCACCCTCAGGTGGCCCATCTCCATCCAAAAGTTGTCCATGGCTACTCCTATGCCAGCTGGAATGCCTACCAGGAATCTAGAGATATCCAGATAGTAAACCATCCTCTAACCTTCCAGAAACCTGATAATATCTCATTCTGGAAAATCCCCCAGGCTGTAGCTAAGCCATGTTTCTGCAATATCCTTTATTCCCAGAGTGTTAGTTCTGCAAGGTTCGCAGGAGAGCTTCTGTGAATTTGGATGGTAGGAGATGAGGTAACAGCAGAAGCAGAGCTATGAAGATGGGGCGTGAGTCACGCTTGAGTAGCTCAGATGGAAGATCACTTGCCTGCGAAAGGCAAAGGTCCCGAGTTCGACTCTCGGTCCAGCAAACAGGAAGTTTCAACCTGATAATACCCTCAATGCCAAAGCCTTCCTGCAGCAGACTGTCAGATGCTATCTCTGTCCGTATCCCTAAAGCCATTTATCCTCATTGCCCCACTCTTTCATCACAAGCCATACTACTTATCCGCGAATCCCATCGTTTTTCTACGGACTCGTGACAGGGATACAGTCACTCACCACCACAAATACAGCGAAACGTTAGAAATTTACTTAATGCCAAAAAACGTCGGGTCTGGCGCCAGACACGCACCAAACTCGATGCTACACTCCCAGTTAATTTCATTAAGTACTGCAAAGGATTTCATCGACATACTGGTATACATCCCATCCCTCGCTACTTTCCCTTATTTGTCGACCTGAGCAAAGGCAATACCTTTGCATCCCATCTCTCAAATATACTCTCTATCCCTGACGATACTCATTTTGACTACTTTCAATCCCCTACTGTCCACGAATGCACAGACTGTACAGTCTCAACATTGGCTCCTAAAAAAAATGGTTCAAATGGCTCTGAGCACTATGGGACTTAACATCTGTGGTCATCAGTCCCCTAGAACTTTGAACTACTTAAACCTAACTAACCTAAGGACATTACACACATCCATGCCCGAGGCAGGATTCGAACCTGCGACCGTAGCAGTCACGCGGTTCCGGACTGAGCGCCTTAACCGCGAGACCACCGGCGGCATTGGCTCCTAACTTACAATACTTGACTAGCATACCAGAAACGGAATTAAACATTCCAGTCACAGCACAGGGTATAAAACAAGCATCGGAAGTCTGCACAGGATGACGAGCCTGCTACCGATGGTGCTCTGACCACTGACGCCCTGACACCTGATGACGAGACGACCTTCCCTGCCTCCATCTCCAGTCAGCGTCCATCTCTGTACACTGACCTTCCCCCAACTGCGCGTGATGCGGTTGCCTCCCTTTGTCTGTCTGACGCTACCTGTGGGTGCACCACTGATAATATTCCACTGAACTGGCCCAGGGCGGACGACGTCGATGCTGAGGCGGTGTACAGGGGGAGTAAGCCGACCCCCCCCCCCCCGCCCAAGGGTGATCCATCGTTCTGTACACGATGGACCTCCCTTGGTGGGGTCGGCTACCTCCCCATCACAGTGATGTGCCCTTCCACGGGGACCTAACAGTGAGTTCCTTGTGCTTCCCCCATGTTTGAATCGCCTGTCCTCCTGGCGACAGCAGCTTTCCAAACTTATCGCATAGCCACAGTCAAGGTCAACACTATTCGCGTATGCCACAAACTGGCTTTACTCCACGACATGCTGTATGCTGTGGATGTTGGCTCTAAATGGTTCAAATGGCTCTAAGCACTATGGGACTTAACATCTGAGGTCATCAGTCCCGTAGACTTAGAACTACTTAAACCTAACTAACCTAAGGTCATCACACACATCCATGCCGAAGGCAGGATTCGAACCTGCAACCATAGCAGCAGCGCGGTTCCGGACTGAAGCGCCTAGAACCGCTCGGCCACAGCGGCCGGCTCCGTGAACGTTGACGTGCTTTCAGGAGGTGCATGTTGCAACTTTTTGTGGTCCTCATGGTTTCACAGCACATGTCTCTCATGCTTGCCCTACTGGGAGTGGGGTGGCGATCCTCTAACGTGACGGTAATCTCGCTGATACAGTTGCCTATCCCAGCTGATGCCAGAGGTATGGCTCTCACGTTTAGTGGCGTCAGGAACGTCAATGCCTATGCGCCATCTGGTTCGGGTCGCCGCCGTGAACGCTCCACCTTCTTCTCAGAGACTGTCACACCTCTTTTCCTGGGTCTACAGGATGCATTGATCTTGAGAGGCCCCTGCACCCAGGCACCCAAAGACCAACTACCAAGCCAACCTCCGTGAGCGGCCCTAGCGACGATTCTCCAACACATCAGCCTAGTGATTTTGGGATTATGTTCATGGTGATCGTCTGGGGTTTACGCATTTCTCTAGCCATTCTTCCAGCCGACTCGATCGTGTTTACATCTCCTGCGATATTGTCAGTGGGGTGCAGGCTGCTGAAGCCTGGCCAACAGCGTTCTCTGTTCATCTGCGCCATCAATCTCTGCCGCCAAATTGTGTGACGCGGCCGTGGACCGTGGAAACTGAACACGATCCACCTTACTTCACCCGACTGCCGGCAGTTCGTCGAGACCATGTGGGCACCTTGTCGTTGACGCCGTGATGCCTATCAGTCTGCCCTGTCGTGGTGGGTGGGTGCTCTGTGCAAAGTCTGCTGTCCGCAAGGCCTTGATTGGTTATGGAAGGGAGGTTGCGGCGTGGCAGCGACGGACTCAGGAATTCTATTCCATCATTCTCCGGGAATATACTATGATGACGTATTCACTAGAGCGCCAGGAAATGGCGAATCGTGTCAAGGCACTGCTCACGTCTCTTGCTCGCCCCCGCCTTGAAGGAGCTGTGGTCAGGGCGCGCAGACATGATGGGTTAGTGCAAGAGCGTCCATCTATGTATCATGTCATAGCAGAACGGCGCCACCGTTGGAGGAATTTGATTAATGTTTTTACGACTAATGATGGGCTATGTTTTGATACCTAACCTGATATCGGGTCTCCTCTCTATGCTCACTGTGTTACACTGTACTCTGAACAACGTCACCGCCCTGGCAACATTACGGCGGTCTCCCCACTCTCCTTTGGCTCGGTTCCGGTGTATACGACGATGGATCTGATTGCTAACTTCACGGAGGAGAAGTCCATGATGCTATCCAGGTGGGTTCTACGAGCAGGTCGCCTGGCCCTAATGGCCTCCCACTGGAGTTTTATCGGAAATTTCGTCCCCTTCTGGCGCCAGTGTGGACTGAAATTTGTCAGGACCTTATGTCACTTTTCGTGCCGATTCCAGACTGTTTCTTCATGGTTTCCTCATTCCCATTCACAAGTCTCGGTGTACCTCACGGATATGCGATTACCTCCCTTGACATTACTCAACAGCGATACATTGATATTTACCCAGTTGTTGGCTGCGCGGCTTAAACGGACAGCTCGGTACGTGGTTTCTCCCGATCAAACTTCTTTCGTAGGTACCAATAACATCCGCACTGCCCTCTGCTGCTATCGTTAAATAATCGCTCTTGCTCACGCTCGTCGAATGCCTGGGCTTTTGGCAGCTCTTGAGTTCAGCCAGGCGTTCGATCGATTCGATCACGACTTCATGGAAGGGGTGCTAAGCAATATGGGTTACCCTGACACTACCGTCGACGTGGTAATGTGCCCCCATCGTGGAGCTACGTCTCGTCCACTCTACAATGGCCGTCTTACTACCCCCATCTCGATACGCCGATCAGTGCTTCAAGGCTGCCCGCTCTCTGCATTGTTGTATGCATTCGCCATGGAGCTGTTGCTATGCGACCTTCGTCAACGCCTCTCTGGGATGTCACTCGGTGATCATGTATTCAGCTGCACAGCGTATGCAGACGATCTCGTCATCGTTCTTCGTAGCAGTGCTGAGGTCAGGGAGTCGCTGACATGGGTTACCACTGCGGCGAAGCTTGTGGTAGCAGCCTTAACGTCCGCAAATCGGGCGCCACGGCCATAGGTGCGGGACTTCCTGCGGACAGTGCTGTTCCTTTGCGTGTAGCTTATACTCTCCGAAGCTTAGGACTCGATTTCGCAAGTGATCTGCAGCGAACAATTGCCCTTAACTGCCGATGTCTACTTTACCAACTACGAGGTAATTTCTTAGATCACCGTTTACGAGCACTCGATCTCCTGCAACGCACAGAATACGTAAATGTATATTTGGCGTCACATATCCCCCCTTGTGGCACAGACACTCCTTATTCCGCCATCCATGGCCCGCCGCATGCTAGCCGAAAGGGGTTCTTTTGTTTACTACGGCTTGTTCAAGATAAGGTATGAAACCCTCACCTCCCGCGGTCTCTTATCATGGCCTGACAGAGCGGTAGCCCTTTTCATTGGTTCTCACATGACGGTGTGGTGCCTTAGCCTTACGTGCCTTACCAGCCTATTGCTGGAGGCCCTTGCACCACACTCTCTTTCAGCACCTATCCAGTTTTCGGAAGTCCCGCCGCCCTACTTTTACTTCCGCCACTTTTCCTTGAACTGAGCTACGTCTGTACTGTGATACTGCCGGCGCAATTGACATCCACGAAGGCGATCTGTGGTTTCTTTCATAAGCACAGGTCGCCAAATGTGGTTGAGGAGAAGTTTCCTCACATCGACTGGTGTGCCGTTTGGCGATCGGTGTGTGCTCCTTATCTTAACAGTGACGTCCAGTCTGCATGGTGCCTTACTGTCAATGGGAAGCAAGTATGCTGGTCACGCCTTCACGGGATTCACTTCGCAGACACCCCGTTATGTCGATTGCGATGTTATGTATACAGACGGGCACCAGAGAGAGATGTCTGGTTCTTGGTGTGACAGACGTTGTCCCTAATTACCCGTAGGACTCCTCATCAGATACCCAATCAATTGCTCACCTTTCCGGACGCAGGATACTTCCCGCAAGCAAAGAGGACCTCTGTGAGGTGGGTTTGTGGACAAGCAGTACACTAATTGTTTGCTGATGGCGAGAAAAGTATCCTTGACTTTTGGCAGTTCGTTAATGAACACCATTGTGTAGTTGCCCGTCATACAAAATACAGACAATTTTACTCCAATTTCCTCTGCAGTGTCTTCCTTAGCCCACCCCAGAGCTCGTGTATTCCTGTCATGAAGAGTTGATCCCCGCCTCTTCTACACTTAGAACCGATATATTCACCAGTAATTGGAATGTTCTTCTCGGAAAAACTAAACGTTGATAGTCTCAATTACTTTGACGTCTTGCTGCGCCCTCCTCCTCGCGTGACGCCGGTTTCCTGATATTCCCGGTAGTATTAATGACAAAAATAGATAAATTAAACTACAAAAAGAACAAAAATAAATAAATAAATAAATGATTTTCATTGTACCTCTACTCCGCGTTCCCTACACATTCCTTGGTTTCTGGGGGATGGGAACGGAACGTGGTGGTCAGGCCTCTGTTTGCGACCCCTGCTCACTTTGCCCCCACGGCTCCCTACCACTTAAATTTTTATTAATAATCAGCAATTGGCGGCCGAACACTTCTGGCATTAGAAGTCACCCTCGTACGGCCTTGTCAAAGAGGGCGGAGGAGCGGACCGAGGTTCATGGCACTTTCCTGTCCTAGGGGTGGGAAATTGCCTCTAAAGAGGGAAGAATCAGCAGTGATCAACGGCATGAGGATGCAGAAGGCAATGGAAACCACTGCATAAAAGGCATATAACGTGTATCCACAGAACATGTGGCCTGTAATTGAAAAAGTGTCATGAAAATCTTTCCATTGGTAAAAGATTCCGGTATAGTCCCACATTCGCATCTCCTGGAAGGGACAGTCAAGGGAGAGGTGACCGTCCGAAAAATATTGAGTAATTAACGAAAGGATAACGTTCAACGAGTCGAGGCATGGAAATTCATAAGCTTGAATAGTAGGGAAGCTAGAAAATCTGAAAATGGAAATGCAGAGGCTCAGTCTACATATTGTGGGGGTCAGTGACGTGAAATGGGAAGAATACAGGGATTTCTGGTCGGTTGAGTATAGGGTAACATCAACAGCAGCAGAAAATGGTAAAAAGGGAGTAGGCTTTATTGTGGATAGGAAGGTAGGATAGAAAGTGTGTTACTGTCAACAGTTCTGTGGTAGGGCTGTACCTATTAGAGTCGACAGCAAACCAACACCAAGAACGATGAATCAGGTATGCATAGAGACGTCGCAAGCTGAAGATGAAGAGATAGACAAAGTATATGAATATACTGAAAGGGTAATACAGTACGCAAAGGGAGATGAAAATCTGATAGTCATGGGGGACTGGAATGGAGTTGTAGGGGAAGAAGTAGAAGAAAATGTTATTGGAGAATATGGGCTTGGAACAAGGAATGAGAGACGAGAAAGACTAATTGAGTTCTGTAATAAATTTTAGATAGTAATAGCGAATATTTTGTTCAAGAATCAAAAGAGGAGGAGGTATACTTGGAAAGGACCGCGTGTATGGGAAGATTTCAGTTAGATTATTACATCGTGATCAGACAGACATTCTGATATCAGATACTGCACTGTAATGCGTACCCAGGAGCAGATATAGACTCAGATCACAATGTAGTAGTGATGAAGAGTAGGCTGAAGTTTAAGAGATAAGTCAGTAACAATCAATACGCAAAGAAGTTGGATACAGACTTATCAACGGATGACGAGACTCAAGTTCTCTAAGGCTATAGATTCAGACATGCTTGAAGTTCTCTAAGGCCATAGATTAAGCAGGAAGGAATAGATCAGTAGGCAGCATAGTTGAAGAGGAATGGACATCTCTAAAAAGAGCAATCACAGAAGTTGGAAAGAAAAGCATAGGTACAAAGAAGTTAACTGCGAAGAAATCGTGGGTAGCAGAAGAAATACTTCAGTTGATTGATGAAAGAAGGAAATACAGAAATGTTCAGGAAAATTCAGGAATACAGAAATACAAGTGGCTGAGGAATGAAATGAAGTTCAGGGAAGCTAAAACGAAATGACTGCATGAAAAATGCGAAGAAATCGAAAAAAGGCATATAGTCGGAAGCACTGACGCAGCATACAGTAAACTCAAAGCAACCTGCGGTGAAATGAAAACCAAGGGTGGTAACATTAAGAGTGCAACGGGAATTCCACTGTCAAATGCAGAGGAGTGAGAGGGTAGGTGGAAAGAGGAAACTGAAGGACTCTGTGAGAAGGAAGATTTGTCTGATATGATAGAAGAAGAAACAGCAGTCGATTTAGAAGAAATGGGGGATCCAGTATTAGAATCACAATTTAAGAGATCAAATAATGCGGAAGGGGTCAATAACATTCCATCAGAATTTCTAAAATCAAATGGTTCAAATGGCTCTGAGCACTATGGGACTCAACTTCGGAGGTCATCAGTCCCCTAGAACTTAGAACTACTTAAACCTAACTAACCTAAGGACATCACACACATCCATGCCCGAGGCAGGATTCGAACCTGCGACCGTAGCGGTCTCACGGTTCCAGACTGTAGCGCCTAGAACCGCACGGCCACTCCGGCCGGCTTTCTAAAATCATTATGGAAGGTGGCAACAAAGCGAATATTCACATTGGTGAGTAGAATGTGTGAGTCTGGCAGTACACAATCTGACTTTCGGAAAAATATCTTCCGCACATTTACGAAGACTGCAAGGGCTGACAAGTGCGAGAATTATAGCACAATCAGCTTAAAAGCTCATGCATCCAAGTTCCTTACAATAATAATATACAGTAGAATGGAAAAGAAAATTGAGGATGTGTTAGATGACGATCAGTTTGGCTTCAGGAAAGGTAAAGGCATCAGAAGGCAGTTCTGACGTTTCGGCTGATAACGGAAGCAAGACTAAAGAAAAATCAAGACACGTTCATAGGATTTGTCGATCGATAAAAAGCGCTCGACAATGTAAATGGTGGAAGAAGTTCGAAATTCTGAGAAAAATAGGGGTAAACTATAGAGAGAAATGGGTAATATCTAATAGGGAATAGTAATAGTAGACGAATAAGAACTATGTGCTCGGATTAAAACTGTTTAATCTGTACATCAAAGAAGCAATGATGGGAATAAAAGAAAGGTTCAGGAGTGGAATTAAAATTCAAGGTGAAAGGATATCAATGACACGATTCGCTGATGACATTGCTATCCTGAGTGAAAGTGAAGAAGAATTACGATATCCAGTATGGAATGAACAATCCAATGAGTACAGAATGTGGATTGAGAGTAAATCGAAAAAAGACGAGAGTAATGAGAAGTCGCAGAAAGGAGAACAGCGAAAAACTTATCAGGACTGATGATCACAAAGTAGATGAAGTTAAGGAATTCTGCTACCTAGGCTGCAAAATAACCAATGACGGATGGAGCAAGGAGGACATCAAAAGCAGACTAGCCCTGGCCAAAAGGGCATTTCGGCTAAGAAAAGTCTACTAGTATCAAACATAGGCCTTCATTTGAGAAAGAAATTTCTGAGAATGCACGTCTGGAGAACAGCATTATATGGTAGTGAAACATGAATTGTGGGAAAACCGGAACAGAAGTTATTCGAAGCATCTGAGATGTGGTGCTATAGGCGAATGTTGAAAATTAGGTGGACTGATAAGGTAAGGATGAGGAGGTTCTGCGCAGAATCGGAGAGGAAAGGAATATGTGGAAAACACTGACAAGGAGAAGGGACAGAATGATATGACATCTGTTAAGACGTCAGTGAATGACTTTCATGATACCAGAGGGAGCTGAAGAGGGCAAAGCCTTTAGAGCAGGGGCGGGCAAACGTTGCACGCGGCTCATGAGCGCACAGCGCTGCACGTGTGCTGCTCGCGTGCAATCGTCGACCGGGGCAGTGGCGACAGCCGGCAGGTTGCGCCAGTGTAGTACCAGGCTAAGCTGCGGACGTTGATGCAAAGCGACCACTACGTAGTGAACGTTGTATCTGAAGTACCGGAACATGCAGAGTGAATCAAGGAAACGGAGAAGTGGAGATTTGCTATCTTTTAAAAAGGAATGGGAGAAACAATTTTTCTTTGTACAAAAACGTGAAAATTCGAAATGTTTAATATGTGGCAGTATTCTCGCTGGTCAGCGGAAGTTTAGTATTGAACGCCATTATAATAAATTTCACATGGACGAGTACAATTTATTGTCGGATTCTGAGCGGATGGGGAAACTGACTGAACTTAAGAAGAGCGATCTGACGATACTAGATGAATCTGACGTAAGTTGCTGTTGTCACGAGAGATCAGCGACTTTCTTTCGTCATGTCTCTCATCCAACTGATTTTACGTTTTATGGAGCACTGTTTTCAATTTTTCAGGACGACAACAATGATAGCCCAGCGGTACGTGCAAGTTATAAGATTGCGCTTAATATAGCGAGAGCTGGAAAACCATTTGCTGAAGGTGAGTTTATAAAGGAGTGCATCAATGACGCTGCTGATTTACTTTGCCCACTGAATGCAGATCAGTTTCGAGCTATCACTCTTTCTCGGCGGACTGTAAGTCGCCGTATAAGTGCCATGGCAGGTGACGTTTACCGTCAATTAAGGAGTGCAGTGCAGGAGTTTATTGCATTTTCTATCGCACTTGATGAGTCCACAGATATTTCAGACACCGCGCAATTAGTGATTTATGTCCGCGGCGTGGACACTGCTCTGCACATAACAGAGGATTTTTTAGGTATGATATCTTTAAAAAGCACGACCACCGGCGAGGACATCCTAAAAGTCGTCGAAGAAGCTGTCGATTCTGCTGGCTTAAACTGCGAACGTTTGGTGTCAGTGACAACAAACGGAGCACCTGCAATGAAAGGGGAACAAATGGGATTTGTTGGATTATTCAGAAAAAAGCTACAGCGTACAGAAGAATCATTGTACAGCATCCACTGTATTTTGCACCAAGAAGTACTCTGTGCAAAAGCAGCAGAACTGGGGGACGTCATGCAAGTGGTTATTCGGGCAGTTAATTATTTGAGATGCCACGGGCTAACACATAGACAGTTTCACACATACTTAGCTGAAATTGGGGAAGAGTACGGTGACATACCTTACCACAGTGAAGTCCGCTGGCTTAGCCGCGGTAATGTACTCAAAAGATTTTTTGAGCTGAGAATACCAATAAATCAGTTCTTAAAGGACAAAGGAAGGTACGACCCCAAGTTTGAAGATCCAGAGTGGGTTGCCGCCCTTGCATTTTTAGTGGACATTACCGGACATATGAATGCACTGAACACAAGTTTACAAGGAGAAAATCAGATAATTTGTGAAATGGCTGAAAAGGTGCAAGCTTTCACTAGCAAGCTTGATCTGTGGGAAAGACAGCTCTCGTCAGGGAACACAGTCCATTTCCCTACTCTGTCTACTGTGCGAGAACAGAATTGCAAAGAATATGTTAGCGTACTTAGTACAATAAAAGAGGAATTTCTCAAACGATTTGGGGATATATCATATTTATCCCAAGCATCTGAATGGTTCTCGAGACCATATGCTGTTTCTGTAGATGATATTCATCCCAATTTGCAAATGGAATTAATAGATCTTCAGTGTAATTCACGTCTGAGAGACAATTTCCTTTTGGCAAGACGTGTAATAGACTTTCATCACGACTTTCCACAGCAAGAGTTTCCTCGTCTCCATCGTGAAGCCGCGAAGATAATTTCAGTGTTTGGCTCGACATACGTTTGTGAGAGATTTTTTTCTGTTATGAAAATTAATAAGTCTCGGTTAAGAGCAAACATCAGTGATGAAAATTTACGTAACTGTTTGCGTTTGTCTGTATGTAGAAATTTTGTTCCAGACATTAAACGTATTGTAAACTCCACCTGTGATAATTAAATAAAACGTATCGTAGGTAAAAGGCACTCTTTCAAACCATGATTTCTTTCAAGCACTCCTACTAACCTTATTACTTCATTCAGTAAAGCAAGCTAGGAAACAAACGGCATTACAGAGGAAGGAGTGGAGAGACGGTATGGTGGGGAGGGGAGAGAAGCGGGTAGCTAGCTTGCCCCTGTGTGCACGCAGAACACCTGTTAACTGCACGCGTGCAAGTGCACCGCACACGTGCAGGAATCCTGCCCGCCCCTGCTGTAGAGGAAGACAGAGACTGGAATACATCCAGCAAATATTTGAGCAAGTACGTTGCAAGAGGTTGACACAGGAGAGGAATTCGCAGCGGCCCGCGTCAAACCAGTCAGAAGACTAATGCCCCCCCTTCCCCGCAAACAAACTCTATAAGGTCTTCATTATTGCTGTCTGTTGGAACCCAAATTATACTGACGGGGGTCTGCACTTTTTTGGAAGCTTGTACTTGTTATTTTTTGCCTTTTCGTGTAATTTCTTGCAGTTTTATTTATCTTCTGTTTCAACGAAAGCGCAGCTGTTAGCTGTCATAATAATTTTAAATCTGATTTCGTCCATCGTGCAGTTCATTATATAATATGTTAATCTTGTTTATTTCTCTGACATCTTTGCCAACGTATCTAATGAATAGTATTTGTTTGAGCGCCTGTTGGATTTTAACGGCGGTTCTGGACAGCGGCTTTTGCGATGTGACTATTGTTGTAAATGAGAGCGTCTCATTGTTAACTCATTCTTTAAATCATAATTTACTTTTTCTAATTTCTTAAAATGTCTTATAACACCGCAGTGGTAGTTTTTGAGAGTCCATCACGCAAGTGTACCTTCTTTTTCTGCAGCTTCTCAAGTCTACCCATAAGTTTCGCTTGAAACCAAGCCCATTCAAACAGTTTATGTTTACGATCCCTCACTGACTTGTTTGGAAGTAGTTTTGCTGGATTTTTTCCTGTACAAATCTGTGACGACATCTACAAGGTCATCAGGAGCGCTAGAACAACCTTCAGACCGTGAATGGTTGTCGTCCTCTGCCCCACTCTGCTGTAAAGATCTTTGCTCGATGTTGGTTCCACACTGCGTTGTATTCGTAAGATCTGTGGTACTATCCTGCTGCTTTCTCTGAGCAAGTGGTACTGTAAGCAGCAACTGCCACGCAACGCCGGCGGCGCTGAGGACGATGGCCTCCCGCTTCGCCGACGAACTTACCACACGTGTGGCAAGAACGTAGTCGCTATTAAACGTGTCTGTGTCAAACCACTGTTGCACTCACTGGGAGTCCACAACAGCACATTACAGTAATTTTATATCACGAGTTCCCGCTATTAAACTTGCAAATCCTGTCTGTATGGTGAAAAAATTTCATCACAGCAAAACTGCGGGGTTGAATTAATTCTTATGTCGTGTTGTAGATTTTATTTTCAACCATCCGCGCAGAGACGTTCACTGTAATCCGACGACTCTTTTCCGCTGAAATCACGAAAATAGGCGGAATGGTCTCCGCCTAGCGGTTTCCTCTTTCATTCCTTACCCCCATTCCATATTCACCTACTACTTTCCTTTCTCTTCCTTTTCCTACTATCAAATTTCAGTCCCCCATGACTTAAGTTTTCGCCTCCCTTAACTATTTGAATAATTTCTTTTATCTCATCATACATTTCTTCAGTCTCTTCATGTGCGGTGCTAGTTGGCATATAAACTTATACAACTGTGGTAGGCATGACCTTCGTGTCTATCTTGGCTGCAATAATATGTTCACTATGCTACCTTTTATTCATTATTAAACCTACTCCTGCATTACCCATATTTGATTCTGTATTTACCACTCTGTACGCAAATGGCTCTGAGCACTATGGGACTTAACTTCTAAGGTCATCAGTCCCCTAGAACTTAGAACTACTTAAACCTAACTAACCTAAGGACATCACACACATCCATGCCCGATGCAGGATTCGAACCTGCGACCGTAGCGGTCGCGCGGTTCCAGACTGTAGCACCTAGAACCCCTCGGCCACCTCGGCCGGCCACTCTATACTCACCTGACCAGAAGACCTGTTCCTCCTGCCACCGAACTTCAGTAATTTCCACTATATCTAACTTTAACCTGTACATTTTCCATTTTAAATTTTCCAACCTACCTGCGCGATTAAGGGATCTGACAGTCCACGCTCCGATCCATAGAACGCCAGTTTCTTTTCTCCTGATAACGACATCGTCCTAAGTAGTCCCCGCCCGGAGATCCGAATGGGGGACTATTTTACCTCCGGAACATTTTACACAAGAGGAGGCCATCATCATTTAACCATACACTAAATCTGCATGTCCTCGGGAAAAATTATGGCTGTAGTTTCCCCATGCTGTCAATCGTTCGTAGTACCAGAACAGCAAGGCCGTTTTGGTTGATGCTACAAGGCCAGATCCGTGAATCGTCCAGACTGTTGCCCCTGCTACTACTGAGAAGGCTGCTGCCCGTCTTGAGAAACCAGACCTTTGTCTGGTCTCTCAACAGATACTCCTCCGTTGTGGTTGCATCTACGGTAAGGCTATCTACATCGCTGAGGCACGCAAGCCTCCCCACCAATGGCAATGTCCGGGGGGGTGGGGGGTGGAGGGATGTCATTGTATTTGTAAATACTTGAATGGACAGGGAGACAAGGTTCAAGAATTAGTACATGTTATTAGATTGCTGTTAGTTGTCAATTGGTTCCTGTTATAGTGTGTTGTAACCACGCTTGCATTTTGCGTTGTAGTGAGAGGAAAGCGGCCATCCACCTATCATACCACACTCTCCTTATCCAGCCAGAAACCACAAAACATAACAAGAGGGCACAGCCACAACAAGATCATTATGTACTGCTCGATTATTGGCGATGCATAGAGTCGTTTGTGTTGTTATGTCGTGAACTCCCAGATGGTATTTTGGATAATATGGAATACACGGTGCTCCATAAAGGCCATCTTGACTGTGCACGTGCTCAGAACGAAGATTAGACTTGTGACTTATGTAAATAGATAAATGGAAAACGAATCACATCTATTACACAAGCAATTAATTGTCCCAACTTTGTTTTGAAGTTAATAAAGTTAACAAATTTGTTATCTAGAAGCGGCAGTTTATTATAGCTATAATTGTTAATACATTTATCGCTCTTTGAGACAAGACAGTTAATGCCTTCATGGAAATATGCTTTTCCTTGCATACGAAACCATGATTGGACCCAGGAGTGCACTTTCTCACCAGGAACAAATCGACGGCCACGCTCCAAAAACATGAAAATCACATGGGTACTGATTGGAGCTGTAAGTATGCGTACGGGCTTCCCAGCGAAACTTCTGCATCGTTCTCGAAATAACTTTGACCGCATATTGAGGGCCATTTTGTTGGCAGGTTGTTTCGAGTACGCTGCATAAACGTCGCTAGGAAACCCTTACACATCCTCCATTCAGTCCCGCTCTCTCCCCCACGCGACTTCCGTATTTTTGGAGCCCTGAAGAAAGACATTCGTGACCGTCGATTTGCTTCGGACGAAGAATTGCGCTCCTGGGTACAATCACAGTTCCGTAGGCAACAGCAGACTCCTCCATGAAGGATATGACCATCTTGTGTAATAATGGGATAGCTGTATTAACACTCATGGCAATTACTTTTGAAGTAATCAACTGTTTACTTACTTTTTTCCACCTGTGTCGTTTGCGTTTGATTGCCTATTGTAACCCTACTTTTTTTCTGTTGCAGACATGAAATTCTTTTAAGAGTTTAAATAAAGGTTAATCTCAGAATTGCATTTTGTGTACATAAAACATGTTTTTCCCTAATTTATACGATTATCTGCATTTTTACAGCCCTGTCTCATGTTTCCCGACTACTCCGTACCAGCCTCCAAGTGGAATTTTTTAAAAAGTTTTCTATTCGTATGCCTTTTAAATTCTGTTGGGGAAAATACAAATACTTATCGCCAAACAGTTGACGTTCATGATAAAGTGTGTTTGAGACCTAATAATTAGTTATTATTTCGATGTGATGTAAATTACTTTCTACATTAAGTTCTCTATGGCTCAGCTGACAAACTGTGAAATGCCGGCCGTGGTGGCCAAGCGGTTAAAGGCGCTACAGTCTGGAACCGCGCGGCCGCTACGGTCGCAGGTTCGAATCCTGCCTTGGGCACGGATGTGTGTGATGTCCTTAGGTTAGTTAGGTTTAAGTAGTTCTAAGTTCTAGGGGACTGATGACCTTAGAAGTTAAGTCCCATAGTGCTCAGAGCCATTTGAACCATTTGAAACTGTGAAATAGAGGATTTCCATGAGTACAGAGAGTAGAGAACAATTTTCTGTTATTTGACAGGAAGACAACAAAAAATCCGCTGATGCAACTGCAAGTTCAGCGAAACATATCTGGATAAAAAAGGTTAAAAAATTGTTTGCTCAAGGTAGATCCTATCCAAAAACAAATTTGTAAGGAAACCGACTTTGCTGGTGACTGTGACACTTGTCGGTCAACAACAGGCTATGTGAGCTTCTTAGCAGGGGCTCTATGACATGGTGTTCATGTCGCTAGAAATGTGTAAGCAGATCAACAACGGAGGCCGAATACATAACAGCTTCAGATGCTGCTAGTGAAATTGTTTCGTTGCGAGGTTTTCTCAGTGCAAATTGGTTTTCAGTTAGACAAACCAACAACACTCCATATTATATTGACAATCAAAGTACTATTTGCCTGATTAAAAACACAGAATCAAAAACACACCAAGCACATTGACATTAAATACCATTATATAAGTGAACATGTTGAAAATAATGAGAATGAAGTCTATTATTTTTATTGTGATAAACATTTGGCAGACTTATTCGCAAAATCTTTAACTAGAGACAAATTCATATGAAAGAGAAAAGCTCTGTTAGTGATATCAAAACAAACTCAATAAAACAAGAGTTGGAGTGTTGACAGCAGTGAGCTTGTTGTGTTGAGTATATTTTTCGTAGTGGCTTCATTTTCAATTTCCGTAGTGTGAGTGCGCCAGATATTTATGTTCATACTGTGGGCAGCCGTGTTCCATGACATAAAATTATATCATAGTTTTTGTTTTTTTTGTTTTTTTTTGTTTTGTTGTTTCGATCTACAAACTCAAGATGAGGACTGAACAATATTACTGATGAATATACAATACTGGACATTAAAATTGATACACCAAGAAGAAATGCAGATGATAAACGGGTATTCATTGGACAAATATATTATACTAGAACTAACATGTGGTTACATTTTCGCGCAATTTGGGTGCATAGATCCTGAGAAATCAGTACCCAGAACAACCACCTCTGGCCGTAATAACGGCCTTGATACGCCTGGGCATTGAGTCAAACAGAACTTGGATGGCGTGCACAGGTACAGCTACCCATGCAGCTTCAACACGATATCACAGTTGATCAAGAGTAGTGACTGGCGTATTGTGACGAGCCACCATTGACCAGACCTTTTCAGTTGGTGAGAGATCTGGAGAATGTGCTGGCCAGGGCAGCAGTCGAACATTTTCTGTATTCAGAAAGGCCCGTACAGGACCCACAACATGCGGTCGTGCATTGTCCTGCTGAAATGTAGGGTTTCGCAGGGATCGAATGAAGGGTAGAGCCACAGGTCGTAACACATCTGAAATGTAACATCCACAGTTCAAAGTGCCGTCAATGCGAACAAGAGGTGACCGAGACGTGTAACCAATGGCACCCCATACCATCACGCCGGGTGATACGCCAGTTTGGCGATGACGAATACACGCTTCCAATGTGCGTTCAGCGCGACGTCGCCAAACACGGATGCGACCATCATGATGCTGTAAACAGAACCTGGATTCATCCTAAAAAATGAAGTTTTGCCATTCGTGCACCCAGGTTCGTCGTTGAGTACACCATCGCAGGCGCTCCTGTCTGTGATGCAGCGTCAAGGGTAACCGCAGCCATGGTCTCCGAGCTGATAGTCCATGCTGCTGCAAACGTCGTCGAACTGTTCGCGAAGATGGTTGTCGTCTTGCAAACGTCCCCATTGTTGCCTCAGGGATCGAGATGTGGCTGCACGATCCATTACAGCCATGCGGATAAGATGCCTGTCATCTCGACTGCTAGTGATACGAGGCCGTTGGGATCCAACACGGCGTTCCGTATTATCCTCCTGAACCCACCGATTCCATATTCTGCTAACAATCACTGGATCTCGACCAACGCGAGCAGCAATGTGCGATACGATAAACCACTATCGCGAAAGGCCTACGACCTTTATCAAAGTCGGAAACGTGATGGTACGCATTTCTCCTCCTTACATGAGGCATCACAACAACGTTTCACCAGGCAACGCCGGTCAACTGCTGTTTGTGTATGAGAAATCTGTTGGAAACTTTCCTCATGTCAGCACGTTGTAGGTGTCGCCACCGGCGCCAACCTTGTGTGAATGCTCTGAAAAGCTAGTCATTTGCAAAACACAGCATCTTCTTCCTGTCGGTTAAATTTCGCGTCTGTAGCACGTCATCTTCGTAGTGTAGCAATTTTAATGGCCAGTAGTGTATTTTTCTTTGATGTAACGAAAAGGTATTTCTTATGTTGTATCAAATTTTAACTTATTTTCTTACATCTAGGAATTAAAAACAAAAATATCTTATTTTTATTAAAAATTATGATTCGATATTTCTTAACAATTAGATTTGTTAATAAATATGGACTTTCGATAAAGTAAAAAAAAAGTTGCTACTAATGAGAATAGGTAGAGCGACCTGGCGATTACAAAGTCTCTACGCTATGCACTCAGCTACCGTCTAGAGCGTTATTGAACTAGAAATGTTTTGTGGTTAACAGATCATGGAAATTCTTATCCTTCAAAGATGATTTCTCGAGATTTTTTGATAACTGCGTCGTAATGCTTTAGGAAATGTCAGGACACTCATCTTCAAATACCGTAAGTATGGAAAAGTCGGAGAGAGCCAGTACGTGATGTCCCTTTGTCCGAGACCTGTTCTGTCAGTAGATTGTGTTTTATTGTATGTAATGAGAGAGTTACCAGACGTTTTAATGTTTACGTTGAACGCATGACACAAACAAGAATAGTCACAAATACAACCTATGCATGAGGTGGAAATAAGGCTGAATACCTTGTGCACCAACTACCCCTGCAATAAAAACCTGTAAGAGTTCGATGCTCCTTAGTACCTCTACAGATTTTTAAGAATATTGCTTGGCCACTACACACAACAAACTCGTCACATTGATGCAAACATCCCAGAAATGCAGCTGGTTATATCTATGATACGAAGATCGTCTAGCTATAGTGTAGTTGTAGGACGTATGGAACCTCAAAATGTAGGTCAAAGTTAGGTTACAAAACTTATTTAAGCTAATCAGCTGAGTAACTGAGAAAGAATAGTACATAGCAATGTTCCGAAAATTGTTGTACACTAAAACAAAAAGATCCTAAGCTCTGTGGGACCCACTTACTATAATTGGTAGACTGCAGGAAGCGAAATTTACAAGACTTACACATTTGGACAGTTCACAAAAGCAAGATTAACGAGATAAATGTTCAACTTAGATAACTGAGCAGAGAAGATGGATAACTACATGAGATAAATATGAGCTGCTCAGAAGACGAATTGTGCTACTGCCTTAGCGAAACTTACATTCTTCAAGTGCAGCAAGAGAACGTAGTGGTCAGGACTATATAAGAGCCGGGAAGCGAATCCTTTCTCTTCAGAAAAGTTCTCTCCACAACTTTCACCATACCCAAGCTACACTTCAGGGGAATCTTAAATGTTGCTGCCAATCTGGCTAACTAAAATGTGCCTTTTCTTGGGTAAAAACTGCGTAAAACAGAAAACTCACCCTCAAACCTTGCAAAAAACATGATTACGAATCGTGAGGTAGTTGTTGTTTTGAACAATCTCTTTCCATTGGCCTGGTGGTGGGGCGTCATTTTACATGGGTATTCCGTAACTTTTGGAGGGAAGCAATGAACTATCTCACTTCGGGGAAATTTCGGGAGGCAGCGTCCCCTGTGATACTCTGATAGAGAGGCCAATTTCACGCTCAGATAACTTCTGTGGAAGATTTGTGGCGTGTAGCGGTATGCATGCCTATGCCAACCGGATTAGCGCCGGCATCTTTCGACAATGATCATTTAGGGAAACAGAGCTGATTCCGGAAAAAATTGGTGGCCACCCAGAAGGCTCTCGTTCTCAGCTATTGACATGCCTTGAAAAGCCTTCTGATCTTACGGAAATGCCTAGCCGTTCTGTCAAAAACACAATAGGCTACTTGCCATTCCCAAGAAAATGTACGAAGCTTACACATGTAATTATCGCGTAATTGTGACAGAGCTGAAACAAAATCACAAAGCGAAAGGTGACAGACAGTTCACAATTGAAGCTGGCGGCCGCCACTGCGAACTTAAGTTACAGCTATAGTGTGTTACTTAAGCCAATAAAGAACTAAATACGTGTTCCAACCAGTAAGTTTCTCATTTCATAGTTCACTGTCTAGGATACTGTATCGTCTGCGTCAAAACTTTGGGGTACCATGAATTCTTCAAGGCGTAAATCCTTTTTCCCCCTTTTTTTAAATATTTAATGCGTAAGTCGCCTCTAAGACTCCATAACTATTATCTAGGAATCAAGGTTATTGTTTGTAGCTGCTGCCGCTGCTAATCCTCAAAGAGCAAATCATAGACTCTACCTCTACATGTACACTCCGTAAGGCACCTTGTAGCATGCGATGGAGGGTACTCCTTCGACTACTATGTCCAGAGCCCCCTTCCCCCATCCCCCCCCCCCTCCATGTCTTTCTCTGTTCATTCACGTAGGAAAACTTACGTTCTGTAAACCACCACATAAACTCTAATTTCTCGGATTTTTTCGTTGTTACCATTTCGCGAGACGAATGTGGAAGAAATTAATATGTTGCCCGACTCTTTCCTGAGCGAACTCTTTCAAAATTTCAACAGCAAACCTCCTGTTATTCACAAGGATCTCTTGTATCGTCTGCCGCTAGAGTTTGTTGAACATTTCATTAACACTCTTGCTCCGACTACACGATCCGGTCACGAAAGACGCCGCTCTTCGATGGATCTTGTCTATCTCTTCTATTAATCCTACGTCGTAAGGGTCCCATACTGATGAGCGATTCTAAAGAATCGGCCGAACAAGTGTTTTGCAAGCCACTTCTTCTGTTAGTGAGTTACATTTCCAAAGATTCTTGCTGTGAATCTCAGCTTGACACCTGCTTCTCCTACTGTTTGTTTTATGTCGACATTCCGCTTGGGGTCGCTCTGAGTGGTTACTCCTGGGTATTTTACACTATTAACTCTTTCCAATGATTTGTCGCTAATAGTGAAACCATGCAGTAGTGGATTTCTTTGCTTTTTTATGCCCAGTAAGTTGCATTTACACGGTCCATTCACATTAATGTGACCACCGGCTATGTTCGACGAAACATTCAATAACTACTCACAGTCACCAGATGGCAGCACTAGCAATGGACGGTATATAGAGCGTGTCGGAGAGGCGCTGAATAAAGTGCAATCGTTGCCGGATTGCGGTAACGGAGCTATTTATCTGACGTCCATAAGAACAATATCTTCCACTTTCGTTTCAAGGGTGGAAGCAGGTTTGAAAGGGCTAAGTTTATATACTGTTCGCCTGCCACTATAGTTGAAGTATACCGTGTATGGCAAAATGGTACTACCGAAAACCGGTGCCGAGGCAACAGATGACGGGGGTGAACGACGGCTGCAGTGAAGTGTGTGGGTAAATAGACGTGCAATTGTTCAGCAACTGACCGCCTAGATGAACCAAGAGGCTACCAACAGTGCCTCTTCATCTACCATGCAGCGAACTTTCTGTGTACGGGCCCCCAGACCAGACGCCTGATTCATGCGCCAATGCTGAATGATTCATGGGCGACGAAATCTTGAATTTGCACGCCAGTACCACAATTGCACGTCCACGGAATGGACGTTTTATGCTCCGTCGAACTGAAAGCAAACACCCTTCAGCAATCGTCGGAAGGGTTCAGGTCAGAGTAGCAGTCCCTGCGTGACCTCCTCATTCTGGAAGGCAGAATGAAGCAACGTAAGTATACATCTGTCCTTGGGAGTCATTTCCACCCGTACATGCTGTTCGTTTTCCCCTCGACACGATGGCCTCTACCAGCAGGATAATGCAATGTGTCACACTGCTCGCAGAGTACGTGTTTGATTCGGAGAACACAAGGATGACTTTACTGTACTCCCTTGGCCACCAAACTCCCCGTATTTAAACCCAATAGAGGATCTGTGGAACCATCTCGATCAGGTTGTTTGCGTCACAGATCCTCAACCGAGAAATCTAACATAGCTGGTCACTGAACTGGAGTCGGTATTGCTCCACGTCCCTATCGGTACATTCCATAATCTCACTCTCTTCCTGCACATATGCGCTGCGAAACGATGTTATTCAGGCTCCTCACAGGTTTCAGCTTAATGGGACTGGATAGTGGATTTCTTTCAGGGTCAACTACCAGTCCTAGCAACAATCTGGTGTCCTCTGCAGATCTTCCCGTGATTCGCTATTGTCTTCTAGTGTTTCTACGTACTTATAGAACATCTCATTATCTGTGAACAACCTCATGGGGCTTCTGACATTATCCACTAGGTTTTAAAGTCTGACATGTGCTTAAGCAAAGTCTTTTACTGTAAGGTGGCAGAATAAATGGTCAGATTCGCACCTTACATGAGACCTTTATACATCGCAATGAGAAGGTGAAGATACCTAACGTAAATTGGTGGTTATGAGAGCGTTTGTCTATAAGTATGGAATGCAAAAAGGGATGACAGCCAGTCGACGGTAATTAATGCACCATTCCTATATAATGCATGTCTTTGAGCAGAAGGTGGAACAGGCAATGCGAGTCGCTTTTAGTTTTGAAAAGCCAGCTGTACAATGGCATAGCAAAGGCGCACTCCGGGCGTTATGACGGAAACTACTTAAAGGGGTGGCAGGAGGAAGGTCAGCGACCCTGGGCCAGGTGATTCGGGCCAGATGATCGTGTGTAGTGGCACATCTGCACAAAGGATGGAGAAAAAGGTTTAGAAAGCTGTGTTTCGGAATTCCAACGGGATACGAACAAGAGCTAGTGACGCATTTCGTCCAGTGAGTGTGACACATGGAAAGCTCAATGTACTTTAGGCGTCTAGAACGGGCACGAAACGTCTGATTGGCGTAAACACACTAGGAAGGAGAAAAATACTGAAGTTTCGACGCAGTTTGATAGAAGGGACATTGCGATTTGTAGAGAGACTTTCTACAAAGTAAGAGGAACGCTCCTTTTGGTCGAAAAGTGGCATGATGTGAAAAACGAATGAACCCAAGTAGGGGGTGGCAGTTCTGTCATGAGTAGGACAAGAGAGAAATTTTCGAGGACTCTTCTCTAAACTGGCGTCAGGTGCAGAACGGAGCACTTAACGCTCTGTACGATGAAGAGAAGAAAGTTCTGTGGACACTGCATTCACAGAGGCTGCATTCCAGCTAGAAATTAGCTTTAGCAACGGTTAGCTCCAACTGTGGTGAAACGAACCAGACAAAGTAGTTAATTGTTCTTGTGAGAACTGAGAGGGCAGTATAATATGCACACTGCTCCAACCATGCACGTGTATATCGCCACATAATAAGACTCGCTTGTCGAGAAACATAGGGAAAGTTTCTGCTGGAAAGTTCAGCAAAGGTCAGATTAATTTTATAGGAATTTCAGTGGGAGAGAGTGGCCTTGCAGTCGGCAGCGCGTCGCAGCTTAAGGTAAACACCGCGTAAAGAGGCGTAAACTTTGTTGGTTCACCAGCTTGCGTCCCCTATAAACTCGAGCGGCGTTGGGTAATATTGCGCTCAAATTTGTCACATAACTAACCATCCACCGTAGACTTGATTGTCATCCTAAATAGTACCGAACTTTGAACCAGAATCGGACAATTTTCGTAGTACTGCCTGACATCATAACGTATGTGTAGGAGCAACTTTGTAAAGAAACTTCCAATTAAACTTTGATAATATTGTTTTTAGGATTAATGTTCTTTCAGAGAGTTAATATTCAACAATGTTGTGCATGAAATTATTTCAAAAAATGGCCCTGAGCACTATGCGACTTAACTTCTGAGGTCATCAGTCGCCTAGAACTTAGAACTAATTAAACCTAACAAACCGAAGGACGTCACACACATCCACGCCTGAGGCAGAATTCGAACGTGCGACCGTAACGGTCGCTCGGTTCCAGACTGTAGCGCCTAGAACCGCACGGCCAATCCGGCCGGCAAAATTATTTCACTTTTTGATGTTGACAAGATGCGTTCGTTATCCATTGCGCTGTTTTTATGTTGTCGACTTGAAAACTGTGTAAAAGCGTGTAATTTTGTGAGAAAAATTGCGACATTAAACGTGTCATTTCACCTTACACAGTTGTTCTCAATTCTAGAATAAGCAAAAACCCACGTTACAACATTACCACATGTAAATGGCCCAAAGGCCTAAATTGCAGCAGTGAAATAATTTCTACAGTCAACGGTAAATATGATGTCCTTTTTTTTTTTTTTTTTTTTTTTTGAAAGAAAAGGATTTTACGTATTTTGCAATCACTAATGTTCCTGACACACTTCCTTGGGGTGCTGCTGAACTTACCTTTACATATATTTATTTTTTCCCCTTAAGAGCCTCGTTTTCAGTTCTATTTGCAAGGAAGTCTTGAAACCAGTGACAAGTCTTCTTCTTTGCCCGGTAATTTCGTGTTTTATTTATTATTTTTTTCTAAACGGCTCTACGGAAAGGCATGAAATGACTTACTGAACTCAACGAACACGGGATGCACCTGAGGTCGACGTCTACAACTGCTTTTTATTTCTTATTTTCGTCGTTTTCTTTCTTAATTTTCTGCTATTTGTACTTTTCTGAGTTATATGCCCTTCTACTGCAGCGAAATACATGAAATAACCACCACATTTGCAAGTTCAAGGTGCAGGAAGTCTCGTATGACTTGCGAGTGCTGATGACTGCGCAGTTGAGAGCCCCACAAACTAAACATCATCATCATCATCATCATCATCATCATCATTGTATGACTTTTTGGAACTGTCTTTCTGCTATGGAGTCTAACCTACGAGGATGAATCTAAACAAAGCTGGGGCGTAAGCTGCACAGCGTCGAGCCCTCTCAGATCCCGGACCTGCGGAAACCTTACACCTGCTCTCAATGGGGCGACCCGGCGCTTCTGGTGGCACCGCTTACCAGGCAACGGTCTCGCGTTACACTTAATCGGGATAGCTCAAAGTTAAAGAAGCAAGACGCGTCGCTCGCCTTCACAACAACAATAACAACGACAACAACAACATCATTTATTTATTCCAAAGAGAAAAATACCCAGGGTTTCTTACAAAGATATTATAACACATATTTCTACTTAATTTACCGCGACATCCTCCTCACCCTGGACAAACTACAACGATACATCCATTTAGTTTTGCCTGGTAATCTCTCTTAGCTTCGGAGCAGTGCAAATAAGTCGATAAACTCCGTCTCGGACAATCCGTAACTTCTTTACCCTCGTACTTTTCCACATACGTCGCCATAAGAGTCTTCTTGAATAACGATGATATCGCCGATTTTGATCTTCCGGCTTCTACAGACGTTCTGAACTTGACGATGGCACCTGAGTCGCCCTAAGTAGTCCTTGCTCCAACGGTTCCAGGTCTTCTGTTAGTTTCTGCTGGAGCTTGAATTATTTTACTAAGCTGACTGAGGGCTCTTATCCACTCGCTAAAGCACACTGTGTTCATAATTACAGTTCCAGTTTCAAAACTCTCTCCAAAGAGAACTTCTGCTCAGAATGACGTCAGGCTGTGAGCGTATTAACGTAAATGACGGGGACGGCTAGAAACTACGGATGAATGCAATACATCGGCTATGGTTTGAGCTGCACATTATGCTATCCGTGCTGTTCAATGTACATCACTGCATTAGTTCGGCAGTCAACAATTGCGGCACTGTTAATTAGGTAAGCCCACAGAAAGGGAATGTCGTACCACATCGGATTGGAAAAACCTGTTTTTAATTGTTATGAGGCCAAAAACAGCACAAAACGCAAAATGCCATCGCTTTTTAATTGACCTGGTGCCGGAAACCGCATAAAAAGCAAAATGACATCGATTTATAACTATCGTGAGACTGGTGCAAGACATGTTCAACGTGTTTTCCACCGTTTTGTGCCCCAAGTTGTAATCGAGAAACAGCATGTTTCACAACAGATCGAAGTGTCTCGGAGGTCACGTTCAGAACGCGTTGCGCAATGCGTGCCTTCAATTCAGTTTTACGTTCGTAATTGGAGTGAATACCACAGCGAGAAGTCATAAGTATTAAAATAAGGTGCTCAGGCTATAGAGAAATGATGGTTTATAATTCTAGCATTTCCGAAATGCCTCTGCAGCACTGTTAATTAGGTAAGCCCACCGAAAGGGAATGTCGTAACACACATCGGATAGGAAAAACCTGTTATTAATTACGAGGTGCATTCAAGTTCTAAGGCCTCCGATTTTCTTTCTAATTAACTACTCACCCGAAATCGATGAAACTGGCGTTACTTCTCGACGTAATCGCCCTGCAGACGTACACATTTTTCACAACGCTGACGTCATGATTCCATGGCAGCGGCGAAGGCTTCTTTAGGAGTCTGTTTTGACCACTGGAAAATCGCTGAGACAATAGCAGCACGGCTGGTGAATGTGCGGCCACGGAGAGTGTCTTTCATTGTTGGAAAAAGCCAAAAGTCACTAGGAGCCAGGTCAGGTGAGTAGGGAGCATGAGGAATCACTTCAAAGTTGTTATCACGAAGAAACTGTTGCGTAACGTTAGCTCGATATGCGGGTGCGTTGTCTTGGTGAAACAGCACACGTGCAGCCCTACCCGGACGTTTTTGTTGCAGTGCAGGAAGGAATTTGTTCTTCAAAACATTTTCGTAGGATGCATCTGTTACAGTAGTGCCCTTTGGAACGCAATTGGTAAGGATTACGCCCTCGCTGTCCCAGAACATGGACACCATCATTGTTTCAGCACTGGCGGTTACCCGAAATTTTTTTGGTGGCGGTGAATCTGTGTGCTTCCATTGAGCTGACTGGCGCTTTGTTTCTGGATTGAAAAATGGCATCCACGTCTCATCCATTGTCACAACCGACGAAAAGAAAGTCCGATTCATGCTGTCGTTGCGCGTCAACATTGCTTGGCAACATGCCACACGGGCAGCCATGTGGTCGTCCGTCAGCATTCGTGGCACCCACCTGGATGACACTTTTCGCATTTTCAGGTCGTCATGCAGGATTGTGTGCACAGAACCCACAGAAATGCCAACTCTGGAGGCGATCTGTTCAACAGTCATTCGGCGATCCCACAAAACAATTCTCTCCACTTTCTCGATCATGTCGTCAGACCGGCTTGTGCGAGCCCGAGGTTGTTTCGGTTTGTTGTCACACGATGTTATGCCTTCATTAAACTGTCGCACCCACGAACGCACTTTCGACACATCCATAACTCCATCACCACATGTCTCCTTCAACTGTCGATGAATTACAATTGGTTTCACACCACGCAAATTCAGAAAACGAATGATCGCACGCTGTTCAAGTAAGGAAAACGTATTCTCGCCTCTGGCGGTAAAATTCCATCTGCCGTACGGTGCTGCCATCTCTGGGACGTATTGACAATGAACGCGGCCTCGTTTTAAAACAATGCGCATGTTTCTATCTCTTTCCAGTCCGGAGAAAAAAAAAATCGGAGGCCTTAGAACTTGAATGCTTCAATGGCTGTGCAATGTGTAGAGCAGCACCATCTCGCATAAAACTGATCCTATCCACGCATCCACGCTGTGAAGAGGTTGGAATGACGTTGCTGCGCAAGACTCTCATAGCGCCTACCAGTGACGCTACAGTTAATAGGACCCGTAGGACTCATCTCCTCGAAAACATACGGCCCTATGGTAAACGACGCCGTCAACCCGCATCACATAATCGTATTTGCACGAATGAAGTGTTAGAGACGGAAATAGTCTTCGTCTGTCCACAGAACGATTCATGACCATTCATTGGCCGCTGTTATGTGAGCAAAAAATTACAGAGCGAACGTTTGTCTTACTGGCAGGTCGACAGGTAGCAATTCCCGAACATGATTTTATGCACCGTTGTTGCCGGCATGTCCATCGCTCTGGTTATTTCCCCGTGCACTGGATGTTTCCACACCACCGCTCGACCCTCTTGTAATGCTGTGGCCACATGTTCGACAGACGTTGGTTAACTTATTTCCTCCCTCTGCCAAAAGAACCTGACATTTTTAATTTTTTAACGATTTTCTCCAGACACTTAGCAAACATCGGACCAATGCCTTTTTTCGTACCCTTGAGTGTCCAGATATTCTGCAGAGCAAGTGGTGCACTGTCACCTTTCTCGAAAACAAGTTTTACCAGCAGCGCGCGATCCTTCGAGCAGTCACGTTCGGCGTCCCGGACTCAAACTGAGGAACAGCCGTGTGCCCCTCGTCTGTTGGTGTGCGTATACTGACGCCTACAGCACCATCTATTGCTAAAATTTTCGTTAATTTTTTTCTTCCGTGACATTTTCCCCTGCATCAATAATATACTGTTCAAATTTGACGTCAATCTGAGCAATGATTCTCTTTCTACAGCGTTCTGAAATGGCAACTTTAGTAAGTCTTCCTCCTACCAGGAAGTGTGCCGGTGTATTCATTTTGTCACATGCCTGGGAGACACGTCTACAATTGAGTTGAGATGTTTATAAGACTGTTCAAATGTTCAGATGTGTGTGAATTCCTAAGGGACCAAACTGCTTAAACTATCTTATGCTAAGAACAACACACACACCCATGGCCGAGGGAGGACTCGAACCTCCGGCGGGAGGGGTTGCACAATCCGTGACATGACGCTTCAAACCGCGCGGCCATTCCGCGCGGCTTATAAGAATGTTTTGAAGTCTCTTCGTACAGACACGTTCACCCAAGAATTTTACGAAGGCAACGTTTTACTGGACCAACCATTCTCTCCCTCCAGCCTCCCCAACAAGCCAAACGTTGAGCAATGAACTTATAGGTGATATTGCTTTGAGATATGAAGCAGTCAGTCCAAAGCGTAGCAGTCCCATTGTCACAGTTTATTATGTTGCAGTAATAACGCAGAAGTCCGCATCCCAACAATGTAGCTAGCAATACGAGACTACAGGTTATTCTCTTGATGGGCACATCAGTTGCGTATAAATATTACCCTTTTTCTCACACGTGACGTACCAGACGGCACAATAGACTCTGTCAGAAGCGTCGCAAATACCGTGAACGTGCAAATCTCTGTACTCGGAAGTTGGGATCCACGTGGGTGCAGATACATTAGAGAGGTGCGGAAGGGACGATGGTCACATACGCCTTTTCGAAGGAAGCTGAGGAGGCAGGATTTCAACTCGATCCTAGTAGCCAAGTGTCTTGAGCCAAATTTTTACCATGACGGATACTGGTGACACTAAACCCAGAGGATAGTAGAAGCTTAAGATTAACAGTGGTGTCGATTGCAGAAACGCCTGGTCGGATTTCAATGAGTATCCAACAAAACATCGCTTTGAGGATATTCAGACTTTTTTGTTAGTCTGGATATATTCCAATCTCTGTACTCCTCTACAGTTTTTTTACCTTCTACAGCTCCGTCTAGTACCATAGAAGTTATTCCTTGATGTCTTAACACGTTTCTATCACCCTGTCCCTTCTTGTCAATTTTCCTTTCCTCGGCGATTCTGAGGAGAATCTCACTTCTTATCTGTCCACTTAATTTTTAACACTCTTCTGTAGCACCACATCTCAAATACTTCGATTCTCTTCTCTTCCGGTTTTCCCACAGTCCATGTGCCATCAAACGCTGTGCTCCAAACGTACATTCTCGAAATTTCTTCGCCAAATTCTGTGTTTGATACTAGTAGACATCTCTTGGCAACGAGTGCCATTTTAGCCAGGGCTAGTCTGCTTTTTTGTTCTCTTTGCTCCGCCCATTCTGGGTTATTTTGCTGCCTAGGCAGCAGAATTCCTTAAGTTCGCCTACTTCGTGATCACCATTTCTGATGTTAACTTTCTCACTGTTCTCATTTCTGCAACTTCTAATGGGTAGTCGCGGACGGCTATCCAACCCTGTGCCAGGCTACCAAATAACCAAAGGAAGGACTGGGCAGGTTTTTGTTCATTTGCACTTAGTTGATGGAAAGGTAATACAGCCTTGATAGTACAAGCTAGTGATCTTTAACACTTTATGAGTTATTTTAGAAAACACTGGTAACAACCTAGCCAGATAAAATTTTTCACACACAGTCGGAAGGGCTAATATAAAAAATAAAAATAAATAAAAATAAACTAAGCCGGAAATACAACAAATTCCCAAAAGAAAACGGGCATAATGGCCAATTTTAAAGAAGGGCAAACAACAACCAATAACGCTTGATTAAAAAAATTGAACTAATAACTAATAACGCCTGAAGGGCTGATTGCAACAACAAATACAAAACTGCAACCACTGACGCCTGAAAGGCTGATTTAAAGAAATAACAACTACAACCAATGATGCCTAAATGGCTAATTAAAGAAATGCAATGAAAAACTCAATAATTAACTAGTAGTTGAAATGTTAGTTCTGAAACACCCCTAAAGGGCTATCTTAAACACACACTATTTGACAACAAGGTATTTGACTGAATAATTAACAAGACATTTTACACAGAACCAAAAGGTTTAACAAAGGACTCACAGTAATAGGCAGACTTTAAAATTTCCACAGATAATTACAATCGGCAATAAAATAACTGAAGATTTAGTTCTCAGCTCTAAAATAGTGCGAGCTGCTTCACATTTCCCTCATACGTGACCTAGCCGGTACACTATAGCCGGTTCACAAACCACCAGTTTAGCTTGGGATTGTCCACACGTCTAGAACAGACTAAAACGTTCGATTACCAGCCGGTACTGACAAATACAACAATAACAGAAATGAGAACCTAAACTGAATTACGCTGGCTCCACTTCAATAAGTTGGCGCCGCGAGGAAGTATTTTGTTACCGAAAAAGAAGTTCGCAGCGCCAACCGCCAATTAAACAAGCAGAGATCAGATCAATAAGTACAGTCAGGCAATTCAAATTGCGTAACGAGTAACTAGAACGGCTGACGGTAGTGTAAGACTCTTGAGGAGGTGGCACACACTTTCGTAGTAGTCTGCAGAATCAAATAATAATTATGCTCACCGTAGCAGCAGGCAGCTGATTTCAATGGTGGTCTAGCAAAACCGGAATGGATAGCCTAACGAATCCCGCCAGTGCGCCTCACACAAACAGCGAGGCCATCATTCCATAATTCCTTACGGATTGCAACTAGCACGTTGCACCGTGCCAACGGCCCGTGCTGAAACCTCTACAAGCAGCGGAGTACGGTGTACTCGTACCTCTCCAGCATGGCCGGGCGTGTTTACATCCTCATACAGGCCTCTATTTCCAGCTAAAAGCACACACCGTGCAACCTACACGCTGTCACGTGCCAAGCCAATCCAGAACTCACTGTATGGCCGTTCTCATTGACAACCAAGGCGCTACTCTCTACTGCACACCCCTCCGATGACTCTCCCCCAGTGCTCACTAACCTCTGACAAAGATCAAATGGTTCAAATGGCTCTGAGCACTATGGGACTTAACATCTGAGGTCATCAGTCCCCTAGAACTTAGAACTACTTAAACCTAACTAACCTAAGGACATCGCACACATCCATGACCGAGGCAGGATTCGAACCTGCGACCGTAGCGGTCGCGCGGTTCCAGACTGAAGCGCCGAGAACCGCTCGGCTGCACTGGCCGGCTGACAAAGATCACTAGCCGTAAATAGGAAAGATAAACCAGCCAATTGCTGATGGCGATCAGCGATCCGGCTCACTCATTACTTCCGTTTTTCTTCGTTTCACTCTCAGTCTACGTTCTGTATTCATTAAACTGTTCGTTCCATTCAGCACATCCTGTAGTCCTTCTTCACTTTCACTGAAGATAGCAATGTCGTTAGTGAAACTTATTGTTATTGATATCCAATCACCTTGAATTCTAATTCCACTCTTGAACCTTTCTTTTATTTCCATCATTACTTCTTCGATCATGATATTGCAGCTTTATTCTTCTCTCTTGGTTCTTGTACAATTTGTATGTTTCCCTCCAGCTTATCCCTATTTTTCTCAGAATTTCGAACATCTTTAACCATTCTACAAAGTCGGATGCTCTTTTCAGGTCGACAGATCCAATGAACGTGTTTCGATTTTTCTTCAGCCTTGCTTCCATTATCAACCGCAACGTCAGAACTACATTCTAGTGCCTTTACGTTTCCTAAAGCCAAAGTGATCATCATCTGACAGATCACCAATTTTCTCTCTCATTCTTCTATATATTACTCGTGTCAACAAATTGGATGCATGAACTGTTAAGCCGATTGTGCGACTCTACTCACATTGTCGGCTCTTGTTATCTTCCGAATTGTTAGAATGATGTTTCTCCTGAAGTTTGATGATATATAACCAGTTTCATATATTCTACACACCAACGTGAGTAGATTTTTTGTTGCCACTACCCCCAGTAATTTTTAGAAATTCTGATGCAATATTACCTCTCTCTTCTGCCTAACTTGATATCAAATCTTTCACAACTCTTTTAAGTTCTGAATTTAGTATTGGATCCCCTCTCTCTTCTCTTTCGATTTCTGTTTCTTCTATCACGTCATCACACAAGTTTTCCAGCTCATAGAGGCCTTCGAGGTATTCTTTCCACCTACCCGCTCTCTCTTCTGTATTTAACAGTGGTATTCCCATTGCACTCTTAATGTTGCCACCCTTGCTTTTAATTTCATCGAAGGTTGTTTTGACTTGTTTGTATGCTGAGTCAGTCCTTCCGACAATCATTTATTTTTCGATTTCTACACATTTTTCATGTAGGCGTTTCGCCTTAGCTTCCCTGCAATTCCTGTTTATTTCATTTTTAAGTGTCTTGTCTTTGTGTTTTTGTGAATTTCCCTGAACATTTCTGTACTTCATTCTTTCGACGACCAATCTAAGTATTTCTTCTCTTATCCATGGTTTATTCGCAGTTACCTTCTTTGTACCTATGATTTTCTTTCCAACTTCCGTGCTGCCCTGTTTACATGCGTCCAATCCTCTCCACCTGAACTGCCAACGAGCTATTCCTTATTGCAGTATATATAGCCTGAGCCCGCTCGGTTATCCGAGCGGTCTAAGGCAAGGCTTTCCGGAGTGGGAAGGAGCGTCTGGTCACCCGGCACGAATCAGCCCGGCGGATTTGTGTCGAGGTCCGGTGAGCCGGCCAGTCTGTGGATGGTTTTTAGGCGGTTTTCCATCTGCCTCGGCGAATGCAGACTGGCTCCCCTTATTCCGCCTCAGCTACACTATTTGGCGATTGCTACGCAAACAATTTCTCCACGTACGCGTACACCACCATTACTCTACCACGCAAACATAGAGGTTACACTCGTCTGGTGTGAGACGTTCCCTGGAGGGTGCACCTGGGACCGAATCGCACAGTAACCCTGGGTTCGGTGTGAGGGGGAGGGGGTGTGCCGAGGGGTGAAGTGGACTGCGGTAGTCGTCGTGGGGTTGTCGACCACTGCGGCTGCGGCGAGGACGGAGCCTCTCCGTCGTTTCTAGGTCCCCAGCTAATATACATACATACATCTATAGCTTCAGTGAACTTCAAGCATTTCTGTTCATTCCTCGTTACTTCCATATCCCATTTCTTTGGGTTTAATTCTTCCTGACTACTCTCTTAAACTTCAGCCTACTCTTCGCCATCTGCATATGGTCCTGGGTATGCCTTATGTAGTGACTTGGCAAGACAGCCAAGCCACTCGGAGGTAGCCGAAAGGCACGCGTTTAAGCTCACGCAGACTGGCGTGAGGTCTGGAACAGGACAATGTCTTGAGAATTGCAAATAAAGTACGAAGATCTTGGAATACTTAAGTTTAATCCATAATTGGAGAACATCGCTCTTGATGATACATAATTTATAATCTCAATATAAACTGGTACTGGCGCCTTGCTAGGTCGTAGCAAATGACGTAGGTGAAGGCTATGCTAACTATCGTATCGGCAAATGAGAGCGTAATTGTCAGTGAACCATTCCTAGCAACGTCGGCTGTACAACTGGGGCGAGTGCTAGGACGTCTCTCTAGACCTGCCGTGTGGCGGCGCTCGGTCTGCAATCACTGACAGTGGCGACACGCGGGTCCGACGTATACTACCGGACCGCGGCCGATTTAAATGCTACCACCTAGCAAGTGTGGTGTCTGGCGGTGACACCACACCTTACAATCCAATATCCGATTTCGCAAGCTCTGCCTCATCATGATGTAAGCTGACTGGTATCTTCCGGCCGTTTCCAAGTATACATATTCCCTTTGTGATTCTTGAAGAGAGTATTCGCTATTACTAACAGAAATAAATTGTAGAATTCAACCAGTCTTTCTCCTCTCTCATTCCTACTGTCAAGCCATATTCTCCGGGAACCACTTCTTCTTCTCCTTCCCTACAGCCTCATCCCTGGCCCCCACAACTATTGGGTTTTTCATCTGAACTACCCGTTTAGTATCCGCATATACTTCCCCTGCCTCTTCTTCTTCAGCTTGCGACGTCGGCATGTACACCTGAACTATAGCTGTCGGTGCTGGTTTTCTGTCGATTCCGATGAGAACAACCCGGTCACTGAACTCTTCACGGTATCTCACTCTCTGCCCTACCTTCCTGTCCATGACGAATCCTGTTCCTGTTATACAATTTTCTGCGCTGTTGATACTAACCTATACCCAACCGACCAGAAATCTCTGTCTTCTTCCCATTTCACTTCACTGACCCCCCACTATATGTAGACTGAGCCTCTGCATTTCCGTTTCCAGATTTTCTAGCTTCCCTACTATTCAAGATTGTGACATTCCATGCCCCGACTCGTAGAACGTTATCCTTTGTTATTAAATTTTTTCTGACGGTCACCTCCCCCTTGACATTCTCCTTCAGGAGATCCGAATGGGGGCCTATTCTGGAATCTTTTGCCAATGGTGAGATCGTCATGACAGTTTTTCAGTTGCCTGGTCTTATGTCCTGTGGTACACATTGTTTGTCTTTGATGCAGTGATTTCCGTTGCCTTGCACGTCCTTATCCCTTTGATCATTGCTGATTTTTTCGCCTTTTAGGGCAATTTCCCATCTCAAGGGCAAGAGAGTATCCCGAATCTTTTTCCGCTGCTAAGCCCACTTTGAAAAGGACGTTGGCAGACGGAAGTCTTCGACCGCCATTGCTGATGATTTTTATTGAAAAATCGATGAGTGGCGAGGTTCTAACGCAGGGTCGAGGACGTTTTGAGTACTAGTGAAAGACGCTACCCCTAGGCAATTGGTGCTGCAAATGTAGGCAGGCATATATTCATACTGTCGATGTATCACGAAGAATTTACCAGTATTGGTAAGGCCTTATAACTAGATTAATGAGAACGTCTGTATGTTTGTCAATAGGATCTGCCAGTGATAGATTACATGCATATGCATGATTGTGACGTCTAGTGGTAAAGACGGGTGTCTGCTGAAGGAATACGAACACTGAAAGGAGTTAATATTAACGTGCTCGTTGTTCCATATATTTCTTTAATTTAGAAGGACGAGTCTGCCTGATTCAGATATGGCAACAGTGGACTAAGATGCAGCGAACGACGCGGCCTGAGAGTCAATCACTTGTAAATTCAGACTAGCAATCAAAGATCTGTTAACAGAGTTTGACTGGCTGCCAGCGACCAGATTACAACTTGTAAGTTTTTCCTCGCCTGTGAATCCTGTGATATAAACACGTGCTGTCTGCAGGTGCGTGAAGCAGAGACTTTATGTGTTTACTTAGAGGCTAATTATGATTAAACTTTCGCTACTCGAGAGAACCCCCGTAAAAAATAAGTGATCGTAGAACATTGGAACTTTGTGGAAACATTTGTACGGACATGCGGAAAATAAATAACCAATAAACCATTGAAAGGAATACATTTTTAATTCCACATAAGGAGGATCACATTTGTTAGATGCGTAACATGTTTACATTCTAGATTAAAACGTGGCTTAGTGTGACGACCATCGGTATCGAAGAGTAATGTGAAGTTCATACGGATATGGATACAATTTCACAATTGTTCGAACGGTGGACCGTGGAATATTCAGCTTTCGTAACGTAACTAGTGCACTGTTTGAAGATCGCACACTGCATCCAGCATTTTCAGTCATGGCAACAGTAGCTTCTTCAGCAGTTTGCGGCGCAATTGGTCTTCAGCCTCTCCCAGGAGGAAATCCCAATAGCCAATTAATTCTAACTTCCGAATCCTGTTCTTCAACCCCGGTGGGGAAGGAGGAACTCTCCGTATTCCTTTGATGCACCGAAAAGCGGGGACAATGTTCCTGTTGTTTTGATTAAACACCTATATGAATACAGTTCTGCTCACGTTGACTGAACCCATGTTGACTGTCTGCAACTGTAATGCACACTGATCCAAAGAAGAGCGGCGCGTTTCGTCACAGGGTTATTTGGTAACCGTGATAGCGTTACGGAGATGTTTAACAAACTCAAGTGGCAGACTCTGCAAGAGAGGCGCTCTGCATCGCGGTGTAGCTTGCTCGCCAGGTTTCGAGAGGATGCGTTTCTGGATGAGGTATCGAATATATTGCTTTCCCCTACTTATACCTACCGAGGAGATCACGAATGTAAAATTAGAGAGATTAGAGCGCGCACGGAGGTTTTCAGACAGTCGTTCTTCCCGCGAACCATACGCGACTGGAACAGGAAAGAGAGGTAATGACAGTGGCACGTAAAGTGCCCTCCGCCACACACCGTTGGGTGGCTTGCGGAGTATAAATGTAGATGTAGATGTAGATGATGCTAATGTTTCAACCTTACATCGCCGTACCAGTACCGGCGCCTAAGCTCAAGTCACTACACTAGCATTACTGATAACACAAATCCGGCAGCGGACCGTCTGTACACCGTTGCTATAAATTTGGGTAACCATACGGTAAATAGTTTTCCGACTACACTCACCCATGTAGCGAAAGTTTAATTCTAGTCATCCTTTACATGTCTCACTGAACTAGAGCTCGTTTGCGCTCTGGAAAACTTAATGGTACACTGTTACAAATAGATTTGTGATGGTTGCCTTTACAGAACGAGCAGAAATTTTTGGCTTTCTACACGCAATTTTTAAAGGTATGGCCTTTCTTGAGGCAAAGATAACAGGGATTACACGACTTCAATACCTTCAGACGCTCCTGTACCGCCAGTACAATTTGGCATGACGCGCTTCGCTTCATCAATATAATTCTCACACAAATTTGCATCGCTATTGTAATCCTCCTGTAACAAAAGATCGTCTACTTGCTTTTCCAACAGTACAACGATTGACAGAGTGTCCTCTGCCCTGCAAACGCGACTTGTAGAGTCAGATTCGGAGAGCGGATGAGAATTCTCCGATCGTGGTGACGTATCGAGTAATATTCGATCTTTGGAGAGGCCGCTTTCGTTTCAGAATATTTAGTTTTTACGTCGACGTGTCTCTCTAAAATTCGAAGTAGGAATTAAAATCCATGGAGAAGAAATAAAAATTTGACGTTTGCCGATGAGATCGTAATTCTGTCAGAGAGAGAAAAGAGCCTGGAAGAGCAGTTGAACGTCATGGACAGTGTCTCGAAAGGAGGATGTAAGATGAACACCAACAAAAGCAAAACGAGGATAATGGAATGTAGTCGAATTAAATCGGGTGATGCTGAGGGAATTAGATTAGGAAATGAGACACTTAAAGTAGTAGATGAGGATTGCTATTTGGGGATCAAAGTAACTGATGATGGTCGAAGTAGAGAGGATATAAAATCTAGACTGGCAATGGCAAGGAAAGCGTTTCTAAAGAAGAGAAATTTGTTAACATCGGGTATAGATTTAAGTGTCAGGAAGGCGATACTGAAAGTATTTGTATGGAGTGTAGCCATGTATGGAAGTGAAACATGGACGATAAATACACTCCTGGAAATTGAAATAAGAACACCGTGAATTCATTGTCCCAGGAAGGGGAAACTTTATTGACACATTCCTGGGGTCAGATACATCACATGATCACACTGACAGAACCACAGGCACATAGACACAGGCAACAGAGCATGCACAATGTCGGCACTAGTACAGTGTATATCCACCTTTCGCAGCAATGCAGGCTGCTATTCTCCCATGGAGACGATCGTAGAGATGCTGGATGTAGTCCTGTGGAACGGCTTGCCATTGCCATGCCATTTCCACCTGGCGCCTCAGTTGGACCAGCGTTCGTGCTGGACGTGCAGACCGCGTGAGACGACGCTTCATCCAGTCCCAAACATGCTCAATGGGGGACAGATCCGGAGATCTTGCTGGCCAGGGTAGTTGACTTACACCTTCTAGAGCACGTTGGGTGGCACGGGATACATGCGGACGTGCATTGTCCTGTTGGAACAGCAAGTTCCCTTGCCGGTCTAGGAATGGTAGAACGATGGGTTCGATGACGGTTTGGATGTACCGTGCACTATTCAGTGTCCCCTCGACGATCACCAGTGGTGTACGGCCAGTGTAGGAGATCGCTCCCCACACCATGATGCCGGGTGTTGGCCCTGTGTGCCTCGGTCGTATGCAGTCCTGATTGTGGCGCTCACCTGCACGGCGCCAAACACGCATACGACCATCATTGGCACCAAGGCAGAAGCGACTCTCATCGCTGAAGAGACACGTCTCCATTCGTCCCTCCATTCACGCCTGTCGCGACACCACTGGAGGCGGGCTGCACGATGTTGGGGCGTGAGCGGAAGACGGCCTAACGGTGTGCGGCACCGTAGCCCAGCTTCATGGAGACGGTTGCGAATGGTCCTCGCCGATACCCCAGGAGCAACAGTGTCCCTAATTTGCTGGGAAGTGGCGGTGCGGTCCCCTACGGCACTGCGTAGGATCCTACGGTCTTGGCGTGCATCCGTGCGTCGCTGCGGTCCGGTCCCAGGTCGACGGGCACGTGCACCTTCCGCCGACCACTGGCGACAACATCGATGTACTGTGGAGACCTCATGCCCCACGTGTTGAGCAATTCGGCGGTACGTCCACCCGGCCTCCCGCATGCCCACTATACGCCCTCGCTCAAAGTCCGTCAACTGCACATACGGTTCACGTCCACACTGTCGCGGCATGCTACCAGTGTTAAAGACTGCGATGGAGCTCCGTATGCCACGGCAAACTGGCTGACACTGACGGCGGCGGTGCACAAATGCTGCGCAGCTAGCGCCATTCGACGGTCAACACCGCGGTTCCTGGTGTGTCCGCTGTGCCGTGCGTGTGATCATTGCTTGTACAGCCCTCTCGCAGTGTCCGGAGCAAGTATGGTGGGTCTGACACACCGGTGTCAATGTGTTCTTTTTTCCATTTCCAGGAGTGTAGTTTAGACAAGAAGAGAATAGAAGCTTTCGAAATGTGGTGCTACAGAAGAATGCTGAAGATTAGATGGGTAGATCACATAACTAATGAGGAGGTGTTGAATAGGATTGGGGAGAAGAGAAGTTTGTGGCACAACTTGACTAGAAGAAGGGATCGGTTGGTAGGACATGTTCTGAGGCATCAGGGGATCACAAATTTAGCATTGGAGGGCAACGTGGAGAGTAAAAATCGAAGAGGGAGACCAAGACATGAATACACTAAGCAGATTCAGAAGGTTGTATGTTGCAATACGTATTGGGAGATGAAGGAGCTTGCACAGGATAGAGTAGCATGGAGAGTCTCTGGACTGAAGACCATAACAACAACATGTCTCTCTAGGTACTGTCAGAATTTAATGATCTTCTTAGTAGTCTACATCTACATCCATACTCCGCAAGCCACCTGACGGTGTGTGGCGGAGGGTACCTTGAGTATGTCTATCGGTTCTCCCTTCTATTTCAGTCTCGTATTGTTCGTGGAAAGAAAGATTGTCGGTATGCCTCTGTGTGGGCTCTAATCTCTCTGATTTTATCCTCATGGTCTCTTCGCGCGATATACGTAGGAAGCAGCAACATACTGCTTGATTCCTCGGTGAAGGTATGTTCTCGAAACTGTCTCGTAAGACAGTAGTTTTCGTGTACAAATCAAAATTATGGCAGCAGCAAGTAAACAAGAGATGACAGATCGTGTAAGAAAGCAGCGCGAAAATCAGAAATAATAACAATCGCAAGCTACATCGATCTTCAATATAACAAGGTCTACAGTAATGTCCACAACAGTATAACTAGCAGTAATATGCTTGTAATTTTTACTCAAATGTCAGATCAGGGCAAATTATGTAACAGGCGTTAAACAGTTCCTTCCAGCTAGCGTCAATGTAATGTTGCTCAACACAGCTGGTACGCGTAACGCTGGTGGTAAACAAAGGATTTTCAATTGGTACAGGCACAAGTAAACCAAACATGTACTGAGAAAGTAAAATTATTTTTTCCCTTACTTTATTTTTAAAGTAAGTTGATAGTGTAAAAGCTGATTGATAAAACTAACATTTGTATAATGTTAAGGGCAATGGATTTAGCCGCCCTTTCCATCTACATGTTGTCAAAGGGTTGCCTGTCCTCAGGCGCTAGAGCAGCAGTGAGGCATCACTCAGCTGAATCGGTGTCGAAGTCTCTGACAGGTACATTTGTAACGTTCTCAACAAATGTGCGTAGGAGCCACCCACAGGGTTGCCGTTTTGTTCACATCCAATGTCAATGTTGCACCCCTCCGCCGATAACGCTACAGGGGGGCGCGAAGCAGGAAAGCTCAAAAAGAATAAACTTTCTTTACAGGTTCACATCACGCTCAAATTTCTTCGAATGGTTTTGAAGGATCGCTAGTCCATCACTCCTCTATACCAGAGCAAACACTACCGGTCGCACAACACTCCAAAGTGGTCAGATTACATTCAATAGGGTTGGATCCCAGGATCTTCTTAGGTTGATTCGTGTGCTACGTCTTGAGGTGGCATAATTCTCAGTGGTGGTGTGTATGATATGTTTTCATCGGCCGCCCATAATAAAACAGCGTTGTTTCAACGATGAGTGTCGCGGTTCTGATCTCCATTGCAGAGGCGTCAAAAGAAAGAGTGAAATGTGGGTAATACGGAGATAAGCCGACATTCCGATCGTGTGACACGTCCCCGGTGGTGCTGAAATTTGGTGCCAATGTGATATCAGTAACCCACCGTAGACATCAATGGACTTCTGAGCTATGGCCTCTTTTCGCAGGTATCGACAGTTTGCAGCGTCGCCGAGGTCGAGGGTGACGTCGCAGGGCGCCACGCTTGTGCATCGTTACACAGGAAGGTTGTCGGCACCTTTGAGCCAAATTTCAAACTTATGCGACGCGATGGGAAACAATTACATGGTTTAGAAAAAGTGATATTTTTGCGTCATTTAGATCATAGAACGATACTACTAGTAATATTCAGATTGTCAGCAAAATAATTTAATTAAGAGGCTGGTATTGATTGTAGGCTATGGTAAAAAATTCGATCTCTCGTGAGAATGACATGGAACCACGTGTGATTAATATCGTCGAATTGGGATTTGCAGTGGAGGAATCCACGTCACATGAATACTCATTGACAGGTTCAAACCGTCATACTTAGGCAAAATGTAGAAGCTATGTCACTAATTAATAGGGGAATGTTATCTAATTTGACAAAACTGTCACAAAATCAGTTATCAACGGAAGAAGGGTACAGATAGAGTTGTTAAAGTCCGATGTAGGTACGGTAAATATTGCCGGAGCCTGAAGGTCAGACTGATAAGCAGCGAGACCACTTGTGCAAATTTACAGCTACTGGTATTTAGTACTAAGGACTGAGATACGGGAGCAGATTGTAGAAAAACAGAGCAGTCTGCATCGTTAAATCAAGAGCAGAGCACAAGCTTGACTAGTATTTTGCTAAAATACGCCAAAGTATTTGAAGAAGATGCAAATGCCACCTAACTGTTGTACCAAATTTCATCTGCTGCCGTAACTACCATTCTGTCCCTTGTATTAGAATGCGCTGTTCCACCAAACAGTCTAAATGGATAAGCTAGTTACATGTGATTGAAGGAACAGTTAATAATTTGCTGTATACCTCTACAAGGTGGACGCCTAATGAATTAATGTTTACATCTACATACCTATTCCGCAAGCCATCGTATGGTGCATAGCGGTGGGTAACTTGCACCAATGCTAGTCAGTTCCTCCCCTGTTCCACTCGCAAATAGAGCGAGGGGGAAAACGAGTGTATATGTTACCTACCAAATCCGATTTTAGGATGAACTAGTTTCGTCTACGTCAAACTTGTTCATCTTGTTACTGATACGATAAGACAGTTTAGCCTAGGTCGAATCAGTTTATCCTAGTTAGAATTTACTTGCTTTAGGATAAACTGGTACGTCCTAGTCTGAACTAATTTTGCTTAGTCGGAACGCATGTCGCTGCCTGTATGAAAGGGGAATCCCCGAATCATCTCTGGCTCGCCCCTCGCGACTCTCAACCGCTCTTCACTCGCACTGTTCTTTGTTTTGAGTGGTATTTTTCATCGACGAGTGCGAGTATTAAGTTACTGGTTGCGTTTAAAAGATTTTATTATAATCCTAGTATAATTATTGTGAGGCGTTTCAACATGGATGAGCCTTCGTCTAGTAGACAAGCCAATCAAAAACTGTGGAGAGAAAAGTTTCTGGAGGAAATTCTGTATAGTGAAAACAACAAGTCTTCTCATTATACTGTGCTATCAGTAGACGAATAGGTTAAACAGTTAGAAGACTCAGAAAAGTTGGAAAAAAGAACATCATTACAAAAAAGAAGACTGAAACGATTTGCTGTTTTGAAAATTGGTGATGTGAAAAAATCATTGCACGATGTGAAGGGAATATAGGATACTTTGTTCCAGCTGAAGAACTTTATTATGTAATTGACGCAGCTCATGTAGCTGTGGGTCATGGTGGTCGCGATAGGATGTTAGCCGAGACATCAAAAAAATATGCCAATACCACAAAGGAAATGATATGCCTCTATTTATCAATTTGTGACGTTTGTCAAGAAGAAGACAAAAAAGAAAATATTGCTAGTTTCAAAGCCAATTCTCTATTCGGAAATGAACAGCAGATGCCAAGTTCATTTGCTGATTCCCGAAAACAACCAGACTGGAATTTAAAATTCACTCTAGTTTACCAAGACCATCTCATAAGATTTGTTCTCTTTCGTGCGTTAACATCAAAGAGTGCTGAAGAAGTGGCCTATCATTTGAATGACATATTCCTAATTGTAGGGGCGCCGTACATTCTTCAATCTGATAACGGCAGAGAATTTCTCAATAATGTTATAAGTGAACTCGTAAAGCTTTGGTCAGAACTGAAAATTGTGCATGGAAAACCAAGGCACAGCCAAAATCAGTGTTCTGTTGAACGAACCAACCAAGACATTGAAAATATGATAAATTCTTAGTTAAAGGACAACAATTCGACGAAGTGGTCGGAAGGATTAAGGTATGTCCAATTCATGAAAAATCGAGCTTACCACTCTGGCATAAAACAATCACCTTACAACGCATTATTCGGAATCGAACCCAGAGTAGGACTTTCCGCTTCCTCGTTGCCTCAAGAAATCATAAATGATGTTCAGGATGAAAATTATTTAAAGAAGGCAATCGAAGATGACAGGATGATGATAACATTGTGAAAATTGACACATACGACATTCAAAATGCTAGACAAATTGCGACAGAAAATTAAAAGCTAAAAGAATGAAACCTTCCTCTGACAAATCCCACCCACCAGCTAACATTGAAGACAACGTAATCATACCCATTCCAGATGTAGATAAATGCAGAGGTGACCTTCGAAACACAATTGGAGTAATAACTCAAAAGACTGATGAGGGCCTCTATAAATGAAACATAATTGGAGTAATACCTCAAAAGACTGATGAGGGCCTCTATAATTTTGGAATCAAACATGGCGTACTTCAAAAACATTATTAGAGGCATTATTTTATTAAAATTTTCCATAATTTTTTGTAATAAAATATTAAAAATATTTTTTAACTTCTTTTTTATATTTTTAGAACTGATTTCGACGCCTGCATTCAGAATTTTTTAGTTGTGGGGGATATTAACCAGGATATTGAAATATCTTTAAGGACTGCAGCCACAAAACACTCTGTTGGATCAGGGCAAGGCTGCGTGAAATGAAATCTCATGAAAAACTGTACAACAAACAAATGCAGTTGTAAGAAACACAAAGTACTCTGCAATTCTAAGTGCCACCAAAGTAAACCTTGCAAAAATAATTAAATAAGCAAATTGCAGATAGGGAGATTTCTGTGGATGGATATATGTAAGTTGACCTAGTGATAGATGTGAAATTACTGATTAGTCATTAAAAACTTTAATGAATCATATTGACTATTTTATTTCTCTTCCTTTATTCAGTTTACTTTGAAAAGCTTATAGAAGATGCAAACTAGGTGAAATTAGTTCGGACTAGGACGTACCAGTTTATCCTAAAGCATGTAAATTCTAAGTAGTATAAACAGATTCGACCTAGGCTAAACTGTTTTTTCCTATCGGTAACAGGATGAACGAGTTTGACCTAGGCGAAAGTCGGGTTTGGCCGGTAACATATATATGCTTTCGTACGAGCCCTACTTTCTCTTATCCTGTCTTTGTGCTCCCTACGCGAAAAGTGCAGTATAATTAGTCAGCTTCAAATGCCAGTTCTCTGAATTTTCTCAACACTATTCCTTAAGACGAACGTCACCTTCCCTCCAGGGATTCACATTTGAGATCCCAAAGCATTTCTATAATACTTGTGTGAAACTACCAGTAACAGATCTAGCAGCCCACTTCTGAAATGCTTCGATATCTCCCTTTAATGCGACAAGTTGCGAATCCCAGACATCCGAGCAATACTGAACAATCCACGGTCTCCTTTACAGATGACCCACACTTTCCTAAAATTCTCTCAATAAACCAAAGTCGACCTTTCCTCTTCCCTGCTACTATCCTGATATGCGCGTTGTATTTCAAATTGCTTTGCAGCGATACGCTCAGATATGTAATCGACATGACTGTGTCAAGCAGCACATTACTAATACAGTATTTGACCATTATGGGACTGTTTTTCCTACTTATCTGCATTAGCTTACGTTTTTCTATATTTAAAGCTGTCTACCATTCGTCTGTATGCTCGTACCTTCGTTGACATTCTGTAGGGGGGCACACGTCGAAACCTTTTCGGAAATCTAGGAATATGGAATCAGCCTCCTGCCCTTCATCCATGCATCGCAGGATATCATTTGAGAAAGGGCAAGCTGAGATTTGCGCAAGCGATGCTTCCTAGATCCATGCTGATTTGTGGACGAACACTTTCGCTCTCAAGGAAATTCAGGATATTTGAACTGAGAATATGTTCAAGAATTATGCAGCAAACCGTGTTAAGGATATTGGTTTGTAATTTTGCAGGTCAGATCTTTCACCCTTCCTATACACAGGTGTCACTTGCGCTTATCTCCAGTCACTTTGGTCTTTGGCCTGAGCTAGAGATTTGAGATAAAAGTAAGCTAAGTACGGGGCTAGTGCCGTAGAGTATGCTCCGTAAAACAGAACTGGCATTGCTCCCGGAGTGGCGACTTATTTGTTTTCAAGTCTTACAGTTGCTTCTCTATGATCGGGAATCCTATTACTACGTCGTCCATATGGGCCTCTTTGCGAAGGTCAAAAAACGGTATGTTTGTACGAAGAGGCTGCGTGAACGCGAAATTTAAAACTTAAGCTAACCTCTCGCTATCTACTACTACATTCCAGGCTGCTTCTATAATGTTTAAATGATTCTCAGTCCCGCCAACTTGACGTTACCCGACCACCGCCAGTCATTGTGTGGCTCCAGTCCTCGCATTTCTTTACGGCCATATCCTTGTGAAACTTGGCGCCTTCAGTGTCACCTGGAACGGCGACCGGCCGTCCTCAACACCATCTATGCCACTGCGTGCCCCTAAAGATCATTGGGGTAGCGTTCCTCCTCAGAAATGGCGTTTGAGGGCCCTGACCCTACTGTGCTCCCCGTTGCTTAAACTCCTGACTGCATAGCGACTGAGAAACGAGTGTCGCTTCTCTTCACTTAGTTCGACACGGCCACGCAACGTTAAATCCGATCACCCAGCATAGAAATGATATCCAATATTTAGTAACAAGGTGTACTTCATGACGTCAGTTATATTCTATTTTCATAATTAAATGGCACCATTCATGTCAAATGATATCAAAAAACAATCTAAGTACATGTTACAGTGTAGGTCAAAAGCATTGTCAAGGCGCAAAATCTTGCGTCCTAACACAGCCCCTCCTCCCCCCCCCCCCCCTTCCGAAAAAAATTAGGCAATTTCGTACTAGCATGGGCCGACTCTCATGGTGATATCTCATGCAGTACAAAATGATCCAAACATCAGATACTTTATTTCCTTTTCACGACAAATCTACTACCAATAATCGAGAGCAAGAGGACAGCCGAGGGCTAGTGTGCACTTATCAGCCAGGTCATTTTGACCACTGACCAGCTATCGACATAAACCCGCCCAGGCGAAAGCAGCGTCACCTGGCGAGGAACGACTGTAGTCAGACAGACACTCAATGCAAGTAGTATCAGTCAGCGTGCTCTCCATGTGTAGACTGGGGAAGGCATGTGATCTATCCGAGTTTGACCGAGGGCAGATTGTGATGATCCGGAGGCTTGGCACGAGCATTTCGGAAAATGCACGAGTTGTCGGGTATTCGAGGAGTGCTGTGGTGAGTGTCTTCAACACTTGGCGGAATCTAGGTTAAACCACGTCCACGAGTCTTGGGGTTGGACGGTCAACCATGATTACAGATGACGGACGTCATAGGCTGGGCAGACTGCTAAAACAGGACAGGCGGAACTAACGTCAGAATTTACTGCTGGGCAGAGTACAAGTGTGGCTGAATACACAGTGCACCGAACACACATAACAATGGGCCTCTGCAGCCGACGACCCATGCATGTGCCAATGTTAACACTACGACATCGGAAACTACGACTGAAATGGGCACGCGACCATCGCCTCTGGGTGTTGGCACAATGGCAGAGCTTTGCTTGGTCTGAGGAGTTCCGATACCTTCTTCATCATGCCGATGGGAGGACACGAATCCGTCGTCTTTCAGGAGAACAGCTCCTTGACACCTGTACTGTGGGAAGGAGACAAGCTGGCGGCGGCTCTATTATGTACTGGGAAATATTCACAAGGGCATCCATGGGTCGATTGGAGCTCGTGCAAGGCCCCACCATAGCCAAGAAGTATCATACACCCGTTCATGGCGATCATGTTTCCCGGTGGCAGCGGCATTTTTCAACAAGATAATGCGGTATGTCAGAAGGCTAAGAGTGTGATGGAGTGGTTCGTGGTACACAGTGGCGAGTTCCACTTGATGTCCTGGGCCCTCAACTTGCCAGATATGACCTTGATCGAATACATCTGGGACGTGATTCAATGTGGCGTCAGAGCTCATCGCCCCCCTCCCCGGAATTTACGGGACTTGGTGACTTGTGTGTGTGCAGATGCGGTGCCAACTTCGACCACCGACCCTCCAGCGGCCTCATTGCTTCCATGCCCAACGTGTCGCCGTTGTTATCCTTGCAAAAGGTGGACATACCAGCTATTAGGTGGGGTGTCATAATGCCCTGGCTGATCAGTGTATCTACCCACACTCATTCACCCATTCTCCCGTGGGTTACTGCCTCAATGGTTATTATTTACATTACATTAGTCGGCTGCTTAGATGTATAAAATATTATCTCAGATTCTACCATACATAATTAGTGGTAAAATAACTCACTTCAGTAAAACAAAAGTTAAAAGAAACAGTACAATGTATAATGAGCAGATAGCCGCTCCCATATTCAGACTTAAGGTGCATGTACGGTCTTCATTCAATAGTCCCTAACCATAACTTATTTTTACAAGGGCAATATAGAGGAATATCATGTCTGCAATAATGTAACACAAGAACGTTATATGTAAGCATAAATCCTGTGTTATATGTGTCACTGTGAACTGTAAGAGGACATAATGTAATCTGGAGAGAAAATGCTTCCAGGGTGGTCGTCTATCAAGCTATTTAGATAGTGACTCATCTTAAAAGGCAAAGCAAGCAGATTCACCAACTTACATTCAAACAAGACATTTGTTACTATACATTACCTAAATTTCATTGAAAAATTACAGTGTAGTTGCGTCTGAAAGTTTCCTTTTTTCTGTTATGTGAGTGGACAAAATACAACATTTCCGTTACTGTGTTTATATGTCCAGGGCCCGTATATGATGTACAATTTGTAAATATTCCATGTACGCTAAATTTTGTTAAAAACATTAGCTGCTGTGGCAAACTGCATGTACATTTAAAATTATGAAGTTCGACAGATGACATTAAATGAAAATTGGAAGCAACAATTAAATTTTTACTACCTTTTACGTTTACTTAAACAAAAGAGTAGCTGAATATTAGTGAAATAAAAAATCAGTAAATGGATAAATATAAACAACATACAAGACTGCTGAAACATTCAGTGAACAAGAAATAACATACATAATTACCATATACAGAAACCAAACATAATAATAGGTTCTAAAATAGTGTATCAGGTGACATGAAATCGAATTATTTATGGCAGTCTGGGCTAAAGAACACATTACGATATTGGTACATTAGGCTGATTTGTTTTTTATGAGCTGCCTCACACAACGTAAAGTATTCACTTTGGTCATGAATTTATTGTGTTCGACAAGGGACATGTTATAAGTTCTTTCACTCTACATGAATGTCACTACGACACTTACACATTCCATTCACCTTTCTGAAAGTAGTTTGCAGTCGGAGACGGAACTGAATAGTTCAAATGAGGAGGAATGTGGTGAAGAACGACCCATAGACCGTCATCTCGCTGGCAACTCAACAAGAACCCTCAGCTTATACAGTGACCATCAGAGGATGCACCATGACCCTCAGGAAATGCAGGTCAGTCGGCATAATGCGCTTCCAACGATCTCAGTTACCATTGTGTACTTTCCGGAACAATTCATATGTGTGTCCATGTTGGGGCTCCACATAGTGTTAAGGTGGATGACAGTCAGATATGACTTTGGTGGATCTACAATTTTTCTGTGATGGTTAGGGATAAATACATGTACACACCTAGTCTTCTTTTCTTCATGTTCTTTAGCTATCGTTATTCTGTTCTAATACCCATTCTTTATCCCTTCACGTTCTTCTGCTTTTGTTTTGTTGACTACTGTAGTTGAAATTAGGACATGGGCAATTACGGTAGACAGGTTTGTTTGCTGTGTGATCAGATTATTTTCAGAACGTGAGCCACTGTGTGTGGCTGCAGTTCTTTGGAATTGGTGCTAGCTAGCAATAGAGGTTACAGATGGTGACTATGATGGCACTCTCTGTACAGTTAAAGATGCCTCGGAAGAGGTGCTAGCTAAGAATAGAGGTTACAGATAGTGATTGTGATGTCACTCCACCTAACAATCTCCAGGAAGAAGACGAGAGCTGTCCTATTCTTCACACAAGTATGACCAGCCTAGCTGTGATTCGTTTACTAATTATGCTTAGTAGTACAAATAACGTTTTCCTGACTAGGTACTTTGATACAGGTGTTGAGACGGATTTTTAATTGCAATTTCCACCCACTTTCCTGGCGTCTCAACAAGCCCAGATCGTGTGAGCCCGCCAAGGTTGCGTGCTGTTAACGGCTACACGTCGGTCAGAAGCCCCGTTTGTAATCCTCAGGGGATCAGCGAGTGTTACCGTGCCGCCTGTCGACATGTGAGACCAGCCCGCAGCACACTCTGGTCTTCACTTTCGCCGTCAATGGCTGCCTGGTCGCCATTCACCGTTGCTGCTCAGCTCACTGCACCCCATTCCATGGCCCCATTCTGTTTGCATATTCGTGCATGTCCCAGCGATGAATCACATGCCTGTACTGGCCATAAGCATCATCATCCTCCATCTAGACTCAATAAAATGTGAAATTTTAGAGATCAACAAAACCCTTGAAAAAACAAGACAAAGATATATACATACGGAATGAAATAAAATTTGAGCCCCTACAACATTCTCCTGACTGAAGTTACAAAGTTTAATGTCCAAGCAACAGTGAGGTCCTTCAAGATTTATCTACGTAGCAACGAACTGCTACTGAATATTACAAAAGTTACTCAGGACTCTCACTTATATTTAAGTTTAACAAAGCAAATAATTTACAAATTCTTAACAAAATGAATAGCCACAGAGTGGTAGCATGTATAAAAATATTTAAAATGTTCTGATTCCTCAACATCGCCTAATGTGCTATAACGACCTGTTTGCATTAGTTTTTTTAATTATTTATTTATTTTTATTTATTTATTTATTGTTCCGTGGGACCAAATTAAGGAGAAATCTCCATGGTCATGAAACGAGTCAATACATTAAATTATAGCACGATAGTAGAAACAGATAAAATGAAATATAAAAAACATATTCAGGCGACAAGTCGTAAGTTTAAATAAAGAAAATCAACAATGTAACACTGGAATTTGCTTAATTCTCTTCAGTTTAGACTTAAAAGACTTTGGGCTACTGCTAAGATTTTTGAGTTCTTGTGGTAGCTTATTGAAAATGGATGCCGCAGAATACTGCACTCCTTTCTGCACAAGTGTCAAGGAAGTGCATTCCACATACAGATTTGATTTCTGCCTAGTATTAACTGAGTGAAAGCTGCTAAATCTTGGGAATAGGCTAATACTGCTAACAACAAACGACATTAAAGAAAATATATACTGTGAGGACAATGTCAGAATTCCCAGACTATTGAATAGGGGTCGACAAGAGGTTCTCGAACTTACACCACATATAGCTCTAACAGCCCGTTTTTGAGCCAAAAATACCCTTTTTGAATCAGAAGAATTACCCCAAAAAATAATAACATACGACATAAGCGTATGAAAATATGCGAAGTAGACTACTTTTCGTGTTGAACTGCCACTTATTTCAGATACTGTTCTAATTGTAAATAAAGCAGCATTTAGTTTCTGAACAAGATCCTGGACATCCACAAGAGCTTACTATCTATCCGAACGCCTAGGAACTTGAACTGTTCCGTTTCGCTTATAATAAGCCCATTGTGTCTGATTAAAATAACGGTTCTTGTTGAATTGTGAGTTAGAAACTGTAAAAACTGAGTCTTACTGTGATTTAGCATCAAATTGTTTTCCACAAGCCATGAACTTCTTTCATGAACTACATTATTTGATACTGTTTCAATATTACACACAATATCCTTCACTACCAAGCTGGTGTCATCAGCAAACAGAAATATTTTTGAATCACCTGTAATACTATAAGGCATATCATTTATATAAATAAGAAACAACAGTGGCCCCAACACCGACCCTTGGGGAACGCCCCACTTAACAGTGCCCCATTGCGACTGAACATCACTACCACTCTCAATATTGCGGAGAATTACCTTCTGCTTTCTGTTCTTAAAGTAAGAGGCGAACCAATTGTAAGCTACTCCCCTTACTCCATAATGGTCCAACGTCTGCAGTAATATTTTGTGGTCAACACAGTCAAAAGCCTTCGTTAAATCACAGAAAACACCTAGCGTTCGCAACCTTTTATTTAATCCGTCCAAAACCTCACAAAGAGAATATAGCATTTTCAGTTGTTAAACCATTTCTAAAACCAAACTGTACATTTGACAGCAAATTATGTGAATTTCAATGCTCCAGTAACCTTGTATATACAACCTTCTCGATAACTTTAGCAAACACCGATGGCATAGAAATAGGTCTAAAGTTGTCAACATTATCCCTGTCTCCCTTTTTATAAAGTGGCTTCACTACAGAGTACTTTAATCGGTCAGGAAACCGACCACTCCTAAAGCCTGTACTGGGCTAACATACACAGAACAATACTTAAGTATTCTGCTAGATACCCCGTCATATCCATGAGAGTTCTTGGTCTTTAGTGATTTAATTATTAAGTCAATCTCCCTTTTGCCAGTATCATGGAGGAGCATTTCATGTAACAGTCTCGGAACACTTTTTTCTAAGAGCGCTATATATTCCCGGTTGGGACTAGGTTTCTATTTAGTTCACCTGCTATATTCAGAAAGTGATTATTAAATACTGTACATATATGCGACTTATCAGTAACACGGACATTCCCACTACGCACTGATTCTATATCCTCGCCCTTTCTCTGCAGACCAGCCACTTCCTTTACGACTGACCATATGGTTTTGATTTTATCCTGAGACTTAGCTATTCTATCTGCATACCACTTACTTTTTGCCTTCCTAATAACATTTTTAAGCACCTTACAATACTGTTTGTAATGGGCTGCTGCATTTAGGTTTTGACTGTTTCTAACGTTTTGATATAATTGCCACTTTGTTCTACAAGATATTCTTATCCCTTTAGTCAGCCACCCAGGCTGCCTGTTTGTGCTAGTACCCTGTTTTGAACGTTCTAACGGAAAGCAACTTTCAAAGAGCACGAGAAAAGTCTTGAGAAAAGCACTATATTTATCGTCTACTGTATCAGCGCTATAAACATCTTGCCACTCTTGTTCCTTGACAAAGTTTACAAAGGTCTCTACAGCAACTGGATCAGCTTTCCTACACAGTTGATAACTATATTTAACATGTGTTGCAGCACAAAAATCTTTTAGAGTTAAAATTTGTGCATCATGATCTGAAAGGCCATTCACCTTTTTGCTAACAGAATGCCCTTCTAGTAATGAGGAATGAACAAAAATGTTGTCTATGGTTGTGCTACTGTTCCCTTGCACTCTCGTTGGAAAGAATACGGTTTGCATAAGATTATATGAATTAAGGAGGTCTACCAGCATCCTTTTCCTTGCAGAATCACTTATACAATTGATATTGAAGTCACCACACATAACTAACTTTTTGTATTTCCTATAAAGTGAACCAAGAACCTCCTCTAGCTTTAGCAAAAATGTTGTGAAATCGGCGTCTGGGGATCTATAAATAACAATAGTTAGAAGTTTAGCTCCATTAAATTTAACCACACCTGCACAACATTCAAAGACCTTTTCATTGCAGTACTTTGAAACATCAATTGACTCAAATGGGATGCCGTTTTTCACATACATGGCTGCTCCCCCACACCGCAAATAGCTCCTAGAAAAGCTGCCAGCCAACCTGTACCCTGGTAAAGGAAGCCTCTGAATCGTCTCCTTATTTAAGAAGTGTTCAGATATACCAATAGTTTCAGAGTCAACATCTATAAACAGTTCACTAACTTTATCTCTAATACCTTGTATATTTCGATGAAATATACTAATTCCCTCATTACTCGGATACCTAAGCTTTGTCAAAAGTGGTTCCTTTGTTAGAGAGACTTCCCTTAAGCAGGAATACCTATCAGCTGACTTCAATCTAAAAAAGGTGCAGCTCTAACACCCACTACTGCAGGAATTTTCCCATGAGTGATCCCACCACCCCCGCCTATGCTGTCACCTATAAGCTTTGCCAACCTCCCCTTCCCATACCTGTTGAGGTGCAGGCCATGTCTAGTGAAACCCGTCCTGCTGATAGACTCCACCGACGCCACTAAAATGTGACCCATGCTTTCTGTCATCAGCGCACCCCCAAGTCCCATGTTATTACGCCTGACGGCTGTATTAAGATGAGGCCGAACGTGACGCTGAAACAGTTCCACGAAATGCACACTCGTGTTGCCAGTCTGAGTGGCTATCTTTTCCAGGTCACCATCTATGTCATACTCCCCATCCCTATCAATACCATTACCAGCTCCACCCACAATCACCACCTGATCCTCTTTAGTAAAATCCCTACATAATCCCCCTATGTTAACAGTCACCTGAGCCAATCCTGCATTAGGCTTCACAGTGCTAGTGACCTGGTACTCACTCCCCAACACTTCCTGCAACTGCTGGCCTACACCTCTGCCATGAGAACTACCTAACAGCAGAACCTTCTTCTTCCTCTTCGACTTTGCAACTGTCCTAGCCACCGTAACTGCTGAGGTCTGCTGCATACTTCCTACATCTACAGCTACTAGAGATTCCTCTCCACTAGACTCTGACAGTTGGTCATATCCATTGCAAACATCAATAGTAAAACTATCTGAAAATCTTCTTCTCCTAGCAGATCTCTTGCCAACAGCCAGCTCCTATCCCCAACCCACTTCTTCCTCCTCATCCTATCTAGCTCCTCCTGTGCGTTTTTCAACTGCACCTGAAGGGCACAGATCTTACGCTCCTGCTCCTCTATCAGTTTACTCTTGCTATATAACCTGCAGTTCCAGGAGAGGATCTCACCAGAATGCCCACTGGCTTCCCCACTGCATTCCCCCCAGTGAAAATACTTCGAACAAGTCTCACACCGCAATTCACTACTCACGAACCTACGGCAAAGCCCACACTTCTCACTCATGGTAAAATTTTGCACTTATTGAAACAAGAAAACTACTTTATCTAAGTTCCGCTACTACAATAAGAAGATGTTAAAAACCTGACTACAGTAATCACAAACTTACTCTACAAGGGAAGTAAATACTATTATTAACAGTATTAATCAACAACAAATGAGAATATAACAAAAGACTAATACAGAAAGAGAATCAAACATCTAATGACACAGCAACGAAACTGAAAACAGTTCCCAAAAGGTTCTTCTGAAATTATTTCACCAGAAAACACCAAGAACACCGGTTGAAGAGTACTAAAGTTCCTAAATAAACCACTATACACAAACAATTAATTAGTACTTAGCTTTCGATGCGCCGCTACAGCTACAACTGGTCAGCGCGGAATGTAAACACAGGTAAGAGGTTAAGTTGCTCGGTACGAAACACTCACAAATATCATGTCACAACACAAGAAAGGCAGAGGTGAATGAAGAAACCACTAATAAGTCAGTTATATAGTAAATATTATCACAAAAACCGTTAAAATATGTATCTGAAACCTAAAAATATATAAAAACTTAGAGAGCAATAACACACGCAGTCACTCGCTTATGACCAACTTCCATTGATCAGTCTCAGGGTAACCGCTGTGATGTGGAATGTGTGAAGTGCATAAGAAATGCTCACATGAATTAAGGGTATTTTTTTTAAAAAAGCTTAAATTTTTTATTACCTACCCCATTCCCTTAAATGGCACAAAATGCGTATATTATACCTATAGATATGTGTATTCCTATTCAAGCATTCATCTATGATATAGAAGGAGTTGTCAGGGAGATGGGATTTCAGTTTATTTTTAAGACTGTTCTTGCTTTCTGTCAGATATTTTATTTCATCCGTTAATTAATCGTAAAGTTTTACAGCAGCATATTTTACTCCTCTCTGTGCCAAAATTGGTTAAGTAGAGTATAGTGTAAGTCCTTTCTCCTGGTATTATAATCATGAAAGTCACTGTTGTTTTTAAACTGGTCCATGTTGTTGAGAAAAAATTTCATTGCTGAGTAAATGTACTGTGAGGCTGTTGTAAGAATTCCTAACCTTTTAAAGAGATGCCTACAAGATGTGCGACTATGAGCACCACACATTATTCTTATCACTTTCTTTTCATCAGTGAATACTTTTTGCCTAAGTGTTGAGTTAAACCAAAATATTATTCCATATGACATCAGAGAGTGAAAGTATGCAAAGTATGTTAGCTTGCTAATTTCTATATTATCAAAATTAGCATTTATGATGTTTGCTAAAGTAGATGAACCTAGTCACTTTAGGAGATTCAAAATATGAATTTTCCTATTTATTAAGATTCTCATCTATATGTACACCCTATAACTTACTATGCTCTATCCTACTTACTTCTGTTGATGTGTCATATTTACTGAAGGAACTGTACTCCTTGCAGTAGAAAATTGGATGTACTGTGTTTTTTCAAAGTTCAGAGCATGCCTACTTGCAGTGAACCAGTCAATAACTTTTCCAGAGACATTATTTGTACCATTTTCTTTTGATGTTTCTTTTACTGGATTAATAATGATACTTGTATCATCAGCAAACAGTGTCAGTTTACCTTTTTGTTTCAGATAAGAAGGGAGGTCATTTATATATATATATCAAGAACAGAAGGGGATCCATGATAGAACCCTGTGGAACACCTAATGGAATTTAACCCCAGAAATGGTAAACTTCCTTAAATCACTTAAACCTTATAAAGAAACTTTTTGCTTCCTGTTCTGTTGGTATGACTTAAGCCAATCATATGCTGTTCCATTTATACCATAGAATCGTAATTTCTGTAACATGAGGCCATGGTTCACACAATCATACACTTCAGATAAATCACAGAAAATTTCTATTGGTGATATTTTATTTTTTAAAGACTATTATGCGGCAGTGAAATTGTATATTGCTGTCTCAGTGGAACAGCATTTTTGAAATCCAAACTATGATTTACTCCTGCTGAGATGGCTAATTGCTCTTGAGTACATTACTTTCTCGACAGTTTTTGATAATGCTGTGAGCAAGGATACTGGCCAGTAATTATTGACATCTGTGGTGTCCCATTTTTGTAGAGAAGCTTGACAATGGCATATTTTAACCTGTCTGGTAAAATACCTTGAATTAGTGATGCATGATGGATATGACTCAGATCATCAGCTGCAACAGCTCCACATTGTTTTAATGTCTTGCTAGAGATGTCATCTACTCCAACAGAATATTTATTAAAGGTTTACAATTTATAAAAAAACAGCTACCAGCCACATGTATGGTTTAAAAAGGTTTATTATCTTCAGACCATGACCGGTTTCGGATTTTTCTTTACAAATCCATCTTCAGATGGCAGTTACAAGCATTCTAAGTTGGACCTAGTTTGCTTTGCAGCAAACGAATAACAAAAACAAAACTAGGTCCAACTTAGAATGCTTGTAACTGCCATCTGAAGATGGATTTGTAAAGAAAAATCCGAAACCGGTCATGGTCTGAAGATATTAACCCTTTTTAAACCATACATGTGGCTGGTAGCTGTTTTTTTTATAAATTGTAAACCTTTAGTACAGCAGCCACGTTTCTCAACATGTCGACTTTCGACAAAATAGAATATTTATTTTTCAAAGATTTAATGATTTTCCTTATTTCACAAGAGGTTGTTAGATTAAAATTAATCTGACTAGTATTTCTTAAAACTGATTCTTTCATGTGCTGCTTAGCATTTTTTTACTATTCTCACCAATTTTTTAACCTACACTTAAGAAATGTTGTTAAATACACTAGCTACTTGCTTACTGCTTATTAAGATTGTCTAATTCCCTTTAATAGTTTAACTACCTATCCCAGTGGTTACTTTTCCTGTCTCTCTTCTAACAACATTCCATACTGATTTGATTTTGTTGTCCAATTTGTTAATTTCATCTCTAAATACATATTTTTTGATTTTCTGACAGCTTGTCTGAGTATGTTACAATAATTTTTACAGTGTAAAATTACTTCTGGTCCTTACTAATTCTTGCTGCCTCATAAAATTTTCTTTTCCTTTCTTAAGACACTTTAATATCTGTAGTGATCCAAGGTTTCTTTGAAAACTGTATGGTGTTACATTTAGTAATTTTTTCTGGGGCAGCAGCGTTCAAAAAGTGATGTTTATCAAGAAATGTGTTGCATTTACCATTGTCATTTGGCTCATTGTATACATCTCCCCAATTAACGTTTCTCAAACTTCTCTGAAGTGCTTTGTAGATACCAGGATGACCAGCCTTAAACTTTTATTTAATGGTTTCTGAAGTGTGCAGCCTGCTAACTTTTGGAAGTAATCAGTTGTGCATCATGGTCTGATAATCAATTTATCAGAGGGAAATCATGTGTTAGTTTTACATACTCTTGCTGCACTAATATGTTATCTATCAGAGTGCTCCTCTCTAGAGCTATATGTGTAGGGAATCTGATCACTCATTCTAAGTTGTATGTCATTAATAACACTTCTATTTCACTTGTCCTATCAGAGTTTCTTAGAGAGTTTACATTGAAATCACCACAGATTAATAACTTCTCCTTTTCTTCTGACAGACAGCATAATAGAGAGTCAAGCTGCTTTATGAATAGCTCTCAAGATTCCCGGCTGGCTCGGGGATTATTTCCGGTCAGGGACTTGGTGTTGTGTTGTCTTCATCATCATTTCATCCCCATCCGGTGCGCAGGTCGCCCAATGTGGCGTCGAATGTGATAAGATCTGGCCCAAGGCGGCTGGACCTGCCCTGTTAGGGGCCTCCCGGCCAATGACGCCAAACACTCATTTCGATCTCCTAATGGGGTCCTGCACACTGTTGCTAATATCAACACTACATTATCTAGCCGTAGTTCACATGCACAAACTTCAAAGTGCTGATCGACACAAAATTTTCTTACTTCTACAGTTTTGTACATATAGCCTGGTTTTGTGTAAATGGCAACTCCTCCTTTATCCATGCTAGATCTGCAAGTGTAAGATACTAAATTATACCCATTTATACTGAAACTTTCCATCCCCACAGTTACATGGTGTTCTGACAGACAAAGTATATCAATCTCATTGTTCTTTTTGAGATCATCTAAACACACTAACAGCTCATCTACTTTATTTTTTTATCCCCCCTGATATTTTGATGAGGTAAATTGATACTACCCTTAGCTTTATCAGTCCGCAGCTCGTGGTCTCGAGGTAGCGTTCTCCCTTCCTGAGCAAGGGATCCTAGGTTCGATTCCCACCGGGATCAGGGATTTTCACCTGCCTTGAGATGACTGGGTGTTATTGTGTCGTCTACATCATCATCATTCATCCCCATTATGGTCGGAGGAAGGCAATGGCAAATCACCTCAACTAGGACCTTGTCTAGTACGGCGGTGCGGGTCTCCCGCATCATTCATCTACACTCTGTCAAGGAGTATGGGACCTCATCATTAGCTTTATCCCTATTTGCTCTACATGAGCCCACCCAGTTAGGCGTGCGGTCTAACGCGCAGCTTTCCGGATTGCGAAGGAGTGCCTGGTCCCCGGCGGACTTGTGTCGAGGTCTAGTGAGCCGGCTAGTCTGTGAATAGTTTTAGGTGGTTTTCCATCTACCTCGGCGAATGCGGGCTGGTTCCCCTTGTTCCGCCTCAGCTACACTATGTCGGCGATTGCTGCGCAAACAAGTACTCCACGTACGCGTACACCACCATTACTCTACCAGGCAAACATAGGGGTTACACTCGCCTGGTGTGAGACATTCCCTGGGGTGGGGGGGGTGGGGGGGGTCCACCGGGGGCCAAACCACACAATAACCCTAAAAGAGTGAAAGAGTGGTTTGGTGTGGGGCGACGGAGGGGTGATGTGGACTGCGAAGTCATCGTGGGATTGTGGACCACTGCGGCTGCGGCGGGGACGGAGCCTCTCCGTCGTTTCTAGGCCCCCGGTTAACATACAAAAAAAAAAAAATGGTTCAAATGGTTCTGAGCACTATGGGACTTAACTTCTAAGGTCATCAGTCCCCTAGAACGTAGAACTACTTAAACCTAACTAACCTAAGGACATCACACACATCCATGCCCGAGGAAGGATTCGAACCTGCGACCGTAGCGGCCGCGCGGTTCCAGACTGTAGCGCCTTTAACCGCTTGGCCACCCCGGCCGGCGGTTAACATACAATACAATACAAAACTGTACATGAAGATTTACAAAAAGTAAAGGAAAATACGTTGATTAGGCACGTATATTTTCATATGATCCCTACACCTCACATGCAGTATCCCTGTCAGTATTTACCTTATTATAATGTTCGTCACCTGTGCGTTGTATTTACGATACATTTTTAATAATATTATCCTTGTCTATGACGTTGTTTCTGTCACGTCTCATTGTCCACAATGATTTCCTTTTGGTAATCAGCGTATTCCGACCTGAAGTAGAGTTAGTTTTCGCAGTATAGACATTTATTCCCGAAGGTTGACTGCCGATGCACGTAGTCTCTAGGTTGCCCGAAGTCACAACTTCTCCAGTGACTGTGGATATTGTGATGACAGCATCTGTTAGCAGGACCAAATACGTGGCAATGCATAGTATATGCAAGGTATGTTTGTGGGAACCCCTTTGCGCTTTTCGTCCTTGAAAAGTTCATAAGATCAACACAACGACACAGAACAACAAGAAATTTTAGTGTAGTTCAATAAGTACCGTTCTTTAATCTGCCTCTTTAATATCTTCCTCATTATTTTTCTGTTCAGTCTTGTCCTTACGATACATTTTTAATAATATTATCCTTGTCTATGACGTTGTTTCTGTCACGTCTCATTGTCCACAATGATTTCCTTTTGGTAATCAAAACGACTTAATTTTATTCAAAAGGTGGTGTCTGAAGAATACAATCATTTTAGCAGAAATATCTCAACACACTGTTTTACAGTTACTGCACATTAACATGACTGAAGTTGTCACAAAATACATTACATCTACTTCATGTACTCAGGTTTTACATCTACTCAGAAATTACTTCCGCTCATCAATTGTGAGAACATAATCGCTCTCACTTCAATAATCTCCTAAGTGTCAACAACATAATTTCCACTTAACGTCCTTTCCTGTTGTCACATTTTCATCTGTAATTTAACGGTGCGCTTGTACGTCTTCATGCCGAGCCAGCCACCCCATAAATTCCCCCGTCATTTCCAATGCCGACGGAATAAAATCACATCTTTATCCACAATATAGCCATGATATAGTAGTGCGTTCGTATGTCTTTGCACGTCACCCCATAACGTCTCTCGTCCCTTCCAAAAGAGACCATATAAAATAGCGGTCAGACACACTGCCATGAGAGCACAACACAATAGCAAGTCACTCGGTGGCGAGGCCAAATACAACACGCAAAATTGTTTCGTGTTCCCCTTTTCAAGTGCTGTTCCAAAACCAGTCTACCGTAACGCAGGACTCTCACATAACTTGTTCCGTGACAGTTATGTCATTCTGGAATTATGTCATAATTCGCACCTTTCAAGAGTACCCTGCACCTCGGGTGCCGTTATTTTTCAACTGGATCAGGTGCCAATATATTGTCATCTAAAGATTATTGAGGCACTAAGCAGTCTCCCGCTTTCCAGTGCTCTCATATCAGTCTCAAATACTACATTTGTGTGCACAAAATAGATTCTAAAGCGAATTTCGTGCTATCTATGTCCTGTATTCCTTGGCATTGAACAAAAGAAACAATTCGATATGCGATTAAACATTCACAAGAAAGATAATCCTCGCCTTACCCATTTTCGGTTCGTCTCTGGCCTTGCCTCTTCTTTCCACCTCTCACATAGTGAATAGCACCCAAATATTATCACTTGATCTCATCTCTAACTTACTGAGTATCTATACATAATATTTTCAGTCTCTGCACGCCACATACCCCTCAAGCATCTCACCTTACTCTACAAGTGGCTTGCGGTGGCTCATGTGGTTAACTCCTAGCGACTTCCTGCTTTTATTGATTCACTTTAGACAGCGTTTGCATGCACAATCCTTTGTACATTTTTGTTTGTTTGTAAGATAAACAGTGTGATTTGATCAACACCTTTTGCCTGACTACGAATTCCCACACATACGCCTTCTCGTCTTCCTGTGCCTCCCATTTTTTAATCCGTGAGCCGAATGTTCTGTATTACCTCTCTCACAGTGGCTCTACGCTGTTCACGCATCCTTGGAAGCATGTCCACTAAGACAGGTGGATTTTTGTTTTTAGATCAGTTATAGGTGGCAACAAGGCATCATCCTTGCTGAGGAAATCGAACTGGGACGATGATATGAGATAAAGACTGGCTTTACATTGTGCCTTTTTAACCTTTTATAGGGCAAAACTTTCGTTTTAAAGGAGAGCTTCGAAATGTAATTTAATACTTTACTTATCAAACAAAGATACGAAAAATATTTAAGATTTAAAAAATCTTGTGGTACTAATTGCTATAAATTCTTATACTTGGCAAAATATCGACACCAATCCATTCTCTGGACGTACTATGTTTTTGGTTGGTAATTTAACCAGATTGTGAATATGGGGTCTCTTGTTAAAATAGTAGTTAACAGAAGAAACCAAAGATTTATTTTTTGTTATCTTTTGTTATTTTATACACACACATAAAAATAAATACAGAATGTAACACATAAAATCATAAATCATAAAGGAGATTTGTTCTATTGTTTAGCTCTGCACGTGGAAGGGTACAAAGCGTTGTTTGCTCAAAGCTACATTAGAAATAGTGCATGATAACTTACTACGTTTAGATTTGCTTTGTGCGTTAAAAATTGCACAAATCCCTGATGTACCTGCTGTAAACATATGTACAGTCGAATTCCTGAACTACATTTTCTGAAACTTTGACCTACTAATTACTATTTTTGGGCTGTGCGTTGATCCCATTTTCGGTTTTGAACAGAAATTCCCAGTTCGTTCATTGTTAGAAATTTATAAATTTTAGATGTGACACAGGTTTTGCATTCCCAATGAGAAGGCTAATATCTTTTAGTTTACTCATACTGAGTACGAAAGGGCGATTAGTATTTGCTTTCTTAGCAGAAGAAAAACTTCATAGCCAACATCGCAATAAAACATTATATTGTGGATGACCGGTTTCGGTGAAACTATGTTACCACAAACAGATCTTCGTATAGGTTATTATAAACACATTTTGTGTGCATCTGGCGCAATATGTTTATAACAGCCTGCACGGAGATCTGATGATGTTCATCCACAATACAGTGTTTTATTGAGTTCTTGACTAAGAAGTTTTTCTTCTCCTAAGAAAGCTAATCTCTTTATAAAGTACATTTACATTTACTTTTGGTGCATTTTCGTCCTTCCACACCTAGAAGGGAATGCAAACTCACAGAAATATTGGTTCATTCTCTGTTCAGAAAACCTTAGCTGATATGGACGGACATTTAAGAAATTTTAGAATCCAATTCTGAATTAGAAATATATTTTAATACTTCATCACTGTTTGACTGAACTTCAACTTCTTTAAGTTCCTCCTAGAACATTCTCTTCATTTGTGTCTCCTCCACACTTAGAATTGGAGCCGATGTCGTCAAACACATCTCCCAAGTGAATCTGTTCTTTCTCAGAAGTGCTCAAGCCTGGTTTTCCCCAAGGTTTTGTGACCTAAATTGTAAAAACTGTTGTTTATGTTAAGACGCTGTAATTTTCGTACAAGTATGTATAAATACGATATAGAAGCCAAAATGCAGATTCAAACTATTTACTAACAGCAATACTATAATTTTGAAACTATTTGCTAAAATGTCAAGTAAATAATGAGATAGCATAATAACACAAAATAACTTGTGCAGATGTATTTGTTTGTAACTGAATTATTATCTTAAATTCGTGGGAAATTAAAATTATGTGGGTGTATCTGCCGACACGAGAAAATGGTCACGTTTCACAGTGATTTGCACTAGGTGCAGTGAAACTGGAGGCAGATTGTCATTAGCGTATGTATATTACACTACAGTATCGTAATAAATCGATTTAATTTTGTAAATGTAAAGACTTACCAGCAAACTTCGACGCAGTCCGTCCACTGAAAACTTCTCCTTCGGGTTCCCGTGCTCTATCCAGCTCACCCCTCACAAAAAGTCGACCTTGTTGTACTAACGTAGGAGTCAGCTTCTGTAAACCTTCCTATAACATCTGAGCACAAAGCTACATTTTAGAAGCTGTTTGACGAAAGTATTGAACACATACTGACGTACGATAGTAGCCCAATATAATGTGTGCTGGAATATTTGTTTACAACTGAAATATTACGTAATCTCAAGGAAAATTGAGATTATGTAGGTCTTTCTGCACACATGAGACAAAAAAATTCATTTCACAGCTACTTCCACTAGATAAAGTGAAACTTGAGGAAGATTATTGTCAATATATCTATATCACACCGTAAAATCATAATAAATCGTCAAAATTTTTCCAAATGTAAAGATATACCAGCAAAATTGCTACGCATTGCTTGCATTGAGAGCGGACACTCCTTTATGATTACTTTATAGACCATAAAGCAGAATGAGTGCTACCATTTGTTGACAAAACGATGTAAGTTCATTGTAGTTGATTCGTTGGCCACAGGCTTGCCATGCTGTAGATGAATGCGGTTGGGTTATTTAGAGGCATCATATTACAGATATTTTTAAACTTACGTGGTCTGGTTAAAATATAGACCACAAACCTACAAAGGGTTAAAGTCTTTTTCCAGATCTAAGATCTATTCTTTGGTCCATACAGTCCATAACGTCCACCAGTCCTACCTCAGCTAGGAAGTCTCTCCAGAGCAAACTGCTAATGGTCAAACCGGTAGCTCTTCGAAGCGGCATCAGAGTGACCACCTTCGATGTGAGTTCAACTACAACCATTATGTAGTCGAACCTCGCTGTGTGGTCGGTAATGAACCCATTAAATCAGTGGTTGCTGTTTGTCACACTTTTTATGGTATAACAGGATAAAGCAAGAGCGTGCGTTGCCAAAGTTGTAGTCTTATCCTTCTGGAACATTTTGTAAATGGTCAGCACCCTCCAGACCCATCTTGCTATGTTTTCGAGTCCCAAAATGAGCATAGCTCAGGTGCGTATACCATATTAATTTGATCACAACTTCTTTTGGTACACACACAACCCAAAATGAACCGTACAAGTTCGTTCTGTGGAAAAGAATTCCTTTTCTCAGTAGGTACTGCTCATTAATCCTGGTTTCCGTATGGTCCTTCCACTTCCCTTTCAATTTGAGTGAATTGGTATGTTTATCCTGCTCACTCCAAATGTTCTGCATGGTCAAAGTTATAAAGTTCTCGAATGAAACTTTTTGCAGATAAAACAATGAAAAATGATCTCCCTCTAATTCATTTAGTGCGTTTTCTGTTATAATGATCGGTGAACGATCATGACACTGATTGGACTGGTCGTGGAACCAGTTGCAAAATCGTGCTCCTGAAGGGAAGTGACCCATTGTGACATTAATTGCTGTGTCAATGTCACAGTTAATAGGTACCTCAAGGCTTTGTGGTCCATGCAGACCCTCGTCTTCCAACCAAACGAGAAATATCTTAATTTCCTGAAGCTTCGTACAACTGCCAGTGCTTCCATCTCGGTATGGAGTATTTCTTTTCGGCTTTGGATGACACTCAGCACCAATATGCGATCGTTTTATGTATCTTTTATCCATTCTGCTCATATTATTGGAAAATCATAACTCCCAAAACAGATTTTGCACAGTCTGAGGCCTTATAAAATCTTGGGATAATTCAGCGTGAGACAGAATGGATGACATTACAAGTGCTGACTTTGGAGTGTTGAACTCGCGGTCTGCACAACCATCCCGCACCCTTGATGCTTTTTTTCCCGTTAGTTCACAGAGATGTAAGGTAGTTATATATGTGAATTTTTTGTAGAAATTCACTACTCCAAGAAATCCTCTCAACAGCTTCCTGTTGGTTGGTATCGCATGTTTCGCAACTGCGTCCATCGTTTCAAGTTAGGGAGTGATGCATTCTGCAGATGTGAGGTGCCCTAAGAAATTTACTCAGCAGCTTCTGAAGTAGGATTTTGTAGTGCTGTCAGCCACCCCATATTCCCTTAGCCCGCTCAGTACGTCCCCCAGCAGCACATTGTGCTACTTCCACAATCTGTTAGTGATTAGTATATCATCGACACAAACATAGAGATTTACAACTGTATTAAACATCGTCCTAGTGACCTATTTAATGATCAAACTGATTTAAAAAATAAAAGATTTTTAGATAATTTCCAGTCCATTTTATGTACAAATGACAGATTGTAAAATGGCTTACGGACGCAATACCTTTGACATGTGATGGGAGTTTACCACCCTGACATTTTGTATAGACAAGCGTGTAAACGAGGTTTTATAAAAAAAAATTACGTGGATACTTCAAAATTATATTAGTAACTGTGAAGTTTCATATCCGCTACCACTTGCAATGTGTCTATTCTCTTATTTTACGTATTTTAGGATCGCCAATTTTTATGTGATGTATCTGACCAGTTTTGTCTTAAATCATAAGTAACAAATTTTAATAGTAATCCCGGTGATTTTTACTGTAAAGGAAAGTTTATGCAATGGGGCAGCAGCAGGGATTGATGTCGCTGCTGATTGGTGCAGTTCTGACGGTGGCAGTGGGGGTGTTGGTGTCATGGCAGCGGCGTTGGTAGTGGAGCACCAGTGCACACTGGAGTGTTGACATTTGCAGATGAAGATAAATTAACTCTGGGGATGCAAAGGCGAATGGAGTCATTCGAGTAGTGGGGAAGGAGGAAGAGGAGGGTCGAGTAGGAAGGGACAGTAAGTTGGGGGTAAAGGAGTAGTGGTGGGGGGAGTGGAGTACAGTTGCGAGTAGATGTCTGCAGACGTCGTATTTGTAGGTTGATACATCGTTGAATGAGGGCAGGTGGTGACTGGTTATTAGAGGCGAAGATTGGCAGTGAAGATGTGGAATGGTGATGACCAGCGACGAGGGTGAGCTCCAGCTGTGAGGACTGGCAGCAAAGGCGATGACAGATAGCTAAGACTGGCACCAAAGGCGACGGTTGGCAGCAAAAGTGATGACAGGGAGCGAGGACTGGCAATAGTGATGATGTAGACAACGACAGCTGGAAACTCTCCCCTACCGAGATTCTGTCACTGAGAGCAACCTAGGCAGTTGTTATTCTCAGGGCAAAGAAGGGGTTCCAATCCTCAGATGTGTGCAGTAATAAGGTTTTATCTGCATTTTGTTACTGAATTCCCCAATACCGTTCTGAGAATGGACAGTCCTGCAAGGTCTCTTGTTATCAACTGAGTTTGTAATATATCTGTTGGCGCAAACTGAGCCAACAACGGTACCATGGCTGCTGGCCGAAGTTTCTCATCGTTCCCAGCCGAGGCTGCACCGCACAGTGTCTGCAAGAGACATAGACGACTGGTGCTTCCATCTCTTCTTCAGCTGCTTAAGGATAACGCATCTTTGGTTTCCAGATTATGAAGAGTAATACTTCCTTATCAATATTGGCTAGTAACACAAGACACGTGATAGTTCTTTTCAAAAGATATTTCACCTACTCTTTACTATTGCAGGTAGCTGAAGCTCTTATAGCATTCGATGGGGGGAGGGGGGGAGTAGCATCCTTCGACCTAGCGATAGCTGGATCGAAAACAGCTGTTACAATTGTTCATCGTTGATTTGGCGGAAAGGTAAAAGTGGTGGCAGAAAGTTCTTGGCCGCGCGGGATTAGCCGAGTGGTCTTGGGCACTGCAGTCATGGACTGTGCGTCTGGTCGCGGTGGAGGTTCGAGTCCTCCCTCGGGCATGGGTGTGTGTGTTTGTCCTTAGGATAATTTAGGTTAACTAGGGTGTAAGCTTAGGGACTGATGACCTTAGCAGTTAAGTCCCATAACATTTCACACACATCTGAATTTGAGAAAGTTCTTGACGATCTAGCTTTGCCACCAAATACCTTGTCTAAATATTAAAGTGTGACACAATACGTCTTGTAGTGAGGGGGTGGCAATACTAGTGGTGATTCCGCCACTGAATGATCCGTTTTAAATGAAAGTCCCTGATACTGCTCTAGCCACATGCGTTTTAAAGTTTTGTGCTTCCTCCAATTCCGTTCAAACGGGCTGGGGACCGTCACACTTTTCTTGGCAACAACGTGAATAATTTCTCCAGCTACAATTTGAGCTCACTGGTAAACCTCCACAATTTAACTTCAACTAACTTGGCGCCCAAATGGAGGCCCATTGTGCCTGATCTCATACTACACCAACAAGGATGATTCCTATCTTCTGATACACATAGAGAGTGAGTGCTCAAGTTATGTACCCTAAAGTCTGGGAGCCACCACTAAAACAAAATATGGTGCAAACTGACTTCATAATCTGTGGCCAGCCAAAAAATATATTACTAAAATAAAAAAGGATGTCGTGAAACATTCCAGAAGCAGCGGGTCTAGAATCTCTGGTTGTCAATACTTTCTTAGCTAAACCTCTAAAATCCTCCCCACTTAAGTATCCCTGTGTACAAGGAAGATCTCCTTCTTTCAAAGGCATGATTTTAGCGGTAATGCACTATATCGGAGAATATCAGAATTCTGTAAATACAGAGTAATAAAACTATCGTAAATTACGTCGGCAATTGTGTGGTTTAATAACTGTCCTTTTACGGTCGGCTTAGGAATACACAAAATTCTACATCCACATCCATAATTTGCAAACCATTTTTTTAACTGCATGGCAGAAGGTACTTCCGATTGTACTACCTGTAACATTGTCTTCCTGTTCCATTTGCATTACATTCGAATCTGAAGTACTAATATCAATAACTTAAGAAGCAAATTATGTATAGCAAATTGTCTTTGTCTGCCGCACTTTCTTCATAAAACAGTCACTTCTCATCTAATTGTGCACAGCTGGGAGTAACATTACATCCTATTTCTGATAATCGAGGAGTGTAATGTTTGTTGACACCAGATGTCACATCCCGCTGTTTCGTTTTAATTCTCATGAACAACATCCCACCCACTCGTCGACCACCTACGCTAGACAGCTACAGTTAAGATACAGTACTTACTGTAAAAGAGAGGTTCCCAACGAGCGAGAATAAAGAAAACTTCCCAAATTAGCCTGTTGAATCCCTAGGTGACCTCCGAGATAACAATACCATTCGATATTTAAATTTTTGCTTTCACAAAAAACTTTTATCGATGCTCTCGAGAACCGTTACATACTTGGAATTACCTAGAACAGGACACAAGTAGAGACTTCCTGCACAGACAACAGAATGATTTTTTTGTTTTACTGATCTTATATAATAGATTTCTGCCAGTGGAAGAATCATTTCGATGGACGCAGAAAGATATCGCAGTAAACTGGTTACTGTGTTTCTTGTTTTATAAACAGTAGACAAAGATAAGGCAGATTGCCTTTAATAAGTATTATTCTAATTCGATATCAATAAGGCGATAGAGACGCTGACCATTAGTGTCGTTACCGAGCGAGGTGGCGCAGTGGTTAGACACTGGACTCGCATTCGGGAGGACGACGCTTCAATCCCGCATCCGGCCATCCTGATTTAGGTTTTCTGTGATTTCCCTAAATCGCTCCAGGCAAATGCCGGGATGGTTCCTTTCAAAGGGCACGGCCGACTTCCTTCCCCATCCTTCCCTAATCCGATGAGACCGATGACCTCGCTGTCTGGTCTCCTTCCCCAAACCAACCCACCAACCAACCATTAGTGTCGTTCAGCAGTTACTTCTCTCTAGACATCTACAAGTAAATTGCACGATCCATAATTTATGTAGCAGAACTCAGAACTGATATTAGGTATCTACTGTAATTAGTTGTAAGGGTCCAAATTACGTTATTACAGACGTGAATAAGTCCATTTTTTTTCTCGGTGTCTTAGAGTACGGTGTAACAGGTCTCGTGAAGTAACTGTGAAATATAAGTGGGCCCTCAACCAACTCTGCGCTTTTTATATTTTTTTTATATTTGCTGTCGTAAGTGGATAGAATTGTCCTGGATGAGTCATCTGCGATAATTTCACTTACTAGCAAGTTGTTTATCTTCCCTGTATGCTGTATTTTTCTAACAGACACCGTATACATTATTCGTAGCTACTGAGTTTACTGCTTTCTCGCAATCATTCAAGAAACGCACTGCAGCTACAGTCTCGAAAATCATGAATACTTTATCATTATTAAGTGTTTTAGTTTGTCCCTTTGTCAAGATTTCTCTCTTTGATACGACATTTCATTCCTGCGCATTTCAAAAACTTACAGCAGCATGTGGCAAGTGCTAGCAATGTAGCGCTTGTTCCGTGATATCACATGACTCACTATGGCTGTGAATGATGAGGACATGGGAAGGAATAAACTTAGTGTGCTGCCGATTCCGTGGGGTCAGAAAACTCACTGCCAGGAATGAAGCTAGTCTAAGGTTGGAGTTGTGATGATATTGTAGTCGTTTCCAAATTTAAATAATACAGTAACTACTATAATCCAAAGTTGAAATAGTTGGAACCATCAGTTACCATGCCACAGCTTTTCTTGACAGTGGAAAACGTGTTACAGTTAAGTACTGTTAAAGAATACAGAAATTTCACTTCGCGGGTGACCACGGCGTAGGGACACAAATGCATTCTATTGCTAGGGAAACATTTAAGTCTCAAATGGTTCAAATGGCTCTGAGCACTATGGGACTTAACATCTGAGGTCCTCAGTCCTCTAGACTTAGAACTACTTAAACCTAACTAACCTAATGACGTCACACACATCCATGCCCGAGACAGGATTCGAACCTGCGACCGTAGCAGCAGCGCGGTTCCGGACTGAAGGGCCTAGAACCACTCGCCCACAGCGGCCGGGAAGGTCAGTTGAAAATCTGATGGAGCAAAGTCGGGACTGTATGAAGGACGATTGATGACAGTGAAACCAAGGTGTCGAACTGTTGCAGATGTGCTCGTGCGTGGTCTAGCATTTTCCTGGTGAAGGAAAGGGTGCTCCACTTGTAGACGAACTCTTCGAACTCGTGAAACTCGGGCTATTCTGGGCAGCTACACGTCAGGATGGGCGAGAGAAATGGAGAGGAAGAGTGCAGATTCAAGCAGGGACCTGTATTTGAACAGTGATAGTACTGACTTTCATTCAAGCAGCCTTATATTACACCCCGGTCGGTCTCAGGGCCTCACTGTATGCTAGGAAATCTACATCTACATCTACATTTATACACCGCAAGCCACCCAGCGGTGTGTGGCGGAGGGCACCTTACGTGCCACAGTCATTACCTCCCTTTCCTGTTCCAGTCGCGTATGGTTCCCGGGAAGAGCGACTGTCGGAAAGCCTCCGTGCGCGCTCGAATCTCTCTAATTATACATTCGTGATCTCCTCGGGAGGTATAAGTAGGGGGAAGCAATATATTCGATACCTCATCCAGAAACGCACCATCTTGAAACCTGGACAGCAAGCTACACCGCGATGCAGAGCGCCTCTCTTCCAGAGTCTGCCACTTGAGTTTGCTGAACATCTCCGTAACGCTATCACTCTTACCAAATAACCCTGTGACGAAACGCGCCGCTCTTCTTTGGATCTTCTCTATCTCCTCCGTCGACCCGACCTGGTACGGACCCCACACTGATGAGCAATACTCAAGTATAGGTCGAACGAGTGTTTTGTAAGCTACCTCCTGTTTTGTAAGCTACCTCCTTTGTAGATGGACTACATTTTCTAAGGACTCTCCCAATGAATCTCAACCTGGCACCCGCCTTACCAACAATTAATTTTATATGATCATTCCACTTCAAATCGTTCCGTACACATACTCCCAGATATTTTACAGAAGTAACTGCTACCAGTGTTTGTTCCGCTATCGTATAATCATGCAATAAAGTATCCTTCTTTCTATGTATTCGCAATACATGCAGCCGAATGCGGAATATGCCTATGACGTCCGTTGTCATGGGGTCTTGGGCGACTGAACCCTCAGCGCCATGTGTGTCGCCAGCAGGTGAAGAACAAGTGTGGCCCGCCCAGGCCCTCTGGAGTTTCACCAGCTACGCACTCCCGCATACACTCGTTGCCCCCGTTTCGTGTGGTTTGGTGCGATAGCCGACACTTGATGGCCCAATGACAAGCAGCAGCGCACTGGTCATTCCCCAGGAGTAGATTAGGATGGTGGCTGATGACGTCTAGGTGGCTACGAGGCAGCGAGTACGTGCGTCCCCCAGCTGGATCGTAGACAGCTTGCAGTCTGTCGGCCGAAGTCCCTCACATGGCAGTGGCTCGCCGGACACCAGATCCCCTCATCGGTGAAGTTTCCCCAAGTCTAGCAGCCGCCACGCCACACATATGGCGCTTAATCAGGGGACAGGCAGCTGGCCTATCTTCACCACCCAGTGTGCCCGCGGTTTCTCTGACATCTAGAAGCCATCTAAAAGCTCTCTAAATGCCCGTCAGTCTCTCCGGTTGAAGAATCACGCAGGTCAGTGGTACGACTAGATGATTTGGGCCCCTAAATTCGATAATACGTTCCCTTATAGCTACGCTTCTGACGTAGTTCTACAGGTGGGAGGGAGGGGGGAAGAACCAGTATGGTTGCATGTGCTTACCCTTTCTGCTTTCTCTAGCTCACAATGCCCCGAGTACGGGTTGCTAGGCTCGGTAAAATTCCAGTGGCATTAGCAATGTGTGACTTTCTCGGAAGCACGCAAGTTACACTCTATTAATTCACTCCTGGTCACAGTTTGCTGCAAAATTAGCAGTTCTATGCACCTCAGGCATGATCGGTATCACAAGCCCCGACTGCTCAGTGCCTTACTTGATTAGCACATCAGATGCGCTGGCCTCTATTGCCTAGACACGGGTGGAAGAAACTTTCAAAAGTTTATAATTTGCACATTGTACTTTTTGGGGGCGTAGCAGCAAACTATTTCTCGAGCGCCGACAGCGTTGCGTTACACACCATGCTACACGCTACAATTTGGAGCAGTCTAGCGGCAAACGGTTGCAAATAACGCCAACAAAGCGGGAAAGTCAACCGAGTAATACGCATGAAATGCTATATCTCACCCGATACTGAGAACAGAAAAAAAAAATATTTCAGAGGCAGTACTTTCAGCACGCCACGTTGCACTTACAACATGGAATGTCAATCGGGGTGTGCTTTTCACCGTTTCCAAAATTACATCCTGTCTGCACCTGCACTTTCACACTCTGGGATTTGGCGCTAGTAGCACCGGAAATTCTGCGTTGCTTCTATCAACTAGATGGCTAACTCATGTGTTTCATTTATTCTATTGAAAAGATTGGACAAAACACTCACAATGCCTACATTGTCAGGTATGATAATGGTTGATGCGCCTTCTCTTGTAGCATTGGCAGCTTTACTCTGCTCCTTAGAGGTATGAGAGGCCAATAGCAATCTGTAAATTCAGAGTGATAAAATTATCGTAAATGACGTCCGTAATTGTGTAGTATAGCAAAAATTATTTTGCGTTTCGCTTAGGAACACGTACAAAACTACATCAACATCCATGGTTTGGAAAACAAATTTTAATTTCGTAGAAAAGGGTACTTCCCATTCTACTACATATAACGGCTTCTCCCCGTCCCATTCTCATTACATACAGATGTGTACCTCTAATTAATAACTTACACGGAGGTGACAGAATCCTTTTGCCCGAAATAGTGCGGCAACTCGTATGTTGTTGTTGTTGTGGTCTTCAGTCCTGAGACTGGTTTGATGCAGCTCTCCATGCTACCCTATCCTGTGCAAGCTTCTTCATCTCCAGGTACTTACTGCAACCTACATCCTTCTGACTCTGCTTAATGTATTCATCTCTTGGTCTCCCTCTACAATTTTTACCCTCAGCGCTGCCCTCCAATGCTAAATTTGTGATCCCTTGATGCCGCAGAACTTGACCTACCAACCGGTCCCTTCTCCTGGTCAAGTTGTGCCACAAACTCCTCTTCTCCCCAATTCTATTCAATACCTCACCATTAGTTATATGATCTACCCATCTAATCTTCGGCATTCTTCTGTAGCACCACATTTCGAAAGCTTCTATTCTCTTCTTGTCCAAACTATTTATCGTCCATGTTTCACTTCCATACATGGCTACACTCCATACAAATACTTTCAGAAACGACTTCCTGACACTTAAATCTATACTCGATGTTAACAAATTTCTCTTCTTCAGAAATGCTTTCCTTGCCATTGCCAGTCTACATTTTATATCTTTTCTACTTCAACCATCATCAGTTATTTTGCTCCCCAAATAGCAAAACTCCTTTACTACTTTAAGTGTCTCATTTCCTAATCTAATTCCCTCAGCATCACCAAACTTTATTCGACTACATTCCATTATCCTCGTTTTGCTTTTGTTGATGTTCATCTTATATCCTCCTTTCAAGACACTGTCCATTCCGTTCAACTGCTCTTCCAAGTCCTCTGCTGTCTCTGACAGAAATACAATGTCATCGGCGAACCTCAAAGCTTTCATTTCTTCTCCATGGATTTTAATACCTACTCCGAATTTTTCTTTTGTTTCCTTTACTGCTTGCTCAACATACAGATTGAATAACACTCACTTCCCAACCACTGCTTCCCGTTCATGCCCCTCGACTCTTATAACTGCCATCTGGTTTCTGTACAAATTGTAAATAGCCTTTCGCTCCCTGTATTTTGCCCCTGCCACCTTTAGAATTTGAAAGAGAGTATTCCAGTCAACATTGTCAAACGCTTTCTCTAAGTCTACAAATGCTAGAAACGTAGGATTGCCTTTCCTTAATCTTTCTTCTAAGGTAAGTCGTAAGCTCAGTATTGCCTCACGTGTTCCCATATTTCTACGGAATCCAAACTGATCTTCCCCGAGGTTGGCTTCTACCAGTTTTTCCATTCGTCTGTAAAGAATTCATGTTAGTATTTTGTGACTTATTAAACTGATAATTCGGTAATTTTCACATCTGTCAACACCTGCTTTCTTTGGGATTGGAATTATTACATTCTTCTTGAAGTCTGAGGGTATTTCGCGTCTCATACATCTTGCTCACCAGATGGTAGAGTTTTGTCAGGACTGGCTATCCCAAGGCCGTCAGTATTTATAATGGAATGTTGTCTACTCCCGGGGCCCTTTTCCGACTCAGGTCTTTCAGCAACTCGTATAGCTGACCATAATTTCGAAAGTGTTGCCGTAGAATTTTGTGCACAAACGGACCTCTCGATCATGTCCCATAAACTTTCCATGGGATTCATGTTGGGCGATCTGGGTAGCCAAATCATTCGCTCTAACTGTCCAGAACGTTCTTCAAATCAATCGCGAACAATTTTGGCCTGGTGACATGGCGCATTGTCGTCCATAAAAATTCCAACGTTGTCTGGCAACACAAAGTCCATCAATGACTACAAATGGTCTCCACGTAGCCGAACATAACCATTCCCAGTCAAAAATCGGTTCAATATGACCAGAGGACCCAGTCCATTCCATGCAAACAGAACCCAAACCATTATGAAGCGCCATCCAGTTTCCACAGTATCTTGTTGACAACTTGGGTCCATGGGATATACACCGCACTCTAATCCTACCATCAGTTCTTACCAACTAATATCGGGACTCACCTGACCAGGTCACGATTTTTCAATCGTCTAGGGTCCAACCAATATGGTCACGAGTCCAAGAGAGGCGGTGCAGACGACGTCGTGCTGTTCGCAAAGGCACTCCCGTCGGTCGTCCGCCATCATAGCCCATTAACTCCACATTACGCCGCACTGTCCTGATGGCTACGTTCGTCGTACGTCCAACACTTATTTCTACGATTATTTCACAGAGTGTTGCTTGTCTTTCAGCATTTACAACTCTTGGCAAACTCTCGATGAAGGCCGTCGGCCAATGCGTTGTCCGTTGTCCGAGATAATAACTGAAATTTGGTATTCTTAACACGCTCTTGACATTGTGTATCTCGGAATACTGAATTCCTTAAAGATATTCAAAATAAGAGTAGAGGTACATGAAAGGGAAGCAGTGGTTGGAAAGGGAGTGAGACAGGATTGTAGCCTCTCCCCGATGCTATTCAATCTGTATGTTGAGCAAGCAGTAAAGGAAACAAAAGAAAAGTTCGGAGTAGGCATTAAAATCCATGGAGAAGAAATAAAAACTTTGAGGTTCGCCGATAACATTGTAATTCTGTCAGATACAGCAAAGGACTTGGAAGAGCAGTTGAACGGAATGGACAGTGTCTTGAAAGGAGGGTATAAGATGAACATCAACAAAAGCAAGACGAGGATAATGGAATGTAGTAGAATTAAGTCGGGTGATGCTGAGGGAATTAGATTAGGAAATGAGACAATTAAAGTTGTAAAGGAGTTTTGCTATTTGGGGAGCAAAATAACTGATGATGGTCGAAGTAGAGAGGATATAAAATGTAGACTGGCAATGGCAAGGAAAGCGTTTCTGAAGAAGAGAAATTTGTTAACATCGAGTATTGATTTAAGTGTCAGGAAGTCGTTTCTAAAAGTATTTGTATGGAGTGTAGCCATGTATGGAAGTGAAACATGGACAATAAACAGTTTAGACAAGAAGAGAATAGAAGCTTTCGAAATGTGGTGCTACAGAAGAATGCTGAAGATTAGATGGGTAGATCACATAACTAATGAGGAGGTATCGAATAAAATTGTGGAGAAGAGGAGTTTGTGGCACAACTTGACTAGAAGAAGGGATCGGTTGGTAGGACATGTTCTGCGGCATCAAGGGATCAGCAATTTAGTACTGGAGGGCAGCGTGAAGGGTAAAAATCGTAGAGGGAGACCAAGAAATGAATACACTAAGCAGATTCAGAAGGATGAAGGCTGCAGTAGGTACTGGGAGATGAAGAAGCTTGCAGGGGATAGAGTAGCATGGAGAACTGCACCAAACCAGTCTCAGAACTGAAGACCACAACAACAACAACAATCCAAAATGGAATGTCCCATGAGTGTAGCTCCAACTACAATTCCGCATTCAAAGTCCGTTAATTCCCATCGTGTGGCCATAATCACGTCGAAAACCTTTTCACGTGAATCATCTGAGTGCAGATAACAGCTCCACCAAATCACATTTTCCTTTTATATGTACCTTGTGTACGCAATACTACCGCCATGTGCATATCGCTAGCCCATGATTTGCCTCTCCACTGTAAGAAGCAAATTATATATAGCACGTTGTGTTTCACCGCTAAAATCTTTGAATACAGTTTCCATGTCTATACACGAGTGTGTAAGGAGCAAATACGTGACTGTGTGTACTGTGAGGAGCTGGAGCTGCGGCTGTTGTGTTGACGTATCCTGGGTGCTGTGTATCACACTGCGTGGCTCATTAGCGCTTTAGCACAGCACATCATGCTCGGTACGTACACTGAAGTTTCCTGCAATTACATTATGAGATACATGGCGCTTTGTGTCTATCAGTGAATACACCCCTTTTATAAAAAATTTTAAAAAAAGACTGCAAGTTTGTGGTTGCTGAATTTACCATTACTTCACACACATGCACACATTGCACTATCAGAGTATATTACGTTATTATTTACAGGATTTTTTTAAAGTTTTTTGCTAATTTCTTATCACTACTCTGCAGATATACGTGTAATTCGAAAGCAAGAGAAACATTGCTCTCCACATTAACACCAGTCGCACAATCTGTCCACAGCGATTTTGACACACTGTCACACACAGTTCGCCGAGAGGACAAACATCCTTATGTCCACCATTTTACTTAATTGACCATTGCATCATACACATACACACACTGCATTATCGAAGTACCTAACGTTAATATACACACCCTTTTCTTTTAAGGTCTGCTACTAATCGTCTTCTCACTACACCGTACAGACATCGACGAGTAATTTCTACAATAATAAAATTAATTTGTTAACAACCACCAGCACCCCATTGCAGGGCTCTGGTGGTGCTTAACTGAGGCTAGGAGCAGGAAGACGTCACTACCTGACGTTAAGATTTTTTTGAGTCGTCAGTCTTCTGACCGGGTTGATGCTGACTGGCACGAATTCCTCTCTAGTGCCAGCCTCTTCTTCTCAGAGCAACACTTTCTACCTACGTCCTCAGTTGTTTGCTGGATGTATTCCACTCTCTGCCTTCCTCTGCAGTTTTTACGATCTACAGCTCCCTCTAGTGCCATGGGAGCTATTCTGTAAAGTCCCTTCTTGTGTTTTCCATATACTCTTTTTCCTCGCCTATTCTCTGGAGAACCTCCTCATCCCTGCCTTATCAGTCCACCTAATTTTCAGCATTCTTCTATAGCACCACATCTCAAATGTTTCGATTCTTTTCTGCTAAGGTTTCCCCACAGTTCATTTGACTAGCATACAGTGTTGTGCTCGAAACGTACATTCTCAGAAATTTCTTCATCAAATTTAGGCCTATGTTTGGCACTAGTGTACTTCTCTTGGTCAGGAGTACCCTTACTGCCAGTGATAGTCTGTTCTTTATGTCCTCCTTGCTCCGTCCATCATGGGTTATTTTGCGTACATAGCAAAATATCTTCGTCTACTTCGTGATCCCCAATTCTAATGTTAAGTTTCTCGATGTTCTCATTTCTGCTACTTCTCATTACGTTCGTCTTTCTTCGATTTATTCTCAGCCCATATTCCGTGCTCATAAAAATGTTCATTCCACTCAACAGATTCTCTAATTTTTTTTTCATTTTCACTGGGTATAGCAATGTCATCAATGAATCTAACAATTGATATCGTTTCAACCGTAATTTTAATTCCATTCTTGAAACTTCCGTTTATTTCTTTCACTGCTTCATCAGTGTATGGATTAAGCAATAGGGGCGAAAGACCACATCCATGTATTACACCCTTTTTAATCCGAGCACTCCGTTCTTGGTCTTCCACTCTCACTGCTCCCTCTTTGCTCTTGTAAGTATTATATGTTACCTGTCTTTCCCTGCAGCTTATCCCTGTATCGTTTACGATGCCAGTGCGCTTATAGAATAGGTAGCGGAAGGACTGGACGAGTGCGGAATTGAATCCTTTTACAGACTAGAAGACTGAACAGCATTTATTAATAACAAAATCCAACTTTGCAACAAACGCAGACTAAAACCAACAGAATAATTTTCTTTAACATTACAAGAACAGCCAATTGAACTTAAAACTGAATAGTGAATATTTAAATACCAAGAAACAAAGTCTTGTTTGATACTGATCAGTTAAATTTTAAATTTTAAACGGATTACGGATAAGCTGTAAATCAGTTGTGATGCATTAATTTGGAAAATTGCAGCACAATAAAAAAATGTAGGCTCATATTGGCTTTCAAACAGCAATGCAAGCAGCCAAGTTTCAACAGAGCAGGATGTACTTTACGCTGACTTAAACAATAAACACCAAACACATTAATGACAGAAATCAGTTGCTGAAACCTCATATCGACTCCACAGCCGGGGGGCGTAAATAAGATTGGTCCTGACGTCACTGGGGACCACCACGCCTCACAGATGTCTGGCTTAGACTCCCAAATTAGCGGCTCCTAAAACTCATAAAGTATAAATTTCAAAACAAAGAGCAGATACATATAATAATACTGCAGCAATACTTTGACCTCAGTGTCCCACAGGCGAAGCCAAGCCATTTATTTTTCTCCATACAATTCAGAATTAAAAGCCAGTATGTATACTAAATACAATGTCCACGCGTCAATTGACACTCCCACTCTGGAGCAAAAACTCAACAACCATGAGAGTGACCAAAACATATGACAGAAAATGCGGTTACTGGTCCATGACCAACTGAACACTTCTCGCATAGAAAGCAAACAAAAGGTTATTTAACAATCAATAAACAACTTTCACATGAGCACTAGGAAGGAACAGTTAAATTTCAGCACTAGATGCTAAGGCATCCAATAAGAAACATTAATTTTGTAACGCAGCAAAACGTTAATGTACATATACAAGTAGCGGGGCAAAGAGCGAACAAGTACACCTGATTCCACTCCCTGATCACCATCAACTCCCCTCCACCATATCCCCCTCTCCTCCTGTCCCCCATCTGAGAATTGGTGGGAAATGCCCAGTCAGTGCTGAGCTGTATGAAATGATCTCTTTATTTCATCATTGTTTGGGATGTGGAGGAGTTATCCTGTTGGAAAGCGCTTCCTAAAATTTTCTTGTGTGTTGACTTTGGTGTGTGGAGACTGACTAGTCAAGTTCGCTGTACCGCCACTGTAGAGTGCTGGGAAAAGCAGTTTCCCTTCCATCAGCAAGAAAACCCTGGGAAAACTCAGCTGTTGGTTTGAAAGGCGCAAGCATTACCCAGTTGGAAGATGTGTAACAACTACATGCGTTAATTACATAATTACACTGCTACATATCATCAATCTTTATCAATTAAAGACTCATAAACATCCATATACACAGCTACAGGTCATATAAAGATTCAATACACACTACATTGAAAGCTTTGGAAAATTTTACAGTAAATAGTATATCAAAATTTCGAAAAAAAATTATCGATCTACAACAAGAAGCCAAAATTTTCAATAAATAATTGTACTGCTGCAATAAATACATAAATACATCATGGCACACTCATACCTTCTATGGGAGGTAAGAAAGCGGAGCACATAGCCAGACAGTTCACTGACTTCTGGCGTCATTAACCTAATTGTGCGGGTGCTCCATACACTGTCTTGGAACTGATGCGTGCACTCCACATGTCCACATGGTAGCTTGGTGAACTAGAGAATTATATCATGTGCCACACTTCACACCCAAGCCTTCTAGTGGCAGTCAGCTGTACCTCACCCCCTCCCTCCCCTCCCCCAAAGTCTGTACCACCAGGGAGGCTTTTGCAGGTAGCTCATAATTTTCTTGGACATATCTCACTGACTACCTGAAACTGTATGTTTCACTGATAATGAACAAAATGATTCCTGGAAGGACAGGTGCACTCTCAAGTGCTACTGACCACCTGAAGCACAGACAATGAACAAAGTGCTTCCTGTCTTCGTGTGAAGATCAACTACAGATCATGAAGCATATTTGGGTGTGGTCCTAAAGATATGTTTTCGAGACATGTCTGAAAAGGTCAACGGAAGCTCTTAAGCCTGTGAACAATAGTAAATACCTGTTCGCAGACCACCCCATCCCAAATTTGTCTGATCCTGCTTCCTGTAGAAGCACTGCCATCGGTTTGTGTCAAATTAGTGGTCAGAGCTTGGGTATATATAAACCCAACCCTTCCCCCCCACCCACCCACCCCACCCCCCCGCCACCCCTTTTTCCCCTCTAGTCTGCAATTACAGTAACTCAGTGTCCAGGATTTTACTAATCATCAAGAATATAGTAAACCAGAACTGCTACCAGGAGAGATACGACATACTTGTTAACTGCCTAGAAGCATCATGCAGGAGAGGACACATTTGCATAGAGAAATTTATGATTCATGCATGGTAAGGACTATGCTTAACCATTCTAAGCCTGTTGGATCTGTCGTGCATTCACATACACTGCCCTTCCTCTGAAACGACCGTCTGCAAATCAATGTGCTTGCACACCATAGCATCAGCACTTCCCTTAGGATCCAATGCAATTGAATTGATCACGTCTGTCAAATGACTAGGAAAGACGTCATTCCAAGTTGCAGACAGTGCCATCAGATAACATTTCTGCTACAAAGTGTCACACTACAGATCGGAAAGCCATGGTATTGGTCAGTCAGTCATAGGATTTTGTACCTCTCTCTCTCTCTCTTTCTCTCTCTCACACACACACACACACTCAATAACTTTCAAGCAAATGACCACAGAAACGTATGCAGAGCAGACAGAACCACACCAAAACTATAAGTGTTGTACATTGTACATATGCCGTCCAACATATCTATAGGATTTCTTATGACATCTTTCATGGTTCATCTATTCACACCTGCTCTAAACATCTTCTTTGTAGGAATATGATTTGAGCCGATAGATGCTTTGGTTTACATTTATTGTTAAAGAACATAGTCTTGTTTTTGACGATAATAGCATAGATCACATCGAAAATTGTGTGCTCTTCAGCATGAAGAAGAATTTAAATGCCTATCAAAGAACCGTTAAAAATCTATGATGAAGTGGTGTGTCATGAATAAAAAAATCAAAGAAGGATCTGTCTGTCATGTAACTAAGGAAGTATGTGTGTGTGCCATTTAACTGCTATCTAAGTGATATAAAGTCACAAAGTTCATCTGTGTTAGAGGCAGAGTCAATGTGAAATCAATTTCACCTCTGTTGGGACAGCAATGTGATAACAGTAGTAGTATTGGGTAAAATTCGCTAAGGAATCATCTAATACCCCTGTGGATTGTAACACGTAAGACTGAATAAGCGTTGTGATGGTACTGCTGTCTGGAACGTCACAGTGCTCTTGGTTCGTCTTCTACACAAGGTAATAGGACTGGAACCTTTTTCAATATGTACATCGCTTTCATCGAGAACACAAGTAACACACTTTTGTATAGGCAGGACGTGATAGCAGTCATGCTTTCAGCTATCCACATTCCAGCTACTCACACTCCGCAGCATTCAAAGTCATATGGACATTGTAGTGGCTCTAATGCTAGGCTGTTAACTTTGTTTTGCAGTACAGTAGCTTTAGAAAGACGCTTATGTTGTAACAGGAAATTGTTACACGGGGCGGGATCACCCTGCAGTTGTTAACAGCAAACCTATCTCTACCGCAGCTAGCAGAAGACTTCCAATATAAGCGTGTCGTGTAATGTATAAGCGTGTCGTGTAATGAATCACGTCCACCAAACCACTGGAAAACCTATTTCGGCACCCTCCTCTAGACGAACAAAGACGCATGTGGGCTGATATGAACTACACCAATTCCCTGTCACATCTTGGATATAAATCGAGTCTTCAGTTTCATAACTGTAGCGATTCTAAGTCTGTGACAGGAGGTTTTGGGCTATTGCAAGCTCTATGTATACGTTTACTTGATAGTTGTGTGTGCAAGACAGTTCATCTAGTGCTCTCTTTCGCAGTAGTTCACAAAGTTTGTGCAGCATGCAGTGTAATTTCGCATGTCAGACGCTGTTGCCTTGCATTTGTCTATTTCCTCGTAAGATGTAGTTTCGTTACATGCACTTCTCCGTTGCTGACTATCATTTTATGGGACTGATGTGAACATACCATAATTTCCGAAATGTAATCAGACTTGAACTTAATAAACTACGGCTGCCATACACCTCTGGAAGCCTATATAGTGTTTGTGTCACGAAGAATCGATGTTTTCATTGTGTAGAGGGTAGTATTTTTATCACCTTAAAGTTTTTTTTGAATGACACTGCCACCATTTGACTGTAATAATTTCTATTTTATTGTTATAAAATTCAGATTCCGCCTGGAGGTCATTTTAAGTACAAAAACTTATTTATATTCCAAAAGACTTCGGACTGGTATGACTGTGGCTCCAGCCAAAATAAACACTATCTTAAAATTTTTTACCGTAGTGTATGGGATTCTGTATGAAAGAAATTTGCATGATGAATGTATGTCACGCGCTGGAAATATATTACCTACATTGTAACATTAACGGCATTGCATTCCACATGACTAAGATGTCAGAAATCATGCATCTCTAACATTACAGCGTGTTTAAGTGCAGAACCATGTGGACTTAGGCATGTATTTATGTTCTACAGCTGTACGATCATTTCTCTCTTACACTTTCATGTGGGATTGTTTTGAACAGTTATGATCCAATTACCACGTCTCTGTATTCAGTGTATATTATCATACCTTCTTAGTATTGATACGAACACTGGAAAAACTCCAGAATTGATAGCACAAGTGTTCTGTATGTGACTAAAGTAAAATGTTTCGAATTCCTTCCGTCTGGAGCTCCATCATGCATAAATCGTATGTTTCTTCTTAACTGTCTAATACCTGTAAAGAGTACTGACTTCCTCATAAGTAATAACAGCACAACATGCATGCATATAGAGAGTGTGTGTGTGTTCTCATCGCATTGCAGTGTGTACTTGCATGGGTGCCACAAGTAAGATTGATAGGGGACAGTCTTCACTGCAGACGTTGACATGAGCTTTCATAATGTGTTGTTTGACTATAACGTAGCTGTTGTCCTGTTATAAAATGAGGATGCTGACAAAAGTCTGCCGCATTTCAAACTGATGATGTGGCGCCTACCCGTTCCATACTCCTAGCACAATGTGTGCTTCTGATTTAGACAGTATAAGCGCTCGTGCTAACTGCAACTCCTGTCTACACCGATATCAAATTTCCATCATACCATCAAGTACCTAAAGCGAGAAATTAGGGTTAGTTTAAGAATAATACCACCAACCATCAGAAAGTGTGTGGACAGTGTGATACAGCTGGATGAGAATCTAAGGTTATGAATTACGAGATATTGCAATCTCTTACTGAATTCACCCTGGGACCTACTATTTGTATCTATAGACTGAACGTAGTTCATATATTCTAGCCATGGGACCACACTGATCATACGATTTTAAGAACTAGTATAATTCTCTTTCCTGCACAAGCGCCCTTGTAACTGAGTGTCGTTTGAGGAGCGCTCGTTTTCATGTCTTATCTATAGAATCCGTTTGATCTGAATGCATCTGGGACGCTGTTGGATGACAGGTCTACATCTGTAATTTACGGGAGTTTTTCCTAAACATAGCTCTAGGTGTAAGAAACATGCATCAGACATCAGTAGCTAAGGGCCCTAAGACAGTTGCAGTTTCAAATAGAAAGAAGAAGGTTCTGCTGTTAGGTAGTTCACATGGCAGAGGTGCAGGCCAGCAGTTGCAGAAAGTGTTGGCGAGTGAGTACCACGACACTAGCGTTGTGAAGCCTAGTGCAGGGTTGGTTGGTTCAAATGGCTCTGTGCACTATGGGACTCAACATCTGTGGTCATAAGTCCCCTAGAACTTAGAACTACTTAAACCTTACTAACCTAAGGACATCACACACATCCATGCCCGAGGCAGGATTCGAACCTGCGACCGTAGCAGTCGCGCGGTTCCTGACTGAGCGCCTAGAACCGCTAGACCACCGCGGCCGGCTGCAGGCTTGGCTCTGGTGACAACATAGGGGAGTAATGTAGAAAATTCACGAAAGAGAATTAGAAAATGATTTTGGGAGGGGCTGGGAATAGTCTTGATAGGGATAGGGAGTATGATGTAGGTGGTGACCGGGAAGAGATAGCTACTCAAACTGGCGGCACAAATGTGTAGCTTTTGCATCCGTTTCAGCGTCATGATCAGCCTCTTCATAATGCTGCTGTTAGCAGTGTTAACATGGGGCTTGAGAGGGCACTGATGGCGGAGGGCACGGCTCACGCTGCAGTGGTGTTAGTTGCGTCTATCAATAGACTGGGTGCACTTCAATAGGTATGGGATGCTTGGTTGGTTGTTTGGACATCAGTCCCTTTTTCCTGACGCAAGCAAGGCTCAAGGTAGAATAACACCCAAAGTACGTTTGAGAAAGTAGAAGGGAGAAAAGAATGAGTAACCACACCTAAAAAGAAATCAAATGGAATGAACAAAAACTGGGGTAAACATACACCACAAGGAAAAGTAGAAGGAGGTATTAAAAACATAGAAGAGATGGTCTGGGCTGGCTGATCACAATAATAAAAGAGGATGAGCCAGCCACTCCGCAACACATTAAAATGTCTACCCCAAAAAGACAAGGCGAGATGAACACATGTAGGGAAAAGACGAACACCAAAACAAACAAATCCAAAGAAAGTGAGACAGAGTCAAAATGGATGGAGGGTGGCAACCTCAGAGAGAAGGCTAAATGCCCACCCTTAGATGGTACGATAGAAACCTCCTTCACGAATAAAACGTAAAACTAATTTTCTGTTGACGCATTGTCACCCAGCACCGAAAGTAGTGTGCTGAGAAGGTTAAACGTCCGCCGCAGAGGGGCTAAAAGTGGGCAGTCCAGTAAGATGTGGACGACAGTCATATGTGAGCCACAGTGATACCGAGGTGGGTCCTCGCAACAGAGGAGGTAGCCATGAGTTAGCCACGTATGGCCAATGCGTAGCTGGCAGAAAATCACAGGGTCCCTGTGACAGTCCCACATCGAGGACTTCCACACATTCGTAGTCTCCTTAATGGTACGCAGTTTGTTGTGCACACTGAGATTATGCCATTCCGTCTCCCAAAGCTGAAAATCCTTGCAGAGTAGTAATGATCGAAGGTCAGTTACTGGGATGCTAATCTCCAGAAGCGGTTTCCGCGTAGCCTGTTTGGCCAGCCTGTTGGAAAGTTCATTTTAAGAGATTCCGACGTGGCCTGGGGTCCACTTAATCACCATGGAACGACTGGACCATTCCAGGGCATAGGTGGATTCCTGGATAGTCGCTATCAAAGGACGGTGGGGGTAGCACTGGTCGATAGCTTGTAGGCTGCTCAAGGAGTCAGTACAGAGAAGAAACAACTTGCCAGGGCACGAGCAGATGCGCTCAAGAGCACAAGAAATGGCGGCCAGCACTGCAGTGAAAACACTGCAGCCATCTGGCATGGAGTGCTGTTCAATATGTCCCCCATGAACATACGCAAAGCCAATGTGACCATCAGCCATCGAGCCGTCGGTGTAAACTACTTGATGGTTCCAGTACTTGTCAAGGATCGAGAAAAAGTGACAGCGGAGAGCCGCGAGGTTAACTGAGTCCTTAAGAATATGTGAAAGTTCGAGGAGAAGGTGTACGTGAATGGACCTCGAGTATAGGTGGTAAGGGAAGGGACTACACTTCAGACTGAAGTCATCGAACGCGAACCACAATCGTAAGCCCTGACCTGGATCTCCGATGACGGAGATGAACCGCGGTGAGTGGGAAATGTTGTTGTTGTTGTTGTGGTCTTCAGTCCTGAGACTGATTTGATGCAGCTCTCCATGCTACTCTATACTGTGCAAGCTTCTTCATCTCCCAGTACCTACTGGAGCCTACATCCTTCTGAATCCGCTTAGTATATTCATCTCTTGGTCTCCCTCTACGACTTTTACCCTCCCCGCTGCCCTCCAGTACTAAATTGGTGATCCCTTGATGCCTCAGAACATGTCCTACCAACCGATCACGTCTTCTAGTCAAGTTGTGCCACAAGCTCCTTTTCTCCCGAATTCTATTCAATACTTCCTCATTAGTTATGTGATCTACCCATCTAATCTTCAGCATTCTTCTGTAGCACCACATTTCGAAAGCTTCTATTCTCTCCTTGTCTAAACTATTTATCCTCCACGTTTCACTTCCATACACGGCTACACTCCATACAAATACTTTCAGGAACGACTTCCTGACATTTAAATCTATACTCGATGTTAACAAATTTTTCTTCTTCAGAAACGCTTTCCTTGCCATTGCCAGTCTACATTTTATATCCTCTCTACTTCGACCATCATCAGTTATTTTGCTCCCCAAATAGCAAAACTCCTTTACTACTTTAAGTGTCTCATTTCCTAATCTAATTCCCTCAGCATCACCCGACTTAATTCGACTACATTCCATTATCCTCGTTTTGCTTTTGTTGATTTTCATCTTATATCCTTCTTTCAAGAGACTGTCCATTCCGTTCAACTGCTCTTCCAAGTCCTTTGCTGCATCTGACAGAATTACAATGTCATCGGCGAACCTCAAAGTTGAATAACATCGGGGAGAGGCTACAACCCTGTCTCACTCCCTTCCCAACCACTGCTTCCCTTTAATACCCCTCGACTCTTATAACTGCCATCTGGTTTCTGTACAAATTGTAAATAGACTTTCGTTCCCTGTATTTTACCCCTGCCACCTTCAGAACTTGAAAGAGAGTATTCCAATCAACATTGTCAAAAGCTTTCTCTAAGTCTACAAATGCTAGAAACATAGGATTGCCTTTGCTTAATTTTTCCTTTAAGATAAGTCGTAGGGTCAGTATTGCCTCACGTGTTCCAACATTTCTACGGAATCCAAACTGATCTTCCCCGAGGTCGGCTTCTATCAGTTTTTCCATTCGTCTGTAAAGAATTCGTGTTAGTATTTTGTGACTTATTAAACTGATAGTTTGGTAATTTTCACATCTGTCAACACCTGCTTTCTTTGGGATTGGAATTATTATATTCTTCTTGATGTCTAAGGGTATTTCGCCTGTCTCATACATCTTGCTCACCAGATGGTAGAGTTTTGTCAGAACTGGCTCTCCCAAGGCTATCAGAAATTCTAATGGAATGTTGTCTACTTCGGGGGCCTTGTTTCGACTCGGGTCTTTCAATGCTCTGTCAAACTCTTCACGTAATATCATATCTCCCATTTCATCTTCATCTACATCCTCTTTTATTTCCATAATATTGTCCTTAAGTACATCGCCCTTGTATAGACCCTCTATATACTCCTTCCACCTTTCTGCTTTCCCTTCTTTGCTTAGAACTGGGTTTCCATCAAAGCTCTTGATATTCATGCAAGTGGTTTTCCTTTCTCCAAAGGTCTCTTTAATTTTCCTGTAGGCAGTATCTGTCTTACCCCTAGTAAGATAAGCCTCTACATCCTTACATTTGTCCTCTAGCCATCCGTGCTTAGGCATTTTGCACTTCCTGTCGATCTCATTTTTGAGACGTTTGTATTCCTTTTTGCCTGCTTCATTTACTGCATTTTTATATTTTCTCCTTTCATCAATTAAATTCAATATTTCTTCTGTTACCCAAGGATTTCTACTAGCCCTCGTCTTTTTACCTACTAGATCCTCTGCTGCCTTCACTACTTCATCCCTCAGAGCTATCCATTCTTCTTCTACTGTATTTCTTTCCCCCATTTGCGACAATTGTTCCCTTATGCTCTCCCTGAAACTCTGTACAACCTCTGGTTCTTTCAGTTTATCCAGGTCCCATCTCATTAAATTCCCACCTTTTTTAGTTTCTTCAGTTTCAATGTACAGTTCATAACCAATAGATTGTGGTCAGAGTCCACATCTGCCCCTGGAAATGTCTTACAATTTAAGACCTGGTTCCTAAATCTCTGTCTTACCATTATATAATCTATCTGATACCTTTTAGTATATCTAGGGTTCTTCAATGTATACAACCTTCTTTCGTGATTCTTGAACCAAGTGTTAGCTATGATTAAGTTGTGCTCTGTGCAAAATTCTACCAGATGGCTTCCTATTTCATTTCTTACCCCCAATCATTATTCACCTACTATGTTTCCTTCTCTCCCTTTTCCTACTCTCGAATTACAGTCAATCATGACTATTAAATTTTCGTCTCCCTTCACTACCTGTGTAATTTCTTTTATCTCATCATACATTTCATCAATTTCTTCGACATCTGCAGAGCTAGTTGGCATATAAACTTGTACTACTGTAGAAGGCGTGGGCTTCGTGTCTATCTTGGCCACAATAATGCGTTCACTATGCTGTTTGTAGTAGCTTACCCGCACTCCTATTTTTTTATTCATTATTAAACCTACTCCTGCATTACCACTATTTGATTTTGTATTTATAACCCTGTATGCATCTGACCAAATGTCTTGCTCCTACTGCCACCGAACTTCACTAATTCCTACTATATCTAACTTTAACCTATCCATTTCCCTTTTTAAATTTTCTATCCTACCTGCCCGATTAAGGGATCTGACATTCCACGCTCCGATCCGTAGAATGCCAGTTTTCTTTCTCCTGATAACGACGTCCTCCTGAGTAGTCCCCGCCCAGAGATCCAAATGGGGGACTATTTTACCTCCGGAATATTTTACCCAAGAGGACGCCATCATCATTTAATCATACAGTAAAGCTTTATGCCCTTGGGAAAAATTACGGCTGCAGTTTCCCCTTGCTTTCAGCCGTTCGCAGTACCAGAACAGCAAGGCCATTTTGGTTAGTGTTACAAGGCCAGATCAGTCAATCATCCAGACTGTTGCCCCTGCAAGTACTGAAAAGGCTGCTGCACCTCTTCAGGAACCACACGTTTGTCTGGCCTCTCAACAAATACCCCTCCGTTGTGGTTGCACCTACGATACGGCTATCTGTATTACTGAGGCACGCAAGCCTCCCCACCAACGGAAAGGTCCATGGTTAATGGGGAGGGGGGGGGGGTAAGTGGGAAAAAGAGATGATAATTCGGATGCTCAGGAGAACTACGAATGTGTGCAACATAATTGGCGAGCAGTTGTACACGCCGAACCTTCAATGGAGGGACTTCGGCCTCCACTAGGATGCTGGTTACCGGACTCGTCCTAAAAGCTCCCGTTACTAATCTATCACCACAGTAGTGCACTGGATAGAGTAAACGCAACGCTGAGGGCACCGCCGAACCGTAAATCAGACTCCCATAGTCAAGGTGGGATTGAACAAGGGCTCTGTAAAGTTGCAGCAGCGTAGAGCGATCTGCACCCAGGTTGGTGTTGCTCAGGCAGTGGAGGGCATTGAGGTGCTGCCAGCACTTCCCCTTCAGGTGACGAAGATGAGGAAGCCACGTTAATTGGACATCGAAACCCAGTCCTAAGAATCGATATGCATCCACTACAGTGAGTGCATCGTCATTAAGGTAAAGTTCTGATTCCGGATGAAAGGTATTACACCGACAGAAGTGCGTGACACGACTTCATGGCTGAAAACTGGAAGCCGTGGGCTAGTGCCCATGACTGCACCTTGTGGATGGCCCACTGTTGGCGCAGCTCAGCAACAACAGTACTGGAGGAGCAGTACGAAATGCAGAAATAGTCTGCATACAGAGAAGGTGAGACCGACGTCCCGACACCTAGTGCTAGACCGTTAATGGACACTAAGAATAGAGATACACTCAATAGAGACCCCTGCGGGGCCCCATTCTCCTGTATATGGGGGGAACAATGGGAGGCACTAACTTGGACACGGAATGTACGGAGCGATAGGAAATTTTGGATAAAAATCGGGAGCTGGTCCTGGAGACCTCACTCGTATAATTTGGCAAGGATACGATGTCACCAGGTCGTGTTGTAAGCTTCTCGTAAATAAAAATAGATGGCAACCAGGTGTTGGCGTCTGGAGAAGGCTGTTCGGATGGCAGACCCGAGGGAAACTAGATTATCAATGGTAGAGCGACCCTGGGGGAAACCGCCCTGTCATGGAGCCGGCAGGCCACGTGACTCGAGGACCCACCACAGCTGCTGACTTACCATACGTTCTAACAGCTTACAAAGAACATTGGTCAGGCTGATGGGCCGATAGCTATCCTCATGAAGCGGATATTTGCCAGGTTTGAGCACTGGAATGGTGATGCTCTCTCGCCATTGCGATGGAAAGACGCCATCCCACCAGATCCCGTTGAAGATGACGAGAAGATGTCGCTTGTAGTTAGACGTGAGATGTTTGATCATCTGACTGTGGATCTGATCTGGCCCAGGAACTGTGTCGGGGCAATGTGCAAGGACGCTGAAGAGCTCCAACTCTGTAAATGGAGCATTATAGGGTGCACTGTGACGTTTAGTGAACAAGAGGGCGCCGTTTGAGGGTGCGAAAAGCTGGGGGATATTTTTCCGACACGGAGGATCGAGCATAGTGCTCAGAAAAGTGCTCGGCAATTGTGTTTGCGTCGGTAGATAAGACGCCGTTGATGTTAATGCCAGTGACAGCAGTCGGGGTCTGGTACCCACAAACACGTCTGATCTTCATCCAGACTTGGGAAGGTGACGTATGGCACCAAATGGTCCAGACGTACCTCTCCCATCATTCCTGTTTCAGTCTTTTTATAAGCTGGCGAACACTGACACGGAGCCGTTTAAAAGATATGAGATGCTCTAGGGAAGGGTGGCATTTATGTCGCTGTAGAGCTCTCCGACGCTCTTTAATGGCCTCAACGCTTTCCGGCGACCAGCAAGGTACTGAAATTCGCTGGGGGCACCCTAAAGAACAAGGGATCGTGTTTGCCGCCGCAGAAACGATCGTTCTAGTGACCCGCTCAACTAACACATCGAAGGCACCATGTGGGGGAGATTCAACAGTGACAGCAGAGGTGCAAGCTTTCCCGTCTGCCTTGTTTAAAGCCCATTTTGGTAGACGTTTGGGGGAATGGCGCTGTGGGAGTGACAGGAAGATGGGGAAGTGGTTACTACCACACATCGTGGGCTCTCCAGTGGAGAGATGGGAGAAGTCCAGGGCTGCAGATGGATAAATCGATGGCCGAGTAAGTGCCATGAGCCACACTGAAATGTGTGGGGGGCCCAGTACTTAAGAGGCAGAGGTCGAGTTGAGACAGGAAAGTTTCGACATCTCTACCTCGGCCAGTAAGCACAGCGCCACCCCACAAGGGGTTATGGCCGTTAAAATCTCCCAAAAGTAGGAGAAGTTTTGGGAGTTAATCAATCAGTGCAGCCAATGCGTTCATGGGTACTGCACCACCTGGAGGAATATATACGTTGCAGACAGTTATTTACTGCGTCGTCCTTATCTGACAGCCACAGATTCAAGAGGGGTTTGAAGGGGCACAGGTTCACTGCATACTGAGTTCAGGATGTAGACACAAATTCCTCCTGACACTCTATTATAGTCACCACGGTTCTTGTAATATCCCCTATAGCCACCAAGGGCGGGAGTCCACATTGCTGGGAACCAGGTTTCCTGGAGGTCAATGCAGAAAGCAGGTGTAAAGCTTAACAGTTGCCAGAGCTCAACCGGGTGGTGGAAAAAACCGCAGCAATTCCACTGGAGGATGACGTTATCATGAGGCTGGGAAGGCATGAAGCACGCAAGGAAGCAGGTTACACCTCATGGTCACCTGCTGTCACCGTCTTAGTATTTGTAACCATTCCTATTGTGGATGAAGCATCAGTGAAATCCAGGTCCTCAGGGGACACTGAGAGCTCCACCACATCTACAGGTGTAGAATTGGTAGGGAGTGGTGTTGTTGTGGCCACCAGAGCGTCCTTTTTCTTAGCAGACTTATTTGTTTGCTTGCACCTCTCGCTTCTCTTTAGGGGCTTGCTGGGAGGACTTCTCCGAAGTAGCTTCAGGCACAGAGGAAGACTGTGAACCAGTTTTTGGCTCCTTTAGCCACTGGCGAGTGTCCACTGTGGATTTAGTGGAGACCTTGGGAGAGAGGGTCCTAAGAGACCTCTTCCACATGAGAGGAGCTGGAGGAGGATGTTGCTTCTCCAGCTGCAGGGAGGGGATTGATGTCTCCTGTGTTTGGGGGGCCTTGCTCTTGAAGTGGGTATTTTTGGAGGAACAGAAGGAGATTTTCCCCTACCACCAAGGTGGCAGATGTATTCTGGAAGCCTAGAGGGCCCACTGTTCATGGCACAGAATGTGGTATGAGTGGTACTTGTGACGGCGATGGTAATGTAGCTGCAGCGTATGTGGACGTCAACTGAACGGGGTGTAATCTTTCAAATTTATGTTTAGCCTCTTGGTAAGTCAACCGGTCCAGTGTCTTGTAATCCACAATTTTCCGCTCCTTTTGGAGTACTGTGTAGTCTGGCGAGCAGGGTGAGTGCTGCTCTCCACAGTTGATACAAGTGGGAGGAGGCGCACTTGGATTATCTGGATGCAGTAGACGTCTGCAGTCTCGACATGTGGCGCTGGAAGTGCAGCGGGAAGACATGTGCCCGAATTTCCAGCACTTAAAACACCACATAGGGGAAAGAGATTATGGTTTTCACGTCACAGCGGTAAACCATTACCTTGACCTTTTCAGGCAATGCATCACTCTCAAAGGTCAAGATAAAGGCACTGGTAGCAACCCTGTTGTCCTTGGGTCCCCTGTAAACGCGCCAGATGAAATGAACACCTCACCATTCTAGATTGGCGCGAAGCTCATCATCAGACTGCAAGAGGAGGTCGCGATGGAAAATAAACCCCTGGACCATGTTGAGGATTTTATGGGGAGTGACAGAAACGGGAATATCACCCAGCCAGTCACAAGCGAGTAACGTTCAGGAGTGGGCTGGGGATGCTGTCTGAATCAAGACTGCACCGCTTCTTATCTTGGACAGCACTGTCACTTTCCCAAACTTATCCTCAAGATGTTCAACAAAAAATTGAGGCTTCGAAGGTAGAAAGGAGTCCCAGTCCATTCTGCTACAGACTAAATACTTCAGCAAATATGGCTCTCTTCTTTCTGTAGCCCTACGTTCCTTCCATGGTGTAGCGAGGGAGGGAAACGATTTAGGGTCATACCTGTCAGCATTGTACTCGATCTTGCCCTTCTTAGAGACTGCTGGCGCCGTATGGTCACCAGTAAGAGATGACTTAGTCCACTTCACGGAAGGTGAACTGCCCTGATGCCGCCCACCCCGATCAGGGGCTCTCCCCACGGGCGCCACCCAGCCACAGCAAAAACCACCTGGCGTGATGGCCGTTGCTGGGAGTCCTGATGCCCCAGGAAGGCAGGCATCTACTACTTGGCATACGTGGGGAGTTTAGAGCTCAGGCATCAGCAGTGCGACCCCTGTGTTGTGAGGGGACTGCCACCAAATGGATACATGATAACCCCACCACAACGGACTGGCTACTGTGCTGGATATTGGGCGCAGAGAAATCCATATTGTCATGGGGGAGAAAGAGGACAGGAGACAATGGAAGAAGATGACATACCCCAGAAAGTGTCTCGCCCAATCAGTTGAATTGCAGGTGCAGATGCAAAAGCCATGACGAACGGTTCAGGATATCGAATATAAGGTCTCTAAGGATAATTCATGCACCATGTGGGGCGTCCTCCCCCATATGGGCCGCAATTCTGTAGAATTAGGAAAGTGGAAGGTCAAACCATAAAATGGGTCCTGAACTTACAGGGTCAAAACGTGTGAGGATCATTTTAGTTGCCTCTTACGACAGGCAGGGATACCTCGGGCCTATTCTAACCCCCGGAACTGTAGTTGGAATAGGTATGGGAAGAGGCGGCTGGCAAAGCTTATAGGCGACGCTGTAGTGGGTGATGGTGAGATCACTCATGGGAGAATTCCTGTAGCTATTGGTATTGGACCTGCAAGTCATCTGATAGGTATCCCTGCTTAAAGGAAGTCTTTATAACAAAGGACTCACATTCAAAGAAGGAATTAACATATTTCATCAAAATATAAGAGGTGCTACAGATATAAACTGCTTATAGATGTTAACTTTGCCATTATTGGTATATCAGAGCACCACTTAAATACTGTGAAAATTCAGTCTTCCTTTACCATGATACAGATTAGCTGGCTGTTTTTCAAGGAGTTCATGGAATGGGGCAGTGGCCATGAACGTGGAAAACAGTATTCCATTTGAGTCCATAGGTGTATGAAACAACTTCACTGAACAGCTATTTGAATGTTGTGTAGAGAAGCTGAATTTAGTGAAAACTTCTAGTTGTTGTTGTTGTTCATAGGTCCTCTGACTTCAGAGCATGTCTGCTCAACCTAGAGAGTGTTCACCATTCACTTTACAGAAAGTACCAAAAATTAGTTGTACATGGTGACTTCAATATTAATTTTGTATGTGGTTGTGCAAGAAAAAGAATGTTGGAAGATTTCCTAAATTCATATGGTCTGATGTAAACTATACTTTTTCCAAGCAGGGTGCAGGGCAATATTAGCACAATCGTAGACAATATTTTTATTTATTCTTCATTACTAGATATGTATTACGTTAGTGAAAGGGTGTATGACCTCTCAGACCTTTATGCACAAATTTTAACACTAAGAGGTTTTTGTACTCAAACAAATGTTATGTATATGCAGATAAACTAATCCAACTCCAATGCAGCGTTTTTTAGACCTCGTTAAGGAACAAGAGTGACAGGATGTTTATAGTGCTGATAACATATATGACAAATATGCTTTCCTTAACACATTTCTCCCATTCTTTGAAAGTTGCTTTCCATTAGAACGTTCTAAACAGGGTACCAGCAGTAAAAGGCAGCCTGGGTGACGAGTAGTGGGATGAGGCTATCATGCAGAACAAAGCGGGAATTATATCAAATGTTAGAAGTAGTCACAATCGAGCTACAGTAGCCCATTACAAACAGTACTGTAAGATGCTTAAAAATGTTATTAGGAAGACAAAGAGTATGTGGTACGTAAAAAGAATAGCTAATTCACAGGATAAAATTAAAACCATTTGGTCAGTCGTGAGGGAAATGTCTCGTCAGCAGCACAACGTCGAGGAAATCAAGCCAGTACCCAGTAACAATGTTTCTGTTGCCGATAAGTCAGATATATGTACAGTATTTAAAAGTCACTTTCTGAACATAGCTGGTGAATTAAATAAAAACGAAGTTTTTACAGGGAATCATATAGCTCTCTTCGAAAATGCCTTTCTGAGACTGAAATATGAAATACTCCCCTGTGATACTGACTAGGGGGAGACTGGATCAATAATAAAATCACTGAACACTAAGGACTCTCATGAATATGATGGAATATCTAGCACAGTGGTTCCCAACCTTTCTTAGACCATTACCCCTGAGTGGAATCAGACGTTAGCTAGTACCCGCGCCACCTCCCCCTCCCTCACATTATCACCAACTTTTGCACCGACTAAACTATAGAATGAAAGACTTTCCTTGAAATACTTTTGTTTTTAAACTTATGAAAGATAAATGATATTTAGTTTGTGGGAGGGTGTGTGTTTGGGCTGGGGGAGGGGGGGGGGAAGGGGTGGAGCATTAGAAGGAATTCGTGGTACATAGAAAGTGCTAGTGATAAGTCCTTCTCAGATAAGAAAGCTAACTATCCATAGTGATGGTAGACACTTGTTACAAAACATACTTCCCTTGCATTACTCCTCTCCATTGCAGCACTTGCTTGACGTGCACACTGCAACCTCATTTAAAGTCAACCAAGTTAAAATGTGTACACTATACTTACTGTTCGTAAATCATCGATTCCTGCACTCCTTACTTCTGGACTGGCAGAAATTGTACGATTTCAGGCTGTTAATAGTAATAGTAATGCCATGTACAGCACTATAGTAGCTCATATATAGTTACTGCTGTGTTTTGCTGTCAATTAATTCATTTATCTGTTCGAAATGAGTAATGAAGCAGTTTCTGTACTACTGCAGGTACTATCTACAACTTCTTGAGATATTTAGCATGTCATGTTTACGTCTCACCTCTATCATCAGCAATATATGGGACAAAGCACAAAATGTGTGTGTAGTGGGTGGATTATGTGATGAACCTGTGACCTCCACCGCATTAATGCAGCTAATTGAGAAAAAGTAATTATTGATAACTTATGCATTCAGTATTAGAGTCATTAAAACAGTGCTAATAGAAATTATCTTTGAAAGTAGTTTAGTTTCGTGACTGAAAGAAAATCGACTCTTTTAGATTTTACCCTTCATAAAATTTCATTTTACCTCTCAGGGAACAATTACCCCCAGATTGGGAACCACTGATCTAGCAGAATACAAAAGTACTGTGCTGCACACGTTTCATGACCATGGATCTTTGCCCCTCAATTTGGTCCTACGGAACGAGACATATGAAGTAAAATTTAAAAAATGTACGATCTCCAATCTGTCGGAAGCTTGCATGTTTAAACTATGACATCAGATTTGCACTCTTACCTTGCATACGTCTGATTCGGCAGGAAATGTGTGGCATTAAGATCGATTGTGTTACTGCTGCTAACGCCAGTGTTCATCGCCAATGATTTAGAAATCTCTTGGTATTAATTGATGTCTATGTCTATCGTTATGTACAAGTACGAGTATACTGAGACGTGGGACATTCTCAGTGTTGTATAACAGGCTGTGTTCCAGCAGGGATGGTGTCTGTGGTTCTAGTGTTTGATGCTTCTGAAAGACTCTTGTGAACCATATCTGATATACTTCGCAACCTTGACAATCTTCTGTGACATTTCCGAATGGGTGTCCTGCGGGTAATTACGCACAGCACACCTCCATCTCAAGTAATTCATTGTGCTAATCAGGACAACAGTGACACCTTCATAGTACACTTGTCTGTGCTGCTCTCACTAGTAACTCATTTTCACAGGACAGTTACGAGAATGGAATGAGAATACAGTGCACCCTACCCATGTTCATCTTCCTCATGATGATGATGGACTTGGTGTAAAAGATTTATTAGTAAGTTATGAAGCAGATCCTCATTGTGATTCCAAGTCAGTGGCATGAGGTTGTAAGGTATTGCCTGATCTGTGCATATATTTACTTGACAGTTCTCATGTGTGTGTGTGTGTGTGTGTGTGTGTTTTCCAAGTAACGGTAGTCAAGGCATTGCCGTAAATTACCTATGCTCATCTTCTTTGCAGTGAGGATGAGCTCAATGTTAAAAAAAAGTTATACATGGAATGATAGTCACAGCATTGGTGGAATATGAATATCGAGCGACGTCATTTGAGGAGTGCTCGCATTGATATCTTAATCATCGAGTTTGTTTGAGCTGTAAGTACGTGGGAGTTGTCTTTAAACCTGCTGTGGCAGATATCAAAGGAAACCTTGAGTATATGTTGTAGGATGTTTGATTCACCAGTAATCATAAGCTAGCAAATCGTAATAGTCCTCTCCATCATGAACATCCACTACATGTGTAAGGTCACGGAATAAATGAAGGCCAATTTCGCACCTTACATAAGAGTATTGTACATCGTAGTGGGAAGGTGAATATGACACCTAACTTACTTCGGCAGTAATGAACAGATTTGCCTATAAGTATGTAATGCAAAAGGGAGGACACTCAGTCGACGGTATTAACACACCACTCCTATATAATGCATGCCAATGAGCAGAAGGTGAAACAAGCAGCGAGAGGAAACGTTTTTTGTGGAAGCCAGCGTGGGCAGACACAGAGGCCCGCACCCCAGGAGGCGCTACAGAAAGCTCTTAAGGGGGTGTGTCCTGCGGTGGGTCAGCGACCGGACAAGTTACGCATACTGTAGGGGGAGTAACGGGGCCACCAGAAGTAGGACAGAGAGAAGCTTTAGAAAACTGTGTTTCAGAATGCCAAAGGGATATGCACAAAACCAGTGACGCATTAAATTACGTGAGCCCAAGTGGTACACACGTGATGGGCACATGTAACTTTTTAGGCGTCGGGAGCAGGCGCAAAACGTCCGATTGGCGGAAACGCACTGGGAAGGTTTAAAGTGCCGAGATTTCGAAGCAGTTCAGTGGTAGGACCCTTGTGATCGGTAGAGAGAGTATTCACAAAATAAGTGGAATCTTCCAATTGGTCAGACAAAGCTGTGACATGGAGAACGAGAGAACCCAGGTGGGAGAGAGTTCGGCTACGAGAAAGATAAGAGCGAAATTTTCGGGGACTCTTCTCTGAACTGGCGTCAACTGCAGAGTGGAGCGATAACGCTTTGTATGACGCAGAGGAGAAATTTGTGTGAACACTGCGTTCACAGCCGCTGACCTACAGCTAGAAATTAGCTGTATCGTCATTGAGCTCCAACTGTGGAGAAACGAACCAGCCAATTAGTTAATTGTTATTGTGAGAAGTGAGAGGGCACTATAATATGCATGCTGCTCCAGCCATGCGCGTGTATATTGCCATAGACCGAGACTAGGGACGAGTTCATGTTGTATCGAATATCGAGAAACATATGGAGCGTTTCTGCTGGAAAATTCAGCAAAGTTTGACTAGTTTTATAGGAATTTCAGAGGGCGAGAGCAGCTATGCAGACGACAACTCATCGCAGCTAAGGTAAATACCATGTGCAGAGGCATAAAGTTGTTGGTTCACCAGCTTGCGACCACTGTAAACTCGAGCGACCTTGGGTAATCTTTTGCTCGACTTATCACAAAACTAACCATTCTCCGTATACTTGACTGTCATCCTAAAAATAGTAAACTTTAAACCGGAATCGGATGATTTATCATAGGACTGGCCAACATCGTAACATAATCGTAAGAATAATTTTGTAAAGAAACTTCTAGTTAAAATTTAATATTGTTAGGTTTAGAATTATTTAACTTTCCGCGAGTTACAATTTAATACTGTTATGTTTAGGATTAGTTCACTTTCAGAGGCCGAGATACGTCATTTTGAGAACTGTCTTAAGATTGTCACATTGTAAATTGTGTAAAAGCGTCTATTTCTGTGAAAAAATTGCAATATTAAACAATGTCATTACAGATTACATGGTTGTGTTCAGTCATACAATAAGAAACCGCCTAACCATAACCTTACACATGAATAATAAAAGACTTCCAACACTAGTTTGTCGCTGACGGATCCACACCCATGTTCATCACAAATGGTTTATAAGTCTTGTGGGGGTGTTTGATGTCTATGCCTGTCGTTCATATGCATTGTAATATGGTACATTTGCAGCCCAGGATAAAAAATTGTGTTCTGCCTTCCTGCAGGATGGGTGTCTGTGGTACATATACCTACAGTTTGTTTGTGGATAAATCGGATAGTTAAATTTTGTAACTGCGTCGATTCTGAATCTGTCGGGAACTGGTGAGATTCTGCTGGGGCGTTTGCACTGTCCTTGATAGTTATTGTGTGTGACACGGAGAGAGAGAAAGATATTTTCATGTACACTGAGATGTAGGACACTGGCAGTGCAAATCAAACGCGCAACTCTTTCATGTCTAGAGCTGTTTAGAATACTTATCAGCACAAGACTTTCACGCTGCTTCTAATAAGCTGAAAAGCGAGAGATGACTGAAGTTTTCTGTGTGTGTCCTACAGATCAATGAATTGCTGCTCTACGGATTTTTACTTTGATATAGGGACCTAAGGACTGTTGGGTGGTGTTAAATCATCAGCACATTTGCACCCAAAACATAGTATCATAAGAAATCCTCCAGACACACTATGTGATCGAAAGTATCCGGACACCTGGCTGAAAATGACTTACAAGTTTGTGGCGCCCTCCATCGGTAATGCTGGAATTCAATATGGTGTTGGCCCACCCTTAGCCTTGATGACAGCTTCCACTCTCGCTGGCATACGTTCAATCAGGTGCTGGAAGGTTTCTTAGGGAATGGCAGCCCATTCTTCACGGAGTGCTGCGCTGAGGAGAGGTATCGATGTCAGTCGGTGAGGCCTGGCACGACGTCGGCGTTCCAAAACATCCCAAAGGTGTTCTATAGGATTCAGGTCAGGACTCTGTGCAGGCCAGTCCATTACAGGGATGTTATTGTCGTGTGACCACTCCGCCACAGGCCGTGCATTATGAAGAGGTGCTCGATCGTGTTGAAAGATGCAATGCCATCTCCGAATTGCTCTGCAACAGTGGGAAGAAAGAAGGTGCTTAAAACATCAATGTAGGCCTGTGCTATGATAGTGCCACGCAAAACAACAAGGGGTGCAAGCCCCTTCCATGAAAAACACGACCACACCATAACCCACCACCTCCGAATTTTACTGTTGCCACTACACACGCTGGCAGGCGACGTTCACCGTGCATTCGCCATACCCACACCCTGCCATCGGATCGTCACGTTTTGTACCGTGATTCGTCACTCTGCACAACGTTTTTCCATTGTTAGTCGTCCAATGTTTACGCTCCTTACGCCAAGCGAGGAGTCATTTGGCATTTACCGGCGTGATGTGTGGCTTATGAGCAGCAGCTTGGCCATGACATCCTGTGGCTTATGAGCAGCCGCTTGGCCATGAAGTCCAAGTTTTCTCACCTCCCGCCTAACTGTCATAGTACTTGCAGTTTGGAATTCCCATGTGATGGTCTGGATAGATGTCTGCCTATTACGCATTATGACGCCTCTTCAATTGTCGGCAGTCTCCGTCAGTCGACAGACGAGTTCGGCCTGTACGCTTTTGTGCTGTACGTGTCCTTTCACGTTTCCACTTCACTATCACATCGGAAACAGTGGACCTAGGAATTTTAGGAGTGTGGAAATCTCGCGTACAGACGTATGACACGAGTGACACGCAATTACCTGACCACGGTCGAAGTCTGTGAGTTCCGTGGAGAGCCCCGTTCTGCCCTCTCACGATGTCTAATGACTACTCAGGTCGCTTATGTGGAGTACCTGGCAGTAGGTGGCAGCACAATGCATCTAATATGAAAAACGTATGTTTTTGGTCGTGTCCGGATACTTTTGATCACATAGTGTATGCTGGATGTCCTATATACAAAGTGAAACACACAGTTTAGTGTGGCTCTGTTTGCTCTGCATATGTTTCTCTGGCCATTTACCTGTAGTTAACGTTTGTGTGTGTGCGTGTGTGTTTGTGAAACAACTGGGTGGAAGACAGATTTGCTGTGAGGCGTGGTTTCTCGGAAAGTGACATGTTTTGTAAAGAATTTCAATCGTCGGCTTTATCCTCAATGTAAAAATATTTTGTTGACAGCCCCTACATAGGGAGAAATGACAACCACAAGAAAATCAGAGCTCACATGGTGAGATTTAAGTATTCGTTTCGATCCTGCACGCTGTTTCAGTGTGGAATGTTCGTGAACTAATGTGAAAATGGTTCGACGAATCCTCTGCCTGGCGCTTGAGTGAGAGTTGTACAGTCATTGTGTAGATATACGTGAATAGTTCTTAGCAAATAGCACGTTTTCCTTAACCTTCGATGATAATTCATTGATTTTGGTATTATATTCTCTGTTTACAACATTAGATTCATTTTTGAGGGTAAAACATTCGTTTTAAAAATGCGTAAGACTACGTCTGGCGAGTGAGTTTACTTCTTCAGATACGAACTGAAGTGTCCTAGAGCATCTTCTGGGAGTTTCAGATGTACACACCTTAACATTTAAGTTCTCAGAGCATCAATGTTACACTCCCCTATGGATGTATTGGCCTATTGTGATCCTATGAGACGAGTCGCTGCAGTGCTAGCTTGGATATTAGATTGGGGTTGTAAGAAATGGTAGATTTCATGTGCAATATCCTGACTGATTGACCAGTATCATGGCTTTCTGTTCTATAGTGTGACGCTTTCTAGCAGAAATGTTGTCTGATGGTGTTGTCTGCGCCTTGGAATCAAGTCTTTCCCAGAGGTTTAGCAGACATGATTAATTCAACCACACACTTGCGTTGGATCATGTGGAGATTTCTGATGCTGTGTGTGTATAAGCACGCTGATTTGCAGGGGGCTGTAGCAGAGGAACGACTGTATCTGAGCAGTGACATATCTGGCCAGCTTGCTATGACCAAGCGTGGTCCTAGCGATGCATGGATCATAACTTTCTCTATGTGATACTATCATCTCCCATTAGATGCTTTGAAACAGCTAATGAACATGTTTTATCTCGCCTAAATGGTGCTGTCTAGTAGCAGCTCTGTTAAGATATATTCTTGATACTTAGTAAAAGCCTGGATACTGCGGTACCGTAACTGCAGAATAAGGATGAATACGTGTATGTGTGGAAAGGGGAAGGGGGGAGGGGGGGGAGAGAGGGTCGGGTTTACTCGCACTCTTTCCAGACATGTCTCGAAAACACATCCTTAGGACCAGCCCCAGAACATTTCATTCCGGGAAATACACTTAACAATTTGCAGGTGGGAGGATGGGAAGCATATTATTTGCTGTTGGTGAAACGTTCTGGCATTTCCACAGTTGTGGAGGTCTGTGACATTTAAGCGCCCAGGTTTGACAGTCCTTCCAAGAAGATTAGGATGGCTTTTGCGAGCTTGGACAAGCTGTGGTATGTCTCTGTACCACCCTCAAAGCACCCGCTTGTGTGTGAAGACAGGAAGCGATGTCACTGCAAGGCCATCCACACAGAGCGTTTCATTCTGAGAAACATGCTTAACGATTCGCAGATGGTCTTTGTGTGAAGACAGGAAGCGCATTGTTCTTTGTCGGTGTTTCAGGCAGTCGGCAGCACTTAAGAGTGCACGTGCTCTTCCACGAATCACTTCATTCATTGTTGGTGAAACGTGTAGTTTCAAGCGGTCAGCGACGAATTTCCCAAAAGTACTGTGAGCTACCTGCACAAGCCCCGGGTTTACAGACTGATTTTACACCGATCAACAAAGCAGGCTGTTGGTGTGGCCCAGTGGTCAGTACAGCGAAAAGCAAGCTGGTGCCAGCATACATTTCCAGTGGATTACGACACTCAGTGCAGCCCACAGCAGGCTGTCGGGGCGGCCTGTTGAAACGAAAGCCTGCCCGCGCGTGGCTCCCTAAAAGTCTGCCGGTCGCATCTGGCGCTGGCTGGACAGAGGCTGGGGTGAGATACAGCCAGCCGCTGCTAGATGGTTCAGGTGTGTAGTGGCGCACCACATCTAATTTAGTAGTTCGCCCGGCCAACGCATGGCAAGCTTGCGGCAGTTCCGAGGCAGGGCAGGGGGCACGTGTGCTATTAGGTTAATGATCCCGGCAGCGAGTGGATGGTGGGCTCTGCGATCAGCTCTGCAGCCTCCCACAAAATGTGCGAGTGTTAAGCGATATATTTGCATATTTATTTCAGCAGTGCAATTGTTTTTTTCGAAATTTTGACTTCTTGTTGTAGTTCGATTGAATTTTTCGAAGTTTAGAGGGAATTTCTCGAAATTTTGACACAGTATTTACTGCGAAATTTTCCAACATTTTCACTGTAGTGTGTGTTGGATATTTAGTCTATATGATCTATATGTGAAGTATAGGAGTATCTGGGTGAAGTTTTTCTGCGACCAATAGCTGTGTTGGAGTATATTTTTCTGCAGTATTTCACGATCTTTGCGGTGTGTATTGGATCTTTATATGATCTGTAACTATGCATATAGATGTATTGTTGTTGTTGTGGTCTTCAGTCCTGAGACTGGTTTGATGCAGCTCTCCATGCTACTCTATCCTGTGCAAGCTTCTTCATCTCCCAGTACCTACTGCAACCTACATCCTTCTGAATCTGCTTAGTGTATTGATCTCTTGGTCTCCCTCTACGATTTTTACCCTCCACGCTGCCCTCCAATGCTAAATTTGTGATCCCTTGATGCCTCAAAACATGTCCTACCAACCGATCCCTTCTTTTAGTCAAGTTGTGCCACAAACTTCTCTTCTCCCCAATCCTATTCAATACCTCCTCATTAGTTACGTGATCTACCCACCTTATCTTCAGCATTCTTCTGTAGCACCACATTTCGAAAGCTTCTATTCTCTTCTTGTCCAAACTAGTTATCGTCCATGTCTCACTTCCATACATCGCTACACTCCATACAAATACTTTCAGAAACGACTTCCTGACACCTAAATCTATACTCGATGTTAGCAAATTTCTCTTCTTGAGAAACGCTTTCCTTGCCATTGCCAGTCTGCATTTTATATCCTCTCTACTTCGACCATCATCGGTTATTTTACTCCCTAAATAGCAAAACTCCTTTACTACTTTAAGTGTCTCATTTCCTAATCTAATTCCCTCAGCATCACCCGACTTAATTTGACTACATTCCATTATCCTCGTTTTGCTTTTGTTGATGTTCATCTTATATCCTCCTTTCAAGACATTGTCCATTCCGTTCAACTGCTCTTCCAAGTCCTTTGCTGTCTCTGACAGAATTACAATGTCATCGGCGAACCTCAAAGTTTTTACTTCCTCTCCATGAATTTTAATACCTACTCCGAACTTTTCTTTTGTTTCCTTTACTGCTTGCTCAATATACAGATTGAATAACATCGGGGAGAGGCTACAACCCTGTCTCACTCCTTTCCCAACCACTGCTTCCCTTTCATGCCCCTCGACTCTTATAACTGCCATCTGGTTTCTGTACAAATTGTAAATAGCCTTTCGCTCCCTGTATTTTACCCCTGCCATCTTCAGAATTTGAAAGAGAGTATTCCAGTGAACATTGTCAAAAGCTTTCTCTAAGTCTACAAATGCTAGAAACGTAGGTTTGCCTTTTCTTAATCTTTCTTCCAAGATAAGTCGTAAGGTCAGTATTGCCTCACGTGTTCCAAAATTTCTACGGAATCCAAACTGATCTTCCCCGAGGTCCGCTTCTACCAGTTTTTCCATTCGTCTGTAAAGAATTCGCGTTAGTATTTTGCAGCTGTGACTTATTAAACTGATAGTTCGGTAATTTTCACATCTGTCAACACCTGCTTCCTTTGGGATTGGAATTATTATATTCTTCTTGAAGTCTGAGGGTATTTCACCTGTCTCATACATCGTGCTCACTAGATGGTAGAGTTTTGTCATGACTGGCTCTCCCGAGGCCATCAGTAGTTCTAGTGGAATGTTGTCTACTCCCGGGGCCTTGTTTCGACTCAGGTCTTTCAGTGCTCTGTCAAACTCTTCACGCAGTATCTTATCTCCCATTTCGTCTTCATCTACATCCTCTTCCATTTCCATAATATTGTCCTCGAGTACATCTCCCTTGTATAAACCCTCTATATACTCCTTCCACCTTTCTGCCTTCCCTTCTTTGCTTAGAACTGGGTTTCCATCTGAGCTCTTGATATTCATACAAGTGGTTCTCTTCTCTCCAAAGGTCTCTTTAATTTTCCTGTAGGCAGTATCTATCTTACCCCTAGTGAGACAAGCCTCTACATCCTTACATTTGTCCTCTAGCCATCCCTGCTTAGCCATTTTGCACTTCCTGTCGATTTCATTTTTGAGACGTTTGTATTCCTTTTTGCCTGCTTCATTTACTGCATTTTTATATTTTCTCCTTTCATCAATTAAATTCAATATTTCTTCTGTTACCCAACGATTTCTATTAGCCCTCGTCTTTTTACCTACTTGATCGTCTGCTGCCTTCACCACTTCATCCCTCAGAGCTACCCATTCTTCTTCTACTGTATTTCTTTCCCCCATTCCTGTCAATTGTCCCCTTATGCTCTCCCTGAAACTCTCTACAACCTCTGGTTCTTTCAGTTTATCCAGGTCCCATCTCCTTAAATTCCCACCTTTTTGCAGTTTCTTCAGTTTCAATCTGCAGTTCATAACCAATAGATTGTGGTCAGAATCCACATCTGCCCCAGGAAATGTCTTACAATTTAAAACCTGGTTCCTAAATCTCTGTCTTACCATTATATAATCTATCTGAAACCTGTCAGTATCTCCTGGCTTCTTCCATGTATACAGCCTTCTTTCATGATTCTTGAACCAAGTGTTAGCTATGATTAAGTTATGCTCTGTGCAAAATTCTACAAGGCGGCTTCCTCTTTCATTCCTTCCCCCCAATCCATATTCACCTACTATGTTTCCTTCTCTCCCTTTTCCTACTGACGAATTCCAGTCACCCATGACTATTAAATTTTCGTCTCCCTTCACTACCTGAATAATTTCTTTTATCTCGTCATACATTTCATCTATTTCTTCATCATCTGCAGAGCTAGTTGGCATATAAACTTGTACTACTGTAGTAGGCATGGGCTTTGTGTCTATCTTGGCCACAATAATGCGTTCACTATGCTGTTTGTAGTAGCTAACCCGCACTCCTATTTTTTTATTCATTATTAAACCTACTCCTGCATTACCCCTATTTGATTTTGTATTTATAACCCTGTAATCACCTGACCAAAAGTCTTGTTCCTCCTGCCACCGAACTTCACTAATTCCCACTATATCTAACTTTAACCTATCCATTTCCCTTTTCAAATTTTCTAACCTACCTGCCCGATTAAGTGATCTGACATTCCACGCTCCGATCCGTAGAACGCCAGTTTTCTTTCTCCTGATAACGACGTCCTCTTGAGTAGTCCCCGCCCGGAGATCCGAATGGGGGACTATTTTACCTCCGGAATATTTTACCCAAGAGGACGCCATCATCATTTAATCATACAGTAAAGCTGCATGTCCTCGGGAAAAATTACGGCCGTAGTTTCCCCTTGCTTTCAGCCGTTCGCAGTACCAGCACAGCAAGGCCGTTTTGGTTAATGTTACAAGGCCAGATCAGTCAATCATCCAGACTGTTGCCCCTGCAACTACTGAAAAGGCTGCTGCCCCTCTTCAGGAACCACATGTTTGTCTGGCCTCTCAACAGATACCCCTCCGTTGTGGTTGCACCTACGGTACGGCCATCTGTATCGCTGAGGCACGCAAGCCTCCCCACCAACGGCAAGGTCCATGGTTCATGGGGGGATAGATGTATATGATTTTTAAATGATCTAGATATGATCTATAGCAGTGTAATTACGCAATTAGGGCATGTAGTTGTTGGACATCTACCAATAGGGTAACACTTGCACCTTCCACAGGAACAGTTGAGCTTTTCCCACCGAATCCCAGGTGGGGGCGGGAGGTGTAGCTTTTCCTAGCGCCCTCTGGTGGCGGTATTGTTAACCAGACCAGTCAGTCTCCACACACCAGTGTGAATACACAAGAAAACTTTAGGAAGTAGTTTCCAGTGGGATAACACAAGCATAGCCCAAAAACAAAAGATCAGTAAGAGATCCTTCCACAGTAGCAGCTTAGCACAGTTTTTTTGCCACCAAATCCTAGGTGAGGGAGGGGAGCGGAGTGGCAAGTGGTGAGGAGGAGTGGGAGGGTGTGATCGGACAGGGGAGCGCAGGGGAGGGGGGATCTCCCAAAATGGACTTCCCAGAGGGGAGGGGGATTAATTTAATTGATTATTCAATCAATACGATATCAAAAGTGTCCTCATGCTCTCTTTGCCCCACTATGTATACATCAGGGAGAAAACAGCGAATGGGTAACCAATAAACACACTACAAAGATTTCCCATTGAAGACTGAATTTAGCCAAATGTGACGACAGATTCCAGGAGCAAAGATAGCACCTTGCCATCAGAAAAGCTCACCGCCCAAACACCATGCACTAGCAAACTCATCCTTAGACAATCACAGTGCCGGAGGTGCTCAAGGAGGATTGTATGACATGAAAACCATGCCAGAAAATACACACATGAAAACTAATTATAGTATAATGATAAAGAAGTTGCTCACCTGGTCTTTTGAGGGCGTATGGGAAGGCTGCTCTGGCTACAAGTTTTTGACTGCTATAATCAAATAGTTCAAATGGCTCTAAGCACTATGGGACTTAACATCTGAGGTTATCAGTTCCCTAGACTTAGAACTACTTGAACCTAACTAACCTAAGGACATCACACACATTCATGCCTGAGGCAGGATTCGAACCTGCGACCGCAGCAGCCGCGTTGTTCCGGACTGAAGCGCCTAGAACCGCTCGGCCATAGCGGCCGGCACTCCTATCATCCCTGGATCTGGAGGGCAACAACAAAATGTGTCTCTCGGCTTGCAGATGTTTCTCTACTGCCAGCTATTGTCTCCCAGCTCCATACAGTTGTGTTGTTCTGGCCCTGTAACTCTCTGTCTCTCAACTTCTGCTAAGACACACCCCATAAATCCAGTGGCCCAGCACAGTTACAAATTCAAGGTTCCCTGGAACCACGCACATGACCGAGGCCACGAATCAGAGACCGATCACACCTGATCCACTTTCCACACTACTTCCTTCCTGCTCGCCAGTTCAACTCCAAGAGAGCGAGAACGCACAGTGGCCGCCAGAGACTCCATACCATACCTGCGCCTACTCTGGTCAAAGGTCAGTCAACTTACAAGCCATACACGACCATCCACTTGTGGCACGGCTCTGCCTGCCCCTGTAAACTCAACAACAAATTTTAAAACATATTTAGACTGAACCACCAGCTGTCACCCAGCTCAGGTGCAGCCTCTGGTCATTCCCTTTCCCCTCATTCCTGACTCAAAGAGTGACAACATTTGGTACCTTGAGGACGCGCCATGGGCACATAAAACACGGTGCCAGCTTACCTGAGGCTTTGATTCTACTGTGTTATTCCCGAAAGTTCTTCACAAAAACGAAGTTCTCCATCTTGAAGTTACCTGGATATCGGCCGCACTTTGACCTCGGCTTCTCTTTTGTGGGCCCTTTCTGTGTTAGCCCGATGCCAGTTGTCCTTAATAACTTCAAAGGATATCTCCTCGGTCAATATGTCCACAGTGGACCACAGGTTAGATAACGAGGAATTCAACGGATAAGCAAACATGAGAGACGCTGAGGTGGCCACAATGACATATTATGATCTGCCTGGTTACGGGGTAGTGGCCCTACATGGTTGATAAACGATGCTCCATTGAGTGCTCAGCCTGGATAGATTGCAGCAACCGCTCCACGTTCATCACAGTTGCATTTGATAACCTTACAGTCCCTGCACTGATCCGTCATTTTCCTCACATGCTTATGCAATGATGGCCATGTCAAAGACTCCTTAATCCTGTGGATCATTTCGTAAATGCCCAGATGCCTTCCTACGACCAACTCAATAGTATCAGAATACAGCAGGAACGAGCACCCTGGGCATGCAAATTTTTAACTGCCCATCCTTCCCTACACGGAAACAGAAAATCCCTTTTTTCAGCCCGTACTCTGGGACATCTTCACCAGTTGCTTGATAAGCACCAATTCCGCATCCTTGTGTAAGGACTTAATATTGGGGTAGTGGCTGCTATATTAAATTTGAATAAAATATATATTGATGTGACAGTGACGGCTAACTACCACCTACTACTGAATCAAAAGCGATATTGTAAATAACTTGTATTTATTGCAAATTATCTCACGATAGAAATTAGATCATATTCAACAAATCACGAATGATAACAAATTAAACAAATTGTACACTGTTCTTAGATATACTACACTGGTAAGATTGGCTCTCAGCTCTTTACGTTAAGTTGATGCGAAGTTAGATTTAATTATACTCCTGGATAAGCAAATGGTAAATGCGATCTGACTGCATTCCTATAATCTCTTTTGTGTCTGAAATAATACGTACTTCGGACACCACCACCAAGAAACAAACCAAACAACATGCAAAAAGACAAATAACCAATAACGAATCGTAAGCAAAACTGCACGGATGCTCAGTGGATGGCAAAAACACGATCCAACAATTATTTCTGAACTTTACTGGCGCTGCTGCAAGTTTCACAATACCGTTTACCAGCGTGCTGGCTCCGTCAATACTGCTGGGGTGACGACTGCAGCTGCGAAGTCGCTGAATTAAGACAAGTCTCTCAAATATCTTGAGCAGAATAAACTACTCAGAAACTACTAATACCACAAGCCCTATATTTCCTCTAAATGGTATACAACACTTTAAAGACTGGCTCAACAACCTTTAAGGTGCAGCCCAGTGTGTCTTGTACTAACGTGCAATACCAGTATGATAGCTCTGTGCACTGGTTGACTACGTTCAATGGTGACTGCCAGCCTATAAGGCGGAATCAACTGCAATTATACTAGTAGTCAATGCAATGCCTATCGTGGACGCTGATGTCCTACTGTAGCTGCAGACTCTAGAGCATACACAGCACAGTATTCAGAATCTAAGTCCCTATCTCAGAGCTACCGAACTTTGCGACTGTCCGCTTTCACGGCACCAGACGCTCTCCTCTGCCTCGCTCTGCACGATGATCTCTTGCGACAATCATGCCGCCAAACTCTAATCAGCCAATCCCGACGCTGCAAAGGCTTCCCACATCTCCCTCGCGGAGTGATACAATTTCCCCACCCATCCAAAACTTTCTCTGTTCAAACAGCGGGCGTTGACCCTCAGCGTTTCCCGCACTTTCTTATGAACTGCCCAATCAGAGCTCAGCCCATTTGCCGCTAAAACAGCGCGACCGTGCGGTGCCAGCGCGTTCGTTGGACGCTCTCTGTCTCCTCGACATTTCCCCTCCCTCTCACACCTGGCACTCGGCGGCGTTCCTTTTGATGCTTGCAGGTCAGTGGCCGCATCCCCTGGGACCCCCGGCCCCTGCACGATGCTCCTCCGGCGCTCACCGGCCTTCGCCTCCCCACCTCCACTGGCAAATCCACTTTACTTACACCTACAGCATGCAACTAAATATTATTATTACCAAAGCCCGTATTATTTCAGACATGTGTTTAATCATCACGTATCTCTCTTTCTAATCCACCTAATAAGACTAATTAACCATTATATGAGTTTATTTACTTCAAATATGCAGAATAATCTGCGAAATGAATGTCACAAATGAAAGCCACCTTTCATAACCCCTTCCTTCCTGGAAATTTTATACAAGCAGGATGATTCTCATAGTGTCTTCATGCGCAGTGTAAAATTCTCATTTTCCCGAGCAAACAACAATTAAGAGCCCATCTCATTCCTAATCTCATTCATTCCTCCATTCAATCATGAGTACTGTCTTAGATTTCAATATTTGGCATGAGAACATTTACATTTAATGTCGCCTCTCTTTCTTTCACAATATCGAGTTACGACTTGCATCAAACACTGTCTCATGTCCTTACAAAAATGTTCAAGAAAAAGCAAGCAAACAATGTTTACGAAATTTAACTCTTGATGAAACGGCAGATCTTAGCATTAGACTTAAGGTCCTCTCACTATTCATTTATGCTTCCCTACGTAAGTAAATTTTTTAGAGTGGCCACCCACATTTAATTATTTTAAACAAGTAATTATATTCATTTGAGTTAACTTAAAGAAATCGTGTTATTGTTTCTGGGCGTTTTTCTGTTCTGATGTTTGTGCTGAAATTCAAACATACAATACTTTTTAATATGTTCTGAATAGGCCCAGTACCTGTATCATATGTAGACATGTGAAATACAAGATAAATATCAATTTAATACTTCGTGGCCGCTCTACTATCATGAAACACACATATCATAAAACATATCATTGGATCACACAAAAATAAACATATAAAATGTTGTGTCGATTCCCTAAGGTCTCGACACAATGAGTGGCTAGGTGCACGCGAAACTAACGCAGACGGGCGTAAATTCTGAAACAGGAGACTGGATGAAAACTATAAAGAAAAGAAGAGAGATTTTAATATACTTAACTTTAATGTAGTCTTGTTCTTGTTGAAATACATCTCTTGCATAGTAGTAAGCAATTAGCAATGATACACATGGCGCCTTGCTAGGTAGTAGCGATGGACTAGCTGAAGGCTATTTAATCTGTCTCTCGGCAAATGAGAGGAATACTTGGTAGGTCTAGTCGCAAGCTATGTCGTCCGTACAACTGGGGCGAGGTCATGTCCGTGTCTTGTGACCTGCCATGTGGTGGCGCTAGGATTGCGAGTACACAGTGGCGACACGCGGGTCCGACATGTACTACAGGACCGCGGCCGATTTAAGTTACCACCTAGCAAGTGTGGTGTCTAGCGGTGACACCACATTCCTCCCCCGCAAATCGGCGAACGGTCGTGAGATAAGGCTTCCGCCCGCCGTGGGGAGGACCCCATGTTGACGTATGCGATGAGGTGGGGAGCCTAACAACAGGCGAGGCTGTGCCACCCGCACCCGGCCATTCGGTCCGAGGGGAGCTAGGAAACGCCAGCAAACCTAGTCCAGGGTGCACGTCAACATGAGGTGTATGCGCACGTAATGATATAAGAGGAGCCGCGGGGTCGACCTCCATGTGGTCGGAGCACCCGACGGGCGAAGACGACATCTGGTCCGGAGCGGGCAAGAGGTCCATGGCGGAGGACGGCTGGTCACGGGAAGCGAGCGGCGGCGCGTGACCCAGGGAGGCGCGAGGCGGCGGCAGCGAAGCGTCCGCTGCTGGCGGCGCCGGCGGCGGCTGCGGCGGCGCGACGCCATGAGGCAAAATGGAAGGCATCGTCGGTAACACCTGGGGATGAGGCGAGCCAGTAGATGGGTCCCCAAGGCGCTGACCGGACGGCTCCGTCGCTGAAAGCAGACGGGGAGCGGCAGAACCCAGGCGACGACAGAGGCGCAGCTGATTGAGATGCCGACGCACCTCACCAGAGGCCCCCAAAACCAAATACATCGCGCGGCCGAGGCAGCGAAGAATGCGCCCTGCGAGCCAACGCTGTGAACCGCGATAGTTGCGATAATAGACAACGTCGCCAGGAGCAAAAGCAGGAGTCTGCCGCTGCACAGGAACCTGAAGTGGCGGATGCAGCAAAGACATCAGAGTGCGATGAGGACGACCATGGAGCAATTCAGCCGGCGAGCGACCATCGCGAGGCTGAGAGCGATATGAAGACAAAAAGAGCAACAAAGCGTCCTCCCGAGAATGCGACTCTTTCAATTTCAACATCTGCGACTTGAAAGTCCGGATCAATCGTTCAGCGGCACCGTTTGACTGAGGCGAAAACGGCGCGGATGTCAGATGTTGAATACCATTGGCCTTGCAGAACGACTGAAATTCTGCGGACATGAATTGTGGGCCATTGTCGGAAACAATAGTCTGCGGAAGACCTTCAATGCAAAAGATAGCGGATAAGGCTTGGATGGTGGCAGAAGACGTCGTGGAAGACATCCGGACAACAAAAGGAAAATTACTGAAAGCATCAACCACAACCAACCATCGAGCATTCCAGAATGGACCAGCAAAATCGATGTGCAAGCGTTGCCAAGGGGAAGTGGCTTTCGGCCAAGCAAAGAATTTCCGCGGCGGTGCGGATTGTTGTTCGGCACACGCCACGCAAGAGGAGCACATATTCGTAATCGCAGCATCGATGCCGAACCAAGTACAGTGCTGTCGAGCAAGTTGTTTCGTTCGCACTATACCCCAATGTCCTTGGTGAAGAAGCCGTAAGACAGAGGACTGTAACGAACGTGGGACGACGACTCGGGATTGATCATTATCAGAACGCAACAACAAAACACCACTTCGTACAAAAAGTCTCTCCTTGTGAGCAAAAAATCGGCGAACCAAAGGATCCTCGATCCGTGACTTTGACAAGAGCCATTGCGTAGCAACAAAACGCAAAACAGTAGCAAGGACAGGGTCAGCAGCTGTGGCTGTAGCTACACGACGAAAATCAATCGGAAACGATGCGACCACGTCATCGGCTTCCGAATCAATGAACATGCAAGCAAGTTCGGAAGAATCGAATGCCTTATCCTCAGCAACAGGCAAACGGGACAACGCATCAGCGTTGCCGTGCTTAGCAGTGGACCGATACAAGATATCGTAGCGGTACTGCGAGAGAAAAAGAGACCAGCGAATGAATTTCTGCGCTGTACGTGGAGGTACAGGTTTGTTCGGATGAAAAAGCGATGTCAAAGGCTTGTGGTCCGTGATGATGGTAAAGTGACGACCATACAAGAAACCGTGAAACTTTGTTACACCAAACACAAGAGCCAAAGCTTCCTTCTCTATTGGTGAATAATTTCGTTGCGCAGATGAGAGCAATTTGGACGCAAAGGCAATAGGGCGATCATGCGAGCCATCTTTGTGCGCAAGCACAGCACCGATCCCGAAATCCGATGCATCTACCATCAACAAAAGGGGTTTTCGGGGATCGAATGGCGTAAGGCAAGTATTTGAAAGTAACGCCGATTTCAACTGGCGAAAGGCGCGTTCGCATTCCGTCGTCCAGACGAACGGAACACCTGTACGGCGTAAGCGATGAAGCGGAGCTGAAATGGAAGAAGCATTGCGCACAAATCGGTGATAATAATTTACCTTACCCAGCACACTCTGTAGCTGTTTTAAGTTCTGCGGTGACGGCAAGTCCTGAATGGCACGAAGGTGCTCTGGACTCGGATGTATACCTTGGGCATTTATGACATGCCCCAGGTACGGTAAGTCACGAGCAAAAAACACACATTTGTCCTTCCGCAAGCGAAGCCCATTCTGACGCAATACCTGAAATAACGTTCGGAGATTCTGCAAATGTTCGGCTTCTGTCTTTCCTGAGATCACAATATCGTCTAGATAGTTCGCAGCAGTAGGGACCGACGCACAAATAGTTTGTAAATATTGCTGAAATAAAGCAGGGGCGGATGCACACCCGAATGGCAGTCTTTTGAAGCGATACAAGCCAAGATGCGTGTTGACCACTAAGACGCGCTGGGATTCTTCGTCCACAGGTATCTGCAAGTACGCATCTGCTAGGTCCAATTTTGAAAAATATTTTCCCGGGCACAGTTTGTCAAAAAGATCTTCCGGGCGGGGCAAAGGAAAAGTGGCAGTCACAAGTTGTGGATTCACAGTTGCCTTGAAGTCCACGCAAAGTCTCAGTTTTCCGGAAGGTTTTGGCAAAATTACTAAGGGTGAGGCCCAGAGAGAAGCCTGCACACGTTCAATTACACCTTGAGATTCTAAATCGTGCAATGTTCGTGCGACCTCATCACGCAATGCGTGGGGAACATTGCGCGCTCTGAAAAATTTCGGTTGCGCGTTGTCTTTCAGTTCCAAATGCGCTTCATAGTTCTTAGCGCAACCAAGGCCCGGTGCAAAAATGTCTGCAAATTCTTCACAAAGACTAGAAACACTGGCGGAAGGCACAGTCTGATTCACTGATAGGACCTGATTCACTATAGACAAATTAAACAATTGAAACAAATCGAAACCAAACAAGTTCACTGCACTAGAGGAACGAAGAACATAAAATGACACAAGTTTTGTCTGTCCCTTGTATGTGGCAAGAAGGCTGCACTGTCCTAACACAGGTATACGCTGTCCTGAGTAACTAGTTAACGTAACATTTGCGGCACGCAATGGCGGTTTGCCCAGTTGTTTGTACGTGTCGTGATTGAGCAATGAAACAGCAGCTCCGGTATCGAGCTGGAATGGGATCACTTTTCCTGCAAAGTCTAAGTCCACAAAAAGTTTATTGTCTTGTTGACGACAAGAGGGACTGTCTCGTGCAATTTGAACTGATACAGGTCCAGAAGCACTTGCAACTTTACGGGATTTCCGGCGACGTCGACGCACACTTTGGGTGGGACGAACACAGTCACTGTTAGCTAAAGTGTCACTGGACGGGTGGGCATGAACTACATGAATGTCCATGGGCGAAGGTCCACGAGCCTGATTGTCCTGGGTTCGATTCCGGCGCGAAGCAAAGGGCCTGGAATTTGTGTGATTGTCTGATCTTAACTTTTTCAGGCAAACACTTTGTACATGTCCTTTCTTTCGACAGTAAAAGCAAATAGCTTGGCGTGACGGGCAAGTTTCACGCGAATGTCTAGTTGCACACCGCGGGCAAGATTTCACTGCATTTGCTTGCTTACGCGGCGCACGTGGTTGCAAGCTAGGCGGCCGCAGCGAAGTCGGGCGCGAGGGCCGCTTAGCGTCCCGTGCAGCGGGCCGGGCGGGCCGATTAATGTGACACACTGCAGGCGAAGGTTCAAATGATTCCTGAGCAAAGTCAAGTGTGTCTTGCCTGTCCAATATGTCTATCACTTGTTGCAGGGAGGGATTAACTAGCTTCAAAATCTGTTCCCTTATGCGAACATCAGAAACGTTCTGTGCAATTGCATCACGCACCATAGTATCTGAATATGGGAGGCCACATTCACAGGCAAACGCGCAGTCTCTAGTAAGGCCTTGCAAAGTTGCAACCCACTCCCTGTTAGTCTGACCGGCCGTACGTTTTGTACGAAAAAACGTATACCGTTTTGCAACAACATTAACTGTTTCTTTGAAATAGGCATCTAAAGCCGACAAAATTTCCTCGTAGGTCAGAGTTGCTACGTCGCGTCGGGGAAACAATTTCACTATCACCCGGTAGGTAGACACACCGACACAAGAAAGCAAAAACGGCTGCCGCTCTTTACCTTGAATTCCATAAGCAGTGAGGTGGAAGTTGAACTGATCGGCCCACTCAGTCCAGCTTTCGGTGGTGGCCTCGAAGGGCCTAAATGGCGGTGCGACAGCGTTGTGTGGCTGCGGTAGCGATGAAGCGGCTGCCGCCGCATCGGTTTGCAGCGCACGTTGACCCTGGACGAGCTGTCCAAGGGCTTCCAATAACGCCTGCGTCTGCTGATTCTGCAAGCGAAAAAATTCGGACAGTACATCTGGAGAATGCGGCGAAGCCATGACACAAGCAAATTAGAGCAAGTATAACACAAAGACTGCAACGTGGGCGCGGCATCCCATCCTCGTCGCCAAAATATTGTTGTGTCGATTCCCTAAGGTCTCGACACAATGAGTGGCTAGGTGCACGCGAAACTAACGCAGACGGGCGTAAATTCTGAAACAGGAGACTGGATGAAAACTATAAAGAAAAGAAGAGAGATTTTAATATACTTAACTTTAATGTAGTCTTGTTCTTGTTGAAATACATCTCTTGCATAGTAGTAAGCAATTAGCAATGATACACATGGCGCCTTGCTAGGTAGTAGCGATGGACTAGCTGAAGGCTATTTAATCTGTCTCTCGGCAAATGAGAGGAATACTTGGTAGGTCTAGTCGCAAGCTATGTCGTCCGTACAACTGGGGCGAGGTCATGTCCGTGTCTTGTGACCTGCCATGTGGTGGCGCTAGGATTGCGAGTACACAGTGGCGACACGCGGGTCCGACATGTACTACAGGACCGCGGCCGATTTAAGTTACCACCTAGCAAGTGTGGTGTCTAGCGGTGACACCACATAAAACATACATAGACACTGCATAATGAAATATTAAGACACAAAACATAATAGAAAAATACATCTATAATAATATGAAAGCAAAAGATAAAATACAATATACAATAAGACATACATATGTTATTTCATGGATAAATTATTGTCGTTTTTGTAATGTCCTTTGCTGATCCTGAAAAAGTTTTAGAACACACATCAGTTGAATTTAGTTACAGAAAGCCGTTGATATTCACCGACCTAACCATGTTGTCCTCACTGGCACTATCACAACACTTAACACTTGCAGATTAATGCATTTGTGGCGCTGTTGAAAGGTGCTGATGGACCCCCGGACCCACGGCTCGATGGTGGTTCAGCAACAATGGTAATCATTCAGGAATCTCCTCCGACGTACAATAGGCCTCTTCAATTAGCTGCAGGACTGCCAGAACTATGGCTGGTACAAGAGGTGTAAGACGGCGATTACATTAGTAGTGCACAGATGTTGTGCTGTGTACTGACAGGGCTTTAGGAACCTATACTCTTCTTCGCCGACTAAGGACTTGTGCCACTGTTTCCTATTTCATTCTTCGTGTTCTTCCAATCTCAAATGCGTACCTAGTCTTCTTTCTTCATGTTACGTTTCATCAGCTATTGTTTTTGGATAGGGAAATTTTGTGACAGTTGGGATCAGGAGATGTTAATATGCTTATGTATACAGCTGCAATACCATAGTGTAGAAGGCTTTGGATGCATCCACACGAGCTGTGTTTACTGTTGCTTCTCAGTCAGTGTTCATCTACTAGCTACAAGCTCGTTGTCTGCAGCGAGATAATGGGCAGTCGGCTTTGAGCCGCCCTCCTCTCCGCTGGGCCAATCAAGCTTTGGACTCCCCACTATGACGGACAGCTGTTGTGTCGCCCGCCGCTTGTTGTGACGGCAGGCCGCCGCACGGGTCCTACTTCTCGCCACGCCGGCCCTTTCAAGGTCAGCTGGAGCGCTCCGGTGTGGGTATCTTCCATGTGCCCTCAGCCCGCCAGCTGGCTACCTACTTCGGCCACGGAAAGCGACAGTGATTTCTCCTCGCTGTCGTCCCACTGCGGCCGGTGCTCCACTTACGCCAAACATTCTCCCTCTTCTGCGTGCCAGTCCCCTGAGACCAAACATCCACGTCCATCTGTTTACAACAATTTCCATCCTTTTAAGTTTATACAAAGTAAAACATTACATTTTATAGGATCCTTTACAAAGTTTACTCTCTCTACTCTAGGCATAAATTACATATTTTACATAAGTTTACTCTTGTCAATAATATTAATATCTGCCAATTTTATCAATTTAACTTATTTAAAGAAAATAACATCATTCTCCTTTTTTCGTTTTGTTGTAGGGAAAGAAAACATTTCGTTAGAAAATTTACCACCACCATTTCTTACTACAATGTTTCACTTCCTACTATGGATACTATATAAATGACTTGTAGTTTCTACTTCAATGCTTCATCATGCAGACATAATATAATGTTTCTAGGATGTGTTGGGGAATTGTTGGCCAGCTAGGACTAAGGAAAAGGAAGGGAAGTTATCTTTCGTTCCATCCTTGCTGTCAACGTTGGACACCCCACAATTCCTGTGGAAAAAAAAAAAGATTCTTTCCCAGATTAGTTATAGTTATCAATTACCGACATCTCTGCTTTTCTTCCTGATACCTTTCCTTTGCTTATTTTCTTCATGCCCAATCTTCCTTAGTATTTATGCTTTTTGTACAGTATTAAATTTTAATATGATTCCTGAAAAATTGCATTACATTTTTTTTAGTATTCATGTTTACAGTTGTTACATATTTGTAATCAAGTTCTCCAGCCTTGCGCATCCTTGAGAATGTTTGTCTTGTGATGATCTCGATAGCCTACTCTTTCAACCTTGTCGGCGTTCACGCCAGCACACGTGGAACATACCAGACAAATACGAATAAACCACCGGGCGCTACAACCCACATCGCTACATTAAAGCCTCGAATTCGGTGCATCCAGACATTCCGTACTAGACAGATCACCGGACGTCTCTGTGGACGCAACAACACACTCAAAATACCCTCGAGAATGGTGCGTTTCTTCGCTCCTGCTAGAAACTGACCACCTTCGTCTCTAAGGACGGTAACATAAATCAAGCGAACCTCCTCGAACTGGTGCGTCATTACACAGCGGTAAGACAGGCCACCTAATATCGTCTCTACAGACGCAAACCAAACCCACAACTACGGTGGGACGCAATGCACACGAACCACAATTAACACTCACACCACTACCTCGATTCACCACATGACAAACAATACTCTAAGAGTTACAATCTTGGAAAACATGACACAGTACCTGAAATTTAAATGGTTAACATATGTTACGCTACAATCCCAGTAAATGTTATGTTAAATTATGACTCAATTCAAAATGTTTATTAAGAATTCCCCTCAGCAAAACATATAATATTATTCTATATCATATTATTTTAAAGAAATCTACACATAACGTCTTATTTTACTTAAACTTAATTATTCTATATGTACATATGTCCCAGTGTCTTGTCATCCAAACCTACGGCTTGAGATGACTGACATGATGCACCCCTAGTGATCTTCCACTTTTGATTGCTTCCAGTTCCTATGCATTCTGGTGTGCCTGTGATCTCCAATTATGCTCGACTTGCGGCCTATCCTCTCTGATGAAGTTGCGTGATGGGAAATTATTTTGTTGCGGCCACCCGCGGTTCTGTGGCTCTTGATTTCTCCATCTATTATTATTCCTCCAGTCCTGATTTTGACTGTCTCCGTTTCTGTTTCCTCCAAAGTTGTTTTGCCTATTTCCTGCACTGGCTGGCCAATTTTGGCTTTGATTATTATTTTCGCTTTCATTTCTTCTCTCTTTTTGTGCCTCCTTTGCTGTTCTTTTCTCCCGAACTTGCTGCTCACTAAATGCAAATTCCAATTCCCGTACAATGCTTTTAAAAGTCTCCACGTTATTCCCACATCGTCCTGCCAATGTCTGTTGGTAAGACAACGGCAACTTCATGTAACAAACTCTGATGATCTCCCCCGGACTACAAGGGTCATCGAGATACTGGTTCCTTTTTAACATACTCGTATTATCGAAAAATTTCACAACGCTTCTGAAGCCAGAATTTTCGAAGTCCCTTGTCATTAGGATTTCTTGCTTTATTCTGTCCTGCGTTTCACGCGACCAATATCGGTTCATGAAAGCATCTCTAAATTCTTTATATTATGAACAATCTCTTCCGATGCTCCGCATAGTTTCTGCAGATGCACCTTCGATGTGCGAACATACAAAATCTAACTTGTAGATCAGTGGCCATTGCGGTGGTAAAGTTAAGTCGAATTGACCAATGAAAGTTTTTGGATGCAAGACATTGCTGTCGTCTTTGAAGTGTTGAAATTTTCTTACAGAAAGAAAGTGCATGTAGTCAAACGACCCTTCGTGGTATCTATTTTGCCTCGTCACCAGATAGTTACTGTTGTTCATTGCTTCTTTGCGCGTATTATCGAACTCCACATTTCCTCTCATTCCTTGTACGTTTTTTGAATCCGTTAACACCGTTGCAGTACGTCGCAGCGGGCTACAGTTGTTTGTCCCGGACGATCCGTTACTGTACTGCGAATTGATAATCCTGTTCGTGTCCTGAGATGAACTAATCGTTTGATTTTCGTGATAACTTTGTCCATTACTTCCTCCTTCTCTTTCCACATTGTGCGATCGCGTGTCGATTTCCATCGGATGTACGACTCGTTCCTCAGGAATTCTTTCTGCACGTCTGACCCCTGAGTTTGTTTCTACTGTCGACGTCATTTGCACTCTTTGAACAGTTTTAGTGTCTACATTGCCCGATCTTGCTTTTTACATAACGTCAGCTGATAGTACTTTCAATTCATTCTCGACTTTTTTCTTAAATTCAGAGAATTCTGCTGAAAACGATCCGTTTTCCGATTCTATATTTTTACTGGTTACAGTTTCCTCAATTTTCTTCACTCTCGTTTGTAATCTAGTTATGACTACCTTCCCCACTTTTGTCGTTCTTTCGGTTCGTTCTTTCGTCTCTTTAGCTATTCTTTTTGCGCCTTTCGCAATTATCTTTGCTTCTTTTGCCGTCCGCTTTGCTTCCGCTATTTCACGTTCTAGTTTTATTCGCATGGCTCTGACTTAGTCCTTAACTTCAGATGTTTCTCTCCATATCGTCTGCACTTCTGTACGAACTGTCTTCACATCTTGTGATAGACGTTCTCTCGTCGCCTGTGTTTCTGTACGGACTGTCTTCACTTCTTGTAATAGACGTTCTCTCGTCGCCTGTGTTTCTGTACGGACATCCTGTGATAGACGTTCTAGATAGTCCAAAATGCTCGCCACACCTACGCCTAGATCTTGATTCTTACGGGGTTGCCCTCCGTCATAACTCGCGAATGTTCGTCTCCCGTCTTGTCCTACTCTTTCTTGACTTGCACAAAATTCGTCGCGATACATTTGCGTCGGACTGTTACGTCCTGAACTATATCTTTGAACCTCACTGAAATTTTCTGTTGGTTGAAATTTCTCCGTACTTATGACTACAATAACCGGCTCTACGTATTGCTCCCTTTTCTCCTGATTGGCTAATTGGCCACGAGCTGACTGATCGAACGTGGTTGCTTCACTAAATTCCACTGCACCGGCTCTCACGCTGCCGAAACTGCCCTCTCTTTCGTCGTTGATTTCACGTAATTCGTGTAAACTATCAGTGCTACCCCGATTCTCTGTCATCATTTCATTTCTTTCCTGACTCATATCGTCTGCCAATTTACGTGCTCTTGCCCTTGTAATCATCAAATTACCCTTACTACAACCCCACTGATTTTGTACATAACATAGATGTACTACACACGACTAAATCTGTTCACTGACATACAATGAACTATCACACTAACCGTAATTCACACACAAAGTTGACTATACAACCTGACATAACTACGTATCCTATATTCTGAACCTACATTCAAAGTCACACGCAAACAAATACACTCCTATTTACTATAGCACAATTATACACAACACTCCCCACAAAAGAAAATAAAACATAAACAACACAATAAAATACAATGCACATATAAATACAAACCTCGCGAGACAAGCAAATGCTGGATCACAACTACTGAAAATTTTCCACTGAGTCAATTCTTCTCGTTATTTGGTTTCCCTCTCTTTGTGTCTTTCTTAATTACCAGTTTTAATATCGATCCTGGCAGGGTAAAGCCATGTGGAAGATGATTTCCTCACTGGGGTAGTGCCCGTTATTAAATAAGAATAAAATATATATTGATGTGACAGTGACGGCTAACTACCACCTACTACTGAATCAAAAGCGATATTGTAAATAACTTGTATTTATTGCAAATTATCTCACGATAGAAATTAGATCATATTCAACAAATCACGAATGAAACAAATTAAACAAATTGTACACTGTTCTTAGATATACTACACTGGTAAGATTGGCTCTCAGCTCTTTATGTTAAGTTGATGCGAAGTTAGATTTAATTATACTCCTGGATAAGCAAATGGTAAATGCGATCTGACTGCGTCCTGTAATCTCTTTTGTGTCTGAAACAATACGTACTTCTGACACCACCACAAAGAAACAAACCAAACAACATGCAAAAATACAAATAACCAATAACGAATCCTAAGCAAAACTGCACGGATGCTCAGTGGATGGCAAGAACACGATCCAACAACTATGTCTGAACTTTACTGCCACTGCTGCAAGTTTCACAATACCGTTTACCAGCGTGCTGGCTCCGTCAATACTGCTGGGGTGACGACTGCAGCTGCGAAGTCGCTGAATTAAGACAAGTCTCTCAAATATCTTGAGCAGAATAAACTACTCAGAAACTACTAATACCACAAGCCCTATATTTCCTCTAAATGGTATACAACACTTTAAAGACTGGCTCAACAACATTTAAGGTGCAGCCCAGTGTGTCTTGTACTAACGTGCAATACCAGTATGATAGCTCTGTGCACTGGTTGACTACGTTCAATGGTGACTGCCAGCCTATAAGGCGGAATCAACTGCAATTATACTAGTAGTCAATGCAATGCCTATCGTGGACGCTGATGTCCTACTGTGGCTGCAGACTCTAGACCATACACAGCACAGTATTCAGAATCTAAGTCCCTATCTCAGAGCTACCGAACTTTGCGACTGTCCGCTTTCACGGCACCAGAAGCTCTCCTCTGCCTCGCTCTGCACGATGATCTCTTGCGACAATCATGCCACCAAACTCTAATCAGCCAATCCCGACGCTGCAAAGGCTTCCCACATCTTCCTCGCGGAGTGATACAATTTCCCCACCCATCCAAAACTTTCTCTGTTCAAACAGCGGGCGTTGACCCTCAGCGTTTCCCGCACTTTCTTATGAACTGCCCAATCAGAGCTCAGCCCATTTGCCGCTAAAACAGCGCGACCGTGCGGTGCCAGCGCGTTCGTTGGACGCTCTCTGTCTGCTCGACATTTCCCCTCCCTCTCACACCTGGCACTCGGCGGCGTTCCTTTTGATGCCTGCAGGTCAGTGGCCGCATCCCCTGGGACCCCCGGCCACTGCACGATGCTCTTCCGGCGCTCACCGGCCTTCGCCTCCCCACCTCCACTGGCAAATCCACTTTACGTACACCTACAGCATGCAACTAAATATTATTATTACCAATGCCCGTATTATTTCAGACATGTGTTTAATCATCACGTATCTCTCTTTCTAATCCACCTAATAAGACTAATTAACCATTATATGAGTTTATTTACTTCAAATATGCAGAATAATCTGCGAAATGAATGTCACAAATGAAAGCCACCTTTCAAGCACTCAAGTGAGGGCTTGGTTGTTCATCTCAAGCATATGTTCGCGATGCTCTAAATAAAACTTTATGTTCTCGATGCAAATAGAATATCGAGGGCCTCAAGTTCTTACTTTGAATATTTACTTGCAGTGAGCGTCAATGAATGGGATGCATAGTCGACTCGTCTGCGCTCTCTGTTTTGCTCATGCAACAATACTGCCGCTACCCCTGAGTTGGAAGAATCCGTCTATAAGATGAAACGATGGTCTGGGACAGCCAACACCGGAGCATTACTTAATGCAATCTTCAAAGCATCGAAGGCTGCCTGCTGGATCTCGGTCCACTGGATACTGGCTCTCCGTCCATTTGAGTCGGTCCCATTTCCGACGTAACAGATTTAAAGGCGTCCAGTTCCCTGAACTTAGATTAAATTTCAGGAAAAAAATGACCAGCCACACAAGCCTCGCTATTCCCTTTTTGGTTTTTGGAGGTAGAAAGTTGTATATAGCCCGAGTTCGCGAGTGGTCAATCCTCACCCTGTTGGTCGAGACCAGATACCCTGGGAAAGGTATCTTCTTATTCGCCAGATTAAACTTGAAAGGTTTCACTGTCAATACCGCCTTCCCCAATTACGACAGGACCAGCCCAAGGTGTTCCAAACGTTCAGAAATGGACCTACTGCAAACCACTACATCGTCCAAGTGATTGTACACGAATCGGAACTTAATGTCGTACAACACCGAATGGAGGAGCCTACATAAAACAGCCACTCCCGTCGACAACCTTAAGAGTACCAGATTAAACTCGTAGAAGTTCCAATCCGTCTTAAATGCAGTGGCCGCCTTGGATCCCTCCACCGTGGAAATTTAGTGAAATCCTTGGTAAAAATCGAGCACCGTGAAATACTGAGCCCCGGAGAGCCAAGTGGAGCAATGATGTAACTCTGTACGGGGAATGGACTCCAGAACCAGCTTACGATTCAAAACCCGATAATCAACTACTGGTCTGTATCCTTCACCACCGTTATTTGCCACCAAGAAAATCTGAGACACATAAGGGGATGCAGAGAGCCACATAACGCACTCACTCAACTTATTTTCCACCCTCCAAAGCAACGTCTTCATTTAAGACGGAAGTGCCTAACTGACACGTCACCTGACAGCCAAATACAACATCCATGTTTGTTGGCCACACCTAATATATCAGTCGAAACCACTCTAAACTCCTATAACACCTTAAGCAATTCTTGAGCTTCTTCCCTGGACTAATGAATCACATCAAACCCACAGAAATCGGCTGCTACCGAACAAACACCCGAGAAACCTTAGAGATGGACACTGAGCAGAGAAGGTATTGACTGCGTCTTGCCGCTTGTGTACTTTACATACGACCAGAATTTCTTCGGATTTTCTACCAAATTTCGAGACCATGTATCGTTGTGGAACCTATTAAAGGCATCGCGCATTGAAGTCCGTGCCAAATTTCGTGCGTCTGTAAATTTTAGCCAATCTTCGGGACTTCGCGTTCTTCTGAACTTCGCATGCTTTTTCCGTTGCCTCTGCAACAGCGTTCGGACCTGTTTTGTGTACCATGGGGGATCAGTTCCATCTCTTACCAATTTACAGGTTTCACTGTCAATACCGCCTTCCCCAATTACGACAGGACCTGATGAAGGTGTTTCAGACGTTCAGAAAAGGACCTACTACAAACCACTACATCCTCCAAGTGCCGATGGTACTGTTACCGACGACTGTGCCGCTAAAGCGGAGTTATTGAACGCAGTTTTTCGAAATTCCTTCACCAGGTTAGACGAATGGAATATTCCAGAATTTGAAACACGAACAGCTGCTAGCATGAGTTTCTTAGAGGTAGATACCTTATGGGTTGCGAAGCAACTCAAATCGATTTATACGGGCAAGTTTTCAGATCCAGATTGTATACCGATTAGGTTCCTTTCAGATTACGCTGATACAATAGCTCCCTACTTAGCAATCATATACAACCGCTCGCTCACCGATCGATCTGTACCCACAGATTGGAAAATTGCGCAGGTCGCACCAGTTTTTAAGAAGGGTAGTAGGAGTAATCCATCGAACTACAGACTTATATCATTGACGTCGGTTTGCAGTAGGGTTTTGGAGCATATACTGCATTCAAACATTATGAATCACCTCGAAGGGAACGATCTATTGATACGTAATCAGCATGGTTTCAGAAAACATCGTTCTTGTGCAACGCAGCTAGCTCTTTATTCGCACGAAGTAATGGCCGCTATCGACAGGGGATCTCAAGTTGATTCCGTATTTCTAGATTTCCGGAAAGCTTTTGACACCGTTCCTCACAAGCGACTTCTAATCAAGCTGCGGGCCTACGGGGTATCGTCTCAGTTGTGCGACTGGATTCGTGATTTCCTATCAGGAAGGTCGCAGTTCGTAGTAATAGACGGCAATTCATCGAGTAAAACTGAAGTGATATCAGGTGTTCCCCAGGGAAGCGTCCTGGGACATCTGCTGTTCCTGATCTATATAAATGACCTGGGTGACAATCTGAGCAGTTCTCTTAGGTTGTTCGCAGATGATGCTGTAATTTACCATCTAGTAAGGTCATCCGAAGACCAGTATCAGTTGGAAAGCGATTTAGAAAAGATTGCTGTATGGTGTGGCAGGTGGCAGTTGACGCTAAATAACGATAAGTGTGAGGTGATCCACATGAGTTCCAAAAGAAATCCGTTGGAATTCGATTACTCGATAAATAGTACAATTCTCAAGGCTGTCAGTTCAACTAAGTACCTGGGTGTTAAAATTACGAACTTCAGTTGGAAAGACCACATAGATAATATTGTGGGGAAGGCGAGCCAAACGTTGCGTTTCATTGGCAGGACACTTAGAAGATGCAACAAGTCCACTAAAGAGACAGCTTACACTACACTCTTTCGTCCTCTGTTAGAATATTGCTGCGCGGTGTGGGATCCTTCCCTGGTCGGATTGACGGAGGACATCGAAAGGGTGCAAAAAAGGGCAGATCGTTTTGTATTATCACGTGATAGGGGAGAGAGTGTGGCAGATATGATAAGCGAATTGGGATGGAAGTCATTACAGCAAAGACGTTTTTCGTCGCGGCGACATCTATTTACGAAATTTCAGTCACCAACTTTCTCTTCCGAATGCGAAAATATTTTGTTGAGCCCTACATAGGTAGGAATGATCATCAAAATAAGAGAAATCGGGGCTCGAACAGAAAGGTTTAGGTGTTCGTTTTTCCCGCGCGCTGTTCGGGAGTGGAATGGTAGAGAGATAGTATGATTGTGGTTCGATGAACTCTCTGCCAAGCACTTAAATGTGAATTGCAGAGTAATCATGTAGATGTAGATCCTAAACTAAACTATTCATTTTAATCAAATCACATCGTAACAACAGATTAGTGCCCAAACCTTTCGCCATCAGTACCTCCAAGTGCCAGTAAAAGTTACCAGTCCTACAGAAAACAGGCAGCAGCTCTTTCAAAGTGAGAAATTGGCCGTTAACCACTCTACAGGTTTGCGTGACGTTTTACAGATAGTACGATACCCGCGGTACCATTCATAATTTGATGAAGAAATACTGCTCCCTAAGTCTAATCATGCAGAGATTGGCTCGTGTTTATGATTCTCGCATACAAAGGGTAGCGAACTGGCATTCACTGCTCTGACCCTATTGTGAGCATTCGGCAAAGACAAACTGCTTGCGTTCCTTTCGGCGTCGTCTGTTCGACTCCCGTTTCTGCTCGCCTCAACAATCACGAGCGATGTGGCCCATCTCGCCACAGCGGTAGCTACACCCCTTAGCGCGACTGCCCCTACCTCAGCGCCATTGCCCCTTAACTGGTCAAATCCCTCTTCGCGCTCACGCCTCATCAGCCTGCGTCACGTCCGCAATGCTAGTCACCGAATGGTCTAAGCCGTAAGTAGCAGGCCTCTCCGCAAATAAAAGACAGGAGCTTCATGCATGCCCTGCACAATAGTGGCTACCACGTCCACCTCAGCTTGACAGCTGGACATTAAAAAATAGTGTTGTCGTTCGAGCCTCCCGTATATAGTCGGTCAATGGCTCTCCCATTTCTTGAACACGAAAAAAATATTGACGAATCAAGTCACTCTAAATCCTCGCCGACAACCTGTCCCTCAAAATCCTAGTGGGCAATTCCTCCAGGCGCCCAAGGCCCACCAGGGCAGCACTGACCATGTCGGTCAATGAACCTCGACACAGTGGATACAACACCCGAAAAATTACACTCCATCAAACCCTGAACAAATTAACCTGCTTCTCTAAACTTACAGAAACCGTAAAAACTATAGAGGTAAAGGTGGATAAATTGGCCCCCACTCTGTTTTTTTTATGTAACACCTTTTATTTTTAGTATAATCACCTGAAATTAACATAAAACAAAAAAATGGTTCAAATGGCTCTGAGCACTATGCGACTTAACATCTTAGGTCATCAGTCGCCTAGAACTTAGAACTAATTAAACCTAACGAACCTAAGGACATCACACACACCCATGCCCGAGGCAGGATTCGAACCTGCGACCGTAGCGGTCGCTCGGTTCCAGACTGTAGCGCCCAGAACCGCACGGCCACTCCAGCCGGCGAACATAAAACATTTCTCTAGTATGTCCTGCAATAGTTACGACATGTTTTGGTCCAACTTTTTAATATTTAAAACAAAGTTTTATTTTTTTCCTGATACTCTCCATTTTGTTGCGTCAAGAATTTGTGCTGGTAATATGGGCCCCAAGGTAGTTTGAAATAAAAAGAAACAAAAATTTTAAAAATATAATTTTATTTAATTTTTCTGTATAATGAAAGAAAGATTCACTCTGAACATTGTTAATTAGTCTACTGGTGGGATGATTTTCACAGCCTACGCCTAGCCTATTTACAATAGTCACACACATAAGTATCTTTTTCGCCTCCAGCGCATTCGTTTTGAGCCCACATCTCACAGGCTATACACTGGACCCAAAGTTCAGCTTTTGTGTCCTTTGAAAAAATCCCTTCACAAAATAGACATACAGCGTCGTCAACATCAGGGACAGAAACACCAACTTTTTATTTCTTGTGCAAAGCTGATAGGCCATGCGCCTGACGTCATTTCTGGTAAGGCTGTAGAATTTGGATTCCATAATGAGAATATATTTAACCAGTTCGTCCTCAAGTCCCTGTGGTAAAACCGGTGGAAAGCCTTTGGAGCGTAGAACGAGGGACAGAGTACACTTTAACCGCTTTTTTCAACCCCATTTTTTTCTTTTTAATAGCTACAATAGCATTTCCCGTATTTGCTTTGTCCTACGATTGCCGTTTCGATTTTTTTGGGGGTACAAGATGTGTTCGAGGCATTTGAAAAATAAAGAGTAACAATATCTGATTGATTTTACGGGGCCATAACACCAGCAGCAAATGGGGCCCATATATCCACCCTCGCCATCTTGGGAAAAACGATCTTGCCTACGGTTAGTTTGGTTCGCAACCGACGTTAATTAACGTAAAACGGTATCCCAACAGCAAGCTAAATACGAACCTTACCTTAGTTCTACTAATAACATGTTAGAAATTTGAGTTTTATTCAAGTAAACACTAACCTTTCAAACTTTTGATGACAGCGAAAAAATTCACAGCACAACTACTCAAAATGGTTCAAATGGCTCTGAGCACTATGGGACTCAACAGCTTAGGTCATAAGTCCCCTAGAACTTCGAACTAGTTAAACCTAACTAACCTAAGGACATCACACACACCCATGCCCAAGGCAGGATTCGAACCTGCGACCGTAGCAGTCCCGCGGTTCGGGACTGCAGCGCCAGAACCGCTAGACCACCGCGGCCGGCAGCACAACTACTCACAAACCATGACAGCTACTACGTCTGCGCACTGTACAGTGAAGTTTGGCAACTAGTTTTAGTAGTTCATGTGCTCTCCGCTAGAATTCGTGGCCTGTACTTCCAAATATGTAGGGGGCCCATAATAGCAGCAGGGGCCCATTTTTCCACCTTGGCCTCTACTAGTTTTTGCACAGTGTCGATGGAAAGGTACTCCACTCCTTTCAGCACACTTAAGTGGATTTGGCAGCTTAGCAAAATGTCTTGACTCAATTGTCCATGCTCCGTCTCCTTGCGCTAGAAGAATCTCACGGTTTCTCTAGTAATATGCCATTGTCTTCCTCACGCTCGCCTGCACCCCTGCCCATTCTAAAGACTCAATTTCATCTATAGCTGCATTACTTTAGTTTACAGTTCACTGACCTTCACCTTTTATTGTAAATCTGATACTACCAGCCCTAAATTCTCAATTCGGTGAAACTAGTGTGTAATCTGTGCCTGCATTCGGTACACTTGTGCTCGCGATGGCCAGCTACCTCCTACGAACGCTAGGTTTCTCTCAACATCGGAAAAAGAAGGGGGGGGGGCAGCATTCCAATTCCGCTGACCAATATTTCCCCAGTAACCTGGACAAGAAGTGTCGCCGCCTCCGGAGACGCGCGAACAGCTTCCCGACCTCTCCATCCTCCGACTGGCCGCAAATACGAAACTCGTTCTTGAATTGCTCCTTCCACAGGCAGCCGACCCTCATCACCACCGGACGAGACCCGATATCACTACCGAGTGTACATGAAAAACCAAACACATAAGTAGATTCTGGGAAAACAAGAAATTTATTTCCGAAGTTACTAGTATCCAAAATGCCGCAGCATAGGTGACGAATGATGTTCAGTCAATTAATTCAGCCTCCCAAAGGGTATCACGCTCTCTGCAACCAAAACTTAGCTTGCATCAGCTTGTAAGATAAGAAATGCAAGGACTACAAGACTGAACAGCATTTCTTAACAACAAAAGCCAATTCTAAAACAAACGCAGATAAGGAGCAACTCAGTAATTTTCTTTAACATTACCCCGAGCAACAAATTAAATTTCAAACTGAATAGCATATATTTAAATAACAAGACACAAATTTCTTGTTTAAGACTGATCAGTTACAATCTAAGTTTTAAATTGAACACAGATTAGCTTTAAACAAACTGTGAAGAATTAAATGGGAAAACTGCAGCGCAATTAAAATTCTAATCTTGGGTATTAATAATCGCTTCAGCTGTATTTTGGTCATTTATTGATGTACCACTACCGGTTCAAAAAAATAGCTCTGAGCACTATGGGACTTAACTTCTGAGGTCAGCAGTCCCCTAGAACTTATAACTACTTAAACCTAACTAACCTAAGGACATCACACACATCCATGCCCGAGGCAGGATTCGAACCTGCGACCGTAGCGGTCGCGCGGTTTCAGACTGAAGCGCCTAGAACCGCTCGGCCACACTGGCCGGCTTAAAAGAGGCCTATCACGAGCATATATGCTAGGGCAATGAAACAGGTGTGCCAGCAGGGTCCACAGAATAAACCTTAAAACGTCAAAAAAATTTTGAGTACATTAAAATTCTAAAAACTATGTTTCTTAAAAACGCTTTAAAAATTCCGCTCTAATGTTTTAATCGTGTGAGTAATAACATTTTCATATTCTCATACAAAAGTTTTTAATATCTTTAAAATCTTAAAAACAATTTACCATACCAGTGTATGTGTCAGACTTGTTATTCCTTCTGGATTTATTGTTATGCAGATATCACATGAAAATGTGGCTTTAACGCCACGAAACCGGTACTGGTAAAGTAATAAAGGACCAAAATACTGCTGAAGCGATTATTAATACCCAAGGTGAATAGTGATAGCTGTTGTTGCCCCACCTACAAGATGGTCTGCTAAAATTTCGAACCTCATATTGGCTTTCAAACAGCAATGTAAGCAGGCAAGTTTCAACAGAGCAGAATGTACTTTACCTGAATTAAACAATAAACACCAAAACACATTAATGAAGCATAACAGATTTCCCAAAGTCAGTTACTAAAACCTCAGATCGACTCCGGAGCCGAGGGGCGTAAATAAAATTGGTTGGGTTGGTTGGTTGGATTGTTTGGGGGAAGAGACCAAACAGCGAGATCATCGTCTCATCGGATTAGGGAAGGACGGGGAAGGAAGTCGGTCGTGCCCTTTCAAAGAAACCATCCCGACATTTGCCTGGAGCGATTTAGGAAAGTCACGGAAAACCTAAATCAAGATGGCCGGAGGCGGGACTGAACCGTCGTCCTCCCGAATTATAAGACTGGTCCTGACGTCAGCGGGGACCAGCGCGCTTCACAAAAGTGTGGCCTAGACTCCCAAATTAACGGCTTGTGAAACACACAAAGTACAAATTTTAAAACAAAGAGCAGATACGTATAACAATACTGCAGCAATACTCTGACCTCGTTGACCCACAGGCTAAGCCAAGCCATTTATTTTTCTCTCTACAGTTCAGAAAGAAAAGCTTGTCCGCATATTAACACAATGTCTACACTTCATCACACCCACACTTGAGCAAGAGTTCGACAGCTATGAGAGTATCCAAAACATATGACAAAGTGCAGTTACTGGTCCATAGCCGACAGAACGCTTCTCACAGACGAAGCGAGCTACAGTTTATTCAATAATGAGAAAACAGCTCCCGCATGAGCACTAAGAAGGAAAGTTAAATTTCAGTGCTAGGTGCTAATACATCGAATAAGAAACTCTAAATTTATAACGCAGCAAAACGTTAATACATGTAGATATATCTAAAGAAACAGTACATAAATAAAGAATAAACACACTAGGAGGATTTTCCTCACGGGCAAACGCGACGACAGCATCCAGTCGCAATAATAAGGTCTTGCCGTCAGAGAAACTCACTTTCCAGACATCAATCACTAGCAAGCTCGCACATAGACGGAGACGCTCGAGGAGGATTGCGTGAAAATCACGCTAGTAAGCGTGTCACACGAGAACTGAATTCCAGCGTAACGTTACATCAGCTGCTCACCCGTTTTTTTTTTTTTTTTTTTTTTTTTTTTTTTTTTTTTTTTTTTTTTTTTTTAATGAAGGCTCGCGGGAAGGCTGTTTGCGGCTGTAATTTATTGGCCGCTATCGTACCTGGAGCTGGAAGGCAACAGCAAAATGCGCTCCTCGGCCTGCAAAGGTTTGCCTGATGCCAGTTGTCGTTTCCCGGCTCCGTGCTAACTCGCTGTTTTACAACTTCCGCCAAGACGTGCCCCGCTTATCCGAAGGCCTAGCACAGCGACAAATTCCTAGTGGACTGATGACCTCAGAGTTGAAGTCCCATAGTGCTTACAGCCATTTGAACCATTTTTGAACAGTAACCGCGCCCTCTCTGGCCAAAGATCAGTCCGCTTGCAAGCCGGACGCGACTAATCGATTCGCGGCACGGTCTGTACAGTATTCTTCTCAGCAACTTGGATGCATGAGCTGTCAAGCTAACTGTGCGAAATTTCTCGGAGTTGTCGTCTCCGGCAATCTTGGGAATTGTGTGCTCTTATAATTTCTGATTCTAATATTGGATCCCCTATTCCTTCTATACCGACTCCTTTTCCTTTTTCTATCACGTCATCATATAATTTTTCGCCCTCATAGAAGCCTTCAATGCAATCTTTCCACCTACCTGTTCCCTTCTCTGCATTTAACAGTTGAATTCCCATTGCACTTATAATGTTACCACATTTACTTTTAATTTCTACATCTACATCTACATAGATACTCCGCAAGGCCAGCGTACGGTGCGTGGTGGAGGGTACCATGTACCACTACTAGTCATTCCCTCCCCTGTTCCATTCGCAAATAGAGCGAGGGAAAAATGACTGTTTACATGCCTCCGCACGAGCCCTAATTTCTCGTATCTTATCTTCTCGGTTCTCATGCGTAGTTTATGCTGGCGACATAGAATCGTTCGGCAGCGAGCAACAAATGTAGGTGCTCTAAACTTTCTCATTAGCGTTCATCGAAAAGAACATCGCCTTCCCTCCAGGGATTCCCATTTGAGTTCCCGAAGCATCTCCGTAACACTTACGTGTTGTTCGAATATACAGGTAACAAATGTAGAAACCTACCTCTGAACTGCTTCGATGTCTTCCTCTAATCCGCCGTGGTACAGATCCCAAACACTCGAGCAGTACTCAAGAATAGGTCGCACCAGCGTCCTATATGTGGTCTCCCTAAGAGGTGAACCACACTTTCTAAAAATTCTCCCAGTAAACCGAAGTCGACCATTCTCCTTCCCTACCACAGTTCTCACATGCTCGTTCTTTTGTATCCCGCCTGGAAGGCGGCGCGTGGGTGTGCTCCTATAAATTGAGGGGTAGGCCGAATGTAGGAAGCGAGTAGGAGCAGGTGAGGTAAAAATCTCGGTACTGCTTTTAACGTAAAAGTACATTTCATAGAGAATATTAGTCAATGACATATAAGTAAATTTTGGTAAAGATAAGCACGTAGATGCGAAGCCGGACGTATGTAAAATCTGTAGTGTCTCGCCCACTATGAAGATGAAACAATGTTGGTTGGTTGTCAGCCGCGAACAAATGCGCAGAATCTGGAGCGGCGCTCGTAGAGCTGCACGGCGCCGGCTAGAGGCCACTGTAGTCGGTGTCGGTGTCGCAGTGGCAAACTAGCAGAGCGCACCTACGTTGTGGCATCGTAGCTATCGATACCACACGTTCTATTTCATATCGCTTTGCAACGTTAAGCCCAGATATTTAAACGAGGTGACTGTGTCAAGCACTACATTAGAGGTTTGTTCTTCCTACTCATCCGCATTAACTTACATTTTTCCACATTTAGAGCTAGCTGCCATTCATCACACCATACCACTTGGTGTCACCAGTGGTTCCTCCGTCTCAACCCCTCCAAAACCCAGGCAATCATCATAGGCCGCACCACTCGCTCCTTTCGCCTCCATGATTTCTACCTCACCCTTTATGGTCGTCCTATCCAACTCACCCCCACCCTGAAATACCTTGGCCTCACCCTTGACCGACACCTCACCTGGACCCCTCATCTCCTGACCATCCAGCAGAAAGCCCATTCCCGCCTCCGCCTTCTGAAACTCCTGTCTGGCCGGACATGGGGATTGCATCCTTCTACCATCCTCCACACCTACAAATCCCTCATCCGTCCTATCCTCTGTTATGCCAGCGTTGCCTGGATCTCCGCCCCCACCCGCTTTTACAAGGCCCTCCAAATCCTTGAACGCCATGCGCTCCGCCTTGCCTTCCGTATCCGCCTTCCTTCCCCCACACGGCTCCTGTATGAACTGATCCCCTTCCCCCACCTCCTCCTGTTCCTCCAACATCTCCGCGTCCTTTACATTGTTCGCAGGCTTGATCCCCCCCACCCTCTGGTTTCCTCCTTCCTCTCCACCCCCCGCCCGTTGCCGCGCCTCTATCGCTGTATCCCTCCCTCTCTCCACCTCCACACCCTCCATCTCCTTCATCAGGGCAATTTCCAACGCCTCCCCCTCCCGGATGACGAACTTCGCCGTGACATCTCCCCTTCCTTCCAACTATAACCTGGCCTTGTTCCCCCCCCCCTCCCCAGGGCCCCCTTTTCCTCTTTCCTCCTTCTCCCAGAGCGGATTTTCCTCCGTCCCCCCCTCCCCTGAGACCCTGCACCCCATACTTGCCTCTCTCCTTCCCACATCCCTCCCTACCTGGCCCTCTTCCACGCGCCCACCGCTCACCTCCCCCATCTCTTCCCCTCCCTCCCTTCTTCAGGTCTCCCTCATCTCCTAGTGCCTGGCAGATCCTCTGTATTGCTCTTCCTCAGTGTGCCACATCGGTGTTGTTTAGTGCTGTTTCTCGTGTGCGTCATGAGGTGTGATTTTAATTGTGTCCTACCTTGAGGTTCGCTGTCAGTGTTACGTTATGTGCTATGCCATCCGTCGCTACCTTTATGCTCCAGTCATACTGTGCCTTGTGTTCTTTTAACCGTCGCAGTGTGTGGCTTTTTGTGCGTGCTACTTTTAAACAGTTTTTTATCTCCATTTTACAGTCACCCCGTTTTTTGTCTATTGCCTTCCATGATGTTCCCCTTTTTTATATCTATGTTCACCTTATTCTCTCCTTTGCTGTTTTTAAATGTCTTCTATTGTTTTGTTCCATGTCTTTCGGCTGAAGAGCAGCGCCTATGCTGCTGCCAGCCCGCCCAGATGGGGAATTGAAATACAATAAAGGAAAAAAAAAAATCATCACACCAATTAGAAATTTTGCCTGAGTCGTCTTGTATCTTCCTACAGTCATTCAAGTTCGACAACTTACCACATGCCACAGCATCATCAGCAAACAACTGCAGATTGCTGCGCACCCTGTCCACCAAGTGATTTATGTATATAGAGAATAATAGGGTACTATCACATTCCCCTGGGGCACTCATAACGATATCCTTGTGTCCGATGAACACTCGTTTTCGAGTACAACAGTGGGTTCTATTAATTAAGAATTCTTCGAACCACTCACATATCTTTGAACTTACTACATATGCTCGTACCTTTGCTAACAGCCTGCAACTGGGCACCATGTCAAATGCTTTTCGAAAATATAGAAATATCGAATCTGCCTGCTGCTCTTCATCCGTAGTTTGCAGTATACAATATCATGTGAGAAAAGGGCAATTTGAGTTTCGCACGAGCGGTGCTTTCCTAAGCTTTCATGGACATAAGCTTCTCAGCCTCAAGAAACTGAGAATGTATTCAAGGATTCTGTAGCAAACTAGAGTTAGGGATATTGGTGTGTAATTTTGCGTGTCCGTTCTTTTACTCTTATTATACAAGTATATAGGAGTGACCTGCGGTTTTTTCCAGTCGCTTGGAACTTTATGCTGGGCAAGAGATTCTCGATAAATGCAAGACAGGTAAGGGGTCAATACCGTAGAGTGCTCTTTGTAAATTCGAATTGCGATTCCATCCGGACATGGTGATTTGTTTGCTTTCAAATCTTTCAGATGTTTCTGTATGCCACTGATGCTTATTACTATGTCGTCCATTCCGAGGGTTGTTTTGACTTTCCATTTGCTGATTCAGACTTTCCGACAGTCATTTCTTTTTCGATTTCTTCGCACTTTTCATCCAGCCGTTTTTCCTTAGCTTCCCTGAAGTTCCTATTTACTTCATTCCTAAGTGACTTTTATTTCTGTGTTCTTGAATTTTCCTGAACAGTTTTGTACTTCTTCTTTCATTGGCCGGCGGACGAGCGGTTCTAGGCGCTTCATTCCGGAACCGCGCTGCTGCTACGGTCGCAGGTTCGAATCCTGCCTTGGACACGGATGTGTGTGATGTCCTTAGGTTAGTTAGGTTTAAGTAGTTCTAGGTCTAGGGGAGTGATGACCTCAGATGTTAAGTCCCATAGTGCTCAGAGCCATTGAACAATTTTTTTCTTTCATCAACTAACTAACGTCAAGTATGTAGTTAAATTGTTTCCCTACGTAGGAGTTCGTTGCCATAGACTATCAGGCTGCATACAGACAGACGTTAGACGCATATGCTTACAGGTCACTGATTGCGGATCATCGACATCTCAAACGCTGCAAATTGACGGGTTCTGCTTTACTGGGAAATGATGTAGTGTAGTCTGTAAATGCTGGTCTGTTGTTTGAACTGGATGACTAATGCAATTTGGTGTTCTGCTGCCTGCCACCTTTCCTTCTCAGACAGGAAGTTTCGCTCATCTGCTGATCTACGGTCCCTGGACTGCAAAGCTGTCGGACTATTTCTCTCGGCAGGTGATTCTTAGCCTAACTGATAGCTTCATATAATGACAAACGGACAGTGGGAAAGTTACAGACTATGATAGTAAGTGTGATAACAATTGATATATATATTGCAGTAAAATACACGAATGTGAGGTAGCGCTGACAAATCTGAACTACTTGGAAAGAAACCACCTTGCTGTGGAGCAAGAAATTAAAACAAGAAAATGGATCATAACAGATTCAAATTAAATGAGATTAAGTACAGTCCGAGAGATCGAGGAATCGTTGAACGAGAGAATGATAAGACGATAGCCATGAGATCCGTATAATGAAAACAGGAGCAGGCGCCGAACGATAGTGCTTACCTCCGGGTGCTCGCTGCGCAAGCGGTGTAATTGCTCGGTAGCAACCAATGTGACTGCACAAGCTTCCGAGCATGAATCATGCTGATCTACACGGGCGTCCCTAGCACATGGGCGCTCCCCAGATGATGAGAGACAAAACTTCAATAATAAAATGGCGGTAATTGTCCGCAAAGTGAAGGCGTGCAAAATCAGCCCCCGAATGGGCTGGGGTGTGGCTCTCGGTGCTGTTTCTAAATTGGAGCACTGCGCCGCAGTGTGCGTCCGCAGTTCCCAAGTAGGTCTCAGCAGCCAACATGAAAGCGGAAGGGAAAGAACCATTAGTACAGCCTCGCCCCAGAGGACGGCTTGGTCTCTCTGCCTCTCAGGTTGACATACGTGTTTGGGCGCAAATTCTCCGAACGAGGGAAAACTAGTATGCCTAAGCCACCGCGTGGCTTCACCTTACATTCAAACGTAACGTACAGGAACTATTAAGTAAATCATCCATTTTCAGCATTTTCTACATTAACCAACTGAAGAGCGCGAAATTTACTCTGCCTCGGAAATTTAATGGTCCTCCATATAAGCAAAGCTTCGGTGATACTTGCTGACTGGGGAAAATTATTCTAATTGCATAAAATGATTGATTTAGATTTATGACTTCTTAATTAACGATCTGTCTGGTGTCTAAATATTATCCATGAGTTCAATTTTTTGAAGGTAACTCGAATCTGTGGTTGGAATTATTTAATTGATTCATTTTCTAGGAGGTTTGTCAAAATATCAAAGAAATTATTCTCCTCAGCATCAATAGCATATCCTAGATGGCATTCTTTTTTGGGAAATTTTAATTGGCTAGTGGATTTGTCCCCCCCCCCCCCCCCCCCCCGCCCCATGAACCATGGACCTTGCCGTTGGTGGGGAGGCTTGCGTGCCTCAGCGATACAGATAGCCGTACCGTAGGTACAACCACAACGGAGGGGTATCTGTTGAGAGGCCAGACAAACGTGTGGTTCCTGAAGAGGGGCAGCAGCCTTTTCAGTAGTTGCAAGGGCAACAGTCTGGATGATTGACTGATCTGGCCTTGTAACATTAACCAAAACGGCCTTGCTGTGCTGGTACTGCGAACGGCTGAAAGCAAGGAGAAACTACAGCCGTAATTTTTCCCGAGGGCATGCAGCTTTACTGCATGATTAAATTATGATGGCGTCCTCTTGGGTAAAATATTCCGGAGGTAAAATAGTCCCCCATTCGGATCTCCGGGCGCGGACTAATCAAGAGGATGTCGTTATCAGGAGAAAGAAAACTGGTGTTCTACGGATCGGAGCGTGGAATGTCAGGTCCCTTAATCGGGCAGGTAGGTTAGAAAATTTGAAAAGGGAAATGGATAGGTTAAAGTTAGATATAGTGGGAATTAGTGAAGTTCGGTGGCAGGAGGAACAAGACTTCTGGTCAGGTGACTACAGGGTTATAAACACAAAGTCAAATAGGGGTAATGCAGGAGTAGGTTTAATAATGAATAGGAAAATAGGAACGCGGGTAAGCTACTACAAACAGCTTAGTGAACGCATTATTGTGGCCAAGATAGATACGAAGCCCACACCTACTACAGTAGTACAAGTTTATATGCCAACTAGCTCTGCAGATGACGAAGAAATTGAAGAAATGTATGATGAAATAAAAGAAATTATTCAGATAGTAAAGGGAGACGGAAATTTAATAGTCATGGGTGACTGGAATTTGAGTGTAGGAAAAGGGAGAGAAGGAAACGTAGTAAGTGAATATGGATTGGGGCTAAGAAATGAAAGAGGAAACCGCCTGGTAGAATTTTGCACAGAGCACAACTTAATCATAGCTAACGCTTGGTTTAAGAATCATGTTGTATACATGATTTGATTTTGATTTGATTTGTTTTGGGGAAGGAGACCAGACAGCGAGGTCATCGGTCTCATCGGATTAGGGAATGGCGGGGAAGGAAGTCGGCCGTGCCCTTTGAAAGGAACCATCCCGGCATTTGCCAGGAGCGATTTAGGGAAATCACGGAAAACCTAAATCAGGATGGCCGGACGGGGGATTGAACCGTCGTCTTCCCGAATGCGAGTCCAGTGTTTAACCACTGCGCCACCTCGCTCGGTTTGTATACATGGAAAAACCCTGGAGATACTAAAAGGTATCAGATAGATTATATAATGGTAAGACAGAGATTTAGGAACCAGGTTTTAAATTGTAAGACATTTCCAGGGGCAGATGTGGACTCTGACCACAATCTATTGGTTATGACCTGTAGATTAAAACTGAAGAAACTGCAAAAAGGTGGGAATTTAAGGAGATGGGACCTGGATAAACTCAAAGAACCAGAGGTTGTACAGAGTTTCAGGGAGAGCATAAGGGAACAATTGACAGGAATGGGGGAAAGAAATACAGTAGAAGAAGAATGGGTAGGTTTGAGGGATGAAGTAGTGAAGGCAGCAGAGGATCAAGTCGGTAAAAAGTCGAGGGCTAGTAGAAAACCTTGGGTAACAGAAGAAATATTGAATTTAATTGATGAAAGGAGAAAATATAAAAATGCAGTAAATGAAGCAGGCAAAAAGGAATACAAACGTCTCAAAAATGAGATCGACAGGAAGTGCAAAATGGCTAAGCAGGGATGGCTAGAGGACAAATGTAAGGCTGTAGAGGCTTATCTTACTAGGGGTAAGATAGATACTGCCTACAGGAAAATTAAAGAGACCTTTGGAGATAAGAGAACCACTTGTATGAACATCAAGAGCTCAGATGGCAACCCAGTTCTAAGCAAAGAAGGGAAAGCAGAAAGGTGGAAGGAGTATATAGAGGGTCTATACAAGGGCGATGTACTTGAGGACAATATTATGGAAATGGAAGAGGATGTAGATGAAGACGAAATGGGAGATACGATACTGCGTGAAGAGTTTGACAGAGCACTGAAAGTCCTGAGTCGAAACAAGGCCCCCGGAGTAGACAACATTCCATTGGAACTACTGGCGGCCTTGGGAGAGCCAGTCCTGACAAAACTCTACCATCTGGTCAGCAAGATGTATGAAACAGGCGAAATACCCTCAGACTTCAAGAAGAATATAATAATTCCAATCCCAAAGAAAGCAGGTGTTGACAGATGTGAAAATTACCGAACAATCAGTTTAATAAGCCACAGCTGCAAAATACTAACACGAATTCTTTACAGACGAATGGATAAACTAGTAGAAGCCGACCTCGGGGAAGATCAGTTTGGATTCCGTAGAAATACTGGAACACGTGAGGCAATACTGACCTTACGACTTATCTTAGAAGAAAGATTAAGGAAAGGCAAACCTACGTTTCTAGCATTTGTTGACTTAGAGAAAGCTTTTGACAATGTTGACTGGAATACTCTCTTTCAAATTCTAAAGGTGGCAGGGGTAAAATACAGGGAGCGAAAGGCTATTTAGAATTTGTACAGAAACCAGATGGCAGTTACAAGAGTCGAGGGACATGAAAGGGAAGCAGTGGTTGGGAAGGGAGTAAGACAGGGTTGTAGCCTCTCCCCGATGGTATTCAATCTTTATATTGAGCAAGCAGTAAAGGAAACAAAAGAAAAATTCGGAGTAGGTAGTAAAATCCATGGAGAAGAAATAAAAACTTTGAGGTTCGCCGATGACATTGTAATTCTGTCAGAGACAGCAAAGGACTTGGAAGAGCAGTTGAACGGAATGGATGGTGTCTTGAAGGGAGGATATAAGATGAACATCAACAAAAGCAAAACGAGGATAATGGAATGTAGTCGAATTAAGTCGGGTGATGTTGAGGGTACTAGATTAGGAAATGAGACACTTAAAGTAGTAAAGGAGTTTTGCTATTTGGGGAGCAAAATAACTGATGATGGTCGAAGTAGAGAGGATATAAAATGTAGACTGGCAATGGCAAGGAAATCGTTTCTGAAGAAGAGAAATTTGTTAACATCGAGTATAGATTTAAGTGTCAGGAAGTCATTTCTGAAAGTATTTGTATGGAGTGTAGCCATGTATGGAAGTGAAACATGGACGGTAAATAGTTTGGACAAGAAGAGAATAGAAGCTTTCGAAATGTGGTGCTACAGAGGAATGCTGAAGATTAGATGGGTAGATCACATAACTAATGAGGAGGTACTGAATAGGATTGGGGAGAAGAGGAGTTTGTGGCACAACTTGACCAGAAGAAGGGATCGGTTGGTAGGACATGTTCTGAGGCATCAAGGGATCACCAATTTAGTATTGGAGGGCAGCGTGGAGGGTAAAAATCGTAGGGGGAGACCAAGAGATGAATACACTAAGCAGATTCAGAAGGATGTAGGTTGCAGTAGGTACTGGGAGATGAAGAAGCTTGCACAGGATAGAGTAGCATGGAGAGCTGCATCAAACCAGTCTCAGGACTGAAGACCACAACAACAACAACAGTGGATTTGTAGGCAAATTATCGGTGTTTATTCTGAATGAAAAGGAGAGGTTGGTAGATGTGTGTGGTCAATACAGTCTTAATATATGGAATGACTTTTTTCAGCACAAAAAAGTCCATAAATATCCCTGAACACAGCCCACAAGTAAGCTTCAGTCTGTAATTGATGATGCTGTAGGGAAAGCAAGTAATCGTGTAAAGATGGAGGAGCGCAGAATCTACAGGGAAGCAGAATGTGGATCTGACTGTTTCCTAATTCAGTGTGCACTTTGGTTCCCCATCCAAAAAATTAGTAGGTGCCAAAAGAATTGTAGTGAGAATGGAGAGAAGCTGGAGAACCACAAGATAAGTTAGGTCTGCTGCAGCATGCTTCACTTACCTTCCTACAAAAGTTTAGATTAAGTGAGAAGCTACATCAGACTGAAGATACAACAGTGGAAGTAGCGTATAAGACAATTGTGCAAGCTATCCATGAAGCTGCCTTTGAAAGTCTCAGAGTAGATAAGAACACGCCTGACAAATTTATAAGTGATTTTTGGGACAGGGATATTGCCGCAAACGTGAAGGCTACTTTCTCAGCTACATTTCGTGTCCGCTCAGAGCTGGCTGGTTGGCTGTTTCCCAACGAGCATGCATATATTCTGTCTATAAGTATGTGTGTATGTGTGGAGAGCTCGATCTCACGCCATTGCTTCACAAGACTGGGTTCTAAAGTTCTTTCTGGCACAAATTTTAACAGTTCTCTTGTTCTGCGTTTTACATTGTTATTTGCACTGCATTAACCATCAAAAGCTGACGGTCTCACTCTCATATTTATGATTTCTGTAGGCTGCCAGTCATAATGTCTGTTGGTGGACTGACATGAAGATATGATATTAAAATGCTTGCTGCAACCTAAGTCACGTTCCAGACTTGTAATAGACATATGGTTCTTGATTGACGGTAACCTCTGATGACGATGATAATGCTTGTAGCTAGGTCAGGAGCCCCACCTCTGGGGAGCCTGGTCTCCTGGTGGAAGTCTTTTTAATTGACGCCACTTCAGCGACTTGTGTGTCGATGACGATGACACGATGGTGAAGACAACATAACACCCATTCCCTGAGCAGAGAAAATCTCTGACCTGGCGGGGAATCGAACCCAGGTCTCTTACATGTCATTGAGTTGTGCTGACCACTCAGCTAAGGAAGCACGCACCGAAATGTCTAAAATAATGGCTGCAGGACTTTTTATATAACGTAGCACTAACATGTGTTGGACTGGTAACGCCGTGTCCTCAATACGTTGCATTACGATAGAGCTAAGTGAATCTCAGTGAGTGAACTGATATTTTTTTTTCTGTTTGTGGCTGCAAGAAGACGGGCAGTGGTCGTGTTTACAGAAAATCTGTTGACTCATTGGTGGGTAGTAAACCGTCTGTCTTTTCTTGATAGTGAAGGCAGTCATGCAATTACTCAAAAGGAGATGTGTTATCTTCACACGCTCAACTAATTTTTACGCTTCCATTTTGACCTATTGCACCACGTGTTTACAGCTGGTCACGCTTAACAATGGTGACATATAGACAAGCTTACGTCATTTTCGATGAATCCCTAGAATGGATTTCTTATAGCTTCTTTCCGCACCCTACTCCTCTCACCACAGAGAATAGACCTAGAATGGATAGCTATTTACATAAGAGCAGTAGGGCCCTACAACTATTGACGTGAGCAACATATAGATTATTCTGATGGTTTGGATCCGCATAAAGTGCTCAACTTTTATTTATTTACTTTTTTGGCTGGTATATTTGCATTTTTTTTACCAGTTTCCAGATTTGGCATCCTACCAATTTACCAACTTTATCAGTTATCAGAGTTGGTTCTACCCGACTAAGGTTTCGCAGACTAAGCTATGAGGTCATTTTTTTATACTGTTGAAGTAACTTTACTGCAGCATATGTAATATGTATGTATGGTATATGTGCAGTTTATGTAACTTTTGTGTAGGGTGTATGCACATCATATGTAGGATGTATATGTGGTCTGGATAGAATGTGGGGGAAATAACAATGGTTTATCTACAGTCATTGCACTGTAGACAGTATTTTGCAAAACAGCTGTCTTCTATAAGCTTTTAAAATCAGCGTAGATGGGAGGGCGAAGGGTGCTTATAGGCACTGATGCATTGTTCTACTTGGTCTATGTTTACGATGTTGTAATATGGGTTTTAAGTTTCGTGGTAAGGGATGTATTTACACATTAGCCAGTACACTCTTTTACCTAGGTCATCAGCATTTTTTGCTCTTTTTCTAATAATTGTACCAATTTCTGATTTAGTAAACTACGAAATCGTCAATTTTACGATTTTTTTTTTTTTCATATCGGGCGCCACTTGACCAGCAATTTGTTTCACAGGCTATCCTATGACACCTTTCTTTTCTTTTATACTGTCGAAGTATACAAATGTGGAACGTTTGAGTGGTGTGTGTATGGAGAGTGAATGTTTCCGTAGGACAAGGCTGAAATCTTCAATGACACATCACATGGTCGACACCAGTTACCGACTTACAGCCAGTTTACCAATCTTCAGGTCTGAAGTTCTCCCATATTAGCAACATTATAAATTTCCAGATTTAGTGCCACTCGACTAACATTTTGTATTCTACGATGTTATTGATCATCCTTTCCACGTGAATGGCGTATGGAATATACTCGCCATTATGCATCATAAGATGTGATGTCATCAGGTCATTCAGGTATCTTTGGCCAATAATTTAATTTGTTATAACAAATACCCAAGCACTGTGCAATTATGAACGTTGATGTGACTTTACGCCAGTTTGTGTGTGTGTGTGTGTGTGTGTGTGTGTGTGTGTGTGTGTGTGAGAGAGAGAGAGAGAGAGAGAGAGGGAGAGAGAGAAATGTGAGACACTTATGCTACATCATCGTGAAACATGCGATGTTGTCAGATCGTTTGGATAATTTTGAACAATAATAAAGTAATTTGTCACAGCAAATAACTCAGCTCTGAGCTAAAATGCTAAAATGGAGAGGATAATGCTACTTCTAGTAGTAGGAATCCCTTCATCCTCAACGTACATACAGCAATAAAACTAAAAGTGCTCAGCTGAACTTCCATGCAGTTGGTTGCTGTGGGGGGGGGGGGGGGGGGGGTTGCTCGGGGTGGAGGCAAGGGCACGTTGGATTCAATTCAGTGTGCTTAGCAGTACATGAGAGCGAGTATTAGGTTGCACATACATGCATGAAAGCACGAACATAGTGGCATGTGCAGAAAAGTGCCCACAAAAGCGCAAATGCAGAAACTACACCATAGCTGCATTAGGTACACACAAAAGTGTGAACTTCCCAGCTGTCCAGCGTTGGCTAAATGTTAGAGTCTCAGCATGGTTGGTCGGGGGTAGTGGAGACTCCTGGTGTAAGTGTGAGGTGGGGGTCGCCATGACGATGAGAAAGTGCTGATGCTAGTGTCAGCAAAATATAACAAGCACTGTTGTCTGAGAACTAGACGTCAAGGCATTGGAGATAAGGAAGTGCTGATGCTGTTGTCATGATCATGGTACACATGGCCAGATGTGTAAATGAGCTCAATATGGGGGGGAGGGGGTTGGGGTACAGGAGACTCTCCCCTTCCCGCTACATGGCCTTGACGTGTGTCAACACATTTGCTGATGTCAGTGAAATATAACAAACACAGTTGCCTCTGCACCGCATATGCTGGGCCTGCCTTCCCTATCCTTGATAAGTGTCTTGACATATGCAATTGTGTCAGTAGTGATATGACACCACTATGTCAGTGCCGATAAGAAAGCACTGTTGCCGATGCCAGCGACATATAATAAGCACAATTGTCTGAGAACCAGAATGGCCGGCCGGAATGGCCGAGCGGTTCTGGGCGCTACGGACTGGAACCGCGCGACCGCTACGGTCGCAGGTTCGAATCCTGCCTCGGGCATGGATGTGTGTGTTGTCCTTAGGTTAGTTAGGTTTAAGTAGTTCTAAGTTCTAGGGGACTTATGACCTCAGCAGTTGAGTCCCATAGTGCTCAGAGCCATTTTTTTTATATCAAGAATAAGTTGATTACCATACATTTATTTTACAAAGAACTGCACACATGGGAAACGCTAAACACGGCGAAGGCTTTCATTTAAAAAATAGAAATACATTAAGTATTAAACGGCCTCATTTACAAGTAGTCCATATGTGGTGGGAGAGGAAGGTACTGAGAAATGCAGTGTAAAAGAAACGTTACTTCCAGAGATCGCGACTGAGATTTTAACTGATGAGACAGAAATAATAGTATTAAGGTAATGGTATGAAGGCGAGGTTAGACATGCATCACAATTAATACGCAAGTCAGTAGTAACTCACGATTCACTCTAACAAACGTTGCGTCCTGAAACGTGAAAGAATGTAAACGAAAAGTTAAAAATCATGACTACGGTTGTGAAACCACTCTAACTTGGCCGCAAGTTTCCTAAACTTCACACAATGCTGATCTCAGATCATAATACCGCAGCGAGAATACTCACCATTCTGGCTGCTGACGCGGATCTCGGAGAAGAACCATTGCTCTCCCGCGATCTCAGACCAGAGTCTTCTCTCTGCCGCTCTCCAGAACATAATGTTCTCTGCGATGCTCTCCGAATCCGAATGTTCTCGTGCTCCCTCCGGAAACGAGTATTGTCTGACTATTTCGTTTCTCTAAATGTGGCATCTCGACAAAATTAATTGCGGCAAAACTGGTGTCAACCAAGCAGGACGTATCAGAAGTGAAAAAATTTTCCGCGCGAGTCCCCTCCTCTCATCTTATCAGCCTGGGAGATATCCAAGTCATATACTGGAGGTCACTTAAAGCTATAGCATTGGTGTTAGCCTATGAGACATGAAGAAATGCTCATTTATACTCCTACTACTCACTACTCTTGTTAATAATGAGATTTTGTTGATACAACTAGAAAATTCGCCAAACTACCTTCTTTGAGTCTTATTCAATATTTTCAGTGAAGTGTAAGTTGAACACTGCCTGATAAGGAACGAAGTGAAAATTCGTATGTTGAGTGAGTATGTAATGTTGTTTCAGAGATTACAAAATCGAGCCATGTTTGCAAAGAACTTCACAGTATAAGCCCACTTACCAATATGACGTTGCGACTCCCCTTTCCTTCATGAATGTACTGATTTTGTTGGGAAGGGTTTCATAAAGTCGTTCTATCCTCTCGTGAGGCAATATGGCACACAACATTGTTATAATAACTGATTCTTAATATCCTGGGTACTGGTACTGGGATATAGTTGATCCAAAACATGTTCTATCAGGTACAGATCTGGAGATCTCGGTGGCCACAGGAGTACCTCAACATCACACAGACAGACCATAGACGAGCATTGTTATGCTGGAAAACGTCATGACGATATTGATAATAGAAGAGAGTGCAGGTTGTCTGTGACGTGCCGTTGTACTGCCACTGCTTCCACGATCACAACCAGGCGAGACCTGAAGTCATACAGCCATACACGATGTGTGTGTGTGTGTGTGTGTGTGTGTGTGTGTGTGTGTGTGTGTGTGCGTCGGCTCCAGCAGTAGCACCGCTGTGTTTCAGAACACTGGAAGAATATAAACTCTCTCCAGGTCGTCGACGATGATCATTCGGTGTAGTCCAGAGCCGCAGTTAATTAGTGAAGTCAATCTCAATGGGACGTCATTCATCAGCGTTCATGCTTCATTTTCAGCACTGCTACAAACGCAGCCTTTTGCGTTGTATTGTTAACGCCTGCTTACTTATGGGACAGTAACTCTCTAATCCAGTGCGGCACAACACAGAATGTTGTAGGGAATCCATTACTTGTCCTCCATTGACAAGCGCAGATGTGAGGGGGCTTCGATGTGCTTGGTTCACAACACAGTCACCCTCCCCTGTGGTGATCAGATGTGACCAACCGGAATCGTGACGACGACTATGCCTGCCCTTGCGTTCTCATGCAGTCCAACATGAAGCCACTGGCACATCAGAATGACCCAAAAATCTGGATATTGTAAGATTCGATCAGCTGTCAAAATAAAGACCCACAATGAGGGCCCTTTCAAACTCTGCCAGGTGCTGATAATGCTGTCTCACATAGCTACATGGGGTCTCTGTGTCCCTCACAGAGATTACTCAGCATCTGACATTCTTCAGGCCCGTTATACACTTATCAGTTGCAAAGCGATTTAGAAAAGATTGCTGTATGGTGTGGCAGGTGGCAGTTGACGCTAAATAACGAAAAGTGTGAGGTGATCCACATGAGTTCCAAAAGAAATCCGTTGGAATTCGATTACTCGATAAATAGTACAATTCTCAAGGCTGTCAATTCAATTAAGTACCTGGGCGTTAAAATTACGAACAACTTCAGTTGGAAAGACCACATAGATAATATTGTTGGGAAGGCGAGCCAAACGTTGCGTTTCATTGGCAGGACACTTAGAAGGTGCAACAAATCCACTAAAGAGACAACTTACGCTACACTCGTTCGTCCTCTGTTAGAATATTGCTGCGCGGTGTGGGATCCTTACCAGGTGGGATTGACGGAGGACATCGAAAGGGTGCGAAAAAGGGCAGCTCGTTTTGTATTATCACGTAATAGGGGAGAGAATGTGGCAGATATGATACGCGAGTTGGGATGGAAGTCATTAAAGCAAAGACGTTTTTCGTCGCGGCGAGATCTATTTACGAAATTTCAGTCACCAACTTTCTCTTCCGAATGCGAAAATATTTTGTTGAGCCCAACCTGCATAGGTAGGAATGATCATCAAAATAAGAGAAATCAGAGCTCGAACAGAAAGGTTTAGGTGTTCGTTTTTCCCGCGCGCTGTTCGGGAGTGGAATGGTAGAGAAATAGTATGATTGTGGTTGGATGAACCCTCTGCCAAGCTCTTAAATGTGAATTGCAGAGTAATCATGTAGATGTAGATATAGATGTAGATGTAGATGATGTGAGAGCAGTCACTGGTTACCTACTAATATCGTGTCGGGCCTCATTTTGTCCGGCGTAGTGAAGCAACTCGACATGGCAAGGACTCAACAAGTCGCTGGAAGTTCCCTGCAGAAATATTGAGCCATGCTGCCTTTATAGCCGTCCGTAATTGCGGAATTGATGCCAGTGCAGGATTTTGTGCGCCATGTGGCTTCTCGATTAAGTCCCTTAAATGTTCGATGGGATTCGTGTCGGGCGATCTGGGTTACAAAATTGTCCATTCGAACTGTCCAGGATGTTCTTCAAATCTATTGAGAACAACTGTGGCCCAGTGACATGACACATTGTCATCCGTAAAAACCTTTTGTTGTTTGGGAACATGAAGTCCACAAATGGCTACGAATGGTCGCCAAGTAGTCGAACAAAACCATTTCCAATGAATGATCGCTTCAGTTTGAACAGAAGACCCAGTCCATACAATGGGAAAACAGCACACATAGTTATGGAGCCACCTCCAGCTTGCACAGTGTCTTGTTGACAACTTCAGTCCATAGCTTTGTGGGTTCTGCACAACCACTCGAACCCTGGTTTAAGTGGTTCTAAGTCTAGGGGACTGATGACAGATGTTAAGTCCCATAGTGCTGAGAGCCATTTGAACCAACAGAGAGCGAGCTCGAAATGGCATCATTTCGTTCTGACTCAATCAGAGACTACTGCGCATGAGCGGAACTGCGATCGTAGCAGTGCTGCAGAGAAAAATAGAAACGGAACTTACTTTCCGAACTACACTCTTGTGTAAGAGTTTGCACCTGATTTAGTTGTCTACAAGCAGACGGGAAAATCTATGGCGGGGCTTGTAGTTGACCTGAACGTGACTAAATCTGCTGCACATTAATAGGGCTACAAATCTTGTACAATGTCATCGGAAGCGTTAACCGCAGTTACATGCCTTGCAGAAAAAATCAGGAGCGAACTGAAGAAGAATATATAGCGTGTAGGTACTGGGTTTGCTTCTATATAAATACCTATACTTCTCACATGTGTACTACCATTGGATACACTCTGTTCGAGACGGAATTCGGTATCATGGTCGGTCCACTCCCGAAGAGCGCGTGGGGAAATATGAACAAAGCTATGACTGAACCCATAATTTTTACCTACTATTACAGTAGCTCTGAATTGAGCGTGTAGGTGCGAGGCTGTTACATCAATCTAAATGATACAGTAGATAGTGAGCTTGTTGGTAGTTCTGTGATATTGTTAGAAACATATTATGGAGGTATATCCCAACTGCAAAACTGGTGATGTATTTCTCATGAAACACTATACAGTCAACGTAGACTCTTGATACCATTATGCCATCGCGTATTCTGATCATTGGAAAACGATAAAGGAGATTAGAACATGTTCAAGGACATGGTATTTACATACAAACATTCGATATCGACGAATTGCAGATGTATCAGGTTTTCTTTGTGCAGTCCTCGTACAGCAAAGGTGCAGCAGTAAGGTTTCCATGACAATAAAAAATCTATATCTGGCGTAACGACCATAAAGGAGGCTAGGGTATTTAGAGAAGCATAGAGCCATTTATTTTTACACGATCTTTACGCATGTGACTGGAAAAGGAACGATGAAATCAATTATATTGTTACGACATAGGACACACCGTTCAGTGGTTTGTAGAATACGTACTTAGACGTAGACTCCTGTATGCAGCAAGATTGCGACACCAGTAAGCTACAGCGATTTGGAGACAACTGAGGATTGGTGGGAGTTGGAGCTGAGCGTAGATAAATGTAATTATTGAATCTGAAATGGCAGAAGAGACATGCTACTGTTCTATTACGTCATTGCCTACAAATCACTAGAAGCAGTACCAGTCGAAAAAAATATCTGGACGCGAGCATCCGCCTGGTAGTGAATTACTGCCTGAACGTTGGCGTGCTACTTTTTCCTCGTTGTGATAGCTCTCTACTTATCCACTGACGGGCAGAGGGCTAGACAGCCTTATATTTAATGGAACAGAGCTGTTGCAACGTGATGCGACTTCGAGAGAATTAGCAGGGATCTGTGACTTGACTGAGCGTATACATCGCTATATATAGGAGACTGGAAGATTCGTGCGAATATGGAGGTTGGGGGGCTAAGCGATATTCTGACGAAAGGAAGGCTGCGAGGCCATCCTTTGCCGCTTCTTCGAATCTTTGTGAGAAAACGTATTACTACCTCCCACATACGCCTCGTGAAGTGACTGTAGTGAGAAAATTAACGGTTACACTTCAATTGATCGACGAACTGATCGAGGAAGTATAAAAATGTTTACAGAAAGATGACAATAAGGCTACTTGATATGGCTGCGGAAAAAAATTGTGGTGTGCTATTTTTCTAGTTGATAGCACTCTACCTAGTGAGTAACGGTTGAGGGACTAGACAGTTCGCCGGCCGGTGTGGCCGTGCGGTTAATGGCGCTTCAGTCTGGAACCGCGTGACCGCTCCGGTCGCAGGTTCGAATCCTGCCTCGGGCATGGATATGTGTGATGTCCTTAGGTTAGTTAGGTTTAAGTAGTTCTAAGTTCTAGGGGACTGATGGCCACAGATGTTAAGTCCCATAGTGCTCAGAGCCATTTTTGAACTAGACAGTCTTCTTACTAATGGAACAGTGCTGTCGGAACGTTGTGCGATTTCGAGAGAATTAGAATTAGCAGGTGTGTGTGACTTGACGGGGCACATCTCTAACTCGTCAAAATCACGTGGATTCAAATGCTATATACCAAAGATCAGAAGATTCGTGAGAATATGGACAGTAAGCGATACTTTGGAAAAATAGGACTTGAGAGGTTAGTTCCGCACCGCTTCTCCTAAGTGTTGTGTGGAAATATATTACTCTTTCTAACATAAGCTATGTGATCAAAAGTATCCGGACACCCCCAAAAACATAAGCTTTTAATATTAGGTGCATTGTGCTGCCACCTACTGCCACGTACTCCAGTACCTCAGTGGTCATTAGACATAGTGAGAGAGCAGAAAGGGGCTCTCCGCCGAACTCACGGACTTCGAACGTGGTCAGGTGGCTGGGTGTCACTTGTGTCATACGTCTCTACGCGAGATTTCCACACTCCTAAACATCCCTGTTTCCGATGTGACAGTGAAATGGAAACGTGAAGGGACACGTACAGCTAAATTCTTTCTCGACAGGAACTAAGTTTACAATCCAAAATAGAAGTATACTCCGCAAATAAGCACCATATACGAAAATTACTATAAAGCCGTATAGCAGAGGGGTGCAAGGCAAGCAAAAGAAATAACCAGACAAAATTGATGTTAGATATTTGGTCCTGAATGGTACAGATAGTAAATGAGAACCTTCATGAAATTAATAGCTCTTATATCCCTTTGTGTTCGGCCAGTTCAACAAACAACGATGCATACAAGGACTAAGATTAGTAACCATTCAGTTGGCTGAACCATGTGTTCTCGCATGAACACGTTTAGGTAAATAAATCTGGTAATTACTCAATTGACAAATTAGCCAGTTAACATTTCAACAGATTACATGAGCTTGAGATAAAAAAAAAAGGGAAAGGAGAGCTGCATTAGGCACTCAGTGATTGAGACACAAATAAATATATCGTCGTGCTATACAACCCTGTCCTGGCGAGTCATAGGGGCTCAGAAAGATTATGTGGTGCAGGAACACCTGCACCCAGCTGGCCTTCGGTCGAAGGTGTACTCGGCTCCGCTTTCGGACGCTGCGCCTGCTCTATCAGGCAGGCAGATTTCACTCAAGTCGACCCAAAAGAAACACAAATGGCAGCCTATTTCACAGTTTAATACAGAATTTAGTGCTGGAATTGGGCCAGGCCTCTATTGGAGACCGAACGCTGCTGCAGAACAGTCAAAACTCTAGCAATAAGAAAAACATGGAAATAATTATTCAACGACTCAACGGAGTCGAATCAATGAAAATCGTGCGTTGGCCAAAATCTGAACATAGTTCCTAATGCAGATGTCTTATGGCATCGTACAGTTCATGGTGGAGGGTACCCTGTACCACTACTAGGTATTTCGTTTCCTATTCCACTTGGAAATAAATAAACAAAAAAAGACTATCTCTATCTTTCTCGTATCTTATCTTCATGGTCCTTACGCGAAATGAATAATGGCGGCAATAGAATCCTTCTGCAGTCAGCTTCAAATGTCAGTACTCTATATTTTCTCAATAGTGATGCTGGAAAAGATCATCGGCAGCCCTCCAGGGATTCCCATTTCATTTACCTGCCGAGTGTAATCCCACTGCAGGAAATAATTACTCACCATGCAGAGAGACTCTCATGAGTAATTTCATTAATTGGTCAATCAATTTGATATCAATGACGTGCCGCCGTGTGCTACCTTAAGAGACTTCGTAGGTGACAAGACACTTGACTACCCTAAGAGAGTTAGAAAGTGAGGAGGCATCCAGTCAGATCCAACTATGAGTTTATTATTCTAGTCCTGTGATGCAGGACGTAGCACATATTAAGCTAATATGAACCATTTTCTTTACTGGATGAGAGAATACCTAAGAGGCTATTTCGCCACACAGTTTTACAGGATTTTGACACTAATAATCAACAAGAAACGATACTTTAGTGCTTATCATTAAATGTTACGCTCAGATACTTAAGTATCTTTTTATTATTTAGGGTAATGATCGAAGCAGACGAAATGAATTAAAATTTGTACTGCGGCCGGGACTCGAACGCGGGTCTTCTTGCTTGCTAGGCATAAATGCCGATCATTACACCACCACAGTAGGATACTCAACCTTGCTGTCAAGTATTTAATTAAGAGATCTTTGAGCTCACCAATGGTACAAGGACGTCCCATTACGTTCAATGCTGAGGTGCTTGCGAATATCCGAGAGCCCTGGCAGTAGAGAAAATATGTAAGGGAAAAATGAATTGAAGTTTGTGTTGGGGAGGCACTCACCTTTGGTAGTTCGTGAGTAACGTTGACCATCGTACTGCGGTGGTGTAATGGTTTGGATTTCTGCCTAGCAAGCAAGAAGGCTCCCGTTCGAGTCCCCGTCGCAGCACACATTTTAATTCATTTCATCTGCTTCGATCATTATCGTAGATTCTTTAGAGATTTGAAAACGCGTGTATGCTTCCTTTTCTTCTGTCTTTGCATAAAACAGAGAACTTTACATATCGTATCAAAAATTCGAGGTGTACGAACACCCCTACCTCTGTTCGAATTGGTTAAAGTCGATTTTTTAAAGTGAGAGCCTATGCCGGGGGCGGAATCGCAACTGAACTCTACGTCCAAGACACACCTACTTGCCCCGCAGAGTGCTTGGACTTTGCGAGCCGGCCAGCGGCAGGAATGGTAACGACGGTTCAACCGGCCAGAAGTCACAGCTTTGCCTGTCGCGACCAGACAGGCGCAAAGAAACACACTGGCCGGCAGTCTCTTTCGGTACACAATATACTCGGTAGACGGCGCTGGACTATATTGCAGGTGACTGGCCAGTTTTCGTCTTGAGATGGCTTCTTCGTGTAAGATAATGATCACTACACTCGTAAAAAATATCGTACAAGGTATTTCACATTTTTCTGTTGGCTAGTATGCGACTTTGCGACTCGTAAATTCGTAGATGTGTGGGACAATAGATCGCTCTCCTTGTGTTATTATCCATCCTTATGCCCCTCCCAGCCGGCCAGAGTGACCGAGCGGTTCTAGGCGCTACAGTCTGGAACCACGCGACCGCTACGGTCGCAGGTTCGAATCCTGCCTCGGGTTTGGATGTGTGTGATGTCCTTAGGTTAAATCGGTTTAAGTACTTCTAAGTTCTAGGGGACTGATGACCTCATCAGTTAAGACCCATAGTGCTCAGAGCCATTTGAACCATTTTGTCCCTCCCAGCAGCTATTCCCTTGCACTTGAGTGATAATAATAATTATTATTAATACCCATCCTTCGCACATAGGGCTACTGGCTACTCTAGATGGCCGGCCGCGGTGGTCTAGCGGTTCTAGGCGCTCAGTCCGGAACCGCGCGACTGCTACGGTCGCAGGTTCGAATCCTGCCTCTGGCATGGATGTGTGTGATGTCCTTAGGTTAGTTAGGTTTAAGTAGTTCTAAGTTCTAGGGGACTGATGACCACAGATGTTAAGTCCCATAGTGCTCAGAGCCATTTGTACCATTTTTTTACTCTAGATGGAGCAACTCTCTTGCACTAGGCTAACAGCGAAAATATCCTCTCTACATCCAGCCGTTATTGACCAGGCTAGCTAGAGCTACTCTCTAGCGATCGATCAGTCGCAAGTAGCCCCCCTCATCTCCTGTGCTTCACAGCTAGAGGAAAAAATTAGAATTTTCTAACTGATTTTTGAATTTGCCACCAATTTTTGAATTTTCTACTAACAGGACAAGGGGAGTTAGACTGCATCGTTGTTCCAGGTCGGCCATCTTGAATTGTGAGACCGTAGTGAGACTGTGCCAGTATTGGAAGATAATGAAATAAAGAGAGTACTCTATATCCTAAATATTGAATGTCCATAAATAATGAATATATTATTATTGAGTTTGTTGCAGTGCAACGCAGTCATCTTTTGAATTTACTGCAAAAATTCGAATTTACCACGAAAATTTGTATTTCCTGTTGATTTTGAATTTCCCAACGAGGTTTAATTTCCCAATATTATAATATGGGATGGGGAGGGGGTAATTAATCGGTTAATTTATCTAATTTGATATCAAAAACGCAATACTGCCACATTTACACCAGAGAGCAGGGGTGGTGTTGGGGGCAGAGTTCAACATCTTGAATAAATTTGGCAACAATGCGAACTGCACCCATTCTCTCTTTGCTTCCCTACTTACAATGTAACGTTTTAACTTTAATTTGGTATGCTGGAAGTCGTTACTCCTAGCCAATAGATAATGAATACGGGTTAAAAAGCTGTGAGCTGTCTGGGGAGAAGTTAATCTTGCATTACTAAGCAACTGTTTCACGACTGGGTATCTAGTCTAGGTTTACCACATTACCAGTCAGACTAAACATTGATTATAATCTTTTACAGTCATACAACAACCGGTAATATATATTTATAAACGGGAGAATTTAAATAAAAAGAAAGAATTCAGTTTATATTTGCAAATTTATTTTAAAATTGTTCATTGAAATTTCAGCATATTATACTTGAGTTATACTGAGCTGGTGCCTTATTTACGATTCTGAAAATGTGAGATTGGAATCTTACTGAACACATAAAATATGGAGTCAAGATTGGGAGACTGGATACAACACTGCATTCATAAAACAACACACAAAGAACATTGAAACACATGCAAGAGAAAGTTAATCACTACAAACAGATTCAAATTTTTTACCCAAAGAAATTACTTTCGTAGCACAATCCTGTCCGTCTTGTAATTACCACACACTGGTATACTAACTTCATATTAACTCTTTGTGAAATCTTCCCAGAAAGAATAGCTGAGGGCTACTTTGATGATTACACCACATGCTTCACGTGGTCAACTTGTTTTACAGAAAGCGTATAACTCCACAGTATTTTTGATAATAAAATAAATTAGCTCGAAAAGCAATTGACAAAAGAAAAACCTTGAACTGGTTACTAACGTCTTACCATTAACCTGATGGGTCAAACAGTTATATAAGCACGTGGTACTGGTCTCGCAAAGTACATCCCACGTGGGTTGAACATAAAGAAAAATTGCTATATTAAAAATATTGTTAAGACGAGACGTTATAATCACACAAGCATTCGCATTTAAGATTGATCATAGATAGAGTTACTGATCAACACGTGGTTCCACTTTACTCACAAAGTAGTAACAAAGCAACAACCGGAAAATAATATGAACTTCACACGAGAATTACACTCCGCTGCAATTTAAGATAGCATTAGATATTTTAGAGCTAAACCTGAAATCACGGTGATTAAATTCTTCAGTTAAGCTGAACTTAACAAATCCATTGTTCTACGGACTCAGCAGACACGCGCTTAGCCGGAGATCTTACCATTTCAGACGCTTGCTACCGCCAGACTGCAACTCTCCAACCGGACTGCAACTCCCCCACTGCCTACTACCCAGCGTGCTCCTGAGAGTAGCTCACAAAGACCAGCGGAAGGGGCCAGAGGGGCAGCTTCCTATACCAACATGACAAGGGACGGACCGCACCATACTAAGAATAGAAACCTCTCTGCTTTTAGGAACCGTAGCTACCTGTTCCGACGTTGGTCCTACTGTTCTCTAGCAGACAGCCTTGTCTGCTACCCTCAAGCATGCAACTACAAACACATTTGATCATTCATCCTCTCACACAGAAGGGAAGGGGGATGACAGTATCTTATCATATACAGTATATAACAGAAAGCGGATGTAGGTTCCGTATGAGACTGTGTGACATGAATTACATATAAGAATTACATATAAACTTTGTTTTAAAGTGTAGTAGTGTGACAGATCGTTCTTGTTTACGTGTAAAAGTAACATGTTCCACTACTCAGTCTCCTCCCAGATAGTCAGAAACGCCACAGTAAATTTAGGAGAGGAATTTACTCCATAAATGACATCAGATTTAAGAAATCAAACATGAAAGGAATCCAACAGAGACCTTTCAACAAGTATACCTACAAATTCAGAAATCATCAGGTAGTTAACTTCGTTGCTTCCATCCTTATTGCTACAAACATCAACATCGCTGTTTACATACATTTTCTGTTTTTTCACCAGCCCGCATCTCGTGGTCGTGCGGTAGCGTTCTCGCTTCCCACGCCCGGGTTCCCGGGTTGGATTCCCGGCGGGGTCAGGGATTTTCTCTGCCTCGTGATGGCTGGGTGTTGTGTGATGTCCTTAGGTTAGTTAGGTTTAAGTAGTTCTAAGTTCTAGGGGACTGATGACGTAAGATGTTAAGTCCCATAGTGCTCAGAGCCATTTGAACCATTTGTTTTTTCACCAACAAGAAGTGAATGTACCATGTTCATCCGCTATCAAAAATTTTGTTCTTAAATAATGAAATTTGGTTTAAGATCAAGTGTGTAACTGCTAAATTACATCTTCGCAACCATATTGATATTAGCTGGCAAATCCCTGCTCGGGAAATTCGCAATAAGTCACAAGCTTGCACCTGAATCTTCATCAGCAACATGACGTAGAACCAGAACTAATTCTTATGGGAAGCCACAGCTTCGAAAACAAATAACTTTCTGTTGCTAGTAATTCTAGTAGTTATTTAAAAAAAGTCGTCTTTAATCCTACAGAAATAGCAGAGTCGAATGTCTTATCGCTGTGATCTCAACTCGCTGAGAAGGACGTCAACAGAATGTCCATCACTCTTCAATGAGAAAATGCGATTTATTTCCTCCGTTCATTTACTTGCGCAGTAGTGAAGTCACTACAGTAGCTAACACTGTTATACACGTGTCGTCCAGTGCCAGTCGTTAGTTTTGTCTATTATATAAGCAAGTTGTTTTCCGTTGCTACTCGTGGGCTGTAAATTCCAGTAATGAATTTGTTTTCTAGCCGCGTGTGTGCTTGTTGGAATGATTTATCTACCTCGCTCGATGTAAATGTCTTCCAATTTTGTCTTTCGAACAGCATGCAGTAAATATGCTCCCTCGTTTGCAGAGCATAAAAGAGCCTTTAAGAAAGGCTGCTGCAACATTTTCATACCATTCTGTTCCTCAAAAATCGCATCTACAATTTTTTCTTCTGGCCTTATGAACCGACCTGTATATTTAATTGTTTAAGTCACTGAGCTATGGTTCAAATTGTCTTATAATCGTAGTTATAATACATACAGTTTGTATTTCACTGTTTACTATCTAGTTTTCAGTAAAAATAATTACCCCCCTCCGCTCCTCCCTTCCCCCCGCCCCGCAGCTATAACTCTTGTCCGTTTGTTTACAGTATCAACATCGCACAAGAAAATATACAAGGAAACCTCACATTTACAGGTTCACGTCATAACAAACCCACTGATTCATTCATATAAACAGGCCTCCGAGCTATCGGCGGCGAAATGAATTAGTCAAATTTTCTCGATATTGAAGCCTCGTCATCTTGAGTTAAAACTTACATGCACACGACGATGAAGGTGGCAAAAATCTTCGAAATCTCTTTTTAACTCAAAAATGATATGCTTTGAAATCAGAGAAAATGTACACGTTCGTGGTAACTGATTATGGTAGTTCGAAAATCCTGAAAATTGTTTACTTGCCGTCATTCATTAAACTGTTCCCTGTACCACATACTGCAGTTGTATTCCTTAAAGTATTTATATTGCTGTTCTCTTTAATCCTCCTCCTGTTTCTCATTCATTATCCATAATATACAGGGTATTCCAGGAGGAATGCTCAGTATTCAGGGATATGAGAGGAACGTTCGTTTGAAGCAGAAAATCTTTTATACTATTTGAATGGTTTCCGCATTTGTACGTGTTGATAGATCCAGTCAATTTAAAAGAGTGAATAACATGCCAGAATTACTTGCATTTGTTAGAAAATTCATTTGTTGAACACGCTGAGGACGTTCCTTTGGTTACGCGCACTGCAATGCACTTGCATCCTGACGAAAACCCTCTACATGTTACCAAGAGTGTGAGGCAACAACTCACTCGCACTCACCCTAATCGCTGGGTTACTCGTGGTAGTACAGTCAACTAGCCACCAACATCGCCAGACCTTACCCCATTATATTTTTGTTTATGTGGTTGGATGAAGTCTGAGGTGTACAAATAAAAGGAGAATTCGCAAGATGAACTGCTTGGTGGCTACATTAGGGAACGTGAAGAGATACTCAGAGAGGCGCCACAACATGTTCTCCCAAGAGTTCACTAATGCACTGAAATTGACTATAGGGTATTTGAACTTTTGTTGTGAACTGCACCACAGTAGTAATGTGACGTGTCGATAAAGCTTAGAGGTGAATTTGTTAGAAATACGTATTTTTCAACTGGCACTTTGTAAAATGCATGGTGTAATTTTAACAATCCTGATCTATGCGTGTACATCTGCATACCTGAAAATGTATTGAACAATGCGCAGAATAAATAACAATTTAAATTAGTGTATTCTATCTCGGAAACCATTCGGAATAGTGAGTATGCCTACAAAGGAGTTTTTTGCTTTAAATGGTCGTTCCAGTCATATCTCTCAATATTTACCATTCCCCTTGAGACGCCCTGTATATGTACTGCATACTCACGTTTTAATATAGAAGGGGTTGTCGAATGAAAACGAGACAGATGGGAAAAGCAAAGTACACTGTTTATTATTTCAGAAGCAGTCGCTGTAGCTGCTAATTCATTTATCCCACTGTGAGGCAAAACGCCGCTCAATACCTTTATGGGAAAATATTTTGGGTTGCCTATGGTTGTGGCTACCGGGGCGCACATCTCTTAGTTCGAAGCAAATCAACGGCCATGAATGTTTTTCTTCAGCGCTTTAAAAAAAAAAGGTCGCTTGAGGAGAGATGGCAACTATGGAGGATCTTGGTAACATGTGTGCGGACAATATCCTGCTGCAACACAATGATGCCCTCCTTCGACATTCCTGGGCGTTTCGACGTGATGGCGCGTTTCAGTTTTTGAGAACCGCTGTGTCTTAATTGGGTGCTGTGTTCCACAAACTGAACGAGCCGCGGGCACTTGCATTAAAATAAAAGGTCATCATTACTTTCCCGGAGATCACGTGCGCGGCTTCGGATGTTTTTGCCGGGGGTGGAGGCGAATTTGAGAGCATTAGATGGGTAACGGGGCAGCAGATCGCATAAATTACAGGTTGGCCAACAACAACATAGTCCAGAAGCACATTAGGTACACGCAGCAGCTTCCAACAATTGTACCTCTGCGCACCGCATGTTACAGGGCATAGAGACCAATGCGAGCGCTAGAACACAGCCATTGGACGCTAGACGATTTGTGAAAAATAGCGGGGATTTATCACTCGCTAGCTTATACTGTACACCCTGAAAACAAGGGGCAGATTAGTCGCGCAAAACCTCATACACCGTAGCATCGGGACTGTGAAAATGCCAAAGGCCAATCAAGTAGGAGGTGTTCTTGGGTGCAAGATGTTTACATGGGAGGATACGGGGCACTTGATAGCCTGTCATCGTCTCTTAGTGCCGGATGATACACGAACTGTGGATCTGTCACTTAGCTAGCAATATTCATCACACGACTTGCCTCTTCACCTAGACAGCGCACATCCTAAATGCTCCGATTTGTCTCACAATTATTCGAAGTATGCACAACGATCATGAGACTGTCTGTATGCCCTACCAGGCCACCTATATAAATCTCTGTGACTGTAGGAGCCGGTTAACCATTCGTGTATCAGGACGGCTCCCAAACGCTTTCGCTTTCTTGTGGAGAAAGGAAGGCAAAAAGACTAAGGCTTAACATCTCGTCGATAACTAGACCATTAGAGATGCAGAGCAAGAGCGGGCTGGTTAAGGATGGGGAAGAAAATAAGCACTATCCCTTCAAAGGAACTATCGCGAGATTCGCCTTACGTGATTTACGGAAATCACGGAAAACCGGGTGTGATCTTATCTGTCATCCTTCCGAATGAAAATCCATTTTGCACAACTGTGCCACCTCGCTCGGTGTGTGTTGCGTAGTCCGAATTTACCTGGTGCTATCCCTTCAGTGGTGAAGAATGACACTGTTGTTGCGTGGATGGAATTTACCGCTGAGGAAAAAAAAAAAAAAAAAAGGAAAGAAAGAAAACACAAGTCAATTTTACCGACGAAGACATTTCTTGTGTTGCTCAGCAGGAAGACTATAAGGAATCACTCACAGTAATGATTATTAATGCTCGTGTCAAGTCCCGTCAACAATGCTGTTGGAGCCATGCCAGTGCAACGCCTTCTGAATAACAGGATGATGTAAATGTCAGATAAGGAATGTGTCGAGCTATATTCCAGACTTATTTCCTCCAGTGCCTAGACAGACGTACCTATGTACTGTATAAAAAAGGAAGGCACCGACTGTGAACCGTCAGCTTCTCGTTATGAATGGTACCACTGTACGTGGATTTATTACTGCTGACATGTCTTCAATAACGCGGCCTTGCCATGCTTGATTTCTTCTCCACCAGCATTGAAATGTAAATGATTCAAGAAGTCATGATTCTGAGTTCCTGTCAAACTACACAAGAACGATCGAACGAACTACAGTCCCTCATAACAACGTAACAGACGTACTGGCCAATAAACATACCGTCACAGCAGACCAAGTCTGTTTATTGCTCAGATTTTACACTACGTATCACACGCAGATACGGTCTGCTCATTCATTCATTCGTTGCCTCATCTCTTACACATGCCTCAGAAAGAAATCAGGTAGTAGTACCTTCTGAGGCAGCAGCTATCATTTAATTTTAGTTTTTGCCTTTACTTTTAACACATTTTTTTTCTTTTTCTTTCAATAGCTGATATTATTTTACAAATAATCTAACGCGTGTATGTATAAACTTAACTGTAATAAATATCGACTGGGAAACTCAGGAGAATAATCGCAACTACTATGTCCCTTAGCCTGTGGGCCAATAATCGCGTTGCAAATTTGCTACGAAATCAAACACAGCTTTATCAAAGTTTAAAACATTGCGTACGGATCCTAAGGTTACTCGTGTTTGGTTACGGACTGATCTCGTGTTTTCTACACGCTGCCTATAGATGTCAGCTGCTGTAATATATTTTAACTGCTTCGTGTATTTCGACGTTTACGCCATTAGAGCATCAAATATTATTCCTTTCATGTACTTTCTGCATAGTTAACCCTTTCGAGACGCCGCACGGTGTGACACTCGGAACATTGTCTCGAATGTATTTATCTAGTTAAGACATGTATTTGTATAGTAGACAAATACTGAACGAAGCCAAAGTGAGCGTATAAAGAGCAATGCGAAAAGCCCTCAATGAATTCTAAAGTAAAATTTTGCCAGTCGATATGACATTAAGCGGGTGAAAATCATTTATTCAGTCGTTCAGTGATCATAGCGATATCAAAACGGAAGATTACAGAGAAAACGCCCAAATAACGAATTCAGTTTTCCGAGACTGTTTTACCACGGAAGATCGTAATCGAATGAACGCCGAAATGACAGATCTTGAGCGAACGATCGCGAAATTGAAAATCAACTAATATAGCTCAATAGTAGAAAAGCCTTAAGACCGGTGAAAATATATGCGAGAATCTGCAGAGTTTGTGAGAAAGAATGTATTACCCTTGCAGTTGTAGTTTATCGTAGGACGATGGAGCTACGACGTGCAATAAGTGGAAAAAAACATGGCATTCCCGTTTCCAAGAACGGCAGTCGAAAACATGCACGTAACCACATACACCATAACCACAGACAACAACACAACATGACCAAACATAAAAGCAAACATTCAGTACTAACAACAACACAGAATGATCAGGAAAATGTAAGAGAAAACTTTAGACATGTATCAGAAAACAGATGTACACTCCTGGAAATGGAAAAAAGAACACATTGACACCGGTGTGTCAGACCCACCATACTTGCTCCGGACACTGCGAGAGGGCTGTACAAGTAATGATCACACGCACGGCACAGCGGACACACCAGGAACCGCGGTGTTGGCCGTCGAATGGCGCTAGCTGCGCAGCATTTGTGCACCGCCGCCGTCAGTGTCAGCCAGTTTGCCGTGGCATACGGAGCTCCATCGCAGTCTTTAACACTGCTAGCATGCCACGACAGCGTGGACGTGAACCGTATGTGCAGTTGACGGACTTTGAGCGAGGGCGTATAGTGGGCATGCGGGAGGCCGGGTGGACGTACCGCCGAATTGCTCAACACGTGGGGCGTGAGGTCTCCACAGTACATCGATGTTGTCGCCAGTGGTCGGCGGAAGGTGCACGTGCCCGTCGACCTGGGACCGGACCGCAGCGACGCACGGATGCACGCCAAGACCGTAGGATCCTACGCAGTGCCGTAGGGGACCGCACCGCCACTTCCCAGCAAATTAGGGACACTGTTGCTCCTGGGGTATCGGCGAGGACCATTCGCAACCGTCTCCATGAAGCTGGGCTACGGTCCCGCACATCGTTAGGCCGTCTTCCGCTCACGCCCCAACATCGTGCAGCCCGCCTCCAGTGGTGTCGCGACAGGCGTGAATGGAGGGACGAATGGAGACGTGTCGTCTTCAGCGATGAGAGTCGCTTCTGCCTTGGTGCCAATGATGGTCGTATGCGTGTTTGGCGCCGTGCAGGTGAGCGCCACAATCAGGACTGCATACGACCGAGGCACACAGGGCCAACACCCGGCATCATGGTGTGGGGAGCGATCTCCTACACTGGCCGTACACCACTGGTGATCGTCGAGGGGACACTGAATAGTGCACGGTACATCCAAACCGTCATCGAACCCATCGTTCTACCATTCCTAGACCGGCAAGGGAACTTGCTGTTCCAACAGGACAATGCACGTCCGCATGTATCCCGTGCCACCCAACGTGCTCTAGAAGGTGTAAGTCAACTACCCTGGCCAGCAAGATCTCCGGATCTGTCCCCCATTGAGCATGTTTGGGACTGGATGAAGCGTCGTCTCACGCGGTCTGCACGTCCAGCACGAACGCTGGTCCAACTGAGGCGCCAGGTGGAAATGGCATGGCAAGCCGTTCCACAGGACTACATCCAGCATCTCTACGATCGTCTCCATGGGAGAATAGCAGCCTGCATTGCTGCGAAAGGTGGATATACACTGTACTAGTACCGACATTGTGCATGCTCTGTTGCCTGTGTCTATGTGCCTGTGGTTCTGTCAGTGTGATCATGTGATGTATCTGACCCCAGGAATGTGTCAATAAAGTTTCCCCTTCCTGGGACAATGAATTCACGGTGTTCTTATTTCAATTTCCAGGAGTGTATATCAATGGCAGTTTAACGCTTATGATGGCAGATGCCTAGGGCAGACACGCAGAATGATTGTTGTCAGATACAAAGAACACGGGAAGGCATGGAAGTATGAGACAAACCACACCACATTTGCAGGAAACCTTAGAGAGCACACTCACAATCCAAACTCTAGAAAAGAAGACATGAAAATAGTTAGGATCAACAACAAAAAACACCTCCTAAACCTGCAAGAAAATTACTACGTCCGAGATACCACACCAAAAAAGAAAACCCTGTTGAATGATTAAATACATGTGACAAACAACTCACTGTCTACATTAATAGATAAAATAACAGATTAGCACTCAAACAGAGAATTATTATCATAATAAGAATAGAAGCTTTCAAAATGTGGTGCTACAGAAGAATGCTGAAGATTAGATGGGTAGATCACATAACTAATGAGGGGTATTGAATAGAAATGGAGAGAAGAGAAATTTGTTGCACAACTTGTCTAGAAGAAGGGATCGGTTGATAGGACATGTTCTGAGGCATCAAGGGATCACCAATTTAGCATTGGAGGTCAGCGTGGAGGGTAAAAATCGTAAAGGGAGACCAAGAGATGAATACACTAAGCATATTCAGAAGGATGTAGGTTGCAGTAGGTACTGGGAGATGAAGAAGCTTGCACAGGATAGAGCAGCATGGAGAGCTGCATTAAACCAGTCCATGGACTGAAGACTACAACAATAAGACCACTCAAATCCTTTCCACTCGTTCGTCCATTAATCCCTCCAAAAAGCATTTAAACCACAACTCAAATAAGCTGAATATCAAAACTTCGAACCACTCTCTAATAGCTATTACATTCACATTCAAAAGAATAAACACACACACACACACACACACACACACACACACACACACACATATATATATATATATATATATATATATATATATATATATATATATATATATATATATATATATACTTTTGGTGTTATTCTAGGTAGCAATAGTCATTGACTCACCCTGTATATATGGGACAACGGGGGCCTTAATATGACTTTGGTTTTTGTTGCTAGATGGGGTCGCGTCAGAGATATGAGAGTCAACTTTGTTTTTTTTAAATGGGATGCTATAGTTTGCTACTTATTTTCTGATAGCTGTTATCGAGACGAATCCAATAATATCTTACAGCAAGGTCAATAGTAAGGTCAACGAAGGTCAAAAAGGTGGCATGAACGTCCATATACAGAAGGTGTTCGAAGTGATGACCATTGGTATCAATGCAGTGCTGTGAACCTCTTATCATGGATTGAGTGGATATTCTTTATCACTTCAGCACGTATCGAAGCACATGCTCTGACAATTCTCTCTCGTATATCGTGCAAATGGTAAATATTTGCCCAATACGGCATATCCATCTAACGTGCCCTTGACATGTAAACACCATTCGACGGTTTCGCAATACAACACTAATAGGAACGGAAAGACTAGTATCGTCGAATCAAGGGAATGTGAATGATGTATTCCTTCGAAGAACAAGTCGATATGCTTCTCATTTACGGAGAATGACAACGAAATTCAGTGAGAGCTAGAGACTTATAAGCTGAAAGATATCCTCAACGTACTACATTGGTGAATGTATGGTGTGGGATTCTGGAGGACAGAATCATAGGCCCCTATTTCATAGAAGGAAATCTTAATGGTAGGAAGTATACGACATTCCTGCAAGAAACATCAGGTCTGTTATTGGAAGAAATACCTTTAGGAACAACAAACAAAATGTGGTATCAACAGAATGGATGTCCGGCACATTTTTCTCTGATGGCTAGAAATGAGTTGCAGAGGCAATTCCCAAATCGTTGGATTGGACATGGAGATGTGCCGTGGCCGGCTCGTTCCCCAGACTTGACGCCTCTGGATTTTTTCTTGTGGTGATTCGTAAAAGACATTGTTTATAAAGACGTTCCAACTACAACTGAAGGCATGCGGGAGAAAATTGTCAGAGCATGTTTTCGATAAGTGCCGATGTGATAAGGAATACCACTCAATCCATGATAAGTAGATTGCAGCACTGCATTGATACCAATGGTCATAACTTCGAACATCTTCTGTAAATGGACATTCATACCACCTTTTTGACCTTCGTTGATCTTACCGTTGACCTTCCTGTTACATATAATTGGATTCGTCTCGATAGCCGCTATCAGAAAATAGTACCAAACTACAGCATCCCATTAAAAAAAAAAAAAAAGCTGACCTTCATATCTCTGAAGCCACCCCACCTAGCAACAAAAAACCAACGCCATATTATGGCCCCCTTTGTCCCATGCAACTTTTGTCACACAAACTTTTCAGCTCCTGTCATACTTATACTTGGTGGCAGTAGTTTTCAGCATATACTTTGTTAGGTTGGCAACAGATACGTAAACAAACTAAACAGGAAGAGACAGTGAACACACAGTAGTTAGGACTGTAAATCACAGTATCGCTAAAACATCTACAACTGCTGGCAGTATAGTAACAGTACTCCACAGCAGTTACCACAAAGAAAATGAAAATTGTGATAAAGAAAGTTCGTAAAGCGAAAATGTGCTTATGTTCTGTAAGTTAAATTATTTTGCGATCTCTAGCATGTGACTAGATGAGAGGAATAGCAGATGCAAGCCAAAAACTTAAATAACTGTGAGTAATCACATATTTACATAAAAAAACAAGACATGAACTGGTCTATAATTTACAAATATTGCATATCAAAACAAAACTGTCATTCTAGATTCCACTGAAGATGCCTTAAAGTAAAAGGCGAAACACGTCTGGAGCAAATAAAATACATTGCAGCAAGGAAAAGATTGTTTTTATTTACAAAACGAACGTAATTATATGCCTGTATCACTAGCTTGGAGAAAATATAAAAATGCAGTAAATGAAGCAGGCAAAAGGGAATACAAACGTCTCAAAAATGAGATCGACAGAAAGTGCAAAATGGCTAAGCAGGGATGGCTAGAGGACAAATGTAAGGATGTAGAGGCTTGTCTCACTAGGGGTAAGATAGATACTGCCAACAGGAAAATTAAAGAGACCTTTGGAGAGAAGAGAATGCCTACAGGAAAATTAAAGAGACCTTTGGAGAGAAGAGAATATCAAGAGCTCAGATGGCAACCCAGTTCTAAGCAAAGAAGGGAAGGCAGAAAGGTGGAAGGAGTATATAGAGGGTTTATACAAGGGCGATGTACTTGAGGACAATATTATGGAAATGGAAGAGGATGTAGATGAAGATGAAATGGGAGATAAGATACTGCGTGAAGAGTTTGACAGAGCACTGAAAGACCTGAGTCGAAACAAGGCCCCGGGAGTAGACAACATTCCATTAGAATTACTGATGGCCTTGGGAGAGCTAGTCATGACAAAACTCTACCATCTGGTGAGCAAGATGTATGAGACAGGCGAAATACCCACAGACTTCAAGAAGAATATAATAATTCCAATACCAAAGAAAGCAGGTGTTGACAGATGTGAAAATTACCGAACTATCAGTTTAATAAGTCACAGCTGCAAAATACTAACGCGAATTCTTTACAGACGAATGGAAAAACTGGTAGAAGCGGACCTCGGGGAAGATCAGTTTGGATTCCGTAGAAATGTTGGAACACGTGAGGCAATACTAACCTTACGACTTATCTTAGAAGAAAGATTAAGAAAAGGCAAACCTACGTTTCTAGCATTTGTAGACTTAGAGAAAGCTTTTGACAACTTTAACTGGAATACTCTCTTTCAAATTCTGAAGGTGGCAGGGGTAAAATGCAGGGAGCGAAAGGCTATTTACAATTTGTACAGAAACCAGATGGCAGTTATAAGAGTCGAGGGGCATGAAAGGGAAGCAGTGCAGTGGTTGGGAAGGGAGTGAGACAGGGTTGTTGCCTCTCCCCGATGTTATTCAATCTGTATATTGAGCAAGCAGTAAAGGAAACAAAAGAAAAATTCGGAGTAGGTATTAAAATTCATGGAGAAGAAGTAAAAACTTTGAGGTTCGCCGATGACATTGTAATTCTGTCAGAGACAGCAAAGGACTTGGAAGAGCAGTTGAACGGAATGGACAGTGTCTTGAAAGGAGGATATAAGATGAACATCAACAAAAGCAAAACGAGGATAATGGAATGTAGTCAAATTAAATCAGGTGATGCTGAGGGAATTAGATTAGGAAATGAGACACTTAAGGTAGAAAGGAGTTTTGCTATTTAGGGAGTAAAATAACTGACGATGGTCGAAGTAGAGAGGATATAAAATGTAGACTGGCAATGGCAAGGAAATCGTTTCTGAAGAAGAGAAATTTGTTAACATCGAGTATAGATTTAAGTGTCAGGAAGTCGTTTCTGAAAGTATTTGTATGGAGCGTAGCCATGTATGGAAGTGAAACATGGACGATAACCAGTTTGGACAAGAAGAGAATAGAAGCTTTCGAAATGTGGTGCTACAGAAGAATGCTGAAGATAAGGTGGGTAGATCACGTAACTAATGAGGAGGTATTGAATAGGATTGGGGAGAAGAGGAGTTTGTGGCACAACTTGACTAGAAGAAGGGATCGGTTGGTAGGACATGTTCTGAGGCATCAAGGGATCACAAATTTAGCATTGGAGGGCAGCGTGGAGGGTAGAAATCGTAGAGGGAGACCAAGAGATCAATACACTAAGCAGATTCAGAAGGATGTAGGTTGCAGCAGGTACTGGGAGATGAAGATGCTTGCACAAGATAGAGTAGCATGGAGAGCTGCATCAAACCAGTCTCAGGACTGAAGACCACAACAACAACATAACTTCTCTGCAGGATGACGTCGGAAGCTCCATGAGGATGTTAGCAGATGTTTTGCACAGGAAAGGCAGTAAGACTGTAACAAAATACAAAAAACTCTGCACAGGAATGAAGAATTGTGCAGGGACTGGCAACTGATCCCTAACGTTAATAAGTGTAGGCTATTCCGCCTAAACATGTGAAGAGATCAATTACTGTTCGTTTATATTGTCGGCGAAAAGTCAGTATGAGCCGTAACTGCCGTAAAACGGTTAGGAGTATCTGTCCAGTGTGACCTAAACTGTAATGGCCATATAAAACTAAATGTAGGAAAAGCAGTTACGAGGCTGTGATTCTTTGAGACAATCTTGAAGAAACGTAATTCATCCGCGACAGAAGTGGCTTACAAAGCTCTTGTACACACGATTCTTGAGTATTTGTTATGTCTGGGATCCTTACAAAAATTGTTTCATAGAAGGGATAGAGAAGGTCCAACGACGAACAGTATGTTTCTTAAGGGATCGTTTAGGAAGCGCAAGAACTGTATGAAGATTCTCGACAGACTCCAGGGGCAGGAGTAATGGCTTACTGCTGATATTCCGAAACCGTATATTGCAACAAGAGTCCAGAGGCGCATTACCTCCTCCCACATATGTCTCGCGAAATGGCCAGGACGAGAAGATCAGAGAGGTCAGAGCTCATACGGAAGTTTATCGACAGTCGTTCTTCCCAAGCAATATTCGCAAATGGAACACGTAAGGGAAGAAATGTTGACATACCATAAATATCCTCTGCCAAACACCGTAAAGTACCAAGCGACGTATACATAAGGCCGTAGAAATACAAAACTGAATGAAACTCCAAATCAAAAGAAAACATGTATTGTAAGTCTGTTTTTGCATATTATTACATAGCTCTAGTATAACCTACATACTATCAATTTGTTTCCACTAATTGTTCTGTCCCACTTTGTTTACAATTTGCGACGAAGCCACGCCCCCTCTCCCCCCTGATTATCAATGATGTCATCACGTCAAAAGCGCAACCCTCCCCACTCTCCACCAGCATTCCCCCTCTTCCCCCCTCTCCCCAGCCCCCTTCTCCAGCCAACCAAAATGTAGCGTAAAAATGGCATCAAGCTAAAAAATATGCGTAAAAAATTACGTAAGCTTCACAGATGTCAAGGTCAGTTACGTAAAATAGCTTCATTTTCAAACAGACAGGGTGTTAGGGGAATAAGTGCAGATGTGTCTACTGATAACTGAAGAAAGCGTCCTGCCTTCATTCATCAATACCTTTTTTTTTTTTTTTTATCAGTTTCCAGACTGGTTTGACGCTGCCCGCCGCTAATTCCTCTCCTGTGCCAACACTTTCATTCCAGAGTAGCACTTGCAACATACGTCCTTAATTATTTGCTGGATGTCTTCCAGTCTTTGTATTCCCCTACAGTTTTTATCCTCTACGGCTCTCTCTAGTACCATGGAATTCATTCCCTGATGTCTTAAAAGATTCCCCATCAACCTGTCCCTTCCCTTGTCAGTGTTTTCCACACATTCCTTTCCTCTCCGATTCTGCGCAGAACCCCCTCAATCCTCATCTTATCAGTACACCTAATTTTCAGCATTCGTCTATAGTACATCTCAAATGTTTCGATTCTCTTCTGTTCCGGTTTTCTCGCAGTCCATGTTTCACTATCATACAATGGCTATACTCCAGACGTACATTCCCAGGAATTCCTTCCTCGAATTAAGGCCTTTGTTTGATACTAGCAGACTTCTCTTGGCCAGGAATGCCCTTTTTGCCAGTGCTAGTCTGCTTTTGATGTCCTCCTTGCTTCGTTCGTCATTAGTTATTTTGCTGCCTAGGTAACAGCATTCCTTAACTTCATCTGCTTCGTGACCATCAATCCAGATATTAAGTTTCTCGCTGTTCTCATTTCTGCTACTCCTCATTACTTTCGTCTTTCTTCGATTTACTCTCATTCCACATTCTGCACTCATTAGACTGTTAATTCCATTCAGCAGATCATGCAATCCTTCTTCACTTTCATCCAGGATAGCAATGTAATCAGCGAATCGTATGACTGATTTCCTTTCCTCTTGAATTTTAATTCCACTCCTGCATCTTTCTTTTATTTCCATCATTGCTTCTTCGATGTACAGATTGAACAGTAGGAGGGAAAGATTGCATCTGTGTCTTACACCCGTTCTAATCCGAGGACTTCGTTCTTGGTCGTCCACTCTTATTATTCCCTCTTAGCTCTTGTACATATTATATATTTCCCGTTCCTCAATATAGCTTATCCCTATTTTTCTCAGAATTTCGAACATCTTGCACCACTTCACACTGTCAAATGTTTTTTCCAGGTCAAAAAATCCTATGAACGTGGCATGATTTTTCTTTAGTCTTGTTTCCATTATCAACCGCATCGTCAGAATTGTCTCTCTGGTGCCTTTACCTTTCCTGAAGCCAAACTGATCATCAGCTAGCACATCCTCAATTTTCTTTTCCATTCTTATGAATATTGTTCCTGTAAGCAACTTGGATGCATGAGCTGTTAAGCTAATTGTGCGATAATTTTCGCACTTGTCGGGTCTTGTAGTCTGCGGAATTGTGTGGATGAGATTTTTCTGAAAGTAAGTGGTATGTCGTCAGACTCATACATTCTACACACCAACGTGAATAGTCGTTTTGTTACCATTTCCCCAATGATTTTAGAAATTCTAGTGGAATGTTATCTATACCTTCACCTTATTCGATCTTAAGTCCTCCAAAGCTCTCTTAAATTCTGATTCTAAAATTGGATTCCCTATCTCTTCTAAATCGACTCCTGTTTCTTCTTCTATCGCATCAGACAAATTTTCCCCCTCTTAGAGACCTTCAATGTGGTATTTCCACCTACCCGCTCTCTCCTCTGCATTTAACAGTGGAATTCCCGTTGCACTCTTAATGTTAGCACCCTTTCTTTTAAATTCACGGAAGATTGTTTTGACTTTCCTATACGCTGAGTCAGTCCTCCCACAATTATTTCTTTTACAGTTTCTTCACTTTTTCAATCAACCATTTCTTCTTAGTTCCTCAGCACTTCCTATTTACTTCATTCCTCAGCGACTTGTATATCTGTATTCCGGAATTTCCCTGAACATTTTCGTACTTTCTTCTTTCATCGCTCAACTGAAGTATTTCGTCTATTACCCATGGTTTCTTTGCCCATGGTTTCCTTTCCGACTTCTGTGATTGCTCGTAGAATGTTATCGTTCGTTGGCTGTAGATGCTTTTTCTCTTGGTCACCACCGCCTTGGCAATCACCTCCCGGAGATCCGAATGGGGGACAATTATGGAATCTTTTGCCAATTGAGAGATCATCATGACACTTTTTCAATTACAGGCCACATGTTCTGTGAATACACGTTGTGTCCTTAATGCAGCGGTTTCCATTTTCTCTATCCTCATGCCGTTGGTCATTGCTGATTCTTCAGTCTTTAGGGGCAGTTTCCCACTCCCAAGGACAAGAGAGTGCGTTGAACCCTTGTCCGACCTTCCGCCTTCTTTGACAAGGCCATTGGCAGAATGAGGATGACTTCTTATGCCGAAAGTTGTCAGCCGCCAGTGGTGATTAACAATCAAAATTTAAGCAGTGACGGGTTTCGAACCCGGGATCTAAGACGTTTTGATTGCTAAACAAAGACGCGACACCTTTTTTATAATTTTTGTATATTTTAAAATTTTATTTTAGGTGCTTTTTGTGGCTATTGATTTTTTTGTCTTTTATAGGTGCTAAACACAACATACTGAAACCAAAGACGCCATTCAACAAACCCAAACGTAAAAACGGCTCCTTAAAGTGTTTACTAAAAAAGAGAAAAGAAAACGGGATTCTGCATCAGCCCTGTTTGCGTGTATTCAGGTCGACTTCTCACTAACTTAAAAACGATATATGGTCCCTTGAATACATCAGGCATGAACGTTATTTCCTGAACGTTGAGCTGTCTTGTCATTTCTCCTCTCGTACCCGGAACACACCAACTAGCCGGAGGGTCCGTGAATGACGAACTCAAGTAAATGGAAAAACATGTTCTATATTTCACGTGACTCCGCAAGGTCTCATGTTGCTCTTGCAATATGTACCAGAAGTCTATGGCATTCTTATCAACGGTGCGATAGAGATAACAGTCGCCATCCCGTTTATCCAGTTTACGGCGTTTGAACCTGGCGGTGGGAAAGTACGCCTATACTTTGTCCAGGAACAGTAGAACGTCAGCTTTGATCGCTGTGTGAGCCGTACGCAGTAAAAGGGCCAGCATTTTCCTCGTTAGGAGCCAACAGTCGATTGCAGTGCAACAAACCAAACAGGGTTCGTCAGAGTCGACGACCGCACTGCGGGGGCACATCGGCGTGTCAACCAGGTGAACAGAGCGCAGTCGTTGACGGATCGGGAATTTGCCGTTCACCACTACATATCACAACGCACTTACCTCTGTAGGGAGAAAGGGAAGATGGACCGCTCTCCTTATTCTCTTCCGCTGTATCGTCGGGTACTTCTGTTCGGCCACATTGTGAGATTGTTATTGACTGAAGCATCGATATAATTCTTTCGCTGTGGGCAGCCTGGTCTCCGGCAACTGCCCTGAACAACTGTGAGTCCCGAAGGTGAGTGAGCGATGCTGCGATGTGGCCAACATTGAGTGGTGGACAGAGTGAGTGGGGAGCCACTTAGTTGATCACAGCGCCCATTTAGGTAAGGTGCTCGGTTCTCCAATAGCGTTGCATCGTACTAAGAAATAGTGCACGCGCCCTGTTCCTCACGTTTACGAGTCGGATGCCTCCTCCTCTCGGAGGCAGCATCAAGGTATCGTAGCGGATTTTGAAGAGGAGTTCAGCACTTACGTAATATCCGAAGGCCGACTGTAGTCTTGACGCGATCGTGGTGGGAAACGGCAGTATGTGTGCCAAGTGACTTATTTTTGGTGCCAAACAGACGTTGACATAACGTGCGCTCTAGATCTGTGGCGCGCGTGCTTGTTGTCGTACTAATGCGCGAATCTGTCGCAGTAGCCATCTATAATTACCCGCCGTTGTACGTCTTAGGTTTACATGGAATACCACTCCAAAACACTTGATAGCGGGGACCCTGGTGATGGGCAGTGCTGTCCCTGGTCGCAGTCCCTCTGCCCACTTCCATACAACGGGTCTTTCATAGGTTGATGACACTTCCGGCCACCGAGCGATACTGCTGAAGCCATTACAGCGGCGCCTGGATTTCGTCTCCTGACTTGACCAATAGAACAACGTCGTCGGCGTATGCGCGGCATTGGAAAGACGCGGTCAGTAGATGGACGCCTTCAAGGCGTCGTCGGAGGCCATGTAGTACAGGTTCAAGAGCGACTGCAAATCAGATGGCCGAAAAGGGGCAACCTTGCCGCACTGAGCGCTGCACCAAAACAGTGGTGATGCAGTGGTTAACAAGTCAGGCGGCAGACTTCTATCAGGAGGGTATTCAAAAACTGGTATGACGTTATGACAAGTACCTCAATATTGACGGAAATTAGGTAGAAAAGTAGATTAAGGTACAGGCTTTCATGTAAAAATAAAATTATTGAGATATCTTAGAACGTCTTTTTTTAATTTCAAAACGGTACTTACTTAAAAAACAAGTCTCGTATATAAATGCGCGCCGCCACAAATCCGACGCCTTACAGCACCCAATTAGGAAGTTGAGACCGAACTTGGCAAATGAACTCAAATTGGAGCATTAAATAAAGAAACAATTTCAGTTGTTTCATAGGAGTGCACACATAACTTTCCTGCGTAGAGACAGAAACGGAATCAATAACCAGAAGTATGATATGGAACTGGACGTGAACCTCTAGAAATGACCAAAAGCCTACCGTACTAGACAGTCGCAATACTGATACAGGAAATGGCAATTATAGCTATTGTTAGGCCGACGCTCGACTCACTCGTATCCGATAAACCAAATTGGAAGACCACCAGACATATCCTTACAACGATCCAGGAAGGACAGCTAGGAACCGACACACAACTTCAACACAACGGCGGTCCACCGTCCACCTCCAGGTTCGGTCGGTCGCTGAAGCACACAACACGCTTCTCTCGGTACGCGCCCGACACGACCAACCAGGAAAAAAGTGGTTCGCAATCGAGGAAACGAAGTGACTGTCTCTTCCTGGTATCGCTGCTACGCCCGGAACCGGCAACTGTTAACTGCCTCACCGCCAGGTTCCAACTGCGCCCCCTCACCCCGAGCGAACTGTTCCGCCTTCCCAATGAGATTAAGAGGCCCCACCATAACAAGCACCTCATCTCTGGCCCTGTGCGAACCACGCCTTCAAATGGTTCAAATGGCTCTGAGCACTGTGGGACTTAACATCTGAGGTCATCAGTCCCCTGGACTTAGAACTACTTAAACCTAACTAACGTAAGGACATCACACACATCCATGCTCGAGACAGGATTCGAACCTGCGACCGTAGCAGCAGCGCGGTTCCGGACTGAAGCGCCTAGAACCGCTCGGCTCCAGAAGCCCGCACCACGCCTTCCTAAACAAAAATGTTCTACTAGGGACCTGTCGATCGAGTAATAGTCCATACTGTTTTTAGTTGTCCTGTGTTTGTAGGAAATGTGACGTGAAAGAGAAAAACTGATTTTACTAGTGAATTCTGAACCACAAAATTAGGTAAAAGCACCAATTTATAAACCAGATGCAGAAAACAGATTAAATCTGTTGACTAGTGTAATCACAACATCTGTACCAATACCCCTAACACACCGTATTTGTGTCTGAATTGCGTGTCGACAAATGCTTTTGTGTTTCTTTCGTTAATTCTGTACTCTCTTCACACACACAATTTTGTACCTCTATATTTCGTCTCTCCCTTGGTTTCATTCTTAATATTTATGTCAACGACTATGTTTTAGGATATTGTTGAAATGTTCAAATGAGCGTGAAATCTTATGGGACTTAACTGCTAAGGTCATCAGTCCCTAAGCTTACACACTACTTAACCTAAATTATCCTAAGGACAAACACACACACCCGTGCCCGAGGGAGGACTCGAACCTCCGCCGGGACCAGTCCCACAGTCCATGATTGCAGCGTGTTTGGGTATTAACTTGACTCGTGTCGTGCAGGACAACACGTTTGCTATATTCTGCTGATAAGGCTAAATAATACTGTCACACAGTGTCTGTCATAAAAATAGATATTTTCGAGGATTTTTATATGTCAGACTCGTTCTGGAAAGTTTCTGTTACTTACTAGCTCTTGCTGGGTGTTAATGTGTAAACAGTAAACAGTAAATCGCAAATGGTAAATGGTTAAATGGAAAATGGGAAACGGAAAATGTTTAAACAGTTCAAATGGCTCTGAGCACTATGGGTTCAAAAATGGCTCTGAGCACTATGCGACTTAACTTCTGAGGTCATCAGTCCCCTAGAACTTAGAACTACTTAAAGCTAACTAACCTAAAGACATCACACACATCCATGCCCGAGGCAGGATTCGAACCTGCAACCGTAGCAGTCCCGCGGTTCCGGACTGCAGCGCCTAGAACCGAACGGCCACCGCGGCCGGCGTTTAAACAGTTAAACGGTTTATTAAGTAACGTGATGATGTACTGTAGCAGTCTGTGGAGCTGGAGTCGTGTTGTTGACAGAAGGTTGACTGTAGAGTGAATGTGAGTGGTCCAGATGGTACCTAGAGGCTTCAGTCACACAGTGGAAACTGTAATAAAATTTATTCATCGTGCAGTGTGTACAGAGTTGTAAGTGTCTTCAGAGCTGCAGTCGGTCGCTGGGCGTAACTGCGTGTATCGCGAAGAAGTGCTGACATCTCATCAGCTAGTCATGATGTCTCTCCTGCAGGTGAGTGCCATGGCTGCCTGCTGTGCTGGCAATGATGTAGGGGCGGGGAAGGCGCTGCCCGACCAGATGCTCTTTGATGACACAATGCGGCTACCATCTCAACGCTCTCGAAGACAGCGGGCCGCGCACTCTGGCGGAGGCTGCTGGCTGTGGTCCAGGTTGTCGGCTGTCGTGAAGACTACGCCCTAGTCAGCCAACAAGGATCGATAAAGACAGCTGCAGACGCTCACGAGTCGGTCAGGAAACTGTGATGGTGTGCCATTCCTGGTCGGTGTGAAGATAACAGCTTTCAGATAATCCGTGATGATTCGTGGTTTAGGAGGCTGGCTCCACACTAATCTTCTCATCCACGACAACCTCATAAGCAGCAACAGCAGACCCCCGACTGTTGTATCCATCACGTTGGCTGCATCTCGATGTTGAAGTCAGCAAGCAGTTAAAAGGCTCCACCATCAACCAGCTTGTCGCGGTTTCACTGAAACTCAACGGACTGTCATTCTTTCTGGTTCTAGCGACATAGCGACACTGACAGAATGGCAGCATGACAGGATGTGTTCTTGAACTTCGAAAGCTTCGTTATTGGAAAGGCCGATCCCGCGCCTGAGATGCGGCGGTTCTAGGTGTATCAGCACGTTTGCCCTCGTTTGTCGGACCTGTCAGTGCTCCTTGCCTCATTGTAATAGTCCAATAATTACTCTGGATCGCCGAGTTCAGCTCTTTCTATCTACGTTCGATTTTGTAGCGGCGATCGGCTGGTGCAGTTATGTATCTTGTTAAGTTGCACAGTGTAATGGTACTCGAATTACGTAACCATTACGGCACCTCAACTCAACCTCTCGATACCAGCAATATTCTACTGTGTTTCTGTAAAGTAGTTAACATATTTCTGAGACAACATTCAGATTTGATTTCATTAATGTAGAAGTACTTTGATTCGTCGATATGTTTATATTGCAATGATATTATTCTTGTGTGTGTTCTTTCTTTTGTCACTATGATCTTTGACGTACTTGTAACTCTGATTTTTGGGCACGTGAGCGATTATTAGTTAGTGAGAGAGTTAGAGAGTCGGACCTTAATAAAGTCAAGTCTTGGACATCATGTTGAAAAGACGTATATTGTAGTCAGCTTATAAAATGTGAACTTTAACAGTGAGGAAGATGTTTTCAAGTATTTTTTTTTATTGTGAAGTGATGTTTTGTGTGTTACGTGATATTGCAGCTAAAGTAATAAAAAAGAAGTGTAACTTAAATTCGGAGTGGTGATTACTTGTTTATATCACCATTGTCCTGCGAAAGTGTAATCTTCAAGAATGGTTTGTGAAGCACATCTGTAAAACTTTTGAATATAGCAGAATAAAACCTAGGCCTCTTTGCATCCGAGCTTGGAATCATTACCACCTAGATTTTCGACGATTGAGCCATGATTTTACAAAGAGACCAGCATGGGAAACACGAAAAGATGAGTGCCTAGTTCAGTCATTATTACATGAAATGACTTTATTAACTGTGCTCTAATGACACCTGCCACATAATAACTTTGTTGTTACCCGAAAATACAGTATTTAGCAGCGTGAGCAACACCACAATCATTATTAAATTTTGACCTTTGTTGTGGTAGGGTTGTTAGAACAGCAACGCTTGCGTTTCTGTCTACCACACTCTCAGGTATGCTGCATTGGTGGCACCCTTGTACACATACAAACTGGCACACCAGCCCAATGCTACCCTACTCTGTTCTGAGCTCGCCTGGTAGAACTTTTTTTAAGAAAATTGAACATGTACAGTAAGACCATTCTGCTGCTAGGACACAATGGTATGGAGGAAGGGAGAGGGGGAGGGGAGGAGGCGAGATAGTGTAGGGGTTAAGCGGACTGTTACGTGACCAAGAGAAGAAATCTTGAAAAATTTCACTTTTCGAAACACTGCAGCTCAAAGTATCTGTAATACTTACCGTCTCTTAACAAATCTGTTGGGAACATATTGTTGTATGAACCATAACTTGGTCACGCAATTTCCTCTGAATTGTATTTTGTGTTGCAAGTAAAATAAAGTACGATAATTATATCATTGCAGCGAAATAAAGGCAAAGTAGAAGCTTGATTTTTTCTGGAAGATTCTATCCTGCTACTATCTTTAAAGCAGGCTGTTAAAAGATGTTGTCACAAATTCTGTTATACATTATGTTTCAGAAAAAACTGAATGATGCTTATAAAAAGTTTAGTAATTAACTCATAGTTTTTCTTTTAAAAATCCTCAATTTTCAAATTTAAGTCATAAGATTGGTCTTCTTTTTAATTAACACTCTGCCGTCCGGCGACACCACAGTGGTGTCGTGAGCATAGTATCGCGCATTGCCGGCGACAGCACTTTAGTATCTTTTGCATTCTGTTGGAGTTTTGTTTAGGAAACAGTAAGTTACACACGTCATCAAGTTTTTTTCTTTTTATAAGTACTTGTGCCCTTTCATCATGGCATACGAAAGAGACGATACGATTATTTACGATGAATGCGCGGACCAAAACTTGGAGGTCGCCACCACATCGCGTACGTCTCATCATGATCCGGTTTAGAGACTTTCCGGTCACATAAAGCAATACCAACTAACAGGCCTCCGTATTTCCTAAACGAATAAGCGGAAACGAATAAACTGCCATGTATGTTCCAAAAACAAAAGAAAGGAACAACAAACTTAATGTGCAAGTCTTGTGGAGTTGCGTTATCTCGAGGAGACTATTTTGCTGCTCATTATATGAAAGAGAAATACCAAGTACCAAAGACAATGCAAATAAACAAATAAATCAGACAAACAAAATTTGTATTTATTTACCTTCAAATGGTTCAAATGGCTCTGAGCACTATGGGACTTAACATCTGAGGTCATCAGTCCCCTACACTTAGAACTACTTAAACCTAACTACCCTAAGGACGGCACACACATCCATGCCCGCGGCAGGATTCGAACCTGCGACCGTAGCAGCAGCGCGGTTCCGGACTGAAGCGCCTAGAACCGCTCGGTCACAACGGCCGGCTATTTATTTACGTAAGTATATCTTCGAAATTTCATGAAAGCAGCGGAACAGGGTTGAGAACTTACGAGAACTAACGATGAGATTAGTAAAACGTGACAATTTATAATCTCCCGATAATGTCAAGAACGGTCGGCGACAAGCTAAGTAATCCGAATTAGCGCTGCCGGCGCCAAGCGAATAAATCTGTAGGAGACGTGCGGACGGCAAAGTGTTAAGTATCTCTTAAGAACCTTTATATTTAAGCTCTCTATCTTTTATATTTTTTACCCAACTTCTTTCAGAACTTAGAAAAGTGAATTTTTGGGAAAAATCTAATTCCATACATAATCTGCATAACACTAATACATACCAAATCCATATTCATCTTATTTCTGACGCTGTTCTTCGTCCTTTCCTTTTACGGAATTCTTATCTTTATTCCCACTTTTCTGTGCTTCCAACACTAATTTCTTTGCTTTGATGAGTCTCCTACAAAAAAGACAATTGCAGCTGTTCGCATACTTAGTCCATAAGGCACTCCTGTCAGTTACATAACCTTTTATGTTGGCTCTGCGCTATCACTGAAACATAGGAGATCATCCAGCAAACCTATTTTCAAAGTATTTAACCAGAAAAGTTTCTACTACCCATTTCAATATCTTATTGTTAAAACTCTCTTTTGGGTTTTAAATCCTATCGTGTAAACACTTCTCTAATAATTTTGTGTCGCTGAGATCCCTATACATCGTTTTTACATCTTCCAGTATATCAGATGCCAAATACCTCTGGTACAGCCCTCTGGTACCCATACGATGACTCAGTGCCAGGTGGGCACACTGCACATCCACACCCGCTATTATGTGTGGATGTTTTATGAAAGAAGGTAGTCCATAGTGACTGTCTCAAACGACGTAACGTGTTTAATTTTAAAAGATTTCCACTAACACTGAAATACAAGCAAAATTTCCTGAAGTTTTGCTGAAGGCCCATTCAAAACTACCACAACTAATTTCCTTATTATACTATGAACACAAATGTTAGTGAAAAACAGTGACTAAACACTCTCTGTATGAACAATAGCAAAGCAATCATGATGCTTCCACAGTTACTCCAACATTAGAGACCAAAAAATCATAAAAAACAACTCAGAAATTAAATCTGTTTCTAACATATAATGACAGGAACTAGTAAGTAAAATTACTACATGCTACTTGATTTAGCTGCAGACATAAAAAAGTCCCATGAAGATTCCACCGTTTTGGTATTCTCCAGTATTTCAGTCATGCTGATATTTATCCACATACACTACAAATTAAATTTACTGTCTACACTTTAATATCATACATGATTTCTAACTGCTCACTTCAGAATTATCTGACATGACCTGAAGCTCAACAGCCCAGTGCCAGCGATTCTATCACTTACACGGAGTCTAATGTTTCGTGATGCTCTTATGATAATTATTCCACGATTACTCGATGAGAGGACTTTACGTAAAAATAAGCGTTTATATCCCAACATAATACAAAATGTGTATACAACAACAATTCAGTTTTTACACACCTCACATAATTTGCTTACTGACTGAATCGGGGCTATAGTCTGATCTCTACCAACACAGCACATAATAAATCTTGTCTTTCTATTTTATCGGATGATAGTTTCATAGTGAAAAATATTAATATGTTGCATTGTTTCATAAAATCCAAATGTTTTAAAAAATTGTAAGAATGGAAACAAAAAGACTATGGCAACAACTGTTGATGAAACACCTAAAATAACCTGAATTTTGGTTAAACAGACTTCATCAAAAGTCGCCAATAACCGTGAGAAAAAGTTATTCGCTGTTGGTGTTGCAGAGACGATGCAAGTAGATACATCGTGGCCCCAGTGCTGTGAATTTTACAAATCCTCGAGAAGAACATACACACATTTCCAGAGAAAATGTGTGAACCTGTGTATTACGCTTTTCTTAAGTATTTGTAACGCAGTTGGTTCTCATGTACGTTGTATTTTCCATCTCTAAGGCTGCAGCTCTCGTAAGTGGTAACGAGGAAATTTTGCACCAAAATTCGGAAATCAATTTGTCTCGCAGCTAATGCTATAGGCGCTGTAAGGCACAAATGCAGAAGGTGTTTGAATTTCGAAACGATACGACATGCATTTACAAACACAATCTCAAGTTTAAGCAATGCCAATTGAGGTATGCCATCTTGATATCGTCCGCGCCCAGTAGCTGAGTGGTCAGCGCGACAGTATGTCAATCCTAGCGGTCCGGGTTCGATTCCCGGCTGGGTCGGAAATTTTCTCCGCTCAGAGACTGGGTGTTGTGTTTGTCCTAATCATCATAGTTTCATCCCCATCGACGCGCAAGTCGCCGAAGTGGCGTCAAATCGAAAGACTTGCACCCGGCGAACTGTCTACCCGATGGGAGGCCCTAGTCAGACGACATTCACATTCATTCATCTTGATATCATGGGTAGAGACGTTACTTTGCATACTACAGCCACGCTTGTAAATGGTAATTATATCTTACATGTCAACAGGAGGTATCATTATTAGCTTAGAATTAACGTTTTGAATAAACAAGCATTTCGTAAACACGCAGTATGTAATATGCTGGCACTGAAATAAGACTGCACAGTAAGTGCACATCCATCAGTAGCTTTCAAGCACGAGAGCTAACGGAACAGGTACATCCTATATGACACGAAATATGCGTTGTGTCCACAGCTGTTACGCCACTGACAAGCAGTAAAGTAGCCTTCATGAACAAAAGTATTTGAATACTTGTTTTGCAAATCAAACTGCCTTTTCCTGCTGCTAGTTACTTTATTTATCCCATACGCGTTTCGCCTTCTCCTGTTCTAAGGCATCATCGGTGGGATCTGTAACGATACAGTTTTGTTAGCTATGGATTATCAGACAGTTCACTTCGCGATTTTTTGTAAAAAAAGGTAATTACTTACGATTTGCTGATGTGCGTTTCCTCACATCTGGTCTGGAGGTCGCACTATCACTTTTAACACTGCAATATATTCACATCTTTGTGTTCTCGCCATCCACACACTGTTCACCATGTTTCTCACTCTTTTTTGTGGTGGACTATCGTTCTTTTGTCACTCGGTACAACTGTTTCGTCGTACACTTCTTTTCACAGCGTAAATATTGCGACTCCATTACGTGTTTCATATTCTTTGGTATGTTTACCTATTTGTTGGATGACTGAGTGTAAAGATGTTGGGTTCTATTATTATCACACTGGACAGTATTATTATATTTATCCTTTTTGCGAACATTATTCTAGTATTTTATCTATTATGTTAGTAATGAATTGCTTGGCGTGTGTACTTGGTCATTCAACAGGATTTTCCCCTCTGCTTTGGTTTTATGTATGTGGTAATTTTCTTGGTTGGTCAGGAGGTGCTTTTTATTGTTGATTCTAATTATTCTCATGTCATCTTCTCTAGTGGTTGGTTTGTGGTCATTTCCTCTTAGGTGTTCTGCAAATGTGGAGTGGTTTGTCCCATATTTCCATGTTTTCATGTGTTCCTTGTATCTGACATCAAATGTTCTCCCTGTTTGTCCTATGCATGTGCCTTCACATGTGTTACACTGTTACTGGTATATACCTGCTTTCTTGTATATGTCTCTGTTTTTTGTCGGTTCTGGGGTGTATTTTTGTATAGAATTGTCTGTTGTATGTGCTATGTTTATTCCTTGTCTTTTGAAAATGTTAGTGATTTTATGGGTGAGTTTGTGTTTGTATGTCATTGTGCACCATCTTGTGTTTCCTTTCATCTTTTTCTGATTATCCAGTGTAGTTGTTATGGGACTGAGTGTTTGTGTTTGGTTCTGTTGTGTTGTTATCTGTGGTTTGGAGCTTTCTAATTTTATTTTACTTTTAATTTTGTTGTTTAACTTTGTGACTGTGTTATTATTGTAACCATTATTTTGTGCTATCTGCATTATTATGTCCAGTTCTTTTTGATAGCTTTCTTTGGTGAGTGGTACTGTATTGAGCCTATGGAGCATGTGTCGAAGTGCTGCTTGCTTTTGTGTGTGTGGGTGGTTTGACAAATGCTCCAAAGGCACATACATAGGGCAAACAGGGAGAAAATTACCACATACATAAAACCAAAGCAGAGGGGCAAATCCTGTTGAATGACCAAGTACACATGCCAAGCAATTCATTATTTACACTAATAGATAAAATAATAGAATAATGTTCGCAAAAAGGATAAATATAATAATACTGCCCAATGTAATAATAATAGAACCAAACATCTTTACACTCACTCATCCATGACCCCTCCCCAGAATATTGAAACGAAAAGTCAAAACAGCTGTCACCGAAATTTTCAGCCACTCGCTAACAGCTAGTACAACCGCCCCCGCCCCCCTCCCCCCCCCCAAAAAAAAATTAAATGCGGCTCTACCCCGCCCCCCTCTCTATCTCACACACTCATACATACAATAATGGTATAAACATCATAACTATAAGTTAATAACAAACATATACTTCGTTATGTTGGCAACAAATAGGTAAAATTACCAAAGAATATGAAACACGTAATGGAGTCGCAATATTTACGCTGTGAAAAGAAGTGTACGACGAAACAGTTGTACCGAGTGACAAAAGAACGATAGTCCACCACAAAAAAGAGTGAGAAACATGGTGAACAGTGTGTGGATAGCGAGAGCACAAAGATGTGAATATATGGCAGTGATAAAAGTGGTAGTGCGACCTCAAAACCAAATGTGAGAAACGCAGATCAGCAAATCGTAAGTAATTACTTGTTTTACAAAAAATCTCTAAGTGAACTGTTCGATAATCTATAACCAACAAAATTGTATCGTTATAGATGCCACAGATGATGCCTTAGAACATGAGAAGGCGAAACGCGTATGGGATAAATAAAGTAACTAGCAGTAGGAAAAGGCAGTTTGATTTGCAAAACAAGTATTTATATGCTTGCTGCGGAGGATGGCCACACAATCAAACTTGTTAAAAGTATTTGAATTTTGCAGCTTGTTCAGGAGTATCCAAGTTATCCGAATTTTGCGCTATCTTGTATAGTTTTCCGAATGTTTTGTTGGATGTACCAATAACACTCCATTACTTATCATAATCAATAATCATACAATCGTTGTATGTTGATTGTATCACTAATGATCAACGAAATAAGGCCTGATGTCTCTGTAAACCACTTTGGAAAGTATTCGGTGGTTGACGCTTTTTTTGACATTGTTTGTAATGTCGATCAGACACAGGAAAGACTGAACCCGTTGACTGGGCCTTTTGCTTGTTGCAAAAAGTCTTATCTTACTGATTTCCAATCAGCAAAATATCGCAAGCATGCCAATTAAGCAGGGGCAGTCCTAACTCGCTGACTACGCATTTTGCAAGCCCCAACTTGTCTGGATTTTTTGAGTTGGTGAAATATGGTATGCTGGGAAAAAAAAATCAGTGCGCATGTGCAGACTTCACCAAATGCTGACTCAGTAGGAAGGAGATTACAAAATCGGGAACAGCCACTCATGGTGAATTGTTAATGCTGAATCATCATTACTGTTGTGTCAACGCTTTCTTATGACTCAGAGCAACGCTCCAAAATAATGTAAATCAACATGTATTACTTTTAGCAAACCCACATCTTTTTTTTTTCGTACCGATTAGTTGTTGTAACTGGGATATGCTTCTCTTATATATAAAAAAAGGATTCAGTCTTACAGTAAAGTACTGCTGCACGGACTGACATCAAAGTATTCGATCGTGAGGAAAATTCGACATGCACAGTAGCTCTCAAAAACACGTAAGCCTGACATATGTTTTACATGTTTCACTTGCTGATTCTTCCTAAAACGTTTCTGCTTAATCAGATCGTTCACAAAGTCTCTTCCTATCATTTTTTCCTCCTGTAGGAATTTGTTACAGATGTTTTTTTTCTATATAGACCTTACCATATCTATAAATATAACTACATTGTTTTTCGTAAGGACTGCTTTTTTCATTCATTGCTGTAGAACCGGCGGTTGGAGATCAAGCAGTGACTGTCAAAACTACAGCCAGTCGAGCAGTGGAGAATCTACAGTAGTTGAAGGACTGCAGTGAATAGTACCTTATGGATGACAAAGAAGTAGAAGGCTGCTGACAGAAAAGTCCCTCGGTGGACTGAACATCATGAACATCGTCATTGTCACCTTTGAGCCGCGTAATACTATTGTATTATCAATAATGGGTGAACTGGGACAAATCGCATTACATTAGATGATCTTTAATGGGCTGTTGTCGAGTTTGCATTTAAAATTCGGATATGTACATGTGTGATAGGTAATAGGATTGAATTTTAAACTCAAGCCTAGATATTTCTTGATTTCCTATTTCCACGTTTTCAAGAATAGAGTTGATCTAATCAACCAACCTCTTAAGATCAATTTTTCGCCAGTCTGGAACTTACTCTAGCCCGATTCAGGTAAAATAAAACAAATGTCCATCAATACAAAGAAGGGATTTCAATGCCATCTGAAACTAGTGATCATTGGCATTCGAGAAATGTTGTTGATAAGTTGTTAAAGAAACTTCAGACTTTCCAAGACAGAGATTTTGCCTCGGCACCGAAGAACCTGTGAGTTAATGAAAATTAAAATCAGCGATTTTATGCGAACCTACACACGTAACTGCACGAAGTGCTGTAAGATAAACGCGCAGTAGTAAACTTTAAGTCAAAGGACAATGCCTGTTGTAGTGATAAATTTCAGCTGGGTTGTGTCCTCTATGTATATTGGCCACATGAAAACTGCTGTACCGGGCAAAACAACACTCACTAGTACAGTGGTGGCATCTGAGCTTTACTCCTGGAGGGGGCGTGATGATACTACAGTACTTGAAATATTAGATCACTCTTTTACAACTTGAACAAGTTGGAATATTTAATTTTGTTACAATCCATATTTACACGAGTGTCATGAATTGTTATTACTGTAACAGAACGTTAATGTATCACGTAATACAGAATAAGAAATTTGGAAATTTGAGGTAAAGTCTTACGGGACCAAACCGCTGAGGTCATTGATCCCTAAGCTTATCCACTACTTAATCTACACTCCTGGAAATGGAAAAAAGAACACATTGACACCGGTGTGTCAGACCCACCATACTTGCTCCGGACACTGCGAGAGGGCTGTACAAGCAATGATCACACGCACGGCACAGCGGACACACCAGGAACCGCGGTGTTGGCCGTCGAATGGCGCTAGCTGCGCAGCATTTGTGCATCGCCGCCGTCAGTGTTAGCCAGTTTGCCGTGGCATACGGAGCTCCATCGCCGTCTTTAACACTGGTAGCATGCCGCGACAGCGAGGACGTGAACCGTATGTGCAGTTGACGGACTTCGAGCGAGGGCGTATAGTGGGCATGCGGGAGGCCGGGTGGACGTACCGCCGAATTGCTCAACACGTGGGGCGTGAGGTCTCCACAGTACATCGATGTTGTCGCCAGTGGTCGGCGGAAGGTGCACGTGCCCGTCGACCTGGGACCGGACCGCAGCGACGCACGGATGCACGCCAAGACCGTAGGATCCTACGCAGTGCCGTAGGGGACCGCACCGCCACTTCCCAGCAAATTAGGGACACTGTTGCTCCTGGGGTATCGGCGAGGACCATTCGCAACCGTCTCCATGAAGCTGGGCTACGGTCCCGCACACCGTTAGGCCGTCTTCCGCTCACGCCCCAACATCGTGCAGCCCGCCTCCAGTGGTGTCGCGACAGGCGTGAATGGAGGGACGAATGGAGACGTGTCGTCTTCAGCGATGAGAGTCGCTTCTGCCTTGGTGCCAATGATGGTCGTACGCGTGTTTGGCGCCGTGCAGGTGAGCGCCACAATCAGGACTGCATACGACCGAGGCACACAGGGCCAACACCCGGCATTTTGGTGTGGGGAGCGATCTCCTACACTGGCCGTACACCACTGGTGATCGTCGAGGGGACACTGAATAGTGCACGGTACATCCAAACCGTCATCGAACCCATCGTTCTACCATTCCTAGACCGGCAAGGGAACTTGCTGTTCCAACAGGACAATGCACGTCCGCATGTATCCCGTGCCACCCAACGTGCTCTAGAAGGTGTAAGTCAACTACCCTGGCCAGCAAGATCTCCGGATCTGTCCCCCATTGAGCATGTTTGGGACTGGATGAAGCGTCGTCTCACGCGGTCTGCACGTCCAGCACGAACGCTGGTCCAACTGAGGCGCCAGGTGGAAAAGGCATGGCAAGCCGTTCCACAGGACTACATCCAGCATCTCTACGATCGTCTCCATGGGAGAATAGCAGCCTGCATTGCTGCGAAAGGTGGATATACACTGTACTAGTGCCGACATTGTGCATGCTCTGTTGCCTGTGTCTATGTGCCTGTGGTTCTGTCAGTGTGATCATGTGATGTATCTGACCCCAGGAATGTGTCAATAAAGTTTCCCCTTCCTGGGACAATGAATTCACGGTGTTCTTATTTCAATTTCCAGGAGTGTATCTTAAACTAACTTATGCTAAGGACAGCACACACACCATGCCCGAGGGAGGACTCGAACCTACGACGGGGGCAGACGCGAGGACAGTGACAAAGCGCCTTATACCGCGCGACACAGAACAAGATACTAGTCTCTTCGCCCAGAGTACAATTGACTAAAACTACCGTCTAATGCAACTTAACGCCTTGCTGGCTCGGTATGGAAATGATGCTGTCGTCTTCAGCGATGACTGCTGACCGGACTGAGCGTGACTGCGGTCAGATGTAAGTGAGCGAGCTGTCGCGGTGGCGTGTTGAAACACTTCCGGGCGGGTCTACGCCGACTCTGTATATTCGTCGCAGCGACTATGTTTTACCTGTGGTTCAATCGCGAGGTACCAACGTTACTTTGGCACCTTACTCTTTGGGAGACACACACAAAAAAATTAAACTTTGTCAACATTGTATTCCCGGTGGAGGTGAAACCTGTTTACATATCCGAAAAACAGAGAGAAGACCTCTCTGTAAACATCTACGGCATACACTATTCTAAATATGAATGGATGACTGTGCAAGACAAGAGATAGATGAGAAAAAATTTCAAGTTGCACCACTACATACCACAAAGCATTGTCGTGAGCTTCCTACTGCAGATACGTATCTTTTCTGTTGTACGAGGGTCACTCCAAAAGAAATGCATACTATTTTTGTAAAAATACATTTTTCATTCTGCATTTGTGAAAGTTTTACAGTGTGTAGATACATCCTTCCCGCTTGTTTTCAAACTTAGTTCAGCCTGTTCCCGTGAGTGGCGCCGTCACAGCATGTCTTCAAGATGGCTGCTACACTTGACGTTCGTCAGAAGCAACGTGCTGTCACAGAATTCCTTTGCTATGAAAACGAGACAGTGGGAAACATCCACAAGAGGTTGAAAAAGGTGTATGGATTTGTTGCTGTCGATTGCAGTACAGTTAGTCTGTGGGCAAGTAGGTTACGTCTACGTTGGGATAGGGGGAGGAAGTGTTTGCAGAATACTGAAAGTGTTGGCGTTAAAAAAGGTTTGTGCCAGGTGGGTTCCCAGGATGTTGACAGTGGCTCACAAAGAAACAAGAAAAACGATATGCTGTGAACTTTTGGAACAGTACGAGAATGGTAGAGATGAATTTCTTCGAAGAATTGTGACAGGTGATGAAACATGGCTCCAGAGACAAAGAGACAATCAACGGAGTGGCATCATGCAAATTCACCCAAGGAAAAAATTCAAAACCACACCTTCTGCTGGAAAAGTTATGGCTACGGTGTTTTTAGATTCCGATGGACTCTTGCTTATGGATGTCATGCTAAGTGGGATCACCATAAATTCTGACGCATATGTGACAACACTGAAGAAACTTCAAGCTCGACTGAGTCATGTTCGACCACATCGGCAAAAGCAGGATGTTTTGCTGTTGCACGACAATCCACGGCCACACGTCAGTCAATAAACCATGAAACCGACCACAAAACTCGGATGGACAACACTGAAACACCCGCCTTACAGTCCTGACCTGGCTCCATGTGACTATCATCTGTTTGGGAAACTGAAAGACTCTCTTCGTGGAACAAGGTTTGAAGATGATGACTCCCTTGTGCACGCTGCCAAACAGTGGCTCCAACAGGTTGGTCCAGAATTTTACCGTGCGAGTATACAGGCGCTGGTTCCAAGATGGCGTAAGGCAGTTGAGAGGGATGGAAATTATGTGAAGAAATGAAAATATTGTTCCTAAAGGATGTATCTACACACTGTGAAACTTTCAAACATGTAGCATAAAAGATGGAATTAAAAAAAAGTGTGCATTTCTTTTGGAGTGACCCTCGTATACAACAACCTCTTGAGGCTTGCACAAAAGTAGAATGATTCCTTATCGTAACATTGTACGAGGGGTGTTCGATGAGTAATGCAATAATATTTTTTCCTCATCCAGTTTCAGTTGCAAAAATGCGGAATTTGTTGTGGGATATCGTGGAGTATTCCCGCTTCAGTCCATATCATTTCATGAAGTTCCGATGGCCGACGGTGCTATACGCAGCCTTCAAAATGGCGTCTGTAACGGAGGTGCGTTCGAAGCAGAGAGCTGTGATTCAGATTCTTTTGGCGGAAAACCAGAGCATCGCAGATGTCCGTATACGCACCTTCCGACTTCTATCTGTTTGGCCTATTGAAGGATGCACTCCGCGAGGAACAGTACGTGGATAATGAGGAGATTATTGAGCCAGCAAGACGTTGGCTCCGACGTCGACCAGTGGAGTGGTACCACGGGGCCGTAAAGACCGTCCCGGTAATGTGGCGTAAGACCGTGGATGGAGATTGTGTTGAAAAATATGGTTTTGTACCAGAAGAGTGGAGAATAATATGCTGTATTGGAATCCTGTATTAAATCATCCTGCTTTCAGAAAAAAAAATTGTTTCATTACTTATTGAACTACTTTATGCAGTCGCTGAGACAGGGAACGAGTTTTGTTGCAAAATAAAAAGATAGAAACCAGCTCTGAAGAAGAATTAAGAATTATCATTTCGATCAGGTCACATTTGTCATATTTCCTAGGAACCGTTTGAGGAATGTGATGTAATACACTGAGTCCACCGTCATTTCACCAGTGCGTGCTGATGTGCATCCCAATTGTACTGCACAATCTTAACAGTTATGTCGGACATTTCTTGATCATGAACATTTGCAAACAAAAGATAACAGATGGTGATGAGCAAGGTAAATCAAATCGATGCCGCATTTCTATTTTGCCACTGAATGTGGAGAAGTATGAATATTTTACGAAAAATGTTGCAATAATGCACCAAGAGTGGCACTGCAATATAAATCTGCGATCGATACGCTACATTTCTTGACATGCTTCCTTGAAAAGTGTGCATCATCCTGAAATCAGATAACTCCAGATGGTGAAGATATTTTTTCCCGGTGACTGAGAGTTTGATCTAGCTAATCAAACGGTAATTTTTCTGTAGTAGTTATGTGAACGACGAAAATTTTTTACGAGAGGATTACCTACTATCAACTGAAAAATTTAAAAGTTTGCTAACAGCCGGAACTATAACAGAAGCCGAGTACCAAAGAGCTTGTAGTGTGTAGAATATAATCAAGTATTAAACATTTCGAGGTTTTTCCAATTTATATTTGCAAATTGATGAGCTACTCCTTGCCAATGTGTTCGAAAACTTTCACTGTTCTTGTCTTCTTGTTGTTGTGGTCTTCAGTCCCGAGACTGGTTTGATGCAGCTCTCCATGCTACTCTATCCTGTGCAAGCTTCTTCATCTCCCAGTACCTACTGCAACCTACATCCTTCTGAATCTGCTTAGTGTATTGATCTCTTGGTCTCCCTCTACCATTTCTACCCTCCACGCTGCCCTCCAATGCTAAATTTGTGATCCCTTGATGCCTCAAAACATGTCCTACCAACCTATCCCTTCTTCTAGTCAAGTTGTGCCACAAACTCCTCTTCTCACCAATCCTATTCAATACTTCCTCATTAGTTATGTGATCTACCCATCTAATCTTCAGCATTCTTCTGTAGCACCACATTTCGAAAGCTTCTATTCTCTTCTTGTCCAAACTGTTGATCGTCCATGTTTCACTCCCATACATGGCTACACTCCATACAAATACTTTCAGAAACGACTTCCTGACACTTATATCTATACTCGATATTAACAAATTTCTCTTCTTCGGAAACGGTTTCCTTGCCATTGCCAGTCTACATTTTATATCCTCTCTACTTCGACCATCGTCAGTTATTTTACTCCCTAAATAGCAAAACTCCTTTACTACTTTAAGTGTCTCATTTCCTAATCTAATTCCCTCAGCATCACCTGATTTAATTTGACTACATTCCATTATCCTCGTTTTGCTTTTGTTGATGTTCATCTTATATCCTCCTTTCAAGACACTGTCCATTCCGTTCAACTGCTCTTCCAAGTCCTTTGCTGTCTCTGACAGAATTACAATGTTATCGGCCAACCTCAAAGTTTTTACTTCTTCTCCATGAATTTTAAAACCTACTCCGAATTTTTCTTTTGTTTCCTTTACTGCTTGCTCAATATACAGATTGAATAACATCGGGGAGAGGCTACAACCCTGTCTCACTCCTTTCCCAACCACTGCTTCCCTTTCATGCCCCTCGACTCTTATAACTGCCATCTGGTTTCTGTACAAATTGTAAATAGCCTTTCGCTCCCTGTATTTTACCCCTGCCACCTTCAGAATTTGAAAGAGAGTATTCCAGTTAACATTGTCAAAAGCTTTCTCTAAGTCTACAAATGCTAGAAACGTAGGTTTGCCTTTTCTTAATCTTTCTTCTAAGATAAGTCGTAAGGTTAGTATTGCCTCACGTGTTCCCACATCTCTACGGAATCCAAACTGATCTTCCCCGTGGTCCGCTTCTACCGGTTTTTCCATTCGTCTGTAAAGAATTCGCGTTAGTATTTTGCAGCTGTGATTATTAAACTGATAGTTCGGTAATTTTCACATCTGTCAACACCTGCTTTCTTTGGTATTGGAATTATTATATTGTTCTTGAAGTCTGAGGGTATTTCGCCTGTCTCATACATCTTGCTCACCAGATGGTACAGTTTTGTCATGACTGGCTCTCCCAAGGCCATCAGCAGTTCTAATGGAATGTTGTCTACTCCCGGGGCCTTGTTTCGACTCAGGTCTTTCAGTGCTCTGTCAAACTCTTCACGCAGTATCTTATCTCCCATTTCGTCTTCATCTACACCCTCTTCCATTTCCATAATATTGTCCTCAAGTACATCGCCCTTGTATAAACCCTCTATATACTCCTTCCACCTTTCTGCCTTCCCTTCTTTGCTTAGAAATGGGTTGCCATCTGAGCTCTTGATATTCATACAAGTGGTTCTCTTCTCTCCAAAGGTCTCTTTAATTTTCCTGTAGGCAGTATCTATCTTACCCCTAGTGAGACAAGCCTCTACATCCTTACATTTGTCCTCTAGCCATCCCTGCTTAGCCATTTTGCACTTTCTGTCGATCTCATTTTTGAGACGTTTGTATTCCTTTTTGCCTGCTTCATTTACTGCATTTTTATATTTTCTCCTTTCATCTTGTCTTAACAGATGCTAATTTGATACTGCTCATTAAGTAACTTTACCTGGCTTGGTATAGTGTAATTTCAACTTATTACCGATATTGAGCAACTAGAATTTGTTCAACATGTCATTGTAGGTGGTACTGTTCATTGGTCACATAGACATGCACTTGCAAGCATCAGGTACATGGCTTCCTATGATGAAATGAACGATGCGTCTTATATAACATAACTGCATGTTAACAGTTTGTGAAGCTGTGCTATATTGCAGTACCTAAGAATTTCTGATTTTGCATGAGTGTCTGTTGGTGAGTTTCATGTGACGTGCATAGATGGTGATTCAGACGTAGGATACATTTTAGAAACGAATCCTAAGTTCCATGAAAATTTACGTGAACTTCACTCTTATCCGTCATTACGTACAGAGAAAAATGTACCATCTCCTAGTATCAACAAGCCATGGATCGCAAAGAAATTGATTTCCACATTACACGATAAGAAAAACTGTGGGAGTCACTATAGAAATTTAACAGTGACTGAAAAATAATCTCATTTTGCTTAAAACTAACTGGATGTTGTCATTCTGTCAAGGCATCTGGATGAAACGGTCTATCGATATTAATGCTGAGAAACACATGAATGCAAAGAACGATTTCGAAACAAAATTTCTTCTAACCAAGAAATAATAGTGTTTTTGGCAAAACTAAGCAAAATCTTCTAAAAATAAGTGATATGAAGCTATTATCGAGATGAGAAGGTGATGCGGAGCTGATACTCTGATTGAAAAACCAAGTGTTAAGCTCAGTGTGGCTTTTAATGAAGACTTGGTGTCAACTGAGCTAAATAGTGTTTGATAAGCCAATAGCAGTAAAAATGGGTATTTTATATTTTTCCCAAGATGCTATTTGTAGATTTTCATTATGACTATATTTTGAAAAAAAAATTATGCAAAAAAATGTAACAATGTGTTACAAATACACTAATAATCTTATAATCTACGATGATATAAAAACTGGTGTCCATAGGTGGTTTGACATTTTGGACTACCCTAATGATAACATTTATACCATCCCACGTGACAACAAGCAGAACGTTGTTGTAATGAAACATAAATTATCTGGAGAGATTATTACTGACTTTGCAGGACTGAGACCAAAAAGGTACAGTCGCGAAATGCATAGAGCAAAAGGTGTGAAACGCTCAGCAGTAAAAGAAATTAGTATTGATGATTACCTGGAAGGTGTGTTAAGCGGTCATGAAAAATCGACTGTGCAATATATAATTTTTCTGAGCTGCATTCGGTTCCTACCATGATGCGATACAAATTAAGAAGTTCGTCAAAGGAACATACGTATTACATTCTTGAAATTAGAGTGAGCATAGTTGCATGGGATCACTGCCGTCTTAAGAATGATGATTATCGTTGATTTTATTGTAAATACCTGAAATATGTAAATAAAGTAACACAAATAACCGAAAAGCCAGTAAATCTACACCGTAATTGTAACTGATATGAATTTTCATACTCCTTATTCATTATTCTGAGTTAGTCTTGTCGATGGAAATGGACTAATCTATTGTAAATGTTCAGATAGTAAAAACATCGTACAATTTAAACTTCAAATACGCCTACAGTGCATGCAATATTATGAAAAAGACAGACTGCTACTCACTCCAGCAGTCTTTTTGTTGTGCCCGTCTACGAATCGACTCTTCACTATATGGTAAGCAGCAGTCTATCTTATTCACAATATTGTCATGGATTTTCCATGGTTTGATTTTGCCTAAAATGCATGCAATAGATAGCTCTGAAATTTAAAAACACTGAATACACGAAGCCTTTTATGTAAAATATCATAATAAGTTTTATATCTAGGTATTGGATAAATACACTGAGGTGGCAAAAGTTAAGAAATAACGATATGCACAAGTACAGATGGCGGTAGTATCGCCTACGCAAGGTATAAAAGGGCAGTGAATCGGCGGATCTGTCGTTTGTACTCAGATGGTTCTTAAACGGTTTCAGACGTGATTATGGCCTCACATATTCAATATTCCGAGATCCACAGTGTCAAGGATACCAAATTTCAGGCATCACCTCTCACCTCTGACAACGCTGTGCCCGAAGGCCTTCGCTTAACGACCGGGAGCAGCGGCAATTGCGTTGAGTTGTCAGTGCTAACAGACAAGCAACATTGCGTGCAATAACAGCAGAAATCAATGTGGGACGTACGACGAACGTATACGTCTGGACAGTGTGGCGAAATTTGGCGTAAATAGGCTGTGGCAGCAGACAACCGACGCGAGTGCCTTTGCTAACAGCACATCACCTACAGAGCTTCTCCAGGGATCGTGGCTATATCGGTTGGAACCTAGAGGACTGGAAAACCTTGGCCTGGTCAGATGAGTCTCGATTTCAGTCGGTAAGAGTTGATGGCAGAGTTCGAGTGTGGCACAGACTCCACAAAGCCATGGGCCCAAGGCACTGAGCAAGCTGGTGAAGGCTCCACAATGATGTGGGCTGTGTTTACATGGAGTGGACCGAGTCCTCTGGTCCAGCTGAACCGATCATTGACCGAAAATGATTATGTTCGGCTTCTTGGAGACTATTAGCGGGCATTGATGGATTTTATGTTCCCAGACAGTGATGCCATTTCACCGAGCCACAATTGTACGTGATTGGTTTGAAGAACAGCCTGGACAGTTCGAACGAATGATTTGGCCACCCAGATCGCCCGACATAAATCCCATCGAACATTTGTGTAGCATATTCGAGAGGTTAGTTCGTGCACAAAATCCCGCACCGGCAACACCTTTGCAATTATGGACGGCCATAGAGGCAGCATGGCTCAGTATTTCTGCAAGGGACTCCCAACGACTTGTTGAGTCCACGCCACGTCGAGTTTCTGCACTATGCCGTGCAAAAGGAGGTCCGACACCATATTAGGAAGTCTCCCACATCTTTTGTCATCTCAGCATACAGGAAATCCTCACAGAGTTGTACCAGTATCATGATGTGAAAAGTGTATAATTGTCGTATGTAACGTTAAAGACAAGATGTGGAGACAACAATCACATATATCGTAGACTATCCAGACAGGGCCTCACTACGAGGCAGATAAACACTCTTTGGAGTGATGTATGTCGACTGTGGGATCATAATCGTTACAAGGAAGACAAAACCTTAGATACAAAAATGAGACTAACTGTAAAAAAGACTGCACAATTACTCAAAAACACTGCATAAACAATTATGTGCAGCAACAAGCGAAAAGATGACAGTGTTTACACAAAACTGCATCGTTATTCGGCAAATATGACAATAACTGACGAGTTACAGATAAACATCGTAAAAGTAACTGTGCTGAGTGTTACGGGAACAGTAATCCTGCTCTCATAGAATGATCTAACTCGCGAATGAGAGCTATTTTCATTGAACGCATAAATAACCAAACTGGATGGATTTCGTCTTACGTCGTTAACAAAATTAAACTAGAGCTGGTTATACTTGCTACAGTTATTTACAGTAGAAGGGAAACAAAAGCCAGTGCTTAGAGAAGGCAATATTGTCGTTATATACATTAAGCAGTAAGTGACTTATTACAAAAATTATTGTAAGGTAATTAAACATAATATAACAGGAACAGTAATTGTAATCATATAGTATGATTGTAGCTAATAAATAAAAGAGTTTAGAAAAGACGGGTTGTCATTAAGTACAGGATGTACATAAAGTCCGGGAACACTTTCAAGTATTTATTGCACAAGAATCAAACATTTTACAGATATCATACATATGTAATTTTGAAGAAAATCCCTGGAAGTTCTTTTTCATGTAAACAGCCACGGCGTCGTTCGGTAATTTGCCGGTAGTCAGAGCTAGTCGCAAACATTGCGAGCTCAGGTGTGGAGCGAGCTTCCTGTGTTTTGGAGTTCGACAAAAACAACTTTGCTAGAGCCGTTCAACGGATGTTGAACCAAGTACTGTAAGAAGCCACCAACAGGAAAGACCATTTACCACTGGCGCAACAAATTCATTACGACGGGAAGCGACTGACGAAGTCGACGATGCCATGTTGGGACGGGTGTGGCAAGAATTCGATTGCCGTGTTGACGCCTGCCGGGTCACTCATGGTTCGCATATCGGACGTTTCTAAAAAAAAAATTTCAGAGTTTCTCTTCAAAGTGCAACATGTATGACATCTACACAATGTTTAGTTCTTGTGCAATAAATAACTGAAAGTGTTACCGGACTTTATGTACACCCTGTATATTAAAGAAGTAAAAGTAATATTTGATTCCAGTTGTATGTTGTTATCACATTAAAAGCGAGCTCTGTTGAACTTGCTATAATTCTCCACAATGAAAGAACAAATGCTACTGTTAGCACAAAACTGAAACATCCTTAGAAAGATAAAATGGGGGAATTACTGATTGCACAATAATTGCGAAGTAATTATTACGATGTATCAAAGACAGTAACTGTGATTACCTAAAATGTACTTTAGATGAGACTGACTTTATTTTCGTTACTTCTTTTCTTTAAAGTTATTTTTCTTTAATTTTGTAAGGTTTATACTCTAGCCCCCTTGAGTCTAATCCCACACAAAATTTCGCGGACGTCCGTGAGATGCGAAACACCCTTTGCTGTCTTTGAGACATATCGGAAACATCCGGCAACATGTAGCATCCTTATGTAACTGCGTGGACTTTAAGGTCACGGCCTTCTATGTCAATGCCTGTTGAATTATTGGGCCGTGCCCAGGCGATAAAACGCTATGATTGACATTGAACGACCGTGTCGCATCTTTCTGCCGAATCGTTTAGCAACAAGGCCAATCCGTTACGAGGCAAACAAGACCTGACGTCTATTAATACACCAGAAGATGCATTTTCAGTCAGCGCAATAGTCCTCCTTCATCGGTGGCACGTTTTTAGAAAATAACAGAAGTAAGCAATAAGCATAATTTGGAAACAAAAATTTACAATACAACGTCATGAAAGGGAAAGCACAATGTAGAAAATTGTGTTTCAAGCCTGAAGCCGCAGGGTAAATTTGATAATTTACATGAAGTTTAACTATGTGTAAGTTGTTGTAATGACTAGCTGCAACCAGTATTAGTTTGGTGCACAAGTTTGTAGCGTTTTCACATAAGTTTAATAAATACAACAGATACATAGAACAGAGACTTTAGTCATCAATAGTATAGTCTCCTTCACTATTTACAACAGTCTGCCAATTCTGTGACAATTTTTGGATTCTGCGACTGTAGAAATTACGTGGTTTTAAGGTGAAGAAGCCGACAAGCCATTTCCGGAGCGTCTTTTCATCCGGAAAGGAAGTTCCTTGAAGATTTGAAAGATGCTTTGAAAGGCCATACCCATTTGCTTCACAATCCTCCGCCATTCCGGGCTTGCACTCCGTCTCTAATGACATCGTGGTTGACAGGACGTTAAATCCTAATCTTCCTTCCTTTTAGGGCATACTGAAAAGTAATGCCTCCGAGTTTTTTATTGTTTCTAATATGGGTTGAGGTATTACTTGTCACGCATATTACTCGATCGACTTTCTCGCTTCGCTGACGCAAATGACAACCCCCTCCCGCTAGAGGACTCCGAATTGTAGCGTAGCTATGTTGGTGCACGAGAGACCCTCAGAAAACTGAAAGTACAAATTTGAAGAGTTCGTCAACACATAGTGCACCGTCTCCTTCAGCACGACACTACCAGACCACACACAAGTGCTGCGCCATCTGCAACAATGCGACGCCTTGAGTTCACTGTCTGCGGTCATCTTCCATATAGTCCCCACTTGGCCTCCTTCAGAGTTCCATCTGTTTACAAAACATCGAGGACTTCAGTTTGATAGTGATGAAGCGGTGAAAGCAGAGGTGAGGTTTTCAAAGTCAGGTATTCTACAGTTACGATATCAACAAACTAGTCTCTAGTTGGGAGAAATGTGTACGTCGCCAGCAGACATGAAGAATAAAGATGTAGAATGTTAATAGGGTATGTTTTATTTAAACAAAATAGGAAGCAATACTTCACAGCACGCCATCGTATATTAAATTACGGCTACACACTGACTGAGATTTTCGCTTACATTCCGTAATTTTAGTGTACTCACGCACCACCACATTGACGTCACCCAGAAGGACAGCAGAGCAGATACTGTGTATCAACTGTAAATTTTGACCCGTCAACGAGTATTAATAAAATAATTTTTAGCTGGTAACCTTCTGGTCTTGTAGGAGACAATTCGGCAGATAGCTGAGACAAGGTCGTGCAATGCCAATTTAGGGGTTAAGAGTTAACCATAAATACGCCAGCGCAGTCCTTCGTTCTGTCAAGCGTCAAATTTTAGAGTGTCTCACTTGGCATTAAACCGAAACTATACAGTGCTCTGCCTATTCGAAGCTGTGCTGGCACTGACATTTGAATCGAAGACATGTTTCTGAAATGCTAGTGTTCGGTCTCCAGTATCAAGTCTGTTCACTAAGTTGTCAGCTTCCTTGAGGCTTGAATGTTGTGAAGATAAAAGACATAACTCTTGCTTTTTAAAGCTTAGGGTAAGTTGATTTTATTTGTAGCTTTAATCAAAACGTTTAAGTGCTTCGGAGCTTTTTGTTCCACCTCTTAAGATCTGCTTACCACAAACAAATTTGTATGTGTTTTTATTACTGAGCATAATCGCGTTGTGAATATTGAGTGGGAGTCAACACACTCTCGTGTGACAAAACTTTTAACTAGCTCCATCATTTACTTCGCGTCTACTCATATGTAATGTAGAAACTGAGATTTTGGAGAGGTGTGATGGTCTGCTTTCTTGTTTCTTGTGGCTCCTCAGCGAATATAGATTTTCCGAAAGAAACTTTATTTTAAAGCTGACTGATTTTGTAATGTTCTTTTATTATTGTCAACAAATAAAAGGGCGTTATGAAGCTAACCAGCTGAGGAACAATGCTATCTTTTTGCTGATACGCGTTACCTCAAAATTCTTGACGAACATTGATCTCCTTCGCTGGCAGTTTCACATGAATAGCGTAATGTTCTGCTGAAAAGCCCATAAATTCCATATCATGGTATTCGCCCTCAAAATATTGAGTTAGGCGGTAAGTAGAATTTTTCAGGCGACAGAAGCCAGACCGCTCTGGTATGGCGAGAAGTTCAATTGTGCATTGTTAGTCGACATGCCAACGGCAGATATTGGTCGACAGTTTTCAAACTTTTCATTTTCTTTGCCTAGACGAAACAGAAATCATATCGCATCCCGGTTAGAAAAGTGAAAAATACGCGTGAAGTGCCACACGTATGCCAAAAATACACTCCTGGAAATTGAAATAAGAACACCGTGAATTCATTGTCCCAGGAAGGGGAAACTTTATTGACACATTCCTGGGGTCAGATACATCACATGATCACACTGACAGAACCACAGGCACATAGACACAGGCAACAGAGCATGCACAATGTCGGCACTAGTACAGTGTATATCCACCTTTCGCAGCAATGCAGGCTGCTATTCTCCCATGGAGACGATCGTAGAGATGCTGGATGTAGTCCTGTGGAACGGCTTGCCATGCCATTTCCACCTGGCGCCTCAGTTGGACCAGCGTTCGTGCTGGACGTGCAGACCGCGTGAGACGACGCTTCATCCAGTCCCAAACATGCTCAATGGGGGACAGATCCGGAGATCTTGCTGGCCAGGGTAGTTGACTTACACCTTCTAGAGCACGTTGGGTGGCACGGGATACATGCGGACGTGCATTGTCCTGTTGGAACAGCAAGTTCCCTTGCCGGTCTAGGAATGGTAGAACGATGGGTTCGATGACGGTTTGGATGTACCGTGCACTATTCAGTGTCCCCTCGACGATCACCAGTGGTGTACGGCCAGTGTAGGAGATCGCTCCCCACACCATGATGCCGGGTGTTGGCCCTGTGTGCCTCGGTCGTATGCAGTCCTGATTGTGGCTCTCACCTGCACGGCGCCAAACACGCATACGACCATCATTGGCACCAAGGCAGAAGCGACTCTCATCGCTGAAGACGACACGTCTCCATTCGTCCCTCCATTAAGGCCTGTCGCGACACCACTGGAGGCGGGCTGCACGATGTTGGGGCGTGAGCGGAAGACGGCCTAACGGTGTGCGGGACCGTAGCCCAGCTTCATGGAGACGGTTGCGAATGGTCCTCGCCGATACCCCAGGAGCAACAGTGTCCCTAATTTGCTGGGAAGTGGCGGTGCGGTCCCCTACGGCACTGCGTAGGATCCCACGGTCTTGGCGTGCATCCGTGCGTCGCTGCGGTCCGGTCCCAGGTCGACGGGCACGTGCACCTTCCGCCGACCACTGGCGACAACATCGATGTACTGTGGAGACCTCACGCCCCACGTGTTGAGCAATTCGGCGGTACGTCCACCCGGCCTCCCGCATGCCCACTATACGCCCTCGCTCAAAGCCCGTCAACTGCACATACGGTTCACGTCCACGCTGTCGCGGCATGCTACCAGTGTTAAAGACTGCGATGGAGCTCCGTATGCGACGGCAAACTGGCTGACACTGACGGCGGCGGTGCACAAATGCTGCGCAGCTAGCGCCATTCGACGGCCAACACCGCGGTTCCTGGTGTGTCCGCTGTGCCGTGCGTGTGATCATTGCTTGTACAGCCCTCTCGCAGTGTCCGGAGCAAGTATGGTGGGTCTGACACACCGGTGTCAATGTGTTCTTTTTTCCATTTCCAGGAGTGTATAATGGAATTAACTGCCAACGATATTTACTTGAAATCTGAACGAAGCTTGTACCATTTCAGTTTAAGTTTTAATGAATTATTTCTTTAAATAATGTTTTCTCAAGTATTGCGTTTTTGAGTTGTGTACTGTTCTTGCAGGTTGCTATATGACCTTCCTCCAAACGCTGCTTATCTTGCCGTTTCCCAACCAATAGCCGGCCGGCGTGGCCGTGCGGTTCTAGGCGCTACAGTCTGGAACCAAGCCACCGCTACGGTCGCAGGTTCGAATCCTGCCTCGGGCATGGATGTGTGTGCTGTCCTTAGGTTAGTTAGGTTAAATTAGTTCTAAGTTCTAGGCGACTGATGACCTCAGAAGTTAAGTCACATAGTGCTCAGAGCCATTTGAACCCAAACAATAATAAAATAATTTTAACAGATTCTCTTTTTCATCAGGTCCACAACATTTGTTTTGTTCCTTAAAGACACCATCTATTCATGGAGCTTTCCATGTTTTACAAATCTGAACTGCTTCGTCCGCTTCAGATTTTATGAATGATCAGTTTTCCTTGTCAAATTTATTGTAGTGTATAGTCTGTTGAGTTTCAAAGTGACAAAAAGTTTGTTGTCTGTTACGTTTTCTGTAACTTACCTCTAGGTAATGTGGTATATTTGCCCAGGTGTAGCTACGTTATCAATTTACTACTGCCTGTGTTAAGTTCCTCCAGTGAATAGCTCCATCTTTTCCGCTTGAATCCTAATGTTGATTAGTTATTTCCCGGATTCAGAAGTGACGTCTCTCAACTGGTCCTTCTCGAAGACGTGTGCAACATTATTTTGTATTTCAGTTTTCAGGTCTTGCATATACACCGCACGACTAAGCATGCCCCACCTATATGACATGGTCGGATGTTTATGTAACTCGCCACACGTACACACCATCCGCGAGTATGTGAACGATTAGAGTTGCAGTTCTTTGTGACACGTAGAGCGGCCACCAGAGTTCATTAGTGGTGTTAGTGCCTGGTGTTGCCAACAGACGCGGCAGGATATATAAGGAAGGGGAGCAGAGTCAGATGTTTGCTGATCATTGCGAAGGACACGGACATGCCGCGTACTCGAGTGAGACAACATTGTACACAACTGACAGAGTTTGAAAGGGGCCACTTTGTAAACCTCCATTTGGCCTGCTGCCCAAATCGTAAAATATCCAGACTTATGAGGCATTCATATGTGACGATGGGCCGCTGTTTATCTGCAAGGGTACGTGAGGCAACCTGTGTGACTTTTCCATGTGGTGTACAGATTCACTGTTGCCACAGGTATCAACTTCTAAGACCAACATATCACTGACAATTGATTGCACGAAAGTGTTCCATACCATTTGATTTTACAACGACTGCACAGTTTTGGTATGTCTGCAACACGCGTGTGTGTGTGTGTGTGTGTGTGTGTGTGTGTGTGTGTGTGTGTGTGTGTGTGTGTGTGTGTGAGAGAGAGAGAGAGAGAGAGAGAGAGAGAGAGAGAGAGAGAGAGAGAGAGAGAGAGAGAGCGAGAGAGTGTACACACAAACAAATATTCTAACATTAATTTTCTATCTATACCTTTATGTTTTATGTAAATATGAGCTGGCTGTCTGAAGTAAGCTGATACCAGCAAAATTCTGAAATCAAGTAATGGACTCTGGAACATTCTGCGCCATCCTTGAGCATTGGTCGGAGACTAGTAGAAGCTGGATTAAACAGTTACCATCCTATACGTAGGTAGCCATTAAACTGCGTTTCGAGTAGTGCAGTGACCGCGAAGCAAGGATTGCTGATTAATGGCGTTGCATAGTGTTCTGCGATGAATGGCGGTTCTGATCTACCCTTCAGCAGAAGTCAGCTTTAAAATAATTAACAGCTACACTCTCATCTTCAACAGTTTCAACAAATTCTACTGTATCAAAGAAATATTCTCCAAGGTACTCGACACATTCAAACCACGAGTTCCACCTGGTGATGACAGGAACAGGGACAAGTTTAGCTTTCGTGGGTACATCTACATATTTCTGGTATGACTCATATCTAATGTTTCCCCACACCATGACGCCAGGAGTAACGCCCCTATGACTCTCCAAAATATTGGAAAACTGGGACCTCTCCTCAGGTCTCCACTTTATACATAATACAAGAATACAGTGTTTACATTCTGTTGTTTGTTTTACAAAAATTATGATTCTAACAACTAATATAAGCATGAAAATAATTCTTTAGCAAATCCTACTCGTGTAAAAATATAAAAACCTTATATTAATGATTTAAGCAAAATTCAAACAATGTTCATACATATACAGGGTGTTACAAAAAGGTACGGCCAAACTTTCAGGAAGCGTTCCTCACACACAAAGAAAGAAAATATGTCCTGTGGACACGTGTCCGGAAACGCTTACTTTCCATGTTAGAGTTCATTTTATTACTTCTCTTCAAATCACATTAATCATTGAATGGAAACACACAGCAACAGAACGTACCAGCGTGACTTCAAACACTTTGTTACAGGAAATGTTCAAAATGTCCTCCGTTAGCGAGGATACATGCATCCACCCTCCGTCGCATGGAATCCCTGATGCGCTGATGCAGCCCTGGTGAATGGCATATTGTATCACAGCCGTCCACAATACGAGCACGAAGAGTCTCTACATTTGGTACCGGGGTTGCGTAGACAAGAGCTTTCAAATGCCCACATAAATGAAAGTCAAGAGGGTTGAGGTCAGGAGAGTGTGGAGGCCATGGAATTGGTCCGCCTCTACTAATCCATCGGTCACCGAATCTGTTGTTGAGAAGCGTACGAACACTTCGCCTGAAATGTGCAGGAGCTCCATCGTGCATGAACCACATGTGTCGTACTAGTAAAGGCACATGTTCTAGCAGCACAGGTAGAGTATCCCTTTATGAAATCATGATAACGTGCTCCATTGAGCGTAGGTGAAAGAAACTAAAATGAGCTCTAACATGGAAATTAAGCGTTTCCGGACACATGTCCACATAACATCTTTTCTTTGTGTGCGAGGAATGTTTCCTGAAAGTTTGGCCGTACCTTTTTGTAACACCCTGTATATTAGTCTTAAAAAATATCATTTTAATAGACGATGTGGTTTTATTAAATGTTATATTAATAACTATGCCTCAATAAAATTTTAAAGTTATTACACTCACAGACAGTAAACTAACTTTACAAAAATGTTACTTATATGTAGGTTTTCTTTTTAACATGTTATTCTAACTTACACTATAAGTATGTAAAACATTCTTTTAGTAAAAGGTTTCTCCTGAATGAATCATGAAACAAAAATTACGGAAAGACTGTTCTACATACCTTATTCAGACTCTTACACATATTTTATAGAGAGATATCAATTGCCTCAACTCGATAGTAAAACACTGAAGTCCTATGTTAACTGTTGTGCTTTTTGCAGATTTTCACTCTGACACTGCTCTTCACCTAATTTCAGCTACTATTTTCATACAATGTCTACGAATGTTCTTGCATCAGGTTGGCGGCGTATGTTTTCGCACGAAGCTGAAAGACTTGTGCGAGATGTTTATCGGCAAACTTTGGGCTGGCAGCGTCCTTCTTCATAGAATTTTGCAATAGTATGTTGCCGCAGTTTGATGTGACCCTCGTAATAATGTGGACCTTTAAGTGCGGGGCTTCATGGATTATTAGGTTTAAACACGATGCTAGCCATCTACGCGGATGACACATTCATCCTTGTGCAAGACTGGACACCGTGGAACATAAATTCACGAATACAGGCGGCACTCAGAATTGCCAAGCCTTGGTTGGAACGATGGCGTATTAAAATAAACGTCAACAAGTGCGAAGCAGTTCTGTTCACACGCTGACCGAAACTACTGCGCAAACATCAACACTATATTTTATTAATGTATTCACGAGTTGCAACCAAACGTCACTCGTAATTGCATAATGTAAGTGACCTACTTTAAATAATGTTTTTATTTCAGAATATACTGTTATTACTAACCTATGTATGTTTTATTTTGTATCTTTAGTCAGTGTAAGATTGTTCGGTGACTTGGCATGCCAAAAGGTTCCGTACTTTTAAGCAAAAAGTCGTCCAGCTCGATCCACCGTCGTCTTCGGGTACTGTCTGATATCGAAGTCCGATTTACCACAGAGAGAAGAAACACAGTTAAAAATACGTGAACAGACACTTAACAAAAGAAGCCATGCTCAAATGCCGAGAGTTTGTATGATTTTTTTTGATATTCATTACTATAATTGATTGTATTTTCTCGATCCAGGAACGAATGAGCCAAAAAAATTAATTAAAACTGGAGATTCCGTTAAGGAATTTGCCAAATTTACACTCCTGGAAATGGAAAAAAGAACACATTGACACCGGTGTGTCAGACCCACCATACTTGCTCCGGACACTGCGAGAGGGCTGTACAAGCAATGATCACACGCACGGCACAGCGGACACACCAGGAACCGCGGTGTGGGCCGTCGAATGGCGCTAGCTGCGCAGCATTTGTGCACCGCCGCCGTCAGTGTCAGCCAGTTTGCCGTGGCATACGGAGCTCCATCGCAGTCTTTAACACTGGTAGCATGCCGCGACAGCGTGGACGTGAACCGTATGTGCAGTTGACGGACTTTGAGCGAGGGCGTATAGTGGGCATGCGGGAGGCCGGGTGGACGTACCGCCGAATTGCTCAACACGTGGGGCGTGAGGTCTCCACAGTACATCGATGTTGTCGCCAGTGGTCGGCGGAAGGTGCACGTGCCCGTCGACCTGGGACCGGACCGCAGCGACGCACGGATGCACGCCAAGACCGTAGGATCCTACGCAGTGCCGTAGGGGACCGCACCGCCACTTCCCAGCAAATTAGGGACACTGTTGCTCCTGGGGTATCGGCGAGGACCATTCGCAACCGTCTCCATGAAGCTGGGCTACGGTCCCGCACACCGTTAGGCCGTCTTCCGCTCACGCCCCAACATCGTGCAGCCCGCCTCCAGTGGTGTCGCGACAGGCCTTAATGGAGGGACGAATGGAGACGTGTCGTCTTCAGCGATGAGAGTCGCTTCTGCCTTGGTGCCAATGATGGTGGTATGCGTGTTTGGCGCCGTGCAGGTGAGCGCCACAATCAGGACTGCATACGACCGAGGCACACAGGGCCAACACCCGGCATCATGGTGTGGGGAGCGATCTCCTACACTGGCCGTACACCACTGGTGATCGTCGAGGGGACACTGAATAGTGCACGGTACATCCAAACCGTCATCGAACCCATCGTTCTACCATTCCTAGACCGGCAAGGGAACTTGCTGTTCCAACAGGACAATGCACGTCCGCATGTATCCCGCGCCACCCAACGTGCTCTAGAAGGTGTAAGTCAACTACCCTGGCCAGCAAGATCTCCGGATCTGTCCCCCATTGAGCATGTTTGGGACTGGATGAAGCGTCGTCTCACGCGGTCTGCACGTCCAGCACGAACGCTGGTCCAACCGAGGCGCCAGGTGGAAATGGCATGGCAAGCCGTTCCACAGGACTACATCCAGCATCTCTACGATCGTCTCCATGGGAGAATAGCAGCCTGCGTTGCTGCGAAAGGTGGATATACACTGTACTGTTGCCGACATTGTGCATGCGCTGTTGCCTGTGTCTATGTGCCTGTGGTTCTGTCAATGTGATCATGTGATGTATCTGACCCCAGGAATGTGTAAATAAAGTTTCCCCTTCCTGGGACAATGAATTCACGGTGTTCTTATTTCAATTTCCAGGAGTGTATTAGGGAAATAGAGTATGGAGGGCAAATACACAAGCACTGGAGAAACAGAAAGAAGTAGTGGGACGTATGGCAAGAATGCCACAGCATAAGACGGGTCAGTAGCTGATGCTACCAACTTCGTAGAAGCCGAAGGGAAAGACAAAGAAGTTTTTTTTTTTTTTCAAAGTAGCAGGGGCCCTGCCCTACTAAGTGGTGCAGAGTACGTCGCAAGCAAATGTCAAGATTTAATAGCCGACTAGAACGATAATTGTGCATGTAAAGCCACTGAAACCTTTTCAAGTGAGTCTACAAGTTATTCCAGGGTAAGAGATGCGCACCAGAAAGGGAGAGTGAAGAGAGAGATATAAGAAGATAAATAAGAGATTGTGAATGGAACGGTAACGAGGCAACCGTATGGATTAAATCATAGTAGATAGTCGTTTTATTTAGGTTAGGTATAGATTTAGTGTAATTAGTATAAGCAGTTGGTAAGATTACCCTCCCACACATCACCATTAAAGTTCTCATTCTTTGAGCAAATTTTGAAAGCTTCGAGAGGAATAAAATTACAAAAGAAGAACTTTTTTACTTATCTTGTGGATGTTGTTATAGCTGGCTCAAAATCTTGTTGTGCCTAGGAGAACATTCTTGCTGCTGAATATTTTGCTTTAACGTTAAGGGTTCTTGAAGACGAAATAACTGATGAGTTACCTATTGCTATGAATATCTTTATTTTATCTCATTCTTCTAAATCACACTGGCTTCATAATTTCCATATTCAAAAAACTTATAAAAAGTCTACTTCCATCTGAGGCATTCCCACTACTACTTACATTCTGCGGTACTCACGATTTCCAAAGAGCTTACAAACATTTTCGACAGGAGATGAATCTTTATCAAATTATATCATTATTTCATAAATAAATCCAGAAACAAGTTTAATAATTAGCGTTTTATTGCGCAATTAATCATATGAATTTTAAGTATGCCAGAAATTTTGTAATTTCAATTATTCTTAAAAGAAGAGTAATATTAACTGTTAGTAAATATCGAGTGTAACACATTAATTTCTTCATTATACATTTCAGCCTGAAATATAATATATCGTACACAAAACCATGTGTATTCTTTTAGTGAAACACTGAGATAATTTTAACCTATGCAAGAATAGATAGTAAACGTGGTATCAGTTATCTCTATAAAAAAAAGTAATGTTAGAGGAGTAGGATTCATTATAAGCTGCGGAGCAGCAATGCATTTAAGGCGGAGGAAAGTAAGAGGTATTTCTGCTCGTAGGTGAGGTTTAAAGAAGGGCGTATTGAATAACAGACGACTACGACGACAACTGACTGGAGAAATGAGTAGCCTAATATCAAACCCAGACATCTGACCTCCTGGTCGAAATTGCGTTAGCAGTCGATTCTTATAGGAAATTTTCCTCTCTTTTCATTGGTGAAGTCCGTTTGTTTCAAAAATGGACGTAAATGTAAAATGACACGGTTGAAGTTCACTGTTCACTTCAACCGTGGACACCTACACAAGAACTTGGTATCAAATACGGACATTTGATGAATAAGCCGATTTGAACCAATTGTAATACCGCATATGATCACGTGACTGCCAAAATCATACATGGTGACAATCTGTGACAGACACTAGCACGTGCTAACCTTTACTTCACGTTTTGAAGCATTTTTTACAGTATTACTGCCAATATTTACCTTTTAAGTGAGTGAAATGGAACAAAGTGTTTCACCAGCCAAAGGAGGGAAAGCCAGGAAGAGAATTCGGCAACCTGACAAGTGGAAAAGAAGCACTGAAAAGAGGCAAAGGTAAGGATAGCTTCTAATTTACACTGTTCCAGTTTTGTGCGTGTTGCTTGTAATTACCAATTGTTGGAGTGTATTTTGATGTCAGACAGAATGTAAGAATATAAGGGAAAAAATATGATGAGAGTTTTAACTGGCCTTATGCTACGAATTTCCGAGATTCAGGGCCATAAAAAGTATTATTAGACCACGTTATTGACTGAGAGAAGGGCAAATTCGTAATCTTTATTCTGGTGATAAAATCTGTGTTCGTGGGTTGCATTGTTGGGTAAAGTGGCCTAGGGGAGAGGAGAAAGATTCAATATTAAAAGTAAGCATTAAAATATAATAAAAGTAAGTAGTTAAGTGCAATACATGAACCAACAAAGTAAATGTGTTTTCAAACACAGTAGCGTTAATATAACCTTATAATCAGTAATGTAGATATTTACTGATATTTCGTATATGGTCCTGTCTCTGTTTTTATATAATTTATTGAGCTGTTGAAAGTGTCTATTATTCTTTTATGACAATATACAATTGATATAATGTTTTCATTGTTTTGTGTGTCCAGGTATTCCGCTAAAGGCCCCTCAAAGTTTCCTACATGTAACTACAGAATTGGTTATCAATGTGGATTACTAACGATGTCTCACATCAAGGACTTCCACGACGCATTTTACTCCATCCCTGAAAAGAGTAAGCACGATGCATTCATTCTCAAGTATTGTCGAGCTGAAATACCCAATCCTAAGAGAAAGAAGAAGAAAGACGTAGGTAAAAGAAAATCCACTACATTCAAATACAGTATTGTAAATCAATGCGGTAACAATTCGCAAGTCTGTCGTGAAACATTCCTCAAGGTGCTGACACCAATAACGAAGCACAGGATCATAGGGGTCTTCAAAAACTTCAAGGCAATCCCATGTCCCAGTGAAAACCCGAGGTGTAAATCGCAAGGAGATCAAATTTGGCCCACTTAGAGAAGCGGTGAAGACCTTCATTTGCAGTCTAAAAGCCTGTGAGTCGCATTATTCAAGAGAAAAATCATACCGTGTATATCTGCCAACAGATGTCAACATCAGTAAACTATGGAGAATGTTCAATGAAGAAAGAGACGATCAACAGAAAGTTACTCAAGCCTGTTTCAGAAAAGTCTTCTGCACAGAGTTTAATATAGGATTTTCTTACCCAAGTGCAGATGAGTGTAGCACATGTATTGAGCTGGGAAATAAAATCTCAATGGAACAAAATGAGACTACGAAGGGTGGACTGACAATGAAACTGGAGCTACACAAGAAACAAGATTTTTTCCAGTACTTGCGTATAAAACCAACAGGCTGTTTCCTCTTGAGCTTTGGCTGTCAAAAAATCCAGGTTCTGCCTAAGGTAACAGACCAAATTGCCTACTGCTCCATACAGTTTTATTGCTACAACCTTTCAGTTGTTAACGACTTTCAACTGATTGTCTAAATCCTGCTAATGTGTCAATATACAGCTGGACGGAAGATGAAGCCAAGAAATCGCCGAATGAAGTGGCTTCATCGTATTCAAGCTGTTGATCTCTCAGGCTACGACACAATTCGCCTGGTGGGGGACGGATGTGCAGGGCAAAACCAGAATATTAATATGTTAACAATGTCTAACAAGTTCCGGGCTAGCTGCACACCAGCAAACATAATGAAAATTGAAATAATCTTCCCAGTTACTGGCCAGTCTTTCCAACGTTCAGATAGAGTGTTTGGCCTAATAGAAAGGGATCTAAGGAAAAAAGATACCATCATCAATAAACATGAATATCAGAAAGTTTTTTATACGTGTGGAACTCTGAAGGTGATTGGCTTAGGTTGGGTACCCCAAGATTGGAAAGAATAAGCCAAGCGTCATATGAAGTCAGCAGGTCAGCTCCACTTCAAACTGTCAGCATGCAAGCTCATAATTTTCTGGAAAACAAAGTCACACAAAGTTGTGATTAAAGGCGAACTTGCTTACAACATAGACGTGGGAACAGAGAGATCAATTTGTAAAGTATACAGCAAACCTGAAGATATAAACAATCAGAACATTCCAACTGGTGTACCAATCAAGGCAGAAAAATTTCGAGATGTTGACAGGTTGCTAGTGAAACATTTTAGAGAAAACTGGAAGAATCTTACCATTCTTGAGTGGTACAAAAATGTACTACAGACACCACCCCGTGACTCAGATTTACCTGATGATCAATGTGAATGTGAAACACAGCAGAACGATATTGGCAATGACCTCGTTTTAATGGCTATTTGAGATCAGATTCAAGTCTATTTGAAATTATATTTCTAAATGCAAATTAAAATTTTAACTTTCTGTGGCAATTTCTTCTTAATGTAAGAACTTGCAAATATAACACGTTTCATTACTACTCAAAATCCTGTAAATGAGAATAACATGTAAAACATCACTAAAAGTTACATCTTATTTTGTGTGTAACACTCAAAAGATTATTACAATTATTGTAATTTTTAATTTTATTCAATAAAATAGCATGGTTTGAAACTTAATTTCTTTCTCATTATGCCCAAATTCCTACAATTTCACAGCAGATACCCTTGTAAAAGATTCACAGCATTATGAAGAGATTTCCTGAACATCAAAAACAGACACCTGCAAGCATGTTCACATCAAAAGTGGACATATACTTGTTTTGTTTAAAAGATGGATGTCTGTATTTTAAAAGTTAGTTTTAACTGGTTTATCTAATTAAATTGATGTTGAGTACTTTGCAGAATGATTTCTACAGTATTAAAGTTAATTATGCACCCAACAGCATGCAAGTATATCAATTCCACATTTCGTAGTAAAAAATGACATATCTCAATTCCTTGAAAACTGCAGATGTCCATCTTTGATAATAAGCTACGCAAATAATTTGGTGTGTCAGAGCTTCAGAAGAGGCAGTAAATCAGAATGTCAGGGGATTACAAACCGAAATAGACGTCATTGATAGAAAAGGAGTAATGACAAAATGGTTGCAGTCCGTAGAAAATACTGTTTTGGATGCACGAGTGAAAATAACAGAACTACAGGAGGCTATGCAGCAGGCTGTAAGAGGTTAGCTGGGGGCAAACTTGGTGTCGCAAGATGGTCTAAGGAAAGTACAAAGGAACTACCGTTGGAGTCGAGTTTGGTTTGAGAACACGAGAACAAAAACATACCCTTTTATTTCAAGGTAGCCACAATATAGGTGAGAAATGATGATACGAAAGTTTACACTTACGTTTCTACACCAGCAGTAGGGAAACAAGCTCATTACGAGTGCTACATAGTTCATGCGTATCCTGTCAAGTGGGGGATACCAAGAAATTTGCAAGAGTAAAATCGCTGCGACTTCTACTAATTGCAAAAGACAAGGGAAGATATGTAAATTCGGATGAAGCAAAGATACAAAAATGTCAATCAGAGAAAATCACAGTCTATCCAAACATGGTAGTAAGAGAGGGGCAAGATTCCTGCACAGTGAAACTCTTAGTGGGACAAAAGGTGATAAGAGAATGCAATAAAGAAGTATCGAGCCAGAATTGTATCTTCAGCAGGTCGAGTCGCATTGGTTGTACTCTACCTTTGACAAGATGGTAGTGGTGTAGTTGTTTCGAGCAGGAGAGGCTTACATCAGCAAAGAGGGTACAATTAAAGGGGAGTGGTTTGTTATTAAATGGAAGGGTGCAAGATAATGGCGCCTACTTTTAGTCTGCCCGCCACAGTTTCATGACAAACCTACAGCCTCGTTTGTATTGGCCAGAGGAGTCCATGGAAGTGCTACCTACCACTAACCTAACAAGCTTATATCAAACTCTAGGGCCGGAATTAATGCAGTCTATAAGCATGCTTCTGGATCAGCAGGAGGGATGAGTCTCCCTGGAAACCGTGGTACAGCATGTAAAGTGATATCGGGAAAATGAGTACCGGTAAGAGACAACGTTACCTATTGTCATACTAATCATTGCAATGGCACTTGTTCTGCTGAGCGTATTCCTTGTTTTGATACATGGAAGATGAATCACAGCCATCGTTCAGATTCCAGTGGTTGGATACCCTGAGCATAAAAGCAGCAGAAGGAACCTGAACAAACGAGGGGCTAGTGTTAAGAATAGTTGATTCGTTTTAGCTTGTGAGTAGGGAATAGAGGGTTAGAAGTTATTGTGCAAGAAGCCTAGTTATGAAATGTGTTCCATAGCGTTTGAATGCTGGAAATGTATAAGATCAAATGTTGGAATTAAGGGAACCAATTGTTAGAATAATTTTTAAGAGGCGAAACAGGATCAGAAGGGCAAGTCGCCAGGAACTCTAGTGCAAAGCGTGCGCTAAAGACCTTGCCGTCGTGCGCCAGTACAAACAAATACATCCATCTAGTATAAAGGATAACCCAGTCTGGTCGACCCGATGGACTGGGTATGATAAAAAGTAGGGCATTGTAGCATATCGACACTATTCATTCAAAAAATACGCCAGAGCGGAAGTAAGTTGCAACAGAGCCAGCCGCAGGCTGGCTCTGTTGCTTATCAAAGCGAAACACGACTGACTGGCGTTATGAAGCGGAGCCAGCTGGGTGCGGTATAGCAACTGCCGACGCCACAATACGCTATTGGAAAGACGGAAGCCTTTCCTCACTTGCCACCACAGAAGTGTTTAGAGTACGTGTCTCAAGTCCTAAAAGAGCACAATCTGGAGTGTACAAGTAGACAGCCATTCGCGCACTAAATCATTCTCGTCTCAAAAGCCTACACCAGGAGCCTGTGACACGTGGAGTGACATCCAGGAATGGAGTACATGGTCTGCTGTTCGACCACGAGACAGGGCAGCCTACACTGAGTCACGAGGGAGCTGTCCACTCGCTGGAGGAATTTCTAGGCTATCACCAGCTGCGCAGTCGCGTTGTCATCACGATCGCCGCTGGAGACGTCGCTGAAAGCGACACTCGAGTGACGCCACGCTTGGCCATGTTCTACTTACCGTCAGCAACGCCGGACGTCTATTGTTTCGCATTAGAGGCAGCTGGACACTGCCATCAAGTTATTCCCAATATACTATGGCCAACGGCCAGAATAAAGAAAATAACTGAACAAATCCACAGTCATCCTGACATCTTATTTTGTTCTCCACTTGTGACATTCCAAGGGGCTTTTAACAAGAGGCAGACGAACAATCAACAACGTATTCGAATAAAGCAAGTTATAGGAGTAACAGCAAAAGATCAGGAGGAACAAATTCGTTCAAACAAATGTATAAGACGTGGTTGCAACTCATCGCCACCATTTTTAACTTGCACGTCGAAGAATCAATGACGGAAGCTAAAAAAATATTTCAGATTTGGAAAGACACAAACGTTAAGGTTCCAAAAAGACATGGCCCGTCTACCGAAAGTAGGAAAGACATAGTAGAGAAATTTTTAGAAATTTATGGTAAGTTCCTATGAGACCAAACTGCTGAGGTCATCGGTCCGTAGGTTTACACATTACTTCATCTAACTTATACTAACTTACGCTAAGAACAACACACACACCCGCGCCCGAGAGAGGACTCGAACCTCCGACGGGGAGAGCAACGCGAACTGTAGCAAGGTGCCCTACACCGCGCGGCTACCGCGCGCGGCGACATAGTAGAGCTTTTCATTAATGTGAACCTGATATTCGGCACAAGACTACGTGTAAACAATAACTAAAGTTAAATGAAACTGATGAGGGGGAAATAGAAAGCGAAGTACCAATTTGCCAGTCTTAATTTGGAAATGCAGCGTTGAAGGAAGTAGTCTAAGACGTCTACTATTTGGGACTAAAACAGCAAAAGATGATTGTAGCCAGATATACATACAAAGCATATTGTCGCTAACTAAGAAAATAAGTGCTACAAGGTCAATTATTGATATCGACCTGAGGCAGTAGTATCTGAAGAAGTAAGCCTGGACCAAAGTGCTGTGTTACGGAAGTGGAACGTTCGCTGCACGTAGGCAGACCGAGGAAGATACAGAAAGCATTTGAAATGTAGTGCTACAGAAATGCTTTAAAAAATAAATGTGTATGTAACGTACAAATGAGTAAGTACTACAGAGAATAGCTGACAAAATGTCTGTAGAAAAGACTTATTTTAAGAAGGTGCATACTAAGAAGGCGTTCACTAACAAGGGGAGACCGCAGCTCGTGGTATAGTGGCTAGCGTTGCTGCCTCTGGATCACGGGGGCTCGGGTTCGATACCCGGCCGGGTTGCGGATTTTCTCTGACCGGGGACTGGGTGTTTGTGTTGTCCTCCTCCTCATAATCATCATCATCATCATCATCATCATCATCATCATCATCATCATCATCATCATCATCATCATCATCATCGTCATCATCATCATCATCATCATTCGTGACAGTGGCTAAATTGGACTGAGTAAAGATATTGGACTGTGTGAAAAATTGGGACTTTGTATGGGCGCTGACGACGGTGCAGTTGGGCGCCTAACAAAACCAAACATCATCATCACCAACAAGGGGAGGCCACGACTTCGAGATCACGGGTCTACCGTAAACCTTTCTACACTTTTAGTAGTCGATTAGGACTAGTAAGTACTACGTTGATTTCAAGAAAATCGCAAGACAAGTTTTACGCATCGATGATATACCGGTGCATTGCGACACTAAGCATGACATGTGTCATTTGGTTAGCGTTGAAGTTCCGCTGGATCAAGTCCCACTCAATAATATTTCTTTCAGTACTACTTATATCATTTCTCACACATTATATTTGAAAGATAATACACTCCTGGAAATTGAAATAAGAACACCGTGAATTCATTGTCCCAGGAAGGGGAAACTTTATTGACATATTCCTGGGGTCAGATACATCACATGATCACACTGACAGAACCACAGGCACATAGACACAGGCAACAGAGCATGCACAATGTCGGCACTAGTACCGTGTATATCCACCTTTCGCAGCAATGCAGGCTGCTATTCTCCCATGGAGACGATCGTAGAGATGCTGGATGTAGTCCTGTGGAACGGCTTGCCATGCCATTTCCACCTGGCGCCTCAGTTGGACCAGCGTTCGTGCTGGACGTGCAGACCGCGTGAGACGACGCTTCATCCAGTCCCAAACATGCTCAATGGGGGACAGATCCGGAGATCTTGCTGGCCAGGGTAGTTGACTTACACCTTCTAGAGCACGTTGGGTGGCGCGGGATACATGCGGACGTGCATTGTCCTGTTGGAACAGCAAGTTCCCTTGCCGGTCTAGGAATGGTAGAACGATGGGTTCGATGACGGTTTGGATGTACCGAGCACTATTCAGTGTCCCCTCGACGATCACCAGTGGTGTACGGCCAGTGCAGGAGATCGCTCCCCACACCATGATGCCGGGTGTTGGCCCTGTGTGCCTCGGTCGTATGCAGTCCTGATTGTGGCGCTCACCTGCACGGCGCCAAACACGCATACCACCATCATTGGCACCAAGGCAGAAGCGACTCTCATCGCTGAAGACGACACGTCTCCATTCGTCCCTCCATTCACGCCTGACGCGACACCACTGGAGGCGGGCTGCACGATGTTGGGGCGTGAGCGGAAGACGGCCTAACGGTGTGCGGGACCGTAGCCCAGCTTCATGGAGACGGTTGCGAATGGTCCTCGCCGATACCCCAGGAGCAACAGTGTCCCTAATTTGCTGGGAAGTGGCGGTGCGGTCCCCTACGGCACTGCGTAGGATCCTACGGTCTTGGCGTGCATCCGTGCGTCGCTGCGGTCCGGTCCCAGGTCGACGGGCACGTGCACCTTCCGCCGACCACTGGCGACAACATCGATGTACTGTGGAGACCTCACGCCCCACGTGTTGAGCAATTCGGCGGTACGTCCACCCGGCCTCCCGCATGCCCACTATACGCCCTCGCTCGAAGTCCGTCAACTGCACATACGGTTCACGTCCACGCTGTCGCGGCATGCTACCAGTGTTAAAGACTGCGATGGAGCTCCGTATGCCACGGCAAACTGGCTGACACTGACGGCGGCGGTGCACAAATGCTGCGCAGCTAGCGCCATTCGACGGCCAACACCGCGGTTCCTGGTGTGTCCGCTGTGCCGTGCGTGTGATCATTGCTTGTACAGCCCTCTCGCAGTGTCCGGAGCAAGTATGGTGGGTCTGACACACCGGTGTCAATGTGTTCTTTTTTCCATTTCCAGGAGTGTATGATGGAAAGACACGTGTATTTGCTTGAACTTTTATCGAATTTACAATGTTATTTGGTTGTTTGCAAATTTGTATTATCACAGCAAATATTAAATTTATATTTATCGACAAGTAAACGACCAAACGCATAAATTTTTCCTGAAAATGTATGCCTGTCGTGATTTCCGAAATCCGTTACATCTGCAGTCGGGTAAGGTACCGAGAACTGTTTTGTACCTGGAGCCTTCGATCTGCAGACACAGGTTTGAAGAACGAAAGACCGGCTTCGAAAGCCCAAGTCAGACTTCTATAATCAAAGCGTAAATAACTTTATTCAATAGTACAATGAGTTACAATATGCCTGAATCTACATCTACATTTATACTCCGCAAGCCACCCAACGGTGTGTGGCGGAAGGCACTTTACGTGCCACTGTCGTTACCTCCCTTTTCTGTTACAGTCGCGTATGGTTCGCAGGAAGAACGACTGTCGGAAAGTCTCCGTGCGCGCTCGAATCTCTCTAATTTTACATTCGTGATCTCCTCGGGAGGTATAAGTAGGGGGAAGCAATATATTCGATACCTCATCCAGAAACGCACCCTCTCGAAACATGGACAGCAAGCTACACCGCGATGCAAGGCGCCTCTCTTGCAGAGTCTGCCACTTGAGTTTGCCAAACATCTCCGCAACGCTATCACGCTTACCAAATAACTCTGACGAAACGCGCCGCTCTTCTTTGGATCTTCTCTATCTCCTGCGTCAACCCGACCTGGTACGGATCCCACACTGATGAGCAATACTCAAGTATAGGTCGAACGAGTGTTTTGTAAGCCACCTCCTTTGTTGATGGACTACATTTTCTAAGGAGTCTCCCAATGAATCTCAACCTGGCACCCGCCTTACCAACAATTAATTTTATATGATCATTCCACTTCAAATCGTTCCTTACGCATACTCCCCGATATTTTACAGAAGTAACTGCTACCAGTGTTTGTTCCGCTATCATATAATCATACATATGAGGGTAACGTACGATTACTCGTCGGATGTGCTTTCAACATCACAAGTTGCAGGATGATATTTATCATACAGACACGGAAAACGTAAAACATTGTGAGCTACACCGAATGAATGCAGTTTTTCTGTTCAGAGTTTCTAAGGAAAAACAAAGCTCTTTGACATTTTGAGAAATTTCTCTTTCTTCCTATAGTTTGGATGCAAATCATGCGTAATGGAACACTTTTGTAAATATCGATGCCAAAAATTGATTATGTACGACTGAATATATTTTAATAGCACCTTCACGAGAAGCGATATATCGTTCGTTGTCAGTCAAATATGAACAAGTTCGAATGCGCTTGATAAGGTTTTTAGCTAGCCTATAGAAATAAAAGCTGCATAATATTTGCTGTGAAAATAAAAATTAGTAAACAGCCAAATAAATACATATGTCTATTCATCATACTACCTTTCAAATATAACATGACTAGTGTTGAAAAAAATATAAATTAGAAAAAGAAGGTGAACGGGACTTGATCCAGCGATCCTCCGATTATAGAGCTTTAAGGCTAACCACAGGACTGCCGCCAGCTCGCAGTCAGCATCGCAACGCACTGGTACATCACTGACGCGTAAAACTGCTTTCGCGATTTTCTCGAAATCGCCGAAGTAGTGCGCTTTGCTACTTGCAAATAATGTTGTCTTAATCTACTATTAGAATTGTACGGAGTCTGAAGTAAGTCCGTGATCCGAGCGTTGTGAACTCCCCTTGTCTGATTTGACAGTTAACTGGACACTGGAATTAGTAGTTGAAGGAAAAAGATTTATGGGCAGGGAGGATCCGGAGATGCTGAATGTATTATGAAGATCGCTGAAAGTGTTAGATTTATTGAAATGAGAATGTTAACCCGAAGAAAATATGCAGAACGGCACAACGCAAACAAATAACAGCAGTCTGCACGATATCAGACGATCTAAAATAACTTTTGAGGCCGATTTCAAAACTGTTGGTAGTTTCCTTCTACCTCATACCGTTTTTTCACACTTAAATAAACAATCTTTTATTGAACTTTTAGTTATGAGAATTTTTTTAAAAAGCAACCTGCGCGCACGGAAATGTTCTGCTTTTTATGTGAGTGGATAACAGAAAAATCAAAACCACTAGAGTGTAAAACATTGGCCTAATCGGAACATTTTGCATCTGGAACTACAAACGTTTTGAGTGAACCGCTTGGAGATCAGAAAAATTATTGTTTCCGGCGCTACATATTAAATCTGGGATTAATGAAGCAGATTGTAAGCGCTTTTCCATATAACATGAGCACGCTCTAAGTACCTTTCTATGAATTTTCCTTTCATCTACATCTACGTCTGCATGATTACCATGCAGTTCACACTGTAATACTGAGTACTTATGTTCCTCACGTTTCTCAAGTCATTCCGTGTCATGTTTAAAAGCATGAATGCCATATGATGTTGCTTTTGTAAAAGATATTTTTCCACTGTGAAGATGGACTTATGACAGAAACCGATAGTGAATAAATTCATTTAGAAGACAGCATTGTACTTAACAAATGTTTTAATGCTCTTAACAGGTGCCTGAAGAAAATGTTTATTTTAATGATTGGCACCCCAACTCGTTTATCATATCCGTGGTAATCTCTCCCCTGTTTCGCTATACTACAAAACAAACTGCTGTTCTTTGGACTTTCTCTATGTCATCCGTCATTCTTATCTGATTTAGATCCCACATCGTACACAAGTGCTCCAGCAGAGGGCGGCCAAGCGTAGTGTAAGCAGTATCTTTAATAGACCTGCTGTATCTTCTAAATGCTCTACCAATAAAACGGAGTATTCGGTTTGCCTTCTTTACAACATTAGTTATGTGATCGTTCGTGACTGTAATTCCTAATATTCAGCTGAACTGATAGCCTTTAAATTTGTGTTATTTATCGAGTAACCGAAATTTAACGAATTCCTTTTCGTAATCTTGTGGATGACCTCACGTTTTTCCTTATTCAGAGATAATTTCCACCATATAGATATTTTGTCTAAATCATTTTGCTATTAGTTTTGATCTTCTGATGAATTTCCAGGAAGATAAATGACAGCTTCATCTGCTAAATCTACAAACAACGTAAGAGGACTGCTCAGATTTGTCTCCTAAATCGTTTATATTGATTAGGAACAACAGAGGGCCTATAACAAATCTCTTGTGAGGAACGGTGTCAAAAGCCTTCAGATATCTGAAAATGTGGAATCAATTTAAGATCCTCTGTCGATAGCACTCATTACTTTGTGCGAATAAAAAGCTAGTTGTGCTTTACAAGGACGATATTTTCTGAATCCGTGATGACTGTGTGTCAATACACTGTTTTCTTCAAAGTAACTCTTAATTTTCCACCGCAGTATATGTTCCATAATCCGACTGCAAATTGACGTCGGTGATGGATTCTTAATTCATCGGATTATTCCTACTTCCCTCGGTGAGTGCTGGCATGACGTGTGCGATTTTCCAGTCTTTTGCTACGAATGTTTCGTCGAACGAGCGGTCGCATTATTGCTAAGTATGGGGCTGTGGTATCAACATGCTCTGAAACGAAGCTGACTGGTATACTATCTCCAGCGGAAGACTTGCCTTTATTAAGTGATCTGAACTGCATCGCAACACCGAAGTTATGTCACTGACGTAGGCACCTGTTTTTCTTTTTTTTCGATTTCTGGAATATTTACTTCGTCTTCTTTGGTGATGGAATATCGGAAAACTAAGTTTCCACTTTAATGATGCTGTCATCAGTAATGTTACCATTGTCATCGAGGGGTGAAGAAAAAAATGGTTCAAATGGTTCTGAGCACTATGGGACTTAACATCTATGGTCATCAGTCCCCTAGAACTTAGAACTACTTAAACCTAACTAACCTAAGAACATCACACAACACCCAGTCATCACGAGGCAGAGAAAATCCCTGACCCCGCCGGGAATCGAACCCGAGAACCCGGGCGCGGGAAGCGAGAACGCTACCACACGACCACGATGCGGACCACACACTATAAATTCTGACGATGTTTCGTACCCATCAAAGGCGCTGAACGTGTATTTTAGCCAACATATTGAGGGTAGACGGAAGTCACCACCAACATAATTGTGTAAGTGGGGTATCTATTTGAGATAATACTCAAGTTTACATTGGACTGTTGAGCAACTATACCATCTAAGTCGGTAGATGGAACCAATTACTAATTTATTTCAGTTGCCAAGTAAAACGTCTCCCTATACTAACTTCACTGCAAGATAAACTACTTCTGAAATCAACAAACACGCCTCCATCAACTGCATTTAATCAATCCTTTCTTAACACTGTTAGTCCTTCGTAAGAAATTCGGCTGAACTTATGTCTGGCTTTAGCCAACTTTCGATACCTATAACGATTTGAGCTTCAGTGCATTCTATTAGAGCTTGGAGCTCTAGTTCTTTCCCAAAACGGCAACAACTATAATATTGATAGTTATATATCTCCCCTTTTCCTGTGTTTGTTCTAAACCCTTCGAGACTGAAGTTCTTTCGAGTTTCCTAAGACACTCAAACTTTTTTAAAAAAAATGATTCAATAGATCTCTCGCAGCCGCAACGATCCATGTAGTCGCCTCCTGTGTTTAATAGACCTCTGACATGTTAAATGGAACCCGAAACTCCACCACCTTACGGTGTAAGTCCAGGAATCTGCAATCTACATGGTCGCAGACCCGTCTGAACCTTTGGTCCGCATTCGGTCCTTTCGACGATGCTGCAGGTGGTGAGCCCAGCCTTCACCTCTCTAGCGAGAATGGCCTTCTTCAGAACTTCAGCTAGCCGACCGAAACCACAGAGAGTCGCTTCTAGTCCAAAACAACACACATCGCTGATACCGATATAACCCACCACGTGCAGTTGGCTGCACCATGTGCTCTTCCTGGCATCCAGAACCACTCTCTCCACATCTGGAATGACTCCTCCCAATATATACAAAGAGTGTACACTGGATTTCTTCTCTCCTTGACAACCATATCCCTAAGCATCCCCATGAAGCGCCTGACATTGGAACTCCCAACTACCAGTAATCCCATCCTCTGTAAATACCCAGATCTTGTGGGCCAGGTGGCTTCCTCTGGAACAGAGCGATTTGCTGCAACTGTCTCAGGACCTTTGTAAGCCACGTATAGAACCCGAAACCTATTCATCAGACGAACCAGGGGCGCCTTTTGATTGGCCCCCTGGAAAGTTTTCATTGCCTGCTACATTTTGAAACGACTCCCACTCGACCATGGACGAGGGGCGTTCCCAGTACTGGATCGATGGGGGAGCCGAGGGACCTACAGGACATGCCTGGCATTCCCACATCCGGTATCCACGTCAGTGCCCATTGGTAAAAGCCTCAAGCCGTCTGACCGAAAGCAGCACCGCCTGGAGCTGTGAACAAAGAGTCACCAATTCAGTTTGCATCTGAAGGCAGCAACCACAGTCAGTATCCATACTAAAGACGGAAGAAATATACAACACAGTTATAAAAACGTGGGACTGTGGCTACTAGATCACAAATACGCAAGCGATTTAATAATTCAAAATAAAATGTCACAGTAAAAAAAAAAGTCAGTTCTTGTGATTAGAAGCCACAGGTCACAAACGAAACGCCATGATCAGATGTGCTGCGCTGCTGCCTTCACAGCAGGTGTTACACAAATTTTTTAAAAAAGTAATTTAACCTGGTTTTCCGTCCCCAGTTCACATATTAGTGAGGGCCCATGAGAATATGATAAATTTTAAAGATAAAGGTGCATGGACAGCCTGAAGGTCTGTTGCTGAACAATTTCTAGAAAATGTAAAACATCAAAATTACAAGAGCATTGTCAAAAACATGTTGGATAATTTCAAGAAGCTGGTTTGTAGCATGAGTGTAAAAGTCCGGTTCTTACATTCTCATATGGCCTACCTCCCAGAAAAAAGTGGAACGTTACAACGAAGAGCAGGAGAACACTTCCATCAGGACATTAAGGAGGTGGAGAAGACGTGTCAAAGAATATAGAATGATAGTGTGACTGCTGGATGTTATTGGATATTGAAGGGGTCATTAAAGATGAAGATTCTGCTGGGACATCTCAAATGAAAAAGTTTGAATCTGAAATATAAAAGAGCACTCAAAATATTGCTTAGATAACTATTTGTAGTACTTTTAGTATATGCATAAAAAATAAAATAATCAATAGAAAAATAACACAGTAATTTAAATTTTATTTTAACACTTGTGCTACAATTTCCTAAATATTTAAAATCTGAGATCTTATTTCCTGAAAAATCCTGATGTGAGAGAACAAAATCAAAGCTAATTTTAGAATCCGCTTTACAAATTGATTTTAGAATGCCTGGTTTGTAAGAACCATCTCATAAAATTTTTTTAAAATGCAGACTTGTGTAATTATCGACTAAAAGACGTGTAAGATCGATGACAGAGCCCTGAACTGTCTTATGCGAGTAGTTGTAACCGACAGATGAATTTGCAAGAAGAGGCCTATATGGGTGAAGGAGCCTCGACCTACGATAAGCGGGTACTGTATCACAATTTGCCAGTTTCTGTATGAAGCAATTCAATTTGAAATAATCTAGGACACATGCCAAGTTTCCATGACCCACATCTCTGAGTACTTAGCATTAATTACACGCTTCGAGAGTACAGCGTTTGTTGTCGCCACGATAGCACTAACATTGTTTCCATTGTGACATGCTAAAGAAATAGCATGATGTGATGTCACACTCGACTTCACGGTTCGCCAACCAGGCGTGAAAAATAACTTGGCAACATAACTGCTCCAACCGAATGGCGCAATAAATTTGAACGCAGGAGCTTATCGAACTAACTTCGACGAACGTAGTAATAGACCGGTGATTATCGCTGCCACATGACCATGCTATGGCGAGCTGAAATGCTGTAATTGTTGGTGTGGAAAAGTCCGTTGGTTGTGTCGCTTACGACATCCCACAGCAGTTGCTGAGGATTGCTGGAAACGTACTCTTCACGGCAAGTAGTATTAAGAGCTGTTTCTCTTGTTTCTTTCCAGAGAGAAGAAACTATCGTATTTTCTTTTCCGATAACGCAAAATTCTGCTTATTGAAACGTACATAATATTTCAAGCTAAAATTTTGCGCTGCTCACTTATTTCAGTAGTTGTGCAAATACTTGTAGTAATTTCTCTTTAATTTAAGAAATTTTTGCTTGACGCTCTTGCTATTTACATTATTGCAATGACACCTGCAGTGCACACTAAGCCATCTAAAACTGTTATGTAAGGTATCGTAACTGATTTGTGTACTTAAAATGTACAATACTGTTGGGTTCGAATCAACTTTCTAGTATTTTGAAAGATACTACTTTCGAAGAAATATCATACGAAAACTCGCACCTGGTGATATACGGGTCATGTACCATATCAGTGCTTTGTACAGTATATCGTGAAAGCAGTTAAGATCCTTACCAATAAAGTGTTAACTGTGTCCACCTTGACTAGTGGAGATGATGTATGACGGAACTATTTGAAGCAACTTCTATTTAATCTGTTTGTTCCTACCTTCACCGCAGATTAACATTATGCTTCACTGAGCAGAATTGAACTCTAACAGTCCTTTATTTGCGATCATAGCCTCTTACCACTGATCAGCATCACAATCAGAAAGCAATTTTTAAACGGAATGCTGTTGAATTAATATTCTTGGTAACAACCAGTTGATGCCTTCGGTGTTTAACCAATTTTCGTAGCAATGGAATAAAACATCGGAAGCATTTTTCATCGGCCTTCCTATCTGTATTCTTCTTCCACGGTCCAGGCTCTGATGACGCAGAGGCTTCCAAATAAACGGTTATGTCATAATCTGCGTGCGTGCTACGTATCAGTGCGCAGAGGCAGGAGAGGGGATTGGGCGAGGGCAGTGATTACTTTTTTCTTCCAAGTAGAAAGGCGCCGCTCAGAACAGGGGAGCCGGCCGGAATAGCCGACGGTTCTAGACGCTTCAGTCTGGAACCGCGCCACCGCTACGGTCGCAGGTTCGAATCCTGCCTCGGGCATGGATGTGTGTGATGTCCTTAGGTTAGTTAGGTTTACGTAGTTCTTAGTTCTAGGGGACTGATGACCACTGCAGTTAAGTCCCATAGTGCTCAGAGCCATTTGAACCATTTTGAACAGGGAGTCAGCAATCGTCTGCTTTGTTTCTTTCAGAGACCATACTGGCACCGAAATGGAAGATAACCGAGCGAAAGCCGAAATACTGAATTCGGCCTTCCAAAATTATTTCAATGCGAAAGATATTAACGTAGTCTTTCTGTGACGGTAGGAGCGTCGAAATGGTAGATACTGAGATAACCGATTGCAGACTAGAAAAGCAAGTACAATCGCTTAGTAGCAGAAAGGCAAGATACGTATAAGATGCTACAAAGATTGTGAGAAAGAAATCGCTCCCCTTCTAGCAGCAGGTTATCGTAGTTTACTGAAGCAACAAAGGGTACATAGTGACTAGAAAAAAGTGCAGGTCGTTCCCTGTTTCAAGAAGGGTCGTAGCACATGGGCACACAGTTGTAGACCTGTATTGTTGTCAGTCTGTTGTACAATTATGAAACATCTTGTAAGAGGTATGCGATGTATGCGCTGCCTTCAACAGGCAAGACTTAGGAGAGTCTCTGACCAGACAGCAGTATGTAGTTAGTTGTTGCTTGTCGCTAGTCGGCAGTAGTCGACAGTAGTCTTTAGTAGTCTGCGTGAGTCGGCGCGTGTCGGCGCGTGTCGGCAGTCTGCTCTGGTCGGGACTCTGGAGGATGAGTATTATTGTAGAAGGTAAAGAAGCAGCCTTGCGCGTATCTAATAATGTATGTCAACTGTCATTCAATTTCTTTAAAAAAATGCCCCAATAATAATTCTTATAATATAAAGTAATTTTTTTTAAAAAAAGCATTCATTTCAATTTAAAGATTTTATCCAATGAATAATTAATTCCTTTCACGAGTCACAAAGCATAGGCCAGCATTGCACGGAGCTGTGCCGAAAATTTTTTTATGTAAGAGCAGATATATTCGCAGTTTTTATTGAGGTAAGAATTTTTGCTTTTTTTTATTGAGAGTACAGGGCCGAGGCGCAGCGTTGCTGTCGTCATAAAATTTACCAGGTTACTGAATTTTTTATTATTTTGGTGTTTAGGAATTTTTCTGTTTCGAACTTAACATTAAATGAGAAAAGCATTTTGTGGGAACATTAAATGTGAATGCATTTCTGCACAGAGATTATAAATGGGAGCCAATTTTGTTCAGAAGTAAAAATATTTAAAAATTCATTTAATTATTATTTCCGTGGGGAGGTTACATCCGGTTCATTTTCATTTAATTAATAATTTTGTGGGGAGTTTATTCATGGTTCATTTTAATATTTTTGTGGGGAGGTTACACTTGGCGACATCCGGCCAGGATCGTATTTCTTTGTGAATCTTCTGATAAGTAGTCATATATCTGCTCTTATTTACTTAAATGTAGTTTGCATCTGGCGCAACGCATTTACTAATTTGTCACTCTTTCTTTCACAGATCATCGGCAATTTCTTGCTCTTTCTTGTAATTGTGTTTGTTGCATTTTTGCATTGTCTGTTTCATTTGTGCTTAATTCTGATTTGTGAAAAATGCCGCGAAAAACTGTTAACAGTACATCGTGATGTGTAATGAGTGAAATAGCCGACTAATAATTTGACCGATAGTACTTGGGACACTCAGTGTAATGATGACAATCCTCCATTTACAGACAATCAGTGCGTACTGACCACTAGTAATGATTTTGATCCTAATGATGAACAAATTAATTCAATTGTGTCCTCTGTTAATTTGGCGACAATTGATGACGCGGGACGTTCTGTTACAATGAACGCTGCCCAGCTTGACACACCCGGTTTGCAAAATTTACGTAATGAACAGACAAATTTTTCTAACGAAAATGAACAGTGTACTAAAAATACGACAGATTTATTTGATTCCGAGGTAGTGACTAACAGTGCACATCCGATTAGGAAACATTTTCAAGAATCACAGAATAACCAAATGGTTACACAAAGCGTGACAAGTGCACATACACCATCACACAGTACAGAGAATACAGCGGCTAATTTGGACGTGGATCAAGTTATAGCATTATTGCTGCAATTTGGTGAAAATCTCAAACAACTTAATGAACTAATTAATGAAAGTTTCAAACAGTCGAACGAGAAACACGACAACCTGAATGAACAGAATAAACAACTTAGTGAACAGATTACAGCCGTTACCGTGCAACGTTATGATACTAAAGAACAATTACGTGAGGATACTAAGACTTGTGCTACGAACAGTAGTGAAGAAACTAGATCTGTTGCTCAAGAATTAAGTAATACACATGCAGCCACAACAGAATCACTTAGAGATGAAATTAATGCAGTCACTGAACAATGTTCAGAAAACGCAACACAGATACGCGACGAGTTTAATTTAAAGTCACCAGAACTTTCACACACTCTGGATACGGAAGTCGGTACGAAATGTGAACAACAGAACAGCCAAATTGAGGAACGTTTTAAAGTGACAGATGAAAAATGTTTCGGTCAATAACACGTCACAGCATACGGCATATTCCGAACATTTATCACACTCACACAGCCAGTATAATTTAGGTAATTTACAGAGAGTACGTGACTTAGATTCCGAACATTCACAGACAAATAGATTCTCATACAATCCTGAACCTGTTCAGACATTCAGAGACGATAACGTTGATTACGAGCAATTTTTATCCGTAAAAAAATCTGAGGTATTTGAAAATAACAGAGCACAGGTACGCGCTTTGAACTGGATACGACAATTTATTTTTGTACTTTCACTAGCTTGGCCTGTAATGCAGAAACTAGAATTAGCATGGATACAGCAATTTGCTTTTGAACTTTCACCGGCATTGCCTGTAGCGCAGAAACTGAAATTTATTTGCAGCGCATAATTAACCTCAGGGGATTCATTACGCTTTAATGAATATGTGCCGTAGCATGCACAGGGCCCCCGAGCCGTAGTAGTGCTGTTTCATCTTTATTTTTCTGCACTGCTGCCTTCTACTATCCTTTATATCTATTAAAACAGCTCTTCAACTACCGATCTATCTAGGATTAAGAAACATGTAAAGAAAACATGATACGACAAGTTTTACCGAAAGTGACAGTTTTCATTAGACGCTCCAAAAATGACAACCACCAGTACTTTAATAACACAAAATTTTAATTATCAGTATCGTCAAAATTATCAGCAACAGGAAACACATTTTAGTAACAATAGAGGCTTTTCTTCGCAACAGCAACAAAACCAACCGGTTAGCATACCTAAACAACAATGTAATGTACAATGTCAACCAAGCCTTAATGTTTCGCCGCCTGCACGTGTAGCGTCAGCTCCAACAAATAGTAACGCACAGCAACAAGGAAACCAGTACGTACAGAAAACACACCATTTCAATTCCTATCGCAATGCGCCGTATAGAAATGACTATCATGACATAAGTAAAAATAATGAGCACAATTTTCAGCGTACATTTAATAACAGTCGATCTTATCAGCAGCAAGAACATCAGCAACAACATATCATGAATGAACCAGACAGTAGATATCATCCAGAACGTAATACGTCAGGAAGAAATAACAGAACAGTTCAAATAGTGGAAATGCCACAGCATCCTCCCGAAAATAATAGCACGTCAGATAGAATTTGACTAAATACAGTACAGGTTGCATCTTCCAGTAACGTAAGCAATACTTTTGACACAGAGAATCTTGTTCACGAAAATGTCATTACTTTTAACGACATCCGAGACTCTTGAAGGAAAGACCAGTTATTCAAAAAACCATTTCACACCCTGTCATCGAAGTAAAAACTGGATCATCCAAATTTTCAGCAGTAATTGATTCTGGATCTCCTATGTCAGTTATAAATGAGGAAACTTTCAACGAATGTAACAAAGAGGATAGCTATCCTACGTTACCATTAGGCAAAACTAATGTGAAAGGAGCAGTATCTGGTAAAGGAGTAGATGTTAAATTACAGACACATTTGTCATTTTGTATTGCAGGTCATACATTTCACTCAAATTTTTGGATTGTTCCCTTATTGACGACAGACGTTATTTTAGGTACGAATTTTCTAGTACAACACGACGCAATTATTGACTTTCAAAACTCCTGTTTAATGTTAAAGGATGAAAATCTACAACTGGCTTTAGAATTTCAGCACTCTTTAACTGCAGAAGAACAAACAATCTTACAGAGGTCATTTCCGCATCACGTAACATAGACTGTCATTCCACATTGTTCACAGATACGTACGTACACAACTATAATACTCCAGACGAAGCCGACTATGACGTTATACAGATGATTTCTGGTAAAGTTAAACAGAGCAGTGCAAATACAGACGACGAACGCACATAATTACGCAAAACTCTTTTAGAGCAAGCTCCAGTTTTTGACAACGTTCCTGGTACTATGTCCGGTTTTATGTATGAATTTCAAGTTAAACAGCACGACACATTTAAAGCCAAACATTACCCCATTCCGTATATTCACAGAGAACCAGTTAAGAAAGAATTGCAAGATACGCTCAACCAAGGAATTATTGAACCGGCAGTTAGTCCGTACATAAACCCGCTCCATATTGTTAAGAAAAAGGATGGTTCACTTCGCCTCGTACTTGATTCGCGTCACATCAACGACATTATTATTAATGAAACGGATCGCCCACAGACACTAGAAAAACTTCTACAGAAATTTCATGGTACTGCTATTAATTCCACATTAGATTTGAAATCGGGATTTTGGCAAATTCAACTCCATCCGGACTGCAGAAAGTACACGGCTTTTCTCTGTTTTTGTTGTGTCTAGACAGGACAGCCTAGACACAATGAGAGGAAGCCGAAAGGCACGCGCTTAAACTCACGCAGACTGGCGTGAGGTCTGAAACAGGATACGTAATGAATGCTATAAAGAAAAGTACGTAGCTTCTGGAATACTTAACTTTAATCCACATTTGTAGAACATCGCTCTTGATGATACATTAATAGAATCTCAATATCAATTGAATACGGCGCTTGCTAGGTCGTAGCAAATGTAGCTGAAGGCTATGCTAACTATCGTCTCGGCAAATGAGACCGTATTTGTCAGTAATCCATCTCAGGCAAAGTCGGCTGTACAACTGGGGCGAGTGCCAGGACGTCTCTCTAGACCTGCCGTGTGGTGGCGCTCGGTCTGCAGTTATTGACAGTGGCGACACGCGGCTCCGACGTATACTAATGGACCGCGGCCGATTTAAAGGGTACCACCTAGCAAGTGTGGTGTCTGGCGGTGACACCACATTCCTCCCCCGCAAATCGGCGTACGGTTGTGTTATAAGGCTTCCGCCCGCCGTGGGGTGGACCCCATGTTGACGTATGCGACGAGGTGGGGAGCCTAACAACAGGCGAGGCTGTGCCACCCGCACCCGGCCATTCGGTCCGAGGGGAGCTAGGAAACGCCTGAAAACCTAGTCCAGGGTGCACGCCAACATGCGGTGTATGCGCCCGTAAAGAGACAATAGGGGCCGAAGGGTCGACCGCCATTGCGTCGGGGCACCCGACGGGCGAAGACGACATCTGGTCCGGAGCGGGCAAGAGTTCCTGTCGGAGGACAGCTGGTCACGGGAAGCGATCGGCGGCGCGTGACCCAGGGAGGCGCCCGGCGGTCGCAGCAACGCGTCCACTGCGGGCGTCGCCGGCGGGAGAACAGGCGGCGGCGCGTCGCAATGGGGCAAAATGGAAGGCAGCGTCGGTAACACCTGGGGATGAGGCGAGCCAGTAGATGGGTCCCCAGGGCGCTGACCGGACGGCACCGTCGCTGAAAGCAGACGGGGAGCGGCAGATCCCGTGCGACAGAGGCGCAGCTGATTGAGATGCCGACGCACCTCACCAGAGGCCCCCAAAACCAGATACATAGCGCGGCCGAGGCAGCGAAGAATGCGCCCTGCGAGCCAACGCCGTGAACCTCGATAGTTGCGATAATATACAACGTCGCCTGGAGCAAAAGCAGGTGGCTGCCGCTGCACAGGAACCTGATGCGGTGGATGTAGCAAAGAGATCAAGGTTCGATGAGGACGACCGTGGAGCAACTCAGCCGGCGAGTGACCATCTCGGGGCTGAGAGCGATACGAGGACAAAAAGAGCAATAATGCGTCCTCCCGAGACTGCGACTCTTACAACTTCAACATCTGTGACTTGAAAGTCCGGACCAATCTTTCAGCGGCACCGTTTGACTGAGGCGAAAACGGCGCGGATGTCAGATGTTGAATACCATTGGCCTTGCAGAATGACTGAAATTCTGCGGACATGAATTGTGGGCCATTGTTGGAAACAATAGTCTGTGGAAGACCTCCAATGCAAAAGATAGCGGATAACGCTTGGATGGTGGCAGATGACGTCGTGGCAGACATCTGGACAACAAAAGGAAAATTACTGAAAGAATCGACCACAACCAACCATCGAGCATTCCAAAATGGACCAGCAAAATCTATGTGCAAGCGTTGCCAAGGGGAAGTGGCTTTCGGCCATGCAAGGATTTCCGCTGTGGTGCGGATTGTTGTTCGGCACACGCCATGCAAGAAGAGCACATATTCGTAATCGCAGCATCGATTCCGAACCAAGTACAGTGCTGACGAGCAAGTTGTTTCGTTCGCACTATACCCCAATGTCCTTGGTGGAGAAGCCGTAAGACAGAGGACTGTAACGAACGTGGGACCACGACCCTGGACTGATCATTATCAGAACGCAACAGCAAAACACCACGTCGTACAAAAAGTCTCTCCTTGTGAGCAAAAAATCGGCGAACCAACGGATCCTCGATCCGCGACTTTGACAAGGGCCATTGAGTAGTAACAAAACGCAAAACGGTAGCAAGGACAGGGTCAGCAGCTGTGGCTGTAGCTACACGACGAAAATAAATCGGAAACGATTCGACCACTTCATCGGTTTCTGAATCAATGAACATGCAAGCAAGTTCGGAAGAATCGAATGCTCTATCCTCAGCAACAGGCAAACGGGACAACGCATCGGCGTTTCCGTGCTTAGCAGTGGACCGATACAAGATATCGTAGCGGTACTGCGAGAGGAAAATAGACCAGCGAATGAATTTCTGCGCTGTACGTGGAGGTACAGGCTTGTTCGGATGAAAAAGCGATGTCAAAGGTTTGTGGTCTGTGATGATGGTAAAGTGACGACCATACAAGAAATCATGAAACTTAGTAACACCAAAGACGAGAGCCAAAGCTTCTTTCTCTATCTGTGAATAATTTCTTTGCGCAGACGAGAGCAATTTGGACGCAAAGGCAATAGGGCGATCATGCGAACCATCTTTGTGCGCAAGCACAGCACCGATCCCGAAATCCGATGCATCTACCATCAACAAAAGGAGTTTCTGGGGATCGAATGGCGTAAGGCAAGTATTTGAAAGCAACGCCGATTTCAATTGGCGAAAGGCGCGTTCGCATTCCGTCGTCCAGACGAACGGAACACCTTTACGGCGTAAGCGATGTAGCGGAGCTGAAATGGAAGAGGCATGCGGGACATATCGATGATAGTAATTTATTTTACCCAGCACACTCTGTAGCTGCTTCAAATTCTGCGGCGAAGGCAAGTCTTGTATGGCACGGAGGTGCTCTGGACTAGGATGTATGCCTTCGGCATTGATTACATGTCCCAGATATGGTAAATCACGAGCAAAAAACACATTTGTCCTTCCGCAAGCGAAGACCATTTTGTCGCAAGACCTGAAATAATGTTCTGAGGTTGGCTAAATGTTCTTCTTCCATCTGTCCGGAGATCACAGTATCGTCCAGATAGTTTGCTGAAGGAGGGACCGACGCACAAACAGTTTGCAGATATTGCTGAAACAATGCAGGGGCGGATGCACACCCGAATGGCAGTCTTTTGAATCTGTACAAACCAAGATGCGTATTAACCACCAAAACGCGCTGGGATTCTTCGTCCACTGGTATTTGCAAGTACGCATCTGCGAGGTCCACCTTCGAAAAATATTTACCCGGGCACAGTTTTTCAAAAAGATCTTCCGGGCGGGGTAAAGGAAAAGTTGCAATCACTAGTTGTGGATTCACTGTAGCTTTGAAGTCCACACAAAGTTACAGTTTTCCGGAAGGTTTCGGCAAAATTACTAAGGGTGATGCCCAGAGAGAAGCCTGCACACGTTCAATCACACCTTGTGATTCCAATTCGTGTAATGTTCTTGCGACCTCATCACGCAATGCGTGGGGAACATTGCGCGCTCTGAAAAATTTCGGTTGCGCGTTTACTTTCAGTTCCAAATGTGCTTTATAGTTCTTAGTGCAACCAAGGCCCGGTGCAAAAATGTCTGCAAATTCTTCACATAGACTAGAAACACTGGCTGAAGGCACAGTCTGGTTCACTGATATGACCTGATTTACTATAGACAAGTTAAACAACTGAAATAAATCCAAACCAAACAAGTCCACTGCAGAAGAAGAACGAAGTACATAAAATGACACAAGTTTTGTTTGTCCCTTGTATGTTGCAAGAAGGCTGCACTGTCCTAATACATGGATAGCTTGTTCTGAATATGTAGTTAGCTTAACATTTGCGGCACACAAGGGAGGTGTGCCCAGCTGTTGGTACGTGTCTTTATTGATCAATGAAACTGCAGCTCCGGTATCGAGCTGGAATGGGATCACGTTGCCATGAATGTCCAAGTCTACAAAAAGTTTATTGTCCTGCCGACGACAAGAGCGACTGTCTCGTGCAATTGGAACAGACACTGGTACAGAATCACTTGCTAATTGACGTGATTTCCGGCGACGTCGACGCACACTTTTTGTGGGACGCACACAGTCACTTTTAGAGAGAGTGACACTGGGCGGAGTGGAATTAACTACATGAATGTCCATGGGCGAAGGTTAACGAGCCTGAGTATTCTTGGTTCGATTCCGGCGCGAAGCAAAGGGCCTGGAATGATTTTTAGTGTCCGATCCAAGCTTTTTCTGGCAAACACCCTGAACATGTCCTTTTTTATTACAGAAGAAGCAAATAGCTTGGTGTGACGGGCAATTCTCACGCGAATGTGTAGTAGCACACCGCGGGCATGATTTCACTGCATTTGCGTGCTGCCGCGGGACACGTGGTTGAGAGCTTGGCGGCAGCTGTGCGGACGAGCGCGAGGGCTGTTTACTGTTCCGTGCAGCGCGCCCGGCGGGCCGGTTAATGTGACACACGGCTGGCGAAGTTGCAAAAGATGCCTGAGCAAAGTCAAGTGTGTCTTGCCTATCCAATATGTCTATCACTTGTTGAAGGGAGGGATTGAATAGTTTCAAAATTTGTTCCCTTATACGAACATCAGAAACGTTCTGTGCAATTGCATCACGCACCATAGTATCTGAATAAGGAAGTCCACAGTCACACTCTAAAGCACAATCCCTAGTAAGGCCTTGCAAAGTTGCAACCCACTCCCTATTAGTTTGACCGGCCGTATGATTTGTACGAAAGAACGTATACCTTTTTGCAACGACATTGACTGAATCTTTGAAATATGCATCTAATGCAGACAAAATTTCTTTGTAGGACAGAGTTGCTACGTCACGTCGGGGAAACAATTTCACTATCACACGGTACGTCTGGACGCCGACACATGATAATAAGTGAGGCTGCCGCTCATTACCTTGAATTCTGTAGGTGGCGAGATGGAATCCAAATTGGCGTGACCACTCCGTCCAGCTTTCCACTGCCGCATCGAAATGACGAAATGGTGGTGCAACTGCGTGTTGTGGCTGCGGTAGCGGTGGAGCGGCGGCTGCTGCATCGTTTTGCATTGCACGTTGACCCTGGACGAGCTGTCCAAGGGCATCCAATAACGCCTGCGTCTGCTGATTCTGCAAGCGATAAAATTCGGACAGTACATCTGGAGATTGTGGCGAAGGCATGACACAAGTAAATTAGGGCAAAACGAACGCTAAATCCTCTTTTGAGACTCGTCGCCAAATATGTTGTGTCTAGACAAGACAGCCTAGACACAATGAGAGGAAGCCGAAAGGCACGCGCTTAAGCTCACGCAGACTGGCGTGAGGTCTGAAACAGGATACGTAATGAATGCTATAAAGAAAAGTACGTAGCTTCTGGAATACTTAACTTTAATCCACATTTGTAGAACATCGCTCTTGATGATACATTAATAGAATCTCAATATCAATTGAACATGGCGCCTTGCTAGGTCGTAGCAAATGTAGCTGAAGGCTATGCTAACTATCGTCTCGGCAAATGAGACGGTATTTGTCAGTGAACCGTTCCTTGCAAAGTCTGCTGTACAACTGGGGCGAGTGCCAGGACGTCTCTCTAGACCTGCCGTGTGGTGGCGCTCGGTCTGCAGTTACTGACAGTGGCGACACGCGGCTCCGACGTATACTAATGGACCGCGGCCGATTTAAAGGCTACCACCTAGCAAGTGTGGTGTCTTGCGGTGACACCACAGTTTTGGTGACTGTTATCAATTTTGTAAATTACCGTTCGGTTTAACTATTTCTTCAGCAGCATTTATTCGCGGTTTGAATACGATACTTCCGACAGAACTTAAAGACAGAATCAGAACGTATGTAGACGACATTCTTATTGCAGAAGCTAACTGGTCTGAACACAATCTGATTCTTGAACAACTGTTACGAACTTTTCGTGCACAAGGACTCACAGTTAATCTCAGTAAATCGCACTTCGGCAAAACTTCTATAAAATTTCTTGGACATGTAATTTCAGCAGAAGGCATTGCGCCTGACCCGGAAAAACTTCAAGCTTTACGTGACGTTACTGTTCCTACGACGAAGAAACAACTACGCAGTTTTTTGGGTTTAATTAACTTTTTTCGTAAATTTATTCATTACTCTGCTTTAGACACCCCTAGAATATGTCAATTGACAGGTAAAAACACATATTTGGTCCTGGGATAAGCTTGCACATTCTGAATTTGTGAACCTGAAAGAAACTTTGTTGAATGCTTCACTTTTATCGCACTCAGATCTTACTAGAAATTTTTCCATTCCCACCGACAGTTGTAACACCGCTTTAGGCGTACACATTTTTCAGGAAATTGAAGAAGATGGCACTACTGTAATTAAAAATATCGCCTTTGCAAGTCGCATTCTGTCACCTGTTGAATGCAATTATTCTGTTACAGAACTTGAAACACTATGTGTTGTTTGGGCATTTACGAGATTTCGGCATTTTCTTTATGGAAGACATACCACCGTTTACACAGACCATAGAGCGATACAGTTTTTACTTTCCGCTAAATTTACACACGACAGATTAAGCAGATGGAAACTTTATTTACAAGAATTTAATTTTTAAATTGTTCATATTACCGGTACACAAAATATTGTAGCAGACGCACTATCCCGTTCTCTCAGCAACAATCAGCAAGACATCGCAACCAACTTCTGCAAAGCAAATTTCAGCGTCATGTACATTCAACAAGTTGCATTTGAGAATTTCATTTCGTCGTCATTACAAGACATAGCACAAGAGCAGAGTAAAGACAACGTGTGGAAAGAAATTAAACACCTTTGGCAAGATAGGAATAATGTTACCATTAGAAACCATTATACTGTACGCAATGACATTCTGTTTCGCCGCCCTCACACTGACAGCAACAATTAGTTATTATGCATTCCTGACGAACTTGTTAACAAATTAATCCTGTATACTCATTTAAGTTACGCACATTACGGAGCCAGAAAATGTTTTCTTATACTGAGACAGAACTGTTATTTTACCAACATGGAGAAACGTATTCGACGAATTTTAGCGTCATGTAAAATCTGCCAGAAATCTAAGTCAGATACGACTTCACACATTCCTCCATTACATCCCATTGTACCCGTTAAATTGAGACACATGGCCGCTGTAGACATTTTTGGTCCGATTCCCAGAACTAATAGAGGTTTTTGCTACATCTTTGTCGCTGTTGAACTCACTTCAAAATTTGTTACCTTCAGTCCGTTACGCAAAGCTACTGCTAAAACTGTTTCGAAAGCATTTGTAAAACATTTTCTATTTCATGTAGGGCATGTATTGAAAGTAATTTCCGACAATGGATCACAGTTTCGATCTGCTATATGGACACGTATGTTACGAGCTAGAAACATTTCTCCGATCTATATATCCAGGTACCATGCTTCTTCGAACCCTTGTGAACGATTAATGAAAGAAATTGGTAAACTGTGTAGAATATACTGCCATAAAAAACATATTGATTGGGACACACACATACTCTCATTCCAGGATGTAATTAATTCCATACCAAATGAATCTACTATGCTATCTCCGACAGTTATACTGAAAAATGTTGAACCACCTAACAAAATTAAAGAATTAGTAACCTTTCCTACATCTCATCGACTACGACACCATGAAATAATTGACATTGCGCTGAACAACATCAAACGTGACGCAGAGCGCCGGAGAAGACAGCAAAAACAGGTTTGTACACGCCGTGACTTTCGCACACATTATTTATCTAATAGAGGGAAAAGTAGATGTAGTAAATTTGAACTTCTATACGCAGGTCCATATCGAATTCGCAGCGTTCCTCACCCCAATGTAGTACACGTCAAAAACTCTGAGAACCAGAAAAACCAAAGGGAATCACCATATCTCCAACATCAAACCTTTTATTGAATGAACATACTTTATGATTTATCACACTGTAATGCGATTTCCTGATTTTTTTTATGACCACTTATGCAATTATATTTATGTGACTACTTACTTATGATTATCGTATTTTTTCTTGGCAAGTGCCCGGCAAGGTAAGGTTAGCAGGTCGCTTTTCTTGTCGTTACACATCAGACCGTGCACATTTTTCCAGATAAACTTACATATTTTATGACCGATTATGCGATTCTATCTAGTGACATTTTATCAAATTCTTTCTCCATTAAAGTCTTCAACTCTCGCCTCTATCAACTACACAACATACAAGCTGAACAAAGAGAGGCATTTCTTGTTGTTACACATCAGACCGTGCACATTTTCCATTTTTTATGTATGTATGATTGTTTTACTGTTTTGTTTGTATGCACTGTGAAATATTTAAGATATAACAAACACAGTTGACTTTGACATTTTGCCTTATGATATCTCAACATCGTGACTATTTTTACATTTTTTTGCTGCTACATTGTGATACTCTGTGTACATTTTTGCATCTGAGCACTGTCTATGTTTTTTGACATATTACGTTTTCTGTCATGCTATGCTGTATGCTCAATTATATCACTATAAACCAGCTTTTATTTAATGGGTATATGATTTAAATGCAAGACATTAATCATTGTTCATCATTTTCAGAAAGAAATAACGTGTAAAAGAAATAAATTAAACAGAAATGGGAATTTCACCTTCGGAATGAACGAAAGAAGATGCAATACCTTGTCACGAAGAGTAAATGGATCAGAATTAACAAGCAATAACAAGAATTTACTATACACATCGTATGATAGCAGTCTTAACTAATTTTTTCTTTCAGAATACGAGGCGATTGATGCAGGCTGTCAGACAGAACTACACATCTTAGTTTTAGTGATGAAATATGTTAGAAATAAGGAACTTTATACTATGAATAGTTGTATAATGAAGTGACTTTTTTGCAGATGATAATGAATGATGATGAATAGTGATGCAGAATATGCTAATATGGATAATGATGATAATAATGGAATTATGTTGATATGGATGATGAAGTTTTTCTTTGCAGGTGATGATAGTAATGATAATGAAGTTTTTCTTTGCAGATGAAGTTGATATATTTACTGTTAGTTAAGAAATGATATGTAGTTATTTAAGTATTTGTTGCAGTTCGTTTTTACAGTATGTCTTATGTCACATGGTATGATGACTGAAGGTTTTGGAAAGGACAGCTAGAGAACATATATATATAATACACGTTTCATTACCTGTTACTTCGAAGTTCACTACTTTTCAGCAATGCATTGCTAGCACAAAAAAAATGTATTACCAGTCCCAAATAATGATACCAATTTAAAAGAGTTATGAGTAATACTGAATGATGTTTCCCAACCACAGACTTGAGTAATAGTTACAGTATGTTACATTTTATTATGTCTTATGTGACTTAAATGATGAGTTCTGAGTAATAGTGAATGATATTTTGTAATAATGCATGCATGCTCTACACTCATTAACTCCTGTTTTGAATGATGACTTCTGATGTTTAGTAACTGATCAATGAGTGCCTATAATTATTTTAAATATGTCATATGTCACTTGAATGATGAAAAATGTTTTGTAATATTCAATACTTGCTGACCAATGAATGCCACTGTTTCTTATACTTTAAATTTGTATTATGTCACTTTTATGCTATATATATGATTACCAGTAGCTTGATGCTACACTCATTAGCTCCTGTTTTGACTGATGACTTCTGATGGTTTGTAACTGATCAATGAGTGCCAATAATTATTTTAAATATGTTGTATGTCACTTGAATGATGAAAAATGTTTAGTAATATTCAATACTTGCTAGCCAACGAATGCCACTGTTTCTTATATTTTAAATTTATATTATGTCACTTACATGCTATATATATGAATACCAGTAGCTTGATGCTACATTCATTAGCTCCTGTTTTGAATGATGACTTCTGATGGTTTGTAACTGGTCAATGAGTCCAATGTTCTCTGTAAACAGATACCTTACGAACATTATTATGTAATACTTCATACATGGTAGAGAAATGTTCAGTAACTAGGCGATGAGTGCCTCCAATTAATCAAATCAGTTGATAGACTAGTGTAATTATCAATGATGACTGGCATAAGACTTAATGTACTTCACCTTCTGACCTAATTACCAGAAATTACTACAATATCCCTTTGTCCTGTCTATCCTCATGCTCATGGAGCACTATATTTGGTTTTTGCACTAATTCTACGTTGCTGTACCTTACAAGAACGTGGTGTAGACACGACATGTTGTCCACCACCTTGAGCGATGGAGATGTTATTATGGCCTCACTGTTTGGTGTACCTAATGTACTACCAAAATGATAACATGGAATATTAATAAGACATTTCAGTGTCTTGGCTACACTGATTAATACTTCAGGGGAAAGAACTTCAGATTGTCTCACTTGGTGTTGTGCTTCTGTAGAAAGATATGGACTTTCAGTGCAGCTGCGTGGAACCTAATGTGCTAGAACCATGATGCAATCCTTCCCTTTCCTATCCTAGTTCTTGTAAAATAGTAAAAAAAACTACAGTGCGTGTGCACTTTATGTCATTTGTTAATATGATTTGTACTCATTCCCTATACATTTTGTGATTTCCTGATATGTTCTGTACTACTGTGCGTGTGCACTTTATGTCATTTATTAATATGTTTTGTACTCATTGTGTATACATTTTGTCATTGCTTGATATGTTCTGTACTCAGTGCATGTGCACTATATTTTATTGATTGTTCTTCACTTATATGTATGTATATATTCTGTGTTTGTAAACTTAGTTAATTAGGAAAAATTTGTTGCTCATGGCAAGTCCAATTGACTCACCATCACTGCCAAATTTTTGCCCCCCCAGTGGAGAGTTATGTAAGAGGTATGCGATGTATGCGCTGCCTGCAACAGGCAAGACTTAGGAGAGTCTCTGACCAGTGAGCAGTATGTAGTTAGTTGTTGCTTGTCGCTAGTCGGCAGTAGTCGACAGTAGTCTTGAGTAGTCTGCGTGAGTCGGCGCGTGTCGGCGCGTGTCGGCAGTCTGCTCTGGTCGGGACTCTGGAGGATGAGTATTATTGTAGAAGGTAAAGAAGCAGCCTTGTGCATATCTAATAATGTATGTCAACTGTCATTCAATTTCTTTAAAAAAATGCCCCAATAATAATTCTTATAATATAAAGTAATTTTTTTTTTAAAAAAAGCATTCATTTCAATTTAAAGATTTTATCCAATGAATAATTAATTCCTTTCACGAGTCACAAAGCACAGGCCAGCATTGCACAGAGCTGTGCCGAAAATTTTTTTATGTAAGAGCAGATATATTCGCAGTTTTTATTGAGGTAAGAATTTTTGCTTTTTTTTATTCAGAGTACAGGGCCGAGGCGCAGCGTTGCTGTCGTCATAAAATTTACCAGGTTACTGAATTTTTTTATTATTTTGGTGTTTAGGAATTTTTCTGTTTCGAACTTAACATTAAATGAGAAAAGCATTTTGTGGGAACATTAAATGTGAATGCATTTCTGCACAGAGATTATAAATGGGGGCCAATTTTGTTCAGAAGTAACAATATTTAAAAATTCATTTAATTATTATTTCCGTGGGGAGGTTACATCTGGTTCATTTTCATTTAATTAATAATTTTGTGGGGAGTTTATTCATGGTTCATTTTAATATTTTTGTGGGGAGCTTACAATCTTTTATGCTCAAGAAATATGACTTTTTTGGAGAATGAAAATCTTTATCAACGTGAATTCCGCAAATAGAGGTCTTGAGAAAATCAACTGACTCTGTTCCTCCATGAGACCCAAAGTGCTGTAGCAACGGCGCTCTGGTTGGTGCCGTGTTCTTTTACTGCAGGGAGGCATTTGACTCTGCCCCATACTACCACTCACTCGAGTATCAAATCAAATATGCGACTGGATTCCAGACTTTCTTGCAAATAAAATGCAACACATCTTAACGGAACAAAATCGACAGCTGTAAAGGCAATTTCCAAAGAAGTGTGATACGACCGTTACTTTTTTCAGTGAATATAAATGATCTATCAGAAAGCGTCGGATGGTCTTCAAGGCTGTTCACAGATGATGCGGTTGGCTACAACAAAGTAACAACGCCAGAAGACAGTGTCGATCTGCAGAATGACCTGCGGGAGTCCGCAGCTCGTAGTCGTGCGGTAGCGTTCTCGCTTCCCGCGCCCGGGTTCCCGGGTTCGATTCCCGGCGGGGTCAGGGATTTTCTCTGCCTCGTGATGACTGGGTGTTGTGTGATGTCCTTAGGTTAGTTAGGTTTAAGTAGTTCTAAGTTCTACGGGACTGATGACCATAGATGTTGAGTCCCCTAGTGCTCAGAGCCATTTGAACCTGCGGGCGGCGGATTGGTGAATAGTACAGACACTGGTAGTTGTCTCTGAACGTAAGCAAATGTAAGATATTACGCATGCGGAGGAAAAGGAAGTCACTACTGTACAACAACACTAGTTATGAGAAACTGCTGGAAACAGTATCTACAATAAAATATCTAGGAGTAACTATCCAGAACGACCTAAAGTGGCGCGACCGCATAAAACAAATGATAGGAAAAGCAGATGCCAGACTGATATTCATAGGATGAATCTTAAGGGGCTCTGGAAAGCTCTATATTTCCAATGTTAAAATAGCGCTAATAAATTACATGTTTTCTCAAAATGTATTTGAGCTAGGAAGTTGAAATTTTGAAAGGTTATTTATTGGAGTATTGGTTATAACTTAACAAAGGGATTTTTAAAATTTTAATTCAATTGAGATAGATAAATTCTTTCTGCTGTAATGAAAATTCACTCTTTTCGCCATTTTTTGTCTATAAATTCAACAATATACAAGTTTATCGAAAAAGACTGTGTTAACTTACGCAGAAGGGACTGTGTAACATTTCATGAAAATTTGAAGAAAATTGGTGCGGTATACCCTGAGAAAACATGTAATATGTATGAAAAAATAAATCTCTTGGGAATCGAGCGACAAAGTTCGGATTACCTTTATAGTGCATTAGAGGCCCATAGGATGGATTATCTTTATCTTCTACAAGCTCCTCCTCTAGCTTCTTCTTTGTCCTCCTCCTGTTTACTCTGGCTCGTATTTCTAGGCTATTTACAGCCCTGTCAGCAATCCCAAGATGTTCCTCGTTGAAACTTATTTTCCTCCCCATAATTTGAAATACTTTGCACCTGAGAACGTTTCCATCATTGAAAGTAGCAACAGCATCATACTCACCAAAGTGAAGTGTTTCTATTCCAACAAACACAGTCTTAGGGATTCTTGACCATACAACGCTATTTACACTCTCATCGGTGTTTCGCGGTTTTCCATTAACAGATTTTTTCAATAGTTCAGGTGCAGCTAAGTCTCTGAAAATAGGTTTTTTCACCTCCATTACCTCATCAGGCAGACTATGTTTATGAATGTACACTTTGCCAGTTAACAATTCCTGGTTGTACTTACACCAACTGTTTTCTCTTTTGGACACAAGTAATGATAGGGATTTCCATCGATTGAAAAAGTATGAAAAAAAAAGAGCCCAAACAGCATTCTTCATTTCACCGACACTGTGTGTGTTTTGCCTAATAGCCATTCGATAATAATTCTGTATTTTGTCAATTACACTGTCAGTTAACCTTCCCTTCCCATGCAACCCTTTATCATCACTGAGTTTTTGTTTTTTGTACGAAGCTTTCAGCTGCCAAAGTCTTGATCCCATTCGTTTCTGTACATGCTCAATACACTCAAATTTCTGCACTACAACATCATCACCGTAGGGCTTCAGTTCTTGAATATGTTTGGAACTTTTAGAATCACCGTCACTAAGGTAACTGACACATCGCAATTTATGATACGCAATAGTATGTTGGAATATCCTGGCAACACCAGCCACTTTCATTCCTCCGCTACTGCCGTTGTAGTCAGCTGCGCAATTATTTTCATGTGTACCTTTATTTTTTTGTAGACACCTACAATATTTAGATATTACTGCTACATCTAAAACTTTCCCTTGGACCTACTGGTGGCAGATACTACATCACTAAGAGATATGTGTTGCAGTTTATGCCAGATAACATCGAATGCTGCAGTCAAATCTCTGTTGCCACTGTTTTCTATTAATGCCTCTTCCAATGCTTTCTTCATAGATCCTATACAGACATCTTCTGCTACCTATAAACCCATTATACTTCGTAATCTTGGTTGTGGGATTTGGAAGATCCATCATGCCACAGAAAACTGCACCTGAAGTAGCACCCTTACCAACTGTATGCAAGGCATAAATAAATCTAATGTCGTGATCATAGATTTTGCTACCATTTTCTTCATTTGGAGTTACTACGACACTGTTCCAAAAGGTGGCCATCTATCAACACCTAACACACTTTAGTTCCATTTCACTGGCAAGTCCTATGTGATTTTTATAGGGAGTTCTAGACCAACTTCACTACATTGAATACATCTTTCATAGTTCGCAAAAATTCCGTTGAGAACTGACATATAAAATATTTCATTCACATCCGATTCGCCCATAAAACTTTCATACTTTTCACTAACTGAACCAAGCTTCCTCTGCGAAGTGTCTTCTTTCTCACTTTTATTGCAATGGGCAGGTGTACCAGCAAGGTTAGGTTCCCACAGTTGGTTATTGTCTTTATCGTTTACGGTAATAACACCTACCTCTGGCTTTCCAACATATCTCCTTTTCTTAAAATCTTTCAGAGGATTTCTACTCACTTTTCGTTTATCCATGTTATCCATCAATAAAACAGAGACTTAAATGAACAGAATTCATTACGAATGTATTCAGGATTACAAAAGCGTAAAGAAACATGAAAGACACGAGACTCGAGCGATCGATATATATATCGAACCATCGCAGGTTAGCAGCTACACTTATTTTGTAACACTTATTATCTCTCACATCACTAAAATGTACATGATGAGCATGTAGATTCATTAGTACAACATTTGACAGCAGATTAACAGCGCCACAATGGGTCACGCCCACGCAGAACATTATTCAAAAACATTTTAAAAATAGTTGTAGTCTTCTGAACAGAATAAATTATATATCAATTGAAAGGGGAAGTCTCTAGATCTGTAAAATCAAAAAAGTAAAAATTGAACATTTCATGATTGTGAACTTTTCCGGAGCCCCTTAAGGAAATATAGCTCATTCTCGAAGGAAGTGGCTCATAAAGCGTTTGTTCGACCGATTCTTGAGTATCGTCCATCAATGTGGGATCCATACTAGGACTGATGAAAGAGATAGAGAAGATCCAACGAAGAGCGACGCGTTTCGTCAAGGGATCTTTTAGTTGGCGCGAGAGCTTTGCAGAGGTCCTCATCAAGCTCAGTGGCAGACCTTACAAGGTAAGCTTTATGCATTATGGAGAAGTTTACTATTGAAATTTCAGGACAGTGTTTCCCGAGAAGAATCAGACACATATTACTTCCTCCCATATACATCTCGGGTTATAAACACGATCGATAAAATTCGAGAAATTAAAGGCTTACCGACAGTCATTTTTTCCACGCGTCTTTCTCGAGTGGAACAGGGAAGGAGGGATCAGAGATACCAGAAGTACACTCCGCCATACATCGTTAGATGGCTTGCGGAGTATGGTATAGCTGTAGGTGTTTAATGATGTGGAATACTACGTAAACTACAATATTACATCGAAGTTGCTGAATTAAATATTAATTTAGCACCAGGGTTCTTCCATTGACTAAAAGAAAGAGAAAGAGAAATAAGAGTGAGATGGATAGTGGATTAAAATGTTGCCTGAGCTAGCGAAGTCAAATGAAAGTAATGGGACAGTGGTTTCATCAAATAATCATTCTCACTGATGATCGTAACGCGAGCCGGCCGCGGTGGTCTAGCGGTTCTGGCGCTGCAGTCCGGAACCGCGGGACTGCTACGGTCGCAGGTTCGAATCCTGCCTCGGGCATGGGTGTGTGTGATGTCCTTAGGTTAGTTAGGTTTAAGTAGTTCTAAGTTCTAGGGGACTTATGACCTAAGATGTTGAGTCCCATAGTGCTCAGAGCCATTTGAACCATCGTAACGCGAGTGGGTGTCCCAGCAGCGAAGTAGAGACTACAGTCGGTTATAATGAACATGGCAAAGAGAACGTTTATGCATTATGCGTAGATACGTTTACTGATATCAAACGTGCTTCTCAACTTGAGAAAGAATTTTCTGAGGGTGTAGGTCTGGAGTACGTCGTAGTATGGATGTGAACCATGGATTCTGGATACACCAGAAAAGAAGAGACTTGAAAAGTTTGAAATGTGGTGCCACAGATGGATTTTGAAAATTAAGTTGCCTGATTACATAAGAAATGAGCACATTCTCCGAAAAATCGGAGAAATGAAATGCAAGATCCGATCAAAAATATCCGGACGCCTACTACTGGACTTTAATGTGAGCTTTATTCTTTTTGATTTAAGAAGGCTTGAACTCTGCTGTGGTCACTTTTAACGAAGTGTCTCAACGTCTGTCGATGAATGGCAGCACATTGTTCCTCAAGAGCGGAAAACAGAGAAGGTAGTGATGTTGGACGCTACGGTCTGGAACCAAATCAATGTCCTAACTAATACCAAACGAGTTCCGTTGGGATCAGGTCAGAAGTATATGCAAATTAAATAAATTGATCAATTAATCACCACCCACCCACGAACACACCCGCCCCCTACCATGACCAACCCACCCCCAGCCCCAGATGATGTCACGTGTTTTTCTGAGCCTGCACGTTGGCCCCGGGCCTCTACCCCCCTCCCCACCCTCCCACCATGGTGGGAATTTCGAATGTTGGTGGAATTGTTTTCGTCCCAGGGCTGTTCTGACGTCCCATCACAGCCACACTCAGGAATTGGCGGGAAATTAAAATTGGTAGTACCCTTTCCGGAACTCGAACCCTGGTCCTACTGGATGGAAAGCCCAAGTGCATCCCCCAACACATGGAAACTATCCAGATGCGAGAGAGGAAGGTTACGTTAGTGTACTTTATTTATTTTGGTCAAGAAACTGACGTAAAGGTCGATCCTAATTACATTATTAACCACAAAGCTCAGGCCTAATTACACAACTGTATGAATAACATGGCACAAGGACGGTAGAAAATCGCAATAAAACTCAAAAATCGACGATACTACCGTACAACTGGTATTATCCTACTGGGAAAAAAATTCGCATTATCATTCGAAACTAGTGGCAGACACACACAAACTGTACCCTTCACCTACAAGCTGGCGGGTAAAAGGTAGGAGTGTAAGGTACTAACTCTATTCTTTGTGGCTGGAAATATTGTCAACTGATGAGATGCTGGAGTTGGACAGAGAGGAGTTTAAAAAGCGCAGAGTGCAGAATGAGCTGAGTTAATGCTATAGGACCGTGTTTTGACCAGAAGGCTCCCATGACGTGCTTTTCCCGCTGGTGAATCCAACTTAGAACATAGAACACATCTCCGGATGTAACGCGTGGCTGGTTCACCTTCAAGCTCTATCCCAGATGTGATGTGTTTTGGATCGGCATCCCAATATCACTCCGGATATAACGCGTGGCGGATCCACCTTCAAATCCTTTTCTAGATGTGGCACACTGTGGATCCGCATACCAACATCGCTCCAGATACAACGCTCGGCGGATCCACACTCGAATGCTAACTCGGGTCTACTGTGGGTTCTGGGAGCCATCCGAGACACAAGCACAGTCACAGACATACAGAAAACAGAGCAAACGTGATGCAACTGTAGAATATGCGGTTGGAGGTGACTGGATGCATTCGAGTTCAGTGCTATACTATGCCGCTCGACCAGAAAAATAGTGCTGCTACTTGTTGGCAGCTGCACTACATTTACAAGCAATTTTTGAACACGAAACGAGAAGTGATGTCATAATCACATGGATAGAAGAGACATAAAATCGATAACATGATGCGAAATACGTACAAATTGAGGGAAAATACGCCGCAATGCGGGGAAATTGAGGTAGTATTTGCATGTCTTCTGATTGGTGCAGGACAATTTTTGTACATGGAAACGTTGAGATGGTAGCACGGGAACCGGGGAAACAGTCTTTTACTTTTCGTAGAGGCAATATTCTATTGTTTGTCTATTGAGGTAATGGTGATGCCCGCGAGTTGACTGCTGTCTTTGATGCTTTCCTGGGAAAAAGAAAACCATCTGCCTCTAAACTTACTTGTACCTGCGCTAAAGGAGGACAGAGAGCGATCGGCTGAGATGGAGTTATAACGAGGTAGGATTTAACGGTACACTGATGACGCGTTCTAGAGAGAGAGGGAAATGTTGCTGCAGGCCATTTGACCATTTTTTTCCGTTGTTCTCTTAGGATGCATCAGTTGTGTGACATAACCTGCGTTCGACTCGCCTACAACTGCGTGTTCTGCGTGTGACTTAGAGCACTGTCTACTTGCGATCGTTAATAGCAAACTTCTCGGTCATCAGAGGAGTTCCATCCTGTTTCGACACATTCCTCTAGACGAAAGAAGATTTATGCGACATACTCCACTCCCCCACCGCATCTTGCGCATAAAACTGAGTTAGCGACGGGTGTTTGTGGTGTACTACAATCCCCGTGTAAGCATCTGCTTCTCAGGTGTCCTATTTACGGAGTTAGCGGCGGCATTCTCTGTTACTACCGAACATTTTATATAGTTCTGATACGAGCATAGTATAATTTCTGAATTTTGATTGGATATGAGCAGTGGGGGCTATACACATCGGAGAAGCTATATTATACATGTATCACAAGGAATCGGTGCTTTAAGGAAGTAGTTTTTCATTTTACAGTTTATCACCATAGTGTATCGTAAAGAAACATGCAAGGAGAATGTGTGTCATGCGCTGGAAATATATTCCTTACATCACGACAGGAAGAGCGTTGCATTCCATACGGCTAATAGGTCGGAAATCGCAACGATCTAATATTATAGCGTGTTTTAAGTGCAGAACCTTGTAGCCTTAGGAGGTCACGTGTTTATGTTCTCTCTTACCAATACCTTATTGGTAATGACCCCAGGCACTAGAACAACACTTTAGAATTGATAGCGCAGTTGATTTACGTAAAATGCAGCAAACTCCGTCCGTCTGGAGCTCCATCATGCGTAAAAACCACCCGTTTCTTGTTCTTAACCGTCCGTTATATCATAACAACAGATTCGTATGTACTATACACCGACAAGAGATGCTAACTTCCTAGACATTCGCGCATCTGGAGAAATCTTGTGCTCTTGGATGGGTGCGGGACAATAGTTACAGCCTCGGTTCTTACTGTTCCTACACGAAACGTAGAACGTAGCGGTCTACTTCTGGTCAGCTGCAGGGAGCGTTGGTCAAAGACAATGCGAGGAGATATTTCGGTCTCTAACTTCATCCTAAGAATGCGAGAATGCCCTGTGACTCCCATCCACATAGAGAAAGATCGTATATTAAGCATTAAGATGTAAGTGCTAGAGATACGTGGTCTCTGTCTGGTACACTTTGATGTTTATGTTCGAGAATTAACAGTGAATGAACGTACTGCACAGTCATTATTTATATTCGTGAAGGTGCTCGGAAGTAGTGGATGGGCTGTTTAGCGATGATACAGAAATTGGTAAGCATGCTGTCGCGTCATTGGCCGGCGTTGAAATTACGATAAAATTGCTAAAATTGATCGCGCTATCAACTATGATGCTTAGTATTACAGTACATCGACGGTATCTTTTCCGACCCAACTATCCACTGGTATACTCTTGATTACCACATAATGACTGACTGACATCGCTCGTTTGACATGGAGAAAGAGTCTTGGTGGAGGAGGCAACGCCTTCCGGGAATGGCTAACACCGAAACAGTGATTACATGCATGGAAGCAATATGAGGAATCAATCAAACAAACGCAGCACCATCAGCTATCCTGTCACTGTAAATCACGAGTTTAAATGTACAGATCGTCAGTCATCTTCGAACAGCAGTTTTGAAACGCTCCACAATGCCTCAAAACTCTTCCAGTTTCCTTATGTTGTGACTGTCTCTTATTTCAATCACCCACTGTGTGGGTGTGTTGTGAGGTCAGCAGCACCAACATGATACACACCGTGCGATGTCTAGTTTTCTGGGGGAGGCAATGGACCGAAACGTGTGAATGTCAGTTTAGGACCTGACACAGACGTCGAAGTCGTGATGGAAAAGAAAACAAAATGTCTGGCAGTGTACAAAGCGTGTTACAGCAGAAAAAGCGGTGTATCAAACAACAAAACGTGAACCCTCTCCCGTGACTGATGATCTGCGGGAGATGGTTCTTGTACCGTACAGGCGATGAAACTTTACACCGGCCTGTGCAAGTGAAGTCTATCACTGGCCACCTGCTCCAGTGGATCAATACCTGTATATTTAATAAGATCGCCTCATATGCTCTGTGCTGTCACGTAGACGGTATTTGTTTTAGATATATATCAGAAATATCAGAAGAGAGTGATGCAGTAAAAATCTATCGGATGAAGTTAGCAGAGGTTTTATAGTTCATAATTTTTCTCTGTTGGCTGGTACAGAATAACGATGATAGAATTTTTGAGTGACAGACGTGAATGGACCCTGAGGGACGCTGATCTGCTTCAGACTGCAGTACCTGTATGATGTTGGGTGTTCCTAATTTTCCTGATAAGAAATACCACTATAACTATTCGTACCGTCCTTTGTACTACGTCATGTTTCAGGAGCAGGCTTCATTTGGCGCTGACCTTACACATCGTACACAGGTGGCGGAGCTACGACAACATGTTCCATTTCCACCAAGTGGTCAAAACATGGTCCTATAGCATTAACTTAGCACACTCGGTTTCTACAGAATGTGGTAGAAATAGCTCTCTCCGACTTCTGGGTAAAATTGATCTCGCAATCAACTGCAGTGTGTATTACAGTACAAAGTTCCATATCAGAGGTGTCTTTCCCATCCCGACCGTCCACTGGGTATGCTCATTATTACTGGATAATGGCTGACTGACACCACCCGGTTGAGATGAAGGGATCCTTGGCAGAGCACCGGATATCTGGTACTTGTCGCTGTGGAGCATGGGATTAAATGTAGAAGTCATCACCTCCATACAGTTGTTTGGTAGCGTTCCTCAAGGCTACAGACTCTTCCTATTTCTATATGCTGTGATGCCCTTCATATGTTTTTATTTTTCTTTTCACCAATAAAGTGACAGTACCTCTTTGTACTACCCAACATATGATGTGAATAGCACCTTCCGGCGATGGTCAACACCAGAACAGTAATCATGTACATGACTACAAAATGAAGGAAAAATGCTTTTCGAAATGGAACACTGAGACATCCGCTAACCTGTCGATGGGGAAGATGAGATTAACTGTGCAGGTCATCACTTTCGAATAGCTGTTGGAAGTGCTCTACAATATCGCAAACTCTTCCAGTTTCGATATGCTGCGATGTCTTGCACATTTTTGTCAGTGAGAAACATCGCCTCTGCGTTTTATTTATACCAGCTTGTGTTGTGGTAGCTATACAGTTTATGCCATGCGATGTTCAGCTTTCAGTGAGAGCCAGAGGATCGAAACATGTTAGTCAGTTTGCAGCAGTTGACACAAATCTCTAAGTCATGGACACAGATCTCTAAGTCATGGTAGAAAAAACAAAGTGTATGGCAGTGTACACTGATTGGGTGTGTTACAACAGAAAAAACAATGTCTTAAACTGCCTATGAAGGAACAATATAGGAACCCTCTCATGTGATTGATAGCTAGTCTGTTGGATATGGTCATCCTATAGTACAGGTGATGAAACTTTACACCAGTCTGTGGAAGCGACTTCAATCACGACCAAGACGTAGAGGGACCCCCTAAAAAACAGTTTTTGCTGTATGATATTCTTAGCAGATAGGTTCGAAAAAGGTGACACGTTTCGAGATATGAGAGTGGCACGAATGTGATTCACCAGTGGCTGTAATCATTAAAAGACGCCTATACAGGATCCAACACAGATACGTGGTAGAATGGATAGACTAGATTCCCAATTACAGACAGTATTTCTACCCAAAAACGTAACACTATCAGCGACTCGTGTGTGTGCCTGTAGACTCAAGACCGCTTCTTACGCAGGGTGACGGTAACAGTCGCTACAATCGTGTTTTTAATAGCGCTGTTCTTTACGTGAAATGGTGTGGGCTGTAGAATCCCACAGCGGTCAACTTCAGCTGTCGGTTCTCAATAGTGTTCCTCGAAAAGAACATCATCTTCCCTTCATGGATTACCAGTTGTCGTACCTGGTGAGTCCAATCTGTCTACTGAAGAAAAAAGACACATGTATGGAACATATTATTAACTACCGTGGGGGTAGCTGATACTTTAAGATGAAGAGACTGGCACAACAAGCGACATCTTGGTTGGTAACATCAAAACAGATGGAAGGCTGGTGGGACAAAAATGGTGAATAATATTCTTTCATTAGCAACTGAATTAGATATAGCTGTTGTGCTGCAGACAGATACATTCTGCCACCACACCGAATTGAATACTTTGGAATGTGAAACGGCTGAGATGTCATGAGGTCTGTTATTGGCTGTTGTCACGAGTATTAGCAGAAGTGGCAAGATCCGCTACATCAATGGAATTGATCTTGGGTGCTCAACTCATAGCACACTTAATTTCTGAGATTGTGCAGATGCTGTCCGTCTCACATGGCACCTTTTCGTGGTCATGTGGTTCTGGGTATGCAACAAAAAATACATCTGAAGCACTAAAAAGTCATACAGACTCTAATGCTGGAAGAATTGCCGTCTGCAGAGTACACATCTAGTCGAGCCAGAAGAAACCTTCAAACCAGAAACAGCTCCAAAGCACTTATCATATGAATGACTTCCTACTGACAGGTGCGGAAAGTCTGCTCAGAGTGATGGTAAAGTTTCACCGCCTCGCGAGCCTCGAACCACTCTCCTTTTTGCTATAAACATTTGCATGTATTCAGTCCACTTCATCGTTCCATTCGGTAAGTACCTTCGGTCTCTTTCACCATTGTATCTGCGGACATTAATTTCGTAAATTTCCTTATTATGGAGTACCAATAAAATTTGATGTGAATCATAATTTTAGTGCAGCCTTGAAAACAGTCACAAAACGGAATTTCTGAACACCAAAATTTTAAAAGAGACCAGCTCTAATTGGAAGTCCATGTAACAGACACTTGTGGAAGTTATGTCAGTGTAAACAGTTGTAGTCATGGCACCCATACCCGGGAACAATTCGTTTTCTGCGTTATTGAATGGAAACAATGCAGCTACAATCCAGTTGAGTTGGTGGAAGCGTGTGGCAACAAAGCCCCCTCATACACATTACAATCACATTACTGTGACCACTACCTATATCAATGTACAATAACCACTGAAAGACGGCAGGAGGCAGCACTAACAGTGTAGGGTATATAAAGTGTTTGGATGGTGGGCGCGGGGGGAGCAGACGACAGTTCAGTGAGAAGACAGAGCGATTTATCTGACATCCAAAGGGGCATCATCATTGGTTTTTGCTGCAAGGATGGAAGCATTTCCAAAACGGCTCAGTTTGTAAACTGATCGTGCGTCACTGTGGTTGTAGTATACCATGATTGGCAAAACAGGCTATCCAAAATGGGCGCCGAGTGAACTGTGGTGCAGCAGGGCCATAGAAGAAAGGCGTGAATGGAGGCAGCGGATGTGTCTCGAGTGATCAAAAAGTCAGTACAAATTTGAAAACTGAATAAATCACGGAATAATGTAGATAGGTACAAATTGACACACTTAATTGGAATGACATGGGGTTTTATTAGAACCAAAAAAACAAAAGTTCAAAAAATGTCCGACGGATGGCGCTTCATCTAATCAGAATAGCAATAATTAGCATAACAAAGTAAGACAAAGCAAAGATGATGTTCTTTACAGGAAATGCTCAATATGTCCACCATAATTCCTGAACAATAGCTGTAGTCGAGGAATAATGTTGTGAACAGCACTGTAAAGCATGTCCGGAGTTATGGTGAGGCATTGGCGTCGGATGTTGTCTTTCAGCATCCCTAGAGATGTCGGTCGATCACGATACACTTGCGACTTTAGGTAACCCCAAAGCCAATAATCGCACGGACTGAGGTCTGGGGACCTGGGAGGCCAAGTATGACGAAAGTGGCGGCTGAGCACACGATCATCACCAAATTACGCGCGCAAGTGATCTTTCACGCGTCTAGCAATATGGGGTAGAGCGCCATCCTGCATAAACATCGTACGTTCCAGCAGGTGTCTATTAGTCAGGCTGGGGATGGTGCGATTCTGTAACATACCGGCGTACCTCTCACCCGTCACGGTAGTAATTACAAAACCAGAATCACGTATTTCCTCGAAGAAAAAAGCCCCGATAAGGGTAGATGTGGTAAATCCAACCCATACCGTGACTTTCTCGTCGTGCAATGGAGTTTCCACGTCAGTTCTATGATTTTCGGTAGCCCAAATTCTGCAGTTGTGGGCGTTGACAGACCCTCGGAGCGTGAAATGAGCTTCGTCGGTCCACAACACGTTACTCAACCAATCGTCATCTTCCGCCATCTATTAAAACGCCCACACCGCAAATGCCCTCCGCTTCACCAAATTGCCAGGTAACAGTTCATGATGCCGATGGATTTTGTACGGATTGCATCGGAGGGTACGCCTAAGTGCCAACCAAACAGTAGTGTATGGAATGCCGGTGCGACGTGCGACTGCACGAGCGCTGACATCACCGTGCATAGACGAACCCCCTACAGTCTCCATCTCTTCCTGAACTGTCTCAGCAGCATTACGCCTTGTGCTCGGTCGGCCACTACGGGGTCGATCATCTAAACAACCCGTGGCTTCGAACTTCGAAATCATTCTCGCCACAGCTGCATTTGTCAACGGACCTTTACCCGTTCGAATCCCCTTCCTATGGCGATAGGATCGTAACGTTGAACTAGCACATTCCCCATTCTGTTAATACAGCTTCACTAAAAGCGCCTTTTCAGTTAACGTCAACATGCTGCGACTGTTGGCGCATCTGATTCTCTCTCTCATTACAGCTCCTTTTATACACGATTGTCATGCGCAGTCACTGACGTTTTTCTGTCCAGCGCCATCTGTCGGACATTTTGTGAACTTTGTTTTTTTTTTTTTTGTTCTAATAAAACCCCATGTCATTCTAAGCATGTGTGTCAATTTTTACCACTCTATCTACATTATTGTGTGGTTTATTAAGTTTTCAAATTTATATTGACTTTTTAATCACCCAGTATATGGGCTAATAGACATGCAACTGTAGAGTAACTGATCGCCCAGATGAACCACGGGGGCTACCAACAGTATACCTACGGTATATGGGACTCCGCAGCAGGAGCGTCATTCATGCGCCCATGCCGACTATTATGCATCGGCGACGAAGGCTGGAGTTTGCGCACCAGCAGCTGGACATCCACTGAGAGGCGACAGCTGGCCTTTTCAGATGAATCACGTTTTACGCTCTATCGGACAGATAGTCGATGGGATGTACGGTCCTGCGACAATCGTGGGAGGGTTCAGGCTGGGGGAGGGAGCGTTATGTACTGGTGAATGTTTTCATGGTGTTCCCTGGGTGGTCTCGTCATTCTGAAAAGCACAATGGGTCAACACAAGTATGCATCTAGCCTTGGGGACCATGGCCACCCCTACATACAGTTTCCTCGGTACTATGGCATCTACTAGGAGGACAAATCAACGTGTCACACAGTTCACAGTGTACGTGCATGGTTTGAAGAGAACCATGCTGAGTTTACTGTACTCCGCTGGCCACCAAACACTCTGGGTTTAAACCCAATCCAGAATCTCTGGGACCTCCTCGATCGTGCTGTTTGTGCCGTAGATCCTTTACCAAGAAATCTAGCGCAGCTGAAGTTGGCATGGTTCCACATCCCTCTCGATAACTTCCAGAACTTCACTGACCCTCTTCCTGCACATCCGCGCTACAAATGGTGTTTATTCAAGCTTTTGGTATTATCGTATGGCATACATCGCTATTGTTATATCTTAAAGAACAGTCACTTTGAGGCATCCAAACAATCTTCGATCTTGATCGTTGATCTCCTGGCTAATTGTACATCGACTCTTACTGGTGACCATATTAATGTGACTGGACAGTTATAATACAGTGATTAGGTGGTGAAGGCGTTTCCTGTGTTGTCAGAAAAGTATGAATACCAGAGACAGACTATGTGTTACAAACTAATAACCGCAAGAGGAGCCAGGTGCTCGAAGACCGTGGTTCAGTTTTCAACATCTTTCATGAAATTTTAAATATAAAAAGTACAGTCGCGAACTGGCTTCAGCGGCTGCTCACTCATATTACAAAGATCGCAAAATCAATGCTGCCATGTTACGCCAGTGCAGATGACATCTCTAGCTGTGTAATCACTGTGGACGAGCGCCGTGTGTATCACTACAGCCATGAAACAAAGAAGAAATATAACGGCCACATGGAGATCAAAATGCTCACGGGTCATTCCTCAGACTGTAGCAACTGGAGAACAGGACATTAACGGGATGAGAGCTAGCACAAACCCACAGAAAAGCACACACACACACACACACACACACACACACACACACACACATTTTGCTCCCACAGTCACAATTCAATATTTTACTACCATAAAAATTAAACAGCCAAACAGAATGTACCCCAGAGCAACCACTAGTTCTGTTAGTTTGATCTCTGATCCCTATTCTGAGATCTTTGTTCTTGTAGTTAGATCTCTGTCCCTTGTTTCATACACTGTTCTCTGACCTCCAAAGATGTTATAATGATAGTTCGATCTCTAACCCACCGTTCCCGGCGGTGTCAGGGATTTTCACCTGCCTCGAGATGACTGGGTTTTTGTGTTGTCCTTATCATATCATCATCATTCATGAAAGTGGCGAGTTTGGACTGAGCAAAGGTTGGGAATTTGTACGGGCCTTGATAACCGCGCAGTCGAACGCTCCACAAACCAAACATCATCATCATCATCTAAACCACCACATACTGCCAACTTTGTCCTGGTGTCCTCGTGGTTTGATCTCTGATGCCAGTCCGCGATATTTGTTCTCATAGTTCGTTCTATTATCCAATAAATGTACACAGTGTAAATTGATGAGCGGTTATCATCAAGCTTTCGAGGTTCATGCAGGGTTCCATCGTTACGCTACAGTGCTCAGTTAATCATCGAGTGTGAAGTGTTTATCATATTTTGACGACAACGCCATTTTACAGAGCATTATAAAGAAATTGGTACGTAGCTTGGATGGAATTACATACTGAACAGTCGATTCATCAACATCATTGAATACTTAGTCTAAAGTGCTAGGAGGCGCAACGACTTTCTCGGACTTCTGTCCTATTATTTTGTTAAATTCCTCGTTTGTGTATAGTAAGTATGTGCCAAACATATTATGTTGATCTTGTGGGAGTCAAAAAATAAATGTAAGCTTCTTATTTTGATGGTATGCAAGGAAAAATATTTCTAGCTACAACCATTTCCACACCGAAATGCATAGCGCATATATCTTTTGCTATATCTGAAAGTATTTGTGGGTGAAATGTGAAACACTTTGTTTACTTACTGTATATTACAGTTTTGGCAGTATTACAAGTAAAACAGATTGCCACTTGATGATAATCTTGTCTAGAGCATGGGGAAGCATGTGTTAATTGGAATTAATCTTCAAGGAATGTTGGGCACCCTCAATGAGCTTTCGTTACATAACATTTTACAGAAGTTCTTCAGTAAAAGTTCACCATGCGATTTTGATGGATAATGTAATATGTTCAACACTAGAAATATGTATTTGATCTTATTCACTAGCTTTATATTTACTGCCTTTGTGAAAGTTCTCACCTAGCTTAATGTTTGATCAGGAGCGGCTTGTGTTTGCCATACTGAAAAATGCTGCGACATTTAACGATTCAAACTACGGTGGCAGACAGGTTAGATGTTCTCCTAAAACTTATAGAGCCACATTCCGCCCAACTGGCACGCTTTGTTTTCAAAATCCCAACGTGGTTCGCCGGCCATTGTCTCCGAGCGGTTCTAGGTGCTTCAGTCTGGCACCGCGAGACCGCTACGGTCGCAGGTTCGAATCCTGCCTCGGGCATGGATGTGTGTGATGTCCTTAGGTTAGTTAGGTTTAAGTAGTTATAAATTCTAGGGGACTGATGATCTCAGATGTTAAGTCCTATAGTGCGCAGAGCCATTTGAACCATTTGTACTACATATTAGCTCCGTAAACAGCTGGATCAACATAGCAGTTGTTCGGTTTGTTTCTATCAACCAGTCACGGAATAGGGTATGTGGCATCACGAAAACAACACTATTTCATAGCCCGAGTTTATAAACACCGAAGACTCTTTCCCATAGTCTGGCGGAATTTTTGTATGGAACTTTAGAAATTTAGAATGTTAGCAAAAGTATGGACACAAAATATAGTTATTCTATCAGTTTTAATTCTGCAAATGGTGTTTCTGTTCCACATGCACAGTGCCGAGACCATCACAATTAAATACAATATAACCAGAATGAAGTTTTGTAAACAGATATTTCGTATACATTGTAATGTTGTAAACATCCTTGGATCTATAATTTTCTACCAGTATTTCGACATTAGGACACATTACATTGGTATTTACAGTAAATTCTGATATCTTGTACTCCTCATCCTTACCCAGATTTACCATACACTCCGTTTAAAGTAATCTTTAAGACTTGTTTACACATTTGTACGCATGCAGCAAGGAAGACAGTGGAGGAGATGGGATAGATGCCGTTTATAACGTAGACTAAGCACTATGGGACCTAAAATTTGAGGTCATCAGTCCCCTAGACTTAGAACTACTTAAACCTAACTAACCTAAGGGCATCACACACATCCATGCCCGAGGCAGGATTCGAATCTGTGACCGTAGCAGCAGCGCGGTTGCGGACTGAAGCGCCTAGAACCGCTCGGTCACAGCGGCCGGCCGTTGACTTTCTCCTTCTGTGCTGGATGCACACGCGTTGCCCGAACTCTTATGGGACTCGGCAAGATTGTCTGCCGCGAGTAATGACTGTAATGGGCAGGGGCACTACGAATGTAGTGTGTGGGCATTAAGTTGGGAATGTGGGTCTCACGGGGAGCATGCAGGGATAAATCCCTGCAGTCGCACTAACCTCTGTGCCCTCGGTGGTTCAGATGGATAAAGCGTCTGCCTTGTAAGTAGGAGATACCGGGTTCGAGTCCCGGTCGAGGCACACATTTTCAACTGTCCCCGTTGGTGTACATCAATGCCTGTCGACAGCTTAGGGTCTTGATTTAATTATCATTTCATTCCAAGAGAGCTGCATGGTCACCGATGGTATCTGTTCTTTCGGACATGTCTGAAAGAACAGATACCATCTTGATATATTGAATGCATTTGGCTCTTTGAAATCCTGTGGGAGGACTCCAAGTTGCGAGCGATGAGCTTGTAGACAATATGACATATGGAAGTTTCGATCAGTCCGGGAAGTGTGCTCGGATAGCCGAAGTGATTAAGGTGGCTGCTAGTGACAAGTGGAAAATCCGGAAACGAGTCCCGGAACAGCACAAATTTTCATGTGTCACCAATAGGTAATATCTTAACACCTAATGCAGTCAATGACAGAAGGATACCACAGTAGTGAATAAATATCAAACGATTATAAATTACTTTAAACAGAGTACATAAAAAATCTGGATATGACCGGGGGATAAAAGGTAACAGCATTCACAAACTGTGACATAGTTGTGAATGGAACAGTGATCCGAAACTGCAGAATAAATTTCTTTATTTCACGTCTATGCTCACAAATATTGCAGGTCGTCAGACTAGAGAATATACTAAAATACTGTCTGTAAACTTCATTCCTATTTTGATCTGCTTAAAAAGGATGGTGACATGAATCTAAATATGGTAGTGTTGATACTGTGCATTTCACAACAGAAAACGCACTCGCAGAGTTGAAAACAGATGAAACAACTACGATTACTGTCCATATGTTTGCTAAAATGGCAAACTTAAAGTTCTGTACCCAAATTCCACCAGAATAGGAGGAACGGTCCATGGTGAATTATGAATTCACGTGACAAGACAATTATGTTTTTACGTCACATATTCTGTTCTGTGTACCCGTGGTCTAGGGGTAGCGTCTTTGATTCATAATCAAAAACGTCTTCGGTCCCGGGTTCGATCCCCGCGACTGCCTAAATTTTGATAAATAATCAGCATTGGCGGCCGAATACTTCCGGCATAAGAAGTCAGCCTCATTCTGCCAACTGCCTTGTCAAAGACGGCGGAGGAGCGGATAGAGGTTCAGGGCACCCTCTTGCCCTAGGGGTGGGAAATTGCCCCTAAAGGCGGAATAATCAGCAATGATCAACGACATGAGGATGCAGAAGGAAATGGAAACCACTGCATTAAAGACACGTAACGTGTATCCACAGGACATGTGGCCTGTAATTGAAGAAGTGTCATGATGATCTCTCCATTGGCAAAATATTCCGGAATAGTCCCCGATTCGGATCTCCGGGAGGGGACTGCCAAGGGGGAGGTTACCATGAGAAAAAGATTGAATAATCAACGAAAGGATAACGTTCTACGAGTCGGGGCGTGGAATGTCAGAAGCTTGAACGTGGTAGGGAAACTAGAAAATCTGAAAAGGGAAATGCAAAGGCTCAATCTAGATATAGTAGGGGTCAGTGAAGTGAAGTGGAAGGAAGACAAGGATTTCTGGTCAGATGAGTATCGGATAATATCAACAGCAGCAGAAAATGGTATAACAGGTGTAGGATTCGTTATGAATAGGAAGGTAGGGCAGAGGGTGTGTTACTGTGAACAGTTCAGTGACCAGGTTGTTCTAATCAGAATCGACAGCAGACCAACACTGACAACGATAGTTCAGGTATACATGCCGACGTCGCAAGCTGAAGATGAACAGATAGAGAAAGTGTATGAGGATATTGAAAGGGTAATGGAGTATGTAAAGGGGGACGAAGATCTAATACTCATGGGCGACTGGTATGCAGTTGTAGGGGAAGGAGTAGAAGAAAGGTTACAGGAGAATATAGGCTTGGGACAAGGAATGAAAGAGGAGAAAGACTAATTGAGTTCTGTAACAAGTTTCAGCTAGTAATAGCGAATACCCTGTTCAAGAATCACAAGAGGAGGAGGTATACTTGGAAAAGGCCGGGAGATACGGGAAGATTTCAATTAGATTACATCATGGTCAGACAGAGATTCCGAAATCAGATACTGGACTGTAAGGCGTACCCAGGAGCAGATATAGACTCAGATCACAATATAGTAGTGATGAAGAGTAGGCTGAAGTTCAAGATATTAGTCAGGAAGAATCAATACGCAAAGAAGTGGGATACGGAAGGACTAAGGAATGACGAGATACGATTGAAGTTCTCTAACGCTGTAGATACAGCAATAAGGAATAGCGCAGTAGGTAGTGCAGTTGAAGAGGAATGGACATCTCTAAAAAAAACATCACAGAAGTTGGGAAGGAAAACATAGGTACAAAGAAGGTAGCTGCGAAGAAACCGTGGGTAACAGAAGAAATACTTCAGTTGTTTGATGAAAGGAGGAAGTACAAACATGTTCCGGGAAAATCAGGAATACAGAAATACAAGTCGCTGAGGAATGAAATAAATAGGAAGTGCAGGGAAGCTAAGACGAAATGGCTGCAGGAAAAATGTAAAGACATCGAAAAAGATATGATTGTCGGAAGGACAGACTCAGCATACAGGAAAGTCAAAACAACCTTTGGTGACATTAAAAGCAACGGTGGTAACATTAAGAGTGCAACGGGAATTCCACTGTTAAATGCAGAGGAGAAAGCAGATAGGTGGAAAGAATACATTGAAAGCCTCTATGAGGGAGAAGATTTGTCTGATGTGATAGAAGAAGAAACAGGAGTCGATTTAGAAGAGATAGGGGATCCAGTATTAGAATGGGAATTTAAAAGAGCTTTGGAGGACTTACGGTCAAATAAGGCAGAAGGGATAGATAACATTCCATCAGAATTTCTAAAATGATTGGGGGAAGTGGCAACAAAACGACTATTCACGTTGGTGTGTAGAATATATGAGTCTGGCGACATACCATCTGACTTTCGGAAAAGCATCATCCACACAATTCCGAAGCCTGCAAGAGCTGACAAGTGCGAGAATTATCGCACAATCAGCTTAACAGCTCATGCATCGAAGCTGCTTACAAGAATAATATACAGAAGAATGGAAAAGAAAATTGAGAATGCGCTAGGTGACGATCAGTTTGGCTTTAGGAAAAGTAAAGGGACGAGAGAGGCAATTCTGACGTTACGGCTAATAATGGAAGCAAGGCTAAAGAAAAATCAAGACACTTTCATAGGATTTGTCGACCTGGAAAAAGCGTTCGACAATATAAAATGGTGCAAGCTGTTCGAGACTCTGAAAAAAGTAGTGGTAAGCTATAGGGAGAGACGGGTCATCTACAATATGTACAACAACCAAGAGGGAATAATAAGAGTGGACGATCAAGAACGAAGTGCTCGTATTAAGAAGGGTGTAGGACAAGGCTGTAGCCTTTCCCCCTACTCTTCAATCTGTACATCGAGGAAGCAATGATGCAAATAAAAGAAAGGTGCAGGAGTGGAATTAAAATACAAGGTGAAAGGATATCAATGATACGATTCGCTGATGACATTGCTATCCTGAGTGAAAGTGAAGAAGAATTAAATGATCTGCTGAACGGAATGAACAGTCTAATGAGTACACAGTATGGTTTGAGAGTAAATTGGAGAAAGACGAAGGTATTGAGAAGTAGTAGAAATTAGAACAGCGAGAAACTTAACATCAGGATTGATGGTCACGAAGTCAATGAAGTTAAGGAATTCTGCTACCTAGGCAGTAAAATAACCAATGTCGGACGGAGCAAGGAGGACATCAAAAGCAGACTCGCTATGGCAAAAAAGGCATTTCTGGCCAATAGAATTCTACTAATATCAAATACGGGCCTTAATTTGAGGAAGACATTTCTGAGGATGTACGTCTGGAGTACAGCATTGTACGGTAGTGAAACATGGACTGTGGGAAAACCGGAACAGAAGAGAATCGAAGCATTTGAGATATGGTGCTATAGACGAATGTTGAAAGTTAGGTGGACTGATAAGGTAAGGAATGAGGAGGTTCTACGCAGAATTGGAGAGGAAAGGAATATGTGGAAAACACTGATAAGGAGAAGGGACAGGATGATAGGACATCTGCTAAGACATGAGGGAATGACTTCCATGGTACTAGAGGGAGCTGTAGAGGGCAAAAACTGTAGAGGAAGACAGAGATTGGAATACGTCAATCAAATAATTGAGGACGTAGGTTGCAAGGTTGCAAGTGCTACTCTGAGATGAAGAGGTTAGCACAGGAAAGAAATTCGTGGCGGGCCGCATCAAACCAGTCAGTAGACTGATGACCAAAAAAAAAAAAAAAAAAAAATTCTGTTCTGTGATTGATTGGCAGAAGCGAAGTGAAGAGCCACTTTACTGATGTAAGTTTTTACAAGGCTAACGTTTTGTTTTTAGTGCTTGTCGTAATTATACTTGGAAAACAGCAAATTCCGTCGACAGGCTCTGGCGGGTCCATGAATATTAACTGACCTTCCTGCCCCAATTGTGTCACTGGATGTGATATGGAGGAGCGTGGGGTCAGACACTGCTCTCCGTGCTGCTGTCAGTTTTCGTGACCTGGAGCTGTTATTGCTCGGTAAAGTATCTCCTTAACTGGAATGACAAGGCTGAGTGCACCCTATTCCAGTCCTCCCACCAAAGAAGAATCCTTGGCAGTAACGCAAATTGGACCCGGTTCCTCCACGTGACCGTCAGCTATACTGATTGCTTAGATAAGGAGGTGAATTCAATTATACTTGGGTATTACGAAAAAATTCAGTTTAAGTGACACACTGCATTAATGACCTCTCCAAAACGCATCATTTTTAGTTACAATTTGTTGCACTAAAGTGCCACGAAATATATCTGCGGCTAAACACTCCATAGAATGTGTCTTGAACTTAGCTCATGGTATTATTTAGCAGATGGATAAGAAAGGGTAAAGAGATACAGTCTATAAACTTCGTAGAGATTCCTAGTACTATGGTTTGAAATGATAAATTTCACAGCCCTTTTTCACTATGGCAAACATGAGCTGCACGTGAACAAACATAAAGCTCCAGAATGAGATTTTCACTCTGCGGCGGAGTGTGCGCTGATATGAAACTTTCTGGCAGATTAAAACTGTGTGCCCGACCAAGACTCGAACTCGGGACTTTTGTCTTTCGCGGGCAAGTGCTCTACCAACTAAGCTACCGAAGCACGACTCACGCCCGGTCTCACAGCTTTACTTCTGCCAGTATCTCGTCTCCTACCTTCCAAACTTTACAGAAGCTCTCCTGCGAACCTTGCAGAACTAGCACTCCTGAAAGAAAGGATACTGCGGAGACATGGCTTAGCCACAGCTTGGGGGATATTTCCAGAATGAGATTTTCACTCTGCAGCGGAGTTTGAAGCCCCCTCGGAATATATACTCAAATAGGTTTAAAATCGAGAACACTGAAAAGTTGTGTTAGGCAGCGAATAGTATCAATTATATTTTTACAATGTAGAACATGATGTATTACATTCTTGTGCCCTAAAATGGTGCTTGATGAGCTGGATTGTTAAACTTCTAAAAATGATAATATGATGAAAGTTCATTTATTGCATCCACCGTTATTGAGCAATATTTGCAGTAACAGATACTATTCCCACATTGCATTCAAGATTATTGTTAAAAGACACGACGTTTTGTTCAGAATAGCGCAAAAAGTGTAGTATATGCTAAGTGAAGAAGCTGTTTTCGTTTATATCATAAATACTTTCAAATGTAAGAAAACATAGAGGCTATTGATTTCGATGGGGAAATGGCTGTAAATTCAGATCTCTCTTCTTGCATATCATCAGACTATGAAATTAAGCTACCTATTTGTTTAATTCCCGCAAGGTCATACACATACGTTTGGTACATGTGGCTCACAATAGCTGCATCGAAAACATGGCATCTAGCAAAATAGACCAAAAGAAGTCTAAAAAAATCGTTGCACCATTTAGCGCTATTAGCTATTAAATGACGATAAATCTTGAGTTCAGTATATAATTCGATCCAGGTTACATACAGCTTCATCTATAAAACAATATACATTGGTATTATTGGCAAAATATGGTAAATTCTTCATACTCAATAAGAAAACAAGCATTGTGGTGTGAAGTTGGAAATCCGTGTGAGTCTCAAAAGCTAGATGACAACTGCCCATCAGTTTATAAATGTAAATTCGTTGGGTACGTGGAACAAACTACGAGAACAAATATGGTAGAGTGAGTGTCAGAGATCAGCCACGACGACAAAGAATGTGGAGGGGGGAAGGGGGCATAGATTGAACTACCGTTGTAACATCGCTGGGGGTCAGAGGTCGAATTAGAAAACCAAAGATGGAAGACCAGTAGTCAGAGATCATACTTGCAGGGCAAGTAGCGGCTCTGGGGTACTACCAGAACAAAGATGGTAGAGTGGGGTCAGAGAACAAATTTCCACGATTTTCCGCCATTTAGGCTCCAAGTACGACACACTTAATGAACTATGAGAACATTGGTGGCACTGCAGGTGTCAGATATCGAACTAGGAGAGCCACATAATGGGTCTGGGATATACTGATTGGTTGTTGCCTTTTTTGTGGTAGTATAATACTATGCTGTGCCATATATCATCATTTAAGACTGATTATGCCTTTCAGCGTTCAGTCTGGAGCATAGCCCCCTTATAAAATTCCTCCATGATCCCCTATTCAGTGCTAACATTGGTGCCTCTTCTGATGTTAAACCTATTACTTCAAAATCATTCTTAACCGAATCCAGGTACCTTCTCCTTGGTCTGCCTCGACTCCTCCTACCCTCTACTGCTGAACCCATGGGTCTCTTGGGTAACCTTGCTTCTCCCATGCGTGTAACATGACCCCCCCATCTAAGCCTATCTAAGCCTATATATATATATATATATATATATATATATATATATATATATATATATATATATATATATTTTGTGTGTGTCAACTTCTATTCAGCTGCTGTCCTATCCTCCACTTGCCACAGTTTGAGGAATGGACCGTGTGGATATTTCATCCTGAATGCCCAGTGCATTCCTGCTGCAGTGAAGTCTCCTATGTTCCTCGAGTGAAGAAACCAAGTTCTCCAGGCATTTGTAAAATCACGACGGGGTAGTTTTAGAAGTGACTCGTTTCGTGAACAGCCAAAATGCAAACTTCTATACCCAAGGTCTCAGTCAGGCCATCCATTCGTGTGTCAAATATGTCGACCTCAAGAGTGAACATGTGGAGAAGGATTAACACCATCATCAAGTTTCGTAGTCGCAGTTTGATTTTTTACAAGCGATAGTTAAAATTTTACGACTATCTCCTTTGTAAGCATCCACCACGCAAGAAAACTTCCATGAGACACAGATACATTGTTAGCTAGTTCTACGAGTGGTTTTCAATGAACTCATAATATGTCAAAGATGCAATTCATTGTGCACCGCTGCTCCACAGCTCACGCGCTGCGTCCGGCGTCGAATAGTGGTGTTACTGCACCTTTCAAATACAAGTATTTGTACCTTGAGATGACTAGCGAATGGCATGTTTATCGGTCACTGGTCTCTGTACTCCACAGCAAGGAGTTTGTTCAGGTTGGAGTAGCTGACAAGCCATTGTTATCTAGCACTGAATTGACAAGTTGGTTCGTTGAAACGCGGCCTGTCTATTCGCTGCTACTATACGCTATAGTAGATTGCCAGCCCCTCACAACGGTTTTATGCTTTTTTCTCGTTGCAGTTTACTCTGTCTGAGGTGAGTTTCTCTGAATCGAGGTATACTCGGAACATATTGGACTACAATGAGGGAACATTTTATTTATTGCACCTGTAGTCCTGTTCTTTGTATGATTCTTCTGAGCTTTTTTTAGTAGCAATTTAGCACCAACTACTGAATTAGGAAAACTATGGTAGCAGTTTGAAGGCTAAGTGTCAATACGACCTAGAAGTCCCAACCATCGGAGACCAATGATTTGGCTATTATCAGATCGATACCTGTCTGGCACGCTCATCCTGTGCTCCAGACCACGCTTACTATCAGTACAAGGACTATGACGTCCCCGCCGGCCGGGGTGGCCGAGCGGTTCTAGGCGCTTCAGTCTGGAACCGCGCGACCGCTACGGTCGCAGGTTCGAATCCTGCCTCGGGCATGGATGTGTGTGATGTCCTTAGGTTAGTTAGGTTTAAGTAGTTCTAAGTTCTAGGGGACTGATGACCTCAGAAGTTAAGTCCCATAGTGCTCAGAGCCATTTTTTATGACGTCCCAGTCATGTGATTGCTCTTGAGTGTAAACGTAATAGCTCATAAGAAAGTGATGGTTCTGCGGCTGGTGCCCAGTACGTAAACTTTCTGGTATGATTAAGTCGATGGAGAGCGTGGTAACGGCTGCCTGTTACAATAACTGCATTTCTGCGCGCGTCTACTAAACTCAGGGAATCTCTACTGCTTTACCAGAACGTAAATTACGCCGAAATGGTCTTAAAGCTTCCATATTGATGGGAAGGAGGTCAGATATGAAGGTTTTCACGGAGGCAAGTAAGCACAATTTGTTCCTTTTTCTATTTCGGGATTCAAGCAGCTGTATTTATTGATTTCCAACCCATATCCATAGCTAAGGTCACTGACGCATGCCTGTGCGGTGACATTCGACACCGTGGTAATCATCTCGAGTCCCAGTGGTGTAACAATTTTTCAGGAGCAGTATTTTGGCCGCCAAGGGAAATGAGATGGTGTCGTGAAGTTGCTGACCACCACACTTTGTTCCAGTATCCTGGATAAAAGTCTAAGCCTCTCCTCAGTGTCTAATAAAGAGGATGTATCACTGTTGATGGTAATCCGTCTGTCGGATGGGGACATTAAGCTTGGCAGCCCCTTTGGTGCTATTCGAGAGGAAGAGGCTGTATACCATCAGCGGATTTCACCCTCTCCCTTCATTCATAATCATAAAACACGAACATGTGTCTAATGTACCCAAACTACAAAACTTGTCCATTACAGTTACCTACACTAAACAGATCCACAAGGGCACTGTGGTACCGTAACATGATAGAAAAAAATCGAAAATTTTTATAACTTTGTTAAATTCTATAGTCTTCCTTGATTACAGTGATATATACTTTATTGGGTTTAGAAATAAAAATAAGCACTATATACAAAATTTTAGACTTATTGTCGTACACTCCATCAAGCCTCTTTTTTCAATTATAGGAAGTCATTAATTTTTCGTAAAACAACTGGAAAATTTTTGCTGTTTGGGTTATACTGAAAATGTCGGTCACACTGCTGTTTTCCAGCGATTGTAAATTACCATCTTTGCTCCTGTTAATTTTGCCCTTGATGAAGTTTTCTGTTTACGTCCTATTGAAAGTTTGTTGCCTAAGTGCGCAGATTTTTATGGGTGTATATTCTTCGGCGTCAATGATCTTTTGTAAGCATTACTAGAATAACACCGAACTCAGTGCAAAATTTTAATGTTAAAAATTGAAACAGTCTTGATCGCATTAAAACATTTATTACGATGGTGACCGATTTCAGTTAAAATGTGTGTGAATTCCTAAGGGACCAAACTGCTGAGGCCATCGGCCCCTAGACTTACACACTACTTAAGCTAACTTATGCTAAGAACAACACACACACCCAAGCCCGAAGGAGGCCTCGAATCTCTGGCGAGAGGGGCCGCGCAATCCGTGACATGACACCTCTAACGGCTCGGCCACTCCGCACCGCGCGGCGTGGTTTCAGTCTATTTGCCGACTCTCTCCAGACAGTTCTCCAATGGTGGCAAACAAGGAGGTGAACGGAGCAGATATCATCTGCTGAAATGCGGACATCAACTGCTCAGCTGCTTCAGCTGTTGACGTTCTCCTTTCAACAGCGCAAAGTTTGAACATCATTCCTATAATGTTGGATATCCATACTGTAAACAGTTTTCCGTCTACACTGACTCAAGTACCGAAAGTTTATTTATAACCACTCTGAATATTTACTAAAGAAGCAAGGAGAGCCAAGAGGAAGCTTAAAGGTGAAGAAATGCAGCAATGCTTCAGGAATGTCCTGAAACACAATTTTATATGACTCATATTTCCATTCGCAGTTTCCCACAAGTCGTATTCTTCAAAATTTAGTTACACTTATCTCCTTAAGTTTAAAAAGCATTGCTCTAGTTCTTTTCTGTAACTTGCAACTGTTTAAAACTATCTGATAGATCTATACTTCATTTTAGTTTCAACTAAATTACAGGGAAATATAATTTACAGTTAGGAAAAGAATCTAAAATTTGAAATATATAGTTAATATACGTAATGCTGAGTGAATTTAAAATTTGAAATATATAGTTACTATACGTAATGCTGAGTGCTCTCATTATGAGACACTGGATGAATATAAACAGGGTGGGCTACGCTCCATTCTAAGTGAAAGCAAGTTTCCCGCACATCTTAATATTTATGACATCTGAACTATATGTCACACAGCGATATAATTTTTCAGTTACATTCTGTGGTATATGTGGCTACTGTCTGCAAACTGTGTTGCGAACAGAGTTGATAGTCAGTAAATCTACCGTTTTCCATCCCATTCAGATAATTCCCTCTTAGTGAAGTAGTGAAGCGTTTTTTTAGTGTACATTCAACGATGAAGAAATCTGACATAAAGAGAAAAGAAGCTTTTGAAATATGGTGCTAGGCACGAATGTTGAGTATTAGACGAGGAAATAAGATAACTAACGAGAAGGTACTGTACCTCACTGGAGAAAAAAGTAATGTGTGGCACAACTTGTCAAAAAGAGGGGTTCGATTGATAGGCCACACCCTGAGGTGAGTTTGGTAATGAAAACTTGTAGAGACAGACCACGGCCTGACTACACTAAGCAGATTCAACATAATGTAGGTTGCAGTAGTTTTGCAGAGACAAAGATACCTGTGGTCTAGGGGTAGCGTCTTTGATTCATAATCAAAACTTCTTCGATCCCCGCGACTGCCTAAATTTTGATAAATAATCAGCATTGGCGGCCGAATACTTCCGGCATAAGAAGTCAGACTCATTCTGCCAACGGCCTTGTCAAAGAGGGCGGAGGAGCGGATAGAGGTTCAGGGTACCCTCTTGCCGTAGTGGTGGGAAATTGCCCCTAAAGGCGGAATAATCAGCAATGATCAACGACATGAGGATGCAGAAGGAAATGGAAACCACTGCATTAAAGACACGTAACGTGTATCCACAGGACATGTGGCCTGTAATTGAAGAAGTGTCATGATGATCTCTCCATTGGCAAAATATTCCGGAATAGTCCCCGATTCGGATCTCCGGGAGGGGACTGCCAAGGGGGAGGTTACCATGAGAAAAAGATTGAATAATCAACGAAAGGATAACGTTCTACGAGTCGGGGCGTGGAATGTCAGAAGCTTGAACGTGGTAGGGAAACTAGAAAATCTGAAAAGGGAAATGCAAAGGCTCAATCTAGATATAGTAGGGGTCAGTGAAGTGAAGTGGAAGGAAGACAAGGATTTCTGGTCAGATGAGTATCGGATAATATCAACAGCAGCAGAAAATGGTATAACAGGTGTAGGATTCGTTATGAATAGGAAGGTAGGGCAGAGGGTGTGTTACTGTGAACAGTTCAGTGACCAGGTTGTTCTAATCAGAATCGACAACAGACCAACACCGACAATGATAGTTCAGGTATACATGCCGACGTCGCAAGCTGAAGATGAACAGATAGAGAAAGTTTATGACGATATTGGAAGGGTAATGCAGTATGTAATGGGGGACTAAAATCTAATAGTCATGGGCGACTGGTATGCAGTTGTAGGGGAAGGAGTAGAAGAAAGGTTACAGGAGAATATAGGCTTGGGACAAGGAATGAAAGAGGAGAAAGACTAATTGAGTTCTGTAACAAGTTTCAGCTAGTAATAGCGAATACCCTGTTCAAGAATCACAAGAGGAGGAGGTATACTTGGAAAAGGCCGGGAGATACGGGAAGATTTCAATTAGATTACACCATGGTCAGACAGAGATTCCGAAATCAGATACTGGATTGTAAGGCGTACCCAGGAGCAGATATAGACTCAGATCACAATATAGTAGTGATGAAGAATAGGCTGAAGTTCAAGACATTAGTCAGGACGAATCAATATGCAAAGAAGTGCGATACGGAAGTACTAAGGAATGACGAGATACGTTTGAAGTTCTCTAACGCTATAGATACAGCAATAAGGAATAGCGCAGTAGGCAGTACAGTTGAAGAGGAATGGACACCTCAAAAAGGGCCATCACAGAAGTTGGGAAGGAAAACATAGGTACAATGAAGGTAGCTGCGAAGAAACCATGGGTAAAGAAAAATCAAGACACTTTCATAGGATTTTTCGACCCGGAAAAAGCGTTCGACAATATAAAATGGTGCAAGCTGTTCGAGATTCTGAAAAAAAGTAGGGGTAAGGTATAGGGAGAGACGGGTCATATACAATATATACAACAACCAAGAGGGAATAATAAGAGTGGACGATCAAGAAAGAAGTGCTCGTATTAAGAAGGGTGTAAGACAAGGCTGTAGCCTTTCGCCCCTACTCTTCAATCTGTACATCGAGGAAGCAATGATGCAAATAAAAGAAAGGTTCAGGAGTGGAATTAAAATACAAGGTGAAAGGATATCAATGATACGATTCGCTGATGACATTGCTATCCTGAGTGAAAGTGAAGAAGAATTAAATGATCTGCTGAACGGAATGAACAGTCTAATGAGTACACAGTATGGTTTGAGAGTAAATCGGAGAAAGACGAAGGTAATGAGAAATAGTAGAAATTAGAACAGCGAGAAACTTAACATCAGGATTGATGGTCACGAAGTCAATGAAGTTAAGGAATTCTGCTACCTAGGCAGTAAAATAACCAATGATGGACGGAGCAAGGAGGACATCAAAAGCAGACTCTCTATGGCAAAAAAGGCATTTCTGGCCAAGAGAAGTCTACTAATATCAAATACCGGCCTTAATTTGAGGCAGAAATTTCTGAGGATGTACGTCTGGAGTACAGCATTGTATGGTAGTGAAACATTGACTGTGGGAAAACCGAAATAGAAGAGAATCGAAGCATTTGAGATGTGGTGCTATAGACGAATGTTGAAAATTAGGTGGACTGATAAGGTTAGGAATGAGGAGGTTCTACGCAGAATCGGAGAGGAAAGGAATATGTGGAAAACACTGATAAGGAGAAGGGACAGGATGATAGGACATCTGCTAAGACATGAGGGAATGACTTCCATGGTACTAGAGGGAGCTGTAGAGGGCAAAAACTGTAGAGGAAGACAGAGATTGGAATACGTCAAGCAAATAATTGAGGACGTAGGTTGCAAGTGCTACTCTGAGATGAAGAGGTTAGCACAGGAAAGGAATTCGTAGCGGGCCGCATCAAACAAGTCAGTAGACTGATGACCAAAAAAAAGACGCTAAAACAGGATAGAGAAGTATGGGAGTTTCGTAAAAATCAGTCTTTCGACTGAAGACCACAACAACGAATGCACATGTATCTGTCACAAACCCCACGATATTTACACATTTTGCTGCAATGTATCGATCTGGATACATATCTTGATTGTTGAAACCTAATTGACAGGGACGTCTCCCTGTTCTTTTTACATCACAAAATAAATAAGTGATTGTCTTTTCTTCTATATTAGAATCGCTACGTTTGTTTCTTTCCAGTTACGAATATGCAACACAATTAAAGGGTCACTTCTTCGAAACCTCCTAATTCTCTCCCATCGCGATGCAGATGTCTGAAATTTTGCTAAATGGTGTCTACACCATTCTTCTGTGTTGTTGTTGCGGTCTTCAGTCCCGAGACTGGTTTGATGCAGCTCTCCATGCTACTCTATCCTGTGCAAGCTTCTTCATCTCCCAGTACCTACTGCAACCTACGTCCTTCTGAATCTGTTTAGTGTATTCATCTCTTGGTCTCCCTCTACGATTTTTACCCTCCACGTTACCCTCCAATACTAACTTGGTGGTCCCTTGATGCCTCAGAATACGCTCTACCCTTCTTCTAACCAAGTAGTGCCACAAATTTCTCTTCTCTCCAATTCTGTTCAATACCTTCTCATTAGTTATGTGATCTACCCATCTAATCTTCAGCATTCATCTGTAGCACCAAATATCGAAAGCTTATATTCTCTTCTTGTCCAAACTATTTATCATCCACGTTTCACTTCCATACATGGCTACACGCCATACAAATACTTTCACAAACGACTTCCTGACACTTAAATCTATACTCGATGTTAACAAATTTCCCTTCTTCAGTAACGCTTTCCTTGCCATTGCCAGTCGACATTTTATATCCTCTCCATTTCGACCATCATCAGCTATTTTGCTCCCCAAATAGCAAAACTCGTTTATTACATCACCGGATTTAATTATACTACATTCCATTATCCTCTTTTTGCTTTTGTTGATGTTCATCTCATATCCTCCTTTCAAGACACTGTCCATTCCGTTTAGCTGCTCTTCCAGGTCTTTTGCTGTCTCTGACAGAATTACAATGTCATGGGGCAACCTCAAAGTTTTTATTTTTTCTCGATGGATTTTAATGCCTACTCCGAATTTTTCTTTTGTTTCCTTTACTGCTTGCTCAATATACGGATTGAAGAGCATCGGGGAGAGGCTACAACCCTGTCTCACGCCCTTCCCAACCACTGCTTCCCTTTCATGTCCCACGACTCTTATAACTGCCATCTGCTTTCTATACAAATTGCAAATAGCCTTTCGCTCCCTGTATTTTACCCCTGCCACCTTCAGAATTTGAAAGAGAGTATTCCAGTCAACATTGTCAAAAGCTTTCTCTAAGTCTACAAATGCTAGAAACGTAGGTTTGCCTTTCCTTAATCTATTTTCTAAGATAAGTCGTAGGGTCAGTACTGCCTCATGTGTTCCAACATTTCTGTGGCACCCAAGCTGATCTTCCCCGAGGTCAGCTTCTACCAGCTTTTCCATTCGTCTGTACAGAATTCGTGTTAGTATTTTGCAGCTGTGACTTATTAAACTGATAGTTCGGTAATTTTCACATCTGTCAACACCTGCTTGCTTTGGGATTGGAATTATTATATTCTTCTTCAAGTCTGAGGGAATTTCGCCTGTCTCATACATGTTTCTCACCAGATGGTATATTTTTGTCAGGAATGGCTCTCCCAAGGCCGTCAGTAGTTCTGATGGAACGTTGTCTATTCCCGGGGCCTTGTTTCGATTCAGGTCTTTCAGTGCTCTGTCAAACTCTTCACGCAGTATCATATATCTCATTTCATCTTCATCTACATTCTCTTTCATTTCTCTAATATTATCCTCAAGAACGTCGCCCTTGTATAGACCCTCTATATACTCCTTCCACCTTTCTGCTTTCCCTTCTTTGCTTAGAACTGGGTTTCCATCTGAGCTCTTGATATTCATACAAGTGGTTCTCTTTTCTCCAAAGGTCTCTTTAATTTTCCTGTAGGCAGTATCTATCTTACCCCTAGTGAGATAAGCCTCTACATCATTACGTTTGTCCTCTAGCCATCCCTGCTTAGCCATTTTGCACTTCTTGTCGATCTCATTTTTGAGACGTTTGTATTCCTTTTTGCCTGCTTCATTTACTGCATTTTTATATTTTCTCCTTTCATCAATTAAATTCAATATTTCTTCTGTTACCCAAGGATTTCTATTAGCCCTCGTCTTTTTAACTACTTGATCGTCTGCTGCCTTCACTACTTCATCCCTCAGAGCTACCCATTCTTCTTCTACTGTATTTCTTTCCGCCATTCCTGTCAATTGTTCCCTTATGCTCTCCCTGAAACTCTGTACAACCTCTGGTTCTTTCAGTTTATCCAGGTCCCATCTCCTTTAATTCCCACCTTTTTGCAGTTTCTTCAGTTTTAATGTACAGTTCATAACCAAAAGATTGTGGTCAGAGTCCACATTTGCCCCTGGAAATGTCTTACAATTTAAAACCTGGTTCCTGAATCTCTGTCTTACCATTATATAATCTATCTGAGACCTTCCAGTATCTCCAGGCTTCTTCCACGAATCCAACCTTCTTTTATGACTCTTGAACTAAGTGTTAGCTATGATTAAGTTATGCTCTGTGCAAAATTCTACCAGGCGGCTTCCTCTTTCATTCCTTCTTCCCGTTCCATATTCACCTTCTACGTTTCCTTCTCTTCCTTTTCCTACTATCGAGTTCCAGTCATCTATGACTATTAAATTTTCGTGTCCCTTCACTATCTGAATAATTTCTTTTATCTCATCATACATTTCATCAATCTCTTCGTCATCTGCGGAGCTAGTTGGCACATAAATTTGTACTACTGTGGCAGGCGTGGGCTTCGTATCTATCTTGGCCACAATAATGCGTTCAATATGCTGTTTGTAGTAGGTTACCCGCATTCCTATTTTCCTATTCATTATTAAACCTACTCCTGCATTACCCCTATTTGATTTTGTATTTATAACCCTGTTTTCACCTGACCAGAACTCTTGTTCCTCCTGCCACCGAACTTCACTAATTCCCACTATATCTAACTTTAACTTATGCATTTCCTATTTTAAATTTTCTAACCTACCTGCCCGATTAAGGGATCTGACATTCAACGCTCCGATCCGTAGAACGCCAGTTTTCTTTCTCCTGATAACAACGTCCTCATGAGTAGTCCCCCCACCCCCCCGGAGATCCGAATGTGGGACTATTTTACCTCCGCAATATTTTACCAAGAGGACGCCATGATCATTTAATCATACAGTAAAGCTGCATGCCCTCGGGAAAAATTACGGCTGTAGTTTCCCCTTGCTTTCAGCCGTTCACAGTACCAGCACAGCAAGGCCGTTTTGGTTAGTGTCACAAGGTCAGATCAGTCAATCATCCAGACTGTTGCCCCTGCAACTACTAAAAAGGCTCCTGCCCCTCTTCAGGAACCACACGCTTGTCTGGCCTCTGAACAGATACCCCTCCGTTGTGGTTGCACTTACGGTACGGCTGTCTATATCGCTGAGGCACGCAAGCCTCCCCACCAACGGCAAGGTCCATGGTTCATGGGGGGGTTCTTCTGTAATGATGCAAAAACATGGGCTCAGGCAACCATTTCGACACACAAAGTGGCACTACCTCACTGAACTAGTGCCTGCTGGCCCCCATGCGAAATCTAAAGTGTGTCGAAAGAGTTGTCTATCACGTCAGCGTCTAGGAATAAGTGAGTGGCTGTCTCTGGACTTTTAAAGCGCGCATCAAAGTTGCGCTGGTGGCATCGAGTGTGTTGCCAAACTGCGGCCCCTTATAAGGATCCTTTACAGTTTTATTCATGCAACTGTCAGCGTCGCAACCCACCGCGATCACGCTACAGTAGGGCGCGAAACAGGGGGGCTGAATAAGCGTCATCATCCACTGCTGCTTCGAAACTGTTCAAATGTCGGCGAGTAGTTTTTAACGGCCCCTTGTCGTTCCACCGAGTATACCAGAGCAAAAATTGGGATCACACTACACTCCAAAAGGGTGCAATGACGTTCATTAGGGTTGCAGGCCTACAGCATCCATCGAGAAGGACTGAATCTTCCGGGAGGTGACGGCAGTGTAAAAGATTGTCAAGAACGCCTGATCCTCATCACTCTGCGAACTTTTTTTGAAAGATTTCGTAATGCCTTCCGCTGCCATTCTTCATGTAGGATTGTACAACTTCGACTGTAGGCGATTTTCAAGTATTTCGTGGCCTAAGGCCAAAATTGTGCAATCGTACATGAAATAAAGAGAATGGCAAAAAATTCATCGCAGCTGCAGACTCTATCGCACCGAAAATTATAGAAACACCGCGAACTGTTGTTTTCGACTGCGAAATTTGTGGGAATCAACGCCCCAAGGGGAGATGTGAATGCGTTAACGCCCTTTATGCCACTACCCTGAGGCCTTTCGTGTCGATTCTGAGCTGCAGTGGGTCTGAAATATTCTCATCGGCCACACATGAGATAGCCGCGTGATTTCAACACTGGGCGTCACGGTTCTGACCTCCATAGCAGTGGCGTCAAAAGATGAGGTGCAGTGTGGGTAAGAGGCGAGTGTGACTTCTTCCGCATCGTGTGACACGTAGGGAATTGTAGCAAGATGTAGTGCCAATGTGACAATGTTAACCTATGTTAAACCTCAGACGAACTTCTCAGCTCTCGCCCTTTTTTTTCCGCTCGTGTCGACACCTTGTCGATTAAAGCGTCGCCGAGCCAGAGGGTGACATCACAGGGAATCACGCTTTTGCACCGTTACAGAGAAAGGTTGTAGACAATCTTGAGTCAATCTTCAAACTTCTTGGTTGCAATGGGAGAAAATTACGAGGTTTCGAAAAAGTGGCATATATTGCATAGCGTGTGTTACTAAAACGCTATCCCGGAACCAGAAGCCGGTACCAGCTCCAGAGTAGGACAGCAAAAATAAGATTTTCAGTATTTTGCGTAATTATTGCCCAAATTTAAAAATTTAAATGCCATCAAAATCTACTCAATAAGGTGTGTATCTTATGATCAAAGTTTAACACAAGTTAGAAACTGTGTATTTTTCTTGAGGCAGTTTGACTTCATTCAACCTGCCAGGGTAGTCGAGAGCGCTAACGCGCTGCTTCCTGGACTCGGGTAGGCGCGCCGGCCCCGGATTAATGACGACGGCCGGTGTGCCGGCCAACCTGGTATGTGGTTTTTAGGCGGTTTTCCACATCCCGCTAGGTGAATACTGGGCTGGTACCCACGTTCCGCCTCAGTTACACGCGTCGCAGACATTTGAAACACGTCCGCACTATTTCACGCTTTACACTAGATGCAGACAGTTGGGGTACACTGATTCCGTCCTGAGGGGTACGGGGTGGCGGCAGGAAGGGCATCAGGCCATCCCTAACATTAACATTGCCAAATCCGTTGTAACCACGCCCACCCTGCGATCGCTGCGGGACTATGGTGTAAGCGAAAGAAAGAAAGAAAAGAAATACCGGGACTTCATTCATCCAGTATTTGAGAATGAGAGCTTTAGCGACTTCCAACAAATTTTATGAGTGATTTCAAACCTTTACAGAACTATTTCCCGTTATGGCTCCTAACATTAATGACAGTAAAACAGCGCTTACTACATTTTCGCTGTTCACGCAGTAAAACTTCAGCACCAGGCTTCGAACTGAGCCCCGATGACCAGACGCGTCTGTAGACGTCCCGGTCAGCGGTGGGATAACAACCCGACTGTCGGCTGCCATACGACCCGACAACCAGGGAAGGCGGTCTGGTGTGCCATTCCTTTACGTAGCGGGACCCCTTTGGTTACCATTCGTGGCACCCTTACAAAACAGCAGTACGTTGACGTTATTCTGCACCCTGTTTTATTGTCCTTCAGGGGCAGCCATCATGGATCTACATTTCAGCAAGATAATGCCAGCCCACATTCGACGAGAGTTTCTACTTTTTGTCTTCATACTTGCAAACCCTACCTTATTTAACAAGGTCGCCGGATGTCTTCCCAATTGAGAACATTTAGAGCATTATGAGCAGGGCCCTCGAACCACCTTGGGATTTGGAAGATAAAGCGTGCCGGTTTGACAGAATGTGGCTCTATATGTTTTAAGAGAACATCTAACAAATCAATTAATGCCAAGCTGGCCGGCCGCAGTGGCCGTTCGGTTCTAGGCGCTACAGTCTGGAGCCGAGCGACCGCTACGGTCGCAGGTTTGAATCCTGCGTCGGGCAAGGATGTGTGTGATGTCCTTAGCTTAGTTAGGTTTAATTAGTTCTAAGTTCTAGGCGACTGATGACCTCAGAAGTTAAGTCGCATAGTGCTCAGAGCCAGAGCCAAGCTGAATAACTGCCTTCACAAGGGTCAGAGGTGGACTTTCTCTTCAATAAATCATTTAGTTTTTTTTTTTAAATTGCAATCATTTGTTTGTATGTACTTCTATTCGGACAAATCCTTCTTGGTGTGCCATTTTCTTTTTTTTTTTTTTTTTTTTTTTTTTTTTTTTTTTTTTTTTTTTACGACATTAGAGACTCACTCCCTTCACAATCACTGCTTCGCTATAATGTACTTCCAATCTTGTAACAACAGTATACTTTCCGCAGAACCTTTCGTTCACTGTGCTTCATCCCTGCCACCTTCAGATTTTCAGCCGGCCTCTGTGGCCGAGCAGTTCGAGGCGCTTCAGTTCGCAATCGCGCTGCGCGCTGCCGCTACGGTCGCAGGTCCGATTCCTGCCTCGGGCATGGATGTGTGTGATGTCCTCAGCTTAGTTAGGTTTAAGTAGTTCTAAGTCTAGCGGACTGATGACCTCAGATGTTAAGTCCCATAGTGCTTGGAGCCATTTGAAATTTTTTTTCAGGTTTTCAAAGAGCATGCTGCAGTCAACATAGCCAGAATAATTTTCTAAATATACAAATGCTATATTCGCAGGTTTGTCTTTCTTTAACCGATTTTCTAAGATCAGACGTAGAGTTATTACCGCCTTGCGTGTTCCTCCATTACATCTACATCTACATCCATACTCCGCAAGCCACCTGACAGTGTGTGGCGGAGGGTACCTTGAGTACCTCTATCGGTTCTCCCTTCTATTCCAGTCTCGTATTGTTCGTGGAAAGAAGGATTGTCGGTATGCCTCTGTGTGTGCTCTAATCTCTCTGATTTTATCCTCATGGCCTCTTCGCGAGATATACGTAGGAGGGAACAATATACTGCTTGACTCCTCGGTGAAGGTATGTTCTCGAAACTTCAACAAAAGCCCGTACCGAGATACTGAACGTCTCTTCTGCAGAGTCTTCCACTGGAGTTTATCTATCATCTCCGTAACGCTTTCGTGATTGCTAAATGATCCTGTAACGAAGCGCGCTGCTCTCCGTTGGATCTTCTCTCTCTCTTCTATCAACGCTATCTGGTACGGATCCCACACTGCTGAGCAGTATTCAAGCACTGGGCGAACAAGCGTACTGTAACCTACTTCCTTTGTTTTCGGATTGCATTTCCTTAGGATTCTTCCAATGAATCTGAGTCTGGCATCTGCTTTAGCTACGATCAACTTTATATGATCATTCCATTTTAAATTACTCCTAATGCGTACTCCCAGATAATTTATGGAATTAACTGCTTCCAGTTGCTGACCTGCTATATTGTAGCTAAATGATAAGGGATCTTTCTTTCTACGTATTCGCAGCACATTACACTTGTCTACATTGAGATTCAATTGCCATTCCCTGCAACATGCGTCGATTCGCTGCAGATCCTCCTGCATTTCAGTACAATTTTTCATTGTTACAACCTCTCGATATACCACAGCATCATCCGCAAAAAGCCTCAGTGAACTTTCGATGTCATCCACAAGGTCATTTATGTATATTGTGAATAGCAACGGTCATACGACACTCCCCTGCGGCACACCTGAAATCATTCTTACTTCGGAAGACTTCTCTCCATTGAGAAAGACATGCTGCGCTCTGTTATCTAGGAACTCTTCAATCCAATCACACAATTGGTCTGATAGTCGATATGCTCTTACTTTGTTCATTAAACGACTGTGAGGAACTGTATCGAACGCCTGGCGGAAGTCAAGAAACACGGCATCTACCTGGGCACCCGTGTCTATGGCCCTCTGAGTCTCGTGGACGAATAGCGCGAGCTGGGTTACACTCGATCGTCTTTTTCGAAACCCATGCTGATTCCTACAGAGTAGATTTCTAGTCTCCACAAAAGTCATTATACTCGAACATAATACGTGTTCTAAAATTCTACAACTGATCGACCTCAGACGTTAAGTCCCATAGTGCTTGGAGCCATCTGAATTTTTTTTTTCAGGTTTTCAAAGAGCATGCTGCAGTCAACATAGCCAGAATAATTTTCTAAATCTACGAGTGCTATATTCGCAGGTTTGTCTTCCTTAAACCCATTTTTTTTAAGATCAGACGTAGAGTTATTACCGCCTTGCGTGTTCCTGCATTAATCCGAAACCCAAACTGATCCTGCTCAAGATCGTCTTCTACCAGTTTTTTGCACACTTCCGTATATATGTACATTACCATGAGGGGTGAGGTACTCGTTCGACGGGAGTTTCATACGACATGGAGGACGCATAAATTGTCCAGCTCGTTCTCCTGATCTTACACCTCTGGACTTCATTCTGTGGGGTACGTTAAAGGAGAATGTGTACCGTGATGTGCCTACAACCCCAGAGGATATGAAACAACGTATTGTGGCAGCCTTCGGCGACATTACACCAGATGTACTGCGGCGTGTACGACATTCATTACGCCAGAGATTGCAATTGTGTGCAGCAAATGATGGCCACCACATTGAACATCTATTGGCCTGACATGTCGGGACACACTCTATTCCACTCCGTAATTGAAAACGGAAACTACGTGTGTACGTGTACCTCACCGCTCATGGTAACGTACGTGTGCGTCAGTGAAAAAGACCAATAAAAAGGTGTTAGCATGTGGACGTAATGTGCTGTTCCAGTCTCTTCTGTACCTAAGGTCCATCACCGTTCCCTTTGGATCCCTACGTAATTCGGTGCTCTCCGATACACACGATCGAACAGCGGAGGAGTGGTACTCAAGCGTCAACTTTAGGTTACAATCAACTTTAGGTTACAATATCTCCGGATGTAATTAATATTTTACAATGCAACAAACGGCACTGATTACGTATTTGTTTATATGTTCAGATGTGCTAACAAAACTAACGGGGTTCCATTTAAAAAAACGTAGGTTTGTGTTAAAAAACATACTTCCGTGCATTTTTTATGGTTTGTACTAACCAATAACGCTAGCCCCTCTCCTCACGTTCGGTCTGTGGAATCGATTCGTCAGTATTTGATGTGGTTTACGAAATATATCCAGCGGTAACGTTAGGTGACTCACCCTGTATATGCTATCTGGAGTTATTGTACTCGTGATTCCTTAATATTCACACTTGTTAGCACCTCCCTTCTTTGCTCTGGGAGTTGTTACATTACTCTCGAAGTTCAGAAGACACAATTTGAAGCAATCGAGAAGACACTGTGGCCGTTTTGTTTAAGGCTCGTTATTGGTATTTTATCGACTGTGGCGGGCGGCGACAGCGGTCAGGTCGTTGTGCGGACGCCAGCAACAGCGCCGCTAGCAGGCGCGAAGCGAGTGACGGCCATAGGTCGGCCAGCCGGCGGGCTCGGATAGAGAGGTTGCGCCACCCTGTTGACGCGGCCGCCCGCTGTTTCACGGCCGCGGCGCGCCTCGCGCGATAAGCGAGCCGAGCCCCCGCCAACTAACCCTGACACAGCCGCCGGGGTCACTGCGCCATCGCGGGCCCCGCCTCTGCGCGCCGTAAATCTCGGCGCAGAATCTTCTGGAGGCCTCAACTTCGCGCCAGCGCGACGTCCTGTGACCGGCAATCACTTACGGCATCTGCTCTATAAACAACTTCAGAATTACAGTGTAGTCGCGCTTCCAACAATACATGGTACTTGTGATATAATTCTATCGCTTTAAAAGCTGCGACGTAATCTCGAATAGAAACCGTGATCAAGGTTGTACAGTATTTGTTTTAATTAATTTCGGCTTTCATCCAGTCACTCACTGATCAGTCTGGCATGGCAACGGAAGACAGCAAAACGAAAGCCGAAATTTTAAATTTAGCATTTGAGAAATCTTCCACGCAGGAGGATCGTACAAACATACCGCCGTTCGAGTCTCGTACAGATTCCCGTATGGAGGACATAGACATCCCTGGGGTTGTGAAGCAGCTGAATGGGTTGAAAATAAATAAACCTCCAGGTCCTGATGGGATTCCAATTCGGTTTTACAGAGAGTACTTTACTACATTGGCTCCTTACTTTGCTTGCATTTATCGCGAATCTCTTGCCCAACGCAAAGTCCCGAGCGACTGGAAAAAAGCGCAAGTGACGCCTGTACATAAGAAGGGTAGAAGGACGGATCCTCAAAATTACAGACCAATATCCTTAACATCGGTTTTTTGCAGGATTCTCGAACATATTCTCTGTTCGAATATAATGAATTTCCTTGAGACAGAGAAGTTGCTGTCCATGCATCAGCACGGCTTTAGAAAGCATCGCTCCTGCGAAACGCAACTCGCCCTTTTTTCACATGATATCTTGCGAACCATGGATGAAGAGTACCAGACGGATGCCATATTCCTTGATTTCCGGAAAGCGTTTCACTCGGTGCCCCACTGCAGATTCCTAACTAAGGTACGAGCATATGGGATTGCTTCCCAAGTATGTGAGTGGCTCGAAGACTTCTTAAGTGATAGAACCCAGTACGTTGTGTAAGTAGGCTGTTTATGTTTTCTTATTGGCAACGTTACGTAGCGCTCTGTATGAAAATCACTGGCTGTGCTGTGTACAGTCTGTGGCTAGTTTGCATTGTTGTCTGCCATTGTAGCGTTGGGCAGCTGGATGTTAACAGCGCGTAGCGTTGCGCAGTTGGAGGTGAGCCGCCAGTAGTGGTGGATGTGGGGAGAGAGATGGTGGAGTTTTGAAATTTGTAAGACTGGATGTCAATGATGACTATTAAGGTAAATACATTGTTTGTTCTCTATTAAAATCTTTCATTTGCTAACTATGCCTATCAGTAGTTACTGCCTTCCGTAGTTTGAATCTTTTATTTAGCTGGCAGTAGTGGCGCTCACTGTATTGCAGTAGTTCGAGTAACGAAGATTTTTAGTGACGTAAGTGATTTGTGAAAGGTATAGGTTAATGTTAGTCAGGGCCATTCTTTTGTCGTGGTTTTTGAAAGTCAGATTGCGTTGCGCTATAAATATTGTGTGTCAGTTTAAGCACAGTCGTGTATAATTTGTTGTTTCATATGTCGACCCTTAGCCGAGGATACCTCACTGGAATCTTTTGATTTTTTCTTGTAGTTTGTGTAATTAGTGTAGCTATTGGTTATTGCTAGCGCGTAATTGTAGAGAGAATCTCCTTTGTAGTTGCAGTCTTTCATTGTTGTACAGTAAAACAGTTGTGGCATGCATGTAGATTTGCACCAAGTATTTCGCAGCTGCGCTTGCAATTAACTACATATTATTTTCAGTGCTATGTTAATGTGTTCTCTTATTTTTGCTCTTCAAATTGTGCTTTTCTGTGTTATCGTGTGAAATATTGTGACAATAATGGCGTGTGAAAAACGTAACACTAGGCTACAAATTAAACTGAGAAATAATAGTGATGACGAGCGTAGCTTATCAGCACCACTGTGTAATGAATTAACAGACATTCAAAGTGGTAATTTGGTAATTGTGCAGAGGGAAATGGAGCGGGCGGCAAATAATGGCGTAGACAGTGGAACAATTAGTGAACAGGGAAGCATTATCGATCGATCGGTTGGCAACAGCTTGCCTCAGGAATCCGAAATGACAGAACACAATATTGAAAATACTGTAGACTCAGGTTTTGGGTCCCCACCGTTTTCTCAAATAAGTCAAGACACATTTTCTGCCCGTCAAAATGTAAATGCTGCCGGTGCAAATGCACTGCCGAAAAGCATAGAGGAACAGATTCCAGACACAAATACATTATTATTGCAATTAATGCAGCAAATGAAACAAAATCAGAGACAAACACAGCAACAGTTAGACACAACGGAACAAAATCTTCAAAAGGTAGACACAATGGAACAACACCAGAGACAAACACAGCAACAGCTTCAAAAGTTAGACTCATTGGAACAAATTCTTGAACAAACACGTGAAGATTTAGCTACTGAGTTACATAACATTGAATCGAAATGTCAAAAAGCCTGTAATGACGTAAAAACACAAATTTGTGAGCATTTTCAACCTATTTTTTCGCGGCATGAAAATGCATTACAGAATCACGAAGTAGCCATAAAAGAACTGCAAATTATTGTTCATGAAAATCATGAGACCTTGCAAGCTAAAATTGACTCAGTTGCATCTACCGATACGGTTACGCAACTTGCAAAAACTCAGGAAAACTTAAAGGACACAGTAGATACGGTTTCAACACAAATGGACACTCTGAAACTTGGTTCAGAAAAACATACAGAGGAAATAATTTCACTATCGGATAAAGTAGCCAAACTTTCAGATCAGTTCACTAACTTATCTACAAAGGTAGATGATGATCTGAATGACACAACACCTGTAGCCTTCACTGACACTGAAGAGTATGAAGAAATTAGAAAATTCAAACAAAATCAAAATCAAATCAATACACAGTACAAAAGAGAAATCCGGGAAGTGCAAGATCAGTTGGCACAAGTAATACAAGAATTACGTATTTCAGAGGACACTCGCGCCCCATAGGAGGGACATAGAAATACGGAACACCCACAAAATAATAACACAGGGCATTTCGGAAATTATGATAGAAATTGGCAAGGTGCACCGAATTTTGAAATGGAACCGCCGAAACGACGTAACAATGACCGATATGCGACTCGCCGACATGATGACTTTGATTATAGGCTGTTCATTATTACACGTAAATTCAAAACATTTAAGAATTCTGCCAACGACATTCATCCACAAGCGTGGCTCCATCAATTCTCTCATTGTTTTCCTCCCAACTGGTCACTTGAGCACAGGTTAGAATTTATGTGTGGCTACTTGGAGAATGAACCAGCTGTAAGAATGTGATCGGTCATTCACGATTGTCACAATGAAGGAGATTTTTATCATGCCTTCCTCTCAGCATATTGGTCTCAAGCTACACAAGACCGAGTAAAACATAGCATCATAATGATGAAACATTTCGAACAATCTGAATTTTCCAGTCTTGTGAAATATTTTGAAGACATGTTGCACAAGAATCAATACCTGTCAAACCCATACAGCCCCTCAGAACTCATCCGCATTTGCTTAATCAAACTGCCTGAACATTTGCGACATATTATTTTAGCAGGACGTTGCAAAGACGACATTGAAGCTTTTCAGGGACTGTTACAAGAACTGGAAATTGACACTGACAATCGCGGAACACGAAAACAGGAGCACAAGAATTACAGATCACATCCGTCACAATTCCGCGATGACAGAAATAATACACGACAAGTCTATTCTTACAACGCAAATCGTGACCAAAACAGTCACCACCCATATGACAACCACTGGCAGAGTAATAGTTACAGAGAAAGATCGCATTTTCGTAGTAATGAATATGACAGAGATTACCATAGAAACAGACAATATGGGAACAAAAACAATTATTATCAAGGGAGACAGAATAACTTTAGACGCAACAGACCAGCGCGCAGTTACGATTCAGGGAGAAGTTCTCCACCACGTGACCGACAAGAAAGAAACTATGGAATCTACCGACATGACGACAGACGATATGATCGTAACGACAGAGCTGAATTGCATCAGAACTGGCGAGCTTCAAACAGGGCAAGGCCTTCTCGGCAAGGTGAATTTGTAGAAGTTCGGTCTCCTAATCCCAATAACGGCGCTCGCCAAAAAAGAGACAGACAATGATTCGCACCGCAGGCAGCCGCGTGCGCCAGCTGGCTCAGAGAAAAATAAGATAGACGCTAACCTTGAGAAAAATTCCAGTATTCTTTACCGACGTATACCGCACGATAATTGCGTTGAAGTTGAAACTTTGCGTACTAGGAAGGGTAAAGGTTTCCACCACATTTCTCACGTAAAACCGTTTATTGAGAGATAATCTGCTTTTTAACTTAGTCTTTACCATAAAATTTTTCACTTTACATTACTAGTATGCTTTGTTAGACTTAGAAACTGTTAACATGCAACAGTGTTTGAAGTTAACTATCCAATCTAGAACCTAGGATACATATTTAGACAGTAGTTACGAGTGCATTGTTATAGTGAACAGACGACACAGTGTTACTGTGTGTGTATATTCTTGCTTGTTAGTTGCTCGATTACGTAACGACTATAAGGCTTACATACTTAGAACATATACTGCTAATGAGATTTTAATGCAACATTTTGGTTTACTTGAAAAGACATTCCTTATTTGAAGTAGTTTGTGTGAGATTAAAGATGACTTAGTATTTGGTTGCTGTGACAGCTACACGATTTTATCACGACGCTACTAATGAGTGACAATTTACAATGTTGCTTTCACGGTGTATCTGTTTTATATCTGCACAGTTTTTTCTGAATTATTCTGGAAAGTAAAACATGTTTTAGTAGTAACTTTTGTGGTATAGCTACAATGAGACAGCCTTTTCCGTAGCACGACAATACGTTACAGCACAGTACTTTCTTCATCACGGCAATAAGCGTAATAACTAAGATATCTATACGCAAAGCATTTCACTTTTGTTTATCATGAGGTAAGTACATTGACTTCTGCAGAACTTAGCTTTCAGAGGACGATAACTACGACACTTCCACAGAGATTATGTTGCAACAAGACTCACATTTAGCGCTACAGGACACGTATTTGAGTGATTAATTTTGCACTTAAATCGTTTACTTTTAAAGGTATTTGAAGTACAATGATACAAAGGTTTTCCGTGATACATTTCATTCCACTGCTGTAATCTGTAACACCTGAGGGTATAATTACATTAATCCTCAGGGGGGTACACGCTTACTTTGTGTACCATGTGTTTGGCAAGCACAAGGAGCCCTAGCTAATATGGTATTTGCTTATACAACTTTACACATTGGTACCATATTTCTCTAACACACAAATTACACAGCTATCTGATCATTTAACTGAGAGATAAACTTTTTTTACTACATCAGTGACACATGTTTACGCAATTACACAGTTGGGTAACTTCACACTTACGAAATTCTATTTTGTCTGTACTTTGTGAACTGTTCATATTTTTTCAGACCCATTGTGATATTATGAGAGCTTTGAATGATATATTTGGTATGGGATCACGATTTTTAAAGTACGTTTGAGGCAGATGACACTTTTGACACGAGCAGAGAATTTTTTTTTAGGTTTTGAAATTATTGGAGGAAGCTACGACGATTTTGAGAGTTGACTGAGGTGTTATGATGTTATTATTACGATGACTATGTGTATTATGCTGTTGCGGTATGTTTATGATCAATAAGCTGATGCTATATGAGTTATTTGAGTATGCTACCTATCTGTTATGATGAAATATTGAAGAAGTGTCGACGAATAAGGTAAGGAATAATGAGTAGTGGTTAGGGACTCTGGTTTGTGAAAAAGGTTGTTGGAAACCAAGAATCGTACTTTAAGAGTTATGAAATGTATGTAAATGCGTGAATGTATTACAATGCCGACAAATATTTTTTGGACTCTGTTATGTCAATAGGATTTTATTTCTACATACTTGCAATGCAAATTCTTGACCTGTGGAATATTTTTATATGAGACTGTCACTGTAGCAGAAACTGCTGTCGTAAATATTTCCGTAAGGAAGTTAAGTGACCACCTGCACGTAATGCGTCGTGGGCACCCAGATGGGCGACAGTCGCCTGGAAAGAAGTCATTAGTGAGTGCCTTTCAGAGGCACAGGTGAAAAAAAAAAGAGGCCATTATCCTCGCTATTGACATTCCTTTGTAGAAAGCATTGCAAAAAACGACACATTCGAACTTGAAAACATATGATTATACTGTGGAGCTCTTAATTTATGATATTTACTAAAATGCCTAATGAAACAATGAGAAACATTTCACGGCTATTGTCTTGCTAATTGAGAGAAATGCCATATGGCTTGCTTTATGTATTTATTTACTCATTTTGTTTAATATCTAGTTTCTAGCTGCACTGCAGCATTGGTTAAAATAAAATTTTATACATGTACTAATATCAATATTTTCTGTCTACAGATCGAGTAAATAATAATTTTTTCAAAAAAATGAGGGAGCACAAAAAGACATTTACCTTCACAGGAACTGCATTCATAATTTTCTTTTCAAGTACTTGGTAATTTATTTTGTAGAATAAGTTGTGGTGCACCACTTTAATGACATAGATATTAAGATGTGAATAGTTGTCTTTACTGTAATATTTTTCTGCTTGAACTCTGTCATGTTTAGATATAATTTATTACATTTGCTTCTGCTGTTTGCCAGGCATAGTACTACTAAATTTCACTTTACATTACTCTGTTAAGCCAGTTTTACTACTGATTTATTTTTCTTGTTTGCTGCTCATTGCGTAATATTAGTTGTAATATTGCTGCTTGCTTGGCCAATTTGAATATTTTGTCATTGCTGTTTGTGTTAATTGTTTTGTACTGCTGCATTGCCTCGTCCCTTAGTTTAGCATCTGAGCTCAGTAGATTTAAGTTAGCTTAAGATGGGGTAGGCTATATGACAGAACGAGTTGTGATGAATTGGAAGAAATGCATTGAGAAGCTGTAAGAAAATGGTTTGGCCAAAAAAAAGTATTTTGAAAGAGAATATGAACCAAAAAAGTAGGTTTAGGGACAACAGGTTTAGGTAGGATTTTCTTGGAAATAAATAATGAGGTAAAAAATATGTGATCATATAAATACAGAAAGCTTGCTTGGAAAGTATTTTTGGAGGAAACAAATGTTGAAATAAGACGAAAGCTCTATGTAATGAAGTTTTGGGTTGGACTGCAGTACCAAATGTTACACTGAAAACAAACCCTGTCCTTTCCTCCTGTGTTATTCTGGTATGTGTTTGTGCACCCTTGTGTATTTGTGTTTTTCCTGTCTTTATGTGTTTATCTGATAAGAGATATGTTGTAGAATTTTTCTAATACTATGTTATTTACTTTGTAAAGATGTTTAGACATTATTTATTCTGTTTTGTTTTAATGCTCATGTGTGAAGTTGATGTTTCAAAAGTTATTCTGATCTTTTATGTATGTACTCATGTCATAATTCCTGTAACACTGACGTAAATGTTATTTCGATTCTTTTGTAAAGCCTGTACTACAAATGTTCTCTGTATTGTTATGTTCTTTAATGATGTATTTTGTACCTTTGTAATTGTATTCTTATGTTATAAAATTGTAATTGACACCAGGTCATCAAATTAAGTAACTTGTAAGTTCCATTTCACTGCACACGTTTCTGTTGGTCATAGTATATGGACAATATGTGAGAAGTAGGGACTGTTAGTGTTTGCACGTGTGTTAATAATTCAGCAAGGGACTGGATAACATCATTTCTGGTTCTAAGGACAATTAAAAAACTTTGTGAATGCACAAGTGGTGGTTTATGGACTTGCTATATTGTCCGCAAGACTCTTCGATGGTGATTGTGCACCTGCACATTTGCAACAGATGGCTGCTGGCCGTCTCTACAAGGACTACAGTGGGTCTGCACCTTTGATGACCCACAAATACCATTATTTCTACAAGGACTACAGTGGGTCTGCGTCTTTGCTGACTCACCAGTACCATTATTTCTACAAGGACTGCAGTGGGTCTGCGCCTCTGGTGGCCCACCAATACCGTAATCTCTACCAGGACTACAGTGGGTCTGCTCTGTGATGACCTACCTACCAATACTCTTCAAAATTTCGACTGACTCTGCTGTGGGTTTGCTCTGTTGTGGACCAATACCTGTCTGCATGTCAAGAGTCAGCACTGTCTTTCCGTTGGAAGGACAACACTACTTCTTCAAGATTGCTTGGAAATCCACTACTTCCGTGTGCATTTTCTTTTACTGCTCAGACTTTGAGAAAAACACTGCAATGTTACTGTGATGAATGATTAGGACTGTCTTTATGGACTGTGGGAAAATTTTAGCTTTTGACCAACATTGTATCAAGAAGTGTGTGCATTTGATATCTTTCTTACTGTAATTATGAAAAATTTTTTCAAATCTGTATTGGCCAGTGCCCAAAACAATTTGTAAATTTTTTTTTTGTGGGGAGCATGGGGGCTATGTAAGTAGGCTGTTTATGTTTTCTTATTGGCAACGTTACGTAGCGCTCTGTATGAAAATCACTGGCTGTGCTGTGTGCAGTCTGTGGCTAGTTTGCATTGTTGTCTGCCATTGTAGTGTTGGGCAGCGGCAGCTGGATGTGAACAGCGCGTAGCGTTGTGCAGTTGGAGGTGAGCCGCCAGTAGTGGTGGATGTGGGGAGAGAGATGGCGGAGTTTTGAAATTTGTAAGACTAGATGTCAATTATGACTATTAAGGTAAATACATTGTTTGTTCTCTATTAAAATCTTTCATTTGCTAACTATGCCTATCAGTAGTTAGTGCCTTCCGTAGTTTGAATCTTTTATTTAGCTGGCAGTAGTGGCGCTCGCTGTATTGCAGTAGTTCGAGTAACGAAGATTTTTGGTGAGGTAAGTGATTTGTGAAAGGTATAGGTTAATGTTAGTCAGGGCCATTCTTTTGTAGGGGTTTTTGAAAGTCAGATTGCGTTGCGCTAAAAATATTGTGTGTCAGTTTAAGCACAGTCTTGTATAATTGTTTAAAAGGGGACGTTTCAGTTGTCCTCGATGGTGAGTGTTCATCGGAGGTGAGGGTATCATCTGGAGTGCCCCGGGAAAGTGTGATAGGCCCGCTGTTGTTTTCTATCTACATAAATGATCTTTTGGATAGGGTGCATAGCAATGTGCGGCTGTTTGCTGATGATGCTGTGGTGTACGGGAAGGTGTCGTCGTTGAGTGACTGTAGAAGGATACAAGATGACTTGGGCAGGGTTTGTGATTGGTGTAAAGAATGGCAGCTAACTCTAAATATAGATAAATGTAAATTAATGCAGATGAATAGGAAAAAGAATCCCGTAATGTTTGAATACTCCATTAGTAGTGTAGTGCTTGACACAGTCACGTCGATTCAATATTTGGGCGTAACATTGCAGAACGAAATGAAGTGGGACAAGCATGTAATGGCAGTTGTGGGGAAGGCGTATAGTCGTCTTGTTCATTGGTTTAATTTTGGGAAGATGTGGTTCTTCTGTAAAGGAGACCGCTTATAAAACACTAATACGACCTATTCTTGAGTACTGCTCGAGCGTCTGGGATCCCTATCAGGTCGGATTGAGGGAAGAAATAGAAGAAATTCAGGGGCGGGCTACTAGATTTGTTACTGGTAGGTTTGATCATCACGTGAGTGTTACGGAAATGATTCAGGAACTCGAGTAGGAGTCTCTAGAGGAAAGGAGGCGTTCTTTCCGTGAATCGCTACTGGGGAAATTTAGAGAACCAGCAGTTGAGGCTGACTACAATACAGTCTTACTGCCGCCAACTTACATTTCGCGGAAAGACCACAAAGATAAGATAAAAGAGATTAGGGCTCGTACAGAGGCATATAGGCAGTCATTTTTCCCTCGTTCTGTTTGGGAGTGGAACAGGGAGAGAAAAAAAATGGCTCTGAGCACTATGGGACTCAACTGCTGAGGTCATTAGTCCCCTAGAACTTAGAACTAGTTAAACCTAACTAACCTAAGGACATCTCAAACATCCATGCCCGTGGCAGGATTCGAACCTGCGACCGTAGCGGTCTTGCGGTTCCAGCCTGCAGCGCCTTTAACCGCACGGCCACTTCGGCCGGCCAGGGAGAGAAGATGATAGCTGTGGTACGAGGTACCCTCCACCACGCACCGTATGGTGGATTGCGGAGTATGTATGTAGATGTGGATGTAGACGCAGATCTTCCCAGAAAAATGTCGTCAGACTATCGATTTGTGGCCAAAATGACCACCTTCAGATCTCTCAGGGAAAGGGAAACCAAATAAAACTGCTGGACAAGCTACGAGGGTCACTCCAAAAGAAATGCACACTATTTTTGTAAAAATACCATTTTCATTCTGCATGTGTGGAAGTTTTACAGTGTGTAGATAATCCTTCCCTCTTGTTTTCAAACTTAGTTCAACCTGTTCCCGTGAGTGGCTCCGTCACAGCATGTCTTCAAGATGGTACACTAGACGTACGTCAGAAGCAACGTGCTGTCATCGAATTCCTGTGCTGTGAAAACGAGACAGTGGGAAACATCCACAAGAGGTTGAAAAAGGTGTACGGAGATGCTGCTGTCGATCGCAGTACAGTTAGTCTGTGGGCAAGCAGGTTACGTGATGAAAGTGGGCACGGCAATATTGAGGATTGTTCTCGCAGTGGCAGGCCTCTTATTGCACACTCTCCAGACACTGTGCAGAGAGTTAACGAATTGGCGACTTGTGACAGACGCATCACAGTGAACGAATTGTCACGCTACGTTGGGATAGGGGAAGGAAGTGTTTGCAGAATACTGAGACTGTTGGCGTTAAAAAAGGTTTGTGCCAGGTGGGTTCCCAGGATGTTGACAGTGGCTCACAAAAACACAAGAAAAACGGTATGCAGCGAACCTTTGGAACAGTACGAGAATGGTGGAGATGAATTTCTTGGAAGAATTGGGACAGGTGATAAAACATGGCTCCATCATATTTCACCAGAGACGAAGAGGCAATCAATGGATTGGCATGATGCAAATTCACCCAAAAAAAAAAAAAATTCAAAACCACACCTTCTGCTGGAAAAGTTGTGGGTATGGTGGTTTTCGATTCCGAAGGACTCTTGGTTTTGGACATCATGCCAAGTGGAACCACAATAAATTCTGATGCATATGTGAAGACAATGAAGAAACTTCAAACTCGACTGAGTCGTGTTCGACCACATCGGCAAAAGTAGGATGTTTTGCAGTTGCACGACAATGCACGGCCACATGTCAGTCAAAAAACCATGGAAGCGATCACAAAACTCGAATGGACAACACTGAAACACCTGCCTTACTGTCCTGACCTGGCTCCATGTGACTACCATCTCTTTGGGAAACTGAAAGATTCTCTTCGTGGAACAAGATTTGAAGATGATGACTCCCTTGTGCACACTGTCAAACAGTGCCTCCAACAGGTTGGTCCAGAATTTTACCGTGCGGGTATACAGGCATTGGTTCCAAGATGGCGTTATGCAGTTGAGAGGGATGGAAATTATGTGGAGAAATGAAAATATTGTTCCTAAATGATGTATCTGCACACTGTAAAACTTTCAAACATGTAGAATAAAAGATGGATTAAAAAAAATAGTGTGCGTGTAGGTTATCAACATTGAAGTGAGTATGAACGTAATGTTACTGTCAGCGTACGAGCGATGAGACACAGCAGCATCTCCGAGGTAGCGGCGCACGGGGGATTTTTCCGTACGACTATTTCATGAGTGTTCCGTGAATATCAGGAAACCGGTAAAACATCAAATCTACGACATCGCTGCGGTCGGAAAAAGATCCTGCAAGAACTGGACCAACGACGACAGAAGTGCAACCATTCCGCAAATTTCTGCAGCTTTCAATGCTCGGCCATCAACAAGTATCAGCGTCCGAACCATTCAACGAAACATCATCGATATGGGCTTTCGGAGACGAAGGCCTGCTTGTGTACCCTTGATGACTGCACCACACAAATCTTTACGCCTCGCCTGGGCCCGCCAACACCGATATTCGACTGTTGATAACTGGAAACATGTTGCCTGGTCGGACGAGTCTCGTTTCAAATTGTATCGAGCGGATAGACGTGTACGGGTATGGACACAATCTCCATGGACTCTGCATGTCAGCAGGGGACTGTTCAAGCTGGTGGAGGCTCTGTAATGGCGAGGGCCGAGTGAAGTTGGAGTAAGATGGGACCCCTAATACGTCTAGATGCGACTCTGACAAGTGACACGTACGTAAGCATCCTGTCTGATCACCTGCATCCATTCATGTCCATTATACATTCCGACGGACTTGGGAAATTCCAGCACCTCAAACGTCCACAACTGCTACAGAGTGGCTCCAGAAAAACTCTTCTGTCGTTAAACACTTCCACTGGGCACCTAACTCCCCAGACGTGAACATTATTGAGCCAATGTGGGATGCCTTGCAACGTGCTGTTCAGAAGAGATCTCCACTCCCTCGCACTCCTACGGGTTTATGGACAGTCCTGCAGGATTCATGGTGTCATTTCCCTCCAGTAGTACTTCAGACTTTAGTACAGTCCATGCAGTGTTCGTGTTGCGGCACTCCTGCGTGCTCGCGGGGGCCCTACACGATATTCGGTAGGTATACCTATTTCTTTGGCTCTTCAATGTATGTGCTACCTTTATATTTACACACATCAGTGTGTTGGTTCTTTTTTCTCTGTGTCGAATAGTCTTCGCAGAAACACGTTTACTACCTGGTGTTTTCTACATGAACGTACCTGCATCACTAAGACGACTACATCTGTCAGTAAAGGCTAACCATGTTGCTTCCATAATTCAACACCTGACCTGCTGCCCAGCGGAAAATAAGCATTAATGCCTCGTTCTTGGCACATGTAGATACTAACCAACCTAGAAACATACGACTAGTAATACCTATAATTATTAGTCAGCAAGTGACGTAAGTAGTAGTCAGTCACACCCTGTATATAGAAAACAAAAGCAAAATTCCATGAAACATATCCGAGTGGTTTTTATTTTTATAGTGCATGCATGTTTAAAGGAACAGACACTGTAAAAATAAATATTGTGGCCTAGACGGGCAAAAATTACGCTAATACTAACGGTGAACGCGGTTATCTAGTTGAGGGAATCCAAGTAAAGCTGCGAACACTATTGGGCGTAGACACTGTGCCATATAAAAGTTTAGATTGGACTGGAAACGTGCACGTATGGCAGATATTGTGAAGACGACCGCTCGCGATAAATGGAAAATCCGGGTTCGAGTCCCGGTCCGGCACAAATTTTCATGTGTTTAATACCTTACCTAGCTGATGTCAAAATTATTTTCAATTGTGACTAATATTTCGGAATGATTAAAACGGTGCCTTACATTACCCTAGTACTATAAATACTACTGGCGCCGTTAAAAAATATATACCAAATTAGCTTGGCATATCCGAGGTAATATCTGACGTTCCCCAAGGAAGTGTTATACGTCCTCTGCTCTTCTTGATCTACATAAACAATTTAGGAGACAATCTGAGCAGCCCTATTAGACTTTTTGCAGATGGTGCTCTCGTTCACCGTCTCGTGAAGTCATTAGATGATGAAAATGAATTGCAAAATGATTTACACGAGGTATCAGTATGGTGGAAAAAGTGGCAATTGACTCTAAATGCCGGCCGGGGTGGCCGAGCGGTTCTAGGCGCTTCAGTCCTGAACCGCACGACCGCTACGTTCGCAGGTTCGAATCCTGCATCGGGCATGGATGTATGTGATGTCCTTAGGTTTAAGTAGTTCTAAGTTCTAGGGGACTGATGACCTCAGATGTTAAGTCCCATAGTGCTCAGAGCCATTTGAACCATTTTTTTTTACTCTAAATAATGGAAAGTGTTAAATCATCCACATGAGAGCTAAAACGAATCCGCTCTGTTTCGGTTACACGATAAATCACACAGATCTAAAGGCCGCGTCCGCAGCTCGTGGTCGTGCGGTAGCGTTCTCGCTTCCCACGCCCGGGTTCCCGGTTTCGATTCCCGGCGGGGTCAGGGATTTTCTCTGCCTCGTGATGACTGGGTGTTGTGTGATGTCCTTAGGTTAGTTAGGTTTAAGTAGTTCTAAGTGATGGGGAGCAAAATAACTGATGATGGTCGAAGTAGAGAGGATATAAAATGTAGACTGGCAATGGCAAGGAATGCGTTTCTGAAGAAGAAAAATTTGTTAACATCGAGTATAGATTTAAATGCCATGAAGTCGTTTCTGAAAGTATTTGTATGGAGTGTAGCCATGTATGGAAGTGAAACATGGACGATAAATAGTTTAGACAAGAAGAGAATAAAAGCTTTTGAAATGTGGTGCTACAGAAGAATGCTGAAGATTAGATGGGTAGATCACATAACTAATGAGGAGGTATTGAACAGAATTGGGGAGAAGAGGAGTTTGTGGCACAACTTGACTAGAAGAAGGGATCGGTTGGTAATGTTCTGAGGCATCAGGGGATCACAAATTTAGTATTGGAGAGCAGCGTGGAGGGTAAAAATCATAGAGGGAGACCAAGAGATGAATACACTAAGCAGATTCAGAAGGATGTAGGTTGCAGTAGGTACTGGGAGATGAAGAAGCTTGCACAGGATAGAGCAGCATGGAGGGCTGCATCAAACCAGTCTCAGGACTGAAGACCACAACAACAACAACACGTTCTAGGGGATTGATGGCCATAGATGTTAAGTCCCATAGTGCTCAGAGCCATTTGAACCATTTTTCTAAAGGCCGTGAATTCAGCTAAATACCTAGGAATTGCAGTTACGAACAACTTACACTGGAGAGATCACGAAGATACTGTTGTGGAGAAAGTGAACCAAAGAGTATGATTTATTGGCAGAGTACTTAGAAGTGTAACACGGTTACTAAAGAGTCTGCCTACACTATCCTTGTATGTCCTATTCCGGAGTACTGCTGCGCTGAGTGACCCGCATGAGAAAGGATCGACAGAGGACATCATGAAGGTTTTGTGCTATCGCGAAATAGGGGAGAGAGCGCCACGGATATGATACAGGAATTGATGTAGCAGTCATTAAAACAACGGCGTTTTTCGTTGTGGCAGGAAGTTCTCATGATATATCAATCACCAATTTTCTCCTCCGAATGCGCTGATATTTAATTGGTGCCCACCTACATACGGAGAAATGATCATCATAATAAAATAAGAGCCGGCCGAAGTGGCCGCGCGGTTCTGGCGCTGCAGTCTGGAACCGCGAGACCGCTACGGTCGCAGGTTCGAATCCTGCCTCGGGCATGGATGTGTGTGATGTCCTTAGGTTAGTTAGGTTTAACTAGTTCTAAGTTCTAGGGGACTAATGACCTCAGCAGTTGAGTCCCATAGTGCTCAGAGCCATTTGAACCATAATAAAATAAGAGAAATCAGAGCTCGCTTGGAAAGTTTTAAATGTTCATTTTTCTCGCACGCTGTTAGAGAGTGGAATGATAGAGAACTAGCTTGAAGGTGGTTCGATGAAACCTCTGCCAGACACTTAATTGTGGAGGGAGGAGGAGATTAGTGTTTAACGTCCCGTCGACAACGAGGTCATTAGAGACGGAGTGCAAGCTCGGGTGAGGGAAGGATGGGGAAGGAAATCAGCCGTGCCCTTTCAAGGGAACCATCCCGGCATTTGCCTGAAGCGATTTAGGGAAATCACGGAAAACCTAAATCAGGATTAGCCGGAGACGGGATTGAACCGTCGTCCTCCCGAATGCGAGTCCAGTGTGCTAAACACTGCGCCACCTCGCTCGATCACTTAATTGTGAATTGTAGAGTAATCATGTAGATGTAAATGTAGATAATAACCATCTCGCAACCGATTCATTAAAGAATCGAACTTCCATGAATGAAACATATAAAACAATTTCAAATGGCTGATTATTTTTCATTGGAAATCGCTAAGTGCTCTCATTATCAAACACTGAATGAATATATCAGTAACTCAAAAAAATCAAATGGCTCTGAGCACTATGGGACTTAACAGCTATGGTCATCAGTCCCCTAGAACTTAGAACTACTTAAACCTAACTAACCTAAGGACATCACACAACACCCAGCCATCACGAGGCAGAGAAAATCCCTGACCCCGCCGGGAATCGAACCCGGAAACCCGGGCGTGAGAAGCGAGAACGCTACCGCACGACCACGAGATGCGGGCTTATCAGTAACTGGCGGCCCGTTTTAAGAAAAGCTAGCTTTTCGCGGAAGACAACGTTCATGATGTCATATCTTTTGAACACATTATTGTTAAACGGTAAAACAATATAATTTTGCAAGTATATTCAGTGGTACTCGAGTAAACTGTCTGAGGAGTGTGTTGCGCATAGAGCTTGTAGTGAAGGAGTGATAAATCAAAATGTCACGCTTGAAGCTGAAGGTTTACTATGTGGATACCTAAATAGAAACATATTCCTTACACTATTTTGTGAATGGCTTCAGAGAGATGAAGTTTCAAAACAAATGCGAGACTATGTGTAAGGCTTTTTAGAAGTCACTAAGTATTCTCATTCTGAAATAGCGGATTAATATTGCCTCAGTAATTTGCGCAGCTGGAGTTATGGTGACTCAAGACGTATGCCCAGTTCCTACATTTAACATCTGAGTTACTGTGTTAGCACTTCAGCAAAAGATTATACACTATCCAGTCACATTATTGTGACCACCTGTCAAAAGTCTGAATTAACACCTTTCGGAGTGCGGACCACTGCGACACGTGCAGGAACAGTCAGAGAGGTTCTGAAGGTACCAATATCGATGTGTAGCCATGCTGACTTCAGTGTGGTGGCCAGCTGCGCTAGACTTACAAAATTGTTAAGGCTTTCGTGGCCACTTGTTGACAAACTGCCTATTGGCTTCTGTCTCAGCTTCTTCGGCGGACGTTCGTCTGATGATTTTACTGACGTTTCGCCAGCACGAGTGGCTGGCATTGTCAAAGCTTCACCCTCCATTGCTGGTGGTGATCTGGAGCCGAGCTCGCGGACGCAGACTACACTACTGGCCATTAAAATTGCTACACCACGAAGATGACGTGCTAAAGACGCGAAATTTAACCTACAGGAAGAAGATGCTGTGATATGCAAATGATTAGCTTTTCAGAGCATTCACATAAGGTTGGCACCGGTGGCGACACCTACAACGTGCTGACATGAGGAAAGGTTCCAACCGATTTCTCATACACAAACAGCAGTTCACCGGCGTCGCCTGCTGAAACGTTGTTGTGATGCCTCGTGTAAGGAGAAGAAATGCGTTCCATCAACTTTCCGACTTTGCTGCTGGCGTTGGTCGAGATCCAATGACTGTTAGCAGAATATGGAATCGGTGGGTTCAGGAGGGTAATACGGAACGAAATGCTGGATCCCAACGGCCTCGTATCACTAGCAGTCGAGATCACAGGCATCTTATCCGCATGGCTGTAACGGATCGTGCAGCCACGCCTCGATCCCCGAGTCAACAGATGGGGACGTTTGCAAGACAACAACCATCTGCACGAACAGTTCGACGACGTTTGCAGCAGCATGGACTATGAGCTCGGAGACCATGGCTGCGGTTACTCTTGACGCTGCATCACAGACAGGAGCGCCTGCGATGGTGTACTCAACGACGAACCTGGATGCACGAATGGCAAAACGTCATTTTTTCGGACGAATCCAGGTTCTGCTTACGGCATCATGGTGGTCGCACCCGTGTTTGGCGACATCGCGGTGAACGCACATTGGAAGCGTGTATTCGTCATCCCATACTGGTGTATCATCCGGCGTGATGGTATGGGGTGCCATCGGTTACACGTCTCGGTCACCTCTTGTTCGCATTGACGGCACTTCGAACAGTGGACGTTACGTTTCAAATGCGTTACGACCTGTGGCTCTACCCTTCATTCGATCCCTGCGAAACCCTACATTTCAGCAGGAAAATGCGCGACCGCATATTGCAGGTCCTGTACGGGCCTTTCTGGATACAGAAAATGTTCGAGTGCTGCCCTGGCCAGTACATTCTCCAGATCTCTCACCAACTGGAAACGTCTGGTCAATGTTGGCCGAGCAACTGGCTCGTCACAATACGCGAGTCACTACTCTTGATGAACTGTGGTATCGTGTTGACGTTGCATGGGCAGCTGTACTTGAACACGCCATCCAATCTCTGTTTGACTTATTGCCCAGACATATCAAGGCCGTTATTACGGCCAGAGGTGGTTGTTCTGGGTACTGATTTCTCAGGATCTATGCACTCAAATTGCGTGAAAATGTAATTGCATGTCAGTTCCAGTATAATATATTTGTCCAATGAATACCCGTTTATCATCTGCATGTCTCCTTGGTGTAGCAATTGTAATGGCCGGTAGTGTAGTCTGCGGCCGCGAGATCGGCTCCAGATCACCACCAGCAATGGAGGGTGAAGCTTTGACAATGCCAGCCACTCGTGCTGGAGAAACGTCAGTAAAATCATCAGACGAACGTCGGCTGAAGAACCCGAGGCAGAAGCCAATAGGCAGTTTGTGAGCTAGATTTTTTGGTTAACGATCCATGGCGCGAACAGTACGATCGTGGAGTCAGGGAAGTACGGTAAACTGCTCTTGGTGCTTTTCGAACTAAGCACATACACTGCGAGCTGTACGACACGTTACGTTGCCCCGCTGGTAAATGCCATAGTGCCGACGATAAACAAACTGCGTTCAAAGATGGGCGTAGTCCTGAAGGACAGGTGCATGCTTGCATTGATCCATTGTGCCTTCAAAAATGACGAGATCGCCCACGGAATGGCACCGAAACATTTCTCAGACCATTACATTCCCTCCTCCGACCTGGACTCTTCCAGCAATTGTTGCAGGATGTTTGCTCTCAGTCCGATGGAGCATAAAATGTTGTTCATCTGCAAAGGCCACCTGTCGCCTTTCAGTGGGCGTCCAGTTGCGGTATTGGCGTGAAAATTCCAGCCCTCGTCGCCGATGCACTGCAGCCGGCATGGGTGCATGATCCAGACGCCTGCTGTGGAGGCCCATACGCAGCAACGATCGCCGAAGAGACACTGTTAGTAGGCCCTAGTTTCATCGGGGCAGGAAATTGCTCAACGGCTGCACGTCTGTTGACCGGTGCACATATCCAGAATCCTCTTCACCCCTGCCATTTATGAAACGATGTTGCAGTGCCTGTGCTATTCAGAAATACGATGCCCTGTGGCGATTGCAGCGGTTATGAAATACACTAAATGGATTTCTCAGCTGCGAATATGTACAACCATCAGCTGTATAATGGAATGACAACTATGAAAATTTGTGCCGCACTCGAATCCACATTTCCCGCTTATGGCGGGCGGTCGCCTTACCATTTTGCTACCCGAGCATTACTCACGGCCATACCCAAACGTCCATATGATGTCAACCATGTGTCTACAACCTGTTCTCGTACATCCATTATGTATGTTCCCGTACACGGCAACATTTTACTTGAAAGTTACTTGACCAGTGTCGGTGGATAAATACGAAATTGCAGTGCCTTTTTTATTCAGAATTACGATGCAAAGTTCCTTTGGACAAGCATGTATGACGTTCATTCAAATGAAACCTGGTCAGTGCGTCTACCTTTGCCTTACACGTAAGGTGGTGCGACGTAACTGCGGGTATGGTGGCGCCTTCTATTGGTAGAGAGACTGACGCGTGCGCACCGTTTGATGTTGCATATCGCCAGTGTGGTTTTACGCAGAAGAGAAGGTGGTCACACAAGTTATCGTCCACTACTGAACATGCAGTCGAGTAAGCAGGAACAATAAGGAGTGATTCGATTTTTGGCGGCGGAGGGAGTTGGAGGCCGTGAAATGGACCGACGGATGAACGCTGTGTACGGTGAGTACAATCTGAGTCGTTCAGGTGTTGTGGAATGGCGCAAACGATTCCTTGAGGGGCGCGAGTCACTGAAAGACGATGCTCATCCTGGACAGGCTCATCGTGTCATCACACCGGCAATGGTTGTGGAAGTGAATTAGTCTCGGACAATCGCAGAATCGCCGTGGACGAGGTCCATCGGTTACTGGGTATTAGAGTGGGCACTGCCCACACCACAATGAATCAACACTTGAACTTTCGAAAAATCTGTGCGCAGTGGGTTCCCCGACCAATGCGTTGAAGACGACACTGCAGCAGTTTCGGTGGGAAACGCTGGAACACCCACCATACAGTCCCGACCTTTCATCCTGTGACTTTCATTTGTTTGGACCCCTAAAACAAGCTATTCGCGGACATCGATTCGTAACAGACGAAGAAGTGTGTGACTGGGTGCAGGCCTGGATCCCACAGCAGCCTACTGGCTTTTTCAAGGATGGAATCGACCGGCTAGTGTCGCAATGGAATAAATGTGCCAACAGTTTTGGCGACTATTTTTGACTATGTGTACTGTGTATAACTACATTTTTGAGGTAATAAATTCGTTACCGTTACTTGACACTAGTGACAGGGTGTCACTACAGGAATATACGTAATGAATGTACGAGTGCAGGTTGTAGACACATGGTTGACGACATAAGGAAGTTTGAGTGTAGCCGCAACCGAGACCGCTCGCTATAAGCGGGACATCCGGGTTCGAGTCCTAACCACCACAAACTTTAATTGTCGTTATTACATTATACAGCTAATGGTTGTTCATATTGAAACTACGAATATATTTAATGCTTGTCATTTATGCTCCGTCGTGCACTACAGTTGTCTCGGCTCCGGTTTTGTATAGCGCCATTTTCTCATACACGGTATACTTTAACCATGGTGGCTCGCGAACAGTTAAAAAAACGTTTTGGAAATGCTTCAACACTTGGCCCGAAAGCCAGTGATCATGCCCTTTTGGACAACAGATAAATTTCCAAGTTACGACAACATGTATTGTATACCATCCACTGCTAGTGCTGCCACCTGTCGTCTGTGAGTGGTTATTGCACGCCCACGTCGAACGTATGCGGTGGTCACATTAATGTGACTGGAATGTACAGTCATACTCAAAAGTATCCGAACGACCTGAATTGCATTTCGCCTGATTCCCATGCAACCCACATAACACAGCTGTCGAGCAGGTTCTCTAAACGCCCCTTGGTACAGTCGTTTGACTATTGAAAATGGTTCCAACAAGTCACCACTAGAAAACACTGCTCTGTATCGTAATAACTCAAGATGTAAAGTAATACCACGATGTGACTCTTGAAGTTTTCCCGGCGTATCGAATATTCCACAAGATTTCGGGATTGCACCCGGATCTCATCGACTTCTTTCCACCAAAGAAGTGGAAAGAAGTCGATGAGATACGGCTGCAATCCCGAAATCTTGTGGAATAATACCACGATACTAGAAATGTCAGGGAACACCTTATCACAGATAAGACTGTACTTAAGGCTTGTAAGCTCACATTTATTGCAATAAATGACATACCTGAAATGTTACCACTATCATTATTACGTCAGATAGGTAATGCACGTAGCAAGTTCGTCGTATTCATGATTTCCTCTTCAAAGTAACATCCCGTACTTGTTATTTAACACAAAATGACATTAACAATTTAAGTAATTCACGAGCAGCTAGTTGAGAATATGTATGAACTTCAAATGACACGACGAACCGTCTCGTTCTGCATATGGATTCAAACCCAGGTCATGCAGACTAAGATTTCGTGACTGACGGAAACTAACAGCCATTCCTCACTAGGCATACACAGAGTGATATACCTCGATTTTACACAGTATCAGTTAGCAAATGTCAACTTTAAATTACATAACATAAATATTTTTAACGGACGCGAATTCCTACCCGGCATCTATTGTCCCTGTTAACGAACTACGAGAGATGTTAAATATTACTTGCTTGAAATGCCGTGAGGTAAAGCTTTGTGTTGGACAGGAATTCGAACCCAGAATCTAACAGGATTTTTATCGAAGTACAATCAACTGTGACATATCGGATTTTCTCGGCAGTAGCTAGATGTTTTAATTGAAATGACGAGACGAAACATTAATTTTTTCCTTCCCAGGACTCCAACCCGGCGCATATCAGAGTTATATTCAAGAGAAAACGAACGTTAAATGTCGGCTTATTACACCAGCAGCGACTGAGCATATTTGAACTACAAATAATATGACGAAGAGTTGAGTACTGACTGGAAATCAAACCCCACACATATCGTTGTTGACTACACACAAACAGACGTCAGCTACCAAATTTTTCTCTACCAGAAGCTCGGAATAACATCCTTGAACTTGCAGTTTATGTCGCAAATAGTTGTATGTCTCACTGGGAGTCATAAACGTCAGATATCATTAGTTTTGACAACGAATAAAAAGGCATTAAAAATCAAAATTATTATCCACCAGCAGATAGGGGTTCTCATGCTAGAGCTTGATAATTGATAATGAAAACCTTTTTGCCGGGGCAGGATTCGAACCCATTTACGCGAAATATGTGAAGATGTTGAGTAATCTGCAGTTTTGAACAAACAACAAATTGTAGTCGAGCTGTATTGTCACGAAGGGATCAAATTCCGCATTAAGGGCGGTCTGAGTAGCACTCCCAGTTCAGAACCAATTTTACCGACATAGAGAAGCTCAAATAAAAGATGGAATAAGTGTCCTGTGACCCTACATAGCGTTTGTTTCGTCACTAGAAATAATTAAATAGTATAAGAAAGGTTCAACCTAACGTCTACTTGGTAGAGAAGGAATATCATGTTTATGTGAAATTCAGACCACAATGCCATTATACCTTCTTCACTTGGCGTAGCCAGAAGCGAATAGAATGTGTCTCTCCCTATCAAAAAGAATCGGCAGAAGTTGGAATCGAACCTAGACCACCAAATCCTCTTCTCTGTAACTCAATTTTCTATCATAACACCTATGCGGCACACTCGATGAGAATACTGACACACAGGCTCCCTATAGGGGTTTGTAGCTTGTTCAGTACATTCATTTACTTGGTTGACCGAATCGCCATGAACTAGCTGCCTCGGCTGTCCACTGCATACATTCAAATCTATTTTGTAATCACTGAGATAAAATAACGTAACTGTCACTTACACAGAGCCGGCCGGAGTGGCCGTGCGGTTCTAGGCGCTACAGGGTGGAGCTGAGTGACCGCTACGATCGCAGCTTCGAATCCCACCTCGGGCATGGATGTGTGTGATGTCCTTAGGTTAGTTAGGTTTAATTAGTTCTAAGTTCTAGGCGACTGATGACCTCAGAAGCTAAGTCGCATTGTGCTCAGAGCCATTTCAACCATTTGAACCTACACAGAACTGCCAATAGTGTAGGATGCAGAAATTTAAGTAGGAAGTGTTCCTTTCCATTTGAGCTACTCTATTGTGCTATCTGTTTGTTGAAACCGTCGTGCAGTGCAAAAGAAAATCTGTAACTGTGTGTCTCTCAGAAGTCTAGATCCAGCCATTTGCATTATGTCACAGCACTGGGGAATGCGGAAGTTCTGGAGGAACTGTTGTTGACTTCTGGAGCTGCTGTATCTACTTGACACCTAGGAGCGTAACGGTAAGCGTCGCGCACTGTAGATAAGATGTTACGAGTTCTATTACATTCGCGGCTAAATTTTTTAAAACGCTATTCTGCTGTCCACTGAAGTTATCTATTTAATGGAACTTTGAACACTTCTCAACCCAAAATAGTCGCATGTGGAAAAAGGGCTAACTTCTGCGACATTTTGTTCTTTTCAAGTTTAAGAGACGGCCAGGCAGCAGATGCATCTCGAAGCTTTTGTATTATGTATGGGGAGACTGCATCATGCCAAATTAGTCATAACTGTATTTTCTACATTAGCTGTCGTCTGGTAGTGGCATTTTATTCTTCTTCAAACCTTGTTTGACAGATTTAACTCAGAACAAGTTTTCTATGTGCATGTAATTAATAAACTGCATGTGCATTGTCAGACTGTTATAGATAACATCAGGGGATTCGCATATATCGTTGATGATTAAAAATTTCTCTCATGTTTGGTATTGTTTTAACAACACTAAAAGAAACCTTACGAAAATTGTGCACCGTATTATAAGAAATGAAATAAAACTACCCACATTAACCTTACGATGGAAGTCTGTTTTAATAGAACTGAGTACCTGTACACAAGCGTGCCTCTGTGGGCACGAATCAGTAAAATACTACTCACTTAGATTTCGATTGGGTCTGTGTTTAATTGGTACGCTGTGTCATACTCAGCAGGTACGCAAATGTGGCATTTCATAAATAAAGTTATGTGTCCCTAGAAACCCAAAATTTGCTTGTCAGCAGCGGAAAGAGGCGTTTCCTGTTGTGCAGCATTTTAAGTTTTTCACCGTTGCACTATGAGCTGAAAGTATTTTCTTGCGATTTGCTTATCGATGTTTGATCTGACTGGCTGTAGCTCTTTCACATGTTACGGTTACAGAACCTGGAACTGCGAAAAATAACAGACGCTTCTCCACAGGTCAGCACGTCACCACGCAGCTAGCGAAGAGGTATGTGTTGTTTCTTCCTCTGACAAGGCCAATGGTGGCTATAACTCGTAAACCGCTATTTAAAGGACTAGATTAGTTGCGATTTACACGTGCAACGACTTTCCTGGGCTAAAAACCGAAATTTACAATCTTTTGTTACACCTCAAGCGGTAATAACTCAGATTATTCCATGGAAGTGACAGGAAAAATCAAGTGAACTTTGAAGCTTAATTCCGTGCACACCAGGAAGTAATTCGTCGATCACAGTGCTGCCAAACATACCTTGCCTTGTTGCCAAATCTCTGTTACAGTACGAGCAGGAAGAAGACGAACCGATGTGATGCTACAGCGGGCTGGGAAGTGACCATAGCTGGCGTCTCAAAGTCACGGCTGCTACGGTTTGGAATACGTAATGCGTCTGATTCGCATTTCTGTAAATAGGTTTAGGGACTGGAGCGTAGTTACTAATAATACTCTGAACTGACTGCTAACTAAGCATCATAAATCAGTAATTCTCATATTTGTTTTTATATTTCCTTCGAATCTGTACTCAAAACTAAGAAACTCATTCACGGACGTTTTCGTGCCTCGCCAACAGTCGAGCACAACAAACAAAGAAAAATAAAATGAGAATGTGTGTGTGTGAGTGTGTGTGTGTGTGTGTGTGAGAGAGAGAGAGAGAGAGAGAGAGAGAGAGTGAGTGAGTGAGAGGGAAATAAAAAAGAATGAGAGAGAAGGTAAAAAAATGTTGTGAAGAAATTGAATACTGGTATATAAAGAAATCTTTCATTAAAATGACACGTTCCACTTCATTACGAAATGTCGTATTCATGATGTATTGAACAAGTATTAATCTAATCTAATATAATCATATCATATTGCTGACTAGCCATGAAGAGTCATGAATTACCGAAATTTTCGCCAATATCAGTTACCAAATCTAAACTTGAAAATAAAAGACGACAGTTTTTGTAATAAACCGGGACTCCTATCAAGACTCTTTCATCCCTGTTAACTAACCACGAAAGATGTCTGATACACCTCAATTCAGAAGTAACAAAGTGTATGTATTTAAAGATGAAGCGCATGATGTGAAGTGTGACGGAGATACGAACCAAACACGTAATCGGATTGTTAACTAAGTAAAATCAAATGTTGTGTATCGGTTTTTCTCACCAGCTGCTAGGTGTTTGAATCTAAAATAAGAATACAAATTTTTGTGCCTGAGTGACAATTTAACCGCACTCCTATCGTTCTTCTTTATCGTCCACGAATATAGCTTATCAATTGCTTATTCACCAACACTAAGATGTGTGCGTGTTTGACCAGAAATTGTTGGCAACACATGAACAGACATTAAAAACGCACGTTAATTTTCACTAGCAGGCCGGTGTGCACGTGATAGGACTTGAAATGAAATAATGAATATTTTTGTTCTAGATCTGGTTTCGGACTCACATACTTACCTTTGGAGGAGACCTAGAGAAGACTGCAGTCTTGGGAAATAGAACTAAATGATTGAACTATACTGTTCCGAGAGATTCAGATCCTCGAAAGAGGAGATACGAATTGGAATCACAGGCCAGCACCAAATTTTTCAAGGTCTCTAGTTCAATCAAGTACAAGTAAAATAAGAGCCCTGTTCCTTTAAATGGCTATCGGTTCATCAAATAAAATAAAATTTTCTGATGTAAGTAAGTTTACTGGCGACAGTATTTCTGTTTACCATGACCTCCACCTATGTCATTTCCCAACGTAAACTGGCTCTGCCCAGTTGGGAATGGAGGAACGTAATGTTTATTGCGGATTCTGGATTATAACATCTTTCTCTTGAGGTTACCAGAGGTAAAGCCTCTTAAAAGTAAATGCCTGAACCCACGCATTGCACTTGTGATAGTTCGTTCCACCAGACCATTGTGGCCACATTTCCCAGCCCCAGAAGTGTGCAGTAACGGATGATGTGCTTAGCTTACAAAATTAGTCACGGTGGAAAAATGCGCGTCTATTAAATGGTTAAATAGAAGCAAGCTTCTGACGTGGAGATTATGCTATTCTCATGTCAGCAGGATGTAAAGACTCTTCTAGGCATCATAGCCTCAATATGAAACATTTTGAAATTTTCACTAATTCAGGAAATTTCTTAGTTCGAGAAAATCCACTGTGAAGTGTGAAGTTGCCGGATAATTCGATTATTATCGTCATTATTACTATCATTTTCTTCATACCGCTGCTGGAACACATGTGCCTGAAGATCATTTAAGGCCTTTTGGTCATTATAGAAGTAGTTGCCCAAGAACAGGTTCTTTCCCCGTCTATGGAATCCTTTTCATGTTAATATCAAACATCAGCAATTACTCGTAGATCACGTTAAAACTAAAGTAATTGATGAAGACGTTACTTGATAACAAAAACGCGCTGCCTTTCTTCATTTACTTGCTCCTAGAAATGGCTGTCAAATACTGCTAAACCAAAAGCCAAGGACCTTACTTCCTTCCAATATACGCTGCGGTCAGCACTTCCATATGATTTGGTCGATGTGCCCTGTTTCAAGTTGTGTATGGCAGAGAATGTTTTAGAAAATCAATTGTTTTCCTTTGCAATAAACAGAAAGATTTTCATTCTAAGCTATCCAAGTCCAAAATTTTCGCAATATTAGTTCAAATTTAATATTCGCTTCTATAATGTAGGAAAGTGTGAGTAGGCTGTTTATGTTTTCTTATTGGCAACGTTACGTAGCGCTCTGTATGAAAATCACTGGCTGTGCTGTGTGCATTGTTGTCTGCCATTGTAGTGTTGGGCAGCGGCAGCTGGATGTGAACAGCGCGTAGCGTTGCGCAGTTGGAGGTGAGCCGCCAGTAGTGGTGGATGTGGGGAGAGAGATGGCGGAGTTTTGAAATTTGTAAGACTGGATGTCAATTATGACTATTAAGGTAAATACATTGTTTGTTCTCTATTAAAATCTTACATTTGCTAACCATGCCTATCAGTAGTTAGTGCCTTCCATAGTTTGAATCTTTTATTTAGCTGGCAGTAGTGGCGCTCGCTGTATTGCAGTAGTTCGAGTAACGAAGATTTTTGGTGAGGTAAGTGATTTGTGAAAGGTATAGGTTAATGTTAGTCAGGGCCATTCTTTTGTCGTGGTTTTTGAAAGTCAGATTGCGTTGCGCTAAAAATATTGTGTGTCAGTTTAAGCACAGTCATGTATAATTTGTTGTTTCATATGTCGACCCTTAGCCGAGTATACCTCACTGGAATCTTCTGATTTTTTCTTGTAGTTTGTGTAATTAGTGTAGCTATTGGTTATTGCTAGCGCGTAATTGTAGAGAGAATCTCCTTTGTAGTTGCAGTCTTTCATTGTTGTACAGTAAAACAGTTGTGGCATGCATGTAGATTTGCACCAAGTATTTCGCAGCTGCGCTTGCAATTAACTACATATTATTTTCAGTGCTATGTTAATGTGTTCTCTTATTTTTGCTCTTCAAATTGTGCTTTTCTGTGTTATCGTGTGAAATATTGTGACAATAATAGCGTGTGAAAAACGTAACACTAGGTTTCAAAGTAAACTGAGAAATAATAGTGATGACGAGCGTAGCTTATCAGCACCACTGTGTAGTGAATTAACAGACATTCGAAGTAGTAATTTGGTAATTGTGCATAGGGAAATGGAGCGGGCGGCAAATAATGGTGTAGACAGTGAAACACGCAGTGAACAAGGAAGCATTATCGATCGATCAGTCGGCAACAGCTCGCCTCAGGAATCCGAAATGACAGAACACAATATTGCAAATACTGTAGACTTAGGTTTTGGGTCCTCACCGTTTTCACAAATGAGTCAAGACACATTTTCTGCTTGTCAAAATGTGAATGTTGCCGGTGAAAATGCACTGCCAAAAAGCATAGAGAAACAGATTCCAGACACTAATACATTATTATTACAGCTAATGCAACAAATGGAACAAAATCAGAGACAAACACAGCAAAAGCTTCAAAAGTTAGACACAATGGAACAAAATCTTCAAAAGTTAGACACAATGGAACAGAATCTTCAAAAGTTAGACGCAATGGAACAAAATCTTCAAAAGTTAGACACCACACTTGAACAAACACATGAAGATTTAACTACTGAGTTACATAAAATCGAATCGAAATGTCAAAAAGTCCATAATGACGTAAAAACACAAATTTGTGAGCATTTCCAACCTATTTTTTCGCGTCATGAAAATGCATTACAGAATCACGAAGCAGCCATAAAAGAACTGCAAACTATTGTTCATGAAAATCACGACACCTTTGCAAGCTAAAATTGACTCTGTTGCATCTACCGATTCGGTTACGCAACTAGCAAAAACTCAAGAAAACTTAAAGGACACAGTAGATACCATTTCAACACAAATGGACACTCTGAAACTTGGTTCAGAAAAACACACTGAGGAAATAAGTACACTATCGGAGAAAGTAGCCAAACTTTCGGATCAGTTCACTAACTTATCTGCAAAGGTAGATGATGATCTGAATGAAACAAGACCTGTAGCCATCACTGACACAGAAGAGTATGAACAAATTAAGAAATTCAAACAAAATCAGAATCAAATTAATACGCAATACAAAAGAGAAATCCGGGAAGTACATGATCAGTTGGCACAAATAATACAAAAATTTCATATTTCAGAGGACACTCGCGTTCCAACACGGGAAGAGGAACTTAGAAATACGGAAAAGCCATAAAATAATAACACAGGGCATTTCGGAAATTATGAAAGAAATTGGCAAGGTGCACCGAATTTTGAGATGGAACCGCCGACACGACGTAACAATGACTGATATGCTACTCGCCGACACGATGATTTTGACTATAGGCTGTTCATTACTACACGTAAATTCAAAACGTTTAAGAATTCTGCCAACGACATTTATCCACAAGCGTGGCTCCATCAATTCTCTCATTGTTTTCCTCCCAACTGGTCATTGGAGCACAGGTTAGAATTTATGTGTGGCTACTTGGAGAATGAACCAGCTGTAAGAATGCGATCGGTCATTCACGATTGTCATAGTGAAGGAGATTTTTATCATGCCTTCCTCTCAGCATATTGGTCTCAAGCTACACAAGACCGAGTAAACCATAGCATCATAATGATGAAACATTTCGAACAATCTGAATTTTCCAGTCTTGTGAAATATTTTGAAGACATGTTGCACAAGAATCAGTACCTGTCAAACCCATACAGCCCCTCAGAACTCATCCGCATGTGCTTAATCAAACTGCCTGAACATTTACGACATATTATTTTAGCAGGACGTTGCAAAGAAGACATTGAAGCTTTTCAGGGACTCTTACAAGAACTGGAAATTGACACTGACAATCGGGGAACACGAAAACAGGAGCACAACAATTACAGATCACATCCGTCCAATTCCGCGATGACAGAAATAATATACGACAAGGATATTCTTTCAATGTAAATCGTGACCGAAACAGACACCACCCGTATGACAACCGTTGGCAGAGTAGTAATAATTACAGGGAAAGATCACCTCTCCGCGGTAATGACTATCACAGAGACAATCAGAGAAATAGGCAATATGGGAACCAAAGTAATTATTATCAAGGGAGACAGAATAACTTTAGATGCAACGGTCCAGCGCGCAGTTACGATTCAGGGAGAAATTCTCCACCACGTGACTGACAAGAAAGAAACTATGGAATCTACCGACATGACGACAGACGATATGATAGTAACGACAGACCTGAATTGCATCAGAACTGGCGGGATTCAAACAGAGCAGAGCCCTCTCGACAAGGTGAATTTGTAGAAGTTAGGTCTCCAAATCCCAATAACGACGCGCGCCAACAAAGACACAATAGGCAATGACTCATACCGCTGGCAGCCACAAAACGTACTTATGAAACTGACGACGCAGCTGCCACAGCTAGTAATTACATAAAAATGGAAGACATTAGGGACATCTTACTCCAGGAACACGACGTAAAAAATAACAACATTGCATATCCTGTGATTCACATTACTGTAAATGACGTAAAATTTACGGCAGTACTTGACTCTGGCAGTCCCATTTCAGTAATTAGTGAAACAGCTTTTAGAAAATGCAACATATCGAACGATTGCCCCACACTTCTGTTACGTAAGATTAAATTACAAGATGCAATCTTTGGAAAAAGTGTAGATGTACGCCAACAAACCAATTTAGAATTCTTTTGCCAAAGCCACAGCTTCTCTATGAACTTTCTTATTGTTCCATTATTGTCGACGGAAATTATATTGGGAGTAGACTTTTTGAATGAATACAAAGCAATCTTAACCTTTCACGATGCTGAAATAAGTTTAGAGAAGGAAGGTAAGTCAATAGCTTTGAAATTTGAAGATTGGCTCTCAGACCATGACGAGGAAATTAATCGGCTTTACCTTCTGTTAGACAACAGTTCGGAATTTTCTACGGAACTAGACACTAACAATCACTCTGCAAGTACTGACAAGGCTGATATCGATGGCTAATTTGAAATTAATGAGTTAATTCAGAATAAAATTCAAACAATTGAGAACTGTAATGACACTGATAGGCAGGATCTTTTTGAGATTTTACAAGCACATTCCACAGTTTTTACTCACAAAACAGGAACAATCAAGGGATTTCAATGCCAATTTCGTGTTCGTGAGCACACTAAATTTTGTGTTAGACCATACGTAATTCCAGCACATTATAGGGACCGTGTTAGAACAGAAATACAATCTATGCTTGACGAGGGCATTATTGAGCCTGCAGTAAGCTCATACAACAATCCGTTACAAGTTGTTGAGAAGAAAAATGGATCGATCAGGCTTGTCTTAGATTCGAGACAAATCAATACTATCATTATTCCTGAAACAGACAGGCCACAAACGTTGGAAGAACTTCTTCAAAATTTTAATGGTGTAAAAGTGTTGTCTTCCATTGATCTCAGATCCAGCTTTTATCAGATCGAACTTCATCCAGAATGTAGAAAATACACAGCTTTCCTTTGTTTCGGTGTTTGTTATCAGTTTCGGGAACTTCCTTTTGGTTTGAACATTTCTTCGGCAGCATTCATTCGCGGGCTAAATTCCATATTACATGAGTTCTTAAAACGTCACATCACCTTATATGTGGACGATATTCTAATAGCAGAAGCTTCATGGGAACAACATAATCGCATCCTCAACAGTTTGTTACGTATTTTTGCAGAATCTGGAATTACAGTTAACTTGGAAAAGTCTGAATTCGGTAGGTCAAAGGTGAGGTTTTCGGGACATATTATTTCTTCTGAAGGCATTCAGCCGGATCCTGAAAAGTTAGAAGCAATCAGAGCCATTCCAGTTCCATCCACAAAAAAACAAGTCCGCAGTTTTCTAGGTCTCGTAAATTTTTACCGTCATTTTCTGTTTATGCAAATTCTTGTTACACCAAAACTTTGTTCTCTCACTGGAAAAAATACTATTTGGAACTGGGATGAACAAGCACAGTTGGACTTCAATTCTCTGAAAGAATCGCTACTTAACGCGCCAATACTAGCTCATCCAGATCTGTCACATTTCTGCCTTAGCACGGATTCTTCTAAAGTCGGTCTTGGTGCCCATTTATTTCAAGAAGCCATAGAAAATGACACTACCATTCAGAAAACCATTGCTTTTGCTAGCCGAGTGCTAACAAAATCTGAAAAAAATTATTCCGTTACTGAATTAGAAGCTTTAGCTATCGTTTGGGCATTTAACAAATTCCGTTTCTTTCTTTCTGGTAAGCACGTAAAAGTATACAGTGATAATCGTGCATTACAATTTCTTATGTCTTCAAAATTAAATCATGACAGGTTAAAAAGTTGGGCAGTGTTTCTGCAAGAATTCCACTTCACAATAGTCTACATTCCCGGCAAGGAGAACATTGTTGCGGACTCGCTGTCACGCGCACCGGCTAGGCTTGAGAAAAGTAACACAGAAGGCAACCTCGAGAAAAATTTCAGTATTCTTTACATTCAGAAAGTCGCCTTTGAAAACTTCATCACCACATCTTTAAAGGACATTGCTCATGAACAAGATAAAGATCCGATTTGGAAAGACATCAAGAGCAAATGGCATGCAAAGACACACACACAGATTCGGCATTATTATCTGGTTAGAAACAACATACTGTTCAAACGCTGCACTGTTGATGACAGGCTATGGGTACTTTGCATTCCTGACGATTTTGTTAATAAGCTCATTTGCTACATTCATTTCAGCTACGCACATTTTGGTCCACGAAAATGTTATCATATTCTTCGAACGACTTGTTATTTTAACAATATGGAAAAGAGAATTCGAAGAGTCTTGTCTATTTGTAAACTTTGTCAAAAGGCGAAACCATCTACTGTCTCACATCGTGCTCCGTTGTTTCCTATTATTCCTTTTAAATTAAAAGAATTTGCTGCTGTTGATCTCTTGGGACCGCTTGTCAGAACATCTAATGGATTTTCGTACGTTTTAGTCGCTGTTGAACATACTTCAAAATTTGTTTCTTTCACTCCGTTACGTAAAGCCACTGGACGGTCTGTATCCAACGCCTTTGTTAAAAATTTCTTACGTGAAGTTGGACACGTTAGTAAAGTCATTTCAGATAACGGACCGCAATTCAGATCCGCTGTTTGGTCACGCATGCTTCGGAATCATAAAATCAAACCTGTTTTTATTTCATTGTACTCACCACGTTGTAACCCCTCCAAACGGATTATGAAAGAAATCAATAAGCTTTGCAGACTTTATTGTCACAGAAAGCATCAGCATTGGGACAGATATTTACACTTACACTCCTGGAAATTGAAATAAGAACACCGTGAATTCATTGTCCCAGGAAGGGGTAACTTTATTGACACATTCCTGGGGTCAGATACATCACATGATCACACTGACAGAACCACAGGCACATAGACACAGGCAACAGAGCATGCACAATGTCGGCACTAGTACAGTGTATATCCACCTTTCGCAGCAATGCAGGCTGCTATTCTCCCATGGAGACGATCGTAGAGATGCTGGATGTAGTCCTGTGGAACGGCTTGCCATGCCATTTCCACCTGGCGCCTCAGTTGGACCAGCGTTCGTGCTGGACGTGCAGACCGCGTGAGACGACGCTTCATCCAGTCCCAAACATGCTCAATGGGGGACAGATCCGGGGATCTTGCTGGCCAGGGTAGTTGACTTACACCTTCTAGAGCACGTTGGGTGGCACGGGATACATGCGGACGTGCATTGTCCTGTTGGAACAGCAAGTTCGCTTGCCGGTCTAGGAATGGTAGAACGATGGGTTCGATGACGGTTTGGATGTACCGTGCACTATTCAGTGTCCCCTCGACGATCACCAGTGGTGTATGGCCAGTGTAGAAGATCGCTCCCCACACCATGATGCCGGCCGGGTGTTGGCCCTGTGTGCCTCGGTCGTATGCAGTCCTGATTGTGGCGCTCACCTGCACGGCGCCAAACACGCATACGACCATCATTGGCACCAAGGCAGAAGCGACTCTCATCGCTGAAGACGACACGTCTCCATTCGTCCCTCCATTCACGCCTGTCGCGACACCACTGGAGGCGGGCTGCACGATGTTGGGGCGTGAGCGGAAGACGGCCTAACGGTGTGTGGGACCGTAGCCCAGCTTCATGGAGACGGTTGCGAATGGTCCTCGCCGATACCCCAGGAGCAACAGTGTCCCTAATTTGCTGGGAAGTGGCGGTGCGGTCCCCTACGGCACTGCGTAGGATCCTACGGTCTTGGCGTGCATCCGTGCGTCGCTGCGGTCCGGTCCCAGGTCGACGGGCACGTGCACCTTCCGCCGACCACTGGCGACAACATCGATGTACTGTGGAGACCTCACGCCCCACGTGTTGAGCAATTCGGCGGTACGTCCACCCGGCCTCCCGCATGCCCACTATACGCCCTCGCTCAAAGTCCGTCAACTGCACATACGGTTCACGTCCACGCTGTCGTGGCATGCTACAAGTGTTAAAGACTGCGATGGAGCTCCGTATGCCACGGCAAACTGGCTGACACTGACGGCGGCGGTGCACAAATGCTGCGCAGCTAGCGCCATTCGACGGCCAACACCGCGGTTCCTGGTGTGTCCGCTGTGCCGTGCGTGTGATCATTGCTTGTACAGCCCTCTCGCAGTGTCCGGAGCAAGTATGGTGGGTCTGGTACACCGGTGTCAATGTGTTCTTTTTTCCATTTCCAGGAGTGTATTTCAAAACGTACTGAATGAAATGCCTCATGACTCCACTGCTTTACCACCTACTCTTGTACTGAAGAATGAAGAACCACCGAACAGAATCAGAGAGCTTGTACCTTTCCCGAATACACGTAAACTTCGACACAAAGACATAATTGATTTGGCTATTAATAATATAAAATCTGCAGCAGACAAAATGGGAAAACTACACGGTAAAGCAAATGCAAAGAAATTATATATTGGTCAGAAAGTTCTCATTAAAGCTCATTCATTATCACATAAGAAGAAGCACTTGAGTCACAAATTCTTTCTAGTTTACAATGGACCTTACAGAATCCGACGTATGCCACATGATAATTGCGTTGAAGTTGAAACGCTGCGTACTAGGAAGAGTAAAGGTTTACACCACATTTCACATGTAAAACCGTTTATTGAAAGATAATCTGCTTTTTAACTTTGTCTTTGCTATATAACTTTTCACTTTACATTGCTAGTAGGCTTTGTCAGACTTAGAATCTGTTAATATGCAACAATGTTTGAAGTTAAATATCCAGTCAAGAACTAAGAGAACTTATTTCAACAGAAATTATGAATGCATTGTTATAGTGAACAGACGACACAATGTTGTTATTTGTACAAAATGGTTCAAATGGCTCTGAGCACTATGGGACTCAACTGCTGAGGTCATAAGTCCCCTAGAACTTAGAACTACTTAAACCTAACTAACCTAAGGACAACACACACATCCATGCCCGAGGCAGGATTCGAACCTGCGACCGTAGCGGTCGCGCGGTTCCAGACTGTAGCGCCAGAACCGCTCGGCCACCAGCGGCCGGCTTATTTGTACATTCTTGCTTGTTAGTTGCACGATTACGTAACGACTATAAGACTCACATACTTAGAACATTTACCAGTACTGCTAATGAGATTTTAATGCAACATTTTGGTTTACTTGAAATTTGGTGTATCATGAGGTAAGTACATTGGCTTCTGCAGAACTTAGCTTTCGGAGGACGATAACTACGACACTTCCACAGAGATTATCTTACAGCAAGACGCACATTTAGGGCTACAGGACACGTATTTGAGTGATTAATTTTGTACTTAAATCATTTATTTTTAAAGATATTTGAAGTACAATGATGCAAAGGTTTTCCGTGATACATTTCATTCCATTGCTGTAATCTGTAACACCTGAGGGTATAATTACATTAATCCTCAGGGGGGTACATGCTTACTTTGTGTACCATGTGTTTGGCAAGCACAAGGAGCCCTAGCTAATATGGTATTTGCTTATACAACTTTACACATTGGTACCATATTTCTCTAACACACAAATTACACAGCTATCTGATCATTTAACTGAGAGATAAACTTTTTTTTTCTACATCAGTGACACATGTTTACGCAATTACACAGTTGGGTAACTTCACACTTACTAAATTGTATTTTGTCTGTACTTTGTGAACTGTTCATATTTTTTCGGACCCATTGTGATATTATGAGAGCTTTGAATGATATATTTGGTATGGGATCACGATTTTTAAAGTACGTTTGAGGCAGATGACACTTTTGACATGAGCAGAGAATTTTTTTTAGGTTTTGAAATTATTGGAGGAAGCTATGACGATTTTGAGAGTTGACTGAGGTGTTATGATGTTATTATTACGATGACTATGTGTATTATGCTGTTGCGGTATGTTTATGATCAATAAGCTGATGCTATATGAGTATAATGAGTAGTGGTTAGGGACTCTGGTTTGTGAAACAGGTTGTTGGAAACCAAGAATCGTACTTTAAGAGTTATGAAATGTATGTAAATGCGTGAATGTATTACAATGCCAACGAAAATTTTTTGGACTCTGTTATGTCAATAGGATTTTGTTTCTACACACTTGTAACGCAAATTCTTGACCTGTGAAATATTTTTATATGAGACTGTCACTGTAGCGGAAACTGCTGTCGTAAATATTTCAGTAAGAAAGTTAAGTGACCACCTGCACGTAATGCGTCGTGGGCACCCAGCTGGGCGACAGTCGCCTGGAAAAAAGCCATTAGCGTGTGCCTTTCAGAGGCACAGGTGGAGGAAAAAAAAGGGAGGCCATTATCCTCGATATTGACGTTCCTTTGTAGAAAGCATCGCAAAAACGACACGGTCGAACTTGAAAACATATGATTAAACTGTGGAGCTCTTAATTTATGATATTTACTAAATTGCCTAATGAAATGATGAGGAACATTTTTACATCTATTGTCTTGCTAGTTGAGAGAAATGCCATATCGCTTGCTTTATGTATATATTTGCTCATTTCGTTTAATATCTAGTTTTTAGCTGCACTGCAGCATTGGTTAAAATAAAATTTTATAGATGTACTAATATAAATATTTTATGCCTACAGATCGAGTAAATAATAATTTTTTTCAAATAAATGAGGGAGCACAAAAAAGACATTTACCTTCACAGGAACTGCATTCATAATTTTCATTTCAAGTACTTGGTAATTTATTTTTGTAGAATAAGTTGTGGTGCACCACTTTAATTACATAGACATTAAGATGTGAATAGACATTTCCCTTACCTGCATTGTTGTCTTTAGAGTACTATTTTTTCTGCTTGAGCTTTATCATGTTTAGGTATAAGTTATAGCATTTGCTGCTGCTGTTCGACAGGCATAGTGTTACTGAATTTGACTTTGTATTACTCTGTTAAGCCAGTTTTACTACTGATTTATTTTTCTTTTTTGCTGCACAGTGCCTTATATTAGTTGTAATATTGCAATTGCGTTGCCCATTTGTATTTTTTTTTGTCATTGCTGTTTGTATTAATTGTTTTGTGCTGCTGCATTGCCTTGTCCCTTAGTTTAGCATCTGAGCTCAGTAGATTTAAGTTAGCTTAAGATGGGGTAGGCTATATGAGAGAACGAGTTGTGATGAATTGGAAGAATTGCATTGAGAAGCTATAAGAAAATGGTTCGGCCAAAAAAAAAACAAATTATTTTGAAAGAGGATATGAGCAAAAAAGTAGGGTTTAGGGACAACAGGTTTAGGTAGGATTTTCTTGGAAATAAATGATGAGGTAAGATAATGGAAAATAAATAATTAGGTAAGAAATATGTGAACATAAAAATACAGAAAGCATGCTTGGATAGGATTTTTTTGGTAGAAACAAATATTGAAATAAGACGAAAGATCTATGGAATGAAGATTTAGGTTGGACTGCAGTACCAAATGTTACACTGAAAACAAACCCTGTCCTTTCCTTTTGTGTTATCCCACTATGTGTTTGTGTACCCTTGTGTATTTGTGTTCTTCCTGTCTTTATGTGTTTAGTTAATAAGATCTATGTTGCAGAATTTTTCTAGTACTAAGCTACATTCACTATGATGAGCAATACTGTTATCCTCAAATATAATTTGCATTAATAATATGTTATTTACTTCGTATAGATGTTTAGACATTATTTATTCTGTTTTGTTTTAATGCTCATGTGTGACGTTGATGTTTCGAAAGTTATTCTGATCTTTTATGTATGTACTTATGTCATAATTCCTGTAACACTGATGTATATGTTATTTAGATTCTTCTGCAAAGCCTGCATTACCACAAATGTTATCTGTATTGTTATGTTTTTAATGATGTATTTTGCTCCTTTGTTATTGTATTCTTATGTTATAAAATTGTAATTGACACCAGTTCTTCAAATTAAGTTACATTTCACTGCATACGTTTCTGTTGGTCATAGTATATGGACAATATGTGAGAAGTAGGGACTGATAGTGTTTGCACGTGTGTTAATAATTCAGCAAGGGACTGGATAACAGCATTGCTGGTTCTAAGGACATTTAAAAAAAAAATTTCTGTGCGTGCACAAGTAGTGGTTTATGGACTTGCTATATTCTCCGCAAGACTCTTTGATGGTGATTGTGCACCTGCACAGTCGCAACAGATGGCTGCTGGCCGTCTCTACAAGGACTACATTGGGTCTGCATCTTTGATGACCCACCAGTACCATGATTTCTACAAGGACTACAGTGGGTCTGCATCTTTGATGGCCCACCAATACCGTAATATCTACCAGGACTACAGTGGGTCTACTCTGTGATGACCTACCTACCAGTATTCTTCAAAACTTCGACTGACTCTGCGGTGGGTTTGCTCTGTTGTGGCCCATTACCTGTCTGCATGTCAAAAGTCAGCACTGTCTTTCCGTTGGAAGGACAACACTACTGATTCAAGATTGCATGGAAATCCACTACTTCCATGTGCATTTGCTTTTACTGCTCAGACTTTGAGAAAAACACTGCAATGTTACTGTGATCAATGATCAGGACTGTCTTTATGGACTGTGAGAAAATTTTAGCTTTTGACCAACATTGTATCAAGAAGTGTGTGTATTTGATATCTTTCTTACTGTAATTATGAAAAATTTTTTCAAATCTGTATTGGCCAGTGCCCAAAACAATTTGTAAAATTTTTTTGTGGGAAGCATGGGGGCTATGTAAGTAGGCTGTTTATGTTTTCTTATTGGCAACGTTACGTAGCGCTCTGTATGAAAATCACTGGCTGTGCTGTGTGCAGTCTGTGGCTAGTTTGCATTGTTGTCTGCCATTGTAGTGTTGGGCAGCGGCAGCTGGATGTGAACAGCGCGTAGCGTTGCGCAGTTGGAGGTGAGCCGCCGGCAGTGGTGGATGTGAGGAGAGAGCTGGCGGAGTTTTGAAATTTGCAATAGTGGATATCATGAACTGCTATATACATTATGACTTTTGAACACTATTGAGGTAAATACATTGTTTGTTCTCTATTAAAGTCTTTCATTTGCTAACTATGCCTATCAGTAGTTAGTGCCTTTAGTAGTTTGAATCTTTTATTTAGCTGGCAGTAGTGGCGGTTGCTGTATTGCTGTAGTTCGAGTAACGAAGATTTTTGGTGAGGTAAGTGATTTGTGAAACGTATAGGTTAATGTTAGTCAGGGCCATTCTTTTGTAGGGGTTTTTGAAAGTCAGATTGCGTTGCGCTAAAAATATTGTGTGTCAGTTTAAGCACAGTCATGTATAGTTTGTTCAAAGGGGACGTTTCAAAAGTATTTCACAGTTGCAAAACCCGCATCCGACTCATTGTCCTTACCCTTAGTCGCTGACCATAAATTCTAGCTCAGAGTGATACCAGTTTAAGTAACCCAATGTAGCGAAGACTGTTTGCCAGTGCTCTTTCTCACCGGAAAATATTCAATTCACTCATTGGGATCCATAAGTACACTGTAACAGTAATTTCTGTGTGTATGCAATGCATACGGATTGTAGAATTTAGTGGTTCTCTCTCTTCCACTTCTGTATACAATATGCCTGATCTAAACGGGCCCTTTATCATTACAGGTCCTGGTCGGTGCAACATCATATTGAAAACAGTAATGTGCTTATACTGACAACCTCACTGTTCGTTTTACCTGATTTTGCAATCATTTAAATAAAACAATATGACCTTCCAGTGGGAGACATTGCGTCCCCCTTTTCCTTGTGTGAAATTTGTCAGTAAGATTTTTGCCTTCCAACCAGCGAAATGCGGCAGAGTACGGCCGGTAAACGATTCACAAACCACGATTTAGTGCCGTTAAGACGATTTCTTTAAATATTGGCGTAGCTGAAGGAATATAGTTTCTTCTTAAATCGTCTTATGCAATAACGTTCACAGATATCTCAAATAGGAAAAGCTCTTTATCCAGGTACGAAGGTTGTAAAACAAACTTACCACAGTTTGTGTCAGGTTGATCTTTTCGTCTGATAGCACTGCGTAAGTATTTTGTCTAACAGGTATCACAAGTATTGTTCCTGTAGCTGTGGGAATCATTGGTTGAAAACGAGTTTAACACCAATGGGTACAGTACTGCTAAATATTCAAAATGATTATCAACCTAAGTCTGCGTTCATCCACAAACTGAGGAGTATTTGTAACATTGAAGCTAGACTGTGTATCCTTGTCTTCCTTGAGTGGGCATTGGAAGGCGTTTACACACACGTATGTGAGGGTAATCCCAAATGTAAGGTCTCCTGAGGGACACGCTAGTGCCAACGCAGGCACAAACGAGAGATAATAATTTTAATCCCAAGCAGAAATGGTTGGGTTGGCTGCATGGTGGCAAGGTGATAAAGAGCAAGACTACGGATATGAACAACTCAGGTTCGATCCCTCGTCAGTCCCACGATTTTTATGTGCCATTTTTTCACCTCTTTCCCCTCGGTCAGTGTTTTTTGATGTGAAAAATACCGAGTTGCAGTGTAGTCCGAAAGCCACGTTAAACTGTAGGTTCCCCTATTAACTGGTTAGGTAAGTCAACTCAAAGGTCGGAGGAAAGCAGCGGCATACCACCTTCAACAAGACCGTGCCTATTAAAGCACTATGGTGTTCCAACCAGTTTTCCGACTGATAACTGCTTTACTTTCAATGAGTTTCAAAATTAATGATCTTCGGGTTATTAACATTTTTGTGTTTTCATGCTGTAGCTTTGATACCAGTAAACGTAAGTAACCGGCCGATCACTGTCACCGTTCGAGTTGTCAAGGTGGTACACGACGATGCTGTCGACCCCAGTTATAATCTTGGTCATGGCTATGTTTCAGCCGAATACCTCTACGTGCCTTTCTGCGTATTTCAAGATATACTTTCATACACTTGGTACGCATCCAAATTGATATCTGATAGAGCTGTATTTAGCAACATGAGTCAGATATGTTTTCTGTGAAATATATCGGACAACACGTCAGTGCTGTGAGATTTCGTTTGTGTGTATAGACTGCCAATAACTGGAATTATGCAATAATACACTTAAAAGTTGTATTTTTGCATTATGTATCCCGATGAAAATAACTGTAAACAGGTTATATGCCTACTTGCTTATTCTCGATGCTTTCTTCAAAAAATTAAAATGAAAATAAAAAGAGCGAGAGAGACAGAGAGAGAGAAAACAGAAATGTATTTCAAATATCATCTAGGTGACGCCATGTTCGTCTCGTGATGTAAAGCAAGGATAGTTGATAGGTAATATCTCGTTGTACTAGCGATTTGTGTGGCTACAGGGTTCTTTCTTTTCTCTCTGCTAACAACCAGATCAGAATTCAGTAACAAAGTGGTAAGAACACCTACGCAGTGCGCCAATTAAACACTCAGCCTTTCTTGGTTATTTTGTTAATCGTCTGTAATGCAGTAAACATCCTTGATTATTGATTTGTTATTACTACCATTGTTATTGTTATTCGTCACCTCACAACAGCAGTCCTATCACTCATTGCTACCGATGCACGTAACGAATGGATCAGGATGAATGGAATGTGGGATGTTTAGTCACGGAGAAAATACACATTTATCTCGGCGTCTTGTGTTCAGGGTAATATGAATATCTCAATAAGAGAGGATGACAACAGGATGCCGGTGATGCAGGCAATAACATCCAACTATTTCTGTCGACTTAACACCATGACGACAGACAAATTGGCGTCTCACTGTATTTTGATTATATTTCGTTAGCCTTCTTGCGACCTCGTTTCAGTACCTCGTGGGAGCAGGCATAATATTTTGGTTTCTGAACACCGAACAATAACCCACAAATATAGTAGATGGAAGGATACAAAGAAACAATCGGACTCATGGATGTGGATCCAGTTCATCATCAGAAGACTAAACAAGAGGGAAACATTACGAAAGCAATGAATACGCTGGTTAGTATACATTATTTGTATAGATCTGAAGATGAAAAAGTGCAGATCTGGACAGTACCCGCATCTGCACTTTAGTTTCTGTCTTAATGGGCATAATTTTTAGTTTCTTTTCTTCTGAATTTTCAAATGAATTGATTATTACGTGGTACAGAATAATTAGTTAACTGTCTTTCTTACAGCTTCCATTTGCACCAACATTTTTCTAGATTATCGTGCAGTTCATGAAATTCTACTTGTATTATCACAAGACTGCACATAGATGCAATCGATTTCGAGGTGCAAAGTGTTTGTTATCTTACTTTTCGTGACAGGTGGGCAAAGTTCATTTCCAAAGACTTTTTATTGTACTGAAATAATCTTTTGTCACAAAGGAACAAGGTAAGTGTTTTATTCGTGTATATATTTTGTGGGAAACTGTAATCGTGATGGAAGATTACACACCTGAATGTTTGACACAACTGGTAGGACAAAACGCTGCATATTAACCAACCCCGCGCCTCCTCTCCGTATCCTGCTATAACACGAGCACAGGATTCTCCTCCTATAACGCTACAGAGCTGTTCCTAGCACAGCTGAGAATTGGCAACATCGTAACAATCATTTGGCAACACTGTGACAGTGCAATCACTTCCGCGTATGGTACTGAATTGACTCGCTAAATTCACTTGATATTCCCTTTCCATTTGAATGACTCGTGCTATATAAACCTCATGTAAACTAAGACACTGATGCAGAAAATTCAACTTTTTGGCTAAAGAAATGCTATTCTTCACATAAGTGACAACTTTTATTATCTTTCACGATGCGTTACGAGGCTGAGCGATTAATACCACGATGAGAGCGGCGATGCTGGCAGCAGTGAGTCCGTAGCCCCGTGGTGCCGCCCGTGTCTCGTGTTGCAACGATTCGTCAGTTCTAATCGTGGCAGGGGCCAGCGTGTGTGAACTTTTCTTTGTGGTTTATTTTATGGAGCTGCGAATTTCCAGAAAAAAAGTCTGTAACGAAACCAGAAGAAAACCTTCACACATCAAATCCTCAAGGCAGCTCTACTCAGTAAGTTGTGTAATGGTCATAGATCTCGGCTTTCTGACTGCCAAGCTACTTCACAATACAAGCGTCTCTGAAGAAATTCGAATAGACCGTCAACGATACGAAATTCAATATTGTTCTTCACTTAAGACTCACATGCCAGGGTCATAAGTATGAAGGAAATGAATTGATAAGCATATCTCAAGAAAATACTTTCAGCTAATAGTGCAATGGTGGAAAACTTACAATGCTGCACAAAGGGTAACGCCTCTTTCCGCTGCTGACAAGCAAATTTTGGGTTTCTAGGAATACATAACTTTATTTATGAAATGCCACAATTGCATACCTGCTGAGTATGACACGGCGTACGAATTAAAAACAGACCCAATCGAAATCAAAGTGACTAGTATTTTACTGATTCGTGCCCACAGAGGCACGCTTGTGTACAGATACTCAGTTTTATTAAAACAGACTTTCGTCGTAAGGTTATCGTGGGTAGTTTTATTTCATTCCTTATAATACAGTGCACAATTTTCGTAAGGTTTCTTTTAGTGTTGTTAAAACAATACTAAACATGAGAGAGAAATTAATCATCAACGATATATGCGAATCCTCTGATGTTATCTATAACAGTCTGACAATGAACATGCAGTTTGTTGATGACATGCATGTAGAAAACTTGTTCTGAGTTAAAGCTGTCAAACAAGGTTTGAAGAATAATAAAATGCCACTACCAGACGACAGCTAATGTAGAAAATACTTTTATGACTATTTTGGCACGATGCGCTCTCCCCATACATAATACAAAAGCTTCGAGATGCATCTGCTGCCTGGCCGTCTCTTAAACCTGAAAAGAAAAAATGTCGCAGAAGTTAGCCATTTTTTCACATGCGACTATTTTGGGTTGAGAAGTGATCAAAGTTGCATTAAATTGATAACTTTAGCTGACAGCAGAATTGTGTTTTAAAAAATTTAGCAGCGAATGTAACAGAACTCGCAACGTCTTATCTACAGTGCGCGACGCTTGCCGTTCCGCTACAAGCTGTCACGTAGGTACAGTAGCTCCAGAAGTCAACAACAGGTCCTCCAGTATTTCTGCATTCCCCAGTGCTGTGAGATAATGCATATGGCCGGATCTAGACTTCTGAGAGACACACAGCTACAGATTTTCTTTTGCACTGCACGACGGTTTCAACAAATACATAACGCAATAGAGTAGCTTTAATCAAAAGGAATACTTCCTACTTAAATTTCTGCATCCTACACTGTTGGCAGTTCTGTGTAGGTGACAGTTACGTTATTTTATTTCGGTGATTACAAAATAGAGTCGAATGTATGCACTGGACAGCCGAGGCAGCTAGTTCATGGCGATTCGGTCAACCAAGTAAATGAATGTACTGAACATGCTACAAACCACTACAGGGAGTCTGTGTGTCAGTATTCTCATCGAGTGTGCTGCAAAGTTGTTATGATAGAAAATTGAGTCACGGTGAAGAGGATTTGGTGGTCTGTTGGATCGGTGATAAGTTCGTATACTGACGGTCTAGGTTAGATACCAACTTCTGCCGATCGCTTTTGATAGGGTGAGACAGATTATATTCGCTTCTGGCTATGCCAAGTGAAGAAGGTATAATGCCATTGTGGTCTGAAATCCACATTAAACATGATATTCCTTATCTACCAAGTAGACGTTAGGTTGAACCACAATAAAATCAGGAGTGGCGACTTGTAGAAACTCTATCACAAGTATCCTTTCTTATACTAGTCATTTATTTCTAGTGACGAAACAAACGCTATGTAGGGTCACAGGACACATATTCCATCTTTTATTTGAGCTTCTGTACGTAGATAAAATTGGTTCTGAACTGGGAATGCAACTCAGACCGCCCTTAACACTGAATTTGATCCCTTCGTGACAATACAGCTCGACTACAATTTGTTGTTTGTTCAAAACTGCAGATTACTCAACATCTTCACATATTTCGCGTAAATGGGTTCGAATCCTGCCCCGGCAAAAAGGTTTTCATTATCAATTATCAAGCTCTAGCATGAGAACTCCTATCTGCTGGTGGATAATAATTTTGATTTTTAATGCCTTTTTATTCGTTGTCAAAACTAATGATATCTGACGTTTATGACTCCCAGTGAGACATACAACTATTTGCGACATCACTGTAAGTTGAAGGATGTTATTCCGAGCTGCTGGTAGAGAAAAATTTGGTAGCTGACGTCTGTTTGTGTGTAGTCAACAACGATATGTGTGGGGTTTGATTTCCAGTCAGTACTCAACTCTTCGTCATATTATTTCTAGTTCAAACATTCTCAGTCGCTGCTGGTGTAATAAACCCATATTTAACTTTCGTTTTATCTAGAATATAACTCTGATAGGCGCCGGGTTGGAGTCCTGGGAAGGAAAAAATTAATGTTTCGTCTCGTCATTTCAATTAAAACATCTAGCTACTGCCGAGAAAATCCGATATCTCACACAAAGCTTTACCTCACGGCATTTCAAGCAAGTTACTTGTGAAGAAGCAATATTTAACATCTCTCGTAGTTTGTTAACAGGAACAATAGATGCTGGGTAGGAATTCGCGTCAGGTCGACAAAGATGTAGCGCGAAGAGAAGCCAGAAACACACCGACAAGCAACAGTCCGCCAACAACCTCTCGACAGCACGTGTTTATGCTGACGTCGCTGACTGCAGGGCCTCAGTCACTGGATCACTGACTCACATGTTATGTAATTTAAAGTTGGTATTTGCTAACTGATACTGTGTAAAATCGAGGTATATCACTCTCTGTATGCCTAGTGAGGAATGGCTGTTAGTTTCCGTCAGTCACGAAATCTTAGTCTGCATGACCTGGGTTTGAATCCATATGCAGAACGAGACGGTTCGTCGTGTCATTTGAAGTTCATACATATTCTCAACTAGCGGCTCGTGAATAACTTAAATTTTTAATGCCATTTTGTGTTAAATAACAAGTACGGGATGTTACTTTGAAGAGGAAATCATGAATACGACGAACTTGCTACGTGCATTACCTATCTGACGTAATAATGACAATGGTAACATTTCAGGTATGTCATTTATTGCAATAAATGTGAGCTTACAAGCCTTAAGGACAGTCTTATCTGTGATAAGGTTTTCCCTGATATTTCTAATATCGTGTTATTACTTTACATCTTGAGTTATTGCGATACAGAGCAGTGTTTTCTAGTGGTGACTTGTTGGGACCATTTTCAATAATCAAACGACTGTACCAAGGAGCGATTAGAGGACCTGCTCGACAGCTGTGTTATGTGGATTGCATGCGAATCCGGCGAAATGCAATTCAGATCGTTCGGATACTTTTGAGCACGTCTGTACATCTTAATGACAACATTACGACAGCATTTAAAATTTTTACATTCGGTCAGTAATGATATGGATCATTAAAAGTCAAATTTCTGTTGTCTCTTGGAAACTATCAAATAGTAATGTAATTATATCACCGTGCCAGGAAACGTGATGACTCTGTGACAGTTTAGGTGCGTAGGAATAGAGATAATGTAGTCAAACCAGGCCACGCCGCAAGGAGAATCACAATGAGGCGACGCTTATACTCACGGCAAACTGACGAGCAATTGCGACACAAAGTACAGCTTAGTGACAGGGACCCGTCAGGTGTCGCTACTGCATACGTATCTGACAAACGTGTACGAAAAATTCAATGAAAACTGTAAATTAGCTAAAAAAACTGTTCTGAAATTTAAGTGTGCTAAATCTTGCTACGGTAATAAAATAAGATACATAAAAAATGTAAACGAAATGCACTGTCTATAATTTTTGAAATGGAAATGAGTCAGTGACAATATATGATGCCGCCAAACTGTGGCAGTAATTTTAGATGACATAATAATTTCGTGCTGTGTCATATAAGACTTAGTTTAAATTTTAGCTCAGTTTTCTATGTATATGAAATTAGCACCTCATCGTTATTTCATAATTTATTGTTTACGTGATATAGATTGTTCAGCAGCTACACTAGGTTCCATTTTCCATGAGAGATGTCAGTATGCCCATTATGGACCGAAATCAATGGTATGACAATAATTTTTTGTCATCATCGATTCTGATTAAAAAATATTGTCTATAATTCCACTGAATTTTGCGGTCTTCCCGTAAATCAAAAATCGCATGCGCGCTCTGGATCTGCTCTACTCGAGTTCTTCAAGAAGGAAAGCCTTTTGTTTATCAGAACCTAAATTTTCGAGTAATAAACGTTGTTTCTGATGAAAACAACAGTACGCCTACTACCTAAAATTGCTTAAAATTATTTGCCTCTTTACACATTGATGTTTTGACTTCCATTTAATGTATAAGGTTTCTTCGTGTGATTCAGATCTTCATATTAGGTTTCTCTTTTCTGAAGATTATTCCCACCATTACTAACATTTATTGCGTCAGAGTCACCTTTTATTTACAGAGACGTAATAGGTTTTGGTCCTCGTTCGCTACCTAACACTGCAAAGCCTGATGTAGAGTCCGTACATACACAGTTGGCCAATTAACTTGTAACACCCCACCTGTTGCTTGTCTGGATTTTGCGTGTGTTCGCCCCTGTCAAACAACTTACAGAGAAATCGGGAGTGAAAGTGTCCGCAAGAATGGATAACGCTAGATTTAAATGTCGCCCTGTCACCCCTAATTAAGATGGTTCAAATGGCTCTGAGCACTATGGGACTTAACTTCTGAGGTCATCAGTCCCCTACAACTTAGAACTACTTAAACCTAACTAACCTAAGGACATCACAAACATCCATGCCCGAGGCAGGATCCGAACGTGCGACCGTAGCGGTCGCGCGGTTCCAGACTGTAGCGCCTAGAACCGCTCGTCCACCGCGGCCGGCCCCTAATTAATCTGCGGTGGTAGTGTTGACGATAAATCGCACCTATTTTTAATTCCAAACCTGAATTGTAACGAACTCTTAGGGGGCTCAATGATATCAGACCATTACACAGAAATAAAATAAAGCAAAGGGTGAATTCAGGATCAAAAGGGTGAATTCAGGATCAAATTACTGAAAGTAAAAGCTCTACTGAATCGGTGTTGTGTGATGTCCTTAGGTTAGTTAGGTTTAATTAGTTCTAAGTTCTAGGGGACTGATGACCATAGATGTTAAGTCCCACAGTGCTCAGAGCCATTTGAACCAGCTCTACTGAATCAATAAATTTATTATCAACTTCTGACCAATGCTGAATAAAAACACAAACGAACCATTTACATATTACCCTCCCAGCTGGGATTGACAGCGATCTGTGTCAAAATTGGTACAAAACGCTATCTCTTAAAAATTGGCTGACCGACTGACATGGACACAAAGAATCACTACATCCCAAAGTATCGTGAAACCTCAGTGGAAACAGCAATTGCACGTGATCAAGCTATTTAACGCTACTCCTAATGCAGGCGGAAGTGGGAGCGATCTCACCGTACTACTGCCGCTGTGGCTGCGATCTCGAGCGGGCGACGGCGCGGGCTGGAATCTGGATGCGGCGCCTCGGAAATGACACTCCTACAATACTTGGACAACAGACTGCTGGATGTAAACTTCTCAAATGGCGTCAATCTTCCTATCAGCAAAGAGCTGACACGGCTCAAGTCCTCTCAGAACGAAAGCCCAAGATGGAAGACCTCAACAGAGAGTCGAGCAAGATCGCTCTTCGCCTCTGTTTTCCCCTCCAAAACTTTACGGAGCGAATCACATCCCTAAAAACGCTCAAAATATCCAGTTTCCCTGTGCCGACCAATGTACGGCCTGGGAATCAAACTATCTTCCACAGTTCTTTCCTTTCTACCAAATTTCACGAGTAAACTCCACCCAAGTCACCTGGGAAGATCCACAGCTGCGGGAAACAACAATTTTTCCGGAATTTTTAATTCGTAAGGGACTCCCGGCCTGCCCCACTTCAATTACTCGAAGGCGTAAAATTAGTGGAACATAGGCGAGAGCACGCCCAGCAAGCCACTGCTCTGTTTTGTAAACACTTGAGGCAACACACCAGGAGACGTGCTGTCAGGCTGCTGGCCGAGTAGCCGAGTACTGTCCCCAGTGCCTCGCATATAATGCATTGGCGCAAAATCTGATAATTACAAAACTGCGTAATTCCCCAAAAAAATGGTTCAAATGGCTCTGAGCACTATGGCACTTAACATCTGAGGTCATCAGTCCTCTAGAACTGAGAACTACTTAAATCTAACTAACCTAAGGACATCGCACACATCTATGCCCGAGGCAGCATTCGAACCTTCGACCGTAGCGGTCGCGCGGTTCCAGACTGAAGCGCCCAGAACCGCTCGGCCACACCGGCCGGCCGTAATTCTCCCTGTATTACATAGCCAGAGTGCCGATGCATTTCCACAGACATTTCATACACCGTAATCGAGAGTATTGCTCCAACAAACAACAACTAATTATCTACAAAGCGACTGCGCCGGTGTCAGTCGTTTTTATTGACCTAAAGTGCTCGCAAATTGATTATAGTCACGTTAAATGGACTCATGTAACGCGAAAGGCCGTTGTCACCTTACAAGCTCTTTGAGTCCCAACAATACAAAAAAATTAAGTTTGAAATCTTTCACAAAACTGACCTTTGATCATGATAATAAAGAACGACAACAAGATGCCATCGGTAAAGACCAAACAATTAATTATTTTAAAACTGTGGTTTAATTTGGGAACGGCTGTGACATACAGTTTTCAGCCACCCACAGTTTCATGAGATATATTTCAAAGCAGTTTCGCATTTTTCTTAGACACTATCCCTCGTCTTGAAACTTCCATGAACCCATAATACATAAAACAAATTATGGTCCTAAATAATAAGCAAAAATCGATGTAAAATTTAATAAATTGGTATAAAAAGTACCTACTGCTCCAATTGTTTTATTTGGAATTCACTTGTAACAGCAGTAGAACAAACTCAAATTTACGTCACAGTAACTTTAGGTATACTTTCTTTCACTGCCCATGATCTCCTCAATATGATCACTATAAAAAAAAGTACATGACACCATCTCCTAAAATCACCTAGCACAATCCCTGAGCCGAGTCTTCCTTTGAATGCTGTTAAGTGGCTGCTGCTAAATTCGTAGAAGTACTTCAGTGCACCACTAGATATCTCTCTCTTACAATAGGATTGGACAAAAGAAAAAGAAAAAATATGAAGAGAGAGAGAGAGAAGCGTGGTAGCGGTATTGCATGGCGCAGCACTGACAGGCGAAGTTGACCAAATGGCCAGCTATGACGCGCCATGCAACGTCGTGCAGTCCCGTTGACGCTAGCGCGGTACAGCAAGTGTCGCGACGCTGCACATCATTCACATCGTATTACTTTTGACGTGTGAAACCAAAATATGTTTACCAAAATGGCGTTAGACGAGGAAAAGTTAATCGTACGTATAAATAGATATCCAGAGTCACATGATCTCCAAAATTAACATTATATGAGTAGTATCAGAAAAAGGAACATTTGAAAAGAAATTATCAAGGATATGCAAGTAAACATAAGGTACGAATACCTATAAATTGCATTTTTGTTAAATTTTGTAAAACAGACAGGTCTTTATTTTTTATGACTACGTGCTTATTGTTACATATTTTTACTGCTTATTTTGTCGTCGAAGACATCCCCTGTTTACCACGTCGTTTTGCCAGACCAAACTGCCTTGCACGAATTGGCATAATCTTTAAATCTATTCGTATCTGTATAGCATCATTTATGAAATTGCCTCCTATATGAGGAAGATCTCGTAACTGTATCTCTTCAGTCTCTTCATGGCAAGAAAAAAGTTCTCTACACGTTAAGGACTGAGATCTTGCGTTAACGAACCCTCCAACGGTCCAAAGGCGTTTTTGGAACTATTCGGGCTCTGTTGTGCCTGTAACGGTATAGTTTTTTTCGAGTGATCATCCAACTGTCTAACAGGGTAAGATCCCATCAGATACGGTTTTAAGGGAAAAGCGTCTTGTCCAACAATCACGCCAGACAGTTGAACTCTCGTGGGGCAAATAATCCTTTTGGGCCTGGTATATTCAAGGTATTCGTTTCCAGTTTTCTTGCTAAACCTGACGTGGAAAGATCCTCGCATCGCTGTTCTTTTCAAGGTCACCAAAGTTCATAAAGTTAAATGTATAGTCTTCTGCCTCACATAACAAATAAATTATTATCACATTCACGTCGCTTCCGCCCATTTTGATCGGAGAAAACTCTGCTACGTATTGTCGAGCTGCTGCATTTCAAATGTGATACGTTACGAGGCGAGTTCAATAAGCAATACAACAACTTTTTCTAAAAGGGGATTGGTTTTATTCAGGATTCCAATACACCACATTACTCCCCACTCTTTTTGGCTACAAAACAATATTTTTCAACACAGTCTCCGTTCAATGCGACGGCCTTGCCCCACGTTACTGGAAGGCCTGTATGTCCGCATGACGTCGGAGCAAACGTCTCGCTGCATCAAGAACCTCCCCATCATCCACGTCCTGCTTTCTGCGGAGTGCTTCCTTCATTGGGCAAAACTAAGGGAAGTCGGAAGGTGTGAGATCCGGGCTGTAGGCTGGATGAGGAAGAACAGTCCAATGACGTTTCGTGAGTTCTTCTCTGGTGCGCAGACTTGTGTGAGGCCTTACGTTGCTATGCAGAAGGAGAAGTTTGTAACCTCCCCGCAAAAATTTTAAATGAAAAGAATTGAATGAAAATGCAAATATTGCCAAATGTTAGCTTCCAACAGTAATAAAACTCAATGATAATAAAAATGTGCAAAAATATTAAGTCCCCACCAAATTAACGCTAAGATGAACCTGATAAATTTTACAAGGGCAGCTCCGCTGACCTTCGGCCCTGTGCAATAATTAAACCTGGACACAAAAACCAAAATTCTTACCACAGCAAACCACATCTATATCTGCTCCTATTTATCGGCACAGCTCCGTGCAATGCTGGCCCATGTTCAATTTTGATTCTTGGAGGGGATGCATAGGAAACACTATTTAACGTGAAATGAATCTTTTTGTTTAAAACAGTTATTATTGGGGCAATTCTTGAACAAATTAATCACAATTAACATATGATACTAGCTGAGCGCAATGCTGCTTCATTACCTTCGATAACAATACATCTCGTCCAGAACCGTGACCAGAGATGCAAGGAGAGCACGCCGCCGACCCATGTCGACGCCCGCCCAGTACAACCGTCCACCCGCTACACGCAACTGCACCACACTGAGTGCAGCTCGCAAAGCGGTGTTAGAACTTCTATTACAATATACCTCGTCCTGAATCGTGACCAGAGATGGAAGAAGAGCACGCCGCCGACGCATGCCGACGCCCGCTCAGTACAACCGTCCACTCGCTACAGCTGCTGCCGACTGAGTGCTACTGCAGACAGAGTGCCACTCGCAACTGACAACTCGCAACTGAACAACTACCTCTGCCGACTCCACACATACTACTACTGTTCCTGCCGACTCGCTACACCCAACTAAACTCTCGCGCAGTCAAGCGCAGACTAGCAACGATAAATAACTCTCTGGTCAGAGATTCTGTCATGCCTCGCCATCGCTGTTAATGAATATATACGTGTTTCATAACCCTCCACTGGGGGTCAAAAATTTGGCAGCGATGGTGAGTCATTTGGACTTGCCATGAGCAACAAATTTTTTCTTAACTAATTAACTTTACAAATAGAGAATATACAGATGTAGAACATGAAGTAAATATGGTGCACACGCACTGAGTACAGAACATATCAGACAATGACAACATATCAGCAAATCACAAAATGTATATACAAATCATATTGATAAATGACAAAAGTGCACACTCACTGAAGTAGTGAACATATCAGGAAATCACAAATGTATAGGCAATGAGTACAAATCATGTTAGAAAAATGACAAAAGTGCACACGCACTATAATTCAGAATATATCAGCATATCAAAAAAATGTATTGGCCATGAATACAAATCATATTAGCAAAAAAAAATTATTTTCACTATGTTACAAGAATGAGGATAGGAAAGGGAAGGATTGCATCATGGTTGTAGCACTTTAGGTTGCACGCAGCTGCACTGAAAGTCCATATCTTTCTACAGAAGCACAACACCAAGTGAGACAATCTGAAGCTCTTTTCCTTGAAGTCTTTATCAGCGTAGCCAAGACACTGAAATGTCGTAGTAATATTCCATGTTATCATTTTGGCAGAACTTTAGGTACACCAAACGGTGGGACATAATAACATCTCCATCGCTCAAGGTGGTGGACAGCATGTCGTGTCAACACCACGTCCTTGTAAGGTACACCAACGTAGAATTAGTGCAAAAACCAAATATAGTGCTCCATGATCAAGAGGATATACAGGACAAACGGATATTGCAGTAATTCAGGGTAGTTAGGCCAGAAGGTGAAGGACATTAAGTCACATACTAGTCTTCACGGAGAATTACATTAGTAGTTTGCGGCATTCATTGCCCAGTTATTGAACATTTCTGTACCATGTATGTAGTATTACAGAATAATGTACATAAATTGCTTTACAGAGAACATTGGCACTCATTTACTAATTACAAATCATCAGAAGTCATTACATAATTATATTCATGTGGTGTTTTACAGAGAACATTGGCACTCATTCCCTAATTACAAATCATCAGAAGTCATTACTTAAAACAGGAGGTAGTCAATAACATAGTATTACAGAACAATGTTCATAATTAATCATTGGTCATCTCAATACAGTAATCAGTAGCATTCATTGCCCAGTTATAAAGCATAAAATAGGAGGTAGTCAATAACATAGTGTTACATAATAATGTTCATAATTAATCATTGGTCATCTCAATATAGTAATCAGTAGCATTCATTGCCCAGTTATAGAGCATAAAATAGGAGGTAGTCAATAACATAGTATTACAGAATAATGTTCATAATTAATCATTGGTCATCTCAATCAGTAGCATTAATTTCCCAGTTACAAGGCATTATTATTATATTGTAACCATTACTCAAAGTCTGTGGTTGGAAAACATCATTTAGTATTACTCATAACTCTTTTAAATTGGTAGCATTATTTGGGACTGGTAATACTTCCCTTTTTTTGTGTTATCAATGCATTGCGTTGGGTAATTACAGGGGAAAGAAAAAAAAATTGCTTTTGGGTTGTTGCTGTAAATGAAAATGTGTAGCGTCCTTCGTCATGAGTCAGCTGTAGCAAGATTATGAAACAAGTAGAGTATATGTAATCACCTTCATAAATGACATAGACTTAATGAACAACTGCTTATAGCACATTAATTTTATAAATAATTTCTCCTGCAAATTATACAAAAATAGATTATTAAACTTAAAGAAGAAACGCATTTTATGTTGAAAATTAGTGAACTTCGAATTAACAGGTAATGAAATGTGTATAAAAATGTGTGTGTTCCCTAGCTGTCCTTTCCAAAACCTTCAGTCATCCTACTATGCAATATAACACATACTGTCAAAACGAACTGCAACAAATACTTAAATAAGTACATAGCATAAATACATAAACTTCAACATCATCCTCATCTGTAAAAAAAAAAACTTCATTATTCATTACTTCATTATCCATATTATCGTAACTCCATTATTATCATCACCTGTAAAGAAAAACTTCATTATCCACAGTAGCATATTCTTCATCATTATTCATCAGCATTCATTATCATCTGCAAAAAATCACTTCATTACTCATTATACAACTATTCCTTATTTCTATCATATTTCATCACTAAAACTAAAATGTGTAGTTCTGTCTGACAGCCTGCATCAATCGCCTGGTATTCTGAAAAAAAAATTAGTTAAGACTGCTGCTCTACGATGTGTATAGTATATTCTTGTTAATGCTTGTTAATTCTGATCCATTTACTATTCCTCATAAGGTTTGCATCTTCTTTCGATCATTCCAAAGGTGAAATTCCCATTTTTGTTTAATTTATTTCTTTCACACATCATTTCTTTCTGAAATTGATGAACAAGGATTAATGTCTTGCATTTACATCATATACTCACTAAATAATAACTGGTTTATGGTAACATAGTTAAGCATACAGCATAACATGACAGAAAACGTAATATGTGGAAAAAAAGTAGACAGTGTTCAAATGCAAAAATGTACACAGAATATCACAATGCAACAGCAAAAAAATGTAAAACAGTCACGATGTTGAGATATCATAGGGCAAAAATGTCAAAGTCAACTGGTGTGTGTTATATCTTAACTATTTCATAGTGTATACAAACAAAATATGAAAACAATCGTACATACATAAAAAAATGATGACAAGAAATGTGACCTTCTTTGTGTTCAGCTTGTATGTTGTGTAGTTAGTAGAGGCGGTAATTAAAGACTTAAATGGAGAGAGAATTTAATAAAATTAATATGTCACTAGATAAAATTGCATAATTATTCATAAGATACGTAAGTTTATCTGGAAAAATGTGCACAGTCTTTTATGTAACGACAAGAAAAGCGACCTGCTAACCTTACCTTGCCGGGCACTTGCCAAGAAAAAATACGACAGTCATCAGTAAGTAATCACATAAATATAATTGCATAAATGGTCATAAAATGTGTAAATTCATCTGGAAAAATATGCACGGTCTGATGTGTTACGACAAGAAAAGCGACCTGCTAACCTTACCTTGCCGGGCACTTGCCAAGAAAAAATACGATAATCATCAGTAAGTAGTCATGTGAATATAATTGCATAAGTGATCATAAAATTAGCAAATGGCATTATAGCATGTTAAATCATAAAGTATCTTCATTCTATAAGAGGTTTGATGTTCGACACGTGATGGTTTCCTCTCGATTTTCTGGTTCTCAAAGTTTCGACGTGTACAACATTGGGGTGAGGAATGCTGCGAATTCGATATGGACCTGCGTATAGAAGTTCAAATTTACTGCACCTACCTTTTATTATGTTGGATAAATAGTGTGTACGTACTAATATCTCCTGTCCAACGTGAAAGTCACGGCGTATACAAACCTGTTTTTGTTGTCTTCTCCGGCGCGCTGCGGCACGTTTGATGTTGTTCAGCGCAATGTCAATTATTTCATAGTGTCGTAGTCGACGAGATGTAGGAAAGTTTACTAATTCTTTAATTTTGTTACGTGGTTCAACATTTTTCAGTATAACAGACGGAGATAGCATAGTGGATTCATTTGGTATGGAATTAATTACATCCTGGAATGAGTGTATGTGTGTGTCCCAATCAATATGTTTTTTATGGCAGTATATTCTACACAGTTTACCAATTTCTTTCATTAATCGTTCACAAGGGTTCGAAGAAGCATGGTACCTGGATATATACACTCCTGGAAATGGAAAAAAGAACACATTGACACCGGTGTGTCAGACCCACCATACTTGCTCCGGACACTGCAAGAGGGCTGTACAAGCAATGATCACACGCACGGCACAGCGGACACACCAGGAACCGCGGTGTTGGCCGTCGAATGGCGCTAGCTGCGCAGCATTTGTGCACCGCCGCCGTCAGTGTCAGCCAGTTTGCCGTGGCATACGGAGCTCCATCGCAGTCTTTAACACTGGTAGCATGCCGCGACAGCGTGGACGTGAACCGTATGTGCAGTTGACGGACTTTGAGCGAGGGCGTATAGTGGGCATGCGGGAGGCCGGGTGGACGTACCGCCGAATTGCTCAACACGTGGGGCGTGAGGTCTCCACAGTACATCGATGTTGTCGCCAGTGGTCGGCGGAAGGTGCACGTGCCCGTCGACCTGGGACCGGACCGCAGCGACGCACGGATGCACGCCAAGACCGTAGGATCCTACGCAGTGCCGTAGGGGACCGCACCGCCACTTCCCAGCAAATTAGGGACACTGTTGCTCCTGGGGTATCGGCGAGGACCATTCGCAACCGTCTCCATGAAGCTGGGCTACGGTCCCACACACCGTTAGGCCGTCTTCCGCTCACGCCCCAACATCGTGCAGCCCGCCTCCAGTGGTGTCGCGACAGGCGTGAATGGAGGGACGAATGGAGACGTGTCGTCTTCAGCGATGAGAGTCGCTTCTGCCTTGGTGCCGATGATGGTCGTATGCGTGTTTGGCGCCGTGCAGGTGAGCGCCACAATCAGGACTGCATACGACCGAGGCACACAGGGCCAACACCCGGCATCATGGTGTGGGGAGCGATCTCCTACACTGGCCGTACACCACTGGTGATCGTCGAGGGGACACTGAATAGTGCACGGTACATCCAAACCGTCATCGAACCCATCGGTCTACCATTCCTAGACCGGCAAGGGAACTTGCTGTTCCAACAGGACAATGCACGTCCGCATGTATCCCGTGCCACCCAACGTGCTCTAGAAGGTGTAAGTCAACTACCCTGGCCAGCAAGATCTCCGGATCTGTCCCCCATTGAGCATGTTTGGGACTGGATGAAGCGCCGTCTCACGCGGTCTGCACGTCCAGCACGAACGCTGGTCCAACTGAGGCGCCAGGTGGAAATGGCATGGCAAGCCGTTCCACAGGACTACATCCAGCATCTCTACGATCGTCTCCATGGAAGAATAGCAGCCTGCATTGCTGCGAAAGGTGGATATACACTGTACTAGTGCCGACATTGTGCATGCTCTGTTGCCTGTGTCTATGTGCCTGTGGTTCTGTCAGTGTGATCATGTGATGTATCTGACCCCAGGAATGTGTCAATAAAGTTTCCCCTTCCTGGGACAATGAATTCACGATGTTCTTATTTCAATTTCCAGGAGTGTATATCGGAGAAATGTTTCTAGCTCGTAACATACGGGTCCATATAGCAGATCGAAATTTTGGTCCATTGTCGGAAATTACTTTCATCACATGCCCTACATGAAATAGAAAATGTTTTACAAATGCTTTCGAAACAGTTTTAGCAGTAGCTTTGCGTAACGGAGTGAAGGTAACAAATTTTGAAGTGAGTTCAACAGCGACAAGGATGTAGCAAAAACCTCTATTAGTTCTCGGAATCGGACCAAAAATGTCTACAGCGGCCATGTGTCTTAATTTAACAGGTACAATGGGATATAATGGAGGAATATGTGAAGTTGTGTCTGACTTAGCTTTCTGGCAGATTTTACATGACGCTAAAACTCGTCGTATACGTTTCTCCATGTTCTAAAAATAACAGTTCTGTCTCAGTATAAGAAAACATTTTCTAGCTCCGTAATGTACGTAACTTAAATGAGTATACCAGATTAATTTGTTGTCAGGATGAGAGCGGCGAAATAGAATGTCATTGCGTACAGTGTAATGGTTTCTAATCGTAACATTATTCCTATCTTGCCAGAGGTGTTTAATCTCTTTCCATACGTTGTCTTTACTCTGCTCTTGTGCTATGTCCTGTAATGACGACGAAATAAAATTTTCAAATGCAACTTGTTGAATGTACATGACGCTGAAATTTGCTTTGCACAAGTTGGTTGCGATGTCTTGCTGATTGTTGCTGAGAGAACGAGATAGTGCGTCTGCTATAACATTTTGTGTGCCGGGAATGTGAACTATTGTGAAAATAAATTCCTGCAAATAAAGTTTCCATCTGCTTAATCTGTCGTGAGTAAATTTAGCCGAAAGTAAAAATTGTATAGCTCTGTGGTCCGTGTAGACGGTGGTGTGTCTTCCATAATGAAAATGCCTAAATCTGGTAAAAGCCCATACAACACATAATGTTTCCAGTTCTGTAACGGAATAATTTCGTTCAGCAGGTGACAAAATGCGACTTGCAAATGCGATGTTTTTAATTACAGTTGAGTCATCTTCTTCAATTTCCTGAAAAATATGTACGCCTAAAGCGGTGTTAGAACTGTCGGTGGCAATGGAAAAATTTAAATAAGATCTGGGTGCGATAAAAGTGGTGCATTCAACAAAGCATGTTTCAGGTTCATAAATTCAGAATGTGCTTGCTTATCCCAGGACCAAATACTGTTTTTACATGTCAATTGGCATAATCTAGGGGTGTCTAAAGCAGAGTAATGAATAAATTTACGAAAAAAGTTAATTAAACCCAAAAAGCTGCGTAGTTGTTTTTTCGTCGTAGGAACAGTAATGTCACGTAAAGCTTGTAGTTTTTCCGGGTCAGGCGTAATGCCTTCGGCTGAAATTACATGTCCAAGAAATTTTATAGAAGTTTTACCAAAATGCGATTTACTGAGATTAACTGTGAGTCCTTGTGCACGAAAAGTTTGCAACAGTTGTTGAAGAATCAGATTGTGTTCAGACCAGTTAGCTTCTGCGATAAGAATGTCGTCTACGTACGTCGTGATTCTGTCTTTAAGTTCTGTTGGAAGTATTGTGTTCAAACCGCGAATAAAAGCTGCAGAAGAAATAGTTAAACCGAATGGTAATTTACAAAATTGATAACAGTCACCAAAACAGAGAAAAGCTGTGTACTTTCTGCAATTCGGATGGAGTTGAATTTGCCAAAATCCCGATTTCAGATCTAATGTAGAATAAATAGCAGTACCGCGAAATTTCTGTAGTAGTTCCTCTAGTGTTTGTGGTCGATCTGTTTCATTAATAATTATGTCATTAATGTGACGTGAATAAAGTACGAGGCGAAGTGAGCCATCTTTTTTCTTAACAATATGCAACGGGTTTATGTACAGACTAACTGCCGGTTCAATAATTCCTTGGTCGAGCATATCTTGCAATTACTTCTTAACTTGTTCTCTATGGATATATGGAATGGGATAATGCTTGGCTTTAAATGTGTCGTGCTGTTTGACTTGAAATTCATACATAGAACCGGACATAGTACCAGGAATGTTGTCAAAAACTGGAGCTTGCTGTAAAAGAATTTTGTGTAGTTGCGTGCGTTCGTCGTCTGTATTTGCACTGCTTTGTTTAACTTTATCAGAAATCATCTGCATTACGTCGTAGTCAGCTTCGTCTGGAGTATTATAGTTATGTACGTACGTATCCGTGAACAATGTGGAATTACAGTCTATGTTACGCGATGCAGAAGTGACCTCTGAACGATTAATTGTTTGTTCTTCTGCAGATAATGAGTGCTGAAATTCTAAAGCCAGTTGTACATTTTCATCCTTTAACATTAAATAGGAATTTTGAAAGTCAATAACTGCATCGTGTTGTACCAGAAAATTCGTACCTAAAATAATGTCTGTTGTCAATAAAGGAACAATCCAAAAATTTGAGTGAAATGTATGACCTGCAATACAAAATGATAAATGTGTCTGTAATTTAACGTCTACTCCTTTACTCGATACTGCTCCTTTCACTTTCGTTTTGCCTAATGGTAATGTAGGATAGGTATTCTCTTTGTTACACTTGTTGAAAGTTTATTCATTTATTACTGACATAGGTGATCCGGAATCGATTACTGCTGAGAATTTCGATGAACCAATTTTAATTTCGATGACAGGGTGTGAAACGGTTTTTTGAACAACTGGTCTTTCCTGCAAAAGAGTGTCTCTGATATCGTCAAAAGTAATTACATTTTCGTGAACAACATTCTGCGTGTCTAAAGTAGTGCTTGTGTTACTGGAAGATGCGACCTGTACTGTATCTAGTCAAATTCTATCTGACGTGTTATTATTATCAGGAGGATTCTGTGGCATTTCGACTATTTGAACTGTTCTGTTATTTCTTCCAGACGTATTACGCTCTGGATGATACCTACTGTCGGGTTCATTCATGAGAATATGTTCCTGTGGATGATTTTGCTGTTCGTAAGATCGACTGTTATTAAATGTATGTTGAAAATTGTGCTCATTATTTTTACGTCTGTCGTGATAGTCATTCCTATACGGTGCATTGCGATAGGAGTTGAAATACTGTTTTCTGCACGTAATTATTTCCTTGCTGGCGTGCGTTACTATTTGTTGTAGCTGGGACTATACGTGCACGTGGCGAAACATTAAAGCTTGGTTGACCTTGTGCATTACATTGTTGGTTGGGTATGCTAACCGGTTGACTTTCATGCTGTTGCGGTGAAAAACGTCTATTGTTACCAAAATGCGGTTCCTGTTGCTGATAATTTTGACGATATTGATAATTAAAATTTTGTCTGTTATTAAAGTTCTGTTGGTTGTCGTTCCTGAAGCGTCTATTAGCTTTGCTATTGAAATTACGCGGCTGATCGTAATTACCGTTAAGTTTGTTGGCCTTGGTTATTATATGAAAAATTTTTGTTTACAAAGGAATAATCCGATTGCTGCACTTCCAAAAGCTGTAACAGATCTCTGAATGCCAAAATGTTTTCCTTTTGCTGACCCGTTAGAAGTGACACTCTTAATGGTCGTGGTAATTTAGAGATACATGTTTGTATAAGTGCAGATTCACTGTATGGTTCACTTAGGTACTGGTTTTTTTGGACCATGTGCTCAAAAAATTGCGTGACACTGGGAAAATTTGAGTTCTCATAATTTGGTAAACTAATTAACTGATCTTTAAGTCCGCGCTGTGTCGTCTTCGACCAATACGCTGACAGAAAAGTATTCTGAAACTCTTCTACCGAGTAGCATTGTCTCGCGATAGGTCTCATACGAGTTGCCGGTTCGCCTTCCAAAAAACTACAAATAAATTCAAGTTTGTGTGTTACGGGCCAAGTCGGTGGAAAAGCAAAGCTAAATTGTTGTATCCAATCCAGGGGGTCAATCTGTGTTCTGTCATTTTTAAACACTTTAAATTTTCTCACTGATAGAAAATGCTTATAATCAAAATTATCGTCTCTGTATGACGGAACAGGTTCAGGATTGAATGAAAATCTATTTGACTGGAACTGTTCGGTATCTAACTCACGTACTCTCTGTAGATTACCTAAATTATACTGGCTGTGTGAGTGTGAGAAATGTTCGGAATTCGCCGTATGCTGTGACGTGTTATTAACTGAAATATTTTTTATCTCTGTTACTTCTTGCTGTAAGGTTGACAACTTTCTGCGTAATGTATTATTAGACGAATCTATCTCACTGATTGTCTGTTGTAGATTTTGGAATTCAGGTGTTTGGTTAAACGAGATCGGTGCAGTATCGTCTGATTTGCTGTCAGTATTATTTTCTATAACGTCAATACGACTGGCCAATTCATCATATTTTTCAGTCAGTATTTTTACCTGATCATCGGTTTTAGTGTCAGAGGCATTAATCTGTTTTTGTATTTTACGTGTGGTTTCGTTCAGTTTTTTAACGTCAGCTTTGATGTCATCGGAATCCTGTGTTAGTTATAATTGTTCGAGTCTGTCGGTCAATGTTTGAATATCTACTGTGTGTGTATCTGTTTTTGATTTAAGATCAGAAATTTCATCACGTAATTCTATGTTCAACTGCTTGATGGTATTAATTTCGTCGGACACTGTAGTAATATTGTTGTCTACACATGTTTTTGCTTTCGCGAACAATTTACGTTTGTCTTCTTGTCTCTGTGCTGTGATTGTTTCCATTACTTGTCGTTTTACTTTATTCTGATCCTGTATAAATTTACGGAAACGCGTATCACTGTTTTGTAGGTGAAGATTAAAACGTTCGTCAATTTGAGTGTTCTGTTGGTCGAATTTCGTGTCTATCTTTGCATCCATTGTGCGCGAAAGTTCTGCTGTCATTAACTTAAACTCGTCGCGTAATTGTGTTGCCTTCTCAGAGCATTGTTTATCGACTGCACTAATTTCGTCTCTAAGTGTTTCTGTTGTAGCTGTTTGCATATCCCTTAATTCCTGAGAAACAGATCTAATTTCTTCGCTACTTTTCCTAGCACAAGCCTCAATTTCCTCGCGTAACTGTTCCTTAGTATCATGACATTGTGCGGCAACGGCTCTAATCTGTTCACTAAGCTGTCTGAAATTGTTGTCTAATTTTTCATTAAGCTGTTGTTTGAGATTTTCGTTATTTTCATTAAGCTGTTGTTTGAGATCTTCTTTAAGTTGTTTGGAATTGTTATCTAGTGTTTGAAATTTTCCTTAAATTGTTTGTTATCTTCACTAATTTTGTCTTGTTTTTCACCCTGTTGTAGCAATATTGCCATAATTTGCTCCAAGGTAACATTACCTACTCTATTCTCTGTACTGTTTGATGGTGTATCTGCAATTGTCGCGTTTTGTGTGACCATTTGGTCATTCTGTAATTTACAAAAAGGTTTGCCAGTCGGATGTACACTGTTAGTCACTATTTCAGAACTAAATAAATCCGTCCTAGTTTGCGTATCCTGTTCATTTTCATTAGAAAAAGTTGTCTGTTCATTACCTGAATTTTGCAAACCGCGTGTTTCAAGCTGGGCTGCGCTCATTGCAACAGAACGCCCCGCGTCATCAATTGTAGTCAAATCATCAGAGGACACAATTGAATTCATTTGTTAATCACTAGGATGATTGTCAGTAAACGGTGGATTGTCATCATTATATTGCGTGTCGCAAATACTATCGGTGAAGTTATTTAAGTCGGTTATTTCATTCATTATACTTCGCGATGTACTATTAATAGTTTTTCGCGGCATTTTTACACAAGTCACAATTATTCGACAATGAAATAAAGACAATACAAAATGCAACAAACACAAATACAACAAAGAGCAACAAATTGCCGATGACCTCTGGAAGAAAGTCACAAAATTACTAAAAGCATTGCGCCAAATGCTAATTATATTTTAGTAAATAAGAGCAGATATCTGACTACTTCTCAAAAGATTCTCAAAGAAATACGATCCTGGTCCGGATGTCGCCAAGTGTAACCTCACCGCAAAAATTTTAAATGAAAAGAATTGAATGAAAATGCAAATATTGCCAAATGTTAGCTTCCAACAGTAATAAAACTCAATGATAATAAAAATGTGCAAAAATATTAAGTCCCCACCAAATTAACGCTAAGATGAACCTGATAAATTTTACAAGGGCAGCTCCGCTGACCTTCGGCCCTATGCAATAATTAAACCTGAACACAAAAACCAAAATTCTTACCTCAGCAAACCGCATCTATATCTGCTCCTATTTATCGGCACAGCTCCGTGCAATGCTGGCCCATGTTCAATTTTGATTCTTGGAGGGGATGCATAGGAAACACTATTTAACGTGAAATGAATCTTTTTGTTTAAAACAGTTACTCCAAAAGAAAATTATTATTGGGGCAATTCTTGAACAAATTAATCACAATTAACATATGATACTAGCTGAGCGCAATGCTGCTTCATTACCTTCGATAACAATACATCTCGTCCAGAACCGTGACCAGAGATGCAAGGAGAGCACGCCGCCGACCCATGTCGACGCCCGCCCAGTACAACCGTCCACCAGCTACACGCAACTGCACCACACTGAGTGCAACTCGCAAAGCGGTGTTAGAACTTCTATTACAATATACCTCGTCCTGAATCGTGACCAGAGATGGAAGAAGAGCACGCCGCCGACGCATGCCGACGCCCGCTCAGTACAACCGTCCACTCGCTACAGCTGCTGCCGACTGAGTGCTACTGCAGACAGAGTGCCACTCGCAACTGACAACTCGCAACTGAACAACTACCTCTGCCGACTCCACACATACTACTACTGTTCCTGCCGACTCGCTACACCCAACTGAACTCTCGCGCAGTCAAGCGCAGACTAGCAACGATAAATAACTCTCTGGTCAGAGATTCTGTCATGCCTCGCCATCGCTGTTAATGAATACATACGTGTTTCAAGTTTGTTTGCATTTTTGAGGTGACGGACATGCTGAAGTCGTTTCTTCAATTGCGTGAGAGTAGCACAATACACTTGAGAGTTAATCATTGCACCACGAGGGAGGACACCAAATGAAATAACACCTTGAAAGTCCCAGATGACAGTCTCCTTGACTTTACCGTCTAAGGGTGCGGTTTTGAGATAGTGGTGCGCCATTCCATGGATTGGCGGTTTCTTCCCGTTTCGAAGTGACGAAAAAGATTGTCACGATCAGCCTCATAACGCGCAAGTAACTCTACACAGATGGTCCTTGGTTATTCTATATGGCCTCCTGTTCGGCGGCGAGGAACCCAACGGTCACTTATTTTTGATTACTCCGGCTACTGGAGGAGTGTGAGCAGTGTCAACAGAGACGCCCAGTTGAGTAGCGAGCTGTTTGGTTGCAGTCCATCGATCACCTTCAATGGGAGCGTCCGCGAGTTTCAATACTACGCGGGACATCGGACAGGTTAGCGCGACCTCGTTGCGATGGTGACAGACGCCTCGCCAACGACCCACTGTGCTTTTGTTCACTGCCAGGAATCCGTAGACACAGATGAATATCTGCAATTTTCTGGTTTTCTACCAAAAGGAACTCAGTCATAGCTCTCTGCTTGAAACACATCTCCGTTACAGACGTCATTTTGAAGGCTGCGAATAGTACCACCACCAATCGGAACTTCAGGAAACTATAGGGACTGAAACGGGAATATTCCACGATGTCCCATAAAAAATCTCGCTCACGATGTCCCACAAAAAATCTCGCGTTTCTTTCAGCCGAAATTGGCCGATAAAAATGTGGTGCTTTACTTATTGTACATCCTTTGTAAATAGATACGCGTCGCGCCGCGCTGCCTGCTGCAGAGCAGCTCCGTTCAGTGGACACTTACCTTTTTTGTGAATTTACAATTTAACAGCTAGAGTATTTGATTATATATGCAAGCAAGGTGGCTGTATAAAGGGTACGAAATTTAGTACACAGAGCTGTTATCACCGTCATCAACAATCATTCCAACAAGGCTCTGCATAGAAGTCGAACTAAAGCTTGGATGACAGATGAGGATACGTCACTCCGTGCTGCTTAGCCACTGTACCAGAGGTTATCAACCGTAGATGCTGGCAAGTGTTGGCTTGTCTGTCTTTCGGGAACCCATGGACGATAGATCTGGAGATCTCAGCCCCGGACACACTCTGTCTACATCTACATCTACATTTACATCATACTCCGCAAGCCACCTAATGGGGTTTGGCGGAGGGTACTTCTGGTACCAATAACTGATCCTTCCTTCCATGTTCCACTCGCGAATGGGGCGTGGGAAGAATGACTGTTGGTAAGCTGTATTAACTCTAATTTCTCCCAATTTTTTTCATCGTCGTCATTTAGCGAGGTGTGTGTGGAAGGAAGTAACACATTGTCCAGCTCTTCCCGCAAAGTGCTCACTCGAAATTTCAGGAGCAAACCTCTCCCTACTACACAACGTCTCACTTGTAAAGTCTACCACTGAAGTTTGTTAGGCATCTCTGCAACGCTCTCGTGCCGACTAAACGAACCCGTAAGGATACGTGACGATACGTACCGCTCTCCGTTGGATCTTCTCTGCCTCTTCTATACATCCTACCTGATAAGGAACCCATCTCGATGGACGATACTCAAGAATCGGTCGAACAAACGCTTGTAAGCCACATGCTGAGTGGATGAGTTGCATTTTCTCAAGATTCTTCCTATGAATCTCAGTATGTCATTTGCTTTTCCTACTATTTGTTTTATGAGGTCATTCCACTTAAGGCTGCTCTGCTAGATATTTTACAGTAGGCCGACCGGTGTGGCCGTGCGGTTCTAGGCGCTTTAGTCTGGAACCGCGTGACTGCTACGGTCGCAGGTTCGAATCCTGCCTCGGGCGTGGATGTGTTTGATGTCCTTAGGTTAGTTAGGGTTAAGTAGTTCTACGTTCTAGGGGACTGATGTTAAGTCAAAGCCATTTGAACCCTTTTTTACAGTAGGTACTGTTTCCAGCAATCTTTCATCAATGGTGCAGCTTCGGAATAGTGGATTTCTTTTCCTATCTATGTGCAATATGTTACACTAATTTACATTCCTGGCCATTAAAACTGCTACACTAAGAAGAAATGCAGATGATAAACGGGTATTCATTGGACAAATATATTATACTACAACTGACATGTGATTACATTTGCACGCAGTTTGGGTGCATAGATCCTGAGAAATAAGTACCCAGAACAACCACCTCCGTAATAACGGCCTTGATACGCCTGAGCATTGAGTCAAACAGAGCTTGGATGGCGTGTACAGGTACAGCTGCCCATGCAGCTTCAACACGATGCCACAGTTCATCAAGAGTAGTGACTGGCGTATTGTGATGAACCAGTTGCTCGGCCACCATTGACCAGACGTTTTCAGGTGGTGAGTGACCTGTAGAATGTGCTGGACAGGGCAGCAGTCGAACATTTTCTGTATCCAGAAAGGCCCGTACAGGACCTGCAACATGCGGTCGTGCATTATCCTGCAGAAATGTAGGGTTTCGCAGGGATCGAATGAAGGGTAGAGCCACGGGTCGTAACACATCTTAAATGTAACGACCACTGTTCGAAGTGTCGTCAATGCGAACAAGAGGTGACCGAGACGTGTAACCAATGGCACCCCATACCATCACGCCGGGTGATACGCCAGTATGTCGATGACGAACACACGCTTCCAATGTGCGTTCACCGCGATGTCGCCAAACACGGATCCGACCATCAAGATGCTGTACACAGAACCTGGATTCATCTGAAAAAATGACGTTTTGCGATTCGTGCACTCAGGTTCGTCGTTGAGTACACCATCGTAGGCGCTCCTGTCTATGATGCAGCGTCAAGTGTAACGGCAGCCATGGTCTCCGAGCTGATTGTCCATGCTACTGCAATCGTCGTCGAACTGTTCGTGCAGATGGTTGTTGTCTTGCAAACGTCCCCATCTTTTGACTCAGGGATCGAGACGTGGTTCAAAATGGTTCAAATGGCTCTGAGCACTATGGGACTTAACATCTGAGGTCATCAGTCCCCTAGAACTTAGAACTACTTAAACCTAACTAACCTAAGGACATCACACACATCCATGCCCGAGACAGGATTCGAACATGTGACCGTAGAGGTCGTGCGGTTCCAGACTGACGCGCCTAGAACCGCTCGGCGAGACGTGGCTGCACGGTCCGTTACAACCATGCGGATAAGATGCCTGTCATCTCGGCTGCTAGTGATACGAGGCCATTGGGATCCAGCACGGCGTTCCGTATTATCCTCCTGAACCCACCGATTCCATATTCTGCTAACAGTCATTGGATCTCGACCAACGCGAGCAGTAATGTCGCGATACGATAAACCGCAATCGCAATAGGTTACAATCCGATCTTTATCAAAGTGGGGAACATGATGGTACGCATTTCTCCTCCTTACATGAGGCATTACAACAACGTTTGACCAGGCAACTCCGGTGAACTGCTGTTTGTGTATGAGATATCGGTTGGAAACTTCCCTCATGTCAGCACGTTGTAGGTGTCGCCACCGTCGCCAACCTTGTGTGAATGCTCTGAAAAGCTAATCATTTGCATATCACAGCATCTTCCTCCTGTCGGTTAAATTTCGCGTCTGTAGCACGTGATCGTCGTGGTGTAGCAATTTTAATGGCCAGTAGTGTAAGTTCAGGTTCAGCTGCCAGATCCCGCACCATTCATCAATCCTTTGCAGGTCATTCTGTAAATCGATGCTGTCTTCTGGCGTTGCTACTCCATTGTAGAACATCGCATCATCTACGAACAGTCTTAAAGAGCTTCCGAGGCTTTCTGCTAGATCACTTGCAACCGTTGTAAACATTAACGGTTCTAGCATACTTCCTTAGGTTACTCCGGAAATTACCTTTACATCTGTCGATTTTATTCCGTTAAGAATGACGTGTTGGATTCTGTCAACAAATAACTCTTGAATCCAATGGCAAACTCCATAAAAGTTCATTCAAATATAACCTACGTGTCTTTTCAGCATATTGCCTTTCAAATGTAATATGTATGAAATAATATGACTAGTGCAGCATAAATATAAATTAAAGAAAAAACAACATATGAGCGGGACTTGATCCAGCAATCCATCGAGTACGGAGCTTGAACGGTAACCACATGACCATGGGCATCGCGGTCACAAAGCTTCGGTACATCACTGACGCGTAAAACTTCTTTTGCGATTTTCTCGATATCACGTAAGTAATACGCCGTACTACTTGCACATATGGTGTCCTCATGGAGTACTAAAAGTGTACGAAGTCTGAAGTTAATCCGTGATGCGGATTTACCCCTGACACCTTCAGAATGTGAAAGAGAGTATTCCAGTCAACATTGTCAAAAGCTTTCTCTAAGTATCATATCTCCCATTTCATCTTCATCTACATCCTCTTCCATTTTCATAATATTGCCCTGAAGTACATTGCCCTTGTATAGACACTCTATATACTCCTTCCACCTTTCTGCTTTCCCTTCTTTACTTAGAACTGGGTTTCCATCTGAGCTCTTGATATTCATGCAAGTGGTTCTCTTTTCTCCAAAGGTCTAGTCCGCAGCTCGTGGTCGTGCGGTAGCGTCCTCGCTTCCCGCGCACGGGTTCCCGGGTTCGATTCCCGGCGGGGTCAGGGATTTTCTCTGCCTCGTGATGACTGGGTGTTGTGTGCTGTCCTTAGGTTAGTTAGGTTCTAGGGGACTGATGACCACAGATGTTAAGTCCCATAGTGCTCAGAGACATTTGAACCATTTTTTTTCCCAAAGGTCTCTTTAATTTTCCTGTTGGCAGTATCTATCTTACCCCTAGTGAGATAAGCCTCTACATTATTACATTTGTCCTCTAGCCATCCCTGCTTAGCCATTTTGCACTTCCTGTCGATCTCATTTTTGAGACGTTTGTATTCCTTTTTGCCTGCTAGTATTAGGGTCGGGATTTATAAAAGGTCTGGAAGACTTGGGAAGAAATAAGGAAGAAGAGATAGGTAACATTCCATCGGAACGTCTGAAATCATTCGGGAAAGTGGCACCAAAAGTCTATACAACATGGCGTGGAGAATTTATGAAAATCGCGACGTACGATCCGACTATCGGAAAAATATCATCCACACAGTTCCGAAGATAGCAAGGGCATTCACATGCCAAAATTATCTCAAAAAGCAGCTTAATATGAATGGAAAAGAAAATAGAGGCTCAGTTATAAGGCGATCAGTTTGGATTTAGGAAAGGTAAAGGCACCAGAGAGGCAGTCATCACGTTGCGCATTATAATGTAAGCTAGGTTGAAGAAAAATAGACACTTTCTTAGCTTTTGTTGACCTTGAAAAGCCATTCGACAGTGTAAAATGATGCAATATTGTCGAAATCCAAAGAAAAATACGAGTAAGCTATAGGAAAAGACGGTAATATACATTTTGTACAAGAATCAAGCGGGAGCAATAAGACTCGAAACCAAAGGCGAAATGCACGGACTAAAAAAAGGTGTAAGATATGGATGCAGTCCTTCACTCCTACTGTTCATAACAACGATGAAGTACAAGAAAGGTTCAAAAGTGGTATTAAAATTGCGGGTGAAAGGATATCAATGATAAGATTTGCAAATGACGTTACTGTCATTAGTGAATCGTTAGTGAATATAAAGAAGAATTACAGAATCTGTGGAATGGAATGTATAGTCTTATGAGTACAGAACATGGAGCGAGAGTAAACCGGAGAAAGCCGAAGGTAATGAGAAGTAGCAGAAATGGGAACAGTGAGAAACTTAACATCAAAATTGGTGGCCACGAAGTAGACATATAAAGCACACTAACAAAAACAGAGAATCCATGGCTATGAAAAACCTATTGTTGTCAAATTTTTTTCTTAATCTGAGGAAGAAATTTCTGAGAAAGTACCGGGTGATCAAAAAGTCAGTATAAATTTGAAAACTTAATAAACCACAGAATAATGTAGATAGAGAGGTAAAAATTGACACACATGCTTGGAATGACATGGGGTTTTATTGGAACAAAAAAAAACAAAGTTCGCAAAATGTCTGACAGATGGCGCTGGACAGCAAAACGTCAGTAACTGCTACCGTGTCGGGTCAGAGGTACGCCGATATGTTACAAAATCGCATCAATCGAAGCCTGGCTGATAAACACCTGCTGGAACGTACGATGTTTATGCAGGATGGCGCTCTACCCCATACTGCTAGACGCGTGAAAGATCTCTTGCGCGCGTCGTTTGGTGATGGCCGTGTGTTCAGCCGCCACTTTCGTCATGCTTGGCCTCCCAGGTCCGTGCGATTATTGGCTTTGGGGTTATCTGAAGTCGCAAGTGTATCGTGATCGACAGACTTCTCTAGGGATGCTGAAAGACAACATCCGACGCCAATGCCTCACCATAACTCCGGACATGCTTTACAGTGCTGTTCACAACATTATTCCTCGACTACAGCTATTTTTGAGGAATGATGGTGGAAATATTGAGCACTTCCTGTAAAGAACATCATCTTTGCTTTGTCTTGCTTTGTTCGCCAGTTATTGCTATTCTGACCAGATGAGGCTCCATCTGTCGGACATTTTTGAACTTTTGTATTTTCTTGGTTCTAATGAAACCCCATGTCATTCCAAGCATGTGTGTCAATTTGTACCTCTCTATCTACATTATTCCGTTATTTATTCAGTTTTCAAATTTTTACTGACTTTTTGATCACCCGTTACGTTTGAGGCACGGCATTCTGTGGTCGTGGAACATGGACTGTGAGAAAGCTGGAATAGGGAGAATCGAAGCGTTTGACATGTGGTGCTACAGAAGAATGTTGAAATAAATTAAGTCGGACGGGTAAGATAAGCAATCAGAAGGTTCTCCACAGAGTCGGTAAAGGAAGGAAAATACGGAACACACTGACAAGCAGAAGGGACAGGACGATAGGACATGTGTTAAATCATCGGGGGGTAAACTTCCTGATACTAGAGAAAACTGTAGAGGGCAAAAACTATCGGGGTAGACAGAGATTGGAATATATCCGACAAGTAAGTGAGGACGTAAGATTCGAATGGTACTCTGTGATGAAGAGGTTTGCGTAGGTGAGGAATTCATGGCGGAGTGCATGGAACCAGTCATAAGACTAATGACTTGAGGAAAAATGTTCTTTATTTGGCAACACCACTGAGTGGAATTCGTACCAGTCGTGCAAGAAGGGAAAATTCTTGGCGTTACCAGACACTGGACCCGGGTCCTACACACGGCAGTCATGTACTCTCACCACTCAATTAAGGAGGCAACGCCGTGAAAGGAACATGAAACAAACGTGAAATTAACGCTAAGTGTATTACGTTCTTAACTATACACATTATTAACATTTCAGCGTAACTACACAAAAGTAGACGGTATTAAAGCCCTATTTACATTGTTCATACAAGGAGATTACGCAACCAATCAGAAACCGCATTTGAATGTTTGTGGATTATACCTTCTCGGGTTAGGCGAATCGTAGTGCAGTGTTCGTCGCAATCTTTCGACGTGTATCATAATAGTTTTTACCTGAAGGTGATGAGTGTGGAAGTCGTCCAAACGTTGCGACAACACGACGCCACGACTCATTTGTAACCCGAGATTTTATCAATGAAATTAGATAGGCAGCATTATAAATATTAAACACTGCTATGATGGATGCCGGAGAAAAACATGTTTAGTCACCTGAAATTACCATCTGAAATTTATTGCACAACTCAGTCTCTCTCCTCTCTCATTCCTTCTGCCAAGTCCTTATTCTCTCGTAACGATTTCTTCTATTTCTTCCCCTATAACAGTGTTCCACTCTCCCAGGACTATTAGATTTATATCTACCTTTACATACTGGATTACCCATTGAGTATCCTCATACTTTTCTGCACCTATTTATTTGCACCTTGACGTGTATATCTGAACTACCGTTGTAGGCGTTGGTTTGCTGTCGAATCCCTATCACTGAACTGTTCACAGTAACTCACTCTCTGCCTGATCTTTCATAATCTTACTCCAGTTATACCATTTTATGCTGATGTTGATATTACCCTATATTCGTCTGATCATACATCCTTATCGTCTCTCCACTTCACTGATCCCCACTATACCTTGCTTGAGCCCTAGCATTTCCCTTCTCAGATTTTCTATCTTTCCTGCTTCGTTCAAATAGCTGGCATCCTACGTCTCGACTCGTAGAAAGTTACCCTTTCGCTGTTTATTCAACCTTTTTCTCATGGTCACCTCCCCTCCCGGAGATCCGATTTTGGGGCTATTCCGGAATCTTTTGCCAATGAAGGGACCGACTTGACACGTTTTCCAGTTACAGGATAAATGTCGTGTGGATACACATTGTGCCTTTAATGCAGTGGTTTCCACTGCCTTCTGAATTTTTATGCTGTTGATCACTGCTGATTCCTCCGCCTTTTAAGGACAGTTTCCAACCACAAGGGAAAGAGGGTGCCCTGAACCTCAATCCGTTCCTCTGTCCTCTTTGACAGGGACATTGGTAGAACTAGGGTAACTTATCATTCCGGAAGTCTTCGGCCGCCATTGCTGCTGAATTTTATTTAAAAGTTAAGCAATGGCTAGGTTCGAACACCGGAATTTTGGTTCGTAATCAGAGACTCTACTCCTTGCTCACGGATGAACGTTTGGAGGAAAGCAGGCCGTTGTGGCCGAGCGGTTCTAGGCGCTTCAGTCTGCAACCGCGTGACCGCTACGGTCGCAGGACTTCGTCGGATAGCAACGTATTTTTACTCTATTTGTCCTGTAAACAGAATTTATCTGCTTCCTAGTCTTGTTTTTACTGCCAGGGCCTTAAAGATTGGCTTATTATTGAGTCAAAGAGAAAGCTTTATGAGAACCATCGCACGTCCGTGTACTCCTAGCCTCAGTTTGAAATGCTTCAGGCCATGTAGTACAGAAAAATTTCTCTCTGCACGCAATGTGATTCGGATGTAGTCCACTTAACGAAAATGGCTCTGAGCACTATGGGCCTCAACATCTTAGGTCATAAGTCCCCTAGAACTTAGAACTACTTAAACCTAACTAACCTAAGGACATCACACACACCCATGCCCGAGGCAGGATTCGAACCTGCGAGCGTAGCAGTCCCGCGGTTCCGGACTGCAGCGCCAGAACCGCTAGACCACCGCGACCGGCAGTCCACTTAACGGCCTACAAGGATGTCTTTAAACGTTGCTCTATTGGAAGTCAGAGGGAATAACTCCTAACACAGAAAGCAACTCGCCTAGCATTTTCTCAGAAGTGAAAATACACGAAAGCAGAGTAAAGTCACATCTGTGGTCTACTCGAATTTATACGAAACATCATATGGCTCGAGAAGGATAAATTGCTATCGTGGAAATCGGAAAGGCCAGTTCAAGGTTGTTCAATCTCTGATGTCCGTGTATTAAATATTAGATGTGACAGAAACTTCTTCGCTACTCACGGCTTGCATATGAACAGGCTGGGTAAACAGAAATTTACCAATGATCTTATAAACTTGCTAAGCTCTAAGTCAGAATCAAACACTGTAGGCACAATAGAATTTCCATGGTCAGATCAGTGAAACATATAAAGCTCCGAAAAGGGCCCACACAATTTGTACACGCTCATCCAACTAATTTACAAAATACTGACTCTACCTTGAGATGTGAAACAAAATATTCCAAAACTGATCAAAATAATTGTAACAGCGAACGGCTTGAGCAGTTATTATGTAAGGCAAAATACACTCCTGGAAATTGAAATAAGAACACCGTGAATTCATTGTCCCAGGAAGGGGAAACTTTATTGACACATTCCTGGGGTCAGATACATCACATGATCACACTGACAGAACCACAGGCACATAGACACAGGCAACAGAGCATGCACAATGTCGGCACTAGTACAGTGTATATCCACCTTTCGCAGCAATGCAGGCTGCTATTCTCCCATGGAGACGATCGTAGAGATGCTGGAAGTAGTCCTGTGGAACGGCTTGCCATGCCATTTCCACCTGGCGCCTCAGTTGGACCAGCGTTCGTGCTGGACGTGCAGACCGCGTGAGACGACGCTTCATCCAGTCCCAAACATGCTCAATGGGGGACAGATCCGGAGATCTTGCTGGCCAGGGTAGTTGACTTACACCTTCTAGAGCACGTTGGGTGGCACGGGATACATGCGGACGTGCATTGTCCTGTTGGAACAGCAAGTTCCCTTGCCGGTCTAGGAATGGTAGAACGATGGGTTCGATGACGGTTTGGATGTACCGTGCACTATTCAGTGTCCCCTCGACGATCACCAGTGGTGTACGGCCAGTGTAGGAGATCGCTCCCCACACCATGATGCCGGGTGTTGGCCCTGTGTGCCTCGGTCGTATGCAGTCCTGATTGTGGCGCTCACCTGCATGGCGCCAAACACGCATACGACCATCATTGGCACCAAGGCAGAAGCGACTCTCATCGCTGAAGACGACACGTCTCCATTCGTCCCTCCATTCACGCCTGTCGCGACACCACTGGAGGCGGGCTGCACGATGTTGGGGTGTGAGCGGAAGACGGCCTAACGGTGTGCGGGACCGTAGCCCAGCTTCATGGAGACGGTTGCGAATGGTCCTCGCCGATACCCCAGGAGCAACAGTGTCCCTAATTTGCTGGGAAGTGGCGGTGCGGTCCCCTACGGCACTGCGTAGGATCCTACGGTCTTGGCGCGCATCCGTGCGTCGCTGCGGTCCGGTCCCAGGTCGACGGGCACGTGCACCTTCCGCCGACCACTGGCGACAACATCGATGTACTGTGGAGACCTCACGCCCCACGTGTTGAGCAATTCGGCGGTACGTCCACCCGGCCTCCCGCATGCCCACTATACGCCCTCGCTCAAAGTCCGTCAACTGCACATACGGTTCACGTCCACGCTGTTGCGGCATGCTACCAGTGTTAAAGACTGCGATGGAGCTCCGTATGCCACGGCAAACTGGCTGACACTGACGGCGGCGGTGCACAAATGCTGCGCAGCTAGCGCCATTCGACGGCCAACACCGCGGTTCCTGGTGTGTCCGCTGTGCCGTGCGTGTGATCATTGCTTGTACAGCCCTCTCGCAGTGTCCGGAGCAAGTATGGTGGGTCTGACACACCGGTGTCAATGTGTTCTTTTTTCCATTTCCAGGAGTGTATGAATTTGGTTCACCAAAGATGAATACTGAATTTTTATCTTTCTTCGACAGAAGTATATAGTCAGTACAAAACATCTTGCCTGAATTAAAACTGTTTTTGAAAGAGTCACATTGTGATGTGTCTCAATGAACACTGGCTCACAAAAAATAAAAGCAAGTTGTGCAGTTCTCATGGTTTCAAAATGTTACACTACCCTTACGCTCAAATAAGGGAATGATACGCGATTGCATTGGGGTTGAGTTGTTTTGGGGAAGGAGACCAGACAGCGAGGTCATCGGTCTCATCGGATTAGGGAAGGACGGGGAAGGAAGTCGGCCGTGCCCTTTGAAAGGAACCATCCCGGCATTCGCCTGGAGCGATTTAGGGAAACGCGATTGCATTGAGGGGCTTCTGAGAGGTGGGAATCAGTACGACGACCTTAGAAAATAAGACTATTAACTGACTAGAAAATTGTAGTTAAAATTGGTATGGATATAAATAATTAGTGTTTGATGCAAAGACTAGCAGCAGACGCAGAAACTGTATAAATGTAAAATGCGTGAATAGATGATCATATAGGGATTTGGTTAAACTCTGAGGTAACCCACCGTATATTACAATGGCTGTAGATAATCAGAACTTCTGGTATGTTTTACGACTTTCTGGTCGATGAGAAGATTCAGTCAGGCGTAATATATTCGGTGACTGACTTAGACGTCTGCTGGACCTAGTCAACTTCTTCGTACCCTCCCAGCAATTATGAAGTGTGTGGCCGCTGCCCAGAATCTTGAATCACATCACAGTACAACGACTAAGGGGGACAGCATGTTCGCTGACAATACTGTTTTGGACGATCACAAGGAAATCCAAAGACTAAATTGCGACAGTCAAATGTTGTGCTGATACGCTATATGTTTCTCTTTTATTGTGCCTATTCACAGAAATATATGTGATGATATCATGGGTAATGATAATTTTGTGAATATCGAGTTGCTAAAACCCATCTCCCTTTTCCACCTAACTATGTAGTTGCATATTCTTGACTTATTGAGCTGCACATTTCCGTAGTCGAAGAGGGTGAGCAGCGTAAGAGGTGGCGTGGAAAGCCATTTGCAGACACCGAACACAACCGTAGCCACGGAACGAATTCTAAAGGGAAGCTGGTTGGCCAGAGCGCACCACCCTGAGAACTTGTCGACATGTAGAATATATGGCCATACCACTTTGTGGACAGAAGTGTCGACTGACGCTTGTGACTACAAGTTCTGTGTGGCAGGGGCCACTTTCTACACTACTGGCCATTAAGATTGCTACACCACGAAGATGACGTGCTACAGGCGTGAAATTTAACCGACAGGAAGAAGAAGCTGTGAAATACAAATGATTAGCTTTTCAGAGCATTCACACAATGTTGGCGCCGGTGGTGACACCTACAACGTGCTGACATGAGGAAAGTTTCCAACCGATTTCTCATACACAAACATCAGTTGACCGGCGTTGCCTGGTGAAACGTTGTTGCGATGCCTTGTGTAAGGAGAAGAAATGCGTACAATCACGTTTCCGACTTTGATAAAGGTCGAGTTGTAGCCTATCGCGATTGCGGTTTATCGTATCTCGACACTGCTGCTCGCGTTGGTCGAGATCCAATGACTGTTAGCAGAATATGGAATCGGTGGGTTCAGGAGGGTAATACGGAACGCCGTGCTGGATCCCAACGGCCTCGTATCACTAGGAGTCGAGATGACAGGCATCTTATCCGCATGTCTGTAACGGATCGTGCAGCCACGTCTCGATCCCCGAGTCAACAGATGGGGACGTTTGCAAGACAACAACCATCTGCACGAACAGTTCGACGACGTTTGCAGCAGCATGGAATATCAGCTCGGATACCATGGCTGCTGTTACCCTTGACGCTGCATCATAGACAGGAGCGCCTGCGATGGTGTACTCAACGAGGTACCTGGGTGCACGAATGGCAAAACGTCATTTTTTCAGATGAATCCAGGTTCTGTTTACAGCATCATGATGGTCGCATCCGTGCTTGGCGACATCGCGGTGAACGCACATTGGAAGCGTGTATTCGTCATCGACATACTGGCGTATCACCCGGCGTGATGGTATGGGGTGCCATTGGTTACACGTCTCGGTCACCTCTTGTTCGCATTGACGGCGCTTTGAACAGTGGACGTTACATTTCAGATGTGTTCCGACCCGTGGCTCTACCCTTCATTCGATCCCTGCGAAACCCTACATTTCAGCCGGATAATGCTCGACCGCATCTTGCAGGTCCTGTACGGGCCTTTCTGGATACAGAAAATGTTCGACTGCTGCCCTGGCCAGCACATTCGCCCGATCTCTCACCAATTGAAAACTTCTAGTCAATGGTGGCCGAGCAACTGGCTCGTCACAATACGCCAGTCACTACTGTTGATGAACTGTGGTATCGTGTTGAAGCTGCATGGGCAGCTGTACCTGTACACGCCATCCAAGCTCTGTTTGACTCAATGCCCAGGCGTATCAAGGCCGTTATTACGGCCAGAAGTGGTTGTTCTGCGTACTAATTTCTCAGGATCTACGCACCCAAATTGCGTGAAAATGTAATCACATGTCAGTTGTAGTACAATATATTTGTCCAATGAATACCCGTTTATCATCTGCATTTCTTCTCGGTGTAGGAATTTTAATTGCCAGTAGTGTAAAAGAAATCGGTTTGAGAACAATGTAGCATGTGAGGTCAGTACAAAATGAGTTATTTTACTAACCGCTATCTCTGCTAAAAGAACATCTCAGTGGTGCTTATTTCACCGTAAAGCCTTCCGAGAGAGCTGGAAGGAGTTGTGCTGGACAAAAGATAGCCATCTCGCGTTTTTCATGCGGAAATCTGTGTAGCAGTTACTGCTAAAGCTTTTCTCATTGTGCTGGGGTGGGGAAGGGGGGGGGAGGGAAGGGGGGAAGAAGAATAGAATCATACGGATGCAAGACTATGTGAACATTAAAGTTTTTCTCTCTGTCACTTTGGGAAAGCACCTCATTGTGCGACCTAAAATATTACTAGGTGGAGCTCCGTTTCATAAAATTTCATTGGGTAATCATTGGTTGAGCTTTCCCATAGGTGAGAATGGTTTCCACAGACCTTTTCCGAGAAACCTAGTGGCAGAGAGGCAACATAAAAGTTTCAAGACACTTGGACTTTGTTGGTAGACGTGAACTGAGACACCTGGACAAGAGGCGAGGACTTTTATTCGAGTGTCAGCTTATTTCATGACCTGTAAACTGTTTCTGCCAGCAGGCTGCAGCAGAACCAGCTCTTGTCATTCTCAACTGTCAGTCTGATTAGAATTGCTCCCAGTGAGGGCGATCACTGGAGGAGAATGGTTAGCTGTATTTGTGTCATTTCTTTTAAATTTTTTAGACAGCGTGACTCGAGACATTACATCACGTTGTAGAGGGCTCATGACTGAGCAGAGTTAGATATTTGGTGTGAAATCACTACCTTGTTACCTGGTATGAACGGAGCAATTATTACGCACCCAACACCGATTATGCGCTTGGGGGGGGGGGGAGGGGAGGGAGACGTTTTGAGATTACAGTAATTCTTCCCTTCTCCATTCCTTATGGGCGCGTCAAGCAGAGTTAAGAGGGTGTTAAATCATCCTGATTTTCACTGTTAGATTTTTCTTTTGTTGTTTTTGGTACTTGTTAGTAACACTGACGTGTGCTTTTTGTTAGCTTGTGTGCACACAATTAGCAAATAAAATTATGGTTAACCTGGACCGATATTATCAATTCAGTAGATGGATAACATTTAGCAGTTTTAATCCTCAATGATTTTGTAAGTATCTGCACTCAGAACTCATTTACGAGAGCTTTTCCTTTCGTATTATACTATCTGCTGGGTGACAATTTTGATGAACTGTCAGTTTTACGGGGTAAAAAAGTTATTACTATGAAAAAGACTTTGTACATCTTTCCAAATATATACCACCTCTGTATTACCACAGATTGGGTGTCACTGTTTCCACTTGTACTGAGAATGCAGTTCGGACGAGGTACCTAGTTGATTTCACTGCTCTGAGTGAAATGCATGGGGTTTCTGATAACGTTCACCAACTACAATCTTCTACAGATGTCTCCTACGCAGACAACTGCACATAGGTTACAGATCAGTTGTCTTGCGGCTATAATAAAGTGTTAGCGAAGAACTGATACTACTCAAATGGCTGATTCTTCCATTTTTTTGGGACACCACTGGATTTCATTCTAGCAGAACTCGAGTAACTGCGAATTGCATCCCTTATCCAGCGTCTACTTAACAATTCACACTTCATTAATAATTTCACACGTTCTCTTGCTAAACGCCGGTAACTGGTCACGCGTTACTTTATAGAACTGAAATTCAACCGATTGTACCGAGCGAGGTAGTGCAGTGGTTAGCACACTGGAATCGCATTCGGGAGGACGACAGTTCAAACCCGCGTCCGGCCATCCTGTGTTAGGTTTTTCGTGGTTTCCCTAAATCACTTTAGGCAAATGCCGGGATGGTTCCTTTCAAATAGCACGGCCGACTTCCTTCCTTCCCTAATCCGATGGGACCGATTACCACGCTATATGGTTCCCTCCCCCAAATCAACGGACCAACCAACAACCGCTCGCACAGACAACCCGTCTGGGCCTCATGACTGCTCGTTCCGGTGAGATTAGGCAGCACAAACCATTTCGCATGGGCGCACAGTTTAGGTAAAAGCCGAAGATACCCGAAGTCCTTCGTCTGCCTTTTTCTTTAACTTTTGCTCTTAGTTTGGCTTATTATTATGACTTTTGAAATAAATGGGCGATAGCCTGCTGTTTAGAGATGCCTAAATTTAATATCAAGGAAATTTAATGCGTAGTTTTTATAATATTAGTGACAGAAAACTAGTGTTTTGGCGCGCTGCCTCCAAACATAGCAGCCATTCACAGTGATGGACTACAGTTCTGGTGGTCTCTCCCACCTGTTATTGGTACCTCACACTACATACTACGTCATCCGTTTAATGCTGCAGTCTCAACTGCTCTGAGGAGAGAATCTTGGAGCTAGATGTGATGGTTGCTAAAGCCAGAAATATTACAGTTTATGTGGAGCAATCTGTCTCCTGGTCAGTCCATCAGATTACATAAACGACCGAAACGTTCGTCAGCTCGAGTCGGTGAATTGCAACTTGAACAAAATTTCCGCTTCCTTTAATGGTTGGAAAAGTTCTTTAAATGTGGATACATGCAAGATAATGCCCGTAACACCGAGAAAGAACTAAATAGTATCCAAACGATGTCATTAGAGGCGGAGCATAGGGTCAGATTGGGGAAGGAAGTCGACTGTGCTGTATCAAAGGAACTATCCTGACATTCTACTTGAGCGATTTAGGAAAAACCACAGAAAATCTAAATGCTGGCGATCACATGGGGAGTTGAACCGCTGTCCATTACTTTACCACTGTGCCGCATGAATATTAGATACACTGTCTGTGCTGATGTCAACACCAAAAACTACAGTAGCTGCGAATTAAGTAATGCAATTAATTCTACTTAAAGGGTGGCTGGTGAGAAATACCACTTTAAGTTAGACGGTTTCCCCATTCTAAGAAGTGAAACACCAAACAACTGGGAGTTATTCCCGAAGAAAAACTGATTTTTTTTTTTTCAGCTCATGTTAAGAATATTAGTCAGAGACCTACAGAAGCTATTCAGAAGATTGTCACACTATTTACTAAAGAATAGCAGCTAAAAGTATCTGTACTTAAATTGTATCACGATGCCACTTAGAGAACAATGGTCAGTTTGTGTGAGGCTCGAAATTATGAAGTGAACATCGTCATAACCGTTCTCAAGGACCCTTTTGTATTATGTCGCCTAGAAAGTTTTCAGACCATCTCTTTAAGGAATGTCCACAGTTTCTTTTATTATTGGGTTTTATACCACTGTAGCTTTAGTTATGCTACAATTAGACATACGTTACACAGACTATTACCATTTCTGTTTGTATTTGTAAATCATAGTTTTAATGGATTTCACAGTTAGTTCTTGTCTAATATCAATATTTCTTTGTGGTCTAGTGATAAATATCACGCTACAAAGTGGAGGAACGTCTCCGATGGATGGTTCTGTCGTAACTGATCTGATGTTACATCAACTTTCACTGCCATTTAGCAGCAAAGGCAAGGATATTACTTTCTAAAGTTTAATTAAGGCTTCTTTCCGTATTTTATATTTTAATTTACGTTGTATGGTTCTGCACAAATGTCTGAATCTTGACAGTTTTAGCTGTGCATCATCTGACTTGGGAGGTTTAAAATTTCACCCTGGGTATTTAAAGTCTCTTATTTATCAATTATTTGTCCCTATATGATAACAGGAAAGTTTAGAATTTAGACCTGTTATTTGTCAATTATTTATCTCTCTCTGACAATTTTGGCTCTTTATGAGTTCCAATTCTTGAAATGCCGCCACTTTTGTTTTACCTGTCGATATTCTCATACCGTACTTAGTGACAAGTAATCTCAACTCACATACTGAAAAACTATAGTTTGAACATTTTCTTCACATTTTCCTATTATAAACTGATCGTCATCAAACAATAGTATCATGAAATTGAAATTATCATTTCTTAGTGTGCCATTTAATATAATCAGCCACATACGAAATGTCGTGGGACAATGGGAAGCCTTGCCTAACTGCTTCATTAGTACCGGTAGATTCTGTCCCATTCCTTACACTATGGACCATTTTTTAATTACTTTTGTACAATGTCAGAATTGCCGTATTCAGATTACTGAAACTCCCATTACCTTTAGTGATATCCTTAGCGTTTTCCGTTTTACCTTCTCAATCTTTTTTCATAATCACTAAATCATAATGAGTTGGTAATCTGAATTCCCATTTTTCTCAGTTGCTTGTGGCGAAGTGAAAATATAATCTGAATACGATCTGATTTGCCTTTTTTAAAACCATATTATATCTCCAACATACGTGTTTCCACTATTGGTGTTAATCTCTTATTTATAATTTTAGCATACAGTTTGTAATTGGGATTTAGCAGATTTATGTCTCTGTAGCTTGCACGTTGGGATGTATCTCTTGTCATGGAAATAGTACTTATAAAAATCTTCATTTCATTCTTTTGGCACATGTCCACTCAGCCAGCAATTATTCATAAAATATAAAAGTCGATGCTTTAGTTGATCAGTCACATATTTAATCAACTCCATGTTGTTGTCATCAGTGTCTGGTAAGTTCCTGTTTGTTTATCGGCCACTTTTTGCAGTTCTTCCATTGTTATCAGATCTGCAGAGTCATTGGTATTACCTTTTATTTCTGGTTCTTCTTCATGGCCAGCCCTAAATATTTAAAGTACTTTAACCACTCCTTTTCGGACATTAATTGTAAAGTGAACATCAAGAGCAAAATATTGGCGGGCCGAAATGCGCTTTTAGTACAGCGCCTGTCGAAGCATTTGTTAGTTATTTGCCTGATAGACTTGAAAGTAAGATAATAAATACATTAACATTCTCCTTGTCAATGACTGTCACCCAAAGTAATATACGAAATGTATGTACGTGTCTTAATCAGTCTCCTGTTGGCAATGATTCTGTTACGTGAAGTCTTTGGTTTTTAGTTTCTTTGGTGAAAAATGTGACTTCTTTGCTATAAAAAAAATTGTGTGACTGATGTACAGTTAGATGGAATTGCAATTTTCGAGGCAGAATGCGGCACAAGTTTTATCTGTTCGTGGGTATAACGATTGCAATTTAATGAAACAAACGAAGTCTCAATAAATCAATGTTCAAACAGTTCGTTAATCTCTATTTGCAGTTTCTTCTTTCATGTACATTCTCGTTGTTGCCTTCAAAATAGCAAATGACTGTTAATTGAGTTAGAGAGATCCTGATACGTCATTAAAATGCCAACACTCGATTTAACACTGAAGTGCCAATTAATCATCCAACTTCAGTCACTATTCCATATCAGAAATATTGCGATCACTTCAGATCACACGTGATGCGTAAAAAAATTTGAATGGCTCTATTATTCATTTAAAACTTTCTTACACTTCGCCTGAGCTCTAAGATATTCCATTAAAGTTGGATAAAACATCGTCCTTTGAATAGAAGTCCCAAAATATTATATAGCTCTGTATTAAATTATCAGTCGCTTCTGAGTTATCTCAATACTCCGTCATATTGTTTCCTGAATAACAAGAATCACGATTACATACATATCTGACAGAACACAAATTCAATGTTCACAATCAGCTATCAGATGCAACAGTGAGTACAAATTCATCACCTCATTTTATTACCAATACATTTTAGTAATGAATATACGAGTGTGAACAACGTCTTCTAGTACATGAAGTGTATCTGGTGTTGCGAATACTAACAACCGTCAGCTGCATAAGGAATTGACGACACTGAAAATTTGTCCCAGGGATTCAAGCCCTGATTTTCCACTTTACTCTAGCGGTCACTTTACCGCTTTGACTGAAATGAAATGAGCGTATGGTATCGTTGGCCGGGAGGCCCCATCTGGGGAAGTCTTATTTCAATAAACGTTACACTGGACGACTTGCGCGCCTGTGATGAGGATGCAATGATGACGAGAACAACACAACACCCAGCCCCGAGCGGAGAAAATCTCCAACCCGGCCGGGAATCGAACCCGGGCCCGCTTGTATAGGAAGCGAGCACGTTACCACCTAGCTAAGCAGGTGGACACCGATTTGGGTGTCCATGCATGACTCATGGCCAGACCCAAACTTCCGTATATGATCCAGGAACGACGAAATATGAATTTTGGGGCTGGTCGTGAATCGCGCACAGATAGCCAAAGTGGTTACGGCTATCACTTGCGTGAAGCGGGAATTGCGTGTTCGAGTCCAGATCCGACGAAAATTTTCACTGATTCCCTTATACAGCTGATGGTTGCATGCATGTTCGAAGGAGCAATGCATCATTTTTCTTAACAACGAAGGCATTGCAATATCGTATCGGAATGTCTTCCAAGTTGGTTGCTGCCTCCTGGCCATCGGCTGGACTCCAATGGCGTCCGGTATACCCACTGCCGCGTCGTCAGCACTGCACCGGAACACCTTGCGTGGATTCGATCGCAGAACATGAAAAAAAAAAAAATAGCATTTTAACACAACAACTCATTTAAAATTTAAAATGCAAAATTACGACGCGTATTTGTTCTTGCATAGCATCGCTCAGCGATATGTAGTAGTACTTACCATGCTTACCTTAAACAATACACACATCCTACCCTAGCGGAGCGACTCCACGATTAAATTAATAAGTATTAATAACTTATGTCGGGTGCCCTAGTAACTTTGTTGCATTTCATTATATGATGTAGTCTTTATCCTACAGCCATGAAGTCTTGTAATCCCCAAAGATTATGTCATAGTGTTTGTTTAGTTATTGGCGTTAATCTTTCTTAACGAATTTACTTCGAATAATAATTGTCAGTTTAATTATACTTCCATACATAAGTTAGTGGTGCCTGTGACGTTTGCTTCAATGTGTCCTTCTCTTCATTGTTACGTTACCTGAAACTCAGTTTTACGTACTAAATCGTTAATACAGTTTTCTTCCATATTGTACTTCTTTCTGTGTCCCTTTTACTTTTTTGTAGTTACAGACTACGGTAAGTCATGTTGGCGTTCGTGTCCTTTTCTACTTACAAATCGCCACGTTCCTGTTATTTAATTTAGCTGTATTATTCATTGCTCTCAGACTGTTAAGAAATCATTTTGTGACTTTGAGTTGTATTAGTATTTATCTCCTTATTCCCTTACCCATAGTACTATAAGTAGTTAATAATATGTTAACCACTGCCAAGAATAAATCTAGATTAGTAATTCTTACTTTCTTGAGTAAAGCAATTTCTTGTAAGATAGTTTCCAAATTTTAGCGGTCTCAACACTGAATGACTGGTTTGATGCAGCCTCCCCCCCCCCCCCCCCCATACGAATTCCTCTCCTGTGCCAACATCCTCATCTCAGAGTAGCACTTGCAACCTACATCCTCAATTATTTGCTGGATATATTCTAATCTGTCTTCCTCTACAGTTTTTGTCCTGTAGTGCCATGGAAGTCATTCCCTCACGATGTCTTAACAGATGTCCTATCATACTGTCCCTTCTCCTTATCAGTGTTTTCCACATATTCCTTTACTCTCCGATTCTGCGCAGAACCTTCTCATTCCTTACCTTATCAGTCCAGCTAAGTTTCAATATTTGTCTGTAACACCACATATCAAATGTTTCGATTCTCTTCTGCTCCGCTTTTCCCACAGTCCATGTTTCACTACTATTCAATGCTGTGCTGCAAATTTACATTCTCTGAAATTTCTTCCACAAGTTAAGGTCTATGTTCGATACTAGTAGACTTCTCTTGCCCATGAATGCCCTTTTTGTCAGTGCTAGTCTGCTTTTGATGTTCTCCTTGCTCCATCCGTCATTGGTTATCATAGGGTATTTTGCTACCTAGGTAGCAAAACACCTTAACTTCATCTACATCGTGACCATCAATCCTGATGTTAAGTTTCTCGCTGTTCTCATTTCTGCTACTTCTCATTACTTTCGTCTTTCTTCGATTTACTCTCAATCCATATTCTGTTCATTCTATTCAGTAAATCATGCAATACTTCTTCACTTTCCCTCAAGATAGCAATGACATCAGCGAATCGTATCACTGATTTCACCTTGAATTTTAACCCCACTTCTGAACCTCTCTTTTATTTTCATCATTGCTTCTTCGAAATATAGATTGAACAGTAATGGCGAAAGACTACATCCCTGTCTTACACGTTTTTAATCCGAGGACTTCGTTCTTGGTCGTCCACTTTTATTATTCCCTCTTGTCTCTTGTACATATTGTACTACCCGTCTCTCTCTATAGCTTACCTCTACTTTTCTCACAGTTTCGAACATTTTGCACCATTTTACATTATCGAACGCTTTTTACAGATCTTATGTCTTGCTTCCAGTATCAACAGCAACGTCAGAATTGCCTCTCTGGTGCCCTTATCTTTCCTAAAGCCAAACTGATCGTCATCTAACACATCCTCAATATTCTTTTCCATTATTCTGTATATTATTCTTGTGAGTAACTTGGATGCATCAGCTGTTAAAATAATCGTGCGATAGTTCTCGCACCTATCAGCTCCTGGAGTCTTCGGAATCGTGTAGATGATATTTTTCCGAAAGTCTGATTATTCGTCGACAGACTCATACACTCTACACAGCAACATGAATAGTCGTTTTGTTGCCACTTCCCCAGAGGATTTTAGAAATTCTGATGGAATATTATCTATCCCTTCTGCCTTATTTTATCTTAAGTTCTCCAAGGCTCTCTTAAATTCTGATTCTAATACTGGATCCCCAATGTCTGCGAATTTGACTCCTGTTTCTTCTACTATGATATCTGGCAAATCTTCTCCCTCATAGAGGCCTTCAATGTACTTTTTCTACCTATCCCCTCTCTCCTCTGGATTTAACATGGGAATTACGTTGCACTCCTAATGCTACTATTCTTGCTTTTGATTTCACCGAATATAGTTTTGACTTTCTTATATGCTGAGTCAGTTCTTCCGACAATCATTTCTTTTTCGATTCCTTCACATTTTTCATGCAGCCATTTCGTCTTAGCTTCTCTGCACTTCCTGCTTATTTCATTCCTCAGCGACTTGTATTTCTGAACATTTATGTACTTCCTTATTTCTTCGATTAACTGAAGTATTTCTTCTGTTACCAATCATTTCTTCGGAGATACTTTCTTTGTACCTATGTTTTCCTTCCCAACTTCTGTGATGGCGCTTTTAGAGAGCCTACTGAGCTATTCCTTATTGCTGCACTTATGGCCTTAGAAAACTTCAAGCTATCACGTCATTACTGAGTACTTCGTATCCCACATCTTTACGAATTGATCTTTTTCTGACTAGTCTCTTGAACTTCATCTCTACTACATTGTGATCTGAGTCTACATCTGCTTCTGGGTACGCCTTGCAAACCAGTGGCTTGCTTCGGAATCTCTGTCCATGATGTAATATAATTGAAATCTTCCTGTACACCCGGTATTTTCCAAGTATACCCCCTCCTCTTGTGATTCTTGAACAGAATATTCGCTATTACTATTTTAACCTCCCCACAGAAATTTCTAAGACAATATTTAATAGAAATGGAGCCAAGTGTAAGCTCCCCACAAAAATTTCTAAAGTCAATATTTTAAATGTGAATAGACATACAGCTATATGTAACCTCCCAGAAATTAAATTTAATGACAATTAAATAAAAATTAGCAATCTGACCCTAATGTAAGCTCCCCACAAAAAATGCAAGTCAATTCAGTAATAATAAAATCTCAGTGACAATGAAAACACAAATAGACCAAAATATCGATCTTTAGGCCCTGATTAAACTCAAATTCTTACCTCAGTAAAACTGCATCTGCTCTTATTCTTTGCCATAGCTCGAAGGAAATGCATCGCAAAAATTTTGAATTTAAGGGAAACTTTTCTTTAAGGAATACCAAGGGAAATATTTCTTTCAATAAAATGTTTCTTTTGTTAAAATGCTTGGTTTAAAAACAAAATTATTATTGGGGCGATTCTTAAACAAATTAGTTACAGTTAATTTACATTACATTATCAAATGTGCGCAATGCTGCTTCATTACCTTATTTAAAAATCTACCTCGTCCTGAATCTTGACCAGTGTGCCATGTCGACGCCCGCCGACTCCTCACACACAACTGCGACTATCTCTCGCGCGCTACTACCACAGACTACGTCATCTCGCATGCGCTACTACTCTCGAACTCTTAACTCGCAACTGGACTGCAATCTCGCGCAGTCAAGCGCAGACTAGGCTCTCTGGTCAAAGATTTTATCATGCCTCACCATCGCTGCTACCGAGTACATACACGTTTCATAACCCTCCACTGGGGGAGGGGGCAAAAATTTGGCAGCGATGGTGAGTCATTTGGACTTGCCAAGCGCGGCAAAATTTTTTCTTAACTAATTAAATTTACAATTACAGCATATATTCAGATGTAGTACATGAATTAAATGTGGTGCACATGCACCGAGTACAAAACATTTCAGACAAAGACAAAATATAAGTACAAAACATATCAGGAAAATGTATATACAAATTATTTGTTAGATAACAAAGTGCACACGCACTGAAAAAATTCTTTAGCATTTTCAGAACAAATAAACAGAATGGCAAAAAAATCATGTTGACAAGTGACATGAGTGCACATGCACTGCAGTTGAGAACATATCAGCAAATGACGAAATGTATATACAATGAGTAACAAATGACATAAGTGCATACGCACTGAAGTATTGAACATATCAGGAAATCATAAAAAGTATACAGAATGAGTACAAATCATATTGAAAAATGAGAAAAGTGCACAGGCACTGAAGTTCAGTAGAAAACATATTAACATATAACATAAGTGCACATGCACTGAAAAACTCTTTAGCATTTTAACGACAAATAAACCTAATGAGTACAAATTATATTGACAAATGACAAAAGTGCACACGGGCTGTAGTACTCTCTAGTACTTTTCTACAACAAACAAACAAATCAAGGAGTGTAATAAAGTGCACATGCACTATAGAAGTCTTTAGTAATTTCAGGATAACTGATCTTATTAAGAAAAGAAAGGAAGTGCACACGCACTGTATATGACTTTTTCATTTTACAAGAATTAGGGAAGGAATAGGAAGGATTGCATCATGGTTGTAGCACTTAGGTTGCACGCAGCTGCACTGAAAGTCCATATCTTTCCACAGAAGTACAACACCAAGTGAGACAATTTGCAGTTCTTTTCCCAGAAGTATTTATCAGCGTATCCAATACACTGAAATGTCGTAGTAATATTCCCTGTTATCATTTTGGCAGTACATCAGGTACACCAAACAGTGGGACCATAATAACGTCTTCATCGCTCACGGTGGTGGACAGCATGTCGTGTCAACACCACGCTCTTACAAGGCACACCAACGTAGAATTAGTGCAAAAACCAAATATAGTGCTCCATGATTATGAGGATGGACAGGACAAATGGATATTACAGTAATTCCAGGTAGTTAGGTCAGAAGGTGAAGGACATTAAGTCACATAGTAGTCTTCATTGAGAATTACATTAGTAGTTTGCGGCATTCATAGCCCAGTTATTGAACATTTCTGTACCATGTATTTAGTATTACAGAATAATGTTCACAAAATTAAATTATTGGCATCATGGGTAATCGTATTACAATAAACAGTGGCAGTCCTTGGCCAGTCACTAAGCATATTTAGTATGACAGAATAATGTTCATCAAAAGTCATCATTGAAAAGGAGAGTCAGTTATTGTCATAGCATTAACATTATTCATTGAGTTATACAAATTATTGGCACTCATTGGCCAGTTACCAAAACATGAAAAGTCATCATTGAAAACAGGAGCTAATTAATGTGTTGTTGTTGTGGTCTTCAGTCCTGAGACTGGTTTGATGCAGCTCTCCATGCTACTCTATCCTGTGCAAGCTTCTTCATCTCCCAGTACCTACTGCAACCTACATCCATCTTAATTAATGGCATAATTAATAACATAATTCATTTAGTTACATTAATTATCGGCACTTAATGGCCAGCAAGTATTGAATAGTATAAAACATTGTTCATCATTCAGTATTATTCAGAATTCTCTTAAATGAGTAGCATTATTTGAAACAGGTGATACACATCATTAAGAAGTCATTATTAAAAATCAGTTAATTACAGTCATAGCATTGATAATCATGGGCATTATAAGTAGTCTCATTACAATAAACAGTGGCAGTTATTTGCAGGTTACAAAGCATTATTTTATATTTTTTTTTGTATCATTAAGAAGTCATTACTGAAGTGACATACTATTCAGAGCTGATCAGTATTACTCAGAATTCTCTTAAACTAGTAGCATTATTTGGGACTGGTAATACATTTTTTTTTTTGTTTCTGTGCTAGTTAGTTAGCAATGATTTGTTTTGGGTAATTATAAGGGAAAGCAAGAAGAGAAAAAGAAAAAAAAATGCTTCTGGGTTGTTCCTGTAAATGAAAACTGTGTAACGTCATTCGTCATGAGTCAGCTGTAGCAAGGTTATGACACAAGTGGGTAAAATAAAAAAAAAATGCAAGTACTAATATAGGCTTAATAAGTAACAAGTTTAGTAACTATCATGAAAGGCTTCTCCTGGAAAAAATACAAAATGGATTATTGAGCTGAAAGAAGAAACGCATACTATGCTGAAAAGTAGTGAACTTCGAATTAACAGGTAGTGAAATGTGTATAAAAATGTGTTCCATAGCTGTCCTTTCTAAAACCTTCAGTCATCATACCATACGATATAAAACATACTGTCAAAACGAACTGCAACAAATACTTAAATTACTACATAGCATAAATACATAAACTTCAACATCATCCTCATCTGTAAAGAAAAACTTCATTATCCATATTATCTTAACTTCATTATTATCATCACCTGTAAAGAAAAACTTCATTATTCATAGTAGCATATTCTTCATCATTACTCTTCATCAGCATTCATTATCATTTGCAAAAAAATCACTTCATTATTCATTACACAACTATTCCTTATCTCTAGCATATTTCATCACTAAAACTAAGATGTGTAGTTCTGTCTGACAGCCTGCATCAATCGCCTTGTATTCTGAAAGAAAAAATTAGTTAAGACTGCTATTCTACGATGTGCTTAGTATATTCTTGTTAATGCTCGTTAATTCTGATCCATTTACTCTTCCTCATAAGGTTTTTTTCATCTTCTTTCGTTTATTCCGTATGTGAAATTCCCATTTCTGTTTAATTTATTTCCTTTACGCATCATTTCTTTCTGAAATTGATGAACAAAGATTAATGTCTTGCATTTAAATCATATACCCTCTAAATAATGACTGGTTTATGGTGACATAATTAAGCATACAGCATAACATGACAGAAAACGTAATATGTCAAAGGCATAGACAGTGTTCAAAGGCAAAAATGTACAGAGAATATCATAATGCAGCAGCAAAAAACAAATGTAAAACAGTCACGATGTTGAGATATCATAGGGCAAAAAATCTCAAACTCAAATGGTGTGTTATACCTTAATTATTTCACAGTGCATATAAACAAAACATGAAAACAATCATACATAAAAAAGACAAAATGTGACGTTCGTTGTGTTCAGCTTGTATGTAGTGTAGTTAATAGAGGCGAGAATTAAAGACTTTAATGGAGAGAGAATTTGATAAAATTAATACATCACTACATAGAATTGCATAATTATTCATAAAAAGCGTAAGTTCATCTGGAAAATATGCACGGTCTGATGTGTAACTACAACAAGAGCGACCTGCTAACCTTACCTTGCCGGGCACTTGCCAAGAAAAAATACGATAGTCATCAATAATTAGTCACGTGAATATAATTGCAGAAATGATCATAAAAATTAGTAAATAGCACTACAGTGTGATAAATCGTAAAGTATGTTCACTCAATAAAGGGTTTTATGTTGGATAAGTGGTGGTTTCCTTTCGATTTTCTGGTTCTCAGAGTTTCGACGTGTACAACATTGGGGTGAGGAATGCTGCGAATTCGATATGGACCTGCGTATAGAAGTTCAAATTTACTGCACTTACCTTTTATTTTATTGGATAAATAGTGTGTACGTATTAATATCTTCTGTCCAATGTGAAAGTCTCGGCGCGTACAAACCTGTTTTTGTTGTCTTCTCCGGCGCTCTGCGGCACGTTTGATGTTCAGCGCAATGTCAATTATTTCGTGGTGTCGTAATCGACGAGATGTAGGAAAGTTTACTAATTCTTTAATTTTGTTTGGTGGTTCAACGTTTTTCAGTATAACAGACGGAGATAGCATAGTGGATTCATTTGGAATGGAATTAATTACATCTTGGAATGAGAATATGTGTGTGTCCCAATCAATATGTCTTTTGTAGCAGTATATTCTACACAGTTTACCAATTTCTTTCATTAATCGTTCACAGGGGTTCGAGGAAGCATGGTACTTGGATATATAGATCGGAGAAATGTTTCTAGCTCGTAACATACGTGCCCATGTGGCAGAACGAAATTGTGATCCATTATCGGAAATTACTCTCATCACATGCTCTACATGAAATAGAAAATGTTTTACAAATGCTTTCGAAACAGTTTTAGCAGTAGCTTTGCGTAACGGAGTGAAAGTAACAAATTTTGAAGTGAGTTCAACAGCGACAAAAATGTAGCAAAAACCTCTGTTAGTTCTCGGAATTGGACCAAAAATATCTACTGCGGCCATATGTCTTAATTTAACAGGTATAATGGGATATAATGGAGGAATATGTGAAGTGGTGTCTGACTTAGCTTTCTGGCAAATTTTACATGACGCTAAAACTCGTCGTATACGTTTTTCCATATTGGCAAAATAACAGTTCTGTCTCAGTATAAGAAAACATTTTCTGGCTCCGTAATGTGCGTAACTTAAATGAGTATACCATATTAATTTGTTAACTAGTTCGTCAGGAATGCATAATAACCAATTGTTGCTGTTAGGATGAGAGCGGCGAAACAGAATGTCATTGCGTATAGTGTAATGGTGTCTAATCGTAACATTATTCTTATCTTGCCAAAGGTGCTTAATTTCTTTCCACACGTTGTCTTTACTTTGCTCTTATCCTATGTCCTGTAATGACGACGAAATAAAATTTTCAAATGCAACTTGCTGAATGTACATGACGCTGAAATTTGCTTTGCAGAAGTTGGTTGCCACGTCTTGCTGATTGTTGCTGAGAGAACGCGATAGTGCGTCTGCTATAATATTTTGTGTGCCGGGAATGTGAACAATCGTAAAATTAAATTCCTGTAAATAAAGTTTCCATCTGCTTAATCTGTCATGAGTGAATTTAGCTGAAAGCAAAAATTGTATCGCTCTGTGGTCTGTGTATACGGTGGTATGTCTGCCATAAAGAAAGTGCCGAAATCTCATAAATGCCCAAACAACACATAATGTTTCAAGTTCTGTAACGGAATAATTTCGTTCAGCAGGTGACAGAATGCGGCTTGCAAATGCGATGTTTTTGATTACTGTAGAGCCATCTTCTTCAATTTCCTGAAAAATATGTACGCCTAAAGCGGTGTTGGAACTGTCGGTGGCAATGGAAAAATTTCTGGTAAGATCTGGGTGTGATAAAAGTGGTGCATTCAACAAAGCATGTTTCAAATAACATTCTCGTGAACAAGATTCTGCGTGTCAAAATTATTGCTTACGTTACTGGAATATGCAATCTGTGCTGTATCTGTTTAAATTCTATCGTATGTGTTATTATTTTCAGCAGGATTCTGCGGCATTTCAACTATTTGAACTGTACTATTATTTCTTCCTGACGTATTACGCTATGGATGACACCTATTGTCTGGTTCATTCATGATAATACTGTATGTTGTTGCTGATGTTGTTGCTGCTCATAAGATCGACTGTTATTAAATGTATGCTGAAAATTGTGCTCATCATTTTTACGTCTGTCATGATAGTAATTTCTATACGGCGCATTGCGATACGAGTTGAAATAGTGTGTTGTCTGTACGTAGTTATTTCTTTGCTCCTGAGCGTTACTATTTGTTGTAGCTGAGACTATACGTGCACGCGGCGAAACATTAAAGCCTGGTTGACCTTGTAGACTGCATTGTTGGTTACGTATGCTAAGCGGCTGACTTTCATGCTGTTGTGGAGAAAAACATCTATTGTTACCCAAAATGTGTTTGCTATTGCTGATAATTTTGTACATACTGATGATTACGATTTTATCTGTTATTATAATTACGGCGATAGCTGTCATTACGGGCGTGTCTAAAGAAAACTGTCACTGTCGGTATAACTTGTCACATCGGGTTTTCATTAGTAATTTTTCTTAATTCTAGGTAGAGCAATAGTTAAAGAGCTGTTTTGATAGATATAAAGGATAGTAGAAGAGAAGGCAGCAGTGCAGAAAACTAAAGATGAAACAGCACTACTACAGTTCGGGGCCCTATGCACGCGACGGCACATATTCATTAAAGCGTAATGAATCCCCTGAGGTCTATTACGCGCTGCAAATTAATTTTAGCTTTTGCGTTGCATGCAATAGCGGTAAAAATCCAAACACAAATTGCTGTATTCTTGCTAATTCCAGCTTCTGCATTATAGGCAATGCTATTGCAAGTACAAAAATAAATTGTCGTATACACTTCAAATCGTGTGTCTGTGCTCTGTCATTATTAAATTCCTTATATTTTCTTACAGATAATATTTTCTCGTAACCAACGTTCTCGTCACTGAATTTAAGACCACGTTCAGGTTTGTGTGAGAATCTGTTTGTCTGTGTCATTTCGGATTTCAAGTTGCGTAGCTTTTCAGATTTTAAGTCGCGTAATCTCTGTAGATTAGCCAAATTATACGCGCTGCGCGAGTCTGATAAATGTTCGCAAAGTGGCGTCTGCTGTGATGTGTTATTAACTGAAATACTTTTCATCCCTGCTACTTCTTGCTGTAAATTTAACAATTTTCTACGTAAGGTGTTATTAGACGAATCGATCTCAATAATCGTCTGCTGTAAATTTTGAAATTCAGGTGTTTGATTAAATGAAACCGGTGAAGTATCGTCTGATTTGCTGTCATTATTACTTTCGATAACATCAATACGACTGGCCAATTCATCATATTTTTCAGTCAGTATTTTAACCTGATCATCGGTTTTAGAATCGGAGGAATTAATCTGTTTTTGCAACTTACGTGTAGTTTCGTTCAGTTTTTTAACATCAGCTTTGACGACATCGGAATCCTGTGTTAGTTCTAATTGTTCGAATCTGTCTGTCACTATCTGAATATCTGCTGTGTGTGTATCTGTTTTTGATTTAAGGTCAGAAATCTCATCACGTAATTCCGCGTTCAACTGTTCGATGGTATTAATTTTGTCGGACACTGTAGCAATATTGTTATCTACGTATGTTTTTGCTTTCGCAAACATTTTACGTTTGTCTTCTTGTCTCTGTGCAGTGATTGTTTCCATTACTTGACGTTTTACTTTATTTTGATCCTGAATAAATTTGCGGAAACGCGTATCACTGTTTTGTATATGAAGATTAAAACGTTCGTCAATCTGTGTATTCTGTTGTTCGAATTTCGCGTCCATCTTTGCGTCCATTGTGCGCGAAAGTTCTGCTGTCATAGCTTTAAACTCGTCGCGTAATTGTGTAGCCTTTTCAGAGCATTGTTTAGCGACTCGGCTAATTTCGTCTCTAAGTGTTTCTGTTGCAGCAGTTTGCATTTCCCTTAATTCCTGAGCAACAGACCTAATTTCTTCGCTACTTTTTCTTGAACAAGCCTCAATTTCCTCGCGTAACTGTTCCTTGGTGTCATGACACTGCGCGGCAACGGCTGTAATCTGCTCGCTAAGCTGTCTGGAATTGTTGTCTAATTTTTCATTAAGCTGTTCTGTTCACTAAGTTGTTTGAGATCCTCATTATTATTGTCTAGTTTTTCATTCTGTTGTTTGACCTGTTCAATAAGTTGTTTGAGATTTTCATTCTGTTGTTTGAAATCTTCCTTAAATTGTTGTTTGAGATTTTCGTTCTGTTGTTTGGATTCTTCCTTATTTTGTAGCAATATTGCCATAATTTGTTCCAAGATAGCATTACCCACTCTATTTTCTGTACCGTTTGATGGTGCATCTGCAATTGTCGCGCTTTGTGTGACCATTTGGTCATTCTGTAATTTACAAAATTGTTTGCCAGTCAAATGTACACTGTCGGTCACTATTTCGGAATTAAATAAATCTCTCCTACTTTGAGTATCCTGTTCATTTTCATTAGAAAAATTTGTCTGTACTTTATTTGAATTTTCCAAACCGGGTGTGTTAAGCTGGGCAGCGCTCATTGCAATAGGGCGCCCCGCGTCATCAATTGTCGTCAAATTAACAGAGGAGACAATTGAGTTCGTTTGTTCATCAGTAAGATAATAATCATCGTTCGAGGTTGGAACGCACTGATTGTCGGTGAACGCAGGATTGTCATCATTACACTGCGTGTCACAATTACTATCGGTCACGTTGTTTAAGTCGGTAATTTCATTCATAATACCTCGCGATACACTATTCACAGTCTTTCGCGGCATTTTTACAATAGTCAAAATTATTCACAAAACAAATGAGCACAATTCAAAAGGAACAAACACAAATACAACAGAGCAAAGAATTGCCGATAATCTGGGGAAAGAAATTCACACATTAGTAAAAGCGTTGCGCCAAATGCTAATTATATTTAAGCAAATAAGAGCAGATATCTGGCTACGTATCAGAAGATTCTCAACGAAATACGATCCTGGACCGGGTGTCGCCTAGTGTAACCTCCCCACAAAAATTTCTAAGACAATATTTAATAGAAATGGAGCCAAGTGTAAGTTCCCCACAAAAATTTCTGAAGTCAATATTTTAAATGTGAATAGACATACAGCTATATGTAACCTCCCAGAAATTAAATTTAATGACAATGACAATTAAATAAAAATTAGCAATCTGACCCTAATGTAAGCTCCCCACAAAAAATGCAAGTCAATTCAGTGATAATAAAATCTCAGTGACAATGAAAACACAAATAGACCAAAATATCGATCTTTAGGCCCTGATTAAACTCAAATTCTTACCTCAGTAAAACTGCATCTGCTCTTATTCTTTGCCATAGCTCGAAGGAAATGCATCGCAAAAATTTTGAATTTAAGGGAAACTTTTCTTTAAGGAATACCAAGGGAAATATTTCTTTCAATAAAATGTTTCTTTTGTTAAAATGCTTGGTTTAAAAACAAAATTATTATTGGGGCGATTCTTAAACAAATTAGTTACAGTTAATTTACATTACATTATCAAATGTGCGCAATGCTGCTTCATTACCTTATTTAAAAATCTACCTCGTCCTGAATCTTGACCAGTGTGCCATGTCGACGCCCGCCGACTCCTCACACACAACTGCGACTATCTCTCGCGCGCTACTACCACAGACTACGTCATCTCGCATGCGCTACTACTCTCGAACTCTAACTCGCAACTGGACTGCACTCTCGCGCAGTCAAGCGCAGACTAGGCTCTCTGGTCAAAGATTTTATCATGCCTCACCATCGCTGCTACCGAGTACATACACGTTTCACTATCTGAAAGTTACTGCAGAACTCAATTAGTCTTTCTCCTCTCTCATTCCTTGTCCCAAGCCATATTCTCCTGTAACCTTTTCTTCTACTCCTTCCTCTTCAATTGCATTCCAGTCCTCCATGGCTATCAGATTTTCATCTCCCTTTACTTACTGTATTACCCTTTCAGTATCTTTATATACTTTCTCTATCTCTTCATCTTCAACTTGTGACGTCCGCATGTATACCTGAACTATCGTTGTCCATGTTTATTTGCTGTCGATTCTGATAAGAATCCAACGCATTTTCTTTAATGCGTATTACAAATGGGGGAAGGGGCTCGAAGAGGTCTGCTTCATGCTCACCCTAAAAAATTTTTAAAAAAGTACAGAAGTCGTTAACTGTTACTGACTTACGCTAACAACTTACTCTTTAAAGAGATATTATTGAGTTAGTAGTATCCAGAACACGAAAAATCTTGTAGCACACTCTTAGCAATATCAACATACTTGCAATAACATGTACTACCGAGAAGGGTAGCAGAACTTTCCAAGCTCTAAAAAAAATTTTAAATGCAACTTTCATTACCTTTTTGCTGACTTTTTGCTCATAAAATACTTTTTAAAGCGATATTGATGTGTAAGTGTGGCCCTGAGCCTGAAAATAGTGAATGTGAGATTCGTTGGGGAAATTGACATACTAAGACTTAAATTTTTGGGACAAGTTTAACTCAAAAACTCAAAAAAATTATGGAAACTGGCAGAAGAATTCATCAAAAACAATAATTTTTTTACAATATTTTCAAAAGGTGGACATAAAGCACTCCTCGCCATTGGTATTGTGAGGGTAAAGCACTAGTGCTACTTCATTATGTTTCCCTGATCACCAAATAGCACAATAGCTCAACTTATTTTCTAGCATTGCTGGAGTTACATTAACTTTGGATTTTTGTCCCCCAGGCTATGCCAACAAGGACAACGATGGCTCTCATGGCAGCTCTTTCCCTATAAGTTACATAGGCACTAACCCTGCACTGATTTGAGGCATTTCAGTAAATATAATCACAGATTCAGGGACTAGAACCATCTATCATGCCTGTCACTAATAGGAATATGTTCAAAAACCTAGCCCAGTTTTTACATAATACGATCAGTGGTGTTACTTTGTAGGTAATATTTAGAAATCAATACATTTTTGATATTATATTCTTCCAACAGTTCCTTGAAGTCCTTACTAACAAGTTGGCTACCATTACAAAGAAAATCCTTCTGGAACGCCTTTTCTATACACCATACAACATTTTTAACAGTGGCTCCTTTGAACGGATGTGACCATACATATTTTACCAACATTTACTCATGACTCTTTTGCCTTTTGGCAGTGCTCCATAAAAATCCAAAGATATCAGGTCCCATATACACGTCAGGCACCACTAAGAAACTATGCTTAACAAGTACATTACCAAGGGTAAAGGTTAAAAGCACTTCTTCTTTAATCGTCTTCCCTTTGAAACCCATAATGTCCACAATTTGTACTCCTATCACTGGTAATACTGGATAGCTCCCTCTTTCTTGTAGATATTCAAAATAAGCTTGGTCGAGCATCAAAAACTCGCTTCCCCAGTCTAAAATAATACTAAGCTGTTCTCCTCCAATAATTCCTTGGATTATAGGTTTTTTATACTTCCTTCCATCGAGAGCGTCTGTTCCTCCAATAGTTCCTCTCTGAACGAATTCCCCTCCGATTGATTAATTATACTTAATAATTTGGGCCCCATGTTAACTGGTAATTGTCCGTCGCTAAGGCCCGTCCCGAGAGATCTCCTCGATTTCCCTCATTCCCAATAACCACAATGCCTGTAAGACAAATACTATCTTGTGTTCCTTGGTTACCTTATAATTTACGTGCTTTCCCATTCGTTCTTCGATCCGCTTGATATTTGCCGTTACTCGGTCTTTTTACTTGACAATGCTGATTACTTCTCACTTCCCTTTCTCCTCGATTATCACCTACGCCATTTCTGTAATCTTTCCGGTTAAATTTGGCACGTTCTTCGTCCTTGGGTTTATTCAGAACATCTAACTGTTCCAGGAAGTTCAAAATAACATTCACTTTATTCCATTCTCTATCATTTTTCCCCTCAAGTAAGCGAGCATGTGGCTAATTAACGCTTGAACTAAATGTCTTTACTTATAGGTTCATCTAGAAAACTTCCCACGTTTCAATAGCCTCTCAAAGTATTTCCTTATACTGCCCCAACTTCGGTTGTTATGTACATGCATCAAGTAACTCCAAAGTCAACTTACTTTGTTCACCCTTCGATCTCTGCAGAAATCTCCTAACTAGTAAACTCCCCCATTCCGAGGTTTCTTTCCCTAACTGCCCCATTGCGAACATAACTCTCCTCTTTTTAACCCTCGAGGTTCGTAATGTGTTCCCAAATGCTCTCAGGCAAATAGTAGGATGTGTATCGCTCTCAGGCTTAGAAATTGGGAACTGATTTGCTAGAAGACTTTCATTTTCCATGTGGAACTCTTCCCACCAATTTCTGGCCGATAGTATAGATGGCTGTTCTACACTCCTGGAAATTGAAATAAGAACACCGTGAATTCATTGCCCCAGGAAGGGGAAACTTTATTGACACATTCCTGGGGTCAGATACATCACATGATCACACTGACAGAACCACAGGCACATAGACACAGGCAACAGAGCATGCACAATGTCGGCACTAGTACAGTGTATATCCACCTTTCGCAGCAATGCAGGCTGCTATTCTCCCATGGAGACGATCGTAGAGATGCTGGATGTAGTCCTGTGGAACGGCTTGCCATGCCATTTCCACCTGGCGCCTCAGTTGGACCAGCGTTCGTGCTGGACGTGCAGACCGCGTGAGACGACGCTTCATCCAGTCCCAAACATGCTCAATGGGGGACAGATCCGGAGATCTTGCTGGCCAGGGTAGTTGACTTACACCTTCTAGAGCACGTTGGGTGGCACGGGATACATGCGGACGTGCACTGTCCTGTTGGAACAGCAAGTTCCCTTGCCGGTCTAGGAATGGTAGAACGATGGGTTCGATGACGGTTTGGATGTACCGTGCACTATTCAGTGTCCCCTCGACGATCACCAGTGGTGTACGGCCAGTGTAGGAGATCGCTCCCCACACCATGATGCCGGGTGTTGGCCCTGTGTACCTCGGTCGTATGCAGTCCTGATTGTGGCGCTCACCTGCACGGCGCCAAACACGCATACGACCATCATTGGCACCAAGGCAGAAGCGACTCTCATCGCTGAAGACGACACGTCTCCATTCGTCCCTCCATTCACGCCTGTCGCGACACCACTGGAGGCGGGCTGCACGATGTTGGGGCGTGAGCGGAAGACGGCCTAACGGTGTGCGGGACCGTAGCCCAGCTTCATGGAGACGGTTGCGAATGGTCCTCGCCGATACCCCAGGAGCAACAGTGTCCCTAATTTGCTGGGAAGTGGCGGTGCGGTCACCTACGGCACTGCGTAGGATCCTACGGTCTTGGCGTGCATCCGTGCGTCGCTGCGGTCCGGTCCCAGGTCGACGGGCACGTGCACCTTCCGCCGACCACTGGCGACAACATCGATGTACTGTGGAGACCTCACGCCCCACGTGTTGAGCAATTCGGCGGTACGTCCACCCGGCCTCCCGCATGCCCACTATACGCCCTCGCTCAAAGTCCGTCAACTGCACATACGGTTCACGTCCACGCTGTCGTGGCATGCTACCAGTGTTAAAGACTGCGATGGAGCTCCGTTTGCCACGGCAAACTGGCTGACACTGACGGCGGCGGTGCACAAATGCTGCGCAGCTAGCGCCATTCGACGGCCAACACCGCGGTTCCTGGTGTGTCCGCTGTGCCGTGCGTGTGATCATTTCTTGTACAGCCCTCTCGCAGTGTCCGGAGCAAGTATGGTGGGTCTGACACACCGGTGTCAATGTGTTCATTTTTCCATTTCCAGGAGTGTATATTAACTGCAGCATTGTTACATTTTGTTCTGTCTCCCGCATTCGAATCATTACTTACCGCCCTTTTGCAACCCATTTACTTTATCGGTCAGCAGTATTCTACGGCACTGTTGAAGGTTCGCCGTTATATATAGCTGATACAAGATATCCTTTTACATTCACTATAATACCTCTGACTTCAACTAATTGCCTCTCACGTTTGTCCGCTTGTTTGGATATAGATCCTTTCGCCATTCCTGAACTGGTAGCATACCGTAAGGCTTCAATAATTTTATTTTCCTGCATCTCATCAATCCGCCTCGCATCTAATTCTCCTTACTTCTTCAAACCTTCTAGTTTCTCTTGCTCTTGATCGATTTGATTTTTTAAATTCAAAAAGTTTTTTCCTGCTACGAGTGAAGGTCTGACTTCAGCGTTTTCATCGGTTGAACAAATTTGGTTTTCGCTAAATTTATTTTATCGTACACATCCTTTTGGATTTCTTTACTTTTATCTTCTACATAATCGAACAAAAATAAAATCAAATGGCTCTAAGTACTATGGGACTTAACATCTGAGGTCATCAGTCCCCTAGACTTAGAACTACTTTAACCTAACTAACCTAAGGACAACACACACATCCATGCTCGAGGCAGGATTCGAACCTGCGACCGTAGCAGCAGTGCGGTTCCGGACTGAAGCGCCTAGAACCGCTCGACCACAGCGGCCGGCTGATAATCGAACGACGTAATCTTTAAATTAGATACATCTGAATCCAGTTTTTTAATTTTGTAATGTAAATGGTCTCTTCAGCCTAAGATTCACGAATGTGAGCTTCGGATTCTTTGCCAATCTCAGTCATTTCCCTTTTTACCTCCTGCCTTAAACACTGATTATCATTTTTAATTTCTTAACTATACTTTTTGGTGGTTCAAATGGCTCTGAGCACTATGGGACTCAACATCTGAGGTCATCAGTCCCCTAGAACTTAGAACTACTTAAACCTAACTAACCTAAAGTCATCACACACATCCATGCCCGGTGCAGGATTCGAACCTGCGACCGTAGCGGTCACGCGGTTCCTGACTGAAGCGCCTAGAACCGCACGGACACACCGGCCGGCAACTATACTTTTTAATTTCAGCTACATTTTGCCTTAAAAGCTGATTATTATTTTTACTTTCCCTGTTATCTTTTCTTAATTCTGTGCTTGTCTTGTTCAATCTTTCTTTTAGATCTTTTAATATTTGTAGCATCTCGCCCTCCGTCTTAAGTCACTGTGTTAAAATCCCTTATTATTACAAGGAATTACTTACCACACACATTTTACAACATCTCTCCTAAGTAACTCACAGTTCACTCAGAAGAGTAGCCGTTATGAAAACGACTTATCGTTAATCAACTTATTTTATCGTAGACTCGTAGCTGTAGCTTAAAACCTCTGCGACACGTACACTCGTGGTGGCTGAACTGACAAGGAGAACGTACGAACGTCCTCTCCCCGATTTGCTTCACATTGACGGGATGTGAAGGGCACGACTAGGACTTCAACATATGTAAGCAGGAAGACGCAACTCTCAACTGTTGTGAAGAAAATCGTGTTTAAAAATTTTAGGTATCCTTGTACGGTCGCGATCATGTAAGCAGTCCCGCGCGGGATTTGCCGAGCGGTCTTAGGCGCCGCAGTCATGGAATGTGCGGCTGGTCCCGGCGGAGGTTCGAGTCCTCCCACCGGCATGGGAGTGTGTGTGTTTGTCCCTAGGATAATTTAGGTTAAGTAGTGTGTAAACTTAGGAACTGATGACCTTAGCAGTTAAGTCCCATAAGATTTCACACACATTTGAACATTTGAACATTTAAGCAGTCAGCAGCCGAGCGAATACGGGAGTAGGTTCACAAGCGCGATGTCTCTGGATCTAATTGCCGTATAATTCTAACTACAGATTTATTATGATTGTGCATATCAACGATATTAAATAACTCATTTATAATTTACGTAATATTTATCCTGAAAAAGCAGAAAATTATTTTTCGTAAGCAATTTGGAAGTAAAAAAAAAAAGGATACACAAGAACTTTCAATCAAATCAGCACAGTAATTTCGTTTATACTATTTTATCTATCATTAGTTAAAACGTCCGGGCTGAGAGGCCGTGGTCGATCTGTAAGACTTCTTCTTCCTCACATTTCGTTGCCAACTGAGGACAATGGCGGTACTGCCTTTAAAGAAATATATTATGACCGTGGCCCCACCTATGAAAAAATTGTTGAGGGCAACATGTTCCGAGGTGAGTCAACGACTAGTTTCCAGGCCGTGGAGGTCCCGTTTATATAGAGCGCAACAGGGCACTACCATACGTCACATCGAGCCGACTGTAAGTCTATCTCTAACGTCATTATTCTCAATAGAAGGTAATCGATTGCCACATCGTTGGTACAAAGTCGACCGCCATATCTTATCTAACTTTAAGCCTTCCTCTTCTCTATTAAAATTATTGTAGTGTTTCTGAATCTCTATAGCTTCTCTATACATGCGTGCATAATAATGCGATGTCCTGGCTAGCAAGCTCGTCTCACTAAATTTTATTTCATGATCACCGTCTTTAAAAACATGTTCCGCTACAGCTGATTTGTCAGTATGTCCCGGCCGACAGTTCCTTTTGTGTTCGGTTAAACGAGTATTGACACTTCTTTTCGTTGTTCCAGTATAAACCTTCCCTCAGCTATGTGGAATTTTATACACCCCAGGAGCTGCTAAGGGGTGTCGAGCGTCTTTCGCCGATCTTAAACACTCATTAATCTTCTTGGCGGGTTTAAAGATTGTTTCAACTTGAACTTGGCCAGTACTTTCCCAATAGGGTCCGCAATATTGCGAATAAATATAAGAAAAACTTTTCCAGATGACAGTTGTTGTTGCTGAATTTTGTCAGACACTTTTGTTTTTCTTAAAAGCGGTTCGCAAATGATTTAGTTCATCTTTCAAATACACTGTCTAACAGATCTTATTAGCTCTGTCCACCAATGTTTCAACGACACCTCTCTTCTGTCTGGGATGATGGTTCGAATTCTTATGGAGGCAACGGTCGGTGTGTGTATGTTTCATATATACTTTATGCCCTAGACTCCCATCTGCCCGTTTGATTACTGGTACATCCAAAACATTAAGTTGTCCATTACTCTCTTTCTCCATAGTAAATTGTATCTTTCGATTAATACTATTTAGGTGCACCAAGAAACAATACAATTCCTCTTCACCGTGATTCCATGCCACAAAAGTGTCATCCACATACCGATACCACTTCAAAGGGCTTTTACTGGCAGACTGTAGCGTCTGCTGTTCAAAAAATTCCATGAATAGATTAGTAACAGCAGGGCCCAGAGGGCTGTCCATGGGCACTCCTTCTGTTTGTTCGTAAAATTCATTATCATACTGGAAATAAGTCCTGGACAGGCAATGCCGGAACAGTGAGAAACATATCACTTCTGTATGAGAGAGCTTCGTCAACAGTTATCACGGTAAACAGGGGTACCACATCAAAACTGACAAGGATATCACCTGGGCTGACAGTAATCTCCTTCAGTTTTTCGATAAAGTGCATAGAATTTTTAATGTGATAAACAGTTTTACCAATATGCAGTTGTAACAATAAGGCGAAATGTCTAGGCAGCTCTTGAGTATGCGATCCAACAGCACTCTCTGTCGGTCTCAATGGGACATTAGGCTTTTGTATCTACGGTAGCCAATGTAATCTAGGAGGATAAGCTTCCGTTTTGCACAGATACTTTTTACCCTCTGTTGCACCGACGATGTGACAATCTATTATCTTCAAACGAGAATAATGACGTTAGTCAGAGATAGACTTACAGTCGGTCCCACGTGATGTATGGTAGTGATATCTGTGCGCTCTACATAAACGGGACCTCCGCGGCCTGGCAGCCAGTCGTTGACTCAACTCGGAAGATGTTGCCCGAAGTTGACAACGAAACGTCATGAAGAAGAAGTTTCACATACGGACCACGGCCTCTCAGCCCGGAAGTTTTAACTAATGAAGATAGCGGCTGTGAAAGCGTACACGTTATGATTATTGTATCTATATTTGTGACAAGCATAATATTTAACCTAAGCAGGACTGCACGAATCAGGATGATACTGATCGTAAAAACACGGAAAACAATGATTACTACGACATACACAACGTCTGATGTACGCCGAATTTTGCATGTGCGCTCTTTTTCAGTGTGTCTGTTGTAAAGAAAACTTGCTTTTAATGATAAATGGTTCCGGTCATCACACAGTTTAGCTGAGTGCCACGCATATCAAACGAAGCCTATCACCAAGTATTGACACAGACGACTGATAGTGTACGATAGATTGAATTTTTATGCAGTTTTCTCTAGAACCAAGCTCTCTATTCTGCACGTGTAATTTTGTAGTCGGTTTATAACGTTCTTCGCCTGCCTGCAAAAATAAACGTCGCAATTTGCATCAGAGGAATTCATTTCGGAGGGATTACTTTAATACTCCAACGTTATCAGAATAACGCGGGAATGGAAAAAAAGTACCAGTTGTCAGATTTTATTCAGGAACCTCATTCTTATAAAAATAACCGCTTACTCACTCTGCTTGGGGCTCCTTGGATGCTACTCACAATATAAAGTATGTATTTGGAAGCATATTTGTGCCATCAGCTGTACAATATTATGTTTATTCTCTGCCAGTTTCGATTGTTACAATCTTCTTCAAGCAGAAAACGGTAAGGTACAAAAATGATTAAGGAAAATGTACAAGCATCATAGTAAATTGAAGAATTAAAAAAGGTCATTTTTAAACGATTATACGTACAAATTGTACATCAATTGATCAACCGTACATTTTCGTCACATATAGTAATACGAATATAGAACATATATGATTGTCATAATAGTCTGTCTTAACACAGTACGTGCAAACATACTGTGCCTTGGCACACTTACAGTAGTGCACATTTATGAGAACTCCACATTTAATAACTGACACGTTATAACTGTGAAAGGTACAAATACCATGAAATCTTCACGGAGATCAAATTGGAACAAATACACTGTATGAGAACCTAAAAGGTTACAATGTTCTTTGGTCTAGCCAAAGACAACAGCAACAGAAACACAAAATGACATTGGGTCCTTTCTCTGAACACCGACATAAATATATAGTCTGTTATAATGAGGTATATGGCATCAGCGTTACATATATTAAAAAGAAAGTGCTTTTATCTGCACTAAACATTGTGGAAGAAGGCAGTTCAAAGGACTTTAATTGAGTAGAACACTAAAACCTATTATACTGTGTGATAATTTCAGACATGTTATTATGTATATTGATCAGAAAAAGGCAATAGAAGTAAGAAAAGCGTTGAAGCCATGCGTAGAAACCAATCATTCAGTCTGTCCAACCTTAAAATTGAGTTAAAGTAACAACCGAATCTTGTTAAAATACTATTTTGCCCTTGGGGGAACCATTAGCTGACAGTAAAAGCTCTACTGAACGATCTCAGTTCTGCACATATAGATAACTGGTCACATCTCTGCACATATCTGTCTAAATATTATGTGTATTAGTTTTGGTATGAGGCGGTGAAGGCAGCGTATTTATTGTTTAATACCGCATTTCATTAAAAAGTCCACAAATAAATGCAATCCCAAGGAATGTAAGTCATAAACTCTGCCATGTAACGTTTAATTAAAACCTTAGGGGGTAGGATCCATAAATCCCAATAATCAGTTGTCATACACGTGAAACAGAGACCTTAGGCTCAAAACATAGACCTCGAGTAATGTATTGATTACACCATCATTTTACCCGAGGTATGCTATGATCTACACCTTAAGTCATAAAGTCATATGTTCCAACTATAAATGATAACTGCCTGTTTACATGCTATTTAGATCTCAGGTGTCGTCCTAACCGCCGTCTGCTTCACGTCTGCTGTGCGGCGAGCTACCTTAATTTGAGTATTAACTGTATTTTTCTTACTTGTCACTTCTTCTTCCGTGTGTTTTTGCTTTTAGGAAGCTTTATTTGTCGAGTGCTATTAATAGTGTTCCATAGATTTCGTGTTTGTTTTGAATACAGTCAGAGAGAGTCCCTTTAGTCAGCCATAGTGCCAGTAGTGTCAGTGTCGTCCTGACCGCCGTCTGCTTCACGTCTGCTGTGCGGCGAGCTACCTTAATTTAAGTATTAACTGTATTTTCTTACTTGTCACTTCTTCTTCCGTGTGTTTTTGCTTTTAGGAAGCTTTATTTGTCGAGTGCTATTAATAGTGTTCCATAGATTTCGTGTTTGTTTTGAATACAGTCAGAGAGAGTCCCTTTAGTCAGCCATAGTGCCAGTAGTGTCAGTGTCGTCCTGACCGCCGTCTGCTTCACGTCTGCTGTGCGGCGAGCTACCTTAATTTAAGTATTAACTGTATTTTCTTACTTGTCACTTCTTCTTCCGTGTGTTTTTGCTTTTAGGAAGCTTTATTTGTCGAGTGCTATTAATAGTGTTCCATAGATTTCGTGTTTGTTTTGAATACAGTCAGAGAGAGTCCCTTTAGTCAACCATAGTGCCAGTAGTGTCAGTGTCGTCCTGACCGCCGTCTGCTTCACGTCTGCTGTGCAGCGAGCTACCTTAATTTGAGTATTAACTGTATTTTTCTTACTTGTCACTTCTTCTTCCGCGTGTTTTTGCTTTTAGGAAGCTTTATTTGTCGAGTGCTATTAATAGTGTTCCATAGATTTCGTGTTTGTTTTGAATACAGTCAGAGAGAGTCCCTTTAGTCAACCATAGTGCCAGTAGTGTCAGTGTCGTCCTGACCGCCGTCTGCTTCACGTCTGCTGTGCAGCGAGCTACCTTAATTTGAGTATTAACTGTATTTTTCTTACTTGTCACTTCTTCCGTGTGTTTTTGCTTTTAGGAAGCTTTATTTGTCGAGTGCTATTAATAGTGTTCCATAGATTTCGTGTTTGTTTTGAATACAGTCAGAGAGAGTCCCTTTAGTCAGCCATAGTGCCAGTAGTGTCATTGTCGTCCTGACTGCCGTCTGCTTCACGTCTGCTGTGCGGCGAGCTACCTTAATTTAAGTATTAACTGTATTTTCTTACTTGTCACTTCTTCTTCCGTGTGTTTTTGCTTTTAGGAAGCTTTATTTGTCGAGTGCTATTAATAGTGTTCCATAGATTTCATGTTTGTTTTGAATACAGTCAGAGAGAGTCCCTTTAGTCAGCCATAGTGCCAGTAGTGTCAGTGTCGTCCTGACCGCCGTCTGCTTCACGTCTGCTGTGCGGCGAGCTACCTTAATTTAAGTATTAACTGTATTTTCTTACTTGTCACTTCTTCTTCCGTGTGTTTTTGCTTTTAGGAAGCTTTATTTGTCGAGTGCTATTAATAGTGTTCCATAGATTTCGTGTTTGTTTTGAATACAGTCAGAGAGAGTCCCTTTAGTCAACCATAGTGCCAGTAGTGTCAGTGTCGTCCTGACCGCCGTCTGCTTCACGTCTGCTGTGCAGCGAGCTACCTTAATTTGAGTATTAACTGTATTTTTCTTACTTGTCACTTCTTCTTCCGTGTGTTTTTGCTTTTAGGAAGCTTTATTTGTCGAGTGCTATTAATAGTGTTCCATAGATTTCGTGTTTGTTTTGAATACAGTCAGAGAGAGTCCCTTTAGTCAGCCATAGTGCCAGTAGTGTCAGTGTCGTCCTGACCGCCGTCTGCTTCACGTCTGCTGTGCGGCGAGCTACCTTAATTTAAGTATTAACTGTATTTTCTTACTTGTCACTTCTTCTTCCGTGTGTTTTTGCTTTTAGGAAGCTTTATTTGTCGAGTGCTATTAATAGTGTTCCATAGATTTCGTGTTTGTTTTGAATACAGTCAGAGAGAGTCCCTTTAGTCAGCCATAGTGCCAGTAGTGTCAGTGTCGTCCTGACCGCCGTCTGCTTCACGTCTGCTGTGCGGCGAGCTACCTTAATTTAAGTATTAACTGTATTTTCTTACTTGTCACTTCTTCTTCCGTGTGTTTTTGCTTTTAGGAAGCTTTATTTGTCGAGTGCTATTAATAGTGTTCCATAGATTTCGTGTTTGTTTTGAATACAGTCAGAGAGAGTCCCTTTAGTCAACCATAGTGCCAGTAGTGTCAGTGTCGTCCTGACCGCCGTCTGCTTCACGTCTGCTGTGCAGCGAGCTACCTTAATTTGAGTATTAACTGTATTTTTCTTACTTGTCACTTCTTCTTCCGTGTGTTTTTGCTTTTAGGAAGCTTTATTTGTCGAGTGCTATTAATAGTGTTCCATAGATTTCGTGTTTGTTTTGAATACAGTCAGAGAGAGTCCCTTTAGTCAGCCATAGTGCCAGTAGTGTCAGTGTCGTCCTGACCGCCGTCTGCTTCACGTCTGCTGTGCGGCGAGCTACCTTAATTTAAGTATTAACTGTATTTTCTTACTTGTCACTTCTTCTTCCGTGTGTTTTTGCTTTTAGGAAGCTTTATTTGTCGAGTGCTATTAATAGTGTTCCATAGATTTCGTGTTTGTTTTGAATACAGTCAGAGAGAGTCCCTTTAGTCAGCCATAGTGCCAGTAGTGTCAGTGTCGTCCTGACCGCCGTCTGCTTCACGTCTGCTGTGCGGCGAGCTACCTTAATTTAAGTATTAACTGTATTTTCTTACTTGTCACTTCTTCTTCCGTGTGTTTTTGCTTTTAGGAAGCTTTATTTGTCGAGTGCTATTAATAGTGTTCCATAGATTTCGTGTTTGTTTTGAATACAGTCAGAGAGAGTCCCTTTAGTCAACCATAGTGCCAGTAGTGTCAGTGTCGTCCTGACCGCCGTCTGCTTCACGTCTGCTGTGCAGCGAGCTACCTTAATTTGAGTATTAACTGTATTTTTCTTACTTGTCACTTCTTCTTCCGTGTGTTTTTGCTTTTAGGAAGCTTTATTTGTCGAGTGCTATTAATAGTGTTCCATAGATTTCGTGTTTGTTTTGAATACAGTCAGAGAGAGTCCCTTTAGTCAGCCATAGTGCCAGTAGTGTCAGTGTCGTCCTGACCGCCGTCTGCTTCACGTCTGCTGTGCGGCGAGCTACCTTAATTTAAGTATTAACTGTATTTTCTTACTTGTCACTTCTTCTTCCGTGTGTTTTTGCTTTTAGGAAGCTTTATTTGTCGAGTGCTATTAATAGTGTTCCATAGATTTCGTGTTTGTTTTGAATACAGTCAGAGAGAGTCCCTTTAGTCAGCCATAGTGCCAGTAGTGTCAGTGTCGTCCTGACCGCCGTCTGCTTCACGTCTGCTGTGCGGCGAGCTACCTTAATTTAAGTATTAACTGTATTTTCTTACTTGTCACTTCTTCTTCCGTGTGTTTTTGCTTTTAGGAAGCTTTATTTGTCGAGTGCTATTAATAGTGTTCCATAGATTTCGTGTTTGTTTTGAATACAGTCAGAGAGAGTCCCTTTAGTCAGCCATAGTGCCAGTAGTGCCAGTAGTGTCAGTGTCGTCCTGACCGCCGTCTGCTTCACGTCTGCTGTGCGGCGAGCTACCTTAATTTAAGTATTAACTGTATTTTCTTACTTGTCACTTCTTCTTCCGTGTGTTTTTGCTTTTAGGAAGCTTTATTTGTCGAGTGCTATTAATAGTGTTCCATAGATTTCGTGTTTGTTTTGAATACAGTCAGAGAGAGTCCCTTTTAGCCAGCCATAGTGCCAGTAGTGTCAGTGTCGTCCTGACCGCCGTCTGCTTCACGTCTGCTGTGCGGCGAGCTACCTTAATTTAAGTATTAACTGTATTTTCTTACTTGTCACTTCTTCTTCCGTGTGTTTTTGCTTTTAGGAAGCTTTATTTGTCGAGTGCTATTAATAGTGTTCCATAGATTTCGTGTTTGTTTTGAATACAGTCAGAGAGAGTCCCTTTAGTCAACCATAGTGCCAGTAGTGTCAGTGTCGTCCTGACCGCCGTCTGCTTCACGTCTGCTGTGCAGCGAGCTACCTTAATTTGAGTATTATCTGTATTTTTCTTACTTGTCACTTCTTCTTCCGTGTGTTTTTGCTTTTAGGAAGCTTTATTTGTCGAGTGCTATTAATAGTGTTCCATAGATTTCGTGTTTGTTTTGAATACAGTCAGAGAGATTCCCTTTAGTCAACCATAGTGCCAGTAGTGTCATTGTCGTCCTGACTGCCGTCTGCTTCACGTCTGCTGTGCGGCGAGCTACCTTAATTTAAGTATTAACTGTATTTTCTTACTTGTCACTTCTTCTTCCGTGTGTTTTTGCTTTTAGGAAGCTTTATTTGTCGAGTGCTATTAATAGTGTTCCATAGATTTCGTGTTTGTTTTGAATACAGTCAGAGAGAGTCCCTTTAGTCAACCATAGTGCCAGTAGTGTCATTGTCGTCCTGACTGCCGTCTGCTTCACGTCTGCTGTGCGGCGAGCTACCTTAATTTAAGTATTAACTGTATTTTCTTACTTGTCACTTCTTCTTCCGTGTGTTTTTGCTTTTAGGAAGCTTTATTTGTCGAGTGCTATTAATAGTGTTCCATAGATTTCGTGTTTGTTTTGAATACAGTCAGAGAGATTCCCTTTAGTCGACCATAGTGCCAGTAGTGTCAGTGTCGTCCTGACTGCCGTCTGCTTCACGTCTGCTGTGCGGCGAGCTACCTTAATTTAAGTATTAACTGTATTTTCTTACTTGTCACTTCTTCTTCCGTGTGTTTTTGCTTTTAGGAAGCTTTATTTGTCGAGTGCTATTAATAGTGTTCCATAGATTTCGTGTTTGTTTTGAATACAGTCAGAGAGAGTCCCTTTAGTCAACCATAGTGCCAGTAGTGTCAGTGTCGTCCTGACCGCCGTCTGCTTCACGTCTGCTGTGCAGCGAGCTACCTTAATTTGAGTATTATCTGTATTTTTCTTACTTGTCACTTCTTCTTCCGTGTGTTTTTGCTTTTAGGAAGCTTTATTTGTCGAGTGCTATTAATAGTGTTCCATAGATTTCGTGTTTGTTTTGAATACAGTCAGAGAGATTCCCTTTAGTCGACCATAGTGCCAGTAGTGTCAGTGTCGTCCTGACCGCCGTCTGCTTCACGTCTGCTGTGCGGCGAGCTACCTTAATTTAAGTATTAACTGTATTTTCTTACTTGTCACTTCTTCTTCCGTGTGTTTTTGCTTTTAGGAAGCTTTATTTGTCGAGTGCTATTAATAGTGTTCCATAGATTTCGTGTTTGTTTTGAATACAGTCAGAGAGAGTCCCTTTAGTCAACCATAGTGCCAGTAGTGTCAGTGTCGTCCTGACCGCCGTCTGCTTCACGTCTGCTGTGCAGCGAGCTACCTTAATTTGAGTATTATCTGTATTTTTCTTACTTGTCACTTCTTCTTCCGTGTGTTTTTGCTTTTAGGAAGCTTTATTTGTCGAGTGCTATTAATAGTGTTCCATAGATTTCGTGTTTGTTTTGAATACAGTCAGAGAGATTCCCTTTAGTCGACCATAGTGCCAGTAGTGTCAGTGTCGTCCTGACCGCCGTCTGCTTCACGTCTGCTGTGCAGCGAGCTACCTTAATTTGAGTATTAACTGTATTTTTCTTACTTGTCACTTCTTCTTCCGTGTGTTTTTGCTTTTAGGAAGCTTTATTTGTCGAGTGCTATTAATAGTGTTCCATAGATTTCGTGTTTGTTTTGAATACAGTCAGAGAGATTCCCTTTAGTCGACCATAGTGCCAGTAGTGTCAGTGTCGTCCTGACCGCCGTCTGCTTCACGTCTGCTGTGCAGCGAGCTACCTTAATTTGAGTATTAACTGTATTTTTCTTACTTGTCACTTCTTCTTCCGTGTGTTTTTGCTTTTAGGAAGCTTTATTTGTCGAGTGCTATTAATAGTGTTCCATAGATTTCGTGTTTGTTTTGAATACAGTCAGAGATTCCCTTTAGTCGACCATAGTGCCAGTAGTGTCAGTGTCGTCCTGACCGCCGTCTGCTTCACGTCTGCTGTGCAGCGAGCTACCTTAATTTGAGTATTAACTGTATTTTTCTTACTTGTCACTTCTTCTTCCGTGTGTTTTTGCTTTTAGGAAGCTTTATTTGTCGAGTGCTATTAATAGTGTTCCATAGATTTCGTGTTTGTTTTGAATACAGTCAGAGAGTCCCTTTAGTCAACCATAGTGCCAGTAGTGTCAGTGTCGTCCTGACCGCCGTCTGCTTCACGTCTGCTGTGCGGCGAGCTACCTTAATTTAAGTATTAACTGTATTTTTCTTACTTGTCACTTCTTCTTCCGTGTGTTTTTGCTTTTAGGAAGCTTTATTTGTCGAGTGCTATTAATAGTGTTCCATAGATTTCGTGTTTGTTTTGAATACAGTCAGAGAGATTCCCTTTAGTCGACCATAGTGCCAGTAGTGTCAGTGTCGTCCTGACCGCCGTCTGCTTCACGTCTGCTGTGCAGCGAGCTACCTTAATTTGAGTATTAACTGTATTTTTCTTACTTGTCACTTCTTCTTCCGTGTGTTTTTGCTTTTAGGAAGCTTTAATTGTCGAGTGCTATTAATAGTGTTCCATAGATTTCGTGTTTGTTTTGAATACAGTCAGAGATTCCCTTTAGTCGACCATAGTGCCAGTAGTGTCAGTGTCGTCCTGACCGCCGTCTGCTTCACGTCTGCTGTGCGGCGAGCTACCTTAATTTGAGTATTAACTGTATTTTTCTTACTTGTCACTTCTTCTTCCGTGTGTTTTTGCTTTTAGGAAGCTTTATTTGTCGAGTGCTATTAATAGTGTTCCATAGATTTCGTGTTTGTTTTGAATACAGTCAGAGAGATTCCCTTTAGTCGACCATAGTGCCAGTAGTGTCAGTGTCGTCCTGACCGCCGTCTGCTTCACGTCTGCTGTGCGGCGAGCTACCTTAATTTGAGTATTAACTGTATTTTTCTTACTTGTCACTTCTTCTTCCGTGTGTTTTTGCTTTTAGGAAGCTTTATTTGTCGAGTGCTATTAATAGTGTTCCATAGATTTCGTGTTTGTTTTGAATACAGTCAGAGAGTCCCTTTAGTCAACCATAGTGCCAGTAGTGTCAGTGTCGTCCTGACCGCCGTCTGCTTCACGTCTGCTGTGCGGCGAGCTACCTTAATTTAAGTATTAACTGTATTTTCTTACTTGTCACTTCTTCTTCCGTGTGTTTTTGCTTTTAGGAAGCTTTATTTGTCGAGTGCTATTAATAGTGTTCCATAGATTTCGTGTTTGTTTTGAATACAGTCAGAGAGATTCCCTTTAGTCGACCATAGTGCCAGTAGTGTCAGTGTCGTCCTGACCGCCGTCTGCTTCACGTCTGCTGTGCAGCGAGCTACCTTAATTTGAGTATTAACTGTATTTTTCTTACTTGTCACTTCTTCTTCCGTGTGTTTTTGCTTTTAGGAAGCTTTATTTGTCGAGTGCTATTAATAGTGTTCCATAGATTTCGTGTTTGTTTTGAATACAGTCAGAGATTCCCTTTAGTCAACCATAGTGCCAGTAGTGTCAGTGTCGTCCTGACCGCCGTCTGCTTCACGTCTGCTGTGCGGCGAGCTACCTTAATTTAAGTATTAACTGTATTTTCTTACTTGTCACTTCTTCTTCCGTGTGTTTTTGCTTTTAGGAAGCTTTATTTGTCGAGTGCTATTAATAGTGTTCCATAGATTTCGTGTTTGTTTTGAATACAGTCAGAGAGAGTCCCTTTAGTCAGCCATAGTGCCAGTAGTGTCAGTGTCGTCCTGACCGCCGTCTGCTTCACGTCTGCTGTGCGGCGAGCTACCTTAATTTAAGTATTAACTGTATTTTCTTACTTGTCACTTCTTCTTCCGTGTGTTTTTGCTTTTAGGAAGCTTTATTTGTCGAGTGCTATTAATAGTGTTCCATAGATTTCGTGTTTGTTTTGAATACAGTCAGAGAGAGTCCCTTTAGTCAGCCATAGTGCCAGTAGTGTCAGTGTCGTCCTGACCGCCGTCTGCTTCACGTCTGCTGTGCGGCGAGCTACCTTAATTTAAGTATTAACTGTATTTTCTTACTTGTCACTTCTTCTTCCGTGTGTTTTTGCTTTTAGGAAGCTTTATTTGTCGAGTGCTATTAATAGTGTTCCATAGATTTCGTGTTTGTTTTGAATACAGTCAGAGAGAGTCCCTTTAGTCAACCATAGTGCCAGTAGTGTCAGTGTCGTCCTGACCGCCGTCTGCTTCACGTTTGCTGTGCAGCGAGCTACCTTAATTTGAGTATTAACTGTATTTTTCTTACTTGTCACTTCTTCTTCCGTGTGTTTTTGCTTTTAGGAAGCTTTATTTGTCGAGTGCTATTAATAGTGTTCCATAGATTTCGTGTTTGTTTTGAATACAGTCAGAGAGAGTCCCTTTAGTCAACCATAGTGCCAGTAGTGTCAGTGTCGTCCTGACCGCGGTCTGCTTCACGTCTGCTGTGCGGCGAGCTACCTTAATTTAAGTATTAACTGTATTTTCTTACTTGTCACTTCTTCTTCCGTGTGTTTTTGCTTTTAGGAAGCTTTATTTGTCGAGTGCTATTAATAGTGTTCCATAGATTTCGTGTTTGTTTTGAATACAGTCAGAGAGTCCCTTTAGTCAACCATAGTGCCAGTAGTGTCAGTGTCGTCCTGACCGCCGTCTGCTTCACGTCTGCTGTGCAGCGAGCTACCTTAATTTGAGTATTAACTGTATTTTTCTTACTTGTCACTTCTTCTTCCGTGTGTTTTTGCTTTTAGGAAGCTTTATTTGTCGAGTGCTATTAATAGTGTTCCATAGATTTCGTGTTTGTTTTGAATACAGTCAGAGTCCCTTTAGTCAACCATAGTGCCAGTAGTGTCAGTGTCGTCCTGACCGCCGTCTGCTTCACGTCTGCTGTGCAGCGAGCTACCTTAATTTGAGTATTAACTGTATTTTTCTTACTTGTCACTTCTTCTTCCGTGTGTTTTTGCTTTTAGGAAGCTTTAATTGTCGAGTGCTATTAATAGTCTTCCATAGATTTCGTGTGTTTTGAATACAGTCAGAGAGAGTCCCTTTAGTCAACCATAGTGCCAGTAGTGCTAGTGTTTGTTTTCAATACAGTCCAGAGACAGGTAGTGCTATTTTCTTTGTTTTCTACAAGAAGTGGCAAGCAGTCACAGTTTAGTCAATAGTCAGCCGCCTTTAGTGAATTAGCAGTCTAGTTAAAAGTTGATTAACTCTCTTCAGTAAATTGATTCCTTAGGATGGATAGGATGTGTGACTGCTGTGTACGGACGCAGGAGGAGCTGGCCACTGTTCGCGAACAGCTGAACGTGTTGATGGCCGCGGTCAGCCGTCTTCAGGCTGCTGCCTCGGAGTGTAGCGGCAGTGGGGAGTCTGGTCCGTCGCAAGGTACACCCCAGGTGTTACATGCTTCACCCACTGTCTCTGCTGTCGAGACATCTTCGCGGGTACCGGGCGCGGTTGGGCCACCCTCTCCCCAAGGGGAGTGGCGGGTTCAGCGGCGTTCGCGGCGCACGAGGCGGAGGGTAAATGTGGAGGCTGGCCGTGTGGCATCGCCCGCTCTGCCTGTGGGTGGACATGTGGCTGGTCCTTCAGCAAGGTCCGAGCAGGCACACGGGGGGAGGGGTTTGTTAGTTATTGGGAGCTCCAACGTTAGGCGGGTGATGGAGCCCCTTAGGGAAATAGCGAAAAGGTCGGGAAAGAAGGCCAGTGTTCACTCTGTCTGCTTACTGGGGGGTCTCATCCGAGATGTGGAGGAGGCCCTACCGGCGGCGATAGAGAGCACTGGGTGCACCCGACTGCAAATTGTTGCTCATGTCGGCACCAATGACTCCTGCCGTCTGGGTTCAGAGGTCATCCTCAGTTCGTACAGGCGGTTGGCGGAATTGGTGAAGGCGGAAAGCCTCGCTCGCGGGGTGGAATCAGAGCTAACTATTTGTAGTATCGTTCCCAGAACCGATCGCGGTCCTCTGGTTTGGAGCCGAGTGGAAGGCTTAAACCAGATGCTCAGACGATTCTGCGGAGATCTGGGGTGCAAATTTCTCGACCTCCGCTATCGGGTGGAGAAATGTAGGGTCCCCCTGAAAAGGTCAGGCGTGCACTACACGCCGGAAGCGGCTACAAGGGTTGCGGAGTACTTGTGGAGTGCACATGGGGGTTTTTTAGGTTAGAGAATTCCCTCCCTAGGCCCGACAAGACGCCTCCTGAGACGCGGCAAGGTAGGAGTAGGCAATATGCAACAGGGAATAACAATATTAATGTGCTAATAGTAAACTGCAGGAGCGTCTATAGAAAGGTCCCTAAACTGCTCTCATTAATAAACGGTCACAACGCCCATATAGTACTAGGGACAGAAAGTTGGCTGAAACCAGACGTAAACAGTAATGAAATCCTAAACTCAGATTGGAATGTATACCGCAGAGACAGGCTAGACGGTGAAGGGGGAGGCGTGTTTATAGCGATAAGTGCAATAGTATCGAAGGAAATTGACGGAGATCCGAAATGTGAAATGATTTGGCTGAAGGTCACCGTTAAAGCAGGCTCAGACATGGTAATTGGATGTCTTTATAGGCCTCCTGGCTCAGCAGCTGTTGTGGCTGAGCACCTGAAGGATAATTTAGAAAATATTTCGAGTAGATTTCCCCACCATGTTATAGTTCTGGGTGGAGATTTTAATTTGCCGGATATAGACTGGGAGACTCAAACGTTCATAACGGGTGGCAGGGACAAAGAATCCAGTGAAATTTTTTTAAGTGCTTTATCTGAAAACTACCTTGAGCAGTTAAACAGAGAACCGACTCGTAGCGATAACATATTAGACCTTCTGGTGACAAACAGACCCGAACTATTTGAAACAGTTAACGCAGAACAGGGAATCAGCGATCATAAAGCGGTTACTGCATGGATGATTTCAGCCGTAAATAGAAATATTAAAAAAAGGTAGGAAGATTTTTCTGTTTAGCAAAAGTGACAAAAAGCAGATTACAGAGTACCTGACGGCTCAACACAAAAGTTTTGTCTCAAGTACAGATAGTGTTGAGGATCAGTGGACAAAGTTCAGAACCATCGTACAATATGCGTTAGATGAGTATGTGCCAAGAAAGATCGTAAGAGATGGAAAAGAGCCACCGTGGTACAACAACCGAGTTAGAAAACTGCTGCGGAAGCAAAGGGAACTTCACAGCAAACATAAACATAGCCAAAGCCTTGCAGACAAACAAAACTTACGCGAAGCGAAATGTAGTGGGAGGAGGGCTATGCGAGAGGCGTTCAACGAATTCGAAAGTAAAGTTCTATGTACTGACTTGGCAGAAAATCCTAAGAAATTCTGGTCTTATGTCAAAGCGGTAGGTGGACCAAATCAAAATGTCCAGACACTCTGTGACCAAAATGGTACTGAAACAGAGGATGACAGACTAAAGGCCGAAATACTAAATGTCTTTTTCCAAAGCTTTTTCACAGAGGAAGACTGCACTGTAGTTCCTTCTCTAGATTGTCGCACAGATGACAAAATGGTAGATATCGAAATAGACGACAGAGGGATAGAGAAACAATTAAAATCGCTCAGAAGAGGAAAGGCCGCTGGACCTGATGGGATACCAGTTCTATTTTACACAGAGTACGCGAAGGAACTTGCCCCCCTTCTTGCAGCGGTGTACCGTAGGTCTCTAGAAGAGCGTAGCTTTCCAAAGGATTGGAAAAGGGTACAGGTCATCCCCGTTTTCAAGAAGGGACGTCGAACAGATGTGCAGAACTACAGGCCTATATCTCTAACGTCGATCAGTTGTAGAATTTTGGAACACTTATTATGTTCGAGTATAATGACTTTCCTGGAGACTAGAAATCTACTCTGTAGGAATCAGCATGGGTTTCGAAAAAGACGGTCGTGTGAAACCCAGCTCGCGCTATTCGTCCACGAGACTCAGCGGGCCATAGACACATGTTCACAGGTAGATGCCGTGTTTCTTGACTTCCGCAAGGCGTTCGATACAGTTCCCCACAGTCGTTCAATGAACAAAGTAAGAGCATATGAACTACCAGACCAATTGTGTGATTGGATTGAGGAGTTCCTAGATAACAGAACGCAGCATGTCATTCTCAATGGAGAGAAGTCTTCCGAAGTAAGAGTGATTTCAGGTGTGCCACAGGGGAGTGTCATGGGACCGTTGCTGTTCACAATATACATAAATGACCTGGTGGATGACATCGGAAGTTCACTGAGGCTTTTTGCAGATGATGCTGTGGTGTATCGAGAGGTTGTAACAATGAAAAATTGTACTGAAATGCAGGAGGATCTGCAGCGAATTGACGCATGGTGCAGGGAATGGCAATTGAATCTCAATGTAGACAAGTGTAATGTGCTGCGAATACATAGAAAGATAGATCCCTTATCATTTAGCTACAAAATAGCAGGTCAGCAACTGGAAGCAGTTAATTCCATAAATTATCTGGGAGTACGCATTAGGAGTGATTTAAAATGGAATGATCATATAAAGTTGATCGTCGGTAAAGCAGATGCCAGACTGAGATTCATTGGAAGAATCCTAAGAAAATGCAATCCGAAAACAAAGGAAGTAGATTACAGTACGCTTGTTCGCCCACTGCTTGAGTACTGCTCAGCGGTGTGGGATCCGTACCAGATAGGGTTGATAGAAGAGATAGAGAAGATCCAACGGAGAGCAGCGCGCTTCGTTACAGGATCATTTAGTAATCGCGAAAGCGTTACGGAGATGATAGATAAACTCCAGTGGAAGACTCTGCAGGAGAGACGCTCAGTAGCTCGGTACGGGCTTTTGTTAAAGTTTCGAGAACATACCTTCACCGAAGAGTCCAGCAGTATATTTCTCCCTCCTACGTATATCTCGCGAAGGGACCATGAGGATAAAATCAGAGAGATTAGAGCCCACACAAAAGCATACAGATAATCCTTCTTTCCACGAACAATAAGAGACTGGAATACAAGGGAGAACCTATAGAGGTACTCAGGGTACGCTCCGCCACACACCGTCAGGTGGCTTGGGGAGTATGGGTGTAGATGTAGATATCTCAATTCGTAGCTTGCCAAATCATGCGTCAAGTGTATGAAACTAGGATCTCGGGAGAGGGGGTGGAGGTGTGGGGCGACAGGAGAGGGGAGGGGGGAGCAGTGATATAACCCTTAAGTAATACGTCCCTCTAAAACATGGGTCTTAATTGAACAGTTGAAAATTGTTGTACCCAGGTAGTGAAGTAACATGTATTTCTATTTGCACTATCATGAGATGACATGACTGTCGACAACAAACATGGAACTTACATCTTTAGCACTAAATGACAACTTTTTTTGGTAAAACTAGTGATATACCATTGAGCTGAGGTTCATACAACCGTTGAGAAAAACTTGTACCTAAACTATCTCATACTGAGGCTCAGCTATTCCGCTAGGTAAACGAAAGATACATCAATTCCCTTAATATCCAATGAAAGCATAGAAAATGTACAGTTCTAAGTGCATTATCAGTTGTATACAAGGGTAGGAACTGGACTGAATTAAGTGAATTAACGAAACGGTTTCGATCTTGCGATCCAATGCAGTTTGGAACTGGAGCCTCGACTCAGCTAATTTACCTAATGGAATGGTTTCGTTTTCTGATCCAAAGTTGTTTGCACTTTTGAGAACTGGAGCGTGAACTAAGTAAATTAACAGAACAGTTTTGGTCTTTCGATCTGATGCAGTTTGCACAGCTAGCAACTGGAGCCAGAACTGAACTAAGGGAACTTATGAAATGGTCCGGTCTTCTGATCCGATGCACTTTGGAACTGGAGCCTGAACTGAGTTAAATTAACTAATGGAATAGTTTCAGTCTTCCAATGTGACACAGTTCACACAGTTCAGAACTGGTACCTGCGCTGTGTGAACTGCATCAAACTGTAAGACTGAAACCATTCCATTAGTTAAGTTACTGACATACCTTTAGCTCCAGATAAGTACAACGAAAATACGAGCGTTGTTCAATAACTAATTCTGCGCATTTTTTTTTCTCAGAACATAATTATTTTTAACAGTTAGACTTTGGTGACTCTATCAACGGATATTTCTCTTGCATGTGCTACTTCCTACATAGTCTGCATCACTTTCTATGCAATTTGGAACTGGAGCCTGAACTGAATTATCTTAAGTAAAGGAACGTTTTTGGTCTTCTGATCCAACACAGTTCACACAGTTCAGGACTAGAGCCCAAACCGAACTAGGTGACCTAACGGAACACTTACAGTCCTCCAATCCGACGCAGTTAACACAGTCTGGAACTGGAGCCTGAACCAATCTAAGTGAACTAACGAAACGGTCTCAGTCTTCCAATCTGACACAGTTTGGAACTGAAGCCTGAACTGAGCTATGTTAATTAACAGAATGGTTTCACTACTCCGTTTCGATTCAGTTCACAGTTCAGAACTGGACCGTGAACGGAAGTAAGTGGACTAAAGAAAGGTTTCAGTCTTTCCATCCGACACAGCTGGAACTGCAGCCTGAACTGAACTAGGTGAACTAATGGAATAGTTTCGGCTTTCCGATCAAATGCAGCTTGAACAGTTCTCCGTTAGGAGTTCAGGACCTAATGACGCTTAGATCCTGGGAGTGGGTTGTACTCAGTATCAAGGGAGGAGAAATTCATGCAAGTCCATTACAGCTTCCAGTAGATAGGGAAAGATAGGAGTAAAAGAACGATAGTTTGCTAAAAGAAATACTACTCTGAACAGTTCATTAGCTAAAATAGTTCATCAGTATTAGTTCATGAACTACACATCCCTAATCCACATGGCAGCCGAGCCCATGCTCACCGTCGCGTAGTCCATTAACTGTCCCACACACCAGCCCCTTGAGGCCCTCCAATTGGGCTCCACTCAGAATTATCTTCAGGAGTTGAATGCTCCACCATCCATCCACTCCTCCAGCTGCGCCATGTGGCGTTCTTGGCATTCGCCTGTTCTCGCCATCTGGCAGCGCCATTACCACACACATTACTTTATCTCTGGCGCAGGAAAAACAGCTGTACTGTTCGACACAGCACAGATCTTTCAATAAATAATGACACAAATTTACTTATTACGGTCATTAATGCATGCAGTATAATGTCCATTTAGGTGCTTCAAATTTGATGTTTCTTCTGCATGTCCACGATATTTCGAACAATTCTCACTGATAGTAGAGCCTTGTTGGACGCAAGACACTCGTTACAGGCAACGTGCAGCAATTGAATTCTTGGTTGCGGAACATACGTGGTGAACACTTGTTAACCTTGGCGAGTAGTATATGGTAATGATTCAGTAGACATGAGTACCGTTGTACGATGGACAAGGAGCGATAAAACGTTTGTAAGCGCAGAAACTGAGCTCCATGATCAGTCACGTATGGACGCCTTGTCATACCCTCTGCTCCAGAAATGGTGAATCGTGCGGATGGCGCTATTTGCGCAGACCGGCGCATCGTAACTCGACAGTTGGCTCTAAAGCTATGAGTGCACATTGGAAGTGCATGTGCCATGAACGACACTCTTGGACTGTTTAAAATGTGCTCGAGATGGGTCACAACAGACTGCAAGATTCAAAGGAAACCTATTTCATGTGGAACGTTGGAATAGTTTTAAAACCAATGGAGAGGCCTTTCTGTGACGGATCGTTACACGTGATAAAACCTGTGTGCATCACTTTGAGCCGAAAAGAAAAGACAGTCGCCGGAGCAGCACTACCCGCAGTCAGAAAAAAAAAACAATTTCAAAGCAGTGCCCTCTGCTGCCAAAGTTCTGATGACAACCATTTTCGATAACGATGGTGTCGTTCTCGTGGATGTGACCGAGAGGATCAACTATCAAATCAGAGGTATATGCCAAGACTCTGAAAAAATTCAATAATCGTTTTCGTAGTGTTTCTTCTGACAAGAACCCAAAAAAAATCTTGCTCCAAGACGACAATGCGCGCTCTCACACATCTCAGAACCCAGAAACACATCGCAAATTGTGTTGGACACCACTGCCTCATCCACCATGTAGCCCAGACCCAACCACCTCGAACTTGTATCTGTTTGGGCCAGGCCGCGCGGAGTGGCCGAGCGGTTTCAGGCGCCATGTCACGGACTATGCGGTCCCTCCCGCCGGAGGTTCGAGTCTTCCCTCGGGCATGGGTATATGTGTTGTTCTTAGCATAAGTTAATTTAAGTAGTGTGTAAGACTAGGGACCATAGGACTTCACACACATTTGAACATTTGTTTGGTCCACTTAATGATTCTCGACGTGGGACACATACTTTGAAGACGATGAGAACGTACTTCATGCAGTGAAAACATGGCTACGAACACATGACAAGAGCTTTTACCAACAGGCTATACATGCTCTTATACAACGCTGGCGTAAGGCCACAGAAAGTAATGCAGCCTATGCAGGAAATACCACAAACAAGAGAAGTGTTTACTGATAGCTTCCCAAAGTCTAACTCTTACGAATAAATATGTTCTGAGGAAAAAAAGTGCAGAATCAGATACTGAACTACGCTCGTATTTTGACTACTGTCTGTCAATCACAAATCGTTCCATCTTACCATGCTGATGTATTACTATCGTCGACGTCTGGGACTCAAAACACATTAGCTACGGCTGACTACGAATCGACTGCAGAGCGAAGTGGCTCATTTGATGCAGTTGTTAGTGCCACACTCCTGGGACAGGCGCAGCTAGAGCCTTGAAACATGTTGTGTGCGTCAGACCTTCCAGGTAGGAGTTCAGGTCTGCGGAGTCGTGTGGCAAGCTCATTCAGCGCCTCCGAGATAATAGCTCCGCTCGGCTGCAGAATAAACTGCGAATAAATCGTCAGTGCTACAGGAGCACTTAACAGCTGCTGCTTGGTATGGAAACAGGACGACACGGGCGGAATTCATTGGCTGGCTCGCCGTATCTACCTCCATCGGCGACCATGCAGTGTTTTACGAGGTCGGCGAAGTCGTAAAGCATGGAGGCAAGAGTAGACTCAGACAAATTGTCTTTAGACAGAAATTAATCATGTCACATTTGATAGATTTTTATGCTCTCCAGACAGTGTAGTGTACCAAATCTTATCAGCAGACTACATTCCTAGAAAACTGAGTGACATTGGGTGATTTTGCGTTATTTTTTAAGATGCCTTTAGTGTATTAGGTTCAAAATAGTAAACTGAGCCACACAGTTCTCTTTAGTGTGCGTGCTGCGTGTGATCGAGCGAGAACGGTGGGGACCAGCGTCGCGTGCTATCTCCGTAACGACTATGACAGCGCCTGTCGCCGGAAACATCCGACTCGACGTCAGCCCACAGCAGAAGATACCGCTGGACTTATCTACGTCGCTTATATTTAATAATTGCATATCGTTAAACTAAAAAGATATGTAATATTTAAAACGCATCAAATGTTGGTTACGGCAGAAAGTTTTGTTATATACTGTGTGTAATAAATTGTGAATAACACAGTAAAGTTGATACTCAAGATTTTTTGCTATATCCAACGAATGAAAGATAGTAAGAATAATAATGAATATCTCTGAAGAACTGATTTCACGAAAACGGACATGAGTAGTGAAATAATTTTGCAACGATAAAAGTAGTTCTAAACAAAGAAAACGAGTTGTCCAGATTTTAATTTTATATCACCTCTTTTTCATGAAAATTCAAGCGAAGTCTACAATCAATAATAAAATTTATGTAAGCCACAATACACAAATAAAACGTCATTTCCAACATACCATCTATGGAATATCTTTGGAGGAGCAAAGTCAGAGAATCGCTGTAAGTCTCCATAGCTGCAGTAAACTGAATACCATGTAAAGAATTTTTTTCATGACAAGAAGTTTTGCTCTGTTATTAACTTAATTCCACGAGAGTCTAGGAAGAACCTATAATAATGGATGAAGATAATAGGTCACAAATATAGTTGTGGAGAAAGTTTAAAGGAAAAATATCCGGAAAAAGGTGACCACGCGGAACCAACATAGTGAACACTCACACTGAATTTAACAGCATACTGCTTCTGTATTTCGGTACGAGTTGATAGCAGATTAAAAGAGTAACGTTACAGCACTAAAAGTAAGCAGTTTTTATTGCATTCGTGGGTCTAGAAAAAGCCTTCGATAATATGGCTCTAAGCACTACGGGATTTAACACCTGAGGTCATCAGTCCCCTTCGATAATATGAACTGAAATATGTTAATGAAGATAATGCCCAGTATTGGTCCAGATTTCAGAGGCATATCAATATTATAAAAATTGTACAAATACCATATATGCCAATGGCGAAATACAGGAGACTTATTTTCAGTAAGGAGTAGGCGACGTTAACGATTAAACATTTTTAATAAATTCATTTTTTGAAGAAAATATTTTTTCATTGCAAATATTATTTGACTGGTCTTTATTGCAATGTTCGTAATTATATATCATTTTATTGTAATGTTATCCGAATGTTTTTGTTAATTTAAGAAAGTAATGCAAAACTGTCATCTTACTCCAGTACTGGGGCAAGATGACTTTGTCCACGGGGCAAGATGACACTTAATAAATCTGCAATACATTTTTATTGTTATAAATATTAATACATTGTTGCACATACATTAACTAAAGTCACATACAAAATTCCCTCCTTCACAGTTTGAGCAGTCTTCGTGCCACCATCTAAAGCACTTACAGTACTGTGTCCAGTCTTTTGATGGAGGGTCTTCATATATCTCATCTCATCCAAGACACTAAAGTAAACTTTATTGGGAAGCATTGATTTTATCGAAACTCTGGGGTTTTTCTTTACATCAGAAGAGGAAAACACTAGTTTCTTAGTAAAACTTCTATTTCTTGCATCCGGAGCCTGTTGTCTTTGTTGGTTTAGAAGTTCTTATTCCATCTTCTGTGCTTCTTTCTGCTCTAAACTGTCTTTCATAGGCGTGCTTATTAAAACATTTGCACATTGTTTGTGAGTTCTACGTTTCGCGATGTTTGGTTTTTCTTTTAGCACTGGTTTTAAACCAAAAATACTTCTGCATAATTTTGGTTTATCCAGATGGGCACCACTTGAAGGTCCTGCTTCTTCAATCAGCTTTTATGAGGACTGGACATTAGGTTCTTCACTCTGAACTGCAGGATTTTCATGTTCAGTAGGACTGTCTGAAGCAAGAGCATGGTCTGTGACGTCTTCTCCTGCAAAATCGTCTTCATCAAACACAAGAGGATCATAAGACTTGATTCCGCATTTTCTGAATCCCTTAACGGCATTTCCAACAGTGGCTGCTTTGAAATAGGCAGTGCTCAGTAGCCCACCAACATTTTCGTCAGCAATCGCCTGCCCTGGACGAGTGACCATAAAATTATTACAAGCTTGGCTATAATAGCTCTTTAAAGGTCCAAAACGTGAAACGTCCAGTGATTGCAGCCGGTGGGTAGTGTGAGGTGGAAATCCAGCCAGAATTATATGAAGTTCCCTGCAAAATTTGATAGCCTCCAGCGTTATGTGAGATTTATGGTTGTCAACCAGCAACAAAACTGGTGATTCAGAAGTCGGCTTAACATGAGAATTAAAATGCTTCAAAAACATCACAAATGTATCTCCATTGCTCCACCCATTGTCACTACAGTGTCCAATTGTTCCTGGTGGTGCTCTTTCCACAAGCTCAGGTCGCATCCGTTTTCTTGCAAAAATCAAAAATTGTGGCAGGTAATATCCAGTGGCACTAATGCAACAAATTATTCCTTCCTCTCTCCGTTGACACAATTTTGGAAACTCTCTTAGTTCCTGTGGGTGAAAGGATGTTTGGTAACTTATTAGGCACAGAGGAGAGTCCAGAGTGCACTGCAAATGGCAGAAGCAGTAATTTTATATTTCTCTTGCACTTCTTTCAATATTGAGAAGAACTTATCAACACTTGATTTGTTAAAACCCATTCATCTAGCAATCGATGTTGCCTCTGGTTTCCGTACACTGAATTTAAATTTTTTCATGAAATTTGATAACCAATCATCACCTGCCATCCTGGTAACAGGGTTGAATGGATGGGATATCCCACACTGCTCAGCGTAATCAAAGACAAGCCTTCTACATTGCTGCTTCGTTATTCCAAAACACATTTTATCCATTATTGTCACATAGTCCTTTAGATCTTTTAGTTGCACTTAATTAAAAACTTCTCGAAATCGTCCACGATGAATAGGTCGTTCCTATGAAAATTAAAAATAAATAAGCGACCTGACCCCAGGTGCTACATAGTCTCTAAATATTATGTTGGGGTAGGCCTATTTATTATAGGATCTAGGCCCTATATAGGCTAAATATCACACACAGAGACACACGCACGTGCGAGCGCGGAGACATACAGATGCACACACACACAGTTATAGTATAATTTTGCGTATGAAACAAACATTCAGTTATTACGTAATCTGTTTTCTTCAAATGACGACCTAGTGTTGCTTCAGTAATATTGTAAGCGTTCTTCCTTCTTTGACATCTCATTGCAGCAGCCATAGCATTTCGGTCTCACTCGCCTCTGGATGATCTTTTTTTTGATAAGTTCTCATCATGTCTGGAACATAATGTGTCATAAATTAGTAAAGTAGCCTACTTTCAGCATGTTAAGAGATACTTTGTGAGTCATGAAAGTCAAGACTGTTACACAAAACACAAGAAAGGCAGTCAAAAACTGAAGCAGGCACAGCAAAAATCATGTGGGGCAATATGAGGGGGTTGTCATTGCCCCGAACGACAATGTTACAAACTTTCCATTATTGAGGCAGTTTAAAGAAGAATGAGGTAATAAATACGCAGTCTTTATGAAAAGCGCATTGTTTAAGTTACTCGTGTATGGCAAAGTATAAAACAATATCTTACCTGTTAGTCTGCGAAGTCTTAATTCAAAGATGTAGAAAATTGCATGTCACAGAAAATTCTCGATCAGAGTATAGCAAGGAACGATACGGCAGGAGCGGCGTCAGTGCACTATATTTTACTTCCTAGTCGTGTGGAGCGCTAGTAGTATGCATACGGTGCTGGTATCTAGATAAGGGAATTTAAAATAAATTGTTTTTCATCTTGCCCCGCTCGTCAACTTGCCCCAGTCTCCCCTACGTCTTAGTTATAATTGGTCACTAGTGTTGTGCAAGCTCTGTACTGAGACGGCATTGAGGAATGTAAAGAGGACATGGAGCGGATGGAGGTTAAATGAAAATTATGATATTTATTGAGGAAGTATCTGTCATGCAGGGAAACGGAGAGTACGGAAAAATGGTTGGCAAGGCAGAAGACGATTTTGAAAGAGAAGTATGACGTGAAAATGAACACAAAGAAGACGAAAATTATGGCATGCAGCAGCCAAAATACCATACTAGGCACCAGAGTTACTGTTATTTCATTCAGACAATTGAATTCGTTGAACTGCTTAGGAAGTAAAATCACTTCAAGACGGCAAAAGTTCAGCCGACATAAGGGAAACAACTGCACTGGCTACGGCAGCCTGTTAGAAGGAAAAGGTGGTTTCTACGTCAAGGAACCTGAATGTTAAGACAAAAAGGTAATTTATTAAGAGCTTTGTCGGGATCGTGGCCTTGTATGATTCGAAAACGTGGGACAAGAGACGTGTGGTGGTAACTAAAATGTGGTGCCGGAGGAAGACGAAAAAGAGCTAATGGACAGCAAAGCTCGCAAATGAAGAAATTCTTGGAATGATACGTGAAAAAAATATCTTTGCTATCAACAGTACAGAAGTCAAGGAATTAGGTAATTGGCCATCTCTGACAACAAATCAGTACAATGGAATGAATGATTCAACGCAAAAGAGGAGGAATAAGACATAGAGCCCAGTACTTTTGTGACATGATATATACCCAAGCTCACTAACTCACTGACATCACTGCAAATATCTATCTAAGAACCCTATTTGCTCTCTCTGTGTAGCAAAGGAGTACCCCGCGCCGTGAATAGTGGCCTAACGGAAAGGTAAACTCAAGCAAGGTATGAGACCACTCATGTCTCAGTTTTGTTTGTCTGTTCATAGTGAGCAGAGTGTAGTCTCTTGGCGAAGTCGACAACGTAATGTCAAAAATAAAAAAAATAATAAAAACAAAACCATATGTTTTTCAGGGTAGAATACTTGGCCGCCACCAAACAGGCCAGTCGCAGACCGAAGTGCCAATATCTTTGGATGCACCACAAACTGTCATTTCGAGGCTTTGACGGCTATTTCAAGACACAGGAGATGTTCACCGTAGGCCAGTACAAAATCGAACAAGCATAACCACACTACAGCTAGACCCATATCTACCTGTAACTGCCCAGCTGCAAAGTTTGCAGTTGTCTCAGGATTTGCTTTTCCCGATAATCTGTCTGTGTATCAGAGGTTCAGAACAGCAGGGCTGTTAGCCAGACACTTGGACATATGCATCCCGCTCACTCCAGCACATAGACGGGTCCGTGTATTGCAGATCCGGCACCATCAATACTGCTTCAGTTTGCAAAATGATTACGTCAGACAGGACTCTGGAGATAACCTGGTAGCAGATACAACCCTATGGACATTGTGGAAAGAATAACCAAAGAAAGGATAACGTTCTACGAGTCGGAGCGTGGAATGTCAGAAGCGTGAACGTGATAAGGAAGCTAGAAAATCTGAAAAGGGAAATGCAAAGGTTCACTCTAGATGTAGTAGGGGTCAGTGAAGTGAAATTGAAAGAAGACATGGATTTCTGGTCAGATGAATATTGGGTAATATCAACGGCAGCAGAAAATAGTGGAAAAAGTGGAGCAGAGAGTGAGCTACTGCGAATACTTCAGCTATATAGTTATTTTCATTAGTTTCTATAGCATACCAACGCTGACAATGATAGTTCAGTTATACGTGCCGACGTCGCAAGAAGAAGATGAAGAAATACAGAGACTCAGCATTAGAATCACAATTTAAGAGAGCTTTGGAGGACTTAAAATAACATAAGGCAGAAGGGATAGATAACATTCCGTCAGAATTCCTAAAATCATTGGTGCAAGTGGCAACAAAACGACAAGTCACATTGGTATACGAAATGTATTAGTCTGGTGACATACGGTCTGAGATTCGGAAAAATATCATCCACACAATTCCGAAGACTTCAAGAACTGACAAGTGCTGGAATTATCGCACATGCAGATTAACAGCCATTGCATCTAAGTGGCTGACATGAATAATATACAGAAGAATGGAAAAGCAAAGTGAGGATCTGTTAGATGACGATCAGTTTGGCTTCAGGAAAGTTAAAGGCACCTGAGAGGCAATGTTGTGGTAGATAATGGAGGCAAGGCTAAAACAAAAAAAATCAAGACACATTCATGGGATTTGTCGACCTGGAAAAAGCATTGGACAATGTAAAATGGTGCAAGATGTTCAAAATTCTCAGAAAAATAGGGGTAAGCTGTAGAGATATACGGGTAATATACAACATGACTGGACGACCAAGAACGAAGTGCCCGGATTAAAAAGGATGTAAGAGAGGGATGCAGTCTCGACCCTAATGTTCAATTTGTACATCGGAGAAGCATAATCAAAGTAAAAGAGGTTCAAGAGTGGGATTAAAATTCAAGGTGCAAAAATATCGATGATACGATTAGCTGATGACCTTGCTATCATGATTGAAAGTGAAGAAGAATTGCATGATCTGCTGAACAGAATGACCAGTCTTAGGAGTTCAGAAAATGGACTGAGTGTGAATCGATGAAAGACAAAAGTAATGAGAGGTAGCAGAAATGAAAAAACGAGAAACTTAACATCAGGATTGGTGGTCACAAAGTAGATGAAGTTAAGAAATTCTGCTACCTAGGCCTCAACATAACCGATGACGGACGGAGCAAGTAGGACATCAAAAGCACACTAGCACTGATAAAATAGGCATTTCTAGCCAAGAGAAGTCTGGTAGTACCAAAAATAGGCCTTAATTTGAGAAAGAAATTTCTGTGAATGTACGTTTGGAGCACACCATTGTTTTGTGGTGAAAAATGGACTGTGGGAAAAGTGGAACAGAAGAGAATAGAGAATCGAAGAATTTGAGATGTGGTGCTAGAGACGAATGTTGAAAATTAGATGGACTGATAAGGTAAGGAATGAGGAGGTTCGGCACAGAATAGGAGAGGAAAGAAGTATGTGGAAAACCCTGACAAGGAGACGGGACAGGATGACAGGGCGTCTATTAAGAAATCAGGGAATGACTCCCATGGTATTCGAGGAAGCTGTAGAGGGCAAAAACTGTAGAGGAAGACAGAGATTGGAAATATGGAAATAATTCAGCAAATAATTGAGGACTTAGGTTGTAGCTGCTACTATGAGATGAAGAAGTTGGCACAGTATAGAAATTCGTTGGGGCGGGGGGAGGGGGCGGCACTAAACCAGTCAGAAGACTAATGACTCAAAAACACTGGTGTCATGATGTGAGCAGGCGTCATATTAAGTGGCACTACGGAGATACACATCTTCGTTAGTGGTCGGAGGGATACAGCAAACACTCGGTGGTACAGAGATGACGTACTGCTACTACATGTTTGTTTTTCAGAGTTCAGGCTGGACCAGACTTCCTCTTTATGGACAATACTGTTCATCCGCATTGACATGCTATGATGAATGAATTTTTCAAGATGAAGGGGTTCGTTGTATGGACCGACAAGTGAGGTCCCCGGATCTGAATCGATAGTATATGCCTGAGTTGCATTAGGGAGGCGAATTGCATCCTGTGAGCCTCCACCACGAACACTTCCAGTCCTCCATGCCACTCCGTTGCTGTAACCTCCCCACAAAAATAAAAAAAAAATAAAAATGTGCCATGAACCAAGTGTAACTTCCCCACACAAAAATGTAAATGATAATGAGCCAAATATAACCTCCGCACAGAATTATAATTAAATGAATTTTAAATAATATTGTTACCTCAGAACAAAATTGGCTCCCATTTATTGTCTGTGTGCAAAAATGCATTCACATTTAAGTTACCACAAAATTCTTTTCTCATTTAATGTTAAGTTCGAAATAGAAAAATTCCTAAACACCAAAATAATGAAAAAGTTTAGTAACCTGATAAATTTTATGAGGACAGCAGCGCTGCCCTTGGGCCCTGTATTCTGAATAAAAAAGCAAAAATTCTTACCTCAAAAAAAACTGCAATTATATCTACTCTTAATTAAGTATTTTTCGACACAGCTTCGTGCAATGCTGGCATATATTTTTTTTTATTCTTGGAAGGAATGATAATGCATTGGAAATATTCTTCAAATTGAAATGAATGCTTTTCTTTAAAAGATTTACTTTATATTCTAAAAATTATTATTGGGGCATTTTTTTGGAACAAATTAAATTACAATTAACATACATTATTAAATATGAGCAATGCTGCTTCTTTACCTTCTACAACACTCATCCTCCAGAATCCTGACCAGAGTCGCGAGCAGAGCACACAGCCGACACATGGGGACTCCGCCAGCCTACCGCTCAAGACTACTACTACCGTCGACTACTACCGTCGACTCGTGCAGACAAGCGCAGACTAGCGACAAGCAACAACTAACGATAAACTACTCTCTGGTCAGAGATTCTGTAATGCCTCGCCCATCGCCGGCAAAGCATACGTCTTACATAACCCTCCACTGGGGGGGGGGGGGGGCAAAAATTTGGCAGCGATGGTGAGTCAATTGGACTTGCCATGAGCAACAAATTTTTCTTAATTAACTAACTTTACAATCACAGAATATATACATATATATAGGTGCAGAACATAAAATAAAATATAGTGCACATGCACTGAGTACAGAACATGTCAGGCAATGACAAAATGTATACACAACGAGTACAAAACATTTTAACAAATGGCAAAAGTGCAGACGCACTGTAAAACTCTTTAGCATTTTTACATAACATATCATGGAGTGAAATAAAGTGCACATGCACTGTATCAGTCTTTAGCATTTTTACATATCATGGAGTAAAATAAAGTGCACACGCACTGTATAAGTCTTTAGCATATTTAGGACAACTGATCTTGTTAACAAATGAAATGAAGTGCACACACACTGTATATGTCTTTATCATTTTACAAGAATTTAAGCGCATTGTATAAGTGTTTACCATCTTACAAGAACTAGGAAAGGAATGGGAAGGATTGCGTCATGGTTGTAGCACCTTAGGTTGCACACAGCTGCACTGAAAGGCCATATCTTTCTATAGAAGCACAACACCAAGTGAGACGATCTGAAGTTCTTTTCCTTGAAGTATTAATCAGTGTAGCCAAGACACTGAAATGTCATACTAATATTCCATGCTATCATTTTGGTAGTACACTAGGTACATCAATTAGTGGGACCATAATAACATCTCCATCGCTCAAGGTGGTGGACAGCATGTCGTGTCAACACCACGTTCTTGTAAAGTAGACCAACGTAGAATTAGTGCAAAAACCAAATACAGTGCTCCATGATCATGAGGATAGACAGTACAAACGGATATTGCAGTAATTTCTGGTAATTAAGTCAGAAGGTGAAGGACATTAAGTCATATACTAGTCTTCATTGAGAATTACACTAGTCTAACAACTGATTTGAGTAATTGGTGGCACTCATCGCCCAGTTACTGAACATTTCTGTACGATGTATGTAGTATTACAGAATAATGCTCATAAATTATCTGAATATAGTAATTACTGGCACTCATTGGCCAGATACAAAGCATTGTTTTATGCATTATTCAGAAGTGATCATTCAAATGAGTTAATTATAGGCATAGCATTTATACATAATTCATCTAATTATAGTAATCATTGGCATCATAGGTCATCTCATTACAGCAATCAGTGGCATTCATTGTCCAGTTACAAAGCATTTTTTTATGCATTATTCAGAAGTGATCATTCAAAATAAGTTAATTATAGGCATAGCATTTATACATAATTCATCTAATTATAGTAATCATTGGCATCATAGATCATCTCATTACAGTAATCAGTGGCATTCATTGGCCAGTTACAAAACATTTTTTTATGCATTATTCAGAAGTGATCATTCAAAAAGAGTTAATTATTGGCATAGCATTTATACATAATTCATCTAATTATAGTAATCATTGTCATCATAGGTCATCTCATTACAGTAATCAGTGGCATTCATTGGCCAGTTACAAAGTATTTTTATGCATTATTCAGAAGTCATCATTCAAAATGAGAGTCAATTATTGGCATAGCATTTATAGAGTATAACAAAAATATTATTTACAGAAATTATGCGCATAATATTTATCCATTATTACAAACCATCATTCAGTATTACTCAGAATTCATTATTCAAGTGACATACTATTCAGAGCTGATCAGTATTACTCAGAGCTCTCTTAAACTGGTAGCATTATTTGGGACTGGTAATACATTTTTTTTTTTGTGCTAGCAATGCATTGCATTGGGATCGATAACACTGTTCTACAAAAAAACCTTTTTTTCTATTTCTGATAAAAAATATTGTGATCCTAGTTGTATTTTGAGAGCTGAATTGAAAACTGTTTTTGGTTTTTTTCTGTCAGGGATAGTTTATGAGTAATCGCAATTTTATTTCTCTTTTCAATTTCTGATATAGTGCAGCAAACGTGAGGTGAAATTCGACAAACAAATGCACATCTTTATGATGTTATAAGTTCATCACATTAATGGAGGGTGGGCTCTAACATATAACACAGTAACCTTTGTGTATACACTTTGAAGCATTTATTTGACATGAGAAATTACAGAAAATTGACAATCAATGAGCCACTGCCTTGTAATGCACATCACTTTTTTCTCTTGTATTGTGAATCTTTCTTCTCTCGAATGATATTCCAGCAATAATCTGCTAACATAGAAGGTACCCACTTCCCTTCATAGCGCCTTTCTATGGTAGAAATGTCTGTATGGAATATTTCCCCATGTTCATCCGATACGTCACTACAACTCTCTGTGAAGTAGTCCAGATGAGAGTCCGTCATATGTACCCTCAAAGACGTATTGCACCCCAAATCCTGATATGCTTTGATCATATCCTTCACCATTGCTTTGTAGTTAGTAGCTCTTCTTCTTCCGAGGAAGTTTTCCGACACCATCTTGAAACAGTCCCATGTGGTTTTTTCTTTATCAGTTAAACATGCTTCAAAATTTGCATCTTTCTGCAGCTCCCTGATTTGCGGGCCCACAAATACACCTTCCTTTATTTTTGCAGCTGAAAGACGGGGGAATTTGGTAGCTAGATATGCAAACCCACAGCCTGTTGGATCCATGGCCTTCACGAATTGTTTCATCAAGCCAAGTTTGATGTGAAGCGATGGAAGTAGTATATATTCAGGAGCTACCAGACTTTCACGTTGTACATTCTTTTCGCCAACTTTCCATCTTCGCCTAGGCCATTTCTTCTTCACGTAGTGAGAATTTCGGTCTCGACTATCCCACTCACAAAGAAAACAGGCATACTTTGTGTGGCGTTGTTGCATTCCCAGTACCATAGCAATTACCTTGAAATCTGCACATATTTTCCATTTGTGTTCATTGTATTTTAATGAATTTAGCATCCTTTATACGAGTTCGTAATTCTCTTTTGTCAAACTAGCGAAAGCTACTGGAACAGAGGGTATTTCATTTCCGTTATGGAGCAAAACACCCTTCAGACTTGTTTCCGATGCATCTATGAAAAGTCTCCACTCCTGTGAAATATAAGTGAAGTTCAGCACTTTCAACAGGCCAGCAACGTCATTGCAAAATAAGTGCTCCGTCAGTTGAAAAATAAGAAATAAAGGCATGTTCTCTGTGCCTGAACAAACTGATTTTAGTACTTTGGTGCAGTAGTTTATACTCTTGTAATCTTGAACCAAGCAGCTGCGCCTTTTGTTTACTTAGTCCTAGATCACGTACTAAATCATTAATTCTGCCTGTGTTAACAAATGTGGCGATGACTCACTTGTGCAGTGATATAAAGAATCATCATCTGTGATTTATTCAGTACTACTTATTTCACTGTCACTCGGAATTTGACCTCGAGCTCTTGAAGGTACTGGAAGGTTGTCGGAATGCTGCTCTGGCATTCTCGCTGAAGGCAGATCTGGGTAAACAATGTGCCTCTTCGACTTTTTGTTTGTAAAACCCTGAATTTTTGTTAGACAGAAATAACAATCAGTAACGTGGTCCTTAGGCTCCCTCCACACCATGGGAACAGCAAACAACGCCACACTCTCTTTACCTTTCCACCACTGAATTAGTTTGCAGTAACATGTAGCACAACAGAAATGTGGTGCCCATTCTTTATCTTGGTCTCCTACCTCTACTCCAAAGTAATGTTTGTTTGCTTTCTTTATGACTGAAGAAATTTTCTTCCTATTTCTATCAAAAGTGAACTTCCCACATATGTAGAAGAAGTTGTCCGGCTTATATGGACATCCACGACGACGTGGCATTTCTGCAAATTTAAAAATACCACTCTGGTAATACACCTGTAGTAAATTAATAGTAGGGAACTAGAGGAACGCTGATGTGTAAAAACAAGCAGTCGTTTCACCTTCAGCACCAGGCTCAATCAGTTTACACACAAGAACTAAAAAATTCAACCGTGCTCGGAAATATGACAGACAGTTACTTGTCAGCCAAAACACCCACTCGTTAAGACTGACACAAATTGAGGCTAACATCACTGTTGCAAACTCGATGCACCTGCCCCTAGGAGGCGTGAAGCTTTACTGCCGAGGCAGCGACCGGCTGTCGCCGTTCGAGTTAATGAGATGTTTCAGGTGGTCTTAATGACATAGGTGTGACGGGGGATAACTTAATGATGTCTGATTCTTCCCACCTGCTGTTGCAGAAGAAATTATCACGTTCTATCACTAATGGATGCGGCAACATACCCGTATTTCTCTATAACGTCTCTGTGTTTGCCATGAATTTTGAGTATACATATATATACATATTACTTAAAAAGTATCCCTGACAACGATATTTTGTTTACATATTTGAATTTCCCACTGTAAAATGGTCTAGAAGCACATACTTTAATATCAGACATAGAATCCATGTCGAACAGTGATAATTAATTACTGGGGAATGAAAATATTTGCTTCTGAGTTATTGATGCAAATGAAGATGTGTAACATCATTCAACATGAGTCAGCTGTAGCAAGGTTATGAAACAAGTAGAGTATATGTGATCACATTCATAGATGACATAGGTTTAATGAACAACTGCTTATAGCACATTAATTTCATTAATAATTTCTCCTGCAAAATATACAAAAATGGATTATTAAACTGAAAGAAGAAACGCATATTATGCTGAAAAGTAGTGAACTTCGAATTAACAGGTAGTGAAATGTGTATAAAAAATGTATATGTTCTCTAGCTGTCCTTTCCAAAACCTTCAGTCATCATACCATGCGATATAAGACATACTGTCAAAACGAACTGCAACAAATACTTAAATAACTACATAGCATTTCTTAATTAACAGTAAATATGTAAACTTCATCATTATCCTCATCTGTAAAGAAAAAAACTTCATTATTCATATTACCATAACTCCATTATTATCATCACCTGTAAAGAAAAACTTCATTAACCATAGTAGCATATTCTTCATCATTATTCATCACCATTCATTATCATCTGCAAAAAAGTCACTTCATTATTCATTATACAACTATTCCTTATTTCTAGCATATTTCATCACTAAAACTAAGATGTGTAGTTCTGTCTGACAGGCTGCATCAATCGCCTCGTATTCTGAAAGAAAAAATTAGTTAAGACTACTATTCTACGATGTGTATAGTATATTCTTGTTAATGCTTGTTAATTCTCATACATTTACTCTTCGTCATGAGGTATTGCATCTTCTTTCGTTCATTCCGAAGGTGAAATTCCCATTTCTGTTTAATTTATTTCTTTTACACATTATTTCTTTCTGAAAATAATGAACAAAGATTAATGTCTTGTAGTTTATTCATATACCCACTGAATAAAAACTGGTTTATAGTAACATAATTGAGCATACAGCATAGCATGACAGAAAACGTAATATGTCAAAAAAATATAGACAGTGTTCAGAGGCAAAAATGTACACAGTGTATCACAATGTAGCAGCAAAAAAAAAAAAAAATGTAAAATAGTCACGATGTTGAGATATCATAAGGCAGAAATGTTAAAGTCAACTGCTGTTTGTTATATCTTAAATATTTCATAGTGCATACAAACAAAACAGGAAAACAATCATACATACATAAAAAATGGAAAATATGCATGGTCTGATGCGTAACGACAAGAAGAGCAACCTGCTAACCTTACCTTGTCGGGCACTTGCCAAGAAAAAATACACTCCTGGAAATTGAAATAAGAACACCGTGAATTCATTGTCCCAGGAAGGGGAAACTTTATTGACACATTCCTGGGGTCAGATACATCACATGATCACACTGACAGAACCACAGGCACATAGACACAGGCAACAGAGCATGCACAATGTCGGCACTAGTACAGTGTATATCCACCTTTCGCAGCAATGCAGGCTGCTATTCTCCCATGGAGACGATCGTAGAGATGCTGGATGTAGTCCTGTGGAACGGCTTGCCATGCCATTTCCACCTGGCGCCTCAGTTGGACCAGCGTTCGTGCTGGACGTGCAGATCGCGTGAGACGACGCTTCATCCAGTCCCAAACATGCTCAATGGGGGACAGATCCGGAGATCTTGCTGGCCAGGGTAGTTGACTTACACCTTCTAGAGCACGTTGGGTGGCACGGGATACATGCGGACGTGCATTGTCCTGTTGGAACAGCAAGTTCCCTTGCCGGTCTAGGAATGGTAGAACGATGGGTTCGATGACGGTTTGGATGTACCGTGCACTATTCAGTGTCCCCTCGACGATTACCAGTGGTGTACGGCCAGTGTAGGAGATCGCTCCCCACACCATGATGCCGGGTGTTGGCCCTGTGTGCCTCGGTCGTATGCAGTCCAGATTGTGGCGCTCACCTGCACGGCGCCAAAGACGCATACGACCATCATTGGCACCAAGGCAGAAGCGACTCTCATCGCTGAAGACGACACGTCTCCATTCGTCCCTCCATTCACGCCTGTCGCGACACCACTGGAGGCGAGCTGCACGATGTTGGGGCGTGAGCGGAAGACGGCCTAACGGTGTGCGGGACCGTAGCCCAGCTTCATGGTGACGGTTGCGAATGGTCCTCGCCGATACCCCAGGAGCAACAGTGTCCCTAATTTGCTGGGAAGTGGCGGTGCGGTCCCCTACGGCACTGCGTAGGATCCTACGGTCTTGGCGTGCATCCGTGCGTCGCTGCGGTCCGGTCCCAGGTCGACGGGCACGTGCACCTTCCGCCGACCACTGGCGACAACATCGATGTACTGTGGAGACCTCACGCCCCACGTGTTGAGCAATTCGGCGGTACGTCCACCCGGCCTCCCGCATGCCCACTATACGCCCTCGCTCAAAGTCCGTCAACTGCACATACGGTTCACGTCCACGCTGTCGCGGCATGCTACCAGTGTTAAAGACTGCGATGGAGCTCCGTATGCCACGGCAAACTGGCTGACACTGACGGCGGCGGTGCACAAATGCTGCGCAGCTAGCGCCATTCGACGGCCAACACCGCGGTTCCTGGTGTGTCCGCTGTGCCGTGCGTGTGATCATTGCTTGTACAGCCCTCTCGCAGTGTCCGGAGCAAGTATGGTGGGTCTGACACACCGGTGTCAGTGTGTTCTTTTTTCCATTTCCAGGAGTGTATGACAATCATCAGTAAGTAGTCACATAAATATAATTGCATAAGTGGTCAAAAAATGTGTAAGTTCATCTGGAAAAATATGCACAGTCTGATGTGTAACGACAAGAAGAGCGACCTGCTAACCTTACCTTGCCGGGCACTTGCCAAGAAAAAATACAGCAATCATCAGTAAGTGTTCATGTGGATATAATTGCATAGGTGGTCATAAAAAAAATTAGGAAATGGCATTACAGTGTGATAAATCATAAAGTATGTTCATTCAATAAAAGGTTAGATGTTTGAGATGTGGTGGTTCCCTTTGGTTTTTCTGGTTCTCAAAGTTTCGACGTGTACTACATTGGGGTGAGGAATGCTGCGAATCCGATATGGACCTGCGTATAGAAGCTCAAATTTGCTGCATCTACTCTTTCCTTTGCTGGATAAATAGTGTGTAGGTACTAATATCTTCTGTCCAATGTGAAAGTCACGGCGTGTACAAACCTGTTTTTGCTGTCTTCTCCGGCGCTCTGCGGCACGTTTGATGTTGTTCAGTGCAATGTCAATTATTTCATGGTGTCGTAGTCGATGAGATGTAGGAGAGGTTACTAATTCTTTAATTTTGTTAGGTGGTTCAACATTTTTCAGTATAACAGACGGAGATAGCATAGTAGATTCATTTGGTATGGAATTAATTACATCCTGGAATGAGAGTATGTATGTGTCCCAATCAATATGTTTTTTATGGCAGTATATTCTACACAGTTTACCAATTTCTTTCATTAATCGTTCACAAGGGTTCGAAGAAGCATGGTACCTGGATATATAGATCGGAGAAATGTTTCTAGCTCGTAACATACGTGTCCATATAGCAGATCGAAACTGTGATCCATTGTCGGAAATTACTTTCAACACATGCCCTACATGAAATAGAAAATGTTTTACAAATGCTTTCGAAACAGTTTTAGCAGTAGCTTTGCGTAACGGACTGAAGGTAACAAATTTTGAAGTGAGTTCAACAGCGACAAAGATGTAGCAAAAACCTCTATTAGTTCTGGGAATCGGACCAAAAATGTCTACAGCGGCCATATGTCTCAATTTAACAGGTACAATGGGATGTAATGGAGGAATATGTGAAGTCGTGTCTGATTTAGCTTTCTGGCAGATTTTACATGACGCTAAAACTCGTCGTATACGTTTCTCCATGTTGGTAAAATAACAGTTCTGTCTCAGTATAAGAAAACATTTTCTGGCTCCGTAATGTGCGTAACTTAAATGAGTATACCAGATTAATTTGTTAACAAGTTCGTCAGGAATGCATAATAACCAATTGTTGCTGTCAGGATGAGAGCGGCGAAACAGAATGTCATTGCGTACAGTGTAATGGTTTCTAATGGTAACATTATTCCTATCTTGCCAAAGGTGTTTAATTTCTTTCCACACGTTGTCTTTACTCTGCTCTTGTGCTATGTCTTGTAATGACGATGAAATGAAATTTTCAAATGCAACTTGTTCAATGTACATGACGACGAATATTGCTATGCAGAAGTTGGTTGCGATGTCTTGCTGATTGTTGTTAAGAGAACGGGATAGTGCGTCTGCTACAATATTTTGTGTGCCGGGAATGTGAACAATTATAAAGTTAAATTCCTGCAAATAAAGTTTCCATCTACTTAATCTGTCGTGTGTAAATTTAGCCGAAAGTAAAAATTGTATCGCTCTATGGTCTGTGTAAACGGTAGTGTGTCTTCCATAAAGAAAATGCCTAAATCTGGTAAAAGCCCATACAACACATAATGTTTCAAGTTCTGTAACAGAATAATTTCGTTCAGCAGGTGACAGAATGCGACTTGCAATAGCGATGTTTTTAATTACTGTACAACCATCTTCTTCAATTTCCTGAAAAATATGTACGCCTAAAGCGGTGTTAGAACTGTCGGTGGCAATGGAAAAATTTCTGGTAAGATCTGGGTGCGATAAAAGTGGTGCATTCAACAAAGCGTGTTTCAAATAACGTTTTCGTAAACAAGATTCTGCGTGTCAAAATTATTGCTTGCGTTACTGGAATATGCAACCTGTACTGTATCTAGTCAAATTCTATCTGACGTGTTATTATTTTCAGGAGGATGCTGCGGCATTTCAACTATTTGTACTGTTCTGTTATTTATTCTGACGTATTACGTTCGGGATGATATCTACTGTCTAGTTCATTCATGATAATATGTTGTTGCTGATGTTCTTGCTGCTGATAAGATCGACTGTTATTAAATGTACGCTGAAAATTGTGCTCATTATTTTTACGTCTGTCATGATAGTCATTTCTATACGGCGCATTGCGATAGGAATTGAAATAGTGTGTTCTCTGTACGTAGTTATTTCCTCGTTGCTGTGCGTTATAATTTGTTGGAGCTGATGCTATACGTGCACGCGGCGAAACATTAAAGCTTGGTTGACCTTGTACATTACATTGTTGGTTAGGTATGCTAACCGGTTAGTTTTGTTGCTGTTGCGGAGAAAAACCTCTATTGTTGCCAAAATGTGGTTCCTGTTACTGATAATTTTGACGATTGCTGAAAATGCTATACATACTGATGATTACAATTTTATCTGTTGTTATAATTACGGCGATAGTTGTCATTTCGGGAGTGTCTAAAGAGAACTGTCACTTTCGGTAAAACTTGTCATATCGGGTTTTCTTGACTCATTCTTAATCCTAGATAGAGCAATAGTTAAAGAGCTGTTTTGATAGATATAAAGGATAGTAGAAGAGAAGGCAGCAGTGCAGAAAACTAAAGATGAAACAGCACTACTACGGCTCGGGGCCCTGTGCATGCTACGGTACATATTTATTAAAACGTAATGAACCCCCTGAGGTTTATTACGCCCTACAAATAAATTTTAGCTTTTGCGTTACAGGCAATGGCGGTAAAAATTCAGAAGCAAATTGCTGTATCCATGCTAATTCTAGTTTCCACATTACAGGCCAAGCTGGTGAAAGTACAAAAATAAATTGTCGTATACAGTTCAAAGCGTGTACCTGTGCTCTGTAATTTTTAAATACCTTAGATTTTTTTACGGATAAAAATTGCTCGTAATCAACGTTATCGTCTCTGAATGTGTGAACAGGTTCACGATTGCATAAGAATCTGTTTGTCTGTGTCTTTTCGGATTTTAAGTCACGTACTCTCTGTAAATTACCCAAATTATACTGGCTGTGTGAGTGTGAGAAATGTTCGGAATGTGCCGTATGCTGTGACGTGTTATTAACTGAAATATTTTTTATCTTTGTCACTTCTTGCTGTAAAGTTGACAATTTTCTACGTAATGTATTATTGGACGCATCTATCTCACTGATCGTCTGCTGTAAATTTTGAAACTCAGGTGTTTGATTAAACGAAATCGGTGAAGTATCGTCTGATTTGCTGTCATTATTACTTTCAATAACGTCAATACGACTGGCCAATTCATCATATTTTTCAGTCAGTATTTTTACCTGATCATCGTTTTTAGTGTCACAAGCATTAATCTGTTTTTGTATTTTACGTGTGGTTTCGTTCAATTTTTTAACGTCTGCTTTGATGACATCGGGATCCTGAATTAGTTCTAATTGTTCAAGTCTGTCGGTCACTGCCTGAAAGTCTACTGTGTGTGTGTCTGTTTTTGTTTTAAGATCGGAAATTTCATCACGCAATTCGGTGTTCAACTGTTTGATAGTATTAATTTCGTCTGATACTGCAGCAATATTGTTGTCTACGTATGTTTTTGCGTTCGTAAACAATTTACGTTTATCTTCCTGTCTCTGTGCGGTAATTGTTTCCATGACTTGTCGTTTTACTTTATTCTGTTCCTGTATAAATTTACGGAAACGCGTTTCACTGTTTTGCAGGTGATGATTAAAACGTTCGTCAATTTGACTGTTCTGTTGGTCGAATTTCGCGTCTACTTTTGCATCCAGTGTGCGCGAAAGTTCTGCTGACATTAATTTAAACTCGTCGCGTAACTGTGTTGTGTTTTCAGAGCATTGTTTACCGACTGCACTAATTTCATCTCTAAGTGATTCTGTTGTAGCTGTTTGCATATCCCTTAATTCTTGAGCAACAGATCTAATTTCTTCACTACTTTTCCTAGCACAAGCCTCAATTTCCTCGCGTAATTGTTCTTTAGTATCATGACACTGCGCGGCAACGGCTGTAATCTGTTCACTAAGCTGTCTGGAATTGTTGTCTAATTTTTCATTAAGGTTGTCTTGTTTTTCATTAAGTTGTTTGAAATTTTCATTAAGGTTGTCTTGTTTTTCATTCGACTGTTTGAAATTGTTGTCTTGTTTTTCATTAATTTCATTGATTTGTTGTTTGAGACTTTCACTAAGTTTTTTGAGATTGTTCTCTTGTCTTTCATTCTGTTGTTTGGAATTGTTATCATATTCCTTTTTAAACTGTAGCAATACTGCCATAATTTGATCCAAGCCAAAAGTAGCTTTTGCATTCTCTGTGCTGTGTGATGATGTATGTGCATTTGTCACGTTTTCTGTAACCATTTGGTCATTCTGTAATTTTTGAAAAGGTTTGCCAATCGGATGTGCACTGTTGGTCACTACACCGGAATTAAATAAATCTGTCGTACTCTGATTACGCTGTTCATTTTCGTTAGAAAAATTTGTCTGTTCATTAAGTAAATTTTGCAAACCGGGTGTGTCAAGCTGGGCAGCGTTCATTGTAACACAACGTCCCGCGTCATCAATTGTCGTTAAATTAACAGACGACACAATTGAATCTGTTTGCTCATCACTAGGATAAAAATCATTACTAGTGGTCAGTACGCACTGATTGTCTGTAAATGGATAATTGTCATCATTACACTGGGTGTCGCAAATACTATCGGTCAAATTATTCGAATCTGCTATTTCACTCATTACACATCGCGATGTACTATTAACAGTTTTTCGCGGCATTTTTCACAAAACAAAAATTATTCACAAATGAAACAAAGACAATGCAAAATGCAACAAACAATTACAACAAAGAGCAACAAATTGCTGATGATCTGTGAAAGAAAGAGTGACAAATTAGTAAATGCGTTGCGCCAGATGCAGACTACATTTAAGTAAATAAGATCAGATATATGTCTACTTCTCAGAAGATTCACAAAGAAATACGATCCTGGCCGGATGTTGCCAAGTGTAACCTCCGCACAAAAATGAAAATGAATAAAAATGTGCCATGAACCAAGTGTAACTTCCCCACACAAAAATGTAAATGATAATGAGCCAAGTATAACCTCCGCACAGAATTATAATTAAATGAATTTTAAATAATATTGTTACCTCAGAACAAAATTGGCTCCCATTTATTGTCTGTGTGCAAAAATGCATTCACATTTAATGTTACCACAAAATTCTTTTCTCATTTAATGTTAAGTTCGAAATAGAAAAATTCCTAAACACCAAAATAATGAAAAAGTTTAGTAACCTGATAAATTTTATGAGGACAGCAGCGCTGCCCTTGGGCCCTGTATTCTGAATAAAAAAGCAAAAATTCTTACCTCAATAAAAACTGCAATTATATCTGCCCTTAATTAGGTATTTTTCGACACAGCTTCGTGCAATGCTGGCATATATTTTTTTTTATTCTTGGAAGGAATGATAATGCATTGGAAATATTCTTCAAATTGAAATGAATGCTTTTCTTTAAAAGATTTACTTTATATTCTAAAAATTATTATTGGGGCATTTTTTTGGAACAAATTAAATTACAATTAACATACATTATTAAATATGCGCAATGCTGCTTCTTTACCTTCTACAACAATACTCATCCTCCAGAATCCTGACCAGAGTCGCGAGCAGAGCACACAGCCGACACATGGGGACTCCGCCAGCCTACCACTCAAGACTACTACTACCGTCGACTACTACCGTCGACTCGTGCAGACAAGCGCAGACTAGCGACAAGCAACAACTAACGATAAACTACTCTCTGGTCAGAGATTCTGTAATGCCTCGCCCATCGCCGGCAAAGCATACGTCTTACATTGCTACGCAGCAAATGTGGCTGTTAGGCAAACCATACCCCCTATTTACAATTACAACTTCTTTTGTTGTGGAATACATGTCCCAGTTGTACTGTTTTCTTACAAATATTTATATGGGACCCCTGATACGTGTAGATACGACTCTGACAGGTGAAACGTACGTAAGCATCTTGTCTGATCACCTTTTCAAAACGTTATACAAAGAAGCGTCAAAGAAAATGGTATAGGCAAGCGTATTCAAAAGCAGAGACTTGTAAACAGGCAGAATACGGCGCTGCGGTCGGCAACGCCTATATAAGACAACGAGTGTCTGGCGCAGTTGTTATATCAGTTAGCGCTGCTACAATGGCAAGTTATCAAGATTTAACTGAGTCTGGACGTGGTGTTGTAGTCGCCGCATGTGCTATGGGACACAGCATCGCCGAGGTAGCGATGAAGTGGAGATTTTCCTGTACGATCTTTTCACGAGTGTACCGTGAATGTCAGGAACCCGGTAAAATATCAAATCTCCGACATCGCCGCGTCAGGAAAAATATCCTGCAAGAATGGAACCAACAACGACTAAGAGAATCGTTCAACGTGGCAGCAGTGCATTCCTTCCGCTAATCGATGCAGATTTCAATGCTGGGCCATCAGGAAGTGTTAGCGTGCGAACCATTCAACGAAACAATATCGATATGGGCTTTTTCAGTCGAAGGCCCACTCGTGTACCTTTGGTGACTGCACGACACAAAGCTACACGCCTCGCCTGGGCCCGTCAACACCGACATTGGACTGTTGAAAACTGTAAACATGTTACCTGGTCGGACGAGTCTCATTTCAAATTGTATACAGCGGATGGACGTGTACGGGTGTGGAGACAACTTCATGAATCCATCGACCCCGCATGTCAGCAGTCCCAAGCTGGAGGAGGCTCTGTAATGGTGTGAGGCGTGTGAGTGATATGGGCCCCCTGATACGTCTAGATACGACTCTGACAGGTGAAACGTACGTAAGCATCCTGTCTGATCACCTGCAACCATTAGTGTCCATTGTGCATTCCGACGGACTTGGGCAATTCCACCAGGACAATGCGACACCCAACCCGTCCACAATTGCTACAAAGTGGCTCCAGGAACACTCTTCTGAGTCACTTACTCAGACCATCAAACTCGCCACACAGCATATCTGGGTTGCCTTGCAACGTGCTGTTCCGAAGAGATCTCCACCCCTCGTACTCTTACGGATTTATGGACACGCCTACAGGATTCATGGTGTCAGTTCACCGCAACACTATTCCAGACATTAGTGGAGTCCATGCCACGTCCTGCTGCGACACTTCTGCGTGGTCCCTATGGGGGGGGGGGGGCGGGGGGGGGGCGGGGGTGGGCTACACAGTATTAGTCGAATGTACCAGTTTCTTTAACCCTTCAGTGTATTTCAGGCACTGTTGTAACCTAGATGTCTTGTTTTTAAGCTGTAGGCTCTTGAGAGGTCTTTCCGACATACTGATTAGGCAATGTGTCCTCTTTTCATATAATGCTTAACTTTTGGACACTAGTGTAGATCAGGTAACTGAATAGGAGTAGTCTTTATACAGGAACTATGTTGCGTGCGTTGCTATTGTGAGGCGACAATGAATTCATTTGGTCTTTTTCCATGACTGTAAGCATTCAGGATGATCCTGTTGTAGCTTGAAGGTGGTTTAACTTTGCGTTTCAGAAGCAGTTGTGGACGTATTCTGCAGCGTCGTTACTATGAATAACCGTTCTTACACTTAACATGTTACTTCACTTTGCGTGGTCAACACAATAATGACATCCTCTTCTCTCTGTGCTGTCGTTCTGCTTTGTTACCGTTTTGAACACCCAGTTATTATCAATAAATAGCAGTTACCTCCATCCTGCGGCCGCATTACACGTAACATACATCAGCAGACATTCCTGGTTGGCATTCCGCCCTGCGGCTGTGTATTGGCTTGCTTTGCTCCAGGGGAGAACTTCTAAAATTCTTCCACCTCAAATATAGCTCGACGTCTTCCTAGAACAGTCTTAACAATCATTCACAGGAAAGTTCACACAGTAAATTTTAGTTATTGGCCTCTGCTTCAGCTGAGCCCGAACTCAAAGTTCCTCCTCTTAGTCAGAAGAATACTATTCATAGATTAGCTTACTGAGCAGTTAATCATACTATTATTTGCGTTTTCTAAGCCATTACCTAAAACTACACACATCAAAAAATGTTTTGCGTCACTTCGGTTCTCAGAGTTCCAGAACCTGTACAGAAAATTGAAATAGAGATCAACATAAACACCATTTCCGCCCTTTTTATTGCTCATGAAAACCACACACTGAATGTTGTACCACCATACGGCTAGACCTTCAGAGGTGGTGGTCCAGATTGCTGTACACACCAGTACCTCTAATACACAGCAGCACGTCCTCTTGCATTGACGCAAGCTTGTATTCGTCGTTCCATGCTATCCACAAGTTGATCAAGGCACTGTTGGTCCAGATTGTCCCACTCCTCAAAGGCGATTCGGCGTAGATCTCGCTAAGTGGTTGGTGGGTCACGCGTCCATAAACAGTCCTTTTCAATCTATACCAGGCATCTTTGTTAGGGTTCGTGTCTGGAGAATTTGCTGGCAACTCTAGTCGAGCAGTGTCGTTATCCTGAAGGAAGTCATTCACAAGATGTGCACGATGGGGGCGCAAATTGTCGTCCATGAAGTCGAATGCCTCGCCAGTATGCTGGTGATATGGTTGCACTATCGGTCGGAGGATGGCATTCACGTATCGTACAGCCGTTACGGCGCCTTCCATTACCACCAGCGACGTACGTAGGCCCCACATAATGCTACCCCAAAACAGCAGGGAACCTCCACCTTGCTGCACTCGCTGGACAGTGTGTCTAAGGCGTTCAGCCGAACCTGGTTGCCTCTAAACACGTCCCCAACGATTGTCTGGTTGAAGGCATACACGATACTCGTCGGTGAAGAGAACTTGATGCAAATCCTCAGTGCTCCATTCGGCATGTTGTTGGGACCATCTGTACCGCGCTGCATGGTGTCGTGGCTGCAAAGATGGACCTCTCCATCGACGTCAGGAGTGAAGTTGCGCTTCATGCAGCCTATTGCGCACAGTTTGAACCGTAACACGATGTCCTGTGACTCCACGAAAAGCATTATTCAACATGGCGGCGTTGCTGTCAGGGTTTCTCTGAGCCATAATCCGTAGGTAGCGGTCATCCACTGCAGGATTAGCCCTTGCACGGCCTGAGCGAGGCTTGTCATCGACAGTTCCTGTCTCTCTGTATCTCCATGTCCGAACAACATCACTATGGTTCACTCCGAGACGCCTGGACACTTCCCTTGTTGAGAGCCCTTCCTGGCAGAAAGCAACAATGCGGACGCGATCGAACGGCAGTATTGATCGTCTAGGCATGGTTGAACTACAGACAACACGAGCCGTGTATCTCCTTCCTGGTGGAATGACTGGAAGTGATCGGCTGTCGGTTCTCCTCCGTCTAATAGGCGCTACTCATGCATGGTTGTATACATCTTTGTGCGGGTTTAGTGGCATCTCTGAACAGTCAAAGGGACTGTGTCTGTGATAAAATATCTACAGTCAATGTCTGTCTTCAGGAGTTCTGGGAACCGGGGTGATGCAAAACATTTTTTGATTTGTGTAGGTTAACATGCTACTCACTGACATGGTCTACATGCATAACGTAGCTCGTGTGTACCCAGTTACCAGCCCTCCTTTTCTTCTTCAGCTTTTTAGATTCAATACCCTGGACAGACAACAATACAGACGACAATACAGGCAACTGTGGAAAAGCATCTGCAGCTCATTTAAACGGCTTCACTCATCCCACGTGAACAATAGCAGTTTTTGCCGGTAGTTGCAACTTAACCATTGGGAAGTGCGGGGAGAGTGGTAATTTCATTTCTCTGAGCTGGTCTGGTCCTTGGTATCGGGTCACGAATTTCTTTGTCCTACTCTTACTCTTGTAGAGGTTCATCACCAAAATCCCTTGTCCTATTATGTGCTGTGGCAGCTTACCCACGCATTTCCCGGGTTGTTCTTGACACTCACGACTTTTGTATTCGCTTTTTTCACTCTCCTACAAACATCGCTTAACATTTTCGAAAATTTATTCACTGTTTCACTGATTATTGCCGGCCGGAGTGGCCGAGCGGTTCTAGGCGCTACAGTCTGGAACCGCGCGTCCGTCACGGTCGCAGGTTCGAATCCTGCCTTGGACATGGATGTGTGTTATGTCCTTACGTTAGTTATGTTTAAGTAGTTCTAATTCTAGGGGACTGAAGACCTCAGAAGTTAAGTCCCATAGTGCTCAGAGCCATTTGAACCATTTGAACCGTTTATTCTATCCACAAGCTCCACAGTATCAAAGAGAGAAGGAATTTTCCTGCCGTACACCACCACATATGGTACGAGACAAGTCTCACTACGAATTTTGTAGTTGTATATGGAAATCCGTTCTCTATGGGTAGTGTCATAGATTAGTAATCTGAAACGCCATGGTCTCCGGCTCTGACCCCATCCACTGCTTAGATTTTGATTAAAAATCTCCAGCAATTGCGGCCGAAGACTTCCAGCACAAGAAGTCACCTTCGCTCTGCCAACGGCGTTGTTAAAGAGGAAGGAGGAGTTGACAGAGGTTCAATGCCCTTGCATTGGAAAACTGCCCCAAAAAAGCGGAAGAATCAGCAATGATCAATGGCGTGAGGAAGCAAAAGGCAATTGAAACCACTGCATTAAAGACACATAATGTGTATCCACAGGACATACAGAAGGTAATTGAAAAAGTGTTATAATGACCTCTCCATTGGCAATAGATTCCGAGCTAGTCCCCCATTCAGATGTCCGGGAGGGTGTCGCGAAAGAAGCGCTCAATCATCTGAGAGATAAAGGGGTGAGCGAGTATGTCGGGACTTACCCCAGTTGACCGCCAGTTGTGCCACGTCATCATAACGCGCATGTGCGGAGCACGCAAAGTATTGCGCCATAATCTGTGAATGAAATTAAGAAATTAAAGTAGCTTTTCTAGACTTTGGCAATATATGCATCAGTATGTTAATGTTCAAATTGTTAAATCTCAGGGTGTAAGTAGGCTGTTTAGGTTTTTATATTGGTAACGCCACGTAGCGCTCTGTATGAAAATCACTGGCTGTCATGTGTGCAGTCTGTGGCTGGTTGGTATTGTTGTAATATTCGCTATTGTAGTGTTGGGCAGTTGGCTGTTAACAGCGCGTAGCGTTGCGCAGTTGGAGGTGAGCGCCAGCAGTGGTGGATGTGGGGAGAGAGATGGCGGAGTTTTGAGAGCGGATGATCTGGATGTGTGTCCATCAGAGACAGTAAATTTGTAAGACTGGATGTTATGAACTGATATACATATATATATATATATATATATATATATATATATATATATATATATATATATATATATATTTTGAACACTATTAAGGTAAATACATTGTTTGTTCTTATCAAAATCTTTCATTTGCTAACTATGCCTATCAGTAGTTAGTGCCTTCAGTAGTTAGAATCTTTTATTTAGCTGGCAGTATTGGCGGTCGCTGTATTGCAGTAGTTCGAGTAACGAAGATTTTTGTGAGGTAAGTGATTCATGAAAGGTATAAGTTATTGTTAGTCAGGGCCATTCTTTTGTAGAGATTATTGAAAGTCAGATTGCGTTGCGCTAAAAATATTATGTGTCAGTTTAGTGTTGATCAGAATAAGTAAAGAGAGAAATGTCTGAGTCCGTTCAGTTCTGCTCAGCTGTTGGAAGATCAGATAATGTAAGAGGTTAATCAGCACAGTAATTCATAAATTTTACTGCTACCTCTAGTAGTTTTTGAGTAATTTACTGAAATCTAATTTGGAACAAAAACGTACTTATTTGCAGTAGATTAAGTATAATTTATTTTATTGATAGAAAGTTTTGATTACAGCACCTGTTGAAACCCGTTAAATATTTGATCTGAAACATGTTTCAAGACTTTGATGTAAATAACAATCAATACAAGATCTCATAAAGTTACAGTTCAGAAGTCATGTTCTACTGTTAGTTCCGTTCTAAAAGTTCTAGGAGGCAAAGTTTAAATGCAGGCGAGCTACATTTCTTTCTGTGATTAGAGCCAACGTAATTCCATTCATACAAAAATTACGTGGATTCTAAAGTAACACACAACAGTGTTATAAAACATTATGTGTCCGAGAAAGCGACCATTTAGAGGCTACTACCGGGGCATAGAGCGGATGACAGCAGGTGTTTCCTTTGGCCGTCCGCTGCGCCCGAGAGGCGCACTTCGCACCCAGCTATCGTACGATTCGCGTCGGTCAAACGCTGGCTTACGCACTGCCTCGAGTGACGTCACAACCAGGCTGCAACTAAATGTATGTTTTTGGCACAAATAGGAAGTGAACTCGCGAGGACTGTACACACACAAAATCGTGTGGCAATTGGTGAGAGTATTTTTCACTTTTGTGGCGATCAATTAACTCAGATTATTAGAAGTCAGGGCAAAAACCCATTTCTTGGGATCTTACCATAGAGGTCGCCTCTGAACTGCTCATAATGTTGTTTGTGATTGAGACGTAATTTCTTTAGTTTCTCAGACCTTATGTCTGGTTAAAAATGGAAAGTGACTCGGACCTTGATCAAGTGTGACTTCCTTTTAACTGTATGGTATATGTTACATTGCATTTAGGGTAATTGAACGTGTATCAATAATTACAGATTTCCGTAGTTCTATATATATGTTTAGATGTAGCTGTATTGCGTTGATGTATTGGTGGATATTGTGTGGTATGACTCCTCTAGTTGATAGTATAATTGGTATAATGTCAACTTTATACTGATGCCACATGTCCTTGACTTCCTCAGCCAGTTGGATGTATTTTTCAATTTTTTCTCCTGTTTTCTTCTGTATATTTGTGGTATTTGGTATGAATATTTCGATTAGTTGTGTTAATTTCTTCTTTTTATTGGTGAGTATGATGTCAGGTTTGTTATGTGGTGTTGTTTTATCTGTTATAATGGTTCTGTTCCAGTATAATTTGTATTCATAATTCTCCAGTACATTTTGTGGTGCATACTTGTATGTGGGAACGTGTTGTTTTCTTAGTTTATGTTGTATGGCAAGTTTTTGATGTATTATTTTTGCTACATTGTCATGTCTTCTGGTGTTTCTGTATTTGCTAGTATTGTAGATCCGCTTGTGATGTGATCTACTGTTTCTATTTGTTGTTTGCAAAGTTTGCATTTATCTGTTGTGGTATTGGGATCTTTAATAATATGCTTGCTGTAACATCTTGTGTTCATTATTTGATCCTGTATTGCAATCATGAATCCTTCCGTCTCACTGTATATATTGCCTTTTTTAGCCATGTGTTGGATGCGTCTTGATCGATGTGTGGCTGTGTTAGATGATACGGATGCTTGCCATGTAGTGTTTTCTTTTTCTAGTTTACTTTCTTTGTATCTGTTGATGTTATGTGATCTAAAGGGTTGTAGAAGTTGTTATGAAATTGTAGTGGTGTAGCCGATGTATTTATATGAGTGATTGCTTTGTGTATTTTGCTAGTTTCTGCTCGTTCTATAAAGAATTTTCTTAAATTGTCTACCTGTCCATTATGGAGGTTTTTTTTATCGATAAATCCCCTTCCTCCTTCCTTTCTGCTTAATGTGAATCTTTCTGTTGCTGAATGTATGTGATGTATTCTATATTTGTGGCATTGTGATCGTGTAAGAGTATTGAGTGCTTCTAGTTCTGTGTTACTCCATTTCACTACTCCAAATGAATAGGTCAATATTGGTATGGCATAAGTATTTATAGCTTTTGTCTTGTTTCTTGCTGTCAATTCTGTTTTCAGTATTTTTGATAGTCTTTGTCTATATTTTTCTTTTAGTTCTGCTTTAATATTTGTATTATCTATTCCTATTTTTTGCCTGTATCCTAGATATTTATAGGCATCTGTTTTTTCCATCGCTTCTATGCAGTCGCTGTGGTTATCCAATAAGTAATCTTCCTGTTTAGTGTGTTTTTCCCTTGACTATGCTATTTTTCTTACATTTGTCTATTCCAAAAGCCATATTTATATCATTGCTGAATACTTCTGTTATCTTTAGTAATTGGTTGATTTGTTGATTTGTTGCTCCCAGTAGTTTTAGATCATGTAGTTAGATGTCTTGTGACAGCCAGAGCGAGAGCACCAGCAGCAGCGAGTACTGTTTGTATAAAGCGTTTATTTTGCATTTTGTTTACGACCTTCCACTAAGGAAGGGATTCTATTAGTGTTTATCTGCTCTGCATAGTAACTAACAGTTCTTGATAAAACTTTACGTAGTTTTCGTGTTAGATTTCTTAGTGTTTTCTTGATCGTTTAGAACAGAAAGCGCCCTAAAACCGTCTTTTGTTTGTTTCGCGGCCGTTAGCCACTAGTCACTTGAATCAGCAGTTGTCTTGTGACAGCCAGAGCGAGAGCACCAGCAGCAGCGAGTACTGTTTGTATAAAGCGTTTATTTTGCATTTTGTTTACGACCTTCCACTAAGGAAGGGATTCTATTTGTGTTTATCTGCTCTGCATAGAAGCTAACAGTTCTTGATCGTTAGGAGAGAAATTTATTTTGTACTTATTTGCTGCGCTTAGCTTTTAAATAGTTTTTATGGGAAAACCTAGCGTAGCTTTCGCGTCTCGTATTTCAGTGAGTGTTTCTTGATTATCAGAGTAGCTCATCAGAAGATTATCTTGGGAATTTGTCACCGTATAGAGTAGGGTAAACATAGTCATGTGTAGGGACTGTGGTTGTTGTGAGCGGACGCAAGGAGAATTGGCCACTCTTCGGGGGCAGGTGGAGGCTTTGTCTGTTAGGCTCATCGAGCTCGAGGCGCAGGCGTCGGCTCGTAGTGGCGTTGGGGCAACTGTGGTGAGACCTATGTCTACTTCGGTGGCCTTGGAATCACATGGAACCCCTGATGTCGCTGCGTCTTCCGGCAGTGAGCATCTTACCGGTCAGCCATCACTCCAGGGTGAATGGCGGACAGTGGTGGGCTCGCGCGTGCCTGGCCGAAAGGCGAAGGTGGGATCTGGCCGCGTGGCAGCTGCCTTACCCCTTTCCAACAGGTACGGGGTGCTTCCTAGTGGTGATGACATCGTTTCCGAGCCACCACAGGATGCCTCGCCTGTTGGGCCAGTGGCCGATTCTCCGGCAAGGTCCCGACAGTCACAGAGGGCGGGCCTATTAGTTATAGGGAGCTCCAACGTTAGGCGGGTTATGGAGCCCCTCAGGAAAATAGCGGGTAGGTCGGGGAAGAATGCCAGTGTGCACTCGGTGTGCTTGCCGGGGGGTCTCGTCCGTAATGTGGAGGAGGCCCTTCCGGCAGCTATTGAACGCACTGGGTGTGACCGGCTGCAGATAGTAGCACATGTCGGAACGAATGACGCCTGCCGCTTGGGTTCTGAGGCCATCCTTGGTTCCTTCCGGCGGCTGGCTGATTTGGTGAAGACAACCAGCATCGCACGCGGAGTGCAAGCTGAGCTTAATATCTGCAGCATAGTGCCCAGAGTCGATCGCGGTCCTCTGGTTTGGAGCCGTGTGGAGGGTCTAAACCAGAGGCTCAGACGACTCTGCGACTATAATGGTTGCAAATTCATCGACCTCCGTTATTGGGTGGAGAACTGTAGGGCCCCCCTAGACAGGTCAGGCGTGCACTACACACCGGAAGCAGCTACTAGGGTAGCAGAGTACGTGTGGCGTGCACACGGGGGTTTTTTAGGTTAGAGGGACCCCCCCTTGGGCGAAACGATAAAATACCTGACGGCTTACCAGAGAGAACATCAGCATCGTTGATAAAGAACGTCCGTCCTCAGAGACCAAAAACAGGAAAAGTTAACGTAATATTGGTAAACTGCAGGAGTATCCAGGGCAAGGTTCCTGAATTAGTATCGCTTATTGAAGGAAATAGTGCGCATATAGTATTAGGAACGGAAAGTTGGTTAAAACCGGAAGTGAACAGTAACGAAATCCTAGACACAGAATGGAATATATACCGCAAGGATAGGATAAACGCCAATGGTGGAGGAGTATTTATAGCAGTAAAGAATTCAATAATATCCAGTGAAGTTATTAGCGAATGCGAATGTGAAATAATCTGGGTTAAGTTAAGTATCAAAGGTGGGTCAGATATGATAGTCGGATGCTTCTATAGACCACCTGCATCAGCAACCGTAGTAGTTGAGCGCCTCAGAGAGAACCTGCAGAACGTCGTGAAGAAGTTTCGTGATCATACTATTGTAATAGGGGGAGACTTCAATCTACCAGGTATAGAATGGGATAGTCACACAATCAGAACTGGAGCCAGGGACAGAGACTCTTGTGACATTATCCTGACTGCCTTGTCCGAGAATTACTTCGAGCAGATAGTTAGAGAACCAACTCGTGAAGCTAACGTTTTAGACCTCATAGCAACAAATAGACCGGAACTTTTCGACTCCGTGAATGTAGAAGAGGGTATCAGTGATCATAAGTCAGTGGTTGCATCAATGACTACAAGTGTAATAAGAAATGCCAAGAAAGGAAGGAAAATATATTTGCTTAACAAGAGTGATAGGGCACAAATCGCAGAATATCTGAGTGACCACCATCAAACGTTCATTTCTGAGGAAGAGGATGTGGAACAAAAATGGAAAAAAATTCAGAAACATCGTCCAGTACGCCTTAGATAAGTTCGTACCGACTAAGGTCCAAAGCGAGGGGGAAAGATCCACCGTGGTATAACAATCATGTACGAAAGGTACTACGGAAACAAAGAAAGCTTCATCATAGGTTTAAGAGTAGTCGAATCATAGCTGATAAGGAAAAGCTGAACGAAGCGAAAAAGAGCGTAAAGAGAGCAATGAGAGAAGCATTCAACGAATTCGAACATAAAACATTTGCAAACAATCTAAACAAGAACCCTAAAAAGTTTTGGTCATATGTAAAATCGGTAAGCGGATCTAAATCCCCTATTCAGTCACTCGTTGACCACGATGGCACCGAAACAGAGGACGACCGAAGAAAGGCAGAAATACTGAATTCAGTGTTCCGAAACTGTTTCACTGCGGAAAATCGTAACACGGTCCCTGACTTCAGCCGTCGCACGGACGCCAAAATGGAAAATATTGAAATAAACGATATCGGAATTGAAAAACAACTGCTATCACTTAGTAGCGGAAAAGCATCCGGACCAGACGAGATACCCGTAAGATTCTACAGTGATTATGCTAAAGAACTTGCCCCCTTTCTATCAGCAATTTATCGTAGATCTCTGGAAGAACGTAAAGTACCTAGCGACTGGAAGAAAGCGCAGGTCGTTCCCATTTTCAAGAAGGGTCATAAATCAGATGCGAATAATTATAGGCCTATTTCGCTTACGTCAATCTGTTGCAGAATAATGGAACATGTTTTATGTTCTCGTATTATGACGTTCTTAGATAATACAAATCTCCTTCATCATAACCAACATGGATTCCGCAAACAGAGATCATGTGAAACTCAGCTCGCCCTATTTGTCCAAGAAATTCACAGTGCCGTAGACACTGGCGAGCAGATTGATGCCGTATTCCTGGACTTCAGGAAGGCATTTGATACGGTTCCGCACTTACGTTTAGTGAAAAAAATACGAGCTTACGGAATATCGGACCAGGTTTGTGATTGGATTCAGGATTTCCTAGAAGAAAGAACACAACATGTCATTCTTAACGGTTCAAAATCTGCAGATGTAGAGGTAATTTCGGGAGTACCGCAAGGAAGCGTGATAGGACCTTTATTGTTTACAATATACATAAATGACTTAGTTGACAACATCGGTAGCTCCGTGAGGCTATTTGCAGATGACACGGTTGTCTACAAGAAAGTAGCAACATCAGAAGACTCGTACGTACTCCAGGAAGACCTGCAGAGGATTAATGAATGGTGCGACAGCTGGCAGCTTTCCCTAAACGTAGATAAATGTAATATAATGCGCATACATAGGGGCAGAAATCCATTCCAGTACGATTATGTCATAGGTGGTAAATCATTGGAAGCGGTAACGACCGTAAAATACTTAGGAGTTACTATCCGGAGCGATCTGAAGTGGAATGATCACATAAAACAAATAGTGGGAAAAGCAGGCGCCAGGTTGAGATTCATAGGAAGAATTCTAAGAAAATGTGACTCATCGACGAAAGAAGTAGCTTACAAAACGCTTGTTCGTCCGATTCTTGAGTATTGCTCATCAGTATGGGACCCTTACCAGGTTGGATTAATAGAAGAGATAGACATGATCCAGCGAAAAGCAGCGCGATTCGTCATGGGGACATTTAGTCAGCGCGAGAGCGTTACGGAGATGCTGAACAAGCTCCAGTGGCGGACACTTCAAGAAAGGCGTTACGCAATACGGAGAGGTTTATTATCGAAATTACGAGAGAGCACATTCCGGGAAGAGATGGGCAACATATTACTACCGCCCACATATATCTCGCGTAATGATCACAACGAAAAGATCCGAGAAATTAGAGCAAATACGGAGACTTACAAGCAGTCGTTCTTCCCACGCACAATTCGTGAATGGAACAGGGAAGGGGGGATCAGATAGTGGTACAATAAGTACCCTCCGCCACACACCGTAAGGTGGCTCGCGGAGTGTAGATGTAGATGTGTAGATGTAGATCCATGTATAGTAAATGTGTGATTTTGTGTTGGTATGTTCCAGTAATATTATATCCATAATTTGCATTATTTAGCATGTTGGATAGTGGGTTCAGAGCAAGGCAGAACCAGAAAGGACTTAATGAGTCTCCTTGGTATATTCCACGCTTAATCTGTATTGGCTGTGATGTGATATTATTTCAATTTGTTTGGATATTAAGTGTGGTTTTCCAATTTTTCATTACTATGTTTAGGAACTGTATCAATTTAGGATCTACTTTGTATATTTCCAATATCTGTAGTAACCATGAGTGGGGTACACTATCAAAAGCTTTTTGGTAATCAATGTATGCATAGTGTAGCGACGTTTGTTTAGTTTTAGCTTGATATGTCACCTCTGCATCTATTATCGGTTGCTCTTTACATCCTCGTGCTCCTTTGCAGCAGCCATTTTGTTCTTCATTTATAATTTTGTTCTGTGTTGTATGTGTCATTAATTTCTGTGTAATGACTGAAGTTAATATTTTGTATATTGTTGGTAGGCATGTTATGGGGAGATATTTTGCTGGGTTTGCTGTGTCTGCTTGATCTTTAGGTTTCAGATAAGTTATTCCTTGTGTAAGTGTAACAGGGATTGTGTATGGGTCTGCAATGTAACTGTTAAATAATTTAGTTAGATGTGAATGTGTTGAGGTCAACTTCTTTAGCCAGAAATTTGCTACTTTATCTTTTCCAGGGGCTTTCCAATTGTACGTAGAATTAATTGCTCGGGTGACTTCATGTTGCAAAATTATCACTTCATGCATTTGTGGTATCATCTTGTATGTGTCTGTTTCTACTTGTATCCATCGTGCACCTCTGTTATGTTGTACCGGCTTTGACCATATGTTGCTCCAGAAGTGTTCCATGTCTGTTATGTTTGGTGGATTGTCTATTTTAATGTGTGTGTTATCTATTGTCTAATAAAATTTCTTTTGGTTTGTGTTGAATGTTTGGTTTTGTTTCCTTCTATTTTCACTTTTTTTGTATCTTATAAGTCGCTTGGCCAATGCTTGTAATTTCTGCTTCTTTTCATCTAATTGCTCTATCGCTTCTTGTTGTGAGATATTTCCTAACCTTTTTCGTTTTTTGTCTGATATTTCATTTCTTATAAATTGTGTTAGCTGTCTGATGTCTTTTCTCAGTTTTTCTATTCTGATGTGTAGCCTATGTTGCCATGCTGGTTTTGTGGGTTTCTTCTGTGTGTTGGTTGGTTCTGATCTCTGCCTCGTGTGTATATTTAGTGTAGTGAGTGCTCCTATATAAACCAGTAGTTGTAACTCCTCCATAGTTGTATTTTCATTTATTTTGTTGTGTATGATTGTGTTGATAGTTGTTATTGTTGTTTCGACTTGTGGGTTATTTGGGGGTCTATGCAAGAATAGTCTAATGTCTTTATTTGTGTCTTTGTATTCTATATATGTCAGCTGAAATTTTTCTTCTATATCTAACATTTGTGTCACTTCGTGTTCTATTTGTGCTTGTTCTGGTGGCTGTCTTAAGATTTCGTTTTCCTCTGATTGTTTAAATGATGTGTGTTGTTCTTTGTTTGTTTGCTCTAGGATGTTTGAGTCCATTACTGTATTTTCTTCTTCTTCTGATTGCACATTATTTTGTTCCAGTATTTGTTGTACTTGTTGTTTGATGTTTTCTAATTCTGACTGGGGTATCCTGTTATTTTTTATTATTACACGGATCTGATCAGCTAGTCGTTGTTCTGTTAAAAATTTTAATTCTGGGTATCTGGTAATAAATGTTGTGTATACTTGTGATCTGTATCCAGTTGTGTAGGTTCCTAAGTTTGTTGCTTGGTAATAACAGAACATGAGGTGTCGGTTAACTTCATATGACCATCTCATCCTCTGTCTTTGCTTTCCTTCTAGAGTGGTTGCAGGAATGCAAAACACCTCTATTTGGATTTAAATCATTTTCCGTGTGGCTAGCAGTGTCGTTACCATTGTGGACGGGCATAGGGTCCAAGCGTCGTCCCCGACCATGACAGCGCTTGTCCGAGGCTTCATTAGTTCTGTCCTGAACCAACTAATCACACTAAAAGGGGGGTTAGCCCTATTAGTGGTTTGTTCTTTTCGTCGCCTTTTACGACTGGCAGAACATACCGGAGGCCTATTCTTTTCCCGGACCTCCATGGGATGGAGCTCATAGTGTTGTTTATGACTTGAGACATTATTATTATTATCAGGAATATTACTATGTTGTGTGTGTGAAAGTTTATCAGATATATCAGTCAGTTAGAGCTTCAAACTTTCATTTATAGTCATAGATCCTAATGCCACTGAGAAAACAGAGAATAGAAACATTTCTTTCAGGGAACAAAAGAAGAATGTGCAGACTAGAAATTATGGTCAGTATGTTCTCCATCGCATTTTGGCTGACCACAAAAATAGTTTTCGGGAACTGCCAAGGGGGAGGAGACCATGAGAAAAAGATGGAATAATGAACCAGGGAATAACATTCTACGAGCCACAGCATGGGACATCAGAGGTTCGAACCTAGTAGAAAACCTAGAAAAGCTGAAAAGGGAAATGCAAAGGCTCACTCTAGACATAGTGGATGTCAGTGAAGTGAAATGGAAAGAAGACAAGGGTATCTGGTCAGATTAATATTGGGTAATATCAATAGCAGCAGAAAATAGTGTAAAAAAGTAGAGCAGAATACTTCAATACTGCGAATACTTCAACAATATAGTTATTTTCATCAGTTTCGAAAATGGTTCAAATGGCTCTGAGCACTATGGGACTTAATATCTGAGGTCATCAGTCCCCTAGAACTTAGAACTACTTAAACCTAACTAACCTAAGGACATCACACACATCCATGCCCGAGGCAGAATTCGAACCTGCGACCGTAGCGGTCGCAGGTTCCAGACTGAAGCGCCTAGGACCGCTCGGCCACTCCGGCCGGCATTAGTTTCGACAGCATACCAAAACTGACAATGATAGTTTAGGTATAAGTGCCGACGGCGCAAGAAGAAGATGAAGAAATACAGAGAGTACGTGAGGATCTTGAACGACTAATTTAGCATGTAAGGGGAGATGAAAATCTAATAATCAGGGGGTTGGGAACGTGGTTGTAGGGTAAGGAAAAGAAGGAAGTGTTAAGGTTCAAATGGTTCAAATGGCTCTAAGCACTCTGGGACTTAACATTCGAAGGGCTTATTTCAATAGTGGTACAAGTCCATTACCTCCACTTTTCTGCCTATAATGCTTCTGAAATTAATGATCCAAACAAACAAAAAGAAAGGTTCATCTGTAGCAAGAAGCCATATGCTTGAATATTTCTGGTATCTCAACTGCAGATTTTTCAGCGCTCATTTAACTTTAGGACTCTGTATCTGAAGATGAACAAAAATGGAATTGTACCGCTATTGAAATAAGCTGCCTTCAGCAGCGCAGTTCAGGACTGAAGCCCGTAGAACCGCTCGGACGCAGCGGCCGGCAAGTGTTCAAGGGATTAGAGGGTCTTGGCAGCAGGAATGAGAGAGAGACTAACTGAGTTCTGCAGTAAATTTCAGATGGTACTAGCGAGAAATCTGTTTAAGAATCAGAATAGGAGGAGGTATACTTGGAAAAGACCGGAAGACGTGGGAAGTTTCAGCTGGATTATATCATGGTCTGACAGAGATTCAGAAATCAGATATAGGATTGGAAGGCGTACCCAGGAGCGATATAGACTCAGATCATAATTTAGTAATGATGAAGAGTAGACTGAAGTTTATCGTATGGAAGAATCAGTGTGGAAGAAAGTATGAAATTGAATTACTGAGGAATGATGAGACACGTTTAGAGTTCGCTAAGTAGTTGGGTAAGGAACATCACATTAGGCAGTTCGGTTGAAGAGAAGTGGACATCTGTCAAATGAGGAGTAACAGATGTTGGATTGACAGAGATAGGTACAAGACACGTAACTCTGAAAAAACATTGGATAACAGAAGAAATACTCTACTTGATCTACAGAAGGGAGAATTACGAAAATGTTCAGGGAAAGATAGCAAAGCAACAACATAAACCACTTAGGAGAGAAATAAATAGGATATGCAGGGCAGTCAAGGCGAAATGGTTGCAGGAAATATGTGAAGAAATTGAAAAAGAAATTGTTATCGGAAGGTCTGACTCAGCATAGGGAAAAGTCAAAGCAATCTTCGGTTAAGTGAAGAGCATGGATAGTAACAGTAAGAGTGTAATGGAATCACACTGTTAAACGCAGAGGAAAGAGCTGATAAGCGGAAAAAGTGCGTTGAAGGCATCCATGACCGCAGAAATTGTCTGATGTGTTGAGAGAATAAGTAATCTACACAATATAGTAGATATCAAGGGCAGATATGTGCGAAAAACATCTCACAATCAGCTTAATATCTCATGCGTCAGAGCTGCTGACAAGACTAATGTACAGAAGAACAGAAAAGAAAACTAAAGATCATTTAGATGACGATCAGTTTGGCCTTAGGAAAGGTAAAGGCACCAGAGAGACCGTTCTGACTTAGCGCTTAATAATGGAAGCAAGACTGAAGAAAAATCTGGAAATGCTCATAGGATTCGTCGGCCTGGAAAAAGCATTCGACAGTGTAAAATGGCGCAAGATATTCCAAATTTCTTAGGAAAATCGGTGTAAGGTACAGGGAAAGATGGGTAATATACAATACGTACAATAACCAAGAGGCCAAAATAAGAATGGAAAACCAAGAACGAAGTTCTCGGATTAAAAACAGTGCACGACAGGGATGCAGTCTTTTGCCTTTGCTTTTCAATCCATATATAGAATAATCAGTCACAGAAATGAAACAAATGTTAAAGAGTGGGATTAAAATTGAGAGTGAAAGAATATCTGTGATAAGATTCGCTGATGACATTGCTACGCTCAGTCAATGTGAAGCATAATTACAAGATCTGTTGAATGGAATGAAACCAAGGATCTGCTGAATAGATTGAACAGTGTAATAAGTACGGAATATGTATTGAGAGTAAACGGGGAAAACACAAAAGCAATGAGAAGTAGCACAAGTGAGAATAGCGACACACTTAACATCAAAATTGGTGGACACGAAGTAGACGAAGTTAAGGAATTCTGCTGCCTTGGAATTAAAATAAGACAAAACAAGGAGGACATAAAATGCAAACTAGCACTGGCAAGAAGGGCATTCCTAACCAAGGGAGGTTGGGTTTCAAACATAGTCCATAATTTGAGGAAAAAACTTCTGATAATGCACGTTTGAAGCGCAGCATTGTATGGTAGTGAATCATGGACTGTGGGGGAAAACCAGAACGGAAGAGAATCGAGGCGTTTGAGATGCGATGCTACAGGTGACCGTTGAAAGTCAGGTGGACTGATAAGACAAGGAACGAGGAGGTTATAATACCACAACTCTGGATGATCATACATTTTCTACGTGTTTTGCGAAGTTGGTTATAGTAGGTGTGCTGAATACCATCCTTGTACATATGTTGTCAAGTTACAAATGCTATCTGTTATTTAGAAAGACAATACGCATGGAATGTTAACATTTTGTAAGTAGACTCGCTGGCCTAGTCAGGGAAAAGCTATTGTCAGAGAGTGTAATAAATTGTAAACGCCGGCCGCAGTGGCCGAGCGGTTCTAGGCGTTTCAGTCCGGAACCGCGCTGCTACTACGATCGCAGGTTCGAATCCTGCATCGGGCATGGATGTGTATTTCTAAGTCTAGGGGACTGATGACCTCAAATGTTAAGTCCCATAGTCCTTGGAGCCATTTGAACCAAACTGTAAATGCATTATCGCTGGGCGTGCGAGCGTTCCAAAAAAGTAACAGTTCGGAGTCGCGAGGAGGCGATTGACGTGTATTCGCCCGTGTGCTTATGCAGAAGTGTGGAGATAAAAAGTCTGCTTCCGAAGTGCGGAGCAGTGAAAACTGAAATGGTTGGTTTGGCGGATGTTTAATATGGGCAAGCTATGGCATTTATTGGGCCCAGTACAAATTCAGCAATAGTAATTCACATAACATCAAAGCGTAGAGCGGTTCTAGGCGCTTCAGTCTGGAACCGCGCGACCGCTACGGTCGCAGGTTCAAGTCCTGCCTCGGGTATGGATGTGTGTGATGTCCTTAGGTTAGTTAGGTTTAAGTAGTTCTAAGTTCTAGGGGACTAATGACCTCAGATGTTAAGTCCCATAGTGCTCAGAGCCATTTTTGAACCATCAAAGCGTACTGTGGGCCCTTGTTATTGGCTATGGTATGGCAAGAACATCAACCTGTGCCCTATATTACCACTAAATGAAGCCACTCGACATACCAACGGCATCAGAAGATGATTTTGTAACTAGAAGTATAATAGGATGACCAGCGTAGTTGGAATTTTATTGCTTAAATAACATTGTTTTCGTTCATATTGTTACGTAAATAATTTACTAAGTCATCATCCAAGTAGTATCCATCCTAACCCTTAGTATGAACCGAGATAATCAGAAAATGAACTGAAAATGAAGTGAAAATTAATTTATTAGATTATCAAAACATAAATTTTTACAACTTTTTGACAATTACGTAATAATGAAATCTTTGCCTGTAGTATGAATAATGTCAGAAAAAACTGATGCAAAAGCCAGTATTAATTCATTTGCTGAAAATGAGTAACTCTCATAATAAAAAATTGGTAGTAAAACTTTACGCAACTTGGACACTGAATTTCATTGTTAAAGCACAGTTTTAATTTATAGCTTTTGGCATAATTTATAACTTTTATTACAAAGAAATATAGGAGTAGGTGCTAGGTAAATGACAGTCCTTACCAATGAGTAGATTCAAACTATCTTTCTGCTTGCTACAATCACGACAGTCAGTATTACGGTGAGTAACGTAACAAAAAGTTTCCGTCCACAGCCAGTAAACAATCTTACTTTAATTGACCTTTGAAAATTAATATTCGAACCTGCGACCGTAACGGTCGCGCGGTTCCAACTGTAGTGCCTAGAACCGCTCGGTCACTTCGGCCGGCGAAGCTAAAACATTTGTTAGGAATCACGAGGTGATAAGAGATAAGAAATTAAAATTATCACTACCTCTTTTAACGTGGAAGTCGACCACACCAATATAAAGGATCCACTGGACAGCCTCAGAAGCTCTGTGAGGCTGCTAGGATCCTATCAGAGCGGTCTGTACCATTCCAAAATATAACAGAATAGCTTGGGGAAATTAAATGGGAATCCTTGAAAATGACAATCTGTTGTTGTTGTTGTGGTCTTCAGTCCTGAGACTGGTTTGCTGCAGCTCTCCATGCTACTCTATCCTGTGCAAGCTTCTTCATCTCCCAGTACCTACTGCAACCTGCATCCTTCTGAATCTGCTTAGTGTATTCATCTCTTTGTCTCCCTCTACGATTTTTACCCTCCACGCTGCCCTCCAATGCTAAATTTGTGATCCCTTGATGCCTCAAAACATGTCTTACCAACCGATCCCTTCTTCTAGTCAAGTTGTGCCACAAACTTCTCTTCTCCCCAATCCTATTCAGTACCTCCTCATTAGTTACGTGATCTACCCATCTTATCTTCAGCATTCTTCTGTAGCACCACATTTCGAAAGCTTCTATTCTCTTCTTGTCCAAACTGGTTATCGTCCATGTTTCACTTCCATACATGGCTACACTCCATACAAATACTTTCAGAAACGACTTCCTGACACTTAAAAATCTATACTCGATGTTAACAAATTTCTCTTCTTCAGAAACGATTTCCTTGCCATTGCCAGTCTACATTTTATATCCTCTCTACTTCGACCATCATCAGTTATTTTACTCCCTAAATAGCAAAACTCCTTTACTGCTTTAAGTGTCTCATTTCCTAATCTAATCCCCTCACCATCACCCGATTTAATTTGACTACATTCCATTATCCTCGTTTCGCTTTTGTTGATGTTCATCTTATATCCTCCTTTCAAGACACTGTCCATTCCGTTCAACTGCTCTTCCAAGTCCTTTGCTGTCTCTGACAGAATTACAATGTCATCGGCGAACCTCAAACTTTTTACTTCTTCTCCATGAATTTTAATACCTACTCCGAATTTTTCTTTTGTTTCCTTTACTGCTTGCTCAATATACAGATTGAATAACATCGGGGAGAGGCTACAACCTTGTCTCACTCCCTTCCCAACCACTGCTTCCCTTTCATGTCCCTCGACTCTTATAACTGCCATCTGGTTTCTATACAAATTGTAAATAGCCTTTCGCTCCTTGTATTTTACCCCTGCCACCTTCAGAATTTGAAAGAGAGTATTCCAGTTAACGTTGTCAAAAGCTTTCTCTAAGTCTACAAATGCTAGAAACGTAGGTTTGCCTTTTCTTAATCTTTCTTCTAAGATAAGTCGTAAGGTTAGTATTGCCTCACGTGTTCCAACATTTCTACGGAATCCAAACTGATCTTCCCCGAGGTCCGCTTCTACCAGTTTTTCCATTCGTCTGTAAAGAATTCGCGTTAGTATTTTGCAGCTGTGACTTATTAAACTGATAGTTCGGTAATTTTCACATCTGTCAACACCTGCTTTCTTTGGTATTGGAATTATTATATTCTTCTTGAAGTCTGTGGGTATTTCGCCTGTCTCATACATCTTGCTCACCAGATGGTAGAGTTTTGTCATGACTTGCTCTCCCAAGGCCATCAGTAGTTCTAATGGAATGTTGTCTACTACCGGGGCCTTGTTTCGACTCAGGTCTTTCAGTGCTCTGTCAAACTCTACACGCAGTATCTTATCTCCCATTTCATCTTCATCTACATCCTCTTCCATTTCCATAATACTGTCCTCAAGTACATCGCCCTTGTATAAACCCTCTATATACTCCTTCCACCTTTCTGCCTTCCCTTCTTTGCTTAGAACTGGGTTGCCATCTGAGCTCTTGATATTCATACAAGTGGTTCTCTTCTCTCCAAAGGTCTCTTTAATTTTCCTGTAGGCAGTATCTATCTTACCCCTAGTGAGACAAGCATCTACATCCTTACATTTGTCCTCTAGCCATCCCTGCTTAGCCATTTTGCACTTTCTGTCGATCTCATTTTTGAGACGTTTGTATTCTCTTTTGCCTGCTTCAATTGCTGCATTTTTATATTTTCTCCTTTCATCAATTAAATTCAATATTTCTTCTGTTACCCAAGGATTTCTATTAGCCCTCGTCTTTTTACCTACTTGATCCTCTGCTGCCTTCACTACTTCATCTCTCAGAGCTACCCATTCTTCTTCTACTGTATTTCTTTCCCCCATTCCTGTCAATTGTTCCCTTATGCTGTCCCTGAAACTCTCTACAACCCCTGGTTCTTTCAGTTTATCCAGGTCCCATCTCCTTAAATTCCCACCTTTTTGCAGTTTCTTCAGTTTCAATCTGCAGTTCATAACCAATAGATTGTGGTCAGAATCCACATCTGCCCCTGGAAATGTCTTACAATTTAAAACCTGGTTCCTAAATCTCTGTCTTACCATTATATAATCTATCTGATACCTATTAGTATCTCCAGGATTCTTCCAGGTATACAACCTTCTTTTATGATTCTTGAACCAAGTGTTAGCTATGATTAAGTTATGCTCTGTGCAAAATTCTACAAGGCGGCTTCCTCTTTCATTTCTTCCCCCAATCCATATTATCCATGTTTCCTTCTCTCCCTTTTCCTACTGACGAATTCCAGTTACCCATGACTATTAAATTTTCGTCTCCCTTCACTACCTGAATAATTTCTTTTATCTCGTCATACATTTCATCAATTTCTTCTTCATCTGCAGAGCTAGTTGGCATATAAACTTGTACTACTGTAGTAGGCATGGGCTTTGTGTCTATCTTGGCCACAATAATGCGTTCACTATGCTGTTTGTAGTAGCTAACCCGCACTCCTATTTTTTATTCATTATTAAACCTACTCCTGCATTACCCCTATTTGATTTTGTATTTATAACCCTGTAATCACCTGACCAAAAGTCTTGTTCCTCCTGCCACCGAACTTCACTAATTCCCACTATATCTAACTTTAACCTATCCATTTCCCTTTTTAAATTTTCTAACCTACCTGCCCGATTAAGGGATCTGACATTCCACGCTCCGATCCGTAGAATGCCAGTTTTCTTTCTCCTGATAACGACGTCCTCTTGAGTAGTCCCCGCCCGGAGATCCGAATGGGGGACTATTTTACAATCTAGTTCTCTCGAAACATGAGTAAATTTAAAGAAACTGCATTCAGCAAAGACTGTGGTCACTTATGCCACCGCCATACCTTGTGTATCGATTATAAGAATAAGAGAGTATAGGGTATGTACAGAGGCATATAGTCAATCATTTTTTCCTCGATCGTTGCTTAAGAATGGAAAAAAAAGGAAATCGATTATGCTGCTACGATATATCCTCCGCCATGCACTATACAGTGGATCGCGGAGTGTGTGTTTAGAAACAGAAGGAGGCTGATCGCAGAGGGTGTGGCTGCCTTCCAGAAGATAGCACCGCCAGAAGACACTAGCGAATTGCAGGAAGACCAGTCGTGGATCAGTGACTCGTACAGGAAGTGAGAGTTGAAACTTACTGTAAGTAAATATAACGTAGTGTATATAAATAGACCTGGAAATCCACTAATGTGCGATTACACTATGAATGGAAACAATAGCAAGCATAAAATATACCTGGAAGTTAACATCTGGAGCGATCTGAAGTGGAATGACTACATGAAAGAAAGAAATTCTCAAGCAAAGCATATGCCTAGCTCAGATTCACTTAGAGGAATCCTTAGGAGATGTGGCTTGTAAAAGTTGTACACCTAATCTTGAGACCCTTACCAGGGCGGATCAATAAGAGACATAGAGAAGATCCAACGAAAAGCTGCACATTTCATCATGGAATCGGTCTGCTGAACAAACCCCTGTGGTATTAAATGCTGCAAGAGAGGTGTTGATTATTACAGAGAGATTTGCTCTTAAAAAATAAAATACGAGAGTGTGAGTTACGGGCAGCATATTGCTTCCTGCAAAATAGTCTCGCGAAATGATAGCGCCCGCCGGTGTGGCCGAGCGGTTCTAGGCGCTTCAGTCTGGAACCGCGCGACCGCTACGGTCACAAGTTCGAATCCTTCCTTGGGCATGGATGTGTGTGATGTCCTTAGGTTGGTTAGGTTTAAGTAGTTCTAAGTTCTAGGGGACTGATGACCTCAGCTGTTAAGTCTCATAGTGCTGAAAGCCATTTGAACCATTTGAAATGATAGCAATGATAAATTAGAGTTTAATAGAGGGATTTACTAGCAATCATTCTTCCCATGCGAGGTTCACTAATAGACTACTAACTTAAATGAAGAACGAAAGTTACAGACTTTTATCGGGACTAGTACAACTGACGTAAAAAATGCGTGTATTGCATAGCTAAATCTTTCTGTGTGAGCCGTGATTGCTCTCTTCATTGTGTTGGAACGAAGAATCTGCTGTGCCTATACACATCTAGATGTAGACAGGAGGGTGAAGTGGGAAGAGTCATGTGTTTTAAACCAACAGGTTGTGCAGGAAATGCACGAGGGAGTCAGCTGTCGGGCGCGGTCCTCTACTCGCAAAGAAGGAACATGTCGTGTTGCTGACAGCTGGCGGACGCAGGACCTTCGGAATGGTGCTTAAGTCCGCTGGCCGCTAATGTCGGGCAAGTCGCTGTCTTGTCTTAGACCGGGTGGTTATAATTTGAGTGCTGCTGTGCGGACTGAAAACTGTGAGAATGTCGTGTGGGTGGTTCTAGCACGTTTATTAGGTTACGATCACAAGGCACAACATGCGTTCAGTGCGGTCTCCCTACTCAGAACAGTGCTGTATCTGTAACACGACATGACCGACAGTTGTTCGCAGCAAGTGCACTGCAAACAGAGCGGTACGTCATCGTATGCTATCCCCCAGATCAGAAAGAGTCCGGATACATTCTTTTAGGAATCCCCACGACCGAAGTAACGTGCATTTAGGTCGGAGAATCTGGAAGGCCACACGTCTTGAAATTGCTAAGAGATAATGTGGTCGTTACCGAAGGTTTCTGAATGCAAATCTTTCACCTGGCAAGTGCAAGTGGTCTCTTCCTATCTTGCATGAAAATGGTGGTGTGGACACAGGTGCATTCTTGCAAAACTAAAATCACATATTGCACAAGGAGGTTCTTGTAGTATGCTGACGCCACTGTACACATAACAAGCCCGAGGTGCCATTTCCTTGAAGATAAACGGAACGAGAATGAAGGAGCTGGTGAAACAATACCACACAATCACGTAAGCTGTGTGCAGTGAATGTTCCTGCACAACATGTGGCGGAGCAGAACTCCACATGTGACAGTTTTGTGCATTCACAGCACCACGCAGAGGAAAATATGCCTCGTCCATCCAAAGAATATTCCTCAGTCGCATGTCATCCATTTCCAAGCATGCCAGAAAACGGCGGAGAAAGGCAAGAAGCGGGCCGCTGTGGCCGAGCGGTTCTAGGCACTTCAGTCCGGAACCGCGATGCTGCTACGATCGCAGGTTCGAATCCTGCCTCGGGAATGGATGCGTTTGATGACCATAGGTTGGTTAGGTTTATGTAGTTCTAAGTCTAGGGGACTGATGACCTCATATGTTAAGTCACATAGTGCTTAGAGCCATTTGAACCATTTTTAACAAAGGCAAGACACTGTAGCCTGTCTTGGGATTTCATTTGGTGCACATTCTGAATCTTGTAGAGATACCAGTGTAAAATGAGCCGCAAAATATTTTGAACTGTTGACCTGGGCGAGACAATTCTGATAACACAGCTCGAGCAGTGGCTGCAGAATTTGAGGCATGTGCTGCACACTCTGCTATATCTATACCAAATTCATCACAATTGCCAGTGGAATGAACTGCTTCCCTCTCCCTGCTGCGCCACCTAATTCATCTCTCTCTTCAGATTTCTTGATCATAATCTGTAGCCTATTTATTGACATGGGGCCTCTTTGTACCTGTTTCTGATAGCGATATTCACGCAGTGCAGCGTTGCTCTTACAGGTTTACCAACAGTGCACGATCTTTCTTCTCAATGGCCATTTCGTTTCGTACAAAAAACTTCTACCTTTTTCTCCTTTATCCCATCAGTCACTTTACAAAAAAAAAGTGAACGAGTGGCGCCAAGGGACAAACAGCATATTAATCTCGGAACAGGAAACATTTCATATTCTGACCGCTCACACTGCTATATTTTCACCTGGTGGCAGAAAGCAGAACTATAATTTTTTCAGCATACTCTGTGAGCGCGTCGTTAAAGTACGTACCTGCAAAGTATCAGCATCCTGTGATAAACTGCAGCACCCAAAATTCCGTCAGTTTAATTTTAATCACACAGTACATAGTTTTTCGAAGTGTGTGTTCATTGCCTCTGTGTAGCAGCTGGCGACTGGATACAGGAAGGGTTGGAGCTGATTAGTGTCGGGTTTCGTGGCCACATCTGTGGGAGATATATCAATGTTTCTCCAGTCCCCACCCACAACCTCTCATGCTTCCTTCTCATAGCATGGCTGCAGAGAGGTGGGGCCTCTGTCAGTATGAGGCCGGTGGTCAGGTGGAGCGATGTCGGCCTCTCAGCACGTGGTAGCTGGCGATCATTTTGCTTCTCAGCCTTGGCTGTGCCAAACATCCTCAACACCCCGCAGAGAACCCCCAGGCAACAGCATGATGCCCTGCCGACCATTCTCGAGTCTGGCAGCTGCTTGCAGCGGTGGTGGTGGCGTCTGGAGCAGAGATGGTGTGGTATTAGTTTAAACTAAAGATGCAATTGTACACGATCTATCTTGCCACATACAGCAGTAATTGTCCAGTCTTGTGCTTAAGATTTGCATGTGTCTTTCGAAGCAAACCTTAAAATTATGTTTTAAAATAGCGTAGTAAAATGCATCTGCAACTGTTTTAACAATCAAAATACCTATGAATATATGAATTTAAATTTTCCCTTAGAACAAGCAAGGCAACGGTCTTACCACAGTGGATACACCGGTTCCCGTCAGATCACCATAGTTAAGCATTGTCGGGCGTGGCCCGCACTTGGATGAATGAGCCCATTTTTTGGGGTGCACTCAGCCTCGTGATGTCAATTGAGGAGCTACTCGACCGAATAGTAGCGGCTCCGGTCACAGAAAACATCATAACGACCAGGAGAGCGGTGAGCTGACCACACGCCCCTCCTATCCGCATCCTCAGCTGAGGATGACACGGCAGTCGGATGGTGCACTTGTGACCTGAAAACGGAGTGCTATAGTGCTTAGAAAAAGCAAGACAGCTTTGATTTTCTCGCCATTTATCAATTTCTTGCCTTTGTGAGCTAGTTCTGCCATCTTTGGAGAGGGGGAACAACCAGGGCAACAAATTATAATGATAGTAAATTCCGATGTTAACAAATGTATAAGAATGTTGAGAGATGCATGCCAGGTATGTAGACAGAAGACATTTACAAAGATGGGAAATGTGACTGTCACAAAAAAAAACACGAAATTGGAACATTTCTTTTCACATATATCTTGCACTCATGCAGGCTGCACTTATTCACCCAACGAAGTCTTACATCTGCTCAGACTCCACCAGCTTTTTGACAGATAGGGTAATGCCTCAACTCCAATTTTTAAAGTTCCCACCAGTGATAGGGCAAAGGCAGCCATTTTCATCTGGCAATAACGTATGCTGTGGCAGTTTTCCAGGGTAGTAAGAAGACCATTTTTGAATTTCCGACATTTTATACCTCAACCAGTTGGTCTAGAGCAGTGGAAATGCAGAAAGTGTAGAGGAATGGGATGGGAGGGACAGGGAGGGTAAAACTTCACCCTGACCTTGGAAGAGTTCTGGCAACAATGCGGACTGTCCCAGCTCTGTCTCTGTCACATTACTGCCATTGCTGATTTATTAACGTTTTTCTGTTTCACACCACTGGGGCTTTTTGGCCCTATGAAGACTTTGTTATATACATCAGTCAAATTTAGTATTTCACCATAAATTTCTAGATTTTTGGTAAATAATGCTCGAGTTTTGAAGCTGTTATAAATATTAGATACGGTAAACTGGGTTTTCTTTGACATTCTCTACCATCAACCTGTATTGTGTGCTTGGTAAACTTACACGTTGTGTACCCACCATATGCAGTTCTCTCCTCTTGACTCCATACAGTTTATCAATCATAACATTACTGTTACGATTAAGGAAGACGGCAATAGCATCATCCTCTTCTTTTTCACTGCCGAGAGTCGTTCAAGAGATTCAGAAACATGTTTAAAAAAATTTCTCAGAGATTGATCTCATTTCAAATGCCATAACTTTAACAATAGTAATGTCTGGTGAACGCTCTTACATGCCTCGATGGTTTTTGCGTTTTTTCAAGATGCTATTGTGTACTAAACTAACTTTAATATACTTTGCATCTTATATTGACTCATGGGATTTTCTTATATTTCTAAATTTTTTGCTGAATCTGTAATCTCTGCGTTTAATATTTCGATTGACTTCAAAATGTTCCTATTATAACTATTTTTTAGAGTGTGTTGCGTTTTTCTAACTTGTTGAACATTTTCAGTTACAGTATTCATGTGGGCAACAGCAGCTCTAGTATTGTTACATTTTCGAACATTTATATCATTAAGTCTTACAGTGATCAGTGCAAGCAAGTTAATATGGGTTTTGAGAACTTACTTCAATGTTTGAATATCCATATTATTACCTTTAAGACTTTCGTTAAGAGTTTTGACAGTCATCCATCGTAATCGTCACAGACTGAGTTATCAGAAGTTCATTGAACATTTGTATTTCCGTAAAATGGCGTTAAACATTGTCATTTATTATTTCAATTTTTGGATCCTTACAACAGGCTACTGTTTTGTCTATGCAGCCCATTCCTCTTGGGCTGAGTGCCCAACATGTTTGTGACCTTGTCTATGAAATGCTAAATGCTGACACATTTTCACATTGGTGTACAATCTTTTAGAAAGAAACTCTCGGAAGTTTCCTCTATATCACCCATCGTTCAGTTTTCTTCTTTTATCAATAACCAAAACGCCATACTGTGTTTTATTCCTGCAATATCTGCATATGGTTATAAATTTATTGCACACCAGTTCTTACATGTACTTGATAAATAAGTTTAAAATTCATATTGTCTTGTTCGACAGCTGTAATAAAGTTTTCATTATCCCATACCAACTGCTTCAGAATCCTAGAATATGTTTGACTCAAGTAAAAGACGTCAAAATGGTTCAAATCGCTCTGAGCACTATGCGACTTAACTTCTGAGGTCATCAGTCGCCCAGAAGTTAGAATTAATTAAACCTAACTAACCTAAGGGCATTACACACATCCATGCCCGAGGCAGGATTCGAACCTGCGACCGTAGCGGTCGCTCGGTTCCAGACTGTAGCGCCTAGAACCGCACGGCCACACAGGCCGGCTAAAAGACGTCAGCCCATTTGACGACCTAAATAAAGATATTTCCGTATTTGATCCTGGTTTACCACAGCTACACAGTCAAATATAAACACAGTGTTTAGCTCTACTCTTTCTGATGGCAGGGTATCATTGCTTTCGCTAAATGTAGTGTGTGTTACACCAACAATGTTGTTATTGCGGTCTTCAGTTCTGAGACTGGTTTGATGCAGCTCTCCATGCTACTCTATACTGTGCAAGCTGCTTCATCTCCCAGTACCTACTGCAGCCTGCATCCTTCTGAATCTGCTTAGTGTATTCATCTCTTGGTCTCCCTCTACGATTTTTACCCTCCACGCTGCCCTCCAGTACTAAATTTGTGATCCCTTGACGCCTCAGAACATATCCTACCAACCGATCCTTTCTTCTAGTCAAGTTGGGCCACAAACTCCTCTTCTCCCCAATTCTATTTAATACCTCCTCATTAGTTACGTGATCTACCCATCTAATCTACAGCATTCTTCTGTAGCACCACATTTCGAAAGCTTCTATTCTCTTCTTGTCCAAACTATTTACAGTCCATGTCTCATTTCCATACACGGCTACACACCATACAAATACTTTCAGAAACGACTTCCTGACACTTAAAAATCTATACTCGATGTTAATAAATTTCTCTTCATCAGAAACGCTTTCCTTGCCATTGCCAGTCTATATTTTATATCCTCTCTACTTCGACCATCATCAGTTATTTTGGTCCCCAAATAGCAAAACTACTTTACTATTGTAAGTGTCTCATTTCCTAATCTAATTCCCTCAGCATCACCCGACATAATTCAACTACATTCCATTATCCTCGTTTTGCTTTTGTTGATGTTCATCTTATATCCTTTCAAGACACTGTCCATTCCGTTCAACTGCTCTTCCAAGTCCTTTGCTGTCTCTGACAGAATTACAATGTCATCGGCGAACCTCAAAGTTTTTATTTCTTCTCCGTGGATTTTAAAACCTACTCCGAATTTTCTTTTGTTTCCTTTACTGCTTGCTCAATATACAGATTGAATAACATCGGGGACAGGCTACAACCCTGTCTCACTCCCTTCCCAACCACTGCTTCCCTTTCATGTCCCTCGAGTCTTACAACTGCCATCTGGTTTCTGTACCAATTATTAATAGCCTTTCGCTCCCTGTATTTTACCCCTGCCACCTTCAGAATTTGAAAGAGAGTATTCCAGTCGACACTGCCAAAAGCTTTCACTAAGTCTACAAATGATAGAAACGTATGTTTGCCTTTCCTTAATCTAGCTTCTAAGATAAGTCGTCGGGTCAGTATTGCCTCACGTGTTCCAATATTTCTACGAAATCCAAACTGATCTTCCCCGAGGTCGGCTTCTACCAGTTTTTCCATTCGTCTGTAAAGAATTCGCGTTAGTATTTTGCAGCCGTGACTTATTAAACTGATAGTTCGGTAATTTTCACATCTGTCAACACCTGCTTTACCGAGCGAGGTGGCGCAGTGGTTAGCACACTGGACTCGCATTCGGGAGGACGACGGTTCAATCCCGCGTCTGGCCATCCTGATTTAGGTTTTCCGTGATTTCCCTAGATCACTTCAGGCTAATGCCGGGATGGTTCCTTTGAAAGGGCACGGCCGCCTTCCTTCCCCATCCTTCCCTAATCCGAGCTTGTGCTCCGTCTCTAATGACCTCGTTGTCGACGGGACGTTAAACACCAATATCCTCCTCCTCCTCAACACCTGCTTTCTTTGAGATTGGAATTGTTATAATCTTCTTGAAGTCTGAGGGTATTTCGCCTGTCTCATACACCTTGCTCACCAGATGGTAGAGTTTTGTCAGGACTAGCTCTCCCGAGGCCGTTAGTAGTTCCAATGGAATGTTGTCTAATCCGGGGGCCTTGTTTCGACTCAGGACTTTCAGTGCTCTGTCAAACTCTTCACTCAGTATCATATCTCCCATTTCATCTTCATCTACATCCTCTTCCATTTCCATAATATTGTCCTCAAGTACATCGCCCTTTTATAGACCCTCTATATACTCCTTCCACCTTTCTGCTTTCCCTTCTTTGCTTAGAACTGGGTTTCCATCTGAGCTCTTGATATTCATACAAGTGGTTCTCTTTTCTCCAAAGGTCTCTTTAATTTTCCAGTAGGCAGTTTCTATCTTACCCCTAGTGAGATAAGCCTCTACATCCTTACATTTGTCCTCTAGCCATCCCTGCTTAGCCATTTTGCACTTCCTGTCCTCATTTTTGAGACACCAACAATATCAGGCAGATTCTCCTCTAATGAGTGGTATTTGGGCTGAAATAACGCTTTTGAAAATAGAAACACAGGACAGAAGCGCATGCCATTTGGATCGTGAAGCAATAACATTCCTTGCGCCACTATCGAATGGTTTCAAGTGTTCAATTCTTGGTCGCTCGTTTCTTTTAATGTTGCAGGACCAGTCACTTACTGCAAAGTACTTGTGAAGAGATTGTTCCATCCACCAGGCCATAGTGATGACTAAATGCTAATGTTAGCACACAAGAGGTTTTATTGAGAGAAAAAACACAAACATATGTCTCCTGTCCCTTTTTATTTATTAATTCTTACTAATTGTTGGGTATACGTAAATGCTTAACTATGAATGTAGTTCTGTGCCTACACCTGTCATGGATGGTTCATACATTGCACATACTGATGCACAGTGAGTATCATAAAATTGATTGGGGAGTTATTCTGATGAATGCAGGATTTGACATGTTGACTCCACCAGATTGGTCCATATTTTCTCATACCATTCGTACACATATGGCTGCCGGCTTAGTCGTTTATCTAGAGCGTGCTGGAGCATGTAACTGGCATACATATATTTTTTAAATACACACATCAAAAAAAGGTTTGATCGCCTCGGTTCCCAGAGTTCCGGAACCTGTACAGAAAATTGGAATAGAGATCAACATGATATGAAGTTATAAATGTTTATGAACATTTCAGGCAGATATTACACACCGACAGTAGTCTTCAAAGAGTCATTTTTCCATGTTAGCGTCTACAAAAGGAAAACCCGAAGGAAGCCATACACTCCAGAAATGCTGGAACATACAAAAGAGGGCTTGAAAAATGGGAAGTCTGAACGACGACTAGCGAGGGAGCTTCGAATAAGTGAATCTGTCCTCAGAAATCGCCTTTAAGAGGTACGAGGCCCTTTCGAATGTGCATTTATCTCTATTATTTTTTATTTTGGTAACTGTTCCCTACGTAAAACCAAATTTAAAATTATTGCTCCTAATTCTTTTCAGAGTTTTGGGATTAAAAAACTTGGGAGATTCGGATAACTTTTAATGATTTGCAGGAACTGGAACTCGCCTAACACTGCAGATCTTTGGACAGATGTTATTATGGTATAACACTAAAAGATTTTCAGTGGATTAGTTCATGACTGCTCTGGGAGGAATAATATATAAACAAAATTTGACAAAAACACTAAGATGGCCGGAAAGTGCTGGGCTTATGATGTCATGCAGAGACGAAACCTTAGCTTCCGGATTCCACAGAAAACTCAACAAACAGCAAACGAGCATCTTCTTTGATAACCTTTCGACGCTAATGGAGAGATATAAATTTGAACCTCATCGCATATTTAACATGGATGAGTCGGGGATTACAACTCTTCCTAACAAACTTCGGCAAGTGATTGCAACATGTGGCAAGAAGTACAAAGATAAAATTGCATCCGGAGAAAGAGGTCAATTGATAACGGTTGTATGTTACATGGGAGCTGGGGAGGGGGAGGGGGGCCAGGAGTTACATCCCTCCAGGAAAAATGTTTCCTGGGAAGAGGATGAAGGAGAATCTGAAGAATGGTGCCCCTCCTGGGTCACTAATTACGTTTTCGGACTCTGGGTACATTAACTCAGATCTGTATCTAACTTGGCTACAACATTCTGGCAAACAAACACTGCCAACAGAAGAAAATCCAGTCTAGTTAATTTTGAACAATCACTCGTGACATTTGAGTCTGAGTGCCGTCCATTATCGCAAGGGCCATAACATACATGTGCTTACCATTTCTTCACATAGCAGTCACAAACTTCAGTCACTGGATCGCTTTTTCAATCCGCTGAACTTTTATTCACAGGAATGAGACCAGCGGCTCATTAACCACCCTGGATATAGAATTACGTAAGAATTTATTGCTCAATTGTTAGAAAACGCTTATCAAAGGACGGTCACAATGACGAAGGCAACAAAGGCGAACTGAGATCTGATCAGCTTTTGAAACAGAGTAAATTTGTAGAAATTGGTGGTTTTCATTTCGTTCGGATGTTAAACTTCCTTCTACACGGTAAACTTACGCTCGAATCTTAAAGGTTGCATGCAGTTTTCCTTTACAATTTATTTCGCAACCGAAAGAAGTCATTTGAAACAGAGTATTGTCCTTCCTTTTGTTTCCAAGGAAATGTTTTGATAATGGATTAGACCCCGGATTCAATTTCTTCAGCGAACCCGGTGGTACTTCTACCTACGGCAAAGTGACGTTACCTCCAGATTAACATTTTTTGGCTCTACAATGACTGCATATTGGGACGAAGTTGTTTGTGCAGTCAGTTACTGCTGAATTCCTCTCTCGTGAGAGTCGAACAGCATGCTATTCAGGACTGACACTCATCCTTTTATATTCCGTACATCTTGCTTTAGCTGTTCCCTGAGACAAATGAAATTTATGGAGCGAAAGATGTATAATACTGTATAAGGAAGCCTTAAGCTTATCCGATAGTTGAAATGTACAAAAGCATTATGGAATGAAGCGCCAAAGAAACTGGTACAAGCATGCATATTCAAATAAAGAGATATGTCAGCAGGCACAGAACAGCACTATATAAGACAAAAAGTGTCTGGCGCAGTTGTTAGATCTGTTACTGCTGCTACAATGGCAGGTTATCAAGATTTAAGTGTTTTTGAACATGGTGTTATATTTGGCGCACGAGCGATGTGACAGCATCTCCAAGATAGCGATGAAGTGGGAATTTTCCCGTGCAACCATTTCACGAGTGTACCGTGACTATCAGGAATCCGGTAAAACATCAAGCCTCTGACATCACTGCGACCGGAAAAAGATCCTGCAAGAACGGGACCAACAACGACTGAAGAGAATCGTTCAGCGTGATAAAAGTGCAATCCTTCCGCAAATTACTACAGATTTCAGTGCTGGGCCATCAACAAGTGTGAATGTGCGAACCATTCAATGAAACATCATCAATGTGGGCTTTAGGAGCCGAAGGCCCACTCGTGACTGCACGACACAAAGCTTTACGCCTCGCCTGGACCCGTCGACACCGACATTGGACTAGAAACATGTTGCCTGGTGGGAGGAGTCTTGTTTCAAATTGTATCGAGCGGATGGATGTGTACCGGTATGGAGACAACCTCATGAATCCATTGACCCTGCATATCAGCAGGTACTGTTCAAACTGGTGGAGTCTCTGTATTGGTGTGGGGCATTGTGCAGGTGCAGCGACGTGGGACCCCCGATACATCTAGATATGATTTTGACTGGTGACACATACGTAAGCATCCTGTCTGATCACCTGCATTTATTCATGTCCACTGTGCATTCCGACGGACTTGGAAAATTCCAGCAACACAATGCGACACCCCACACGTCCAGAATTGCTAGAGTGGCTCCAGCAACACTCTTCTGAGTTTAAACACTTCCGCTGGCACCAAACTCCCCAGACTTGAACATAATTGAGCAAATCTGGGATGCCTTGCAACGTGCTGTTCAGAAGAGATCTTCACCCCACTCGTACTCTTAAACTTTTACGGATCTATGAACAGACCTGCAGGATTCATGGTGTCATTTCCCTCCAGCACTACTTCAGACATTAGTCGTGTCCATGCACGTCGTGTTGCAGCACTTCTGCGTGCTCGCAGGGGCCCTACAGTTTCTTTGGCTATTCAGTGTATATTGTCACATAAAAAACTGTTGTTTAAAAACAGTATCGAGTAAGGTAATCTTAGGCTGGTGTATAAGATCGTAGCTTTTTTTTTGCCTGTTGGTATTCCGGTTGCTATGGGTTTATTTATCAATTGTCATTTTTTATTTGTAGTTTGCTGTCGCTGTTTGTGTTTGCATATCGCCATTTTGTAATCTGGAAATAGTGAGTGGAGCTGTGAACGCTAGAAAATGGAGTGTCAAGTGGAGATATCGGAACATTTCCAACATACTCTTCTGTTCGAGTTCAGTAGAGGGATGATAGCAGCGGAAGCAGCCAGAAATATTTGCATCGCGTATCGAGATAACGCCATTGAACAGGGCGCAGCAAGAAAATGGTTTTCTCGTTTAAGAAGGATCATTTTGACATTAGTGACTCCCCACGTTTACGATGACCTTTGGAGCTTTATGAATATCGTTAAGACGCAATAATACACAACGACACATATCAGTGCAATCGAGAGCTGGCAAATGTGATGAACTGTGATCATTCCACCATCGTGCGACATCTGCATGCAGCGGAGAAGGTTCAACTATCGAATATATTGTTATCGCATGCTCTAGGCCAAAATCATAAAAATCTGCTTGCTGTCACCAGTTGGCTCACGAACGACAATAACCATTCCTATACTGTATCGTTAATGGTGATGAGATATGATGTCTTTATGCTAACATAAGGAAAAGAAACGAATGGTAGAGTCAAAACAAAGCAGCAACTCCCCGTATGCATCCACGAAAGATAATGCTACGCATCTGATGGAACAGGGATGGTGTGGTGTAGTGATGTAAAGAAGGCACTGGCCCCGTGCTATGATACCAGTTTCATAGAGACGGCACGGTACGCTCGGTGCCACGATTTAAAATGAACCACTGCCAGTGGCACTGTTATATAAAAACAAATATGTGAAACGTTTACAAGAATTGAAAGGTCTGTGACGTGAACATTGACCTTAAAGGGCAATTCCTTTTTCAGTGACGGCAAGAACACACGTCAATGAAGCCTGCTTTTCCACGAGTACATCGAACACTCTGGCGGTCACGGGCACTTGCATTTTTGCCGAACGAAGCACTATTGTGTAGAGAGCTACGTGACTGCCTCGACTGTGTACGGCAGCTGTTTGGTGCCATCGGCACAGCACCTATAGGTCAGTACTTTCAGATACGTGCAGGTGTGCCAGGACAGGTGGCTTCTACTAGCTTCCCCCTCCTACCAACTGCTGCCGGACCGTACCACAGCATGCCTTAACGCTCTTATGTCATATTCGCAATTGTCTTAAATTTCGCGTCAGTGACAGATAGACGAAAATCTAGACTTTTGTGGGGCTATTTCACTCCAGATGATAAAAACCAGTACATCGCAGTGTATGATATTTGTAAATCACGTATAGTGTTCAAATCGACAACATGTTTAAAACATGCTTCGACGTCATCCGTCTGTGATTTTGCCTCGAGGTGGAGAATTGACTCAGACCCCGGAAGCAGAAACAAGGGTAATGAACAACGGGAAGTTGAGTGTCTAAATAGTGCTTCGAATTTTAGTCGGTCTCTTGATCTAGCTGCTTGTTCTGTAACACTGCCGGCCACTCCATATTCGGAGGCACCTATTTCAAAGGCTAACAACCAGATGACGGTCACTGCGTTTGTTAGAAGAAACTGACTGCTACTCAAAATACAATAGACTTCGCTTTAGCAGAAACGATCTACATGGAATTACAGCCGTGTAGTTTGATTGAAGACATAGTATTTGTGGCGCTATGACCATGAACAACGTCTTGTTAGAGTGTTTTTCACATTCAAGTAAATTTTCTAAATTTGGCTGTTTCGCTCATACGTTGAACTTAATAGTGAAATTTGCATTGACGCAGAGTGAGTTACAAGTTGTGAAGAAAGTGAGGGAAACCGTTGAGTACTTCAAAAGAAGCACGATAGCAATGCCAGTCCTAAGAAACTATTCACAGCAGAACGACTTCCCAATTGAGATGTATCATCCAGGTGGAACCAGACATTTTACATGATCGAACGCTTCCATAAAATTTCAAGTGCTGTGAAACTACGGCTGGTGTACTAGATGTTAAAGTTACCGCCATTGCAGTGGGGGAATGGCTCGTTATTCGTGAAGTGTGCAGTTTTGAAGCCATTCAAAATAGTGAAACGCAAAATGAGTGTAGACATATACGTATCGAATATGTATCGGCGTCGAAGATTATTGTTTTAAGAAAGGGATTTCTTTCTTTGTGCAAGAAAATGATCGATTCAAAGAAGTTTCATAGCCTCGTGACGTAAGTTATACGCTCGCCTGGAGTCGGTTTAAACAAATGCCACGGAGACACTGAGAAAAGCAAGACATTTGCAGCCTGTACATTTTGGTACCTAGGTTCACGAAAGAACGCATGTTTTACGATCTTTTTGATGCTAGAAATCAAAGAAGATATCATACCCGACGGAACAGACCTAATTTTAAAATCCCACCCGGAAAAGAGTTCGCGGGGAACTGGAAGTCCTATTGCTACAGACACAGTTGCTAATGAAGATGAACTGAGCGAATTTTCTCCATGGGCTGCCTACAACGAGGATTTAGCTAGATGTCAACAAACACAAATTTCAACATCTACGTCTCAAACTATTGTAGAAGTGAAACTTCCTGGCAGATTAAAACTGTGTGCCCGACCGAGACTCGAACTCGGGACCTTTGCCTTTCGCGGGCAAGTGCTCTACCAACTGAGCTACCGAAGCACGACTCACGCCCGGTACTCACAGCTTTACTTCTGCCAATACCTCGTCTCCTACCTTCCAAACTTTACAGAAGCTCTCCTGCGAACCTTGCAGAACTAGCACTCCTGAAAGAAAGGATATTGCGGAGACATGGCTTAGCCACAGCCTGGGGGATGTTTCCAGAATGAGATTTTCACTCTGCAGCGGAGTGTGCGCTGATATGAAACTTCCTGGCAGATTAAAACTGTGCCCGACCGAGACTCGAACTCGGGACCTTTGCCTTTCGCGGGCAAGTGCTCTACCAACTGGAAACATCCCCCAGGCTGTGGCTAAGCCATGTCTCCGCAATATCCTTTCTTTCGGGAGTGCTAGTTCTGCAAGGTTCGCAGGAGAGCTTCTGTAAAGTTTGGAAGGTAGGAGACGAGGTACTGGCAGAAGTAAATCTGTGAGTACCGGGCGTGAGTCGTGCTTCGGTAGCTCAGTTGGTAGAGCACTTGCCCGCGAAAGGCAAAGGTCCCGAGTTCGAGTCTCGGTCGGACACACAGTTTTAATCTGCCAGGAAGTTTCATATCAGCGCACACTCCGCTGCAGAGTGAAAATCTCATATTGTAGAAGTAAACAGATAAGCAAACTACGTATATTTTTATTGCTGCTATTGTTTCAATCACTTCAAAATACTCAGAGTGACATTCTACCAAAACACGAACTCGGTTACTGAACATTCAGGTTAAAGAAATAATGTTTATTTTTATCTTTTCATTTCATGTACCTGGAAGACCCCTTCATACCTAGGCAGGCATAACCTTTAAAATGGTGACTGGGAAGAAAGCTTTACTATCCCAGCCGTTACTATTTTGCTGTCCAGAAGTTGTGTGTTGTAGCAACATCCGTCCCTGCAGAACGTCTGTTTTCGGAAGCTGGTCAAATTTTGACTAACAGACGAAACAGACTTTCAGCGAATAAAATGAAAAAAAAAATAGTATTCTTGAATGCGAGTGGAAAGCTTATTTGAGGGTTATTTTGAAGTATTTTGCTTGTAAATATTAATATAAATTACGGTATATCTATGTGTAGTTCCTTTTTTGTCAGTACATGAAGAACAAACGTTTTTGTACGATTGCAGTGAATAAGTAGGCATCGTGGCATTGACAGCTGCGGGGCACCGGTGTTTTGTCACCGTGACGCGTCTGGCAATGGTACTTCCGCACATCAGTGACGCCAAAGGCAACGGAATTTGCATCACTAGTGTGGTGTACTACAAATTGCTTCCCCGAGGTGTAACCATCACTGCTGACATTTTTTGTCATCAACTGAGACGTCTTGCAGACGCAGTCCAAAAACAACGACCAGGAAGACTGCCGGAAGTGAAGCTACTCCACGATGACACCCACTCGCATTCTACTACACTGACAAGAAACTATGCAGGAGTTGGATTGGGATGTCATTCCACGCCCTCCTTATTCACCCCATCTTGTCCCCTCAGATTTCCATTTTTTCCGCTCTCTATCGAATAACCTTGAAGGAGCTTCCTTTCAGGATGAAAATTTAGATAGCCTCAAAACTACGTGATTTCTACAGTCGCGGAACCGAAAAGTTACCTCAGCGTTGGTAGACTGTTGTAAATAGTGAAGGAGAATATATTAGCGAAGACAGGTGTTTATTATGTGTATCTGTCGTGTTTATTAAACTGTTCGAAAAACGCAATGAACTTATGTACCAACCAAATATTTAATGGAAGTGCACATCAATTAAAAGTACTCCTATTGTACAGTAATTCAAACGTATTTGAATGTCTAGCCTTGAGCCTTCTTTGCTGTTGTTGGAAACGAAACCTTGCTTCCCTTAAACTGAGTGGCTAAACCATTTGGGATCATTAGTATACGGGGTTTGCTAGACCTGTGACGATAGTAGCTTCAATGGCATTGTTTTGCATAGTTTTAATCTGCAAACATGTAGCTTTACAACGTTTCGGACGATTCTGAGTGAGTAATATATATATATATATATATATATATATATATATATAGAGAGAGAGAGAGAGAGAGAGAGAGAGAGAGAGAGAGAAACCGACTGTGAGAAAGGAATCGAAACCACACGTTTTCATACTACAGCGTTTTCTTTCCCGCCGTCGCCTTTAACAGAACACCTGTACATTGTTCTTTAAAATATGTATACATAGCCTTCGTTCATTCGAATATTTATTAGCGTATCGTGTAAAGATTTGAAATAAATTTATGAATGATATTTTGAGATTTTTAGAAACAGTGTTCAATAACGTTTCCCCTTTATATATTAGTACGTACAGAGATAGATTAATACATGTTACCAGCGTTGATGGATAATTTTAAGTCTTACTTAAGTAAAATCTGCCACATGCAAGAAACAATAACATTTTTTTTTAAATAAACACTCAATATTACAGACGAGACACAAATCTGAGACGGATGCAGTTATCTCCAAATTTGGAGCAAAGGACTGGTTTTTCATTTAGCTAACACATTTTCAAGGTGAACTGCCGGATGTCAAGCGACCAACGGGCAGAATATTTTGGCAAACGACCACGTTGCCATCATCAGGTGCGCTGATGAACTGACTTACGGGGACAGCGACGCGCTTTGATCTCCTCCCCCTCTCCCTCCGATCGGCTGCTCCATCTGCAGTCCGCATCCATGTTGTATCTGTGAACTTAAATGAGAGTTGTTCCGAGAGCAACGGAGAGATGTGTATTGAGATTTGCTAGGACAGAAAGAAAGAGACGGACCAGGCAACAGGGAGGAGCGGGAGACTAATTAAGACCGTTATGGACATGCAGTGGAAGTAGGGAGGACATAAAGCCAGGTGAATAGATGAGGTCGACCACAGATGTAGGTTTATGGATTGTACGTTCCAAATAAATAAAGACATTGTCTCGGCTGCAAACTTATTGGCTGACTAGGGTGACAGCTAGGGCTTCGCAAACGATACTCGCGTTCGAAAATTCTCGCGATTTTCCGATACGCTGCAGCGTGCGATACGGAGTTGAGCTTGTTCGAAAAATCAGGTGAGTGCAACAGATACTCAAGAAACACTGGAGGAAATAGCATTAAACCCCACCATTGCAGAAAGTCCTATTGCGTTTGAATAAATTCACAAGATGAGTCCTCATACGGTATTTGCATGTGTGGATGGAAAAACATTCATGCTGATTTTTTAGTAAAGGTAACAGTCGAAGGCGTAAAGTTTGTCATGCAAAAAACATGAATAAATTGAACCGAGTATAATATTTCGTTTGTGAGAGGCAGGAACGGTTTACTAAGTACGTGGAAAATGAACAATTCGACGCTTGTTAACATTTAAAAACGAATAAAGAATTTACCAGGTTTTAATCTTGTTACAGACAAGGCGGCAACATTTAGATGAAACAATCAAGACAAATAATCAAGAAGTAAGTAGTAATAATGTGACTGTAATTTCGAATCAATTACAGCGGCAAGACTCGTCTTGGAGGTAGTATCATCAGGCGTCACTTGATCGCAGAGCGAGCGAAGGCTCGAAAATTAAACAGAATCATGATTGCAATTTCTTGGTTATTATTAGTTGCCGTTTTTAAGCAAGACATGCATCCTAAAACACATTTCAGTCTCTGGTTCACAGTCGTTTGTTATTGTTAATATCCATGGTGCACTGAAAAGCGTTAGGATATATTGTTGTAATAACCCCAACCATTCGCTGGTTCGCAGTCGCATCACAGGGCGGAGCAAAACGCGAGAATACGCTTTACATAGGGCGAGCCCTGCACTTTTACTTATATCAGCGTGGATCAAGCATCGATCAACGCTATCCAAAAATTTGACAAACATGACTTTTACCTGCAATCACTCCTGATTGGCGGAGATGCCAAAATATATAGCACATTTAATCACAATTGTTGCTGGGTATGATGCATCCTCGTCCCAAATGCTTAAGAGACACTATAACTTTTAACATCCTTAGTTATAAATTACTAATAGTTGACTGACAGAGCCATGGTTAAGTTTAATATCTTCAATATTTTGCTGCGAAACTTAAGGATGCCTAATACAATGAAATAAAAGTACCTACTGCTCTCGATCGGCGCATTATTGTTTGACGTCGCCGCCAGTTAGCAGCATAATACGCCTCATGAGCTGCTAGTGACACCTGTAGGCGGAATGTAGATTCCAATGTGCACCGCTAGATGACAGCCGCTGACGTATTTCGGGTTACTTAGCGCTGGCTATAGTCGCTGCTTTCCTCACGAAATTACATGTCGTACTCATAGACGTAAAAAAAAGAAGGGAGATGATTGTATAGACTTAACATTGTACCTCGTTTTGAAATCAGAGCCCAATACATTAGCAGATTACTGTTTATAATTGAGTCTTTTCCGCCAGTTAGCAGCATAATACGCCTCGTGAGCTGCTAGTGACATCTGTAGGCGGAATGTAGATTCCAATGTGCACCGCTAGATGACAGCCGCTGACGTATTTCGGGTTACTTAGCGCTATAGTCGCTGCTTTCCTCACGAAATTACATGTCGTACTCATAGACGTAAAAAAAAGAAGGGAGATGATTGTATAGACTTAACATTGTACCTCGTTTTGAAATCAGAGCCCAAAACATTAGCAGATTACTGTTTATAATAGAGTCTTTTCCAATATTTCTGTCGTGTGCACGCAAGAGCTGTTTTAAATACTAAAAATTACAGTGTTTACATGAATAACAGTGAGTGGAAGAAACTTTCAAAAGTTTTTCTTGTCTTGAATACGTATTTGTTCTAGTAATATATACGTTTGGGTTCTTTAATGTAACTTGTTTCTTGTTGATATATTTCGAATAACCAAGAAGAGAAGGATGTGGTCTGTTTCCGTTAATTTACGGTTTAATTTCAAATTTTACTTTGCTGTCCGTCAGGCGTCCTATATCCCTGGGTAAGTGATCAAAAGTTTTGGTTACTGCATTGTAAACCCCTTTTGTGCTACATACAACCGTAATATAGCATAATGAATGTTTTGTTGTTCTTCAGGTATCGTAATTATGTACTGTTGAAATGCAGTGGATTATTTACAACGAACTTCATGACGGAATAACTCTTGTGAAGAGAATAGATTGCTACTCACACGCTGAGCAGCAGGCAGGCACGATGAAAAGATTGTTCAGATAAGTTTGTGATCAAAGCCTATTCAGAAAGGAAGTAAATCACACACGCATACATTCATACAGTCACATACACATGGCCGCTGTCTCCGACTGTTTTACCCAGAATCTTTTTTAAGGAGAGAGGAAATATAAACGAGTAATTATCAGCGGTAGGAATTTAGGGCATGAGATGCTGCATCAATAGTCAGCTCAGACACCTAGCCGTGTGTTGTGCGGGGACGAGACAGTAGATACAGTGTAGCTCAGACGTCAGAGCATTTGCGGTTTGGAAGGCAATCAAAAATACAGGGAAGTAGAGAAACTTCAGCTATCAGTAAGAAAGGAGAACATCATTGGTTTGTAGGACAGAAGAAAAGCCGTTAGTCAAAATCAAACAGAGCGGCATCCAGGTCGGGATATCAACAATATTCGCAGATTCTGGCTACAACAGCCGCAGACAGCAGTCATGTGCGCGTGAGTTTTACGTGTACGAATTTGTGTTTGTATTTTCCTTCCTTCCTGAAGAAGGGTTTGGCCCAAAGGTTATGTGAACACTTTTCATCGTGTCTGCTGCTCGGCATGTCTTCTTTACAATGAGCATTGTTGATATTCCAACCTGTACTTTCCTTTCCATTGTTTGTCATACTGCCTAGCAGCAACCAAATACCTAGCGCCTTATACAAATATCTACAAGATGATCGCTGGGGAGCACCACACCATATTCTTACCGTACGTTTTTGGGCAATGAATATTTTCATTGTTAGAGATAAATTACCCCGGCATATTATTCCATAAGCGAATACTGCATGGAAATGCCGTAAATATGTCAACCTACTGACTTGACTCTCCCCAAGATTTGCAATATTCCAAGTGCAAATATGGCTAAACTAAGTTGTTTTAGGAGTTGCAAAATGTGCTTTTTCTAGTTTGAATCCTCATCAGTATGAACACTTGCGAATTTTGAAGTTCCCACCAGATGTATTGTTTCCTCAACTCGTTGGGGTAGTATCTCTAGACGCACAGAATTGAATAAGATGTACAGAATTAAATATCTTGTGTCTTTTTAAAATCGAGGATGAGACCATTTGCAGAAAACCAGTCAATGATATTTCTGACAAATGAAACTCCCCATCGCACACCGCTCAGATTTAGTGTTAGATGGCTCACAAGGGGAGGCCGCCAATTGTGAAATTCAGATTCGATTCATACTGCGCATAATAAAAGCTCATGGCCAGAGGTGTACTGTGGCAAAGCACCAAGATGCACTTCTCAGCCGTTGTCGAGAAAATCGACAGTTAAAAGAAACCGTTGCGGTGAAATACTCTCTACGATTATTAAATTTCTACAGCGTCGCGGCGCAGCGGTAAGCGCTCGGGTTCGTAATCCGAAGGTCGCCGGATCGAATCTCGCGCCATGCAACCTTTTTTTTTAGTACTTGTTTTTTTTTGTAATTCAAATATATATATATATATATCCCCTTGTCAGTGGATAACCCGTCAAAAAGTGAACACAGATCAAGTACGAAAACACGAAGAGTGTACTGAGCTGCGAAAAAAGTAGCAAAGTAGATAAACGGTGTAAGCGTGTCTGTGCCGTGGTCCATTTGAAACAGCGAGGTGTAAGGAAGGGACCTCCAGACGTACGTAGCACCTATTTATTCTACACAAGTACCACATGTTATGATTCCTGCATTCCGTTTTGGAAGTTTTGGCTTTTGAATTCTTTTGTTGTAACATAGTTCACATACATTTATTTGTTATTTTGTTTTTGTGGGAGGTATATACGGCATCTCGCCTGCTCTCATTATTCGTCACATCATCTTGCGACGGTAATACACACAACAAAAAAAGTTTTGCATCACCTCGGTTCCGAGAGTTCTGGAACCTGTACAGAAAATTGGAATAGAGATCAAGATAAACATCATTTCTGCCTTTTTACTGCTCAGGAAAACCACACATTGCGTGTCGTACCACCATACAGTGAGACCTTCAGACACGGTGGTCCAGATTTCTGTACACACCGGTATCCCTAATACCCAGTAGCACGCCCTCTTGCATTGACGCAAGCCCGTACTCGTCATGGCATGCTATACACGTTTTCATCAAGGCACTGTTCGCCCAGATTATCCCACACCTCAGCGGCGATTCGGTGTAGATCCCTCAGAGTGGTTGGTGGGTCACGTCGTCCATAAACAGCCCTTTTCAATCTATCCCAGACTTGTTCGATGGGGTTCATGTCTGGATAACATGCCGGCCACTCTAGTCAAGCGATGTCGTTGTCCTGAAGGACGTCATTCACAAGATGTGCACGATGGTGGCGCGAATTGTCGTCCATGAAGACAAGCGCATGGCCAATATGCTGCTGATATGGTTGCACTGTCGGTCAGAGGATGGCATTCACGTATCGTACAGCCATTACCATGATCACCAGCGGCGTTCGTCGGCCCCATATAATGCCACCCCTAAACATCAGGGAACCTTCACCTTGCTGCACTCGCTGAACAGTGTGTCTAAGGCGTCCAGCCTTACTGGGTTGCCTCCGTCACGTCTCCGGCGATTGTCTGGTTGCAGGAATATGCGACACTCATTGATAAAGAGAACGTGATGCAAATCGTGAGCGGTCGATTCGGCATGTTGTTGGGCCCATCTGTACCGCGCAGTATGAGTCACGGTTGCGAAGATGGACCTCGCCATGGACGTTGGGAGTGAAGTTGAGCATCATGCAGCCTGTTGCGCACAGCTTGAGTCCTAACACGACGTCCTGTGGCTGCACGAAAAGCATTATTATACATGGCGTTGCCGTCAGGTTTCCTCCGAGCCATAATACGTAGGTAGCGGTCATCCACTTCAGTAGTAGCCCTTGGGGGACCTGAGCGAGGCATGTCATCGACAGTTCCTGTCTCACTGTACCCCCTCCATGTCCGAACAATATCGCTTTGGTTCACTCCGAAACGCCTGGACACTTCCCTTGTTGAGAGCCCTTCCTGGCACAAAGTAACAATGCGGACGTGATGGAACCGTGATACTGACCGTCTAGGCATGGTTGAACTACAGACGCGAGCCGTGTACCTCCTTCCAGGTGGAATGACTGGAACTGATCGGCTGTCGGACCTCCTCCGTCAAATAGGCGCTACTCATGCATGGTTGTTAATATCTTTGGGCGGGTTCAGTGACATCTCTGGACAGTCAAAGGGACTGTGTCTGTGATAAAATATCTACAGTCAACGTCTATCTTCAGGAGTTTTGGGAACCGGGATATGCAAAACATTTTTTGATGTGTGTATATTCTTACCACATGACTTATGTTCTATAACCAGTGAGAAGCATGACAATTTGCAAGACCACACAAGGAGAACAGACACACCGGACGGACAGTTCATAATTTTGTGAAACAAATTATATATATCCCAGCACAACGCCATAGTTCTTGCAATTCGATGAATGTTGCATATCTTGAGCTTGGACCCTTCACTGTTTCTATTTTGCTACATTTTTCACAGCTCAGTACACCATCATCCTGTTTTCATGCTTGATCTGTGTTCAGTTTTTGATAAGCTATCCAATGGGCCATTTTATCACTAAATCTGAAGGGCGTGCGATGGGGAGTTTTCCTAGTAAGAACATATTTTAACATTTCTTTTGTTACTGCATATACGTATGGATTGATTGCAATACTAGTGTCATCCTCAAAAAGAACTAATTCTGCCGCAGCCGTCTATATCTGACCAACTTTTTACGTTTCTCTGATTAACAAGTTGCATTTTAATGTCAAGAAGTGCATTGTTGGACTGTATGTCGTAAGTTCTAAGCGCCATTTCTGAAGTTAGTTTTTCTCAAAATGATATTCTAGAACACCCGACAAATTGAAATTAACCATACTATATTGCTGTACAAAAAGTCCACTGCCAACTCATGAAACTGTTTTACATCTACTCTTTAAATTGAATACAATTCAGGTACTCTGTACAGCTGAAGAAAAGACAAGAGCTCTTTATTAACTTCTTTTATCAAATTAATTAATTCCACGCAAATGTAAATAAGGTGACAGACGACAAGGTAACGACATCGCACATACTAAAGTATATGAAGAATGAGTTCCTCTTACAACATTTCCAGGTGCAATCAAAACTGGAAAGGCAGCGGTACTGTATGTAACAACATCAAACACTGGAAAATCCAGGATTAAATATTAATAAACAAGCAGGATGTAGCTACAGATCGAGCTACCAGACTTCTCTGTAGTGTAGTTCAAGTTCCATGTCCGGCTGGAAGGTGACAATTCGGTTGCGAGTTGGCAAAACCAACAAATGTGAATGCCAAACAGAATTACAGATTTGTCATTGTGTCTCATGTATCAATTTCACACATTGTAAAATATTCTCATCTACGAGAAAGATAACATCAAAACTTACTGGCCGTTAGAATATTTGGCGATTTTGCTCTCAATTTTTTAGCATGTTATGGATCTGTTGCACATTTTGCAAAGTGTTTCTGCCGAGTCAGCATGTAGCCCTAGGAAATCACCTTGATCAGCAGCAGTACATGATTGTCTGATCCTTCATAAGCTCAGCCAAGTCAGTGAACACTTGTCTGAACAGCAAATGGTCAAATATGTCTGACACGCACTTAGAGAAAAGAAATTTTTCTAGGAAGTTCCAATTTCCAGTACTGTACTTAACAAATGTCCTCTCTTCACAAAGACAAATGTCTACATCATGTCGTGATGAAACTAAACCAACTCCGCTCTTACTGTGTATGAGAGAATAAACATTATAACAGCCATCACTTCGAAGCACTGATAAGCATGCCTCACACTGAAGTGTATTTTATAATTGCCGAACAAGAAATATTGCAATTTACACAACAAATTATGGCGACACCTCAGAAACAAACACAGCAGCTTCAATATAATGACCGTGAGACACAAAATGGCTTTCCACATCTACTAACTGTGAACGATCTGAAGTGTTATTGGTGTGTTCTTGAATGCTCTGTCCACAATAAAAATTACCGGTTTCGATAGATCTGCACTGTCATGTTACAAGATCCGATGATGACAGCGAAGATCTGTCGAAACCAGTAACACAGTAGTAATTACTAGCTGATTTTGGCAAACGATAGACACACTGCCTGAATTCCACTGGCACTGTCAAGGCTGGTTCGTTGTTGAACTAGGTTACCTTTCTGCTTCCTAGTTACGTTACGAATCAAAAAGTAACCCACTGGAAGTTTCCAAGAGCCATTAATAGCAACCAGCATCAGTACAAATGTCTCTTTAGCTACAGGCAACCCCTACATAGGAATAGGGGACCCCATATCAACACAGCCATAATACTGAGTACCATCGAACTCGATGTACTGCATGATATCAGTTTCATCAATTAACATGCTGCAGAGAACGATATTACTGGTTCTCTTCTGGAAAGCTTTTAATCTAATTATGGCAATAGCCTCGGAGGTGAAACCGGGTGCACCAGCCATACAAAGGTACTACTTTGCTAAAGTTTTAGGATGTGGTAAACATGTGTTAAAGCAACGTCTAACGTACTTATACCGCCTCGGTGAACAAAAACGTAATGTAACGGCAAGTGAACGGAGTTCTGGTTGGTATATTTTTGGCACACTGACAGGTAGCCTTTGTAGCTTATCGTCGCAAGAACTCCTTGTTCATATCACTTACGTATTCCAGAACACTAGGGCCACTTTCGTAATGCAACAACTCCTTGTTCATATACGAGGTGCATTCAAGTTCTAGGGCCTCCGATTTTTTTTCTCTGGGCTGGAAAGAGATAGAAACATGTGCATTGTTTTAAAATGAGGCCGCGTTCATTTTCAATACATCCCAGAGACGGCAGCACCGTACGGCAGATGGAATTTTACAGCCAGCGGCGAGAATGAGAACTGTTTTAAATACTTAAAATGACGACGTTTTCCTTACTTGTACAGCGTGCAATCATTCGTTTTCTGAATTTGCGTGGTGTGAAACCAATTGAAATTCATGGACAGTTGAAGGAGACATGTGGTGATGGAGTTATGGATGTGTCGAAAGTGCGTTCATGGGTGCGACAGTTTAATGAAGGCAGAACATCGTGTGACAACAAACCGAAACAACCTCGGGCTCGCACAAGCCGGTCTGACGACATGATCGAGAAAGTAGAGAGAATTATTTTGGGGGATCGCCGAATGACTGTTGAACAGATCGTCTCCAGAGTTGGCATTTCTGTGGGTTCTGTGCACACAATCCTGCATGACGACCTGAAAATGCGAAAAGTGTCATCCAGGTGGGTGCCACGAATGCTGACGGGCGACCACATGGCTGCCCGTGTGCCATGTTGCCAAGCAATGTTGACGCGCAACGACAGCATGAATGGGACTTTCTTTTCGTCGGTTGTGACAATGTATGAGACGTGGATGCCATTTTTCAATCCAGAAACAAAGCGCCAGTCAGCTCAATGGAAGCACACAGATTCACCGCCACCAAAAAAATTTCGGGTAACCGCCAGTGCTGAAAAAATGATGGTGTCCATGTTCTGGGACAGCGAGGGCGTAATCCTTACCCATTGCATTCCAAAGGGCACTACGGTAACAGGTGCATCCTACGAAAATGTTTTGAAGAACAAATTCCTTCCTGCACTGCAACAAAAACGTCCGGGAAGGGCTGCGCGTGTGCTGTTTCACCAAGACAACGCACCCGCACATCGAGCTAACGTTACGCAACAGTTTCTTCGTGATAACAACTTTGAAGTGATTCCTCATGCTCCCTACTCACCTGACCTGGCTCCTAGTGACTTTTGGCTTTTTCCAACAATGAAAGACACTCTCCGTGGCCGCACATTCACCAGCCGTGCTGCAATTGCCTCAGCGATTTCCCAGTGGTCAAAACAGACTCCTAAAGAAGCCTTCGCCGCTGCCATGGAATCATGGCGTCAGCGTTGTGAAAACTGTGTACGTCTGCAAGGCGATTACGTCGGGAAGTAACGCCAGTTTCATCGATTTCGGGTGAGTTGTTAATTAGAAAAAGAATCGGAGGCCTTAGAACTTGAATGCACCTCGTACGTACGTTTTCCAGGACGCTATTGCAACAATTCCTTGTTCATATCACGTCTGTGTTCCAGAACGCCAAGGCCACTTTTGTAATGCAACAGCTCCTTGTTCATATCACGTATGTTTTCAAGGACGCTAGGGCCACTTTCGTACACAAGATGTTTTCTCCTCAGTTCATCATTTGCTGTGTTCAGAGATGAAATTTTCTTCTTTAGTCGTCGCTTTGATTGTAGAATTGCTTTAATTCTATTGTTGACTTCTTAACTTTTTGCTTACAGAACACTTCTATCCTTCTTGAGAATGTTCACGCCTACTGACTCTCAAGCACTGAGAGGCGGTAGCACCAAGAGACGGCACTTCAGTGTCAGTTACAGTGGCAGCAGCTGCATTGACAATACTTACAGCAGCTTTCTACCGCTGCTGCTGTGGTGATGGTGGTGGTATCTTCGTCTCATTCTAAAGGAAATGACTAAATAGAAATTAAAGGTGCTGAATGTTATGAAATCTACAAAAAATAAACCGTATGTAATTACATATCAACTCTGCTTTAACGCACATAGCAACAAAAGTAATGTCTGATACCTTGGCAGAAAGCTTTTGTATTGTAATTTTATAGGAGCTGAATTCAAAATTTGTATACTACACCTTACTTACCATTTGTAAGTGAGGAGAAATAGTAGGAAAAATCGATGGCATAGCATTTTCCCTAATACACGCTGTCGAAACTGATGTTAGGCCTATGCCCTCTTCCCGAAAATGCCGTGAACATACACTCCTGGAAATGGAAAAAAGAACACATTGACACCGGTGTGTCAGACCCACCATACTTGCTCCGGACACTGCGAGAGGGCTGTACAAGCAATGATCACACGCACGGCACAGCGGACACACCAGGAACCGCGGTGTTGGCCGTCGAATGGCGCTAGCTGCGCAGCATTTGTGCACCGCCGCCGTCAGTGTCAGCCAGTTTGCCGTGGCATACGGAGCTCCATCGCAGTCTTTAACACTGGTAGCATGCCGCGACAGCGTGGACGTGAACCGTATGTGCAGTTGACGGACTTTGAGCGAGGGCGTATAGTGGGCATGCGGGAGCCCGGGTGGACGTACCGCCGAATTGCTCAACACGTGGGGCGTGAGGTCTCCACAGTACATCGATGTTGTCGCCAGTGGTTGGCGGAAGGTGCACGTGCCCGTCGACCTGGGACCGGACCGCAGCGACGCACGGATGCACGCCAAGACCGTAGGATCCTACGCAGTGCCGTAGGGGACCGCACCGCCACTTCCCAGCAAATTAGGGACACTGTTGCTCCTGGGGTATCGGCGAGGACCATTCGCAACCGTCTCCATGAAGCTGGGCTACGGTCCCGCACACCGTTAGGCCGTCTTCCGCTCACGCCCCAACATCGTGCAGCCCGCCTCCAGTGGTGTCGCGACAGACGTGAATGGAGGGACGAATGGAGACGTGTCGTCTTCAGCGATGAGAGTCGCTTCTGCCTTGGTGCCAATGATGGTCGTATGCGTGTTTGGCGCCGTGCAGGTGAGCGCCACAATCAGGACTGCATACGACCGAGGCACACAGGGCCAACACCCGGCATCATGGTGTGGGGAGCGATCTCCTACACTGGCCGTACACCACTGGTGATCGTCGAGGGGACACTGAATAGTGCACGGTACATCCAAACCGTCATCGAACCCATCGTTCTACCATTCCTAGACCGGCAAGGGAACTTGCTGTTCCAACAGGACAATGCACGTCCGCATGTATCCCGTGCCACCCAACGTGCTCTAGAAGGTGTAAGTCAACTACCCTGGCCAGCAAGATCTCCGGATCTGTCCCCCATTGAGCATGTTTGGGACTGGATGAAGCGTCGTCTCACGCGGTCTGCACGTCCAGCACGAACGCTGGTCCAACTGAGGCGCCAGGTGGAAATGGCATGGCAAGCCGTTCCACAGGACTACATCCAGCATCTCTACGATCGTCTCCATGGGAGAATAGCAGCCTGCATTGCTGCGAAAGGTGGATATACACTGTACTAGTGCCGACATTGTGCATGCTATGTTGCCTGTGTCTATGTGCCTGTGGTTCTGTCAGTGTGATCATGTGATGTATCTGACCCCAGGAATGTGTCAATAAAGTTTCCCCTTCCTGGGACAATGAATTCACGGTGTTCTTATTTCAATTTCCAGGAGTGTATTTTGCTAAACCTGGTTGGTTCTCAATCTTTCCTCCCCAAAGCGTTTACCCTGTCTAAAGTCAAATGACAGAAATAAAACCATTACAATGAAAGTAAACAGTGCAACCATAAATCATGTTTACAGACGGAAATATTGCTTAAACGGACGCACTTACGAGCGAAATGTGATTCCTTCAAACGGTAGATTACGATCGCATCGATTATTACACCCGTAAACGACGCAAGCTGGCAGTTTTGATGAAACAACTACGTCTCCTTAACAATCGACGCACCAGATGCTATTTGGGATACGATCACGATATTCCTAACGTTCCAAACTGGTTACGGGCCACGGGCCACCGAGAACTGTCACCACGGTTTACCATAGAGGTATAAATGTGGTTAATCTAATGTTTTGGGGTATGTAAGATGGCGGACGTTGGCTTCATGCCTGTGACGTAATGACAACACTCTTCGTTTTTTACTTCCGTGCTCCCACAGGCCTCTGTGTTCTCAGGACAACGTTCCTGCATCGTAACACGCTCCTGGTCCAAGCACCATCATGTGAACTGTGGGTTTTAATTCTCGCAGTACCAAGGGAGGAGGGGGGAGGGGGGGGGGGTAGGATATTTTATGCCCACCTTGCCCACCTTCTGAAAGTATCTTAATCTATTCTGGTAATTTCTATTTTAAAATTTAAAAAAATATTTGTTGTTTTTTATCATTTCTTATACCAGATTGCGTAAAGGTTTTAAATTTTCAGTAAAACTTAATCCAAAAATTTAAGTCTTAACAGTGAATGTGACTTTCCGCAATAAACGTCGTATTGATATTTTCAGGTTTAGGTCCCTTCTTACACGTCTATAAAATTTTAAAGGGTTATGTTGTGACTTTAAACCAGCGACAATTAACGAAATTTATATTTTTTACATTTTTTTGCAGTGGTCGTAAAGTATCCCTCCACTCGGTGTAGACATTACAGAAAATACGCTGGCGTTGTTAAGATCGTGCTAAAAGATGTCTTCAGTTTCTGAACCCTACATCAGTACTTATTTCAAACGGTATGTTGTTAACAAAAGATGTTTTTCACTTGTTTTGGTGGTGAACACAAAGTGTCGTAGGAGGTGCGAGGGCGGGGGGAGGGGGGGCTCCTAGTTGATATTACGCCTGGAGGAAAATGCGTTGGTATTGTTACTAAAGTTGACGTCATGTGTGTTGATATCTAGACAGAACGATTTGTACTTGGGGGACTGCGCACAAAACTTACAGGGTGTTTCAAAATTGACCGGTATATTTGAAACGGCATTAAAAACTAAACGAGCGGCGATAGAAATACACCGTTTGTTGCAATATGCTTGGGACAACAGTACATTTTCAGGCGGACAAACTTTCGAAATTACAGTAGTTACAATTTTCAACAACAGATGGCGCGGCAAGTGATGTGAAAGATATAGAAGACAACGCAGTCTGTGGGTGCGCCATTCTGTACGTCGTCTTTCTGCTGTAAGCGTGTGCTGTTCACAACGTGCAAGTGTGCTGTGGACAACATGGTTTATTCCTTAGAACAGAGGATTTTTCTGGTGTTGGAATTCCACCGCCTAGAACACAGTGTTGTTGCAACAAGACGAAGTTTTCAACGGAGGTTTAATGTAACCAAAGGACCGAAAAGCGATACAATAAAGGATCTGTTTGAAAAATTTCAACGGACTGGGAATGTGACGGATGAACGTGCTGGAAAGGTAGGGCGACCGCGTACGGCAACCACAGAGGGCAACGCGCAGCTAGTGCAGCAGGTGATCCAACAGCGGCCTCGGGTTTCCGTTCGCCGTGTTGCAGCTGCGGTCCAAATGACGCCAACGTCCACGTATCGTGTCATGCGCCAGAGTTTACACCTCTATCCATACAAAATTCAAACGCGGCAACCCCTCAGCGCCGCTACCATTGCTGCACGAGAGACATTCGCTAACGATATAGTGCACAGGATTGATGACGGCGATATGCATGTGGGCAGCATTTGGTTTACTGACGAAGCTTATTTTCACCTGGACGGCTTCGTCAATAAACAGAACTGGCGCATATGGGGAATCATTGGCCCATTTTTCAGATCCGAAACGATTACTGCATCACGCAATCTGGACATTCTTCGTGAATTTGTGGCGGTACAAACTGCCTTAGACGACACTGCGAACACCTCGTGGTTTATGCAAGATGGTGCCCGGCCACATCGCACGGCCGACGTCTTTAATTTCCTGAATGAATATTTCGATGATCGTGTGATTGCTTTGGGCTATCCGAAACATACAGGAGGCGGCGTGGATTGGCCTCCCTATTCGCCAGACATGAACCCCTGTGACTTCTTTCTGTGGGGACACTTGAAAGACCAGGTGTACCACCAGAATCCAGAAACAATTGAACAGCTGAAGCGGTACATCTCATCTGCATGTGAAGCCATTCCGCCAGACACGTTGTCAAAGGTTTCGGGTAATTTCATTCAGAGACTACGCCATATTATTGCTACGCATGGTGGATATGTGGAAAATATCGTACTATAGAGTTTCCCAGACCGCAGCGCCATCTGTTGTTGACAATTGTAACTACTGTAATTTCGAAAGTTTGTCTGCCTGAAAATGTACTGTTGTCCCAAGCATATTGCAACAAACGGTGTATTTCTATCGCTGCTCGTTTAGTTTTTATTGCCGTTTCAAATATACCGGTCATTTTTGAAACACCCTGTATCTAGCCATGAAAATTAATTCAAACCGACTAATATTTAGGTTCATTCACTGTATGCTAAGTTTACTGTTACTTTTCTAATTGTATAAGCCTTTTCTCTGGTATACCAATCATCACTGTCCCATGCTAACACTAGTATCTACACGTATCGAAGTAAATACATCTTAAGTATGAAAGTATGGTGACCTAAAATTTTTTCCGTTATGTTATGGTTGTTTTCATTTTTGTTTTTGTTTGTAACAGATTTTTCCATTATCTGTAAGAGCAGCATTTAATCTTCTTTATAACCATAAGCATCTCTGTGTGTAACTACTTCCTATGTACGACCCAAGTAATGATCATTTATCATTTCCCAATGAGATAAAATGGAGGTACAATAAATTTTAACCCACGTGAAAAACGGAAGTATTTTTAAGTACGTACGCACCAAAGACCTGTAAGCTCACAATCTGCCCTCCCACTTCATCTAAAAAAGACCATGCTGAACTGTCTGTCTTCTATGACTGGGAGGGGGGGGGGGGGAAGGGGGACAAATATAAATACTTACATACATGTGTGTAGGGCGACGGAAAATCGAATGATAAAAAAATGAATAAAAAAATAGGAATGCGGGTAAGCTACTACAAACAGCATAGTGAACGCATCATTGTGGCCAAGATAGACACGAAGCCCACGCCTACTACAGTAGTACAATTTATATGCCAACTAGCTCTGCAAATGACGAAGAAATTGAAGAAATGTATGATGAAATAAAAGAAATTCTTCAGATAGTGAAGGGAGACGAAAATTTAATAGTCGAGGGTGACTGGAATTCGGTAGTAGGAAAAGGGAGAGAAGGAAACGTAGTAGGTGAATATGGATTGGGGCTAAGAAATGAAAGAGGAAGCCGCCTGGTAGAATTTTGCACAGAGCACAACTTAATCATAGCTAACACTTGGTTCAAGAATCATAAAAGAAGGTTGTATACATGGAAGAAGCCTGGAGATACTGAAAGATTTCAGATAGATTATATAATAGTAAGACAGAGATTTAGGAACCAGGTTTTAAATTGTAAGACATTTCCAGGGGCAGATGTGGACTCTGACCACAATCTATTGGTTATGAACTGTAGATTAAAACTGAAGAAACCGCAAAAAGGTGGGAATTTAAGGAGATGGGACCTGGATAAACTGATTAAACCAGAGGTTGTACAAAGTTTCAGGGAGAGCATAAGGGAACAAATGGCAGGAAAGGGGGAAAGATATACAGTAGAAGAAGAATGGGTAGCTTTGAGGGATGAAATAGTGAAGGCAGCAGAGGATCAAGTAGGTAAAAAGACGAGGGCTAGTAGAAATGCTTGGGTAACAGAAGAAATATTGAATTTGATGAAAGGAGAAAATATAAAAATGCAGTAAATGAAGCAGGCAAAAAGGAGTACAAACGTCTCAAAAATGAGACCGACAGGAAGTGCAAAATGGCTAAGCAGGGATGGCTAGAGAACAAATGTAAGGATGTAGAGGCTTATCTCACTAGGGGTAAGATAGAAACTGCCTACTGGAAAATTAAAGAGACCTTTGGAGAAAAGAGAACCACTTGTATGAATATCAAGAGCTCAGATGGAAACCCAGTTCTAAGCAAAGAAGGGAAAGCAGAAAGGTGGAAGGAGTATATAGAGGGTCTATAAAAGGGCGATGTACTTGAGGACAATATTATGGAAATGGAAGAGGATGTAGATGAAGATGAAATGGGAGAAGAGTTTGACAGAGCACTGAAAGTCCTGAGTCGAAACAAGGCCCCCGGATTAGACAACATTCCATTGGAAATACTAACGGCCTCGGGAGAGCCAGTCCTGACAAAACTCTACCATCTGGTGAGCAAGATGTATGAGACACGCGAAATACCCTCAGACTTCAAGAAGATTATAACAATTCCAATCTCAAAGAAAGCAGGTGTTGAGGAGGAGGAGGATATTGGTGTTTAACGTCCAGTCGACAACGAGGTCATTAGAGACGGAGCACAAGCTCGGATTAGGGAAGGATGGGGAAGGAAGGCGGCCGTGCCCTTTCAAAGGAACCATCCCGGCATTAGCCTGAAGTGATCTAGGGAAATCACGGAAAACCTAAATCAGGATGGCCGGACGCGGGATTGAACCGTCGTCCTCCTCCCGAATGCGAGTCCAGTGTGCTAACCATTGCGCCACCTCGCTCGGTAAAGCAGGTGTTGACAGATGTGAAAATTACCGAACTATCAGTTTAATAAGTCACGGCTGCAAAATACTAACGCGAATTCTTTACAGACGAATGGAAAAACTAGTAGAAGCCGACCTTGGGGAAGATCAGTTTGGCTTCCGTAGAAATATTGGAACACGTGAGGCAATACTAACCCTACGACTTATCTTAGAAGCTAGATTAAGGAAAGGCAAACCTACGTTTCTAGCATTTGTAGACTTAGAGAAAGCTTTTGACAATGTTGACTGGAATACTCTCTTTCAAATTCTGAAGGTGGCAGGGGTAAAATATAGGGAGCGAAAGACTATTTACAATTTGTATAGAAACCAAATGGCAGTTATAAGAGTTGAGGGGCATGAAAGGGAAGCAGTGGTGGGGAAGGGAGTGAGACAGGGTTGTAGCCTCTCCCCAATATTATTCAATCTGTATATTGAGCAAGCAGTCAAGGAAACAAAAGAAAAATTCGGAGTAGGTATTAAAATCCATGGAGAAGAAATAAAAACTTTGAGGTTCGCCGATGACATTGTAATTCTGTCAGAGACAGTAAAGGACTTGGAAGAGCTGTTGAATGGAATGGATAGTGTCTTGAAGGGAGGATATAAGATGAACATCAACAAAAGCAAAACGAGGATAATGGAATGTAGTCGAATTAAGTCGGGTGATGTTGAGGGTATTAGATTACGAAATGAGACACTTAAAGTAGTAAAGGAGTTTTGCTATTTGGGGAGCAAAGTAACTGATGATGGTCGAAGTAGAGAGGATATAAAATGTAGACTGGCAATGGCAAGGAAAGCGTTTCTGAAGAAGAGAAATTTGTTAACATCGAGTATAGATTTAAGTGTCAGGAAGGCGATACTGAAAGTATTTGTATGGAGTGTAGCCATGTATGGTAGTGAAACATGGACGATAAATAGTTTAGACAAGAAGAGAATAGAAGCTTTCGAAATGTGGTGCTACAGAAGTATGCTGAAGATTAGATGGGTAGATCACATAACTAATGAGGAGGTGTTGAATAGGATTGGGGAGAAGAGAAGTTTGTGGCACAACTTGACTAGAGGTATCAAGGGATCACCAATTTAGTATTGGAGGGCAGCGTGGAGGGTAAAAATCGTAGAGGGAGACCAGGAGAAGAATACACCAAGCAGATTCAGAAGGATGTAGGTTGCAGTAGGTACTGGGAGATGAAGAAGCTTGCGCAGGATAGAGTAGCATGGCGAGCTGCATCAAACCAGTCTCAGGACTGACGACCACAACAACAACAAGGGTAAAACACTGAAAATGTAACGTTTTGTTCATCTTAATTATGCTTGTAAATGTCTGAAGCTGAAAAATTCAGCTAGGGTTAGGAATTTTTTATTCACATGACCAGTTTCAATACTTGAAATGTCTATTCAGTGTTTCATGTTGCCAAAAATTAGACATCAAAGCTATGCAGTATAGTTGAAGCTCTTACGACAGTAAATACAATTCGAAATATTGAAATGAACTGTCATAACTTCATGGACGGATGGCGGTATATTTTGTTTCAGTATGCGAGATTGTGTTAGCAGTCGTAGCTTACAAAAAAAAGCATGTTCATTCCACTACATCACTCTGAAGTCTAACTTTTGACAAAATCACCCATAAAAAATTTGCAAATAAGACAATAGACGTCATAACTGGTTATATGAATAAAAATAGCCTATCCTAACATTGGCCGTGGAGAGATCATTCAGTGTTTTCCTGAAGTAAATACGAAAGTGAGCTGTTTTACAAGTGTAACGTGCATAAAACGGAAGACGAGTAATTTATCGGAACACTAACGGAAGATGCTCATCACATTCAAAGCGCAACGCGTCTGGGATAACAAGTAGCAAGATTGTAGCACGCAGAAGACGTATTTCTTACAAAGTGATAAGTCTAAATATAACTGTCGTGTTTGCTGAACACATACAAAAATGGCTGAGGCTTCAAAACCGATAAAATGAACTAGCAGACAGGTAAAAAAAACTTTTCTTCTCTTTATTATGATTCAGACACCCGAATACGCCCAACTCTAAGCTCCATTCTTTCCTAGTTCCACAAAGATTTTCCTCTATTATGGGGTCCGCAGCTCGTGGTCTAGTGGCTAGCGTTGCTGCCTCTGGATCACGGGGTCCGGGGTTCGATTCCCGCCTGGGTTGGGGATTTTCTCTGCCCGGGAACTGGGTGTTTGTGTTGTCCTCATCATTTCATCGTATTTCGTGATAGTGGCTAGATTGGACTGTGTAAAAAATTGGACTGTGTAAAAATTGGGACTTAGTACGGGCGCTGATGACCGCGCAGTTGAGCGCCCCACAAACCAAATATCACCACCACCTCTATTGTTGTTGTTGTTGTGGTCTTCAGTCCTGAGACTGGTTTGATGCAGCTCTCCATGCTACCCTATCCTGTGCAAGCTTCTTCATCTCCCAGTACCTACAGCAACCTATCCTTCTGAATCTGTTTAGTGCATTCATCTCTCGGCCTCCCTCTATGATTTTTACTCTCCACGCTGCCCTCCAGTACTAAATTGATGAGCCCTTGATGCCTCAGAACATGTCCTACCAACCGGTCCCTTCTTCTTGTCAAGTTGTGCCACAAACTCCTCTTCTCCCCAATTCTATTCAATACCTCCTCATTAGTTATGTGATCTACCCATCTAATCTTCAGCATTCTTCTGTAGCACCGCATTTCGAAAGCTTCTATTCTCCTCTTGTCCAAACTAGTTATCGTCCATGTTTCACTTCCATACATGGCTACGCTCCATACAAATACTTTCAGAAACAACTTCCTGACACTTAAATCTATACTCGATGTTAACGAATTTCTCTTCATCAGAAACGCTTTCCTTGCCATTGCCAGTCTACGTTTTATATTCTCTCTACTTCTACCATCGTCAGTTATTTTGCTCCCCAAATTGCGAAACTCCTTTACTACTTTAAGTGTCTCATTTCCTAATCTAATTCCCTCAGCATCCCCCGACTTAATTCGACTACATTCCATTATCCTCGTTTTGCTTTTGTTGATGTTCATCTTATATCCTCCTGTCAAGACACTATCCACTCCGTTCAACTGCTCTTCCAAGTCCTTTGTTGTCTCTGACAGAATTACAATGTCATCGGCGAACCTTAAAGTTTTTATTTCTTCTCCATGGATTTTAATACCTACTCCGAATTTTTCTTTTGTTTCCTTGACTGCTTGCTCAATATACAGATTGAATAACATCGGGGACAGGCTGTGGAAGCATTATCCCAAGATAATAAACGAACGGTAAAAATATCGCAACACCAAGAAGGAGTTGTGCGACATAAATGAAGGAGACGTGTTTATACATCTCTAAGATGATGTCTGTTCAAATCTCGTACCAGTTCCATACGAGTGGCGCTAGTTGCGCCACTATGAGGATGCAAATCAGGTTTACTTTAAATACACGCTGTTACTGTCGTGAGCGTTAGTTACCTTTCAGATTGGACGTGGCAAATCGATGTTAGTCAAGAATGCATTTAAGGTGACAGAGACGCCATTATCAATACCTCATTGAGCTTGAACGAGATCATGTAATAGGACTATGGGATCAGGATGTTTCTTCTGCGATATTGCAGAAAGACTTGGCAGGAAGGTAGCCACTGCACTTGACTGCTGGCAACGGTGGTCACGAGAATGTGTGATGTTACAGAAATTGCGGCATGTAGTTAAAAGAAAAGAATATGCAGTGTGATGTTAAAACCGACGATCAATATCGCATTAATTTTTGATTTTACTTAGTAAAATGCTCTGTATCACTGAGTCGCCAGCAGAACGTTGAACCGAACACTCTTTGATGGTTAATTGGTTGTGTAACTTTAGTAAATCCGTGGATCTACGTGCACATTGCCACCAATACGATGTAAAGACGATTCTGCCTCGGTACCAGTGATGGCCGTTTCTTGGTAAGGAAGAGGACAATTGAGGACCTGTAACCAAGACTGGGCCTCGGACGGCCACATGGCACTACCGAGAGAGAAGACCATGGTGTTCAGTATATGGGTCCGACCCTCAGGTTGCATCTGCATCAACCATTTGACCAGCAGTTGGCACGACAATGGTACAACGAACTGTTACAAATCGGTTACTTTAAGGACATCAGTCTGGAACCGAGAGACCGCTACGGTCGCGGGTTCGAATCCTGCCTCGGGCATGGATGTGTGTAATGCCCTAGGTTGGTTAGGTTTAAGTAGTTCTAAGTTGTAGGGGACTGATGACCTCAGATGTTAAGTCCCATAGTGCTCAGAGCCATTTGAACCATTTTTAAGGACAACTTCGATCCAGACGCTCAGTAACGTGCATTCCATTGACCCCAAATCACCACCATTTGCGACTTTAGTATTGTAAAGAGAGAGCTCACTGGAGGGCAGGGTGGAGGTCTGTTGTGTTTTCTGATGAAAGATGGTTCTGCCTCGGTGCCAGTGATGGCCGTTTCTTGGTTAGGAAGAGGACAATTGAGGACCTGTAACACACAGGATCTGCACCTGGAGTTACGGTCTGTGGTGCGATTTCTTAATGCAGCAGGAGCACTCTCGTGGTTATCCCACGCGCCTTGGCTGCAAATTTGTACGTCAGTCCGATGATTTGACCTGTTGTGCAGCCATTCATGATGAGCAGCGTACAAGGGGATGTTTTCCAAAAAGATCATGCCGCTATTGTAACCCAACATGCTCTACAGAGCGTCGACATGTTGCCATGGCCTGCTCAATCACCAGATCTCTCTGAAATCGAACACATATGGGACAGCATCGGACGAAAACTCCAGAGTCTTCTGCAGACAGCATTAACCGTCCCCGCATTGACCGCCCAAGTGCAACAAGCATAGAACTCCATCCCACAAACTGACATTGGGCATCTGCAAAACTCAATGCATGCACGTTTGCTTGCTTGCATTCAAGATTCCCGCTGTTACATCGGTTATTAATTAACCAGTATTTCAGATTTTCAATGGCATACCTTGCGCTTATATGTTGCTTAAATACGTTACCTAGCAAAATGTAAGCCCGAAATTTCTTTACTGTACATTTGTTATTTTTAGGTGTTACGATTTTTTCCGCCATTGTAGGTATAGTGGAAAGCCTGGCTTAACACCAGCCTCAGGATCCTAAAAGTTACTGCTCTAAAGTTGCTGTTAAGTCATATGCAGTTTACCATATTTTCCTAGTTCAGAGTTGTAACGAATATCAGCATTAATTTGATGCACTGATATCACTTAAGGGGTCCTCTCACGTTCAGTACCGTTGTCAATATATTGACAATGTGGCAATATATATTGACCGTCTGAGGGTGAGCACTGACGTACTGTCAATACCAGAAATATTGTCAAAGCAGTATTGATGAAACCAAAAATATTCTCCGGTTTGGAAATACTTGCTGTTCAGCGGAGTGATTGCGTATATCATAGATCTACTGTTTACATTTGCACTTCCTGTCATTCTTGAATACGCGTTGAAAGTTAGGTCATGATGTCTCCACTGGAGTTATCGATATAAGCTATTATAGTATTAGAAGCTTTAATATTCCTAAAGTGCATGGTCTGATGCCACTAGTAGCATGTACCATTGTTAAGGAGATTGTGGATGGCGTTAGAAGAAGTCGGGTGTGCGATGAATGTCAGCTCTACCTCTACGGCTCAATAAGCTTTGTTTTTAACGATGTTGAGTCAACGTCTAATCAAGTACAGTAACATAGTCAGTGAATTTGATTGGGGCTGACAAAGTATATTTTGGTTTGTGATTATCTACACAAACTTAGACGATTGTAGACAATGAGAAAACCTTATGCCATGCGACACGTCATCACTCTAACTCCTTACGGGAAGTAGGCTAGAATGCACTCTGGTTCTCAAAAAAATACAAGACTTTTTGAAGTCTACCGTCCTGAATGCACGAAAGAAATGCATTTTTATCTTTTCCTGAATAGCGGACCCTTCTTAAAAGCGGACACCTGTATTTTCCCCATAGATGTTCGTTATTCTAGAAGTTTTATATGCACGAGTTTTGTTATTTCGACTGGAAAACAACTGACAGTGAACGAACTAGAGAGCGTATAAAATGCGGATTGGCACAGCAAGAAAAGTTTTTCTGAAAAAGAGAAATTTGTTGACATCGAGCACAAATTTAAATGTTTGAACGTATTTCCAGTAGGTATTCGTCTGGAGTGTGGTCTTGTACGGAAGTTGAATGTGGACGATTAATAATTCAGATCAGTCACGGAGACGGAATTAAAACACGTTTAATAACGAAGAGAACAGAAGCTCGTTAACTGTTGTTCTACAGAAAAATACTTAAGACTGGATTGGTAGATCAGTTAGCTATTCAGAAGGTACCCAAGAGAAAAGTAATGTATGTCACAACGTGACTAAAAGAAGGAATCGGGTGACAGGACACATCGTTAGGCACCAATGAATAGTCAGTTGCATAATGGCGTGAAATGTATGTGGAAGGGTGACGGGGGGACGGGGGATAAAAACTGTAGAGGCATAAGCAGATTAAACCAGTGGGTGTTATACGCAATTCCTTTGAAATGATTCTGGCCTAAATATGAAAATGCACGATGGCTTATGACTGATACATGACTGTTGCTGCGTCACAATGGCTACGTAATAAACGCAGGATGTTGTTAAACCGCAGGCGACGAAGGAAGTGGTTATCAGCAGCTCAGGTTGACGTCTTGCCCCAATTGCGAGACTTGAGAGTCCACAACCACGTTAGTGCTACTGTGCAGGTTTCTTGTCAGACGTTTTACCCTTTATTAGTGCTTAACATCTAGTAACTATCTCTTACTGCTAGTTACTTGGTTTATTTCTTCCGCAGATGGTGTTGGAGTTTGCTCCTTGTAGATACCACTTTTGTAGTCACTATCAATCTGCGCATTTTTTAAGTTAACACACTTTTTTTCATTTAGAAGAAGTTCTACATTTACATTTGCATCAATACCCTGCAAGCCACCTGATGATGTGTTTGCGGAGGGTACTTCTGGTACCACAAACTGATTTCCCCCTTCCCTATTGCACTAGAGAATGGCGCGTGGGAAAAATGATTTTCTTAAGTCTCTGTATTAGCTCTGAGTTCTCGAATTTTTTCGCCGTGGCCATGTCTTGAGATTTATGTGGGAGGAAGTAATATGTTGTCCGACTCTTCCCGGAAAATACCCACCCGAAATTTCAATAATAAACTTCTTCGTGATGCACCACGCCTCTTTTGTAACGCCTGCGACTAGAGTTTGTCGAGCACTTCTGTAACGCTCTCGAGCCGACTAAAGGATCCCGAGACGAAATGCACCGTTCTTCAATGGATCTTCTCTCTCTCTTCTATCAGTTCTACCTGTTAAGGGTCGGAGATTGATGAACAATACTAAGAATTGTTTGAACAAGCGCATGTAAGCCATTTCCTTCATGAATGAGTTATCGTTGTTTCAGAGTCTTTATAAGAATGTCAGGCTTCTGCTTCTCCTAGCATTTGTTTCATGTTGTCTTCCACTTACGATCGCTCTGGTATATACCGTTTTCAGCGATTTGTCATCAATAGCGTAGTTGTATAATATCGGATTTCCTTTCGTACGTATGCGCAATATGTTACATTTACTTACGTTCAGGGTGAGCTGCCAAAGCCCGCAACATCATTCGTCAGTCCTCAGCAGCTCATTCTAGAAATCGATACTGTCTTCAGCATTGCTCCTTTCTTATCGACAACCATATTAAATGCCAACAGTTTTCTAGATCATTTATATACAGAGAAAACAGTGACGATCCTATCAGACTTCATTGGGCTACTACTGAAACTACCTTTAATCTGTCGATTTTGTTCCGTTAACGTGTTGAGTTCTATCCGCAAGGAAATCCTGAATCCGGTCGCAAACTTGGTGCGATCGCGGTAATCTCGTTTTTTTTTTTTTTTTTTTCACTAGACGACACTGCAGGACTGTATCAAACACCTTCCCAACTAGTTTGGAAAATTATAATTTTTTTCAAAATTGCCAAGACATATAATGGATCATATTGCAGATCGGATGAAAAAAATAGGGTACTTAGTTACTAATTATCTATTTTAGATAGTCAGGCAGTGTCTTGCTTGCGTACTCTACGAGCAAGTGGAATACGACATCCAAACATTTGAGATTTGACATCCAATTGTTCTTACTGTTATGTTGGGGATTAATGTTCACTACTGGCCATTAAAATTGCAACACCACGAAGATGACGTGCTACAGACGCGAAATTTAACCGACAGGGAGAAGATGCTGTGATTTGCAAATGATTAGCTTTTCAGAGCATTCACACAAGGTTGGCGCCAGTGGTGACACCTACAACGTGCTGACATGAGGAAAGTTTCCAACCGATATCTCATACACAAACAGCAGTTGACCGGCGTTGCCTGGTGAAACGTTGTTGTGATGCCTCGTGTAAGGAGGAGAAATGCGTAGTATCACGTTTCCGACTTCGATAATGGTCGGATTGTAGCCTATCGCGATTGCGGTTTATCGTATCGCGACATTGCTGCTCGCGTTGGTCGAGATCAAATGACTGTTGGCAGAATATGGAATCGGTGGGTTCAGGAGGGTAATACGGAACGCCGTGCTGGATCTCAACGGCCTCGTATCACTAGCAGTCGAGATGACCGGCATCTTATCCGCATGGCTGTAAAGGATTGTGCAGCCACGTCTCCATACCTGAGTCAACAGATGGGAACGTTTGCAAGACAACAACCATCTGCACGAACATTTCGACGACGTTTGCAGCAGCATGGACTATCAGCTCGGAGACCATGGCTGCGGTTATCCTTGACGCTGCATCACGACAGGAGCGCCTGCGATGGTGTACTCAACGACGAACCTGGGTGCGCGAATGGCAAATGTCATTTTTTCGGATGAATCCAGGTTCTGTTTACAGCATCATGATGGTCGCGTCCATGTTTGGTAACATCGCGGTGAACGCACATTGGAAGCGTGTATTCGCCATCGCCATACTGGCGTATCACCCGGCGTGATGGTATGGGGTGCCACTGGTTACACGTCTCGGTCACCTCTTGTTCGCATTGACGGCACTTTGAACAGTGGACGTTACATCTCAGATGTATTACGACCCGTGGCTCTACCCTTCATTCGATCCCTGCGAAACCCTACATTTCAGCAGGTTAATGCACGACCACATGTTGCAGGTCCTGTACGGGCCTTTCTGGATACAGAAAATGTTCGACTGCTGCCCTGGCCAGCACATTCTTCAGATCTGTCACCAACTGATAACGTCTGGTCAATGGTGACCGAGCAACTGGCTCGTCACAGTACGCTAGTCACTACTCTTGATGAACTGTGGTATCGTGTTGAAGCTGCATGGGCAGCTGTACCTGTACACGCCATCCAAGCTCTGTTTGACTCAATGCCCAGGAGTATCAAGGCCGTTATTACGGCCAGAGGTGGTTGTTCTGGGTACTGATTTCTCAGGATCTATGCACCCAAATTGCGTGAAAATTTAATCACATGCCAGTTCTAGTATAATATATTTGTCCAATGAATACCCGTTTATCATCTGCACTTCTTCTTGTTGTAGCAACGTTAATGGCCAGTCGTGTATTTCGAAGTAATTTTTAGCTGCAGAAGCTCACCCCATGTTTCCCCTCACGGTTGGCTGAATTGATTGACAGGTCGGAAGAATAACTCTGCTGATGGCACAGTTCCTTGTAAAGCAGTGTAGTGTGCAAACTATCTTACGGACTGAGAGTTGCTTTACGTAAGGCGAGGGCTGCGTTCGAGTTTACATTGGCCGGTGGAAATCAGAAGAGCATCAGATTACAAGCAAATTGGCACTTTAGAAGACTGGGTGGTCACGGTTAATAACGTACGTATGTCGAAACTGAGCGAACAGCCGGCATGACAACATTTGACACAATACTTGTCTGCCTTCAGTACTGTACAACTCGACGACATTCTACATGAACATTAAATTGTTGGTGTTAACTCGTGTCGCGCCAGGGAATAGCGTCTGAAAAGATTTTTATTAGTTGAAGGACACCGATCTTTTAGTCCAGTGACATTCTACGCCGCGCGTAGCGCCTTGTCACGGCCGCGTGCCTTCCGCCGTCGGAGGTTCGAGTCCTCCTTCGGGCATGGGTGTGTATGCTGTCCTTAGAGTAAGTTAGTCTAAGTTAGATTAAGTAGTCTGTAGCTCTGGGGACCGATGACCACAGCAGTTTGGTCTCATAAATTTCCAAAATTTTGATTTATGTGCTTTACACTACACTGACGTGAGTATCCGAGAAGTATCTGGGTAGCTGACATGAGAACAAAATAATTTTGTACTGTCTATTCCTGAAGAGTTCAGGAATATCAATAAGTAGCTAAAATACTGTATATAGCCTTTATTAACGTTTTTAGATTTTTGTCCTACTATGTCATTCTAGTCAGCTATCAATTCCGACAACAAAGCCAACAACTTAATACCTCATAGATGACACGACACTTCATTTCTCTTTATATGAAAACGGATGGATTACATCTGAGTGGAGCAAACCAACACTTCAGCAAAACGGCCTGCTTGCTGATGCCTTTCTTCTTATCTATATGCGCCAGCTACCTGAAAAACCCTTCTGGGTATCTCGAAACAGTCGAGTATTAAGATTAAATGAGTAGCTGCCTGTAAGACGACAACCATTACGTCACGAAAGTTATATTACAGGAAAAGGTGTAAATATGGACACTTCTGTTTTTGACTTAAAGGTACCTTCTTTTGTAAAAATTCTAGATTTTATACCTCCATTAACAACCATAACAAGTTTAAGAAATGATGAGAGGTGAAACAATAATTAGTATCCATTATTTCTATTCGAAAATAAAGATTTACAAAAACCTTTTAAATGGAACTTAAAAAAAGTGGGTGCAAATACGGGCATCCACAAAAACGTGCAAGAAATCTTTTGAAATATTTTAATGAAATTGATTAAAACAATACAAAACGGTAGACTAGTCTACAAAAAACAACTTTCGTACATTCATGCATGAAACCTGAAATTATTTATAGTAGTCGCAAACGTAAGTAGCTCCTTCAGCGCCACCACAATTTAAGTGTGCCCACATTTGGCACATAACACATTTAAGCCACACATCTCCTCCCTGTCTTGAGACAATTTCTCATCACAAAAGATGCAACTTGAATAGCTTGAGTCTGGTCCATCACCATCGTTCACATCAAGGTCATTATCGCTGTCCACAAGGTGAGGGCTGCAGGAGCCTGAAGAGTCCGATAATGAATCAGATAGTTTTGTGGAAAAAACTTTTTTTTTAAGGTCTTTGGATTTTGTACCTCTGTCCGCAGCACGGCCTCTAACCCCAGAGAAACTCAACGACCTTTTCTTGACAGCACTTTTGTCAAGAGACTTTGTCAACTGATCTTTGTATGGCGTTCCAGTGATGTGGCAGGCGGTTGCTGCTTTTCGTCACCGCGTTGTGGTTCTCTTCTTAGTGTTGGGAACAGGAGATACGGCGAAACTGCTTTTGTTGAAGTCCCTGCTGAACTTCCCGGTGTTCCAATGGCTTCATCAACTGGCATAGCTAGAGCTTGGGGTGACTGTACATCAGAATAACTCTAAGAAGAAGCAGATGATGTCGGTAGTCAAGAGGTAGCAAGCACAGGAGCATGTGATTCAGAAACATGAGGTCTATATTCCACTGCGGGGCATGTTTTTCCTGCAACCAACTCAGCAGCTATGAAATCAGCTTTGCTGAAGATATAACGGTTCAGAAGGTATAACACAGTTACTTTGAATCCGTTTATTTCCATCTCAGCTGATTGGGTACGAAGGTAGGGTTGGCCAAAATCCTCAATAACGTCGTAAGTTGTGAGAGGATGACCGTTGTGATGCAACCATAGTCTTACTGCCTCGTTGTAGTACGTTTTCAGAGGTCCCATGAATGTCTTATCTAGAGGCTGCAGTTTGTGGATGCAATGTGGAGGAAGTGAGATGATAGTCACGTGGTGTTCTTTCGCCAAGTCAATCACATCTGGATTTCGAACGTGGCTATAATGACCATCCAAGATGACGAGAACAGGCCATTGTTCAGTTTTCTCAATCAAGTGAAGGAACCATTCGGTGAACAAATTGTTTTGAATCCATCCTGATGGATGGGCTCTACCAACTGCACCAGGAGGGCAGCCTTTCATTAGAGCTTGGGAGTTCGTTCTAGAGAAAATTATCATTGGCAGGACATAATGTCCCGAAGCGCTCGTGCATGCGATAACGGTGATTGTAGCCCCTCTTTCTGCAGACGTTACAGCCTTTGAAAGGCGTTGTCAAACTATTTCTCTGAGTAAGTAAAAATGCCATTCTTCTCAGATCTGCCAGAGTGCACCCAAAGAATTTTTGCTCCATATCAAGGAGATAAGAAGCTAGCTGTTTTTGGAGGTCTGCATTTGAAATAGGTTTTCTTCCGAGCTTTGTCTGTTGAACCGTTTGCTCAGGGATTTTATCAAGTTTAATAAATCTCTGCAAAGTGGACGAGTCAATCTGAATGTCCTCGCAGCACCTTTCACAGAATCCTCCTTTGCCCTCACAGCTACTATGGCACGTAGCATCTGAGATTTATCCCACTGATACCTCTGATTCTTACATTCATAGCGCTTCTTCGTTCTCGGCATTCTGCAAGGACGAACAAAACCACTATGATCTATTATCACAATTTGAAAATTATATTTGTTTGTTTGTTGCTGTGTGCGTTGTATATATGAACTTTAAACAAAATTCTGCTAACCATGTCCCCATTAAATTATTTAAATGTTTTGCATTGTGTAAGAGAAGCGACGGTGTAATTATGGGCCCCCCTTAAATAGGGGACTGAGAAATTGTTTTAAACTAATCAGAAGGTTGTAAAAAGAAAACGATTTACATACCTCCCAAAAGTTTGCAGTCCTGAAAAAACACCAGTTTACACAATATCCGGCGTTGTAACTACACTGCTTAAAATGATGCTTCCAACTGTTCACTGCTCCGTCTATCAACAACAGGCACCGTTTCCAGTCCTTGTCGCCAGACTGCATCACTCCCATACCCTCTTTGTGAGGGGTGCCCATAATTACACCTGTGCCCATTTTACACCTTTATTTAGCCATTTCGCCGGCCGCGGTGGTCTCGCGGTTCTAGGCGCTCAGTCAGGAACCGCACGACTGCTACGGTCGCAGGTTCGAATCCTGCCTCGGGCATGGATGTGTGTGCTGTCCTTAAGTTAGTTAGATTTAAGTAGTTCTAAGTTCTAGGGGACTTATGACCACAGATGTTGAGTCCCATAGTGCGCAGAGCCATTTGAACCATTTAGCCATATCACGGCGACACCATGCAAGTTACTGTTTATGCTTCTCTTTCTTCATTTTCAGTTTGAATTAGGAGGGAATTCGCAGTAACCAACCATTAGTTACGTTTTGAAGTAAATTTAACAACCTTTCACCAGTTCCAGGTGCTTTTCGACGCATCTACGGAAGGTGCATAGTTAGACTAACGTTACACAAAGTATAGACGAGCCCCACTGTTTTGTTCTCGTTATTCGCATCACCTTTTTTCTCCTCATCACTATGGATACGGGAATCATAACAACATGTATCGTACACACTGTTTTCACCTCTAGTACACACGATTTTACAGTTCAACAAAATGCAGTGCAACTTTTTGCTTACATATTCACTTTCTAACACAAGTTAAACCTGTTGTTTTATTGAATGTCATAGATTTATTTATTTAGTGTATGGCTAGCATCACATCGAAAACATGTTTTCTCTAACAATACATATACACGTACACTAATAAGCCAAAACATTATGACCAGACACGGACGTAGGATCATCCTAGCGAAGATATTGGCTACAAACGGGGAAATCCATTGAGATAAGCGACAGAGAGCAGACTATTATTACGCAAATCCTTTGAACGAGTATCTCGAAAACGGCGAAGCTAGTCGATTGCTCACGTGCTTCTGTTGTGAGCATCTACGGAAAGAGGTAGAATGACAGTGAAAATAACAATAGGTGCTAAACTGTTGGACGTCCATGACTCTTCACAGAATGTGGTGTTCAGAGGCTTGTCTGCTCTGTAAAGTAGGGTAGACGGTGATCCGTGCCATCTCTGCCGAAAGAGCACAATGCTGGTGCACACACAAGTGTTCCAGAGCACTCCGTTCATCGTACATTGTTGAACTTGGAGCTCTGCAGCAGACCACCCTACGTGTTCACATTTGACGCAATGACGTCGTCAATTACGATTGCGGTGGACACAGAACTATAGGGATTCGACCGTCGATCAATGGAAACAAGTCGGCTCTTTGGGTGAATCACATTTTTGCTACACTAGATCGCTGGTCGCCTACACAAACGCCGTCATCGAGGTGAACAGCGGTTCCTAACGTGCAACGCGCTATGGCCGGAGGCTGGTGGGAGCAGTATTGTGCCATGGGAGATATTCTACTGCGCTTCCATGGGGCCAATGGTAGTAATCAAAGAGACGCTGACAGCTGCGAACTATCTGCATTCCTTCATGCTAGATGTTTCCCCCGGCGGCGATGTTGCCTTTCAGCAGTATATCTGTCTGTGACTCGGATCCAGAACCGTGCCGCAGTGGTTTGAGAAGCGACCAAATTCACTTGATGTAAACCCATTTGGGTCCCTATCGGGCACTATCACCGTGTACGCAAATCAGCGGCCCGTTATTTACGCGAATTACATGACCTGTTGAAACAAGTACTTTTTAAATATGATTGTAACATGTACGTTTTTAATATGATTGTAATTACGTAACTGCCAATAGCCTGAAACACAACTGTTACAATGGAAATGACATTTGAACATGTATTTTATCTCGCCGATTATGAGCTTTGCCCTGTGCTGAACTCTTCTGACTGCAAGAATGTAAATTTCCAATAACTTTAAACCAAATCAAAACTGCATGAATTTACGCAACACAGTAACTGGATCCTATGCAGCATTATTGATTTGAAATTGGCCCTCTTAGTAAAACAAAACTTGATCAGTTTGAAAATAATGGTCCCTGTGCTTAGTGAATGCTATCCCTAAAGTAATAAAATTTCTTATCTTTACCTGCGCGATGGCAACGCTCTTCACACTACTCTCCGTTACTACTTTAAAGTTGCTTAGCACACATTCTAATTAAATCGAATGTGACTGAGACAAAAACTTCTTTTGAAAAATAGTTAATCGCAACACATACATGGATATGGGAACTGGCATTGACTTGTGGTAAGCAACAATATGACACTAACTTTACAACTTGTATTTTGACTCTTTGAAAATTAATAATGCTCACAATTAACACACACAATAAACTAATTATACATTAACAATTAACATTACAAAATCATTGGACGTGAGTGCTATACATTGTCTCAATCATCACTTGTGAATACGCGCATTGAATCAGTAACAAAACAACTTTCTTTACCTTAATTATTTCTCGTATAGTATTTTTGCAAACAAAAAAATCATTACTGCCCGTAGCTAGTACGTATATATCCAGCACATGTCAGATACAACACGTCTTTACACCTGAGAGCCCTCCATACTTCTCTCGATCTAAAGTTACTCTAAGACATGATCCATAATACATTGAATCAGCTATCGCTATCGCTGGTTCAGTATAATACACTCCTGGAAATGGAAAAAAGAACACATTGACACCGGTGTGTCAGACCCACCATACTTGCTCCGGACACTGCGAGAGGGCTGTACAAGCAATGATCACACGCACGGCACAGCGGACACACCAGGAACCGCGGTGTTGGCCGTCGAATGGCGCTAGCTGCGCAGCATTTGTGCACCGCCGCCGTCAGTGTCAGCCAGTTTGCCGTGGCATACGGAGCTCCATCGCAGTCTTTAACACTGGTAGCATGCCGCAACAGCGTGGACGTGAACCGTATGTGCAGTTGACGGACTTTGAGCGAGGGCGTATAGTGGGCATGCGGGAGGCCGGGTGGACGTACCGCCGAATTGCTCAACACGTGGGGCGTGAGGTCTCCACAGTACATCGATGTTGTCGCCAGTGGTCGGCGGAAGGTGCACTTGCCCGTCGACCTGGGACCGGACCGCAGCGACGCACGGATGCACGCCAAGACGGTAGGATCCTACGCAGTGCCGTAGGGGACCGCACCGCCACTTCCCAGCAAATTAGGGACACTGTTGCTCCTGGGGTATCGGCGAGGACCATTCGCAACCGTCTCCATGAAGCTGGGCTACGGTCCCGCACACCGTTAGGCCGTCTTCCGCTCACGCCCCAACATCGTGCAGCCCGCCTCCAGTGGTGTCGCGACAGGCGTGAATGGAGGGACGAATGGAGACGTGTCGTCTTCAGCGATGAGAGTCGCTTCTGCCTTGGTGCCAATATGATGGTCGTATGCGTGTTTGGCGCCGTGCAGGTGAGCGCCACAATCAGGACTGCATACGACCGAGGCACACAGGGCCAACACCCGGCATCATGGTGTGGGGAGCGATCTCCTACACTGGCCGTACACCACTGGTGATCGTCGAGGGGACACTGAATAGTGCACGGTACATCCAAACCGTCATCGAACCCATCGTTCTACCATTCCTAGACCGGCAAGGGAACTTGCTGTTCCAACAGGACAATGCACGTCCGCATGTATCCCGTGCCACCCAACGTGCTCTAGAAGGTGTAAGTCAACTACCCTGGCCAGCAAGATCTCCGGATCTGTCCCCCATTGAGCATGTTTGGGACTGGATGAAGCGTCGTCTCACGCGGTCTGCACGTCCAGCACGAACGCTGGTCCAACTGAGGCGCCAGGTGGAAATGGCATGGCAAGCCGTTCCACAGGACTACATCCAGCATCTCTACGATCGTCTCCATGGGAGAATAGCAGCCTGCATTGCTGCGAAAGGTGGATATACACTGTACTAGTGCCGACATTGTGCATGCTGTGTTGCCTGTGTCTATGTGCCTGTGGTTCTGTCAGTGTGATCATGTGATGTATCTGACCCCAGGAATGTGTCAATAAAGTTTCCCCTTCTTGGGACAATGAATTCACAGTGTTCTTATTTCAATTTCCAGGAGTGTATTTTCTTGCAAAACTTAAATTACTTTACTCTCTGTATGCATCTTTCACCGTCCGTAGACATCTAATGCCATATACCGCCACAAACCTACCAACAAACTGTCGGATGCCTGATACATAGAATCAGTGATGTGCTTCGTTCCAAGGACGGACAAAAAAGTTATTAGGCAGGTGGTCATAATTGTTTTGGCTCAGCAATGTACTTAGCACGTAGAAAAAATTCATAATTATAAGTTAATTAAATTTACAATATGTACAGAGCACAGGTCACAGACATATATCCAGATGCTAAACACATTCAGTAAATGTCTTTGTTGCGATCAGGACCTCCGGATCACCAGCAAAGGAGCCTTTTGGGCACGCTCGTATCATATGCTGAACAGTTTGTCGTTCTGCACAATAATCACAGCTGGTCGATGTTGTTAATTCCCGGTTGTTTAGTGAGTCAGCAGACCAGATCTTGCAGTGCTCTTCAAAGTCTGGTGTTCCAGACGATATTTAGGGCATCTACCGTTCTTCTGGGATAGCGTTCTCCAACCATATTTCGTCCATCGGTTTGTTGTTGTTGCTCCGTTTTCTATCAAAAAAAATTGCTCCTTGTAGAGGCGGGTGACAGAAGCGAAGTCTGTTTTATTGAGTGCAGGAATGTCCTCATTAGAGAGAGGTAAGGATCTCCAGCTATTTCTGTAAATTTCTCGCAATTTTATCGCTGTAGATTTGGAGGAGCTATGTGACTGAGAATAGGTAGACAGGAAGTTTGAGTGTTTCTGATTGTTACTGCGATGATTCGCGTAATCTGGTTCTGTGTATCGACGAATCTGGTGTATGGCCTCTTGATCCAGACTTCAGAGTAATATTGCGTTACAGGATAAACCAGTAAAAGAGCAGGTGTTCTTGGTGTTGGAGCTGACGATCCACACGTCTTTCCACAAAGTTTCTGCAAGATGCTGTGTTTTGATTTCATCTTAGTGGCAGTTTTCAGAAAGTGCTCTTTAAAACTGAACGTCCTATCAAGAGTGGTCCCCAGATAACGTGGACTTCTGTTATGGCTCGGCTTCTTCCCGTCAAAATATACCGTGATTTCCTTGTTTGCGAGCTTGTTGTTAAGGCGGAAACTGCTGACTTCTGTTTTGGCGGCACTTGCCTGCAACCTCCAGTTCCGAAAGTATTTGCCAACAATTTGTAGGTCTTCGGTCGAGGAAGACTCGCCAACGCCTTGGTCTTTGTGGCCCGCAAGAAGTCCAATTAACAGCATGGACTAATTTCCTAGAGATATAGAGATTATGCTACATAAAAAATGAATAAGACCTATCGGTACATAATCAAGTCAACAGCATAAAAAGCCTATGTCCAGACAGTGCAATCCGCTTCGAATCGGTAACTACATCAATTAAAACCAAGATGAGGCTGGTGGCGAGAGCAAAACGGCAAGCTATTATTGGTCGATGAGCAACGCTGATACCAGATTCCCTCTACTCAGACGTTATTTCGCGCGAATGAGGCCTTGTTTGCTTCTACGAAACCGTCGAGCCCCCACTGGCGTATTAATATCTAGTTCCACTAACGGAGAAAAACGTCATTGCGGCAACATTGAGACATACGAGTATATCTACCGACCGCATCCTTTGCGGTTTCAATAGGATGACGTCTCTGTAAGGTGAACGAATGTGCAAGAGCAAAGTACGGCAGCTGAATTAATATTTTCTTGTAATCAAAGACGGTTTGATTTAAGACGAAATGCTTTCCCCTAAACAAGGGAAAAAGCTACAAAAACTAAAGAAAACCATATGTGTGGAAAGTAATTACATCACACACATCAATAAAAAATGAAGTCTCAGTTCCAGACAATCACAAATATAACATAAGTAACAAATATGTCAGTTTCTTATAGTACACTGAGCACTGTAATACATAGACTGTTTCAGCCAAACCTTTCTTCGAATAATTATATACAGCGGATAAATATTTGGAAAAATTATTTTTTGTGCGAACAACTGTACAATTTTATTTATTTTTTACCGGTTCCGGTACTGGCTACCATCTTCACTGAATATATTGCAAGGTACAAGACAGAGTAATACAAGCACATGAAAGTAGGCGCAAAAGTGTTTGAAGCATCGCATACTTACATACTGTATATCAGTTGGTCAAAAATACATCTTTATCAAATACAGTAACATCTGGTGTAGATTACCTAGTCGTAGAATGATAATGATGAAATAGAGAAGAGGGGGGAAGGAAGTAGGGCAGGGGACACCAAAAATTATTGAAGGATAAATTTGAAATGAAATCATCTTTGTGCGTTCCAGTGGCGGTTACAGATGACCTATATAAATTTTTTGAATATGAAATTTGCCAATACTTTCACTGCCGTTACACGTAAAACTTGTTACGATTCACAATAGACACTAGCACACTATTAGATACTTGTGTACAACTTTCATAACTAGTTAGTAATCGTCACAGACTGCAGTCCTCCACACGAGCTTGTTACGCTAATTTAATGACATTTCTTATTAATATGTGTTCTTTCAAATAAAATTAAAAATATATTTTGCACAACGCTGTGTAACACAGTAAACACAAAAATGTATGAAGTATTTGATTACCACAGATTCCTCAAATTTGTGAGTGAAAAATACCTATGTTGAGATCTTATTTAGATTTGTATGCAAATGTGGCTTACATTTTTGGGTAGTGTACCCTTATCACTACTGCTATTAGACGCCATCTTAACTTGAATGTTTATCCACTTCGTCGATCATCAGCGAAACAGTACAGTAGATACACTGCAAACACATAACTGTGGCTGATGATTTTTGATGAACATGTAATGTCTTCTTTTAATACTGTAATTTTATCATGGGACTGTCTTATGACCTGTATGCTGACTTGTATATGTTCATTGATGAACATGTGGTGTCTTTTTCTTTTAGCTGTGTAATTTTATGATTGGGCTGTATTATGACCTGTCTACTATGTTTCGATGTAGTGTCTTCCTGTATAGATCATGTTCTGACACCTTGTTATGGTTATTTGACGTTAAGATTAAGTGTGTACGTAATATCTCACTTCAGCTGGATAAATCTACTACAGTGAAAGTTCAGTGAAACAATTATTGTGATAATTCTTCACATTTTATATTTGATGTTGCCACATTTGGCAGAGATGTACTTTTGACCAATTTATATACATTAAGTAAGCATGCAATGCTTCCATAATTTTTTGCACCTACTTTCATGATGTAAGATTGTAGGAAATCACATGCCTGTCTTATCGTGTCTTGTACCTTACACTATCTCCTGTGAATATGATATCAAGTACTAAAACCAATAGAGAATGAATAAAATTGTATAGCTATTGATACAAAAAATGATTTTTACAAATGAATCAGATAATCTGTTCACCTCACGTATGTGGTTCAAATGGCTCTGAGCACTATGGGACTTAACATCTGAGGTCATCAGTCCACTAGAACTTAGAACTACTTAAACCTAACTAACCTAAGAACATCACACATATCCATGCCCGAGGCAGGATTCGAACCTGCGATCGTAGCAGCAGTGCGGTTCTAGACAGTAGCACCTAGAACCGCTCGGCCACCCCGGCCGGCCTCACGTATTTCCTTAATAGGTTGAGGTAACCCCGAGTGCGGTGACCTAGTGGTTAGCACACTGGATTCGCATTCTGGAGGGCGATGGTTCAGCTCCGCTCCCGGCCATCCACATTTAGGTTTTCTGTGAACTGCCTTAACTGCCCCAGGCGAAGGCCGGGATGGTTCCCTTGACACTGCACGGCCTATTTCCTTACGCACCCTTGAAGAACTCCGAGCTTCTGCTGCGTGTGTAATGGCCTCACTGTCGACTAGACCTTACATCCTAATCTTTCTTCCTTCGTTTTAGGTATCGTAATTCCGCTTTCGTCGAAACGAATTGTGGAGAAGTCCTAACTAAAAGATGTATAGTCTCTATTGACAGCTATATTAATTACGGAAATTTCGATATTTTAAAATGGAACAATACTAATTTCTGTTGCTACTGTCGCTGCTTTATATCTAAAAGAGGCAAATTCAAATGCGTTACACGCTTCAGAATCCCTTTACTAGTTTCGGAGTAATTCCAACTCTAAAACTTAGGTTTTATCTATTTTTAACGGGAACGCGATCCCTCTCCTGCGGAACTCCGTGTTGTTAGACGGTCATCAGTGTGATGTGGTGCTACAGCTTTACGCAACTAAGTCAGTTTACGGTATACACTAACGCGCCAAAGAAACTAGGATAGGCATTCGTATTCAAATACAGAGATATGAAAACAGGCGGAATGCAGCGCTGCTGTCGGCAACGCCTGTATAAGACAACAAGTGTCTGGCGCATTTGTTAGATCGGTTGTTGCTATGTAGCGATGAAATGGGGATTTTCGCGTTCGACCATTTCACGAGTGTACCGTGAATATCAGGAATCCGGTAAAACATCAGATCCCCGACATCGCTGCGATCGGAAAAAGATCCTGCACGAACGGGACCGACGACTGAAGAGAATCGTTCAACGTGATTGAAGTGCAACCTTCCGCAAATTGCTGCAGATTTCAGTGCTGGTCCATCAACAAGTGTCAGCGTGCGAACTATTCAACTAAACATCATGTATACGGGCTTTTGGAGCCGAAGGCCCACTAGTGTACCCTTGACTACCGCACGACACAAAGCTTTTCGCCTCGCCCGGGCGCGTCAACAACGACATTGGACTATTGATAACTGGAAAGGTGTTACCTGGTCGGACGAGTCTCATTTCAAATTGTATCGAGCTGATGGACGTGTACCGTGAAGGCTACGTAATAGTGTGGGGCGTGTGAGTGATATGGGACCCCTGATATGTCTAGATACGACTCTGACAGGTGACACGTACGTAAGCATCCTGTCTGATCACCTACATCCATTCGTGTCCATTGTGCATCCCGACGGACTCGGACAATTCCTGCAGGACAATGCGACTCCACCCCCACACACAGATACACGACCAGAATTGTTACACTTCCGCTGGCCACGAAACACCCCAGACAGGAACATTATTAAGCATGTGATTCTTGAGTTTCTCCCGGCGTATTTGATAATCAAAATATCCACGGGTGTACTGCCCGTCTACAGTGTCCAACGGGCACAATATTTCGGCCCGTTGGACACTGTAGACCGACAGTACACCCGTGGATATTTTGATTATTATTAAGCATGTCTGGGATTCCTTGCAACGTGCTGTTCAGAAGAGATCTCCACCCCCTCATCCTCTTATGATTTATGGACAGCCCTGCAGGATTCATGGTGTCAGTTCCCTCCAGTACTACATCAGGCATTAGTCAAGTCCATACCACGTCATGTCCAGGCACTTCTGTGCGTGCTCTCGGTGGCCCTACACGATATTAGGCAGGTGTACCAGTTTCTTTGTCGTATGAAAGAACAGGCACAACGCATTCATACAATATATCGCCTCTCTGGTCAATGAATCCACGACCTTCGGCGCGCATGCGCAGTTGTGTTCGACCTCCTGTGGGAATCCCAAAGTAGCGACCAAGGGAAACATAGGGACTGCGAACAGGTGGCACTGGGTTGGAATGTGGGTCGTCCAGTAGGCTTGCCAAGACAGTACGCGCAACTGAAATGAACACTGTGTCCGGTGGTTAACGCAACCGCGTAGTAAGCAGAAGGTGCTGGGTACGAGTCCCGGTGTGGCACACATTTTCACTCGTCGCCGCTAATCCGCATGAAGTTCTGATGCCGCTGACATCAATAGTTCCTTCCCTTCCTTTCCTTTCACCTGCCTCCATGTTCTAAAACATAATAAAAGTGTCTACTTACAAAAGCGGTATACTGGAGAAACATTTAATTTAAAACTGATACTACATGTCGTTGGACGGACACACCAACTGGAAGACAGAGGACGTGCCCTCTAAGGATGATTCACCACTGAATTACTGCATCAGTTCTGCTCTGGTTTCTGACAGGGCTTTGAAGAAAAGGTGGTCCCGGCGGAGGTTCGAGTCCTCCCTCGGGCATGGGTGTGTCTGTCTGTCCTTAGGATAATTTAGGTTAAGTAGTGTGTAAGGTTAGGGACTGATGACCTTAGCAGTTAAGTCCCATAAGATTTCACACACATTTGAAGATTTTTTTGAAGAACAGGTGCAAAAAACTTTCTTAAAATTTCATTTGTGTCCTCTCTTGTTCGAAATGCCTATCGTCTACTGCAGTATACGGATGGGGCTGCTGATGCAAGGACGTCTGGACAGACGGGAAAAATCCCTTCAGCATCATTGCACATGCTGCAAAAACGCCACGTTTTTAATTTTTTAGGGTCGTCGGAATTTGTTCACCGACTTCATCCCCGAGTTTACTCAGAAGAAAAAACAACTCAGTGGCGTCAAATCAGGCGAAAGTACAAGCCAACTGATAACGCCTTCACGTCTTACCAGCGACTAGGGGAGAGCTGTGTGAGCGCTTTGCTATCCACAAGTGAGTAATGAAATGGACACCCATCATGCTGGTATGACATACAGCTACGTATTTCATATGGTATTTCCTCTGAAAGAGCAGGTGCCACTTCGGTAAGAAATTATGCATATCTTTTATCTTTTACCTGTTAAAGTTTCTTCAGTGAAGCGAGGACCAATGACGTAGTCTCCAATAATCCCTCATCAAACGTTCACACTCCACTAAGCTGATGTTCAGCCTGCCTCAGCCAGTGGGGATTCTCAGCGGTCCATGGCTATAACTGCAGCTACACACAGAGGCCCAATGTGGGCTGTAATTATGGTATGGCAGCAGAACTTGGTAGACACTTTAATGCGTTAACGCGGACCCGATTCACGCTGGAAACAAATTAGTTCCAGTTTTGGCCACCAGGTGCAAATCTGACGCTATGGACACAAGAAAGACTAATAGAAAGATTTCCCTGTGTGATGGATTAAGAATGGGATATGGGCAAAAAAGGTGAAACAAGTGCGAAAGACGTCAGTTGATTTTATTATTAACTACTACTTACACAATTTGTTCAATATGAACATCGACAAGATGCTGTACAGCGCTAGATTTGCACCTGCTAGCCAAAAATGGAGCTATTTTTTTCCAGTGTAAATCGGTTCCATATTTACTCATTAGTGTGTCTACCAAGATTCGCTGCCATAATTATAATTACAGTCCACGCTCAACCTTGCTCTTTAATTATAACCACCTGGTATTTATTATATCCAGTTTTCCAAGATTTGTAAAGGTAGCCTCATCGTAAAGCGATTTCTTTGAAGAAAGAACTATTGTCCTGACATCGTATCAGAACCGCGCAACAGAATTCCATGTGTCTTATGTATTCCTTCTAGTTAAATACGCCTACTGGTAAAATGAAACATGATACGGATACAAGGTATCTGTGGTTGCTGTCAGCGAGAAGAAGTTTCTTAAGGGTTTGAAATTATGTGTAAAATACTTTGGAAGTCGCTAAGTGTTCTCATTCTGAAATGCTGGATAAATAAAGTCCGGGTATTTGTGCGCCTTCAGTTGCATTGCTTCAAGACAAATACACAGTTTCTAACTGTGGTTCTTGTCTCATTGTGTTAAACTTGTAACATAAGAATATGACTATTAATGAGTAGATTATGTCATCATTTTATATTTTTAATTTTATTTAATAATTACGCGCAGTACTGAAAATAAAATTTTTGTTGCCCCTGGAATCCACCAGCTAGGCAACCCTTCAACTGGTATCGGGTTCCGGGCATTCGGTTAGTATTAGACCCATTGCTCTGCTTCCACCGTTTTTTCTCGACATTCGAAGCTTTAATTTAAAAAAAAAAAACTTACAAAAAATTTACGATTAAAAGTACTGGTCTTCGCTGGTCGCTACTCTCTCCCATCTATCGGGCAGCATACGAATCTCGCGGCGGGAGAACTGGGTGTCTTTTGTCAAGATCCATGAATCGATCCAGTTTTGCACTTGTTCGTATAACCGAAAGCAGTGGTCAGCCAGGGTGGGTGCTCTTCCGTGGAGATGCCGCTGACCGCCACCTATCCTGCTTTACAGAGCAGAAGAGCCGCCGAAACGCACGTTCTGTGAAGAATCGTGGACGTCCAAGCACTTGTCGCTGAGTGGTAGTTTCACTCTCGTTCTACCACTTTTCTTGGAAGCTCACCACAAAAGCACTTGAACATTCGACGAGCTACGCCGTTTTCGAGATACTCGTCCACAGGCTTTGACCTTTGTCAAAGTTGCTTACATCAGTAGATTTTCACATTTGAGTCCCTATCCGTCTTTGATCCACTTATATATCTTCCTTATCGTCTCACGTTGCCGCAACGCCACCAGGCGAGATCCAAACTCGTGGTGATCAAGGATCATAATGTTTTGACTTATCGGTACGTTTTGCTGCTCTTTATACCTTTACATCTAAATCCATACACCACAAGCCAGCTACGTTGTATGTATGTTGGGGGGGGGGGGGGGGAGGAGGAACCTCTGAAACCTCTATTATTGTCCCGCTTCCGTGTTCCATTCGGGGATAGTTGGTAGAAAGAACGACTGCGATAAGCTTTCGTGTGAGCTCTGAATTCTCTGATTTTCTCACCGTGGTCATTTCACGAGGGGTATGTGGGAGGAAATATTACGTAAATACGTAAGTAAATTCTAACGTAAGCTCTCGATACCTCCGTGATAGAGAATACCTCTCTTGTAGCAACTGCTGCTCTCAGCCTTACTGAACGATTCTGTGACGAAATGTGCCACTATTCATTGGACATCATTTTGTAAATCCTACTTGGTAAGGCTCCCAGAGTGATGAATAATATTTATGACGGACAAGTGTTTTGTATGCCGCTTCTTTCGTAGATGAAATACTTTCCTCAAGATTCTCCCAGTGAATGTCAGGCTGGCATCTGCTTTTCGTATAATTTGTTTCATGCCATCATTCACTTTAAGTCGCTTGGTACTATTACTCATAGGTGTTTTACGGATGTTGTTGTTTCCAGTGATTTGTCATCATTAGAGTAACTGAAAGGTAATGGATTTGCTCACATACAATCATGTTCAGAAAAAAAAAGAAAAAACAGAACACCTTTAACGACTAGAGACAGGACGTCGATATGCAAAGGGCATGTACATTACTATGTTCTGCAGAAATGATTAACATATCAGTCATCTCGGTTTAGCATGTGTCCTGTTGTCTAGTAGGCACAGGATCCGCCTTGAGCCCGGGAAACCTGTTCCATGCGTGATGACATCGACGCGTATATGGCGCGAATGGCGTCCTGTAGTATGGCCATCGCAGTCGTTCTTTCTACCAACTATCCCCGAATGGAACACGGAAGCGGGACAATAATAGAGGTTTCAGAGGAATGTGAACGTTTGATGAGGGATTATTGGAGACTACGTCATTGGTCCTCGCTTCACTGAAGAAACCTTAACAGGTAAAAGATAAAAGATACGCATAATTTCTTACCGAAGTGGCACCTGCTCTTCCAGAGGAAATACCATATGAAATACGTAGCTGCACCCGTCTTTTCATCATATCCCACACATTTTCGATTGGCGAGAAGTCTGGTGATCTGGTCGACATCCTCTGACATCAAAAGGGCAAGGGTCCGTGCAGCAATATGTGGTCGTGCATTGTCTCGATGAAAAGTGACGTCTGGCGTGTTGTGCAGAAAGGGTATGGCTACGGGTCGCAGGACGTCATTCACGTAGGTCACACGGGTCACCGTGCCCTGAAGATGCACCAGCAGTGATTTGTGATTGTGCCCAGTGGCACCCCATACCATAAGGCCTCGACTTGGTGCTGTATGTCTTGTGCGAATGCAATCACTGATGCCGCTTTCCCTATCTGCGACGAACCAAAATGCGACCATCATTTTCGAACAAACAGAATCTGGATTCGTCCGTAAATGATACCATTCCTGTCTCCAGTGGACGTCGTTCCATACACCATTGTCGTCTAGCATGTTTCCGTACATCCCTCAAATGTAGGCGGAGAAGTGGACGACGCACGTAACCCATGCCATAATAAACGGTGACGGACTGTCACCCCTGATAGTGTACGACGTGTTACCCTGTTCCACTGTTGGGCCAGAGCCGAGGAGGACGCAGATCCGTCCAGCAATGCCATTCGGATGAGGTGTCGATCTTCTCGGCGGGTGGTCTGGGTAGCGCAATCTGACCCATCTCGTCGTGTTCTGCGACCTTCCGTGAAAAATTCTGCACACACACGTTGCACTGCCAAAACACTTCGTCCCATATAAGCAGCAATTTCCCGGATGGATGCATCATACTCTCTCACGCCAATAATGCGCCCTCTTTCAAACTCACTCATACGTTTGCGAGGCATCCTGCAGGTCTGTTCAAGTCACACTGATCCAGTACCTTCTGTTTATAGCGACCACGAGAACCCCAGGCACATTTTACCGGTGGGTGGTGTTACCCCACGATATCGATGTTGACCTTGAACCTGCGGACTGACGTTGTTCAAACACTAATCATTTATGCTGAACATACAAATGTATATGTCCTGTGAATATGAATGTCCTATCTCTAGTCGTTCAGGATGTTCTGTTTTTTCTGAACATGGGTGTATTTTCGAGCAATATGTTAGACTTACTTACGTTCAGGTAAACTGGCAGTCTTGCACCAGCCAACGATCCTCTGCAGGTCTTCCAGCATTTCGCTACAGTCTTCTAGAGTTGCAGCATTATCGTCTGCAAATAGCCTCATGGAACTTCTACGTCAACCACTAAATGAATTCTTTACGAGATGCCCATGAAAGAATGTCTGAATGTCAATGGCATATTATAAAAATTTAATTTATACTATGACCCGTGGGGAGAGTCTTTGGCGCCAATGATTCTCTTACCTAGTAGGGGCAGTAATCCCGTTTGTTCCGGCATGCGCGTTTTCTCTTTGGTTTTCCTCTTCTGGCCGCTATTTCAGCGCGGCGCTTCCGGCTATGGTTCTCTTGGTTTTCCGCTCCGGGTCCCTATTGCTTGGGCATATATTGTGTTGGCGAGTCTTGGAGTGACCGTCAAGGAGGGGCGTTGGTTGTTCGCGGCGCTGTCTTATGATTTGAGGAGTGTGTCGGCGACGGGCTGGTGGTGATGGACTCCAATGCACTAGCAAGTGTGTATACTGTACTACCTGAAGCTGGATGCCTATGTGTGCTATGTGGATTCACGTCCTTTGCTGCTACTAACGGTGGGCATCTGCTATTTCTTTGAAGTTATGTTTCGTGATCAGTCTGATCGTAATTTGTGTTCACAGCCGGAAACAGCTTTAATACGTGATTCGTATGTGATTATCCCTGCCGTGGCGACAATAAGGAATTCACTCTTGGTTCCGGTATATGTTGAGTAGTGGTATTAAGAGTGTAAAACACTTCTCAGTGACGGGGACACTAAGTGTGAGTAGTGTGAAGGCTGCTTGAGTCATTCTAAGATAGTGCGCAGGCCATGTTTAGTGTTAAGAGAGTGTGCTTCTAATTTTACTTGAATATATTATGACTTATTCTGTAGTCTCCGTTTGAAGGGGCCGTGACTCTCGTGTCTTATAAGTTTTTATGCTCTCGCGTCGGCAGGCCGTTTACTTCTCCAGACTTTATGCTTGTTATTGGGGTCTGCCTGGAAGAGTAAAGAATTATGAGTGTAGCCGCTGATAGAAAAATGTTATCGCCAAGTAATAACTAATGAGCCTGCATTAGCAATGAACGTTGTTAAAATGTAATGTAATTGACTTACTCTATTGTATACGGGCCAGAGAGAAGGAGGAGCCAGGTGATCATTGTGAGTTCATCGTATTAGAGGCTAATCTGACCACATATACACTCCTGGAAATTGAAATAAGAACACCGTGAATTCATTGTCCCAGGAAGGGGAAACTTTATTGACACATTCCTGGGGTCAGATACATCACATGATCACACTGACAGAACCACAGGCACATAGACACAGGCAACAGAGCATGCACAATGTCGGCACTAGTACAGTGTATATCCACCTTTCGCAGCAATGCAGGCTGCTATTCTCCCATGGAGACGATCGTAGAGATGCTGGATGTAGTCCTGTGGAACGGCTTGCCATGCCATTTCCACCTGGCGCCTCAGTTGGACCAGCGTTCGTGCTGGACGTGCAGACCGCGTGAGACGACGCTTCATCCAGTCCCAAACATGCTCAATGGGGGACAGATCCGGAGACCTTGCTGGCCAGGGTAGTTGACTTACACCTTCTAGAGCACGTTGGGTGGCACGGGATACATGCGGACGTGCATTGTCCTGTTGGAACAGCAAGTTCCCTTGCCGGTCTAGGAATGGTAGAACGATGGGTTCGATGACGGTTTGGATGTACCGTGCACTATTCAGTGTCCCCTCGACGATCACCAGTGGTGTACGGCCAGTGTAGGAGATCGCTCCCCACACCATGATGCCGGGTGTTGGCCCTGTGTGCCTCGGTCGTATGCAGTCCTGATTGTGGCGCTCACCTGCACGGCGCCAAACACGCATACGACCATCATTGGCACCAAGGCAGAAGCGACTCTCATCGCTGAAGACGACACGTCTCCATTCGTCCCTCCATTCACGCCTGTCGCGACACCACTGGAGGCGGGCTGCACGATGTTGGGGCGTGAGCGGAAGACGGCCTAACGGTGTGCGGGACCGTAGCCCAGCTTCATGGAGACGGTTGCGAATGGTCCTCGCCGATACCCCAGGAGCAACAGTGTCCCTAATTTGCTGGGAAGTGGCGGTGCGGTCCCCTACGGCACTGCGTAGGATCCTACCGTCTTGGCGTGCATCCGTGCGTCGCTGCGGTCCGGTCCCAGGTCGACGGGCACGTGCACCTTCCGCCGACCACTGGCGACAACATCGATGTACTGTGGAGACCTCACGCCCCACGTGTTGAGCAATTCGGCGGTACGTCCACCCGGCCTCCCGCATGCCCACTATACGCCCTCGCTCAAAGTCCGTCAACTGCACATACGGTTCACGTCCACGCTGTCGCGGCATGCTACCAGTGTTAAAGACTGCGATGGAGCTCCGTATGCCACGGCAAACTGGCTGACACTGACGGCGGCGGTGCACAAATGCTGCGCAGCTAGCGCCATTCGACGGCCAACACCGCGGGTCCTGGTGTGTCCGCTGTGCCGTGCGTGTGATCATTGCTTGTACAGCCCTCTCGCAGTGTCCGGAGCAAGTATGGTGGGTCTGACACACCGGTGTCAATGTGTTCTTTTTTCCATTTCCAGGAGTGTAGTTGAAAAGATGGAACTCTGGTTATGAATGCTTTACGTTGTTGAGAGCACTTACCTCTTTTTCCAGCTAATTCACGAAATCTTCAGAGAAGAGAATCCGAGCACTGTGAAGAAGATTTTTATCTGGGACTGAATAGCAGGACCAGCTCGACAAGATGAATCTACTGGCAATCGTAGTGTCCAGAAGACATTAGCAAACAAATCAAGTAAAAAAAAAAGTATTGTGCTATTCTGGGAAGAAGTATGTAACTGGTAGGTTCGCCCTGACCCTGTGAGCAGTAGGCACACAACTGGGACAGGCGCCCTGTATAATGTACACAGCAACGTTTTTATCACATCCCCTTGGGGTAGACCTACTAGAAAGTACCTTTCCACCTGTCGATTTTATCCCATTAAGAATAAGATGTTTAGTTCCATCTCCTAGGAAGTCTTTAATCCAGTCACAAATCTGGTCCGATAATCGTTGAGCTAGAATTTTGTTCACTAAACCGCAGTGTGGTGCTGTATCGAATCCGTCCCAGAAGTCAAGCAAGATGACATCAGCGGGCGCTTCTTTATGTACAGCGCTCTGAATTTCATTGATGGACACATTAGTCGTCCGTATGAGATACTGTCGGCGTGTTTTCCACTCACTGATGACAAAATCTTTTTCAAAGATTACCAGAAATATTACGCAAGGTTACAGGCTGTGTTCTCGAATACACATCCAGTTGCAAAGGCAATGACATTAAGGGAACGGTAGAAAAGAAAAAGAATATAAGCTACTGGACGCTAATTCTTTCACTAGGACACTAGTTCTTTCACCACAAGGCGGTGACGATTAAATTTCCCGCTCAGTTGTTTTTGAGTTTATGTGCGTTAGTGTGTGTACTCAGCAAAGTGTAATGAGTTTTAGGACAGTCGTGCTTCGGACACAGGGGAACATACGAATTTGTTTTGGTAGTAACGAAAATTCTGAACGTGATAAGGCATCACCTGGGCAGTAATGCTTTAAGTGGTGAAACGCTGTGGGATTGAGGGCACAACGCACGGCGGAATTGCGCAGTACTTTCTAACGAGAAGAACCACGGACTTCACTTTATTTCTGATGACAGTCGTGCTCCGGCGCAACCTGCATGGCTGCATCCAGGTCAACCCAGCGGACATTCCCGTTAAGTGCTTTCGCTCTCAGCGTTCAAGCCCAGATACGCTCCAGCAAGAGATAACACACGGCTCTTAGGGCCGTTGTGAAAATGCAAGCCCTTCCATAGGATTCGCGTTTTAAAGTATACGTGTCATACGTTGCAGCAAATAAAGAGGACTGAGACACTTGCACTAAAAAAAAAAAAAAAAAAAAAAAAGCCATTCACTGATTTAGTTCGCTTTCGGCCGAGGGCGACCGAGGAAAGGAGGTTGCAGTAATGAAGGTGAAAAGAAAATGAGTGTTTTCCAAATGATAACTTTCAACGCTCCTCTCGAATACGAATCGATTGCCTTACTTTTACGTGGAGTTGTGCTCCATCAAAATTACCGTTCGGTAGTTTTGGTACACTACATAAACGACGTAGCAAATGCTAGGATTACCAGCAGTAATGGTAGAATTTGTAGGGAAAGAAACGTAAATGAGTGTATAAGAGAGAAAGTGATACTTTTTTTTGTTTGTTTTGCACATAATTAAAACCGCACTGCTTTCGGTGTCAGCCCATTCTTTATTTTATACTCTTACACAATATAAATTGAATTTTACAGGCGATAATTAGTTGATCGCGTAACTTCTGCGCTTTTATGTAACCTAAGCAAACATTTTTGATGCAAGTACAGCTTGTATGCCTGAACACAAAAAATATCTGTAATTATTATTATTTTGTACTCAATAGAACGTTCTTCATCATGATCAAGGGCAAGAGTTTCCTGTTATTATTGATAAATGCGAAAGTTGTTTGTGAATAACACAAGCATGTTTCGTATAAGTTCGACGAAGCATTGAAGTGAGGTTTGATACATTTTAATTTTGCGTTTTTCAAAATTATTTTACCTTTTTGTTGAGTAAATTGTACTTCCTAGTGGTATATGGTAAATCTGTATTGTTTTCTTTATCTTTATTACAACATCCCTCTGTTTTACGATACAAATTAACAATTTTCGAATAGAACCTCAATTAAACACTGACAGTTTCAGTTTTGTTGTGAATACTGTTTGTTCCTAAGTAACAGACAGGAGGACACCTATCTAGAACAAAAATGATCCATGGGTTACCTGGCCCTTAATATATCATCATTCACTTTCTAAACGGTTCACCACTTCCCGTTTTTAATGGAATCTATTAAGTTACTGATCGCATACGTAAAGAAAGCAATTACTTCTGAGGCAACGCCTGATAGGTATGCAACACAGGCAATGTACAGTTAACGCAGACACGACCTTAACTAACCATTGCTACTTGGAAAACTAACGTAGTCTACGCTTACTTATCGTAGTCTATGGTAGCCAACAGTAGTTCTACAACTCTACCAGTGTGCCGTATCTCTCTCAGCAATTAACGCAGCCGGTCGGAGTGGCCAAGCTGTTCTAGGCGCTACAGTCGGGAACCGCGCGACCGCTACGGTCGCAGGTTCGAATCCTGCCTCGGGCATGGATGTGTGTGACGTCCTTTGGTTAGTTAGGTTTAAGTAGTTCTAAGTTCTAGGGGACTGATGACCACAGCAGTTAAGTCCCATAGTGCTCAGAGCCATTTGAACCATTTGAACCAATTAACTCAAATACTGTTTCATCGGTTCAAGTACGGCGTTTCTGAACATCTGCCCTACAGCCCAAATTTGACTTCAAGTGATTTCCCTCACCGTGTAAATGAAAAAGTGCATGGTTCCCGATGCTCTGACCTGAGCAAGGAACTTGATGAAGCTGTCGGAGGTGTCTGCAATCTCAGGTTGCAGAATTTGTTAACTCTTTAAGAGTTGGTAAATACTCAAATTTCAGTAATGATTGTAGAGAAGTAATACAATGGTGTAAATATTTTTCTACTACATCTGTACACTACATCCTACTCAGATTCTGGCATACGAAAGGAGTGGAACATAGCGCAGGTATTTCTGCAGTGTCATCTATGTATACATAATGTACAGACTTCTCATCCCACCTAAGAAACCTGCAGGTAATGCTAAGTTTAATATTTAAAAGTGTATCCGCCCGGATTGTAGCGCTACATGTTTACGAAATTCGTATGCGGTTGATGGTTGTTGCAGTACACTGCCGCTGCCGTCCCAACTTGGAAGATTGGCGCACTTTCTCTTCAGTACAGAAAGCCAGATAGCATTCTCCTTCGCCATGTTGCCACGTCAAGTAACGATGGGAAATTATAAATATTAATGAACTTATGTCCATTATCCCAAGATTAGTACTGAATTACTAAACACAGTTCCGTCACTTACCACTCGTAATTGCAAATACTACTCATAATCCCATCCAGGCTATGTAAATTACCCCCCTTACTCCCTCATTCCCCATTTTTTTATTTCAGTTAATATAATTTCACACGTCCTGTTAAGAAAATTATTTTTTCTCATCAACCGGTAGGTGAACTACCTACTTAATCTCACTTGCTTATTTTATCTGTTCATAATTTACGATCTGTCAAAGACAAGATTATTCTCTTCAGTCAGTCCCTTGGAACGTGTGATCAAAGTATATTGTTGAGTCTATTTTCTTCTAAGAACAGTTGTTGTAATTTGTTACATAGTTCATTAGTTAATCGGTCGCATATTTTATCTTAATTTTGTGTCGTGTTTTCATTGAAATAATTCCTCTCGTTTTAGTGCTAAATCAAATATCAACAATTTTCATTTCTGGAAACCGAGATAATGTGTAGATACACTAGTTTCAAATCTTTAATCGTACAAAAATTTCATGGCACCACATATTTATCTTTGTGCCTGATGATGACGTAACAGCCGAAAACTGGTTTGTGAAATAAATAATGAATGTTGTAGAATATTACACCAGTGTCTGTGAGTTTCCATTGGTAATGAATGGAACGTGTCCCCCCCCCCCCCCACACACACACACACTGCCTGGCTAGCTAACCACTAAACCCCCCAACTCTTCTCTTCCCTGTGTCCGCCTCTAAAACTGCGCGGTCAGCGCGGTGGAATGCAAATCGAAGGTGCCAAGGTTCGACTTCCGGCCGGGTCGTAGATTTTCTCCGCTCAGGGATTGGGTGGTTTGTTGTTCTTACGTTCTTATCGTCATAATTAACATCCCATTACTGAAATGGCTCTATCAGCACGTCCCAAAAACCAATAAATTAAAAAAAAAACACACTTCCAGGCTTCCCTCCAACCTCATTTGACTCTCCTGGTCGAGTGGTGTAATACGTGGAAAAGCCAAGCCACTATCTTCGTTCGCATACTCGTCGTTTCTGTTGTCCAGATTTCCACCTCTTCGCTTACAGCCAATCCATTCCTCTGACTAACTCAGTTAAATACTTAGGACTACCGCTTGACAGAAAACTAACATGGAATGCACACCTAGTTACCATCCAACACAAATTCCGAATCCGACTAAAACTACTAAACTGCGAATAAAGTCTACATCCTTCTATCATTATCGTCACCCATGAACACGTGACTTGCCTCATCCTAACATATGCCAACATTGGCCGGATCTCTGCCTCCCCTAAATTTTACAATCCGCTTGAAATCCTGGAAAGACGTGCATACTCCCTCGAATTAAGCCTCCGCCTACCTTCTTCTCTTGTTGGAATACCTTCGGACCCAATTCATTAACCAAAACACCCAGTCCTAGCACCCAATACCCTGTCCACTAATCATAGGTACCCTGCTGCGCCACTATAACCATATTCCATGCATATTCACGCCTTATCCATCCTCCTCTGCCAGAGCTCCACAAAACTCCCGCTGCTCTACGGTGAAAACCGTCCAGAGACATACACACTTTTCCAGTCCTAGTCACAGCGCTCCACCTCACTCCATCCTTCCATTTTCCCCCCTCCCCCTTACGCACCCGCAAAAACGTCTAGTCGCTAGCAGCACTTCCACAAGGCTCCATAGACGTGCTCATCACCCCACTTTCATCACGAACGTGACCGTTTTTGTGTACCACCAGTATTATAGCGACACTAACGTTATCATCAGTGACTATATTTTAAATCTTTATTCTAAACCACTGTTTAAAGACAAGCATTATGCTGACGTTAATGTTATCATAAATGATTATATTTTAAATCTGTACTCGAAACTACTAAAGACAAGTCGTTGTTACACGTTGTTAACCATAAAACTCGGAAAGTACGTTACCGATTAACTTCAGAGTTTGACACGTTACTCTAATGAACAATCCGAAGGACATAGGCTACATTTATAATATACATAATATATAAATGTTTATGTAATATGTAAACGGGAAACATTATTACCGAAAATCTCGAAAAGTTCTTGGCCGATTGACTTCAGATTTTTACAAGATAACTCAAATGAACATTTGGTCGGACTTAGGCTATTTTTTTAAACGATAATGTGCAGGTTTCCTGTTAAAGCTAGCAGCGAGAAAGAAAATGCCGTGCTTTGCTGTGAAAATATGTAGTTCGTTACCTTGCTTGCACTTAGTTTCAACTACGAAATACAAAGCATATGAACCATTACACAGATTGTTTACCACGTATATATTCTTACTCTTTATATAAAATTTCTAACAAAAATTTTACACGCAACAATGTATTGTTTTCTTCCTTTACAGGAAAAGGAAAGGTGTATTTACGTCTTATAGTCATATGATTAGCACACTATCATAGCCGGCCGCGGTGGTCTCGCGGTTCTAGGCGCGCAGTCCGGAACCGTGCGACTGCTACGGTCGCAGGTTCGAATCCTGCCTTGGGCATGGATGTGTGTGATGTCCTTAGGTTAGTTAGGTTTAAGTAGTTCTAAGTTCTAGGGGACTGATGACCACAGCAGTTGAGTCCCATAGTGCTCAGAGCCATTTGAACCATTTAGCCATACTATCATAAATCTGAATCGTCCGAAATTTTATAATGCTACCCATTATTAAAACAATGTGAAATACTCTCGAGGAAGCTACAATCCTCACAGATCCAGCAGCTGGAGAGGTCTCTCAAGCCCCGTGTTCCAACGAACCCAAACGACTTACCCATTCATTTTGTGCGACTTCTGTTTCCAGGGAAGGTTTCGTTTACAACTACAATAAACAAGGCTCCAGGTCAGAGAGCGGGGTAAAATGACAAGGGGGGGGTGGCAAGAAATGTGGGGGAGAGAGAGAGAGAGAGGGGGGGTGGACAAAGAGAGAGGGGGAGAGGAGGAGGTGGGAGGAGAGGGGGCAGGGAAGAAGTTTAGGATGTATATAATATTATCATACGCATTTAGCAAATGTAAAGCACTGTAGAGTGGCGTAATATAAATCAACTAAACAATTATTAAGGTTCATTAAAATTGTCCACCAAAGCGTACTTTTAAAATATAAAAAGTAGGTGAAAATATAATGTTTTTTAAACTTCTGTTAAATACGTAGAACCTTTGGAGAGCTGGTTCATCCCCTGCCAGCCCGCCTCTTCATGTTGTTGTTGTTGTTGTGGTCTTCAGTCCTGAGACTGGTTTGATGCAGCTCTCCATGCTACTCTACCCTGTGCAAGCTTCTTCATCTCCCAGTACCTACTGCAACCTACATCCTTCTGAATCTGCTTAGTGTATTCATCTCTTGGTCTCCCCCTACGATTTTTACCCTCCACGATGCCCTCCAATACTAAATTGGTGATCCCTTGAAGCCTCAGAACATGTCCTACCAACAGATCCCTTCTTCTAGTCAAGTTGTGCCACAAACTCCTCTTCTCCCCAATCCTATTCAGTACCTCCTCATTAGTTATGTGATCTACCCATCTAATCTTCAGCATTCTTCTGTAGCACCACATTTCGAAAGCTTCTATTCTCTTCTTGTCCAAACTATTTACCGTCCAAGTTTCACTTCAATCTAATACCCTCAACATCACCCGACTTAATTCGACTACATTCCATTATCCTCGTTTTGCTTTTGTTGATGTTCATCTTATATCCTCCCTTCAAGACACCATCCATTCCGTTCAACTGCTCTTCCAAGTCCTTTGCTGTCTCTGACAGAATTACAATGTCATCGGCGAACCTCAAAGTTTTTATTTCTTCTCCATGGGTATAAAAACTTTGAGGTTCGCCGATGACATTGTAATTCTGTCAGAGACAGCAAAGGACTTGGAAGAGCAGTTGAACGGAATTAAAACAACAATAAAGAAAAAATAAAGAAAACGTCAGTCGCATTCGCTAAAGTATTCGTATTTAACCTATGACATAAACTTCGCTGAAATACGCTGACCCTAGCTACCTAGGGTTAGCTTTTAATTATCTTGGATTTCTTAGGCTGCAAACCTATACAAACTTCAACATATAATAAATTTTCTTTCCAAGTCGTCTGCACCATATCTGAAAGAGGTATCAAACTGACGAAAGTAAACAAATATGGAGAAACCAGACTTATTTTATTTATTTATTTATCGTACGGCGACGAAAGCAAATATTAAAAAATAAATATAGTTTGGAATTGTAAATTTAAGGATAAGTTAATAAGTTTAAATTCTGAAAATTAATATTGCAGTAATGCTAACAAGGAGAACATTTAAACCTTAAAAACTGTACTGTTCATCAAAATAGATAAGAGTTCCTGTAATCACAATTCAACATCTAATGACTGTAGCAAACTGATAGTGGATAGAGCAGCTTAATAAAGTCACTGTGAATGGCCCTTGGTACTTTCTCGAGGGCGGCCTCTGACAATATGCTGAACGGTTTGTTCTTGGGCCCCACAATCACAGGCTGCAGAATTTCGGGGCCCAGTGCCTGATAGCATTGCACCTGGCTTGACTGGCTCTTTTCCTGCTCAGATTTCATGTCCACTCACTTCTCTTCACATCAAATCTTGATAGGTTTGCAGATGGGTCCTGAACATGTTGATGTTTTATTGTTGCAGAATTCCATTTCCTACCACACTCTTCTTTAATGTTGGAATTCTTTTTGTTTCTTCCATTATGCCACAGTGGAATGCTTGATATCAAGCGATGTGGAGGACGGTTATTTAAGACCGTATGAATTGGAAAGTCTTGGGGATAGTTGTGGTGATACAGCTTGCTGCATTCTCGATTGGTTGCTTCTTGGCGTCGCGATTCATGTGGTAGAACATTACTAATGGTGTGCAGCCGAAGGGTCGGCGTGGATTTTAGTGTAGCCGTAATGCTTCTCATTGATTCAGTCAGATGTCCCGTTTCCTAGTTTGAGCACTGTATTACCGTACTGGAGCACAGTACACAGCTACTGGGTTTACTAGTGTCAATGCTGCAGTGCATAGAGTGGGTGCTTCAGCATCCCAGTTGTGCCAGCAGGTTTGTTTATGATGTTATTTCGGGTCTTTAGCATTTGTCTAGTATTTTACACGTGTCTGTTATATGTTAAAGGCTGATATGTTACAGGTATTTAGGCTGGAAATTGTGTCCAATTCCCTGTTGGCTGAAGTTCACATTGAGCTGTTGGTTTGCAATTCTGTCGCTTAGGTGGACTGCGCGAACTCTATATTGGTTGCTATTTGTAATACCTGCTGAGAGTTTCCAAGTCTCTAGGCAATATATTTTCTCCTTCCTCGAGCGTGCTGGTTTGTACAGGTACAGCAAGGTCATCGACATTACAAAACTTTTAGCTGGTAGTGTCTGACATCTCAAGAAGCCCATTTTTACAGTAAATGACTTACTCCATTTCTGTCCAATGCTAACCTTGAAGTACTGGTTGATTAACATATTTCCCGCAAGTATCGTGAGTTTCTTATATGGAACGTGCTGTTTTAGCCTGAGCAGTAGTCCATCTAACCACACACTATGACAGATCAACGAAGGCCACCGACGTTTTTAGTTTATTCTGAAATTCAGCTTCAATGTGGGATATCAGTTTGTGAGTACTATTACTTAAAATTCTAGGTTTGGTCTAATGTTGCCTCGGCAGAGTAATTCCCGTTTCGCATAAAAATAGTGACCAGCGGATAGAACTGATTACACGCTCCGTACTCTATCAGTACTGAATCATGAACCAAAGACATTATTTGCGTTCAAATTCTTTATGCGCTGTAACAGAAGAAAGTATCTCAGTCAGCGGTATCGCAATCCCTATCAGTGAAAACAAAGATAACTATGCGGACTCTAAACGGAATAACTACTGTTCCAAAACGTGAGGTTTAGGGACACTACAAACTGCACAAAATTAAAATGCAACCATATTCTCTGATGTAATTTATGCTTCATATATTGTTGCATACGCACGACAATAAGTAAAAAAATCTTGTTGTTAATTTAAGAAGATGACTTCTATCTCAAGCTATTTCTTATAAATGCTTTTCATTAAAAACTGAAAACCGACGTACGATAAAAGGAAACCGTGATGGCAATTTCGCTATCACTGATACTTCGGTAAGTACTCCAAGTTTCTTGGTGGAGAATCACAAATTGGCGGTGATTCACGTAACCGTGCGAAGGCCTTTCCTAGCACACATTCTTCTCTCACGCGGATCTGTGAGTAGATTCCATAGGTGGGAGTGCAGGAAAAGGCAAGGTGTGCTTCGCAGAAAGACTAGCCTTTCCTCACTTCGCGGAGGGTATCTTCATTCTAAATCTATTTGAAAACAGAATGCCGAAGGTCGCAACAGGTAGCTAATCATGTTCACACTTCTTGGTATGAAAATCTAAGTAAACGAAACAATCTCATGAATAAATATTAGCAATTCACACCGTGTCCGTAATCATCACCTCCTTATGATTTAACTATCACGCTAGCTGGATGGATCTTCTATTCGAATGAACGCACTGTGTGAGAGGCTCAACTTTTCTGGAAACTGCTTTGAGTGGTTAGTAAACAGACAGCCTCTTGAGGGTAACAACTTTGTTGCCCTGGTAACCAACGGGCAGGCGGTAGGAAAGTAAAGCAAGAATCGCCGTAGACTTACGTGAAGTAAAAGCTTTGTTAATTAACAAAACATGAAAGCCAAAAAGAGGGGAAGGAGAGCGATGCAGGAAGGATTCAGTTAATTCGAAAGTAAATTTCATCAACCAGTGTGATGAAAAATCTTAAAAGTCTTTGCTCTTACGTATAATAAGCAGACGGATCAAAATTATTACCATTCTGACACCAAAACGAAAGTGACAGACAGAAGGCGGAAATACCGAATACAGACTTCCGATATTATTTCGCTGCAGTTCCTCGTGTTACTCACCCACCGTCAACTGCATTTGTGCACTCTAGGGAGAACATGGTATATTGCTTGTCTCTCAACAGTTCCTTTACTGTACGCATTCGCGAAACCCAAGCCCTTCCATCGGATTGCCACAGCGTATAGCGTGGTTCATCCAAATCACTCTTTTGCGTCTTCCCCTGCCTAGTGACATCGCTCTGCACATCACCTCAAGCAACACTTAGCGCTGATCACAGAAAACTGCGTCTGAGTAGCTGCTCGACCATTAGAACCCATTCTTTTTAACTCACTACGCACATTCGTTGTGCTGGCCTGACTGCTGGTAGCTCTCAGAAACTCGCAAGTGCTTCCTTCCGCTAAAATGTAAATGCCGTGTGACTAGGGCCTCCCGTCGGGTAGACCGTTCACCGATGCAAGTCTTTCGATGTGACGCCACTTCGGCGACTTGCGCGTCGATGGGGCTGAAACGATGAGGAGTAGGACAACACAACACCCAGTCCCTGAGCGGAGAAAATCTCCGACCGAGCCGGGAATCGAACCCAGGCCCTTAGGATCGACATTCTGTCGCACTGACCGTTCCGCTGACTCCCTGCGATTTTTTACAACTATCCTCCGATATGCTCGACATTCCTGTCAGTCAGTTTCCGAGTTCTGCCTGACCTTAGACTAATTGTGGTTGTTCCTTCACATTTCCACTTCACAATTACTCCGACAGCTGACATGGTGCCTGATGGATTTGTTACTCTGATGCCATCCGACAGTCAACATTCGAAGTCAATGAGATCTCTTGACCGAACCAGCTTGCTATTGCTGCATCTCTACTGACAACATAATACTCTCCACCTCCTTTTTACTGGCGGATCCGCCTCTCTTGAAAACTAAAGGTACATTCTGAATTACGTAGGGATGTCCGGATGTGTCTGATCATGTAGTGTAATTCTGTCAGCATCACGTGATTTAATTCCACTATAATTCATTATCACCATTTTACTTGATATTGAAGTTATAACCTCTTTTTAAGACCCTATCCATTCCATTCAGATTCTCCTCCGCGTCCTTATATCGTCTCACCTAGAGTTACAAAGACATCAGCAAACCGCAAAGCTATTTTTTCTCCATGACCTATAATTCCTTTTACAAATTTATCCTTGGCTTCTTTCATGCTTAGTCAATGTACAGATTGTATAGCATCAAGAAGAGGCTACAACACTTTCTTACTCCCTTCTCAACCACTGCTTTCATTTCATACCCTTCTACTGTCATTATTTCACTCTGGTTCCTTTATTTAACCCCAGCTTCCTTCAGAATTTCGAAGAGTGTATTCCAGTCAACACTGCCGAAAGTTTCCTATAAGTCTACAAATGCTTTAAGCGAAGGTTTGCCATTCTTCAGTCTAAGACAAGTCGCAGGATCAGTTTGACCTCACGTGTTCCTATTATTCCGAAACAGAAACTGATGTTTCCCAACATCGACTTCTAGATATTTGTTCATTCTTCTGCTAATAATTCGTCCCAGTATTTTGCGGTCATGAGTTATTAAACTGATGGAAGGTATTTCGCCTGTCTGATATATCTTACATATAGGGAAATAGTTCTGTCCTGGCTGGGTCGACCAAGGATTTCAGTAATTGTGAGGAAAAGTCGTCACCTCCAGGGGACTTTGGTCTTTCGGATTTCTGCCAAATTCTTCTCGCAATATATCTCCCATCTTATCCTCATTTGATTTCTCTTTCTACAATATGTCTTTACATTCATTTCCTTTGTACTGCCCTTCTATAAAGGGCGTTTCAAAGCATTTTCATCAGACATCTAGTTGTGACAAATGACATTACAAGGAACAACTTTCATTAGAGACAAAATGTTCGTCGACGCTTCCCGACAACGCTAGGCATTTTTCTTTTAATTCGCCGGCCCTGGGATTGCGAGATTTCAGTGAACCACCAGGGCTCACTAACCATGTGTACTGTATCTGTGTAGATCCTACCCCAGCAAACTGACAGAGAGATATCAAGAGAACCTTGAGAATCGGTGTCTTTAAGCGAAGAAAAATATTTTAAAAGCGAATCATATGCTTGGCCTGCCTCTTTCACGTGGAGCAGAGCACTAGGTTACAGGCAACAAAAATGGCATATGCACGCTGCAGAGTGCATACTCCATACCGCCAATCAGAAGTATAATTAACAGTAAAAAAGACACCTAGCACCACCAGAAAGCGTCAGCGAACATTTTGTCTCTGTCACAGATAGCGAATCATCACGCACACACGACTGCAGTCTCAGGCAACTGAAGCCACACGATGAGCAGCAACACCAGTGCTTGAAGGGAGTGGCGATGGGGTGGGGGTAAGGAGGAGGCTGGAGCGGCGAGGGGGAGGGATAGTGGGGTAGGGGTGGTGGACAGTGATGTGCTATTGGGGAGCGCGCAGGGATGAGGTGGAGAGATGTTAGGGCAGCTATGTGCAGTCGGGAGGTTAGACGGGGGGGGGGGGGGGGAATTGGAGTGCTGGGGAGGGTGGGAGGGTGGGGGTAGCAGTAAAGGAGAGAAGTAAGAACACTGGGTGTAATGAAGAAATTAGGGCTGTGTAGTGCTGGAACGGGAACAGAGAAGGGGCTGGATGGGAGAGGACAATAACTAATGAAGGTTGAGGCCAGGAAGGTTATGGGAATGTATGATATATTGCAGGAAAAGTTCCCACCTGTGCAATTCAGAAAAGCTGGTATTGGTGGGAAGGATACATATAGCACAGGCTGTAACATGGTCCACTTGTTTCTTGGCCACAGTTTGTCGGCGGCCATTCATGTGGACAGACATCTTGTTGGTTGTCATGTCCACATAGAATGCAGCACTGAGGTTGTAGCTTAGCTTGTAGATCACATGACTGGTTTCACAAGTAGCCCTGCCTTTGATGGGATAGGTGACATTTGTGACTGGACTGGAGTATGAGCCATGAGGTAAGGGGTTGTGAGCAGGGGTTTTGTAGGGATGGACGAGTATATTGTTTAGGTTCAGTGGACAGCGGAATACCACTGTGGGATGTGTGGGAATGATAGTGGGCAGGAAATTCCTCATTTCAGGGCATGACAAGAGGTAGTCGAAACACTGGTGGAGAATGTAATTCAGTTGCTCCAGTCCTAGGTGGTACTGAGTTATGAGGGGACTGCTCCTCTGTGGCCAAACGATGGTACTTTGTGAGGTGGTGGGAGACTGGAAAGATAAGGCATGGGAGATTCGCTTTTGTACAGGGTTGGGAGTATAATTATGTTTTGTGGCTGAGCGGTTCTAGGCACTTCAGACTGGCACCGTGCGACCGCTACGGTTGCAGGTTCGAATCCTGCCTCGGGAATGGATGTGTGTGTGTGTCCTTAGGTTAGTTAGGTTTAAGTAGTTCTAAGTTATAGGGGACTGATGACCTCAGATGTTAAGTCCCATAGTGTTCAGAGCCATTTGAACCATTTTATGGTTTGTGAAGGCTTCAGTGAGACCCTCAGTATATTTCGAGAGAGACCACTTGTCACTGCAGGTGTGATGGCTACAGGTGGCTAGGCTGTATGGAAGGGACTTCTTAGTATAGAAGAGGGGCAGCTGTCAGAGTGGAGGTATTGCTCGTTGTTAGTAGGTTTGGTATGGACAGAGCTACTGCTGTATCCATCTTTGAGTAGGAGGTCAACATCTAGGAAGGTGACTTGTTGGGTTCAGTAGGACCAGGTGAAGCAAATGGGGAAGAAGTCGTTGAGGTTCTGGAGGAATGTGGATAGGGTGTCCTCACCTTGATACAAATTGCAAAGATGTCATCAATGAATCTGAACCAGGTGAGGGGTCTAGGATTCTGGGTGTTTAGGAAGGATTCCTCTTGATGACTCATGAATAAGTACACACAGATTGGTGCCATGCAGTTTTCCATAGCCGTACCCTAGATTTGTTTGTGGGTAATGCCTTCAAAGGAGAAGTAATTGTGCGTGAGGATATAGATGGTCATGGCGACTAGGAAGGAGGTTGTTGGTTTGGAATCCATTGAGCACTGGGAAAGGTAGTGTTCAACAGCAGCAAGGCCATGGGCGTTAGGGATGTTAGTATAAAAGAAGATGGCATCAATAGTGATGAGCAGGGCACCATGTGGTAAAGGGACAGGAACTGTGGAGAGTTGGTGGAAGACATGGTTGGTATCTTTTATATACGAAGGTAGGTTCCGGGTAATAGGTTGAAGATGTTGGTCTATGAGAGCAGAGATTCTGTCAGTGGTGGCACAGTAACCAACCACAATGAGGCATCCTGGATGGTTGGGTTTATGAACTTAAGGAAGCATCTAAAAGGTGGGAGTGCGGGGAATGGTAGGGGTGAGGAGAGAGATGGACTCCGGGGAAAGGTTCTGGGATGGACCTAAGGATTTTAGGAGTGACTGGAGATTCTGCTGGATTTCTGGATTGGGGTCACTGTTGCAAGGTTTGTAGGTGGATGTATCTGACAGCTAGTGGAATCCTTCTGCCAGATAATCCTCACAGTTCAAAACAACAGTGGTGGAGCCTAAATCCACAGGTAGAATTATAAGGTAGGGATCCGTTTTTAGATGGAGGACTGTGGTTCTTTCTGCGGATGTAAGGTTAGTTTGTATGTTGAGGGATTTAGGGAATGATGGTGAGGCAAGATTCGAGGTTAAGAAATTCTGAAAAGTTAACAAGGAGTGATTTGGGAGCAGTGGGAGTGGATCACAGTTGGATGGAGGAGTGAACTGAGTTAGGCAGGGTTCAACATTGGTTTTTGGTTGAGTATGATTGGTAGGCCTGGTGGCGAAAAAGTGTTTTCACTGTAGAGACTGGGAGGAGGAGAGAAGGTCTTTAACAAGTCCTGCATGATTGAATTTGGGAGTGGGCCAAAAGGTAAAGCCTTTGGAGAGGACTGATTTTTCTGTGGGGCTAAGGCTTCTGGAGGAAAGGTTCATGACTGTGTTTCAGGTCTGTTGAAGTTCTGGATTCTGTGCGGTGGTAGGAGGGAGTTTTGGAGGGAGGGGTAAAGGTAGTAGGTCTGCAAGACAGAGTTTGTCAGCTATGATGGTGCGTGGAGGAGATTTGGAGGCTGTTGTACAGGGGGTGGACAGTGGTACTCCAAGGTGTGACTAGTAAATGTGCAAGGTGGAGAGCTTTTTGAGGTGGCATTGTGCATGTTGCTCTAGTTCATGGAGGGAAAGAGTTTCAATGTGTGTTATGGGTTCCAGGAGTTTGGGATTGCACAGCAGGAGAATTTTTCGGATGGAGAAAAGGTACTGCAAGGTGGTTTGGGCTTGGTTGATATAGTTTTGCAGGACTATGTTGGTGAGGGCTAAGGATTGGCGGTATCTGAACAGGTGGAGGTCACTGTGGAAGGAGGGGTAGCAGCTGGAGATAGGTAATTTGATGTAAGGCCACTTGGGGGGATTCCATGTGCCAAGCAACAACGTAGGAACAATATGTGGGACTGGGTTTTGGCTAGGGATTAGGAAACTTTTCTCATTAAAAAAAAAAGTCGTCACATCTGTAGTGACGAGTGGTCTCTCTCGAAATATACTGAGGGTCCCGTTGAAGCCTTCACAAATCGTAATTACCTCCCATCCTTGTACAAAAGCAAATCTCCCATGCCTTATCTTTCCAGTCTCCCCCCACCTCACGAAGTCCCACCTTCTGGCCACAGAGGAGCATTCCCCTCGTAATTCAGTACCACCCAGGACTGGAGCATCTGAATTACGTTCTCCACCAGGGTTTCGACTACCTCTCTTCATGATCTGAAATGAGAAACGTTCTGCCCAATTCCCACCCCTCCCATATTGGTATTCCACCGTCCACTAATCTTACACAATATAATCGTCCATCCCAACCCCTGCTCCCTCATGCCTCATACCCCTGCAATAGACCTAGATGCAAGACCTTTCCTATACATCCTCCTACCACCGCCTACTCCAGTCCAGTCACAAACGTCACCTACCCATCAAAGGCAGGGCCACCCTTGAAACCAGACATGTGATCTACAAGCTAAGCTGCAACCACTGTGCTGCTATTTGACTTTTACTTTTAGTATTGGACACGTGCCACGGGTAAGGGGGTTTCGTATACATTTTAAAAATTACTCCCTGCACCATTCGTTTGCTATCATAGTGAAAAAAATTCGTAAATTTCTCTTGCATTATTATTGTACCCATGTGCTGGAATTTTTTGGTCATAGGATGACCTATAGATGGTACAATGTAAAGAAATCGATACCCAGTAGATAAAAAAATTACGACTATAGACTAAAACGTAAATTTTTGAATGAAGTATAGTACGACAATATTTGAAAATTGTAATTATAGATTTAAAATAATCTATTTCGTTTCGCCATCAAATAAAATTAAATTATGAAGTGTACAAAATTCAGTCTTTGAAACGGTACCCGTAAATAGGTCTCCTGCATTTATATTTTTACAACTGGGAATTATTAGACTAAATTAATTATTACAACGTACATTTTACTGCACTAGAGGCTAGGGCGATTTTAAATGTTTCTACGCTCTGTTATCTCTGAATAAGTATAGTTATATTCTATATAAATTATAAATAGACTTAATATACCAACACGAGTACAGAAGCTTAGCTTCAAAACCAAATTTTTACGCTCTCAAAGAACAAAATAATCCTGAACAGTTCCACGCCAGAATTCTCAACTATCTGTCGAATAGGTCACGTATAATAGCTAGATACAACATTCTGTCTAGCAGCCGGTATCACTATCCAGATAGTTTGCTAGATATGTTAGTGGTACAATTAAAGTGGCAGTACAGTTCGTAAGACTCTATTCTTATAGAACAGAGAGCTGATCCAGCGCCGCCTCTCAATAGTCCCTTTGTCGACTGTGGTGCAATTACATCGCGTAGGCCTTCACACAGGCGAGGACTGCCAAGGAGCGACAAGGTGAATCTTAAAGGAATAGAAGAGAATTGGCCACTGCGTTACTTCGCATGTTCTAGTAAAAGAATGCCTTGCTCAACGCCTCCGACGCTTCTAAAGCCTGAAAATGAACAGAACTCTACCGTCTCAACGGACAAATTAAAAGAAAACATTAATTCAGTATAGAACCAACCCTGGCGCAGAAGTTGTTTCATGGACTATAAGTTGATACTGCCCATGTACAGAAAAGTAAGCAGTACGGAAGAAAACGTAGAAATCGGTGGCAGTCCCAGACTAGAATCGACGGATGTGTACGTCCACGTTCCGAGGTTTCGAAGCTCTTGCGTACAGACAATGTGGATTTTTTCTGTAGAACTGATTGCATATTGACGTGACTGTGTTCTAAACATCGTATTGAAGCCCCGCAGTCCAGGAGGTTCTTTTTTATCCTTACTCCCTTCCTCGAAGCAAATTTCCTTAACTGTGCCACTGTCGGCACCATTATACACGGACAGTTTGGTGTTACTTCGTCTTTCAACAATAACAGTGACGTATAAGCGATATGGATGGCCCGGACGAAACATAAAGACTGGCGTTGCATTCTTAGAGGAAGACAGGTAATCGATCGATTCTGACACCACATACTGGTACGCACATTGCACATGATTTTAAAAAATACTTAAAAAACTGTCGGGGACAATAAAAAATTGAGGAAATATTTAGTATCTCATTACAAAAATAGTCTGCAGGTAGCTACGACATGCAGATCAGCGATGTGTGTTCCACTTGCATCAACTTTGCAAAGTAAGAAAAAATCCATGTTTAAGAGTAGTTTGTGCAGTTAGAGTGTAAGAAGACAGCTGGTGAATCCAGATCGGTCGAAAGGTCTCAGTTACCTTTTTGGGGAGGAAATGGTGAAGCGCTAAATTCAAGCATCACATACTAAGATAACCAGGTGGATGGCGAAGCCCTCTCAGATATTGGTCTGCCCTTACTGCAGCCTCTAGCAGGATTAGTGCCTAAGGCTTGCTGGAGGGGAATTGTGTGAGAGATGTCCAACCACGTTTGTCATTAGAGTACACGGCTGCAGTGGGCGTAACAACATATGCAATGAGCTGCAGATAAGGGATGTTATACAATAGTGGAAATCAGTATAAAGGCACGGTTCCTATGAATGTAATATACAATATCTGAAGCATACATATATCGAATTTGTCATGAAAGCAGTAGACAGATGTAAAGACATAAACACTCGTGGCGGAATTACATAGCATCTTTCAGATCAAGAGTAACAAAATGAGGTGTTTGCATTTTCTGGATGGAAATTGGTATAAAGGCGCTCATTGTCCTGTTATGGAATTGCATTGTTAATACTTTGTCCAACCTCCGTTCTTCCCAATTACCTCGAAAATTTTCTTTGGCATTGATTTTTTTAGGACCTGTCGTTCTTGCAGTGAAATTGTCGCCAATCATCTCGTATCTTTGCAACTCACATACGGCATACAGCCTCAAATTTCCTTCCACAGCGATTTACACATCTTGCAAGTATTCCCCAGAGGTTTCCCACAGGGTTCAAATCCAGGCTACATGCAGGCCAGGAAAAAGACATCGGTATCTTTATCGCCCAACCATTTTTTTTATTTATTTATTTTGTAGCAGGTGGTCTAGGGGTAGCGCCTTTGATTCATAATCAAAACGTCTTCGGTCCCGGGTTCGATCCCCGCCACTGCCTAAATTTTGATAAATAATCAGCCGAAGAATTCCCGCATAAGAAGTCAGCCTGATTCTGCCAACGGCCTTGTCAAAGAGGGCGGAGGAGCGGATAGAGGTTCAGGGCACTCTCTTGTCCTAGGGGTGGGAAATTGCCCCTAAAGGCGGAAGAATCAGCAATGATCAACGACATGAGGATGCAGAAGGCAATGGAAACCACTGCATTAAAGACACAAAACATGTATCCACAAGACATGTGGCCTGTAATTGAAGAAGTGTCATGATGATCTCTCCATTTGCAAAAGATTCCGGAATAGTCCCCCATTCGGATCTCCGGGAGGGGACTGCCAAGGGGGAGGTTACCATGAGAAAAAGATTGAATAATCAACGAAAGGATAACGTTCTACGAGTCGGGTCGTGGAATGTCAGAAGCATGAACGTGGTAGGGAAACTAGAAAATCTGAAAAGGGAAATGCAAAGGCTCAATCTAGATATACACTCCTGGAAATTGAAATAAGAACACCGTGAAATCATTGTCCCAGGAAGGGGAAACTTTATTGACACATTCCTGGGGTCAGATACATCATATGATCACACTGACAGAACCACAGGCACATAGACACAGGCAACAGAGCATGCACAATGTCGGCACTAGTACAGTGTATATCCACCTTTCGCAGCAATGCAGGCTGCTATTCTCCCATGGAGACGATCGTAGAGATGCTGGATGTAGTCCTGTGGAACGGCTTGCCATGCCATTTCCACCTGGCGCCTCAGTTGGACCAGCGTTCGTGCTGGACGTGCAGACCGCGTGAGACGACGCTTCATCCAGTCCCAAACATGCTCAATGGGGGACAGATCCGGAGATCTTGCTGGCCAGTTGACTTACACCTTCTAGAGCACGTTGGGTGGCACGGGATACATGCGGACGTGCATTGTCCTGTTGGAACAGCAAGTTCCCTTGCCGGTCTAGGAATGGTAGAACGATGGGTTCGATGACGGTTTGGATGTACTGTGCACTATTCAGTGTCCCCTCGACGATCACCAGTGGTGTACGGCCAGTGTAGGAGATCGATCCCCACACCATGATGCCGGGTGTTGGCCCTGTGTGCCTCGGTCGTATGCAGTCCTGATTGTGGCGCTCACCTGCACGGCGCCAAACACGCATACGACCATCATTGGCACCAAGGCAGAAGCGACTCTCATCGCTGAAGACGACACGTCTCCATTCGTCCCTCCATTCACGCCTGTCGCGACACCACTGGAGGCGGGCTGCACGATGTTGGGGCGTGAGCGGAAGACGGCCTAACGGTGTGCGGGACCGTAGCCCAGCTTCATGGAGACGGTTGCGAATGGTCCTCGCCGATACCCCAGGAGCAACAGTGTCCCTAATTTGCTGGGAAGTGGCGGTGCGGTCCCCTACGGCACTGCGTAGGATCCTACGGTCTTGGCGTGCATCCGTGCGTCGCTGCGGTCCGGTCCCAGGTCGACGGGCACGTGCACCTTCCGCCGACCACTGGCGACAACATCGATGTACTGTGGAGACCTCACGCCCCACGTGTTGAGCAATTCGGCGGTACGTCCACCCGGCCTCCCGCATGCCCACTATATGCCCTCGCTCAAAGTCCGTCAACTGCACATACGGTTCACGTCCACGCTGTCGCGGCATGCTACCAGTGTTAAAGACTGCGATGGAGCTCCGTATGCCACGGCAAACTGGCTGACACTGACGGCGGCGGTGCACAAATCCTGCGCAGCTAGCGCCATTCGACGGCCAACACCGCGGTTCCTGGTGTGTCCGCTGTGCCGTGCGTGTGATCATTGCTTGTACAGCCCTCTCGCAGTGTCCGGAGCAAGTATGGTGGGTCTGACACACCGGTGTCAATGTGTTCTTTTTTCCATTTCCAGGAGTGTAGTAGGGGTCAGTGAAGTGAAGTGAAGTGGAAGGAAGACAAGGATTTCTGGTCAGATGAGTATCGGGTAATATCAACAGCAGCAGAAAATGGTATAACAGGTGTAGGATTCGTTATGAATAGGAAGGTAGGGCAGAGGGTGTGTTACTGTGAACAGTTCAGTGACCGGGTTGTTCTAATCAGAATCGACAGCAGACCAACACCGACAACGATAGTTCCATACACGTGCCGACGTCGCAAGCTGAAGATAAACAGATAGAGAAAGTGTATGAGGATATTGAAAGGGTAATGGAATATGTAAAGGGGGACGAAAATCTAATAGTCATGGGCGACTGGAATGCAGTTGTAGGGGAAGGAGTAGAAGAAAAGGTTACAGGAGAATATAGGCTTGGGACAAGGAATAAAAGAGGAGAAAGACTAATTGAGTTCTGTAACAAGTTTCAGCTAGTAATAGCGAATACCCTGTTCGAGAATCACAAGAGGAGGAGGTATACTTGGAAAAGGCCGGAAGATACGGGAAGATTGCAATTAGATTACATCATGGTCAGACAGAGATTCCGAAATCAGATACTGGACTGTAAGGCGTACCCAGGAGCAGATATAAACTCGGATCACAATATAGTAGTGATGAAGAGTAGGCTGAAGTTCAAGACATTAGTCAGGAAGAATCAATACGCAAAGAAGTGGGATACGGAAGTACTAAGGAATGACGAGATACGATTGAAGTTCTCTAACGCTATAGATACAGCAATAAGGAATAGCGCAGTAGGCAGTACAGTTGAAGAGGAATGGACATCTCTAAAAAAAAAAAAAAAAAAAAAAATCACAGAAGTTGGGAAGGAAAACATAGGTACAAAGAAGGTAGCTGCGAAGAAACCATGGGTAACAGAAGAAATACTTCAGTTGATTGATGAAAGGAGGAAGTACAAACATGTTCCGGGAAAAATCAGGAATACAGAAATACAAGTCGCTGAGGAATGAAATAAATAGGAAGTGCAGGGAAGCTAAGACGAAATGGCTGCAGGAAAAATGTGAAGACATCGAAAAAGATATGATTGTCGGAAGGACAGACTCAGCATACAGGAAAGTCAAAACAACCTTTGGTGACATTAAAAGCAACGGTGGTAACATTAAGAGTGCAACGGGAATTCCACTGTTAAATGCAGAGGAGAGAGCAGATAGGTGGAAAGAATACATTGAAAGCCTCTATGAGGGTGAAGATTTGTCTGATGTGATAGAAGAAGAAACAGGAGTCGATTTACAAGAGATAGGGGATCCAGTATTAGAATCGGAATTTAAAAGAGCTTTGGAGGACTTACGGTCAAATAATACAGAAGGGATAGATAACATTCCATCAGAATTTCTAAAATTATTGGGGGAAGTGGCAACAAAACGACTATTCACGTTGGTGTGTAGAATATATGAGTCTGGCGACATACCATCTGACTTTCGGAAAAGCATCATCCACACAATTCCGAAGACGGCAAGAGCTGACAAGTGCGAGAATTATCGCACAATCAGCTTAACAGCTCATGCATCGAAGCTGCTTACAAGAATAATATACAGAAGAATGGAAAAGAAAATTGAGAATGCGCTATGTGACGATCAGTTTGGCTTTAGGAAAAGTAAAGGGACGAGAGAGGCAATTCTGACGTTACGGCTAATAATGGAAGCAAGGCTAAAGAAAAATCAAGACACTTTCATAGGATTTGTCGACCTGGAAAGCGTTCGACAATATAAAATGGTGCAAGCTGTTCGAGACTCTGAAAAATGTAGTGGTAAGCTATAGGGAGAGACGGGTCATATACAATATGTACAACAGCCAAGAGGGAATAATAAGAGTGGACGATCAAGAACGAAGTGCTCGTATTAAGAAGGGTGTAAGACAAGGCTGTAGCCTTTCGCCCCTACTCTTCAATCTATACATCGAGGAAGCAATGATGGAAATAAAAGAAAGGTTCAGGAGTGGAATTAAAATACAAGGTAAAACGATATCAATGATACTTTTCGCTTTTGACATTGCTATCCTGAGTGAATGTGAAGAAGAATTAAATGATCTGCTGAACGGAATGAACAGTCTAGTGAGTACACAGTATGGTTTGAGAGTAAATTGGAGAAAGACGAAGGTAATGAGAAGTAGTAGAAATGAGAACAGCGAGAAACTTAACATCAGGATTGATGGTCACGAAGTCAATGAAGTTAAGGAATTCTGCTACCTAAGCAGTAAAATAACCAATGACGGACGGAGCAAGGAGGACATCAAAAGCAGACTCGCTATGGCAAAAAAGGCATTTCTGGCCAAGAGAAGTCTACTAATATCAAATACCGGCCTTAATTTGAGGAAGAAATTTCTGAGGATGTACGTCTGGAGTACAGCATTGTATTGTATTGAAACATGGACTGTGGGAAAACCGGAACAGAAGAGAATCGAAGCATTTGAGATGTGGTGCTATAGACGAATGTTGAAAATTAGGTGGACTGATAAGGTAAGGAATGAGGAGGTTCTACGCAGAATCGGAGAGGAAAGGAATATGTGGAAAACACTGGTAAGGAGAAGGGACAGGATGATAGGACATCTGCTAAGACATGAGGGAGTGACTTCCATGGTACTAGAGGGAGCTGTAGAGGGCAAAAACTGTAGAGGAAGACAGAGATTGGAATACGTGAAGCAAATAATTGAGGACGTAGGTTGCAAGTGCTACTCTGAGATGAAGAGGTTAGCACAGGAAAGGAATTCGTGGCGGGCCGCGTCAAACCAGTCAGTAGGCAGAAACAAGTACTGATGCGTTATCTTGTTGAAACATTAGACTTTCGTCCCCTAGGTCCTCATACATTTTAATCCATTCTGTCTCTAGCATCTCATTAGGGTTCACTCTAGTGCTCACCCAAGCTACGTGTGATTTACCTTTAGTGCAGAAGGCTTCCCATATAACAACACTTCCACTACAAAAATTTTTGCTCATTCTTAACTGTTGCTCCGTTCTGAGATCATGTCAATCACACTGAAATCCATCCAGACTACCTAAATCAGGGGCGGCCACGATTTCGACTCACGGCCGTCCCTGCGGACAAGTGCCAAAGTGCTCAGGCTTGCTTGACATTTCCCCGACCCCAGCGCCACACTCATTGCGAACATGAGGAAGAAGGGAAAGCTGCAAACGCGCCATATTTAAATGAAAATTAAGTCGCACTACGTACTACTTGGTTTTATATTCCACATTTCTCAGCAACGTAGGTCACAAACAAAACAAATTTTCACTATTATTTAATTATTTTTGGCATGGTGAAGACAAAATATAATTTTTATCTAATACAAACTGAGGGCATACTGATAGACACAAACAGTTTCACAAAGTTCTGCACTCAAGTTGCCACGTAATCGTGATTTATTTACTTTCATAATCGAGAAAAGGTGTTTCACACAAATACGTCGATCGAGCTTCAAATGGAAACTTCGAAACTCTACATGAAGAAAGAAATGAAGATGTCCTGGACAGTTTTAACGCTAAAAGATTTGTCATTAAAACTGAAATTACTGTGCAGGTCAATCAGTTACATCTGCACTTGCACAGTGTTGCTTTCAACTGAAACGGCAAATGGTCTCGGAAACAGCTCGGAAACAGATGCAAGATCGATACTGTCCTCACATTTTTATAAAACTATCCTCTTAATTCTTCACAATTAACTCTTCAAACCTCGGGTTTCTTTTACGCCAGTTAGCTTACGGTATGGGACTGTCTTGTCAGAATGTGCCCATCCTTCAACGCGATTTTCTTTTTAAATGCATCCCCATCAAATCAGAAAGACGTTACCTCGCAGTGTCTTAATATGGGCAGTGTACAGTGAAGTTCACTTAAAGTGCTAATTCTACACTACATTCCGAATGTTCTAATTTTCGTTCTTGCACTGTTTTTTCCTTCATAAATTCAACAATAGTGAGTTTTAAACGAAAAATCGTTTCAGGCATGCCGCTTGACTTAACTAACATAGTTTGCCGTAATATATGAAGTATCCATGATCTTCGTTCAGTTCCGTAGAAACTGTTGCAGTTGACAATGGAATAATGTGTGGGACTTCAGAAATTTTACTATTCGTACCGCCATGTTCTTCATGTGCTCAAGATCTGCAAGTTTAGCACAACTTGAATTTTAATGTACAGAACAATGAATCCCGTTCGTCGATCGTTGTAATTTTTTATTGTCAACTAAATCTTTAAATTCTTTCTGCGTGGTACTTTAATGACATTTCATACCAAAGATGCAGTATCTGTTGCTTACGCTAAGTGAGAATTCTCACCCCTCTCTTCTGTCATTCCCATTCATTTTAAAGGATTGCGAAAGCAGGTCGCTAGGCTCCCTCTTTTTGTGCAAAACGCCACTGGACCTGTGAACGTTGATCACACCATGAACGAATAGCGAAGGTTAAACAGCGCTAGCAGTATGAATCTGCCAAAGAGCTGTACCAACAGAAAAATGCCGCACTGCAATGCTAAATGAAACGTGTCGCTGTTTCGTGAACTTCCGAACAGAACCGAGCAAACCCGAGTGACAGGTAGACCTTGGCTTGCCCGCACATGCTGGATGAGTGAAGATTGGCACGCCGTCGGCCGAAGTGGCCGTGCGGTTAAAGGCGCTGCAGTCTGGAACCGCAAGACCGCTACGGTCGCAGGTTCGAATCCTGCCTCGGGCATGGATGTTTGTGATGTCCTTAGGTTAGTTAGGTTTAACTAGTTCTAAGTTCTAGGGGACTAATGACCTCAGCAGTTGAGTCCCATAGTGCTCAGAGCCATTTGAACCATTTTTTCGGCACGCCGTGGCCGACCCTGATCTAAATTGAACTTCATCTAATCACTGTGGATCGCTTTATTCCATTCTCAAGTCCATGACATATGTTTCTCAGCATACTCTTATCTAGCTTGTTTATGTTTGGATGTTGGAGCAGATTGCAGCAGTCGTTTCAGTTGACAGAATTAGTCGAACACGACTGGCAGTTACTCCCCTTGCTTTGCGCAAAAGTAACTGTTTCGGTGCTTCAGGTAAGTTTCTGCTTTGGCTATATTTTCCATTCTGTCCATAAAATGCGTCCAACCTAATGAAATTATAAATCATTGTTCTTGTACGTTGAACTTTACGATTAGAGAGCTCCATGCACCGTCTTTTGCTTTTTCGACGCATAATAACTGCTTCCGTGTGCCAGTGTCACGATCGTGGCTTAAACACACAATGCACACTGTCACTAATGGTGTCTGTTTCCTGTCTTCAGGAACGGCACGTACACGCAGACTAACGCCGCACAGAACTGACTACCTTCATACCAAGTTCCACCCTCAACCACCCTGAATCATTGATGTCATGTTAATATATTGTACTACAGACATCAAATCCGATCAGGGGTGGATCCAATGGGAGGGCGGGGGGGCAATAGCCCCCCCCCCCCCTGGTGCGTGACCGATCTTTTTTTTTCCGACTGATTACGTCGGCCTATCCAGTATGTTTTACTTGAAAGATGTAAACAATGGCACGCAGTTTGATGTAACAACTCAAAAACAGGCCTTGAAGCATCTTCCATTTAGCGAATAAACTACAGAAGAAACAACTATACTTACGAATAAAATGATAATATTCGCTGAGGCATGAGCGATCTGTGTCTATTTTTTAGCACTTTCCCTGCAGTGCGTATGTAAGATTTTGTTTCTAGTGGCAATGTGCAAAGAGATGGTGTTGATAATTAAGCGATGAACACCGAAGGAATACTTGAAAATATTCTCATTAGTTGCAAATAGTGAGAACCTTACGACAGTCCCCTTTATTCTGCAATTGCACGTTTTCGATCTGGATGAACGCTTCTCCCGCATTTTGGCTTTCTTCTCACTTTTGATGCGGAATGTGAACATTTATTAATTAGCCAAATGTAATAATGTACACGAAAATAACGTCTGTGGATTAATTCACAATCCATTCTCTCATACAGTAAGAATATCAATGTTAAGATCAGAAGATTCAAACAGATACTGAAATCTAGAAAACTCAGATTCATTTTTCTTTCTTCAAAGTGCAGAGGGCAACTCTGCCAAAGACTAAGGAAGATGCGTTTTCCTCATCAATATAATTTATTCTGAGGTACTAAGCGTATGCTTCTACCGCAATCTTAAAAAGCATTAATTTCATAACAGTGTTAGAATTTAGAGTGCACGTGTCGTATTTGAAGAATATTTTTTAGGTAATGCAGTAAGTTATTTCATTAAACACACTTAACACATAGCGATACACAATTAAACTAAAAACAGAATATATATATATATACGAGGGCGGTTCAGAAAGTAACCTCCGATTGGTCACAGTGCGGGTTGTGGGGGGAGTAGCGACGCCATCTGTGCGTTCACGCACTCAACAGGTCAGTCGGCATCAAGCCGTGGTCGAGTGAACGTCGTACCTGCGCTAGTTTAGTTTTTGTGGCAGTTTGAAATGTGTGCTGCAATAGAAAACCCCGCCAAATGTGAAGTGCGTGCTGTCATAAGGTTTTTTACAGCCAAAGGATATTCTGCAGCAGCTATTCATCGTGAGCTTTGTGCCGTGTACGGACCAAGAGTTATGAGTGAAGGAGTTGTCCGTGAATGGGTACGTTTATTTAAAAGTGGACGAGAAAACGTTCATGATGAAGAGAGGAGTGGTAGACCATCATTGGTGACTGACGAACTCGTTCAGACAGTTGATGCAAAAGTTCGTGAAAATCGACGTTTCTCAATGTCGGAGTTGTCTACTGGTTTTCCACAGATTTCTAAGACTCTCTTGTACGAGATAGTGACAGCAAGATTGGGTTACCGTAAGTTCTGTGCACGATGGGTGCCCAAAATTCTTACCGACCACCACAAAACTCAAAGAATGGCCTCTGCATTAGACTTTCTGTCACGTTATGAGGACGAAGGAGAACCATTGTTAAACAGAATCGTGACCGGTGACGAAACCTGGATTAAGTACGTGAACCCTGAGACAAAAGAACAATCAAAGATGTGGGTACATTCAAATTCGCCTACCAAACCAAGAAAAGCCTCGCAAGATTTTTCTGCCAGAAAACTGATGGCAACGGTGTTTTGGGATGCCAAAGGGGTGTTGTTGGTTGAATTCATGGAACGTGGTACGACCATTAATCAAGACGTGTACTGTGAAACAATAAAAAAGTTACGACGGGCTATACAGAACAAACGCCGTGGTATGCTGACTTCCGGTATCGTTTTTTTGCACGATAACGCCCGTCCTCACTCTGCTCGCAGAACAACGGCCCTTCTTGAGTCCTTCAAGTGGGACGTTATCAACCATCCACCTTACAGCCCAGACCTGGCGCCAAGTGATTATCACCTCTTCATGCATTTGAAGAAATGGCTCGGGTCACAGCGGTTTGATGACGACGAAGAGCTCAAAGATGCGGTCACAGGCTGGCTCCAGGCACAAGCGGGTGATTTTTATGCAGAAGGAATTTCAAAGCTTGTGAAGAAATACGATAAGTGCCTCAATCGCTATGGAGACTATGTAGAAAAATAGTGCAAAGATGTAGTTGTAAGATGTATATATTAAAATATTTTTATTTAACTTGGTGTATTTTTTTAAATCAACCGGAGGTTACTTTCTGAACGGCCCTCGTATATATATATATATATATATATATATATATGTATATATATGTATATATATATATATGTGTGTGTGTGTGTGTGTGTGTGCGTACCAAAAAATTTGCCCCCGCCCCCTGACCGAGATCCTGGATCCGCCCCTGAATCCGATACCACTGGACTGCATTTGCCAGTATAGTGGATCTCATACTATTGCATATAGGCCTACACTGTGCACCACCATTCCAACCGACAATGTAAGTTCTCGTACAAATATCCTAGCGTTTATACTGATTTTCACTTCTGTACATGTTTTGACTTCCTTCGGGGACCTATTATGATCCGGCTGCGATCAACTGTGCGGGTTTTGCGTTCAGCTCGTACTGCGCTCTGCTTTCACACAAACGGCCAGACGACAATCAAGTCACGTGACACACCAAACTGTTTCAGTAGCCATGATGACAGAGGCGCTTTCTCTCCAACACAGCAAGTAGTGTCCACAGCTGACAAAAGTGCGCGCCACAGAAATGTGGCAACGAATTTTGTAACGTGCCCTGGGCAGGTTAGTGTGCTCCAGGCAAAAAACATTTTCGTGAGTGTAATTGACCTGAAGAGACTCGAAGTAAATACACTGCCTTACAACAAAAGGGGAGGAGGAGATGAAACGAAACTGCACAGTTTTAGAGGATGTATGATGTTATTTCGGCGATTACAATATCGAGTCATATTTACGAAGAACTTCGTAGTATGAACCCGCTTCTCAGTATGACATTGCGCTCTCTCTGGCCTAGATCTACGCATTCATTCAGTTGGGAAGGGTGTCGTAATATCGTTGAACACTATGCAGAGGCAATGTGGCTCGCGAATGTTGTATGTGGTCTTTGATATCCTTGATAATGGAACTGTAACAGATTCGACGTCCGACCTGGTGCTGCTCATATTCCGCCAGGAACAGATCCTGCAATCATAGTGCCCATGGGAGTACCTCAGCATTACGCAAACTGTTCATTGAGACACGTGTCAAGTGTGGACGAGTATTATCCTGTTGAAGAGTGGCACCATGATACTATCGCGTGTGAGGCAAAAAATCAGGGCACAGGGTGTCCTTGACTTACTGTTGTGCCAACATTATTCCTTCAGTCACTACCAGCCCCGACCTGAAGTCACTTCAGCATGACGCCAGTGGTAATACCACTGTGCCCCTCCAAAACTTTGGAAGATAGGGACCTCTCCCCGTATCTCTCCATACTCGCTGACGATAGTACAGAGTTATTCTAAACGATGGACCCAGTTTCAAAAATTCGTATGTATTCAAGTACAAATCCAAAATGAACAATCTTTATACCAATGAAAAGACGAAGTGTCAAAGTTTTTGGCGGGTGGTGATGCTTCCAGAAGCGGCCGGTAACGTTCGCACGGCAATAGGGCCGTCAGTCCGTTTCACTGTTAATTGTGAGTGAGATGGTGACAGTGGAGCACAATGTTTTCTACGTTCTTGTGTTCGCGAAAAGTGAGTCGCAAATTGGAGTGCAGCGGGCATTTCGTACCAAATTCGGTATTCAAACACCAACTCGCAAAAGCATTAGCATTGGTTTAAACAATTTAAACAGACTGGCAGTGTGTGCAAAGGAAAAAGCACAGGCCACCCGCGCGTGTCAGAGGATGATATCCGGCGGATTCAAGAAAGTTTTGTGCGCAGTCCCAATAAGTCTACCAATAGAGCCAGTCGAGAACTTGGAATAACCCAACCTATTCAAGCCCTACCGATTACAGCTTTTACAGGCTCGCAACTCCTATGACAAAGAGAAGCGTCTCGCATTTTGTGGTTATGTGCTAGCAAAGATGGAGAATGACGCGTTACTAGACCGTGTTATTTTTAGCGACGAAGCAACGTTCCACCTTACTGCAAAAATCAATAGACACAATGTTCGCGAATTTGGTTTGGAAAATACACTTTCACCACTGCAACACGAAAGAGACTCATCGAAGATCAACGTGTTCTGTGCCGCATCCCGTACAAAGGTTTATGGACAAATTTTCTTTTGGGAAAGAACTGTAACGGAATCACGTACCTGGACATGTTGGAACAATGGCTGTTCCCTCAAGTTATGGAAGATTCCCAGGACTTCATTTTCCAACAGATGGAGCTCAGCCCCGTTGTCTCCGTGATGTACGAGACTTCATGAATGATTCCCTTCCTCAGCGCTGGATCGGTCGCAGGGGAACTGAGTACCTGGCTCTGCACTTCTGGCCACCGAGATCTTCTGATCTCACCCTGCGACTATTTCTTATGCAGTTACGTGAAGGAACCTGTTTACGTTCCGCCTCTGTCAACCACTCTGAACGATCTGCGGAACGGATCACTGCTGCCGTGCACCCACTAACAGCAGATACGCTTTCGCGTGTGTGGGACGAGTTTGGCTATCGCATCGATGTTTGCCGTGCAGCCAACCGTGGCCACAATGAATGTTTATAACATTTATCACATTTCTAATTATTAAATGATTATTAAAACCTAATTAATTACCACACCTACTACAGTAGTACAAGTTTATATGCCAACTAGCTCTGCAGATGACGAAGGAATTGATGAAATGGATGATGAGATAAAAGAAATTATTCAGACAGTATTTGAGACTATGTCGCAGCTGGTGATTTCATTAATACTGGTGCCCTGCTTATAGCCACTGAGTGCGCTTTTGAGTACGATGCTCGAATTGTTTTTTCCACTACAATATCATTAATAGCAGAATTTTCTTGCCTGTTTGTAGCATACAATGCTGACGCGAAGTCTGCATGCACATTTCTCTAGAATTTTCATCTTTCTCGCTGGCCCTGTTGGTTCTCTATTAAAAATATAAAAGAAACTGAGATACCATGAACGGTGAACACAACAAGGCTGGCAATGAAGTTTGCTGGTGAGACAATATTTTTCGAACGACCAGTAGGTTGACCGTGGACAGCTGACGGACGGAAGAGAGCGATGGAAACGACTATGAGGGGAACTATTCCTTATGTTTAACTGTCTTTTAGCAAGAAATTTAACTAAACCAATCCCAATTTTGATTGTACCACTTTTTTATTTCACAACTCACATTTAAAATTTTTATTTTCAAAAGGAAAATGTAGACGTGATAGCAACAGGAGAGCATCATAGTATTTTGCAAAGACATATTCGTAAAACAAATTAACATACAGTTATGATTTCCTTTTTAGTCAGTGTTTACATTTCTTACATTGTTTCCCAGCTCCCAGACTCACCCCTCTCACTCATTCTTCTCAGCTGCCTACAGTAACACTACTTGTTCAACAGTAAATCTTTCGATTTTTCTGCTTTTTTTTTCATTTTGAAGTATTTTGTATTTTTTGCACCATGGCTAAATTTCCTCATATTCGATAAATGTTAGTTGTCGGGTTTCCTTTATTGTCCAGTGTATTGAACGGTAACTTGTGTGGTAGTTGAATTTTTAGCGGGTTTTAAATAACTTTGTGTTCTCTGTGGGGCAATACAAAGATTTTGGTGTCTAGCTAACACCGTCGATGCTATCTCAGAACACTAGAAGTTGCCTTGCTTTGCAAGTACAGTAATGAAGCCGAGGAAGGCACTTTAGGTCGTGAAGTGAGACGTTCCAGCTAACATCTGGGTTACTCTGGATGGTTGACAAACATTACGGACTGTTTACATCCGGTAGGTATTGACGGACATCGCGTTTAGTCGCACCAGCGCATGATTCATAGCAGATACGAGAGCTCCCGGGACACGTACGCACGCCCAACCCTTGCTTTGTGCGTGCTTCTTTTAAGAATCACGCGTTTAGTCACCATGTCTGCGACAGGTAATTCGATGAAAACGCTAGCCACACTGCCGAAGGAAGCAAGCGAACCGCACGGGGGCTCCCCACACAGAAACCTGTTCCTTCTTTCGTTGAGTATGCTGCCAAAAGGATAACGATAGCTACACGGCAAGTCGTTTCGATCAGTTAAAGTGCTACTGACGTCGCACAAACGGGGCGGCGGAGATACTGACTAAATTGACAGGTCAGAACAAAAATTTTACTCTCGATCCAGGATTTCGGTTTATTCCAAGACCATCTTCAAATCTGTCCACTACAATCTTAACAAGCCCATAAATTAAGGATAATACGAGCAAATCAATTAAATGTACAGTGATAGGTAGAAATCTTGTATGTCTTAGTGTCCTACGGAAAAGGAAATATGTCATTTTCGGGTATCAGTACTTCACATTTCAAGCACCCATTTAAGGTAGCGTACATGGCAGTATATTGTGAAACAAACTTTCTTTTCGTCAGTATTTGTATCACATCAAAAGAAGAATGCAGGCTGCTGTTGCTTTTTCAGGTGAGTCTCTTCTTGTTTTGACATAGGAGCTTGTGGCAGTTCCTGTGACAAGCTGATGTTAATTACACATTCTTATTTAATTTCCACTTACATAATTTCTAATTGTAATGTTGTAAGCTAATATTTGACTATCCACAGACGACACAGCTCACTAACCGTGACACACGAAGAATCTACTGCAACAGGCTATTAGCAACATAGAAAGCTTTCTCACAGTCTGGTGATCACATAGTAACATAAAAAAATGAATGCTCTGAAATCACCGTAATGTATGCTGTAATTTATACGTTAGAAGCTCTTTCAAATTGCAGTTATTGGGAAGGCCCACCAATGAATAAAATACGAAATTCTGAGAAGATTCGTGTTAAATATGCTTGTAGACACGAAAAAGTTCAACAATAATAGCTTGAAGGATTCCCTACGTCACTTCAAACCGACAGTCACGTTCTTTTTCGAATACTGCAAATCGAGCTAGTCTTTGGTAAACATTGCAGGGACATGGGTTAAAAATTTTAATCCACCTCGGGATATTTCCAGAATGAAATTTTCACTCCGCAGTGGAGCGTGCACTGATATGAAAGTTCCTGGCAGTCGGTAGAGCACTTGCCCGAGGAAAGCAGAGGCCCCATTTCGAGTCTCGGTCTAGCACACAATTTAAGTCCCTGTCTGTCTTGCCTTAGTCATCTGCCTGTGGTTCGTTGATTATGGAATGTTTTCTGCAACCCATCTGCTTGGACTAGCCCTCAGGTAAGCTGACGTTATCACGTCTTTCCGTCCCAGTGACACTGTAGAGGGCCACACTGCCGAACACAGGGCTTCATACCAAACGTACCCCGTTCCTAACGGTGTACGACAGATCACGATCGATCTCCGTTGGCACGTGCCGTCTTATCTACAAATCAGCAGGTGCCGCGTGGCCAACGCAAGACCTGTTCCGCGTGCGGCAAAGAAGGCCACCTCAGGTCTGAGTGTCTTCAGTGGCGCATCGCCCAATTGCAGGTCGCTACCGTGGCGCCTCCGACGACGGTTTTACCGATCACCCACGCATAGGCGCTCAATTCTACTCCAGCCGACCGCCGTCAGTTGGACCACGTACCAATGTCCCTTCGAGCTGCCATAGACAACATCAACATGTTACGCTCATAACCTGACGCGACTCCAGGGCCACTACCAACAGCGACGACAGCTGATCTCCTTCCGACAGATGACATGGGCGTCACGTCGCTCATAGTCCCCACGACGGGCTTAATTCCGGACCGCTGAGACTCCCTCCTGTCTTCCAACACACAAGGACAGATACGCAAACAACATTCTCCAAAACGGCGCAAGAGGATTGGTCGTACAGTTTCGACACGAGACAATTCAGCTGCTTCTGACGCTCCAGAGACCGTCCGGCCCGACGAGGCCTTGGAGAACTTGCCCGACGACAAGAGTCACGACAGCTAGGCGCCGCATCTGGCTGCACTGGAACATACTCCGCCGGCTCGCCCATGTGCCCCTGAACCAATGGGCTCCACTCTCACAACTACCTCCAAGAGGTACTACGCTCCTACAGACGAGGTGGAACATATGAACGCCACAACGACAGCGTCCTCACGACATCGACGATGACCCGAACCACACGCTGGGGAAGGGTTTACCGCAGATGGAGACCTAGTTACGCCAAAACCAGCCAAAGCCAAAGCATCAGGTGGCGTACGGCACGGTTCGCCGTAGCCTCGCCCCTCCTCACTGCCCGCTGATGAAGTTTCCCAACATGGAGGGACTCTGCTCCAAACGTAGCGAACAGCAACGTTCAACACTAACAATTTAGCTCCCGAGTGATAATTCAACTGCTGTGAAGGATGATATGTATCGATATCGCACTATTACAGGAAGTATGCTTGGCCACTCTTCCAGGCGTCGCAGGCTATACGACTTATCCCTCCCCTGGTAACCACCTCTGTGTGATATATGCCTGCGCGGGCATCCCGGTAGCTGATTCTGTCAGAGGCATGCCGATCATCACCATGGGGGTGCGTATCATAAACATTCAAGCCCTGCCAGGCTCCACCTGCAGCCATGACAGAACACACTTCAGTAGAAATCGCCCCTTTGTTTCTTGGGTGCTGTGACCATTATTTGCTTGGAAGTGGTTTTAATTGTGTCCTGCCCCACAACATCAACTGTCAAAAACTGCGCCCTGTCGACCGTGATCGGTTGGCCCATGAAGCTTGGTATGTTCGACAAGGTGACCGACCTGGACTTACTTACCAGGTGGGTCACTCTGTGAGCTGCCTTGACAGGATTTACGTCTCTTGAGAACTCACACCTGCACTCCAAGGTGCAGAACTTTGGCCCTTGACCTTTTCGGACCACTGTGCCTACATCTGCAGTGTTCTCCTCCTGCAACAAGTGGTCTGGTGCAGTCGTGAACCATGGAAGTTAAACACCTCCAACCACCACGATAGCAGATGTCTTCAACGTGTTACATAGACAGGGTCCATCTGTGAACGTTACTTGCGCAACTTTGACATTGCAGCTGGAATGTACCAAACCTGCCATTCCAAGTACCATGATTCAGTACAGCAAGGAAGTAGCTGTTTGGTGTTGGCACGCTTCCGTTTATTTCTAAGGCGTTCTCCACAACCAAGAAGCCCAGCCGCCCAAGCCTGAAACCCAGAGGAAACGCAATAGGATTAAGGCACAAATCATGATACTGACGTGCTGTAGGCTGCAGGTTGCGGTGATGAGGAACAGACGTGAAGATTCGGCCGAACAGGGACAAGATGGGAAACAACGACAACGGGACCTACACCTGTCGCACCCAGCACGTCACTTGTCAGGCTGAAATCGTCAGTGCCTTTGTAGACGACTAGCGTATAACATGCCAGGAAGAGCCAACCGACACCCGTGCTGAGGAGGTTGTGTTATCACATGTCACGCGCGACCTCGGCAGCGACGAGGAGGACGAGCTGACGAATCCTGGTACATGCGACAAGGTCCAAATGCAATCAGGAAAGGCACTTTGAATAACTCACGTGGCGCCGACGGATTGCCGATAGAATCTTATCGCGCCTGTCTTGCGCAAATGACGTCGCAGTGGAGGACAGTGATCCATGAATAGTTGACGACGGACAGCCTTTGTCACGGGAACTATTACACCCATCCTCAAACTGACACCAGCGGCGACGACTGCACATTATGGCTCCATAACTCTGCTTAACAGAGACTATAAAATTTTTGCACGACTCCTGGCAACGCGTTGCCGCGAGATATCCATTGCATTCTCTTCCTGGAACAAACAACTCCGGGTGGCCCCGTTGACATGCAAACGGCCACAGGCGAATGCCATGATTTAATCGCATTGGCAGCAGTGGGCAGACTCGGAGCTGCAGTGGTTGACATTTTTTCTGATAGCGCATTCGACAAGGTTCAAATGGTTCAAATGGCTCTGAGCACTATGGGACTCAACTGCTGAGGTCATTAGTCCCCTAGAACTTAGAACTAGTTAAACCTAACTAACCTAAGGACATCACAAACATCCATGCCCGAGGCAGGATTCGAACCTGCGACCGTAGCGGCCTCGCGGTTCCAGACTGCAGCGCCTTTAACCGCACGGCCACTTCGGCCGGCATTCGACAAGGTTCAGCATCTTTTTTTATTCTGTGTAATGGGCCGAATGGGTTTACCAACTGCCTGTTATTGCTATCATTTGGAGCCAGTACGGCAGGGTCGAACCCCTGATTCAGATCAATGGCCATGTGGCGGGATCAGTGACCACACACTGCTCCACAACACAAAGTTGCCCACTTTCGACATTCGTCTATGCCATTACCATGCATCCGCTCATCGAGAGCCTGACGATCCATCTTTCTGGTCTCACGTTGCAACAGCAGACTTCCCGTTGTCGTGGATATGCGGACGACCTCCTCCTCTTAGTCCACTCGCAGACTGAAACACAGATCATACTCGATTTGATATCAACGTATGGAACTGCAACGGGCAATGTGGCTAAATCCTTCGCGATACCCACTGGACGCGGTTTGTCACACGACGACTTAGCACCCCTCCTGTGCGTACAAAACCTACGGTCCTTGGTATCATTTTCGCCTCCACTGTGCACCGCTCTGCTGTCATAAAATTTTGGCGCTCTCTCCAATTATCCGCACGGCACTGCGAGAAAATCTACTGTGCCGTCTCGATTCAATACCACGTGTCGAATACCTCAATCAACATATGGCATTCAAGATGGTCCACATAGTACAGGCACTCCCACTGCTATCAGCTATTGGATGCAGCCTCCAAGCCGCATTTGGAAACTTTCTTAAGGCCGGTACTTCTTTAAGGTCCGTTATGAAACGCTCACCTTCCCTCCGCGAGCGGGATGGCTCGGCCTTGCTAATGTGCGACTCCAAGTGGCGCCTTTGTACATGGCCACCATGCGCAAACAGTGGAATGGGGCGTCTCCCTTGTCCGCACCTTGCTGGACATTCTTATACCCCGCTCGTGCCAGTAGGCCATCTGGCGCACATTTCTGATTTCGTTGTTGACTTCTGTTATGCCCACACTCCGCACTCGCCAAGTACGCGCCTTCCTGGAACCAAACATTTCTGCAACAACGTCGAACTTACACATCCATCGACGCAGTAGTCTATGGTTTGTCGTCATGTCCTCCAGCCTTTTCTTCCCTCCAACGTCCAGGCAACATGGTGCCATGTCGCATGCTGAAAATTCGCCATAAATCAACGTCTTCACGCAATAAGACTCTTGGACACTCCACTTTGTACAACTTGCCACCTCATGGATGAGTATTCCCACCACCTGACTTGTGCTTTCACCAATGGCGTCTGGAAACAGGGTCGCCATTTCGTTGCCTGGTACCTCCGCGTTCCACTATGCTCGATTGACCCACGGACTTTTATCTATCCTGAGGAACTCATTTCCCCACCACCAAAAATCGTGCCATTTTATGGATCAAGGGATGGGTGTCACTTACCAGTATACGATGGCGATAAGTTATGCCTTGACTTCTGGCAGTATTTACAAGCCACTCACAATGAAATAGAGTACCTACTGCGCTACCTTCTTCGCCAGTCACCTTAGCGCAATCTTTACGTCAGCCCCGCTCAGCTGGATGGTGCCACACGCGGACGGGACTCCCAATCCACCTTCCACCCCACCCCCCTGCTGACGTCTGAGACTGCACGTGCTACATTTCTATATCGTACACCACAGCGAGATGGGCGCAAGCGGCTCTTTCTTTTATGCACTATACCAGAAGAAGCTGGGCATTCCCCTAGCTTTATTGTCCCCTCCCCTTTGCTTTCAGTTCTCCTTTCGTGCGCTTCTGCCTGGTAGTGGTGCCAGGGACGCTGTGGCCAGACCTCGCTCTTTCCCCATCTGCCAAGCAGGAGGTTGCACGCATGTCTTGCCATGCCCCAACCCTTTTTCCCTCTCTCTCTGTCAGACCTCTTAGCTTACTTCCAGCATTTTTTTCTCATTGCCCCATTATCTCGTTAATGAAGTTCGATTGTTGTGTCTAATGTTGGTTCTGCAGGAAGGACGGCTTTTACGTTGTATTTACGCTTGTACGAATAAAGATGTTTTGTTTAACCTGTTTCCTGTCTTCCTTCCCCCCCCCCCTCCAAAAAATAAAATGACATCAAAGGAGACCAATTCAGGGATGGGAAGGTGGAGGTATCGTGGCCCAGCCTCGAGTTTCGACCCCTGCCCACACTGTCTCCACCTGCTCGAAGCGGACCATTCCAATTCCCATTTCATTCTCAAAAAAAGAAAAACAAAACGTCTCTAGAGCACTTGCCTGTGGAACCATAGGTCCCAAGTTCGAGTTTCAATCCGGCACACAATTTTAACCTGCCAGGAAGTTTTAGGGCATCTGTTCTTTATAAGTAAGTTTAGCAACCGTACAGGATGTTTCTGCAGGATATTTCCGGAAATGGTAAAATAGACTAATTCGAAGAAAACATACAATATAACATGTGTCCAGTAGGTATAAGTTTCTATTTCCGTGTTGGGTGCATTTAGCGATTTTCAGTTCTGCTTGTGAAGCTGTGCGTGAGTTTACATAAATAAATTTTTCAAATGTAATTGTGATTTATTGGCATGTTGTGTTACCGCGTTGTCTTACAGGACCAATAAATACTGGACACACGTCATATGGCCTCTTTTATTAGAATTCATCTATACTAACACCTGAAATACACTCCTGGAAATGGAAAAAAGAACACATTGACACCGGTGTGTCAGACCCACCATACTTGCTCCGGACACTGCGAGAGGGCTGTACAAGCAATGATCACACGCACGGCACAGCGGACACACCAGGAACCGCGGTGTTGGCCGTCGAATGGCGCTAGCTGCGCAGCATTTGTGCACCGCCGCCGTCAGTGTCAGCCAGTTTGCCGTGGCATACGGAGCTCCATCGCAGTCTTTAACACTGGTAGCATGCAGCGACAGCGTGGACGTGAACCGTATGTGCAGTTGACGGACTTTGAGCGAGGGCGTATAGTGGGCATGCGGGAGGCCGGGTGGACGTACCGCCGAATTGCTCAACACGTGGGGCGTGAGGTCTCCACAGTACATCGATGTTGTCGCCAGTGGTCGGCGGAAGGTGCACGTGCCCGTCGACCTGGGACCGGACCGCAGCGACGCACGGATGCACGCCAAGACCGTAGGATCCTACGCAGTGCCGTAGGGGACCGCACCGCCACTTCCCAGCAAATTAGGGACACTGTTGCTCCTGGGGTATCGGCGAGGACCATTCGCAACCGTCTCCATGAAGCTGGGCTACGGTCCCGCACACCGTTAGGCCGTCTTCCGCTCACGCCCCAACATCGTGCAGCCCGCCTCCAGTGGTGTCGCGACAGGCGTGAATGGAGGGACGAATGGAGACGTGTCGTCTTCAGCGATGAGAGTCGCTTCTGCCTTGGTGCCAATGATGGTCGTATGCGTGTTTGGCGCCGTGCAGGTGAGCGCCACAATCAGGACTGCATACGACCGAGGCACACAGGGCCACACCCGGCATCATGGTGTGGGGAGCGATCTCCTACACTGGCCGTACACCACTGGTGATCGTCGAGGGGACACTGAATAGTGCACGGTACATCCAAACCGTCATCGAACCCATCGTTCTACCATTCCTAGACCGGCAAGGGAACTTGCTGTTCCAACAGGACAATGCACGTCCGCATGTATCCCGTGCCACCCAACGTGCTCTAGAAGGTGTAAGTCAAATACCCTGGCCAGCAAGATCTCCGGATCTGTCCCCCATTGAGCATGTTTGGGACTGGATGAAGCGTCGTCTCACGCGGTCTGCACGTCCAGCACGAACGCTGGTCCAACTGAGGCGCCAGGTGGAAATGGCATGGCAAGCCGTTCCACAGGACTACATCCAGCATCTCTACGATCGTCTCCATGGGAGAATAGCAGCCTGCATTGCTGCGAAAGGTGGATATACACTGTACTAGTGCCGACATTGTGCATGCTCTGTTGCCTGTGTCTATGTGCCTGTGGTTCTGTCAGTGTGATCATGTGATGTATCTGACCCCAGGAATGTGTCAATAAAGTTTCCCCTTCCTGGGACAATGAATTCACGGTGTTCTTATTTCAATTTCCAGGAGTGTATTTACTCTCGAAACACCCTACATACTAACTAGAGATAGAGAGAGAGCGAGAGAGAGAGAGAGAGAGAGAGCAGCAAAGGTCTCTACAAACCTCACAGTGCTCACCTCAGTTTTTCGCTTAAGCGAGATGTTATATTTACAGATCTTCCGTCTTTTCTGGATGAAGTCAACAACGGTGAACAAGGCGTAATCAGCTCAGTCGAAGAAACACACTTTTTAGCTGCGACTAAATGGCACGTTCATTGTATGGCTGTGAAGAGGTATCCATTTTCCACGTTTTTCAGGAGAATTAATTACTCTATGATAAAAGAAATTGCTGTGAGAATCTTTAGCTGAAATACTGTACACCACCAAGTTCCAACTCTGTCAGTTCCTCCTTAAAGAGAACCCAACGTAAACTTAACGTATGCTCTAGCTGCCTTAATAAATTACCGCGCTGACGACAGAGCTCTTGCGTAGTAGCAAACGGTAGTTCCCCTACGTCCTTTACAAGCGTTGCCTCGCGATTGCTGAAGACCGAACATCGCAACCATTCAGTTTCTTCTTTCCGCTCAATGACTGACAATATTTATTAGGACGTATTTATTACATTCACATCTATCATGTGCATAACAACAAATGTTATCAGTACTTTGCAGCTAAATGTTTATTTGATTATTACCAAACATAATTTACATATTTATTCAAGGCATAATCAGTTGTCTATAGAACTAAGAAAATTATTTAATTATGGTTATCTTATTAGGAGATACGTATTGTTGTCTGACAGCAGTTTTAAGTTTTCTATTTACAATAAATCATAACCCTTTAATTGTATAGAATTAGACAATTTAATAGGAGATACTACATATCTCTTAACAAAAGATAAATTTCCTTATTTTATAGACCACTGCAGATACTTAGACGAATAGTTGAAATATATTTAGCACAATAAAAATTCACATTTACTTGCAAAAGACGGATAACATTTGTTCCTACCAACCTGATTCACATAACTGAAATAGCAACTGTCGAAATAGGCTGCAACTATTATCGATAATCTTTATTCCATTGTATTTGATTTTGCCGTTTACCATAACATACACAGGAGGATAGGAAAGCAAATATCAATAGTTATTACTGTATGGAAATCAATGCAGCTGTAGTTTCTAGCCGATTTTCGGCATTAATTCTGTAAAATTCTTTGTTAATGTTTTGTAAACTCGTGCAACCTAAACGCTACAGGACTGTTTCGTTCGACTTCACTTCGGCTTCTTGAGTGGTGTAACTATAAATTGCTGTAAGAGTTTTCACTCAGTTTAATAATAATAATAATTATTATTATTATTATAACTATAATTACTATTATTATTGCAATGCTAATGTCGTAAATATTCTCCACAAAATCTCACGAGACTGAAGCTCCTAGTATTAACTCACGAATTTAAGTAGCCTCAGAGAATGAAATCATGGCCTTCCGAATAACTGGTTAACAGCCATACCCCACTGATACTTGCTGGAGCCTTCTACACACATAAAAAAAGAAGTTTTGCATCACCCCGGTTTCCAGAACTACTGAAGATAGACGTTGACTGTGGATATTGCATCACAGACACAGTCTCTTTGAGTGTTCAGAGATCTCACTAAATCCGTCCAAACATGTAAACAGCAATGGATGAACAGCACCTATTAGACAGAGGAGGTCAGACAGCCGATCAGTTCCGGTCATTCCACCAGGAAGGAGGTACACGGCTCGTGTTGTCTGTAGTTCAACCATGCCTAGACGGTCAATACCGCGGTTCGATCGCGTCCGCATTGTTACTTTGTGCCAGGAAGGACCTCAACGAGGAAAGTGTCCAGGCGTCTCGGAGTGAACCAAAGTGATGTTATTCGGACGTGGAGGAGATACAGAGAGACAGGAACTGTCGATGACATGCCTCCCTCAGGCCGCCCAAGGGCTACTACTGCAGTGGATGACCGCCACCTACGAATTATCGGTCGGAGGAACCCTGACAGCAACGCCGCCATGATGAATAACGCTTTTCGTGCAGCCACAGGACGTCGTGTTACGGATCAAACTGTGCGCAATAGGCTGCATGATGCGCTACTTCACTCCCGATGTCCATCTCTGCAACTGCGACACCATGCAGCGCGGTACAGATGGGCCCAACAACAAGCCTAATGGATCGCTCACGACTAGCACCACGTTCTCTTCACCGATGAGTGTCGCATATGCATTCAACCAGGCAATCGTTGGAGACGTGTTTGGAGAAAACACAATCAGGCTGAACGCCTCAGACACACTGTCCAGAGAGTGCAGCAAGGTGACGGTTCCCCGTTGTTTTGGGGTGGCATTATGTGGGGTCGACGTACGCCGCTGGTGGTCATGGAAGGCGCCATATCGGCTGTACGATACGTGAATGCCATCCTCCGACCGATAGTGTAACCATACCGGCAGCATATTGGCGAGGCATTCGTCTTCATGGACGACAATTCGGCCGACCGGTGTGAGCGAGCGGTTCTAGGCGCTACAGTCTGGAACCGGGCGACCGCTACGGTCGCAGGTTCGAATCCTGCCTTGGGCATGGATGTGTGTGATGTCCTTAGGTTAGTTAGGTTTAAGTAGTTCTAAGTTCTAGGGGACTGATGACCTCGGAAGTTAAGTCCCATAGTGTTCAGAGCCATTTGAACCATTTGAACGACAATTCCCACCCCCATCGTGTACATCTTGTGAATGACTTCCTTCAGGGTAACGGCATCGCTCGACTAGAGGGGCCAGCATGTTCTCCAGACACGAACCCTGTCGAACATGCCTGGGGTGGACTGAAAAGGGCTGCTTATGAACGACGTGACCCACCAACCACTGACGGATCTACGCCTAATCGCCGTTGAGGAATGGGACAATCTGGACCAAAAGTGCCTTGATGAACTTGGGGATAGTATACCACGACGAATACAGGCATGCATCAATGCAAGGAGACGAGCTGTTGGGTATTAGAGGTACAGTTTTGTACAGCAATCTGGACCACCACCTCTGAAGGTCTCGCTGTGCAATGTGCAACGTGTGGTTTTCATGAGCAATAAAAAGGGCGGAAATGATGTTTATGTTGACCTCTGTTCCAATTTTCTGTACACGTTCCGGAGCTCTCGGAAACGAGGTGATGCAAAACATTTTTTTATGTGTATACATTTACATCCATGATATGTGGTGGAGGTTACGTTTGGTAGCATTATCATTTCTCCTTTGTTCCATTCGCGAATGACAATGGGGAAGACTGACCGTCGGCAGAGCTCCGAATTTAGTCCAACTTCTGTTATCCCCGTCTCGGTCATTTCGATAGTTTTATGTGGTAGGGAGTATTTTAACGATTAACTCTCCTAGGAACATACTGTACTCTTTCATAACTTGTACAAGACACCATTCCGTGGTACCAACTCCTCTCTTGAAACGCATGCCACTGGAGTCTTAAGATGACTCTGACGCTCTCGTGCTTCTTGAGATGAAACACAACTCTTTTCTGTAGATCTTCTAAACTCTTCTACAGGGTGGGCAAACAAAAGTGGCCCGGACGAGCGGATAAGATTGGATGTGAATGTTTGCGTATAACCACAAACAGTGAAGAGTACAACCACGTGTACGCTCGCCAAACCTTGGAAAACATCCACATAATCTTGACACGTGACAGTTATCAGCAGAGATCAGTCTGGTCGCAGTCCTAGCTGGCCACCCAGGTCACCTGATCTATCAGTGTGCGATTACTCTGTGTGGGGAGCCCTCATGTTTAAGGTGTACCGCAACAGCCCTCACGGTCTTCTAGAACTGCAGCAGAACATTTCGGATGAGACTGTAGCAGTTTCAGCAGTCCAGCTTCGATCCGTCTTCAGCGACTTACTGAACAGAGTTCAAACGTGCCAAGAGATGAATGGTGGTGACTTTCAACATCTGCTGTAGTCAGGTAGTGCCGTATTTTCTTTCCTCTGTTGTATTTCTTTGCACCCTGGAACCCTGTATTACCAATTTTTATTTTAAGTTGACGTTATTGAGACTCAATTTTAATATTGTTTGTCATATTAAAATTGCTATTTTCAGGTAACTATGATGTTAAATATGTACTGTATGTGTGAAACCTTGGTTTGATATAAGACAGGGCCTGATGCTTTTATCAGATCTGGTTAAATGAATTAATAAAATTATTTAAATTAGTTGCGTTGCGTGTGGATGGTTAATCCTTACCTCGTCGGTCTGCACCATCGAGCAGAGAGATTTTCTCCACTAAACAATTTTCCAGACTTTAACTATGCTTTTACACTCTTATAATTAACTCAAATTAGAGCTCAAGGCCGAAAGAAGTCAAGGATAAACCACTTCCAGTAGGGCCACTGTAAGTAAAGCAATAACGTTCAAACACATCTTCGGACTGTGAAGGCTTTACTTCATTTACACAAGTTCCTGTAATAAATTGTCGGTAAGTTTCTGGTGATGTAGGTGAGAGTGTTGAACCTAAGCGATAGTGTACCTAGGAACACATGACATTTATTGCTCTGATTTCAGTCTAGTGACTGGTTTTGGAATCGTATGGAGGAATGCGCACTGGAGACAGCCATAAGCAGTTACCACCTTTTCTACAGTTTTTTTGTTGCTGCATTTGTAAATATTTTTATTTCAACATATGTAAGTGCTGTATTACCATTAACCCTATTGGAATGTATAGTTAATTCGTCACTTACTGAATTTTATGGCAAATAAAAGACTATATGTTTTTAAAAAGGTCTCCGTTGTTTCCCAATATCCTTAGCTGCTGCAGTCCGCTTAAATTTCCTTTCCCCAGAACTCGCTGAATCAGAAAACATTTATGTCGTACCCAAGTAATTTTTTTATGTCTGCCATTATAACTATTGTTATTATTGTCATTATTATTATTATTATTGTTATTGTTATTACTGTTGTCTCTATTAGTGGGAGCAGATGCAATAGTACAGCTGCTGCCATTATGAACTTTATTAGTTCATGGACAGTATTATTTACTTACATTGCCACTTCAGACACTCAATTTTAATATTGTTTGTCATATTAAAATTGTTATTTTCAGGTAACTATGATGTTAAATATGTACTGTATGTGTGAAACCTTGGTTTGATATAAGACAGGGCCTGATGCTTTTATCAGATTTGGTTAAATGAATTAATAAAATTATTTAAATTAGTTGCGTTGCGTGTGTATGGTTAATCCTTACCTCGTCGGTCTGCACCATCTTTTACCTTTACCTTTACCATTTACAACCGAACATGTTATATCTACAAATTAATTGAATTTCGTTAATTCTTAATTTTACCTGTATTGAAAATGGAAATTTGTGTTAGTTTCCAGTAGCTCCAGTTTCAAAATTTATTTAATTTTAACTGGCTTCTGCGTAATAGTTCTGCTTAATTTGATTTCATTTACTCATTATTGGCGTTTAGTAGAGTAATAATGTACCAGACAGGAGACTAAATACAGTACTGACAACATTTTCTCGATTGCAACGCTTTTAAATTTCAATAGAGTACTTATTTCTAGGTACGTAACCACGTTCCAGTGTTATCACATTTGGAAAACCTTTATTTTCCAGAGAAACCTTTGTAAATTCAGAAAGAAACTGCAGTACAATACATAAAAAATTAACGTCATTATGGCAAAACAAAGTAAGAAAATATATTAAACTTCTGTTGTAGGTATGTCTAGAGACGAAAGTTTCGAAACATATTCCAAGGTTCAACACTTTCTCCTACTATTACACATAAAAGCAAAAAGAAAGCAAACTGCCACAATCGCACAAAGTAAGACCCGTCTTCGCGATGACTTACGTTGCTTCCCACAGTTATTAGAATTTTGAGGAACTTCAAGGACTTTGTGTCAGACAATCTCGAAAACTCAAATTGTAATATGGTTTTTTGAGAAAGAACACATAAACAGTTAAAAGCATAATGAAATACGAGTATATGCCGTGTTACCGAGGTAGTCAAGAAAACGAGAAACAGTTCCAGTGCGGTACCAAGAACGTTATACGAACCCATTCAGAGGTAGTCGATATACAAATTAAGGAGGAAAATTAATGTAAAATCGGACACCGTTGTATTTTATCATTTCTCTCCATCTGTACTAGTTAACAGGTGAATCGTTCCAAAATGCTATTCATACCTGCAATCTCTCACGCAAAAGGTCTTTCGAGTGAGTAGACCACTTCTTTCTCCAGTCATCGTCACGGATAGGATAGTCCGTTGAGTTAAGTTTTGGATACTGAAAGGTGCCATACACCACCTTACATCCTTATTTCATCTCCATCACAAAGAAGCGCAATTTGCACGTCAGGGAATCTCGAATTGATTCCATATTTCCATAAGAATTTTGACACCGTTCCTCATTAGCGATTCCGAATATCACGAGTTACTAAAAATCAGTTGAGAAAGACCAATTGGTCTCATACAAGATTGCGGCCAGTTTCGTTCCGTGGGCTTAAATGGTAGTATCGTAATGGCGGGAAACAACGTTCAGAACGGGGCCAACATCCTTATTTCGATTTTCAGTACCTCTTTATCCTACTGATTGTGCGTTTCATAAACACGTAAAAGCAGATGTATAAATGATGTTTTATGTTAGGACCGTAACCAGTTGAGTAAAGACAATATCTGTTTTGCCAGACACGTTTCACCTCAATGTAATAAGGCATCATCATTGGCCTGAAATACATATACGTTTTCATTTACATGCAGCACTTTCCAGTTAAATATTCTGCTGTTGCATATGTAAGTCACAAACAATTGTGACCGAGGTACTTTTTGCTCATTATGTGTCTTTTTACGTAGGGCCTTCAGAAAGTAAGTTACACATCTCGTCGCACTATAGAGCAATTACGCAACAAGAGAAGCGCATTGCCAGTAGAGAGAACTTGTTCCGGATGTCCTACAGAGACATTTCAGCTACGGTACGAATAACAGGTGCACCACAATGTCCGTTTGAAATAGCGTGGCAACTGGAAACATATTTCAAAGATGTAGTGTGTGGGACAGTACGATTCTTGAGCACGAAAGTTTTAAATTACAGAGTCACCTGAAATTCTGGCGGTATGCGGACAAAATGCAGAGTCACGCTCAGCAGTAGTGAAGTGATGCTAACAATCTGACGAAATTCGCATCGACCTGGGTGATCCGATGGAGAAGTACAGATCTTGCTCCATGTGCATTCCATCTTTTCGATAATCTGAAAGAACGTCTGGAGGGAAAGAGGTTTTCCAGAGATGAGGACGCATTCACACATCAGTTCCCGAATGGCTTCGTGACAAAGGGCATGATTTTACAGTCGAGGAATACAACCATTTCTAGAACCTTCCGCGCGTTGTTTACAGAGACTTGGTGAGTATGTTGAAAAATAGTGGCATGTATCTTTGTCACTTTTACGCGCGGTGCCGGCAGGAGTGGCCGAGCGGTTCTAGGCGCTACAGCCTGAAACCGCGCGACCGCTAAGGTCGCAGGTTTGAATCCTGCCTCGGGCATGGATGTGTGTGATGTCCTTAGGTTAGTTAGGTTGAAGTAGTTCTAAGTTCTAGGGGACTGATGACCTCAGAAGTTAAATCCCTAGTGCTCAGAGCCATTTTTTTAAGCGCAGTGCACCATGCAACAATGGTTGGACTGCTATGGTAATGTGTAACTTCCTGTTTGAAGTCCGCTTGTACTTCCTGTGTGTACTGATGTTCTACATGTGCTCCTACTTTACTGCTAATGAAGACGTTATTCTGTCTGTAACAGTAAAGCCGGCCGAAGTGGCCGTGCGGTTAAAGGCGCTGCAGTCTGGAACCGCAAGACCGCTACGGTCGCAGGTTCGAATCCTGCCTCGGGCATGGATGTTCGTGATGTCTTTAGGTTAGTTAGGTTTAACTAGTTCTAAGTTCTAGGGGACTAATGACCTCAGCAGTTGAGTCCCATAGTGCTCAGAGCCATTTGCACCATTTTTTTTGTAACAGTAAAAACAGACCGACAACATTAAAGATGTTACGTAACGACCTATTCTTTCAGTCTCATTTTTAGGGAAAGTTTCGCTCTACACCATGTCGCTATCGATTGGATGTTAAATAATGCAAAATTATTTTAAAACAACGTTACTTCTCTGATTATCGACTGATATAAACAACTCATCTCTTTTCATTTCATAACAATAACGTAAAGATTTGGAAAAAAATAAATAAGTATTCAGGATCGAGTACAGGTCCAGGAAACACTTTTAATCTATCAAGAAGTTCTTAAGAGTATTATTCCATTGGAGACTGAGCCAACATCAATGCTTTCATATTCTGTGTCCCCAAACAACAAAACATTTTCTACAGATAGGCCTGTTTCAAAATAAGTTGCTTAATTTTTTCCAGACATGAAATATTCGAAACTTAATTGGCATGTACGTCGCCTAACATTTTTGACAACTATGTATAGCAGAGGATAATACTTCGGATCAGTATTTTGTACATCAATGAGGATCAGATATTTGTCGCCCTTGCGGAATCTTTCTCGCTATAATACACCTATGAAAAAAAAATGGTTCAAATGGATCTGAGCACTATGGAACTTAACATCTGTAGTCATCAGTCCCCTAGAACTTAGAACTACTTAAACCTAACTAACCTAAGGACATCACAGACATCCATGCCCGAAGCAGGATTCGAACCTGCGACCTTAGCGGCCACGCGGTTCCAGACTGAAGCGCCTAGAACTGCACGGCCACACAGGCCGGCACACTGATGAAAAACTCAAATGTGTATAAACGGGGCGTACATTACAAATGTGGGCTTCCAAGATCGCTAGCGCTTCCCTACAATTTCCACGAACGCGGGGTTATGGTGTAAAGAAGGAATGAATATTGGGTTTAACGTCCCGTCGGCATCGAAGTCATTAGAGACGGAGCGCAAACAAGAAAGGTGTCAAGGACTGCGAAGGAAATCGGCGTGCACTTTCAAAAGAACAATCCCGGTATTTACCTGGAGCGATTTAGCGAAATCACAAAAACTCTAAATCTAGATGGCTGGACGCGGTTTTGAACCGTAGTCCTCGCGAATGTGAGTACAGTATATGGGGCCATGCGTTAAGGTGTCCCCCATAGTGACATCTTAGCCACCTGACAATAACACATTGGTCTAATGTATTTGGGGCAGGGAGGCCTCGTTATCATATCGCTTATATTTAGGTCCAAACAGTACGCTTCCCGATGGTAATTTGTGAAATAAAAAAACACAGGATAGTAAGTCATTTCGTAAGATACTTAAAAATGATGAGAAGGTCGATTACACTTAAACATTTAAACATTGTAATGTCATCTGTACTAGAACTAAATTCGTTTTCCAACGATGTATGACGCATATAACCTATCAAAAAGAACAACACAAGAGCTTCCACATTCTTCATAAAATAATTGTAACATAAGTTGTTTCAGAATCACTGAAATACAAGCCAGCAGCAAAGTAGGTCCTATCAGTAATTAACGTGTCCAGAATATGCTGAGTGTTTTATGTACGTTAATGAGTGTTATGAAACGTAAGACGAAGGCCACACACCTATTTACGAAATTTCGATCACGCCACACCCAGAAACCGGTCCGTGTGAGATTTTCTTACTTTCAACACTCCTCTAATATACAATGCATATCAAGTACCGTTTAAGTGCCCGAATACGCATTAAAATTTATTTATTAATTCTTTTCTCTCAAATCCACGTTGAGTCCATAATGCACAACTAGCATCTGCGTGCTAATGTCTAACATGGTCAAAACCACCAGATGTTTCACGAACAATGGCTGCAGCTTCAACGAAACTGGCAACCAGCTCTTCTGGGGTGTCTGTCAGTATTCTCGTATAGCAAGCAAATGCCACTTTCGCTTTCATGTAAACGTACTACATTTTCAGCAACACCTCTAACACAGTACTCAAACAGCAGTCTGAACGCCTGTTTTGAACATCTGTAAACTCAAGGCCTTCACAGACCCCTAGTGAGGAAACGGTGCATCTATGATCTTTTGTCGCATAAAAAGCGTCTTTCTGCCTCCTCTGAAGACTCTAAAATTTTGTATACGTAGTCTTTTTACACCCTGCATATATACTGTACGACGACGCTGCACAGCAATACGACCAGAAACCAGTAGCAATGAAAAACATTCAACACTCAACAATCACTTAAATTGTCATGAAAACTGCAACAACCAAATAAGTCAAGAATGAAAGGCGTTTCCACGAGGCGCATAGTAATATGAAAGTTTTGAGTCACTATACACGCATCTTCAGATTTAGCTACCAAGAATACAAATAACTGTGTGAAATTTTTTTGAAATGATAGAAATGTAGAACCATAGTATTGGTATTCAACAAGAAACAATCACAAGTACTAACTACGGTTTTATTTTCATTATGTAGATGAACAATCACAGAGTCTCAGCGTTTGGGAAGTTAACCACATTAAGAGTCCAAACGCAGTGGAGCATTGTCACAATAAACCTGAGTACCCTCAAAAGATGCTTGTCCAGATGCGCAAAGCACGGCTGCTGAATGAGCCAGGCCTAGCAAAAAGCGGGGCAAAAACAATGATTGGGACGCCAGTGAGAGCGGGGATAAAATGCTAAAAATTAACTAACGTCTGTTGTTGTGGTCTTCAGTCCTGAGACTGGTTTGATGCAGCTCTCCATGCTACTCTATCCTGTGCAAGCTGCTTCATCTCCCAGTACCTACTGCAACCTACATCCTTCTGAATCTGCTTAGTGTATTCATCTCTTTGTCTCCCTCTACGATTTTTACCCTCCACGCTGCCCTCCAGTACTAAATTGGTGATCCCTTGATGCCTCAAAACATGTCCTACCAACCGATCCCTTCTTCTAGTCAAGTTGTGCCACAAACTCCTCTTCTCCCCAATTCTGTTCAATACCTCCTCATTATTTATGTGATCTACCCATCTAATCTTCAGCCTTCCTCTGTAGCACCACATTTCGAAAGCTTCTAATCTCTTCTTGTCTAAACTATTTATCGTCCATGTTTCACTTCCATACACGGCTACACTCCATACAAATAATTTCAGAAACGACTTCCTTACACTTAAATCTATACTTGATGTTAACAAATTTCTCTTTTTCAGAAACGCTTTCCTTGCCATTGCCAGTCTACATTTTATATCCTCTCTACTTCGGCCATTATCAGTTATTTTGCTCCCCAAATAGCGAAACTCCTTTACTACTTTAAGTGTCTCATTTCCTAATCTAATTCCCTCAGCATCACCCCACTTAATTCGACTACACTCCATTATCCTCGTTTTGCTTTTGTTGATGTTCATCTTATACCCTCCTTTCAAAACATGTCCATTCCGTTCAACTATTCTTCCAAGTCTTTTGCTGTCTCTGACAGAATTACAATGTCATCGGCGAACCTCAAAGTTTTTATTTCTTCTCCATGTATTTTAATACCTACTCCGAATTTTTTTTTTTTTTTTTTTTTTGCTTCCTTTACTGCTTGCTCAATATACAGATTGAATAGCATCGGGGAGAGGCTACAACCTGTCTCACTCCCTTCCCAACCACTGCGTCCCTTTCATGTCCCTCGACTCTTATAACTGCCATCTGGTTTCTGTACAAATTGTAAATAGCCTTTCGCTCCCTGTTTTTTACCCCTGCCACCTTTAGAATTTGAAAGAGAGTATTCCAGTCAACATTGTCAAAAGCTTTCTCTAAGTCTACAAATGCTAGAAACGTAGGTTTGCCTTTCCTTAATCTTTCTTCTAAGATAAGTCGTAAGGTCAGTCTTGCCTCACGTGTTCCAACATTTCTACGGAATCCAAACTGATCTGCCCCGAGGTTGGCTTCTATTAGTTTTTCCATTCGTCTGTAAAGAATTCATGTTAGTATTTTGCAGCTGTGACTTATTAAACTGATGGTTCGGTAATTTTCACATCTGTCAACACCTGCTTTCTTTGGGATTGGAATTATTCTATTCTTCTTGAAGTCTGAGGGTATTTCGCCTGAAACATCTTGCTCACCAGATGGTAGAGTTTTGTCACGACTGGCTCTCTCAAGGTCGTCAGTAGTTCCAATGGAATGTTGTCTACTCCGGGGGCCTTGTTTCGACTCAGGTCTTTCAGTGCTCTGTCAAACTCTTCACGCAGTACCGTATCTCCCATTTCATCTTCATCTACATCCTCTTTCATTTCCATAACATTGTCCTCAAGAACATGGCCCCTGTATAGACCCTCTATATACTCCTTCCACCTTTCTGCTTTCTCTTCTTTGCTTAGAACTGGGTTTCCATCTGAGCTCTTGATAGTCACGCAAGTGGTTCTCTTTTCTCCAAAGGTCTCTTTAATTGTCCTGTAGGCAGTATCTATCTTACCCCTCGTGGGATAAGCCTCTACATCCTTACATTTGTCCTCTAGCCAACCCTGCTTAGCCGTTTTGCACTTTCTGTCGATATCATTTTTGAGACGTTTGTTTTCCTTTTTGCCTGCTTCATTATCTGCATTTTTGTATTTTCTCCTTTCATCAATTAATTTCAGTATCTCTTCTGTTACCCATGGATTTCTACTAGCCCTCGTCTTTTTACCTACTTGATCCTCTGCTGCCTTCACTATTTCATCCCTCAAAGCTACCCATTCTTCTTCTACTGTATTTCTTTCCCCCACTCCTGTCAATCGTTCCCTTATGCTCTCCCTGATACTCTGTACAACCTCTGATTTAGTCAGTTTATCCAGGTCCCATGTCCTTAAATTCCCACCTTTTTGCAGTTTCTTCAGTTTTAATCTACAGTTCATAACCAATAGATTGTGGTCAGAGTCCACATATGCCCCTGGAAATGTCCTACAATTTAAATCCTGGTTCCTAAATCTCTGTCTTACCATTATATAATCTGTCTGAAACCTTCTAGTATCTCCATGGTTCTTCCATGTATACAACCTTCTATTACGATTCTTGAACCAAGTGTTAGCTATGATGAAGTTATGCTCTGTGCAAAATTCTACCAGGCGGCTTCCTCTTTCATTTCTTAGCCCCATATTCACCTACTACGTTTCCTTCTCTTACTCCTTTTCCTACTGTCGAATTCCAGTCACCCATGACTATTAAAGTTTCGTCTCCCTTCACTGCCGGCCGGAGTGGCCGTGCGGTTCTAGGCGCTACAGTCTGGAGCCGAGCGACCACTACGGTCACAGGTTCAAATCCTGCCTCGGGCATGAATGTATGTGATGTCCTTAGGTTAGTTAGGTTTATTAGTTCTAAGTTTTAGGCGACTGATGACCTCAGAAGTTAAGTCGCATAGTGCTCAGAGCCATTTGAGCCATCTCTACCTGAATAATTTCTTTTATCTCATCATACATTTCATCAATCTCTTCGTCATCTGCGGAGCTAGTTGGCATATAAACTTGTACTACTGTAGTAGGCGTAGGCTTTGTGTCTATCTTGGCAACAATAATGCGTTCACTATGCTGTTTGTAGTAGCTTACCCGCACTTCTATTTTCCTATTCACTATCAAATCTTCTCTTGCATTATCCCTATTTGATTTCGTATTTATAACCCTGTATCCAACTGACCAAAAGTTTGTTCCTCCTACCACCGAACTTCACTAATTCCCACTATATCTAACTTTAACCTTTCCATTTCCCTTTTTAAATTTTCTAATCCACCTGCCCTATTAAGGGATCTGACATTCCACGCTCCGATCCGTAGAACGCCAGTTTTCTTTCTCCTGATAACGACGTCCTCTTGAGCAGTGCCCGCCCGGAGATCCGAATGGGGGACTATTTTACCTCCGGAATATTTTACCCAAAAGGACGCCATCATCATTTAATCATACAGTAAGACTGCATGCCCTCGGGAAAACTTACGGCTGTGGTTTCCCCTTGCTTTCAGCCGTTCGCAGTATTAGCACACCATGGCCGTTTTGGTTAGTGTTACAAGGCCAGATCAGTCAATCATCCAGACTGTTGCCCCTGCAACTACTGAAAAGGCTGCTGCCCCTCTTCAGGAACCACACGCTTGTCGGGCCTCTCAACACATACCTCTCCGTTGTGGTTGCACCTACGGTACGGCTATCTGTATCGTTGAGGCACGCAAGCCTCCCCACCAACGGCAAGGTCCATGGTTCATGGAGGGGGGGGGGGGGAGGGAAACTAACGTCTAGTGCGTTCATAACAAAACTGGGTAGAGTCATTTGAAGAGCTTAAGATCACCCACCATCTCTGGAAGCGATGGAATTATGTTCGTTCGTTGTCGACCAGGATAAGACTTGCCTGAGTGCGTCACTGTCAGTATGAAGTATCCCATAGGTGTCACGGTTATGGGCTGCATGGCAAAGCATGCCATTGGGCGCATGTAAGTGTTACAGGGAAACATAAACGCCAAAAAGAACCAAGAGGAAGCCTTAGTGTTGAAGTTGCTGCCCTCTACCCGTGATTTATATTTCAAGGTAACAACGAATAGAATAACTTTCAGGAAGACAGTGTGTTATTTCCCTACCTAAACCCTATAGATAACTTCTGGTCAAGGCTGAAAATTTTAGTTTCACGACGCAATCCCAGTAAGAGTTAGCTATTAGAGGTCATCGTCAATTCACGTTTGAGAGAGGCCAAAATAGAAGATCTCCGACATTTGGTAGACTCAGTACCACGCGGAATAGAGGCAATGATTAATAAAAAGATATCCCACAAAATACAGGGAAGCATTGCAATAACTTCTTTGCAACCAAATTGTAACTTTCTGTATGAACATGTTTAATTGTGAGAATTTTGATTGATTTTTTAATTGTTTTACTTATTTTCTTATATTTTAACTCAAATTTCCAAACGTCAGACATTGGGGTACGTGTCATGAATATCTATAATGAATTAGAATGTATATGTCAGCTAAAAAAAACCTAAATGTAATATTCAAACGATCTCTTCAAAGTATCCACAATTAACGCCACTACACAGGGTGATTCAGCAGCCCATACCGTTGGGTCGACGTAACCTGCAACACCTTCAAATACCATCTGCAAGATTTCCGTTTTCTCTCACTCACTACGCACAAACTGTTAGTTCTATACAAAAAATGAACAGGGTCTCTTTGGAGGAAATTTAATGTAGTTAAACTTTATACTAGGATATGTCTTCTCTGGAGGCTGTAGTTTTCGAAAACTTACAAAAGTGACCTTCGAGCGCGTTGAATTGCTTTAACCGTGGCCTCCAGCGAAAACGTACCCGAGTATGAAATTTAACTATATCAAATTTCCTAGAATAAAGTTCTGCTGTTTCTTCTGTAGGTCTCACAGCTTGCACGTAGCAAGCGAGAGAATATGAAAATCTTGCGTATGGTATTTCAAGGCATTGCAAGTTGCATAAAACCCAGTGGTAAGCGCAGCTGACTCACCTTGTATAATATACACCGAAGAGCCAAAGAAACTGGTACACCTGCCTAATATCGTGTAGCGCCCCCGCGAGCACGCGGAAGTGCCGCAACACGACGTGGCGTGGACTCGACTAATGTCTGAAGTAGTGCTGAAGGGAACTGACACGATGAATCCTGCAATGCTGTCCATAAATGGAGATCTCTTTTGAACAGCACGTTGCAAGGCATCCCAGGTATGTTCAATAATGTTTATATCTCGGGAGTTAGATGGCTAGCGGAAGTGTATAACTCAGAAGAATGTTCCTGGAGTCACTCTGTAGCAACTCCGGACGTGTGGGGTGTCGCATTGTCCTGCTGGAATAGCCCAAGTCCGTCGGAATGCACTATGAACATAAATGTATGCAGGTGATCAGACAGGATGCTACGTACATGTCACCTATCAGAGTTGTGTCTAGACGTATCAGGGGTCCCATATCACCCCAACTCCACAACGCTCCACACCATTACGGGTCCTACACTAGCTTGAACAGTTCCCTGCTGAAATGCAGGGTCCCTGGATTCATGAGGTCGCCTCCTTACCCGTACACGTCCATCAACTCGATACAATTTGAAACGACATTCGTCTGACCAGGCAACATGTTTCCAGTCACCAACAGCCCAAAGTCAGTGCTGAGGCGCCCAGGTGATGCGTAAAGCTTTGTGTCGTGCAGTCGTCATGGGTACACGAGTGGGCCTTCAGCTCCGAAAGCCCATATCGATGATGTTTCGTTGAATGACACGTGTTGATGGCCGAGCATTGAAATCTGCAGCAATTTGCGGAAGGGTTGCATTTCTGTAATTTTGAACGATTCTCTTCAGTCGTCGTTGGTCTCGTTGTTGCAGGAGCTTTTTCCGGTTGCAGTGATGTCGGAGATTTGATGTTTTACCGGATTCCTGATATCTACATCTACATCTACATCTACATTCATACTCCGCAAGCCACCCAACGGTGTGTGGCGGAGGGCACTTTACGTGCCACTGTCATTACCTCCCTTTCCTGTTCCAGTCGCGTATGGTTCGCGGGAAGAACGACTGTCTGAAAGCCTCCGTGCGCGCTCTAATCTCTCTAATTTTACATTCGTGATCTCCTCGGGAGGTATTAGTAGGGAGAAGCAATATACTCGATACCTCATCCAGAAACGCACCCTCTCGAAACCTGGCGAGCAAGTTACACCGCGATGCAGAGCGCCTCTCTTGCAGAGTCTTCCACTTGAGTTTATTAAACATCTCCGTAACGCTATCACGGTTACCAAATAACCCTGTGACGAAACGCGCCGCTCTTCTTTGGATCTTCTCTATCTCCTCCGTCAACACGATCTGGTACGGATCCCACACTGATGAGCAATACTCAAGTATAGGTCGAACGAGTGTTTTGTAAGCCACCTCCTTTGTTGCTGGACTACATTTTCTAAGCACTCTCCCAATGAATCTCAACCTGGTACCCGCCTTACCAACAATTAATTTTATATGATCATTCCACTTCAAATCGTTCCGCACGCATACTCCCAGATATTTTACAGAAGTAACTGCTACCAGTGTTTGTTCCGCTATCATATAATCATACAATAAAGGATCCTTCTTTCTATGTATTCGCAATACATTACATTTGTCTATGTTAAGGGACAGTTGCCACTCCCTGCACCAAGTGCCTATCCGCTGCAGATCTTCCTGCATTTCGCTACAATCGCGGTACAATCGTTAAATGGCCGTACAGCAAAATCCCCACTTTATCACTGCCTCGGAGATGCTGTGTCCCATCAGTACAGAAAACAGTACTTAAGATATATTGAAAAATTATAAACCAGAAATTAAGCAAAATAGGAGAAAGCACATTAATGTAAGAGTAAACTCGGTTTCGCAGAGGAAAATCACACACAGGGAAGCTATTCACCCCCAGCCAAACAACTGAAAAACATCGACAGTATCAAAAAGAAACATTAAAGAGCTTGATATAGTCAGTCGAGAAACATTATGTATCATCCTACTGAGCAGACGCATCCCTGTGCATCTGACTGAAGTAAACTTAGACAATAGTCATTGGCAGAAAGGAAAATTAAAAGAATTACATAGATTTAGGTGTAAAATGTCACCAGTGGTTTTTGTTTTGCATGTAGATGATGTGTCACGTATCTTGATTAACACGACTAAAGCCACGACGTTCAAAAGATAAGAATCGATTAAGTGCAAAATTTTCAATGGAAATCAAGACAACAGGAAGGAGTTAACTCCTTTTTTTGATGCACCCTATCTTTCAGAGAAAATAAGGTCAATGGCGAAAATACAAGTAGAAGGATTTAATTTTTATCACTGACATATATACAGAAGTTTAAAAAAATAAAATTTTAAAGGGAGACAACAACGTAATTCTATTAAAGCATGTCCATTCCTACAATGCTGTGTGACAGTCAAATATAAGAAATACAAGAAACAGAGTTACAGATAGCGGGGATGAGATTTTCATGAAGTACAGCAGGTGACAAAACACAAGAAGGTTACAAAAGAAAAGAAATGAGGGCGTATGTACTAATGAAAGCATTTAGGACTACTAAAGAAATGGAAAAGCTGCTTAGACGGGAGGGATTACAATCGTATTCCGAAAATGATGTACATGTATCAGCTTAATGGTAGCCCAAATAAAAGACTGAAACAAAATCAGTAGTTGCCTAATTCAAGAAAGAGAGAAGAAGACGAAGTAATCTACACTGCTGGCCACCGTAAATGCAACACCCTGAAGGAAGCATCCGAATCAAGTGAAATTTACACCATGGGTTTGCAGCGATGAGATATGCAACTGATTAGAATTTCAGCGCAGACGCACATCACGCGCGCCTGTGGCGCCACCTCATAGCGCCATTTAAGGCTTGGCGATTTCGATGAGTGTACGTTCGGCACGTGTGTTTACCTTGTGGTTGTTTCACAAGACGATCAGTTATGCCTCGTAGACAACAGCGAACATCTTTTGATCAAGTATCCGAGTTCGACAGAGGAAGGATAGTGGCTTACCGAAATTGTGGATTATCATACAGAGAAATCGCTAGTCGTGTTGGACGAAACCAAACAACTGTAATGCGGATATGTGACCGTTGGATGCAGGAGGGTACGACGGACAGACGTGGTCGATCGCATTCACCTCGGTGCACCACTGCACGTGCTGATAGGCAAATTCTGCGCATGGCAGTGGCGGATCGCTCAGTGACATCCCGAACCATAGCACAGCACATTGCGTCTGTAACGCATCATCCAGTGTCTGCGCGTACCATTCGACGCCGTTTACAGCAGAGTGGTCTGTACGCAAGACGTCCATTGCTTCGTCTACCATTGACGCAGAACCACAGACGTCTCCGTCGCCAATGGTGTGATGACAGACGGATGTGGACGGCAGAATGGAATGACGTTGTCTTTACTGACGAGGCACGCTTCTGTCTGCAGCACCACGATGGTCGGAATCGAGTGTGGAGACACCGTGGAGAGAGGATGCTGGACAGCTGCATTATGCACCGCCACACTGGTCTTGCACCGGGTATTATGGTATGGGGCGGTATTGGATATTACTCTCGCACGCCTCTAGTACGCATTGCCGGTACTTTAAATAGCCGGCGCTACATATCCGAGGTGCTGGAGCCAGTTGTCCTTCCTTACCTTCAGGGCTCGGCCACAGCCATATTTCAACAGGATAATGCGCGACCACACGTGGCACGCATTGTCCAAAGGTTCTTCGTCAATAACCAGATTGAATTGCTTCCCTGGCCGGCTCGCTCTCCGGATTTTTCGCCGATAGAAAACATGTGGTCCATGGTTGCTCAACGAGTGACCCAGATTACATCCCCAGCTGCCACACCAGATGATCTTTGGCAACGTGTGGAAGCTGCTTGGGCTGCTGTACCCCAGGAACACATCCAACGTCTCTTTGACTCAATGCCGAGACGTGTGGCAGCGGTGATCTCCAACAATGGCGGCTACTCTGGCTACTGATTCTGGCAGGAACCACATCTCACAGACGTCTCTAAACGTAATCATTTGATACTTGGTCAACATGTTATCTACAAAATAAATCTGGTTGTGCTACCTCTTGTCTTTCTTGGTGTTGCATTTACGGTGGCCAACAGTGTATACAGTTCACCGCAGACGATATCTCTTGCAAAACCTGAGACTAATACAGATTGAAAGGAGAGTCTCCAGTGACGACCAGAGTCCGACTGCGGAACGCAGACGCTTGTGCAACAACGTCCCGGAATCGTGTGAATCATTCTCGCTCTGTAACGCTAGAGAAGTGAACACACAGCGATCCTTTCAGCAGACACACAGTCTGATGTGTGAATCGCTTGCAACCTATCGGGAGGATACGTGTCACTCATACCTGTTTACCCGGCCAGTTGCTCTGTTGACAGTACACACACAAATACAGACGTCACTCAGCGACTGGCGCGTACCTCGTATTCCTGGATTTTGTATATTTATAGACACGTTGGTCTCCGCGTATTATTTTTGATGACTTCATTCTGTTAGAGAAGAATCTACGTTAACACATTTCGAGTTCGCTGAGTGCCACCAAAGTAAAAAGAAAAGCACAGCTGTAGCTTTTTCTTCATTTTCCAAACACATTTAGGCAATAAAATACACCGTTTCATAATGTTCTGAATGTTAAAAAGTTAATATGTCAATAAATCTCAGACTGTCGTCACGAGGCAACTGCCTGTCCTATATGACCTCCTGTTGCGTAATATTAAACAACAATTTTAAAAAAAATTCAGCTTGTTACATAAACTCCTCTTACCTTCCGGCCAGTGCCTGCAACGAAACGGACATACCATAAAGTTGAAATAATAATTAAAGTTATAGAAACAAAGTTTTACAGAAGTTATAGAACGCAACAGGGTGTATTTTATACTTTCAATACTGCTGAGGCCTTTAAACAGCTAACGTCTTTTACCAAATAGTATGATGCAGTATTCCAGTATTCTCGCAAAGAAGTGCATAGTGATATAACATTTGATACTCTTCCTGTATAGTTTCACTTTATGGGAGGATGTTCCCGAAAATGTAAACATTTCTTTTAAAAACTTTACTACCGTAATTAGTAAGGTATAGACCTGAACTTTTGCGTGTGCAAAGGAAAAGAACTGTATTTTACTGGAAAGAATGTAGTAAAAGACCTGGTATTAGTATTTTTACACACATGTTGATTTCTAATTTATATTCTATTTATAAAAGCTATAAATGAAATTTTAATCATGAAATGAATTTGAAAATTTTATTGCAGTCATAAGACAATCGCTGAACCACAATCATTAATTTATGTTATAATTGCACTGTCTGCGAAGTTATGAATTTTACACAAACAAAATTAATAATTTTTTGGAAAAGTGCAGTCCTATTAGTCAGAACTGAAACAAAAGATATAACATTTCTCTAGTTCCAATGAGACAGCAACATGTTTTGAGCTGCTGAAAATTTCAGAGCATTAGCTAGTATACTTTTAGAGAAATGGCTTCAAAAAATACAAAAAAATGTAAAATAGAGAAAGAGTGCCGTTTAAAGATTTATTTCTAATACGAGTATTTCAACTTGTAATATGCTTCCCCGCATTTTAAAATACTTCTTGTTGGTACTGCTTATCCTCTCAGTTTCTCCCCTTTCTCTTTCTATCCGTCTGGACTGTATTTCTAAATCAGACAGTGCTCTGTGAAGTTTCTTCATCCTGCTCTGATCGATGGTGTAAAATGCTTTTGCGGTAAACGTGACTATATTTACACCAGTTCTCAAACGTGACTAGATTTACACCAGTTCTCATCAGTACTTCAATTCTATCATTTTTCTCTTATTTAAATATAAAACTGCATCATAGACTCCTGTATTCAGTACATTAAGTCTACAAATTGCTCTTTTTGAGCATCTAATCCAAATTAAATTATGTAGGCTCTCACTCGCATTTTCCCCATGAAGACACTTGCTCAGTAAATCATGATTTGCAAGAAACCTTTGTGGGATAGGGGGGACGGGGTGGGAAGGGGGGGGGGGGGGGGGAACTGGATTCACAACAGGTCCTCGTAGTGAGTGCTTGCTTATGTGATTAGGTTTCATTGCTTATGTTGTACTTGCACCTATCGACATTCGGGCACAGATTATGCATTGGTGTTTGGCCGGTGGATATTCTGTGAAACTAAATTGTCCAGACAACACGCCTCACTGCCTCTAAATTCTTTGTATTTTTCCTAATAGATATCACATAAAATAACTGAAGACAATCAATTGCCGGCCTGTGTGGCCGTGCGGTTCTAAGCACTTCAGTTTGGAACCGCGTGACCGCTACGGTCGCAGGTTCGAAACCTGCCTCGGGCATGGATGTGTGTGATGTCCTTAGGTTAGTTAGGTTTAAGTAGTTCTAAGTTCGAGGGGACTGATGACCTCAGAAGTTAAGTCCCATAGTGCTCAGAGCCATTTGAACCATTTTTTTTTTGACAATCAATTTAATTAAGAGTAAACTTAAGTTTTCCTCCTAGAGATTTTTCATCTTCACGCACTCATTTTTCGTCTCCTCGGCAAGTGACAAAATTTACCACCGTGCCTCTTTTAGATGTGATGAACACATTGCAACTTTTACGTTGGAGTATTTTATGTTTATTTTATCTATTAACGTTTTGAAAGAAGAGTCCTCTTCACCAAAGTGTTTATTATACCTAACATCATAATGGTCCTCAGATTAGGAGAAATCACAACTACTAAGTCCTCCCTGCCTCCGCTTGAGCCACAATAATTTTTAGAACATGCTACTGGATGCTTTTCTTGACACAATTTTTCATGCCTTTAATGCTAGATTTTCTCTCGTTGCACCTTGGTGGCAGTATTAAGACACTATTACTTTGTACTACATCCAAAATTTTACCCAAATCAATGTCAGCTTTGGGGGCAACACGCTGTAGAGATGTGAGCCCTCTCTCCATGCAGGCATCTACAGAAACACGCTGATCAGTAGTATTTGTAGGAGATCCACTATTATGGACATATACCCCAGCATCTGTTTCTTTTTGGTATATTTCCACCATTCCTTGTGACACTACCTGAAGGTTTCCTGCTGCTGAGTTGCTCTTTTAAAGAGCATCTCATAGGAGCAAACTAGTTTCGTCTTTACTTCATCCAAGATGCACAAAAACTAAGTCCATTTCGTAATCACAATACATGAAATATTGACCAGCTCAAAACAGTTCATAGTTTAACATGATGATTTACAGATTAACATATTTGATATAAAGAAAAGTAACTCATCCTCAGTTCCGTAGTACAAGCGGAAAAAGTTATATTCTCGAATGAATTCAGACATCTCGAAACGTAAAGTCCCTTCAAAAATTAAGAGTATTGTAGTCAACGTTCACCGTCCACACTCTATCAACAACCTGACAGAATATCGCATGTTATTACAGGCAGGTCTGCCTTCTTTCAAAATGAACATCCAAGAGTCCAGAATCGCTCACTCGAACTCTTTGTTTGAAAAGCCCAGTCTCTACTTGCGTAGTGTTCCATTACTGTTTGCTTCTCCGTTGGCTGAATGCTGTCCCCACCAAAAATGCGTCGTTCTTAAATTCTACAGACATGATTTGACTTAACTTGAATGCTCCCCAGACTAAACAAATATATTACAACAAAACGTAAATAAAGAAATGTTATAAATATTCAGTCACAGTCAGATCATTCACAATTATTACAAATAGAGGTTTGTTGAGAGTTGGCAATACTCTCTTAGGATGTAAAGGTTGGCTACAGAGCGCATACTCAAGCTCTGGAATCTAAGATATTGTTGTCGCGCCTCGCAGCGCACGGATTAACTAGTGGCAGTTTTGAAGCCAGTGTGGGAGCCCGCCTACTGTGGTGCGCACGTGTGTTGGGCGAGGGGTCGTCGCCGAGCTGCTGTATTGCCATCTCCGCCAGCAGCGACACAGGATTTGGTATTTAGTTGATATTTTTTATAATTTGCAGCGCGCTTATTAATTTAAAGAAAAGGTTTTGTGTATGTGCGTAGCAGCAGACGGTAATTTTGATAATGATAGGAGTTGAATTCTTAAGGGGAAACCATTGTTAGACTAAGTATTGATTTTTGTCACTGATTTCTTTTGTAATTGTCAGGGAATTGTTTCACTATGTATTCAATTGAGAAGTATTTCAGTCTGTAATTTTTGATTAATTTGTAATATTGCTTTAATGCCACTGGAGGCAGATTTACAAACAAAGCGATTGTTCAAAGAGCTTCTAGCGTTTTGTTAATTGAATGAGAAGGAATCGCTTTTAGAATATAGTTTTTTGTTTGTGTTATCATTTATACAGCTTAGATTTGACCAAACCCTTTCTCTTGAATTATATGTAGTTGTAGTAAGCAACAGCAGCCGCAGCAACAGCAGGAGCCGCCATACAGAACATGCATTGCACTCAGCATGAATAATAGGTTTTTTATGTTTTTGTTAAATGATGGAATGCAGCAGATCAAGCAGTGGCAGCAGAAAGACCAAGTAAGTTATTTGTTGCGCACAGGACCAATAAAAAAAATAAACTTTAGGCGATCTCTGTAATAGTAAAGTTAACAAGAGTACAAGCACGAGATTTTCAGTAGAAAACATGAGATAAGAAGATAGAGCTCGCAACTTTCATTGTTCATAAATAAATAAGCTAGTACTCTTGTGCAAGTGCAAAAAATAACAATGAAATGTCGTTAAATATTGTTTAATAGTAAACTGTTTATTAAATAAGTACAGAAAAATGACTTATGTGAGGTATTCATGTTGTATTCATTTGCTGTGTAATTTTGGAGAATATGATGTTTTGACAAATATTTGCATAATAAAAAATATATAAAAGACCTCATAAGTCAATAAATAAAAGAGTGGCTTTCAGGGATGATGGCTATCAACAATGCTATTGTCTGAGATATCGTTTGTTGAAATCGCATGAGGTCTTTAAAGGTTGTTAATTCAGAGGTTCATTGTGAAAATAAACATTTCCGCTGTGAAATATTAACTTCTGTAGTTTTAAAGATGTTGAAAATATTAAGTGTCATTAGATGTGCCTCTTGCTGCTCGTTGTCCCATAATATGGCAGGAAAGCAGACTGAGACCTATATAAGCGGAAAACCATGCCAGCCCCAGCAGTCAGTGGTCTTTTACTCCCAGCGATGATGGCGGAGATCGAAAGGTCGAACGGTTTATTTAAAACGACGTGACTTTAAAACGGTTAAGATTTTATTCAGTTACGCTTTCATCAGTAGCACAATCGACTATGCGAAACCCCTGACCTGTGAGCTGCCAGTTAGTCCTGATGGTTCCAAACTTCGAACTGGCACTGTCGAGGCGAGAACTCTCAGTGGGTACCATAGCATGACACTCCATCCAGCCTGAGAGACTCATGGGTTCGAATCAGGGTTACTGTATGCCTCTGCCAGCCCCATTTGGATTGAGGCAGAGTCCAACCGTAAACTCGTTGCTTGCATCAGCGAGGCTGCCATCGCCGCCAACCGCTGCCTCAGTGGACTCAATCGCTGCTTCTGGCTACGGTCAGCACCTGGTCCGTAGTCACGGACCTCCTGCATGAAAGCAGCGATTAACGAACAATGCTGTTGCTGAGTAAGCATTCTTGACTCTGCACTACTTTGATACTAAATATCACACCGCACAGTTCCCTGCACACGCCACTTTGAAGACAGGAGTTGTCATCCTGCAACACTGGCGGTCAACACAAACACGACACCATTACAGAAACTTTGTTAGTATCACATACAGCTTCTGAAATGTCTTTATTTTTTTAACCCTTTCATAAGTAGGGGGTACTTTCAGGAAACCACAGAATAAATTACCTCCTTCCTACCCTGTCCAGGACATCTTGTAGCGCTACTGAACTGGTCTCTGCTTGGTAACACCGCGCTTGATCTCCGCACAGCTAGTCAAGTCTCCGAAGTAAACACTCCAAAGACGATTGCACGGGTATCCAGATATTGATGGCTCCAGTATGCAAGTATTGACATATTTGATTGTGAAGTGCAGAGGGGCCTGAAGATGGCGTTACTGAGATGCCGACACTGGTTGTCTAAATAAAATAACTTCTCAAAACATAAGGTTGTTTGGCGGCGAGTTTCCTTGGTAAATATTTCGTAGGCTGCTGTCCCAATTCCGCAATAGACCAACTGAGAGCAATAATAAAGAATGAGATTTTCACTCTGCAGCGGAGTGTGCGCTGGTATGAAACTTCCTGGCAGATTAAAACTGTGTGCCGGACCGAGACTCGAACTCGGTCCCGAGCTCGAGTTTTAATCTGCCAGGAAGCTTCAATAATAATAAAGTCTCCCCCTCTGCAGGAATCACGGCAACTGTTTGAGCGCAAGACACGGTCATTCGCTAACATAATATGGAGATTTGGGTCGACCCTGCAGCGAATAGCCGAAGTGATTAATGCGACCACTCGCATAAAGCGCTAAATCGGGGTTCGAGTCCCGGTCTGGCCCCAATTTTAATTTGTCATTAATAAATAGTATAGCTGCAGTGTAATAGTATTCACAATTCCGAATACGTTTCTTCCACTTCATATAGCTGTCGACTGTAACAGTGTCTGCTCCTTCAGAGATGCGTGCCTGTCTGAAGGACATTGCATAATACACGGAAAAACTCAGACACTACAGACAGTAGATTTCTCGAAGTCTACAAATGCTAAACACACGTTTGCCTTTCCTTAACATGTCTTCTAAAATAAGTCGTATAGTCAGTACTGTCTCACGTGTTTCTACATTACTCTGGAACTCAAACTTATCTTTCACAGAGTCGGGTTCTACCAGTTTCTCCAGTCTTCCGTAAATAACTCGTGTCAATATTCTGCAACCATGACTTGTTAAACCTATGAGTCTATAGTATTCACACCTCTCAGCGCCTGCCGTCTTTAGTACTGGAATTATTTAATTTTTCTTGAAGTCGGGGGGTATGTCACCTATCTCAAATATCTTGCACACGAGGAGGAATAACTGTGTGACGGGTGACTCTCCAAGAATGTCAATTATTGTGAGGGAATGCCATCTACTCGGGACCATGTTCCCACCTAGGTCTTCCAGTTATCTGCCAATATTACCAAGCGTTATGTCACTTTACTCATCTTTCAAGAGATTTCGAATGCTGTTAACAGAAGTATAAAAAAAATGGCTCTGAGCGCTATGGGACTTAACTTCTGAGGTCATCAGTTTCCTAGAACTAAAAACTACTTAAACCTAACTAACCTAAGAACATCACACACATCCATGCCCGAGACAGGATTCGAATCTGCGACCGTAGCGGTCGCGAGGCTCCAGACTGTACCGCCTAGAACCGCTCGACCCCTCCAGCCGGTAAGAAAAGTATAAAAAGCGTGTTTAGATATATATGTCGTATTTTTTTAAACTTAGCTGGTTCAATATCTCAGTTCATACAAGAGTTAAGAGCATGAAACGTGCAACAAAATCATTTGCCGTTATTGCATAGTATCAATCGCCGAAAACATTGTTTCGACATCTTCAATCGTTCATGTCTTACGCGAGTCACTTTGCATATAGTAAAGTGGACAGTACTGTCTACCAAACATTTTAGAGCGAATCGCAGAGCATAGGTGTAGATACATCCCAGGCGCTACTAAAACAAGTAAGTTGTTCCTTAGTTCTAAGGACAATAGTCAATAAAGTCTACGTCGCTATGACTATCAAGGAAAGAGCTCAGGAGAGAACCCACGGATTTAGAAGAAGCAAAAAATGTGTCAGTTTACAAGCTCAAGGGAGCGAACAGACGAAACTGCTGAGTCACTCTGGCTAAGCCGCACCCATTAGGTGAGTAAAGAACGTGGGGACAGTGCCCTCGAGTCAGGCCAGGAAATCCTGCTCATGTGGAACACCGCTGTACGTGGAAACACGGCGCTGCTGGTACTTCTCCAGGTCGTTTTATTGCAACATGTCTCATTTCTGCCGTCCGTGCAAACAGCCTTCTCAAGGTGGTGGTGTACTGCCGGGGAATGGCTCTTCCAGCGTCAGCACTTAGCTGGATACAGGACGAAACAAGCTGACGATTTGTAGACAGAAGTTTTACCTATGTCCTGGGCTAAATTCCTAAGTTTTACGTAGTGCTCCGCGGAGTGACACTGCTGATAGGCAACCAGAGATCGAATGGGGATGTTAAGATATACGAAGTTAATAACGTTTGTTTTATAAAAAAAATTTAAAAGTTTTCATATGAAAAATTCGGAGGCATTACTTTTCAGCACGCCCTCGCGTGATTCTGGCCTTATCACAGGGCAGTTATCCTCCTGAAAGTTACCGCCGCCACCGGGGATCAAGCATGAGTGTGTTCAGGTGGTCCGTAGTAATGATCACATAGCCAATACCTGTCGCGGTGCCTCCATTACTACCACCGACGTACCCGCAGCCGTCCCGTAGTGCTTACACGGTGTCCACAATGAGACTCCAACATTTGAACTCATAAAATCTGAGAGGTAAAGCAATTTATTGACAAACAAATACAGGGAAATCATACGGCAGCTCATCAAGTCTTCATACACATGTGGACGGTTCAGTACACTTGAAAATGGGCGCCACGGGTAGCGCGAAGAATATCAAGTCTATAATCGATTTCGTCCCCTCCCCCTCCCCCCATGAAACCTGGACCTTGCCGTTGGTGGGGAGGCTTGCGTGCCTCAGCGATACAGATAGCCGTACCGTAGGTACAGCCACAACGGAGGGGTATCTGTTGAGAGGCCAGACAAACGTGTGGTTCCTGAAGAGGGGCAGCAGCCTTTTCAGTAGTTGCAAGGGCAACAGTCTGGATGATTGACTGATCTGGCCTTGTAACAATAACCAAAACGGCCTTGCTGTGCTGGTACTGCGAACGGCTGAAAGCAAGGGGAAACTACGGCCGTAATTCTCCCCGAGGGCATGCAGCTTTACTGTATGATTAAATGATGATGGCGTCCTCTTGGGTAAAATATTCCGGAGGTAAAATAGTCCCCCATTCGGATCTCCGGGCGGGGACTACTCAAGAGGATGTCGTTATCAGGAGAAAGAAAACTGGCGTTCTACGGATCGGAGCGTGGAATGTCAGGTCCCTTAATCGGGCTGGTAGGTTAGAAAATTTGAAAAGGGAAATGGATAGGTTAAAGTTAGATATAGTGGGAATTAGTGAAGTTCGGTGGCAGGAGGAACAAGACTTCTGGTCAGGTGACTACAGGGCTATAAACACAAAGTCAAATAGGGGTAATGCAGGAATAGGTTTAATAATGAATAGGAAAATAGGAACGCGGGTAAGCTACTACAAACAGCTTAGTGAACGCATTATTGTGGCCAAGATAGATACGAAGCCCACACCTACTACAGTAGTACAAGTTTATATGCCAACTAGCTCTGCAGATGACGAAGAAACTGAAAAAATGTATGATGAAATAAAAGAAATTATTCAGATAGTGAAGGGAGACGAAAATTTAATAGTCATGGGTGACTGGAATTCGAGTGTAGGAAAAGGGAGAGAAGGAAACGTAGTAGGTGAATAAGGATTGGGGCTAAGAAATGAAAGAGGAAGCCGCCTGGTAGAATTTTGCACAGAGCACAACTTAATCATAGCTATCACTTGGTTTAAGAATCATGATAGAAGGCTGTATACATGGAAGAACCCTGGAGATACTAAAAGGTATCAGATAGATTATATAATGGTAAGACAGAGATTTAGGAACCAGGTTTTAAATTGTAAGACATTTCCAGGGGCAGATGTGGACTCTGACCACAATCTATTGGTTATGACCTGTAGATTAAAACTGAAGAAACTGCAAAAAGGTGGGAATTTAAGGAGATGGGACCTGGATAAACTGAAAGAACCAGAGGTTGTACAGAGTTTCAGGGAGATCATAGGGGAACAATTGACAGGAATGGCGGAAAGAAATACAGTAGAAGAAGAATGGGTAGCTCTGAGGGATGAAGTAGTGAAGGCAGCAGACGATCAAGTAGTTAAAAAGACGAGGGCTAATAGAAATCCTTGGGTAACAGAAGAAATACTGAATTTAATTGATGAAAGGAGAAAATATAAAAATGCAGTAAATGAAGCAGGCAAAAAGGAATACAAACGTCTCAAAAATGAGATCGACAAGAAGTGCAAAATGGCTAAGCAGGGATGGCTAGAGGACAAACGTAATGATGTAGAGGCTTATCTCACTAGGGGTAAGATAGATACTGCCTACAGGAAAATTAAAGAGACCTTTGGAGAAAAGAGAACCACTTGTATGAATATCAAGAGCTCAGATGGAAACCCAGTTCTAAGCAAAGAAGGGAAAGCAGAAAGGTGGAAGGAGTATATAGAGGGTCTATATAAGGGCGACGTTCTTGAGGATAATATTAGAGAAATGAAAGAGAATGTAGATGAAGATGAAATGGGAGATATGATACTGCGTGAAGAGTTTGACAGAGCACTGAAAGACCTGAGTCGAAACAAGGCCCCGGGAATAGACAACGTTCCATCAGAACTACTGACGGCCTTGGGAGAGCCATTCCTGACAAAAATATACCATCTGGTGAGCAAGATGTATGAAACAGGCGGAATACCCTCAGACTTCAAGAAGAATATAATAATTCCAATCCCAAAGAAAGCAGGTGTTGACAGATGTGAGAACTACCGAACAATCAGTTTAATAAGCCACAGCTGCAAAATACTAACACGAATTCTTTACAGACGAATGGAAAAACTAGTAGAAGCCGACCTCGGGGAAGATCAGTTTGGATTCCGTAGAAATACTGGAACACGTGAGGCAATACTGACCTTACGACTTATCTTAGAAGAAAGATTAAGGAAAGGCAAACCTACGTTTCTAGCATTTGTAGACTTAGAGAAAGCTTTTGACAATGTTGACTGGAATACTCTCTTTCAAATTCTAAAGGTGGCAGGGGTAAAATACAGGGAGCGAAAGGCTATTTACAATTTGTACAGAAACCAGATGGCAGTTATAACAGTCGGGGGACATGAAAGGGACGCAATGGTTGGGAAGGGAGTAAGACAGGTTGTAGCCTCTCCCCGATGTTATTCAATCTGTATATTGAGCAAGCAGTAAAGGAAACAAAAGAAAAATTCGGAGTAGGTATTAAAATCCATGGAGAAGAAATAAAAACTTTGAGGTTCGCCGATGACATTGTAATTCTGTCAGAGACAGCAAAGGACTTGGAAGAGCAGTTGAACAGAATGGACAGTGTCTTGAAAGGAGGATATAAGATGAACATCAACAAAAGCAAAACGAGGATAATGGAATATAGTCGAATTAAGTCGGGTGATTTTGAGGGTATTAGATTAGGAAATGAGACACTTAAACTAGTAAAGGAGTTTTGCTATTTGGGGAGCAAAATAACTGATGATGGTCGAAGTAGAGAGGATATAAAATGTAGACTGGCAATGGCAAGGAAAGTGTTTCTGAAGAAGAGAAATTTGTTAACATCGAGTATAGATTTAAGTGTCAGGAAGTCTTTTCTGAAAGTATTTGTATGGAGTGTAGCCATGTATGGAAGTGAAACATGGACGATAAATAGTTTGGACAAGAAGAGAATAGAAGCTTTCGAAATGTGGTGCTACAGAAGAATGCTGAAGATTAGATGGGTGGATCACATAACTAATGAGGAGGTACTGAATGGGATTGGGGAGAAGAGGAGTTTGTGGCACAACTTGACCAGAAGAAGGGATCGGTTGGTAGGACATGTTCTGAGGCATCAAGGGATCACCAATTTAGTATTGGAGGGCAGCGTGGAGGGTAAAAATCGTAGGGGGAGACCAAGAGATGCATACACTAAGCAGATTCAGAAGGATGTAGGTTGCAGTAGGTACTGGGAGATGAAGAAGCTTGCACAGGATAGAGTAGCATGGAGAGCTGCATCAAACCAGTCTCAGGACTGAAGACCACAACAACAACAATCGATTTCGTGCCATGTGTTGCGGAGCATCTGTTCTGTGACAGAGTTTATGACAATTCTTATGCGCTGTTTCAAGTCTTGCAGGTCCTTTACTGGTGTAGCGTACACCCGGTCTTTCACAAAACCCAACAACAAAAAATCGAGGGGGGGGGGGGGGTTATGTCGGGCGAACGTGGCGGCCAAGGAATTTGACCTCCACGGCGAATCCATCGTTGCGGGAATGTGTCCTTTAAAAATTTCCGGACATCAAGGCTCCAGTGTGGTGGTTCACCGTCCTGTTGAAACATCACATTTGGCTGCAGGTCTGTTATCTGTTGCACGGCAAATTGTTCCAACATGTCCAGGTAGATGGCTCCATCCACAGTCGGCTCCTGAAAGAAAAACGGCCAACAATTCGATTTTTCATCAAACCACACCACACATTAACTTTCGGACTATCACGCATGTATTCCCTAGGTGCATGTGGATTTTCGGACCCCCAGATGATCACATTGTGACGATTGACAGCCCCTGACACGTGAAAGGTTGCCCCGTCAGTAAACATCACGCGTGATAAAAATGTCTCCTCTGCGGCAGTGCGATCTAACATGACACATGCAAATTCTTCTCGCTTTGGTCGATCATCAGGCTTGATTTCTTGCACAACCTGCACTTTATATGCGTACAAACGTAATCGCTGATGAAGCATTTTGTGCACTGTTTAACGTTTCATACGAAGTTCTCGTGCTGCCTGTCGCACTGACTTCTGTGGACTTTGTTCGAATGACCGCCGCACTTGTTCCACATGATGTTCGCTGATCCCAGGCTTACCACCACCATGCCCTTTCGTAACACTCCCAGTAGCCAAAAACTGATCACACCACTTGTTTATAGTCTTGAACGACGGGGCGTTTTGTTGTAAACTCGACGAAAGTTTCTTTGCACTTGGGTCGCCGATTTTGTCTCTGCATACCACCAGACCACTCGTGCACGCTCCTTCATATCCTCCATTTTGCTAAAACAATTGATTGCAGCTCCACTACGGCCACTACGGTGTATCAAATTTGCACACCACAAACTTGTTGAGTTGCTCTGTCTGCCCCTTCAGGATTCACAGGTCCACCATCTGAAATGAGCAAGATATAGGATATTAAAATGTTGGAGTCTCATTGTGGACACCCTGCTTATTTCGAGTAGTCGTTAGCCTGCATGATAATGTAATGGCGCAACGTTGTAAAAAGAAACGTGATTCATCCGATTCGGCGACACATTTCGATTGATCCACGATCCAGCTTCAGTGATGCCGTGTTCACTGGAATCGCATTGTGGTTGGGTCAACGTCGGTGCCTGCAGGGGTCGTCTGCTGCTGAGTTCAAATCTTTCAAATGGCTCTGAGAACTGCGGGACTTAACATCTGAGGTCAGCAGTCCCCTAGACTCATAACTACCTAAAACTAACTTAAGGACATCACACACATCCATGCCCGAGGCATGGTAGTAGCCGCGTGGTTCCGGACTGAAGCGCCTAGAACCGCTCGGCCACAGTGGACGTCTGCTGCGTAGTCACTCAGGCTCAACAATGTTCGCTGAGCGGTGTGCTCCGCAACACTTGTGCCTGCACCAGCATCGTCCTCTGTCGCCGGATCTACTACAAATCGCCGGCTATCCCGCTTTACAGAGCGGGCAAGTCTCCGGCTCCACGTTTTGCGCAAGACGTAGACGGCCAACACCTACACCCGGTTTCACGATCCTTCAGCCGCTTTCCATAGATGCTCACGACAATAGCACGAGCACAGCCAATCAGTTCACCATTTCCGAGAAGCTCGTCGTCAGGCGACGGGTCACAGCAACCTGCCCTTTGCAGAGTGGATTACGTCGGTGGGTTTTACCATTTGTGGACTGTGTCTCCGCTAAAACCATTTCCCATTCGTCTCTGCTCCGTTTATATAATTTCCTTAGAGCATCACGTTCCCTCAAAGCCATTAGGCGGCATTCGCTCTCCGCGGCCAGTGGACATAACGCTTTGGCTTATAAGAGAAGGTATAAGAACATGTCATTATTGTTTATTTATTTATTTATCACTTATTTAGCCTGGCCGGATTAGGGCCTTAATGCCCTATCTTACCAAGTGACCAAGAACAGCACATACCAGATACTACAAAATATTACTAATAATAACAGTAATAATGATAATAATAATAACTGACACTAATGACAATAATAATAATAAAAGTGAAGGGTATTTAAAATGATATACATTAGCTTAGCACACTTCAGTCCATGTGTGGCGTCGATTGCTACGATGCCACAACGTAGGTGCACGCTCTCGTAAGTTGTCACTACGAGAGAAGACTAACTACGCCGACCACAGCGCCCTCTGGCCGACGCTGTGGGGCTCAGCGAGTGTCGTCTTGATTTCTCCCCATTTCATCAAGAGAAGACGGCCTGGAATATCGCTTCTGCTACCGAGTGGGCTAGCTTGCTATTGAGACTTTGTATTAGTTACGTTCAGTTAAAGTTTGGACAGCAACGAGTGTTTGTTAGTTTTGAGATTATACAAAACAGTCATCCTAACTTCACAGGATTGGTCATGGACTACGGCTTCACACCTACGTGCTCATCCTAGCCAAAGTTATGTATGCATTTGACAGTTACTTGTGTTTTTGACTCTATTAAAAGTGTTAAAGTTACATGCAGCACCGAAGTGCTTCACCTCTCCTGCCCCTACTCACTTCCTTCACTCTCGGCCTATATTACAGAAGCAGTTCACAGGAGCAGACACACGCACCGCCTATCCAGGCGGGATAGAAAACCATGTTTAGTATTATCAGAAGCGGAATGGGTAAACAAGATGAGCTGATTGAAATGATAGTGACAGTGTCCGTTAGGAATGAACCTCACTGAAATGGGGAAATATTCCAACTGGAGGTAAGGAAAAGTTGTGGTGGAGGGAGACTGACAAGAGTGAACTGCATGGTATGAGAGAGACAGCTGTTGTGACAGAAGGTGGAACATCAGCTGTTGTTTAGCAGGAATTTTATTTCTCTAATATTTTGAAGAAGATTATTCCAAAGGTGGGTACTTGATACAGAAGATTATTTAGAGTTGCGTTTCGCAACCTTTTTAGCTGTGTGGACCACATATTTTGTAAAAACAACTTAGAGCCCAGTAACTAAATATACAAATAAAAAATATAAACATATACACACATTCAAATATACAGAGTGATTTACGAAGATATGCAAATATTTTAATGTTATTCTACAAATAAAACTAAAGAAAAAAGTTCAGATAAACATAGGTCGGCAAATGTTTAGTTACGGAGTCACGGCTAATAAAACATTTTGCCTGAAATTTAGCAACTTCGCTAATATGAAGCCATTGTAAAACTGTACGAGGTTAAAGTAAAGCACGATTTCCAGTTATTTTGTTGTTATTGGTCTGGTGAATCTAATAAAACATGTCGCAGACGTTTATCTGAAGTATACCCAGTTGTTGTTGTACTTGCTGGCACGCATTCAAGACACGACCATGTACTTTCCGCATATCGTTGACTGGTGTGGCGTAGACCAATTCCTTAAAGTGTCCCCATAACCAAAATTCTAGGGGTTTTTAGGTCTGGCATGGAGAAGGTGATGCCCCCCCCCCCCCCCCCCCCAATCAAACTAGCGGTCCTGAAATGTCTGCGTCAGATCTTGGCGTCGATTGTGACTCAATTGTTCTGGTGCGCCATTATACATGAACCACATTTGTATTCGTTGCTGCAATGGCACAGCCTCCAGCAATGTAGGCAATACATTAATGAGAAAGTTCAGATAATGCGCCCCAGTTAACCTTTGTGATAGCACGAATGACCCTATTAATCTATCGCCAAATACGCCTGCCCATACGTTGATTTCGAATCAGTGTTAACGCGCTCTTTCCTAGATTGCTTGTGGGTTTACATCTGCTCATACATGCTGGCTATGGAAAATCACAATACCATCTCTTGTGAACCCTTCGTCATCGGTAAAATGTCTTTGATATGAACAGTGGATCTGCGGCCCACTTCTCCAACAGCCGTTGACAGAACCGCCATCTGCCATGATGATCCTATGGCCTTAACGCCTGAATGCGCTGTAGGTGATGTGGGTGAAGCAACTGTTCATGAAGTACCACCCAGATTGAGGTAAGCCTTCTGCTGCTGCTAATAGTCGCAGGTGCTCCCAAGGGTTTCTTTCACCGAACGTAGCATATAGTCCTCCACTTCAGGCGTGCGGATTGTGGAGGGTTTTCCACTGTCAGTCTTCTGATGTACAAGGGTACCTGTGTCTCTCAGACACTGGAAAAGTCTGCCAAACACCTTATCAGAGGGCACTCTGCGTTGTGAATTTTTTCAGCGTAGAAGGCACGGGCGCGCAGGCTTCATGCATTTGATAAACCATAACAGGGTATCATATCCATCACTTCACTTGTCGAGTAGTAGACTTACAGTCCATACAGATGGTGGAAGAAAGAAAATACAAATGTACTACACCATATGTACGTATAAACAGCGCAGTAACAGTGAACACATAAGAGAATCCGCCTTCGGAAGAAGGTAAAAGATCATGATACGCATCCAGGGTTGACGGTACTGTACAATAAGGTACGCAAACATGACGAAAACTAACGTAGCCTAGAACTCGACTCGAACCACACAACTGTCTGTAGACCACCTAATGGTAGATAGAGTACTGTGAGTAAGACATCATAATACCCTTCCGACACATTGATGGAGCGGCAATGCAACGACTGTCCTAATATCCGCAACCAAGCGTCGCGCAACCCTTCCGATAAACACGTGTTTATCTCGGAAAGTATGCGTTTCCAGACTTATTTTTCTTGTTTCGATGAGTACTATCACCTCTCAAAATATTCGACACTTTTTTGAACACTCAGTATACGTGTGTGTGAATGTGTGGTGTGTGTGTGTGTCTGTGTGTGTGTGTGTGTGTGTGTGTGTGTACTAAGCTTAATTAGTAAATCACACTGTACAAGAAAGATTGAAATTATATTTTTTTATAAAGAAAAGAATTTTATTATGTTTACTTAGCTGTCACGATTAGATGAAAGCCCAAAATCTAGTGATGATAGTTAAAAAGAGCTCAGTGGGACTTTTAGCACTGTTGATCCTCACGAGATAACGAATATCTTGATTAAAACTGGTTGGCTGTAGCCTCAAACCACTATCTATAATGAATCTATTCCTGTGCTTACTTTTTTTTAAAAAAAAAAAAAGTAAAGTTGGAAAGGTTCATTCACTTAGACAGTCCATCGAAAATCAGTTTATTTGTAAATAGCGGTTCATCAGTATCTCCACCGGACTAATCGAAGTGGCTAACGTTCTCAACTCTCATTCGAGAGACCCGAGTTCAATTCTATGGTCGCTCTTGCAGATATCGGTTTTCTGCCATCACCCATGACACTCCATGCAAATGGCGGGATGGCTGCTTCAATAGGGCCACGGCCGCTTCTTCCCCTCCAGTAGAAATCAAAACGAGCAAAGCTCTGTCTCTCATAATCTTGGACATGGACGGGACGTACAGCACCAACCGTCCTTACTATTTCTTGCTTCAGGATATTAAATGATCGAATTCAGGCGAGTTGTTCTTGTGAACAGTTGTGTCCGAGAAACTACCAAATCAATAGTTTACGATCGGATCCTGGCATCTTATGTGTTTACCCCATGAGCGACAAGCCTACGCCACCCTCTGTAGTGCAGTCTGTAGGGGTGTACACTTCCAGTCGCCGTTGGCACACGATATTGGTAATTTTCAACATTAAAGAAAATACTGGCAGTCCTTCTTAGCAACTTCTTTCGATCTATTCTCTCTCTCTCTCTCTCTGTCTGCCTCTGTATGTGTGTGTGTGTGTGTGTGTGTGTGTGTGTGTGTGTGTGTGTGTGTGTAAAAAAATAGAAAAGAAAAGAAAAGAAAAGAAAAGAAAAGAAAAGAAAAAAACAGGGTAGGTTTTGACATGACAGAATGAACCACTCCCCTGCCGCGCGAGGCAGCCGCGCGGTTTTGGGAGCCTTGCCACGGTTCGTGCGGCTCCCCCCGTCGGAGATTCGAGTCCTCCCTGGGCATGGGTGTGTGTGTTGTCCTTAGCGTAAGTTAGTTTAAGTAGCATGTAAGCCTAGGGACCGATGACCACAGCAGTTTGGCCCCAAAGGAACTTACAAGAAATTTCCAAATTTTCAACCAGTCCCCTGTGAGTGCTGTAGACTAGCGACACAGCATTTCAACTCCTATTTCAACTCGCTGACCTACACGACTGATGAGTGAAACCTTCTGAAGCTCCTGATAATTTTTATCTTGTCTTCTAGTCTCGACCAGTGCTCACGACCCAGTGCCATAATGCCCACGTACTGCTAGCGTGTCGGTGCCCACAGGTTGGGCATCGCTGATTTAGAAAACATGACAGCGTTGTGTGATGGTACAGAGAGAATTTTACTTTGTTGTGAACAAGAACTTCTGCTGTGCTGTTTCGATAGTAGCGTAAGAGTTGAAGACATAAGAGAAAGAGCAATGATTAAGAAGACGGTAAAACAAATATAGAGTAGGATAGTCTCTATGCTTATCGGCGCATAGCCATGGTAACTGTTTGTAGGCAGGTGTGATGTGGTCGAAAAAGCGTACGTCACAAGTGTATTGTACACAAGCATGTTACGATTATATTGTGGCGAAGAAAAATATAGAATAATCTGTAATCAGAGCCTACGTTGCGCTCTAGCACGTGTCTGAACGACAGTTTCCCGAAACAGTTAACAAAACGCAGCCGTACTAAAGAACATACAGCTCACACAAATGGTTCCAGCTATAGTCGTCTTGTGCTTCGTTTCAGGGTACTGTTGGTGTGTCTATCTCGTGGTAAAGTGCTAGAGTGATGAAAAGAACATAGATATGCAAAGAGAAACAAGTACCAAGGAATCATTTCTTGTGTACTTCAGTAATAAAGCATTCTGATTCATACGCGGAGGGCAATCGTTCGGTTCCGCGTACCCGCCAACAATATTTCCTTGGTGGCAAGAGCGCCAGATAAGGATAACGGAAGAATTTTTTTTTGAACAAGTGCCTTAGGCTCGAAACGGCCGCGAGCTTTAAAAACATGCCCCTTCTGATTCTTATCCCGTAAATCGCGTCAAAATAAAGATGGAATGCTAGAGTGCATTGTGCCTCAGAATGCCAATCGTTCTGAGGTGGAATGAGTCGCAGAGGCTGCAGTGGAAGTGGAAATGATCATGTTTAGTTTGCAGTTAGGGTATGATTTAAACAACATTCTCCGCTGAAGCTGATTCTTCGCGTTCTAGACTTATTTTTCCCGTCGCAGTGCGCTGCAAGAATAATCGGATATCAATAACAAAAAAATTCAGACTGCAACTTCTAAGAGAAATGTTGGAAATGTGCATATCATAGCATACTTATGGCGCGAAATCGCCACATCACCAAGCCTTCGCTTTGCAGCGGAATCAATCTGGTTAAACATCTCATAAGCTAGCAGAGACAATTAGTGATATAAAAGGCACATATTTAATAAATAGTATTTCACTTTAACTCAACAGTAAGATTATTATTCATAATTAACCTAAAGCTACAAACATGGCGATTTTACAGGCATCTAGAGAGAAGGAGTGTGAAGTAAGTAGGACACTAAGGAACTTCCTTAGTTTCACATATAAGAATAACGAAAATAATCCATCGATTAGCACATCGAGTTCAAGAATACATATCTCTCCACGTGGTATTTAATTAAACGACGAAAATTAATTTGTTATACTCTTCATATTTGATTTTCAGTGACGTCATGACGGAGTAGTTGTTTGGTAGCATGTATTCTGAATCTGATAGCGCTATTAATATACAAGTAAATAACTAATCGATGGGCGCGTGTTTTAAGTTGTAAAGTTGTGATCGAAGTCTGATTTGTGAGAAACGGCTATTGCGACGGGTTGCCGCCTTCTGATTGCTGAAACCCAATCAAGAACATTGAAATGTACTAGATAATGCGTTATGCAGCGCCAACCGGACGTACAGTGAAACACATTGCTTAAATTACTATACTGTTAGTTATTACAGGGGTTAAAGAAACGTGTACCGTGATCACAAGTTTATCTATTTCCCGACAACGCAATTTATCCTGTCTTTCGGAGTGGCAGTGTCATCGTATTTGTGTCCGTTAAGGCAAGGGACTGAGGAGCGGATAGCGGTTCAAGTACGCTGTTCACCTTCTGGTGTGGGGGAATCAGCAATGATCAACGAAGCAAAGATTCAGAAGACAGGGGAAACCACTGCATTAAATACACATAGTGTGTATGCATACAGAATGTGGCTATAATTGCAAAATCATCGCAAAATTCTCTCAATTAGAAAAAATTCCACACTAGTCTCTCTTCGTATCCCTAGGACATTACTAAGGGGAAGGTAACCACGAGAAAATGTGTCGGGGCGTGGGATCTCAAAAGCAGGAAATAGGTAGGGGCGCCAGAAAATCGGGAAATGCAAAGACTGCCTACACTTGTAGCAGAGGTTATGGTTCAAATGGCTCTGAGAACTATGGGACTTAACATCTGACGTCATCAGTCCCCTAGAACTTAGAACTACTTAAACCTAACTAACCTAAGGACATCACACACATCCATGCCCGAGGCAGGATTCAAACCTGTGACCGTAGCGGTCGCGCGGTTCCGGACTGAAGCGCCTAGAACTGCTCGGCCACACCGGCCTGCCTATAGCAGAGGTCAGGAAAGTGAAATAGAAAGAAGATAAAGACATCCGGTTGGACGAGAACATTATACTATCAACAGCATAATATAACAGTAAGATGAGTCATAAAGGAAGGGTAGAGGTATGGGTGAATTACTGTGAATAGCTCAGCGATAGGATTATCCTTAGCAGAATCAAAATCAATCCAACGTTAAGAACCACAGCTCAGGTACACATGCTGACGTCATACGCAAGAAACGATAAAGTTAGAAAGAGCATGTGATGAAATGAATGGCTAACTCATTATGTCAAGGTGGATAAAAAGCTGACACACATGGCGGGTTATAAAGCTATAGCACGGGATGCAGCAGAAGGTAAAGTTACGTGAGAATGAAGCGTCAGCGATAGGAGTGAAAGAGGAGAAAGACCCATAGAGTTTTGCAGTAAATTTCAGCTTTTAATAGTAGATATACTGTTCAAAATTCACTAGAGAAAGAGGTCTATTTCGAAAAGCTAAGGGGCACTGAAGATGCCGGTATCATCATGGTTAGACAGAGATTCTATAATCAGATACTGATTTATAAGGTGTAACCAGGACCAATTACGATCTCAGTTCACACCTATGTAATGATTCCCAACCAAAGTTGTATGAAGCTGCATAATACTATGATAATGAATACCACAACAGGTGGTTTACTTCAGGAACAGGAACGAATGTAAGAAGTTCAAAAATATTAAGGAAAAGAAGGGAACATAGCAATGTATGTTACTTGGGAATGAAATCAAAGTGACCTGCAAGGACGCTGAAAATAAATGGCGACAGGAAAGAGGAAACTACCGTCTGGAGGACACAATCTGCATAAGGAAAAGATAAAATAAATTTCGAAGAATTGAAGAACAAAGGCTATCACATCAAGTGCGCAAAAGGTATTCTGTTGTTAAAGGCAGATGAGAGAGCAGACAGACGGAAAAAAGCTCAACGGACAAACAATTAATCTCTCCAAGAGATCATTACAAGCATGATTTAATACTTGACTTGATAATCGCCAGGATTCGGTTTCTAAGTGAGCCCACAAGTTTGTTCAAATACATCACATACAGGTTAAGCTACTCGTTGAGGATTTGATCGCACAGTTCCACCGAATTGCAGGGACGCTGATGTCGACGTTGTAGACACGTTGAACAGTCCACCGCGAAACAGCAACAAATCCCGCAAATTTACACGCCGTATGGCCACGGGCACGACCAAACGCAATTGCTGCTTTTTGCCACTGTCACGTCCTTACATTTATTCATGTGCAATATCCGCTTGAAACACAAATGTCTCACCGATCGCTACTGCCTTATGCTCACGTAGAGGCAGTGCGCTTGCGCCTGAGAACGTAATTCGATCGCAGCGCCATATGTAAAGGTTTAACGATTCGTTTGTACGAGGACATTAGGATGACTAACTTTTTGTCCGATGAGCTTATTACAGCGGACTTCAAGTGGTGCACTTACGACCTCGCTGCTAGGAAGAAGGTGCGCCATACGCTCCGAAGTACGTTCTAATAGTCTTACGGAATATGAATAAAGAAAGTTCAGCTCAACCGCGTCGCTCAAATAAAACTTGCCCTCCATTCGTTAATCATATACTGAATACAATAATGTTGCGACAAGAATCCCGAGAACATTTTATTGTTCTCACACGCCGCGAGAACGTTCGTTTCCATGTCTGTCGCATCCGTGAGTTACAGCCGCATTGGATGTAATGCAAGTGTTTCAGGTGTAAAAGGTAGAGTACAACGCTGCAGAACTGCTAAATGAGTTCTGTTCTACCGTACACTCAGTGCGCATAGCTCTGCGTAGAGCATCATCCACACGAAAAGGAATGGACTCGTGAAGGCAAATAGAAGAGTGTTCACTGGCTACACACTCGGGATGCTGCAGAAGTGATTTCTGTCTGTCAGAGTTCCCTGTCCAGCTTCAACTCGCAGGGCAGTCAGGTACTTCATATGTAGCTATATGCTACTGCTGCATCACGGTAGGTGTTTTTTTTTTTTTTTTTTTTTTAATGTGGGAACTCCTCCACGCTCGTACAAGCATGGTGACCAACGCAAAAGGTCTATTGTCACCTCTGCTTTGTTAGTAATTAGAATCGAGGAGATCGCAGGAACGAGGAACTGCGATGTTATCCGTACATCTGGGTAAGATTAGTCATTAATACGGGCGCATCTGGGTGATAGAAGTGGTCGAAAAAGCTTGACAGAATCAAGCTTGAAAGAAGAGCGATTTTAAGGGCAGAGGGAAAAAAGTGCCAAGCCAAGTGCCAAAGGAAAAAAACCTCATAGTGTCAGGGCACCAGCGGTTTCTTGCTATCTGCGACAGATCGTGCAAGGTAAGGTTCTGTTAGTGGTTGGGTATCATGCATCAGTACCATAGAAGCAATGCCAGATTGTCATGGAATGATCAGTCCTGTCGAGGAGGTGAGCGCTGCTGCTGCTGACGCCGACGTCGCCTCGTGGGCCACCTGCTGCTGCTCCTCCTATGTCGCTGCGTGTTCCGGTTGCTGCGGCTGGGCTCGTGTGGACTCTCCTGGGCCTGCTGCAGTCGCTTCGTCCCTGTAACAAGGAACTTAGTACGGCAACGCATGCGTTGCCATTACGCCCTCTACTGCGACGTGTCGTCAGTGACTTGGCACAGCTTCATCAGGCTGGTTGCCGAGCAGTGGCAGCCCTCCTCTACTGCATTGCGCAGCTCTGCCGCATCTGAGCCTCGAGCAGCTCCGCTTGTTCGTTGAGCTGCGCCGCTTGAGCGTCGGAGAAATGCATGACGCTCGCTCGCGCTTGCGCGATGAGGGCTGCCTATTTGGCTTCCACGTCCCTTGCGGGGGCCGCCCCCACGGCGATCGGCGTCGCCGCCGATACCGCTGGGTCGGCGGTTGTCTTCTTTGCGCCTTACACCTGCGGTGCTGCTGGGGCAGCCGCTGGGACAGCCAAGCGAACGTCCTTCTGTGAGGTCGCAGGAGTGTTCGCAGGTTCTGCTGCACGGAGGCCTTGGGCGAAGACTGCACGCAGTTGCCTCAAGGCCTCTTCCTTCTCTGCAGCCACGGCGGCTGCGAAGGCAGCCCTCTCTGCCGCCGTGACGGCTTTGAGGGCTGCGGTGGCCTCCTTCACGGCTGTGCCGAGTTAGAGGCCATAGAATCTCGGGGGCGCGAGCTACATCCCGACCGATCGCCTCCGGGCGGTCTTCTCCACTCCTGGCAGGTGGAGCTGCTTCTGCGCTGTCCCTCAGCTGGGCCGGGCTGGTCTGCGCCCTATGTCGTTGCCGACGTCATCTTCTCTTCTTCCGCTGCGTCGGTGTGGCCGCCGCCGCCTCGCCGCCCTCGGCACGGTTGCGGCTTGAGACGTTCGGACCGCCACATCGGAGACCGAGCGAGGTAGCGCAGTGGTTAGACACTGGACTCGCATTCGGGAGGACGACAGTTCAATCCCGCGTCCGGCCATCCTGATTTAGGTTTTCCGTGTTTTCCCTAAATCGCTCCAGGCAAATGCTGGGATGGTTCCTTTGAAAGGGCACGGCCGACTTCCTTCCCCATCCTTCCCTAATCCGATGAGACCGATGACCTGGCTGTCTGGTCTCCTTCCCCAAACAACCCCCGCCACATCGGAATCGGACGCAAGTCGGCAGAAAGTTACTGCCGCGGTCGCAGGCGCGGCTGTCGTGCTCGCCTGAGCACTTGACGCACCGTGCCGCGTTACGGCAATACTTCGCGACATGGCCCTCGCCCTGGCACCTGAAGCACTGGGGCTGGGGTCCGTGGCGGTCGGGAGAGCTTCTGTCGTAACCGGGAAGCCCAGCAACTTCCGCAAGCCGAAGATGTCGCTCTCGCCGTCGGCCGTTTGCACGGTCATGGCATAGAGCGGCGCCCTCTTCTTGTTGGTCCGGTTGTGCAACCTTGCAGTTGCATTGCCAAACCCAGCTCGCAGCAGCCCTTCCCAGTCCGTTGCCTCGTCACAGCACTAAGGTAACCCCCTTCGGAGTGCCTCGGTCGTCTTCTTCCTTCCGACGGAAGGTGCCTTCTCACGCGCTGGCGGCGCGTCGACAATGTGGTCGGCCACTGCGACCTCGATCGCCCTGTGGTCAGCCACGTTTGCGGCCCGAACGCAGATCAGCGAGTCTGTATCGACAGACTCGTAGACCACCTCGTTCTTGGTGCAGTTCGTCATTATGTCGAACAGCGCTGTCCACCCGCCTTTACACTCGACGTACAGAGGGGGGACAGGCCGCGACTCGTCTTCTCGGGGCTTCCTTGCTTGGTCGGCAGACTCAGTGAGTTACACAACCGAAGGACCCTTCGTAGCAGCAGGTTTCCTCTGCGCATACTTGTTTCCCATGGTGTGGGGCGCAGAACACGAGAATCTGCAGGCGTTGTGAAAACAACACACACAGCACAGAAACTTATTCACAAGCTCTCAACGGCCGAGTAAGCGTAGCGCGCAGCGGCAGCGATGCGCACACCTCGCTAGCTCAGGCCGCTCTTCACGGTAGGTGTAGATCACCTACAACAAGCGTGGACAATCTTTGGTGACCCGTGGAAGTGAATCATATTTACTTAAGGTCACGGGCCGCCACGCCAGGTGATGTGACAACAACGCTCCTTGTCAGAACTTAACCGTCAGTAGACGAAGCACAAGATCGGATTAAGGGAAGGGCGAGGCAGGAAACTGGCCGCGTCCTTACCATAGGTACCGTCAAGGCAAGCGAATGCACGGAAAACCTAAATTTGGATAGCTAGGCGGCAATTTGAACTGCGCTGGATGAAAATAAAATTAATGTTATAAGGAAAAAGTGGAAAACGATGAGAAGATAAAGAAGACAAAACAATTTACACAGGTTAGACACTCCATTTCTTCAGTTAAGATGCCAAATTTACTTAAAATAGGAGTAAAATTATATAAGTTTTCCAAGGCTTCTGTAAATATTTGTATAGTTCAGCAGATAATCGGAAACACTGTTCGCTATTAATGAAAATAATGTCATTCTAAAAATTGTCTCGAATGAGATGTTAGAGTCATTCGAGATATGAAGAAGGGAAAGCCACCTGGAAATAATACTGTTTCAATAAAATGATTACGAAGGCTTTGGTTCATTTTCAACGAAACCATACCAAATCCCTGAGAAACAGGTCAGTTATTAAACTTACGTTAGTACACCGAAGAGTTGTTACACCTCTCGTTTGATTCCATCATAGTATTTTCTGAAACTATGAACTGAAAGACGAGACAGGAAACCAGATTCCATATCACCAAAAATTATTCTGAACAGTCCTAGAGAGAAATTTTAGATACTTAAACTGCAAAAAACGGAATAGTGTTAATGGATCATACCTTAAGCATCTTAATTTTGATCATGACACTACTGTTTGCCTCTAATGTATATAACTACCAACAACACATAGAGGAAACAGGGAAAGTTTAAAAGTAGGCTTGCAAATCAATTGCACTGTGATTACATTAACGTGTAGTGAGCATAAAAAAAAGAAAAATGTACAAACTAACAATGGAGTCAAAATATCAGCTGATAATTTTTTGTATTTAGAGCAGTTGAAGACAGCGATAGGACATGTAAGAAATGAAATAAATATGAAAGTACAAACTGCGTGGAGTACTTTCAGTAAGCTGAATAGTGTTTTAAAGATGAAGATTAAACTTGCAAGCGGTGTGCCTTAGCATTAAATATGATCTACTTCTATGAGTAGTAAGATAAAGCCCTGATCTATGAAGCTATACTCTAATGTATGTTCACAACCCAGTATTCGATTGAAAGCGCAATCTGACCACAACTAAATCAAGAAAATTGTTGCAGCAACACACTACGTTACCTAAATTTGCGTAACGCTAAATGAAATTTGCGTAGCTATGTACTTGTGCATCAAACTGTACGTAATCACTCGTAAAGTTCTGCCAGAAACTATTTAATGTGGATGCTCTCAGCTTTTAGCCAAAAGTAGTGCAATGAGGATGTTTCCTTGTGACTGCAATTACTGAATTTAAACGTGAAAAATCCATCATTGAAATGCTTCGTCGAACCAGTACAAGGACACAAATTTGTACGTGAAAATGGGGCAAAGCCTCACTACCTTGTGTTAGATCTAATCCAATGTTACATCAAGATACATACACTGCATAGTCTTACCAAAGCGATCAGCAATCAGAGTCCACAATTCCCTTTACGCACCTGTTAATTCAAATGGCTCACGTGGCTCTAAGCACTATGGGGGACTTAACATCTGAGGTCATCAGTCCCCTAGACTTAGAACTACCTAAACCTAAGTAACCTAAGGACATCACACACATGCATGCCCGAGGCAGGATTCGAACCTGCGACCGTAGCAGCCGCGTGGTTCGGGACTGAAGCGCCTAACAGCTGTCAATTACACATGCATAGAACGTTATGTCAACTATTAAATAAAAGAGTTTTGTACGACTGAAGAATTTGGCAGTTTGCACACTGATTTGTCACTGCTGGAACAAAGAAAGATCTTAGTAAAAGGTGTCGATATGGTGTCACACCTAGCATAAATCTATTTTATGTGCAAAACAAAGAAATGGTCCAGGAAGAGAAAAAATAAGTAGCAGGAATACTGAATATAGTTAGTATATCGTTCTCAAATTGATCATACAAATAATACAAGCCATATGGATTCTCAGAACGCATGACATGAATCGAAATTTTAGCAGAAGCCAAGAAATAGTGTGTCTCTATACTCATCTACCAGTAGAGCAATAAACTAATCTTAATGCAAGAGAGGACGATAACATTGAGTGTATAGTGCAACGGTATGGAATAAATATGACTGTATCCCGTTATCAGCTTCCTGATTACGAGAAACGTGCGGTCTCCTAGCCTTTATGAATCTACTTGCCCGACTACCAAATCATGTTACAAATTATTGCAGGTTCTTCACGTGGAAGTACTACCCCCCACCAAAAAAAAAAAAAAAAAAAAAACTGCTTAGATATTTGCGTCACACAACTGAAATGACCTAAGCATTGTCTACGAATAACCATGGTAAAATTACTGGAGTGAATCTCACCACAACCATCAACATCGCATACGTCGCCTCTCACCCGCCTCGCTTCGAGTTCAGGAACACAATGCCCCATTCAGACACACACGGCCTCATGGCGCAGACAACCACCCGCATCCCTGATTTGCTGAAGACGCGAGCGCCACGTCAAAGATGAAAACTCGCATCAGCAGTGTCATAAAGAGATAACCCAATGTAAACTAACGGGACCAACGTGCTGTAAATGTCGTGTGACTAGGGCCTCCCGTCGGGTAGACCGTTCGCTGGGAGCAAGTCTTTCGATGTGACGCCACTTCGGCGACTTGCGCGTCGATGGCGATGAAATGATGATGATTAGGACAACAAAAAAAAAATGGCTCTGAGCACTATGGGACTTAACATCTATGGTCATCAGTCCCCTAGAACGTAGAACTACTTAAACCTAACTAACCTAAGGACAGCACACAACACCCAGTCATCACGAGGCAGAGAAAATCCCTGACCCCGCCGGGAATCGAACCCGGGAACCCGGGCGTGGGAAGCGAGAACGCTACCGCACAACCACGAGCTGCGGACGATTAGGACAACACAACACCCAGTCCCTGAGCGGAGAAAATCTACGACCCAGCCAGGAATCGAACCCGGGCCTGTCGCGCTGACCACTCAGCTACTGGTGGCGGACTAATGTGCTGTTACTCTTTTCTTTGTTGCCGAAGGGCAAACACCGGTAGGCTTCCGTCGGGTAAAGAAGAAAGTATATGGGGCAGCATGTCTGTTGAAAACTACATAATGAAATAGTGCGCCAAATTCCGTGCTGCTGCTCCATGATAACGCACGTCCCCACATCGGAAGTGTAAAGCAGAAGTATGCCATTTCAAGTGCGAGACACTCGAGCACCAGCTGTATAATCCTGATCTCAAAAAAATGTTCAAATGTGTGTGAAATCTTATGGGACTTAACTGCTAAGGTCATCAGTCCCTAAGCTTACACACTACTTAACCTAAATTATCTTAAGGACAAACACACACACCCATACCCCCTGATCTCTCCAGATGCAATTTAGTCCCACAACAAAGTCTTGAATGGTCGACCATTCCCGTCGGACGAGGATGTGCCGCAGGCAGTTACGGACTTCTTCACGCAGCAGGACACGATGTTTCACCAAACGGGTATCGTAAGCCTGGTGCGTCGGTGGGATGATTTCCTCAATGGTAACGGCGATTTTGCCTGATTGGCATACCACTTCTGGACTGTTCGGCATTTGAAATGAAACTTTTTGATTGCCCTTTATACTGTATCGCCATTTAAAGAAAGTCCTAAAACTGTGTGTAAAAAAGACAGTACAGTTTAACACCCAACTTCCTCACTGTATCTAAAAGAAATTGCACATAGCATTTGTTATCAACCATGACTTACGCCTGTGAGACATGGATTTTTGAAGCCAAAGCTATTCAAAAGCTGAGAGCCTCTCGGCGACCAAAGGAAAGGAGATGCAAGTTGCGAATTACTACGAAAGGCAGGAAAGCATAGGAACTGGACAGGCATGGGTTGAAGTCGTATAGTGGAGACTGGCTGCACATTTAGCCAGGTGTATATGGTATATGGTTGGGTGAAGTCTTCTGCAGGATTCCAAGATAGGCCTAACAAAGGGCGGTGAGGACGTCCTTATCTTAGGTGGACAGACGACATTAGGAAACCGCAGGAAAACTATGACGCGTTCAATAAGTGATATTAGTCTTGACCGCCGTGCTTATTAATTTTATTCTGTCATACACTTTTAGACTTTAAGCCATTCTCAAAGGCTCAAAGTAAGTGTCGTGTATTCGTATAAGAAACCTAAAACAGATTTGTCCAACGCTGATACAAGGTATCTTTTCTACATTACGTGGTGATATTTCAGTTTTCAATTACATCTCATAATGTAATGTAGACTACGGAAGCGAAACAGGTAGCAAAATAAAAAAATAAATAAAAATTGAATGCTGCAAGGCAGTATGCTCTCCCCTTGGTTGAAATGGCTCTGATCACTATGGGACTTAACATCTGAGGTCATTAGGAAACCTGCGGTTTGGTAGCTGGCTGTCTACGTACCGTAGCGGTCACGCGGTTCCAGACTGTAGCGCCTAGAACCGCTCGGCCACTCCGGCCACCGCTCGCCCCTTCTCTACGTAACATCTACACTAACAACCCGCTTTTGCCCAAAGAACAAACAGCTGTATCTATGCATATAAGACAATGATAACAGCACAAGGAAGATTGTTGGAGGATGTGGAACAAAAAACTTAAAAGCAATTAAAAACTTGGGTCAGCGTCATATAGAAAACCAACTGAAGTCAGACAGTACTGGCATGAAGGTTCGCGCGTCGCATTTTGGCAACCGACAAGCCTCAAGTGAGCTGAGAATCCCATGGTGAGGTACGATATTGGAGCCCCGTGCTAATCCCATTTACTTGGGATTTATCCAAGGTTGCATCTTAACTTTGAAGAAACTTCGTTCCAGTAGCAAGCTGAAGGGAATTAACCAGCACATCTGAAGAAAGCAAACCATCAGTTGTGGAAACTACAGCTTTAGCAATTTGTTTCACCACTGGTGAGTATGCTATCGCAGCACACGCGACGAAACTTGATTGTGCCCTTAAGGAAAGCTGCGGTTTGGTAGCTGGCTGTCTACGACCAACTTCAACTGAGAACGTTATTTAATTTCATTAAATTTTATATAATACAGACACATGTGTCTGTGTCGTATAAAAGATATGGAAAAATAAAATACCAGTTCTATTAGATTTACTGCAGACTCCAAGGAACAAACCACTTTCCGACTGGAGAGGTGGATAGATCCTACTATCAGAAGAGCTACAGGGAAAACAGGACATTGTGGACATGTTTGAGTCGTCTTCGAACTGGTCCTGCTAGATACAGCAAAACACTGCTCCTTGATGTTCAATGACCTTGTGAATGTGGTGCAACACATAAATTTACACGTATGAACTTCTTTCTTCAATGCCCTACGTAGTGTTCTTCGGAAGATCTTGTTTCCCCGCAACTCATTATAAAGGAAATGGCTCAATTCTGAGCTTAAACCGTATGCTGCATGTCTATGAAATAGTTGGTGCAATATATGTTACGCTTCTGACACTATTGGTAATAATAATAATTGATATAATTTCGGCCATCTGCAGACCACGTTGTTTCAACCGTCGTTTTTCTTTTCTTGGCATCATGAATTTAACAGTAGACTAGTATTCCCGCAGTCACTTCTTGCGTTGTTCTGGTGGTGGTGGTTAGTATTTAACGTCCCGTCGACAACGAGGTCATTAGAGACGGAGCGCAAGCTCGGGTTAGGGAAGGATTGGGAAGGAAATCGGCCGTGCCCTTTCAAAGGAACCATCCCGGCATTTGCCTGAAACGATTTAGGGAAATCACGGAAAACCTAAATCAGGATGGCCGGAGACGGGATTGAACCGTCGTCCTCCCGAATGCGAGTCCAGTGTGCTAACCACTGCGCCACCTCGCTCGGTGCGTTGTTCTTTCCAAGCTTCGGTCCACGTTTTCTCTATTAGATCATTTCTATCCTTAGCAGGACATTTTGCGGCACATACTCTCCGGTCTCATTACTGTGCAGCAATGTCGTGTCTTGTCATCAATCGACATTTATTTCTTCTCGTAGACATTTTTGACTAATTGGCACGCCGTTTCCATTTTCCTGATTCGTGGAGCGTAGGCTCCTTTCTCGGAGGCGTTGGAGTCTTTTAGGTATTTAAATTCCTCCGTGTGTTTGATTTCCCGTTTTTCAGCATCTGGTTCAACGATTACTGACTCGGTATTTATTCCGTTGTCTCGAAAGACATAAATTATGGGTTCCTACCATTATTACTTGCGTCTTAAGTTCATTCATTTGTTCTATAGCTGTGTCTAGGAATCAGAGAATAATTATGAGATTGTCTGAAAAGGCCTAGGAGTCACTTGCAAATTCCTGTTTCTACAGCCACCTTTGTTGCTCATTCCTTTTCATCACCCGTACACATTTGAAAAGTGGAGGAGAGAGACCCTCTCCTTGCCTGACTTCCGGCTTGACGTAAAAAGCATCTGAAATCTCTTCCGTAAATTTCATTTTGAAAGTTAGATTCTATCAGATAACAGCCGTTGTTTGGATCCCGGTATCCAAGCCCAACTATTTCAGAATTTCAATAGACTCGTAAGCGTTTTTTAAATTCACGAAGATCATCACGAATTTCTTAGTTTTATTTCAGGTAAGAGGTAACACATTTCCAATTCAAGAATTCTTTGCTAATGAATAATGTGGATTGATGGCTACGTTGTGAAGAGGGATTTACACGTCTTGGAATCGATCCCCAGTCACTTCCTTCATCTCGTTTATGTGAAAATGCAAAGTTCTGTCACGAACCGGAGTCCACGTTAAACTGTAGTGCCCTCAGATAATGTTTGGATAAGTTAGTCCAAACTATGGAGGAGAGCACCACTTCCAGCAGATCAGTGTTTGGTAAGGAACTGTGGCGTTCAAAACAACCCTACAGTTAATGGCGGCTTTATCTTACCTTCTGTTTCCATAGCTGATCTGCACGGCACGTGAACATCTCTTCTCAAACCCTCTTTGGTACTCATTCAGCTGTAAGACCAATAGTTTTTCTGACCTGGAATGAAGCGCCTTCGAAAGAATCTAGTATTTAAACTGGATTGAAAATTCTTAATTAAAAATTAATTATAAAATAGACTTCAAAAATGCTGTAAGGTTGCTGAAAATTTTCACTGCTTTTTGTGAAACAATAAAGAAATTCACAAATACTTTTAAGCAATCTTACAGCATTTTTAAAGTATATATATGAATCTAGTCTGATATTCGGATCCAACAACCATAATTGAAGGCACTGGTGCAATAACTGTCGAAAATTAGATTTGACCATCACTGCGTGCTTTTAAAATTGCGCTGTCGTGTGATGCAAGAACAATGGGGACCAATTCAGAATGACTTCGGGAATGGACTTGTCGACGTTGGTTGTTTGGAGCAAGAACGAGACATGTCCAGAGCTTGATTTGTCACTGCTCCAAACTGCAGTCAGGTTCTGGCAAGTGAAATACTCAAAGAAGTTAATTGCGGTTAATGTTACACAAGATTTACTTTTAGACTTTTTGTTCCATCCAAAAACGCACTTTCTGTCTTACAGAAACTGTGCTGATAATCAGAAGTTTACTCTTTCAAAATACATGTTCCTTGAGTACTCCACTGCACACAAGCACGTAGTTCGCTGTAGTGCATCATTATCACAACTTATCAATCGCGATTTAGACTTTCAGAAATCTTCAACTACATTGAATTTTCCTGAGGAAAATCTTTATACAGTGCCTCTACCAGGGAAATCGGAGAAATATGAAGGTATCATTAAGCTTGGCAAGAAGTATGTCCTAGTCACAGACATGGAATTTGTAATAAGTAAGTTTGTGCCAAAACTGTTACGGATGCTACACGCAGTTCATCAGAAGGAGAAGCAAAATGGACCATCCACACCTGTGACTTTTATGTATCCATTTTTTTAATTCTGACACTCCTTACCATATTCAGTAACCCGTAAACTGGTGTAATAGCGAGAAAAGTCCATTTTTTAAAAATTCAACAAATGTCATAGTAAATCTTTCTTTAATTACGTAATATGTTGTAATGGTGTGCTGGTGGCCTAAATAAAGGTTGGGAAAAGACAAGACAGATGAATAAAGTTTTACAATTGCTGGACAGTTTTTTGTGTTTTATTCGAAAGTGTGTAAACGTATCTTATCTGACTTATGTCGAAACTGCACTCAGTTACAATAACATCAGTAATATATCTTGATTCCGACATATACTGTTACGAAACAGGACAACGATGCTGAAAGTAATTTAGAATTAGAGGAATGATTGTCTCGTCACCGATGCTTGTTGTCGATGCAGGAAGGCAGTGTTTGATGTCAGATATTTGTTGTTGTCACTGAGGAGACAACCCACATCATCATGCCCTAGCAGAACCTTAGTAAAACTCAGTAAGGGAATTTTTATAAACATAGTCCTTATGTGCACCTACATCTGTACTCCGCCAAGACTCAGTAGGATGTTTAAGGAAGGTCTTACGGTGTCCGGGAATTATTTTTCTCCATTTTATTTCAATCACAGACGATACGCGGGAACAAAGATTGTCGGACCTTCTCTACATATGTCCTATTTTTATCACTGTGGTCATAACGCGATACATACACTCCTGGAAATGGAAAAAAGAACACATTGACACCGGTGTGTCAGACCCACCATACTTGCTCCGGACACTGCGAGAGGGCTGTACAAGCAATGATCACACGCACGGCACAGCGGACACACCAGGAACCGCGGTGTTGGCCGTCGAATGGCGCTAGCTGCGCAGCATTTGTGCACCTCCGCCGTCAGTGTCAGCCAGTTTGCCGTGGCATACGGAGCTCCATCGCAGTCTTTAACACTGGTAGCATGCCGCGACAGCGTGGACGTGAACCGTATGTGCAGTTGACGGACTTTGAGCGAGGGTGTATAGTGGGCATGCGGGAGGCCGGGTGGATGTACCGCCGAATTGCTCAACACGTGGGGCGTGAGGTCTCCACAGTACATCGATGTTGTCGCCAGTGGTCGGCGGAAGGTGCACGTGCCCGTCGACCTGGGACCGGACCGCAGCGACGCACGGATGCACGCCAAGACCGTAGGATCCTACGCAGTGCCGTAGGGGACCGCACCGCCACTTCCCAGCAAATTAGGGACACTGTTGCTCCTGGGGTATCGGCGAGGACCATTCGCAACCGTCTCCATGAAGCTGGGCTACGGTCCCGCACACCGTTAGGCCGTCTTCCGCTCACGCCCCAACATCGTGCAGCCCGCCTCCAGTGGTGTCGCGACAGGCGTGAATGGAGGGACGAATGGAGACGTGTCGTCTTCAGCGATGAGAGTCACTTCTGCCTTGGTGCCAATGATGGTCGTATGCGTGTTTGGCGCCGTGCAGGTGAGCGCCACAATCAGGACTGCATACGACCGAGGCACACAGGGCCAACACCCGGCATCATGGTGTGGGGAGCGATCTCCTACACTGGCCGTACACCACTGGTGATCGTCGAGGGGACACTGAATAGTGCACGGTACATCCAAACCGTCATCGAACCCATCGTTCTACCATTCCTAGACCGGCAAGGGAACTTGCTGTTCCAACAGGACAATGCACGTCCGCATGTATCCCGTGCCACCCAACGTGCTCTAGAAGGTGTAAGTCAACTACCCTGGCCAGCAAGATCTCCGGATCTGTCCCCCATTGAGCATGTTTGGAACTGGATGAAGCGTCGTCTCACGCGGTCTGCACGTCCAGCACGAACGCTGGTCCAACTGAGGCGCCAGGTGGAAATGGCATGGCAAGCCGTTCCACAGGACTACATCCAGCATCTCTACGATCGTCTCCATGGGAGAATAGCAGCCTGCATTGCTGCGAAAGGTGGATATACACTGTACTAGTGCCGACATTGTGCATGCTCTGTTGCCTGTGTCTATGTGCCTGTGGTTCTGTCAGTGTGATCATGTGATGTATCTGACCCCAGGAATGTGTCAATAAAGTTTCCCCTTCCTGGGACAATGAATTCACGGTGTTCTTATTTCAATTTCCAGGAGTGTAAGTTGAAGGAAGTAGTCAGCTTATTGTTTCAATGGGGGCTAGCGGAAATCTGCAAGCAAGGTTCAAATGGCTCAAATGGCTCTGAGCACTATGGGACTCAACATCTTAGGTCATAAGTCCCCTAGAACTTAGAACTACTTAAACCTAACTAACCTAAGGACATCACACACACCCATGCCCGAGGCAGGATTCGAACCTGCGACCGTAGCAGTCCCGCGGTTCCAGACTGCAGCGCCAGAACCGCTAGACCACCGCGGCCGGCTGCAAGCAAGGCTCTGCATAATACACTGACGGGGAACAAAGAAATAGCAACACCAACGAGCTGTGCTACATAAACGATAGTTAGTAGGCGTGTTTCTACGTCTGAAAAAGATGTCTATTCATATCTCGCGCCAGTCACCGTTATGAGGATGCAAGTCATGTTTGCTTTAAATAGACGCTGTAACGGTCTTCAACGATTGTTAACTTTGGAGATGGACAGCCGCATGGACAGCCATGTATACCTGGCCTGTGAATTTAGTGAAGTCTTGCCCTTGATGTTTTGCTCGCCATAAAAGACAGGATAGCCGATGTCGTAACGCCTTTCACGTGTGGAAAACAGGCCATGTCCAAGTAGTTTGTTTGCAACGGCACATAAACGCCAATTTTTCCCCCTCCCAGAAAAAAAAACAGGCTCGTGCACATCCAGTGAATTCTGTCTTTTGAAAACATACAACAGGTTCTGACAAAAGTAAGATTAAGGTTGTGTCTCCTTCTCACACTAGTGCTGTACAACGACGTTCTAACAAATTATTTGTCTCATTAAGTATTGCTGGGGGTACGAAAAGTTAGGCCCACCAAGCCTTTCTAAATCTAGCAACCAGCTCACTGCTTACAACGGACAGGAAATTCCAGTGCTTGGACAGTGTAGTTTGCCTGCCACTTACAAATCTCACACTAGGACAGTGAATTTTACTGTGTTAAAATCAAGAGAAAATGAGAACATATTCGGTTTAGATGCCTTTGATTTGTTTGGTCTTAGCGTCCAAGACAATGTACTCTCAGTGTCTGCTTTTGAACCAAAAGAAAGTGTAGCTAGCTTGCTTAAAGAATTTCCTGAACTATTTTCAGAAGGAATGAGAAAAGCTAATGAAGTTGTAGCGCATGCTACATTGAAAGACAGTGGACAGCCTAAGTTTTTCCGGGTCTACCCTGTTCCAATTACTTTAAGAAACAAAGTAGCCAGTAAATTGAAAGAATTGCAAGATAATGGTGTAATTGCTCCCATTCAAGCAAGTCAAGCAAGTCAATGGGCAAGTCCTCTCGTTTTGTTGCCTAAGCCTTCTGGTTGCATTCATATTTGTGTTGGCTTCAAGTCTACAGTCAACCCACAGACCATAGTTGACACTTATAATTGCCTCACCATGAGGAATTCATGGACAGGCTTAGTGCAGGACGTTACTTTTCTACGACAGATTTGCGTGATGCCTACTTGCAAATTCCATTGGATGAAGACTCACAGAAAGTGTTTGTTGTAAATAGACATTTAGGATTGTTCAAGTATTTGCGTTTGCCCTTCAGCAGTGCTTCCGCACCTGGCATTTTTCAACGTTGCTCGGAACACCTGACTGCCATTTTGTTCAAACTACCTTGATGATATTGTCACCTCAGGTCATATTCCAGAGGAACACATTACCAATTTGTGTAGTCTTTTTGAGTGTTGTCTCAAGCAGGACTCAAGTGTCGTCTCGAAAAGTGTGACTTTTTTTCAGACTGAACTACAGTACTTAGGCCACATGATAAACAGTCAGGGTGCGCACACCCTCCAATCTCCTTTGCTTGCAATCCGTGACCTGCCTGTTCCTCGCAATGTCTCTGAATTGCAGTCAGTACTAGGCAACATGACATACTACATTTATTTCGTTCTGGCCGCTTCGCAGATCACAGCTCTCAGCTCATCTCTACATCCAGCGTCCTGCCTGCCCCCTCTCCCTTGTCGTCTGCATATTCCCTACACAACAACAGTGCAGCATTTTAGGGGGAGGAATGTGCTAATGTAAGCTGTCGCCAGTATACCGGTCTGCATAGATGAAGTAAAGATCGATTACTAGGCGCTGGATTAAGTGCGTCTATCACAACAGAGGCCAGAGACACACCCACAAGCAACATGCTGCCAACGCCGTCTCGACAGCATGTATTTAGACCACCGCCGCTGACCGGAGGGCCTCACTCGCTCACTCACTTATCCAGTTTGGCGTCTGTCAATTAACTCACAGAGTGGGCTCAGTTCATCACAGCGACCAGATTAGTGACTATAGCAGAACTATTACTAATGATCTTGTACCATAAACTTGGACTCTATGCAAGTTAAGTAAATGTTTCCAGTTCATGTAAATAAAGAACAGTATTAATCCATATATGCATTTTTGTTGTAGAAAGTGTATACCGGCCACCCATAACAACATCCTCTCCCTTGCTTCCTTGTGATACAATTATCTACAAACTCAAATCCCATTAGCGACCAACGTCTATGAACTGGCTACCATAGACTACTGTAACGGTGTTGTTGTTTCTGCGAACATACCACAAAATAACATGAAAACGACAGCTGCAGGTGTTTCACTTTATTACACATCTAACTTTTTTTTATTATTTTTGAAACCCAATTACAAGGGCGTGCTAAAAAGTAATGTCACGGAATTTTTTACTGTGTTCACGATATAGTCTGAGGTAATACATGCAATGCGGTCAATTTTCCCGCTTCGCTGACGCAAGTTGTTTCCCCTCTGCCGTTAGACGGCGTTTAACATGGCGGTTTGCAAGGTAGTTATGTCGCTGTGTGAGAAACAATTAGCTGTAATCTCTCAGAAAATTGAAAGCACGAATTCGAAGTGTTCTTCCACAAATGGATTACCTTCTCCTTCAGCAAGATGGCACACGAGCGCCGCGACATCTGCAACAAACCGAAGTCCTCGGCTCATTCTCATAGATTATCCCCCATATAGTCCCGACTTGGACCCATCCGATATTCATCTGTTTCCAGAACTTACAGAACACATTCGAGGACTTCACTTTGATAGTGATGAAGCGGTGCATGTAGAGGTGAGACAGTGTTTCCGTCAACATGGTCAAAATTCTACAAGAAACTGGTCTCTCCTTGGGAGAAATGTGTTCGTTGCCAGGGTGACTATGTTGAGAAGGAAATAGCTAGACTTGAAAAATAAGATGCAGGGTATAATGACTGCCTGAAATATTTTCTCTATGATTCATCACTTGAAACTAGACTTGGAACGTGCAGCAGAGTACCAAGAACACAATAGCACTCAAAATGCGTTTTGTGGAATAATTTTGATCCTTGAACAGACCTGTTGACACACAAAGCTGATGAACAAATTGGGATCGTGCCGCACGAGAGCTGTGTCTATATCAATGCGTACGTGCGGAGATGCGTCCGTGAGCGCGTGGGCGGCGTGGGTAGAGTATGAGAAAGAGAGGGGCGGAAGAGGGAATGGAAATACGCATTGTTGCAATGATGTGTCGTTAAGCTGCGGCGGATGTCAGCACCAAACAAAGACACCGGGATGTGGGCGTCACTTCCTGGTCAAGTGCAATAACGTGTGACGCGGCAGTCTTTATGAAGTACGAGCCAAAGATGTGCGGGTGACCCCCAACGATCATAAACAAGTTAGTTGGTTCATGTTGGTCAGAGTACCACAAAACTTAGCTGTCAACGTCTCTTCATTTTCACATGATGAAAGCTTAGTGACGGCATTTTTTTCTACATAAATTCACTTCAAAAAATGGTTCAAATGGCTCTGAGCACTATGGGACTCAACTGCTGTGGTCATCAGTCCCCTATAACTTAGAACTACTTAAACCGAACTAACCTAAGAACATCACACACACCCATGCCCGAGGCAGGATTCGAACCTGCGACCGTAGCAGTCCCGCGGTCCCGGACTGCGCGCCTAGAACCACGAGACCACAGCAGCCGGCATAAATTCACTGATTGTTGCCTATTTTCACATGATGAAAGCCAAGTGACGGTATTTTTTTCTAGATAAATTCACTGATTGTTGCCGACAGGAAACGAGGAAGTTTTGGCATATCTTTCTGTTCATAAATTCACTGACTGTTGTCGATTGGTAATGAGGAACTCAAGTGTGCGCTATTAAAAGAGTGCATCCTCCACTATGGTCATTGAGTAGAGAACTTGTTCTCGGATAAAGGTCCTGAACATCCACACACAAGAAACAATGTACATCGCTTTGCTATAGAATTCTTGAACGCATACTGAGTATGAATATAAGAAATTTCCTTAAGACAGAAAAACTTCAGTTTACAAATCAGCACGGATTTAGAAAGCTTCGCTCTTGCGAAACAGCTTGCTCTTTCCTCACATGATATCCTACAAACCATGAATGAAGGGGAACAGACAGATCCCACATTCCTAGATTTTCGGAATGCGTTTGACACAGACCCTACCGCAGATTGCTGACGAAGCTCCGAGCATACAGATTAGACTTTTTAAGTAATACAACACAGTACGTTGTCCTCGAAGGTGAGTGTTCATCAGAGACAAGGGTATCATCAGGGGTTCCCCAAGGAAGTGTAACAGGACCGCTCTTATTTACTACATACATAAATGATCTCGCAGAAAGGGTGAGCAGGAATTTACGGCTGTTTGCTGATGACGCTATGGTGTGCTGGAAGGTGTTGTCGATGAGTGATTGCAGGAGGGTACAAGATGACTTACAATTTCTACTTGAATGGCAGACTGCTCTAAATGCAGAACAAAGTAAGGTAAAGCGGAGGAATAGAAAAAACAATCCTGTAATGTCCAAATAAAGCATTAGTTGTGTGCTGCTTGACAAGTGACATCGATTAGGTAACTAGGCACAACGCTGCAAAGAAATATGAAATGGAATGTGGACTTCGCATTACTAGTAGGAAAGGCAACTCCTCGACTTCGTTTTATTGGGAGAATTTTGAGGACGCCGTATAGAACACTATGTGACCCATTCTTGAACAGTGTTCGAATGTTAGGAATCCCCACCAGGTTGAATAAAAAAGGAAGAAACGAAGCAGTTCAGAGACATACTGATAGACTTGTTACCGGTAGGTTAGATCATCACGTAAGTATTACGGTGCTGCTTCGTGAACTCAAATGGGAATCCCTGGAGAGAGACGAGGCTCTTTTCGCGAGGCACTATCGCGGAAATATAGAGAACCAGCATTTGAGGCCGACTGCAGAAGGATCCTACTGCCACCAGCGTCATTTCGCGTGAGAACCACGAACATAAGGTGAGAGAAATTAGCGATTGTTCGGAAGCTTATAGTCACCCGTTTCTCTCTCGCTCTGTTTGCGAGTTGAACAGGAAAGGAAATGACTGGTAGTGGTATGTGGTGCCCTCTGCCTTTCGGTAGATGCAGATGTCACACATTCAAGGCCAATGTGACGACTTACAGATTGTTGTCAGAGAACTGTTCCCAAACTATTCTCTCTGCCTTGTAAGGTCTTTATCAATCTACAGAAAGAGGATGTGCTTCACACACATTGCTCATTCATGACTTTGTACCACATGAAATATTCAATATCCTTATCTGAAAACACTGCGTATAGTCGTCGTTTTTTCCGTTTTCTATCATTCCTTAGTTGCTTCAAAATTCATGAAAGTATTTTCCGTCCATGCAACTAAACGAAAGGCATTTTGTTTTTTGGCATACGCGTTTCGCTTCTTTTATTTTTGAAGATTATTCAGTGGCCTGAAATACAGGTTTCTATTTATACATAAAATAAATGGATTATATAGCGCTTACAATAAGTTCCTATGTTCCATTTTTCAAGTTTTTCTGTTGTTTTTCAGATTATAAACAACTTTTGTAGCACAAATTTTGTAACGTTAAATTACCTTTTGGTGTTAACTTACGATTTCCTAAGTTGTTAGTCCGTATGTGTGGTCCTGGAGATGTGCTCAATCGGTTCCCATGCTCCAGCTGTCCGCGTTCCGGCATTTTCTCACCGACATTTATTATAACATTTGGCTTGCGCTTTTCATTTCGTGATCAACATGTGTGTGTGTTTAGAGAGTGTAGTGTTGCCAACTGTCGCTGTGAGTTTATCTCGTATTTGTGTTGTGTATGTGGTTTGATGTTTTTCATTTGTTGTGAGTGTCAGTATGTGTGTGTGTGTGTGTGTGTGTGTGTATTTTGTTATGTATCGTTCCCTGTCTATTTTTTAAAAAAAATCGGAAATCGGCCAGCTGGAGCATGGGTACCGAATGAACATGTATCCAGCACCACACATGTGGACTAACAACACTGGAAATCGCAAGTAACTCCAACAGATAATTTAGCATCACAAAATTTGCGCTACAAAAGTTGTTTCTAATATGAAAAACAACAGAAAAACATGACACAGTGTAACTTAGTAACATACTATAGGTACTGCGTAATGCATTAATTATTTGTATAAAAAGAAACATATATTACAAGCCACTGACGATGCTTCATAACTCAAGGAACCGAAACGCATATGGCAAAAAACGACCTTTCATTTAGTTCCATAGACGGAACATACCTTCACTAACAATGTATAAGTTTGAACCTAATGGATAGAGAGACCCTGAACACGGAGAACTGTGCATACATTGCAGCACGCAAGGAGTTTTTAGTCACATAGCCCAGTTTCACAATGACGAGATTTTAATGGCTCGAAAGAAGGTTGTTGTGAGAAGCTAAATATGGCCACGGCTTTTTGGTGGTGTCGGCCAGTGTGTAAGCATTCAGATAACAGTCACTCACGCAGTAGTTGTCCTGAAGTAATGTTGTTGTATTTCAGGAAAAGGTAACAAACAGCCCTACTTCGTTCGCACTATCGGACACGAGCAATGCTGATCGCCATCTGGTCGTTCTGAGAGAGTTGCGTTCTGCAATGTCGCTGTTTCCGTTTCGGGGAAAGCTTAGTTGAGTGAAAAGCGCTGTTAGGAAGAAGCCTGAGAAATCTTTATTGGTCTGTTTGCTTTCACCGTAACACTCAACTTGCTTCTCACAGGAGTCACGGCCAGAACGTACAACTTCCTTCAGCTGTTCTAAAACGAAAGCAGTTCCTTTCTTCAACATGTAGCTCTGTCGAGTGTTGTGAAAATAATATAATCGATTACATCGTAGCTGCACTGCACATTAACTTATTATTTACTTGTCAGAAACATAGCGATATAGTGCACCTCCAGTGTAAACACGCTTTTTGCATTCGTCGGAATGGAAGGAAGGAAGTTAAGTGTTTTAACGTACCGTCGACGTCGAGGTCATTATAGACGAAGCGCGACCTCGGATTGTGAGTGATATGGAACAAAATCGGCTGTGTCCTTTTGAAAAGAACCATCCTGATATTTCCTTAATCGATGTAGGGAACAAGTGGAAATCCTAAATCTGGATCGAGACCCAGGAGCCAGAACTATCGTCTCCCAAAATGTGAGTCAAGTGTCGCTCTGCTTTCGCCATTTGCGTCATTCCTTTCTGGATGAGTATCGTTCAAAATAATACTCAAGGAATACAGGTACACTTGCTTCACTTAATTAAAATGAACAGCTGATTGGAACAAAAAACAAAAAAATATGAGTGTATTACAAAAAAATATGTCAATAATGCCGCATTTACTCAACATTTTCGAAAATTTTCACTTCATCTAATACAACTGTTCAACCTTCTAACCCAGAAATAAAAGTATATGTGGAGTATCTTCTGGAAATTGATAACAGTCAACGTTCTTTGCCTTCAGAGTCTCTTAATTTCTAGAGATCCGGACTCCTCCTAGCCAGAGCATCTCGTGAGAAATCCAGTATTGCCACGTGGTTAGAAGACGAAGAACGGAGGGTGGATTTAAGAAATATGAGACGTGTTCGAACAAATTACGGTAGATAAACTTCTGACACATCTTCTTATGCACTTTGAAGAAGCTTTGGTCAGTGGATGAGTTAAGGAGCTCTAGAACGTTGTGGCAGGCTTGTTCTCCATCTCCTTCTCCATCATCATCATTATCATCTTCTCTCCCTCTCTCTCTCTCACTCTCTCTCTCTCTCTCTCTCTCCCTCACACATTCACACACATTTGACCTCTCTACATTCTTTCTCGCTTTTCGCTCTCATTATCTCTCCCTCTCCCTCTATGTATATCTTTATCTCATTATCCCACACTTCCTGTTCTATCTCTCTTGCCCCCTTTGTCTCCTTTAGATCATTTTGTTTCCTGTCTCACTTTCTTTCTTCATGTCTCTCTATCTCTTTTATTGTATCCCTCTCACTTTACATCCATTCTCTTTCTCTCCCCTTGTCTCTCCCTCTCAGTTTCTTTTTCTTTTTTGCTTTCTGTCTCCCAATGTCTACTAAGTGCATCGCAGGGGTCACTTCTTATGGTATAATACATTAAAGTTCCTTCACATTCTTCAAAAACATAAAGTAAGGGGGGGGGACCGGTTCATATGAGAATTGGAGGGGGCAGAGGGGGAGCTGGGCAGGTCGAGAGGGAGGTGGATATATTTACAGTATATGCCTTGAGATCCAGTTTCTAAAACTCTCTATGCACATTTCCTCAAGATTCAAATGTCCAAAGTTATAGGTTTTCAGCATTTCTGTCACCTATCACGCCAGTAGACATAATTGTGACCATAGGTATGGCCAAACTTTCAGGAAACATTCCTCACACACAAAGAAAGAAAATATGTTATGTAGACATATGTCCGGAAACGCTTACTTTCCATGTTAGAGCTCATTTTATTACTTCACTTCAAATCACATTAATCATGGAATGGAAACACACAGCAACAGAACGTACCAGCGTGACTTCAAACATTTTGTTACAGGAAATGTTCAAAATGTCCTCCGTTAGCGAGGATACATGCATCCACCCTCCGTCGCATGGAATCCCTGATGCGCTGATGCAGCCCTGGAGAATGGCGTATTGTATCACAGCCGTCCACAATACGAGCACGAAGAGTCTCTTCATTTGGTACCGGGGATGCGTAGACAAGAGCTTTCAAATGCCCCCATGAATGAAAGTCAAGAGGGTTGAGGTCAGGAGAGCGTGGAGGCCATGGAATTGGTCCGCCTCTACCAATCCATCGGTCACCGAATCTGTTGTTGAGAAGCGTACGAACACTTCGACTGAAATGTGCAGGAGCTCCATCGTGCATGAACCACATGTTGTGTCGTACTTGTAAAGGCACATGTTCTAGCAGCACAGGTAGAGTATCCCGTATGAAAGCATGATAACGTGCTCCATTGAGCGTAGCTGGAAGAACAAACTAAAATGAGCTCTAACATGGAAATTAAGCGTTTCCGGACACATGTCCACATAACATCTTTTCTTTATTTGTGTGTGAGGAATGTTTCCTGAAAGTTTGGCCGTACCTTATATATATATATATATATATATATATATATATATATATATATATATATATATATATATATATAACTGATGTGGATGTAGTATCGTGTACACAAGGTATAAAGCGGAATAGCCGAAGCTGTCCTTTGTACTCAGGTGATTCATGTGGGAAAACGTTTCCGCACGACGGAAATTAACAGACTTCGAACGCGGAATAATAGTTGGAGCTAGGCGCATGGGACATATCATTTCGAAACCCGTTAGGGAATTCAATATTCCCGATCTAAAGTGTCAAGAGTGTGCCGAGACTATCAGATTTCAGGTACTACCTCACACCACGGACAAAACAGTGGCCGACACCCTTCACTTAACGATCGAGAGAAGTGGCGTTTGCGTCGAGATGTCAGTGCGAACAGACAAGCAACCCTGTGTGAAATAACTCATAAATCAATATGGGACGTACGACGAACGTATCCGTTAGTACAGTGCGAGGAAATTTGGCATTAATGGGCCATGGCAGCAGGCGACCGACGTGAGTGCGTTTGCTAAAAGCACGATAACGCATTCAACGCTTCTCCTGGGTTCGTGACCGTATATGTTGGACCCTATACGACTGGAAAACCGTGGTCTGGTCAGATGAGTTCCAATTCCAGTTGGTAAGAACTGATGGGAGGTTTCGAGTACAGCGCAGACCCCACGAAGCTATGGACCCAAATTGTCAACAAGGCACTGTGCAAACTAGTGGTGGCTCCATAATGGGTGTGGCCTATGTTTACGTGGTATGAACTGTATCCTCAGGTCCAACCGAACCGATCATTGACTGAAAATGGTTATGTTCGGGTACTTGGAGACTATATTTGCAGCCATTCATGATGTTCTGAAATAACGATATCATATCACTGCACCACAATTGTTCACGATTGGTTTGAAGTAGATTCTGAACATTTCGAGCGAATGATTTGGCCTCACAGATCATTCGACATGAATCCCATCCAACATTTACGGCACATAATAGAGAGGCTAGTTAGTACACTAAATCGTGCGCCGGCAACACTCGCTTTTATGGACGCTAAAGAGGTAGCAAGGCTCGATATTTCTGCAGGGAATTTCCAACGACTTGTTGAGTGCATTGAAACCTGTTTGGTAGGTACTCAGAGAGCGCGCAGGATAAGGTTACGGTTGTGGATGGGGCCGTAAACAGTTACTGTGAGCTGCACAATCAAACACACAACTTTATTTTTCTAAGAACCACTTATTTACACATTGCTTTAAAGATCACAATTAACAATATGGCTGAAGGCCTAGTTAAAGAGTACTTGAGATGCTTTCCGGGCTGAAGGCCTGGCTTAGAAATCAAAAGCCATTAAAAATAGAAGGTAAAAAATATTCTTTTAAAAAAAATACATGCAATTGAAACAATTATCGGCTGAAGACCTACACTATACGTCTGAACGAAGACTACAATTAAAACACATTAATAAACAATTTTACTAACCAAGACATTTCCTTTTAAACTTACAACAGAATGGCCGAAAGCCTACTAAAAGAAATATTAACTTATTGCACGGCTGAAGGCCACAAACAAATATGAAACAACGGCTGAAGGCCTGAACAACAAGTCAGACAAACAATTTAAAATAAACCCCTTCCTTCTTATAAAAATGTTTTCCTTTAAAGAATACACACGGCTGAGGGCCCATATTAAAAGGGGTTCACGTAAATCCTCGGCTGAAGGCCGCACACAACACATCGATCAACTACCGGCTTAGGGCCTGGATTATAAACAATTTCAGATAGAACTAATCTTAGGGAAAATTTTATTTTATAAAATAAAATCAGTCTTCAAAATTTTAATTTAACACAGCTGAAGACCTTTATGAAAAATTTAAAAGAACTGAATTAACGGACGGCTGAAGGCCTTGCACAATACTAACACGAAAATCACAATCTAATGCATACAGAACAAATTGTGCTCAGAAGTGCTGCAAGGGTCGGCCTGAGAAGGTAGCTCAAACGTAAGGTGAGGAGAGACAGGCAACCAAGAGTTGAAGTGAAATAATCGGATGGCAACCCAAACTAGGGACGGCCCAAGGACAGACCAACTATTTAACCAATCCCCTTCCGTCCGACGAACGGCACAACGATGGAAAATATCGACCGAGGACGAGGATACGAACAGCACTACGCCTTCAGAAATTGGCGACTAAGAACAGCCAAGGGAACAATAGCCACTCTAAGCAAAATATGAACCAAACAAAAGGCTGTCAAACTAAACGCCGTGCCGGACAGCATCAACACGACGATGAAAGGCACACTGCCGGAAAACTACACTAACGATCAGGGCAGGTAACTGGAGCGTTAACGGCCACAGGGCAGAAAATACCGCTGGTGCACTTCACTAGCAAGTAACAGTCAATTTAATAATTAATCACAATATAGGAAGAAGGCTACAAGATTTCACCGACTCCAACACATCATATGTTGCTGTTAGCCCGAACAGCCCAGGGAGCAACAACGTGCAAATCAACGAAGAGATGTCACAATAGCTGAGGTTTCATAGCAGGTTAACTGATCCCTCAACTTCAGTGTCCAGGTTCGGTGGGCAACGAAAATTTTTGCTCTCGCAGCTAGTGCCTCACAATCCGACAGTGCGCGCACGCCGCCAGCGGTCCATGCCTGGCCTGTGCCACGGAGACTTGCTCGCAGCTTCGTCCCAACTGACTGACTGCCACACACACCACCGCCAACTGGGGATACTAGCGGTCGCACCAAAGATAGTACGACAGTACTAGTATCGATAAGCGCTGCTGCTGCCACTCAAGGAGACAAGCCAGCAACTTCCTGATGCCAGTAAGAAAGGAAGAAACAAGACGCCACTCAATGTGACAAAATGCCAAGGAACAAACGGCATGAACGCGAGCCGCACACTGCTTATCCATGACACGTCAAGTTGCTGCACTATGCCGGGAAAAAGGTGGTCCAACACGGTGTTAGGAAGTGTCCTATTAATTTTGCCACCTCAGTGTATATATAACTTGCTCTAATGAACTACAACATTTTGATCTATGACCACGGCTAAATACACTCCTGGAAATTGAAATAAGAACACCGTGAATTCATTGTCCCAGGAAGGGGAAACTTTATTGACACATTCCTGGGGTCAGATACATCACATGATCACACTGACAGAACCACAGGCACATAGACACAGGCAACAGAGCATGCACAATGTCGGCACTAGTACAGTGTATATCCACCTTTCGCAGCAATGCAGGCTGCTATTCTCCCATGGAGACGATCGTAGAGATGCTGGATGTAGTCCTGTGGAACGGCTTGCCATGCCATTTCCACCTGGCGCCTCAGTTGGACCAGCGTTCGTGCTGGACGTGCAGACCGCGTGAGACGACGCTTCATCCAGTCCCAAACATGCTCAATGGGGGACAGATCCGGAGATCTTGCTGGCCAGGGTAGTTGACTTACACCTTCTAGAGCACGTTGGGTGGCACGGGATACATGCAGACGTGCATTGTCCTGTTGGAACAGCAAGTTCCCTTGCCGGTCTAGGAATGGTAGAACTATGGGTTCGATGACGGTTTGGATGTACCGTGCACTATTCAGTGTCCCCTCGACGATCACCAGTGGTGTACGGCCAGTGTAGGAGATCGCTCCCCACACCATGATGCCGGGTGTTGGCCCTGTGTGCCTCAGTCGTATGCAGTCCTGATTGTGGCGCTCACCTGCACGGCGCCAAACACGCATACGACCATCATTGGCACCAACGCAGAAGCGACTCTCATCGCTGAAGACGACACGTCTCCATTCGTCCCTCCATTCACGCCTGTCGCGACACCACTGGAGGCGGGCTGCACGATGTTGGGGCGTGAGCGGAAGATGGCCTAACGGTGTGCGGGACCGTAGCCCAGCTTCATGGAGACGGTTGCGAATGGTCCTCGCCGATACCCCAGGAGCAACAGTGTCCCTAATTTGCTGGGAAGTGGCGGTGCGGTCCCCTACGGCACTGCGTAGGATCCTACGGTCTTGGCGTGCATCCGTGCGTCGCTGCGGTCCGGTCCCAGGTCGACGGGCACGTGCACCTTCCGCCGACCACTGGCGACAACATCGATGTACTGTGGAGACCTCACGCCCCACGTGTTGAGCAATTCGGCGGTACGTCCACCCGGCCTCCCGCATGCCCACTATACGCCCTCGCTCAAAGTCCGTCAACTGCACATACGGTTCACGTCCACGCTGTCGCGGCATGCTACCAGTGTTAAAGACTGCGATGGAGCTCCGTATGCCACGGTAAACTGGCTGACACTGACGGCGGCGGTGCACAAATGCTGCGCAGCTAGCGCCATTCGACGGCCAACACCGCGGTTCCTGGTGTGTCCGCTGTGCCGTGCGTGTGATCATTGCTTGTACAGCCCTCTCGCAGTGTCCGGAGCAAGTATGGTGGGTCTGACACACCGGTGTCAATGTGCTCTTTTTTCCATTTCCAGGAGTGTAGAAAGCAGTCTGGTGGTGTTGGGGGGCATGTGACGCAGCTAGGAAAGTACGTAAGCAGAGCAGAGTCGAATGGGAAATCATTCTAGCGACGATATAAGCCGCAAACAACGACAATGACATTAGTGACTTTGACAAAGAGCAAGTCTAGGAACAAGCATTATGCTGTGGGAGATATTCACAGGGTCTCCCAGGAGGCTGATGAGTGATCGAAGGCCCAATGATAGCTGTGACTACGTGAACATTATTGCGGACTGCCCGCACCCCTTCATGCTTGAAGTCTTCCCCAACAGCGGTGGCATCTTCCAGCAGAATGACTGTCCATGCTACAGGGCGAGAATAGTGCTACAGCGGTTTGCGGAACATGATAGTGAAACACAGGAATGTCTCGGTCACCAGATTCCCTGGTTATACCCGATGGAACACATCTGGGTTGCTATCGGGCCCTAGTTCCGCGCTCACAAAACCATTAACACGTAATGTACGAGAACTGTGTGTAAACATCTGGCGCCACACACATCCGCAAACCTACCTACCAAGGTCTCGTTGAATCAGTGACAGAATCACTGCATTCCAAAGGAGGACCAAAAGGCTAGTATGTGTGTGTGTGTGTATGTGTGTGTGTGTGTGTGTATTTGAGAGAGAGAGAGAGAGAGAGAGAGAGGAGCGGGGTTGGGGAAGGAGAGAGGGGGAGGGGAAGTTGGAGAGAGAAAGAGAGAGAGAACGGAGTTTGAACAAATGATGTTCAGCTTGCAAGAAATAAATGAAATAGCCGTATGTATGAAATCACATTCTTAGATCAGTTTGAGACACTTCTCTTAATGGAAACTGAAGATGGAAGGACTGAGTGATCTACATATCTTTGCCATCTCTCTCACTTCACAAATTCTTGTTACAAGAAAAGATGTCGAGGTGAATGGTTTCTTCAAAACTTTTAAAAGCACACACGAGAAAATTTCACTTATAAAGTAGCAGGCAGTAAACCGTGCAGTCTGAAGCACAAGGAAACACAGAGTTTCAAACTCTCTCATAAAACTAGAGATACAAACGTCTACTACGTTTCGTATCATTGTACAGTCTTAAGACATCTTCCTTCTGAACAATAACAACGTTATTTTGAGATTTTTTTTTTCTAAAGTGTTGGTATGAAATCGGCCATGTTGCTAAAGGTAGATGTTAGCAATCGGTATAAAACTTTAGTCAATCATGTACACTACAAGAAAATACTAAAAAGTAAAGACTAAAGCACTCTAGAATGAACAAGGAGAAAACAAAAGAGAACTGTGTAATCCTTCCACTTTTGGGAGAGAATTTTGAGCAGGTTAAGTGAAACTTCAACTAAAAATTACTTTCCGAATTGCCAATATACTAGAAGCTAAAATCCTTGATTACGTAAGAAGTACATCTTGTAAACATATATAGACTAAAGAATATTATATGTCGACATTTAGTATTCACTTTAGAAGGGAAAGTCCATAGAAAATGATGTCATTAGGAAATTAGTTGTGTTATATTTAAAAAAGGGTCTATTTCACAAACTGGAGGAACTTGAAATTTATCAACTCTGGACTGAAACACAAGACAACATATTCAAGGAGCAAACATAACTTCAGAATATATGTAAGTACAATTCCAATACGATCTTGGGTAATGTTGCGTCTAACGTAAAATGTTAACAACTGTATGTACATTCTTGAATGTGTGATCTACTATCATAATATCGCAGGACATTGTAATCACAGTTTAAAGGTGCCTATAAGGAGGAAAAATATAAACAATTTTTTCAGTTTATTTCACAACCAAAAAAGTAATACTTCACTTATACGTTCTAATATTACACAGATCATGCACATATATAACTGCAATAAGTATTATCCCTGTGTAATACTTCGAGATGAGGCGTTTTCACTAGTAGAAAGTTTGCCTAAGAAGAAATAACATACATGAGGTATGTTCCTTTTCCTCTAGTTGATATTCTGTGACCTGCTCTTTCTAATTTCTTAATTATTTATCTAATCGTAACTGTTTTGATAATTAACTGAATGTAACACCATATCGTAAGTTATATCCTTTTACAAATTACATGTTTTACAGCATAATTAGCATAATGTAGTAAGAAGTACAGATATAGAATCTTGTCAGATATGCATTAATTAATTTACCATCTTACATCTCCACCTTAAATAGCAGTAGCAAAGAATACTATTGAATGGTATTGAGCACAGTTGTAAATATTGTTAACCCTCTGTGACTGTATGCAGCATATCATATTAGATAGTCTTTGAAGTTCGAAAGCATCTCTGGTAAGTGGTGATGTGATGGGTACATTCGACTGGCAGTTGACTTAGAGTTTTCGAATAGGTATCTGATTGACGATTACTTCACTTCTACTACCATTATGTTCCTTTTGCGTAAGAAATGTATCAGCCACTACGTGGCAACATATGCAAATTAAGAGAAAAAATTCATTAGAATGTATGGTGGTTACTTTTTATAGATTATATCTCAGCAACACTGAATGGTTTGAATGCATATGTTACAAAACATTCCATTTTTGGGACACGTGTTTGTATATAAAATAAATAACAGACTTTGATCATTGTATGTTTGCATACATAAATTAGTCTTTCATACATCAATGTCATTACGTGTCACAAAAAATTACCGTCATGAGAAGCAAATAGTACATTTTAATGATGCTGATTTCAAATACAGGTTCGGGAAGTCAGGGCGGAATGGGAAACTTAACGTTTAAAATTTTTTGTAAAATAAAGAAGCAGAAGAAAACACTTCTCGTATAAAAATTCGCCTTGTAGTATAACCTAACGTATCTTATTTCAAAGTCGCTTAAAACTATACATAACGTATTTTTTACATTTTTTTTCAAAGAAATGCTTGCATATTTCCCGTTCTGCCTCACTCACGGAGCGGAGTAGGATACGGGAATTTTTGTGGAATTATTGCATAAATTGTGAGAAAGAACTTCTTAAAACTAAGACATAAAGTTGTTTCTGAAAAGGTAAGAAAAAGGAATATGGAATCATCAAAAAATCGTAAATAATAAGAAAATATTGTAATGTCATTTTGCAAAATGTGCAGTTATTTTTAGTACTTAATATCGAGTTACTCTTTCTGTTTCCTTATTGGATCTCATCGGTTGTGCGCCACATATATTTTTTGGTTTGCGAATAGGTAATATGAGATGTCAAGTGGCAAATCCCAAAACCCAGTCCTGGCCAACTAGACAAGTTTCTTCCTCAAATCTGTGTGGTGAGCCGTTTCTTTCGCTAGCTGGCAGGCTAAAGATTGAGAATGAGATATTTCATCATTGAACTAAAATATCTACTCTCCAGTGACTTCAGTTACGCTACTGGCTCGTCTTTTTTTTCTGCATTGAGCACGTTTTTATATTTCTCATCTGATTTGTCATGTCTTTATTTTGGATTATTCTTAGCTTTACGAACGTATGTTTGCAATGTTGATTTGGGTATGTTAAAAATCCTTAGATGCTTTTAAAACTCCATTTCATAAGGTAAAATGGCTAACGCTACCATTTCCATTGATCTAAAATCCCATCGCTGTGTATCAGCCTTTTAATGTAAGTTGGCACCATCTGGGACACCTATGGAAAAGAAAGTATTACATAGTTTGAAATCTACTTGCAACAAAAAATGAGTGTGCAGAACGGGACACTGTCTCAGTCTGCTCCATAACTGAAGGATTTAAACGTTTTATATAACTAGTGTACAGCAAACGGGATGTACTTTAGTGATTAGCTGTCATTTAAGAGTGTAAAATTACGAATTAACAAGTTATCTTGCATCTTAACTCACCAAGAGTTATAAAATCATAAATGAAAAAGTGAAGGACAGCCGTTCACATACAAGTCGCACTCCAAGCCAAATAAAAATGGCTGTCACACCTTCCCTTCGATTCGGAGACATAGCTACATGTCACTACAGTAGGCTGTAGTAGTCCCCAGTCTAGAAAACAACATAGTCCCGTCGTGCACTGCTACCCTGTTCCGCCCCGAGTTCCCCTACTTAGCATTTATATTCCATTTCTATCTTTAGCAATAAAGATATTGCATAATATAAACAATATCAAATCACAGTATTACTCAAAGAAAAATTTATGGAATCGTACCTTTTTGGGAAACTACTTGGATGAGAACACGTACTGATTATAATACTGAGGAGTGTATGAATGCAAATAATAATAATTATTATAAGTTATTCAAACTGATAAATATCAGAAATAATTTCAGCAGAACAGAATTTATGACGAATAAGAGAAGTAGCATTTGTAATACCTTGAGTAGGTTGGCATGGATCTACAGCTTTGGTTGCTAGGCTTAATTTGAGAAGTAAGAAACCATCTAAAGAACATTTTGTGCTAGTGAACTGTACAAAATCTCGTATAACTGTAATAAAGGTTATTTTACACATTTCACCGACCGTCCTTATAAACTTTTAGTACAGTCATACACTGAAATGGATTGTTGTAAAAGATATAAAATTGTGTTTTAATAATACTGCCAATTTAATTTACCATATGACAACTTAAGGTTATCAGAAGTGATTTATCCATCTGGTTCCACATTTTAACACTTCCCACAAATAACGGATCTAGCATTATATTGGAAATGAAGTCCCACGCTTCTTAACGGAGCGTAGGGGAACGATGCGAGAGATCCGCACCGCCGTACTAGGGAAGGTCCTAATGGAGGTGGTTTGCCGTTGCCTTCCTCCGACCGTAATGGGTATGAATAATGATGATGAAGACGACACAACAACTGACTGACCCCGCCCGGAATCTAACCCGGGACCCCGTGCTCGGGAAGCGAGAACGCTACCGCGAGACCACGAGCTGCGGACAGCATTATATTACTGAACAAAAAGAAGTGGGGTAAGTGGTGAACATATTACTGAATCTATAGGCCTTCAGTGCAATGAGTTATGCCCACTGTTAAGCAGTGTCAGATAAAATTTTCAGCTGTCGATGGTAAGTGTTTTGTACTTGATGGCAGTGTAAGTATCTTGTCTTTGGTAACAATAACTCAAATAAATAATATGCTGTCGTTTAATGTTTTCTCCTCCAATACGCTAACTTTCGTAAGTCCTGAAAGATTCAGAAGATATTTAAAAAATGTCAGTTTGTTCTTCTGAGGGGCTGTCTGACACAGAGTAAAATTTTACTTCTGCAATAGTGAAAACACATGCATCATGAGCTGGGGCATCTGCTGCTGGTACAGAATGTGTGAATGTTCATAAGAGAAATAGTTCTAAATCGTTGCTTAGGAAATGGGATCTGTTTGTAGTTCGATACTCATATCAATGACAAACGATTTCGGTATTTTATCATGACAACAAGAGCCAACGAAAAATGTGGACATCACAACATGTCAGTGCAACTTATTACCCCGCTTCTTTCTATTCTCTTCTTCTCCTAACGACGTCACACTTTATGAAATACTAATACTGAAAATTATTATTCCTTTCATATGCTTTTGCAGTTTTTCAAACGATGAAATAAAATAAACCATGCTCTTCTGGATATTTAGATGACTTTAGATACATCCAGAATGAATTTTCACGGTGCATCAGTGTTTGGGCAGAACTGAACTTCCTGGCAGTTTCAAACTGTTCGAATCTATAAAACAGTTGTAAGTTGCCAGAAAAATTTGTAGTTCAGATACACCTTCAAATTACATTCATAACAATCAATGTATTGATTCTTAGAAAATCGAATTTTTTGCAATAAATAGCAAAATTATGCATCTGGCTACTTCATATATTTTCTTACATTTAAACTGCTATGTCAGTCAATTAATTTTTGACCCAACATTAAATGGAAATCGGGAATTATTAAAATGAAATTATATGTGAAATGATTTAGAAATATGGTTTTGTGACATGTTGCGACACAATGTAGACCATAATAAGTATCAACTGATTATTAATCTTCATCTTGTATGATCATCTCCAATACGTATTCAAGATGACATTTTGGCATCCTCTTGTTACACGCTTCTATGTTAACAGACGTGAGTATATTTTTGAAGTTATAACTGATAATCTATTGATATTATTCCATTCACTGTTTGAGATTTTTGTACTGTTTGTCACATTTCTCGTCATTAATAATTCACTTTCCTACACTACTGGCCATTAAAATTTCTACATCAAGAACAAATGCAGATGATAAACGGGTATTCATTGGACAAATATATTATACTAGAACTGATATGCGATCACATTTACTCGCAATTTGGGTGCATAGATCCTGAGAAATCAGTTCCCAGAACAACCACCTCTGGCCGTAATAACGGCCTTCATACGTCTGGGCATGGAGTCAAACAGAGCTTGGATGGCGTGTACAGGTACAGCTGCCCATGCAGCTTCAACACGATACCACAGTTTATCAAGGGTATTGACTGGCGTATTGTGACGAGCCAGTTGCTCGGCCACCATTGACCAGACGTTTTCAATTGGTGAGAGATCTGGAGAATGTGCTGGTCAAGGCACCAGTCGAACATTTTCTGTATTCAGAAAGGCCCGTACAGGACCTGCAACATGCGGTCGTGCATTATCCTGCTGAAATGTAGAGTTTCGCAGGGATCGAATGAAGGGTAGAGCCACGGGTCGTAACACACCTGAAATGTAACGTCCACTGTTCAAAGTGCCGTCAATGCGAACAAGAGGTGATCGAGACGTGTAACCATTGGCACCCCATACCATCACGCCGGGTAATACGCCAGTATGGCGAAGACGAATACAAGCTTCCAATGTGCGTTCACCGCGATGTCGCCAAACACGGATGCGACCATCATGATGCTGTAAACAGTACCTGGATTCATCCGAAAAAATGACGTTTCGCCATTCGTGCACCCAGGTTCGTCGTTGAGTACACCATCGCAGGCGCTCCTGTCTGTGATGCAGCGTCAAGGGTAACCGCAGCCATGGTCTCCGAGCTGATAGTCCATCCTGCTGCAAACGTCGTCGAACTGTTCGTGCAGATGGTTGTTGTCTTGCAAACGTCCCCATCTGTTGACTCAGCGACCGAGACGTGGCTGCACGATCCGTTACAGCCATGCGGATAAGATGCCTGTCATCTCGACTGCTCGTGATACGGGACCGTTGGGATCCAGCACGGCGTTTCGTATTACCCTCCTGAACCCACCGATTCCATTTTCTGATAACAGTCATTGGATCTCGACCAACGCGAGCAGCAATGTCGCGATACGATAAACCGCAATCGCAATAGGCTACTATCCGTCCTTTATCAAAGTCGGAAACGTGATGGTACGAATTTCTCCTCCTCACACGAGGCATCACAACAACGTTTCACCAGGCAACGCTGGTCAACTGCTGTTTGTATATGAGAAATCGGTTGTAAACTTTCCTCATATCAGCACGTCGTAGGTGGCGCCACCGGCGCCAACCTTGTGTGAATGCTCTGAAAAGCTAATCATTTGCATATCACAGCGTCCTTTCCTGTCTGTTAAATTTCCCGTCTGTAGCACGTCATCTTTGTGGTGTAGCAATTTTAATGGCCAGTAGTGTACCTTAAAATCTGCAATATCTGTCACTGCCTCCTTAATATTGAATACTCTCCATAGACCTACATATTGAATATTTTATGGGACATATGACAACCCCTTTTAATTCCTCTGTCAGTTTTAGCAGAATCAGTGTTTCTAATCTTCAGGATAGTTTGAGTTTTTGATCCATGTATAGACTGCCACTTAGTAAAAGATCTATCCAGTCTATTCCATTGTCGTTTAATATTTTCAGCTGTAGTTACAAGGATGCTAGGGTGGCTGTTGGTAACAGCCTCGTCATACGTGTGAGGGCTGCAGGTGGATGTATACAGCATCAGGCACACATTGCAGGACTCTAATAGATCACCTTGCAGCTTCTAAAGTTGGATGTACCTCTTGCAGAAGATCAGACACACTGATGGTTCCACTTATGAAATGGTGGCTGAAACTGGTCTGGGAGGACACTCGTCTATTTTCCAGTAAAGAGAACATAAATTCATTTTAAGGGATGCCATTAATTTATTCAGCATTGTAATTCTTACCGAAACACTGGTCAAAGTACAATCTCGAAATTTTACACAACATTCGACGTCACTGTTTGCGTTACATGTCACAAAATTGACTTGCTAATTGTAGTGTCGATCACAGTTTAACATCACCGAATGAGTAATGGTCAATGGTGATTGTTCTGAGCAGTTCACAAACTTCTGCTCAATTAGTAATAATAACAACATGTGACGTCGTGCCACTCTTGGCCATGGTCGCCGCCCAGTTCTATTGTAAGCAGCAGTGGAGTTTCCATCTCCAAAGTTTTGACCGATGACCGTCCAGCTATGCTACCGTATTTGGCCATGCTGCACTCATGCAATGAGGAGTGGAGACGCTTTCTGCAAGTGAACTGTCACGCCTTACCTCGCGACCAAGAAGCAATAACGTCGCAATAAGTTCCCCAAAAGAAGGGCTTGAAATATATTGCACAACATTATGACTTGCCTTATGCCTTTTTTTGCTATAAACTTTACGGAGTGTTCAGTTGACAAGGTCAAAATCATGTTGATACTTAATGAAACAAAATCACAGATCCTTCCTTACATCTAAAATGATTCCAATACTTTAATCAGAGTCAACAGCGCCTCTTGCCACATTTCCTTTTATAAACCTAACTCTAACTACTTCTAAGTATGTTACATGGTATCGTCATACTGGGCCTGATAGTCAGGCCACCATGTTACACGCCACATTGATGTTTGCAATATGTGTGTGTGTGTTATCTTAAGAGAATTGTTCTGCAAACCAAGGTTTTAAATTTCCTCGCTGCAGTTTTGCCTTGAAATTGACAAGGTAGTCTCCCGTTGAAATACCAATGTTTGTTGACAACGTCACACGGCAGTGTTCCCATTAAGTTATTTAAACATTACCTACGACGGGAGAAATTCAAGTCTCACACATAATAGGTGTTTATGTCTTTCTTTGCATGGAGTTATCTCACACCATATGTCTGGAGAGACAAGTGCACATAAATGGAAGAGTATATCCCATGATGCAGGTTTAAGTCTACCCGACTCATTAAGAGCACATGTTTAACAAGGACAAAATTATACCGGTCGGGGATAAAATATTCACCAGCAGCGAAACATAAAGATAAAGATGTAGTTTTAACTGTTTTTGCTGCTGTAGCCGACGAGGATGTTTCCGGAATTTCTTGTTTCTTGCCTTTTTTCCTTGCGTTCAGACAGTGCTGCTTGAAAGTCAATGTACCGTCAAGAGTGACCCCAAGATATACTGACTGGAAACTATGTTCGAGTGGAAGTCTTCTCCAAGTCACTCGAAGTTTCCTGAGGTTTTGTCTGTTCCTCAGAAGGAATGTGCACGCTTATGTTTTGCTGGGACTTGGTTGTCACTGTTTCTTACAGTAATATTTATCTAATGACTACAAAGAAGCATTAAGATTTAGTTCCATCTGTTTATAGCCTCACTCTGGGAACAGAGTGCAAGATCATTGCCACAGATGCAACTGGCAGGGTTTGATCGCTGAGTAACAAAGGAGCCAAAACATTGTCCTGTGGTAAATTGTTCGTTTGGTCTCTTCATCGACTGCTGTAATCTTGTAATTCCATGAAAATCCGTCTATTTTGAAGAATGTCTTCAATTCTTCGTGTGAGATGGAAATCTTTAGTGGTTCCATAAATTTTGGGCAGGTACATTTGATGGTTGATTGTGTCATAAACTACCGTTATGTCAGTTAATGCTCCCCAGGGACCTTTCTTGTCTCAAAGCCATCTTCAGTACTCTGGGCTAGATTTAATACTCCTTACCCGATATAAACCTAACTTGCTGTTAGATTCAGAGGGCTTCGACTGCTTCTAAGAAGATATTATGAATCACTCGTTCAAAGATCTTCTAGATATGACGTAGAAGACAGACTGGTCTGTAAGTCCCTGGTTTGAAAATGACGACAACGCAAGGCTTTCTCGATAACTTTGAGATCAGACAGTTACTGAGACAGTTGTTGAAGAAGCTAAGGAGCCAATTATCCGGTTTTGAACCAAAATGTTTTACCTGCTCGACTTTCGTATCGTCTAAGCCAGAGCTTCGTCATCTTTAGCACGTGATATTGCCCTCTCCAGTTCTGCGTGAGATCTCTCAAGTCCTCTTCCGAAAATGTGCATATTTCAGTTGAAGACTTATGAATGCGACAGTCTGGTTTACCATTCTCTAGCAAGGTACCAGCTATCTGACCAGCAGAAACGTTGGCATACAAATAGTCGTATCATTATTTAATTTCCTCAGTAGTCTCCATGATTTTTGACTACTTCTGGACATATCTAGTTCTTCCACGAGTTCTAAGCACTTCCCTCTTTTGGCGTCAGCGATTGAGCTGTTTAGGCGTTGGCCAGCTAGAATCGTTTCCACGCCCCATGGGTCTTCCTCGAAAAGTTAAAGGTACTTCTTTAGGTGTCGCTTTATGCTCGGATTAAATCTCCGTATCGGTATGTAATTAGTTCTGCAGCCGCTAGGGCCGGCCGGAGTGGCCGTGCGGTTCTAGGCGCTACAGTCTGGAACCGCGCGACTACTACGGTCGCAGGTTCGAATCCTGCCTCGGGCATGGATGTGTGTGATGTCCTTAGGTTAGTTAGGTTTAAGTAGTTCTAAGTTCTAGGGGGCTGATGACCACAGACGTTAAGTCCCATAGTGCTCAGAGGCATTTGAACCATTTTGCAGCCGCTAACTGTAGTCATCCGTGAGCATTTATGTACTATTTCAGCAAATTGGTCACAGAGCACGGTGTGGAGACTGGCTCAGTTATCTTCTGATCCAATATGGCTTCGAATTTCTCCGAGTGAGCCCCTCTGAAGTTAAACCTTCGACGGAACGGTACTACCTGTCGTCTTATTGTCGACATAGCTTGAGATGTTAGTCGATGTTGGGTGTTTGGGACTAGAGTGCATACGGACTTGCACATTGTCCAACACTGTTATCGTCAACAAACAAAAGGTCAGGATTGTAGCCACACCTCCATCTACCGCTATTGAACGATACGGGTTGTTTGTTGTCATGAATTAATGTCAGCTGACAAGAGTCTGTCCGTTGGAGAACAATTTCAGTTATCATCGTTCTCATTGCAATCCTATATAGTACTATGATTACTGAAATCTTCAATTGCGAACTTCACTTTTCCTTTATTAAAGTACTCAGGTTCATCGAAATCAAATTTGCTAGCTGGAGGTTTATATACACAGGCACTAACAATCGTTAAGTTCAACGGTGATAATCTCCAAGTTGTTTCTTTCACTAAGATCAGTGGATATGGCCTATACCAGGTTTCGCAAACACTGTCGAGGGGCGTCTCAGCAACTGGAGTTTGGTTGACATCTGTGTCTGTGGGTTTCTAAGATGCTTTAATTGCAGATAAGTTTTCAACGCTGATAGAAATTATTGTCATCTTTGACCCTGATAAGGACTGAAATTTAGCTGGAAGGTTACCTTCCATTTCAGAGATGCATTTGTTCGAAAGGATGAGTCGGTAGTGTGACCGTTCCCCAAGGGACGCCCGGTTGCAATTAAATCCAAAAATATTATAAAAAATGGACGTGTCCGAGTAGAACTCTCACACTGAGGGTGTAAAAACTTAATTATGTATACAGACAATTCATCCACTCCGGGAATCCATGATGTCGACGACTTTTGCCTGATATCGACACTGATACTGACAGCATATGGGTCCCAAAACTCCAAGACTTTCGAGAATGATTTAATTTCAAGTTTAAAGTCTTATAACAAATGAAAAAAGTAATAATTTTTCGTATCATATAATTATAAATAACAGTTTCCTTATTTCTTTCTTTACTTATACTGTGAAATATTTCTTCTTGCCGAATGTCATGATCCTATATCAAGGGGAAGTACCCTATAGGTTTTAATGAGACAGTTTGGGAGTATTAAAATATGTGACATAAACGGCCGTATCTTTTGACTGCAACGTTTTTACACCACTAGAGGAGTAAAGATATATGCATGTGACATAAATTGCATCTTGACACGTCTACTCGTTCCTGAGAAAAAGGGGTTTAACAGATGAAGGGACAGATATACATTCGGAGAACAAATGATAATTTTGTTCGAGTGTTATGAGTAAAAAGTTACACTTTAGAGTTTTTGCCTTTATTTGTAGTGTAAAACCTCTCTTCTTCGCACATTTCGTGATCCTAGACCTACGGGAATTACCCTATTGGTTTTAATAAATGAGTTTGCGAGTATTAAAATAAGTGACATAAATGTCCGTATCTTTTGACTGAATTGACTTAGAAGCTTAGATTTATTACACCGCCAAGAAACGATAGACCTTAGTGTGTGACATAAATTTCAACTTGATGCGTCAAGGAGATTTCTGAGAAAAATGGGTCTTAACGGATACGCTGATAGACAGATGGTCTGATACCGAATGATAATTTTTTTCCTTATGATATAAATACAAATTAACAATTTTCTGATTTTTTTTCTTTTGGTTTTAGTGTTCAGCCTTGCTTCTTGGAAAGTTCACGATTCTAGATCAACGCGAAGTACCCTGTAATTTTGATGAGTGAGTTAATAAGTATAGAAATATGTGACATAAATTGACGTATCTTTTGACTGCATTGACTTATAAGCTTAAACGTTTTACACTACTAAGGAACCCAAGACCTTAGTATGTAACATAAATTTAAATTTCACAGGTCTGCCCATCCTACACAAAAAGAGGTCGTAACAATCGGACGGACAGACAGACAGTTTTACCGACTGAGCTACGGAACCGTAAAAATGGATGTGTGTGTGTGTGTATTTTACATCTCCTCCTAAACCTCTGGACCGATTTCAACCAAACTTGGTTCAGATATCCTTTACTGTCAGGCAACAATCTCTATGGGGGTGGGGAGTAAGTTGCACCTACCTATTATCACAGTTCAGAAAATATGAAATCATAAACAATACGGTCCCAGCACTGCCCTTCATCTACACAAAATACACAAGCGACGCATCTGAACTTCAAGTACAGTGCGTCTCCTCTCAGTTTTCTGTGTGAAGACGTGGTGAGCAAACATTTTGGTGAGCAAACATTTCCTCGTTCACGTCTTTACCAATCGAAGCAACAACAGGATATTTCTGCAACTGCGTCGTCATTGCGCCATCTGAACAGGAACGTGTTGCGGAAGTTTTATGAACGCCAAACTGCACGGCCAGCAATACCTAACGTAGTAGTTCCCTTCAAAGCCATTGTAAACTGAAAGGCCAGTAATTCTTGAGATCTACCTATGTTGCATTTGCAAAAAGCGTGCCCTTATCAGCAGTCTGTCAAATTCAAAACTCCGATTGATTTACTTATCCTGTTGTTATTGATTGTCCAGCGCTACAGGTCCACGGATCCATTTTATCACAGGTGATCTTGGTTTTATAAACAGCAAACAAAACTTTGAGTAGTATTGTTTATCATTATCCAGTTCAAAAACAAAGACTTCTTGCATCTGTTTTAGCCAGCGTTGCCAACATACTATTTAATAAAATCCGAAAATCAGACGCACCTGCCTAACTTACTCAACACTCTTCCACTATTCACACAACTGCCCGTCTTCGGCGGAGGCTGCTTCTTTTATTCTGATGGTTTGTGACGTCACCGCCACGGCATCAAACAAGTACACGTGTCTTATGAATCAAATTAAGTTTTGCATTGGTTTAAGTTATGCTGACGGTCAATTCTACGAATAATCAGCGCATGTAAATCAAATTCGGGGTCCGTCACAAACTGTTGGTTCTATTCGCATGCAAATCATGTTTATAATATGTTGTTTTAACCGGCTTGAAAGCGGCTAGAAGGGATAAAACATACAAAAACAAAAATCACTACGAAAATGGCAAAAAATAAATATTAAATATAATGTTACTGCGATGTGTATCCGACTGAAAAGGAGGATTCTCCTTCCTTTTTCGAGCTTTTGTCCCGTATGGGCACAGGGTCGGCATAGTTATTAACGGATTTGGCATGGTTAGTTTTAAGGAGTGACTGGACACCCTTCCTGTCACTACTCCGTTATGCCCTGGGACGGAATGTGTGTACCTCAACTGTCTGCGTTTAGAGTAATTCATGTGAAAATGAGCGTAAATATTCTAAATGTTTGTGAATCGTGTTAAGTGTGGTGGGACTCGGGAACCGGCTCGGTATTCACGTAGTGAGATGTGGGAAACCGCCTAAAAACTACGTCCAGGCTGGCCGGCACACCGGCCCTGTCCTTTATTCCGGAGGGTCCGTGTGGCCGAGCGGTTCTAGGCGCTTCAGTCTGGAACCGCGCGGCCGCTGCGGTCGCAGGTTCGAATCCTGCCTCGGTCATGGGTGTGTGTGATGTCCTTATGTTAGTTAGGTTTAGGTAGTTCTAAGTTCTAGGGGACTGATGACCTCAGATGTTAAGTCCCATAGTGCTCAGAGCCATTTTAACCTTTATTCCGCCGGACGGATTCGATCCGGGGCCGGCGCACCTTCCCGTCCTGCAAGCGGCGCTTTGAAACTGTCGGCCGTCCAGGCGGGTTTGCTTGATCAGAGCATTATCAAATTGTTGTTGCATTTCGTTCAGGCAAAGCAGTGTGTGAATTGTCTATTTTTCTTTATCGATGTTTTAATTAATTGAAAGTAATTAAAACATGCCATCGACCATCGACCTTGCCATAGTGATAACACAGGTTCCCATCAGATTACCGAATTCAGCGCTGTCGGGCTTTGCTATCACTTGGATGGGTGAACGTCCGGTCTGCCGAGCGCTGTTGGCAAGCAGGTTGCACTCAGCCGTCTGTGAGGCAAATTGAGGAGCTACTTGATTGCTTGACAGAAGCAGCGGCGCCAGTCACGAAAACTGACAACGGCCCGGAGGGCGGTGTGCTGGCCTGCCGCCCCTTCATGTCCGCATCCCGTAAAGCCTACAGGCTGAGGATGACACGGTCAGTACCGTATGGGTCTTCCGAGGCCTGTTCGGACGGAGTTCAGAATTTAGCTAATTAAAACATAGTTTTTTAAGTAAATCTAATCGGAAGTTTGAGGTATTTTTACAGCATACTTCGATTATAGTTGAATCCACGAATGATGGCAGTTCACGGAGGTCGAGAAAAGGATGGAAAATGCACTGTTGCCGGTTGCAAGCGACAGTTGCGATACGTGCAGACACGTGCTTTGCGCTTGGTGAAATTATGTCTCTCACTTGCTTGTATAGAATTTGTCGTGCACCACCACCACCTGCCATGACAACTTGCAACAAATGGAATATAAATTCACTAAATAACTGTTAGGAGTTAGCCTTACTTCAGAAGGCGCAACGAGGAAATCTAGGACAGTACTAAGAATACCAATGCCCAATATAATGATCCACCAGGCACTTGTAGTTTTCGGCCAAACTGTAGAACTGAAAAAGTCGTACACTATACATAGTGAAGCCGAAATCTTCGGACAAAATTTCTTTTTTGTCTAGAAATATATTCTGAGTATTTCGGTTTAAAGGACCCTTAGTCCCCGGTGGCTCCTTGCAGAGTTGTCCTTTTTTCCTTGGACTTTATCCTGTATCTTCACAGGGTCAGTAAATTGACTACGTTAGTGGTACAGGGTGGCCATATGCCCTCCCTTTGCACCCCAACTGTCTGCATCTGGTGTTATTCCATGTGAAGGTGAGCGAACGTTTTCAAAATGCTTGCGAGTGGTGTAACTTAGGTGGCACATGGGTACGAGCCGAGTATTAGCCTAGCTGATCCTCCTTGGTACAGAAACAACGAAACAAACAAGCCAAATTTAAACAGACGCAAAATCCCCAATATTGGCGATCTTTTACAGAAGCTCGAAATTTAGCGCGCACTTCAATGCGAGATGTTTATAACAGTTTCCACAACGAAACTTTGTCTCGAAACCTGGCAGAAAATCCAAAGATGTTTATAACAGTTTCCACAACGAAACTTTGTCTCGAAACCTGGCAGAAAATCCAAAGAGATTTTGGTCGTGTGTGAAATATGTTAGCAGCAAGAAACAATCACTTACTTCTCTGCGCGATAGCAATAGAGATACTATCGAAGACAGTGCTGCCAAAGCAGAGTTACTAAGCACAGCCTTCCGAAATGCCTTCACAAAAGAAGACGAAAGTAAATATTTCAGAATTAGAATCGAGAACAGCTGTCAACATGAGTAACGTAGAAGTAAATATCCTCGGAGTAGCGAAGCGACTTAAATCACTTAATAAAAGCAAGTCTTCTGGTACAGGCTGTATACCAATTAGGCTCCTTTGGGAGTATGCTGAAGAATTGGCTCCATTCTTAACAATCATATACAACCGTTCGCTCGACGGAAGATCCGTACCCAAAGACTGGAAAGTTGCACAGGTCACACCAATATTCGAGAAGGGTAGTAGGAGTAATCCACTAAATTACAGGCCCATATCGTTAACGTCGATATGTGGCAGGATTTAGGAACATATATTGTGTTCAAACAATATGAATTACCTCGAAGAAAACGGGCTATTGATACAGTCAACATGGATTTAGAAAACATCATTCTTGTGAAACTAGCTCTTTGCTCGCATGAAGTGTCGAGTGCTCTTGACAAGGGATTTCAGATTGATCCCGTATTTCTGGATTTCCGGAAGGCTTTTGACACTGTACCACACAAGTGGTTTGTAGTGAAATTGCGTGCTTATGTAATATCGTCTCAGTTATGTGACTGGATTTGTGATTTCCTGTCAGAGTAGCAATTGACGGAAAGTCATCGAGAAAAACAGAAGTGATTTCTGGCGTTCCCCAAGGTAGTGTTATAGGCCCTTTGCTGTTCCTTATCTATATAAACTATTTGGGAGACAATCTGAGCAGCCGTCTTAGATTGTTTGCAGTTGACGCTGTCGTTTATCGACTAATAAAGTCATCAGTAGATCAAAACAAATTGCAAAACGATTTAGAAAAGATATCTGAATGGTGAGAAAATTGGCAGTTGACCCTAAAAACGAAAAGTGGGAGATCATGCACATGAGTGCTAAAAGGAATTCGTTAAACTTCGGTTACACGATGGATCAGGCTAATCTAAAAGCCGTAAATTCAACTAAATACCTAGGTATTACAATGAACAACTTAAATTGTAAGGAACACACAGAAAATGTTGTGGGGAAGGCTACCCAAAGACTGCGTTTTATTGGCAGGACACTTAGAAAACGTAACAGATCTGCTAAGGAGACTGCCTACCCTACGCCTGTCTGTCCTCTTTCAGAATATTGCTGCGCGGTGTGGGATCCTTACCAGATAGGACTGACGGAGTACATCGAAAAAGTTCAAAGAAGGGCAGCACGTTTTGTATTATCGCGAAATATTGGAGAGAGTGTCACAGGAATGATACATGATTTGGTATGGACATAGTTAAAAGAAAGGCGTTTTTCGTTGCGACCGGATCTTCTCACGAAATTCCAATCACCAACTTTCTCCTCCGAATGCGAAAATATTTTGTTGACGCCGACTTACATAGGGAGAAACGGTCACCACGATAAAATAAGGGAAATCAGAGCTTCTTACGGAAAGATATAGGTGTTCGTTCTTTCCGCGCGCTATACGAGATTGTGATAATAGAGAATTGTGAAGGTGGTTCTATGAACACTCTGCCAGGCACTTAAATGTGATTTGCAGAGTTTCCATGTAAATTTAGAGGAAGTCGGATGTGGGAAACCGCATAAAAACCACATCTAGGCTGACCGACAAATAGGTCCTCGTCGTTAATCCGCCGGACGTATTTGATCCGGGTCCGGCGTGCCTCCGCGAATCCCGTAAGCGGCGTACTGACGCGCGCAGTTACCCAGGCCGGTCAGGCTCGTGCGGGAGTAGCGATGTAACAAACATTTTCTCGGTCTGTCGTCCCAGTTACCTCTGTTTCCACGAAAATGCCTTCTCGACAGTGAAAGGCCTGTGACATTCAATCAGCAAAAAGTACAAATTAAAATACAATAACAAATCTCAGATACAAGTGCTATGATCCGAATGTAGTAGTTGCGGAAAGAGTTCAGCATAGTGTGTGATTCTGCGTTGTATTCACTGAGCCCATACATGAGGTGCATATTGGCCAGCTCTTCCTCGGCAAACCAATCCATTCCGCCGTGTTTCACCGTTAATTCAAAACAAACACAGCTGGAATAAACAATCCCGAGACAGAACCGAGTTGTACAGAATGCAAACTTGAGAACTGCAGAAGGGCGGAGTGGAGACATTTCTGCGCGAAGTCACGATAGAAGTTGGGTACCTGTGAAGCGTCTCTGACACTAGTAAAACATTGTCAGAGTTCAATTATCTATTAAGTGTGTTTACAGTCGTCTTTTTGCACACGAGTCTTGTAGCCGACACCTCATTCAGCAGCGTGTTGGATTCCCGCTGAAGGCTGCCGAGTCAGTTCCTCGTCTGCAAGCCCAGGGAGAAGAGTGAGTGACCCCGCGCCGCGGCGCGGTGCCGGCGCGGCTATGGTCCAGCGCGAATGTCTCGTACTAGCTGCTGGAGTGTGCTCGATCCCACTCTGAATTCTATGTTGACTCTTGATGACACATCAGTGATGTGGTGTTGGAAGCCGTGAGGTCGGCCTATCTCCTTCCTACCAGCCAGGTAGGTTTCAGTACCCGGAGGCGCTTAAATGTTGAACAGGAACGTGACCTCACGAGGCACTGCTGCCAGTTTCCGCTCTGAAGTCCGGTACCGCCAGCACTCCGCGATGTAATGTTGCCAGACGGCAGTCAGCTTCTCCACCAGCAATGGTGGATGGCAAACAGAATGAAGCTCATCAAGCGAAGACCATCATCTCAGGTACATATCCGCCGTGGTTCGTAGACTGTTCTGGAGTATCTAGCACATCGATTCGCTAAATATCGTAATCATGGAATCGAGTGCTATTACTGTGAACACCATCGATCCCTATGATCAACTCCTTGAGAGCTGGAGAGTGCGAGTATTTAAAGAGAGCTAACGTGAGGCTATGACGCGATGCTCGGTTCGTAATGACCACGTTTGTTGTTCTTAATCTGCTACATTCGCTTAGCAGGCTCTTAACTGCTATGTTGTTTCTCTGATGCTGGTTCTTAGGAAATACACTCCTGGAAATTGAAATAAGAACACCGTGAATTCATTGTCCCAGGAAGGGGAAACTTTATTGACACATTCCTGGGGTCAGATACATCACATGATCACACTGACAGAACCACAGGCACATAGACACAGGCAACAGAGCATGCACAATGTCGGCACTAGTACAGTGTATATCCACCTTTCGCAGCAATGCAGGCTGCTATTCTCCTATGGAGACGATCGTAGAGATGCTGGATGTAGTCCTGTGGAACGGCTTGCCATGCCATTTCCACCTGGCGCCTCAGTTGGACCAGCGTTCGTGCTGGACGTGCAGACCGCGTGAGACGACGCTTCATCCAGTCCCAAACATGCTCAATGGGGGACAGATCCGGAGATCTTGCCGGCCAGGGTAGTTGACTTACACCTTCTAGAGCACGTTGGGTGGCACGGGATACATGCGGACGTGCATTGTCCTGTTGGAACAGCAAGTTCCCTTGCCGGTCTAGGAATGGTAGAACGATGGGTTCGATGACGGTTTGGATGTACCGTGCACTATTCAGTGTCCCCTCGACGATCACCAGTGGTGTACGGCCAGTGTAGGAGATCGCTCCCCACACCATGATGCCGGGTGTTGGCCCTGTGTGCCTCGGTCGTATGCAGTCCCGATTGTGGCGCTCACCTGCACGGCGCCAAACACGCATACGACCATCATTGGCACCAAGGCAGAAGCGACTCTCATCGCTGAAGACGACATGTCTCCATTCGTCCCTCCATTCACGCCTGTCGCGACACCACTGGAGGCGGGCTGCACGATGTTGGGGCGTGAGCGGAAGACGGCCTAACGGTGTGCGGGACCGTAGCCCAGCTTCATGGAGACGGTTGCGAATGGTCCTCGCCGATACCCCAGGAGCAACAGTGTCCCTAATTTGCTGGGAAGTGGCGGTGCGGTCCCCTACGGCACTGCGTAGGATCCTACGGTCTTGGCGTGCATCCGTGCGTCGCTGCGGTCCGGTCCCAGGTCGACGGGCACGTGCACCTTCCGCCGACCACTGGCGACAACATCGATGTACTGTGGAGACCTCACGCCCCACGTGTTGAGCAATTCGGCGGTACGTCCACCCGGCCTCCCGCATGCCCACTATACGCCCTCGCTCAAAGTCCGTCAACTGCACATACGGTTCACGTCCACGCTGTCGCGGCATGCTACCAGTGTTAAAGACTGCGATGGAGCTCCGTATGCCACGGCAAACTGGCTGACACTGACGGCGGCGGTGCACAAATGCTGCGCAGCTAGCGCCATTCGACGGCCAACACCGCGGTTCCTGGTGTGTCCGCTGTGCCGTGCGTGTGATCATTGCTTGTACAGCCCTCTCGCAGTGTCCGGAGCAAGTATGGTGGGTCTGACACACCGGTGTCAATGTGTTCTTTTTTCCATTTCCAGGAGTGTAGATACAGTTTCTTAAGACATCTCTTATGAACCAAACGAATATGCGTGTCACGTTTCCGTTGGTTTTCTGTCCCGAGCTGTTTTCTGCTGAGCTCGTCCTCTCTCTCTCTCTCTCTCTCTCTCTCTCTCTCTCTCTCGCCGCGATATTGTAACGTGCCGAGGTCTCACCCACTTGCGACATAATGCTTATTTTCTGGTTCTGTCTCTGACTCTAGCGTGACCACAGTTTGCTTGTAGCAAAGTCAACGAGTTTGAGCCGTGCTGCGGCTCGCGTTGGGGCTGTTTGTAGGTTTCCGCCCTCTGTTGGAGCCAGACGGTATCGTTTAATTGACATGCTTGCGGTTGTTTGTCTTCCTCTCGTGTTGACTGGCGCCACTCGCTTTCGCAACCGTTGTCTGTCCGCTAGTGGCAGCAGCGGCGGTTATCGATATGTAGTAACTGTTGCCCTATCACTGGGGCGACGGCGTTGTTTTTCTGGGTCGTGTGAGGGAGCCAGTTCGGTTGGGGACTCAGGAGGAGCCAGGTCCTCGCAGTGCTAGAACACGCCGGGACCGCTGGCGGCACGCATGGACCGTCGCATGGAAGGGTTGTGGTCCCGAGGGTGCACGACTTCGTCGTAAACCGGATCCAGCAAGCTTTAAGTTGAGTGCATTTCAGTCCAAGTAGAGAAACCTCCACCATTGTGCCAGTGAGCCTTGAGCAGCCGCTGGTGAAGTATCAGTGCAGCAGCAGTGCAGTAGCGAGTGGCATATTTAGCTTTCATATTTGTTTTGTAGTTTGATTCTTAATTTCTTTCCGAGTGTTTGTGCACTTGCATATTTTATTACATAAAATCCTTGCATATTCTCGTATTTGAGAGGAGTAATATTGCTTATGATAGCTGTAGAGTATAAATTCGCGGCCGGCCGGGGTGGCCGAGCGGTTCTAGGCGCTTCAGTCTGGAACCGCGCGACCGCTACGGTCGCAGGTTCGAATCCTGCCTCGGGCATGGATGTGTGTGATGTACTTATGTTAGTTAGGTTTAAGTAGTTCTAAGTTCTAGGGGACCGATGACCTCAGATGTAAAGTCCCATAGTGCTCAGAGCCATTTTATAAATTCGCGGAGCCGTTAGATATTAGCAGTAGGATGGATAGGGTGTGTGCGTGCTGTGTGCGGGCGCAGAAGGAACTGGCCGCGGTTCGCGAGCAACTGAGCGTGCTGTTGGCCACGGTCAACCGCCTTCAAGCTGCTGCCTCGAGGTGCAGCGACGGCCGAGGGTCTGGCGCGTCGCTTGAGACACCCCACGTGTCGCTTGCTGCGTCCGCTGACTCAGCCGCCGAGGCACCTTCTAGTGTACCCGGCGCGTTGGGGCCCCCCTCACCTCAGGGTGAGTGGCAGACTGCAACGCGTTCGCGTCGCTCCAGGCGGAAGGTCAATGTGGAGGCTCTCCGGCTGGCCTCGCCCGCTCGTCCTGTCAGTGGGCAGGTGGCCGCTCCTTCAGCAGGACCAGAGCAGGCACACGGGGGCAAAGGCTTGCTGGTTATTGGGAGCTCCAACGTCAGGCGGGTGATGGAGCCCCTTAGGGAAATAGCGTACTGGGCTGGAAAGAAATCCAACGTGCACTCGGTTTGTCTGCGGGGGGGCCTCATATCCAAGATGTGGAGGCGGCCTTGCCTGCGGCTATCGAGCGTACGGGTGCAGTCGTCTGCAAGTAGTTGCTCACATCGGCACCAATGATGCCTGTCACTTGGGTTCTGAGGCGATCCTCAGTTCGTACAGGCGGCTGGCGGATTTGGTGAAGACCGCTGGCCTCGCACGCGGGGTGCAAGCAGAGCTCTCTATTTGCATCATCGTTCCCAGAGTGGGTCGGGGTCCTTTGGTTTGGAGCCGAGTGAAGGGTCTCAACTAGAGGCTTCGTCGACTCTGTGACGGTCTTGGCTGCAGATTTCTAGACTTGCGCTATTGGGTGGGGAATTGTAGGACGCCCCTAGCTAGGTCAGGGGTGCACTACACAAAGGAAGCGGCTACTCGGGTAGCAGTGTACTTGTGGCGTGCACATGGAGGATTTTAGGTGGTGGTGGTGGTGGTTAGTGTTTAACGTCCCGTCGACAACGAGGTCATTAGAGACGGAGCGCAAGCTCGGGTTAGGGAAGGATTGGGAAGGAAATCGGCCGTGCCCTTTCAAAGGAACCATCCCGGCATTTGCCTGAAACGATTTAGGGAAATCACGGAAAACCTAAATCAGGATGGCTGGAGACGGGATTGAACCGTCGTCCTCCCGAATGCGAGTCCAGTGTGCTAACCACTGCGCCACCTCGCTCGGTGAGGATTTTAGGCTAGGCAGTAGTGCGAGGTGTCCTGATGAACACTCACCAGTCGACGTGCAGGCAGGGAAATCAGGACACACTCAGTGTAAAGACACTTCAGCTATCAAGATATTAGCGCTAAATTTTCAGAGTGTTCGGAATAAAGTTCCTGAATTTACTGCCCTCCAGGAATTTGTAGCGCGCAAATTATTCTCGGGACTGAGACCTGGCTGAACCCTGAGAGAGGAAGTTCTGAAATATTTAGTGAGGGTTGGAACGTGTATCGGAAAGACAGATTAGACACCGTATGAGGTGGTGACTTCATTGCAGTTGACAAAAATATTGTGTCTACTGAAGTCGAAGTAGAGTGTGATTGTGAAGTTATCTGGACACATTTAACAGGGCTAGGGGAAATAAAGTTAATTGTGGGGTGTTATTACCGGCCACCAGGTTCCACCGTGACAGTTCTAGAATCATTCAAAGGGAGTCTACATTCTGTATCGCAGAAGTACCCAGATCATGCTATATTAGTCGGAGGCGACTTCAACCTACCTAGTATAGACTGGGATGTCTATGGATTCATTACAGGTGGTACAGACAAGCCGTCGTGTGAATTACTTTTGAACACACTATCCGAAAACTGTCTTGAGCAGCTAAATAGACAGCCAACGCGTAATGGAAATATTTTAGATCTGGTAGCCACGAACAGACCAGACCTCATCGACGGTGTCAGTGTTGTGACAGGGATTAGTGATCATGATGGTGCAATTACGACTATGGTTACGAAAGTTAAAAAGTCGGTCAAGAAGGCTAGGAGAGTATTCTTACTAGAAAGAGCAGATAAGCAGTTGTTAGCATCCCACTTAGTAAATGAATCGACTTCATTTACTTCCGGTACGATGGACGTGGAAGAATTATGGGCAAATTTTTAACACATTGTAAATCACGCATTGGACAAGTATGTGCCGAAAAAGTGGGTTACGGACGGAAAAGATCCACCGTAAAATCGGTAAGCGGGTCGAAGGCTTCCATCCAGTCACTCACTGATCAGTCTGGCCTGGCAACGGAAGACAGCAAAACGAAAGCTGAAATTTTAAATTTAGCATTTGAGAAATCTTTCACGCAGGAGGTTCGTAAAAACATACCGCCGTTTGAGTCTCGTACAGATTCCCGTCTGGATGTCATAGTGATAGACATCCGTGAGGTTGTGAAGCAGCTGAATGGGTTGAAAATAAATAAATCACCAGGTCCTGATAGGATTCCAATTCGGTTTTACAGAGAGTACTCTACTGCACTGGCTGCTTACTTAGCTTGCATTTATCGCGAATCTCTTGCCCAACGAAAAGTCCCGAGCGACTGGAAAAAAGCGCAGGTGACGCCTATATATAAGAAGGGTAGAAGGACGGATCCTCAAAATTACAGACCAACATCCTTAACATCGGTTTGTTGCAGGATTCTCGAACATATTCTCAGTTCGAATATAATGAATTTCCTTGAGACAGAGAAGTTGCTGGGGACTGATGACCTCAGAAGTTAAGTCTCATAGTGCTTAGAGCCAGAGAAGTTGCTGTCCATGCATCAGCACGGCTCTGGAAAGCATCGCTCCTGCGAAACGCAACTCGCCCTTTTTTCACATGATATCTTGCGAACCATGGATGAAGGTTATCAGACGGATGCCATATTCCTTGACTTCCGGAAAGCGTTTGACTCGGTGCCCCACTGCAGACTCCTAACTAAGATACGAGCATATGGAATTGGTTCCCAAGTATGTGAGTGGCTCGAAGACTTCTTAAGTAATAGAACCCAGTACGTTGTCCTCGATGGTGAGTGTTCATCGGAGGTGAGGGTATCATCTGGAGTGCCCCAGGGAAGTGTGGTAGGTCCGCTGTTGTTTTCTATCTACATAAATGATCTTTTGGATAGGGTGGATAGCAATGTGCGGCTGTTTGCTGATGATGCTGTGGTGTACGGGAAGGTGTCGTCGTTGAGTGACTGTAGGAGGATACAAGATGACTTGGACAGGATTTGTGATTGGTGTAAAGAATGGCAGCTAACTCTAAATATATATAAATGTAAATTAATGCAGATGAATACGAAAAAGAATCATGTAATGTTTGAATACTCCATTAGTAGTGTAGCGCTTGACACAATCACGTCGATTAAATATTTGGGCGTAACATTGCAGAGCGATATGAAGTGGGACAAGCATGTAATGGCAGTTGTGGGGAAGGCGGATAGTAGTCTTCGGTTCATTGGTAGAATTTTGGGAAGATGTGGTTCATCTTAAAGGAGACCGCTTATAAAACACTAACACGACCTACTGAGTACTATTCGGGCGTTTGGGATCCCTATCAGGTCGGATTGAGGGAGGACACAGAAGCAATTCAGAGGTGGGCTGCTAGATTTGTTACTGGTAGGTTTGATCATCATGTGAGTGTTACGGAAATGCTTCAGGAACTCGGGTGGGAGTATCTAGAGGAAAGGAGGCGTTCTTTTCGTGAATCGCTACTGAGGAAATTTAGAGAACCAGCATTTGAGGCTGACTGCAGTACAATTTTACTGCCGCCAACTAACAATTCGCGGAAAGACCACAAAGATAAGATAAGAGAGATTAGTGCCCGTACAGAGGCATATAGGCAGTCATTTTTCCCTCGTTCTGTTTGGGAGTGGAACAGGGAGAGAAGATGCTAGTTGTGGTACAAGGTACCCTCCGCCACGCACCATATGGTGGATTGCGGAGCATGTATGTAGATGTAGATGTAGATTGTGATATCTCGCGATTCTCCAGTGACTTGGGTTCGTGTTGCTGCTCGTAGTGTCGCCGAGGCGAAGAGCAGCGAGTGGAGTGCTTGGGGAAGGTGGATCTGATTGGCTTTCCTCGACTTCTTTCTACTATTTACTGCGCTCAACTTGTTGCAATTTGTTAAGTTCAACCAGCGGTAATTTTTCTTGACTGGTGGACGCTACCACCCCAGTTACCTGCCCCGGGGTTAGTGCATGTAACGGCAGTGTACGTTTCCTCGCCTTGCCGCTTCTGTCCGGTAAGGCGTGTAGTTTTGACAGCTTTCTTGATTGTAGATCGGTTGGCGATTCTTCTACCCTGGTGGCAGTGATTCCTTTCTCGTTCTGGACGCTCTAAACACAGTATTCTGGGGACACAGTGCAGACCGCCGGTTCCGGCTTTGGCGTATTGTTCCATCGTTGCATTTGGTTTATCGGACGTCAGGTAGCTTCAGCAAGATTGTCATTAGTCATTCGTTAGACTACCACTAGTCTGAGTTACCATATTGTGAAGTGAATGCAACTCTTGGCTGCCTATCTCATCGCTCGCGAAAGTGTTTGTTGCCGGACCTTCTCAGAGGTCGATTTCTGCAGCGCCGTCTGTGGCCCGTTGGTTCTTATAAGACATGTGTGTTCTAAAAGGAGGTCTGATGGCCAGTAGTTCAGTGTAACGCTCCTTCAGTACACGTCTTATGTGGGTATTATCTGCCTCAGAACCCTTTAAGGAATTTACGTACCGGTCCTTGTGTTTTGTTATTGTGTTATTTATTACAGTACCTTGTAATGCCGACATTAAAGGTTATATAAGTCTGGTTAATAGCTCTGGTCGCCTTGTGGAATAAATCTAGCAGTGTAGTGTTCAGTGGGTGTTAAGGGTTGTGTTACAAAGTTTAGCATCATCCTATTTCACCCGTTGGTGATCAGTGGCTTTTTTTTTTAATTTACCTTTGCTATTGTATTTGCTGTTTTACAGCAGGTTCCTAATTTTTTTATATTATTGCCGTTACTGGCGTGTAAGGCCTTCTGCCCAGATCACGGTGGCTTGCTTTTAAAACATTATCTGCTGTATCTGTATTTAATGGTGATTTGCTAAATTGTAACTCACTGAAAACACTATTATTTGCACAGTTGTTTATTCCTTCATTAATAAGGTGTGGTACTTTTATTTAGACTATTGTTGAGTCTGGAATTACTGGTTTAAAATAAATTGTGTGTAACTGCAAAAGGCAACCAATAGTAACTGATTACGGCCTCGCCCACAGTCGTAACCGAATCCTGCCTTCCCTTGACTACCAGGTTTCAGAGTTTTAATAAAATTTTCTAATTTTCAACTTCTTACTATTCTGTGCAGTAACAGAACGAAGAGTAAAATGGGCATTACTGTTGACAACAGTAAATACCGTGCCTAAACGGAACAAATTTGTTTCCAGGCAAGACATAGTGCACATATGACATTTTCACTGTTGTACATACATTTTCAGCGCAATACAGATACAAAAACAAACGGGAATAAAATGATCAAACGAAATTTAATTATTCCGCAACGAGCCCCAAGGAGAGCACGGTTACCTTACACCAAAATACTGGGTCAATGCAGTAAGTTCATGCCGTTTTTACAAGTATAAAATACGCTGTATTGAATTACATTAGTCAGTAATAAGACTCATACACTACTCCGTGATATAGCCCCTTATCTTTCTCAACCACCTCCTGCCAACGTCGAGATATGAGTGCTATGCTTCTCCTGTAGAACCGTTGTGGCTTCGAGTTGAAGAAATCTGTTACCCAGTTGCTTAGAGAAGCTTGATCATGAAACAATTGCCCCTGAATTATGTTGGACTGGAAGGATGATAATCAGGAAGGGCTACGTCTGGTGAATATAGAGTGTGAGGCAGTGGCTCCCAAACAAGTTCAGCCATCGCATCTATGGTGATTCTGGTCAAAAACGGTTGTGCACTATCATGGACACAGAACACGGTTTTACTCTATGTCTTATTTCCAAATAACAACAGCGAAACGTCTTGGCTGTTCAGTAAAAGCAGTAGTTTTTATCGTTTCATTTCTTTGTAGCAGTTCATGTTGAAGAATGCCAGTTTAGTCCCACCAAAGACACATACTTTTTAAAACTTTTTTTTTTTTTTTTTGCTTTTTAGGGGGTGCATCATCTTTCGTGTGAAGTGTTGCTTTTATCAATGGGCCGAGCCTTTCTTCCCTCTTCTGGAATTTCACGTACAGACACCATTTCTCGTCACCTGTAACTATGTTCCCAAGGAATAGCTGGTGCTTACGATAAGCCAAACAGGTCAGCAAAGACGAGCATTACGACTACTCACTGATTATTTTGGTGTCGCTTAACACATGTGGAACTCACGTATCCAGTTTTTGCACCATACCTAACGGACGCAAATGGAGCACAGTACTTGTATGATCTCATTCCATAATTTGTGCCAATTTTCGCTTTTTTTGCGAGGACTGTTGTGAGCCAAGTGATTTAGGTGCTTTCCACCAAGAAGAGAATGAGGTTCATGAAGTCAAATTTTTTCTTCTCACAAACGAAAAACCATTACCTGCTGTTCTCTCAGCAAACTCTTCCCTCCAAACACACCACAAGCTATTATCGATTATCGAATAAACTTGAAGAGTAAAACGTGTCGGTTTTTTTTTCTATACTTGACGCTCTGCACTGATTAGCCTTGAAACGGCCGAAATGAGCTGTTAACAATATACATACTCCTGTTCGCAACAATCAAAGTCCAATGAGAAGAAAAGCAATAGAATAGCGAAAACCGAAGACTTCAAAATGCAGATGTGCCAATCTAATGAACAACAGCACAATATTTCCCATAGTCCCAGTACTCATAAAATATCCCTGAACAATCTCCGAAATACACTTATTTTCCAGCTATCGAGTGCTGCTTTTGTTATTTCAAACCGACTGGTTTCGGGCTGCGTCGTCTATTTTCAGATATATTAAACAATACAAAAATAAATTACAGTTGGAGTCTAATCTTGTGTTCACAGTATTACAGAGCTAAAAGAAATCTAAATGCAATACAAATGTTGTATAACATTTCGCACAATTACAGAGTAACCGGTGTTAACAGAACTGTCAGATTCGAGCTCATAATCTAATTTTTGTATTGTTTCACTGATCTGAAGACGGGCTTCACTGACTGAAACCGATCAATCTGAAATAATGAAAACAGAGATCGACATACGGAAAATAAGTCCATTTCCTATCAATAATGATCGCAGGTAACGCCCTGTGGCAAATATGTCCAGTTCCGATAATTCTCCGAATTTTTGTTGCTGAACTTCCGGGCCACCCTGCACATGTCGAAGCAACTGCATCTGGATCGTTGCCTCCTTTTTAGCGACCTCGATCATGCAGTCAATTTATAGAGTTCAAATGACGTCGTACTGCCATCATATCAAAGTATTTGGTTCTTTATGTCCCTAGTGTTGTTGCACGGCACCATAGTTACTGAATGTCATTGATTTTTCCAACTTGGACCACGCATCGAATTGTATGTGTCAACATCAATGTTGCTATCATATTTGTGTTAGGCTAAATAAAGATAGTAGGTTACCAGCTGCGTGTTTCACTTCAAGAGAATCACTTTTTCCTAGAAACACATTTTTGCACAACACTAAAGTACAGTGATGCAAAAAGAGACAGCCAGAGTTGCAACTAAAATGGATGTTTATATGGTCGGTGGCCGGTTCGGATACACCCACTCTCAAACCAACCAAGTTTGCCAAGTAAAATGTCTGTCCAAACTACCAATAAATAAAGTGGGTACTTACCTGTATGTGTATGGTCCCGACTGATGTTCGTTAATTAATTACTTATATGCATGATATTAAGCTCAACAACTCACAAATAACTGCAACCGAACATTATGATCAGATGTTGTTATTGTTTCTGTATTCTTCGCGAAGACTGGTTTGATACAGCTCTCCAGGCCTACATTTTGCATTCTCTTTAACTCTACTGTAGTCACTTATTTTCTACTCAAATATCGGAACTCATCTACTACTTTCAATGTCTATTTTGATAGTCTACTGCCCTCAGCATCATCTGACTTAATTCTACGTACATTCCATTGCCCTTGCTTTACTTTTGTTGATATTCATCTTACAAACTCTTTTCATCCATTCGTTTCAAGTAGTCTTCCCAGTCCTTTACCGACTCTGACGGAATTACATTGTCATCGGAAACATTATAGCTTTTATTTCTTACATATTCCAAAAATATTTGTTTACATCCTTTATATGTATTTTATATTAACCACTGTAATACTGAAGAACTAAGGAACGATTATGTGCGTCTGAAGTTTTCTAAGACTGTAGGAATAGATAGTCCAGTTGAAGACGAATGAATACCTCGCAAAAGGGCAATCACAAATCTGTACAGACACAAGGGATCTACCTTGGATAACAGAATAAATAGTGGTCCACGAAAGAACGAAGTAAAAAATGTCTAGGAAAGCACAGGAATACAGCAGTACGTAGTGTGCTAGATTGAATGGCCAATATTCAGGGATCTGACAGAGACGGTCGTTCGGAGCAAAAAATTAAAATAAAATAAAATAAAAAAGGTAAAGATGGGCTCTAAAGCGCATACCTTATTAACTATAAGCGCTCCTTAATCTTCGATTCCGCGAGAAAAAATCTCTTCTACTGCAAGTTCTTTGCTTTGCATATTTTGGGACGAGTTAGTATGGACCAAAACAATAAACAAGTACCAAGAGGAAAATTTAGAATGCAAGACGAAGGCGAAGTTCTCTGATAGTAAAAACTATAACACAAAGCTGTCACCACTACTGTTCAATCTGCACATTAAAGAAGAGATGACGGAAATTAAAAAAGGTTCATGAGTGGGATTAAGATTCCGTGTGTAAGGATGACACTGGTGAGATTAGCTGATGACATTGCTATCGTGAAAGTGAAAGTGTGGGAGAATAGTAGTCTCTGTTAAATGAAATGAACAAGACTAATAAGCACATTCTATTGATTGAGAGTAAACCGAAGAAAGACGTAACGAGGAGTAGCCAAATGAGGTAAGTGATAAACTTAAAATCAAGATTGGGGACTATTAAGTAGCCGAAACGAAGGAATTCTGGTCCGTTCGGAGGTAAAATAATACGTGACGTACGAAGCAAGGAGGTGATAAAAAGCAGACCGGCACAAGTAAGAAGAAAATTCCTGGCCAAAAACACTCTAGTAGTACCAAAGATCGGCCCTGACTGGGGGACAAATACCTAATAATGTACGTTTTGGGCACAGAACCGTACAGAAGTGAAGCATGAATTGAAGGAAAACTGACAGAGAAGAGAATCTAAGCGTTTGAGGTGTGATGCCGCAGAAGTATGTTTAAAATTAAGTGAAGTAATCAAATAAGAAATAAGGATGTCCTGCACAAAATCTGCGAGTGGAGGAACGGGTGGAAAACACTGGCAAGCGGAATGGACGGGATGATAGGATTGTTTAAACTAACTTCCATGGCACTTAAGGAAGCCCTAGAGGGTAAAAACTGCAGGAGAGCACAGAATAAATCCGACTAATAACTGATAACGGAGGTTGCAAGTGCTTCTGGGAGATGTAGATGTTGACTCACAAGAGAAATTCTTGACAGGCCTTATCAGACCACTAGCAGACTGAAAAAATGAGTCCCTTGGTCACACGGCCAACATCTAAGCAATAATACATCTCAAGTCATAAGTTGTGAAGAATATATGGAGTCACTGACGGAGCGGATTAGAAATGCGCATTTTTAGTTCTAGAATTGTCTTTGGCAACGGAGGCAGGTGCACAAGATCTTTCAAATAGCCCCACTGAAATAAATCCGTGTCTGTCAAGTCTAGAGTTCTACTTGGCCAAGACCATAAGACAGTAGCCTATCTTCATGTCCAGTATGAGAGATGCAGCCAGCAGTTTGGAACATGATTTAAAACGTGCGGACTTCCAGACAGAAATGTGGTTGTGTTCCATCTTGCTGAGAGATGTAATCTGTGAAATTCGTATCAAGTTGTGGAATGATCCATTGCTCAAGCATGTCCAGATAAAAGTTTGTTCATACACTCGGTTCAGAGAAGGAAAATAGACCGCGTAATTTTTTACTGACATGGCGGAGAACACATTAATTTTTGGAGAGTCACGCTGATATTTAAGTAAATTTTCAACTTTGTTTTACATGCTCTGAAATTCTTATCGGTGTATCGCTATGGATCATATAGTTATAGTCATTTGTAATCGTTACATTCATTTTAATTGCCATTTATTATTAAGATTTTACGCATAATTTATTTTCAACTATAACTAGAAAAACAGTCTTATATTTGACGCCAAGGAACCGTCTTTAAACTTGATGTGGCGTTATCCTTGAGTAATTGTTGTATAGAACGATGTATCGTTACTGGGTTGCCATGTAATGTTTCTTATACATTTTTATATACACTACGTGCATTGAAGATGGCCAATAGCGTGATACTAGCTCCTTGCAAATAAAAACTCATTACAGTAGCTTCTGATGCTTCCATTATGTAGCCCTTTAAAGATATTAAAGTTGTGTACTACCATCCACAAAAAAGTAAATAAATAGACATATGCTTTAAATTTTCATGTCAGTGTAGGTTCATATACTTTTGTAGAATATTATATAATAATAAGGTGAGACTCAATATGTCTCAGGAGCACCAACTGTATATGACTTTGTAATACGTTTCTGAATTACACTTCAAAGACTTGGACACATCTTACGTTACTTTCAGTAGTAGCTTTTGTGGACTGCAATTTATTTATATATTTAATAAATATCTTACCATTTAAATTAAACAATAAAAACTGTAATCAATTATTAAATAATATACCTAAAATAAAAATTCTAGTTCTACACAAAAATACAGAAAAAACTCAATGAAGAAACAGAAAATAAATACACGGCGTAAGATGAAAAACTTCATGTCATTGATCCCACAAAACAATACTTTTAATTATTCTTATATAGTTGTCTGGTGGTGGGGAAATACGAAACAGGAACAAAAGTTAGAGGAGGAGGAGGTTAGTGTTTAATGTCCCGTCGACAACGAGGTCATTAGAGACGGAGCACAAGCTCGGATTAGGGAAGGATGGAGACGGAAAGCAGCCGTGCCCTTTCGAAGGGACCATCCCGGCATTTGCCTTAAGTGATTTACGTAAATCGCGGAAAAATTAGATCAGAATGGCAGTACGCGGGTCTGAACCGTCGTCCTCCCGAATGCGCCACCTCGCTCAGTCAAACGTTAGACAATGAAGACGTGCTGTTATTAGAACGTGTGTTAATTTGGCGCAGTGAGCCACAAACACAAAATTTTTCCCTCATTATTAAGATATTTATATTGACATTCATACAGAAGCAATTAACTTAATGTTGTTCTACGACACGTTTTGAATGTTAGATATTTTCTCGGCGTGCCTGGCACTTCTCACATTACAAAGAACGTAATGAATGTTGTTTTACTGTTTGCATTTAAACCTAAACGAGTATTCGCTAGTGCCAATCTTCCACTATCTACACTCGGTGAAACACAACGCACACTGAAAACGATCACACGCTCATTAATGTTATTGTTATTGGGGTGAAGGCCTAGTTATCTGCACCAAATCTGTCCGATCACAATGTATTTTTTTAATTTACTCATCGGACTGCCCATAGAACAGACTATAAATTGTCTGCTGTCGGGGTTTTGAGCATATTAATATACAGTTATAACGCGAATGTACACGATTTGATGGAAATCACTGCCGCTTATAATCGCTGTTCGAACAGAGAGAAGAGGCTGCCATATAGTTTTAATTATCATCTTGAAACAATAAAGTTACGAAATTATTTTTGTTTTTTCTTTGTAGTATGTTTTTTGTACAGTTCTGTCTCACAGAAATATCCTCGCCACATTACCGATGCAGGCTGCTAGACGAACCAAAACAGAATGTAGTACCCCATTTCCACTTTATGAATTGGCCGTAGCATTTTCTTGGCTCGTGTATCGGTACCGTGGCTTTGGGATATCGATGTGTGCCAGGACTGTAGACATGCACTACAAACAAACAAAAAGATTAATTATATAACTTGATTTTTTCGATATGATATTGAAATTTTATTTCTGTCTTATCTATGTCGTTCTGAAATTGCCGGCAGAGGTGTACGACCCTTACTATTAATATAATTGACTAGATTTTAGAAAAGCTGAGTAGTCACAAACAAAAAGGTACTAGTCGTTTTTTGGTGCATTTATTTCAAATGACATGTTTCGGGCTCTGCCCACCACAAGTAACTTCGACAGCTTGTTGCTTACTCATACATTCACGAGCCAAAAAGTGTTACATACAGTTTAAACCTGGAGAATGGGAATGTTGGTCATGAGTTTTTCATAGTCCTGCTCATTCAAAATGGTTCAAATGGCTCTGAGGACTATGGGACTTAACTGCTGAGGTCATTAGTCCCCTAGAACTACTTAAACCTAACTAACCTAAGGACATCACACACATCCATGCCCGAGGCAGGATTCGAACCTGCGACCGTAGCGGTCGCGCGGTTACAGACTGTAGCGCCTAGAACCGCTCGGCCACTCCGGCCGGCTCCTGCTCATTCAGCAGTAAGCAAAAACATCCTAAAGAAGGTCACTTGCAACAGTGACCGAAACGTCGGTATTTTCACATATTGACAATGTGGTCACAAATCCAGACAAATTTTGTTGACTAGTGCCACAAAATTTTAAACATGGTTGAAGCATCAACTGTTGAAAATCTTAACGGTAAATGATAACAGCCAAACAGTTGCAGAATAAAGATTTATTAAAATCCTTGACTACGGTTTCGGTATATCTAAATACACCTTCATCAGAAGCAAAAATACACTAAAATCACATCCTGCAGTGGAGATGCATAAAACAATCGTGCCAAAGGCGTCGTCAGTAGTTAAAATTAAAATATCACCTCCTGATGAAGGTATATTTAAATACACCGAAACCGTGATCAAGGATTTCAATAAATCTTTATTCTGCCGCCGTTTGGCTGTTATCATTTACCTTGATGACTAGTATCTGTTTGTTTGAAACTAATCAGCTTTTCTAAAATCTAGTCATTTATTTTATTTCTATTCCTCGTATTGCTGCCAACAGCGGCTTCGTGAGACATCGATCACCGCCAGACAGCGAATTTGCACGTTATTAGACACTGACGGAAAAAAAATCGCAGCACGGAAAAAAAATTAATTTAGAACAATGAAATTTCGGAAATACATTTAGGTAATATTTTAATTGACTAACATTGATTAGTTGATTAGCAACGTGCTACGGTAATGTGGCGCGGTGATAGTGTGTGCCAGGATTGTTAATGTAAGCGTGAGATAATCCATTGCAAATGTGAAATGCTGGTACATTAATAACTTGTGTAACCGCCAGACTGTTGAATGCAAGCATGCAAACGTTCATGCATTGTATTGTACAGGTACTGGATGTCAGAGTATGGTTGGAGTTCCATGGCTGTTGCACTAGGTCGGTCAATACATGGCCGGTTAATGCTCATTGTTGATAGCGCTGAAGTTATCGTTCGATGATGGCTCACATGTGATCGAGTGGAGACGGACTTGGTGATCGAGCAGGCTAAGGAAACATGTCGACACTGTGTAAAGCATGTCGGGTTACAATAGCAGTATGTGGGCTAGCATTATCCCATTGAAAAACACCCCCTGGAATGCTGTTCATGAATGGCAGCACATCAGGTCGAATCACCACACTGACGCACAAATTTGCGTTCAGGAATCGTGGGATACCCACGAGAGTGCTCCTACTGTCACACGACATCGCACCCCAGACCATAGCACCAGGTGAACGTCCAGTGTGTCTGGCGTGCAGACAGGCTGGCTGCATACCCTCAGCTGGTCTCCTAACCAACACATGACCGTCACTGGCATCGAGGCAGAACAAGATTTCATCATAAAAAACAACAGACTTCCACCCTGCCCTCCAATGAGCTTTCACCTGAAATCAGTGAAGTCGCAGATGGCGGTGGTTTGAGGCGGCGGAATGCGCCCTACAAGGCGTCTGGATCGGAGCTGTCCGTGAAGTAATCGATTTGTAACAGTTCGTTGTGTCGCTGTGGTGCGAACCGCTGCTCAGACTGCTGCTGCAGATGCAGTGCGACGCACCGAAGCCGTATGTCGAACGCGATCGTCTCCCTCTCTGTAAAGCCATGTGGCCGTCCGGAGCCCGGTCTTCTTGCGACTGTACATTTTCGTGACCATCACTGCCAGCAATCGTGCACAGTGGCTACATTCCTACCAAGTCATTCTGCGAAGTAACACAACGAACATCCAGCTTCGCGTAGCCCTATTACATGACCTGTTCAAACTCAGTGAGGCCTTGATAACGGCGTGTTTGTCGCCTGAAAGGCATCCTTGACTAGCATCAACTCACCACGTCCAATCTCAAAGGTAATCTAACTCTCACGACCGTTACAGCGATTATTTAAAGAAAACCTTATTTGCATCCTCTTAGTGGTGCTACTAATGCCACTCTTATTCAACTGGTGCGAAATTTGAATAGATTTTCGTTTATGCCGCGCAACTCCTTGGTGTTTCTTTGTTTCCCCGTCAATGTATTTCTTATCCTTAAAAACTGTTACTGTGGATCTCTTTCCCTAGAGCCCTTTCTTATGGTGCTTTTATCTGACGATCTGTTACTTGAAGTGAAACACTTTGAATTTCGCCAACTTGTTCTTGATGCTTCACATGTGTAAATGTAAAGAGTAGCACAGGATTATTTCTCGTTCCATTTGGTGGTTGACTTAAATGTGTCAAGTGATGGAAACGAAGCTCATTAACTGTTAGTGGACATCTCTTCTCTAAAAGTACTGCCTAGCCTGTAGTACCCGCCCAGGAAGACTGTCACTGCTTCGCAGAATCTTATGCACCCACTCCATATTACATTGCGAGAAAAACTTGAGATAGCCCCAACACTACTACGTACGCTGGCGGTCGGGAATTCTGTGCCGTCACCTCTGGATTGTGCATTGGCGAGATTTAGAATCACCGGTTGACGTGTTCTAATAACGGCTAACGACAAGCAATTCTGGGGACGTGGGTCGCGTCAGTTGAGCAAAATGACCACGTAGACTACGATCCAGGTATAGATACGTATACCGTATTTATGTTCGGTGTTACGTCAAAGGCGCCTCTATTAATGAGAAGTTACCACAGCACTCTTTCTGTGAGGTGCAAGGCTGGCGCCGTAGAGGGAGAAAGGAGCCGGCGGACTGCAAAACCTACAGTGTGGCAGCAGCGCACAATTTGCGTCACACTAGGAGGAGGGCGAGGAGATTAGTGTTTAATGTCCCGTCGACAGCGAGGTCATTAGAGATGGAGCACGAGCTCGGATTAGGGAAGGATGGAGACGGAAAGCAGCCGTGCCCTTTCGAAGGGACCATCCCGGCATTTGCCTTAAGTGATTTACGTAAATCGCGGATAAATTAGATCAGAATGGCAGTACGCGGGTCTGAACCGTCGTCCTCCCGAATGCAAGCCCAGTGTGCTGACCACTGCGCTACGCCACTCGGTACGTCACACAAGAGCAGGCATTGAAGCTACGCACGCAATCTAGAAGTATCGCTCACAAAGAAGCAACGCGTTTATCGATAGTGTGAAATAATCTCATTACTGATTCTGGATAAATTTATTCATGCAGGAGGTAAATTCTGAGAGAGAATGAAAACGCCCTTGGAAATAAACTGAACGCTGCACTTCATTGGGTTCTGCAAACAGATCTGAAGCGTCTCAATATGGTATTTGATGTCACCTCCTCTCAGCGAAACATAAAGATGCGCACAGAACGTCACCAACGATGGTTTACATTTCATATGATAACGATGAGCTCCTCGTCCAGGCCCTGGATGCCCAAGTGATGTATTCCGTCGCTGTTTATCCTCTGCCATTATGTAGGGTGTCATACACAGTCCACGAACGAAATAGGCACTACTAATTTCACAATTCCATAAAACAAAAATTTAATCATGATTCTCACTATAATATGCTTGATATGACAGTTCAAAAAGAAGATCCATTGTCCCTACAAACAAAAATGTACTTCGATATGTAAGTTCAAAAATAAGTAATCTGATTACATGCAAAGGTTAAATAATGGATTATGTTTCAAAGTGTTGTGTGCTTACATGCACTAGCGCATATCAGTGTAAAGGACATCTTCACTGGCACAATAAATTATGCTTCATTCTCATTATAGCATAGGAGACAAATTAACCAAATTAGTAATTACAGAAAATTTGACATGTTTTACCTTAATTGTAATTTCTACATAGTTCTTGTCACAGTAATTCATGAGTGTGTTCAGGAGATTAAATAAAGATATTAAGTTCAAATGGTTCAAATGGCTCTGAGCACTATGGGACTCAACTGCTGAGGTCATTAGTCCCCTAGAACTTAGAACTAGTTAAACCTAACTAACCTAAGGACATCACAAACATCCATGCCCGAGGCAGGATTCGAACCTGCGACCGTAGCGGTCTTGCGGTTCCAGACTGCAGCGCCTTTAACCGCACGGCCACTTCGGCCGGCTAAAGATATTAAGTATCACTGTGTGTGTGTCTATGCGCGTTAACGTCTATCACTATACAAACATCTAAGAGCACAGTCAGTCGTGTTCCCCAATAAATAAGTGGTGTCACAAAGACCAAAATTAGGGAGAGTTTAACGTAAAATTACTACCAAGTGTGAGAGCACTAAACATAATCCTCATTTGGACGACATTATAAGAAACGAAACTTACAAAAACAGATAATAACAAAATAATTAGACTTAATTGATTTGCCCGCATCTCGTGGTCGTGCGGTAGCGTTCTCGCTTCCCACGCCCGTGTTCCCGGGTTCGATTCCCGGCGGGGTCATCAGTCCCCTAGAACTTAGAACTACTTAAACCTAACTAACCTAAGGACATCACACACATCCATGCCCGAGGCAGGATTCGAACCTGCGACCGTAGCGGTTGCGCGGCTCCAGACTGTAGCGCCTAGAACCTCTCGGCCACCCCGGCCGGCAAAAGTGAAAAAAAATTTAATGAAAGAGAACTTTAGCTTCATGTTTTATTGGTAATTTATAATACATTATTAATCGAGGCAAAGAAAGCAAGGTTTCCACAGCAGAAGTCAGGTGCAAATCCTGACTCAGTCTCATTACTCATTATCTTACTCAAATCTCATTACACCAAAAAAAACTTAAATTAAAAAAAAAAAACTACTGGTGCTATCAAAGTCAGTCCATCTGATGGCTTAAGTGAGACATGCTCTATGCATAGCAAGTTCAAAGATGGTGGTGTAATCCAAATTAGACAACACATCCCAGCAGTACAGGCTGGTGCAACTACGAAAATAATGCAGAGGAAGATACAATTCCTAAAATAAATATCGTTAAGATCACTCAGCGTTCGATTGGCAAAAGCTGGCGTCAGGCAAATCGTCAAAACATCTCAGCAAGTACCCCAGGGTATAATTCGCATCTGGCTGTTGGCCAAGAACTCATAATAACATGTGGAGTGCGTTCTATGACCACGCAAAACAAAAAAATCCGTAAATCCTACCTGTGCCGCACACAAAAGTCACCTCTCATGTCACAATACGACTGGCTGCAGTGCTACACCTTCGCAAACTGTAACATAAGTGGTAGAAACTAACGGTTTCCCCAAAGAAAGCTTTACCACGATGCAACAAAACTTATTTCACACAACAAGAGGACAGAAATCCAAAAGCAAAGTGAGGTGAGCCACCGTAAAAAAAATACAATTGTATAGGAATCATACATTACACTCTGTTACCTTACACGTCCTTTATTCTTCTGAAAGAGAAGAAATAATATGTGTCGTTAGAACCTGCCGACGAGTGACCGTAGCTGCACCTCATTATCCAAAATATTTGCGAGACAGATATTAAACTCATTGAATAAGGGATTATCACACCATTAGAACGGTAAACATGCAAATAAAGAAAATGATTCGTGAGGAACATCTAGCTCGAAATGCTTAAGCATCATTTCACCCGTGACTTATCCCCAACCACAAGTTCATAAAAACAACTTAGATAAAAACCTTTTGCTAAACACAAATAAAAACTTTACCAATTTTAATATCTGTAACAGGACACAATTCAACTTTTGATGTTGCCCACCTCAGCCACCAGGTCGTCTCTGACTTCATCATACTTTAGCACAGAGTGAGTACTTGGCCCCTCCATGGACTCATTTTCTGCTCATTCTTTCGTCAAGTTTGTTGATTATAGTCCAGAGCTGCGTTCCGCATTTCCGCTATCAGCACTGCTCCATTTTCTGTCTCCATCGGCTGTCCCTGCCAACCAATACCGGGACAGGGTCTTTCCTCATAATTTGTCAGTATCTGGCTTCTTCATTCATTATTTTGATTTCTAAATCACCTCCCATTGCTGCTCTCACCCACGTTAACAATAATAATGTCATTGTCCTATGAGTTTCTGTACTGCTATCTTTCTGTTACCAAACTCGCTCTCCTATTTTCCCCCATGTACTCGTCGAAGTGTATTCAGATTAATTTATGTGGTTCCATATCACTCTCTTCAACACAAAGCGAGATTCTGTTGGCTTCGTGATAATTACCAACTGAATCAGCTCCCCGCTGCTGTATAGCTGGTCGATGCGCTGATCCATTTTAGAATTTCGTCGAAATACGTTGATTAAGACTAAAATCGCTGTGCTGCCAGTGGTGGGGCTTTCATGATGCTTAGTCGCGCCCTATTTTGTTCCACAGTGAAGCAGAACAGTTTCATTAATTCGAATCAAAATCTGCGAAGGTTCGACAGTAACTTGTGACCAGTAATATTATCACAATAACTTTTACTTTCATGTCACATCTCTTACTGTTACCGTCTTTGGTCGTGTCTTTCATGAATGTGTGTTTGTGAACAGTCCGTGTCGTTCTGTAGTTTAAGTGATATAGCGTAATAAAGCACATTATTTCCTTCCAAAATCAAACAACTTATTCCTTCCTTACCTAATAATATTATAGTGTTGTGCGAATGTGCGTGTGGTACTATTTTAATTAGTTGTTGCTGTAGCTAATTACACAGTTGACCTTATTTCGCGTTTTTCAGTGTTTGTGGGACTGTATTTAAGGTAAAACTCATGTTTGACAACTGCTTATTCATAATTCGTTATTTATATTTTATAAGCAAACGCTGGTTTTTAATTGTTTATAATGAAATATACTACATACTCCTTCAGTAAGCAAACATAGTTCACCAAATTTTCTGTATTATAGGCAATTCAGTTACTTTAATACTGATTTCGTTGAAATGTAACAAGCGCGTAATATAACACCGTAGATAAGAAAGTGCTGATGTCAGAACTTTCCTACTTGGAACCCTGGAGTGACCCCTGCTGGCATTAAAATTTCTTACATCGACGTTTGCGTGCAATGTTATTTCTTATTACGTCTGAATGCTGCAGGGTTTTTACACTACTGGCCATTAAAATTGCTACACCACGAAGATGACGTGCTACAGACGCGAAATTTAACCGACACGAAGAAGATGCTGTGATATGCAAATGCTTAGCTTTTCAGAGCATTCACACAAGGTTGGCGCCGGCGGCGACACCTACAACGTGCTGACATGAGGAAAGTTTCCAACCGATTTCTCATACACAGGCAGCAGTTGACCGGCGTTGCCTATTGAAACGTTGTTGTGATGCCTCGTGAGAGGTGGAGAAACGCGTACCATCACGTTTCCGACTTTGATAAAGGTCGGATTGTAGCCTATCGCGATTGCGGCTTATCGTATCGCGACATTGCTCCTCGCGGTGGTTGAGATCCAATGACTGTTAGCAGAATATGGAATCGGTGGGTTCAGGAGGATAATACGAAACGCCGTGCTGGACCCCAACGGCCTCGTATCACTAGCAGACGAGATCACAGGCATCTTATCCGCATGGCTGTAACGGATCGTGCAGCCACGTCTCGTTCCCTGAGTCAGCAGATGGGGACGTTTGTAAGACAACAACCATCTGCACGAACAGTTCGACGACGTTTGCAGCAGCATGGACTATCAGCTCGGAGACCATGGCTGCGGTTACCCCCGACGCTGCATCACAGACAGGAGCGCCTGCGATGGTGTACTCAACGACGAACCTGGGTGCACAAATGGCAAAACGTCATTTTCTCGGATGAATCCAGGTTCTGTTTACAGCATCATGATGGTCGCATCCGTGTTTGGCGACATCACGGTGAACGCATACTGGAAGTGTGTATTCGTCATCGCCATACTGGCGTATCACCCGGCGTGATGGTATGGGGTGCCATTGGTTACACGTCTCGGTCACCTCTTGCTCGCATTGACGGCACTTTGAACAGTGGACGTTACATTTCAGATGTGTTACGACCCGTGGCTCTACCCTTCATTCGATCCCTGCGAAACCCTACATTTCAGCAGGATAATGCACGACCGCATGTTGCAGGTCCTATACAGGCCTTTCTGAATACAGAAAATGTTCGACTGGTGCCCTGGCCAGCACATTCTACAGATCTCTCACCAATTGAAAACGTCTGGTCAATGGTGGCCAAGCAACTGGCTCGTCACAATGCGTCAGTCACTACTCTTGATGAAGTGTGGTATCGTGTTGAAGGTGCATGGGCAGCTGTACCTGTACACGCCATCCAAGCTCTGTTTGACTCAATGCCCAGGCGTATCAAGGCCGTTATTACGGCCAGAGGTGGTTGTTCTGGGTACTGATTTCTCAGGATCTATGCACCAAAATTGCGTGTAAATGTAATCACATGTCAGTTCTAGTATAAAATATTTGTCCAATTAATACGCGTTTAACATCTGCATTTCTTCTTGGTGTAGCAGTTTTAATGGCCAGTAGTGTAGCTAAATAGCCTTGAAACAACATACAGCAAACTTATAATCCTAGGGGACATCAACACAGCTCTCTCCCTGGTCATTAACCAGATTTATAATCAAGCAATATGAGTAAGTGCAACACCTGTTACCTTCACTGAGTAATAAGAGTTTGGGCACTGTACACAATGATAACATCGTCATAGTGCGAACAACAAGCTTAGATGTGTACCTTGTTACTTTTATTGTTAGTGGTTCGTCTGACCATGGAAAAGCTTTACAGCAATTTATAAATTTGAAATAAAAGTCAAGACATATTAACAAATGCCGGCCGAAGTGGCCGTGCGGTTAAAGGCGCTGCAGTCTGGAACCGCAAGACCGCTACGGTCGCAGGTTCGAATCCTGCCTCGGGCATGGATGTTTGTGATGTCCTTAGGTTAGTTAGGTTTAACTAGTTCTAAGTTCTAGGGGACTAATGACCTCAGCAGTTGAGTCCCATAGTGCTCAGAGCCATTTTTATTAACAAATATTTGTTTGCTCAAATGACTGGCATGAATCACAATAAAATTACCAGATAACAAGAATGTCTAAAACTCAAATAAAATTATAAAATGATGATAACACTCTGGGGAGTTACCAAAAAGGCTGTACGGAGAAAGCACAACAAGATCTGCTCATATGGGTAGATAACAAAATCAGAGTTAATGATAGAATAAGAAGCCAAAAATAATAACAAAAGTAGAGTGGCAAAATAAGCAAGTTACGAGCCTCTCAGTATGTCAAAATTGCGACACTTGGATTTCCCTGACAGCAGTGCGTTGATCAGCACCAGTTGGTGGCCTGCAGAGGCAATGCGCAGCACGCCGGCCAGGAGAAAGATGGCCCAGAATCTTTGTTCACAGCCCTCAACTGCCTAACTTTCGGAAATACCATGTGGAGGGGAAAATTCATTGCTATTGTCATTGGGACGGACTAGAATATCCTTATTTCATGAAAGACATGTGAACACTTACGCTAATTCTCATTCTTGGTGTACAAAACGCATATTAACAAACACGAGGCTGGTCCTGGGTTGTAGCAGTGTCTCCTCAATTGGCCGGCCTCTTCAAGCCAAGCACAGTAACTGCACAACTCGGTTCAACTGGATGACCAAAATTCTGGAGCAAAGCAAAGGTTTTTCTTACACTGAACGCGAGGCAACGCAGCAACTCTACCCTTGATGTTTGTGCAGAAAAAGCAAAAATGTAAATTAAATTGTCTGGGAACAGCTGTAGCGGGACAGCGCCCCCTACCCTCAGTTAGGATAGATGCCAGCTCAATTCAGAAAACCTCAAAGCAGCCTTAACTGCCGTGAAAACTGCCCGTCTTCCTTAGAAGGTTTTTTTTTTTTTTTAATGAGATTCCCTCACGGCCCTCTGCCGTCAACAGGACCCTCAGACCACACTGGGTGTGCTCCTTCTCAGTGTGAAAAATGCAAGGCTTCCCTCCCAAGCCCGCATGGCCACTACTGAATAAAGTAACCATCAATAAATGGCAGAAAATGAAACAATATTGCTTAGCAATTTTGGGACGTACAACGTATATTTCGTGAAGATATAGTGGACGAAATTACTTGGATTCTGCAAAAATAATGAAGAGGAGTGGTATCCAGATGTAATCTCTGGTGATGTGCTTTGTGTATCGGGGTATACAATTCTGACTTCAATTATAATGGGTTTCTAGGATAGTTGGATGTGGGCGGCGATTCTCTGGCGAAGATGGCTGCAGGTACAGCGGGAGAAGGCAGTTTATTGACACGATAAATTCTTTATTGCAGTTTGTTTGCAATCACTGGACTTTTTTAGCTGCTAGTATCAATGGAGAGCGAGGAGAATACACAGTCGCAGCATCTCGCAGTTGATCGGCCTCCTCTCCGGTCTTGGAAGCACTGAAGGGCGTTCTAGCTGTGGCTGCTCCTGCGTCGCTGGAGGCTCGTGTATCCTGGGCATAGTGTGGAAGGACTTATGTACTCGGTTTGCAGTGAATACGTCAGTCTGCGGGTAGGCGCTCAATGGTAGATGGTGAGCAAGTGCCTTGATGTTACCTCAGCAAAGGCAGAGATGAGTGGATGCCTGCGACGTAGTTCCATGAAGGTGGCAAAGTGCTGATCTGCCCGAGTGCCCGGGTGATTAGGCGGAGGGCGGAGACTTGGGGCCCAGCGACGGTAATGGCGGGGGCGACATAACCTCTGCGCTGTCCAACACAGACTGGACATCACAGTGCTGCTCGTCTCTTCAACGATGACGCCTAATCCGATAGGGCTTTCAATTAAACAGCTCCCGGTTGATTTTGCGGAAGTGTCTGCGTTATGCCATGTGGGAATGTTCTGGAATAGAGGCTATGCCCAAGCTTCGGCTGCTGTAGCCACTTGTGGTCTTTTCCACTCTCACGCTGTTAACACTCAGCAGTCTGATGACACGGGTGCAGCGACTTCTTTTGAGTTGCAAACTGGCTGGGGTGTCGTTCAGAGGCAGCCAGGGTCTGGATCCTGGGGCGCACTGTCTTCGGCTCTAAGCGTTGCTGTGGTTTCTCCCATTGCTATTGTACCTGCAAAGGAGACTCCTGTCATGCTTAATGGCTCAGTACAGATTGGCGCGTGCTAAACTGAATTTAGCACGCGCCAATCTGTACTGAATTTTTTAGCCATTTTGCAGCTTTTGTAGTTACTGAATAAATATAGCGGTTTTCTACTTTACTTTTCTTAGGAGTATGCGTTTGGCGCCAAGCAAAATTATGGTTTTATAGTTCTGTCCTAAAACCTTTACTGCCATTTACTCGTACTATTCTTCAAACTCATTTCCTTATCATTTCAGTTAATTTAAATAAAGTAAGTAGCACATATGTGCGTTAAAATATGTATTTATGTCATGATGGCTGATTACAGAAATGCAGTGGAGATCTGGTACACAGCTTATTCCTCCAGAATTGTCGCAATAGCCTCGAGACTCAATCTAAAAAGACCACCATGAGTGATATCACGTATCTTTGTCTTGATAAGACACATATTGAGGTTTTAAATCCAACCCTTCCTAGATAATTATGTCGATTAGTCAGTAACGTACTTCAGCCACCGGGATTTGAATGGACTACCAACCTAGCTACGGACACAAGAACATTAAGTAGCACTATACCTTGAACTAAGCGACCTGGATACTTTATTAAGGAATTTAGCTTCATTTGCATTGAATATCTCTATATTGACCTCGAAATTGCTCCGTTCTTTCGTCCAGAGCGCAATCACCGTGCAGCCAAACAGACATACGTTTTCTGTTGCCTCCCAGAGCAATTCGAGGAAAATGCTGGGACGGTTTCTTTGAAGACGCCATTGCCGCTTTCCGTGTAAATTCTAATTTTCTGCCCTTGATTCTTACACACTGTATCCGAAAGAATGTACGGTTTAACCTTTCTATTCGTATTTTCTAAAGTACAGTAAATTTGTAATTAATACCCATTGTCCTCTCAGGAGTTATAGATAGCTGAACTCAAAATAATTAACGTCGCTATTTGGCCGTTGCCTCGTGGGTGACATAGTCTCTATATAGAATAAGGAAACAAATTACAAGCGTTCTGACTATAGATTATATGAACTAAGAAGACAATGCTACAATCTGAAAATATCCGCCACTAAAACTAAAAACGGTGCACTGTACTTGGTTACTACGGCAGATGAGAGAATCCGACTGCTAGAAAAATACGAGGGGGGTTTGAAAAGACCATGCAAAAATAAAAACTACTTACGTGTTTGGGGTAAACCTTTTTTATTGTTTGACAGAGTCTCCTTTTAGACTTATACACGTCGTCTAATGCTGTTATAATTTGTTGATCCCTTCCGAATAATAGGAGTTGTCCAAATCTGCAAAATAGCTATTAGTTGCTGCAATTACCTCCTCATTTGAATAAAACTTTTGTACCGTCAGCCATTTCTTCAAATTGGGGAACAAATAGTAGTCCGAGGGAGCCAAGTCGGGAGAATAGTTGGGATGTGAAACGAGTTGGAATCCTATTTCCATTAATTTCGCGACCACAACTACTGAGGTGTGTGCTGGTGCATTGTCGTGATGGAAAAGGACTTTTTTGCGGTCCAATGGCCGGCGTTTTTCTTGCAGCTCGGTTTTCAAACGGTCCAATAACGATGAGTAATATGCACCTGTAATAGTTTTACCCTTTGCTAGTTTAGTCGATGAGAATTATCCCTTGCAAATCCCAAAAGACAGTCGCCCTAACCTTTCCGGCCGAAGGAATGGTCTTCGCCTTTTTTGGTGCAGATTCTACCTTGGTAACCTATTATATAGATTGTTGTTAGGTCTCAGGAGTATAGTAATGCATCCATGTTTCATCCACAGTGACGAAACGACGCTTAAAGTCCTGCGGATTCTTCCCGAACAGCTGCAAACCATCGTTGCAACACTTCACACGGTTCTGTTTTTGGTCAAGCATGAGCAATCGCGGAACCCATCTTGCGGATAGCTTCCTCATGTCCAAATGTGTATGCAAAATATTATGTACCCATTCATTTGAGATGACCACAGAATTAGCAATCTGATGCATCTTAACTCTTCTGTCATCCATCACCATATCATGGATTTTATCAACGATTTCTGCAGTCGTAACCTCCACAGGGCGTCCAGAACGTTCAGAATCACTTGTTACCATATCGCCACTCCGAAAATTTTGAAACCAATGATAAACTGTTATAATCGAAGGTGCAGAGTCACCGTAATGTTTATCAAGCTTCTCTTTAGTCTCCTGAGGCGTTTTGTCTTTTATAAAGTAATATTTAATCACCACATGAAATTCTTTTTCGTCCATTTTTTGACAACCACTCGACTTCCTTGTTTCACGCGGATGCCAAACACAAAGAAATAGAACAATATGGCTGAAACTTGGTGTGCGTTCTTTCCAAAGATGCTACTAACTAAACATGAGCTCTTTACGTGCCGGTGGTGTCACCTCTCGGACTTTGCACGGACTTTTCAAACGCCTCTCGTACAGTCTGATCTCCTGAAAAATTAATTATTCTGGCCCAGAAACCTCCGTATTCCGTCTCCGTCGCTCATTTGGTTTTCGATTCAGAACATGTAATGATGGATGAAAAATTTAAACGAGATGCAGAGACTGCAGAAGCAAGATTGAAATTTTTGCGTATCTTGCACTTATTTCTGAGGCCAACAGTCTTGCAGTTAATGAGGTAAAACTTGGATTTCACAAAACCATATGAACAAATACGAGCGCATTCTGAAAAGTAATGGCTCCTATTTTTTTTTTTTTTACCCTGTTCTCAATATAGGCTTAGGTACTGGATGACATGAATATTGCTCGGTCGACTTTCCGCTTCGCTGATGCAAGTTGCAACCCTCTGCCACTAGAGGGCTCCGAATTGTAGCTTGTAATAAAGCTCTGTATGGGGAAAGTACGGCCAACTTGCCAATGGCCGCCATTTTGGGCCCACTGCGCCGTTGGTGATACATGTATCACCAGCTGTGCAGTGGGCTCAAAATGGCGGCCTTTGGCAAGTTGGCCGTACTTTCCCCATACAGAGCTTTAGCTTGTAACATGGTGGTGTGTAACTCAGCTATGTTGGTGCATGAGAAACATCATGCTGTAGTCGAGTTCCTAACGGCAGAAAACGTGCCTCCAATTGAAATCTATACAAGAATGAAAGTTGCGTCTGGTGATGATTGTATCAACATCAGTAATGTGGGATGCCGTAATGAAGAAAAAGGTGGTGCTAACGTGTGTGACAGATCTCGGAGTGGAGGGCAGCCCACTGGAACTGACGAGAGTCATCGGAGTCGGGTTGAGGAAATTATTAGAGAAAATCATCGGGTAACAAAGACACAACTCTCAGATTTACATGCCACTATTACAGAACTGCGGTACAGAAAACTTTGTGCACGGCGGGTGCCTCGAATGCTCAGTCCTGGCATGAAACAGAGCAAATTGAGCATCTGTCAAAACTTTGTCAAACAACATTGTGACAGGTGATGAAAACTGGGATCACCGTTTTCACCCGGAAAATAAGAAAGCATCAATGGAGTTTCGCCACAAGGGATCATCGACGCCAAAAAGTTCGATACCATCTCATCAGCGGCAAACTCATGCTCACAGTGATCTGAGATGTTCAAGGTGTGCTACAGTTGGAATTCGTGCATAAGGGCACCCCAGTAAACTCTGCAAGGTACTGCCAGACCCTCAGAAAACTGAAAGCACGGATTCGAAGAGCCTGTCCACACAATGCCAGACACGACATAATCGCGGTGACATCGATAACAATCCGATGCCTTGGGCTCGCTGTCCCGGCTTTCGGGTTTTCATGTTTCCAGGACTTCACTTTGATAGTGATGAAGCGATACAAGTAGAGGTGACGTTGTGGATCTGTCAACAAAGTGACAGTGATGGTATCAACAAACTGATCCCTCGTTGGGATAAATATCTTCGTTGCCGGAGCGACTGATTAGGAAATAAATATGCAGATGTGAAGAATAAAGATATAGAAAGTTAATACTTTTTTATTTAAAAAGATTTAAGAATTTTCACATAAAAAATTCGAAAGCATTACTGTTCAGCACGCCTTCGTATATTTTGATCGACTTCAATGGAAATAATGGCTTTAAAGTAGCTACCGGTACATTTCCTGCGTAGCACATCGGCGTCGTGAGTGATGCTTGCAATGCTGAATGGTCTGCTCACGAACACCTCTCCTGTGCCAAAATTTTTATCTCGTAATCCCAGAGTAGCACTTGCAACTTACGCCTCAATTTTTTGTTGGATGTATTCCAGTCTCTGCTTTCTATACAGTTTTTACCCTCTAAAGCTCCCTTTAGTACCATAGAAGTTATTCCCATTCGTCTTAACGGATGTCCTATTATCGTCCCGCTTTTCTTTCCATACACGTTGAAGACTGTCAGCTTTTCTACAGAAAACTATGTCATATTTCTTCATTACTAATGCTTTGCCTAATAAACCACTGAGTAGACAATAAACCTCTAAATCTTCATACTGCAGCTATAGCCTGTGTCACTTTCGCAAACCATCCTAACAAGCAACCCACAATTTGGAAACATTGCAGGTTTGTAGGTTCGAGACCTTAGGCATCCTTTCCAAAGGCAGCTATTTATTTGGTTTTAAAGTGTGCTGAATTTATCGAGGAAATAATCCTGCATAGATTAAAATCTGAAGAGTATCCCACAGCTATTGTTCAATTAATTATTGCCATTAAAGCGCCAGAATGTCAAAATCTGTTCAAATCTGTTGCGACTCCGAGTCTACGAAAATGTTGGGGTGGTTATTAGAGGGTCAGTTGACCAATAATCTTTCCACCGCTGTTTTCTTGTTTGTCCCAAAAAATAATTAGATCGAAGAATTTCTTCTTATCTTTTTGTGTAACAGAAGGCCACTGGAGTTCTTTAGGCGACGCTTTACGTTTCGCTGAGGTTTGACCATAATATACACTCCTGGAAATTGAAATAAGAACACCGTGAATTCATTGTCCCAGGAAGGGGAAACTTTATTGACACATTCCTGGGGTCAGATACATCACATGATCACACTGACAGAACCACAGGCACATAGACACAGGCAACAGAGCATGCACAATTTCGGCACTAGTACAGTGTATATCCACCTTTCGCAGCAATGCTGGTTGCTATTCTCCCATGGAGACGATCGTAGAGATGCTGGATGTAGTCCTGTGGAACGGCTTGCCATGCCATTTCCACCTGGCGCCTCAGTTGGACCAGCGTTCGTGCTGGACGTGCAGACCGCGTGAGACGACGCTTCATCCAGTCCCAAACATGCTCAATGGGGGACAGATCCGGAGATCCTGCTGGCCAGGGTAGTTGACTTACACCTTCTAGAGCACATTGGGTGGCACGGGATACATGCGGACGTGCATTGTCCTGTTGGAACAGCAAGTTCCCTTGCCGGTCTAGGAATGGTAGAACGATGGGTTCGATGACGGTTTGGATGTACCGTGCACTATTCAGTGTCCCCTCGACGATCACCAGTGGTGTACGGCCAGTGTAGGAGATCGCTCCCCACACCATGATGCCGGGTGTTGGCCCTGTGTGCCTCGGTCGTATGCAGTCCTGATTGTGGCGCTCACCTGCACGGCGCCAAACACGCATACGACCATCATTGGCACCAAGGCAGAAGCGACTCTCATCGCTGAAGACGACACGTCTCCATTCGTCCCTCCATTCACGCCTGTCGCGACACCACTGGAGGCGGGCTGCACGATGTTGGGGCGTGAGCGGAAGACGGCCTAACGGTGTGCGGGACCGTAGCCCAGCTTCATGGAGACGGTTGCGAATGGTCCTCGCCGATACCCCAGGAGCAACAGTGTCCCTAATTTGCTGGGAAGTGGCGGTGCGGTTCCCTACGGCACTGCGTAGGATCCTACGGTCTTGGCGTGCATCCGTGCGTCGCTGCGGTCCGGTCCCAGGTCGACGGGCACGTGCACCTTCCGCCGACCACTGGCGACAACATCGATGTACTGTGGAGACCTCACGCCCCACGTGTTGAGCAATTCGGCGGTACGTCCACCCGGCCTCCCGCATGCCCACTATACGCCCTCGCTCAAAGTCCGTCAACTGCACATACGGTTCACGTCCACGCTGTCGCGGCATGCTACCAGTGTTAAAGACTGCGATGGAGCTCCGTATGCCACGGAAAACTGGCTGACACTGACGGCGGCGGTGCACAAATGCTGCGCAGCTAGCGCCATTCGACGGCCAACACCGCGGTTCCTGGTGTGTCCGCTGTGCCGTGCGTGTGATCATTGCTTGTACAGGCCTCTCGCAGTGTCCGGAGCAAGTATGGTGGGTCTGACACACCGGTGTCAATGTGTTCTTTTTTCCATTTCCAGGAGTGTATATACAACTCCTCGCAAAATGTTGCAACCAAGACGTCACCAAAGATCAGGTTAACCACATTGGCTACAGAACCACATGGCGTTGGAAATGCAATGACACCTGGATCACCTCCATGCAGTTTCATTTGACAGCATTGCCATGTTACACTTCTTTACAGTTTAAAAATGTCACTGTCACTGGAATCGTCCTCAGAACCATAAATTCATTTCTTCACACAGTCATTCGGATCTTTATTCCCACTAAGAACATCTGGATATGCATCGTCAAAACCTCCAAAAGTATTTCAGAGTTGTTCATTTCCTTCCTTTTCTGAATAGGGCCATATCCAGGACAGGAAGAATTTCAAGATAAAAATGATACCTTTTTGAAGTATCAAAATATACTCACAATGCTAATTAGAAAAGGGTAAATGAAGGCAATCACGTTTTCTACTTTCCCTACGGGTGTAAACACCTAATTCGACGAAGTCTACAGGTAGCGTGTGTGGCAAACACAAGTTATCTCGCAATCCCTCTGCAACCGACGGCGCGCGAAAAAGGAGTAAACTTGAATCCTTCCCCAGTACATTAATGTAAAGACTGTAAATGAACTATAGCCGTATTTTCTATCATTTGCATTTAGTACAAATAATCATATATAATTAAAGCAGGATAAGAAGCATTGCTGGTAACACTTAAGACAGGGCATTATTGCTCTATCGGTGCGTAATCTTGTTGTTGCTGTCTTAAGTTCGAAGACGGTTTGATGCAGTTTTTCCTCAATTCGATTCAGTACTTCCTCATTAGTTATTCGATCTATTCATCAAATCATAAGTATTCTTCTGTAACGCCACGTTTCAAAACCTTTTATTCTCTTCCTGTCTGAGCCGTTTATCGTCCACGTTTCACTTCTGGGCAAGACTACATTCAAATACATTCAAAAACGACTTCAAAAGCTTAAATTTACATAAGATGTTGACAAATTCCACTTTTTCAGAAACGATTTTCTTACTATTGCCAGTCTGCATTGTATATCCTCTCAACTTCTGCCATCATTAGTTATTTTTCTGCCCAAATGCCAAAACTCATCTATTACTCTTCAGGGTCTCATTTCTTAATCTAATTCTCTCACCATTGCCTCATTTAACTCGACTATATTCCGTTACCCTATATTTACTTTTATTGACATTTATCTTATAGCATCATTTCAAGACACTACCCATTTCGTTCAACTGCTCTTCGAAATTCTTTGCCTTCCCTTACAGAATTACAATGTCGCGGACATAGAGCATAGATTACATAAATGTCTCACTCCTTTTTCTATTTGTGTTTTTCTTTCATTTACTTTTCATGTCCTTCGACTCTTATAACTGCAGCCTAGTTTCTGTACAAGTCATAAATCACCTTTCGCTCTCTGTATTTTATCTCTGCTACCTTCAGAATTTCAAAGCGCATATATCATTCAATTAGTAATAGCGCAGAATAGGCAGCAACTAAAGATAGTATTAGGTTATGATCACGATAGAACTATCTCGCTCTTTTCCTGCAGCAAGAAAGGATTTTTAAAAGTGAATAAAAAGTGATGCCAGACGAAAACTGAACGAAGGCTAGTATAAAAATTGCGGATGTAACAGTTTTACCACAGTAACAATAGAACTACACCGAAGCGCCAAAGAAACTAATACACCTGAATAATATCATGTAGGCCCCCGTGAGCACGCAGAAGTGCCGCAACACGACGTGGCATGGACTCGACTAACGTCTGAAGTATTACTGGAGGTAACTGACACCACGAATTCTGCAGAGCTGTCTATAAATCCGCAAGATTACGAGGGGGTGGAGATCGCTTCTGAACAACACTTTGCAAAGCATTCCAGATATGCTCAATAATGTTCATGTCTAGGGAGTTTGGTGGCCAGCGGAAGTGTTTAAGCTCAGAAGAGTGTTCCTGGAGCCACTTGTAGCAATTCTGGATGTGTGGGGTGTTGCATTGTTCTGCTGTAATCGCCCAAGTCCGTCGGAATGCACAACGGACATGAATAGACACAGGTGATCAAACAGGATGCTTACGTATGTGTCACCTGTCAGAGTCGTATCTAGAAGTATCAGGGGTCCCATATCAATCCTACTACACACGTCCCACATCATTACAGAGCCTCCACCAGCTGTAACAGTCCCTTGCTGACATGCAGGGTCCATGGATCCATGAGTTGTCTCCATACCCGTACTCGTCCAGCCTTCGTCTCCGAAAGCCCATATCGATGATGTTTCGTTGAATGGTTCGCTCGCTGTCACTTGTTGATCGTCCAGCATTGAAATCTGTAGAAATTTACGGAAAGGCTGCACTTCTGTCACGTTGAACGATTCTCTTCAGTCGTCGTTGGACCCGTTCTTGCAGGATCTTTTTCAGGCCGCAGCCATGTCGGAGATTTGATGCTTTACCGGATTCCTGATATTCACGGTACACTCATGAAATGGTCGTAAGGGGAAAATCCTCACTTCATCGCTACCTCGGAGATGCTGTGTCCCATGGATCGTGCGCCGACTACAACACCATGCTCAAACTCACTTAAATCTTGATAACCTGCCATTGTAGCAGCAGTAACCGATCTAAAACAGCGCCAGACACATGTTGTCTTATATAGACGTTGCCGACTGCACCGCCGTATTCTGCATGTTTACATATCTCTGTATTTGAATACGCGTGACTATACCAGTTTCTTTCGCGCTTCAGTGTATTAGGTTGCTTCATAAGGTCGTACCGTTTTTCCATAAGGTTAATAAACACAACAGATACACATAACAGAGACTGTAGTCACCAAGTTTATATTCTCCTTCAATATTTACAACAATCTGCAAACGCTGGGGTAACTGTTCGATTCCGCAAATATAGAAAACACGTAATTTTGAGGCGAAGAATTCGTCTAGCCATTACGGAGCGCATTTTCATCCGGAAATGGAGTTCTGGGAAGGTTGTTCGATAAGGAGCCGAAAAGGTAGAAACCTGAGCCCGCAAGATCAGGTGAATAGGATGGGTGCGCAATGAGTTCCCAACCGAACTCCTGTATACCATTTTTTGTCAGTCTAGCAGAATGCGAGCGGCGTTATCGTGGGTAACATTATTTCACGCAGTCTTCCTGCTCGTTGTTCTTGGACTGCGTCTGCAAGACGGCTCAGCCCCAATAAACGTCAGCGATTATGGTTACACCTAGGGGAAGAATTCTAGTGCACCGCAACGTCGATGTTCCACCAGGTGCAAAACGTTATCCTTTGTGGATGCGCGAAGGTCTTAGTACGAGGAGTTGCTGCTTTGTTTGGAATCAACCATTCCTTTCTTTCCCTTATCTTACCATAAAGACACCATTTCTCATCGCAAGTAACGGTAAAGGATAGGAATGGTCCGTGTTGCTCAGGAGCCAACTGTTGACGAGCGAGCACAGATGCACATATGGCCAGCCGCTGATTTTTGTGATTTTGGCTTAGAGCATACGGTAGCAATACACCAGATTTTGAACCTTTCTCACTGCATCCAATGTCACACGATGATGGAATGATCACGGTTCATCACATTTGCCATTTGTCGACTACACTGACGTGAATCATTGTGGATTAACACATTTAAGCGATCTTCATCGAACCACGAAGGTCTCCTAAACGTGGAGAGTCGCTAATGTCAAAACGATCCTCCTTAAAACGAGAAAACCATTTTCTTTCCGTACTCTGTCCAGTGACATTATCCTCATACACGGCGCAAATGTCCGCTGCTGTCACCCCCCTGTCGAACTTAAACAGAACAATATGTCGGAAATGTTCCGATTTCTCTTCATGGCACTCCATTTGCTAGGGTCCTCACCTCCATTCACTATTTCCAAATGACAAAATACCAATATGTAAACTCAAATAGGAACAGTGAACTAAAAATAAAAAATGACAATCTATAAATAAACCCATAGTAACCGGGATACCAACAAGCAAAACAAAATCGCTACTAACTTATGCACCAACCTAATAGAAAAAAAATTGCAAATGTAAAACGAAAAACAAACTTTTTTAGCGAATAACTATAAACTATAACGATACATTTTAGTCATCTTGCTAACAGACGCAACGTCAATCAAATTTGCAACTTTAATATTCTGGTCTGCTTCTTTCAATTTCTTTTGTCTGCCTGCAGTGTCTCTTCTGCCATTTCCTCTAAATGAACAAACTTTTGGCATTATGTTCAGGTGTGAGAGCCATTTTTCTTTATTTTATTTTATTTCTTCTTCGATTTTAAAAATATGCTATTCTTTTCGAATAATGTAATTATCAAAACTGTTCAGTCTCGTGTATTCTTCACGGACTTCAAGGCATCTCATTTCTCATGTGAGTATATTATTAACAAGATGTTTTGTATTCGTCAGCCAAGTCTTGACCGTACAGGAAACTTTATACTTCCTCTTTCTCCTAGACATTGTTCTGAAGATTGTCGTGGTACTTTTCAGTTTCTGATCGATGTTACTATCAGTGTCATACGTTATATCGCAGCCAAAGTATTAGAACTGAGACACTCATTCAATATGTTTATTATCTAGAGTTACTGTAGTTCAGTCTGGATATTTGCCCCTAAAAGCCTTGGCATCCTGTACACTGGCCGGCCGCGGTGGTCTCGCGGTTCTAGGCGCGCAGTCCGGAACCGTGCGACTGCTACGGTCGCAGGTTCGAATCCTGCCTCGGGCATGGATGTGTGTGATGTCCTTAGGTTAGTTAGGTTTAACTAGTTCTAAGTTCTAGGGGACTGATAACCACAGCAGTTGAGTCCCATAGTGCTCAGAGCCATTTGAACCATCATGTACACTGATTTTTGTGGTATAATCGTATCTCGAGTAGATCTGTTGAAGATAGTACTCGGATCTTTAAAGGTAGTCCTCAGTTTTCTTAGAAAACATTACAAGCAAATAGTATTGAATTTAAGCGCATTTATTTATGTGGTTTAATTGCTCCATTCTCTAATTACGTCATCTATGCAAATGGTAAGATATAAACCACGTTATCCACGTGTTCCCCAGGTGATATCCTGGTCTTTTAATGTAAAACAAATTTATTTTACTTCCGTCAATGATCACTAAACTTTTGGTCGTTAAATACCAGTTTCGGTCAGCAATGACCTTCTTCAGATCTGCAGCAAAAAATGGGAAATGAAAAATAGCTAGTGGACATATTACTTCTTAAAACAATAAAATATGCCTTAGTGGAAAACTGTTACTCGCTACTGTTCCTAACAAACTGCAGTTTTCATTTTAAGTGATGAGTCTGCAAGTAATGAGCATCCGTGCTCGAGCCACGGCCAGACCCAAACTTCCATACGTCGTCATTCGTGCGTTACAACATGTACTCGTACACACATTATGTAGTTCCTGTACAGGGGAGGCCATCTTAACTGAAAGTCGCTGCCTGGTATCGACGGATAAATACGATATTGCAATGCCTGTGTTGTTAAGAAGAACGGTGCGATGTTCCTTCGGATATGTAAGCATATACGAAAAAACAGGCACTATGGCGACCACAGCAGTTATGAAATACATGAAATGTATTCGCAGCTCTAATAGGGAATGACAGTAAAAATTTGTGCCTGGCCGAGACTCGAACCAGTATTTCCCGCTTTACGCGAGCGGTCACCTTAACCGATTTCGCTAACCGTGCACGACCGACGGCTAGACGCAAAGTTCCTTATGTCTTCTTTCCTGCGAGCTTGCCCGAAGGAACATTGCGTAGTTCTTCTTGACAGCTTGGAAAATCGTATCAGATTTGACAGAGGTTGCAGACGGATGACCGTTCTAATGTGGGGTTGGATGGATGGGGAAGAGTTATAGTTGAGAGGATGGATAAATTTCGGATTTCATTATCTGGGAAAGTGAATCGGTTAATAATAACGAGCGCATGGCATTGGTGGCCGGGAGACCCCTCGCGGGGCGGTTCGGCCGTCGCTCCGCAAGTTCTTTAACGCCACTACGGTGACTTGCGAGTGAACGAGGGTGAAATGATGATGAAAGACACACAACACCCAGTCATCTCGAGCCAGAGAAAATCCCTGACCCCGCCGGAAATCGAACCCGGGACCCCGTGCGCGGGAAGGGAGAACGCTACTGCAAGACCACGAGCCGCGGACAATCGGTTAATGTTTCGTTGTAAAAGGAAATGGAGAGTGTAGTTGTAGCATTGGTGGAATGCGTCAGTATAGAGGTAGCTACATGTCAGTATTCGAAATTGGAGGGGAGGCAATAGGATTGTTGGAGTCGAGTTTCTGAATAGTGTAGGATGTATGGAGGTGTTCAATGTGTGTGAGGGAGGTAGGAATTAGACGTGATGTAAAATATCCATATGGGAGGAAGATAAGGCAGCGTGCATGGCGTTCAAGGATTTGGAGGGAGTGATAGAACTTTGGTGGAACAGATTTACATCTGACATTGGTGCAGGGAGGGATACGTCGAATCAAGGCTTGAAGGACTAGAGGAGAGTGGGGAGCCGCAATTTCCATGTCAGCCAGTTACACTACTGGTCACACGAATTTGACGTGCTACAGACGCGAAATTTAACCGACAGGAAGAACATGCTGTGATGTGCAAATGATTAGCTTTTCAGAGCATTCACACAAGGTTGGGGCAGGTGGCGACACCTACAACGTGCTGACATGAGGAAAGTTTCCAACTGATTTCTCATACACAAACAGCAGTTGACCCGCGTTGCCCAGTGAAACGTTGTTGTCGTGCCTCGTATAAGGAGGAGAAATTCGTACCATCACGTTTCCGACTTCGATAAAGGTCGGATTGTAGCCTATCGCGATTGCGGTTTATCGTATCGCGACATTGCTGCTCGCGTTGGTCGAGATCCAATGACTGTTAGCAGAATATGGAATCGGTGGGTTCAGGAGGATAATACGGAACGCCGTGCTGGATCCCAACGGCCTCGTATCACTAGCAGTCGAGATGACAGGCATCTTATCCGCATGGCTGTAACGGATCGTGCAGCCACGTCTCGATCCCTGAGTCAACAGATGGGGACGTTTGCAAGACAACAACCATCTGCACGAACGGTTCGACGAAGTTTGCAGCAGCATGGACTATCAGCTCGGAGACCATGGCTGCGGTTACCCTTGACGCTGCATCACAGACAGGAGCGCCTGCGATGATGTACTCAACGACGAACCTGGGTGCACGAATGGCAAAACGTCATTTTTTCGGATGAATCCAGGTTCTGTTTACAGCATCATCATGGTCGCATCCGTGTTTGGCGACATCGCGGTGAACGCACATTGGAAGCGTGTAATCGTCATCGACATACTGGCGTATCACCCGGCGTGATGGTATGGGGTGCCATTGATTACACTGTAAGTAGGCTGTTTAGGTTTTTATATTGGTAACGCCACGTAGCGCTCTGATGAAAATCACTGGCTGTGCTGTGTGCAGTCTGTGGCTAGTTTGCATTGTTGGCTGCCATTGTAGTGTTGGGCTGTTGGCTGTTAACAGCGCGTAGCGTTGCGCAGTTGGAGGTGAGCCGCCAGCAGTGGTGGATGTGGGGAAGTGAGATGGCGGATTTTTGAGAATGGACAATCTGGAGGTGTGTCCGTCACAAACAGTACATTTGTAAGAATGGATATTATGACTATTAAGGTAAATACATTGTTTGTTCTCTAGTAAAATCTTTCATTTGCTAACTATGCCTATCAGTAGTTAGTGCCTTCCGTAGTTTGAATCTTTTATTTAGCTGGCAGTAGTGGCGCTCGCTGTATTGCAATAGTTCGAGTAACGAAGATTTTTGTGAGGTAAGTGATTTGTGAAAGGTGTAGGTTAATGTTAGTCAGGGCCATTCTTTTGTAGGGATTATTGAAAGTCAGATTCCGTTGCGCTAAAAATATTGTGTGTCAGTTTAAGCACAGTCTTGTATAATTTTTCCAAGGCGACATTTCAATACGTCTCGGTCACCTGTTGTTCGCATTGACGGCACTTTGAATAGTGGACGTTACATTTCAGATGTGTTACGACCCGTGGCTCTACCCTTCATTCGATCCCTGCGAAACCCTACATTTCAGCAGGATAATGCACGACCGCATGTTGTAGGTCCTGTACGGGCCTTTCTGAATACAGAAAATGTTCGACTGTTGCCCTGGCCAGCACATTCTCCAATCTCTCACCAACTGAAAACGTCTGGTCAATGGTGGCCGAGCAACTGGCTCGTCACGATACGCCAGTCACTACTCTTGATGAAGTGTGGTATCGTGTTGAAACTGCATGGACAGCTGTACCTGTACACGCCATCCAAGCTCTGTTTGACTCAATGCCCAGACGTATGAAGGCCGTTATTACGGCCAGAGGTGGTTGCTCTGGGTACTGATTTCTCACGATCTATGCACCCAAATTTCGTGAAAATGTAATCACATGTCAGTTCTAGTATAATATATTTGTCCAATGAATACTCGTTTATCATCTGCACTTCTTCTTGGTGTAGCAATTTTAATGGCCAGTAGTGTAGTAATTTATTGTAGACTTGCTGTTGGATAGTTAGTATGCGGGGTTTTCATGATAGTTTCAGTCAAATGCTAGTACAACATATGTTAGTGTTTCTTAGTAGGGTAAGATCATCGTAACTGGCGATGATGATGATGTTTAGTTTGTGGAGCGCTCAACTGCGCGGTCATCAGCACCTGTACAAAGTCCCAACTTTTACACTACCCAATTTTTTTATACAGTCCAACCTATACACTGTCACGAATGATGAGGGTGATGAAATGATGAGGACAACACAAACAGCCAATCCCCAGACAGAGAAAATCTCCAACCCTGCCGGGAATCGAACCCAGGACCCCGTGATCCAGAGGCAGCAACGCTAGCTACTAGACCAAGATGCGGACGTATAGCTGGTGAGGTAGTCCTCATGGAAGAGAAAGCTCTGAGCGGTTGGTCCAATAATTATTGCTTGAGTTTTGCAAGGGTTTCGGTTGAGAAGTCACTGCTTACGCCAGCAGGTAAATAGTTTAAGATATATCTGGAGGAATCAATGGGATTACTGGAGTGTAGAGTAGAAGGTTAGGAAAGCGGTGTCGTCAGCTTATTGACGGAGGTGAACAGGTTGTGTTTGTAGCATATCGGCAGTGTAGAGAATATAAGGAAGGGGAGATAGGGCAATCCCTTTGGGTACGCCTGCAGTAGGGTCGAAGGTGTGGGAATTGGTATTGTTAATGTTGACAAATTCATGACCTCCATTATCTAATTACCTCATATATGCACATATCAAAAAGAGTAGGTGATATGCCACAAATCTGACGTACTCCTCGGCTGACATTCTGGTCATCCTAATAAAGCTCTGCGTGTCTCACAATTCCCGAGAAATCCGCGGGGACGACGTCTCCTGCGTCTCGACGACTTCCGTCCACTGGACTTGAGAGCGGAGCCCGTCAATCTTTTCGGGGAAGCCCGAAGATACTGGACGTGACGCAAACTGCGAGTCCCTTCACGCCAGGTGGCAGCAGCTTCGCCTCGAGCCGTTCTACTTGTATGCCGGTGCGCCGCGGCAGGTGTTCAGTAGCTCTACGACAGTCGGCCGGTGAGGATGGTGTCAGCTGCGTGCAGGGGAGCGTTCTGCGCGGCGACGGCGCTGCTACTGCTGCTGCAGGTGGTGGGCGCGGCAGAGTTCGCCAGGCAGGGCTACAGCAGGCGACGGGGCATGAAGATACCGCGCATCACCACCACGTCGACGACGAGCACCCAGGCTCCAGAACACCCGCCAATGCAGGTATGCGAGTGCTAAGACCCGCGCCTATCGGTATATTTTCTGCTCCGTTTCCACTCGATTGCTGCAGTTGAACGCAGCGCTTTGACAGCTGTGGCTAAGATCGTGGTTGGCGTTCACGCTTCTCAGCTACGTCCTTCACGCTGACACCTGCACCAGTTTACATTACCGTGAGTCTTGATGGTGGCCGGCCGCAACGGAGAGCTTCGCTGCGGTTTCTGGTTCGTACATGATTATATAGAGTTCAAGCAATGTTAAAAAATATATCGGCTCAACCACTTGTTGAGCCGATATATTTTTTAACATTGACATTCACAACTACGACCTCTCATCCAGTATGGATAAAATCTAAGAGTTCAAGCAGTTTGTGCCCCCCCCCCCCCTTCTCTCTCTCTCTCTCTCTCTCTCTCATATACATCTATTTCTCTCTCTGAAATTTTAGTTGTGGCGACGGATAGGTTTGTAGCGTTAACTCAATGTCTAGGATAGGATTAAAAGTGATAATTCTGTAGTGAGTTGGCGAGGCCGACGAATGTGGCTGTGAAGTAAAGGCTGTGCTACCAGATTGATTTATAGCGTAACATGTCAAAGTAAGCTCCATATGAAACTTACTGACATTTATCGACGGGTATTTAAAGTCCATGTATGCAATTTCTAAATAAGAACAAAGCAAAAAAATATGCACTTATTACGACACGCGTTTCGTTTTACTGATTTAAAACGCCGTCAGTGGTAGCATTTTTGTCATATTTCAACTTCGTCTGTTCTCACACTGTCCAGGTATTGTCAAGGTTGTTTTTGATTTAAAGTTACATTGGTTGCCACCACTACAAATTTCGTGAAACATGACAAAATGTGGTACCAATAGTGTTTGTTTACGTTCTCGTGGTTAAAATTACGTCTGTAAGTTGTGTATGTGTAGTGTTGCCAACTGAAGGCTAGTTTTCGGACACTATGGCCACACAAATGAAGAAATCACTTTGGCATATTTAACTAACCTGTCGCTTTAAAAGCTAAAACTGCACCGCAAATTTAGAAAAGCTCTATTACGAACACAAATCTCCGTCGAGTATTTTTGTGCGTTTTATGTAGATGCACCGTATGGAATAGCTACATAGCTCTAACCACCATAATTTGTTTCCAGTGTGTATGTTGAACTTGCCGGGAGAATGTAGTGACAGCTAAGGCACATCCATTTCGCGAAACAGATTCATGAACTATCCTTTCATAAACGGACAGATTGATGAGATATTTCTTTTTATTTCCTCCTCGGGCGTTAAAGACATAGTCGAAAAGTCATGATGTGTCAGTGAGTGAAACAGTTCTTGATCCGCATTGACTTCAGTGAGACGAAAATACAAAGAACACACAAACTTCGTCAATAATGGAAAGTGAATTGCAATTGCTAGCTATGAAAGTGGAAACATCTACTAAATACATTGTGAGTATGTGTAACTTAAAAGGGAAACTACATAACAGGGCGCGACTAGGATCCAAAATGCATATTCGCAAGACTTCTGCAAACTCACTACGGTCCGTTGGCACTGTTTTGGCTTATCGCTTGTAGTAAGCGCATCGTAGGAGTAAAAGAAAAGCGTCATTATTTTCAAAACTGGTCAAGAGGCACGAAGAAACAGAAGTGTGCTACAAAGCATCACTTAATTTGAATGAATGCGTGTTTCGGTAAATAACTTAGAAAAATTCGCTATCCCAACGTTGTATTAAATGTGTTAAAAATGTAAACATAAGTTTCAGCCAAAAATAGGTACAAAAGCTACTTTTCGCACTGCACGGTGCCGGCTCTGCAAGGTACGTTGGCTTCTAGCCTCCTCCCACCCCCGCCCCCTCGCCGCCCCTTCCCGCTGACCCACAAAAAAAGATCAGTTTTAGCAGTACACACGTACTGCGGAAAACGAAGCTCTAAATTGTAATATTATACTGATCAGATAAAAGTACCACAGTTATAATACATAAGTTAATTCAGTGATGAGAAGTAAGATGTAATTATAAAAAAGAGCAGTATAGAAACACCACGAGAAACAATAATCCAAAACATTAATCGTGGCCGCTACTGTCTGTAGGTACAGTGGTAATTTTCTCGACAATTTTATTTTTGCGTCTGTGCCACTAATGTAAGTTCGGTCACGAAATCTGATGTTTTAAGCTTTTAGTATGACAAAGTGTAAGATAGTTCTTGAGTTCGAAGGAAAGGTGATTTTTAACAGCTGAACTTAGATACGAGAGGCCGACACTATGACAGCTCAGCTACCAGTACCAGGGGATAAACAGCCTACAACGTAACTTTGCAAGGCAATTTTTAATAGTTTCTCGAATTTCTGCCCAAATTTCGACGCCCTATGTGTCTGTCTAGTGCTGCGAACTGCATACAACGCATTCGTGTGGAATTAATGCTAGATTTCGATGTGTTGAATTTACAGTCTCAATTTTTTTCTGTGTTTCACAGGATTATTTTTGATCATGTTAAGTTTATTTGCAACATTCCACACCGACGAACCAGAACAAATATTAACAGAATTGGACTGTCTCGAAATAAATTTGCAGGAATCTAACTAGTTAGGATTAGCAGACAGTTTGTTGCTGTTGGAGTTTTATCTCTGTCGACAAAGTCTTTATTTACAATTTCAATTTTGGCAGTGATGCGCAACGGGTCCGCTCTGTTGAAGGAATTATCCCAATTATAACAAGGAGTAAACTAAAATCGTGGTGGAGGTTCTAATGTTTTCCATTGCCGACTAAGCTGTTGTTATCACTGTAGCGCCTCGTGGATCTTCCTCGCACGACATATGTGACAATTCATACGTAAACATTCTGTGTGCATGTCTGTGCACGTGTGTGTATTGCCACGCACGCTGAAGTTCTGTGTCGGACCGTGAAGTGTTTTCATCAGAACGGTACAAAGTTCTCTGATTATATCCTTTATTATATTTTTTTTATTTTGCTACGGTTAGGCGTCCCTTCTGCGTAGAAATGCCAGTGGTTCCCGCCAGGCTACACCGGCAAAGCTGCAGTAGCGATAAACAAGTTCGAATTAAGAGTTGCGTGCTACCAGCACTGGGTTACGTATTTCGAAGCCGCAGGATCCGGTCTTCGTCGGGACTTCCTTCCGTTGTTCGTCATAAATCGATACAGAGCCAAATATGTCGTCTAGAACAGTAAAAATACAAGAATGTTCCACCAGGTATTTGAAAGAAACCGTTTATATTTGAAAATTCCAATGAAACATATAGGTTCCTACAGTCTTCATATTTGGCTAGCTTTGTGTGTAGTGTAGGATGGATAAATAATGTGCACTTAGGTTTCCACAAAGGTCTGATCAGACTATTTGCTCTGGGGTCGCGTTTCTCAACCTTTTTTTTTTCCAGTGAGGTACACCAAAGTACGTTTCAAACTTTCGCGATCCCTAAATGTGATTTTTTCCGCAAAACAAAAAACACACACTTACACTCTGTACATTTTTTATTACCGAACAGCTATAAGCTACAAATTTTACAAATTTATTACTCCAAGAAATTATTTGGCCATAAATGTGTTCTGTTCTAGATCTTTCATCTGCGGAAAATTAGAAGACAAAAAAATCTAGGGACACACCTGACACGTATTCGCGAGACGGCGGTTGAGAAACGCAGTAGGATGCTTTCGCCTCCTTCATCAGACTTGCTTAAGAGATCTGTATGGCAATAACTTGTTCTGTAGATTATTTTGATTACATAAACTCTCTATCATACTCAATGGAGTCTTGATATCAACTGCACAAACCCCAAAATATCCCGCGTTAGAACATGTACTAGTAAAAAAAGGAGATGTGAAGAAATGAGTGCTTATTCTCTGCGCAAAGTCATCTGTCAAATATCTGGACGGAAGCATCTGACTCCCTTTCCACAAATTCAAAGCATGGTTAGTCTGCAGAAATCTAGTATAGCGTTGTTTAAAATTTTGACGATATGCTTCGTTCGAGATTTGGTCACTATGTTTTGGAGCTGCTGTGGTTTGTTTAATAGTAAACAACATCACAAAGTGTTTCTTATGTCTCAGTAATTTTGTTCATACGAAGTATTGCTTTGACCCAACAAAATGGCTGCGAGAGCATTTCAATTCGGACAGTGTGTATTTAACTTTTTATTTGCAATGAAAATATGTCAACGACTCAGGAACATAAAATGTCATACGTTTCAGAATTTTAAATGTGAAAGATCAGAACAATAAAACGTCGAACTATCAAATGCCAAAACGAAAATAACAATAACTACAATAATAACGATACTGCTTGAGCGAATTTGGAAAATCCCAGTTCAGAATGACTGGATTAAGGAATCAATCCTTAATTCTCTTCACCTTTTCTCTGTACTTTACATTACACATTAAAAAAAATGGTTCAAATGGCTCTGAGCACTATGGGACTCATCTTAGGTCATAAGTACCCTAGAACTTAGAACTACCCAAACCCAACTAACCTAAGGACATCACACACACCCATGCCCGAGGCAGGATTCCAACCTGCGACCGTAGCAGTCCCGCGGTTCCGGACTGCAGCGCCAGAACCGCGCGGCCACCGCGGCCGGCATTTCACATTCAACGTAAGACAATCAAACAGAGCTAAGGGGCCTGCATCGTTTGTGTTCTAAAACGCAAACACGCGTGAATTTTCACTGCTCCATGAGAATTTTGTTCATATTTGATCAAACGTTATCAAATTTACGTTTTCAACATGTTCGTTGGCCTGGGCGTATATGTGGCTTCCTTATTCTGTAGCAGTGAACTCCTTTATCGACGTCACGTCCTCCCATTGAAGCAGCAATGTACTTCAGTTTCTGTTTTATGTCCGCGGAAGCGAAAGGGGAAGGTGAAAGTAATGTAAGCATGGTAGCCGTTATACAATAACCTTGAAACGCGGCCTCGGAATACACGATTATCCGCTTCGGTTGCAACATCGAAGCCTTCGTTCAAATATCTACCAGCTCAGAAGCATGCGTACAATGATCGGCACTTGCCATTTACACTGCACTCCTTAAATCTGGGCGTCAGGTGTTTGTACCTCCTATCGTCAGTCGATATTTGCTGTTTTTAAATCGTTCCTCTGAACTGCAACGAGACAGGCGAAGCAACAGCGGTTTGTTGGCCCCCAGTTTTCAACGAGCGCCTCAGTGACAACGGTTCGTCGGGAAAAACCTAAATAGTGAAATTTGTAGATAATTTCACATACTTCCATTATCAATAGGGAGTCATACACGAAAACATGATAGTTTTAGAGTTATAAGAAAAAACCGCCAATAAATATTTTCACATTCGCATTTTTCAAGGTAGCGTCACGAAATTTTGTTAACAAACCACAGATTCGGATTCAGCACCGAAAAACTATATGGAATGGAAGAAACCAAAAGTACTCCACAATTTTCCCGCTAGGGGACTTATATAACTACATATTGATTATATTAGCGCGGATGATTATTATATTTCAAAGATGATTCGACGAGAATTCTATGTAAGTGGTCTTTTATTTTGGTCACACTTGTCGAACCGAAAGAAGCAAGGGAAGCTGATCTGACTCCCATAACGAAATCATTTAGCAAGTAGTACAAGCTCGGATTTAGACAAGCGTGGGATAGGAAAATCTGCTACTGTCTTCTCAAGCTCAACAGGCACAACAGAAGGAATCGCCCGTGGCATTGCCGAGAGAGTCGTGCGGAAGAAGCGATTTAAGGAAACCTTTCACGGAGATATTAAAGCCTAAATTCAAAGCTGTCGCGAAGATTTCTTCTCGTGCCGCTAAGAGACCGACTTCGGGGTCTGCTTTCAGATCATTACCGTTGCAGCCAGGGGCGCTGGAAGCAGACAATGAGAGCAGCCGGGGTAAACATGAATACAAGTTTTCCCCAGGACAGCAGGTATTTGGCCCTCGGCCGCAGCTGCTAATCTCAACTGCTGTTGACCGACCCTTTCAACAAAAGATTCAGAACACCATGAGCCGGACCCTTTTCAAATCTGCGTTAATGACCGTTGATGCCAGGAGCGAACATAGTACCCCTGTGAGAACATCCTGGTTTTCCTATAGCATCAGAGGATGGATTCATAAACAGCACGTTGTCGCTTCTTTTCCTCTGTCCTTACGATACCGACGTTCACGAGATGTTAAATTCTACTCTTCCTCACGTTTCCGTTTAACGTCATAAGAGATTTTCTGGATGTGGTATCGAAAAGTTCACGTGATACATTAGTTGAAATTATTATGTCTTATTTAGCTCTTATTCTGCAGCATCGCTTTCAGATGTAGTCCCCATGGGAGTGAATACACCGTTCTCATCTTTTGTCACTTCTGAAATGCACCACGGAAGTCTTTTTTTATTAGGCTGCTTAGTCCCTTCTGCAGTTCCGCTTGAATCTCTTCCACTGTATTAAATCGTCACCCCTTTTACTCGATGTTCATCCTGTGGATGGGGAAAGAAGTCACACAGAGCTAAGTATGGCGAGTTCAGTGAGTCCATAATAACTATTATTTAGCGTTTAACAAAAATTCCTGAATACTGTAGATTGTTTTCGTCGTGCCTTGTCTTGGTCGAGTACCCAGTCGTTCGTAAGCCACTTTTGCGGACGTTCTCTCCTCATTTTCTCCTGCAAACGTTCTTAAACATAACGATATACCAGTTGCATGTGAAAAGTACGGTGATCTGTTACAGACAATAAAGGAAAAAAGAATTACAAACAAAATACCTTCACTGGCCTTCAAAGGAATCACTCCTAGCCACAACACACTTTTAACTTAGATCGTAAAGCTGTTTGAAACGGCACTTGCGGAATCGCTCGAGGTGCTGTGGTCACGAAACTTTCCAGACGCAGCTTGTACATACATATTACGGGAGAGAAGGGAGAGGAGGTGGCGGCTTAACGCTACTCTTGTCTCCGGTTCGAGTTGAAGGAATCTTTCATTGTAGCTATTGCTGCGTGTGGCTCAGTAATAGTGCTAGACCACATCTTCAAAGGTCTTGGTTGGATCCCCAGTTAGACCTAGGGTTGTATGTCATTTATTACTTTTTTTCCTCTAGCAGTGTTTGTTGACGTGAAAAATGCCGGAGTTGCACCATGGTTCGGATTCCACAGTAAACTGCAAGTCCAACTATAACTGACCATTATATCTAGCAAAGCACTACGGTGTTTAAACCAACTTTCGAGCTGATGCCAACATTTCTTTCAGCCATATTTGCAGTAGCAACCTTTGAAAGTAAGTTTGAATCGCCTCGAAGCAGTCGTTTTAATTTCCCTACAGACTTCCCCATGTTGTTGCTGCTGATGACCTTGAAGCAGTCGTATCACATATTTCCCCGCAGTCCTCCTCATGTTAAATACTTCTTACAGGATACATTCATAAGTTCTGATCTAAAACGTTGTCACCAAAAGCTTGCTTCAACATTTGTGCGTTTCTGCAGCGGTTTTCGCAAGTTTAAAACAAATTTGTACACACACGCTGCTTTCTCAGGTCATTCATTGCCAAACCGCAAACTCGTGGACACGCAATAGAAGTAAGCCCACCATCTAAGGTAAGCATTCGACTCGCACCCGCTTGGCCACAGATGTAAGGTGGACATACCGGTATTTCGCTGTACTAGTAACCATTTGCAAGCGAAATTCAAACTTGGGAAACTTTAGGTAACACACCGAATGTAGAAATAAGATTTCGGCAGTGTGTTCAGCCTGCATTGCTATAATTTGTCCTGTAGTGACAGGTGTTCTCTTGAAAGCGAAAGCTAGTTCATCTACATCTACATGATTACTTTGCAATTCACATTTAAGTGCTTGGCAGAGGGTTCATCGAACCACAATCATACTATCTCTCTACCATTCAACTCCCGAACAGCGCGCGGGAAAAACGAACACCTAAACCTTTCTGTTCGAGCTCTGATTTCTCTTATTTTGATGATCATTCCTACCTATGCAGGTTGGGCTCAACAAAATATTTTCGCATTCGGAAGAGAAAGTTGGTGACTGAAATTTCGTAAATAGATCTCGCCGCGACGAAAAACGTCTTTGCTTTAATGACTTCCATCCCAACTTGCGTATCACACCTGCCACTTTCTCTCCCCTATTGCGTGATAATACAAAACGAGTTGCCCTTCTTTTTTTTTTTTTTTTTTTTTTTTTTTTTTTTTTTTTTTCACCCTTTCGATGCCCTCCGTCAATCCCACCTGGTAAGGATCCCACACCGCGGAGCAATATTCTAACAGAGGAAGAACGAGTGTAGTGTAAGCTGTCTCTTTAGTGGACTTGTTGCATCTCCGGAGTGTCCTGCCAATGAAAAGCAACCTTTGGCTCGCCTTCCCCACAATATTATCTATGTGGTCTTTCCAACTGAAGTTGTTCGTGATTTTAACACCCAGGTACTTAGTTGAATTGACAGCCTTGAGAATTGTACTCTTTATCGAGTAATCGAATTCCAACGGATTTCTTTTGGAACTCATGTGGACCACCTCACACTTTTCGTTATTTAGCGTCAACTGTCACCTGCCACACCATACAGCAATCCTTTCTAAATCAGCTTTGCAGCTGATACTGGTCTTCGGGTGACCTTACTAGACGGTAAATTACAGCATCATCTGCGAACAACCTAAGAGAACTGCTCAGATAGTCACCCAGGTCATTTATATAGATCAGGAACAGCAGAGGTCACGTTGCTCACTTTGTAATAACTGGATCTGTGTTTCGCCGTTTCGTAACAGGAAAAATAATTGATGAAAGCTGCAGATGATGATTTAAAGCAATATGGTATCCCGCATTGCCAAAATTACCTTAAAATGTGTTCTAACAATTCTGAATTTCAACTTAAGTGCCATCGAGATTAAGAAGTAAATGGTTGTTTAAATTTCGTTACTTGAAGGCACCCCACGAAAAACGAGTCATCGTAGGACAAAGAAACTTTGTGGAGGTATTGTCAGCATTCGCGGAAGGGTACTAACGAATAAACCATTGAAAGGAACACACTCTAATTTCCACATTAGAGATTGACATTTGTTAATTGCGTACCATGCTTACGTTCCAGGTTACAAACGTTGCTCGGTGTAACGGCCATCTGCATACACAACATCCTAGAACCAAACTAGAGATACCATTTTACAGTCTTACGCAGCACTTTTCGAACGTTGGGCTATGGAATAGTCATCTGTCATGATACAATTCGTGCACTCCTTTAAGATCACACATTGCGTCCAGCATTCTCAGCCATGGCAACAGTAACTTCAACAGTTTGTGGCGCAATTGGCAGTCGGTCTCTCCCATGAGCTATTCCCAAATCGCCAGTTGCTTCGAACTTCCGAATCATGTTCTTCAAACACAATGCGGAAAGAGGATCTGTCTGTATTCCTTTAATGGGCCAATGCTCGCGAAGAATAGCAGCGTTATTGTTGTTATTTTGATAATATACACTCCTGGAAATTGAAATAAGAACACCGTGAATTCATTGTCCCAGGAAGGGGAAACTTTATTGACACATTCCTGGGGTCAGATACATCACATGATCACACTGACAGAACCACAGGCACATAGACACAGGCAACAGAGCATGCACAATTTCGGCACTAGTACAGTGTATATCCACCTTTCGCAGCAATGCAGGCTGCTATTCTCCCATGGAGACGATCGTAGAGATGCTGGATGTAGTCCTGTGGAACGGCTTGCCATGCCATTTCCACGTGGCGCCTCAGTTGGACCAGCGTTCGTGCTGGACGTGCAGACCGCGTGAGACGACGCTTCATCCAGTCCCAAACATGCTCAATGGGGGACAGATCCGGAGATCTTGCTGGCCAGGGTAGTTGACTTACACCTTCTAGAGCACGTTGGGTGGCACGGGATACATGCGGACGTGCATTGTCCTGTTGGAACAGCAAAGTTCCCTTGCCGGTCTAGGAATGGTAGAACGATGGGTTCGATGACGGTTTGGATGTACCGTGCACTATTCAGTGTCCCCTCGACGATCACCAGTGGTGTACGGCCAGTGTAGGAGATCGCTCCCCACACCATGATGCCGGGTGTTGGCCCTGTGTGCCTCGGTCGTATGCAGTCCTGATTGTGGCGCTCACCTGCACGGCGCCAAACACGCATACGACCATCATTGGCACCAAGGCAGAAGCGACTCTCATCGCTGAAGACGACACGTCTCCATTCGTCCCTCCATTCACGCCTGTCGCGACACCACTGGAGGCGGGCTGCACGATGTTGGGGCGTGAGCGGAATACGGCCTAACGGTGTGCGGGACCGTAGCCCAGCTTCATGGAGACGGTTGCGAATGGTCCTCGCCGATACCCCAGGAGCAACAGTGTCCCTAATTTGCTGGGAAGTGGCGGTGCGGTCCCCTACGGCACTGCGTAGGATCCTACGGTCTTGGCGTGCATCCGTGCGTCGCTGCGGTCCGGTCCCAGGTCGACGGGCACGTGCACCTTCCGCCGACCACTGGCGACAACATCGATGTACTGTGGAGACCTCACGCCCCACGTGTTGAGCAATTCGGCGGTACGTCCACCCGGCCTCCCGCATGCCCACTATACGCCCTCGCTCAAAGTCCGTCAACTGCACATACGGTTCACGTCCACGCTGTCGCGGCATGCTACCAGTGTTAAAGACTGCGATGGAGCTCCGTATGCCACGGCAAACTGGCTGACACTGACGGCGGCGGTGCACAAATGCTGCACAGCTAGCGCCATTCGACGGCCAAGACCGCGGTTCCTGGTGTGTCCGCTGTGCCGTGCGTATGATCATTGCTTGTACAGCCCTCTCGCAGTGTCCGGAGCAAGTATGGTGGGTCTGACACACCGGTGTCAATGTGTTCTTTTTTCCATTTCCAGGAGTGTAGCTTTGCGAGTAAAGCCCTGCTCACCTTGTCTAGACACACGTTTATTGTCTTCAACTGTAATGCACACCGATGCTTGTATTGAAGCCCTACGTCGCCATAGCAGTACCGGCGCCTAACAGCTAGTCATGATACTGACACTACTAACAAATTTTGCATCGCACAGTCTGGACACCATTCTTATAAAATAAACACACTGCTTGATGGTTGCTGAGGAACAGACAGGAATAATCACATAGCCGCGTGGGGTAGCCGTGTGGCCAAGGAAGCCTTGAAACGGTTCGCAAGGCTGCCCCTTCGGAGGTTCGAGTCCTCCCTCGGGCATTGTGTGTGTGTGTGTGTGTGTGTGTGTGTGTGTGTGTGTGTGTGTGTGTGTGTGTGTGTGTTGTCCACAGCATAAGTTAGTTTTAGATTAAATAGTGCTTAAGCCTAGGGACCGATGATCTCAGGAGTTTGGTCCCATAGGGACTTACCACAAATTTCCAATATTTACAGGAAATGATGGAAGGTATAAAACACAATGCATACATAATCGAGGTGGAGTAGTATATTTATACCGAAAATGGTACAGATCACAGAGCGTGATAAAATAGGATAAGACACTCTAACAAAGTTCGGGTTTGACACAGGTCAGACTCTAAATCTACATCCATACTCCGCAAGCCACCTGACGGTGTGTGGCGGAGGGTACCTTGAGTACCTCTATCGGTTCTCCCTTCTATTCCAGTCTCGTATTGTTCGTGGAAAGGATTGTCGATATGCCTCTGTGTGGGCTCTAATCTCTCTGATTTTATCCTCATGGTCTCTTCGCGAGATATACGTAGGAGGAAGCAATATACTGCTTGACTCCTCGGTGAAGTTATGTTCTCGAAACTTCAACAAAAGCCGTACCGAGCTACTGAGCGTCTCTCCTGCAGAGTCTTCCACTGGAGTTTATCTGTCATCTCCGTAACACTTTCGCGATTACTAAATGATCCTGTAACGAAGCGCGCTGCTCTCCGTTGGATCTTCTCTATCTCTTCTATCAACCCTGTCTGGTACGGATCCCACACCGGTGAGCAGTATTCAAGCAGTGGGCGAACAACTGTACTGTAACCTACTTCCTTTGTTTTTGGACTACATGTCCTTGGATTCTTCCAATGAATCTGTCTGGCATCTGCTTTACCGACGATTCATTTTATATGGTCATTCCATAATGCCTACTCCCAGATAATTTATGGAATTAACTGCTTCTAGTTGCTGACCTGCTATATTGTAGCTAAATGATAAACGATCTTTCTTTTTATGTATTCTCAGTACATTACACTAGTCTACATTGAAATTCAATTGCCATTCCCTGCATCATGCGTTAATTCATTGCAGATCCTCCTGCATTTCAGTACAATTTTCCGTTGTTACAACCTCTCGATATATTACAGCATCATCCGCAAAAAGCCTCAGTGAACATCCGATGTCATCCACCAGGTCATTTATATACAGGGTGTTTCAAAAATGACCGGTATATTTGAAACGGCAATAAAAACTAAACGAGCAGCGATAGAAATACACCGTTTGTTGCAATATGCTTGGGACAACAGTACATTTTCAGGCGGACAAACTTTCGAAATTACAGTAGTTACAATTTTCAACAACAGATGGCGCTGCAAGTGATGTGAAAGATATAGAAGACAACGCAGTCTGTGGGTGCGCCATTCTGTACGTCGTCTTTCTGCTGTAAGCGTGTGCTGTTCACAACGTGCAGGTGTGCTGTAGACAACATGGTTTATTCCTTAGAACAGAGGGTTTTTCTGGTGTTGGAATTCCACCACCTAGAACACAGTGTTGTTGCAACAAGACGAAGTTTGCAACGGAGGTTTAATGTAACCAAAGGACCGAAAAGCGATACAATAAAGGATCTGTTTGAAAAATTTCAACGGACTGGGAACGTGACGGATGAACGTGCTGGAAAGGTAGGGCGACTGCGTACGGCAACCACAGAGGGCAACGCGCAGCTAGTGCAGCAGGTGATCCAACAGCGGCCTCGGGTTTCCGTTCGCCGTGTTGCAGCTGCGGTCCAAATGACGCCAACGTCCACGTATCGTCTCATGCGCCAGAGTTCACACCTCTATCCATACAAAATTCAAACGCGGCAAACCCTCAGCGCCGCTACCATTGCTGCACGAGAGACATTCGCTAACGATATAGTGCACAGGATTGATGACGGCGATATGCATGTGGGCAGCATTTGGTTTACTGACGAAGCTTATTTTTACCTGGACGGCTTCGTCAATAAACAGAACTGGCGCATATGGGGAACCGAAAAGCCCCATGTTGCAGTCCCATCGTCCCTTCATCCTCAAAAAGTACTGGTCTGGGCCGCCATTTCTTCCAAAGGAATCATTGGCCCATTTTTCAGATCCGAAACGATTACTGCATCACGCTATATGGACATTCTTCGTGAATTTGTGGCGGTACAAATTGCCTTAGACGACACTGCGAACACCTCGTGGTTTATGCAAGATGGTGCCCGGCCACATCGCACGGCCGACGTCTTTAATTTCCTGAATGAATATTTCGATGATCGTGTGATTGCTTTGGGCTATCCGAAACATACAGGAGGCGGCGTGGATTGGCCTCCCTATTCGCCAGACATGAACCCCTGTGACTTCTTTGTGTGGGGACACTTGAAAGACCAGGTGTACCGCCAGAATCCAGAAACAATTGAACAGCTGAAGCAGTACATCTCATCTGCATGTGAAGCCATTCCGCCAGACACGTTGTCAAAGGTTTCGGGTAATTTCATTCAGAGACTACGCCATATTATTGCTACGCATGGTGGATATGTGGAAAATATCGTACTATAGAGTTTCCCAGACCGCAGCGGTTAAAGGCGCTGCAGTCTGGAACCGCAAGACCGCTACGGTCGCAGGTTCGAATCCTGCCTCGGGCATGGATGTTTGTGATGCCCTTAGGTTAGTTAGGTTTAACTAGTTCTCAGTTCTAGGGGACTAATGACCTCAGCAGTTGAGTCCCATAGTGCTCAGAGCCATTTGAACCATTTGAACCCAGACCGCAGCGCCATCTGTTGTTGAAAATTGTAACTACTGTAATTTCGAAAGTTTGTCTGCCTGAAAATGTACTGTTGTCCCAAGCATATTGCAACAAACGGTGTATTTCTATCGCTGCTCGTTTAGTTTTTATTGCCGTTTCAAATATACCGGTCATTTTTGAAACACCCTGTATATTGTGAATAGCAACGATCTTGTGACACTACCCTGCGGCACACCTGAAATCACTCTTACTTCGGAAAACTTCTCTCCATTGAGAATGACATGCTGCTTTCTGTTATCTAGGAACTCTTCATTCCAATCACACAATTGGTCTGATAGTCCATATGCTCTTACCTTGTTCAATAAACGACTGTGGGAAACCGTATCGAACGCCTTGCGGAAGTCAAGAAACACGGCATCTACCTGGGAACCCGAGTCTGTGGCCTTCTGAGTGTCGTTGGCGAATAGCGCGAGCTGGGTTTCACCGATCGTCTTTTTCGAAACCCATGCTGATTTCTAGAGAGTAGATTTCTAGTCTCCAGAAAAGTCATTATACTCGAACATAAGGCGTGTTCCAAAATTCTACAACTGATCGACGTTAGACATATAGGTCTATATTTCTGAACATCTGTTCAACGTCCCTTCTTGAAAACGGGGATGACGTGCCGTTTTCCAACCTTTTGGAACGCTACTCTCTTCTAGAGACCTACGGTACACCGCTGCAAGAAGGGGGGGGGGGGGGGGGGGGGCGGGCGGCGGCGGCAAGTTCCTTCGCGTACTCTGTGTAAAATCGAACTGGTATCTCACCAGGTCCAGCGGCCTTTCCTCTTCTGAGCGATTTTAATTGTTTCTCTATCCCTCTGTCATCTATTTCGATATCTACCATTTTGTCATCTGTGCGAAAATCTAGAGAAGGAACTACAGTGCAGTCTTCCTCTGTGAAACAACTTAGGAAAAAGACATTTAGTACTTCGGCCTTTAGTCTGTCATCCTCTGTTTCAGTACCATTTTGGTCACAGAGTGTCTGGACATTTTGTTTTGATCCACCTACCGCTTTGACATAAGACTAAAATTTCTTAGGATTTTCTGCCAAGTCAGTACACAGAACTTCACTTTCGAATTCATTGGTCGCCTCTCGCATAGCACTCCTCACACTACATTTCGCTTCGCGTAATTTTTGTTTGTCTGCAAGGCTTTGGCTATGTTTGTTTGCTGTGAAGTTCCCTTTGCTTCCGAGCAACTTTCTAACTCGGTTGTTGTACCACGGTGGCTCTTTTCCATCTCTTACGATCTTGCTTGCTACATACTCATCTAACACATATTGTACGATGGTTTTGAACTTCGTCCACTGATCCTTAACACTATCTGTATTTGAGACAAAACTTTTGTGTTAAGCCATCAGGCACTCTGAAATCTGCTTTTTGTCACTTTTGCTAAACAGAAAATCTTTCTACCTTTTTTAATATTTCTATTTACGGCTGAAATCATCGCTGCAGTGACCGCTTTATGATCGCTGATTCCCTGTTCTGCGTTAACTGTTTCAAATAGTTCGGGTCTGTTTGTTACCAGAAGGTCTAATGTTATCGCCACGAGTTGGTTCTCTGTTTAACTGCTCAAGGTAGTTTTCAGATAAAGCACTTAAAAATATTTCACTGGTTTCATTGTCCCTGCCACCCGTTATGAACGTTTGAGTCTCCCAGTCTGTAACCGGCAAATTAAAATCTCCACCCAGAACTATAACATGGTGGGGAAATCTCCCAACATAAATATAAATATCGGACTCTCAGTAAGGAATATGCCCTTTTTTTGAGTAATCAGTCTTCTGACTGATTTGATGCGGCCCGCCATAAATTCCTCTCCAGTGTCAGCCTCTACATCTCAGAGTAACACTTGCAACGTACGTCCTCAATTATTTGCCGGAAGTATGCCAATATCTGTCTTTCCCTACAGTTTTTACACTCTACAGCTCCCTCTAGTACCATGGGAGTTATTTCTTGATGTCTTAACAGATGTGCCTTCGCAGGTACTAATGCACGTTTTGCACCTGTTATTCATGCTGGCTACAAAACTATTAAAGAGTCCTTGGGAGATATTGTCCCGCTTCTCTCCCAAGGCTGTTTTCAGTTCTTGCACGGCTCGGGGAGGTGGTGGTCGTTGAGAAGCGCGTCTGTAAAGGGCATTCCAGGCATGCGCTGTAGTGTGTAGGGTTTATGTCCGGGAGGTACGCAGGTCATTCCATAGTTCAATGTCTTCACTTTCCAGCGAGTCACACCCCTCAGTGGTCCTCTGAAGGCGGGCGTTGTCGCCCATAAACAAAACGTCGGGACCTACCGCACTCATAAACAGACGGATATGACCCAGAATAATCTCCAAACAATACCGCTGTGCTATAACTATAACTCGCGCAAAGATACGCGGCGGCCATTGTGCATAATGCCTGCCCACACCATAAAGCTTCGCCATGTGGGTTACGTTCATAAATATTCTGTGGTGTGTAACGTGTTTTCTCTTCTCTCCACACTAACTGGTCGGCAGAATCACTTACGTTAGTGAAAATCACTCTGGGCCACTACTGCTGACTCCAACCAACATGCTACCTACACTCTTCCCCAACGATTGTGTGGTTGCGAGATGCATTTAACAGGCTTCCGACCATACAAACCAGCCTGATTCAATCGCGCGTAATAGTTATGGCGGAGACAAGTGTACCGGTAGCGCTTGCAAGGACTGTAATGATCAGCCTAGGAGTGAGATGTCTGTTCGTTTCCGCCACTAGGGCTACGAATCGATTGTGCTGAGGTGTGGTGGTCCGTCTACGGCACCTGCATGCTTTCGCCTAGCATTTGCACCTCCAGCCGTCTTTCGTAATCCCGAGATTACACTCTTGGGCAAACACATTTCTGCAGCCACAGTAGTGACATTGACTGGTTTCGAGTCGTCCAACTAGTCGTCGACGATCGTAAGCGTACAAATGGTGTCTTGTAGACATGTTCCCGTACCACACGGAATGTCGCATTGATCAGTTCCGCAACGACATTCGTCAAACATCGTACTGCATGAACTGCCGAATGCATACAGAGCGTTAGAGCACAGGCTTCGCTACAGTTACCAGGCCCCGCCCTCTACGTTTCCTTTTACTATCACTGATCGCGTGTTCCGTAACAACTGGCTCTGGCTCTAAGCATTATGGGACTTAACATCTGGGGGTCATCAGTCCCCTAGAACTTAGAACTACTTAAACCTAACTAACCTAAGGACATCACACACATCCATGCCCGAGGCAGGATTCGAACCTGCGACCGTAGCAGCATCGCGTTCCGTGCTGAAGTGCCTAGAACCGCTCGAGCACCGCGGCCGGCTGTAACAACTGGCAATTCTTCCTTAGCAAGTGTAACTTGTTCCTTATCAGTTGTGAAGCAGTGCGATTTTCCTCATACAATGGTTCAAGTATATTACATACATGTTTACTGAACCGTTGGAAATCGATGCAAAACAAGAAAAGTGTGTTAAATTCGCTTCAGTGAATGCACGCGGTGGGATCACAGGTGATGCAGTTGTGGACGTCTGTCCAAAGAAAGTACTGCCGTAGGGCGCATAACTTGGACTGAAATAACAAGCAATTATAAGAATGCTTAGTTTCGCAGAGATAAATATTAATTAGATTCAAATAAATGTTCAAATGTGTATGAAATCTTGGCTAAGGTCATAAGTCCCTAAGCTTACACACTACTTAACCTAACTCATCCTAAGGAGACACACACACACACACACACACACACACACACACACACACACACACACACGAGGGAGGACTCGAACCTCCTCTGGGACCAGCCGCACAGTCCATGACTGCAGCGCCTTAGACAGCTTGGCTAATACAGCGCGGCCTAATTTGATTCTTTCGGGCTTCAGTCACTTAGTGTTTTAAAACCGGCAAGCTTTCGACCGAGTAATTCTTGGCCGTTGTGGAGTGATTTGACCCCACTTGACAATGCCTGAGGAGTACTCGGTCAAAAGCTCCTGAATTTTAAAGCAGCTGATGCTGCTAGAAGTCCGAGAATTTTATCAACAAGTAAAGATTATAAACGGACACTGGAGGCGTGATAAAACACTAGTAACGAGAATAACAGCCGGTTATAAGATACAAAGGGAACAACAATTCACACGACTGTCCTACTTTCCATATTCCGGCCTTTACGCGGAAGGCTCCTTTAACTGGTGAACGGTGACACTTTTTTGTTCTTGAAAAGAAGACACAAATCACCTTTTTATCTGGCTGTGACAAGAGACACAGAATTACTGCAGTTCTTACATGAAGTCGTGAAGCTTGGTCACCAGCCTGTGTTTACAGGTTTCCCTTAACAACGAAAGATCACAGAATTTGCGAAGGGCTGTTCAGATACGTACTCTTCCTACCGACATCCACATCTGCTACTGACATACTGCAGCCAATCATATGCAAACAATGTTTCATAATATTTTACTTTGCCTTACAGTGCACCCTGATTGTACCGAGCGAGGTGGCTCAGTGGTAATACAATGGACTCATGCTCAGGAGAGTGGAGGCTCAAACCCCCTTCCGAACCATGCGTGATATCTCTAAACCACTTTAGGCGAATTCTGCGATGATTCCTTTCAAAGAGCACGGCCGACTTTCTTCCCCAATCCGAGCTTGTGCTCCGTCTGCATTTACCTTGTCGCCGACGGCAAGTTATACCCTAACCTTCCAGTTGACCTCTGATTCTGTCGTTTTGTTAGTCCATAAACGTATGCCTGTGTAACTGCGTGCGTGCGTGTCCGTCCACTTGTGAAAATATATCAAATTTAGCTCGGTGTCGGAATCCCGGAGCGACTTTCAGTAGTAGGTAGACGATCAAGAATCTGGGAACGACACTTCTGAATTACTAACATAACACTAGACAGACTAATCTACCGATATGCAATAAATTCATTTAATTTGATTTTTTAGTGCCACTCAAAGGTTCTCAAACATTTTGTTAATACCTCCCTATTCACCATGCTATATATTCTTTTCTTCACTGACTGACCGTAGTTTCAGCGAAATTGACTCTCAACATATTTTTGTGTTACGCTTAGATATTTTCATGAGATACGAAAATGTAATTTACTCGGTGTGGTAGCAAAATTATTTAGTTAAAACGATGGTCGTGATATTAATTTCCTGTCACAGAGGGAGTGCTCTTCGTAATGGGGCAAATGCATGCTGATACGCACTGACGACCAAGCGTTTAGAAAAAAACAGCATTTTTGGTGTGGCTCGGTTGATGCATGAGCCTTTTATATTAGCGTCCTTTCAAGGCAACGTTTTAGCTCAATGGAAACAGTACAGAACGGCATTTCGTGGGCTGTAGAGTCGGCTCTCTATGTGGAAACTTCGTTTATTTCCATATTTTGCAAAATTTGCCTTAATTAGGTTACAAATACGAGTAAACGGGTATAACGATCAAGAAGTTGATTTCATTAATATTTTCATAAACTCAAGAGAAGGAAAGGGGAAAGGAAATTTGGTATTGCGAATAAATTTCCAGGATGGAATTGTAAGGCCTACTTAAAAGCTTTGTGTATACAATTAGATACTTTACGGTGATATTTTACAGTGGAAGATTTAAGCGTGTTGGGAAGACGTTCATCGTAAAAACAGGGAAGCTGTAATTTTATCGGTGTCTTGCACACGTTATAAAGGCCGCATTTTATTTATTACATGGCTGTATTAATCTATACAAAAACAAACTTTCTTTACGTTCATAAATGGTTGTCGCACACTTTGGCAGCAAACGACGCACAACGAATCATTTGGCGAGTACAGCTAATGATGTACAGCGAAAAGTATTTTGATGCACTTCTCTATAGATGTGATTTTTTTGTCCTCAGCGATGAAATAAGGGCAGTTTTTAAACTTTTTGAGCAAACTCCTAACCTGACAATAAAGACACCGGAGGGTTGCACTAGCGGAGTGCATTAGGGTGTATCACTTTAATACTGCACCAATACAATACTTGTCTTGAAAAATCTCATCGTAGAGTTGTGGAATTGTTTGACCTCCCCACGAGACAATTAAAAGAAGAAATATGTTTTCCTGTATGTAGGGCTTCATCGCATCAGTCAGAAATTTTCGGTGTAAGGCTGTTGTTAGTTTCCCATATTTTGTTGACAATAATGGCGACACTCCTATATTTTGTCGAGCGTTCATCCACCGCTTCTTGAATCCTCGGTCCGAGAGAGCCAGAACACTCTTGTAGGAATACGAACCAGCTCCGTTGCCGTAGCCTGCGTGAACCCCAACGTCCGATAGCCAATGTTACAGCACAGAAAAGCTATTGCTAGAGTGCCGCTGCTAAGGATTACTCGAAGATCAAAATAAAACTAAAGGCACCCATGCATAAGCCTACCAGTGGACACTTGACTCTTCAAGCGCTGTCGTGGGCTCTCATTGAAGTCTGGGAACAGATGCCGCAGTGTGACCTCCGTAGGCGTACAAGGAGCATGGCACATAGGCGTCGGGCAGTGATAAACGCTCACGGATGGACTACACGTTATTGAAGCTCCCTAAGTCCAAGGAAAGGCGGCAGGAATGATTGTTTCCACTTTGTTTTCCTCATCTGTCGCACATTTCAGTTCTTTTTTATGTAAACAATCGAGGCTGTAACAATGTTTTTTTGTATACTTGATTTGTGAAAGATAAAAGTATAATTTGATAACATACCCAGTCAGTAATTATTGCTGCAGACGCCCAAAGTCATGTTCCCCTAATTTTTTTGAGCAGTGTATGTTGACGTCTCAATCTTTCCTCCAATTATTCCATAGAAATTGAGAATGCCATAGGAAGAAACCCTGTCACATACATGTACACGCATATCATTCACATGTTCTCAGTCAACCAAAACAAGAAAGAATACACTAAAATAATAATGTAATAAATAACAAAGTAAATTGTATTAAATATTATCGATATGAGTTGTTTCTTTACTGATAGTTGCCGGCCGGGGTGGCAGAGCGGTTCTAGGCGCTACAGTCTGGGGGGGGGGGGGGGGGACGTCTCGGTCGAGAAAACCTCAGCTGGGACTGGTTACCTGTTGTTCGGCTTAAAGATCTTCATATTATCTCAGTGGTCAAGAAAATCTAGTCGATGTAGCGAATGTTGTCTTCTTCTATTGGATTTGATTGAAGCAGTTTCGCTCAGTATGTTGTTCTTTCTATATCAGGCTGCTAAGTCATCCCAAATCCAAGGCGTTCTTGGTCTGTTGACAATTTCTTCGTTTTCCAAACGATTCTGTTGGTGAATTCGATACTGCGTCTTTGAATTTCGGAAACTTAAACATTGCAGGGTCGTGCTGTAGGAGTGACCTTCTTCTTCATATTTCATCCCTGTCCCAAATGGGGAGAGGCGGGCGCACAAATGGCCTAATGCCATTTTGACGCCTTAACTTGTCTTAACTGTTGTGACTCTGTCTTTGAGCGTAGGGGTTGATTTCTTATGTTCTCCTCTTATGGTTCAAATGGCTCTGAGCACTATGGGACTCAACTGCTGTGGTTATCAGTCCCCTAGAACTTAGAACTACTTAAACCTAACTAACCTAAGGACATCACACACATCCATGCCAGAGGCAGGTTTCGAACCTGCGACCGTAGCAGTCCCACGGTTCCGGACTGCGCGCCTAGAACCGCGAGACCACCGCGGCCGGCTCTCCTCTTATATTCTGTTTTAGCTTTTGTATTTTTTGTTAATAATTCCTTGATCTGGCTTCTGGTTTCTGTAGTCTGATATTTTTTCTTATACTTTTATTGTTTTCGGTTTCTCTTCATTTTTCTTAATCTGGCTTTTCTTGCTTTAGGTGAATTATCTCTGTACTTTTTGTCTACTTTGATCTTTTTTGAAAAGTCTTCTGAGAAAAGTTCCTCTAATTCTTGAAGTTTGATATTATCTACGCCTGCACAGGTGCACTGCTGTAGTATCTTATGATATGGTGAAGTTAAAACAGTTTGCTACGTCTTAAATGACATCGCTTTCTACACAATAACTGTAATTTCCTACTTGTATATAAATGTATCGTTTCATACTAGGTGCAAACTCACTTTTATGATTCTAGCAAAAAATTTCTCGGTTGAAAATGTGAGAATTTGATACAGTTATTCATTTCGTATGATGCAATTGGTTTGCTATCGTCACCATCTCCAGATATGTAGCGGAGTTCCCTTAAAATTTCGTTTTTATTGGTAGTACGTTGCTGTCGTGTTCCTAATCACGAATCGTTTGCTCTTCCGTTCTCCTGTACCACAGTTCCGAAGATTGCAGTTTATACACACATCTGGTCAGTCTTCTAATAGGCTTTCTTCGTCTCTTTGTCGTGACACGCAATTTAAATTATCACTGTTGACCTCCGTTGATAATGGAACAGTCCACCATTCCTTAACGGTGGATCACACTGAATCGCGTTTCCACAGTCTCCAAATCTACACCATTCGGTAACCAGTTGCCAACTCTTTCATGACTTACACTAGTTTATGGATCGTATTAACCACGAATTCCCTCAAAAATGGGTTAAAGTTTCCGAAATTTGCGCGCACAGTATCATTCCTTTGTCCACGTACCAGCACGGCTACTCAGATTCTCTTAGCTTAACAAAGTAACATCCTGCTTTATCAAGGTAGCGCAGATATTATTATGTGCTTTTATTATGTGCTTAATTAGACCATCTCGTTACATTAAACCCAATATACTGTTTTGGTTCATATTTTATACAAAATTCTAATAAATTTTCATAAAATATGTAGTGTACAGAGTATTTTTTATACAGTTGGTGACCTGTTTCGAGCAATATATAAAATAACACAAGAAAATAACGAAAAGAGTGACTTATAATACAGGTAACATATTAATAATACAAAAGTGTACAAAAAATCGCTCCGCCACATGCGACAGATTTTCCTGAAACTACTGCATAGCATATCATTAATAAAAAAAATAAAAATAATATTAAATGCGAAAACTATTGAGGCTTCATCAATAAAACAAACGTTATTAACATTCAACTTCTTTATATTTCATATCTACATGTTTATTCCTCAACATAGTCACCTTGGCGATGAACACGTTTCTTCCAATGAGACACACACACTGGACTCGCATTCGGGAGGACGACGGTTCAATCCCGCGTCCCGCTATCCTGATTTAGGTTTCTGTGATTTCCCTAAATCGCTCCAGGCAAATGCCGGGATGGTTCCTTTGAAAGGGCACGGCCAACTTCCTTCCCCTGTCCTTCCCTAATCCGATGAGACCGATGACCTTGCTGTCTGGTCTCCTTCCCCAAAGAACCCAACAGCCCCCTCCCCCCCCCCCCCCCCCCTCCAATGAGACAAGTTTCTTGATACGGTTACTGTAGAATGTTGGACTTCATTGACGGAGCAACAACTGAAACGTCCCCTTAGAAGAATTATACATGACTGTCCTTAAACTGACACACAATATTATTAGCGCAACGCAATCTGACTTCCAATAATCCCTACAAAAAATGGCCCTGACTAACATTAACCTATACCTTTCACAAATCACTTACCTCACAAAAATCTTCGTTACTCGAACTACTGCAATACAGCGAGCGCCACTACTGCCAGCTAAATAAAAGATTCAAACTACAGAAGGCACTAACTACTGATAGGCATAGTTAGCAAATGAAAGATTTTAATAGAGAACAAACAGTGTATTTACCTTAAAGTGTTGAAAAATCATAATACACATAGCAGTTCATGACATCCAGTCTTACAAATTTCAAAACTCCGCCATTTCTCTCCCCACATCCACCACTGCTGGCGGTTCACCTCCAACTGCGCAACGCTACGCGCTGTTCACATCCAGCTGCCGCTGCCCAACACTACAATGGCGTTACCAATATAAAAACCTAAACAGCCTACTTACACAACCTCTGCACTGCTTCGTCACCATCAGAGTGAAGTCCTCGACGGTGTTAAAGTTTCGCCAATAGATGAAAATCGGTTGGGACCAAGTCGGGGTATAATCGATGACTGTGAACCCAGGGCCTCGGATTCTTGCAGATGGCACGGCGCTCGTGTATGGTTTGGCATTGTCATGCTGAATGGCAGTGTGCTCCATATGTTGACGAACTCTAGATTCGCTGTTTTTCATGCATCGACATAGTAAGAGTACAAAACGCCGTGTTACACGCTACAATCCGGCGCCCTCTAGCGGCAGAGGGCTCCAAATATGTAGGCATGAGGAATAAACATGTAGAATGTTAATAACGTTTGTTTTATTTAAAATGCTATAAGTCTTCACATAAATTTGAAGGCATTACTTTTCGGCACGCCCAGCGTATGATGCTAATTCCAGTTCCAGAGTGTCGGAGACATAATGAGACCTTCCGTTCGAAGAACTGAAATCTGTGAAACTTACTAAATCGCGGCGTATGACTCGCCAAGAAGTTCCTGCTGACTCATACGCATTGAAAGAACACTCAGGTTTGCGGTCAAAGGCTTTCTGGCGCGCTTCTGGTATTGCCGGCACGTCGCCACCGGCTTACGCAACGGAAGGCGAAGGATCGCGGTGGTTAGGGTAAAGAACGCCTTCATTTACACCCTCGTAGTTGGCAACGAACTGAAAGAGTAATATTTTTGCCCGTTTTTGGCCCCTCTGTTATCATCGTACGACCCAAGACGCTTATCGACTGAGGTTAGAACAAAAATTGGTAGATATCCGGTAGGACTCATGATACTAACGAATACGATATGTTTGGGACCGTTCATATTTAACTATCCAACCCCAGCAAAGGTGTTGAGGCTTCTTCTGGACAACAAACTGCAATACATCGAACAGTTATCAGATTATCAGGGAAACATGAAAAGCTTCGAATATGTCAAGCGCTATAAGTTGTGTTCCACAGGGAGCCCAAACGGACAGCCTTAGAATCTTATACTAGGGACTGACAAACTCTGTAAGGCACTACAGGAGTTTCCTTTCGGTAAATGCGTACTACAAAAACTAACTATACTTAAATTTCGGCCAATTAGGATGTGTCGTGGAGCGTTGAGGTCGTAATCGACTAACGCCTATCTAATAAAAGCCAAATAAATGCCTTTTGACATGCATAGACAACTATCATCTAAAACGTTCAGACTATGTAATAACTGACAGATTCTTTGGCAAAGCTCAGGGTTTGGCAAAGAGAAGATACACAAAAGAAATTAGACAAATACATTCTCCCATCTGAGTGAGATAATGGACAGCATGTTCGCATACGAGCTGTCCCTGACAAACGCAGGACTTTTGGTACTGCTGACATCTTTGGAAGGCATCGTGGTTAACCAGGCGACACATGAAGTAAGCTGAAAGTCTTATGTCGATTAGTGATTGAGTTTTAGTGGCTCATTAATCATTTAGATAGACTTCTTATGAACAGTCCCACAGAATTTCTAACGCCGGAGTTAGGATTTCATACAGAATTCCTTTGCGAATCACATCTGAGGTTACTTATTTTAACACTAGACACCTTATAAAGCAACATGTGTGGTCACGGTTTCAATTGCTGTCGATCATCGTTCTCTAACCACTGTTTTCATGATTCTATCCACGCACCCAGAATAGAAAGTAACATATCCGGTGAAAGAGAGGTGAGACATTGAGTCGCCGGCCGGAGTGGCCGTGCGGTTCTGGGCGCTATAGTCTGGAACCGGGCGACCGCTACGGTCGCAGGTTCGAATCCTGCCTCGGGCATGGATGTGTGTGATGTCCTTAGGTTAGTTAGGTTTAATTAGTTCTAAGTTCTAGGCGACTGATGACCTCAGCAGTTAAGTCGCATAGTGCTCAGAGCCATTTGAATCATTTTGAGACATTGAGTCAAAGCCTGCGACGCAGTCCATAGCTTTAATGGTAATTTCCGTGATAATCGCAGGTAGCCAGTGGAAAGGCCAGGTGAATGCCCCGTAACGACCATAGTTAAACAACGGGGGACGTGATTTATCTTTTAGTCGCGCTAAAATCACAAGACGTTGTGTTGCCTGGTCAACAACACAAACATTACGTTGGTCTACCGTAGACAAATTCGCAACTTGATGCGATGAATGCTCCGTACCACAACAGCTATGCCTCACATATTGCCTGATATTTTGCTTTATGCATCGGGAAAGCCTACGATGTCCGCATTATTGGATACAATTCAGTGCCTTGTCGTCTACTCTTGATTTCACTGTACGCTTTCAACAGACGCCTGAGACGGCAGCACATAAACATAGGACGATACTTTCTTTTTCCGTGAAACTCGTCCCCAATCGTCAGGCAATAGCAAGCTACCTTCCGACGCCCTTCAGTGGCTCATAAACGGTTATAATTAAACTTTCGCTACTTGAGAGAGCGTAGACGGAAAACTATTTACCGTAAGGGTACCCAACTTTGTGGGAATGATGTTCAGACTATGCACTGCCGGATTTGGGTTGTTAGTAGTGTTAGGGACATGACTTGCCGTTAGGCACAGGTACCGATACGGCGACGTAGGGTGGAAGCACAAGCATCAGTGTGCATAACAGATGCAGACGGTCAACGAGGGGTTCCACAAGATGAGCAGAGCTTCACTCGCAAAGCTGTTTTATAAAACCAGTTGCATAGCGCTACTGCTTTTCTCGAGTATCGACGCATTAAAGGAATATGGAGAGGTCCTCTTTCCGCACCGAGATTGAAGGACATCATTCGCAACTCCGAATTAACTGGCGATTTGGGATCTGCTTCTGCGAGAGGCCGATGTACAGTTGTGCCGAATTGTTGAAGTTACTGGTGCCACGGGTCAGATTGCTGGACGCAATGTGCGATATTCAAGCAGCGGTCGATCTGTTCCATGGCAGCTAAACATTCCATGGTCCTCCTTCGAAGAATGTTGCGAAAAATTGTGAAATGATACCTCTAATAAGATTCCAGACTGTCGTGGATGCAGATGGTCATCGCATTGAGCAACGTTTGTAGCCTGGAACGTAAACACGGTACGCAATTAACAAATGTTACCATGTCATGTGGAAATAAAAATGTATTTCATTCAGTGGCTTATTCGTTATTTCTCTTCCGCATCTGTTTACAAACGTTTCCACAGAGTTACATTGTCCTACGATCACTAGTTTTTGATGGGGTCCCTCTCAAGCAGTGAAAGGTTAATTATAACCACTCTGAACATTTTATACCGCGCCACATCTCTTTCGGAATATTCCCCAGGATGTCGCAGTAAAAAAGATGCCTGATATTTTGTCTGTAAACCGTTCAGCCATCTTCCGAGCTGACATTAAAGCTTTCCCGTCCTTCTTACATACCTTCAGGGCGAGCAAATTGTGCAATCGTACACACAAGACCATTATGGAAGAAATATCACAGGACATCATAGACATATGCTACCGTGGCAACCTCTATAAAGGATGTTTCCACAACTTGTGCATTCGGGAGGACGACGGTTCAATCCCGGGTCCGGCCTTCCTGATTTAGGTTTTCCGTGATTTCCCTAAATCACTCCGGGCAAATGCCGGGATGGTTCCTATGAAAGGGCACGGCCGACTTCCTTCCCCGTCCTTCTCTAACCCGATGAGACCGATGACCTCTCTGTTTGGTCTCTTCCCCCAAAGAAACAACAAACAACACAAATTGTGGCTGTGCATGAGGGCTAACTGTTTACAGTGCCAGATTCCACATATTATCACTACTAATTAAATTACTCGTCGAACGTATTTCAGAGGCATATCCGAAAACCGAATCCCAAAAGGACGACATCATATTTTAAACATCTGGACGTTCTCGTAATTCACAGCGTGGCCTGCCTGAATACAGTGGTAGACTACTGCAGATTTAGCGGCCTGTAGCAGGAGGCAGTAGTGCCGATGTTCCACGCAACGTTTTTGAACTATAGGCTACGTAAAGTGCATCCGAAATATGACAAACCGCACTATCAGGAAATTTTATGTGCCCGCCTCCCATACAATCAAATAATCCTAAGTATAGCCGGTGCTGGCTGAAAAACAACCTTGACATTTGAGGGGAACAGTAACCCCCACACCGATTCTGTAAAGAATCGAACTAAAATGTATTTGACGTCATATCCCTTGACCTAGGAGTTGTAAAATGGTATAATTTTAAGCGTACATTCAATGGTGTCTGTGGATACTGTCTGCAAAATGAGTTGCGAATAGAGTCAGTGGTAAAGAAGTAATGAATTAAAACGTGTGCCTGAGGTAGGTTTACTACATGAACAGCGAAAATAGTGTCTGCGACGAACTTCTTTTCTTTCATTATTGTGTGTGGAAATGAAAAGGGCTAAGTGTTTTCATTCTCTGATACTGGGCAATTTGTGCGCTGTGAGTTACATTGCCTCGGGACATATACAGTGTTACCAACTTGAACACATGACGTAGCTTGTTAAACCTTTAGCGAGAGATTATAACCGTTAATGAGTAGATTATGAATTATTTATTATAATTTGTTTAATTCGGTCGGCAAAAAAAGTAAACTTCGTCCACAAGCCCTGGTGGGCCCTTTGGCCAACGGCATCACTGGCTGCGGTATGGGGGTGGAGGGGGGCCTGCGGTCAGCACACCACTCCCCCTGCCGTTGTCAGTTTTCGTGACCTGAAGCCGCTACTATCCGGTCAGGTCACTCCTGAACTGACCTAACGAGGCTGAGTACACCCCGTCTCACCAACACCTCTCACCAACAAAACCTCGTCAATAATTAAATGAAATACTGAAGATCAAATTCTTATTCCCCTGAAAGCCATTAGAAATTCAACCTGCATCTAGCACCGTGTGCCCATTTTGGTCATTTAGTAACATCAGTAAGACTTGCTGTAGATGACAGGCTCCCCAAGGACTGAAGAGGGCTATAGGCTTGAACCTTTTCTCTTAGACTTCACGAGATGGGACACTTTAACTTCAGTTTGTACTGCAGAACCTTGCGGATTATCGATGATAGATAGACAATATTTCTGAAAACCTTTCATAAATGTCTCTTAAGTGCCCTAAGTACAAGTGTTACGTACACTATTTGTCTACCCAGGATGATGACAGATGTTCGTTCATGTCACAGGTATAGATCAGCATGTGTCGGCTTGCGAAAGACACCATGTTCTAGGGTGCCGTTGCTTTTACGGTAAACCAAGACATCCAAGAAAGACAGGCACCAGTCTTTTTACAAATCCATGGAGACTGGATGTTCCCGTGAACGGAATTGTCATGGTACAAGAATTAGAGACGTTTGTCCTTACCATGGAGCCATAGCACGTAAGTATCTCCCAAGTGCCTCAAAGAGATGACATACTTAAAAATCTTCCATTAAAAAAAAAAAAAGTGGAATCCGGCACTGACAATAGTTAGGTCTCGTAGGCAATGGTACTCTTCCGCAGTCAAGCCGAATTTGACACACACCCTTTACAGAGGGCTTCACTGTAACATATATCTTTGCCGTCCATCTGGTATTGCTTACACTATTACATTCCGTGTATGCATGCGCAAACGGACTTCCATCTCGGTATATCTGGCCAGTAGAGCTTTACAGTCATCCTGAAAACCTCTTTGAGAAGGCTTACACTTTGCCCCCATTATCTCACATATCAGTTAGGTACACATCACGTCGACGCTTCAAATAAGACCGTCACGCTCAACACACAATTTAATGTATTCCATGAGACAGATCCACGCACAGAGACGTTGCCGTCAGACTTCACGCCTCGTTGCGAGTCGTCTGAATTGTTTACAGCCGAGATATTAACTGAAGGCAGTCTGATTAAGGCTGAATTACCGCAGAGTTATGGATAGACTACTATGCCGCTAGACCATGAAGATTAAAATGTAGATACCGGTTCTAATCAACGGTCGACGTCGAGGTCAGTAGAGAGAGAAAGAGTTCTGATTGAACAAATGTAGGAAAAGGAATCGGGGTTGTCCTTTTCAGGGGAACAATACCCGCATTCGCCTTAAGCGATTCACGGAAACCATGGAGAACCCATACCTGGATGACCAGATTGAGATTTGGACCTCACCTCCACCCGAATGAGAGCTCAGCGTCTGAGCCCACGCACCAGCTCTCTCGGTAGGTGTCACATTATTATGGCTTTCCGGTGTGAGAATGATGTCCCTACCTTGTAATAAATAAAAAGAATTACGGACATTCTTGGTAGTACGCTATTTCCGCGTCATACTGTCATATGTAAATAATACATTTGCATCCCAATCTTTGGATCATCTCCTACACTCACAAAATTATCGTTTTAAAGTACTGTTTTCTCATCGCCTTGCAGTCATTGGTACCCGAAGCACAGTACTATAACAGAAACGCTTCCGCCTACGTAAGCCATTGACTGTGCTATTTTTCTGGCATTCAGTTATGACGCGCTGCAATAGCTAAGCAATATTCAGACATCATACGGGCTATGGAAATTGCGCAGAAAGCCGTTTACTCATCCGACAGGTGAAAAGAGCGGAAATAAAGGATATGTTGTCTTGTCCCTTCGTTTCAGTTTTACTCCAACTAAATAGATATCACAAGCTCCCTAAAATCGTGTAAAATAATTTTCAAGCCGCGTATCTTATACTACTCAACAAATCGATTTAGGATATGTGACTACATGGCCACGCTATTTTCTGGACCAAAATTTCGGCTCCTTTTGCAAGCGTACGCCGCACTGATACATACCACTTCCAGCAATTGCCGAAACATTACTAAACCTACATGACGACGTGGTCCCTTATCCGAATTCTTACACTGTACTGACGATTACAACGGTCGCGGAGGCTTACACATGCACTTATAGTCTTCTGTCAAGATGTCGTCAGCAGGTAATCAGACGGGAAAGAAAAGAGAGAGAGAGGAAAGAAAGAAGTCACTTGTAACGCATAGCGGAGTGCTACACTGAAAGTCAGCGGTCATTGAAACTGCGGTGTCATATTGTTATGTACTAGCAACAGTTAAGATAACACACTCTGAGACCCCTCACGTAGCAGTGAAAGGTACTTATCACTACTCTAGTATCTGGCTCGCTTCTGTTCAACACACTGAGTGGCGTGCCAAACTCTGTCGTACTTCATCAGGACGTATGTAGCAGCAAACATCACATGTGTGGAGGGATAAAACAGAACCGCAGAGAGGATGGCTTTATAGGCTGAGCTTCCTTTCCACGTAAAGCAGAGTAATCACCGTTCCCGGAGACCTCGTAAAAACTGTCGGCACGCTCGCCGACTTTCAATGGGGACCATTGTTTTCTTATCCTGTTATCGACTGAGCAGGTCAACTTTATAGTGGAGACATGAAGCAAGAAAGAGCCAAGCTGGGCTTGGACACTGCAGTGGGAAAAAGAGAACGTAGGTGAATTGGTTAATACCTTCATCTGGTAGAGTTCTGTCCATCCAAGTATTGTGAGGCGTTAACAAGATAAACGTTATAATACGAAAAGTACCAATTCAGCAAACACAGAACACATATTTTCAATGAAAAATTATTTAACTACATAACGGCCATTTAAGAGAGTTTTGATTTATAAATGACTAATTGTAAATGGCTGTTAAATAAGAACCAATGGGAAAAAGTAAGTAAACTGTTTATCATTTAAAAAGTAATCGCTATAGCTGATCACACATTTCTCACTGTGCAACAAGACTCTCAGTGCTTACGTGGAAAAATGCTTGCTGTTGGTAGAGAACAGTGATTGTACCCAGGGGTGCACCTCGCGTCCGAAGCAAATCTTTCTTCAGGAATTCAAAATTATGGAAATCGCATGGAGACAAATCTGATCTGTCTGCAGGATGTGTAAGGGCATCCCAGGGAAACTTCTGCAGTGTAGTCGAAACAATCCTGGCATCGTGTCGGCGGGCGTTATCCTGCAACAGAATTACACTGTCCGTCAACATTCCTGGTTGTTTGGACTTTGTGCTTCACTTTTGCAAAGTGTCCACGTGGGCATGTGATTTCCATATTTTTGGGGTCCTGAAGAAAGACATTCCTCATTTTAGATTTTCTTTGGACGAAGAGGTGCACGCCTGGGTACAGTCATGGTTCCGTGGGCAACCGCGAACATTTCTCCATGAAGCTATTGGCCAACTTGTCTTTCAGGGGAATAAATGTGTCAACTTATAGTGAATACTTCTGAAATAATAAACAATTTTTTCCCCTTCTGTCTCGTTTTTGAGTGCCCCTTATTTTTCTATTTAAGAATTCCTCCGTGTTGTATAGGAGGAGATGTTAAGGCGAAATATTTGAAAACATTTCACCGCCGTCTGTATTGTTATGGAAAGAATGGGTCATGCGTCCTTTCACTAGGAACAAAGGCGCGATTTCGTCCATATACGTTCCAGCTGTTAACTATTTCGCAGCGCACTACGGTGTACTATTGACGGAAAGCAAGACACCCTCACGCTCAGGTAGACGTCTACGGTCACTTAAGGTCGCTATTTTGCTTAGAGTTGCTGTTTCCAAGGCTCCCCGCAGCTAAGAGGCTACCTAATCGGGCGTCTTGTAAACAAGAAGCGGCAGTTGGCTCTGGTTTCATGGCTCGAGTTCGACCTTGATCCGAATTTGCTCCGTTTGTTACCAGTATTTGTAAGCTGAGTACACGGTAGGTAAATTGTACGTTGGGGACACTCCGTGGCGTTAGCAACATCACATCGTGGCTGACGGCTATTCTTAACTGTGGTTTGCGCGGGGACCGTTCGACTGCGCCCAATACCTGCCAACCTCATCGTTTCTCACCCCATTTTTACTATAGTATTCGCGTACTACTGTCGTCCATTACGTGTTTAGCATCTATGGCAGCCGGCCGCAGTGGCCGAGCGGTTCTAGGCGCATCAGTCTGGAACCGCGCGACCGCTACAGTCGCAGGTTCGAATCCTGCCTAGGGGATGAATGTGTGTGATGTCCTTAGGTTAATTAGGTTTAAGTAGTTCTAAGTTCTAGGGGACTGATGACCTCAGATGTTAAGTCCCCTAGTGCTCAGAGCCATTTGAACCATCTATGGCAGTTCTCTAAGGACTTGCCTTCTTGAGTGGCGCCTTCAGCGATGTCTCGATCGTCTTTACGCATAGACAATGGCTTTCACTTTTCCACTGACAAAACTGTTTGTTTGAATTTCTGGCTGCGTAATGAGTTTGTTCCACCGTCTTTACATCTGAGACTTGGTGCTCTTCCGTTCGTTGAAATTACGAAATTTCTGGGGCTCATGCTCGATCGGAAACTTTCTTGGTCCTCCCATGTGTCTTACCTGGCCTCCCGCTGTACGCGGTCCCTCAATGTCCTTCGTGTCCTCAGCGATACTTGGAGAGCTGATCGGACCACCCTCCTCAATTTGCACCGGTCTCTTGTCCGTTCGAAACTAGACTCTGCACGTCCGTACAACAATACAATCATCGTGGCGTACGTTCGGCCACTGGCGCCTTTTACACTAGCGCGGTTGAGTGTCTGTAATGCAGAAGCTGCAAAACTACCGCTGTCATACCGTCGTGATTTTCTCCTCAGCAGATAAGCATGCCGTTTGTGTGCCATGCCTGGCCACCCATCCTATGCCGCCTCCTTCAATGACTCGTTTGATCGGCAGAATGGGGCGCGTCCCTCTTCTGTTGCCTCCTGGAGTTCGCTTTCGACTATTGCTCCGGTAACTTAACTTCACGCTACCTGCCACTTTCCCGATGGGTGTGAACCCGTCACCACCTTGGCTTCGTGCGGCGGCCCGTGTTCACCTCGGCCTTCATTCGCATCCTAAGGACATTACTCCAGACTCGCTCTATCGCCGTAAGTTTCACGACCTTCGCACGGAACTTCGCGATAGTACCTTTTGTTTACACTGACTCTCGAACTGCCATGATGTCGGGTGTGCCATCGTCATTGGCACTGAAGATTTTCGGTATCGGCTTCCGGAACACTGCTCGGTACTTACAGCGGAGTTCTTCGCCCTGTATCAGGCCACACAATACATCCCGCGACACAGGCTTTACAGTCATCTGCTCCGACCCTCTCAGTGCCCTTCAGAGCCTCTGTGTGCTGTACACCGTCCATCCCTTAGTGCAACGGGTCCAGGAAAGTTCTCACTTGCTCATTCTTGATGGAGCCATTGTGATGTTTGTGTGGGTCCATGGTCACGTCGATCTGACGGGAAACTTGGCCGCTGACGCTGCTGCCAAGATTGCAGTCTTCGTACCTCGGTCGCTAGTTCTTCTATTCCCTCCGATGATTTCTGTGTTGCCGTCTGTCAGCAGGTAGTGTCGTTGTGGCATCATCAATGGTGTTCACTTCGTGGGAACAAGCTCCGGGGAATTAAACCTCGGGGACTGATGACCTCAGAAATTAAGTCCCATAGTGCTCAGAGCCAATTAAACCTCTCCCAGCAACTTGACAGACCTCCTCTCGCCCATCTAGACAGGTTGCTTATCTGGCGCTGTCTTTTTAGCCATCGCCATCTGTTAAGTGGTTGACCCCACCACTTTGAGTTCATTTCCTCAACCTTTGACGGCTCGCCATTTCCTTACGGAATGTCCGTTTTTTTTTTTTTTTTTTTTTTAACCACTTACGTTCTAATTTGCGGCTGCTGTCTGAGTTACCGGCCGTTTTATCCAACGACGCGCCGTATTTTTATCCTTCGTAGCAATATGGCGAAGGACATTTAATCTTGTCCTTATGGTGTATTTTATGGCCATTTCTCCGAGAGAGTCCCCGTTTTTAGCTATCTTTCCTTCAGCCGATTGGGCTTAACGTGTAGTCGCTCTTAACCCTTTGGGGGCATATTATCTTGATTGTTTTTGCGCCCTGAAGCAAAACAAAAAACGCGTGTTTAGCATTTTTACTTTTACTATTATGCATCTCCCGGCTATCAGGAATTATTTATCAGTTTCGAGTCTTTCCCGACTCGGATTGGTCGTGGGGGAGGGGAGGGGTGAGCGGTGACGAGTTTGGTGTCATACGTAGCGGAGTTATCTTTGGACACAGACGATCGTCTGATCTCTGATCTGCAGACTGGTCCTCTGTGTTTAAATTATTCTTTATCGCTGGCGTCAATATTGTTTTCAGTGCCTCGATTTCACCAATCGTACACACGATCAAATTTCTGGCTGACATCACTAACTCCAGATCGGCTACGACTAGAACAAAAGACTAAAGACCTCTTTGTTTATTCCTCAAACATACCAACCTACGGCTCACAATGTCACAGATTCAATGAAATCGTGCAGTCGAAAGTTAATATAACAGCTATGCTAACTACGTTAGTGCTATCCAAGACATTAATATGGTATTGAAATGATACACAAAATTTTATGGAATGCAAGCGATTTGTCACCGATTCATGCGCCTTAGCGTTTGACTTAGATGAAATATCTGCTCATTTAGATAAGGATTTAGGCTAAATATTGTTACGGTACGGCGTTGTTGAAAGCACTGAATACGCCTGATGGGATTTTGGAAAACTACTCAAAAATTAAATGAGAACGACGCAACTGGAATTAGAACACGCTCCTCTCAAGCGTGAAGCCACGGACTCCACCTCTGCCTCGTGGACCTGTCTTATACATGGGGCTTCTTTCTTGCGAATCGAACGGACAGATGCATGAGTGAACCGAGGGATTCGCCTAGCTGCATATAACTATAAAAGATCAGTCACGGATTTAAGTAACGCACAAATCGAAGGAGGAATATACTGACCTTAGGTCTGAGGTAACGATCCAACGCAAAATTGGTAGATGAAATTAGCTAACATACAGATTTATTTGAATGAGTTAACCTGAAGACCATAATGCATGCGAAAGTCTAGAGGAGGGAGTGGATGTCAGTTGATACGACGATCATGGCGATGAATCTTTAAGACCTATTTTCTAACTTGCTCCTCCATACGACGCTGAAGTTCATCCGCACCAAAGATAAACAGCACGAAGCCATCCGCTGAATACATGTGGTTCAGACAGGTCCCATAACACCTTTTCCTTTTTTTAAAAAATCTGAAAACTTCCTCTACGACTGCACGCTCCTCCCATGACGGTTCTTTCAGTTCTCATTTCCCACTGTTCTTACGAATTGTAACGGAAGCTGGAGTGCGTCCAGAAAGTTCCGAGACTTAATTTATTTCCGGCGTATAAGCGTAAATGAAGCAGGCAAAAAGGAATACAAACGTCTCAAAAATGAGATCGACAGGAAGTGCAAAATGGCTAAGCAGGGATGGCTAGAGGACAAATGTAAGGATGTAGAGGCTTGTCTCACTAGGGGTAAGATAGATACTGCCTACAGGAAAATTAAAGAGACCTTTGGAGAGAAGAGAACCACTTGTATGAATATCAAGAGCTCAGATGGAAACCCAGTTCTAAGCAAAGAAGGGAAGGTAGAAAGGTGGAAGGAGTATATAGAGGGTTTATACAAGGGAGATGTTCTTGAGGACAATATTATGGAAATGGAAGAGGATGTAGATGAAGACGAAATGGGAGATATGATACTGCGTGAAGAGTTTGACAGAGCACTGAAAGACCTGAGTCGAAACAAGGCCCCGGGAGTAGACAACATTCCACTAGAACTACTGATGGCCTCGGGAGAGCCAGTCATGACAAAATCTACCATCTGGTGAGCACGATGTATGAGACAGGCGAAATACCCTCAGACTTCAAGAAGAATATAATAATTCCAATCCCAAAGAAAGCAGGTGTTGACAGATGTGAAAATTACCGAACTATCAGTTTAATAAGTCACAGCTGCAAAATACTAACGCGAATTCTTTACAGACGAATGGAAAAACTGGTAGAAGCTGACCTCGGGGAAGATCAGTTTGGATTCCGTAGGAATGTTGGAACACGTGAGGCAATACTGACCTTACGACTTATCTTGGAAGAAAGATTAAGAAAAGGCAAACCTTCGTTTCTAGCATTTGTAGACTTAGAGAAAGCTTTTGACAATGTTGACTGGAATACTCTCTTTCAAATTCTGAAGGTGGCAGGGGTAAAATACAGGGAGCGAAAGGCTATTTACAATTTGTACAGAAACCAGATGGCAGTTATGAGTCGAGGGGCATGAAAGGGAAGCAGTGGTTGGGAAAGGAGTGAGACAGGGCTGTAGCCTCTCCCCGACGTTATTCAATCTGTATATTGAGCAAGCAGTAAAGGAAACAAAAGAAAAATTCGGAGTAGGTATTAAAATTCATGGAGAAGAAGTAAAAACTTTGAGGTTCGCCGATGACATTGTAATTCTGTCAGAGACAGCAAAGGACTTGGAAGAGCAGTTGAACGGAATGGACAGTGTCTTGAAAGGAGGATATAAGATGAACATCAACAAAAGCAAAACGAGGATAATGGAATGTAGTCAAATTAAGTCGGGTGATGCTGAGGGAATTAGATTAGGAAATGAGACACTTAAAGTAGTAAAGGAGTTTTGCTATTTAGGGAGTAAAATAACCGATGATGGTCGAAGTAGAGAGGATATAAAATGTAGACTGGCAATGGCAAGGAAAGCGTTTCTCAAGAAGAGAAATTTGTTAACATCGAGTATAGATTTAGGTGTCAGGAAGTCGTTTCTGAAAGTATTTGTATGGAGTGTAGCCATGTATGGAAGTGAGACATGGACGATAACTAGTTTGGACAAGAAGAGAATAGAAGCTTTCGAAATGTGGTGCTACAGAAGAATGCTGAAGATAAGGTGGGTAGATCACGTAACTAATGAGGAGGTATTGAATAGGATTGGAGAGAAGAGAAGTTTGTGTCACAACTTGACTAGAAGAAGGGATCGGTTGGTAGGACATGTTTTGAGGCATCAAGGGATCACAAATTTAGCATTGGAGGGCAGCGTAGAGGGTAAAAATCGTAGAGGGAGACCAAGAGATCAATACACTAAGCAGATTCAGAAGGATGTAGGTTGCAGTAGGTACTGGGAGATGAAGAAGCTTGCACAGGATAGAGTAGCATGGAGAGCTGCATCAAACCAGTCTCAGGACTGAAGACCACAACAACAACAAGCGACGTCAGCGCAATGACTACGGTGGCAACTTTGACTAACAACTATAAATAACAAATATGCATTCTATGTGTCAGTATAGTTACAAATAGCAATGCAGCAACATCTCTAAATTGTGGTTAAAAACATTCTGGAGTACGCCGTGAAGAAGAGAAAAGTTTGTGTAAAGTCTGTCTCGCACACCTTAACACCCAGACAAAAAAGACGGTGCGAAGACACCTGCCGCGAATTTACTGAAATGAAAAACGCAGATCTGGAAAATCTCGCGCGACGAGACTTGGTGTCATGAAAACCACAAAGTGCAGAAATTCACATGAAAGGTCAACGCTTTGACGACATAAGACATTCAAGCCGATGTGACGCGCGAGTTGAATAACGTCCCAAAGAAGGACTTCACTGACAGATTAACACGGTTGTACGAATGTTCTATGCGTTGTACTGGAGTGGGGGAAGACAATCTAGAAAACATGAAGCATTAAAAACAGCATACTTACTTTTCTCTACTTTAATAAAGTCTCAAAATATTTGGACATCATACTAACATACGAGGTATGTTGAACCGATACCTTGTTTCTCAAAGGCTGTCACGGCAAGATTTTGTTGGAAATCTTGATAGTTTCTTCAGTCTGTGAATTTGTAATACGGCTGTTGGTCGCAGTACTACACATGTTCGTAAAGTACATTGAAGTGTTTCCGAAAACTCCACTGCGGTACCTTTCGCTTGCGTGAACATATATTTATACGCGTTTAGAATGTCCCTGCCGAGTGAACATGATGACGACTGTGAAATGCGCGTTATTAGTTTTTTACGTGCAAGAGACGTGATAGCTGCCGAAATTAATTGGCAGATTAGTAAAGTACACGTAGAAAACGCTATGAGCGCTGATATGGTTAGAAACGTTCATTAATGACGACCTGCTGCAGAAAGCTTATAAAAATTTCGAAAATACAGTTGCTACACGACTTCGATTTCATAATCATCATTCATACTCTTCCTTCCATTTCAAAAAGCGTTCCGTGGTGCGGAATTGCGACAGACGCTAACATTATCGGAAGTTGTGCGTACGCTGGGTTCAAAAAATGTTGATTGGTTTCCAAAAATATTAATTCTTTAGCCAGTGCACTGACATTCCTCCGAAAGTACTGTCTCGAATGGTATACAATTTTAAACTAAATTGTGACTGGTGAACCTTGGGTTGTTCACGTTACACCGAAATCAAATCTGCAGTCCTTGGAATTGAGGAATTTAACATTCCCCAAGAAACTGAAGTTCCAGCAATTTCAGCCCCAAAAATCATGTGTATTGTGCTTTGAGATAGGTAGGGTATTTAGTGTTTGTTTTTCGCCTCGGGGAAGCACACTAAATGCAGACAGTTTTGGGATCTTAGACACTGCGCAGTGCAATCCAGAATAAAAGTTATGGCATGCTGAGATCGAGGGATCGTTTTGCTGCATAACGACGGCAGACACCACGTGGCCAATCGTACTCAGTATCTCGTCGCGCCTTATGGTTGGCAACAATTTGATCCCCATCCGTATAGCCCTCACGTAGCTCCTAGTGATAATCATTTTGTTCTTGTTCTTAGAGAGATACCCTTCTAATTAGTGGTACGAGGAACATTGTCAAAACGTCATTGCAGGACTCGTTAAAATATCAGACTACAGATTTCTAAGATGGATTGGTGTTAGAAGCTAATCATTCGAAGTGATCAGTGGTTTAATATAGGTGGTAATTATACTGAAAAGTGGATTAAGGTTTAGGCTTTCAAGTAAAAATAGCTTTTGTAATATTTTTGTTTTATAACAATACTCACCTTAAAAACATGCCTCATAGTATCCATTGCTCCGTTCTAAAATTACTTAGATGTGTAAGGGCTCATTGCGCTACATACATTTCTAAACCCAGCTTATTCTTTTGCTTGACTGAAATCAATTTTTTCTGTGAATTGCTGCTCCACTTCCATGTAATTTTTAACGACGTTAGTTCAAATGGCTCTGAGCACTACGGGACTTAACTTCTGATGTCATCAGTCCCCTAGAACTTAGAACTACTTAAACCTAATGTGTGTACATAGCTCCGCGTAGTCAGCACGTACACAACTTTCCCACTAGAGCGCGCCCCGCTAAACACAACAGCGCAGGCGAAGCGCTCGTCCGTCTCCGCACTACGAGGTGGCGCTGTCTTAGAGATGGACCAAATTCTGCTTCCGCCGATCCGCGTATTAACATGTAACGCAGCCAATGAGACTGCTGCTAACGTAGAATCTTTTCTCCTCGCAAATCACACTCGCGGGGTGATACCTGAACGCTCGAGGTATTATAACGAGTGTACAGACCTCAGATTAGTCAGTCTGCATTTGTCTGTAGTCAAGTTTGTCTGTGCCTATTAATATTATCATATTCTTGTACATAGCCATGAAGATAAATGAATAGACACTTTGTCAAGTATCAGAGATATGTGAGAATAAGATTAACGGACCAAGTTCTGTTTAAAGTTGGTCACTGTCAATCTGCTACTCTAAGCGTGCAAGTGGCATTTCTAATGTCTGACCTAACAGCAGGAGATAAACACGCGACGATAAGACCACGAGACATATTCCTGACACTCGCCTACTTCGCTAGAGCGACAAGTCAAATAATCTGATGGTGTGTGTACCGAAGGTCTTACAGTACGCACACCACACCTAACTAACCTAAGGACATCACACACATCCATGCCCGAGGCATTCTCCGTACCCCTCCTAGAGCCGATTTGCGACTTCAGGTCAAATCCCTTTTTGCTCAGTTGTGGGCTGAATCTTGTGGAGCTACCCCTCGGTTTAATAAACTTCGTGCAATCAAGGAGACTCACACCACGTGGCATTCTTCCATTCGACTCTCCCGCTGGGAATGTTACCATCCTCTGCCGACTTCGTATCGGCCGTATTCGATTAATCCATGGGTTTTTACTCCACAATGAGCTGCCCCCTCCTCTTTGTAGTTGCGCCCCCCCCCCCCCCCTCACAGTGATCAGTATTTTGCTGGAATGCCTCCACCTTTTGGCCCTTCGCACTAGGTATGTCCTCCCACCTTCCTTGTCTTGGGTGTTAAGTGGATGACCTCGGATGCTTACATTTGTTCTGGATTTTCTTCACGAAAGTGCTTTGTCCTCCCAGTCTTAATTGCTTGAATTTCCCTCTGGAAATGGAGTCCCTAGGTTAGTGTTGGCGTTGGTTGTGGAGGCCTTGGTTTCACAACAGAAAGCTTTTCCCCATGTTTTATCTGGCCTTTTGTGCCGTTTTCTTCTTCTTCTTCCCCCCCTGGTGTTGTCCCTGGTGTGTCGTGATCATGTTATGATGTTGGGATCGGGAAGGCTCGGTGGCGGTGCTGGTGTCCCAATGAGTGTAGCATTTCTGGGGCGCTCCTGCTGTCGCCGTCCCCAACCCCCCCCCCCTCCCCCCATTCTTTCCTCTTTGTGCTGCCCCGACATTCCTTTTACCACTCTGTCTGCCCGTTTTCCCATCCCCTTGACTGGACTGTACTATTTGTGTTGTTCCTCTCTTGGTTTCTGTCACCTTACATCATGGAACCAATGACGTCGCAATCAATCAAACCAACCAACCATACAAAGTCACTTTAACACTTTACGATACGACTACTACATGTTCTCACCTGCAATCGCTTAGGCGGGAAGTACACCAGTGTGGAAGCTCCGCCGTCTTGTCACTCTTAAACTACCACGACCTGCTCTCCTCTCGAAACATTTGTTAACATATTGCATTCGTGGGATCACATTCCTTGGAATCGAGTTTCTGTTCCCGTCTATTTCGAAGGCTTAGATTCCACGCAAAATATTGGAATAAGAGTGCATGCTTCTTACTTTTTTCCACTAGTTTGTAGGAAACAAATGTAGTGAACAAGACACAGGGACGATGTTAATGCATGGCGAGCAGTTTCATCAGCCGTAAGCTGTTGTGCTTCGCACCTGTCGCCGTGCAGGTAGCAGCTTCCTTCGGCCGCAGTGTTTCGTAACACCGTTGCGGAATGTTCGAAGAAGAGCTGCGACGCACGACTAGGAGGGCCGCTTTCTCGTTTTGGCGCGGGTGTACTGCCGCGACCTCGCCGTCAGTAACGGAGCGGCGCCCACTGGCTTTGGAGTAAGGTGCACCTAGCTGGCACTCGACCAAGGCGGAGCAGCCGGTTCGCGGCCCCGGCGCCGACGAGCAGCGCCGACCTCCCGGCGTCTCTCATTGCGCAACGAACCACTCGCAGCGCACACTTGCAGTTATAGATTTCCGTTTCGCGAGAACGTTTCTGAGAACTCTAGAAAGCCCAGGTTTCACGTTTCTCTGCGGATGCAAATTACACACTACACGCACTCTGAATCACTGGTGCTGCCAAGGTAGTTGCCGGTTTCACTGTGCGAGCTCAACTTCCTCCGAACTTTCATTCACGTTGATTCTCAAGGAATTGTTGGCAACCATTTTCGCAAAATTACGGAAACACGGCCGCATACATTAAAATTAAAGCGTACGAGAAATTCACAATGAAAACAGACTCGTCCTCCTTTATACCTTATCTGATCAAAAGCATCCGCACACTCCTATGTAATGCGGAACTGACACAAGGTGTCACCCGAAAAGGACCCGGACCCGCCAGTATAAAGAGACAAGAAGTTTTGCACTGTAAGCAGAGGAGCTGTAACAGCAGAATGATTCGGTCAGGACAGCTCAGCGACATAGTATTGGACTAGCCGTTGGATGTCACCTGAGTAACAAATCCATCAGGGACATTTAGACCCTTCCAAAGCTGCCTAGGTCGACTGTTGGTGACGTGATTGTGAAGCAGAAACGCGAAAGAACAACAGCAGCTAAACCTATAGCTGGCAGACTGACGGACGAAACCATCGATCATGGCAGAACGTCATTGGAAAAAGAATCTCATGAAACGCGTGGAAGGGATCATTAGTCAGTTCCAAAGTGCTACCAGCAATCCAAGTAGCATACTGACTGTACTTACGAAGTTAAAGAATGAGGTACAATGATCGTTTCCATAACAAATGCTAAGCGACGCTTGAGGTGGCGTAAACAGTGACGCCACTGGACAGTGGATGACTGGAAACGGGTGATTTGGAGTGACGAATCACCCTGTACACTGTGGCAACCCGATGGAAGAGTTTAGATTCGGAGGAGGACTCAAGAAAGTTATCTGCTACATTGTGTAGTACCAACATGAAGTACGGAGAAGGTGGTGTTGGGGTACAGCGGTGATTCTCGTCGTTAGAGTGCAGTCCCCGTATTGCATTTAAGAGCACACTAAGTGTGGAAGGATATGAAACCATTTTACACACTCTTTACTCTGTACAGTAGAGCAACAGTTTAGAGGCGATGATTCTTCTTGTCAGCGTGACGCTGCACACTATCATAAAGAATGCGAGGCATTGGTTTGTGGAGAATAACGTCCCTGACGTGTACTGGCCTGCCTACACTCCTTACCTGAACCGAACACCTTTGAAAAGAGTTCGAACATCGACTTCGCTCCAGGCGCCAGCTTCCATCATCACTATCTTCTCCGATTTCGGCTCTTGAAGAAAAATGGATTTCCATTCCTCTTCAGATATTCCGGCGCCTAACTGAAAGTCTACAGACGAAATCAAGGCATCAACAGGCGAAGGGTGCACATGTCCACTAATAGGTATCCAGATACTTTCGATCAGATAGTGTATGGACAGACATTCCGCCATTAAACAACTGCAAAGGGATCGTTAATACTCCACTGCATTTTTTTTCCTCCTCGCTTATTAGTTGTTTACAGAGTGAAGTGCTGCAATAGCTAATGCACTGGATTCGCAGTTGGGAGTTGAGGTTCAAATACCCCATCTGGAATAAGATATTCATTGTCACGCAAAATAGCTTAAGGCAAAACGCAGCATAATTCATTTGAAAAGGAAACTGCCGATTTCTATTCCCACGATTGTCCAATCCAATCTTGTGCACCACTTTTAAAAAAACCTGTTGTCTACGTGATCTTAAATTCTCATCTTCCTTCCATTCTGACAGTTAACACTAAACACACTGAAAGATTTATGACATGAGTGTCACATGTAGTTTTGCTTCTTCGTGGTTATTGTATTGATAATAGTGGGCAAGTTTTAGTGAGAGAAAAGATTTGTGTGTTTCTCACTGGGAAAATGCACTCCTGCTGTAGTCTCTAGTTCCTGTTAGTCGTCAGAAGGCGGTCAGGGAGTCTCAATAGGAGGGCCGAATGTCCCCGGGGAGTCGAGCAGTTTCGCAGAAGTGGGGCCCTGGCTCACTCCGTGCTTTTGTTGGCTAGAGCCGGCGTGCCGTCGTGTCGTCCCTGCCATCGACAGGGAATAGACGTTATTGCCTTTTATGTACGGACATGTAATGATACCGTCCGAGCAGCGTGAGAAAGTCTGTTACTTCCACTTAAAAATTTTTGATGTATCCAACCAAATAAGTGGCCCCCATCCACGCTTGGCGTGAAGAAGTTGACCAATGAGAGGAACATTGTTCCATGCCAGTACTAACCTCTGACAAACGTCGGTTGGTCTTCTCTGTGATAATCGTCCAACATTATTTTGCTATGATCACTTTTTCGCTCAAAGTTTCTTACATTTTTGTGGGTTTGTACTTCCAATCAACTTACTACTGTTGAATTACAAACTGAAAATATCTTTGTGATGAGTACCTTCTAGTGCAACATCCAACAGTTTTAGCTCGTTTTTAACACTCCATTCCAGTTCATGGCGTTATTTTTTGATTATTCCTACTGTCAAAAAATTCAGCTACAGTACTTTTCCACGAAGTACAACTGGTTTGACATTTTTTATATGATACAATTTTAACCGTCCTGTTCTAATGTAGTATTTTCGATGTTCGCTTTTTTATTCAAAAACCAAATTTCTAATTATACACACATTCTGTTTCAATGGTGGAACTGTAATGTTACAGTTCTGTGTATGGAGATCGACCTCTTGTCGTAGCTATTTTGGGTTGGAAGTTATTTTTTTTTTTTTTTTTTTTTTTTTTTTTTTTTTTGTTAAGTCCATAGTGGCTGGCAGTCTACATGCGTCATCCTCCATGAGGCCCCATCTGTGCCTAACGTAGTTGCACAATACACGTGCGCTGTGTTATCTGTCAAGATTTCTCAGAATGTAGTCTTCAGGCGACCAACTGCGTGTCATGGTTGCGAGTGGGGCAGTGATGTCAATGACCAATCGACTGTGCCGAGTGTGGAGCTTCTAAATATTAATTATGCTTCAGCCTGAGGATGTATAGAAGGAGAAACTGTGGCATCGTCTGGTAACATCGAAAATTAACTATTTGTAGCCGGACTGTCTCCGCCGGCCGGTGTGGCCGTGCGGTTCTAGGCGCTTCAGTCTAGAACCGCGTGACCGCTACGGTCGCAGGTTCGAATCCTGCCTCGGGCATGGATGTGTGTGATGTCCTTAGGTTAGTTAGGTTTAAGAAGTTCTAAGTTCTAGGGGGCTGATGACCACAGATGTTAGGTCCCATAGTGCTCAGAGCCATTTGAACTGGTCTGTCTCCTGTTATAGTAAAGGGTTTTGTGATTTCGTTGTTTACTGTGTTTTCGTGACTGACTGCACAGTGGACAGGTAATTTTCGTACTAGTGTACTTCCACAGGACAGCCGAAGTACCTGAAAGAAAAAAAGTTATTTACATTTTACAGTACCCTACACAAAGAAAAAGCCTTCATTATGAGTAAATAATAACTTAAATAGATAAAAAATATTGAAAATTGTTTTAACTGTGAAAGACTCAAACGAGAAAAATGGTTTTCGAGGTTCTTTCATTCTTAGAAAGCAAATAACATGCAAAGGGTGAAGCAAACAGGCGATATTTACTGCTTTAGAAATTCTGTTTGATGTGTTCTTATTTATAGGCTATTTCAAATCTTTGCGTCGAACGTGTAGGGGTAATAGATCGCGTCATGGGGGGACAACTTTTCTTAGAGACAGAAGTTTGCTAATACTTCCGACGCCGTTAGGCGTCGTTTAACGCTGGTCATGCCCCTGAAAGGCGACAGAGAATATGAACTCTGTGGCGTTCGTATGCAATATGTGTTGCCTACATCCAGTCATCTGCACCATGTGAAAGGCGGTAGGTAGCAAAATTGAAGTTCCTGATTCGCTTCTCAGACATTTTGCTCCGCTCAGACACGCTCGTTCTTACTGTTTTCTTTTTAAAACACTCTAGCAGTTTCCTAGAATAAGTAATACGCAGCACACCTGCTTAGTGGACCCTGGTAATTCGGTGAGGTCTCGTCGTCCGAGGACCAACGAATTCACCAAAAAGACACCTTGCGTCGCCAGGAAGAGTCAGCGAACATTTTGTTCCTAAAACGAAGTTGTTCCCCGCTTTGTATCACACATACGCGTTTGACGCAAACACTTTGCCACCCTGTTTTCTCGAGCAGATAAATGTACAGGGTGCGCTCTAACCCTGTAACCCCCATTTAGTATCGGTTACGATTATGCAGGTTGGTAGCTATGTTACTTTGTATCAGTTGTTGGAATACATGTTTTCGCAGTCTAGTTTTAATTTGTAGCTATGATTGACGTAAGCGGTCATAGACTATTCACGAGTGCTTAGTGAAAAGTGTGTGTGTGTGTGTGTGTGTGTGTGTGTGTGTGTGTGTGTGCGCGCGCGCGCTCAAACACATGGGGGCTGACAATGACAGATTAATGAACCACTCCAGGAAAGATTTAATAAGGTTACACGGCAAAACACAACGCATCTGGATTGGGAAAGACGCGTTTTTAGTTTTGGCAGTGTTAAATACAGACCGCGGAGTAGAAGAAGACACGAGAAGAAACATGTGCCGGAGATATCCGCTTCGATCGAACAATCTCCTGTGCAGTCGAAACGTAAATGTGCTTCGAAACTCAGTATGCCGAGGACAATAATGCGAGATTACATGGAAAATGACCGTAGGGTATATCTTTTCGATCGACGTTCGTAAACGAGTTATCGGATACAGACTGCGAAGAGCGCCTTTTAGCATGCCGTGCTTTCTTAACTAAAGTTTACAAATACAGTGAACGGTGCCAACGTTATGTTTTCAGATGAATGTGCCATTTATCGCAGCTCACGTGCTAGAAATACTGTCGCGTGGGCCAAACAATCCTTATTACAATGTCTAGTTACAAAAGGAACCTGCCCCCACATAATGACACCATCTGCTTGGACCATACTCTTCTGAAGGGACTGTGAATGGCGCAAATTATTTACACATGTTACAAACATGGTTAGTACCTCAGCTTGAGGAAAGGGACATCACGGAACGCATGTGCAGCAAGACGGAACGCCACCTCACCAAGCTCCTGCAGTGCGCGAGTTTCTAAATCAACAGTTTCCATGACGGTGTATAGATCGTGGTTCATCAGCAGCACAACTCCCTTGAAACGGCCACCGAGAAGTTCTGACCTCACGACACCTGGTAACATAGGGAGTCATACGGCGCATGTATCTGCACGTCGTTGTGGTACAAATGAAGGTCTGCGTACTATTGTTAAGGATACATTTCGCACTATGGCACCGGACATGATTAAGTATGTCAAGAAGAACGTGGAAGCGTATGGAAATGCGTCTGCAGCATAATGGGGAACATACCGATATACTGGACACTTAATAAGTAAGTACTTGGGCTAAAACAAATCATACCAATTAGCATTCGATAATGGAGGGTACGGGGACTTCCCGCTCACCCTGTGGATGTTTCGAAATGTTTGGACGATGCGTTCCTATTCTTTCAGTTCTCAGTAGGCTATAGTTTGTCATACGACTTCTGTCAAGAATATCTCCCTCTAATATGGTCAGTAATAACCTCTATTATCAGTACTTCTCCAAATATTGTTGTTGTAGTGGTCTTCAGTCCTGAGACTGGTTTGATGCAGCTCTCCATGCTACTCTATCCTGTGCAAGCTTCTTCATCTCCCAGTACGTACAGCAACCTACATCCTTCTGAATCTGCTTAGTGTATTCATCTCTTGGTCTCCCTCTACGATTTTTACCCTCCACGCTGCCCTCCATTGCTAAATTTGTGATCCCCTGATGCCTCAGAACATGTCCTACCAACCGGTCCCTTCTTCTTGTCAAGTTGTGCCACAAACTCCTCCCCAATTCTATTCAATACCTCCTCATTAGTTACGTGATCTACCCATCTAATCTTCAGCATTCTTCTGTAGCACCACGTTTCGAAAGCTTCTATTCTCTTCTTGTCCAAACTATTTATTGTCCATGTTTCACTTCCATACACGGCTACAGTCCATACAAATACTTTCAGGAACTACTTCCTGACACTAACTCTATATTGGATGTTAACAAATTTCTCTTCTTCAGAAACGCTTTCCTTGCGATTGCCAGTCTATATTTTATATCCTCTCTGCTTCGAGCATCATCAGCATCACCCGACTTAATTCGGCTACATTCCATTATCCTCGTTTTGCTTTTGTTGACGTTCATATTACATCCTCCTTTCAAGACACTGTCCATTCCTTTCAACTGCTCTTCCAAGTCCTTTGTTGTCTCTGACAGAATTAAAATGTCATCGGCGAACCTCAAAGTTTTTATTTATTCTCCATGGATTTTAATACCTAATCCGAATTTTTCTTTGTTTCCTTTACTGCTTGCTCAATATACAGATTGAATAACATCGGGGAGAGGCTACAACCCTGTCTCACTCCCTTCCCAACCACTGCTTCCCTTTCATGCCCCTCTACTCTTGTAACTACCATCTGGTTTCTGTACAAATTGTAAATAGCCTTTCGCTCCCTGTATTTTACCCCTGCCACCTTTAGAATTTGAAAGAGACTATTCCGGTCAACATTGTCAAAAGCTTTCTCTAAGTCTACAAATGCCTTTCCTTAATCTTTCTTCTAAGATAAGTCGTAAGGTCAGTATTGCCTCACGTGCTCCAACTTTTCTACGGAATCCAAACTGATCTTCCCCGAGGTCGGCTTCTACCAGTTTTTCCATTCATCTGTAAAGAATTCGCGTTAGTATTTTGCAGCTGTGACTTATTAAACTGATAGTCCGGTAATTTTACATCTGTCAACACCTGCTTCCTTTGGGATTGGAATTATTATATTCTTCCTGTAGTCTGAGGGTATTTCGCCTGTCTCATACATCTTGTCCATATATAGTTACTGTAATAAGGCTTTCATGTAACAGCCCCTCGTACCCTGACTTTCGCCAATGAGGTACAGCTGACAACTCTCACAACGCAGTGTTGGCGCCAAAGTGTTAATGAATACCACCAGTGGTGAGTCTTCGTCTCTCAGTATGCCCTCTCCCGTTGCTTGTTCCGGCATTAACGGCGCGAAAATTGGCAGTAATGACAGTCACCAGAAGCCGGAGCACGGTGCTAGCTGCTAGAAGGCGGACACTCGCCGTCGCGTCAGATCTACCGCGAAGTCTGGTTTGCGCTGCCGGTTGGCAACCGGACGTTAACGGGGTCACCGGTCTGGGCCGAGCTGCGGGCCGGCCCGGAAGGTCGCAGACGACGCGGCGGCCGCAGTCTCCGTCGCAGAGCTGAGTCACGACAGGGCCCGCGCTGGCGGCGCGGCGTGGCGTGCTTGCGTGCTTCCTGCCGCCGAAGCCTTCCGGCGCACCGCACTGGGCGTTGACCACACAGCACCGCTTACAGGAAACACGAGCATTTCATCAGTCCCGCCTAGAATTTTGGGCTGGAGATACACTACTGGCCGTTAAAATTGCTACACCAAGAAGAAATGCAGATCATGAACGAGTATTCATTGGACAAATATATTATACTAGAACTGACATGTGATTACATTTTCACGCAATTTGGGTGCATAGATGCTGAGAAATCAGTACCCAGAACAACCACTTCTGGCCGTAATAACGGCCTTGAAACGCTTGGGCAATGAGTCGAACAGAGCTTGGATGGCGTGTACAGGTACAGCTGCCCACGCAGCTTCAACACGATACCACAGTTCATCAAGAGTAGTGACTGGCGTATCGTGGCGAGCCAGTTGCTCGGCCACCATTGACCAGACGTTTTCAATTGGTGAGAGATCTGGAGATGTGCTGGCCAGGGCACCAGTCGAACATTTTCTGTAACCAGAAAGGCCCGTACAGGACATGCAACATGCGGTCGTGCATTATCCTGCTGAAATGTAGGGTTTCACAGCGATCGAATGAAGGGTAGAGCCACGGGTCGTAACACATCTGAAATGTAACGTCCACTGTTCAAAGTGCCGTCAATGGGAACAAGAGGTGACAGAGACGTGTACCAATGGCACCCCATACCATCACGCCAGGTGATACGCCAGTATGGCGATGGCGAATACACGCTTCCAATGTGCGTTCACCGCGATGTCACCACACACGGATGCGACCATCATGATGCTGTAAACATAACCTGGATTCACCCGAAAAAATGACGTTCTGCCATTCATGCACCCAGGTTCGTCGTTGAGTACACCATCGAAGGCGCTCCTGTCTGTGATGCGGCTTCAAGCGTAACCGCAGCCATTGTCTCCGAGCTGATAGACCATGCTGCTGCAAACGTCGTCGAACTGTTCGTGCAGATGGTTGTTGTTTCGCAAACGTCCCCATCTGTTGACTCAGGGATCGAGACGTGGCTGCACGATCCGTTACAGCCATGCGGATAAGATGCCTGTCCATAATGAGATTTTCACTCTGCAGCGGAGTGTGCGCTGATATGAAACTTCCTGGCAGATTAAAACTGTGTGCCCGACCGAGACTCGAACTCGGGACCTTTGCCTTTCGCGGGCAAGTGCTCTACCATCTGAGCTACCGAAGCACGACTCACGTCCGGTACTCACAGCTTTACTTCTGCCTGTACCTCGTCTCCTACCTTCCAAACTTTACAGTTTCGCAGAGAGCTTCTGTAAAGTTTGGAAGGTAGGAGAAGAGGTACTGCCAGAAGTAAAGCTGTGAGTACCGGACGTGAGTCGTGCTTCGGTAGCTCAGTTGGTAGAGCACTTGCCCGCGAAAGACAAAGGTCCCGAGTTCGAGTCTCGGTCGGGCACACAGTTTTAATCTGCCAGGAAGTTTCAAGATGGCTGTCATCTCGACTGCTAGTGATACGAGGCCGTTGGGATCCAGCACGGCGTTCCGTATTACCCTCCTGAACCCACCGATTCCATATTCTGCTAACAGTCATTGGATCTCGACCAACGCGAGCAGCAATGTCGCGATACGATAAACCGCAATCGCGATAGGCTACAATCCGACCTTTATCAAAGTCGGAAACGTGATGGTACGCGTTTCTCCTCCTTACACGAGGCATCAGAACAACGTTTCACCAGGTAACGCCGGTCAACTGCTGTTTGTGTATGAGAAATCAGTTGGAAACTTTCCTCATGTCAGCACGTTGTAGGTGTCGCCACCGGCGCCAACATTGTGTGGATGCTCTGAAAAGGTGATAATTTGCATATCACAGCGTATTCTTCCTGTCGGTTAAATTTCGCGTCTGTAGCACGTCATCTTCTTGGTGTAGCAATTTTAATGGCCAGTAGTGTATTTCTCTTGCTCGTTTGGTTACGTGGGCTTGTTGCGGCGAAGGAGTTAAGGGATGTCACCACTGTAACTGCCTTAAAAAAGCGTTTTCTTGACTTTTTTCGCAAGAAAAAGTGATAGAGAAATAATACTTGCGGTAATTATTGAGCCTGCATTTAAGTATCATAAAAAAGGTCGGAAAATATTACAGAACGGCGACACTGCAGCAGTTCTCTAGAGGCATGTTGAATTTGAGGCAATCTACGGCACATGCAATAGCTGATGCCAACTTGAATCCGGGAGCACAAAAAAATCTATGTAATGTCCATGAGGGTAGCTAGTGAACCGCGTAGGGGTTTCAGAAATACTGATGTTTGTGTAACTGGCGAGTGTCTGAATAAAACCGCTCAATTTTCACCAAAAATAGGCCAGTCGTCTGTTAATAATTATTGTTTAAATTAACTTTCAAATGTTATTTGAAAGCTGAGGTTAAATTTTCAAATAAAGAGATCGAAAATTGTTGGTTATGCTGTGTGACGTTTTGTAATATCATATTCCGAGAAAAACGCATTTGAAGTTTTAAAGTGTGTTACAGACATGAACAAATGAGAAAATTATGGTTTTACAAAAACTCTTACCATTAATCTGCTACCCCAGAACTGGCGTGTCGTAATGTTGCCGATGCGATCGATATCATATCCCCTAGTTTATCACAGAACAACTGAAATATCGGTCGTGGCAATTCCATGAACGCTTAAAATTTTACATTTTCGTTCAGCCTCACTCGAATAAGGCGTATTGGTAGGACCATTAGATTGTTCGTTTCGCATGCGTTCGGTATAAACTTATTGTTATATCAACTTTTGGGCAGTTTGGACAAGCATTAATTATTGTTAATCCTAAGCGTCGAGTACTTTGTTCTTGTAACGTGATGTCTGCATTGCATATTTTACATTTCGTGTGCTGAGAAATAACAGAGAAAACAGCAAGAAAATTTATACTTCTACGGCTCAATCCATAATTCATACAAAATCCTGGTCACTGTCTCTGTTTCGTAGCAGAGGCACTGACTCTTGCCGAACTGCTGTCAGCCTCATATCTATTCTTTGGACACTATGATGACCTATTGCTTCCACGCCGCGTTGGATACGATGTTTTCGTTCTTTTCTGCCCGAATGTTCTTTCTTACTACTCATTCTTACTTGAAAGACAAAACTGTATACTATAAGATTCCAAACTATCAGAAGTCAATATAGCGCATGAAAATAAAGAATCGAAGCGAAAGAATTGTCTTTTTCGTACACTGACACCTGCTGACGCCAAGCTGACGTATTATTCTTGTGAAGTGTTAGTAACTACGCTCACACGCTACGGGGGGTATCGAGTTGGCGCAGGAAGGCAGTTTCGCGTCATCCGAGGCGCCAGAGGAGCAACACGAAATTCGATAGGCCAGATTTTTTAATGGATTAGTCGTTTTGCCTCATATTTTAGAAGGTTCAAAGCAACTTTTAAGCCAGTAAAAAACGACTTTTTTAAAAATTAGTGGTGTTTCGAATTAAGAGAACGCTGGTGGCTTTGGAACACTGTAGACGGTGTAGAACTGTTACGGGCTGTCACGTGACCCACCACTGCTGACGTAAGTCACGGCACTGAACCGGTGTGTATGTGCCAGTGCAGTGGGTTGTATGAACGTGAACGTGACAGAAGGGCAGAAAAGAGGTGTTGCTTCGGACGTTCCCAGGAACACATTGTGATTGAATTTGACCGATTTGTTGTTATATCAACGCGCACTGTCGAGAGTCCCTACAAGAAATAATTTCCCACACCTAGCCGTGTAACACGATGTAAAAACAGTGGTGGTAGGAAGATCCTAAATAGCAACGACCGGAGACGGTGGTAATTGACAATAGACTTCAAACTCGACAGGAATTGCCGCAGTCACTGAATGCATGTCCACCTCAACCAGTTCGAAAGCGAACATTGCCAGGGAATTACACGCAGTTTATATCTGAGTACGTCGCAAATGGTCATTCGCCATACACACACAAAGCTGTACGTTTGTAAGGGGTCATAAAACACAGACTGGACAGCAGCTGGCTATAGACATAAAGCATAGTTCGACGAGTCGCACTTCTAATTTCTTTTAAAATGATGTAAGGTGTCGAATGCGCCGATAGCCCAATGAGACGTTAAACCTGCAGTTATGTGCATGGTTTAGTTTCCTGACCGTGACTTCGGTTGGGCATTCAGGTTATCGTAAACGTGCTCCGGGGAGTTCTTTTCAGCATTTTCGCGGACCAGTTGTCATTTAATGATGATTACTCCGTGCACACTCCACGTTGTACGATTACAGCTATGTTCACAGGTCTGAACGCATACATGTATGGATTGACGAATACTCGGTCATTCCACTGTACCTCGACTGGCAGACTGAATCGTACCATTTTAATCACACAGAAAATGTTCGGTCCTATTAACATACAACAGCGGATGGAAAGTAGCAATCAACATCCCTGGAGTTCGATAGCTCTACGGGATCAAAGAGTGCCTTCCGCTGGATATGGTTTTGAAACCAAATTAAGCCCACAGTAAATAATTTTCTTACGCCACCACAATATTTAAATTCATCCATTCGAACAAAACACACACGACATAACTGTTCCGCTGATGAACTCGATATTAGAAACATCCTTGCAGTTTAAAACTGTGTAGACAGAGACTCGAATGTGTAATCTTGCATACGGTGAGCAATGTGCTTACCTACTGCGGAGCTATCCAGGCGCGACTTGCCATCCGCACTCACAGCACGGACTCTGCCGACACCTCTCTCCTATGTCGTTAATTTCAGGGAGGCGTCGCTGGATTGCTCGCGGGAGTAGAACTTCTGGAAGAAAGGGCATTCCGAAGGAATTGCTTAGTACCAGCCTAGGAGATGGAATATTGAAGGTGTGATACGCATCGTGCCACGTGAGCTCAGCCTTTAAGGGTAGGTTCAGGGTTCGTATCCAGATCCGGTGCAAAGCTCTAATCTGCAAGGAAGCTTCAAAACGGCGCACACTCGACTGCACAGTGAATAATTCATTCTGGTAACTATACAGTTGTTTTTGCGCAACCTGTTCAAATAGCTCTAAGCACTATGGGACTTAACATCTGAGGTCATCAGTCCCCTAGACTTATAACTACTTAAACCTAACTACCTAAGGACATCACACACATCCATGCCCGAGGCAGGATTCGAACCTGCGACCGTAGCAGCAGCGCGGTTCCGGACTGAAGTGCCTAGAACCGCTCGGCCACAGCGGCCGGCTTGCGCAATCTGTACAACTTAAAAATTTCAATGGTATCGACACCATCCCTGAGCTTGACAGAGATCCTATCAGCTTGTTCTTGTAAGAACGCCACGCCTGTCGGATTAGCTAGCATAGTACTGTCACTTTTCTAAGAGCTTGCTGCCGAGGGCGTTAAGGACCCGCATCACAGCTGCTACTATACATCCGCCAATAAATTCCATTCTGATAACGAAAAGACATGAGGTTGGGGGCACTGCTTGCGCGGTAGCATACAGCGAGAGCTTTTGTCCATCACACAGCACTGGTACGTTACGTCAAACCGACGTAACCCTGTCAGCAGAAATCTCCAGCCGCACATTGTAAGTTGAATTAATGAAATCCTCATGTCACATTTTCTACCGTTCTCCTGGACGATCGCCTCCCCCTCTTCTCCCCAACCCCCTCCTACCCACAATCCTCTGCAGTTGTAGGGAGAGGCTGGCTTTGCAGCATCGCCACACACACACAAGACTACTGAGGTCCTTGTCAGACCAGACACAATGAAAGGGTTGTTTCTGGTTCTGCAGGGAGGGGGGGGGGGGAGGGGGAGAGGCGGTCCATGGGAAGCTATCTGCAGCGTGCATGGAACACAGACGCTTGCGTTGACTGCCCCCTCTCCCTTATTATATATCTCACATTCAGTAGCTATTAAACACAAAACTTCATTGTTTGTTGTACAACGAGTGCAACAGATTTCTGCTCATGAATTCAGTCCACTTTCCGTGTTCCATCTTCTTTCGTCACACAGAGTAGGCAGAAGCTTCTGTATAAAATTTCATCCTATTTTCATCAAATTAAATGTAATTGTCCTCTGGACATAAAAATAAACTGCTGTGGCAGCCACGTTAAACGTGTGTGTATACACACACACACACACACACACACACACACACACACACACACAAATTGTTTACCAGTCTTACACCCGATACCCGAATTTGATCAAATGAAGGAGCTGAAAAGCAGTACTGAGTATCATTATCTGTCTCATATGCTGCTGAATTAATCTCTTGTTGCATCCATAACCTTCCAAAAATAAACTTCCTTCACTAGCATGTTGGAAAGGAAGCATACGAACAGTCTTAAGACTTAAATCGGAAATTAATCAATTGACAAACGAGTAAGACGTTAATATTTTGTTTTACTGCATGATATTTTTCAGCATTCATTTACTATATGTCAAGCGGAATTGTGATGGCTGCTCAACGGTAACCATCAGATCATAACTTCACAATTTTCTTAATTGCTTGTAAGCACTTCTCTCTCGAGAACATCCATCTTTTAACTCACTGTATCGTATCAGTCTACAAGGAATAGCTGCATTTCAGTTACCAGACAGAGTATCCCGATTTCGAGCTTCAGACTTCCCTTTGTCACTGCGGTGGAATGCAGGCTCTTTTCACAATGTAACCAGTTAACCGACCTCCAGTGATAAAGGTCTAATAAAAAACTTAACGGGGGACGTTCTTTCTTCTGCTGTCGCATTATCCATTCTAGCCGGCCGGTGTGGCCGAGCGGTTCTAGGCGCTTCAGTCTGGAACCGCGCGACCGCTACGGTCGCAGGTTCGAATCCTGCCTCGGGCATGTCTTTAGATTAGTTAGGTTTAAGTAGTTCTAGGTTCTAGGGGACTGATGACCTCAGATGTTGAGTCCCATAGTGCTCAGAGCCATTTTTATCCATTCGAAGAAATTCGTCTGTTCTATTCCAGTAGCAATTCCAGTGCCTTAAAATTCTATAACAAATGGATAGATATGTGGAGTATTTCAAAAATGCTTCCATAAGTAAAAACCCTAAAACGAAAAAAAGCTTCCCACCTATGTTTGACGCTGGTCTTCCAATTTTTCTTTGGATTACTGTATTTGTTACTAATTCACTAATAGTAGTTCCCACTATAAATTGGAACTTTCTGGTAAGTTCCTATGGGACCAAAGTGTTGAGGTCATCGGTCCCTAGGCTTACACACTACACAAGGGCAAAACACTCTCACACACTCTCTCTCTCTCTCTCTCTCTCTCTCTCTCTCTCTCTCTCTCTCTCTCTCTCACTCGAACCTCCAATGAGGGTAGCCGCGCGGCTACCCCTTGCGAATAGTTCCCACTGTGCTCCCAACTTTAAACTATATCGTCTGACAACTAATGCAAGCGATTAAGAACTCCTTTACTAGAGTGCATCACAAGGCTTACCAATAAAGCGTGTGAGCAACCAAACAGGCCGCCGCCCAGCGCTGTTACCGCTCGCAGGTGTAAAGTTCTCCGGTCAAGACGGAAGGTTAGCCGGCCGCTGAACGTTGCCGAAGCCGTGACATAAAAGCACTAGTCCCTGGGTGAAGGCACGTGCTACGCATAGGCAATTCTCCTCTTGTCGGACACGTGGAGGCCATTTTTCAGCCGGACACCTGCTTTGGTACTTCCTAGGTAACAGTTCCGGGTCCGAAATTTCTGATCCTTTGATGTACAAGACTACATAACAACGATATTTTCGATATTCTTCCGGTTCTTAAGAGTCTTACAACATAATGAAATTTATTGCTGTCAGCGGAAAAGGGCACATTTTTACCGTGCACGAAACAGGTTTGAAAACTTTAGGAACATCTTAGAGCAATTAGAAAAACTTTCTTTCTAAAACAGCTACTATTTTTGGGACAGAAACTTTGTTGTATTGGTTGCGGAAGATTACTGGTACTGGAATTGGAATTGTAGACCAAAAGACAAACAGGAACGGCTTCCGCAGGGAATAGGAGCTGAGAACATCCAGCTAGAAGATTGCGTGCTAAAGACGTCACTTATGAGATGACTGCAAGAAAACACCAAGAAGGGAACTCGCGTGGTAATAGGAGTCGGAAATAGAAAAACGCCAAGAGCTGACAGTCAAAAATAATAAATTCACACAGTGTTTCGTCTCAGACAATTACCGTCAATCAACTGCAGCATGGATTTTGATCAAACCAGAATACCTGCAGTTATTTAAGGTGTGTAAAGGATTTTTTGCTACATCTCGTCAGAGAATCATAGGCTTCGCCATGCCTCGGACACTAAGACTTCTTTAATTTCTTGGAAAAAGTAATGATGATGCTGTAGTATGGGCCAAAAACACAAGGCAATGAGGTTAACTTCTTTCATGTAGTACGTCAAGAATAAAAATCTGTATTACAAAACTACTATCACGAACGCATTTGCAGGCTGCCTGCCCAATGGCCTCGAGGGGGGGGAGATTTATTTCGTTACTTCGCGTAGTTATTGAGTGAATTAAAAAAAAAAAGGTTCAAATGGCTCTGAGCACTATGGGACTCAACATCTGAGGTCATTAGCCCCCTAAAACTAAGAACTGCTTAAACCTAACTAACCTAAGGACATCACACACATCCTTGCCCGAGGCAGGATTCGAACCTGCGACCGTAGCAGCAGCGTGGTTCCGGACTGAAGCGCCTAGAACCGCTCGGCCAACCCGGCCGGCGATTAACTATTTGCTATTGTCTCTACGATTTAAATTTACCGTTAACATCAACCTCCCATTCAGACGAAAGAAAAGAATGTGTTTGTAGTGATCCAGCAGCAGTCAGAGAGAATAGGGGAAATGTTGGTCTAGCCGTCGATAGAAGTAACACCTGCGGAAGATTTTGGAGAGGAAAGAAACTTGGTGAAGTGGTAGAAGAGTCTCGTTTGAGGAGAAGCTGATCTGGAACTGAGGAGGAAAGTAGAGTGCACCAGGATTTTCCCGAACGAAAAGACGTAAGTGAAAATATTGAAAGTAAGTAAATGATGAATTTAAGAGGTTAAGTTCATTCACCGGCCTTTGTCCACATATTCGTCCTGGTAGATTTCTATAGTGTTGACTTTTCTTTTGAACTAATAATAAGTTACTTTGCGTTAGGTTAATTTACAGTCGTGTGTTATTCAAAGAGTAAGATGTGTAGGTCGTTGGGACGGAGGATTTACAAACGACTACTAGCTATTGCGTCGAAATTAATTACTCTGGGCGTAAGCGGCAGCATCTTGCCAAAGGAAGATTAATGCTAGTACGTGATAACAGTTAAAGATACCTATAGGCCGTGCTAAGGCACTGACGCATTTCTGTGGCTGCCAGAGGAACGCGGCTCACGTCCAGTACCGACTCACCCGCGCTGTCAAGGCCGCGCGCGCCGCATGCTAATGAGCACCGAACCAAACAGCTGAGTCAAGGCTGTTCCTCCATTATAGCCCACCCTATCGCCTTCCTACGTTTCCGTGGCTACCAGCTGTGTGTGTTCTCACATGCTGCAAGCGCTATAAGAATTTCTCATTTTTAAAAAGCAATATTTGGAAGATAGGAAGAGTGAAACACCTGACAAGGGAACCTCCCCATCGCACACCCCTCAGATTTAGTTATAAGTTGGCACAGTGGATAGGCCTTGAAAAACTGGACACAGATCAATCGAGAAAACAGGAAGAAGTTGTGTGGACCTATGAAAAAAAAAGCAAAATATACAAACTGAACAGTCTACGTGCAAGATAGGCAACATCAAGGATAACGTGCGCTCAGAAGCGCTGTGGTCCCGTGGTTAGCGTGAGCAGCTGCGGAACGAGAGGTCCTTGGTTCAAATTTTCCCTCAAGTGAAAAGTTTAATTTTTTATTTTCGGACAATTATTATCTGTCCGTCCGATCCGAGGTAACTACGCCGTAGTATGGGGTCGCTACACCTAAACAAACATCGAAACACACGACGTCAGTCGATTACAGCGCACGGAAGAGAGTATTCCTGCTAACGAGGCTCCCTGACTGGCAGTTGACTGTTCGCTACTTTGGACGACAGTGCATTAAATACGTGAGATGTATTCCATGGGCAATATGAATCCAGCAAATATAGCTCGCGACTTCAATAACAATCACACGGTTTTGCGGTGGGGCGCAAAACACACACTGGACCTACTACAGTGAACAGAGACGTCAATGAACGAACGGACAGATCATAACTTTGCGAAAATAAAGTAAACTTTTTACTCGAGGGATGACTCGAACCAAGGATCTCTCGTCCCGCATCTGCTCACGCTAACCACGGGACTACGGCGCTCCTTAGTTAACACTATCCTTGATGTTGCCTATCTTGCGCATGGACTACTCAGTTTGCATATTTTGCTTATTTTTTTCATAGTTCCACACAACTTCTTCCTGTTTTGTCGATTGATCTGCGTTCAGTTTTTCAAGGCCTATCCACTGTGCGAATTTATAACTAAATCTGAGGGGGGTGCGTTGGGGAGGTTCCCTTGTGAGTTACTAACTTGAAATTGTGAGGAGGGGTCCCTCTGCTTAGGCGGCAGAGAGATGACATTTTTATGAACGAAATTTTGTTTTCATTATGTTATGGTATGACCACTATCATCTTTGTCATTGGAATAGTCATCTTGTAAAGTAACCATGTTATGAGAGTTTCGTTCAAACGATTAAGAAGAAATGTGTCTTCATAAAAATTGTTTTGACGATTTATGGCAAGCTTTTCAAAAGTTACGAAGTCGATATCCGAATTGAAACGTGGCCATCGTACGTTTTTAAGATGATCCTCTTGAAAGCAGTCTCAAAACTGAAAATGTAAATAGAAAATGCAGAAAATGGTATTGCCCGACCGACTTCTTTAGAAGGTGACGCCATATACTTACCACAAGAAAGAGCTTTATAAGAATAACTGCGAGACGGCTTTGTTAAAGATGAGTACCGCATTTCATGAATGCTCACCAGAAGCAGATAGAAAAATTATTATCAATACCATTCTAAAGACGTAAGTATCGCCATTCTGGCCACAGACGGGCTAATCGGGACTCCCGGCTGCCTCTCATCGCCTGCCAATGGTGACATTTAAACGCGGTGTGGAGGGGTGGAGTCGGCTCACGCTCTCCCGAGGGCTATCGGTTTAGCAGACCTACTACTAAGTCAAGTAGTTTCTCAACTGGTACAGCGATGCTGAGTTCTCCCCGTTTCAGTCCTCCAACAAAGGAAAAATTCCTGGCAGTACTTACAATCGAACCCATATCCTCCACATGGCAGGTAGCCGCGCAGCCCACTCGGGTACTGCGACAGACTTTTTAATAAAGGCATAAACACTAGCCAGAAACTCAAAGGCAGTCTAATGAAAGGGTAAAAATGTGTGAATTAGCTCGGAGGGGGGTGGGGGAGAAGGTTAATAATTTAAGAAGGAAAAGGGAAACATTGAAATCACAAACAGCATGAATTAGTAAGTGCAGTGACGAGACTTTCAGTCGGGTGATTATAGGCTTACAAATACAAACTCAGGCAGAGGTAATGCAGAAGTAGATCTAATGATGAATAATAGGAATTTGGGTAATATACTTAGAACAACATAGTCAGCGCATTATCATGGTCTGGAGAGATACGAAGCCAGCACCCACCAAACAGTACATGCTTATATATCAACGAGCTTCGCAGACGATGAAGAGATTGGAAGAGTGTATGATCAGATAAAGGAAATTATTGGGATAGTTAAGGGAAACAAAAAGTTGTTGTGGGCGATTGAATTTGACTATACAGAAAAGGAAGAGAAACAGTGGAACATGGACTAGGGTAAAGGAATGAAGCCGCCTGGTAGAATTTTGCACAGAGCACTTTTAAAGGATCAAGTAAGAAAGTTGTATACATGATAGAGACCATGAGGCACTGAAGGGTTCAGATTGGTTACATAAGACACAGATTTCGAAACCAGATTTTAAACTGTGAAACATTTCCTTGGGCAGATGAAAACTCTAACCACAGTTTATTAATTATAAACCGATGATTAAAACTGAAAAAAAATGAAAAGCTGTGCGGTATGGGTCCTTACCACAGAGTACTGACTGAGGGCGAAGAAAAATCCAAAGAAGGGCAGCTCGTTTTGTGTTATCGCGATACAGGGGAGTGAGTGTCACGGATATAAGACGCAAGTTGGAGTGGCAATCATTAAAACATTATTCTTTCTTTGCAGCGAGATCTTTTCGCGAAACTTAAGTCACCAGCTTTCCCGTGAACGTGAAACTACACTCCTGGAAATTGAAATAAGAACACCGTGAATTCATTGTCCCAGGAAGGGGAAACTTTATTGACACATTCCTGGGGTCAGATACATCACATGATCACACTGACAGAACCACAGGCACATAGACACAGGCAACAGAGCATGCACAATGTCGGCACTAGTACAGTGTATATCCACCTTTCGCAGCAATGCAGGCTGCTATTCTCCCATGGAGACGATCGTAGAGATGCTGGATGTAGTCCTGTGCAACGGCTTGCCATGCCATTTCCACCTGGCGCCTCAGTTGGACCAGCGTTCGTGCTGGACGTGCAGACCGCGTGAGACGACGCTTCATCCAGTCCCAAACATGCTCAATGGGGGACAGATCCGGAGATCTTGCTGGCCAGGGTAGTTGACTTACACCTCCTAGAGCACGTTGGGTGGCACGGGATACATGCGGACGTGCATTGTCCTGTTGGAACAGCAAGTTCCCTTGCCGGTCTAGGAATGGTAGAACGATGGGTTCGATGACGGTTTGGATGTACCGTGCACTATTCAGTGTCCCCTCGACGATCACCAGTGGTGTACGGCCAGTGTAGGAGATCGCTCCCCACACCATGATGCCGGGTGTTGGCCCTGTGTGCCTCGGTCGTATGCAGTCCTGATTGTGGCGCTCACTTGCACGGCGCCAAACACGCATACGACCATCATTGGCACCAAGGCAGAAGCGACTCTCATCGCTGAAGACGACACGTCTCCATTCGTCCCTACATTCACGCCTGTCGCGACACCACTGGAGGCGGGCTGCACGATGTTGGGGCGTGAGCGGAAGACGGCCTAACGGTGTGCGGGACCGTAGCCCAGCTTCATGGAGACGGTTGCGAATGGTCCTCGCCGATACCCCAGGAGCAACAGTGTCCCTAATTTGCTGGGAAGTGGCGGTGCGGTCCCCTACGGCACTGCGTAGGATCCTACGGTCTTGGCGTGCATCCGTGCGTCGCTGCGGTCCGGTCCCAGGTCGACGGGCACGTGCACCTACCGCCGACCACTGGTGACAACATCGATGTACTGTGGAGACCTCACGCCCCACGTGTTGAGCAATTCGGCGGTACGTCCACCCGGCCTCCCGCATGCCCACTATACGCCCTCGCTCAAAGTCCGTCAACTGCACATACGGTTCACGTCCACGCTGTCGCGGCATGCTACCAGTGTTAAAGACTGCGATGGAGCTCCGTATGCCACGGCAAACTGGCTAACACTGACGGCGGCGGTGCACAAATGCTGCGCAGCTAGCGCCATTCGACGGCCAACACCGCGGTTCCTGGTGTGTCCGCTGTGCCGTGCGTGTGATCATTGCTTGTACAGCCCTCTCGCAGTGTCCGGAGCAAGTATGGTGGGTCTGACACACCGGTGTCAATGTGTTCTTTTTTCCATTTCCAGGAGTGTATTTTACTGTCGCCAGCTTACAAAGGGAAAAATAATCATCGGAATAAAATAAACCAGAGCTCCTACAGAGAGATTAAAGTGCTCATTTTTCCCCATGTGCTGTTACCAAGTGGAACGTTAGGGAAATAGTCTCAAAGTGGTTCGAGAATCGTCTGTGAGGCACTAAGTGAGAATTGCAGAGTAGTGAAGTAGATGTAGGTAGGAAGTTAAGGAGATGGGACGTGGATAAACTGAAAGGACCAGAAACTGCCTAGAGTATCGGAGGAAGCATTAGGCAACGATTAACTGGAACAGGGGATATCAATAAAATAGAAGACGAATGGATAGAACTGAAAGCTATAGTGAAGGCAGCAGAGGATCGAGGCATTGACCAGTAGAAATCGTTGGATAACAAAGAAGATAATTTAACTGACGAATGGAGAAAATATATAAATGCAGTAAACGAAGCATGCGAAAGGGTATTCACACGCCTAAAGATCAAAGTGCATAATGCCTAAGCAGGAATGGCTAGAGGAGAGATGAAAAGCTGCAGTAGCATTCAGGACTGCGGGAAAGATTGACACCACCTATAGGACACTTGGCGAGACCTTTTGGAGAAGAGAGAAGCAGCTGTATGAATAATAGGTGCTCAGACGGAAACCCAGTATTAAGCAAGGAAGGGAAAGCTGAAAGGCGGAAAGAAGATATAGAAGGGCTATGCAAGGGAAAGTAGCTTGAAGACCATATTATACAATGGAAAGAGGGAGTATATGTTACGGTATATTGATAATTTTTACTTATGGACCGTCTGACAGCAACTGAATAAAACACAATTTTAGTGGCATACGCGTTTCGCCTCTATTTTCTGCAAGGCTTCATCAGTGGCAGGTTGCGTGGACAATTTCTTACATATTACGCTCCTGTTGCATTTTTGGTGTTCTTCTTCTTATGAACGCCAATTTGCGGTTTTTTCCACATTCCACAGCACTATGCACTGAACGCTTGTTTTAATGCCATGGTTCAAATGGCTCTGAGCACTATGAGACTTAACTTCTGACGTCATCTGTCGCCTAGAACTTAGAACTAATTAAACCTAACTAACCTAAGGACAGCACACACATCCATGCCCGAGGCAGGATTCGAACCTGCGACCGTAGCGGTCGCTCGGCTCCAGACTGCAGCGCCTAGAACCGCACGGCCACTCCGGCCGGCGGAAATATATGAAAAATGAGAAGAGAGATATGATGTTGAGAGAAGAATTTGACAAAGTGCTGAAAATTTAAGTTAAAACAAGACTCTTGAGTAGATGACATTCGCTAAGAATTATTGAGATCTTTGGAAGCGCCCCCATGACGAAACTATACCATCTGCTATGCAAGATAAGAGACAGGCACAATAACTTCAGACTTCAAAAATAATAGTCCCTATTCTAAAGAAGGTAGGTGCTCACACGTGTGCATAACCATCAGTTCAATAAGTTAGGACTGCATAATACTGATCCAATGTTTTTCCAGAAGAATGGAAGTAGTAGAAGTTGGTAACGGCGAAGATCAGTTTGGCTTAAAATAGATTTGGATTCTAGATAAATGTAGCGAGACAATACCGATCCTACGACTAGCATTAGAAGTTAGGCTGAAGAATGATCGACCTAAATTTACAGCATTAGTATATTTACAGGAAGTTTTTAATAATTTTGACTAATGTACACGCTAATGAAGGGAGCGCAAAGTTGCCTAAAAGTTCTACAAAAACCAGATGACAGCTATGAGTTGAGGAGAGTGAAAGGGGAGCAGTGGTTGAGAACAGTGAGGCACGGTTGTAGCCTATCCCCGACGTTATTCAATCTTTACAATGAGCAAGCAGTGAAGGAAACCAAAGAAGAATTTGGAGTAGGAATTAAAGTTCAGCAGAATAAATGAAAACTTTGAGGTCTGCCGCTGGCATTGTAATGTTGTCAGAGACAGCAAAGAACTTGGAAGAGCAGTTGAATGGAATGGAAATGAGGATATAAGATGAACATTAACAAAAGCGATACAAGGATAACAGAATGTAGTCGAATTAAATGAGGTGATGCCGAGAGATTTACATTAGGAAATGAAACACTAAAAGTAGCAGATGAGTTTTGCGATCTGACGGCCGAAGCTGAGGTGACATATAATGCAGATTGGCTGTAAGAAGATCATTTCTGAAAAAGCGGAATTTAATAAAGTCTAATACAAGTTTCAGTGTTAAGAAGTATTTTCTCAATGTATTTGTATGGATTTTATGTGGCCTAGTACGAAAATAGAACGTGGAGGATAAGCAATCCACACAAGAACGGAAAAGAACCTTTTGAAATGTGATGATCCAGAAGAATGCTGAAGATTCGACGGGTGGATCGAGTAAATAATAAGGTGGTACTGAACCGAACTCAAGAAAACAGAAATTTATGGCACAACTTGACTAAAAGAAGGGATCTCTTGATAGGATACATTCTCAACCATCAAAGAGGTTCAAACTGTTTTAGGGAGCAGTAGTTATTCGGAGGATGAAGAGGTGTGCACAGGATGGACTAGCTTGGAAAGCTATGTCAAACTAGTCTTCGGAGTGAGAACAACAACAGTAAATATTGAAGTTAATTTTTATCGATAACCTTGCAAAACAAATGGCGTGCAATTGATGAATCCGAAATATTAATTATTGTGGACTTCAACCTATTCACCAGATTTTATACTCACTGTCTGTCATCTGTTCATACATTCAAAGGATTTCCAGCTGCTTGATGTATTCACAAAATAAAGAAACTGTGGTAGTCGTCGTAGATTGGCATTTAGAAGATCTTCCAGAATCGCACGCCAGCGATGGAATTTACTCATTGGGAAAATTTTTTGACAACATGAATTGAAGTAATAAACTAATTCTAAAAACAAATCAATTATCACCAAGCACAAAGATTTTATCATTTCCTCTTACAGCAGAAACAGCTTCAAGGTGGTATTCTAACCAAAATATAACCTGACATTTTGAACACGCTCGAACTTTTTCTAAGAAAAGACACAGGTAAATGTTCCACTGGGAACAGTGTTTTAACATATAAATAGCGAACATGGCATTTACAGAACACGTTCCAGTTCTGTTTGAAACATTTAAACTACCTTTCCATAGTATCTCATTCATCCAAAAACCATGGCCATCTTTTTTATGGTTGATCATTTCCCGCATCAGCTCATTCAACTTACCTTTCTCCCTTTGCACTTACAGACGTAATTTCCGAAACGCAATGCTGCGATTGTAATAAAGAACTTAAGACCATATTATGCTTCCTACTGTGAGGTAGACTACGCTGGACAGAGTATCAGATAACAATGTCTCATCGTCGACTAACTACTAGCCGGCAGAGGTGGCCGAGCGGTTCAAGGCGCTACAGTCTGACACCGCGCGACCGCTACGGTCGCAGGTTCGAATCCTGCCTCGGACATGGATGTGCGTGATGTCCTTAGGTTAGTTAGGTTTAAGTAGTACTAAGTTCTAGGGGACTGATGACCTCAGAAGTCAAGTCCCATAGTACTCAGAGCCATTTTGACTAACTACTAGGAAAGCATATAAATCAGTATTTTAAGTAAATGGATTTCAGCGGAGTATTTCAATTAATCAGTTGACTCTGACGTCGCACAACCTCGTTACCGTATACTTACGTCGTCAGCAACGGCTGTCACACCTGCTGCAACTACTCTTAGCTTCAAATGGAGTTACTTCCTTCCGCTGTCGCCACGATGCCATATATCCAGTAAGATAGGCATCGTACCATTGACACAGTCATAATTATTCGTAAATATACTTTGGCAGTCAACGGGAAGCGCGTTACTGCCGGGTAACGGATTGATTATTTAACCATATAACTGAAAACGCACCTCAGAATGTGATGCCATATCAGATTGCAGGAGACAGTCGTCGTGATCATCATAATCATTTTAATATCAACAGTTGGACAAATGCTTCCCTAGACTTTTACATGCATTACGGCTCCATGCTGGTCCTGCAAGTTTACTAATGTCAATTATCCTCCTCCCAGTAGATCGTCATCTCACTCTTCTCTTATTTCTTAGAATCCTGCGAAGTGTTTCCTTTAATCATCTACCTTCCATTCGCCTGGTTACACATCCCGCACCCCTCAATTTTATTTTCATTAATCGTAATTACTTCTTCCAGAAAAGTCCTGCCCCTGATCAGTTTGTTTATTTTTCTCTCTCCTACCAATTCCCAACTTGCATTCTTATAGTGATCGTTTGACAGCGAAAGGCTTCTTAATGGTTTCCGCATTAAAAATCGGTGTTTCACTGCCATAAGTTAAAACTGGTAGTATATATACTGTAAACTTTCGGTTCGTTAGATTGGAATTCTCGTTTTCAAACTCTATTCAGTTTACCGAAAGCACACTCGATTGCTTACTCTTTTATCTATTCCTTTAGTTATCCTAAACTTGCATCATTTCTTTCCGATATGTAGATTATACAAGTTCCTCAGTTTGTTGTTGAAGTATGACTAGTAACAGATAGTTAAATGTCATTGCCAGTAACAAAGTGGTTGAAGTGCATCCCATTTGACGTATAATCCTCCTTAGTTTCCCCACGTCCAGCACACCTCAATTTTATTTTCATTAATCGTAATTACTTCTTCCATAAAAGTCCTGGAAACTTCTAACTAGCATGATAGTGCGTAACAGAAACTGTATCGTTTACTTGTACGTGGGGGGCTCGGAAATTCCCGTTACAGACTTCTAGGACTTATATATGCGAGTGAGTACGTAATATTTTGAATAAGAATTCATATGCGAAAGCGTACTGTTTCCGTTCTAAGACTGTTTCAATTCGGATGTTTAACCCGTCCGCTTCTGCTTGAGGAATTGAATTAAGCGTGACAGTACAATTGCTAGGTAACAATCTGAAAGGAAATATAGCGGAACATCCATTTATCACTTACGCATATTTGTTCGTATTAACACTGAAACATTACGTGTTTACATTATTCAAAAACAAAAAAGAACACAGCATACTGTACTGCTTCATTACAACAGCGGCTCGATGCTGCGACCATCAACTTTGTTACAAACATTGTAGCTACGAATCATGCTCTGATACACACACTCTATCCCACTTGGTCTCTCTCCAGTTTCTAGTGCAGCGGTTACAACTTGTGCCAGCAGATTTCCTCTGTCTCTACAGGAATCTCGCAAATTAAACTTAGCATATGAGCCCACAAGAAGTAGTCGCTATGAGTTGAATCCGGCGATCGCGGCGCCCACGCAGTTGGACCACCTCGTCCTATCTATCTTCCACCGTATAGTCTGTATAGATATCTCCGACCGCATGTGAGAAGTGGTGCACCATCATGCCGAAACCACATTTCCTGACGAACATGGAAGTGGCACCCCACTGCCTACTAGACTTTCCTCTCTCCCTCAGCAGACGCGTAAGCGTTACACATCTAAATTAAAACTGTAGTAGAACGGAAACGGTACGTTTCCAGACATGGGTTCCTACCAAAATATTATGTGCTCACTCCCCTCTAAAAGTCCTATATGTTTGTAACGGGGATTTCGGAGTACCCTGTATTCTTCAGTATCCTAATATAGGCTGAACGATCCCCTTGTTTCTAAAGAGGCGACAGTAACATCAAAATCTGCACAGGATCAGAAACTTTCTCACATTCTATGAATCTCAGAAAATGTTATTCATTGCTCCTTTCTGTAGCTTTGGCAGGATTTGTAAATCACCCATTGGAAAAGTCAGTTTGTTCCTCCTCATTTTCCATGGCTCCCATATCTTAAAAGATTACTATGTTCAGCTTGGTTTAGCTGATGGTAAATGCAGAAAGTGATACCTGTTCCGTGTAGAAACGAGCGTAAATGCCCTCCACTCCATCTATGTCGATATGGTTACACTCTGAGGACTGTCACAGATGAGAAATGATAGGGGGGGGGGGGGGGGAAATCGGCCGTTCGCTTCTTAAAGGGATCATTCTGCCATTCGCAAAAAGTGTTTCATGGAAACCATAAAAACTAGTGTCAGGGTAGACAGACGTCGATTTGACTCACGTTCTTCTCTAATAAGGGTTGTGTTATTTTTTGTATGCAGTAAAATTGTTCTTCAGAAAAACTTTGTCGTCTTGAGAAGGCCATCGGCGAATGTAGGATGTTGTATCAAAGACTTCGAAAAGAATTGCCCATTTTTAATATCTTTGTGCATTTCCAAATTTGCATTCATTTGAAAAGGAAACAACTGCCCCATATCAATGAGCACGTGCCAGAAAACTCATAGCCGGATGAGCTATTTGGATTTTTCTTAACGATATGCAAACTGAAAAAAGGAACAAACTGGAAGCCATAGTTTTGTGTCTCCATGTTTGTAAGTTAAATCTCCTTATGAAACCTAGATTTCAGAAAGTATTGTCTTCGAAGCTCCTATAGATTTAAGTCTCTTTCTTGTCTAAGGACATTTTGCTCCAGGTTACTACAGAGAACATAATTCACTAAATTACACTGGTTTTTACAGTCTGTTTAAAGCGGTTATTGGCTTTCCGTCGCCAGCAGCCAAACAAAAATTATACTGTTGGAAATGTCTTATCGGAACTCACTCGTACGATTCTATGTGGCCTTGGTTGTAGCTGCAGGTGCCAAAGGAGACGATGTGTTGCAAGACGACTGCGTCAGCGAACAATCGTGAAAAATTGCTTGTGTCATGTTCCCTGTACCTGATCCCCTCGCTTTAGTTATGCTTTTTCTCTCGACTGTCCGTGTTACATAAGATTTCCAAGGGACGTTGCTCATCTTGCAAGCGCAGGAAATTAACGTATAAAACTCGTGGCAGTGGCAGGGAATTTGCCAGGACCGGTGGTACTGAGAGGAAGAGGGGACAGGGAGGTGGATATTAAACAGCCCCCCTCCAGAGACTCGTGCCATCCACCGTAATGGAGGAACAGGTTCCAACCCTACTCAAACATTCTCTCCGATGTCGCATTTGGAAAGAGCTACTGAACATGACAATCCGAATTTCTTTATTAATGCTAATGTTTCTTAACTGACATCACTTGAAGTGGAAAAAGAGACAACACAAAAATTTCGCTGTTCCCGGTACTACCTACTAATACGTAGTTAATGGGTTAATTATGATTACACTAAATTTAAAAAAATATCGAATTTATAGGTTCGTCTGAAAGATAAAAGGGTGCTTTGGTTTATGAACACGTTAATGTCAATGTGTTATTTACGTTATCTGTTCGCTTTACTTACCTTCATAACAGTTCACCATGCGTCCCTGCTGTAAAATCTCAAGGTGTGTTATGGGCCGCCAGTTCATCTGATTAACAGTCATGTTGGCTCTTGCGCATTTCGAATTACGGGGAACTATCGGTGGCTCATTGAGTTGTTCCATCCATGACTGCTGCGGGTAATCTAGAGCTGTAATACCTAGTGTCTCGAAAATTCTAGAATTCTTTGGACAACTTCGTATGATTGCCTTAATAGTGGTGGAAAAAATAGAACATACTACAGGCCGACTGGTGCCATTAAAATGTCACCTGAACCCGATCTGCGTACAGAGAATACTTGTCGACGGCAATAGTGAGACAAGAACTGCAGACGTGAGCTATTTACGGTAAAACTACTATCATCTTCCTCGTGAAAATCAGGAGAATGTGAAGGAATGACTGCAGATGTGGAAGAAACTCAGACCTTGGATTACCTAAAGTGGGCGAAAGTGTCTAAACCAGTGGTTCCCATAGGGGTAAGTAGTCCCTGAGGAGTAAAATTAAATATTGAGAGGTATAAAAAAACGATTCAGTTGTGTCACGAAACTACTTTTAAAAAAAATCGTTAGTAATATCTCTCTTACGTAAGATTATAACGATTTGCGTAAGTTAAAATTACTTTCTTTTCCCCATGATACTAGCACTAAAGTGCGATACAATGGCACAACTTGTGAAATGAATGTATGAACCATCTCTTCCTCCAAAGCCCACCCACAACACAGAAATTTTATAGTTTGTACTATGCATCTGACAGTAAAATTGAGATATATACATCATGTTTAATAGAGTAATGACATTTCGGGACTACATTTGTCTAGGTAACATATTTAAGTGATTAACATTACAAGATCACAGGTTAATGCAAGTGTAAGATAAGCCATGGCAAATGTGAAATACTGGTACATTAATAACGGGTGTAACAGCCAGAATGTTGATGCAAGAATGCAGACGTGCATGCATTGTGTTGTACAGGGTCGGACGCCAGTTTGTGTGATGGAGTTCCAAGTGTGTTCCACTTGGTCGGTCAATACAGGGACGGTTAATGCTCTCTGTGGGAGACGCTGGCGTTGCCGTGCAATGATGTTCCATATGTGCTCGACTGGAGACAAATCTGGTGATAGAGCAGGCCAAGGCAATATGTCCGCATTCTGTAAGGCATGTTGGTTTACCACAGCAGTATGTGGGCGAGCGTAATCCTGTTGTAAAACATCCCCTGGAATAGTGTTAACGAATGTCACCACAACAGGCCGAATCACTAGATAGACGTACAAATTTGCAGTCAGGGTGCGTGGGATAACCACGAAATTGTTCCTGCTGTCATACGAAATCGTAACCCAGACCATAACTGCAGGTGTGGGTCCAGTGTGTCTAGGTCTCAGATAGGCTGGTTACAGCACCTCACGTGGCGTCCTCCTAACCAACACACGGCCATCAACTGCGCCGAAGTAGAACCAGCTTTCATCAGAAAACATAAGACCTCCACCCTGCCCTTCAGTGAGCCCTCGCTTGACACCGCTGAGATATTAGGTAACGCTTGTCTGAACTCTGACTCGGCAGTAATGGTGTCAGAAATATTGGGAACCACTGGTCTACTCGTACATAGCTCTCAACCAAGTGACGTAGTTACCCACGAAGACTAGAAGAGTAAAAACAAAACGACGGGAACAAAACCTGAATGAAAACGTGGTGCTTTGGTAATAATATGAATTGTCGGAGACTTGTTTATAGTAGTTTCTGTGGTTCACTAGAACAAAAGTTTACTGATAAATTTTATACAATCTCTTTAAACGACCATGTTCACTCATTGACACAGATATTGCTCCCAGATGAGGAGCGAAAATTCCAAGTGACAAACTCCATACTTGCGTATGGATATGTGTTACTGTTTCGTTTAGTGTGTGAATGAAGCAACCTCATCATCCTCCCCCCCCCCCCCCTCCGCCATTTTCGCCGGATCTGAGAAGTACCTAACAATTGTGATCTGTATTGGTAAAGCAGAGGACCCGTCACATTGCTCTAGTATCTTTTATTGAGTACTAAAATTCTATATTCTGGACTTACGTGCATTTATGCGTAGGACCGTTCAGGCTGTTTGCTGTGTTAAGGGTGGTTCCGCACAAGTTTTCCTGTGTGTCTATTAATTTGTGCAATATCCTTAAATAGGAGAGAAGTTTCACTAACAACAAATGACCCATTAAGCTGTCGGTATCTACAATGTTTCTGTGATATTCATAAACTCACGCACCATAAGAAAGCTAAGGGCTACTGTTTTCTTCGAATCCATAGCTCCCCGATTCTTGTCGCTCGACATCACTCAAAGCCGAAGAATAATGAATCACAACAAATACAAATTCCCTCTTCTGAGCTGCCGCTAGTTAGCATCCAAATAGCCAATTATCCTGCGTTCTCAGTACCTGTTCTTTTCGCTATTAGCAAAAATCTTCTTAATGTGTCTCACATGCCCTAATCCATCACCTCCAAATTGCTGTCATGAATGTCTTACTGACCATGGAAACAAAAATGAATGTGCACATGTTTAGCAGGACTTCAAGTTCAGCTCGAAATGATGTATGGTGCTGCATAGTCCTGGGCCGTACAAGAGAGGTAGCGAGCATTTTTGTACGTGCAGAGAAGGTGGAAATACTTTCAATTAGGTGTTATCACTTACATAGAAAGCACACCTTTCTCGACAGCAATTGTCGTGTGGCATCCTCCTAGGGTGAACATACAGGCATCGCCAAAACCTGCGCCGTTAGCAAAGGATAAGAGACTCAGTTCAACAAGCTAACGTTCGTGGAAAACCTCGAAATAATGGTTCTAGCATGTCCGTGAAGTCGAAAGGGGTAGAATGATCGTACTGTGGTAAATGAGGTTTCTTGTATACTTTCGCTTTCGATTCATACAGGTTATACTAAGACAGCGATGAGTGAGCGTAACGAATAAATAGGAGTGTACTCGGCGCCGAATGGTTATTGGACCACATTACATATTACAGAATTGGGGGATGACCATATTGTTCATGTGGTAATAATGGTCCATTCAATAATGTTCGTAGTGTTGTCTCGACGCTGGAGGACTGCAACTCGTGCACCGCTATCCGTGTCAGCCGCACAACGCCGTCCCTGAAAAATGGACTGATGGTACATAGGCACAGAAAGAGCGAACGCCTCAGGCTGTAAGCGGCAAGTGGACAAAATGTGTTCCAGGCGAGTCCCCATTCTTTTGCTTGACAGTGACAGCCGCAAACGAGTTCGACGCTACTGGGATGATAGTAATCCGGCGGCCGGCACTGGTGAGCATCACGCCGGACAGACGCAAAATGTGTGATTTGTATGGCGGGTATCAGGTACAACATCCCCTACTCCTTTCTATAGACAGAAATATTAAACAGCAAAAGCTCTCTAGGGGAGCTATACGGCCCAGAGTATTGCCCATCCTGTAAGCAGTTCTATTTGCCATGTCACGATAAGAGTTTCTGTTGTGTAAAACGTGTAATTCTTTCTTGTGCAACTCATATCGGAAAATGTATGGAGGTACCCTTAATACCACAACCGTGTCATCTGATATCGTGCTACGAAATTGTAAGGTTCTGATCGCCGGAAACTGAATTAGCAGTCATTGATGCTGCGTAAGTCTTAACTAATCATTTGTGGCATGATGCTCATTTTAGTTCCGGTAGTCCTCCTTAGTGTTGAAGTTATTTATGTTTGTATGTTTTTTTAACATGTACACTTATAGTCTCTCAGACATTCGAAATAGGGTAAATGCAGATACGTATGCGGCAGACTAACGCAAGAAATAAATTTTTTGTAAACGGCAGAGATCGGGAAGTGACGAAATTGTACCAACATTGCGGATAATTAGATTACTATATTACCTTCTCCCCGTTTATACACTTTGTAAAAAGCAATACACGTCTCAATAGTACGTACCAAATGCACTTTATGCTTCACTACTGACGACTGTCAATGTAGAATAATGGATGGTGGTTAGATAAAAGTTGAATATTTAAAGTTACATCTGGAAATCTGTCACGTAATAAATGAATTTAAAGAAGTGCCAGTAACTGTGATAGATTATTTGTCTTTAAAAAATGAAAAATCTCTCAGATGCTTAGTCATAAAGGCATCTAAATCAATAAATATGACATGGCGTGTAATATTTGACCACTATTGTTTCCTTCACGATAAACTGCTGTATTACTACTATCGTCGTACATAAAAAGGTTTTTTTAATGTGTTCACGTGCAGGTAAATACAGTTTATTTGCGTAATTTGGCTTTAGTATTTCATTTGATTTAGTATTTAATTTGACTCGTAGTAAATCGAGCAGCTCTAACAACCATTGTCAACAGTGACATTGTGTGCTTCAGCAGATATAAATCCTCAGTTATTAAACGCTGAACAAATTAGTCCCCACAGAGCTAGGTGGAGTGCATCTTAGAATCTCGAGGTCCATAGCAGAGGAGTTCAAACTCCCATCCGGGGATAATGTCAAGGTGAATGCCCAGATGGTTCCTTTGAAACACGTGCAGTTGATTTGTTTCTTCCCTTCTTTGCTTTATCTGAAATTGTGCTTAGCCTCTTACTTTATCGTCGATGGGATATGTAATCCTAACCATTCTATGCAAATAGTCCCGAAAAATACACTGTGATAATTCGTGGTAAGATGTTGGGTTAGACGCTGGATTCTCAAGTCAGACATAATTCTTCAACGTTTCGCACAACTGGGCTTTCAACAATCGGAATCAACAATAGGGCATTCAACTCGTAGAAATACCTAGGAAAAACGACTTATTGGGGGGGGGGGGGGGGGGAGGGGATACGAAATGGAATAGTCACGCAGGCTCGTCATAGATCAGGGACAGACTGGTTCATTGGTAGACTACTAGGAAAACATAACCATTCTACACAGGAGGCTGTTTAGAGCAGACTTGTGACATCCCTAGAATATTGCTTAAGCGCTTGGGATTACAAAATCCCACTGAGAAAACACGGGGTTTTGAAGGGCAACACAAGAGGTGAAAGGTCCGCATGATCCATAGGAGAGTCACCGAAATGCTGATAAGCCTAAACTGCCGAATAGTTGAAACTGGACACCAACTATCCTACAAATGCCTACTTACTAAGTATCAAAACCCAGTGTTAAATGACGAATCTAGGTATATACGAGAGCTGCCCACCCCTCTTGCAGGGACCACAAAGAAAAATTAATGTAATTACGGTGCACACAGAGATATGTAAGCAGTCTTCAAATGCGGAGCCGTCGCCTTAGTGCATGCCGCAGAAAGCCCACAGAACATGCGTTCATCAACTGCCATCAATGCAGTACATTCGTTAGGACGCTGGGCCCAAGAAAACTTCCGATGCTGACAGCTTTCCAGAAGCTACCGCACACCTGAAGTCCGTATTTAAAAGGTATGGTTACTTTAAGCAGGTTTTCCAAGCCGTGAAGTTTGGACCATTGCTAGACGTACAGGAAAATGGAGATAAAGTGAAATGTACTACGAGGCAGTATGCTGTGAGAACGCGTAGCCCTGAGTTTAATTACAGGCAGAACTAATGGGTGTTTTTGGCCACTGCTGAATATCGCGAAACAACAGTTAGTGTGTTTCCAGAAACATTACTACTATATAACCTTACAATTACAATTTCAGAGAGACAAATTTCGATGAGACCAAATAATAGCACTGAGTGTATCCAGACATTGGTTATTACAAACAGAACTCTCAAAACAATTTCAAAGTGTCCTATATACACAAATAGATATAAGCAGTCATTAGACATATTACAACTGCACGTGGTAGAGCACATCTTGCTGTTTTCGTAGTGCTGGTTCCTTATATCAAGCACCCTAGTTAAGACAGTAAACAGTTAGGAATCAGTTGTTTTCGTCGTGTCACGTTCAGGAAGTCAGGCGGCTTTAAACCATCCCGCAGTAGGGAGTCTGAGTCCTTGAAGCACGATAGGAGTGCTATAACAAAACAGAGCGTGTTACATCAGCTCGGCGTGACATCACTGCAACACCGAGTGCAGCGAACAGGTCATCCCACCGATGCATGTCACACATTGGGAAGCTGCGTTATCTCAAGGAACTAAACAGCTGTTGAATAAATAGCAGTTCCTGCGCACTAATTAATTCCATCGCTAAAATAGAAACGTTGCGAGATTTCTTATTCTAGTGGCGAAATTCGTCGTCTCAGCATCGCCACTGTTAACATACTGGTAGCAGTGCCGTTACTTATTTTTCTAAGTTGCCATAATACCAAGCTCCTGTGTGACTATCTGCTACATTTTCCTTCACATCACCACTGAAATATGTTTCTGCACTGAAGCAGATATACCTAGAGCCTGCTATCTACCACAAAGATCTCTTTCGCCTTTGCTTCGAAAATCTAGTGCTCACACTGAGTACGTAAGCGTTCTAACATCATCAGTAGTGACATCTGTCTGCGTTCAAACCAGGGACTTCTATTTTTATGACTGCTCTACTTCGGAAAGAATTTATCAGCAGTAATGAGCTGAGAAGCTTTCTGAACTTAAGAGATGACTGTGCAACTATGAGCCTTTTAGTTTCTCATTTCAGTCGCCGTCATTTAAGTGGAGCCCTGTGCTTACTGGAGCCAACCATTGACATTGCTCTATTTTCTGACCCAATGCCGATTTTATGACTGTTCATGATTACTTTTTAGTCGTTGTAGGAATATGGCGAAGGGAAATTTAATCTTCAAACTCAATTACTTACTGGATGTATTCCGATTTCTCTCTACCTCTACAGCTCCCTCTAGTGCTATGGAAGTCATTCCCCGATGTCTTAACATATGTCCTGTCATCCTGTCCCTTCTCCTTGTCAGTGTTTTCACGCCCGGGTTCCCGGGTTCGATTCCCGGCGGGGTCAGGGATTTTCTCTGCCTCGTAATTGCTGGGTGTTGTGTGCTGTCCTTAGGTTAGTTAGGTTTAAGTGGTTCTAAGTTCTAGGGGACTGATGACCATAGATGTTAAGTCCCATAGTGCTCAGAGCCATTTGAACCATTTGTCAGTGTTTTCCTTATATTCCTTTCTTTCTAGATTCTTCACAGAACCTCCCCATTCCTTACCTCATCATTCCACCAATTTTCAACATTCGTCTGTAGCACCACATCTCAAATGCTTCGATTTTCTTCTGTTCCAGTTTCCCCTCAGTCCAGTTCCACTACGAAACAATGCTGTACTCCAGACGTACATTCTCAGAAATTTCTTCCTCAAATTAGGGCCTATGTTTGATACTAGCAGACTTCTCTTAGCCACGAATACCCTTTTTGCCAGTGCTAGTCTGCTTTTATGTCCTGTGATAAAACCTACGAGAAATGTTTTAAAAAATACTGTTCTGAAATTTATATTTTTAACAACATAATTTCTTATACTCAACACAACAAAAAGGAAATAAGATTTCGCGAAAGCACATTACACAGATGCTTATGTTAAAACACTCCTCACCTTATTTATTTCTCATTGACACACACAACACGATGCGTCGTCATAAACAAGAGTCGACACGGAGGTCATCGATATGTACAGATTCACAAGAAATTTCCGGTGCCGACTTTTTTCCAGCGAGTTCAAACAAAAATCCCTAGGGGGTACAGGAACGCCGATCCAGCCTAAATTAAGCCTTGGTGCAGCTTGTAGTGCGTGGCGGAGTGTACAGTACTTCACAATAATTTCAAAGGCTAGCCCTTCTATTCATTGCACGTGTAGAATGAAGACGGGAGGAAAAAAATAACCGTCCGGGGCGCGTACTGAGGTATATAATATTTTTGTCTTCCTGACCTTTCACATGACACAATGGAGGTGACAAAATTGTTGCGATCTTTCTCTAATACTAGTTCTCTAAAATTTACTTGAGGTTATTGACGTCGTATTTAGTACTTCCCTTTGCTCTTTGGAGACAGATGAACATTTAAATGATTCCAAACTTCCGATCAATCATGAAACGCTAGTCATCAGCGCAATGAAACACTGCTGTTTATTTCATTTAAAAAATAAATTTCAATCATGTGTACAAATGGTAACATACACTAAGCTACTTAAGAGGTGTGTGTGATATCCCAAGACAGGTTGTGACACAAAGGAAGAACCCACATTGGCTGCGTGTGTGCACTAATTGAAGTAAATGGTGAAAGATGAGAATTTATGCCACACCAGGATTCGAACCCGGTTCTCCTGCTTACTAGACAGTTGTGCTGACTACTAAGCCATCCGGACAAAGTGGTCATTGCACCTGTATGGACTACCCTTGCATGCCTCTCGTCAGACCCAAATTCTCAATTAATCCACACGCTACTAATGTAGTGCCTCTGCCCATTATTCTCATCACTCACGACACTTTTGCCGATTCCCGTAATAGTTCGATCATGGTGTGCATCTGCACTGAACAGATTATTGGCAAACTTTGCCTTAATTGTGTGCGTGTGTGTGTTACTGGGAAATGCTACACATCTCTTTAACATGATTCATTAAAAAAAAAAAAAAATGGTCACATGCATTATTCCTATCCTTGATAAGAACGTCCATACAAAAAAAAAACCTAAGGATACAGAACATATCTGTACATTCTTCTTTGGCAGTTTTAAGATTTCCAAGGTAAAATGTCGGTTTCTTTCTCAAAGTAGTTTTTATCTGCTTTGCATTACACTGACCATCTTCTCCTTTTTGATCACCCTAAAACCGAACCCGTCACTTTGCCAAATTTATAGAACTCGACTTTCCTTGTAGCCTACTGCTAACTGTGCTGCACCACAAGTAAATATTTTCAATAGTACCTGTACTAAATAATTTTCTGAGAGTTACCAACCATTAGTTGTGCAGCACTGTCAGCCAAGTTCTTGGCACCTACTTATATCCTTGTTGGGTCTTTGATGTAAAATACTCACAACTCTTTTACGAGTAAATCTGTGACCCCAACCCACTGCAGTTATTCCTTCCCTGTCTAGCATGCTTCTAGGATGTAGATTCTGGTGTGTCCCACTTTTGTTTCATAAATTTCCACCACATATTTCTGTTAATTTATGTTCAGTCCTCACAATTGAGTTTGACCCTCACATCTGTTCAAAATTTTTATCAGGACTGAGTAGGCCATGTGGGAATGTCATCCATTACCAAATACAGTAACAAGCCCATGTGGGGGGAGGGGATATCACCAGTACAAATTTAGTGGTAGCCATGTTGGCTATGAGGAGACCACACTGTTGCTGCCCAAGTTTTCACTTTCACTTTCACTTGCACATGCATGTCAAGGAGTAGATGCCTGTCCATTTTGGGGCTGACCTTAAAAATAGGCCATAACAGCAGCTGGTCTTCGTTTTGGCTGGGTGGCGCCCAAGTAGAAAGCCCTTATTCAGAGTAGTCAGCATCATGGAAGATCTCTGATACTATGAAACTACCATAGTTATCAGCTGGTGGCAGTCAGCTTATGTCATAGATGGAAAACAAAACCAAGTGACTTGTGGACAGATACTTCCTCAGCTCTGGGATCCTTTCTCTACTGAACAAATGGTCTCTCTGGAGTATATTGAAAACATATTTAGCGAACACTCTTCCCCCATAAAATCGTAAAGTGGCTCCATCTTAATGAAGATGGCAAGCTCAGTCCTGGACGTTATTCGTTTGTAAATAGCTTTATGTTCCTATTGCCATCACACCCCATTGTTAACAACCTCAATATGAATTAATTTTGCACCAGGGCTTAATGCTGCAGGCAGATGAACTATGCAAACCCTTAGAGGGGCAAGAAATCCACTTTGTATATCATATTTAAGTCATGTACATAGAGGCCAGTCAGACAGCAGTATAGACACGAACACCTTCATATTCCATTTTGAAGGGGATTCGGTTACAGAGAAGGCACAATCTTGTGTTACCACCGTGATGTTAAGCCGCATTTCCCCACCCTCCTACACAGTATTTTAAATGCCAGCATTTAGGGCATATGGTGGAGACTGTGGCCGGCCATTTCATTAAAATTCAGGATATGTTTTACAACCTGTGGGTCTCAAGCATGGGAATGACTGTCCTCTCCAATATCCGAGCTGAAGTATAGTACCCTAATAGAGGAATGCAAAATCGAGAAATGAAGGTTTCATGTCCTCATATTTTCAATCTCGGGGAAAAAAATACAAACGTTTGTATCCAGTCTATGTGGTATCGACCTTTGCTATTACTGCAGCCAGGTCACTGGCAGTACCCGGCATATTTACTCCCTCAAGGTAGTTGTGCAAATAAACTTTAACATGGAGGTGAAGGGCTCTACCTCTCAGAAGTATGTTGGCCCCAAGAGAGATTTTGGAGGGATCTATACATAGATTAGCTGTGAGTGTGATCAGCGAGTGGATTCCCCTTCATATCACACTGGAAGCAAATAGCTGAGAGAATGCAAATGACCCCAGCAATCACTGTTCATAATATTACTTTCAGGCTGGGCACACTCTTACTTTCAGATGGTTGCAGGAGCCTTCTGAGGGACCAGCTTACCTGTCTCTCTCTCTCTCTCTTATATATATCTCAATGACTGTACTCCTTCCTACATCAGTGCTGCCCAAGGCACTTTTTCAGCTATCAACCATCTCTTCCCCTAATGTAATGGCTTAATTACAACAATCTCTACAGTGATCTTCAAGATGATCACTTTCTAGTGATCACGTTACTTCCTTGTCAGTCTAAAACTAATCGGAATGTTGGGCTCTCTGAAGAACCAATTGGCAGTTGTATGCTCTGCTGTCACCTTCACCCCTTATCTGTCAGATCGCATTATCGAGGTTGTGAGAGATGTTTCCGATGAGATCTCACACGCAAGCTACTGCCCTTTCTAGACATCATCATCCACCACAGGCCGGTATCATTATGGACCAAAGACACTGACAGTCTAACACTGTTCAAGAGCATGCTCTTATTTCTTAAATGGTTTTGTGCTAAGGCTCACTATCACATACATTAACAACAAATGCTAGGAGCATTGTCTTCTTCTTGGGAACATTTGCGTCCTCATTCCAGGTGTGAGCCAAGTTCTGCAGTCTTCTGGGCAACTGTGTCACTTCTCTTCCTTGAAGGTGGTATTTACATTGATTCCTAAGACCCGATTTGTGACTGTCTACATCCCATCCTTACCTGACAACCTTTAAAATCACCTTTTTTCAATTCATAATCAAATCATCCAACATTAGAATGTTAAGCAAGGAATGACTCTACTAAGGGGCTTCAACTGTATTTGGCTAGAATGTGTTTTTCCTTCACAATGCCTAGACAGTACTATCATCCTAATCCTTGTGCCAGGCAAAAACCCTATATCTATCAACTACTACCAACGAAACTGCCTCATCAACTTGATCTGCAAATTGCTTGAAAGGATGACAGCCAATGATAGTGCTTGGTTTTCAAATCATGGGGCCTTTTGTCCCCTTACAGGTCTGCCTAAGGGAAGGATTCACAGGCCACCTAATTACATTGGAAACAGCGATCCAACAGGATTTTTCTGAATGTCAACACCTCACTGCATTTTTTTTTTTTATCTTTATAAGGAATACCACAAAGCTTGATGCCATTACATTTTACTTACTGTCCATTAGGGGCTTTCATGGCTCCATAGTCAGGTTAGAGTTGGTGCATCACTCTAATCCCAGAGCTCTGTGCTGAGGGTTACACTCTCTTCCTCATTGCCCTCAGTGAGACCATTGGTTAACTCCGCACTGTCAGCGATATTTGCATTTGCTATAGCTCCCAGTCTACAGCTGCAGTTGAATGCCATCTGAAAGGTCTCCACTTGTACCCATTTCCATGGGTTTCAGCCAAGAGACATGAATTTCTGATCACTTCCTTGGGTGTAAGTGCTGCTACTTTCCTCCACACCCTTGTCCCAAAGAGACTATGGTAGCAAAGTGTACAGCTTACTGGTGCTGCCACCTTCAAAGTTGTTGCACCCAGTTCATTTTGGAGTTGGGTTAGCCACTCTAGTCTTCTGGACTAGATAATAGACAGTTTCATTGTCAAAGTGAGGATCTTACACCTCAAAGTTCCGATAGTAGCAACTCATGCTCTGAGAACGTCATAATCATCCAACCTATCAAATTTACTTTGCATAGATGGAGGAGTGAACCCCTGACACTTGCCCTTGGGTGGGGATTAACATTTGGAATGGGCCCTGGGGTATTCTGCTGGGACCACTGCCTAATCTCTTATAAAGTGCCCCTCATGTTTACCTCCCCTTCCTTTGTCAGTACCAAGACCACAAATTACGACCTATCGTTTGAAGGATCTACTTTCAGTGGCCCTAAGTGTGTATTCCTCTCAGTTCTTCAGAGGTGTTAGCCATTTACACTAACAGCTCCAAAACAAAGGGTCGGGCAGTATATGCATCTCCAGCCATTTAAAAACATTCAGTGTTTTTTAATGTGTGACGTGTATTATGTTGAACATGTCTGAAAGAACAGACACCATTCATGATGCTGCAGCCCTATATACATGATGAAAGAGAGATTCTGACACTAGCTGCAACTGGGATTAATATAAATCCAATGGCAAGTCAAATTTGAGCTGGAGGAGGACTCTAATTCAGAGTATTGCAAGTGTTCATCACCTTACTCTCTTTGGCTATGCAAGCACACTATCCATCCAGATTAACCCATTTTATTTTCTGGAATGAGCCACTGCCATATTTCGCATGCAAAGACTTAGACAGCAGGTTGTTCCCTGGTGGAATGCCCCCTCCTCCTGGCTCTTCATGCTAAACATGGGCTATTAGTTGATAACTCGGGCAGTTGAACAAGCTGTTTCTCTCAAACGTGGTTGCTATTCTCAGATACAAACTTCTTTCATGGCAGGATGTGTAGGTTGGGATGTTCCCAATAGCATGTTAGTTCTTTGGGACCTCAATCCTACCTCATTTGCCAGCTGCCTCAATGATCCTTCTTTTCCTATTGTAATTGCTTTTACATGAGGTTATTCCCTTCTCCTGCTACATCCTATTTTCCATGTCATGGGTAGCACTTCAGTGAATAGTAGCTGTTGTTCCTCTCTTTAATGCTTAGACTGTGTGGCACACCACCTGCTTGCTAGGAGTGTCAAATGATTTTCGGTGCTGCAGTCGCCTAGAGTATGCAGAAGGTGTTGCGGCTCACCACTGCAGGTCGAGCTAAGGCAACCTGGGCTGGTGGGAGTTGACCAGCACATAATCTGGATGAATCTTGGGTTGACCAGCAGATGAGCCAGACAGAGCAGCTGGGTCTTGGGCAGTCAGCATCAGCACATTGTGCACATCTTTCATGATACCACAAAGTGGCAGTATGGAGTTCTCTTGCAAACAGCAGGGGCTGTCCATGAAGTCTGGTGTTTGCCTGTAGAGCAGCTGGAGGAAGGCAGTCAAGTTGTGGAGAGTAAGTGAGGAAGGAAGCAGGTAGGGTGGTTGGACAGTGCAGATGGAGTTGAGTGTCTGGCATTGGGACAACGTGGTGCAGTGTCCAGGCCTGAGCTAGCGGCAACATCTTATCAACATGCCGAGACTGGTTTATGCCCTGAATGGGCAGACCGTGTCCAGTGTCATGGTTCCTTTGAAGGCTGGACTGGTTATGCACACACGAAATCAACCCATGGTGTGGATCCCTGCATGGTAGCACACTAAGGTATCCCAGTGGTGTCCGACAGGAACATAAATTGTGCACGCGGGCTGTGATATTGCTTCAGTAAGTGTGTCATCCAGTGCTGTTCTGTGTATGATTGGCTTAAGGGCAGAGCTGCTGCAAGTTCAAGTTTGGCTGTCTTAAAATACACTTCTGTCCATAGTGTGTTCGATGTTAAACAACCCCAGGTGGTTGCATTCCTTACATTTAGTCTATGGTCTAGTATTACTGTAGCTATTACACCCTTTTTGTTGCCCTCATATCCCAGCAAGTAAAGGTCTCCTCTGGACTACTTGAAATTTACTGCCACTACATTTACTTTGGACCACAAAATTAAGCTTTTGGGGATATCAGTGTTCATACTGCTTTAGTTTGGAAATAGTGTATTCCAGAGTTTTTTTTTTTTATATCACTTCTTCACAATCGTATAGTTATTATTACAGTTACAGGTCTGTTGACTGATTCTGTTTAATCACTTCAATGCGAGGCAACATTTACAGTGTGCAGAAAGTTCTTACCAAGAACGCATTTGCTACAAAATATCCTGTGTCCTCTCATAAAGCAAAACTATGTTTATAATTTTGTCAAGTAATCTTGATGATTTTGAGTGAAACAAGTTTTCTGTGTTACTGGTGAGGTGCCCTGATCAATGGTTGTATCATTAATAGATTATTACAAGGCCCAGAATTATTTAGACACCCCCCCCCCCAACCACTTACTACTCCCAACATTCCCTGTGCCACTAACAGAGTGGGGGCAAGACAGTTGTGTGAGGGACAGTCCTATCACTTGCAGAAGCTCAATGGTCACTCCCTGGCTTCTGCTAAACATTATCTCTCACCTTGTGTTTTATTGTTGAGAGACCACAAAGTGTCCATTAAGTTTTCAGCTTTCTCACTTGTACTATTATGTGTCTCCTAGTTACAAAGCTTTCTTCATTCTGTCACTGTCTACACACTTAATCCGGTTGGCATGAGGTCATATATGGGTGGCGTTTTTCTTGTCACAGAGGAGCCTGACACCCCTTGTGTATTGTGACTTTTATTTAAATTACTTCTCAGCTGTGTCATCAATATTGAATTTAATGCAATTTTAACTCTTACATGCTTTCATAATCTGATCAGATTTGCGGCAGACATCACTCACTGGCTACATATGAACCCCATTGACAAAGGGACTCATGAACTCTGTGATTAATCTCTTAACCACCAAAACCCATTTTAAATACCAGTTACAACAACATTCAAAATATTTTACAGTATATGCAATTATTCCCAAGAATTGATTAAAGAATCAACTTTCCACATGTGCACTGTCTCACAGACTTCTAAACATGCATTCCTAAAACCTGAGAAGAGTGAGGTGAAGATAGCTATTGCCAGAATTAAACTTTGTGTATTAGGGTACACCGAAATCCTTAGGCACTTAATTTCTAAACAGTTACATTGCTTCTCAAAAACCCTATTGGTTTCAAGATAATACACAAATGTTAAATTACAAACTTCGTGAGGACAAGCTATGCCTTAATGCACCAGCTTTACAAAGAAACAAAGACCACAAGCTTCAATATTTCTGCACATCTCAGCCTTAAAACTAGTGCTCAAATCAAATTAATCCTCATCTCCAGAAGGCAGCTCACTCTATATAATATGATTAATATGGTCTTTGTGAAAGAGCAAGTGTGCATCACACTAAAGTTACTGAACCGTTAAACACTGATGTCCAATAAAACAATACAATGGGTGCCCTGCGGAAGTTAGTAATGTAACATTTCTGTAGGGTCTTGAAACTTAGTTGTTTATGATGCATCGTACCTGTTTTGAAATTTTACTGTCAATAGCTCTTCAGCAGTGCATGTTTAGAATCCATGCAGCAGGGTACATGTGTGGAAAGCTGATGCTTCAACCAGCTCTTTCAAAAAGTATATATTCTTAAAGATATTTGAATAATCTTGTCATAATTTAGATATATAGATTGGTTTTGGCCTGAAGATCAGTGACAGAAAAAGGAAATGTGGGGACTCCAGGTAGAAAAACTCACATCCAACCCATGCAATCATTTGTAGCAGAGATAAAATATTATAGTGGTCACTTTCAGACACATAAGTGATTCCTAACATAACATTAATAACTCCAACTCTGAGCATTGTTTTACCGATAAAGTTGTAAAACTCTTGCATGTGTCCAACCACAGAAAACACAGGTCAAAAAACAGGTGGCAACTAATGGAGGAGATGGTTCTAGGTAGGTATGAATCTTGGACTAGAGAAAAGAATCCTTAAGCGTTTTTGCACCTGTAGGCTACGGCATTTTGAGAGACTGCATTAAAGTGGAGAATTTACATTCCCTGCATGTGCTCTTGAAACAGCATTGCTTAAGAAGGATAAATAAAAAAAAAGATTGAATCAAGACATGTTACACCAAGCTTATATGGTCTTCATCAGACTTAGTTTACCACTTCATCCCATTGTTTGACACAGAAATCTGCTCCTGCATGACTGATATAAGTAAACATGATGAACTTGCTACTTCACTGTAATAGAAGGCTACCTCTTTATAGCATCATTTCTCTGTGCCCCCCCCCCCCCCAAGGTACTACTTCATACTGTCTGAAATTAAAAGGATATCACACCAATTTTGGGCTTCTTTTATTACAGATACCATTAGACATCATCATGAGACTGAGCGAAATTGAAAACATCACAGACTTCCTCGAGCATTTCGTCGACAGGAACTCTGTTTCACAAGATGACTTCCTTGCAAGTGAGTAAAATGCAAAATATTTAAAGTGATTAACGCTTTTCAGTGGCAGACAAATTTTACATGGATTTTTTTTTTTTTACTACAGCTGAACACTGCTATTTTATATAAAACGTTGCTTCCTCTTCTGTACTGAAGTTCTTCTAACTTCTGTTGTCCTTATTTCGCACCTATTGCCTTGTTGGTGTGCATTTAACAGGCTCACATACTTGGTCCAATCGTATTAACTTACCCACCTGCATTTACAGCCAATATCAGGCCCCTAGTAGGCAGTCTTCCTGGATATTTGCATCTAAATGTCTTTAGAATCAATAGTCTAAATAATAATAATAATAATAATAATAATAATAATAACGCCACATAACAAACCTGACATCATACTCACCAATAAAAAGAAGAAATTAACACAACTAATCGAAATATCCATACCCAATACAACAAATATACAAAAGAAAACAGGAGAAAAAATTGAAAAATACATCCAACTGGCTGAGGAAGTCAAAGACATGTGGCATCAGGATAAAGTTGACATACCAATTATACTATCAACTACAGGAGTCATACCACACAATATCCACCAGTACATCAATGCAATAGAGCTACATCCAAACGTATATATACAACTACAGAAATCAGTAATTATTGATACATGTTCAATTACCCGAAAGTTCCTAAATGCAATATAACACATACCATACAGTTAAAAGTAAGTGACGCCTGATCAAGGTCCGCGTCACTTTCCATTTTTAACCAGACTTAACGTCTGAGAAAGTAAAGAATAATAATAATAATAATAATAATAATAATAATAATAATAATAATAATAATAATTAGAATCAGGTAGTAACATTTCCCTCCAATCAAAGTTGTTCAACAGTGTTGCATAAATAAGTAGACAAGAGAATTTACTTGATACTGCCCTTGACAAAAAAATCCAGACCACCAAAATGAAAATGTTTAACATTCATTTCAGTTATAGAAATTATATTATCATTACACTGACAGTATGTACGCAATTCCAGCAGATTATATTGACGGTAAACATTATAAACTATATTTCCTTTCAAATTTTTGCATCAGTTTGTATAGGAACTACTGTATGCTTAAAGTTTTATTTCAATCACAATGTTTAAAACATTTGTACATAACACTTTCAATGCATAATTTTTCTAGATACTAACATTAACTGAAGCTTGTCTACTGTCAGCACTATTTCCTAAGACTGAAAAAGCAAAAGACGATTGTATACATACTAAAAGGGCAATTTCTGAACAGATACATGTATTTAGGTCACATGTTACTTAACTGACAAGAGGTGTCTGAAAGTCTCTTCCTCCAGTACGTCCTCTTACTGTTCCACTTTTCAACTTCGAGTGACTAAAATCAGTCACTCCTCTTCATTTACTACTTTATAATCTCATTCTGCAATTTTGAGGTGAATGTGTGGACCATAAGGAGAAGTATTAATGTCACTTTAAATTTTATGTCAAAGTCTCATTCAAAATGTTATGACTTTCTCTTTCCCTCTTGATTGTTCCAACTCTTAATTAGACCAATCTTGCCGGCCGCGGTGACAGAGCGGTTCTAGGTGCTTCAGTCCGGAACCACACGACTGCTGCGGTTACAGGTTCAAACCCTGCCTCAGACATGGATGTGTGTGATGTACTTAGGTTAGTTAGGTTCAAGTAGTTCTAAGTTCTAGGGGACTGATGACCTCAGATGTTAAGTACCATAGTGCTCAGAGCCATTTGAAGCAATTTTTTAGACTAATCTTGTCTTTGTGTCATCCTTACCAACATTGTTAAATGGGAGGTGGTAGCATATTCCTAGACTCCTCCCATGCACTGGTTCTTGAAATTTTATAGGTAATCTGTTATGGGATAGTTGGCATCTTCAACAATTTGCCGTTTGAGGTTAATCAGCATCCACCCACAGCTCAAACAAGTGTGTGACCACTTGTACTGCTCTTCTTTGTTTACACTGAGAATCTCCTGTTCCTCTCATTTGACATGGGTCCCACACACTTAAGTAATATTCTAGGAATGGTCAGAAGTGTATTCAAAACAGCCTCCTTTGTAGAGTGGCTGCATGTTCGTAGTAGTCTACAAATGAATGGAAGTCTGCTACCTGCTTTACTTGTCATGAGCCTAAATCATTACTCAAGTTTATATACTTTTAGATTGTTATAGCTAGGTATTTGTATTAGTTGAGGGTCCTACTGCTGATTCCATGAGCTACGACTTGCAGGTCAATGTCGGTGCAATGCAACTGGTAGTGACAATGAACTACCCAACATAAAACTGCAAAACCAGCAACAGGTAAATAATGTTTGTGATGTGCGGACAGTAGCTACGTAACAATCAGGAATCCACACCACCACTACTGATGTACATTTCCAGTGACAAACTATTTCCTGAACACAAAGCTTCTGGCATAAAACTATTCTTAGAGCAATGCTGCCTTTATCTTTCTCTTTCCAAAGACTGGTTGGCGCAGCTCTCTGTATGTGTGTGTTCTATTGAAGTGTCTTCATACCACTGAGCAACAATGATTTTTGTTTGACTAGACATCTCCCAAAAAGGGAAAAACAGAGATGGAAAACTGTACAAATGCTTGAATAAATTAATAAAAAATAGTGAAGTAGCTGAAACTCAGCAAAAGAATAAAGATTCTCACGCAATGAGAGATAATGTATATTACTGTTACAACTACGGAGGCAGAAGCAGCTGATATGGAAGATAGAGGTAGCAGGGAAACATTCTGAACACATCAAGGAGTTTACAAAACTGTAGTTTTGACATGATTTTTAAGATAAAACAAGCATGTATAGTTAAAATGAAAATTCTGTGCTCACTGTGAAACTTGCTCCCTTGCCACAACCTAGTAAGCAATAAGAATGGCGTGAGAGTGCCTAAGTGAAAGGAGAAAAAAAACTATGATTACAGACTTAACATCTTTTTGACTTTGATGTCAGGAACAGAGCATTTAGTTAACTCAGCCAAAGCCTTATCTAAGGAACTACCCAGCATTCTATTAAAACTATTTAATGAACCCATTACTTGTTCCAGGGATCATATTTGTGATGCATATTATGCTGGGGAGAGGCATTCCACTCAAGTGGCCAAGAGATAAGGGTGAGAAAATAATGAACAGTATGTGCAGTGGCTTGCTTATTTATGTTTTCAATTTGTTTTAGGAAATGGTAAAGTTGTGGGGTGAAGAATGGGACAAAGGAGTTATGTGCTTACAATCATAAAATCAGAAGTCCCAGCGTGTGTAAGGAAGTCAATTAAGATTATTTTACTTGCACACTCCACAACTTTTAGGTAATTGCAGCTGTAAGAAAGCAAAAACAATAAATTTTAGACACATGCCTGTACAGACAAATTCAGCAGTGGCTGTATAAGCAGTCTGACAAGGGAACCTCCCCATCGCACCCCCCTCAGATTTAGTTATAAGTTGGCACAGTGGATAGGCCTTGAAAAACTGAACACAGATCAATCGAGAAAACAGGAAGAAGTTTTGTGGAACTATGAAAAAAATTAGTAAAATATACAAACTGAGTAGTCCATGTGCAACATAAGCAACAACAAGGAGCATGTAAGCCTAGGAACGCTGTGGTCCCGTGGTTAGCGTGAGTAGCTGCGGAACGAGAGGTCCTTGGTTCAAGTCTTCCCTCGACAGAAAATTTTACTTTATTTTCGCAAAGTTGTGATCTGTCCGTTAGTTCATTGACGTCCCTGTTCACTGTAAGTTTAGTGTCTGTTTTGCGACCGCACCGCAAAACTGTGCGATTAGTAGACGAAAGGACGTGCCTCTCCAATGGGAACCGAAAACATTTGATCGCAAGGTCATAGGTCAACCGATTCCTCCACAGGAAAACACGTCTGATATATTCTATACGACGCTGGTGATGGCATTTGCGTCACATGACAGGATATGTTGTCGGCCCACCTAACTTGTACACTTAGCGAATGGGTAAAAAGATTCTTCTACCTTGCCCGATTTAGGTTTTCTTGTGGATGTGATAATCACTCCCAAAAAAGTGATGAAAACATAAGAGTTTGTCACATAAAGTGAAAATAAAAAATTAAACTTTTCACTCAAGGGAAGACCTGAACCTATGACCTCTCGTTCTGTAGCTGCTCTCGCTAACCACAGGACCACGGCGCTACTAGACTCCCATTGTCCATGATGTTGCATATCTTAGCATGGACTACTCAGTTTGTACATTTTACTAATTTTTTTCATAGTTCCACGCAACTTCTTCCTGTTTTCTCGATTGATCTGTGTTCAGTTTTTAAAGGCCTATCCACTGTGCCAAGTTATAACTAAATCTGAGGGGGGTGCGATGGGGAGGTTCCCTTCTGAGTAACTTCTGTAATCAGACTGAGCAACAGAACAGAAAATAACAATCTCTGTAGACTGTCCAACTTCCTCTGTTGGTACCAGACTCCAATGTGAGCAATACATGTGAATAATGATCGAAGTTCATCCCGAACAAATTTTACCTTTCACTGTCATCTTGTAGTAGAAATGAACTACTTCCAGACGGCAGAATTTTAACTTCAGAGAAATGACTGATGTCCACGTATTTCAGTCTCAAAGTTGTTGTTGTACTTAGCTCATTCTTCCAATGTCACATTACTTCTTTGGAAGGATGATAGTCCACAAATTCAGCTGCAGTAGATGCATGTTAAGATAGTTGGATAATGTCAAGCAGCAGTCGTGATGAAAGTTCTACTGCACAACTTGGAACAATTCACAAAACCAGAAAGTTTCACTGACAACTTTCAGATGTTTCAAAATGCATTTGAACTGTGAGTTACAATACTGCTTACTGCTGTAAGTGTTCATGCTTGAAATGTCTTGCAAATAGCACCAGCACAGAAAGAAATGCACTGATTAAAGAATTTAATGAAATAAGATGTTATGACAAAATACACATCTGGTCTAACCACTTACATCCAGCATGTACATGTGGACAAAAGGGGGGAAAAATCCTGGTTAAAAATACTGTTTCTTGGGTGTAAATACATTGTTTCCCAGATAAAAGTACTCTATACCCCAGTGGAAGAGCATTTCTTTTTTTTTTTCCTTCGTGTTCAATGAATGCACTTTCCCTTGGAACTGTATAACTCGACAAAAAATATTGAGGACATAGGATGCGTGATGTCAGTAGCAATACATTGTTAAATAGCACAAATAGAAAAATTTAATGGTTTAAATTAACATACATGCAGTATAGCTACAAGAAAATCTAATCTTTCACATCTACTATTGTTTGCCAAATTTATTAATTTATTTTGCTGTTTTTTTTTTTTTCTTCCAGAGGATGTGATAATAAGTGCACAGCATGAATTGTAGCAACAGATTTTTTTTTTCCCCGAGAAGCATAGGTTTATAATTTCACTGTTGCGCAACGAACGTTTCGTGAGTTACCTGGCTGAATACATGTTCTGTGGAGCACTTCGACTTTTACACAGAAAAGCCAATTACATGTGAAATTGCACAATTTGTAGTCTATGAAAGAACTAAAATAAATTTGAAAAACTGTCTCTCTAGTGAGTGTTATGCTTTCAGGTATATCAAACACACATGTACCTGTAAAATTTTAAAGAATGGCACAAATGGCTGGTCTCCTGGGCCCCAAATTTTTCATGTGCCCGGTCCTCAGCATTAAGTTTTTAATGCGCTGTGATTTAAGGAATTCATCACACATGATACAATTCATCTTGCATAAAAGGAAATTTACTTTTGAAAGTAACCCTTCTCAAATCACAATTCTCAATAGTTTTTCTGCAACCTGTTCGGAATGTAAACAGTTGTAACGCCACACTCATAGAAATGACTCACAAGAAAGATGCATTGTACGCAGTTTATTGTTACAAAGTATTGTATAGTCTTTGATATATTTTGCTGTCAGCAGAAAGTTGTGTGTGCACTGTGTTTTTTTTTATTATAAACGGCACATTTTCTTGACAACTGAAGTTTTATTTTGGTGTTACAATTTTATTTATTTATTTATTTATTTATTTTTTTTTTTTTTTTTGCTGCTGCTGCAGAATTATTCTGCAGTAGTGGGCTTTCGTAAAACTCTAATAGAGTATCAGTTCTTACCAGTAAGAATTACAAAAATTTAACTGAAAACTGAAACAATAAAAGCTTCTCAGAATACTGAAAAATTCCTAGGTTTTTCCCAGTTGTACCAGGGCATATACACACTGATATTGCACAGGAGATGAAGAAAGAACTCTGATGAAACACAAAATTGGGACTTATCCTACAATTATAAAATTTGGTTGATTACAGATGGAAAGAATTCAAATACCAGTTTGTCATGCACGACTTCTGTCAATCCATAGCATTACGAATCAACCCTTCATCACTTTGAAACATTATCCAGCCACTACAGGCAAAGCACACGTTTGAGACCAGGGGGTAAACATAACAGACCACACAAACCTTTGGATGAAAAAACAGCCAAAGCTCAGAAGCATGTAAAATCACTCAAAGGCCAACTCTCTTTATCTGAAGACCTTAATGCCAATAAGTTACAGCAGATGTACTTAAAATTCCTGGACAATCCAAATCCTGTGAACATAGTATTTAATTTCTATGACAAAATGTAACATAGCTTTCACCTACTAAAGAACTGACACCTGCAGCATTTGCAATAAAATCTAAGCCACTGTTGCTGAAGTTGATTCACAGATAGCTAGCAGTCACGTTGGGATTTATCTGATTAGGAGGCGGAAATGCCTATCTGTTTAAAATGAACAGTGCAAGAGAGAGGCTAACAAATTTTGTAGGGTGTTTACAAGGGGTAGGGAAAAATTCTCGGATTTTTCCCATTTAAAATACACTTTATCCTGGATGACAGCACATTCTTACCATGTTAAGTGACAATATACTTTCCCTCAAAACAGGAAAGCTTCCTGCCACTTTAGGAAACAATACCCAGCAAAAAAGTTTTTTTTAGTGGTAACATGTACAGTGCATATTTTCATATTACAAAGGTATAAATAAGAATTCTACCACATACAGCACAGTAGCTTCCGAAGCACTGAAATAAATATTGCAATGCACTTTCGTCAGTCGGTCATAGCTCACGTTACGTGATTTCACCACACAGAGCATGGGACACATGAAGTCAGCCAGTAGCAGCATGAAGTGTGAACACACACATAAGGAATGTTCATGGTTTAAAGTAATATACACACAGTATTGCTACAAAAGAAGGCAAGCTTTCATGTAAAACATTGGAATATCTTTTAGTCTGTGCTACCCTTTAAGATATATGTAACACAAATGTGCCAGTAAAATTTTAAATAAGGCATTGGTGGTCTTTTGCATGTGAAATATTTCTAAGCGGAGTGATCCTGAAAGTGTCATCTTGCTGTTGGCAGACACTTGCGTGCGCACTGTTGTTGTAAATTGCACATTTTCTTTGAGACTTTATTCTCTCATTTATGTTTTATTTCTGCAGTACTATTCTGTAGCAGCCAGCTAGAATAAAATTTTTTTGTTAAAATATCTGTTCATACCGGTCAAAATTACAAAACATTAATTGAAAACTGAAGAATGAAAACACCTAAAGTTCCAAAAAAAATTCCCCATTGTCCTGTGGCATATAAATCTTGTTTTAGGAAATAAAACAGGCTGAAGTGTAGAGAAATTAAAAACACAGATGCAATTATGACCAATTATCAGAAAATTCCCCAGTATCTCAACGAATAAGGTTTAATATCAATAGCAGCTGTTATTTTACTCATTTAATATACATTGCCTTGCTACAGAGGATACCTATAATCAAACCATTTCAAAGAAAGGTCAAGATGAAGTTTATTTTATGCTATGGCATTAACCTACTAAAGTCATATCCAGCAATGTATGAGATCAGTGTATTCTGCAATTCTTGCTAAAGACAGAACAAGAACTTCAGTGTGTTTCATGTCTTGTTGAAGGCTAAAGAAAGATTTGGCCATATTCTGGTCAACTTTTTCTAGTGAAGTCATTCTTATCTTTCTCAGAATCTTGTAAACTGGACTTGAATAGTTACTCCTGTGTAACCTTCAAGTAGGTTTTTCTTATCATCAGTGATATCACATTTAATTAGTTGTCCTTGCCTTATACCCCTCTCAATTACTTGAGAATATTAAAGAGACAGTCAGGTGTTATATCTCAAGCATTCGGTGATAAACCTTTTTTTCCCCCCTGAGCATCCACTTACATAATACAGGCACTGGGTGGATTGAACTTCTTGTTTTGTAAATATTGCTTTTAATTAACATGAGATTCCATTTGCATAAAATTTTTAAATGGCTTACATATAAAAGAACAGAAAATAACATGGCTTAAATTTTCAGGAAAAGAAATTAACTTACAAGTACTTATACTGCCGTTATGTCAAAAAATAAGACATGTGATTTCATAAGCCAAACTACAATGCTTCTGTCACTTAAAAAGAAATAATACATATGTATAAATTATCTAAAAATTATTTGTACTTTAAACCTTCAGTACTTACATGTCTGACAACTACTAATGCAATACCACTGCTCACATAAAAAAGAATATATATTCTGCTAACAGAGTAAAAAATATATATATATATAATACATAATCACAGAAGTAATGTCAAATGTCTATCATGTAATCACGGAAAACAGAAGTGACACATGATTGCAAGAGATGAACTGAAAAAACACTAGCTCATTCCACCTTTTGAATTAATTCTTGCTTTTCCACTGAACAAACTGTCAAAAGTCCATTATGTGAATTAAAAACTGAAACATCTTCAATCTCTGATCAGCAACATTTTTTTCCTTACAGTAGCACCACATTTTTGAAGTTTCATTTACTACTACATGTACTGTAGCAATTAAATTCTCATACCAAGTAAATGGTAACCACGCATATGAAAGAGCCATTAAACTGCATCTATGAAATGAGCTAATTCCTTCAACTGTACATAAATACAAAAGGGTGTGAAATTAGTCTAGAACATATCAGTACCAATACGGAGTATCTTTCTTTCTCCGATAACTAAAAAGGATTCTCTCAGTATTTCCCACATTGAAAACAGAACAAATAATACACAGCATCATGGTTCAAACAGCTACATAAGGGACAATCAGCAAATTATGGAGTCTATTTTACAAAGTTATCACAGTACTGAAATCTTTCTGTCCCATGCATTTTTATGCTTGGCTAAATGCCTGAAAGAGATTCTTCCTGCAACGGCTTGTACTGCTATAAATTATTTGAAAAATTTCCAAGTTTCTGACAGGATCAAGACCTTCGTTTTTTGGGAGTATGCAAGAAAGATGCAATTTAAAGTTCCGCTCCCACTTGGATGAGTCAGCAATTAACTTAAGATTTTTTGGTGATGTAGGTGACTGTTTTGTAATAGCAAATTCTATTGTACCACTAGCTTCAAGAAAATAGTTCTCTTCATCTCCTTGTCCTCTTTCATACCTACTAAGAGGCAAAGCAGATCTGTATGTTTCTTTGCATACCTGTACAGGTATCCTGGGGAATTTCTTACCTGTATGGTAAAACGGAAGCTTAGGCTCACTTTCTGGAAACTTATCTTCTACTTTAGAGCATTCATCTGTGAACATTGTTTCTTTAAGATCAGGTACACATTGTTTTCTCAGCTTTCGAATTGCTGGCCTTCTCTGAATTTTAACATAACCTGCTGGTTCAACTGATACCAGTTTGTGTTCCATATGAGTCTCTTGTTGAAAGAAATTCAGCAGCATTTCCTTTCCTGCAATGGTTCTTCCAAACCAGTCCAGTACCACATCATCTGATAGATGGCGCACCAGATGCTCACGGTGATGATCGACAAGATCACAATAAATATTTGCACACTGTTCTGCTGTCAACTTGTCTCGATCAGGAAACTTCTTAATTAGTTCCATTTTTTTTTTGACGAAATCTGTAACAAACAGTCATGTAAATAATTCTGTTTCTTTGGTTTCAGGTCGATTTGGTGAAACTGATGAACGAAGTAAGTTATTTTCATTTTTCAAATTTGACTAGAATTATGTATCAGTAATACACAGTGAAGCAACAGTTATCTATACAAGTATTAATATTGACTGCTTAACAAAAATCACACAAATGTGGGTAGTCAGAATATAGTAAGTGATTAATAGTGTTTTATCACTATAGTATTAGAGATCATACAGTCATGTTTTTTATTTAATTCAGGCTAAGAAACTGATTTTCCTTTTACAGAGGCAATTCAGCATGCTAAACTAGCAGTCTGCAAACCCGAGCTCCAGACAGTGCGACTATATCCGAATGACAATCCACTTGAGGTGGCTTACCCATCATGCACACGGATCGAAAGATGTGGAGGGTGTTGTGGACACAGCTTACTCAGCTGTCAACCAACAGACAGCGAAATAGTAAATTTTCAGGTAAAAAAAAAAAAATTGAGAAAGTCAAGGCTTCTTTAGATTCTAACTTATCTGTACACAACAGTAGTAGTAGTAGTAGTAGTAGTAGTAGTAGTAGTACAACACATGTGGAATAAATACATTTATAAAAATAGATGGGATGCAATCTACAGCAAATGGTCACTTGGACTGTGCCTTACTTGCTGCCTAGCTTATGCAAAACAAGAAAGGTCATACCTGAAGTCAGCAAGTAAGTAAACACCAATCCTGAAAGACAGTATCGTTTGAACTCCACTGCAGCAGACAGAATACCGTAATTTTTAGATGATTTCTGAAATAAACTGTTATACGCTTGATTCTGATGCACAACTGTTGCCCCACAAAGTGTGTGTTTTTACAGCAAACATGTAATTAGTGACAAAAAAAATCTATATAAATATCCTATCATTGCAGGTCTACATTACAGAATACAGAGGTGGAGACCTTCTACAGCAGCAACGTAAAGAAGTTGTTTCTGTGGAACGGCACCTTAAATGCAAGTGCAGCTGTATAATTAAAGAGGAGGTATGAATAAAATAAAATCTAGTTCATTTTGTTGTTTAAAATCTGTAAAATAAGTGACTTTAAAGGATTCTAATCTGTCTTGGTATAAATAGAGCTGCAGCATGAGATAAAAAGAAATGATGGTAGACAATTATGGAGAGAGGGAGAGCTGTAGTGATGGGGAGTATTATCCTTCTACTGGTAGGACAACTCTAAGATCTGCTCGAGTTACGCTTAAAATTACATACCTAGAAACAAAAGTATTTAAAGCTACTCTCCCACTTCTATCATAATCTTTTTTACTGTCACAGAAGGAAACTTCTATCATAATCTTTTTTACTGTCACAGAAGGAAAATGGCTGGAAACTATTTCCTCCACCTCATCTCTCCCATTAATGATCACCGCTTCTATTAAGTGACAGAATTCTTAAACCCTGTGAAATACCAACAGACATGAAGCAAGAATACGTAAAAACTACTACAGCTGCTGAAGCAAGATCAAATATGTACTGTGTGTGTGTGTGGGGGGGGGGGGGGGGGGGGGGGGAGGAGGGAAGCAGCAGCAGCAGCAGCACCATGCATGCAGGCACAAGTTTTTACATATGACATCCCACTATGTGTTGAGATGTACTGGATGGATGGATGGATGGATGTGGTTACTTCAACCGTAGGGTTAGGTATGGACAATTTTATATAAAATAAATTCCACATTCAACCTTCATTATATTTTGTTTGTGAACTGAAGAGCAGGTGCTGGTGGAAGTCACAATCTTTCCTGGCGAATAAAACTAATGCCATACAGGATGCCTAAGCATAAGTTTCGGCAGGACAGCACAGCAATGTGTGGTAATTTAAGTAAATTCTGTTCCGTCTGATGTAATTAATAATGCTGTATAGTGTTAATGCATTTAGTAGAAAATAATCATTACCTAAGCATGTTTGCATGTGCATCATACTAAAACTTTTGTGACTCTGCCTGTTACTTCTGATATACACTGAGGGGACAAAAGTCATGGGATACCTCCTAATATGTCACACCTCTTTGCTAGGCAACACACAGCAATTCCATGTGGCATGGACTGAACAAGACTCTTGCAGATATATTTAGCCATGCTGCCCCTATAACTGTGAAAGTATTGCTGGTGCAGAATTTTGTGCACAAACTGGCCTCTACATTATGTACCATAAATCTTCGAGATTCATTCACGCAAACTGTCCAGACTGTTCTTCCAATTGACATAGCACACTGTCAACCACAAAAATTCCATTGAATGGCTGCAAATGGTCTCCAACTAGCCAAACATAACCATTTCCAGTCAATGATTAGGTCAGTTGGACCAGAAGACCAGTCCATTTCATGTAAACACAGCTAGCTTGCACATTGCCTTGTTAACAAGCTTGGTCCATGGCTTTTTTGAGTATGTGCCACCAGCTCTTATTAACTGAAACTGGGACTTATCCAACTAGGTGACTGTTTTCCAGCATCCAATTGATACGGTCATGAGCCCAGGAGAGGTGCTGCAAGCTATGTCGTGCTGTCAGCAAAGGCACTCACATTGGTCATCTGCTGCCATAGCCCATTAACACTGAATTAAACTGCACTGTCATACTGGATATGTCCCACATTGATTTCTGTTACTATTTTACACTGTGTTGCTTGTCTTTTAGCACTGACAACTCTACGCAAACACTGTTCTCTGTTGCTAAGTGAATGCCATGGTGAGAGGTAATGCCTGAGATTTCGTATTCTCAGCACACTCTAGACAATGTAGCTCTCTGAATACTCTTAACGATTTCCAAAATAAAATGTCCCATGTGTCTAGTTCCAATTACTACTCCACATTCTAGTAATTCCCCTAATGCACCCAGATTCACGTCTGAACATCTTTTCACATGAATCACTTAAGTACAAATGATAGCTCAACCAATGCACTGCCCTTTTCGACCTTATGTATGTGATACTACTGCCATCTGTAAATGTGTGTACACTATCCCTCGACTTCCATCACCTCAGTGCAATAAGGTAGAGAGACACAGAAACAACTGCTGGCTCTTTAGTTTACAGACAGACTATATTACATCCACTTACATGTCTTGCATGTTTGTAATGACCTGCCTGTTATTAACTAAAGTTGATGTGAAAAACTATTTACTGTATCTTCCTGTGCTTCTAGGACTGCAACAAATTACAGAAATATGTACCCAATGAATGTGCCTGTACATGCCAAAATACAGATGAGGAAGAAAAATGTACAAATCAGCAGAATATCAAACTGTGGGATCCGCATGAATGCTCGTGCAAATGTAGAAATACTAGGGAATGTACCACAGGATTCTTCTTTGATCCTGACTCCTGCAGGTAAAGCACCACTTCTTTATCAAAATAATTACACCTAGATCAGTTTTCACAGGAACTGTGATAAGGGTGGGCAGAGAAACTTTAATCTTGGTAGGTTTGTTTCATAATCCCTACCTTCCTCTTCAGAAAATTTAATATGTCCTTCATTTCATTTCTGGAGTAAGATTAACGGGTATAAAATGTTTTTATATTCTGATTGTCTATGACCATATGTTCTACAAAGGCAATAATTAATCAATACACAATTCCAGAGAGGGGAAATGAAATGATATGTACACGATACGATACGAAAGGGAAGCTCGATGTGTTCTGTCAAGTATTTACTCTGCCGTCCCAAAGCTTTTTACGAAAATTCCTCAGCATCATGTAGAAATGTTAATTACCACAAAGGTAGTGTGTGGCAGACAAGTGAATTTAAAGTATTTAAAAGTAGACCAAGCTCTTGGATAAAGTACTTCCTCATAAACTGTCATCTCTCGGCTCAATTGAGTTGGGCCCTAGAACTGAACTGCTTAGTCTACTTTGAAGTGTCCTTTACATGTGTGGGCTGTTCAATGCTTCCTCTATGGTAACAATCTACTGTATTTTGTAAAATTACCTTAGCTGTCAGAGCACAAAACAGTGAAAACGGGTTAACAGCATCCTCTAAACAAAACAATAATTCCAGCAATCTCAAGATAAGCCAGCTAATAAAAAACACACTGGTCAGAAATATCAGTGTTCCAGAGAAACTGATAAGTTAATCCTGTATCAATGTACTGCAGCAACTATACTGAATTTTCAATCCAATTTTCTTAATTTTTGCAGCTGCCAACCATCAAACCGATGGCGAACACCTGGAGTTGAGTTCCCTGGTTCAAGTGTCATTTGGTGATAATCAACAGGAAAACATCCCAGTGTAATTAAAAGACCAGGGGAAACTGTTGCAGTAAGCATGAATTAACAATATCATAAAATTTTACAAACCAGACCAAAGAGACAAATCCTCATTTGCAGCTTAGACTGACTGTATAAATTATTCCTTCTTGTTCTAATGAATAAGAACTGTGAGAAACATAGAATACAGTTACAGAGGAGAGAAATGTTGAACTGTGACATTAACAAATGCTACTCTATACATTGCAAGGTTAAATTTCAGCTGTACATAACTTAAGTGCGTGTAATGTGAGTTAACTCACAAAAATATGTAATGCAATTTCATATGTATTTATTTTGTAAATACTTGTTAATGTATTAAATTAGAGGTTATAATAATGTTGAAATAAAACAATGTAGGTGATCACTGTAGAATAAAGTTATGATACACCTTAATCCTATACAGAACTACTAAACATAACATTCATTCCACTGTAACTTTGCATGTTCTCCCTAGAACCTGCAGTGACAAATCAAAACTTATTTGTTGATAATTGCATTTCTGCAAGCATGTTAGCTTCTTGTCAATGCAGAACAACACCTATTTTTAAGAACTCCAAATTACTGGGATTGAATGGGAAAAAACAATGGAAACCTGGGCAAGCTGTTACAAGCAAAGTTTGAGTTAACAGCGTGTAGCAACTTTTTTTTTTTTTTTTCACCAAATGGTAGCTGTGCTCAAAGCAGTTCTCCTGCCAAACACTAGAGGACAGGCTGTCAATATTACAGACTGCAAGAGGAAACTTTACTAGTGTTCTTAATTTTTTCTTGTGCAAATATTTTTTAATAGCAATGTTCCTTTTTGCATATCACTGCATTTAATAAAGATGTTAACTGCAACGGAATGATGAACAGGTAAGTTTCTCCGAAAGTGGAAACTGATGCTTATCTGTAACTGAATATGAATTGGCAAAGGATATGGCAATTTGTTTCAGTTTTGTTGTGGCTAGTTTGTGTAGTGTAAGCAAATGCCCTGTGACATGTTCGGTTTCTTGCGTAGGCAGCAACGTACATTGTAAACAGAAGTCAATGGCCCAATGCCAAAGAAGCAGAAAAGAAATAATTTCTGGGTCTCAACTGGGGAGGGCGTCAACAAATTTCTGGGTGCTAATGCTACAGTGAAAGGACAGTTCTCTCTCAATGCAAGGAGTGAGAGGAGGGCATAAGAAAAATGCGTTTGTCGCCAGAGAAGTATTCTTCCCTGTTGTACAAAGGTTGCTCCTTCAGTATACACAAAATTTTGGTCCTAAATTGTTCGACTGGTAGTGACTATCTTTAGGGAGTGCATTAAATAATTTTAGGGCCACCATTGGGAAGCTGTTATGTGTCAGTTAATTGACATCTTGGTCTGTCTATACAGTCTTTATAGCAATTGCTGTACTAATGAATTGCACTTCTTTCTGTATGTCTCATTTGTCTCTGTGTGAACAGTGCAGTTGAAAATATTGGCTGGAAAGTTACAACTCCACAACTGGCAAAAAATTGGTTTGTAATGGTCAGTATATTTGCTTGAGGTAATGATCTGCATGGCCTTTTTTGTAATAAAAAAAAACACATTCTTGCAGCCTGCAGAATAGCCCCACATAACAGCCCTTAGTCCGTGCTGGTTTGGAACATACAAGTTTGGTGTGCTGTTGCCCAGTTAACATTGTACCAATGAAAAAGCCCAGAAGCTGCTGTCACACACAGTGTGTATCCTCTGTTTTATCCTCATTAATTTTCATATTGTTCATGATGGACCAGGCCTTGGCCTCACTGAACAAGACTTCTGCTTGTTGAACAGCTTGAAGTCATTCTCCCCTTTGGAAACCAAAGTTGTCATATGTAAACTGCCTATGCCATTAATGAAAATTAAGAACATGGGTCCTATTACAGATCACTGTTGCACACCATGTTTTAGCTTCATGTCATCTGATTCTGCTCCTTGCACTGATAGTCATCTGTTGTTTACGTAGGATTAGAGAGTTTGTAAAACAGCTCCCTCAATACCATATCAGGGTGTATACGTGGACAAGGAAAAAAATTTCCGGATTTCCCGGTTAAAAATACACTTTCTCTCGGGTGACAGTATATTTTCCCTTAGCAATCCTTTGAATGGTTATGGTTTTATACACGGGCGTACAATTTCCCGGCACTTTAGAAATCTAAACTTAGGGAAAAAGATATGTTTTGGAAACATCTTTGATGTGCAGCAACATGTACGCTGCGTATTTTCGTATTACGAAAGTATACCCTGGAATTCCACCAAACACCGCATGTTACTTTCCGAATAATTGAAATCGAGATTTCGCTGCGCTTTTGTAGCTCATGTCACTTGATCTCGCCAGCCGATGACAGCGGATGTTCAGAGCATAGGACATGTGAAGTAGTCAGCCAACAGAAACATCACTGTTGCACGAAAGTTAATAGATTAAATTAATATACATAGTGTTGCTACAAGGAAAAAAGTTTTAACACACAATATTGTTCTCAAGCTGCAAGAGAAGCTAAGCTTTCGCATATACTGTTGATCTTTTTTTACGCGTGTTACAGTTTAAGATATATCACACACATGTGCCAGCAAAATTTTTAATAATGGCATAATGTCTGATCTTCAGGGTTCGAAATTCTTCAAAATGGTGCGTCATTAAAGAGTTGATTTTTAAATGAGAGTCAAATGCTCTGTGATTTAATAAATTCATGGTACATTCTTGCACACAGTTCAACTTACGTAAAAGGATATTTACTTTGAAAGTAAAGCTTTCCAAACCACTATTCGCACTATTTCCCGCAACCTGCTACAAATAGGTTCGTTTCAGCAGTTGCCACAAAGCACAGATAACAGGCAACACTGCACTTTGGTAGCTATCATGACGTAGGAAGCCAGTATGTAAGTACGTGTAAAACATCGAAAGATCATACATTGTCGTAAAAGGAACAAGACATCAGAGTATACGGCAAGAGCATTTTATGAACAATATTAAAATGTGCACAATAAAAGTGCATACTGAAAGTGCACATTCGTATGTCCGGATTCCCAATGAAGTAGACCTCGACCTGATATTAAGCTTTTCAGTGTGGTTTTCAGGATGTAAATTTTCTTGGAGCACCAGTACTGTATTATATCATGTTTGGTTCTTTATTATGACATAATGCCATACATGCTAGAAAATGAAAACTTGCATTTGAAAGGCAGCGAACAGTTGACACTAACCAGTACTGTGGAATTAAACATTTCGTTTCAAATACATTGACTGCCTCTGCGGAAAAGATTAACAAAAGTCAAATTTCTTTAGCAAACAGACAAAAATAACTTCATTGTTCCGCAAGGCAATTAACGCTTGACTGTCAGAAAGGTGGAAACAAAATAAAATCTGAAACTAATGACATATTTTAGCCTTCCGTAATTATGTGAACGTGTTTTAATTCACTTGACGTGACAGTTAACGAAGGGGAAACAGCAAAATCACTAAACGTAAACACAGGTCATGTGGAGACTACCCACTAGAACTCTTGACTGCTCTGCACATCAGCCCCGGATCTACGACATTTTTGAACTGTCAATACTAAAAAACAAATCGAATTTTCAAAATATGTTCATCTTGTAGCGCACATCTTTCTAAAAAGTCTGAAACATAAAACATATGTATTCGAGGAAATGTAAGACATATTATTTGGTCTTAAGTACTCCAAAGTGCAGTGCCACGCCTCTTCATAAAGCAATTTCTCTACCACACATCCAAACTATATTCGCGCGAGTGGAAAATGAAATGTCCTGTGGTACCTCTCCTGCTTTAAGTCGGCCGGTTTGACAGCCTGCCCCTCTTTAAAAAAATCTCTCAATTAATAGCGGATGGGATTATTTGTAATGGAGAGAACAAGAACTCTTCAGAAAATCTGAACTCCTTATTGCCTATTAGTTACTAACTTGATGTTTTGTGTGACAAAATTAAATATAGGATATACAAAACCAATACTGACAAGAGATAAGCAAGAAATTACACATTCCTTGAAACCTTAGCTCCTAGCATTTTTTCTCTCTGATCTTGCTACAGCTTTACATGATGTGCTTTCCTATCTGCAAAAGAATCTATTACCTCATCAAAGTTCGCCAAACGAAAAATCGAAATGTCGCTATCTAATACTGCAAAAGCTGTTAATACAAATAGTACCCAAGAGTGGTGTGGTTTCTTGATCTGATTACGTCTATTTTGTCACTGTCTGCTAGATAAAACAAAATAGGACTTTCTAATATGGCAGCAATTTTGTAACACACCAAATAAACGAGACTGTTTTGGCACAAATGGCCATTTTTATAACACGACAGAATACACTCCTGAAAATGGAAAAAAGAACACATTGACACCGGTGTGTCACACCCACCATACTTGCTCCAGACACTGCGAGAGGGCTGTACAAGCAATGATCACACGCACGGCACAGCGGACACACCAGGAACTGCGGTGTTGGCCGACGAATAGCGCTAGCTGCGCAGCATTTGTGCACCGCCGCCGTCAGTGTCAGCCAGTTTGCCGTGGCATACGGAGCTCCATCGCAGTCTTTAACACTGGTAGCATGCCGCAACAGCGTGGACGTGAACCGTATGTGCAGTTGACGGACTTTGAGCGAGGGCGTATAGTGGGCATGCGGGAGGCCGGGTGGACGTACCGCCGAATTGCTCAACACGTGGAGCGTGAGGTCTCCACAGTACATCGGTGTTGTCGCCAGTGGTCGGCGGAAGGTGCACGTGCCCGTCGACCTGGGACCGGACCGCAGCGACGCACGGATGCACGCCAAGACCGTAGGATCCTACGCAGTGCCGTAGGGGACCGCACCGCCACTTCCCAGCAAATTAGGGACACTGTTGCTCCTGGGGTATCGGCGAGGACCATTCGCAACCGTCTCCATGAAGCTGGGCTACGGTCCCGCACACCGTTAGGCCGTCTTCCGCTCACGCCCCAACATCGTGCAGCCCGCCTCCAGTTGTGTCGCGACAGGCGTGAATGGAGGGACGAATGGAGACGTGTCGTCTTCAGCGATGAGAGTCGCTTCTGCCTTGGTGCCAATGATGGTCGTATGCGTGTTTGGCGCCGTGCAGGTGAGCGCCACAATCAGGACTGCATACGACCGAGGCACACAGGGCCAACACCCGGCATCATGGTGTGGGGAGCGATCTCCTACACTGGCCGTACACCACTGGTGATCGTCGAGGGGACACTGAATAGTGCACGGTACATCCAAACCGTCATCGAACCCATCGTTCTACCATTCCTAGACCGGCAAGGGAACTTGCTGTTCCAACAGGACAATGCACGTCCGCATACATCCCGTGCCACCCAACGTGGTCTAGAAGGTGTAAGTCAAAACTACCCTGGCCAGCAAGATCTCCGGATCTGTCCCCCATTGAGCATGTTTGGGACTGGATGAAGCGTCGTCTCACCCGGTCTGCACGTCCAGCACGAACGCTGGTCCAACTGAGGCGCCAGGTGGAAACGGCATGGCAAGCCGTTCCACAGGACTACATCCAGCATCGCTACGATCGTCTCCATGGGAGAATAGCAGCCTGCATTGCTGCGAAAGGTGGATATACACTGTACTAGTGCCGACATTGTGCATGCTCTGTTGCCTGTGTCTATGTGCCTGTGGTTCTGTCAGTGTGATCATGTGATGTATCTGACCCCAGGAATGTGTCAATAAAGTTTCCCCTTCCTGGGACAATGAATTCACGGTGTTCTTATTTCAATTTCCAGGAGTGTATAATCCACGAAGTACCAATATCAAATGCCTATTATGCCTACTACAAACAAAAAGCTTTATACGCACCAGCTTCTCAAGCATGACATCGAAAAGTAGTATTACGAAATTTTTATATAAATTTGGAATCCTCTTATTCTTCCGTAATTTGTGTGATGTCCCTGTTGCTTCTCCTTCCCCGTTCTAACAATCTTGTCATCACCAATTCTGTAGCTATTGCTGCCATTGTCAAAATTTGTTCGCCGATTAACTTCACTAACCCTGTCGGAATCACAGGTGTAGTTATCCCGCGATTATTTTCCGGTTAGGCATTATTACGTGTTCGAATAACACGTTTTCCACGTTACTTCCAGAATAGAAATTACGCATCTGCTAGCTGGGGACTGTACAACTGGTCCTTACTAGTGTAGCGATCGTCAAAAATTTGTCAAAATTTCATTTTCTTGGATTCACCGAGAAGATAATACGTAATCTTTCTCACCTGTTATTCCTGTCAGTTGTTTATTTCCATTCTGGTAGTCTGAATCTATGGATTTCGCTAGTAATTATAACAATGCTGATCATTCGCAAATCCAATCAACCACATAATCGGACAACGATTGGCATTCATCTGTTCGGCTTTACTCCCTCAGCTCATATTGCCCCACCCTCTTGTCTGCAGAAAGTTATTTTTCTATATGCAACGAGGATTCTCCTGACAGGACATCACATACACTATGCATGCATTCTAAAGTCAACTTATGATTCATTCAGAAAGCACGGCCCATGAATAGGTTAGCATAGGATGGTGCCATGCGAGTGCTCAAAGCCATATCGCGAATTCGTTGTAGGTAATGCCTTCAAAGGAGAAGTAATTGTGGGTGAGGATACAGTTGGTCATGGAGACTAGGAAGAAGGTTGTTGGTTTGGAATCCATAGGGTGCCTAGAAAGGTAGTGTTCGATAGCAATAAGGCCATGGGCATTAGGTATGTTAGTGTACAGGGACAGGAACTGTGGAGAGTCGGTCAAAGAAATGGTTGGTATCTTTTATATAGGAGGATAGGTTCCGGGTAATAGGTTGAAGTTATTGGTCTACGAGACCGGAGATTCTCTCAGTGCGGGCACAGTAACCGGCCACAATGGGGCTTCCTGGGTGGTTGGATTTATAGACTGTAGGAAGCATGTAGGTGGGAGTGCAGGGAGTGGTAGGGGTAAGTAGAGAGACATACTCTGGGAAGAGGTTCTGGGATGGGCCCAAGGATTTGAGTAGTGATTGGAGATCCTGCCGTATTACTGGAATGGGATCACTGCGGCATGGTTTGTAGGTGGAAGTATCGGACAGCTGGAGTCCTTCTGCCACGTTATCCTTGTGGTTCACAACAAAGGTGGTAGAGACTTTGCCTGCAGGTAGGATTATAAGGTCGGGGTCAGTTTTTAGATGATTGACTGCGGTTCTTTCTCCGGTTGTTAAGGCTAGTTTGCATGCTGAGGGATTTGGGGAATGACGGTGAGCCAAGGTTAAAGGTTAAGAAACTCTGGGAAAGTTAACTGGATGGATCACTCTTGGATGGAGGAGTGAACTGAGTTAGGCAAGGTTCAATATTGATCTTTGGTTGAGTCTGATTGGTCAGGTTGGTGGCGAAAAAGTGTTTCCACTGTAGGGACCGGGAGAAGGAGAGAAGGTCTTTAAGTAGTCCTGCATGGCTGAATTTGGGAGTGGGGCAAAAGGTGATTCCTTTGGAAAGGACTGATATTTCTGTGGGACTAAGCCTTCTGGAGGAAATATCTGAGAGACCTCTCATGCTGTAAAAGTAAGAAACAAATAGCGACAACAATGTCAGATTCCTGGCACATGTAGCTTGCCATCAAATAGGAAACACACACACACACGCACGCGCGCGCGGTTGGTCGAAGAATATCTGTTAAACCACAACAAGGGAATGGAGCAGAACAAAGAATTTGTGCAGCAGAGGCCGTCAACGTGTTTGATTCTTATGGAAGAACTGTTACACCAGTTTTAAATTCAATCCCAATGATAACACAATCACATCAAAGAATGAGTTATCGACTACCATAGACTTCTTTCGATCAACACAAACAATCGATTGTACAGAAGTGGGATGGTCATCCAATGTTAACATATCAAATTTTTGACTTTGAAGTTATAAAATGACACTGTCCACCTGTACAATGCTGCCATTTCCATAAATTTTATGAATAAACTGTGAAAGTCAGCAGGTTAGATTACCTCTGAGAAGATAGTCCAAGTTCTAGAAAAACCTAGGAATATAGTACACACGAATAGACATCAGTTTTTTCAATGCAACTCCTAAGGGGATTAATACATTCACCTGGTTGGTAAAAAGTCAACTTTACTTATGATGGTGTCTCAACAGAACATTAAAATTGTGCCAACATGAAAAGTATTACCCTTTAGCCAAATTTGTAACCAATCAATGACTCACTGCATATTCTTGATAGATATAAATAACGTGAAGTAACATTCATTTACATAACTAAAGATAAGCAAAGAACCCCTTATTGCAGACCTATTCACTCCTGTTTTCAAAAATGGTTGAGAAAGCGGCCTATGAAGGAATACTGAATCATTTAACTGAACAGAACTTGTCAACTGCCTCTCGGCATAGCTTTCATACAGAGTTCTCAACAAAGAAAGCAATGAAATACCCAATGAATGAAGTGTTATCAAAGCTAAATTATCCGAACTACATGCAATTTGGGTCCATTTTGACACTAAACACTTTTGTTTTTATTTATTTCATTTTATTTCTCAAACTAGTTTCAGTGACAATATTGCTGTCATCAGTCGGTTTCTTTGTATCTTTACTATGCGTTTTCTATATTTAAAAGCAACTGCAAGCCGACCAACAAATATGAGTACATGATAAATTATGTAACAACCTACTGCACACCAAAACTGTATCCTTAACACTACTGCAATTCCCATTAGTGTAACACTGACGTAAAAAAGTTCACTTTTTCGTGTTTGATAATAACAACCACCCATACAGCTGCAGATGACATAATGTATTCTGAACAAACAACAACCAAAACAAAACAAATGCTGGAAAATAACAACAACAAACCTAAAAGCCTCAGAGTGACAAAGTAAGATATTATGAAACTATTCAGAGAATACAATATTTGGAACCACACAGGACATACCTTAATAGTGTTTTATAATGTTTGTAATGACACTATTTTTGCACGTTTCAGGGAAAAAATGCTGATGGTGATATTGTCGGTGAAACTAGTTTGGGGAAGAAAATAAAGCAAATAAAAAGTTTTTTTTAATACACAAAAAGTTTCCAGATAAAATAAGTTATCCAACTGATTTATATTTTGCAATCTTTCCACAGCCTTTCATTGCACTGATGGCAAAATGAAATGTTAATAGCATTGTAGAGAACCCACTTGTGTGTTCAGAGTCTCACCTTACAACACAAAGCAGTGTGTCCTAGATTGAGTCACAACAATGACTAACCCCAGAATGGGGGAACAAGCCCAAACTGTCATATTTTTCTTAACTTACTTAAATTATATTCCAATTACTTCAAATGACAGTTCAAAATTGTGACTGTCTGTTGATGACATAAGCATAATAATCAAGGGTTCTATATTAACTTCGAGAGACACCTCACTAGCTGGACGAGGCAGCAACTGATTCACAGCTGACAGTTTAATTCTTCATCTCACAAAGGTACATATTACGTAACTTCAAACAAGCAAAAAAAGATTTCCCAGCACCAGACAGAGAGATTAACTGAGACAGTAAGTTAAAATGAAGTCAACACATTATCTAAGCACAGAACTCAGTTCACCATGTTTTGCCCTTAGAGGCATTTCTCATTGTCCTAACCTAAATGTACCAGTTTCTCCTTATTTTGTATATTTTCATTCCATGTTGCTTTGTGGAATTAGCTTCTGGGGCAGTGCACCTAAAAGAAATGAAATGTGTATTCAACAGAAGCAAGCAGTAAGTATACTGTGTGAGTAGGGAGACCCATCTCGCAGAAACATTTTTAATGATTTTCGAATTCTTGTCCCAACACATTTACTACTTAATGGGTTTTGTTGCTAATCGCAGAGAAACATTTCAGCTGAATTGTGATCCTCATTACCACAGTACATGGAAAGAATAATTTTCATGTTGACTGCTTATTTGTTTACAGTCCACGGTGGAGTTACATATTCTTGAACACAGTTATTCAAACACACATCACTGTAACACAGCAATAAATTGAAATTAGAAACATCTCTCAGTAGCAAAGCAGAATCCCACATCCAGTGAACCAACCAGCCAAAAATCAAACACCAAGGAGTCCATAAAGCAGGGAAGGCGGGAGGAATCAGGGTATGAAAATCCAGTATTTGATAGCATCGCTTAATCAAGCACGTCGTACATATGCAGAAAAACCTCTTTCCTGAGGACAACCCAAGTCATATAGCTACATGACTAAAGGCTACAAAAACAGACCAAACTGCTCACTCACACAGTGTCAGAGCATGTGCTTCATCACTCTCACTAGTCAGCAATACTGTTATTCCCACACGGATTATTTTGTTTGTTCAGTACACAAATTGGTGCAAAAAGAGACGTGGTCACGCAAGTCATGGTATACTCTCTGTACCCACTTTTAGAAAGCTCCATTGCTGCCCAACAAACTACGTAAAGAAGAAATAATGTTAAAAATTATACGAATGACATTTATCCTATACATTACCATACACTTGCTTAAACAAGGTATGCTAAGGCTGACATACCTCACTGTTCGAACTTGCAAGCAAGTTTTGTTGAAAATCATCAAGTCATGGGGTGTCTGTGTATATGTTAAAGAAAATTTTAAATCCAATGAAAATGATATAGAACACATTACAGCTTAATTACGAAAGCAAAATAAAATTATTATTTGCTTGTACAGGTCACCAGATGGAGAGAAGACCATGTTGTATAATCAAACAGAGGAACTTCTGGAAGAAATAAACACTCAAAAGGAAAATTTAATTATATGTGGTGACTTGAATACTGATTTCTTAAAATCTAATAAATTCAAAGACAATATTTACTCCAGTCACTCACCATAAGCACAAGTGTAACTGAAGCGAGTCAGGAAAAAGCTACCATCAGAGTGATAAAGAAAGGATAATGAAGGGATTCCTGTATACCCAAAGTCTACAAATACTGCCTGTCTTGTTTGTATCATATATGAAATACTTATTTTTAAAAAAGGGCATCTTAAAAAAAGATCATATGTTTGAACGTAACTATGAACTACATGCATATGAAATGAGGCAACTTAACCTATGTATACGTACATACAAACTCATGGAAAAGAAGACACCATACAGGAGCTGTTATACAGAGTGAACCAAAAAAATGTTTGCAAACTGACATGGCACATCAGGCATATAACAAGAATCAGTAAGCACATAGAAAATGGGAGGTTGCAGAGGCCATCTGGCACTACTAAATGGCATTGCAGTTATTTAGTTACATGTTACAAATGGATGTCCACTACAGGCAATGCTTGAAGTTTTGTCTAAATTCATCGAAACACACCTGAAATTGACGCTCCACGGGACAGCACACCCTCTGAAAGATACCTGGTGCATCTCGAAGACATACCACTGCTGCAACACTCCTGCCCACTAGGTCCTCTGGTGATTTAACAAGTGTTTCATACATCAGGCCCTTCAGATATATCCCATCCCCCCCCCCCCCCCACACACACACACAGGAAGAACCATCAAGGTGGCCATGTGACTGATCCACTGTAATCAAGCAAGTGGCCAGGATAGGTTGCCTGCAGATGTGCCCACATTTGCTGCTGCAATGCATGGGGGGAGGGGGTTGTGGTGCTGAAATCGAATGCAGTGAAAAATAGGCATGGGAACATCATTCAGTATGTTCGACAGAACCTATCACAGGAATACAAGATATGTGGGACCATAGAGTCAGTTAAGGAGAATGTACAACCCAATTACACAGTCTCCGAAGATGCCAGCCCAATAAATTAAGGGTAAATTAGCATTTTGAGAAATGAGAACATGTAGCACATGAATTAACATCCACCCCTGTAGCAGGTTGTGATTGGTCATCACACCCTTGAGTGAGAATGCAGCCTCATTATTGAGAAGTATACTCACTGTGAAACTTCTGTCTGGCAGACATTCCTGCAGAAACCACCACACATACCCTACAGCACTTTTAGTCTTCCAGTTGTAATGCCTGGATGCACTGGAAATGAAATCCTTTGTTGTGTACAATGCGCCTGACAAAGGGTTGGGGGGACATAAGTGGCATGGGATACACCTCATGTACTTGTTGATGGCACATGCAGCACCCTTTCAAGAATGCTTTCTTCCGCATAACTGTGTGTTGTTCACTGGTGACCAGAATCTGGGTTGTGCACCTGGAAGAGCCAGTTTTGCACAATTGGTAATGCAGGGTGCCAAATAATGAATGGCATGAAATATTTCTATCGACAATTTTGCATGATACAATCACATGGCTTCTCATCCACTGCAGTGGGTTGCGCCATACATCGAATGCTTCTCCGCCATTTTGCAGCATGTGTAGTTAGCCATGTTACTTCCAACGTTTCCAAGCCATGAATGGTGACGGTCTCCATGCGCTTGCTTACCAACACCCTCTCCTAACTGTAGCGACATCCCATGGCGTTTGCAATACCCAGTTTGTATGTGATTACAGATCCTTGTTGTATGCCTGATGTGCAATGCCATTTAGTAAACTTTTTTTGAATCATCCTTTTTACTGTATGTCTTCTGACTTCAAATTCATGTAGAAATTAAATATTTAAGGTAAAGTTGAAACTGTTCTTGCTTGGTGTGGTCTCTGAACTTCTGGAACTCATAAGTAGGAACTTAATCCTGATTTATCAAATACTGTTTATTTATCACACGTAACAACTGTACTAAAATGATTTCGTGGTTCCAAGAAATAAATTAATAGTAACGTACTGCAAACTAGGCTGTGTTTTTACAGATGTAAGTAATTATTTCCTCTGAAAAATACCTGTCATCAAGTAAATTTTAGCTACCAATAGGACATTTGGCAACTTGAGATGGCAGAGGCTTTTTCAAAGAAACAACTTTCTTTAATTGTAAGTGATTACATTGACCTGCAATAAGAATAAATATCAAGAAGCAACGCACAGCAAGAGCTTATATTTATTGTGATTTACTTCTATTTTGTTAATGTGTACCGATTCTTTCCACATGCCTGAAGGTTCTCCTTGATAGGATGTATGTCAATGTGATGGGTGAATAAATCATTAGTCTTACATTCAAGTCATACACACAAAAGCAGTAAACACAAAATTACCATCAAAAAGCAGCACTTTACCTACCTTCCTTCAAGAATTGTAAAAATATTTGTCAAAAATTTGCAATCACTTGCAACAAATAAATTTTATTTCTTTGACAATTTCATGCACCTAGTGTCCTTCAGAAGATTAGTGTAAAAAGTAATACCATATCTGTACATGTACTGTCGTCCATATGACACTTGATAATAATGTGTTGATTCTGATTTTCTGAAGAAGGGCACTAGGTGCCTGAAACTGGTAAAGAAATAGAATTTCTCTCACGCAACTGTTTAAAAAAAAAAAACTGGCCCCACATCAATTTACACTATCTCAATAGAATATTCAATAATCGAGGCACTGCAAGTGTCCACTGCAAGCGGCCGATTCCACCCGTCTACTTTGACCCATGACGTCACCAATATGGCGGAAACCACCATTCACAACAACTCCCATATTGCACTTATGACGTCATTACGTAAACATGACAACAAACACGAAAATAGATCAAAAAACAATCACACACATCTTCCTCCAAAAATATAATGACACTAACGGGGGTGTTTGGGTGGGGACAAACTGAATATAAACACATGCCACTGTACCAAAAGACACAAAACGACAAAATAAAATGACCCCACAACCTTCCCAAATACCACTACACACCATATCCTCTGGAATCGGTCACTTGCCTTGACCTATATAGCCCAACAGCAACTATTGATACCACATTATAAAACTCCGAAACGATCACCAACGCCACAATTATTGCTTAAAAAAAAAAAAAAAACACCCTAGAAAATCCAAATTGGAGTCAAACATTTCCCTTGACCTATATATGTCAATAGCAGCTCACAATACCAAAGCACCAATACCTACGACCACACATTGGAATCAAACACACTTTTCGACCTATAAAGCTCAACAGCAGTTCACGACACTACCCATAGCTACAACCACACATTGAAATCTAACACTTCCCTTGACCTATATATGTCAACAGGGGAAAAAAAAATTCTCAGCCCACCCACAACCCACCCCCCGAAAATCAAAGACCCATAAACAAAAACCAAAAAAATCTCAATCACACACTACAACTCAACAACAACTGCAACAAAAGAGATCCACCACAACAAAATCACAAAACAACCACCACACCCCCACCCACCTACCTCCAAAATACCTTGCCAACAACTAACCCCCCCCTCCGAGCCACAGCCACTCCCCCCCCCCCCCCCCCCCGACACCTTCGGCCTATAAATACTACTAACTGCCCTTAAAAAAACCCTAAAAATACAATAGCCATCAGAGACGCTCTTCTGCCAACAGAACTCATCTAAATGAGACTGAAGGTTAGAAGAGTGCCTCTTCCCCCTCCCAACAACTGACTTAACAGCCTCCAAAAACCCCTCTATTGTATTCATATTGTATTCATACAGGCCCAGGTCTCACAATTTTTAAACTCAACATTATGATTAACTGCTAAATGATTGTACCCCGCTCACACAAACCCCTATAAGACGAAAATGTGTCTCCAATTATGGTACTCCCCTCTTCTATGAAATCCTCAATTAATCCCACTAATTCCCTTTTTGTCTGCCCCTCCAAAACCCTAAATAACATTCTGACCCCCCCCCCCCCCCCGATACAACAGACCCCCCACACCCATACAACTTCCTCCCAAACTGTGACTCGTCAACCTCCACCACCAACCCAGGCCCACCCAACTTACCCCTGTACTTAATATACTCCAAACACACTTCACGACAAAATGAAAACCATTCAAGCACAGTCCTCTCACTCACACCAATCCCATGCACACACAAACTGTGGGAGGATAACAAAAATGATAAGTCATTAACACAATTTCTCGAATGCTCAACTTAAGACTTCTCGAACCAGGAAGCTCGCCTTATAGAGTGCCATAGGTTATTCCTACGGCACCTCTACATGTAGCCGTCCCTGGTCCAAGATGCCGGAACTTTCGTCAATCACATTTCCTCCGGACAGACAGAGCACATCACCCCTTTGGCCAACAGCCCAAAAAGCTGGAGAAACTTGATGAGGGACAAAGCACTGTCCCCCGATCTACGCACACAAACACTTGTCAGTCATATCCACACCTAACAAATGCATAAACAAATCACACAAGACGAATGGCAAACAACACTACAGTAACTTGGAAACTATTCCTGCAAACGCATAGTCAACACAAATACCGAACGCGTCAAGGACTAACATGCAACTAAACCCCCATACAACACGTAACACGCAACCCATAAAAACCCCAAGAGAGAGCACCACCGACCGCATCAAAACAATACCTATAGACCCGCCACACTCACAAACTAAACGCCATGCCGTCGTGATGTCACACATCACAATAGGATTACGTCACGGGTCAAAGCCAACAGGTGGGATCGGGCGCTTCCACTGACCCATCCAAAATAACCATTATCATATAAAATATAAGAGTTCTTTAGACATGATTGAGAATAACAAAGCTATTAACAGTAAGGCTTGCAAGGAGGCAATGTAGTCACTGGCTCACTAGTAAACAAGCAGTGTCTGTTGCTGCAGCCAACTGCTACTTGAACCATAGTAAGTATACTCATATAATTCGCAAGATCGTAACAATGTTAAGACTTCCCTGCACATTTTCATTCCTAACTTGTTACATACTGCTGAGAACAGATAGTATATATCGTAGATACACAAATTACACAAAGCAAATAAATCATGGAAGTTACATTAACACAGCAATTGTCATTCGCATCCGACGGTGGTATTTACACCCAACACTAGTAGTCACAGAGATAGCAGAGCAACTAATTTGTCAAAATAACAGGAGTAACTACTACTCAGAATGACTGTTGCTATAGGAGCTATACTGTAAACAAATATCTGTAGCTACCATGTTTGGGGCCTAATCTTATTCAAGTAAAGTACACAGAAAATTAATAGCATCATTACTAACGAAAGTTGTATAGTGAATCTTGCCAACAGGATGAAAAACGGCACAGAATTTCGATATTCAAGAACAGACAATAATATAAAAACATAACAGTGAAAGAGGAATGGTATATAAAAAGAAGAAATAAAATATGAGATAGTGACATACATTCACACATGACAGAAAAAAATGTTTGAAAAATTAGTTGATAACATAATATGCAAAATCAGTTTATGCTGACAGTAACGCCTGTAGCTACATATCCAAAATAAGGTTGTCAAGACATGTATTGGGGAGGGGGGGGAGGAGATATTTTGTAGATTCAAGAGCTGCGTGTTTTTTTTCTATATATTCACAAAAACACAGTGCGCTGCCTTACATAAACATTCCACCACACCAGTTTGTAAATAAAACTAACACCTTGTACATCAGACAATGTAGAATAAGAAAATTATTTCTAACGACTTAAGTCGGGCTATTTTCCTTCCTCCCAAAATGTTGTCGACGTTATTCTCACTTCCCTTACCATTAAAATACGTGCAACAATGTCAGAATGTTGCAAATATTGTCGTGTCTACGAAACTAACAGACGTCATAACTTTCTTTGGAACTGATGGTTCCAAAAAGTAAACCTGACTCTCTCACTTTTACTGTTCTGTACAACTATCTTACATGTGTTTGGATAGTAACACAAAACTACAATACATGAGCAATTAAATTACCTCTAGATTCGAAAATACTCCTAATACATCACACTGCTCAGCTTCTCGTTACTAAGGATCATCGGAGTCTACAGTGTTTGATGGCACTGGTGTCTTCTGGTGACCGCCTGCAATAAAGATAGTGCAACATGCAGCAATCTGCTTAACACAACCAATTCTTTAATACTATTTCTTACGACCATGTACATTAGTTGTTCCACTGCTCCTAGTTTGTACGTTTAATATGAAAACACCTCGAACGTGTTTACTCATGTTACAAGGTCTTACACAATTTGACCTGAACGAGACTGACACGTGTAGTCTGTCATAACTCTTTCCGCAAAATTAACATTTGTCCGTATACATGCATGTCCGTATTTAAACAGATTATAACACTAGGTTAGAAGTCTCACAACTAGAGTGTACAATCAACTAAAACAATGCATTAATCATTGCAAAACGCACACAACTTTATCTTCACAACATGAACTTTTTCCCGCCCACAATAACTTAGTTTACCGCCAACCAGAGATTTATTTACCGCGCTACAGAGATTCTTCTTTTTTTTTGCGTACACTGTAGTAGTCGATATAGTTAACCGAATACAATGTGGAAGAAATCAGTTTCATGAGGAACTAGATCACTATAATGAGATGAAACTTTGCACTTTTCGAAATAAAACACGTTATAGTGCGTTACATGCTTGGGATGACAACCCCCGCAACACTTCGAACGAACCAGCTACTCAATTACACACTAAGCATTTTCATTCTGAGAAGTTATTAAATAAATTTGAAAATAGTCCAGTGTTATGGCCGATTCTGTAGAGGTGAATGTGTGAACTTAACATAAAGAGACATTTATAAGTTCTTACGAGCAATACCAACGCCTCAATCTCAAACCAGATCACTCAAATTTAAGGGAAAGAGATGTTGGGCGGATTACTATTTTGGTAAAAGATGTTTAGTTATTCTTAAAATAGAAGTTGTTATATACCTTATAGGCTCCTGCACTGTGTATAATATATTGAATCATTTCCCCTATGGCCTTGCCTTGAGCGAAGCATTATATGCCGACGATATAACTTTATATTCAGCGATGCGGAAGGCCGTAGATAAAAATCGATGTGAACGAGCGTTATACCACGAAAATACTGGTGACAATATTTCTCTTCATAGGTCGAAGTAAAACGATTTGTATTTGAACAAGAGCATATTATAAAAAATTAATATTCGTATAGATTTTCCCCCCCGTGGGGGGCAATGAAACCTACCAGAATAACGTACTGTAAGTTATATCAACACAATACACATGGCTGCGTAGGACGCCTTGAAATAACAATGATACAACGAATTATTGCTTGTTGATTTCTGAGACGCACCTGGCAACTGGACACCATGCAATCTAATTGGGAAATGATCTGCAATACAAAGATGAGAAATGGTAAAAAATTGAATCTGTGCACTACAATTTGTGGCAAAGAGAATAAACAAATAGCGCAATTTGACATCAAAACGTTAAATTTTAGGTTAATAGTGGGAAACTACAAGAATACTGTGACTGTTGTTCATGAAAAGTACGTAATTACCAAAACTGTTGAGCCTCCTTATGACGCAATCCCTCTCCACTTTCAGGTAGCGTCTCTCTTTCGGTACTATCCGATTTTCAGGTGCTATTTATGACCCCTTCCATATAAAATTCTATACAACCCTTATGGAGAGCAGGTGTGCGTTGTGGCCAAAAACTTAAGGAGGTTCTTCTCTTTTTTATTGGACCAGGGTTTCACACATACATCAAAGGTGCCTATGAAATAGCAGTTTTAATACGACAAATAGTATTACCTTAGTCTAATGCGTGTAGTCACGACATTCTCTTGTGCGGAAGTTGTTACTATTTGACAGCTGGAACGACACTAGCGCAGAAAGTAATATTCGTTGTAGGCATAATGTTTGTTCTTAATTATTTTGTACTTGATTAAAAAAATAGTTAAAATATCTTCACGTTCCGTGTGTTGATATATTATCAAGAGACAAGAATAATCTCGAAGTACATGTAAAAATATCCAAACACACAGATTCAATGACAAAAGCTACAACTTATTCATGATGAAATATTTTCAGATATGTGCGTATTGCAACTTACTGCCCTGAAATCAAGAAAATATAAACACATATTTCATGCATGAGAAGCGTTTGTTCCTGCTGTTCTTTGTTATTATCATAGGTATTTTCCTTGGCATTTAAATTTTTTTATGGAGTCTTTATGATTCGACCATTTTTATATTTCAATCAACTTCCTAATACACGAATATTTTCGTAAATATAATTACTCTTGCTTCAAAAGCAAATGTGTTGAAGGTTCTTGCTGTTTGTGGCTCAGATTTAGTAACAAGTGTGGGATTTGTTTCTTCTGTGTTGGGAAAGAGTTTTGTTGCTTTTGACGACTTATTATCAAACCTATGTGGTTTCTCTTAAGCTAAGGGCATGGTGGCTTATTTTTTACGTTAAACAATATAGATATTAAATTCCATATAGGTTTCCTACGTTCCACATTCACTGATTTGCCTGACAGTGTAGTAAATAAAACTCCACGTTGTTGGATAGATAAATGGCGTCTTTCTGCAAAAGGACAGGTCTTCTGAAGTTTTAGCAAATTTTTGTTATTAAAGGAAAGAGGCCGTACTCAGTAAATTTATGTAAGTTAGAAGAGAATCGTAAATAAACTGTACTGTAATGTACCATTTTGTATCTCCGAGGGTTCTTAGGACACTAAATAATTACAAATATGGTGTAATCTTTTAATTATTCTCGAATTTTATGGCACTACATACATTCCCTATTGTAAGAAGTATGTTATAAATCAGTATAAACGTTACTTTTCGCACTATCCGATGTCGTATTCAGAATTGTCGCTTGCTGGCTGCTTCGGGCACTGCTCTCGCTGGGCCAACAAAAACGAGATGGAGTGTCGCCACTGTTATGTTAGACTGAGGTTTTACAATGATTTAAGTGTCTGTAGTGGCAGTGTGAGTAAATAGCGTTGACTATGAACTAATAGAGTTAGTACTGGTTATATTTGTACCACTGCCGCTGTTGCCACTAACAGTGCTAATAGGAGTAATAACAGTAACTATTATTATTATTATTATTATTTTGACCATAATAACAAAAATGGTAGTGGTACATAAAAAAGCGTTTATAGATGTACAAAAGATATGGTTTCTGATACAGCGAGTTATGGGGAAGTAGAATTTAAGAACACAGCACCAGCTAAGAATAGTGGGAAATGAAGTTCCACCATCACTGTCTCTCTGCTATTTTCTTTCAGTACAAAAAACCGGGAATACGTTGGTATACCAAAACTTTGGTAAGGAAGGCGGAATAAGGATTGAGGCAGCTGGTTGCCCTCTTTTTTGTCAGAATCTTTTAAAGAGACCATATTCGCCTTTTTGCGTTTTTCAGGTCGATTTTTCAGCTACTTCCCTCTTTCCCCTGTTACAGCAAGTTTTGCTACTTATATAAAACGGATTCTGAAGGCCACTAAAGTTTTGACAGTTGGTTTATACACTTTGACACATTTACATACTTTGACATATATAAACAACACTTAAGTATACATGATATAAGGTTAATACAAAATCGTTTTCCACCAACCAGAGTTCACACTTTACACAACTTGATATAAAATGTACAACTTTTTTACCTAAACCTACAGTATAGCAATAAATGCAGTGAGTCTTGTCTGACTTCCCGCACAGTCAGTAACACCTTGTAATACTGGAAGCAGGCTTGCAGATCCCATCAGTAAATTACATTCCCTGCTAACGCTGGGAATTTCAAAAAGCAAAGTCACCTGACTTCTCTAGAAACCTTGATAAGATCTTCTTATGGATTGCTGCCTTGAGCAACAACTATGGAATATTTGTGGGTGCACAGCAAGAAAGTTTACTTTCAGAAATTACTGGAAGGAATGCATTCCTGTATGGTCTGCTGTCAGTGATAAACTGTATGAGGACTTCCTCTCAACTGGAGAGCAATAAACAGCAGACAAACTGCTGCATAGTCTAGACACCATGCACAGCCAGTAATGGTTGGACACTGTTAAAAAACTAGACTTCAAACAATCAAGCAGACAAGTCCAGTCCCTGTTACGCAACTTGTTGGGGCGCAAATCGAATAACAAGTAGCAACAACCTCATAAAACCAAATACAGCTGCTGCAAACATCGTCTCGACATCTAAACCATTTATTTTCCGACCTCACACCACACAAGTTTAAATGAGAAATGAGAATTATAATGGCAGAATGTCCAATCATAGCCCATATTCTTTCCTCTTCACTCCTGAACATATTTCAATGGCTTTACAATACATTACATCAAGTGAAGCTCCAGCACTGTGGTAAATATGCTAAAACGTGGCTAGCCCAAATTTTCCCCAAGATTCTGAAAAAAGGATCCATTCCACGATTAATGAAACAGATGAAGATCATAGGTATCTCAAAACCAGGTAATACCCACAACAAATCTCAGAGTTATACCATTCTGAGAGCATAACAGAACACACGCTGACTTACTTGGAAAGATTTCTGTGAAAAATAACATTCCATCCAAACCAAAGCTCTGTGGATCAAGAACTTTTATTGACAAATTACATAGAAGATGGCTTCCAGAAGCAACCAAAGATTTCTGCTGTATTTATTGACCTGTCTGCAGTTTATGCCAACTGACACGCAATTTCAGGTAATTATAAGCAGCACCATTAGTGACTAAAGGATCTTCAACAGTGGCCTACATCAAGGCTCAGTCCTACCTTTACTGTTATTTAGCTTGTACGTTGCAGATATCCCAGCCACTCAGTCACTGAAGTTTGGTTATGCCGACAACTGGGTAACGCAACACAGCACAAATAGAACACAGCACAAACATACCAAGTTCATCAGAGATATATTAACAAAAGACTTGAGTGTGTAAAATGAGACGAATCATAAATGGAGACTGAATTAATTTGCTTTCATCTGAGTAATATACTAGCTAACTGAGAACTGGAAATATTTTTTGATGATAGCCACCTGGCCCATTACGAATATCTACAGTTACATTTTACAGAACACTCTCATGTAAACAGCTTTAAAGAAGACTGCAGGTAAATTGAGGTCAAGAAACAATATTCTGGAAAAGTTATGTGGTATAATCATTCACCCTCAGCCTTGTCTATTTAGCGGCAGTGTATTGCAGTCTGGATAAACAGCAGTCACATGAAGGTGGTAGATACACAACTAAATCAAACAATAATGGTTGTTACTTGCACAATGAAGCCCACCCCAGTGTTCTGCCTACCTACCCTGACCTGCATTCCACAATCTAACCTGAGAAGAAAGAATAATCTTCTCATGGAATGTAAGAAAATCTGAAACAACTAGCAGCTGCCAATTATGACATGTCTAGATCAACAGATTCTACTCCAGACTCCCCCACTCAGGACAGCTAGCAACCTGGTTCAGTCTCCACAAAGCGTGAAGGTACCAGAGCTTCAGTGCTTTCTCCATGCCAACAAGAAACTGTGGGAATATGCTCTGCCTCACAGGACACAGAGTACACTTGTTGGAACTACATGTAAAATAACACCCCTGACAAGTGATTTCTCTTCACAGAGCACAATCTTGGACTCTGTTGTGTGAGAAGGCTTTGTGGTCTATGCTGTCTTGTAATGCAGATGTGTCCTGTTATTCTGTAATATTTGTGAAAATAAAGTGTCATTATTTCGCTATGCCATATCACATGTCTATTGCATGTCCTCTGTACCATACAGGAGTACAACAGTGACCTATGATGATCGCAAATTACGGCAAATACGCCTTCAACTGGATACCGAACAACAACAATGCAGCCAATGGCCAGCTATGTGTGTCGCTATTCGCAATGTTCGCCCACGAGTGCAACACTATATCATATGGTGCTCTATAACGAAATTTCTAACAAAGTGTTTTAGTAAAAAGTGATAGTGACACTTTTCAGTGAAGAAAATCAACAAACGACGTCGGTGCCGACAATGGCGTCCTACTGCGGACTTATTGTGCAATTTTGACACCACCACCACTTCGCATGTGGCGCATACTGAACATTTACCATGTGTTCTCTCATACACTGGATTACCTACCATGAGTGATAGTTCTACCAAGCCATGTGAACCAAATCTCAAATTGGTGCCACTGCAGCTGCCCATGCAATCGCAATTCACTCATCCTATCAATCTCGCTGCATAAGGCAATGTGACATTCAACTGCATTATCACCATACATGCTTCCATGGCATCATATTTAATGAACCACTGATTTCAACCCTTAGCCATTTGGCAAGCTTCCACCATTACATTTGGCTCAGCTCTTTGTATGGTTTGCCATAGTGGATAGCATCCTTTCTGCCCATAACGTCACAAGTGACATGCAGAGGTGTTTAGTGACATCGTCCTGGCGCCAAAGGCAGAAAAATATTCGACAGGAAGATCAAAACTACTATATCGTCTCTCCAGGACACTGGATCTCCAATTAAAACATGTAATACACAATGAACATTTAATGAACAACATGCCCTCTCAACTATGGTGTCAACTATGCAGTTAATGCCTGATCATGTATTATGGACATTGTAGGTAGCCAAACTCCCAACCCAGGTTCAAATTGCAAAGATCATCAAAGAGTGGGAGACATTAGATCATAAACTTAAATTGGCGATCAGAAGTTTCGCTGTTATGAAACACAATGTATCAAATTTGATGATAACAATGCCACCGCATACAGCCAGTACAATCAGTCTCAATGTACCTTGCTTACAATACCGGCTGTCTCTGATGATTGCCGACCACAACTTGATAGCCTCTGCCCAGAACAGTGACCTCCCCATCTTGCCGAGACGACAACTGGCAACCATGTTCTGCTGGGTATCTCCACTACTGCTGGTATCATGCAAAGTTTGGTGGCGCCGCCCGTACCTGTTAACCACCGTGCTCAAGCGGATGTTGAAAGTTGGGCTAATTTACTTACTGGTGTCATCCTTGATGCGATCGTCAGATACACGAACCAATAAACAGGTGTTATCAAGGATCTTTACTCCAGTCAGAGATCTACAGTTCGATAGGTACCATTGAACTTAAGGTCTTTCATTGGCTAGCTGTACCTGGCAGAAGCGTACAGAGAGAGTTATCAAAGTTTGGAGGAGATTCGGGAGACTGAATGAGACGGAGTTGAAAGCTTCAGCCTCGTGACAAATCTCAAATGGCTTAAGACCCTGATATGTTGACGTAATTTTGACGATTGAACTGTCAGAGCACAAATGCAATACTTTGATTGCTTTGCTCCAATTCGTGACGCATATGAACAGTTCGCAGAAAATTTGTAAGGAGAGAGCTATTGCACCAGGGGTAACATCATATTAAATGTAGTGTTTCCATGATAGGTAAGTTTACCAGAAGTACATACTCTTAAAACCAAAGGAATATGAAACAAAACATTGTACTCTCCACCTTTAAATGGACAATGACACACTTCAAAAGGTGATACAAACAAGATCTGATGAGATTGCTGTAGCATATCTTCGTCTCCACGACCTGCAGCAAACTGCAGCCATCGATAATGGCTCCACCACCCTGATGCCACATAGCCTTGGCATGCCTACACCCATCTTGCAGCAAGTGCCACAGCCTACACTACCTTTGCACAGCAATAAGGTCAGTAATACGCTTCCCAGATGTGAGCACCTCACTCCAACCCTATCCATTCTGCATCGGCAGCCATTCGCAGACCTTCCACAAGTGACTTTCTCCAAATGTGCGGACACAAACAGTACAGTACAAGGATTCCTTACGATGCCAGGGCGCCCAGTTCAGCACAGACAACGCTGGCTCCCACCTGATAAACTTTGCACAGTGGAAACAGTGGTGATGATCTTTTAAAAGCTTGAATAGTTCGACCCTCAGACAGCTCGTGTACTTCACCCATCAAGTGAGTGCCTAAAAAAACGGTTGTCTGCGCCTTTGTGGCTATTACACAGTCCTTAATGCATTCACTGTCATCCACAGTTACCCAATATCTAACACACAGAACTTTACTCACTATCTTGCAGGCATGTCTGTATTTAGGATATTGGACTGTAAGCTGGCTTATCACAAAATAACGATGCACGCAGATGACGTTCAGAAGAAGGCAGTCATTCCACTGTCTAGTTTGTCTGAATATCTTTTTTATGCAGTATGGCCTAAAATCACATCGAAAATGTGGAAATGATCTCAGATAACATCCTCCTTGAGCTACCCTTCTACTATGCATACTTGGCTGGCATCCTCGTTTTCTCACAAGATAATGACGCACACAAGGCTCATCTCAAACAAATTATCGATGTCCTCACTATGAATGGTGTGATAATCAATGACGAGAAAAGCTAACTAGAACAAACCGAAGTTACTTTTCTGGGTCATGTGGTTTCAGCTGTTGGTATGTGCACCCAATGCCACAATGAACAGAATAAATCCATCAGCTATCTTCTCCCCGATACTCTCAAGAATTACACCATTTCCAAAGGGACGAGAAATTTTTACTGGCGCCACGTAACGAAAGCAGCTACTGTTAAAGCACAATTAACATAAGCACTAAAAGATGAAAACGCCAATGGCAAATGGAAGTTGCAGTGGACTGCCAACATGCAGACAGCCTTCAAAAATCTAGAGTGCTTTACTCAGGCGACATTCTGCCACATCGACTCCCTCTCAGAGAGATATTATCATGGACACGAATAACTGAATTGGTGCAGTCCTTCAACATGAGGTAGTAGGCACACAACCACCCCTTGATCATTTTCCTGGAAACCCACTGCCTCACAGAGCAAATGCTTGGCATAAGATCATGAATGCCTTGCAGCCTATGAGGAAACTGCCAGTTTAAAAATAATGCTGGAGGCTGATCATTAATCTCCTAAACAGACTACACGCCACTAGTGGGTTCCATCTATAACCCATCAAATGACTTATCCTCAAGCTGTTTCCGATACTTCACTTACATTTCTCAATTCTTGATGGATGTACATCACGACAGGCAACAATTTCAGAAACTTATTTTCGACTAAATGCACAACTTAGTCCAACCTGGCATCTGACCAATGACAGAACTAGTTACCGATCGTTTTATGTGGACAAATATCAAAAAAGAAAATGGACATAAATATATCTACCTTGTCAGAGAAGCAAAGTAGGATGATATGCACAACCACCTCTTGGACCACCAAAAGGACGGTTTGGTTTCAACATGTCCACATAGGACTCCTTCCTGAATCCAAGGGTTACTGATAATACTGCCTATCACTTACCAAATCACATGGTTGAAGCTGTTCATTTACATGACACTACAGCACAGTCTATTTCGACATCTGAATTTCTCGCTTCAGATGCCCTGTATCTATTACCACAGACCAGTATCGACAGTTCGAGTTCACTTTGTTTTCTGCACTATGTGCCCTCTGTGGTACCCACCATTCCTGAACTACAGTGTACCACAAGCAAAGCAACAGCGTAGTCAAATGGTAGCACCACATACCAAAGACTGCTTTAATGTGCCACTGTAAGTTACTGGATGGAAGCATTGCTGTGGCTGCTTCTACGTATACATACTACACACAAGAAAGAACTATATGCATTTCTTGTTGAATTATTTGACTAACCTCTCGCTTGCCCTGCCGACTTCACGTTTCAACCACCTCCAATGGATTCTACTGAAATTCCTGCTCTCATTAGAATAGTTAAAGAACACATTACTTATGGCAAAATCCCACCTCCACAACCTCAAAGTACCCTAGAGATTTTAGGCCACACAGCAACCTGTCCACATTGCAACAACATCATAATCTGTGATGATCGACTTCCTCTGTAGCCCCCTTAAACAAGCCTGTAGAAGATGTTAAAATGTAGTGCACACGCCTTTGACATCCTCCACAACAGCAAACCCATCATAGTATTACTAAGCTACTTAAAACGAGAGTGGATGCTTCCATATGATCTGTCCACCATTAACACACTGAAGTTGCCAATACACATGAAAATTCAACCACTCTTACTGTGCCCATCGCCAATTTCATAGTCATGTTGGAAGCCAGCAGTTTCCAGCCCAACAACATGAGTGTCGGATTAATAGACAATCTCATTGTCGAAGGCAACCACCCTGAATGCCACACTTGGAACAATTCTATTAGACGCCACTCCGTCCATTATTACATACTGTCCTGCCAATGTTAATACAGCAGCCATCCCATCACATCCATTCTCCAATGGCTTCCTCATGATTATCATCCCTTGAACTGCATTATCCATCACAACAGTAATAACAACAAATGGGACGATTTATCACAACCTGATCTCCACAAAATGCTAGTGCCACCAATCAGTGTGGGACAATCTCTCGGTGCCCACATGCTGCTGCCCCAGCCTGCATACCTGCATGATTTTAAACTCCATGGACATGCAGTGTGATGAAACCCTCACATCCTTCCTCACAGTACTCCTCACTACAGAGGCGGGGGGCAAGGGGAAGGGTGGGAAGGGACAGATTGGGGAGGGAACTCTGTGGGAACTACATGCAAAGTATGCCACTGACAAGTTGTTTCTCTTCACACAGTACAATAATTGATTCTGATGCATGGGAAGACAGCACAGTCTATGTTTCCTTGTAATATGGATGTGCCCTGTTATCATAAACTATTTGTGAAAATAAAGTGTCATTATTTCAGTACACTGTGTCATGTCTTTATTATATTGTCACCTATACTATACATGACTACATACTTAACAGGATCTGTACCAACCTTGGGAGATGTTATGACCTACTTTACTCTCAGACGCATTGTGGAAGAGTGCCATAAGAATTCGTGCCCTGGAAATCACTCAGACTTCTGAATACTACAGCAAAAGTGGTAAATTATATAAACAATATGCCTGTTAACGTGTAAATTACGTAGATATTGTATTATGTTGTATTTGTATTTCTACAGAGATATGTAATTGTAATATGATTAATAATAATGTGGAGTTTGAATTGCAAGTATGAGGAATTTCATATGCCAAATAACTTGTTGTTAAGGTACTCACATCGCCAGGTGGCACCATCGAGTAATTTCCAGGTCAAGACAATCTGTAAAGGCGTGAAGTGCCCATTGTACCGAGACAGTGCGTCAAAAAGTTTTATTAGTGAAAAATGCCTACTAAAAACATAGTTTGGTGACCTCATAAACCTTGCAGTGACCGTAAACCCCTTGCCATATGTTCACTATGTCAGTTAAAACTACATTTACGCCTCAGACCGTATATTATGTGCATTAGAACAATAACTTTAAACCTCTGGTTCATGATTCCCTGGGAACATAATCTAATTTTAAGGATCTCGCACACAGAAATTACAGAGGTGGCCATCCCCACAATCGATCCTTTTTGTACCCAAAAATCACTTGATAACGGATATAGACTTTCGAAAACGGGAAAATATCGGTTCTGCACAAATGTCTAAAGTATGTGTAGTTAAAATTTGTGCCATTTGCTATGGTTAGTTATTTAGATAATTGCGACCCAATGTGCAAAAACGGTTAAAAACCGGTTTTTGTGGTTTTCTTCATAACTTGAGTAAGTTTGAACCTCTGTAGCTCGTTAACAGATAGAGATACAGAAGAGAGTCTTGAAGTTCTCCCAAGATCATCGTAGGATCATATGATAAAAATTGGGACAATTTGCCATGAACAGAATGTCGCTATATCCACAACTGGTACTCTTCATAGCCAAAAATCATAGTTCTTCGAGATTTTCTCAGGGATGGCCTATGAACAAATGGCGCCGTTATAAGCCACCTAGGGCCCATCCTAGACCACACCTTATGCAAAACCACCGACGATTTTCTCCGTTTACCTGCGCTGGAGGAAGAGTGTAATGTTTAAATTTAGAATCTGAACTGTAGGATAGCTCCAGTATGTCCTTTCTTCTGACAGGTATACAAATTGTCACTAGGCCAATCACTACACAAAACACTGAACTCCTGATATCTGTGATCAATACAACCTGACATATGACTCTATGAAAAATCGCATTTTCACGTGTGGCTATACGGAACATATCATTACCATGCACTGTCATCCATGGACCAATAGTGTGTGTCTAGCAACTAACAGCTGTATCCAGAGACTCCAAATAACGGCTTACGAGTATACTTTTCTGCTCACTAACAAATAAACGTTTCTGCAGAGACAGAAGTATTTTAAGATGTTCTTAAATTTAACTGACAGCTCATGGGTGTTCTTGGTTCATCCTGATCAGCAGTTGTGATATTAATTTTGATGCAGGAATAACATGGATTCGTGAATGCACATTACAGAGACAGTCACCTTCCACTGGAATATTTATCTGTAGCAAGGAAAATTAAATTAATTAAGGCTGTTGTAACGTAAAACAATGAACAGAAGAAAGATGACTTTCAAAATATTTAGTAAACTTCTTGAGTGTATCCCAAATTGCATGTTGTTGTTGTTGTGGTCTTCAGTCCTGAGAGTGGTTTGATGCAGCTCTCCATGCTACCCTATCCTGTTCAAGCTTCTTCATCTCCCAGTACCTACTGCAGCCTACATCCTTCTGAATCTGCTTAGTGTATTCATCTCTTGGTCTCTCTCTACGATTTTTACCCTCCATTACTAAATTGGTGATCCCTTGATGCCTCAGAACATGTCCTACCAACCGATCCCTTCTTCTAGTCAAGTTGTGCCACAAACTTCTCTTCTCCCCAATCCTATTCAATACCTCAACATTAGCTATGTGATCTACCCATCTAATCTTCAGCATTCTTCTGTAGCACCAAATTTCGAAAGATTCTATTCTCTTCCTGTCTAAACTATTTATCGTCCATGTTTCACTTCCATATATGGCTACACTCCATACAAATACTTTCAGAAACGACTTCCTGACACTTAAATCAATACTCGATGTTAACAAATTTTATTTTTCAGAAACGCTTTCCTTGCCATTGCCAGTCTACATTTTATATCCTCTCTACTTCGACCATCATCAGTTATTTTGCTCCCCAAATAGCAAAACTCCTGTACTACTTTAAGTGTCTCATTTCCTAATCTAATTCCCTCAGCATCACCTGACTTAATTCGACTACATTCCATTATCCTCGTTTTGTTTTTGTTGATGTTCATCTTATACCCTCTTTTCAAGACACTGTTCATTCTGTTCAACTGTTCTTCCAAGTCCTTTGCTGCCTCTGACAGAATTACAATGTCATCGGCGAACCTCAAAATATTTATTTCTTCTCCATGGATTTTAATACCTACTCCGAACTTTTCTTTAGTTTCCTTTACTGCTTGCTCAATATACAGATTGGATAGCATCGGGGATAGGGTACAACCCTGTCTCACTCCCTTCCCAACCACTGCTTCCCTTTCATACCCCTTGACTCTTATAACTGCCATCTGATTTCTGTACAAATTGTATATAGCCTTTCGCTCCCTGTATTTTACCCCTGCCACCTTCAGAATTTGAAAGAGAGTATTCCAGTCAACATTGTCAAAAGCTTTCTCTAAGTCTACAAATGCTAGAAACATAGGTTTACCTTTCCTTAATCTTTCTTCTAAAATAAGTCGTAGGGTCAGTATTGCCTCACATTCCGACATATCTACGGAATCCAAACTGATCTTCCCCGAGGTCAGCTTCTACCAGTTTTTCCACTCGTCTGTAAAGAATTCGCGTTAGTATTTTGCAGCTGTGACTTATTAAACTAATTGTTCGGTAATTTTCACATCTGTCAACACCAGCTTTCTTTGGGAATGGAATTATTATATTCTTCTTGAAGTCTGAGGGAATTTCGCCTGTCTCATACATCTTGCTGACCAGATGATAGAGTTTTGTCAGGACTGGCTCTCCCAAGGCTGTCAGTAGTTCTAATGGAATGTTGTCTAGTCCCGGGGCCTTGTTTTGACTTGGGTCTTTCAGTGCTCTGTCAAACTGTTCACGCAGTATCATATCTCGCATTTCATCTTCATCTATCTCCTCTTCCATTTCCATAATATTGTCCTCAAGTCTAAATTCAAACGTAAGTTCAGTTTCTCTTATTAATAAATCAGTCATCTGCTAATACAGACAGAATAACACTTTGTCAGGTGGTTACAGTATCACAACCTTGAGGATGCTGAGAGTGGCAGGGATCTGAAAACAGCTTAGCCAACACAAAGTGTTCCATATGGTGCTGACTTTTGACAGCCAGTGCTTGGGGGCCTGCAGAAAACGTACTGCGCTCTTAGTACAGCTAGTGCATTGGGGTCTGTTAACATATTTATGTACGTTATCAATTGATAATAAGATCGGTACATATGTGGGTGAAGTTGGTGCCCCACAATCTTGGGATTGGCTCTTGTGTAAAATAAAAAAAAAAGTTTGATGATCACTGGTCAAGATGGATACGAACATTTACAGGAACAGTTCTGAGGTGGTGTTCTCAATGCTTCTTTGCCTCTTCCTCGAATTACCCTTACCAAGGAGTAGGAAGGAACCAATCCAATACTCTGAAACATGGTTTCCAGTACAACATAAGTGTGGCAGCAGTAAACATGCCCATTATACACCCGCAACTTTCTCAAGAATGCCACCTCCCACTGCTGCACAACAGAATTTCAATTTAGGGAAAGAGTGTGAACAGTGAGATTCAAAAACTGAAATCCAAATTACACTTTTTAAAAAATCTTTATTGGTTTAATATCATATGGTAACCATGTATACTGTGCTTAAGTATGTTCAAAGTGGAACAATAATATCTTAATGTATTGTCTTTCCTTAAAAAAAATGTATCATGAAAGTGTCTCAATGTAGCTATGAATTTTTAATTGTGGGTACAGTGAGACAGTGCCTCGAATTCTAATGAAGATCGTAAGAAGCGAAGTTGAATTCAAATGAAACAGCAGATTGTTGTCTTTTTGTCTTGCTATGTGTTGTAGTAGGTTTAGGCAATAACATTTTACGTATTTTGTGTCAATGAACGAAATATTTGGAACTACAAGCATCATAAATTTGTTCTCTAGTTTCAAACTTTTCCTAAGAAATGTAATTTCACATTTGGATGACTCTCCTACAGTTGAAAGAATTTTTCCTACATAATATATTTTCTTTTTTGCCTCAAATTCTACTAAAACAAAGTCACCCACTTTGGGTGAGCGCTGTAAGTTTTCAAAGTTAACCATTTCCGGTTCTGGAATCAATTGTGTCTACATCTTCATCTACATCTACATTTATACTCCGCATGCCACCCAACGGTGTGTGGCAGAGGGCACTTTACGTGCCACTGTCATTACCTCCCTTTTCTGTTCCAGTCGCGTATGGTTCGCGGGAAGAACGACTGCTGGAAAGCATTCGTGCGCGCTCGAATCTCTCTAATTTTACATTCGTGATCTCCTCGGGAGGTTTAAGTATGGGGAAGCAATATATTCGATACCTCATCCAGAAACGCACCCTCTCGAAACCTGGACAGCAAGCTACACCGCGATGTAGAGCGCCTCTCTTGCAGAGTCTGCCACTTGATTCTGCTAAACATCTCTGTAACGCTATCACGCTTACCAAATAACCCTGTGACGAAACGCGCCGCTCTTTTTTGGATCCTTTCTATCTCCTCCGTCAACCCGATCTGGGAAGGCTCCCACACTAATGAGCAATACTCAAGTATAGGTCGAACGAGTGTTTTGTAAGCCACCTCCTTTGTTGATGGACTACATTTTCTAAGCACTCTCCCAATGAGTCTCAACCTGGTACCCACCTTACCAACAATTAATTTTATTTGATCATTCCACTTCAAATCGTTCCGCAAGCATACTCCCAGATATTTTATGGAAGTAACTGCTATCAGTGTTTGTTCCACTATCATATAATCATACAATAAAGGATCCTTCTTTCTATGTATTCGCAATACATTACATTTGTCTATGTTAAGGGTCAGTTGCCACTCCCTGCACCAAGTGCCTATCCGCTGCAGATCTTCCTGCATTTCGCTACAATTTTCTAATGCTGCAACTTCTCTGTATACTACAGCATCATCCGCGAAAAGCCGCATGGAACTTCCGACACTGTCTGATCAAAGGTCTCATCATCTGAAGAACCTTGCAAAATTAATTAACTTTCATCAACATCAGCTTCATCAACTAGGAATAAAGCTCGCTTTGATTTGGTCCCTTTATGTCTTTTCGTTTCCTTTTCATTTGTAGTTCACTCCTTTCTGGTGTGTCGGTAGCAATCATTGGTTTTCCTTTAGGCTGTCAGCGACTGCAACTTTTTCTTGGTTTTGCCTGTGGGAAACCTCATGTGTCTTCTGGAGAGAGGTAAGACATTGGTGCAGATTTTCCATGTGATTGTGAAGAACTGGATGCTATAGCCTGTACTTCATTTTCATCATGTAATGGGTGTTCCCCATCAGTTTCAGGTTTAAGGCCTTTATCGGGTTATATGTGTGTTTCCAGGCTTTCATTTAGAGATGTCAGTAACAGAGGATGGAAGAAAACCATCCTCATTGAACACATGGCGACCTACAGGAAATATCCCTGTCTTCTTAAATCCCACAATGATACTGACAGGAGTCATTCCTCAGGGATATGTTACTCCCACACAGTGAGCAACATTGTAAATTGCAAATGTTTCACCTGGATGAGACATCATCCATGTATCTACAGCAGCATCATAAAATGTATGGAAAGGTTTCATGACACTGACATCAAGAGGCTACAGTTTACTGGGGCAATGAGTTGGAATTGTCAGAATCGTTATCCCATTCTCTTTGCACAGATCTATTGCCTCTATTGAGATGTGCCTCTCATGATTACCAATCAGTAACGAAGATGGATTTACTTTTGAGCTGGCAGAGAACTTGATGAAGTGATGAATGCCCTTCACAAAAGTTTCTGAGTTCATCCAGCCTCCTTTAACGTGGTGCTCCTAATATCATATGATTTTTAAAATTCACATGTGGAAATATCATGACAGGGGGTAGGCTGTTACCGAGAGCATTTATAATACAACATGTTGTAACCAATGTTCCACATTCTGCACTGGTTGCCTTGTTATCTTGTTTCATACCCTTTAATGGCCAAAAATCTTCTGTGGCTTCTGCACCATTGTTGTTCCAGTTTCATCAAGATTGAAAATACGTGATCCATCAGTGAAATTTGGATGATGTTTGATTACTTCTTCTAGTTTATCAAAGAAATTTGACACATTAAATTTATTAAAGCCTGTAGCTCTAGATAAGCTGCATCCTTCTGGGGTTTGAAGAGACAGTTGAGGGAATCTGCACACTAAAATCTACAGAAATCACGGTTTTATACAGGAAGCCTGCATTTTCAGACACTAAGAACAACACATATCTCACTGTACCCTCATAATTCAAGTCTCACTGTTCGCAGTTGCAAACTTTTTTTTCAAAATGGCTCCAAACACATTCAGCTTAAAGCAACATTTCAATGAAGGGGATTTATATGTCTTGGAAAAACCATAGTTTTGAGTGACTCATGAAATGATTTGAACATACCAATGGTCATCTCAGAAACGAGCTATGTAAATTTAGTAAAAAGATACTTTTTTTACCTCTGAGCACAAATACGGGGTAATCAAAAAGTCACTATAAATTTTAAAACTTAATAAACCACGGAATAATGTAGATAGAGATGTAAAAATTGACACACATGCTTGCAATGACATGGGGTTTTACTAGAACCAAAAAAATAACGAAGTTCACAAAATGTCTGACAGATGGCGCTGGACAGCAAAATGTCAGTGACTGCGCATGACAATCATGTTACAGAATTGTATCATCCCCAGCCTGGCTGATAAACACCTGCTGGTACGTACGATGTTTATGCAGGATAGCACTCCACCCCATATTGCTAGACGCGTGAAAGATCTCTTGCGCGCGTCGTTTGGTTATGATGGTGTGCTCAGCCGCCACTTTAGTCATGCTTGGCCTCCCAGGTCCCCAGACCTCAGTCCGTGCGATTATTGGCTTTGGGGTTACCTGAAGTCGCAAGTGTATTGTGATCGACCAACATCTCTAGGGATGCTGAAAGACAACATCCGACGTCAATGCCTCACCATAACTCCGGACATGCTTTACAGTGCTGTTCACAACATTATTCCTCGACTACAGCTATTGTTGAGGAATGATGGTGGACATATTGAGCATTTCCTGTAAAGATCATCATCTGTGCTTTGTCTTACTTTGTTATGCTAATTATTGCTATTCTGATCAGATGAAGCGCCATTTGTCAGACATTTTTCGAACGTTTGTATTATTTTGGTTTTAATAAAACTCCATGTCATTCCAAGCATGTGTGTCAATTTTCACCTCTCTATCTACATTATTCCGTGATTTATTCAGTTTTCAAATTTATACTGACTTTTTGATCACCCGGTATATCAACAACGAAATCACAACAAGAATATCAAGTAGGAAACATGGAAATCCATAGACTAAATAATAATGGTTACCACATTCACAGTAGGTACCAACAACTGAAACTAAAATTCCAGAGATAAAACTAATGTCTCACTGTTCCCACTCTTCCCCTACTTTTATTTACGGACAAAGAAGACCTGTGATGGCTTTCAAATTCTACATTCAGATTCACATGGCAAAGCTGTTTCGGTAGACTCTGAAGAACATAGTTGGCTGTGTTTAATCTACTGATCAAGATGCATCAGTCAAAACAGAGAATCCCATTTTATGTGCTAGAAGAGAGGGATGGAAAAACACCCCAGGAACTGGAACCTTCCAAACTTTATAGTATAGTGCCACGTGGACTCACACAGCTACAAATGCAGCAGTCCATTTGGTATGACTGCACAGTAATTTATCAAATTTGAGAGACAAGAATTGACATGGTTCAATCCTCAGCTGTTGAAAGTAGATTCAGTCGACAAATGTGTGTGGTTTTGAAAGATTTGTCACATTTTAGTTAGTTATAGACCCTATGTTACTTTTTACATCACCAAGCCAAGATATGTTTTCAAAAACGATGTTGGTCAATTTTAGTTATGCTGGTCAATATCGAACAAGAGAAAGTATGAAAGTGATAAAATAAGTTCATTAACATGATCAGATTTGTTATCAAAAGTAATCTGCCTTTTTACACGTTTAAAACCTGTTACTCAACTTCAGGGAGTATTAGTGCTGAATATTTTCGATGATATTCAAGAGGTTAGTCTCAATCGTTCTGGCTTTTTTTTTTGTTTCAGGCTATTAATCTTTATTTCATACCACAATATAGGGTAGAAATTTTCTTCTTTCTTCTTTTTTTTGTAAATATATTCCAAGATTATTTCATAGGCTGGGCTCAGTCACACATGCTGAAAAGAAAGCCTCCAAATTTTTGTGTGATCTCTCCAAATGCTTTTTAAATTAAACAAACGTTATTAGCATTTTACATGTTTATTCTTCAAGTCTTCTACCACTAGAGGTCTTCAAACTGTAGCAAGTAACAAGGCAGTGTGTAACATATCTCTTGGTGCATGAGAAACAGTGTGCCATAATCCAAATTCGAAGAGTTCTTCCCCAGAGTAACCTCCCCTTCAGCATGACAATGTCAGACAACACAAGCTCTGTGTCATCCGATGCCTTGTGTTTACTATCATCAGTCATCCTCCATACAGCCCTACTTGACCCCAACTAATTTTCATCTGTTTCCAAAACAGGAAGAACACCTTTAAGGACTTTGCTTTGATAGTGATGATGCAGTGCAAGCAGATGTGAGGTCGTGGTTCAGTCAACAAAATAAAACATTCTACATGACGGTCTCTTATTGGGAGAAAAACATTCATTGCCACGGTTACTATTCTGACAAACAAATATGTAGACATGAAAAATAAAGGTGTAGAATAATAATAGCGTTTCTTTTATTTAAACAGCTTTAAGATTTTTCACATAAAAGATTCGGAGCCATTACTTTTCAGCACACACTTGTATAATGAAGTTTTAGATCATTGAATCAAAAAGGTGGCACTTGTATTGATATTAATAATATAAAAAGATGGACTTTGTATATATAATTGTATATGGTTACTGTTTGAATATCAAAGTAATCTGTATTTAAAAGACTAACTGCATGACTATCAGTCATTTCAGGGTTAATGACTTTTGTGTAATTCTTGTCAAATTTGGTTCCTGGACATGGAATATTTTCTTATTCACCAAAACACACAAAAAAATTGCTATTACACAATTTTGCCCCATATTGGAAAATTTTTGTGGCTATCCAGGGTATGGTATAATGATAAGGAATTAAAAAATCTTTATGGAAACGTCTGGTAATTTCCAAGAATGATTGCCTATCGAAGCCGCAAGGTGCAAACTATATATATCGAATGATCGATTCTAAATTGATCACGCGACTGTGCTGGCGGGCGTTATGATAAATTATTTGTGAGCTGCTAGGAAAACCCAAATTATTTATGATGGTTGAGAGAGGGATGCCTGGTATTGTAGGCGTTTCTTTGGCCGATTGCGTCATGTGGAAGAACCTAATTCCATGCTTATGCAGCGTAGAAAATAGTTTGAATTTTTGTCGTAAATGTGGCAGTCTGCCCTTACTTTTGCATGACATTGGCAGAGTCTACCTAGGTTACAGCAAAAAGGGGATGCTTCCCGTAGCATACACATACACATAACAATGTCGACGACGAGTGAGGTAAGTCGTTTCTTTTGTAATTTTACAACTATTTTAGTAATGTTCTTTTGTCGTTGCTGCAGTGACCCCTATAAACATGCTCATAATGGCCGCCACCACAGTCGTATGATCGATTTAGCATCGCACGTTCGATATAAATCGTTTGCACACATGGGCTTCGATAGGCAAACATTCTTGTAAATTACCCAAAACTTGCAGGCGTCGAAGTAACAATCACAGTACCGAAATGTGTGCCCACAATGAAATATAGATACAATAATCCAGGTGGGAACACAGAGGGTTAAAATAGAATAAAAGTAACCTTTTCTTACATGCATGACATAAGAAACCAGCACCATGACAGGTTTCACAGCTGCCAAAATTTCAATAGATCCGTCAGAACATAACTCCAAGGAAATGCATTAACTACATATGTTGGAGTCCATCAAATTTTATGATTGTTGTCAAGTCATTCGTCAAGAGCTGACAGAATTTTCTTTTGGAAACAAATGGCTTAAAGAAGAACTAAGTACAAGAAAATGCTTTGATGGTGTTAAAGGCATGCAATTCAGAAGTCTTTCGCTTTATAAGAACTCTGCTCCAAATTCTAATCACTCACCCATTTTCAATAGCAACGTCAGAAAGGGTATTTTAGATTTCAAAAGGTTTAACAACCTGCCTAAGGAAAAGTACAAATTGAAACATAATGAGTGGTCTTGCCATCCCTCTGTGCACCACAGCGTACCAATTGATCTAGAGGAAGTACTGAAACACGTTTCCAAATTCCGATGATTAATAAATACTTGTTAAGGTAAGCGTGATTAGCTGTTCTGTATTTGACTGTTAGTATCGATAAATATTTAGCTTGAAATTAAGTAGCGATTGCTGTGTCCTTACAAAATTGGGACAGAACTCGCCCCCTCCCCCACCCACCCACAAAAAAATTAATACACAGATAAGATGAAGTGGAATAATGTGATGTGATTCTGTAATTCACATAGATGGAGAGGAAACTAATGAAGAAGAGGAAGGAACAAAAACTTGTACCAGGACCAAAGGTCAACTGGTAAATATTAACATGGGCTTTTGGATAATCACCACTCACCTTTTTGGCGGTTATAATACTCAAAAACTGCTGTTGAAAGTTGGGCTAATTTACTTACTGATGTCATCCTTCACGCGATCGTCAGATACACGAACCAACAAACGGGTATTACAAAGTATCTGGTACCTGGCAAAAGGATACATAGGGAGCTATTAAAGTCTGAAGGACATTTGGGAGACTGAAGATGACGACGTTGGAAACTTCATCCTCGTGACGAATCTCGAATGGCTTAAGACCATGACACATGGACGTAATTTTGATGACTAAACTGCCAGAGCACAAATGAAATACTTTGGTTGCTTTGCTCCAATTCGTGACGCGTGCGAACAGTTCCCTGAAAATTTTTAAGGACGGAGCTATTGCACCAGGGATATCATATTAAACGTAGAGTTTCCATGACACGTATGTTTTGCGGGAGTACATACCCTTAAAACCAAACGAATATGAAATAAAACATTGTACTCTTGTTGACGTTAAGGCCAGTTTCACACTCAAAATGGTCGAAATTTCGATGTTCTTTTTACTGTATTTTTGAAAGGTATATGTGTCTGGGATGTTGGGAGGAACAGGTTTTTTAATCAATGCGTTACAAAAATTTCTACACACCATTCTTCGAAGCAGTGTCACGGCCGCCGTGGGGACGCTCAGGTAGAAAACTTGCGCTGTGACACACATTCATAAAATGATTTATATTGCAATACGCTTGCAAACATACCCATCGAAAAGCTGACACATAACGTGTGCAGGCCGCCGAAAGTAGCATGCCCAGCCCAGCTACATTGGTTTTTCTCGCCAAGAAGAACGAGGGAACTGCTCTCCAGGTACAATTCGAGTTACGGGAACGGTTGACATACGGCCACCGTTTATGTTAGACTATGATACGGGCACGGAATTGCAAACTAAATGTAAGTAACGAAAACACTTTTTTTTTGTCAGAACATAATTTTTGGTTCGCCGTATTGTATCAGCCATTTTTAATTCTGAAAATCTATTTTCAGATTTTTGTTCAGCGACATGAAAAATACAAAACAGTGTGTAGTTTTTATTCAGATTGCACTAATAATACGAGGGTTTGAACTTAAATAATGGCAACTATTTATTCACAACCGATACGAAAGAGTTGCTTGTTTGTACCTGTTACTGTCTTTCAAAGTAGTCACCAGCGTTGTGTAGAACCCTTTGCCAGGGATGTGGAAGGTGTAGTATACCATTAGAAGAGCCTGTTCTGTTGATGGTACGAATGGAGCGGTCTACTGCCTTTCGAATCTCTGGGACAGTTCTGAAGAAAATGCCATCTTCAGAATCAAATCAAAGTCATAAAGACTTAAATCTGGGGAGTATGGTCGATGGTACAGTACTTCCCAGTCCCATCGACTGAACAGAGCAGCCACAGCTTGTGCTGTATGCGCCCGCGTATTGTCGTGCAAAATGATGGATGGGTTGCGCAGAAAGTGTCACCACTTCTTTCACAAATCTGGTCACAGGTGATGCTCCAAAAACAAACAGTAATACTGTACATTCACAGTCTTCCATGGAGGAACATAATGCATTGGGAGAACACCATCACAGTCATACATGAGAGTTGTCATAACTTTAGACCACTCCATTTGCACCATCAACAGAACAGGCTCTGCTAACGGTACACTATGCCTTCCACATCACTGGCAACGGGTTCTACACAATGCTGGTGACTACTTTGAAGGACAGTAAATGTGCAAACATGTAACTCTTTTGTATCAGTTGTGAATAAATAGTTGCCACTATTTAAGTTCCAACCCTCGTATATATAAAAGTTTAGGAAAACCTTTAAACGGTGTTTTCTCTTGAAACGTTTTTTCATAACCATGTGCAGCATAAAATAAAAACAGTTCAACCTATTAACTCCTATTGACTCCTCGAAATGTGAGCTTTTTTCATGGGAACTTATACGTATAATATATGCAATTTGTTTACATTAACAATTATTTGTAAAGCCACAAGTAGTGGAACAAACCCCAAAAATCAAACTCAAAGTTCAAATTAACACCATATCATTAAATTTAAGGTTATTTCGCTGTGGTTAGGTATAAGCTCCCATAAATTTAATGTAGTATCAGCTGCTGTTACCCATTTTTGATTTCAGACAACTCCTGAGGGGTGAATTGCACACAGTCTGCAGACTTCAGACTTGCAAGCCCTTCATCAAGTCATAATTATGGGCACCATTGTTATTTGTATTGAAAATCTAAAATCAAGTTCAAAGTATGATCAATCATAATTTCCAAACAGATCCTTTTTATGTCTTTTCATTATCTAAAAAGAAAAATGACCTTAAGATGATTTGCACAGTCAGTATAGGGATGTATGTTGGACAACAGCCGGTGAGTCTTTTCTATATCATCCGTAAGTTAAGTGAAATAGTCAGGAGGAGAATGGCTAAGCCTATATTTGGAGCCAGTCACAATATCAGATATCTAGTTTTCTGATTTTGATCTTGCACATTATTTGAAAACAAAGAATCTGCCATACATTGGAAATGTCAGATGTATAAAAGCAACTGCCATCAGATTTTGTTGATGGAAAACAGTGAATTCAGTCACTCCCATCATCAAGGAAATTGTTGAAAACTCGATAGATACAGCTCTTTATCATCCTTCCTCTGAGAGGCTGTTTGATGAACATCTTTGTTGCACTTTTCAAACATTTAGGTAATATTTTTCTTTTCTTTTACTAAAATTTTATCATTCTCTGTGTACTCATTTAAGATTAAATTTTATTTACCATATAAATATTTTAAATTTTATTATGTTGTGGTTAAACATCTTCATTTATTATTTTACATGTTTTCATATGTATTGTAGTCAGATGTCTTTCTTGCATTTTCTTGTTAGTTTTGGTGTACCTGACATGTTTTTGATTAAGTTTTACTACTACATATTTGTTATATGGTGATGTGTCTTAAAGGAGTTACCAGTAATTAAATTTTCACAAGTACTAGCATTAATGTGCGACACAGTGTCCTACGTTACAGCTTATGAAACAAATGTATGAACAAGATTGTTGTCAAATTGCTCATCCATTACACCTACTTTGTGCTCTGTACCATGCACCTATGATAGTAGAAGTGAAACATACACATAAAAAATGCTTAAATGTATCACTAAATTGCCCTCATAGTTGTAGGTAGTTCCCACAATAAACTAATTGCTTCATTGCTTAGTTGCCAACAGATAAACAGGTACCACAACACAACATAATGGCTACTATAGTGCTGTACACATTATTATTATTATTATTATTATTATTAGTAGTAGTAGTAGTAGTGGCAGTGCTCAGACACAAAGCATTGGCAGCCTGAAGTCTTACAGTTTCTGCCACTTCCGTAGTAAGGAGGCCAGCAATGAAGTGATCTACAAACAGTAGGCCTAAGTATAGTAGACACATTTTAATTTGTTTGGTTTTAAATTGGTGTGCAGGAAGAGGTGTGGTAAATAGGAAGCATGTTTTGTAACAAGTATCTCCATAATAAAGCCACTTCACAAAAAGGATAGTACAGCTGACATAAATAATTATATATGTCATTATTGTCAGGTTTCTCTAAAGTAATTGAAAGAGTAATGCATGAAAGGATAGCTGACTTCCTGAATAAAAATAAAATACTGACTAATGCTCAAAATGGGTTTAGAAAGAACAGATCCACAGAAACGGCAGTCTTCCAAGTCATGAAAATGGTTCTAAATGCCTTGGACAAGAACGAATTAAGCTGTGGAATATTCTTAGATTTACCTAAAGCATTTGATTTAATCAGCCATGACTTATTGCTTATGAAACTAGAATGTTATGGGATGCGGGGACTTGCCTTCAAATGGTTCAAGTCTTCTCTCTCTGAGAATAATTGGCTCCTTTTACCGACCTCCCGACTCAGCAGCGTTAGTGGCAGAACAACTGAGAGAAAATTTGGAATACATTTCACATAAATTTCCTCAGCATGTTATAGTCTTAGGTGGAGATTTCAATTTACCAGATATAGACTGGGACACTCAGATGTTTAGGACGGGTGGTAGGGACAGAGCATCGAGTGACATTATACTGACTGCACTATCCGAAAATTACCTCGAGCAATTAAACAGAGAACCGACTCGTGGAGATAACATCTTGGACCTACTGATAACAAACAGACCCGAACTTTTCGACTCTGTAAGTGCAGAACAGGGAATCAGTGATCATAAGGCCGTTGTAGCATCCCTGAATATGGAAGTTAATAGGAATATAAAAAAAAGGGAGGAAGGTTTATCTGTTTAGCAAGAGTAATAGAAGGCAGATTTCAGACTACCTAACAGATCAAAACGAAAATTTCTGTTCCGACACTGACAATGTTGAGTGTTTATGGAAAAAGTTCAAGGCAACCGTAAAATGCGTTTTAGACAGGTACGTGCCGAGTAAAACTGTGAGGGACGGGAAAAACCCACCGTGGTACAACAACAAAGTTAGGAAACTACTGCGAAAGCAAAGAGAACTTCACTCCAAGTTTAAACGCAGCCAAAACCTCTCAGACAAACAGAAGCTAAGCGATGTCAAAGTTAGCGTAAGGAGGGCTATGCGAGAAGCGTTCAGTGAATTCGAAAGTAAAATTCTATGTACAGACTTGACAGAAAATCCTAGGAAGTTCTGGTCTTACGTTAAATCAGTAAGTTGCTCGAAACAGCATATCCAGACACTCCGGGATGATGATGGCATTGAAACAGAGGATGACACGCGTAAAGCTGAAATATTAAACACCTTTTTCCAAAGCTGTTTCACAGAGGAAGACCACACTGCAGTTCCTTCTCTAAATCCTCGCACAAACGAAAAAATGGCTGACATCGAAATAAGTGTCCAAGGAATAGAAAAGCAACTGGAATCACTCAACAGAGGAAAGTCCACTGGACCTGACGGGATACCAATTCGATTCTACACAGAGTACGCGAAAGAACTTGCCCCCCTTCTAACAGCCGTGTACCGCAAGTCTCTAGAGGAACGGAGGGTTCCAAATGATTGGAAAAGAGCACAGGTAATCCCAGTCTTCAAGAAGGGTCGTCGAGCAGATGCGCAAAACTATAGACCTATATCTCTGACGTCGATCTGTTGTAGAATTGTAGAACATGTTTTTTGCTCGAGTATCATGTCGTTTTTGGAAACCCAAAATCTACTATGTAGGAATCAACATGGATTCCGGAAACAGCGATCGTGTGAGACCCAACTCGCGTTATTTGTTCATGAGACCCAGAAAATATTAGATACAGGCTTCCAGGTAGATGCTATTTTTCTTGACTTCCGGAAGGCGTTCGATACAGTTCCGCACTGTCGCCTGATAAACAAAGTAAGAGCCTACGGAATATCAGACCAGCTGTGTGGCTGGATTGAAGAGTTTTTAGCAAACAGAACACAGCATGTTGTTATCAATGGAGAGACGTCTACAGACGTTAAGGTAACCTCTTGCGTGCCACAGGGAGTGTTATGGGACCATTGCTTTTCACAATATATATAAATGACCTAGTAGATAGTGTCGGAAGTTCCATGCGGCTTTTCGCGGATGATGCTGTAGTATACAGAGAAGTTGCAGCATTAGAAAATTGTAGCGAAATGCAGGAAGATCTGCAGCGGATAGGCACTTGGTGCAGGGAGTGGCAACTGTCCCTTAACATAGACAAATGTAATGTATTGCGAATACATATAAAGAAGGATCCTTTATTGTATGATTATATGATAGCGGAACAAACACTGGTAGCAGTTACTTCTGTAAAATATCTGGGAGTACGCGTGCGGAACGATTTGAAGTGGAATGATCATATAAAATTAATTGTTGGTAAGGCGGGTACCAGGTTGAGATTCATTGGGAGAGTGCTTAGAAAATGTAGTCCAGCAACAAAGGAGGTGGCTTACAAAACACTCGTTCGACCTATACTTGAGTATTGCTCATCAGTGTGGGATCCGTACCAGATCGGGTTGACGGAGGAGATAGAGAAGATCCAAAGAAGAGCGGCGCGTTTCGTCACAGGGTTATTTGGTAACCGTGATAGCGTTACGGAGATGTTTAATAAACTCAAGTGGCAGACTCTGCAAGAGAGGCGCTCTGCATCGCGGTGTAGCTTGCTCGCCAGGTTTCGAGAGGGTGCGTTTCTGGATGAGGTATCGAGTATATTGCTTCCCCCTACTTATACCTCCCGAGGAGATCACGAATGTAATATTAGAGAGATTAGAGCGCGCACGGAGGCTTTCAGATAGTCGTTCTTCCCGCGAACCATACGCGACTGGAACAGGAAAGGGAGGTAATGACAGTGGCACGTAAGGTGCCCTCCGCCACACACCGTTGGGTGGCTTGCGGAGTATGAATGTAGATGTAGAACAGAAAGTACAAATATGTCATGAAGGCAAAGAGTATCTTTCAGATTTCAAAATAACTAGCTATGGAGTGCCCTAGGGTTCCGTGTTAGGCCCTCTGTTGTTCTTGGTGTACATAAATGATTTGCCAATCCATCTGACAGTTGCAGAAACGGTGATGTTCACTGATGACACTAGCATTTTTATAAAAGGAAACACTGAGGATGATCCATAGCAGTGTCTCTAGGACAGTAAATGAGACAGGAAAATGGTTTAGTGATAATGCTTTGATCATAAATATGGATAAAACGCTATTGTTGAATTTCAGTAATATTAAAAGTAAAGCTAGAAGAAGAGTAAAAGCTGAGTTAGGGAACTATGTTATTGGCACAAGCTCCATACACAAAATTGCTCGATATATGGGTGGATGAGCACTTGAGATGGGAAAAGCATCTACAAGTTTTGAGTAAAAATTTAAGTAAATGCTGCTATGTGCTAAGAATACTTCGGGAATGCTGCAACACTAAATCATTGCTGTGTGCCTATAATGCTTACATGAACAGTTTGCTTAGATATGGTGTGATCTTCTGGGGAAATACAGGTACGGAAAAACAAGTTTTCAAACTTCAAAAAAGGGCTATTAGAATAATGAAAGGGGCTCCATGCAGAGTGTCATGCAGGGAAATATTTAAAGAATTTAAAATAATGACTCTTCCTAGCTTATACATCTATGAATGTGTATGCTTTCTGAAAACTCACCAGGAATGTTCAACATTGAATAATCAGGTTCATAACCATGAAACAAGGAACAAGGATGATTTTCACAGAGAGACCCACAAAGGAGAACTCTACCAAAAAAGTGTAAACTACTAGCCCAAAATACTTTTTAGTGCATTGCCTTCTACAATAAAGAAAATTAAAGAATTACATAAATTCAAGGTAGATCTTAAACAATTTTTACTAACACAAATTAATGATAAGAAACTGTATTGTAATTGACTACATCCATACAATGTATATTGTTAACGGATGAATAAAGAGATTGATTGATTGATCTATCTTCAATACAGATAGATAGCATTCTTTGAATAGCGTTCTTCCAGTGTGGATTGGTCCAGGGAGCACCCACACACAGCCAAAGTGTATAAGGTGACAGCTTGCGGTAAGAGGGGAATCTGGGTTTAAGTCGCAGTCTGACACTAATTTGTGTGTGTGTGTGTGTGTGTTGGGTAGTAGATCTGAACCTAATATAGCTGAAGTCAAGAAAGTCACATTCAGTGAATTAAATTTTGTGTATGACATCTATTCCCAGGTTATTCACCTTGGAAATTAACTGGAAAAACTCCACAGAAGAGTGTACATAAAAACTTTGTCCTACTGACTGGAAATTTCTCCCTATTGATAGTTCAGAGAAACTGTCATTTCTCCTACATCCCTAAAGCCATAGAAGCAACACTGGCACAACAGAAGAAGGTCTTGGAAGAACATCAAAATATGAAGGTAAAAAATATCACAATACCATGCCTCTATAATGCAAACATGATCTGCTAAGCTTGCTTCTCTGTGCACAAATGCATTTATTCAGCTAATTGTCAGTGAGTGCAAAAGATACCAGTAGCAAATGTATGTATGTATTGAACTGGGGACCTAGAAACGACGGAGAGGCTTCGTCCCCGCCAAAGCCCTCAGTGGTACACAACCTCACAACAGGCTACAACAGTCCACTCACCCCATCACCACCCCATACAGAACCTAGGGTTCCAGCAGCAAATACCATAAAAATAAATGTTTTTGCTGAACTTTACTGTTTTATGAACGTTATGTACTGAAAACAGCAAATGTTTTATGATCATTTAAAAATGTCATTGTTTCTGTTTGTGGTTAATGATTTTTTTCATCCAATTTTGTATGTTCTCTTTCTATACATTCAGTTGAAGGACACTGATTATGTCTAGGGCTCTGAAAATGAGATAATATGCAATTTCTCAAACTGCTCACAAACTTACAGATGGGCATTCCAAATGTTCAAATCTTATGGGACTTAACTGCTAAGGTCATCAGTCCCTAAGCTTACACACTGCTTAACCTAAATTATCCTAAGGACAAACACACACACCCATGGCCGAGGGAGGATTCGAAGCTCCACCGTGACCAGCCGTACAGTCCATGACTGCAGCGCCTTAGACTGTTCGGCTAATACCGCGCGGCAGATGGGCATTCCACAGCTGTCCTTTTTGATGAGGATAAGGTAGGAAATAGGATGTCACCTCAGTATGAGTTATATCAAAGGGACCACATATATTCAGCTGCTGATTCTGTCATGTGGAAACAGCTGTACTTATTTTATTGGCCAACTTACTAATCATACTAATAACTGAAAACTTCCAAGAAAACACATTTACTATATTAAGTATGTTACCCATTTAAACAGACTTTATACTTCAAAACACAGACGATATTACTACCATATTTTGTATGTGTGGACAAGAGATGAGTAAATGAGAAACCATTCCAAGCTTTTTCCCAAAAGTACGAAAGACAGACAGAGAGAGAGAGAGAGAGAGAGAGAGAGAGAGAGATATGAGAGATGTACAAACATTTCCAGAATACATGACAGCAGTTATCTTCTGTGTGAAAATAAGGTCTTATATACCATACTTAATACACTATTTCAAATCGCAACAGTATGAGTATATTGCAGTGGTGTGAATGTGTGGAATATTTTGTGGCATATATGGTTCAGCTGCCCATAAATCAAATACTCAATACACCTCTTTTGTGTAAGACATGCTCTGAAAGTCATCCAGTATTGGTTGTTAGTATACTATCCATTATTAGTACACTTTACATATGTAAGCTGCAGTTGCTGCTTCTGTCTATTAATAATATGAGTCATACCATTCATTCACTGTGTTCTGTAGATCAGCTTCAACACAATAGACCTGTTATGCAGGGAAGCCTATATGTCAGGGGCCATAAAAGCCATTTCTTGCCCATGACATGTAGCCTGCCCTGCAAAGCAAGTTAATTTGGCAGACCAAATATTCCCACAGAAAACACCTGTTGTGCAGGGCAACCTAAATGCCAGGAACTGGAAAACAACACTGTTTTGTCCATATCTCTGTCCCCTATTTGACATTTGAGGTTATAAACCCCACAGTGCTGGTACTTGTGAGGTCTGCTGTTTCTGTGCCAGATTTAGCTGAAATTGGTCAAGGTGTTTGCAGCAAGCGTCAGTTCTCTGTAGTTGGTCCTGTATTTTGCTACAGTTGAGGCATCACTGTATACAAGAGTATTGTACATAGCCTTCTCATGATGCTTCAAATGTCATCTGCTACTTCATTTGTATATATTGTCAACAGTAATGGTCCTGTGAAATATCCCAAAAAATTTACATATGTCTGCTTGTGTCTATACGTGCGAATGGATGTGTGTGTGTGTGTGTGTGTGTGTGTGTGTGTGTGTGTGTGTGTGTGTGTGTGTGTGTGTGTGTGCGTGCGTGCGCGAGTGTATACCTGTCCTTTTCTCCCCCTAAGGTAAGTCTTTCCGCTCCCGGGATTGGAATGACTCCTTACCCTCTCCCTTAAAACCCACATCCTTTCGTCTTTCCCTCTCCTTCCCTCTTTCCTGACGAAGCAACCGTTGGTTGCGAAAGCTAGAATTTTGTGTGTAGTTGTGTTTGTTTGTGTGTCTATCAACCTGCCAGCGCTTTCGTTTGGTAAGTCACATCATCTTTATATATATATATATATATATATATATATATATATATATATATATATATATATTCAGTTGCTAGTAACTCTTCAATCCAGTCAAAAAACCCCACAACAGGCTACAGCAGTCCACTCACCCCACCACCACCCCACACCAAATCCAGGGTTATTGTACAGTTCAGCCCCCAGTGGACCCCCCTCCCCCCTCCCCCCCTCAGGAACGTCTCGTTCCTGACAAGTGTAATCCCAATGTTTGCTTGGTAGAGTGATTATGGTGTACGCGTACGTGGAGACAGTGTTTGCGCAGCAACTGCCGACATAGTGTAACTGAGGCAGAACAAGGGAAACCAGCCCACATTCCCCGAGGCAGATAGAAAACCACCTTAAAAACCATCCACAGGTTGCCTGGCACACCAGACCTCGACATTAATCCACTGGGCGGATTCGTACCAGGGACCAGCACTCCTTCCCGCTTGGGAAGCAGTGCATTAGACCACATGGCTAGCCAGGTGGGCAGATTTTTTTTTCTCATCACTAGGAATGCTTTGCTCCTCCAGTGATCAACATTATCAAAGTGAACTTAGAATCAGTGTCATCGGATCAAGTCTTCTTTTATCTGTGGAGCTAGTAGTTTAGTTGATTTTCTATGCTGAGGTAATTTATTTCAATACCTGTCAGTTTATTGTTCATAAGACAATTATTAGGAAGAACCACAAGACAATCTTCCTCAGTGAAAGAATTTTGGAAAAATGAATTTAGTATGTTGGCTTTTTTCTGTCACTCGATTTCAATGGTCACAGTGACAGCACAGATGGCTTTAATCTGTTTACTGATTTTATTGCAAGACTTTGAAGTCTGTTAGATTTTTAGACAGACTTTCATTTACAGATTTGTTGAATGCTTCAAGCATGGTTCCCCGTAACACTAACTTTTGCAGTATTCAGTGTGTTTGATTGTTTACAGGGTTATTGCTACGTTTAAATCTGCAGTGAAGGTCTCTTTGATTCCAGAGCAGACAGGTCTTTCCCAACATTCAGGACATTACTTGGCACATATGTTTTTAAGGCTTGATGTAAATACTCTTGAATGTTATCCAGTAATAGTCAACATTTTCAATCTCAGAGGTGAATGGCATTAACTGCTGAAGTAATCTGAAATCTGTTTTTGTTGCATTTGTTAAGAAGAAATATCTCCCTACCTTCCTTTATTTCCCTAGTGATACCTGTAGTCACATATGCTGTAACAGTCTGCTCTATGTTAACTGAATTGAAAAGTTTGAACTTGTTGCTATGTAGTAGGCAATCTACGGAATTACCCTTGCAAATTGTTTCTCTGGTTACCTGCCCAAGATAATTTTCAGACAAGGTATCTACATGTTTTTCACTTGATTTCTTGACTGTGCTGCCCACCATAATTTCGTAAGTCTCCCAGTTTACAGCTGTAAGTTGAAATCTTCCCCTATTATTATTCCATGACCAGGATATTTATACTCCACTTTTTCCAAGTTTCTGTTGAATTGTTCCACCATTAAATTTTGAACTCTGTATTAACCTCACTAAATATTATTGTGTTATTTAAGGCTATAAACATGGATCCACCACTGGCATCCAGCCTACCTTTGCCATATACAAGAAACACATAATTTAATATTTCATTGCATTAACATTTGGTTTCAACCAACATTTTGTTGCTAGTACTGTACTATGCAAGCACTGTATTACCGGTTATAAGTGAGTTAAGCTCTGAGACCTTCCATGGACATTTCTGCAGTTAAATTACAGTTTATTAACAGTTTGTTTCTTTATCTGCCATGATGAATGCTACTGTGTAAATGAAGGGGGTTCCTTTTCTGAAACCAGACCATAACTTATCATGGCTGTGGAAAGATTTTTCTATCCTAAAAGACCCACATATGCATGCCACACATATTCAGATAACCTGGTAGTCAATTCCTGTGTGTAGATCCCACAACTGTTTGCTATTCATTTGCAGATGAATGTTGACTTGCCTGGTTGAACTTATCAGAAGGCGCTGCTACACCTGGTTTCTATGCGATGATACAGGCACTACGGGCGCCACAGCCTTCATCCACCATCTCTTGGTGCCATCACAGCCCAGCCTATCTTCCTACAGCCCTTAAAATGTGGCCAATTCAACTTCTAACTCTTTATGGACAGTGGTCTGTTAAACCTCTGCATCTGTACACAACAAGGTCAGGCCCTATCCATTCTTAAACTAAGATTGACTATAAATATGTGACCACACACAAAAAGTTAAGAAAACTGCTAAACACAGGTAGATAAATGAACAACATTCACGTCTCCATACAAGCAAATACGATAAAAATAAAACTACATGCTGTGCACAAACAGCTTTGATCACTGCTGCTGTTCTCAACTCAAGGGGATGTCTCTTTCCCATAGGCCCAGCTTACAAAACACAAAAGTGGTATGGTGCAGATACCTGGTGGGGACGTGGCACTGTTTCACACCACCTTCATGTTAACAAGAGAAGTAATGCACACAGAGGTCACGTGACGGAGACCTCTTGGACTGTGGTCCGCACTATAAGCATTTGCAGCCCGAGTGCCGCACCGAAGTGACACACTGTAGACACATTCGAGTGGTGCGTTGCTGTTTTCATTAATTTGAAGTTCAAAATGCAACAAAATTTTGAGTTTTACATGACGTTTAGTGAAAGTAAAAGAGATTATATACCGGTAATCACAATCATGCAGATATTACAAAAACAGTGAGCAACACAAAATATAGCAGAACATCACTGGAGAACTAAACGAAACACGTTAGCCAATAAATTTCATAATTAATAATTTGTACACGATAGGGCATAACTGAATCATTCACTTGAACAATGTTGCGACTAACAAAATGCAATTTTTACAGGGTAACAAAAAGAACTATTATTCTTACCTATTTGGTATTTCTTGATGCAGACAGTGTATATGAGGTGAAACACCATTCTGCATATTTTTGTAACAGGTATTACATAACTGCTTATGTTATCTTTGGAAAAAATAGCACATTGTATATGTGGAGTTATAATGTTGTGCTGTTGAAACGCATTGGTTTTTCTGTGTTGCTTATTACACGAAAATTATTACAAAATTGTGATAATGTAATGAAAAAGTAAAAAATTGAACAGTAAATGAACAAAATGGAGTAGACAGGAAAAACTTTAACACAAAATAGGAATAGATGCCTACATATCAATTTCTATTAATAACCAAAACTAATAAAATAAAATAAAATAAGTACTTGACAAGGCTACTTCAGAAGGTAAAAACATGGAGAGTGATACACAAACCAATTAAAAGAAGAAACAATTATCAGTGTAATTACAGAATACATACGGAACTTAAGCAATATCAGTAATATAAACAGAAATGAATAGCTCCAGGAAAATGGAGGTGTTTGAGGGAACATACAGTAAATGCAATCTTTAAGAGTGTGGTGGTCTGCATTTTAAAAGGTAAAAAGGCTGAACAATACAAAAGTACAAAATGAGCAAAGAGGAAAAACATTAACATTATATTCAAAACTGTGGCTAAGTTAAATAGTTGCATTCAATAAATGAAACAAGTAAAATATAAACAATATTTGATGAGACAACTACAAGAGGTATTAAACATGGACAGTAATACAAGTACCAGTTGAAAGAAAGCCTTAACAATTGAAACTACAGTCTATATGGAATACATAGACAACTTCAATAAAATAAAAGAATTTAATGAATACAGGAAAATGCGAATGTGTAGGAACAGACAGTGTGAGAAGTAATGAACGACAGAGAGAATTATATGAAGTTTAGGAGAGGGGAAGTGTTGAGCTGTGCCTGGTCACTTAGGATTAGATCTGGACTGTGAGCTAGATGTTTTTTTAATTTCCAGTACTTCCAGCAGGTTGAGTTTATGGCCTTTGTTTGCTAATTGGAGTACATGTGACCCCTCCCTCAGCACATGCTCAGCAAAAGTGGAGTCAGAATTCTGCAACCTCCAGCTGCATTCATGTTCAGCCAGCCTAGTTGCTATGTCTCTGCCTGACTGACCAATGTAAAACTTGTCACAAGCAGAACAGGTAATTTTGTATACCCCACTGTTGGTTAATAACTGGATCTTATCTTTGCTATTGAAAATACTCTAGGCTGTCATGTTCTTAATATAGTAGGAAAGCCTATACTTGCAGGCTTTCAGTGCTTTGGCTACAATCTCTGATACCTCTCCTAGATATGGTAGTGTACACCATTTCTTGCAGACAGTGGATGGAGAAGAAGATGGGGCATGGAAGTGGAGTATAATTTTCCATTTTTGCTTCCTATGCAAGATGTTTGTAAGATGGAGCAGTGTATGATGATACAACTGGATGAATAGGAACACCTTGTTTATGCAATTTAGGAAGCCCATACATTATAGGAGGCATTGGGTTCATATTAGTTGACAGTTTTGCTTAAAAATCAGAGAATATGCTTTTGCAGAATTGATTGCACATTTAACATCCTTTTTGAATAATATCTGAAGGACTCTGTGAAATGCTCGAGAAAAATGCTGTGGCTGCATTTTCAAAAGACACCATCTTATATCTTGTTTTACAAGCAATCTCTCAATGAAGAGTGGGAACATTTCCAAAGTGTTAACAACATGAAAGCACATCATTGCACCAGAAATCTAAATTAAAATATCTGAAGTACAGAGACCTACAGACTCTACTTCCGTTTGTGCTACCTGAAACTTCCACACCATGAAGGTGCAAGAACATTGAAGCCAGTTAATCAAAATCATGAAGAATTTGATTGTTGTTCAGAAAATGAGCACAACAGGAGGTTAAAAAGAGAGTGAGTTGACTCATAATTGTGTCCAAATTGAGTATTAAGTTAGTGCCTGCCATTAAAGTCTTCATATTATATCATTGTGATCCATGATTTTTAATTAGTGATAAAAAACTGCTGAGAAGATTCAGCATTGATTTTTCTGGATAAGGTACACGATAAAGCTTAAAAAGTTTGCAAATAATTATTTTTTCATTAAGTTGTTCATCAAATTTTCTGGAGTGTATCAACATTGAACATCATTTGTTCAGAACTTGCATTTTGTTACTTGTACTCCTCGACTTGTAAGGGTCGCAATTGAGAAGGAGACCATTCACAGAAAACCAGTCAATGACATTGTTAAGAATACTGTTTACCATTTCTTCTCTTGCTGTATGTATGCTTGGACTGATTACAATACTTGTCATCTGCAAAAGGGGCTAATTCTGCTTAGACAGAATATCATTTATGTATGTTAGCAACAGTGGCAGATCTAAGATTGAGCCTCAGGGAACTCCATGAATCACTTCTACCTAGTCAGAAGAATCTCCCCTAAGTGCCTTGGTTAGATATGTTATCCATTTGTTAGCTATACTATCACTTCCACAAAACCTCACAGTCGAATGTGTTAGGTAGGTCACAGAAAACACCAACTGGTGCTATTTTGTTATTTAATGTTTGTAAAATTTGGTGAGCGAACATTTAAAATACACTCTCATAAGAGCAACTGTTCTCAAATCCAGACTGCAATTTGCTGGGTATATCATGTCGATCAGGTGGGATAATATTCCAGAATATATTGTCTTCCCAAAAATTTTGGAAAATGATGTCATTAGCAAAACAGACATACTTCATACCACATTTTTTTGTACAGGGGTTTAACAACATGATATTTCAGTCTTTTTGGGAAAATGCCTTGAGTTGGTGATGCATTACACACATTTGAAAAGACAGTACTTTTTAGACGGGAACACAACTATCAACTTCAGATGAGCTTTTATTTCTTGGAGAACGTGTAATTTTCTTGATCTCGGAGGGAGAAGCTGTTGATGTATAAACATGATTGAATTTTATGAGAGTTGGTTTTTCAACATACTGCTGTAACTTTTCTCTGGAACTGTTTGTCTCTACATATTCCACTATCTTTCAGAAATGATTATTAAATGCATCTGCTACCTGTGAGTCATCATTTAAAGCCCTTCCATTTAATTCAGCAGTGATGTTATCCTGCTATTTGGCCAGTTGCCCTGTCTCATTTTACTACATTCCATACATCTTTAAGTCTGTTGTCAGACTTACTGATTTCTGACAATGTGCATGTTCCTTTAATTTTTAATAACTTTCTTATTCATTTTGACAAGCTTTTGTACTGTGCAACTACTGCATGATTTTTGCTTGTTTTGCCAACAGATGTTTCCTTTTCACAAGAGACTTTCATTTCCCTAGTGATTCATGGTTTTTACACAGCCGTTTAATGTCCTTTCTGATAAGTTTATATGGAAAGCTATTTTCAAATAATGACTTGATTTGTAAAGGAATAGATTAAATTTTATTTCAGCATTTGGTTCCCTATAAATTTCATCCCAGGCCATCTCTTGTAAGCTATTCTTGAAAACATTTGTTCCATGGTTATTAATTATTACAACTGATTTTCACTGTAATGCACTATCTTATTTATCCTAACTAACTGTGCATTATGATCAGAGAGAATATTTGTTACTGGCTACGTTATTTTCTTGCTTTGAGCTTCTTGAAAGAAAACATTATCAACAGGGATCCTAATGTCTTCATCCAAATGTGTCAAAAAGTGAATTACCGAGAATAAATTGTGTAATCAAAATACGGTTTCCAGATTATTTTTCCTGTCAGAATCTTTTAGAAAATCTACACTTAAATCACCACAGAATATTAACTGCTTGTTACTGTCTGGCAGGTATCACTGTAAGGAATTCAATCAGCAGTTGTTACAGCACATCAGTTGTGTTAAATAGATGATTAGCAGTTTTGTGATGTATGTTATGCAAAACTGTAAACTTGTTCTGTGCTTACATTTCCTTTAAATGTGTTATTACAATATCAACACAAGCACCATACACACTACCACTGCCTCCTCTGCAACAACCATAACTACGACTCTCTCTACCATTGAAGAAATAAATGGCAACAATCTGTACCTATATGTTTTGTGTATGTGCTTGCAGTGCATGTGTGACAGTCTATCGGATGAACCTGTGTTATGCACCAACAGCAAGATCAACCTAGCTACTGCCGTTTAAAAACCAAAGTTGTTTTGATCATGGTGCAGTCCAACAAGCACAGATCATACTGACATACTTCTCATTCACAACGATTAGAAAAATTGGTAATGATGCAGTCACTTCAATGATTAAAAAACACCACTTTCATGGAATAAATTTAGCGAAGTCTACTGGATCACAATTAGCAAAAGAAATTTTGCAGCTCATGTAACCCACGTCTACTGTTTGGTGATGTAACAGCAAATATAAGGTCCAATGGTAAATATACATATATTAATATATATTTCAGAAGTTAAACAAAAAATAATTTCTCAATATACATGCAGTCTTACAATTTCAAAAAGGGAATGGTATGTATAAATCAGCAGTACAATAATGTACAAGCTTGATAAAATGCTCTCTCATCTGTCAGAATCAAACACAAAACCTTTCTTCCTGAGATCATCTTTGGCTTCTTGGATTTCCTGAAACCAAAGACAAAGTTATTTTAAAATATTTTAATATCTGATAAGCAAAAAGTAAGTGTTGTACTGGAGGCATCTTAATTCTACTTAACTAAATTTCAGCTCATTACATTAAAATCATCTTCAATTCTACAATGTCTAGTGGGGCAGCATTATCACCTTATCTGAGGATAAACATGCAAAAACTTTGTTAAATATATTACAAAAATGATTTTGTGTGTGTGTGTGTGTGTGTGTGTGTGTGTGTGTGTGTGAGAGGTGGGGGGCAGAGGTGGAGTCATGCCATACACACCAGCATTTGTCAATCTGCAGTAATGAGTAATGATGCACACTATGTAGGAGCATACTTACAGTTTCAGTTTCTTTTCACAGTCAAGACTTTTCATTTGATTCACCCTTACATACAGTAACATGAGATACAACTCACATTTATCATACGATGTGTTCACTGCATGCCTTTACATACAGAAAAGGCCACTGCTAAACTAGTATAATGTATGGAAGGTTACAGAAAAACTGTCTGCTTTCGGAATGTCCAATACTCAATTGATGGGCATAGACTACAGCGTGACTCAAGGTACAAGAGTACCTGCCCCGCCATACCATATGGGCCATTTGGGTCTTCAAACCCAGCAACATCTCCTCCCAATTCCAGATATGAGAAGTTACTCTACAACATATTCTCCCATCCTGTCCTCACCTGGTCTTAAACCCCAAACCAGCACCCCTTCCCCAGCCATTTCTTCCTCCAGATGTTTTGCACAAAATCATTCATTTGCTTAATTCTTCTTCTTGTATATTTTTCCATCCCTTTGTCTCCAATTTTGTCTTTTATTTATTATTGCAACTGCATTATTTTTTCACTTGTCATTTTCTGTTTCTCCTCTTATCTGTCTCCCTCCTTATGGCACTAAATGATGCATATTACATTTTATTAGACTTGTACTGAGGAAATGTACTGAAACAAGAAATGACCACTGCTACTTTTACCTATATATCCAGTCATGCAGCTAATGTGCCCACCACACTGCATGAAATATCAGAAGCAACACCAGCAAGGAACTATAGCTAACTCAGTGTAAGTTGATTCCTGACAGTTACAGTGGGGTGGACAAGGCAACTTTGTGGGCACACCTCAACCAGTAACTTAACATGATTTTGTAAAATTCTCTATGGCAAAGCCTCAGTGTTGTTACAGCTCAGTAGTGGGCTACTGTTTTTGCCTGCAGCTCTTTGCGTTTTGCAGCTGAAAGCTGGCAAAAGCATTGCAAGCTGTTAGGAATCTTCTTACGCCATCTCAACTATAGGACAAATGTTAATATGACCACCTCGTCCCAAGCCACAATAAAGAATGCAGAGTTAAAAATAAACCAAGTGCTTAATTTTGTCTATTAAATTCATTAAAATTAATGAACATAACTGTGTGAAATGCATACTATTGTAATAACAATCCACTGCAGTATGCACCTTCAAGAAACTCAACTCTCTACAGTGGACATAAGTACTGATCTTTCCAGTCTTCCAGCCTAAAAAGGAAGCTACATGAACATCTTAGAGGAAATAGAAATCTACACACATCTGGCAAGAAATTCAGTTAACTTTTCAAGTGAGCAAACAGAAGTTAGAAATAAAAATTATGTTGAGAACTTTGACAAAATTCTTATACAGGGCAGTATTTAGAACAAAACAAAAACCTGAATTTTACATATGATATAAATCAACATTCATCAAAGATGTATAGATTTAATAACAAATAAACTGTTTGAGACATAAACTGTTATTGTATCAGCCATGCACAAATATGGAAAAACAAAAATATTTCATAATTAAAAAATAACATATAAGATACTATACTGCAAGTAAAAATATTCATACAACCAAAATTGTACATTGATATGTAAATGCCGAAAACAGGTTGAATGTATCTAGGTACTGCTTGAGAAAAGAGCTATTGCGCAAAAGCAGTACTCTCTCTCTCTCTCTCTCTCTCTCTCTCTCTCTCTCTCTCTCTCTCTCTCTCTCTTATGCCCCCCACCCCTGGCACCAGTTTACAAAGGCTGACTGGTCACTCGATTATTTTCTTGTACAGTTGGTTTTTCTTTCATTCACTCTCCTAGTTCGAGAGGTTTCACTTAATGTAAGATAACCGGATGACACAAGTATCTGATAATTACATCAGTTATATGTATACTTCTTCAAAATACATGTATATATTTGCTTACATACATTTTTTTTTTACTTTTTCGATTTTAATAACTGTTGCTACATTGTAAATTTATGTTTAAATAAATAAACGATGACTTTTGTAATTTAAATTTATAAATAGCAGTCAAATAAAAACACGACAAATGGAAAAAATAAGTAAGCCATTTATTACTTCAAAAGTAATCACTGTAACTGTTAATACATTTATCCCACTGTGAGACAAGATGGTCATTCCTTTCACAGAAAAATGCCTGCAGTTGCCTACAGAACCATGATTGTACCTTGATGTGCCTCCTCATCTGAAGGAAATTGATGACCAAGAATGTCTTGCTTCACAGATCTAAAATATGGAAACACATGTAGAGAGATGGGGCCTGTGTGAAAGATATATAAGGGATTCCCAGCAATACTTCTACAGTGTATGCAAAACAACAGGCACATCATGGTACCAAAATTAACTTACAGTGGTACGTGAACACTTTCCAGAGACTGAAGCATTCCATGAAGTCCGATCACCCAGGAATGTTGCTGGATGGCATCATTCTGTTGTAGAGTAATGCCTGCCTACATGTTCCCAAGTTTGTTTCAATTACACTGCAGAAGTTTCACTGGGAAGCCATTATATGAGGATCACTCCAAAAGAAATGCACACTATTTTTTTAAATTCATCTTTTATTCTACATGTTTGAAAGTTTTACAGTGTGTAGATACGTTCTTTAGGAACAATATTTTCATTTCTCCACGTAATTTCCATCCCTCTCAACTACCTTACGCCATCTTGGAACCAGCGCCTGTATACCTGCACGGTAAAATTCTGGACCAACCTGTTGGAGCCACTGTTTGGCACCATGCACAAGGGAGTCATCATCTTCAAACCTTGTTCCAAGAAGAGAGTCTTTCAGTTTCCCAAAGAGATGATAGTCACATGGAGCCAGGTCAGGACTGTAAGGCAGGTGTTTCAGTGTTGTCCATCCGAGTTTTGTGGTTGCTTCCATGGTTGGTTTGACTGAGATGTGGCCGTGCATTGTCGTGCAACAGCAAAACATCCTACTTTTGCCGATGTGGTCGAACACGACTAAGTCGAGCTTGACATTTCTTCAATGTCATCACATATGCATCAGAATTTATGGTGGTTCCACTTGGCACGGTGTCCACAAGCAAGAGTCCTTCGGAATCGAAAAACACTGTAGCACAGCTTTTCCAGCAGAACGTGTGGTTTTGAATCTTTTTTTTTCCTTGGGTGAATTTGCATTATGCCACTCCACTGATCGCCTCTTCGTCTCTGGTGAAAAATGATGGAGCCATGTAAATTCATCTCCACCATTCTCAGTACGAGAAAGTTCGCTGCATACCGTTTTCCTTGTTTCTTTGGGAGCCACTGTCATCATCATGGGAACCCACCTGGCACAAACCTTTAACGTCAACACTTTCAGTATTCTGCAAACACTTCCTTCCCCTATCCCAATATAGTCTGACAATTTTTTCACTGTGATGCATCTGTCGGCAGTCACCAATTCATTAACTCTCTGCACATTGTCTGGAGTGTGTGCAGTACGAGGCCTGCCGCTGCGAAGACAATCCTCAATATTGCCTTGCCCGCTTTCAGTTGGTTGGTTGGTTGGGTTAAAGATGAAAGGGACCAAACTACAAAGGTCATCGGTCCCTTGTTTCATAAAAACACAGAGCACAGTGAAACTATCCACCAGTCAGGCGAAGCACTAAAAGAAAAAATTCCGGAGGAAGAAAAGCCCCATAGTCCATTGTAAGACAACAAGGAAAACAGAGCGCAGCAACAAAAACAACATAGAGAACAAAGGCAGAAGGAATTAAAACTGCACAGCAGAGGACTGTGGCTGGATGATCACGAAAATAATAGGATGAGCCAGCCACTCTGCAACATGTTAAAACCTCCAGCCTAAAAGTGTAGGGTGGATTCGAATCACAACACAAAACTAATTAAAAGAGAGAGCTCAAATGAGGGTGATGTTAAAAAAAAAATTTAAATGAACCTATAAAAGCCGCTTGCGCGAATAAAACTTAAAACCCGATCTGCCATAGAGACATTGTCACCTAAAAGAGATGATAAAGCACCCTGGAGATTAAAAGTTCGCCTGAGGGCGGTTAAAAGAGGACAGTCCAACAATATATGGGCCACCGTCATAATCGCACCACAGCGACAATGAGGGGGGTCCTCTCGACGCAGCAGATGACCATGCGTCAGCCAAGAGTGACCAATGCGGAGCCTACAGAGAACCACAGAATCCCTGCGAGAGGCCCGCATGGAGGAACCCCACACAGTCGTGGCCTCCTTTACACGCCGCAGCTTGTTGGGTACAGACAGAGTGCGCCATTCGTCTGCCCATATCCCAAAGACCCGACGGCGTAACACCGATCGGAGATCAGTTGCCGGGAGGCCGATCTCCAACGGCAGTTTGCGGGTGGCTTCTTTAGCTAACTTGTCGGCGTGTTCGTTGCCCGCTATCCCAACGTGTCCCGGGGTCCATATGAACACCACTGAACGTCCACGCTGTTCAAGAGCATGAACGGACTCCTGGATGGCAACAACAATGGGATGGCGTGGGTAGCACTGGTCAAGAGCCTGTAGACTACTGAGAGAGTCACTGCAAATGACAAAAGACTCGCCAGTGCTGGTACGAACACGCTCAAGGGCACGAAAAATAGCTGTTAGCTCTGTGGTGTAAACACTGCAGCCGTCCGGCAAGGAGCGCTGGTCTACATAGTCCGCATGAGCGTAAGCGTACCCCACACGGCCATCAACCATCGAGCCATCGGTATAGATAACCTCAGAGTCACGGGATGCATCGAGGAGAGCAAGAAATTGGCGGCGCAAGACTGCAGGAGGGACTGAATCCTTTTGCCATTGGGAGAGGTCCAGCTGAAGCTGCGGCCGACATACACCAAGGTGGTGTATGTGGGCGGACCTGAAAAGCAGATGGAAGAGGCAAAGACTCGAGTTCACTAAGGAGTGACTGAACACGGATCCCAATTGCGTGGCCTGATCGCGGCCGCCGGCGTGGAATATGGAGTGCCGCATCGGCGAAAAGGAGACGGTAGTTAGGGTGACGGGGAGAACAACGGACGTGGGCAGCATAGTTGGCTAAGAGTTGTTGACGCCGAATGTGGAGCGGAGGAACCCCAGCCTCAGCAAGTAGGCTATTAACAGGACTGGTGCAGAATGCTCCTGTCACCTGTCGAACCCCACAGTGGTGAACGGGGTCCAGCAGTTGCAACGCTGAGGGCGACGCTGAGCCATACGCCACACTCCCATAATCCAGTCGGGACAGCACAAGGGCTTTGTAGAGCTGCAGCAGCGTGTTACGGTCTGCACCCCAAGTTGTGTTGCTGAGGCAGCGGAGGGCATTCAGATGCTGCCAGCACTGACGCTTGAGCTCACGAATATGTGGAAGCCAAGTAAGCCGGGCATTGAACAGCAATCCCAGAAAACGGTAAGAGTCAACAACCCTGAGCATGGCATCCTGAAGATAGAGCTCAGGGTGGGGATGGACAGTGCGACGCCGACAAAAGTGCATAACACAAGTCTTCGCAGGAGAAAACTGAAACCCAAGGGGTAGGGCCCACGCCTGCGCCTTGCGAATGGCTCCCTGCAACCGACGTTCTGCAACACCAATGGTGGAGGAGCTGAAAAAGATGCAGAAATCGTCAGCATATAACGTGGGTGAGACAGACGACCCTACTGCTGCTGCAAGGCCATTAATGGCCACCAGGAAAAGGGGCACGCTCAATACAGAGCCCTGTGGAACGCCGTTCTCCTGGATATGAAGTGAACTATGGGATGTGCCAATTAAAACGCGGAATGTCCGAACAGATAAAAAATTCTGAATAATAATGGGGAGAGAGCCCCGGAGACCCCACCCGTGCAACGTGGCGAGAATATGGTGCCGCCACGTCGTGTCATATGCTCTGGAGAGGTCGAAAAAGACGGAGACGAGGTGTTGGCGCCTGGAAAAAGCAGTGCGGATTGCAGACTCAAGGAAGACCAAAGTATCGGCGGTGGAACGGCCCTGACGGAAGGCGCTCTGGCATGGAGCCAGAAGACCCCGAGACTCGAGCAGCCAACACAGCCGTCGACTCACCATGCGTTCCAGCAGCTTGCACAGAGTATTTGTTAAGCTGATGGGCCGATAACTATCCACAGTAAGCGGGTCCTTACCAGGCTTCAGCACCGGAATGATGGTACTTTCTCGCCACTGCGACGGAAAGACACCATCGCCCCATATGCGGTTGAAGATGGCAAGAACACATCGCTGACAGTCCGGGGACAGGTGTTTGAGCATCTGATTGTGGACGCCATCTGGCCCAGAGGCTGTATCGGGGCACTGTGCCAGGGCGCTCTGGAGTTCCCACAAACTAAATGGGGCGTTATACGCCTCAGGGTGGCGAGAAGCGAAAGAAAGCCGTTTGCCTTCCTCCCGGCGTTTGAGCGCGCGAAACGCAGGCGGGTAATTCCCCGACGCAGAGGCCCGAACATAGTGCTGTGCGAAATGCTCGGCGATTGCATCGGCATCGGTGGATATCGCCCCGTTGATGGTAAGCCCTGGGACACCTGTAGAGTACTGCAATCCAAAGATGCGCCTAATCTTCATCCACACCTGGGAGGGGGAAGTACGGGAACCAATGTTGGAAACGTACCTCTCCCAGCACTCCTGTTTCCGCCGTTTGATAAGCCTCCGTACATGAGCACGGAGACGTTTGAATAAAATGAGGTTCTCCAAAGACGGGTGCCGCTTATGTCGCTGAAGAGCCCGCTGACGTTCTTTAATGGCGTCAGCGACCTCTGGAGACCACCAAGGCACAGACTTTCGCCGAGGGCACCCTAGCGAACGAGGAATGGTACGTTCCGCAGCGGAAACAATCGCTGCAGTCAGTGTCTCAACCGCCACATCGATGGTACCATGGGGGAGAGATTCAACAGTGGCAGCAGAGGAGAAAGTGTCCCAGTTTGCCTTGCTAAATGCCCATCTAGGCGAGCGTGCAAGGGAGCGACGCTGTGGTAGTGAAAGGAAGATCGGAAAATGGTCACTACCACACAAGTCCTCGTGGACTCTCCAGTGGACCGATGGTACAAGCCCTGGGCTGCACAACGACAGATCTATAGCCGAGAACGTGCTATGCGCCACACTGAAATGTGTGGCAGCGCCAGTGTTTAAGAGGCAGAGGTCGAGTTGGGAGATGAGATTCTCGACCTCTCTGCCTCGGCCAGTAACCTTCGTTCCACCCCACAGGGGATTGTGGGCGTTAAAATCCCCCAGGAGAAGAAAAGGCATGGGAAGTTGGGCGACAAGTGCAGCCAATTCGGTCAGGGAGACTGTACCACCTGGAGGGAGATAGACACTGCAGACGGTTATGTCCTGGGTAGTCCTTACGCGGACAGCCACAGCTTCCAATGATGTTTGAAGGGGCACAGGAGCACTATATACAGAGGTAAGGACATACACGCAGGCTCCACCTGACACACAAGTGTAAGTGCTACGGTTGCAGTAATAACCCCTGTATCCACGAAGGACAGAGGTCCGCATTGCCGGGAACCAGGTTTCCTGGAGGGCAATGCATAAAGCAGGTGTCATGCTTAGAAGCTGTCGTAGCTCAGGGAGATGGCTAAAATAACCGCCACAATCCCACTGGAGGATCGTACAAAGCGTGTCCTGTAAGGGCATGAAGGTACTGAAAAAGCAAATTACTTCACAGGGTCACATGCTGCCACCGACTGAGTGACGGACGTCGCTACAGCCATGGTTTCTGAGGAGACTGTGAGATCCAGGTCGTCAGGGGACGCAAAGAGCTCGACCTCATCCTCAGAGGCTGAGCTGACAGGAAGTGTTCGTGCGGGAACCACTGGGTCCTTATCCTTCTTGGAGAGCTTCCTCTTCTCTCTCTTGTCTTTGGGAGGAGGGTTGGCATGCTGGGAGGGCTTTCCTGACACATTATCGGGAACAGATGAAGAGCGGGAAGCCTTTCGACCAGCAGCTGGTGGCTTCTTCAGCCACTGGCTAGTGTCTTGGGAGACACTGGGGAAGTCCTTGGAAGGGACTCCCCCAAGGGATCCCTTCCGAACAAGTGAGGCCGGAGAAGGCTGTTGCGTCTCCGGCTGAGCAGCCGGAGAGGGCTGTTGCCGCTCCGGCTGAGAGGTGGGGACTGACGTCCCCGGTTGCTTGGGGCGCACTGCTCCCAAACTGGGTGTTTTTGGAGCAGTGGAAGAGAGAGTGGCCTGTCCCAGCGGTGGGGCAGACGTGACTTGAGTTCTCTGTGGGCCAACAGAGAAGGGAGTCTGTGCAGGAGCTGGTGGCGGCAGTGTGACGGTAGCATAACTCCTCAACATAGGGGTGGGGTTGAGTCGTTCTAGCTTCTTCTTTGCCTCTTGGTAACTTAAACGGTCCAAGGTCTTAATTTCTTGTATCTTCCGCTCTCGTTGATAGACTGCACAGTCTGGTGAGCAGGGAGAATGATGCTCCCCACAGTTAACGCAGGTGGGAGGCGGAGCACATGGAGCATTAGGATGCGGAGGTTGTCCACAATCACGACACGTGGGGCTGGCAGTGCACCTGGAGGACATGTGTCCGAATTTCCAGCACTGGAAGCATCGCATAGGGGGCGGGACATAGGGCTTGACATCGCACCGGTAGATCATGACCTTGACTTTCTCAGGCAAGCAGTCGCCCTCAAAGGCCAGGATGAAAGCACCGGTAGCGACCCTATTATCCTTCGGCCCCCTAAAGACACGACGGACAAAGTGTACACCTCGTCGTGCCAAGTTCTCACGTAGCTCGTCATCAGACTGTAGCAGAAGATCTTTATGAAAAATAATCCCCTGGACCAAATTTAAGGACTTATGGGGAGTGACAGTAACGGGGATGTCACCGAGCTTCTCACAGGCGAGTAATGCCTGGGACTGTGCAGATGAAGCTGCTTGTATCAGAATGGCCCCGCTTCTCATTTTGGAAAGAGACGCCACTTCCCCAAACTTATCTTCGAGATTGTGCACAAAGAAAAGAGGCTTAGTCCCCAAAAACGAATCCCCATCAGTTCTGCTGCATACAAGGTATCGTGGCGAATACGGCTCCTGTCTGTCTGCAGCCCGACGTTCCTCCCATGGTGTGGCTAGGGAAGGGAACAATTTTGGGTTATATGTCACAGCGTTAAATTCCACCTTACCACGCTTAGAGACATTGGCGGTCGGGCGACCACCAGATTGAGATTTCACCCGCTTCATTGCGGGGCATCCGCCCCGATGCCACCCACTCCGACCAGGGGCTCTCCCCACGGGCGCCACCCAGCCACAGCAAAGGCCACCTAGCAGGATGGCCGTTGCCGGGAGTCCCGATGCCCCAGAGAGACGGGCATCTACTCCTTGGCTTACGTGGGGAGGTGTCAGCTCAGGCATCGGCAGTACGATCCCTGTGTTGTCAGGGGGCTACAACCTAGAGGGTACATGACGACCCCACCACAACGGGCTGGCTACCGTGCTGGATTTTGGGTGCCATGGGTAGTCCATAGTGATCGTGGGTGCAGATGGTGACGCACTAAGGGCGTGACGTACACAACCCATCAGGTGTGTATGCCCAAAATGAGGGATGAAGGGTGCAGAGACGACGCCAAGACGATCAAGAGTGCCAAGGCCTTAGGGCACAGAGGACTGATGGTGCACCACGTAAGGTGTCCTTCCCCAAGAGGCTCGTACTTCTGTGGAATTTGGAAAAATGGAGGTCAAACCCTAATGGGGACCATCACATTAAAGGCCGAAACGTTGGAGACTCCTTTTAGTCGCCTCTTACGACAGGCAGGAATACCGCGGGCCTATTCTTATCCCCGAACCCGCAGGGGGGCCCGCTTTCAGTATGTAACCTGCTTGCCCACCGACTAACTTTACTGCGATCGACAGCAGCATCTCCATACACCTCTTTCAACCTCTTGTGGATGTTTCCCGCTGTCTCATTTTCACAGCACAGGAATTCTATGACAGCACATTGCTTCTGAAAAACGTCAAGTGTAGCACCCATCTTGAAGACATGCTGTGACGGCGCCACTCACGGGAACAGGTTGAACCAAGTTTGAAAACAAGCGGGAAGGATGTATCTACACACTGTAAAACTTTCACACATGCAGAATGAAAACTGTATTTTTACAAAAATAGTGTGCATTTCTTTTGGAGCGACCCTCGTACATTCTCCATACAGTCTCAATCTCTCTCCATACGATTTTTGGAGCCTTAAAGAAAGGTATTCATGGCCATCAACTTGCTTCAGATGAAGAGCTGCACTCCTGGATACAATCATGACTCCATAGGCTACTGCAAACATTTTTTCAAGAAGGCATTGACCTCTTGTCTCATAGGAGGATAAATGTATGAACAGTTATGATGATTCCTTTTTCGATTATGGTGATTCTTTTTGGAATACAGTTTACTTATTTTTTTCCATCTGCGATGTTTTCATTTGATTGCCCCTTATACTAAAGCTATCTCTCTTTTTCTGTCAGTTTTCACCCGTCACTGATAACTTACTTTCAGTAAATTCTATGGTGAAAAGAACAGAAAGTGAATAGGATACATTTTTTAATTGTTTGGTTATTTAATCACTTGATTTTTAAGTATATACACCCACTTGTCAGAAGTATTTTTTGCAAAAAGTGTCTGTCAATCAGTGTTTAATTTTATTTGAATTTCTTTAATTGAAATAGTTTCAGAAAATGAGAAAGCCTTTTAGATACTGTGTATCACTTTGAATTTATCTTGAGGATCACTTTTTATTCAGTCATATGATTTTCCCAAGCCCCATGCAAATCAGTGTTTCAGGATTGTGATCCAGACCCAAATGTCACTACTAAGCAAATGCACTATTCATAAACATGGAAGAAAAATTGAACTAAAAGCTAGTTATTGGCACTAAATAAAAAACAAATATCATAACAACAACAATAGTGTCAGCCTATTATAACAGAGAGCGGTCAAAAGTGATGATTTGATAACACCAAAAGAATTGATTGTTTCCATCCAGGACTAACTGCACTGGGAATCAGGTGAGTTCAGTTGTCACTTCTAGCATTCCAGTGTGCTGCAAGCTTGGTTGCAGACTGTTCACAGTGTTGCCTAGATATAGGTTTAACTGTGAAAGTAAAGTACCAATGTGTGAATGTGAACAGTTTTTATTCCTCTCATACTTGTGAAATACTATACTTGCTGCTTTACACAGGCTGAGAAATGTAAAAGGGTTTGTATGTGTGGGTTTGATTAGTAGATAGCCAGTGATATACTTTTCTGCAGAAGTATTTACCCTCCCTACAAGTAAATGGCTGAGCAAAAGTTTAAGATCTAGATTAAAATGATTTTCAATTCACGGGGATCACCACACCTTTTCAGTACAACAGAAAGCAAACTGTTGTTAAAATCTGCCAATGCTCCTTTCTTTTTCACATACTTTTAGTGGAAGTTTTATGCTCAACTTTGTAATCCCAACATATAAGCTTCATTAGTGATGCATTAATTGTGTCTAGAACAAGTTAAACCACAGCAATATATTAATTGTTTTAAATTATGAAAAGAATTTTTCTACTCAGTACACAATGAAATGAACATGTCAAATGCTTATTTTAGCATTGGCATGCCCCCATGATGTCTTCAGTTTCCCCGGGGGTGGGGGGGGTGGGGGGGTGCACTCCAAGGGTGTGACACACTACCAATTGTGTATTGCTGCACTAATTCAACCAATGAAAGCACTACAGACTGGTTTCACTTAAAAAGAAAGAGTGAACAATTCAGTCAATATGTAAAATCAAATGGACTGTGTTAGTTGTTTTCAACTGCTTGGTTCCATAGACTGGACTGACTCTAAGGAAATGAATGAATAATAATCCATGCAACACACAAAACAACTCATTGAACTGATGGTTTTTCATTTAGTCGTTCCAAAGATTGTTTTATGGCAGACATTTTGCACATTTGTTCTAAACCGATTTATTTCCCCCTTCCCTGTGCATTATTATATGGATTAACCATCTCTTTCTGTTTCATTTGCCTGAGATCTCTTTCTGTTTCAGTTGCCTGAAACTGCAGTCGCGCGCACGAGCTGTGTGTATGTGTGTACACGCGCGCTCTCTCTCGTTTGTGAGTCTATTGTTGATGAAGGCCTTAATGGCCGAAAGCTTTAATTGTGAGAGTCTCTTTGTTGTGCCTATCTGCAACTCACCATCTCCTCTATATGGTAACAACTTTCCTTCTCATAATATTGTTCTTAATTAGTACTCATTCGAGTACGAGACTTTCTGGCAACTCACCCATTTGGTCCACTGGCATACACCAGCAGTAATAATTGTATTTTGGTTACTATAGACTTACTGTATAAACAATTCAGATTATTTTTACTGAGAAAATCCACAGCCAACAATTTAAAAGGAAAGTATGTAACACAGGCTGCCAAATACAGAGCATCATCTCTGAGAGTACTGTTCAATTCATCCCATCTCATGGAAGTGGATGGACACATTAGAGGAGATGAAAGTCAACATATTTACATCAGTAAATATCATCCCAACACTGGTTGTGACTTTTGTGTATATAAACACTCTACCACGGAACTAGACAGACAGAAGTGGTACTCTACAGAAGATTTTGAATGATCTGGCAGATCCACACTAAATGAGCTGTGCAAAGTTGCATCTAAGAAATTACCAGCAAACCTCACATGTGAATGCACTAATTGCTGAAACAGTTTGGGAATGGAACTTCCTGCTGTCAGAAGAAAGTCATGGGAAATGCTGGCTAAGGTAGCAAAAAGAGTAGAATAGATTATATAAAAGTAAAACAGATTATTTACAATATAAGGCACTTTTTTGTATCTCTAAGACTGAACAACCTAGTTGAGCACTATGTCCATAAGGTATATTACGCAGTGTAGTGACTGGAGCTCTGATGTAGCCTGTAGCTGATAACTGAGTTTAATGGGATTTAATAGAATAAATTTGATGCTCAGTTTTCTTTTAATTCTATACATTTTATCCTTGCTTGACAGCCAATTTGCAATCTTGGTGTATTTCTTGGCCCTTTGCTGATGTTGCTTCTCGTATTTCTTGTGGTGTGGTGGAGGTGCCTAAAGCACGTCCACACTAGGCCAATGAATGACAGAGACTGGATTCAGCTGAACATTGGTTGGCAATGCATTTGCTTTTTGCTTCTCGTCCACAAGAAATTAAGGGCTTGGGGTCAACAGATTCGGACATGTGGAATCACAGTTAGCTCTTGTAACTTGCTGATGTTGCTCCTTCCTATTTTGTTATTAAGTAGTGCTTTAATTACAATTTCACCAGCCAGTATTATGAGGGAAGAAGAGGCTTCTAGCAGTTGTCGCATGTGCAGCATTTATTTTACTGCAAGAAGCTGATCGTGAGAAAAGAAGACGGAACAATGGTGGCGGACGACCTCTCTTTTATAATGTAGGAAGCAGTTTGTTGGGACAAAATTGTCTGCCTTAAAGCTCAATTGGAATATGGGCTATTCCATAATTTTTTCTTTAATTAAAGCTACTGAGTTCAAATTGTTAGTGAATTGTGTTGGCTCTAAAATTTCCAAAGATAACATCTCTTTTACGAGAGCTGTACCTGCAGCAGGAAGTTAATAGCCACTCCCAGTTTTGTTTGTTTCTGTTTGTTATTCACAATGGAAAGATGTCAATGAAGACACCATTTCCTCTTTTCACATCGTGAATATCACTTTCTAGTAGCTGACTGATTTTCCCTCCAAGTGTATAGTCTGTTCATTTTGTTTTTATAATCACAGCTTGTAGGGGTCCACAAACATTCCCATACGCAATGGAACTATGTCAGCTTTAATGCTCTCTCCATATTCCACTCTACACTCTGGTATTTTTAAACACACACACCTTCAGTGAGAGCAGGCTTGCCTGCATGGGAAATGGCAACTGTTGAAATTGTATTTTTCAGGACAGCCATAAGTCATTCTTAGTATGTTTTATTGATTGGCTTTGCTCTTTAATTTAACAGTTAACTACTGTACTTTAAACTGCATATTAAAGAGTTTCTGATGATGCTCTTGTTAAATTAAACAGCTGAAAAACTTAAAAGCACCCATTCTGGAGACAACAAATCGCCACTGAACCAACAAACATTTGACCTCGTGTCCACATTAGGTGAGGAGTCCCAACATCAAACAGCTGCCATCGCTTTTATGTTACTGCGAGCAGACCAAACTGCAAAAAGGCCATCGCTCCTTTGGCTCCAATTTGCCACTTGTACACACCAATGTAAGCAAGTCTTGGCCAACAAAACCGTTGTCTCTTGTTCACTGGCCCATTGTGTACACGCCTTAATGTGTGACATGGTAGCAGCAGGTGTTGCTTGAATCTATACCGTGTAAACTAGATTCACAGAACTTAAATATACACGCTTACCACCCACAACACACATCCTTTTTACACCTATTCTGCTGCTGCTCCTTTACTTCTTTCTCTATGCTTCTCTTTTGGTGGTGGTGGTGGTGGTGGTCATCTTCAGAATGAAAACTGGTTTGATGCAACTCTCTATGCTAGTCTGTCCTGTGCAGCTCTTTACTGGAACCCACATCCTCTTGAAGCTGATTACCATAATCAAGCCTTTGTTTCACTTCACACACCCCCCTTCCCCACACTTCTCTATATGACTCACAAACTAACTAACTATTCCTTGCAAGTCAATTCCACTTAATTCAGTAATTACTTATCCAATCCACCCATCTAATTTGCAACATTCTACTGTAGCATCACGTGTCAAAAGCCTCTATTCTCTTCTCATCTAAACTGTTTATTGCATATGTTTCACTTACACACAAGGCTATAGTCTGGACAAACACCTTCAGAAAAAAATCAGTAACACTTAAATGCATATTAGATGTTAACATGTTTCTCTTTTTTGATATGGTCAGACAATTTAACTTTTAATATGGTACAAGTTTAATCTTTTTTTTTTTTCTCCACAGATCATTCATTCCTGGTTTTGGGTAACTCAAATTCATAGAAAAGTATTTTACCATCTGTAATTCTTTCGCTGCGTCCTCACAATTGTTGAAGTTGTAGACCCTCCACAATATTACAGCTATGGAGTATAGCTGAAACATACATAAAAAGCTGTAACAGCATATGCTTTCAATTGCCAATGCAAATAAAGAAAATATATTATTTAACCCTTTAACTGCTCTAGATGTGTTACCACGCGCGTCTTTGTACATGTCCCTGTGTGCTCTGAACATGTTTACGCGCACCACCAGTCCTTCTACCTGGTACTCTGAACGTGTCGATGCGTAGACACATTCAAGAGTACCAGGTAGAAGGACTGTTGGTGCACGTAAACATGTTCAGAGCACACAGGAACAGGTACAAAGGCACGAGCGTTAAAGCGTCCAGAGCAGTTAAAGGGTTAACTTTGAAGTGTACATGAAATGTTGCAATTTCTTATATAATTATTCTGCACAGAATTTACTGTTCTATTAAAACTCACAGTAACTTAGTATTCAAAATCTTCAGAACAGTAATAAAACTGAATGGATTTTTAAAATCTTTAGAACAGTAAATTTGTCTCACAGTGTGACATAAACTAGGCATGCTGATGATACTAATTTTCCCTTAGCTCAGTTCTGTCAAGTTTGAGAAGGAAACGATAATAGGATACATAGAGCACGGATGATGAGTGTGATAAGGTTCTAATACACCTGTCATCAAAAGCATTTATTAAATTGCCATTATGTGGGACATAACCTCCACATCTAGTTAAGAGATAACAAATCTAATTCTTTCCTGTTAAAGCTGTCTCCAAATTCCTAACTAATTCAGCAACTTGTTGTTGTACATCCCAAAGGCATTTCTCCAGCACATAATAAAAATTATAATTTGTTCTTCCAGTAACAATAAATTATGCCTCCGTCACAAGATTCCAAATGTGCAAATCCAGAGTGACTACTTCATTATCTTTCCAGCTTAAATTACAACCAATTTTATAAGCTTTGTAAATTTGAATGAACAAGTCAGTGTGGTAAAACTGAACTCCACTCACAACCAGTTTCATTAACCTAAAGTTACGATCAAAGTCCACAGGAAAAACAGGGACAATATGTGACTGTGGCTCTGATGGAGGATGGCTATTGATGCATTATGGCTCATGACCACATATTTGACAGTGTGGTCCTTCTTCAAAGGTGGCATATATTCTGCTGGTCATCAGTCGTTATGTGAAAAAAGGAAAAAAGATAGCTCATGTAACCATATAACAAACACATATCTTAACATACAGTAAAATGGCTTACACATATATTGAGTCACAAATACAGGTAGCATGTGTCACCAGCTGCAAGTAATGTGCGCTCTGATCAGTACTAATGAACAATGGTAAAATCGCCTTAAACGAAAACACATACAATCAGAGTTCCAGTTCAATGTTCACATCCAGAAAGCAAGGTATCAACTGAATTTAAGATTCAAGTATACGGTGGCTTCAACAACAAGATACAGACTGGACACGTAGTAGCAGGGCTGGCTATTTATTTCCTGCAAGTGCCGATAGCCATCCATGTGTTTTTGTGAGCCCCAAGAGTTACGGCCATCAATTTCCTGTCTGTGAGTCTCCATATTGCTGGAGTGCCAGTGCATTAGACATACATGGATAAGAATATTAGTAGTGAGTCTAAGATAAAGATGGTACAAACAATTATGTACATTCAGCAAGAAGTAAAGAAAATCAAGGGAAAATTTGGAAAAGTAATTCAAGTTCAGGAAGAGGAAACAAAAAATTTAAAGTTTGTCAATGACATTGTAATTCTACCAGAGATGCTAAGGACTTGATGGTCGTGATGACGACGATGATTATGATGATGATGGCACTTAACACAATGGTTTTAAGGAGAATGTGAACTAAATGCATAGTGAGAATGATGTTTCCCCTTATAAGCTGTCTTGCTGGGACAATAAAAACATACTACTAGGGGTTTGAAAGGCTATATGGCAATGACAACATAGACAATGGTTGCTTTTCAATATATTAAAAGGGATAATAAATATCATGTGTAGAAGTGTGCATGTCTACATGAACATCCACGCCCTTGTCCTCACAGTGAAACAAACGAGTGTAACATAGAATAAAACACCATCAATAGAGAATCCACTACTAAATGTTACTCCCTCGTACATATGACTGGCTGACCACAGGGAAAATGTCAGTCATTGTGAGTAAAAGGAAATGTTTGACACCAGTTTCATGCATGGATGTTAGATGTTCTTTAACAAAAACTCAAGTCTCAATTTAAAAATATGAATTAGAAGAGAAATGGACATACAATTAAAATTGTACAAGTGATTCAGATAATCAAGGCTGGCTTGATCACTGAATAAAATGGGGACCAGCCATTCTGAGATACATTAAATTATCCCATCCAGTGATTTGGCCAGTAGTCTGGCCTATGCACAAAACCAAAACCTTTTCCACACCTGTCTCACTTACTTAAAACAGTGGACAGATTGTTATCTATAAAAAGATGTCATACGATGACACTGATATGCCACAAACATCTCATATTTGTGGGCAGTTAAGGAATTGAAAGATCAGAAGAATAAAAGTGTCTCAAAACGGGATTATACTGTGAATTTTTAGTGTGATCAATAGTGATGGCATTACCACCACTGTTGCAACAATGCGAGACAAATGTTATTAAAACAGGTAAAACTAAAAGTGTATAAAATACAAATTCACTTAAAATCACAAACATTCCCCCATTTTCACACATCTTCCCCTATCATTTGAAACCCAATCACGCATACTGTCAAAATTTCTGATAGAACTATAGAACAATGACTGAAATAAGCGCGACTTACTGATCACTTACCTAAACCTGGATAAGCCAGTCACAATTAAACACTTCTCCCTATTAATTTGGCTAACAAGATTCTGAAATGTCTTCCCACATTTGTCTTATACTCTATTAAAATAAAGGACAGATCAGCTTGTAAACTACCGTATGTCCTTTCATCTGAATATAAAATACATTCAATTAAAATAGGGTGTTCAAGATCTGAATGCCACAAGTACTGCAATTTATGGGTCCTCTCAATGAAGTAGGAAGCCACATATCACCCAGTATGTGCCCTATCCATAGTCAAGTGAGGTGGCCTTCATGTCTCTTATTGGCCTGAAGGAGGTAAGTTGAGGCCAGGTAAGTACAAACACTTTAAAGTGGTAGTTGACTGTTAGTGTAATGAAGTAAGGACCTTGACTGCCATGAGGAGAGGAGCAATAGCATAACTGATAGGAATCATTGATCCCTCCTCCATCTAGCAAGTCATACCCAAAGTCTGAGATGTATCTGAAGTAGCCTTTTCACTCACTAAGAAACCCAACACACAACACACAGCAAAGTGAGGTATACGACACTTTCCATAACAGTGACCACAGACACTTGTTGTAGTTCACAGGGCCATAAATGATACAGTGCAAGCTTGATGTCTACTACCTTATGGAACCATAGTTCGGAATACCCTACCTAAATATGCCATGTTGAACTGACCACACAATACATCAACAGTGAGATATAACATGTTAGGGAATAATGCAATAAGCACCCAACTTAGGGTAGACACTTCATTCATTGGCTGGCAAATCTACTTATTCATTTCTCCAAATTTCCATGACCCCTGCTAACCATTATAATCATACTTCCTTCCGCAGCCTTTCAGGCAGAGAAGGGAGTCTTGGAACATTGTGTGTGTGTGTGTGTGTGTGTGTGTGTGTGTGTTTGGGGGGAGGGGGGACTATAGATTAAAGGGCAGTAAGGGAGCCCGAGCAGACGTGAAATTTCATGGCAGAAACACATACCACCTAGTCAAGCACCATCAGGGTTCCAGAGGGCACTCTCAAGAAAAACTACTGAGTTTGACAGAAATCTGCTGTGCCCCCCCCCCTCACTTAGACCTATTAGAAAGTACAGCTGTGTAGTTGTAGTGTGTATTTAAAATTAAACAAAAACACACACTCCTGGAGGTGCAGTTTACCCTGTACGTCAGTAAAATCACTCTGTGCGCCTTCAGTAGCCAAGGTGATAGCCTGCTCCAATCTGGGGTTACAGCTGCTATTTGTACTGCATCAAACTGCCAATAACATGTGCTTTATATTATTCCCATACAGCTTCGTAACTTGTGGACAATTTGTGAAGATTGCTTTGGAGCAATGGCTCGATATGCAGATGGCTGTTAAAGTAAAGAACATGTACACCTGATAGCATGAGGAGCTGCCAACCAGATAGTAAGTGGTGTCTCCCCAAACTCAGCATAAGGTTCATCTTATTGGCTCTTGTGGAGTGTGTCAATAGTCTTGATGTAAGAGTACTGGACAAAATATTGGTCACCTCTCACGGATTAAAAGAGCTCACTGGTCACTCTGGAGCACTGTGCACTGTAGATGGTGTAGAACTGATAGCATGCGGTCATTTGATCCTGCAGCACTGACATATTGCATTGGAGTGGTGTGCATGCCAGTCAGTCAAATGGAATAAGTGCAGTTGGATGGATCCATGGTGTAGAACTGATAGCATGTGGTCATTTGATCCTGCAGCTCTGACATATAGCATTGAAGTGGTGTGTGCATGCCAGTCAGTCAAATGGAATAAGTGCAGTTGGATGGATCCACGTGCAGAACGGCAGAAAAGAGCTACCGAGTTTCAACACACCCATGATCATACCACAGTTGTATGGTTTTTCAGTGTATCAATGTAAATTTTCCAGTGTGTCTATTACTTGCAACCATGGAACACAGCGTAGGAATAGTGTTCATAGAAAGATGCTACCTGACAGGTACCAGAAACTAGTGTCATACCTTGTCATTGAATATTGGTTTCAAACTCGACAAACTATAGATCCATCTTAACCAGTTTATGAATGAAAATTGTGAAGGAAACTGCATGTAACAGACATTTGTAATAATGTAATCCCGAAAGGCCATTACTTACTCTGGCACTCACAGCTGCACATCTTCAATGGGCCTGCGGTGTTTTGGTGCCAGAGTTTTACATACCATGACTAGAGCCCACTCATTCAGATTACAATGAACATGCAACAGGATGTTTATATATTTCAAGAATCTCAGTAGCGAAGTGTTGCCCTTTCTTCTACATGTTCATGAAGTGTAGGCTGGACACTCCCGTCTTCCAAGATGACAACATCCACACTCACAGAGCTGCTCACATACACACAGAAACTCACTGGGACTACCTGGGCCAGCAGGTGAAATGTACCATGCAGCAGCCTCTATAGCCACTACTTTGAATCAAATATCACTTTATATTGGTACGTCAGGTGACTGTTGAAGAGGTACTGAATCAAACTAGGGAGAACTTGACTAAATAAAGGCACTCATTGATAGAACACATACCGAGGGACACCAGAGTTTGAATACTGTAAGCAGTTTCACATGGATGTAAGATGCAGCAGTTAAGCATAGATGAAGGGACTTGCACAGGACAGACTAGTGTGTACAGCTTAAACAAACTAGTTTTTAGATTGACAAAATAAACAATGCCTGTGTGTGTCTTCAAAGAGCTGGATTGCAAGCACTATCTGCCAGATTCTTCCACTCATGCTGGTAGGACTTGGTGCCAAGCAGAATAACACTCCCATTCCTGTCTCTGTATGCATACACAAGTGTATTTTTTGACAGCAGCTACCTGACCTACTGCACACCTGTACTATACACCTTACTGTTAAAATATGTGAGGAAGTCACAATAAATCAGAATGTTATTGTCAGTATGCTATCTCAATTGCCATAATGTCTCTAGGTTAAAATAATTCTGCTTGGAACATGAAATATTCATTTCCTAGTCACGTTGTCCAGCACCTGTGGTGCAGTGGTAACGTTTTTGATGTCCTCGGTCTCAGGTTCAAAACCTGCCACAGCTTAAATTTTGAATAAAAATGAACAGCAATGGCCACTGAAGACTTTGGCATAAAAAAATCACCCTCATCCTGCCAACAACCTTGTCAAAGAGGACAGAGGAGCAGACAGAGGTTCCTTGGGGTGGGAAACTGCTCCTAAAAAGCGGCAGAATCAGCAATGATCAACGGCACAAGAATCTAGAAGGCATTGGAGTCCACTGCATTAAAGACAAATAACATGTATTCATATGACATGTGGACTACAACTGAACAAGTGTCAAGAAGATCTCTTCATTGGTGAAAGATTCTGGACTAGTCCCCCACTTGGATCTCCAGGGAGGGGGATCTGCCAAGGGAGAGGTGACCAAGAGAAAAAAAAGACTGAAAAATCAAAGAAAGGATAATCTTCTAGGAGTGGGGGTAGGAAACATAAGGAGTTTGAAAGTGGTCAGGAAACTAGAAAACCTAAAATGGTAAATGTTAAAGCTCAGTGGGAGTCAGTGAAGTGAAATGGAAAGAAGACAAGGATTTCTGGTCACATGAGTATAGGGTAATATTAACAGGAGTACAAATAAATTTCAGCTTGTCACAGCAAATACTCTGTTCAAGAATCACATGAAGAGGAGGTATACTTGGAAAAGGCCAGAAGATACGGGAAGAACTCAGTTAGATTAAAATCATGGTCAGCTAGAGATTCAGAAATCAGATATTGGATTGTAAGGCGTGCCCAGGAACAGACATAGATTAAGATCACAATTTAATAATGATGAAGAGTACGCTGAAGTTGAAGAGACTAGTCGGCAAGAGATATTGCACAAAGAAATGGGATATAGAAGCATTACGGAATGAAAAGATATGCTTGAAGTTCTCCGAGGCTACCAATTGTGCAAGAGATATCTAAAAAGGGCAACTACAAAAGATGGAAAGAAAAACACAGGGTCTAGGAAGGCAGCTGTGAAGAAATCACGGATAACATAAGGAATAGTTCAGTTGATCAACAGGAGAAGTAGTACAAAAATGTTTACGGAAATTTAAGAATACAGTCATACAAGTCACTTAGGAATGAAATAAATAGGACGTGCAGGGAAGCTATAGCAAAATGGCTACATGAAATATGCGAGGAAATCAAAAAGGAAATGATCATCGGAAGGACTGACTTTAAAACATTCTGTGAAATTAAAAGCAAGCTCAGAAACATTAAGACTTCAATTGGAATTCCACTGTTAAATGCAGAGAACAGAGTGAATGTGTGGATCGAGAACAGTGAAGGGTATTTGAGAAGGAGGAGGACTTGTCTGATGACGTGACAGAAAAACAAACAGTAGTCAACAGGGAAGAGATAGGGGATCACAGAATTTCTAAAATCATTGATTGGAGTAGCAACAAAATGACTATTCATGTTTGTGTGTACAATCTATGGTACTAGCAATATGGTATAGACTTTGGGAAAAACATAATCCACACAATTCTGGAGATAGCAAAAATCGACATGTGCGACAATTATCGTACGATCAGCTTAACAGCTTATGCAACCAAGTTGCTGACAAGAATAGTATACTGGAGAGTGGAAAAGAAAATTGAGGATCTGATAGATAACAATCAGTTTGGCTTTAGGAAAGGTAAAAGCAATAGAGGCAGTTCTGACATTACAGGTGACAATGGATGCAAGACAGAGGAAAAATCAATACACATTTGTAGGACTTAGAAAAAGTGTTTGTAAATGTAAAATGGTGCAAGATGTCTGAAATTCTGAGAAAAATAGGGGTAAGCTATAGGGAAATAAGGGTGACACACAATATGTACAAGAACCATGAGAGAACAATAAGAGCGGAAAACCAAGAACGAAGTGCTCGGATTAAAAGGGGTATAAGACAGGCATGTAGTCTCTCACCCTACTGTTCAATCTATACATCGAAGAAGCAATGACAGAAATAAAAGGAAGGTTCAAAAGTGGGATTAAAACTCAAGGTAAAAGGGTATCAATGATTAGATCGGCTGATGACGTTACTATCCTCAATGAATGTGGATTAGAATTAGAGAATGTGTTGAATGGAGTCAACTGTCTAATAAGTACAGAATATGGATTGAGAGTAAATCTAAGAAAGGTGAAAGTAATGAGAAGTAGCAGAAATAAGAACAGTGAGAAACTTTAAATCAAAACTGATGATCATGAAGTTGATGACGTTAAGAAATTCTGATACCTAGGTGAGAAAATAACCCTTGAAGGACTGAGCAAGGACGACATAAAAAGCAGACCAGCCACAACCAAAAAGGGCATTTCTGGTCAAGAAAAATCTACTAGTACCAAACACAGGTCTTAATTTGAGGACAAAATTTCTGAGAATGTACATTTGGTAGTGTAGCATTGTATGGTAATGAAACTTGGACTGTGGGGAAACTAGAGCAGAAGAGAATCAAAGCATTTGAGATGTGGTGGTACAGAAGAATGTTGAAAATTAGGTGCACTGATAAGGTAAGGAATAAGGAGGCTCTCTGCAGAACTGCAAAGAAAGGAATGTCCGGAAAACACCGACAAGAAGAAAGGACAGGATAATAGGACATGTGTTCAGACAATGGAGAATAACTTCCTTGGTACTGGAGGGAGCTGTGGAGGGTAAAAATTGAAGAGGAAGACAGAGATTGGAATATACCCAGCAAATAATTGAGGACATAAGTTGCAAGTGCTACTCTGAAACGAAAAGGTTGGCACAGGACAGAAATTCGTGACAGGTCACATCAAACCCGTCATAAGACTGATGGGATGGAAAGGCAAGGTGGGGTGGGGGTGGGGGTGGGGGAAGTAAGTAAGTCAGGTCCCTAAAGCACAATAGGTGCACGAGGATATGTAGGCTACCACATATTCATCAAGGATTACCTCCATCCAAACTCACTGAGACTGTTATCTACTAACACTGTATTAACAAAATAATTGAAAAACGTTGTAGTTCAATCAACTGGGATCTATATTCTTGATGTCCAATTTCTATTGTCAGTTTCAAAGAGATGGCTGTCCACCTTAAACATAGGAGCTGTATGCAGTGCAGATTTACACAATCTATACTATTGAACAAGTGCATGAAGACATGATGGTCTAAAAAATCCATAAAATGTACAGTTGTACCCAAGACAAGACTGGGGAAAAAGTAATAAGAGAAAAATTTATTAACATCTCAGATTCGCTTGCTCAGGTGTTTGAGGAATTGTTGGCTATTTGTATCCTTAACAATGACATTTTAATTACTCCAAGATATAGGTTAACTAAACCTATCGATACCAGATGCCAGCTCTATCCCACTACGTAATGGTGGCATGGCATGTGACAACACGTACACACGGATAGAGAACAGGACACTGAAAATATTTGTTTGGTGTGTATATTACTTTTTGGAATGTAAGTAGTGGTGACAGGCTGATCTGTAGTGTAGCCTGATGCCAACATTAGTTTGAAAGGTTTGGTTGGTTAAAAGTTGGTGGAGCAGTATCCAATGCTTCAGTTAATCCAAAATATTCATGTTAATTGGAATTTCATGCAGTGAGAGATGTTATACTCATGTTCAAGAGATGCTAAGCCTGCAGGTTTTAAGTTCTGTAATAATCTATCATCAGGAATGAACAACTTCTTATAGTTAGGACATTTGTTCAGGCTCAGTATCTTAACCTACCGTTTTTTATTCAAATTATTTGCTAGAAATGCAGACAGGTAAATTTAATTAGGCCCTTAAACGTAAATTTTTGAACTGCTTCATAGACAATACAAACACACTGCAAAAAACCTATACATTCAATTGGCTAACATAAGCAGAAAAGCAGTTGTTGAAGTTTGGGCTATTCAGTCACAACATAAACTACAGAAGATATATTTATGCTGTAGGTTACATAATGAGCTGCTGCGCATTGTGACTGCACACTGTAATTGGCTACTTGAAAATTCAGTTCAGTGATGACAGACATTGGTAACATTGAACTTCTGGAAGCTATCAATCAATACAGTATGCCTATTCAGTATCTTATGCAACTTCATTACATACCTTTAACCTCCATCTGTTATCTAACAATTTCAGAGAGGTTTTCAGTCTTCTGTTAAAGTTTCTGTGACTCTTTAGCATGCTTTTTCCTTTCAAGACAAGCAAGACAATTGTGTCAAATCAAGTACTTAACTCATCTGTGTATGAGACTCATGGTAATTCCTATTATTGACAAACTAAGATGCAAAAACCAAAGATTTCCGTTATAGTTAATTCACACTACCACAGGCGTCTGCAACGATCGAGGGGGGGGGGGGGGGGCGCACTATTATACTTATCTTTATCTCACAGTCAATTCTGTGCGGATGGACACTGTTCTTATCTGTCTTTAAAGTTTAATGCAGCATAAACACCGTGACAACTAAGAATTGGGGGTAATGAGCGTAACTTACTGCGAAATTCTTGAAACTATTCAAAATTTAACAGGTGCATAAATAATTTCATAAAATGAGATGCAATAAGAAAAATACACTAAGATATTAACGAAGTTAGACGTTTGTGAAAATACTACATCATTTACCCGATTACTGTCCAGAACCACCTGACTGTCCATGAACTACTTAGAACACATGAGATCAAGAAGTTGAAGTGTCACATAATATTACAATCTATCACTGTATTACCTTCTTTAAGGACCAGTATTCATTTGTACAACTTTGACTTACAAATGCATTAGAAGATAAATTAAATGTGGTAGTTCACAAATCAGAATATAAGTAAAATCAACCACTGCTTCAGATACGACTCTATCACGTCACAAGCACTCAGCAGAACAATTCAGACTAATTCAAATGGCATCATTCAGAATAAGTAGAGGTAACCGAAAGTTGAAATTCCACACTTCAGCTTTGATCAGAAGTCAACGAAATCGACAACGCACTCAGACCAATGACATTTAGTTATAATTACTCTCAACATAATTTAAAGAAATTGCTCTTTACACTTACACCAAACAGTATCAAGACGATTAATGGAAGTGGTTTGATGAGAAACATCCATTCGTCAAGTAATCTCGAGTGGACTTGACGAGTTACGAGGGCAATCCATATGCTCGCGAAAAGGCTCACGCCTAAAAGCCATTCCATAAGCTTTGTCATTTTAACGTCTGCAAGAAATAGTCTTGTTACACCCACACTACGATTTCGAGACCGGAATACACAACAATCAACTCGCTTTATAAATTATCGTTTGCCTTTTCAAACAATGATACATTACACTGAAATACAGCCAGAAAATCGTCACTGAAGTCAGCACAATGAAGCCCCAGCAGTAAGGAAATCGCTACACATGACAACGTCCACATACAGCCCATAACATTCCACACACGACATTCCAATCAACACGTTGTCAACATAACACGTTAACCAACGATGTTTACAGTAGTGGTGGGCAGGAAATCGCGTATCTGTTAGAAATCGCAGTGACTGAGAAGTCACAGATATCACAGTAGCAACTTTACAGAATCTAACTGCGATTTCAGTCACAGTTAGCAGTCGCAAGTAGTATTTCACATTCAAAGACGTGAGCCATCTATTGGTCGAATTTAGCACTGCTTTCTGCGATTTCAGTGACAAGTCGCAACTAAGAGTCGCAAGTAGCAACTAGAAAGCGCGGTTAACAGTGCCATCTGTGGGTCAAAGTTCGTACTACGCCCATCTCTGCGGTACGCTATGGAGTCTAACTGCGATTTCCGTGACAAGTCGCAACTAAGAGTCGCAAGTAGCAACTAAAAAGCGCAGTTAACATACTTTTCCTAGTGTCATCTGTTGATCGACGTACGTACTTCGTTATGAGAGCCTTGTGCCTCACGAGATCGATGTGCTGTGTGTGCATATGAAGGGCTTATTTCAATAGTGGTACAAGTCCATTTTTGTTAATTTTGAGATATAGAGTCGTAAAGTTAAATGAGCGCTGAAAAATCTGCAGTTGAGATACCAGAAATATTCAAGCATATGGCTTCTTGCTAGAGATGAACCTTTATTTATGTTTGTTTGGATCACTAATTTCAGAAGCATTATAGACAGAAAAGTGGAGGTAATGGACTTGTACCACTATTGAAATAAGCCTTTCATATTATATGACGACATGCACATTCAGCATCAGTTATGGTTGGTCAACTACTGCTGTGACTCTGAATGTATTATATTAATAAGAAGCAACATTGCCGTTTTCTCCTGAAAATATCAAGTAACGTAACAAATGTGTTTGATTCTGCTTCCAATATGACAGTTTTGGTTAATACTCCACATGCCTACAGGACTTTGCAATGTTAACACAGCAGAACTCAGACATCTGTATAAGTGTAGAGAAATGAAAACAGTCATATGAATGCCTCACTTTTGTTCCGACACAGTTCAAGACTCGGGAGAAAAGTTTTACACCTGGTGTTCTACATGGCAACTTCACACACAAGAACTTTTTGCCGACACTACTACCACCTGCATAAGTAAGCTTTTCCTGTGTTACTTTCAAGTAATGCACTTAAGCTATTCCTGATTTAACTGGAAGATCTGTACTTCTCACTTTCATATCAACAGCCTCAAAATGCGTATTGTAGACTTCGGGATATGTTACAGGTCAGTGTCACACCAAGATTGTGGAGAAAGGGGGCGGGGGGGGGGGGGGGGCGGCATGTCGCCCTCCAACAAGTGTTTACCAATAAGTAAGTGGCGGAAAATTATGGGTATAGGAGGAGGAGGAGGATATTAGTGTTTAACGTCCCGTCGACAACGAGGTCATTAGAGACGGAGCGCAAGCTCGGGTGAGGGAAGGATGGGGAAGGAAATCGGCCGTGCCCTTTCAAAGGAACCATCCCGGCATTTGCCTGAAGCGATTTAGGGAAATCACGGAAAACCTAAATCAGGATGGCCGGAGACGGGATTGAACCGTCGTCCTCCCGAATGCGAGTCCAGTGTGCTAACCACTGCGCCACCTCGCTCGGTATGGGTATAGGACGGCTTAACATGTGGAAAATGAGATTTTTATTATTCACTCACTGTATTTGACATTTATTATTCCTTTAAAATCGCACAACAACTTCAATAAAACACAGCTTAATCATTCACACACTTATTTCACAATTGTTTCACTTTTAAACTGCAAATCCTCTAAGAGCTGTCTTGAATCTTCACGAGTCTCTCCCAACAGCCTTGATGTGGATAGATACGTACAGCAACCAGTAATCAGAGTCAGAACTGTGTCTGCAAAAACACAAGGATTATTAAACAATTTTTGCTGTCATTAATTACTAGAAATATAATTGACAGAGTAGATTGCTAATATTTGCTATAATGAATATCACATTTGCAAGAACGATCTCACTGAAGTAATTAAGTCCATCGAAACGCTTAGAAACTAACCTCTCGTCTGACGAAAACGGTCTAAAGACGCAGTGGCAATTTCTTCAGATGTGTTGACAATGATATTTTGAGTTATCACTTTACTGAGTGACTGAAATGTAGTTCAGGTACCTGTGAACATAACAATATGTTAGAATTCATTTTCTAAATACGAACTATTACGGTACTGTACGGCTACTTACATATTAATTACACTATTAATATTTTCACAGTTGTTTCTTTAATACAAAATTAAAGCCAACGGAAGAAAAAACGTAAAACATACTTGCCAATGACAGGTTTGTTGCGATGCAATTTTCCGTGTTGACAGATGTAACTTTTTCATACAGTAGTAAGTCGCAGGAGTCACAGAAATCGCAGAAGTAGCAGAAGTCACAGAAATCGCAGAAGTAGCAGAAATCGCAGAAGTCACAGAAGTAGCAGAAATCGCAGAAGTAGCAGAAATCGCGGAAGTAGCAGAAATCGCAGAAATAGCAGTGGCGGAGGGATAGACGACCTATGTTCCTTAACTGCGACTCTTAACTGCGACAAATCGCAGTTAAGAATAACAGATACTAAAAAGTAGCATTCACAGAAATCACTGATATCGGAAAATCGCAGTTTAGCCCATCACTAGTTTACAGTACTCAATATTCAATTCAGAGATACCACAGTCTATTATTTTCCTTTTTTATTGGCTTCTATCATACGAACTTTTTAGGCATCACAAGTAAATGGACTAACACTTATAACAAGATAACATTTTTTCTTCGTCATACATACTGTTTAGGGCATACATTCATATGTTTTCAGATCAAAATTACTGTAATCAGATTACGAAACACAGTTGACTGCTAAAATTTTATTTGTTAATTAAGTTCTTTAGTTAAGTTCAATTCATTTTTGATTTTTCTGTCTTCTTTCGCTGTAAACGGGGATATGGCATCGTATGTACTCCTGGTTGTGTCTCCGAGAATTGGGATTGTTCAAAGTGGCTGGCAGTGACAAAGTCTTAAGAGGTCCTTTAAAAAGTTACCTCTGCCTTCCTCATAGCGTCCACACTGAAATAAGATGTGATTTACATCACCAATCGTTTCCTCTTCACATTGACAGAGGGGTGTCTCTGATACGCCGATTATATGTAAATGGACAGGGATAGATCCATGATTGAGACGCATTCTCACAATGGACGTTGTAATTTTCCTTGAATGTTTAACGTTCGCAACCCCCTGTCTTGGTATGAATGTCTGTATACGTGCATAGCTTTTACCTCTTGTTTGTTGGCTTTCATTCCATTCTTCCTGCCATGAGAGAAATGCTTGTTGTTTTACTTCTATGTCTATGGGACTTTAATGTACATGGCAGTCGTAACACTCCGTCTCGTTTTTGTTACCCACAGCTGTAGCAGCGCTTCAAGGGGCCAGCAAGCGACACTTCTGAAATACGATATCCGAATACGATATCCGATGAGTGCGAATACTAATGTTTATATTGATTTATGACATAGTTTTTATAGCAGGGAGTGTATGTAGTGCCACGAAAACCGACAATAACTAAAAAATTACACCACTTTTGTGATTATTTATTTTCCTAAGGATGTTGGGAGATACGAAACGGTGCTTTACAGGATTCTCTTGTAACGTAAAAACATTTAAGGAATGATGTCGTTTTCTCCCAATGACAAAAAATGATAGTAAACACCACAAGACCTGACATTTTACAGAAACACGTCGTATACCTATCCGACAAGTAGAGTTTGCTTCCCTACATTTTCAGCCAAATCGGTGAATGTGGAACGTAGGAAACCTATATGGAATGCAGTATCTGTAGTTTAAGAGAAAACCACACAGACGTGATAATAAATACCACCATAGGAGAAGCCAGTTCTAAAATTGTCGCTAAATCTGAGCCACAAACGGCAAGAATCTTCAACACGTTTACTTTTGAAGCAAAAGTAATTACATTTACAAAAATATTCGTGACTTATAAAGTTGAGTGAAGTGTAAAACAGAGTGGATCATAGGACTCCATAAAAATTTTTTAGAGTGTCAAGAAAAGTGCTTTTGATAATTGAATTGAATTGAATTGAATTTTATTTGATCCTGTAAGATTACATTGTATACAGTAAATGTACGTGTAATATAGGACATGTCAAAGTATTAAAATTCTTTATCACTTATTTTCCTACACCTTTAGCTTACATTTTTACATCACTGATAATGAGTAACAATATATACAAATTTAATGGCATAAGTATTCTGCAACACTGTAAAACTCTTTTTCAATGAGATAGTCTTTAAGTTTCTTTGCAAAGTCATTGTGAAGTACACTATCTTGCAGGGTTTTGGGCAGACTTCTTAGTAGTCTTATACCAGAGTACTGGGGTCCTTTTTCTAGCATTGCCAGTCGGTGGGGTATGCTCCGTACTTCATTCTTCTTTCTTGTATTGTGGGTGTGTACACTAGCATTTGTAATCCAGTCCTCACTACCTTTTGTGATGTACATTATTGTTTTGTATATATACAACGATGAAAAAGTTAAGATACCTAAATTCTTGAAACAGTTTCTGGATGTTTCAGAGGTCTTTCTTCTTAAAATGGTCCTAATTGCTTTTTTTTTGTAATGTGAACACTCGTTTTGTCTCTTGTTTGTTTGTGTTGCCCCACACAGTCACTCCATACTGTAAGTATGGTTCGAAAAGTCCATGATACACTGTACACAGAAGGTTCTTGTCTGAATACTGTGATAGTTGTATCATTAAGAATATGACAGAGCTCAGTTTCTTACAGACATTATTAATATGTTTTTTCCATTTCAGTTCATTATCCACAAGAATACCTAAGAATCTAGCAGATTCTACTTCTTCCAGCCTTGTTCCATCAACCTCTAAATCCATGTCTACAGCCTTTTCCTTGTTTTTAAACACTGCATACATAGTCTTTTTTAGATTTATAACCAGTTCATTTTCCAACAGCCATTGAGCTGTGACATTTGCAGATATGTATGCTCTTCTCTCAAGCTGTTCCATATTTTGGTCACTATTTAGTATTGTCATGTCATCAGCATACAATATTTTCTTTTCTTCCTCCTCAACACCTATATCATTAACAAATACATTAAATAACAATGGCCCCATTACCGAACCCTGCGGCACTCCATATTTGATGGATTTGGTTTCTGATTGGTACGAGTTTCCTAATGATACATACTGCTTGCGGTTGCACAAGTATGATTTTATCCATTCACCTGGTTGCCCCCGAATGCCATAGTTGCTTAATTTTTGTATCAGCATTTCATGGTCAATGGTGTCAAAAGCCTTTGAAAGATCCAGAAACATTGCAGAGACAACCTTTTTCTCATCTAAGGACTGTAAAATGTATTCTGTTAGACTGACAATTGCTGATTCTGTAGATTTACCCTTTCTGAAACCATGTTGTGAGGTCATGAGAATGTTATGTTTGTCCAAATAGTTAACTAATCTGGTATACATAAGCATTTCTAGGATTTTTGAGAAACCTGATATCAGTGAAACTGGTCTGTAGTTGTTGGGATCATCCTTACACCCTTTCTTGTACACTGGCACTACCTTCGTTATCTTCAGTTTTTCTGGAAAAATTGCATCTCTGAAAGAACAGTTTGCTATGTTCAGCAGTGGTGTTATTATCTCCTCACTTACCAGCTTTATTACATGATTTGATATTTCATCATCACCAGCTGATTTCTTGGACTTCAGTTTCTGTATAGTTTTCCGCAATTCATCTTCCGTGACTGGTCTTAAGAACATAGTACTGCATGATCTTTTTGGTACCTTAATACCCTTCTGTTTTTGACTATTTCTTTCCAATTTTAGGTTTTCTACTACACTGATATAGTTATTATTCAGTATGTTTGCTATTTCCATACCATCTGTGACCACTGTGTTCTCTGCTTTAATTGACCTAATACCTTCTTCTTTGTTTGACCAATCTTTTTCCTTTCTTTCAGCATTGATTGCATTCCAAGCTGCCTTTGCCTTGTTTTTTGAGTTCGCTATAGTGGTGTCAATTGCTCTTGCTTTCGCTTCTCTTATTGTTTTTCTATACTTCTTTTTTAACATTTTATAGTTTTCAGCTTCGCCCATCCGTCTCACGTCCTGAAGCTTCCTTCGCTGTTCTAGTATTTCACTCGTAATCCACTATGCTTGATCTTGATGCCTTTCTTGTCTCTTTACTTTGGGAAATGCTACATTAAAATGGTACTTAATTGTTGAAATAAATGCATCATATTTTTCATTTACACTCTGGGCCTGTAGGGTTTCATTCCAGGTTTCCTTACTTAACATTGTTCTAAAGATGTTGATATTTTGTTCACTGATGATCCTAATTTCTTTGGTTGTTTGTTTCGGTTCTGATACTGTGTCATTACTTCTGCAAAAGCTGATTAGTTGTCCATGATGATCAGATATTTCTGTCTGAACTACATGTGACTCATAGTTACACATATTAGTAATTATGTTGTCAATAATTGTCTCACTTTGTGAAGTCACTCTTGTTGGTGCAGTTATTGTCACTTTCATGTTATACTGTATTAACAATTCTTCAAAATCCTGTCTTATTTTTGTGTCTTCTCCCATGTCAATGTTGAAGTCTCCACATATAATAAGATTTCTCTTCATATTCATTCTCAATAAGCTAGCAACTTTTTTTAGAAAGGTGCTAATATTGCCACATGGTGACCTGTACACACAAAACACTCTAAAATCCTCTGCCACTATACCAGTAGCTTCAAAGTCTTTTTCTCTAGCTATGGGAAATTTAGCAGCTTCACTGTTTACATTCTTTGATAGAGTACCTGTTTTAATATGTATACAAGCGCCACCACCCTTATATTTAGATCTGCAGAAGTAACTAGCTAGTTTGTAGTCCTTTATTGCCACATTATGTATTTTACTTTCAGTTAGTCCATGTTCACTTATGCATAATATGTCTGGTCTTACTTCACTCAGGAGTACTTCTGCTTCTAATTTTTTGTTACCAAAGTATTGAATATTTTGATGAAGTACTTTTATGTAATTTTTCTTTTGTTGGTTTACATGTTGTGAGCTGAATTCTGGGGCAAATTCTTTAGTATCGTCTTTTTTTGTATGGTGCTTATATTTTTCTTTTCCAGCTGGAGTGTATGATTTTTCATCCCCTTCATGCCATATTAGTTTCCCTTGCATCTAATGATTTTGCAGACATCTGCAAACATTCTGCTGAACGTTACAGACCCCAGTCTATTTAAATGCAAGCCATCCTTCGCTAGTGAGTTTTCACATAGGAATTTGTTTGGGTCTATAAAAATTGCCCCAAGACGATCACATTGTTCTTTAAGAGCACAGTTTATTTTGGCGATATATTTTTCACTCACCGACCTTCTGTTTATGATTCCGCTAAGTATCAGACGAGATCCTGCATACATATTTCTTGCAGAACGAATCATGTTTCTTGTTTCGCTTGCCATATCTTCCTCACTGCTGCTCCTTAACGAATTCGTCCCAACATGTATAAACACCCCATCATAGTTATGTCTGGTTTCAGAATCTGGTTCTGTAGTATCTTGTCTTGCATTTACCATATTTTTAAAATGTTTACCGAGTTGATGCGTTCTAATACCAGGTCGTACGTCGATCTTGCAATTGGGGACAACGATATTCTTCAGCAGCGAATCGCCAATTATTAAAAAGTCATTTTCCTTTAGTTGCGTATCTGGCGCTTTGTTTTTCCTTTTGCTGTATGTCACCACCTTCCATTTATATTTATCTTCCGGTTTTTGGCTTACTGAGTTTACCGAGAAATGTTGTTTTTAAAGTACGATCGGTCATTCGTATTTTCGCGATCTTCTTGCTTTTCCGTTTGATGGCTTTTACACACACAGGACTTCTTTTCTTGTATTAATGTATCGTTTTCTTTCTTGATGGTTGAAAGTTCGGTTTTTAATGCCTCAATGTCACTTCGTAGTAACTTTATAATTTCGTTTTTTGTATCAACTGCACTTACAAGATCGGCCGTTTCGTCATGTAAACAACCGTGACATGTCCACGGAAAATCATCGCTGACGAACTTTAGATTTACTTTCGCGCACTTTTCGTGTAACCAGAAGTTGCATTTGATACACAGAATACCCTTCATCACACGCTTTTTACATTCTGTACACGAAGAACTGTTCATTTTTTGCCTTTTTAATGAGAGAGAAGCGTCACTACACTTTCCTATCGGCGCCAAGAACAAAAAAATTATATGCTTCTCATGAATTAAATGTGTTTATATTCTCTTACTTCCAGAGGAATAAGCTGCAAATATAAACATATTCTAAAGTATTTCTGTGGAGATTCTATGCTATAGAAGTGTGGACCAAGAAGGTTGGGCATGAATGGCAAATAATGTTTTGAATACAATCGAAAAATTTGTATGTATTTATTGCGTCTATGGGATTTATTACAGCTCTTTAATCAAATACTTCTAGGTAAACTTGAAGCTACGAATAACAGAGGTTTTAAATAAATGGTTTAGGTCTTATCTACAGACAGACTGCCAAGGATAGAATATCGCAAATTCCAAGTGGCTCAAATTAAGTGGTGAAATGTCTTTCAGATCAAAAATATTTGAACACTGCAGTCCCTCAATTCAGTGTGTTAGGCACAATACTTTTTCTCATTTACATTAAAGACTTCCCCTGTAGGTCACACAAGGAGAAACTTCATTATTTGCTGATGACACTAAAATAATAATTATAGATAAGACACCAGAAATGATAGAAGTAAAAGCTGGAAAGGCACTTATGGCAGTCCACAACTGGTGAAATAACAATAAAGTAACTCTTAATGCAAAAAGGGCAATAGTATAAACTCCTACACAAATGAAAACCTAAAGTACATAATGAAACCATAAAGTGTGTAGCTGCTACAAAAAATTAGTTATGTATTGTGATCAACAATAAAAATGAGATGAAAATATCAGGGTACTTGGAAAAGGAATTAACACAGCATGCTATGCCTTATGAATATCAAAGACAGAGTGTAAGAGCTCATGCCTAAAGACAATATTTTTTGCACATATACGTTCTATCATCACTTATGACATAATATCCTGGGGTGTAACGTTCAGAATGTGTAAAATATGTTCAAACTGCCAAAATGAGTCATCAAATAATGAGCATGAGTCACAAAAGGAATCACTGCATTAAGCTAATCAAAAAATGGGGTATTCTGACAGTGCCGAGCGAATACATGTTTCAAACTGCAGTTTTGATAAAAAAACATTGGACATTTATGCAAAAAACACCTCCATACATGATCATCAAACCAAATACAGCGATTGCCTGTACCTAGACAGGATGAACAGAGCAAAGACACAAACCACTATGTCTTACCAAAAAGTCAAGATACATAATAAAATTGCCGAAAGAGATTAGAAACATAAAGCAAAAAAAGCATCTCTCTAAATTTAAGACATACCTTAAAGATGTAATTTATATCACGCAACCTAGAACCAAGATGCATTACCAGAGGTGTTTTATGATCTATTTCTTTTACTAGAAGTATGTTCTTTCTGCCTTATGTAATTCAGTACCTAATAGAACTTTTTATGCATATCCTGTTTTTTCCATTGTCTTATGTACCTCTGCTATAAATGACACATAATGTATGTCTAATGATGATATTCATACAAAGGAATTATCTAAAATCTTAGTATCTTGCAGAGAAGCAAGTTAATTCACTGGCAGTTCTACTGTTTGTGAGGGGATTTATATGGGCAGCACAGAATGATAGACAAAACATTTAACATCCCACACTGCAACACAAAACTCATCACAACCAACTGTTAACACCATATCAATTGGAAAAATTCAGTATCCAAACATACTTTCATCACATGAAAATAATTACACAACATGTACCAAAAAGAAATCTGAATATGATAATAGAATTAAGTAACTGGCTATGATGAAGTCGATTAATAGCTAAAGCAAACTTCGCAATGAATGACCAGAAATCTCTCGGGTTTCCAGGTGCCTGAGTGCATCAAAATGATGCGACATTTCAATATGTGTTACTCCTGTTATCTTAGGTGAGGTGTTGACTCTACTTTTTTCACTTCAAGGAACGGAGCAGCTCATTATAGTCAAGTGCACAGGCGCTGACTTCATGGCGTCTGAGGGGGCCCAAGCCCCTCAAAAATTCGTGTGGGGGGCCAGTGCCCCCCCCCCTCAATAATTTAAGAAAATTATTAGTTATATTACGCTTTGTTAAATCACAAAATTATGTTGGAATTTTTATTTTCCTGGTTTAACGATAGTTACCTTTTAAAATACATTCAGTAATGAGCTAAAATAAATAATTATTACCGTAGTAAGCAGGTTAACTGAAAACGAGTGGTGTGAATCATGATAGTGCTACGGTGCTGCAAGCACACTTAGCATTGTCCGGTTGAGCGAACCTTAGGGGTTAAGTCTCGTGCTGGTGGGCTAGCACTGCGGCCACAGCGACATCAAAGGGACTGGAGCAGAAGCGCCTGAAACCCTCCACCTCGTGTCACCTTGACACTTCTAGAGATTACGACACAGTGGCTATATAAAGCCCACTCTGCTGTCACAGTCATTCAGTGTGGATAGTTTCGCTCAGTGCATGCTGCAGACATGTTTAGAGTTCTGACTTTAGTGTCTAGTGGACTGTTTTATGAGACTATATTTTATTCATTTACTTTAGTCTCTTAGTGTATTGTGAATAAAGTTTGCAATGGATAAATTTGTTACCAAAAAGGCGGGCTTGGAAGTTGATGATACTGCAAGTCAACCCCCCAACAATTATTGTGTCGTCAATTGCTTCGAAGTCTTCAGGTGAGAACCATTCACAGCCGAAACCTGGACAATCTAGTAACGGAAGATCGTTTCAGAAGTCTTGGTTGATCAAATATATGTGGCTAGAATATGAAGCATCTACCAAAAAAATATTTTGCAAAACCTTCAAAGAGGCAGGTGCTAAAAATCTACTACAATTTTCTTCAAAAAAAGAAGATGCACTTACTTCTGTAGGGTTCTCTAACTAGAAAAAGGTTTTGGAAAAATTCTGTCTTCATGAAAATATGTTTACACAAAAAGAACGTGTTCTGAAACTAAATTCTATCACTAACCGAAATGTGGCCTCCCAATTGAATGAACAGTTAGATAGTGATACGAAGAAAGGCCGTTTATCTCTTGAGAGAATTTGTACTACCATGCAATTTCTATGCCGACAAGGGCTAGCAACTAGAGGGCACGAAGATGTAAACTCAAATTTTTTTCAATTGTTGGAACTCAGAAAGAATGACATACCTGAGTTAAAAGATTGGTTAGGGCGTTCAGAGTATAAGTGGACATCCCATGACATTCAAAACGAGATCATTGATCTGCTAGGAAAGTGTGTGTTGAGAAAGGTATTGGCTTCTATCAAAAAGACTGATCAGTTTTCTATTGTGGTTGATGAAACAAGTGATTCTTTAATTCACAAACAAGTGTCATTTTGTATATGCACTGTTGGTGATTCCTTAATCATCAACGAAGACTTTATTGCCTTATACGAGACCTCCAGCACTGATTCACAAACTCTGTTTAGTAGTTTAAAAGATGTTTTTGCTCGTATTGATTTGCAATTGATAACTTAAGAGGACAGTGCTATGATGGTGCCTCGAATATGAGAGGTACATTGAAAGGCCTAAAAAGGTTAGTTTTAGACATACACTCAAAAGCACATTATGTGCACTTCACTGCTCACAGTTTAAACATGCCAGTTGTAGACAGTCTCCACCATCTTACATCTATTAGGGATATTATGCTTTTAGCCAAGGACTTAATAAACACCTCAAGGGAATCCAACAAAAGGATGGGACTTTTCAGAAGCATACACTGTGAGAGCGCCAACGACCAAGCTGGTCTATGACACCATTGCCTGACTCGATGGACTATGCGAGCATCTAGTATCTTGGGTATACTGAAAAACTTTGAAGAACTTCTAGAGTTCTTTGAAATATTTTCTACAGAGGACAAAACAGAGGCAGGTTACAAATGTGCAGGCCATCATGAGTCAATTAACAACTCAAGACATATTTCTTTTTACATCTTTATTGCCATGCAATGAACCCAGTAGAGGGTGTCAGTGAAAATATTCAGTGCACTCATCTAAGTGTTGCTGATCTGGAAAAAAATATATGCAGGATTGATTTGTGTATTGAATGGAAGGCTTGATAGTTTTGAACACTTTCAGGATTTGTGTTTAAAAGAAAAACCTTCACAAGTTGATGATCCTTCACTTCCTTGGAATCGAAGTATACCAAAGAAGTATGGAAGCACGAAGCCAGCTCACCGCACACTTTCAAAAACCCAAAGGAGTACTTCAAAGCTATTTACATTTAAGTTTGTGAAATGGTGCAATCTTGCATTATTGAGCGATTTGTTTCAATTGGACTCAAACAGGTCATTGCATTTGAACAAGAGTGCTTTATTTTAGTAAACAGAGGTGAAACAAATTTGGAAAAATCAATTGAGTTTTTCAAAAATGATCTAGAAATTGAGAGACTGCACTTACACTTGAATATATTAGCCAATATTGCTAATAAAAAAACAACTGGTCTTAAAAACATGTATGATGTAAGAAAGTACATTACACAAGAGCCTACAGTTGGAGAAATGTTACGTGAAGTAGTGAAGTGCATTAAGCTTCTCCAAGTAGTTCCAATCATGACAGCAACGGCAGAACAGTCATTTAGCGTCCTTAGACATCTGAAGTCATATCTCCGACCAACAATGGGACAGAAGTGATTGAACAACTTGGCTGTTCTTCATGCCCACCTAGATGTTTTGGATGAATTGGATATCTGACCAGTCATCAACGACTTCATATTCAGTAATCCAGTCAGACGGTCGACATTTGCACCTTTCTGAAGACACTCTAGCCCTAATAATGGCATTTAGAGAAATATTAAAAATCTTTGTACAATAGATAATTAAATACATACATAATGTTAAATTTTCAGTTTCGAAAGATTATTACTAGTTTACTACTGTATAGTTATTTTCAAATACTTAAATGTTTTTAGGGTGTAAGACCCAATTAAAACCTGCTATTTGCATACTTTTTGACCAAAAGTATAAGGCATACTGTATTAACTTTATTAACTGCATTAAAGCATTAACTTTGAGATATTGTTTTTATTTAATGAATCCTGAGCCTTATTCAAAGTAAGCTTAAATTAGCTATTTCACTTATTAATCAAAGTGCTATTTCTGTGTGATAGCAGTATTTCATATTTTATTCTTTTAATGATAGTTTAGGATTCATTTAAATATAATTTCAGTATTTTCAGAGCTATATACTCATTGATCTCTAAAATGCCTAAAAACTTTAAAACTCACTATTTTTCATCTAAAATTTAGAAAATTTCCCTGGGCAAGACCCACAGTATGGGTCCTCACAAATTTTTTTTAAGTCGGCGCCCCTGGTCAAGTGTCTTGGCTGTATCCACTACAGCAAGGCGAGCTACCCGCTTACTTGGCCCCTGATTAGGAGGTAGTAGGAGAGTGGCAGCACTCAAGTCCTGGTGTGGGTGTTCACTTGTGTCTAGCTCCGGACATGCCACCACAGCTCCAAACATACAAAGCAGGCCGAGCTTAGGCAGAAAACACGAAATCACTGATTTTAGTGTTCCACAAACATGAAGTTAACTTGACCCTTATTCCTGACAGCTACACTGTGTTATCATTGAACGAATATGTTAACCTACTGCAATTATATGTATTTGCAAAAGGAACTTCTTTTACTATACATTGATCACATACTCAATCTCTGCTGATGACACAAACTGATTTCAAAACTGTGCTATACATAGTAGCTTCTTTCTCCATATCGTTGGAACTCAAGCCACTTACTATCTTTTTTAATTGTTTTAACTAAGCTTTTAGCACAAATACAAAGTTTTAAGAAACAGATAGAAACACAACACTGTGCAACATAAAGCAAAGCGTAAATATAAGTTCTCCAATAGAAACAACTTGTCCTTCCTGAATCAGATTTCCCACTGTCTTGTGAACTTTGGCTTCTCTTTCCCTTGATTTATTTTTTATTCATATATTTTTTCTCTATACTTAGTCACTGCACCATGAAAAATAGTTCTCCCTGGTACTTCCAGCTGCAAAAGCCAAATATTATAAAATGAGATAGATAGTCAGATAGTTCGATATGTGTTCCATAGGTCATTTGATTGATACTCTTAGGAAAATGATGTGAAACAAGTGCTTACAGGTAATTTCATACATGAAACTTCCTGGCAGATTAAAACTGTTTGCCGGACTGATACTCGAACTCGGGACCTTTCCCTTTCACGGGCAAGTGCTCTACCAACTGAGCTACCAAAGCATTACTCACACCCTGTCCTCACAGCTTCACTTCTGCCAATACCTCGTCTCCTACCTTCCAAACTTTACAGAAGCTCACCTGCGAACCTTGCAGAACTAGCACTCCTGAAAGAAAGGATATTGCGGAGACATGCCTGGGGGATGTTCCCAGAATGAGATTTTCACTCTGCAGAGGAGTGTGCACTGATATGAAACTTCCTGACAGATTAAAACTGTGTGCCAAACCAAGACACGAACTCGGGACCTTTCCCTTTCGTGGGCAAGTGCTCTACCATGTCTCTGCAATATCCTTTCTTTCAGGAGTGCTAGATCTGCAAGGTTCACAGGAGAGCTTCTGTAAAGTTTGGAAGGTAGAAGACGAGGTACTGGCAGAAGTAAAGCCGTGAGGACGGGGCGTGAGTCGTGCTTGGGTAGCTTAGTTGGTAGAGCACTTGCCTGCGAAAGGGAAAGGTCCCGAGTTCGAGTCTCGGTCCGGCACACAGTTTTAAACTGCCAGGAAGTTTCATATCAGCGCACACTCCTCTGCAGAGTGAAAATCTCATTCTGGAAACATCCCCCAGGCTGTGGATAAGCTATGTCTCCGCAATATCCTTTCTTTCAGGAGTGCTAGTTCTGCAAGGTTCGCAGGAGAGCTTCTGTAAAGTTTGGAAGGTAGGAGTTGAGGTATTGGCAGAAGTAAAGCCTTGAGGACGGGGAGTCAGTCGTGCTTGGGTAGCTCAGTTGGTAGAGCACTTGCCCCCAAAAGGGGAAGGTCCCGAGTTCGAGTCTCGGTCTGGCACACAGTATAAATCTGCCAGGAAATTTCATATCAGCGCACACTCCGCTGCAGAGTGAAAATCTCATCCTGAACTTTCATACATGAGCTGGCTGGTGTGGCCGAGCGGTTCTAGGTGCTGGAACCGCGCGACCACTATGGTCGCAGGTTCGAATCCTGCCTCTGGCACGGATGTGTGTGATGTCCTTAGGTTAGTTAGGTTTAAGTAGTTGTAAGTTCTAGGGGACTGATGACCTCAGATGTTAAGTTCCATAGTGCTCAGAACCATTTGAACCATACATGCTTAATAGCAACATTAACAAACATATTATTTATTACTGCTATTCATGCAACTCCACTTAAAAACTATTTTTTCCAGGAACCAGCTTTTAAAAATAAATTCGTCAATGGAATAGAGGGAGTTGTCCAGGAGAAATGATTTATCGTTAGTTTTGAAATTTCCTTTGCTACCTGTCAGATATTAGGTAAATGTTCATAAACTTTTGTTGTTGCGTAATAGATTCTTTTCTAAGCCACTGACAGTTTTAGTAATCAATAATAAATTCGTTTTTCCTCTAGTGGTGTATATATTATGGACATCATTGTTCTTCTCAAATTCGCATTCGGGAGGACAACGGTTCAATCCCACGTCCGGCCATCCTGATTTAGGTTTTCCGTGATTTCCCTAAATCGCTCCAGGCAAATGCCGGGATGGTTCCTTTCAAAGGGCACGGCCGACTTCCTTCCCCATCCTTCCCTAATCCGATGAGACCGATGACCTCGCTGTCTGGTCTCCATCCCCAAACCAACCAACCAATCTTCTCAAATTGTGATATATTATTTAGTATTAATTCCATTTCTAAATATATGTACAGTGACAGTGAGTTTAAAATGTTTTACTTCTTGAAGAGATGCCTACATGATGACTACAGCTGAAGACCGCCACATATTACTCTGACTGCTCGCTTTTGGGCAATCAGTATTTTCTAAGTGATGAGTTACTCCAGAAAATTATTCTATGAGATACGAGGATTGACTGAAAAGTAATGCCTCCACCTTCGAAATTCTTCAACAGTTGGCAACACTGGTATGTGGCAGGTACTGGTTTGTTCTGTAGCCTCTTGTCTACAGCGTCAGCTGGCGGGATGCCTCAGCATTGTATGGTTGTGTTGTTGCAGTGTACAGTAAGGAACCTTGCGCAGACGGTCGGTCAATGCGGTTTAAGCAAAGTGCAGTCATTGAATTCTTGACAGCAGAACATGTCACCCTAAAGGAGATTCATCAGAGAATGAAAGCAGTTTATTGTGATTGTGTTGATGTGAGTACTGTGCGTCGTTGGGCGAGTAAGTTTAAAGATGGTGAGGCGGGAACATCTGACCTGCGTGACAAACAAGAAGTTGGACGTTCTGTGATAGCAACCACCGAGTTTCACAAGCAAAATTTTGACAGATTGTTCAAAACGATTGTCGTATCACTCAGAGAGAAATTGCAAGCATAATTGGCATTTCACAAGAACGTGTGCATCACATCATTGCTTTGCTTGGCTATCTGAAGATCTGTGCACGATGGGTACCCCAGATGCTGACTCCTGAAATGAAAGCACACAGACTTGAAATTTGGCAGGAACTCCTCTCGCGTTACGAGAATGAAGGTGAGGCCTTTCTCCATTCAATTGTGACAGGAGACGAAACGTGGGTACACCGTTACAACCCGGAGATGAAACGTCAGTCTATGGAATATCGACACAAAGACTCGCCCCAGTAAAAGAAATTCAAGACGCAGCCCTCAGCTGGAAAAATCATGGCCACAGTGTTCTGTGACTCAGATGGCGTTATCCATGTTGATTTCCTTGATCGTGGAACAACAATAAATTCAGAGCGTTACATCACAATGCTGCGAACTCTGAAACGACAGATAACAAGTGTCTGAAAGGAAAAGGGAAATGTTTTCGTACAGCATGACAATGCCAAACCATACACTTCAAGTGCCACCACAGCAGAACTTCAGAGACTGAATCTCACCACCATACAGCATCCTCCATCAGTCCAGATTTAGCACCATCTGACTTCTATCTGTTCCCGATAATGAAAGACGATCTGTGGGGACATCATTATGCTTCTGATGAAGACTTTGAGAGAACTGTGAGACTGTGGTTGTTGAAACAGAGTGTCGACTTCTTCCGTGATGGCTTCAGAAAACGTGTTCATCGTTGGCAGAAATGTATCCAATTGGATGGTGATTATGTGGAAAATTGAATACTGGTTACTAAAAATTACATTCTAAGGATTATTTCTGCGTTTGATTTATTACAATATTTCCATCCAAACCCAATTAACGAAGGTGGAGGCATTATTTTTCATTCAACTCTCATATTATTGAGATGATATTTGCAAAATTTGTCAGACTGTTCATTTGCTTGTTCCCAAGATTGGCAATTATGCGAAAAGCAAAAGTAGCTGAACTTAATTGTTTGAGAAACTCAGTAATATGATGCTTTCAGTTCGAATTATCATCACCATGTATGCCAAAAATTTTGGGGCGTTCTACCCTATTTACTGAGTTCTGTTCATGTGCTACATCAGTTGTTGGCGTGACTCAAGAATTGCAAAAGAACAGGTCTAACAACATTCTGCACATATCGACCACTGGCTAGTGTGCCCTCCAGAAACACCAAAGATGAAAAAGAGTTCTGGCTTGTTGCACCTCAGACCAGAAGACCTGAGGAGGAGCCAGTATGCCTTAGACGAATGCACTCTATGAGACAACACTCACCAGGTCTACATTGTATGTGCAGACAAGCATCACTTGTGTGCAGATAGAATCTGCTTTCATCACAGACAACCATGACACCCCATTCCGTCTTCCAAGCGACCCTCTGATGGCACCAGTCGAGCTGTGCACGTTGCTGACGTATCGTGAGTGGAAGATGGGCTAGAGGTATACACACTCATAGTCTCACTACTAATAACCGGTCCACAACAATCTGTATTGACATGCCTGGGCTCATAAGGCTTCTTATCTGTATTGAGTAGCTGTACAGTCTGCCACTGCCGTGCATATGACCATCCTGGCGGGCGTTTGTGCTGCGAGGTCATCCAGAACATCATGTAAGGGGTCAGAATGTTCATGTGATCACTGACACCAGCATCATTGCACAAATAATTCAGCACATCCAACTTGTATGGCAATTTTCCGAAAGCCCATCCCGCCATTTGAAAGACCATAATTTGATCCTTTTCAAGCTCGCTCAGTTGGCTGTAGAAAGCATGGTGTGTCTATGTGAGTAGTGGAAGAAAGCTGAAGCTAGGACAGACTCCATTGTTGCCAAATTAATTCAAGATGGCAGCTGTCCCATCCCCCACCCTCTCACCCTGGGGGTAGATAAGGCAATGTCACATTGTTGACATCACCACCCTCATACGTCCTCCTCCCTCACATCCCTTTCCCTCCCCCACTTTCCCCCTCCCTCCCCTACTCCCCTTCCCCTCACTACTTGCGAATCGGTGGGAAAAAGTCTCAGGCTCTGCTGAGCTGCTGGAGAGGAAGGATGTAAGGTAGTATCTTTATTTATTTACTTTTAGTAGTTGTGGAGACATTATTTTGCTAAAGTATTTCCTAATTTTTGGGGGAAACAGAGCTGCTAATTGCCCTACAGCCTTGATGTTTAAAATTGGCAGGACGATAGAAAAACACGCACCACTCATGAAAAAATAATGGGCTACACATAGAAAAACGCTCTGGAAATTGTACTAAAACGATAACTGAAATAAAATTATAAACTGGGCTACACATCAAAAAACTCCAAAAAAGAATGCTTTATAAACTGTCTGATCATAACACAAGACAAAACCACGTATCATGTTAAAACTGCTACTAATGCAATACACACAACCACACCCACTACCCTTAAACATGATCATATTTTTAGATAAAAATCATTTGGGGAGCATTGTCTTCTGGCTGCCAGCATATGTCCAGCTGGATTTGTGGCTCACTACCGTCTCACACCTGGGGCCACCACTTTGTAATTGGATCTGGCGGCCGCTACCCAAACTAGTGCACAACTGGCAATTCTATTGGTCCGCTACGGACTGTAACGTGGTACCTGCTCGAGCCTTTTGTCCCATTATCTGCTCGCGGCCAGCTAAGATATTCTGTACTCTGTTACCTGCTCAGGGCCACTTTGTCACGGCTCGGGCGTGTGTTTGTGAACCCCATGCTGTGAGACATCCGTCACAGCTGCTGTCACAGAAGACCGCCGTATCCTCCCGCGCTTTGAAGTATACACCAAAAAACTGAAACACAGCAAAACGTTGAAGCTGATATCGATCTACTGGCTCCTTCTAGGAAGGAATATGGCGTAGGCTCCTTTACAAAGGACCCAGAGCCACCCTGGGAAAGTACGCATTTACTTCCTGTGTGTGTGGGAACTAGCAGTTTTGTTTGAAACACGAAAACTTATCTCGCTAGCAATCTACCTCAAAGGTTTCCAGATCATTCAACAGAAGTCGGTAGCACTCTGCTTGTCAAACACAATGGGAAATTATGTACGTCTAGCATTCATTTGTAGACTTATCCTAACTTGTCCACTGTTCCTGCAATCCTATTGGCGTTGTGAAAATAGTGGGGTGAGCAGAGGTTATAGAAACCCTCGTCCTGATGGACTCGCCCTCATTCTGCCTCTGTCTACAGTTCTGCTCGTTTGGAGTTCCCACCATCTAGATGAAATGCTCATCTTCAACATCTTCAATCACTGGCAGTGCCAATGGCAAATGGTCGAGACTGGGTAAAGATGAATTCCCATCTAAGTACATACTTTCATCTTCATTGTGGTTTTGCGTTCAGATTTAGAAACGGGTAGCTCTCATTAAAGAAACGACTGTTATTTCTTCACATTTAGTATCACGCGTTAAATAGGTGTTATTTCATTTTAAGGTTTTCCAGAAGAATTTCTTTGCATCCCTTGGTCAGAGCTTTTCTTTGGGCCTTCTTACTGCTGAAACTTCTATGCCTATACCCGACGGAAACTTCTATGGTCTCTCTTTCATCTAATTTAGTGTCATCATGTTGGATCCTAGTAGCTCTCTCTCTCTCTCTCTTTCTCTCTCTCTGTCAGTCTGTGTGTGTGTGTGTGTGTGTGTGTGTGTGTGTGTGTTTTGAAAATGATCTTATTAAAAACAACTATGTTATTCGCACCATGCAGCTGCGTGTTTTTGTGTTTATTATACTATATTCTCGTTTGGATTTAGCAGTACTGTGTTCTCCAAATATTTTTTTTTCTTTTCGTTATAGCATACATTCATGAAGTGCAGGAGCATCTAATTCGTCAGCTGGAAGCTGAAAAAGAAGTAGTGGTTGTACAGCATCAGGAACAGCCTCCTCCAGCTGTGCTTCCACTGGTGCATCAACCTTGACACAACATAATTTTTTCGTTTTTACATCTTTAGTACATTTACATTAGAAGAAAAATGTCTTTACATTTCTTTTTCGTTGTGACAATTCCTGTTGTTCTTGTTACAGTCGCCATAGATCAATGGCTACATGAGGGTGGCGAGCCACTGGAGAAGTTAGAGGATTAGCAATGATTTTCTTATGGTTCAAACATGTGGGATGTGAGATGATCCTGGCAGGGGGGGGGGGGGGAGGCGCTTGGAATTAGGTAACTGCTATACATAATCGATGTTCTTGCTTTCTTTGTAGTAGTAGTAGCATACATACATCCATATTCTCTCTCTCTTCACAGCTACACCATCACAGTACATTGTGCAAAGGCAGGCGGTAACACCAACAACAAAACGTGGTCCCATAAGGCATGTCTCTCACTGCAGGATGAGGCCACCTCCACCTCCACTGCTCCTGTACCACTCTGGTGTCCATGGGTGATGCTAACTTCTCTGGCTGCCAGAGCACCACCACAGGCAACTGGATCTGGGGTAGCTACATCATGCAGCAGACTTGCATCGCTCCAGCCTAGCTGCTCCCACCAGCCTGATGCAGGTGAATCCGAACCCCTATCATCCCAAAGACTTTCATCACCCAATCGCAGCTGTTCTGACTGGGGTAACGAAGACTACCAACAGCTACCCACAACTAGTCACAGTGTTTTAACAGCTCGTAGGAGCTCCCTCTCCTTTCCTAATAGTGATGGGCATCGTGTCAGTAACGTCATGACACAGCTGGACTATGTGGTGATCATGGATGCTTTTGATGAGCATATTTCTTTCTCCAGGATTGAGAACCTGGTAGAGGGGCATAGAGATCCAATAGGATTTCTAAATGCTTGCTTCCTCCTGCTGGTCAATTATTGGCCCTACTCCTCCATGATGTGCAATGCAGTGTTGTTCTGCAAAGTCACACATTGCTCAGAACAAAGCAGTACTGTAGAGAAGAGCAACATTATCTACATTTGGGAGAGGACTGATGGAGCAGTAACACGGAACATGTCAGTCTCCCACGTTATTTAAAGATTTCACCCTGAGTGCAATACGGGGCAAGTTTTCAACGATGGGACTTAAAGGTTTCGGTAAGATACTCAGCTGAATAATACACCTCGACATCCATACAGTATCCATGAGCCAGTCAATGGTGGGTCCAGCTATATCAAACTCCCTGATGATATAGTTAACAAGAAGGCATGTGTTAATGTCAAAAATGACGATCAGTATTGCTTTGTGTGGTCACTCCTACTTGTAAGAGAAATTATAAGTTGCGTCTAGAGCCTTTATCTCGGTACAGTCGTAATATTGATGTTTCTGGTTTTTATAACTTTGATGGTCTTAACGTCTCTGTGAAACCACTGAAATTCCTAAATTTGAAGCACAGGGTCATGATATATCAGTTCATGTTTATACCCTGGACGATTGCAAGTCAGATGATGGTAAAGTTTCGAACCATGTTGTCAAATCTGTCCATTTTTCTAAATTTACAGATCAGCACAAAATGCATGTGAATATGCTTCTCTTCTCAGATGGAAAAAAATAAAGAGAAAGGTAATTATTATTACTGGTGGATCAGGGACATGTCACATCTTCTTTCGACCTAACTGAGTAAATATGCCACAAACAACACTTTTGCTTGACATGTCTCAAAGATTTTCCTCAAACGAGCAAATCATCAAGCTGACTGCTCAACCAAGAAACTGGTACATGTTGTAATGCCCATTGAGGAAAACAAAATCGTAAAGTTTAAGAATGCTACCATCAGGAGCGTTGCCCTTCTGTAGTTTATGCTGACTTTGAGTGCCTCCTCGCCCCTGTGACCCCATAGTTTAACACCACCGTAGAGAAATCCATACCATATGTGGTAGAGCACCAGCTGTGTTCAAATGAGTCAACTCTTAGCTGCCACAAATCATATTTTGGGGATAAACTTGTGATTTGACTGCATACTGTGCTGGAAAAACTTTCACAGGGGGTTGATAAGCTTTACAGCACCAACATTCCCATTACAGAGTCAAAGGAGAATTATAGTTTGTACAAGAAGGCAGTTAACTGTCGTATTCATAGGCAGCTATTTATCCTGGAAAGTTGTAACTCCTCACAGGGTCCTTTGTCATATAATGGGGAAGTTCTAAAATGGCGCCCATAACACTTACAACCTGAAGTATAAATTACCACTACACACCACAGTCTAAGAGGGTATGATGCTCACTTTCTTGATGAGCACTTGGATGAGTTTGCTATAGAGAGGTTCAGGTCAATGCCCTGCCTGAGAGCACTGAGAAATATATTTTATTATCCAAACAAATGATATCAAGAATTACTCTCCGCTTCCTGGACTCATAACGTTTTATGCAGACACTACTCCAGAAAGCTGTTGGAACTCTGCCTCAGGAGGATATGCACACTACTCAAGGTGCATATTCCGATGACATGAAGTTTCAGCTTGTGACAAGGAAGGGTTTTTTCCCATACAAGTATTTGGATTGTATGAGGAAACTCAACGAAACCAGACTGCCCAACATAACTGCATTCGCAAGTAACCATACAGGTGATGCCATATTGGATGTAGAGTGTGAGTATGCTGCGAATGTCTGGCATTAGTTTAACATCCCAAGTTTGGGAGAGTGTGCAAAACTTTATATGGACATAGATGTGTGCTTGCTTGCTGATGTTTTCGAAACATTCCGGAGTTTATGCATGACCACCAATGCTCTAGGCCCTGGCTTCTACTACACAGCATCAGGGGTATAAGCAGAGATATGTGCTACATTATCGTAATCTCCAACGATGTTTCAGTTTAGGGATGGAGCTAATTGCAGTTAGGCACGCTGTCTCCTTCAAGCAATCCCCCCAGCTGAAAGAGTATATTGATTTGAACACGAAACAGATGGCATCCGCGAAAAATGATTTCGAGAAAGAGTTTTTTGAATTAATGAACAATGCAGTTTTCGCCAAGACGATGGAGAATGTGAGAAAACATCGCAAAATTCCTATTAGAATGAAATGGGATGGGCGTTATGGTGTAAGAAAGTCTATCTCCAGGCCAAATTTCAAATAGGTCACAATCTTCAATAAGAACTTAGTTGCTGTGGGAGATGGCGAAGACCAAAGTGGAGTTCATGAGACCTGTCTATATGGGGATGTGCATACTAGATCTCTCCAAACTCCACATGTACTGATTCCACTATAAGTTGGTGGAAATACATTTCACTAATCCAAAGTTACTTTATATGGATACAGATTATCTGTTGGGTGATGGGCTGCATTCCATATGAAGTAATGAGGTACCACCCCAATGCATTCGCCATGTCTTCGTACACAGCCGATATTCTTTACAATATTGTTCCACAGAACAAGAAGGCTATTGGCTTATTAAAGACAAGGCGAATTGGTTGTGGATCGTGGAGTTTGTGGGTCTTAGATCCAAGATGTATGCATATCGCACATTGGAATATGACACCCAGAGGCAGGCAAAGGGTGTGCAGCATGTAGCATCATGGGTCCTTGATGTCGAAGATACTTGTAGGGTCTACAACCGCTGCACATGGTGCAGCAAACTAGTATTCAATCTCAAGGGCATGAAGTGTACACTGCACTGCAATTTAGAGTCAGTTTGTTGGATTTTTTCAATGAATGAGAGAGAATGAATGAGAGAGAGAGGGTAGCATAACTAATGAGGAAGTATTGAATAGGATTGGGGAGAAGAGAAGTTTGTGGCATAACTTGACTAGAAGAAGGGATCGGTTGGTAGGTCATGTTCTGAGGCATCAAGGGAACACCAATTTAGTATTGGAGGGCAGTGTGGAGGGTAAAAATCGTAGAAGGAGACCAAGAGATGAATACACCAAGCAGATTCAGAAGGAAGTAGGTTGCAGTGGGCACTGGGAGATGAAGAGGCTTGCACAGGATAGAGTAGCATGGCGAGCTGCATCAAACCAGTCTCAGGACTGAAGACCACAACAACAACAACGAGTCATTTGTGAAGACGGCATTTAAACTCGCCCCTACTCACACTGTTCACTAGATAAGAATGGTGTGTGTGTGTGTGTGTGTGTGAGAGAGAGAGAGAGAGAGGGGGGGGGTAGCATGTATGTGGAATAGTATCGCTCGTTTATTGTAGTGCAAATAATTTTAGTGAAAATAATTATTTTACACACTGTGTGTGTCTTTTGTTGTGTATTACGTGTAATATAAATATATTTGAACACCATGTGTGGTTTGTTGTGCAATATGTGCATGTGTTAATATATATATCTACACACCATGCAGTCCACCTAAATTTGTAAATATTCTTGTCCAGTGCTACTATGTCTCTGGAAAAAAAAATTGTAAAAACTCTCAACCAGTCTAGTGAAAATTGTGAGTATTCTCAACCAGTGCTACTGAAACAATTGCGAATATTCTCAAGTGGTGGTACTGAAAAATTATGAGTCATATTTAATAAAGTATCTCTGCATTGTAGTCCTAGTTATTAGTATCTTATCTGTGCATTGAACTAAATTGTATCTCAGAATTAAGGTAGTCTCTGGTATTATATAGCTTGCGATCATCAAATATGGTGGAAGCATTTGCTAAATTCCTCTTCTATTGGTCTGAAACTCAAGTTCGATGAATCTTGGTATATCTCAAGAACTACATTGTATCTCAAGAACCAAAATGTATTTCTGATAATTGAATAAACGAAAAATTCGTTACCATGTGTGTTTGTTGTTGTTGTTTACAAAAACCTTTCCTGGATATATATATATATATATATATATATATATATATATATATATATATATATATATATATATATATATATATAAAGGATGTATAAGACACAAATTACATTAGTTTTGAACATGAGTGCTGCTGTTGTGTTTAAGATGGAGAATGACAAAATGCATGAACAGTTGCCTAGGACTATGCCTATTGTGCAGCATGTGGGAGCACGTGGCATGTGACCATATTAGTTTCCAGAGACATATAACACTTATGTCTAAAATTATGTCTCCTGTACTTGAGGACAGCCACAGACATGCTATTTGGGCAAAGTTACATTGTGAAAAAAAAATAAACTTCATGTGATGTAAAAATTTTTTTATTTTTTTCCAACTTAAAAATAATTTTACACTTTTTTTTTTTGCTAGCAGACAGAACATTATTTTCACACAACGTCTTCTTGTTGAGTTGATGAAGAGCAGAACACCTGTAGAATTCTAGGTCTTGAACAGCTGCAAACTTGAAGATTCGGTGCGTCCATGTGATCTTCTCCTCACATCTGACATAGATTATGGTACCCACGTAGTCAAATAACGAAGCGATGTCACCATATCCTTGTAAGGCATACCGGCATCAACCCACAGAATTCCTTGATAGAAGCAGGTTAACCACTTTGCACTCCTCCATTTTTTATCACACTTTACATTCTATGCAACCGATTATATGGAAAATCGTCAGCTTCGATCCAACAGTTTTGTGTTGCAGGAAAAACAATCCATTTAAATAGTACTCTATTCCCTGGATGTCTTACAACCAGTTCTATGACAAACACATCTGGTTCTGAGCTCTTCTGTATTTCCTCTGCATACAACCATCCTGAAATATCAATACCTTTTAAGATGTAAGTTCTGGGACTTGTTCTCTGGACTTTGGAATCAGTGAATAATCAGTTTGGGAGGTACGAGTCTTCAAATATTGTGTTGTGTTTTGAGACACATACCAAATCATTCACATTAACCCTGTACCTACCATTGTACCTCAAAGTCAAATCTGTGATGTTTAATATCTTCTCTGTTAGTAACTATACATTTTATTTTAATGAAGTTTTATGGCTTTTTCTAATTTTTGAAGTTGATCATATTTTAGAAAGAAATAATAAAAATTTACCTACGCATTTGTGGTAAAGTATTTGTGCACGTTTCCTCCCATATGGGCCCCACAGACCCATTCAGTTAGAAGCAATTTTTCAACGACAAGATATCTGTCTGTGCAGAATCTTTTACATCTTTTTCCATTGTTGGCTCGCACTGTTATTTTTTCAGTGTTCAACAGTCTGCCTTATGATGAGCACATGTTTATTTTGGTGCATTATTTCATAACAGTTGTCTACTTGACACTGAAAATGTTATGGAGAAGAGGGTTACCAGATGAGGACATAGGGAATCGTTAAAGCAGTCTTCTGATTCTGAAAAGGCACCTAGTGAATGTGAATATGATGATAATGAGGTAGATACCGTTGAAAACTCAGAACTACACGAAGATGAGATCATGAAGAACCTCCCAAATAAAGTTGGAGAAGAACAATGTAGCGCAAATTCTTCTGAATGTGACTTATTGTTTTCTCGTAATTGATATGAAGTATGAGCCACAGTTTCTCAAGCTGGAATTTCTGGTAGGCAGAGCAAAAAGGATCTATTGGAAGAAGACCAAGGACTTAAAAGTTATTTGCTTAGCTACTGTGATAATGAAGAATCTTATTTTATGTTGTTCTTTCATGTACCCCTCACTGAAAAAGTGTTTATGTGGACCAACAAGGAAGGTCGCTCGAAACCTGGCAGAAAATGTAAAGAGATTCTGGATGTGCGTAAAGTATGCTAGCAGCAAGACACAATCAATTCCTTCTCTGCACAATAGCAATGGAAATACTATCGACGACAGCGCTGTCAAAGCAGAGTTACAAAACACAGCCTTCAAAAATTCCTTCGCCAAAGAAGATGAAGTAAACACTCCAAAATTCACGTGAGTAACTTTGAAGCAGACATCCTCGGAATAGTGAAGCAACTTGAATCACTTAATACAATCAAGTCTTCTGGTCCAGAGTGTATACCAGTTAGCCTTCTTTCAAGGTATGCTGATACAATGGCTCCATATCTAACAATCATATACAACTGCCAATTTGACAACGCATCCGTACCCAAAGACTGGGAAACTGCACAAGTCACACCAGTATTCAAGAAAGGTAGTGCGAGTAATCCACTAAATTACGGGCCCACATCATTGATGTCGATATGCAGCAGGATTTTGGAGCATATATTGTGTTCGAACATTATGTATTGCCTCGAAGGAATGGTCGATTAACACACATTCAACACGGATTTAGAAAACATCGTTATTGTGAAACACAACTAGCTCTATACTCACACGAAGTGCTGAGTGCTGTTGACGAGGGATATCAAATGGACTACATACTTCTACGTTTCCAGAAGGCTTTTGTCACTGTACAACACAAGCGACTTGTAGTGTAATTGCGGGCTTATGGAATATCATCTCAGTTATATGAATGGCTTTGTGATTTCCTGTCAGATAGGTCACAGATTGTAGTAATTGATGAAAAGTCATCGAGCAAAACAGATGTGCTTTCTGGCGTTCCTCAAAGTAGTGTTGTAGGCCCTCTGCTATTTCTTATTTGTATAACGGGAATTGGATTCGTGATTAATAGGAAGGTAGTGTAGAGAGTGTGTTACTGTAAACAGTTCAGTGATAGTGTTGTTCTTATCAGAATAGAAAGCAAACCAACACCGACAACGATAGTTCAGGTATAAATGTCGACATAGCAAGCTGAAGATGAAGAGATAGAGGAAGTGTATAAGGATACTGAAAGGGTAATACAGTATGTAAAGGGATATGAAAATCTAACAGTCATGGAAGACTGGAATGCAGTTGTAGGGGAAAGAGTAGAAGAAAAGATTACAGGAGAATATGGGCTTGGGACAAGGATGAGAGAGGAGAAAGACTAATTGAGTTCTGTAACAAGTTTCAGCTAGTAATAGCGAATACTCTGTTCTAGAATCAGATACATGGAAAAAGGCTGGGTGATACGGGAAGATTTCAGTTACATTACATCATGGTCCCGAAATCAGATACTGGATTGTAATGTACACCCAGGAGCAGATACAGACTCAGATCACAACATAGTGGTGATGAAGAGTAGGCTGAAGTTTAAGACATTGGTCACAATGAATCAATACGCAAAGAAGTGGGATACAGAAGTACTAAGGAATAATGAGATACAGTTGAAGTTCTCTAATGCTATAGATACAGCAACAAGGAATAGCTCAGTAAGCAGCACAGTTGAAGGGGAATGGACATCTCAAAAAAGGGCCATCACAGAAGTTGGGAAGGAAAACATAGGTACAAAGAAGATAACGACGAAGAAACCATGGATAACAGAAGAAATGCTTCAATAGCTTGATGAAAGGAGGAAGTACAAAAATGTTCCGGGAAACTCAGGAATACAGAAATACAAGTCACTGAGGAATGAAATAAATAGGAAGTGCAGGGAAGCTAAGACGAAATGGCTGCAGGAAAAAATGTGAAGACATCGAAAAAGAAATGATTGTTGAAAAGACAGACTCAGCACACAGGAAAGTCAAAACAACCTTCGGTGACATTAAAAAAATAAGGATGATATCATAAAGAGTGCAATGGGAATTCCACTGTTAAATGCAAAGAGAGAGAGGATAGGTGGAAAGATAACATTGAAAGCCCCTATGATGGGGGAGATTTGTCTGATGTGACAGAAGAAGAAACACGAGTCGATTTAGAAGAGATAGGAGATCCAGTATTAGAATCAGAATTTAAAAGAGCTTTGGAGGACTTTAGATCAAATAAAGCAGAAGGGATAGATACCGTTCTATCTGAATTTCTAAAATCGTTGGAGGAAGTGGTAACAAAACGACTATTCACGTTGGTATGTAGAATGTATGAGTCTGGCGGTATACCATCTGACTTTCGGAAAATCATTATCCACACAATTCCGAAGACAGGAAGAGCTGACAAGTGCGAGAATTATCGCACAATCAGCTTAATAGCTCAAGCACCCAAGTTGCTTCAAGAGTAATATACAGAAGAATGGAAAAGAAAACTGAGGATGCACTAGATGACCATCAGTTTGGCTTTAGGAAAGGTAAAGGCAAGAGAGAGGCAACTCTGACATTGCAGTTAATAATGGAAGCAAGACTAAAGAAAAATCAAGACATGTCCATAGAATTTGTCAACCTGGAAAAAGAGTTTCACAATGTAAAATGGTGCAAGGTGTTCTAAAGTCTGAAAAAGGTAGGGATAAACTATAGAGAGAGAAGGGTCATATACAAAATATACAACAGCCAAGAGGGAATAATAATAAAAAGGGTGTAAGACAAGGATGTAACCTTTCATCCCTAATGTTCGATCTGTACATCGAGGAAGCAATGACGGAAATAAAAGAAAGGTTCGGGAGTGGAATTAAAATTCAAGATGAAAGGGTATCAGTGAAACGATTCGATGATGACATTCCTATCCTGGGTGAAAGTGAAGAAGAATTACATGATCTGCTGAACGAAATGAACACTCTAATGAGTACAGAGTATGGATTCAGAATAAATCGAAGAAAGACGAAGGTAATAAGAAGTAGTGGAAATGAGAACTGTGAGAAACTTAACATCAGGATTCATGGTCATAAAGTAGATGAAGTTAAGGAATTCTGCTACTTAGGCAGAAAAATAACCAATGATGGGCAGAACATGGAGGAAATCAAGAGCAGACTAACAATGGCAAAAAGGGCATTCCTGGCCAAGAGAAATCTACTAATATAAAATTTTTGAGATGTGGTGCTACAGACGAATGTTGAAAATTAGATGGACTGACAAGGTAAGGAATGAGGAGGTTCTGTGCAGAATCGCAGAAGAAAGGAATATGTGGAAAACACTGATAAGGAGTAGGGACAATGAGATAGGACATCTATTAAGACATAAGGGAATGACTTCCGTTGTACTAGAGGGAGCTATTGAGGGTAAAAACTGTACAGGAAGGTAGAGATTGAAATACATCCAGCAAATAATTGAGGACGTAGGTTGTAAGTACTAATCTGGGATGAAGAGGTTAGCACAGGAGAGGAATTCTTGGTGGGCCGCATCAAACCAGTCAGAAGACATGTGATCAATAAATAAATAAATAATGTTGTAGTAGACAATCTGAACAGCCATCTTAGGCTGTTTACAGATGATGCTGTCGTTTATCGTCTAGCAAAGTCATCAGAAGATCAAAACAAATTGTAAAACGATTTAGAAAAGATGTCTGTATTGTGTCGAAATTGGCAGTTGACCCTGAGTAATGAAAGTGTGAGGCCATCCACATGAGTGCTAAAAGGAATTCGTTAAACTTCGATTAAGTGATAAATCAGTCTAACCTCAAGACTGTAAATTCAGTTAAATACCTAACAATTACACTTATGGGAAACCTAAATTGGAAAGAACACATAGAAAATGTCGTGGGGAAGGGAAACCAAAGACTGAGTTTTATTAGCAGAACATTCACAAAATGTAACAGATCTCCTACGCTTGTCCGTCCACTTTTGGAATACTGTTGCACAACCTGGGATCCTTACCAGCTAGATTTAATGGAGTACATCGAAAGAGTTAAGAGCACAACTTTTTGCATTATCGCGAAATAGGGCAGAGAGTGTCTCTGACATGATACAGGATTTGGGGTGTACGTCAAAATACAAAGCCGTTTTTCGTTGTTTTGGAGTCTTCTCATGAAATTTCAATCACCAACTTTCTCCTCCAAATGCGTAAATATTTTGTTCACGCTGACCTTTATAGGGAGAAACGGTCGTCGTAATAAAATAAGGGAAATCAGAGCTCGCACGGAAAGATGTAGGTGTTCCTTTTTTCCACACACTGTTCTAGATTGGAATAATAGAGAATTAATGTGCAGATGGTTCGATGAACTGTCTGCCAGGCGCTTAAGTGTAATTTGCGGAGTATCCATGTAGATATAGACGTAAAAATTATGTCTCACAACCGCTTCCGTGCTACTCTGAGGGTGTTGTGCCTTGACAATGCAGTAGCCCGAAGTGAACATCGGTCAGATGACAAATCAGAATCAAGCAGGGAAGTTATGAGATGTGGGAAATTACCATTAGGGATGCCTGCATTCCAGATGGTGCATGATCGTGGATCAACAGTTGGTCACATTTCAAGGTCGCTGTCCATTCCATCAATACATCCCATCAAAACCTGGTAGGTACAGAATAATATTCTGAGCAGTTTGTGACAGTGGAACAAGCTACTGCTGCAAGATTGCAGTGTATATGGGGAAAGAGAAACTAACCAGAGCTGTGCGACTTGGAAAGAACGTTGGGGAAACCCTGAAGATTTGACACTAGTCGTTACTATTCGAAAAAAAAAAAACAGGTGAACTGCCTCCCATTTTTATTACATCTAAAGGACGTGCAATATACTCCACATTATTTGGTTTCCAACCAGATGTGATGATAGCCTCTTACATTTCTAAGAAAAACAAAGTTGTTACCGCCTTAGATCTCTTCATTACCAATCAATGGTGCCAACATCACAAGTAAAGAAGCCTGAAGTTATAAGGACATACAATGTCACAAAGGGTGGTGTTGACACCGTGGTGCAGAATATGTGATGCTACAGTGTGAAGAGAAAAACAAGGCACTGGGCATTGGTGGTTTCCTTCAACAAGATCGATGTAAGAGTAATGAATATGTACATCATTTGGATGATGCTGGCTGGCTACCAATAAAAAATAGTGATGTCAGACTTTCATTAACCATTTGGAAAAGCAACTAGCAAAGGTAAATATGTCAATGAATCCATTAATAGTCATGGATCCAGGAAGTGCAGGGAAACCACCAGCTAATAAACGGATAAGATGTGCGTATTGAATAGAAAAGAAAGATAGAAAAAGTCAGATTACATATTGTAAGTGCAGAAAACCTGTAGGCTCGGAACATTCTTCTATTGTCTTCAGACCCTGCGAGAATTTGCAATTAGAACAAAAGCCACCAGTAAAAGTACAAAAATAGTGTTTTTTAAAATGTAAACTCTAAGTAAATAGAATTATTTTAAAAGTATTTATACCTCAAAAGTCATTTACGACATAATTAGTCAAAACAGTGCCAATTTATGTCAATTTAAACAATACAGGCCTGAGAGAACCGACAGGTGGGCAACCCTGTACAGATTTTCTAGTAAGGAGAGGGTTAAAGATCTATTTATACTGACCCAGGATTTTAATACGATAGTACAACATTTCTATGAATCCATTATTATCAACATCGATAGGTCTCATTTTTATTGTATGACATTTCGTTCGATTTGGCATGTGTGATTATGTAGGGGAGGATATCTATCCATTTATATGGATCACAGAGATTAAACTACATCAACATATTAGTTTTCAGTGTTGTGTTCACACGGTACTCAACTTCAGGTGGGTATATCCCATACTATTCCATTGCACACTTGAAATATCTATTATAAAACTCACCACCATGATCGGTTTGAAAGTTGTCTGGACACTGATTCATTCCTGTCTGCAACAGTTACCCAAACACCCATTCAACAACCCTCCCTGTTTTCGTTTTAACAGATAATGCCCAGTCAAATTTACAGTATGTATCAATGAACAGTAAAATATATTTGAATCCATTATTGGCCTGTGAATATTCCTGCACATTACAAGATCAGCCTGACATAAGTCATTCAAGCCTTTAATCGCTACATGTATGTGAGGCTATGTTTGTGTGCTGGTTTGTGCAGTTGTCGAAGTACTGTCTTACATTTATTCGATTATACAGCTCTCTCTGAACTCCAAAAACACTGAAACAACCCGATTCGAATAAGCAGTATTATCAGTGGTAGCTAATGCCATGAGCAGTCATAGTCCTTCTTTTAGCTCCTTGGGATCTGCATAAGGTATATACTGTGGGGGTCGATTACTCTTTTAACAGTGTCATTACCATCACCAGTGCTATATCAAGCTTCTAATTATAGTTTTATAACGGTTTTGTATTTTTCGTTTCCTGCTTTCCTTTGTACACTGGTCAACTGTTTCATTTCAACACACATCTCAAGATATTTGGGTGAATAATTTACGGTTTTTGCTGGTTTTAGAAAAATGAGGTTCATTGGACCAGATGTTCTTTGAAATTCCCTTTCACATATCTGTGTTGTTTTTTCTTTTAAACTACTATTCTGCGTCCACCATGTATCGTTTTACACCACTGACACTGAATACTTTTATCTATCCTAACATCACTGTGGCGGTTAATGAAATCGACAACCTTGTCATCATTGTGTAGTTTCACCAAAGTTTCCCAAGAGATCCAGTAACTGATTAAAGGTTTCTCTCAGTGTCTGCTCTTGATCCAAAAGTCCTTATCTTAGCAGCTTTCGAAAAGCCTTCCATCCTTCGATGTCCTTACACTTAGTCGACATCTTGTTATACACTGAGCAGACTCCTTCATAGACTGCAACTTACATATGCTCTTTCCAAATCCAGCAGCCTTTCATTTCAGTTTCATCAACGAAGTCATATACTTTCTTTCTCAGAATGATCCGGGTGTATGTCTCTATTTTCTTAACCCTAGTTATCGATCATTCTGAGAAGGGTCTGGGGATACATCTCTAGGTCCTTAACTTTACATTCTTCTAGCTCCTTGACTTTACATTCTAGAGATTAAAATTTTCCATCCATGTATTGATGTGATCTCTGACTACGCACACGTATGCTCTTGGGCTGAGTGTCTGACACACATGCAAACTTGTCCATGATGTGATGTAAACTAATGTATTCAACACTTTTTCCACAGTTATATATAAAGAAACTTCTGAAATTTCATTCAGTTTTCTTGATTTATCAATAACGAGAAATCCATACAATGTGTGGTTCCAGAAATCTTCACATGCCTTTACAAATTCAATGAATGGCGTATCACTCCCTACATACACTTGGTAAATGTTTTAAATTCAAATTGGCTTGTTTGGAAGCTATAATAAGGTTTAAATTATCTTGCACCATCTGTTTCAGGATTTTGGAATATGTGTGACTCAAATAAAGTAAGTCTGCACCCATATGACGACCAAAACAGAAATGTCGTAGAATTTCATCCTGATTTTCCACAGCAATATCGACAAATATGAGCACAATGTTTGACTTTACTTTATTTGATGGAGGGATGTGACTGCTTTGACTGAATGTTGTGTGTGTTACACAATTTACATCTTGAAGTATCTTCTGCAAGAGCTGATACTTCGGTTGAAACAGCGTTTTTCTACATACTTATATATGCTCAAAGTGGACTTCATCTGGGGGTGTTAGCAATGTCAATGGAACACTGCTGGATGTACCTACAGTTATAGTGCACGTGTTATCAAGAAGGAGTATCCAATTCTTCTTCTTCTGGTCTCCTTCAGCATGACCACCAATAAATCACTTACAATAAATTATTTGTGGTGAGGATGTTTCACTTACCCTGCCATGATACCGACTACATCAGGTATTGGTGTGCAATGGGCTTTTATAGACAAACAAATATTGTATGTAGCTACTATAGCGCAATCCGTACCTAAAAACGGAGCTGCAATTGCTACAGTATAATGTGAGTGGGTTATGAAGAAAAGAAAAGATATACAATAATATATTTTATTTTCTGTTCAGCAATTATACAGGATGCAGTACATCATAATAAAAAAAATCCACTGATTCATTCTTTATATTCACACCAGTACGGTATTTAGTAAACAATGGTTTCTTCTAAGCACAAAATTCAACACGTATTTCCCTCAGCCTGATGGGTGCAACATAAAACTCAGGTATTCTACCCTTGAATTTATCATGGGTGGCTTCTATGTCTGTCGAGGTCGACTTTGGCACTGCATTGATACATGAATTGAAACACTGTTCCAAATCGTCCACATGCACACTATGCACATATAGATACTTCACAACATGATTGTATGCATCTTGAATACATGGCAACTAGATGTTCAGTTTTTCCAACACAAGAGATGACAAGATACGTAATCCAAATAAGTTCATAACAGTGGAATGTTGTAGATTTAGGGATATGTCCCTGATTTCATCCAGAGCATAGCATCATCATACATTGCTGTGATGGACAGTGTCAGACCAGTACAATAACTATCAGGAGGAGAACGAGATGGATAATAATCCAAAGTCTTATGTTGACTGATGCAGCGTTCTGCACAATACAATTTGTCCCATTCCAACTCAGTAAACAGCACTTTTACACTGTTGGTAACATTTTAGATTTCCATCACAACACACCTGTCACTATCTGCTGCTGCTTCTACACCAGTATTTAAACTCTTTGAACCACTAGGTGTCAAATTATAAGTTTAAGTGAAAAGCCGTAGAGCACTGGGAGCAATTAACACCTTCTCATCCATAGTACGTACACTCTGTTCTTCCAGTAACACTGGAATGTTCTGGGATGGTGCATAACTTAGAGCCCAATACTGACCTGCACCATGCTACTTGAGACCCCAAGCGCTCTGATGCTGCTGAGACACATGCTGGGTGCCTTCATTACACAAATCGATGAGTGGCACCAACTTTAGTAACTCACTGTTCGCTTCAACATGCTGACCAGGTGGATCCCACGAATTGCAAGAGGGGGTAGCCACACGGTCTGAGGCGCCTTGTCACATTCTGCGCGACTCTCTCTGATGGGGGTTCGAGCCTCCCTTGGACATGGGTGTGTGTGTTGTCCATAGCATAAGTTAGTTTAAGTTAGATTAAGTAGTGTATAAGCTTAGGGACCGATGATCTAAGCAGTTTGGTCCCATAAGATCTTAACACAAATTTACAATTTAATTGGAAGAGGTCCAGGCTGCCATTGGTTCCAACATGCTGAAGGTCACCGTCACTGCTGTGGGTCCTGACAAACTGGAGCTTGCCACCACTGTTGCAGCTTCCAATATCCTGGGAGCCGATGCCAAAGCTGCAGGTCCTGACATACCAGAGGCTGATGCTGCTACTGTTAGACCCAACACACCAAAGTTCACGGAACACAGAAGAAGACACATTAAGCATCCACACACACACACACACACACAAGCTGAACAAAGATACAGGGTTGCAGAAAGACATTTAATTTGTACTGTTTCTCTACTTCTTCAGCATGCCTGACGATGATGGTATCACTTGCTGTTGGTGCTTCGTTCTTCTTCTTCTTCTTGTGCTGACTGAGACTGGTGGGGCTACTGCATCAGCCTTACATCCCTTCAGGTGCATGGGGAAGGGACAGGGGTTGCATTCCTATTGACTTCCAGGGGGAGTGGAAGGGGGGGGGGACAAAACACGCTCTGTGGCAGTTTTGTGAACTAACACAGTCGAGCTCCACACACCAAGGTGAGCAGTCACACCATCTTAGCCATTGGAATAGGATGAAGTTGTCTCTTGTAACGTGGAGTGACTGGCCATTTAAAAAAACATGAATAGCTCCAAAATGGGCAGTGGTCTCTATGAGTTGAAAAATGAGTCTTCAGTCCATACCAGTCCGTCCCGCTGCATCGTCATTATTTGCAAAAAACTATTCTCCTTATGCTTATCCGTTACCACTTCCTTCTGTTCCTCTTGTAGAAGGCTATGGACACAGCCATCTGCTGAATGCTTACAGGTACACCTATGAGCGTCCTCTCTGTTCGACATCAGAATCACTTCCATTGAACACATTGCCTAGATCCTACCTCTCCAGCAGTTCAGCACATACTGAGCTGTTTTCCCACCAGTTTCCAAAGGGAGAAGGAGGAACACTGCATTCGTATTGAGGGGGGCCGGGACAAATCCATTTCTAACACACTCTGTTGTGAACTAGGTCAGCGGTATTCAAACTTCAAAGTGAACCCTCGCATATGCACAATCGGAAAATGTGGGGGCGGGCAGACAGTGGAAAGTGGGGGAGAGTGGAAGTGGCTCTAGGACAATCTAGTAGCAGATGACTCCCTCAAAACCGAATAAAGTATGTAAATAAAGAAATTATTTTACATCCTTCCTCTCCACCAGCTCAGCACAGATTGAGCCTTTTTCCTACCAATCCAGAAATGGATGGGGGGGGGGGGGAGGGCAACAAGGGGATGGGAGTGTGAGTGGGCTAGGGGAAGCGAAGGAGTTGCAGGAGCAGGGGTGGCCATGTCAATAGCGTGACATTGCCACACCTAACCTCCCAGGGTGAGGGGGTGGGAGACAGCCAACATCTTGAATAAAAATGGCAATAATGCAGGCTGTCCTAAATTAAGTTTTGTTCCATTACTTCCATGGCATCGTTGCCTGCTTGCTTCACACATCTGCACCACGCAGAGCCTTCTGGCTGTGAACATTCCCAGTCAAAGGGTAGACACAGATGGCATTCTGGTTGTCATGCCACTACTCTGTTGGCAAACAACGTTGAAACATTTATCAGTACATCTCCTATCCTCTAAGTGACATATGCCTCCATCTCATCATAATCGATATCGTCTTTCCAGGTATACTGACTTATAATGTCCTGAATGGTGGCATAAAAAGAACTGCCGAGTGACGGTATCTGAAGTAAGTATGATTCAAGGTTTTTTTATGATTAAGTAACATGTTTCTTTCAGTCTGCTGCTTCTAGTTACTGATTCTCTAGAAAAATTCGAGTTCAGTCTCTTCTGAAGAGATCAACACATCGTGTTTCAATTTAAAGTGATCAAAACAGTATTTATGGGAAACCACTGATAGATTGCACATTCTCTGACGCAAATGTGTTTCTTTTGTTGACATTAATTTATGATCTTGGTTAAACTGTGTTTCTCATAAACGACACTAATTTTTGAACTCTTAATTGTTGAGTGACACACTTAACTTCCCTGGATTCGCTTCGATACGTGTTTTAGTAGCTTCATGTTGTAAGATTTGAATTTTTTATCTTCAATCACCATGTTTGGGATACTATAATCACTGTTGTTATTGTGGTCTTCAGTCCTGAGACTGGTTTGATGCAGCTCTCCATGCTACTCTATCCTGTTAAAGCTTCTTCATCCTCCAGTACCTACTGCAACCTACATCATTCTGAATCTGCTTAGTGTATTCATCTCTTGGTCTCCCTCTACGATTTTTGCCCTCCACGCTGCCCTCCAATGCTAAATTTGTGATCCCATGATGCCTCAGAACATGTCCTACTAACTGGTCTCTTCTTTTTGTCAAGTTGTGCCACAAACTCCTCTTCTACATCTACATCTACATGATTACTCTGCAATTCACATTTAAGTGCTTGGCAGAGGGTTCATCGAACCACAATCATACAATCTCCCTACCATTGCACTCCCGAACAGTGCGCGGGAAAAACGAACACCTAAACCTTTCTGTTCGAGCTCTGATTTCTCTTATTTTATTTTGATGATCATTCCTACCTATGTAGGTTGGGCTCAACAAAATATTTTCGCATTCGGAAGAGAAAGTTGGTGACTGAAATTTCGTAAATAGATCTCGCCGTGACGAAAAACGTCTTTGCTTAAATGACTTCCATCCCAACTCGCGTATCATATCTACCACACTCTCTCCCCTATTACGCGATAATACAAAACGAGCTGCCCTTTTTTGCACCCTTTCGATGTCCTCGGTCAATCCCACCTGGTAAGGATCCCACACCACGCAGCAATATTCTAACAGAGGACGAACGAGTGTAGTGTAAGCCATCCCTTTAGTGGACTTGTTGCATCTTCTAAGTGTCCTGCCAATGAAACGCAACCTTTGGCTCGCCTTCCCCACACTATTATCTATGTGGTCTTTCCAACTGAAGTTGTTCGTAATTTTTACACCCAGGTACTTAGTTGAATTGACAGACTTGAGAATTGTACTATTTATCGAGTAATCGAATTCCAACGGATTTCTTTTGGAACTCATGTGAATCACCTCACACTTCTCGTTATTTAGCGTCAACTGCCACCTGCCACACCATACAGCAATCTTTTCTAAATCGCTTTGCAACTGATACTGGTCTTCGGATGACCTTACTAGACGGTAAATTACAGCATCTTCTGCGAACAACCTAAGAGAACTGCTCAGATTGTCACCCAGGTCATTTATATAGATCAGGAACAGCAGAGGTCCCAGGACGCTTCCATGGGGAACACCTGATATCACTTCAGTTTTACTCGATGATTTGCCGTCTATTACTACGAACTGCGACCTTCCTGACAGGAAATCACGAATCCAGTCGCACAACTGAGACGATACCCCATAGGCCCGCAGCTTGATTAGAAGTCGCTTGTGAGGAACGGTGTCAAAAGCTTTCCGGAAATCTAGAAATACGGAATCAACTTGAGATCCCCTGTCGATAGCGGCCATTACTTCGTGCGAATAAAGAGCTAGCTGCGTTGCACAAGAACGATGTTTCCTGAAACCATGCTGATTACGTATCAATAGATCGTTCCCCTCGAGGTGATTCATTATGTTTGAATACAGTATATGCTCCAAAACCCTACTGCAAACCGACGTCAATGATATAGGTCTGTAGTTCGATGGATTACTCCTACTACCCTTCTTAAACACTGGTGCGACCTGCGCAATTTTCCAATCTGTAGGTACAGATCTATCGGTGAGCGAGCGCTTGTATATGATTGCTAAGTAGGGAGCTATTGTATCAGCGTAATCTGAAAGGAACCTAATGGGTATGCAATCTGGACCTGAAGATTCAAGCGATTTGAGTTGCTTCGCAACCCCTAAGGTATCTACTTCTAAGAAACTCATGCCAGCAGCTGTTCGTGTTTCAAATTCTGGAATATTCCATTCGTCTTCCCTGGTGAAGGAATTTCGGAAAACTGTGTTCAATAACTCCGCTTTAGCGGCACAATCGTCGGTAACAGTACCATCGGCACTGCGCAGCGAAGGTATTGACTGCGTCTTGCCGCTTGTGTACTTTACATACGACCAGAATTTCTTCGGATTTTCTACCAAATTTCGAGACAATGTTTCGTTGTGGAACCTATTAAAGGAATCTTGCATTGAAGTCCGTGCCAAATTTCGCCCGTCTGTAAATTTTAGCCAATCTTCGGGATTTCGCGATCTTCTGAACTTCGCATGCTTTTTCCGTTGCCTCTGCAACAGCGTTCGGATCTGTTTTGTGTACCATGGGGGATCAGTTCCATCTCTTACAAATTTATGAGGTATGAATCTCTCAATTGCTGTTGCTACTATATCTTTGAATTTCAGCCACATCTCGTCTACATTTGCATAGTCAGTTCGGAAGGAATGGAGATTCTCTCTTAGGAAAGCTTCTAGTGACACGTTATCCGCTTTTTTTAAATAAAATTATTTTGCGTTTGTTTCTGGTTGATTTGGAAGAAACGGTATTGAGCCTAGCTACAACGACCTTGTGATCACTAATCCCTGTATCAGTCATGATGCTCTCTATTAGCTCTGGATTGTTTGTGGCTAAGAGGTCAAGTGTGTTTTCGCAACCACTTACAATTCGCGTGGGTTCGTGGACTAACTGCTCGAAATAATTTTCGGAAAAAGCATTTAGGACAGTCTCGGAAGATGTTTTATGCCTACCACCGGTTTTGAACAAGTATTTTTGCCAACATATCGAGGGAAGGTTGAAGTCCCCACCAACTATAACCGTATGAGTGGGGTATTTATTTGTTACGAGACTCAAATTTTCTCTGAACTGTTCAGCAACTCTATCATCGGAGTCTGGGGGTCGGTAGAAGGAGCCAATTACTAACTTAGTTCGGCTGTTAAGTATAACCTCCACCCATACCAATTCACACGGAGTATCTACTTCTACTTCACTACAAGATGAACCACTACTGACAGACACAAACACTCCACCACCAATTCTGCCTAATCTATCTTTCCTGAACACCATCTGAGACTTCGCAAAAATTTCTGCAGAACTTATTTCAGGCTTTAGCCAGCTTTCTGTATCTATAACGATTTCAGCTTCTGTGCTTTCTATTAGCGCTTGAAGCTCAGGGCCTTTCCCAACACAACTACAACAATTTACAACTACAATTCCGACTGTTCCTTGATCCAAGCACGTCCTGTATTTGCCATGCACCCTTTGAGATTGCAGCCCACCCCGCCCAGTCCACGCCACACAGCCTCCGCTACCCGTGTAGCCGCCAGCTGAGTGTAGTGAACTCCTGACCTATTCAGCGGAACCCGAAACCCCACCACCCGGTGGCGCAAGTCAAGGAATCTAGAGCCAACACGGTCGCAAAACCGTCTGAGCCTCTGATTCAGACCCTCCACCCGGCTCTGCACCAAAGGTCCGCAGTCGGTTCTGTCATCGATGCTGCAGATGGTGAGCTCTGCCTTCATCTCGTAAGCAAGACCGGCAGCCTTCACCAAATCAGATAGCCGCTGGAATCCAGAGAGAATTTCCTCAGATCCAAAGCGACACACGTCATTAGTGCCGACATGTGCCACTACCTGCAGCTGGCTGCACCCTGTGCTCTTCATGGCATCCGGAAGTACCCTTTCCACATCAGGAATGACTGCACCCGGAATGCACACGGAGTGCACACTGGATTTCTCCCCCTCCTTAGCCGCCATATCCCTAAGGGGCCCCATTACGCGCCTAACATTGGAGCTCCCAACTACCAATAAGCCCACCCTATGTGATTGCCCGGACCTCGAAGGCTGAGAATCATCCTCTGAAACAGGGCAGGCAGCTGCATCTGGCTCAGCCAGAGACAGTACCTGAAACCTGTTTGTCAGACACACCGGGGAGGCATTCTGATCAGCCTCCGGGGACGTCTTTCGCTGCCTGCCACGTCTTGGAACGACCTCCCAATCAACCACAGGCGAGGGCTCAGCCCCACTGCGGACAGCAACCGGGGCAACCGCGGCGGCAGACCGATCTGGGGACAGACGGGACGAGGTTGACATCCCCGTGATACCCAAGTCCGGCTCCCCACAATGCTGACCATTGGCAACAGCTTCAAGCTGCGCGACCGAAGTCAGCGCCGCCTGCAACTGTGAGCGAAGGGATGTCAACTCAGCCCTCATCCGAACACAGCAATCACAGTCCCTGTCCATTCTAATCGATGATGAACAACAGTTACTGAAACACGAGTCCGTGCCTAGATAACGCAAGAGAAACACGCAAAGAATGTATGAACTGACCTGTACAAATGCCTAACGACTGTGCTACAATCTGCCTGAATTTACGATTACAGTAACTAAAACTCGAAATTACACCTCCTATACGAAACTATGCAACATATAAGTGAGCTAGGAGTATACGACTTGCTGGTGGCAGCTGCTGATCCAACGGCGGCAGGGAGCACACTCTTCTCCCCAATTCTATTCAATACTTCATCATTAGTTATGTGATCTAACCATCTAATCTTCAGCATTCTTCTATAGCACCACATTTCGAAAGCTTCTATTCTCTTCTTGTCCAAACTATTTATCGTCCATGTTTCACTTCCATACGTGGCTACACTCCATACAAATACTTTCAGAAACGACTTCCTGACACTTAAATCTATACTCGATTATTCAGAAATGCTTTCCTTGCCATTGCCAGTCTACATTTTATATCTTCTCTACTTCGACCATCATCAGTCATTTTGCTCCCCAAATAGCAAAACTCCTTTACTACTTTAAGTGTCTCATTTCCTAATCTAATTCCCTGAGCATCACCTGACTTAATTCGACTACATTCCATTATCCTCATTTTGCTTTTGTTGATGTTCATCTTATATCCTCCTTTCAAGACACTGTCCATTCTGTTCAACTGCTCTTCCAAGTCCTTTGCTGTCTCTGACAGAATTACAATGTCGTCGGCGAACCTCAAAGTTTTTATTTCTTCTCCATGGAGTATAATACCTGCTCAAAATTTTTCTTTTGTTTGCTCAATATACAGATTGAATAACATGGGGGAGAGGCTACAAACCTGTCTCACTCCCTTCCAAACCACTGCTTCCCTTTCATGCCCCTCGACTCTTAAAACTGCCATCTGGTTTCTGTACATATTGTAAATAGCCTTTCTCTCCCTGTATTTTACCCCTGTCACCTTCAGAATTTGAAAGAGAGTATTCCAGTCAACATTGTAAAAAGCTTTCTCTAAGTCTACAAATGCTAGAAACGTAGGTTTGCCTTTCCTTAATCTTTCTTCTAAGATAAGTCGTAAGGTCAGTATTGCCTCACGTGTTCCAATATTTCCATGGTATCCAAACTGATCTTCCCCGAGGTTGGCTTCTACCAGTTTTTCCATTCGTCTGTAAAGAATTCGTGTTAGTATTTTGCAGCTGTGGCTTATTAAACTGATTGTTCGGTAATTTTCACATCTGTCAACACCTGCTTTCTTTGGGATTGGAATTATTATATTCTTCTTGAAGTCTGAGGGTATTTCACCTGTCTCATACACCTTGTTCACCAGATGGTAGAGTTTTGTCATGACTGGCCCTCCCAAGGCCATCAGTAGTTCTAATGGAACGTTGTCTACTCCCGGGGCCTTGTTTCAACTCAGGTCTTTCAGTGCTCTGTCAAACTCTTCACGCAGTATCATGTCTCCCATTTCATCTTCATCTACATCCTCTTCCATTTCCATAATACTGTCCTCAAGTACATCGCCCTTGTATAGACCCTCTATATACTCCATTAAATTTCGGGCATGCAGCCGCGCAAATAAAATTTCCTCTACTGATATTTCGGCTGCGTATCGTCTGGCCATGTTCAGAGCAAGTCACAATACTAACGACAAGGTGCCAAGCGCGGCCTTATATGCTCCACCGCGGCGGTACTGCGCATGCGGGTCACAGATGCTGGTCGGCGGCAGAGATGTACACTTACACATGCGCCGCCTGTGGCGAAGGCGTACGGACATTCGATTTGCTTACCGATGTTTGATCGGCGGCGGTGACACGATGACGACTTCTCTGCAATTTAATTACTCCAAGAGCCGGATTCCATGCTTTGTCCTAATTAAAACCATTATCTCTGTTTATTAAATTGTTGGCTAATCGAATTCCTAAACCTACTTGAATACAGATTCCCAAAAAGAAGAGGTGGATGTTTAAATCTTCACATCACTGTAATTCATGGAATGACCCATATCAATACAATGTTCGGCCACAGCTGACTTGTCTGGTTGTGATAAGCGTGTGTATCTTCGGTGCTCCACACACCTCTCAAGAACGGTGCGTGTTGTTTGGCCTATGTATGACTGCTCACAATTTCCGCAAGGAATCTGGTACACACCCGCCTTACGAAGCAGTAAATCGTCCTTCACAGAGCCGAGTAAAGCCGCAATCTTCGTGGGGGGCCGGAAGATCACCTTAACACAGTGTTTCTCAAGAATACGGCCTATCTTTGAAGAAAGAGCACCCACATAGGGCAGAAACGCCCAAGATCTGAAGAAATTACTATCTTCTTCCCCATCACATACCTGCTTTTTAGGTTTTGCATCGAATGCTCTACGAATTTGTTGCGGAGAATATCCATTCGATTTAAAAATGCTCTTGAGGTATGTTAGCTCTCCTTGTAAATTGTCTTCATCGGATATACAGTGCGCCCGATGCACTAAGGTCTTAAGGACACCCATGGTCTGAGAAGGGTGATGGCAGCTACTGGCATGAAGATATACACTCCTGGAAATTGAAATAAGAACACCGTGAATTCATTGTCCCAGGAAGGGGAAACTTTATTGACACATTCCTGGGGTCAGATACATCACATGATCACACTGACAGAACCACAGGCACATAGACACAGGCAACATAGCATGCACAATGTCGGCACTAGTACAGTGTATATCCACCTTTCGCAGCAATGCAGGCTGCTATTCCCCCATGGAGACGATCGTAGAGATGCTGGATGTAGTCCTGTGGAACGGCTTGCCATGCCATTTCCACCTGGCGCCTCAGTTGGACCAGCGTTCGTGCTGGACGTGGAGACCGCGTGAGACGACGCTTCATCCAGTCCCAAACATGCTCAATGGGGGACAGATCCGGAGATCTTGCTGGCCAGGGTAGTTGACTTACACCTTCTAGAGCACGTTGGGTGGCACGGGATACATGCGGACGTGCATTGTCCTGTTGGAACAGCAAGTTCCCTTGCCGGTCTAGGAATGGTAGAACGATGGGTTCGATGACGGTTTGGATGTACTGTGCACTATTCAGTGTCCCCTCGACGATCACCAGTGGTGTACGGCCAGTGTAGGAGATCGCTCCCCACACCATGATGCCGGGTGTTGGCCCTGTGTGCCTCGGTTGTATGCAGTCCTGATTGTGGCGCTCACCTGCACGGCGCCAAACACGCATACGACCATCATTGGCACCAAGGCAGAAGCGACTCTCATCGCTGAAGACGACACGTCTCCATTCATCCCTCCATTCACGCCTGTCGCGACACCACTGGAGGCGGGCTGCACGATGTTGGGGCGTGAGCGGAAGACGGCCTAACGGTGTGCGGGACCGTAGCCCAGCTTCATGGAGACGGTTGCGAATGGTCCTCGCCGATACCCCAGGAGCAACAGTGTCCCTAATTTGCTGGGAAGTGGCGGTGCGGTCCCCTACGGCACTGCGTAGGATCCTACGGTCTTGGCGTGCATCCGTGCGTCGCTGCGGTCCGGTCCCAGGTCGACGGGCACGTGCACCTTCCGCCGACCACTGGCGACAACATCGATGTACTGTGGAGACCTCACGCCCCACGTGTTGAGCAATTCGGCGGTACGTCCACCCGGCCTCCCGCATGCCCACTATACGCCCTCGCTCAAAGTCCGTCAACTGCATATACGGTTCACGTCCACGCTGTCGCGGCATGCTACCAGTGTTAAAGACTGCGATGGAGCTCCGTATGCCACGGCAAACTGGCTGACACTGACGGCGGCGGTGCACAAATGCTGCGCAGCTAGCGCCATTCGACGGCCAACACCGCGGTTCCTGGTGTGGCCGCTGTGCCGTGCGTGTGATCATTGCTTGTACAGCCCTCTCGCAGTGTCCGGAGCAAGTATGGTGGGTCTGACACACCGGTGTCAATGTGTTCTTTTTTCCATTTCCAGGAGTGTAGATTTGTGTGCGTTGGTTTCCATTTCCAATAATGTGCCATCACTTTTACGGCGAACGACAACATCCAGAAAGGGGAGGCAGCCGTCTTTTTCTATTTCCATAGTAAATTTAATGCTGGCATGGATGGAATTCAAATGCTCAAGAAATCGATGTAATTCATCGATACCATGGGGCTATACCACGAATGTGTCGTCCACGTACCTCCAGAAGACCGTAGGTTTAAAACATGCTGAGTCCAGTGCCTTGTCCTCGAAGTCTTCCATGAATAAATTAGCTACCAGAGGGGAGAGGGGGCTTCCCATGGCAACACCGTCAATTTGCTCATAAAATTCACCATCAAACTGAAAATAAGATGATAAAAGCACATGTTCAAATAAGGCCGTAATGTTCTTATCAAAATGTTGGCTGATAAGAGATAAAGTGTCCTTTAAAGGTACCTTGGTGTATAATGATACCACGTCAAAACTAACAAGCACATCCATACTACACTCCTGGAAATGGAAAAAAGAACACATTGACACCGGTGTGTCAGACCCACCATACTTGCTCCGGACACTGCGAGAGGGCTGTACAAGCAATGATCACACGCACGGCACAGCGGCCACACCAGGAACCGCGGTGTTGGCCGTCGAATGGCGCTAGCTGCGCAGCATTTGTGCACCGCCGCCGTCAGTGTCAGCCAGTTTGCCGTGGCATACGGAGCTCCATCGCAGTCTTTAACACTGGTAGCATGCCGCGACAGCGTGGACGTGAAACGTATGTGCAGTTGACGGACTTTGAGCGAGGGCGTATAGTGGGCATGCGGGAGGCCGGGTGGACGTACCGCCGAATTGCTCAACACGTGGGGCGTGAGGTCTCCACAGTACATCGATGTTGTCGCCAGTGGTCGGCGGAAGGTGCACGTGCCCGTCGACCTGGGACCGGTCCGCAGCGACGCACGGATGCACGCCAAGACCGTAGGATCCTACGCAGTGCCGTAGGGGACCGCACCGCCACTTCCCAGCAAATTAGGGACACTGTTGCTCCTGGGGTATCGGCGAGGACCATTCGCAACCGTCTCCATGAAGCTGGGCTACGGTCCCGCACACCGTTAGGCCGTCTTCCGCTCACGCCCCAACATCGTGCAGCCCGCCTCCAGTGGTGTCGCGACAGGCGTGAATGGAGGGACGAATGGAGACGTGTCGTCTTCAGCGATGAGAGTCGCTTCTGCCTTGGTGCCAATGATGGTCGTATGCGTGTTTGGCACCGTGCAGGTGAGCGCCACAATCAGGACTGCATACAACCGAGGCACACAGGGCCAACACCCGGCATCATGGTGTGGGGAGCGATCTCCTACACTGGCCGTACACCACTGGTGATCGTCGAGGGGACACTGAATAGTGCACGGTACATCCAAACCGTCATCGAACCCATCGTTCTACCATTCCTAGACCGGCAAGGGAACTTGCTGTTCCAACAGGACAATGCACGTCCGCATGTATCCCGTGCCACCCAACGTGCTCTAGAAGGTGTAAGTCAACTACCCTGGCCAGCAAGATCTCCGGATCTGTCCCCCATTGAGCATGTTTGGGACTGGATGAAGCGTCGTCTCACGCGGTCTCCACGTCCAGCACGAACGCTGGTCCAACTGAGGCGCCAGGTGGAAATGGCATGGCAAGCCGTTCCACAGGACTACATCCAGCATCTCTACGATCATCTCCATGGGAGAATAGCAGCCTGCATTGCTGCGAATGGTGGATATACACTGTACTAGTGCCGACATTGTGCATGCTCTGTTGCCTGTGTCTATGTGCCTGTGGTTCTGTCAGTGTGATCATGTGATGTATCTGACCCCAGGAATGTGTCAATAAAGTTTCCCCTTCCTGGGACAATGAATTCACGGTGTTCTTATTTCAATTTCCAGGAGTGTATTTAGCCTGACATTGCTAAGTCTCTGAATAAAATCCATAGAATTACGAATGTGGTGACTACATTTTCCTACCAATGGTTTTAATAAGGAAGCTAAATATTTGGCAGAAAAATATGTTGGTGAACCAATAGTGCTCGTTATAGGTCTCATAGACAAGTCCTCTAGACGCTCATCCTTACCCATCTTGTGAACTTTAGGAAGACCATAAAATCTCGGTGGTACTGCACCTCGTACTTTTAAACTTCTTATGACTTCCTTTGGTAGTGATGAAGCGTTCAGCAAAGCAGTAGTCCTTATTGTCACCTTGTTAGTAGGATCTTTGTTAATCTTCCGGTATGCACCAGAACTAAGTAGACCACATATCTTTTCCTTGTAGACTTCCTGAGGCAAAAGGACGGTAGCATTACCTTTATCAGCACGCAGGACGACTGTATCAGTATCCTCACGCAGATTTCGTATCGCACGTCTTTCTTCCTTGGAAATGTTGCTTCTTTGTGGACGATGCTTCGTGATTGCTTGACAGGTTTCTCGTCTGATTTCTTCTGCAGAATCCTCTGATAGTGGTCGGACAGCTTCTTCAATGGCACTGATGAAAGATGATATCGGCAAAGTCTTTGGAGTAGGGGCTAAAATTAGCCCTTTACTTAAGACAGACAACGTAGCTTCGTCCAATTCCTTACCCGTCAAATTTATGACAGGGCGTCGAATAACAGAGTCCACCTGAGAAGGCTGGTCCAATCGGCTGCACTTGGTAATCTGTCTTTTTGTGGCCACTTTGCGAACCCAGTCAGACTTAGCCCATGTCATGCCATCGATCCAGTCCCAGGAGTATGGAGATGAAACAGCTGCTACCTTCAGATGCAGATGATACAGATGTCCAGAAACACAAAAAGACAAATTACCAAGTATAGCCAATTGGACCAGCCTTCTCAGGTGGACTCTGTTATTCGACTTCCTCAAACAGTGTCCCAACCTCGCCTCCCCCCCCCCCATCCTGCAACACCTGCAATGAACCTCACCCCACCTATTCCTCCAAATCCAAAGCCAAGCCCCCTCCTGCCAACCCTGAACTCACTGTCCCCGTTCGCCCCATTGACCCACCCATCCACCCTAACAATTCCCTCCGCCCTCCCCCTACAGCAGAAGACATCATTCGGTTCCTCACCGTCGTCCTGCAGAACATCCACCCCTTCCAGCGCCCCCACACACTCCAGCAGATTTCCCTTGCCGCCCGCTCAGTTTTCCACTTAAACACCTACGCCACATACTCCCACAACCAGGCCCACTTTACCTTCACCTGCCTAGACACCCTCGTTTAAGCCCCTCTCTTCCCTTCCCACACCCTTCCCACCCCCAACCTCATGGCGCGTCAACAGTATCGTCTCCTGTATCTCTACATTCGCTCCCTCCCTGCAAACAAATACCTCTTCCTGCATACCCTCTCCCAGCACCAGGTTGACTCCTTCATCCTAAATGAAACCTTCCTCCAACCCCACCATGTAGTACGCATCTCCCCTTATCTCCTTCACCGCACTGACAATCCCCTTCCCCTAGCTCGAGGTGGGGTTGCTATAGGCCACCTCAGGCATCTCCCTGTCCGGCCACAACCCCTCCTCAAAGACCCGACCGAACACCTTCTCCTCAGCCTACTTTTTTCCCTCCCTCACAGTCACCTGTGCCACTATCTATATCCGCCCCGCAGTTCCTCTCCCCTTTGACTTCATTTCCCATGTTGACCGTACCTTCTCCACCTATGTGATCGCCGCTGACCTCAACATCCACAGCCGTGACCCTGCCACCCTTCGGCGGTGGCATCAGTTCCTTGCCACCCTCCATGGTGACCTTGTCCCTCTCCCACAGCACACCTGTCCAGAAAGTAACTCCACCCCCGATGTTATCCTCACTTCCCCTAACCTCCCCCCCCTGCGGGTTTGGGGGTTAGAATAGGTCCGTGGTATTCCTGCCTGTCGTAAGAGGCGACTAAAAGGAGTCTCAAACGTTTCGGCCTTAATGTGATGGTCCCCATTAGGGTTTGACCTCCATTTTTCCAAATTCCACAGAAGTAAGAGCCTTTTGGGGAAGGACACCTTACGTGGTGCACCATCAGTCCACTGTGCCCTAAGGCCTTGGCACTCTTTATCGTCTTGGCGTCGTAACTGCACCCTCCATCCCTCACTTTGGGGATACACAGCTGATGGATTGTGTAAGTAACGCCCTTAGTGCGTCACCATCTGCACCCACGATCACTATGGACTACCCATGGCACCCAAAATCCAGCACGGTAGCCAGCCCGTTGTGGAGGGGTCGTCATGTACCCTCTAGGTTGTAGCCCCCTGACAACACAGGGATCGTACTGCCGATGCCTGAGCTGACACCTCCCCACGTAAGCCAAGGAGTAGATGCCTGTCTCTCTGGGGCATCTGGACTCCTGGCAACGGCCATCCTGCCAGGTGGCCTTTGCTGTGGCTGGGTGGCGCCCGTGGGGAGAGCCCCTGGTCGGATTGGGTGGCATCGGGGCGGATGCCCCACAATGAAGCGGGTGAAATCTCAATCTGGTGGTCGCCCGACCGCCAATGTCTCTAAGCGTGGTAAGGTGGAATTTAACACTGTGACATATAACCCGAAATCGTTCCCTTCCCTAGCCACGCCATGGGAGTAACGTAGGGCTGCAGACAGACAGGAGCCGTATTCGCCGCGATACCTTGTATGCAGCAGAACTGATGGGGATTCGTTTTTGGGGACTAAGCCTCTTTTCTTTGTGCACAATCTCGAAGATAAGTTTGGGGAAGTGGCGTCTCTTTCCAAACTGAGGAGCGGGGCCATTCTGATACAAGCAGCTTCATCTGCACAGTCCCAGACATTACTCGCCTGTGAGAAGCTCGGTGACATCCCCGTTACTGTCACTCCCCATAAGTCCTTAAATTTGGTCCAGGGGATTATTTTTCATAAAGATCTTCTGCTACAGTCTGATGACGAGCTACGTGAGAACCTGGCAGGACGAGGTGTACACTTTGTCCGTCGTGTCTTTAGGGGGCCAAAGGATAATAGGGTTGCTACCGGTGCTTTCATCCTGGCCTTTGAGGGCGACTGCTTGCCTGAGAAAGTCAAGGTCATGATCTACTGGTGCGATGTCAAGCCCTATGTCCCGCCCCCTATGCGATGCTTCCAGTGCTGGAAATTCGGACACATGTCCTCCAGGTGCACTGCCAGCCCCACGTGTCGTGATTGTGGACGACCTCCGCATCCTAATGCTCCATGTGCTCTGCCTCCCACCTGCGTTAACTGTGGGGAGTATCATTCTCCCTGCTCACCAGACTGTGCAGTCTATCAACGAGAGCGGAAGATACAAGAAATTAAGACCTTGGACCGTTTAACTTACCAAGAGGCAAAGAAGAAGTTAGAACGACTCAACCCCACACCTATGTTGAGGAGTTATGCTACCGTCACACTGCCGCCACCAGCTCCTGCACAGACTCCCTTCTCCGTTGGCCCACAGAGAAATCAAGTAACGTCTGCGCCACCGCTGGGACAGACCACTCTCTCTTCCACTGCTTCCAAAACACCCAGTTTGGGAGCAGTGCGCCCCAAGCAACGGGGGACGTCAGTCCCCACCTCTCAGCCGGAGCGGCGACAGCCCTCTCCGGCTCCTCAGCCGGGGAAGCGACAGCTCTCTCTGGCTGCTCAGCCAGAGACGCAACAGCCTCCTCCGGCCTCACTTGTTTGGAAGGGATCCCTTCGGGGAGTCCCTTCCAAGGACTTCCCCAGTGTCTCACAAGACACTAGCCAGTGGCTGAAGAAGCCACCAGCTGCTGGTCGAAGGGCTTCACGCTCTTACTCTGTTCCTGATAATGCGTCAGGAAAGCCCTCCCAGCATGCGAACCCTCCTTCCAAAGACAAGAGAGAGAAGAGGAAGCTCTCTAAGAAGCCTAAGGACCCAGTGGTTCCCGCGCCAACGCTTCCAGTCAACTCAGCCTCTGAGGATGAGGTCGAGCTCTTTGCGTCCCCTGATGACCTCGATCTCGCCGTCTCAGAAGCGATGGCAGTTGCGACGTCAGTCACTCAGTCGGTGGCAGCATGTGACTCTGTGAAGTAATTTGCTTTTTCAGTACCTTAATGCCACTACAGGACACGCTTTGTACAATCCTCCAGTGGAATTGTGGCGGTTATTTTAGCCATCTCCCTGACCTACGACAGCTTCTAAGCATGACACCTGCTTTATGCATTGCCCTCCAGGAAACCAGGTTCCCAGCAATGCGGACCCCTGTCCTTCGTGGATACAGGGGTTATTACTGCAACCATAGCACTTACAATAGTGTGTCAGGTGGAGCCTGCGTGTATGTCCTTACCTCTGTATATAGTGCTCCTGTGCCCCTTCACACATCATTGGAAGCTGTGGCTGTCCGCGTAAGGACTACCCAGGACATAACCGTCTGCAGTGTCTATCTCCCTCCAGGTGGTACAGTCTCCCTGACCGAATTGGCTGCACTTGTGGCCCAACTTCCCACGCCTTTTCTTCTCCTGGGGGATTTTAACGCCCACAATCCCCTGTGGGGTGGATCGAAGATTACTGGCCGAGGCAGAGATGTCGAGAATCTCATCTCCCAACTCGACCTCTGCCTCTTAAACACTGGCGCTGTCACGCATTTCAGTGTGGCGCATGGCACGTTCTCGGCCATAGATCTGTCGTTGTGCAGCCCAGGGCTTGTACCATCGGTCCACTGGAGAGTCCATGACGACTTGTGTGGTAGTGACCATTTTCCCATCTTCCTTTCACTACCCCAGGGTCGATCCCATGAACGCCTGCCTAGATGGGCATTTAGCAAGGCAAACTGGGAAACGTTCTCCTCTGCTGCCACTGTTGAATCTCTCCCCCACCGTACCATCGATGTGGCGGTTGAGACACTGACTGCAGTGATTGTTTCCGCTGCGGAACGTACCATTCCTCGTTCGTTAGGGTGCCCCCTGGCGAAAGTCAGTGCCTTGGTGGTCTCCGGAGGTCGCTGAAGCCATTAAAGAACGTCGGCGGGCTCTTCAGCGACATAAGCGGCACCCGTCTTTGGAGAACCTCATTTTCTTCAAACGTCTCCGTGCTCAGGCACGGCGGCTCATCAAGAGGCGGAAACAGGAGTGCTGGGAGAGGTATGTTTCCACCATTGGTTCCCATACTTCACCCTCCCAGATATGGATGAAGATTCGGCGCATCTTTGGATTGCAGGACTCTACAGGTGTCCCAGGGCTTACCATCAATGGGGCGGTATCCACCGATGCCGATGCAATCGCCGAGCATTTCGCACAGCACTATGTTCGGGCCTCTGCGTCGGGGAATTACCCATCTGCGTTTCGCGCGCTCAAACGCCGGGAGGAAGGCATATGGCTTTATTTTGCTCCTCGCCACCCTGAGACGTATAACGCCCGATTTAGTTTGTGGGAACTCCAGAGCGCCCTGGCACAGTGCCCCGATACAGCCTCTGGGCCAGATGGCGTCCACAATCAGATGCTCAAACACCTGTCCCCGGACTGTCAGCGATGTGTTCTTGCCATCTTCAACCGCATATGGGGCGATGGTGTCTTTCCGTCGCAGTGGCGAGAAAGTACCATCATTCCGGTGCTGAAGCCTGGTAAGGACCCGCTTAATGTGGATAGCTATCGGCCCATCAGCTTGACAAATACTCTGTGCAAGCTACTGGAACGTATGGTGAGTCGACGGTTGTGTTGGCTGCTCGAGTCTCGGGGTCTTCTGGCTCAGTGCCAGAGCGGCTTCCGTCAGGGCCGTTCCACCGCCGATACTTTAGTCTTCCTTGAGTCTGCAATCTGCACTGCTTTTTCCAGGCGCCAACACCTCGTCTCCGTCTTTTTCGATCTCTCCAGAGCATATGACACGACGTGGCGGCACCATATTCTCGCCACGTTGCACGGGTGGGGTCTCCGGGGCTCTCTCCCCATTTTTATTCAGAATTTTTTATCTGTTCGGACATTCCGCGTTTTAATTGGCACACCCCATAGTTCACTTCATATCCAGGAGAACGGCGTTCCACAGGGCTCTGTATTGAGCGTGCCCCTTTTCCTTGTGGCCATTAATGGCCTTGCAGCAGCAGTAGGGTCGTCTGTCTCACCCACGTTATATGCTGACGATTTCTGCATCTTTTTTAGCTCCTCCACCATTGGTGTTGCAGAACGTCGGTTGCAGGTAGCCATACGCAAGGCGCAGGCGTGGGCCCTAGCCCATGGGTTTCAGTTTTCTCGTGCGAAGATTTGTGTTATGCACTTTTGTCGGCGTCGAACTGTCCATGCCCACCCTGAGCTCTATCTTCAGAATGCTATGCTCAGGGTTGTTGACACTTACCGTTTTCTGGGATTGCTGTTTGATGCCTGGCTTACTTGGCTTCCACATATTCGTCAGCTCAAGTGTCAGTGGCCGGCCGCGGTGGTCTCGCGGTTCTAGGCGCGCAGTCCGGAACCGCGCGACTGCTACGGCCGCAGGTTCGAATCCTGCCTCGGGCATGGATGTGTGTGATGTCCTTAGGTTAGTTAGGTTTAAGTAGTTCTAAGTTCTAGGGGACTGATGACCACAGCTGTTAAGTCCCATAGTGCTCAGAGCCATTTGAACCAAGTTTCAGTGCTGGCAGCATCGGAATGCCCTCCGCTGCCTCAGCAACACAACTTGGGGTGCAGATTGTAACACGCTGCTGCAGCTCTACAAAGCCCTTGTGCTGTCCCGACTGGATTATGGGAGTGTGGCGTATGGCTCAGCGTCGCCCTCAGCGTTGCAACTGCTGGACCCCGTTCACCACTGTGGGGTTCGACAGGCGACAGGAGCATTCCGCACCAGTCCTGTTAATAGCCTACTTGCTGAGCCCATATGGGGCAGGGGAATGAAATCACAATAAAGGAAAAAAAAAACCTTGTCGTCAGTCTTATGACTCGCTCTGAAGGCGGTCGGACGATACGCGGCCGAAATATCAGTAGAGGAAATTTTATTTGCACGGCTGCATGCCCAAAATTTGATGGATTATTCATTACGCCGCGAGAAGTTGAAAATGCACCTCTATATACTCCTTCCACCTTTCTGCTTTCCCTTCTTTGCTTAGAACTGGGTTTCCATCTGAGCTCTTGATATTCATACAAGTGGTTCTCTTTTCTCCAAAGGTCTCTTTAATTTTGCTGTAGGCAGTATCTATCTTACCCCTAGTGAGATAAGCCTCTACATCCTTACATTTGTCCTCTAGCTATCCCTGCTTAGCCATTTTGCACTTCCTGTCGATCTCATTTTTGAGACGTTTGTATTCCTTTTTGCCTGCTTCATTTACTGCATTTTTGTATTTTCTCCTTTTATCAATTAAATTCAGTATCTCTTCCGTTACCCAAGGATTTCTTCTAGCCCTCGTCTTTTTACCTACTTGATCCTCTGCTGCCTTCACTACTTCATCCCTCAGAGCTACCCATTCTTGTTCTACTGTACTTTTTTCCCCCATTCCTGTCAATTGTTCCCCTATGCTCTCCCTGAAACTCTGTACAACCTCAGATTTAGTCAGTTTATCCAGGTCCCATCTCCTTAAATTCCCAACTTTTTGCAGTTTCTTCAGTTTTAATCTACAGTTCATAACCAATAGATTGTGGTCAGAGTCCACATCTGCCCCTGGAAATGTCTCACAATTTAAAACCTGGTTCCTAAATCTCTGTCTTACCATTATATAATCTATCTGATACCTTCTAGTATCTCCAGGATTCTTCCATGTATACAACCTCCTTTCATGATTCTTGAACCAAGTGGTAGCTATGATTAAGTTATTCACTGTGCAAAACTCTACCAGGCAGCTTCCTCTTTCATTTCTTAGCCCCAATCCACATTCACCTACCACATTTCCTTCTCTCCCTTTTCCTACTGACGAATTCCAGTCACCCATGACTATTAAATTTTCGTCTCCCATCACTACCTGAATAATTTCTTTTACTTCATCATACATTTCATTAATTTCTTCGTCATCTGCCGAGCTAGTTGGCATATAAACTTGTACTACTGTAGTAGGCGTGGGCTTAGAGTCTATCTTGGCCACAATAATGCGATCACTATGCTGTTTGTAGTAGCTTAACCGCACTCCTATTTTTTTATTCATTATTAAACCTACTCCTGCGTTACCCCTATCTGACTTTGTATTTATAACCCTGTATTCACCTGACCACAAGTCTTGTTCTTCCTGCCACCGAACTTCACTAATTCCCACTATATCTAACTTTAACCTATCTATTTCCCTTTTTATATTTTCTCACCTACCTGCCCGATTAAGGGATCTGACATTCCACGCTCCGATCCATAGAATGGCGGTTTCTCCTGATAATGACATCCTCTTGAGTAGTCCCCGCCTGGAGATCCGAATGGGGGACTATTTTACCTCCGGAATATTTTACCCAAGAGGACGTCATCATCATTTAACCATACAGTAAAGCTGTATGCCCTCGGGAAAAACTATGGCTGTAGTTTCCCCTCGCTTTCAGCCGTTTGCGTACAAGCACATCCAGGCCGTTTTGGTTAGTGTTACAAGGCCAGATCAGTCAATCATCCAGACTGTTGCCCCTGCAACTACTGAAAAGGCTGCTGCCCCTCTTCAGGAACCACACATTTGTCTGACCTCTCAACACATACCCCTCCATTGTGGTTGCACCTGCGGTATGGTTATCTGTGTCGCTGAGGCATGCAAGCCTCCCCACCAACGGCAAGGTCCATGGTTCGGATCAAATAAGGAGGATAATCTTGGTCCACACCACAATAAGTTCATGGGGTGTTAACAAAAGCTACTCAGTTAAGATGTACACAAAACGGATACCTTGCATTACAAGGCGTTAATACTAAACCACTGAACAGCATGTGTTTACGTCTGCTGTCTTGTAGAGCTGTAGCTGTTCCTCTGAGAGATCAGTTCCTTGTGGAGCAGTAATTATATGTAGACACCAAGGACCAGAGCTCCAAGCCCTAATAGAAAGCACTGAAGTTCAAATACTTATAGGTACAGAAAGCTGGGAAATAAGCTCAGCAGAATTTTTTTCTGACGATCTAACGGGGTTCAGAAAGGGTAGATTAAATACAATTGGCGGTAGGGTTTTTATTGCCATCAGTAGTAGTTTGCCTTGTATTGAAACTGAAGTATATAGTTCCTGCAAAATAGTATGGGTACATGTTATACTTGACAATCGGACGAAACTATTAATTGGGTCGTTTTACCGACCCCCAACTCAGAAGATGTAGTTGCTGAACAGTTCAAAGAAAACTTGAGTCTCATTTCAAATAAGTACCCCATTCATACAATTATAATTGGTGGTGTCTTTAATCTACCCTCGATATGCTGGAAAAATTATACGTTTAAAGCCGGCGGCAGGCATAAAACGTCATCCGAAATTGTACTGAATGCTTTCTCAGAAAATAATTTTGAACAATTACTTCGTCAGCCCACTCGAAGCGTAAAATTTTGCGAAAGCAATCTTGACCTCTTAGCAACAAATAATCCTGGACAAATAGGGAGCATCATGATGAATACAGGGATTAGCGACCACAAGGCAGTTGCTGCTAGGCTGAATACCGTAAGACCCACAACAATCAAAAAGAAACGCAAAGAACATCTATTTAAAAAAGCTGACAAAAATGCTCTTAACGCCTCTTTAAGAGACAGTCTCCACTCCTCCCGATTTGACCACGCAAGCGTAGAAAAGATGTGGAATAATTTCAGAGAGATAGTATCGATGGAAATTGAGAGATATATACCACATAGAATAGGTACTGATCCCCCATGGTACACAAAACTGGTCAGATCACTGTTGAAGAAGCAACGAAAAAGCATGCCAAATTTAAAAGAACCCAAAATTCCGAAGATTGGCGAAGTTTTGCGGAAGTTCGAAATATAGCATGTGCATCAATGCGAGATGCTTTTAATAATTTCCACAACGAAATTCTGTCTCGAAATCTGGCAGAAAACCCAAAGAGATTCTGGTCATACATAAAGCACACCAGTGGCGAGACGCAGTCAATACCTTCACTGCGCGTTAACAAAGGTGAAGTCACTGATGACAGTGCCACTAAAGCAAAGTTATTAAACACGGTTTTCCGAAACTCCTTCACTAAAGAATACGAAATAAATATTCTTGAATTCCAATCTAGAACAACTGCCAAGATGAGAAACATAAAAGTAGATATCTTAGGTGTAACAAAGCAGTTAAATCACTTAAGGGGAGTATGTATGGCGGAAGTGGTCAAAAAGTGACATTTTCGGATTATTATCTCTTATTAATATTTGATCTCTCCTAAATAATTTGATGCATTATTTGTCGAAAAATTCCAATTGGAAGTGTAGTTTTTAGCATTTCAAAGTTAATAGTAAGTGTGTAAAATTATCCGGTCGTTCTGCACTGACTTGCGTAAGTATCTCTATCTCTTGAACTATTCAATCCAGAAGGCTGTGGTTTTCAGCTATTTTTTTCCTTGAAACCATGTTAATGTTTGTGTTAAGAGGTTGGATGCACTGTGTAAACAGAAATGGCGGTATAGCACATGCATTTTTTTATTTACTTTGTGGTTGTCGTGTTGAATCAGTTTTGAACTGAAAACATAGTGGTTTGGTGTGTTATTATACGCCCTTATACCTCTTTTCAGAATGACGAAAAGAAAGGGTTGTTTTAAGAAGCGACGTTTCCATGGAAATCAGCATATCACAAAATCTGAATCCAGTGTTTATCCTGAAATTGATTTTTCACAGAACTGTGATAAGGAAGAGGAAACTTGGAGACCATGAGGATTTATTTATTGGCAAAGATAAAAATAGTTTAGGTTATGTTCTTTTAGATTTGAGTGTGTTAGGCACGTTTTGCAAGATGCTGTGTCATGTAAGATTTGTGGTGGGCAAATTAGCATCTCTGAGGCCTCATCTGCAAGGACTGGACTGGCTAACAAACTTGATATTCAGTGCGAAGTTTGCAGGCTCTGGACATCCTTTTGGATTTCTGAAAAGTGCAAGAATGACTTGTTTGAGAGCAATGTTAGATTCCTGTATGGAATGAGGTGCATCAGGAAAGGATTGACTGCAGCTGAAGTATTATGTGCAACGCTGAACTTGCCAAACCCACCAACCAGATCAAGTAAGTACACAGAAGTAATTGGTGAATATGCCAAATTTGTTGCTGTTGCTTCTATGAGAGCTGCTGCTAAAGAAGCAGTAGAATTAAATAACACAACAGACGTATCTGTGGCAGTTGATGGCACATGGTAGAAGAGAGGTCATACATCAAAAAATGCAGTTGCAACTGTCACTGGTGTTGACACACGTAAAGTTTTAGACATTGAAGTGCTAATTAAATACTGTCATCACTGTAAATCAGTTGATGAAACAAGAGAAAGCCATAAACAAAATTGTGCTAAGAACTATGAGGGAACTAGTGGGGGTATGGAGGCTACTGCAGTTGTTTCTATGTTCAGACATTCACAACAGGAGAGAGGTGTGTGTTACATTGAGTACTCGGGGGATGGTGATTCAAAAGCATACAAATCAGTCGTGGAAAGCCAACCTTATGGTAATTAGCAGATCGTTAAGATTGAATGTGTGGGCCAGGTTCAAAAACGGATGGGAACATGTCTCCCTAAATTGAAGCAGACAAAGGGAAAAGAGAAGTTATCAGATGGAAAGACCCTAAATGGTAAATGAAGACTTACAGACAGAAACATTGATGAACTCCAGCATTATTATGGAATGGCAATAAGAAACAGTACACATGACCTACAAGGGATGAAACGAGCAGTGTGGGCTACGTTCTTCCACAAATCTTCCACTGATGATAAACCTATGCATGTTCTTTGTCCACCTGGTGCTGATTCATGGTGCAAGTACCACAAAGCTCAGGCAGAGGGTAGCGAGGAACAATTTAGGCACAAAAATAGCATACCATCTGCAGTGATGAAAGCTATTAAACCAATATATAGAGGATTAGCTCATCCTGACCTTTCAATATGTCTCCATGGTCGAACACAAAACCCAAATGAGTCTTTCAATAATGTAGTTTGGGCTTGCATACCAAAAAATGTCTTTGTAGGAAGGAAAACTCTATGTTTGGGTGTTTGTGATGCTGTGATAACGTTTAAGGATGGTATAAAGGGAAGAATTGGGGTACTGGAGGAACTTGGTATCACTCCAGGTGGCAACACACTGCAAGCTCTTCAGCGAATGCATCGACTTACGATCATGAAAGCCCAGCGTGCAGCAGAGGAAATGACTAAAGAAGCAAGAGGCAGGAAAAGAAGGAAGCTTCTAGGTTTGCAGGATAGTCAAGAACAGGATCCATATAATACTGATTATGGGCCTGGCTGTTTCTAGAAGCTGGCATGACTCCATGCATAAGTTAATATCAAATAAAATGTTTGAACTTGATTTGCCGGAAATGACATTTTTAAAGTTATTTGACCCATTATCTCATAAACTACTACAGATTCATACCTCTAATTTTACACTATGTTACCACTTAGTATACTGCAGCTCCTGAACCTCCCAAAACATATCTACCTCTAATGGTTTTTTACTTAGGAAGAAAAGTGGACTTTTAAAAGAAAATATTGAACAACATTTTTCAAAAATCATAACTAGCTAATTATTTCTCTGCACATTTTGATTCTGGTTCAGTAATCAGAAAAGGAGTGATTCTATACATCCCAAAAATTTCATATCTATATCTGTCACAGATTCTGAGATGATGGGTCATCAATATTGCAAATTTAACACTGTGGGTATAGGACGTACATACTCCCCTTAATAAAGGCAAGGCCTCCGGTCCACATTGTGTACCAGTCAGGTTCCTCTCAGAATATGCTGATAAAATAGCTCCATATTTAGCAATTATATAAAACCACTCGATCACAGAAAGTTCCGTACCTAAAGACTGGAAAGTTGCATAAGTCACACCAATACCCAAAATGGGAAATAGGAGTAATCCGCTGAATTATAGGCCCATATCACTAACGTCGATTTGCAGTAGGGTTTTGGAACATACGCTGTATTCGAACACTATGAAGTACCTCAAAGAAAACGATTTACTGACGCATAGTCAGCACAGATTCAGAAAATATCATTCTTGTGGAACACCACTAGCTCTTTATACTCATGAAGTAATGAGTGCTATCGACAGTAAATGTCAAATTGACTCCATATTTTTGGATTTTCAGAAGGCTTTCGACACTGTTCCTCACAAGCGTCTTCTAACCAAACTGTTTGCCTATGGAATATCACCACAGTTGTGCGACTGGATTCCTGATTTACTGTCAGAAAGGTCACAGTTTGTAGTAATAGATGGAAAGTCATCGAGTAAAACAGAAGTAATATCCAGCATTCTCCAAGGAAGTGTTATAGGCCCTCTATTGTTCCTGATGTATATTAACGACGTAGGAGACAATCCCAGTCGCCCTCTTAGATGATTTGCAGACCATGCTGTCATTTACCGTCTTGTAAAGTCATCAGATGACCAAAATGAATTGCAAAATGAGTTATATGAGATATCTGTGTGGTGTGAAAAGGCAGTTGACCCTGAATAAAGAAAAGTGTGAAGATATTCACATGAGTATTAAAAGAAATCCGCTAAATTTCGGTTAAGCGATAAGTCACACGAATCTGAAGGCTGTAAATTCGACTAAATACTTAGGGATTACAATTACAAATAACCTAAATTTGAACGATCACGTAGATAATATTGTGGGAAGAGCAAACCAAAAACTGTGATTCACTGGTGCAACAGATCTACTAAAGAGGCTGCTTACATTATACTTGTCTGCCCTGTTCTGAAGTATTGCTGTGAAGTGTGGGATCCATATCAGGAGGGACTGATGGATGATATTGAAAAAGTTTAAAGAAGGGCGGCTCGTTTTGTATTATCGCGAAATAGGGGAGATAGTGCCATAGACATGATACATGAATTGGAGTTGCAATCATTAAAGCAGAGCGTTTTTCGTTGCGACGGGATCTTCTCATGAAATTTCAATCATAGTTTTCTTCTCCGATTGCGAAAATATTCTGTTGGCACCCACCTACATAGAGAGAAATGATCATCACGATAAAAATTTAAGGGCTCGTTTTTCCCATGTTCCATTTGAGAGTGGAACGGTAGAGAGACAGCTTGAAGGTGGCTCATTGAACCCTTTGCCAGGCACTTAATTGTGAATAACAGAGTAATCACATAGATGTAGATGGTCTATAAGGTCCATCTCACGTTTCATACAGATGTCTCCTGGATGGAAGTGCTTAGAGTGTATTGTGGCCTAATAATTGAGGCTGTACAGAGGCTTCGTTGGCAGCCATCATAATTTCGTAATGGATCTTCTTAATAATGTTTGTAACGCAAACCGTGAGATAGTGAAACAATATGAAAAGTGTTGTCCAAATATTTCAAAACATCATTTATTTTTAGAAAAAAAATATATATACAAATACATAAAACAACATTTAAGTGTAATATAGAGCCTTTTTACCTTCTCCATGTATGTTCTCCTTCTAAGTACTAAATACTGTCAAAAAGAACTGTTTTTTCTTATTCAATAGAGCTGACCCTTTCACAGTTTAACGATGTATTTAACAAAAACCATTTCATCAGTATTTGTCCTTATTTATATGAAGTGTAAGCTTTCTCTCTGTCCAGGTACTATAAAACCGAAATTATTTTTCTATTTCAGATAGTTGGCCTCTCTTGTGGAAAATAGTCATGAAAAAATATCCAAGTCGTCATGCAACATTTGCAGTGTGTCACAAAAACATAATAAAATAAAAATTAAGGAGACTGCAAAGCATAAATTCCATTACTATATCAAGAATGAGCACCGGAAATTACGTTAAATTCCCATGTTAGCAGATGATGAAATCGTCCACCTCTCTCCCACCCATGTCAATAACAAAAATTTCTTTCTGAGAAACTTCGACATTGCATTTCCATTCTGTTGATGGCCTGTTTGAAGAGCACATTTTGGAATACATGGTGGAATAATTTGATGTTCCGTCATGTGTGAATCGACCTTTAAGGCACAGGATACTTTTATGCAGTAACGCTCGCAGCTTAACTTACGTTAGATGTAAATAAAACAGTAGCATTACATACTGGACTTCATATCTTGCACTTACATCCAAGTTTCATACCGTTCTAATAGGTCATGTATATTGTCAATGGGTGATTCTTAAGATAAGTAATTCTACAAAATGGTTTAGCAATAATAAAATTCTGGAAGGTCTAAAATGAATTACCTATAATGGCAAGAGTAATGATAACCATTCACTTCACACTTGAGTAACTGAGCACTTGACAGACATCTGAACAAGACTGAAAATCTCGTTGAACTTAAAGACAGTGTGCATCTTCTGAGCTAATAAACAAAAAATACACATACTTATTCACAGTCAGATATATTTTATTTATTTGATGAATGGCTACACCAATAAAAATTAGTATTTACAATTATCTGAAATTATAAACTAATATCCACACAGTGACTGTAGTATATTGAACCCTCCATCGTCATCAGGAAAACTGTTGTATCGTCAGGGACAGTTTTAAGAGAACAGTTTTGAAATAAATGGTGACACTCTGCTTTTCAGCGCCACAGTCACCACATGTGGAAGTTACTGTTAGGTTGTGGCAGATGACTACATTCTCTCACCACTGCAGCATGAAACTTGGGCGAAAGGCCGCATCACATCAAGTAGGGGGAGAGAAGCAAACAAGCTGGGAGGGGGAAAAATGGGAGGATGATGGCTAGAGTAAGGAAACAGGATAGAAATGTGTCAGAGTGAGTGGTAGGGGGAGAGGATACAAATGGAACAAGCTGCGAAGCAGCCATTGAAGTCAAGTACATTGTGTTCCACTGCATTCTGTCACTTGGTGGTGAAACCTGTTCTTCAAAGTCTGGCAACAGCCATTCATTTGGGAGGACACAGGGTTGGTGGCCATGCCAACATAAAAACCTGTGCAGAAGTTATAGCAGAATTGGCATATGACTTGACTGCTTTCACAGAGAACCTTGTTGGTGTGTTTGTGGATATGTCACAGGGTATCTGTTCGCAGGCTAGGTTTGGAACACAGTACCTGTCTGTGAACATGACAGTTAGGTGTTTAGCACACTGGAGTTGATTTCAACTTTAGATATTTCAAGCTTGGGTGGCGAAACTATGCAAGAGAAATTTTTGAGTTGAAGGGATGGCAGTGACAAAGTAAAGGTGTTGTGGATGGTTGGAGGGCTACTGTTGGCTTCCTCTGGAAAGGTTCAACGTATTTTGGTGGTAAGGTGAAATATTTTATGGAAAGGTATTGCCTGCTCATTCAGGCACTGGTCTCTTTTCCTGGAAGTCTGGTGTTTTTGTTGTCATCTAGAGACCTACCTATTGTTTGTGTTCATGGTGTTACCTCAGTCCTTAACTAATAATGTGGTAACTGTCTTTTGAAGGAACAGACATCATGCGTTCTAATAATTAATAACGAGAAATCTCAAATACATAACCCCTGTGGATATATTTAGCTTGTTATAAGGGGGTTATTTGTGTTGTTGCCCCAGATGATAATTAGACAAAATATTAGTCAGGATTTCTAAGCTGTGGGTCCTTGAGGTACGGCAATACGTGAGCACTGAGACGTAAGTTTAAACAGTTTTATTAACAAAGGCTGATTATAAAACACGCATGCTATGCGCACCTATCATCACTGTGTCTGACATCCTAATTAAAGTCTTATCGAACGGCTTCATGGTGAGCCAAGAAAAAAGATATATTCGCGTCCAAGGCCACGTTAGTTAATACGGCGTGCTGCGGACGGCGGCCAGATGCTTACTCTCTGTGTTGCACTGCGGCCGGGAACACGAGTACTGACCAAGCAAATTGTCAGCATTCAAGATAAGTCCGCTGGATAGCGCGTCTTATGTACCGTACGGCTGTGTGCAACCTGTAGACCCTTACATCACTCTCCACAGAGAAAAAGAGCGACCATAGATGGGTCAAAACGACCTCCTGGGCATTATGAATCTATTTTGCCATTTGTAGCATCAGAAGGCATTGCAACATGTATTTCATTTGCAGACACAGTAACGTTCGGTACGGAGGAGTGTGCCTTCAGGATGACAGTTCCATACATAACAAATGCTGTTGACAAAAGACAAATTAAGAAAAGCAATATAAACACAATACTGATAATCTAGTATGCATTAATATTACTGGATGACTCGAAGAACTTAATTCTATTTGCTGCTTCAATGAAGTTTAACTCACTATTGGAAGAAATCAAATTTTCATGGATATCCTTAATTAAATTATTGTGTTCAGAAAAACGTGATAAGGAATGCTTTCCATATGTTAATATGTATGAATCATTGTAATAAACAGATAACATTCTCGTTAATGGTAAATGTCCAGTTGCATGAAATGTAGTTGGCAATACACTAGACATATCAAACAGTTCACATGATAAATCACAATGTGTGGCATTGAAGATTAATCCACTGAGCCACATTCCCAACTTAATGTCCACACACTACAATCATAGTGCCCCTGCCCACTACACTCATTACTCATGGCAGACAATCTTACCAAGGCCTGTAAGAGTTCGCCAGTGCACGTGCATCCGGCACAGAAGAAGAAGGTCAATGGCCCATTCTTTCAGACACAACAGATACCATCTTCATATAGTTAAGGCTAACTGGCCATTGACCTCCTTCTTCTGTGCTGGATACACACACACTGCCCGAACTCTTTTGGAACTCAGTAAGATTCTCTGCCACGATTAATGAGTGTAGTGGGCAGGGAAACTATGAATGTAGTGTGTGGACATTAGGTAGGGAATGTGGGTCTCACAGGGAGCGTGCAAGGGATAAATCCCTGTAGTCACAATATCCTCTGTGCCCTCGGTGGCTAAGATTGATAGAGCGTCTGCCATGTAAGCAGGGTTCAAGTTCTGGTTGGGACACATATTTTCAACTGATACCATTGATATATATCAACGCCTGTCGACAGCTTAGGGAACTGATTTCATTATCATCTCATTTTAATAATTGTTCTGTGGACTCGCTCGACTCTTCCATTTCCATCAGGGTGTGCTGGTGTAGTCCTTAACTGAATTATTTGCATGAGCTTACAACTCATTTTAAGTAATTCACTCATAAAATTCGTTCCTTGATCACTAATTATACTTAATGGTGATCCACACTTAAGATTCCATTCTTTTACAAAAATTTTAGCTATAGTCTCAGCGCTCTGATCAGGTATTGGTATCATGAGAAGGTATCTAGAGAAATGATCTAATATTGTCAATAGGTATTTGTTTCCATCTTTAGTCTTAGGCAACGGTCCTACGACATCTAGTCCTACTCCTTCAAATGGTTCACTTGTCTCTGGCAGTACTTGCAATGGTGCTCTACTTTTTCCTACATTATTCCGTCTGTTACAGGAACCACATTGTGAAACAAACTCGAAACCGTCAGCTTTGCGGCTCGGCCACCACAACATTTGAGCTATATTAATGTCTGTAGCTTTTTAGTGCAATATCCTGATAATAAAGAATAGTGTTGTTCTCTCATGATTTGCTTTTTCAAGCTTTCTGGAATATATAGGCAGTTTCCTTTACGAGTGATTTTGTACAATAATCTATTTCGACAAAACGTTGATCATTTTTCCATAATTTGCATTGTGGATCTTCTACTTGAGCTGTCTTTAACTCTTCTTCTTGACTTATTGTAACACAAACATTGACTTTTCGACTCACTGCATCAGCTTTCACATGTTGTTTACCCGGTCTGTGAATAACCTTAACTTGGTTCTCACTCAGTCTTAATGCCCATCTTGTTAATCTGGAACTCAGATCCTTTAAGCTCAATAACCATTTAAGTGCGGCATGATCTGTAATAACTGTAAATTCTCTTCCTGTTAAGAAACATCTGTTATGTGTTATACCAAAAGCAAAGCACAAAGCTCCTTCTCAGTAGTAGTGTAATTAATTCTGTTTTGTTTAATTGTCTGGAAGCAGATGAGATTGGATGTTCATGACCTTCAACTTCTTGAGACAAGATTGCACCTATGGCAAAATTGGATGCATCTGTTGAAAGAAGAAAAGGTTTACTGAAATCATTATAGGCTAACACTGGGGCTGTGGTTAGAGCAGTTTTAAGTTCTTCCATTGCCATTTTGCACTCTGTTGAGCAATTAATGTGGCTCCTTTCTTCAGTAGCTGTGTCACTGGATGTGCTATGTTCGCTTAACAGGCTGTAAATAGTCTGTCGAAATTTGACAATCCCAAGAATGATTGTAGTGCTTTCAAATTTTGTGGCTCAGCAAAATTCTTTACATCTTCAATTAATTTTGGATCAGGTCAAACACCTTCACTGGTTATAACATGACCAATATAGTTAACTTTACTTTCAGCAAAATGACATTTATCCATTGATAAAAACAGCTTTGTGCTTTTGATATGCTTTAAAACAGCTTGTGGTCTTTCAGTATGCCACTTCATGTTTTCACCAAAAATTATTACATCATCCAGGAAAACAGGTGCTTGTATTGGCGTGATCCCTTGTAAAACTTAATCCATCAGGCGTTGAAATGTAGCTGGAGCATTACAAATTCCAAACGCTATATGAAGATACTTGTATACTCCTGTTACTGTTACAAATGAATTTTTTGCTGGATCATCTGGATGCACTGTTAACTGGTGAAAACCACTTACTAAATCACATACTGAAGAAATTTGACATCTGCCCACGTAATCCAAGGTTTCCACTAAATTTGGTAAGGGGTAAATATCGGGTGTGGTCATTGCATTCAAAGATTGGTAATCAACACAAAAACGGAAATGTGGTTCTCCAGAAATTGATTTCTTCTTTACAATTACAACAGGTGAACACCACGGTGGGTCTGAAGGATCTTTGGTTTTATAATTCTGGCTTCTAATTGTTAACCATGTGTTCTACCAACTGTCTTTGACCAAATGGTATTTGGTAAGGTTTCTGTGTGATTGGGGCTGCATTCCCTGTGTGAATATGATGCTGAACTAAATGAGCGACAGGTGTATTTGCACGTTCTCGGAATAAATCTGCATACACCAACAAAACAGGCGCTAAAATCTTCTGTTCATCAGTTGTCAAATGTTCTGTCTTCTCCCAAATCTTGCGCTATGGTTCATTATTAACTTCGTCTCCTCATTACAATATTGCAGTACTGTTACAAAAATCTGTGTTTATAGCAGCAGCATTTGTTACCTCATCTGGAATCTGTATTACGTCACTTTTACTTATGCTCGGCACTTCAGCAACTTTCGTTCCTCGTGGCAAAACAACATCCTCATTGCTCATATTCGTTATTGTAACCGAGACTTTTGCGACATTCTGTCTCACCATTGTAGCGACACTTACGCTGCTAGCAATATAACAATGCATTGTATTCAGTAACTCACTTTTCTTGGATCGCTCAATTAATAACAAAGTTCGTTCCTTCAATCGGGGTGACAACTTCAACGTAGATTGTCTTTCCTCCTCCCTTGGGAATTTGCTGAGGCTGATCAATTTGAACATCGACTTGGACGGTTTAACTGATGCACCGTTTGGGCGGTCCATTCCCACGATGTCAGTATTGCTTAACCCTCGCTTTTTTAATAGCGGTGGTTTAAATTTATCCCGTTTATCTATGCCACACCACATTAATGAGGTCTGTGCTCCTGTGTCAATAAGTAGTCTGATGTTTCTCCCACGATATACAGCACCTATCACGAAGTCATTTGCGGTCTGATTTTCATTGGAACTAACAGGAACCACTGCCTTTGGCAAGAAGCGGACTGTGTGGTGGCCTGTACGATCCCCTTACTCGTTTAAAGATCTGGCAGGTTGTCTGTTGTTTGCATTACCTTTCTTCTTGTTGCGACAATATCTCGAAACATGACCCTGCATTCCGCAATGATAACAGATTCGATTCTCTTTACAATCCTTACGCTTGTGACCCAGCTTATTGCATCTGTGGCATTGTACTGTTGTGTTGAAAACTCTGCGTTCTTGTTTCTGCATCTCATTCGGTCGTCTTAGCGCTTCAACGAAACCAACAGCTGATTCTACTGTTTCCTGAAACGTTTTACATAGTGCCAATCAAACAGCTTTGCTTACTTCCTCTCCATGCAGCCCATGAATGAATGTGTCCAAAGCTCTCTGGTCAGCTTCGAACGACTGAAGGCGATTTTCGTTTTCTTGTACTAACTCGTACGATTGAGCGTTGATGTTTCGAATTCTGTCGGCGAACTGCTCGATAGATTCGTCTCGTCGCATTCGCAAAGTGTAAAGCTGCCCTCTGTAAAATATGATTGCGTTTTTACGTTTAAATTGTTGAACAACAATCGTTCTAAACTCATTGTAATCTTCTGTTTTCACACAGTTAGGCTGCACGCTATTGAAATCTTGTGCTGTTCCCTGATTTCTTAATTTGGCAACCACTAGCTTATCGGAATCTGTTCATGATCCTAACAGGGCGGCACCTTCAAGTTTACGAAAAAACAGCTTCACAACATCTTCGGGTTTCCAGCTACACTTGTACTGATGGCAATAATGAAAAATTCTTTATTTTAGTTGAACGTGACCGTATGAACTATCATTTGACAAGTCTTTCGGAATGTTGTGTTCGCTTCTTTCTGCTTTTAGCTGCCGAATCTCTTCTTGCAGTTCGTTAATAACAATTTGTAGATCGACAACATTAGTCTGACTGGATTGCGACATTTCATCTAATTTAACGCCAATGAGTCACTCAAATGTAAAACAAAAATCCATCACTGCCTTTCGTATTCTAGCCATACTGGAGTAGACCAACCTGAATTCCAACGTTGGATGTCCCTGTGTAGTTGAAGATGTTCATGCTGCTGCTGCTGCTCGAAGTTCACGTTGTGCTGCACCTCTTCAGGAATGTAGATTTTCCATAATTGTCCCACTTCTGACACCACTTGTATAAGGGGGTTATTTGTGTTGTTGCCCAGATGATAATTAGACGAAATATTTGTCAGGATTGTAACTAGTGGGCCCTTGAGGTACAGCAATACGCGAGCACCGAGAAGTAAGTGTTTTATTAACAAAGGCTGATTATAAAACACGCATGCTACTCGCACTTATCATCACTGTGTCTGACATCCTAATTAGGGTCGTATCGAAGGGCTCCATGGTGAGCTAAGAAAAGAGACATATTCGCACACGAGGCAGCGCTAGTTAATACGGCATGCTGCGGACGGCGGCCAGACGCTTACTTCCTGCATCGCACTGCAGCGGAACGCGCGTGTACTGACCAAGCAAATTGTCAGCATTCCATATAAGTCAGCTGGCGAGCGCGTGTTACATACCATACGGCTTGTACGCGTTTGCTGTCCAGAGTGCAAGTTCTCATCTTCATCTGAATGGTAATATTTACGTTTGTAAGTAGCCTATTTACATGTTTATATGTTGGAAGCGCGACTGACTGCATTAATAACTCTGACAGTTCTGTGTGCGTTCTGTAAGAGATTCAGTGTGTCTGGTCAGACTGGCAGTGAGAAATTAATACCCAGCAGTGAGGGCAGTTGGAGATGAATAGCTAGCAACGATGGAAGTTAGAAGGGAATAGCCAGCAGTGATGGAGGTTGGACATTTATAGTTAGCAGTGATAGAGATTAGAGGTCTGAAGTGTTAGCGTGAGCAGACCGTCTGGACCTGTCCGTCATGCAGATTTAACATAATTAATGATTATATAATTTTTGGAACTGGATGTCACAGACGATTATATAGTTTTTTGAACTGGATGTCACATAAGCTAAAATTTGCTAAATACATTGTTTGCTCTGCAACAAAATCTGTCCTTTGCTAACCATTTGCCTACAGTAGTTAGAATCTTTTATTTAGCTGGCTGTATTGGTGCTTGCTGTATCGCTGTAGTTCGTGTAATCAAGAGTTTCTGTGAGGTGAGTTATGATATGTATGGGTTATTGTTAGGATTTCTTCTAATTCAGGGCCATTCTTTTGTGTTAATTATTTGTGCAGTCAGATTGCATATTGTTGTATATTGTGGGTAATAAATGAATAAGTTTGAGTTATATTTGACAATAATAATTCGTATGAAATGATAAAGTCAAGCAAAGTGACAGTACATTCAATTTCACTCGGCAGTTTAAGCAGGTTCTCTTGCATTCAGTTTCAGTCGGCAGTTTCAGAATTAAATTAAGAAGTTTCAACTTCTCAGTTATTTCAGTCCAAGTAAGTAAAATCATATTATAAAGTTTCACATTTATAATCGAAAAACAAACACTTTGAATTATAATTAATCGTTTATTTACGTTCCATACTTAAACAAGAACATATTGATGCACTGACCAACTGAAAATGTCTTTGCCTTTGTGAGCCATTGTTGTGCAATTCGCCATAGGCAAAATCAATGTAACACCGTCTTGTAATCACATGCACCTCTCTCGAGCTGACCACAACATACTCTCAAGCTGGGTGTCCACAGCCATGAAATGAATGCTTCTCCCTGCTACTAATCTTCCATGCAAGTTAGCATTTGCACATGCTGAATATGCAAATGCTACTTACATGACTTTCAAGATGGTAACAAGTGAAGTTATTCATTGGGAGAAGCTAGTGTCACCCAAACCTTACCAGTAAACTTCTATTGAAACTCGCTTCTTCCTTACTTATGATGTAGTTAATATGATGCTGAACTAAATGAGCGACAGGTGTATTTGCACGTTCTCGGAATAAATCTGCATACACCAACAAAACAGGCGCTAAAATCTTCTGTTCATCAGTTGTCAAATGTTCTATCAGCTTCCAAATCTTGCCTTTTAGTTCATTATTAACTTCGTCTCCTCGTTACAATATTGCAGTACTGTTACAAAAATCTGTTTTTATAGCTGCAGCATTTCTTACCTCATCTGGAATCTGCATTACGTCACTTTTACTTACACCTACACTGCTAGTAATATAACAATGCATTGTATGCAGTACCTCACTTTTCTCGGATCGCTCAAGTAATAAGAAAGTTCCTTCCTTGCATAGGGGTGACAACTAAAACGTAGATTCTAGATTGTCCTTCCTACTCCCTTGGGAATTTACTCAGGCTGATCAATTTGAACATCGACTCGGACGGTTTGAACTGATGCATCGTTTGGGCGGTCCATTCCCAAGATGTCAGTATTGCTGCTCCTTTGAGTATGATCTGAAGAACGATTTCCAAGGTTGTAGTTGCTTTGGCCAAGTCTGATCTTTCCTTATACGACAAATATCTCTGCCACGTTTGCGCACAAGAAATCAAATCCAAGTACACCGTCGTAACACGTTTCGTTATTTGAAACTACTTGCACCCTTGCTATGTATTTATCTTTATATTTACCTTCATCTTGGCCTTGGCCAAGAATTAATTCTACGTCAGCTTCTCCATAGTTAGGTAGTTTTCCTCCGTTTAACCCTCGCCTTTTTAATAGTGGTGGTTTCAATTTATCCCGTTTATCTATGCAACACCACATTAGTGAGGTCTGTGCTCCTGTGTCAATAAGTAGTCTGATGTTTCTCCCACGATATACAGCACCTATCACGAAGTCATTTTCGGTCTGATCTTCACTGGAACTAACAAGAATCACTGCCTCTGGCAAGAGGCGGACGGAGTGGTGGCCTGTACGACCCCTTACGTGGTTAAAGATCTGGCAGGTTGTCTGTTGTTTGCATTACCATTCTTCTTGTTGCGACAATCTCTTGTGATGCAGCTTATTGCATCTATAGCATTGTATTGTTGTGTTGAAAAATCTGCGTTCTTGTTTCTCCATCTCATTCGGTCGTCTTAGCGCTTCAACGAAACCAGCAGCTGATTCTGCTGCTTCCTGAAACATTTTACATCGTGCCTATCAAACAGCTTTGCTTACTTCCTCTCCGTGCAGCCCGTGATTGAATGTGTCCAAGGCTCTCTGGTCAGCTTCGAACAACTGAATGCGATTTTCATTTTCATCTTCTACTAACCGTACGATTGAGCGTTGATGTTTCGAATTCTCTTGCATTCAGTTTCACTCAGCAGTTTCAGAATTAAATTAAGAAGTTTCAACTTCTCAGTTATTTCAGTCCAAGTAAGTAAAATCATATTATAAAGTTTCATGGTTATAATAGAAAAACAAACACTTTGAATTATAATTAATCGTTTATTTACGTTCCATACTTAAACAAGAACATATTGATGCACTGACCAACTGAATATGTCTTTGCCTTTGTGAGCCATTGTTGTGCAATTCGCCATAGGCAAAATCAATGTAACACCGTCTTGTAATCACATGCACCTCTCTCGAGCTGACCACAACAACCTCTCAAGCTGGGTGTCCACAGCCATGAAATGAATGCATCTCCCTGCTACTAATCTTCCATGCAAGTTAGCATTTGCACATGCTGAATATGCAAATGCTACTTACATGACTTTCAAGATGGTAACAAGTGAAGTTATTCGTTGGGAGAAGCTAGTGTCACCCAAACCCTACCAGTAAACTTCTGATGAAGCTCGCTTCTTCCATACTTATACGAGGTGCATTCAAGTTCTAAGGCCTCCGATTTTTTTTCTCTGGACTGGAAAGAGATAGAAACATGCGCATTGTCTTAAAATGAGGCCGCGTTCATTGTCAATACGTCCCAGAGATGGCAGCACCGTACAGCAGATGGAATTTTACCGCCAGCGGCGAGAATGAGAACTGTTTTAAATACTTAAAATTGCGACGTTTTCCTTACTTGAACAGCATGCAATCATTCGTTTTCTGAATTTGCGTGGTGTCAAACCAATTGAAATTCATTGACAGTTGAAGGAGACATGTGGTGATGGAGTTATGGATGTGTCGAAATTGCAATTGCGGGTGCAACAGTGTAATGAAGGCAGAACATTGTGTGACAACAAACCGAAACAACCTCGGGCTCGCACAAGTCGGTCTGACGACATGATCGAGAAAGTGGTGAGAATTGTTTTGGGGGATCGCTGAATGACTGTTGAACAGATCGCCTCCAGAGTTGGCATTTCTGTGGGTTCTGTGCACACAATCTTGCATGACGACCTGAAAATGCGAAAAGTGTCATCCAGGTGGGTGCCACGAATGCTGACGGACGACCACATGGCTGCCCGTGTGGCATGTTGCCAAGCAATGTTGACGCGCAACGACAGCATGAATGGGACTTTCTTTTCGTCGGTTGTGACAATGGATGAGACGTGGATGCCATTTTTCAATCCAGAAACAAAGCGCCAGTCAGCTCAATGGAAGCACACAGATTCACCGCCACCAAAAAATTTCGGGTAACCGCCAGTGCTGAAAAAATGATGGTGTCCATGTTCTGAGACAACAAGGGCGTAATCCTTACCCATTGCGTTCCAAAGGGCACTACAGTAACAGGTGCATCTTACGAAAATGTTTTGAAGAACAAATTCCTTCCTGCACTGCAACAAAAACGTCCGGAAAGGGCTGCGCGTGTGCTGTTTCAACAAGACAACGCACCCGCACATCGAGCTAACGTTACACAACAGTTTCTTCGTGATAACAACTTTGAAGTGATTCCTCATGCTCCCTACTCACCTGACCTGGCTCCTAGTGACTTTTGGCTTTTCCCAACAATGAAAGACACTCTCCGTGGCCGCACATTCACCAGCCGTGCTGCTATTGCCTCAGCGATTTTCCAGTGGTCAAAACAGACTCATAAAGAAGCCTTCGCCGCTGCCATGGAATCATGGCGTCAGCGTTGTGAAAAATGTGTACATCCGCAGGGGGATTACGGCGAGAAGTAACGCCATTTTCATCGATTTCGAGTGAGTTGTTAATTAGAAAAAAAATCGGAGGCCTTAGAACTTGAATGCACCTCGTATTGTAGTTAATATGCGTGCACAGCTTTTATCCAAAGAGCTTATATTGATGTTGATGAAGGAAAAAGACAAACCGACAAATGTTGGTAATGAAAATGGGTATCCTGCAGGAATAGTTTGTAGACATCCAGTATGCTAATAATGGAGCTATCTACTGAGGATGAAAACCATTTTTGAATGTAAAATCAATTTTTAATTCCTTTCGAACCACATTTCTCGCTCTATACAAAAATCTGTGCGAGATGCAATGGTAGCTCATATTAAATTACAAGTAACTTTGCGGGATCTGGCAACTGGAGACACTATCATCACTGCCATATATGTATTGCATTCTGAAGAGCACTATTTATAATTTTTTATATTAATTCCTTGGCTTCTGTCTACAATACACTGAGGGTACATAAACAAGTAAGGTTTTGTCTCAACATTTCTGCTCCATTTCTATTTTTAGAGTTATTTACTTAGTTGATGATTAAGCCCATTATGTTGTGATGTCCCTAAAAACTCACACACATAAACAAAAGATTCAAGATACGTAATTTACAATAAATGAGAGCAAAATGTGAGAAGATATACCTAGTGGCAGTTGCTGAAGATCATAAGTGATGGTGTAGCAAATGATACCATGCAAAAAGGTTAAACATCTCTTAAACTTCGTATCTTAGGTGTAATTTGCCATGGCAGTGTGCAAGTAGGGCGTTCCACAGGTTAAGTGATATATGAAATATTTGGTGTGGGCTTGCACATTTAAATAATTCTTGCCTGTGGAAACACAGCCTCACACAAGTGCTACTGCGAAATACTCCCCTTCTTCAGCTGCTGCTGCTGCTTTTGTTCTAGGTACTAATGATGTCATTCCCCTGGTGTCAGACAAGCCTTGCATCAGAATCACAACATATCTAATGATTCCAATTAAGTATTGTGCAAGTTTACACTATGCTGATGGCTGATAACACATACAGTTCGGTGCATCAAAACGACATTGACGATGCCTCGTAAATTGGCAGCTCTGACTGCATGCAAATGGAGTTTATGGTACTTTGATTGAACTGTGTTAACAGTGATGGAAAGGTCTAAACAATACGAAGAAGGAAAATCATTATAGAAATGCGAAAATAAAGATCTAACAGAGTCCTGTCATGATGTACATCAAACGATTCCAGTTGATTAGAGGATTAAAGAACAGTGCTTCGAATTTGTTTAGGCAAGTGTTATGAAAGTTATTGGTACTGCTATGTTTTTATCGATGTTTTCGCTAATGAATAGTAATTAATGCTTCTTCATTTAAGTGAAACTGGCGGCCAGAAACGAGGTAATTTGATATCCTGCTTCGCTTGAAATACATTAATTGCTTCAAAATGCTTTTTCAAAAAAGTGACGAAATTAACATGTGCAGATTTCTCACATCTGGTTTTGCAGTATGATTTGATGTAAGCCATCACCCATCTGAGTTCCAACACACGTTAAAAGAGCTGGGAATGAGTTCTAAAAGAGAAATTAAATACGAAAACTGTAACCACATGAAGGAAGCTGATATAGTAAATGCAAGCAAAAAGATGCAATATGAAATGGAATGGATAATGTCAAGCAATTTTGCCTGGTGGCAAAAATTGTGAGTCTGGTACAACATAACCAATTTTTGCTATGTAGAATTTAACATATGAAAAAGAATCGAGATTTCGCTTGCAGTGATCGATTTGGAACAGATCGATTGGTCACAGTCAGTCTTGTAATTACGAAAGGCACACCACATTAACTGAAATTCTGTCACAATCTTGTGTACAAATTTTTATTTGCTGCTAGCTAATTAGCCCCTCCAGGAGGGCCAATTTCAGAATAGAGTAGCATGGAGAGCTGCATCAAACCAGTCCGCAGACTGAAGACTACAACAAAACAAAAGGAAATTTCCACCATTTGACTGCTAATTGCTCATTTATTTTACAAAATTATGATTTTGGCTTTGTGGCCATTCTCAAGTGATTGTTGAAATGATAAAATATGTCCGACCTGTCTGTGACATGTCATTGTCGAAAGAAGGCACAGCTTGGATCACTTGAGTGGTATCATTTTTAGCCACACCACAAAAGTTAAAAGTGGTTTAATTTTTTGATGCCATTTTCCTTCTCCAGCTACCAATTGACCATCTTTGGCAGTTTTCATATTTATAATTTTATATTACGAAAATATGCTGTTTCCATTACACACCACTTTCAGGACCCCTACAAAATGAGTTGTTTTAATCATGGTTTATTATGCTACAGTGGTAAGCCAGATTTCCACATGCTTGAATTACTTACCCACCACCACTCACTAACTAAACTTACATGTGAAAACACTACATTGTCATGCCAACTTATGCATAAGTTACAAAAGTTGAAAGGTGTTTAACTTTCTTCCTCCACCATCACCTATGAACTTCAGCAACTACAAAAGGTGGAACTGCTCTCAGCCTGCTCTTGTTTGTTCGACACTACAGATCTAGAATTGCATGTTTATAAATGTCAAAAATTCGTGTTATGCCGGAATAATGGGCTTAGTCTTCAGATTAGTAAATAAATACTTCCTAAAGTGGCAAAATGGTTTTAAACAGTGCAATAGAAACATCATTCTAGCATTCGCAACTACTTAAAATCGTTTATCTGTAATAGAGTACTACTATCTACGAAATGGATTCAAAAATATAGTATTTGAGAGGATATACTTGACGAGGTTAAAATTACTGCTGAACAGTCAACATTGTAAATGTATTTTTTGTTTCAGTGTAATGATAATAATTTTTTGTTTCAGTCATTGAGTGTAAATATTACAATGAAATGGAAATTTATTTGTGGCTTTAGAGATTTAAAACTACTCTTGCCAATATTCAAAGTTCTACATAAATATAACAATGTCTGTGTTGGCGCTGTCATTAAATAATAACTGTTCTGCAGAGTAGTACAAAGCTTGCTTACAAAATCGTGATACCAGTAAAACAAACACGTGTTTACAGCATGTGTGACCTATCAGAACTTCGACTAACCCTGAAAAAAAAAACAAAGCTAATAGTTTGGCCAAAAATCTTACTTTCCAATGTACCTTCAGTGTATTCAAGGTAACATAGAAATGAAGAAACAATTCTCTTTGGAATGCAATACATATTATATAGTAATAGCACAAGATGCAAAACGTTTCAAAGTAATATAATGTAAGCTGGCATCTCATATATATGTATTAGGCTTTTGCACAGAGTTGGAAATAGATCAAAAAGATTTCAAAATGTATTTTACTCATTCGAAAATGATTCTCGAGCAATATCTCCTCTCAGCAGATAAGACTCTTATTAGTGTATTGTACATTCACAAACGATACTATGAGGTGCCCATTTCTATACCCAACATTTTTAGCTCCGTTTTTTTCATAACATCGCTATAAGTGCTTCAGATAAAATTCCTATATGAATAATTTCACTTGTCACCATATTGAAAGTCGCATAACCAGCACTTCCAACTCTAGCGTGTTAGAGCCCTAACTTGCTTGTAAGGGCAGTGGTTCAGCTGATACACATGTAAGAAATTTGTGGCTGTGGAAAGAGCTGCAGGTTTTGCATCTTTGTTAGGTGCAGGTTTGACATTGCGGTTGTGAGCACATAATGGTTCATTTATGTGATGAAAGTATATGATTTTTTATTGTATGACGCATGGATAAAATTTGTGTATGAGTGAGGAAGTATTATTTAATTAGTTAAATGTGGTTTGTGATTCTGCAGCTGCTCACTTTGTTTTATAATTGGTATAAACTAATGCAGTGTTGGCATTGCATTCATATAATAGATACTAATCCTGGAAACTTCAGTGCTCTTTAAACACTTGCCCAGTGTATTTGAGAAAAGTAGTAACAACAAGGTTTCCAGTAGCTGTGTTACATTAGATTGAGTGTAGCTTTTAATTAAGGAAGTCAACTGTATTACAGTGTCTTTTAATGCACTTGCACGAAGTGTATCTCCAAAATTTGGTATAGGATAAACTTAATATTTCATTGTATTTAACTGATCTTGGTTGCAAGAGTGGAAATATTTGTTTTTAAATGATTATGTAGGGCAATATAAATGGCATCCAACACATCACGCAAAAACTTTGTAATTGTACTGTTGACAATGTAGTATATGCCTAAATATTGGAAAGATGTAATTAATATATATCAGATATCAGAAGTATCACTTCTAGTTTTACTTGAGATAAGGCTGCCTCTTAATGTGAGTATCGGATTTTTTAGTAGCGCTCGAAACACTACTTTTCCAGTACTCAAAATTAGCTTTATCATCTGAAAGTGTTTCACGTACAGGTCTTCATTTACGAGTGCTACATCTGTTACTTTGTTTGACACTACTGTGTCATTTGTGTATGAATTCCATTTCCAGATCCACTATTAGGGATTTCTCCTTTGCTTATTGGATTTTGGCCTCAGTTCTAATATCATAACCCAAATGACGATTCCAATGTTCATAACACATACGAATAACCCATCTAACCCCATATTGTAAAAAGTGTCACCACAATTTTGACAGGACATGTGAAAACAGCAGCACATGGCGTCACTACCACACCAGCCATCAAGCCACCTGCTGTGGCATCACTTTTGTTGCACATGAAAACCTGGCTTAGCCTACAGTTCACGACACTTCATGCACACATGATGTCATTTTGACTTTACGCATAGTGTTGAAGATGAAAAGGGCTGTCTGCTGACTTCGTGTTTGTTTGGTTCATAAGACATGCGGTGGACATGTTATTCAGAACAAAGACATTTAACCCAAGTATAGAGAACTGGAGGTAACACTTCTTCTTTACTGCTGGGTACATGTCCTCAAAGTTACATTGTTTTTAAATGTATGGAGTTATACATTCATGTGGGCTGGGCAGTGATTCAGAGAGAGAGAGAGATGGAAGTGCTTGGTGGAATTAATTCCGAAACTTAATGAATAAATTACATGAACTATTTTTATTATTCATAAACCATGAAAGTGTGGGCCGAGCAGTACTAGGCACTTCAGTCTGGAACCGCGCGATCGCTACAGTCGTAGGTTCCAATCTTGCCTCGGGCATGGATGTGTATGATGTCCTTAGGTTAGTTGGGTTTAAGTAGTTCTAAGTTCTAGGGGACTGATGACCTCTGATGTTAAGTCCCATAGTGCTCAGAGCCATTTGAACCATTTTGAACCATGAAAGTGTGATGACTTTCAGATTCATAGCAAACAACAAGCTGAAACCATTCAGCATTGAATCTAATAATGTATGTATCCAGCAGTGTTTATTCATGTTCTCAGCAACATAGGTTTATATGTACAAACTGTGAAAACTAGTTTCTGGAGTTGGTCTATAATTAGGAACAACAGGTAGCTATTCTAGCAGGCAAATTAAAGCAGCAACTCATTCCTCTTATTCCCTATGTTTCAAAACACCAACACAATGAGGGTCTCTTGAAAAGGGGTCCATATTGGTAAAATGCTAGTAAAAACTATTGTACTGGTACTTCATGAGACACCACACATATAACAGTGAAATCTGTTAAGTGCGTTTTATTTTTGTTCTACCAGATGATTACAATGTTTTCATACTGTCTCGCATTTGTGTGCTTCATGCAAATTTGTAAGTTGTTTAGAAGAGCAATTCACTTTTGAGAGAGAGAGAGAGTGTGTGTGTGTGTGTTAAGACTGAAACCACTCTTATATGTACATAAGATCGTATATTACAGAACATACTTCTGTTAAATAGAAAGTCCCAACACCTTTTAGAAACGGGAAGGCGAAAAAATAAATCCGACATGGCAGGACGCAAAAGAGTTACTCGATATTTTTTTAACCCCACACTTATAACAACTACACCACAATGAACTTACACTTCAGCCTTTATGTCGTAACTTAGATATCATGATGGCTTTATCCACCAATACATTTAATTATAACAGTTTGCACCAGAAACATGTTTTCATGAATCTTCAGTGTTCCATTGCCTTGCAACGGCATACTTTCATAATACGCAAGTTACGATATGAAAACTATCAACTATGGAATCAAATTATAAACAGCCGACCAGTTGCAATTGGTAAAGAAATCTTTACCTAGGTTTCAACAAATTTAAATTTGTCTTCTTCAGAAGGTGGCAATTTTACATTAGTATGGACTGATGTATCATCGCCGTTTTTACAAATGTCTGCATAGATCCATTTGTCCAAATTAAAATATAGCCCCAAAAATAGGGTTTGTCATGTAAATATAAATTAGTACATGGATGTTGCAGAGCTCACAAGCGACTCTGAGCTTGTGAGCTCTGCAACATCCATGTACTAATTTATATTTACATGACAAACCCTATTTTTAGGGCTATATTTTAATTTGGACAAATGGATCTATGCAGACATTTGTAAAAACGGCGATGATACATCAGTCCATACTAATGTAAAATTGCCACCTTCTGAAGAAGACAAATTTAAATTTGTTGAAACCTAGGTAAAGATTTCTTTACCCATTGCAACTGGTCGGCTGTTTATAATTTTATTACGTGGAACCGTTGCTGTTGTGCAGCTATGTTTAAAATACTGAACTATGGAATCCATTATGGTGTTTCCCAAGCACCCTACATCGAACACTAATGAAAGTCGATAGCAATTCCTGTCTTCAAACACACTGAAGAGCCAAGGACACTAGTACATCTGCCTAAAGTCGTGTAGGGCTCCCGCGAGCATGCAGAAGTGCCGCAACATGACGTGGCATGGACTCCACTAACGTCTGAAGAAATGCTGGAGGGAGCTGACACTATGAATCCTGCAGGACTGTCTTTAAGAGTATAAGAGGGTGTAGATTTCTTCTGATCAGCACGCTGCAAGGCATCCCAGATATGCTCAATAATGTTCATGTCTGGGGAGTTTGGTGCCCAGAGGAAGTGTTTAAAGTCAGAAGAGTGCTCCTGGAGCCACTCTGTAACAATTCTGAAGTGTCGCATTGTTCCGTAGGAATTTCCCACGTCTGTCGAAATGCACAATGGACAAGAATGGATGAAGGTGATCAGACAGGGCGTGTCACCTGTCAGAGTCGTATCTAAAAGTATCAGGGGTCCCATATCACTTCAGCTGCACACGCCTACACAATTACAGAGTCTCCACCAGCTCGACAGTCCCCTGCTGACATGCAGGGTCCATGGATTTATGAGGTTGTCTCCATATCAGTATACATCCATCTGCTCAATAGAATTCGAAACGAGACTCGTCCGACCAGGCAATATGTTTCCAGACAACGGTCTGGACTGGCGGGCCTAGGTGAAGTATAAAGATTAGTGTCGTGCGGTCATCAAGGGTACACGATTGGGCTTTCGGCTCCTTAAGCCCATATCGATGATGTTTCGTTCAATGCTTCGCACGCTGACACTTGTTGATGGCCCAGCATTGAAATCTGCAGCAATTTGCGGAAGGGTTGCAGTTCCATCACGTTGAACGATTCTCTTCTGTCGTCTTTGGCACTTCATTGTGTAACTTCATGTGACATCAAAATGATATCACATGTGCACAAGGTCTAGTGAACTGTAGATTAGCCTGAGGCCATCATCACGTGACGAGGCAGCTAATGTTGATGGGCACACGGATAGGATATCCAACATCTCAAGTCAAAGCGCCATCAGCACAGAGGATGAGCTGGTTAACGTGATTTTGCGCTTTCAGCGCTCTCCAGTGGTATTTGTTGGATTTATTAGTTTGCAAACAACGCGATTTATTCACGAAAATGGACACATGTAAAATTCCTGTGTTAACTAAATTAGTACGCAGATTTCATCCCTTGTCCATATGCTGGTCATGCTGTTCTGCCTCTGGTATAGATAAATAAAAACATTAGTACCCATGAACATGTAATAAGATGAAAAGGAAAGACACAAGTCATAAGTAAGGACATTGGCTCATACAAGTTCACAACTTCGAACAAACTCACTCCTGACAGATGTCATACTTAAATTCACATAACATCAAACATTACAGAAGTTATTTCTATTGCTTTCATAATGAAGTCCCACAACCCTTTAGAAAGCGTGAAGATGACAAAAAATAATATTGGATACAGCAGGATACAAACCGTTCTAGGTACAAACCTTGTTATTCCATGATGTGCCACTCCTACCAACTATACTACATTGAAGCTCTGCGATGTTCAGCCTTGAATTTCATTTTACAGTATTCTAAAGGCTTTAATCGTGAATACGTTATTAATTGAAATTTAACCATAACAAAAGTTTGACAAGAACGACACGTTTTTATGATCCTTCGGCGTGCCATTGCCTTAAAATGGCTTAGTTTCATAACAAACAAGCTATAACGTGAAAATACCTAAATAAGAAAATTCTTGAACCACCAATAAGACATTTCCCATCACTTTATCACTACAAATCGTATCTATAACGACGCGTTCTCGACAAATTAAATGTTCTTGGGCTTAGAAACAACATGTATTCATTAAACCCACCGAGTATGGGCCCCTAACAAACATGAAAAACACAATATAATGTCTCACTTGTTCTGCTTGTGACATAAGAGCGTTCTTGCTTCTTATTTGTTCTACTTTGTAGGCATGGTGCCGAAATATCTTAGAACTTATTTTATGTTTCGTATGATGAAATGTCTCCTCAATGTGAAATAGCAGTAAGTGAAGTCACAAAATTCGCTGAGCATCACATCAACATTAGCTAACGCGTCCCATGTGACGACGTCCTTAGGGATGAGACGACTGACAAGCAATACAAATATGGTTTTCCCCAGTCAGTAAAATCTTAAGAAAACCATGAAATACTGTAAAAACGTGGAGTAACAATAGCAATCAGAAGATTGGCCATCGCCAGTTTGTAGAAAAAAAAAAAAAAAAAGACGAGCAACTTAAATGAGTACGGTACAATTGGTGTTTATCTGAAGTCCAGGTCATTCTCTTATCGCAAACTTTATTTGACAGTGACATTCGTTGGCTTTGCCAACACCAAATTCAGTCATATGCTAGTTGTATCATGCCCGTACTCATTTTAGTGACTCGTAAACAACAGGTGTCAAAGCTACTGCACCTTTCTGTGAACACATATGGCTAAGAAACATGGATATCCTTGACACCAAAATTATATTTAAGATACCTTGATATTACACACTAGTCATTCAGACTCTTAGTCAAGGTCTGCAGCAGTTTGTGTTGGAGGAGCATACATTTCATAAATCTTCTGATTGCGGGCAAAACAGAATACTACAAATCACACACTCTCATATTGAGTTTCTGTGGCAAGTAATCCCTGTATTCGCTCATATAAGCGTTGTTTGACAATTCAAGTTTGTCTCCATTGTGTCTTAAAATATACTCTTTACATGTGTATATCATATGAAATAATACATTTTTATAAGCATTTGTAACGATTACAGATGAACTTCAAACATGAAGCTATATTATCATTAGATTACTAATTTTCCATTTAAACCACAGGTGTCTTACCAGCATCATGAAACACTAAGTGAAATTATTGTTTTTGTTTATGTGTAGTTAAATAAGGTGGGCTACCTTTTGTATGGAATCAGAACTGCTAATATGCTGATTCTTCTTGGTGTCAACATTGTTGATCAAATGATATGGTGCACAGCAGGCCTGACAATATGGTCATTGTTGTTTAATACTGTGCATCATTTCAGTGATATGTAATTTGTAGCTGTGAATATTATTTTTGCAAGAACTCTTATACTATTATGTATCACTTATCTGACACAAGTGGTAATTATTCACTCTAAGAAAACCCTTGGAACAGTGGCTGACAGAAGCAGTTGTTTCAGTATAAGTCAAAACATTGGGTACAACTTTAATATTCAGTTGTTTCCGGTCACTACCAGATATAAGTTTTAATATTGAATGTAAAAAGTATCTTCATTCAACGTCTCAATAAATTTAAAAGATTGCAAATCCTAGTACATACAAAATTGCTGCATGTTATGTCTGCTTTTATTTACAAGTACATAGATGTACTGAACATAGCATAATCTGCTAGCTAACATTCACTGAATAATTGCATTTCTCTATCTCAGATTGATTTGCAAAACTGACTTTCATTATTTTAACATAACATAACATATCACTTAACTGATAATTTTACAATTTTTCCCTGTTTTTCGTTTCTTTCTTTAAGGCGCCAAGGGTCTCCAACCTCCTGGGATCTGTTGCAATGCCCCAGCCTAGTTACTCCCTTATTCCAATACTTCAAGTGGTCTGTGGCCCTCGTGGAGGGGCTAATTAGCTAGCAGCAAATAAAAATTTGCACACAAGATTGTGACAGAATTTCATTTAATGTGGTGTGCCTTTCGTAAAACCGAGACTGACTATGACCAATCGATCTGTTCCAAATCGATCACTGCAAGCGAAATATCGATTCTTTGTCATATGTTAAATTCTACATAGCAAAGATTGGTTATGTTGTACCAGAATCACAATTTTTGCCACCAGAGAAAATTGCTTGACATTATCCATTCCATTTCATATCGCATCTTTTTCCTTGCATTTACTTTATCAGCTTCCTTCATTTGGTTACAGTTTTCGTATTTAATTTCACTTTTAGAACTCATTCCCAGCTCTTTTAACGTGTGTTGGGTGATGGCTTACATCAAATCATACTGCAAAACCAGATGTGAGAAATCTACACATGTTAATTTCGTCACTTTTTTGAAAAAGCATTTAGAAGCAATTAATGTATTTCAAGCGAAGTAGAATATCAAATTACCTCGTTTCTGGCCGCCAGTTTCACTTAAATGAGGAAGCATTAATTACTACTCATTAGCGAAAACATCGATAAAAACATACCGGTGCCAATAACTTTCATAACACTTGCCTAGACAAATTCGAAGCAATGTTCTTTAATCCTCTAATCAACTGGAATCGTTTGATGTACATCATGACAGCACTCTGTTAGATCTTTATTTTCGCATTTTTATAATGATTTTCCTTCTTCGTATTGTTTAGACCTTTCCATCACTGTTAACTCAGATGGGTGATGGCTTACATATTATCATCCTATAATAGTGTTCATGTGGTCACAATCACTAAGTAATGACTGTTCTGTACACTAGTACAAAGTTTGATTACAAAGTTAGGTTCTGCACCCATAAAGAAGATGTAAGTTGCAGCACTTTAACCTATGAGGTTCTTGGCTAACTATAAAAATAAAAATTGAGCAGAACTGTTGAGACAAAACCTTACTTGTTGATGTACCTTCAGTGTATTGTAGACAGAATCCAAGTAATTAATATAAAAAATTATAAATAATGCTCTTCAGAATGCAATACATGTATGGCAGTGATGATAGTGTCTCCAGTTGCCAGATCTCGCAAAGTTACTTGTAATTTAATATAAGCTACCATTGCGTCTCGCACAGATTTTTGTATAGAGCGAGAAATGTGGTTCGAAAGGAATTAAAAATTGATTTTACATTCAAAATTGGTTTCCATCCTCAGTAGATAGCTCCATTATTAGCATACTGGATGTCTACAAACTATTCCTGCAGGATACCCATTTTCATTACCAACATTTGTCGGTTTGTCTTTTTCCTTCATCAACATCAATATAAGCTCTTTGGATAAAAGCTGTGCACGCATATTAACTACAATACGAGGTGCATTCAAGTTCTAAGGCCTCCGATTTTTTTTCTAATTAACTACTCACCCGAAATCGATGAAACTGGCGTTACTTCTCGCCGTAATCCCCCTGCGGATGTACACATTTTTCACAACGCTGACGCCATGATTCCATGGCAGCGGCGAAGGCTTCTTTAGGAGTCTGTTTTGACCACTGGAAAATCGCTGAGGCAATAGCAGCACGGCTGGTGAATGTGCGGCCACGGAGAGTGTCTTTCATTGTTGGGAAAAGCCAAAAGTCACTAGGAGCCAGGTCAGGTGAGTAGGGAACATGAGGAATCACTTCAAAGTTGTTATCACGAAGAAACTGTTGCGTAACGTTAGCTCGATGTGCGGGTGCATTGTCTTGGTGAAACAGCACACGCGCAGCCCTTTCCGGACGTTTTTGTTGCAGTGCAGGAAGGAATTTGTTCTTCAAAACATTTTCGTAGGATGCACCTGTTACCGTAGTGCCCTTTGGAACGCAATGGGTAAGGATTACGCCCTTGTTGTCCCAGAACATGGACACCATCATTTTTTCAGCACTGGCGGTTACCCGAAATTTTTTTGGTGGCAGTGAATCTATGTGCTTCCATTGAGCTGACTGGCGCTTTGTTTCTGGATTGAAAAATGGCATCCACGTCTCATCCATTGTCACAACCGACGAAAAGAAAGTCCCATTCATGCTGTCGTTGCGCGTCAACATTGCTTGGCAACATGCCACATGGACAGCCATGTGGTCGTCCGTCAGCATTCGTGGCACCCACCTGGATGACACTTTTCGCATTTTCAGGTCGTCATGCAAGATTGTGTGCACAGAACCCACAGAAATGCCAACTCTGGATGCGATCTGTTCAACAGTCATTCGGCAATCCCCCAAAACAATTCTCTCCACTTTCTCGATCATGTCGTCAGACCGGCTTGTGCGAGCCCAAGGTTGATTCGGTTTGTTGTCACACGATGTTCTGCCTTCATTAAACTGTCGCACCCACGAACACAATTTCGACACATCCATAACTCCATCACCACATGTCTCCTTCAACTGTCAATGAATTTCAATTGGTTTGACACCACGCAAATTCAGAAAACGAATGATTGCACGCTGTTCAAGTAAGGAAAACGTCGCAATTTTAAGTATTTAAAACAGTTCTCATTCTCGCCGCTGGCGGTAAAATTCCATCTGCTGTACGGTGCTGCCATCTCTGGGACGTATTGACAATGAACGCGGCCTCATTTTAAGACAATGCGCATGTTTCTATCTCTTTCCAGTCCAGAGAAAAAAAATCGGAGGCCTTAGAACTTCAGTGCACCTCGTATAAGTAAGGAAGAAGCGAGCTTCATCAGAAGTTTACTGGTAAGGTTTGGGTGACACTAGCTTCTCCCAACGAATAACTTCACTTGTTACCATCTTGAAAGTCATGTAAGTAGCATTTGCATATTCAGCATGTGCAAATGCTAACTTGCATGTAAGGTTAGTAGCAGGGAGATGCGTTCATTTAATGGCTGTGGACACCCAGCTTGAGAGATTGTTGTGGTCAGCTTGAGAGAGGTGCATGTGATTACAAGACAGTGTTACATTGATTTTGCCTATGGCGAAGTGCACAACAATGGCTCACAGAGGCAAAGACATATTCAGTTGGTCAGTGCATCAATATGTTCTTGTTTAAGTATGGAACGTAAATAAACGATTAATTATAATTCAAAGTGTTTGTTTTTCTATTATAACCATGAAACTTTATAATATGATTTTACTTACTTGGACTGAAATAACTGAGAAGTTGAAACTTCTTAATTTAATTCTGAAACTGCTGAGTGAAACTGAATGCAAGAGAATTCGAAACATCAACGCTCAATCGTACGGTTAGTAGAAGATGAAAATGAAAATCGCATTCAGTCGTTCGAAGCTGACCAGAGAGCCTTGGACACATTCAATCACGGGCTGCATGGAGAGGAAGTAAGCAAAGCTGTTTGATAGGCACGATGTAAAATGTTTCAGGAAGCAGCAGAATCAGCTGCTGGTTTCGTTGAAGCGCTAAGACGACCGAATGAGATGCAGAAACAAGAACGCAGATTTTTCAACACAACAATACAATGCTATAGATGCAATAAGCTGCGTCACAAGAGATTGTCGCAACAAGAAGAATGGTAATGCAAACAACAGACAACCTGCCAGATCTTTAACCGCGTAAGGGGTCGTACAGGCCACCACTCCGTCCGCCTCTTGCCAGAGGCAGTGATTCTTGTTAGTTCCAGTGAAGATCAGACCGAAAATGACTTCGTGATAGGTGCTGTATATCGTGGGAGAAACATCAGACTACTTATTGACACTGGAGCACAGACCTCACTAATGTGGTGTTGCATAGATAAACGGGATAAATTGAAACCACCGCTATTAAAAAGGCGAGGGTTAAACGGAGGAAAACTACCTAACTATGGAGAAGCTTACGTAGAATTAATTCTTGGCCAAGGCCAAGATGAAGGTGAATATAAAGATAAATACATAGCAAGGGTACAAGTAGTTTCAAATAACAAAACGCATTACAACGGTGTACTTGGATTTGATTTCTTGTGCGCAAACGTGGCAGAGATATTTGTCATAGAAGCAAAGATCAGACTTGGCCATAGCAACTACAACCTAAGAAATCGTTCTTCAGATCATACTCAAAGGAGCAGCAATACTGACACCGTGGGAATGGACCGCCCAAACGATGCATCAGTTCAAACCGTCCGAGTCGATGTTCAAATTGATCAGCCTCAGCAAATTCCCAAGGGAGTAGGAAAGACAATCTAGAATCTACGTTGTAGTTGTCACCCCGATGCGAGGAAGGAACTTTCTTATTACTTGAGCGATCCGAGAAAAGTGAGGTACTGAATACAATGCATTGTTATATTACTAGCAGTGTAGGAGTAAGTAAAAGTGATGTAATACAGATTCCAGATGAGGTAACAAATGCTGCAGCTATAAACACAGATTTTTGTAACAGTACTGCAATATTGTAAAGAGGAGACGAAGTTATTGATAACTGATAAACAGAATATTTTAGCGCCTGTTTTGTTGGTGTATGCAGATTTATTCCGAGAACGTGCAAATACACCTGTCGCTCATTTAGTTCAGCATCATATTCACACAGGGAATGCAGCCCCAATCACACAGAAACCTTACCAAATACTAGTGATGGGCTAAACTGCGATTTGCCGATATCAGTGATTTCTGTGAATGCTACTTTTTAGTATCTGTTATCTTAACTGCGATTTGTCGCAGTTAAGAGTCGCAGTTAAGGAACATAGGTCGTCTATACCTGCGCCACTGCTATTTCTGCGATTTCTGCTACTTCCGCGATTTCTGCTACTTCTGCGATTTCTGCTACTTCTGTGACTTCTGCGATTTCTGCTACTTCTGCGATTTCTGTGACTTCTGCTACTTCTGCGATTTCTGTGACTCCTGCGATTTCTGCGACTTACTACTGTATGAAAAAGTTACATCTGTCAACACGGAAAATTGCATCGCAACAAACCTGTCATTGGCAAGTATGTTTTACGTTTTTTCTTCCGTTGGCTTTAATTTTGTATTAAAGAAACAACTGTGAAAATATTAATAGTGTAATTAATATGTAAGTAGCCGTACAGTACCGTAATAGTTCGTATTTAGAAAATGAATTCTAACATATTGTTATGTTCACAGGTACCTGAACTACATTTCAGTCACTCAGTAAAGTGATAACTCAAAATATCATTGTCAACAGATCTGAAGAAATTGCCACTGCGTCTTTAGACCGTTTTCGTCAGACGAGAGGTTAGTTTCTAAGCGTTTCGATGGACTTAATTACTTCAGTGAGATCGTTCTTGCAAATGTGATATTCATTATAGCAAATATTAGCAATCTACTCTGTCAATTATATTTCTAGTAATTAATGACAGCAAAAATTGTTTAATAATCCTTGTGTTTTTGCAGACACAGTTCTGACTCTGATTACTGGTTGCTGTACGTATCTATCCACATCAAGGCTGTTGGGAGAGACTCGTGAAGATTCAAGACAGCTCTTAGAGGATTTGCAGTTTAAAAGTGAAACAATTGTGAAATAAGTGTGTGAATGATTAAGCTGTGTTTTATTGAAGTTGTTGTGCGATTTTAAAGGAATAATAAATGTCAAATACAGTGAGTGAATAATAAAAATCTCATTTTCCACATGTTAAGCCATCCTATACCCATAATTTTCCGCCACTTACTTATTGGTAAACACTTGTTGGAGGGCGACATGCCGCCCCCCCCCCCCCGCCCCCTTTCTCCACAATCTTGGTGTGACACTGACCTGTAACATATCCCGAAGTCTACAATACGCATTTTGAGGCTGTTGATATGAAAGTGAGAAGTACAGATCTTCCAGTTAAATCAGGAATAGCTTAAGTGCATTACTTGAAAGTAACACAGGAAAAGCTTACTTATGCAGGTGGTAGTAGTGTCGGCAAAAAGTTCTTGTGTGTGAAGTTGCCATGTAGAACAGCAGGTGTAAAACTTTTCTCCCGAGTCTTGAACTGTGTCGGAACAAAAGTGAGGCATTCATATGACTGTTTTCATTTCTCTACACTTATACAGATGTCTGAGTTCTGCTGTGTTAACATTGCAAAGTCCTGTAGGCATGTGGAGTATTAACCAAAACTGTCATATTGGAAGCAGAATCAAACACATTTGTTACGTTACTTGATATTTTCAGGAGAAAACGGCAATGTTGCTTCTTATTAATATAATACATTCAGAGTCACAGCAGTAGTTGACCAACCATAACTGATGCTGAATGTGCATGTCGTCATATAATATGAAAGGCTTATTTCAATAGTGGTACAAGTCCATTACCTCCACTTTTCTGTCTATAATGCTTCTGAAATTAGTGATCCAAACAAACATAAATAAAGGTTCATCTCTAGCAAGAAGCCATATGCTTGAATATTTCTGGTATCTCAACTGCAGATTTTTCAGCGCTCATTTAACTTTACGACTCTATATCTCAAAATTAACAAAAATGGACTTGTACCACTATTGAAATAAGCCCTTCATATGCACACACAGCACATCGATCTCGTGAGGCACAAGGCTCTCATAACGAAGTACGTACGTCGATCAACAGATGACACTAGGAAAAGTATGTTAACTGCGCTTTTTAGTTGCTACTTGCGACTCTTAGTTGCGACTTGTCACGGAAATCGCAGTTAGACTCCATAGCGTACCGCAGAGATGGGCGTAGTACGAACTTTGACCCACAGATGGCACTGTTAACCGCGCTTTCTAGTTGCTACTTGCGACTCTTAGTTGCGACTTGTCACTGAAATCGCAGAAAGCAGTGCTAAATTCGACCAATAGATGGCTCACGTCTTTGAATGTGAAATACTACTTGCGACTGCTAACTGTGACTGAAATCGCAGTTAGATTCTGTAAAGTTGCTACTGTGATATCTGTGACTTCTCAGTCACTGCGATTTCTAACAGATACGCGATTTCCTGCCCACCACTACCAAATACCATTTGGTCAAAGACAGTTGGTAGAACACATGGTTAACAATTAGAAGCCAGAATTATAAAACCAAAGATCCTTCAGACCCACCGTGGTGTTCACCTGTTGTAATTGTAAAGAAGAAATCAATTTCTGGAGAACCACATTTCCGTTTTTGTGTTGATTACCAATCTTTGAATGCAATGACCACACCCGATATTTACCCCTTACCAAATTTAGTGGAAACCTTGGATTACGTGGGCAGGTGTCAAATTTCTTCAGTATGTGATTTAGTAAGTGGTTTTCACCAGTTAACAGTGCATCCAGATGATCCAGCAAAAAATTAATTTGTAACAGTAACAGGAGTATACAAGTATCTTCATATAGCGTTTGGAATATGTAATGCTCCAGCTACATTTCAACGCCTGATGGATTAAGTTTTACAAGGGCTCACGCCAATACAAGCACCTGTTTTCCTGGATGATGTAATAATTTTTGGTGAAAACATGAAGTGGCATACTGAAAGACTACAAGCTGTTTTAAAGCATATCAAAAGCACAAAGCTGTTTTTATCAATGGATAAATGTCATTTTGCTGAAAGTAAAGTTAACTATATTGGTCATGTTATAACCAGTGAAGGTGTTTGACCTGATCCAAAATTAATTGAAGATGTAAAGAATTTTGCTGAGCCACAAAATTTGAAAGCACTACAATCATTCTTGGGATTGTCAAATTTTGACAGACTATTTACAGCCTGTTAAGCGAACATAGCACATCCAGTGACACAGCTACTGAAGAAAGGAGCCACATTAATTGCTCAACAGAGTGCAAAATGGCAATGGAAGAACTTAAAACTGCTCTAACCACAGCCCCAGTGTTAGCCTATAATGATTTCAGTAAACCTTTTCTTCTTTCAACAGATGCATCCAATTTTGCCATAGGTGCAATCTTGTCTCAAGAAGTTGAAGGTCATGAACATCCAATCTCATCTGCTTCCAGACAATTAAACAAAACAGAATTAATTACACTACTACTGAGAAGGAGCTTTGTGCTTTGCTTTTGGTATAACACATAACAGATGTTTCTTAACAGGAAGAGAATTTACAGTTATTACAGATCATGCCGCACTTAAATGGTTATTGAGCTTAAAGGATCTGAGTTCCAGATTAACAAGATGGGCATTAAGACTGAGTGAGAACCAAGTTAAGGTTATTCACAGACCGGGTAAACAACATGTGAAAGCTGATGCAGTGAGTCGAAAAGTCAATGTTTGTGTTACAATAAGTCAAGAAGAAGAGCTAAAGACAGCTCAAGTAGAAGATCCACAATGCAAATTATGGAAAAATGATCAACGTTTTGTCGAAATAGATAGATTATTGTACAAAATCACTCGTAAAGGAAACTGCCTATATATTCCAGAAAGCTTGAAAAAGCAAATCATGAGAGAACACTATTCTTTATTATCAGGATATTGCACTAAAAAGCTACAGACATTAATATAGCTCAAATGTTGTGGTGGCCGAGCCGCAAAGCTGATGGTTTCGTGTTTGTTTCACAATGTGGTTCCTGTAACAGACAGAATAATGTAGGAAAAAGTAGAGCACCATTGCAAGAACTGCCAGAGACAAGTGAACCATTTGAAGGAGTAGGACTAGATGTCGTAGGACCGTTGCCTAAGACTAAAGATGGAAACAAATACCTATTGACAATATTAGATCATTTCTCTAGATACCTTCTCATGATACCAATACCTGATCAGAGCGCTGAGACTATAGCTAAAATTTTTGTAAAAGAATGGAATCTTAAGTGTGGATCACCATTAAGTATAATTAGTGATCAAGGAACGAATTTTATGAGTGAATTACTTAAAATGAGTTGTAAGCTCATGCAAATAATTCAGTTAAGGACTACACCAGCACACCCTGATGGAAATGGAAGAGTCGAGCGAGTCCACAGAACAATTATTAAAATGAGATGATAATGAAATCAATTCCCTAAGCTGTCGACAGGCATTGATGTATATCAATGGTATCAGTTGAAAATGTGTGCCCTAACTGGAACTTGAACCCTGCTTACATGGCAGACGCTCTATCAATCTTAGCCACCGAGGGCACAGAGGATAGTGTGACTACAGGGATTTATCCCTTGCACCCTCCCCGTGAGACCCACATTCAAATGGTTCAAATGGCTCTGAGCACTATGGGACTTAACAGCTGTGGTCATCAGTCCCCTAGAACTTAGAACTACTTAAACCTAACTAACCTAAGCACATCACACACATCCATGCCCGAGGCAGGATTCGAACCTGCGACCGTAGCAGTTGCGCGGTTCCGGACTGCGCGTCTAGAACCGCGAGACCACCGCGGCCGGCAGACCCACATTCCCTACCTAATGTCCACACACTACATTCATAGTTCCCCTGCCCACTACACTCATTAATCGTGGCAGAGAATCTTACCGAGTTCCAAAAGAGTTCGGGCAGTGTGTGTGTATCCAGCACAGAAGAAGAAGGTCAATGGCCAGTTAGCCTTAACTATATGAAGATGGTATCTGTTGTGTCTGAAAGAACGGGCCATTGACCTTCTTCTTCTGTGCTGGATGCACGTGCACTGGCGAACTCTTACAGGCCTTGGTAAGATTGTCTGCCATGAGTAATGAGTGTAGTGGGTAGGGGCACTATGAATGTAGTGTGTGGACATTAAGTTGGGAATATGGCTCAGTGGATTAATCCTCAATGCCACACATTGTGATTTATCATGTGAACTGTTTGATATGTCTAGTGTATTGCCAACTACATTTCATGCAACTGGACATTTGCCATTAACGAGAATGTTATCTGTTTATTACAATGATTCATACATATTAACATATGGAAAGCATTCCTTATCAAGTTTTTCTGAACACAATAATTTAATTAAGAATATCCATGAAAATTTGATTTCTTCGAATAATTAGTTAAACTTCATTGAAGCAGCAAATAGAATTAAGTCCTTCGAGTCATCCAGTAATACTAATGCATACTCGATTATCAGTATTGTGTTTATATTGCTTTTATTAACTTGTATTTTGTCAACAGCATTTGTTATGTATGGAACTGTCATCCTGAAGGCACACTCCTCCGTACCGAACGTTACTGTGTCTGCAAATGAAATACATGTTGCAATGGCTTCTGATGCCACAAAAGACGAAATGGATTCATAATGCCCAGGAGGTAGTTTTGAGCCATCTATGGTCGCTCTTTTTCTCTGGGGAGAGTGATGTAAGGGTGTACAGGTTGCACGCAGCCGTACGGTACATAACACGCGCTAGCCAGTCCACTTATCTGGAATGCTGACAATTTGCTTGGTCAGTACTTGTGTGCCCGGCCGCAGTTCCACACAGAGAGTAAGCATCTGGCTGCCGTCTGCAGTTCACCGTATTAACTAGTGTGGCCTTGGGTGCGAATATGTCTCTTTTCTTAGCTCACCATGGAGCCTTTCGATATGGCCGTAATTAGGATGTCAGACACAGTAATTATGGGTGTGCATCATTGTGTGTTTTGTAATCAGCCTTTGTTAATAAAACTGTTTAAACTTACGTCTCAGTGTTCACTTATTGCCGTACCTCAAGGACCCTGCTTAGAAATCCTGACTAATATTTTGTCTAATTATCATCTGGGGCAACAACACAAATAACCCCCTTATAACAAGCTAAATATATCCACAGGGCTTATGTATTTGAGATTTCTTGTTATTAATTATTAGAATGCATGATGTCTGTTCCTTCAAAAGACAGATACCACATTATTAGTTAAGGACTGAGGTAACACCATGAACACAAACAATAGGTAGGTCTCTAGATGACAACAAAAACACCAGACTTCCAGGAAAAGAGACCAGTGCCTGAATGAGCAGGCAATATCTTTCCATAAAATATTGTACCTTATCACCAAAAAGGTTCAACCTATTCAGAGGAAGCCAACAGTAGCCCTCCAACCATCCACAACACCTTTACTTTGTCACTGCCATCCCTTCAACTCAAAAATTTCTCTTGCATAGTTTCGCCACCCAAGCTTGAAATAGCTAAAGTTGAAATCAACTCCAGTGTGCTAAACACCTTACTGTCATGTTCACAGACAGGTACTGTGTTCCAAACCTAGCCTGCAAACAGATACCCTGTGCCATATCCACAAACACACCAACAAGGTTCTCTGTGAAAGCATATGCCAATTCTGCTATAACTTCTGCACAGGTTTTTATGTTGGCATGGCAACCAACCCCATGTCCTCCCAAATGAATGGCCATTGCCAGACTTTGACCAAGACCAGGTTTCACCACCAAGTGACAGAATGCAGTGAAACACAATGTACTTGACTTCAATGGTGCTTCTCAGCTTGTGCCATTTGGATCCTCTCCTCTTACCACTCACTCTGACACATTTCTATTCTGTTTCCGTACTCTATCCATCAGCCTCCCATTTTTCCCCCTCCCAGCTTCTTTGCTTCTCTCCCCCCACTTCATGTGATGCAGCCCTTCACCCAAGTTTCATGCTGCAGTGGTGAGAGAATGTAGTCATCTGTCACAACCTAACAGTAACTTCCCCAAGTTGTGACAGTGGCGCTGAAACACAGACTGTCACCATTTATTTCAAAACTGTTCTCTGAAAACTGTCCCTGACAATACAACAGTGTTCCTGATGATGATGGAGGTTTCAATAGACTACAGACACGGTGTGGATATTAGCTTATAATTTCAGATAATTGTAAATACTAATGTTATTGGTGTAGCCATTCATTAAATAAATAAAATATATCTGACTGTGAATAAGTATGTGTATTTTTTGTTTATTAGCTCAGAAGATGTGGTGACGTTGCTGTCAGGGTTCCTCTGAGCCATAATCTGTAGGTAGCAGTCATCCACTGCAGTAGTAGCCCTTGGGAGGCCTGAGTGAGGCATGTCATCGACAGTTCCTGTCTCTCTGTATCTCCTCCATGTCCATACAACATCACTTTGGTTCACTCCAAGATGCTGGACACTTCCATTGTTGAGTTTTCAAATGTTCCTTTCTGATTAGCACAGTTTTAAGAATGTCTCTGAAATTTCTGAGGTTCAGGTAATCTTCTGTCTCATTATGATCTATGAAAGCTAGCTTCTGCTTACACAAAAGACTTATGATATCAATTAGCATTTTCATGATCTTTGTTGTGTCTGATTTTCATCAGCTTGTGATGTTCATTAAGTAGTTCTGAAATACTAAACATCTGTTTGGACAGCTCTTTAAATGAAATAAAACTAATTAGATGAGCCTTACAAGACGAATGCCACGCTAAACCTTTAGACAGATTCTTCAGATTGTCAAAAACCTCACTGGATCATTCAGTTTTACTTGTGCTAAAGACAACCATGGTCAGCAGACTAATTTTCCTTTTGCAGTGCTAGAATATGACCACTTGTGCTGCTCATACCATGAATGGACTTTTGAATGTAAGTGTTTTCAACTTATCTTCCTGAAGTAGGTGTGAATCTGGGGTTGGACATCCTTTCTTCAAATTTCATGTCATTCAGTTCCTTGAAAACAAAAGCTCCTTCAAGGAAGTAATGATGTTGTCACTCGAAAGCATTACATGAGTGGTTGTACAAGGCTGAGCATCATCCTTATTCAGTAAACACAGAACAACTACTGTAAGTAAGAGAAATCTAAAAAGATGACACTACAGCAACAGGCCTCTCATTTCATAGAAGCACATGGCAACATGGCTAGGACAGCCTGTATCCCATCTTCTGTTTCTAGTAGTGGCATAATGATTGCCATGGCAGCAAAGCATTTATAGGTGGTCTCCTTGCCATATGCTTCATGCCTCTGTCTGTTTTAGTTATTAAGCTTTCACAGTTTGACTTCCCTCTAGTGCTGGTGATTTAGAAGAAATAACACAAGCTAATGTCTTTCACACTCACTGACAAAAATGGATAAAGCTTTATCGTGAAAATAATCATTGCTGCTACTACTAATAATACTACGACTACTTCTACTAAAGAAAAGTTATTGCAGAAGCATACTTTCCTTCCACACTTTATCCATGAATGGAGGAGGCGTGGACATTAATGTGTGGTTCAGTAGAAAGTATGATCTAACATGTACTTTACAATGCTTTACAGAGTATCTCATTTACATAAGACAAGAATTCTGGTCAATAAGGAAATCCAATTCATTAGCACCTTCGAATTTTGTGTGAATATCAAAGCTTACAGGCTTCTTTGAAATTATTTGTTCATTTTTGTTTTATCTTGGACCTGACAGAATAACCATGTGAATTTCAGGATTCTGGGAGGTGCTCCAGTCATGGATTGAATCTGTCTGGTGGATTAACCATGAGGGCCAGTGTCCCAGTCAATCTGGATGTAGTTTTCAGGTTATTTCCTACATCTGACTAGTGGCATAGCACGCATGGGTTGCACCTAGGGTGGATATCAGGGGTGTCGCTTCATGAATAAAACCACTTAAAATCAGTAAAACAGGATGCTCTAGCTTAAAGGATATTCTGGATAAATTACTGGCTCACGAAAATACTTCAAACTTAGATTTAAGTTTTGATCTGTAGGGAAGAGTTTCAATCTCAGGATGGCGGCTGGTAATTATACTGGTAAGGACTGACCAGTCAGTGACAGAGGCTGGATTAACCCAGTTACTCAGCAGGTTTTACCTTAATGGTCATGGAACATGTGCCGGCAGTTCTCCTGCCCTAAGTGGGTGAATCTCGACACTGGCAAGACTTTAAGACTTACAAAAGATGAACACTCTTAAATATGCTAATGATCTGTTATGATTTGAGAAAAAATGGTAGAGTGAATTCAAGCATAGCAAAGTTATCTTTGCAGTATGATGCATCTCATAAAGTGTCAGCCACAATTATATCAATAAAAATAGACATCAGAGAAAAAGTAATAACATTTCTACAAACATTTCAAGTATTTAATATTAAACGGTGTGGTTGATAACTAGGAATTCAGGTGGGAAGAACTGGGATCAGCTCACCCTACTGGAAGGATTGGGGTCACCACATAATGGGATCTTTATTACATATCTTGCTTTTATTAAAGTGAAATGAGTTTTAAAAACAATTGACAGTAAAACTGACTGAGCAGACTTGAGAAAAATAACTTAAAAACAACTGACATTAATTATGAGCCACCAGCCATTCACTATACACCAAAGTACAGATTTTTAAAAACAATTAACTACATTTAGCAAAATTCACTGAGCAGTTTCTTTAACTAAATGACCTTTAAACAACTTTACTTATGAATCCACTCAGTAGACAGAAAAGGTACAGAATTTTAAAAACAATTAACAGTCACTGAATAGGCAGCTACAGTTACTCGAAGTTCACTGATCAGATTTTAAGCAAATGATTTATCAATTATGGACCCACTGTCATTCAGTACACACCAAAATGTTGTTGTTGTGGTCTTCTGTGCAAAGACTGGTTTCATAAAGCTCTCCAAGCTACTCTATCCTGTGCAAGCCTCTTCATCTCTCAGTAGCTATTGCAACCTACATCCTTTTGAACCTGCTTGCTATATTTGTCTCTTGGTCTCCCTCTACAATTTTTACCCTCCACACTTTCCTCCAATACTAAATTGGTGATCCCTTGATGGCTCAGAGTGTGTCCTATCAACCGATCCCTTCTTCTAGTTAAGTTGTGCCACAAATTCCACTTCTCCCCAATTCTGTTCAGTGCCTCCTCATTAGTTATGTGATTTACCCATCTAATCTTCAGCATTCTTCTGTAGCACCACATTTCAAAAGCTTCTGTTCTCTTCTTGTCTAAACTGTTCATCATACATGTTTCACATCCATACCTGGCTCTACTCAATACAATTACTTTCAGGAAAGACTTCCTGATACTTAAATCTATACTTGATGTTAATAAATTTCTCTTCTTCAGAAACGCTTTCCTTGCCATTGCTAGTCTACACTTTGTGTCCTCTCTACTTTGACCATCTTCCGTTATTTTGCTACCCAAATAGCAAAACTCGTATACTAATTTAAGTGTCTCATTTCCTAATCTAAATCCCTCAGAATTAACTGATTTAATTCAACTACATTCCACTATCCTCGTTTTGCTTCTGATGATGTTAATCTTATATCCTCCTTTCAAGACACTGTCCATTCCATTCAACTGTTCTTCCAAATCCTTTGCTGTCTCTGACAGATTTACAATGTCATCAGCAAATCTCAAGGTTTTTATTTCTTCTCCCTGGATTTTAAACAATACGCCAAAGTTTTCTTTTGTTTCCTTTACTGCGTGTTTAATGTACAGGTTAATAACATTAGTGATATGATGTCTTACTTCCTCCTCAAACATTGCTTCCATTTCGTGCCCCTCTATTCTTATAGGTGCCGTCTCACTTCTATCACAGTCATTTTCAGTATTTTTTCTTCTTCATGGGTTATTATTATTTCTGTATTGTTGCTGTTGCCTTCCAGGGATAAGCTGGTATTATCTGTAGCATACATTGCCATCAATGTGAGAATCAGTTTCTTTTGATGAACTTTGGCTATTGTTAGTTTATTGAATGTATTTGAAGATGGCTGCCGACATGCTCTGAAGTGCATCAGTTTTGGCCTGTTTTGTTTTTTTCTCCTGAAATCCACTTTTTCTTTTAGATGTACCAACTCCTCAAGGCATATTTATATTTTTAAGGCTTTAGTACATGTAGCTTAAAAAAAGAATATTCTCAATTAATGTAAGGTTCTCACATATTCAAAATATATTTATCTGTAGGATTGTAGGTATACATTTCATAATAAACACATTTTTAACAAATAAATACACTACCCATGTTAACAAGTGACTGTTGCATTCTACATAAGCATTAGTTGTTCATATGTTCTGTGAAAATGGCTTAAGTTACTTTGTGAAGCCCATGTGCTGAAAGGCAGAGACAAACAGATACTTCTTAATGCTTTCAAGTTTCCAGAAAAATATTTGTGCATCAATACTTCATCCTAATTTCAAGACTGTGGCCTCTCATCAGGGCTACCTGTATTCCAACAAAGGGTGACTGCTTCTTGGGAAATTTCACTTACTTAGCCCAGCAGAAAGTTGGCTCACCTAGATGATTATTTCCACAGAATGAAATGAAATTCTTCTTGCTACATGTGTTAGGAAGCATAACATTACATACCATAAATAATATAGTAATATTACAACCAGTTTTGGTTGGCATAAGCCATCCATTTTTTAAAAAGTTATATGTTGTGATTTATGATGTGTGTGCCTGGGTAGCATACATCACATTCATGAACTATAACAGAAGTGGTACTGTTAGCATGCACAAGCTTAGCACAATGTGCTTAATTATCAAGTGATTATTACCACTTCTGTTATGATTTATGTTTGTGACTGCCCATGCACTGGCAAGTCATGTTTTTTATGTAACCTTTGAAAATATATAGCTTATCCTAACTGCAACTGACGAAGAATAAATTCCTTTCCAAGTGCAACTGGTGGCTATATTTTTCACTCTCAAATGCATCACAGTTCCTGAAGCAATGGCAGTCATGTATGTCTTACTAATATATTTTGTTACAAATTATTAAACTATGCAGTCAACTTATCTTGGTTTTAGTTTTTTACAAAATATCTTTCAGCCCTTTTATAACACACTGTCAAAATAACAGCTGAAGTTTTACTCCATAGAATTTTCTGTACTTCACGATTTGTATCACAGCTGTCAATCTTAGTGATATATTTCTCGATATGAAGCATAGTTACTAGAATGCTTTCCAGTAATGGGAGTACGAAGTATTGTGTGTGAACTATGTGTGTTGTTGTTGCTGCCATATTGTAAAATGTGAGCATTTTTAAAATGCACTTCCACAATTGTTGTAGTTCCGTGAGGTATTTCTACCATAGCAAATGATCTGATGAAAACTGAGTTGTCAGTATTGCACAAAACACTGTCACCCGCACTGCAGTCCTCATGTGGGAGTAGATGTAATCTTCCCCTCTCTGCACAAACTCCATTAAGGTAACTCACTATAGACAGACAGACTATAAGTTTGGTTCAGAATTCTACCTACTCGGTGTGCCCTAAACAGAATGTCAAGCTTAAGAAAGAAGTAACACTGCTTAGTTATCATATGGGTGGCACCTGTAGCTACACTATTGCATCTGAATAGGTGAATACAGGGACCATATCCACATCCTGCTTCATTTACATGATTTGCAAACATTTCGAAAACATTCTCATACTTTTTCATGAGGTAAAACTAGATGCAGACAGATGGTGTGCACAAATTCTAACCTTGGGGGAGGGGTAGAGGTGTCAGGAAAGGCATCCAGCTAACCTACAGCACTATCATTGCCAAGTCCAGAAATTCACAAGTCATCTCTGTGAAGATATGGGATTAAGGCCAGGGAACAGAAAGAAAGAAGATTTTGTTTTGCCTTGCAGTACAGTACTACATATTATTTCACTTCCTTTGACATTATCCAGTTCTTATGTATTTATTCTGAACACAAGGAGATTATCTTACTGGTTAAATAAAGGTTCTTGTAAGAAACAGTTTGGTTGTGTGTTTAATTAAAATGTACCTTGTGTACTGTGCATTATTTGTTATGTACAATTATGCATGGTCAAATAGCTGTTTTATGTGTGGATGAATTGGGGAAATTTTTTAAATTGTATCTTGCTTTCTCAGGTATTTAAAATACCGTAAAATAGGTTCTTTTTTTAGTTTTTCTCATTTATTTCATGTTTGACTCAAGTGGGGCAAGAGTGGCTGGGGTGGGAACATTTTGTTGAATTGGGAATAGGATTGAGTGGGTGTAGGTGTACGTGATGGGGGAGGGAGCCACTCTTTATGTACTTGCCCTTGAACCTCTATGGTTATACTTACATCCCATCCTTGGTGTCTTTGTTGCTTTGACCTAAGCCTGGAAGAGAGAATTTGGTGAGTGTTGTGATTTATGAGACTTCAAATGAACAGAGAATTTTATGGAACCATCTGAGGGGTTAAGGCCAAGATTCAGTTTTGTAGTGCAATAGGCACGGAAGAACCATGTGAAGTGGATAGGACAGAAAGTGGCATGCTGTACAAGGAAAGACCAGGTGAAGTCGATAGGAGAGAAGATATTGAGGCTGTGGAGGAATTAAGTTAAAGTCTTGCACCTCCCTCATTACCCAGTATCAGCCTGGACTGGAACAGCTTAATCAAACTCTTTGGTAGGGCACTGACTAACTTTCAACATGACTTTTTCCAAAGTAGAATTCCACTGCCCATCCAATCTAAGAATGATTCTAGACCATCCCTATGCTACATCTATTCCCAACCTCTTAATGCTGAGGAAGATGAAGGTGCAAGACTTGTGTGATGTACCAGTACAGAACAAATTATTGCATGCATATACTACCCTGTCAGAGGCAGGGCCCCCTGTGAAAGCAGTCATGTTCTATAGTAACTGTACCATAACTTCTAGAGGAAGTTTGGACTAAAGTGCCACATGGTTCGGTCCTAGGTCCGTTTCTGTTTGTCATTGCAGTTAACGATCTGCCTAATCATGTAGGAGCAGATTCCATAGTGTGTTGTGCTGATGACACAACACTGCTCAGTACCACCATGACATGAAAGAACAGCATCTAGCAACACAGGAAAAATTATGACTAGCAATGAACTAGTTTTCTTCCAATGAACTCCTATGCAATCCTGATAAAACACAGGAACTACTTCTGCGTGTGGCTACAGCTATGGGAAGTGAATCAGCAATGTTGTTAGGCTTCCACATTGATTTGAAGTTAAACTGTGAGGGACATATTAGCCACGTCTGCAAGAGAATAACAAGAGTAAGCTATCTCATGTGGAAATTTACAGATGCAGTCACTGGTGACCTTCTGAAGGTTGCATATTTTGGCCTATTTCAATCGCTTATATCCTGCAGCATACTGCTATGGGGATCTTCCAGCTGAGTCAGGAACACTGCTGTCCCCTCTTTATCAAGCTCCAGATATTAACTGTTGTTAATCTGTACAAATACTCAGTGTTGCTTTATGTCACGCGAATGAGTTCAACACTAGAGAGATGATACACCCTTACAATGCCAGAGGCAAATCTTGGTATACGGAGACACAGACTCACAAAGACTGCAGACTCACACAAAATAACACAAATTAAAATTTTTTAATAAACTTCCTGCTACTTATATATTTTCAAAGCTAAGATGCATAATTGGTTACCCAAACACCCATTTTACAAGAGAGCTGAAGTATTTGAAATAAGCATGATTCACATTAGTACTTATAGGATATTTCTAAAACATATGAAATTAAATTGTAAAAACTTCACTGTAAGATTTATTCTTAATTGTATATTTAATGTTCAAACCTATTTCACTGTAAGTGGTCAGTGGTGAATAAACTGAATACTGCAAAGTCTTTTATGTAGGCATGACTGCCAACAAGCTGTCCACCTGAAAGGAAGGCTACCACCAGGCTGTGGCCACAGGCAAAGTTCATCACCCAGGGACTGAACATGCTATTGAACACAATGAGCTCAAGTTCAATGTCTGATTCATAAATTTAAACCACTGATTTATTTTAAAAGGGATTTAACACATACATTTTTTGAAAGGTCAACATAATATTAAATTAGGGAGGGGGAGTTGTAGGAACCCCCTGTGGTCTCATAAAAGCTTTCAATTTGATAAGCTACACATTGACTATCCACAAATTAGACATATATAGTGTCTGTAGAGTAAAACCGGTCCTAGTATTGTCATCTCCCTGCAGAGAGGCTGTAATAAGAGCAACAATGCACTTTTTCTAGATGATAGTGATATCTTTTAAGATGAGAGTGCACTTAGCAGTTGGACACATAGGGCTGGTTGAAAGAAGATGGTGCAAACTGTTAGCGTCTTGATTAGGTCTCCAGTTTCCTGAAATCTACGATACTGAACAAGTCTAAGGTTTAATAGAATATGCACATCAATGAGTCATAACATTTGTCAGCATGTTGTGAGTACAACAGGCTATGAGAATAGCATCTGGGTCTCTCTCTCAACCTGAGATCTGAGTAACCTGCCTCTTCCTCCTAAACTTCCCAAACCTCTCTCTCTCTCTTTCCTGTCTGAGGAAGGAACTAATAGTTCCAGGAGAAAAGTGGACATTTCTGCTATGATGTGTATATCTTAATACTTAAAATGAATATAATAGAGGGAAACATTCCACGTGGAAAAAATATATCTAAAAAGAAAGATGATGAGACTTACCAAACAAAAGCGCTGGCAGGTCGATAGACACACAAACAAACACAAATATACACACAAAATTCAAGCTTTCGCAACAAACTGTTGCCTCATCAGGAAAGAGGGGAAGGAGAGGGAAAGACGAAAGGATGTGGGTTTTAAGGGAGAGGATAAGGAGTCATTCCAATCCCGGGAGCGGAAAGACTTACCTTAGGGGGAAAAAAGGACAGGTATACACTCGCACACACACACATATCCATCCACACATACAGACACAAGCAGGAAATATGTCTGCTTGTGTCTGTATGTGTGGATGGATATGTGTGTGTGTGCGAGTGTATACCTGTCCTTTTTTCCCCCTAAGGTAAGTCTTTCCGCTCCCGGGATTGGAATGACTCCTTATCCTCTCCCTTAAAACCCACATCCTTTCGTCTTTCCCTCTCCTTCCCCTCTTTCCTGATGAGGCAACAGTTTGTTAATACTTAAAATTTTACACACTGTAGGTAAATGACCATCCTGTCTTCCTATAGTTTTACAATTTCCTCAAGAGAATTTTCATTGAGTTTTTGGCATGTTTTGTTCATATGCTTCATTCTAAGCTTGTATTAAGTGTCAAATGGAAAGCCTCACAGCCAACATAATTAGTTCATCATAATGTTCTAGCGCTCAGCCTAGAGGTTGTAAGTGGATCAGATTTCTTCTCTATAGAGTTTGGTCTCCAAGAGGAGTGGATATAGCAGTACAGAAGAGCCCCAATAATTTGAACTTACAGAAGAGACCCAATAATTTGAACTAATTGGGGCTGAGGCTACCGAGAAGTACAAAAAGCTCTGATAATATGGAAATATCACTAAATCAGTGGGCAAATCAAGAAAAAAAATGTTTAATGAGCGTGATAATGATTAAAAAAAAACAATATAGTACATACCTGTGTTGTATGTACATATATGGGCACATATTTCCAAGTTGAAAAAATATGTTAGATTTTACAGAAGTTTTGCATAGTACTTTGATTTCAAAAATAGCTTCATTTTTTAGCAGCACTGTCATGACATCTTCAAAAAAGCATGGAGTCAGTTGGGGTAGCTTCCACTTGTCGCTTTATGTAATGCAATACCACATCTAGCACTGCCAAACCCTTGGTGTAAGTGTCACTGGTACAATCTCTTCAGACAATTCCTCAACATCACTGTCTGTAGCAGTTTCGTTAACCAATTCAGAAATTGCAAGATTAGTCACTTCAAACTGTGCATCACTGTTCATCCATTTTGAAACATCACTTACATTCAATTTGGCACATCCAACAAGCTTTTTCATCAGTTTGCCAATGGGAGGTCATCTTCGCCAGTACAGTAGATATCTGTTTCATCCTTTAAAATCTGGTTCCATGACTTTTTTGGAGTCTCTGCCTTTATTTCAGACAATAAACCTACTATCCAGCACACTACAGATTTGATCATAGTGTTTTTTTTAGAAATTCTTTGATGGTTCCTTCACCTTTTGTTATTTGTAGAAGCATATGTAGCAAACAACAATGATACCTTTTTTTCAAGCATTGTAAAACACCTTGGTCCATAAGCTGTATTAAACTCATTACATTAGGGGGTAAGAACAATGCGCATATACTGTCACATTGTAATTCTTCCTCATCAGGGTGTGAACCAGCACTGTCAAGCATTGCTTTGGAAGACAAGTGCTATTTCTTTACATATCTTTTGGTCTGTGGAACAAAATATTCAAAAAACCACTTCTTAAAAATATTTTTGACCATACAAGCAGATTTTTGAAGGAGAAATGTAACAGGCAGTGCATAAGCAGCGATAGTTTTTAATGCTCTAGGCTTAGCAGACTTCCCTATTACCATCAGCTTCAGTTTACGGTCTCCACTTACTTTCGATGAAGCAAGAACTGTTAAACTCTCTCTCCAATTTTTGTAGCCCAGGGCAGCCTTTTCTTCTTTTGCAGCTACAATTTTAGATGGAAGCATTTTATGATTTAGCTCTGTTTCATCACAGTTACACAGTTGATCAGGAGTAAGATTTGCTTCTTGTATAATTTTTCTTAATTTCTCACAAAATTGTGTAACAATTTGAGAATCAGCAGAAAGTTTTTCACTGCAAATTTCAAGCTGCCTTATGTTGTATAGCTTCTTCCACCTATACAACCATGCTGAACTTGCAATAAAATTGTCCTCATCTTCCTTTAACTCATTTCTAAAGAATACAGCTTTTTCTTGCAGGTCGTGAAATTGTATTTCCTTTTTGTTTTTGTTGTGCAAACCAAACAAATAAAGAAAGAACAACCACACTCCTCAAAACCTATTGTATCTGTTTGGTGATGGAAATGCATTAGCAGTCTGAGACCAAGATTATTTTTGTATATTATGAACGAAAACCCTAAGTGGAACAGTTTTAACTGTATTGTACACATAAAATTGAAAGAAAGTTCAAAATGTAACACATTTGAATGTGTTTGAAACATACATGTGGACAACGTATGAAAATGGGTTTTTACTCTAGTTCTATGTAAAATTTTAATTTTTTTAAGACTACCTCTAATTACACGGAACCACAAAATACTGGGTCCTCGAAATACCGTGACTCTACTGTATACAATTCCTGATCATTAAAGGGTGCACCATTGTCCTGGTTTGAATACCAAACTTATATCAAGTATCTCACTGAGTAGGGACACATCTCATTGTTAATGTGAGCAGTATGTTGTATGGAAACAGGAATCTTGATTGTTCACTTGGAGTTAATAAAGGGGAGCAGGCTGTTTGTCAGCATCAGGTTTTGCCATTTTCATTACTTGCATTGCTTACACATGGATTACAATACACACACACACACACACACACACACACACACACACACACACACACAAAACACTACAGTGCACCAGAATTCATCATAATACATATACACATTTGACACAATAGTAACAAGTTGTAGGAAGGGAACAGCAAACAGTCTCCACTAGGACCTTGTCTATGACAGCAACCAATGATTCCTGCATTTACCTTAAGTTCAGAAACACATGATTGATTCCAGTTTGCAAATTATGAAAGGTGCTGATCATAGTGGAATAGTAAAAAAACTGTAAACATAATAATATCGATATGTAAAAACATGTAATAATTTCATCCAAGAAACATTATTTATTAAACATAACAGTTACAAATATTTTGAGACAGAATTCAGTTTCACATGTTTCCATACAAATCTGATTTTATTCAGGTAAAAAAAAAAAGAAAAAAAAAGGTCATGGTACCTCAAAACTGACAGTGATTAATGTGTTTGGTAGTAGTGTATTTTTGCATCTTTAATAAAAGATATTTAGTGAAAAATAATAATTAATTATTGGGAGATGACAAATTTGAAGGTACAGGGTGTTGTTGCAGGTGCTGTGTACTAAGGGAGAGAACACCTTCAATAAACATAAACACAACCTTTCAGAGCAAATGGCTCCTTCTTGTCGCAAAAACGCAGAAGACAAAGGAAGAGGTATGATAAAAAGGACTGGTGAGGTTTAGGAAATAGGGAGTGTTTGAGAAAGTCGCCCAGAACCCCAGGTCAGCAGAGACTTACTGGATGGGATGAGAAGGATCCCATCCTGTATATCTCCCTTGATCTGGGTTCTGGGCAACTTATTCAAACCCTCCCTGCTTCCTAAATCTCACCAGTACATTTCCTTCATCCCTCTTCATTCACTTTCAACCCCTATGCCAGGAGAAAAAGCCACTAGCTCCAAAGGCTTGCAGATTTTATTAACCTTTATATGTGTGTGTTCTCCTGTCTTCCCCCCCCCCCCCCCCCCCCTCCACACCCGGTGAATTGATTTTTTTATTTATTCAGTTACACTACATTTTCAATAATTGATTATTTTCATTGATATGTTCAATAAACAGTTGTTCTACCACTTATTCACAATTTGACAAAACAGTACTACTTATGAAATATTACAGCTGAAATCGTTGGAAGCCTTTATTGAACTAGCTATGACAATATGTAAAAGTGATAATGCAGTGGCTTCTGGCACTTTTGATAGCAATGATCAAGTATGATCTATTACCAGGAAACTGTTATGCTGTCACTTGCATACATTTCTCAGTGACAAGTAAATTATTCAAAACAATATGCAGTTTTCAAACTTTTCATTTTACAATAGATAATGAATCCTGCAGTGCTGCAGTAAAATGTAGCCTATTCCTGGCATCCTCTCCATCGCACAATACCATTACATAAAAACATGTGAGTGATTCAGATTGTTTACCTCAGCTTTTTTGTCAGCTAAATTTATTGATTATAGATGGTCTTGTGATAATGGAAATTCCAGGATGAAAACAACAAACAAATAAACAAAAAATTAGGACAGACTTATGCACATAGATGGTGTGCAGGCACATAGGTACACTTAATAGATCATGTAATAGATTTCCCTTCTTTCTGTGAAAACAAACAAACACACACACACACACACACACACACACACATATATACACACATGCGTATCATTCCTTTCAGGTTCTATACATAAAATCAAGATTATCGTAAATATAGCCTTGCCCCAAACTGGATATGACTGAGAAGTAGGAAAGATGGAGAAAAGATAGGAAGAAATAATAAGAAAGATGGAGAAAAGATAGGAAGAAATAATATTTCATTCTTCTTATAATTTGGAGCTGTTGTTCCTTAACATCCACCTCACTCACAAACATCTTGAAGAAAATGAAATCTAATTTTAAACATGCTATTGTGATAGATGAGACACTAAACATCTGCAAACAAAATCATCTCTAAAACAAAACTATAGTTTCTTTTAAGATGGAATTTTTTTAAAATTTGCAAACTAGTGTTAAAACTGGAAGGTGTTACAAGTGAAAGTTAGGAGAACTAGGGTTTCAGTCATTCAGAAACAGAGTGTAAAAGATTTTTGTCTAATCTTATCCTGCTGTCTTCTCACACCATTGACTTCTCTATTATTACCAGTATCTCAACATTTTTAGTAGTTTGCAAAAACTTTCAGTGTAGAATACTCACTACACAGGCAGTATATTGTGTGTCTATTCAAACAGCATGAAGAAAATATATCAAACACATATTCTTTAATTGTATATTGAGCAGATACAAAACTTACAGGCATTATTATTTTTAAACTGTCTGTGCTAGAGCACCTGTATTTATTGGGAACATTATGAACTGAATAATGCTCCACACCAAGTAAAATTTCTAAAGACAAAGAAAACACCACATGAAATTGCTGACCTGTTAATCTGCTTTACCATGAGCTATAGAAAATGTGTAGATATAGATATTCATTGAAGCACACTTTTTGCTCGTAAATGAAACTGAAGCACTACCAGTAGGTATGTGGTAAGCATTTTGGGATGTAAGCTGCAGTAGAGTAATACACATTTCCATTTTTCTGATCTACACAGAAAGATGTAAAATGTATCCACGTAACTTCAAAACACAAAAGCTATTCAAAGAAAATTGACATCACCTTATAACACTGCTCATTACATTTCGTAGCCATGGGATTCATTTATGGATTGAACATGATTATGTACAATATTTACTTGGTCTCAGATGGTACAATGTGGAATTGTGGGAACAGTGTATCACCCCAATCTTCCACACAAAGAGACCAAGTGTTCAAGTCTTGACTTACCATAACTGCAATCATAGGTCAGATGTGCAACATGTTTTTAATTTGTTTAAAGTCATTTACTCCAAGATAAAATCTGCAGAGTAGCTACTAGAAAATGGTGTAATACAGTTATCATGGAATTTTGGAAGTTCAGTTTCTAACTGGAAGTTCAGCAATCTCATGTAATAACATAATATTATCATACATTATGGTGTATAAGGTAGGTATGTTTCTGAAGTGGAGGATACCTGGCAAAAGGACACTGACTAACGAATTCAACTTCCAACTCCATGTGAAGAGTTCAGTGTGTTCATATTTGTAGCCCAAGCATACTTAAAAATTAATTTTGCATTTTTGTTGGGGGCCGTTTTTTCACATTAGGCATTCAACTATTACTGTGCAGCACATTGTGTATTCATGATTATGTTGGGTATATTGGGGCAGTCTCTGATTATAACAAAATACTCAAACAGTGAGTGGATCATTTCCCTTAACTGGATCAACCGTAAAGAGCAAATCCTCATTTGGAATCTGCAAAATGTTAAGAGAATGAGAAGTGAGAGCCTCTGGCACTACAATAGATCTCATTTATTTATTCATTTATTCATCCTTTGATTTTCCAACTATGATCCTCTCTTGCTGCTTGTTGCACCATGCTCTTGAAAGAGAGTTGGTTTTTACCTGCACAAAAAATGAGTGTTCGAATGCAACTTGAATGTAGATTTATTGGACACAACTTATTCATGAGTGAATGTTTCAAATTTCAGTTTTTGCTTCTTTGGTACTTTGAACGCCATGGAGAAACCCACAGTTATGATACAGTGAAAAAAGAAATTTCTCATTTTATTCTGCAGAAAAATTATATGAGGTGTGTCACAGGTCTCTTCACAGTAATAAGACTGAAGGTTGGTGTACTGTTTTGAAATCAGCAATTGCTAGATCTTACTTTTTTGAAGAAGTAGGAGCCGCCACAGTAATGGTGACGTGTGTTCTAGTTGTGTGTTACAATTTTTTTATGTTCATGCTTTTTAAGGCTGTGGCTCTAGGAAGATACAGCCACAGCCCACACACATCATAAGAGCTGTAAGACAGGTTGTTTGATAAAGGATGTTCAGTAAATATTTTCCCAACATATAATGAGGTATTTTGGTAATCCTTCTTAATATCTGTCTTCACCAGATGCCTTTTTTATATAACTTCTAAATGAAAAAGTCTATAAAATGCAATCTACAATATACAATAGATGAGCTAGAAGTTGTCATTTTTATTGAAATTCAAGCTATATTGAAAGTAATGCTGAGGTACAGGATTTGGGTCTTTCCAAAGAGGCTCTGAGTTAACTCTGTGGTGTAATGCCCTAAAATTGAGACAATATGTGTATCTTTTGCCAATTATTCTGGTTTATTAATACATTTTATCAATAAGAATCAACTGTAGTAATCAAAAACCATGCATTTATTTTTCCCTTCTTCATAGAAACTTGCCTTATTTTTTCAAGTAACAACAGTATATTTAAGCCTACATAGTGCAACAGATAGCATGTCTGAAAGTTTGGTGCAATTGTTTTGCTTCATGGCAAGACACAATCTTGTATTTCTGCTGAAACACACAAAAAAATCTTGTCCTCTGTTGCTTGGCTGACTCTAAATGTAACAGTGCACTAACTGTTAACTTGTCTAACAAAAATTACTTTCCATTACTTACATTATTTGTAAATTATGAAGAATTGTAAAAATATGTGAAATAAAGCATATTCCTTTAGTTGTGAATCCTGTGAACCGGGGTTATAAAGTAAGAAGTGTGAGGGGGTCTATGGCAAAAAGTGAAAAAAAGAACATTTATGGAATCATATAAAATAATTTTTGTGCCTTATCCTTTATTTTGTCATAATTTACTTTTGGTCCATATTTTATACCATATCTTGAACAACAGTTCCATACCAATTGTACCTTAAAAACCTAATATGCCTCTTTGTCTATGAAAGCAAGATCATCAACATTACTAAACATTTGAAGAGACATGATAATAATGTACTAGCTACACTGAAACTAACTAATGTAAGTCAGAACAATATACAAGATTTATCTGTTTACATTTGGCAACTGCCTGCATTACTGCAGCATCTGAGGGTGTTTAAATTGTAAGGCCTTTCAAGTTTACCTATCAAATCTGATTTGTGGGATGAAATTAATAAGTGTGCTTCAGTTATATACCATATTTATAAACATACCATCTTCTCACTTTACTCTGCAATATTCATGCTGTAAAATTATTTTGATGGGCCAACTGAGTTCATGTAAGAAATCCATGTCTCTGTATTTGGCTAGCATATGTCATTCCCATCAAGTGGTATTTAAATTACTTTAGTTCATATGTCCAACAAATGTAACATAATTTCAGCTGTAGCAACAGGCTCATGGAGAAATACGACCATGAAATTCTTTGCTCTTTGACTATGTATCCTATACTAGGATCCTTGGGTTACGTTTTAGATGAAGTGCTTCCAGGAAGAGTAACAGGTGGCTGTGCACTGTCAGAAAACTTCTGCAGCTCCTCCTTTATGGCAGCAATGAGAGGTACAGCAGGATCAGAGGGTGCAAGCCGAGAATCACAGAGTACTAGAGCACAGTCCACCTCTGGAGCAGTTGGTAAACGTGGACGGTGGAAAGGACCAGCACTTAATGGCCTTGAACGACCTGCACTTGAGAGTGGAGAGTGTTCCACTGTTCCCCAAGCTCCACGTGGCCTGGCTGCTGCAGTTAGAGGTGTAGATGCTGTTGCAGGTCGTCGAAGCTCCGTGGTGTGTGGCCGCTGCGCAGATACACCCGGTGGCCCACCCACTGGCCTGATAAGATAGTCATACACTTAGTACTACACAGAGTTTGCTAATTAAATAAAATACAATTTAAAGTAGTAATAATTCTATAGTATATCTGTTGTCAATGGGTGCATAATTCCCGTGATAGTCTGAGATTCCATTAAAATATAATACTGATAAAAAACAGTAAGATAGACAGTTAAAATCAGTGAAGATATGCTGATAAATTCAGGGGAGAATGCCATGTCTGGCACAGCTTGCAATGCTACTGATAATGTTCCTTTAAGAAGAGGGAAAAGGTTGTCCAGCTGAACTGAACATATGATCAATTACTGGGGCACTGCACACTGGTTGGTCATGATATCAGGTAGAAAACACCATTGGAGTTCCCCAAAGTCTAATTTATAACTATGAATTCAATAACACTATCCAAAATCATCTAATCGCAAGGACAGTAATCTTACTCATAATCTTACGTAATGAAACATTTGGCAAAATGCAACTGAAGTGCATCAAGTCTTAGAAAAATCAGCAGAGTACAGAATGTTAACCCAAAATGTTGTTATGGAGTTGTGAACTCTGAGCACATGTGTTCGTACTACATAACCCACTAAGCTGAAAATAATATTACAGATGGTGGCCCAGAAAAGAGGCCATATTTTGCTTTCTGAAAAGTGAGGATCCAGCATACAGCCTTTGCATCATATTTATGCACAAAACATCATCACAGCAATAGACTACCATTATGATTATGAGTTAGCACTGGCACATATTCTCATCTCCACATTACCTGAAATGGTTATTTAACAGCTTGAAGGTATAGTAGCAAATATCCTCTGAGCTTTTATTCAGGCATATGATATGTGTGACTGGTTATTTATTCTTTTTTATGGATGACAGTGCTCTTTATGGAGTGCATTGCTACAATGTGAGGGTATAATTTGAATGTGAAGGCCTTTATGTGTGTCAGATTTGTTTATAATGAACACTTCTCTCATTCAAGTGAAAGATGAGCGTCAACAGAAGTTACCTTAACTGAAATTTGTCAAATTGGGGGAGGGATGCTGAAGAGAAATTATTATAGGAGTAAAAAATAAAAATTACTAAATTTTTTATTTGTTTATATGAACTGTAGCCAACAAAACATTGCATCCAATTAAATGCTAAAAACATTAAAGACCATATTTCCACGCCCATTAACAGAATCTCAAGTGAGAAATGCTATTAATAAATTAAAAAATAAAATGTCTAGTGGCATCAACAGAATTCCAGACAAGGTAATCAAACATAGTTCCATCAGTTTAGATTCTCAGCTAGCTGTTGTTGTTGTTGTTGTTGTGGTCTTCAGTCCAGAGACTGGTTTGATGCAGCTCTCCATGCTACTCTATCCTGTGCAAACTTCTTCATCTCCCAGTATCTACTGCTACCTACATCCTTCTGAATCTGCTTAGTGTATTCATCTCTTGGTCTCCCTCTACGATTTTTACCCTCCACGCTGCCCTCCAATACTAAATTGGTGATCCCTTGATGCCTCAGAACATGTCGTACCAACCAATCCCTTCTTCTAGTCAAGGTGTGCCACAAATTTCTCTTCTCCCTAATTCTATTCAATACCTCCTCATTAGTTATGTGATCTACCCATCTAATCTTCAGCATTCTTCTGTAGCACCACATTTCAAAAGCTTCTATCCTCTTTTTCTCTAAACTATTTATCGCCCACATTTCACGTCCATACATGACCACACTCCATACAAATTCTTGCAGAAACTACTTCCTGACACTTAAATCTATACTCAATGTTAACAAATTTCTCTTCTTCAGAAACACTTTCCTTGTCATTGCCAGTCTACATTTTATATCCTCTCTACTTTGACCATCATCAGTTATTTTGCTCCCCAAACAGCAAAACTCATTTACTACTTTAAGCACCTCATTTCCTAATCTAATACCCTCAGCATCACCTGATTTAATTCGACTACATTCCATTATCCTCATTTTGCTTTTGTTGATGTTCATCTTATATCCTCCTTTCAAGACACTGACCAGTCCGTTCAGCTACTCTTCCAGGTCCTTTGCTGTCTCTGACAGAATTACAATGTCATCAGCGAATCTCAAAGTTGTTATTTCTTCTCCATGGATTTTAATTCCTACTTCAAATTTTTCTTTGTTTCCTTTACTGCTTGCTCAGTATACAGATTGAATAACATCAGGGATAGGCTACACCCTGTCTCACTCCCTTCCCAACCACTGCTTCCCTTTCATGCTCCTCGACTCTTATAATTGCCATCTTGTTTCTGTACAAATTGTAAATAGCCTTTCGCTCCCTGAATTTTACCGCTGCCACCTTCAAAATTTGAAAGAGAGTATCCCAGTCAACATTGTCAAACGCTTTCTCTAAGTGTACAAATGCTAGAAACATAGGTTTGCCTTTCCTTAATCTATTTTCTAAAATAAGTCGTAGGGTCAGTATTGCCTCATGTGTTCCGATATTTCTACGGAATCCAAACTGATCTTCCTCGACGTTAGCTTCTACTAGTTTTTCCATTCGTCTGTAAAGAATTCGCATTAGTATTTTGCAGTCGTGACTTATTAAACTGATAGTTCAGTAATTTTCACATCTGTCAACACCTGCTTTCTTTGGGATTGGAATTACTGTATTCTTCTTGAAGTCTGAGGGTATTTCGCCTGTCTCATACATCTTGCTCACCAGATGGAAGAGTTTTGTCAGGGTTGGCTCTCCCAAAGCAATCAGTAGTTCTAATGGAATGTTGTCTACTCCCGGGGCCTTGTTTCAGCTTAGGTCAGCTAGCTAACATTCTTTCAGGAGAGAGTTGTTTCCATCAAAACTAAAGTTATCCATTATAAAGTCACTCTACAAAAAGAATAGTAGAGTTGACTTAAAACCAATTATAGACCAGTGTCACAATAGACAGTTTTTTCTAAAGTATTAGAAATAGTAATGAATGAAGGGCTAGGCAATCTCCTGAATAAAAATAAAATACTCACCAGTGCTCAAAATTGGTTTAGGAAGAACAAATCAATGGCAACATCAGTCTTGGATAGGACTGAACTAAGCTGTGGGATATTCTTGGATTTATCCAAAGCATTTAACCTAATCAGCCACGATTTACTGCTTATGAAATTACATTTTTATGGGATTTAAGTAATGGCTTTCAAATGGTTTAAATCTGATAGACAACAGAGAGTACAAATATGTTACATAGGCAAGGAACACCTTGCAGCTTACAAAAGACTAGATATGGAGTGTGTGAGGGCTCTGTATTAGGCTCTCTGTTGTTCCTGGTATATATAAATGATTTGCCAAACCATCAGAGTGCTGCAGACACAGTGATGTTTGCCAACAACATGGGCATTTTCATGAAAGAATATATGGAGGATGACCTACAGCAGAATGTCTCTAAGACAATAGATAAGGCAGGAAAATGGTTTAGGGTTAATGCTTTGGCCATAATAATAAGGAAAAGACGATATGGGTAAATTTCTGTAATATTAGAAATTAAGCTAGAAGCAGCATAAAAGCTGAGTTAGGTAACTATGTTATCGCGTAAGCTCCATCCACAAAATGTCTAGGCATGTGGGTGGATGATCACTTGAGATGGAAGAAGCATCTAGAATTTCTGAACAAAACACTAAGTAAATGCTGTCATGTGCTAAGAATCCTTTGGGACTGCTGTAGTGTTGAATCACTGTTGTGTGCTTATTATGCTTATGCTTTCTTAGATATAGTGTGATCTTCTGGGGAATAAAAGTACGGCAAGACAAACTTTCAAAAAAAAAAAAAAAAAAAAAAAAAAAAAAAAAAAAAAAAAAGTGTTGTTAAAGTAATGAAAGAAGTTCAGTGTAGAGAGTCATGTAGGGAAATGATGACACTCCTGGCTGACACATGTATAAATGAATGTGCTCTCTGAAAACTCATCAGGAATTTTCAGCTCTGAAAATCAAGTTCATAATTAAACAACAGGAAACAGAGACGCTTTCACAGAGACAACCACAGAAAAGCTCTTTACCAGAAAGTGTACATTATCAAGCAACAATATGTTTTTTGTACATTGCCTGATACAATAAACGAAATTAAAGAATTTCATAAATTCAGAGTAGAGCTAAAACAATTTTTAATAATGCATAGCTTTTATGACACTGAAGAATAGCTGAATGTTAAAAAATAAAATTATTTACGTATAATGGTGTAAGAAGATTGTATTTTTATGTAAGGGTGCAAACAACTTAAAAATAAGAAATTTTATTGTAACTAGCCATAGCTATGTATTACCTACATCCATACAACATACATTGTTAATCCGTGGATAAAGAAATTGAATTGAATTGAGAAAGGTGTCGCAGGAAGAATTGTCAGTATTCAGGGATATGACAGGAATGATCATTTGGAGCAAAAACATCTACTAAACAAGGGCCCTAAAATATATACCTTAAGAGATACAACCATTTCTTCATCTTTCATACTGTGAAACAAATGTCTTCTACTACAAGCTCTTTGCTTTCCATATTTTGGAAGGAGATTGTGTGGACCAAAGTAAGAAAAAATTTTCTAGTAAACAAGGGTTCTGAAATGCATGCCTTAAGGGGTGTGAACACTTGTTTTGTAGACAAGATGTGTTTCACAGCAGCAAAGATGAACAAGTTCTCATAGCTCTTAAGGTGAGTATTTTAAAGCTCAAGTTTACCAGACTTTTTTTTCTTGTTTTGGTCCATACTACCACCTCTCAAAATATGTGAAGCAAAGAGCCTTCAGTAGAAGAGATCTGTTTCATAGTATCAAAGATGAAGAAGTGTTCAAGCTCTTAGGATATTCATTTCAGAAACCATGTTTACTAGACATTTTTGCTTCAAATGATAATTCCTGTCATAAACTTGAATATTGACTGGTCCTCCTGTGACTCCCTGTATAAATAAAACATTGGTTTCTTAGGCAATACAGTGACCAGTATTTGGAATTTCAGCTTTAAAAATAGAAATTTATGGAAAGGTAATAGTTATAGCCCCAACAAAAGTCTTGCTACTTTTATAAGCTCTTTCACTTCTAAACTGAAATTTGTTGTACTGATTTTAATTATTATTTCCTCAATGGTAATTATTCAAGATTTTTTTTGTTATTTTGTATAATCTAATTCCCCTCAGAAACCCACAACAATGTTGTGAGAATCAGATTCACTGATACTGACAAATTTTTTTTAGATATATCCACATTTCAGAATCATAGTTTAATATAGTTTACAGCCTCAACTACTAGCTTCTAATATCAGTGCATGACATAAACAACAGCAAAAAGTCAAAAATACATAATCACTGACTAATGTGAAATCTGTTGTAAATAGTCTTCATGGTTTTGCTGCCGGATCCCATAGCACAAATTCCACAATATTTCCTTGGAGCAACTGTCCGACATCTTCAGGTGGTTCAACCTTGCTGGTGGCTAGGTATGACTGAGAAGAAGACTATTTACAACACATCCACCAGGAAAGTTTGAAGAGTCACATGAAATCTGTTGTTTTAGAATATAAGTAGATTAAATCCTCTTAAATCTTGTGTTGTAAGTGGCATCAGACTGTAATGCAAAGCTAGAAGAAAACCACACTTAAAATCAAAGAGTACTGCTGAAATTACATTACAAATTTGGTTATAAAATTCTAAGAAAAGTGTTCAAAAGTTTTTGTAACAGTGAGATAATCACTATCTGTGACATATCTTAAAATGTGACTGGCAAAACAAATGAAAGCAATTAGGAAACTGCATTAAACGTAAATAAGAGCTGGCCTCTTATAGCCCTCAAAATTTCAGACAATTTTAATACTTTTTCTCTCAGAAGAAGATAACTTAAATTTAAACAGTTCCTTAGTGGATAGTGTTCAGTTTTTAAGAAGATTGTCCCAGAAGATACCTGATAAAGCTCTGTATATTAAATCTCCAACACAGTTATATTTCATCATAGTCACCATATTGTGGATGTATAGGACACTCCATCTTCAAGGTCATACAGGCACTGAACTGTTAATTTGTTATTGTGTCCAGTGTGAATCAGGAGCACTTGATTTGGAGAAAACTGCTGCTACCAGAGAAAAGCGACATGAGGAACAATGTTTTTATGACAGAGGTCGATGTCCACTATAGTAAACTGTAACAGTAAATAGACCAACTACACTGCAGAAAATAATACACAATTCAGTACTGAAGAACTGATGAGGATCATGTCATCCTGTACTGTTGGTTCTAGAAACCACTGCCCCGCATACAAAAAATCAGCTCTTGCTCAATCAGACCTCAACAAATCAGATTTATTGGTAAAACTGAAGTAGTTGACCAGATCCTTGAAAAAACTTCAAAAAATCATTGAAATTTGATTGTCACTACAGAGTGCCAACAAAAACTCTATTATCTAACATTGAGTAGTTCAGACTGTTTTAGTAAATTTCATCATTCAGCTCTTCTTGACCCATTCATAACATACTACAGTACATACATCAGCTGCAAAAATGACTTCCAAGATGTATAAATATTTGAATCCTGTAGAAAAGAATCAGGTAACTGACCCCTCAGAATATGCAGTGAAGAAAGGATGTAGTGAAAACTTTCATGATTCCACCAACCATGCTGTTTGGCAATCCTGAAAAATCAGATTGCTGTGTAAATATCATACAGTGGGAGGCAGTTGACCTGGCAAGGTGAGATCTTGTATCCTGAAGAATGATTCATGTAATGTGTTCAGTAATAATGAAAAGTAACTTTCTGAATGGCTTCTTGACCAACCAATGATTTCTGTAGACAAAAAAATGTCACAGGTTAAAACATAAAAACTAAAACCAATTCTGATAGCAAATAACCAGAGCTGATTCCACCCTTGGCCTTGGAACAGGTAAACTCACAACTGGGAATGTTATTCATGTACATCCTTAAAATGGTTGGGACACAAAATTTTTCAAAGGGTTACATTGCGATGTTGTAACTGTGGCAGTTTATTTCTTATTGACTTTATTTTTATGTGAAAGAATGAAAGAACATGGAAGAAATTCTGGCAAACTGAACTCGGATCATCTGTTGCAAAGCAGCTGCATAAGATGTTAACTGTTATTCTTATATTCAATAATTTTATGACTTTTGTTTTGCATTTCAAACTAGAGTCCGTATTTTGTACTTTACATGGCTCTCTTTATATGAATTGTTTGGCCTCTTTTAGGACCTTTATAAATTTACCTGCTTTTCCCATGAGAGAAAAAATTATTTAAATTGTTGAGATTTCAAGATTATTAGCAACACTGAAATATTTTAAATGAAGTTGAATGAAGTCTTTTTCTGGAAAGATTGAGATGAGATCAAGTGTACCATTCATGCAAGAAGACAACAGTGCAGTATATTATGATAATGAATAAAAAAGTTATGTTGACACAGTCTCATAAATTTTCTGTCACATGACATATACATTTTGCTTTGTACTTACATATTTGCATGCATCCACTTTCTGTGCCGTTTTGTCTCACAGGTTTTTGCAGACAAATGGGTAGCAATAGTGCTTTCTGTGATAAGCTAGTGTGATTTAGTAGGTGCATTAAGCTTTCAGTGAAACAAATTTGATTGCTATCCTCACCTGACAATTGCTGAATGGACTCTGTGCAACATAGGAGGGCTGCTGGTTCCATCTTCCAGTCCAGGACTTTCACTGCGACTTCCAAAGAGGCTAAAAGCATCATCCAACAGCTCATGGAAACGACGCCTCATATGACCTACATTTGAACCTGTTGTCTCTGGCTGTGTTATTTCTTCAGGAATTTCTTCTGTATCTGTATTTTCTTCTGTGCCCCCTGGAATGTGAATGTGAATCTAAGTGATTACCTTTCCAGAGTCTGTGGTGTTCCACGTAATCTGGGAAGCTATGATGCTCGAAACAAGATAAGTTTGACTTCAGTGGCATATTAATTTCAAGCAAGCGTGACCTCCATTTCACCTTTAAAAACATGCACCCCTTGCAAAACAAAGATAAATTAAGAATAAAATGTACACCCAGCAGAAGAACTGTGCAACTGCAGACAGCGTGTAATCAAAATTAATACAGCACAATGCTGTCTGTGAAGGCTGCAACATCTGTCAGAAATGAACTGACAATACCATATCACTGAAATTTACAGTGTCAGTATGTGGCATTGGTGTCTTCAAATATGTGCATTTGGATCATCATTCATGTGGCTATGCAACAATGGGCTAAAAGTGCCTATGCTGGAGTAGAAATAAAGGTGAACTGACGAAAATTATGTTCAACAAGTTGTCTAATGTGGCATTTTCCATTAAAAGCATGTGAGCCATTCAGAAAAACTGGCTGATTCAGTACAGGAGAAGTGATGAAATGCAGAAAACTGTATTATCTGACCACCAGAGTGAGTTTACCATTGTCATCGTACATTTGTGTCTGCAGGTTATTTGTGTAGGAAAATGGGAAGGTAAAGGCAAAGTAGAGGAAAGGGTGGGGAGTTGTAGGATGTCCCATGTTATGAAGGAGAGGACACAGAATATGTAAAACAAACAATTGAATGTGTTGAATGGATTATGAACTCCAATATTCCCAGAGTAACAATGGGTGAAATGTGAAAAAATCAATGAGAAGATGATACTGACTGCAACATCTGTGTAAGGTGAATTAAACCAACAAACAATAGCAACAATAAAAAGACATAAATGTTGTTGCCAAAAATTGCAAAAATTCAGAGTGATTTCCACAGATGATATTCTCGTGAATCGCATATAATTCCACCAATGAATGTTTATGAAGCAAATTGCATGTTCATGATATGATGAAACTTCAGTTCTGATTATATGACTTTGTCTCAGAATGGGGAAGGGAAGTGAACATGCCGATGTTAAGGAATTTTATTGGAATTTGAGTGCACTAACTTAGGGCAACTATTGAAAACTAAGAGAGTAGCTGAACTTGGTTGTGAATCACATGTCTCCTAAATGCAAGTCTTAAATATTAGCCAACAATCTCCTCAAACAGCATACACCCAATTCATTATTAATCTGTCCTGAGGATGCACATTGTGGGAGTGTCTTTCATAGGTACAATTGTCAGATAATATTTGCATTAATGTACTAGGTAAAAATATGAAAGATAAGTAAGTAATGATGAACTTGATAGTACAATGGTAAAGTTGCACATTTTGTTCAATCATCACTAGAGTGAGTCTGAATCAGGGAGACTAACAGGAAAAGTATTTCACAAGCTTTCCTCAAGAAACTAAGGATTTATGATCTTGACTTTGATGGAAATTCCAAGCACATAGTTACTTCTAATTCACATTCTTGGAAGAAACTACAGTACAACTAGTGGCTCTTCCTTCTTTCAATTCACCAATGAAAAAGATATGGTTATGCAAATAATGTGTGATGATGCAAACATCTGAACATGTAATCAGAGTGTGGACTATCTTTGTGCCATGTGGCAAGCTGCTTAAAAGCAGCTTTGGTTATGTTTAACAACATTGATTCAGTTTCTCTCCATTTTTTCTCCTGAGTTTTTACTCCTTTATTTTTGATACAGTAATAAAATGTATAGTACTTGCAGTGTATTTATTCAGTTATGGATCATAGTACCCACAAATGATGACTCCTACCATGGGATATGATAAGCAAATCAAGAGTGAAATCACTTAGCCAACTACATGGATAGTTTATCTCTTGGTAAACCTTCCGGGATGTAAGGTCGTGGTCCATGAAACTCTTCGGCTCCTAACGTTTCATCCAGAGCTGCGCTGGACATCTTCAGAGGGGTGTTTCTCCTCCGGTGAGTCTTGCCGACTCATACTATGATACATGGATAGTTGTCGTGTGTTTTAGAAGACCTGCAGACTATTCTGCAACCAATGTTAATGTTTTAAGCAGCTCACTGACAGTTAAACACCATGCTGCTTTGCACCTCCCAGGCCACTTAGCAAATTCATTGCACTGCTGTACCTACTGTGACAGCTCTTGGGGATAAATATCCACACATCAAGAACAGTGTGCTTCACCGAGGGTGCAAACCTATGAACATCTACATTCAACAAGTACTGCAAACTGAAACTACTGATGACAAGGTTCCTTCCATTTTTTGGTATCACCTGAGAGCACTGGTTTCCACAACTGAGTTTCTGATTCAACATTCAAACAGATTTGGGTGAGCCATTTACATTTTGTGGTGAAAAGTGCACTGATTTCCATTACGTACTAACCTGCAGTTACTGACTGCAGATCAAATTGTCATGTTCTATTACAAAATGATGCAAGTGAGCCCTATATATGGACAACGTGACATCGTGGGTAAGATTACGGCCACTACTGCAAAGGAGCAGCAGTTTCCACTTGCAAAACAAGTGAGTGCTACAATGCAGCTTCAGTGTTATCCAGTGGCAATTCCGAGGAGCGTGAGCCAATCCCAGCAGCACTCAACCTACCAGACAATGTGGCGTATGAGGTAATGTCAGCCAGTGCACAAAACTGTGTTCGTATCATCCACGCTTCAGACAACTGGAATGTAAATGCACAATGCCATGCAATTACTAAAATGGAGACAGTGACTGAAATTAAGCACAACTGATCACTCCACTCAGCAGTGCCTACCCACCACTATAAATGACTCTGCCTCTGCTCATACGCCACCATATGGTAAAAACATAGTCCTTTGTACTGGAAACCTGTCTCAAACACAGCTGACAGGCAGTCTATTCTTCACAGCGTTCCTACATCACATGGGCTGTGAGGACATGTGTAACAAGCTGTTTCATTAAACTGACACAGGCTCAGACATCAGTGTCCTCCCTGCAATATAAGGAAAACTGTTAATCCATAAAATCATGGCCCACAGCAGTGAACAATTTGAGAATCCCTACATTTGGTCACCAATATGCAGTTGCGAATTTGGGATTCTCACAGAATTTTTGAGGGACTTTCCAGACTCTTATGTCACTGAACCCATACTCAGATGGATTATATCCGCTGTTATAACTGTGTCCATATGGAAGGCTACATTTCACTTGAACAATGAAATCATACATAGTCTTGCAATAACTCTACAACAAGCTTCCATGTCACCAATAACTGCACTCTCACCCAAAAGAACTTCAGTTGTTCAGTGGTAAGTGCAAAAATACCACTGTTAAAGGAACTCCTTACCTTCTCTAATCTAATTTCAAAAGTTACAATAATGGAAGAATAGAAAATACACATCCTTGCAGACACTGAATTCTTACACGTTAGTGCCACCAAACATGCTATGGCTCAAGGACACTTATGTGCTCAGAGATGGTGTCACTATTGGTAAAACACTTTATGCAACAAAATGCCAATCCACACCACAATTCCAAGTACAACATAAAACAGCATGTCATATTCCCACTATGCCAAGGTTGCCAGATACTTACAAGGCCCATCAGTTAGCTCCTGGTAAGTATGCTGCTGTAAATAAAGAGTTTGAAGGATTTCTGGCTCTGGGGGTTATCAGATGTTCTGAAAGCCCTTGGGTGTCTCCTCTACATGAAGTTCAAAACAAAGACAGTCCATGGTGTGTGTGTGGGGACTATCGCACCCTAAATATATGCACCATATGGGCTGCTATCCTGTTCTCCACTTACATGGTCTTATGGTAGTTCTTGTGGGCACTCAAATATTTAATGTCAGTGACTTCCAGAAGGCTTATCATCAAATTCCATTAGCATCAGTGGATGTGCAAATGGCAGTAATAATCACACCTTGTGGCCTTTTTGAATATGTGTGGATACCATTCGGCCTTAAGAATTCCATGCAAACAGCACAATATTTCACTCACTAGGTCCTCTGTGGCTGGAATTTCTGCTTTGCCTACATTGGCAACATGTTGATATTTTCTGCATCTAGTTCTGAGTGCAAAATTCATCTATGGGCTATTTTTGAAAGACTTTCTGATTATGGGGTGAAATTAAAGAGCAACAAGTGTGAAGTGTGTGCTTCACAGACATGCAGTGAACTCTTTGGGACATCAAGTAAATATTGAAGGTATTAAGCCCTTACCCTCTAAAGTTGACTTGCTTCAGTTGATTCCCCTTCCTGAAACATATCAGCAATTGTGGCATTTCCTAGGTGTCATTAATTTCTACAGGTGCCACCTCACATGAGCAGTCCAAGCACCACTCACAGCAGTGCTTTCAAGCATCACTTCATGAGGACAACACTCTCTTGCATGGACACCTGAAATGTCAACTGCTTTCCAAAAAAGTCAAATCCTCCTTGCAAGAGCAAAACTTCTTGTTCACCCTCTGTCTTCAACATCACTGGCTGTGGTCATCAATGCTAGTCAGACTGCTATAGGGGTGGTGCCGCAACAGAAGGTAAAAGGTTCAAGGCAGACCCTCAATTTTTTTCCTGTAAGTTGTCTGACACACAGACTAAATAGGGTGCCTACCACCATGACGTGTTAGTGGTCTACAAAGTAATTAGACATTTCCAACCACAAGCTGAGCCATGCTACTTCACTGTCTTTTTCTTCTTTCTTCTTCTTTTAGTGTTCAAACCTGAGGCTGGTTTGCAGCAGAGCGCCATTCCTCTCTTCTGCCTGCCTTCCTCTTCATTTCCACGTATGTGTTACATCCAACATCATTCATGATCTGTTGCATGTATGATATCCTTGGTCACCCCCGCCAATTCCTTCCCTCAATAGCTCCTTCTGCTATTGTTCCAATGATGTTGTGTCATAGGATGTGCCGTACAAGTTTGTCTCTTCTTGTTTGGATGTGCCTCCACTGAGATCTGGTTTCTTGTACTCTTATAACCACCTCTTCATTTGTTACTTTGTCTCTCCAGCTGATCTTCATAATCCTTCTATAGCACCACATCTCCAGGGCCTCTAGCCATCTTCTCTCTTCTCTTCCAATTGTCCAAGTTTCACATCCGTATAGGGCCACACTCCAAACGAAACCTTTCATGATACGTTTCCTTATTTTCAGACTGATGTTGTTGCTGGTGAGTAAGTTCCTTCTCCAATTAAATGCAATTTTGGCCTTTTGTATTCTGGTCGCAATTTCTTTCCAGCTTCTGCCATCTCTTGTGATTTGCTTCCAAGGTAAGTAAATTCCTCTATCACTTCCAGCTCCTCTCTTCCAATTCTCATTCTCAGAGGTTCATATTCTGCTCCTGTACTGCATACCGTCACTTTAGTCTTTTTCTTGTTTATTCTCATTCCATACTGATTGCATAGAATTTTTTCCTTTGTTCTGAGGACTTCCTCTAGATCTTCTTTTGTTCTTTTGTCTCCGTGACTATAGCAATATCATCTGCATAATGTAGCATATCTATCTTCTGCCCATTAATTTTGATCCCCACCTCAGTAGTTTCTCAAACTTGGTCTATAGCTTCCTGGATGTAAGCATTGAATATAAGAGGAGAGAGAGTACATCCTTGCCTTACCCCTTTTCTAATATTTGCTTCTTGTTCTTGATGACAGTTCCTAATCACTGCCACCTCATTCTTATAGAAACTGAGTATCACATGGATGTCTTTGCACTTTATTCCACTTTTCCTCAGCACTCTGAACATCTCTTGCCAAATAACGTTATCAAATGCCCTTTCCATGTCTACAAAGGCAATATAACTTGGTTTATTTTTCTGTAATTGCTTTTCGATAATGAGTCTAGCTGCCAGAATTGCCTCTCTTGTTCCCAATCCCCTTCTGAAACCAAACTGATCTCCACTCAGGATACCCTCCACCTTCTCTTCAGTTCTCTTCGTAACTATTTTTATGAGAATTTTTGATGCATGTGATATTAGGCTTAGAGTTCGGTACTGTTCACATTTTGTAGCTGCTGCCTTCTTTGGTATAGGAACAATGATACATTTCTGAAAGTCTGTCGTATCTCTCCTGTGTTATAGATGGACCTAATAAGTTTAAGCAGCATCATTATCATGCTGTCACCAGCATTCTTTATTAGTTCTGCTGGGATGTTATCGATACCCGTTGCTTTGTTGTCCCATAGTTCTTTTAGAGCTCTGTCAAATTCTTCTTGCAGAATGTCATCTCCCTTGTCATCATCGTCTACTTGCTCCTCTCTTCCTATTACTTCCTCCATAAGAGGTGTTCCGGCATACAACTCCTCTATGTACTCTTTCCATCTCTTCACCATGTCTTCACCAAACAGCATTTTCCCCTCTTTATTTTTTATTGTGCCTGAGAATGTTGTTTTATGTTTGTTAAAAAATTGATTTGATCTTCTGTAGGCTAAATCAGTTCTTCCGTTTTGCATATTTTCTTCCACTTCTCTGCACATTTCTTCAAGAAAATTTTCTTTTGTTTTCCTATCTTCTCTATTAACTAAATTCCTTAGTCTTCTGTATTCGGCCTTTCCTTGTTCATCAGTTATATTTTTGTATAATCTCCTGTCTTCTATAAGCTCGATAATATCTGCTGTAATCCATTTCCTCTTGTTTTTGGGTTCAGTTCTTCCAACTATCTTTTCTGCTGCTTTGTATATACCAGATTTAATTTGATCCCAGTCTTCATTTACTCCACCATGTTGGAAATTCCTAGCTAGGTTGTCTGTTTCATGAGTGTAGCACTTTGCCAGTCCCTCAGTTTTCAGTTTTTCTAGTTCCCATTTAAGTTTTACTGGCCTCTTCTTCAAATGTTCGAATCTCAGTGAATTTTTCATGAGGACCAGGTTATGATCACTGCCTATGTCTGCAGATGGATAGCTCCTGCAATCTTTTATCTGATTCCTAAAATGTGCTTTCACTAGAATGTAATCAATCTATTGTCTCCTCAGGTCTCCAGGGGCCTTCCATGTGTATCTTATTCGTTTGTGATGTTGGAAAAATGTGTCTGCAACAACATATTGGTTCCTCCAGCAGAACTTGATAACTCGATCTCCTCTTTCATTTCTTCTTCCTAGTCAATATTTGCCAACAATTCCTTCCTCCAGTTCTTCACCTACAATCATTTTCCAGTCCCCCATGGCAATCAGGTGTCTTTACAGACACAAAACCATTTCTTTGGCATTTAATAAACTTCTCTATTCCTTCACTCCTTGGCAGTTTTGACCGAGCGAGGTGGCGCAGTGGTTAGACACTGGACTCGCATTCGGGAGGACGACGGTTCAATCCCGCGTCCGGCCATCCTGATTTAGGTTTTCCGTGATTTCCCTAAATCGCTCCAGGCAAATGCCAGGATGGTTCCTTTCAAAGGGCACGGCCGACTTCCTTCCCCGTCCTTCCCTAATCCGATGAGACCGATGACCTCGCTGTCTGGTCTCCTTTCCCGAAACAACCAACCAACCAACCTTTTACCATCTGGAGCTCATTGCGCAATTCACTACTGATTTCCTTCACCTGTAAGGAGCTGATAATGTGGTTGCTGACTATTTCTCGAGAATCAATGTACTCTCACCAAGAGTGGATCTAATCCAACTAGCTATGGCACAGGAAACTGTTGAGGATTTACACGAGTTCCTTACGAAATAAATGACGGGAATGAAGTGGAAACAATTACCTATGGGCAACTTCCTTGCCTGGTGTGATGTTTCTCAGTGGCAACCACAACCTTTTGTAACTTTCTGTTGTAGAAACAGGTTTTTGACACCATTCACACCCTCGCACATTCTGGAGCCAACACAACTATTCAGATGATAACAGACAGATATGTTTGTCTGAGGGTATAACATGGTTGTCATTTATGGGTTAAAACCTGTTTACGTTGTCAGTTGGCTGAAGTCAGATACCATGTCCACAACCCTCTCAATTCTTTTTGAGAACTGATATGCCGTTTTTCTCATGTCTCATAGACTTTGTAGGGCCACTACTCCTAGTGCAAGGATTCAAATATATTTTCACCACTACTGAAAGTTCTACCCACTGGCTGAAGCTATGACAATTATGGCTATTTCAGCAGAGACAGAACCCACCCATTTTGTTCATAAAGACCTTGCTCACTCTAGCTACACCTGGCTCCATACGTATACCATTAAAGCACCCTTGCAACCATCTTACATTGCCTCCTTTCCAGTCTTAGAAAGCGATGCTCACATAATGATGCTCTTAATTAACGTCAAACCATACAGGGTTCCCATCAAATGAGTAAAACCAACATACCTGCTTCAGTCAAATGACACTGCACAACAGCAGCTTCTCTGTTGACCAAGCCTGCTTCTAGATCTTCCCCTGCTGGTTAGGCCTCCACTCCAATGGCCCCACCTGCCTCCTGCCATCATCATCAATGGAGTCAGTTGCCACAGATGCCCACAGACTACCAGGCTCTACTTCTCTCAACGAGCCCCCTCAGTCACTGATACCAGTGCTGGTCCACATGGGACTGGGCAGGATTATTTGGCATGAGTTTCCTTTGATCCCCCAGAGCTCCAGTCTAGAGGAAGGGGGTGTGGGGATACAAGCATTCAGACATGTAATGAAAAGTGTCAGCTATCTTTGTGCATTTGTGACAGACTATTTAGTAGCATCTTTGGTTATGTTTAATGACTCTGCTTCAGTTTCTCTCTGTTTTTCTCATGAGTTTTGGTTCCTTGATTTTTGCATCTGTTACAGTACAGTACTTATACTACCTTTAGTTAATTGTGAAATTGAGTCAAGAACAGCTGCCAACATGAGTACAAGTAGATATCCTTGAACCAGACTGTGTACTAGTCAGGTTCCTTTCAGAGTATGCTGATACAATACCTCCTTACTTAATAATCTTACACAACCACTAACTCTATGAAAGATCCCTACCTAACACTAGGAAGTTGCATATGTCACAAGAAAACCGAAACACATATACTGTTTTCAACCACCATGAATTACCTTGAAGAAAACTATTTATTGACAAACAGCAAACACGGATTCAAGAAATATAATTCTTGTGGAATACACCTAACTCTTTACTTTCATTGAGTAATTAGTGCTATCGACAGAGGATATCCAAGTGATTTCATATTTTGAGATGTCCACAAGGCTTTTGACACTGTTCATCATAAGCAACTTCTAATTAAATTGCCCGGCTATAGTTTCGTCTCAGATGTGTGATTAGATTCCTGTCAGTAAGGCCATAGTTCATAGTAAATGATGGCAAGTCATCAAGTAAAACAGAAAAACGTGGTCCAGTCACATTAATGAGACCACCGCCTACATTTGACGTCAACATGCAATAACTACTCACAGGCGGCTAGTGGTAATGGAGGACGTATAAAGCATGTAGTGGGGATGTGGAAAACAGTGCAGTGATTATAGTAATGCAGAAATGGAGTGATTTATCTGACGCTCAAAAGGGCATGATCACTTTCAATCGAGCCAAGGGTGGAAGCATTTCCAAAATGGGTAAGTTTGTAGACTGTTGGCGCGCTGTCTTGGTTAAAGTACTCCATCCGTGGCATAATGGCACTACCCAAAACTAGCACTGAGGCAACTACATTGCACCATGGGCTACAGATAACAGGGGTGAATGATGGCTGCAGAGATGTGTATGGGCAAATGAGCATACAACCATTGAGCAACTGACTGCACAGATAAACCGAGCATCTACCAACAGTGTCTCCTGCACGACTGCTCAGTGAACGTTGCTGCACATGGGCCTCTGCAGCAGGAACTTGGTTCCTGCACCCACGCTGCCTGCTTTCCATCTGCAATGAAGGCTGGAATTTGCATGACAGTACTGAAACTGTATGTCCTGTGAATGGTGACAAGTGGCCTTTAAACATGACAGAAGGCCAATGGCATGTTCGGCATGAAACATCTGAAAGCATACACTCTGTATCAATTGTCAGAAAGAACCAGTTCAGAGAAGGGAGTTTTAGTGTCTGGGGAATGTTTTTCCTGGCATTCCCTGGGTGATCTCATCATTCTGGAAGGCACAATGGATCAACACATGTACGCATCTATCCTTGGGGACCATGTCCACCCCCAAATGCAGTTTGTTTTTCCTCAGCACAATGGCATCTACCAGCAGCACAATGCAACAAGCCACAGAGCTCACAGTGTATGTGCGTGGCTCAAAGAGCACCACGCTGAGGTTACTGTACTTCCCTGGCCACCAAACGACCCAGATTTAATTCCAATCGAGAATCTGTGGGAGCACTGTTCACGCCATTGATATTCAACCATGAAGCATAGTGCAGCTGGCCATGGCACTGGAGTTGACATCTCCCCACATCTCTGTTGATCCCTTGGCACTCTTCCTGCATGTCTCACACCAGTCCTCGCTGCAAGAGGTGGTTTTTCAGGCTTTTGATAGGTGGTCACATTAATGTGACTGGACAGTGTAATATCTGGCATTTACCAACAAAGTATTACAGGCCCTCTGCTGTTCCTGATCTACATAAATGATTTAGGAAACAATCTGAACAGCTCTCTCAGATCATTTTCAGATCATTCTGTCATTTACCATCCTGTAAAGTCATCAGACAATCAAAAGCAATTGCAAAGTGGTTTTTATCCTACATATCTGTATGGTGCGAAAAGTGGAAATTGCCTCTAAATAATGAAAAGCGCAAAGTCACTCACATACTATTAAAAGGAATCCATTAAATTTCTGTTACATCATAAATTACACAAATCTAAAGGCTGTAAATTCAGCTAAATGTTTAGGGATAACAATTATGAATAACTTAAACTGGAATGAGAATATAGATAATACTGTGGGTAACGCAAACCAAAGACTGTAATTTATTGGCAGGACTCATAAAAAATGCCAGGTCTGCTGAAGAGGCTGCTTGCACTACGCCTGTCTGTCCTCTAGGGGAGTAGTGTTGCATGATGTGGGATGTGCATCAGATAGTATAGAAGGGGGACATCAAAAAAGTTCAAAGAAGGGCAGTTATCTTGAAGTAAAGGAGAGAGAGTGCTATGGTTATGATACATTAATTGGGGTGGCAATTTTTTTGTAATGGCACGTTCTCCTCATGAAGTTTAACTCACCAACTTTCTCCACAGAGTGTGAAAATATTTCCTTTGCACCCACCTACATAGAGAGAAATCATCATCGTAATAAAATAACAGAAATCAGAGCTCACACATAAAAATTTAAATGATAATTTTTCCTGTGTGCTGTTTGAGAAAGGAATGGTAGAGAAATAGCTTGAAGGTGGCTTGATGAACCTTCTGCCAGGCACTTAATTGCGAATTGCAGAGTAATCATGTAGATGGAGATAGAGATTAGAGTACCCACAAATGGAAACACATACATGTCTTTGTAAGATGGTTACACTGATCGTTCAGTAGTTATGACCATTGTTTGCACTATCAGTGAAAACTGTTAGGTCAGTAGTGAGCCAGTGCCAATGCAGTTGGTTAGGCATAAGTGAGGCAGAATGGGAGACCCATCTGACTTCTGTCTTGTACAGACTTACGTCAAGATTGAATCGACAAAGTAAGAGGAGAAAACTAGTTCACAGAAAGTGGGGTTGTCGAGTGATGAACAAGACTGACAAGGTTGGTTGGTTGGTTGTTGGGATGTTTAAGGGGGACTAAACAGCTAAGGTCATCAGTCCCCCACTGACAAGGAATCATACAGCTGATATAGGAATCTGATCCCCACAAAAGAACATTTCTGGCCACCAGGTATTGCATAAGAGTGACATGAAATCAGTTGAGATGTTACACATGAATAAATGAAGACTGGAAGACATTAATACTAAGTGAACAGTCATCCTTCACTTTGTTTTCAGTAAATTGTTAGACTGAGGTATAATGGATGCCTAAAAAGCTTATACATCTAGCTGACTTCCTGACATAGTTAGATTTATGGATTTGTAAAAATGTGTGCATCATGATCACAGTTTTTTGTTCTTTTCGTCAGTCAAGAAAGACAAACTATAACTACAGATTTGTAGGCATTTTACTGAGCAAGATGATGCAATGATCAGGAAATGTATTCAGGAGCTGTTGGCTTTAGATGACCATTTGGACATGCTGATCTAAGTTTTCCAAAAACTAAACTAAACTCCGTCCAAACAGGCCAAGAGGACCCAGTGGTACTGACCGGCTGTCGTGTCACCCTCAGCCCACAGGCATCACTGCATACAGATATGGTGGGGTGTGTGACCAGCACACTGCTCTCCTGGGCGTATGTCAGTTTACAAGACTGGAGCCATTACTTCTTGATTAAGTAGTTCTTCAGTTACTCCTACAAGGGCTGAGTGTACCTCACTTGCCAACAGTGCTCAGCAGACCTGATGGTGACCCATCCAAGTGCCAGCCCAGCTCGACAGTGTGTAGGGAAGCAGCCTACTCACGCCGTATAAAATTCATATGAGTCTTTCCATTGTGTGCCAGCCAGTCCGCTGTAACTAGCTCTGACATCATAAATGTTGCGCAGTACTTTAAAAATCAAGTAAATAACCTGAAACATTTCTAGCATGTCAGGAGTAATACTAAATCAATATGTGTTGAATATCAGTTCATTAAAATTTTAGTTGAAATTCACGATTTTCTGGTTTTTGTCTTAGAAATTAAGGAAGCAAGATAGATTAAGTAGGCGAATAAATAAGGCTAGGATGTTTAAATTTGAGTAGAAGGGAGATCCGCTATAATCATAAAGATGTGACAAGTTTCAACTGAATAACTATAAAACTATAGCGATAGCGTATCTCCAAAGGGCAAGTTCAGAGCTCGTCTACTGCGTGTAGTGTAATTAAATTAATTGTCTCGCCCAAAATATTTGACTTAGCCATGTCAGACTTTTATTATGATTACTTACCTGTGTGCTGATTGCACATTTAAATTGAGATCTTCATCGGCCATCAGCAAAGGAAGCAATGATTTATTCGATAACTTAAAGTGGTGCATTACTAGCCCAGCGGCTAGTAGGGAGAGCAGATTTGATCAGGCATTCCCTTAGCCGTCCGCACCGCGGCTTTATATATAAGAACGCTGCATGAGAGAAAAGGCCCCAGTTCTCTCCAGATGCTGATTAGCGCACCACCTGTGCCGGGAGTTGTGTCGCATCGGTATCATTGCTATAAACAGCCTCGGATGCCGTAATAAGTTACTCAGGATATGCGTAACCATGAAATCATTTTCGAGTGAAGTGTTAATTCTGGGATGACTGTAATTATCTATCTTCAGTTTGCGTATGTCGTATTTTCACGTGCCGCCGCGGGACAGACATTCTACCATTATTTAGCGTGGCGTTTGATGAACATTATCATCAAATTATGGTGAGCATTCACTTAAACATTTAATTTGAACAGTTATAGTTGCATCAGTGCATTAGACTCTGAACTGCTCTGGTAGTTGGATTGTGTGGATCCTTTTTGGTCTGTGACTTTCAGAATATAGTGAACATTTTAGAGAGAATGGTTTTTAATTATGAATCCCAGACAATCTCCTACTTCCTCAGAGCTATAAGCTGTAGCTATAAATGTATTTCTCAGATAAAGTGGGCACTAGGAATTCTAATTACAGGCTTCACGTTTTGCTTATCACTTTCTGGTTGCCAATATTGTAGTCAGAGAGCCAGTGCTGAGAACGGCAAACAACAGCAATAAATAAATAAAAGGAACATTTTAAAACAATCATTCCACCCGCCGTCCCACATATGTTGCTAATCGGCTGGGAAAAACAAAACATTTTATAATTCAATTATTCCACCCGCCGCCCCACATATGTTGCTAATTGGCCGGGAAAAACAAAACATTAATAACAATTATTCCACCCGCCGCCCCACTAATGGTGCATCAGTCGGGAAAAACATAACATTTATATTAACAAATATCCCACCCGCAGCCCCACATATGGTGCATTGGCCAGGAAACATCTTTCTACATTCTACATTTAATAACAACAATTATTTCCACCCGCCGCCCCACATATGGTGCATCGGCCGGGAAAGAAACTGATTAAAAGTGAAAGTGATTTTTAATTATTCGGATTCGGGAGTGAAATGCGACATGCAACTGAGAAATAGAACAGTGATAGTGTTACGTGTGCATGTGGACAACGCAATTAGATTAACAACGCATCTGGATTGACGGAGCTGGCGCTGAGTCTAGCTGCACTGCCGGCATCGCGAGAAGCCAGTTTCGCCTCATCACAGTTGTCCACCGGAGCAACCGGAGCCGCACCTGCAGTTGCAGGCCACGCAAACACACAGCAGCCGTCGAAGTGCCGTCTGCAGTTCAACGCGCCACGTCGCATCAGTAATCCTGGTACGCCGCGCCGGCAACGCCATACGTCATGCAGAAGGAACTAAGTTAAGTGAAAAGCTGTTAAAATTTTTACTAACCTGCACTAAAAGACTGTCGGCGATAGAACCGCAAAAAGAAACAGAGGTTAAACTTAAATCAGAACCTATGTCTGTTGGGGGAACTGTAAATCTACGCAATGGTTCAAGTGTAAATATGCATGAAAATAGTAATGTTAAAGTGAAATATGAAGTATTGTCTCCTGACAGTAGTGTGAAAAGGGGAAATGATTCAATAATAGAGACCCTTGTAGTAAAGCAGAAATCAGAAATTGTTAATTTATTGGATGATAGTTTATCTGATGAGTTAAAAACGAAACAGTCATCAGAGGTGGTAGAGTTTAAAAAGGATAAGTTAGATATGACTGATCAATCAGAAGTTTCATTTAGTATTGATGATTCTGGTATTGGAGCTAGTTTTTCGTCACCTGAGTGTGATAAAAAGCCAGCTATTGAGCAACCCAAAGATACTGGGGCTATTGATTTAAATGTAATATTACAAGCAATAGCTACCAGTAATGCTGAATTAAAGTATGAGATTGTGGCCAGCCAAACTAATTTTAATAAACGATTTGAGGTAATGGACAATAAATTAGAATCCAATAAAGCTGAATTGGAAACTTCCTTCAAGACTGGCTGCAATAAGTTGAAAGAGGATCTGGACAGTTTGAATTATAAAATTTATTACAATCATGAGGACATTAAGAAAAAGGTTGCTCAACAGTTATCTGAGATGTATAAAACAGTAAAATCCGAAGTTGCTGAGGTTCGCAAAGACTTCCAAATGGAAGATGCGAAGCTGGAGCACAAGTTAACAGAAAAGATCGAGGCGGAATCTGAACTGTGCTCAGATAGGTTTAAAGATGTTAATATAAAAGTAAATATATGTCAAGCAGACGTAGATGCAATCAAAACTGATACTACTCATATCGTGCAAAGAGTAGATAATGTTGAAATGAAAGTAGAAAATATCAGTACTAACATTGCTAACATTGAGAGTAAAGTAGCTTCAGTAACTTCTGGTAATGGTAGTATGCAACAAATTGTAGCGGCAAACGCCGCTTTTATCGGGTGTCGGCAGTTCTTGCGGTTCGATCCAGATAAAAATATCCACCCACTAGATTTCTGGAACGATTTTAAAGATGTGATTCCACCAACTTAGTCTGAACGAGAGAAAATCTCATTTATTAGAAGCCATTTAGCAGGTGAAGCCATGCGTTGGTCAGCTGATGTTATGTTGAAGTGTAAAACATTAGCGGAATTTAAAACAGCTTTCATTAATGAGTATTGGTCTAGCAATAAGCAAAATGGAGTATTGAGAGAATTTTGGAGTGGAAAACGCTTCAATGTAGGCAAGGAATCTATTAAAGAGTTTGCCAGATCATGGATCTCACGTTTGTCACATTTGGCCGAAAAGCTAAAACCTGAAATGATAATACTAGGTCTTGAAACCAAACTGCCACGGTATTGGCAAACTAGAATTATATCTGCCCCTAGAGACAATCTGGATCGTTTCATTGAATATTTGGAATGTGTAGAGTGTGTGGCTGCCAATGAGGAGCAAGCACGTAATAACAGAAAAGCTAATAACACTAGTAGTAATTTTAAGAACGAGCAGAATGGCAATGTAAACATCAGAACAGTAGGTATTCGGCATCATAAGAGAGGTAGGAATTGGAGAAATAATTATCAGAACCAACAATAGTATCCCAATGATAGTAATTTTGTTGCGAACAAAATTATGCAGGTAAACAACAGTGTGGAAAGCAATGCTGTGCCAGTTAACTATAATGGAAATAAAGGAAACAGTAGTAGGCCAAGGCAGGAAAATTAGTTCCCGACTATGAGGACACTGGCGCTCACCAGGCGGTTACTTTTCCTAAGCCAGTAATTACAGTAATTGGTAAGACAGATCAGAATACTCATACTGAATATGTGGATGAGGGGTCGGTAGCATCTAAGGATACAGCAGAAATATTAGATCACTCATATTTAATAGATACCATGTTAGAGACGCTTTCTAAGTGGGTAGAGAAAGAGAAGGCGCAGCAGTGTAACGGTAGGGAAGAGCTACAAAATACTGAATTGTCAGGTGAAGAAGCAGAAGAAATTCATGCTTATATTTACGATGAGGATGATGTACTCTTATCTAAAGTGCCTGTGCAGGATGTTGATACTGTACTAATAGATTTAGGACAGGAGGTAAGTGAGAATGTAGAGGATAGCTTGTTGGGGGTCGATGAACCCAGTAGCTGTGACCAGTTGTCACTTGAGACGGAACCCGAAGATAATAGTGAAAGTGGTTTAGCTGTAACTAGTGTTATGCCCAGTCTGGAGGCACAGAATCGCTCAGACTACAGTAATTTGGGTCATGTTCAGCAAACTAAATGTAATGAAGTCATGCAGTGTTTCGATTTGAAATTAATAGACCGACTGGAAAAGGCAGCTGAAAATGTAATTCAGGAAACCCCTACACACTTTGACCTAAATGTAATGAAGACAGATGTCGATCACTTTAGTTGGAGACAAATCCAAAAGGAACTATTGGATGAGTTTGAGGAACCACCTATACAAACTAGAATAAGCCACCCTATAATACTAGTGAATATGTTGGGTATCAATGTACATTGTCTCTTAGACAGTGGAAGTCAGGTGAGTGCAATATCTCAGTCCTTCTTTGATGCATTACCTGGTAAAGACAAGCTTACAGTAATGAGGGTATCAGGACTAAGAATAATTGGTGCTACTGGCAAGGTGTCAAAAACGGTAAAGCAAGAAGCTTTGCTGCCCTTTAACATTAATGGTAATTTAATTGATCATCCATGCTTAATTGTAAACAATCTCAGTATTGAGGTCTTAATTGGCACAGATTTCTTGTCAAAATATCAGAGTGTTGTTGACTTTGAAAGAAGCCAGTTAAAATTGGTCTTGCCGACAACCGGAGTAATTACGGTATCTTTTATTGACAAACATGTAGTAACTAATGATGAAACTTGGGAGCTGCCTATACGAGTTCTGAAAAATAGGAGATATTGGGACGAAGGTGTTAATCTTAGTAAATACCAAGGACCTTTCAGGATCATAGGAAAACCACATGCCAATGCATATAGGCTAGAGTACCCTAAGAGTAAAAAGCTATTAGGTCTCAGGAACGTGATTGACATAAAGAAGTTCATAGGTAGTGAATGCTTTCTGTAGGGAGGAGGTTGTTCTGTAACCTCTACACAGTGTGGCAGCTGTGCAGTCCCAGCTGTGTGAGATCTTCTTTCCATTTCAGATCTCACTCATTCTTCATCTTTCCTATCTACAAAAATTTCGACTCCTTACTTTTCAATACAAAAATTTTCTATCATGGCTATCAAGCCATGAGTTCTGTAACCATTCTATCCACCAATTAGTGAAGAAAATACCTAATCTGACAAACCTAACAGTGACATAAACAACAGAGAAGTATGATGTAATTAAGATACAAATGTATTTCAGTAACAAGTATGTATAGAACCCTGGTAATATTGTAAGTACAAAGTGTTGTTTTATTGGAAATGGTCCCACAATAATATTTAAAAAAGATATGCAAGTTCGTTTATAAGTAGGATCTGAAGTGGCAAAGAGACCTAGTGTATGCATTAGAGCTAACTTATAAATAGTAAGAGAGAGTGCTTAGTGTTATGAAAAATATGCAGATATGTTGTAAGAATGAACTCACCTTGTGTAGCAAGGAATGGCAGTGTAATAGAATTGAACAGTGTTTGTGGTTGAGATGTGAAGGACACGTCCTTGAAATATTTTTTTTTTTTTTATTGATCCAGGCAATCATAGTATTGTACAGCTGTACATATGATATTGGATAGGTCAAGAGAGCTATTTACAGTAATTTATATTTATAATTTATATTTATAAGGTTGGAGCTGGCCGTTATTTGGTGTAGTGTGTGACAGGACACACCTACACGTATTGAGGTTATGAGTTGGAGGCGTGAATGCGACCATAGGTACCCTTATGTTAGATGAAACAGAGCAGCTCATGGTGTCCTATAGGTTTAAGGAGTTTAGCATTACGCTCATACATAATTACTTAATGCACTTTAGTGATAGGTCGAGAGAGACTACCTGTGGTTTCAGCGTCCAATTGAGTGGAAATGGATTGCCACGTGAGCAAACTGATCAGCTGCAATACACTATAGATATGAAATAAATGTGCTATCCTATGCGTTAAATGTTAATAGAGTGAGTGTTAAATAAGTACATACACTAGCAACATAATTGAGTAACATAATGGCAGACGTGAAACATTATTTATAGCTTAGCATAAATACAATTCGATGAAGTAAGTACATAATTGCAGATGTGGAAATGACACTGCAGTAGAGGGCCAATAAGTGGATTTAGTAGTCAACTAAACGTAGTGTGTTTTGAACACTCAGAGCTGTACTATTACCACAAGTTACTCACATGTACAAAGAAGCTGAGAAGACAACTACTAATCAAATATACTCATACTATCTCTAAGAATAAGGGAATCGAAGATGAGTCAGTTAAGTAAATAAAATACAGATTTGTCAGGAATGTACCGAGCATTGGTTCAGTTTTCCGGCCCAGAAATAATAAATTGAGATTAAATAGAATTTATGATTGTGTGCCTTGAGCATAAATGTTATCTAGTATGTGACTAACGGCGTTTTGAGCCATTTGTTTACCGATTTTATGACAGTTAAGTAACTGCGAGAGTAAAAGTGAAAAAGTTCTGTTAACTTTGTTCCAGTAACATATTGAAAGATAAAATGTATATATCCCCATTTCATTGTGACCCACCCTTAGATATTAAGTGAACAGAGTCTGAGGCACTCGTTTTGTTTGTTCTACAGGACAAACCAGATAATGGCAGCCTGGTAGCTGTGTGAAAGCGTGGAGTGACTTGGACACAACTCACAGTGACCCCTCCCCTTTCCCCATGTAATTTAGAGTGAACGTGAAGGACGCACACCATAGCAACTATCCCTCCTCTACCCTTGTGAATGGAAGTGTAGAACGCCAGCCAAAGCGGCTACAACCACGTGTGTAAAACTGAAATTGTCATGATTTGTGAAATTTTCTTTCAGGTTTAGAAAAGACTACTAAGAAATAATTATCTGTTTATGTATCATGAATAACTGTGTTATTTTCTTTGAATTTGTGTATGTAAAAATGTATTTAATGGATTTAAGATTTTCATAATTTTACATATTTTATGTGTTTGTCTGTCTAAGGCAATATGTATGCCAAAGTGTTTCATTGATTTTGCTTAAACTTTGAGTGATAATGTTGCTTAAGAGGCAGTGAACATGCCAGCAATTTAAATAATTGAAGTAGGTAATCAGTTTTCTTTTAATATTTCTATATGTTTACATTTCAATTTTAATTTCCATAGGGAGTTAAGCTGTACTCTTGCTTCCCTTTTTGTAATTAATTTTTTTCAATTTACATAAAAAAAATTAAGTAGTGGGTGATGTAGGGAAGCAGCCTACTCATGCCGTATAAAATTCATATCAGTCTTTCCATCGTGTGCCAGCCAGTCCGCTGTAACTAGCTCTGACGTCATAAATGTTGCACAATACTTTAAAACTCAAGTAAATAACCTGAAACATTTCTAGCATGTCAGGAGTAATACTAAATCAATATGTGCTGAATATCAGTTCAATAACTTTAACCATTTTCGAAATTTGGACGTTTTTCTGTAAAAATCATTGGCGCAACAGAAAAGAGCTAGAAACTTAAAAATTTATATTTAGATTCCTTTTGCACAATAATTTAGTAGAAACAGTATTCTGGATCTCACAAATTAAAATTTTAGTTGAAATTCACGATTTTCTGGTTTTTGTCTTAGAAATTAAGGAAGCAAGATAGATTAAGTAGGCGAATAAATAAGGCTAGGATGTTTAAATTTGAGTAGAAGGGAGATCCGCTATAATCATAAAGATGTGACAAGTTTCAACTGAATAACTATAAAACTATAGCGATAGCGTATCTCCAAAGGGCAAGTTCAGAGCTCGTCTACTGCGTGTAGTGTAATTAAATTAATTGTCTCGCCCAAAATATTTGACTTAGCCACGTCAGACTTTTATTATGATTACTTACCTGTGTGCTGATTGCACATTTAAATTGAGATCTTCATCGGCCATCAGCAAAGGAAGCAATGATTTATTCGATAACTTAAAGTGGTGCATTACTAGCCCAGCGGCTAGTAGGGAGAGCGGATTTGAGCAGGCGTTCCCTTAGCCGTCCGCACCGCGGCTTTATATATAAGAACGCTGCATGAGAGAAAAGGCCCCAGTTCTCTCCAGACGCTGATTAGCGCACCACCTGTGCAGGGAGTTCTGTCGCGTCGGTATCATTGCTATAAACAGCCTCGGATACCGTAATAAGTTACTCAGGATATGCGTAACCATGAAATCATTTTTGAGTGAAGTGTTAATTCTGGGATGACTTTAATGATCTATCTTCAGTTTGCGTATGTCTTTTTTTCACGTGCTGCCGCGGGACAGACATTCTACCATTATTTTGCATGGCGTTTGATGAACATTATCATCAAATTATGGCGAGCATTCACTTAAACATTTAATTTGAACAGTTATAGTTGCATCAGTGCATTAGACTCTGAACTGCTCTGGTAGTTGGATTGTGTGGATCCTTTTTGGTCTGTGACTTTCAGAATATAGTGAACATTTTATAGAGAGAGTGGTTTTTAATTATGAATCCCAGACAATCTCCTACTTCCTCAGAGCTATAAGCTGTAGCTATAAATGTATTTCTCAGATAAAGTGGGCACTAGGAATTCTAATTACAGGCTTCACGTTTTGCTTATCACTTTCTGGTTGCCAATATTGTAGTTAGAGAGCCAGTGTTGAGAACAGCAAACAACAGCAATAAATAAATAAAAGGAACATTTTAAAACTATCATTCCACCCTCTGCCCCACGTATGTTGCTAATCGACCGGGAAAAACAAAACATTTTATAATTCAATTATCCCACCCGCCGCCCCACATATGTTGGGGAGAAACAAAAAATTAATAACAATTATTCCACCCGCCGCCCCACATATGGTGCATCGGCCGGGAAAAACAAAACATTTATATTAACAAATATCCCAACCACCGCCCCACAAGTGCTTAAATTTGGTGATCTGATGGGAACTGGTGTTACCACTCTTGCAAAGCCCTGGATCTACGTTTTCCATGGATTTTCTAAATAGCTTCCAATGAAAGCCAGAATAGTTCCTTGCATGAAAACATAGCAAAATTCCTGCCTCATCTTCATCAACATACGCTAGATCTTGGCCTACAGTGACATAAGGTAGTTGGTACTTTAAACTCGAACCTACCCTCCTTTCTGATGAGAGATGGAGGAGTAGCTCAGAATGGAAAAGTGCATAAAAGGGAATATGTAGCTCATGTTCTTTTCAAAGAAACCATCACACCATTTGGCATATGAAATTTAGGGAAACTAGTAAACTTATATCTTAAATAAAACAACTGAATGGTAACCACTCACCCACAGCAGACATGTACATGGAATATACAGGGTGTTTCAAAAATGACCGGTATATTTGAAACGGCAATAAAAACTAAACGAGCAGCGATAGAAATACACCGTTTGTTGCAATATGCTTGGGACAACAGTACATTTTCAGGCGGACAAACTTTCGAAATTACAGTAGTTACAATTTTCAACAACAGATGACGCTGCAAGTGATGTGAAAGATATAGAAGACAACGCAGTCTGTGGGTGCGCCATTCTGTACGTCGTCATTCTGCTGTAAGCGTGTGCTGTTCACAACGTGCAAGTGTGCTGTGGACAACATGGTTTATTCCTTAGAACAGAGGATTTTTCTGGTGTTGGAATTCCACCGCCTAGAACACAGTGTTTTTGCAACAAGACGAAGTTTTCAACGGAGGTTTAATGTAACCAAAGGACCGAAAAGCGATACAATAAAGGATCTGTTTGCAAAATTTCAACGAACTGGGAACATGACGGATGAACGTGCTGGAAAGGTAGGGCGACCGCGTACGGCAACCACAGAGGGCAACGCGCAGCTAGTGCAGCAGGTGATCCAACAGCGGCCTCGGGTTTCCGTTCGCCGTGTTGCAGCTGCGGTCCAAATGACGCCAACGTCCACGTATCGTCTCATGCGCCAGAGTTTACACCTCTATCCATACAAAATTCAAATGCGGCAACCCCTCAGCGCCGCTACCATTGCTGCACGAGAGACATTCGCAAACGATATAGTGCACAGGAGTGATGATGGCGATATGCATGTGGGCAGCATTTGGTTTACTGACGAAGCTTATTTTTATCTGGACGGCTTCGTCAATAAACAGAACTGGCGCATATGGGGAACCGAAAAGCCCCATGTTGCAGTCCCATCGTCTCTGCATCCTCAAAAAGTACTGGTCTGGGCCGCCATTTCTTCCAAAGGAATCATTGGCCCATTTTTCAGATCCGAAACGATTACTGCATCACGCTATCTGGACATTCTTCGTGAATTTGTGGCGGTACAAACTGCCTTAGACGACACTGCGAACACCTCGTGGGTTCTGCAAGATGGTGCCCGGCCACATCGCACGGCCGACGTCTTTAATTTCCTGAATGAATATTTCGATGATCGTGTGATTGCTTTGGGCTATCCGAAACATACAGGAGGCGGCGTGGATTGGCCTCCCTATTCGCCAGACATGAACCCCTGTGACTTCTTTGTGTGGGGACACTTGAAAGACCAGGTGTACCGCCAGAATCCAGAAACAATTGAACAGCTGAAGCAGTACATCTCATCTGCATGTGAAGCCATTCCGCCAGACACGTTGTCAAAGGTTTCGGGTAATTTCATTCAGAGACTACGCCATATTATTGCTACGCATGGTGGATATGTGGAAAATATCGTACTATAGAGTTTCCCAGACCGCAGCGCCATCTGTTGTTGACAATTGTAACTACTGCAACTTCGAAAGTTTGTCTGCCTGAAAATGTACTGTTGTACCAAGCATATTGCAACAAACGGTGTATTTCTATCGCTGCTCGTTTAGTTTGTATTGCCGTTTCAAATATACCGGTCATTTTTGAAACACCCTGTAGGAACAGTCACTGGAAACAATATTCACACTAGCTTTCGAGCTCTCGCATTTTATCTACTAAAAGTACACACATTCACACACACAACCATGCAGATACACAAACACACACTCCTGTGCCCACACTGAGACTGATATAATTTATTTTGGTGTCTTCGTGTACTTTTGCTAGAGAAAGAGCAAGAGCTCAGAAGCTCGTGTGAGCGCTGTTTCTTGTTACGTGTTTCTCGGAACCACACGTCAGTCCATTGTCAATGAGTGGTTGCCTTTCCATTATTTTAAGTAGCGTTTCAGCACGGAATTTCCGTTATTGTTGTAAAACGTAAATCTTGATGGCCGGATGAGAATTTGAACCCCAGTCCTCCTTATCCAATTAGCCACGTCACGCGGTGCATCCAGTGTTACCAAACAAAGACACTGCCTTCCTTGATGACTATGCACCATGATATAAAAGTATATTTTGATCAGAATATGGGATAATAAAATACTGACAAGTCTCTGATGAAATCTTGAAAGTCTTGCGATTTCAGCAGGCTGCTTGTGATTGTACCCACTTATTTAATCAAGTCGTGTCTCAGTGGACTCATTGAAACTGACTGAATCCTGTTCTAGATCTAGGCCTGCCTTACGAAATAAAAATTTGATGTGGTCATAGGAAACTGAACTCGCCACCGCTGCACCCACTAGACACCGAAAGTCTACTTCAGTACTTTCGAGGTCTTGCACCCTATGTTGTCCACAATTAATAATATCGATTGTCTATGGTGTGTTTGATAAGTTTTAGTTTTGAGAAAGCCCAGCACAGCACTAGGACACATTACTGTACACCCTGGCATCATCAGCAAACAACCACAGATTGCTGCCCACCTTGCCCGCCAGATCATTTACGTATATAGAGAACAACAGCAGTCCTATCACACTTCCCTGGGGCACCCCTGACGATACCCTCGTTTCTTACGAGCACTTGCCATCAAGTACGACATACTGTTTTCTGTTACTTAAGAAGCCTGCGAGGCGCTCAGGCATCTGGGAACCTGTTCCATATGCTTGCGCCTTTGTTAACAGTCTGCATTGGGGTACCCATGTCACATGTTTTAGGAAATGTAGGAATATGGAATCTACCTGTTGCGCTTCATCCATACTTTGCAGTATATCATGTGTGAAAATGGTAAGCTGAGTTTCACAAGAGTGATGCCTTCTAAAGCCGTGGTCATTTGCGGACAGAAGGTTATTCAGTCTCGAGGAAATTTTGATGAATTCGAACTCACAATACGTTCAAGGATTCAGCAGCAAATCGATGTTAGCTGAGTTTCACAAGAGTGATGCTTTCTAAAGCCGTGGTCATTTGCGGACAGAAGGTTATTCAGTCTCGAGGAAATTTTGATGAATTCGAACTCACAATACGTTCAAGGATTCAGCAGCAAATCGATGTTAGCTGAGTTTCACAAGAGTGATGCTTTCTAAAGCCGTGGTCATTTGTGGACAGAAGGTTATTCAGTCTCGAGGAAATTTTGATGAATTCGAACTCACAATATGTTCAAGGATTCAGCAGCAAATCGATGTTAAGGATATCGGTCTGTGGTTTTGTGCGTCTTTTCTTTCACCCTTCTAATATACAGTCCACAGCTCGTGGTCTTGCAGCAGCATTCTCGCTTTCCGCGCACGGGGTCACGGGTTCGATTCCCAGTGGAGTCAGGGATTTTCTCTGCCTCGAGATAACTGGGTGTTGTTGTGTCGCCTTCATCATCATAATTTATCCCCATTATGGTCGGAGGAAGGCAATGGCAAATGACCTCCACTAGGACCTTGCCTAGTACAGAGGTGCGGTTCTCCCCCATCGTCCCCTACGCTCCTCGGAGTATGGGACCTCATAATCGTCATCATCTAATATACAGCATTCACATGCGCTTTTTTATGGTAATTTTGCACTTTGCACTGGGCGAGAGATTCGCGATAAATGCAAATTAAGTGAAGGGCCAACGGTAGAATACTCTTTGTAAAACCAAAGTGGGTTTTCATGTAGACCTCGCGACTTTTTTTTTTCCTCTACACCAGCGATGCCTAATGGCTACGTCGTCCATACAGCAGTCTGTGCGATGGCTTATCGATTCTCCTTGTCAACGATATCTTAAAGGTAAATTTAAAACTTCAGCTTCTCTTTTGATATCTTCTACTGCCACACAAGACTGGTCAACGAGTGACTGGAAATAAGCCTTAGATCAGCTTAGCGATTTTCGTGCTTGGTTTACTTTGCAGTGCAATAGATTGTGTTTTGAAGTCTATAAAAAAAAAAAAAAAAAAAACGGTTCAACATTGACAGCCACTGAAAAAAGCACAAATGGCTTCTTCGTTAGTCCTCTTGCAGTCTGCATAACACGCATGTTTTTGGGTACCTGGAGCTGAGTAGAATGGGTGACATTTTAGGAATGTTGTCTCCTAACGTATCCAAGAGAGACGCTAACCGTCAACAGGTGTCCGCCATATTGGTGAGGCGCGTGCTCACCGTGCTGGTGCTGCTGCTGCTGCTGCAGCTGGCGGCAGTGCAGCTGCCAGACGAGCGGCCCCACGACGCCAGGGTCGCCACCGCCGGTGCTGCCGTGGCGGGCCAGGCGCCTAGCCGCCCCTGGGGCGACGCCGCCCATCGCATCGCAGTCCAGGTGGCGCACACTCACCGGCTCCAGGACGCGCGCCAGCGGCTCCGGGATGTTGGCACCCCTGTAGAGAATGTAAATCTCTTCAGTTTACACTGCAGCCTCGCTGCTGACGTTGTGGTGCTCGCACAGACATGTATTACTAGACTGGCAATACCGAATAAAGTAGAGGTAGGGGTGTAAATGTGGAAACCCAGTTTGTTTTTGCTGTGTAAAAGATATGTTTACTTCTCTAACAGTATCAAAAATTAGCCAAAGCTAATTCATAATGCTTAGCAATGAATGTAATATTATGAAACACAAAAACTAAATATGTTAAACATTAAAAAACATTTTCTGCTTGCACAACAACTCATTAATTTATCAAGAAGTGCGGGTAATGTGGAAACGCCTTAAATTTGTGGGAAAACGACTACTTCAAACGAAAACTATTAAAAATTTTAGGAACTATTTTATTTTATAATAATTTAACTTACACAAAAATATTTTTAAACGGAACTGTAATAGAAAAATGCTTCATAAGCGAAGTTCACTTTCAAAAATCGCATATGTTAATATCTCCATTTCTGGCACACAAAGAGTGACTCCACTCCTCACACACTACACACTTAATCCACAATTCTCCCCGAACGTCTCTGGAAAATGCGCCTCCACAAAAAATACAGATGGCATCTTCTTCAGTAGGTTTTTCTTCCCCAACTGGGAGATCCAAATCTGACTCGCCCGAAGAGACAGTTGGTGCGTTGGGCTCTTCGTCTGAATCCTCAGGTAACTTAAGGAGTGTTTACTGTACTCAGCTTCCAAAATATCAAAAAACTTGTCTACAGCTTCTTTGTTGAACCCGTTTGCTCTCGAGAATGACGTCCCCGTAGGTTTGTGGATTGTGAGTTTATTTCTGTGTCGTCTAAGAAAAAGGTCAAACAAAGCTCTACCTGCAGCATTTGAAGTAATAGGATGATTAATACACTCCTGGAAATGGAAAAAAGAACACATTGACACCGGTGTGTCAGACCCTCCATACTTGCTCCGGACACTGCGAGAGGCCTGTACAAGCAATGATCACACGCACGGCACAGCGGACACACCAGGAACCGCGGTGTTGGCCGTCGAATGGCGCTAGCTGCGCAGCATTTGTGCACCGCCGCCGTCAGTGTCAGCCAGTTTGCCGTGGCATACGGAGCTCCATCGCAGTCTTTAACACTGGTAGCATGCCGCGACAGCGTGGACGTGAACCGTATGTGCAGTTGACGGACTTTGAGCGAGGGCGTATAGTGGGCATGCGGGAGGCCGGGTGGACGTACCGCCGAATTGCTCAACACGTGGGGCGTGAGGTCTCCACAGTACATCGATGTTGTCGCCAGTGGTCGGCGGAAGGTGCACGTGCCCGTCGACCTGGGACCGGACCGCAGCGACGCACGGATGCACGCCAAGACCGTAGGATCCTACGCAGTGCCGTAGGGGACCGCACCGCCACTTCCCAGCAAATTAGGGACACTGTTGCTCCTGGGGTATCGGCGAGGACCATTCGCAACCGTCTCCATGAAGCTGGGCTACGGTCCCGCACACCGTTAGGCCGTCTTCCGCTCACGCCCCAACATCGTGCAGCCCGCCTCCAGTGGTGTCGCGACAGGCTTGAATGGAGGGACGAATGGAGACGTGTCGTCTTCAGCGATGAGAGTCGCTTCTGCCTTGGTGCCAATGATGGTCGTATGCGTGTTTGGCGCCGTGCAGGTGAGCGCCACAATCAGGACTGCTTACGACCGAGGCACACAGGGCCAACACCCGGCATCATGGTGTGGGGAGCGATCTCCTACACTGGCCGTACACCACTGGTGATCGTCGAGGGGACACTGAATAGTGCACGGTACATCCAAACCGTCATCGAACCCATCGTTCTACCATTCCTAGACCGGCAAGGGAACTTGCTGTTCCAACAGGACAATGCACGTCCGCATGTATCCCGTGCCACCCAACGTGCTCTAGAAGGTGTAAGTCAACTACCCTGGCCAGCAAGATCTCCGGATCTGTCCCCCATTGAGCATGTTTGGGACTGGATGAAGCGTCGTCTCACGCGGTCTGCACGTCCAGCACGAACGCTGGTCCAACTGAGGCGCCAGGTGGAAATGGCATGGCAAGCCGTTCCACAGGACTACATCCAGCATCTCTACGATCGTCTCCATGGGAGAATAGCAGCCTGCATTGCTGCGAAAGGTGGATATACACTGTACTAGTGCCGACATTGTGCATGCTCTGTTGCCTGTGTCTATGTGCCTGTGGTTCTGTCAGTGTGATCATGTGATGTATCTGACCCCAGGAATGTGTCAATAAAGTTTCCCCTTCCTGGGACAATGAATTCACGGTGTTCTTATTTCAATTTCCAGGAGTGTATTATTTCTTTCCGCTAGCTGATATACCTTCGTCTTGACATCTAATCTGGTAAGGACATAGAAGCGATTGTCCATTTGAATTAGATACAGTACCAACTGTTTCTCAATAGCATTAGGTAGTACAGGCTTACGTCCAAGTCTCAAAGAAACACATTCTTCAGGTGACATATCACTATGCACAAACCTTCGAAGTGTCGTCTGAGGTACACTGAAAGCTTTTACTGCTCTTCTTAACCCCATCTGTTTTTCCCTTAAGGCTATTATAGCCTTAATCATGTTTCCAGCATCCCACTTCTTCAGCTCTTGGTTTCCGATCAGTTAGCTTTCGTGGCATACAGAAACAGACGCAAAACATATTGGAATTAATGTATTTGATGTTGGTATTGTGGAAACGTTTCCACAATGCCGTCGTATGTATGCTTCCCCATTACCTACACAATGGCCATTTTAAATTTCGGTAGATTACATTAAGCAACTATCCATTTAAGGTTGACAAACGACTGCTAAAACCTTCTATGCACCTCCATTTATAAGCTATCGCACGTAAAGAAAAGATAACTACAAAGTATGTAGATAAATGTAATACCAAAACTTACCTCGGAAAAGGTTTAGAAAATGCGCGAACATAAACCGCATCATTGTCGAGGCGTCTGTTGCTCAACTGACTGCTAACCCTGTACCGTGACAAAAAGGAAATATTGCAACAATTTCTGGCTGCCCCGCTACATTGCAGCATTCTGCCGGCCAGATACTAGACGTTTCCACATTACCCACACTCTTTCACATTTACACCCCTATCTCTATCATTGGTGTCAATGAAGAATCGTAATATGGCGGCGAGCGCAAAGGTCGTTTAAACAGCTGATTGATTACTGATAAAACAATCGTAATAAATGAGGATGAACTGATATAACTTTTTTACCTTTAGAGTTTCGACATAATGGTAAATACATGCATCATGTTTGACAGTAATTTTTCGTACATCAGACAGAAGGAAAGGAAAAATTCTCAATGTAAGCGTAGCAAGAAACATCTTATGTGTTTTTGCTTTTGTATTGTATGTAAGCATAAATACTTACATTACAGTTCGTCTTATTTGAAAACCGACAGTGTTTAAATAGGTCACTTATATTTGAAGGGGATTAATCAATGTAGTATTAGCCGATGTAGCTCAGTGATGTGCTTTTAATCAGATCAACTTCGGCTTTTCTTCGAATAGTATAGTCGTTATGAAAGTGCTCCTGTAAGTAGTAAGTGCTATTTGTGGTCTATGACAAGTATCTTTATTCATTTGTGTTCTTACGAAATTTACAGTCTGCTCTGAAAGGGTATACATGTAGTCTGATGTATGTCTCATAACACAACTCACGATTCTACAATGTAGGTGTTAAACTCAACTAGTATACAAATATTTGCTCAACTGCAGAATTTGTTTGGATCACTTCATAAAGTTTACAAAGTCATTTCGTTTCAGGAAATCGTAGTGGTAGGCCTATCGTTCGCAAACTTCCTGACGCCGCCATCTTACTTCACCAAACGTCAGGCTTCAGTAAAAGATGAGTCTCTGCCGATCTAGTTACGCTTGTCCGTAGCTGCTCGTGGGGTATATCCGCAGACGTACGTTACTAGACAAGCAAAGATGGGCCTTTTATAGGGAGTCTGATGTTTGGTGAGGTAAGACGGAGGCATCAGGAAGCTTCTACATGGTACTACTACCATTTTCTGAAACTAAATGTCGTTGTAAGCTTTACGAGGTGGCCTTGAAGTTCTGCAGTTGAGCAGATGTTTGCACACTAGTTGAGTTTAACACATACGTTGCAGAATCGTATTATGAGTGAAACATAAAGTTACATATATACACGTTTAAAGCAGATTGTCGTTTTCGTAAGAACACTCAAATGAAAAAAATGCACCTGTTATCAATGACAAATAGCACGTTGTACTTATAGGAGAACTTTCATAACGAGCATAATATTCGAAGAAAAGCCGAAGTTGATCAAAAGTGGTTAAAAATTCATCATTAAGCTACGTCTGTAAATGTTAGATTTATTAAATCCATTAAAATATACATCAACCATGTAAACATTGTCAAAGTATTCGTAACAAAGTTCCCGAATTTACTGCCCTCCAGGACAGTTCTCGCGCTCAAATTATTCTTGGGACCGAGAGCTGGCTAAAACTCGAAGTGGAAAGCTCTGAGATATTTAGCAAGTCTTGGAACTTATATCGGGAGGACAGGTTAGAAACCATAGGAGGGGGAGTGTTCACTGCAACTGACAAAAGTATTGTCTCTATTGAGGTCAAAGTTGAGTGTGAAAATGATATCTGGTCCCGTATAAAAGGTGTAGGTGAAACCAAGTTAATTGTTGGATGTTCTTACCGGCCACCCGATTCCTCCGTGACAGTACTCGAGTCATTCAAAGAAAGTCTACGGTCATTATTGCATCAATACCCAGATCACAGAATAGTAGTTGGAGGTGACTTTAACCTACCGAGTATAGGGCGGATGTCTAAGGATTCATTGCTGGGGGTATAGACAGACTGTCCTGCGAAATGCTTTTGAAAGCGTTTTCTGAAAACTCTCTTGAACAGCTAGTTCGGCAGCCCACATGCAGTGGAAATATCTTAGACCTTGCAGCCACAAACAGGCCAGACCTTATCGACAACATCAGTATAGAAAGGAGGATTAGCGATCATGATGTCATTATAGCAACTATGGTTACGAAAGTTAGTAAATCTGTCAAGAAGGCTAGGAGAACGTTTTCGAGCAGATAAGCAGTTCCTGGCATCTCACTTAGACAGTGAATTGACATCACTTAGTTCAAGTAAGTTGGACGCAGAGGATTCATCGGCGAAGTTTAAGCAGATTGTAAATCCGGGTCTGGCCAGTAATGTGTCTAGTAAGTGGATTAAGGATGGAAAAGACCCACCATGGTTTAATAACGAAATTCGGAAAATGCTGATGAAGCAGAGGCTGATGCACTCTCGGTTCAAAAGAGAATGCACAAATGACGACATGCAAAGGTTAGTAGAGATTCGTGCGTGTGTAAAAAGATCTATGCGCGAATTATACAAGTACCACAGTCATACCTTAGAGGAAAAGATATGGCACAGAACCCGAGAAAATTCCGGTTGTATTTAAAATTGTTGAGCTAGTCTACGGCTGCCATTCAGTTCGTTGTTCACCAGTCGGGTGTGGCAGTTCAAGATAACAAAACGAAAGCCGAAGTTTTAAATTTGGCGTTGAAGAAATCGCTCACGTGGGAGAATTGTATAAACCTACCATCGTTTGGTCATTGGACAGACTCCCATATGGGCAACATAGTAATCAGGTGTAGAGAAACAATTGAAAGATTTGAAAGCAAGTAAGCCACCAGGCCCGGATGGAATCCTAATTCGGTTTTACAAAGAGTATTCTACCATTGGCCCCTCACTTAGCTTGCATTTATTGCGAACCTCTCGCCCAGCGCAAAGTCCCAAGTGAATGGAAAAATGTGCAGGTGAATCCTGTATGTAAGAAGGGTAAAAGAACGAACCCGCAAAATTACGGACCAATATCTCTAACTTCGGTTGCTACAGGATCCTTGAACATATTCTCATTTCGAATATAATAAATATTCTTGAGACCGAGAAGCTTAAGTCCACGAATCAGCACAGTTTCAGAAAGCATTTCCCGTCCGAGACTCGGCTTGCCCTTTTCTCACGTGATATATTGTGAACTATGGATGAAGGGCAACAGGCAGATTCCATATTTCTATATTTCCGCAAAGCATTTAACACGGTGCCCCACTGCAGGCTGTAAACGTAGGTACGAGCTTAACGGAATGGGTTCGCAGGCATGTGAGTGGTTCGAAGACTTTTTAAGTTATAGATTCCTGTATGCTGTCCTCGACGGTGAGGGTTCCTCAGAGACAAGGGTATCGTTAGGTGTCCCCCAGGGAAGTTTGATATGAACGCTATTGTTCTTCGTATACATAAATGATCTGGGGGACAGGGGGCAGCAATCTGCGGTTGTTTGCTGATGATGCTGGGGTGTACGGTAAGCTGTCGTCGTTGAGTGACTGTAGGAGGAAACAAGATGACTTAGACACAGTTTCTAGTTGCTGGGATGAATGGCAGCTAAGGCTAAATGTAGAAAACATTTGTATTGTTCCGCTTGACACAGTCACATCCTTTAAATATCTGGTCGTAGCGTTGCAAAGTTATACGAAATGAAACGAGCATGTGAGGACTACCGAACGAATCTACTGCCGTCAATATACATAGCACATATGAACTACTAAGATAAGATACGAGAAATTAGGGCCCATTCGGAGGCATATACACTCCTGGAAATGGAAAAAAGAACACATTGACACCGGTGTGTCAGACCCACCATACTTGCTCCGGACACTGCGAGAGGCCTGTACAAGCAATGATCACACGCACGGCACAGCGGACACACCAGGAACCGCGGTGTTGGCCGTCGAATGGCGCTAGCTGCGCAGCATTTGTGCACCGCCGCCGCCAGTGTCAGCCAGTTTGCCGTGGCATACGGAGCTCCATCGCAGTCTTTAACACTGGTAGCATGCCGCGACAGCGTGGACGTGAACCGTATGTGCAGTTGACGGACTTTGAGCGAGGGCGTATAGTGGGCATGCGGGAGGCCGGGTGGACGTACCGCCGAATTGCTCAACACGTGTGGCGTGAGGTCTCCACAGTACATCGATGTTGTCGCCAGTGGTCGGCGGAAGGTGCACGTGCCCGTCGACCTGGGACCGGACCGCAGCGACGCACGGATGCACGCCAAGACCGTAGGATCCTACGCAGTGCCGTAGGGGACCGCACCGCCACTTCCCAGCAAATTAGGGACACTGTTGCTCCTGGGGTATCGGCGAGGACCATTCGCAACCGTCTCCATGAAGCTGGGCTACGGTCCCGCACACCGTTAGGCCGTCTTCCGCTCACGCCCCAACATCGTGCAGCCCGCCTCCAGTGGTGTCGCGACAGGCGTGAATGGAGGGACGAATGGAGACGTGTCGTCTTCAGCGATGAGAGTCGCTTCTGCCTTGGTACCAATGATGGTCGTATGCGTGTTTGGCGCCGTGCAGGTGAGCGCCACAATCAGGACTGCATACGACCGAGGCACACAGGGCCAACACCCGGCATCATGGTGTGGGGAGCGATCTCCTACACTGGCCGTACACCACTGGTGATCGTCGAGGGGACACTGAATAGTGCACGGTACATCCAAACCGTCATCGAACCCATCGTTCTACCATTCCTAGACCGGCAAGGGAACTTGCTGTTCCAACAGGACAATGCACGTCCGCATGTATCCCGTGCCACCCAACGTGCTCTAGAAGGTGTAAGTCAACTACCCTGGCCAGCAAGATCTCCGGATCTGTCCCCCATTGAGCATGTTTGGGACTGGATGAAGCGTCGTCTCACGCGGTCTGCACGTCCAGCACGAACGCTGGTCCAACTGAGGCGCCAGGTGGAAATGGCATGGCAAGCCGTTCCACAGGACTACATCCAGCATCTCTACGATCGTCTCCATGGGAGAATAGCAGCCTGCATTGCTGCGAAAGGTGGATATACACTGTACTAGTGCCGACATTGTGCATGCTCTGTTGCCTGTGTCTATACCTGTGGTTCTGTCAGTGTGATCATGTGATGTATCTGACCCCAGGAATGTGTCAATAAAGTTTCCACTTCCTGGGACAATGAATTCACGGTGTTCTTATTTCTATTTCCAGGAGTGTAGTTAGTCTTATTTGCGAGTGGAACAGGAAAGGAAACGATTAGTTCAGTACTTCAGTGCACACTTATAATTAATGTAGTCGCCTCGGAACTTTTCTAAAGTAATTAAATATTCGATGCCATCTAGATTTTAGCCAGACTTGAGTTGACTTTATTACGTTTATACGTTATTTCTTATCTACGAAAGCTTATAAAGATTGCTAATTGTCAAGCACAGTTTTTCCGTAAATATCTGTTTCTACTTGCATTCAGTTATACAGAGACGGAAAAAACCGGAACACAAAAAAATTATTAATGTACGGTAATGAAATTTCGGGAATACATTTGTCTAGGCAACCTATTTAAGTTGTTAACATTGCAAGATCACTGGTAATTGTAAGCGCGATATAAGCCATTGCAAATGTGAAACGGTGGTGCTTAAATAACCGGTGTAACCGCCAAAATTTGAATGCAAGCATGCAGGCGTGCATGCATTGAGTTGTACAGGTGCTGAATTTTCGTTTGTGATATGGAGTTCCATGCCAGTTGCACTTCTTCACTCAATACAGGAAGGCTATTTGTGGACGACGCGCTGGCGTTGTCGTCCGATGGTGTCCAACATGCGCCCGATTGGAGAGAGATGCGGTAATCGAGCTGTCCTAGGCAATATGTCGACATTCTGTAGACCGTGTTAGGTTACAATAGCGACATGTGGGCGAGCGTTATTCAATTGGAAAACACTCCCTGAAATGCTGTTCACGAATGGCAGCACAACAGGTCGAATCCCCAGACTGACGACAAATTTGCAGTCAGGGTGCATGGGATAAACACGAGAGTAATTCTGCTGTCATACAAAATTGCACCGAAGGCCAGAACTCCAGGTGTAGCTACGGTGATTCCAGCACGTTGACAGGTTAGCTGCAAGTCTTCTAATCAACACACAACCATCACCGGCTCTAAGGTAGACCAAGCTTTCGGCATAAAACGAAACAGACCTCCACCCAGCCCAGCAATGAGTTCTCGCTTGACTCCACTGAAGTCGCAAATGGTGGTTGTTTGCGATCATTGGAGTGCATGATACAGGGCGTCTGGCTCGGAGCTGTCCTTGAGGTAACCGATTTGTAACAGTTCGTTGTGTAACTGTGATGCCAGCAGCTGCTCAAATTGCTGCTGCAGATGCAGTACGATGCGCGTCACACGCCGAACACGATGGTAGTGCCACGTGGCCGTCCGGAGCCGGGGTTCTTGCGATTGTACATTCTTGTGACCATCACCGCCAGCAATCATGTACAATGGCTAGTTTCCTGCCAAGTCTTTCTGCATTTCGCAGAAGGTACATCAAGCTTCTGTACACCTATTATACGATCTCGTTCAGCTGTGTTGATAATGGCGTCTTTAAGGGGACCACACCGTGGTTCAGGTCGAAAAAAATCGATTTTTGGTTTTCATCATATTTCGATAGATTAAGGTTTTATGTAAGTACTCTGAAAAGGATTTTGCTGAAACAATTTTTTTCGAGCAATTAAAGAGCATTTTCCTACCACGTGTGTTTATGTGCCACGCCCACTTTTCTGTTACCCACTTTTATGCATATATTTTAGATCTTTATATCCCCTACATTGCACGTTAGGGATTTTTTTTCTCCCGAGTGTGTGGGCTATCCTTGGAATGCAACGGTCGGTATTCTTTTGTTTCTGATGTTTGGAAACAACACGCTTTCAAACACGCGGTTAATTTTGTTCAAGTGTGATTGCGAGTAGTTGTTATAGAAAACGTGCAGGTATACTATGGGCAGGCAGTTAGGAGAAATAAAGAAAATCTGGAGACAATGAAGAGAAATGTTTGGGCCATATTCTTTCATAAGTCCTCTACTGATGATAAGCCATGACATGGATTGTGTCCATCAGGAGAAAATTCGTGGTGCAAATACAATAGGGCTCAGGCAACTGGAGAATCTTATTCTCACCAGCATTCTCTTCTGCTGCTGTTATTACAGCAATTAAACCTATTTTCAGAGACTTGGCTGATCCTGACCTTCTAAGGAAATGTCTGCATGGGCAGACACAGAACCCAAATGAATGTTTCAACAGCATAATTTGGAACCGCCTTCCTAAAACTGTATTTGTAGGCACGCATACAATGAAACTAGGAGTTCATGATGCTGTTATTACAATCAGTTGTGGTAATATTGGAAAGTGTTGGGTACTGAAAAAGCTGGGAATTAATCCTGGTGAAAATATGATCACTGGGCTGCAACATTACGATAAAATGAGGATAGCCGATGCAGACAGGTCTGCATCTAATATGGCCAAGAAGGCAAGACAAACATCCAGGAAGGTGGAAAAGAAGCTGGAAGACCTGCTAGAGGCCAAAGAAGGGCCATCATATGCAGCAGGACAGTTTTAATTAACTGTAAGTAACAAATTCCAAAAGTTTTTCTTTAAAATCAATTTCCCGGAAACTAGAATTTTCACTACATATGCCCCATTATATCAGAAACTATCGTAGATAAATGAATGAAATTTTCAGAGATACTGCATAACATAAAAAAGTTACCTCAGGTACTACAATCATTAATATTACCCCATTAGGAAGTTCACAAAAAATATTTTCTGCAGAAAAAACTTAATATTTTTTGTTAATAAATTTAAAAAAGTATTTCTTAAAAACTATAAAATGTATAAAGTAGATTTTAGTACAGTTGCCAGTTGCCAGGGCAGTTTCATCGACATTTTCTTGACACTCTCCCTTAACTCAACAAACCTGTGACCATTCGTGCTGCCATTCTCTGTATACGTTCAGTAGGCCCCATTTGGAATGGATCCAGTACACTTGGGCAATGTTCTAAACTAGGTCACAGGAATGTTTTTTTTTGTTTTGTAAGCAATCTCCTTTGCAGGCTGTTGCAGTTTCCTAATATTCTACAAGCAAACGATGTTTCCGAAATCCAAACTTCTTTACCTACAACTGAGCCTATGTGATCATTCCATTTCATATCCACAGATATTGTTTCACACTGGTATTTTTATGAGTTGACCAACTGCAGTTGTGACTCGTTGATATTATAGTTATGCTTTACTACATTTTTTCGTTTTGTGAAGTGCACAATTTTACATTTCAAAACATCTAAAGCAAATTGCCAGTAACCGTACTATTTTGCAATCCTATTAACATGTGACTGAATATTTGTGCAGCTTTTTCAGTCACTGTTTCAGTGCTGATAACTGCATCTCTTGCGACAAGTCTGAGTTTACTATTAGTATTGTCACGATTAATATATAGCATGAACAGACACGCTTCCCTGGGACACACGTGAAGTCACTTAGCACTTTCCATCCAAGATAACATGTTGTGTCCTTCCTACCAAGAAACTCTCAATCCTGTCACAACTTTAGCTTGATACATCACACGATCCAACTTTCGGTAATAAGCGTGTTTGTGCACTGAGTCAAATGCTTTTCAGAAGTCAAGAAATGCTACATTTTTCTGTCTGTCTTGACAGATGGTTTTCAGGATGTCAGTTTGAGGAAAGAACGATTTGGGTTTCATATGAACAATGTTTCCGAAATCCAAACTGCTTGGCATTGAGGACATCATTCTGTTCGAGATACCTCGTTGCTTTTGAGCTCAGAATATGTCAATATTTTACAAGAAATTGATGTCAAGGATAATGGACGGTGATTTTATGGATCCCTTTGCTACCCTTTCTATAGACAGATGTGACCTTTCTTCGAGCCACTGGACCAGAGTAATGTGGTTGTGAGAAAGCTGGCACAGTCATCATTTGCATGTTGCATATGCATTTACATATTTGGCTCCTTTCCACCGGTTATTGCATATTATAACTAAAAACCAGTGACGATGCATGTTTTCGCTCTAATTTTACAATATTTTAAAAATTTTGACGGGCGGTCTCTAGCTCGACCTAGTTTTGATGTCTCAGAGGTTGACCGCGACCTAGAACGGCGTGCAATCGCTAACCGAGAGATCACTGCCTAGCGAAATTATTACAGAAGAGGAACAGGAACAGGCAGGCAGAGTCAATGATCCTGCGGCCGCGCCCCCGATTAAGCCCCACCGCTGTCATACCTTATGCCAGTTAGGCAGCAGTAGCCGACCGAGACAGGCGCAGCAACTGGGAAGTGTCATTTACGAGTTCCTAACCAGGAGCGAATTTTATTGTATCATCTGTGTGCTTCAACAGTTTAGTTTCTTGAGTTTCTGCGTGTAAATTTAATATATATAATAGCCACAGTTGTCGCGTTTTCGTTTGCGTCGGAAAGGAAACCGATTTTGTGACATATTACAAGCTCATAATCAGGGGCAAATTATTTAGTTTCACCTCAGTGCTTCGGTAGTTAAGTTTTCGAATATCTGCGTATTACTAGACACAGGGTCTGCAGTAGAGTTGCGCAGCGCGTGCCGAATAGTCCGTTTATCTGCATAGTTTAGTTTTCCACGGTCTTTGGTATGGACAGGGACTGCGATTGTTGTGTGCGGATGCGAGCCGAGTTGGTGACATTTCGCTCTCAGCTTCAGGCTGTGATGGCTTCGGTTACACACATTGAGGCTGCAGTGGATGGGCACCACTGTTGTGGGCCGGTCGTGGTGATCCATCGGACGTCCAGCACGCCCGAGTCTTCCGATCGGTCCTCACCTGTGGTCGAGTGGGAGGTCGCCCCGGGGCGAAGCAGGCGGCGAAAGATTTCCCAGGCGGCCGCACGTGAGGCCTCTCCGGTTTGTCTGACAAACAAGTTCCAGGTGCTGTCTGTGGCTGACACTGTCGCTGAGCCAGATGCTGTCGCCTGTCCTGTTTCAGAGGAAACCACTCAGCCTGCAAGATCCGGGCAATCGCAGAGGGTGGGACTATTGGTAGTTGGGAGCTCCAACGTTAGGAGCGTTATGAGACCCCTTAGGGACTTGGCTGACAAGGAGGGTAAAAAAACCAATGTGCCCTCCGTGTGCATACCGGGTGGAGTCATTCCAGATGTGGAAAGGGTCCTCCCGGACGCCATGAGGAGCACAGGGTGCAGCCAACTGCAGGTGGTTGCTCACGTCGGTACCAATGATGTATGTCGCTTTGGATCATAAGAGATTCTCTCTGGTTTCCAGCGGCTAACAGAAGTGGTAAAGGCTGCCAGTCTTGCTTACAAGATGACAGCAGAGCTGACCATTTGCAGCATAGTCGACAGGACCGATTGTGGACTTCTGGTACAGAGCCGAGTGGAGGGTCTGAATCAGAAGCTCAGACGGTTCTGCGACCGTGTAGGCTGCAGATTCCTCGACTTGCGCCAAAGGGTGGTTGGGTTTCGGGTTCCACTGAATAGGTCAGGTGTCCACTATACGCAGGAGGCTGCTTCACGGGTAGCAGGGGCTGTGTGGCGTGGACTGGGCGGTTTTTTAGGTGAGAGGTCTCGGCAAAACACAAGGATAGCTTCAATCACAAAGAGTGCAGGCTGAACACAGGAAGAACGTAGATACAGGAATCATTGGTATAACAGTTGTAAATTATCGTAACTGTGTTGGGAAAGTACCAGAGCTCCAAGTGCTAACAGAAAGCACTGATGCTCAAATCGTTGTAGGCACTGAAAGCTGGCTGAAGCCGGATATAAGCTCAGCCGTAATTTTTGCGAAGAACGTAACGGTGTTCCGAAAGGATAGGCTAAACACGGTTTGCGGTGGCGTGTTTGTTGCTGTCAGAAGTAGTTTATCTTGTCGCGAAATTGAAGTATATACTTCCTGTGAGCCGGCCGCGGTGGTCTGGCGGTTCTAGGCGCTCAGTCCGGAACCGCGCGACTGCTACGGTCGCAGGTTCGAATCCTTCCTCGGGCATGGATGTGTGTGATGTCCTTAGGTTAGTTAGGTTTAAGTAGTTCTAAGTTCTAGGGGACTAATGACCTCAGAAGTTGAGTCCCATAGTGCTCAGAGCCATTTCAGCCATTTTGAACTTCCTGTGAGTTAGTATGGGCAGAGGTCATTGTTGGCAACCGGAATAAAATAATAATTGGATCCTTTTACTGACCTCCCAATTCAGATGATATAGTTGCTGAAAGGTTCAAAGAAAACGTGAGTTTGATTTCAAACACATACCCGACTCATACGATAAAAGTTGGTGGTGACTTTAATTTACCCTCGACATGTTGGCGAAAATACATGTTTAATTACGGAGGTACGCATAAAATATCATCCGAAATTGTGCTAAACGCATTCTCAGAAAATTATTTCGAGCATTTAGTTCATGAGCCCACGCGAATAGTAAGCGGTTGTGAAAACACACTTGACCTATTAGCAACAAATAGTCCTGAGTTAATAACGAGCATCAAACCGATTCAGGGATTAGTGAACACAGGGTTGTCGTAGCGAGATTGAATGCTGTAATCCCCAAATCCTCGAAAAATAAGTGAAAAATATACCTATTCAAAAAAGCAGATGAAAATTCACTTGACGCCTTCCTAAGAGACAATCCCCACTCATTCCAAATTAATAATATAAGTGTAGACCAGATTGGCTTAAATTCAAAGAAATAGTATCGGGAGCAATTGAGAGATTTATACCAAATAAATTAACAAACGACGTAGCTGATCCCCCTTGGTACACAAAACGGGTTAGAACACTGTTGCAGAAACAACGAAACAAACATGCCAAATTTAAACAGACGGAAAATCCGCAAGACTGGCGAACTTTCACAGAAGCTCGAAGTTTAGCGCAGACTTCAATGCGAGATGCCTATAACAGTTTCCACAACGAAACTTTGTCTTGAAACCTGGGAGAAAATCCAAAGAGATTCTGGTCGTATGTGAAGTATGTTAGCGGCAAGAAACAACAATCAATGCCTTCTCTGCGCGATAGCAATGGAGATACTATCGAAGACAGTGCTGCCAAAGTAGAGTTACTGAACACAGCCTTCCGAAACGCCTTTACAACAGAAGACGAAATAAATATTCCAGAATTAGAATCGAGAACAGCTGCCAACATGCGTAACGTAGAAGTAAATATCCTCGGAGTAGTGAAGCAGCTTAAATCACTTAATAAAAGCAAGTCTCCTGGTCCAGACTGTATACCAGTTAGGTTCCTTTCGGAGTATGCTGATGCTTTAGCTCCGTACTTAACAATCATATACAACCGTTCGCTCGACGAAAGATCCGTACCCAAAGATTGTAAAGTTGCACAGGTCACACCAATATTCAAGAAAGGTAGTAGGAGTAATCCACTAAATTAAAGGCCCATATCGTTAACGTCGATATGCGGCAGGATTCTGGAACATATATTGTGTTCGAACATTATGAATTACCTCGAAGAAAACGGTCTATTGACACACAGTCAACACGAGTTTAGAAAACATCGTTCCTGTGAAACACAACTAGCGCTTTATTCATATGAAGTGTTGAGTGCTATTGACAAGGGATTTCAGATCGATTCCGTATTTATGGATTTCAGGAAGGCTTTTGACACTGTACCCACAAGCAGCTCGTAGTGAAATTGCGTGCTTATGGAATATCGTCTCAGTTATGTGACTGGATTTGTGATTTCCTGTCAGAGAGGTCACAGTTCGTAGTAATTGACGGAAAGTCATCGAATCGAGTAAAACAGAAGTGATTTCTGGCGTTCCCCAAGGTAGTGTTATAGGCCCTTTGCTGTTCCTTATCTATATAAACGACTTTGGAGACAATCTAAGCAGCCGCCTTCGGTTGTTTGCAGATGACGCTGTCGTTTATCGACTAATAAAGTCATCAGAAGATCAAAACGAACTGCAAAACGATTTAGAAAAGATATTTGAATTGTGCGAAAAGCGGCAGTTGACCTAATTAACGAAAACTGTGAGGTAACCCACATGAGTGCTAAAAGGAACTCGTTAAACTTCGGTTACCCGATAAATCAGTCTCATCTAAAAGCCGTAAATTCAACTAAATTCCTAGGTATTACAATTACGAACAACTTAAATTGGAAGGAACACATAGAAAACGTTGTGGGGAAGGCTAACCAAAGACTGCGTTTTATTGGCAGGACACTTAGAAAATTTAACAGACCTAGTAAGGAGACTGCCTGCACTACGCTTGTCCGTACTCTTTTAGAATACAGCTGCGTGGTGTGGGATCCTTACCAGACAGGACTGACGGAGTACATCGAAAAAGTTGAAAGAAAAGCAGCACGTTTTGTATTTTATCGCGAAATATGGGAGAGAGTGTTACAGAAATGATACAGGATTTGGACTGGACATCATTAAAAGAAAGGCGACGGAATCTTCTCACGAAATTCCAGTCACCAACTTTCTCCTCCGAATGCGAAAATATTTTGTTGACACCGACCTACATAGGAAGGAACGATCACCACGATAAAATAAGGGAAATCAGAGCTCGTAAGGAAAGATATAGGTGTTTATTCTTTTCGCGCGCTATACGAGATTGGAATAATAGAGAATTGTGAAGGTGGTACGATGAACCCTCTGCCAGGCACTTGAATGTGATTACAGAGTATCGTTGTGGATGTAGAGGTATGCATCGGCAGACACTTCAATTAACCGACGCAAGCTTTTAGTCGCACGTCCATTGTTTCAGTGTAGCTTTCTATTTACTTGTACACAGCTAACGTGTTTACTACGTGTAGGAAGTAACGTGTTGTGCGCCATGCCGCCTGAAAAAAAGAAATGTCGTTTCGTGGACAGCTGACCATCCTGGTAGATTTACATACGACGAAATTGTTTTATATTGTCGAGTTTGCGAGAAAAACGTTCCGTGCAAAAAAAAAAAAGTTTCAAATAGACGTGTATGTCAAGACAAGTCTTCATATCGCATGAATGCAGAAGAAAGGACCACGACAATAGCTCATGACAACAGCAAGTTGCAGAAGCGGGGATTTGTTCAAAGGTAACCAAAAAAGTCGGTTTAACATGGATCTAGGTGAAGCATTCATTGCAAGCAATATTCCTCTTCTCAGACTTACAAACCATATTCTCAAACGCTTCCTACGCAAATATTGCTTAAATCAAAATATACCAGATGAATAAATAAAAACTACAAAATTTGCCTTTACCTCCCGAACCAGTGGTAACTCGTTGGGGTACGTGGATCGAAGCAATGAACATTTCGAAGCCATTAGAGGGGTAGTAAACGACTTTTATGGTGCAGAGGCTTTGGCAGTTTGCCAGTGCAAGGAATCTCTTAATGATTCGGGTATTAAAAAAAAGCATTGCTGTGATTAGCTCTCATTGTTCCCATATACCTGCAAGTATTAAAAAACATTGAAAATCAAGGTTTGGCGTTGAATTAATATATTCAGTTAATGTATAAAATTATTCTAGTGAACTCCTCATTGCAGGAGATATTCCCAAGAAAACTTAAAGAAAACACTGAAAACATTTTCAACAATAACCCAGGCTTTGAACCCTGGTGCCAGATTGATAGTTTATTATTAATGGGACGGGTAAACTTTTACCAGGAACAATGTGGTGTCGTCAGTCATACGACCACGCCGCCGCCTGAGACCGATCCGCCGGTTGCGATTCTCTCGATAAACGGAACAGAAGAACGGCTGTGTTAGCTAAAGAGTACACAGCCAGTCGCAGTACTTACGCTCGCTGCGAGGCGCCGCTAGGCCACTTCATGTGTAGCAGGTGAGTAGTGCAGTTGTGCCAGTCTACAGTTCGTAGCCGCGCTCAGTGGTCAAAAAATGGTTCAAATGGCTCTGAGCACTATGGGACTTAACGGCTGTGGTCATCAGTCCCCTAGAACTTAGAACTACTTAAACCTAACTAACCTAAGGACATCACACACATCCATGCCCGAGGCAGGATTCGAACCTGCGACCGTAGCAGTCGCGCGGTTCCGGACTGAGCCTCAGTGGTCAGCCAGCGTCGATGTTAGTCACTGTCTGCAGCTCAGTCATTGCTGCCATCAAGTCTTTGTAGCTCTGTTCCAAGTTAGTCTTCCAGTTCACCGGATTCGACATTCAAGATTACAAGAGATTAATTCGTCACTGCAAGATTTGTGACTTGTAAATTATGTCATTCTACAGACGCTTAGTCTAGTCGCGTCTTCTATAATTGTCAACCAACTGATCATGGACTACAGCAAAGTTAAGTAATAAATGCTTTTTATTTTGTACTCCTGATAATTAATTGTGTTTTCCTGTTGTAGCTACCTAGCAGTCTTGGCATAGTAGCACCCACGTTTCCACCTCCTTGGCTACCTCATATTTGCCGCCTCATGTTGATGGACTCGATTATGGTGGAAGATCGAGAGCCAAACAATAAGTGCCAACATAGCGTCCAAATTCAAATAGCGCCCATTTACCTCAGTTGATGTAGAACAGTACCTTTCTGCTTGTAAAAATGTTTTGAGTGATCAAAGACATAATCTTACTACCGAACATTTGGAACAGTACTTGGTCGTTTATGTTTATAATAGTAGAAAATGTAAAATAAATAGTAAATGATGCATGTGATCTTCACACTGCTCTCCTAGCCGCTGGTCAGTTTCTGTGACTAGTGGTACCATCACTTTATCAAATAGCTCTTCAACTGGCCTCACAAGGGCTGAGTGCACCCCAGCACTCAGCAGATTTGGACAGGAACCCATCCAAGTGCTAGCCAAGACTGACAACGCTTAACTTTAGTTACCTGATGGGAACCCGTGTTACCACTGGAGCAAGGCTGTAGGGCCCCCTCTGTATAATGCTTTTTTTATATATTTCTGATAAGGAGAAGTCCCCAGGGGTACGATCGACATTTTGAAACTATCTGCATAGTGATGTAGGTTAAGATCCAAGGTATCACACTCTACAGCCATTCACCCTGGTGGGTCCTCGTTTGCGAATAATTAACGAAAAAAAGAAATTCGGAATTTTGTGAGGCTCAATAGCGTTAAAAGAAGTTGTTTCATGTAATGTATAAGGTGCTATACCACCAGTAGCTCCTGCAGAAAGTGTCATCACTTCTGTCTCGAAGCTGGTCGCAGGTTGTGTTCCAAAAATGAACAGCATAGAGACAGAAGTGATGACACTTTCTGCAGGACCTGACCATCATTTTGCAGTACAATGTTCACTCACATAGAATGCAAGCTGTTACTGATTTGTTTCACTGATGGGGCTGCTACCACCTACTACACTCCCCTGACTTAAGCCCTCGTAAGTTCAACTCGATTTCTAAACTGAGGGAAAAACTTCACGGCATTCGCTTCAGAACTGCTACAAATTCGTCGGGCAATAGACCGCGCCGCTCGAACTGTCAACATGACTGGCAGTGCTAAGAATATCCTACGACTTCCACATCGCTGACAACGGGTTATACTCAATGCTGGTGATTACTTGGAAGGTCAGTAAAACTTTGAAACACGTATCTATTTTGTAGGAGCTGTAAATAGATAGTTGTCACTATTAAAGTTCCAACCCTTGTATTTGCAATCGTAAAAATATTTGGATGTTGTGTGAGCTAGTATGATTCCAGACCCATTACACATGGACTGTATAACACCCCTTGACCCGTACTAGCGATTAGGAGACGTGAACCGATCAGCTGAACGGTTTATAGCGACTGCTACTCACGTCGACTGCTGTGTCCGCACACGTTAGTTCCGCTCGCGCCATCCACAGCTACAGTTGTGTCGCGAATTCAGTGACTGCACGACAACAAATGAATGGCGTAAACCGCCAAGTCTGAATCCGCCGCTTGGAGCGCTGAATAACGTTGTTGCCTACTCCTTGGATTTATAACTTTTGTTTTTATGTCTATTCTGTTCCTTGGTTACTGTTTTGTTGTTACAAGTTACCTATAGCAATTGTGCTTCTTTTTCTGTAATACCAAGTAATAAACTGTTCAAGTATATTCTCAGTGCGTGTCAGAATATTTATTACGTACAGGTAGCTCTACACGACGAAAATATACCCGTCAATGGTGAGCCCGACTTGATTCGCGCTGAGAAAAACGGTCCCGCGACAAAACTGATTACACAATGGAATCGGCTGCAGTATCGAGACTGGCTGTTCGCCTCTCACCGTTTTGGCCACATAATCCAGTTCTATGGTTCGCTCATGTTGAGGCCAGCTTTTACTATGCCTGAATTACAGCGAATGCGACTAAGTCTGCATTAACAGTGAGTCATCTCGAGCTTCCGAAGTTCAAAAAATAATCACGGCACCACCGACCGAGAATGCATACGAAAGATTAAAGACTGAGCTTATTTGTAGAGTTGCAGCATCGCAGGAAGACCGTATCAGACAAGTGCTGACCCAGGAAGATACAGGCGACAGAAAAGCGTCTCAGTACCTGCGTCACCTCCACAGCAAGGTGGACATCGGAACAGTGCTCGACAATCTTGTGTGTACGCTATGGAGCACCTGTCTGCCGCCGCAGGTAAAGGCGATCGTCGCATCGCAGACAGAGGTGTCCCTGGACGCTGCTGCGGAACTGGCCGACCGCATCCAAGATGCCATCGCTCCGGACCAACAGGTTAGTGCTGTGACAATGTCTGGTAGTGTCGCTTCCGTGGCCCTTCTCGTTTCACGCGCATATTACGATGCTCTGTCTGCCAAAGTTGATGCACTGAGTACACAGATTGGCACACTGTTGTCACAAGGAGGTCCTAGTCGCTACAGAGGAGGTGGCCGCAAACGATCTAGGAGCCGTCCCTCGACTCAGTCTGTATCAGATGCTGGTCCGACCACTTGTTGGTATCACAGATTCGATGAGCAGGTTAAAAAGTGCACTAGCCCCTGTGCCTACCCAAATGCAAACGGCCGTCGGACATAGGCGCCACCGACTGCTCAACTACATATCGGCGCCTATTCATTACTGACAGGGTATCAGGCCGCAAGTATTTAATAGACACAGGGTCTGACCTAGAGCGTCACTGCACTGTTGCAGGCCACCAACTGCATTTAAATAATTCAGCAATTGCGACGTATGGCACGCGGCGTGAAGAATTAAATTTGGGGCTCAGCCGTTAATTCACTTGGGACTTTACTGTAGCAGGCGTGGCCGAAGAATAATCGGTACCGATTCATTAGATCACTATCAGCTTCTACCGGATGTAGCGTATTCCTGCCTAACAGACAATGTTACCGGACTTACAACCACTGGGTACCATGGTGATGCCAGAACATAACAGCATCAAGATTATACAGGTTGCAGACGAGGAGTATTGCTCGCTGCTGCATGAGTTCCCGAACTTAACGAGGCCTCCAGGCGCGCCACAGCAAGCTTTGCACGATACGGTCCACCACATAAAAACTACGGACGGGACGCCTGTGTCTTGCCGCCGTGACGATTGGCTACAGGACGCCTCGCCAATGCTAAAAAAGAATTTAACACGATGTTACGAGAAGGTATCATCCGACCTTCAAGTAGTCCACGGTCATCTGCACTGCATTTAGTATCCAAACAGGGAGGAGCCTGGCGCCCGTGTGGCGATTACGGAGCGCTCGACTCACGGACCGTGCCTGATCGCTACCCAGTGCCACTACTAAAAGACTATAGCCACGCACTGCATGGAGCCATTGTATTCAGGGTTATAGGCTGCGCAAAGGCGTATACCCGGACTCCCGTGGCAACAGAGGACATTCCAAAGACCGCTATTATTACGCCATTTGGGTTGTATGAAAGCAAGTTTATGACTTTCGGCCTGCGTAATGCTGCTCAAACCTGGCAGAGGTCCATCGATTCGGTCTTGCGTGGGTTGAACCTTTGTTTTGCTTGTCTAGACGATGTGTTAGTGAATTCATCGTCCAAGGAGCAACATCGCCAGCACCTGAGAGAAGTTTTTGAGTGTTTCGAGAAGAACGGCGTGGTGATAAACACAGCTAAATGTGTGTTTGGTTAACATCAAGTCGATTTCCTGGGTCATCGAATATCTTCATCAGGCTCATTACCACTCACTGAGAAGATTGAAGCCATACTGCAAATACCCAAGCCATCTACAATAAAAGAGCTACGCAGATACTTAGGAATGCTCAATTTTTACCGCAGTCATTTACTACGCACTGCCGAACAACAGATGCCGTTGAACGCAGAACTGGGTGGTCCCAAGGTTAAAAGCAATTCTCCTGTGCAGTAGGCCGAGGAGATGAATGCGGCTTTCGAAGTAACCAAAAAGAGCCTAGCACAAGCAGCACTGCTGGCGCACCCCAAGCTCGAAGCTCCACTGGCATTAGTGGTGGATGCCAGTCAGCTGCCTCCCGAGTGGCCAGTGATTTACAGCCTGTGGACATCAAGGGCGCAACAAGAAGATTCGAGCTACACACCATATTGCATGACGACACTGCAGCACTCAAGTTACAGCAAGTCGACATTCCTGGCGAGAACATGAAATAGTACTGTAAAGTGTCACATGGCAGATCACGCCCTTTCGTTCCCGTTGCATTTCGCAGGCCAGTGTTCGAGTCCTTACATAATCTTCGCCACCCAGGAGTCCGGTCGACATTCAAGCTAGTGTCTCAAAGGTTCGTGTGGCCAGGAATAGAAAGAGACTGCCGCGAATGGACGAGAACTTGCCAGCGTTGCCAACTTCGCAAAATCACTCGCCACATTCATCCCCCAATAGGAAAGTTCCCGGACATTTATTCACGCTTCCCCTATGTTCATCTTGGTGTGGTAGGACCACTTCCTCCATCGTATGGCCAGCGGTACATATTCACAATGATTGACGGGTATATGCGATGGCCTGAAGCGGTACCTACTGACAACGTCTCTGCGGAAACACTAGTCACTGCTTTCACATCAGCCTGGCTGGCGAGATTCGGCTGTCCGCTCCATCACCACCGACAGAGGCCGACAGTTCGAGTCAGATTTGTTCACACAGTTGGCGAAGTTTTGTGGCTACGTCCATCACAAAACGACCAATTATCATCCGGCCAGCAATGGCATGCTTGAACATTGGCATCGAACGCCGAAGGCTGCACTAATGTGCCATGGGACATCTTGGACGTCTGAACTACCCATAGTCCTGCTGGGTCTACGAGTCACATACAAACCAGATACAGAGTTCTCGGCAGCTGAATTGGTTTAAGGCGAGACTCTGTGCCTACCAGGGGAGTTTGTCGTCACATGCCTGCTGTCAGAAACGGACGACCAACCAGAGTTCCTTCGCAAGTTACCGGAACACGTAAGCCAAATAAAACCCATAAAGGCCTCCAAGCAACAACTTTTGTGCAAAACAATCTCGAAAGCTGTTCGCAAGTTATGTTACGTACAGACTGCGTCAAACCACCACTGCAGCCACCGTATACTGGACCCCATCGCGTCCTGTGCAGAGACACACACACGATGGTCATCATAGTAAATGGCAAACAGGCCACCGTGCTTCTTAGCAGAGTGACGCCGGTTTACATTTTCAAGGAGGCATCATCCACCTTATGGTCAAGAGCTCAACGCCTGATAGATGCATCACCTTGACTTCCAGCACCGCCGCCACAACAGGTCGATGCACAGCCTGCACGCACCACCCGTTCCGGGCGACATGTCCACTTCCCGGACAGGTTCAGAGAAGACGCACCACGCTCCGCTTTCACCAAGGGGGCTCCTGTAGCGAGCGCTACTCACGTCCACTGCTGTGTCCGCACAAGTTAGTTCCGTTCGCGCCATCCATATATACAGTTGTGTCGCGAATTCAGTGACTGCACGGCAACAAGTGAATGGCGTAAACAGCCAAGTTTGGAGCGCTGAATAACGTTGTTGCCTACTCCTTGGAGTTATAACTTTTGTTTTAATGTTTATTCTGTTCCTTGGTTACTATTTTGTTGTTTACAAGTTACCTATAGCAGCCGTGCTTAATTTTCTGTAATACAAAGCAATAAGCCGTTCAAGTATATTCTCAGTGCGTGTTTGAATATTTATTAAGTACGGGTAGCTCTACACGACGAAAATATACCCTTGTATATTCTCAGTGCGTGTTTGAATATTTATTAAGTACGGGTAGCTCTACACGACGAAAATATACCCTTTAGGTTCAACGACCTTCCTATTGTTATTGGTTCAAAGTTAACATATATTGCAAGGCGGCACGTTTCGCCTACGCGAGCGAAATATTTATTTTTTGACTTAGCGTTGCTCCACGGCGAGCGTGGAAATGTAAGAAAATCGGTATGTCACCTGACTTTGTTGCGAGACAGGATAACGAGAGGACGTGTATGAAGTGTGTGCAGTGAAACAGTCATTGTTAGCCACCATATTGTATAATTTGTGTTTTTTGAGATTCATAAGTGGTATGTAACGTTAATGTGGAGTTTAGTAACAGCCACAATAAAGTCTAGTGCATTTCAAAGGTAATTTTGTGTATTTAATTTTGACCAAAGGATTCTGTGATGAACTGTAATGTACGAAAAGCTCGTATAGGGCTTCGAACATTTGGTAGTCGATGTTTGTTGTAGAACCCGTTTCAATAACACGGTCAAAAGCAGAGCGAAAGTTTTCTCTGCTAAAACGAACTCATTTCACTGGCAGACAATCATCATATGGCAGTATCCCAGTTCGAGGAGATCCTATATAAGTTTTCTTTCTCTTACGTTTCAAGAATTTCACAGACGACCGTCGGAGTCGGCAACTGCTTCTACACCACGAGAGTAACTTTTCTACGTGTGCTAAATTACGCACGCAGTGGGAGTAGTCGACGCCGCTCTGGAAATTGATATTGCCCTTCACAGACATACAAACAGAGACACTAAACACACCATTACGGTATATTGATAATTTTTACTTTATGGACCGTCTGACTGCAACTGAATGAAACACAATTTTCGTGCCACACGCGTTTCGCCTTTATTTTCTGCAAGGCATCTTCAGTGGCCTGGAATATGCACATGTATGAACATATATGTAAGTACAGTTCAAAACATTACTACATAAAAACCAACCACCAGAACTGTTTATAACTTATAGGCACATTGACCAAAATGTAAACTAAACAGCAAAAATATGTACATATTGTTATTTGTTGTGATCAATGTGTATTTTATGTTATGTGTATGTAGGCTACTAATGTTGTGCTTGGTATAATTTCATGTATGACTGATGGAATCGTTCTATGTGAACTACATCCGACACCAGACAGCCACGACAACGCGGGTCCATGACATATGAACTTTGCGCGGTTCTGCTCTGCAGTAAAGGCAACCACAAGAATGACATGCTAACTCATTGCACACATTAGCCTGGTCTTTGTAGATAACGACTGGGTGAGGAATATTTGTAGATTTAGTTATTATATGTTTTAGTATATGCAGAGTGATTTGTGTTTTTTTGTTGATGTGTTCACAACTATGTAGAGATAAATGGTTCAAATGGCTCTGTGCACTATGGGACTTAACTGCTGCGGTCATCAGTCCCCTAGAACTTAGAACTACTTAAACCTAACTAACCTAAGGACATCACAAACATCCATGCCCGTGTATGTAGAGATATTCAGGGATATAGAATCTGATGTGTATTTTCGTGGGGCAAAGCTGAATTGTGTCCAGAGTAAAGTAATTAGACGAAAAGTGAACAACTGAATTCTTATGGTTAAAACCAGATCACAGTTTATAATGCAGAGGGAACAGGAAGCGAATGTGCAGCCCAGTGTTGAACAAAACCCAGGGCAAACGGTAGATGCTGGCCGAGGAGAATCCAAAGATCCTACGGCTGAGCTCTTAAATCAAACGAAACTTTTGATGAATAGCGTAGCTAGTATAGCTTCAGAACAGTCTCACATGTCTGCTATTCAGACGAAACTTTTAGCTGAGCAAGATAATATGTCTGCTGATCAAGCGAATATTTCAGCTGCGCAGGCGGTTATTTCTGCAAATGTACAATCCATAGCTATGGAACAGGCAAACATAGTGGCTAAAGTAACAAATGTGACCACCACTGTGAGAAATTTACACTCCTGGAAATGGAAAAAAGAACACATTGACACCGGTGTGTCAGACCCACCATACTTACTCCGGACACTGCGAGAGGGCTGTACAAGCAATGATCACACGCACGGCACAGCGGACACACCACGAACCGCGGTGTTGGCCGTCGAATGGCGCTAGCTGCGCAGCATTTGTGCACCGCCGCCGTCAGTGTCAGCCAGTTTGCCGTGGCATACGGAGCTCCATCGCAGTCTCTAACACTGGTAGCATGCCGCGACAGCGTGGACGTGAACCGTATGTGCAGTTGACGGACTTTGAGCGAGGGCGTATAGTGGGCATGCGGGAGGCCGGGTGGACGTACCGGCGAATTGCTCAACACGTGGGGCGTGAGGTCTCCACAGTACATCGATGTTGTCGCCAGTGGTCGGCGGAAGGTGCACGTGCCCGTCGACCTGGGACCGGACCGCAGCGACGCACGGATGCACGCCAAGACCGTAGGATCCTACGCAATGCCGTAGGGGACCGCACCGCCACTTCCCAGCAAATTAGGGACACTGTTGCTCCTGGGGTATCGGCGAGGACCATTCGCAACCGTCTCCATGAAGCTGGGCTACGGTCCCGCACACCGTTAGGCCGTCTTCCGCTCACGCCCCAACATCGTGCAGCCCGCCTCCAGTGGTGTCGCGACAGGCGTGAATGGAGGGACGAATGGAGACGTGTCGTCTTCAGCGATGAGAGTCGCTTCTGCCTTGGTGCCAATGATGGTCGTATGCGTGTTTGGCGCCGTGCAGGTGAGCGCCACAATCAGGACTGCATACGACCGAGGCACACAGGGCCAACACCCGGCATCATGGTGTGGGGAGCGATCTCCTACACTGGCCGTACACCACTGGTGATCGTCGAGGGGACACTGAATAGTGCACGGTACATCCAAACCGTCATCGAACCCATCGTTCTACCATTCCTAGACCGGCAAGGGAACGTGCTGTTCCAACAGGACAACGCACGTCCGCATGTATCCCGTGCCACCCAACGTGCTCTAGAAGGTGTAAGTCAACTACCCTGGCCAGCAAGATCTCCGGATCTGTCCCCCATTGAGCATGTTTGGGACTGGATGAAGCGTCTTCTCACGCGGTCTGCACGTCCAGCACGAACGCTGATCCAACTGAGGCGCCAGGTGGAAATGGCATGGCAAGCCGTTGCACAGGACTACATCCAGCATCTCTACGATCGTCTCCATGGGAGAATAGCAGCCTGCATTGCTGCGAAAGGTGGATATACACCGTACTAGTGCCGACATTGTGCATGCTCTGTTGCCTGTGTCTATGTGCCTGTGGTTCTGTCAGTGTGATCATGTGATGTATCTGACCCCAGGAATGTGTCAATAAAGTTTCCCCTTCCTGGGACAATGAATTCACGGTGTTCTTATTTCAATTTCCAGGAGTGTAGTTACAGAACAGGCAGAGTTAGCCAAGAAATTGAAGGGTATAACCAATAAAGTAAACGAACTGCCCACAAGGGAAGATTTTGTTGAATTACTAGGTGATGTGAGTACTTTGACAAATAGACAGGAAAGAAATAAATAGTATGAAGCAAACCCACAAACAATTTCCGATCGAAATAAACAGAGTAAACAGTAAAATTGAAATCGTGTGGCGGAGACAACAAACGGTAGAAGTAGAGGTACAAAACCTGGCCTCAGCAGTAAAGGAAATAACGTCCGGATGTGAAGGGCGAATGGAACAAAAGTTCCAAGAAAACACCCAGCAGTTTATGCAACAATTACACGACTGGGTAGTGGATAAGAAACAGCAAGTGATTATTGTCTGTTAATAAAGGTATCAAGGAAGCGGTAGAGAATATAGTGAGTGAAGGCCTACCGTTACCTCGCCAAATAGATCAAGAGTTGAAGGAAGTTCGCGAGCAGATAGGAACCTAGTTCCAAAGATGGAAAGGAGAAGTTACACAGAATTTGCAAACGTGCATTCAAAGGATAGAAGAACTTTGGGGAGCGGCTACTGAAGAAAGAAAGGAAGCCAGCCCAGAGTGGAGATCTAGGGGTAGAAATGAAGGCTCGATGTATAAATGTGGGGGTGATGAGCAGTACCCAGACACAAGCCCAAACGAACAGATGTATGGAAGTATGTCACCTATGAGTGATTACACCAGATCTATCATGGAAGAGGAAATGCTAAAGCATAGGCAATTCCAAATATTTTTTCCGAAAAGAAGACATTAAATCCTGTCGGATTTATCAGACGATTCAGAGGAGCTTGGTCTGATCGACAGAAAATCGAATATGTATCAAGTTACATCCAAGGCGATGGTAGTCTGTGGGTATCTGACGTAATAGACAAGTGTCACACCTACGAAGAATTTGAGAAGGCATTCCTCAATAGATATTGGTCAAGAGGCATTCAGGAGAGATTGAAGAAGTACTTACCCCGGAACCCTTCTCTTATCGAAACAGGAACTTACAGAGATACTCCGCAAATGAAAAATAGGCAGTCAGGTTACAACAGTAATAACGAAAGAATGAATGGAGGACAAATGGATAATTTTCATCGAACCAATTTGAATAATTGTTACAACAACGGAGCAAACTGTATGGAACTGCAGAATAACGGAAGAAATTATGAGCCGAACAGAAACAGAGACAGGCGGTTTGAAAGGAGGTACAATCCTGTATATAATGACCGTAGAAACCAAGGACAAAGTAACAAACCAAAAACGAGGCGAGGCCAAAGCCAACAAATAATCAAGCCCGGCGAGAACAATCACCGGTCATAGTCGAAGCAACCGATGACAACAACGGACCAGCTAGACCGGACAATTTAAACTGGATCCGACCGGATTACGCCCCGGAGGTTCGGTCGATAAAAGAGTAATGGGGGCAAGGAATCACCTGTAAACTGTTTTAGGTATAACGATGGAATGAGGATCATTGGAGAGTTAACGGAAGATGTAAATCCTGGGGAACAAGTTTCTAATAAAGTGCCAATATCAGCGATCCGTGCCGAAATATTACACGTACCTGTCAGAGTAATCTTGGATACCGGAGCTTCGATAAATGCGATCTCTGACAATTTATTTAAACAAGTATCCCAGAAGACACAGTTACCGACGTTGCCGACAAGAAACTGTAAGATTATTGGAGCCTTAGGCACCTGCTCGCAACCAGTCCGGATACAAATTTTGCTAGATGTAAGAATACGAAATACAGTGATAAGATGCGTGTTCCTAGTAATTCAAAAATTAATAGAAGATTGTATCATCGGATTAGAGACTATGAGGTTGAAGACTTCTCGTCCGGTAAAGTCAGATTTTGTGATAATGGGGAAATGGCACAAGTTGATCTGATCATGAAAGAAAGAAGCATTGGAAATTACTGTCCTGGTCATGGTATTAAGCTCATTAGAAAAGAAAAGAGATGAAACGTACAGAAGAGGTAAAGGAGAGCAAGATACTCGGGATAGCAGAACAAGTGAAAGAAAAGGCAAAGGAAGCTGATGGATTGTAAAACGAACAAAATGATCAATTGGTAGATCTTTTGGAGAAATATATCCAGATGTCTGAAGAAAGGCCAGGAATTATTAAGGGATTCACGTGCCATTTGGAGGTGTTTCCTCATGAGACGTATTGTAATAAATCATATTCAATTCCGTGGAGATTGAAGAAATCAGTAAGTGAAGAAATAAACATGAACACCTTTGGGATGAGTTAGCACGTCGACTTTACTCGATTATAGCAGCCAACATGACTACCATCACTGGCTTTGGCACTTGAGGAAGAATGGGCTGCCATTCCAACACAGTCAGACAGCTCATTGTAAGTATCCACAGCGGAGTTGAAGCCGTCATAAAGGCGAAGAATGGACACAGTTAATGTCCACTAAAAGGTGTCTGGTGACCTGTGACAAGAATGTGCATTTCTATCGTCAATAACTTTGGCTCTCACCACGTAGACGTTGTTTTACCGGAGCTGATTCAATGCTGTCACCAAAACGAGGTCCGATACTTGAAAAATTGTTGCGACCTGAATAAAAAGATGGGTTCGCAGTTTGAACAGCAAAGGTGTTACTGATTGTTACAGTGTGATAGCTTTAACATTTATACATACCTAACTAGAGCTGTAGTATTTTTCCACACGTTTTTCTGAACTTCAGCTGGTAATTATCATTTTCTTACAAGGGAATGGTCCAATATGACATGTCGAAACCCATCCTACAATTTCTTATGCAGAAAGAATACAACGAAAGAAATGCACTGTCAAAATTTTAGCTGTTAAGACGCACTGAAAGTATTTTTTTTATAAATAGTTGAGGTTACTCGTTTTTGTTGCACGAAGAACGCTTATGGCAGGGGTTTTCTACAGCTCTTCCTGCTTAGCGCGCTGTCGGCCCTGATAAGAGAACATAGCACCACGTAGTGCGAATATCCAGAGTGATACGTGAGAGTCTGAAACACCTAAACCATACAAAAAATATCACGTATCATTAATGTTATGAATAAGAGGCAGTTCATATCGACAACTGTACTGCTCCAGACGCAATTGTTACATAGATGACTAGCAGAGGAAAATAAATCAATGCAGAGTTTCTTGGCTATTCCCAATAGTCGAGATAATGCAGTTAAGTGTCATTTGAATGACGAAGAAAAACATCTTCCTTACACAAGCCACAAATGACGAAATGAAAATTAATGCTTTCAGGCACTTCACAGTAATTATGGTTTTATTTAGACAGAACTGCGGCAGAGTAAGAAAAGGCGTTGGTTGTTGCTCTGCTTAATGTGCTGCATACCGGGCATACTTGAAGCAATTCGCTAAACGTGCCGATGCAAACCGATAACGCACAAATGACTGAAATTTAAGAACACTGTTCTCATGATAAACCTCAACTGACACAGAGCTATCGTAAATTACATTGTTCGACAATTTCCGTAAAAATACTTTCCACAGTCGAAATAATTTAATATCGACAGGTAGAATTTGAATTATATCAACAGTTCTTTCGCTATCCTTCTCAAAGACAGACGTGTCGTTATGTTAGGCCAAGAGTCAACGAAAACAAAGAATTAATTTCTTCAGCTGGTTAGAAACAGTTTTGAATAAAATGTTAAAAATTATTATTTCCTATTTTTCCAGACTTTAATGAACCATGGACCTTGCCGTCGGGGAGGGGGCTTGCGTGCCTCAGCGATACAGGCAGCCGTTCCGTAGGTGCAACCACAACGGAGGGGTGTCTGTTGAGAGGCCAGACAAACGTGTGGTTCCTGAAGAGGGGCAGCAGCCTTTTCAGTAGTTCCAGGAGCAACAGTCTGGATGATTGACTGATCTGGCCTTGTAACAATAACGAAAACGGCCTTGCTGTGCTGGTACTGTGAATGGCTGAAAGCAAGAGGAAACTACAGCCGTAATTTTTCATGAGGGCATACAGCTTTACTGTATGGTTAAATGATGATGACGTCCTCTTGGGTAAAATATTCCGGAGTTAAAATAGTCCCCCATTCGGATCTCCGGGCGGGGATTACTAGGAGGACGTCGTTATCAGGAGAAAGAAAACTGACGTTCAACGGATCGGAGCGTGGAATGTCATATCTCTTAATCGGGTAGGTAGGTGAGAAAATATAAAAAGGGAAATGGATAGGTTAAAGCTAGATTTAGTCGGAATTAGCGAAGTTTGATGGCAGGAGGAACACGACTTTTGGTAAGGTGAATACAGGGTTATAAATACAAAATCAAATAGGAGTAATGCAGAAGCAGGTTTAATAATGAATTTAAAAAATAGGGGCGCGGATAAGCTACAACGAACAACATAGTGAACGCATTATTATAGCCAAGATAGACACGAAGCCCACTCCTACCACAGTAGTTCAAGTTTATATACCAACTAGCTCCGGAGATGACGAAGACAATGAAGAAATGTATGATGAGATAAAAGAAATCATTCAGATAGTGAGGGGAGACGAAAATTTAATAGTGATGTCGGACTGGAATTCGATAGTAGGAAAAGGAAGAGAAGGAAAAGTAGTAGGTGAATATGGAATGGCGATAAGGAATGAAAGAGGAAGCCGCCTGGTAGAATTTTGCACAGAGCATAACTTAATCATACCTAGCACTTGGTTTAAGAATCATGAAATAAGGTTGTATACGTGGAAGAGGCCTGGAGACAGTGGACGGTTTCAGATAGATTATATAATGGTAAGACAGAGATTTAGGAACCAGGTTTTAAACTGTAAGACATTTCCAGGGTCAGATGTGGACTCTAACCACAATTTATTGGTTATGAACTGTAGATTAAAACTGAAGAAACTGCAGAAAGTTAGGAATTTAAGGAGATGGGACCTGGATAAACTGAAAGAACCAGAGGTTGCAGAGAGTTTCACAGAGAGCATATGGGAACGACTGACAAGAACCGGAAAAAGAAATATAGTAGAAGAAGAATGGGTAGCTTAGAGAGATGAAATAGTGAAGGCAGCAGAGGATCAATTAGGTAAAAAGACGAGGGCTAGTAGAAATCCTCGAGTAACAGCAGAGATATTGAATTTAATCGAGGAAAGGAGAAAATATAAAAGGAACACAAACGTCTCAAAAATGAGATCGATAGGAAGTGGAAAATGGCTGAGCAGGGATGGCTAGAGGACAAATGTAAGGATGTAGAGGCATATATCACAAGGGGTAAGATAGATACCAACTACAGGAAAATTAGAGAGACCTTTGGAGAAAAGAGCTCAGATGCAAAACCAGTCTTAAGCAAAGAATGGAAAAAGGTGGAAGGAGTATATAGAAGGTCTATACAAGGGCGACGTACTAGAGGGCAATATTATGGAAATGGAAGAGGACGTAGATGGCGATGAAACAGGAGATAGGATAATGCGTGACGAGTTTGACAGAGCACTGAAAAAAACCTGAGTCGAAACGAGGCTCCGGGAGTAGACAACATTCCGTTAGAACTACTGATAGCCTTGGGAGAGCCAGCCCTGACAAAACTCTACCATCTGGTGAGCAGGATGTATGAGACAGGCGAATTACCCTCAGACTTCAAGAAGAAAATAAAACTTCGAATCCCAAAGAATGTAGGTATTGACAGGTGTGAAAATTACCGAACTATCAGTTTAATAAGTCACGGCTGCAAAATACTAACACGAATTCCTTACAGACGAATGGAAAAACTGGTAGAAGCCGACCTTAGGGAAGATCAATTTGGATTCCGTAGAAATGTTGAAACACGTTAGGCAATACTGACCCTACGACTTACCTTAGAAGATAGATTAAGGAAAGGCGAACCTACGTTTCTAGCATTTGTAGACTCAGAGAGAAAGCTTTTGACAGTGTTGCCGGGAATATTCAATTTCAGATTTTGAAGGTGGCAGGGGTAAAATACAACGAAAAAAAGTCTATTTACAATTGGTATAGAAACCAGATGGCAGTTATAAGAGTCGAGGGGCATGAAAGGGAAGCAGTAGTTGGGAATGGAATGAGACAGGATTGTAGCCTGTCCCAAATGTTATTCCATCTGATATTGAGCAAGCAGTAAAGGAAAAATTTGGGGTAAGAATTAAAATCCACGGAGAAGAAATAAAAGCTTTGAGGTTTCCAAAGACACTGTAGTTCTCTCAGAGACAGCAAAGAACTTGGAAGAGCAGTTAAATGGAATGGACAGTTTCTTGAAAGGAGTACATAAGATGAACACCAACAAAAGCAAAACGAGGATAATGGAATGTAGTCGAATTAAATCAGGTGATGCTGAGGGAATTAGATTAGGAAATGAGACACTTAAAATAGTAGATGAGTTCTGCTATTTGGGGAGCAAAATAACTGATGGTGGTCGAAGTAGAGTGGATATAAAAAGACTGGCAACGGAAAGGAAAGCGTTTCTGAAGAAAAGAAATTTGTTAACATCGAGTATAGATTTAAGTGTCAGGAAGTCTTTTCTGAAAGTATTTGTATGGGTTGTAGCCATGTATGGAAGTGAAACCTTGACGATAAATAGTTTAGGCTAGAAGAGAATAGAGGCCTTCGAAATGTGGTGCTACAGAAGAATGCTGAAGATTAGATGGATTCATCACGTAACTAATGAGGAGGTACTGAATAGAATAGGAGGGAAGAGGAATTTGTGGCACAACTTGATTAGAAGAAGGGATCGGTTGGTAGGACATGTGCTGAGGCGTCAAGGGATGACCAATTTAGTATTTGATGGCGGCGTGGAGCGTATAAATCGTAGAGGGAGTCCAAGAGATGAATACACTAAGCAGATTCAGAAGGATGTAGATTGCAGTAGGTATTTGGAGATGAAGAAGCTTGCACAGGATAGGGTAGCATGGAGAGCTGCATCAAACCAGCCTCAGGACTGAAGACCACAACGACAACAACAATTGGACGAATGTAAGATTTTTACCACTAGACAGTCTTTTTTTTAATTTTTGGTCCTAATATGTCTTGAGGTCCCTGAAGAGCGATATGAAGCTGCGAAAACAGTATTCCTCTCATATTTATCACTGGCATTGTTGCATGGGAATGTGTCATAGCATTAATCGACTGCACAACGGACTCTGTCTTTTTTCGCCTTGAAATGATGAAGTGCGGCTTGCTCGCAGTTATAAATTATTTGTCCCTTTGGAAGTCAGATCTGGAAGCTGGAGAAATCTGGAGTGATTGAATAAGAGTCTCTGACAGTTCTTTCCACCAACCTGTCATCATCTACAGTTGTGTCCCCAGTGCAGAAGTCGGTCGTGGAATCTTCTTCGGCGGAGGGTGCTTTGCTGTAATTTCGAACCTGTGATTGTGCTTTTTGCGGGATGCCACTTGCCCAGGTTAGTCTCTGTATGTACAGAGTGTTGTAACTGCGACCGGGACGGTCGCGGGGTTGAATGATGGAAAGAGCGGCGGGACTCGCGGAGAGGCCCGCGAACGACAACACAACAGGAGAGGATGGACACGACCAACGAAGGAGAGAACGAACAACAACGAGATCGAACAACAGAGTCACAAGGAGACCTAACAACCACGTCCACTGGTACACAGAACAAGAAAGTAAGTAAACTGTCTAACGCGAGGCGATGTGTCCACAGACGTACGCGAGATTAGACTGACTGGCTGAACTTTTTTTTTCTTTTCTTTATTGTGATTTTGATACCTGGTAGGCTGGCAGCAGCACATTACGCCGCTCTTCAGCCCAAGAGTTAACAATGATAAAACAGAGAAGACATGAGTTTGAACAATCGGCGAGTAAAAAAAAAAAAACGGTAGACACAGTAACATAAAAAACATGAAGCCGTTCACACTCGATGATAAGCCACACGACAAACTGTTGACACGACGCACAAACACTGATGATAGCGATGGCACATGTGAACGATGGAGCGTGACGGTGAACACTAAACACAAAACACGACGGCACACACGAGAAACGGATAGCGATGATCTCTGGCACGCGAATGTCCTCGTAACGTGTGCGAGTCCGGGGACCTGCCAAGAGGGGAAGAAGGGTGAGGGGGAGGGAGAGGGGAGAGCAAAGATGCCAATGGCAGAGGAGATGGGAGGAGGATTAGAGGGACGGGGGTAGGGGAAGCCCAGGGGAGGAGTGGAGAGAAAGGGAGGAGGGAGGAAAGGGGGAGAGAAGGGAGGGAGGATGCCCAAAGGAACAAACACAGGAAGAGGGAGGGAGGATCAAAGTTGGTAGGAGGGGTACATGGAGGGGAGGAGGGCATCATCAGGGAGGGGAAGCTGGCGAAAGCCACCTTGGGAGAGGTTAAGGAGGGTGGAGAGATGGAGAGCAGGTGGGAAGTGGGAATACAGGCGCGGCAGCGGGCGGGGGTGGAAGAGGATGGGGGAGACAAGTGGGTGAGGAGGATCGAGTTTACGGGAGGTGTAGAGGATCCGTATCCATACGAGGAAAAGGAGGAGGTGGGGGAACGGAATTAGGTCGTACAGGATCCGCGATTAGGAGGGGAGACGGATGCGATAGGCGAGGCAGAGAGCATGGCGTTCAAGGATCTGAAGGGATTTGTAAAAGGTAGGGGGGGCGGATATCCAGGCAGGATGGGCATAACAGAGGATAGGGTGGATGAGGGATTTAGAGGTGTGGAGTATGGTGGAGGGGTCCAGACCCCACTGGCTGAACGAGAGGCAGGCGCTTAAGTACCCGGACGCCGCTATTGGCCGCTGGAACCACGTGTTCCACTGTGGCGCCCTCACGCTAGAAGCGGGCCAAGAGGCGCGCGCCGCCACTGCTTACGGCGCGATGGTGCAGACACCTCTAGGGGTCTTCGACGTCCATGACGTCTGGTGGGGAATGAAATTCCGCAGCGCGCAGTTCCAGACAGAGGGCAAGATCTGTAGTACTGTCGATGATGGTAGGCGACACTTCTCATTAATTTATCCTGTTTGGTTATCATTCAAATATTCTCACATTTATACTGCCTTTTACAACACTCGTCATAGGTTTCTTAATTGTATGGTAACTTTTCCATCCAACTTCCGATATATGATACACAGATTGGTCTGTTCCTTGTTAGACGTTGTACAGACCTCCACATTCTGCACACTCACCTGGGGAAAGCCTTAATGGACGGCATGGAGAGGAAGGAGTTGGGGCTGACAGCGCTGGAGATCCTGACGAGCTGCGCCGGCAGGTCCTCCGGCACGTCTGCGGCCGCGTCGTCGCCCACTGGGTGAGCCCCATCGTCCGCCATGTCCTCCGCCTCCGGCTCCTCCACACTCGTTGCGGCGGGGCGTGGCCGCTTCTTTGCAGCTCCTTCTACCGCCTGCTGCTGCTGCTCCTGCAGTTGATGACAGTAAAAATACCGCGAATGTAGTCTCCGTGTTACACGACGTGAGATGAATCCAAGAGGTCTAGTGTGATTACAGTGGACGTGATGATGGTCACAAGCCCACGGGAAAAAATGCTAGTCACTCCCTTACAAGAGCGCACTGATAGATTTGAATAGCCGATTTGAGGGCGGGGTAGGGAGGGAGGTGGAGGGAGGAAAACTACACTTTAAGACAAGAAAAGACGACGCACCATCAAAACATTATCCGAATGAGACGGCAATTGGTAGGTATGATGTATATGTACAGACAAACAAATGTCACAATTTCAGAAAAATTAAATGATTTGTTCAAGAGGAAGAGCTTTACAAATTGGGAAAGTCAATAAAACATTATTCCATCTCTGTCCCTTATGGAAGCAGCTATTCGGCTTGGCATTTCTTTATATACGAGGGTCATTCCAAAAGAAAAGCACACTATTTTTTTAAATCCATCTTTTATTTTACATGTTTGAGAGTTTTACAGTGTGTAGATACATCCTTTAGGAACAATATTTTCGTTTCTCCACATAATTTCCATCCCTCTCAATTGCCTTATGCCATCCTGGAACCAGCGCCTGTATACCCGCAAGGTAAAATTCTGGATCAACCTGTTGGAGCCACTATTTGGCAGCGTGCACAAGGGTGTCATCATCTTCAAACCTTGTTCCACGAAGAGAGTATTTCAGCTTCCCAAAGAGATGATAGTCACATGGAGCCAGGTCAGGATTGTAAGGCGGGTGTTTCAGTGCTGCCCATCTGAGTTTTGTGATCGCTTCCATGGTTTTTTGACTGACACGTGGCCGTGCATTGTCGTGCAACAGCAAAACATCCTGCTTTTGCCGATGTGGTCGTACACGACTCAGTCGAGCTTGAAGTTTCTTCAGTGTCGTCACATATGCATCAGAATTTAATGGTGGTTCCACTTGGCATGATGTCCACAAGCAAGAGTCCTTCGGAATCAAAAAACACCGTAGCCATAACTTTTCCAGCAGAAGGTGTGGTTTTGAATTATTTTTTATTGGGTGAATTTGCATCATGCCACTCCATTGACTGCCTCTTCGTCGCTGGTGAAAAATGATGGAGCCATGTTTCATCACCTGTCACAATTCTTCCAAGAAATTCATCTCCACCATTCTCGTACTGTTCCAAAAGTTCGCTGCATACCATTTTTCTTGTTTCTTTGTGAGCCACTGTCAACATACTGGGAACCCACCTGGCACAAACCTTTTTTAACGTCAACACTTTCAGTATTCTGCAAACACTTCCTTCCCCTATCCCAATGTAGCGTGGCAATGCGTCCACTGTGATGCGTCTGTCAGCAGTCACCAATTCGTTAACTCTCTGCACATTGTCTGGAGTGTGTGCAGTACGAGGCCTGCCGCTGCGAAGACAATCCTCAATATTGCCGTGCCCACTTTCATCACGTAACCTGCTTCCCCACCGACTAACTGTACTGCGATCGACAGCAGCATCTCCATACACCTTTTTCAACCTCTTGTGGATGTTTCCCATTGTCTCGTTTTCACAGCAGGAACTCTATGACAGCACGTCGCTTATGACGACCGTCAAGTGTAGCAGCCATCTTGAAGACATGCTGTGACGACGCCACTCATGGGAACAGGTTGAACTAAGTTTGAAAACAAGAGGGAAGGGTGTCAAACTTTCACACATGCAGAATGAAAACTGTATTTTTACAAAAATAGTGTGCATATCTTTTGGAGTGACCCTTGTAGTTGCTGGATGTCCACCTGAGGGATATCATGCAACATTCTGTCCAGTTGGTGCGTTAGATAGTCAAAATCCCGAGAGGGTCGGAAGAACCTGCCCATAAAGCTCTAAACGTTCTCAACTGGGGAGAGATCCGGCTACATTGCTGGCCAAGCTAGGATTTGGCAAGCACGAAGGCAAGCAGTAGAAATTCTCGCTGTGATGTTGGGGGTTTATCTTTCAGGATTGTAGCCCCAGGTGGGCCTACCATGAAGGTGAACAAAACGGGGCGCAGAATATCGTCTACGTATTGTTGTGCTGTTAGAGTGCCGCGGATGACCACCAAAGGGGACCTGGCATGAAAAGAAATGGCCTGGTTGTCGGGTCGTATGGTGTGGGCGATAGTCAAGCTGATATTCGACCACTGTCTGATGTGTATCGGGAGACATCTTCGCTGGTATCAGGGTCAGTTGGAGGTGTGACTTGTCATTCAAGACATTTCTACTCCAGTAAATTTTATGCCAGGCCGATAAGTTTCTAGAACTGCCCAGACAGCTACGGGATACCAACCGGACTGTCGGCCGTCATACGGCCTGACAACCAGGAGTGATGGTTTGAGGTGCTACTTCATTTCGTAACAGGACCTCTTCTGGTGTCAGCCTCTGCACCCTTACAGCATAGCGGTAGGTCGAAAGTATTATACGCCCCGTTTTGTTGCCCTTCATGGCAAGCCATCCTCGGCTACGTTTCAGAAAGATAATGTCTGCCCCCACAAGGTGAGCGTTCCTAGTGCTTGTCTTTGTACTTGCCAAATCATACCTTGGCCAGCGAGGCTGCCGGATCTCTCCCCAATTGAGAACGTTTGAGCATAATGGGCAGGGCCCACCAACCAGCTCGGGATTTTGACTATCTAACACACCAGTTGGACAGAATTTGGCAAAATATCCCTCAAGTGGGCGTCTTACAACTCTGTTAATCAATGCCAAGCCGAATAATTGACGGCCAGAGGTGGACGAACGCGTTATTGATTTTCTCATTTAGTGAAGCTCTTTCTCTTGAATAAATTATCCAATTTTTCTGAAATTATTGTCATTTGTTTATCTGTACATGTACATCACATCTACAAATTTCCGCCCCATTAGGATAATTCCTTCTTGGTGTGACCTTTTTTTGTCGTAAAGTGTAGTACCAGGAGAACATGTGGTCATCCACGGTGGACATAGATCATAGTAGTGAAGCAGCATGTATGTGTTGGTCGGTAGTGTCGAATCAGCTCAGTACGATGGGTCGACGTGAGGACATGACAGAAACGAGCTATTGCGTTTGGACTGGCTAAGGATCATATCGTGATTTAAGTTGCTCGATTTGCTATTGTCCAATATTGAAGAGCAGACGGTCCAATGTGTCTACAACGGATGGTGCATCACTCTCAGCCATGTAACACTGCGTAAGAACAGTGGTCGTAAAAAGTTCCTAAACCCAGAGACCAGAGACAAATGTCAGACTCGACAGGGATTGGTGTGGCCAGTGAATGCAGGTCCATCTCAACCAGTTCCGAGCAAACACTATGCAGGGAACTGCTTGCCATGGACATCTGGATGCATGTAAAGGTGCACGTCTTCGCTAGCCCAACCAACACAGGAACTGGATAGTAGCTGACAGGAGTCGTGTACTGTGGTCCAGTGAGTTGCAACATTTGTTGTTCTTTCAAACGGTGGAAAGCGTCGAGTTCACCATGGTCCAATGGGGCATGTAAAGCGCGGTTTGTGGAGCGTCTAGTTTAGGACGGTGGAAATTCTTTGATGTTTTGGGAGGACTTTTAGTATCATGACTTGGACATTATCATTCATGTTACTGTGAAAACCAACCTGGCTGTTTATTTCAACTTTCTCGGTGATCAAATGTTACAATTTTGTCTAGACATACTGACTGTCTGCCTCGGACACTCCCATCTTGCAAGATGACAATGGTCGTGTTCACAGATCTACACGCGCACGATCCGAGTTTCACAAATACTCCACGAGCTTACTCGTGTAGAATGTAGGCTATCTGGGAGTATGAAGAACATGAGGTAAAACGTACACAGCTCTAGGAGATCGGAAAAATATAATGCATTCAGTTCCTAAGATAGAAAGAGCATATAAGAGCGAGAACTATCACAGAATCAGCTTCACAGCTAATGGATGGAAGTTGCTGACAAGAATAATGTACAGAACAACGGAAAAGAAAACTGAGAAACTGTTAGACGACAATCAGTTTGGATTTAGGAAAGGTAAAGGCACTATAGAAGCAGTCCTGGCGTTGCTCTAACAATGGAAACAAGACTGAAGAATAAACAGGACACGGTCACAGGATCTGTCGATCTAAAAAAAGCGTTTGACTATGTGAAATGGCGCATGATGTTCGAATTTCTGAGGAAAATAAGAGTAATCTGTATGGAAAGACGTGTAATATACAGTACGTACAAGAATCAAGACGGAACAATAATGTCGGAAGACCAATAACGAAGTGCTCGGATTAAAAACGGTGTAAGATAGCGATGCTGTTTTCGTCCCTACTGTTCGGTCTATACAATGAAAATGCAATGACGGAAGTAAAAGAAAGGTTCACGAGTGGGATTATAATTCGGGGTGAAAGGATATCAGTGATAAGATTTGCTGATGATATTGCTATCTGTCGGTGAAAGGGAAGAAGAATTACAAGATCTCTCCAATGAGTACAGCATATGGAATGAGAGTAAACCGATGAAAGACAAAAGTAAAGAGAAGTTGCAAAAAATGAGAATACCGAGGACCTTAACACCAAAATCGGTGATCACTAAGCGCACGAGATTAAGCAAGTTTGCTACGTTGGAAGCAAAGTAACAATGACGGAAGAAGCAAGGACGACATAAAAAGCATATTTAACACAAGCAAAGAGGGCATGCCTGACCAAAAGAAGTCTACAAACATATTCTTTAATTTGACGGAAATATTTCTGAGAAGGTACGTTTAGAGTACAGAATTGTATGGTAGTAGTTCGCGGATTCCTCCATTTAAACAATATTTAACAGAAAGTAATCAGAAACTGCCAGTTAATCATCGCCAAAGCAGTTATCTTTATCATACCAGAACATTCCGGGAATCAGGAGTAAAGTTGATGAACTACTCATTTGTATTGATGAAATGAATTCATCTAACCAGATTGACATAATCTGCCTCTCTGAACATCAAGTGACCACTGGTATAAATATGTTAGACACTTCAGGATTTAAGCTAGCTTCCTACTTCTGCAGAGCAGATATGGATGGAGGAGGAGTTGTCATATTTATTAAAAACTGCCATAAATTCAAGAACATTCACATTAATAAATTCTGTTTAGAGCAGCATCTAGAAGCATGTGCAACAGAAGTAGAGTTCCATAACAGATCCCATATAATAGTAACTATTTACCGAGCACCTGCAGGAAATTATAATCTATTCATAAATCATCTAGAAGCTATTTTGGGTTATTTAACACGAAGAAACAAAGAAATTTTGATTGCTGGTGACTTTAATACAGATTTTCTAATGCAATCTTCCAGTAAACATTTACTGCAGTTAGTAATGTTGTCTTTCAATTTAACTCACACTGTAAACTTTGGAACTAGGATCACTAAATCCTCAAGGACAGCCACTGATAGCATTTTTATAGACAAAATCATATCATAAAACCTGTAATAAATGGACTATCAGATCATGACATGCAGCTTCTTGTTTTAGATGTAAATTCTAAGCAGATTATCAAAACTGCTAAATCTGAGTACAGGAGAGTAGTCAATCAATCAAAAATTGAGTGTTTTAGAAAACTGCTCAAATATATGAACTGGAAAGATGTTTATAGTGCTTATGACATGAATGAAAAATATAACACATTCATGAACAATGTCAGTACCATGATGAGCTTTTCACTCTGCAGCGGAGTGTGCGCTGATATGAAACTTCCTGGCAGATTAAAACTGTGTAGCCTACCGAGACTCGAACTCGGGACCTTTGCCTTTCGCGGGCAAGTGCTCTACCATCTGAGCTACCGAAGCACGACTCACGCCCGGTCCTCACAGCTTTACTTCTGTCAGTATCTCGTCTCCTACCTTCCAAACTTTACAGAAGCTCTCCTGCGAACCTTGCAGAACTAGCACTCCTGAAAGAAAGGATATTGTGGAGACATGGCTTAGCCAAAGCCTGGGGGATGTTTCCAGAATGAGATTTTCACTCTGCAGCGGAGTGTGCGCTGATATGAAACTTACTGGCAGATTAAAACTGTGTGCCCGACCGAGACTCGAACTCGGAAGGTAGGAGACGAGATACTGGCAGAATTAAAGCTGTGAGGACTGGGCGTGAGTCGTGCTTCGGTAGCTCAGATGGTAGAACACTTGCCCGCGAAAGGCAAAGGTCCCGAGTTCGAGTCTCGGTCGGGCACACAGTTTTAATCTGCCAGGAAGTTTAATGTCAGTGCCATGTTTGAAAACTGTTTTCCTCTTAAAGTTACTCAAATTAAACAGAAGTCTATAACAAAACCATGGATTACACAAGGAATAAAGATTTTCTGTAAGACAAAAAGGAAAAGCTATCTGTCGACCAAGAATAGCTCCAATGCTGATGATTTAGCTAAATACAAGGAATACTGTAAAATATTAAAAAAAGTAATTCATACATCTAAACAAATACACTACGAGAAGAAGATAGCAACGTCAGGGAACAAAATAAAAACAATATGGGATATAGTGAAAGGGGAGACTGGCAGAACCAGAAAGGAACAGGAGCAAATAGCATTAAGGGTAGATGACACATTAGTAACCGATGTTCAAAGTGTGGCAAATCTATTTAACAAGTACTTTATATCCATTACTGATAGAATGGGATTGTCAGGATCAGTAAATAATGCCCTTGAATATCTTCACCAAAAGAAATAACTTCCATAATAAAATCTTTAAAAACAAAGCATTGTAGTGGATACAATGAAATATCAACAAAGTTCTTGTGAGTTTAGTACAATTTTAAGTTACCCGTGTAACCAGTCAATCAGAACTAGGGCATTTCCTGAATGGCTAAAATATGCAGATGTTAAGCCGCTATTCAACAAAGAGGATAAAGAGATACCATCAAACTACAGACCAATTTCACTTTTGCCAGCATTCTCAGAAATTTTAGAAAAAGTAATGTACAGGCAGCTTCTCAACCATCTGATCACAAATAACATATTATCAAGAACACAGTTTGGATTTCTGAAGGGTTCTGATATCAAGAAGGCTGTTTACACCTACAGGGAAAATGTACTTAATTCATTAAATAACAAATTACAAGCAGCAGGTATTTTCTGTGATTTGTCAAAGACATTTGATTGTGTGAACCACAACATCCTTTTAAATAAATTAGAATTCTATGGCGTCATGGGCAGTGCTGCAAAATGGTTTGAGTCATACCTCGCTAACAGGAAACAAAGGGTGTCAGTGCAAGGGGCTAGTGAATTAAGTCATCAGTCATCATCAGAATGGGAAGAAATTACATGTGGTGTCCCACAACGATCCATCTTAGGGCCATTGCTTTTCCTTGTGTACATTAATGATCTCTCATCAGTTACACTGCCAGAAGCAGAGTTCGTTTTGTTTGCAGATGACACAAGTATTGCAATAAATACTATGTGGAGTGTAGTTCTAGAAAGATCTGCTAATGATATTTTCATGGATATTAATAAATGGTTTAAAGCCAACTCACTGACATTAAACTTCGAAAAGACTCACTATATGCAATTCAGAACCTGTAAGAGGTTTCCACCCAGCATATGCATCAAGTATGAAGAAGAGCAGATAGAAGAGGTTGACAGTATTAAATTCCTGGGATTACAACTTGATAATAAATTCAGTTGGGAGGAGCACACCACAGAACTGCAAAAACGCCTTAACAAATCTGTATTTGCAATTCGAGTGTTAGCTGACATAGGCGACATAAAAATGAAAAAGCTTGCATACTTTGCCTACTTTCATTCCATAATGTTATATGGTATAATATTTTGGGGTAACTCTTCAAGTCAAAGAAAAGTTTTCAGAGTCCAAAAGCGTGTAATACGTATTATTTGTGGAGCAAATTCACGGACATCCTGTAGAAACCTCTTCAAAGAACTGGGTATACTAACTACTGCCTCTCAGTACATTTACTCCTTAACGAAATTTGTCCTAAATAATATATCTCTTTTTCCAACAAACAGCTCAGTTCATACATACAATACCAGGAGCAAAAATGATCTGCACAAGGACTTAAAAGCACTTACTTTAGTTCAAAAAGGGGTCCACTACTCAGGAACAATCATCTTCAATAATTTGCCAGCAAAACATAAAAAAATTTAGTTACAAATAAAGATCAGTTTAAAAGGAGCCTAAAAGACTTACTAGTGGCCAACTCCTTTTACTCTATTGACGAATTTTTATTAGGAACAAATGATTTATTGTATATATTCATACTATTAGTATTGTTATTTCAGCTTAAAAAAATGACATGTTCCACATCCACGAGGATCTCCTCAGCACGGATCTATGGAACGAAAAACTAATCTAATCTAATCTAATATATTGTATGAAATGGTAAAAGAAGTGAATCGAAGCGTTTGAGATGTGGTGCTGAAGGATATTGAAAATTAGGTGAACTGAAAAAGAAAGGGATGAGGTGGTTCTCCTCAGATTCGGCGATGAAAGAAAGAAATGGAAAACACCAACAAGAAGAAGGGACACGTGTTAAGGCCTTAGGAAATAACTTCCATGAGTTGTTGTTATTGTTATTGTTATTGTTAAAAGCTGTTGGAATACATCCAACAAATACACTACTGGCCATTAAAATTGCTACACCAAGAAGAAATGCAGATGATAAACGGGTATTCATTGGACAAATATATTACACTAGAACTGACACGTGATTACATTTTCACGCAATTTGGGTGCATAGATCCTGAGAAATCAGTACCCAGAACAACCACCTCTGGCCGTAATAACGGCCTTGATACGCCTGAGCATTGAGTCAAACACAGCTTGGATGGCGTGTACGGGTACAGCTGCCCATGCAGCTTCAATACGATACCACAGTTCATCAAGAGTAGTAACTGGCGTACTGTGACGATTCAGTTGCTCGGCCACCACTGACTAGACGTTTCCAATTGATGAGAGATCTGGAGAATGTGCTGGCCAGGGCAGCAGTAGAACATTTTCTGTATACAGAAAGGCCCGTACAGGACCTGCAACATGCGGTTGTGCATTATCCTGCTGAAATGTAGGGTTTCGCAGGGATCGAATGAAGGGTAGAGCCACGGGTCGTAACACATCTGAAATGTAACGTCCACTGTTCAAAGTGCCGTCAATGCGAACAAGAGGTGACCGAGACGTGTAACCAATGGCACCCCATACCATCACGCTGGGTGATACGGCAGTATGGCGATGACGAATACACGCTTCCAATGTGCGTTCGCCGTGATGTCGCCAAACACGGATGCGACCATCATGAGGCTGAATCCATCCGAAAAAATGACGTCTTGCCATTCATGCACCCAGGTTCGTCGTTGAGTACACCATCGCAGGCGCTCCTGTCTGTGGTGCAGCTTCAAGGATAACCGCAGCCATGGTCTCCGAGCTGATAGTCCATGCTGCGGCAAGCGTCGTCGAACTGTTTGTGCAGATGGTTGTTGTCTTGCAAACGTCCCCATCTGTTGACTCAGGAATCGAGACGTGGCTGCAAGATCCGTTACAGCCATGCGAATAAGATGCCTGTCATCTCGAGTGCTAGTGATACGAGGCCGTTGGGATCCAGCACGGCATTCCGTATTACCCTCCTGAACCCACCGATTCCATATTCTGCTAACAGTCATTGGATCTCGACCAACGCGATGCAGCAATGTCGCGATACGATAAACCGCAATCGCGATAGGCTACAATCTGACCTTTATCAAAGTCGGGAACGTGATGGTACGCATTTCTCCTCCTTACACGAGGCATCACATCGTTTCACCAGGCAACGCCGGTCAACTGCTGTTTGTGTATGATAAATCGGTTTGAAACTTTCCTCATGTCAGCACGTTGTAGGTGTCGCCACCTGCGCCAGCCTTGTGTGAATGCTCTGGAAAGCTAATCATTTGCATATCACAGCATCTTCTTCCCGTCGGTTAAATTTCGCGTCCGTAGCACGTCATCTTCGTGATGTAGCAATTTTAATGACCAGTAGTGTAACTGAAGACGTAGGATGCAAGTGCTACTTCGAGATGTAGAGCCTGGAACGGGAGAGGCGCATCAGACCAGTGACAAGTTAAATGATTAAAAAATTGGAATTGAATAATCGATGAATACCTTCAACTGTATACGCTGTAACTGAAGAAATCTGTGGAATACCTTCCTCGTCGAAATAGAGCCATTATCTAGGCTTTACTCGGTATTAGCTGGTGTATCCTGGAGGTGACAGTTTTCTTTCTGACGTGCTTATGTTTTGAGCAGGCAATTTCTGTTCTCGGACTGTTCTCAGAGGAGACTGTAAGCTTTTTGATATGGTACAGCCGATTTCGCAGACAAATAAGAGCCCAAGTTAGTCGAAGTTGTGTAAGTCTACTCTAAGTGACTAATAACAGAATTTAGGTACACAAATGTTTAGAAGAAGTGTAGTATCAGTAGCGCAGCTTTAGCTTTTAATAATACAGAAACGACTACCTTTACGGAACTATACACGACCTTTTAGAATTCTGTATGGACCGAAGCCTCTACATACTGTAAGTAAAGCCTCTAAACTTCGTGGCCGAGGATCAAAGATGGCTTGGAGATGTTAAAAAGGAATTTCCATTGTACGTGAGCCCATTAAACCTCAACAGTAGTTGGTGGAGAATCATGACGAATATGTTACCGACCGACATACTCCAAACACGTTCGATTGGCGACATGTAAAGTGAATGTTCAGGCCAGGGAAACATTGATACTGGTCGTTCTTTGAAGAACACCTGCATATTTATCGTCGTGAACGGCCGCGGTTTGAAATACAATCTGAATTTTTGGCCGAAGAAGGCGCAGGGAGTAGGGCTATAATACATTCTTGACGTATAACAGTGGAAATTGGAAATTTGTGGTAAGTTCCTATGGGATCAAACTGCTGAGGTTATCGGTCCCTAGGATTACATACTACTTAATCTAACTTAAACTAACTTACGCTAAGGACAACGAACACACCCATGCCCGACGGCCGACTCGAACCTCCGTGCGGGGGGGGGGGGGGGGGGGGGGGGGGCGAACCGTGGCAAGGGGCCCTGACACGGTGCGACTACCGCGCGCGGCATATAGCTGTGGTTCCCTGCTTTACTAACACTATTACCACTGACCGAGACCATATATCACTCAATATCCCCCCAAAAAGAGCACGATTTATCTAAGGAAAAAATGTTTTGTTTTTGAAAACGCATTTTTTTTACCAGGATGAAACGTATACAACATTTAGTTAACTAGAATGAGATTTTCACTCTGCAGCGGAGTGTTCGCTGATATGAAACTTCCTGGCAGATTAAAACCTCAGAAAAACCACTCTAGAGCACTTGCCCGCGAAAGGCAAAGGTCCCGAGTTCGAGTCTCGGTCCGGCACACGGTTTTAATCTGCCAATCTGCCAGGAAGTTTCATTTAGTTAACTGTCAAACAAATAAAACTGACTTATTTTTGTAGTAGTATCCTTAAATAATACATCTTCTTTCTATCAGTCTATTTTACATTCTGTCTGGATTCCGCGATGTACATCGCAGACTCCAAGTTCGTCCAATTTCATTTTCTTGGTTGCCGACTCTAATCATCCACCGGCACACAAGTGTAGATATTTTTGTTCTATGTTCAGCAGATTACTCTAGTTGGGTCTCAGTACTGAATGCTTGGGAAAGGAAATTGATATTATCATGCAGTTAACCGTGCCAATGATTATTTCGATTCCTTTATGCGTGACATTGGAAAAAAAGAAGTCTTCGGTAGAAGAGGTCTTCAGTGTAATGCAGCCTCAGAAAAATCACTTTATGCTTCTATCTCTTATCCAGGACCACACAGTGAGTCTATTGCACGGACTTTTGGGAAAGTGAAATTGCAAACTAATTTTCGTACGTGAGAAAATTGGATCTTTAGTTGCAAAATTCTGCTTATGACAAAGATGATAGTACAATAGGCCAGGCGTCTTCAAAATTAAATGTGGTTCTTGTGATTCAATTTACGTGGGTCAGACTAGTAGGAACTTTGTCAGTGGGTTTCACGAGCACACTTATAAAAATAATTCTGCACTTCGTGGACATCCATCACGGAAGTAAGACTGGGGTGGGGTGTGGGGCGGTGCACCTTATGTCACTCAGAAACAGAGGCCCTTCGGATACTCCATGTTGAGCCAAAAGGGCGTGATCTGGAAATATTAGAGAAATTAGAAATCTTTATACACCAATAGCGCAACCATCTTTAATTTTGGACGCACAGCTGTCTCCTATTCTCATGTGTTTTTGAAATTATTCATTGAAATACTGGGTCTATAATTCCAAGCATTCCCGCATGTATTATCCCTATGTTTATATCTCTACCTCCGTGCAGTCGTTTCCCATACTTATCGCTTTTGTCACATGTATTTCTTGAAGGTTCGAGTCACCGACATCCTTGACATCTAACTGATAACAATTAATACTTATGTGCGAATAGGCTCTTGTTACCGCTTAGCCTAATACTTATGGAAATTTTCCTTTGCGACCCTATAATCTTTTATTATTACGTTATGTATTTTATTTTTAATGAGTTTCACTTGCACGATCTCCCTCACATAATCTTGCGTGTGTTTGAGGGCTTGACCTGTCTTAGGATTGCTTTTATTACTTCTGTTTCATCGTAGCTTTTGAAATTGTTTTCCTTCACATCTTTTATTTATTTAGTTTTGAGTGAAGATATGAATTTATGTAACTGTTACGGAATATTTACTCTGTTTATCTGTGTTTACAAATATGTCTTTTTTATATAAATGCTAATTTCTATTCTTAGTTCATTTTATTATTCAGACTGTGTAAACTTTTGCAAGTGTTTAATTTTTTATGTTACATTTCTTATAAAAAAAAGACATTTTTTGTGCTTTTGTTGCTATGTTGCGCTACTATCGTATTAATCACCGCTCTCTGGTGGCTTAAATTGTCTTCCTGGTTATTGCGTTGTGGCTAGTCAGTCTATCATGACAGCTTTGTTTGTCTCATATTGTCTTTGTACATCTGAACATCAAGATGATCATGGAGTATATTTCAGCTGCTTTATTTTGATGGTACTTTTAGTTTCCTACTCTTGCACATTATCTGCACTGTTACATTTTCTGTTATTTGCTATCTATGTCTGGTTTGCAGACAATTTCATGATGGGTTCTACCCGAAACGCGTCAAATAAAGTCACAAATTTGTCAGCTGGTGGCTTCTTGTTTAGTAACAAACACAGCAATTGTGCAGTACCCGTATTGCATTCTGCAATATGAGAGACGATTACTACAGCCATATTATTATAAAATACGGCCGAGAACCGCGGGTCGTATGAATACTTGATTAGGGCTGCTGATCTAGATCATTTATGTTATCTATCGACTTTGGAGTAACCAGCAGGAAGTCTTTTGGTCTACCATCGTATGATCTTGTGAGGCATTCTTCTGTGATATGTCTGATAGTCCGTGGTCCTGATGAATTACAAACTAGAGAGGATTGCTTACCCAATTTGCGTAAAAAAATTATGTGTTGAGTTCTAATCCTATTCAACACTGACCATGATCTGCATGGGAAGTGAACTCCATTTTGAGTCCATGCATTAGTGATGGTGAACTCATCTTCCACAGGAACCCTCCATGTTATTTATGCTGGTCGTCTAGAGTGGAGTCGGACGTCTCGATGGCTTGGTAGATTTTTTTTTTCCACGATCTTTTTGTACTCGTTTGTGAGAGTATTCCTGGGTTGTAGTTAAAGGGGTGGAATGTGGCGTAGTACTGGCAGCCATTCTGTAGGTGTTGATTTAATAACGCCAGCAATCATTTTCATGGCGTTATTTAGCTGGACATCTATCTTTTGTCCATACGGACTTTTTAGCCAAATTAGGGCACAATGTGCAGCGTTTGAGAAGACAAGACCCAGAGCAGTAGAACGTAGTGTGGATGCCGATGCTCCACGCGTTGTACCCCATAGATTTTGAATGATGCTTCTTGTTTTCAATTTTTCGGTTGTCGTTGTTAGATTCTCTCTGAAAGACAGAACTTTCTATCAAGGGGTCGTTCCAGGCAATTTGATATTTTATGATAACAGTGTTGCGTTTTTAAAATTGAATATAGAGTTTTCTTCCAACCAGTTTATTATTTAGCCGGAAGCAGGAAAACTCCGCTTTGGTGGCGTTTGGTTGGAGTCTTCTTTTGCGAAAGTACTTTTTCACTACATCTAGGTCCTCCGTTAGGATTACTTCTGACTATTCAGTCGAGGTACACCTCACTGTAAGTACCCAGTCGTCAGCGTAACTAGCTTCCTTGATTTTGTTTTTGGCATGTTTGCAAAGTACAAGCTGAAGAATAGCGGAGCAGGAACTGATACCTGTGGTAGACTGTTTTTTTAGTTTTGTTGTGGAGCTGATGGTGGGTTCCGTGACTATTCGGAACAGTCAGTCGTTTAGCATATTGTCGATTAGGCAAGCGATTAGTTTGCAAGGAATTAAGTGAAGAAGCTTGTACATTATACCTTTCCTCCACACTGTATTATAGGCCTCTAGCAAGTCAATGAATATAGCTGCTGTTTTAAGTTTTCATTGAAATTTTCCATCGATCAAAGTGGTGAGTGCCGGAATTTGATCCGTGTAGTTTCGTTTTGGCCGGAAAGGTGCTTGTTCGGCCGGGACTGCTTCAAGTAATCTTGTACTTATTCTGTTACGGAGAGCTGTTGCAGTATCTTGTAGGTGACAGACGGCATGGCTGTTGGTCTGCAGTCCTTAAGCCGACGTCACACGGGACGAGGCATCTAACGTTGACGTGGTCGCGGACCGGACACAAGACGTTACGAGAGACACTGCCGCCAGCACACGGGAGAGCTGGTTAACGTGATTTGCGCTCTCAGCGCTCTCCAGCGGCAGTTGTCGGGTTTTTGGCTCGCGAACTACACACAGAAAATCGCGAAGAAGATTCTGGGCCCATCGATGGCTTGAACAGTAAATTGCTGATAGAGGAACACTACATAATGCTGTACAACGATCTGGGATACGTGCTAGTACAAGTTATTTGTTACGTCAAATGAATTTTCATCCCATTTTCGATTTTAAATTGAATACGGTGTTTATCAGTTTGCTCATGCATAATATGATGTTGCATTGACTACCACCACTCTGAAAGAACGTACTTTATCGCATACAAAATCTGTTCAAAAAATTCCGGAACATTCGTAATTTCGCGCCAGTGGTGTGTTGCAGTGAAATGCGGTTGGCATCCCTGCACGCGACTGTGTTAAGTGTGTGACTGCCGGAAGTTTCATTGTCGTGTGTAACTTTGTTATTGTTCGGTGCTGTATTGAGTAGAACGTTGTGCCGCACAGTTTCCGAATTCCAAGATGGCAGAATTAGAGGAGCAACGCGTCTCTATTAAATTTTGCGCGAAACTCAAGAAAACTTTTTACAGAGACACATTAAATGCTGCAGAAATCCAAGAGTGATGAGTGTTTAAGGCTACAGGGTACTTTTCCGGCTCAATATTATGTAAAAATCAACACCTAATCCTTTCAGACACTGCTTATAATGTATATGTTTTACAGATTCTTTGTTGATATCAGGTAATGCAGCACACTTTCTAAACAAATTAGAAGTATTTTGAATATTCTTGAACCCGCTTAGGATTGTTAAATAATTACAAAGAAATTGATACTTCTTTTTCCAAAATGCTTCCTCAAACTGACGTACCACTTAATCCAATGTTATATATTTGGAGGAGACCAAATTTTTACTAGATGTGCATGACACGATGGCTGAGGTACTAGACGTATTTAATTCCACCTGTTATGTATATTATAAGGATAAAAAATATCACATCTTACGTATTAATTGTTATAATTTTTTTCCTAGTAAAAATCTTATTTTTTCTATAATTTAGTCGATTCTGCAATAAAGCTTAGGTCTACTACATAAGTATGGACTATTGCAAGTTACAGGAAAAGATTAGAGCAATGCTTTATAAACTTTAGGAAATACTTGTACCAGAATTTTGAAAAATACAACTTGCGGGAAATTGCGAATGAAGATATGAGACCAATTAAACTGTACCTCAGAACATTCCTGAAGCACAGTCTTCATCCTGCAGCATTTCTTCATCTTCAAGCTTCCTCTTGGCATTCCTTTTAGCACTTCTTGCTTCTTTGGTAACTTGAAGGGCGAATCTTTCAGCTTCATGCACCCATTGTCTGTTAAATGCAACCAATTGATCTTCCATATTAGAGCCACATTTTATGCCCAAATTTGTCAGGACTTCTAACCTTCCTATCACTCCATCATTGAAACATATCACTGCACCTAATACACCAACTTTTCATGTATTTAGTCCAATAAAAACATTCTTGGATAATATTTCCCATATGCAATGGTTGAAATTTTCATTTGCATTCAGAGTGCCCCCATGAAGCCATTTACTAAGCAAAACAGGGTCACTCAGGTCTCCAAAAAATGGTTTTACTTCATTCATAACAGGCTCAGGAAGACAATCCTTATGATGGTAAATTTGACCACTTTCTTTCGCTTTTTTGGTAACCACAACAAGAATCTGCTCCTTTAGGGCAAAGTCCGTGAATAGGGTGGTCATCTGTGGACAATTTAAGAAAGTAGGTGGCCCCTACAGCTTTCCTCATTGCTGTACCATCATTCAGAGGTGCAGTTCGTCTAATGGCCAGTCCATGATAACTCTGAAGAAGATCTCTTTCAGTTTCTATCAATCTGCCTCGGCCAGACAGAGATTTTACATCAGACAGCAACTTTCCTTTCATTTTTCTTCGTAGTTTCCTCAATCTGGCACCCACTACACTACATAAACCACATTAGCTATGATGGACGCCTCTTCGGTACGAATCGTTTTTTTTTTTTTATTATGCTAGTTGAAAGAAATGACACTTTGGCCACAGGGTGCGTTTGCAGTCACTGGCCGAATAAAATGCTTCTTTTCGTAGGCAGGAGATAGGAACACGAGCAGCACAACTCACGTTTCTTTCCTGGTTAAGTCTTTTTATTTTGTGAGTTGATGCAGCCCGTCTGTGCCCGTTTCCTTGGCGGGGAATGTATTTTTACGGCCAATACACCAGAGATCTCCGATAGTATTGAGCTCCCTTGTTATATTTTCTCCACTGTGAAGATCTAGAAGAGGTTTCTTAGCAAAAACACCGTGTTTCAGCTGGAATACAGGAAGCAACCAATGAATTGTGAAACTCAGCAAGCTGGTATTGTTATGCAAATAGGTCCATATATCAGAAGCTACAGATACCGCGAGAACACCTAAAATGACACTCTACGACATGCTGTATGGCAATGTTCGACCGAATATTCGGTCATCAGATAGCCAGCTTATAGGACGGCCGGAAATCCGATATCCGGCTAAACAGCTATCCGTTTCATCTGTGGTATGAAGCCCTAAAGACCACTGCCCGGCAAGGCTCCGGATGCAAGTCCAAGTGTGGCACGCCGTTTTAGTCTACCAGGAAATTTCAGCCATATAATTGCAGGCAGAACTCAGGAAATGTGATGAGGAACGGACTTTAAGCCCATATTACACGATGCACCTAAGGTGCACATCTCTGCAGCAGCGCCCCAAGTGTACACGTTTGGAACTGCAGATTGTTCACGTCGCCTGATTACATGATACGTACGGGATATTCAGTACACGAATCCGCACATGCTCACTAGACAACAATAATGGGCGAAACGCCAAAATTGAACGTGTGATTTCTTGTAAACTCGTTCATTCGAAAAAAAAATTGTTTGTGCTCAAGGTTTCTACAATGTGCAAAATGGTTCAAATGGCTCTGAGCACTATGGGACTTAAACTGCTAAGGTCATCAGTCCCCTAGAACTTAGAACTACTTAAACCTAACTAACCTGAGGACAGCACACACATCCATGCCCGAGGCAGGATTCGAACATGCGACCGTAACGGTCGCGTGGTTCCCGACTGTAGCGCCTAGAACCTCTCGGCCACTCCGGCCGGCCTACAAGGTGCATAAAAGTAATAACACATCCTGTATTTTGCTCGCGAGGTTATCACACAAAAACTGTGAAACTTCTGCCACTTCTCAACGTAATCTCTCTCTGCAGCCGTACATATTTTCAAAATGTTCCCGCCATGATTCCACGGCCGCTCCTAACGCTTCTTTAGGGCTCTCATATAACCACTGGATAACCGCAGATGCAGTAGCGGCACGACTGGTGAATATGCTACCACTGAGAGAATCTTTCATCGTTGGAAACGGCCAAAATTCGCTAGGAGCTAGGTCATGTGAGTAGGGAGCAACAGAAATCACTTCTAAGTTGTCAAAAAGAAACTGCTGCGTCGCATTCGACGATGCGCTGGTGCGTTGCCTTGGTGAAACAGCCCTCGAACAGCCTTTTCCGGCCGTTTTCCACGCAATGGAACGTGCTCTTGAAAACATCTTGGTAGGATCCGTCTGTCATCGTACTGCACTTTGGAACGTAATAAGTAAGGATTACGCCATCACTGTCCCAGAACACAGGCACCATCATTTTTTCAGCACTGGCTTTTACCTGAAAATTTTTTGATGGTGGTGGTGTGTGTGCGTCCATGCACCTGACAGACGCTTCGTTTCAGGATTCAAAATCGGCCTTCAAGTGTCATCCACTGTCACAATAGATGATGCCGTCATCACGCGCTAACATTGCATGGTAACACGCAATACATGCAGCCTTGTGGTCGTCCGTCAGCATTCGTCGCACCCTCGTGAACGACACTTTTCTCATTTTCATGTCTTCATGCAAGGTTGTGCAAACAGACGCAACGGAAACACCATCTTTGGAGGCGATGTGTTCCACACTTACTCGACGGTCATCCAAAACAACTTTCTCCACTCACTTGATCATGTCATCAGGCAGCCTGGTGCGAAGCCGAGGTTGTCTTCGTTTGTCGTCACACGACGTTCTACCTTCTTTGAACTGTCGCGCCCACGAACTTACATTAGGCCCATCCATGACACCATCACCACATGTATTACTCAACTGATGATGAATTTCGAAACTGTTGTAGAACATAATTTTATTTTCACTACTTTTTGAACTTACATGACGTCCAGTCTTTCTCTTTGACTATGTGAAACAAGTACAGGTGACACAAAGAAGAAATCCTCATGCTCGCCGCTGCCACCAGAGTTGTGTGTGCCGTTCAGTGCTGTCATCTGTGTCACGCATTCATATCGAGTCCACGCGTACACATGTATTTTAAAACAAACTGTTTCCAGTCCTGATTAAATAAATGGGAGGTATTAAAACCTGACTCTACCTCGTATTTAATGAGTAATAGTGGTTCTCTCATGTACATATCAAGCGATTCTGTTGTCACTTATCTGAATTATGGGTTCAACTATTCGTTTTAAATTATGACACTAATGTGCGGTCTTACGCTTTCCCGGCGAATCAATTGTTTGTACTGTTGTCGGGTATCCAGCCAGGTGCAGTCGTTTTCGTTAACTTATTTGTTAATAGGACTGCGATGAGATGGGTCCGCATTAGGAATACTGTCAAAATATAGATATATCGATACTTATGGCAATAAACATCGATATTTGTCTGTGGTCAGTTTCCCTGCTATATCGATATCGAAATGGAAATATAGAGTGTTGATATTTCTATTTTGAATTATATTTTTTTTCGGAATTTGCGGTAAATATTTGTTCTTTAGAAATTGTAGTAGAACATAATTTCACTTCCACTGTATGAAGGAGTCACTGCTTTTTGAGCTTTCATGTCTTCCAGTCTTTCTCTTTGACTGTGTGAAGCAAGTATAGGTGACAGAAAGAAGAACTTCGATCGCACTGGGATGCAGTGTGATTGGAATAACAAGATTCCCGATGCGAAGAAACAGCACGCCAGTCGTCATTGGTATAGAACAAGTCATTTCCATCCTCCCTTACGACGATGCGGAAGAGATACATCGGGAAACATGCCACGCGCTCACTGAGGATGAACATCACGAAAGTGGAAAGAGCTGCCATTCGAGAAGTACGGAACGATCCTCAATTAGTCATTCCACCTGCGGACAAAGGAAATGTCACTGTACTATAACTGCTGTCAGAGTCCAGTCGCAAAATGTATGACCTACTCGAGGATCCGACATACAGAAAATTGAAGGGAGACCCGACCTGTTCCGGCGTAACGACAAGTGACGGCACGAAGATGAAGAGCGCAAGAGCAGAGAGGGCTGTGAGACGACGTCAGCCAATAGTACGCTGACTAGGACCACATCGGAATCTATCCGAAAAGAATATAAGCGCCGCTCCTGCCAGCTTCGGCCGCACGCTAGTAGACCCGGGCTAGAAGAGAGCACTAGAAGAGCCGTCATCCTAACTGTTACACTGAGACTTGTGCCTTATATTAATTACTTGTATGCACACTGTATATAGCGAAGGACATTGATTATTTGGATGTCTCCAATTGCTTACGACCCAAAGTTAAGTAATGTCAATCTATTGTAATAAAAACCATTAATGTGATTTGCTTGAATTGTTGTGTAGCTATCTGAGAAACCAGCATCCTTTAGGTACACTATAAGAGACGAGTGGGCAGGAGACCACACGACCAACAGTGTGAAGAAGAATACTATTGAACTTCTGCGCCAGTCCCTGCTGATAGAAATCGTCAGCAAGCTGCGACCACGAGCTGCAGCACCACCAAGGCTCTATGGCTTACCGGAGGTTCACAAACGGGATGTTCCTCTACGTCCTTTTGTAAGCAACACTGGCCAATCGACGTACCAGCTGGCCAAATATCTAACGGCAATATTAAGCCCCTACGTCGATAAACGTCGGCACCACATCATGAACTCTGTACATTTCATTCAACAGGTGCAAGAACTAGGCCTCCATCACCAGGACCTTATGGTGAAGTTTGATGTCGTATCGCTCTTCACGAAACTGTAGCTTGCTGATTCCCTCAAGCTCAAGTTTATGAGGGAGAAATTCAGTCCGACAATGACAAATCTCTTCAAATTTGTCCTCACATCAATATTTGTTCTCTTCATTGGCAACTACTATGGACAAACGGACGGCGTCGCCAGGGGGTGCCCTCTGTCATCAGTTGTGACAAACTTGTTTACGGAGGACTTCGAAGAGAAATATCTGGAAACAGCTGCTCTAACGCCTATCTGCTTTTTCAGATATGATGATGACACATTTGTTAGGTGGCCGCATGGGAGTGAAAGACTTCAGGACTTCCTCCAACATCTGAGGTTTTGCAGCCTAAAATCAAATTCACTGTGAAGGTGGAAGAGAATGGAGAACTCCTTTTTTTGGACGTCCTAGTCAAGCGCAGAACGGAAGGCACTATAGTTCACAGTGTGTACAATCGAGCCACCTACACTGCTCTGTATCCCAGTTGCCATAATTCTTCCCAGTGTGAGGGCGTGCTACGTACAGTGGTGCACAAGGCCTGCGTAATATCAGACGAAGAAAGCCTTCCGAGGCAGCATGACATTTTAAGCACATTTTCGAGAAGAACGGCTACGACGAGAAACAAATCCGATGCGCTTTCAGGCAAAAAGTACAAGCCCAGCAGAAAGGAAACGACGAGGGTACAGCACAATGGCGTATCTGCCGTACGCCGAGAAAGTCTCGAACAAAATTGTCAGAATACTAGCTCGACGTGACATTAAATGCGTTCTCCTTTCACCTCCGAACACGCATGGTTTATTACATACGGTGAAAGATGACTTGGGACACCGTAAACCAGGTACTTACCGTATCCCATGTAAGTGCGGTAAGGGGTACATCGCAGAGATTATGCGGACAATGGAAGAATACAGAAGACACACCGAACTTAAGCAACCAACAAAATCTACGGTTGCAGAACACTGCATGGCTACAGCTGATTCCGGGGCTGTGTTCTGAAGGAATCTATTGAAATACGAGTGGCGGACGGGCTGATCAACAGAAACACTCAGTTCAAGCTCAGAAAAGCTTGGGACCCAGCGCTCAGCCAACTAAAGGCACAGCATCGGCCGAGAACAATGTCCGCGCCCGACGCAGGCCACAGGAATACTGAACGACCAGAGTTTGTGCCCAGCTTCCGGCGGCGCCGAACGCCCACTCCCCCCCCCCCCCCCCCAACCCCCGTCACCCCCAATCTCGTCATGGCGTGCTGCCGGCAGTGGAGAAAGAGTTAGGGAGGGGGCAGCAGTAAGGGTAAAAAGGAGGAGAGATGTAGTACAGATACTCATCTACAGGTATCAGCTGAAGATGACGCCATGGTACGTTGTAGAAATATCGTGTCCCGAAAACGACTGCACCCGGCTGGACACCCGACAACAATACAAACATTATGACACTGAAACTTCCTGGCAGATTAAAACTGTGTGCCCGACTGAGGCTCGAACTCGGGACCTTTGCCTTTCGCGGGCAAGTGCTCTACCATCTGAGCTACCGAAGCACGACTCACGCCCGGTACTCACAGCTTTACTTCTGCCAGTATCTCGTCTCCTACCTTACAAACTTTACAGAAGCTCTCCTGCGAACCTTGCAGAACTAGCACTCCATGTCTCCGCTATATCCTTTCTTTCAGGAGTGCTAGTTCTGCAAGGTTCGCAGGAGAGCTTCTGTAAAGTTTGGAAGGTAGGAGACGAGATACTAGCAGAAGTAAAGCTGTGAGTACCGGGCGTGAGTCGTGCTTCGGTAGCTCAGATGGTAGAGCACTTGCCCGCGAAAGGCAAAGGTCCCGAGTTCGAGTCTCGGTCGGGCACACAGTTTTAATCTGCCAGGAAGTTTCATATCTGCGCACACTCCACTGCAGAGTGAAAATCTCATTCTGGATTATGACACTAATTTGGACAAACGTATGTTTATCTAAATTTACGTTTACACAGCCTGTTTGCACATGGAGGACGTGCTTGTTTTTGGAGCTAATGCCCCGGCAATGTCTGTAATCCTTAGGATTAGGGCGGCACGATGACGACGCCGAAAGACCACACCTATTGGGTCTGACCGTGACTGGGGAGGAGGAAAGAAGGGAGGGACATATATTCCCTATTAACGATCAACTGAGGCCGAAGGTCCGCAGGAATTTCGGGACTTCACGAGAATGGAAGTCTATTGTTATGACGAGCTACTGTCCATGACACAGGAAGGAATTCGCTCAACTGACACTGTAATGTAGGAGGAAATGTCAAATAGTCGAAAATAAGCACTAAACGATTTATTTATTCATTTTGTGAGCGGATTCTCCCGCTTACTATTGCAGTGTTCTCCTTCCTGGCATGTTGAAATAAAGCAAAAGATGAAATCAAACTAAACTTGAACTTTCGTCAATTAAAGAGCGAAAATCACACACCTAAAGTTATATTTACTCGGAATAAACTACTGCCGACGCAACTCATTATGATAAAATGGGTCATGAGGATCATGCAGACACCTTTCCTCACTAGACTACTGGATTAGGACGCTTAATGATTGTTTAGTCCGCTCAATTTCTGCAGGTAGAACACGATGCGGTCAGTGAAAAATATGTGTTGTGCTGAACGAATAAACTCTTATGACATACGCACAAGAACTGCATTGGGTTCTAGCAAACTTAGATTTACTTCTGGAGAACGTCGTCGTGTGGATACTACAACACACACAAGATATTAGGTTACTTTATTAAAACTTGAACAAAATAAAATACTTGCAAACAATCAATGTCCACAGGATGATAAAATGTATTTCTTACTGTTGTTGAACGCTATAACTTTTATCATTTGATGCAATATAGAACGATAGTTTCATTTCTCAGTGTACACTACAGTTGACCATAAACTTCGATACGGTGCTGACTCCTAATACAACTCATGCTGCTGGATCTCAAGTTAGACGATGATTGGAGACTGGGCTGAGCAGCACTCCGCTCTCACCTGAGTATTCTCGAGGCAGCGGTAGTGGCGTATGTAACCTCGTGAGGCTGTGTGCGCACGCCGACGTCTCTCATTTGTTGCTGCGTCCGACAGCGATTGTCCTTGTTTGTGGTTCAGTCGTAAGGTACTGATTCTGATGTGGGATCTCTTTCTTCGGACAACGCCACAGAATGATTTCACAACAGCTCGTACAAAAGAATTTCTGCCGGCCAAAAATGTTTCTTTTATTTAATTACTGCATTTATGAATATTTACTCTCTGAAAAATGTTCAAAAGCTCCAGTATGAAAAGGTGAAGTCAGTTGCTGGCCACAGATCTCAAACATAAAAACAAAAACAAGCAGAAAACACAACTGGAGTACCCCCTACTACCCCTGAGTGCGGTAGCGCCGTCCAGTGCGCATGCGCGGATTCACAGGAGTTCAGAGCTGATTTCCGTGGGCAGATGAAGTGTCTGCTAATTCTTTTCGTTCTACATGATCTGGTGCTAGGTGGCAGTCAAGCGAGACCCGTTTCGTTCGTGGGGGACCGTCGTGTTATAGCCCCTCGGGGCCCACGAGAGGTACGAACCCCACAACGAACTTGTGACGTCATAGTAGTCCCCTGGTCCGCCACACTTCGCGAATGCTCGGCTCCGTGCAGGGCCTATGAGAAACCTATAGGGGATAGGCAAAATAATGTGAACAGTGGTAGTAATAGGATGGCTGTGTTTGACGGTCAACAACGCAGGTAAGGCACATGTCGTGCTCGACTGTGCATGTTCAGTACGGACTAGAAATAAGTGCACCTTGTTTACGAGTAGTGCACACTTTGTATTTGCATTCAGAGGCCGAGGTCGACGTGCAATGAAAGAACTAACAGAGTTCCACGGTGGGCAGACTTTGGGGGCCCAATTAGCTGGAGCATCAGTAACCAAGAGAGCCAATTTATTAAATGTTTCAAGAGCAACTGTTTCAACAGTCATGACAGCCTACGCAAAACATGGAAAGACATAATCGTGTAAACGTAATAGTAGGCATAAATCAAAACTAAATGATAGAGATCGTCGCATACTAACACGAGTTGTGTCAAAAAAACACAAAACTATGGCGGCTAAAGTAACTGCAGAGCTCAACAGCTATCTTTGAGACCCCGTATCTATCGATACTGTCGGCCGAGAACTCCATAAAGCGATTATTCATGGAGGAGCTGCTATACCAAAATAATTAGTGACGACAATCAACGCAAAGAAGGGTAAAACATGGTGTCAGGAGCATAAATACTGGACGGCTGATTAGTGGAAACACATCATATGGTCTGACGAGTCAACGTTTTCGTTTTTTCCAACATCGGACCGGGTTTACGTCTGGAGAACGCCAAAAGAAGCCTACAATCCTGACTGCTTGATTCCAAATGTTAAGCATTGATGTGGAAGTGTGATGGTGTGGCCAGCCATATCATGGTATTCTACTGGACCCATCATTACTCTCAAAAGGCGTGTTACAGCCAACGATTACGAGAACATTTTAGGTGATCAGGTGCACCCCATGATTCAAATATTGTTCCCCAGCAATGATGCCGTATTTCAGGACGATAATCCCATTCACACAGCCAGGACAGTACAGTCATGATATGAGAAGCATGCAACTGAACTGCAGCGTCATTCCTGGCCAGCACAGTCCCCGGTCTTGAACATTATCGAACCCTTGTGGGCGGTATTGGAGAACAGACCTCCCTCGTCGCTACAGGAATTATACGAGGTTCTGATCGAAGAGTGGCATAACATCCCACGGGAGACTATACAATCATTATATGCCAGTATTCCAAGAAGAATCGCAACTGTATTACCAGCAAATGGGGGTCCAACCCCTCACTAATAAACCGCTCCCAACCAAGTACAAGCGATCACATTATTTTGCCTATCCCCTGTACATGTCAATGAAAAGGTACACAATAAAGGTCTTGACTTTGTCATGTGCTAACGAGAGCTCACATGTATTAAAACGTGCAGTTAAAAGAGGTGTTATTGTTAAACTCGTCTGAAATACACTACTGGCCATTAAAATTGCTACACCACGAAGATGACGTGCTACAGAGGCAAAATTTAACCGTCAGGAAGAAGATGCTGTGATATGCAAATGATTAGGTTTCCAGAGCATTCACACAAGGTTGGCGCCGGTGGCGACACCTACAACGTGCTGACATGAGGAAAGTTTCCAACCGATTTATCATACACAAACAGCAGTTGACCGGCGTTGCCTGGTGAAACGTTGTTGTGATGCCTCGTGTAAGGAGGAGAAATGCGTACCACCACGTTCTCGACTTTGATAAGGGTCGGATTGTAGCCTATCGCGATTGCGGTTTATTGTATCGCGACACTGCTGCTCTCGTTGGTCGAGATCCAATGACTGTTAGCAGAATATGGAATCGGTGGGTTCAGGAGGGTAATACGGAACGCCGTGCTGGATCCCAACGGCCTCGTATCACTAGCAGTCGAGATGACAGGCATCTTATCCGCATGGCTGTAACGGATCGTGCAGCCGCGTCTCGATCCCTGAGTCAACAGATGGGGACGATTGCAAGACAACGACCATCTGCACGAACAGTTCGACGTTTGCAGCAGCATGGACTATCAGCTCGGAGACCATGGCTGCGGTTACCCTTGACGCTGCATCACAGACAGGAGCGCCTGCGATGGTGTACTCAACGACGAACCTGGGTGCATGAATGGCAAAACGTTATTTTTTTTCGGATGAATCCAGGTTCTGTTTACAGCATCATGATGGTCGCATCCGTGTTTGGCGACATCGCGGTGAACGCACATTGGAAGCGTGTATTCGTCATCGCCATACTGGCGTATCACCCGGCATGATGGTATGGGTTGCCATTGGTTGCACGTGTCGGTCACCTCCTCTTCGCACTGACGGCACTCTGAACAGTGGACGTTACATTTCAGATGTGTTACGACCCGTGGCTCTACCCTTCATCCGATCCCCGCGAAACCATACATTTCAGCAGGATAATGCACGACCGCATGTTGCAGGTCCTGTACGGGTCTTTCTGGATACAGAAAATGGTCGACTGCTGCCCTGGCCAGCACTTTCGCCAGATCTCTCACCAACTGAAAACGTCTGGTCAATGGTGGCCAAGCAACTGGCTCGTCACAATACGCCAGTCACTACTCTTGATGAACTGTGGTATCGTGTTGAAGCTGCATGGGCAGCTGTACCTGCACACGCCATCCAAGCTGTGTTTGACTCAATGCTCAGGCGTATCAAGGCCGTTATTACGGCCAGAGGTGGTTGTTCTGGGTACTGATTTCTCAGGATCTATGCACCCAAATTGCGTGAAAATGTAATCACATGTCAGTTCTAGTATATTTGTCCAATGAATACCCGTTTATCATCTGGTGTAGCAATTTTAGTGGGTAGTAGTGTAGTTATCCTGCCTTTCCTTTAGCAGTGCGTGGTGGCCTACCTGCGCCTGCCGCCGGCGGTGGTGCTGGTCGTGGTGGTGGCGGTGCTTGCGGTGGTGGTGCGCCGGCTGTGCGCGGCGCCGGACTAGCGAGGCCCTGGCAGAGGAGCAGGGGCCGCTGCTGGAGCCGCTGGAGCCACTGGCGGGCCGGCGCGGAGTCTGCGTCTGCTCCTCGCGGACGGAGGCGGCCACTGGGGGCGGAGGACCCGGGGGAGGCGCCACCCCGGGCAGGCGCGGCGAAGGCCGCCGGCGGCCGCTCTCCTCAGCGCGCTCCTCCGTGCGCTGTCAGTAGACCGTATGGCGGCGGTCGAATCAAAAACAGGTGGCTACATCTACACCTACGTGTATATGATTACTCTGCAATTCACAATGAAGAAGGGGAATTCCGGCTAAAATGAAATACCATTTTATTTTTAGGTCATTATTACTTCATAAAACATTTTATTAAATAAAATTGTAACTGGACTGTGCCTCCTTCACTTCTAGATTTCGCCATTGAATGTCATGATAAAATGGCATAGGAGTAAGAAAAGATAATAAATTCAGATAAACATTAGATATTTGATATATTCAATTGATATGTATTTAACAAATAAAACACTACTCCTGGAAAAATTCTTCAATAGCATCTCAGTTCTGTCGTACAAAAAGTGAAGACTGAAAGTAGAACTATGAATTTGAATCTACATCTACATCTACATCCATACTCCGCAAGCCACCTGACGGTGTGTGGCGGAGGGTACCTTGAGTACCTCTATCGGTTCTCCCTTCTATTCCAGTCTCGTGTTGTTCGCGGAAAGAAGAATTGTCGGCTTCCCACGCCCGGGTTCCCGGGTTCGATTCCCGGCGGGGTCAGGGATTTTCTCTGCCTCGTGATGGCTGGGTGTTGTGTGATGTCCTTAGGTTAGTTAGGTTTAAGTAGTTCTAAGTTCTAGGGGACTGATGACCATAGCTGTTAAGTCCCATAGTGCTCAGAGCCATTTGAACCAGCCATAGAATTGTCGGTATGCCTCTGTGTGGGCTCTAATCTCTCTGATTTTATCCTCATGGTTTCTTCGCGAGATATACGTAGGAGGGAGCAATATACTGCTTGACTCCTCGGTGAAGGTATGTTCTCGAAACTTCAACAAAAGCCCGTACCGAGCTGCTGAGCGTCTCTCCTGCAGAGTCTTCCACTGGAGTTTATCTATCATCTCCGTAACGCTTTCGCGATTACTAAATGATCCTGTATCGAAGCGCGCTGCTCTCCGTTGGATCTTCTCTATCTCTTCTATCAATCCTATCTGGTACGGATTCCACACTGCTGAGCAGTATTCAAGCAGTGGGCGAACAAGTGTACTGTAACCTACTTCCTTCGTTTTCGGATTGCATTTCCTTAGGATTCTTCCAATGAATCTCAGTCTGGTATCTGCTTTACCGACGATCAAATTTATATGATCATTCCATTTTAAATCACTCCTAATGTCTACTCCCAGATAATTTATGGAATTAACTGCTTCCAGTTGCTGCCCTGCTATATTCTACCTAAATGATGAAGGATCTTTCTTTCTATGTATTCGCAGCACATTACACTTGTCTACATTCAGATTCAGTTGCCATTCCCTGCACCATGCGTCAATTCGTTGCAGATCCTCCTGTATTTCAATACAATTTTCCATTGTTACAACCTCTCGATATACTACAGCATCATCCGCAAAAAGCCTCAGTGAACATCCGATGTTATCCACAAGGTCAATTACGTATTTTGTGAATAGCAACAATTCTACGACACTCCCCTGCGGCACACCTGAAATCACACTTACTTCGGAAGACTTCTCTCCATTGAGAATGACATGCTGCGTTTTGTTATCTAGGAACTCTTCAATCCAATCACACAATTGGTCTGATAGTCCATATGCTCTTACTTTGTTCGTTAAACGACTGTGGGGAACTGTATGGAACGCCTTGTGGAAGTCAAGAAACACGGCATCTACCTGGGAACCCGTGTCTATGGCCCTCTGAGTCTCGTGGACGAATAGCGCGAGCTGGGTTTCACATGATCGTCTTTTTCGAAACCCATACTGATTCCTACAATTTCTAGTCTCCAGAAAAGTCATTATACTCGAACATAATACGTGTTCCAAAATTCTACAACTGATCGACGTTAGAGATATCCATGAAGCAACAAAATTAGTTCCATTTTGGAAGAAGTAATTATCACCGATCTCATATATTTGAAAGCATCACAAATAAAGTTTTTTGTTCTGTGGGCTACTCCTGCGCATTCAGTTTGTGCCCACAAATTACACTGCTGATACTTTAACCAGTATTCTCAGGGTTTTGAACGAGAGTATAGGTCCAAGTAGTGCAAACAGTGACTATCTTCGGAAGCAGCACTGTTGTCGCCAAAAAGGTGTTCTTCCTACGATATGTCTTTCCCACAACTAAGTAACCTCTTTGCTTTTCTCGGATATTTGGAATGCAAGTTGTCTCACCTCTTTCACTGTCGTACCAAACAAGTTCAACTCCAAATAGTTTCAGATGTTGTACCAGTTCAAGCTGCAACACAGTGTTCAAAGTTCGTTGGAATATACCCAATACTTTCTGAACACCATTGAAAGTTTTGTTCGTATTCCTAGTTCGTCTTCTAAGCGTACCCTGGGGAAGCCCGAATGGTTTCGACGCCCGCAGCTACCCCTCCACTGGTAGCAGCTTCCATAGCCTGCTGCGTCTACATCGCATCCCAAGATTGTCTTGGCGGTTTCTTCACTTCATTGCCTGCCATCGGAAGGGGAAATTCATGTTCTTGTATCTGGCCTACAAAAATTAATTTTTATATCATCGCACATTTATCAATTCATGTTTAATGCTTCGTTGAATTTATTTCATTACAGAATGACCTACTGCTATTGATGTTAAATTTAAAGACATACGTACAATAAGTAATAATTAATTTCAAAGATCACACAGAATATAACTAGAGTCCACATGGTATGTCACAGTAGCTGTTGATATACTTTCCGGGATGTGAGGTCGTGGTCCAAGACTCGGCAAGACTCAGCGGAGCAGCGCCTCTGAGGAAGTCCAGCGCAGTCCTGGACGAAACGTAAGGAGCAGAAAAGTTCTTGGACCACGACCTCACATCCCGGAAAGTATATCAACAGCCATGTCACCCGGTCGCGAAAGCCTTCATTCTATGTCACAGTAGCCTGAAATGCCTTCTTTGATTCATCCGAAAAACGTTCAACTACTGCGTACTCTAGCAGTACCTTCTACCTCTCAAAACACAGCTAAAAGTAAGCTTTAAAGATAACTTGTACTTTTCTCAAACATGTAATTGCCTATAATACTAATGAATGAATATACTCGTATGTGAATTAAATAAAAAGTTAGAGGATTACCTACAAGTTTTTCGTTCACAGTACCAAGACAAAAGCAGACAGCTCGTCACCATGAATGTAGGAACAGGTTGTCTATCAACCTTTTTGTACAGCTTAGTGCAGGTTCCACCACTCAACTGGTTTCGTCCATAGTCTTGCTACGTCATTTTACCCTGACTTCCCCTATTTAGGAGAAGAAAAACTTCTTAGCCGAGGTCACAACAAAAAACTTTATCGTGGATAACCGGTTTCGGTAAAACTAAGTTACCAGCTTCAGATCTCCATAAAAGTTATTAGAAACATCTTGTGCCAGCTACACACAAATTCTTCCCATTGAATTTTCAGATACATAAAACATGAAATGAGCGATGCATTGGCACGTCAAAGTTAAAATTACTATTTACATCACAAAACATTATACCCACAGCACAGCCCGTCATGCCTACGATGCTGGCAAAGATTGTTATTAAACTCGTCTGAAATAGCAAGATGTGAAAAACAGATCAAAGCTCAGAAGTTCATGTGACTTGTGATGTGGGTTTACGATGTCACACTGACACCAAATTTCACCACAATGCAATAATATCAGAAATTAAGTCCGCCTCGACGCAAAACACCTTGTTATTCATCCTCGGAGTCTTTCGCGACGGCTTACATGAATAAAACGTTCTCGGTTTTCCAGCCGTGCGCTTTTTTTCTGTTGCCGTTTTTTACTCAGCGAACATCACGTCATCTGCAACCGTGTGAGCGGCTGTTAGTAAGCAAAATACTAAAAGGTGAACTTCGAATGTCAGCAATATAGACTAGGGGTTGTAGTAGTGTTGTGGAATTCAGTTATTTAGTGTGGGTCGGCCGGAGTGGCCGTGCGGTTCTAGACGCTACAGTCTGGAACCGGGCTACCGCTACGGTGGCAGGTTCGAATCCTGCCTCGGGCATGGATGTGTGTGATTTCCTTAGGTTAGTTAGGTTTAATTAGTTCTAAGTTCTAGGCGCCTGATGACCTCAGAAGTTAAGTCGCATAGTGCTCAGAGCCATTTTTATTTAGTGTGTACTCAGCTGTTACTTAGCTGTTCGTGTACTCACGTTCGTTGGATGGTATGTAGCTGCTTTTATACACAGAAAAACAAACCTTCTGCAGTTTGTTTCTGACCAAGAATATTACGCCATCTTGCTGTTCGCTTGTGTTGCGAGAGGTGTATCACATGTGGCGAGAAAGGCTATGAAAACTGTAGCGCGAATTACGACGACTTCTGTTTCTTATTTATGTCTCTGTGTGTGATGGGGAAGTGGTTGATCAGAAACAAAGTGCGAAAGTTTTGTTTTTCTCTGTATAAAAGCAGCTACATACCATCCAACGAACGTGAGTACACGAATAGCTAAGTAACAGCTCAGTACACACCAAATAATTGGATTCCACAACACTACCACAACCCCAAGTGTATATTTCTGATATATGAAGTATTTTGTTTACTAACAGCCGCTCACACGGTTGCAAAAAAAATGTTCAAATGCGTGTGAAATCTTATGGGACTTAACTGCTAAGGTCATCAGTCCCTAGCTTACACACTACTTAACCTAAATTATCCTAAGGACAAACACACACATCCACGCCCGAGGGAGGACTCGAACCTATGCCGGGACCAGCCGCACAGTCCATGACTGCAGCGCCTGAGACCGCTCGGCTAATCCCGCGCGGCACACACGGTTGCAGATGACATGATGTTCGCTGAGTAAAAAACGGCAACAGAAAAAAAGCGCACAGAAAACATGTCGCAAACAGCGACAATAATTCTTAAAACATGCTGTAACATACAATAAATAAAGTAGTATGAAAGTATCCATAGAACACTATATTTCTCTGCCTCGTGATGACTGGGTGTTGTGTGCTGTCCTTAGGTTAGTTAGGTTTAAGTAGTTCTAAGTTCTAGGGGACTGATGACCATAGATGTTAAGTCCCATAGTGCTCAGAGCCATTTTTGAACACTATGTTTCAAAAAACGAATAGTAGAAATTTAATAATGTGCTACTGTGTTTGTGTAACCACGCTATTTTCTGTAGGTTTTAGATTTAAAAAGCCCACTGATAATGGTGATATTTGTCGCCGAAACTAGTTTGGGAGAATAAAGAAATACACGAATAACAAGGTGTAATGCTTCAAGGCGGACTCAGTTTCTGAGATTATTGTTTTTCTATGCAAACACGGACCAAAATGGAAGAGTTCCAAGATAAAATTATTGTTCACCACACTGCTGCCCAACGGCACCATGAACTTGTCAAACGATGGGAAGGACGTCACACACCCTCTCACCAACATTTCACCCCGTCTTTTGACGCCTCTGCAGAATCGCCAGACACTACCTTGGACGTGTCACAGTACAGTCCCTCTTAGCCACATTTCACCCCTTCTCTTCACGTCTCTGCGCTGGACATCACAACCGCGACGCCCTGCGTTGAAATCACGCAGTGTCTTTATGAGCGGCAGAGGAAAATATTTTAGACAAACGCCGGTCAGAAGCTACAAGAAAATGCCTCAGGAATGGCATACAGTGCGTTTAAGAAACCACCCATTTCCTTGAGAAGCTGATTCGCACACGACACATTCGCAGTCCTGTGAGCAACAGGACCTTTGACACTGGTGACACTTCCTGGGCGATCCATCCCTTCTCGACAGACATCATGACGCTACCACCCCAATGGCTATGATCTAACCCCTCTGGAGTGTAATGCGATCGCAATTTTGCTCTGATGTGCAGGGTGGGACCGCTACGAACCGTTCCAAACCATTAAACGAAACTGGAACGTGATACGAAGCAGCAAAGGATGTCTACACTTTTTACGCCCTCCTGTCTGAAACCCTAATGGTTCTACTGCATACACCAGGGCAAATACTGCGGTTATACTGCGCCTTGCTGTCTGAAGCGTTGTCGAGCCCGAGGGTGACGTCACAGGGCGCCACGCTGTTGAACTATTACACAGGACGTCTGAGGGCACCGTTGAGCCACATTTCAGACTTAAGTGTTGCAAAAGGAGACAATTACGGGGATTAGAAAAACTGATCCTTTAATCCCGCTGCGCAGAGTAATTACAGTTGCAATGTTCTGTGTCCGGCAGAATGGCTACCATGGTGGAGAGTGTGTGTTTAGCCACGCGGGATTCGCCGAGCGGTCTCAGGCGCTGCAGGCATGGACTGTGCGGCTGGTCCCGGCGGAGGTTCGAGTCCTCCCTCGGGCATAGCTGTGTGTGTTTGTCCTTAGGATAATTTAGGTTAAGTAGTGTGTAAGCTTAGGAACTGATGACCTTAGCAGTTAAGTCCCATAAGATTTCACACACATTTGAACATCAGTGTGTGTTTAGTGTCGTCATCAGGCCTGGTAGGGTGTACAAGGGTGCGAACAGCGCTTGAATGATTACTGTGAAGGACACGGAATTGCCGCGTACTCGTATGAGACAGCATTATCAGCACCTGACGTAGTTTGAAAGTGTCCTCACTGCAGGTCTCCATCTGGCCGGATGGTCAAATTGTGCATTGTCCGGACTTGTGCAGCATTCGGATGTCAATTGGCCTGACGTTTGACTGCACGGGAATGGCCCTGCCCTACTGGTCATCAAAGTTGTGGTTGTCCATGTCTGACCATCACAAGAGGGAACCACTGTATTGTTCACCAGTTACACTATAAACTCTTCACATCTGCACCTGCCATTCGAGAACAAGTAATGGACTGCCACCAATTCTGAGTCATCTTGCAACAATGGTCGGAGACTAACAACAGTCGAGCTGAGGAATTGCTGTCCTATGCATAGGCGGTCGTTAACACCACAACACAAGCGGGTGCATTTGGAGAAGTTCCATGACGAGGAAGCGTGGACTGATGATGAACGACGTCGCTTTGTGTCCTGTGACAAAATGCGGTTCTGCACTGCCCTAGATGACCATTGACTATGGCGGCGACGTGGTCAGAGGTGCCATTCTTCCAATGTTTTCGTGAGACACAGCGGAGTCACTCCTGGCGTCATGGTGTGGGGAACCATCGTATATGGCTTCTAGTCATGACTGTTGGAGATTGAGGAGGTGGAGGTGGCGGTGAAAATGATGGGTAATGCTTGATATCTAGGCTGCCTTGCATAACTGGTTTGTTGTGTGGATTGCATCATGATGTATGTGTGTAGATGGTCATGGCTGGGTATAGAGAAAGGGAAGAGGAGGAGATAGGGTAAGGAGGAGATGGGCAGAGAGAGGATGAAGGAAATGGAAAGAAAGAAGGAGAAGGAGGAGATGGACAAAGGGAGGGATGCAGTATATTTGACGTATATATAGAGGGGCGAAGCCATGGACAAAATCTGTGCAAGCCACTATACAGTGCATGATAGAAAGTGCTCGATGCAAAGTGCTCCTGTTCTATTTCACTCAGATATGATTTGAAGAAAGAAATGCTTTCGCCGCACCTCCGTGTGATTAGTTAATATGAACAGAGTCCAAAAATGTTAAAAAACAATTTATTGTGATCGAACTATTGCTCTGAAATAAAAGAGAAAAGAATAGTTATCCTTGTTCTGTAGCTACAACAACAACAGCGATTAGATCTGAATTCTCAAATATGCATAAAAAGTAAATGGAACAAGTTTTTAAAACAGAGGTTGTTAATAGAAATTTACTTTTAACCAGTTAATATTTATGTTTCTTAGCTTTAATAAGGAACACCGTCCACCATCTTCTACTAGTTTTCTTCTTCTTTCATAACGTACTGCCACACGGCGGTCCTACAAAAGCAGCTGCGCAAATTACCAGTTACGAATGCCTTTGCTTTCCGTAGAGCTACGGAACGACGATTATTCGTTGTTCCCAGACTGACTTGGTACACGGCGATGTGCGCATACCTGGTTCAAAGCGAGCATGTCTCCTATTCAGCATTTGGCAAGCATGGATAGTGTGCTCGCCGAATGCTGCACGTCTGTCGCCATGTTCAATATTTAAGTGGGCACGATGGATGTGTCCGTCCATGGCCTGCTCGTTCACAGTGATTTTGAAGGATACATCCGTGCACAGCATTCTGTGGCTTGTAGCCGATGGGAATGACGAGTTTGAGGACGGCAGGTGTTATAATGCTAGTGAAGCTTCGTCTGTTAGTTGGTATCTCTCGTCAGTCAAGATAATTTATTCTTGGTCAGTTATAACGTTTTTCATGTTTATATTGGTAAGGACGAAAATTATGGCAGTCTATTCTGTAGTGTAAATAAGTTCTCGTATTGTTTTGGGGCTGGCTTACGATGTGCTCGGCGAGGATTATTTTATTCAACTCGGTAACTGATACACTAATCCAGACTTGGTTCACAAACTAAAGAGTAAGAATGCTGACGTTGTCGGCACATTTCTGCAAAACAGAAAGTATTTCCCTGACTTCATTAAAAATGAAAAACTGGAGGAGGACGAATATGTAATGGCATCCAGAAAGAAGCAGATGTTGATGAAGTGGAACGACAAGAGAGATATCGTACGGTCAGCACGTTCCATGACGAGACATTTTAAGATGTAAATTAAAAGACTGGCGCCTTGCAAAAGCCAAATGTTGTCTTGGATACTGACAAGAATACGGAGACATGTATAGGAGCGATTCTCAATTTCAAAGCCACCGAATGGACAGGAGCAGACAGAAAAAATATTATCAGGAGATTTTTCACCATTTATTGGACGTTTCATGCTTCAGTGCAGGCGACCTGCAGCCAAAAAAGCATCTTGGAATTATTGATCAGTCTCATGAAACAGTTGGGCGTATTCTCACCACAACATAGGTCATCATTTGGACGCCCACTTCGAACAAGAAAATCGACCCGTCTCATAGCCAGCAGTTTTCCGGTATTTGCGCCAAACTCAACGACGAAAAGACCATCAATGAGGTGTGGCGTACGCACGACAAGAAGTCTTCGAAAAGAGATATGTTACTGGCATGCAGAATGTGAAATTCCTCTCCTTGTAGCTCCATGTTTTAAAACATTTCATACAGAAAACATGTAACTATGTGAAAATAAAATTTCATTTCATTCTGTTTATTGATACGTAATATTCGACCCTAATCCAATTCAGTTTTGGTCCTTAACTCCTCAGCCTCGACCTTAGACTTCATGAATGAAAAATTAATATTGGTGGTAAATGCACTGTTCTAGTACTAAATACGGCTAAAATACCAAATTTAAAAAGTTGATGTGATTCGCAAATATTTTAAGACAATGACAGTGAATCTACTTATGCTATAAAATAAGAAAAACTTAAACAGTACTCAGAAAAGTCAGTAGCAAACACTTCAAAATTATGAAAGCAATGCCAGTGGAATATCAAAGTATAGGTCGTTGCGGAACGAAGACCCATTCCTACATGGACAGAAATTGTGTCCCTGTAATGTTGTGATGGAAGAAACGATCATTTACTCGATAGCGTAAGGTATATTAGCATATAACAGCATATGCTAAACACTTTCTATTTCAGAACTATTAAAAAATAAATTATATTTATTTCTCGAATACGCTGTGATAAATAGCTTTCTTCAAGCAGATACAGCCACCGGCTGGGAAGATGCAGAAAAAAGAGATGATGCACAGAAAGAATATGGTGTAAATTATACGCTGTTCGATCAAAAATATCGAGAAAGCTATTATACTCTCTGTACTCACAAGGGAACCTCCCCATCGCACCCCCCTCAGATTTACTTATAAGTTGGCACAGTGGATAGGCCTTGAAAAACTGAACACAGATCAATCGAGAAAACAGGAAGAAGTTATGTGCAACTATGAAAAAAAGGCAAAATATACAAACTGAGTAGTCCATGCGCAAGATAGGCAACATAAAGGAACCCTGAGCTCAGGAGTACCGTGGTCCCGAGGTTAGCGTCTGCAGCTGCGGAACGAGAGGTCCTTGGTTCAAGTCTCCCCTCGCATGAGAATTTTACTTTCTTTATTTTCACGTAGTTATGATCTGTCCGTTCGTTCATTGACTTCTCTGTTCACTGTAAGAAGTTTAGTGTATGTGTTTTGCGACCGCACCGCAAAACCGTGGTATTAGTAGACGAAAGGACGTGCCTCTCCAATGGCAACCGAAAACATTTGATCGCAAGGTCATAGGTCAACCGATTCCTCCAAAGGAAAACACGTCTGATATATTATATACGACACTGGTGACGGCATGTGTGTCACATGACAGGAACATGTTGTCGACCCACCTAACTTGGCGAATGGGTAAAAAGATTCTTCTACCTTGCCCGATATAGGTTTTCTTGTTTAGGTGTAGCGTCCCCATACTACGGCGCAGTTACTTCGCATCGGAGGGACGGATAGTAATTGTCTGAAAACAAATAATTAAAATTTTCACACGAGGAAAGACTTGAACCAAGGACCTCTCGTTCCGTAGCTGTTCACGCTAACCACGGGACAACGGTGCTCCTGAGCTCACGCTTCCTTAATGTTGCCTATCTTACACATGGACTACTCAGTTTGTATATTTTGCCTTTTTTTCATAGTTGTACATAACTTCTTCCTGTTTTCTCGATTGATCTGTGTTCAGTTTTTCAAGGCCTATCCACTGTACCAACTTATAGCTAAATCTGAGGGGGGTGCGATGGGGAGGTTCCCTTGTCAGTCAGAACAGGTCTCGGAAGACACAGCGGTACGGATGACTTGTGTCGTCAACAGCCGATAGGCGTCACTGGATGTGGATATGGAGGGGCGCGTGGTCTGCAAACTGCTCTCACGGCCGTTACCAGTTTTCGTGATCAGAGCCGCTACTTCCCAGTCAAGTAGCTCCTCAATTGGCCTCACAAGGGCTGAGTGCAATCCACTTACCAACAGCGCTTGGCAGACCCGGACGGTCACCAATTCAACAGCTAGCCACGTCCGACAGCAATTAACTTCGGTGATCTAACGGGGGCCGTTGTTACCACTGCGGCAAGGCCTTTGGCGAGGCAGCTATAGCGGACACTAATATGGGGTGTGTTCACCCTGCACACACCCTGGCAATCCACTCTTCCTCAGAAGTCGAAACCAGAGAAGGTAGTAATGTTGGACGCTGGGATCTGGAGCGAAATAGACGTTCTGACTCGTCTCATAGGTGTTTCAAGGAGTTCAAGTCGGGACTCTGGCTAAGACAGTTTATTTCAGGAATGTATTGTCCACAAACCATTGCCTCGTAGGTGCCGCGTTATGAGAGAGTGCATAGTCATGCTTATACAAACAATGAACGTCACCGAACTATTCCTCTACTGTACGCAGTACATAATGCGGTAAAATGTGTTCATATCCTTCCTCATTAAGCGTTTTCTTGATGGCAATAAGGGAGCCGCGCCCTGACCGCGAAAAACACCTCCATGCTGTACCACCACCTCCTCCATGCATCATTTCGGCACTACACTCGATGGCAGGAAACGTTCTCCAAGCATTCACCAAACCAAAATGCTTCCATCGGATTGCCACAACGTAATTTCATCACTCCAAATCATTTGTTTCGAATCATCCACTGTCCAGTGGCCTCGCTGTTTACACCGTCTCAACTGTCGCTTAGCATTGGCTATAGAATATAAACAAACGTCTGGAGCACAGCATTGTATGGCAGTGCAGAACAGAAGAGAATTGAAGCATTTACGTGTCATGATAAGGTAAGGAATGAGTAGGTTCTGCGCATAATCGGGAGAGGAAAGGAATACATGGAAAACACCGACAAGAAGAAGGGACATCTGTTAGGACATCAGGGGAAAACTCCCATGGTACTAGAGGGAGCTGCAGAGGGTAAAAACTGTAGTGGGAGGCAGAGATTGAAATACATCCACCAAATAATTGAGAACGTAGGTTGCAAATGTTACTCTGAGATGAAGAAATTGGCAGAGGAGAGGAATTATAGGCAGGCGGCATCAAACCAACCAGAAGACTGATGACTTAAAAAAGAAAAAACGAAAAAAACAGCTGGACTGCACCAGTAGCATTTTGGAACTCGCGAGTGATCCCTTACGTTGATTTCATGCGATTTTTTTACAACCACAATAGAAGAGGTCTGCCTAGTCGTAATTCTTTGGAACTTTGTGGTAAGGTCTTATGGGACCAAACTGCTGAGGTAATCGGTCCCTAAGCTTACACACTACTTAAACTAACTTACGCTAAGGACAACACACACACCCATGCCCGAGGGAGGACTCGAACATCCGACGGGGGGAGCCGCGCGGACCGTGACAAAACGCCTGTGTGGTTTAGCTGTGGTTGTTCCATCGCGTTTCCACTTCACAATCATATAAGCAACAGCTGGCTTGTGCAGCTTTAGAAGGGCTGAAATGTCCATGAAGGACTTGTTACTCGGGTGACGTGCAATGACTAGTCCACGTTCGAAGCCGTTAAGCTCTTCTGACAGATTCATTCTGCTTTTACAGCTTCTCTGCTCACAATTAAATACTTACAGCGTCCTTTATGTTGAGCATTCTATCTCTTGTGACATCTAGCGATCAATTCTGCATTACAGAGGCGTGTGCGTATACTACTGATCAGTCAGTGTATGCTACAACCAGGCGTAGAGAGGTTAGTTTATTTCCTAAGCTAGAAAAAAGTAATAAAAGTCGATGTAACGTATATGCTACATAAGGACTGAGGAGTATAAATGAAAATCAGCTAATAAGGAAACAATTCCAAGGGTAAATAGATGGTCTTGACGAAACTTTACTGCTGTGTAGAGCGAGCAAAATAATGATGTACGTATTTTATTTTTATGTCCAATTTTTCTTTTTCTTTACCATTTTTTCTTTACCATTTTTTACCATTTTTTTCTTTACCATTTCATATACATGTATTTTGTTGATTGAAAATAATTAGTAACTCATTATTATGATACAAAATCATTACAACAAAGCTAATCTGTAAAGAAATGGTTAAAACAAAATTTTTCGAACGAAATTTCTTTGCATAATATACACGACGGAGATCACAATAAAAAACAAAATTCAGAAGGATCGCAGGTGCCCCTGTAAAAATCCTCATTTGTATCAGGCATATTTCAGCACATTGGTAAACCTTGGCGAAGAGAATTGATTATGTACTTGTGACTGCAGCTTGAGTATATTGTTTCTAAAGTGAGACTGGCAGCATAGTCATTCAGCAGAACTATGTTTCAAAAACGTCTTACAAAGTTCATCGAAAGCCGCGTACGTCCCACGGCTGTATCTGTACCGTTTGGCCCTTTGGGATCACCGGATGAACAGGTGTCTTGTTCCGGATATAAGCTCACAATGACCACCTTTTCATAGTTTTAAAAGTGAGTTTGGACGAGAAATCGAGAATCTCTTTTTTAAAGCCCCAAATGTTCTCATGACAGCATCGAAATTTGTTAAGTAACCGTCTGGCGAGCTCAAAAGATATCTGACAGAAGTTTTCTTTCCCGTGAGGGAGAAAAATCTGTAATATTGCTAGATTCTTGGTGTCGTCAAAGTGAAAAAATCGTTTAGAGCATCGTACCTGAGGACAAGGAAGTTGGTGATCCCGAAGAGCTCGACGGCACAGGTACAGCTACGGGTCGCGTACGGCTTTCGATATTGGAAGAACTTCGTGAGGACATTTTCAGATCTAGTTCTGTTGGATAATTATGCTGTCAGGCTCCACTTGAGAAACAATATAATCAAGCTGCAGTCACCAGTAGATAATCAATTATTGTCGCAAAGGCTTACCAACGTATTGAAATATGACTGATACAAATCAGGATATTCAGAGTATCACCTGTGACAAGTTGAAGTTCTGGCGAATTTCGTTTTATATTGTGTTCTCCATCGTGCGTATTATGTGATGAAATTTCGTTAACTTTATATGAATGATGTAAAAAAAGTTATGTCTTAAGTATTTCCTTACAGATTGCCATTATGGCAATTATTTTCTATCACAATAATGAGCTATGTATAATTTTCAATTAACAAAATACACGTCTGTTAAACGATAAGCAAAAAAACTACAATTTTAAAACGAAAAAAAAACAATTAAAACATACAGCAAATATAAGTAAAATAAATAATTAGAATAATAATGAAAGTTTAGATATTTTAATTAGGTATGTTGAAAATACTCGTGTGTACAGTTTACTTTTCTAAATGGTAGCTCAAAAACCAGCGTCATTACATATTTAATATATGTTGCAACAAAAGTTTTCGTTTTTCAAAATTAATTAATGATGGTGGGGTATTTTACAACATTTCAAGTTATTACGAACGTTGATTACATAGTTTACAAGAAGGTTAATAAAATATCAAATTTTAAATGAAACCTTTTTTATAAATAAACAGTCTCAGCCGTAATTTTACTTTTACTGTAATAAATACAGTTTTGCAATTGAGACTTTCTTTGTACAATAATGAAAAAAGGTTGCTGTACCGATTCATGGAGTGGAATAACCTTAAAAAACAATTTTTATGTATCATCGTTTTGAATATATTGCGTCTAAACCTAATATGCCAATTTCCTTTCTGGATGTGTTTTAGCCTTTAAAAGTGAAATTGGGCAAAAACGACGCAACACATTATGCATTATTTTGCCCCCTCTACACACCCGCTATATTTCATCACGATAGTTTATTTACACTGAGGTAACGAAAGTCATAGGATGCCTCCTAATATCGTGTCGGACCTTCTTTTGCCCGGCATAGTGCAGCAACTCGACGTGGCATGCACTCAACAAGTCGTTGGAAGCCCCCTGCAGAAATATTGAGCCATGCTGCCTCTATAGGCGTCCATAACTGCGAAACTGTTGACGTGCAGAATTTCATGCGCGAAGTCGCCTCTCCACTATGTCCCAAAAATGTTCGATGGGATTCACGTCGGGCGATCTGGGTGGGCAAATCATTCGCTCGAAATGTCCAGAGTGTTCTTCAAACCAATCGCCAACAAGTATGGCCCGGTTGCAAGGGGGATTGTCATCGGTAAAAATTCCATCGTTGTTTGAGAACATCCTGTCCACGAATGGCTGTAAATGGTCTCCAAGTAGTTGAACATAACCATTTACAGCCAATGATCAGTTCATTGGACCCGTTGCATTCCCTGTAAACGCAGCCCACACCGCTATGGAGCCACTACCAGCTTCACAGTACCTTGAGGACAACTTCGGTCGATGGCTTCGTGCGGTCTGAGCCACACTCGAACCCTACCACCAGTTCTTAGCAACTGAAATCTGCACTCATCTGATCACACCACAGTTTTCCAGTCATCAACCGAGCGAGGTGGCGCAGTGGTTAGACACTGGACTCGCATTCGGGAGGACGACGGTTCAATCCCGCGTCCGGCCATCCTGATTTAGGTTTTCCGTGATTTCCCTAAATCAGTCCAGGCAAATGCCGGGATGGTTCCTCTGAAAGGGCACGGCCGACTTCCTTCCCCATCCTTCCCTAATCCGATGAGACCGATGACCACGCAGTCTGGTCTCCTTCCCCAAACCAACCAACCAACCAACCAGTCATCAAGAGTCCAAGTAACATGATCAGGAGCCCAAGAGAGGCGTGCAGGCGACGCCGTGCTGTTAGCAAGGGTAGTCGCGTCGGTCGTCTGCTGCCATAGCCCATTAACGCAAAAACTTCGCCACACTGTGCTAACGGATACGTTCTTCGTACGTCCCACACTGATTTCTGCAGTAATTTCACGCGGTGTTTCTTGTCTGTTAGCACTGACAACTCTACCGAAACGCCGCTGCTCTCGGTCGTTAAGTGAAGACCGACGGCCGCTGTGTTGTCCATGGTGAGAGGTGATACCGGAAATTCTCGGCACACTTTTGACACTGTGGGTCTATAAATATTGAATTCCCTAACGATTTCCGAAATGTACTGTCCCATGTGTCTAGCTCCAACTATCATTCCGGGTACAAAAGTCTGCGGCTGTAATCAGGTCGGAAGCCTCTTCACGTGGATCACCTAAGCGTAATTGACCGCTCCGCCAATGCACTGCCTTTTTATACCTTGTGTACGCAACACTACCGCCATCTATATACGTGCATATCGCTACCCCATGAGTTTTGTCACTTCAGTTAACGCTTGGCGACGTTCCCTTTTGTGAAAGGTGTTAATGAGTGAACGGAGCACGTGGTGCGATAGGCGAAATTAGCCACTGAAAATACCAAGTTAAGAGGTTAAGGAACACTGACGTACCTATGGAGGTGTTGTGGAGGAGTAACCGGCGCGTTGGTCGGAGCGGAAGAGTCGGCGACACTCACCTGCGCGCCCTCCGAGTCCACGAAGGCCCTGTTGTCTGCGCCGCCAGCACCGGGCGCCTGCGCGTCGCTGACGACGCGCCGCTTGCCGCGCTTGCGCTTGCCCATGCCGAGCGCGAGCAGCACGGCGAACAGCAGCAGCAGGCACGCCGCCGCCGCCGCCGCCCCCGCCAGCAGCCACGTGTCGCCCACCAGCGGCTCCGCCGCCGGCTTCAGGAACGCTGCACACGCCGGTACATCCACGTACACTCACACGCTTACACGTGCACGTACACCGCATCGATCACAGGGGAGGGGGGTGGGCAAGAGGTAGGAGGGGGTGCGGGGGCGGCGACGGCCCGCGACGTCGCCGACCCTATTTATCTCATCTATCGATGGCCTATCGCGACACTACCTCACGATGATGCAGTGATTTTCCGGCGGAAGGAGAAGGTCGTATTCTAGAGACGACAACCAGTTATTGGGTATCGCACGCAACAGTGAACACTATTTACTATAGCATCTGGTCTCACTCTAAAGAGTTTCATTTAGGAAAGGCGTAAAGGGCAATGGACAGAAAGAAACTGGATGGAAACACTTCTTCAAACGCTGCTGCAGTGTTTGAAATCTCTGGCCACATCACACCTGACTACCACGAAAATATTTCCTCGGAGAGTATTGTGGACCTACAATCGCGGTGTGTATAACCAAAATGTTCGTGTGGAATGAAACTACCGTAGGGACGTGTTCACAGGAAACTGGCTCGCCGCGCTTTGTTAGCCGAGCGGTCTCGGGCGCTGCAGTCATGGACTGTGTGGCTGATCCCGGCGGAGTGTGAGTCTTCCTTCGGGCATGGGTGTGTGTGTTTGTCCTTAGGATAATTTAGGTTAAGTAGTGTGCAAGCTTAGGGACTGATGACCTTAGCAGTTAAGTCCCATAAGATTTCACACACATTTGAACATTTTTTTGAAACTGGCTCAAGCTTAGTCAGATATCCGAAACAGTGAAATATCCGACATCAAAGCATTGACAGCAGCAGTTGTCGAAACAAGAAACGCCATATTTGAAATATTGGATGTACATCACGAGGCAAAATCAACATACACTGAACCGAGCGAGGTGGCGCAGTGGTTAGCACACTGGACTCGCATTCGGGAGGACGACGGTTCAATCCCGCGTCCGGCCATCCTGATTTAGGTTTTCCGTGATTTCCCTAAATCGCTCCAGGCAAATGCCAGGATGGTTCTTTTGAAAGGGCACGGCCGACTTCCTTCCCCGTTCTTCCCGAATCCGATGAGACCGATGACCTTGCTGTTTGGTCTCTTCCCCCAAACAACCCAACCCAACATACACTGATATGCCAGGACATTATGACTACTACCTAATAGCCGGTATGTGCACCTCTGGCACGGATAACAGCGGAGACGCGTCGTGGCAAAGAAGCAATGGAGCCTTGGTAGGTCGGTGGAGGGAGTTTGCACCGCATCTGTACGCACAATTCCCGTAAATTCCTGGGAGGGGGGCGATGAGCTCTGAAGCCAGGTTCAATCACATCCGAGATGTGTTCGATCGGGTTCAGATCTGGCGAGTTGAGAGGGGGGCGGGGGAGGGGCACACACCAACCGGAACTCGCCACTGCGTTCTTCGAACCAGTCCATCACACTCCTGGCCTTGTGATATGGCGTATTATCTTGTTGAAAAATGCCACTCCTGTAGGGAAACATGACCGTCATGAAGGGGTGTACATGGTTTGCAACCAGTGTACGATACTCCTCGGTCATCAAGGTGTCTTGTACGAGCTCTGCCGGGGCCCACGGATGCGCACGTGAATGGTCCCCAGAGCATAGTGGAGCCGCCGCCCGCTTGTCTCTGTCCCGCAGTACGGGTGTCAAGGTACTGTTCCCCTGCAGGACGACGGATTCGTGCCCTCCCATCGGCATGATGAAGGGGGTATTGGGATTCATCTGATCATGCAACGCTCTGCCACTGAGCCAACGTCCAGTGATGATGGTCACATATCCATTTCAGTCAAAGTTCCAGATGTCGTGGTGTTAGCATTTGCAAATGCATGAGCCGTCGGCTGCGGAGGCCCATCGTTAGGAGGGCTCGGTGACTTTGTATTCTGACCAGCATTAGAGTTTGATGTTAGTTCCGTCACAGTTCGCCGCCTATCCTGTTTTACCAATGTGCCCGGCCTACATCGATATCTGTAATGACGGGTGGCCGCCCAGCTCCACGACGTCTGGACTTGCGTATAATACTGAGAGAAAGTAAATAAATAAGCAAGAATCGAACTTTTGGGAAAAAATCAGTCGGGTGCACTCAAACAAAACTATTACTCGTTTAACAAAAAGCACAAAGATTTCACGAAAATAAAAAAAAATAATCAAATAGAATTAAAAAAAGAACGCAGACCTATTACGACCACAAGAAATTCTCTATTGTTTATAAATAAAGATAAATATGGAACTTGTATTCCAATAAATGTATTATATTATTGTCTTTTGCCGCGCGGAGTGGCCGCTCGGTTTGAGGCGCAATGCCACGGATTGCGCGGCCCCTCCCGCCGGAGGTTCAAGTCCTCACCCGGGCATGGGTGTGTGTGTTGTTCTTAGCATAAATTACTTTAAGTTAGTTTAAGTTGTAAGTATAAGGACCGATGACCTCAGCAATTTGATCCCTTAGGAATTCACACACATATTTCCTTTTGTTTCTTATTGTCTTGGCTTCGCCACGTGTTGAAGACACTCTTCACAGCACTCCTCGAACACCTGACAAGTCGTGCAGTTTCAGAAATGTTCGTGTCGAGCTCTGGACGACCACAACCTGTCCTCGGTCAGACGCAGATAAATCGCACGCCTTCCCTATTCTATTCACTGATACTACATTCACCGAGCGTGTGTCTGACTAGCAGTCATTCCTCGCCGGAGGATGCGGCTATCGCCTGAACGGATTTATATCGATAGTAGGTCGGTGGTCATAGCATTCTGGCTGATCATTGTATTGACACACTAGATGAAAAGTTCCTTGAATCTGGTCATGCATACAGGGTGATTCAGTTGCCCTACCGATGTCGTTTTATGCACCCAGCAAAGTTATACATGACACTGGGTTACGTTTCATCTACGATAATATATACAGGTCGAAGCAATGAATTAAAATTTGTACCAAGGCCGGGATTCGAACGTGGGTGTCCTGCTAGTATTTCGCTACAGGTAGTGGTTTTCGAGTAATTCAAGAAAAACGAACAGAAGTGCTCTTCAAACGCACCCCCACTCACACACTCAGCCCCACCTGGTAGGATTTCTAGTTTGTTGCTCATGCACTTCTTTCTGTCACTGTACACAAATTTGCAACTGCACGAGTTATTTCCCACATTCGACCTTTCTTGATCTTCAGTCAATACTCGAGTATTTACAAATTGTGAAACTGACTATTGTGTAAATTTTACCCAACAATTTTGTGAATTTTAACAGAATAAAATAAACAATTACATAGTTGTATTCATCAGGTCTTCTGGCTGCGAAACTGCTGTGCTTCTAAGTTTGGATCGAATTGTCAACGTAATTAGTTTTAGCGAAACGTTCACAAAAGTCATTTTTCTTTCATTGTCCTCACGGGGACATTTAAATTAATAATTTTAACGCAACAGCCTAGTATGCTGACTATGTAATAGCCCAACCAATAAAGAAAAAATAGGTCGAAAGTCGGGAATAGTTTCTGTAGCCGAAAATTTTTGTACATTGGTAGCAGGGAGTGCCACGTACAACATACTAGAAATCCTGACTGGTGAGGGATGAGTGAGGGGATGGAGGTTCGTTTGAAGGTCACTTTTGTACATTAAATATCTCGAAAACCGTGGCCTTCAGCGAAAATGTATTCCAGCACTAAATTTAACTATGTTAAATTTTCAACAAAAAGGTCCTGTCCATTTTTTTCTGTAGGACTAATAGCTTGCGCGTAGCGAGCAAGGGAATGGCAAAATCTCGTGCCTGGATTTTGAAGACCAGATATAACATTGCACGTTACATAAAGCGACATTGGAAGGCCCATCTGACCCACCCTGTATATAAAAAGAACAAACTTGCAGTGTTGCTGTTTGCGGCATCGTGTGAGACAATTCAGAAAGCTTTCTGTGGATTTTTTTTTAAGAATTCCTTTCGTTCTGTTTCAGGTGGTACCAGAAATATCTATATTTCAGGAGAGAGCGCTCTGTGTGGTATGGTATGCAGAAACAAAGTCACACTTTGCTGCCTGAAGAGATTTCGGACGCGACTTTCAAAGGAAGCCACCAGACGTTAAGACTGTTAATGCTTGGTATGGTAAGATGTTAACCACTAGAAATGTAAACAGTCGAGTTCTTGAAGGAAACGCACATCTGATGGAATGGTAGAAGAGACCAGGGAGATCTTCCAAAGAAACCTGTCAAAGTCAGTTAACCGATCATCACGAGAGTTAAACATCCCTCGCTCAACAGCTCGCAAGGTGTTGCGTAATGACTTCGTTTGCATACTTACAAAGTTCAAATAATACAAGCATTGAAGCGAAACTTGGAAATTTTGGACCTGATTGGCAAAACCCCTAACTACCTAGGAAATGTCGTTTTATCTGACGATCGATACAACATTCGCATGTGGAGTTCGGAAAACCTCCATAATTTTTGTAAAAATATCAGAGACAGAGAAATGACGAACATGTGGTGCGTGCTGATGAAACAAGGCATAGTTGAATCATTTTTCATCATCGATAATACAGTAACAGGAACCATTTATTTCGAATTGCCTGTCGAATTTGCTGTCTCTCAGCTCGTTCCCCTTGAGCTAATACTGATCTTCTAGCAGGATGATGCAACATCGGATTGTAGTTTACATGTTCGTGGCTTCCTGGACCAAACATTTCCATAGCGGTGAATACATGTTGGACCAACCAATTGGCACCGCGATCACCGGACACAACCCGCCTTAATTTCTTCCTGTGGGATTATGTGAAAGACATTGTGTATGCCTCGCCAGTACTTGACCTTGTTGATCCCCTTGGTCGTAACATTGCAGAGCGATATGAAGTGGGACAAGCATGTAATTGCAGTTGTGGAGAAGGCGGATAGTCGTCTTCGGTTCGTTGGTATAATTTTGGGAAGATGTGGTTCATCTGTGAAGGAGACCCCTTATAAAACACTAATACGACCTATTCTTGAGTACTGCTCGAGCGTTTGGGATCCCAATCAGGTCGGATTGAGGGAGGACATAAAAGCAATTCAGAGGCGGGCTGCTAGATTTGTTACTGGTAGGTTTGATCATCACGCGAGTGTTACGGAAATGCTTGAGGAACTCGGGTGGGAGTCTCTAGAGGAAAGGAGGCGTTCTTTTCAAGAATCGCTAATGAGGAAATTTAGAGAACCAGCATTTGAGGTTGACTGCAGTACAATTTTACTGCCGCCAACTTACATTCCGCGGAAAGACCACAAAGATAAGATAAGAGAGATTAGGGCCCGTACAGAGGCATATAGGCAGTCATTTTTCCCTCGTTCTGTTTGGGAGTCGAACAGGGAGAGATATGAGGCACCCTCCGCCACGCACCGTATGGTGGATTGCGGAGTATGTATGTAGATGTAGATGTAGAATTGTGGGTGTAACAGCCCCCATCACCCCCGACATGCTTGTGCGCATGTGGGTTAAGATACAGTATCGTTCAGATATTTTACGGATTAAAAAAGGATCCTGCGTAAAAGTGTACTAATTTCTGTACAGAAATTTTTGAGTTACTGTACATGATGCCGCAAACGGCGGGTATCTATGTCTAACAGACATTTAAAAAAAAATTGGATTTGGATATCAGAGAGGTTTCATGTGGACATCCCGTATCGCATAATTTTATATAACTTGTATGAGAATCCTCTACGTTTACAACAATAGTATTTACAGTTTTTTTTCGGTTTTTAGATTATTCATTACAATTGCTTCAGACTGAGAATCGACAGTCGTGCAGCAACAGCTGATTAAGTGTAGGCAGCACTGAAAAATAATATTTGCCTGCTGATAATGGTTTATGAAATATCACTGTAGTTTTTGTTGCGCGCGTGATGGTCGCAATATTTGTCTCAGTCCTAGTTGGTCGGCAACGCTTTTAATATTCAGAAGCGGTGTTTCAAAGTATGCGTGATGAAAATACATCCATTTCGATCTCATGTTCGGTTTGATAATTCGCGCCGCGTTTCCAATACACCTGTCTTTTCGGTGTGAAGGAGCTATGGCATCTACACCAGCCAACGCTCTTATTGTTGAAGACAATGAACCCTCCACTACAGTTGAGAAGGAAATAACTCAGCCATAAATTTATTGCCAAATGTGCGCAATTTTCTCAGGACAAAGTGGTAGAAGACTTACACAACCCCTCATTTAGGCGCCTGTCTGAAAGATATTGGATGATCAAGAGCATGCCGTCCATTTCATATACACGCATGGATACTATGAACCATATCCTCAACAAAATTTCTCTGTCGCGAATACCACTGCAACAATTCGATCTTAGAACTAGACCTGTCATTGACTCTAAAACCAACAAATTCTTTCGACATAGAAGAACTAGTATCTGGTTTTCATAGTACAACCTTTATTTATATAGATGGATCCAAAAATGAAGATGGCGCAGGCAGCAAATATTGAGAGAATTATATAAGGCAATATGGTACAAAAATTTAAAGTAGCAAAGGACAACACAATCAGCACAGTTGAATTAAACAAAATCCTGGAAGCTCTTCTTTCTATTCAATATATTTCTGGAAAAATCCATTATTCTAAATCACTCCATGACTTTCTAAAGATCAACAACACCTGAAAAGTGAATCATCCCATAGCACACACAATAGTTGTTGTATTGAGATGGATTCAAAACAATAAATGGCGAGTCAAAATGTATTAGCTGAAAGACCACTGTCGGACAAAAGGAAGCGGAACTGCAGATAGTTTGGCGAAGAAAAGCATCCTAAAGTAGCGGTAGACGACTTTCTACAAAAATTTAGACGACTAACAAGAAATAAATGGAATAAAGAATGGGCATTACCCTCGAAACCAAAAGGGGGTGCCGAAATGTTATGTCTCCGAATCTTTTTATCTGAAAACTCTTAAAGCGATTTAAAGATGGTTCAAATGGCTCTGAGCACTATGGGACTCAACATCTGAGGTCATCAGTCCCCTAGAACTTAGAACTACTTAAACCTAACTAACCTAAGGACATCACACACATCCATGCCCGAGGCAGGATTCGAACCTGCGACCGTAGCAGTCACGGGGTTCCGGACTGAAGTGCCTGGAACCGCACGGCCACCGCGGCCGGCGCGATTTAAAGAACAAGCTTTATTAACATCCTACTTTTTTATTCTTCGTGTCTACATATTTATTTCTCAACATTGTCACCCTGGCGACGAATACATTCCTTCCAACGAGGGACCAGTTTGACCATACCGTCACTGTAGAAAGTTTGAGCCATGACCTCACCTCCGCTTGCGCGGCTTCATCGTTATCAAAGTGAAGCCCTCGAATGTGTTCTTGAAGTTTTGGAAACAGATAAAAAGCGGAAAAGATCAAGTCGGGACTGTATGGAGGATGCTATGTTCACGTTGAGTGTCAGCACATTAGCTCGCATCAACATCTGCGTTTACGAAGAGGGCACACACGCAGATACATACAGAAGCCGAGAGTGTCGACTAAAAACACATACAGAATGTCACAATTTTAAACATGCCTGACGGCAGCAACAACAAATTTTCAATAAATAAGACATACAGTCAACTCGTTGTATAAGTCTATTTAAAAGTCTTGACAAGTTTCAATCCACTAAGGATATCACATCCACAAGGAAAGTCACCTATAACCTTTTAAACATTTTTTTATTGTTATTTCCTAACCCCCCCCAGCGCTCCATATGGGCGGGAGGTGGGCTGTGAGAGGTACAGGCAACCCGCTCTTCAGGCAATGGATAACAAAATGCTAAAGTAGACAAAAAAAACAACAGATAACGCAGATATATACACTGATTTTAAAACTTTTTAAAGGGAAATGGAAATTTTGAGATAAACGTTGGATGCCTTTATTCACTGTTAGTTAAAACCAGTAATAATAAAAGGTAAAATGAAGTACAACAAGCGAACATTTAAAACATGTTGCCGAAACAGTGATATGTAAAAGAAGCACTTTCCTGTCACTAGAAATTGAAAGGACCTGCCACGGGATAGCGCAGTTTTTGATGGGGAAAATGTTGGTCGGTGAAGAGGGTAGGAATGTGGTGCTATAAGGATGGAGGGCTGATGCTTTGCAGCGATGGGATAAGAGTGGCAGTTGGGATAGGAGAGGGGGTGGAGTAAATGGGAAATTGGAGACACTAATAGTTGTTGGGGGGGGGGGGAAGAAATGATAAAGGGAAAGAAAAGGGTAAAGATATGTGGAGATGGGCGGCAGAGGAAGCCCTGACACGATGTGTTGGGTGGGGTGGTCCTATAGCTGATATGAAGGGTAAATGTTGCGATGGACTTCATCATCTGGGAGGGGGAGATGGGGTTTCTTTGAGAGAGCATGTGGATGGTGTGTAAGTGGAGGGTCGGTGGACTGTGTTGGTAAAGATGCGGCAGTGTATGAAGATTGTAAGGTACAGAGAAAAGAATAGGATCATTGAAATCAAGTTTGCGGATGGTGTAGATTGTTCGGAGGTGTTCAATATGAGTGAGGAGAGGCGGGAACGTGGTGAGTTGGTAACGGATCCTTGTGGAGGAAGGTAAACGGATGCGGAAAGCGAGGTGGAAAGGATGGCGTTTGAGGGTCTGGAGGGACATATAGAACTTGGGACGGGCGGATATCCATGCAACATTTGCGTAGCAAAGAATGGGGCGGATTAGAGATTTGTACGTGTGAAGAACAGTGAACGGGTGCAGTCATCGTGTTCAGACATTTAGTAGTTTTTGACTATTGTGGGCTTTCTGTTGGATGGTTAGTAGGTGGAGTTTCCACGTTACTTGCCAGTCGAAGGTTAGTCTAAGGTATTTTAGTGTGTTAGTTAACTGGGACGGTCAAAAACGGTGAGGTAAAAGTCATGGAGACGGAAGGTGCAGGTAGTGCGTTCTGTAATTATTGCCTGGGTTTTGGTGGGGTTAAAGTGAGTGATGTGGATTTGGAGGGATCGTTAGGATTTCTGGAGTGTATGATAGAGGGCGAGGAAAGTGGCGTTACCAGCATACTGAAAGAGGTGGATGGGAGCAGGTGTTTTCGTCATACCAGCAGTGTACAAGAATTGAAGGAGGAGAGAGAGAACGGAACATTGCGGCACTCATGCAGTGGGTGGAAGGTACGGGAATGGTTGTTGTTACTGTGGACATAGGATAGGCAATTGGAAAGGATGGATGCAATAAGGCGGACATAGTTGATGGGACTCTGGAGCTCGAACAGAAGACCGGAATGCCGAACACGGTCGTATACTTTCTCTATGTGAAGGGAGACAAAGGTGGCGGATTTACGGTTGTTGAGCTGTTGGAATAGGAAATGGGTGAGGTTCAGGAGTTGATCATTAGCAAAGAAGAAGGGACGGAAGCCACGATGGGCAATAGGAAGCAGATGATGCTGGTGCAGATGACGGTGGATGCGACGGGAGAGGAGGGATTCATAGACCTTAAACATACTACAAAATAAACGTCTAAAATACTTAATACTTTAGACACTGAAATGGCGTACATGGAATAAAACTGGTACTTACGTAAATTACATGACGTTAAAATTGTAAACAAACATGATGATCTAAGAAGATCAAGTCACACAGCAGAAAATGTAGACTACATGGGAACAGTAAAAATTGTAACACAGGTACAACTTGTTAAAAGAAAAGACTTTGGACCGTACGTGTGGCAACTAACTGCGATGCCAAGTAAACGTGGTGTAGAGTGCGCCACTTACTGAGCGCTAATAGCGAGATAAACGCTCAACCGTATAAAATACGCATCTGTTACAGTAAGACACCAGTATGATACATATTTAGATGTTTTAAACAGAGTGAACTGTGTGTGGTATAAAAGAAAGGCTGTATAAAAGACATAAAAATAATATTTATAAAAATGACTACGACAACAGGTAGCATAAACTGAAAGAGATGTTAATTACAAATATTAGTTGAGAATAAAGGAAATACTATAGTAGTAGTTTATCAAGTTGTTACAATATGCTAGAAAGGGGGAATATGCTTCACATAAAATCTGCGAACAGAATTGGTACTGAAACCTAGTCCAGCTTTTTACAATACACTTATGCAATCGGTTGGCTGTATATCTTATTTATTGAAATCATTCAGAACATACAATTATCATTTGAAAATGCACAGTAAGATAATAATCGGCCTCACTATTCATAGAGGAAAGAAGTACCCTACTGCAGAATGCATATATATATATATATCTTAACAACAGAATCAGGCGCCATACATCCGCACACAAAGTAGCTGCTACTAGACTTGAATGTATTACCACTCCAAAAGGTTCCGTCATTGATTCTATTCCTGGTGTATAAGCGACGTTAACGCAGTAACTACGGTGGCATCTTCAACTGACAACAGTAAACAAGAGATGTGCATTCTACTAGTCAGTTGTGAGGAGGCAGTGTTTAGTAGTGGACGCGCCGTCGTGGTGCCTCACGTCATAAATCGCACTGTCGTAAATCGCAATGGAGCAACATCCCTAAATCAAGTGTTCAAGACATTCTCCAGAATGCAAAGAGCAAAAATACACACGAAGGATAAACGCTTTGACGACATAACCGACGTTCAAGCCAGTGTGACGCATGAGTTGAACAATATCCGAAAGAGAGCTTCTCTGAAAGGTTCACATGGTTGTACAAATTTTCTGAGAGTTGCACTCTAGTGCGGAGAGGCTACGTAGAACACCTGATCAGTAAAACCACCACCTTAATCTTTTCTGCTTTTTATTAATCCAGTCTCGAAACTTTTTGGACTGACGATGCATGTTTTACCAGTAATTTCCGCTGGCTCTGCGTAAAAAAATTTCTTATTGCTATGACTTTCTCGTTTTCCTTCCGAGCCCCGACAGCGTCCCGTGTCATGAGGTACGTGCAACAGTAGGCGGAAGCTTCCTGGACTTGCAGCATAGCGCATATTGTCTCATTTCCTGCAACCACGTCATCTCTGTTACGGAGACATTACCACTCACATACTGTTGTCACACAGCTAAATGAAAAATTATTTCTGGCACCTGCTTTAAAAAGTATCTCTCGCTATAGCAAAACGTTATTGGCAAAAATCTTTGCACAAAATAATTTTTCAGGTTCAGCCATTTTTATTTACCAAAATTTATTGTGCACGGCGCGTTATGGCATTATGCTGTTTTCAATAGGTGTTTCACAGCCTGTATTCTTAGTGTACGTGCCGTCTTAGCAAATGGCAGGTTTTATCTTAGTAGTTACGAATATCCGAAATGTAAACAATAGTATGTGAAAGTGTGAAATGACGGAGTTGTTTGTTCTTGTGCTGTATGTACCGGACAAGGATTTATTCAGCAACAACGTAAGTAGAGATATAACTGAGGTTATCTAAATATGCAACACTCTTAATGGTGCACACAAAAGTACAATGTGTCCGAGATTAAAGTTCCAGTTTCAGAACGCTATAGAAAGAGAACCACTGCTCATAATGACGTAAAATTTGAACAGCATGTTATCGACGAAGGGGTAAATGTCATGAAAAAAAACAACAATTTTACCTTTAGATGTCGCTGTAAGCGTTTGAACGTAAATGGGGTCGGCTACAAATGACAGATGAATGGCAATATGAACGCTATGGTTTGACTTGCACATTATACCATCCGTATTGTTCAATGTGCATGACTGCACAAGTTCAGTAGGCACAATTGTAGCACTGTTAGTGAGGTAAGCCCATCCATCACGGCATGGTCGTACCGCATCTGATGCGCCATCTTGCATAAAAATGATCTTACATACACACTCACGATGTTAAAGGGTTGGAATAACGTTGGTTCGGAAAAAAAAAAAAAACGCTCACAGCATTTACCACTCCACTGGTGGTACAGGTAATAGGAGCCGTTTCAAATGGCTCTCAGCACAACACTATGGAACTTAACATCTGAGGTCATCAGTTCCCTAGACTTAGAGCTACCTAAACCTAACTAACCTAAGGACATCACACTCATCCATGCCCGAGGCAGGATTCGAACCTGCAACCATAGCAGCAGCGCGGTTCCGGACTTAAGCGCCTAGAATCGCTTGGCCACAGCGGCCGGCACAAAGTCACCTTTGCAGAATGTAGTGGTACCGGTTGATGAGCGTGCAGATTATCCGTTGCCCATATTCTGTAATTCTGTGTATTGACATGTCCTTGGAGATGGAAATGGGCTTCGTCTGTCCACAGAATGTTCTATGGTCATTCATTGTCTACCTCCAAGCGAGCAAAAAATTCCGGAGCGAACATTTGTCTTGCTGGCACGGCATCAATAAGCAACTTCTGAATATGGGTGGTTTTGTTTGGATAGCAATGCAAGATGTTTCGTAGGATTTTATATACCGTGCTCGTAGGCATGTCTGACGTTCGGGTAATTCCCCGTGCACTGCAAGCTTGCACACCACCGCTCTAACCGCCCTGAAATGCTGTGGCCACGTCTTCGACAGAAGTCGGATCAACTGTTTTCGTCTCTCTGCTACGTAGCACTTCAAAAGAATCCGTCTTTTCGAATTTTGTAACCATTTTCTCCAGACCCTTAGCAGACATCGGACCAATTCCTTTTTTCACACTCTTGCGTGTCCGGAACTTCTGCGGGGTTACTGACGCAGTATCACCGTAATTGTTGGTTCAAATGGCTCTGAGCACTATAGGACTTAACATCTGTGGTCATCAGTCCCCTAGAACTTAGAACTACTTAAACCTAACTAACCTAAGGACATCACACACATCCATGCCCGAGGCAGGATTCGAACCTGCGACCGTAGCAGTCGCGCGGTTCCGGACTGAGCGCCTAGAACCGCTAGACCACCGCGGCCGGCCACCGTAATTGTAAAAGAGCTTTCCCAGTAGCGTGCGATCCTTCATGGAGCTAGTCATGCTGGGTGTTTTGGACTCAAAATGAGGAAGTGCCGTGTGCCGTGCGTCTGTTACTGTGCATATGCTGTCACTTACAGCTTTATCTGTTGGTTAAATTTTCTTTAATCTTTTTTCTTCGATGATGTTTCCACCTACGTGAAAAATATGCTGTTCAAATATGACGTCATTCCGAGCAGTGGTTCCCTTTCTACAGCGTTTTGAAATAAAAACTTTAATTACGGACGCCTGTAAATAAATCTTTCTGGACAGTGACAAATTTCTGTGTACTGCTTCATTAGCACATTAAGCAAACAGACATTATCACAGTTTTAAAAAATCTATAATTAAAAATTTGTGTATGTGTAACTGTATGGCACCTGATGACGCGAGCGTGCTGCTGAAACGTGTCGTGCAAATAAATATTGCTAAATTAAAGTGACTGAAGATGTAAAATCGTTTCATAAATTTTGTAATACAGTCATAGATCTTAAAAAACGTGGATTAATTTCAGTTTAAAATCTGTTTTTCCTGATGTGTAATAACCAGGTAAAAAAATAATAATTTCAGTATGTAAACCTGCTCAAAAGAATTAGTGGAACGTGACTCGTGGCGTCTCCCATACTCCACTGAGCAATAACTTAAGAGTGGGTATTTTACCAAATTATACCTTTTCATTCACAGATTACGTACATAACAAACCATGTAATTTCTTAGACTTTCCCGGCGCTGCGCTGTTATTGTTAATGCAGCGCCAAAACGAATACCTGACGACTAAAGAACGCTTCAACGCCAGAAAATATCATTTTACAACGTAAGCTAATCAACGTAGCTGCCTCTAATGCGTGACACCACGTGGTACTGTTTATCCACGGTGTGGCAACAGGCACGCTTTACCAACCGAACTGCTGGCGGCTTGTATGGGAAAGCCGGCTCACCGTTGATGTTACCCGGCCAACGGGGTCATGTCACCTTCGGTGAGCCAAACGTCAAAAGTCGCAACTAATTTTAAACGCACAATAATCGGACACAGCGACTCGTGTAGCCCTTCTGAGATAGTCTTGCAGTGTACTGGTAGTATGTGTATACCACCGCAACGCAGAGATGGCCGGTCCCAGAAAGCACAGTGGTGAGCTCACGGAGTTGGGGCGGAATGACTTGTTATCCTACTGTCTGGTAGGAGGTCGTAACGATACAGATCATGGATAATTATTTCTTCGTCAGGATGTTCACTTTCTCAAACGCACATAAAGAACAATCTTTACGAAACACTGATCACCCGGACTCCTAGCAATAGATACAATAGAGTCGGATGAGCGCTAGTGTGGCTTTAGTAGACGGATTTAAAACTGTGGTGTTAATACGAAGGTTAACAACGTAAACAACGGAAGGCTTATAATTTCCTGTCGAATGATTTGTAAGTTAGAGGGGGTTATAAATAATTTTGGTGAATTCGTTTTAAAGTGAACTCGTAACCCATTTAACTGGCCATAAAGAGCAACGTAACATACGAGGGTTATTCGGAAACTTAGGAACGATCGGTCGCGAAATGGAAACCACAGTGAAAACCGTATGAAGTTTTGCACAGGTGTGTTGGGCAGTGTCTCTAGTATGCCCGTCGATCGCATTACGTCTTTCTTTTTAGTTCTGAGCACACAGGGAGCACATAAAGATACATAGAACAATAGTGTCTCACGCTAAGTACGAGGACCTGGTGAGAAATTTCGCCTGAAGCTATGCAGCCAACATTACATAACTGTCGTATGATTTCTTCTTCAAGACAATTCCCAGCTGCATTCTTCAGGGGCAATGAAGATGCTCCTGCATCGTTTTCAATTGGAAATGTTTGATTACCCACAATACAGCCCGTAATTGTCTCCCTCTGCGTTTCAGATCTGCTCACATGAGCCGCTGGCTATGAAGACATTTTGGCACAGACAACGAGCTGTAGGCCAGCGTAGAGAATTGGCGGAAAGCACTGGCGGCTGCCTTCTATAACGAAGGTATTGGAAGGTTGGTACAGCGCTACGACAAACGTCTAAGTCGGATCGGCAACTATGAAGATAAGTAGCTGGAAGTTGTAGCTAACTGTTGCAAATAAAACAGTTTTGATTTTCACTATTGTTTCCATTTCGCGACCTATCGTTCTTTACATTCCGACTAGCCCTCGTATATCAGCATGTCGGTCGATAGGGAAAAACTGGTAGTAGGAAGCGGGAGAGTCACGACAGTAGTAATGCTGAGATGACAGGAAAGTGGAATTAACACAGTAGAGCAAATAAAGCAGTCATACAGTTAAACACTGAACATGAAGTGATATCGAAGTTGAGGTCTTTAGCGTGACGTACGATCTAAAATAGGATTCCGGTTATCCAACTAGTTAATACAGGTAATATTGATGAGAATGGGAATTACATGCACCGTTAAAGTCGAAGTTGTAACAGTAGTAGATGTTGTGTTACTTCTATCCCGATCGCTAGTTCAAAATCTCTGTGAAATCTTATGGGACTTAACTGCTAAGGTCATCAGTCCCTAATCTTAGACACTACTTAATCTAAATTATTCTAAGGACAAACACACACACACCCATGCCCGAGGGAGAACTCGAACCTCCTCCGGGACCAGCCGCAAATCGCTAGTTGGGTATTAATCATCACCAGATTGTTCGTTACTAACCGCTACGATTTTCCTCATGATCATGAACCAAGTACTACTTGTTATGGCCGTAGTTTACGAGGTAGCTTAACACATTATACATATATGAAATAAATAAAATATTCACGCATTTATTTACAATATGCACAAGTTGAAAGATTGCTTGTGCATCACTACGAATGCTATGAGTCCTTCAACACTGCTGTGATAGGTCATCTTCTGAATTGTCCTCCATACATACTGGTTCACTAGTTAGCGGTTACAAAATACAATACAGTCATTGGCTATCTGTTAAGATTAGTAGCATCGTACTGTAACGATGAATTCTGACTGCAATTTTCCGAGATCTGGGAGCGGCGGTCAGTGTGCGGCGTCTTAAAAAGGACTTGCCGAGGGAACGGTTGAATGCAGACAGTAATGCGAACACGACGTCTTCTGGTGGCGTCCATGGTGCCACGTATAGGAGCCAGGGAGTACTATAGAGACCGGAACTTGCGGTGTCGAAAAAAAAAAATGGCTCTATGCACTATGGGACTTAACATCTGAGGTCATCAGTCCCCTAGACATAAAACTACTTAAACCTAGCTAAGGTCATCACACACATCCACGCCCAAAGCTGGATTCGAACCTGCGACCGTAGCAGCAGCGCGGTTCCGGACTGAAGCGCCCACAACCGCTCGGCCACAGCGGCCGGCTTGCGGTGTCGCGCTGGCGTCCTGTTTTAATGTTTTCAATGGCGACGGTGTCTGTGTTTATGCAGTAACAGCATTTATTACAATCCAATGTCCTTCAGACATGCAGGTATGTCTGAAGGAACAGACACTATCTTTAACGATTTGCATCGGTGGAAATCATGAAATGGATTCACATATTGTGAATTTGTATTAGCGTCAACTACTTGTGACAAATGAAAACTTGTGCCGGAGAGAGACTTGGACTCGAATTTCCCGCTTGACACGAGCGATCGCCTTAACAACTACGGTTGTCTGAACATGCCCCCAGTGCTGGTCGAAACCACCATATGTCACACAGTCTCAGTTCAAATGCTTGTACATTCGTGAAACTATGTATAGAAAGACAAATGTTATTTTTTTATATAATCTTTTAAGCCATAAATGTATTAGACATGCACACGTGTCTGAGGGACACTGTGTTGTAATAAATTCAGTTACTGCACAGCCACAGACACTGTCACCATTAATAATAAAATCACGCCTGACGGCGCTAAAATGACAATACAAAAAATAAAATTGGTCTTCCTATGCTTACATTCAAGAACGTGAGAGGTGGCATGAGCCCCCTCTCATAGTTCTATCTTACGATTCTCCTCTCTAATTGCATGCGGTGGAAAGTTGCTATTCCTTCACACGCGGACTTCCCACGCAGCGTCTCTCGTCACCCGGGTGGTCCGGTGACAGGCGGGCTCTGCTGATTTCGAAAGGGTAAGCCGATGGGTGTGAATGCTTTCCAGACGCCGACATTGTCAAAAGACACGCCCGGAGGGGGCTGAAGCAGCGGCTGGGCTAGAGGTTCCGTTACTTCGCAGAAACTTAGCGAAAACACTCTCTGGCGGGCTACCAGCGAGGCGTGGGAATGACTTGTGTACCCAGGCAGTTGTGGCGGGAAAATTCCCGCGCTTTCTGCAAAATAGTAACTGTGATTGGCTTGCTCATGGCATAACTCCGTGACGTAGCAAAATCAGCGCAGAAATTGGCGCCAAGAATCTCCATTGGTGGAATGGTAGTGCTCCGGCAATGGAGTGGAATTTTCCGCCGGTTTTCGAGTTGCTGATTGGAACGTTTAACCACAGCCACTGTCGTGAGGGCGGGAATGTTCTGTGTTCGGCCTGTACGGGTGCTCAGGGGTAGTCGGCTCTCGCCTTTCGGTCGAGGACGTCTAAGCAACCAGCCATCGCCTCCGGTACGCCAAATCGTGTTCTTGCAGTTAAGAAGACAGATTGGTAATGTATGTCCGCAGCACCGGCAGACAGGGATTTTCCTAGGTGATAATCAGAGCTCAGCAGAGCGCGCCTGTTCGTCTTTTTCTAACTTTGTTCTGTCTTGGGCAGCAGCAATTAATGTTGGGTTGGCTATGTGTTTTCTCTTAAGATTTGAGTTGCAAGGAATTGGCTCCACATACCACTTCGTCATAATCCTCACAATCTAGTTTAGGGACAATTTCACATTCACAGCGTTTGTTTGAGTATCCAATTTGAGCCAATTTGATGTATTGTAAATGTTTCATGTGTTTTTGTTTATTATTTTGTGTTTAGTATTAATAAATCATATTGTTATTTTGGACAGAACTTTCATTCTGTTAATCGGTAGAGCAACCCTATCATTCCTCACTATGTTAATGAAACCTTCGTCTATTTAACTTATTTATCAAATTAAATTATTGCAGGTGCCAAACTCTCTTCTACTCCACTGGCAGGGTTGATTAGAGTCAGTTCGCGTATTTTTTTTTTTAATCCTTGTGCAACAGCAAAAGTCGGAGTTAGAATTGGGGGGGCTTAGAGCATCATTTACATATGTAGATTCTAGAAGAATTTAGTGTTAAATACACTGCTAGCCCCGGCACCTCGCAAACGTGCAAGCATTTGGATTGTTATGTAAAATGAAAGAGGAGGGGCAGAAAGGAAAGGAATTACTGATACCAGCCGTATCAATAGTGTGTGCAGCATCAGTGGCGACAAATGAAAGAGTGCGTCAGACCGGGATTCGAGCCTGGTGTCTCGTGCTTAGTGGGCAGCTGTGTTAACCATTGCACCATACGGACACAGTGGCTATCGCGACTGCAATGGCTACCTTGGCACACCTCTTGGCCTACCCACATTCCCACCTAGAGCCACCCATCTGCAGCTCCTGTCCACGTCCCCCATGCTCGCAACTATGAGATTCCCACAGGAAGTAGGACGTAATTGTGCATCCGCACTGAATGTGGTGAATCATTGCCCATCGAGGCCAATCAGTTATATGGTTAGTTTTATGTGGGTCGGCCGAGGGGCGTACCGACACTGTCCGGTGTAGTTGCGATGAACACTGTGTGCGGGTGGAGCAGTGGTTAATGCAAATGCCTAGTAGGCACAGGAGATCCTGGGCCCGAATCCCGGTCTGACACATTTTCACTCGTCGTCGCTGATGCCATACAAAGTCCTACAGCTGATATCAACAATTTCTTCCCTCTCCTTTCTTTCCTCCCCTCTCCTCCTCCAACTTACATAATACACTGAAAAGCCAAAGAAACTGGTAAACCTGCCTATTATCTTGTAGGAGCGCCACGAGCACGCAGTAGTGTCACAACAGGACGTGGCATGGACTCGACTAATGTCTGAAGTAATGCTGAAGGCTGACACCATGACTCCTGCAGGGCTCGACTAATGTCTGAAGTAATGCTGAGGGCTGACACCATGGCTCCTGCACGGCTTTTCATAAATCCGTAAGAGGACGAGGGGGTAGAGAGCTCTTCTAAACAACACGTTGCAAGGAATCCCAGATATGCTCAATAATGTTCATGTCTGGGGAGTTTGGTAGCCATCGGAAGTGTTTAAAAGCAGAAGAGTGTTCCTGGAGCCACTCTGTAACAATTCTGGACCTGTGGGATGTCGCACTGTCCTGCTGGAATTGCCCAAGTGTGTCGGAATGCAGAATGGACATGAGTGATTGCAGGTGATCAGACATATGCGTCACCTGTCAGAGTCGTATCTTGACGTATCAGGGTTCCTATATCACTCCAAATGCACACGACCCCCACCATTACAGAACCTCCACCAGCTTGAACAATCCCCTGCCGAAATGCAGGATCCATGGATTCATGAGGTTGTCTCCATACCCGTGTACGTCCATCCACTCGATACAATTTGAAACGAGACTTGTCCGACCAGGCAACATGTTTCCAGTCATCAATAGTCCAGTGTCGGTGTTGATGGGCCAATGCGTAAGACTTTGTGTCGTGCAGTCATCAAGGGTACACGAGTACTCCGAAAACCCATATCGATAATGTGCGGTTGAATGGTTCGCACGCTGAGACTTGTTGATGGCCCAGCATTGAAATCTGCAGCAATTTGTGGAAGGGTTGCACTTCTGTCATGTTGAACGATTCTCTTCAGTCGTTGTTGGTCCCGTTCTTGCAGGATCTTTTTCCGGCCTCGGCGAAGTGGGAGATTAGATTGATTCCTGATATTCACGGTACACTCGTGAAATGGTAGTACGGGAAAATCTCCAGTTCATCGCTACCTCGGAGATGCTGTGTTCCATCGCTCGTACGCCAACTGTAACACCACGTATAGACTCACTTAAATCTTGATAGGCTGCCACTGTAGCAGCAGTAACAGATCTAACAACTGCGCCAGACACTTGTTGTCTTATATAGGCGTTGCGGACCGCAGCGCCGTATTCAGCCTGTTTACAGAACTCTGTATTTGAACACGCATGCCTATACCAGTTTCTTTGGCTCTTCAGCATGTTTTACAGCTACGAAGTTTGCATGGTGTCTGTTCTTTCGGACACCACATCAGGATTGTGGTTGCCTGACATATAGAGGTCTGGACCACCACTGGATGCATGCTCGGAAAGCTGAAGTGCTAATGAATTTAGCGACGTCAGGAGCAATGGTAATAGGCAGGGGTCTCCAGGAAGGGAATGTGGCCCCTTTCCGACTACAAGACACGCTTAAATGTTTGAGGACTGTCTTCATACGCGACAACAGGCGGAATGCCGTGATTGGCTCACCCGCCTTCTTCAAGGGATATGCGCTAGCGTCAGAGTCAACTTGCTCCTGACATTAAATATGGTTAAAAGGGTTCTTATATCAATGTTCACCTAGCGTCCAGAATACCACATTTCGTCACAATTATACCAATGTCGAAGACGGGCTTTGGTTGATGGCGCTCTTTGGCTACTTCGTCAGCAAGGGTCTGATACCCACCAGCGATATCTGTCAATGTCCAAGTCAGAGGGGCCCCCTGTATGTCAACACGGTGATAAAGTTGTGGACCCGACATCGACACAGCTTTTCGGGCACCCTCATGGAAAGATCTGGCTGCCCGCTCCCGACAACTGCCCATTGCAGTGGGGCATATTTCCTCATCGCTTTCCCTCGTCAAGACTTTTTCGTTAACTTAAGTTACATCCACGCCCATCTCCCGTGCCTCGGAACCCCTACAGCATGTGATGTTTACTGCCTGAAGATGAGAGGACATTACAGGAATATGGTGGAACACCGTCAAATTACTATAGATTGGTCCGTGGTCTGGCTTTCAATAACCAGCCCTTTCTCGACTCGGACGCCCGGATGACATTATATATAGTGGCCAACCAAGAACGTGTTGTTGCTGTGGTCTTCAGTCGAAAGACTGGTTTTATGCAGCTCTCCAAGCTACTCTATCCTGTGCCAGAATCTACATCTACGAGTAACTACTGCAACCTACAACCTTCTCAATCTGCTTACTGTGTTCATCTCTTGGTCTCCCTCCTCTACAATCCCCCCCCCCCTCCCCAAGCTTCCCACCAGTACTAAACTCGCGGTCTCTTGATGCCTCAGAAAGTGTCCTACCAACCGATCCCTTCTTCTGGTCAGGTTGTACCACAAATTTCTCTTTTCACCAATTCTATTCAATACCTCCTCATTAGTTACGTGATGTATCCATCTAACTTTCAGCATTCTTCCGTAGCACCACATTTCAAAAGCTTGTAGTCTCTTCTGTCTAAACTGCTTATCGTCCATATTTCACTTTCATACATAGCTACACTCTATACAAATACTTTCAGAAAGGACTTCCTGACACTTAATTCTGTACTCGATATAAACAAATTTCTCTTTTTCAGAAACGCTTTTCTTGCCAGTGTCAGTCTACATTTTATATCCTCTATACTTCAACCGTGATCAGTTATTTTGTTTCCCAAATAGCAAAACTCATCTACTACTGTGTCTCATTTCCTAATCTAATTCCCTCAGCTACACTTGGTTTAATTCGATTACATTCCATTAGCCTCAAAAAGTCTACAAGCGGTAGAAACGTAGCTTTTTTTCCCCTTAATCTACCTTTATGAGAAGTCGTAGGATCAGTATTTCCTCACGTGTACCTACATTTCTCCGGAATCCAAACTGATCTTCCCCGAGGTCGACTCCTACCAATTTTTTCATTCTTCTGTAAAGGATTCGTGTTAGTATTTTGCAACAATGACTTATTAAACTGACAGTTCGGTAATTTTCACATCTGTCAGCACCTGCTTTCTTTGTAATTGGAATTACTACATTCTTCTTGCAGTCTGTGGGTATTTCACCTGTCTCATGCATCTTGCTCACCACGTGGAAGAGTTTCGTTATGGCTGGCTCTCCCAAGGCTATCACTAGCTCTAACTGAATGTTGCCTACTCCCAGGTCCTTGTTTCGACTTAGGTCTTTCTGGCTTTGTCAAATTCTTCATGCAGTATCATATCTCCCATCTCATATTCATCTATGTTCTCTTCCATTTCCATAATATTACCTTCAAGTATATCTCCCTTGTATAGACACTCTATATTCTCCTGCTACCTTTCTGCTTTCCTTCTTTGCTTAGGGCTGGTTTTCCATTTGAGCTCTTGATATTCTCCAAGAGTCTCTTTAATTTTCCTGTAGGCAATATCTATCTTACCCCTCGTGATAGATGCTTCTACATCCTTACGTTTGTCCTCTAGCCATTCCTGCTTAGCCATTTTGCACTTCCAGTCGCATGCCTCCTTTATTGCATTTTCATATTTTCTCCTTTCATGGATTAAATTCAGTATCTCTTGTGTTACCCAAGGATTTCTACTAGCCTTCGTCTTTTTACCTACTTGATCATCTACTGCCTTCACTATTTCATCTCTCAAAGCTATCCATTCTTCTTCTACTGTATTCCTTTCGCCTGTTCTTGTCAGTCGTTCCCTAATGTTTCCTCTGAAACTTTCTACAACCTCTGGTTCTTTCAGTTTATCCAGGCCCCATCTCCTTAAATTCCCACCTTTTTGCAGTTTCTTCAGTTTTAATTTGCAGTTCATTACCAATAAATTGTCATCAGAGTTCACATCTGCTCCTGAAAAGTCTTACAATTTAAAACATGGTTCCAAAATTTCTGTCTTACCATTATATAATCAATCTGAAACTTCCCGATGTCTCCAGGTCTCTTCCACCTACACAACCTTCCTTCATGATTCTCAAACCAAGTGTGAGCTAAGATTAAATTATGCTCTGTGCAAAATTCTACCTCACGGCTTCCTCTTTTGTTCCTTTCCCCCAGCGCATACTCATCTTCTACATTTTCCTCGCCTCCTTTTCCTTCTATCGAATTCCAGTCCACCATGGCTATTAAATTTTCGTTTCCCATAACTGTCTGAATAATTTATTTTATTTCATCACACATTTCTTCGATTTCCTCATCATCTGTTAAGCTAGTTTGCATACAAACTTGTACTACTGTGGTGGGTGTGAGCTTTGTGTCTGTCTGGGGTACAATAATGTGTTGAGTGCGGTGTTCATAGCAGCTTATCCGTGTTCCTATTTTGTTATTCATTTTTAAGCCTACTCCTGCATTACCACTACTTGATTTTTTATTTATAACCCTGTATTCGCCTGAGCAGAAGTCTTGCTCCTCTTGGCACCAAACTTCACTAATTCTCGCTATATCTAGCTTTAACCTATCCATCTCCCTTTTTAAATTTTCTAATCTACCTGGCCGATTAAAGGATCTGACATTCCACACTCCGATCAGCAAAACGCCAGTTTTATTTCTCCTGATAACGACATCCTCCAGGATAGTCCTCGCCAGGACATTTGAATGGGGGACTGTTTTACCTCCGGAATATTTTACCCAAGAGGAAGCCATCATCATTTAATTATACAGTAGAGCTGCATGACCCCGGGAAAAATTACGGCTGTAGTTTCCCCTTGCTTTCTGCCATTCGCAGTACCAGCACAGCAAGGCCATTTTGGTTTATGTTACAAGGCCAGATCAGTCAATCATCCAGGTTGTTGTCCTAGCAACTACTGAAAAGGCTGCTGCCCCTCTTCAAGAACGACACGTTTATCTGGCCTCTCAACAGATACCCCTCCGTTGTGGTTGCATCTATGGTACGGCTATCTGTGTCACTGTGGGCCGCAAGCCTCCACACCAACGGCAAGGTCCATGGTTCATGGAGGGGTCGGGGGAGGGTGGGGGGTGGGGGCAAGAAACATATGACGTAGCAAAGGCTCCATACTATTAACATGGCCAACTCTCCATTTTGACACTGATGTGCAACGCCTGGAGTGCGGATATTCTGCGGAGACGTGGCAGTTGATGAGAAAAATGCTTGCATTTCATCTTAACACGACCCCATATACAGTAGTCTCATAGCCACTTTTGTTTCCGGATGAGTCACTTTCCCCCAGAACTACGACTAATGTCGTGGCGTGGGTCAATGGAATGTCGATATCCTCTTCCGAGATGGTCACAACAGCAAACTTGATTTTCTGGTTTTTCTGCAGAAGCGTTTAACTCGTCTTCAGAACCAAACGCGATATCGGCAATATTACGCCAATTTTTTAGGCACTGCTTTCTTGAACTCTCCCCGTGCTGGGGTATGAGAAGGTAACTTCATAGTGAGTGTCTGACTCTCAGAACAGGACCAATGACAGCGACCACATGTCATTTTTCTTCGAGACGACGTGCACGGACCTCGCCTGCAGGACAAGGAGATCAACTTGTAACTAATCGTATGCAGTCGCGGGTGTGCGCCCTTTATGTTTGTCCTGCCGGGAGGGCGATCTTCTCCTGTTTTGTATATCATTATGTTATTGTTGTTTGCTTACCACGAGGAACCAATTGTGCAAAATAAATAGTGACGGGTTGTTCTCTTCACCGGAAAAAAAAGTGTGGTTAAGGCGACCCCTCGTGACAAGCGGGAAAATCTTGTTTGAGTCCTCGTGAGGCAGAAATTTTCATTTGTCACAAGTAACTGATGCTAATACATATTCACAATATGTGAAACCTTCCCACTGTTTAAATGTATCGTCTCCTGGGAAATGTCGCAATCCAGTCAGAGTAACGTTGGCGATCTACAAACTGTTATTAATGAACTGAGAGACGAGATACGGCAGTTAAAAGCAGAAAGAAGCGAGCGTAACATTCCGAAATACTTGTCATTTGATAGATCATGCAGTACAGGTACAACTAGAATAAAGAATATTTCATTATTGCCATCAGTACCGGTGTTTAGCGGGAAACCCGAAGATGATGTGAAAGTGTGTTTTCGTAAAAATGAAGGTGCCGCCCTGTTGGGATCCTGGACAGATTCCGATAAGCTAGTGGTTGCCAAATTAAGAACTCAGGGAGCAGCACAAGATTTCATTAGCGTGGAGCCTACTTGCCTGAAAACAGAAGATTACAATGAGTTTAGAACGGTTGTTGTTAGTTAGGTTGAAGTAGTTCTAAGTTCTAGGGGACTGATGACCATAGATGTTAAGTCCCATAGTGCTCAGAGCCATTTGAACCATTTTTTTTTTGAATGGTTGTTGTTCAGAGATTTAAACGTAAAAACACGATCAGATTTTACAGAGAGCAGCTTCAAAGTTTGCGAATGCGACGAGACGAATCTGTCGAGGAGTTTGCCAACAGAATTCGAAACATATACGCTCAAACGTACGAGTTAGTAGAAGATGAAAATGAAAATCGCATTCAGTTGTTCGAAGCCGACCAGAGAGCCTTGGACACATTCATTCATGGGTTCGCAGAGTTCAAGTAAGCAAAGTTGTTAGATTGGCACGATGTAAAACGTTTCAGGAAGCAGTAGAATCAGCTGTTGGTTTCGTTGAAGCCCTAAGACGACCGAATGAGATGCAGAAACGAGAATGCAGAGTTTTCAACACAAAAGTACAATGGTACAGATGCAATAAGCTGGGACACAAAATGGTTCGAATGGGTCTGAGCACTATGGAACTTAACACCTGAGGTCATCAGTCCCCTAGAACTTAGAACTACTTAAACCTGACTAACCTAAGGACATCACAAACATCCATGCCCGAGGCAGGAGTCGAACCTGCGACTGTAGCGTAGCCACAACGGCCGGCAGCTGGGTCACAAGCATAAGGATTGTAAAGAGAATCGGATCTGCTATCATTGCGGGATGCAGGGTCATGTTTCGAGAGATTGTCGCAACAAGAAGAAAAGTAATGCGAACAACAGACCATCTGGCAGAGCTTTAAACGAGTACGGGGACGTACGGGCCACCACTCCGTCCGCAACTCACCAGATACAGTGATTCCTATTCGTTCCAGTGAAAATCAGAACAAAATGACTTCGTGGTAGGTGCTTGTATCGTGGAAGAAACATCAAACTACTTTTTAACACAGGAGCACAGACCTCATTGATGTGGTGTGGCATAGATAGTCGGGATAAACTGAAACCGCCGTTATTAAAAGTGCGAGGGTTAAACGGAGGAAAACTACTTAACTATGGAGAAGTTGAAGTAGAATTAATTCTTGCCCAAAGACAAGATGAAGGTGAAAATAAAGATAAAGATAAATACACAACAAGGGTGCAAGTAGTTTCAAATAACGAAACGCGTTATGACTATGTATTTGGATTTGATTTCTTGTCTGCTAACGAGGCAGAGATATTTGTCGCAGAAAGAAAGATCAGACTAGGTCGTAGCAACTACAACCTAGGAAACTGTTCTTCAGATCGTACTCAAAGAAGCAGCAATACTGACGTCGTGGGAATAGACCGCCCAAACGATGCATCAGTTCAAACCGTCCGAGTCGATGTTCAGATTGATCAGCCTCAACAAATTCCCAAGGGAGCACGAAAGACAATCTACGTTGAAGTTAAGTCACCCCGATGCAAGGAAGGAACTTTGTTATTAATTGAGCGATCCGAGAAAAGTAAGTTACTGGATTCAATGCATTGTTATGTTGCTAGAAGTGTAGGTGTCGTTAGAATGGCGAGAGCAGCAGAATGTCGCAAAAGCCCCGGTTGCAATAACGAATATGAGCAATGAGGATGTTGTTTTGTCATGAACGAAAGTTGCAGAACTGTCGAGTAAAAGTGACGTAAAACAGATTCCAAACGCTGCAGTTATAAACACAGATTTTGGTAACAGTACCGCAAAACTGCAACGAGAAGACGAAGTTAATAATGAAATAAAGCGCAAGATTTGGAAGAAGACAGAACATTTGACAGCTGGTGAACAGACGATTTTAGCACCTGTTTTGTTGGAGTATGCAAATTTATTCCGAGAACGTGCAAATTTACCAGTCACTCATTTAGTTCAGCATAGTATTCATACAGGGAATGCAGCCCCAATCACACGGAAACCTTATCGAATACCATTTAGTCAAAGAGAGTTGGTAGAAGACACGGTTAAAGAACAATCACAAGCCGGACTTATAAAACCAAGAGATCCTTCAGACCCATCGTGGTATTCTCCTGTTGTAATTGTAAAGAAGAAATCAATTTCTGGAGAACCACAGTTCCGTTTTTGTGTTGATTACCGATCTTTGAATGCTGTGACCACACCCGCCATTTACCCCTTACCAAATTTAGTGGAAACCTTGGATTACTTGGGCAGATGTCGAATTTTTTCAGTATGTGATTTAACAAGTGGTTATCACCAGTTAACAGTGCATCCAGATGATCAAGCAAAAACTTCATTTGTAACAGCATCCACATTTCAACGCCTGATGTATTCAGTTTTACGAGGGCTCACCCCCAACACAAGCACTTGTTTACCTTGATAATGTAATAATTTTTGGTGAAAACATGAAGCAGCACACTGAGAGACTACAAGCTGTTTTTGAGCGTATAAGAAGCGCAAACCTGTCTTTATTAATAGATAAATGTCATTTTGCACAAAGTAAAGTTAACTATCTTGGTCATGTTATAACCAGTGAAGGTGTTCGACCTGATCCAAAATTAATTGAAGATGTAAAGAATTTTCCTGAACCACATAAATTGAAAGAACTACAATCATTCTTGGGATTGTCAAATTTCTACAGACGATTTATAGCCGGTTATGCGAAAATAGCACGTTGAATGACACAGCTACTGAAGAAATGAGCCACATTTAATTGGTCAACAGAGTGCAAAAAGGAAATAGAAGAACTTAAAACTGCTCTAACCACAGCCCCAGTGTTAGCATACCCGGATTTCAGTAAACCTTTTATTCTTTCCACAGATGCATCCAATTTTGCCATAGGTACAATCTTGTCTCAAGAAGTTGATGGTCATGAACATCCAATCTCATTTGCATCCAGACAATTAAACAAAGCAGAATGTAATTATACTACTACTGAGAAGGAGCTTTGTGCTTTGTTTTTTGGTATAACACATAAAAGATGTTTCTTAACAGGAAGAGAGCCGGCCGAAGTGGCCGTGCGGTTAAAGGCGCTGCAGTCTGGAACCGCAAGACCGCTCCGGTCGCAGGTTCGAATCCTGCCTCGGGCATGGATGTTTGTGATGTTGTTAGGTTAGTTAGGTTTAACTAGTTCTAAGTTCTAGGGGACTAATGACCTCAGCAGTTGAGTCCCATAGTGCTCAGAGCCATTTTTTTAACAGGAAGAGAATTTGCAGTTGTTACAGATCATGCCGCACTTAAATGGTTATTGAGCTTAGAGGATCCAAGTTCCAGATTAACAAGATGGGCATTAAGACTGAGTGAGTACCAATTTAAGTTTATTAACTGACCTGGTAAACAACATGTGAATGCTGATGCAATGAGTCGAAAAGTCGGTGTTTGTGTTACAATAAGTCGACAAGAAGAGTTAAAGGCAGCTGAAGAAGAAGATCCACAATGCAAATTATGGAGAAATGATCAACGTTTTGTTGAAATAGATGGATTATTGTACAAAATCACTAGTAAAGGAAACCGCCTAGTTATTCCAGAAAGAGCAAATAATGAGGGAACAACATGATTATTCATTATCAGGACATTGCCGTAAAAAGGCAACAAACATTAAAACAGCTCAAATGTTTTGGTGGCCTAGCCGCAAAGCTGACGGTTTCGAGTTTGTTTCACAATGTGATTCCTGTAACAGACGGAATAATGTAGGAAAAAGTATAGCACCATTGCAAGAACTGCCAGAGACAAGTGAACCATTTGAACGAGTGGGACTAGACTGTCGTAGGACCGTTGCCTAAGACTAAAGATGGAAACAAATACATATTGACAATGTTAGATCATTTCTCTAGATACCTTCTCATGATATCTATACTGATCAGAGCGCTGAAACTAAAGTTTTTGCAAAAGAATGGATTCTTAAGTTTGGATCACCATTAAGTATAATTAGTGATCAAGGAACGAATTCTATGAGTGAATTACTTAAACCGACTTGTAAGCTCATGCAAATAACTCAGTTAAGGACTACACCAGCACACTCTGAAGGAAATGGAAGAGTCCACAGAACATTTATTAAAATGGTTATCCATTATGTGAGCAGCAAACACAATTGGGATGTCTGTTTACCATACTTGGTAAGTTGTTACAGTGCAAAATGCACTGCTCAACTGGCCTAAGTCCATATGAGATCGTCTACGGAAAAAAGATGCATTCGCCCTTGGACTTTGCACGATCGACTGCCGGCATCAGCAATGAACACGTAAGGGACCTAGCATGCAAGCTAAATGAAGCATGGAGGGGAGTGGAACAGCGAAATCATCAATCCTTTCTTCAGCAAGCAACATAACACGACCGCCAAGCAGCAGTGCCACAGCATCGAGATGGAGATCTTGTGTATCTGAGCAACGTGGTGTTAAAGAAGAATCAAGTCAAAAAGCTTCAGAACTGTTGGAAAGGACCATCTTGGAGGTGTTGTCGCCAGTCACTCTTAAGCTCCAATTGCCCTTTCGTTCGATTGTCATTCATGTCAATCGTGTAAAGCCATTTCTGGGTAGATTTCCTGTAGCATTGCAAGATGACGAGGACCGACCGAGAGGCAGACCTGCTGTTCTCAAACCCTTGAAGCGAGAATCGTGAGTTCACAGTCCAGACTTCGAGGCCGAGGCACCGCCACGTTCCGAGCGATCCTGTTCCAGACACCCCTACAATCTGCGTAAACGTGTGTAGTGTGTGAGAGTGCAATGCGTGTGTTTATTTCAGCCTTGTGCTTATGTGAATGTATTGTGAAAATTTAGTATTGAAGCTATTACACGAATGCACAAGTGGAACTAAAGCTTTTATTCCACAGGTTATCACAAGAAACTCATTTATTTTATGTTCATTGTTAACTCTAGTATTTAGAACTAATTAACCATGTTCATTTTTATTCTAATGTTTGCTATGATAGCGTATTCTACTAATGCTGTAGTAATAGTACCACAGAGTACAGGTGTTTTGTTTGAACCCCGATCAAATATGGTAGTTTCAACAAGTAATGCCAAACTTGTACTCAAGTACAATCTGAGTGAAATCCAGCAGCAGTTCAATTCGGTAAGAAGCAAATTTATCTAATTCGTTCTGTTAAGGTAATGATACAATTTTCGAAATGGGTACATCTTAGTGTAATAACTGGATCACAGCCAAAATGCAGATAGAGTCTACATTTGCTAATTATGAACAAGAGATTTACTCCAGAATGAGATTTTCACTCTGCAACGGAATGTGCGCTGATATGAAACTTCTTGGCAGATTAAAACTGTGTGCCCGACCGAGACTCGAACACGGGACCTTTGCCTTTCGCGGGCAAGTTGCGGACGTCACATGACATCCAGTCAAGTTCGTTTTGTTGATCCCTTCACTCAGTTTTTTTAATTACAGAGGCCAACCGGCTCTCTGACCGAACACGCTGAGCTACCGTGTCGGCGACCATCTGAGCTACCGAAGCACGACTCACGCCCGGTCCTCACAGCTTGGAAGGTAGGAGACGAGATACTGGCAGAAGTTAAGCTGTGAGGACGGGGCGTGAGTCGTGCTTCGGTAGCTAAGATGGTAGAGCATTTGCCCGCGAAAGGCAAAGGTCCCGATTTCGAGTCTCGGTCGGGCACACAGTTTTAATCTTCCAGGAAGTTTCAAGAGATTTACTGTTTTTATAAGCTTTGCCATACAAAACTTTAACTAGGCGAAAACGTTCCTGGTTTGATTTTGGAGGGAGTATCCTTCGTACTGTATTTGGTGCTTTAACTAGTCCAGATCTACTGGAAGTTAAAGGCAAAATATTAGCTCTTGAACAACAGTCCAGTACAGATTCAACTAACCTCTCTAACGAAATTATCGTATTAAAGAATATGCAAAGAACCATTACTATATTTTCTTATAGTTTTTTGAGTAAAATCGGTATAGCTTTTACATTCGACTGCAGGATACAATTAGCATCTCATTATTTTGCGACGTCCAACGAAGTGCACCGCCACCGACCACAAATGATAAGCAGAGATACGTCCAACCTGGGAAAAAAAATCAGGGAAAAATCTTCGACTTTTTTGCTGCGAAAATTACCGACTACCGCAAAATGTCCTCATTATTTCGAAACTGTCATCGGAGTAAAGAAGAGAATAGAGTCGTTTGAAATGGGTGCTATAGCAGCGTGTTGAAAATTTGGTGTGCTAGTGACATCTGAGAATGTACTCCCCAGAATCGGCAAGGAATGAAATATATGGAAAATAGTGACAAGAAAACGGGACAGGGTGATAGGAAATGCGTTATCAGCGTTCCACGGTAAAAAAATGCTTCAAATGGCTCTAAGCACTATGGGACTTAACATCTGAGGTCATCGGGCCCTAAACCTAGAACTACGAGGGTCACTCCAAAAGAAATGCACACTATTTTTTTAAAGCCATCTTTTATTCTACATGTTTGAAAGTTTTACAGTGTGTAATACATCCTTTAGGAACAATATTTTCATTTCTCCACATAATTTCCATCCCACTGAACTGCCTTACGCCACCTTCGAACCAGCGACTGTATACCCGCACGGTAAAATTCTGGATCAACCTGTTGGAGCCACTGTTTGGCAGCGTGCACAAGGGAGTCATCATCTTCAAACCTTGTTCCACGAAGAGAATCTTTCAGCTTCCCAAAGAGATGATAGTCACATGGAACCAGGTCAGGACTGTTAGGCGGGTGTTTCAGTGTTGTCCATCCGAGTTTTGTGATGGCTTCCACGGTTTTTTGACTGACATGTGGCCGTGCATTGTCGTACAAGAGCAAAACGTCCTGCTTTTGCCGATGTGGTCGAACACGACTCAGTCGAGCTTGAAGTTTCTTCAGTGTCGTCACATATGCGTCAGAATTTAATGGTGGTTCCACTTGGCATGGTGTTCACAAGCAAGAGTCCTTCGGAATCGAGAAACACCGTAGCCATACCCGTAGCTTTTCCAGCAGAAGGTGTGGTTTAGAATTTTTTTTCTTTGGTGAATCTGCATGATGTTACTCCATTGATTGCCTCTTCGTCTCTGGTGAAAAATGATGGAGCCATGTTTCATCCCCTGTTACAATTCTTCCAAGAAATTCATCTCCACCATTCTCGTACTGTTCCAAAAGTTCGCTGTATACCGTTTTTCTTGTTTCTTTGTGAGCCACTGTCAACATCCTGGGAACCCACCTGGCACAAATCTTTTTTAGCGTCAACACTTTCAGTATTCTGCAAACACTTCCTTCCCCTATCTCAAAGTAGCGTGACAATTCGTTCACTGTGATGCGTCTGTCAGCAGTAACCAATTCGTTAATTCTCTGTACATTGTCTGGAGAAAGAAAAAAAAAAAGGTTCAAATGGCTCTGAGCACTATGGGACTTAACATCTGAGTTCATCAGTCTCCTAGAACTTAGAACTACTTAAACCTAACTAACCTAAGGACATCACACATATCCATGGCCGAGGCAGGATTCGAACCTGCGACCGTAGCGGTCGCGCGGTTCCAGACTGAAGCGCCTAGAACTGCTCGGCCACAACAGCCGGCACTCGAGGACAATCCTCAATATTGCTGTGCCCGCTTTCATCACGTAACCTGCTTGCGCACCGACTAACTGTACTGCGATCGATAGCAGGATCTCCATACACCTTTTTCAATCTCTTGTGGATGTTTCCCACTGTCTCGTTTTCACAGCACAGGAATTTTATGACAGCACGTTGTTTCTGAGGGCAACGGCCTTGCCCCAGTGACCAACACATCTATCGGGAAGAAGCAGCCTCTGTCGATGACCTCGACCGTATAGCCACTTCCGTCTCCCGTACACTGACAGTGGAAACCGCGGGAACCTTACTGGAAGCCATTAGCTGTGAGGAAGTACATGATGCGATCGCACAAGGTGCGTTGAATCGGTCCCCAGGCATTGATGGGCTTCCTGCTGAATTCTATCGAGAATTTCGCAACGAAATGGCACCGCGATGGACGGAAATGTACAACGAGATGTTAAATTCCGATGCGCCTATTCCACCGGCTTTTATGGAAGGCCTCCTGGTGCCAGTACATAAACCGAAGCCAGGAATTACGGTCACACATTATCGCCCCATCACCCTGCTTAATGCCGACTATAAGATCTTTGCACGGTTGCTAGCGTCCCGATGTCGTATGTTACTTCGTAGCGTTCTATCTCCAGAACAGACGACACCGGGTGGATCGGTGAATGTGCAAACAGCTACTGGCGAATGCCGTGATGTGATAGCGCTGGCGGAGGAGTGCCGGCTTAAAGCGGCGATGGTGGCGGTTGATTTTGACAGTGCTTTTGATAAGGTGCGCCACAACTATCTGTATGCTGTACTGGAACAAATGGGTTTTCCAGACCGTTTTACTGGTCTCATTACAAGGTTTTATGGGGGCGCACAATCCTTGGTACAGGTTAATGGGCGTATAGCAGGGCCCATTCAAATTCGACGATCCATTCGCCAGGGCTGCCCTCTTTCGATGCTGCTGTTCGCGATAGCGTTGGAACCTTTAATTGGGAGGCTCACCAATTCTCTTTCTGGGATGGAACTACGGGGCTACACCTTCAAATGTCGTGCCTATGCGGACGACCTCCTGCTGCTCGTTCGTTCTGAGGAAGAGGTGAAGACGGTCCTTGAACTGTTGTTGGACCACAGTGTGACGGCGGGTAGTGCAGTGAACATGAACAAATCGGCGGCAATGCCGGTTGGAAGGGGACTTACGCCGGAAGAAATCAGTCCGTTTCCTTATGTGCAACGATTCCGCTATCTCGGCATAGACTTTACCTCATCTGTAAAACATACTGCAGCAGTTAACTACCGACGTATTTTACAGACAACACGTACCATGGTCCGACAACATCTCCTACGGCGCCTTGATTCTTTGCAGCGAGTCGAGTACCTGAACACTTATGTGGTTTCTCGAATGGTGCATATTTCGCAGATCCTGCCCCTACCACTCACGCTCGGACGTCGACTTCAATCAGCACTAGGCTATTTTGTGACGATTGGATCGCCCCTCAAGGTGCGATACGAAACGCTCACTCTCCCTACGGACAAGGGGGGACTCGGACTTACGAATGTTCACTGCCGAGCGACGGCGCTCCTTCTAGCCACGATGTACAAGCAATGGCGTAGCGGACGTGATTCTCTTACATCCCGCCTACTGGATCTCCTGGTTCCAGCGTCCCTCACACCTCCGGTGGCGGTGGGCAACATTACGCCACATTTTGCGCATGTCTCAACATTTATCGTGAAACTTAGTTATATCAGAAACGAGCTTCCGCGCACGAGACCGCCATGCGCGAAGGATTTTTATGTTTGGCTGCTACGACGGATAAGTCGTAATGTCATTGAACTCAAACACCCCAGGTTGCATTGGCCGAAGATTTGGAGACATGTGCACCAAAAATTCCTTCCTACCTTCGTTCGGGCACTGTGGTTCTCTGTCGCCTGTGGCAAGTTCAACACCAACCAACGGCTCCATGCAATTGGACTAGTGGACACTCCACTATGCCCGAAATGTCACCAAGTGGATGACGACCATCACCGCTTCACTTGTATCGCGGTGGAGGACGTCTGGCTCCTAGGAAGAAAGATGGTGGCTTGCTACCTCCGTGTGACCCCGCAACATATTACCCCTGCTTCCTTCTTACATCCGGGGAGTGACTACTTTCCGGCGACTAAATCACAGTCGATCATCTGGATCAAAGGTTGGACGATCGCGTACCTCTATGGGGATGCTGCCAAGTCGCGACTTGACTTTTGGTATTTCTTGCAGCAAGCCCACAATGAGGTTCATAGATGGTCACACTATCGGAAAACCTTTGCCAATTATCTTCAGGCAGTCTTCCTTGACCCCCCACGCAGTTGGGATGTGCCGGGTGCAGTCGGTGTGCACATTTGACAGCTGATGATGAACCTCACGCTTCTCTCACCACTCAATATGTAATGCACATACTCTACGTTGAAATGATCTACATGTTCCGTTTAACAGAGTGATCTTTATTGAAAATAAATAAATAAATTAAAAAAAACACCATCCCTGTTCCTTTACATTTGTGATTTGGTTTAAAATCATTTTTTTTCTTTCTTTTTGGGGAAAAAAAAAGTTGGTAGAGCAGTTGCCCGCGAAAGGCAAAGGTCCCGAGTTCGAGTCTCGGTCGGGCACACAGTTTTAATCTGCCAGGAAGTTTCATTAATTTACATGTTCGGTCGTGAAGGTAGGGGTCGTACCCACCCTCGAAGAGGCGATTCGTGACATTTCCGATTGGTAAGAGTGGCCCGCTTTCGCTCGCAGCGCATGTGCAAAACAAGTTACTTCACAAGAACTCCATTGTTGCTTTTGTTCACAAATAAGAGTTTCCCTAGTAGCCTACTCTGGAGATGGTTTAACCATCAACAAAATCACTTTTAAGATAACCACTATATTTCGATCTAAAAAAAAAATTAAAAAAAATGTGGATACACTGGTTCCCGTGAGATCACCGACGTTAAGCACTGTCGGGCGTGGCCGGCGCTTGGATGGGTGACCATCCAGCCACCATGGGCTTTTACCATTTTTCGGGGTGCACTCAGCCTCGTGATGTCAATTGAGGAGCTACTCGACCGAATAGTAGCGGCTCCGGTCAAAGAACACCATCATAACGACCGGGAGAGCGGTGTGCTGACCACACGCCCTCCTTTCCGCATCCTCAACTGAGGATGACACGGCGGTCGAATGGTCCCGACGGGCCACTTGTGGGCTGAAGATGTGTTTCTGACGAACGGCAAGTGTAGCAGCCATCTTGAAGACATGCTGTGACGGCGGCACTAACGAGAACGGGTTGAAATAAGTCTGAAAACAAGCGGGAAGGATGTATCTACACACTGTAAAACTTTCACACATGCAGAATGAAAACTGTATTTTTACAAAAATAGTGTGCATTTCTTTTGGAGTGACCCTCGTACTTAAACCTAACTAACCTAAGGACACCACACACACATCCATGCCCGAGGCAGGATTCGAACCTGCGAAAGTAGCGGTCGCGCGGTTCCAGACTGTAGCGCCTAGAACCGCTCGGCCACAGCGACCGATAAGAGGCAGCTCTAGAGTTGCGAAAACTGTAGGTAAAGACAAAGATTTGAATATATCCAGTAAATAATTGAGTACGTGGGGTGTAAGTGCTACTGGAGAGCATATCAAACTACTCAGAGAACTGGTGACCCTAAAGAAAAAATTAATAGGCTGCGCGGGATTAGTAGAGCGGTCTAAGGCGCAGCAGTCATGGACTGCGCGGCTGGTCCCGTCGGAGGTTCCAGTCCTCCCTCGGGCATGGGTGTGTGTGTTTGTCCTTAGGATAATTTAGGTTAAGTAGTGTGTAAGCTTAGGGACTGCTGACCTTAGCACTTAAGTCCCATAAGATTTCACACACATTTGAACATTTGAGATGCAATAGTGCCAGTTGCTTTCTACTCAGTGAATCAGGAGACGTGACAGTTGGTGAAGCGTACAGCATTTTCCTCGTAGCGTCGTGAGAAGCGTGGGCGGCACGGTGTGTGAGTGCAGAAGCCAGGCTGCGGACAATAGCGGCGGCAGCGGGGTGTGGCCGGGGCGCGGACTCACGCTCAGCCTTGGTGAGCACGGGCATGCCCAGCTCGGCGGACACCTCGGCGTCGGAGAGCAGCCGCATGTCGTAGGCGGCGGCGACGGCGGGCACGGGCCGGCCGCCCACGCTGACGGCGTACACGAGGCGCAGCGGCGCGTCGTCGCCGGCCAGCGGCGCCGCCTCCAGCAGCCGCACCGACACCGGCCCGGCCGGCGCCCGCCGCAGCCGACCCGCCGGCGCCGGCGCCGCCGCCGCCGCCGACGCGTTCACCAGGCCCAGGTGCCGCTCCTGCTGCCTGCGCACAGCCACACGCCACTTACCTGCCGAACCCTTTCGCATGTTACGTATTCTGTGAATCTACGACAGCAGAGGTACGAAGTGGAAAAATACACTCAATGAAAAAGTGAAATTACAATGAAATGAACACCCTTAGCTGCTTACAGGCGCTGATATACGTCAACGGGGACAGATGAAAATGTGTGCCCCAACTGCGACTCGAACCCAGGATCTCCTTCTTACATGGCAGACGCTCTATCCATCTTTTTTTCTTTCTTTTTTTTTTTTTTTGATCTCATTTTGATCTATATTGTTCGTTGAATTTGTACGTGGCGGACGTCCGATGAGAATTGTTCAGGTTGTTCGTTGATCCGTTTACTCAGTTTTGTATTACAGAGAGTCGCTAAACCCTCTGACCGAACACGCTGAGCTACCGTGCCAGCTGAGCCACCGACGACACAGAGGATAGCGCGACTGCAGGGATTTATCTCTGGCACGCCTCTCGCGAAACCCACATTCTCAACGTATGAGCGGTCGCTCAGATGGATAGAGCGTCTGTCATGTAAGCAGGAGATCCAGGGTTCGAGTCCCGGTTGGGGCACACATTTTCATCTGTCCCCGTTGACGTATGTCAACGCCTGTAAGCAGCTAAGGGTGTTCATTTCATACCATCTTAGTATATATATAAATGAAAAAGAGCGCAACACCAAAAAATGTAGAGTAGTGAAAGTTCGGAAATATACAGGGTGCATCAAAAAGAATCATCCGATTTGCCACGTCTCTAAAATGGTTCAAATGGCTCTGAGCACTATGGGACTTAACTTCTAAGGTCATCAGTCCCCTAGAACTTAGAACTACTTAAATCTAACTAACCTAAGGACATCACACACATCCATGCCCGAGGCAGGATTCGAACCTGCGAACGTAGCGGTCGCACGGTTCCAGACTGTAGCGCCTTTAACCGCTTGGCCACCCCGGCCGGCGCCACGTCTCTATTTCTGAAACTGAGCCGTAGTAAAGTCAGCTTTGAAAAGCACACCGCAGCGCGTACCGTGAAGCAGTCGCCCTCAGTTTTCTGGCGGTGGCGCCGTTGTCGCAATTGAAGGCTTCGGTGTCTCCCTATAGCGGGAAAGGGGAAAAGTGGGCTGTTCGCGTGGGTTTAAGAATTGGCTGTACGGTCTCTCGTGAAGAGTTGGCAGTCGGGGGCATCAAGAAGCCACTTCTCTGCTGGTGCTACAAGGACAGCACGCAGACCGCGGCATCAGCGTAAGCGACGCGAGCAGCGGCTCCGTTGTATGGGGCGTTAACTGCTCGTCGCGAAAGGAATCTTCGTGAGCGTGGCGCCGGAAGCGGCCTAATTTGTAATTCGGCCGTATGCTGTCGACCGGCGAGGAGGTTCTGAAAATCGGCGCGCCTTCCTCCGTCCGTTCAAACGGCTGGCAGCGGGCGGCTCGGCAGAGCATTTGGAGGTTTATTTTTTTAAATATTCATTTTGTTCGCTTTAGTTCGTTGCATCTGCTCGGGGCGGACGTCGTAAGACTTCAATTTAAGTTCGTTGTTGATCTGTTAACACAGTTTTTTTTATTACAGAGGGCACATTACCCTCTGACCGAACACGCTGAGCTACCGTGCCGCCTAAGGTGGTGCTTTGGTTCAGTCCTGGGACTCGTAACGCACCAGAAGTTGAGTACTGATTGTTAACAGATTTGATGAAGTTTAACTGAATTCAATTTACTTATCCTTTTTAATTATACCAGCCGCCAGCCATATTTTTTTTTTTTTTTTGGGGGGGGGTTTCCCGCCATTCATTCTCCTCTGCCAACCCGCGGGAAAGTGGTAATATTAGAAAGGGTGGTCCGTTTGTCCACTTTTGAGGACGAAAGGGGAGGAGTCAGAGTAAATCTGTGGTTCGGATTGCTTCTTTCCCCTCCCAGCTTACCTACGGGTTTATTCGACTGTTAGACTCTGCCATGTCTATGAAAGTCTAAGGGACCAATGACTGTACTGTTTCAAATGCAAGGCACTAAGACCTGATCCATTCTCTCGCCTGCCATAACTAGTATTACTAGACTCACGTGTAAAAGGTACTCTGAGAAAGAAGAAAAATTCCTTTTGCCTCGAGGCGAGAACTAGTGAATTGCATAACGAATTCCTGCTCATCTGGAAGCTGTAACTTACGTAAATTTGTGTTTATGTAATTTTGCTATAATCAAGCAAGGTTAATGTACGCCGTAGTGGATTTTTTATATTGTTTCTAGTCAGCAAAAACTGTTATTTGTTTTTTCAATTCAATACCTTTTAAGGCTTTTACTCAACGTGCTTATGTGTTTTATACAGGTAGTTGGTTATTAGTGTGGTTTCTTGCCATGCAAAAGTTTGTCATTTCTTTACGGGTAGAAATTGTTGCCTTGAAAGGAGAACGTTGTAAAAGTTCGTAAGTCCTACCTGGCGAGCGTGTGTGTTTGTCGTAAGTTAACTGGCAGAAATTTGTAAAATTTGTTTTTTTATACATGTTTTGGAAATGTTAATGTTATTAACTGTGAATGTCCCCCCGTGTGCATGACTCATGCATTTTGGTTTTTCTAGTTTGAAAACTTTTGTAAACAGGATTGTCTTTATATGTTGCAGACAAGTTCGATTCTCCGCCATTTAATGAATGGAGTGAAATTCACCTGTAATTTAGCTGAGCTGGAAATACAGGGTGATTCAAAAAGAATACCACAACTTTAGGAATTTAAAACTCTGCAACGACAAAAGGCAGAGCTAAGCACTATCTGTCGACGAATTAAGGGAGCTATAAAGTTTCATTTAGTTGTACATTTGTTCGCTTGAGGCGCTGTTGACTAGGCGTCAGCGTCAGTTGACGCTAAGATGGCGACCGCTCAACAGAAAGCTTTTTGTGTTATTGAGTACGGCAGAAGTGAATCGACGACAGTTGTTCAGCGTGCATTTCGAACGAAGTATGGTGTTAAACCTCCTGATAGGTGGTGTATTAAACGTTGGTATAAACATTTTACAGAGAATGGGTGTTTGTGCAAAGGGAAAAGTTCTGGACGGCCGAGAACGAGTGATGAAAATGTAGCACGCATCCAGCAAGCATTTGTTCGCAGCCCAGGAAAATCGACTCGCAGAGCTAGCAGAGAGCTGCAAATTCCACAATCAACTGTATGGAGAGTCCTACGAAAAAGGTTAGTTATGAAACCTGTACGTCAACTACCCGAGGCGATGGATCGGCCGCCAGGCAACCCGTGACAGAGCACTTCATCACTGGCCTCCAAGAAGCCCTGATCTTACCCCCTGCGATTTTTTCTTATGGGGGTATGTTAAGGATATGGTGTTTCGGCCACCTCTCCCAGCCACCATTGATGATTTGAAACGAGAAATAACAGCAGCTATCCAAACTGTTACGCCTGATATGCTACAGAGAGTGTGGAACGAGTTGGAGTATCGGGTTGATATTGCTCGTGTGTCTGGAGGGGGCCATATTGAACATCTCTGAACTTGTTTTTGAGTGAAAAAAAACCTTTTTAAATACTCTTTGTAATGATGTATAACAGAAGGTTATATTATGTTTCTTTCATTAAATACACATTTTTAAAGTTGTGGTATTCTTTTTGAATCACCCTGTATTATATAGCGTCGCGTTGTATACGTTAAATTGCTTGCCTGTACTTGCCTTTTACTGGCGTGAATTTTTTTATAATAATTTAATAATTTAAAAGTCCTTTCCTATCGTAAATTGTGACTTATTTGTTAAATGATTGTTATTTTTTTAAATATATCGTAAAGTATTGCACCAAATTTCAATAAAGAATGTTACTCAAAGTGGTGTGTAATTTCACCAGTTATTCCTTGGCACCTACTTCCACTTTACATTTTGTGTACTGATGAAGATTAATAACCTTAGGTGAACCAGTAGTAATTTTACGGTTCAGAAACTAATAAACATATACAATGAATTTTGTTTTTCGATGAACGGGAAACTCAAAAAGGTTTTTTATACCTTTTCATAGATGTTCAATACGCCATCTTGAGATGCACGGCATACACTAAGTGATCAGAAGTATCCGGACACCCTCAAAAACATACGTTTTTCAAATTAGGTGCATTTTGCTGCCACCTACTGCCACGTACTCCATATCAGCGACCTCAGTAGTCGCTAGACATCGCGAGAGAGCAGAACTGAACTCACGGACATCGAATGTTGTCAGGTGATTGGGTGTCACTTGTGTCATACGTCAGTACGCGACATTCCCACACTCATAAACATCCATAGGTCCACTGTTTCCCATGTGATAGTGAAGTGGAAACGTGAAGGGGCACGTACAGCACAAAAGCGTACAGGCCGACCTCGTCTATTGACTGACAGAGACCGCCGACAGTTTAAGAGGGTCGTAATGTATAATAGGCAGACATCTGTCCAGACCATCACAAAGGTATTCCAAACTGCATCAGGATCCACTGCAAGTACTATCACAGTTATGCGGGAGCTGAGAAAACTTGGATTTCATGGTCCAGCGGCTGCTCAAAAGCCACACATCACGGCAGTAAATGCCAAATGACGACTCGCTTGGTGTAAGGAGCGTAAACATTGGATGATTGAACCGTGGAAAACGTAGTGTGGAGTGGAGCATCACGGTACACAACGTGGCGATCCGATGGCAGGGTCTGGGTATGGTGAATGCCTGGTGAACGTCATCTGCCAGCGTGTGTAGTGCCAACAGTCAAATTCGGAGGTGGTGGTGTTATGGTGTGGTCGTGTTTTTCATGGAGGTGGCTTGCATCCCTTGCTGTTTTGCGTGGCAATATCACAGCACAGGCCTACATTGATGTTTTAAGCCCCTTCTTGCTTACCACTGCTGAAAAGTAATTCGGGGATGGCGACTGCATCTTTCAACACGATCGAGCACCTGTTCATAATGAACGGCCTGTGGCGGAGTGGTTGCATGACAGTAACATCCCTGTAATGGACTGTCTTGCACTGAGTCCTGACCTGAATCCTATAGAACACCTCGGGATTGCTGGAACGCCGACTTCGTGCCGGGACTAACCGACCGACATCGATACCTCTCGTCGAGCAGCACTCCGTGAACAGTGCCAAGAAACCTTCCAGCGCCTGATTGAACGTATACCTGCGAGAGTGGAAGCTGTCACCAAGGCTAAGGGTGGGCCAAAACCATACTGAATTCCAGCGTTACCGATGGAGGGCGCCACGAACTTGTAAGTCATTTTCAGCCAGATGTCCAGATTCTTTCTATTATAAAGTGTATGTAAATGCGGTACTCAAATTTTTCCCACACTGAAGCGAGTATGGTATTCTCATTGTTCCCACACTTCAACGAGAATGTCTTGAGTCAATAACGCAAGGCTGAATCATTTAGTCCTGTGCGACAGATCACTCGATCAGTAATCCTTTGATTTAAAAATTCCCGCACTTCCAGATGCCAGTTTGACGGTGCCTCATCCTTTTGGTAAATGAAGTAGTTCGAATCAGTCTCCAACTGTGGGAGAAGAAAGTGCTCAAGCATATCGAGATTTGCACTTCCTGCAACAGTGTTCTCGGCAAAGAAAAATGGCCCGTACACCTTCTCACGTGAAACTGCACAAAAAAACCTTAAATTTTGGAGCGTCCCTGTCACGTTGTACAACTTCATGTAGTTGTTCCGTATTCCATATTCTCACATTATGACGGTTGACCTGTCCATTGAAATGGAGTGTCGCCTCGTCACTAAACACTAGGCATGGAAGAAAACTGTCATCCCCCATCTTGCCAAGAACGAAATTACAGAACTCCACACGTTGTTGTTTGTCATCTTCACGAAGAGCTTGCAGTAGGTGAATTTTGTATGGTTTCATGTGTAAATGTCGACGCAACACACGCCAGAAGGAAGTCGGGAACATGTTGAGCTGTCGAGCTGCACGCCGAACGGATTTCTGCGGACTCCTTGTGAAACTATGGCGGATGCATTCGACGTCTGTGTCAGAGCCTCGGGGACGGACCGGCGATTTGGCTTTACACAAACAACCCTTTTCTCGTAATTGTTCAGCTGTGTGCTGTAGGAGGATCCACACCGTACCTTGTACGAAAGTCACGCTGAACAGTTATTACTGACCCGCACTGCGCAAAATGTAGAACAGAAAACGCTGTCTGTTGTCCCGACACCATTTTTACTAGAACTGAAGTGGGCAACCACTGCTGCTACCCAACGGGAATCTTGTAAGACTCGCGAGTTTCCTCTTTCCAACAGTACGTTGTTCACGCACATGTCTCAAATAACATATATACCGAGCGAGGTGGCGCAGTGGTTAGACACTGGACTCGCATTCGGGAGGACGACGGTTCAATCCCGCGTCCGGCCATCCTGATTTAGGTTTTCCGTGATTTCCCTAAATCACACCAGGCAAATGCTGGGATGGTTCCTCTGAAAGGGCACGGCCGACTTCCTCCCCCATCCTTCCCTAATCCGATGAGACCGATGACCTCGCTGTCTGGTCTCCTTCGCCAAACAATTATGATTTTTTTAAATCGGATGATTCTTTTTGATACATCCTGTATTTGTCTAGGTAACATATTTAAGTGATTAACAAGGCAAGATCACATGTTAGTGTAAGCGCGAAATAATCCACTAGAAACGGAAAAAGTTGGTACATTAATAACCGATGTAACCGCCAGAATGTTGAATGCAAGCATGCAAACGTGCTTGCATTGTGTTGTACAGGTGCAAGCTGTCAGCTTGTGGGATGGAGTTCCATGCCCGTTGCATTTGGTGATTCAGTACAGGTGTGGTTAATGCTGGCTGTGGATGACGCTGGAGTTGTCGTCCGATGCTGTCCCATATGTGTTCGATTGGAGACAGATCTGATAGTCGAGCAGGCCAAGGCAACATGTCGACACTCTGTAGAGCGTGTTCCGTAACGACAGCGGTACTTGGGGGAGTGTTATCCTGTTGGAAAATACTCCCTAGAATGCTGACCCAAGAATGGCACCAAACTGACGTACAAATCTGCAGTCAGGGAACGTGGAATAACCAGGAGAGTGATTTCTGTTGTCTAACGAATCGCGCTCCAGACCATAACTCCATGTGTGGCTCAAATGGCTCTGAGCACTATGGGACTCAACTGCTGAGGTCATTAGTCCCCTAGAACTTAGAACTAGTTAAACCTAACTAACCTAAGGACATCACAAACATCCATGCCCGAGGCAGGATTCGAACCTGCGACCGTAGCGGTCTTGCGGTTCCAGACTGCAGCGCCTTTAACCGCACGGCCACTTCGGCCAACTCCATGTGTAGGTGCAGTGTGTCTAGCATGCACACATGTTGGTTGCAGGCCCTTTACTGGTCTGCTTCTAATCAACACATGGGCATCAGTGGCACCGAAGCAGAACCAGCTTCCCCAATAAAACACAAAGGACCTCCACCCTGCCCTCCATTGAGCTCTAGCTTGACACCATTGTAGTCGCAAATTGCCATGGGTTGGGATCAGTGGAATTCGCGTTAAAGGGCGTCTGGCTCGAGCCTCTCCTTAAAGTAACCGATGTAACAGTTGTTGGTCACGGTGGTGCCAAATGCTGATGCAGATACAGTGCGATGCGCAAGAGTCATATACGCAACACGATGGTCTTCCCTCTCGGTAGTCCCAAATGGCGACCCGGAGTTCAGTCTTGTTGCGACCGTACATTCCCGTGACCACCGCAACCAGCAATCATGTACAGTGACTACATTCCTGCCAACCCTTCCTGAAATATTAGAGAAGGAACATCCAGCTTATTGTAACACTATTATAGCACCTCGTTCAAACTCAGTGAGGTATTGATGATGCTGTCTTTGTTGCTTTAAAGGAATTCTTTACTAACATCAAGTGGGCACGTCCAATTTCAAAGGTAACTAACGCTCACCAGCGTTATGGCGTGTATTTAAAGCAAACCTGATTTGCATCCTCGTAGTGGCGCTACTAGCGTCGTTCTTATGGGACTGGCGAAAAGAATGAACAGAAATCATCTTTCAGATCTAGAAACACGCCTACCAACTTTCGTTTATGTCACAAAACTCCTTTTTCGTGCTGCGATTTTTTTTTTCGTGAGTGTGATCAGAAATTTATTTGTAACTAGCGGCGTGTTCCGGCTTCAAACAGGTAGCACTGAGATTCTAGGGCCAGTCGACATGTGGCCTGTAGGGATGATTTTGTGTACAGACTACTGCGTAGAGTTAGAGTTAAAAGTGAGAGGAAAATATTGGGTAAGCGAATTTTATCACTTTCATATAACTTAAACGCTTAAGCAGCACTTGGTAGGAAAGTTCTCAGAAGGCATCAGTATTATCTGACAGCTTTAATGGCGATCGGAATGAAATGTCGTGGCAATGATGAGAGCAGCAAGCTCCCAAATTGCCCGGTTTGCGCCACAAGTTACATTACCGTTGAATCGTGCTGGCAGATCAAAATTGCATGTCGGACCGAGAGTCTAACTCAGGACCTTTGTCTTTAGCGGGCAAGCGTTGTACCGACTGAGCTACCCAAGCGCATCCCACGACGACCAGTCCTCACAGCTTCACATCTGCCAGTCTTCATCGTCCACTTTCCAAACTTTAGAGAAGCTCTCCTGAGAACTTTGAAAGAGTAGCACTCCTGCACACGGAGTAGCACTCCTGCACACTGTTTTGATCTGCCCAAGAAGTTTCATTTCAGCACACACTCCATTGCAGAGGAGAAAAACTGCATTCGGTGTGAGTTACAGGGTGTTTCAAAAATGACCGGTATATTTGAAACGGCAATAAAAACTAAACGAGCAGCGATAGAAATACACCGTTTGTTGCAATATGCTTGGGGCAACAGTACATTTTCAGACGGACAAACTTTCGAAATTACAGTAGTTACAATTTTCAACAACAGATGGCGCTGCAAGTGATGTGAAAGATATAGAAGACAACGCAGTCTGTGGGTGCGCCATTCTGTACGTCGTCTTTCTGCTGTAAGCGTGTGCTGTTCACAACGTGCAAGTGTGCTGTGGACAACATGGTTTATTCCTTAGAACAGAGGATTTTTCTGGTGTTGGAATTCCACCGCCTAGAACACAGTGTTGTTGCAACAAGACGAAAGTTTCAACGGAGGTTTAATGTAGCAAGGACCGAAAAGCGATACAATAAAGGATCTGTTTGCAAAATTTCAACGGAATGGGAACGTGACGGATGAACGTGCTGGAAAGGTAGGGCGACCGCGTACGGCAACCACAGAGGGCAACGCGCAGCTAGTGCAGCAGGTGATCCAACAGCGGCCTCGGGTTTCCGTTCGCCGTGTTGCAGCTGCGGTCCAAATGACGCCAACGTCCACGTATCGTCTCATGCGCCAGAGTTTACACCTCTAACCATACAAAATTCAAACGCGGCAACCCCTCAGCGCCGCTACCATTGCTGCACGAGAGACATTCGCTAACGATATAGTGCACAGGATTGATGACGGCGATATGCATGTGGGCAGCATTTGGTTTACTGACGAAGCTTATTTTTACCTGGACGGCTTCGTCAATAAACAGAACTGGCGCATATGGGGAACCGAAAAGCCCCATGTTGCAGTCCCATCGTCCCTGCATCCTCAAAAAGTACTGGTCTGGGCCGCCATTTCTTCCAAAGGAATCATTGGCCCATTTTTCAGATCCGAAACGATTACTGCATCACGCTATCTGGACATTCTTCGTGAATTTGTGGCGGTACAAACTGCCTTAGACGACACTGCGAACACCTCGTGGTTTATGCAAGATGGTGCCCGGCCACATCGCACGGCCGACGTCTTTAATTTCCTGAATGAATATTTCGATGATCGTGTGATTGCTTTGGGCTATCCGAAACATACAGGAGGCGGCGTGGATTGGCCTCCCTATTCGCCAGACATGAACCCCTGTGACTTCTTTCTGTGGGGACACTTGAAAGACCAGGTGTACCGCCAGAACCCAGAAACAATTGAACAGCTGAAGCAGTACATCTCATCTGCATGTGAAGCCATTCCGCCAGATACGTTGTCAAAGGTTTCGGGTAATTTCATTCAGAGACTACGCCATATTATTGCTACGCATGGTGGATATGTGGAAAATATCGTACTATAGAGTTTCCCAGACCGCAGCGCCATCTGTTGTTGAAAATTGTAACTACTGTAATTTCGAAAGTTTGTCTGCCTGAAAATGTACTGTTGTCCCAAGCATATTGCAACAAACGGTGTATTTCTATCGCTGCTCGTTTAGTTTGTATTGCCGTTTCAAATATACCGGTCATTTTTGAAACACACTGTACCGTCCCCTTTCTCCTGCAGTGCTCATTCCTATTAAACTAGGGCCGGCCACACCGTCCCAAGCGCTCACGTGCCGAGTGTGCAAGCTGCGGGCGGGCCGAAGCTCGGTCTGTCTCGGCTTTGTTCCGTCCTTCTCGGAAGTACCTCAAGCAGTGTGCCAGTGTGGCATATTCCGATCGACACAATTTCGTTCAGTTCGGCAGAATCGTAATCTCAGCGCCATTTTCCCCTCGCTGTTCTTAGTATGAAAGACATTCACAGGTCCAGTGGCTGTTTGCATAAAAAGAGGCAGTCGAACGATCTATCTCCAAAAGCCTTTACAATTGAATTGGGAATGACAAAAGAGAGGGACGAGAATTCTCATTATGTATTATGGAGTCACCTAATCGACGATTACTACAGATTTCATCTGTTCATTCTCTCAGCGACCGGACCGGCACCGAAACGGAAGATAACAGAGGGAAGGCCGAAATACTGAATTCGGTCTTCCGAAGTTGTTTCACCGCGGAAGATCGTAACAATGTCCCTCCTTTCAATCGTCTATGGGGCCTATAACACTACCTTGGGGAACGCCAGAAATCACTTCTGTTTTACTCGATGACTTTCCGTCAATTACTACTCTCTGGCAGGAAATCACAAATCCAGTCAGATAACTGAGACGATATTCCATAAGCACGCAATTTCACTAAGAGCCGCTTGTGTGGTACAGTGTCAAAAGCCTTCCGGAAATCCAGAAATACGGAATCGATCTGAAATCCCTTGTCAATAGCACTCAACACTTCATGCGAGTAAAGAGCTAGTTGTGTTTCACAGGAACGATGTTTTCTATACCCGTGTTGACTGTGTGTCAATAGACCGTTTTCTTCGAGGTAATTCATAATGTTCGAACACAATATATGTTCTAAAATGCTGCTGCATATCGACGTTAACGATATGGGCATGTAATTTACTGGATTACTCCTCCTACGTGAGAACTTTTAACACTGTAGCGCGTCAGCAATCGTGAATAATTTAATGATTATAAAGAATCCGCCTCGATTGCAAATAGAAAACGGATGTTGACCTAGATTTCGGCACGGATAACCACACCTTCTTCGGAACGCACATATATAGTTTCAGCCTATCCACGTTCTATAGTTCTATAAAATCGTCCTCGAGCTAGGACATTATACATACTTACATTAACTTCCTGCGCCTTTGACCCGGTCATCGGATCATTCTCGTAACATATTTTATGCCAATCACATGGAAGAAGACGATTTCTCAATTTGCGCATACGCGTTCCTTTCCGACAATCTCACAGCATTGCTGTCGACGCCAACTCAGTTTACCTTAGAGCCCGCGGCCCACCGAACGTAGTCGGCACGGTAGCTCAGCGTGTTCGGTCAGAGAGCCGGTTGGCCTCTGTAATAAAAAACCACAACGAAAAAACAAAGTTGGCTGGAGTGAGGAAGCACGCTTCTGACGTTTGAGCTAAGCACTGCGAGTCTTTTGCCCTTTTGGGCGTTCTGCGTCAATGTTGGACCATGCCTCTTTAGGCAGTTCGTAGTTTTAGTGTGTTCCGAAGAAGGCGTGGTTATCCACGCCGAAACCTAGGTCAACATCCGGTTTCTATTTGCAGTCGAGGCGGATTCTTTATAATCATTACCCCTACTACCTTTCTTGAATATTGGTGTGACCTGTGCAACTTTCCAGTCTTTGGGTACGGATCTTTCGTCGAGCGAACGGTTGTATATGATTGTTAAGTATGGAGCTAATGCATCAGCATATCCGAAAGAAACCTAATTTGTATACAGTCTAGACCAGAAGACTTGCTTTTATTAAGTGATTTAAGTTGCTTCACTACTCCGAGGATATTTACTTCTACACAGTGTGCATGTCGCTCAGAAGCTTTGTCAGCACTGGAAGTTGCCTGCCAAATGGGCGTTATTAAAATATGATACCACTATCATGAGACACAAAATATTGAAAGTTATTCTCGCAGTGGTCGCCCGTGGTCAACACCAGTACCTGATAACCACTGCCTGCAAGTTAAGGGTTGTAGAGAGCCCTAGGAGCCTGCAGCAGAACAGTGTGCTCTGCTTTTGGATGTAACTGTGTGGGCTGTGTCTTTCTAGAAAGTATGCAACCGTCTCCTCGCGTTCTAATTGGTTCTGGGCGTCAGTTACGAATGACAATATAGATCCCCCAGCACCGTGATGCTTGAAGAAGGCAGGCAAGGGAACCGCGAGAATGGAACCTGGACGAATGGCGTCAGGCTTCTCTTCATTGACGAGTGTCGGATTTATCTTACGCTTGATGACCGTAGTAGTAGAGTGATGGGCAGCCAGGTACCAACTAACGTCTCAAGCACGCAAGCCATGGGTTAAGCGCAGTGGTTAGTCATATTTTGAGGTATTATCGTGTACAGATGTCGGACGCCTCTCGCAGCTCTCGAGGGTTGTTCTCGGGCTATGCAGTACTAGGACACGATACTTCAACAAATTGTCCATCCATACAACTTGGCGAGAGGTTCGTCATTATTCAGGTGTTCTATGGAGCGCATGCGACAGCATCCACTACATAATATGTTCCAAAACGCCGCGCATAAAAACGGGATTTTTCCGAGGGTAGCCCTTGGGCTAGGGACCATTTGGGTACCCGACGGAAGGATCGTCTTAGTGTCACTATCCTACAGTACAAGGTCAAAGTTGGAATATTACGCATTCCCTGGATCTTTTTGCATTATATGTGGTCTGTGGTGCGCCTTAAGGGGCTTATGGTTCAAATGGCTCTGAGCACTATGGGACTTAACTTCTGAGGTCATCAGTCCCCTAGAACTTAGAACTGCTTAAACCTAACTAACCTAAGGACATCACACACATCCATGCCCGAGGCAGGATTCGAACTCGCGACCGTAGCAGTCTCACGGTTCCAGATTGAAGCGTCTAGAACCTCTCGGCCACCCCGGTCGGCTACGGGGCTTATGTAGGCACCACTCAATTTATGGACGGTTCCTGAGAAAACCAGAAAAACATGGTTTCTGGGTACCAAAACCGAGCCGCGAATTCCAAGACAGCTATGCACAGCAAATAATTTTTACTGGGTTCCTAAGACCCCGATCTCGAATAATCTTGAAAAGTTTCTCGATATCGTTATCCGTTTCAGAGATACAGAGTCTCAAAGCTCCTCTGCTTATACACGTAAAAATACGCACGTAAAATCCGGCCTGAGGCGAAAACATAGTTTATAAAGAGACGTAGCACGAAGAAATATGCGGTAAAGGGTCTCCCTTATCATCACAAGGGTTCTGGGAACACCACGTTGTTATAGTACTGAAACACATGCGACGTTTTTGTGTACATAACATCTGGTCCGAGGTGTAGAATTATATAGTTTTGGGTTATTTCAATTTCACATCAGTAAACAATCAAAATTTTACTGACCCGTCAACTTCTTTTCATATGAATGACTTGCCTTGCTGTAGCAGGGAAAGGATGGGACACAGCAGAAAAATGCCCCTATCGAAGCGCAAAAAAAGGCGAATATGTTCCTGTTTCTCAAAAGACTCTGACTGATCGTGAGTTACCAGCTACCTCATTCTTCCTTCCTCAGCATCCTTAAATCACCCAAAACTTTTGACATGCGCACATATTCACTTTTCTTATGCTGAGAGAGGAGACAGTTACAATGGGAAAGAGACGAAAAAGCAGTAAATATTTGAAGATAGCAGACAATGGTTATAGTACAGAAAGTGTGAAGAGGACAATGGTAGTGTGGGGGGAAGAGAGGAATACAGTGGCAGTCTAACACAGTTGACAGCGACACAACAGTGCTAGAAAGAGAGTGAAGGAGCCGACAGTGCCAGTGAGAGAGGAACGAAGAGAAGGAGAACGTGGAAGTGGGTGAGAGCCAGCGATAATGATAGACAGACTCTTTGACATTGACAACGAGGAAGACAGAGATAGTGGCAGTGACAAGAGACAGCAGTAATGGGAAAGAACGAATAAGACTGTAGCGGCAGGAGAGAGCAAGGATACAGCGTCAGTGAGAGGAGACAGTAGTAGTAGGACAGAACGGAGACTCGGCTGTGAGGCCGGACACATAGTTGTTAGAGGGGCACAAAGAGATAACGACAATGCGTTCGGCTGAGAGAGTGAGAACTGGCACGTGGGAGCGGACAGGTATGAGCAACTTACAGCGATAGGCTGATGGGTGTGAGCGAGTTAGAGTTAGGGGAGCTGCTGGGAGAGAGATCTGAGTTGTGTGTTAAGAAGAGGGTTTCTATGTTCACATGCCTAAATTTTTGGGAATATCTTCAAAGGAGCTGAGGAAGATACAACGGGGTACTGGTACTCCACTTTTCAGTTGGAGTTTTATAATAACCAGCAGCTTATTCGCCTTTTTTTGCTCTGATAGGAACATATTTTTACTAGGTGTTTTACATGCAAGAGTTTGTCTCCTGTGCACATCGTTTTCAATCTTGGCTGCAGAATTATAACACCCATTTTGATGCAACTTCCTGCTTAGCTTTTCCACCTCTGGTGAATAATATGGAAAAGGATGTGGCAGACAACAATGCAATGAAGAACAAGGATTAACTTCATTATTACGATAAAATGTGGACCAATGAATGATTGGACGAAATGAGAAAAACCAGATCACAATAAATACCAATGCTCGCAGATAAAGAAAAACCAAAAGGCAACAAGAAGTGACAGTGTTAACATCGAACTGATAAAATACTCCAGAATGAGATTTTCACTCTGCAGATGAGTGTGCGCTGATATGAAACTTCCTGGCAGATTAAAACTGTGTGCCCGACCGAGACTCGAACTCGGGACCTTTGCCTTTCGCGGGCAACTGCCCTACCATCTGAGCTACCGAACCACGACTCACGCCCGGTACTCACAGTTTTACTTCTGCCAGTATCTGGTAGAGCAGTTGCCCGCGAAAGACAAAGGTCCCGAGTTCGAGTCTCAGTCGGGCACACAGTTTTAATCTGCCAGGAAGTTTGATAAAATACTATTCGGTAGGATTTAAAACAGGGTTCCTTAGATTTCTATATCTCTGGTGCATAAGGAAGGCAATACCAAAATAGTAGAAGATAATACTCATGAAACAAATATTCTAGAATGGCGAGAGTTCAAATCCCTAAAATTATAGAGAGATAGAGTATAAAATATATGCTAGAATAGCAATTGAAACACTGAAGGCCAGACTGGAGTGCATTCAACCGAAGGCACAAAATGGATTCAGAAAACAAACATGTTGTACAGAGACTACATTTCTACTACAACGAATTGTAGAACAACACAATGACTATAAGAAACACACATCCTTTTCGTAGATTAAACGAGGGTTGACCAGAAAGTAATGCACCGCATTTTTTTCTCAGCCGAAAACAATGCTAACAATGCTACGAATGCGAAACGTTACATATGCATTACTTGAAGTCTCCTGAGTGAGTGCGCCAAGTTTCCGTCACTTCCGACAGATAGCGTAGCTGCAGAGCGGTTTCAAAATGGCGTCTGTAAGTGATGTACGTTACAAACAACGTGCGGTCATTAAATTTCTCACTGCAGAGAAAGAAACTGTGGGGAATATTCACAAACGCTCGTGCTAAGTCTGTTGTCGACAGAAGTACAGATAGCTGCTGGGCACGGAGGGCAATTCGGCGGTGCTCCACGATTTGCAGCGGTCGAGGAGACCATCCACGGCTGTCAGACCTGACATGTAGCGAGCTGACCTTGTCATTCGCGAGGACAGGAGCATTATGTCTCGGCAGTTGGCGCTGCATCTGTCAGTCAGCAAAGGAAATTCACACAGTGAAGCACTGGCTCTGCGGCAAGGACTGGTACCGACACGGCATACACGCCCTTGTTTCGTACTGGAGGAAGGCCATAGAACGGTATGGAGATTACGTGGAAAAATAACGTGTGTAGATAAAACACCATTCTTTCATGTGTGTAATTCTCACTGTGTTTAATAAAGAATTGTTGAAAAAAAATGCGGTGCATTACTTTCTGGGTAACCCTGGTACGACATTTGACAATAAAGTAATGAGACTGATTTTCTTTGCAAGACGTGGCAACACTGCAGCCTTGCCTAGGCACAATATCTTTGACCTTGGTCTGTAAGCTGCTTCTAGTCCAAGCGGCACATCGATGCAACTGCTCAGTCATGAGTTGTGCTGTAATATGTTAATACATGTTTGTGTCTCTCGTCACGGAAATGGAACCGCATAACATTGCGCAATGGTATGTCATTTCTTTTAGCGTTTAATTGGGTGAAAACGCGATGACAACTTACGGTAAGCTTCGGAAGGCTTTTGGAGAGGAGGTTATGTCAAGAACTCAAGTTTTTGTTGGCATAAAATGTTTAGTGAAGGCAGAACGAATGTTGAAGATGAAGACGACAGTGGACGAACATCAACCTCACGGATGGATGCCAACTTGGCCAGGGTATGTGAACTCGTACGATCTGATCGAAGATTATCTGTGAAAATGATTGCAGAAGAAAGACTTTGTAAAAGAGTTCTTTGTGTCCGTGCCAACATTGCTGATAATTGGATTCTGCATCACGATAATGCGCCATCCTATACTGCTCTGTCAGTACAGCAATTTTTAGCCTCAAAACAAATTTCAGTACTACCACAGCCACCTTATTCACCAGATATCGCTCCGTGCGACTTTTTTCTATTTCCAAGAGTCAAAATGGCGGTCAAGAGACTCCATTTTCAAACAAGATGTCCATAAAGTTGTGACGAGGGTCTTGGAGGATATTACAGAAGATGAGTTCCAAAAATGTTACCATCAATGGAAGAAGCACTGGAAAAAGTGTGTGGAATCAGAAGGGAGCTACTTTGAAGGAGACAGCACTAAACTTGACTAGAAAGGTAAGCGCCGGCCTCAGTGGCCGTGCGGTTCTAGGCGCTACAGTCTGGAGCCGGAAAGGAGGGCGTGTGGTCAGCACACCGCTCTCCCGGTCGTTATGATGGTGTTCTTTGACCGGAGCCGCTACTATTCGGTCGAGCAGCTCCTCAATTGACATCACGAGGCTGAGTGCACCCCGAAAAATGGCAAAAGCCCATGGCGGCTGGATGGTCACCCATCCAAGCGCCGGCCACGCCCGACAGTGCTTAACGTCGGTGATCTCACGGGAACCAGTGTATCCACTGGGGCAAGGCCGTTGTACTCAGAAACAACGTTCTCTCATAAAATTCCTGTGCTGTGAAAACGAGACAGTGGGAAACATCCACAAGAGACTGAAAAAGGTGTGTGGAGATCCTGCTATCGATCGCAGTACAGTTAGTCGGTGCGCAAGCATGTTACGTTATGAAAGCGGGCACAGCAATATTGAGGATTGTCCTCGCAGTGCCGGCTGTTGTGGCCGAGCAGTTCTAGGCGCTTCAGTCTGGAACCGCGCGACCGCTCCGGTCGCAGGTTCGAATCCTGCCTCGGGCATGGATGTGTGTGATGTCCTTAGGTTAGTTAGGTATAATTAGTTCTTAGTTCTAGGCGACTAATGACCTCAGAAGTTAAGTCGCATAGTGCTCAGAGCCATTTGAACCATTTTTTAAAACGGTAAGCAACATTTGTTTTCACATCAGGCTCAGTACTTTATTGTCGCACCTCGTATAATGGCCTTCAGTAAAGTAAATAGACAATTATTATGGAAGATTTTAAGTAGAAAAGGCTTGTCAGTAAGTTTTATACAGGTAATCCAGAACATACCTGATAATATAAGAATCAATGGAATTGGGGATTACGAGAAAAAAACAGAGAATAGTAACTTATGAGTTCGGTAGTGTTGCAGCCTTCCCCCATTGCTTTTTAAACTACAGAATTAAACATACGATTTTAACCAACACTATTACGTAATGACGATGCTATTTGCAGATGATCAAGTTTTAATCTTGAATAGTGAAGGCAGACTACACAAAATATCAATATGAATACAAAAAACTAAAGCGAGAAATGCGCACGTCATATCTGAGGCGCGCGTGTGCGATACCAATAACAGCCGCTTTGCGGTCAAGTCCCGTTGCTGGGTAAATGGTAGACGTGCTTCCGAATAGAGGCAGCGATGTGGCGCAGAACGACGATACATGGGCGTGCGCAGCATACGTTAGGAGAATCTGCTTATTGTAGGGACAATGTGCTGTTCGGGGTTCGCTATTGCTGCAGTCATACTGACCTTCCCAGTGGGTTTATCATGGGGGCACAAGCGGCAGCCTGGTCTGAGGACTGCTGGTGCTCAGACTCCTATCTGAATTCGAGCCAATAGCAGTCAGCCATTTGACGGGTGGAACCTGGCCTGGAATTTTTTCTCATCTAAAACCTTTTGGAATCTTTATGGCGAGCACCCAGCTCCATCATTGGGCAGCTATTTGAACTTGTTAAACAGGTGTCCCGAGCCGCTGTCATCCTGGACATGTGGCACCTTGCAAGAGTGTTTTCTGTGGCGTGCATACAGGCAGTATCTCGTCTCTGGAGAAGCAGGCTTCAACCGTGAAACGTAGGTACGCATGTAAGTGAGGATAGACTTGAAGACGCTGCAAGAACCATTGGCTGAAAACGACATGAGGTCTGAAGGCAGCAGGAGTCAAAGCATCCACTTTCTGTGGATCGTAAGAGTGTAGCTGCAATTCCCGCACCACTCGCCAAGCAGTATTCGGAAAAATTAATTTAACGTGCAACTGATCCATTATTTATTGGAGGCGCGTCATTCACTTTAGCAAGCACTGCATTTTCTAAGTCGGGGGACCATGTAGTTTGTCGTCCTCCTCTGTCGTTGTTCTGTGATACCACATGCACTGCTCTGTCTCACTTAATTGTTGGAACACTCTTGGGAACAATGTGTGATCTACTGTACAGACTTTCCGCTTCTCTTCGGCTTTCATTTGCTTGCTCATATACGAAAATCCTATCTACAGGTTCCGTCATTGGGTACAACTACTTCTGGTTAGGGTCGATCGGCGTCAGTACATCTACTTGTAAACACAGACACTGTACGCCAGGACTGCTGATGTCAGTATATAGTACACCATCAATCTCTACATCTAAGTGCTCATTGGTTTTCCCTACCGTGCAATCTTAGCAACAACATTACTGGTACATATATAAGACCAGGCACATTAAGTGGGACCCATGACCTCAGCAGTTTGGTCCCTTAGGAATTCACAGACACATTAACGTGACCACCGCCTACGTTCGGTATCAGCGTGCAACAACCACTCACAGACTGCAGATGGCAGCATTAGCTGTGAAGAGTGTATAAAGCGTGTCGGGGGGACGCGGAAAATAGTGCAGTCGTTGTTGTAATACAGAAACGGAATGATGTATCTGACGAGCAAGAGCACGATCACTGGCTTTCGGTCAAATGGGTAAGCATTCCCGAAACGGCCAAGTTTCTAAACTGTTCGCGTGCTGCCATGGATAATGTATCCCGTGCATGGCAAAATGGCGCTGAGGCAAATGTGTCGCACCACGGGCCATAGATGACAGGGCTGACCGACGGCTGGGCAGATGTGTATGGCCGAATAGACCTGCAACTGTTCAGTAAATGAACGCCCAGATGAACCAAGTGGCTACCAACAGTGTCTCCTCTACAACCGTTCTGCGAACTTTGCTATATATGGGCCTCTGCAGCAGGCATCTGGTTTGTGCATCTATTCTGTCTGTTGTTCATTGGCGACGAAGGCTGGAATACCGCAATTGGAAATCCAGTAAGGGGCGACAGGTGACCTTTTCAGGTGAATCGCGTTTCATGCTCCATCGCACATATGGCCGTTAAAGGCGTGTACGGCGTGGGACGTCTGAAAGCAAACTGTCGTCGGCCAGAGGACGGATCGTTAGGGTCTGGGGAATGTTTCGCGGCATTCCATGTGTGATCTCGTCATTGTGGAAAGCACAATAGTATTCATCTATCCTTGGGGACCACATCGCCAAAGGCATCAGAACAATTTTCGCTTCGACTAGGTCGTTCCCGGACCAGGGCTCCTTACTTCAAACTGATACGTTTATCCTTCCCTATCATCCCACATTCCGCAAAGTAAAAGATTCATCGGAAAACAATGCATGACTCAAGAAGAAGGAAGGATTAGTCATTCACGACAATAATACTCCAGCTCACAGCGCCCAGGTGGTGAGCACCTCCATACGGGAGGCAAGAATCGACTGAATGGGAGGAAGACTGCAGATACAGTGGGGGCCAGAGGACTCTAGAGAAGTGAAGTCACCTGTCGAAGGCGATGCGGTAGAGGCGAGCGAGGCGCGCCTCCAGCTCCCGCAGCGTGGGCGGCGGCCGGCCAGGGGGCTGCTTGACCACGGTGAGCAGCCAGTAGCGCTGCTCCGCAGTCCAGCCGGGGTCGGGCTCCGTGGGCGCGGGCGGCGGAGGCGGCGGGGGCGGCGGCGCAGAGCTGGAGGGGCCGCCCGGCGCCAGCGTCGGGGTAGGGCGGATGCTCGTCGCTGGCTGATCACACCACAAGCGTTTCAACACTTTCTTCACCCCATCAGGGCATTCAGGCCCTCTGTCTATATCACAGTAAGGTTTTACACAAATCGTACCTTTTACGTCTTAGTTACTACAGAAATGACAATAACAATTGTTTCCATACACATAATAAAAATGAATGTATATATTCGCGTATATTATTGTGTGTATGTTCCACATTTCCTCCTAAACAATGAACAGATTTCAACCACACTTGGTATACGTGTCGCATGTTGACTGGAAAGAATCGCTGTTGGGGTAAAAACCATCTACTTATCAAAGAGCCGTGGGTGAGGGTGAAAAAGCAGTGTAGCCGACTACTCTGTCTCAGTAACTGCCGCATGAGCCCGCCCGGCTAGCCGCGCTGTCTAACGCGCTGCTTCCCGAGCGGGAAGGCATGCCAGTCCCTGGCACGAATCCGCCTGGCGGATTAGTGTCGAGGGCCAGTGTGCCGGCCAGCCTGTGGATGGTTTTTAATGCGGTTTTCCATCTGCCTCGGGGAATGCGGGCTAGTTCCTCATATTCTGCCTCAGTTACACTTTGTCGGCGATTGCTGCACTGTCTCCACGTATGCATACACCATAATTACTCTACCATGCAGACATTTGGGGTTACCCTTGTCTGGTATGAGACGTTCCCGGGAGGGGGGGGGGGGTCCACTAGGGGCCGAACGGCACAATAACTCTGGTTTCGGTGTGGGGCGGCGGTGGTGTGAGTGGACTGCTGTAGCCTGTTATGAGGGCTACGGCGGGGACGAAGCCTCTCCATCGTTTCTAGGTCCCCGTTCAACACACACTACACAACTACCACATAAAGCATGACCTTTTAATTTATTACATCTTTACTATTAACTGTATTCATGACACATGAATGTACCAACAGAAGAATATGATTCTACGACATATAGCTCAGTAGATACCATGTCATGAATACTGAAATGCGTGAAAATGAAGCAGCAGCGAGTAATGCCATACAGATATAGGTGAAATGTGTGTCCAAATACGTATGAAATATGGTAAGTGTATGTTAAATATAGCTGACATGTGCATATGCGGGCAAAGCCATGGACAATAAGTACATCCTAAATCTCTGGAACAGTTTCAACCAAATTCGATACACATATCAGTTACATGACTAAGAACCACCAGCCTTTCATTGAGGTGGGGGTAGGAGGAGATGGGCAGACAGAGATGGGGAAGGAGAAGATAGGAGATGAGGGAATGGACAGAGAGGAGGAGATGGAGAGAGACAGGGAAAGAGAGAGAGAGATGTGTCACGAAGAGGTGGACAGAAAATGAAAAAAGAACGAGAGGCACAGAGAGAGGAGGCAGGAGGAGATGAACATCGAGATTGGGAGAACATGGACAGTGTGAGGAGGTGAGGGAGGAGGAGATGGACGTAGAGAGGAGTGAGGGGGAAGTACAAGGAAGGGAGGAACAGCAGATGGACAGGGAGGAAGGAGCAGACGGACAGAGGGGGAGGAGCAGATGGACAGAGAGATAGGTAGGAGGAGACGGACGGACAAGGAGGAGGGTGCGGAGGCACTCGACAGGGAGAGGGGGTTGAGGAGATGGACAGGGATGGGGGGATGGGGTGTGAGAAGTAGATGGACACAGAGAAAGAGAAGGAGGAGGTGGACTATAGAAGATCGGAATTAATACATGCCCAGGCAAAACCGGGTATTCAGCGAAAAATGGATAAAAATAAAATGGAGTTAATATAATTGAAGTGATATGAATGCAACTAATTACAATCTCTATAACAGTTAATTCTGCTGCTGCTAATCAAAATACAGGCTTTTTGACTACTATACAGAGTGACGAACGAAGGAGTCCCTGAGTTCAAAATTAAGTATCCCGAAAACTGAATTCGATGTACGAGTACAACGAAAGGTATTTTTATTGTTAAAGCTGTAAAAATTTTATACAAAGCTATACAGAAGTTCCGGAATAGTTGGAAAAGTTGCTAACAGATGGGCGCTGTTCGCTGTGCAGCTCATACAGCATCAGCGTGCATGATTAAATTCGTCCTCTGCAAGTAGTCTTTGCAGTCATATCACATGTCCACCACTGGCAGTACAGAGGTGGCGCAAAAGAACAGTCAAATTTTCCATAACATCCTGTAGTGGCTCAAGGGAAATGGATTCAAATACCATACAGCTCGCCCATTCAAGTTCGTGCAGCGTAGTGTCCCACGAAAGTAGTCACATCAGCTGAATGTGGTGGCAACGTTGCGTAAGTAAATTTGCAGTAATTCACCGCATTAACTCTATTCCTGAAATATTCATCAGGAAAGGGAAACACCTGTTCAGTGTGATGTGGTCTGTCTCCATCTTCCATGAAACACCCGGTGACTGGTCGAACCTCCAACGATAGCTATGTGGCGATGAATTGCTCCAAAATCGCAACGTAACTTTCACTAATGATCGTTTATCGCATGAAAAAGGAACCAATAATCCCTCTGCTGCATACCGCTGCCCAAACATTAACTTTGGGAGAATACAGTGGTTTGGCTTCACCCATATGGAGATTACCGGAACCCCAAAATCGCCAGTGTTGTTTATTCACGACTCCTTTCAGGTGCAAGTGTGGTTTATCTGAACGAGATGCAGCTAACATCAAATCTTTCATTATCAATCATTGTGACAATCTGGTTCGCAAAGTCAGGCCTCTGTCGCACAGCTCCTTGGGTATGGCCTTGTGGCTTTGAATTTTTAATGAAGACATGTGTTGGCTCTGGCTCAATATTTTATGCGCGATATAACGCTTCAAATCAATCTCTGCTGCAATACTTTTCCTTGGATTTTGCTGAAACGCACTCACGGTGGCGACATATTCGAGAGTAATTACCGTTTGCATGGGGCCGATATTTCCAGCTAGATTCGTTGGCATTTGGCGACGGCTTGCGCACGGTTTTTGCATCCGATACTTTTGAAACATTAATACGTGTTTCAAAACTGTACCTTGTTGCTGTACGACTGTGTTCAAACCTCAGGTATTCCAGTACCATAAATACACGTTGTTCAACGGAATGTATGCAACCTCTTCCTTCGGTACGCTAGACTCCTTTCACGTTTCAACGGAAACACTGATCACTCTGAGCTGCGGCGCATTATTTACAATCACAAGGTACTGCGATTACAACGTCATTTATTAACAGAATTTCGAACTATTTCCAAACTTCGGTATAACTTCTGCCAAAATTTCTTACAGTTTTCGCAATAAACGTACCGTTTGTGTCCTCTTCTATCGATCTTAGTTTTCTAGATATTTAATTTTGAAATCAAGGACCCCCTAGAGGATAACAAAACAAGCAAATAGTCCTAATAACCATCGATCTGTTGTAGAATTTGGAACATGTCTTGTGCTCGCGTATTATGACATTTCTGGAGATCGAAAATATCCTCTGTACCACTGCAGGAACAACATGAGTTCTAAAATAACGATCGAGTGAAACCCAGCTCGCTCTTTTCGTGTATGAGACCCAGAAACTAGTACTCACGTGTTCCTTGACTTCCGGAAGCCTTTCGAAGGAGTTCCGCATTGCCATCTAATGAACAAAATAGTGCGTACGGAATATCAGACCAACTGAGAGATTAGACTGAAGTGTTTCTAGCGAACAGAACACAGGCCGTCATTCTGAATGGAGAGAAGTCTACAACCGTACAGTAACTTCAGGCCCGCCCCAAGGTAGTGTTATAGGACCATTAGTTTTGACAATATACATAAATGACTTCGTAGATAACGTCGGAAGTCCCAAGAGGCATTTCGCAGATGATGCTGTTGTATGCAGAGAAATCGCAGGACTAGAAAACAGCAGCGAAATGTAGGACGTTATGCAGAGGGTCAACTCTTGGTGCGGCGAGTGGCAATTGGCCCTTAACATAAACAAATGTAACGTATTCCGTATACACAGACATAAAGACCCTTTATTGTATGATTACACGATTGCAGAACAATCACTGCAAGCAGTTACTTCTATAAAATATCTACATGTATGCGTACGAAGCAATTTGAAACGGAAAGACCACATAAAATTATTTGCGGGTAAGGCATATGCCAGACAGATTCACCGAAAGAAAGGAAATGTAGTCCATCAACAAAGAAAGTATCTTAAAAAACACTTACTTGTTCGACCAATACTTGAATATTGCTCGTCAGTGTGGCATCCGTAACAAATAGGACTGATAGAGGAAGTAGAGAAAATCCAAAGAATAGCAGCTTGTTGCGTTACAGTTTCATTTTGTAAGCGCGAAAGCGTAACTGAGATGCTCAGCTAACTCCAATGGCAGACGCTGCCAAGAGAGGCGTTGTACATCACGTTATGGTTCACAGTTCAAGATCCGACAGGTGTGTTCCTACAACAGTCAACCAATGTATTGCTTCTATCTATTATATCTCCCCAAAATAGCATGAAGATAAAATGAGACACATTGTGGCCCACACGGAGGCTTGCCAGTAACCGTTCCTCCCGCGAACCGTACGCATCTGGGATAGGAAAAAGGCGGAGTGACAATGACGCAAAAAATACCCGCTGCCATACGCCATTAGGTGGCTTGCGGTGTATAGATGTAGATGTAGATCCAGAAACCAGTGATTTCCCGAATACAATTCATTATGACTGAGTTCATGAACACTTTATAATAGAGACCCTGAGGAGTCAAACTGCAGATACACACTTCACGACAAAATAATTAGTCAAGTGAATAACCGCAACTGAGGACACTATTTACAGAATAAAGATCTGCTTCACTTGCCAGTAATTTCTTGATTTATTCCAAGAGCGCTTTCGAAGCATGAAACTTCATCTTCAGGTGGCACCAAATAATTACGGGAACATAAATGTTTGGCGGTCGGGCCAGTCAATCATGGGGGATCACATACATGTCAAACTGACGCCTGGGAGCGTAGGACCAGCAACCACAGCATCCACCAGGACAGCAAGACATGCCGACCACCGACTGCCACAGATTTATGTACCCATGTCCCCTGAAGATGAAGCTTTATGCTTAGAGATTGTTCGTGGAATAAATTTAAAAATTACTGGCAACTGAAGCGAATTTTTATTCTATAAATACACTTCAGAACAATTACATTACAACAATTGCTCCACAGGTAGGTTTCAGCACATTTCCTCATTGATGCCTGTAGATGTTAAAAAATACCAAGCGTGTTCCATATCCTTGACAACCACCCACCATGTGTTCCCAGAATTCATCAACACTTTCAATAGGGCTGGAATATACCAAAGATTTTAAATATCCACGTACAAAAAAAACGAATGATATAAACTCAGGGAAGCTGGGAGGCGATGGTATTGTCGATACACTTCTTACTGAAAATTTGTGGTACATATTCTGAAACAACAAAGTGAAAATGTTCTGATGCATCATCATGTATGTACCACACATGCATTCTTTCACCATAAAGAACGCCATGAAATGCTTTGTAACAGTGGCACAACTGCACTTGTGCATTCATCATATATTCCAGACCTATTTGTATTATGATTATTTGCTTGTTTGATTGTCCTCTACTTGCCCCTTTTGTTTGTACCCATAGAAGGCAAAGACCATATTATATATATATATATATATATATATATATATATATATATATATATATATCAGAATGTATATGTGTATGTCCAGGGTCTTCTCCTAAACCCCTCAATCGATTACAAGAAAATGTGGCATGGGAACAGCAGGTATCACAAGTAGCAGCAGTATGGGGCTTATAACCTCCTAACCCCTATAGCAGTGTGTTTTTTTCCAGCTTCTGGCATATAGGCTGCTTTGCATGACACGTATGTTGTGTGGGAACAGTATCAGAATGCCAAATCAACCTGATTTGCAGGGCATCCTACATGTAAGGCACAAGATATGATTTTACATATCCTGACATGTAGGCTTCCCTGCTTGAAAAGCGTGTTGTGTTGGAGTACTATCGACCTGCTTAGTATGGCGACCTTTGTGTCAGGGGTAAATAAATGATTTTCAACCCCTGATGTGTGGCCTGCCATTGCATGACAAGCAAGTTGTGAGAAAAGTACCAGTCTGCTTTACTGAAGTGTACTGAAGGGGATACATGTGCTGATAAGCATGGTTGGGAACAGATTGAGAGGGATAGAGGAAGGGATGGACAGAATGAGAGAGAGGAGGAAATGAACAGAGACAGGGGAGGAGAGGGAGATGCCTTAGGCAAGTGGAAGGTGTAGAGGGGTAGTGGGCAGATGGAAAAGAAACAGGGGGAAGAGGAGATGGAAAGAGAGAGGGGAAGGAGAGTATGGTTAGAGGGAGGGCGAGGAAGATATGGTCAGGGAAAGGGTTAGAGAGAAAGAGGGGCAGAGGAGATGAAGACAGAGAGGAGAGAGAGGAGAGAGAGATAGGTACAGGTGTTAGGATTAGGTAGACAGAGGGAGGAAGAGGTGGACACAGAGAGGAGGAGGAAGAGGTGAGTTCAGTATATATGTCGAATGTATAGCTGGGCAAAGCTGCAGGGGAAAGGCTAGTATATATACACTGAAGAGCCAAAGAAATTGGTATACCTGCCTAAGATCGTGTAGGGCCCCCGCGAGCACGTACAAGTGCCACAACACGATGTGGCATAGACTCAACCAATGTCTGAAATAGTGCTTGAGTGGCTTGACACAATGAATCTTGCAGGGCTATCCCTAAATCCGTACGAGAGGACGGAGATCCCTTCCGAACAGCGCCTTGCAAGGCATCCCAGATATGCTCAATAATGTTCATGTCTGTGGAGCTTGGTGGAGAGCGGAATCATTTAAACTCAGAAGAGTGTTCCTGGAGCCACTGTGTACCAATTGACGTGTGGGGTGTCGCATTGTCCTACTGGAATTGCCCATGTCTGTCGGAATGCACAATGGACATGAATGGATGCAGGTGATCAGACAAGGTGCTTACGTACGTGTCACTGTCAGAGTCGTATCTAGACGCCTCAGGGGTCCCATATCACGCCAACTGCACACGCCCTACACCATTACAGAGCCTCCACTAGTTTGATCGGCTGCCTGCTGATACGCAGAGTCCATGGATTCATGATGTTGTCTCCATACCGTACACGTCCATGCGAGGTGTAAAGCTTTGTGTCTTGCAGTCATCAAGGGTACACGAATGGGCCTTCGGCTCCGAAAGCCCGCATCGATGATGTTCCATTGAATAGTTCACACTCTGACACTTGTTGATGGCCCAGCACTGAAATCTGCAGCAACGAGAGGAAGGGTTGCATTTCTGTCACACTGAACGATTCTCCTTAGTCGTCGTTGGACCCGTTCTAGCAGGATCTTTTTCCGGTCGCAGGGATGTGAGAGATTTGATATTCACTGTACACTCGTGAAATGATCGTATGGGGAAAATTCCCATTTCATCGCTACCTCAAAGATGCTGTGTCCCATCGCTCGTTCGCCGACTATAACGCCACGTTCAAATTCACTTAGGTCTTTATAACCTGTCATTGTAGCGGCAGTAACCGATCTAACAATTGCGCCAGACGTTGTCCTATATAGGCGTTGCCGACCGCAGCGTCGTATTCTGCCTGTTTACATATCTCTGCATTTGAATACGCACAGTTTCTTTGTTGCTTCAGTTATAAAAATGATTTGGTTTGTGTAGTTTGTTCAGAATTGCGACAACATACCGAATATTTCATTTTTCAGCAGGAATGAACACCACCTTACTGGCGCCCACATATAAGAGTATACCTTAACAGAGAGCTGCCTAATGATAGATCGACCCTAAGAGGTGTATGGATATCGTACTCCGCAGTTGTCATCCTAGGTCACCTGATATCATGGTGTATAACGTTTTTGTATGGGTTTTTTAAACACTCAATTTTTTTGCCCCCTCCCCTCCACCCCCACCACGCAGCAACTATTATGAACAGCAGCCTCTCATATTAACAGCAACGAATGCTGAAACTCCTGAAATGTTTGTGAAAGTATGGGATGTTTTTGACTACTGTTCGAATGTCTGCATACATCCATGGAGGGAACATTGAACATCTGTCAAAGGGAAGTGAAAATTTTCGTCTTGATTGTACTTGTAACAAGTGCTCCAATGTTTCATGTGCCAGCATGAAAAGATGTAGCTCTGTAACGATTCTTTGCAAATTAAATACCATTTAGAACCCAAATATCGATACATAACGCTGCTTGGGCAAGTTAAGTGAATTATGAAATAAACTACACTACTGGTCATTAAAATTGCTACACCACGAAAATAACGTGCTACAGACGCGAAATTTAACCGACAGGAAGAAGATGAAGATGCTAATGATTAGCATTCACACAAGGTTGGCGCCGGTGGCGACACCTACAACGTGCTGACATGAGGAAAGTTTCCAACCGATTTCTCATACACAAACAGCAGTTGACCGGCGTTGCCTGGTGAAACGTTGTTGTGATGCCTCGTGTAAGGAGGAGAAATGCGTACCATCACGTTTCCGACTTTGATAAAGGTCGGATTGTAGCCTATGGCGATTGCGGTTTATTGTATCGCGACGTTGCTACTCGCGTTGGTCGAGATCTAATGACTGTTAGCAGAATATGGAATCGGTAGGTTCAGGAGAGTAATACGGAATGCCGTGCTGGATCCCAACGCCCTCGTATTACTAGTACTCGAGATGACAGGCATCTTATCCGCATGGCTGTAACCGATCGTGCAGCACGTCTCGCTCCCTGAGTCAACAGATGGGGACGTTTGCAAGACAACAACCATCTGCACGAACAATTCGACGACGTTTGCAGCAGCATGGGCTATCAGCTCGGAGACCATGGCTGCGGTTACCCTTGACGCTGCATCACAGACAGGAGCGCCTGCGGTGGTATACTCAACGACAAACCTGGGTGCACGAATGGCAAAACGTCATTTTTTCGGATGAATCCAGGTTCTGTTTACAGCATCATGATGGTCTCATCGGCGTTTGGCGACATCGCGGTGAACGCACATTGGAAGCGTGTACTCGTCATCGCCATACTGGCGTATCACCCGGCGTGATGGTATGGGGTGCCATTGGTTACACGTCTCGGTCACCTATTTTTCGCATTGACGGCACTTTGAACAGTGGACGTTACATTTCAGATGTGTTACTACCCGTGGCTCTACCCTCCAAAAATGGTTCAAATGGCTCTGAGCACTATGGGACTTAACATCTGAGGTCATCAGTCCCCTAGAACTTAGAACTACTTAAACCTAACTAACCTAAGAACATCACACACATCCATGCCCAAGGCAGGATTCGAACCCGCGACCGTAGCAGTCGCGCGGTTCCGGACTGCAGCGCCTAGAACCGCGTGGCCACCGCGGTCGGCGCTCTACCCTTCATTCGATTCCTGCGAAACCCTACCTTTCAGCAGGGTAATGCACGACCGCGTGTTGCAGGTCCTGTACGGGCCTTTCTGGATACGGAAAATGTTCGACTGCTGCCCTGGACAGCACATTCTCCAGATCTCTCGCCAATTGGAAACGTCTGGTCAATGGTGGCCGAGCAAATGGCTCATCACAATGCGCCAGTCACTACTCTTGATGAACTGTTGTATCGTGTTGAAGCTGCATGGGCAGCTGTACCTGTACACGCCATCCAAGCTCTGTTTGACTGAATGCCCAGGCGTATCACGGTCGTTATTACGGCCAGAGGTGGTTGTTCTGGGTACTGATTTCTCAGGATCTATGCACCCAAATTGCGTGAAAATGTAATCACATGTCAGTTGTAGTATAATATATTTGTGCAATGAATACCCGTTTATCATCTGCATTTCTTCTTGGTGCAGCAATTGTAATGGCCAGTAGTGTAAGAGACGCACAATAATAAATAATTGCTGTGTTTGCGTTCGATGCTGCGCAACAGTTATCGTTGTCAAGTGACAGATTATCATGCATAATTTCTGGCTGGAGATATTCGCTGGCACACTTACCGGGCTAACTACTGGCGAGCTGGTAACGACGACGACCACGAGGGTGGGCGTGCTGGTGGGGAAGACGGTCGTGAGCACGGTGGTGGTGCGGAACACGGTGGTGGTGGCGGGTGCGTGGGCGGCGGAGGCGCCAGGCCCCTGGCCGGGGCCCGGGGGTAGCGCGCCGTCGCCGGACCCCGTCCACAGGAAGTCCTCCAGCCGGTAGGCGCGCCGCATCGGCCACTCGCCCTCCTCGCCCTCTGTGAACGACACCACTCTGCTCTCACGTCTACTCCCCTTCTCAAGTGGTACACTTTACGACGACGAAGTTGAATTTCTGTCACTAACCGCAATGTGACACTGAAGTAAATTCAATGGTGGCCGTGAAAATTTGTGTCAGACTGGTACTCGAGCTCGAATTTCCCACTTTACACGAGCGGTCGCCATAACCGCTTTGGCTATCTGAGCACACTTCACCTGCAATCCAATTTCCCAACATGTCACACACTACACATGTAGCCTCTTCTGTCCATTACCCTCGCATTGATTACCGCAAGAGGTCTGACGAAGAGTGCATCTGCACTGAATGATCATATGTGGAGGAAGAGATACCACACATATAAACAAACATATGCACCTTGATGGCATTAATGCTCATTCACTCTTCATCTGACTTCTTGCAAGAATCAGCGTGAGGCTGCGAGCAATGAGGGTAGTGAACAGGGGACCCCTACATATGCAGTGTGTAGAGGTTAGGGAAACTAGGTTGGAGTGAAGCATGCTCAGATAGCCAAAGCGATTACTCGCGTGAAGTGACAAATCTTGCTACGAGCCCCAGTCCGGCATAAATTTTCACTGATTGCCATTGAATTTAATCTGATTGCGGCTAATATCGGAGTTTCAATTTCGTCATGTATAAATGCAACTGTGGGATCAAGAACAAATGGAGTCTGCCCTCTTAGACATGTCTAAAAGAATAGACACCATATACATAAAAAAGATAGCACACTTTATGCCAGTTTGACGTCTGTTACGTGCCACCTTCACGGTAATGCACTATACAAGATTACTGTAGAACACTGAAGCGACTTCATAAGGTTATTGTACCTATAATTAATTGACATATTGTCAAAAAGCTAAACACTCATATAGATAAACTCAAAAAATAGGTATTGTTGCAGCCGCACTTCAGATTTCTACCACGTGAGTGTAGCAGTGAGCAGAAAGTGTATGTTGTGCTTGAAATTGAGGAGGAGGAGGAGGGGGGGAGAGATTAGTGTTTAACGTCCCGTCGACAACGAGATCATTACTGACGGAGCACAAGCTCGGATTAGGGTATGATGGAGAAAGAAAGCGACCGTGCCCTTTCGAAGGAACAATCTCGGCATTTGTTCAAATGGTTCAAATGACTCTGACGACTTTGGGACTTAACATCTGAGGTCATCAGTCCCCTAGAACTTAGAACTACTTAAACCTAACTCACCTAAGGACATCACACACATCCATGCCCGAGGCAGGATTCGAAACTACGACCGTAACGGTCGCACGGTTCCAGACTGAAGCGCCTGGAACCGCTCGGCCACACCGGCCGGCTCGGCATTTGTGTTAAGTGATTTAGAGAAATCACGGAAAACCTATATTAAGATGGCCTGAGGCGCCAGTCTGAACCGTCGCTCTCCAGAATGCCCCTGAAATGCGTTCATGTCATGGCCTGGATTCTCTCCCGACCTAATCCCGCGTGACTTCCGTCAGTGGGGTACTGTGAAAGATACAGTGGTCATGTATCCACTACCAACAAACCTACCGCAACTGTGAGCTCGCACTAACAGTGCTTTTGAACAAATTGACAGGACATGCTGCTTTTGAACAACCTGACAGGGACATACTGCGCTGTAGATCGGAAAAACTTGCTTATTGACTTGATATCTGCAGAATCAATAGGGGAGGACATATAGTGCACTTGTAATGTGTCTAAAAAAGACTTTATTAGGCTTTCTATATCTCTATGATAATACATACATCAAAAAAAGTTTTAAGTCACCCCTGTTCCCAGAACTCTTCAACATAGACGTTGATCGTGGAAATTGTATCACAGACACAGTCCCTTTGACTGTTCAGAGATGTCACTAAACCCGCCCAAAGATGTAAACAACCATGCATGAGCAGCGCCTATTAGACGGAGTGAGTCCGACAGCCGATCAGTTCCAGTCATTCCACCAGGAAGGAGGTACATGGCTCGTGTTGTCTGTAGTTCAACCACGTTTAGACGGTCAATACCGCGGGTCGATCGCGTCCGCATTGTTACTTTGGCCAGGAAGGACTCTCAACAACGGAAGTGTCCAGGCGTCTCCAAGTGAACCAAAGCGATGTTGTTCGGACGTGGAGGAGATACAGAGAGACTGGAATTGTCGATGACATACCTCGCTCAGGCTGCCCAAGGGCTACGACTTCAGTGGATGACCGCTACCTATGGATTATGGCTCGGAAGAGCCCTGACAGCAGCGCCACCACGTTGAATAATGCTTTTCGTGCAGCCACAGGACATTGTGTTACGACTCAAACTGTGCGCAGTAGGCTGCATGATGCGCAACCTCACTCCCGACGTCCATGGCGAGGTCCATCTTTGCAACCACGACAACACCATGCAGCGCGGTACAGACGGGTCCAACAACATGCCCAATGGACCGCTCAGGATAGGCATCATGTTCTCTTCAGCGATGAGTGTCGCATATGCATTCAACCAGACAATCGTCGGAGACGTGTTTGGAGGAAACCCGGACAGGTTGAACGCCTTAGACACGTTGTCCAGCGAGTGCAGCAAGATGGAGGTTCCCAGCTGTTTTGGGATGGAATTATGTGGGGCCGACTTACGCTGCTGGTGCTCAAGGAAGGCGCCGTAACGACAATACGATACGTGAATACCATAGTCCAATCGGTAGTGCAACCATATCGGCAGCATATTGGCGAGGCATTCGTCTTCATGGACGACAATTCGCGCCCCCGTCGTGCGCATCTTGTGAATGATTTCCTTCAGGGTAACGACATCTCACGACTAGGGTGGCCAGCATGTTCTCCAGACATGAACGCTATCGAACATTCCTAGGATAGACTAAAAAGGGTTGTTTATGGACGACGTGACCCACCAACCACTATGAGGGATCTACGCCGAATCGCCGTTGAGGAGTGGGACAATCTGGACCAACAATGCCTTGATGAATTTGTGGATAGTATGCCACGACGAATATGGGCTTGCATCATTGCAAGCGGACATGCTACTGGGTATTAGAGGTACCGGAGTGTACAGCAGTCTGGACCACCACCTCTGAAGGTGTCGCTGTATGGTTGTACAACATGCAATCTGTGGTTTTCATGAGCAATAAGAAGGGCAGAAATGATGTTTATGTTGATCGGTGTTCCAATTTTCTGTACAGATCCCGAAACTCTCGGAACCGAAGTGATGCAAGACTTTTTGTTGGGTGTATGTCAAATACAGAGAGCTGACAGAAGTCATGGGATTACGATATGAACATATACAAACAGCGGTAGTATGGCGTACGTAGAGTATAAACGGGCAGTGCATTGGCAGGGCTGTCATTTATACTTAGATGATTCATGTGAAAATGTTTCCGCTGTGATTATGGCCGCTCGAAGGAAATTAACACACTTTGAATGCGGAATGCTCTTTGGAGCTAGATGAATGGGACATTCCGTTTCGGAAATCGTTAGGATCCACCGTGTCAAGAGTGTACCGAGAATACCAAATTTCAGGCATTATCTCTTACCACGGGCAGTACAGTGTCCGACGGCCTTCACTTAAACGACCGAGAGTAGCGGCGCTTGTGAAGAGTTGTCAGTCCTAACAGACAAGTAACACTGCGTGAAATTACTGCAGAAATCAATGTGGGGCTGAACGACTAACGTATCTGTTTCGACAGTGCGTTAAAATATGGCGTTAATGGGCTGTGGCACCAGGCGATCGATGCGACTGCCTTTGCTTAACAGCACGTCATCGTCTGCAGCGCCTCTCACGCGCTCGTGACCATATCGGTTGGACCCTAGACTTTGGAAAATCGTGGCCTCCTTAGACGAGTCCCGATAGCTGGTAAGAGCTGATGGTAGTGTTCGAGTGTGGCGCAGACTCAAGACGTCATGGACCCAAGTTGTCAACGAGGCAGTGTGCAAGCTGGTGATGGTTCCATAATGGTGTGGGCAACTAACTATTTTCTAACTACCTTTAAAACTGTAAGTAGGCTGTTTAGGTTTTCATGTTGGTAACGCCATGTAGTGCTCTGTATGAAAATCGCTGACTGCGCTGTGTGCAGCCTGTGGCTGGTTGGACTCATTGTTGGAATATTCGCTTGTGTAGTGCTGGGCAGTTGGATGTGAACAGCCCGTAGCGTTGGGCAGTTGGAGATGAGCCGCCAGCAGTGGTGGATGTGGGGAGAGAGATGCCAGAGTTTTGAGAGGTTACTATGAGCGGACGATCTGGACGTGTGTCCGTCAGAAAAAGTAAATTTGTTTAATTAGATGTCACAAAATTATATATATTTTATGACTTTTGACCGCTATTAAGGTAAATACATTGTTTGTTCTCTATCAAAATCTTTCATATGCGAACTATGCCTATCAGTAGCTAGTGCCTTCAGTAGTTAGAAACTTTTATTTAGCTGGCAGTATCGGCGCTCGCTGTATTGCAGTAGTTCGAGTCACGAAGATTTTTGTGAGGTATAGCTTATTGTTAGTCAGGGCCATTCTTTTGTAGGGATTATTGAAAGTCAGATTGCGTTGCGCTAAAATATTGTGTGTCAGTTTAGTGATGATCAGAATAAGTAAAGAGAACACTGAGTACGTTGAGTTTTGCTCAGCTGTTTAAAAATCAAATAACGCAAGAGTTTTTCGAGCACTGTCATTCTTTACATACAAAGGGGAAGTTTCAAAACTTCCAAATTCTCTTTCTTACAATAATATTTCGACTAAGCTAAAACCGAGCGAGGTGGCGCAGTGGTTAGACACTGGACTCGCATTCGGGAGGACGACGGTTCAATTCAGCGTCCGGCCATCCTGATTTAGGTTTTCCGTGATTTCCCTAAATCGCTCCAGGCAAATGCCGAGATGGTTCCTTTCAAAGGGCACGGCCGACGTCCTTCCCTAATCCGATGAGACCGATGACCTCGCTGTCTGGTCTCCTTCCCCAAAACAACCAACCAACCAACTAAGCTAAAAGTATCATGGTGAATCTTACTACTTATAATTTACGACATTTTCAGAACAGTACCTAATATAGAAAACATTTCATGCTACAAATTACACCAAACTGTTGCAGTTAATTCTAAAATGTAGAAACAAACTCTATTTTCCCCAAAGCTGTCATTTATGTAATTAAGTAAAATTCCACTTCATTTTAAAAATGTCTGTTCCCTAACAATACTCAATTTTAATTGTTAATTATGTAAGTCGTTTGACTACGCTGTTGACCCCACGAAACCAATTACTACAGTTTAATTCCTTTTACATCTAGTTTCACAATTCATGTCGCATTTTTCGGAAAAGGGTCATGCAATTCTAAGCCTAAACCTTAATCTACTTTTACAAGTAATTATCTCCAATATTGATACTCTTATAAAGTAGACTTCAAGAAACTTGAGGAAACTCATTAGATAAAGACGAATTACGAAGGAGCAAGATATATTAAAAATTTGCATCTACTTTCGGCAAAAACTGTAAGTATAATAGGTGGCCTTCCATTCCGTACTTCATCGTCACCGCATTAATAAACTATAACGCATTTTCTTATCGTTTTATTACTCATAGTGTTTTCTCCATAAACTTCACTAATCTGCCGATGAATTTCGATTACCTTCACGTGTTTCGCCAAAGGAAACAGTGCTGGTACAAGTCGCCTTACTACTGCATCCTCTAACAAATGGAACCCAAAGAATTTGATGTACAGTGTCTCCTTGTAAGTATCTGACTTTATCGTACAAGGGCGTGCTGAAAAATAAATTCTTCCAGTTTTTATGTGAAAAATCTTAAGGCTTTTTAAATAAAAGAAGCCATATTAGCATTCTAAATCTTTATTCTTTATGTCTACATATTTGTAGCCCTCTGCCGCTAGAGGGCTCCGAATCGTAGTATGCAAAATGGCGGTGGGTCATGAAAACAATGTCTTTGCGTGAGAAGTAGCGTGGTGAAATCGTGTTTCGAATTGGAAGAGTTTGTACACACATGGAGGACCCTGTCCTTCGGCATGCTAATGTTACCACAGACAAGCGCTGCTGCACCTGAAACAATCCGACACCTTGGACTCACTATTATCGACTATCCTCTATAGTCTATATAGTCCCGACTTGGCCCCCAACCGATTTTCAGCCCTTTCCAAAACTTAGAACACCTTCGAAGACTTCACTTTGATATTGATGAAGCAGCTGAAGCACAGGTGATGTGGCCCTGTCAACAAAGTCAACCATTCTACAGTGACGGTACCGCGGCGAGGAACTGGTCTGTCGGAAAAAGTGTTCGTCGCCAGGGTGACTGTATTGAGAAATAAATATATAGACATGAAGAATAAAGATGTAGACTGTTGATAACCTTTGTTTTATTGAGAAGGTATGAAAAGTTTTCACATATTAATTTCACGTATTAATTTTCATCGCGCCCTCGTACTTACAGGCGTAAATCAAGCAGTTAATATCGATTATCAAAGCTTGTCATGGGCATGTGCCCGAATTTGCCTCATTAATTCTACAAAATTCAGATGGCTCTGAGCACTATGGGACTTAACATCTGAGGTCATCAGTCCCCTAGATCTTAGAACTACTTAAACCTAACTAACCTAAGGACATCACACACATCCATGGCCGAGGCAGGATTCGAACCTGCGACCGTAGCGGTCTCGCGGTTCCAGACTGTAGCGCCTAGAACCGCTCGGCCACCCCGGCCGGTATTAATTCTACATTTAAGATTTACATACAAACAGTAAAACGATTACTAAGCACCAAAGTCAGGAAGTAATGATGCACTATCAATATGCACCTTCAGGTTTCACATGTGATAAAGCATCAGTTAAAAATAAAAGTTACAAAATGATAGTCAGGCAGCCACTATAGGGTTGAGACGAGCGATAGAGAGAAATACTACCAATGAGGAACAATGGTGGAGCTCGATGACGTGATACCTAGCCTACCTGCTCTAGCATCTCGCCGTGTTACGCATTCAGCGGGCGGTGGTTGTCACTCGATCGCATGCATAACGCGGACCATTTACGACTCGCTGATAGGAAACGTCATGCCAGACTTTCAAAGGCTCTAACTACAACTATTAAGTGCGTAAGGACTACAGCAATACCTTCGTCAATATGGCGCCTTGCACGATTTCTTCTGTCATGGACTCTGACTACTGAGGCGTAACGCGTAAGTTTTCGGAGAATGATGGGGTTCGCTTTCGGTCCTTATAGGCGATGAAAGATGATCGTGACATTTAACTAACGTTTTTATTAGTGGTTACGTTTCGGACTCCATATTGTTGGAGAAATGGTTCATCATTATTATTGTTGTTCGGGTAATACTACACTCCTGGAAATGGAAAAAAGAACACATTGACACCGGTGTGTCAGACCCACCATACTTGCTCCGGACACTGCGAGAGGGCTGTACAAGCAATGATCACACGCACGGCACAGCGGACACACCAGGAACCGCGGTGTTGGCCGTCGAATGGCGCTAGCTGCGCAGCATTTGTGCACCGCCGCCGTCAGTGTCAGCCAGTTTGCCGTGGCATACGGAGCTCCATCGCAGTCTTTAACACTGGTAGCATGCCGCGACAGCGTGGACGTGAACCGTATGTGCAGTTGACGGACTTTGAGCGAGGGCGTATAGTGGGCATGCGGGAGGCCGGGTGGACGTACCGCCGAATTGCTCAACACGTGGGGCGTGAGGTCTCCACAGTACATCGATGTTGTCGCCAGTGGTCGGCGGAAGGTGCACGTGCCCGTCGACCTGGGACCGGACCGCAGCGACGCACGGATGCACGCCAAGACCGTAGGATCCTACGCAGTGCCGTAGGGGACCGCACCGCCACTTCCCAGCAAATTAGGGACACTGTTGCTCCTGGGGTATCGGCGAGGACCATTCGCAACCGTCTCCATGAAGCTGGGCTACGGTCCCGCACACCGTTAGGCCGTCTTCCGCTCACGCCCCAACATCGTGCAGCCCGCCTCCAGTGGTGTCGCGACAGGCGTGAATGGAGGGACGGAATGGAGACGTGTCGTCTTCAGCGATGAGAGTCGCTTCTGCCTTGGTGCCAATGATGGTCGTATGCATGTTTGGCGCCGTGCAGGTGAGCGCCACAATCAGGGCTGCATACGACCGAGGCACACAGGGCCAACACCCGGCATCATGGTGTGGGGAGCGATCTCCTACACTGGCCGTACACCACTGGTGATCGTCGAGGGGACACAGGAATAGTGCACGGTACATCCAAACCGTCATCGAACCCATCGTTCTACCATTCCGAGACCGGCAAGGGAACTTGCTGTTCCAACAGGACAATGCACGTCCGCATGTATCCCGTGCCACCCAACGTGCTCTAGAAGGTGTAGGTCAACTACCCTGGCCAGCAAGATCTCCGGATCTGTCCCCCATTGAGCATGTTTGGGACTGGATGAAGCGTCGTCTCACGCGGTCTGCACGTCCAGCACGAACGCTGGTCCAACTGAGGCGCCAGGTGGAAATGGCATGGCAAGCCGTTCCACAGGACTACATCCAGCATCTCTACGATCGTCTCCATGGGAGAATAGCAGCCTGCATTGCTGCGAAAGGTGGATATACACTGTACTATTGCCGACATTGTGCATGCTCTGTTGCCTGTGTCTATGTGCCTGTGGTTCTGTCAGTGTGATCATGTGATGTATCTGACCCCAGGAATGTGTCAATAAAGTTTCCCCTTCCTGGGACAATGAATTCACGGTGTTCTTATTTCAATTTCCAGGAGTGTAGTTACATGGATGCAGCATATCTGTGAGACGGGACGCCAGGCTTTAGCGCGTCCATCTGCTCAGCTTGTTCTTAGACGTCGCGGCTTGCAGGTGCGTTACGACCAGGGAAGAACGACGCTCACAGTAAGAATAGCGACATAGAAACAAGAACAAAAGATGTTGTCATTCTGTCTCAGATACTTTGTCGTTTTTCTTGTCAATATATATTCTTGCCGTGCAAGATATTTGTATCCAAACATTTGTGATACGACTGTAATACACTTATCTAATGATAATTGCTTGAAAGTACTAAGAAGAATAAACAGATTGATGTTGAAAGAAGAAATGTTGTAGGTCAGTATGTAAAATCGAGTAGGATTCCATCTTTCTTTAGGTCTCTAACACTGAAAAGAAGTCTGCTAGCACGAACATAAGCAATTTTATCCAGATTTCTACTACTTGGTCCAGATAGTAGTGAATTTTATAAAATAGACGACTGCGGAGGACATTCTGCACAAAGAGACAGAGTAAACCCAAAAATACATACATCACTTTCCATTTTAACTCAGTTTCGCAACAGGGCTGAGTAAAATAGCTAGCACCTGCGACAGGACTGAGTAAACAAATTTTAATTCCACTATCAGGATCATTAGGGTTGACTGCTCCAGAACACCGACAAAAGTGAGGCTGAGTGACACTACTGGATCCTATTTAAAGACTCAGGCCCACCAAGAAAACAACGGACTCTCATGGGAGGCAATACCTTCCATTGTCACACCATACGGGTCTTTCTACAGAAGCTATGTCTGTCTTAAAAGCGAATTCTGAGGTAACTACATGTCTCATCCTCGGCCGCGGTGGCCGAGCGGTTCTAGGCGCTTCAGTCCGGAACCGCGCGACTGCTACGGTCGCAGGTTCGAATCTTGCCTCGGGCACAGAAGCGTGTGATGTCCTTAGGTTAGTTAGGTTGAAGTAGTTCTAAGTTCTAGGGGACTGTTGACCGCAGATGTTAAGTCCCATAGTGCTCAGAGCCATTTGAACCATTTGTCTCATTGTAACCACCAACGGCCGGCCGCGGTGGTCTCGCGGTTCTAGGCGCGCAGTCCGGAACCTTGCGACTGCTACGGTCGCAGGTTCGAATCCTGCCTCGGGCATGGATGTGTGTAATGTCCTTAGGTTAGTTAGGTTTAAGTAGTTCTACGTTCTAGGGGACTGATAACCACAGCAGTTGAGTCCCATAGTGCTCAGAGCCATTTGAACCATTTTTTGTAACCACCAACTACATCCCCCAAAGGTATCGCTGCGCCCCTGGGGTCCTTCTTCAAACCAAGGAGCCCCTGTAATGGTCATCGCCATCTTGCTGTCCACCTATAATGTAAGAGTTTTTATTTTAATTTATAGCTTAATTCCCCAACGGAATAAATGCAGCACCACCAAACCAACCACTGCGCTTGTTTCACATTAGGCAAGAATTTTAATTAACTGAGATATTTTAAATAAGAGCAAACAACCATAAATATGGACTAGTTATTGTGCTATGGCGTCTGTGAGCAGACAATAAATGAAAGGATCGTAGCATAGCGACGGCCACATTTAAGAACGATTTTTACGTAAACAACTACTTTCATAAAATCCGGAGCGTTATATCTACACCTACATCTACACTCCTGGAAATGGAAAAAAGAACACATTGATACCGGTGTGTCAGACCCACCATACTTGCTCCGGACACTGCGAGAGGGCTGTACAAGCAATGATCACACGCACGGCACAGCGGACACACCAGGAACCGCGGTGTTGGCCGTCGAATGGCGCTAGCTGCGCAGCATTTGTGCACCGCCGCCGTCAGTGTCAGCCAGTTTGCCGTGGCATACGGAGCTCCATCGCAGTCTTTAACACTGGTAGCATGCCGCGACAGCGTGGACGTGAACCGTATGTGCAGTTGACGGACTTTGAGCGAGGGCGTATAGTGGGCATGCGGGAGGCCGGGTGGACGTACCGCCGAATTGCTCAACACGTGGGGCGTGAGGTCTCCACAGTACATCGATGTTGTCGCCAGTGGTCGGCGGAAGGTGCACGTGCCCGTCGACCTGGGACCGGACCGCAGCGACGCACGGATGCACGCCAAGACCGTAGGATCCTACGCAGTGCCGTAGGGGACCGCACCGCCACTTCCCAGCAAATTAGGGACACTGTTGCTCCTGGGGTATCGGCGAGGACCATTCGCAACCGTCTCCATGAAGCTGGGCTACGGTCCCGCACACCGTTAGGCCGTCTTCCGCTCACGCCCCAACATCGTGCAGCCCGCCTCCAGTGGTGTCGCGACAGGCGTGAATGGAGGGACGGAATGGAGACGTGTCGTCTTCAGCGATGAGAGTCGCTTCTGCCTTGGTGCCAATGATGGTCGTATGCGTGTTTGGCGCCGTGCAGGTGAGCGCCACAATCAGGGCTGCATACGACCGAGGCACACAGGGCCAACACCCGGCATCATGGTGTGGGGAGCGATCTCCTACACTGGCCGTACACCACTGGTGATCGTCGAGGGGACACAGGAATAGTGCACGGTACATCCAAACCGTCATCGAACCCATCGTTCTACCATTCCGAGACCGGCAAGGGAACTTGCTGTTCCAACAGGACAATGCACGTCCGCATGTATCCCGTGCCACCCAACGTGCTCTAGAAGGTGTAAGTCAACTTCCCTGGCCAGCAAGATCTCCGGATCTGTCCCCCATTGAGCATGTTTGGGACTGGATGAAGCGTCGTCTCACGCGGTCTGCACGTCCAGCACGAACGCTGGTCCAACTGAGGCGCCAGGTGGAAATGGCATGGCAAGCCGTTCCACAGGACTACATCCAGCATCTCTACGATCGTCTCCATGGGAGAATAGCAGCCTGCATTGCTGCGAAAGGTGGATATACACTGTACTAGTGCCGACATTGTGCATGCTCTGTTGCCTGTGTCTATGTGCCTGTGGTTCTGTCAGTGTGATCATGTGATGTATCTGACCCCAGGAATGTGTCAATAAAGTTTCCCCTTCCTGGGACAATGAATTCATGGTGTTCTTATTTCAATTTCCAGGAGTGTATGTAATATATAAATAAAACGTAATATATAAAGGGGAAACGTTATTACCAGTAGGTATAGAAAAACAGGTGCGCAATAGAATGCAACGTTGTGTTAAAATTTCAAAGCAGTCGGTAAAGAACTTCATCAGATTACGATTTTGTACAAACGAACATTACCATCTTTCTTTATTTAAAACGAGTAAATAAAAATGTAAATATTTGTGTGTTCGGAACCTTATATCTTCATAAGTTCTTCACCGATTAGTATGAAATTATGACACAACACTGCATTCGATTACGTGCATGGTTTTATATACCTATTTTTGATATATGTAATGTATAAATAAAACGTAATATATAAAGGGGAAACGTTATTACCAAAAGTTTCGAAAAGTTCTTGACCGATTTATTTTAAATTTTTCGCAGTACTCTAATGAGCATTGGGGGTAACATAGACCATATATTTGTAATATATATGATACAGAAATGTATATAAAATACTTAATAATGAAACGTTGTTAGCACTCAGGAAAGTTCTGTTTACGACTTATCGGCTTATGATTAGAACACTACTGCAGAAAATGAATATACACTAACAACAAACAAGGCTCAAGGTTAGACTGTGCGGGGAAGATGATATGGACAGAGGGGTGGGAGGAAACGGAGATAGAGAGCGGAAAGGGGAGTTGGGCTGAGAGAAAGAGAGGATGGAGAGAGAGGAGTACGAGAAGATGTACATACAAAGGGGGCAAGGAGGTGCTGGACAGAAAGAGGGGGAGAGAGAGGGGCAGCTGGAGATGGAGAGAGATAAGGGAGGAGAAAATGGACAGAGAGGGGGGAGAAGGTGATAGAGAGGAAAGAGGGAGGGGCAGGAGGAGATGGGGGAGGAGAAAATGGACAAGGAGAAGGGGGAGGAAGTGTTTGATGAGAAACAGGGAAGGAGGAAGAGAAGGACAAAGAGAGGGCGAAGGAGATGGACGTAGACGTGAGAGAGAAGGAGATTAGGACATATATCCAACTGCCACACATATTAGAAGCGTGTGCTTTCCCTTTTCTTTGTTTTCCATTTAATCAGACTGAGCCACAGCAACGCGTGGCTGGAAACAGCTAGGCGATAACTAAGGTTAGTTGGCGAGAAAAATAAAGATGAAAATGTTAACATAAACCATCACACTAAACTGAAAATGTTATGCAGCAACCAGGGGTGGGGGAAGGGGGTGTGTGACGTATCACACGATCCGTCCGTTGGGAAAAGACGTGAAGCTAGTGGCTGACCTGATGCTGTTCGAGACGGGTAGGCCATGTCCTGGAATAGGAGTTTCATTCTCTCTCTTCTCTCTCGGCATCATCAACAATAACAGCAATGATAAACACTAAATTACATTTCTTGTGTTATCATCAGATTCACCGAAACTAAACAGTGACACTCAGAGGATATTTGGCACGCAAACTTCCACAATGGCCTCGCTAGAAAGGCTTTCATCAGGCACACAGAAGCAGAGGAGCAATCAGAAAATTCACAAAACATTGCGATATGGCTGTAATGGCAGCCTAGGAATATTTCATGATAGCAAAATGCCTAATAAATCTAACATTGTTGCTTAAAAGACTCTGTTTTTAATATATCTCAGAACCCCGTTGCTATCGATAATTAAGAAATGCTGGAACATCGTTTGCTTGTCTTGCAAACCACAAATTAATCACCGCGGACGGAAATTAACGCAGCCAGACGGGAAAGCACTGAGGGAGCGGTTACGTTTGCGTGTCGAAATGGGCTGCGGATAACAACACGCAATGTCGGAAAATTAAGGCAGACTTTCAGCTACGAGTAACTTACGACCATTTGTTAGGGAGTAATCTCGGTGAGAGCCTCATGTCTCCGTTGCGTGGATTCCTGGGGGCTGCCAACGGGGGAGCCACAATGCCACGTGGTCCCCTCTGTCCCACGCAGCGACATCTCGGCCAGTACATCCTTGCTATTGATTGTACCTACGACCCCTCCCTCCGAAGGCACGACATCTCTCCTGGAAGTTTTCGTCGAGTTACGTAAATTTTGACAAAACCCTGTGACCACTTTGGGCATGGATTGTTTATTAAGAACACTAACTGTTCCGTTAACAGCAACCACTAATCAATATAGTGGAAATACTTGAACTAACATGATCAATATGACGCGGGACAAACTTTGAAATGTCATTGGCGTTCAGCTTATCACGCAATGGGTACATACTAATAATATAAGGAGCAGTCAAATGAAAACCGAAAACCCGCCACAATGGAACCATGGAATGGTTCCAATCAAAAGTAATCACCACACGCGTTACGACAGTTACCCCTCTGGGAGAAGAGACGATCAGTTTCTATTTCGCAGAACGCGGTCGGCCGCTAACGGACCCACAACCACAGCCACTCTCGCACTTCCTCGTCCGACTGAAACCGACGTCCAAGCGTGTCTTTCTTCAGACAGCCAAAGCTTTGAAAACTACACACTGATAGAGGATGTGTAGAGGATGTTGCAGTGTTTCCCTGCCAAATCGCTGAATCGTAGCCTTCGTCCGAATGACTGTGTGGGCGCGGGCGTTATCGTGCAGCAGGATGATTCCGTCCGACAGAATTCCTGGACCTTTTGACTTTATAGCGCGTCGCGGTTTCTGCAAAGTGTCTTCTTAGCGCTGTGCCTTGATTGTTGTTTTGCACTAGAGGAACTCAACGAGTCGTGGGCCTCTGAAGTCGAAAAATGTCATCATGACTTTACCGTAACTTGTATGAACAACTTTGGATATCTTTGGCGGGGGGAGATGTGAGATGTTTTCACTGTTGACTTTGCCGCGTGCCCTCGGGCTGAATCATCATGTTACACGATAAAGCTCGCCCCCACACTGTCAATCGAACGAAGGCTACGTTTCAGCGATTTGGTTGGGAACCACTGCAACATACGAGGAACTACAAGAGCGGATGCGGTTGTGGATCCACCAGCAGCCGACCACTTTCTACGCAACAATAATTGAGCATCACGTATCCCAGTGGGATCAACGTCTTAACATGTGTGGTGATTACTTTTGAATGGAACCATTGCATAGTCCCATTGTGGCGGGCGTTCGTTTTGCATTTGACTGCCCCTAATATATTAATTTCAGACATGTCGATATGAACTTTGCTTTTTCAGATGGAACTGTAGGATTTCATGTTGCTGGTGTCGGTGCTTCTAAAAGAGATGAATACAATGGCGTTTCGCTCCCCAAAATCGGTTTACCAGTTTCGGAGAAATTACAGTATTTAGAAGTTATGCTTTATGTCTTTCGAACATGAAACCGCTTGCCGACTTGTGCAGGAATTTGTGTTGTTATACTCAAATCAAATAAATACCAGCAACTGTTGCACCAGCCTCAAAGAGCACTCCAGCATGACGCAGCTATAAGAGTTTGTTTACGAAAAAGTAATAGTGGAGTAAAATTTAATTTAAAACTGATACTAATCATATTTGACAACATGTGGTTGGCCCAACAAACCAACTTCAAGACGAAGGACGTGGCATCTAAGGATGACACAACAATTAACTACGATAACAGTTCCGATCTTGTTTGCGTCAGAGCTTTGAAAGAAAGGTGCACGTCAAAATTTCAGTGGATGTGTAAAACAGGAAAAGTGAAATTATTGTTAAATACTAAATTCGCATTTTGAGTTTAAGTCAAGATACACATTTATGTTAAAATTATATCAACAGCAGCAACAAAAAAGAAATCGCTAAAGAATGTAATAAACACTTCCTTAAAATGCCGTTTTTGTCATGGGATGTTTGAAAAATTCACCGTCTACTATAATATACGTTTGCAGTCTCTGGCTCAAGGACTTATGAACACACTGAAGAGATTTCTTCCATGTTATTGCAGATGCTGCAACGACGTGGTGTTTTAAATTTTCTTGCATCGTCGGAACTTAACATTGATTTCCTTTACCCAAAAGAAAAAACCCATTGGCGTCAAACCAAGCAAACTTGAGGCTACGTGATAGGCCTTAACGTATTCTCCATTGACCAGGAAAGAGCTGGTTGAGTGCTTTGCTAGCCACAAGAACATAGTTAGTCGGGCATCCATCTTACTGGTACCACAGACATTTACGTATTTCGAGCTGTACTCCCTGTAGTGGAGCCTGTAGCACTTCGGTAAGAAATTGTGCGTGTCTTTCATCCGCTAAAGTTTCTTCAGTGAAGTATGGACCAATCGCGTAGTCTCCAATAATCTCACATCAAACATTCAGCCTTCAACTTCCTGCTTCGGCCCAAGGCGGATTCTCAGAGACCCAACAATGCATAGTTCAAACATTCACATTACTCTTATCTGTGAAAGAAAATTCTTTTAAGAAAGAATCTATTTTCGGGATTTCGGATCAGAAGCAAATGACAGAATTCCATATGCCTTCTGCAATCCCGCTAGTTAATCTGGAGGGGAAGGGATACATGATACCGATGGAATTCAATGCGGGATGCTTATAACAGTTTCCACAACGAAACTTTGTCTCGAAACCTGGCAGTACATCCAAAGAGATTCTGGTCGTATGTGAAGTATGCTATCGGCAAGGCAAAAGCAATGTCTTCTCTGCGTGATAGCAATGGACATACTATCGAAGACAGTGCCGCCAAAGCAGAGTTATTAAAGACAGCCTTCCAAAATCCCTTCATCAAAGACGACGAACTAAATATTCCAGAGTTCGAAACAAGAACATCTGCCAACATGAGTAACGTACGAGAAGCAGATATCCACGAAGTAGTGAAGCAATTTAAATCACTTAACAAAAGCAAGTCTTCCGGCCCAGATTGTATACCAGTTAGGTTCCTTTCAGGGTATGCTGATCCAGTAGCTCCATATTTAGTAATCATATCCAACCGTTCGCTCAACGAAATAGCCATGCCCAAAGACTGGAAAGCTGCACAGGTCACACCAATATTCAAGTAAGGTAGCAGGGGTAAGCCACTAAATTACAGACCCGTATTATTAACTTCGATATGGTGCAGGATTTTGGAACATATATTGTGTTCAAAATTATGAATTACCTCGAAGTAAAACGGTAACACAGTCAACACGGATTAAGAAAACATCGTGCTTGTGAAACACAACTAGCTCATTACCCGCACGAAGTATTGAGTGCTATTGACAAAGGATTTCAAATTGATTCCGTATTTCTGGATATCCGGAAGGCTTTTGACACTGTACGACACAAGCGGCTTGTGGTGAAATTGCGTGCTTATGGAATATCGTCTCAGTTTGGATTCGTGATTTCCTGTCAAAGAGGACACAGGTCGTCGTAACTGACGGAAAGTCATGGAGTAAAACACATGTGATTTCGGGCGTTGGCCAAGGTAGTGTTACAGGCCATTCGCTCTTCCTTATCTACATAAACGATGTGGGAGACAATCTGAGCAGCCGTCTTAGGTTGTCTGCAGATGACGCTGTCATTTATCAACTAGTAAGGTCATCAGAAGATCAAAACAAATTGCAAAACGATTTAGAAAAGATTGACCCTGAATAACGAAAAGAGTGAGGTCATCCACATTGGTGTTAAAATTAATCCGCCGGCCGAAGTGGCCGTGCGGTTAAAGGCGCTGCAGTCTGGAACCGCAAGACCGCTACGGTCGCAGGTTCGAATCCTGCCTCGGGCATGGATGTTTGTGATGTTCTTAGGTTAGTTAGGTTTAACTAGTTCTAAGTTCTAGGGGACTAATGACCTCAGCAGTTGAGTCCCATAGTGCTCAGAGCCATTTGAACCATTTTTTGAAAATTAATCCGTTAAACTTCGGTTGCACCATAAAACAGTCAAATCTAAAGACGTAAATTCAACAAAATACCTAGGAATTATAATTACGAACAACTTAAATTGGAAAGAACACATAGAAAATGTTATGGGGAGGGCTAACAAAAGACTGCGTTTTATTGGCGGGACACTTAGAAAATGTAACATATCTACTAAAGAGACTGCCTACACTACGCTTGTCTGTCCTCTTTTAGAATACTGCTGCGCGGTGTGGGATCCTTACCAGATTTGATTGACGGAGTATATCGAAAAAGTTCAAAGAAGGGCAGCACGTTTTGTGTTATCGCGAGAAAGTGTCGCTGACGTGATACTGCATTTGATGTGGACATCATTAAAACGAAGGCGTTTTTCGTTGCGGCGGAATCTTCTCACGAAATTTCAATCACCAATTCTCCTCTCCGAATGCAAAAATATTTTGTTGACACCGACCTACAAAGGAAGAAATGGTTCAAATAGTTTTAAGCACCATGAGACGTAACATCTGAGGTCATCAGTCCCCTAGACTTAGAACTACTTAAACCTAACTAGCCTAAGGACATCACACACATCCATGCCCGAGGCAGGATTCAATCCTGCGACCGTAGCAGCAGCGCGGTTCCGGACTGAAGCGCCTAGAACCGTTCGGTCACAACGTCCGGCTACAAAGGGAGAAAAGATCACGATAACAAAGTAAGGGAAATCAGAGCTCCAACGGAAAGATATAGGTGTTCGTTTCTTCCGCGCACTATACGAGACCGGAATAACAGAGAATTGTGAAGGTGGGTCGATGAACTCTCTGCCACGCACTTTAATGTGATTTGCATAGTATCCAAATAGATGTAGATGGAAGTTATTTTCACCTACATACGAGTCATACCAGTCCAGAGGGACTCGAAAATTCTTTGGAGCTAATAGGTGAAATGTGAACAACACGTGATAAAATGTGATGCGATCGTTGCAGGTATGCTAGTTAAGAAGTCGGCACGCAGAAGTAGCATTCTAACGTCAATGTAGAAAGTGTCGAATTCAACGTGTTAGTGAATTATATCAATGCGTGGTTTTTACAGACATGTCCAAAAGGACAGACACCATGAATTTGTATCATCGATTCATGTCTATCAGCAGTTAATCCGCAACCTTCAGTGAGGATGCATATATAAGTTCAAGTTAGAGCGGGAATCTAAAATAAGAGCATGGAGGGTACGGGCGGGGACTGCCGACAGGTGGCGCTAGGTGGGGGTGTGAGTCAGCAGGGGAGCATGCCGAGACAGTCCGCGCTTTTGCGATAAACACTGTGTCTGGGTGGTGCATGGTTACCTTTTTTTTCCTTTATTGTTATTTTAAAACCTTGTACAAAAGGTACGCCAGCAGCGGCCTATCTACGACGCTCTTTGTCCATAAAAAACCAGAGAACAGATAACATGTAGACAGATATACAGAAAATATGAATATGATAAAACAGGTGACACACATAATGATAATAGCGTAGACGTTCGAACGAAAGACACTGAATTGCATAAGCAAGTGAAACTATACAAGAAGACACAATCTGTGCACTGTCGAACGATGAATGACACTGAAGAGACACAATTGCACTAACATTGATGATGATCTTCGACGCACTGAACACACTATTGCAAGAAGAAAAGGGGGGCTGCCACAGGGAAGAGCGGAGGGTAGGAGGGAGGTGGGGAGGACGCCAGTGGGAGAGAAGAAGTGAGGGGGAGGGGAGAGGGTAGGGTTGGGGTGGAAGCCCGAGGAGCCGGGAAGGAGAGGGAGAGAGGAGGGGGAAGGAAGTTAGGAGGGAGAGAAGAGAAAGAGGGAACCCTGCAGGAAAAACTCATGAGGAGGAAGGGGAGGATCAAATCTGGTAGGAGGGGTAGATGGAGGGGACGAGGGCATCATCCGGGAGGGGGAGTTGGGGGAAGCCACCTTGGGCAAGGGTATGGAGGGTGGTAAGGTGGAGAGTGGGTGGGATGCGGGAGTACAGGCGCGGCAGTGGGTTGGGGTGGTAAAGGACGGGAGAGAAAAGCGGGTGAGGGGGATCGCATTCATGGGATGTGTAAAGGATCCGTACCCGCATGGTTAACGCAGCTGCCTAGTAAGCAGGAGATCCTATGCCCGAGTCCCAGACGGGCACATATTTTCACTCGTCACCGCTGATTCCGCATAAAGTCCCGATGCAGCAGGTATTATTAGTTCCTTACCTTTCCTTTTTCTTACTCCCCCCTCCCTCCCTCTATCTTAGATTACATAATTTGTTAGTGAACGCTCAGAAACGATGCGACTTGAGCACATAGCACCTGTGCCTCAAGGTGACGATCGAAGCGCACTCCAGCAGCAGTTGTCGCCTTTATCTGAGTCGCAAATCACACTGTTTCCGAAATGGACAGGAGTAAAATTCTTACGTTAGCTCTCTTAAAACGCACATTTCTTTCCTTGTCCATATGCCAATCATAATGTTACACTCCTGGAAATTGAAATAAGAACACCGTGAATTCATTGTCCCAGGAAGGGGAAACTTTATTGACACATTCCTGGGGTCAGATACATCACATGATCACACTGACAGAACCACAGGCACATACACACAGGCAACAGAGCATGCACAATGTCGGCACTAGTACAGTGTATATCCACCTTTCGCAGCAATGCAGGCTGCTATTCTCGCAGGGAGACGATCGTAGAGATGCTGGATGTAGTCCTGTGAAACGGCTTGCCATGCCATTTCCACCTGGCGCCTCAGTTGGACCAGCGTTCGTGCTGGACGTGCAGACCGCGTGAGACGACGCTTCATCCAGTCCCAAACATGCTCAATGGGGGACAGATCCGGAGATCTTGCTGGCCAGGGTAGTTGACTTACACCTTCTAGAGCACGTTGGGTGGCACGGGATACATGCGGACGTGCATTGTCCTGTTGGAACAGCAAGTTCCCTTGCCGGTCTAGGAATGGTAGAACGATGGGTTCGATGACGGTTTGGATGTACCGTGCACTATTCAGTGTCCCCTCGACGATCACCAGTGGTGTACGGCCAGTGTAGGAGATCGCTCCCCACACCATGATGCCGGGTGTTGGCCCTGTGTGCCTCGGTCGTATGCAGTCCTGATTGTGGCGCTCACCTGCACGGCGCCAAACACGCATACGACCATCATTGGCACCAAGGCAGAAGCGACTCTCATCGCTGAAGACGACACGTCTCCATTCGTCCCTCCATTCACGCCTGTCGCGACACCACTGGAGGCGGGCTGCACGATGTTGGGGCGTGAGCGGAAGACGGCCTAACGGTGTGCGGGACCGTAGCCCAGCTTCATGGAGACGGTTGCGAATGGTCCTCGCCGATACCCCAGGAGCAACAGTGTCCCTAATTTGCTGGGAAGTGGCGGTGCGGTCCCCTACGGCACTGCGTAGGATCCTACGGTCTTGGCGTGCATCCGTGCGTCGCTGCGGTCCGGTCCCAGGTCGACGGGCACGTGCACCTTCCGCCGACCACTGGCGACAACATCGATGTACTGTGGAGACCTCAAGCCCCACGTGTTGAGCAATTCGGCGGTACGTCCACCCGGCCTCCCGCATGCCCACTATACGCCCTCGGTCAAAGTCCGTCAACTGCACATACGGTTCACGTCCACGCTGTCGCGGCATGCTACCAGTGTTAAAGACTGCGATGGAGCTCCGTATGCCACGGCAAACTGGCTGACACTGACGGCGGCGGTGCACAAATGCTGCGCAGCTAGCGCCATTCGACGGCCAACACCGCGGTTCCTGGTGTGTCCGCTGTGCCGTGCGTGTGATCATTGCTTGTACAGCCCTCTCGCAGTGTACGGAGCAAGTATGGTGGGTCTGACACACCGGTGTCAATGTGTTCTTTTTTCCATTTCCAGGAGTGTATTTCTGTAGCATAAAACTACAATATCCATGAACATGTTATAAAGTAGGAAGGAAAGTATGACAGTCAGTGACATCAACTTGCAAAAGTTTCATTACAAACAGCGCGACACAAATTTGCAGTAGCTGTCCTCATAAGTTAAATATTGTTTCATCATCCTCAAAAAATGGTTCAAATGGCTCTGAACACTATGGGACTTAACTGCAGTGGTCATCAGTCCCCTAGAACTTAGAACTACTTAAACCTAACTAACCTAAGGACATCACACACATCCATGCCCGAGGCAGGATTCGAACCTGCGACCGTAGCGGTCGCGCGGCTCCAGACTGTAGCGCCTAGAACCGCTCGGCCACTCCGGCCGGCTTCATCATCCTCACTTTTTAAGTAAAACCCCAAGCTCATTCTTACTTGACCACTGTTTCTATTCAGTGGCTGAATCTTTACAACATGCGAAGTACAAAGCTTGAAAAAGAAAGTTCAAAAAACTGTAATTCCCTCCTTACAAAGAGCGCACTTATATTGACATAACATCGGATACTACAGAATAAACTAATCAGAAAATACCAGAACCTGCTGGAAAACGCGAAGGTAGTAAAGAATCTTTTTTGACACAATGAGACGCGAACCAGCGATGTACCCAACTCTTACCTTACAAGGGTACGCTTCTGCTCTTCACGCTACACTGACCATGAATGATTTACATTGAAACGCCAAAGAAACTGGTATAGGCATCCGTATTCAAATACAGAGATGTAAAGAGGCAGAATGAGGCGCTGCGGTTTGTGCGTCTGACGCACTTGTCAGATCGATTTCTGTTGCTACACTCGAACGAAGATTTAAGTGAGTTTGAACGTGTCGGCACACGAGCGATGGGACACAGCATTTCCCGACAGCGATGAGGTGGGGATTTTCCACTACGACCATTTCACGAGTGCACCGTGAATGTCAGAAATCCGGTAAAACATCAAATCTCCGACATCGCTGCGGTCTGAAAAAGATCCTGCAAGAACGAGACCAACGACGACTGAAGAGAATCGTTCAACGTGACCGAAGTGCAACTCTTCCACAAACTGCTGCAGATTTCAATGCTGGGCCATCAACAAGTGTCAGCGTGCGAACCATTCAACGAAACATCATCGATATGGGCTTTTGGAACCGAAGGCCATAAACAGTAAGCCTTGTTGATATGGCCCGGCCCGTTTGACCAATGTACAGTTTATTGCAGTCAGTGCAGGTTATTTTGTATACCCCACTGTTGCTTAGTTTATCTGTTTATGCCCCCTCTGCAATAACAACCACACCAAAAACCAACTGGTGTACTATTCCATATCTAGGTAAGCTATCAGACAAACTAGCAAAACACTGAAATCCCAAAACTATAAAACATAATTTGATGTAAGGGGCACTACAGCTAATCTCCTATTCAACAGCAAGGACAAAAAACTGTACATTGGTCAAATGGGCCGGGCCATGTCAACAAGGATGACTAAACTTGACCGCAGCTGGAGTTTAAATAAAACAGACTCCACCTTTGCTGAATATGTGCTCAAAGAAGGACACAAATATGTAACACACACAGAAGTGCTACATATAGCCAACAAAGGCAGAAAACTCAGCCTACTAGAAGCACTTGAAATTAACAAACACTTAGCCCTAAATCTCCAGCTGATTCTAAATGACCAATTGCAACTGAGAACATCACCACTCTTAAACTTTACACAATACAGTAAACCTGCTACTAACCACAAAGTGTCCCAATAGTAAACAAATCCACACCCCAATATAAAGTAATATCTCTTATCTGTTTACGTTCCTAACTGTAACAATGTACTATCTGGTATTTAGTAATGCACAATTTTTCTAATAACAAAATGTAACCACCAAAGACAACATCGCTGTTTTACAACCAACAATTAGTTCAAATGGCTCTGAGCACTATGGGACTTAACCGCTGAGGTCATGAGTCCCCTAGAACTTAGAACTAATTAAACCTAACTAATCTAAGGACAGCACACCGTAGCGGTCGCGCGGTTCCGGACTGTAGCGCCTAGAACCGCTCGGCCACTCCGGCCGGCCAACAATTAGTGTCCGGTGCAACTGTTCGCAATAAATACCAAAAAAATTGTAATTTTGTACTAATGTGTAATCTAAATAGTTCGAATTGTTGTCATACATGGTACTGACAAACCATAAAATGTGATTTATTATGTTAAAGAACAATTTTACAGAACAAAAAGGCAAAAGACCCGTTTGAGAATTCCGACTAAAGATCGTAATTTAGTGCGTCGTATTTTGGTCCAGAATGTTTGGTTCGTAAGAACACAAGCTCCTTGTAAACAATAGCCAATAGTTATCTTAAGATGGCCTAATAAGCCGAAAACTAGTCCATACAAATAAAAATCAGTAGAACAAAAAACCACCTAAGTGTTATTCAACCCTCAATATAGAATTGTTCTATCAAGAAGCGACGGAAGAATCCATAAATAAAACTCCCGAGACATGAACATTATTAAGCATATCTGGGATGCCTGGCAACGTGCTGTTCAGAAGAGATCTCTACCCCCTCGTACTCTTACGTATTTATGGACAGCCTTGCAGGATTTATGGTGTCACTTCCCTCCAGCACTACTTCAGACATTAGTCGAGTCCTTGCCACGTCATGTTGCGGCACTCCCGCGTGCTCGCACGATATTAGGCAGGTGTACCAGTTTCTTTGGCTCTTCAGTGTATGACCATACGTTGCATCGTACCCTCTCCTGAAAGCCTTAATCGTAGATATGTTATTAAGGGATGGTCAAAGATAAACTGTGCGGGAACAAAGAGTTTTCGATGGATTCTCAACGTGCCGTTGCCTTGAAACGACATACTCTCGCAGCACGCAAATCACAACAATTTTTTTATCACCAGTACAACGTTACCTATCATTTTACAATAATAAATCGTACAACTGACGACAGGTGTACGTGAAAGCCTCAATTTTCTGATGCTTAGAAACTGCATGTTTACAAATGGTGTCTCGCAATCCTGTACTGAAGAGGGATGGCGTCATATGACGTAGATGGCGTTCTTCCGTTTCATTGGTCTACGTTCAAACGCGCTTTCAAAATGTCTGACAGACTAGACATTGCCACCAAGCGAGCTGGCGCAGTGGTTAGCACAGTGGACTCGTATTCAAGAGGACGACGGTTCAAACCCGCCTCCGGCCATTCTGGTTTAGGTTTCCCGTGATTTCCCTAAATCGCTTAAGTCTAATGCCAGGATGGTTCCTTTGAAAGGGCACAGCCGACTTCCTTCCCCGTCCGGCCCTAATCCGATGGGATCGATAACCCCGCTGTTTGGTCCCCTCCCCCCAAATCAACCAAACAACTAGATATTGCTCCGCATGTTCGGAAAGACTCCACAACGTTCATTTTTCCACTGAGGCCCACGAGAAAGACAGGCCGTGGCATGTACCTCACGAAGCCAGGCATGAGCTCGCTCGCTATGCTCAGCTGACAAACTGCGTATTTACACAAGTTACCACGTAACTGGATGTTTACGTACTAACGATAATTGCATCTTCTATTGGAATACGCTATTATGCAGTCTTACTGTTTATGAGTCCTAGAGCGACAGGAAGTCCATAGGCCCACCAATAATGTGTTACGGCTGTGCTGGGTGCAGCAAAATTAAACTTATGGAAAAACTATTACAGGTTTCATGAGGCACTACATCCTGCATGAAATAAGTACTTTTAACCAGAAGAGACTAAATGCTATAAACGAGCCGTTACACCATTTAAGTCGAGCACAGACCTTAAATTACATCATACCTGAAAGCTGTGTATTTTGTTGTATACTAGTAATTAGTAAAGGCCCTACAGCACTGGGATACCGCGGCAGTTCTTCTGGCAGAGACGCCAGGCAGAAGCATGGGACGCAAAGGAACTTTCCGCACCTGGTTCAAAATGGTTCAAATCGTTCTAAGTGCTGTGGGACATAACTTCTGAGGTCATCAGTCCCTCAGAACTTAGAACTACTTAAACCTAACTAACCTAAGGACATCACACACATCCATGCCCGAGGCAGGATTCGAACCTGCGATCGTAGCAGCAGCGTGGTTCTGGACTGAAGCGCCTAGAACCGCTGGTTCACACCAGCCGGCTCCCGCACTACCAAAGTGTGGCTGCTCTGCCAGCAGAGCGGCCGCCATGAGCTTCTGGCGGCAGGCCTGCCCAGTGAGCTCAATACTAAATTGCAGAGCCTACCACACGAAGCAAAGACCACGTGATCCCAGAGTCGCCATGTTAAACTGGGGAAAAGCCTCAAATTGTTCTGCTACATAGAAAAACGACAATTACCATTTATGTACACTATATGACGATGTGTGTGTTTTTAGTCCATACACACATTGAAACGTCCCCTTAGAAAAATTAATTAATTAGTGTGCTGATATGAAACGTCCCCTTAGAAAAATTGTACATGACTGTGCTTAAACTGACATACATTATTTTTATAGCGCAACGCAATCTGACTTTCACTAATCCCTACAAAAGAATGGCCCTGACTAACATTAAACTATACCTTTCACAAATCACTTACCTCACAAAAATCTTCGTTACTCAAGCTACTGCAATACAGCGAGCGCCACTACTGCCAGCTAAATAAAAGATTCAAACTACTGAAGGCACTAACTACTGATAGGCATAGTTAGCAAATGAAAGATTTTGATAGAGAACAAACAATGTATTTACCTTAATAGTCATAATATATATAGCAGTTCATGACATCCAGTCTTACAAATTTCAAAACTCTGCCATCTCTCTCCCCACATCCACCACTGCTGACGGCTCACCTCCAACTGCGCAACGCTACGCGCTGTTAACAGCCAACAGCCCAACACTACAATGGCAGACAACAATGCAAACCAGCCACAGACTGCACACAGCACAGCCAGCGACTCTCATACAGAGCACCACGTAACGCCGCCAATAAGAAAACATAAACAGCCTACTTACAACATCACAAAAAGTTTTGCATCGCCTCGGTTCCGAGAGTTCCGGAACCTGTACAGAAAAGTGGTACAGAGATCAACATAAACATCATTTCCGCCCTTTTTATTGCTCATGAAAATCACACGTGGCATGTTGTACCACCATACAGCGAGACCTTCAGAGGTGGTGGTCTAGATTGCTGTACACAGCGGTACCTCTAATACCCAGTAGCACGTCCTCTTGCATTGATGCAAGCCCGTATTCGTCGTGGCGTACTATCCACAGGTTCATCAAGGCACTGTTGGTCCAGATTGTTCCACTCCTCAATGGTGATTCGGCGCTGATCTCTCAGAGTGGTTGGTGGGTCACGTCGTCCATAAACAGCCCTTTTCAATCTATCGCAGCCATGTTCGATAGGGTTCATGTCTGTAGAACATGCTGGCCACTCTAGTCGAGCGATGTCGTTACCCTGAAGGAAGTCATTTACGAGATGTGCACGATGGGGGCGCGAATTGTCGTCCATGAAGACAAATACCTCGCCAATATGCCGCCAACATGATTGCACTATCGGTCGCACGATGGCATTCACGTATCGTACAGACTTTACGGCGCCTTCCATGACCACCAGCGGCGTACGTCGGCCTCACATAATGCCACCCCAAAACAGCAGGGAACCTCCTCCTTGCTGCACGCCAGCCGGAGTGGTCGAGCGGTTCTAGGCGCTACAGTCTGGAGCCACGCGACCACTACGGTCTCAGGTTCGAATCCTGCCTCGGGCATGGATGTGTGTGATGTCCTTAGGTTAGTTATGTTTAAGTAGTTCTAAGCTCTAGGGGACTGATGACCTCAGAAGTTAAGTCCCACAGTGCTCAGAGCCATTGAACCATCCTTGCTCCACTCGCTGGACAGTGTGTCTAAGGTGTTCAGCCTGACTGGGTTGCCTCCAAACACGACTCCGACGATTGTCTAGTTGAAGACATATGCAACACTCATCGGTGAAGAGAAGGTTTTGCCAATCCTGAGAATTCCATTCGGCATGTTGTTGGGCCCATCTGTACCGCGCTGCATGGTGTCGTGGTTGCAAAGATGGACCTCGCCATGGACGTCGGGAGTGAAGTTGCGTATCATGCAACCTATTGCGGACAGTTTGACGCGTAACATGACGTCCTGTGGCTGCACAAAAAGCATTATTCAACATGGTGGCGTTGCTGTCAGGGTTCCTCCGAGCCATAATCCTTAGGTAGCGGTCATCCACTGCAGTAGTAGTGCTCAGACGGCCTGAGCGTGGCCTGTAATCGACAGTTCTCTGTATCTCCTCCATGTCCGAACAACAGCACTTTGGCTGACTCCGAGGCGCCTAGACACTTTCCTTGTTGAGAGCCCTTCCTGGCAAAAGTAACAATGCGTATGCTATCGAATCGCGGTATTGACCGTTTAGGCATGGTTGAACTAGAGACAACACGAGCTGTGTACCTTCTTCCTGGTGGAAGTACTGGAACTGGTCGGCTGCCGGACCCCCCTCCGTCTAAAAGGCGCTGCTCATACATAGTTGTTTACATCTTTGGGCGGGTTTAGTGACATCTCTGAACAGTCAAAGGGACTGTGTCTGTGATACAATATCCACAGTCAACGTGTATCTTCAGGGGTTCTGGGAAACGGGGTGATACAAAGCTTTTTTTTTACGTGTGTATACTGCCTGTATCAAGAAAGCCGAAATATGTAAGCAGAAAATAAATAAGCAAATAGGTAGGCCTAAGCATAAAATATCTAAGACACAGGCTATTTTAGTTACATCAACGGCAAAATCTCATTTCTTAATCCTTGCTCGCGAGAACACAATACATTTCTTCGACAATTTGTGAACGAAAATAGTTATCGAATGTTTCGCGAATGAAACTATTAGTGTAGACCAAAATTTACGTATATAGTACACAGCTAACTCTGTCTCTGGATCTGCGTCTACCTCCAGTTTTAAAACGAAAATAATACTTAATACAATATTAACTTAGAATGCGATTTTAACTGACTTTATAAACCACACTCGAAAGAGAAACACGAGCAACAAATCCGCCTTGCACGCGGCCGTAACATCGAATTTTGCGTTAGCACACTGGACTCGCATTCGGGAGGACGACGGTTCAATCCCGTCTCCGGCCATCCTGCTTTAGGTTTTCCGTGATTTCCCTAAATCGCTTCAGGCAAATGCCGGGATGGTTCCTTTGAAAGGGCACGGCCGATTTCCTTCCCCATCCTTCCCTCACCCGAGCTTGCGCTCCGTCTCTAATGACCTCGTTGTCGACGGGACGTTAAACACTAATATCCTCCTCCTCCTCGAATGTTGCGTGTCGTAGTTCGTCGCGGCCAAACGTCAAAATATTTCACTTATTTACTATGATTATATTCTTCACTGCAGACTTATCAAAATATGCCTTGTTGTTTACTTATCTGGAAATATCTCCGTAACTATGAGCTATAACTAAAATAAAACCAGTTAACTATCAAACGGTGATGCCCAACTATAAGCTACTGAAAAATAAATTTTTTGCCTAATATTGTCATAAAAATGAATGTGAAAGACTGCAAAGCGGAGAACACGGGCTGGCCGCTGTGGCCGAGCGGTTCTAGGCGTTTCAGCCCGGAACCGCGCTGCTGCTACGGTCGCCGGGTCGAATCCTGCCTCGGGCATGGATGTGTGTGATGTCCTTAGGTTAGTTAGGTTTAAGTAGTTCTAAGTCTAGGGGACTGACGACCTCAAATGTTAAGTCCCATAGTGCTTAGAGCCATTTGGAGAACAAGCGCGAATCCCAAAACTGTGGTTTTTAATTTCTTACGTGAGAAGTTTTAATGAGAAACTATCTACCGGGACGGATGTAGCTTCATCTACTCAAAACAAGTTTTTCAGGCACATCATATAACTTTAAATTAATGGAAGCAGCAGCGCGGTGCTTGAACGTCTCCGCGAGGCATCCTTTCGACGCGCTACTCGTGGCGACAAACGGACGGCGCGGACCATAAGCGACCCGTCCCCACAGCGCGTTCTCTCTGTGAATTGCTTTATCTGCTCAACATGAAGGTGGCGCGAAAGAGTGCGACGTCCCAGCCATACGTCCGCGCCTCGCCATTTCCCTGCGAATTGAGTCCAACACCTCTTTTTTTTTTAAAAAAAAAAAAAAAGTCGAATGCGCATTGACTACTTCTCGCAGCCAAATTGTTTTCGTTTGGACAGTTTTGGGTAGGGTTTTTACAAGAGAAACATGCCATCGCATCCCCTCAGATTTAGAGGTAAAATGGCCCAATGGATATCCCGTCGAAAACTGAACACAGATCAAGCATGAAAACAGGGAAAGGTCCTAAACTGTGAGAAAAAGAAGCAAAATCGAAACAGTGACCGATCCAAGCTCAAGATGTGCAAATCCAACCAGCAAAAATTATAGACAGTACCTCTACATTGGGGATTCATTACTGACTATTTGGTGCCTCTTGTACTGTAGGAACCACGGCGTCGAGGTTGTGTGGTCACGGTGTGGCACTGTAAAAGGGGAAATCCGTCTTCATATCTCCGTCGTGTCCCACTTTTTTCACAAAATTATGAACTTTCCGTCAGGTCATTGACGTGGCTGTTCTCCTTAATCTTGGCAGTTGTCATACTATATCTTGTTATAGAGTATGAGTCAAGTAAATGTCATGAAAACTGAGAGCAGGTGAGATGCCACATGGACCTCTCACAGAAATATAACAACGAATAAAACGGTGTGGTTTATGACTCAATAAAGGAATTCAAGAACCAAAACTTTCAAAACGGAACCCAAGAACATGTGGTAGTTATGTAGAACAAAGAGTTACCTATGTCTGGTGGTCCCTTCCTTACATCTCGGTGTTGTAAACGAATGTTACAACACAACACAGACACGAATTTGAATACAGCGAACAGACACGTCAATGACCGGAATGACAGTTCATTATTTTGTGAAAAAAAAAAAATACATGTGGGGCACGAGCGAGATCTGAACGAGGATCGCCTCCTTCGCAGTCCGCCACCCTCACCGGATAATCACGAAGCCGAACTGTTCGAATTTGCTCGATGTTGCACATCTTGAGCTCGAACCAGTCACTGTTTCTATTTTTCTTCTTTTTTACAATTCAGTGCACCTTCTTCCTGTTTTCATGCTTGATCTGTGTTCGGTTTTTTAAGGACTATCCACTTGGCCATCTTACACTTAATCTGAGGGGATTGCCATGTGGCGTTTCCCTTGTGCGTTGCGTTTGGTTGCAAATAACGTATTCCAATTGCCGCCAGAACGTCTTGTCTATCGCCTCCCTGGTGTATTCGTGTGCGAAGGTCAATTCAAACTGTGCACGAAGATCTCCCTTACAATCAAGTAAGCCGTCATGGCGAAATTCACTAACATCCCTAATTAATTGTGAATGCAACCAGCAGAAATTATAAACAGTACCTCTACATTGGGGAATCATTACTGACCATTTGGTATCTCTTGTTCACCCTCGTAACGTACACAAAATCATGAATGAAATCATAGTCAAAATTAATGAATATCATCGCTACCCTCGAAGGCTTGTTAATCTGTAATTAACCCAATACTGAGGTGACTGTAATACTTCGCTTCCTCTGTAGAGTGTGGCATCGCAATCTCTAGATAATTACTGCAGTCTACAGCCATTCGAACTTACTTTCTGTGTTCAAGCCTTGCTCTACCCCTACAGTTTTTACTTGACAGATTTCCTGCAATTACCAAATTAACCATTGCTCGGTGTTCAGAGAAGAGCCTTACGCCCTATCCGTTCTTTTAGTGAAGTTGCATTATAAAGTTCTTTTCTTCTCGGTTTGATTCAGTACCTCTAAATATGGTACTAATACTATTCATATTATTTTTGGCATTCTTTTGTACTAAGTACTGCGCAGCCACCAGATACGCAATCGCCTTATACCAGAAGGGAGTCAAACGAAAAATTAAAATACTTTTTTTTATTTTTTATTGAACGAAAGTGTAACACAAGTGTATCATCATTGGACATAGTCTCCCTGTTGTTCAACATTCTTCCTTCAGCGCATAGAAAGCGCACCGATTTCCGCGAAAAAAAAATCATCTTTTTGCTCGTCTGCGCAGCCACATGTGCACCGCCAGTTGCACAACTCGACCGGAATGAAATTCCTTTCCTCGCATTGCCTCTTTGAGTGGTCGAAACACGCTGTAATCACTCGGCGCGAGGTCTGGAGAGCATGGCGGATGCGGCAGAACATTAATCTTTCAGTTCTGGAGTGAGCAGTTGTGGCACACATCTTGCAGACACTTTGTGAATGATGTGATGTCCTGACCCATGTCTAGTGTTCAGATTTGCGGCATTTCATTCACAGTCGCAAAGCGATTTTCCATCACACCGGCTTCAGCTGTTGCAGTAGACCAGGGGTCTCCAAACTTTTTAGTCCGCGGGACACATTGACTCCTCCACGAAGTCATAAGGGCCAAGATCTACCTAGTGGGATTAAAGCACCCTAGCACTCCATGATCACCGTAATGTAAGGCTAAAGGAAAGATGAAATCGCAAAAATCTAAGGTTGTGGGAATAGCTAGCACTGAAACGAACTACGATTTTTATTTAATTACATAATTGGTGGACGCACCTGACCGAAATTCTGGCGTATTTTATTCTGGTGAATTTCACCGACAGAAAAGTATGTCACTTCACATTCTTCACGAAAGCGTCCTGCAAAGTTACAGAAATCTCAAAATCATTGTTAGCAACACTATTACTGCAAGACGTAACAGAGGTAGAGTATGTCAACGCATTGTTATTTCAAGCGGCGCAACAATAAGTTTAGTTATGTAGTCTTTTAGCGAGTAGCAGAGCCAATGTCGCGGTGTATTGGTCGTGATAGGCCTCGAAACTCAATTGTTGGCAGTATAGGTACCACCTCAAATATTTGGCGGGCCGGATACCGGGGATGTCCCGGCCAGCTAACGCGGGCCGGTTTTGGAGACCCCTGCAGTAGACGATCGTGTCACAACACCTGGGCGTTGAGCGTCTGTCACAGAAGTCACGCCATTTCCCAACTTCCTTTTTTTTTTTGGTCATCAGTCTACTGACTGGTTTGATGCGGCCCGCCACGAATTCCTTTCCTGTGCTAACCTCTTCATTTCAGAGTAGCACTTGCAACCTACGTCCTCAATTATTTGCTTGACTTATTCCAATCTCTGTCTTCCACTACAGTTTTTGCCCTCTACAGCTCCCTCTAGTACCATGGAAGTCATTCCTTCATGTCTTAGCAGATGTCCCATCATCCTGTCCCTTCTCCTTGTCAGTGTTTTCCACATATTCCTTTCCTCTCCCATTCTGCGTAGAACCTCCTCATTCCTTACCTTATCAGTCCACCTAATTTTCAACATTCGTCTATAGCACCACATCTCAAATGCTTCGATTTTCTGTTCCGGTTTTCCCACAGTCCATGTTTCACTACCATACAATGCTGTACTCCAGACGTACATCCTCAGAAATTTCTTCCTCAAATTAAGGCCGGTATTTGTTATTAGTAGACTTCTCTTGGCCAGAAATGCCTTTTTTGCCATAGCGAATCTGCTTTTGATGTCCTCCTTGCTCCGTCCGTCACTGGTTATTTTACTGCCTAGGTAGCAGAATTCCTTAACTTCATTGACTTCGTGACCATCAATCCTGATGTTAAGTTTCTCGCTGTTCTCATTTCTACTACTTCTCATTACCTTCGTCTTTCTCCGATTTACTCTCAAACCATACTGTGTACTCATTAGACTGTTCATTCCGTTCAGCAGATCATTTCATTCTTCTTCACTTTCACTCAGGATAGCAATGTCATCAGCGAATCGTATCATTGATATCCTTTCACCTTGTATTTTAATTCCACTCCTGAACATTTCTTTTATTTCCATTATCGCTTCCTCGATGTACAGATCGAAGAGTAGGGGCGAAAGGCTACAGCCTTGTCTTAAACCCTTCTTAATACGAGCACTTCGTTCTTGATCGTCCACTCTTATTATTCCCTCTTGGTTGTTGTACATATTGTATATGACCCGTCTGTCCCTATAGCTTACCCCTACTTTTTTCAGAATCTCGAACAGCTTGCACCATTTTATACTGTCGAACGCTTTTTCCATGTCGACAAATCCTATGAAAGTGTCTTGATTTTTCTTTAGCTTTGCTTCTATTATTAGCCGTAACGTCAGAATTGCCTCTCTCGTCCCTTTAATTTTCCTAAAGCCAAACTGATCGTCACCTAGCGCATTCTCAATTTTCTTTTCCATTCTTCTGTATATTATTCTTGTAAGTAGCTTCGATGCATGAGCTGTTAAGCTGATTGTGCGATAATTCTCGCACTTGTCAGCTCTTGCCGTCTTCGGAATTGTGTGGATGATGCTTTTCCGAAAGTCAGATGGTATGTCGCCAGACTCATATATTCTACACACCAACGTGAATAGTCGTTTTGTTGCCACTTCCCCCAATGATTTTAGAAATTCTGATGGAATGTTATCTATCCCTTCTGCCTTATTTGACGGTAAGTCCTCCAAAGCTCTTTTAAATTCCGATTCTAATACTGGATCCCCTATCTCTTCTAAATCGACTCCTGTTTCTTCTTCTATCACATCAGACAAATCTTCACCCTCATAGAGGCTTTCCTACTCCACTCATTCACTTACTGGAGCAACATACATGCATCACCATACGGGGCCTTTATTCGTCGATGGATTTCACTATGTTTCGTACCTTCACTCCACAGAAGACTTATGATACAATGCTAATCTTCTTTGGTGCGCGTCACAAACGGGCAAGTCACTTTGAACTGGTGTTGTTACTGCGTTTCGGTTGTCTGTAGTATGCTACCGATTGTAGAGCCTTCCTTATATAATTGGTAACAGTTCTGCTAACTTACAGAACAAAGGTGCAAAAAATATATTTTTAATTACGCTTTTAAAGTTTACGTTTGACTCCTCCTCGTACATGAAACGCAAACGGAAACTTTGCTGGTTTGTTTGAGATAATTTTCAACAGGTTTTACTTTGGAAACTATTTTTTGGTCAGTTGCTTTGTTTTCAGCAGAGATATTGTTGTTTTAGACTTTTCGTTAGTCGATGGAATTTAGTGTAACAATAAACTGAATATAACGACGCACCAACGAACACACGCTTAGCAACTACCTGTGCAATAGGAAGGAAAATGGGAGGAAAGAAAGAACATTTTGGTTTAACATCATGTAAATGATGAGCTCATTAGGAACGGAACATAAGCTCGTTTTGGGGAAAGACATGAAAGGAAAAGGACCGTGACCTGTTCAAAGGAACTGTCTCCGCGTTTACCTTAAGCGATTTAGGAAATCACGTCCTAGTTGGGTCTGATATGTGCAGACCTGTAGATCTGCTCCATGACGGAACATTTGATCGTGTGCACATAGAGTACAATTCCAGATTGCAGCAGAATTGATGGCATGGTGATTTTTGCGACCTGATGCAAGCCCGGCTGGACCTTGGGGACGAGGAGGACGTTCGATTACGCTGAGAATAAAGGCGGCCGACTGCAAGCAAGGCTGGGATTTCCCAAACGATTTCTGCTGCAAATGGCTGATGCATGACCTGACTTTGCAGCCATAGAATGTTAGTCGCAATTATTACAAGGAAAAATACTGAAACTGCATCCAATAGACTTAGGAAGTAAATGTATCAAATTGTCTTGACGTCACGAGTGTAACGAAGCATTGCACGACGCTGTGTGAACTCTAGTTTTCTATAAATGTTGATTGAGCAGACACTTTAAATCGTATGGATGGCACACCAACGCTGCCACAGTCATAATGTATATGTCAAAGTGGAGCTGAAGCAAACAGTAAACACACACTAACCTAGTTTAGCTGGAACTTAACAGAGTAACTAGGATTTTGATTACCACTACTGTCTTAAACTGACCGAGTTCAGAGCATTTTACAAAAACGCGTACCACGATGTCAATACATGTTACACTAAAAGTTACTCCCTAAATAACGAGGACGATGATGACCCTTGTTTCTGAGCCACTGAGTAATAGGGCCAGTGTAACGGAATTAAGCAGATTTCTAAAGCACTGCCGAAGACTATGAGAGTAGGAATAAACGACGAATGAAATCATTTTATTTTAAAATGGGCTCCTGGCGAATCTGGGGAGCACTGCGGATTCGTCTATTACATCACCGACCTGGGAGTTATAGAGGAACTGTTTTATTGATCGAGCGACACAGTCCGATAGCTATACTGCAGCAGGCAATTAAAACTGTTGGTGAACCCCCACTGTGTGTGAGGCTGGCTTAAAAGTCGGAACAGCACGCAGCCACGCCCAGTGGGGAGCCGATGAACGTCCCCTGAACACGCACTTGACACTGCGTAACGCACTCCACGAGCACTAAACGACCGGTCACGGGATGGAAACTAAGGGATTAGCATTGGCGCTTTTGGATTCTTTCGTGTTTTGCGTACCTGAAAATACACAGAAGAACCAAAACGTTATTACCACTGCCTGTTGGTGACGTTGCGGGCGACGCCCACGAGAAAGACAGGCCACGGCCCGCATGTCACAGCACCTGACACTGCAGGTCTTAACAGTGCCAGCAGTCGAGCAGCCATCTCCGGAGGTAAGCGAGTAACCATTTCTGACGAGTTTAATAACTCTCTCAATGAAACAACAAGTTTACTGTTACCAGTCACTGTTTATTTATCTCCATGACGCGTTTCAAAGGTTTAAACCTCCATCATAAGGTGGATTTACATTTGTTAATATGACATTTGTGTGTGTGTTGTGTTACGATTTTTTGGAGGAACTTGTGGCACTGTCTAGTGGAGAAACAAAATACTATTTCAGAACATGGTTTTGGGTTTCTTTTGGCAAAAAATTAAACGTGTATCTAACGGTAAACATAAAATAAGTAAAATAAAGTACTGCCAGTAGTCTCAGATTCCTTTCACAGTCGTAACACATCACATGTATACTATGATATTTTGTAAACAAATATCGCATCGGAATCTATTGGGTGCATGGATCGTATAGCAGAAGAGAAAACATTGACACAAAGTCCAAAGAATATACGTCCTAACAACAAGGGGTAAAAGCTGTTTGTGTGATGATGTATCTGTAAATCATCACACCAACAGCTTTTACCCCTTGTCAGGTTGAAACTATGTGCACAAGTATTGGCACAAACTGCACATCCATCTGCATACTTTGAAGCATTAACCACCGTAGTACCGCAACCTTTAGGCAGTTATTACATGTAACACATATAATCTTAAGACCCCTTCCCTTGTAAAGTTTGCTCTCATACAATCACTCTTTCCACCCTCTCCCTCCCTCTCACTTTCTCTTTCTCTCCCTCCCCCTCTGCCTCTAGCCTTTCATATCTATCTATGAATGCCGACCAAAACTGTTATTTGTGTATAATTTTACCACTGTAGCAAATATGATTATTGTACTTAAAGTTTGTAACATTTCACCTAATTGTATAAATGATTATGAAGTTTAAGTTATTTTAACTTGTCAGAAAAAAATGGTTCAAATGGCTCTGAGCACTATGGGACTCAACTGCTGAGGTCATAAGTCCCCTAGAACTTAGAACTACTTAAACCTAACTAACCTAAGGACAACACACACATCCATGCCCGAGGCAGGATTCGAACCTGCGACCGTAGCGGTCGCGCGGTTCCAGACTGTAGCGCCAGAACCGCTCGGCCACCAGCGGCCGGCACTAACTTGTCAGAATCGGATTTATATACCACCTCAAGTATTTATACCAACGAATGTATTCAACACCTCAAACAACACCTCCAAATCCTTTAAAAATTATTCTGTAATATTGTTGTTAGGACGTATATTCTTTGGACTTTGTGACAATGTTTTCTCTTCTGCTATACGATCCATGCACCCAATAGATTCCGATGCGATATTTGTTTACAAAATATCACAGTACACATGTGATGTGTTACAACTGTGAAAGGAACCTGTGGCCACTGGAGGTACTTCATTTTACTTATTTCATGTTTACCGTTAGATACACGTTTAATTTTTTGACGAAACCCAAAACCATGTTCTGAAATAGTGTTTTGTTTCTACACTAGACAGCGCCACAAGTACCTCCAAAGAATCGTAACACAACACACACACAAATTTCATATTAACAGATGTGGGTCTAAACCTTTCAAACGCGTCGTGGAGATAAATAAACAATGACTAGTAACAGTAAACTTGTTGTTTCATTTAACGTCAATAACAGTCACGCCTTTAGCCTAAACTAAAATGTTCGCATTCGAAGTTAATAACTCTTAATTGTGTGTTTACATGCATGCAAGCTCTCAATAGCAAAGTTAAAACCTTTAGTCGGTATCTTTTTATTAACATATCGATTTTCCGTGGGCCCTGCACGGAGCCGAGCGTTTGCGGACAAGGCGACTAGTGTGACATCACGAGTTCGTTGCGGGTCCTGTATTTCTAGTGGGTCCCTGTTGCGGGCATGTGACGCAATAGTATAGAGGTTGTTTAACAATTCATGTTGCACACTTCCAGAAGTTGAAGAGGGGACTTAGTTGATCAAGTTTTACATAGGAACCCATGTCCGGAAAGATTCGTTTCCATGTTACAAGGAAAACAAAAGATAATCGCGCGCTAGATGTTTCTTACGCAGTTTGCCTGTTATGATAGGCTACTCACATTTTGAATGGTACAATGACTCGATGTCACGTGATGTCCTCTGTTTCCATTTGCTTTCGTTTTCATGCTTCCTGGTAATGGGTCGGTTGACATTACGGAGACTAGTACAGCAGTAAACAGATGCCTGAGTACATATTCGCAGAGATCACTGATATGTTTTTAGTTTACGGTGAAGCTCGTAGTAATGGAAAAGGAGCTCAACGACTGTAACACGAGTACTTTCCAAATCGTGTGAATGCATCTCATCCCACGTTTGCAATAGAAGAATAACGGCTGCAGGAAATTTGGAAATTCACAAGCCATAGAGCAAACTGGGATGCTACAAGAAGGCGAAGCATTGTCGTATTGGAAGAGGAAGTGCTTCATCAAGCTGAAGAGAACCCATCCAAGAGTACTCGAGCCGTTGCACGTGACTTGCATGTGTCTCACTCGGGCGTGTTCTGCAAGAACAGCGACTCTATCGATGTCACCCTCGGAAGATGCACGTCATGCTCCCGGAGAATTTTGTGCCACATACAAATCTCTGTACTTAGTTTTTACACCGCTGTGTGGATTTTCCTCAGCTCCCAAAGCTAATTTTGTTCACCGCATTTCAACAGCGAAGGTGTTTTGAACGCTTTAAATAGCCGCAATGGAATCATGAAAACCCATAAGTCACGTGCACACGAAGATTTCAGCACACATTTGACATCAATATCCGGGAAACGATATCTGCAATGGTCGTGTGATTGCACCGTACATTCTTCCTCCCAATCTAACTGTGCCAGGTACTTGATATACCTGCAACACGTACTGGTGGGTTTTTTGGCAGATGTGCTACTGGACAATGGGCACGAATTGTGTTTCCAGCATGCGCGACAGTAAATTTTATAGTTCGCGTCCGAAATCGTCTGAGCGTGGTCTACAGGGACGGGTGGATCGGTCGAGGTGGACCACCAAGATCCCCGGCTTTAACTCCAATGGACTTTTCCTTGTGGGGTCACATGAAGAATCTTGTTTACGAGATCCATGTCCAGTCGGAGGAAGATCTGGTTGCGCGGATCACAGTTGCAACCATGCACTATGCCTGTTGGAAAGAGTTTACGCGAACTTACTGCAAAGATATACTGTGTGCACCGAACTTGGTGGTCGTCATATCGGACAGCTGTTGTAATACCACAGTAAACAGGAGTGAAATCTGTACATCATACTTTCCTTGTGAGATGGAAACGAACTCAAAAAATGGCTCTGAGCACTATGGGACTTAACATCTATGGTCATCAGTCCCCTAGAACTTAGAACTACTTAAACCTAACTAACCTAAGGACATCACACAACACCCAGCCATCACGAGGCAGAGAAAATCCCTGACCCCGCCGGGAATCGAACCCGGGAACCCGGGCGTGGGGGGAAACGAACTGTTTCCGGTCATGGGTCCCTATGCAAATCTTGGTGTACTAAGTCCCCTCTACAACCTCTAAAAGTGTGTAACATGAATTGTGAAACATCCTGTATAAACTCGACACTACACGACACACGTATCATATACAAGTCTGCACCAGCAGCATCCCAAGTGTACATGGCGGAAATCATAAACTTTTCCATTAGCCCTGTTACACGATACACGTAATGTCTGAACCAGCGCCCAATGGGTACATTTTCGGAAATGCAGACTTTTTTATGTCGATAAGCGTGAAATTTTATATTTTTGCAAAGTTGCTATCTACTCATACTGAAACTTCTGAGAGATCTAAGTTCGTATTTAGTAAGCAGTAATTGTTATCTGCCAGCCGGAGTGGCCGAGCGGTTCTAGGCGCTTCAGTGTGGAACCAAGCGACAGCTACGGTCGCAGGTTCGAATCCTACCTCGGGCATGGATGTGTGTGATGTCCTTAGGTTAGTTAGGTTTAAGTAGTTCTAAGTTCTAGGGGACTGATGACCTCAGAAGTTAAGTCCCATAGTGCTCAGAGCCATTTGAACCATTTCCGAACTGTTATCTCCTGCAGCTAGAATCAAATTACATTATGATTATACACAATTATGGACTGAAGTGGCAACGGCCTTTCCGCAGTGGATACACTGGTTCCCGTCAGATCACCGAAGTTCAGCGCTGTTGGGCGTGGCCGGTACTTGGATGGGTGACCATCCGGGCCACCATGCGATCTTGCCATTTTTCGGAGTGCACTCAGCCTCGTGATGCCAATTGAAGAGCTACTCGACCGAATAGTAGCGGCTCCGGTCACAGAAAACCATCATAACGACCGGGAGACTGGTGTGCTGACCACACGCCCCTCCTATCTGCATCCTCAGCTGAGGATGACACGGCGGCCGGATGGTCCCGATGGGCCACTTGTGGCCTGCAGGCGGAGCGCATGGACTGAAGTATTCGCTTTGCGTCATGCTCTTAGAAGCAAATGGTTATCTATGCTTATGTTTCACAGCAATACAGACCTGGAGGATGCAGCTGTCTATGCAGCATTTCCCGTGGCAGTGTCCGCCTTAGTCGTTAGGAGATGGGCACAACGACGACGTAATGCCAGGAGGAGGAATTGGATCGTCTCTGGCCGGGAAGAAGGGTTGAAGACAGGTTCATATACTCGTCGTTAATGAAGGAGCAGAGGCTCAAAGATCCATAGAAATTTAGGGATGTGGATTTGTCTTGTTTTGACAAGCTGCTATCGGTCGTACATGCCGGGATTCGTGCAAGTGACACGGTAATGAAGGAAGCTATGTCACAAAAGTTGAAAGGTGGCTACACTGAGCCACAACGCCAGAGATCGCGCTAGAGAGTATTGTTCCGCCGCCTCCACTGGCAGTTCTTGTCGAGATGTGGCAGTAGTCAGTGCTTGCTGAGATGTCGTAGTGGGCAGTGCTTGTCGAGAGGTCGTGGTGGAGAGTGTTTGTCGAGATGTTGTAGTAGGGAGTGCTTGTTCCATGTTTTATGCAGTTGTTTGATGGGCTATACAGCAGATGTTGTTCCAATGGAGATATTGTAATGATTAGAGTGCTTTTCGTCAATATATATGAAGGTATCAAAACTCCTATTCTTTTTTTTTTTCATTATTTCAATGTCTTGAATAATGCGTCATTACAGGTTCAGTCAACAAAGCATCTGGCTTGTGTTCTTGGATTAGAGTGTAATTCTGGTTTTCTTGCGTAATTATGGTATTTCTATTTTCTTTAATTACTTCAGTATAAATGATATTTAAAATTCCTTGTGTTATTGAAGAAGAACCGTGCCAGATGTGTACGTTGAGTCATACTTCCACACACAGAACAGTTATACTTGTGCTTTGGTTTCGTAGGTTTAATAGTTGCTGGGGACTTAATTAATTAATTGTGTTAACGGAAACTTCATTTCATTCTTTGTTGTTGTTCTATGCAGTCAGATTGCGTACAAATACTAGTCAGGGCCAACCGTTTACGAGACTTCGTAATCGGACTTACAGCTACTAAAAATTAAAAAGTATTTGCATTTTTAATAATTAAGCCCCCATGCACGTGGTGACCGCTGCTTCGGATCGTCCCTTGGAATTCTTCTGATTGTAAAAATAGTAGACAGTAGTATTGTTGTAGTAATTTGTAGTTTAGTAATTGTAGTCTATATTGCATGTGTAGATTTGGCAATTGGCATTCTTCTAATGGTATTTTGCAAAATATATTTTTTTTGCTGTCTTGTCTACGGGTTTGACAATTTAGTGCAATTATTTCAATTGTTCGTTAATCGTGTTTGAGGGAAACATTTCGTGTAAATGGTATTGTTGGAGATAAAGAGTCATTGTGTGTAATTTTCGTACAGTGACGAGTTTTGTATATTTTGTAAATGATTATGCGATCGATGAAAAAGGCAAAAATGATGAATAGTCAGAATAACGAAATTGTTGACATGGCGAACTCGCCAACACAGGAGAACAGGATGATGAATAATGAAGTGGAAAACAATTTAATAAGTCGGGAAAATAGTCCGGAAACAGTTCAAAATTTTTCTCAATCAGAAAATTCACAGAATACGAGATTAACGATAGAAGATTCTGGAATAGTATCGAACACAGATAGCTTTACAGCTATGACGAAGGAAACTGGTTTTGCGGGAAATGTTAGGGGCGAAAGGAATTTTGAAACAGTTAACATGGAGCAGTTGATGAGTGCAATATTAAATTTGGGATCTCGGTTAGACTCACAAAAGGGAACAATGGAAACATGGTTAGACTCACTGGGATCACAAATAGGAAGAATTAACACGAAGATGGAAACTTTGACAATACGGTTAGGCTCAAAAATAGGAACAAGTAAAACCGAGATGGAAACAATGGAAACACAGTTAGGCTCACGAACAGGGACATGTTTCAAAAACATGAAAGATGAATTAAAGAAAGAAATCAGAGAAGAAGTACAACCGGTTTTGAATGCTCACAATAATAGTTTAATTTCAATAGGAATTAGACAAGAGGAACAGGACAGGGAACAGGAAGAAAAAGATCGCGTGATAGTACAAAAATTTTCAGAGTTAAATTTACAACGTGAACACGATAAGGAAGAAATATTTGAAAGAATCGAGAAATCCGTACCAAATGACTTAACGCAACAGTGTGAACAGTCAACTACTAAATGTGACAATACCGAAACCCGAGTTGCGACACTTACGGAAGACGTAAACTTATTGGAAAGAGATGAGGAGATTTCAGATAAATTGACAAATCTTAGTTTAAATGGGGACAGAGATTCGGATGATACAGCCGCATTACCATTTGCAGAAACTGAAGAGTACCAGAACATAAATAAACATGTTGAAAATCAGGGAAAATTTAATGAACGCGTTAAAAGGGAATTTGAGGCATTACGAATGCAAGTCAAACAAACTGAAGGCAAAATCGTAGGAAAAGACAGCAAAAGAAATTTAGAATCACAGATAGCAGAGGGCTTTGAAGAAAGTAATTTGTTTCATTTACGGGATGCAACAAGAGAGCGCCAGGCGCGCGAACTTGACAATAATCGACATTCGGACTGGGACAGACGCGGTAGGTCTTTGTCGCCACGAGGCGAAAACTTTGACTATAAACACTTTTTAACTGTTCGGAAATTTAAGATCTTTCGCAATTCTAAGAATGACATACATCCATCTTCATGGTTAGATCAATTTACGTACGCACTTCAGCCAAATTTGCCACTAAGTCACAAACTGAAATTTATGTGCAGCTATTAATGTCCTCAGGGGATTCACTACACTAAGTGAATATGTGCCGTAGCGTGCATAGGGCCCCGAGCTGTAGTGGTGCTATTTCCCTTTTAGTTTTCTGCACCGCTGCCTACTCTTTCACTATTCTTTGCATCTGTCAAACCAACTCTTCGACTATCAATCTATCTAGACAGTAGGTAAAGAATAACCGGATATGACTATTTTACCCAAAAGTGATTTCGAAAATTCCCGTTTGGACTTACTATATTTACTGCAGCATTCGTAGTTTAAACGAAATTTTACCTGATTATCTTCGTGACAATATTACTTCATATGTTGACGACATTCTTATTGCTAAACGTTCTTGGAGTGAGCATAACAAAATTTTGGATTCATTATTACGTATCTTTGCAAGAGTTGGCATTACAGTGAACTTGGAAAAATCTGAATTTGGTCGTTCTCAGGTGAAATTTCTCGGTCACATTATTTCTACAGACGGTATTCTTCCTGATCCAGAGAAACTAGACGCTATTCGTAATTATGCTGTTCCTTCCACAAAACGTGATGTTCGTAGTTTCCTTGGTGTCTGTAATTTTCTTAGACGCTTTGTTGGATTGGACAATTTGGCCACACCTCGTTTATGCAAATTATGTCAAAAGACTAAGCCGCCAACTATTTCTCACAGAACACCGTTGTTTCCTATCATTCGAGCGAAATTAAAGGACATGGCTGCAGTCGATTTGTTCGGTCCAGTGGTTCGTTCTACTAATGGTTTTGCGTATATTTTCGTAGCAGTGGAATTAACATCAAACTATGTGTGTTTTACACCTTTACGCAAAGCAACAGCTCGTTCAGTATCTAACGCTTTCATCAAACATTTTCTTAAAGAAGTTGGTCATGTTGATAAGGTTATATCAGATAATGGATCACAGTTTCGTTCTAAAATTTGGCTTCGTACTCTACGGCGTCGTAAGATTAAACCAATTTTTATTTCACTTTTTCACCCTCAATCTAACGCTTCAGAGAGATGGATGAAGGAAATCAATAAATTGTGTCGTCTTTATTGTCATCAGAATCACAGAACGTGGGATCAGTATCTTCATATTTTTCAAAACATTCTGAATGAACTCCCTAATGATTCAACTTCTTTACCGCCTATACTGATATTAAAAAACAAAGCACCGACAAATCGCATTTCTGAAATCGTTCCTTTTCCGCCTTCACGGAAACTGCGGCATTCTGAAGTTGTCAACCTGGCTCTACGAAATATTGCGTCTGCGGCTGCTAGAAGAGAGAAATCAGCTAAACGTCCTGGTCGTTTAAAAACCTTGTCAGTTGGTCAAAAGGTGTTAATTAAGTCTCATCGTTTGTGTCACAAAGGAAAAGGCTTGTGTCGCAAATTTTTTCTGTTTTATAACGGTCCATACAGAATTCGCAAAATTATTCATGATAACACTGTTGAAGTAGAAACTCTTAAATCTCGGCGCTCTAAGGGAATACATCACATATCTAACGTTAAAATTTTTTTGGAATGACATACTTTTGAGAAACCAACAGTTATACGTAAACATGCGGAGAATGCAAGGATACCGCGCCGTGTTCCGGCGGCGGCACATACTCAAAGCAACAGTCAAGTCTGCGCGCCGCACAAGGCAGTCGTTGACCGCAAACAATTACTTCCTACGTCACGCGCCTACAGCTGATCGAGCGCTCAGTGCGAATGCACTGACAGCCGTAAACAAATACACAGTCTAATTTCTCCGGTTAAATTCAGTATAAAGCTATAGTGACTTTATAAATTATGTTATTAACGTTTAGTATTTTTCAGGATACGGTTGTATAAAATATTTAAGAACTTCAGGTAAATTCTGTGTGTGTCCGACGTTAAGAGGACTTACTATCGAGAAAATTTCAGGAAGAATGTAATTTCGAAGATGAAACTAATAAACTAAAAAGGTAACGATTAATTGAGTTTATTTTTCAGGTAACATATTTCCACTTAGATACGTACTTTAGACGTAATTTGCTGCTCGCGATTACGTGATTCATACTTTGTGCTAAATTTCATGTTCTATGAATTTACTTGTGAAGCGACGTGCTTACGCACATTAACTGATTTTGACAATGATTGATTAATGAACAGGGTTGTTATTTGTATATACACTCCTGGAAATGGAAAAAAGAACACATTGACACCGGTGTGTCAGACCCACCATACTTGCTCCGGACACTGCGAGAGGGCTGTACAAGCAATGATCACACGCACGGCACAGCGGACACACCATGAACCGCGGTGTTGGCCGTCGAATGGCGCTAGCTGCGCAGCATTTGTGCACCGCCGCCGTCAGTGTCAGCCAGTTTGCCGTGGCATACGGAGCTCCATCGCAGTCTTTAACACTGGTAGCATGCCGCGACAGCGTGGACGTGAACCGTATGTGCAGTTGACGGACTTTGAGCGAGGGCGTATAGTGGGCATGCGGGAGGCCGGGTGGACGTACCGCCGAATTGCTCAACACGTGGGGCGTGAGGTCTCCACAGTACATCGATGTTGTCGCCAGTGGTCGGCGGAAGGTGCACGTGCCCGTCGACCTGGGACCGGACCGCAGCGACGCACGGATGCACGCCAAGACCGTAGGATCCTACGCAGTGCCGTAGGGGACCGCACCGCCACTTCCCAGCAAATTAGGGACACTGTTGCTCCTGGGGTATCGGCGAGGACCATTCGCAACCGTCTCCATGAAGCTGGGCTACGGTCCCGCACACCGTTAGGCCGTCTTCCGCTCACGCCCCAACATCGTGCAGCCCGCCTCCAGTGGTGTCGCGACAGGCGTGAATGGAGGGACGAATGGAGACGTGTCGTCTTCAGCGATGAGAGTCGCTTCTGCCTTGGTGCCAATGATGGTCGTATGCGTGTTTGGCGCCGTGCAGGTGAGCGCCACAATCAGGACTGCATACGACCGAGGCACACAGGGCCAACACCCGGCATCATGGTGTGGGGAGCGATCTCCTACACTGGCTGTACACCACTGGTGATCGTCGAGGGGACACTGAATAGTGCACGGTACATCCAAACCGTCATCGAACCCATCGTTCTACCATTCCTAGACCGGCAAGGGAACTTGCTGTTCCAACAGGACAATGCACGTCCGCATGTATCCCGTGCCACCCGACGTGCTCTAGAAGGTGTAAGTCAACTACCCTGGCCGGCAAGATCTCCGGATCTGTCCCCCATTGAGCATGTTTGGGACTGGATGAAGCGTCGTCTCACGCGGTCTGCACGTCCAGCACGAACGCTGGTCCAACTGAGGCGCCAGGTGGAAATGGCATGGCAAGCCGTTCCACAGGACTACATCCAGCATCTCTACGATCGTCTCCATGGGAGAATAGGAGCCTGCATTGCTGCGAAAGGTGGATATACACTGTACTAGTGCCGACATTGTGCATGCTCTGTTGCCTGTGTCTATGTGCCTGTGGTTCTGTCAGTGTGATCATGTGATGTATCTGACCCCAGGAATGTGTCAATAAAGTTTCCCCTTCCTGGGACAATGAATTCACGGTGTTCTTATTTCAATTTCCAGGAGTGTATTATGCATCGCTTGGCTGCACTGCTTTTTCACTGACGTCATATTTTTTTTATTATGTGCCTGCTGTGCTTATTTATTTAAATTCTAATTTTCACCTGATTAATTGTGCTGATATGGTTATGTATGTAGGTTACACTTTGTGATTTATCTGCTTGCGCCTTCATGTTTACTTATTAAGATTACATATGAACATTTATTTCCTTATGTCGATGTGATGCTAATGACCTGTTTATTGTGTAAGACATATGTTTGCTGCTGTGCGTATGGATTGCATATTTATACATTTCTGTTTGTTGTCATAACTACTCTTTAATTTGGTATGTAGAAATGCTGATATTCTGTGTACGAACATAGAGTTTAGGTCACACTAGGGTATTAATTATAGATTGTTAGCTTGGCAGAGCCTCGTTGTAGGGATTGTGCTGCATCCACTTGTTGACATTCTGTTCTCTACTGGTATATTGTCGCGCTATTGCATGTTTTGCTTACGCTCAGTGCCTTATATTTTTAAGATAAGAAAATGAACTGTTATAATTCGACGAACGACATTAGTACAAGAAACTTCATAGAAGTCACATGAGCTGGAGCTTTTATGGAAGCTGTATAAATTTATGCTAATAGGAAGGAAGCTAACGACATGACATACCAACACTAGGGTTAGACCATTGACAGTTATTACACTGCATTTTTCGTGAGCAATTGAAATAGCAAGTGACACTTGACACAAGAAATACTCCACATGTTAGCTTCTGTTTGCCATGATTCTTGAAGTGGTGTACACACTGTGAAATATTACGATTTATTCACTCAAGTCTTATGTGATCTTTCATACTACGTACTCGCACCTACTTACTGAAAGTTATTCGAACTAAAGGCTGTTAGAAGTCATGTATGCATTTCTTTTATTTAATGATGGACAAGGTAACCAAAATGCATTTTATGAGGCATAATGAGTAGAAGATTTGGGTCAGATGGATTACACAGAGGTTGTGTGTGGACACTGTGTCTTCGGATTGTATGGGATGCTGAATTGAAGTTTGCACTAGGATTTTTGTCTGTACTTGTTCGAGGAGACTGACTAGAGGAAAGAGTTGTTATGAAAGTGAAATGATATTGGTGCTGAGGTTTATATGTATCGACGTATTGAAGAGGTATTATTGAGGTATTGAGATTATGTGAAGTTGATGATTATTGGAGTTTTCGTGGACAAGAGGTAAGGTAAATGATATTGATGATAAGGTTTATATGTATCGACGTATTGAAGAGGTATTATTGATGATATTGATGATAAGGTTTATATGTATCGACGTAAGAGGTATTATTGAAGTATTGAGATTATGTGATGCTGATGATTATTGGAGTTTTGGTGGATAAGAGGTAAAGTAAGTGAGGAGCATATTTTTTTTGTTGGTCTATATGGAACAAGGAGGATGAAGATAGCAGACTAGAACACTCAAGTAGAAAGAAGATTGTCTACACACACACTTTGTTAAATCACTAAGCAGTACATACTTTTTTTTGGAGAGAGGAAGTAATTGCATATCTTGGCACACTGACAGTTGTTTAGCAACCGTACATTTTGATCTGGCTTCGCAAACATTGGTCTTGACATGATGACTATGACGTTGACTAACTATTATTGACTGTTATACATTGCTGCCACTACTACTTGATACACATGATGAACATAAAATTTTGACAGAATTGCATTTACACAGTTAACACTATTCAATTACACAGTAGCACTTAATGTGGATAAAAGATGAGTGAGTGTGTTTTGTGTGTTTTCCTTTCCCAATCCCAAATTGGTCCCAATCTATCTCCTAAATATTATTTTACTTGTTTGTTGTGGCTTGCACTGACATCCCTAAATATTATAGGTTTACTGGTATTTGTGTATTTGTAATAGTTAATATGACAATTATCTGATATCATTTGTGTGTTTATTATGATTTGTATGTTTAGTGTAAGAGCATTGATAATAATATTGTTAAAGCAATTGTGTGCGCATTCAAACTATTGTTCATGACTGAACTGTCTTATTAGTGATAGTGAATATTATGAACTGTTACTTGCACTTTTTCTACATGATTGGTGCCACTAGGACATGTTTAATTTCTGCTGATAAACTCTGATGAACAGGGTGATTAGTGATAGTGAATATTATGGACTGCTGTCTGCACCTATTCAACAATGCTGGGTGCCACTGATGGAATTGCTTCTACTGAAATGATGTCACTTGTTGGTGTCTGCACCTGTTCAACATTGCTGGGTGCCACTGATGGACTGTTTCTACTGAAAAGATGTTACCTGTTGGTGTCTGCACCTTTTCAACATTGCTTGGTGCCACTGATGGACTGCTTCTACTGAAAAGATGTCACCTATTGGTGTCTGCACCTGCTCAACATTGCTGGGTGCCACTGATGGACTGCTTCTACTGAAATGATGTCACTTGTTGGTGTCTGCACCTGCTCAACATTGCTGGGTGCCACTGATGGACTGCTTCTACTGAAAAGATGTCACCTATTGGTGTCTGCACCTGCTCAACATTGCTGGGTGCCACTGATGGACTGCTTCTACTGAAATGATGTCACTTGTTGGTGTCTGCACCTGCTCAACATTGCTGGGTGCCACTGATGGACTGCTTCTACTGAAAAGATGTTACTTGTTGGTGTCTGCACCTGTTCAACATTACTGGGTGCCACTGATGGACTGTTTCTACTGAAAAGATGTTACTTGTTGCTGTAGCACCTGTTTAACATTGCTGGGTGCCACTGATGGAACTGATTCTACTGAAATAATGTCACTTGTTGGTATTTGCACCTGTTGACCATTGCTGAGTGCTACTGCTGGAACTGTCAACTACTTGTTCTTGAGCTATGGAAAGCGTTTATGTGAATATTTGTATAAACTGATTTTTTGTGTATTACTGTTTGTGAAAAGTTATGAGACTCTTACCTGCACATATTCGTCATTGCTGACGCTATCGATTGAACTGTTTAACCACATAATACTTGTGTAAACTATTATGTAAAGTCACATGTATGAAAGAATTTGTATTGCTTACTGTATTCTATATATTAGCTTATTGAAAGGTCAGTGCAAAGCCAAAAAAGTTTATCTAGTTATATGATATTTACGTATTAATATTATCTTTTATTTTTGTCTGTATTTCTTTTTGGACGAATTTGGTGGTATTTTCACCACCAATGCTGGCAAAAATACCATCAAATTCTAGCCCGTGGAGGAAGGGCATATGAAAGGTGGCTACACTGAGCCACAGCGCCAGAGATCGCGCTAGAGAGTATTGTCTCGCCGCCTCCACTGGCAGTTCTTGTCGAGATGTGGCAGTAGTCAGTGCTTGCTGAGATGTCGTAGTGGGCAGTGCTTGTCGAGAGGTCGTGGTGGAGAGTGTTTGTCGAAATGTTGTAGTAGGGAGTGCTTGTTCCATGTTTTATGCAGTTGTTTGATGGGCTATACAGCAGATGTTGTTCCAATGGAGATATTGTAATGATTAGAGTGCTTTTCGTCAATATATATGAAGGTATCAAAACTCCTATTCTTTTTTTTTCATTATTTCAATGTCTTGAATAATGCATCATTACAGGTTCAGTCAACAAAGCATCTGGCTTGTGTTCTTGGATTAGAGTGTAATTCTGGTTTTCTTGCGTAATTATGGTATTTTATTTTCTTTAATTACTTCAGTATAAACGATATTTAAAATTCCTTGTGTTATTGAAGAAGAACCGTGCCAGATGTGTACGTTGAGTCATACTTCCACACACAGAACAGTTATACTTGTGCTTTGGTTTCGTAGGTTTAATAGTTGCTGGGGACTTAATTAATTAATTGTGTTAACGGAAACTTCATGTCATTCTTTGTTGTTGTTCTATGCAGTCAGATTGCGTACAAATACTAGTCAGGGCCAACCGTTTACGAGACTTCGTAATCGGACTTAAGCTACTAAAAATTAAAAAGTATTTGCATTTTTAATAATTAAGCCCCCATGCAAAGTACGATCACAAAGATGCAAAACGCCTTTTACAGTCCTCGCCGGTGGCGGACAGCTAAATCTTATGGGACTTAACTGCTAAGGTCATCAGTCCCTAAGCTTACACACCACTTAATCTAAATTATCCTAAGGACAAACACACACACACCCATGCCCGACGGAGGACTCGAACCTTCGCCGGGACCAGCCGCACAGTCCATGACCGCAGCGCCTTAGACAGCACAACTACTCGGAGTCTCATAGCTATTCTCACAAATAAACTCTGAAATAATACAAAATATGCAATAAAATCAAACACGTTCGGTACTTTCACCATTTAAGGTAACACGACGGGTGTTCAGTAAGTAATGCAAGATATTTCTTTCTGAAAGGAGGTTGGTTTTATTCAGTATTCCAATACACCATATTATTTCATACTCTTTTGGTTACCAATCCCCTCCCTTTTTTTTTTTTCAACATAATGCAACGGTCATATGCCACGCATCTAAGATGGGATGTATGCCCGCATGGTCAACAGGTCGACATGGGAGCCAACGTCTTGCTGCATCAACAACCTTCCCACCGTCAACGTACTGCTTCCTGTGGGGTCCATCCTCCATTGGGCCATACAAATGGAAGTCAAAAGCTGCGAGGTCTGGGATGTGGGGCGGATGAGGAAGAATAGTCCAGAAAAGTTTTGTGAGCGCCTCTCGGAGGCGCAGACTTGTGTGAGGTCTTGCAATGTCATGGAGAAGGAGAAGTTCGTTTGCATTTTTTGTGACGATGAACATTGATGTATCAACATACGAGCTCAGAATCAGACATTTGTAGGCATTCCTTATTATGTTACAGCTTATCTAGAGGATTATATGGATACCTTTCCTTGCTGTATGTCTCAATAAGCATGCTTATTGTTTCTTTGTTTCATTCTTCAACAAAAAGCAGTTGTTAGATACACAGCTAGTCTCAACTAAAATACAAAACAGAGAATTTTCGTTTGTTTTATTACTATATTTATAGAAAATTACTCAGTGAAAATGTGTTTCCGAAATGCTGCGTACTGCTATTGCGCGCATACGGTTCTTCTATGTGCATGCATGGGTCGATGACAGAACACGAGAGTTCCTATTTCATATAAATTGAAGGTAGAGGGGGAAAGGGAACGGACTAATGATGTCAGCTGCATCGGAACTTAGGCAGAATCAGCGACGACAAACGAAAATGTGTCCAAAGTGGGATTCGAACCCTGGGTCTCCTGCTTACGAGGCAGTTGCGTTAACCACATCGCCACGCAGACACACTGTTCAGTACACCTACGTGGGCTACATAGTTCCTATTTCTACCGGCGAATAAACCGTCCGCTAAAATCGCAGTTTCACCCGTTCTGCCGCTAGATGGCAGTCCGTCTACACATGACTTGTACATGTTAGGTGCATTGTGTAATACCGGCTTACGCAGAGCAGAGATGTATAAGGAATCATTTCTAGTGAAGGTATGGGTCGTAAACGGGAACGCTCAGTGGCATATGTGACTTCGATAAAGAGCAGTGCCATGGAACAAGCATCTCGGAAAGGATGAAACTGGTCTGCTGTTAGTGTGCCAATTTCACAAGCAGCTATGGACAGTGATTGAAGCTCTGTGACGAGTAGGAATGCTCACTCTGAAAAGCAGGAACCGAGCGAGATGGCACAATGGCTAGCACACTGGACTCGCATTCGGGAGGACGACGGTTCAATTCCGCGTCCGGTCATCCTGATATAGGTTTTCCATGAATTCCCTAAATCGCTCCAGGTAAATGCCAAGATGGTTCCTTTGAAATGGCACGACCGACTTCCTTCCCCGTCCATCCGTACTCCGGTGAGACCGATGACCTAGCTGTCTGGTCTCCTTCCCAAAACAACCCAATCCATCTGAAAAGCAGGACAGGAAGCTCTGATATAGACACATGTGTTTCGGAGAGCACACCATTCAGCACACACTGTTGAACAGAGGGCCATGCAGCAGACGTGTATTCCCATGGTGACCAACAACACTGACAACAACTCTTGCAGTGGACAGGCTGTAAGGCGTCAAACAAGTAACACACCTTACATTGAATTCCTGAACCAATTCTGGTTAACTCGATATATCACACGACATAAATACGTGTAACTGAATGAATTTTATTAATATATAATAAATAAGCCAGGATTTCACGAATATAAACCACTAACACTAACACTAGTAACTGCATGAAAGTGACTTCCCCGACCAGAGCTACGAAACGCAGTTTTGAGGGAAAGGAGAATTTTACGACGGCACGCCATTCCGCGCAGCTAAAAAACTCACCAAGGGGTACCAAGCGGACGCAATGAGGCGTCGCAGATACTGCGTAGGCCGCCGGCAAAAGCTGCCCTTGTCCCTGCTTTTAACGACGACCCTCCGGAAATAGTTTCTACAGGAACACAGTGCGAGATCCAAGGTAAAATATCAGGAGAAACCCAACTCAAAACATTGGTGACTCATTGTAGCCACCTGCATTAAAAATCACATGAAAGAAAAAGCTGTTTATCTCAGTATTACATAGCAGAAGTTAAACTCTACCCTCCGAAAGAAACGATACCTGTGATATGCTGCAAAAACTCTAGTGGGTGGAGTTATAACAAGTACGAATGCCCTGATTGGCCAGACAGAAAAAAATGGTTCAAATGGCTCTGAGCACTATGGGACTTAACATCTATGGTCATCAGTCCCCTAGAACTTAGAACTACTTAAACCTAACTAACCTAAGGACATCACGCAACACCCAGTGGCCAGACAGAAAACGCGCGACCACCAGCTGTAATATAGGCAAATTGCAGGCAGAGTAATTGGCTCTTCTCTTCCAGAAAATTGTCGAGTGTTTGAGCAAGGTGACTTGCGCTGCACTGACAGGGAGACGGCACGACCGTGGGGTCTGGGATTTGTTCGAAATTTTGTGTGGTGAAATAGGACCCCTAACACCTCACGTGGTTAAAATATTACGACGCACTACCCTGAAAATCCCGGGAAAAATCGATTCAGGGTTTCTTAGGTGTCTTATGAGTATAAAATGTTCGGTCGTTGCCGACCCGCCGACTAGCGTTAATTGTTGGTGAATTATGCCGGCACGGTAGCTCAGCGTGTTCGGTCAGAGGGCTGCGTGCTCTCTGTAATAAAAAAAATTGAGTCAAGGAACCAACGATCAATTTGAACGGATGCCTTGTGACGTCCGCCCCGACCAAACGCAACGAACTATATCGAACAAAAAAAAAAAAAAAAAAACTAGCGTAGATGGTTATGGCTCAGACTCTTACGCCAGAGGTCTCGGGTTCGATTCCTCCTCCAGCACTTTTTGTTTTTCTTCTGTTTCATTTTCTTTTGCTATTCCACGAATTATTCAGAAAGTTTCCCAAACCCACATTATCTTTAACGAATTAGTCACATTATTGAATAAAAATTATTTCCTATTTGTCCAACAGTTCATGGTGGTGGGTTTTCCATTTTTCATTGTAAAGTATATGAGGAGAAACATTGGGTTTTTAATCAGAATAACAAAGTCGACTGGGAAACATTCAATTTTTATACATATAATAATTATAAACAAGAACTGGAGTGGTAATTATCGTAAAAACAAAGCAATAATTTTTGCGACATCTTGCGCACATATAAAAGCGGATTTTTTACAATCACAGGGCGTTTGTAATAAATCTGTACAAAAACATGCCCCATCAACATTTACGAAAATGTTTCGAGTTTCCGATAATTTTGAGGCAAGCCAGGCATATTGAATTATGTCTCGGAATATTGGTGACGATAATTGTTGGTGAATTATACAATGAATTTTTATACAATCTTCCCGGCAATTAATTTCACGACTCTCTTGTAACAATGCGCTGCAATTTTGCAAGCGCTTTATGAAATTTTTAACTTCCCTGTAAAAGTAAACACACAAGGTTGCACCAAAGATGTGCATTTTGCAGGTATGACTTTACAGACCAAGTTGGCATATTTTCGTCATCTTGAAAAATTGCGTCATATATCTCCGGATTCGTTTGACCTCCCCAAGAGTCAATGAGAAGTAAATATTTATTCTCTCCGATGTAAGATTTTAAACATTTCCGGAGAAAATCCATGAATAAAACTGTTGTTAATTTTCCGGACTTTGATGGTGTTACGATGTCGTTCGTATAAGTATTGGCATAGCCACCTATTAATTTGTGAATAGGATGTCCGAAATGACCGGCCGCTTCTTGTAAGCATATGAAAACATGTGGGAGCAGTTTTCCGGATAATGTTATTGAATATTGTGCGGTGTACGAATGCGTCACTTTATTCAAATCCGACTTTATCACTAAAACTGTTTTACTCCCTTTTTCAGTGAGATTCCTGTTGAAAACAGATTGATATTGTCATCCTGAAACAACAGTATTTTTAATATTAAACAATATTGGAATGTGTATGTAAATATCTTTTTCTATAATTAAATTTGAATTGATATATTTTACATCGGTAAAAACATTTTGTACGCAGAAAACATGTATTTACCTGTTTGGTCAGTATTTATCACATAATCCTCATGGTATTGAGGGATTAAACTGCACGTCTGCCGACGAAAGGTCTCCGCAGACGCCTGGATGTCCTCCAGTGACGTCGCTTCTTTTTTCGAAACCAGTTTCGTGATCTTACGTTGTGAAATTCTGTTTAAATGCCGTGACCCATCGATCAGACGCCTTGAATTTGAAATCGATGAATTGTGCATCCGCAGCCAATGCTCATTGCTGTAAATTTCTTGTCGTGACTTGCTGATATTGCTGTTTGCTTTCAAAAAACGGTTGTAGGTCCACGAATGTATCGCCTCAAATTTATCCATTCGCGTACCACCACTTTTAATTTATTTCTCCCATTGTGAAAGATATTCTTTTCTCTTCAATTGGCGACATCCTTTTTTTTTTTAAATGTCGCCAAGGACCATGTGGGGTGCGCTTTAGCAATATTCACGACTTTGACTTTGTAGGCAATGGGAATCTTGTCACTTTCAAATCTTTTCGGTGACGGTTTATATTCGTCTGGAGACGAATGACTTTGTGGCACTTCGAACAGTTCGTCGTTCTCCTCACATTCTTCGCAATCCTCATGAGCGTGAATTAACTCCTCTTCAGTTACGAATGTTTTTTCACTCAAAAGTTCCAGTGTCTTAGTATAAAGTTCTCCGGCCAATAACATACCATCGCGAGAGATTTCTTTCGAAGATGTCGATGCAATTAAATTATTTTCCGTCAACAGCTTTTCATAATACACCACCGCGTCCTTCAATCGTAATTTTGATAGATCACTATGAATGGATTCTTCAGGAATTTCTTCTCCTATTACAGATGAGCCAGTAACTTCTTCAGCCTGTTTAACCTCGGATCGGAATAACATGTTGAAATTAGAAACAGGCACGTCTGTTCACGACGAAAAACAAACTGCCGTTTACTTCTCACGGCTCGCGCACAGTCCTATGCGCAGATGACCATTATAATCCCGAGGGGACCCTTACAAAGTCCCTTTAAACATCGAAACCCCATAAAACGAAGTGGAACAACGAGCACGAATATTTCTCAGTGAATGAAAAACTGTACGTTCTTGAGCTAAAATAATGTTTTAAAAATAATGTAGGTTTGACAAACATTTTGAATAATTGGTGGAATAACAAAAGAAAATGAAACAGAAGAAAAAAAAAGTGCTAGAGGTGGCATCGAACCCGAGACCTCTGGCGTAGGAGTCCGAGCCCTAACCATCTACGCCAGACGGCGCCTCGACAATTTATTATCATTTTATACTCATAAGCACCTAAGAAAGTTTGGATCAATTTTTCTCGGGATTTTCCGAGTAGTGCGTCCTAATATTTTAACCACGTGAGGTGTTAGGAGTCCTCTTTCACCACACAAAATTTCGGACAAATCCCCGACCCCACGGTCGTGCCATCTCCTTGTGAGACGATTGCGAGAGTCATTATGTGAACACTTGTTCACAGGTTCGTCTTAACTCGTGAGGCGTTAAACTGCAAAGTCTCCTAGAGTGGAGAATCCTCCGAGCACTGACAGTTAACGATTGCGAATGATTTGAGGACAACGACGAATGCGCTATTCCACCCAAATAGCGTGTACCATGCCAATTAACTTAGCTAGGGAATAACTAGGGGCCTCGGCTTCACCGAAGGCGTAGGAAATGTATCCGACTGGTGTTTAATAGCCGAGAGAGATTTATAATAGATTCTCAGGTTCACAGCTCGCGCCGACAGCCGCCACTGTCGCCGCCGACGCAAGGTAAACACATGCACGCTCGCACCACGCCAACAAGTTCAAAAATGGTTCAAATGGCTCTGAGAATATGGGACTTAAATTCTGAGGTCACCAGTCCCCTAGAACTTAGAACTACCTAAACCTAACTAACCTAAAGACATCACACACATCCATGCCCGAGGCAGGATTCGAACCTGCGAGCGTAGCGGTCGCGCGGTTCCAGACTGTAGCGCCTAGAACCGCTCGGCCACCCCGGCCGGCCGCCAACAACTGATATTCAATTGACACTCAGAACTTCAGTCGTCTCCATCTTTCCAACTTTTTTTTTTTTTTTTTGTACATTCAACCATGACCTGTAGTTAAACATATTCACGATTGTCAGACCTAACTGAAGCAGAAAGGCGAGATGTCCGATCTAACGCCGGCCGCGTTGGCCGAGCGGTTCTAGGCGCTTCAGTCCGGAGCCGCGCGACTGCTACGGCCGCAGGTTCGAATCCTGCCTCGGGCATGGATGTGTGTGATGTCCTTAGGTTAGTTAGGTTTAAGTAGTTCTAAGTGTAGGGGACTGATGACCTGAGAAGTTAAGTCCCATAGTGTTCAGAGCCGTTTGAACCGATCTAACGAAAAGGATTGATCAGCCACTGTAGAATTACGAATTGTTTTAATTGTGTACTTGTTTCTGATTGCTCTTTATCGACCCCCATTCAGTTTTGGATATTTTCATTGTGCATTTTAGCGTAATTGATATCTCTGGCCCCAACTGTATTTGATTTGTTTGTATTTTTAACGATCCCCAGACATGGTCACCAATCATCTTTCCATTAAAGAACCTTATAATAGGAATTTCATTTCACTGTTGTGAAAACCCAGTATCAATATTTTACCTTACAGTATGTAATTTTGCTAACGTTGCTATGTCGTGAAGTCATAATTAGAGTAAAAATAAACCTTAATAACGAAAATCTAAGATTTTCATTTCTTGCTAACATACACTTGAAACCACACACTAATTTATCTTAGCGATAACATTTCCTTTACAGGGAGTGTAGTGGAACTGACATTGAGATCACTGTCTGCTTACATCAATGTCCGTACTGCTGCACCCTTCTGAACTCTGCATGTGTGAGATGGTATCTTCCTACCTTGCAGGCCATAGGTTCAACACCAAATTCCTAAAACACTCACAGAGCGTCCTTGCACAACTGTGGTAGGAAGACAGATCGGAACCAGTCCCACACGTGTTAGAAGGGGATCATCAGGATTGGACCGAGGACCAATAGAAACGTGTCACCATGGTTAAATGAATCACGTTTTTATTACAGCAGGTCGATGGTCGTGTCCAGATACACCGCCATCTAGAAAATGGCTGTTCGAAAAAAAAAACAATGCGCCCTGGCTACAGGTCTATGGAACAGTATTATACTACAGGGCTGACATGGTATTTACATCTACATGCCGGCCGGTGTGGCCGTGCGGTTAAAGGCGCTTCAGTCTGGAACCGCGTGACCGCTACGGTCGCAGGTTCGAATCCTGCCTCGGGCATGGATGTGTGTGATGTCCTTAGGTTAGTTAGGTTTAATTAGTTCTAAGTTCTAGGCGACTGATGACCTCAGAAGTTAAGTCGCATAGTGCTCAGAGCCATTTGAACCATTACATCTACATTCACATCTGCACCTCTACATCTACATTACTACTCTGCAATTCACGCTTAAGAGCCTGACAGAGGGTTCTCCGAACCACATTCACACTATATCTAAACCGTTCCACTCTCTGACGGCGCGTGGGAAAACTGAACACTTAAATATTTCTGTACGAGCTCTGATTTTTATTTTATTTTATTGCGATGATCATTTCTCCCTATGTACTTTGGCAACAATAAAATATTTTCACATTCACAGGAGAAGGCTGGTGACCGAAATGTCGTGAAAAGATCTTGCCGCAACGAAAAACGCCTCTTTTTTTACCCACCTCAGCTCGCTTATCATATGCGTGACGCTCTCTCCCCTATTTTGCTATAATACAAAATAAGCTGCTCTTCTTTGAACTTTATCGATGTCGTCCATCCATCCTATCAGGTAAAGATCCCATACTGCACAGTTCAGTACTCTGGCAGAGGACGATCAAGCGTAGTGTAGGCAGACTCTTTAATACACCTGTTGCATCTTAAATGTGGGGTCCTGCCCACTCGTCTCGTATAGGGCGCCTAAGAGATGCTGCGTTCTCGGAATTCTAACAACAATTCAAGCAAATCACATTAATAGTTTTTATTACAATAAAGAAGCTATACAATATTTAACTTTTTATTTATAAGAACGGGTCGCAAGCGATGGGCGACATGCAAACAAGTAATGTTCATCGCTATAGACAATGTCCATGTAAGCTATGGATATGGATCATTAATAACTGCTATCGTAGTGTCTGTGCTGGTCTCTGAGTCGCGGTCTGATTCTGTGCGGCCGAGGCTGTTTTTTTCCCCTTTATTGTTATTTTGACACCTTATACAAAGGTAGGCTGGCAGCGGCAATATTACGCCGCTCTTCGGCCACAGATAATACATTTATTACAAGTTGAGACATCTAAAAACGAAACAACATGGTGGATAGACAACAGTAGACAAACAAACTTAAAATACATGAAGTCGTTCACAGGAGTAGCGTCCAAAGAAGGACGTGCAGCACTCGGACACTAACAGAGACGACAGAAACGGCACACGTGAACGAAGGAGCACAAATGACGAAACACGGAATCACTAACACGATGGCACACACAAGACACTGGCGATGGTCTCCGGCGCGCGAATGTTCAAGTTACGTGTACGAGTCCGGGGACCCGCCAAAAGGTGAGAGGTGGGGGAGGAGGGAGATGGAGGGTGTAGATGCCAGTGGCAGAGGAGATGGGAGGGGGAGGAAAGAAGGTAGGTGGGGGGTAGGGGAAGCCTGGGGAAGAGGGGGGAGGGAGGAGGGAATGAAGGGAGAGAGGGGAGAGAGGGTGCCCTTGGGAAAAACACAGGGGGTGGATGGAAAGGATCAAAGTTGGTAGGAGGGGTAGATGGAGGGGTGGAGGGGAGGAGGGCATCATCAGGGAGGGGGAGTTGGTGGAAGCCACCTTGGGCGAGGGTATGGAGGGTGGAGAGATGGAGAGCAAGTGGGATGTGGGAATGCAGGCGCAGCAGCAGACAGGGGTGGGAGAGGATGGGAGAGACAAGCAGGTGAGGGGGATCAAGTTTGCGGGAGGTGTAGAAGATCTGTATCCATTCGAGGAAAAGGAGAAGGTGTGGGAATGGGATGAGGTCGGAGAGAATCCGCACGGGGGATGGGAGGCGGATGTGATAGGCGAGGCAGAGCGCATGGTGTTCGAGGATTTGAAGGGATTTGTAAAAGGTAGGAGGGGCGGAGATCCAGGTGGGATGAGCATAGAAGAGGATAGAACAAATGAGAGATTTATAGGTTTAGAGGATGGTGGAGGGGTCCAGACCCCATGTGCGGCCAGAAAGGAGCTTGAGGAGACGGATTGGGAGTGTGCCTTGGCTTAGATAGCGCGGAGATGGGGGTCCAGGAGAGGCGACGGTCTAGAGTGACGCCAAGATATTTGAGTGTGGGAGTGAGGGTGATAGGACGGCCATAAATGGTGATATAGAAGTCGAGGAGACGGAAGGAAGGGGTTGTTTTGTCTACAATGATCGCCTGGGTCTTGGAAGGATTGACCTTGAGCAACCACTGGTTACACCAAGCGGTGAATCGGTCAAGATGGGATTGGAGAAGGTGTTGGGAGCGTTGCAGGTTGGGGGCGAGGGCAAGGAATGCGGTGTCATTGGCGTACTGGAGAAGGTGGATGGGGGTTGAAGGCATGTCCGCCGTATACAAAAGGTATAGAAGAGGGGAGAGGATAGAACCTTGGGGCACACCGGCGGAGGGGTAGAAGGTGTAGGAATCCGTGTTATGGATGGTGACATAGGAAGGACGTTGGGGAAGAAAAGGACCCGATCAGACGGACGTAGTTGACAGGAAGGGCGAAGGTTTGGAGCCTGAAGAGGAGACCAGAATGCCATACACGGTCGTAAGAGCGTTCAAGGTCGAGGGAGAGGAAGATGGCGGAACGACGGGAGTTGAGCTCTTCGGAGAGGAGATGAGTGAGGTGAAGGAGAAGGTCATGGGTAGAGAAGGTCGGTCGAAAGCCACACTGTGTAACGGGAAGGAGGCGGTGCTGGCGGAGATGCTGGTGGATGCGTCGGGTAAGGAAGGATTCCAGACCTTGCTGAAGAACGAGGTAAGGCTGATGGGACGGTAGGAGGAGACAGCGGACGGCGGTTTATCGCGTTTAAGGAACATCGGGATCAGGGAGGTTTTCCACAGGTCGGGGTAGAAGCTGGTGGACAGGACCAAATTATAGAGTCTGGCCAGGGTGGAGAGGAAGGAGGCGGGAGCTTCACGGAGATGGCGATAGGTAACACGATCGTGACCAGGAGCGGTGTTGCGTTTTGTGCGGAGTGTAACGATGATATCCTGAGTTGTGATGGGGGCATTGAGTTCGTTGTGTGTAATGTTGTCCAAGTACTGGAAGCCAGGAGCGAGTGGAGGGACAGAGGTGTCAGTTCGATCGCGGACATCACGAAAGAGGGAGTAGTCGAATTGGGGATCGTCAGGGAGGGCGAAGATATCGGAGAGGGCAAAGTGATTGGCCTTACTAAGGTTGTCAGGGAAGGGGGCGGTCATCATGAAGGAGAGGGTAGTAGGGGGGGGGGGTTAGATCCGGTAAGGCGGCGAAGGCTGACCAGTACTTGGACGAGTTGGTAGGTAGGGTAGTATTAAGAAGGGTGCATGTCTGGCCGAGGCTGGCAGGAGCGGCGCTTATATTCTCTTCTTGTAGAGGCCTCTCCTGTCGTGTGCGTCCTAGTCAGTTGGCTGATGTCATCTCACAGCCTTCTCTGCTCTTGTGTTCATATTCGTGCCGGCGCTTGTCGATACGTCGTAACATTTAAAGTGTTCTGCCAATAAAAAGCAATCTTCCGTTTGCGTTCCCAACAACATTCTATATGTGATTATTGCAGTTGAAGTTGTTCGTAATTGTAACTCCTAGGTATTTGGTCGAACTGACAGGCTTTAAATTTGTGTGATTTGGCGCACTCATGTGGATCACGTCGGACATTTACTTATTAAGAGACTACTGCCACTTTCCGCTCTCTTCAGATATTGTCTACAAGTCACATCGCAATTGGTTTTGACCTTCTGATGATTTTACTACACGGCAAATGACAACACCATCTGCAAAAATTCTAAGAGGGCTGCTCAGATGGTCTCTTAAATCGTTTTTACAGACTAGAAAGAACAGAGAGCCTGTAAAACTTCGATGGGGAAAGCCGGATATCGCTTCTGGTTTACCCGATAATTTTCCGTCGATTACTGCGTACTGTGGACTTTCTGACAGGAAATCAGGAATCCAGTCGATCAACTGAAGTGATACACAATTGGCACGCAATTTGATTAGAAGTTGCTTGTGAAGAAGGGTGTCAAAAGCCTTATGGAAATCTGGAAATATGGAATCAATTTGAGACCCTTGCCGATTGCACTCATTGCTTCGCGAGAGTAAAGAGCTAGTTGTGTTTCACAAGAATGACATTTTCTGAATCAGTGCTGACTATATGTCAACAGACCGTTATCTTCGAGATAATTCATAATATACGGACGAAGTATATGTTCCAAAATCCTACTAGAAACCAACATCTGTGATAAGGACCTGTAATTCAGCGGATTACTCGTATTTCCCTTCTTAAGTACTGGCATGACCTGTGCAGCTTCCCAGTTTTTTGGTACGGATCTTTCGTAGAGCGAGCGGTTACATAAGATTGCTGAGTTTGGGGCTATTGTATCAGCGTAATGTCAAAGGTACATAATTTGCTATAATTACACCCCCTGCTATCTGGATTGGAAGATTTACCTTTATTAATCGAATTAAGATGCAGCGTTACTCCGAGTATATCTACGACTACATCCACTTGTAAGTTATTCATGTCGGCACTTGTTCTTGATTCGTATTATGGAATATTTACTTCGTCCTCTTTGGCAAAGAAATTTCGGAACACTGTGTTTAATAAATCAGCTTTAGTGGCACTGTCATCGGTAATATTACCATTGGTATCTTGCAGTGAAGGTATTGATTGTGTTTGGCGCTGGTGTACTTTACGTAAGACCAGAATCTCTGTGGATTTTCTGTCCGATTTCAAGACAGAGTTTCGTTGTGGAAGGTATTAAAGGTATCTCGCACTGACGTTCGCGCTAAGTGGTAGCAATCGAAGGTACCATAACACCTTTGCACTGCGCGAACATTATTGCAAACATACCTGCACCCCTTCACGCTTGTACGTTTCCGATGGTGATGATATCTTCCAGCAGGATAAATGTGTCGCAAGGTCAGAATCTAGCTACACTGGTTTGAGCAGCATAATGGCGAATACAAAATTGTTAAGGCTTTCGTGGCCACTTGTTGACAAACTGCCTATTGGCTTCTGTCTCGGGTTCTTCGGCCGATGTTCATCTAATGATTCTTCTGACGTTTCGCCAGCACGAGTGGCTGGCATTGTCAAAGCTTCACCCTCCATTGCCGGTGGTGAACTGGAGCCGAGCTCGCGGGCGCAGACTATATGTACCTGGCCAATTTAGCTTACGTCTTCGGCGCCAAATTCGCCTTTGTTCTGAACACAACGTAAGACATCTGGGACACTAGCAGGTGTCAGCTCCGCCCTTGGAAACCACAGGCCGGTAATTCACTCGAACGGGAGACCTATGCGCAGACCTCTGATGTCACGTACCTCCTGAAACCTACTAACGACTAGTCGAATTCATGCTGTATTGCATTCCAAAGGTAGTCCAAGTAGCCACTCAAAATACACTCCTGGAAATGGAAAAAAGAACACATTGACACCGGTGTGTCAGACCCACCATACTTGCTCCGGACACTGCGAGAGGGCTGTACAAGCAATGATCACACGCACGGCACAGCGGACACACCAGGAACCGCGGTGTTGGCCGTCGAATGGCGCTAGCTGCGCAGCATTTGTGCACCGCCGCCGTCAGTGTCAGCCAGTTTGCCGTGGCATACGGAGCTCCATCGCAGCCTTTAACACTGGTAGCATGCCGCGACAGCGTGGACGTGAACCGTATGTGCAGTTGACGGACTTTGAGCGAGGGCGTATAGTGGGCATGCGGGAGGCCGGGTGGACGTACCGCCGAATTGCTCAACACGTGGGGCGTGAGGTCTCCACAGTACATCGATGTTGTCGCCAGTGGTCGGCGGAAGGTGCACGTGCCCGTCGACCTGGGACCGGACCGCAGCGACGCACGGATGCACGCCAAGACCGTAGGATCCTACGCAGTGCCGTAGGGGATAGCACCGCCACTTCCTAGCAAATTAGGGACACTGTTGCTCCTGGGGTATCGGCGAGGACCATTCGCAACCGTCTCCATGAAGCTGGGCTACGGTCCCGCACACCGTTAGGCCGTCTTCCGCTCACGCTCCAACATCGTGCAGTCCGCCTCCAGTGGTGTCGCGACAGGCGTGAATGGAGGGACGAATGGAGACGTGTCGTCTTCAGCGATGAGAGTCGCTTCTGCCTTGGTGCCAATGATGGTCGTATGCGTGTTTGACGCCGTGCAGGTGAGCGCCACAATCAGGACTGCATAAGACCGAGGCACACAGGGCCAACACCCGGCATCATGGTGTGGGGAGCGATCTCCTACACTGGCCGTACACCACTGGTGATCGTCGAGGGGACACTGAATAGTGCACGGTACATCCAAACCGGCATCGAACCCATCGTTCTACCATTCCTAGACCGGCAAGGGAACTTGCTGTTCCAACAGGACAATGCACGTCCGCATGTATCCCGTGCCACCCAACGTGCTCTAGAAGGTGTAAGTCAACTACCCTGGCCAGCAAGATCTCCGGAACTGTCCCCCATTGAGCATGTTTGGGACTGGATGAAGCGTCGTCTCACGCGGTCTGCACGTCCAGCACGATCGCTGGTCCAACTGAGGCGCCAGGTGGAAATGGCATGGCAAGCCGTTCCACAGGACTACATCCAGCATCTCTACGATCGTCTCCATGGGAGAATAGGAGCCTGCATTGCTGCGAAAGGTGGATATACACTGTACTAGTGCCGACATTGTGCATGCTCTGTTGCCTGTGTCTATGTGCCTGTGGTTCTGTCAGTGTGATCATGTGATGTATCTGACCCCAGGAATGTGTCAATAAAGTTTCCCCTTCCTGGGACAATGAATTCACGGTGTTCTTATTTCAATTTCCAGGAGTGTATTTTGACTCATGAGTGTATCAGAACTATGGCATATTAGCATTGCGTCAAAGACTGGTTTGAGCAGCATAGTGGCGAATGTAGCTTACGTCTTCGTCACCAAATTCGCCTCTGTTCTGAACACAACGTAAGACATCTGGGACACTATCAGGTGTCAGCGCCGCCCTTGGAAACCACAGACCGGTAATTCACTGGAATGGGAGACCTATGCGCTGACCTCTGATATCACGTACCTCCTGAAACCGAATAACGACTGCCACCAGACTACAAAGCATGATGTCAATGTTTTTTGACATTGTGAACCAGGAAAAACGCAGCTTTTTTTTGCTTTTTTTTTAATTGAAAACCCATGAAGTTGAGAACACACATGTACGATCATGAGTCATGTGTTATCATTCCCTCAGATAAATAAAAAATTCTTCAGTAGTTTATAGTTGTGAAGAAGGTACTGTGGGCACGCAAATTTTCTGGGTAAAGCTCCGCGATGGAAGCTAACCATTAGAGGGTCGCGCAGAGTAAATGGTGTGTGGTTATTATTACAGTGCAGCTACTCATAGAGGTCTAGTGTGGGCTGTACTTATAGTACGGCGGCGAAACTTGGTAGATATCCTAATGCATTAATTCGGAACCGATGTCATCTGGAAAAAAATTGGTTAAAATTTTGCCCACCATGTGCAAACCGGGTGCTATGAACGCAAGAAAGACGTACAGAAATGCTTCATTTGTAATGGATTAGGTTCGGCACATGGGCAAACAAAATTCAAACAAGTGAGAAAGGCATAAGTTGATTATATTATTAACCTAAAACATCCTTAAAACGACATGATCAACAGTTGCTCGCAGCAGTTCCGGTGGAATCTGAGCAACGTGTTCCTGTATACTGCCCTTCAGATCAGTTAGAGGTCGAACGTATCCCTGGTAAACGCATTCTTTTATATATCCACAGAACCAAAAGTCACATGGATTCAGGTCAGGTAATCTTGCAGCATCTAGAAAATCTCTGGGGTTAACACGATCGTGGAAGATTGCATTAAGCAGATATTCCACTGGTCGAGTGTCACTAGGTGTTGCCCTATCTTGCATGAAAACAGTGGTTCTCAAAGTTGCGCTCTTCCCAAGCAGGAATCATGTGCTGTACAAGGAGGTCTGGATAACATGTAGACGTCACGGAACACCTGACACACCCTCTGGGTGTATTCTCTTCAAAGAAAAATGGACAGAGAATAAAGGTTCTTGTGAATCCACAACACACAGTCACATATAACGAGTGCAATGGTTCTTCTTGCGTAACACATGGTTTAACAGCATACCAAATTCGGCATTTCTGTGTATTCGCTGTACCCTATAAGAGGAAATTCAGAACGTTGCTGCGGTTCATGAGGTTTCAGTTGCTGCGGCATCTATATCTTCTATAGGAACCAGCGTGAAATATCGACCGCAAAATTTTCCGCACTGTTGACCCTGGATTGGACAATTCTCTCGACACTGCACGAGCACTAGCACTAACCGACGCAAGTGCTGCATGGTCAGTTACAGCAACAGCAACCTCGTCAATCTACATCTACATTTACATCCATACTCCGCAAGCCACCTGACGGTGTGTGGCGGAGGGTACCTTGAGTACCTCTATCGGTTCTCCCTTCTATTCCAGTCTCGTATTGTTCGTGGAAAGAAGGATTGTCGGTATGCCTCTGTGTGGGCTCTAATCTCTCTGATTTTATCCTCATGGTCTCTTCGCGAGATATACGTAGGAGGGAGCAATATACTGCTTGACTCCTCGGTGAAGGTATGTTCTCGAAACTTTAACAAAAGCCAGTACCGAGCTACTGAGCGTCTCTCCTGCAGAGTCTTCCACTGGAGTTTATCTATCATCTCCGTAACGCTTTCGCGATTACTACATGATCCTGTAAAGAAGCGCGCTGCTCTCCGTTGGATCTTCTCTATCTCTTCTATCAACCCTATCTGGTACGGATCCCACACTGCTGAGCAGTATTCAAGCAGTGGGCGAACAAGCGTACTGTAACCTACTTCCACTGTTTTCGGATTGCATTTCTTTAGGATTCTTCCAATGAATCTCAGTCTGGCATCTGCTTTACCGACGATCAACTTTATATGATCATTCCATTTTAAATCATTCCTAATGCGTACTCCCAGATAATTTATGAAATTAACTGCTTCCAGTTGCTGACCTGCTATATTATAGCTAAATGATAAGGGATCTTTCTTTCTATGTATTCGCAGCACATTACACTTGTCTACATTGAGATTCAATTGCCATTCCCTGCACCATGCGTCAATTCGCTGCAGATCCTCCTGCATTTCAGTACAATTTTCCATTGTTACAACCTCTCGATATACTACAGCATCATCCGCAAAAAGCCTCAGTGAACTTCCGATGTCATCCACAAGGTCATTTATGTATATTGTGAATAGTTACGGTCCTGCGACACTCCCCTGCGGCACACCTGAAATCACTCTTACTTCGGAAGACTTCTCTCCATTGAGAATGACATGCTGCGTTCTGTTATCTAGGAACTCTTCAATCCAATCACACAATTGGTCTGATACTCCATATGCTCTTACTTTGTTCATTAAACGACTGTGGGGAACTGTATCGAACGCCTTGCGGAAGTCAAGAAACACGGCATCTACCTGGGAACCCGTGTCTATGGCCCTCTGAGTCTCGTGGACGAATAGCGCGAGCTGGGTTTCACACGATCGTCTTTTTCGAAACCCATGCTGATTCCTACAGAGTACATTTCTAGTCTCCAGAAATGTCATTATACTCGAACATAATACGTGTTCCAAAATTCTACAACTTCCATCGGGATAGGACGCCTCCCTCTTCCAGGTGCCACACCAATCTCACGGGTGTTTTCGAATTTCATGATCATCTTCGTTAAACCACTTAATGACTTCGAGGCTGTCCTCAGTCCTTGTAGTCGGCGATGCTCTCGATGCAGCACTGTAATTGCTACCATTTGCATAAAACAGTTTCACTAACAGAGCACGGTCTCTCTACTCGATAGCCATATTCTTCACTCACATTATGACTGGTCAAATTGTGTGGATCTCATTTTCTAGTCTCAAACAATGAACAATGAGGCTACAGTTACTACTTATATTAACGAGACAGACGTGTGAAACATACATGTGGAAAGAAAAAACACGCAGAGTACGGTACAGTGCAGTGTTGGGCGAGGCGTCACTGCATGAAGCCACAGCCAGGCCGATTGTGTGGGCGGCCACCGTGGGAAACTGCCGACAATGGCAGCGCGGCTGCAGCGCGGTCCCGCTACCAGCTACAGTAGCCGATCGCCTCCCACCGGTACATCGACAGCGTACCCGTTACGCCATCGCGTCTCCTTCGCGGAAAGACTTCCTAACCAGCATATTTTCCGTAATAACTGTGTTTTATGTCGCATCGTATATTTCTCGATACGCTATGTGAGCAATTTCGAGTTCAAACGTTTATGTCAACATATGTCCAGTATCTTATGGATGTTGAGTTATAGTTGCCTTTGTGTTACTCATAAACTAAGTTTCACAAAACTATTTTTCTGCAGTTTCTCTTTTTTTTACATTTAGATCTTCTGATAGCGTTTTTACGAAGCGTGAATAGAACATAAGGCGAATGACCAATTAGTCCTGTGTGCGTATAATTTTTCTGTAAAGTCTTTCGTCCTTTTATTTTGAACTTTCACGATAATTTAAAACTATATACGCATTACCAAAAAAAAGTGCAGCACCTCAAGGACAAGCTCATTTTATTGGCAAGTGATGTCACAACATCTACATCTAAGTGATTACTCTGCTATTCACAATAAAGTGTCTGGCAGAGGGTTCAATAAACCACCTTCAAGCTGCCTCTCTACCGCTTCACTCTCGAACGGCACGCGGGAAAAACGAGCAATTAAATTTTTCTGTGCGAGCCCTGATTTCTCTTATTTTATCGTGATGATCGTTTCTTCCTATGTAGGTGGGTGCCAACAGAATGTTTACGCAATCGGAGGAGAAAACTGGTAATTGAAATTTCATGAGAAGATCCCGTCGCAACGAAAAACGTCTTTGTTTTAATGATAGCCACTCCAATTCACGTCTCATGTCTGTGACTCTATCTCCCCTATTTCGCGATAATACAAAACGAACTGCCCTTCTTTGTACTTTTTCGATGTGATCCGTCAGTCCCACCTGATGCGGATCCCACACCGCACAGCAATACTCCAGAATAGGGAGGACAAGCGAGGTGTAAGCAGTCTCTTTAGTAGACCTGTTGCACCTTCTAAGTGTTCTGCCAATGAATCGCAGTCTTTGATTTGCTCTACCCAAAATATTATCTATGTGATCGTTCCAGTTTAGGTTATTCGTAATTGTAATCCCTAAGTATTTAGTTGAATTTACAGCCTTCAGATTTGTGTGACTTATCGCGTAATCGAAATTTAGCTGATTTCTTTTAGTACTCATGTGAATAGCTTCTCACTTTTCCTTATTCAGGGTCGCACCATACACTTTTCGCACAGAAGAAGCAGTTTATCGTTGTAGGAATATGTGATAACACATTCAGACCAAATGAAACTCACGTGGTACAGTACAGGGCGCTTAAACAGTCGCATCAGCACGCAGTATATCACCTCTGGCGGGACCAAAAAAATGGTTCAAATGGCTCTGACCACTATGGGACTCAACTTCTGAGATCATCAGTCCCCTAGAACTTAGAACTACTTAAACCTAACTAACCTAAGGACATCACACACATCCATGCCCGAGGCAGGATTCGAACCTGCGACCGTAGCGGACGCGCGGTTCCAGACTGTAGCGCCTAGAACCGCTCGGTCACTCCGGCAGGCTTTGGCGGGACCGCAATCGTGTTTTCTCGCATGCAAACGATCATAAAGGTGCGGAATAGCATTCGGCGATAGATTGCCCCAAGCGTCTTGCGCCTTTCATTGCATTGCGACACTGGTTCCCGTAGGACCTGGAGAACAATTAAGTTCTCCCTTCCTCATGTCCCATACGTGTTGGCGACAAACCTGGTGATGCACAGCAGGAAGAGCACGTCGTGTTGTAACAGTCGTATGCGGACGTGCATTGTCCTGCTGAAAAAAAGAAGCATATCACCTTCCTGACTAAGAAATAGTGGTAGAACGGTGATAACAGTCTGAACAATCTGGCGCGCAATGTCTTGAAAGTCTTGTAAGTAGGCTGTTTATGTTTTCTTATTGGCAACGTTACGTAGCGCACTGTATGAAAATCACTGGCTGTGCTGTGTGCAGTCGGTGGCTAGTTTGCATTGTTGTCTGCCATTGTAGTGTTGGGCAGCGGCAGCTGGATGTGAACAGCGCGTAGCGTTGCGCAGTTGGAGGTGAGCCGCCAGCAGTGGTGGATGTGGGGAGAGAGATGGCGGAGTTAGGAAATTTGTAAGATATACAATGATCTGTTATGTATATTATGAGTTTTCAACATTATTAAGGTAAATACATTGTTTGTTCTCTATTAAAATCTTTCATTTGCTAACTATGCCTATCAGTAGTTAGTGCCTTCAGTAGTTTGAATCTTTTATTTAGCTGCCAGTAGTGGCGCTCGCTGTATTGCAGTAGCTTGAGTAGCGAAAATTTTTTGTGAGGTAAGTGATTTGTGAAACGTATAGGTTAATGTTAGTCAGGGCCATCCTTTTGTAGGGATTTTTGAAAGTCAGATTGCGTTGCGCAACAAACTATTGTGTGTCAGGATAAGCACAGTCTCGCGTATAATTATGCAAAGGGGACGTTTCATATGTCGACCCTTAGCCGAGGGTACCTCACTGGAATCTTCTGATTTTTTCTTGTAGTTTGTGCAGTTAGTGTAGCTTTTGTTTATTACTAGCGCGTAATTATAGAGAGAATTTCCTTTGTAGTTGTAGTTTTTCATTGTTGTACAGTAAAACAGTTGTGGCATGCATGTAGATTTGCAGCAAGTATTTCGCAGCTGCGCTTGCAATTAACTAGATATTATTTTCAGTGCTATGTTAATGTGTTCTCTTATTTTTGCTCTTCAAATTGTGCTTTTCTGTGTTATCGTGTGAAATATTGTGACAATAATGGCGTGTGAAAAACGTAACACTAGGATCCAAAGTAAACTGAGAAATAATAGTGACGACGAGCGTAGCTTATCAGCACCACTGTGTAATGCAGTAACGGACATTCAAAGTAGTAATTTGGTAATAGTGCATAGGGAAATGGAGCGGGCGACAAACAATGGCTTAGACAGTGAAACAAATAATGAACAGGAAAGCATTATCAATCGATCGGTCGGCAACAGCTCGCCTCAGGAATCGGGAATGACAGGACACAATCTTGCAAATACTGCAGATTCAGGTTTTGGGTCCTCACCGTTTTCTCAAACAAGTCAAGACACATTTTCTGCTTGTCAAAATGTCAATGTTGCCGGTGCAAATTCACTGCCGAAAAGCACTGAGGAACATGTTTCAGACACCAGTGCATTGTTATTACAGTTAATGCAACAAATGGGACAAAAGCTACAAAAGTTAGACACAACACTTGAACAAAATCAGAAACAAATGGGACAAAATCTTCAAAAGTTAGACGCAATGGAACAAAAGCTTCAAAAGTTAGACTCAGTGGAACATACGCTTGAACAAACACGTGAAGACTTAACTACTGAGTTACATAACATCGAATGGAAATGTCAAAAAGTCTGTAATGACGTAAAAACACAAATTTGTGAGCATTTCCAACCTATTTTTTCGCGGCATGAAAATGCATTACAGAATCACGAAGCAGCCATAAAAGAACTGCAAACCATTGTTCATGAAAATCACGACACCTTGCAAGCTAAAATTGACTCAGTTGCATCTACCGATTCGGTTACGCAACTTGCAAAAACTCAGGAAAATTTATAGGACACAGTAAATACTCTGAAACTTGGTTCAGAAAAACACACTGAGGAAATAAGTACACTATCGGAGAAAGTAGCCGAACTTTCGGATCAGTTCACTAACTTATCTACAAAGGTAGATGATGATCTGAATGACACAAGACCGGTAGTCTTTAATGACACGACACTGAAGAGTGCGAACAAATCGGGAAATTCAAACAAAATCAGAATCAAATAAATACGCAACACCAAAGAGAAATCCGGGAAGTACAAGATCAGCTGACACAGGTAATACAAGAATTACGCATTTCAGAGGACACTCGCGCCCCAATACGGGAAGAGGGACATAGAAATACGGAAAAGCCACAAAATAATAACACAGGGCATTTCGGAAACTATGAAAGAAATTGGCAAGGTGCACCGAATTTTGAAATGGAACCGCCGAAACGACGTAACAATGACCGATATGCGACTTGCCGACATGATGACTTTGACTATAAGCTGTTCATTACTACACGTAAATTCAAACCATTTAAGAATTCTGACAACGATATTCATCCACAAGCATGGCTCCATCAATTCTCTCATTGTTTTCCTCCCAACTGGTCGTTAGGGCATAGATTAGAATTTATGTGTGGCTATTTAGAGAATGAACCAGCTGTAAGAATGCAATCGGTCATTCACGATTGTCACAGTGAAGGAGAATTTTATCATGCCTTCCTCTCAGCATATTGGTCTCAAGCTACACAAGACCGAGTAAAACATAGCATCATAATGATGAAACATTTCGAACACTCTGAATTCTCCAGTCTTGTGAAATATTTTGAAGACATGTTGCACAAGAATCAGTACATGACAAACCCATACAGCCCCTCAGAACTCATCCGCATTTGCTTAATGAAATTGCCTGAACATTTAAGAAATATTATTTTGGCAGGACGTTGCAAAGACGACATTGAAGCTTTTCAGGGACAAGAATTAGAAATTGACACAGACAATCGCGGAACGCGAAAACAGGTACACAACAATTACAAGTCACATCCGTCGCAATTCCGCGATGAAAGAAATAGTTACTGGACACGACAAGGCCATTCTTACAACGCAAATCGTGAACAAAACAGACACCACCCATATGACAACCACTGGCAGAGTAATAGTTACAGAGAAAGATCGCATCTCCGTAGTAGTGAATATGACAGAGATAACCATAGAAACAGACAATATGGGAACCAAAATAATTATTATCAAGGGAGACAGAATAACTTCAGACGCAACAGTTCAGTGCGCAGTTATGATTCAGGAAGAAATTCTCCACCACATGACCGACAAGAAAGAAATTATGAAATCTACCAACATGACGACAGACGAGATAATCATAACGACAGACCTGAATTTCATCAGAACTGGCGGGATTCAAACAGAGCAGGGCACTTTCGACAACGTGAATTTGTAGAAGCTAGGTCTCCTAATCCCAATAACGATGCGCGCCAACAAAGGAACAGACAATGACTTGCACCGCAGGTAGCCGCGTGCGCCGGCTGGCTCAGAGAAAAATAACACAGACGCTAACCTTGAAAAAAAAAATTCCAGTATTCTTTACCGATGTATACCATATGACAATTGCATTCAAGTTCAAACTCTGAGTACCATGAAGAGTAAAGGATTTCACCACACTTCACATATAAAACCGTTTATTGAGAGATGATCTGCTTTTTAACTTAGTCTTTGCCATAAAATTTTTCACTTTACATTACTAGTATGCTTTGTCAGACTTAAGAAACTGTTAACATGCAACAATGTTTGAAGTTAAATATCCAGTCTAGAACCTAGGGAACATTTTTAAACAGAAATTACGAATGCATTGTTATAGTGAACAGACGACACACTGTTGTTATTTGTACATTCTTGCTTGTTAGTTACACGATTACGTAACGACTATCAGGCTTACATACTTCGAACATGTACTGGTACTGCTAATGAGATTTTAATGCAACATTTTGGTTTACTTGAAAATACATTATGGATTCAAAGTGCTTTCTGAGAGATACCAGATGACACAGTGGTTAGTTTATTTGACAGATACATGACTATATCACGACGCTACTAATGTCTGACACAATTTACATTGTTGCTTTTGCGGTGTATCTGTTTTATATCTGCACAATTTTTCTGAATTCTTCTGGAAAGTAAAACATGTTTTAGTAGTAACTTTTGTGGTATAGCTACAAGGAGACAGCCTTTTCTGTAGCACAACAATACGATACAGCACAGTACTTTCTTCATCACGGTAATAAGAGTAATAACTAAGATATCTATACGCAAAACATTTCACTTTTGTTTATCATGAGGTAAGTACATTGACTTTTGCGGAACTTAGCTTTGAGAGGACGATAACTACGACACTTTCACAGAGATCATCTTACAACAAGCCGCACAGTTAAGTGCTACAGGACACGCATTTGAGTGATTAATTTTGTACTTAAGCCATTTACTTTTAAAGATTTTTGAATCACAAAGAAAGTTTTCCGTGATACATTTCATTCCATTGCTGTAATCTGTAACACCTGAGGGTATAATTACATTAATCCTCAGGGGGGTACACGCTTACTTTGTGTACCATTTGTTTGGCAAGCACAAGGAGCCCTAGCTAATATGGTATTTGCTTATACAACTTTACACATCGGTACCATATTTCTCCAACACAGAATTACACAATATCTGATAATTTAACTGAGAGAGACAAATATCAATTTTACTACATCAGTGACACATGTTTACGCAATTACACAGTTGGATAACTTCACACTTATGAAATTGTATTTTGTCTGTACTTTGTGCAATATTCATATTTTTTCGGGACCATTGTGATACTATGAGAGCTTTGAATGATATATTTGGTAAGGGAGCATGATTTTAAAGTACGTTTGAGGTAGATGACACTATTGAAATGAGCAGAGAATTTTTTTAGGTTTTGACATTATTGCAGAAAGCTACGACGTTTTTGAGATTTGACTGAGGTGTTATAATGTTATTTTTACGACGACGATGTGTATTATGCTGTTGAGGTATGTTTATGATCAATAAGATGATGCTACCGTATATGAGGAATTTGATTATACTATGTATTTATTATGATGAAATATTGAAGAAGTGTCAACGAATAAGGTAAGGAATAATGAGTAGTGGTTAGGGACTCTGGTTTGTGAAAAAGGTTGTTGGAAACCAAGAATCGTACTTTAAGAGTTATGAAATGTATGTAAATGCGTGAATGTATTATAATGCCGACGAAAATTTTTTGGACACTGTTATATTAATAGGATTTTGTTTCTACAGATTTGTAACCCAAATTCTTGACCTGTGAAATATTTTTATATGAGACTGTCACTGTAGCGGAAACTGCCGTCGTAAATATTTCAGCAAGAAAGGTAAGTGACCTTGGCGTAATGCGTTTTGGGCGCCCAGCTGAGAGGTAGTCGTCTGACAAAAGAAAGCCATTAGGTGGAGAGAAAAAAAAAAGGGAGGCCATTATCCTCGCTATTGACATTCCTTTGTAGAAAGCACCGCAAATACGACACGCTCATTACTTGGAAAGATACTTACATCTGCACACCTGATTATGACAAGCGTCTTTCTCGAGAATTGAGAGAATTTTTACTGCCTTATGAAATGCCATATGGCTAATGAATGATGTTTCATGCCGTCCTTTGTACATATTTGCTCATTTTCTTTAATATCTAGTTTCTAGCTGCACTGCAGCATTGGTTAAAATAAAATTTAATATATGTACTAATATAGTTATTTTATGCCTACAGATCCAGTCAATAAGAAAATTATGATCTACTTCCAAGAAAACGAGGGCACATAAATAGACATTTCCCTTCACAGGAATTGCATAAATAATTTCTTTACGATTTGGTAACTTATCTGCTAGTGTAAGTTCTCGTGATGCATCACTCTAGTGTTAAGATGTGACATAGGTATTAGACATGGCCATTTTTAGTGTAAGATTTTTCTGCTTGAACTTTGTCATGTTTAGATATAATTTATTACCTTTGCTTCTGCTGTTTGCCAGGCATAGTGTTACTGAATTTGACTTTGTATTATTCTGTTAAGCCAGTTTTACTAATGATTTATTTTTATTGTTTGCTGCACATTGCCTTATATTAGTTGTAATATTGCAATTGCTTTGCTAATTTCTATAATGCTGCACACTTCGCAAATCTGCATTTTTTTCATTGCTGTTTGCGTTAATTGTTTTGTGCTGCTGCATTGCCTCGTCCCTTAGTTTAGCATCTGAGCTCAGTAGATTTAAGTTAGCTTATGAGGGGGTAGACTATATAAGAAAATGACTATGGACAGTAGGGAAAAAATGCATTGATAAGTTATATGAAAAAGATTTGGGCCAAAATGAGTATTGTACACTGAGAAATAATTATTTTGAAAGAAATATGAATAGAATACAGAAATCAGGTATAGATAGGACTTTTTGGGAATAATGACGAATGAAGGGAGATCTCCGAGAAGTAAAGAAAGTTTTGTTTGCAAAATACTGCAGTAAAAGAAACCCTGTCCTTTCCTTGTGTTATCCCACTATGTGTTTGTGTTCCCTTGTGTATTTGTGTTTTTCCTGTCTTTATGTGTTTAGCTAATAAGATTTATGTTGTAGAATTTTTCAAATACTATGTTATTTTCTTCATAAAGGTGTTTAGACATTATTTATTCTGTTTTGTTTTAATGCTCATGTGTGAAGTTGATGTTTCGAAAGTTATTCTGATCTTTCATGTATGTACTCATGTCATAATTCCTGTAACACTGACGTATATGTTATTTCGTTTCTTTTGTAAAGCCTGTACTACAAATGTTCTCTGTATTGTTATGTTCTTTAATGATGTATTTCGTACCTTTGTAATTGTATTCTTATGTTATGAAATTGTAATTGACACCAGTTCATCAAATTAAGTAACTTGTAAGTTACATTTCACTGCACACGTTTCTGTTGGTCATAGTATATGGACAATATGTGACAAGTAGGGACTGTTAGTGTTTGCACGTGTGTTAATAATTCAGCAAGGGACTGGATAACAGCATTGCTGGTTCTAAGGACAATTAAAAAACTTTGTGAGTGCACAAGTGGTGGTTTATGGACTTGCTACATTGTCCGCAAGACTCTTCGATGGTGATTGTGCACCTGCACATTTGCAACAGATGGCTGCTGGCCGTCTCTACAAGGACTACAGTGAGTCTGCACCTTTGATGACCCACCAATACCATTATTTCTACAACGACTACAGTGGGTCTGCGTCTTTGCTGACTCACCAGTACCATTATTTCTACAAGGACTGCAGTGGGTCTGCGCCTCTGGTGGCCCACCAATGCCGTCTCTACAAGGACTACAGTGGGTCTGCACCTTTGATGACCCACCAATACCATTATTTCTACAAGGACTACAGTGGGTCTGCGTCTTTGCTGACTCACCAATACCATTATCTCTACAAGGACTATAGTGGGTCTGCATCTTTGATGGCCCACCAATACCATACTCTCTACCAGGACTACAGTGGGTCTACTCTGTGATGACCTAACTACCAATATTCTTCAAAACTTCGACTGACTCCGCTGTGGGTTTGCTCTGTTGTGGCCCATGACCTGTCTGCATGTCGAGAGTCAGCACTGTCTTTCCATTGGAAGGACAACACTACTTCTACAAGACTGCTTGGAAATCCACTACTTCTGTGTGCAATTTCTTTTACTAATGAGACTTTGTAAAAAAAAAATTGTAATTACTATTATGATGAACGATCAGGACTGTCTTTATGGACTGTGAGAAAATTTTAGCTTTTGACCAACATTGTACCAATACGTGTGTGCATTTGATATCTTTGTTATTGTAATTATGAAAAATTTTATCAAATCATTATTGGCCACTGCCCAAAACAATTTGTAAAATTTTTTGTGGGGAGCATGGGGGCTATGTAAGTAGGCTGTTTATGTTTTCTTATTGGCAATGTTACGTAGCGCACTGTATGAAAATCACTGGCTGTGCTGTGTGCAGTCGGTGGCTAGTTTGCATTGTTGTCTGCCATTGTAGTGTTGGGCAGCGGCAGCTGGATGTGAACAGCGCGTAGCGTTCCGCAGTTGGAGGTGAGCCGCCAGCAGTGGTGGATGTGGGGAGAGAGATGGTGGAGTTAGGAAATTTGTAAGATATACAATGATCTGTTATGTATATTATGAGTTTTCAACATTATTAAGGTAAATACATTGTTTGTTCTCTATTAAAATCTTTCATTTGCTAACTATGCCTATCAGTAGTTAGTGCCTTCAGTAGTTTGAATCTTTTATTTAGCTGCCAGTAGTGGCGCTCGCTGTATTGCAGTAGCTTGAGTAGCGAAAATTTTTTGTGAGGTAAGTGATTTGTGAAACGTATAGGTTAATGTTAGTCAGGGCCATCCTTTTGTAGGGATTTTTGAAAGTCAGATTGCGTTGCGCTAACAAACTATTGTGTGTCAGGATAAGCACAGTCTCGTGTATAATTGTTCAAAGGGGACGTTTCAGTCTCTTCGGGTTTGCTGCCGAATACTAAAATCAACTCGATTCAATGTTTCGGCGATCCAACTGTTCGTCATCTTCAGAATGCTTCTGCTGTTGAGTCCCGCTGAGTACTGACTACCCCGCGTCCACCAAGAAGCTTGGGATGGGACCTGAGTGTCGCGTGTGAAAGCTCGCTGGAACAGACAGCTCGCCAGGTCTACGCTGTACACCTGTACGTTCATCACTTGCATGTAGATAGAACCTACTCTCATCACCGAAGAAAATAGAGCGCCATTCCACTCTCCAGGCAACTCTTTCACGACACGAGCCTAGTCATGCTTGGAGGTATCTTGGTGTCAGCGGTAGCCTGATCAGAGGAACACGTGATCTTTATCCTGCTGCAAGCAGACGTTTCCCAATGACCACAGATGACACAGCGTGTACAACACGTGCCCGGGTTCCTTCCTTGGATGATGTTCAGCCGGCCACCGCTGCTAGCACAATGCTTCGATCTTGACGTGCGTCTGTGTGGACGTCCAGAACCTGGTCTACGGGTGTAGGAATGTTCTACAGACCACTGCTGAAAGCGGCGGCGCATCACGGATACACAGTGCCCAACATGTGCAGCAGGCCATCGATACATCCATCCAGCTTCCTGCAGATCCACAGCGTGATGTGACCCCATTCAAATGTCTGAAGCTGTTCGACATGATTACTTACTTGTCGATGGGGCATGGTTGCACCCTAGAGTGCCTGTCACACTTTTCGCCTTTAAAATTACCACAGTTACTGCAGAGTCAAACCAGAGGGTGCACTGACATGCCTCCCGAGCCCCATCTGATCGCTGATGACAATGACAAGTGAATCACTAGCACCACAACTGCTCAGTTCAAATGGCTCTGAGCACTATGGGACTTAACATCTAAGGTCACCAGTCCCCTAGAACTTAGAACTACTTAAACCTAACTAACCTAAGGACATCACACATATCCGTGCCCGATGCATGATTCGAACCTGCGACCGTAGCAGTTGCGCGGTTCCGAACTGAAGCGCCTAGAACCGCTCGGCCACCAGAGCCGACAACTGCTCAGTGTGCACACATTATACCACTGAACATAGTTCTTAAGGGTGCTGCATTTTTCCTGGCAGTGTGTATTTTGTGGACAACGCTCTTTTATTTGAAAGATTGCGGTTTATTAGTAGAATCCTGAAGTGCCGCAGTCCTTCAACAAAGGAAATAGTTTACAATACGTTAGTTCGTCCAGTCTCAGGTATTGTTCGTCTGTATGAGACCCTGACCAGTTGGGTCTGATTCAAGAGATTGAGAAGGTCCAAAGAAGAGCGGCAGGATTCGTGATTGGTAGATTTAGCCATCGCAAGATCGTTACAAATCTAACAGAAAGTTGGAAGTGGGGCTCACTTGCAGATAGACGGCGCGCTAAACGGGAGGGGCTGCTCGCTAAATTCCGAAATCCGATCTTCAAAGAGGACGTAGAGCATATATTATTACCACCAACTTTCAAATCGCGCAATGATAACCATTCAAAGATAAGGGAAATTAGAGCTCATACTGAGGCGTTCAGACAGTCGTTTTTCCCTCGCGCGATCCGCGAGTGGAACAAAGGAGGGGAAATATGACTTTGGAGCGAATTGTGCCCTCCGTCACACACCGCTTGGTGGCTAGCGGAGTATGTATGTAGATCATCTGAATAGTCTACTCAAAGATCATTAGAAATGGAGCAGAAGCTCCGTCTGGGGGAAAGATGTAGAAGAAACGCTGCCGCGTGCTTTTAGAAGTAACAATCCTTCATTTGCGTTATGCGATTTAGAAAAAGCGAGGGTATCTGGTTGGCTGGATGATATGAGTGGCGCTGGTGGACAGGGAGATTTACTTAAGGCTTTCGCCAACATACTACTTCGTCAACTACTAAGGTTTATCATATGGAGTATCTTCACACATATGCACCTGTCTCGAAGAATATTTGACTAACTGAAACGCGTACGTTGTACTGGACAGAGAATGTTCCACAGAAACGAAAGTAATATCGAGTGTGCCCCAAGGAAGCGTAATAGGACACCTAATGTTTTCAGTATATATAAACAATATATCATATATCAATATATAGACTGTTCGCTGTCGATTCATTTGTGTGCAGGAAGTCATCGTCGTCGGTCGAGCGTAAAGATTTGAAGGAGGTCTTGGACAACATTCACACTTTGTGTAATGAATTTCAGCTCTCCCTAAACGTAGATGAATGTAGGACAACACACCTAATAACGAAAAAGAGCAGTACTGTATTTGATAACAAGATTAGTGGTGAACGTCTTGAGGACGTGTAAGTGCGATGGGCGTTCACTAATGCAAAACTTTTTTTTTATGAAAGCAGGTTGGTTTTATTCAGGATTCCAGTACACCATATTATTCCCCAATCTTTTGCCTACAAAACCCTATTTCTCAACATTATCTTCGTTCAATGCGACGGCCTCGCAGCACTTTAACTGGGAGGGCTCGCATGGTGCCACTGTACTGGTCGACATCATGCTGCGTGAATAACCATTCCATCATCCATGTAATGCTTCCCGCGGAGTGCATCCTTCATTGGGCCGAACATATGGAAGTCGGAAGGTGGGAGATCTGGTCTGAAGGGTGGATGAACAAGAACTGTCGGATGAAGCTTTGTGAGCTTTTCTGGGGTGCGCAGGCTTGTGCGAGACCTTGCGTTCTCATGGTGGTCCGTCGAGCACCTCGAAAGAGAAAGCCCTCACGTGTCAATATTGCAGGAGTCACAGCTGTGTGCGGCCGGCCGGCCCGCGGGAGATCAGTCGGGTCTGCGCGACCTTCTTAGGGTGGTGACAGACGCCTGGCACAATGACTCAGCGTGCTTTTGTTCACTGCCAGGCCACCGTAGACATCCTGCAAGCGCTTACGAATATTTGCTATGCTCTGATTTTCCTTCAAAAGAAACTCAGTTACAGATCTCTGCTTGGAACGCACTTCTGTTACAGACACCTGTTTGAAGACTACGTATAGCGCCGCAACCTATCGGAACGTCATGAAACTACAGGGGCCGAAGCACTAATATTCCACAATGACCCACCACAAATTAAACATTTTTCCCATGGAAATTGGCCGAGAAAAAATAAGTTAGTTTACTTGCCGAGCGCCCCTCGTATTTAGGGGCAATACTAAGGAGCGACATGAAGCGGGACCATCAGGTGAAATTAGTGTTAGGGAAGGCGACTGGAAAACTACGATTTGTTAGAAGGGCTCTCGGAAAGTGCGACGCATCTGTACAGGAACTCGGTAGTGCAATAAAATGTAGAATATTGTTATCAAGAAAACATCAGATATTGAATGTTTATCAAGAAAACATCAGATATTGAATGAATTCGGCGATGCGCTGCAGCAGGTCGGTTTATTTCACGCGGAAGTGTAACAAAAATGCTTGGAGAACTTGGAAAATTGTGAAGAACACTCCTACGTAAAGCGTAAGTTACCACTAGAAGACGCAAGATGACATGCCAGTATAAATCGCGCCAGGGAGTATTGTGTTGTCGGAAGAGAAGCAGTAGCAACAGAATGTGTTCAAAATGGCTCTGAGCACTATGGGACTTAACTTCTGAGGCAATCAGTTCGCTAGAACTTATAACTACTTAAACGTAACTAACCTAAGGACATCACACACATCCATGCCCGAGGCAGGATTCGAACCTGCGACAGTAGCGGTCGCGCGGTTCCAGACTGTAGCGCCTAGAACCGCCCGGCCACTCAACAGAATGTGTCGGTCAAGGGAGTTCAGAGCACTAGTCGCGGGATATCACCTGAGTTACAAATCCAAAAGGGATACTTCAACCCTTCTAAAGCTGGTTGGTGATCTGATTGTGGAATAGAACGCAAAGGAGCTAAAACAAGAATGATACTATACACTGTGGCAATCGGATAAAAGGGTTCGTTTTTGGCGAATGCATGGAGAACCTTACCTGCCGTCACGCGTAGTGCCAACAGTGCAGTACGGTGGAGATCGTACACGCATCAAAAAAAGTTTTGCATCACCCGAGTTCCCAGAACTCCTGAAGATAGACGTTGACCGTGGATGCTGTATCACAGACACATGGAGGAGATACAGAGAGACAGGAACTCTCCATGACATGCCTCGCTCAGGCCACCCAAAGGCTACTACTGCAGTGGATGACCGTTATCTATGGATTATGGCTCGGAGGAACTCTAACAACAAGGCCACCAAGTTGAATAATGCTTTTCGTGCAGCCACAGGACGTCTTGTTATGACTGAAACTGTGCGCAATAGGCTGCATGATATGCAACTTCACTCCCGACGTCCATGGCGAGGTCCATTTTGCAACCACGACACCATGCAGCGCGGTACAGATGGGCCCAGCAACATGCCGAATGGACCGCTCAGGATTGGCATCAAGTTCTCTTCACCGATTAGTGTCGCATATGTCTTCAAGCAGACAATCGTCGGAGACGTGTTTGGAGGCAAACCGGTCAGGCTGAACGCCTTACACACAAGGTCCATGCGAGTGCAGCAAGGTGGAGGTTCCCTGCTGTTTTGGGGTGGCATTATGTGTGGCCGACGTACGCCGCTGGTGGTCACGGAAGGCGCGGTAATGGCTGTACGACACGTGAATGCCATTCTCCGACCGATAGTGCAACCATATTGGCAGCATATTGGCGAGGCATTCGTCTTCATGGACGACAATTCGCGCCCCTGTAGTGCACATCTTGTGAATGACTTCCTTCAGAACAACGACATCGCTCGACTAGAGTGGCCAGCGTCTTCTCCAGACATGAACTCTATCGAACATGCCTGGGATTGATTGAAAAGGGCAGTTCATGGACGACGTGACCCACCAATCAGAGAGAGATCTACGCCGAATTGCCTTTGAGGGGTGAAACAATCTGGACCAACAGTGCCTTGATGAACTTGTGGATAGCATGCCACGACAAATACAGGCATGCAACAATGCAAGAGGACGTGCTACTGGGTATTAGAGGTACCGGTGTGTACAGCAATCTAGATTACCACCTCTGAAGGTTTCGCTGTATGGTAGTACAACATGCAATGTGTGGTTTTCATGAACAATAGAAAGGGAGGAAATGATGTTTATGTTGGTCTATATTCCAGTTTTCTGTACATGGTCCGGAACTCTCGGAAACGACGTGATGTAAAACATTTATTGATGTGTGCATTACGTTATGAGGGTATTTTCCGTTTTTAGGGTGTGGCCCCCTTATTTCGCTTAAATGCAGATGGATATGAACATATTTCGTAGCATTGCTTACTGCTTACAGTAGAGGACAGTTCAAAAACGATGATGTTTATGTTAGCACGATCATACACCTTATAATAAACAGCATCTGTGACGCAATGGACTGACCTGTCCACAGAGTTCCGATCTGAACCCATGCAACACCTTTGGAGCGAGTTAGAATGTGGACTTCACTCCAAATGCCAACGTCCAACATGACTACCCTCTCTGGTTTCGAGTCTTGAGGAAGAATCGGCTGCCATTGCTCTGTAGACATTCAGAAACCTCATTCAAAGTGTCCCCTGCAGAGTTCAAGTCGGGTCGTAAAGGCGAAGGGTGGACACATCCCATACTAATGTCCACTAACATGTATTCAGGTACTTGTAATCACATAGTGTAGTTCTCACGATACCATATTGGATGAATTTACAGGACCTGTATTCGAATATGATTGTGCGAGCATTATGCTACCACTAACGTAAACCATTTGTGAAACGTATCTTGACACCTGTTAGTGGACATTAATAAGGGGTGTCTTCACCGTTCGCCTTTAGGACAGCTTGTAATTCTGCTGGGGAGACTTTCAATGGTGTGTCTGAAAGACTCTAGAGGAATGGCAAACCATTCTTCCTCAAGAACTGAAACTGGAGAAGGTAGGAATGTTGCAAGCTGGCATGGGGACCGTAGTCAACGTTCCATCTCACCCCAGAGGCGTTTGATTGGGTTCAGGTTGGTACGCTGGGCAGACCTCTCGATTACAGGAATGCTCTTTTCCACAAACCATTGTCTCACAGGTGCCGCTTTATGACATAGCGTATTGTCATGCCGATACAGTCGCCGGCTCCACCTCAGCATGTAGCGTTTTCTTAAGTGCAATAAGGGGACCACAAGTTAATAATGAACAACACTCCCAGACCTCCTCTGTACTTTACTGTTGGTACTACACCGTATGACAGGTAAGAATCAGGCATTCGCGAAACCCAGACCGTTCCATTGGACTACCACAGGTTACAGCGTGACTCATTACTTCAAATCACTCACTGCCAGTAATACATTACCCTGTAGCAGTACTCTTTACACAACTTCAAGCGCCATTTAGCAGTGAGTACAGGTATGTGTTGGCTTTTAAGTAGCTGCTCGACCATTGCACTCCATTCTTCGTAACTCCCTGCGGCATATCTGTTGTGCTAAATGGGCTGCTGGTAGCACTCGTCGGTTCCTCTCCGTCAGTACATGAGGAGGTCTTATCTCGGTTTAGGTATGGCGTTCCTCCGCGTTTCCATTTCACAATCACATTATCAGCAGTCGACCTGGGGAGTTTTAAACTGAAAACTAAACTCCTCCCGAACAGGCCATGAAGGCCCAACAGTACCGACCGGCCGTCGTGTCATCCTCAGCCCATAGGCGTCACTGGACGCGGATACAGAGGGGCAAGTGGTCAGCACACCGCTCTCCCCGCCGTATGTCAGTTTCCGAGACCGGGGCCGCTACTTCTAAATCAAGTAGCTCCTTGCTGATTGCACCCTGCTTGCCAACAGCGCTCGACAGAACGGATGGTCACCCATCCAAGGGCTAGACCAGCCCGAGAGCGCTTAACTACCGTGATCTGACGGGAACCGGTGTTACCACTGCGGCAAGGCGGTTGGCCTGAGGAGTTTTAGAAGGGTTAAAATGTTCCTGACAGATTCGATAATTAGGTGCTGTTCTTTGGCTAGCCCACATTCGAAGTCACTGTACTCACTTGACCTACCCATTCTGCCGTTACCGCTGGTCTAATGAAAACACAGTACTCCCCGCCTCCATGTATACTGGCGGGTCCGCCTCTCGTGATCTCTAGTTCTCAATTCAGCTTTACATAGTGTATACAGATACTTTCAGTCTGATACTATATGGTAGAGGCGGATAGGTCTTACGTTATGTTGCTCACGGAGAAGGTCGTATCCCTCAGAATAATATTTCGATGACCCCATTTCAAGTGAAGCCACTGTGGCGTTCGCAGAATTTGGCAGTTGGCCAATAACATAAGAGGAAATTGCTGGGCACGCGCTGCTAATTTCCGTGCATCGGCGCACGTCAGACTACTGGCGCTGTACCGGCGAAAGTGGGGCGGAGGTGGAGGCGGCGTCGGCGTCCCCGTGTCAGGCGGAGACTCGCGGCGCCTAGCGGCCATCGATCTAGGCATCCACCCCCACGCCCCCCGCCCTCTTACCGGGTCGGAACAGTCGCGCACGCCGCCCGCTTGTAAGTCACATGGGTCAGCAGACCACATCACCGCGTATAGGTTCTGTAAATACACACTGTCCAAGCACATTAATGAACCCACTTATCAAACGCCAGAACAACCACCTTTTGCAGAGCGGACCACTGCCAGGCGTGCAGGAAGTGAGTAAATGACGTTCTGGAAGGTACTGAAAGGATGAGAAGCTATGCCGCCTCGAAAGCTGTGACCAGCTGCGGTGGGTTTCCCGGATGAGGATCGACGGCACAAACAGCCCGATCGAGGTCTACATCTACATCTACGTGATTACTCTGCTATTCACAATAAAGTGCCTGGCAGAGGGTTCAATGAACCACCTTCAAGCTGTCTCTCTACCGCTCCACTCTCGAACGACACGCGGGGAAAACGAGCACTTAAATTTTTCTGTGCGAGCCCTTATTTCTCTTATTTTATCGTGATGATCATTCTTCCCTATGTAGGTGGGTGCCATTAGAATGTTTTCGCAATCAGAGGACAAAACTGGTGATTGATATTTCATGAGAAGATCCCGTCGCAAAGAAAAATGCCTTTGCTTTAATGATTGCCACTCCAATTCACATATCATGTCTGTGACACTGTCTCTCCTATTTCGCGATAATACAAAACGAGCCGCGCTTCTTTGTACTTTTTCGATGTCATCCGTCAGTCCCACCTGATGAGGATCCCACACCGTACAGCAATACTTCAGAATACGGCGCTTAAGTGTGGTGTAAGCAGTCTCTTTAATAGACCTGTTGCACTTTCTAAGTGTTCTGCCAATGAAACGCAGTCTTTGGTCTGCTCTACCCACAATATTATCTATGTGATCGTTCTAATTTAGGTTATTTGTAATTGTAATACCTAAGTACAGTATTTAGTTGAATTTACAGCCTACAGATTTGTGTGACTTATCGCGTAATCGAAATTTAGCTGATTTCTTTTAGTACTCCACATTTTTACTTACTCAGGGCCAATTGCCACTTGACGCAACATACAGGTAACTTATCTAAATCATGGTGCGGTGGTCCCACAGATTCTCGATCGGGTTTTAATGCGGGGAGTTTGGTCGCCAGGGGCGTGCGGTGAACTCACCATGGTGCTCTTCCTCCGAACCACGCACATACACTGTGAGCTGTAACACGTCGCATTGTCGTGCTGGTAGATGCCATCGTGCCGAGGAGAAAAAAAACTGCATGTAGGGGTGGACACGGTCCCCAATAATAACGTTGGCCCGTTGTGGTTTCCAGAATGATGAGATCACCCATGGAATGCCACGGAAATATTTCCCAGAACGTAATGCCCCCTCCTCCGGGATGGAGGCTTTGATTTCAGAAGTTTCATGCTTCATCTGATCAGTCAGTTGGTCAACGATTGCACGTCTGTTTGCCCGTACACACCTGCACAGCCGTCGTTCACCATGTCATTTATGGCCGTGGTGCACGATAGTTGCCTCGGTGCCGGTTTTAGATAAAGTCGTTTTGCCATGTACAGTATACTTTAACCAAGGCGCCACGCGAACTGTTTGGAAACTTAGCCGATTCGGAAATGATTCCACCCTTGACTGGAAAGTCAAGGATCATGCCCTTTTGGACGTCAGATAAATCGCTGTTCCGCGTTACGACAACGACTGCACTGTTTTCAGTGTCTCCCACCCCATTCCCGCCTTTCCCCGTCCCCTTCTGGCACGCTTTACATACGCTCCACTACTAGTGCTCCCACCTACCGTCTGTGAGTGGTTACTGAGCGCTGACGTCGCACATGGGCGGTGGTCGCATTAATGTGAATGGATCATATATATACCGGATGGCAGCGAAAAGGACCGCATTTACTCGCAAGCAGTCTAGGGCCCGCACCTTAAAAGGGGACTCTCAATAATTTTTTTTTTAGTACAGAATTTGGCCAATTGTAGACCGCTTAGGACCTAAGACAAAGGTACAATCTTCTTCTTTTTTTCTTCCCATAACTTCTTCATGCGTTGGCTGATGGCCTGCCCCGGTTCAGTTGACATCACGTTGTTGGACACGAAATTGCTTTATTGACCAGTAGCCTGAAATTTTCCCTTTTGTGTATGGTGTTTTCTACAATGTTAAGTTTTCTCAAGTCCTTTATTGTCTCTTCCAACCATCCTGTGTTTTTTTAAATTTGGAAATGAAGTTAAAAGCTTTCTTGCCGTCATGGACTGTGCGGCTGGTCCCGGCGGAAGTTCGAGTCCTCCCTCGGGCATGGGTGTGTGATTTTCTCCTGAGGATAATTAAGGTTAAGTAGTGTGTAAGCTTAGGGACTGATGACCTTAGCAGTTAAGTCCCATAAGATTTCACACACATTTGAACATTTTTGAAAAACTTTCTTCGTTGTCATTCTTTCTCTACATTTGACCGTAAAATTTTAATCTCCTCTTTCTTATTGTGTCTGTGATTGTTTCCATGTTTCTACAAAGATCTTCATTTCTCCTCTTCGTCCAGTTGTTACCTTCGTTATTTTGTGGTTCTAAAATTTTTCGGACTATTTTCTGTTCTTTCTTTTCCAGTTCTTCTTGTTCACCTCTTTGATTCTGTGTTAGGCTTTCGGATCCGTAAAGTGCTTCCGGTTTAATTAGTGTTGCGCTGTGTTTCATTTTTGTCTGGAATGATATTTATCTTTCATTATATCCGTTTTGGGTGAGTTTGTATGCTAATTCTGTTTTCTTCGATCTTTCCTTACTTGTCGTGTTATCAAACCCTTTTGATTGTATCCATTCTCCCAAATACTTAAACTTATGAAATCTTTTGAAGTTTCCGTGTTGCGTTTGTACATATTTTTCTCTGTGTTTATGTTCAGTGTACTCCGTTTTCTCGTATGATATTAGTAATCCGGTTTTAGCCTCAGTTTTTTGACGTGTTTTACATCATTGTCTTTGCATTTGTTTTGTCCTTAGAAATTACTGTAATATCGCCAGCAAAAGAGAGACATTACACCTTAAATCTTCCTCTTCGTTGTCCTAGATGGATTCCTTAGATGGTTTTCTTTTGTAGTTATTTAACCCACTCTCTTATGACCCTGTCTAACACCAGATTGAAGGGAATCGGCGAGAGCCCATTGCCATGCCAAACACATGTGTTAATTCTGAAGGGTTCAGAAAATTCTCCTACAGATTTAATTTTTGAATATGTGTCTGTGAGTGGCTGTTCGACTAATTGTCTGGTGGTTTTGTCGATACCTGCTTCTTCCAATGTTAGGAACACTGTCTGTCTGTCTACAGAATCGTATGCTTTCTTGAAGTCAATTAATCTAACGACTGTGTTAAGGCTCCGCAATGTTCTGATCCTGAGGATAGTTTTCAGGTTAAAAATTTGCTCTGGGCGTGATATACTTTTTTATGAACCCTGCTTGGTGCTCACCAGTTGTGTGTTCTATTTGATCTTCTATCTTGTTCAGTAGGGCTTTGGACATAATTGTGTAAGTGACTGGAAGTAGAGATATACCTCGGTAACTGTTGGTGTCTGTCCTGTCACTCTTCTTATGTAGTGTATGGAGTATGGCTTGTTTCCAGTCGTCCGGTACTCTCTTTTTTTTTCTCCCAGCAATCTTTAATAGCCTCATAAATGGTTTCAGGTGTCCGTTTCCCTCCCAGTTTCCACATCTCAGCTAATACGCCGTCTTCACCTGGCGCTCTCTTGTTTTTCAGCTGGCCAGTGTATTGTTCAGTTTGATGCAGTGATGGTGATTCTGAAGGTGAGTTTTCCTTTTGAGGCTGTCTCAACATTAGTCGTTGTATTGGTTCCTTAAGAAGATTTTTGAAGTGTTTTGCTAGTAACTGATTGTTGTCTTTGTCGTTGGTAATCAGTTAGCCTATTGAATCTTTGAAATGTAGGCTCATCTGCTTGTAACCTGTTATTTCTTCTTTGAAAAGTTTGTAGAAGTCCCTATTATTGTTCTGTCTGAACTTGTATCTATTTCCTCTAATCGCTTTTGTCATATTTACGTTTCTCTGTTCGAATAATTTTTGGTGCTTGCTTTCTGACATCAGTGAATGTGTTCCAGTTTCTTTCCTTTTTGCAGGAGTTCCATTTTTTCCAGACAGATATTCTACGCTCTATCGCTTCGTCACATAACTTATTCCACCATCAATGTTGCCTTCTTCTTGGTTGTTCTAGTTCTTTCGCAGTTTCTATCATTGCTTCTCTCATTTCATCCCAGTTTCTCACCTTCTTTGCGTGAAGCTTTTTAACGAAATTGTTCCTTTTTTCTGACAGAAATTTTGTGCCAATTCTATGGACTTTTTTAATTCTAGGGTTTAGTCTTTAAGGTTGAAATTTGCCTTTGATTTCTGTTAAAAAGTGGTCCGAGTCTATGCCTAGTCCTTTTCTGAGTCTTACGTTCATGATTTCTCTATGGTTTTGTTTGGTTAGTGCCCCAATGTGTATTAGGAGAAGGCTAGGTCTTTTTTCTACTTGGTAATTTCCTGAAAAAGGTTGACACTAGTTTTTCCTCTCCCCCTTTACTACCGCTGAGGTATCACTGTCAGGAGAAGATGACTCGTCCTTCTTCTTTGCCCTTGAGATTAATATCTTCATTTGCCTCAGAAGCCGTTGATCTTCTTCATCTCAACTCCCACGTTGCTGAGTAACTGGCTTCCTCTCTCCTCTTACCAAGCGACCAGCTATCAGAAATAGGACTGCCTCACACTGGTTGTCTAGATCATTGAGTACTGAGTCCCCTGCCACGTCATGGCTTAGTCCTTGGGGAGGGGGGGGGGGGGGGCAGACAACATAACTGTTAAGTAACAGTAATAATAACAATTCCGTGTAGTACAACTGGACGCCAATATCCGTGGTCTGACTACCAGTCTATCCTGCGACCTCTTGCGCTTTACAGCTGTGCTACACTGCCCCACAACTTTTAAACCTTTAATATTTTTTTGTACTTGTTATACTAAAAGATCTAGACGAAATTATTTCGTATGGTCCTAGTTAACTGAATTTATCAGTGGACGACAGATGTGAGTTAAGTCAACATTTAGCTCAAACCTAGCGCTCCCTTCGCGTCGAATTTCCACAGGATCACGGTCAGACGCGTCGTATGTCAGCTGTCAAAATCGCCAGTACTTGCAAAAGAATAATTCAAGGATATATGAAGATAGTAACTATTCTCGAAAGAACAGATACCACTGATGACCGTGCAGCTTCTCTAGAATAAATGATAATAACTTGAAACCCTCAGCTGCCGACAGGTGTTGTTGATATACCTCGATGGGGACAGCTGAAAGCCGGCCGCAGTGGCCGAGCGCTTCTAGGCGCTTCAGTCTGGAACCGCTCGACCGCTACGGTTGCAGGTTCGAATCCTGCCTCGCGAATGGATGTATGTGATGTCCTTAGGTTAGTTAGGTTTAAGTAGTTCTAAGTTCTAGGGGACTGATGGCCTCAGAAGTTAAGTCCTATAGTGCTCAGAGCCATTTGAACCATTTTTTGACAGCTGGGATCTCCTCTTATATGGCAGACGCTCTATCCATCTGAGCCACCGAGGACACAGCTGAATAGCGCGACTGCAGGGATTTATGCCATGCACGCCTCCCGTGAGACCCACATTCCCAACTGTCCACAATCTACATACGTAATGTTCCTAATACATATTTGCCCATCCACTCGTTACTCGTGCCCACTAAGGTGACGATTCCCGTAAGAGTTCGGCCAATCTGTGCGCATTCGCACAGACGGAGGTCAATGGTTCAAATGGTTCAAATGGCTCTGAGGAGGACTTAACTGCTGAGGTCATCAGTCCCCTAGAACCTAGCGGTCGCGCGGTTTCAGACTGTAGCGCCTAGAACCGCTCGGCCACTCAGGGCGGCTATTGTGGAATAATGTTTTTGGTTATGGGATGTGGGTGGGGTAAAAACTGTAGAGACCAGACAACAGTAAATACCTTCAAGGGATGTTGGTTGCAATAGATATGCAGAGATGAAGAGACTTGATGCGAAACGTTAGTGTGGAGAGCTGCGTTTTGTCTATTTATTTATTTATTGGGTCATCAGTCTTTAGAGCGGTTTGATGCGGCCTGTCACAAAGACCTCTCTTGCGCTAACCTCTTCATCTCAGAGTAGCACGTACACCCTATGTCCTTAATTATTTGTTGGATTTATCCTAATGTGTGTCTAACCCTACAGTTTTCACCGGCTACAGCAGGGTTTCTATCGACCACTAGGCTCAACTTGTGTTGCGGGCCCGACCTATCTTTCAGTCTTCCTTCGGTCTAGCCTCCACCCTCAACAATGTGATGAGTCGCCCGGAAAGACAAGTGGTTAGGATCCACGTTAATCAGCTAATTCCGTTTCCCCTGTTGGATAACTGGGTAGATTAGGGATACGCAAGTCGCCCAAGTCACGTACAATTGAAAGAACTGTACTGGGCCATTCAGCCACGTACAGCTATTACTACCATCCGTATGAGATCTAATTTTTCTGATTATCTCGTTAGAGTCATTTCGTGAGGCAAGTGGATGTAACATGTTGCTCCACTTGTTTTACAGCGGATGCTCTCGGAATTTCGATAGTAAACCACTTCGTGATGCACACTGCCTCTCTTGTACCGTCTGCACTAGAGTCTGTCGAGTATCCCCGTACACGAACTAAAGGATACCTTGGCGAAACGTGCCGCTCTTCGTTCGATTTGCTAGTTACGGTTCAGGCTAACGAATAATACCCAAGAAACTGTTTAACAAATGTTTTGTACACCACTTCTTTCTGGATGAGTTACATTTGCTTAAGATTGCTCCAATGAATTTCAGTATCTTATCTGCTTTTCCTGCTACTTATTTCATGTTGTCATTCCACTGTACTTCGCTCCGAAAGGATCCTCATGGCGTTTCACGGCTGTTACTGTTTACATTGAGTGTCGCCAATAGTAGTAGATTTCCCCGGACTATTACGTGAGACACGTCACATTTATTTAAATACAATAACTTTTGAATTAACACACCACCATTTGACTCTATTGTTGTTTATTTAATTACGACCCAGGTTTCGGCCTTTTATGCCATTTTCAAGTGATTGAATTTATGTCATTAACATACACTGCAGGACATCAAGCTCAAAATTGGCCACAATTTAAGAAAAATATTCCCTCTCCATGAGATGCTTGATGATGATTTTTACATCTGGCATTTCGTGGAGGGCGAATGTTTTTCTTAATTTATGGCCAATTTTCAGCTTGATGTCCTGCGGGATATGTTAATTACATGAACTCAGTCACTTGAAAATGGCATAAAAGGCCGAAACCCGGGCCGTAATTAAATAAATAATAATACATTCAAATCGCGGTGTGATCATTTAAAAACATTCATTTAAGTTAAAGTCAGCTGCCAGTCCCTTCACCAAACACTGGTCCACTGCAGGTCTTCGTGAATTTCACTACATTCTTGTATTGTTGCTGCCTTTCTATTAGTAACAGAGGAATAAGGTCACAGGCAGAATACGACGAAGGAAAGTGGCCTTTGCCTTTCCAAAGGTACGAGGTGCATTCAAGTTCTAAGGCCTCCGATTTTTTTTCTAATTAACTACTCACCCGAAATCGATGAAACTGGCGTTACTTCTCGACGTAATCGCCCTGCAGACGTACACATTTTTCACAACGCTGACGCCATGATTCCACGGCAGCGGCGAAGGCTTCTTTAGGAGTCTGTTTTGACCACTGGAAAATCGCTGAGGCAATAGCAGCACGGCTGGTGAATGTGCGGCCACAGAGAGTGTCTTTCATTGTTGGAAAAAGCCAAAAGTCACTAGGAGCCAGGTCAGGTGAGTAGGGAGCATGAGGAATCACTTCAAAGTTGTTATCACGAAGAAACTGTTGCGTAACGTTAGCTCGATGTGCGGGTGCGTTGTCTTGGTGAAACAGCACATGCGCAGCCCTTCCCGGACGTTTTTGTTGCAGTGCAGGAAGGAATTTGTTCTTCAAAACATTTTCGTAGGATGCACCTTCTACCGTAGCGCCCTTTGGAACGCAATGGGTAAGGATTACGCCCTCGCTGTCCCAGAACATGGACACCGTCATTTTTTCAGCACTGGCAGTTACCCGAAATTTTTTGGGTGGCGGTGAATCTGTGTGCTTCCATTGAGCTGACTGGCACTTTGTTTCTGGATTGAAAAATGGCATCCACGTCTCATCCATTGTCACAACCGACGAAAAGAAAGTCCCATTCATGCTGTTGTTGCGCGTCAACATTGCTTGGCAACATGCCACACGGGCAGCCATGTGGTCATCCGTCAGCATTCGTGGCACCCACCTGGATGACACTTTTCGCATTTTCAGGTCGTCATGCAGGATTGTGTGCACAGAACCCACAGAAATGCCAACTCTGGAGGCGATTTGTTCAACAGTCATTCGGCGATCCCCCAAAACAATTCTCTCCACTTTCTCGATCATATCGTCAGACCGGCTTGTGCGAGCCCGAGGTTGTTTTGGTTTGTTGTCACACGATGTTCTGCCTTCATTAAACTGTCGCACCCACGAACGCACTTTCGACACATCCATAACTCCATCACCACATGTCTCCTTCAACTGTCGATGAATTTCAATTGGTTTCACACCATGCAAATTCAGAAAACGAATGATCGCACGCTGTTCAAGTAAGGAAAACGTCGCCATTTTAAGTATTTAAAACAGTTCTCATTCTCGCCGCCGGCGGTAAAATTCCATCTGCTGTACGGTGCTGCCATCTCTGGAATGTATTGACAATGAACGCGGCCTCTTTTTAAAACAATGCGCATTTTTCTATCTGTTTCAAGTTCGGAGAAAAAAATCGGAGGCCTTAGAACTTGAATGCACCTCGTACTATGCCGGTATTCACATTAAGCGTTTTAGAGAAATCTCAAAAAACCTAAATTTTTGCGTACTCAGACCAGGATTCGAATGCGACTGCAGTGCCTTGAACTCGCTCGGTTTCAATGTAAAGTGTGACGCCTTAGTGAACTGCTGGAATAGCCCAGACCAGCGAATTTCTGGCGTTTATAGTCAGCCGTAAGAAGACGTTGTCAGCTTGACATTTTCGTACTGATAAAATTTGCTAAAACAGTCTTGATCGCATAAATATTATATTTTTACTGTGACCGGTTTCAATATGTTGTACTTAGATCTTCTTCAGACCTTGAACTCGGGGTGACAGTAGCGGAATGGCTGAACAGACTGCTCTAGTGAGATCGACTGCGTCTCTCTAGAGCAGCCAGCTCAGCCAGCCCAGCTCGTGTCGCCGTAATGGAGTACAAGGTCTGAAGATGATCTAAGTACAAGAAGTCGAAACCGGCCACCAGTTTAAACAAAATATGTATGCGATCAAGAGGGTTTTAACAAATTTTGTTGATATACGTGAGATACCTGTTTTCTTAAAACAATGTTCCAGAAAACACTTCCGAATTAATTATTCAGCTGCTGTACAGTTCGTGATTTATGTCAAGAACCAGTCTGCAATTTCAGCGTTTGTCTCAACGATCAGACTCTCGTTCGCATCCACAGAAGTCTCCATATTACATCGATTTCACTTAAATTACGGGATTCCTAGCACATCACCCGAATTCCACCCATTTCAAGGCACCATGCCTCCGGGTGTCCATGATCTTTCAGCACCAATTAGGTCTCTCTGTTCTCGATCGCGCTTTATCACCTACCATCTACTGACTGATTACTCCATTATTATTATAAGCTGAAGGAGTAAGTGACGATATTTTTTGGAGCATCCCGTCGCCAATCCGTCCAATTTACAGATAGGCTACATGTTCGTAATTATCAGTTAGTCCACATAATTCAAAGGATAAAAAGCGTCGAGATAAATCCGAGAGCTGCCCTCATTAACTGCAACTTATGCACGTAATGAACAAATAAGAATATAGACCGGTAGTCTACTTGCATCTCCCGATGTTCTCTGTGAAACTTAAATTCATTTCAGATTTGAAATAACATCAGAAGAAACGGAAGATGCAATAAATACCTAGTCACTGAAATATGCGAATCTATCATCTCGAACCAGCTTCTAGGAATAAAACAATCATAGTACTGCAAACTCCACATACAGATGATCACAAATTAAGAAAGACACTCTAAAAAGAAAGATAAAAAATTTACAGTTACACTTAATGTTGGGAACCCACACAAACACCTCACGTCCTGCCACCGATCGATCAGATACCTCTACTACAGAATTGCTTTGAAACGGTAATTGATGGAAGCCTTAAGCCTTTCGCGGACGAGCAAAAACTACTTCCTAGAATACAAGTCGGATGTAGGAAGAACTATGCTTAATTCGATCCCGTCTTACGCACACAAAGCCATGTCAAAGGAACACTTTGACAAATTTTACGACAGTGGTATGCTTGGGAATAAAGAGAGATTTTTGTAGTCTATGATATTCCGGCTTGCACTGAATCAAACTCGACATCCCCATTCAACTCATACCTCACTACCTAGCTAGACAATTGGAGGACTAGAGAAGAAGCTACTAACACATCTCCGTCACGTTCTTTCCAGAAGCAGGCGTGCCGCAGTCTGCAATAATTCCCCGCAGCTGTATAACATTTTTACGGCTGGTATCCCTCAACCAACACGCCGAAAAGGAGACCTTGGCCTGTATGCAGATGGCACGATTCGTTGATGCCACTCCAACACAATAAAGAAAATCAATTGTCTGGTCGCAGAATGTGTGCCAATAAATAACAAAATGGCGACCCTCTGACACGTTAGGTCAAATACCCCCAAGGCTCAGCTTGTGGTTTTTGAATATGGCCACTCTGCTCAGAAAAAAACCCTCGCATATTTCACTCACACAAACGTAATCAAGCCGATATCGGCAAACGCATTTCCGCGCTGGGCGATTTGCCAATTTAAAATCAACAATTTCACAAGTAATATACCTCTATATGGAATGACAAATAAAAAACCTGTTACAAGAAAGACTGATTAAGGTAACAGTGTGTTGTCTGTTCTGTGGGACATTACTGTCGGACAAGTCTTACAGAACAGACAACACTCGGCTACATTAATAACAACGAGCTTGACGGCTCTATGACATATGTTTCGGTACGGGTGCAGAAATATCGTTCTAACCCCTACAGGAATCAAGAATTTGCTAGTAGGAGGTGCAATGGACAAGGTACGCTGCAATGCTGCCGCCGGTAAGTTGAGAATGTGGCTCGTATGGGAGGTGTGTCCGGCGTTTACGGCAACCGTTCTAGATGATGATGATGACGATGATGTTTGGTTTGTGGGACGCTCAACTGTGCGGTTATCAGCGCCCGTACAAATTCCCAACCTTTGCTCACTCCAGTCACTTTCATGAATGATGATTCTAGAGAAGCGGAGCATCCGGAGTTCGAGTCCCGGTCCGGCCCAAATTTTCAACATTCGCCATTGCTATACCGCAGTTCCCTGTGCAGTTGGGAGTCGTGATTTCCCACCTACCACTTTCCCTTCCTTGCCCCTTCTTGTATTTCAGAAAAATAAAGTTTAATAGCGAATAGTACAAAAATACGCTGCCTGATGCACCCAAGAGAGGAGGAAGAAACGAAAGGAAACTTTAAGGTTTGAGAGGGTATTTAACGTTAACGGCCTTGCCGCAGTGGTAACACCGCTTCCCGTCAGATCACCAAAGTAAAGCGCTGTCGGGCTTGGCTAGCACTTGGATGAGTCATCGTCCGGATCTGCCGAACGCTGTTCGCAAGCGGGGTGCACTCAGCTCTTGTCAGGCCAATTGAGGAGCTACTTGATTGACAAGCAGCGACACCTACTTCATTGACAAGCAGCGAAAACTGACATCGGCCGGGAGAGCAGTGTGCTGACCACATGCCGCACCATATCCTCATCCGGTGACGCCTAAGGGCTGAGGATGACGCGGCGGCCGGTCATTAAGGCCTGTTAGGACAGTGCCTGTGTATGTAACGTTATTCGGTGATTACAAAATCGAGTCAAATTTACAAAGAACTCGGCTGTACGAGCCGCCGCATGTCAGTACAACGTAGCACCCACTGTGGCCAGATGCATGCGCTGACTCGGTTGGGTGGGGTGTCATAAAGGCGTTGTATCCTCTCATGAGGCAAGTTGGGTAAAAATTGTTGTGACTGGTCCTTTATATTCTGGGTACTGGTACTGGCACAGAGTTGGTCCCACACATGTTCTGTTGTCGTCAGATCTGGGCATCTTGCTCGCCACAGGAGTATACCAAAACATAACGAAGGTAATCATAGAGATACGTGCCAGGTGTAGACGAGCATAATTCTGTTGATTAATGACACCACGATACTGACGCTCCAGAGGTAACGTATGAGGTTATATGATGTCCATGACATATCGTTGTGCCGTTACAGTTTCCTCAAACACTATGAGCCATCACCTGAAATCCTGCCCCATGGCTTCCCATACCATGACGAGAGGAGTAACATCACTGTACCTCTCTAAAACATCGCTAGAGTGAGATCCCTCTCCAGGTTACCGAAATGCTCACCGACGATGTTCAGCCAGTGCAGTGCAGAGCCGTGATTCAGCGCCATTCATCAGTGACCCATGCTTCCCGGTCGTAGTACCACTCCAAATGCAGCCATTTGCGTTTTGGTGTTAATGACAGCCTACACATGGGATGGTAATTCCCTAGTACGGGTACTGCTAGTCTTCCACCATTGGTGCAGAACGACACAGAATATTGCTTGTTTTCACATGGAAGGCGAGGAAGTGAAGAGATCGAGATATGTTCTGTGCACAACACAGCAATCCTCCTTTGTGGAGGTCAGATGTTGTGTACATAGTTCCGCGTAGTCAGCGCGTACACAACTTTCCCACTAGAGCGCGCCTCGCTAAGCACAACAGCGCAGGCGCTGCGCTCGTCCGTCTCCGCACTACGAGATGGCGCTGTCTTAGAGACGGACCAAATTCTGCTTCCGCCGATCCGCGTATTAAAATGTAACACAACCAATGAGATTGCTGCTAACGTAGAACCTTTTCTCCTCGCGGATCACACTCGCGCAGTGATACCTGAACGCTCGAGGTATTATAACGAGTGTACAGACCTCCGATTAGTCAGTCTGCACCAGTCTGCATTTGTCTGCACCAGTCTATAGTCAAGTTTCAGTCTGCGCCTAATAAGATTATCATATTCCTGTACATAGCCATGAAGATAAATGAATAGACTGTCAAGTATCAGAGATGTGTGAGAATAAGATTAACGCCGGCCGAGGTGGCCGAGCGGTTCTGGGCGCTACAGTCTGGAACCGCGCGACCGCTAAGGCTGCAGGTTCGAATCCTGCTTCGGGCATGGATGTGTGTGATGTCCTTAGGTTAGTTAGGTTTAAGTAGTTCTAAGTTCTAGGGGACTGATGACCTCAGAAGTTGCGTCCCATAGTGCTCATAACCATTTTCAACCATTAACGTACCAAGACCAAAGGAACTTCAGATTGTCAATTGTAAACAGCATCCAGAATCAAGTTACGTAATGTCTATGCTTTTTATTATTTAATAAATGTGTGTGAAAATTAATCAAGTTCTGTTTAAAGTTGGTCACCGTCAATCTGCTACTCTAAGCGTGCAAGTGGCATTTCTATCGTCTGACCTAACGGCAGAAGATAAACACGCCACGATACGACCACGAGACCTATTGCTGACACTCGCCTACTTCGTTAGAGCGACAAGTCAAAAAATCTGATGGTGTGTGTACCGAAGGTCTTACAGTACGCATATCACATCAGACATGGTCGATCAGAACTTGGATGAGTCTGCCTGCCCTCACGTTCCCGTGCAGTGCAACATCGGGCCACTGTCAGATTCGAATGCCCCACAAACGTGGATACTGCACGATTGGAGCAACCGGCAAATGGAGACCGGCAGTATCGCCCCTTTCAAACTCCGTCAGGTGCTGATAAACGCTATCTCCCACGCAGAATCCCCGTGTCCTTCAGTCATCACTCAATATCTGATGATGTTCACGTACCTTATAAACCCTACTGGCCTTATAACAACACTAAACGTGAACAACATTATTGCACTCTGGAACCAAGTCTACCTGTCACAGAGAATTGCAACTCCGATGCTCGCCGATGGTGAGTCCGTGTACAAAATTACTTATGTCCGGCCACGGTTTGTGGGGCGCTAACCACCCAACTTCTTAAGAAAAAGGTAAGAACATTAATTAACACAATCCAGAACTATCCAAACAAGTGTCAAGTTACTCAACCGTCAAAAATAAACACTTCAGTGCCACCACTGAAATGAATCGATTACGTACAACAGGAATTGTAGAAATGAGCACACTTCCTAGACGCGAAGGAATCTAGACTGCTTGCATTGCTAAGGAACTATTAGTAAAAGTAATAGTGACTTACTGTCATTCAGCCTTCAACAGTGTTCTTGCACTGAGAGAACTTTTACTAAATCGATCAACTTAAACTCAGGGGGCGATTAATGCCCCACGGAGAAATGTTGAGTTCGAGATCCGACATAAAAGTAAAGAGAGGAGTTCGGTTGGCCGGACTGCTCTGCCTATGTATGTAGAACTCCTCTGAGGGGGGTGGGACTTTATTGGTGAAACACGCAGACTTTGAAAAGGAGGAAGATCGGTGGTTGTGGGGAGAGGACGAGCCCACGAAGATGGAAGGAGCCTTAGCCTATATGAAAAGCGCGGAGCCACGCGTGGTAGGTCGGGGAAAGGCAGGTGTCCGCCTAATCTGTGTTCCGCTTACTGTGCAGGGTCGAATTTGTCTCAGTTCGTGCCCGAGCACTCTGCAGTGAATGTCGGTCGCGATGTAGCTGTTGGTTTGTCTTTCTACCATTCTATGGTGAAACCTGTGTAGGTAAGTGCATTTGTTTTCAATTTACCATCCTTTATCTATAAAATACACTCATGCTCATATATTAAGGATAATTGCAGAATGTGGTGCCGCACAACGTGGCACTACACAAAACTGGCGCTAATAGCATAGGCACATAGGGAACACACATGACACAGATCTTTAACTCCACGGTATTGGTGATAAGTTGAGAAAACCGTCCAGAAACACATGTGCTACAAAACGTCACTGTTTCCTGCGCATGTAACCCGACATTAATATGGGATGTGATCACCATGCACACGTACACAGGCCACACAACGGGTTGGCATATTCTGGATCAGGTGGTCGAGCAGCTTCTGGGGTATAGCCGCACATTCTAGCACCAGTGCCTGTCGGAGCTCCTGACGTGTCCTAGGGGTTTGAAGACGTGCAGCGATACGTCGACCGAGAGCATCCCAGACGTGCTTGATGGGGTTTAGGTCTGAAGAACAGGCAGGCCCCTCCATGCGCCTGATATCTTCTGTTTCAAGGAACTCCTCCACGATGGTACCTCGGTGGGGCCGTGCGTTATCATCCATCCGGAGGAAGGTGGGACCCACTGCACCCCTGAAAAGGCGGACATACTAGTGCAAAATGACGTCCCGGTACACCTGACCTGTTAGAGTTCCTCTGTCAAAGACATGCAGGGCTGTAGTGCACCAATCATAATCCTACCCCACACCATCAAACCACGACCTCCATACAGGCCCCTTTCAAGAACATTAAGTCGTTGGTATCTGGCTCCTGGTTCGCGCCTGATGAATACCCCGGGAAAATCACTGTTCAGACTATACCTGGACTCGTCTGTGAACATAACCTGCGACCACTGTTCCAACGTCATGTACTGTGTTCTTGACACCATGCTTTACGGGCTCTCCTATGACCAGGGGTCAGTGGAATGCACCTTGCAGGTCTCCGGGCGAATAAACCATGTCTGTTCAGTCGTCTGTAGACTGTATGTCTGGAGACAACTGTTCCAATGGCTGTGGTAAGATCCCGAGCAAGGCTACCTGCAGTACTCCGTGTCCGTCTGCGGGCACTGATAGTGAGATATCGGTCTTCTCGTGATGTTGCACACTGTGGACGTCCAGTACTGTAGCGCCTCGACGCGTCTCCTGTCTGCTGGAATCGTTGCCATAATCTTGAGATCATACTTTATGGCACACGGAGGGCCCGTGCTACGACCTGCTGTGTTTGACCAGCCTCCAGTCGCCCTAGTATTCTACCCCTCATAACGTCTTCAATATGTGTTCTTTGAGCCATTTTCAACACACTTTCACCATTAGCACGTCTGAAAACGTCTGCACACTTACTCACTGCACCGTACTCTGACATGCACCAACACACCTCTGCGTATGTGGACTGCTGCCAGCGCCACCGTGGAACGACCGCAGGTCAAATGCACCGCATGGTCATACCCCGAGGTGATTTAAACCAGCAAACCGCCCACCAGAGCGTTGTTTCACCATGTATCAGCATTATCTTTAATTTATGAGCATGAGTGTAATTATTTTCAGCGTAATTACACACAAATTTTATTTTTATAGACAAGTCTCAAAACACATTTTAATTTATACTTATTACAAATTGACCTTCAACAGGAAATAATTTCGTCTTACATCCACTCCTGTTTTGAGACAGAACACGCTACGTGTGGCGTCGGCCACCTGCCGTTCCCCGAGCTATCACGCCTGGGCACTGAACGCGTTCAGTTGCCCAACAAGAGAAATGTTAAGGCAGCTGCTGGTTAGTGGAAAGTCTGTGAAAGGTACTGTCATTGGCCAATATTACAGGCTCTTCATCCTGGTCGAACATTAATTTACGGTGCACCGGTCACAGATTACTAAAAAAAAAAGGGGGGGGGGGACATCACACACATCCATGCCCGAGGCAAGATTCGAATTGGCGACCGTTGCTCGTCCTTGTGTTTAAAGTCCATTTGACTTAGAGACTATGCGGTTGCTACAGTTTGTTGTGCTAGAGAAAATCATGAGGTGGGAGTTGTCACTAATTACGGAATTAGTTGATGTTCATTTGTGTCTGGTTGTTTATTAATTACGCTGATGTTCAAATGTGTGTGAATTCCTAAGAGACCGAACTGCTGAGGTCATCGTCCCTAGTTTACTCACTACTTAAACTAACTTATGCTAAGAACAACACAGACACCCATGGCCGAGAGAGGACTCGAACCTCCGGCGGGAGGGGCCGCGGAATCCGTGACATGGCGCCTCCAACCGCGCGGCCACTCCGCGCAGCTTATTACGCTGATATAAAGGCCGATACAGAGGGCTCTCGGTGGTAAGTGGCTGAAGTTGAAGCTATTTGCCTTCTAAAATTGCTATTTCTGGCGTCTGATACTAAACTGTTTCAGATATAAGAGCTAACATTCTCTTGTATGGTGGTACGACATGGAATGTGTGGTTTTCATGAGCAATAAAAAGGACGGAAATGATGTTTACGTTGATCTCTAATCCAGTTTTCTGTACAACTTCCGGAACTCTCGGAACCGAGGTGATGCAAAACTTTTTTTTAAGGCTATTACGTTATGAAGGTCTTTTTCGTTTTTAGGATGTGGCCCCCTTATTTCGCTTAAAACAGTGCTAAATGGAGATGGATATGAACATATTTCGTAGCAATGTTTACTGCTTACAGTAGAGGAACAGTTCAAACACGATGATTGTTTCTGTTAGCACGATCTTGCACCCTTTAATAAAGCAGCATCTGTGACGCAAAAGACTGACCTGTCCGGAGCTCCGATTTGAACCCAGTGCAACACTTTTGGGGCGAGTTAGAATGTGGATTTTACTCCAAATGCCAACGTCCAACATGACTACTTTCTCTGGTTACGAGTCTTGAGGAAGAATCGGCTGCCATTGCTCTGTAAACATCCAGACACCCCATTCAAAGTGTCCCCTGCAGAGTTCAAGTCGGGTCGTAAAGATGAAAGGTGGACACATCCCATACTAATGTCCACTTACATGTATTCGGATACTTTTAATCACATAGTGTAGTTCTCACGATACCGTATTGGATGAATTTACAAGACCTGTATTCGAATATGATTGTGCGAACATTATGCTACCACTAACGTAAACCATACATCAAACGTATCTGGACACCTGTTAGTGGACATGAATAAGAAGTGTGTCCACCGTTCGCCTTGACGACAGCTTGTAATTCTGCTGAGGACACTTTCAATGCTGTGTCTGAATGACTCTAGAGGAATGGTAACCCATTCTCCCTCAAGAACTGAAACTGGAGAAGGTAAGGATGTTGCAAGCTGGCATGTGAACCATAGTCAACGTTCCGTCTCACCCCAGAGGCGTTGGATTGGGTTCAGGTTGGCACTCTGGGCAGACCTCTCGATTACAAGAATGCTCTTTCCCACAAACCATTGTCTTACAGGTGCCGCTTAATGACATGGCGCGTTGTCATTCCGATACAGTCGCCGGCTCGGCTGAAGCTGAAGCTATTTGCCTTCTAAAATCGTTATTTCTGGCGTCTGATACTAAACTGTTTCATATATAAGAGCTAACATTCTCTTGTATTGATATGAACTGAGATAGGCGGACGGAGCACGTCCAATTGAATCAAAGCTAACGTGAGTGAACATTAAGATCATTTAGTTACCATCAAGTCTTCTGTAAGTCCTAAACAAAATACGTGTACTCACTTGTACACTCTCATAAGTTAAAAGGTTAAGTAGTTGATTGCGTTATGCTTATTCTGCCTCATGAGTAAATGTGGACGATTAAGGTAATTGAAATTTCTACGGTGAACAATAACTAAAATATGTGCACAAAAGATTCAGTTTTTAAGATGTTAAATTTTCCTTGAGGAAACAATTTCATTGGCAGTGTTTACGCTATAATGGATAATTGTATTGAACAGTAATATCGGATTATCAGTGATCAAGTTTCGTGCGACTGTAATTTCCAAATCAATGTTTAAAGTGTTAATGTTGACTCTACTCAATCAGTAACTGCACCCTTTTCCATTGAGGCCCAGCGACTTTTAACAGTACTTACCAAATTCGCTTGATATGTATGCTGCTTGTGAGAACGAAGTCTTTTTGCGACGGTACGGATATGTAAAACATTCTCGGTGTTCTTGCCGCGTCAATTAGGGATAAAATCTCGAGCTTTCTACGATAGACTCCATCGTCATCGTCAGGAGCAACTGACTGTCTTCACTGCTGCTGTGGTAGCCTTGCATAGCCCTGGACGGCTTCTGATTGGTCGTCAGTTACGTACTGCTGTCGCAGACGGTGTCAATGTCTGTGCAGGTGGCGCCGCCGCTTCCGTGGGAAAGTAGACCCTGCAAGGAATGCCTCTGTTGCTTCTCTGCATCGAGTGCTCCTTTCCATGCACCGCTCAGATAATATCCGCTATCACGGTTAAAGTTCTTATCGCGCATTCTTACTTCAATAGCCTCCTTAATAATAGAATCCCAGTGCGTGGAGGCACGGGACAAAATTTTTGTTTCATCAAATAGTATTTTATGTTTGTTATTTAGGCTGTGCTTTGCAATTACCGATTTCTGTAGTTCTCATTTTTAATATGCCGTTGGTGCTCTCCACAACGGTCGGAAACGGTACGAATAGTCTGACCTATATAATTGCTTCCACATTCGCAGGAGACATTATAAATTCCAGGGAGCCTGAGGTCGAGACTATCCGTAACAGGGCGCATCATCTCCTTAATTTTCTTAGGAGGATGGAACATCGGTCTGATACGCCGTCTACGCAGGACTCTTCCTATGCTTCTGTAGTCAGACCATAAATGTATCGTCAACATAACGATCAAATAAGGATGGACGGAGAGGAGCCGAATTTAATGCACGTTCCTCAAAATTCTGCATAAAAAAAGTTAGCCAATGATGGCCACAACGGAGAGCTCATCTCCATACCGTCCGTCATTTCATAAAATTTACTGCCATACAAGAAGTAGATCGCCGCCATCACATGCAAGTTTACAGTTTCAGGAAGAAAAAGATGCGCCAGCATTTTCAAAGTGTCCTCCACAGGAACTTTTGTGAACAGCGGTACCACATCCAGGTTGATTAAAATGTCATTTGGACCAACTCTAACCTGTCTGATTTTCTCAATGAACATCTGGGAGTTGTTGATGTGACGCATACCGATTTATGTCTTAATGCACAGAGTTTCCGTCATCCTGCTCAGAAGACAGCCGTTTTGAACACGTTGGTATATAGAGCAAAGACTGTTTCTGACGCCAACCACGTGAAGTGTACATGTTCCGAAAGAATGGCTATAATGCACGCGATATAAAGGCAAGAGTTCTCCAAGAAAAGGAAACGTGAAAATGCTGCGCACTCACAGGATGAACCAGCGATTGCCGTTCTTCCTTTTTGTGGCACTATATCTAGTAAAATAGGAAGAGTCCTGGGTAGACTGGGCATAAGACCTGTTTTTCGTCCTCCTGATAAAATTAAGGAGATGATGCGCTCTGGTAAGGACAGTCTCGGCCTCAGGGTCCCTGCAATTTTTAATATCCCCTGCGACTGTGGAAGCAGTTATATAGGTCAGACTATTCGTACAGTTTCCGACCATTGTGCAGAGCACCAACGGCATATTAAAAATAGAGAACTACATAGAGAAAGCGGCAATTGCGGAGCACAGCCTCAGTTACAAACACAAAATACTGTTTGATGAAAAAAAAATTTTTTGCCCCTTGCCTCCACATACTGGGATTCTGTTATTAAGGATGCTGTTGAAATAAGACTGAGCAATAAGAACTTTAACGGTGATAGCGGATATTATCTGAGCGGTGGATGGAAACGAGCGCTCGGTGCAAAGAAGCAGCAGAGACATTCCTTGCAGAGTTTTCGTTCCCACGGGAACGGTGGCGTCACCAGCGCATACACTGACACCGTCTGCGACAGCAGTACGTAACTGCCGACCAATCAGATGCCGTCCAGGGCTATATAAAGCCACCACAGCAGCAGTGAAGACAGTCAGTTGCTCCTGACGGTGACGATGGAGTCTATCGTCGAAAGCTCGAGATTTTATCCCTAATTGACGCGGCAAGAAAACCGAGAATGTTTTACATACAAGCTACTTATTAGGAAATAACGTAAAGCAGAGACAGGTAAAAACAACACGTGAATAGAATATTAAAATGAAAGACGATCCAAGAAAATTCAGATCTAAACACCACGAGGACGGGGAGACATATAGTGACTAAGGAAATGGCGAACGTAAGCTTTTGCGTTACAGCGACTACCCATCACATCTACACTCCTGGAAATTGAAATAAGAACACCGTGAATTCATTGTCCCAGGAAGGGGAAACTTTATTGACACATTCCTGGGGTCAGATACATCACATGATCACACTGACAGAACCACAGGCACATAGACACAGGCAACAGAGTATGCACAATGTCGGCACTAGTACAGTGTATATCCACCTTTCGTAGCAATGCAGGCTGCTATTCTCCCATGGAGACGATCGTAGAGATGCTGGATGTAGTCCTGTGGAACGGCTTGCCATGCCATTTCCACCTGGCGCCTCAGTTGGACCAGCGTTCGTGCTGGACGTGCAGACCGCGTGAGACGACGCTTCATCCAGTCCCAAACATGCTCAATGGGGGACAGATCCGGAGATCTTGCTGGCCAGGGTAGTTGACTTACACCTTCTAGAGCACGTTGGGTGGCACGGGATACATGCGGACGTGCATTGTCCTGTTGGAACAGCAAGTTCCCTTGCCGGTCTAGGAATGGTAGAACGATGGGTTCGATGACGGTTTGGATGTACCGTGCACTATTCAGTGTCCCCTCGACGATCACCAGTGGTGTACGGCCAGTGTAGGAGATCGCTCCCCACACCATGATGCCGGGTGTTGGCCCTGTGTGCCTCGGTCGTATGCAGTCCTGATTGTGGCGCTCACCTGCACGGCGCCAAACACGCATACGACCATCATTGGCACCAAGGCAGAAGCGACTCTCATCGCTGAAGACGACACGTCTCCATTCGTCCCTCCATTCACGCCTGTCGCGACAACACTGGAGGCAGGCTGCACGATGTTGGGGCGTGAGCGGAAGACGGCCTAACGGTGTGCGGGACCGTAGCCCAGCTTCATGGAGACGGTTGCGAATGGTCCTCGCCGATACCCCAGGAGCAACAGTGTCCCTAATTTGCTGGGAAGTGGCGGTGCGGTCCCCTACGGCACTGCGTAGGATCCTACGGTCTTGGCGTGCATCCGTGCGTCACTGCGGTCCGGTCCCAGGTCGACGGGCACGTGCACCTTCCGCCGACCACTGGCGACAACATCGATGTACTGTGGAGACCTCACGCCCCACGTGTTGAGCAATTCGGCGGTACGTCCACCCGGCCTCCCGCATGCCCACTATACGCCCTCGCTCAAAGTCCGTCAACTGCACATACGGTTCACGTCCACGCTGTCGCGGCACGCTACCAGTGTTAAAGACTGCGATGGAGCTCCGTATGCCACGGCAAACTGGCTGACACTGACGGCGGCGGTGCACAAATGCTGCGCAGCTAGCGCCATTCGACGGCCAACACCGCGGTTCCTGGTGTGTCCGCTGTGCCGTGCGTGTGATCATTGCTTGTACAGCCCTCTCGCAGTGTCCGGTGTAAGTATGGTGGGTCTGACACACCGGTGTCAATGTGTTCTTTTTTCCATTTCCAGGAGTGTAGGTAAAGGCAATCAAAACCTAACGTTGCGAATAAAACTTGTAAAAAAGAAAAAAATAGGGGTGAAAAGGAGAGATGAGATGAAGTCGTGCAACGAATCAGAGCAGGAGTTTCTCTCATAGCTTTTTTAAAATTTATAACGGGCGATCAAAAAGTTTCCATTCGAAGGCCGCATAGACCAGAATCGGTTTGCCAATCACGCAAATTCGCCGTGGGCACTGAGGCAATCATCCCACCGAGGCTCCAGGTTGAAGACACCCGTTTGGTAAAACACGGTGTCCTGCTTCGTAGAGAACTGAAGACACCCGTTTGGTAAAACACCGTATCCTGCTTCGTGGAGAAGTCCGTAACTGCTTACTGCACATCCTCGTCCGACAGAAATCGTCGGCCCACCAAGGCCTTTTTTAAGGAATTACGGCAGGCTAATGGTATGGGAGAGATTAGGACTACAGGGCGGATGCTGGAGTGTCTCCCTCTTGAGCTGTAACTTCTGTGTTACATCTGCGATTTGGGGACGTTTGTGTCAAAGATAATGGGTAGTAGTTTCCATTAATGTTATCGGAACTGCAGGGATAAGTGGTGCCCTTGAGTCGGTGAGGGGCGCAGCTGCGATGATGATCAGATAGCATCATGTTGGGGAGCTGCGTAATTACGCAAGAGCGTTTTGCAATCGGGCTTTGATCAGTACGAGCCATTGCTGTTTAAAGCGTGGCGGAGCGGGTTACCAATCGTTTTTTCCCGCTCTTCCGTAGGAGCCTATCTCATATTTTTGTATTAACATTACACTTATGGTGCAGAAGGTAATCGACTAATATTCCGAACATTCAATTACAACTATGCTCTCACAGTAACAGCGCTCAATTCCATTTATCCAGCTTCTATATTGGGTTGACGTCACCCTTCGATTAGGGGCACAGTGGAGGTCGCCACTTTGAGACCCGCTTCAAATATGAGTATGGATTTTAAATGATCTTTTGCTGTGTATGTCTGGTAAATACTTTATAATTTAGTTCCAAATACACGTTGCTTCGAATTTCAATTGTGCTGAGGTATCGTATACTCCACAAAGAAACTCGTTGAGTAATTGTACTTAAGCTTAAGTTGTTGATGTTCAGTTAAAGGGATTCAAAGAATAAATTTAATAAAACAGCGTTTTTTTTGTCATCATTCTTTTGACTGGTTTGATGGAAGCCGCCACGAATTTCTCTCTTGTACCACTTGAGCCCTAAGTCAATAATTTTTGTTGGATGTATTCCAAACTCTATCTTTGCTACAGCTCTTAGCTTCTATATCTCCCTCTAAGTACCATGAAGTTGTACCCTGATGTCTTAAGTCGTGTATCGTTCCTTCTTCTTCTAGTCAGTATTTTTACCGATTGTCATTTTTTATTTGTGGTTCCCTGTTGGTATTTCAGTTTACATATGGTTATTTTGTCATTTGGAGGTAGCGAGTGGAACTGTGGACTATAGAAAATAGAGTCCCAAGTGGAGAAATCGAAACATCAAGACACCTTCTTCTGTTTGAGTTCAATAGAGGAGTGACAGCAGCTGAGGTAGCCAGAAATATTTGCGCCATATATGGGGATAATGTCATTGGACACAGCACGACAAGAAATAGGTTTTATTGGTTTAAGGATAATCGTTTTAACATTAGTGACTCTCTATGTTCAGGAAGGCCTTCGGGGCCTGATGAAGATAGTTTAAACGCATTAATCCGCAATTTTTTGCATGATAATTATTGAATGATCATGTTACTGTTTATTACAATAGAGAATGTTTCGTAATTAGTTATTTTAGTCCATAAAATGAAGCATGTTTTGCGAACAGGTACATATTTTTGTGTAAATCTTGCATCTAAAATCATTAAGAAGTCAACTGTGAGCAGTACCATATAAAGAAAAATTTTGCTTCCTCTAGAAAAAATACAGGTCTGAAAGAGATAATAGAGGCGCTGTGTATCACAGAGTAGGTTACTGTTTAAATCCCGAGGACAATATATTATTTCCTGGTACAGCTGTCTCGAGAAATGACTACAGCGAAAAAATTAGAGAAATTGAAGTTTATAAAGAAGTTAATCGACAGCTGTTCTTTCCACGCACCAATAGCAAGTGTAACAGCGAAGGGGTAAAACATTAGTGGTATCCGAGGTACCCTTCGACACACACCGTAAGCTGGCTTGCGGAGTATAGATGTAGATGCCATCATTTTGCGTATTTTGAGTGGTATATGGAGACACAATGTTCCTTGCCGTTTCACGTCATCACTTCATTTTTGTATAGTTGTAAAAATCGAACAGAGCTATGCATGCTGTGGTACAACTTGTGCCTTTAGTTTGGATAATTGCTTATCATCGTTGCTGCTTCTTTATTTAATCGCACTTGTATTTTTTTCACAAGGAGTCTGCTTTGGTGAAAAGAATTATGTAAATATCAGAAAATGTTATTCATTTAGCACGCAATGTGTTCGCTACGTGATTCTTAGACAGTTTAGCAGTTAGTTGTTGTTCATTTATTATTATCCAATAAGCACGAGTAGCATTCCGCTAAGGATGCCAAAGTTATATTCTAGCCTTTCATACTTCCTTATTCCTCCCTTTCAAAGTATTAAAATTAAGAGGAACCGAAGCATCAGAAAACAAAAGAATTCGTGCACCTAAACTACTGATATACTCTGTAATTATATACTTCTCTCAAGCTTTTGCAAGTTTTGCACGATTATAATAATGAGTTCTGCTGCAGATGTCATGAGATATTCATGAACAACGCAAAAAACGGTGTTGAAACTGTAGTATGTTTTATACAAATTATTCGAAATTGTAAGTAGGCTGTTTAGGTTTTTAGCTAGTATCGCCACGTAGTACTCTGTATGAAAATCGCTGACTACGCTATGTGCAGTCTGTGGCTGGTTGGACTCATTGTTGGAATATTCGCTTTTGTAATGCTGGGCAGTTGGATGTGAACAGCCCATAGCGTTGGGCAGTTGGAGGTGAGCCGCCAGCAGTGGTGGATGTGGAGAGAGAGATGCCAGAGTTTTGAGAAGTTACTATAAGCGGACGATCTGGACGTGTGTCCGCCAGAAAAAGGAAATTTGTAAAGATGGATGTCAAAGGTAAATACATTGTTGGTTCCCTATCAAAATCTTTCATTTGCTAACTATGCCTGTCAGTAGTTAGTGCCCTCAGTAGTTAGAATCTTTTATTTAGCTGGCAGTATTGGGCTAGCTGTATTGCAGTAGTTCGAGTAACGAAGATTTTTGTGAGATAAGTGATTCATGAAAGATATAGGTTATTGTTAGTCAGGGCCATTCTTTTGTAGGCATTATTGAAAGTCAGATTGCGTTGCGCTAAAATATTGTGGGTCAGTTTAGTGATGATCAGAATAAGAAAAGAGAGAAATATCTGAGTATGTTCAGTATTGCTCAGCTGTTTGAAAATCAAATAACGTAAGAGTTTTTCCAGCACTGTCATTCTTAATTTTTCAAAGGGGACGTTATAAAATATCACGTATACGCTTCTTAATCAAACGGTTGTAAACACCAATGCGCTCCGTGTACTTTTAGAGTAATCACTTTCGGAGGATGGCAAAGCAGTCCACATGACGTTTTGCGTAGACTCGTGACCGATGATGAAACATGGACCTGGCAAAAAGCTCCTGAGTCCCAGCAACAATTAACACTCAGGAAAAAGCTTTTTAGCTTGATGGCCACAGATGATTTTGGATTATCATCATGTCATCCTGAGAGAGACTGGGGCAATGTCACAACCATAAATGGGTCGCTTCATTACGGGAATGTTTGAAGCACAAAGCAGGCTGAAAAGCGACAACTTTCGCCACACAGGGGAGGTCTCGTTCGTTAGGACAACCTCCCAGTCAACATAAAGGCACTCACAGCGGTGAAAAGGCTTCTTTAGGTTTTTCTTTTTTTTCAGATTCTTCATCGACCTTATTTTAACTTCAGGCTTCTGCTTTATTAGCGAGAGACAAAATAATTACCTACGTGTCGAAATATTTTGTTAATCCACAAGACCCAGAAGCCAGGAGATACCGGCGCCCACGTACAGACCGTTATCCTTGAACCAGGAAGGCGTTAGACCAAGTTCCGCACTGTCACCTAATGAATAAAATATGAGTGTACGGAGCATCAGATGAGCTTTCTTATTGGACTGAAAAGTCCACAGAACACAGTATATCATTCTTAACGGAAAAATAAATCTTCAGGCGTAAAAGTAACTGCAGGGGTATCTCAAAGGAGTGTTATAGGACCATTACTTTTCGCAATATATGTAAACGACCTAGCGGATAACGGAACTTCCTTGAGGCTTTTTGCGGATGATGCTGTTATATACAGAGAAGTCGCAACGCTAGAGAACTGTAGCAAAATGCAGGAAAAGCTGCAGAGGATCGACTTTGGTGAAGGAATTAGTGGTTGGCCCTCAGCTTAAATTTATCGTTTTGTGGAGACATGTATTGACAGAAAGACCCATTACTACATGATTACACGATAGCAAACAATCACCAGAAACATTCACATCCATTAAGTATCCGAGAGCATGTGTAAGGGGCGATTTTAAGTGGAACGACCGCACACAGGTAATCGCAGGTAAGGCAGGCACCAGACAGATTCATTGAAAGGATCGAAAGGAAATGTAGTCCATCCAAAAAGGAGCTCACATAACGCTCGTTTGAACAACACTTGAATACTGCTCGTCAGTCTACCACAGGATTCGTACCAGGTAATACTGACAGAGGATACAGAGAAGAGCAAACAAGAGAGGCGTGTTTCATCACACGTTGTTCATTCACTAAGCGCGAAAGTCTCACTGAGATGTTCATCCAACTCTAGTGGCAGACGTTTCACCAGTCATTGTTTATCATGGTAGGATTGCTTTGCAGATCCCGATAGCGTACATCCCTAGAATAACCACCCGATATATTGCTTCCTCCTAAGTACATCTGGCGAGAAGATCATGAAGGGAAAATCAGAGATTGAATCTCACACGGAGGTTTACCAATAATAGTTCTTCAGGCGGACCATTCGCGACTGCAACAGGAACTGGCAGTGGTATACAAAGCAGCCACCACAACGCACTATAAGTTGCTTGCAGAATATAAATGTAGATGCAGACATAGAGTCTGAAAAATTAAATTCATTATGGCTTAATAAGCACAGTCGTAAAAATGCCTTTCAAATTAGTCCACTTTTTTAACACACTTATCAATCTATATTTATATATAATTACAGTCAGCGTCCTTATCTTTCTCGATGACAAAATTTCAAGATTTAAGACGACTAAATAGGTGCTTGTGGACACAAAAAAGTTTCTAGACAGCTATTTCTATTTGCAATATAAATAAATAAAGTTACCTCGAAGCAGGATCACGCATATATTGCAGCTGCACGGGATGGGTTAGCACCGAGCAGTCGTTGCGTGGGCAGCTGATGGCTTCCGTCACGCGAGCCACGCTGTCTGTGTCTTGAGTCTGATTGCGTCAGTATTGCTTCCATTCTGCTTTCACAGCCCCCACGCACGTTTCCATTTATGCGAAATTCTTCGAAAATTTTTGAGCGTAACGTGCATTCACGAAATAGTCGTAGAAGAATTTTATTTCAGTCCTAGACGGTGACTGATGGAACAAGGCCTCGGCGTTGCTCCATAGTATAACTGCGTACAGTCATTCGGCCATGACTGTGAAACTGTCATTCCCTTGGTGTGTCCTTCATTACAGTATAACGCTTTGTTAGCACCAAGTCCATGTTTATCAGGCAACAGAGTCCGCATCTAAATACAACACCAGCAACAATGATCACACTTTTACTGCTGTTTCTTATTGAGGCCTACAACTGCCAGATTCCCGAATTTATACAAAAAAAGAACGAAAAGGAACTGAATCCAAAAAACCTACGTTGCCGAGTAACAGTAACAGTAACTTAAAAAAGCTTTTTCGGTAAAATGTTGGTTGCTGTTGCTGTAAGACTACAACCTATTATAAAATCTGTGCTCATGTATTGGTGCGAAGTTATTAACTAGATTTGAATATAGTGAGCATTGTAGTCCATTTTGGCGTCGAAAACCTTTCAGAATATTTCATATTGACATGGAACAAAATTACGAAGACTTGTGTCCTGATCTTTCGAGTAAATCATGCGGGACCACTATTATTCTTGTTTTTAATCGAGCAACAAAATACGTGCAACAATATATTCGTGTAATTCAATATTCGTGAGAAACAAGTTTCTTAGACGTAGAACGTATATATATATATATATATATATATATTACTGCTGTGTCTATTCACTTGGTACTTAGAGATACTAATTTTTTAATCCTAAAAACTATGTAATATTACTTATCAGTAATCAGATTATACATTTCATATTAGAATTTTAGATTTCAGCTCTTAGGGCAACCTGACAAACGATATTCAGTAAGCACTGATAACACACACCGCATCGCTCACATTGTTCCATATGGCTGCAGTCCGTTAGGAGAACTGATTTAAGTTGAGTGATGCTCCTCTATAACTTCTTTGGTTTAGTTTTTACTTGCCTTTGAGGGCCGTGAAGTGGGAGGTCAGCAAGTCTGAGGCGGGGTAGGTAGTACCTGCTGTTCAACATAGCTCTTACTCTTTCCTTAGGCACAAGACGAGTTAAATCAAATGCGGTAGGTGTATATATTATGAAAATATATATTTCTCTAATGTTCTACGTCTAAGAAACTTGTTTCTCACGAATATTGAGCCGGCCGAAGTGGCCGTGCGGTTAAAGGCGCTGCAGTCTGGAACCGCAAGGCCGCTACGGTCGCAGGTTCGAATCCTGCCTCGGGCATGGATGTTTGTGATGTCCTTAGGTTAGTTAGGTTTAACTAGTTCTAAGTTCTAGGGGACTAATGACCTCAGCAGTTGAGTCCCATAGTGCTCAGAGCCAGCCAACGAATATTGAATTACAAGAATATATTGTTGCACGTATTTTGTTGCTCGATTAAAAACAAGAATAATAATGGTCCCGCATGATTTACTCGAAAGATCAGGACACAAGTCTTCGTAATTTTGTTCCATGTTAATATGAAATATTCTGAAAGGTTTTCGACGCCAAAATGGACTTCAATGCTCACTATATTCAAATCTGGTTAATAATATATATATATATATATATATATATATATATGTGTGTGTGTGTGTGTGTGTGTGTGTGTCTGTCTGTGTGTGTGTGTGTGTGTGTGTGTGTGTGCGAGAGAGAGAGAGAGAGAGAGAGAGAGAGAATGGGGCGCTCTGTGGAACTCACGGACTTCGAACTTGGTCAAGTGACTGGGTGTCACTTGTGTCATACGTCTGTAGACGAGATTTCCACATTTCTAAACATCCCTAGGTCCACTGCTTCCGATGTGATAGGGAAGTGGAAACGTGAAGGGACACGTACAGCACAAAAGCGTACAGGTTGACCTCGTCTGTTGACTGACAGCGACCGCCGACAGTTGAAGAGGGTCGTAATGTATAATAGGCAGACATCTATCCAGACCATCACACAGGAATTCCAAATTGCATCAGGATCCACTGCAAGTACTATGACAGACGGGAGGTGAGAAAACTTGGATTTCATGGTCGACCGGCTACTCATAAGCCACACATCAAGCCGGTAAATGCCAAACGACGCCTCGCTTGATGTAGGGAGCGTAAACGTTGGACGATTGAACGATGGAAAAACGTTGTGTAGAGTGACGAATCATGGTACACAATGTTGCGATCCGATGGCAGGTTGTAGGTATGGTGAATGACCCGTGAACGTCATCTGCCAGTGTGTGTAGTGCCAACAGTAAAATTCGGAGGAGGTGGTGTTACGGTGTGGTCGTGTTTTTCATGGTGGGGGCTTGCACCACTTGTTGTTTTGCGTGGTACATCACAGCACAGGCCTACACCGATTATTTAAGCACTTTCTTGCTTCCCGCTTCTGTTGAAGAGCAATTCGGGGATGGCGGTTGCATCTTGCAACGCATTCGAGCACCTGTTCATCAAATGGTTCAAATGGCTCTAAGCACTATGGGACTTAACATACGAGGTCATCAGTCCCCTAGATTTAGAATTACTTAAATCTAACTAACCTAAGGACATTACACACATCCATGCCCGAGGCAGGATTCGAACCTGCAACCGTAGCAGCAGCGCGGTTCCGGACTGAGGCGCCTAGAATCGCTCGGCCACAGCGGCCGGCGAGGAGTCTTAAAAAATAATTATGGTCGTCATGTTGACTCAAATGAGAGATTTCAAACAACTGTAAGTAATTGAAAATATCTTCGTTAACTCTAAAATAATTTGTGTTCTGCCGGCACAGAATAAATGAAAATCCTGTAATAACGTTTGAATAAAAAATATTTGGCACGAATAAAGCAAGAATATTTCGCATTTGAAATCAGAATCCTCCGGTATCCTCTCAACAGTTTGTTTCAAACCTTTTGGGTGAAAGTGAAACAGGTGATTTTGGATACATAGCCGCTTGTTTTGAGATAGGAAACCCGTGGTCGTAAATTCATTTATATTGTGTTATAGACGTACACAGCTTACACAGCATAACAACGACGTACCTCGTGGTAACAGTTCAAAGTGACGACCACCAGTCTCAGTGCATGCATGCCGTGAACGGTCCTACCTCTCGCAAGCTGGTATCCACGGAGATGTACGTCTTCCAGTTAGAATGATGCCTGTTGGGAACATCCGTTCTTTGTACAGTCGTGCTGCTTTTCGGTTACGTCGTCCTGCTTCACCGTACATTAAATACGTGTTTGCCAATTCTCGAAACGAGTAACGTTCCATCTTTGACTAGGCGTCAAGCTATCTGATGCAATGGACAACTGACATTATGGATAGTGGTGTGTGTGCGGCACAGGTTAATGCGCCCGTGTGAAGCATGCGGTCGTCACATGAAACACGTGTTACGTGCTAAGTTGTGTGCCGAGTGTGTTGGATGGTCAAGTGTTAAAGTGCACAGCAGACACTCGGCAACTCTGCGAGAGTGCGGCAGAACTGTGTGCGTCGTTGAAATATATGCACTGAGACTGGCGGTCGTCACTTCGAGCAATTACTGTGAGCTACGTTGTTATGCCGTGTACGCTGTGTACACCCGTAACACAATAAATATGCATTTCCGACTATTAGTTCCCTATCTCAATATAATAGGTTGTGGACCCACTATCACCTGTTTCCGTTTAACTCGAAATGTTTGAGACAACCTGAATAAAGAACCTCCTTAGATTAAAACCACTCCAATCCAAGAATACCACAGTGGCACCGGCGCAGCAGCCATAATAACGTTACTTCTATTCAAATGGCTCTGAGCACTATGGGACTTAACTTATGAGGTCATCAGTCCCCTAGAACTTAGAACCACTTAAACCTAACTAACCTAAGGACATCACACACATCCATGCCCGAGGTAGGATTCGAACCTGCGACCGTAGCGGTCGCGCGGTTCCAGACTGAAGCGCCTAGAACCGCTCGGCCACTTCGGCCGGCGTTTTTTCTGTCTTCGTTGCTTTATGTTCTTACTATAAAAAAAAGAAAAAAAAAGAAAAATTAGCTGTCCTTTATCCGTGTTCGCGCCGCGTCATTTGCCACAGGTGTATTAGCTTAGCCATTATATGACCATATTCTGCATTCGTGAGTTTCTTCTGCTCACTGAATATGCCGTTTTGTCTAAGTTAGGTACGGTGGTGGTGGTTAGTGTTTAACGTCCCGTCGACAACGAGGTCATTAGAGACGGAGCGCAAGCTCGGGTTAGGAAAGGAATGGGAAGGAAATCGGCCGTGCCCTTTCAAAGGAACCATCCCGGCATTTGCCTGAAACGATTTAGGGAAATCACGGAAAACCTAAATCAGGATGGCTGGAGACGGGATTGAACCATCGTCCTCCCGAATGCGAGTCCAGTGTGCTAACCACTGCGCCACCTCGCTCGGTAAAGTTAGGTACGCCTTGCACGCTACATTAGCTTTCTTTCTCCTACTGTTATTACCTTTTTTTCGTGTTGCTACTAGGTGTTGTAATGAAGCATTGACAGTGGCTATCTGACTGTTACTTCCCAGTTCTTCGGGACTCTTAATCACGTTTGACGCCTCGGCTACGAGTAGAAAGAATTTTATGGATGCAATGAAGAACTGATCGTGGCTATCTGCCTGTTACCTCCCAGTTATGCGGGACTCTTAATCACGTTTGACGTCTCTATTACGAGTAGTAAGAATTTTTATTGGTAAGGTCAGTTCTGGTGCAATATTTTATGAGTTAAAATTTATACCGCTCACCACCCCATGCAACACAAATGTAGCCATGTGCTACATAAACCAACCGGTGTATGTCTTCCTCATGTCATTTTTAAGTTGGTTGGTAGGTTGGTTTGGGGGGTCTGTCGTAGTTATTACATCAGTTACTGCAGCTGCAGTGGTAGGTTATCAAGATTTAAGTGAGTTTGAACGTGGTGTTATAGTCGGCGCACAATCGATGGGACACAGCATCTCCGAGGTAGCGATGAAATGGGAATTTTCCCGTACGACCATTTCACGAGTGTGGCGTGAATATCAGGAATCCGGTAAAACATCAAATCTCTGATATCGGTGAGGCCGGAAAAAGATCCTGCAAGAACAGGACCAACGACGACTGAAGAGAATCGTTCAATGTGACAGAAGTGCAACCCGTCTGCAAATTTCTGCAGATTCCAATGCTGGGCCATCAACAAGTTTCAGCGTGTGAACCATTCAAAGAAACATCATCGATATGGGCTTTCGGAGCCGAAGGCCCATTCGTGTACTCTTGATGACTGCACGACACAAAGCTACGCATCGCCTGGGCCCGTCGCCACCGACATTGGACTGTTGATGACCGGAAACATGTTGCCTGGTCGGACGAGTCTCGTTTCAAATTGTATCGAGCGGATGGACGTGTACGGGGATGGAGACAACCTCGTGAATCCATGGACTCTGCATGTCATTAGGGGACTGTTCAAACTGGTGGAGGCTCTATAATGGTGTGGGGCGTGTGCAGTTGGAGTGATATGAGACCCCTGATACGTCTAGATACGACTCTGACAGGTGACACGTACGTAACCATCCAGTCTGATCACCTGCATCCACTCATGTCTATTGTGCATTCCTACGGACAATGCGACACCCCACACTTTCAGAATTGCTACCGAGTGGCTCCAGGAACACTCTTCTCAGTTTAAGCACTTCCGCTGCCTACCAAAATCCCGAGACTTGAATATTATTGAGCATATCTCGGATGTGTTGAGACGTGCTGTTCAGAAGAGATCTCCACCCCCTCGTACTCTTACGGATTTATGGACAGCCCTGCAGGATACATGTTATGAATTCTCTCCAGCACTACTTCAGACATTTGTGGAGTCCATGCCATGTCGTGTTGCGGCACTTCTGCGTGCTCGCGGGGGCCCTACGCGATATTAGACAGATGTACCATCTCCTTTGGCTCTTCAGTGTATGTATATTGTAACATTCTTTATAAAAATAAGCTTTTGAAGATTACGTTGAATGAATGTCTGAATAATGGAATGGATTCAGAACTCGAATTGTCATGTTGCGTGTTGTAAGTGCAAGTGGTGTGCTTTCTCTGTGTTGTTGTTACCGAAACTTTACAGAAATTGATTGGGCAATGCAACTTCCGATATCGATAAAGGAATACAGTTACTGCAAAATACATTCAGCCCTTTAAGCACTGAATCGGAAGGCCCTATTCAAAAGCAATAACTTCAGTCCTTGTCTACATAACGAATAAATTAAATTGTCTTACCTCTAGAGCAGCAACGGTGGAACGCGATATATTCTGCTCTCTCACAAAAAATATAAATATACTAGCTACAGTCTCCGCGATGTGCAGTGCTGGCTGTAATGCTTTGAAATGCACATGAAATTGTTTTGGCTGATAAATGAAAACATTTATGAAAATCCAACTTCTTTGAAAAATATGTGAAGCGGACAGGGAGGCGGTACTGTGGTGAATTACTAACACTGATTTTTTTTTGGCAAAATTATATTGCAAGTTAAGTTTATCTTTTCAAAAAATCTGACAACTGAAGTTACATTACTCACAATTGATTCACAAACAATGAGATTTAAACAGCAAGTATTATCTAACTTCATTAATCCAACATAAATGCAAATCACCAAATTAAATATAGTTCTGTTAACAAATTTTAGGAACATTACAAAGTGAAATGTCTAACTAGCCTTTTTATCAACACGGTTTACTTACATTCTGGGGTTACTCAACAATTACAAATTACCAGCCAGACCACCTATACTAACGCGCTGGCAAAAACGGAAATCATAATTTTACCTTATTTGCATGAAGATTTCTGCTTCGATGTTCAGCAATATTGACATACCTACATCAATCTAACTCTTGGTGGCTTCACACAGCACACCCCAAAGACTGCCTACTCCATCGTCTTTCCCTCACAGACAGCTACCTACAACTGTGCGCCAAGCGCTCTCTTACTCTAAAAAGGCAGTATCATTGCCCCTACGGTCGTGCGCAGTCAGTGATCCGCATTATCGAGCTTCTCTAGAGACATTCATCGTTTATAGTAAACTAGTTCTATTTTAATTTATTAATAACCTTATCTTATTCTAATGCCACATACAAGTGTGCCCAAGTACACTCCTTCCAATATTTTACAAGTACATATCTTTCTCCCTAAAGATAACAGAATAAATGGTCTCAGTTCACGCTACACTTTAAGAAACAGATACATTACTGGCCATTAAAATTACTACATCAAGAAGAAATACAGATCATAAACGGGTATTCATTGGACAAATATATTATACTAGAACTGACATGTGATTACATTTTCACGCAATTTGGGTGCATAGATCCTGAGAAATCAGTACCCAGAACAACCACCTCTGGCCGTAATAACGGCCTTGATACGCCTGGGCATTGAGTCAAACAGAGGTTGGATGGCGTGTACAGGTACAGCTGCCCATGCAGCTTCAACACGATACCACAGTTCATCAAGAGTAGTGATTGGCGTATTGTGACGAGCCAATGCTCGGCCCCCATTGACCAGACGTTTTCCATTGGTGGGAGATCTGGAGAATGTGCTGGCCACGGCAGCAGTCGAATATTTTCTGTATCCAGAAAGGTCCGTACAGGACCTGCAACATGCGGTCGTGCATTATCCTGCTGAAATGTAGGGTTTCGAAGGGATCGAATGAAGGGTAGAGCCACGGGTCGTAACACACCTGAAATGTAACGTCCACTGTTGAAAGTGCCGTCAATACGAACAAGAGATGACCGAGACGTGTAACCAATGGCACCAATGCCGTCACGCCGGGTGATACGCCAGTATGGCGACGACGAATACACGCTTCCAATGTGCGTTCACCGCAATGTCGCCAAACACGGATGCGACCATCATGTTGCTGAAACAGAACCTGGATTATTCCGAAAAAATTACGTTTTGCCATTCGTACAGCCAGGTACGTCGTTGAGTACACCATCGCAGGCGCTCCTGTCTATGATGCAGCGTCAAGGGTAACCGCAGCCATGGTCTCCGAGCTGATAGTCCATGCTGCTGCAAACGTCGCCGAACTGTTCGTTCAGATGGTTGTTGTCTTGCAAACGTCCCCATCTGTTGACTCAGGGATCGATACGTGGCTGCACGATCCGTTACAGCCATGCGGATGAGATGCCTGTCATCTCGACTGCTAGTGATACGAGGCCGTTGGGATACAGCACGGCGTTCCGTATTACCCTCCTGAACCCAGCGATTCCATATTCTGCTAACAGTCATTGGATCTCGACCAACGCGAGCAGCAATGTCGCGATACGAGAAACCGCAATCGCGATAGGCTACAATCCGACGTTTATGAAAGTCGGAAACGTGATGGTACGCATTTCTCCTCCTTACACGAGGCATCACGATAACGTTTCACCAGGCAACGCCGGTCAACTGCTGTTTGTGTATGAGAAATCGGTTGGAAACTTTCCTCATGTCAGCACGTTGTAGGTGTCGCCACGGACGCCAACCTTGTGTGAATGCTCTGAAAAGCTAATCATTTGCGTATCACAGCATCTTCTTCCTGTCGGTTAAATTTCGCGTCTGTAGCACGTCATCTTCGTGGTGTAGCAATTTTAATGACCAGTAGTGTGTTTAAAGAAACGAAACCGAACATCTTATCGTCGTCGTCGTCGCATCATAGACGAGCATACATTGCTCTGCCTGAGCGCAGGGTAAACATCCAAGTGGTGTTCCTGCTTATCATCTTGGTGTTGCATTACTGTGACCTGTCGTGATGGGTTGACCTCTGGTAGCGCGAGAAGGAGTTTCTCCTCAGGTTTTTGCGGGAACTCCCGCAACAGGTCCCGCCGACGTGTTGTCGGGCGGTGTGTTGTTGTCCCCACACCACTGCCGTGTACTCTCTGGTCTGACCAGCGTTAGAGCGTGGTGCCGTGGTGCGGAGGTAGCGCCGACTCGCATTTGTGCAGAGGGTCTGCCTCTGATGTCTTGTACGCACGGCTCCCTCGTGAGTCGCTGGTTGATTTGGACCCCGAGATAGCTCTCAGTCTGGGTCTACACTTCTTCGGGATGTAAGTTGGCGCCAGTCTGGCAACAGCTTCCGTTCCGTGAAGCTGACAGCCTGGCTCCGTCTGGCATTAAATTTGAGCCATCACTTCGTCGATCAGGCACATTCTTACTGCGGGTGAACAACGTTGTGTCGTCGGCGTAAAATGCCATCTCCATTCGGGCCACCCGCGATGCAATGGCCGTGTTCAGGGAGTACAGCAGCGGGCCGAGGACAGACCCCTGCGGTTCTCATGCACGAACAGGATGGCGCACGAAATCTGTCACCATTTGTTTTTTAATAGCACTTTACTATTAAGAAAAATTCAATACTACTATGAAAAACGCTCACTGGACAATTTTTATAACTCAGCACACGATCAGTATGTCCGGCATTTTGATTCCTAACTTCCTTCACACGAACACTGGTGTTAGTGATAAACCTACTGCACATGTCTTCCGTGATTTCACTGCAAACTTGAAGAACAAGGCGTCTGAGCTCCATTAAATCGAGCGGACTTTCAGGAAAATTGATTCCTCAGGTACCGCGAAATAAAAGAAGCGCATGGGATGAGATCTGGGCTACTGGGAGGAGGGCGGGGGTGGCAAAATTCTCTGTCCTTGAAACGACCTGGAAATCTGACTGAAATAGCTCGTACGTCACAACGATCGCGTGAAAATCAAACACAGTGTTTGCGGTATGTGTGCTCGGTCCATCTTTCATGAACCACTGCTCGATGAAAGGCAAGGCAGTAGCAAGAATCTGTAGAGCGAAGTAGAGCATGGTCACATAGCGGGCAGTGTTCATAGTTTCTTAAAAAAAAATCTAGTCCCATAAGTCCGTGACGGTAAAATGCGACCCACACAGTAAAGTTGTCGTACATGCAGCACTTGAGAATTTTCAGTAGCGCAAAAGCGTACATTTCGTTTGTTAACCACGCCGTCAAAATGAAAATGCTCCTTGCCTGAAAAACAAACGTTGTTGAGAGTTTGCTCCCCAAACTCCAGCCAGCGGGCAAACAGTAGTCTCTGCCGCTTGTGTTCTGTAGAGAAGTTCTGAGCAGAGGTCATCTTTTAACAGTAGTCTCTGCCGCTTGTGTTCTGTAGAGAGCTTCTGAGCAGAGGTCATCTTTTACGGATACATCCGGGGGGTCACTTTTGATAATCCGTTGAACGGGGCCTCTGTATACGCTCAGTTGCACTGGTGCCCTTCTGCACGATTTGCCGTGGCTTCCCTGTAGACTTGTACCGTTTCAGTAGTCTCCGGCGAAGAAACAGGCACAGGCGTCGGCCGAAGTCGCTTCGCTTGCAACACAGATCCTTCCCGTACAGACTGATCGTACAGCCTGTGAACGATTCCCTTGCAAGAAGCTCACGGAGTACTAAACTGCTGTCGAAACCGCCTCTGAGTCGCAACAGGATTTTTCGTTTCGTGAAGAAGTAACATAACTGCCAATCGCCGCTGCTTTGTTAGTCGTCCATTGTTGGTCATTTTGTAAACACTTGTCTCCTTACAAATTATGTATGAAACAAACGATGATGCATTTCGGGCACCGTCCTGTATCAGCCTCTCAGTGGATGTCCAATGTTCCACCCTCACTGAAGCGTCCTGCTGGCAAGGCAGGACCGTAGAAGGACCCCTTGTGAGTTCGGTACCCGGTGTACGAAGAGTTCGTAACGCAGCCATCAAGCCAGACGAAGTGAAAGGTTCTGGACACGTCCAGAAGTACCGCCCCAAGGCCTCGTCTCCAGCACCGTCATTCTCCGCTCCACCAGTCTCAGCAGCTGGTGAGTGGTGGCGTGGGCGCTCCAGAAACCAAACTGATCAACTGGGATTATATGTTCCTGATTGACGTGTTGCAGCGGCCGCTCGGCATATTACCGCTCGAACTCCCTCGAGTGGAACGGGTGCAAGCTGATGAGCTGCTTGCCGTGGCTCGTTGTTGGTTTTCAGGATGGTCAGCACTTCCGCATGTTTCCAGAGGGAAGGGTAGGCCACAGAACGAAGAATTTTTGGCCAAAGGCCGATGAATCCCGGTGGCAAGCTCTTCAGCAGGTCGTTCATTATCCCATCTCTGCCGCCCACCCTCCTGATGTTGAGAGTCCGAAGATGTTCTTAAGTACAACCATCTACGAAAATTATTTAACATCTTTAATCATTTTACAAATGATTACAAATACCGTTTGACTTTAATTCCATACGTCATCTTTCAATTTCACGGCTTTTATTTGGTTATACCGCCTTACATCTGGGATGGCCAGGATGAATAATTCGTCCAAGTGTCACTACAAAACATCGTCGTCAGCTTCGCTTATTTTCTCAGGATATATGTAGAAAATGAGCGCCAACCGCTGTGGCTGAGCGGTTGCACGCGCTTCAATCCGGAACCGCGCTGCTGCTATGGTCGCAGGTTTGAATCCTGCCTGGGGAATGGATGTATGTGATGTCCTTAGGTTAGTTAGGTTTAAGTAGTTCTAAGTCTAAGGGAATGATGACCTCAGATGTTAAGTCCCATAGTGCTTAAACCATTTTGAACCATTTTTTAGAAACTGAGCAGAAAATATAATTATATTAATATTTATACTTATCTGCCTCTCCACTTACATCTGCTCCCAAAAAATTATTATTCTCTGTAATGTACATGTTTTTGATTACCGTCAGCATTCAAATGAAATTCAGTTTGTAGCCATAAAGAAAGAAGCACGCCAAGAAAGCAAGTGAAACGATAAACACCATCTTCCAAAATGAAATATAGCCATACAGTACATTATTTCATGAGCCTTCTCAAGTTTTTAAACTTTGGGATTCCATGTTTATACGACAGGCTGTAGGGAAGCAGCCTACTCACGCTGTAGTAAATTCATATCAGTTTCCATTGTGTGCCAGCCAGTCTGCTGTAACTAGCTCTGACGTCATAAATGTTGCGCAATACCTTAAAAATCAAGCAAATGACCTAAAACTTTTCTGGCATGTCAGAAGTAATGCTAAATTAATGTGTGTTAAATATCAGTTCGATAACTTAAGCCATTTCCGAAATTTGGACGTTTTTCTGTAAAAATCATTGGCGCAACAGAAAAGAGCTAGAGACTTCAAAATTTATATTTAGATTCATCTTTCATAATGATTTAATAAAAACAGTACTTTGGATTTCACAGATTAAGATTTTAGTGGAGATTCATGATTTTGTGGTTTTCGTCTCAAAACTGAAGGAAGCAAGATAGATTAAGTAGACTAATAAATAAGGTTCAAAAATGGCTCTGAGCACTATGGGACTCAACTGCTGAGGTCATTAGTCCCCTAGAACTTAGAACTAGTTAAACCTAACTAACCTAAGGACATCACAAACATCCATGCCCGAGGCAGGATTCGAACCTGCGACCGTAGCGGTCTTGCGGTTCCAGACTGCAGCGCCTTTAACCGCACGGCCACTTCGGCCGGCTAATAAATAAGTAAGGCTAGGATGTTTAGATTTAAATAGGTTGGAGGTCCGCTATGACTATGAAGATGTGAAAAGTTTCTTTTGAATACCTATAAAATTATGGCGATAGCGGATCTCAAAAGGGACAGTTCAGAGCACATCTGCTGCGTGCAGTGTAATTAAATTAATTCTATCGCCCAAAATATTTAACTTAGCCACGTCAAAATTTTATTATCAATACTTACCTGCGTGCTGAATGCACAGGTAAATTAAGAGCTTTATCGGCCATCAGCAAGAGAAGCTATAATTTATTATGTAACTTGAAGTGGTGCGTTACTAGCCCAGCGGCTAGTCGGGAGAGCCGATTTGATCAGGCATTCACTTAGCCGTCCGCACCGCGGCTTTATATATAAGAACGTTGCGCGAGGAAGCAAGGCGCCAGTTCTCTCCAGACGCTGAATAACACGCCATCTGTGTCGGGAGCCGCGTCGCGTCGGTATCACTGCTACAAACAGCCTCGGGTGCCGTATTAAGTTACTAGAGATACGCGGAACCATGAAATCATTTCAAGAGAAGAGTTAATTCTGGGATGATTTTCTTTATCTAGCTTCAGTTTGCGTAGTGTCGTATTTTCACGTGCCGTCGCGGGACAGATATTCTACCAATAATTTAGCGTGGCGTTTGATGAAATATTTTCATCAAATTATGGCGAGCATTCTTTTTAACATTTAATTCGGACATTTATAGTTGCATCAGCGCATTAGACTCTGAACTGCTCTGTTAGTTAGGTTGTAGGGATACTTGTGTTTTTTATTTGTGACTTTGAGAATATACTCAACTATTTTGGAAAATCGTTTTTGATTAGAAATCCCGGACAATCTCCTAATTCCTCAGAGCTATAAGCTGCAGCTATAATATTATTCTCAGATGAAGTGGGCACTAGGAACTCTAATTACAGGCTTCACGTTTTGTTAAATCGCTTTTTGGGGGCTAAAAAGTAAATAGAGAGCCAGTGTTGAGAACGGCGAAAGACAGCATTAACAACATGCTAAAAGCCAGAAACTGAATCAACATGCAAACTTTTATACAGCAAACGATTAATTTTCAATTTAAAAAGCGCCGCCCCACATATGGTGCATTGGCCGGGAAACCAACTAAGTGAAAGTGATTTTTAACTATTCACATTCGCGAGTGAAATGCGACACGCAGCTGAGTAATAGAACAGTGAAAGTGTTACGTGTGCATGTGGACGACGCAATGGGATTAACAACGCATCTGGATTGACGGAGGTGGCACTGAGTCTAGTGGTGCTGCCGGCATCGAGAGACGCCACCGTAGTCGTCTGCTGGAGCAGCCGGAATCGCGCCTGCAATTGTGGGCCACGCAAACACACAACAGCCGTCAGAGTGCCGTCTGCAGTTCAACGTGCCACGTCGCATCAGTAATCCTGGTACGCCGCGCCGGCAACGCCATACGTCGTGCAGAAGGAACTAAGTTAAGTGAAAAGCTGTTAAAAATTTTACTAACCTGCACTAAAAGACTGTCGGCGATGGAACCGCCAAAAGAAACCGAGTTTAAACTTAAATCAGAACCTATGTCTGTTGAGGGAACTGTAAATTCAGACAACGGTTCAACTGTAAATATGCATGGAAGTAGTAATGTTAAGGTGAAATATGAAATATTGTCTCCTGACAGTAGTGTGGGAAGGGGCAATGATTCAATAATAGAGACCCCTGTAGTAAAGCAGAAAGCAGAAATTGTAAATTTATTGGATGATAGTTTCTCTGATGAATTAATAATGAAACAGTCATCAGAGATGGTAGAGTTTAAGAAGGAGAAGTTAAATATAACTGATCAATCTGCAGTTTCATGTAGTTTTGATGATTCTGGTATTGGAGCTAGTGTTTCGTCACCTGAGTGTGATAAAAAGCCAGCTACTGAGCAACCCAAAGATGCTGGGGCTGTTGATTTAAATGTTATATTACAAGCAATAGCTGCCAGTCAAACAAATTTTAATAAACTGTTTGAGGCAATGGACAATAAATTAGAATCCAATAATGCTGAATTAAAGTCTGAAATAAGTGAACAGGTCAAAAGCAGTAATGCTGAATTATAGTCTGAAATAAGTGAACAGGTCAAAAGCAGTAATGCTGAATTAAAGTCTGAAATAAGTGAACAGGTCAAAAACAGTAATGTTGAATTAAAATCTGATATAATTGAGGTAAATAACATGATTGTGGCCAGTCAAACTAATTTTAATAAACGATTGGAGGTAATGGACGATACCTTCAAGGCTGGTTGCAATAAGTTGAAAGAGGATCTAGACAGTTTGAATTGTAAAATTGATTACAATCATGAGGATATTAAGAAAAAGGTTGCTCAACAGTTTTCTGAAATGTATAAAACAGTTAAATCCGAAGTTGCTGAGGTTCGCAAAGACTTCCAAATGGAAGATGCGAAGCTGGAGCACAAGTTAACAGAAAAGATCGAGGCGGAATCTGAACTGTGCTCAGATAGATTTAAAGATGTTAATATAAAAGTAAATATATGTCAAGCAGACATAGATGCAATCAAAACTGATACTACTCATATTGTACAAAGAGTAGATAATGTGGAAATGAAAGTAGAAAATTTAAGTACTAACATTGCTAACATTGAGAGTAAAGTAGCTTCAGTAACTTCTGGTAATGGTAGTATACAACAAGTTGTAGCTGCAAACGCCGCTTTTATCGGGTGTCGGCAGTTCTTGCGGTTCGATACAGATAAAAATATCCACCCGCTAGATTTCTGGAACGATTTTGAAGATGTGATTCCACCAACTTGGTCTGAACGAGAGAAAATCTCATTTATTAGAAGCCATTTAGCAGGTGACGCCATGCGTTGGTCAGCTGATGTTATGTTGAAGTGTAAAACATTAGCGGAGTTTAAAATAGCTTTTATTAATGAGTATTGGTCTAGTAATAAGCAGAATGAAGTGTTGAGAGAATTTTGGAGTGGAAAACGCTTCAATGCAGGCAAGGAATCTATTAAAGAGTTTGCTAGGTCATGGATTTCACGTTTGTCACATTTGGCCGAAAAGCTGAAACCTGAAATGATTATACTAGGTCTTCAAGCCAAACTACCATGGTATTGGCAAACTAGAATTATATCTGCCCCTAGAGACAATCTGGATCGTTTCATTGAGTATCTGGAACGTGTAGAACGTGTTGCTGCCAATGAGGAGCAAGCACGTAAGAACAGAAATGCCAATAACAATAATAATAATTTTAGGAACGAGCAGAATGGCAATGTAAACATCAGAACAGTAGGTGTTCGCCATCCTAGGAGAGGTAGGAATTGGGGAAATAATTATCAGAACCAACAATGGCATCCAAATGACAGTAATGTTGTTCCAAACAAAATTATGCAGGTAAACAACAGTGCGGAAGGCAATGCTGTGCCAGTTAACTATAATGAAAATAAAGGAAACAGCAGTAGGCCGAGGCAGGAAAACTAGTTCCCGTCTATGAGGACACTGGCGCTCACCAGGCGGTTACTTTTCCTAAGCCAGTAGTTAAGGGAATTGGTAAGACAGATCAGAATACTCAAACTGAACATGTGGATGAAGAGTCGGTAGCACCTAAGGATACAACATAAATATTAGATCACTCACAGTATTTGATAGATACCGTGTTAGAGACGCTTTCTAAGTGGGAAGAGCAAGAGAAGGCGCAGCAGTGTAACGATAGGGAGGAACTACAAAATACTGAATTGTCAGGTGAAGAAGCAGAAGAAATTCATGCTTATTTTTACGATGAATATGATGTGCTCTTATCTAAAGTGCCTGCGCAGGATGTTGATAATGTACTAATAGATTTAGGACAGGAGATAAGTGAGAATGTAGAGGGTAGGCTGTTGGGGGTCGATGAACCCAGTAGCTGTGACCAGTTGTCACTTGAGAAGGAAACCGACGATAATGGTGAAAATGGTTTAGCTGTAACTAGTATTATGCCCGGTCTGGAGGCGCAGAATCGCTCAGACTACAGTAATTTGGGTCATGTTCAGCAAACTAAATGTAATGAAGTCGTGCGGTGTTTCGATTTGAAATTAATAGACCGACTGGAAAAGGCAGCTGAAAATGTAATTCAGGAAACCCCTACACACTGTGACCTAAATGTAATGAAGACAGATGTCGATCACTTTAGTTGGAGACAAATCCAAAAGGAACTATTAGATGAGTTTGAGGAACCACCTGTACAACCTAGAATAAGCCACCCTATAATAATAGTGAATATATTGGGTATCAATGTACGTTGTCTCTTAGACAGTGGAAGTGAGGTGAGTGCGACATCACAGTCCTTCTTTGATGCATTACCAGGTAAAGACAAGCTTACAGTAATGAGAGTATCAGGACTAAGAATAACTGGTGCTACTGGCAAGGTGTCAAAAACAGTAAAGCAAGAAGCTTTACTGCCCTTTAACATTAATGGCAATTTAATTGATCATCCATGTTTAATTGTAAACAATCTCAGTATTGAGGTTTTAATTGGCATAGATTTCTTGTCAAAATATCAGAGTGTTGTTGACTTTGAAAGAAGCCAGTTAAAAATGGTCTTGCCAATAACCGGAGTAATTATAGTACCTTTTAGTGATAAACATGTAGTAACTGATGATGAAACTTGGGAGCTGCCTATACGAGTTCTGAAAAATAGGAGGTATTGGGACGAAAGTGTTAATCTTAGTAACAGTAAGCTGACCACAGAAGAAGAAGAAGCAATTATTTTAGACAAAATAGAAGCTAAATTGCAGGAAATCGATAAAATTTCCGCCAATCAGAAGGAAGAACTGAGACAGGTTCTAAAAAGGCATCATAAAGTATTTTCAGATCGACGTGGCGTGGTCAAAGGTTATGAATGAATGCTGTAGGGAGGAGGTTGTTCTGTAACCTCTACACAGTGTGGCAGCTGTGCAGTCCCAGCTGTGTGAGATCTTCTTTCCCATTTCAGATCTCACTCACTCTCTTCATCTTTCCTATCCACCCAATAAAAAAAATTTCGATCTCTTCTTTCCAACACAAAATTTTCCGTTATGGTTTTAAGCCATGAATTATGTAACCATTCTAACCACCGATTAGTGAAACGAAATACCTAATGTGACAAACCTAATAGTGACAAACAATAGAGAAGTATACGTAATTAAAATAAAATGTATTTGAGTAACAAGTATGTATAGAACCCTGGTAATATTGTTAGTACAGAGTGTTGTTTTATTGGAAATGGTCCCACAATAATATTAAAAAAAATGTACAAATTCATGTACAAGCAGGATCTGAAGTGGTAGTGAAACCTATTGTATGCATTAGAGCTAACTAAGAAATAGTAAAAGAGATTGCTTAGTGTTACGAAAAATATGCAGATAAGTTGTAAGGATGAACTCACCTTGTGTAGCAAGGAAAGGCAGTGTAATAGAATTGAGCAGTGTTTGTGGTTGAGACGTGAAGGACACGTCCCTGAAGTATTTATAAGGTTGGAGCTGGCCATTATTTTGGTGTAGTGTGTGACAGGATACACCTACACGTATTGAGGTTATGAGTTGGAGGCGTGAATGCGACCATAGGTACCCTTATGTTAGATGAGACAGAGCAGCTCATGGTGTCCTATAGGTTTAAGGAATTTAGCATTACGCTCGTCCATAATTACTTGATGCATTTTAGTGGTAGGTCGAGAGAGACTACCTGTGGTTTCAGCGTCCGATCGAGTGGAAATGGATTGCCACGTGAGCAAACTAATCAGCTGCAATACACTATGAATATGAAATAAATGTGCTATCCTATGCTTTAAATGTTAATACAGTGAGTGTTAAATAAGTTCATACACTAGCAAAGTAAATAAGTAACATAATGACAGACGTAAAACATAAATTTTAGCTCAGCATAAATACACCTCAAAGTAAGTAAGTACATAATTACAGATGTGGAACTGACACAACAGCAGAGGACCAATAAGTGGATTTTGTAGTCAACTAAACGTAGTGCGTTTTGAACACTCAGAACTGTACTATTACCAAAAGTTACTCACATGTACAAAGAAGCTGAGAAAACAACCACTAATCATACTCATACTATCTCTAAGAATAAGGTAATCGAAGATGATTCAGCGAAGTGAATAAAATACAAATGTATCAGGAATGTACCGAGCATTGGTTCAGTGTTCCGGCACAGAAATAATAAATTCAGATTAAATAGGATTTATGATTGTATGCCTTGACCATAAATTTTCTCTAGTACGTGACTAACGGCGTTTTGAGCCATTTGTTTACCGATTTTATGACAATTGAGTAACCACGAGAGCAAAATTGAAAAGGTTCTGTTAACTTTGTTCCAGCAAAACTGAAGGATAACATGTATATCCCCATTTCATTGTGACCCACCCTTAGATATTAAGTGAACAGAGTCTGAGGCACTCTTTTTGTTTGTTCTACAGGACAAACCAGATAATGGCAGCCTGGTAGCTGCGTGAAAGCGTGGAGTGATGTGGACACAACTCACAGTGACCCCTCCCCTTTCCCCATGTAATTTAGAGTGATCGAGAAGGACGCACACCATAGCAACTTCCCCTCCTCTACCCTTGTGAATGGAAGTGTAGGACGCCAGCCAAAGCGGCTACAACAACGTGTGTAAAAATTATTTGTGAACTTTTCTTTCAGGTTTAGAAAAGACTGCTAAGAGATAATCATCTGTTTATGTATCATGTTATTTTCTTTGAATTTGTGTATGTAAAAATGTATTTAATGTATCTAAGATTTTCATAATTTTTCAATTTGTATGTGTTTGTTTGTCTACGGCAATATGTATGCCAAAATATTTCATTGACTTTGCTTAAAATTTTGAATAATGAAATTGTTTAAAAGGCAGTGAACATGCCCACAATTTAAATAATTAATGTAGGTAATCAGTTTTCTTTTAATGTTTCTACCTGTTTACATTTCAATTTTGATTTTTCACAGGGAGTTAAACTGTACTCTTGCTTCCCTTTTTGTAATTAATTTTTTTTAATTCATTAACATTCATAAACAAAAAAATTTAAGTAGAGGGTGATGTAGGGAAGCAGCCTACTCACGCTGTAGTAAATTCACATCAGTTTCCATTGTGTGCCAGCCAGTCTGCTGTAACTAGCTCTGACGTCATAAATGTTGCGCAATACCTTAAAAATCAAGCAAATGACCTAAAACTTTTCTGGCATGTCAGAAGTAATGCTAAATTAATGTGTGTTAAATATCAGTTCGATAACTTAAGCCATTTCCGAAATTTGGACGTTTTTCTGTAAAAATCATTGGCGCAACAGAAAAGAGCTAGAGACTTCAAAATTTATATTTAGATTCATCTTTCATAATGATTTAATAAAAACAGTACTTTGGATTTCACAGATTAAGATTTTAGTGGAGATTCATGATTTTGTGGTTTTCGTCTCAAAACTGAAGGAAGCAAGATAGATTAAGTAGACTAATAAATAAGGCTAGGATGTTTGGATTTAAATAGGTTGGAGGTCCGCTATGACTATGAAGATGTGAAAAGTTTCTTTTGAATACCTATAAAATTATGGCGATAGCGGATCTCAAAAGGGACAGTTCAGAGCTCATCTGCTGCGTGCAGTGTAATTAAATTAATTCTATCGCCCAAAATATTTAACTTAGCCACGTCAAAATTTTATTATCAATACTTACCTGCGTGCTGAATGCACAGTTAAATTAAGAGCTTTATCGGCCATCAGCAAGAGAAGCTATAATTTATTATGTAACTTGAAGTGGTGCGTTACTAGCCCAGCGGCTAGTCGGGAGAGCCGATTTGATCAGGCATTCACTTAGCCGTCCGCACCGCGGCTTTATATATAAGAACGTTGCGCGAGGAAGCAAGGCGCCAGTTCTCTCCAGACGCTGAATAACACGCCATCTGTGTCGGGAGCCGCGTCGCGTCGGTATCACTGCTACAAACAGCCTCGGGTGCCGTATTAAGTTACTAGAGATACGCGGAACCATGAAATCATTTCAAGAGAAGAGTTAATTCTGGGATGATTTTCTTTATCTAGCTTCAGTTTGCGTAGTGTCGTATTTTCACGTGCCGTCGCGGGACAGATATTCTACCAATAATTTAGCGTGGCGTTTGATGAAATATTTTCATCAAATTATGGCGAGCATTCTTTTTAACATTTAATTCGGACATTTATAGTTGCATCAGCGCATTAGACTCTGAACTGCTCTGTTAGTTAGGTTGTAGGGATACTTGTGTTTTTTATTTGTGACTTTGAGAATATACTCAACTATTTTGGAAAATCGTTTTTGATTAGAAATCCCGGACAATCTCCTAATTCCTCAGAGCTATAAGCTGCAGCTATAATATTATTCTCAGATGAAGTGGGCACTAGGAACTCTAATTACAGGCTTCACGTTTTGTTAAATCGCTTTTTGGGGGCTAAAAAGTAAATAGAGAGCCAGTGTTGAGAACGGCGAAAGACAGCATTAACAACATGCTAAAAGCCAGAAACTGAATCAACATGCAAACTTTTATACAGCAAACGATTAATTTTCAATTTAAAAAGCGCCGCCCCACAAGGCGTTTAGGTGATCACTTAAGTTGGTGCTTCAGTGCATCCTCCCCTTTGATGTAAGATATACTCTGTGCCATGAAATTAATCGTTACAGATTCCCCCACACGTCCAAAGAAGAGCACGAGGTCCGTATTGGCGCGTAATTCTTAGTGCGTAATCAAGAAAACACGAGCAAAAATCAGACAGTAACGCCTCCATATTGTTCAACAACATACCTCATTCCAGCTAGTTGGACAGAACCTCATGAACAACTGATTAAGAAACAGTTGGTGCCTTAGAGGTACAGCTATCTCCACAGTGAATAGAATTGTTCGGTGTGCCATGTGACAGGCAGGTTGGAATTGCGATGCAGACTAACGTATATCGAGAACAGCGTGTAGAAGACGCGTGCTATTAGCTCATATGATCGATGTGCTGCCTTATCGCGGATACTCCTACGCATAGGACACGCATTTGATGTTATCACTTGTAACCGAGCAAATCTACTGACGACACTACGCACTGCGGCGGGCAATAATGTGTTGGTGTCAGGGCTCCCATTCAGTTAGTACGGAATACTACAACGACAGACGAGCCTTGATGCAACTAATCACCAAATCACTAGCCGCTTCAACGGTGAATAGTAATAAACGAGGGGCAGAAATATCATCACCTCTCCCATATGGAGCACACAAATGTACCCCTGCGCAGTGCACGGTGCACAGCACTGAGTTTATCGAGGCGTTACAGTAATGGAAAAAAATGACCTGGAATTATGAGTCGACGGTACATGACGCTGGCAGTTACGAGCACGGTGGAAATCACATGAAACGATCCATTTCGATTGCCAACAGAGCATCCTTCAGACAGGTTCAAATGGTTCTGAGCACTATGGGACTAACACCTGAGGTCATCAGTCCCCTAGAACTTAGAACTACTTAGACCTAACTAACATAAGAACATCACACACATCCATGCCCGAGGCAGAATTCGAACCTGCGACCGTAGCAGTCCGCGGTTCCGCACTGAGGCGCCTAGAACCGCTCGGCCACCGCGGCCGGCTTTCAGACAGGTGGTCGAGATATTCTCACCTTCGTGGAACCCATGACACCACGAATATTGTCTCTACTGAGGTCGAAATTGAGTGTGACAGTGAAATTAGCTGGTCGTGTATAACAGGTCTAGATGAAACCAAGCTAATTGTTGGAGGGATTTATCGGCCACCCGATGCCACTGTGACTGTTCTACAGTCATTCAAAGAAAGTCTACGATCATTAGCGCGTAAATACCCAGATCATGTAACACTAGTTGGAGGCGAGTTTAATCTACCTAGTATACATGGGACGTCTATGGATTCATTGCAGGGGATACAGCAGACAGTCTTGCGAAGTACTTTTGAACATGTTTAATGGAAACTGTCTTCACCAGCTAGTTTGGCAGCTCACACGAAATCGAAATACGAGGGTTGTTTGACAAGTCTGGTAAAAACGCAAGAAAAAACGACTTTTTCGTAAACAACTCGCCATATTTCTAGAGACAATTTTCTTTAAGGGATACACAACTGGTGTAGCGATCCTCCGGCTTTTTCATCCAATCGGAAAAATAGATTCCGTCAAACTTTGCAAAATACTTGTTGACTGCAACCATCCCTTCTCATTTAATGAAAACTTCTTCCCAGCCTAGTGGCTGGCCGGTGTGGCCGTGCGGTTCTAGGCGCTTCAGTCTGGAACGGCGTGACCGCTACGGTCGCAGGTTCGAATCCTGCCTCGGGCATGGATGTGTGTGATGTCCTTAGGTTAGTTAGGTTTAATTAGTTCTAAGTTCTAGGCGATTGATGACCTCAGAAGTTAAGTCGTATAGTTCTCAGAGCCATTTGAACCACTTTTCTTCCCAGCAAGCCAAAGTTTCAAGTTACGGAACAGGAAAAAGTCATATAATTGCGTAGGCCAGAGTCAGTCGAAATAAAAGTACTCTGGGTATGGTTCCACGTCATAATGTATAAAAGTACTTCTTCTGGGTCTGCTGAGCCAGAAGAAGGCCGTTGCAACCGTGGCAGATACGTTGGGTTTTCTCCAGCAGCAGTAGTTTTATACATTATGAGGCGGTACCATACCCAGAGAACTTTTATGTCGAGGAGAAAGTCACTTGGAGCTGTGTCTGTTGAACAGAGTGGACGAGGAATCAATCCAAAGCCCAATTCATGCACTGATATCGCTGATGTCTGAGATGGTGCATTATCCTGGTGAAATACCACATTTTTTAGTGTCAACCTTGGCCTCTATTCAGCCAACGCAAGTTTCAAACGATCGAACAATGAAACATAATACGGTCAAGTTATGCTTCTGCCTTTTTCCAAGTAATCTATGATGGTTATTCCTTGGAAATCCCAAGAAACATTGACCATCACCTTACCGGCTGACAAAACGGTCTTTGCGTTATTCGGTGCACTTTCATCAGCCTTTTTCCATTGGTTCAAATGGCTCTGAGCACTATGGGACTCAATATCTTAGGTCATAAGTCCCCTAGAACTTAGAACTACTTAAACCTAACTAACCTAAGGACATCACACACACCCATGCCCGAGGCAGGATTCGAACCTGCGACCGTAGCGGTCCCGCGGTTCCATTATTTTGACTCTCGTGTGTAATGACGAATCCAGATTTCATCAACAGTCACAAACCGGTGCAAAACGTCTTGCGGAATGATTAAACATTCCGACACTATGATGAAATATGAGAATTTTTAGCATATTGCAGCCCCGTCAGCAACTGTGATAGACTAATATTTTGAAGAATCAGCCTCAGTTGCAGAAATTTTCTGGTCTTTACCAGGTTTCGGCTAAATTGATCTAGCCTTCTTCAGAAGCATAAAATTACTATAACATGCCTGAGTAAGGCACAGTCAACATTGAAAACCTATGGTACCGTGGTAACATGTCGAATGAAAACTACTTAACTGAGGTCCAGCCCGGCATCTCTACACCACGCGGTCGATTGGCAGCGGCAAGTACGTTGGCACACACTATGTTGAAATGTTGCGCAAGATGCGTTTTTGATCGACTGTGAGCAGTCCCGGCATACGCCTCGCACACAGCTTCTTCACAGCCAATTTTCCGTGAAGGATATTATGTGCTCACTCAGTTGAGATGCCTACAGTATCAGAAATCTCACGAATTTTTATTCGGCAGTCTTGCATTACCATATCATGGATTTTGTCAATGGTTTCCTTTGTGATTACATCGGTTGGACGTCCGGAGCACACTGCGCCTCAGTGCTTGTCCGACCACCTTTAAATTTATTAATCAAAAAGTAAATGGTCTTCAGCGATGGTGCTGAATACGCATGAACTTCATCCAGTTCTATTTTCATATGGGCGGCAGTCGAACCATTCAAATAAAAATGTTTCGTAACAGCATGAAATTCGGTTTCCTCCATGTTCAATCGCAGTCGACACATTGGCCAATGCAGACGGCTGTCAACAATGAACACTTGAACAATGTTGAGACTATTTATACGACCCTTGGAATAATCGACCTTACCAACCATAAAGGCGCAACAAAAATGTTTCATTCTTTCATAGGAATTTACCAGACATACGGAACCACCCTCGTATCTTATACTTTGTAGCTACAAACAGGCCGGAACTTATCGGCGGCCTCAGTATAGAGATGGGGATTAGTGATCATGTCACCATAAAGACTATCGTGGCGAAAGTCAATAAATCAGTCGACACGGCTAAGGGAGTTCAGGCAGAAAGAGCAGGTAAGCAGTTGTTATCATCTCACTTAGAGTATGGTTTGGCATCATTTATTTCGAATACGATGGACGTAGAGGAATTATGAGGAAAGTTTAAACAGACTGTAAACTGTGATATGGAGAATTATGTGCCTAGTAATTGGATTAAGGACGGAAAAGTCTCACCGTGATTTAACAATGATATTCGGAAAATGCTGAGTAGATAAAGGCTGTTGCACTCTCAGTTCAAAATAAAATATCTTTGCGTGAAGCATACAGCAACTACCACCAACACACCTAAGCAAAAGATCACGAGAAAATTCAGGTCCTACGTAAAAACCTTAAGCCTATCCAAGGCTCCCATCCACTCACACGTTGACCAGTATGGCGTGGTAGCAGAAGATAGCAAAACGGAAGCAGAAGTTTTAAATTTCGCGTTTAAAAAATCGTTCACGCACGAGAATCGTATAAACATACCGTCATTTGACCGTTACACAGAATCCCGTGTGGCACAAAATGGTTCAAATGGCTCTGAGCACTATGGGACTTAACATCTAAGGTCATCAGTCCCCTAGAACTTAGAACTACGTAAACCTAACTAACGTAAGGACGTCACACACATCCATGCCCGAGGCAGGATTCGAACCTGCGACCGTAGCGGTCGAGTGGTTCCAGACTGAAGCACCTAGAACCGCTCTGCCACACCGGCCGGCCCGTATGGCACAGAAAACAACCGGAAGAGTAGAGAACAAGTGAGTCGCCAGATCCAGATGGAATTCCAGTTCGTTTTTACAAAGAGTTCATTACGATATTGGCCACTTACTTAGATTGCATTTATCGCAAATCTCTCGTTCAGCACAAAAACCCAAGCGACCGGAGAAAAGCGCAGACTCCTGAACAAGAAGGGTAAAAGAATGGACCTGCAAAAATACAGACGAATATCTTTAACATCAGTCTGCTGCAGAATTCTTGATCATTCTCTGAGTTACGACACAACAAATTTCCCTGAGACAGAAAAACATTATCCACGAATCAGCCTGTGCGACTGGTCCCGGCGGAGGTTCGGGTCCTCCCTCGGGCATGGGTGTGTGTGTGTTTGTCCTTAGCATACTTTAGGTTAAGTAGTGTGTAAGCTTAGGGACTGATGACCTTAGCAGTTAAGTCCCATAAGATTTCACACACATTTTTTTGAACACGAATCAGCACGGTTTTAGGAAGTATCGCTTGAGCGAAACTCAGCTTGCCCTTCTCTCACATGATGTACTGTTGGCTAGAAATGAAGGGCAACGGGCAGATTCCATACTTCTAGATTTACGAAAAGCATTTGACACCGTGCCCCACTGCAGTTAACGAAGTTACGAGCATGGGGAATAAGTTCCCATATATGTATCTCGAAGGCTTCTTAAGTAATAAAACCCGGTGTTTATTCCGACTATTCTTCAGAGACAATGGTGTCGTCACGTGTGCCCCAGGACATACATGATACGGAGGACAGGGTAAGCAGCAATCTGCGGTTGTTTGCTGATGATGCTGTCATGTACGGGAAGGTGTCTAATTTGAATAGTTGTAGGACGATACGCTACGACTTAGATACAATTTAGATACAATTTCTCATTGGTGTGATGAATGGCTGATAGCTCTAAATGTAGAAAAACGTAAGTTAATGCGAACGAGTGGGAAGACCAAATCTGTACAGTATTACTAGTGTCCTGCTGACACAGTCAAGCCGTTTAAATATCTGGGCGTAACGTTGCAAAGCAGCATGGAATGGAACAAGCATGTGAGGATTGTGGTAGGGAAGCCGAATGGTAGACTTCAGTTATTTGGGAGAATTTTAGGAAAGTGTTGTTCATCTGTAATGGAGACCGCATATAGGACATTAGTGCGACCTATTCTTGAGTACTGCTTGAGTTTTTGGGGTCCGCATCAGATACGATTGAAGGACGACATCGAAGCAATTCAGAGCCGGGCTGCTAGATTTGTTACCAATGGGTTCGAACAACAAGCAAGTATTATGGAGGTGCTTCGAGAGTTCAAATTGGGAATCATTAGAGCGAAGGCGATGTTCTTTTCGAGGGACACTTTTGAACAAAATTAGAGAGGCTGACTGCAGAATGAATCTATTGCCGCCAACTTACACTTCGCGTAGGATCAAGAAGATACAATAAGAGATGTGAGAGCTCGTACAGAGGCGTATAGACGGTCGTTTTTCCCTCCCTCTATTAGCCAGTGGAACAGGAAACGAAATGACTAGTACAGGTTACTCTCCGTCACGCACCGTACCGCTGCTTGTTGGGTATATATGTATGAGGGTCACTCCAAAAGAAATGCACACAATTTTTTTAAAATCCATCTTTTATTCTACATGTTTGAAAGTTTTACAGTGTGTAGATACATCCTTTAGGAACAATATTTTCATTTCTCCACATAATTTCCATCCCTCTCAACTGCCTTACGCCATCTTGGAACCAGCGCCTGTATACCCGCACGGTAAAATTCTGGACCAACCTGTTGGAGCCACTGTTTGGCAGCGTGCACAAGGGAGTCATCATCTTCAAACCTTCTTCCACGAAGAGAGTATTTCAGTTTCCCAAAGAGATGATAGTCACATGGAGCCAGGTCAGGACTGTAAGACGCGTGTTTCAGTGTTGTCCATCCGAGTTTTGTGATCGCTTCCATTGTATTTTTGACTGACATGTGGCCGTGCATTGTCGTGCAACAGCAAAACATCCTGCTTTTGCCGATGTGGTCGTACACGACTCAGTCGAGCTTGAAGTTTCTTCAGTGTCGTCACATATGCATTAGAGTTTATGGTGGTTCCACTTGGCATGACGTCCACAAGCAAGAGTCCTTCGGAATCGAAAAACATCATAGCCATAACTTTTCCAGCAGAAGGTGTGGTTTTGAATTTTTTTTCTTGGGTGAATTTGCATGATGCCACTCCATTGATTGCCTCTTCGTCTCTGGTGAAAACTGATGGAGCAATGTTTCATCACCTTTTACAATTCTTCCAAGAAATTCATCTCCACCATTCTCGTACTGTTCCAAAAGTTCGCTGTATACAGTTTTTCTTGTTTCTTTGTGAGCCACTGTCAACATCCTGGGAACCCACCTGGCACAAACCTTTTTTAACGCCAACACTTTCAGTATTCTACAAACACTTCCTTCCCCTATACCAACGTAGTGTGACAATTCGTTCACTGCGATGCGTCTGTCAGCTGCCACCAATTCGTTAACTCTCTGCACAGTGTCTGGAGAGTGTGCAATAAGAGGCCTGCCACTGCGAGAACAATCCTCAATATTGCCGTGCCCACTTTCATCACGTAACCTGCTTGCCCACAGACTAACTGTACTGCGATCGACTGCAGCATCTCCGTACACCTTTTTCAACCTCTTGTGGATGTTTCCCACTGTCTCGTTTTCACAGCACAGGAATTCGATGACAGCACGTTGCTTCTGACGAACGTCTAGTGTACCATCTTGAAGACATGCTGTGACGGAGCCACTCACGGGAACAGGTTGAACCAAGTTTGAAAACATGCTGGAAGGATGTATCTACACACTGTAAAACTTTCACACATGCAGAATGAAAACTGTATTTTAAAAAAAAAATACTCTTTTTGGAGTGACCCTCGTAGATGCAGATGTAGATACATCTGCCGTCATCTCTCACCAGCTGTAGCAACCTACTAGCCAACCCCGTGCATTCATTCGTTCGTCTTTTAGCATGCTGCAAGCAATGTGTCACCCCATCGCTCTCGAACTCCATCATAGTATTGTTTAAAAAACACTTAACGGGCAGTAGGGGCCTTTCTCTCGAAATTACCTGGGGCCGATTTTATTGAACATCTCCCAGTTGTCAACGAACGACAACAACCTCCTTGGTATAGGGTTGCCATCCATCCCAATGTACCGGAACCGTTACCGTTATGGACCTTCTTGTCCAGACATCCCGACAAGAGCCGATTTTGTCCCGATTTTGCAAAATACTGTTACGACCTTGGCTCAGGTACTGAAGTAACGTCATCTTTTAGCGCAACCAGTAAATGTAGCCTCAGTTTTATTTATGTCAACAAGATGATACCAATTGCTAAAATTATGCGAGTATTTATTTTCTAATCCCGCACACAACGCCACGGAAGAAAGAGTATTTTCTCTTATGTCGGCCCAGTGGACTGATGAAAGAAATCGACTGCTGCCAGGGCCTGTGGAATCCATGTTACAGTGCAAGCCGACTTACATGGACTTTTATAAATACGTAAAAGGGAAAAAAAGACTTGCTGAAAGAGGTGAAATCTTCCGAAAAATATGGTGTACCAACTACTTCTGCCGGAACAAATACCATGTAATTGTGTTCTAGATAAAACTTAATTATATTAAATAAATTTTTTACTTCATTTCTAAACCCCCATCTCAGACTGTCCCGACGAGGTCCCAGCAAGATATGGCAACCCTACTATGAAGTCAACTTCAACCAGTTTCTGAGTTATGGAAACTGTTGAAAGGCATGAATTAGGATGGTTTCTAAACGCCTTGGCTGTCTAACAGAGTTCAAAACTTCACGTAGTGCTTCGCCATTATGGAGAAATGCAGTACTACATGCTACGAGAGAGATTTATCTCATTCAGTTACTCATGAATAATCCGTTTGAGATGGTGGTAGAATCGGGGTGTTGCTTTGTTTTTCTTGTGCATAAGAATAACTACGAGTGCCATTCGGGAAGTTAGTTCCGTTAATTTATTAAAAAAAGTCAGTAAACTGATAGCCATCTTAATGTTAGGCTTGGAAAAATAATATCAGAGACAATGTAAACGTAATTCATGTTCAAAACCATGAAATGGATAAGAAAATAAGGATACTATCATGAAATTCGCGAACATTTAATTATGTATGTAACGGCCCATTGTTGTAATCAACGAAGTGGACTGTGATAAATAAATAAAAATAAAGTACATCACGATATTTTTATTATATTCAACTTAAAGTTACAACTGGTAGTTATTTTTCTATATAATAGGGCGCTTATCGAGGAATGAAAAGCCTAGAAGTTTTCAATGCCATCTTTGTACAATTCTGCCGTCTTTGAACTAAAACGTGTTTCGATGCTCTCCTTTAACTTTTAATTGCTTGTCGTTTACAACGCCCTGTGATTCTAGCCGTTCCTTCATCTTCACAAACAGGTATAAATCATTGGGTGACATATCAGGGCTGAACGGAGGATCATCATACAATTCACAGTTAAAACTGTTAAGCACTGGGTGAGTGCATGCGGTGGTATGGGGCATAGCGCTGTCGTGCACAAAATCGATGCCCAAAGTAAAAATCACACTCCATTTGTTGTGGATGGCCTCTTTGAGCTTGTTTAATGTTTCCAATAAACTTCGGAGTTTGTTAGAGTACCTCCTGCCATGAAACCAACAAGGAGTACTCGCTTTGTGCCCCAAAAAACAGATGTCGTTAGTATTCAGGCAGGAGATGTTTGGCGGCACTCTGAGACTAAAGGGGTGAGCTAACGTGCGTGTGTGGCGCCACTCTATTGATTGATTTTCTGTCTCCACGTTGACGAATGCAATCCTTGTTTTATCCCCTGTCACACTGCGATCGACAAATTTATCTGTTTCCGATTCGTAACGTACAAGAAACGTTAATGCGGCTCCCGTTCTCTTCCATTATTGGACGTTAGTCAGAAGTTTTGTGCACAAAATTTGTGATAAACAACCTTACCAGCTACAAGTTCATAAAACACAGGCCTTGATATCTGAGGGAAATTGATAATCCTGTAATCGTGAACCGACGAACAAGGTTGGAACTTTTTATAGATACTTAGAAGTCGCCATTAGTCTTCCAAGATATTAAAAACACTACATACGCCCAGGTCTTGTCCTCTTCCCTGCCCCCCTTTTCACGAAGTATGGTATGGGCGCCCTTGTTCGGCCATTGACCTTTACAACAAGTTAATTTGTCACAACAGATGGTCGTCAGTTTCTTTCTTCATAATGGACGTTCGTGCCACCTTTCAGAGACAAGCGGTGCCATTTTCTTACGTCACTATCACTTACAATGTTCTCTCCGTACATCGCAAAAGGTTCACTGTAGATGTCTAAAACTTTCATGTTTTCTGCGCACAGAAATCGGATTACAGTAAGTAACTTATTGGCGGTAGGATTTCCGATGATATCGGACATTTTGATGTACAGTTGCGGCTCCAACAACAGTTCAATAACTTTTCCAACTTACTGCCAGACTCAGCGACATGCCATTCTGAATTCACTCCGCCCCCCTCCCCACCAAACCCCTGCCACCAAAATACGCTGATTTGAGGTACGCTGTGTTTCATAGCAAAACTTTAAGATTACCCAACGATTTACATTATTTTCCAACGCAGAATTTGTGATTGAACGCTTACTTCTACATCACGAGAACTTTTAGAGCTTAGTAAAGAAGAGGAATACTGAGATGGGGTGGAAGGGCAGATGGGTGGTATGATAATGTGGACTGGTGATATATATATATATATATATATATATATATATATATATATATATATATATATATATATATATGTGTGTGTGTGTGTGTGTGTGTGTGTGTGTGTGTGTGTGTGTGTGTGTGTTTAAACAGCAAAGTTGTGACACACAGTCGATTGAAAGCACGTCTGAGTGCGCAAGACTTACATAATTGCGAAAGAACACACAACAGCAAAATAAGAGACATAAAAAGTAAGTGCTAAATCATAATCCTCTTCTCGTAAATACAATAAATATTACGGCAACTTGAAACTTTCATAAAACTCTGTCTTCAATCAAAATATTTAATGTGAATCGTCTCATTTTTTTTTTTTACTAGCGGGCCATTGAAAATGCCAAATACGTGTTTGGTTAAAAGACGATAAAAAATTCAGTTGTAATATGGTAATAGTTAAACAGTAATGGAGCTGGTATTGGGGTGCTGTGGTTGCAAATATTAAGAATACAATCACGGATATGTTTAGTGTTAGTAATAATGAAACTGTTTCATAATTTCAATAACTGTGTATTTTTAAAAAACCATGTAAATATTTCATCCATTTCAGAGTTGCCTGTAATGCTTTATATTTTCATATAACGCTTGGTTGAAAATCAGGAACATATCAAAATATCAACCTCGCTCTTTATGTGTTTTCGTATTAGCTGTGAATCCAAAATGTCATGTTTTTAATTCCTATCGCTAAGAATTTTGGAATACACCGCATATATATTAGAATGAAAAGACAATAGTTATGGGATACCCCCCAATACCGTGTCACACCTTCTTTTGCCCGGCCTAGTGGAGCAACACGACGCGGCATGGACTCAACAAGTTCTTAAAGTTCCTTGTAGATATAATGGGCCATTCTGCTTCTACAGTCGTCCAAAACTGCGAAAGTATTAATGGTGCAGGATCTTGTGCACGAACTGACCTCTCGATTAAGACCCATAAATTTTCGATGATATTCATGTCGGGCGATCTGGATGGCCCGGCCATTGGTCTGAACTGTCCAGGGCATTCTTCAAAGCAATCGCGAACAACTGTGGCCAGGTGACATGGTGCATTGCATCCTTAAAAGTCTCATCGCTGTTTGGGAACAAGAAATCCACGAATAGTTGCAAATGGTCTTCAAGTAGCCGAACATGAACATTTCCAGTCAATGATCAGTTCAGTGGGACGAGAGGACCCAGTGTATTTTATGTAAACGCTGCTCACACTAGTATGGAGCCACCATCAGCTTGCACAGTGTCTTGTTTACGACTTGGCTCCATGGCTCCGTGGGATCTGCGCCACACTCGAACCCTACCATCAGCTCTTATCAACTGAAATCGGGGCTCCTCTGACCAGGCCACGGTTTTCCAGTCATATAGAGCCCAACTGATATGGTCACGAGCCTAGAAGATGTGATAATAGCAAAGGCTCTCGTGTCAGTCGTCTGCTCTCACAGCACGCTAACGCCAAATTTCACCGCAATTTCCTAACGTATACGTTCGTCGTAGGTCGCACATCGATTTATGCGGTAATTTCATGCAGTGTTGCTTGTCTGCTAGCACTGACAACGCTACGCAAACGCTGGTACTCTCGGTGGTTAAGTGAAGGCCGTCGGCTACTGTGTTGTCCGTGGTGAGAGGTAATACCTGTAATTTGGTATTCTCGACACACTATTGACACTGTGGATCTCGGAATACTGAATTCCCTAACGGTTTCCGAAATGGGATGTCCCGCACGTCAAGCTCCAACTACCATTCTGCGTTCCGAGTTTGTTAATTCCCGTCGTGCGGCAATATTCACGTCGGAAACGTCTCACACGAATCACCTGAGTACGAACGACAGCTCCGCTAATGCGCTGCCCTTTTACACCTTGTCTACGCGATACTACTGCCATCTGTATATGTGTTTATCACTATCGCACGACTTTTGCCATCTCACCGTACTTCATCAGTTATTTCGTGGATGTGCCGTGTATTCATTATCAACGTGAGTTGAACACTGTGTGCTATTTTTTATAATGCAATTTTGTAGAGGTACAAATGCGCTGACGCTCAAAGATGAATATCAAAGCTCTTCGATAGAAAACAGTGCCGCATAAGTAAAGACGCGCAGACCAATTGGAGAAAGAGGTACAACACTCGTTGCCCAGCACAGCGCACCTACCACACATGCATTTTCATACTCAATACACCAACAAAGTAAAGGTAGAATGGACTGTCTGCAATCGTAATACTGCTTTGCCTTGAATGCTCTATAAGGTATCACAACGCTCTAACGATTTATTCTTAGAATGTTAGTGACCGGGCGTCCGGCCATTAACCCGTCATGTGAAACTGGTAAGTATACACTACTGGCCATTAAAATTGCTACACCAAGAAGAAATGCAAATGATAAACGGGTATTCATTGGACAAATATATTATACTAGAACTGACATGTGATTACATTTTCATGCAATTTGGGTGCACAGATCCTGAGAAATCAGTCCCCAGAACAACCACCTCCGGCCGTAATAACAACCTTCATACGCCTTGGCATTGAGTCGAACAGAGCCTGGATGGCGTGTACAGGTACAGCTGCCCATGCAGCTTCAACACGATACCACAGTTCATCAAGAGTAGTGACTGGCGTATTGTGACGAGCCAGTTGCTCGGCCACCATTGAACAGACGTTTTCAATTGGTGAGAGATCTGGAGAATGTGCTGGCCAGGGCAGCAGTCGAACATTTTCTGTTTCCACAAAGGCCCGTACAGGCAACATGAGGTCGTGCATTATCCTGCTGAAATAGGGTTTCGCAGGGACGGAATGGAGGCTAGAGCCACGGGTCGTAGCACATCTGAAATGTAACGTCCACTGTTCAAAGTGCCGTCAATGCGAACAATAGGTGACCGAGACGTCTAACCAATGGCACCCCATACCGTCACGCCGGGTGGTACGCCAGTATGGCGATGACGAATACACGCTTCCAATGTGCGTTCACCGCGATGTCGCCAAATACGGATGCGACCATCATGAGGCTGTAAACAGAACCTGGACTCATCCGAAAAAATGACGTTTTGCCATTAGTGCGCCCAGGTTCGTCGTTGAGTACACCATCGCAGACACTCCTGTCTGTGATGCAGCGTCAAGGGTAACCGCTGCCATGGTCTCCGAGCTGATAGTCCATGCTGCTGCAAACGTCGTCGAACTGTTCGTGCAGATGGTTGTTGTCTTGCAAACATCCCCATCTGTTGACTCAGGGATCGATACGTGGCTGCACGATCCGTTACAGCCATGCGGGTAAGATGTCTGTCATCTCGACTGCTAGTGATACGAGGCCGTTGGGATCCAGCACGGCGTTCCATATTACCCTCCAGAACCCACCGATTGTATATTCTGCTAACAGTCATTGGATCTCGACCAACGCGAGCTGCAATGTTGCGATACGATAAACCGCAATCACGATAGGCTACAATCCGACCTTAATCAAAGTCGGAAACGTGATGGTACGCATTTCTCCTCCTTACACGAGGCATCACAACAACGTTTCACCAGGTAACGCCGGTCAACTGCTGTTTGTGTATGAGAAATCGGCTGGAAACTTTCCTCATGTCAGCACGTTGCAGGTGTCGCCACCGGCTCCAACCTTGTGTGAATGCTCTGAAAAGCTAATCATTTGCATATCACAGCATCTTCTTCCTGTAGGTTAAATTTCGCGTCTGTAGCACGTCATCTTCGTGGTGTAGCAATTTTAATGGCCAGTAGTGTATGTGTCTATCAGTATCGCACGACTTTTTCCATCCCAGCGCACTTTATCATTTATTTCGAGCATGTGCATGTGCCATGTATTCATTATCAAGGTGAGCTGAACACTGAGTACTATTTTTTATAATGCAATTTTGTAGAGGTACAAATGCGCTCTCGCTCAAAGCTGAATATCAAGGATCTTCGAATAGAAAACAGTGCCGCATGAGTAAGACGCGTAGTCCAATTTGAGAAAGAGGTACAACACCCGTTGCCCAGCAAGACATAATAGTCTTAAGTGTTGTTTATTGCTTTATTTTTACGAATAGCCAATTATATCCCTATTAATATGTTCATAAAAGACATTTCCATTATAGTTTCACTGGTAAGTGTGATTATCATTTTTATGTTTATAATTCGGTAGACTTGAGATATCAGCGAACAAATGAGTAATGGTATTAATCTTTCCTGATGGGCTTTGAGGCACTTGTCTTCGGAGATGGTATTTGTGTTCTGGCACCATTAGTTACCTGTGTATTTACTCTACTGATTTCAACGACAATAATATCAATTCACACTAACGTGTCCTACATTATAAAGTATAAAATCAATAGGGGAGTCGTTTGTAAGCATATTTACAGCTAGTTTTCTTTTGCGCCGAACATGTAATCAAATAAATTGTCGTGGATGCAGTTCCTAGTTACGAGTGGCGTTCAATACGTAATGCAACTCGTTCTTTTTCTCGGACAATTTCGGTTGAAAAAATGCGAAATTGGTTGTGAGATATCGCGGGATATTCCCACCTTAGCCCTTATAGTTTCAGGAAATTCCTATAAGCGGCGGTGCTATACGTAGCCTTTAAAGTGGCATCTGAAACGGAGGTGCGTTCCACTCAGAGAGTTTTCATTAACTTTCTTTTGGCGGAAAATCAGAGCATCGCAGATATTCAGAGACGCTTACAGAATGTCTACGGAAACATGACAGTGAACAAAAGCACGGTGAGTCGTTGGGCGACGCGTCTGTCATCATCGCAACAAGGTAGCGCAAACCTGTCAGATTTCCTGCGAGCCGGCCGACCGCGCACAGAAGTTTCGGACGTCACGTGTTCGTCATCACAAAATGCAAACGAACTTCTCCTTCTCCAAGATGACTCAAGGCTCCGAGAGGAGCTCAGAGAACTTCATTGGACTGTTCGTCATCATCCGTCCTAGAACCCGTATTTCGCACCTTCCGACATACAGCCCCTCCTACCTCCTAGTAAGGTGGCGTAAGCCTGTTGCACTGAGCGGAGATTGTGTTGAAAAATAGAGTTTCGTAGCGCAAAAAGTGGGAAAGAACGTGGTGTACTGGAATTCTGAATAAAACGAACCTGGTTTCAGAAAAAAATGTGTGGCATTACTTATTGAACGTCCCTCGCTCATCCAATTTTAAAGGTTATTTGTTGTGAAACACTTCCTCTAATGAAAAACGAACATTCCTGATAATGTTGTCTTACAAAGGATCTCGAAAATGTTAGTAGTTTAGATAATGTAGCTGAGATAATGTAAATTATATCTGCGGACAGTGGATGCGTAGGACGAGTTCTGAAAATATGTAACATGACGATAACATTTTAAGCACACAATAGAATGTAATAAGTATGCTATTTACCCATTTGTTTGCTTTTGTTGTAAGAGGGAACATACTGACATTCGTGAATATTTCTTTTGGCTCTGTAACACTGAATTCACGGAGGTGACACATTTCCACGGCAGATGAAGTTCTGGATCATCGTGTAAAGAGATGTTGGGAAGAGGTTACACAACAGCAAGTAGATGATTCAGAATTTCGAGGAGACTCTGATGCAGATGATGCTGCTACTAATTTTACAGATTCAAACACTGAAAGTAGTCTGGGTAACAACACGGTTCAAATGGCTCTAAGCCTATGAGACTGAACATCTGAGGTCATCAGTCCCCTAGACTTAGAACTACTTAAACCTAATTAACCTAAGGACATCACACACATCCATGCCCGAGGGAGGATTCCGGACTAAAGCGCCTAGAAGAGCTCGGTCACAGCGGCCGGCTCTGGGTAACACTGGGTGAAGTGGATCAATGGGTGAAATGTCCATTGCTAATGCTACAGGTGGCGTAGATGTTCGCTTGTGCTTGCAGAATCATTTCTTGGTAAGTCGTGAAACTGACTTTAATACTGAAGAGTAAGGACCGGTTAAAATGGATACCGGTATTTTAGTTCTGAATAACCCGTATTTTTCGGTATTTGTTTGGTCCCGGTTGCAACAGGTGTTTCTTTTTCATAAATAATCCAGAAAAAACCGAAATACCAATTAACCATACCACAAGTACTAACATTTTCGTTTTTAAGTAAACCTTTTTTAAAGAGCCTGTGGTTTTTATTCGTCAGATTTGCATTGATTTTAAATACTGCCTTATTATAGAAAAAGAGAAAAACGATCGTATTTTAGTAACAATGCCGACAGAAACGAGCAACAAACACGTTGCATACGAATTAGTACAGCATTGCCGAGACAATAACGTACCTGTTACCATGTGGAGAGGCCTATTAAACGGTACGCGCGAACACGCAGTGTGCAAGACGTGCGCCATCTAGTCTGTAGGGTAGTTTCTCACTGTCGTCGTCGGATATCAGTTGTGTTACAGAATGGCACCATGTGTAGTCTGGAAGCTTTTACGAAGTACGGTATGAATGAAGTGCATTAATAAATTTGCTCTAAATACGAGGGTGGTTTGAAAAGTTCTCGGAACAGAATCGAAAAAAAGTACTTACATAATTGAAACTGCTTTAATTTTCAATGTGGTCTCCTCGTAGATTAATGCACTTGGTCCAACGATGTTCCAGTGCCGTGATCCCATCTCGAAAATGAGTTTCCTCCAGGCCTACAAAATAGTTGTCAACTCCAGCTATCACTTCTTTGTTTGAAGTGAACCTTCGTCCATCAAGGAAAATTTTCAATTTTGGGAAGACTTGGAAATCACGGAGTCATATCAGGTGAATAAGGCGGGTGTGGCAACAATTCATACCTTAGTTTGTGTAATTTTGTCATGGCGATGGCATGCGTTTTTGATCCAGGGTCAAGAGTCGCGGCACCCATCTTACAGATTTTTTTTCATTTCTAATTCTTCAGTTAAAATGTGATATACCTTTTCAGATGGCATGTGGCAAGTGTGAGGAAGTTCACACACTTTCAATCGGCGATCCTCCATGACCATTTTGTGCACTTTTGCAATGATTTCTGGAGTAGTGCCACATCTTGGCAGACCACTGCGCAGATCATCATCTAAGCCCTCCCGAACAAATTTATATTTATTTGTCCACTTGGCAACAGTTGAATATGAAGGAGCAGAGTCCACCCAGCGTATTCTGGAAATCGGCATGAATATCCATTGATTTCATACTTTTCTTTACGAAGTACTTAATCACTGCTTGAATCTCGATTTTTTTTCCATCTTCGCGAATCACTATGCGGGAACAACAACAGAGCCACCTCCGAGCCACAGCTCTCTTTCAAGACCACTGACGCGGCACGTGTTTACAGGCAACAGTCCAACGAATATCACGTGAACAACTCGTTGCGCTAGCGCTGACCTCTCGTGGTGATTCCGAGAATTTTTCAAATCACCCTTGTATTAAGAATGGGTGAAACCATCACAAACTTGTGGAAATACGGAGAAAACTTAAAACTTCACTTTTCATTCATAGTTTACAATAAAAATAGAAAGTAGCTGATCTGCTGCCTTTGTCTACATAACATCCCTTTTTCTAATTGTAGCCCTTGAAATCTGACAAATGAACACGAAATGTAGAATTCTTCGAACTCAGTTTTCACCATTTATCACTACTCGTAATGTCCAAATAGTGGTATAATCCCCGAGTGCGACATGATTTTTGAGCAGAGTTTCAAAAAATTAGAATCAGTGGGAGAATTCTGTTTTTTTTTTTTTTTTTTTGTAGTAGACAACCACTTATCAACTTTCGAGAAAAGCAGTGACTGGTGGACAGACAAAGTTTTCTTTTATTTGCCTGTTTAATTTAATATTTTAATTGTAAGTATCTTAAAACTGAGGGAGTAAAAATTTTTTAGTCGTTGTACAATTTCTACGTTTAATTCTGGGAATAACGAAAAAAACAAAAAAAATGTGTCAGAAACCGGTTATCTTGTGCAGTTTGAATGGTCCAGTTAAACTGACGTTGGAAAAAGCCGACGTACCCGAAAACCAGTATTTCAGTGATAACCGGCATCCCTACTGAAGTGACTGCAAATGTGGATCTTTCTGCCTTGCTCATGTGTTGTGGCGCGGACAGCAAAAGAACACGAAAGCACAGGACAGCTATTCTGATGACCGCTTAACCGCTGACCACAGCTCACAAAATCAAGACGCTCGTATTTAACTCTGTGTTGATAGGACCAGATAACTACATGGAGGAAGGAGGGTCGACGATCTTCGAGCCAGTGGAGTGTTAATACAACCATTCAGATACAGTTCGAGAGCAACAGGATGGAAGTACACCTTGACTGCGTTGTACTGAAGGCGACGAAATTCTTTTATCATCATATCAAATGACGATCTGAGTAGAAGGCTACAGAAATTACAGTATTTATGTGCTGTGCCTCAATTAATCGATGTTTCAGAAGAATTAGAATGAATATTTTGCTTGAACTGTATGAAGAATAGTAGTAACAAAGTTGCTGTAGATCAGACAAGAGAACAGAAGCTTTCTAAATGTGATGGCACAGAAGAGTCTTGAAGATTAGATTAATAAACCGGGTAATAATGAGGAAGTATCGAATAAAATTGAAGAAAAAAGAAAATTATGGCACGGTCTGACTAAAAGATCAGTCGATAGAATAGAACCTGAGAGACAAAATAATCGTCAGTTTGGTATTGGAAGGAAATGTGATGGTTTAAAGTTGTAGAGGGAGACCAAGGCTTGAATACAGTATTCAGTTTAAGATGGATGTAGACTGCAGTACTCATGCATAAATGAAGAGTCTTTCTCACGATAGACAAGCGCGGAGAGTGTTTACCAAACTAGGCTTCAGGCTAAAGACCACAAGAACAAATCGGTACTGAAATATAAATCAAAAGAAGGAAGATCGATCGGCTACAGAAAAGATAGACAGGACGAAATACTTGAAGGTGGCATCAATCGGAGATGGTCTAGTCTGATGCTAATCTTTTGCAGCGAGAGACGAAGGAAACGTGAAAGGATCTCTATTCACCTCACCCCTTATAAACAGTCCCCCCCACCCCCCCACCGCTCCATTGTCCGATATACACACACAGCCGCGCGGGATTACCCGAGCGTCTAAGGCGCTGCAGTCATGGGCTGTGCGGCTGGTCCCGACGGAGGTTCGAGTCCTCCCTCGGGCTTGGGTGTGTGTGTTCGTCCTTAGGATAATTTAGGTTAAGTAGTGTGGAAGCTTAGGGACTCATGACCTTAGCAGTTAAGTCCCGTAAGATTTCACACACATTTGAACACACACACATACACAGGATACTGTTACTGGTTGCCTTCCTAATAGATGACGTTCATGAAATAGACCGAAAGTGTCAATTTTATTTATTTATTAGTAGGACTCATGGACATAAGTTCCCGAAGTTTCAATGATGAAATCGCGTTCGAAGTGCCTGAAAAATAATTAAGTTTTTGACGCGACCTTCTTGCCACGCCCACTTTTTGAAGCAATACTTCAATACTAGCTCGGTGCACAACGACTCCACTGATTACTTTGAAGCAAACTAGCACGGGATATATCTAGAACATAGGAGTCCAACCCGAAGCTCGCGGACCGCATGGAGCTCAAAGCAAGAGTCAATGTGTCCCAAGAAGTAATGATCTACCACACGAACGGTAAGAAAAGAAAATTCCATGAAATTCTGTTTATGTAAATTTATGATAAACTGAATAAGTTCAGTCTTAAATTCCCGACACACGATTCTATTCTCTTTTTGGTCCATCCCGATCCCATTTTTTCTTTTTGCTGTTATTGTTAGTAATGTTAAATATATTACGTGCGACCCAAAAATACTCTGCGTCTTTCAGTGAGGCCCAGGTAAGCTAAAATCTTGGGCACCCTTGATCTAGAAGGTCGTGATAAATACTCTTTTGTTTTGTAGATCACCTGTGTCTCTGTTCCGCAACTTAGAAACAATAACAGACCAGCTGCATTGTTTATGAACCTTGTACTACTGACGGATATCTACGCAAGTATTTGATTCTTTCATCTTTGAATAATGGCACAGTCGCAAAGAGCGGATACAAAACTGGATACACTGCGTTTGCAGAGGAATGCAAGGTGTGAGAAACAGCAACTCCAGGCGAAAAGTTGGTGAGGTGAATAGTGCCTACTACAGCCATGAATTTCAATCGACTGGACTTAGATTAACTGGCACTGAATTAGTAGTAGTTATACCATCCAGTTTATAGACGACAGTAAGGGACTTAGCGTCCAACCTGCATATTGTATGCAAAGACTGTGATGCTGATAGTTCATTCAAATCTTCCAAGTGTAAAAATTGGTACTGTGAAGCTAATATGAAGTATTCCTGTAGCTTGAGATGCACTGCAGTTGGGAGAGAAGGAGGAAATTTAATTGTGTGGTATAATGAATAGGCCAGCGCCACGTCCGAGATTTACAAAAATAAACTGTGAACTGGAAAACATAACTTCTGTAATGTGATTCTTCAGTTTCTCCGCGCGTATTTCTTGCTCGAACAGTCCACGGGTGTACTGCCGGTCCTTAGTGGCCAATGGGCACAATATTTCGGCGATCAGACATGTCGCCATCGTCAGGTGCGCTGACGAACTGAGCTCCTGAGGGCGGACGCCCGTCTTAATGACCTCATCACGTTCGTAATTCTGTGGATTTCGTAAAACGTCTCGACAACTTGAAGCTGAAAGACTCAGATATGCTGGTGAGTTTTGACGTTGTTTCATTATTCACCAGGGTGCCTCTTCGAGAGTCAGTTGAGCTTATTGCACAGACATTTGACAAGAAGTCGTCCGACCTTCTCAAGCACGTTCCGACCTACACGTATTTTCTCTTTAATGTAGAATACTATGAACAAATAGAAGGGGCCGCAATGGGGAGCCCACTCTCGCCTGTGGTCGACAATTTGTATATGGAGCAGTTCGAGGAGGAATCTTTGGCGTCATCCAAATGGAAACCTACTTGTTTTCTACGTTATGTGGATGACACGTTCGTGATCCGGCCCCATGGAAGGGACGAGCTCCTAGACTTACTTGCACACCTGAACTCCATAAATCCGAACATCTAATTCACTATGGAGACCGAAGCAGAAGGAAGATTACCATTCCTGGACGTCATGGTCAAAAGAAGAGCGGGAAGGCACCCTGGGCCACGGGGTATACAGGCAGAAAACGCACACCGACCTGCATTTGCACGCGGATAGCAGCCACCACCCTGCGCAGAGGAATGGGGTGCTAAAAACACTGGTGCACAGGGCGCGCACCATCTCTGACGCAGAGAGTCTGCGCCAAGAGCTGGAACACCTCAAAGCTGTATTCCGGAAAAACGGGTGCTCGGAATGGCAGATCAGACGCGCTCTCCGCCCCACTTCTACAGTACAGCGTGTGGAGATGGAAGAAGTCACGGAGAAAGAGATAGCCACTGCCTACATACCGTATACTGGCGCACTATTGGGGAAAATAGGACGAATATTGAGGAAACACCGAGTAGGAACTGTCTTTTGCCCACCAAATAAAACGCGAGCATTATTGGGAAGTGTCAAAGCCGATCTCGGTTTACGGAAGACCGGCATATACCAGATACCATGTCAATGTGGGAAGACAGTGAGCACCATCGAAGATCGTTGCCGAGAACATCAGAGGCACACTCGACTTGGGTACCCCAACAAGTCGGCGGTTGCAGAGCACTGTTTGTGCGAAAATTACGAAATGGACTACCAACATACCACGGTCGTGGCACAGACGTCTAAATACTGGGACAGCGTCGTCAGAGAGGCTATCGAAATTCGTACCAGGGACGGACTCATCAACCGAGATTGCGGCTAAAACCTCAGCAAGGCATGGAAACCAGCATTGAATATAATTAAAAACACACTCAGCAAGGGAAACGAACGGGCGACTAGGGCGGACGAGGCAATTACACCGACACCACCACATCCCCCGACGCCAGTGTCTCACCGAGCGCTGACGCGAGGGCTCGGACCGCGGAGAGAACGCCTCGCGAGGGGAAGGGATTTAAGACGGGCACCCGCCCTCAGGAGCTCAGTCCGTCAGCGCACCTGACGATGGTGACATGTCTGATCACCGAAATATTGTACCCGTTGGACACTATGGACCGGCAGTACACCCGTGGACAGTTCGCATAACTTCTGTAGTTTGTGAGGACAGTATGATAGCAGCTACAGTAGAAGCTATTGCAGATAAAGATTCCTCAGATGAGAATGATTCTAGTCATATTGCAACACATTATTTTGAATCATGTGATGCTATATTCATAAAAGAGGACAAGTGTCATAGGTATTGACACAGGTAAGGTATTAAATGTCCAAGTTATGAGCAAGTTCTGCCTTAACGGTGCACTTAGTGGAGAAAGTGAAGTCATACCTGAAGTAAAAAGGTACTCTTGTCCTTTAGGTGGAATGGAGGGAATTGGTACGCAAATCATTTTTAAGAGATCTGTCAAGAAACGTGGTGTCAGATAAGTGAAATTTCTTGGGGATGGTGAGTTCAGTGCATTCAAGACTATGTATGAGAGCAAACCTTATGGAGAACTTGAAAGCATTGGACACATCCAGAATAGAATGAGCTCTAGATTGAGGAAACTTGTCAGTCATATGAAGAGCAAAAGTTGTGAGATGGAAAGCGTATTGGTGAACACAACAGACTCACAAAGAAGACAGTACACACTCTTCAAGTGTATTATGGCAAGGCTGTCAGACAGAATCTATCCAGCATAACTGGTAAGTAAACGCAGTCTGGGCTCCATATTTCTACATGGTGTCAACAAATGGACATCCCACTTGTCATCTGTGCCATATTAGCTGGTGTAAATATTTGGAGGCTCAGAGAGATAAGAAGCCCTAAATTCACCAGAAGACGCCTCCAGATTGTATCCTCGATGTTGTTAAGTCCACTTACACGTTTGGCCGATCCTGAACTTCTAAGAAAGTGTGTTCATGGAAAAAGCCTGAATCCAAATGACTCTTTAAATACACTCGTATGGAAACGATGCCCTAAAACCACATTTTTGCTTGCTATTGTTGTCAGAATTGCAACTTATGACACTGATCTTATATTTAATGTTGGGAACGAAGGGAAGATGAAGGTATTAGAGAGAATGGGCTTTAAGATAGGAAATTTCACTAAGGGCATCTTGAGAAAAATAGATTTGCAGCGCCTCTCTGTAGTTAAAAAATCAGTTGACTATCGGGTAAAGGAAAGAAGACTGAAAACAGGAAACCAGAAGAGAATCGTTGAAGGGAAAGAGGACGCTGAGTACAAAATCTGGGGTTCTCTGATGAGATAACATTAAGAAAAAACTGTTAGATTGACCTTTAAATTGTATTTCCTGAAAATTATGTTTTATGTATATTATTACGGTACCTTTTTCTCAAAATCTGTGAAGCCTATAATTATGAAATTTTGTACACTTATTTCTATAGACCGAATAAATATTGTCTCAAGAGCAAATTTTCAAATTCTAACTGTGAGAAACGCGACAAAGTGTGTTATACTTACAAAATTATAATTAAAATATTATTAAACTTCTCCTAACCGATATATTAAAAAAACTCATGAGAGAAGCTTACTATGTGCAAAGATATTAAACAGGAAAATTTTGTAGAAATCTCTTTGAATAGTTTCTGAGAAAAAGGCACATTGAAAATAAATTTTTTAAAGTTCTTAAAATGTGAAATAAACAGGGTGGTCCATTGATAGTGACCGGGCCATATATCTCACGAAATAAGCGTCAAACGAAAAAACTACAAAGAACGAAACTCTTCTAGCTTGAAGGGGGAAACCAGATGGCACTATGGCTGGCCCGCTAGATGGCGCTGCCATAGGTCAAAGGGATATCAACTGCGTTTTTTTTAAATGGGAACCCCCATTTTTTATTACATATTCGTGTAGTACGTAAAAAAATATGAATGTTTTAGTTGGACCACTTTTTTCGCTATGTGATACGTGGCGCTGTAATAGTCGCAAACATATGGCTCACAATTTTTGACGAACAGTTCGTAACAGGTAGGTTTTTTAAATTAAAATACAGAACGTAGGTGCGTTTGAACATTTTATTTCTGTTGTTCCAATGTGATACACGTACCTTTGTGAACTTATCATTTCTGAATACGCATGCTGTTACAGCGTGATTATCTGTAAATACCATATTTATGCAATAAATGCTCAAAATGATGTCCGTCAACCTCAATGCATTTGGGAATACGTGTAACGACACTCCTCTCAACAGCGAGTAGTTCGCCTTCCGTAATGTTCGCACATGCATTGACAATGCGCTGACGCATGTTGTCAGGCGTTGTCGGTGGATCACGATAGCAAATATCCTTCAACTTTCCTCACAGAAAGATATCCGGGGACTTCAGATCCGGTGAACATGCGAGCCATGGTATGGTGCTTCGACGACCAATCCACCTGTCATGAAATATGCTCTTCAGTACTGCTTCAACCGCACGCGAGCTAGGTGCCGGACATCCATGACGTTGGAAGTACATCGCCACTCTGTCATACAGTGAAACATCTTGTAGTAACATCGGTAGTACATTACGTAGGAAATCAGCATACATTGCACCATTTAGATTGCCATCGACAAATTGGGGGCCAATTATCCTTCCTCCCATGATGTCGCACCATACATTAACCCCCCAAGGTCGCCGATGTTCCACTTGTCGCAGCCATCGTTGATTTTCCGTTACCAAATAGTGCATATTATGCCGGTTTACGTTACCGCTGTGGGTGAATGACGCTTCGTCTCTAAATAGAACGCGTGCAAAAAATCTGTCATCGTCCCGTAATTTCTCTTGTGCCCAGTAACAGAACTGTACACGACGTTCAAAGTCATCGCCATGCAGTTCCTGGTGCATAGAAATATGGTACGGGTGCAATCGATGTTGATGTAGCATTCTCAACACCGACGTTTTTGAGATTCCCATTTCTCACGCAATTTGTCTGCTACTGAAGTGCGGATTAGCCGCGACAACAGCTAAAACACCTACTTGGGTATCATCATTTGTTGCAGGTCGTGGTTGACATTTCACATGTGGCTGAACACTTCCTGTTTCCTATCCGGCGAACGGTCCGGACACTTGGATGTCGTCGTCCAGGATACCGAGCAGCATACATAGCACACGCCCGTTGGGCATTTTGATCACAATAGCCAACACGATATCGACCTTTTCCGCAATTGGTAAACGGTCTATTTTAACACGGGTAATGAATCAAGAAGCAAATACCGTCCGCACTGGCGGAATGTTACGTGATACCACGTACTTATACGTTTGTGACTATTACAGCGCCATCTATCACAAAGCGAAAAAAGTGGTACAACTAAAACATTAATATTTCTCAACGTACTACACGAATATGTAATAACAAATGGGGATTCCTCTTTAAAAAAACGCAGTTGATATCCGTTTGATCTATGTCAGCGCCATCTAGCGCGCCAACCATAGCGCCATGTGGTTTCCCCCTTCAAGCTAGACGAGTCTCTTTCTTTGTAGTTTTTTCGTTTGACTCTTATTTCGTGAGATATTTGGCCCGGTCACGATCAATGAACTGCCCTGTATAATCCAGAGAACTTAACAGTAAATGTGTTAATTCCACATAAAGCTTGGTGCAAAATTTCCTTGCCGTATTTTCAGAACTGCGGATTGCGTGCACCTTTTAAATAGTTTTTGTTTTTCACGAACGTCCCCTCTTAAACACACGACAAATGTCGACGTGCACGCACCCTGCCGTCGGCATTATCAATGTGTACAGTCCGTAACTGAGAAGATACGGGAGTATACCTTTTCCTTAGCTGTCAACCGAAGAGGGACGGCTTTTACGTCACGTTCAATTGTTCCGCGAGTTTCCTGTTGAGTTTGATTATCATCTTCATCCAACAAGGCCTGCAATTCGTTGTCTTCGAACTTTTTTCGGTGGTTCCTACGCTCTTCGTTTCTCACGTCAAAATAACCACTTTTGAATTTTTTGAACCACTCGAAACACTGTGTTTTCCCAAGAGCATGTTCGCCGAAAGCTTCGACATGCATTCGATGCGATTCTGTAGAAATTTTCTTCAAATGATAACAGAAAACCAGTGCATCCGCAAATCGTTTTTCGTAGCCACAAAACTCGACATGTTTATGGGTTTGAAACATATACCGATGTATGGAACTTGGGTTGTATGTTGTTTGTCAACCGGGGACCTAGAAACGACCGAGAGGCTCCGTCCCTGCCGCAGCCGCAGTGGTCCACAACCCCACGACGACTACCGCAGTCCACTTCACCCCTCCGCCGCCCCACACCGAACCCAGGGTTATTCCGCGGTTCGCCCCCCCCCCCCCCCCCCCCGTGGACCCCCCAGGGAACGTCTCACACCAGACGAGTGTAACCCCTATGTTTGCGTGGTAGAGTAATGGTGGTGTACGCGTACGTGGAGAACTTGTTTGCGCAGCAATCGCCGACGTAGTGTAACTGAGGCGGAATAAGGGAAACCAGCCCGCATTCGCCGAGGCAGATGGAAAACCTCCTAAAAACCATCCACAGACTGGCCGGTTCACCGGACCTCGGCACAAATACGCCGGGCGGATTCGTGCAGGGCGCGCGAACTTGGGTTACTATGTGTTGATATTCGTCGTCAGCCGTTACAGGAAGCAGATGACGCTGCAGGCACGATCTCACGGGCTCTACACAGACGGTTAGTAACATCTATAGGGAAATTCCGGTTTCATACCTCAACAGCTCGTAAAACGAGTTGCGGATCTTCCCACCACTTTGAAATCTTATTAAGATCTGATGGAACATTTGGGGATCTTTTTTCAGTCATTATTTCATTACAGGTAGCTGCATCATCTGAGAAAAGCCTGAGGTTACTATTAACGTTGCCTGCAAAGTCGTTAAAGCACAACACGAATGACAAGGGTCCCGACACAGCTGTTATAGCGTATCTTGTCTACCCCGGTCTATACTGCCACACCGACGATAGGGACTAGGTCTCACGACACCCTAGTTCAGTGACACGCCGAGCTATTCACTCGCCTTGGCGACAGGAGTTCTCATGAGTGTGCTGCACGCGTTTATAAATGGAGCTGTAATACACTCATTCCGTTGCTTACGCACGGTAGACACATTAGAAACTGTAGTATGTGATACTACATTTACTTTGTTAGGGAATTAAGTTTTAAAGTACAATAAATAAATTCTTGCCTCCCGATTTTCTATGAGACCCCCATTTGAGAGTGAGACAGTAGTTACATATCTTTATTCCCTCTGAAAGGAGTACCTGAAAAAAGGAATCCACTAAGACTACAGGAGAACACGTAATTGAGACCCTGTATCAACAAAGGAGAATACTTGCTGTATAATTACACCTTTCCAAAGCTTTTGTTTGTGTCCGTCATAGAATTCTTATAAAGAAACTGGCATTATGTGGTGCTCATGGTAGGCTGTACGATACGTGAATGCCATCCTCCAACCGATGGTGAAACCATATCGGCAGCATATTAGCGAGGCATTCGTCTTCATGGACAACAATTTGCGCCCCCATCGTGCACATTTTGTGAATGACTTCCTTCAGGCCGGCTGCTGTGGCCGAGCAGTTCTAGGCGCTTCAGTCGGAACCGCGCTGCTGCTACGGTCGCAGGTTCGAATCCTACCTCGGGCATGGATGTGTGTGATGTCCTTAGGTTAGTTAGGTTTAAGTAGTTCTAAGTCTAGGGGACAGATGACCTCAGATGTTGAGTCCCATAGTGCTTAGAGCCATTTGAATCATTTGCACTTCCTTCAGGATAACGACATCGCTCGACTAGGGTGGCCAGCATGTTCTCCAGACATGAACCCTATCGAACATACCTGGTATACATTTAAAAGGGCTGTTTATGGACGACGTGACCACCAACCACTCTGAGGGATCTACGCCGAATCGCTGTTGACGAGTGGAACAATCTAGACCAACAGTGCCTTGATGAACTTGTGGATAGCATGCCACGACGAATACAGGCATGCATCAATGCAAGTTGGCGTGCTACTAGGTATTAGACGTACCAGTGTGCACAGCAATCTGGATCACCACCTCTGAAGGCCTCTCTGTATGGTGGTACAACATGCAATGTGTGGTTTTCATGAGCAGTAAAAAGGGCGGAAATGATGTTTATGTTGATCTCTATTCCAATTTTCTGTACAGGTTTCGGAACTCTCGGAACCGAGGCGATGCGAACCTTTTTTAATGTGTGTATTTCAGTTAATGAGACAAATTTTGGCTCATCCTATTTTTATGATTGCAGTATGGTCCTTCCCCTTTCACCTACACCTCCCTGATAAGCTTTTATTTATTAATCGATGTTCAAACTGACAGATTACTTCACGCCTGTAAGCAGGATCGACTACGGACCCCCTAAGACTTCCGCAACCTGAGCTGAATTGTCCACCATGTTTTCCCAATAGTATAGGATATTCATACTTGTTAACATATGCATCACGATGTTGGTGGAGATTCCTAATTAAATGTACTGAATTCGTCATAATTATGGGTGGCTGCTCAGCTGTGAACAGCACTTATCATTGCAAAAATGGTTGTCGCATGTTTGCCGTAGAAGCAAGTGGGAACCAAGACCTGGCGCTCGATTATGTATTGTAAGTATATATTGGTAAAAGTAGTGATAAACATGTACCCAATTTATACAGCTGAGTTTCTTCTCCCAGCCGTAAACTATACTGAAGGAGTTCGTCTCAAAATTTTTCGATACCCGAGATATCTTGAAGGTATGCACGAGACAGGCTTGTGAGTTTTTATGGTACAGTAGGCATGTTCATTTTGGCGCCATATGTTCCAAAATCCTATTATTTGTTTATGTTATACCCAGACAGACGATAGTCTGCAAAACTAATTTCTTCTTCACTTAGTTGTACTAGCCCATCATGAAGTACACAAAATGAATACTGGTTGCCGGCCGCTGGTGGCCGAGCGGTTCTGGCGCTACAGTCTGGAACCGCGCGACCGCTACGGTCGCAGGTTCGAATCCTGCCTCGGGCATGGATGTGTGTGTTGTCCTTAGGTTAGTTAGGTTTAAGTAGTTCTAAGTTCTAGGGGACTTATGACCTCAGCAGTTGAGTCCCATAGTGCTCAGAGCCATTTGAACCATTTTTTGAATACTGGTTAAATGACAGATGAAACTGTTGATAAAAATTCGTTTCACTGTAACATGAAACTATATTTTTCTCCCCTCTGTTCAATAAAAATGCCACTTTTCTTAAAATACCTTCTTATGAGTAAAAAAAAAATCACTGATTTTGAGAATGCCTATATACAGACAAAAACTAGTAAATAGGCACACGTTGTTACTGCGTAGCACCCATATCCGAAGCAAGGTTATTAACTCATTACGTCTAGTACCTACAAACCAACACACAAGTTTCTAAGTCTACATTTCTACAAATGTGTAATATGATATTTGAATTTGTCTGTAATACGAAAACAGCATTCTAAATGTCTCTACACACATTAATTAATGTTAGGTACACTTCATAAAAGGAATATCAAATACTTTATAATCAAATAATGCACAAGGGATAGATAACATTCTATCGGAATTTCTAAAATCATTGGAGGGAAGTGGCAACAAAACGACTATTCATATTGGTGAATAGAATGTATGATATTTGCGATATATCATCCGACTTTCGGGAAAACACCATCCACACAGTTCCAAAGATTACAAGAGCCGACAAGTGCGAAAATTATCGCATAATCTGCTTAATAGCTCATGAATCCAAGTTGCTGACAAGGGTACCGTACACAAGAAAACTGAGGATCTGTTACATGATGATCAATTTGGCTTCAGGAATGGTAAAGGCACCGGAGAGGCAGTTCTCACGTTGCGGTTGACAATGGAAGCAAGACTGAAGAAAAATCAAGACACGTTCATTGGATTTGTCGACCTGGGAAAAGCGTTAGACAATGTCAAATGGTGCAAGATGTTCGAAATCCTCAGAAAAATAGGATTAAACTAAGGGAAAAACGGGTAATATACAATATGTATAAGAAGCAAGAGGGAACAATAAGAGTGGGAGACCAAGAATGAAGTGCTTGGATTAAAAAGGGTGTAAGAGACGGACGTAGTCTTTCTCCCCAACTGTTCAACCTATACGCCGAAGAAGCAATGCCGGAAATTAAGGAAAGGTTCCACAGTGGGATTAAAATTCACCGTAAAAGGATTTCACTGATAACATTCTCTGATGACATTATTATCTTCAGTGAAAGTGAAGAAGAATTATAGGATGTGCTGAACGGAATGAAAAGCCTAATGAGTACAGATTGGGAATTGAGAGTAAATTGAAGAAAGACGAAAGTCATGAGAAGTAGCAGAAATGAAAACGGCGAGAAGCTTAACATCAAAATGGGTGATCAAAAAGTAGATGAAGTTAAGGAATTCTGCTACCTAGGCAGCAAAACAACCAATGACAGACGGAGCAAGGAGGATATAAAAAGAAGACTAGCACTGGCAAGAAGGACATTCCAGGTATAGCGAAGTCTTCCAGTATCAAACATAGGTCTTAATTTCAAGAAGATATTTCTGAGAATGTACGTTTGGAGCACAGCATTGTATAGAAGTGAGATATGGATTGTGGGAACGCCGGAACAGAACAGAATAGAAGCATTTGGGGTCTTTTGCTACAGAAGAGTGCTGAAAATTACGTGGACTGATAAGGTAAGTAATGAAGAAGTTCTCTGAAGAGTCGGCGAGGAAAGGACTGCTTGGAAAACGCTGACAAGAAGAAGGGAGTGGTTGATAGGACATGTGTTAAGGCACCAGAGAATAACTTCCACGGTACTAGATGGAGCAGTAGGGGGTAAAAACTGTAAAGGAAGACAGAATTGGAATATATCCAGCAAATAATTCAGGCCGTGGGTTTTAAGTGCTGCTCCGAGATAAAAAGGTTGTCACAGGAGAGAAATTCGTGGCGGGCCGCATCAAACCAATCAGAAGACTAACGACTAAAAAAATTAAAAAATGTAAAAAGTTGCGTGAATAGTTTAACCACCCATGAAGTAAACATTGTCGAACCGTCAGCGTTGGGGAAGACAGGACGGACGATTCAGCCTATAATATAGAAGCGCTGTCCAAGACATAAGGTATGGGATCAATTTCGGTTCCACTTGTTAGCGGAAGTGGTGGGCAGGCGACGTGTACCCCACAAGTGCAGTTAACATGTAAGTAACAAGCTTCCTTTGAAGCGTGGCTTTAAACCGGCTCGTGTGCGTCTGTGCAGTTCCAATATAACTACGCAGTTTACACGAAGCGCTTAAATCACGCAGCCTTGTAGATGAACCAACATCATATCCACCTGATAGCCTCAGACATCACGTGCTCGTGAAGAGGGGCGCTCGGCCACGCGACACGGCGTGGAGCAGGTGCTTGCGCCTGGCAAACAGCGGCTCTGTGCAGATTAGTGCCCCGTTAGCGAGCTAGCCGTAGTGTGCTGGTGCTGTGACGTGACGTAGGCAGCAGCGGTCGCTGTAATTGGCTCTGGCCGCCGTACGCACGCTCCACCGCGCACCGCTTCCGGGCCTCCATAGCGCCCACACGGCACGCACTTCGCGTGCTAGCGAGCAGTCGCGCCACAGCCGTCTCGGCACTGTTGGCGACCGTGAAAGGACTCAGCCAGAACCTTAATCCGGTTACTCCTTAACTAATAGCTTGCTTTGTAGGTGTCGTAGACACCTCGTCTCTCTCTCTCTCTCTTTTACTTCTACGTACCCTGTTTTTTTCTTTTGTCTCTCCTACTAATCAGTCTTCTCACTGGTCTGATGCGACCCGCCACAAATTCCTCTCCTGTGCCAATTTTTTCATCTCAGGAGTAGCACTTTCAACCTACGTCCTTAGTTACTTGCTGGATGTATTCCAGTCTCTGCCTCCTCTTCAATTCTTACCCTCTGCAGCTGCCTCTAGTACCATGGAATTTATTCCCTGATGTCTTAACAGATGTCACATCTTGGGTTGTGGTTGTTTGGGGGAAGATACCAAACAGAGAGATCATCGGTCTCATCGGGTTAGGGAAGGACGGGGAAGGAAGACGGCCGTGCCCTTTCAAAGGAACCATCCCTGCATTTGCTTGGAGCGATTTAGGGAAATCACAGAAAACCTAAATCAGGATGGCCAGACGCGGGATATGTCACATCTTGCTTTTCGTATACAGTAGTAGAAATCAGTATAAAGTCATGAATATTTGCAAGAAAACACTGTCGCTTGGAATAGTTGTGCACAGTGTATACGCAATAGTATGAGATCCAGAATACTGGCAAACGCAGTCAAATGGTATGGAATTTGATATCAGTAGTACAGTATGTAACAAGACATCAACGATTCAGGTGGCAGAGGGTGGAACTTGGTATAAAGGCAATCGTCTTGCGCGGTGACAGTGACTGAGCAAAGCCGCAGTGGATGCTATTAATCGTGCGCTGACAGGCCATTCTTATACTATTTTTTGTCAAAGCTGATATGTCAAATATTTATGTCAAATAAATTTGGTAGTTAAATAAGGAACTTTTGTCAAATCTCGCCTTCCGTCAAAGAAATATGGTCAAATCCCGGGTCTCATCGTAGTTTTGATCATAAAAATCGTTAATCTTTTGTTCACTGCATTGTAAAATGCAACCGCTTGGAGTGCTGGTATCGCACAACTGTTTGACGTCTGTAGTGTGAATGTAAACAGGACTGAGAAGTTTGGTTGGTGTGTTCCTTCGACTCTTTTCAACAACCTTGCTTCGACTGGGGTGGGGACTGAGCAAAGCTACAGTGGGGTGGGGACTGAGCAAAGCCGCAGTGAATGCTATTAATCGTGCGCTGACAGGCCGATGGGATATGCTGCAGACGACTTCAAATTCACGATCTCAGCTACAGCCATCCACCTCTACATCTAGAAACATCAAGGCAGCTTTTCAGGAACCAGAATAGATGAGGAGGGCACACTCTAAAATAAAATTTAAAAAAATCTCAGCTCTCAATTCTACTTTGTCTAATTTTGAATTCTGGATGCCACAAGTTAAAACGTGCTTTATCTGTTTCGTACTTTTTAGTAATTTGTGGTTGTTGGAGCATTAATTACGTTAGTTAAATTATTCAAAATTAAAATAGTTCTTATTGCCCATATATTGTACTAAACATTTACTTGCAGATATCTCTCCTTCAGTGCTTTATAAATAGCTTCAAGGATTTTTTTTTTAATGTGCACTGGTATTCGAGTGCTGTATTGTGAGCTAGAGTGGCTCTCTCCCCTGTAGTAAGAAATCGCACTGTTAAGGTGAGCCTGTCCTCTGCACTTGTACAGTACTGGCCATTAAAATTGCTACACCACGAAGATGACGTGTTAGAGACGTGAAATTTAACCGACGGGAAGAAGATGCTGTGATACGCAAATGATTAACTTTTCAGAGCATTCACACAAGGTTGGCGCCGGTGGCGACACCTACAACGTGCTGACAAGAAGAAAGTTTCCAACCGATTTCTCGTACACAAACAGCAGTTGACCAGCGTTGCCTGGTGAAACGTTGTTGTGATGCCTCGTGTAAGGATGAGAAATGCGTACCATCACGTTTTCGACTTTGATAAAGGTCGGATTGTAGCCTATCGCTATTGCGGTTTATCGTATCGCGACACTGCTGCTCGCGTTGGTCGAGATCCAATGACTGTTAGCAGAATATAGAATCGGTGGGTTCAGGAGGGTAATACGGAACGCCGTGCTGGATCCCAACGGCCTCGTATCGCTAGCAGTCGAGATGACAGGAATCTTATCCGCATGGCTGTAACGTATCGTGCAGCCACGTCTCGATCCCCGAGTCAACAGATGGGGACGTTTGCAAGACAACAACCATGTGCACGAACAATTCGACGACGTTTGGAGCAGCATGGACTATCAACTCGGAGACTACAGTTGCGGTTACCCTTGACGCTGCATCACAGACAGGAGTGCCTGCGATGGTGTACTCAACGACGTACCTGGGTGCACGAATGGCAAAACGTCATTTTTTCGGATGAATCCAGGTTCTGTTTACAGCCTCATGATGGTCGCATCCGTGTTTGGCGACATCGCGGTGAACGCACATTGGAAGCGTGTATTCGTCATCGCCATACTGGCGTATCACCCGGCGTGATGGTATGGGGCGCCATTGGTTAGACGTCTCGGTCATCTCTTGTTCGCATTGACGGCACTTTCAACAGTGGACGTTACATTTCAGATGTGTTACGACCCGTGGCTCTACCCTTCATTCGAGCCCTGCGAAACCCTACATTTCAGCACGATAATGAACGACGGCATGTTACAGGTCCTGCACGGGCCTTTCTGGATACATAAAATGTTCGACTGCTTCCCTGGCCAGCACATTCTCCAGATCTCTCACCAACTGAAAACGTCTGGTCAATGGTGGCCGAGCAACTGGCTCGTCACAAGACGTCAGTCACTACTGTTGATGAACTGTGGTATCGTGTTGAAGCTTCATGGGCAGCTGTACCTGTACACGCCATTCAAGCTCTGTTTGACTCAATGCCCAGGCGTATCAAGGCCGTTATTACGCCCAGAGGTGGTTGTTCTGAGTACTGATTTCTCAGGATCTATACACCCAAATCGCGTGAAAATGTAATCACATGTCAGTTCTAGTATAATATATTTGTCCAATGAATACCCGTTTATCATTTGCATTTCTTCTTGGTGTAGCAATTTTAATGGCCAGTAGCGTAGCTTTTCTCTAGTGTGTACTCTGCTTTGTAAGAGGCTCTAGTAACAAAGTTTGCTGAATGCTTTTATTATCTCGACGTAAAACTCACGGCTTCACCCAAGTATGTTCACCTCGTTTTCCGCCGCTTCTCTTCCAAACATTCACAGAATGCAACTGTGATACAAGCACCTGCAGCTCATAATGACAGGTTGTTGTTGCCTGCCATCTCGAATTTTGATGGAAAATACGGTGACAGTCTAATACCCCTTTTAGCGACACATCAAAGATCATTGTCAAAGAAATTTGACGAATATTTGATCATATTTCTTTGTCAAAGAAATACAGTATGATAATGTAATACCGGCCCACACCACGATTGTGACAATGCGACGGGGAAAACAATTATCATGTGATGAAAAAGCAAAAATCGGTGCGTAGAAAGAAGTGGGTCTCTCTAATCACTCAAATCGCCAAGTAGTTGAACCGTTCAAGAACAGTGATATACACTCTCGTTAGATAGGGCGCACGTGAAGACAGAACGGAAAATATGGGCAATGCAGAAAATTATCTGATGCATCGAAATGGTTATTTTCGTGCAAAGCGAGGGTCACAAGTCGTTATTCTTCTCAACTTGTTGCTGATTTACGGTGGCCAGTAACTACCAGACGTGTACAACAATTTTTGTCAAATGACAAAGATTCTAGAAACGACTGCAGAAACCTGCTATGACACCCAAACATGAACAGGATATATTGGAAAATGAGATTTTCACTCTGCAGTGGAGTGTGCGCTGATAGGAAACTTCCTGGCAGATTTAAACTGTGTGCTGGACCGAGATTCGAATTCGGGACCTTTGCCTTTCACTACCATCTGAGCTACCTAAGCACGACCCACTCCCCGTCCTCACAGCATTACTTCCGGCAGTACCTCGTCTCCTACTTTCCAAACTTCACAGAAGCTCTCCTGCGAACCTTGCAGAAGTAGCACTCCTGGAAGAAAGGATATTGCGGAGACATGGCTTAGCCACAGCCTGAGGGATGTATCCAGAACGAGCTGAGTGTGCGCTGATATGAACCTAGAGCACTTGCCCGCGAATGGCAAAGGTCCCGAGTTCGAGTCTCGGTCCGGCACATAGTTTTAATCCGCCAGGAAGTTTCAGGCTATATTGGAGTTTGCTGAAAAACATATGTCATGGACTTAAGGATGGGGTAAAGTGATCTTCACTGATGGGAAGTTTAATTCAGATGATTCTGGTGGATTTCAGTACGAATGGCATCAGTGAATACAGCAGCAGGTAAGAATGAGTAACACTTTCGGTGGTGGAAGTGTTATAATTTTGGCTGCGTTCTGCATTAAAGGTAAATCACGTATTGCTTGGGCCGTATATGAGCTGAAATGAGATATACGAGAAGAGTTGGTGACAATTTCACTGCAAGAACTACAAACCCTAACAAAATCAGTGCCGAAGACCATTTTTGAGGTAATTAGGAAGAATGGAGGACAAAGTACTAACAATGTAATAACCCAACGGAACAGCGAGTGCCTTTATACCAGTTTCCATCCAGGAAATGCAAACGCCTTGTTACTTGTGTAACTCCGTCATGATTGTTTATGTCTTATATGTATCTACCACTTCCATTATATATTCGATGCATGTATGCTTCAGATATCATTTATTACTTTGGTAGGAACCTTGCCTTTATACTGATTTCCTCCACTATATTCTTTTCCTCGCCGATTGTGCGGAGAACCTCCTCATTCCTTGCCTCATCAATCCACCTAATTTTCAAAATTCTTCTGTAGCACCACATCTGAGATACTTCGATTCTATTCTGTTGCCGCGCGGGATTAGCCGAGCGGTCTAGGGCGCTGCAGTCATGGACTGTGCGGCTGGTCCCGGCGGAGGTTCGAGTCCTCCCTCGGGCATGGGTATGTGTGTTTGTCCGTAGGATAATTTAGTTTAAGTAGTGTGTAAGCTTGGGGACTGATGACCTCAGCAGTTAAGTCCCATAAGGTTTCACACACATTTGAACTTTTTTTTCTATTCTGTTCCATTTTTCCCACAATCCATGTGTCACTATCATACAATGCTGTGCTCCAAATGTACATTTTCCGAAATTTCTTCCTCAAATTAAGGTCTGTGTTTGATACTAATAGACTCCCCTTAGTCAGGAATGCCCTTTTTGCCAGTGTTAGCCTGTTTTTTATGCCCTCCTCGCTCCGTCCGTCATGGGTTATTTTGCTGCCTAGATAGTAGAAATCCTTGACTTTGTCTAATCCGTGATTCCCAAGTCTAATGTTATGTTTCTCGCTGTTCTCATTTCTGCTACTTCTCATCACTTTAGTGTTTCTTCGATTTACTCTCAGTCCATATTCCGAATCCGTTAGATTACCATTCAACAGATCTTGTAATTCTTCTTAGTTTTCACTGATGATAGCAGTGTCATCAGCGAATCTTATCATCACCCTGAATTTTAATCCCGAGCTTGAAACTTTCTTTTATTTCCGTCATTGCTTCTCCGATCTATATATACTGAACAGTAGGAGCGAAAGACTACATCCCCGTCTTTCACTCTTTTTAATCCAAGCACTTCGTTCTTCGTGTCCCACTGTTACTGTTCCCTTTTTGTTCTTCTACATATTATATATTACCCGACTTTCCTTATAACTTACCCATGTTTTGCTCAGAATTTCAAATATCTTGCACCATTTTAAATTTTTCACTTCGACATATCCTATGAATGTGCCTTGATTTTTCTTTAGTCTTGTTTCCATTATCAACCGCAACGTCAAACTTGCCTCCATGGTGACTTTACCTTTCCTAAAGCCAACATGACCGTCATCTAACAGACCCACAATTTTCTTTTCCATTATTTTGAATGTTATTCATGTTAGCAACTTGTATGCATCAGCTGTTAAGATAACTGTGCCTTAACTCTCGCACTTGTCGTCTCTTTCTATCTTCGGAATTGTGTGGACGATGTTTGAATGTATATCGACCGTCTCATATATTCTACACACCAACGTGATTCGTCGTTTGGTCGCCACTTCCCCAATTACTTTTGGAAATTCCGATGAAATGCTGCCTATCCCTTCTGCCTTATTTGCTCTTAAGTCGCCCAAAGCTATTTTAAATTCTGACTCTAATACTGGATCCCGTATCTCTTCCCTATCGACTCCTGTTTCTGCTTCTTCCAAGTCCTCCCTCTCACAGAATCATTCAATGCACTCTTTACACCTATACGCTCTCTCCTTTGCGCTTAACAGTGGAATTCCCGTTCTACTGTTCATGTTACCGCCCTTGCTTTTAATTTCAACGAAGGTTGTTTTTACTTTCCTATATGCTGAGTCAGTTCGTCCAACAATCATTTCTTTTTCGATTTGTTCACATTTTTCATGCTGTCATTTTGCCTTAGCTGCTCTGCACTTCCTGTTTATTTCATACCTAAGCGATTTGTATCTCCATATTCCTGAATTTCCTTGAACATTTTTGTACTTCCGTCTTTCGTCGATCAGCTGCAGTATCTCTTCTGTTATTCATGGTAGCCTCACAGTTACCTTTCTTGTACCTATATTTTTTTCTTTCCAGCTTCTGTGACTGCCCTTTTTAGATAATCCCTTTCCTCTTTCACTGAACTGCCTACTGAGCTACTCATTATTGCAATATATGTAGCCTCAGAGAACTTCAAGGATATCTCTTCTTACCTTAGTATTTCCGTACCCCACTTCTTTGCGCGTTTTTTCTTCTTCTTCACTACTCTCTTAAACTTGTTGTACTATTAAGGTGTTTCCCAACCTCTGGAGTCCAAAATCCGGCCGCACCTATCAAGTGTTGCGGTCTTTCCTCTGTCACTAGCGCATCCGATCTTATGGCGGTCACCGTCAGTTTAGCATACAGCGGATCGACTCAGTTCTTTACTCACGCTACAACCAACTATAACTAATTCCGTCCGAACAGGCCATGAAGGCCCAACGGTACTGACCGGCCGCCGTGTCATCCTCAGACCACATGCATCACTGGATGCGGATATGGAGCGGCATGTGGTCAGCACACCGCTCTCCTGTCTGTTGTCAATTTTCGTAACCAGAGCCTCTACTTACCCATCATATAGTTCCTTAATTGGCCTCACAAGAGTTTCGTGCACCCCGCTTGGTAACAGCACTCAGTAGACCGGAATGTCACCAATCCAAGTGCTAGCCCAACCCGACGGCGCTTAACTTCGGTGACATAACGAGAACCGGTGTTACCACTGCTGCGGCAAGGCCGTTGGCACGACCAACTACAGGGTATGCAAATTTCGTGTGTTGATATATTTGGTCATTGAAGCTATGTAAGACCATTTATTAATGTGTTCTTGTTTCCTAGGTTTACCATTATAAATGGAGTTTCCAACTATCTGAAATGTCCATTCTTATGTCCCGACCAGTTCGTTATTGGTGAGTGTCTTAAATAAGGTTTATAACGTTAAAAGTTTTTTAATTCTTTTGGTCTTTCATGTACATTCAGTCTGCACATGGGTGCACACGCAGGCCCAACAGCTTAATTAACTCCTTACGGACAGTCAGTGTCGTAACTGAGCTACTGTTAGCGGTTTGGAACTCACGAACGATTCTTTCTACTGGTTTTATGCGATTTTTTACAAACACCCTCTGCAGAGACCGACGGTCCCTGTCCGTCAGTACAATGAGATCTTTCAGTTCTTTGTTTAGCTGTGGTTGTTTCTTCGTGTTCCCACTTCACAATCACATCACCAACAGCCGAAAATCAAAAATGTCCCAGATTGATTTGTTTTACTCAGGTGACGTCCAATAAGCAATATATGTTCAAAGTCACTGTGTTCTCCTGGCACATATTCTATTGTTATTGATTTTCTACTGACAAGACTATATTCTGAGTCTCCTTTTATACTGCAGGGTCATAGCTCGTGACAACTCCGCGTTACGTGAGAGAGACCGGAAACTTTTGATCAGATAATATATAAGCTAGAATCTAAATCCTGTCTCCGACAGCGAGTTATAATTAAAGCAATCGATTATAGATTATCGTAGCAAAGTCGATCACGAATCTTGCAACAGACTCTAACCTAACCCGATATTACGTAGTTTCTATTTTTATTATACACAAGACACGTTTTCACCAACAACTTCAACAACTTAACAGTTGTAATTACTTGATGATTACACAGATTCCACACAATCCTTCTGAAGTTGTTTTTTCAGATTCCAGTAAGGGACATGTGGTGTCACCGCCAGACACCACACTTGCTAGGTGGTAGCCTTTAAATCGGCCGCGGTTCGTTAGAATACGTCGGACCCGCGTGTCGCCACTATCGGTGATTGCAGACCGAGCGCCGCCACACGGCAGGTCTAGTCTAGAGAAACTCCCTAGCACTTGCCCCAGTTGTACAGCCGACTTTGCTAGCGATGGTTCACTGCCTACATACGCTCTCATTTGTAGAGAAGACAGTTTAGCATAGCCTTCAGCTACGTCATTTGCTACGACCTAGCAAGGCGCCATATTCAGTTACTATGTCTTCTGAACAGATAATATTGTGACTCATGTACCGTCAAGAGCGACGTTCATCATTAATGGATTAAAGTTAAGTATCAAACTAATTACGTCCGCTTTCTGAATTGTAATTCCTTGTCATGTTCCAGACCTCACGTCAGTATAGCCCTTCCCTCCTCACGCCAGCCTGCGTGAGATAAAACGCGTGCATTTCGACCGCCACTAGTAAGACGGTGTTGGCTCTTCTGCCAACACAACAGGACACATATTTCGAGTTTTGGTACCATGTAAATTCATGACCCCATATTTAGCTACCTTGAATTGAGGATCTAGTCGTATAACAACTAAAGCTCACGATAAGATAAAGTTTTCATGGAGGATCTACTCTTTTGGCTACGTCTAAAATTGTATCACGTATTGACAAAGGCATCTGATATGCGACATCAAAATTCAATTAAACAATGTTTTAAAAAGCAAAGTGCATTCAATTAACGTTCGAGGGCAAAAGATAATATTTTCACACATACAGCTGGGTCCCAAACGTATCAAGTGAATTAATATTAATAAAATTCAATTCAAACTTAATAAAATTCAGTTCTAGATAGCTTTCGAAATATGGATCTCTCGCACAATCTAAGACATTTTGGAATCAGCACAGCAAATGCTTTAAGATGAGACGCATCATTTGACAGTCATCCCAAAGATCGTGAAAATTACATTTGTTTTATGGTAAGGTGGCAGAACGAATCGTGAAAGTAATAACTGATTCAAATATTATTGCTGCCACATTTCTCTTTTTTATGTTAAAAGTGTTATAATTTAAAATAGCGTTCGCCACCAGGCAGCTTAATTACTCTATGAAGTACATATTTATACTTCGGTTTTATGATCTCACATCCCTTAATCTTTGCCACAGGTAATTCTAACTGCGCTGATGATTAGGTAGGTCGTTAAAAGATCCTACTTTATTTTTGTGAAGGCATGCGAAAACTGAGTTGGAAACAATGGAAAAACATGACCGATGGTAACCAAGTAATTTGTCTCGTACATAGCTGACGGCTGTTATTGTGAACTATGTTTACTAATAAACCACGTAATTTGAAAAAATGTTTTAATTTTTTACTTGATACGTGGAACAGCACCATCGGCAGAGGTGAACTCCGGGGCCAATCTCATAGAACGGACAGTAGTCGATATACATAGTATGGATCTGCGGCGTAATTTGGTTCTTTCTTTCGGGGGGGGGGCTCAGAATTTGTTCATAGGCTTCATGTGATAGGTAATGCCATAACACGAAGTTTCAAATCGGCGCATAGTTCAAGAAAAGGCGAAAGGTTCATTACAGAAAGAATGACCTAATTTGATATTAAGCCATTTCTCTGCAGATTCTGTCTTGCAGAAGTGCCTGGATTTTGCAGCTGGTAAGGGCATTACCCACAGATGGCAATGTTCTGGATTCGAGTTCCAGTCCGACATACAGTTTTAATCTGGCCAGAAGTTGCTACCCGTTACATCGTTACGACGTAGTACTTTCAATGTGTAGATTTACGATTCACACCTTCTTCATAGCAGAAGCTGTTCTGTTAGTGAAACCGCGTTCTTTGAGAAGGTATGGTTAAAATGTGTAAAAGAATTTATGTTTGTCAGACATTGGATCTCCTCAGTTATTACTGAAATCAGTAGTAATAAATTAGAGCGCGTTGGAATACAGTACAAACGTAGATCCTATTAATGGCCGAAGAGCAATTTGTGTGAGATGGTGCTAACTTTATACTAGCGTTTGATGTATTATGATGCAGCCTTTACCGTACTACGTCTGATTATTAAAACAATTTTGTGTAAGCTTTCCCGGCGTATTCCAGTGATGCAATCATAGCGGGTGACAAGCTCGTTGGTTTTCTCGTTTTGCCGCAACGTTTCAATGAGTTTCGTACCCACCATGCGGATGATCATATGAAATGATTTTATGAATTTTGTGTAAGTCTTACATTGCGTAGGTTGTAATTTCAGGCAACAGATCATAATAACGTATACACGTAACATACAACAAATACAATTCTCTTTGATTATTGAAAAATTGCGTTTAAACAAATATGGCACTAACGTCACACAAACAGCCCAAGTTATGATGTAGGATCTCTTCGGGGAAATGTGTGGGCAAGTCCATCATTTTGAAGTCGCGTTTTCTTAAGCGAGCTTAGGGGTGATAATAATGAGAACGTGCTTAGTTTCGATTATATAACTGATGGCGGTATATACACTCCCGGAAATGGAAAAAAGAACACATTGACACCGGTGTGTCAGACCCACCATACTTGCTCCGGACACTGCGAGAGGGCTGTACAAGCAATGATCACACGCACGGCACAGCGGACACACCAGGAACCGCGGTGTTGGCCGTCGAATGGCGCTAGCTGCGCAGCATTTGTGCACCGCCGCCGTCAGTGTCAGCCAGTTTGCCGTGGCATACGGAGCTCCATCGCAGTCTTTAACACTGGTAGCATGCCGCGACAGCGTGGACGTGAACCGTATGTGCAGTTGACGGACTTTGAGCGAGGGCGTATAGTGGGCATGCGGGAGGCCGGGTGGACGTACCGCCGAATTGCTCAACACGTGGGGCGTGAGGTCTCCACAGTATATCGATGTTGTCGCCAGTGGTCGGCGGAAGGTGCACGTGCCCGTCGACCTGGGACCGGACCGCAGCGACGCACGGATGCACGCCAAGACCGTAGGATCCTACGCAGCGCCGTAGGGGACCGCACCGCCACTTCCCAGCAAATTAGGGACACTGTTGCTCCTGGGGTATCGGCGAGGACCATTCGCAACCGTCTCCATGAAGCTGGGCTACGGTCCCGCACACCGTTAGGCCGTCTTCCGCTCACGCCCCAACATCGTGCAGCCCGCCTCCAGTGGTGTCGCGACAGGCGTGAATGGAGGGACGAATGGAGACGTGTCGTCTTCAGCGATGAGAGTCGCTTCTGCCGTGGTGCCAATGATGGTCGTATGCGTGTTTGGCGCCGTGCAGGTGAGCGCCACAATCAGGACTGCATACGACCGAGGCACACAGGGCCAACACCCGGCATCATGGTGTGGGGAGCGATCTCCTACACTGGCCGTACACCACTGGTGATCGTCGAGGGGACACTGAATAGTGCACGGTACATCCAAACCGTCATCGAACCCATCGTTCTACCATTCCTAGACCTGCAAGGGAACTTGCTGTTCCAACAGGACAATGCACGTCCGCATGTATCCCGTGCCACCCAACGTGCTCTAGAAGGTGTAAGTCAACTACCCTGGCCAGCAAGATCTCCGGATCTGTCCCCCATTGAGCGTGTTTGGGACTGGATGAAGCGTCGTCTCACGCGGTCTGCACGTCCAGCACGAACGCTGGTCCAACTGAGGCGCCAGGTGGAAATGGCATGGCAAGCCGTTCCACAGGACAACATCCAGCATCTCTACGATCGTCTCCATGGGAGAATAGCAGCCTGCATTGCTGCGAAAGGTGGATATACACTGTACTAGTGCCGACATTGTGCATGCTCTGTTGCCTGTGTCTATGTGCCTGTGGTTCTGTCAGTGTGATCATGTGATGTATCTGACCCCAGGAATGTGTCAATAAAGTTTCCCCTTCCTGGGACAATGAATTCACGGTGTTCTTATTTCAATTTCCAGGAGTGTATATATGTCTATAACCCGCCAACCAACGATGTGTGGTGGAGGGTAGTTCATGTATCACTGTCTCCCCTTTCCTGTTCGTCTCAAATCGTCATCAGGAAGTGTGATTATTGTTAGTCTGCGTGTGAGCTCGATCCTCTCTCATTTTTTCTTCGTGTCGCCAAACGTGTTCTTTATTTGGTTTCCTAAAAACGAAAACGAGAGCGATTCAAAAATTGGACATGGGACGGTAGAAAGGCTCGAACCCGAGCCAAAGGCTGAGCAGTCTCGTGCTCTATCATCTGTACTGTAACAACAGCTGACACAAATTGTATGTGGCGGGCCGCCTGAACCTGCGCGCGCAACGGCCTGACTCGCTAACTTCAGTGCTAATTAATTCGGAAACGTCGCAACATATCTTTTTTGTTTCTTAACAGTTACTTCTCTGCACATCCTACCCCGCAGCACCCTTACAAGCTTTTCTAACTGTTTCTGACCACCCTGTGTATACGTGAGAAGCGATGATCCTGTAACACTCCCTTGGGGTACGCGCGTAATTAATTTTATCCCTGAAGGTTTCTCCCCGTTAAGAATGAAGTGCAGTGTTCGTTTAATAGGAAGTCTTCAGTCTAATCATACAAGTGACCTGATATTCCGTACGCTTGTATTTTATTCATAAGGCTGCGGTAGGGAATTGTAACGAAGCCCTTTTGGAAGTAAAGGAACACAACAACCTAGGTACCAGTAGCCTCTTCTTTCTGGGCCTCGTGGATGAACAGAGCGAGCAGGGTCTTGTGCGATGAGTGATCACGGAATCCATGTCGATTCGTACAGAGGAGATTTTTGGACTTCCAGAAATGTAACTATACGCGAATTAAAGCATGTTCCGGACCGGACAACAGACCGACGTCAGTGATATAGGCCTATAGTTTTGAGCGCCTACTCACTGACCCTCCTTTTAAAACGGGAATGAAAAAAAATGGTTCAAATGGCTCTGAGCACTACGGAACTTAACATCTGAGATCATCAGTCCCCTAAAACTTAGAACTACTTAAACCTAACTAACCTAAGGACATCACACACATCCATACCCGAGGCAGGATTCGAACCTGCGACCGTAGCAGTCGCGCGGTTCCGGACTGAAGCGCCTAGAACCGCTCGGCCACCACGGCCGGCAAACGGGAATGAGCTGTGCTTTTTTCGAATCATAGAAACGGTTTGCTCCTCCAGAGCGAACAAGTTGCGGAGTCTCTAACACCTATCCTGCGAAGGTAATTGGGTTAATTTTTAATTGTAGGTAGGAAGCCCATCCTTTTGGTGGGACTGTCAACCGCATGCCCAATCCGTAAGCTACGATCTCCTGTGGAAAACGAGATACAAATTGTACTGATGGTGGCCTCTCTGTAGTCGTGTTTTTCCCCAGTTTTCCTTTCTTGCCGTATACGCCCAGACTTTAAACTCATGAGTGTGTTCGGCTCCACTGAAGGTGATACGTGAGCGCTCGATCCGATTGAGGCCCTCTAGTGCGATGACATAGTAAGAAACTAAACTAAAAATAAACTCCTCCCGAACAGGCCATGAAGGCCCAACGGGACCGACCGGCCGCCGTGTCATCCTCAGCCCACAGGCGTCACTGGATGCGGACATGGAGGGGCATGCGGTCAGCTCACCGCTCTCACGGCCGTACGTCAGTTTCCGAGACCGGAGCCGCTACTTCTCAATCAAGAAGCTCCTCAGTTTGCTCACAAGGGCTGAGTGCATCCCGCTTGCCAACAGCGCTCGGCAAACCGGATGGTCACCCATCCGAGTGCTAGCCCAGCCCGACAGCGCTTAACTTCGGTGATCGGACGCGAACCGGTGTTACCACTGCGGCAAGGCCGTTGGCTGACATCGTAAGAAAGTTAAACTTATTTCCATATCGCTGTATGTCAACTACTTTCTGCATTATGTTCCTAAGATGAAGAAGAATCTTTCAACGACTACCAAAGGAGAAAACTGTCGAAAGATCTCTCACAAAAACTGAAGAAATTTTGGGCGTATGTAAAGGCTGATACTCGTGGTCGGGAAAGGAACTGACACGGAAAGTAGCAAAGCGAAGAGCAGAAATTCTTGACTCTGTTTTCAATAGTATCTTTACAAAGGATAATCTAGAAGGATTGCCGCAATTTTTAATTGTCGCGCCACTGAAATGACGAGAGAAATACATATTATCGTTAACGGTGTTGAGAAACAGTTGAAAACATTTAAATTGAACAAAGCTTTGGGGCTCGATAAAATCATTATGAGGTGCAGACTTTGTGGCCCACTTAACCCTGTCTTAACGATAATATACCGTGTATCCCTCGAACAAAAAACCCATGCAGAGCGTTTAGAAGAAAGCACACCTGTTTACAAGAAGGGTAGCAGAAGTGATCTACAAAACCACCGCCCAGTATCCCTGACATCCAGTTCTTATAAAATATTCTGAACTCAAATATAATGAGGTATCATGAACACAATTACCTGCAAGCCACCCAGCACGTATTTCGAAAACAACCCAACTTGCTCTAGTATCACATGGCTTTCTGAAAGCCGTGGATTAAGGGAGTCAGATAGATGCAGAAATTCTTGATTTCGGAAAAGCATATGGCTCAGTACCGCACCTACGCTTATTTTCGAAAGTACAATAGTATTAAACAAAATTTGTGACTATACTGAGTATTTAGTGGTAGGAGAATGCGGCAACTTGTCTTGGATGGTGAATCTTCGACAGATGTAGTCGTAGAACATGGTACACCCCAGGAAAGTGTAATGGGGCACTTTCCTGTTCATGGTACTCCGTATTAACAAAAAATGATTCAAATGGCTCTGAGCACTATGGGACTTAACAACTGTGGTCATCAGTCCCCTAGAACTTAGAACTACTTAAACCTAACTAACCTAAGGACATCACACACATCCATGCCCGAGGCAGGATTCGAACCTGCGACCGTAGCAGTCGCGCGGTTCCGGACTGAGCGCCTAGAACCGCTAGAGCACCGCGGCCGGCCCTTATTAACAATCTTGCAGTCAATATTAATTAATACTAACTTCAGACTTTTCGGATATGATGCGTTTATCTACAGTGTTCATTCCCATTAACTTGAGAAGCTGTCAAAAGCTTAATACACTACTGGCCATTAAAACTGCTACACCATGAAGATAACGAGTTACAGACGCGAAATTTAACTGACAGGAAGAAGATGCTGTGATATGCAAATGATCAGCTTTTCAGAGCATTCACACAAGGTTGGCGCCGGTGGCGACACCTACAACGTGCTGACATGAGGAAAGTTTCCAACCGATTTCTCATACACAAACAGCAGTTGACCGGCGTTGCCTGGTGAAACGTTGTTGTGATGCCTCGTGTAAGGAGGAGAAATGCGCACCATCACGTTTCCGACTTTGATAAACGTCGGATTGTAGCCCATCGCGATTGCGGTTTATCGTATTGCGACATTGCCGCTCGCGTTGGTCGAGATCCAATGACTGTTAGCAGAATATGGAATCGGTGGGTTCAGGAGGGTAATACGGAACGCCGTGCCGGATCCCAACGGCCTCGTATCACTAGCAGTCGAGATGACAGGTATCTTATCCGCATGGCTGTAACGGATCGTGCAGCCACGTCTCGATCCCCGAGTCAACAGATGGGGACGTTTGCAAGACAACAACCATCTGCACGAACAGTTCAACGACGTTCGCAGCAGCATGGACTATCAGCTCGGAGACCATGGCTACGGTTACCCTTGACGCTGCATCACATACAGGAGCGCCTACGATGGTGTACTCAACGACGAACCTGTGTTCACGAATGGCAAAACATTTTTTTCTGATGAATCCAGGTTCTGTTTACAGCATCATGATGGTCGCATCCGTGTTTGGCGACATCGCGGTGAACGCACATTGGAAGCGTGTATTCGTCATCGCCATACTGGAGTATCACCGGGCGTGATGGTATGGGGTGCCATTGGTTATACGTCTCACACACCTCTTGTTGGCATTGACGGCACTTTGAACAGTGCACGTTACGTTTCAGATGTGTTACGACCCGAGGCTCTACCCTTCATTCGATCCCTGCGAAACCCTACATTTCAGTAGGATAATGCACGACCATATGTTGCAGGTCCTGTACGGGCCTTTGTGGATACAGAAAATGTTCGACTGCTGCCCTAGCCAGCACATTCTCCAGATCTCTCACCAACTGAAAACGTCTGGTCAATGGTGGCCGAGCAACTGGCTCGTCACAATACGCCAGTAACTACTCTTGATGATGAACTGTGGTATCGTGTTGAAGCTGCATGGGCAGCTGTACCTATACTCGCCATCCAAGCTCTGTTTGACTCAATGGCTAGGCGTATCAAGGCCGTTATTACGGCCAGAGGTGGTTGTTCTGGATACTGATTTCTCAGGATCTATTCACCCAAATTGCGTGAAAATGTAATCACATGTCAATTCTAGTGTAATACATTTGTCCAATGAATACCCGTTTATCTGCATTTCTTCTTGGTATAGCAATTTTAATGGCTAGTAGTGCAACAACCTTTAGCAGCGCGAACAGCTGCGAGATGTGCAGGAAGAGAGCCACCGACGTTCTGGGAGGCGCCGACAGGGATTTGGAGTCATGCCGACCCCAGTTGTTGAGGATCTATGACGAGAAGAGCCCGATCGAAGAGGCCCCACAGATTCGCGATTGGTTGTAAATGTTTCAGATGGCTCTGAGCACTATGGAACTTAACTTCTGAGGTCATCATCCCCTAGAACGTAGAACTACTTAAACTTAATTAACCTAAGGACATCACACACATCCTTCCCCTACGCAGGATTCGAACCTGCGACCGAAACGCCTAGAACCGATTGGCCACTCCGGCCGACTTAGTTTTAAATCCGGGGACTTTGGTGACCAGAGGAGTTCAGTAAATCCATCCTGATGCTCTTCGAACAACGCACATACACTGCGCGCTGTGCAACACGTTGCATTTTCCTGCTGGAAAAAAATATGCCATCGTGCCGAGGAAAAACAAACTGCTTGTGAGGGTGGACATGGTCCCCCAAGGGCAGGTGCATACTTGTGTCGATCCGTTGTGTCTTCGAGAATGACGATATCACCCAGTGAATACCACGGAAACGTTTCCTTGACCACGGCCGTCCCTACTCCTGCCTGGACACTTCCAACCATTGTTGTAGAGTGTTTTATTCCTGTCAAATGTAGCATAAATCGTGATTCATCCGGAAAGGTCACCCGTCGCCACCCAGTGGACGTCCAACTGCGGTACTGTCGCTGAAATTCCAGTCTTCGTCGGCGAGGGACAACTGTCAGCATGAACCGGGTGCCTGCTGCGTAGGCCTATACAGAGCAACGTTCGCTGGCGGTCGATGGTGAGACGCTGTTTGTAGCACCTTGGTTCATCTAGGCGGTCAGATGCTCGATAGTGCCGTGTCTATTCACCCATAGTCATCTCTCTCGCCGTCGTTCACCCCTTGTCATCTATGGCCCGTGTTGCACCAAAGTTGCCTCGACGTCGGTTTTGAATAGCGTCATTTTGCTATGAACGGTATATTTTAACCACGGCGGCACGCCGACTTTACAAACTTAGCCATTTTGGAAATGCTTCCACCCTTGGCCCGAAACCAATGATTATGCCCTTTTGGACGTAAGATAAATCGCTCTGTTTCCTTATTACGACAACGACTGCACTGTTCTCCGCATCTCCCCAACACGCTTTATATACCCTCCACCGCTACTGCTGCCACCGGCCATTGACATCGAACATAGGCGGTGGTCACATTAATGTGACTGGACCGTGCATAACGAAGTACTGTCTGAAAGAGCTTCAGAAATATCCAATTAGATCTTGATAAGATGGCAATCTGCTGCTAAGATTGGCTATTTACCTTAAAAGCACAGAAATGTAAAATTGTGTCCTCCACGTAGCGAAAAAACGTAGTATCCTATGACTACAGTAGCAATGATTGTCAATTACAGTGAATCAACGTATACAAACACCTGGCTATAACAATCTGTAGGGATGTGAAATGGAATGACCACGTTGGCTCAATCTTAAGTAAGGCTGGTGGCAGACTTCGGTTAGTTGACAGGATACTGGGAAAATGTCGTCAGTCTACAAAGGAGACTGTTCACAAATAACTTGGCGCCCGTCTCGGAATATTGCTCAAGTGCGTGAGGGTCATACCAAACAGCTACATATCGCTCGCGTAAAGACCATGAAAACAGAAGTATACTAATTATAGTACTACAGAGACATTCAAGCACACATTTTTCTCACATTCCATATGCTACTGGAACGCGACGAAACACTGGCGTGTTGTACGATACTAATTACACTCTTCCATGTACTTCATTATGATTTGCATAGTACGTATTTAACGGCAGATGCAGATATAGACGCCGTGAACACTGACGTGTTGTGAGGTAGGGAGTACGGCTGTTCTGCTCGGACACCAGGACAAAAGAAGAAGCCATCAGATGTATTTGCAGTTGCGAATATGAACCACCTCCGGATGTATAATGGAATGACGACAAAGAAAATTTGTGTCAGCCTGACTGGAAGCCGGATTTCCCACTTTACGCAAGACGTTGGCTTAACTGCTTCGGCTATCCGACCACAACTCAAGGCTAGACCCAAACTTCCATTTGTCGTCCTCCATGTGTCGTACCTGTACTCGCACATTCCAGTAATGTTATTCCCGTACAGTGGTGGCATTTGATTTGTACGTCGCATGCATGTCCACTTCTTCACAACACAGGCACTGCAATTTCGAATTTATAGGCCGATAACGGCTCTGAGACTTACAAATAAAATCTCTCGCCTATACGTGAATAACATTAATGGAATGTACGAGTACACATGGACGGCGACATACGGAAGTTTGGGTCTGGCCATGAATCATGCTTGGGTAGCCGAATGGTGAAGGCTACCTCTCGCGTAAAGCGGGAATCCAGGTTCTAGTCCTGGTCTGGCACAAATTTACGTTGTCGTTCAATTACATAGCTGGAGGTGGTACATATATCTCTCACAGCAGCTGTAGTCCCCGTAGTATCAGAAGGATTATTGCATCATACTTCTTCACAACATAGGCACTGCAATTTCGTATTCGTAAATAAGAAGCTGTCCACATACATTCATCAGTTATTTTCCACCGATCAGTGAATATTTTCGTCGCATCTGGGCGCTGTGTACGCTTAGTTACTGTAAATGCAAGGGGTATTCGGAAAGTAAGTTCCGATCGGCCGCGAAATGTAAACCACTGTGAAAATCGAAAATGTTTTGTTTCTAACAGTTAGCTACAACTTCCAAATACTTATCTACTTAGTCGGCGCTCCGACTTAGACATTTTTCGTAGCGTTGTACCAACTTTCCGATAATCTCATAGAAGGCTGCCGCCAGTGCTTCCCGCCGATTCTCTGCACTGGTCTACAACTCGCTATCTGTGCCAAAATGTTGTCTCCATAGCCAACGGTTCATGTGAGCGTAGATGAAACTCAGAGGGAGCCTACTATGGGCTGTGTCGTGAGTGCTCAAACACTTCCGATCAGAAACGGTGCAGGAGCATCTTCATTGCCCCTGCAGAATGCGGCTGAGAATTGTCTTGAAGAAGGAAATGCATGACAGTTATGTTATGTAGACTGCATAGCTTCAGGCGAAATTTCTCACCAGGCCCACGTAACTGGAGGGAGAGACTATTTTCTAGGCGTCTTTATGGGCTCACTGTGCGCTCAGAACTGAAAAGAGCGACGTGACGCGATCGACAGGCACTGCCCAACACATCTGTACAAAACTTCATAATATTTTCACTGTGGCTTCCATTTCGCGACCGATCGAAACTTACTTTCCGAACAGCCATTGTATTTGATTAATTTCTACATTTCACTTTTGGGGAGGACATGGACGTCGCAAAACGTTAGTAGCTGAGAAAAAGTAATTTTGAAGTATTGGTTCGTCCAGTGATCTGGATAATAAGGATGCATCCCTGGTAAGTAGTCGTCACTGTTCAACTCTGAACTTTTTGTTTCAGGAGATAATGGCAGAAAGCTACCGTAAATGAGTTAATTTGGGTAGAATGCAAGTTCGAGAGTTTGGATTCTCCCCAACAGACACTCATCCCTCAAAAACTGGCGCCAAGCAAGAAAATGCATTTCCGCTGCTTTCAAGGTACATACGTTCAGTCACTGATTGTGGTGTGATGCCAACGTCATAAAGCCGAAAAGAGTAGCAGTGATATTTGGAAAATGTGGCAGTCATTCGGGATAAAGAAAACCTTTTAATGGTAATGTGTTACATGAACAAGTTCTTTGTCGCGGTGAACCACCCACGTTTTCTCTTGCTACGAATCGGATCACTTTCTGCGAACTGATCCACCCATAACGATTCTTTACTCTCATAGTGAGCATCATTGCCTGGTTCATGTTCGAGAAGTCATTATTGTGGACGATTTGACGGAAGAAAAGTAAATAAATAAAAACGTGTCAGCATTAATCATGAATCGTGCTTGGACAGCTCAGTCGATGGGGCAACAGCCCGCGAAAGACAAAAACCCTAGATACGAGTCCTGGTCTGGCATACAATTTTCTTCTGTCAGTAAGTTTCATACCATCGCACACACCGCTGCAGAGTGAAAATTCTTTCTGGATACACAGATTTGCTTTATTTCTGGTATCAATATTAATGATTCTGTTTGTCTCCTCCCTTTGACATTTCATTGAAACGTTATCTCCGACATCTGGATATGCAATTTTGCTTCTTACATATTACTCGTGAGTCATAACAGTGTTGGTAGACCAACATACTTAACAAAGCTTTAATTGTGTATGTCTGAGAGTTTCATTTTTTTTTGATATCCACATCTTCATCTATACTCCACAAGACACGTTATGGTGCATAGTGGACATTCTGGTACCACTATCTCACCCCACCCCCCTCCACTTTTCCTGTTCCATACATTAAGGCCGCCGGGTGCGATGAATGACTATCGGAAAAACTCCGCATGATCGCTAATTTCTCTATTTTTTCGCCTTGATCATTTCTCCGTGACGAATTTGTGTAGGAAGTAATATGTTGTTCGACTCTTCACGGTATGTAATCTCTCAGAATTTCAATAGTAAATCTCTCGGTGATGCACAACGTCTTTCTCGTAGCGTCTCCACAACGCACTCGCGCCGGGCAAACGGTATCGCTACAAAACGCGCTACTCTTTCTTGGATCTCCTCTTACGTTTTTACTAATCCTCTTGCTGAGGCCCCTGACTTACGAACAATATTCAAGAATCGTTCGAACAAGTGATTTGTAAACCACTTCTTTCGTGCATGAATCACATTTCCTTAAGACTCTCCCAATGGATCTGAGCCCAGCATCTGCTTTTCCTGCCTTGTTTCATGTAGTTATTCTACTTTAGGTCGCTCCAGATTGCTGCATCCAGGTATTTTACTGTTGTTACTTTTCCCAGTTATTTTCACCAATAGCGTAATCGAACTTTAGTGGATTTCTTCGTCTGTTTATGTGCAATACATTACATTCATTTACGTTCAGGTTAAAAAAAATTGCTCTGAGCACTATGGGACTCAACTGCTGTGGTCATAAGTCCCCTAGAACTTAGAACTACTTAAACGTAACTAACCTAAGGACAGCACACAACACCCAGCCGTCACGAGGCAGAGAAAATCCCTGACCCCGCCGGGAATCGAACCCGGGAACCCGGGCGTGGGAAGCGAGAACGCTACCGCACGACCACGAGATGCGGGCTACGTTCAGGTTAGCTTGCCATGCCAGTTCCTGCGCCAATCATCGATTATCTGCAGGTCTAATTGTTCCGCAAATATTGCTGTTTTTATCCCAGTCACACATTATCTCAAGAGCTGTAAAACTGCCGTAGTCAGTAAGCATACACTACGGTAGTTTTCCTAGTAGTCTTGGTCAATGAAGATCATACACATGTTACGTGTAAGTTTGGTGTCTTGCATATCTGTTGGGGTTACCTCATAACGATCGTTTTCTTTACACATACCATCAATGTCTTAGCAGATTCCCCTAAAAACCGGAAGCCGTGAAACACCTAAAAACTGAATGAGAATACATATGAGGTCAGTAACCTAAGGAACCTTTTTATTCTATATACACTCCTGGAAATGGAAAAAAGAACACATTGACATCGGTGTGTCAGACCCACCATACTTGCTCCGGACACTGCGAGAGGGCTGTACAAGCAATGATCACACGCACGCCACAGCGGACACACCAGGAACCGCGGTGTTGGCCGTCGAATGGCGCTAGCTGCGCAGCATTTGTGCACCGCCGCCGTCAGTGTCAGCCAGTTTGCCGTGGCATACGGAGCTCCATCGCAGTCTTTAACACTGGTAGCATACCGCGACAGCGTGGACGTGAACAGTATGTGCAGTTGACGGACTTTGAGCGAGGGCGTATAGTGGGCATGCGGGAGGCCGGGTGGACGTACCGCCGAATTGCTCAACACGTGGGGCGTGAGGTCTCCACAGTACATCGATGTTGTCGCCAGTGGTCGGCGGAAGGTGCACGTGCCCGTCGACCTGGGACCGGACCGCAGCGACGCACGGATGCACGCCAAGACCGTAGGATCCTACGCAGTGCCGTAGGGGACGGCACCGCCACTTCCCAGCAAATTAGGGACACTGTTGCTCCTGGGGTATCGGCGAGGACCATTCGCAACCGTCTCCATGAAGCTGGGCTACGGTCCCGCACACCGTTAGGCCGTCTTCCGCTCACGCCCCAACATCGTGCAGCCCGCCTCCAGTGGTGTCGCGACAGGCGTGAATGGAGGGACGAATGGAGATGTGTCGTCTTCAGCGATGAGAGTCGCTTCTGCCTTGGTGCCAATGATGGTCGTATGCGTGTTTGGCGCCGTGCAGGTGAGCGCCACAATCAGGACTGCATACGACCGAGGCACACAGGGCCAACACCCGGCATCATGGTGTGGGGAGCGATCTCCTACACTGGCCGTACACCACTGGTGATCGTCGGGGGGACACTGAATAGTGCACGGTACATCCAAACCGTCATCGACCCCATCGTTCTACTATTCCTAGACCTGCAAGGGAACTTGCTGTTCCAACAGGACAATGCACGTCCGCATGTATCCCGTGCCACCCAACGTGCTCTAGAAGGTGTAAGTCAACTACCCTGGCCAGCAAGATCTCCGGATCTGTCTCCCGTTGAGCATGTTTGGGACTGGATGAAGCGTCGTCTCACGCGGTCTGCACGTCCAGCACGAACGCTGGTCCAACTGAGGCGCCAGGTGGAAATGGCATGGCAAGCCGTTCCACAGGACTACATCCAGCATCTCTACGATCGTCTCCATGGGAGAATAGCAGCCTGCATTGCTGCGAAAGGTGGATATACACTGTACTAGTGCCGACATTGTGCATGCTCTGTTGCCTGTGTCTATGTGCCTGTGGTTCTGTCAGTGTGATCATGTGATGTATCTGACCCCAGGAATGTGTCAATAAAGTTTCCCCTTCCTGGGACAATGAATTCACGGTGTTCTTATTTCAATTTCCGGGAGTGTAGTTATCCTGTCTGTTTCTTAAAAGTAAGCAGTATTTATAGCAAAACTGAAACTGGTTTTTTTTTATTCGAAAACTGTTGATTTGTAACGTGAACCAGAGGGATGTTGTGGCAAAAATAGTTAAAATAATATAGGTTCATCATACTGCGCTAGAAAACGCAATTTACTCAACAAAAAGGCAAAATTAGGAAAAATCGCAAAACAAAAATATATCAAACATTGCTCAATACTTCGTGAACTTATATAAAAATGTTTCTGTTATTCATAAGCAACTTTCGCTTTTATCGATAATAACAGGAAACTGTTACGTATGTTCATGATGGAGAATGTTCTGCTGAGTGCAAAATAACAATAATCATTTATACATATATTTTTAACGTTTGAGCACGTTAACTGCACTCGCATCAAAAGTAATTGCTTTGGTTACATAAAAGCGCAGAAGTTACGTTATCAACTAATTTTCATTACTTACAAAATGCAATTTATATTTTGCCAGGATATAGAATACACAACGGACTAAAACTGAATAATGTAGAGTTCTTTTTATGTGCAAATCAAACAACCAAACAAAGAGTAGTCATCAGCTCCCACTTTCTTTCTTACCCATTCATTTATGTTTCTTTCCCTACCAGTGCTACCAATGCTACTGGGAAACCTACCATTTACTACATCATTTATGTACTGTATCAAAAGTACCGAATCGTAGTTTTGACAGAACGCAACTCTAGTTATATCACAGCCAAAATATAGTATATTACGTATCTGTATTGAGAATATAAACACTACACTACACTCCTCATGTATTCATTATAGTTTCAAGTGCAACTTGCTCATGTATCAGCGCATACGAAGTGTTTGACGTTTGATAACCGTGTCAGAATATTCACTTGTACCTGCATGTACAAAATATTTGACAATGACACTCGCATCAGGACACTTTTAATGATCTGCTAATGCAGAAAGCCGAAACCGGTCGTATTGTCGATGGGATAATAATGTGCGATGAAGATGCTCAGTTACGAATAAAATGCCAAACATGATCACTGACTTGTACACAGACTTTGAGTAGATCTTTGTGACAAAAAAACAAACACAATTTTTAATTTCTGTCTGAAAACAATTCCCACAACAACAAATCATTGCATACACTGATTTATGGCTTACTGACGTGAACATCCATGTACTCTACAATTTACATCTTCATCCAGATGAGACTTATCCATGGGATGGTAAAGCGCTGGTCGGTATGACCCTTTTTGAAACGATAGGATCATTTTTTTCCATCTTTTGCTTTTTCTCCTCCACGGAGAGAGCGAAATCTTCCAAACTCATTTACTCCTCATCTCAAAAAGAACAATGTACCAATAACGCATTCTTCACTTGACGATGAATTCCGTTTAGCACGCGAATAAAACAGACTGACGTGCTGTATTTCTTTGTGGCTTCGCTACAAACATATCATAATTAATGATGAATCTAGATTATTATAAGTAACAGATTTGAAATATGTCTTTGCAACAAGTTATTGCGCTGACGAAAGAAAAATATGAACTTATGGATTAATCTAATAAATTTTCTATTTACTTTTGTCGGTATGCGTTCAGTCTCACAATCTCACCACTGACAAAATTTATCTAAAAGAACATTGCGAGATAAAACATTAATTTGTAATACCATTAATAACAATGGAATTTTGTTTTGCGATTATGATTTTTGACCGTGGGAAAGCGAACTGGTGGCGGAAAAACAATCGCTATGCGGTTTAAATAGCGTGCGAATAAAAAAATATACAGAAACCGGGAGCGATTTATCACACTAATTGCTTAACTGTTGCTCCACAGCTCGTTTCCATCATATAACGGGTTTTCCCATCTTCAACGTTGACCAATGAAAACCTTTTCGTCTTTCGTCAGTGATATAGTCTTATCAGCTACAAACGGACGTGTTACAGGACTGCCAATTTCTGTGTCACATGGACGTCTGCACCAGCCAACAAACGCGTAATTATCTAACGCTTCGAAATCTCGGTCATTCAGAGAACTGCGAAAACAAAACTGATATGCACATGGCATTGTTTACAACGCCGTTGTCCAGGGCAACGCTGGGTCTAAGGTCCTATTGACTGATTACAGTGACAAAAAACACGATGAATGACCACCACGCGAAACCGAGACCGGAAGCCACAGCTGAGCGCGACTCACCTTTCCGGTCGGGTATCGCGAGTACCGAAGGCACACGGTAGCAGTAAGTGGCGAGCAGCGCCAACAGCGACACAGCTACCACCGCCATGTTCCGCTGCGCACTGACGACTGCCGCCCACGAATCCCCGCCAGCGACTCCGCCGACCAGCGTACGTTCTGACATCTAGCGTCGCTCAGTCGAAATAGAACATCGACTCGTTTCGTAATACGGAGTGATTCGCTTAAAACAAACAGGCGCGAATCCAGGGATAGATTCCTGAGGGACGAAGAGAGGGGAGGGGGAGGGGTGGGAGGTTTGTCGCCGCTTGTTACTGTCTCTTTCCCCCTCACCCTCCCACAAACAAAACTTACTGTTACGCTCGTTTTCAACGTACAACAGAGACCTGCGATTCTAATAATAACACTAATAAAATAAATTAAATGTTTAAATATAATAATTATATCAACGATCTTACATCAGTACTTCGCACATTGCTTTAGCAAAAGAGACTGTAATTCAGTAACACACAGGGTGTCCCAGGAGAAATGGTCAATATTCAGGGATGTGACAGGAACACTCATTTGTAGCAAAAACCGTCATATGGACATATGCCCCATTCCGAATGGTTGCACGTTTAATGAGCATTTGTCTTTGAGCTTACTTACTTTACTTTACTTTTTCGTGTCCGGAAACTACAATTTGTTTTCCCAGTATTGGGCAATGTCCAATGCTTCTTCTTTAGCCAGCCATAGATCGTCGAGGGTGCATCTGTGGGGGCAGGCAGTTCATTGTAGGGGATGTTCCATGTACTGTCGAGTGGCGCAGTCGCATTTGTCGTCATTTTCGTCCAACAAACCCCATTTGATCAGATTAGATTTCACAGGAGGCACCCCAGTTCTGCTGCGGTTAAGCATTCTCCAGGTTTTCCAATCACCAGAAACGCCGCTTGGTGGGTCCTCTCTTAGTGGGTAGTAGATGGGGGCTCATCTAAGGCACAGCTTAGGAAACGGCTTCTGGATTTTAGTCTGCTGGGGCCACACTCTAGGCCAAATATTGAGTGACGGGCATCAAAGGTTTGTTTTAGCTTCTCGGTATGTTCATGGGCTTTCCTACGTGTCAGGGTTTGTGAAACCTGCGTCCCTGTGAAGATTTTCTATGGGGCTTGGCTTCATGCAGCCTGTCACTATCCTGCATGTTTCATTCAAGCTAACATCTACCTTTCTTGCGTGGGCGGATCTGCACCATACCGGGCAGGCATATTCAGCAGTTGAGAAGCACAAAGCTTGGGCTGAAGTTCTGACCACGGTAGGTTTGGCACCCCATTTGCTATTGGACAGACTTCTTATTAGGGAATTTCGTGCTTCTACTTTTTTGCGTGTTTTTTCGCAATGATATTTGTATGTCAATGTTCTGTCCAGCACGACGCCAAGGTAGGTGGGAGTATCTGTGTGTCCTAGTAATGTCCCATCCCAGGTAACATTGAGCCTGTACTTTGATTGCCTCGAGTTCTGTTGGAATGCACTCACTTGAGTTTTGGAGGGATTGGGTTTTAGAGAATTCTTTTTGTAGTAGGCTGACATTGTAGAAAGGGCGGTTTCTAGTTTCTCCTCGATGGCTTCAAACCTGTTGCCTTGAACTGTTATTGTCAGGTCGTCTGCATATACAAAAGTTTTGGCTTTGTCTGGAGTTGGTTGGTCATTTGTATATATGTTGAATAGGATTGGCGCCAGCACGCTCCCTTAGGCGAGCCCATTTTTCTGATTCCGCCATCGACTCTTTTTCCTCCTAAGCATTACGAAGAACTGTCTATTTTGGAGCAGGGATTCGATTATCTTGACTAGGTGGTAGTCTTTCAGGGTCTCGTAGGTTCTATGCAGTAGTGTCCGGTGATCTACTGTATCATAGGCGGAACTTAGGTCGACTAGTGCCAGCCCGGTGATTAGTTTATTCTCAAACCCATCCTCGATATGTTCCGTCAATGCCAGAATTTGACTGGTACAGGACTTTCCAGGTCTAAAACCTGCTTGGTGTGGAATTAGTTTCGAGTCGATGATCTTCTCTATTCTGTTGAGGATCAATCTTTCATAGAGCTTAAACAGGTGGCAGAGAAGGGTTATGGGTCGATAGCTCTTCGGAGACTCTGGGTCCTTCCCGGGTTTAAGGAGAGCCAGAGCTAGCAGCGCACACGTTCGGCTCTTACCTTAATCGTTAGGTTACTCGTGGCTGTACAATTAACTGGCCACCAAGATCAACAGACCTTACGCCATTACATACAAGGGGTTGTATGAAGTTTGAGGTGTGCGAAGGAAAGGTCAACACGCGAGATGAAGGCTTGAATCATGGCCGTTGCTGCCCTCATTATGGAATGTGCTGAGACAACCAGACTAGCAACACAATATGTTCTCCCAAGAGTGTACAAATGCGTTGCAGTTGCGGTGGGATATTCGAAAATTTATTGTGAACTATACAACAGTTGTAAAATAACGTGCACGAAACGCTTATGGTTAGAGGAAAAAGTGTTAAAATTACGTATGTTTCATTTGGCATTTTGTTAAACGCATGTTGTAATGTTTACTAACTGTTGTTCGTGTGTGCATGTGTGAAACTGACAATGGAGCATGAGGAAAAAAAAAAGCAGTGTAGATGAAATACGTTCTGTTTCGGAAATCATTCGAAATAATGCATATGTCCATATCATTCTTTTTTTCTTCACATCATCGTTCCTATCGTATCCCTGAATATGGGCCACTCCTCCTGGGACACCTCGTATACCACGTAAAAAGCATTCTTCCGAAAATTTGAAGAGAATACGTGTAATGCAATTGATTTAAGAACTATAATAGCGATAAACTGTCACCAGACTGACGGAGTCATAATTTATACAACGTAAAATGAAAGGGGTATTGACTAGTATTTCACTAAGCACCATGATTGTGAACACTGGTCTACAGACGATCGTGTAAATAAGGAGGACTGTATTTCTTTCAGTCGTTACTACCCATATTTCCGAAGATGGACTCTCTGTTTTATTTTCTTTTTTTCTTGGTGACGGGCTTTCCCTTTCTGTCTTTTTAGTTGACGGAACGCAACTTTCTGATCGAAAGTATCCGGACATCTTTAACGGAAATTATAACGAGATTTGTCTACATTTCACTTTTATATCGACTTGAACTCTGCTTGGGACACTTTCAATTAGGTGTCTGAATATCTGTGGAAGAGTGGGAGACCATTCTTACCTACACTATGCGGTCAAAAGTATCCGGACACCCCAAAAACATTTTTTTTCTACATTTTTTTTTCATATTAAGCGCATCGTGCTGCCACCTACTGCCAGGTACTCCATATCAGCGACCTCAGTAGTCATTAAACATCGTGAGAAAGCAGAACGGGGCGCTCCGCGGGCCGTCCACTGTGATAGAGAGGTTCTAGGCGCTTCAGCCCGGAACCACGCACCCGCTACAGTCGCAGGTTCGAATCCTGCCTCGGGCATGGATGTGTGTGATGTCCTTAGGTTAGTTAGGTTTCAGTAATTCTAAGCCTAGGGGACTGAGGACCTCAGATGTTAAGTCCCACAGTGCTTAGAGCCATCTGAACCATTTGAGCGCTCCGCGAAACTCACGGACTTTGAAGGTGGTCAGGTGATTGGGTGTCACTTTTGTCGTACGTCTGTACATGAGATTTCCAGACTCCGAAACATCCCTAGGTCCACTGTTTCCGATGTGATAGTGAAGTGGAAACGTGAAGGGACACCACAGCACAAAAGCGTACAGGCCGACCTCGTCTGTTGACTGACCGAGACCGCCGACAGTTAAAGAGGGTCATAATGTGTAATAGGCAGACATCTATCCAGACCATCACACAGGAATTCCAAACTGCATCAAGATCCACTGCAAGCACTATCACAGTTAGGCGGGAGGTGAGGAAACATGGATTTCATTCTCATAAGCTGCACGTCACGCCGATAAATGCCAAACGACACCTCGCTTGGTGTAAGGAGCGTAAACATTGGATGATAGAACGTGGAAAAACGTTGTGTGGAGTGACGAATCACGGTACACAATGTGGCGATCCGTTGGCAGGGTGCGCGTATGGTGAGTGCCTGGTGAACGTCATCTGCCAGCGTTTGTAGTGCCAACAGTAAAATTGGGAGGCGGTGGTGTTATGGTGTGGTCGTGTTTTTCATGGAGTGGGCTTGCACCCCTTGTCGGTTTGCGTGGCACTATCACAGCACAGGCCTACACTGAAGTTTTCAAAAATGGCTCTGAGCACTATGGGACTCAACTGCTGAGGTCATTAGTCCCCTAGAACTTAGAACTAGTTAAACCTAACTAACCTAAGGACATCACAAACATCCATGCCCGTGGCAGGATTCGAACCTGCGACCGTAGCGGTCGTGCGGTTCCAGACTGCAGCGCCTTTAACCGCACGGCCACTTCGGCCGGCACACTGAAGTTTTAAACACCTTCTTTCTTCACGCTGTTGAAGAGCAATTCGGAGATGGTGATTGCATCTTTCAACACGATGCTCGGCCTGTGACGTAGTGGTTACACGACAGTAACATCCCTGTAATGGACTGGCCTGCGCAGAGTCCTGACCTGAATCCTATAGCACACCTTTGGGATGTTTTGGAACGCCGACTTAGTGCCAGGCCTCTCCGACCGACATCGATATCTCTCCTCAGTGCAGCACTCTGTGAAGAATGGGCTGCCATTCCCAAAGAAACCTTCCAGCACCTAATTAAACGTAGGCCTGCGAGAGTGGAAGCTGTCATCAAGGCTAAGTGTGGGCCAACACCATATTGAAGTCCAGCATTACCGATGGAGGACGCCATGAACTTGTAAGTCATTTTCAGCCAGGTGTCCGGATACTTCTGACCACATAGCTTGTGTGCCGAAACAGGGAATGTAGTGATGCTGGACGCTGGGGTGTCGGGCGAAGTTGACGTTCTAAGTCAAATGCTGCTTTACGACAGGTTGCACTGTCATGCTGATGCAGTTATCGCCTCCGATCTGTTCAATCGTCGTCTCCGAAGTGTTTCTGTACTTTACGAAGTACACAGTGCTTTTAAACTCATTCATATCCTTCCACGTTTAGCGTTATATTAAGTGTAATAATGGGACCACACCTTAACCACGAAAAACACCCCCACATTATAAAACTACTTCCTCCGTACTTTGCTGTTGGCGCTACAATAACGGCAGTTAAAGTTCTCCAGGCACCACCAAACCCAAACCGTTCCGTCGGACTTCCACAGGGTATAGCTTGTTTAATTACTGCAGGTCACTCGTCTCCAGTCATCCACTGGCGTCGCTCTTTACCCAACATCAAACGTCACTTAGTACAGGCTACAGGTATGTGGCTCTCGAGGAACTGCTCCATCATTGTAACCCATTCTTTTTAACTCCCTACACACAGTCATTATGCTAGCTGGACTGCTGGTAGCATTTTGGAACCCACGAGTGATTCCTTCCGCTGATTTAATGTGATTTTCTTACATTCACCCTCTGCAATGATCCCCTGGTCTGTGGTTGTACCTTGATATTTCCACTTCACAATTACATCACCCAGAGTCGATCTGGACAGGTTTAGAAGGGATGAAGTGTCCCAGAGGGAGTTGTTTTCCTCAGGTGACGTCAAATGACTAGCCCACACTCGACTTCACTGAGCTCTCCTGACCGATCCACTCTGCTGTTACTACTTCTCTACTGACAACACTCACCACCTCCATTTATACTGACGGTTCCACCACTCGTGATACCTCAGTCCCGCATTACATGGGTGTGTCCCGATACTTTCGATAGATAGTATACGTTTATCTTATGATTGTCCACTGTACCTGTCTGGAATATTACAGATCAAGCTGAAAGCCCATCCACAGGTGTAGACCCCCACCTGAGCAACTGCAAATTATCTTACGTTAGGCGCCTAAATTCTACAACTCCTTGCCATTTTCGAGCCTAGTTGTCATACTATTTATTCCCTGAAAGTAAGCTGAGAAATTTGTAAACTGATGTATGTTAAGGGAGGAGTTGTCACATCTGCCAGCAACTTTTAATTTCACGAATATTGATATTAATTAATTTTGCTCAGAGCAGCATCTAGAAGCTTGTGCAATGGAAGCAGTATCTCGTAAAAAGTCCTTCATAATTGTAAGATATACAGAGAACCTTCAGGAAACTTTAACTTCCTCACAAAAAATCTGGAAGCTCTATTGTCCCATCCAGCTGTATTTAAAAAAAAGTGGTTGCTAATGACTTCAATTTGGATTTATTCAAAAATTCTGTCAGTAAACGACTAAACAATTATTTCAATCACTAACATTGTCTTTCAATTTAATTTCTGCTGCGAACTTTGCAACTAGGGTATGTAAATGCTCTGCTGCTGCTATTGATAATATCTTTGTAGACAAATCTAGGAAAAAAAAGCCATATCACAAAAACAGTCGTAAATGGGATACCTGATGATGACATTTAGCATCTTATGTTAACTGTTCAAACTTGTCAGCATATAAAATTCATTAAATCTGAATACAGGAGAGTAATAAATCAGCCAAAAATTCAGAATTTTAGAAGACTGGTCAATGACATGAACTGGATAGATATTTACAATACTTCTGGCTCAACTGGAAAATACAAGGCATTCATTGATAAAGTTACTTCCTCGTTTGAAAACTGTTTTCCCCTAAAGGTAATTCAAATCGAACAGAAATCTCAGAATAAACCATAGATGACATAAGGAATAAAAGTATCATGTGGGACAAAAAAACTGTGACTACTATCTAGAAACAGATTGATGTTAGCATTGTAATGCAGTACACAGATTACTGCGTAATATTGAAGCAAGTAATCCAGAAACCTAAGCAGCTTTGGTATGAAAAAAATAATAACATTAGGTAACAAAAAAGCTGTATGAGATATAGTAAAGACAGACAGGTGTGCCACAAACTAAGAAGAACAGATAGCTCTAAAAACAAACAAGACATTGCTAACAAATGCATGTAGTGTTGTGAACCTCATAAACAAGTACTTTGTTTCTGTTACTGACAGCTTGCAATTATCAGGTCCAGTAAATAGTGCAATGGAATATCTAAGACCAATCTCTACAAATAACTGCAGTAAAATGGAAATGATACTCACTTCTCCCAAAGATGTAGCAACCATCATAAAATCAAAGTATTCTAGTGGTTATGATGATATACAACAAAGTTAATGAAAGTGTTCATGTGAGTTAAAATTTATCTTAAGTCATTTGTGTAATCAACCTCTTATCAGCAGAACATTTTCAGATTAGCTAAAATATGCTGAAGTTAAAACTCTTTACAAGAAGAGGGTTAAAGAGATGCTGTCAAACTATCGACCAATTCCACTTTTGCTGGCTTTTTCTAAAGGTTGAAAAGGTTGTGTTCAGGCATCTTCTTAAACATCTGATTGCAAATAATATATTGTCCAAGGTACGGTTTGGTTCTTAAGGGTTCCAGTATAGAGGGGGCTGTTTACACACACACAGTGAGAATGTACTTAATTCATTAGTCAACGAATTAGAGGCTATTGGCATTTTCTGTGACCTGTCAAAAGCCTTTGACTATCTGAATCACAGCATTCTGTTTAGTAGATTAGAGCATTATGGTGTCACTGGCAGTACTACAAAATGATTCGAGTCATACCTAACTAACAGGTAATAAAAGGTGTCATTGATAAATACCTGTGGAGTAAGCAATCAGCCTTCATCTGATAGGGAATTAATTACATGTGGTGCTCCTCAAGGTTCCATCTTGGGGTCTTTGCTTTTTCTTGTGTACATTAATGACCTCTCGCCTATTACATTTCCATATGCTAAGTTTGTTTTGATTGCAATAAGTAGCAAATCAAGTACAGATTTGGAAAAGGCTGTTAATCAAATTTTCACTAACGTTAATAAATGGTTTAAAACTAATTCACTGTCCTTAAACTCTGAAAAGACCCACTATATGCAGTGCAGAACTTGTAAGAAAAGTACTTCCAGCATGTTATAGCATATGAAGAAATGCAGACAGAAGAGGTTGAAAGTGTTAAATTTCTGGGATTACAACTCGGTAAGAAATTCAGTTGGGAAGAGCATAGCACAGAATTGCTGATGCGCCTAAACAAGTCTGTATTTGCAATGCAAGTGATATGAGATGTAGGATATACAAATATAAAAACAACTTGCATACTTTGTTTACTTTTATTCTATTGTGTCACATGGGATCGTATTTTGGGGTAACTTGTCAAACCGAGCAAAATTTTTTAAGTAAAAAAGCTAATAATAATAAGACTCATTTGTGGTGTGAAGTTATGAACATCGTGTAGAAACCTGTTCAAGGAATTGGGTATTCTAACCACTATTTCTCAGTATATTTATTACTTAATGAAATTTGTTGCACATAATATGTCTTTATTTCCAACCGATAGCTCAGTACATAGTATCAATAGTATGAATAAGAACAACCTACATAAAGACGTAGAATCACCTACCTTGGTCCAAAAAGGGATCCATTATTCGGGAACACACATTTATTTTCAATAAATTTCCAGCAACAATTAAAAACTTGGTTTCAGATAAAGCACAGCTTACACAGAGTTTGAAAGACTTTTTGGTAGGCAACTCCTCCCACTCTGTAGATGAATATCTTAATTGGGGCCGTTAAATCAGCTGAAGTAAAAATGTATGTTAGATTTCACATTTGACAGCACTTGGTCAGAACAGTCAATATTAGGTATTTTGTGCGTGATAAATTCATTAAAAGCGCATAACTATATTTCATTCTGACACTATATTAATTCTGTAAATATTAACAGTTCCAGTTTACTGTAATGTATTCACATATCTTGACTATCTCCTGACAAACGATCAGGGAAGTGAGTATTATATTGAAATGTTCTACTTTTTTACATTATACTTTCTGTTATGTTCCACACCCACGAGAATCATCTCATTTTTGTGTGTATCAAACACAAACTGAATCTAATCTAATTTAATCTAAAAATGTCGTTACATATCGAACATGCTTTATAGTACAGACTACACATTTCCAGGACACGAGAATACCGTTAAAAATTCGTTACAGCGTTCCATTCGGAAAAAATTTCATATGCCCCGATGATAAAGAACATTATAGTACTAACGTCCAAAAAGTACGGACTTCTTTGCATTTTATCGTATTGTAGCAAACAGTTTCGATACGCTGAAGTGTGAGCGAAATAATAGCGGTGTCCATGTTTTCAGAAGACTTGAGACGGTATAATGTGAAAACCGTGGCCTGATGAGATGAGTGCCAAATCCAGTTGGTATGAGCTGATCGTAGAGTTCGAGTGGGGTGCAGAGTCCGTGAAGCCATGGACACAACTTGTCAACAAGGCACTGTGCAAGCTGGTGGCGGCTCCGTAATGATGTGGGCTGTGTTAACATGGAATGGACTGGGTCCTCTGCTCAAACTAAACCGATCATGTGACAGTACGAGTAAATGGTTATGTTTGCTTACTTGGAGACCTCTCGCAGCTATTTATGGAATTCATGTTCTGATGACAACGCCCCATGTTACTTGGCCACAATTGTCCACGACTGGTTTGAAGAACATTCTGGACAATTCGAGCGAATGATTTGGTCATCCACATTGGCCAACATAAAATCCCTTCGGAAATTTTTGGCACATAATTGAGAGGTCAGATCGTGTACAGAATCCTGCACTAGCAGCACCTTGGCAATTACGGAAGGCTATAGAGGCAGCACGGTTCAATATTCTGCAGGGGACTTACAACGACTTGTTGAGTCCATACATAGGGCAAAAGGAGGTCGTACACAGTATTAGGAGGTGTCCCAACACTTTTGGCACCCCAGTGTATAACATCTCATCAGTTAAGCTGGCACAGAAACTAACAACACAATCATTCGGAGAATTCGTTACCTGTTTCTCTATTACAAGAGATGACTCAGGGACACTGACAATAATGGATATAATGACATCGAGGGAGGATTGCCAGATGAGGTGCGTAAATCCATTAGAAGTATGAAGAAAAGTCAGGCGTTGCCGATGATGGTAAGCCGGCCGAAGTGGCCGTGCGGTTAAAGGCGCTGCAGTCTGGAACCGCAAGACCGCTACGGTCGCAGGTTCGAATCCTGCCTCGGGCATGGATGTTTGTGATGTCCTTAGGTTAGTTAGGTTTAACTAGTTCGAAGTTCTAGGGGACTAATGACCTCAGCAGTTCAGTCCCATAGTGCTCAGAGCCATTTTTGATGATGGTAAATCAGGAGAAATGGTTAAAGCTGAAGGAAAATTATGTAAGTGGAATCTGTAAAATTGTTTAGGCAATGACTGTGGAGGAAAACAACTGCCTACAATTGGAACAGAGATGTAACTGTTGTGTTTCACAATAAAACAATCATAAAAAGCTATAGACCTGTCAGAAACAAAATATTCGCTAATTTTATGGGCAATCGCAAAGGAAACAAAACTGGATTCCAATCAAGGAACAGGACAAGTGGTTTAAGAAGCGAATATAGCACACCTGATCAGTTTCATGTCGTGAATTACATTATATTTGTAGAGCAGTGAATTAAAAGCAATTTACCATTCTTCATGAAATCAGAGATCTCAATAAAACTTTCTATTTAGTTTCAACAGTGTCCATACAGAAATCCTTGACAAAAACGGATAATTATTCAGTCTATGTTAATCATCATCATCATCATCACCCTATCAGCGATGAGGTCCTTCGAACTGTTCTGGCTTCACACCATCTTCTGCCTCGGTCTTCATGGCTCTCTTCGGCCAATAGGTCTGAACGACAGTGCCATTTTCGGAATCCTGCTATTGTCCGTTCTTTCCCATTTGATTCCCATTTGCGTTTTATGCCGTGTCTTAAATGTTTGTAAATGTCATCTTGAATAATAACAGCTTGGCTGATCTTGTAAATAATTTATTTAATGACCTGTTTCGTAGCCTAGAAGCCACTTCATCAGCTTAAATATGGTGAATCATGACATTAAAGTTTCAACATAGACGGGACCGAACGTTATTTTTAAGAGCAGCCAAGCGGTTATTATTCAGTATATGTATTAGGTTGGCGCGTAAGTTCGTAGTTTTTTTGTTTTGCATGTTGGTATTCCGGTTACAGTGGGTTTAATTATCGATTGTCATATTTGTTTGTAGTTCACCGGCGCTGTTTTGAGTTTACAATTGTCATTTTGTTATTTGGGGATAGTGAGTGTACATGTGGACACTAGAAAATGGAGTGCCAAGGGAGAAATCGGAACATTTCAGACACATTCTCCTGTTTCAGTTCAATAGTGGGGTGACAGCAGCGGAAGCAGCCAGAAACATTTAGGCCGTGTATGGGGATAACGCCACTAGACAGAGCACGTTAAGAAAATGATTTTCTCGTTTTAAAGACGATCTTTTTGACATTAATGACTGCCATCTTTGTGGTGTGATGAAGATCGTTTAAACGCATCAGTTCAATATGACCCACCTCAGTGTATCTGAGATCTGAAAATGTAGTGAACTGTGATCATTCCGCCGTTGTGCTACATCTGCAGTGGGAAAGGTTCAGAAAGCGAGTGTATGGGTACCGCATGCTCTGAGCCAAAATCACGAAAATCATACGGTGGCCATAAATGCAACTCTGCTTGCTCGTCATCAGTTGACTAGTGAACAAGACCGACCATTCCTATACTGTATCCTTATTGGTTGAGCCTAAAAAAAGCAGCAACTGTGCGTACAAAGACCTGCGGACATCCACGAAGGATTATGTTCTGCATCTACTGGAACAGCGGAGGTGTGGTGTACTACGAATTGTACGAATTGCTTCCCCGAGATGCAACAATCATTGCTGACATTTAGTGTCAACAACTGAGAAGCCTTGCAGATGCAGTCCAAGAACAAAGACTGGGAAGACTATGTGAACTTATGTTACTACATCATAACGTCCGCCCGCATTTTCCTAGGCTGACGATAAACATTATACAGGAGTTGTGTTGGGAAGTCATTCCGCACCTCCTTACTCACCTGATGTCGGCCCGCCAAGTTTTCATCTTTTTCGCTCTCCATAGTACAACATTCAAGGAACTTCCTTTCCTTATGAAAATGCTCTCCGAACGTCGCTCTACGAGTTCTTCGCCTAAAAAACATGTGATTTTTCAGGCACAGAATTGAAAAGTTATCCCAGAGTTGTCAGACTGCTGTAAATAGTGAAGGAGAATATACATTCATCAAAAAATGTTTAGCATCGCCTCAGTTCCGAGAGCACTATGGGACTTAACATCTGATGCCATATCAGTCCCCTAGACTTAGAACTACTTAAACCTAACTAACCTAAGGACATCAAACACATCCATGCCCGAGGCAGGATTCGAGCCTGCGATCATAGGAACAGCGTGGTTCCGGACTGGAGCGCCTAGAACCGCTCGGCCACAACGGCAGTCATTTCCGGAAACTGTGCAGAAAATTGGAATAGAGATCAACATAAACATCATTTCCGCCCTTTTTATTGCTCATGAAAACCACACATTGCATGTTGTACCACTATACACCGAGACCTTCAGAGGTGGTGGTCCAGATTGCTGTACACACCGGTACCTCTAATACCCAGTAGCACGTCTCTTGCATTGATGCATGGCTGTATTCGTTGTGGCATACTATCCACAAGTTCATCAAGGCACTGTTGGTCCAGATTGTCCCAATCCTCAACGGCGATTCGGCGTGGATCCCTCGATAGCGTTCATTCTGGCCACCCTAGTCGAGGGGTGTCGTTATCCTGAAGGAAGTTATTCACAAGATGTGCACGATTGGGGCGCGAATTGTCGTCCATGAAGACGAATGCCTCGTCAATATGCTGAAGATGTGGTTGCACTATCGGTCGGAGGATGGCATTCACGTATCGTACAGCCGTTACGGCGCCTTCCATAACAACCAGCGGCGTACGTCGGCCCTACATAACGCAACCCCAAAACATCAGGGAACCTGCACCTTGCTACACTAACTGGACAGTGTGTTAGGCGTTCAGCCTAACCAGGTTCCCTCCAAACACGTCTCCGACGATTGTCTGGTTGAAGGCATATGCGAAACTCATCGGTGAAGAGAACGTGAAGCCAATCCTGAGCGGTTCATTCGGCATGTTGTTGGGCCCACCTGTAGCGCGCTGCATGGTGCCGTGGATTTTAAGATGGACCTCGCTATGGACATCGGAAGTGAAGTTGCGCATCATGCAGCGTATTGCGCACAGTTTGAGTCGTAAAACGACGTCCTGTGGCTGCACGAAAAGCATTATTCAACATAGTGGCGTCGTTGTGAGGGTTCCTCCGAGCCATAATCCGTAGGTAGCAGTCATCCACTGCAGTAGTTGCCCTTGGGCGGCCTGCGCGAGGCATGGCATCAGAAGTTCCTGTCTCTCTGTATCACCTCCACGTCCGAACAACGTCGCTTTGGGTCACTCCCTTGTTGAGAGCCTTTCCTGGCCAAAGTAATAATGCAGACGCTATCTAACTGCGGTATTGCCCGTCTAGGCTTGGTTAACTACAGACCACACGAGCGGTGTACCTCCTTCCTGGTGGAATGATTGGAACTGATCGGCTGTCGGACCCCCTCGGTCTAATAGGCGCTGCTCATGCATTGTTGTTTACGTATTTGGGCGGGCTTAGTGACATCCTTGAACAGTCAAAGGGACTATGTCTGTGATACAGTATCCTCAGGCAACGTCTGTCTTGAGGAGTTCTGGGAACTGCGGTGGTGCAAAACTTTTTTTGATGTGTGTATTATGGATGACTAAAGTCTCTGTTATGTGTATCTGATGTGTTCATTAAACGTATGCAAAAATGCTACGAGCGTATGCATCTACCGACACTTACAGCTGTCGATTACCCTCATACAAGATAGTGTGTATTTGTAAATGATTCTGTATTTCCTCGTGTCTTATTTTTCAAGGCGTGTGTGTCACAGTAGTGCCCTACGGAATTTATTTTCTCTGACTTGAATGTGACTGTGGTCCTTCAGTCCTAATCGCTGTGATTCACTGCCATACAGAGTAAACGGCACTTGTACATCTTTAGCTCTGTTTCGGTCCGCGCCGTTTTCAGTGTCCTTCGAATAGTTCCTCACATTGCCTGGTATCTTTATGTTACAGATTCATGTAGTTGAAAGAGAAATCAATAGCAGATCTCTGTCAGCAACTATTAATCAGATCTTGATAGAAAATGAAACAAAGAATGATCTTCATGAAGAATGGCAGGGGATAAAGAACTGCGTGAACAGAGCAGCGGATGAAGTCTTGGGCAAGCAAACCACCTGGAAACGAAAGAAAAGTTGCAGAATTCGAAATGACGGAACGGAAAAGGAGGCCTTGGATAAGCAATCAGTGTAAAAACAGAACAAACTAGACAACAATATACTCTATAGTTTCTAGAACTATCGTAAAATCTCTAAGAAGAAGAGCAAAAAGAGACAGCTTGGAAAATTCGTGAGTAATGTGGAAAACGATGTACATGGGAGACAAGACTTTATCTATAAATTCTTAAAGAATTTAGTATGCTGAAAAATTTATACATCAAGCCTAAAGCTTTGATTGGACTTCATTAGTTAAGTGGATGATAAAACAGAATAGAATGATGAGTAGAGCATGGAAACTCCACATCAGCAGAAATATTTTCGGCAGTCCTAAAGGAGATATTTAGATCCTTGAAATCCTATGGGTATTATTCAGATCTTTGAACTGGAAGAAAGAATACGTGTTAATGAGATCATTTATAGTGTTCTGAGATCATTTATAACGTTCATCTCTTCAACAACAAACGGAAGAACTTTCCAGAGACAATTTAAAAGAGAGTCTAAGACTCAGTTAAGATAACACAGAATTAATGTGTAATCAATATAGTAGAAAGATAGCATAAATTGACAAGAATTCATAGAATCAATTTACTTTTTTATTTACGGTACTTATAGACAACTAGACTAATGAAAACAACATTCAGTGAAATTAAAAGCTATGGTATCAGCATTAAGAGGGCAGAAGAAATTCCGCAGTTAAAAGTGGGGAGAGGATATATAGATGGAAAGATACATTGATGGCCTCTACTGAGGGAAAGAAATTGTTGGTTTGGAAGAAATGGGGGATCCAGTATTACAGTCAGAGTTTGACAGAGTTTTGGAAGACTTGCAGTCAAATAAGGCAGAAGGCATGGATAATCATTGGAATGGGGGAGCGGCAACCAATCGAGTATTCAAGTTGGTGTTTAGAATCTATGAGATTAAAGTCATATCAACAGACTTTTAGAAAAATGTCATCCACATAACCCCAAAGATAAAAATGGCAGATAACTGCAACAACTGACGGACAATAAACTTGACACCTCTTGTATCCAAGATGCTGACAAGAATAGTATACAGAAGACTGAGAAAGAAAATTGTGGATTTGTTAGACGACGCTCAGTGTGGCTTCAGGAAAAGCAAAGACACCAAATAGACAGTTCTGTCGTTGCAGTTTGTAATGGAAGCAATACTTAAGAAAACCCACGGCACCTCATTACAATTTGTCGACCTACAATAGGGGTCCAAAGTGTAAAATGGTGCTTAAATTTGACCCCAAAATTCATAAAGACACGCGCCATGTGTGGACAATCACTGTACTGTTGAGAAATGGCACCACGATACCGTCACATGAGAGGTAACACATGAGGACGCAGGACGTCCTTGACGTACCGTTGTGCCGTCAGAGTTCCCTCAATCACTACCACCCTTGACCTCAAGTCTCCCCACACTATGAAGCCAGGAGTAACACTGATGTGTCTCTGCAAAACATTGGCAGAATGGGATCTCTCCCCTGGTCGCCGCCATACACGTCCACGCTGGTCATCTGGGGTAGCACAGAACAGCGAATCATCAGTGAGCACAATACGATGCCATTCGTCAGCAGCCCATGCTTCCCAGGCACGGAACCACTCCAAACACAGCCGTGTTTTGGTGTTAAGGGATGCTTATGCATGGGACGATAATTCCCTGGTCTGGCTGCTGCTAGTTTCTGAGCAATGGTAATGTAAATGTCGTGTGACTAGGGCCTCCCGTCGGATAGACCGATCGCCGGGTGCAAGTCTTTCGATTTGACGCCACTTCGGCGACTTGCGCGTCGATGGGGATGAAATGATGATGGTTAGGACAACACAAGACCCAGTCCCTGAGCGGGGAAAATCTCTGACCCAGCCGGGAATCGAACCCGGGCCCTTAGGATTGACATTCTGTCGAGCTGACCACTCAGCTACCGGGGGCGGAATGAGCAATGATGCTGGATGACGAAGAATATTGCAGGGAGTCCCTTGTTTGTTCTCGGATAGCAGACGCGCATGTGAAGAGGTTACGGAGTGCTTGGTGCACAATACGGCGATCAATCTACATCTACGTGATTACTCTGCTATTCACAATAAAGTGCCTGGCACAGGGTTCAATGAACCACCTTCAAGCTGTCTCTCTACCGTTTCACCCTCAAGCGGCGCACGGGAGAAACGAGCACCTAAATTTTTCTGTGCGAGCCCTGATTTCTTTTATTTTATAGTGATGATCATTTCTCCCTTCCTGAGGTAGTCAGACGTGATCGACCTGAACCTTGACGAGAATGCTTGCCTTCACGTTCCTATGCTGTCCAACATTGGGCCACTGTCACATCCGAATGACCCACAAATCTAGTTACTGCACGATTCGACCAGCCAGCCACATGAAGACCCTCAATGAGGTCCCTTTCAAACTATGTCATATGCAGATAAAGCTGTTTCACAAGTGTTCGTGGCAGCTCCGTGTCCTTCACAGTGATTTCCCACCGTGTGAGCTGTCTATGCCCCTTGTTAGAAACACCAAATACAAATAACGCTTGTGCACCCTGGCGGCCGTTCTATCTGTTAGAGAATTGCACTCTTAAGTGTTTATTACAAATACTCTCCGACGGTATGTACGTGTACGAAGTTAGGTCGACATCAGACTTTGTCTTTTGGATGAGGCACACTTTATGTCAGGCAGTAAGAGCCAAGAAGAAACAATACGAATGGGAGACGAAGAGAAAATACTCGGATTAAAAAGGGTGTAAGACTGGGAAGTATTCTTTCTCCCCTACAGTTCAACATGTACATCGTAGGAGCAATGATGCAAATAGAAGAGAGGTTCAGAAGTGAGATTAAAATTCAGAGTGTAACAGTATAATGATAAGATTCGCTGATGATGTCGCTACCGTCAGTCAGAACGAGGCATTATTACAAGATAAACTGAATGGAATAAATAGTCTAATGAATACGGAAAATGGATTGCAAGTAAATCGAAGAAGGACGAAAGTAATGAGGAGTAGCAGAAATAAGAACAGCGAGAAACATAGCATCAGAATTGGTTACCTTTGAAAGATATGTGTGTAAATTTTCGTAGGAATTTTTCTTGTTTTGGATGATTGGAATCGCGCTTGTAAGGTCTGAATTGCTTAGACACGCCGCACGCAGCCTCGACAGAGAAGCTGCACTAAACCACAGACACACATTGTTACACTGGCAAAGACGCACCTTTTGAAGCCTGATGCTTGGAGAGGTAAGGTGGCGGCATCAGGGCGCTTTCGTATGGTACTACAACTACAATTTCTGAAACAAAAGACGCTGTAAGAATTACGTGATGATCTACACAAGTTCTGCGGTTGAGTTTAAGGCTTACATTGTAGAATCGTGTTGTGAGAAAAACATCAAGTTACCTATACACACGTTTAAAGCAGACTGAAGTTTTCGCAAGAACACTCAAATAAATAAAGCCACTTGTTATTAACTCGAATATCACGTTCTACTTCTGGGAGCACTTTCGTAACGAAAATAGTATTTGAAGAAAAAACAAAGTTGATGAAAACTGGTTAAAAGTACATCTTCAAGCTACATCTGTTAATACTAAACTGATTAAATCCCAAAAAATATACGTAAACACTGCTGATAAGACAAACTGTGATGTAATTGTTTAGGCTTACATATGGTACAAAAACAAAAGTATGTATGATGTTTCTAGTTATGGTGCATTACGATATGTTCCTTTCTTTGTATCTTCCATATGCTAGACCAGTGTTTTTCAACCTTCTTGAACATGCGACCCCTTTCCAAGTAAAAATATTCTGGCGACCCCAAAACCATAACAAAAGTTTGTCAGCGATTTCAAAGACAACGTATTTACTTTTCTTTCTATTCATACTATACTGATCGAGAAATCAAGTGCAATATTGAAAGAGGTCGCAGTGCTCTGCGGGCAGAGATATAATTGTTTTCTTTGCTGCGGTACAGGCGTGGGGTGAAGAAGGGGTCAGCGGGGGTATAGTCGCGCGGTTTCGGTCACTACAATCAGTTGTCCGAGTACGCCAGCAAGTACGGACGTGATTATTGTCTTCGCGCTTCGCTCTGATCGAGCATAAAATGGACACGTTTCTCAAAAGATCTGGACAGCCGTCCATGTCTGGCGCAAGTTGCAGTGGTGGAAGCGAATCAAAATCGACAAGAAAAGACTTTATGACAGTTATCTGAAAGTATAGTTTTACTGTCATGAACAATAACCCTCAATGTGTAATTTGCGGCGAAGCTTTATCACGTGAGAGTATGAAACCATCAAAGCTCTGCATCACCTCTCAACAAAACATACCAAGGAAGCTGGTAAAGCGTTGGGTTTCTTCGAAAACACTTACCCAGCAGCAAACTAGTATGATTCAGGTAATAAAGTAGTAATGTTATTTGTTGATTTGAAATAGTATTAATATTTCTCATTTTGATTCACGTTTCTCATTTAACAATATTTTTTATCTTATTTTACGTATCAAGTGTCAACGAGAAAGCGTTACTAGCTGGCTACCGAGTCGCATTCCGAGTCGCTAAATCAGGGAAGCCGCGTGAAAATGCAGAGACTTATTTTACCAGCAGCCCAGGATATGGCTCAAATGGCTCTGAGCACTATGGGACTCAACTGCTGAGGTCATAAGTCCCCTAGAACTTAGAACTATTTAAACCTAACTAACCTAAGGACAACACACACATCCATGCCCGAGGCAGGACTCGAACCTGCGACCGTAGCGGTCGCGCGGTTCCAGACTGTAGCGCCAGAACCGCTCGGCCACCAGCGGCCGGCCAGCCCAGGATATGGTTGAATTTATTTTAGATAAGCAAGAAGCAAACAAGCTAAAAAGCAAACCACTTTCTGATAATATCACTGAACGCAGAATAAGCCGTATGGCCGGTGACATTCGAGAACAGTTACTCGAAAAATTAAAGAAGAGCCCACATTTTGCTTTGCAGTTTGATGAATCTACTGATGTTTCAGATTGTGCTCAATTTATAGTATTTGTGTGCTTTGAAGCAGATGAAAGTATCATGAAAGACATTTTATTTTGCAAAGCACTCCCTGCGAACTATACTGGCCAGTGTTTGCATGGCATAATTTTAGAAAGCACTCGCAACTACGAGACTGATTGGACAAAATGTGTCGCCATTTGTAGTCACGGTGGTAAAGCTGTGACTGGCAGTAAATGTGGGCTTGTCGCGAAGTTAAAATCAATAATGTCAAATTTTTCGTGGATACACTGCTTCCTTCATCAACAATCTCCGGTATTCACGACTTTAACTTCTGATTTAAGTGATGTGCTTAAAGAGGTGATCAAAGTTGTAAACTCGATTAAAGGTAAAGCGTTGCAAACTCGACTGTTTAGGATCATTTGTCAAGACACGGGTTCGCTCCATGAGAATCTCCTTTATCCCACAGAGGTCATGTGGCTTTCCAAAGGAAAGGTATTGACACCAGTTCTGGAACTAAAACGTAAACTGTTAATGTTCATACAAGATTCTAAATCTGGATATGCGAATTACTTTTGTGACTCTGTTTGGCTATTAAAATTAGCATTTCTCGCGGATCTTTTTAACTACTTAAATATTTTAAACAAGAGCCTCCAAGAGAAAGCAGAAAACATTGTAACAGCTAAGGATAAAATCAAAGGATTCCTCGCAAAACTTAGTTCGTGGTCAACGTTTTTACAAAAGATGATGTTAAATGAGTCTTTCCCTTGTATTCAGACGATTGTCGAAGAAATTGCAATGGACCAGTCGGTGGTATTACATTCTCACCTTCCTTGCATGATACAAAGGTTGCATAATTTGGAAGAGAAACTGTTAAGTTTCTTCCTGGAGCTGAACTCTGACGCTGACAACGGTCACAGATGGCTACTAAATCCTTTTTTTAGATATGTCAGTACAACTGGATAAACTGAGCATGATGACGAAAGAAGCACTTATAAATTTAGCAGATGACCAGATGCTGAGTATGAATTTAATTCGCAAAAGATTGACGTCTTCTGGATGAAGAGAAAAGAAGAGTATCCACAGTTGGCAAAGGAAGCTTTGAAATTATTAGTACCATACGCCACATACTACCTTTGAGAATTAGCGTTCTCTTCAATGGTGAACATAAAAACTAAGAAGAGAAATAAACTTCAACTAGAAAATGATTTGGTGTTTTTTTGTTTCAAAAGTAGAATTACGATTTGACAAATTATTAATAAATAAACAGGCACAGCCTTCTCATTAAAACTGTTGTGTTTCTATTGTAGTCTAGGCCCTATAACCCTTGCTTACTTTCATCTGGTTAAGTGGCAGCCGTGGCAGATATCGCTGGTGTCGCCCTATGAATAAAAACTGTTCAAAACAATAAAATCTTAAAAAGTGTGAAGTATACCTTTTAACAATACAAATGAGAGACATTAGTCATGTGGCATCAAAAACCACTTGTGGCGATAAAGCGCTGTGCATTTGCGTATAATCGCTGCATCAAACGGCTCTGAGCACTATGGGACTTAACATCTATGGTCATCAGTCCCCTAGAACTTAGAACTACTTAAACCGTACTAACCTAATGACATCACACAACACCCAGTCATCACGAGGCAGAGAAAATCCCTGACCCCGCCGAGAATCGAACCCGGGAACCTGGGCGTGGGAAGCGAGAACGCTACCGCACGACCACGAGCTGCGGACAATCGCTGGATCGACCAATATTGTTATTGACATTACTCTTGACGGTATGGCTAATGCTTCGCGGGAAAGAAATGACAGAAAACGCGGAGGAAGAAAAAGCGTAATATTTTGCATCAGTGTTATTATTATTATTATTATTACGACGAACGAAGTACATTAGACACTCCGACAAAGACAACGCCACCGACAACGCACTATTCAGATTCATTGATAGCAACACTCCTCGCGTTGCAATTATTGTATCGTCTCCTCGACGACGTTGCCAATTTCTCTGTAACGTTGTTGCAAGCAAGACTCATGTTACTTCATGTCCTTGAAATAACTCTATATGAATTCCATTTTAGATATGTCGTCGTTAACCAACACAAATTCAGTACAGCTGTGCATTAACCAATATGTAGGCAGATAATTCATTCAGCTAGCTGTGTTTATGACTCATTTTGAAGAGGAGGTAAAAACAAATGTCTTTAGACGACTTCTTCTAAAAAAGGATGTACATTTTATAAATTGTTTTAGAATTTTTTAGGAATGGAATGCATTGTTCTTTTTTATGCGAATTCCAACAGAAAAATATGTTTCGCATAACGAGTGTTTCACAATGCAGTAAGACCAGGAGTGAATTATCCTCGTTAAACGTGATCCCACTGTGTAGTCAATTTGTAATCAAGAAGATCTTTTTTTCGAATTTCTCACAGTTACTTATTGGACCTTCTTCATTTTCCCAGTTTTGAATTTATTTATCGTTAACACGGTGTATTTATTATGAAACAATCTACATTATGCTCAATTCAGAATTAATGTTAAATAAGGAATTAAATAATTCTAAGAAAAAATAAATACTATTTTCCATAGGCCTATGTTTTTGTATTACAGAACCCCTAGTTTTGAGACATGTAGCAGGATGGGTATTTCATTTATTGTCATTCAGTTTCAAAATAGGGCAACATTTTTTTAATTAATTGCGAGAATATGTAGTATATATTTTTGCAAATGATAGCACTAGTTTTTGTAATATATTTTTCAACTCTATTATAAACCGCTGTCATAAAAACAATGATTCACTTCACGGCACCACAGTTAACTACACGAAGGATATGAGAAATTAACAAGGTGACCAGCAACGACGATTGTGTGGGAATTCTGATGAAGCCACAGAACTAGGAAAATAGAAACAACGACAACATGCAGTGTGTGAATTAATTGGTTGGCTCTGAGCACTATGGGACTCAACTGCTGTGGTCATCAGTCCCCTAGAACGTAGAACTACTTAAACCTAACTAACCTAAGGACATCACACACATCCATGCCCGAGGCAGGATTCGAACCTGCGATCGTAGCAGTCGTACGGTTCCGGACTGCGCGCCTAGAACCGCGAGACCACCGCGGCCGGCGTGAATTAATTAAAGTCTGAGTTGAGCTCTGGCATTCTAGATCCGCTCGGTAGAAATTGCTGTACTTCGTGACTTGTCTCACTGCTGCCAATCCTAGCGTTCTATTGTTTGGTTCGAAGCTTGTTACTGAAATGCATTCTAGCAACCGTGGTGCCAAATCTTGCGCGGGAGCTGTGTGCGTGTTGTTCAAATGGTTCAAATGGCTCTGAGCACTATGGGACTCAACTGCTGAGGTCATAAGTCCCCTAGAACTTAGAACTACTTAAACCTAACTAACCTAAGGACAACACACACATCCATGCCCGAGGCAGGATTCGAACCTGCGACCGTAGCGGTCGCGCGGTTCCAGACTGTAGCGCCAGAACCGCTCGGCCACCAGCGGCCGGCTGTGCGTGTTGTTGCAGCTATTTTGTATCACATTTGAACGTGAGCGCCTTTTAAATGCGCTTTCATAAATTGTTCTCGTGCCATGTGATATTTTTATCACAGCAGATGATTGACACGTGTCAGTAATACACAAGACGCTGCCACTGCACCACCGTTCCAGCCCGGAAGTTGATGTGGTCCTTTCCCTCTCCCTGCAAACCTCTCAGAGGTAAATGCTATATGTACAAGACTTAAAAACTCTCGCCGTCCTAGTTCTATTCCGCAGAAGTGGGAAGAGATCGACAGACATCGTGTTGCTCCTCACGGCTGCAAGTGTTTGCGTATTTGAACTCTTCAACAGGTTTTTCTATTAAATTCGTATTCATTATTATTATAAATAAGTACCAGATCCGAACGTGAACGAATTTTCAAGGTGCTTTCACAAAGCTTTGGCCCTTCCTTGCGATATTTGTATAATAGCAGATGATCGGCATGAAACATGCGTTACCAGTCACGCTACAACCGCTTTCTCCTGCGACCGCGACTCTCTCAGCAAGGACTTGCGACCCCCCCCCCCCCCCCCCCCCCAGGCGATCGCGACCCACAGGTTGAAAAAAACTATGCTAAACGATACGAAAAATTACAGTCACATACGACGCGTGTATTGACCATTATGTCGAAACTCTAAAGGTAACGTAGTAATATTAGTTTATACCCATTCCTTACGACTGTTTTATCAGTAAATAAATAGCCTCTATTCTCGTCGCCATACTAAGATTCTAAACTGTTGCCTTTAGTGACACCAGTAATACTGTACACAGTATTGTCCATACAGGTATTACGTCACAAGCTTTAAACAGATGTCTGCCATCATAACTGGTCCATAACATTAGGTTCACGCATTCAAGAACAGAAAAACGTTCGAAATTGCCTTCCTGACACTATGTTATTAATGTAAGCTCAACAATTTTTCGTATTTAAAACAGTTATTGCGCGCGCAATACAGAAACAATGAACAAGAAGCACTCGTAAACAGTAGCCTGCTAATGTTTTGGGCTACTTAAAATGACGCCCACTCTGACTTCAAAACAACGTACAGCTTAAGTACGAAGTGCCACCTCCCTTCTTGTTTACTTCCACCGTATTCTTCCTCCATGGTATTGCCAGTCTAGTAATGTATGTCTATGTGCTAAATAGAAATGAGTTAGAGGTGATCTTTGCTCTGCGAAGATGCGCGCCAGATCTGTCAGCAGCGTTGCCAATTTAGCGACTTTGTCGCTAGAAATGGCGACTTTTGCCTTTGTCTTAGCGACAAAAAAAACTTTTTAGCGACAAAAATTATTTAGCGACTTATCTGGCGACTTTTGGAGTACTGACGATTCAAAACTATTTTGGGCCAGTATTTTCATTAAAAAAACTAAGATTTTAACTATAGAAATTGTCTGAGTCAAGTTTGTCTGAAGAAAATAAAGTTTATTTGAAGAAGAGATGCATTCAGTTTAGCCTGAAACTCATAAAAGAAATTCAACAAAGACTGCCAAGTAAAGTTACGATCCTGAAAAAAATGTCAATGGTGAATGTTGAAGAAACACTAAAAGTGAATAAAAATAATGCTGTAGCGGATGTAGCCAAAGAACAGGGTTTTAGTAGCGATTTCATATACTGTATGTTGCAAGAATGGCATAATATCAACTTCATTAGGTGGAATAACACTACTAACACTGTTTTATTTTGGAGTGAGGTTTTGCAGTATGAATCCTTTTTCTTTGATTTCACAGCTATCAATGACTGTTCTATGCCTACCGCATTAAAATGCAGAAATGGAAAGAATATTCAGTTCTATGAACATTATAAAAACTAAACAACGTAACAGATTATCGTGAAAGACAATTAATGCTTTGATCATATTGAGAGACCAGCTGAAGAAACAAAATAAAGATTGTGCATCTTTTGGCATACCGCCAGACGTATTGGAGCTTGTTGGAACGAACGAAAGTTACCCTTTTGCGACAAAACCAGTCGAACTGCATCATCTGTTGAGCGACGTTCAACCCTCTACATCAACTACAGTTCTGTCAGAGCATGAAACAGAAGAGTTATTCGATCTGAGTGACGACGATGAATAGCTGACATACCGGTATGTATATATTTTGTAACTTAATTTGTTTTCTTGCTTTCTTTTGTTACAAATATAGTTTTATATTTCTAGTCTATTTGACTACTGTGATTGAAACAACAATTTATATGTTGCGTCAATTATAACAAGTTTAATTAAACGTTAGCGTATTTTATATATATATTGTTGCAAGCGATGGGTCATTTAATTAAGACAATATAGCAATTACATATGAGATTTTTTATTAATATTTTATTCCCCCCCCCCTCCTCCCCCACTGGCTTATTGCACCATTCACAGCACGAAATTTTCAGTACACCCCTAGTAAAATCAGTTTTAGCGACTTTCTAGCGACTTTTGATATTGAATCTAGCGACTCGGGTTTTTTAGAGTTGGCAACACTGTCTGTCAGTTGATCGCGAGAAGAGGAGAGAAGACAGTCAATTGATCTTTGTTGTTAGATGTGGACAGTCAAGTTTTCGTTTTGTAACAGTAAGCAGCAAACAATGAAGATTTTCGTGAATTGTATTATGGATTAATGGAGGATTTATAGTGGAGTGAAAAAGAATTGATTTTTACATTGGTACAATTATATTCTTTGTAAAGATTGGATTACGGTTAATGATGTAAGTTTGTTTTATTTGTGCAGCAGGTTGATAATGCAGCATTCTTGGTTTGTCATACATCCAGATCAGGAATCGTTTTGCTTTTTTTTTTTGTTAGGATTTATCGATCATTGTGAAAGAAGTGGATTTGAGAATTGGAATTTTGTTTAAGGAAAGATCATACATATGAAGTTTTGTTTTGTAATTCTTGGATTATAGTTACGTGATTTCAGAGAAAGCTAAACTGTTATTGAAGTTTAAAGTCAAATTATAAGAGACAATTAAATTTAAATTTATTTACAACCATCATCAAAAATCATGAACCAAGAATGATAGCAATGTTTTTTTGTGAACGCATTGTATCAAGACGCGTGGTAATTACGAGAGCAGTTTGCACGGCGTAATCCAATGCGACCCAGGTAAGCCAAGTAGCGTAGAAAATAGATCAGATTCTTTCTTTAATTAAATTTCACAGGAACCAACTTTAGTTTCAAAGTAAGTTCATAGGCAGATTTTATAACAATAAGTTTCAGACAGGGCATGCTCTAAGAACTGTCGCAGTTGAATTTTGACACCAACGGTTGGCATTATGTAAGCTATCAGCTTTTAAAGTCTTGTATGCGCACAATTCAAAAGAGGAAGTCCAAAGTTAAGCATCTAACAGTAAATTTAACATTAAAAACACAACATTTCAGATCCATTTCACTAAAATAAATCTAAACTAGGCGACTTTGCTTCTATGTTCAGGCGCCGGGGAACGATCGCTTTTTGCTTGTATTTTTGTTTTCTGATGCGATATTTACTAATCATTTGTGTTTTCTTACAGCTCATTGGGATACTTTCTTTAAATTTATTTGTTTTGAATATTTTTCTTTGCTATTATAATTACCATGCCGCGCAAAGCAGTAAATAGCAAATCGCGTAGCAATCATTCTCACACAGCCAATATGCAAAATTGAGACAACAATACCTTAATTTATGACGAGTCACTTATAAATGCTTCAGAGATTAATTCTCACACAACAGCGCTTGAGGTAGATGCTTCCCTCCCAGACAGTCAGATTACGATGAGTATGGGGTAGGGACAATACACAAAATTCGGAAATTTTGCGAGCTTAAATATTTATTTTGATGATGAAACGCGAGACTCGAGAGTCAGCAGTGGACGAAAACACAGACAAAAAAACAGTTCATCACACAACAGTTAGCACGAATTCTTCGCAGGAAAATGCACTCACTGACACACGACCAATACAGTTTAAAGTCACCGAAGAATATCAGTCTTTGGAACGTTTTACAGAATGGCAGGTGACGGTAAGCAAACAGAACGAACAAGAAATCAATAGGTTACGCACACTTCTAACTGACATTGAGAAGCATTTTTCACAAGAAAAAGATATACGCGACTAGTGAAGGCTGTCACGTACGAGAAAAAGATTTCGTGAAAGAACAATATTTTTGGCCAACTTAGACTTGAAAGAGACATTGAAAAGAAACGCCGCTATTCGTACATAAATTTCAACCAGCACAGCTTTAATACCTTAACAAGACACGAAAGATTTGACTACAAACTTTTTTTTCGGTTTGAAAGTTTAATGTTTTTCGCAACGGCATCACTGATGTGCAACCCTTAGATTGGATCCAACAGTTTAGCTTTTCCTTACTACAAGATTGGTCAGTGACATACAATTTATTTGTAGTCATTTGAAAGTTGAACCAGCTATGCGGATACAAAGACAAACTCATCATTTCGCCAAATTTAGAAAATACACTGCCTGTGTCTGAAAAGTTAACACAGTTCTTCGAGCACATGGTACAACAGAACCAACATTTGACAGAACCGCAGTCAATCTGCTTTAACCCAGCTTTGTATTTCTGAACTTCCAAGATCCTTAGGTGTTTCTTTGCTGAGAAACAATGCATTCCGTGACGTTTTACGAGTACAGTTGTTTGAGATTCGATAGTACGAATGTAGGTACAAAAACATGAACTTCTATCAGAACAACCGCAATTACAATGACAATCGGGATAGAGGACAATTCAGATTATCCCGGCCAACAATGCCATACGATCGTTTCCATTTTCTTCAATGACAACAGAGGCAAAATATATGGATATAAAAGCCTGTGCCAAAAACACTGTCAGTGACATAACATTTTCAATTGACCACCATAGTACTATCAGCAACAAAACCCGAATATTTATCATAACAACCAGCAAAATTCAAGAGGCAGCGTGAACAATCCTCCACAGCGACATAGTTACTTCGGAAACAATAACGTACAAAGGAACAACAATTGCCATATGCATAGACAGCAACCATAGAATCATAACTGTCATGACAACAGACAGGAAACCCATGATTTCCGAGGAAATGAGAGATATGGGAAAAGGAGAAATGAAAATTACAGACAACAGCAAAATTTTGTTCTGAATGAATCGCACAGTCGTTTACACCCACGAAATTTAATTCTAATAATGCAGAAACAAGACGACCTGTACACATAGCTGAAGTTTCGCAACTATTTCACAGCTACGCGACGGTGACGGACAACAATAACTACAGGAGAAGACTACAGTAGATTCACACACACAGACAACACGATGCAGTACCAATCCCACCGACATTACTAAAAATACTTTTGTTTAGAAGGCATCATGGACACGTTGTTACAAGAAGAAGAGGAACTTCAAAAACAAATTAATCATACAGTCAACAGCGTACAAATTAGAAAACTCACTTCAAACGCAGTTTTAGATTCATGCTCTCCAGTTTAATTAATTAGTGATGCAGCATTAAATAAATGTAAATCAGATGAAAATTTCCCTGCTTCAGATGGAAGAGCCGGCCGCGGTGGCTGTGCGGTTCTAGGCGCTCCAGTCCGGAGCCGCGCTGCTGCTACGGTCGCAGGTTCGAATCCTGCCTCGGGCATGGGTGTGTGTGATGTCCTTAGGTTAGTTAGGTTTAAGTAATTCTAAGTTCTAGGGGACTGATGACCACAGCAGTTGAGTCCCATAGTGCTCAGAGCCATTTGAACCATTTTTCAGATGGAAGGAAGTTAGAAAAGCTGTTTCAGGGAAAAGTGTCGATGTGAAATCACAAATACGTTTATAATTTACTCTACAAGGTCACACTTCCTTTGCAAACTTCTGTAAAATTAATGGGTCTCTTCCATGGTATTGCAATTTATGTTCAAGGGATACGAAAATAGCGGAACAGGAAGGGAAGATTAGAGTCCTTCAGGCTGAACTGGGGAGGAACTGATGAGGTTAAGGGGGGAGGAGGGTGAAGACAGGTGGGAGGTGGTAGCAAGAGAACAGTATCAGACAGTTTCATCATTGGCACAAACAACAGATTTGCCTCGCTACCTCAGTCAGCTAAGCAAGAGGCTCAAGTAGATATAAGTGTAGTCAGCACTCAGTAGACTTTCACTAGGAAACCGACTGTTGCAAAAAAAGGAGAAAGTAGGAGGAAAGTTCTGTTATTAGGTAGTAGCCATGAAGAGGTGTGGGCCAGATTTTGCAGGAAAAATTAGATGAAAGGTACCAGGTCACAAGTATTTTCAAGCCCAGTGCATGTCTTAGCCAAGTGATAAAGGATGTAGGATCATTGCGCAAAGGTTTTGCAAAGCAAAATCATGTTACGATAGTGGGTGGAACAGGAAACAGTATTGATAGGGATCAGGGCTACAATACTGAGTGTGACCTGTTAAAAATAGCATATGCATCGAACCATACAAACGTTGGCTTAGTTCCTGCTTTCACACAGTATGACCGGCCCCAACTGAACAGCTCTGTCAGGAGGGTCAATATGGAGCTATATAAGCTGCTTCGGGCGGCTACTTTGTCAAGCATAGGTTTGGTTCCTGTTGATGGTTTTGGTAGGTGGGACTTCAAAGACATGGCCTGCATTTCAGTAGGAAAGGGAAGGGTAAACTGGCTGGGATGATAGCAAAATCTTCAAGGGGGGGGGGGACTGAAAGTCATGGGAGTACTTTTTTAGGCTAAGATCAGTATCCAATCATCCTACATTGATTGAAATTAAGCTTAATGAAAAGTTCAGACAGGCAGGTACTAGTGATGTGAAAATATTACAAGATTCTCATAACAGTAGAGTGAAAAACAATGTTAGTATGTCACAAGAGTCACATAAAAGCCCAGTAAAAAACAGTGTTAATATATTGCATCAGAATATCAGGGGATTAAGAAACAAAGTAGATGAGCTCCTTGTTTGTATAGAAGATTTAGAAACTGAGGGTGGAATAGATGTACTATGCCTGTCTGAACATCATATAGTCACAGGTATGGAAATGGTAAATGTAGGTGGATATAAGCTTTCAGCACATGTAAGTAGAGACACTGTGGTGAGAGGAGGAGTTGCCATATAAGTTAAAATCAGTTATAGTGTGAAAAATTTGGAAACTAAAAAATTTTCCATAGAGGAACACAGATAAGCATTTGCATGTGAGCTTAAACTAAATAAAGGCACTTTTATAATTGTAGCCATATATAGGTCGCCATTGGGAAATTTTCAACTATTTTTGAAAAACTTGGATTCTTTGTTGTGCTACCTGTCAGACAAAGGAAAGCAAATTATTGTTTGTGGGGATTTCAACGTAGATTTTCCAAAAGTGTCAGATAGAAAGCTTGACCTTGCAGTATCGCTTGGTTCTTTCAATTTGACATCAGTTATTGATTTTCCTACTCAGATGATACGGGAAAGCAGCACACTGACAAATAACGTTTTCATAGACCAAGATAAATTCAATAAAATAAAAACTTTTCCTGTTACGAATGGTCTGTCTTATCACGATGCACTGCTAGATACGGTATATGATATAGCTCCATACAGTAATGCAAAACAGTCCTCCAAAATCGTATGTTCCATTAACGATTTAACACTTCAAAAGTTTAGGAAAGCTTGCAACAGTTAGACTGGGATGAGGTGTACAGGGAACATCATGCTAATATAGAATTTAACCTATTTCATGTTACCTTTGTGAGTATATTTGAAAACAGTTTCCATAAGAAAACAGTGAAATATAATTGTAAAAAACCATGTAAAAAGTCATGGCTTACTAAAGGGATAAAAATATTTTGTAAACAGAAAAGGGAAATGTATCTTACAGCTAGGAGGAGTAATGATCCCAAAACAATGAAACATTATAAAAACTACTGCACTGTATTAAGAGAAGTTATTAAAAAGTCCAGAAGTATGTGCATTATGTCTGAGATTAGCACATCTGATAATAAAATTAAAACAATTTGGAATATTGTGAAAAGGGAAACAGGGCAACCGAGAGCACAGGAAGACTGTATTTCTATCGAATACAATGAAAAGTTTGTTAACAAGAAGTCAGAAGTAGAAAACAGTTTTAAATTTTTTAAGTGTTGTAGAGAAAATAGGTTCCAGGTATTCATTAGAAAATGCAAGGCAGTATATGAAAGAGGCAGTACCTACACAATATGATAAAATTGAAAGTCAACCCACCTCTCCTACTGAAATTGGGAAAATAATAAATTTACTCAAAAGTAAAAGCTCACATTGAATTGATGGCATTTCCAACAGAGTACTAAAAGCTTGTTCCCAACAATTAAGTAGGATTCTCAGCCACATATGTAGTAGGTCACTGAAACAGGGAATTTTTCCAGATAGACTGAAATATGCTATTGTTAAACCATTGCATAAAAAAGGGGATAGATCTGATGCTCACAACTACCACCCAATCTCACTTCTGACAGCTTTATCCAAAATTCTTGAAAAAGTAATATATTCAAACGTAGCATCACATATTTGTAAAAGTGAAGTACTAACAAAATGTCAACTTGGTTTTCAGAAAGGCTTTTCAACAGAAAATGCTATATATGCTTTCACTGGTCAAATATTAAATGCAATGAATAACCGAACATCACCCATTGGGATATTTTGTGATCTCCCAAAGGCTTTTGATTGTGTGAATCCTGAAATTCTTCTAGATAAGCTTAAGTATTGCGGTATGAGTGGGACAGTGAACAAACGGTTTAATTCCTACTTAACTGGAAGAATGCAGAAGGTTGAAATAAACAGTACAGATAGTCTACAAAAACCAGCAGAGTCCTCTAACTGGGGAGGTATCAAGAATGGGGTCCCACAGGGTTCAGTCTTGGGTCCCTTATTGTTCTTAATATATATTAATGACACAATGCAGTGCATAGCTACAACAGTAGAAGATGATATGCACTATTCTGAATTAAATCTCACTTTGGCACACAAAGGGGTGAATTATGCTGCCACAAAAATCTTTGTTCATTTGCCAAATAGTATTAAAAGTCTGACAGATACCCAACCAACATTTAAAAGCAAATTTAAGAATTTCTGAATGACAACTCCTTGTACTCAATAGATGATTTCTTAGATATGCAGCAGTAACTGAAAACAAAAATTAATTATTTTGTGTAAAGAAAACTTATGTTAAAGTGACACAGTCCACATCATGAAACGTCGTATTCATGATCTATGGAACAAGGATTAATGTATGTATGTATGTCGCTCCACTACTAACAACAGAGATTATGCTTGGTATGGATTTCTTAAACAAGCAAAAAATGGCGATAGATTTTGAAAATTCAAATGATACGCAGATTACATTGCATTTCAATGGAGAAACAGGAAATTAACACCCTAAAGTTTTTCAAGTCACCCAAAAACGTGCATTGGTATATGTCATTCTTCATTGATGCCAAATTTTCTATTATTAATAAAAGAAAGAATCAAATTTAGATATTCCTCAAACAATACAAGCAACAGGCAGGAATAGGAAACAAATACAGGTGGTTCTACATACTCATTCTCATGTTTTTGGCAACGTTCCCGTAACTATGCGCGGATTTGTTCACGAATTTCATGTGAAACCCCACTATAGCTTTATTTGTAGATGTTAACAGTCCATTCATTTATAGAGACAAAGTAAAACAGGAAACTGAATACATCCTCCAACAAGGCATAATTGTAACAGCAGCTAGCCTCATAATAGTCCATTACATGTTGTTCCAAAAAGGACGGTTCTCTGAGACTTCGTTTAGATTCGAGACTAATTATTGACATCTTAGTAACAGAGACAGGCAGACCGCTAACATTAGATGAGTCGCTCCAAAAATTTCGTGGAGTCACCGTGTTTTCCATACTCGATTTAAGATCAGGATTCTGGCAGATCGAATTACACCTCAATTGTCGCAAATGAACAGCCTTTTTATGCTTCGGAATTTGTTATCAATTTTGCAAACTACCTTTTGGTCTTAATGTTTGATTTGCAGCTTTCATCAGAGGTTTGAACATGAGTGGTGATTCTGTCCTTTAAATGTTTTGAGAGAATAGAGTTTAGGCCCTGTTAGTTTTTTTCGCTGTTTCATTCGCTTCAAAGCTCTGGACACACTAAGATTATGTCAGTTAAGTGGTGAAAATTCAGATTGGTTTTTGAACCAACAAGCTCAACAAGTGGAATCTGATAAATTGAAACAAAGCTCGACTAAATCCACCTTTACTTTCGCACCCGGACCTTTCGCGTGGTTTTTACATCGCGACTGACAGGTCCAAGAAGGACGTTGTCTTTTACGTGTCTAAAGAAATGAAGGAAAATGGTGGTATTGTTTCCAACAGTACTGCATTTGGCATCCATGTTCTCTCCACATCTGAACGAAATTATTCAGCCACAGAATTTGAGACATTAGCTGTCGTTCGCGCTTTTACAAAATTTCGATATTTTTTATTTGGGAAACATACAAATGTATACTCAGACTACCGTGCATTGCAGTTACTTATGACCGACAAATTATCCTATGATCGGGTGGGGAGATGGGCTTAATATTTACAAGAATTCCATATCATTAATGTACACATTCCTGGAAAGCTGTATATTATTGCTGACGCCTTTTTACTATCTCTTGATGGCTCACAAAATGATACATCCACTGAATTCTGTAAGTCAAATTTCAGTCTTGTATAAATACAACAGGTTGCTTGCGGAAATTATGTTTCTTCTGCTTTAAAGAACATTGCGAAAGAACAAGATAAACCTCCAATATGGAAGAATAGCGCACAGTTGCGAGACACAAATAAATCGACATTTAGGTATTTTTATTTGGTTAGGAACAACGTCCTCTTCAAACGTTTGAAACCTGACATCAGTACCTGGTGTGTTTACATGCGACATGATTTGGTCAACGAGTTAGTTTGGTACATTCATCTTATTTATGAAGACCGTGATGTTGGCAAATGTTTTTACATACTTCGTCAGACCTCTTACTTTCTCAACCTGGAAAAATACATTCGACGCGTTCTAAGCACATGTAACCTCTATCAAAAAGCTAAAACAACCACCACTTCACATTTTACTCTGCTATTTCCTATCATTCCAATTAAATGACGTCATTCAGCAGCCGTGAACCTGTATGGACCTGTTCCAACGAGCAGACAAGGTTTCTCGTACATTTTTGTGGTAGTAGAAGAACTCACATCAAAAAGAGTCTCTTTTACACCACTTTGTAAAGCAATTGCGAGAACTGGTTCTGCAGCATTTACCAAGAATTGTGTAAAAGAAGCTGGACTTGTCGAAAATGTTATCTCTGACAATGAACCTCAATTTCGACCCGTCTTTGGATACACATATTGAAATATTACATCACTTTTCATTTCGCGGTACCATGCTTCCTCCAAACTGTCTGAAAGAATCATGAAAGCAAAAGGAAAATTATGCGGCTTGTACTGTTATAAAAAGCATGCAGAATGGGATAGGTATATACAGTTCGTTCTGGGTACCATAAATTCTTTACTTAATGATTACACATTACTCTCTCCACATGCAGTACTAAAAAATAAACAACTGCCTAATAAAATCAGAGAAACTGTACCTTTTCCAAAGTCACGGTGCTTCAGACACCATGAAGTCATTGAAGTAGCTCTTAAAAACATAAAAAATGCAGCAGTGAAAAGGAAATGGCTACAGAAGAGGAGATGCGACTATAAATAATTCAAAGTAGGTCAAAAGATTTTAATTCATCCTAACCAGTTGTCATGCAAATCAAAGAACTAGTTTCAAAAATTCTTCTTAATCTACATTGGACCACTCAGTATTCACCGAATAACCCATTCGAATGCGACTGAAGTCGAAACATTGAGCACAAAAGATCCCGTGAACTACACCACATTTCCAATGTAAAACATTTCGTATGGTAATTCTTTGAACATTTTTTTAGTCAGTTGACATTTCTTAGCCTTGTCATGTTGTGATACACTTTATTTTCCCATTGACGGGTTTATGCATTTTTGTTGATATAATACGCTTTACTTTGAAGATATAAGTTACAAAGTCACCAGTAGTGAAACTTTCTAGCGGAATGTGTCACACAAAGATTCTGGCAAAACAACACTGCAAAAAAGAAGCAGCAACTTTTAGTCGAGTAGAAATGCATGATGGCACTAAACCATGAGTGTTGAATGGTAACGTCGGGAACTGCGTAAGATAATGGAATTTTTCTTATAGGCCGAGTCATGCAAAAGTTGGACGGTATTTGGCAAATGTTGTATATTACGTAATTGTGGAACAGGTGGAGACCTTTAGCTGGATTTAACATCTTTTGTTACCGGTACTAATTGTAGGGATTTAGGGACTGGTAGGGATTACGAGATGATTTGCTTGTTGTGAATTCTTTGAGTTGTGGTTTAGTAATTATTGTCTGGGATAGGAGGTTTCTTATCAATGGAAGCAAGATGTGTTGGGAAACTTGCTGCTTTATTTGATACACTATGATGCCGACTTTTCGGCTTGTAAGCATTTTACTGTGTGGGTAGTGATATTAATATGAGATGACACTTCTGTTCATGTGCTTGATTTGATGGCTGTTTGGTTTTGCTTGTCCTAAAGACTTTTCTTTCTCCCTTAACAGGTTAATGACTTTCTTACCTTTTCAGCTCATCTTAACAGATTTAAATGTGTGTATTAACCATTTAGCACAAATAATCTTTACCTTATTTATGCATAGCTGTAAGGTACTTTTATGTATCATTTCACCTTTCTTGTTTTGGGGTATGCTAAGCATTTTTTTAGATGATAATGATTAGTTAGTATGTGCACAAAGTAAGTATCTGTAGCCACATGTTCAATTTAATTGTGTTTTGTAACGGACTGACGACTGATGCCTTAATGTAATTAATTTCTTTCGACAGGTACAACCATAATTTTGTGCACAAACCTTCATTCCCTTCCCTCGTCCACTTTCTTTCTGAATAGTTGCTCGAGATAGAAATTTTTGCAGAAAATAGTATTATGTTTTATGGTTACTGTACACTGTAAGACTCCCTTAAGGAAGCTTTTAATTTTGTAACTGTATTACGACAGATACTTGGTCCGCTAATGCTATGATTTTAGTTTTCAATTCCTATTTTTTTATGCATACTATGTTGTACTCATGTTTTCTTACCAGAATTATGTGTAGCACTGATGTCAAGAATTTCATTTGTGTGTTACTACGCCACCTTTATGGTAATTTGTCATCTTTAGCTATGTATTGTGGACTGGTATTAAATGCCATCACCAAACTCATTCTCTTATGAAAACGTACTTTAGGTATTTGTTTGCGTAACCTTTTGATAAAAGACACACATTTTAATTTGTAACAATGTTTGTCTATTATGTATACGCTGAGTCAAAACATTCATAGAAATATTTAAGCGCACTCTTCTGCACTGCGAGACACTTGTGCACCGACTGCACTTTTTTTACGACAGCTGTATGTTAGTCACTCCAGCTCGGTTTACGCAATTATTTCAGACATTTGTGAACTAATGCTACGTTTCCGTTCTACTATGGAACTTTACAGTACTGTTGTGAGAGACATTGGCTCTGAGTTGCCAATGGAATATTTGTGGATCAATAGTGCATCCTCTGAGTCTGGTCTTAGTCCCCTCACAAATAAACCGGTACAGTGATGTAGTCATACAGTTTTTATGCATTGAGTCTTCGACAAAACAAGTTTACTTCAAGACACACTTCGAACAGTTTTCTTTAGTGGTATACTGGGTACACTCAATGTAAAGACGATTTTCACTGAATACATATATAATTCATCAACGATGGCAACATAGTTATTGCAATGGTGGAAAAAAGTGTGATATTTCAGTGAAGTTGTATCTTCAGATTTTTGACACAACGAATTTCTTAAAAGTGGACTCACGTACTACACTCCTGGAAATTGAAATAAGAACACCGTGAATTCATTGTCCCAGGAAGGGGAAACTTTATTGACACATTCCTGGGGTCAGATACATCACATGATCACACTGACAGAACCACAGGCACATAGACACAGGCAACAGAGCATGCACAATGTCGGCACTAGTACAGTGTATATCCACCTTTCGCAGCAATGCAGGCTGCTATTCTCCCATGGAGACGATCGTAGAGATGCTGGATGTAGTCCTGTGGAACGGCTTGCCATGCCATTTCCACCTGGCGCCTCAGTTGGACCAGCGTTCGTGCTGGACGTGCAGACCGCGTGAGACGACGCTTCATCCAATCCCAAACATGCTGAATGGGGGACAGATCCGGAGATCTTGCTGGCCAGGGTAGTTGACTTACACCTTCTAGAGCACGTTGGGTGGCACGGGATACATGCGGACGTGCATTGTCCTGTTGGAACAGCAAGTTCCCTTGCCGGTCTAGGAATGGTAGAACGATGGGTTCGATGACGGTTTGGATGTACCGTGCACTATTCAGTGTCCCCTCGACGATCACCAGTGGTGTACGGCCAGTGTAGGAGATCGCTCCCCACACCATGATGCCGGGTGTTGGCCCTGTGTGCCTCGGTCGTATGCAGTCCTGATTGTGGCGCTCACCTGCACGGCGCCAAACACGCATACGACCATCATTGGCACCAAGGCAGAAGCGACTCTCATCGCTGAAGACGACACGTCTCCATTCGTCCCTCCATTCACGCCTGTCGCGACACCACTGGAGGCGGGCTGCACGATGTTGGGGCGTGAGCGGAAGACGGCCTAACGGTGTGCGGGACCGTAGCCCAGCTTCATGGAGACGGTTGCGAATGGTCCTCGCCGATACCCCAGGAGCAACAGTGTCCCTAATTTGCTGGGAAGTGGCGGTGCGGTCCCCTACGGCACTGCGTAGGATCCTACGGTCTTGGCGTGCATCCGTGCGTCGCTGCGGTCCGGTCCCAGGTCGACGGGCACGTGCACCTTCCGCCGACCACTGGCGACAACATCGATGTACTGTGGAGACCTCACGCCCCACGTGTTGAGCAATTCGGCGGTACGTCCACCCGGCCTCCCGCATGCCCACTATACGCCCTCGCTCAAAGTCCGTCAACTGCACATACGGTTCACGTCCACGCTGTCGCGGCATGCTACCAGTGTTAAAGACTGCGATGGAGCTCCGTATGCCACGGCAAACTGGCTGACACTGACGGCGGCGGTGCACAAATGCTGCGCAGCTAGCGCCATTCGACGGCCAACACCGCGGTTCCTGGTGTGTCCGCTGTGCCGTGCGTGTGATCATTGCTTGTACAGCCCTCTCGCAGTGTCCGGAGCAAGTATGGTGGGTCTGACACACCGGTGTCAATGTGTTCTTTTTTCCATTTCCAGGAGTGTAAGTGCAGAGTTAAACAATCAACCCGTTACCGTGAATGATATTACCACATTTGTTTTCATAGTGATGCTTTGAGCACGGCGATATTTATGGGCTCCTTACGTATTTTGTGTTCTAACTTCGTTAGCGGATTTTGTAGTCTAATCTTTTTAATTGCGTGTCTCATCCTGTGTGGGCCGAGGGGTAGTGAAAGGTATGTGTGTAAATTTTCGAAGGGATTTTTCTTGATGGTGTTGAAACAGCAACCAGCCACAAATTTATTTTAAGTTCCTTTATTCAATAGGTACCGTTACCGGTCTCGAATCATTACGATTCATCGTCAGACGGCTTTCATTACAACATGTGCTGCGTGTTTTACTGATTAGTTATCCTAAAATATAAATAATACATAATTATAAGCACGTCACAAAGCTGGTTGAGTTACAGATTTGCATTGGGATGTGACTCACTTGAGCATTAAACGATGCAGGAAGCTTACGCTGAAGAGTGCTTAAGCCGTACTCGGTGTTCGAATGATTCACACGATTTGAAAATGACTGGACGGAAGTTAAAGATAAATTGGTTCAAATGGCTCTGAGCACTATGGGACTCAACATCTGAGGTCATTAGTCCCCTAGAACTACTTAAACCTAACTAGCCTAAGGACATCACACACATCCATGACCGTAGCAGTTAAAGATAACCCTCGTGCAGGATGCCCTTCGGCGTCTACCGACAACGCTCATGTCAGGAATGTCAACGAAACTGTGCGTGCCAATCGAAGACTGTCTGTCCGAGAGGGTGCAGAGGAACGTAACATTTCACTTGGATCTGTCATGAAATCCTGACACAGTATCTTGGAATGCATCGTGTTGCCGCCAAATCGTTCCACGACTCATGACTCAAGATCAAAAAGACCTTCGCCACGTAATCTGTGAAGAGCTTTTGGATCGTGCGAATGAGAACGAGGTGTTCCTTAAAAGAATCATAACTGGTGTTGAGACGTGGCTCTACGGCTATGATGTTGAGACCAAGGTTCAGTCTTCACAATGTGTCGGGAAAGGTTCTCCAAGACCAAAACAAGCTCGTCAGATCAGGTCAAATGTGAAAGCCATGCTGGCAGTTTTCTTTGACTTTGAAGAATTAGTTCATATGAATTCGAGCCACAGTGACATACTGTTAATCGATGGTACTATCGGGACTCACTGCGACGCCTGCGAGAAAATGTGAGAAGGAAACGGCCTGAAATGTGGCGAGACAATTCATGGCTCTTGCATCACGATAACTCACCCGCACATTCATCCCTCTTGGTGAGTGACGCACAAGAAAACGAAATCGCTGTGCTACCTCAACCTTCGTACTCTCGAAACCAGGGCCTTGCGGATTTTTTTTAATTTCCAAAGTTGAAAACCCCGTTTAAAAGACGAAGATTTGCAAGGATAGACCAGATAAAAGAAAATTCGCAGAGGGCGCTTCGCGCGATTGATCAAGACGCGTACAAAAGTGCTTCCGGAAGGGGAAACGGCGTCAGCACCAGCATATCAATTGTGGAGGAGAGTATTTAGAAGGAGGCCATGTTGTTGTTGTTGTTGCTGTTGTTGTGATCTTCAGTCCTGAGACTGGTTTGATGCAGCTCTCCATGCTACTCTATCCTGTGCAAGCTTCTTCATCTCTCAGTACCTGCTGCAGCCTACATCCTTCTGAATCTGCTTAGTGCATTCATCTCTTGGTCTCCCTCTACGATATTTACCCTCCACGCTGCCCTGCAGCACTAAATTGGTGATCCCTTGATGCCTCAGAACATGTCCTACCAACCGATCCCTTCTTCTGGTCAAGTTGTGCCACAAACTCCTCTTCTCCCCAATTCTATTCAATACCTCCTCATTAGTTATGTGATCTACCCATCTAATCTTCAGCATTCTTCTGTAGCACCACATTCTATTCTCTTCCTGTCCAAACTATTTATTGTCCACGTTTCACTTCCATACATGGCTACACTCCATACAAATACTTTCAGAAACGACTTCCTGACACTTAAATCTATACTCGATGTTAACAAATTTCTCTTCTTCAGAAACGCTTTGCTTGCCATTGCTAGTCTACATTTTATATCATCTCTACTGCGACCATCATCAGTTATTTTGCTCCCCAAATAGCAAAACTTCTTTACTACTTTAAGTGTCTCATTTCCTAATCTAATTCCCTCAGCATCACCCAACTTAATTCGACTACATTCCATTATCATTGTTTTGCTTTGTTGGTGTTCATCTTAAACCCTCCTTTCAAGACACTGTCCATTCCGTTCAACTGCTCTTCCAAGTCCTTTGCTGTCTCTGACAGAATTCCAATGTCATCGGCGAACCTCAAAGTATTTATTTCTTCTCCATGGATTTTAATACCTACTCCGAACTTTTCTTTTGTTTCCTTTACTGCTTGCTCAATATACAGATTGAATAGCATCGGGGAGAGGCTACAACCCTGTCTCAATCCCTTCCCAACCACTGCTTCCCTTTCATGTCCCTCTACTCTTATAACTGTCATCTGCTTTCTGTACAAATCGTGAATAGCCTTTAGCTCCCTGTATTTTACCCCTGCCATGACCATGTACAATAACTAAAAGGTAAGTGTGGAAAACTTGTGCGGAGCAAGTTTCGGAATTTTTTGAACTGACCTCGTACAGGCCACTGTAGTGGAGCGTTATATATTGAACGGCCGTCATAATTTTTTCCAGCTACGTGTTTCAGCTTGTGACGGCTACGTAGCAGCCTGTCGGAGCCGCCAAGTGCCACCTGGGCCTCGGCCGGCGGAAGCTAGCGCCATTTGGGCGCCATTGTGCGCCAGGTGACAGTGGACGGCCACAGCGCGCGTCAAAGCCGGGCGCGGCGGGGCGTCGCCCGCCATTATAAGCTGTGGACCCGCCTGCGACTGCGACGTGCACCGAGTACTCTACGCTGCTCGCGCTGGCCTGTCTGTGGTTGAAGCTGTCAAGCGAGACACGTCCCTATTCTAGGATGTGTGTCAAATGGTTCAAATGGCTCTGAGCACTATGGGACTCAACTGCTGAGGTCATTAGTCCCCTAGAACTTAGAACTAGTTAAACCTAACTAACCTAAGGACATCACAAACATCCATGCCCGAGGCAGGATTCGAACCTGCGACCGTAGCGGTCTTGCGGTTCCAGACTGCAGCGCCTTTAACCGCACGGCCACTTCGGCCGGCGGATGTGTGTCGTCTTACATTTTTTCTAAGACTACATAAACTGACGGTAAAGGGAAGTATTCACGATCACTCCTGGTTTTTTGGTTTAGGGGGTTAAGGAACTAAATAGATACGTCATCAGTCCTTCGATCAAGAGATAGTGTGTCTGGGATTAGTGCCGCCAGTCAGAAATTTGAATGAATTGTGGCAGTATGTAGGAGTGGTGAAATCGAGGCACTGAAATCAATATTTGATGTCACAGATGAGAATTTAAAGGGGACTAGAAGCAAATTCACACAGGCCATGACGGCACCGTCACGCAAACTCAGTTCGTCACGTGATCGTAACTTGCATGGCTGACCCTCAACGGTTATTTTCGCGGGAACTGCGATCTTCGCAAGATGATTTTCAACTGAAGTACACATTCGCATTGCGGTAGCATATATTACGCGTGTGTAGATGCCGGAGTCCGAATTTATACGTAAATGACATTTATAGGTCTAAAATGGTTTGCAGCCTGCAGGGATATTCAAATGGTTCGAATGGCTCTGAGAACAATGGGACTTAACTTCTAAAGGTCATCAGTCCCCTAGAACTTAGAACTACTTACATCTAACTAACCTAAGGACATCACACACATCCATGCTCCAGGCAGGATTCGAACCTGCGACCGTAGCGGTCGCCCGGTTCGAGACTGTAGCGCCTAGAACCGCTGGGCCAGTCCGGCCGGCCTGCAGGGATAGCTTATATATTGCATCTCAATGTATACAAGTGTAATGTGCTGCGAATATAGAAGAAAGATCCTTTATCACCTTTATCATTTAGCTACAATATAGCAGGTCAGCAACTGGAAGCAGTTAATTCCATAAATTATCTTGGAGTAGGCATTAGGAGTGATTTAAAATGGAATGATCATATAAAGTTGATCGTCGGTAAAGCAGGTGCTGGACTGAGATTCATTGGAAAATTCCTAAGGAAATGCAATCCGAAAACAAAGGAAGGAAGTTACAGTACACTTGTTCGCCCACTGCTTGAGTATTGCTCACCAGTGTGGGATCCGTACCAGATAGGGTTGATAGAAGAGATAGAGAAGATCCAACGTAGAGCAGCACGCTTCCTATGGTTCAAATGGCTCTGAGCACTATGGGACTTAACTTCTGAGGTCATCAGTCCCCTAGAACTTAGAACTACTTAAACCTAACTAACCTAAGGACATCACACACATCCATGCCCGAGGCAGGATTCGAACCTGCGGCCGTAGCGGTCGCGCGGTTCCAGACTGTAGCGCCTGGAACCGCTCCGCCACTCCGGCCGGCGCTTCGTTACAAGATCATTTAGTAATCGCGAAAGCGTTACGGAGATGATAGATAAACTCCAGTGGAAGACTCTGCACGAGAGACACTCAGTAGCTCGGTACGGGCTTTTGTTGAAGTTTCGAGAACATACCTTCACCGAGGAATCAAACAGTATATTGCTCCCTCCTACATATATCTCATGAAGAGACCATGAGGATAAACTCAGAGAGATTAGAGCCCACACAGAAGCATACCGACAATCTTTCTTTCCACGAACAATGCGAGACTAGAATAGAAGGAATCAGTACGTAAGCCTGCCATAAACACATATTTAGACAAGCAATACTAATATATTACTTGATGCACCCGAATACTTCACAAAAGTAGCATTTTGCCACTGTTGCAGTGTCTGAAGGTTTCAATCCATTACTTCATGAAACTTCTAAAATGGCACTTACTTATCAATGTGATTCTACCCACAGTACGTTTTCCAGTTCAAGTTGCAGCCGTACTGCAATCCATTTCATTGTAAATGTTAAATGCGGTACCAGTATGTATAGAAATCCAATCTGTAAATGTAGTAGATGGCAAGTAATTTAATGTGCTCCTGTCGTCCAGTTCAGACTGCTGCCTCATTCCTTCAACTAAACTTTCGCCATTTATCATAATATTATAAATTTTAACAACGCAACGGAACAATTTATTTCACACAACTAAAGTAACGAACAAGAAACAGCTGATATAAACCACGAAAACCATGACGAAACGAAATATGGAGATGTGTGCATGACCGTCTATCAGGAGCAAATGAGCTTGGAGGTCACGTGATCAACAATGGACAGATGACGTCAGCTGTCAGAACTTTTTTCCCGAAGAACTTCACGGCGCTGTGACGTAACAGGACTGCCAGTGTGAATGCCGCCATTTGAAACGCATTGCAGAATGTTCTGACAGGACGCGACATGGCATGAAGTGATACGACGTGAGGTCAGTGTGAATTGGCGTTAAATGTATATTGGTTTGGAGGGTACGTTGGTCACTGAACAGCTGATGGTTGCCCCAGAGCTCATCTGTGGCGACAGACACCTTACCCGCATCTGACCCTACCCACCCCACCAATTTGCTATAGGGCTAAGATAGTACCTAACAGAATAAATAACGCCTTCTTTTAGAGAGACTGGTAACAGCAAAAGTGAGAAGGCTAAAAATGTAACGAACATAAGAAGGACCAACGATGGTAAAATAAAGTGAGAGAAATAATTAGGTCAGTATGTGGGTGGACACAGTCGAGTGTCCCCCAAGGCTCAGCATGTGATGGAGGCCGACCCTCCCACAATCGTCCCAGCCCCGATCCGTCATAGTCAGTGTTCAAGATGGAAAGCAGAGCCCCCCTCTCTCGGCGGAAACATAGAAACCTGTTGAACAGTACTTTCGTCAGCAGCTAGTATCAGGGATAAGTGAAAAAAGTCTGGCCTTCATCAGGATGCTACTCCTAAAGAGTGAAATTGGATGTGGCAGAAAACAGGGCGAACAGCAAGTAAAAGCAATTAAAGCAGAGTAAAAGAAGGCTAACCAAGTGGACTGGCAGGAGAGGGAGTGTAGTGTGTCTCAGGCCAGCATGTGGTGGGAGATACCCCAATCCCAGCCATCCTCCCCACACCCCAAAAGCAGTTTAAAATGTTATATGTAAATACTTTAGGATTAAAGGAAACCACTCGCCAAAAAACCGAAGCACTGGGTTGTCGATAAGCACTCACAAAAGAAAGGAAGCGTACTAGCTTTTGAGGTTATCGTTTAACGAGCTAGAGTAAAATACACACGCGCACACACATGCATACACATGCCTATGCCCCCACATACCTGTAGTGCTGACTCCACACCAGCTGCTCAAAAGACGGCTCCGAAAGCTAGCAGGTTTATCGACATCTCAATGCTTTTGCTTTTCGGTGAGTAGTCTCTTTTAGTCCTAAAGTATTTACATTCTTCAAGAAGTTTCCTAATACATTTAAAACTTTGTACGTTAGAATTAAAACTACTTTCTCGGATGAAATGAAGAACCACTTCCACTGTCCATATTTTACAGAATGAAGTATCTGTCTGGCATTTATCAAACTTCGTGGACCTGTTTATCATATAGCAGACATTAAATGATTTAACTTTCACTCCATTTGGAACTGATGTCCACTCTCAACATCAGTGTGAGATGTCACCCCCATTGGTGCGAACACACTTTCCTCTTCACTGTAGCCGGCCGCTGTGGTATAGCGGTTCTAGGCGCGCAGTCCGGAACCGCGCGACTGCTACGGTCGCAGGTTCGAATCCTGCCTCGGGCATGGATGTGTGTGATGTCCTTAGGTTAGTTAGGTTTAAGTAGTTCTAAATTCTAGGGGACTGATGACCACAGATGTTAAGTCCCATAGTGCTAGGAACCATTTGAACCATTTTTTTTCTTCACTGTAGCATGGAGACGAACAACTTCTGAATATCATCTTGAGGAATTTCTTGTCATGCTTGAAACGTCTATTGTCACTTTGTGTGTTTGTTTACTGATCTGCCAGTTGTGTGCCTCTTCTCAGAGTTCATTCCTCTAGTGAAAGGATTTCAAAGTGAGTTTTAAAATAATTGCACGTAAAATTATGGGGATCGGGATTCGAACGTTGATCAATTGAGAAGTGTCGGCTCTTGGTGTGACTCACATTTCTGCCACACTACGTCGATGGTCGTCTCCATAAACGCCGTCATCGAGGTGAACGGTGGCTCGACCGTGCGTCACGCCATGGACACAAGTTGGCGGGAGACATCCTCCGGCGCTTGCATAGGACCTGTGGCAGTAATCGAGAACACGCTGATAGCTGCGGACCACTTGCGTCCCTTCATACTTGATGTCTTCCCGACGGCGGTATCATCTTTCAGCAGGATAACTGTTCATGTCTCGGAGCCAGCCTACGTCCATGGCGCGATGCACGGTCGAGCTACTGTTCAACAGCGGTTTGAGGAGCATTATAGTGAACTCACCTTGATGTCTCGGTAGCCTTATTCGCCTGATGTAAATCGTACGGAACCCATCTGGGTTGCTATAGGGCGTCATCACCGTGTACGCAAATCAGCGGCCCGCTATTTACGCGAATTACATGTGACATTGTAATTCTGTCAGAGACAGCAAAGGATTTGGAAGAGCAGTTGAACGGAATGGATAGTGTCTTGAAGGGTGGGTGTAAGATGAACATCAACAAAAGCAAAACAAGGATAATGGAATGTAGTCGAATTAAGTTGGGTGATGCTGAGGGAATTAGATTAGGAAATGAGACACTTAAAGTAGTAAAGGAGTTTTGCTGTTTGGGGAGCAAGGTAACTGATGATGGTCGAAGTAGAGAGGATATAAAATGTAGACTGGCAATGGCAAGCAAAGCGTTTCTGAAGAAGAGAAATTTGTTAACATCGGGTATTGATTTAAGTTTCAGGAAGTCGTTTCTGAAAGTATTTGTATGGAGTGTAGCCATGTATGGAAGTGAAACATGGACGATAAATAGTTTGGACAAGAAGAGAATAGACGCTTTCGAAATGTGGTGCTACAGAAGAATGCTGAAGATTGGATGGGTAGATCACATAACTAATGAGGAGGTATTGAATAGAATTGGGGAGAAGAGGAGTTTGTGGCACAGCTTGACTAGAAGAAGGGATCGGTTGGTAGGACATCTTCTGAGGCATCAAGGGATCACCAATTTAGTACTGCAGGGCAGCGTGGAGGGTAAAAATCGTAGAGGGAGACCAAGAGATGAATACACTAAGCATATTCAGAAGGATGTAGGCTGCAGAAGGTACTGGTAGATGAAGAGGCTTGCACAGGAAGAGTAGCATGGAGAGCTGCATCAAGCCAGTCTCAGGACTGAAGACCACAACAACAACAACAACATGATCTGTGCATAAATCAAATGCCACGTACCTCCACAAACCTACCAACAAACTGTCGGATCCCTCATATGCAGAATCAGTGAAGAATTTAGTTCCAAAGACGGACAAACAAGCTAAGGTGGTCATAACGTTTGGCACATCAGCGTAGATATTTCCGAACTGGGTCTGGTTCCCACGATGTTATTCCACAAGTGTATAGGAAAAGAACCAATGTGCCGAACACGATTAAACCACTCCACATTAAGCAAATCACTCACCAAAGTGCAGGTAATGTGTTATGTGCACGAAAAAGAAAATTGGAAATGGAGAACATTGAAATCAAGAAACGAACACTGGAGTGTGTGATGAAGATAACAGCCATAAAGGAAGAATGTTAACTGCAATTGGAAAAAGAAGTAGCTATTGGACATGTGCAACCAAAGTTTACGTGTGGCTTTAAACACAGTGTATGGTGAAATCTGGGTACGACTGGGGAATATAAAATATCTGTATTAACAATAAACAGCACTGGAAAGTGGTCATGTGTTGGAATGCTGGCCGAAATCGGTGGAATTGAGAAGGTTTACTACATTAAAGGATACACGATTTTTTTTATAAATTTTCATTCTTATTTGGACTGTCTTAAAAATGGTTATATTATATCTAAATGTGGCTTACTGAATGTTGTGCACCTAGCAACAGAATAGCCACGTGCGCCATTTAAAACCAATGGAATATCTACATTTAATGGACACTCAGTTGCAAAAGTTATGACCTTTAAGTTCTAGTTAGAAATTCCTCAAGATGTGTAGGAGAAGAGCAGTTGGCATACACACAGGAAGATGTGGAGTGCTTTAACAATAGTGCCACGGAGGAAATACGAGGTAAAATTAAAATCCCTAAGTGGCCTCGTCTAGAAGAACTGCAAGAAGAAACAGAGCTAATAGTTAAAACCATGAAGAACATAGTTTACAGGTGCAACAATAGATATGTATTGAGTTCGAGATCATAACTTCTTTGTACCTGTCAAATCACTGGTTGTAGAAAGACATATCTTATTCAGATGTGGTTTTTGCTTACAGATATGTGAGTGACTACTTATTTCTATTCAAGCACTGATCCACAGTATAGGGGGACTCGTTATGGAGAAAGAACTTTAATCTACATACGAAAACACATCTGCTTTCGTTGATATACCCTCTAAGACAAAAAATCCGAATGAGACGAAAATCGGTAGATGTGACGTACATGTACAGAAAAATAAATGATTGCAGATTCAGAAAAAATAGATGATTTATTCAAGAGAAAGAGCTTCACAAACCGAGTAAGCCACCTCTGGCCCATACGCAAGCAGTTATTCGGCTTGGCTCTCATTGACAGAGTTGTTGGATTACCTCCTGAGAGATAACGCGCCAACTTCTGTCCAATTGGAGCGTTAAATTGTTGGAGGACCTGCCCACAAAACTCCATTCTCAATCTGGTAGAGATCCGGTGACCGTGATGGCGAAGGTAGGGGTTGGTAAGCACGAGGACAAGCAGTAGAAATTCTCGCCATGCGCGAGCGGGCATTATCTTGCTGAAATGTAAACTCAGGATGGCTTGTCATGAAAGGGAACAAGACGGGGCATAGAATATCGTCGACATAGCGCTGTGGCGTAAGGGAGCTTCGGGTGATAACCAAAGGGACCCTGCTATGATACGAAATGGCGCCCAAGACCATTACTCCTGGTTGTGGGGACGTTTGGCTGGCGGCAGTCAGGTTGGAAACCCAATACTGTCCGGGGCGGCCGGCCGGAGTGGCTGAGCGGTTCTAGGCGCTACAGTCTGGAACCGCGCGACGGCTATGGTCGCAGGTTCGAATCCTGCCTCGGGCATGGATGTGTGTGATGTCCTTAGGTTAGTTAGGTTTAAGTAGTTCTAAGTTCTAGGGGACTGATGACCTCAGCAGTTAAGTCCCATAGTGCTCAGAACCATTGTTTTGTCGGGGGCGTCCCGAGATACATTTTCACTGGTCATCGGAGCTAAATTCCTAGCGAGACTCATCACAGAAGACAAGTCTACTCCAGTGAATGAGATTCCAGGCCTCATGTGCCCAACACCATTGCAGACGGGTTTGTTGGTTTACAGAGGTCAATGGTAGTTGGCACAAGATGCGCTGTGAGCTCAGCCTCCTTTCTGTGAGGTGCCTAGTTAATAGTCACCGGAGCAGCAGTTGCACGTAGATTCAATGATGATGAATCCGGGGCCCGAGTGCTCGCTCAAGTTCTGTCGTCTCTCTAGGTCGACCGCTTCCTTCTCGACACTGTGTTCGGCTATGGTTCACTCATAGGCTGATTACTTCAGTCGGCTTCTTTGAGCTCAACTGCACGTCCTCTTACAAGCGCAGAAAACTACCAGCTGAGTACACGGAATGAAATTCGTCCTGGTACCGACTTGTCTCTTGTTTAATATCCTCGCCAGCCGCAGGGTGAAATTGCGTTGCAGCCTCACACATTCATCTATCGGCTGCCAAAGTTTACATTTTTGCGTTTCTCATCGATACCCGTATTGAAGTCAGTTTTTACCAATTTGCGTAACTGCTTCGTCGTGCGTCGCTTTATTGTCTTGGAATGTATTTTATTCCATGGACAGATAATGAAAAGGTTTTATAGCTTTATATTTCACTCTTTTATGTAAAACAAAAAAAAAAAACGTGCATCTGTTAGAGTTCATAAGGCAAAATGGATCGCTGTATGGCTGAATGGACCGCAACGTATATATAAGTGTGTGTATTCCTTCCATCTGAATTTTCTAGTGTTGTTAGCTGGAGGTAAGTGCACACTGTTGTTTGACGTACCTGAATATACAGTATATAATAGGATAATTCAGCTACAACAAAAACAATTAATTTCAAATTATAATACAACAAAATGGAAAACATTTATAATGTTTTCTGAAATATCAGTTGTGATAAAATATAAAATAATAATACAATGGCTATACAAACGCAGCTGCTATAGACAAAGCAACATTGGTTTGCAACTTCTCCGTTTGCTCTTGTCCAGTAGTTGCAACATCGCTGTCTGAAGAGTCACTGATTTCACTGATGGGAGGGATATATTCCTCATCATCAATAGCGCTTGCAGCGTCATCTTCTCGTAATTCATAGGCTTCACAAACATCACGAGGATCTTTTCCTTTGGATTCACCATCTGACATTGACATCAAATATTTTAAAATTTCTTCATCAGACAAACCGCGTCTTTGAACCGCCATTCCGAAACAACTGAAATGTGGACAACACAAACTGCGCCACTTGAGCAACAGAGCTTCGTTGCTCATCGACGATGGGTGTGCGGAAGACAATAATCAAATTAGGGTGGTAAACAATAATAGCTTTGGACATGTCCGAAAGCTATTTTTCACATTTGGGCACCCGTCGAAATGACGGATTTCGGTCCTTGTAGTAGGAGTTCTTTGGGACACTTTTCAGAATGGTCCTACTGGGTAAATTCTTTGCAGACGTCTACCTAACAAATATTTATGAAACGTCATAGAAAATGGTAGCAGCAGAAGAATACATTTAGGGGAAATAAGTCTACAGAAGTAGAATACCCGTCAAAATGGCGGGTGCGGGCCTTCTATTGTTAACGCACCCTTCTTCTCTTTTACTGTCTCTGTTCACAGTGCCAGACACGTAGACCTCCAAAGTCTGTAAGGTGGCAGCATAATTTTGCCCCTTATCATACTATTTTAAATATAGGGGCGCTGAAGATATCTTGAGCTTGAAAGGGAGCAACGACGGATGCATAATGCTTGTAAGTAGGCGGGAGCGGCAGTTTCAAATGTGGCGCCAGCACCTCGTGCCACCTGACATCACTCGGTCCGGCGACAGGCCAGAGCTGCTATGAGCTGCCCAACTCACCTTCTGCACACGTATCGTTTTGGCCCTATCTGATAGGTGCCAGTGGCCATAATTGTAGGCATATAAGCGGGAAATAGTGCCAGCCCCCCAGTTAGTAGTTTTACTCCTGATGATGAAGGTGGTGCTAGCCATCGTAAGCTAGAGAATGTTATTCAAATTAACATGGTATGTAAACTGAGAAGATTTTATTCTTTATTAGTAGTATTGGCAGTGACTGCATTTGTATACATTTGTTCATAATCATAACTGCTATACAGCAATTGTTGCATACTATCAAGCTTATCTGAATCAAAAAACTTATGAACATCCAAAATGCATACTCACGAGCTGCCACTGGTTGGTGGAATAGAGGGCTGTGTAGTGATGGAATGGGAACAGTGAAGGGGCAAGATTGGTAAGGACAATGACTAACACAGGTTGAGACCAGGAGGATTATGGAAATGTAAGATATATTGCAGGGAGAGTTCCCTCTGGCGCAGTTCAGAAAAGGTGGTTTTGGTGGGAAGAATGGCACAGGCTGTGAAGCAGTAATTGAAATGGAGAACATCGTTTTCGTTGGGATGCTCAGTGACAGGGTGGTCCAGTTGTTTCTTGACCACAGTTTGTCAGTGGCCATTTATGGGGACAGACAGCTTGGTGGTTGTCATGCTCATGTAGAACGCAGCACATCAGTTGCAGTTTAGCTTGTAGATCACATGACTGGTTTCACAGGTAGCCTTGCTTTTGATGGGATAGGTGATGTTGGTGACCGGACTGGAGTATGTGGTGGTGGGGGATGTATGGTACAGGTCTTGCATCTAGATCTATTACAGGGATATGAGCCAAGAGGCGTAGGGTTGGGAGCAGGTACTGTGTAAGGATGGACGAGGATATTGTGTGGGTTCCGTAGGTGGCGGAATACTACTGTGGGAGGGGTGGGAAAGATAATGGGTAAGACATTTCTCATTTCAGGGCAGGAGGAGAGGAAGTCGAAAACCTGGTAGAGAATATAATTCAGTTGCTCCAGTACTGGATGGTATGAGTCACAAGGGGGATGCTCCTCTGTGGCTGGACAGTGGGTCTTTGGGAGGTGGTGGGTGACTGGAAAGATAAGGCACGGGAGATCTGCCCATATCAAACCTACCAACCACCAGCAATACCTCCACTTTAACAGATGCCACCCATTCCATACCAAGAAGCCCTTCTATACAGCCTAGCAAACCATGGCAGTCGCATCTGCAGTGACGAGCAGTCCTCTCAAAATATACTGAGGGTCTCACTGAGGCCTTTACAGACCATAGTTACCCTCCCAACCTTGTACAAAAACAGATCTCCCGTGCCTTATCTTTCCAGTCACTCACCACCTCCCAAAGTTCTGCCATTTGGCCACAGAGGAGCATCCTCCTCAAGACTCAGTACCACCCATGATGGGAACAATTCTCTGCCAGGGTTTCAACTACCTCTTGTCATGTCCTGAAATGGGAAATTCCTACCTAATATCCTTCCCACCCCTGCCACATTGGTATTCCGCTGCCCACCAACCTATACAATATCCTCGTCCTTCCCCAGACAACCCCTGCTCCCACCCTCTTGTGTCATGGTTCATATCCCTGTAATAGGTCTAGATGTAAGATCTGTCCCGTAAATTCTCCCACCACCACCTACTCCAGTCTGGTCACAGGCATCACCTATATCATCTAAGGTAGGGCTACCTGTGAAACCAGTCATGTGATTTATAAGCTAAGCTGGATTCACGTGCTGCATTCTATATGGGCAAGACAACCCACTAACTAGCTGTCTGTACACATAAATGGCCACCAACAAACTGTGGTGAAGAAATAACTGGACCACCCTGTTGCTTAGCATGCCACCCAACACAACATTCATTTCAATGGCTGCTTCATAGCCAGTGCCATCTGGATCCTTCCCATGAACACCACCTTTTCAGAATTACGCAAGTGAGCACACTGCCTGCAATGTATCCTACGTTCCCATAACCCTTCTGGCCTCAAACTTTGTTACTCATTGGGGCCATATGAATAAAACTGTAGCACAAGCTTGGAGCAAAAGGTAGAAGTAAGAGCATGCACTTAGAAGCAAAAGGTAAAAGCAGAAGCACCAGCTTCTGATTGTAAGAATAACCTTTTGCTTTTCCTATCTACCTTTTACTTCTAACACAGTAGCAAAAGCTCCTACCCGCCTGCTTGGTATGCATTGTCAGCGAACCATTGTTGAGCAAGAGTAGGCTTCATCACTGTTTCCTTTGCCGTGAGACCGTTTCGCTTCATTTATTTTCGAGTATTGTCACTTATCGACTGAAGATGTCCTCGCCCGATTCAGATGAAAGCTCGGTATGTGCACAAAGTACGATGTTGTTTTTAGTCACAGCTTTAGAAAATCATCCTGAGTTATTAGCGAAGTCACAACTTCCAGAAGCAAAAAGAAAGAAAGAAGAAGCAATCCGAAATATTATACATTCATTTGAAAGTAATATCGGCATTAAAATTGACAGGAAACAATTGCTAAAGAAAGTAACATGAAAACGAGACTGAAAAGGAAAACGGATAAGAACAGAATGGGAAATAAACCGATTGTTTTAAATGTTTGGGAGAAAAAGTTTTACAGCTTGCTACAAGGAGATGGGAATCCTACAATGAACCAGATACCAGGTAAGATAAATTACAAGCTCGTGTGATGTTAATAATTATTTATTTTCATTCGGTTAAAAAATTACACACAGTCTGTAAATGTTAAAATGAGTTTCTTTTTTTCAAATCGTTAACTTTCAGGGGCAGTGACACTAGGGGTTGCACCGTCCATATCTACACTATCGCCAGTAAAGCCAGTAGAGCACTGGAAGTCATCTGATAAGATTCAGTTATAGTTTTTTTTTTGTTATGGTTTTAGGGCGCAAAACTGCTACGGTCATTAGCGCCCGGTCTGTGGTTTAGGAAAAGGTAAAAAACCAAATTGGAAATCAGCAGCAATGGGAGCGAAACTCAAAAAAATGGGGAAATTAAAAAACAGAAGGAAAGCTTAGAAAACCACTATAGAAGGGGGGAGTTGTTTGTCTCCAAAAAGAGCTTCAAATGACTGACGGCATCTATCTGACACTAATAAACTCGAGAACGCGATCGGCTGAGCGCGTGTCATCTGCTAAAGTGGAAGATATATCAGGCGACAGCTGTAGACGGGCGCGTAACGGAGTAAAATAGGGACACTCAAGTAAAAGGTGTCTCACCGTCCACAGTTGAGAGCAATGGGGACAAAGCGAGGTAGGATCGCCACTTAAAAGATGTCGATGGCTAAAAAGACAGTGCCCTATCCGGACTCTGGTTAAAATTACCTCCTCCCGACGACGAGTTCGGGAGGAAGAGGTCCAAGCACAGAAGAGCTTTCAAGTCCCGGAATTTATTATTGGGAAGTGTAGACCAATGTGCGTGCCATAAAAGAGCAACACGACGACATTAAACACTGTAGATCGGCGAAGGTAACCATGCGAACAGCACGCTGAAGAGAGACTGCAGCGTTGGCCGCTATATCGGCCGCTTCGTTTCCGCGGATACCAACGTGTCCTGGGGTCCAGAGGAACGCCACAGAGACGCCCCCCAAGTGAAGAAAGTGGAGGCAGTCCTGAATCCGGTGGATCAGAGGTTAGACAAGGTAGAGCGCTTGGAGACTGAGGAGAGAGCTGAGCGAATCTGAGCATATAATATACTGCATACGCTGATGGCGACGGATGTATTGGACAGCCTGGAGAACAGCGTAAAGCTCCGCAGTAAAAACCGAACACTGGTAGGGAAGCCGAAATCAATTAGGGGTGTCGCCAACAAAATAGGCACTCCCAACACCAAATGATGTTTTTGAGCCGTCATTGTAAATAAATGTGGCATCCTTCATCTGTGCGCATGGAGCAGCAAATGCTCGACGATAAACGAGAGAAGGGGTACCACCCCTGGGAAACTGACAAAGGTCACGGAACAGGCAGGTCTGGGGGCAGAGCCAAGGCGGTGCTGTACCCCAAGTTGTCAAGAAAGTTTTAGGAAAGTGGGAGGAAAGAGAACGTAGCAGTTGACGGAAGCGGACTCCCGATGGTAGTAGAGAGGAAGGGCGGCCTGCATACCCTAAATCCAAGAAGGCGTCGAAAAAAAGGCCATGGGCCGGATTAGCAGGCATGGAAGACAGATGGCTAGCAATGCGACTCAGGACAGCTCACCGATTGGACAGCGGAGGTTCAGCAGTCTCAGCATAAAGACTTTCCACAGGGCTGGTGTAAAAAGCTCCAGACGCTAAACGCAATCCACAGTGGTGGACAGAGTCAAGACGCCTAAGAATAGACGGCCGAGCAGGGGAGTAAACTCACTTCCATAGTCCAATTTCGAGCGCACTAAGGCGCGATAGAGGCGGGGAAGGACCACTCAGTCCGCTCCCCAGGAGGTACCATTCAGGACATGTAGGGTGTTGAGGGATCGCAGACAGCGAGCCGAAAGATAGGAAACGTGGGAGGACCAGCACAGTTTTCTGTCAAACATAAGACCCAAGAATTTAGCGACGTCCGCGAACAGAAGGTTGACAGGGCCTAGATGTAGGGAAGGCGGAAGAAACCCCGTACGACGAAAAAATTGACACAAACGGTCTTACTGGGAGAAAAGCGGAAGCCGGTTTCGATGCTCCAAGAGTGGAGGCGATCGAGACATCCTTGAAGATGTCGTTCAAGAAGGCTGGTCGGTTGAGAGCTGTAGTAGATCGCAAAATCGTCCACAAAGAGCGAGCCCGAGACATCGGGAAGGAGACAATCCATAATTGGATTTATGGCAATGGCAAACAGCACAACACTTATCACGGAGCCCTGGGGTACCCCGTTTTCTTGGGAGAAAGTACGGGAGAGAGAAGTGTTCACCCGCACTTTAAATGTGCGCTCTGCCATAAATTCACGAATAAAAAGGGGCAGCCGACCTCGAAAGCCCCAAGAGAACAGCGTGCGGAGGATGCCTGTCCTCCAACAGGTATCGTATGCTCTCTCCAGATCAAAAAATATTGCTGCTGTTTGGCGTTTCTGAGAAAATTGTTCATGATATAAGTGGAGAGAGCAACAAGATGGTCAACTGCAGAACGATGCTTTCGGAAACCGCATTGGGCAGGTGTTAAAAGGCTTAGGGACTCCAGCCACCAGGCTAAACGGCAATTCACCATACGCTCCAAAACCTTACATACACTACTCGCGAGAGAAATGGGACGATAGCTAGATGGTGTTTGTCCTTTCCAGGTTTCGGAACAGGAACGATGATAGCTTCCCGCCATCTTCTGGGAAAAGCACTGTCGGTCCAAATTCGGTTATAAAGGCGAAGGAGGTAGCGCAGACTATGGTATGATAAATTAAGCAACATTTAAATGTGGATACCATCCGGTCCTGGGGCGGAAGAGCGAGAAGAAGAGTTCAAATGGCTCTGAGCACTATGGGACTCAACTGCTGAGGTCATTAGTCCCCTAGAACTTAGAACTAGTTAAACCTAACTAACCTAAGGACATCACAAACATCCATGCCCGAGGCAGGATTCGAACCTGCGACCGTAGCGGTCTCGCGGTTCCAGACTGCAGCGCCTTTAACCGCACGGCCACTTCGGCCGGCAGAAGAAGAGTCCGTGCTGGAGTTTCCGCATGGAGAAAACAATATTATAGCTTTCGCTATTTTGAGAGGAGAAAGCAGGAGGTCGCACTTCCGCTGCACGTTTCTTCGGGAGAAGGCTGGCGGGTAATTTGAAGAGCTCGAAATCTCAGCAAAGTGTTGACCCAATGAGTTAGAAATTGCGACGGGGTCCACTAAGGTATCATGTGCGACAGTGAGCCCGGAGATCGGGGAGAAACTAGGCGCGCCAGATAACGGTCGAATTCGACTCCAAACTTCTGAGGAGGAAATGAAGGTGTTAAAAGAGCGAGTAAAGAAGTCCCAGCTTGCCTTCTAGCTATCGCGAACGACGCGACGGCATCGCCAACGTAACTGCTTATAGCGGATACAGTTGTCCAAAGTAGGATGGTGCCGGAAAATGCGAAGAGTGCGTCGCCGCTCACGTATTGCGTCACGGCACGCCTCGTTCCACAAAGGAACTTGGGGGCGCCGCGGCAAATCGGAGGTGCTAGGTATTGAACGTTCCGCGGCTGTAAGAATAACTTCTGTAATATGAGTGACCTGATCGTCGACGCTAGGAAAGTGACGGTCATCGAATGTCGCTAGAGACGAAAAAAGTGTCAAATCGGCTTGGGCAAACTTCCAGCGTCTCCGGAGCATAGATGGCAATTGTGGTTGCAATCTAAGGACACATGGGAAATGGTCACTCGAGTGTGTATCAGCAAGAGCGAACCATTCAAAGCGCCGAGCTAGCTGAACAGTACCGACCGAAAGGTCCAAATGAGAGAAATTTGTCGTGGAGGCAGACAAAAATGTAGGGTCCCCAGTGTTGAGGCAAACAAGATCCGCTTGGTGGAAGATGTCAATCAATAGGGAGCCTTGCGGACAAGGAAGCGGAGATCCCCAAAGTGGATGGTGGGTATTGAAGTCCCCAACCAGCAAACAGGGGGGCGGGAGCTGACCAAGGAGGTGAAGGAGATCAGCTCTTGCCATCGGTGTGGATGATGGAATGTATACAGTACAAATAGGGAAGGTGTATCCAGAAAGGGAAAGACGGACAGCAGCTGCTTGGAAGGAACTGCTTAAGGGGATTGGGTGATAATGGACAGTATCATGGAGAAGAATCATGAGTCCTCCATATGCTGGAGTGCCATTAGCAGAGGAGAGATCAAACCGGACTGACTGAAAATGAGGGAAAACAAAGCGATCGTGGGGACGCAGCTTTGTTTCCTGAAAACAGAAGATGACCGGCGAGTAGGATCGTAAGAGCATCGACAATTCGTCCCGATTGGCTCTAATGCCGCGGATATTCCAATGGATAATGGACATAGGGTGGACAGAAAAGGTAGAAGAATCTTACCACAGTTGCTCTCAACTCAACGACTGCTGAGAGCCGGCGGCGGACAGCGTGGAACGACATTGAGCCGAAGGCAGAAGATCCTGATCCATAGGTTGTTCAGGAGCAGCTCCTGCCACTAGCGATTGGCCGGTTGATCGGCCACCAACAGTGCGCCTTGGCGACACGGCGGCGGACAGCGTGGAACGACATTGAGCCGAAAGCAGAAGATCCTGATCCATAGGTTGTTCAGGAGCAGCTCCTGCCACTAGCGATTGGCCGGTTGATCGGCCACCAACAGTGCGCCTTGGCGACACTGCGGCGGACAGCGTGGAACGACATTGAGCCGAAGGCAGAAGATCCTGATCCATAGGTTGTTCAGGAGCAGCTCCTGCCACTAGCGATTGGCCGGTTGATCGGCCACCAACAGTGCGCCTTGGCGACACAGAAGACACCCGAGGGTGGCTACTGCCAGGGGGCACTGTAGATGAGACACGCCGTGGCGGAGAAGGTGAGGAACTGGGTTTCTTAAGAGCCTTCTTGGAAACAGGACGTTGAGATGAGGGAGGAATCGATGGTTGTGAAGTTGAGGTACGTAAAAAATCTTCACGAGTAGGCTCTTTTTTGGAAGTCCAGGTGTCAGATTTTGGGGCTCGTGATTTAGCAGAAGCCGATGAAGGGTGAGCTGTAGAGTGAGCAGGTGATAGTGGGGAGGTTGAACGAGCGATCTTTGCTCTGGCCGATCTGACGACTGTGGCACTAAAGGTAAGATCACAAGTCTGCGTGGCTGCCTCCTTAGTAGGAGGAGATGCAAGGACAGTGCTATATTTACCTGCGGGAGGCACAGTGGTCTTTCGACTGGCGAATGTTGACACCTTTTCCTTCACTCTCATTTCCTGAATAATTATTCATCTTTGAAAACGGGGCAATCTCTAGAGGAAGCAGCGTGGTCACCCATAAAGTTGACGCAACGAGGGGATGGAGGTGGACAAGCACCCTCATGGGTATCCTTGCCACACGTAACACATTTGGCTGGATTGGAACACGACTGGCTCGTATGACTGAACTGTTAACACTGATAGCAACACATAGGGTTGGGGATGTAAGGGAAAACTGAAATTATTTCATAGCCCACTTTTATGTTCGATGGAAGTTGAACTCTGTCAAATGTCAAGAAGATAGTATGGGTTTGAATCAAGTCATTGTCAACACTTTTCATGACTCTATGAACAGCCGTCATGCCCTGGTCAGACAGTTAGTTTTGAATTTCCTCATCGGACAGTCCATTGAGGGAACGTGTATAAACCAACCCGCGTGATGAATTTAAAGTGCGGTGTGCTTCCACCCAGACAGGGAAGGTGTGTAGCAGTGAAGTTCCCAGCAATTTTTGTGCCTGGAGGCATTTGTACAGGTTAGTTCATATATTCTTTGCGTGTTTCCCTTGCATTATCTAGGCACGGACTCATGTTTCAGTAACTGTTGTTCAACATTGATTAGAATGGACAGGGACTGTGATTGCTGTGTTCGGATGAGGGCTGAGTTGGCGTCCCTTTGCTCACAGCTGCATTCGGCGCTGACTTTGGTTGCGCAGCTTGAGGCTGTTGCCAATGGGTACCACTGTGGGGAGCCGGACTTGGGTATCACAGGGATGCCAACCTCATCCCGTCTGTCCCCAGATCGGTCTGCCACAGTGGTTGCCCCAGTTGCTGCCCGCAGTGGGGCTGAGCTCTCGCTTGTGGTTGATCGGGAGGTCGTTCCAAGGCATGGCAGGCAGCGAAAGACGTCCCCAGAGACTGATCAGAAAGCCACCCGGTGCGTCTGACAAACAAGTTTCAGATACTGTCTCTGGCTGAGCCAGATGCAGCTGCCTGCCCTGTTTCAGAGGATGATTCTCAGCCTTCAAGGTCCGAGCAATCGCAGAGGGTGGGCTTATTGGTAGTTTGGAGCTCCAATATTAGGCGCGTAATGGGGCCCCTTAGGGACATGGCGGCTAATAAGGGGAAGAAATCCAGTGTGCACTCCGTGTGCATTCCGGGTGGAGTCATTCCTGATGTGGAAAGGGTCCTTCCGGATGCCATGAAGAGCACAGCGTGCAGCCAGCTGCAGGTGGTGGCACATGTCGGCACTAATGACGTGTGTCGCTTTGGATCTGAGGGAATTCTCTCTGGATTCCAGCGGCTATCTGATTTGGTGAAGGCTGCCGGTCTTGCTTACGAGATGAAGGCAGAGCTCACCATCTGCAGCATCGTTGACAGAACCGACTGCGGACCTTTGGTGCAGAGCCAGGTGGAGGGTCTGAAATCAGAGGCTCAGACAGTTTTGTGACAGTGTTGGCTGCAGATTCCTTGACTTGCGCCATAGGGTGGTGGGGTTTCGGGTTCCGCTGAATAGGTCAGGAGTTCACTACACTCAGCTGGCGGCTACACGGGTAGCGGAGGCTGTGTGGCGTGGACTGGGCGGTTTTTTACATTAGAAGGCCTCGGGAAAGTACGGGGTGGGTTGCAATCTCAAAGGGTGCATGGCAAATAAGGGACGTGCTTGGATCAAGGAACAGTCGGAATTGTAGTTGTAAATTGTTGTATTTGTGCTGGGAAAGTCCCTGAGCTTCAAGCGCTAATAGAAAGCACAGAAGCTGAAATCGTTATAGGTACAGAAAGCTGGCTAAAGCCTGAAATAAGTTCTACAGAAATTTTTACGAAGTCTCAGACGGTGTTCAGGAAAGATAGATTAGGCAGAATTGGTGGTGGAGTGTTTGTGTCTGTCAATAGTGGTTTATCTTGTAGTGAAGTCGAAGTAGATACTCCGTGCGAATTGGTATGGGTGGAGGTTATACTTAACACCCGAACTAAGTTAATAATTGGCTCCTTCTACCGACCCACAGACTCCGATGATATAGTTGCTGAACAGTTCAGAGAAAATTTGAGTCTCATAACAAATAAATACCCCACTCATACGGTTATAGTTGGTGGGGACTTCAAACTTCCCTCGATATGTTGGCAAAAATACTTGTTCAAAACCGGTGGTAGGCAGAAAACATCTTCCGAAATTGTCCTAAATGCTTTCTCCGAAAATTATTTCGAGCACTTAGTCCATGAGCCCACGCGAATTGTAAATGGTTGCGAAAACACACTTGACCTCTTAGCCACAAACAATCCAGAGCTAATAGAGAGCATCATGACTGATACAGGGATTATTGATCACAAGGTCATTGTAGCTAGGCTCAATGCCGTTTCTTCCAAATCCACCAGAAACAAACGCAAAATAATTTTATTAAAAAAAAGCGGATAAAGTGTCACTAGAAGCCTTCCTAAGAGACAATCTCCATTCCTTCCGAACTGACTATGCAAATGTAGACGAGATGGCTCAAATTCAATTGGGAGATTCATACCTCATAAATTGGTAAGAGATGGAACTGATCCCCCATGGTACACAAAACAGGTCCGAACGCTGTTGCAGAGGCAACGGAAAAAGCATGCGAAGTTCAGAATAACGCGAAATCCCGAAGATTGGCTAAAATTTACAGACGCGCGAAATTTGGCACGGACTTCAATGGGAGAAGCCTTTAATAGGTTCCACAACGAAACATTGTCTCGAAATTTGGTAGAAAATCCGAAGAAACTCTGGTCGTATGTTAAGTACACAAGCGGCAAGACGCAGTCAATACCTTCGCTGCGCAGTGCCGATGGTACTATTACCGACGACTGCGCCGCTAAAGCGGAGTTATTAAACACAGTTTTCCGAAATTCCTTCACCAGGGAAGACGAATGGAATATTCCAGAATTTGAAACACGAACAGCTGCTAGCATGAGTTTCTTAGAAGTAGATACCTTAGGGGTTGTGAAGCAACTCAAATCGCTTGATACAGGCAAGTCTTCCAGATTGTATACCGATTAGATTCCTTTCAGATTATGCTGATACAATAGCTCCCTACTTAGCAATCATATACAACCGCTCGCTCACCGATAGATCTGTACCTACAGATTGGAAAATTGCGCAGGTCGCACCAGTGTTTAAGAAGGGTAGTAGGAGTAATACATCGAACTACAGACCTATATCATTGACGTCGGTTTGTAGTAGGGTTTTGGAGCATATACTGTATTCAAACATTATGAATCACCTCGAAGGGAATGATCTATTTATACGTCATCAGCATGGTTTCAGAAAAAACCTTCTTGTGCAACTTCGCACGAAGTAATGGCCGCTATCGACAGGGGATCTCAAGTTGATTCCGTATCTCTAGATTTCTGGAAAGCTTTTGACGCCGTTCCTCGCAAGCGACTTCTAATCAAGCTGCGGGCCTATGGGGTATCGTCTCAGTTGTGCGACTGGATTCGTGATTTCCTGTCAGGAAGGTCGCAGTTCGTAGTAATAGACGGAAAATCATCGAGTAAAACTGAAGTGATATCGGGTGTTCTCCAGGGAAGCGTCCTGGGACCTCTGCTGTTCCTGATCTATATAAATGACCTGGGTGACAATCTGAGCAGTTCTCTTAGATTGTTCGCAGATGATGCTGTAATTTACCGTCTAGTAAGGTCATCTGAAGACCAGTATCAGTTGCAAAGTGATTTAGAAAAGATTGCTGTATGGTGTGGCAGGTGGCAGTTGGCGCTAAATAACGAAAAGTGTGAGGTGATCCACATGAGTTCCAAAAGTAATCCGTTGGAATTCGATTACTCGATAAATAGTACAATTCTCAAGGCTGTCAATTCAACTAAGTATCTGGGTGTTAAAATTACGAACAACTTCAGTTGGAAAGACCACATAGATAATATTGTGGGGAAGGCGAGCCAAAGGTTGCGTTTCATTGGCAGGACACTTAGAAGATGCAATAAGGCCACTAAAGAGACAGCATACACTACACTCGTTCGTCCTCTGTTAGAATATTGCTGCGCGGTGTGGGATCCTTACCAGGTGGGATTGACGGAGGACATCGAAAGGGTGCAAAAAAGGGCAGCTCGTTTTGTATTATCACATAGTAGGTGAGAGAGTGTGGCAGATATGATACGCGAGTTGGGATGGAAGTCATTAAAGCAAAGAAGTTTTTCGTCGCGGCGAGATCTATTTACGAAATCTCAATCACCAACTTTCTCTTCCGAATGCGAAAATATTTTGTTGCATAGGTAGGAATGATCATCAAAATAAAATAAGAGAAATCAGAGCTCGAACAGAAAGGTATAGGTGTTCGTTTTTCCCGCGCGCTGTTCTGGAGTGGAATGGTAGAGAGATAGTATGATTGTGGTTCGATGAACCCTCTGCCAAGCACTTAAATGTGAATTGCAGAGTAATCATGTAGATGTAGATGGAGGGCACTGACTGCTTCTAACAACAAGCTGCCATTTCGTAATTGGGAACAAGACTTTACAGGACCTGCAATTGCGTCGACACCTTTGTGAATGATGAAAGGGTTGACTGTGGAAAAGTCTCGACCTTCATCCGACAGAGAAATAACAAGGAACTGTGGCACTCATGGAAGAATTGTCCGTGGTTGAGTCTCATTTAACTTTCGCTTGTGAGCAGACATTGTAGATGATGAGGAAACCATTGCGGAAGTATCCCCCATGATTACCGGCGTCTCCGATGGCGCGCTCTTTCCTTGTGGGGCCCTCTCTGAGGGCACTCCCGCCTTTGTTCACACCTCAGGTCACACCTCCCGAGAAACGGATTGAGGGACCAATCGGCATTTTCGGAAGGTACCAGCCCGGGTAATCACCCCTCCCTTGGCCTGGCCATTACCAGGGTGTATGTACGTGTTCTGCCCGTCTACCTGGGGCAGGGAATTACACGTTACCCCGTCACCGTCTATGCGTGGGAATGTGTGGGTCAGCCTTCAGACACGCACAGGGAGGAAAAAAGAGAAAGGGGGGAACAAAGAACAGGAGAGGAAAGAAGAGAGGTCTCAAACGCCGCAGCAGAGAAGAGAGTAAGGAGAGGAGGCAAGGAAAAGAAAAGGACAAAGGAAGGACAGAGACTTTCCAGCATAGAAAGTGAAGAAGAGAGACTGTCTTACGTCTCCAGACGTAGGCACAAACCTTACTCCCAGAGGGGGAGAAGGGGAAGGGAAGAGGCAGAGGTGAGGGGGGGGGGGGGTTGGATTTGGAATGGGGAAGAATGGGAAAAGGAAGGTATGCAGCCCAGAAAGAAAAGCGGGCTGCACTAGCTCGGGGCCCTGTCCTCGCCAAGCACATATCCACAAAAGAGTTGTGGACCACCGAGGGGATAGTTTTTGTTAGTCAAACAAAATTAATTACTGCTACTTATAAAGATACTAGTGGAAATTTGTTTTTCGCGAGAGTAACGAAATGTTGTTATTACTTTATCATAAGTATGCTACTACTACTACTACTACTATTACTATTATTAGTCGTGCTAGAAGTAATATGATATGTAAGAGCCTTTTTTGCTATTTAGTTTCATTAAGTACCATGGCTAGAGTTAACTTGGGCCACCAACATTTCGTAACCCTTTGTGAAGGAAAGCTTCCGCTGTTATCTTTGTAAAGTAAATCTTCATAAAAATGGAAACACGCGTTAAGTTCTACCGTTGTATACATCTCTTGCATACATGTATGTTCCTAGGAACAGATGTTACACCTCATGCTTGCCCACCATTCTCTTCGTCTAGAGCATTTCCATATGCCAGGCCACCACCCTTGAAGAAAGGAGAATTGCCAGAAACAGACGAGACGAAGATGCTCAGTATCACAGAATTGCATAGGCTGGTGCTGCTGGAGCAACTGACGCTCACTCAACAGCAAATGGAAAAAGAAACTATGATGATGAACTTTCTTAATATAAAGATGAATAATGTAAACAATTGGCAACAGTAGGAAAGTGAAAAAAGTTTTAATGTATATACCATTCTGTAGACTGTGTTATTCCTTTTGTTGTAGACAATCAGTAGTTTTGTATCTTTTCATAAATAAAAAATTAAAAATCCTGCATTTTGTATTAGAACTGAAATTTCTTGTCTTCTTTGACGTCCTCTCTGAAGAATATCCAATTCAGTTAAAGGCTCCTCCTCATTATCACCATCTTCATGTTAATCCTGTGCCGTGTCTTCAAAATCTTGATCTTGTAGATGTTTCGCAACATTATGCAGTATAAAGCAGCAAGCTATTATTGTTGGAACATTTGGTAAGGCAACTCTGCACATATACTGCTAAACAGAACTGCCTCTTCAGCTGACCAAAGCAACGCTCTGTCACTACTCTATATTTTTTAAGAAGGTTATTGAATGACTTGTGACTGTCCTCAGATGGATTACGAAAGGGGGTCATCAGTCAGGGCTCTACGCCATACCCTTCATCACCCAAAAGAACAGTGTTCTTACATTCACTCAGCACTTTCTAGACACTTGAATTTCTCCATATTCGATTGTCATGTACAGACCTGGGCCAGCTAGCCTCAACACTAGTGAACTGTTCCTTCACATTGCATGTAGCCTGCACATTTAGACCTGCAAAACCCTTTCTGTTGATATATTCATCGCCAAATTGCACAGGTTTTGGAATTCGCATGTGTACAGTCAATTAAACCAATAGCACTTGGAAATTTACATTTTTGTAGCCACTCAGTTTTAGCCACAGTAATATCATGTGTTAATGATGGAAACTTGATCCACAAATCAGCTTTTTCCATTATCTTTTTAGAAACACTACTCACTGTAATTTGATGAATTCCCATTTCTTCTGCTATTCCAAACTGGAATCCTGGATCAGCTACATACCAAAAGAAAATCTTGATCTTCTGTTCCGACGATAGTGCTCCACCTCTTCTTTCCCCTGTCTCTGGCAGAAAATGCTTTGCAAACCACTTAACATGTTCTTCGTTGAAATGATACACAGTTTTATAATGTTCTCCAGATGGACATCGAAGTGGTCTGTAGCATTTTTTGCAGTGTAAACGTGCTGCTATTTGAGCCATAACCGCACTCTGCAAACGTGAGCCTGCTACTGACTAGCCTTCAAGTTTTACAAGCAATTGCTTTCAGAATGAAGTCAGAGCTCTTTATTCTTATTGTTCATCTAATACCGAAGCAAGAGCTCAGGGAGAAAGCAAAAGCTTTCATTATTCTTTTTGTTCCCACAAGCAAAAACTCTTGCTTCACATTTTATTCATAAATTCCGAAGCTTTAGCTTCAAAATTCAAAGGAAAAGCATTTGCTTCACTTTATTCTTACGGCCCATTGTCCTTACCCATGCAGCTCCTTCACTGTCCCCATTCCAGCACTATGTAGCCCTCTATTCCACCAACCAGTGGTGGCTTGTGAGTACACATTTTCAATATGCACACTTTTTTTGATTCACATGAACTTCAAAGTATGAAACATTAACTGCTGTATGACAGTTATAATTATGAACAAATGTATAGGGAATTTGTGGCAAGGTCTTATGGGACCAAACTGCTGAGGTCATTGGTCCCTAAGCTTACGCACTATTTAATCTAACTTAAACTAACTTACGCTAAGGACAACACACACAACCATGCCCGAGGGAGGACTTGAACCTCCAACGGGAGGAGCCACACAGACTGTGAAAGGCACCTCAGACCACGCAGCTACCCCATACGGCAACAAATGTATACATTTGCAGTCACTGCCAATACCGGGTGTTTCAAAAAGGACTTTAAAACTTTGAAAATTCATATAAATTAACTCATAATACCTACAGAGGTGATTGTAGTGTCAATCTTTATGGAAGTAAATCAACTTTTGTCTCTTGTAGTTTGCTAGTGTCGAGTTGCACTGTAAGGAGTGCTAGCAGCAGTTACGTTAAAGATGGCTACCTTCACTGGCCTTGAGTGTGCTAGCTGTGTGTTTTGGTTTGAAGAATCAAAATCGGCATCAACAGTAGAATTTGGGGGAGTGAAAATCCACATCAAACATTCCATCATGTTTGTGATAGCCCTAAACTGAACATTTTTTGCACATTGAGCTAGAACAAAGTGTACGGCTCCTTTTTTCCCATGAGAGAACCATCAACGGAATAGTGTACCTGGATATGTTACAACAATATTTGATAGCGCAGGTCAATGAGTAAGACCAAGAACAAAATGTTTCCATCATACAAGATGGTGCACCACCCCACTACCTGGCTGACATCCGGGATTTTCTCAGTAACCGCTTTCCAGGTCAATGGATTGGCCACGATGCACCAATTGCATGGCCCCCATGTTCCCCAGACCTGACACCACTCGATCTTTTTTTATGGGAATTCATCAAGGATATTGTGTTTGTACCTACTGTGCTGGCTTCTCTACCTGAACGTAGAGCAAGAATTTACGGCGCCACTGAACAAGTTACACCTGCAATGCTACAGTGCATTTGGGAAGAAATTGACTACTGATGGGATGTGTGCACGATAACCAACTGAAGCCACATACATCTTTAGCTTAAGGAATAAAAAAACTTTGTGTGTTTCCCTCAAAATAACACTAAACCCACCTCTATATCTTTTTTCAATAAATGTATATGAATTTTTAAAGTTATAAGTCCTTTTTGAAACACCTTGTTATATTAATAATAGTAATAATAACATAACAATGATGTCCGATCTAATTTTATTAATAGTGCGTGAATTGACATATCTGAGGAGGGTGCTACCATCTAACGGACTTTATGCCAACTGCCAAAAGAACAAAGATCACCATCTGCTGCACTGTGCTACCACCTAGTCGCACAGTCTTAAACTTGTAGTTGAGTGGTAAGGGGTAGCTGTGCACATCATGACTCATGCACATTGTTAATCAAATCCGTATATATTTGACCCCTAAGGCAATTATGTCTTGCCAGCTATTCAAGTGCAAAAGCTCCTTAATTCGTGCACAATTGAAGATGTGTTCGCGACCCTGATGTCATTGTTTCACGGAGTGTAGCAGAGCAGTAGTGTGACAGATTTAAGGGACGTATATTTCAGATTACCTCATCTACATTATATTTAACAACATTCAAAGAAATATAATCAATAAATCTGCAAGGTGTCAAAAGTTAGGTTATTCATGTGCTCCTTGCTCTGACATAGCAGCCGCCATTGCCACCAACGCACCCAGTCAGTTTACTCATGTCCTTTTCCACTACTCCTCTTTCTCTCCCCTGCCCACCACCTAACTTCCCAGCTGCGCCTAGCTGCCTACCCTCTTTCCACCTCATACCTGCACACTCACAGTAGCAGCACTTTACCTTCTCCCACCCCTACCCTGCTATCCCTCCTCTTCCCCACCTCAGACACCTCCTTAGTCCACTTGGTTGCCTCCCCCATCATGCGCTGTTCTTCATAGTCTGGCTTCAGCTGCCAGAGGCTGTAGTCATAAGTGTGTGACTTGCATTCATGTGAGTGTGTGTTTTTTCTTTTTTTCAACAAAGGCTTTGTTGGCCGAAAGCTCATTTTGTGACAGTCTTTCTGTTGCGCCTATCTGCAACCCAGCATCTCAGCTATATTGTGAGTAGCAACTATTCTTTTCATAATATTGTTACATTCCATCCTGGTTTTTCCACTGTATATTCTAATTACTACGTAGTTTGCTCTCAACTGATTTTTCAGATATTTTTTTTTATTTTATAACAGTTTATTATAAGCATAGACAATGGCCTTGCAGCAGTGGTAAAACCGCTTCCCATCAGGTCACTGAAATTAAGTGCTGTCAGGCTGGGATTTTTTTTTAATCCAAATTTTGAAGCTTGGGTGCAAGAGCTGATAGGTGATATGGCTGAAGAGATAAACGGGAATGGCTGTGATATTTTTGACGATTCTGATGCTGATTTTGTGGTAGTTAACAATCACTATGAAATAGAGGGTGATACCAGTGAAGAAAATACTTAAGGGCCAAGATTAGATCTTTGGGGAAAGGCCTACTAAAACTCAAATATTTGTAGGGTTTATGTGGTGGCAAAATGTTAGAGGCATACCAAGTTATAGAACGGAAAAGAGGAAGGATTTGTAAAGTGTTCTGGTTCCAAGAAAAGGAAAACGGCATACAAATGCACCAATTGAGGTCAACCAATGAATCTGGAGTATCGTAGAAAGGTATGCTTCGATTATTCAAAAGTGTTGTGATTTTAATATTTTCAGTTCATTTGATCATTAACTTCACTCACATTTTCTGTTATTTTTTCATTTTATGACTACTGTAACAATGTTAGCAAACACCTGAAGACTGATACTAAAAGATGCAAATACTCCTGTTATTTTGTGTTCATTTTAGATCATGTAATCAACCAAGACTTTATATGTGCTGAATAGTGTCAAATTTACTTGTAGTGCTAATCAGCTATTTACTTAATTTTTGGCAACTAATGTGGAGTTCAGTGATAAAAAACATTACGTGATCTGATAGACCCCATGATTCTAGTTATGCACATTTGAGAGATGTTTTGAGTTAAGTGTTAACTTGTTATTGAATCAGATGTCAAAGGGTCAATCCAAATGAAGTGGTGCAATAAAAATTAAGTTGGTTGCTTGACCATTTTTAAATATTTTACTTTTTTAAAATGTGATTAACCTAAAAATGGCTCTGAGCACTATGGGACTCAACATCTTAGGTCATAAGTCCCCTAGAACTTAGAACTACTTAAACCTAACTAACCTAAGGACATCACACACACCCATGCCCGAGGCAGGATTCGAACCTGCGACCGTAGCAGTCCCGCGGTTCCGGACTGCAGCGCCAGAACCGCTAGACCACCACGGCCGGCGTGATTAACCTATAATTGAGAAGTTAAAAACAATTTTTTAAAAAATTTTACCTTTCACCTTTACTGAATGGCAGCCATTTTCGTTTGTAAGTACGGAACGATGTTTCAGTTTAGAGACGTTAGCAAAAATATGAATATCTCTGCACTGGGTTAAGTTACAACATTGCAATTAACATGATTGTTTTTAGAAAAGTGTCAAATCAAATGGCTCTGAGCACTATGGGACTCAACTGCTGAGGTCATTAGTCCCCTAGAACTTAGAACTAGTTAAACCTAACTAACCTAAGGACATCACAAACATCCATGCCCGAGGCAGGATTCGAACCTGCGACCGTAGCGGTCTTGCGGTTCCAGACTGCAGCGCCTTTAACCGCACGGCCACTTCGGCCGGCTAGAAAAGTGTCCTCTACAAAATTGTCTGTTACACAAAATACCCTAAATTCAACAATAACCAGTCAAAATGACCTCCAAAGTTTAGTGTACAAATTTTCAAAAATCCACAGCCTCATATAGAGCATTAACATTTACAAATGTTTCCTTAATTTTATATGAATCTTCGAAATTTGAAAATTTTCATTTTTTGTAAAATTTGGGTCTAGTTATCTCAGGTGGAACTGAATATAAAAATATTATTTTTGCACAGTTTGTACACCTATATGATAGCAATGTACAGTAAAAATTTCAACATTGGTATCTGACTGTGAACAAAGACATGAATTTTTGAAAATGAGGAGATAATTCACTTTATTCTACAATGATCTTATGGCTGTTGCCTATTCATGTGTGATAGTGTGATATTGGCAGGATATATGCAATTATTATTGATGTAAGGTACTGAATTATGTACAAAAAATGGTAACATCACTGAAATTAACATTTATATTATTTTGATATACTTAAAATAAACATTTTCAATTAACATCATTTGAGATGAGACTGTTCCTAAGCCTGGTGGTGAACTTTAAGAACACTTATTTCTTCAGACAGCTTCTGTGATATAGAATAAGATCTCCCAGTTGCTGTGGTAAGTTCAAGCACTGAAAATTTCCTTAAAACATTTTTCATTGGCATTCAAACTTCGTCACTAGTAGGTTTCCAGAATGATGTTCTTGGGCCAGCAGGGTGGTAAAAATGCACAAAAACACCATTGTTTTCCAAACTTATTCTTTCAAACCTCTGCAAGCCACCACTGTCCATTATACACAAATGCCACTATGTCATTCAATGTTAAAGACAGATATGTAATTTTACTGACACAATGATCCTCATAAATTTTGGTTTCTGATATTAAATAGCATTGAACTAAGTTTTCTGCAATGCCAAGTAATTTGTGGAAATGCCTTGTTCCTTTTATTGCTATACAGTATTCAAATCTGGTTTGAAGTGTTGTTTTCATATGCAGAACCACTTCTTCTTTCTTGATCAGAAAATAGGTAATGCCTTTAATGTTATCGTTGCAAAAGACATACATGTCCTGTACTGTGAGAATTTGGTCTGTGGTTGGTCTTTGTAGGCTGGCTTTACTTACTTCACATTTTGTTGTACCTCCTAATCCATCGCATGCATTTTTACCATGGCAAGATGCAAAAAAAAGCCATTCAGCCTCCAACCCAAAGTCTACTTTGTGGTTGCACAGTTTTGAAAAATTCTTTTTGTTCTTATAGTGACTACCACTTCCATCTGAAAAGTATATCAGCTTCTCAACCGTGGGAAAATTTTCTTTAATGTAATTTATTACATACTTTTGATACACATGTACAGCCAAAGTGTTGTGCTCCAAGTAGTCGCTTAGAATGCAAATTGAAGAACTGCAGACTTCACCTTTCTCATTTTGAAAGTAGAGAATTAATGGATGCACTGTTGTCTAGTCATTGACCCAGTGGTACCCTTGTATTGCATCCTGAATCAAAAATGTAAAATTTTCTGCAAAATCATCTAGCCTATGCATTCGTTTTCATGAAGTTGTGCATTTTTGTCCTTCAAAAACTTATTCTGGATTTTAGAAACATAGTGATGACTACTGAGTTTTTCTAAGTTATCAATTTAACCACTGTTATAATTTCTGCCCTGTCAGTTGTGACCCACTGTTTGAAGGCAATACTTTCTGGCATTTCCTCTTCATATTCGTGAAACAATTCAGTAACGATTTCCTTATCAGTACATTTATTACACAAACTCATCATGCAGTCATAACTGTTAGTGTCAGAGACCAATAAATCTAGTGACTCTTTGTAGTTAAGATCACTGAGTTTTGCACCCGCAATCATCAGTTTGACATTTTGATGAAATAAACAAACACATATGGAGTGTTTACCTGAGGATCCAGCCAAAATACACCACTTAGGGCAGAGGTCACACAATTTTGACCTTCCAATTTTGCATTCAGGATGAGAATTTTTGAAAGTTACATAAAGGTCATTTAAATTCGAGAGCACTAGTCATTTCTGCTTTGTTACTTTAACTCCATTTATAACAACTCTTTTGCTATCTTCGCAACCTGGGCACATTCTGCTGTTCCCATCATCTTCAAAAAACTGCTGGATCTTTTTAATTGTTTCTTACTTATACCTACTCCTTTCTTCTTTCCTAAAACTGGAAGAATGCCTTGCTCATTCACTAATTTGTGGGTTAATTTAACCAAACAATGAGAAATGTTGAATTCATGAACTATTTTTTCTCTTGACCATGAGTCAGGGAACAAACTTAAAATTTTAACTTTTTCCTCTTTAGATGTCATTGAACATTTAACTTTAATTTCTCAATTAAGTTCAAGTATTCAGTGTCAGATGACGCTGGTGGTAGGTTTACTTCTTCTTTAGACATAATGTTGGTATCTGTATTATTGAAGCATGTTTCCAAGTCTTTTCTAATTTTGCCTGAAATTTGTTGTACCTTATTTTCAATAGCTGCTTTTATTTTTCTGCTACTTAATTTTATTATTTTCGAAGCAGGAGATACATCTAACTTAGAACAAGCAAAATTCAATAGGCTAACAGCTTCCTCATTAGGAATATAAATGTCATTAACAAGGTTACATGATTCTGGTTCTGGATTCACAACAAATATTTTGAATAACAATTTGGGCACACGGAATTTCCAGGAATCACATTATGTTTCACTTGGAAAGTTGTTTCACTCTCACATAACAAGGACAAATGTTCAAGTTTTATTTCCCTCAAACCTTTAGTAATAGGCTTTTTATGAAATTTAAGTGGATCACAGCACTTTCTTCCAAAAATGTGGTTGTACTTCAGAATATATTTCTTCTCATGATACTCACACAATGATGTTACAGAAGAACTTATTTGAAATTTTAATAAAGTTTGTCTAACTTCATCAAAGTCATTGACATTTTTCAAGTTTTTTGAAACTGAACCAAAAACTGTTTTGTGACACACTTCACTTGCTATCTGTCAAACAGTGCTCTGTTCATCCATGTTCTTGCATTCCAGTTAATCTCTCAAAATTAATTATAAATTACACACAGAACAAAGCACATACCAAATTATACACTCTCGATGAAGTATGTACATCCACTCTAACAGAGGTTTCAGAACAGACTGACTACAACAATGCCACCCACATCCAGCAATAATGCACTTCTACAATGCCACACCTAGCAATAATGTACTTCTTTACTGACAACAAACCTAAACATAAATGGGCACTTTTATTACCATAGAACAAAAGCAAAAGCTTCTATTGCTTAATATTGCATTATTAAAAATAAATAAACTAAATGAATATTGGATGAGAATGTTAACTAAATATATGTCATAATTAAATTTTATAACAATTAAACAATAAACCATTTAAATAGGCAACAGCCATAAGATCAGTCGTAGAGTAAAATGAATTATTTCCTCATTTTCAAAAATTCTTATCTTTGTTCAGTCAGATATCAGTGTTGAAATTTTTACAGTATGTTGCTGTCATATAGGTGTACAAACTGTGCAAAAATCATATTTCTATATTCAGTCCCACTGGATATGACTAACCCCTAACTTAACAAAATGAAAATTTTCAAATTTCAAAAATTCATAAAAAATTAAGGAAACATTTGTAAGTGTTCTTGCTCTATATGAGGCTAGTAGTGTATGATATCTAACTATAGGAAAAAATAGACTCTCTTAAATCAGTCCTTGTTTGTTATTTTTGGGCCTAAAAAGTGGATTTTTGAAAATTTTGATACCAAACTTTGGAGGTCATTTTGACTGGTTATTGTTGAATTTAGGGTATTTTGTGTAACAGACAATGTTGTAGAGGACACTTTTCTAAAAACAATCATGTCAATTGCAATGTTGTAACATAACCCAGTGCAGAGATATTCAAATTTTCACTAATGTCTCCAGACTGAAAAATCCTCGTGCACCTACAAATAAAAATGGCTGCCATCCAGTAAAAGTGCAAGATAAATTATTTTTAAAAAACTGTTTTGAACTTCTCAAATATAGGGAAATCACATTTTAAAAAATTAAAATATTTAAAAATGGCCAAGCAACCATCACTGGACCACTTCATATGGATTTACCCCAAAGTAATTTTACACACAATATTTAATATAGTGTATGACTATTAATGTCTACTTTTGGTGCTAGATTGTGGATTTTGGTTGTTTGAAACAGCAAAATATGAGTCTTTTTTCAGTTATCCATTCACTGCGAGATAAAGGCTTGAAATTTACACTGTGAACCAGTTTTAGTAACTTTCAGCTATAATCTGGGTAGTTTCTGGTGAGGAAGAGTTTGGAACCTTGATTTGTTTGACTGCATTATGAGCCAAAATTACAGGTTTTGAACTGCTCTTTAAAGGCACTGGAAGGTCATTCATGTTGGTTAAGGACAAGAAGGGACCCCAGACATGTTAAATTCCCCTGTTCTGAGGTGAGTTTCATCCCTGTGGTGCAGTCTGTTAATGTGGAGCTCTGCCTTATGCATCCATCCTTGCTAGAGGCATGTCATTACTGTCCTGTTTCAATCTACTATGTAGAATTTTGATATCCACATAATACAGTACTTCAGCAAAGCCACAGAACACACCAATAGGATAATTTGTCTTGTTTAGTTTTTCAAGTACAGCACTTTGTTTGGGAGGTCTGTTATGGGTTTATCCGTGGAAATTTCTATACAAAATTCTAACAAGAGGCAGTTAACAAGTTCAGATCAGAAAAATGTGTCAGTATTCTATCACAGGTCACACATTCTCAATAGTTTCTGAAAAGATGAGATGGAGTGGATGTGGGTCTGTAATTCAAGACAGTTTCCATATCTCCAGTTTTGGAGGAGGGTGTTATAACAGCATATTTAAGTGTGTCAAGAAAAGTTATGTGAACCATTGACAATTACAGATCGTTTAAGAGCAGCATAACATTTTATTACCCTGTTAGAAACTAGATTACAGACAGCAGAATTACTACTACTACTACTACTACTACTACTACAGACTGGTTTGATGCAGCCCGCCTTGAATTCCTCTGCGTAAACCTCTTCATCTCAGAGCAGCAATTGCAACCTACATCATCAGTTATTTGCTGGATGTATTCCAATCTCTGTCTTCCTCTACAGTTTTTATCCTCTACAGCTCCCTCTGGTACCATGGAAGTTATTCCCTGATGTCTTAATCGATGCCCTGTCATCCTGTCCCTTCTTCTTGTCAGTGTTTTCCATATATTGCTTTCCTCTCCAATTCTTCGCAGAAGCTCCTCATTCCTTACCTTAACAGTCCACTTAATTTTCAACATTTGTCTGTTGCACCACATCTCAAATGCTTCGATTCTCTTCTGTTCCAGTTTTTCCACAGTCCATGTTTCACTACTGCACAACACTGTGCCCCAAACATGCATTCTCAGAAATTTTTTCCTAAAATTAAGGCCTGTGTTTGATACTAGTAGACTTCTCTTGGCCAGGAGTGCTCTTTTTGTCAATGCTAGTCTGTTTTTGATGTCCTGCTTGCTCCGTCTGTCATTGGTTGTTTTGCTGCCCAGATAACAGAATTCCTTAACTTCATCTACTTCATGACCAGCAATCTTGATGTTAAGTTTCTTGCTGTTCTCGTTTCTGCCACTTCACATTACTTTCGTCTGTCTTAAATTTACTCTCAATCCATATTCTGTACTTATTACACTGTTCATTCCATTCAGGAAATCATGTAATTCTTCTTCACTTTCATGAGGATAGCAATGTCATCACCAAATCATATCATTGGTATCATTTCAGCTTGAATTTAATTCCTCTCCTAAACCTTTCTTTTATTTCCCTCGTCACTTCTTCGATGTACAGATTGAACAGTGGGGGTGAAAAACTACATCCCTGCCTTACACAGTTTTTAATTCAAAGACTTCATTCTTGGTCTTCCACTCTTATTATTCCCTCTTGGCTCTTGTATATTTTGTATATTACTCGTCTTCCCCTATTTTCTTCAGAATGTCAAACATCTTGCACCATTTGAGCTTTCAAATGCTTTTTCCAGGTCGACAAATTCTATGAACGTCATCCTTCCTTTACCAACCACAACATCAGAATTGCCTCTCTGCTATCTTTACCTTTCCTAAAGCCAAACTGATCTTCATCTAACACATCCTCAATTTTCTTATTCATTCTTCTGAATACCATTCTTGTCAGCAAATTGGATGCATGAGCTGTTAAGCTGATTGTGTGATAATTCTTGCACTTGTCAGCTCTTGCTGTCTTTGGAATTGTGTGGATGATATTTTTCTGAAAGTCAGATGATGTATCGCCCAACTCAAACAATCTACACACCAACATGAACAGTTGTTTTGTTGCCACGTCTCCCAATGATTTTAGAAATTCTGATGGAATGTTATCTATCCCTTCTGTCTTATTTGATATCAAGTCTTCCAAGGCTGTTTTAACACATGTAAGTTATTTGCTTGTAAATCTGCAGAATTCTAACAGATGACAACAGTGCCTGTGTCAGAGTGTCTTGTTGACTTCTGTGAGCTTATGTGTAACATTGCTGTTTCTTAACTCTCTTAAATCTCTGTTTTATTGTCTGTTGTATCTTTGACAAATGTATTCTGTGATCTGTAATGGCGACTGTCTACTGATATTGAATTAGTGTCTTCATTTACGAAGCCAATACGGAATTTTGAAGTCTTCAAAAATCATTTTTCTACAGAAAAGGTATGGAATTATAGGTATCAATGTTGAACTGTGTTTTCTTTTGGTTCTAGTGTGGAAAATATGTCAAAATATAAGTGTAGCGTTTTTGCTACAACATGCAACAAAGGTATTTTTTACTGTGTACAATAATTGCCAGATTCATTTATTTGTAGTTGTTTGTTACACAGAAAATCGCTATTTGAATCTAAATAAAAGTTTTTATTGCTAATGGAAGTAGTAATGGATGTTAATTATTTTTATTTGAGAGGTATGGACGTATTATTCATTGACGACAAAGGTCAGAAAAGAGAGTTAGAGGAGGATGATATTCTTACCATTCTTGAGATGCCTTCTGGAAGTGAAGATGATATCTCATCTGATGACTCAATTGCTGCCCCAACTGTAAACATAGACACAATAGTTAACAATATTGAGGAGTATTGTCCAACAGACTCTGAATCTGACAACTGTAATAATGAAACTTCACATGTCTCCACAGTCCCAGCACCAGATTCCTTGCCTCATATGCCTAATCTGAATGATAAATCTGAGTCATCAAGGAAAAAGCTGAGGAGAGATCATGTAACATGGAAGCTGCGTAGTTTTGATTTTCCAGTTGTTAAAAAAATATTCAAGAGAAACCTCCATCTACCAGATGAAGTTTATGCTTTGGAAACACCATTTCAATTCTTCAAATATATGTTTACATACGGTTTACTGAATCACATTGCAGAACAAACAATATTATACAGTGTTGAAAAAGATCCAACAAAGCCTTATAATACGAATTCTAAAGATCTTTCAAAACTCATAGGAATCTTTATCTTATCATCAGTTATGTCATCAAGAAACACTAGGCTGTTTTGGAACCCAGCTGTGGGGTTATCTGTGAAATGCGACACAATGTCAGTGAATGAATTTGAGAAATTGAGGCAGTTTTTGCATTTCAATGACAATAGCAAGGAAATTCCTCATGATCAGCCAAATTGTGATAAGCTGCACAAAATTTGCCCAGTCATAGAGTCACTAAAGGAGCAGCTTTCCACAATACCACTAGAAGAGAATCTTGCAGTAGATGAGCAGATGTGTGCAACAAAATCAAGGCACCATCTAAAGCAATACATGCCTGATAAGCCACACAAATGGGGCTACAAAATTTTCATGTTGTGTGGTATATCTGGCTTCACTTATGATTTTGAAATCTATACTGGACAGGAAAATCTTCCAGCACATCGCTTGCAAGATGAACCGGATTTGGGTGCCAGTAGCAATGTGGTTGTCAGATTAACACGATCTATTCTAAAGCACGTGGGTCATACGTCGTACTTTGACAACTACTACACATCCTTACATCTAATGACATTCTTGGCTTCTCAAGGAATTTTGTTTCTGGGAACTGTTAGGAGAAACAGAATTCCAGACTGTACCAACTGATGATGATTTGCAAAAGGAGTCAAGGGGAACATCTGTGGAGTATGTGACAAACATAAGTTGAACAGATGTATCTTCTGTAGTATGGAAAGACATTAAAGGTGTAACATTACTTTCAACATATGCAGGGGAGCTACCGAGGTGCGCAGCCGAAAGGTACAATCGCAAGAAGAAACAGAGGGAAGTGATAAATGTTCCTTATGTGATACAGGAATATAACAAACACATGTGGGGTGTGTACCTTCATGACAGTCTGCTTGGTCGCTACAAAACTGTAATGAGGAGCAAAAAAAGGTACTTTAGACTATTTTATCATCTAATAGATGTTGCAACCACCAGTGCATGGATTCTCTACAAGTGTGTTGCAAAGCAAAACACTGGTTTAAAAACACTAAAATTGTCTGAATTTCGGATGGACATTAGGAGAAGTCTCTACAAAGTAGGAGGAACACAATGAAAGCGAGGCAGACCAACTTCCAGTCCTCAGAATGAAGTGAAAAGGTCTCCTGTTGCAGCTCAGCTAACAATTGATGTACGGAGAGATGGTGTTGGTCATTGGCCAAAAGTGTCAACATTGTAAGCGTGTCAGCTGCAAGACATTTACAGTAGTCCAGTGTGAAAAGTGTGGAATAGCTCTGTGTATGAAGAAGAACATTGATTGCTTCAAAATTTATCACATTGAATAAGGGTCATTTTTTACAATGTTTATTTTTAAATATTTGATGGTGACTGACAGTTTTGCAAAAATATGACTATTTTTCTATACTGTGCTGAATTACATCTTAGAAGCTATGAAATATTGATTGTACAGTTTGTTAAATGGTGTTAATCTAACCCATTTCATGTCACACTGCATGATGTAGCATTTTTGTACAATATCAAACATTAGTCTCCCTGCATGATGTAGTGTTTCTGCACATTTTTCGTTTTGTACCCATAATGCAATAATAAATGAAAATTTAAGGAATCTTAAAAGTTATAATTAATTTTTTCCGCTCAAAATTACTAAAATTATTTTTTTACCACAATTTGATAACTAAAAATAAATTCAGGCAGTGTAGGGTTAAATTCTGATTCAAATGCTGGATTTACTATCTCTTCTAAGTCGACTCCTATTTCTTCTTCTATCACAACAGACAAACCTTCCCTTCGTAGACACCTTCAATGTACTCTTTCCATCTATCTGCTCTCTCCTCTGCATTTAAAGTGGAATTCTCATTGCACTCTTAATGTTGCCAACCTTGCTTCTAATTTCACTCTTAATGTTACCAACCTTGCTCCTAAATTCTAAGGTTATTTTGACTTCCCTATATGCTGACTCAGTCCTTCTGGCAATCACTTCTTTTTCAATTTCTTCACGTTTCATGCATCCATTTCACCTTAGCTTCCCTGCACTTCCTATTAATTTCATTCCTCAATTACTCGATTTCTGTATTCCTGAATTTCCCTGAACATTTTTGTATTTCCTTCTTCCATTGATCAACTGAAGTACTGTATTTCTTCTGTCACCCATGGTATCTTTGCAGTTACTTTCGTTGTACCTATGCTTATCTTTTCAACTTCTGTGATTGCCCTTTTTAGAGATGTTCATTCCTCTTCAATTGTACTGCCTACTGAGCAATTCCTTATTGCAGCATCTATAGCCCTAGAAAACTCCCAAGTGTCTCTCTTCATTCCTTAGAGCTTCTGTATCCCACTTCTTTGAATATTGATTCTTCCTGACTGATTTCTAAAACTTCAGCCAATTCTTCATCACTACTACATTGTGACCTAAGTCTATATCTGCTCCTGGGTACGCCATACGACCCAGTGTCTGATTTCGGAACCCCTGATCATGATGTAATCTAACTGAAATCTTACACTATCTCCTTGCCTTTACCAAGTATGCCTCTTCTTATTTTCATTCTTGAACAGAGTATTTGCTATTACTAGCTGAAATTTATTACAGAACTCAAACAGTCTTTCTCCTCTCTCATACCTAGTACCAAGCCAATATTCTCCCATGACCCTTTCTTCTACTCCTTCCCCTACAACCACATTCCAGTCCCCCATGACTATTACATTTTGATCTTTCTTACATACTGCATTACCTGTTCAATATTCTCATATATTTTCTCTGTCTCTTCAAATACAGCTTGCAAAGATGACTTCTTCTTCATAACATGATAAATTTGGTTACCTCCTTAAGCCTCTTCAACATGTTACAGTTTTTGCACTATAGAAAATTTCCTGCTGTACAATAGCCCACAGTGTTATGGTAAACAGGGGTTTTCAAATGTTATGCCAAGTGGCCATAACACAGCAATTGTATTCTGGTAATCATATGCCACTATGCCTTGTCACATCTACCCGTAGTGGCCTAAGTGAGGCTGCGGAGGTCTTCAAACAATATGGTGAAAGCTTGACTATGAGCTGTGGTTGAGCAAAACATTGTGCAAATACTTGCATTCTTTATTGTTTGTACAGTGTTTTGTGGGAAACTGGTGTTGAAATCAATATGAAAGAATTAACTGCTACAGTAAAGATGCTGTGACTGAACTGTCTTAGTGGTACTTATGTCTGCATGAGATACATGTCAACAAGGAATTACACACAGAGGTGACAAAAGTCATGGGATACCTACTAATATCATGTCAGACCTCCTTCTGCCCAGTGCACTGCAGCATCTCAACATGGCATGGACTCAACAACTCACTGAAAGGCCCCTGCAGAAGAGCTAAGCCACACATCCTCTATAGCTGTCCATAGTTGCGAAAGTGTTGCCAGTGGAGGATTTTGTGGACAAACTGACATCTCAGTTATGTCCCATAAAGGTTCCATGGGATTCACATCTGGCTATCTGGATGGCCAAATCATTTGCTCAAATTGTCCAGAATGTTCTTCAAACTAATTGTGAACAATTGTGGGGCATACAGTGGAACTTCAGTTTTACTTTATCTGATTGTACATTTTTCGCAATTCTATGCCATAAAATTTGTAGCCCCTGTGAAAAACCCATTAGATCAATGCTAAAAATTCCCTAATTTGATGTTTCTTCCTAGTAAGTTTTACCCCGATTCTAAATTCTCGCTCGACGTCTTGCTTGACTTCATCCCATTTTCTGCCTATTGACATTTGATGTGACTGATTGAGTTATACGAGGGTAATCCCAAAAGTAAGGTCTCCTATTTCTTTATAAGTACATGGACCTGTTTATTTCTACAATGGTTTACATCAGTTTACAGCTTGAACACTTAGCTATTTTTCGACATAACATCATTTCTGTTGATGCATTTTTGTAAATGCTGTGGTAGTTTTTGTATGCCCATGTCATACCAGATCACCGCAATGCTGTTCAGAAAGTTATGAACCTCTTCTTTCATCCCGTTGTCGGAGCTGAATAGCTTTCTGGCCAAATGTTCTTTTAACCTAGAGAACAGGTGATAGTCACTGTACGCCAAGTCAGGACTATAGGGTGACTCGGTGATTATGTTCCACTGAAACTGTTGCAGGAGAGCAACAGTTTGCCAAGCAATGTGTGTGTGAGCGTTGTCATGGAGAATGTGTACGCCCTTGCTCAACATTCCTCTTCTCCGGTTCTGAATTGCCGTTGGAGTTTTTTCAGAGTCTCACAGTACCTGTCAGTGTTAATTGTGGTCCCAGCGATTCAGCTCCAATGATGAGGAGTGAGAAGAGGTTCATAACTTTCTAAACAACATGGCGGCGAGCTGGTATGACATGGGCATACAAAACTGCCACAGTGTATACAAAAATGCATTGACAGAAATGGTAATTATGTCGAAAAATAGCTAAATGTTCAAGCTGTAAACTGATGTAAAACATTATAGAAATAAACAGGTCTATGTACTTATAAAAAAAGTATACCTTACTTTTGGGATTACTCTCGTAAGTGGCACGAAGGACAAGACGGTTTGCATCATGAGTGTCGGCAAAGGTAAGGGAATATTTTAGACCGATGCTGAGAGGGGAGACATGGCCGAGGAAATGCTGACATAATCTGCCATTGGCGTTATCAACACAACTTATGATACAACTACTGCTATGTTACGGCAGCAAGGGAAAAACAGGACAGCTGATGGAAAGTGCTCAGGACTGACCCAATATGTGATTAAGGGGCCCAGAGGCCAGATATTCTTGTGCCATTTACAACTTGGTCTTGTCTTTTTACATGTGTTTTCGATGTACTGTATTCAGCAACAATTATCTATCATCAATCTTTTAAATTCAAACAATGAGTCTCAAAATGTATGCTTGGTCAGAATCAAGGAAATATCAGCCATTTCCAGTTAGTGAGGAGCTCTTATTGGCTGATGACTTGTTATGTCACTTGACAGCCAGCACAGCCACAACAAAACACTAACACTTGTAAAATGGGCTTGCCTGCTAGATGTGTGGAGAGGGGGAGTGGCCCTTCAATGACGAGAGTGCAGGTAGGGTGAAAGCATTTTGTTTAGTGCTGAAAATATACTTTTCATGCAGATCATGTGCTATGACAGAGATGTCACACAGAAATAGAATAAGGGTTTTTAAAGACTTTCATTTGCAAATCTGATACGATACAGCTGCAACAACTACATACACTACTCGTGTATATACTTTGCGCCACACACTGTATATCGTAAAGGTTGGCAGCAGTGACAGACGGCATGAAGAAAAACTGTAGTGCCCGAGTTTTCTTTTAAATTTACATTTTACGCTGTGTACAGAAATTCACCAAGCCAACTTCTAATAAGCTTTAAAGTAAATTGGGGAAGTAAACACATTTTTTCACTTCTCTGTTTCTCTCTTCAAGCCTAAAATAACACTTTGACAGGGTGGAGCATATGAAGTGTGGTGAGCATATGAAGTGCACGCCTCATAAGAAAAGTGTTAAACAATAATAGCAATGGTGACAAATTTGTCATTAAGCAGATGCCTGCATTTTTGCTTATAGTTTAACCACTTAGCTGCTGTGATATTTTATATTTTTCCTTGCTACTTTATTTTAGTCATATACAGTGCATAAAATAAAAATTACTGTACCTCATAACTTATTCTACAGAACTAAAAAAGACACTTTAGCTAGTAGCTGCTGAAAATTTCTGGGTCCAGATTGATTCCTTTCTGCCAAAGTCCATCTCATTGCATCACATTTACAGTAATTCTTGATGATACAACCTTAAAGGTACTCAGCAAGGGTCTCAACTTTGCTACAACCCCTAGAAACGTACCCATTGCAGGTTTCGTCAGTGCAGTAGAGCAAGTTGCAGCCACACTTCCACCTAATGTGGCAGAGGAAGTCTGCCGAGAGACCTGCAGGGCCCTCACCAAGGCCAGGCCGCCGAAATCGAACATCACAACCGAGGAGAGGCTTGCACTCAAGAAACTCCGGGAAGACAACAGCATTGTGGTACTGCCAGCAGACAAAGGAAACTCCACTGTCATCTTGCAGCGGGTGGATTATGATGAGAAAGTACGCCAACTTCTGTAGAATTTTAGAACATGTTTTTTGCTTGAGTATCATGTCGTTTTTGGAAACCCAGAATCTACTATGTAGGAATCAACATGGATTCTGGAAACAGCGATCGTGTGAGACCCAACTCGCGTTATTTGTTCATGAGACCCAGAAAATATTAGATAAAGGCTATTTTTCTTGACTTCCGGAAGGCGTTCGAAACAGTTCCGCACTGTCGCCTGATAAACAAAGTAAGAGCCTACGGAATATCAGACCAGCTGTGTGGCTGGATTGAAGAGTTTTTAGCAAACAGAACACAGCATGTTGTTATCAATGGAGAGACGTCTACAGACGTTAAGGTAACCTCTGGCGTGCCACAGGGGAGTGTTATGGGACCATTGCTTTTCACAATATATATAAATGACCTAGTAGATAGTGTCAGAAGTTCCATGCGGCTTTTCGCGAATGATGCTGTAGTATAGAGAGAAATTGCAGCATTAGAAAATTGTAGCAAAATGCAGGAAGATCTGCAGCGGATAGGCACTTGGTGCAGGGAGTGGCAACTGTCCCTTAACATAGACAAATGTAATGTATTGCAAATACATAGAAAGAAGGATCCTTTATTGTATGATTATATGATAGCGGAACAAACACTGGTAGCAGTTACTTCTGTAAAATATCTGGGAGTATGCGTGCGGAACGATTTGAAGTGGAATGATCATATAAAATTAATTGTTGGTAAGGCGGGTACCAGGTTGAGATTCATTGGGAGAGTGCTTAGAAAATGTAGTCCAGCAACAAAGGAGGTGGCTTACAAAACACTCGTTCGACCTATACTTGAGTATTGCTCATCAGTGTGGGATCCGTACCAGATCGGGTTGACGGAGGAGATAGAGAAGATCCAAAGAAGAGCGGCGCGTTTTGTCACAGGGTTATTTGGTAACCGTGATAGCGTTACGGAGATGTTTAATAAACTCAAGTGGCAGACTCTGCAAGAGAGGCGCTCTGCATCGCGGTGTAGCTTGCTCGCCAGGTTTCGAGAGGGTGCGTTTCTGGATGAGGTATCGAGTATATTGCTTCCCCCTACTTATACCTCCCGAGGAGATCACGAATGTAAAATTAGAGAGATTAGAGCGCGCACGGAGGCTTTCAGACAGTCGTTCTTCCCTCGAACCATACGCGACTGGAACAGGAAAGGGAGGTAATGACAGTGGCACATAAGGTGCCCTCCGCCACACACCGTTGGGTGGCTTGCGGAGTATGAATGTAGATGTAGATGTAGATGTAGGACCCTGCATACAGAATTCTGGAGTTTGACCCCACGGACAAGGTGGCCAAGAAGACTAGTGCTCTCTTGAAGGAAACAGGGATGCCCGATAAGATCATCAGACAACTACGGGAAAAAGTGCCAGTGCCACCTAGACTGTATGGTCTGCCTAAAATACACAAGGAGGGCGTGCCCCTACGTCCAATTGTCAGTAATATTGGGGCACCTATGTACACAACAGCCAAGTACTTGAAAGGTCTCCTGTCTCCATATGTGGGGAAATGTATTCACCACATCCGCAACTCAGAAGATTTCCTGCAACGCCTCAAGCAACTGCACATCACAGATTCGGACATCATGGTTAGTTTTGATGTGGTATCGCTGTTCACCAGGGTCCCACTGAAGGACTCACTAGAACTGATTGCAGAGAAATTTGACGGTGCTCTGTTGGACCTGTTCAGTCATACACTGACATCCACGTATTTCCTGTACAGAAACCAATATTACGAGCAAACTGAAGGTGTAGTTATGAGCAGCCCACTGTCCCCTGTGGTTGTCAACATGTTTATGGAGAGTTTTGAGGAGAGGACATTGGAGACAGCCACATTTAAACCCACATGCTTCTTTAGGTATGTGGATGACACCGTGATCTGGCCACATGGGATGGACAGGCTCAATGAGTTTCTTGAACATCTTAACTCATGCCACCCTAATATCAAGTTCACCATGGAACTGGAGAAGAATGGCCAGCTGCCATTTCTGGATGTACTAGTCCAGAGGAAAGCAGATGGATCAATTGGCCACAGTGTGTACCGAAAACCAACACACACTGATTTATATCTGCAGGCCAGCAGCTGTCACCTCCCTGCACAGAAGAATGGGGTTCTGAAGACTTTGGTCCACAGAGCACGTGCCCTGTCAGACCAAGAGAATCTACCTATAGAGATAGAACATCTCAAAACAGTTTTCTCCAAGAATGGATACACGGACAGACAAATTGAGAGGGCACTCCAACCAGCCACTATACCACAGGTTCCTGAAGAAGACCAAGATGAAGCAAAGACGGTGGCATATCTGCCCTATGCTGGCTCTATTTCTGCCAGAATCAGTAGGATCCTCCGTAAACAATATCAAGTGTGTTTTCTGTCCATCCAAGAAGATCGGGGGACTGCTGGGGAGTGTCAAAGACGACCTGGGGTTACGAAAACCAGGGATTTACAATATACCTTGTCAATGTGGCATGTCCTACATTGGCCAGACGACAAGAACTGTGGAGATCAGGTGCAAGGAACATCAGAGGCACACTAGATTAAGACAGGTGACTAAGTCAGCCATTGCTGAACACTGTCTAGAACTAGATCATGCCATGAAGTATGAGGATACCAAGATTCTAGCACAAACACCCAGATTTTGGGACAGTGTTATAAGAGAATCGATAGAAATTAAAATGGCTGACGATCTTATGAACCGTGACACAGGGTACCAGCTAAGCAGAGCCTGGGATCCGGCTCTGGAATTGTTAAAGGAGCAAGGGGGCCAGCTGCAACACTACACAAACAGAAGAACCAGAGACATGGAGATGGAAAACGAGCCCCTGACGGACTGCCAGGCACACCAGACCGAAGATGGAACACCCAGAAGTAGGACTGGTGGGCGCGGACCGCAGAGGGAACATCCAGAGTCGCAGCGGACGAAAAACGGAGCAGCAATGCTCCAACAGGTCGTGGTGAGCGGGCGCGAACCGCAGGGGGAACGCTTGGTACCCCAGACAGTAGATGAAACCCCCAGGAGCGGGTTTGGTGGGCGCGGACCGCAGAGGTAACACCTAGAACCGCAGCGGACGGAAAAGGGAGCAGCAACACTCCAGCAGGTCGCAGGGAATGGGCGCGGACCACAGAGGAAGCGCCTGCAGCCGTTGGTGGAGGGGGAAGGCCATAGGCATAAATACTGGACCAGGTCCACTCGAGGAGCAGTCTCAGGTTGCACCTGATGAAGGTTACGAGCTACATGACCGAAATATCATGCAAGTACGACGCTGATATCCGGCAGAACACCCGACAACTCAAGATGTCAGAAATTCTTTTATTTAAATAGAACCCACCAAATGTGTAAACTTTCGTTCTTTGACAAATAGTACCCAACATTTATGCTGTTCACTACCAACCTGCTGTTGACAGAATGTGGAACATATTGTGCCACTACTGACTGCAGCCAACGTAGGCTGCTCCATTTGCTATATGTGGGAGTGAACAGTTGTGGGATGGCATTTGCATCTTTGTTGTAGTCCTCAGTGGTGTTCAATGCATTGCGATGGCAGTTTACAAGCAATACACTAGAGGTCACTGTGTTCACATCAGCAGAGTACGCTGTGCTGCCATTGGCTACAGAAGGAACACACACGCCCACACATTAGATTCCGATGCCTTTCGTTGCACTTCACAGTTTTTGGTTTAATTTAGCATGTTCATCAATTTTTGATTTTTTCTGGGTGAGCACAAACGAAAAATCTCTGTTACCTTGTACCCAGACACAAATTTAAATTTTTTGATGAGTTTCTACCTGTGACTTTTTAAGAACTGATTAAATTCATTACCACACATTATTATATAAACATGGTATTGTAAATTTAATTTTTTTCTCTCATACAGATTTTATACAATGTATTGGAGAGGATTACGATTTTTAATCATGTATGCTTATTACATATATTTTTGCTCATATTTTGGTGGTATTAACATTTTCCTCAATTCTGCATTATCCTCAATTTTATGTTTATTAAATCCGGATCACACGAAAATGTAAAATACCAGTTTCCCTGTAGCTATTTGGGAAAAAATTCCACGAGTGGCTGAAAATCATCTTCAAGTAGCCAAACTCCATCAATGATTGGTTGAGTTGGATCAGAGGACCAACCATGTAAATGCAGCCCACACCATTATGGAGCCACCACCAGCTTACCCAGAACCTTGTTGTCAAATTGGGTCTGCATCAGACGCAAACCTGACCATCAGCTCTTACAAACTGAAATTGGGACTCATCTGAACTGCCCATGGTTTTCCAGCTGTCCAGGGTGCCACTGACAGGGTCACAAGACCAGGAGAGGTGCTGCAGGGGATGTCATGCTATTAGCAAAGGCATTTGCATCAGTCATCTGCTGCCCTAGCCCACTGATGCTAAATAACATCACAATACCCTAACAGATGTGTTCATCATATGTCCCACTTTGGTTTCTGCAGTTACTTCACACAGAGTTTCTTCTCTGTTAGCACTGACAACTCTACAGAAATGCTGCTGCTCTCAGTCATTAAGTGAACGACGTTGGCCACTGCATTGTCCGTGGTGAGAGGTAATACCTGAAATTTGATATTATCAGCACACTCTTGAGACAGTGTATCTCAGAATATTGAGTTCCCTAATGATTTCCGAAATGGAATGTGCTATATGTCACATGAATCACACGAGTATGAATGACAGCTCCGCCCATGCACTGCCCTTTTATATCTTGTGTACATAATACTACTGCCAAATGTGTATGTGCATATCGCTACCCCATGACTTTCGTTACCTCAGTATACATCCTCATTTCTCTCTCATTTTAGGATGCTGCTTTTCAGATGAAGAGTCTTGCAACTTCACACAAGAAATGCACTCCCTGAAACACTCTACTCATCTCATGGTGAGGTAATGTAATAATTATTGAGACATAAAGTAATAGAATATTTGTACTCTGCTCCCCCCCAAATTAGAGAATGAATAAAAACAGGCAATGTTTCTTTATTTGATGTATAATTCAGACTGTTTAGTAGGTTGTTTCTGAAAGATACAATCTTCTAGGAATCTAGCTTTAGCCTCTGGCTCTGCCATGAACATTGACTGCCACAATCGTGCTGCAATGCCAACCACACGATAGCCCAACATCTCAAGGTGTCGTTGCTTCATCTGCTGGGGCCCCTTCAACCGCTCTCCACTGAATGCATCTTCTCTCAGCAACAAAACGGCAATTCTGAAAATAGTAATCACACTTAATAATTGGGTACAGCAACTGAATAATTATTTTTTATTCAAAATATCATGTCTAATTATTAAAACAAATCTTGAGTCCAAAACTGCAAGTACTTCATGTGAATTCATGAGCTAACGGTTACTGGACTAGTTGGTCTCTTTTGTCTATCTATAATCTCCATTACATAATTAAAGAGCAATAGGAAAGGGAACATTCACAAAATGTGTTCAGCATTATCTCTATAAAGCACTCTTCTCTGTGTTTTCCCAGTCCACCACATCTGCAGCAAAATAACGGATTCAGAAAATTGAACAACGTAAATGTTAGATCTGCATTTGACAGCACTGCTTTCAAGACCAAAATGAGTAAGCAAAACAAAAGAAAGCTAGCAATAGGAGATGTTTACATACTAAGGATTACACAATAATGTTACTATTGGGAATAGAAGAAGTACTATACAGGATTATCTTGTGTCAATCATAAGGCTGCCAAAATATATACCATGAAAGATGGCAAATTATTAAAACCCTTATTTGTATTCTTCACTGGAGACCTTTGAACAGCTTCTGACAAACTTGCAACAACAGATTATGTTGCTATCACGTATGTTTATTGGAAGTAAGACAATATCAGTCCTACTTCTTTCACAGTGAATTTCATAAAAAAGGCAATTTATTGAAAGTGTTTCTACTTACTTTGATATTTGATGATCTGAGATGAATTTGGTGTTGACAGGATTGTTTTCAGCATCCAACAGCAACAAGAAATCTGAAACAGGTGACTAAATAATATTAATATTCATTATAACTGAAAGTCAAATGTTATCAATATCTAGCGGCAACATGAAATCTGATACATGACATCATAATATTATGAACTCCATCATTTTTAAAGGTTTCATTTTTAGTTCTTTGTATCCAATAATAATTTATTTGATAGACTAGCTCTCCACACCAACATTGTAAATGAACTTAAGTTCGCAATAACTAACTAATGTTGTTACAAGAAGACTGGCATAGTCCCACTCTACACACTTCATCACTCCTTGTTGTCATTAAAAGCATACATTCCTCAGGTGTATTGTCAGTACTTGGTGTCCAATGTGCACAATATTTTGGGAAGCAGCCCTGTCACTACCAATAAGTGGTGATGGTGACAGCATTGTTCACCAAAATATTGTGCCCATAGTATACCAAGTACTGACAGTACAACTGCTAACTATTCTGTCAATAAATACAGTGGGATAATCTAAAGAAGCACAATGTGAAGATTTTTCACTTTTGGGTTACTTTGTGTGTACAACCACAATGGAAAATTATTCTCTACTGAAAAGTTTTTTCTGTCCATGTGAACACACAATCATTTACACAAATGCTTAAGGAACTGAAAATACAGAGGTTTTCACAGAACATTAAGAAGCACAGCTTACCAATTTTATATGAATATGGTGAAAACACATCTGATTCTATAAACTGTTTTCCACCCACAACTGTGATGAGATGCTTCAGCACATCCTGCTGGAAAACAGACTTCAGTTTTGGTTCTGGAAAAAAGTAATGAAGTAACAACATTATAACAGCACATAGCTATCCTGCCTCAAAACATCATTCCTGCAAAAATTTATTAGTACCAACTCAAAGATCATAAAATTGTGGGGAAAATAAATATCAACAGTGACTGACACACTGGAGAAATCCGTTAACAAAGAGACTGTAGAAATCATCTATACTCTGCTCAGAGTGAACAAAGCAGAGGAAAATAAGTATGTTGATTAAAATAATGCATAATTGAGCTACCTGTCAGACAAGATGAAACACTTAGTGGTTTCTGGAGATTTCAATGTAGATTTCTTAAAAGATAGGGACAGAAAAATGGACAGGAGTAATTACTTGGGTGTTTCAATCTAATTTCGGTAATAACTTTTTTGACTTGTGGGCAACGAAATAGTAGGGCTCTGATAACATTTTTGTCTACAGTGCTCAGACTGAAACAATTAATATGTGCCCATTCGTTAATGGAGCATCTGATCATGATGCAATTAGTAATGGAAATAAGCAATATACAGTAGCATCATAGAGAATATAAAGCAGTGAGGCATGTTAATGAGAACAGGATACATTGTTTTAAGAGTGATTTAAAATGAGTTATGTGGGATAAGGAATATAGTGAAAGAAATGCTCATGTCAAACTCCAAATTAAATTTTTTGTTGGGTCCTGAAAGTTGGCTTTCCTAAAAAGTTAGCCAGAAAATCCATTAAAAAACATAAGTAAGCTATGGATAATTCAAATAACTAAAATCTCATGTAAGAGGTAGAGGGAAATTTGTTTAAAGGTCAGAATAAGTCAAGACCCAACATAACTTGCATACTACAAAAAAAATGTGTAATATTTTAAGGAAAGTCACTGAAACATCAAGAAGTATGTATGTTCCTGACAGAAATTAATAAAGCAGAAAGTAAGATTAAAACTACATGGGATACTGTCAAATGGGAGACAGGACAGCCAGTCAATGTACGAGATGCCACAACAATTACACTAAATGTTGTGACTAATAATTCACAAGCTGTGTGAACTTTTAACAAACAGTTTCCAAATGTAGCAGCAAAAACAGGATTTAAGAGTCCAGTTAAAGAAGCAAGAGAATATATTAAAAATGTCATTCCACTAAACTTTAAGCAACTAGAAGTAAACCAATATCCATCACTGAAGTTAACATATTTATAAAAATTCTAAAGAACAAAAGCTCATAAGGTGTTATGGAATTTCAAACAGAATTCTGGAATGTTGTTCTAACTTAATAAGTAATGTCCTTAGTGATACATATCTTGCATCACTGGCAATGAAATTTTTCGAGACAGATTAAAATATGCCATTGGGGGCCTCTTTACAAGAAAGTAATTATTTTTTGAAAACATAATGTAATTGTACTTATAAAACAATCTATTCACCAAGCAGCAGCAGGAGAAAACAAGTACAGAGGTTAAGTAAATGTGCAAGCTTTCGGAGCCAGTGGCTCCTTCTTCTGGCAGATAGGTTCAAGGACAAGGAAGAGAGGGATGAAGGAAAAGGACTGGCAAGATTTATAAGAAACGAGGAGAGTTCTGAAAAGTAACACAGAATCCCGAGTCAGGAGAGACTTAGCAAACAGGATAAGACAGAAAGACTGATTGCTCTGGGATTCTTCATTCCTCTTCCTTCCACTCAAAGAACTGTTGCCCGTTAAGAAGCATAACTTATCGGCATGACACAGTCTTCTCCGATGGCATACAAATGAGAGCTTAAGTGATGGACTGCAAGCAGTCAGCACGTAACTCGGGCAGCTCTTGCCGACGGGAACTGTCTGCTGTGGTCCCTGGGTTGGCTTAAATAGTCAGTCTACAGGAAGAGACATGCTGCACCCAAGTCGCTCATAATCGGATGGGGGCCAGTGACCTCTGGCTAGATGCCCAGTGAGTGATCCTTAGCTCTCGGTGCTCTATTTGATGTTCCTGTGTGACTATTATAGAGTGTCCAAGCATCACCCACATCGACCCATGCATCAAACTGTAGTGAGGATTGCGGCTGGTGGACAGCACCGGCTGAGATTTGAAAACCTGAGAGCTTACAGGTGGAACACAGGATAATAAGCAAGACAGAGCATACAGACAAAACACCATAAAAGACTTCATAACAGCAGAAAGTGAAGTGCACTGTACGTGGTATATTAAACTTATATTAATACCTTCAGATGCTGATAGGCGTTGATATATATCAACAGGGACAGGTGAAAATGTGTGCCCCGACCGGGACTCGAACCTGGGATCTCCTGCTTACATGGCAGATGCTCTATCCATATGAGCCACCGAGTACACAAAGGATAGCGTGACTGCAGGGACTATCTTGTGCATGTCTCCCGCGAGACCCACATTCTCACCTTGTATGTCCACACACTACATTCGTAGTGTCCCACCCCAACACACTCATTACTTTTGGAAGATGGTTCAAATGGCTCTGAGCACTATGCGACTTAACTTCTGAGGTCATCAGTTGCCTAGAACTTAGAACTAATTAAACCTAACTAACCTAAGGACATCACACACATCCATGCCCGAGGCAGGATTTGAACCTGCGACCGTATCGGTCGCTCGGTTACAGACTGTAGCGCCTAGAACCGCACGGCCACTCCGGCCGGCTTTTGGAAGATATCCTTACCAAGTCCTGTAAGCGTTCAGGGAATATGTGTGCATTCGCACAGAAGAATAAGGTAATGGCCGGTATTGTCAGAACTATATACTTATATTGAAATGGTGTCTGTTCTTTCAGACATGTCCAAAAGAATAGACACTATTGATGACCTGCAGCCGTATAGAAAGAAATCAGAATTATATTAATACCTTCAGCTGCTGACAGGCATTGATATATATCAACGGGACAGGTGGAAATGTGTGTCACGACTGGGAGTCGAACCCGGGGTCTCCTGCTTACATGGCAGATGCTCTATCCATCTGAGCCACAGAGGGCAGAGAGGATAGTGCGGCTCCAGGGACTATCTCGCGCATGCCTCCCGCGAGATCCACATTCTCACCTTATATGTCCACACACTACATTCATAGTGTCCCACCCCAACACACTCATTACTCGTGGAAGACATTCTTACCAAGTCCCGTAATAGTTCAGGGAATATGTGTGCATCCACACAGAAGAAGGAGGTCATGACAGGTATTGCCAGAACTATATACTTATATGGATACGGTATAGGTTGAGGGCGGGCAAACATAGACAGGTCAGAAAATAAAATACATAGAAAACTGAAAGGGAGTGAAGACAGGAATAGTTACTGAGAAGAAATATTGAGACCAGAGAAATTACCATAAATTAAGGCTAGGTGGGTGGCAAAAAGCAAAGATATGTTGTAACGCCAATTCCCACCTGCGGAGTTCTGAGAAACTGGTGTCTGGGATAATATTCCAGATGGTAAATGTGGTGAAACAGGCACCATAGTCATAACTGCCAGTTTTTAGAGCATGAACTGCAACAGGAAATTGCATTTGGCCAGTATTTACCTTCTGATAAATTTGTGGTAGTCATACCAGTGTAAAATGCCCAACAGTGTTTGTATAACAACTGTACATGATGTGTCATTTCACAGGTGGCTCTCTATTTGACAGTATATGCTTTGCCAATTACAGGATTGGTATAGATGGGAGGATGCACAGGGAAAATCTTACAGCGGGGATTGTCACAGTTTTAGAGGCCGTAGGGTAGGGAAATGGAGCATAAGGAAATGGAGCACAGGGTCTTACCAGGGTATTGTGGAGATTGTGGGAGGGATGCCATGGATTGAGAGGCAAGGGATGCAATAAAACTATTCTAGGTGGGCAAAATGAACCTCATTTCAGGGCACTATTTCAGGAAGTCATAGCGTTGTCAAAGTGGCTGGTTTATACATGCATGACCTGAAAAATACTGAGTGATAAGAGATTGCTCTTAAGTTGTTTCTGGTGAGATGAGCAGTACCAGGATTGGATGTGACAGCCCGGGAAATCTGCTTTTGAACTAGGCTGGAGGAGTAATTACATTCAGTGAAGGCTGATGTGGAAATAGTGGTATGTTGCTGTGAAGAGTCTGCATCTGAACAAATACACTTGCCTCAAATACCAAAGCTGTATAGGAGGCAACATCCGACATGGAAAAGACTGCAGCAGTCAGAATGTAAGCATTGTTGTTTGTTAGTACGTTTAATGTGAACAGAAGTGTGTAGCTGACCCTCTATGAGGGTCAACGTTAACAAAAGTGCCATGGGATCCTGAGTAAAAAAACCACATGAGATTTGATTGGGAGAATGTATATACAAATCCAGAAAATTTTTAACAGGTCAGCCTCACCATCAGTCCATGTGGCAAAGATATCACAATGTATCTACACTAAACCATGGGCTGAAGGCTTATAGATCCCAGGAAAGCCCCCTACTAGTGACCCAAGAAAGGTTGTCATAGGCAGTGGCCATCCGGGTTTCCATGGCTGTGCCTCTTATTTGTTTGTATGTCTGCCCTTCAAAAGTATAATAGTTTTTGTTAAGTATAAAGTTGATTAAGGTGAGCTTGAAGGAATCATAGGTTTACAATCAGATAATGTTCAGCAGCGGGCACTGAACTCTGCCTTGAAAAGTTCTGAGCTTGATCTCAAAATGATTCACCACCACTACCTCAAAATCATCCCTAACAAGCATTCCAAGAATCCCTAATAAGGCACTGCTTCACAATCCTCTCTTGGGTACGTACATGTCCCTAATATGAAACTTCCTGGCAGATTAAAACTGTGTGCCGGACTGAGACTTGAACTCGGGACCTCTGCCTTTCACGGGCAAGTTTGCGGGAGAGCTTATGTGAAGTTTGGAAGGCAGGAGGCGAGGTACTGGCAGAATTGAAGCTGTGAGGACGGGGTGTCAGGCGTGCTTGGGCAGCTCAGATGGCAGAGCACTTACCTGCAAAAGGCAAAGGTTCCGAGTTCGAGTCTCGGTCCGGCACACAGTTTTAATCCGCCAGGAAGTTTCATATCAGCGCACACTCTGCTAAAGAGTGAAAATCTCATTCTGATGTCGCTAACCTGTCCTATGCACAACACCAGGCTATTCTTTCCCTAAATCTAACTACTCCATCATTATCCTCCTAGTGGACAAGGGATCTAACACTGTGGTAATTGACCGGAGTATGTAAGCAAGGGTCTGTGCTAGCTGTCTGACAACTCTATGTACAGCACCGGCCATCAAGATCCTATCCCTGTGATACAAACTGGCCTACAGTCCCACCTTAAAACCTCAGGCCCCTGTCAAAGGAAGAATTCCACGTGGGAAAATTATATATAAAAAACAAAGATGCTGTGACTTACCGAACGAGAAAGCGCTGGTATATACACACAATAAAAAACACACAAATTTCAAGCTTTCGCAACCCAAGGTTGCTTCATCAGGAAAGAGGGAAGGAGAGGGAAAGATGAAAGGATGTGGGTTTTAAGGGAGAGGGTACGGAGTCATTCCAATCCCGGGAGTGGAAAGACCTACCTTAGGGGGAAAAAAGGACAGGTATACACTCGCGCACACACACACACACACATATCCATCCGTGTCTGTATATGTGTGTGTGTGCGAGTGTAAACCTGTCCTTTTTTGCCCCTAAGGTAGGTCTTCCTGCTCCCAGGATTGGAATGACTCCTTACCCTCTCCCTTAAAACCCACATCCTTTCATCTTTCCCTCTCCTTCCCTCTTTCCTGATGAAGCAACATTGGGTTGCGAAAGCTTGAAATTTGTGTGTGTGTGTTTGTGTGTTTTTTATTTAACTACACAACTCACCTTTTACCTTCTTCCTATGATCCACAAACCCAGTCACCACCCAGAGTGTCCCTTAGTTGCTGCATTTCCTAGATCTTCTGAAAACTGTGCCTGTCCTACTCCCATCACACATCTTGCTTACTGAGTGAGGTGGCGCAGTGGTTGGCACACTGGACTCGCATTCAGGCGAACGACGGTTCAAACCTGTCTCTGGGCCATCCTGATTTAGGTTTTCTGTGATTTCCCTAAATCGTTTCAGGCAAATGGTTCTTTTGAAAGAGCATGACTGATTTCCTTCCCAATCCTCCCTAATCCGAGCTGGTTCTCATCTCTAATGACCTCGTTGTTGACAGGATGTCCACATCTTGCTTGTCGCCTTTGATGCCACCTTCCTCTATACCAACACCCCCAGATACATCATCTATCTGCTGCTGAACATTACCTCGAACAATGCTCACTGACTGCAAACCTATGACATCCTACGTGCTCATCTTAATCGATTTTATACTTATCAGCAACTAGTGTATCTTTGAGGGCAAGGCATGCAAACAAATCAAGGTTCCCCCCATGGCAACCAGGATGGTTCCCTTCTATGACAACCTTTTCATGGTCCACTTGTAGGGGGCTTACCTGGGATCCATAATCCTTCAACCCATGGTTTGGTTTAGATGCACTGATGACATCTTTGCCATATGAACTCATGGTGAGGTCACCAGCTAAAGTTTTGGAATCTCTAAATACATTCTCCCAATCAAATTTTACATGTTTCTATTCTGAAGCCCTTGCCAATTTCCTCAATGTTGACCTCATCCTCACCGAGGGTCAGCTACGCACCTCTGTTCAAATTAAACCTACTAACAAACAACAGCACCTATATTTTGACAGTTGCAATCCTTTCCATATCAAACATTGCCTCCTACAATGCTTTGGCATTCAAGGGAATAGTATTTGTTCAGATGCAGTCTCTTTACAGCAATGCACTACTATTTTCACTTCAGCCCTCACTGGAAGTAATTACCCCACCAGCCTCGATTGAAAGCAGATTTAATGGTTAATCACATCCCATCTTGGTACTGTTCATCCCACCAAAAAACAGCTTAAGAGTACATTTCTTGTCACTCAGTATTTGTTTGGTCTTGAACGTATTAATCAGCTACTTCAACAAGGCTATGACCTCCTAAAATCATGCCCTGAAATGAGGTCCATTCTACCCGACATTTTTCCCACCTAAAATAGCTTTATGGCATCCATGCCCCCCTACCCAATCTCTGCAATACACTGGTTAGACTCCATGCTCATTCTACATCCATTTCCCAACCCTACGGCTCCTAAACTTGTGACAATCCCTGCTGTAAAGACTTTCCCTATGAAACCTTCTGCCACCACCTATGCCAGTCCTGTAACTGACAAAGCATATACTATGAAAGGAAGAGCCACCTGTGAAATGACACATCATGTACAGGTGTTATATAAACATTTTTTGGCCTTCTTCATTGGTATTGCTACCACCAACCGTTACCAAGAGGGTGTATACTGGTCACACACAATTTCCTGTTGCACAGCATGCTCTACAAGTGCCATCTATGTTCTTCTTCCAGACACTAGTTTCTCAGAACTACACAGGTAATAGGTAATGGCAGTACATCATGTCCTTGGTTCTCACCACCCACCTTGCCTTAATTTGGGGCAATTTCTCCAGTCTTGGCATTTCTTCTTAATAACTATTCCTTCCTTCACTCCCTTTTAGTTTTTTATATATTTTATTTTCTGACCTGTCTATATTTCCGTCCTCAACCTCTATCATATGCAATACACTTAGCCTTCTGCTATTATTAACTTTTACACAACATTTCGCCAGTACTCTCTGTTTGCCTCTTACCCTATCTTCCACTTGTAACTCTCTGGATTTCAAATCCCATTCCAGTCAGTACTCAACAATAAGTCTTTCCTCCTTATCTTGTCCAGTAAGTCTCCCTGAATCCAGAGTTCTGGGCGATTTTTCTGAACTCTTCCCATTTTCTAAACCTTTTTAGTCATTTTCCTTCATCCCTCTTCCTTCCTCTTCAACCCTCCTGCTTGAAGAAGGAGCCACCGGCTCTGAAAGCTTGCACACTTACCTAACCTTCACATATGTTTTCTCCTACCACTGCTTTGTGGTTAGACTTTTTTATCTATCCAATTACATTATATCTTTGCAACAAAGGTACAAGAAAGACCTAAATAATTATCATTTAATTTGCTTACTGACGTCTTTTTCCATAGTAATCAGAAATTTAATTAATGGCCTCATATTTGAGAGGAAACAATTTACTCAGCATATCACAGTTTGGATTTCAGAGAGGTTGCCCTACTCACCAAATATTACATGCTTTAAATATCAAAATATCATGAGTTGTTATTTTTTGTAATCTTTTCCAGGTGTTTGATTGTGTAACTTGTGAACAACCTTCCACTTAACATTCAGAAGAAGAACTGGTACATTTTGCAGACAATACTAGCATTATAATAAATTCCATTGCAGAGAAAGCAGCTGAAGAAATTGTTAATGATGTTTTTCAAAGAATTATCAAGTGTTTATTTGAAAATGGACTCTTCCTAAATTTTGAGGAAAAAAAAAAAGAACACCACGCACACAATATTCAATTTCATATAAGAAAGAGAGTTATACCAACAATTGGTGGAGCATATGAACAGGAGTCAGTCAACAGGATAAAATGCTCAAAATGTTTGGGTGTACATACTGACGAAAACTTTTAACTGGAAGAAGAATATTACTGAGCTTCTCAAACACTTAAGTTAAACTACTTTTGCTCTTTGTATAATTGCTACTTCAAAACAAATGAATCAACCTCCTAGCAAATTTTGCGTATATCCATACAATAAGGTCTTGCAGGATAATCTTCTATGGTAACTCACCACTCAGAAAAAAAATACTGATTGTATAAAAGCAAGCAGTAAGAATAATACGTGGTGTTCACTCACACTTGTCATGTTAGTGTCTCTTCATGAAGTTACATATTTTCACTGCACTGTCACAATTCAATTCATGTATTCGCTAATGAAACTCGTCTTAAATAATCCATCACAATGTGAGAAGAGCAGTGATGTCTACACCTACAACACTTGTAAAAATGACCTTTATTACCCATTATTACAGCTGTCAGTGGGTCAGGGAGGAGTTTAATATGCAACATCAAAAATTTTGATCATTTCCTCAATAACATAGAATGTACGACAGGTAGCTAAGCAAGGTTTAAATTTAACATAACTTAATTTATCTTGGACAATGCATTCTATTCCATAGATGAATTTCTATTTAAAAACTGGCTGTTGCCTGTAAAAAAAACTTGTTTTTAAATTTACGATATTATGAAAAGGATACACACATTTATACAAATGCAGCTCACACACACGAGACAGTGGTCATTCTTCTGCCACTTGATGAGAAGATCTTTCTCAATAATATTACATTATTTATTTCAGATCACAGCTTACTTTTATAGGGGGATCCATAAAATTTTTATTTACTTTTATAACAGGATAATTGATATTCTCATATTTCCTCACACATTTGTCCTAAGAATTTCATTCACATTAATATGATTTAATCTGTTTTATTTATAAATTGTATAACTTCTTACACTCATACAAAAGCATCAACTGCAACAACATGACATATATGAGGGGTTCAGAGCACAAGTGACGTAACTGCACTTTTCGTTGAAAACAAGTTACAGAGATATTCGTTAACAGAGAGACATTTACAGTTCAGAGCTACACGTACATAACTCTGAGGTTTCATCATCTTTGCACAGAGTGCAGCACTGTGTTAGTGCTTTAACCGTTTCCCGACTTTGTTCAGAGCACAACGTACGTACGTCAGTAGAAGATGGAATGTAAAGGTTCTTGTAGTGACCATCTTATGGAGTGCTGTTCAGAATATCCACCAGGCAGTGAGGAAAACATTCCTATGAATGATACTATGACAGGTAAGTCACACCAATAATAATTAATAATATTCTATATGTAGCAAAAATAAATAAGATACTGTTTCTAACCTAACCTGTCAATGGGTGCTGCATTTTACCATTACATATAACCTGAACAGAAGTGCAATTTATAACAATTACGTGTTGTGTATACTGTGAACATACAATAACTGCATTGTAGCACGGAACTACAGTATTTGACGTAACTTTATTTATCATACTTTTAGATTCTGAGGAAGTGCATAGGGGATATAAAAGGTTCAAATGGCCCTGAGCACTATGGGACTTAACTTCTGAGGTCATCAGTCCCCAAGAACTTAGAACTACTTAAACCTAACTAACCTAAGGACATCACACACATCCATGCCCGAGGCAGGATTCGAACCTGCGACCGTAGCGGTCGCGCAGTTCCAGACTGTAGCACCTAGAGCTACTCAGCCACTCTGGCCAGCGATATGAAAGGATGCGAACTCTCAATGCATGGAAACGGAACATCCATAAGAACAACAGGAACAGCGGACAATCGTATATATCTCATATTGGTAAGATCGTTCCAGAAAAGATATTTGAGGATGAGGAGTGTAACTGCAGGAGGGAACGTAATGCAAAAATTGAGGCAAGTAGTAAGAGGAAAGAAATATTCGAAAATTTTTAGAAATTAGCAGACTACTCCAAACAGAATGTGTATATATGGCGACTTGTTCAGTCAAATTCAGTACAAATAAAATGGTTGAAGGGTGGATTTTGTTCTCCAAAAGCTATCATATACAAATATTTTCTTAGGGTAGGAAATAACAGTTTACAGGTGTGCAAAAAATACTTCTTAAGGACACTGCAAATAAATGAAGGGAAATTATACAGCTGTTTAGGAAAGGAAAAAGTGTTTGCTGTGACTGATTCACGAGGAAGAAAAACACCTGGAAATAAAATAGACGACAGTAGCGTTCAAGAACATATCAAGTTGGTTCCATCATACCAGAGCCATTATACCAGAAAGGATAATCCTGATCAACAATATCTCAGCCAAGACCTCACAGTGAGAAAAATGTATGAACTCTATATTCAATGGTGTAGGAACACTGGCAAAGAACTGGTGAAAGCAAAATATTACTATCATGTTTCCAGTTCAAAATTTAATCTACACTTCAAGCCTCCATCCAAAGATACTTGTACAACGTGTGATGAACTATAGTCGAAGATTGCTACTGAGGACAATCTACAAAAGAGACATAGGCTGCAAAACAAGAAGGACGAACACTTAGCACAGGCTGAAGAGTCGATGAAACAAGACAGAAACACAGTATCTGGTGACCACTATATGTTTGCATTTGATTTACAAAAGGCACTGCCCTTTCCAACGCTGCTGACATCTATTGCCTACTATAAGAGAAATTTATATGTGTATAATCTGGGATGCCATACATACAAAGTAATAACTGCATATTCTGATTCATGTACAAGGCAGAGCCATAATTGTAACAAAATTAGAATTATATTAATACCTTCAGTTGCTAAAGGGCATAGATATATATCAACGGGGACAGGTGAAAATGTTTGCCCCAACTGGGACTCGAACCCGGGATCTCCTGCTTACATGGCAGACGCTCTATCCATCTGAGCCACCGAGAGCACAGAGGATAGCGCGACTGCAGGGACCATCTCGCACACACCTCCCACGAGACCCACATTCTCACCTTGTATGTCCACACACTACATTCATACCCCAACACACTCGTTACTCATGGAAGACATTCTGACCAAGTCCCGTAAGAGTTCGGGGAATATGTGTGCATCTGCACAGAAGAAGAAGGTCATGGCCAGTGTAGCCAGAACTATATACTTATATGGGTATGGTGTCTGTTCTTTCGGACATGTCCACAAGAACACACACCATATCCACATAAGTATAATTGTAACATGTGTGGTTCCTTGATGAAATTAGTACAAGATGCAGACATGAAAGTGGAAGTAATAAACAACAAATGTATGATACCTGCCCATAGCTACCTGCCCAATGATGCACACTTTGGTCTGATTGAATTAGCCAGTCGCAAAAAACAATATATTTACTCAGCTGGTGACTGCGTAGATATTATCCAAGGGTGTAAAAAGAAAAAGCCTTTCATTGTTCGCATAATGAAGAATGACGACTTTGTGTCAACAAAGAAGCAGCTAGGCAGCACATTGATCAGGAAAGGGGCTACTGACAGGAATCCATTAAATGGGCAGCAAGTCACATGGATGTAATTAGAACAGGCAGTGCCATTGTCCATGAGGTTTAAATCAAGTTTCCATCACAGTGAAGAATTTCATGAGGTGGACTTTCATAAGCATACATTAGGCACACCTCTCCAGAACCTTGCATCAGTGACACAAGGAAGACTTTACAAGACCAGATGGACTGTGACAACCAACAAGAAGGATGTGCTTGATCTTCTAAAATTTATTCCTCCTGTGTATCATGCATTCTTCGAGAACTTGCCTACGGAGACACGTACTTGACGTTCAGATTCCCAGGATCAGATACAATGAACCTGTATCCACACAAGGTACAGTTAAGTGGATGACTGACAAAAGTGTTCAGTGCACAAACTAAGTAACTCCTTTCTTTTTTGTTTAACAAGTCATTTCCTACACATTTCCTGTATGATATTCTCTTTTGTTAATAAATTTAGAGAGACTTTTGTGCATATTATCCTGTATTTATCAACACAAATAAATTATTAACATTAATAATTGTTTATACACTTCTTAATGAATGTTCCTATTACTCAAAACCCATAGGTGGAGTTATGCCACTTGTGCTCTGAACCCCTCATATTTTTGCTTGTTAGCTTTCTGAGTCATCGAATAGATCTATTGGGTGGTTCTAATGCTCCGGAGATCTGTAAATGGAAGCCAGCTCTGCATTGTATCTTGTGTTTTAATAATCCAAATGGGATCCATAAGTGGACATTTATACAACACTGTTAATGAAACATGCAGCAACATGAATAAATCATGAGTTAATGTAGATAGCATACAGACTGAAAGTCTACTAAATGCACATATCAGATGATTCTGAAAGGTTCAATCCAAGTTTAAATTTGATTAGTATCTTGGCTAAGTGGATAGAATGACTGAGTCATGGTCAATCAGTGTCATGAGAGGATAGACCAGTGAAGAAGCAGTCACTGTTATACTGAGAAGAACTGCTGAACACTTATTTTCAGTCTCACGTGGGCATACACATTCGCACATGCTGCAAAGGAAGCCCTGAAGTAGGGCTGCGATTGTACTTGTAATTAAAATCAGCTGGTATTCTAATTATAGCTCATGTACCAGCACACTTGTACAAAAACCATAGGTCTTCATTGTGTTATGCATGACATGGACCCCAATTCCAATCATGAGCCTGATTAGCACCATGGGCCTCACATCAACTTGTTTGTCTCTCCTGTTGTTACCTTTTTTACACTCTTTCATGTTTCTCTCTTGTGCCCATCAACTTTCTGTATGCCTTATTTTTCATTTTTTTTTCTTTTTTTTTACTTTGACCACAAATTTCCCTCCTTTTCCTTGAGTTTCCGTGTAATGTTTTTGAGTGTTATTACCTGTCAAAACAGAGTAAAAGTAAAACTGACACTCACGAATGAAACATCAGTGTAATGAAAATCTTCTTTTTTTTTCTTAACATTGTTTTCCCCCCAAAGGGAAGTTATACAAGATGCAATCAGGATTTTATGTCTCCTACATGTTTTCTGTATTGCTCAATACATCCTGTAATTCTACAACTTCTTCAATAACAACATCAGCAGCAAGTAGACAGAAGACTGCTGAAGCAAACTTTGCCAAGGAAAAAGTGTATTTCATGAAACAGTGAGTGATATGTAAGCGAAATGGTGTGACTGGGATGACATACAAATGTATATGCATGTAGTTGGAGTGTAAATTAGAATAATGTTGCAGCATAAACGTCATGTAATTAAGTTTTTACTATGCTTATTTGGCCAAATTTTGGGATATCAGCCAAAACTCAACATTGGCTTGAAGCAATATTTCAGTCAGTTTCCTACGTTATTTCCAGGTGATTTTGTTTTAGGATATCATGTAGGAAACTCACGGAAATGTTGCTCTGAGATGGCACTGCTATGTGACTGATATCCTGAGTAGATTTCATCATAGATATTTGCCAAGAAAGGGCAAGTATTAAAATTTTTTTTGTTGAGTAAACAAACTGCCAAACTCACCTGAAACAGCAAGTTCCTGGCAGTATTTTTTATGAAACCAAGGTACATCAGCATCAGGATAATCCAAACAAACTGCACGGTTAAGCTCCATCAAATTATGACGAACACGGACAGGATAAGTATCCTGCAATTCAGCAGAATCACCAACTGTAAATGTAGAATGTATCATCTTCAAGGAATATTAATAGAAATTAACAAAATTCTTAAATAACGATCCATAACTGATTCGTTGCATATTATAAACTCAACTACAGCATAATTAGTGCCAATCAACCTTTTCATTCAACAATGGAAAACACACAGGAAATACTGACAAGTTACTTTGCTCTGTATGTGGACAAATAAATAAAAGAATGTGGATGAATTTTTCTTCTTTTACATGGTGTTAACAATCACCCAATTTGATTTGCAATAACAAGACTGACACAAAAACGTATAAAATATTTAAATAACTTATGGGAATGCAGCCAGGTGATGCCTTCAGAAACTGGCAATATTTTGGCACGTGCACATCTCATCATTTTCAAGGCACAAATTTAATGACAGAGATAACCCAAATCTCAGTATGTGGGGCATATGCAGGTAGACAACACATCTGCCATAAACTAGCACCTCCACACAGCAAAAGGTAACTAAGCCCAAAGTTATCACTACACTAGTGAAAATTAGTTACCAACAGAAAGGCAGTAGCATTAACCCTGTCCCTCTGTTGTTTGGCTAAGGAGGATCTGACTTAACTTGATTTCAGTGCATGAGGCTTTATCAAGGACATTGTTTACAGAACAAAGGTTCAAGATTTTGTAGATTTGAGACAAAAGATGTACACTGCCATTCTTAACGACAAAAAGTAGAGTACCATATTGATATCTTTTACATTACAAGCAGTGCCCGTACTGAACTGCACCAACATGCATAAAAATGTTTGAGCTCCAGTGTAAAGTGTTGGACAGATAAAGTTATAAACCTAAACAGGTAATAAATATAAACAAGTGTTTTTGTATACTTCTAGCCCAAAAATACTGTACTCCAGGTGCCAAAGTAATGTTCTACAACAGCAGATTTGCTCAGCTGCTGTGGGCACTTGTAAAACTTATGCTTAGTACACCAGTCCTCCACAGTCCTGATGGTCTGACCAATGAATGACATGCAACAACTGCAAGGGATACAGTAGACACTCCCTTACACAAACCAAGATCATCCTTTACTTACCCTAAAGGGGACCTAATCTTAGATGGTGGTCAAAAAACACACTTCATGCCATTTTTCCACATAATACAACAAATCCTACTGTAGGCAAAAAGACCATAGACTTAGATCTACTACAGTATTTCACACTCACCTGATTTACAGCTGGTCAACAGTGCAATGTGATCTGATCTGTCTTTCACTACAACAAATCTGGCAAAAGGTGAAGTATGTAGCACAGCATCAGTGGCATTGAAACCTGTACATTTTTTCTCTGATATGTACATGGTACTTTCATTATTTGGTCTCACTGAAGTGAAAATTTCATTGTCTTTTTAGAATGTCTGAATTCAATCCATCCAAATATTCCTTTCATGTGGAGATGGAAAAGGATGGCTGCCTTCCCTCCCTTGAAGTGTTGCCCTGGAGGAAGGCTGATGGTATGTTGAGGTGTGCCCTTTGTAGGAAGCCAGATCACACTGATTTGTATCTTCAGGCTGATAGCTGTCACCAACCAGCTCAGTGGGAAGGGATGCTTTGTATCCTGGCACAGAGGGCCCACATCACCTCAGATCCTGAAAGTTTGTCACTTCAAATCGCCTTTTGCCAGAATGGTTATAATGAAGGACATATCAGACACGCATTACATCAATCAACCATGAATGAGTGATGAATATAATGAAGTAGCACTAAAGTCTAAGGCCTTTTTGTCTTACATGAATAACATTTCCAACTCTGTGGAAATGTGGCATGAAATGTGTTTTTAAACCACCATCTAATATTAGGCTCCTTTTACAGGTCTGAGAAGTAGGATCTTGGTCTGCATAATGTGGGTGTCTACTAAATCCCTTGCAGATGTGGCATGTCATACATTGGTCAGACAATCAAGACCACAGAGGACCAATGAAACAAGAAAAGGCATCACACACACTTACAACGATAGAGTAAATCTACTATTGTAGAACACGACCTCGCACCGGTCATCCTATGGAATATAACAACATGGAGATTATTAAGGAAGCAGTGAGATGAAATTAGCAAGTGGCCTTACAGATAGACTTGAGGTTTATGCTCGAATTCTGCTTGGAATCCTGCTCTCTCCCTGAAAAAACACAGGGACAGAGTTAATGTTACCACACCCATTGGTAATTAACATCCACTATCAGTAACTTTTGACTTCGATCATCTTGATTGTGTGATGGCACAACTTGTTTACAATGTGTGTGTTGTCTTCCTGCAGATGTCCCACATACTAATGATTTAAATTTCCTATATAGTGTGCTGTTAATGAATCTGTGCCTTGAACAGGACACTGTGAGCACTTGTCACAATATTGATGGTTGTCAAAGATATCACCAAGTTGCATTCCTGTAAGTTGTCAGGACAACACAGTTAGTGAATAATGACCTATGGCAAGCAATTCATTTTCCAATGAACAATTTTGCAATTTCCTTTAAGGAGGCCGAAGCTAACCCACGAAAAGGAGTGATATCCTGCTTAATAAGTTTGTCTTCATTATGAGAAAATACTTTAACACCAGATACACTACATATATGTTGAACACTTTACACAGTAATGTGATGATTATTTCTGATATGTAAGAAAAGAAAACTTCTGACCATTAATGTCAACAGGTACTGTGCAAAATGGGAGGCAGGAATGAAAATTGGGACACCCATTTTGAAAATTTATTCAATCCGGAGCCAATAAGTGAAGTAAGTTAATTCTGGTTACGAACTGTTAGTAGGCATTTATAACCCCTATATGAATTTATCACAATGTGACCTATAGCAACAATGGGCTATTGTGAAACTTGTTAACAGACTAAAACTGAACAAGATCAAAACTCAAATCCTGACTCCTGCTTTTTCCAGAGCAATGCTCTTACTAGTAAACTATTCAGGTATGAGTCATTCGCAACTATAATAGATCAAATACTGTAAACTGTACACATAATTCCTTTTTTCCCCAAATAGCCTTAATTAAACCATTTATTTAGAACATAACTACTTTCCCTGACTGTCACCATTGGTTATAAATGTCACAAAAATCATTTGTTGTGAAGTCATAACAAAACATATTACAAGCTATTGTTGTACAGAAATATCTGGGTGGAGGATATGAATGGAATAATTGACAGTTTACTTGAATGCATGTAGCCATAAAAGAGTGAACTCTATTGAGCCATGGAAATGATGCATAAACATTTGCACTTGAGAGAGTGAGAGCTGCCAAAATCATGTGTACTGAATATAAAACACAATGGCACAGCCACAGGTGGTTGGTGAGGCAATAGTTCTCTTGTGAGGGAGAGTATATCGTAGCAGTGTTGCCACTGACATTTCTGAAACCTAGACAAATTTTTATTACTGAATTAATATTCAAAAGGCATATGTCTTGTTATATACAGTAGAAGTTGTTAGTTCTTTGAAATGAACAATAATCTGTGATGATGCACAGGATCTCAAAGCAATTCAACAGGTATTTATGGCACAGGTAAATAAAATGTCAAAACTGCATTACAAAAGGACACATAAGTACTTACCTTCGAATAGCACTGTGACAACTCTGCTTCGATCCGCTCCAGAAAGTCAACAGTGAAAATATAATGAATTAAAGCCTTTGGCAAACTGTTGTAAAAGCAGAGAGCAAGAGATGAACGAATGACTGCTAGACTAACCATGAAATCTCTGTCCCTAAAAAGAAATATAAATATAAGGTATTAACAGTAGTTCAAAATCAAAATAACAAAAAATGCTGATGACATATACATACCTGAGAATAAGATCTATCATTGCAGAAAAAAAAGAACCTGCACCTGTGGGTGTATAGCCATGCACATAACAAAGGGTGAGCAATTTTTCTGCAGTTTCAGCAAGTACATGTGCCTTATTATGTGTAATATAGTCCACCATTCTGTCAACTGTTGTAGGTGCCAAGTAGTCGAAGCTGCGAAAGTTCCATACTGCATCTCGTATTATCCTTGATGATAGTGGATCATTACATTTTTCGTATCTGGAAGTATTTTTTTAATAAATAGGTGTGTTTACAAACATAATGTTCAACATACATTGTAATAACAGCAGTAAAAGCATAGTTTTATGCTGCACTAACTGAACAGAAAAATCTTTTCAGTTTTAAATGATAGTCACCAATGTGATATTTTTTCTTAGATATGTTATGAATGGTTAATACTGAAGTCTAGATACTTAATTCCAGTGATAATTTCTAAGTACATCTGCAATGAGTGGTGTTCAACAAACCCTCTCATTTTTCAATGTGGCTTATAATGCTGATAAATTGCCCTCTACTTGCAAAATTAATCCTAAACATTCAGTTATTTATTTCAATATGAGAAACATACTTTCATAGCTACACCACAGTAGTTACATGGCCCTTACTGTGCCGTATCTGCAAACCATATTCTTTAATCATGTTAAAAGTAGATTTTTTCTGCATGAGAATTCAAGCCCAGGTAAAGGGCATTCACTACAATGAGTACAAGAGCACAGAAAGAATGACATTTGGGAAGCCAAGTTTTACATTACATATTTGACTAGCTGGAGAAGATAAGTGGACTAGTGTAGAACTAGATGCTTATTCTTTTACAATGATGTCCTTTATACAGAATGAAATTTTCACTCTGCAGCGGAGTGTGCGCTGATATGAAACTTCCGGACGAGGTACTGGTGGAATTACAGCTGTAAGGACGGGTCGTGAGTCGTGCTTGGGTAGCTCAGTTGGAAGAGCACTAGCCCGCGAAAGGCAAAGGTCCCGAGTTCGAGTCTCAGTCCGGCACACAGTTTTAATCTGCCAGGAAGTTTCATGCTCTTTATGATTTGCGATAAGATTAAGGTTGCTCACAATCAAGACCTATAGTTTCATTACTAGAATATATAAAATTCATATAATGGAAAGTCCAGGTTGGAATATTAACAATATAATGAAACAGATAGATTGCTACTTTGTTAAGATGACTGTTGAGTTGCAGAGAGGCACAATGAAAAGATTGTTACACACTGAGCTTTTGGCCAAAACATTCTTCAGAGAAGAAAAGAAAACAACACACATACACACAAGTGAGATACCTCACACACATATGACCACTATCTCCAGCCTCTGTGGCTAGAGTGCAACTCTTGAGTTGGATGAAAGCATCAACCCCGTTTGTGTTGGGGAAGGGGGAGGGATAGCAGGGTACAGGCAGGAGGGAGGGGGGAAGAGAGAAGAGCAGTCTCTGGCAGAGCATGTCAGCTGGACAAAGCCACTAGGCACAGCATCAAGAGGCGGTGGGATAGGAGGGACAGTGGGTGGGTGAGATAACAGGGAGAGGAAAAGAGGAGTAGGTAAGTTGGCAGAGAACAGAGCACAACGAGAGTGAGAGGATGTGAAACAGGAGGTGATAGGACAGAGGAGGCAGAAACTGTTGGATGTAGGTTGTGGGGCAGTAGGTTATTATAGGTTGAAGCCAGCATAATTTTGGGAACAGAAAATGTGTTATAATGATAATTCCAATTTGCAGAATTTCAGATAAGCTGGTGGTAGATGGAAGGATGCAGAGAGCCCAGGTTGTGAAGCAGCTACTGAAATCACTTCCCTGCACACCACCATCCCTCATGCCCATGGTCTTGCCACTACTGAACACTATCCCTCCCAACGTCCTTGAGACTCAAAACCCACCACCTAATTCCTCATACACATTACTAACTTTATCCTGACACACAGCTACTTCTTCTTTGAAGGGAAGGTATATAAACAAATCCACGGCACAGCTATGGGCACCTGCTTAGCCCCCCCCCCCCCCCAAAACCAATCTGTTTATGGGTCACCTAGAAGAAACCTTCCTAGCCTCTCAAAACCCAAAACCCCTGGTATGGTTCAGGCTCATTGATGATATCTTCACGATCTGGACTCAGGGTCATGACACCATACCGTAATTCCTTCACAACCACACCACCTCTCCCATCCGCTTCACCTGGTCCTCCTCAGTCCAGCATGTCACCTTCTCCTCTCTGATGGCTCCATCCATACCTCTATCCCCGTTACACCCACCAACCACCAACGATACCTCCACTTCGCTAGCTGCATTCCTTCCACACAAAAAAATCCCTCCAGTGCAGCCTGGCCTCCTGGGGAACGCAAATCTGCAACGACAATAATTCCCTTCTAAGTGTTCTGAAGGTCTCACAAGTTCTTCATAGGCAGGCACTGCCCCCAGACCTAGTCCGTGAATAGGTTTCCCGTGCCATTCCCATGCACCTCCAATCCTCCCACCACCCTGACCAACCTGCTACAAAGCAGCAACACATTTGTCACCCATTACCACTAAGGACTGGAACAGCTGAACCCCATCCTTCTCAAGATGCTTCCAACCCTTCCTGAAGTGGTATTCTGTTGCCCACCCAACCTCCAGAATACCCTAGTTTATCGCTGTGGCACTCTCACTCCCAAACCCTAGCCTCAGGGATAATATACCTGTGGAACATCCAGGTGCGAGACCTGACCAATCCACCCACCAAGCACTTCCAGTCCTGTCACTGGCTTATCCTATCCCATCACAGGCAGGGCCACCTGTGAAAGAAGCCATGTCATATCCAGCTCTGCTGCACTCTTTGCAGTTTTTTTTTATATCGGTGAGATTATCAACAAGATGACCACCAGGACAAATGATCACCACTAAACTATCCCAAAACATTCTCTGCTCCCAAAATTATCCCAGTCTCAACCTACGATAACCTGCAGCCCCACACCCTACATCCAATAGTTTCCGACTCCTCTGTCCTATGACCTCCTCTCACTTCATGTCCCCTCACCCTTACTGTGACCTGCTCGCTGCTAACACACCTGCTGATCTTTTCTGTTTATCTTGTCCCCTCCTTGTCCAATCATCCCCCCCCCCCCCCCCACACCTCCACCACAGCCACCAGACACTGCATTTTGTCCTGCTGCTATCTAGGGATCATACAATATCACGAACATAACCAATCTATCGACAAGCACAGTGATAACAGTATAAAAAGTGGCAGTGGCACCATATGGAACAGAGATCATATGGAAAATACATAAGATCAGAAATTTTGAAAACAATACAAGAAGTTGAGACAGTGTTCAAGAAATGGATCCTAGGACTGGAAAAAACATCTTCCCTTACATATGAACTTATTAAAGAGATTTATTTTAAAGAGAACATCAGATTACAAGACTTGCTATGTTCCATAGGACCCTATCTGAAACTGACTGACATTATGAAGCAGATGAAGAGGGAGATAGACGTTGAACTCTACAGCACACCAGCCATGATGGATGAGAGCTGGACCAGATAATGTAGGAAACAGAAGCAAGCCACAACAAGACTTGAAACACCTGGATTTCATTATAAAATACATCCAACAACAAAATTCCATGAATCAACTGGAGACTGTACACTGAGATGACAAGTCATGGGATAGCAATATATACATACACAGAGGGCTATAGAATCACTTATACAAGGCATAAAAGGGCACTGCATTGGACGAGCTGTCATTGTACTCAGGTGATTCATACGGAAAGGTTCCTGATGTGATTATGGCTACACAATGGGAAGTAACATACTTTGAACATGGAAAGGTAGTTGGAGCTAGACACATGGATATTCCGTTTTGGAAATCATTAGCGAATTCAATATTCCGAGATCCACATCTCTAAGCTGGAGCCAGCATGGTGCTTACCAATGTACTATCTTTGATCTTCTAATATTTCCTATCCCTTGCTCTTCACCTCTGTGTCACTGCACGTGGGGGGCCCTCCTCAATCACGAGTCTGAGTGGTCTGTTCCCATTTTCCAACCTTTCCCACTCTATCCCTCTTTTCTTCCTTAAGGAAAGAATTAACATTTATGAAAGATATGAATGGTTTTTTTTCCTACTTTTAAATGTCTATCAGCAGTGCTTGCCACTTCACCTCCTGAAGATAAATAAGGTCAGCCCATGCCCTCACCCACTCCTTTGGGTCAATTGTCATTAGGTGTGTCACCAATAACACTAGCAAACCTGAATACCATGGATTCAAAAGTGACAGTGTCCTTTATTATTTTTACATCACCATCTTTCCATGCCACCACATCCCCTAGGGTGAAACATCATTGAATTCATACATCATTGGACCCGTCATCAAGCAGCTTAACAACATCAAATTCTATGGTTTCTGATTAGTTTCCTTCCCTCCCCATCGCAACTCTTAGCTGAGCTAGTGGTGTCTTAAACCCAAAGTACTTTTTCCTAGATTGTAAACCAAGTGCACACATATCCTAATCCTACAGGATTTATATATATATATATATATATATATATATATATATATATATATATATATATATATATATATATACTGAAAGCCATATATATTCCAAGTCTGGGTGAAACTGTTCCAGGTGTTCCAGAGTCATCCTTTGCATGCAAACCCTTCCTATCAACTCTCCAACAGCTAGATATTAAAAGCCAATGGAACTAACAGTAATCAGTGCAGCAACCCCAAAAGTTACAGATTAAATATTCATACAGTCTGTTTTCAGTTATTTTAAAATGCTATCCTCTTCAAATTCTATAATGATCATCTTTTAAAGTACCTTATTCTAAACAACTTATTACTAAATTACTGCACACAATTAAATATAAGGGACAATCAAAAATTTTTCTGTTTCAGGGAGCTGCACATGCAAAGTAGCGTGACTTCAATGCAGGTATAAGCACCAACAGGTTTAGTGTGGGATTCATGTCTTTCTACAGTATGTGTGGTAAATGTGGAAATGTGAACTATGCCAATGTTATTACCAAATGCGTCCAAACAGGACCAACATGCAGATATTCTTTTTTCTGACTGCCAAAAGACAAACACTGACAGACATCTGTCAGAGAATGAAGAACATGTGTGTGGCAGCAAGCCTGTCGAAAACCCCCACTGTGGAATGATGCACCAAGTTCCGTGCTGGTTGCTACATGATAATGCACGTCCCCATATCGCAAATGTTGTAGATCACAAGTTATGCCAACTCAAGTGGAAGAGACTCGAGCAACCATCATATAGTCCTGATCTTTCCTCAAGTAATTATCATGCCTTTGGTCTGGTAAAAAAGCCCTTAGGCTGACGATTCCTGGCAGATAGGCATGTGCAGCTGGCACTTACAGACTTCTTCCTGCAGCAGGACACACTGTTTTGTCAAACAGGTATCTTCAACCTGGTGTGTCGGTGGGATGATTGTGTCAGTGCTCATTGAGATTGTGCCTGATTGGCTCATTGATTCTGGGCTGTACTATGAACTGAAATTTTTAATAGTCCCTTATACATAACAATTTTTCTGAATGTGAATGAAGTACAATAATGAAAAGTCACTAAATCTTAAATTTTATTTCTATGTTGTGAATGGTAGCAGCTCAATAATAAACTGAAAACATACCCATCAATGATGTGTTCAAAAATATCAGTCTGCGAGCTGCTTCTGGGATTAACAAATGCTCTTCCTATCACATTAATAGTTACAATGTCCAAGTTTTTCTCACTCAAATGTCTCTGAGCACAAGTATTAAGTACAGAATTAACTTTTGCATACTGAGTTAACAAAATTTTATGAGCACCCTTCTTATAACACATTTCTACTCCACGCTGAAATCCTCTAGATATATTCAAGCTGTCAACTGAAGTAAACTGTGGTGCCATTTCAACCAATCTGTCAACTACTCTTGCAATAAAAACCTCATCAATAACTTCTCCTTGGAAAGTGTTTCCAAAAGCTAACAAAAATGCTGCTATCATTGCAAATTTTGATGGAATTATACCAGACAGACCATTTTCCATTTCATGCAGTAGCCACTGAAGCAAGCTTCTTTCAAACTCAAAATGCCTATACTTTCCACCAAGACTGTTACTGAAATGTATGTACCTGCAAAATAAAGACACAATGATAGCATTCACTTACACACACAAAATTTCAGGTAACATTCAAATATATAAATACCTATATGCAGTTCTCAGCAACTGGGAGCCTTCCCTTTCTGCTTCAGAGTTTTCTAAATCTTGGAGCATTTTATTCCAAAAGGCATCACACAGGCGTGTGTCATGTGTTTTCAGGTGCCACATCAATTTAAAAACTGTTGGGAGAGAAGATGAGAAGACGCCATCTTGAACATGCTGCCTTGCCAGTTCTTCAAAAACATTTTTCTTTGATGGTGGTGAAAAGGGAACCACACAAGAAAGAAGTTTTGCAGTTGCTTCCAATGTTGCTGCAGACCTGCTGTCATCATTACTTATTCTTGAAAGAAAATTATTCGCACATGATTTTATTTCTTCCAAGAGATCAGCAGGCTCCAGATGACTGACAAAAACCTAAGAAAGATGATGCATTGGAGTTTGTTCTTAAAGATGCCATGTGATGGGAAATAAATACACAATAAGTGCAAAAATGTAGTTCCAAAACCTTGGTCATCTCATCAACAGGAACAATGCTTAAATAAGCAAACAGACTGACATATCTGAGGCACACAAATACTTTTTCTTCATGAACACAGAACACTGAAACAGATATGAGTGTACTCTATGACATTCTCTCATTGTTTGCAATTATTTCATTTGTGGAAAATTTAACATTGTATTTACAAGTCTAGGTTACTTATCACAGACAGACAATTGATTCTGCTCGTAAAAGGAATGGA